>NC_064248.1:2865000-12865000 GCF_003254725.2 Canis lupus dingo | reverse complement strand
GGCAGTCTACTTATTCAGAGTTCACCACTTATGATGTTAATCTCATCCAAACACAGCCTCCAAGATGACCCATAAAATAAACCATCACAGTGTCTCTGTCCCTCCCCTACCTTGCTTAGGGCCCCATCCCTCATGGGACCAGGTAGGCTAGTGACTCAGGAACCCATATCCAACAAGGAAAGAGAAGTTGAGATCCTCTCCTCACAAGATATTCAGGCAGTCTTATAGGATCTGGGACAGGGAGACCGTACCCCATCCTGAAAGCGGCTGAGGGGCAGAGGGCAAACTGGACAAAGTGTCTTTGGCATCCAGGTTTTAACAACATGACAACTGCTTGTCGCTCAACTGACCAATTTTTCCATGCCAATAATGCACCCAGAGTCAGCTCTGGGATGCACAACCCTTTCCCCTCTACCTGGAGGAGAGGACAGAACCCAAAAGCACTATTTGGGCTACTTGTTTCAACCCTGCAGCCACCTTCAAACCATCCTATTAACAGACAACAAAGTGGAGGACACAACTGACCATACAGGTCGGTCAAGGTGTCAAGTACCAATTCTCTCTCTTTTTTTTTTTTTATAAACCAGCTTTATTTTTTTTAAGATTTTATTTATTTATTCACGAGACACACAGAGAGAGAGAGAGAGAGAGAGAGAGGCAGAGACACAGGCAGAAGGAGAAGCAGGCTCCATGCAGGGAGCCTGACATGGGACTCGATCCCCGGCCTCCAGGATCAGGCCCTGGGCTGCAGGCGGCACTAAACCGCTGAGCCACCAGGGCAGCCTCAAGTACCAATTCTCATGAACTTCCCTCAAGTTCCATTAATTGATCTTTGGGGCCCTCATCTGCCTCATCTAGAAGGCCATATTCCAACCTCATTGCCGAAAGTGTTAAGTCAGAATCTGGGAAGGACCTGGGATTTTTACCCTATTTGCATGCTAACTGTTTAGTTTGCCACAATTTTATATACATATCCTGACAGAAGGACACAAGACCCCTGGGGCAGAGACAGGGAGAGTTTATTACTGACAGCAAAAATGATAAACAGAGCAGCATCTTGTACATTTCCCCATACCCTAATTCCCACAGGGCCAGGCACTGAGGGCCAGATGTTATCTGTACGTGCACAGAGGTGTACCACAGGACCCTAAAATTAAAAGACTCTGACCTTTAATGTGGCTGCTGGCATATCTGCTTATCCTCTCCTCTGAAGAGAAAGATTATTCATTACCCTGGAATGTAAGCAAGTATTTCAAAAAGACGAAGGAGATTATATCTTTCCTACCCAGAGACATCACCAGGGAGGTATTTCTCTAAATTTCTCTGGTGGCATATTCTCTTTAGCCTCCAGTACAGGCTTGCTATTCAAGTATGTTCTTTGTTCAAGGCCTAGGCTATGCAGGAACACAAGAAATCCATGGAGATTTGTCTTCCAACAATGTCACCTTTTGTGAATTATCTTTTCAAATATTTGGCCCATTTTTTATTTGGCAATTCATCTTCTTTTTATTGAGTTGTAATAATTTTTATACAATTCAAGTCCTTTTTGTAAAATATTCATATTACAAATATTGCAAACAAAAAGCCCTCCAATTATGTGACCTGCCCTGTTGTTTACTTAATAATGTTTTCGAATAGAAAGTTTTAAATATCTTATAAAGTCCAATTTATCCATTTTTTAAAATTTCATAATTTGTTTTTTGTATCCTGTTTTAAAAATTCTTGCATGCTCTATGCATTCTTCTAGAACCTTTATAGGTTTACCTTCACATTTAGGTCTATGTTCCATTCTGAGTTCATATTGTCTGTCATATGATGCTCACTTGTCTCCCACACAGATATCCTATTACTGTTGTGCCATTTGTTGGGAAGACTGTTTCCCCACTGGCTTTCCTTGGCATCTCTGTCAAAAAAGTAATTAATCACACATGTATGGATCTATTTTTGGATTCTCTATTTTAGCACAGTCCAATGTAAATATAATGCAAAATGTAAATGTAAGCTACATAGGTTATTTTAAATTTTCTAGTAGCCACATATTCAAAGAAGGACAGCTATGGGACTGCCATCTTAAAAACCCACAGTTTAGTCAGCCACGAATATTTACCCACTGGTGCTGACTCTTTTAATGAATAGGTCCAGGCTGGCCAACACAGAGGCTGGGCCATCATGAAATACATGTTAAGTAAAACAAAACTTGACACAATAAGATTAAATTGGTCTATAAGCTGGAGTCTCAGCTGAAAGCGGAGCCCACGAGTTGTGACTTTCAATGTGATGTTACATAATCAATGCTTAACATTTCCTCCTGCCCAAGCTACACGGAGCAAAGAGCAAGATTCTATAATCAATACCATGAGTAATACAAAGTTTATTTAACTCGAAGAGGAAAGAAATTATTAAAGACTGAAATAAATCTTACAGTTTAGTTAGAAATAGCATACACTATTCTGTGCCAGCCTCCTGGGTTAAGCTAAGTCTCTAGAAACAATCGGTGAGGCTTCATGATGCAACAAAGATTTATGGGAGAATTACCATTAGAAGAATAAAGACTGTGGATAAGCCTGCCTTTATTATTGTTGATTAATCCACAAAACATAAACAAGAGAGACAAAGCAAAATGCTGTACTAAGCATCACTTTCCTCTGACTCCAAATCCCATGAAATGGCAGAAAATACAATTTTAAGGAAAATAAATACATAATGATACTAGACCAGAACGTTAGAATATTTTTGAAGTATAGAAAGTATATGGGATATGATCTAATGAGGTGGAAAAAACAACAAAAAAATAGCCCAAAGGCAACACAAAAGCTGAAGCAGTTCAGGGGCACTCCAAACACAGAGCAGAACCCAGAACTCCTGGCTGGCCACTGACTTCTCCATCATATTCCCTTTCTCTGCTAAAGATTTTCCTAATAATAAATATTTTTAAAGATTTTATTTATTCATTCATGAGAGACACAGAGAGAGAGGCAGAGGGAGAAACAGGCTCCCTGCGGGGAGCCTAATGTGGGACTCAATCCTGGGACCCTGGGATCATGCATTAAGCTGAAGGCAACCACTCAACACTGAGCCACCCAGGTGTCCCAATATAATATTTTAAAAGTAATCTCAGATTATAAAATTTTGGCTTTTTAAAAATCAACATATAATGTATGATTAGTTTCAGAGATATAATGACTCATCAGTTGCATATAACACGCAGTGCCCAATGACATCGAGTGCCCTCCTTAATGACCATTACTCAGTTACCCATCTTCTCCACTCACCTCCCCTTTTCGACCTCAGCGACAGCAACTTCTTTCTAGACACATCTCCAAAGGCAAGAGAGACAAAAGCAAAAATAAACTATTGGGACTTCATCAAGATAAAAAACTTGTGCTCAGCAAAGGAAACAATCAACAAAACTAAAAGACAATCAACAGAATGGGAGAAGATATTTGCAAATGTCTAATCAGATAAAGGGCTAGTATCCAAAATCTATAAAGAACTTATCAAACTCAACACCCAAAAAACAAATAATCCAGTCAAGAAATAAGCAGAAGACATGAACAGACATTTATCCAAAGAAGACCAGAAGTGGCCAACAGATACATGAAAAAATGGTCAATGTCACTCAATATCAGGAAAATACAAATCAAAACCACAGTGAGATACCACCTAACACCAATCAGAATGACTAAAATTAATAAGCCAGGAAACAAAAGATGTTGGCAAGGATGCAGAGAAGAGGGAACCCTCTTACATTGTTGGCTGGAATGCAAACTGGTACAGCCACTCTGGAAGACAGTATAGAGCTGCCTCAAAAACTTGAAAATAGAGCGACCCCATGATCCAGCAATCGAACTACTAGATATTTATCCAAAGGATATAAACATAGTGATTTGAGGGGGTATGTGCACCCCAGTGTTTATAACAACACTATTTATAACAGCCAAAATTCGGAAAGATCCCAGATGTCCAACAGATGAATGTATAAAGATGTAGGGTGTCTGTGTGTGTGTGTGCACGCGTGCGTGCTTGCACTCATGCTTGCACACAGACACAATGGACTATTACTCAGCCGTCAAAAAGATGAAATCTTACCATTTGCAAAGATGTGCCTGGGAAGTACACAATACTAGAGGGTATTATGCTAAGTGAAATAAGTCAAAGAAAGGCAAATATTAAATGATTTAACTCATATGTAGAATTTAAGAAACAAAATAAATGAACATAAGAGAAAGGAGCACAAAATTTTGGCTTTAAAAAGCAAACAAGGGCAGCCTGGCTGGCTCAGTCAGTAGAGCATACGACTTCTGATCTCAGGATTGTGAGTTCGAGTTCTATGTTGGGTGTAGAGATTGCTTAAAAATAAAATCTTAAAAAATTAAAAAACGAACAAAAAATTCCCTCATAAAAAAATCCCAATTCGTTACATTTTATTTTATATTCCTTTTATATCCTCCCATTTTCAAGTGTATTTTATGCATATATGCATAGTTATAACAGTAGTACACATCCAATTTTATGTCCCGTTTTTCATTTAACCTTATAGAAATATTTCCCATCTTGCCACTGAATCTTCATAACTCTCATTTTTTATATCTACATAATATACTTTGATTGAGTGTATCATGATCTATTTTCTGCTTTCCTTCTTTTTGACCACTTGGGTTGTTTCCAATGTGTGCTATTATAAATAATGCTGTAATTAACATCTTTATTTCCTCGGCTAAATTTAAATCTGTTTTATGAATTAAAAGCAGCTGAACTGACTTCTGTGTCATTCCTCTTTGAACAAAAACGGAACGTCCTGGTTTCATAACAAGGAACAATCTAAATTTAGGTGTACAGATAGAGCTGTGTGACAAGTCAGAACAGCAATGGCAGAGTTCCTAAAGCTTTTTAGACAATGTCTATTTAGCTTACTTGTCTCTCTTTGGGAAATAGAATAAGTCCCAGGTTGCTTCAGTTTAAAATGAATCTCAAGATTGATAACAGTCTTGACAGGAGTAATTTTTTTAAAATAGTAGCACTTCTGGCTGCATTGCTTTCTTCAGATCTTTCCCCACTTGACCAAGGTGAAGGTCAACCACGAATACATAATTTTCAAGCTATTTCAAATACTGGGTAACACGAAAAGGTTTCCGT
This sequence comes from Canis lupus dingo, assembly GCF_003254725.2. NCBI lineage: Eukaryota > Metazoa > Chordata > Mammalia > Carnivora > Canidae > Canis > Canis lupus. The sequence goes on along the minus strand of NC_064248.1, from coordinate 12,859,864 downwards.
TTTCTCATAAAGTATTTTGTTGCCCAGATAAAGCAATGCCTGGTGAGAGTAAAGCAGATATGTGTGTGCAGGCCAGGCTGGGGGTGGGGCAGGAATTTTATAAAAGGACCGATTACAAGTTGAAGAAATTTAAAATAGGATACTAAATATTTTAAACTCAATGGAGCAGATGACCAGTAGATTGCTGCAGCTAAAAATGAATTACTTCCTGGATAATCAAACCATTTTGAGAGCCACCTAATAGGAATTTCATATGTAGGGAATTGTGGGAACTAAGGAGGGAAAAAATTCATAATAAAATTATCCAGAGTTAAATTAAGACACAAGTATTGGGGTTGAGTGAGTTCACTGAAAGTTGGTCAGAATGCATGAAACACATAAGCACCTACAGCGCACCACTGGGAACTTTCAAAACATCAAGGATGAAAGGGAAAGTCCTCAAAGATTACAAAGCAGGCAAAATAAAAAAAATAAATAAAAATTTAAAAAAGCAGAAGGAGAAAACAGATTGCCTACAAAGGAACAAATATCAAATTTGGTTCTGCCTTCTCATTGGCAACAATGGTGCTACAAGGCAACAGACCAACAGCCTCAAAAGTCTGAATATCATAATACAAAATGATTCCCACAACCAGATTAGTTAACATACCCATCACATCACATAATGACAATTTTATTTTGGAGAGAGAACATGTAAGATCTGCTCTCTTAGCAAATTTCAAGTATATCATACAACATTATTAACTGTAGTCACCATGCTGAATATGAGATCCCCAGAATATTTCCACCACATCATTGGAAGTTTGTGCCCTTTGGCCAACATCTGCCCATTTCAGCCCTAATCACCACCATTCTACTCTCCATTCCTATGAGTTTGACTTTTTTTGATCCCACATGTGAGATCGTATCGTGTCTTTCTCCATCTGACATATTTCACTTAGCATAATGCCTCAAGTCCATCCATGTCACAAATAGCAGGATTTCCTTCTTTTTTAAGGCTGAATAATATTTCATTGTATATACCACATTTTCTTTATCCAGTTATCCTCTGATGGACATTTAGGTTGTTTCCATGTCTTGGCTGCTGTGAATGATGCTAAAATGGACATGGAAGTGCAGACAATTATTTGAGATAGTGATTTCATTTCCTTCTGACATATACCTAGAAGTGAGATTGATAGATCATGTGGTAGTTCTGTTGTTAATTTTTTGAGCAACCTCCATACTGCCTTCTGTAGTGGGTGCACCAATTTATATTCGCTCCAATAGAGCACTAGGATTCCCTTTTCTCCACATCCTCATGGACACATACTATCTCTTGCCTTTCTGATTACAACCATCCTAACAGATATGAGGTGACCTCACTCTGATTTTGATTTGCATTTCCCTGGTGATGAGTGATGTTGAGCACCTTTTTGTGCACTTGTGAATCATTTGGATGTCTTTTGGTGGGGGGGCGGGGGGAATGTCTGTTCAGGTCCTTTGTGTTTTATTTATTCAATCATTATTATGATTATTTTGCTATTGAGTTGTGTGAGTTCTTTATGTATCTTGGACATTAACCCCTTTGTCAGATATATGGTTTACAAATATTTTCTCCCATTATGTAGGTTGCCTCTTCTTTTTGTTGATTGTTTCTTTCACTGTGCAGAAGCTTTTGAGTTTTATGTAGTCCTGTGTGTTTATTTTTCTTTTTTCTTTTTTTTTAATTTTTATTTATTTATGATAGTCACAGAGAGAGAGAGAGAGAGGCAGAGACACAGGGAGAGGGAGAAGCAGGCTCCATGCACCGGGAGCCCGACGTGGGATTCGATCCCGGGTCTCCAGGATCGCACCCTGGGCCAAAGGCAGGCGCTAAACCGCTGCGCCACCCAGGGATCCCTCTTTTTTCTTTTTCTTTTTTTTCTTTTTTTTATTTTTTGCTTCTGCTTTTGCTGTTGTATCTAAAACATCATCGCCAAGACCAATGTCATAGGGATTTTTCCTGTTTTCTTCCAGGAGTTTTACAGTTTTAGGTTTTAAATTCAAGTCTTCAATCCATTTTGAGTTTGCCCTTGAGAATAGTGTGAGATGGGGTCCAGTTTCAGTCTTTCACATGTGAATATCCAGTTTTCCCAACACTATTTATTGAAAATACTCTCTTTCCCCATTAAATATTCTGGGCTTTCCTGTGAAATGTTAGTTAACCATATATGCATGGATTTGTTTCTGGGCTCTCAATTCCATTCCATCAGTTTCTGTGTCTGTTTTTATGCCGGTGCCATGCTGTTTGACCACTGTAGCTTTGCAGTATAGTTTTAAATCAAAAAGTGTGATGCCTCCAGCTTTATTCTTCTTCCCCAAGACTGCTTTTGCTGCTTGGGCTTTCTTTGTGGTTCCATACAAATTTTAGGATTGTTTTGTCTATTTCTGGAGCCCAGATTTCTGGGCACTTTCAGAATCTACAGTGTGACCGAGTTTGGCGGGCTTCTCTCCAGGGGCACCCTGACCATGGCCAAGAGGGGCTGGGCCAACTCACCAACAACATCGAGGTCCATAGCCAGTACTGAGGTCTGCATGCCTACTATCCCATACAAGAGTGGGCATGAACCCTCCCAGGTCCCTTGGCCTTTGGTGCCGATGACAGGACCAAGTGCAATAAGGTGTAGCCAAGGTCTCAGGGGCATGGAGCTATTTTTGGCTGTGGCCAAGACCACAGTTGGTGAACCAGCTGCCTGGGTTCAGACCCTTCCTTCTCAAAATCCTCTTCTTGGTCTTGGACTGTGCTGAGGCTTCAGTCTCCTACCTGGATTCCAGGGTTCCCACAAAGATACCTCTGTCCACGGACTGATGCCATATTGTTGGAGGCACAGGGATATCTTATTTAACCGTCTTGCTGTCATCATCCCAGTATTTTAGTCCATATACTGGTTTCTGGACCCCCTCATCATCCTGAATCCTCTTCTCTAATTACATTTCAAGGTTGTCTGGATTTTTTCCTCTTAAAACAGAACACTCAGGGTAGGCTTACCCTGAGAATCACCATTTTTCAATATCTTTCTGAGCTTTGATACTGTTATCCACTAGTGGACTTTGCTTCCCAGCATTTTGGAGGGATTTAAATCACCAGGAGGTGAGGACAATGACCACATCCAGGCCCCAGGGGGGACACACACACATACCCCAAAATCAAACATTCTCCAAACCCATTCAGTGTTGCTCACAATTCCCCAGAGATTGTGGATTTCACACTTGCCATCCTTACACGGGTTCTTGGTTCACATCAGTTTCAGTTCCAATAGCCAGAGTGAGCCAGGCAGGTGGGGAAAGGACTTTTGTGACCAGGTAGAAACAGCTGTCCCGAGGTGCCCCTGTTTTCCAATTTTTCCCAAAAAGTCAGAAACCTAAATTTTTGGTTTTTGTCTGGGATTCTCCTGACTTCTGTAGTTTGCTAACAAAATAGAATAATTTGTAAACATTCTATGAGCCAAATAGATACATGCATCTGATTCAGAATAGACTAGAAACTTCCAATTTCAGTGAAGTCTAGTGGAAAATAAATCTCAAAGGTGATTAAATTTCTGGGGCCAGAACTTTGGATCCAGCAGAGAAAGGGAGGTGTGGCAGGGGCAAGGAGAGTCACAGCCATCTCTTTGCCATGGAAATCCCATGGGAGGAAGCTTATTTTTTTTCTGTATTAAGAGATCAATGAGAGATTAATAATAATCCCATACATTGATGTAGCACTTCAAACCTGAGTACTTGCTCATCTACGATCTCATTTGATCCTTATAACAGTCCCATGAGCTTGTCAAGAACATTCAACACTCTCTCACCCAATTAAAGGGAGCCAAGGATTCACACAATTTCACTGAAAGAAAGAAAGAAAGAAAGAAAGAAAGAAAGAAAGAAAGAAAGAAGGAAAGAGAAAGAAAAGAGACAGAAAGTAACCTTTTCCAGCTTTCAGTGGAAATGCTCGGAAATAAGTTCACTTTCCCCTAACTTTCATCTGCTCTCTTATCCTCCCTCTGTTCAGTACTCTCTGCTATTCTCTTGTTGCAAAAGGAAGAAGAGCATGTTCACAGAGCACGGGGCTCGGCAGCAGCAGGAGTCAGAGCCTGGCCAGTGAAATAGAACATATCTGGTGAGGTTTGTAATGAAAATATCACCTGGTGTTTGAGGATCCAGAAATGACCCTCACTGACTTGTTGATATCCAAAGAATCAAGCCTTGCCTGACCTCAGTCAGGTCTTTGGTCATAAAAAAATAAAATATAAAAAAAATCATTATCTGGAACCAATCTTTATAATCCAGTGGCTCATAGATAATAAATGAGTCAAAAGTGGGAGTGAACATACCCATTAGGATAGCTTCTATTCAATGGGGAGAAAAACACACAGAAAATAACCATTGTTGGCCGGGATGTAGACAAATTGGAACCCTCATGAACTGCAGGTGAGAATGTAAAATTGGTGCAGCAATTGTAGAAAAAGTATGGTGTTTCCTCAAAATATTAAAAATAGAATTACCATATGATCCAGCCATTCCATCTCTGGGCATTCACCCACAAGAGTTGAAATCATGGTCTTGATGTATTTGCACACCCATGCTCACAGCAGCATTGCTTGCCATAGTCAAAGATGGAAGCAACTCAGTGCCTATTGAAGGATGAATGAATAAGCAAAACGTGGCCTATGTGTACAAAAGAATATCACTCGGCCTTAGAAAGGAAGGGAATTCTGACACTTGGTCCACAAGGGATGAACTTTGAGGACATGGTAGTAAAGAAGACAAATGCTGTGAGATTCTATTACAGAGCATTCCTCCATTCAGAGTAGCCAAGTTCACAGAGACAAGGAGTAAAAGGTGGGTCCGAGGGCTGGAGAGGGGTGGAGGATGTCAGGGTTTAATGGGGACAGAACTCCAGTTTTACAAGAGGAAGGGTTCCAGAATAAGCAAGGATTGTTGTGGGGAGGGTGCATGGTTAATGGTATCCAGGCAGTTCTCAGCCACCTAGGACAGAGCAAAGATCCAAATATTGGGAGATGGGGCAGCCCGGGTGGCTCAGCGGTTTCGCGCTGCCTTCAGCCCAGGGCGTGATCCTGGAGACCCGGGATCGAGTCCCGCGTTGGGCTCCCTGCATGGAGCCGGCTTCTCCCTTTGCCTGTGTCTCTGCCTCTCTCTCTCTCTCTCTCTCTCTCTCTTTCTGTGTCTCTCATGAATAAATAAATAAAATCTTTAAAAATAAAATAAAAGAATAAAAAACAAATATTGGGAGATGGGTTGCAATTCGAATGGGATTATGTTAGCCGTAAATATGCACACTTCATGACTTTGTGCTGCATCTATCTCCCTATATTGTAAGTGTAGCAGAGGGTCCTAGGACGGTGTCACCATAATTTTAGGCATCTCTATGGTCTCAGGAAGGCTCCATGGAAAGACAAAACCCACAGGAGATGGGTGGATTCCTGGCCTGGCTCAGGATTAAGATTCCTGATAAACTGTGTCCAGTGGGGCAGCAGTCCGCTGGGATTGGGAGCAATGGGCTGAATAATGAAAATGCTTTCAAAGGATAATCCTAGACACCTGTGTGCACCTCATCTTATCCAACCCTTAAGGATACCTGGGCCAGATTCCAAGGAAGAGGAGATTCTACAGTAAAGGAGATCAATTTTTTTTTAAATGGTACTCCACCCAAGGGATATTTAAAAGCTTATTGAAAGGAGAGAGATACATAGCAGGAAGAAATAAATTATGAAACAGACCACATACAGGTAGTCCATTGATTTATTACAAAAGTGCCAAGGCCACCCACAGAGAAAGAACTCACCTCTTCCATAAATGGTGCTGGCACAGCTGAATACTCGTGAGGGGAAAACAAAGTTAACCCTTACCTCACACTGTGTACAAAAATTAACTCAAAATGGATCATAGGCTTTAATGTAAAAATTAAATCCCTAAAACATCTAGAAGAAAAACATTGAAGGAAAGCTTTGTGACTTTGTATTAGGCAGAAATTTCTTACATATGACAACAAAATTACAATCCTTGTAAACAGGGAGAAATTCGACTTTACTGAAATGAAAAACCTTTGCTCTCCAAAAGGCACCACGGAGAAAACAAAAAGACAAGCCACAGACTAAAAGTATTTTCAAATCCTGGATCTGATAAAGAACTGGTATCCAGAATATATAAGGAACCTCCATAATTCAGTAAGAAGACAAATAACCCAGTTAAAAATGAGTGAAAGACTTGAAAAGACACTTCACCAAAAAGTTGGGCAAATAGTTAATAATCACAAGTAAAAAATGCTAGACAGTCAACAGGGGATACAAATTAAAACCATTATGCGATCCCATTACACTTACTAGAACAGCTATACTACAAAGGACTGTCAGGTGGCAAGGACTCAGAGGGGCAGCACTTCTTACATGCTGTTAGTAGGAATATAAAATGGGAAAATACTTGGTTTCTTTAAATGTTAAGCGTACACTTATCTTATAAGCCAGTAATTCCACTCCTACCTATCTACCCAAGAAAAATGAAAACATATGTGCACCCAAAGACTCGTACAAGAATGTTTATTACACTATTATTCATAACAGCCCCAACCTGGAGACAACTTGATTGTCCATCAACTAGTGGATGGATAAACAAAATGTGATATATCCACACAATGGAATATGACCCAATAATAGAAAAGGAAGATCCTACTAATAGGTTAAACAGCATGGACTAATACGTCAAAAGCTTTCTGCTAAATGAAAGGAGCTCAACCCAAAAGTCTACATAATAATTTCATTTATAGGAAATTTCTAGAAAGGATAGGGCTTCAGAGATGATAAACAGATCAATAATTGTCTGACTTTGAGGTTAGGAATGGGCACAAGAAAATTTGGGGGGTGATGGAATTGTTCTAAGACCAGATAACAGTGATGGATGCAGAATGTATAAATTTACTAAAAATCATTGAACACTGCACTTAACAGTGGTTGAATTTTATGGTATATAAATTATACTTCAATAAAGCCATTTCCCAAAAGAAGTATTCTGTATGTTACCCAGAAACTCTACACCTATGAATCTATCCTTAATTCACCTTAGCAAAAATGCAAAATGACCTGTGCATCAATCTATTTACTATAGCATTTTTTATATACGCAAAAGATGGGAAACACCCCAAATGTCCATCAATAGAGGACTGATTGGCTGTAGTAAATCCATAAAATGGATACTCAGCACCTGCAAGAAGGAATGATGCAGATTATGGCATTTCCTGTAAAACAAATTCCCAAAAATACTGTTAAATGAGAGAAACAACGCTGCAAAAGAGTTTGTAGTAAAGGAGTTTAAGAACAGGGGGGTAGTGATGTATTTAAATAGGTGTTTGCATTCCTTTCAATAAAGAGACCATTGCATTCTATATAGATTTTAAAATTTGCTTCCAGGAGAGCTTCTTGCTGGTGTCCCCTTCAGTCCAGAACAGCCATGTGGCCGAGCCCATGTTTAATTCTGTGACAGTGACAGCTGCCACATCTACACTGTGTCAGGACTCAGAGCCACCAACAGGAGGAGTCTCCTCAATCTGATAACCTGGGAGTCAAAAACATGGGGTTCAAGGAGGAAAGTGGACCCCAGTGTCATGTTGGTCAATGCTTATCACCTGGCTGTCTGAGAGGAAAATTCTGATTTGCAGTGTTTGCCAGTTTCCGTGGTGCAGGTTTTCCCATCAGGGCCAATTTCAAGCTAATATCTTAACGTCTCTGAACCCAGTGCTGGGAAAAGCTGCACGTGATCAGCTCTCCTGGGGGTCCAGACCAGTTCCAGCTCATGGCTGGCAATGAGCTACCATTTCATACATTTAACTAGCAAATCAAAAAGCCTGACAACACCAAGTGTTTCATAGAAAGATGCATTAAAAGGTACTGGGTCGTAAATTGGCACAACTGCTTTGGAGAGCCATGCGACATTACCTGGTAAAACACAAAAACTGCAATCCAAAACTATTTGCAGGCTTCCACCAGGAGCTCTGGAACCAGTGCTTTTTGCAACATTGTTCGTAACAGCAAAAAGTAGGAACAACTTAAATGTCCATCCGTAGGAAAAATTCATAAACAAATCATAGACCAGTCATTCAATAAAAGAATGCCATCCAGCATTTAAAATTAATAAGCTAATATATGTATCAAGATGGCTGTGCCTTGGAAAACACAATGTTGTATTAAAAAGCAAGCTTTAGGATGTTATGCATAACGTAGAACTTCTGTAAAGGTTGAAAATGCATGAAATGATACTCTGCAATACTGTAGAGAAATATTCATTGAAACATGATGAAATCATTTTAAATAAAGTAGGCAGATACATACCAAATTCATGATAATACTGCCTCTGGAGAGAGAAAAAGAGAGATTGAAACTGGAGAGGGTATAGAGGGTACTTTGTCTTTATCGTGTTATTCGAGCTCCTTTAAATATTAAAAAATATTTATTTGAAATTAGAATAGCAACACATAAATGGTTTAAATTCTGGATTCTGAGTAATAGGGCATGGTGCTGGCTATCTCTGCCTTTATGCTTTTCAATATTTCAAAAGCTCCTTCGAAACACTGAGGCACCACCTTTTATGACAGGTTCTCAATTCTGTCACTGTTAGCTGGTGAGTCCCACAGGCCAGATATCCTGGCAGTGAAGTGCCATGAAAATGCAGTCATCTGACCACTTCCCATGCAGGTAGCATGGGACCATGGGGGTTTAACGCCCCCTCTTCTGACTTCTTCCTTTAAAACCTGGTGGTATCTCACGAATGTGCTATGGTGACATTTGTCACACCATATGTACAATAATAACATTGCTGTCTTTCCCATTAAGCCGTGAGACCCTCCTGGGTAGGATCTACAGTTTGCTCATCTCTGCATTCCTGGGCTCTCAGTGCACCACGGTGGCCACGGAGATTTGAATGAATCCGTGAATGAAGGAATCCTCTCTGTTTTGCGCGGCCACCTTCTAAACTCAGTGGGAATGCTTGTGTCCCTCCCAAATTCACAGGTTGAAATCCTAACCCCCATGGTGGCAGTACTAGGAGGCCTTGAGGCAATGATGGGGCCACAAGCCCTAAATACTAGGATTCACATTCTTATAGAGGAGACCCCAGTGACCCTCATCACCCGGTGATTGGGCCAGGACGTGGCCTCACCAGGCACCAGATCTGCTGGAGCCTTGACCCTAGATGTCTGGCACCTAGCACTGAAGAGATAAACGTCTGTTGTGTATGAGCCGCCCCGTCTGTGGTATTGTTACAGAAGCCAGAATGGGCCAAAACAGACGCAGAGTGCAGAGGTCACACCACTCTGTAAACAGACCAATTAAATAATCACCAGGAGTAGCTCCTGTGGGGCTCACACACACGGTCGTGAGGCAGAATGATGTGAGCCTCTGGTAAGTCACTGGAATAGGGAGGCTCAAGCTCTGGCCCATGTGGCCATGGCCGTGACTATAGTGACACCTGGAACAGATGGCTCTAGGCCCAGTGCTTCCTTCTGGCTCTTTTTTTAAATTTTTATTTCTTTATTTATCCATGAAAGACACAGAGAGAGAGAGGCAGAGACACAGACAGAGGGAGAAGCAGGCTCCCCGCAGGGAGACCCATGTGGGACTCGATCCCAGGACTGGGTCCCAGCCCTGAGCCAAAGGCAGAATCTCAAACGCTGAGTCACCCAGGTGTCCCCCTTCTGGCTCTTAATTCAAGATAAGTCAATTCACCCAAACCATAAGAGTAAGACCTAGGATATTCCATCACTCTCATTTCTCTATTAGAGACAGGGACATAACTCCACAGAAATAGAGAAAACGGGGGCACCTGGGTGGCTCAGTTGGTTAAGTGTCTGCCTTCAGCTCAGGTCATGATCCTGCATCAGGCTCCCTGCTCAGCAGGAAGTCTGCGTATTCCTCTGCCTTTCCTCCCTGCTCATTCTCCCTCTCTGTCTCTCTGTCTCTGTCTCTCTCTCTCTCAAATAAATATATAATCTTTTAAAAAATCAGGAGGACAGTAAAGTGAGCTTATGGGAAAGCCAACCAAAGCACCAGTGTGTACACAGAATGGGGACAGTGGGGTGACCCAAAGAAGGGACAGTGCAGGGTATGGGCACATGTTGGGGCAGGACATAAGCCTGATATAGTAAAGTGTGTTTACAGGAAAACTCATTTGTTCCTATCACAGGGGTCAAGGATGGAGGAAGACCTGAAACCTCAGAGCATGTCCTCAGGACTCAGTGACTGAGTCGTTCAGCAAGCTGACCTGTGCTAAACTGGGTGACCTCTACTGCTTCTATAGTTCCTGAGAGCCTGCTCAGGAAGTGTGAATCTCAGTGACCTTGGCCAGCAGAGCAGGGTCGGTGGCTCACCTCATGCCTGGAGTCGCATCAGAGCATCATCTGCATCAATGCCCTTGATCCTCACAAAATACCCCCAGGTAGGTGCGGTTATCATCTCTGCATCACAGATGGGGAAACTGAGGCCCTCCAGGGTTGAATAGTTAGATCCCCCAGCTTTTAGGTGGCAGACCTGGCTAATGAACCTAAAGAGAGTCTGCCCCTCAACCAGCACAGCCTACTGGTAGCAGGAATCTTCTTCCTCCCACCAAAACAACTGCTGGGACCCGAATCCTTTACATGAGGGTACATGCACCGCACACGTGCACATGTGCTCACACCCACACACACACATACACACATGCCCCCATACACACAGACGCCTGGACACAAATGCGTACCTGGTGACACAGGATCCCAGGAAGTAGAGGCTCCAGAAGCTTTACTATAGCAGGTCTCATCCCAAGGGGCTCTCAACAGACTGTCCACACCATGGGAGCCTCACCATAACAAGCCCACCATAACAATGTAAGTTTCCAGAATACTCACCCCCACGTTCTAGCATACTTCCTAAAACATTTCTCATCAAAATCACAAAAACCCTGCAAGAAACAACACGTGTTACTAATTTAAGTTACAGAGCCCTACTTCTAACGGGGACAGAAATGACTCAGATCGCATGAAATGTGACTTCCTACCTCTCCCTGGCAGTTAGAGGGAAGCTCTTACACAGAGGTGTCTTACAGGAAGGGAGAGAAAGCAGGAGATATGGAAACAGAATTTTAAGTCCCTCTTGAATTCTGAGTCTTGCAGATACTGGACATCCTACTTTGTCTGTAAGGACTGTGTAAATCCTGTCTGTCTGATGTGTTTGGCTTGTGCATGTGTTGTCTCTAAGTCTCAGAACTCCCTGAATTATTACCGCCAGGGCCACATGGGAAAACGAGCTGAGGAAAAGTTTGAAGTCCCAGTTAGCATCGTCATTATTGAGCTCATGAGCCCTGCTAGAATTCCAGTGGATTTAGGGAATTAAGACACCAGTGACCTCTTTTAGTCTAGCAGATTTACATAAGCCTAAGGCATGTTTGTTGAATGAATAAATGAGAGATGAATGAATGAGTGAATGAATGAATAACGAGGTGGACTCATCTTCCAGTTGTCCAGCTCAACACAGAAGTGGGGGATGGTACTGCCACTCCACAAAGGACAGAGCCAATTAAAACACTTGCCTTGTGGGGCACCGGGGTGGCTCAGTCAGTTGGGTGTCCCGCTCTTGATCCCGGCTCAGATCATTTCAGGGTCACAAGATCAAGCCTTGCATTAGGTTACACACTAGTTGGCACGCCTGGGTGGCTCAGCGGTTGAGTGTCTGCCTTCAGCTCAGGGCGTGATCCCAGGGTCCCAGGATCGAGTCCCACATCAGGCTCCCTGCATGGAGCCTGCATCTCCCTCTGCCTGTGTCTCTGCCTCTCTTGCTCTCTCTCTCTCTCTCTCTCTTTCTCTGTGTGTGTGTGTCTCATGAATAAATAAATAAAATCTTTAAAAAATAAAAATAGTTTACACACTAGTCATGGAGCCTACTTAAAAACAAAACAAAACAAAAGAAACACTTGTTCTGAGTTTTCACCTCTGTCTCTTAAAAGACAAAAAAAAAAAAAAAACAGAAACAAAACTTCCCATCTCTGAGTTTCAGCTGTGATTATGATATTTTAATTGTGCAAAACAGGGTCCCAGAAATGTGGATCTTGGATGCATGTACTAAGGAGTTGATCTGGGAAAAGCGGAAAGGATAGTATTGCTTTTCAGAGGGGAAAAGTCCAGGAGTTCTTAAACAGTAATTGGGCACCGAGGGTCTCAGCAAGGAGAAATGGGATCTGAGAAACAAGCCTAAGGTCTGCGGGAAAGGAAATCCGAGGCAGAGAGCAGCCCGAGCGTGAGACTCTGCCTATTGGCCTTGTGGACGTGAGCTCCTAACCTTCTGCCCAGGGGCCAGGCCTCAGGTGAGGCATCAGAGCTGGATGAGCCAACAACTCAACCAACAATGGGTCTGTATGTCCACTAGTACATTCCATTCAGTTACATTAATTTCTCAATATTGTCAAAGCATCTCTTTTTTAGTGTATAAGTGATTCTACCTTTGTATAAACACACACACACACACACACACACACACGACTCATTCAAAGGTTAAAATCTGAAGTTGATAGACAAACACCATCTCTCCCCTCAGTAATACTCCCTCCCTGCTCACCTCACCCAGAAGGTGCCTCCTTTGAAGGTAGAGAAGTAAAGCAGAGACCTCTGGTTCAACCTCTCAAATCCCCAGAGATGTCACCATTAGCAAAGGGAGAGTTAGAGCTTGGAAATAACTGCTGAAGGTTGGCAATTCTTGAGAGAAATTCAAGTATGTGCAAATTCCCCAAAGGTGAATCTTGGGCTGCCCAGTAAACTGAAGTTCCAGAGCTTTCCAGGAAAATGAGGCTACCCTAAGATGGTGCTATGAACAGAAAAGTCTGACTCCAGGGTATACATCTTAATGGACCACTGGCATGGACTCCCTTGATGCTCTTCTCTTAATACCAAGCACAATGATGCTTTCCTGGGAATCTGCATCTGCCAAAAACAAAAGCCTCTTCACGATGCTCACAAGCTGAATCTATCAGCCAGGGAGCTGAGCTGCCCCAGCTACAGTTGGCCATGGGTGCTCCTAGCAGCAGACAGTAAAGCCCTGGGGTAGACCTGGCCATGCGCTGGGTGGGGCCTATGACACCGTTTCTAGAAAGTCTGAAACCTAAGAACTTTCTCCTGAGGAGGACCATTTTCACCATGAAACTAAGCTGGAATCTGCAACCATAAGAAGCAAAATGGGGAGCTCAAGCAACACTTATCTGGTGGTAGCCTAGCACAGTTCCAGAAAAGGCAGAGGTGTTGACTCTTTCAACATTTAGATGAGTTCTCTTCTAGGTTAAAAGGGGGCAGAGAGGGGATCCCTGGGTGGCTCAGTGGTTTAGCGCCTGCCTTTGGCCCAGGGCGCGATCGTGGAGTCCCAGGATCGAGTCCCACATCGGGCTCCCTGCATGGAGCCTGCTTCTCCCTCTGCCTGTGTCTCTGCCTCTCTCTCTCTCTCTCTCATAAATAGATAAATCTTTAAAAATAAATTTTAAAAAGGGGGGATAGAGAATGTCTTTTTGTTCCTGTGATGGTTTATTTTATGGGTCAACTTGGCTAAGCTGCAGTGCCTAGTTTTTGGTCAACTGGCTGGATGAGGCACCCCCAACATTATAGAGAGCGATATGCTTTATCTCAACTACTGATCTACATGTGAATCATGTCTAAAAAAATACCTTCCCAGCAAGAGTCTGTGTTTTCAAATTCAGAATGAAAGTTCTGGCCTGCCCAGAATTCTATGCTTAAACTACCCATCAAGCAGAATTATATTCACCCATGCAAGTTCCAAAAGAAAAAATATTTACTCCTATGCATCACTTCTCAGAAAAATCCAGATGTAAGGCAAAGGATGTGTTAACCAGCCTTCTTGTGGGAAGTGTCTCGCAACACATGCACACATCGAATTGTCATGCTTTCAAACATTATTTGTAAATTGTATCTCAATAAAGCTGGGGAGGAAAACAAATAAGAAGGTGCTCTCTACCAACAGGAAGGAAGAAACCAAGAAAGAGAAGGCCCTGGGATCCAATAACAGGTAAACCAAGGCGAGCTGTGAGGTTTGCTGATGTGTTGTGGGCAGCAGCAGCAGCAGCAGCAGCAGCATTTTTGATGATTTCCTTCGGGCCAGGTAGTGATTTGGGGCCAAGCAATGAAGCCAGAGTTGTAAGGCTGCATGACACATAAAGCAGGATAAGGTGTGTGCAAAAACCCACCTGCTGGTGTCCCAGGTAAAATTAATGAGCTGGTCTTATCAGCAGAAACCCAGAGTTGGCTCCAGGGAGCTGTCGGCTGGGAACCCGCCCCGCACAGTGCAAACAGTAAGCAGAAGTTCCGTGGAGAGCAGCGTCTATGCAGGAGCTCGGCTGGTGCGGTCCCACAAGGAAACAGGCTCTTCCGTCCTCTCTGCTCTGGCGATCAGCCCGATCAGTCCCATGGGGGGCATTCTAGGTGAGCCACACAGCAGCATCCCCAAGGAGGGAATGTCCCAGGTCCTGGGGTGGGGAGCAGGAACCTCTCAGGTCGAGATCGTTTCTGTGTTGCACATTATGTTGCTCAGTATCCCTTGTATGACATCCACTGAGAAAGTCCTTAGGTAGTTTAAAACCAGAAAATGACAAATGGGCCAGCTTTATTCCCCATTAAATAATGTGACTCAGACAATGCTGATTCCCTTATCGCCCAGACCAATAGGATTTCCGGTGCCAAATTTAAAATTTAATCACAGTAACTTAGTCCTTGAGGGAGCTTATTTGTTCCTTTTCATGGCTTTGATTTATTTTTCTTTTCCCATAATCTTATTGGATATGTCTTTTATTCTAAGCAGCCTTAATATCTCCCTGGGAATCTCTGGCCCCATGAAGTAAAATTTACAAGAAACAGAATCATCAAGGCATGTCTACAAAAACAGTTTTAGGAGAAGGAAGAAAAGACGGATGTTCAGAGCATCGTGACCACAAGCGGCAATGATGTGCTTTCTCAATGAGAGAGTCAAGAGGAGAAGCAACATGAATTGAGGTCATAATATGAGAAATAGGAAGGAAGAAGGGGGGAAGTGGGAAACACAACGTGAGGTACGTCTGTGTGACCCTAGGAAATAAGTGAACATCTGGAGACGTCTCAGGGAAGTGGGAGTGACTGGGTGCAGATAGGAGGCTAATTATAAATATGGATAATGTTTTAATGCCAAGAATGTAGTATTTTCACACTACGCATATTTTTGGATTTGCAACCTGAAAAATATTCCAGAGTCAGAGGTTTTGATAAAACCTTGCAAAAACAGATGACAAGACTGCTCAAGGTCACTGGACTTGAATATGGAGAAGGGATGTCTGAATCTGATTTTTGATGAAGAATTTTCAGATGTCTGATTCAGGGCCTGAGGGGTGAGCGTGGGGATTTGCTGCCCACATTCTCTGTTGCTGCATCTGACAGTAAATCCAAGCTGAAAAAGGCAGAACCAGGTAGCTTATGACCCATCCAGGCTCTCAAATCCCAAAGGAAATGCAAAGGGGGATAAATTTCAATGGCAGATAGCAACCATCCCTAGAGAACCACATTGGGCCTTCCTTAATGAATGATGTTATCATGAAGAATCAAAACTTTCACTGACATATAAACAGGAAAATCAGTCTGGGGGTGACTGGGTGGCTCAGACAGGTGAGCATCTGACTCTTGACTTTGGCTCAGGCCATGGTCTCAGGGTCAGGGGATAGAGCCTTGTATGGAGTTCTGTGCTGGGCATGGAGTCTGCTTGGGATTCTCTCTCCCTCTCCCTCTGCCCCTCCTTTCACTCTCACTTTTTCTCTCTCATTCTCTCTCTAAAAATGAAAAGTATTAAAAGGAAAATCAGTCTGATTTAGAAATAGGTGAGGGAAGGAACCTCCTGCTTCCCAACAACTTTTTAGCTAAAGGAGAGAATGGGTAAATATCTCTTCTTGCAACATCTGTCCTCGCTCTCATTCCTGGATACATGTCCTCTACTGTCCCTTCAGTCCTACCAGATGGCATTCCACGTGTGGATGATAGAAAGCCTGGATCTCCTGATGCAGCTGTGTTTTTCTTATCACACTCAGAGTCGTCACTAAGAATTTAGTGCCTGCCCACTGCACGTGGGGCCTCAACACCCACTTCTAGGCACTGGATGCAACCCAACCTTCCCCTTACCCCATCCAACACCCCGCTGCAGCAGATGGGATCTCCAGCCACCCAATCTAGCTAGGAGCCTAGATCTAACACATTAGGGGTTGCTCTGTAAAGGTGTGTGTAAATTCATAAATAGGTCAACCAAGGTTGGGAGGAATGCCACATTAGTGGACAGAAGTCGCTGCCATAATCCTAAGTGGAAATAGTTGACCTGCTTTTCCAGGCTACATGACCCAACTACCTGCCAGACGCTGAATGAGAATCAATTCAAGTGCTTTTCTCACCCTGGGCAACCAGAATGTCGTAGTGGGTTGGATGGCATCCCCCATGAAGATATGCCCTAGTCCTGACTCTGATTACCTGTGAATCTGACCTTACTCAGAACCAGAGTCCATGAGAATGTAATTAACGATCTTGGGATGAGCTCATCCTAGGTTGTGGGTGGGTCCTTTATCTGATGATGGGTGTCCTTGTAAAAGAAGGAGGGAAGATATGAGACATGGGGTGCCACACAGAAGAAGGTCATGTGAAGATGGGGGTGCAGAAAGTGAAGTTATGTGGACATAACTAAGGAACGCCGGAGGCCCAGATACTGGAAGAGGCAGGAGAGGATCCCCACCTCCCCCCTCAGAGCCCTCATAGGGAATGCAGCCGTGCTGACACCTTGATTTCAAAACTGTGTGAGAATACATCTTCTAGTTTCAGCACTGGGTAATTTATTATGAAATACGAACGTAAAATGCAATTAAATTGTTCAAACAATTGGGCAAACAAGACCTGCTGATCAGAAAATGAAGGTGGGGATGCCCATACTGACCTGGCAGGGCAGTAGGTTAAAACATCCTTCTCCTGGGTGACAGATGGGTCACCATCTAGAGGAAGCTCTGTTAGGGCCACCACTGAAGCGTGCACAAAAGTAGGGTTCTGCAAAAGTCAGAGGTACTTACATAAATGGCAGGAGGAGCTGGAGATAGAACATCGCCACCAAGTAGAAGGTGACAGACAGTGTGTGTCAGCCACCGCTGGCTGCTTCCCCAGCCTGGTCTATTTGGGTCACCAGCCTCATCTTCTTGGGAGGTTCTCAGGCCTCAGGCCTCAGATGCTCACAGCCATGGGTTTGCTGCAGCCTCAGCCATGCACACTTGTCCACACTGGCCCCTCGGAGCTCCGCAGCTGGCCACCAGTCAGCAATCACTGCTCACCCTCCACACCCCTCCCCCCGCCCCCGGCTGGCCATCTCTGCCAGCCCTCCAGTCCTGGCAGGTTTCCGCGTGCAATGAGTGACTCCCGCTGCAAGGGCTATGACGGACCATCCATGGAAAAAGACACAGAAACTAGGTTTTTTGCTCTGCTGATGTGTCCCCGACACAGGAGCCAGTCAGAACTGCATACTTCCCGTCCCACCCACCCTGCACTCTCCAGAGTCACTCAGAGCATCAGTGGCTCTATGCCACCAGGCTCAACTCCCAGGAAATACTTATCTCCAAGCACAAAGTAACGCTCATCAAAATCTTCTGTATTCAAAGAGCCAAATGAGTGTCCGGGATGTGGCCATTCATTCAACGAGCACGTTCTCAGAGTCTCCTGGGTGCTCTGCTGGGCATCAAAAAGGGGTCACAGGGAATTCAGGAACTGGATATGAGAGCAACAGAAGGATCGGGCTCAAACTCAGACTCCAGAGATGGAAGCATAGACATTTTTGGATTTTGAATATTAATAATATTCATTCGATTACTCATTGAACTACTTATCGAATGCCAGGCATGCTATTCAAAGTCTATAGTGTGGGAGAAAACAAGTAATTTTCTGCCCTCACTGAACTCACTCAGAGCTGACGGGTGAATTAATAGTGATAATAATTACAAGAAGAGCAGCAAAGCTCACAGCTGCTAGGTCGGGCGTCCAACACCCATGTCCCATCACACCCGCACCAAGTCAGGTCAGGTTATCACTCCCGATTCGCCAGTAAAGAAACCGAAGCACAGAGAATTTCAGGATCTGTGACTCCCAGAGGCGTTCTTATGGTTCATTTTTTTTAGCATTAGGAATCATCTGGGGGATGTTATGACTTCTGATTACTCTCTTTCCTTTTTGGACGTTTTGTGGCCAGATCTGCCATTTCCCAGGGGGAAGGTTCATGAGACGTTAAAAGTTAAACACAGACTATGGGAGAAGAGTCAGGCATTCCCTCTCGGGGCGCTGATAATAAATGAACAATCTTTTTTTAATCAGAAATCTTGCCAAGGTCACAGAACTCATAAGTGGCAGAGCCGAGCCTCGACCCCATTCAGTATGCTCCACAGCTTGTCCTCTTGACCATGACATTTGCTAAATTAATCACATAAAGTCGGTTTGCCACGGCCAGAAGTCTGAGCTCACCGCAATTAGCAAAGATGGATTTAAAGGTGCTGGGTTCACTCCCTGCACCTGGTTCAGAGATTGTGCCATAATGCAGGGTGATACTGTTTTTGAATTATTAACGAATGTTTTTTTTTCCTTATTGGGGTGAAATCCATACTACATAAAATGAACTTTTCTAGAGTGTACAGTTTGGTGGTGCTTGGTACATTGACAATGGGGTGTAGCCATCACCTCCACCTGATTTCAAAACATAATTGGTGCTTTTATCATGCCTGATATTTCCCCAGCGCTGCTGGTTGTGCTTCAATAATGAATGCCAAAGCAGAAATGCAGAAAGAGAGTGAGCCATAACTGTGCTCTGAACGTGGCCCCCAAAATGTGTATGTTGAAATCCTAACCCCCAAAGGGGATGGTATTAGGAGGTGCGGCCTTTGGGAGGTGCTTGGGTGGTGAAGGTGGAGGGTTCTTATAAAATGGGATTCACGAATGGGGTTTGTGTTCTCATAAAGGAGATCCCAAGGAGCTCTCCACCCCCTCCACCCTGTGAGGACACAGTGAGACTACTGCCATCTATGAAGCAGGAAGGAACTCACCAGAACACACCATCTGGCAGCTTGACCTTGGACTTCCAAGCCTGCAGGATGGTGAGAAATAAATGTCTATTGTTTATAAGACACCCCCCACCCAAGTCTGTGCCAGGACAACATGAATAGATGAGACAGTCCTTTCTTGGCTTTTGAGTTGCAAAATTCTATGCCCAGAGACCCAGAATGTTCTCTCATATGTGAATGAGATTGGAGAAGCAAGCTGACTAGGGTAAGAAGGCATCCCGCCATTGAGACCAGAAAGGCTTCCCTGTTGGACAGGGTGGGAGAGAGGAAGAGGGTATGAAAGGTGAGGGGACAGGGGCGCCTGGGTGGCTCAGAGGTTGAGTGCCTGCCTTCAGCCCAGGGCGTGATCCTGATGCCCCAGGATCAAGTCCCGCATCGGGCTTCCCTTAGGGAGCCTGCTTCTCCCTCTGCCTGTGTCTCTGCCTCTCTATGTCTCTCACGAATAAATAAATAAAATCATAAAAAAAAAGAAAGGTGAGAGGACAGAATCTGGAGGAACCACGTGGACCACCACATGTCCACCAGGGTCAGCTGCTAGGAGCTGTATGGAGGCTGAGTCCATGTCCAAGGCCATCAATTTGCCCTATGCCCAGGGCTTCTGAGGGACAGGTTACTGTATCCTTTGGAAAGCAGTGAAGCCCTGCCACCTTGTCCCCTCCGTTTTTTGTTTTTTTGTTTTTTTTTAATTTTTTTTATTTATTTATGATAGTCACAGAGAGAGAGGCAGAGACATAGGCAGAGGGAGAAGCAGGCTCCATGCACCGGGAGCCTGATGTGGGATTCGATCCCGGGTCTCCAGGATCACGCCCTGGGCCAAAGGCAGGCGCCAAACCGCTGCGCCACCCAGGGATCCCGTCCCCTCCATTTTTAAAAAACCTTTTGCTGAGGCATCACCTACATGAAGTGCGCAGATGATAATCATAAAGCTCAGTGTATTTTCACAAACCAAATGTGGCCATCAGATTAAGGAGAATGTAAGCAGAGCCCCAAAAAATCCCTAGGTCCCCTTCCAGTTAACTGCCCCCCCCCAAACCATACCCTCTATCTCAACCCCAACAGCACAGATGAGTTGGGGCTGGTTTTGTCTTTTTTTAATATTTTATTTATTTATTCATGAAAGACACAGAGTGAGAGAGGCAGAGACACAGGCAGAGGGAGAATCAGGCTCCAAGGGAGCCCGACGTGGGACTCGATCCCGGGTCTCCAGGATCACGCCCTGGGCCGAAGGCAGACACTAAACCACTGAGCCACCCAGGGATTCCCTGGTTTTGTCTTTTATATAAAAGCAATCACAACAGGATGGATCCATTACATTTGTGAGATTAGTCTGTGTGTGGCAGTGATCCCTTCATTTTCATGGCTGTGTAGCATTCTGAAGCGTGACCGTGCACGTCACACTCACCGTCTCCCTACTGGCAGACAGGCAGTTTGGGGCTTGGGGCCTCTATGAACAGCGCTGCTGAACAGGAACATTGCATTTCACTTGAGTGCATGCCTCGGGTGGGATTTCTGGATGACAGGGCATCAGTAGGCTCAGCTTAGGTAGCTACTTCCACACCGTTTTCTAAAGGAAGTCTACTAAAATTCACAGGGAAGTGCAGAGGGCCAGGAGGGATGGGGCAGTGCTGGAGAAGGAGAGAGAAAATCAGGAGGAGCAGGTTGGAGGGTCAGACTCTACTATGGGACTTATTATAGAGCCACAGTAACTAAGTGTGGAAATGACTCAGAGGGATAAGCAGAGGCTGAGAAGCCTCTCAGAAGAAAAGCAAAAGCCCTAAGCTGGGAATTTTCATCTCACTAGGAAATGAGAATGTCTGCAACATTAAAAAATATTTGAAATGGTATCTGACGGCTCTCAGGAAGGCAGGCGGGACAGAGAGGTTCCCTGAATTCCCAGCTAATGGTTTGCATCACAGCCCACCACCACCCCCCGCCCCCCCCCCCCCCCCCCCCCGCCAAGGAGCAGAGTGGAGCTGGAAACCAACCAGCACCAGGCTTGCTAAACTGGGCCCCCGGGACCGAGTCTGTCCCAGGGTGCCTTTTCCCCCAACACTGTATCATGAAATGGTTCAAACAAGTAGCAAAATTGAAAGAATTTTACAGTGAACATCCATCTACCCAACATCTGGATTCCACCATGAACACTCAACTATGCTTACCTTCTCACACATCTATCCATCACTTCACCCAACCCCCCCCTTAATTTTTTTTGATGCATTTTGAAGAAACTGCATACATCAACACACTTTTTCCTAGATACATTGGCATGCATATCATTATCTGGAGTCCAAATCTGTTTACTGTCCTTTGTGTAAAATTTATATACTACAACATGCACAGATTTTAAATGCAAGTTCACTGATTTGGACAAAGGTATGTCCCCTTGTATAACCCAACCTCCATCAACATGTAGAACATAATCAACTTAAGATACCAACTTACCTGTGGTTCTGGATAGAAGATTCTAAAAGCTTGAGTAACCTGCATGGAGCTTCATTTCTGGAAACTGTGACTTCAGGATAATTATTGTGTTTGAAATAGATTTGTTTTCTAAAATTTTATTTATTTAAAGAGAGAGTAAGTGCACAAGCAGTGGAGAGGACCAGAGGGAGAGGGAGAGAGAACCTCAAGCAAACTCTCCACTGAGCACAGAGCCCTAACGCAGGGCTTGAGATCATGACCTGAGCCAAAACCAAGAGTCAGATGCTCAACTGACTGAGCCACCCAGGTGTTATTTTGACTTAAATCTTAATTTGCCAAGCAAAGCCCAAGTCAGATTCTGGGTTTCAGATGGGACCGATTTTGTGGATCCCGCTCAGTGTCCAGTGAACATTTAGACAAGCAGAGGTGGCCGTGGCAAAGGGAAATAAAGTGAGGATGGGCCCCTCTACTCATAGAAGAAAAGTACTTTCTAGAAAACTTCTTTAAAAAAAAACTCCAAGGGGGACGCCTGGGTGGCTCAGTGGTTGAGCATCTGCCTTTGGCTCAGGTCATGATCCGGGGGTTCTGGAATCGAGTCCCATGTTGGGCTCCCCGCAGGGAGCCTGCTCCTGCCTCTACCTGTGTCTCTGCCTCTCTCTGTGTGTCTCTCATGAATAAATAAATAAAATCTTAAAAAAAAAAAAAAACTCCAAGGATGTTCCCCTGTCTGTGTAAAGAAGGATTCCTTCTCCCTGTAAAACATTCCCCAATGGGGAATGTGGGTAAAGCTCCGGCTCTGAGGGTAAGTGTCCTGGATTCAGATCCTGGCTCCCCCAGAACTTGCCAGGAGTCAGACTGGTCACCTCGGAGCCCAAAGTCCTCCTCGTTCAATGACTTATAATAGTGTTCACACCACAGAGACATTAGTGTCTGTTTTTGGTGATGTTGCAATCATTCACAGAGGTGATATTCACATCACCTAAAGTGAACCACCTTCGGCTGAACCATTCAGGGCATCTACTGCCCTCCCAAGGCTGAGCCCCCCCCAACTCTGGCACAGAATGAGCCCACCCGTGTGATGGGTCAGGACCACAGGCACCCTGTAGACATGGGAGCAACACTCCTTATCAGGACCTTTTCTAATTGCATCAAGGCAAGGGTAACTTCTGCGACCTCTTCTAGGCCAGCTTTCCCTCCATCCAACAGATGGGCTGGTCATCTGGCTCCAAGAAGCAGTAGCAAGGACCTCACGTGCATGGTGGAGCATTCCAGAATCTTGACGTTGAGGAAACAGCAGGGGCCCTTTCTGGAAACAGTCAACAGGAAGGCCTCAGTTGGCAGAGCAGCCTCTGGCCCTCTGTCTCGGGCTTCACTTCCACTTCATTTCTCCTCTCCATGTGCACTGCTCTTCAGATCAATTTCCTTATGTTTTTAATTAATTTGAAGCTTAATTAGTTTGAGTTTTAGAGGGTGTGCTACAGCTCCAAAGGCTCTCTCGGGACAAAACCACATAAGGCTCAACCTAACCAAACCAAGGCATTCACGGCGGCTGCCTGCACAGACTCCTCACCCAGAGAAGGCAGCGAGGAGGTGAGGCTTCACGGGGCAGGCCAAGAGGCCAGGGGCATCCCAGAAGGCCCCATCCCCTCAAAACCTGAGAGCTACAATGGCATCGTTCTCTGCATAGATTCTGTGAGTCTGGAATTGGGCAGGACAGAGCAGGGACAGAAGGATCTTCTATTCCACGGTGTGGGGGCCTCGGCCAGAGGCCAGAGGCTGAAATCACCCGAGGGGATCTTTGCTCATACATCTGGCAGTTGGTCCATTGGCTCAGACATCACCAGGCCACTGAAGCAGCTATACTTGGTATCCCTGTGTTGTCTCTGTGTGGCTGCTTGGGCCTGCTCACAGGATGGTGGCAACATCTAAGAGCAAGTGTCCCATAAACAAGGCAGAAGTGCACCATGTTTACGACCTAGCTTCAGAAGCCACATAGCATCCCTTCTGCTCAGTTTCAGAAGGTGAGGTGGACCCTGATGAAGGGAGGCAAGGTTCTAGAAGAACACACAGAACTAGTGATATCACTGTGGCCATCTTTGCAATCTGCTACTCAGCGTCTACTGAAGAGACACTTTGCCCCACCTCAGCATGCCCAAGGCAGGCACCCCATCTCTCAGCAGAGCTGCTCCCCAACAAGGAACCTGGCAGTGACTCCAGAAAGCCCAGCCTACATCAGCCTGTGACCTAAAGAGGAGTCAAGCATTGAGATGTTGAGGTGTATCTGTTGCAGCAGCTGGCAGTGCTTATGCTGATTAACAAAACCATCAACTCAAAGAAAATGAAAACACTAATTTGAAAAGATACATGCACCCCTATGTTTATCGCAGCACTATTTGCAATAGCCAAGATACAGAAGCAGGCCAAGTATCCACTGACAGATCAATGGATACAGAAGATGTGGTGAATACACAGGATGGAATATTATCCAACCATAAAGACTGAGGCCATTTGCAACAATGGATGGGGAGCTAGAGGGATAATGCTAAAGGAAGTAGAGGAAGACAAATACCGTATGACTTCACTTATATATGTGGAATTGAAGAAACAAAACAAACTAACAGACAAAACACGGACTCTTAAATACAGATAACAACGTGGCTGTTGCCAGCAGGTGGGGGGGTGGGTGAAGTAGATGAAGGAGATTAGAAGTACACTTATGCGATGAGCATTGAGCAATGCAAAGGACTGTGGAATCACTATATTGTATACCTGAAACTAATGTAACACTGTATGTTAATTATTCTTCAATTAAAAAATTAAACGAAAAATAAAATAAAACCATCTAAACATGGAAGCCATGCCTGCCTTTCTCACCCAGGCTCTAGAAAAAAGACACACACCCCTGCAAGATTCATCATCTGAGATAGTCCTTCAATGCTCATAAGAACCAACATGTTCTCAGTTTCTCCATTTACAAAGCACTTTCGCTGTCTTCTTCCTTACTCAGGGTAACCAAACCTAACCCGAGACCTGCCAATTTCACCTCCCAAAGACCTCCAGACTCCATTGACTCCCCTCCACTTCCTCACCATGTCTGAGCCCACACTGTCCTCCTCTCCCTCCTGGCCCTCTGCACTGGTCTCTGCACATACATCCTGTTACCACTCCCTCCTTCTGGAGGCCCTCTTACAACCATCAGTGGCTTCCACTTTTCTGAAGACCAAGTCCAAAGTCCTAACCATGGCTACCAGGTTAGCCAGGTGCTCTGAGCAGCGCCACACCCTTCACCTTTACCCGTGCCTCTCGATCCCTACGCTGCAGCCCCCACAGAGGTGCCTTGGTGACACTTGCCGCTGTTCGTGTGCTCATGAGCCACGTGTGGCCAGAAGCCACTGAAGTGGATGCTCTTGTCCCCATGTTGCTCTCTATGTTTCTTCCTCACTCCAAGAGCAGCTCTTCATCAGGGTCAAGCTCTATTCTGCTTGTCCTCCAAGGTTGATTTTAATCTATGTATGTGCTCCTATTTATAGTACACATTATTCTTCTAAGCCACCTAAAACCATGCACGGACCAATTATCTGCTTTGTTCCTTGGAATGACTGAGTGTGGCTGTATGGCTGGATTGCAAGATCATGCCTTTTTAATCATCTCATTATAGAATCTGAGGTCTTCAATTTTCTTTCATAAACTCACAGAGAACATCTTATTCTGTTGTATTTTATTTATTAGCAGCAAAGCACTTTTGTCAAAAGGAATGTCCCTATGGATATAATCAGAGACAGCCCCCCTCCATCACGTGAAAAGTCACAGGCAATCAGAGCTGGTATAATTGAAGTGGACAAGGACAGGAAACACTGCCACCTGCCCCCCTCCCTCTCTGCCTTTTGCTGTGATGGCTCCAGGGCACCCCAGCTCCAAGGAACAAAGTTTGAGAACCAGCGATTTAAGTCATGACAACACATAAAACTTCTTTATGAATTCCAGCATCGTTTGCATATAAAATGTATATTAAAGTCTGGAGAGATTGCTTAGGCTCTTCAAAGTTATTAAAAGATCATTTTAGAAGTGAAAATCGCCTTAGAGATAACTTCTGGAGAATTTTAATTTGTCTGTGAGTTAAAGGCAGCTGAGATATAGTGAAAGAGAATATTGGTTAAAGTCAGAGGTACCCGGCAAGGAATTCTAACTCCAGGTAAAAAAAACACATAGCTTCATAGAGCTTCTGTTAGCCATGTTTCCTGCAAAACGGCAGGAAGACTTCCTTACCAGTTGCCTTGAGAGCCAAATGAGATAGAAAGTGGGAACATGCCTGAGGATAGAAAGAATGCGCAAGAAACTTCCCCTTGAAAAAATAATTGGACAATTAACACAATATTGCTATAGAAATTGTAGAAATTGATGTTGAGGAAAATCTATTTGTGATGCATAGAAATTCGTAATCTATTGCAGAAAGAAGAAAGGACACATCCAAATGTGCTGATGAGTAAGCCAGTAGCTCTATAAACATGTGCTCTTTATAATTTTATACAAATATATAATTTTATAATTATCCAGAAATCATCCTATAAGTATGCGTAATGTATGTGTGTATCTATGGGTGTATATGTGTGTGTGTGTGTGTGTGTGTGTATACATACAGTGATATACATTTTAATATATATAAATATATATTTATATATAAATAAATACATATATTTAAAAACCAAAGGATTACTTTTAAAATATTAGTAGTGGTTATCTCTGGGTGGCAGGCTACATGAGAGATATTTAATCTTTGTGTTTTCTGTAGGTTGGTTTGGAAGTTTTGTTTGTTTTTCGGGGGTTTTTTCCAAGCTTTTTTTTTTTTTTTTTTTTTTTTGCATTGGGTATGAACTGCTTGTAATCAGGAGGTGAAGTCGCCCATTCCCCTGGGTGAGCAGATCCCTGAGGATCTACCTTCATCCTGGACCATTAGTACAGCATTTTGAGTCTGTGGAAACTACTCTGAAGTTCAGTATTTTGAATGACAAATAAACTGAACAATCTGTTTTAAACTGAGTAAAAAATGTTTCTAGATTAGGTCATCTGGCTGTGAAAATGGCTGAATGAAATTGACATATTCTTCCAGACACGCACAGGCAAGGAGAGTTGTCACTTGAGTCTGATTTACAGGAAGTTGCTTTGTTTAGTTTGTCAGTTTGGTCAGTCTGGCCTGAACTGATTTCAATGAGGCCCAAAGAGACAGCTCTGTCTTGACCTTGGATCTTCGACCCAACCAGCCACTAGACACCTGGTGAACTCTCTCTGCTGAGGTGGCTAGGAGGCCGCCCATAGCTGAGGAAGATGCTAACGTCGGCCAAGATCTGCCTGGAAAGGCACAGCGTGCAGGTGTAACAGTGCCCCTGGAGAGGGGCTGGGGCACGTATGAATAGTGGACAGGTGCGCCAGGGACATGAAAGACCAGGGCCCTGGTGGGGGCGGACAGGTGTGACAGGGTCATGGAGGGAAGCCAGGGCATGGGGGTTGCAGGGGAGCCATACACCGGGCAGACTCTCAGAGGATGGTCTCGGGAGCTGCACAGGACAGAGCTCCAACTGGACATCTGCTGTGAGTGCCACCAAGGTCACCAAGGAAGCAAGTGTATGTGGAGAAGAAACAAGGGCAGGGCCCTGAGAAGTTCCCTCCTCAATTCATCCGAACAACAGGGGAGGCGTGTGCCTCTCGGCCTTGTCATGTGAGTTGTGCAAGGTCACTCTCAGATGTGGAGACAGAAAACACTAGAAGTCTTCTTGTCAGAGCTGTGTGCACGCATCCACCCATCCAAGGCGATAGAACAGAGGTGCGGAGGGAATCTAATTGGACTGTCTGCTCAAGGTGAATTTGAGCAGGAAACGAAAGAGGGTAGACAGGTGCTTTGGAAAATGGGAGCTCCATTCCTGCTCCTCCCCACTGCACTCAGAAAGCCCCGGGTGGCAGCGCCTGGGTGGCTCAGTCGTTTACTCTGCCTTCTGCTCAGGTCCTGGGATCCAGCCCCACATAGAGCTCCCTGCTCTGTAGGGAGCCTTCTTCTCCCTCCCCCTCTGCCGGCAGCTCCCCCTGCTTGTGCACATTCCCCCGCCCCCCCGTCAAATAAAAAAATTAAATCTTAAAAAAAAAAAAAAAAGTCCCTGGTGACAGGAGTCTTGTGGGCAAAGCTGACAAAGCACCACATCTGTGCATCTGCACTACTTGTCCCTGGCAGCTGTCCCGACACGCAGTCCTGCTGCGCATTTAACCCTCTGGTCCTTCCCTGCACCGGCCCCTTTCCTTGGCCGCATGGAACTCAGAGACCAGTTCCAGTCTCCAACAGTGTGACCCCCTCCTCCTCCTAATCCTTCCTGACTCTCCCCACCCTCCCCACACCTTATCCAAGGTCCCAAACTCGTCACTCAGATGGGGCAGCCTGGCCTCTCCCTTCAAGGGGATCAAGACCCTGAGGTCTGAAATCTTCCCTGTCTCCTCTCCTCCCCACCAGTGCCTGCCTGTGCCTCCGTCCTGTGCAACCTGCTTCTTCGCCCCGTTCAGTCAAATAAACATCTAACCCCCTCAAGGACATCTGCTGAATTTGGTCATCAAGAAGCCATTCATTCCTGGCCTTGAGCAGGACATCTCCAGGATGTGATGGCGGCCAAAGGCAGATCATGGTAGATGGAGGAGTTAGTAAAAAGGAGGAAGTGGAGATGGAGCTTTGGGGGATGCTAGAATGTTCTAGATCTTCATTGCGGGGGAGGGACCATGACAATATCTATTTGTCAAAATTCATAGAACTGCGCGCTAACAAGCGCAGATTTCACTATGAAACTGACTTCATTGTAAACATAGGCAATAAATCATTCTTGCTCAACAAAGATCCCTTCCCTCTGCAAGCGACTGCCTTCCCTTCCACTTGTCACATCTCAGATGGCACTAACAGAAAAGACGATGCACATAAATATT
Organism: Canis lupus dingo; assembly: GCF_003254725.2. Lineage (NCBI taxonomy): Eukaryota > Metazoa > Chordata > Mammalia > Carnivora > Canidae > Canis > Canis lupus. The sequence continues at coordinate 12,831,361 of NC_064248.1, read as the reverse complement.
TCTCTCCCGCTCCAGTTTCCACTTTCCCCGTTCACCGATTTTCTTCCCGTTTTCCCCTCAGTGCAGACTTTCCTCTGTTCCCTTAATAGTCCCTGTTCTATAATTAGCAGCTCTGATAATTCTTTTATCATGTATGTTTTATTTCTAAAATATTCACTGCTGTGGCTGTCCCATAATGCCTTAATTCTCAATTCCCTGATCACCGTTTTTACAATCGTGCAGTATTAATAATATCTTCTATTTCGGTACTGCTTTTTTTTTTCTTTTTGTCTGATGAACGAAAAAGTACTTTGCAGGCATATTATACCCCTGTGAGGTAGTTAGGGAAGGAAAAGAGATACTTCAGATGGAAATACACAGGCACAAAATGTGCGCAGTGTGCTGCTCTCAGAAGATGGCTCGAGTGTTGGCCACAGGTCAGTCCAGATCTTCGCGTCCCAACAATGGTGTGGGCCCCCCACCGCACTGCCCCCTCCTTCACTCCCTCCGTGCCTGGGGCAATCTAGAGTCAGTCCGACCGCACTTTGCAAGGCGGAACACAAAATCTACACCATCCTGGCCCTGACACAGAGACTCATCCTAGAGGTTGTGGTGGGAGAGTGATCATAAATGGAAACGTGAACACACAGAGTGCACACCCAGAGAGAATCGTGGAATTTCTCTGAGTCAGAGGCTAAATCCCCTGACTCTAACTTTGTAAGCACACAGCATAGACCCGGGGACAAGTCCCAAGCCCAGACCTACCCCTAGTGGGTGCCCTCCCAGTTTTGGTTTCTGGGGTTCCCTGGTGCCAAACTATTCTCTCAACAAACACAGGATCTCTGGGTCATAGGACTCTCCCAAATGGTCCTGCTTGGGCAATACTCTCCCACAGAATGCGTCTTGTCCTGACAAAGTTGGTGCCAGAGAGTGTCAGTCTCCCTAACAATGCAGGGCATGTCACAAACAGACTGTACACACAGTGATTAAGACGTGCAAAGGGCCTCGCAACAGCCTTGACCAGCCGGAACTAGTAGCAGTGACCCTTACAGGCATCCTGGCCACCTCTCATCACACATGCCTGTCGTTATGGACACAGGGAGGTGCAGGTCAAGTGCCACTCTGGGAGTAAGTGGATGAGCTGAGTTTGGACCACAGACACGCCCCTTCTACTGCATCTTTCTTACATAGATCATAAGCACAGGCCCTGCGTGGGATTGGCAGAGGGTGATTCCAAATCTTTTGACTCCCTAGTGTCACTATCTCCCTCCGGGTTTAAGACAGGTTGTGTTTTCCAAAAGTGACCATAGCCATATCTTCCATCCCACCTGCTCTTTTGAAAAATATTAACTTGACATTCCTGTGGAGTGATGGGACATGTGTCCCCTCCCTTTGAATCCGGGCAGCTTTGGAAGTCTAGACTTCATTCACTCACTCATTTATTTTATACGTATTTATTGAGCACCGCCTACGTGCCCAGCATCTTCACTCAGACTTCAAATACTTAAGCCTCCATATTTTTGCATTTCAGGAGAGTGATTCCTCCTTCATGAGCTGCTCCCTGGTTTGTTTGGAGGAAGACGACCATGAGGATCCAAGGTAATGTCTGCAAGGTGCCAGGTGGGCCCAACACCGAATCTGTGCCCCGTGCCTGCCCTGTTCTCTGGGAAGCTGTGCTGTATGTGGAGCAGGGAGGAAACGTCCCATGTTAGATTCCCCATCTGGTGGTAGAAGATCCAATGTCACTCTTGGAACCTTACATGTAGCCTGGAGCAATCAGAGTGACCACCCATCCCCTCCCTTGTTTGTTCTTTCGTATTTAACACACGCCAGTCCCCTTGCTTTGTAACATCGGCTTCCTCTTAAATCATATCCCAATACAGTAAAGCATCAGGCTGACAGGGAGCTTGGGAAATGCACCGCTTTGATTAATTGTGTTTCTGGTTGACAGAGTTGAGCTGAAGCCATTCTGCTCTGATTCTTGGTGTTGTAAGGCTTTCTACTCTCCAGACTCCGTAAGTGTCGACTAATAAACATAATTGGATCCCACTTTGATGACAAACCTTTTTGGATTCCAGGGAGCCTCTATTTCCATGTTAGGTAGGACTTCTTTGGCTCTGGGTTACAACCAACCGCAGACAGGATTTGCATACTAAGGATGCAGGAGTGGTGAGGGTAGCCTCCAGAACAGACCACAGCCAGGAACCAGAACACTTGAAGGAATCCAGGCATCAGTCGGCCTTCTTGACATGCCTGGTCACCTGGGAGAAGATCTCCTTTGCCAGAGGCACACAGGGCTTCTCTCCCTGGGGTCCAGAGAGCCATGCTCAACTCCAACCAACCTGGCATCTCTAGTTGGACCAGCCACGGTCAGAAATCACCTCCAGAGCAAAACATTGTGTCAGTAGCAGATGCTGAACAAGCATGACGGCTCCCATTGTGACCATTAGTTGGATGTTGAAGGCACAGGCTGGGGACAAGGGGCAGCCTTTTTTTCCATCCAAAAACGGAAGCCTGAGTAGATAAGACCACAAGTGTCCACTGCACTCTCAAGATCTATGGTTGACATATAGTCCCAGACCTGGAAACACAATTCTAAATAAGCCCTCAATGTCATGAGTTTTCTTATCACCATGTCCTGTGTAATTGGTGAGCACAGTGGGCTGTCTTAGTCTGGGTTTTCCCAGAGGCAGCACTGACATGCTGATCTGAGTACAAGTGGTTTATATGGGACGTGTATGGTACAGTGTCTAAGATCACTTTGACACGTTCAGAGTTTTGTCGGGAGACGGAAGGCAACTGCTGACAAATCATGTATTTATGCAAATAGGAGAGACAACATGGTGTATGTCAACATATGCAAACCCCAAATAATCTGTTTTCAAGTTCTAGGGCAGCACATCACTGAGTGTTACCTTCTTTGAAAAATACAAAACTTGCAGATTTGAGGCAAAACTGGAATTGTTTGCATGATGGGGTGTGTGTGTGTGTGTGTGTGTGTGTGTGTGTTTCTGTTTTTACCTAAAGCTTCCAGTTTGAGACCTTTGATGCATAGCATGCAAGGGCGCCCCCTAGTGGTCAGTATGTTGTTTCCTGTGTGTTTGCATGTTTGGGGCTACACTGCACAGACCCCAAAGAAGGAGTCTCTTTCATGGGTCAGTTCTCCTCCTCTCTTCCTGCCTGCACTTTTTGCTCCCAATACCTAATTCATCAAACCCGGGCTAGCTTCTGTAACAAACCGACCCGGAATGTGCTGGGGCTTAAAGCAGTAAGATTGTCCTTCTCACTCATGGGCCAAACCAACGCCAGAGTGTTCCTGATGGGCTGGGGGCTCTGCTCCACCCAGGCATTCCAGGCTCCAGTCTCCCCGGGGACTTAGCTATTGTGGATGGGTCGGGTGCCCCTCCAGTACTGTGTCACTCGCGTGGGTATCCATTTCTAACTATACTTTGGACCCCCAAGGGCTGTGTCCATGCATAAGACAAGGCATGTATTCAAAACATTATTTTTTAATGAGGAAGTAAATGAGTGAACATGTCCAATCCATTTTGACTTCTGCCTGGAGAAGGGCTCCTCACATGTAACCTCCCCCTGCCCATCGCCAACATCCTTCCCTATAAAGGTGAAGAACGCTCTGTGAGTTGTAGAGTTGACAGGATTCAGGCAACGTCTCTTGATTTTCTTCTCAGAGGGAAATTTCTCATTCTCCTGGATGGCTACTCTTACATAATGCAAAATAATCACCTCTTCGCGGCCTAAAAAAAGCTTTCCTTGAATCTAGTGGCAGATGTCTGAAATGGAAGGCTCTAGTGCAGCTGAACACGCAGAGCCACAGTGTCAGGGAGCTCCAGCAGCCCCCTCCACTTGCTAGCACAGAACCTGGCAAGCCCTGCAATGTCAGAGGGAAGCGGGGAGAAGGCTCTGGGCCCAACTCCAGAGGAGAAACCGCAACACCCTCCCATCTGCCTCCTCCTCCTGCCTGCTTTCCCACCCACTGCAATCACAATGCTCTGTGTTTGCCCAGCATGGCACTATTTTTCCAAACACTTCCCTGCCCATATCTCATGGGATCCTTACCACACCACTGCAAGGGTACAATGCAGGCCTGGTTACCACCGTGCTATCCAGCAGAGCCCTCGCAGCAAGGGCAAGACGGAACTTACTGGAACACAAGTGCCTGCCGGCAGGGGCTGTCTCTGTACCACGGCTGGAATCAAAGATGAGCCGAGGTCCCCAAGCAGGAGGACTGCTTGGAGAAGCCACGCATGGATCAAGGCCGCTGACATCTGTCAATTTGAGAAAGGCCTCTCCAGGAGAGGGGGCAGCCCACGTCCTGCTGCCGAGAATGTAAATTGGCTCATCTTTCTAAAGAGCAGCGTGCTCTGCTGCCTGCCAGATTTGGAAACTCTGAGGGTTGATATCGGGTGGAGAAAATCAATGAGTCAGGACCCAGGCTTCTAATTCCGGTTCTGCCACAGACGGGCCGTGTGACCTTGTGCAAAGTGTCAGGTCACTTGGGGAGGCACTGTAAGAAGAAGATAAGGTAGGACATCGGTGCTTTTTGGCCCGTAGGCTCTCAAAGTTCATGACATCCCAAAATCAAAAAGACCCACATTTCCCAGAGTGCAGCAGTATCGTACCAACACATTTGTAATTATTACAAAGCACCGGCTTCCAACCTAGATTCTATCTGCCACCAGTTACAAGGTCTGCTTCTAGTCAGACAGTATCTGAGCAGAAGAGCAGAGGCATCTGAAGCTGGAGCCCTGCAGTCAGGAAGGTCTGGGTTCAGAGCCAGCCTCCCGCCACCACTGAGTGTGATCCTGGGCCTTAGGCTTCAGCCCGCTTACCTGTAACGCAGGTCCACGAAACAAGGCTTTATAAAATGTGCACACTAGGGCAGGTAGCATCGTTGTGAGGGCTGATCCAGATGACACAGCGCCTGCAGGTAGTAAGTGCTCAATAAACACATGTAATGTCATGATCTTCATACTTAACAAAAATGATCAAAACAGTTACTTCAAAGTTCACTGATTTAGCCACCAGATGCCAATAGATAGATGATAGATAGATAGATAGATAGATAGATAGATAGATAGATAGAAAAATTCTTGAGTTAATGAAGAGACTAGCTTAAAACAACGTAACAGAAAGATCTGACATTTTGGATTCTGTCTCAGTCCCACAACTGGTTAGGCTGCTGCCACCAGCACCACCACCACCACCACAGCCCTGATCCCTGGGACACCAGTTCTCTCTGAGCAAGCTCTAGATGCAACCCCCTCACCCTCACCCTCACCCACTCACCCAGCCCTCCTATCATATTCTTCCACCCTCACCAGTGCTTGGCCACCAGTGTGTGAGGCGCCAACCCCTTTGGGCAGGCCCTGCCAGGAAACTCCAGCCTTTTGACCCTATAATTCCATAGAAACTTTGTCCGATGGGATTTTCACACAGAGAAAATAGGAGTTATTTTATCTCACAATCTGATGATCAGCTTGGGATGGATTTTTGTTTTTTTTCCATATCAGTGTCAAGACTAGTGATCACAAATTTATATGTATTTAGCAGCAGTTCCCATAAATAAGTGAAAACTCAGGGAAGGAATATGGTGCTAGCATTAGCATGATAGTTCCATTTTGCTACAGCCATTGACAGAGGCTTTGGGCTTAGGGGACAGTAGGGCATGGTGGAGATTGAAGCTAATTGGAGGGAGACACATACAAAGGAGCCTCTGTGTTATAACTTGGGAGTGAGGGCCCAATTTCTCTACTTTCTTGGATTTTTCCAGGTTTTTTTGACAAAATCTGCCAAATTGTAAAATATTATCTTGATTTTTTTTTTCCCCTGTGTAGGTCAAATAAAACTGCAGACAAGAGTCAGCCGCGGACCATCATTTTGTGAGCTTTCATTGGGCCGCCTCCACTTCATCATCACCTCCAGTGTGTGTGGACCAATGTGAAGAATGGCATGGTCACCATGTGTGGTTGTCCAGGGTGTGCACTGCCCAAAGATACCACACCTAAGAGACTACGGGTTCCATCTCAGGCATCCCAAGGTCCATACTGTGAATTTCAACAGTTTTCCAGCAGAGGGCAGTCACATGTCATGCTCTAACAAAATCAGCTTTTATCACATTTTCATAAGAAGCAAGTGTCTTTGTGTTTTAAGATTTATTTATTTATTTATTTATTCATGAAAGAGACAGAGAGGTAGAGACATAGGCAGAGGGAGAAGCAGGCTCTTCGCAGGAAGCCTGACGCAGGACTTGATCCCAGGACCCCGGGATCATGATCTGAGCCAAAGGCAGCTGCTCAACCACTGAGCCACCCAGGTGCCCCTCAGAGACGGGCAAGTATCTTAAGGCAGGGCTATCCTTTTTCTAATTCCCACAAAGAATTTGTAAGAACCAGTTGCAGTCCTGAGGGTGGAGAATATTGAAGTGTATGATCCCATCCATTCTGACGGGGTTGTAAAATGAAAATTCCAAATACCAAACATTGGTGAGATTCTGGAGGCCCCAGAACTGCTGTACTGTCCTGACGGTATAAATCATTACACCCCCACTTTGCAAACTGGCAGCACCTAATCAAGCTGAACATGCAAATACCTGTGAGCCCGCAGTTCCACCAGGTGTATCCCCAACAGCACGCATACCTACGTGCACCCAAAAGCACGTTCTAGAACATGCTCATGGTTTCTAATAGCCCAAACCAGAAAGAGCTCTGATGCCCATCCGCCATCAGAAGGATCAGTAAGTTGCAGCATCGTGGGCAACAATGCAAAAGAACAAACCACTCTTACAAACCATAATACAGACAAATCTCATAAAGTTCACGCTGAGTAAAGGAATCCAGCCACAACACACATCCTGTGTGATTTCACTTGTATAAAATGTAAACGGCAGACAAAGCTCACTTCTGGCATCAGAAGTCAGGATAGCACTTTCCCTGTGGCAGGGGGAGGGCACACAAGGAATCTCCCAATGTGCTGGGAGGTTCTGATTTTTTTAGTTGGGTGGTGGTCACATGGACGGGCTCATCTGGGGAGATCTGTCCATCCGTACACACTCATACTTTTTGCTCTTTTCTATAAGCATGCTGTAGTCTAATAAACAACGCCACGGTAGACAATCCCATATGCGCATCGGGCAGGGAAGGGCTTCACAAGAGAAAGGGAGAGAAAACCAGCAGACCAACCGTCAAATGGTCTCCGGAAGGAATGTTCTTTCCCAAACTGCCGGGAATCATAGTACATGCTGTCATTGCAGAGGAAAGCCAGCTTCCCTGGATTGGCTGTGTCAACAGGCTGACTTCCCATATCTGTGTCCAGGAGTCCTTGCTTCTGGCTGCCATGGCTTCTGGCATTTGTCACGGGAAAGCACTGCTGGCCTCTTGTTTCCAGGAGGAAATGCAAATGTTACAAGTTATCGGTACACATTTAACAATTTATCACACCCTTGGAGTTTGATGAAGTTGATTTGTGGTTTGTGATCTGTGAGCAAGATGGGCAGCCACCCATCCCCCCAGTTCCAAAAGGGAGATGCTCCGGCAGGAAACAGCATGAGGACAAAGTCTGGACTCCATGTCCCCCATGTCCCAGTAGGATGACAGCGTGCGCTGAGCTCCCCCAAAGTCTCACAATTCTTTTTTGGCCTCTCTTGGCTTCAGGATGCTTTGCTTCTAATGGCCTGTACCTTCACAGCTGCTTTGCCTACACATTCGAAAATTGAAAGGTGCCTGGAGGATTCATCCCCGGTGAGCCCTTGGTCAGTGACACACAGGCCGTTGAATATGAAAGCCCAGTCCCTTTGCCTGACCTGGACAGACCCTCTGGGACACTGCCAAAAAACCCTGACCCCACTTGGCTTCTTTGCCTCCTGCCCCCCTTACACCTTCCACCCTGAGACCAAGACCTTAACAGACGACTTGCATGACAATCTCCATCCGAGTGTTTGCTCCTGGAGCCTGACCTGGAAGAGTGGGGGATGTGGATTCTAGCATCTTGGAGATTTCGAAATCTGAGATGGCTGTGGCTGGGACTCCTGCCTCCCACACACATGCCTGTATATCAGGTTTCTGCAAAGGCCAGCAAGTGGCTTGCAACAAGCTTGCAAGCAGCTGTCATCATTTCCAGGACTTGCTATTACTCAAGTTGTAATGTTTTCTTTGGGTACACAGACGTGCTCCCACGGGCTGTGCACCAGGGCCCAGTCCCTGGCTTGGAACTTGGAACATGCTTTCCCGTAAAAGTAACAGCAACTGCTAACATGGAGTAGCGCACCATAACTGACAAAGCCTATTCCCCAAACAGCCTTCTTAACCCATGTGTTGCCGAGCTTTTGTCATTAAAGTGCTAATCTGAAAAAATAAAGTGCTACACTGGGTTCTAGCAGTCTTCCTCCAGTTTGAGAGGGAAAAGACTTGGTTCCTCTCCTAGAACAAGGCTTGTCTGCTGTCCCGCAAGTAAGAGTGCACACTTGGTCATCTGAATAGACCCGAGATCCACCATTTACCAGCTGCTCTTCTTCGGACAAGCCACCAGCTCCTTCTGCCATCCAGATGTCCCCATCTGTCCAATGGACACAAGAATGCCAACCTTTCAGGATTATTTATAGTATTATTCATAGATAATATTAAGTGGGAATCTGGCCTGTGAGGTGTTCCACATTATTACACATCAAAGAAATGCAAATAAAAAGTACAATTCTGTAATAAGTTGAGCAAAAGTAGAGTCTCCCATTCCATGAGAGCACGACATGGTACAACTACTTCAGAAATGCACCTGCTAGAGCTAACTCTCCACATACCCCATGTCCTAGTAAGCTCGCCTACTCCCAAGAGAAATAAGGGCCTGGATGCACCCAAAGGCATGTTTCAAAAATATCCACTGCAGCCTTATTTATGACAGGCAAAAGCTGGACACAACCCAGACGTCCCTCAACAGTGAATGGGTTTTAGCATGTGGTGTATTCTGGTGATGGAACCTGATACAGCAGTGAGAAGGAACAACCCACCTCCCCAACAACATGCATGAGTCTCACAGACACTGCTGAGCAAGGAAGCCCAATTGAGTCCAAGAACAAGTAAAAATGTCTTAGTTCAGGCTGCTACAACAAAGTCCCACAGACAGGGTGCCTTATAAAACAACGGAAACTTATTTCCCACCCTTCTGAAAGCTGCAAGTCCAGGATCAGGCTGCCAGCGTGGTTGCGTTCTGGCGAGGACCCTCTTCCAGGTTACAGACGCCTTTGCATAGACTGACCCAGCAATTCCACTCCCAGGTAAGTAACCAAAAGAGTTGAGAAGAGGCATTCAAACCAAGACTTATGCATGAATGTTCAATAACAGCATGATTCGCAAGATCCAGAGGGTGGAAACAGCCCAGTGTCCATCAACTGATGAACAGATAAACAAAATGTAGTCTATCCATAGAGTAAAATATTATTCCCGAAAGGAATAAAGTGTTTACTGCTTCATGCCAGAATGTGGTTGAGCTGCAAAGCATAAATGAAAGAAGCCAAACACGAAGGACATATACAGTGGAATTCTACTTAAATACTTGGGATCACAAATCCATAGGGACAGAAAGTGGGTTAGTGATTTGCAGGGGTTGGGGGAATGTGAACGAGGAGTGGGTACGGGGTTTCAGCTTGGGGCCAATGTTCTGGAACTACATCATGGTGATGGCTGCACAATTTGCAAATTACTTAGCGAATTGTGAGCTTTAAAATGGTTCAAACGACAGATTTCATGTTCCGTGTGTTTTGCCACACACACGAAGTTAAACGCAGAGTTGCCATATGACTCAGCAATTCCCCTCCTAAGTACAGAGCCAAGCGAAGCGAAAGCATATGGCCACACGGAGACCTCCCCACGAACGTTCGCAGCAGCATGATTCCTAACAGCCAATGGGTAGAAACAGTCCAAATGCCCCTCAAACAATGAGTATGTGTGTGAGCTTCCCGGGGCTGCCGAAACAAATCCCCGCAAACAGGCGACCTCAAACCATGGAAATGTACTGCTCACACTCCGGAGACCAGATGCTCCTCCGGGAGCTGGAGCAGGGAAGCTTCCTTGCCTCTCCCAGCCCTTGCTGGTGGCCTGCCATGCTCGGCATTTCTTGGCTTGGGGCTGCGTCACTACAGTTTCTGTCTCTGCTATCACATGGCCGGCTTCTCTCTGCGTATCTTATCAGGACACCAGTCATTAAGGGCTCAATCCCCAGTATGACTGTATTCAACTAGTTGCATCTGCAAACCACCCCATTTCCAAATAAGGCCACATTCTGAGGTACGGAGGGTTAGGATTTCAACATCTCCTCCTGGAAGGACACAATTCAACTCATAACAATGTTCTATCCGCACAAGGGAATACTCTTCAGTCCTAAAAGAGCCTAAAACACCAACACCTGCTATGACATGCAAAGTCTGGAAACATGATACTGAGGGAAAGAGGGTGAACATAGAAGGTCCCATGGTGTGTGATTCCATTTATGTGAAATATGCAGAAAAGGCAAATCCAGAAAGGCAGAGTAGATTCAGGGACTGGAGGGACGGAAAGAATGAGGAGGGACAACTAGCAGGTCTGGAGTTTATTTTTGGTGTGATGGAAGTGCTCAGGAATTTAATAGTGGGAACGGTTATACAGCCTTGTGAATACACCAAAAACCAGTGGATTGTGTACTTTAGAAGGGTGAATTTATGTCAATTATATCTCAACAGGAAAAAAAAATGACCTTGTTAAGGGGGTAAAAAACAAGTCACAGACTTAGAATATTTGCAAACCACTTATTTAGCAAAGGACTTGTATTTCGATTATATTTAAGAAGAACGCTCAAAAATCCATTGTAAGAAAAAAAATTGAATTGGAAAATGGGCCAAAGAAACAAAAAGACATTCCACTGAAAAAGATAAAACAGATGGCAAACAAACACATGAGAAGGGTTTGTCAATATTAGCCACTGGAGAAATACAAATTAAAACCACCATGAAATATCACTACACACCTACCAGAGTGGCTAAAATAAAACGTAGGGACGCCCCCCAAAGCTGGTGAGGACGTGGAGTAACTGGATCCTGCATACATTCCTGACAGAAACGTAAAGCAGGCCAGCCACTCTGGAAAATTATTTGACGATTTCTTACAAAACTAAACATGCACTTACCATACAACCCAGAAATCACACTCTTGGGCATCTACCCAGAAATGAAAACTTACGTGTACACAAAAATCCATGCAAATTGTTCATAGCAGCTTTATTCATAATGGCCCCAAACTGGAAGCAACCCAGTACCCTTCAAGGAAACCGTTATATCCACCACGAATGCTACTTAGCAATAAAAAGGAACAAACCGTTGATACACATAATAACTTTTATGAATCTCAAGGGAATTATGCTGAGTGGAGAAAAAAAAAGCCAATCTTCCAAAGTTACATGTTCTAGGATTCTATTTATATAACATTCTTTAAATGATCAAATGATAGGGAGGGACAACAGATGAGTGGTTTCTAGGAGAAGGAATAGAGGTGGGTGGTGTGACACCATAAAGGGGCAGCATGAGGGGGATCTTTGTGGTGGCGGAGCAGTTCTGTGTCTTGATTGTGGTGATGGTTACCCAGATCTACACATGAGATAAAATTACATAAAACTGCACACACACACACCACATGTAAGTGGTGAAACTGAGTGAGTTCTACAGCTTGTACAAGAAATATCAATTTCCTGGGTACACTGTTGTACTATAATTATCCATGCTACCACTGGGGAAAACCAGATGTAGTACATGGGACCTCCCTGCATATATTTTTTTGCAATTTCTTGAGAATCTACAGTTTGTTCGAAATAAAAAGTGTTTTAAAAACAGATCATTTATTGAGGCACTTGGGTGGCTTAGTGGTTGAGCATCTGCCTTCAGCTCAGGGTGTGATCCTGGAGAGCTGGGATCGAGTGCTGCGTCGGGCTCCCCATGAGGAGCCTGCTTCTCCCTCTGCCTGTGTCTCTGCCTCTCTCTGGGTCTCTCATGAATAAACAAATGAAATCTTAAAAAAAAAAAAAAACAGATCATTTATTTACAAAAAACATTGAGCAGCCACTACTGCCTGAGCACTAACCAGTCGGAACAGAGCCCAGCCATGAACAACCAGTGTGGCCAGCCCCGTAATGGGCCTGTCTGCAGCGCACAGACCCCAGGGTGAAGCCAAATGAGGCATCAAATGTGTCATGGAAGGCTGCATCCCTTTAAGATCCTGTTTATTTTTTAAAAGCTAGAAACCATGAGTCGGTATTTATTGTTATGAATATATTATCAATGATACCTCTGGGTAGTGGTATTACAGGTATTACAGGTATTTGATCTTTTTTTTCTTTCCTGTATTTTCCCTGTATCCCCACAGTAAATCTGAATGCACTGTTTTTATAAGAAGAAAAAAATAAATTACGATGTCAGTTTTCTTTAGTTGAAGGTCACAGAAAGTAACGCAAATGAATCTGAACAAAAATGAGTCCTAGGGAAAAAAAAAAAAAAAAAATGAGTCCTAGGAAGGATGTTGAGGGCTGAGGTAAAGAGGGAGATTTGGCCACCTAACATCCTTCCTCTCTCTCTCTCTCTTTCTCTCTCCTTCTCTCTCTCTTCCTTCCTAACAGAAAACTGGTTTATTCAGGGTGGGAATGTGTCCAGTTAAACTGTACCTCCCAGCTTCCCTTAAAACTCTGGGTGACATGTGACATTGTTATGGAGGACCAGGTATAAATGAAAGTCCACTGGGCTCAAATTCTAGGAAAGTTCTTGGTTTTTTGTTTTGTTTTGTTTTGTTTTGTTTTGTTTTAAGTGGCTGACTGTGCTGGCAATGCCCTTTTGTCCCTCCTCCCTCCTCATCCCTCCTGTATGGAATATCAACATGATGGCTGGTCCTGCAGCAGCAGTTATGACATTGTGAACTTGAGGATGGAAGCCACACACTGAAGCTGGTTGGAGAAGAAAGACAGGAGGAGTCTGGGACAGTAGTGACTCTGTGGAGCCATAGAGCCAACCAGCTGCCTGTCTGATATTTAAACCACCCTTTTTCCACTGCCTGCAAACTTCTTGAGCAATTCTGGACTCCCAGGACTGACAAGAAGCTGGAGAACCAGGCTTGAAAACAGGCATGAACGTAGGCAACTCAAGAGTTAAGAAGCAAGAACCACACCCACAAGGTTATGGGTGTCTCCTCACCCGCCTGTGAAGATCCTCCTCCTCCAGGGAACATTAGTAAACAGTCACCTGTGTCTGAAAGCAAACCACATCCTTTCCTGGAAGCTAAGCTATAGGCTGGGAAAAGGAGAAAATTACATAGGTCTTTCAATTTGCCTTCTAAAAGTCCCCCTTTGGAGATTCTGCTTGCTTATTGTTATAATGCTTCCAGGAGAAACTCACCTTCTCAGTGCCTCAAATAAAACCTAAATTATGAATAGATGTGCTCGCATGTCTCCATATGAAAGGCTTCCCCTCCATGCTGCACTGTAAGCTCTGGGCAACTGCATGTGCTCAAACCCCAGCAGCTAACCCTTGCCAGCACAGAGGCCCAGGAAAAGTGACGAGGCCTGCCTCCGGCAGAGAGCTAGCTGGAAGTACCGTGGGCTACATCTAAATATGGTGTTCCACGAGGAAGAAGAGGTTTATTAGCAAAGCCCTTTGGAGCTCTAGAAATCCCATCTCCTTTGGTGATCATCAAAAATCTAAGAGTCACCTAACCCTACAAAGCATGGAGCCCTCGGTTTGGCACATCTTAAGATGAAAGAAAGTCCCATAAGAAGGGGCATGGAAGAGAAGTCCACTTATTTCACAGCCTCTTTGTTCTTTTGCTGGGGTCTGTTTCCAGAGGAAGAAGCATCCAGCTGGGTCTAGTTTGGGTCTTGTGGCGGAGGGCTAGCACCTAATGATAAACCCCACCCACTGCCTCTGAACTATACCCAGTGGGAAAGAGACAAGTGAGCCCTCAAGCAAAATCAGAGGGAACGGGTAACTGGGAAATACACACTCTCTTAACTTTTAAATAGATAAAAATTAAATGCTCAAAAGATAAATTAATTTTTTTTATATTTTTTTTATTCATGAGATCCACAGAGGGAAAGGCAGAGACATAGGCAGAGGGAGAAGCAGGCTCCCCATGGGAAGCCCGATGTGGGACTACATCCCAGAACCCCAGGATCACAGCCTGAGCCAAAGGTAGACTTTCAACCACTGAGCCACCCAGGCATCCCAAAAGACAAATTAATTTAAAACTTCCACTTAAAACTTTTTAAAAGAAAAAAACCAAAGTTCCAGGGAAGGGAAGTGATGCTCAGATGGCATATCTGTGATTTATGAGTTCAAATTTCTAGGCCCAGATGAATCCTTTGCTGAAATCAACCTGAACAATTCTGTGATTCTCTCAGGTCACGCGAAGATGAGTGAAGTGGTCCCTGGCATTGACAAGTTCCCAGCCCAGAGAGGGAGCAAGAGATATAAGTGACAAACCATAAGGTGATTCTAAGACCTATTAAAGGTACCTGGCAAAAGCACCATGAGAGAAGAGAGAAACTGAGCTAATTTTGACCCTGAAGACCAGAGAAGGCTTCCTGAAAGAGGAGGTGACACTTAAGTAGAAGATGCGGATGAAGACAGAGACTTGGGCCAGAGGATGGGGAGTTTTGAATGTTGTGCTGGACTTTCTTGTGGAAAATAGAGTGTCTCTGAAAGTTTTTGAGCAGAGGGATATAATATGATCTTATCTCATCAGGAGGGTAGAGATTAGATTGCCCCAGTGGGAGAAGTTAAAGGTCAGGAGACCAGTAAGAATGTGGTTGCAGTAATTCAAATGAGCAATGATAAGGGGCTATTTCAGAGTCCAGGGAAGCTGTGGTAATGATGAGAAACCACATTCCAGGGAACAAGAGTAGGCAAGTCTTGATGAGTAATTGGACGTCATTGGGGGCGCGGGGGGAAGCATCAAATGGAAGATAATGCAAGATTTCTGTCTTGGGTGATCTGATGAATAGCGATGCTATTAGCCAATCTTGAGAGCTCGGGAGCAGTGTGAAGGGGAAGACGACGAGGTTGATTGGGGTCAGGTAGGGTTTGAGATGTGTGAGAGACGCCCCGACAGAACCGTTCTACAAGTAGCTGGAAATCTGAGTCCAAAACTCAGGAAGAAAGTCTTGGTGGTCATTGCCTTGGAGCCCTGAAATATGGGCTGCCTTTTGTTTGGTTATTTTTAGGATCCTTAGTAGATATGTGTTACTTTTATAGTGACAAAAAAGAATATGCTGTGTTTTAAGAAGAGCTAATGCAGGAGCCAGGCTGGATTCTGGGACATCGGGAGCATCACAGACGCCTTTGCAGAACTGGCATCAGTTCAGTACAGGGCCAATCGACAGTTACTGAGCACATGCTCTTTGCCAGGCTCTGGGGGTGCTGCAGCGAACAGGACAGTGACCGTGACAGATGTAGCCCCCATCCTCAGAGAGCCCCGAGGAGTGGGAAGGTGCCAGGAGAGGAGAGATGAACATCTGTCCCTCTCTGCAAGAAAAGCAAGGAAAGGCAGATTCATTCTAGAAGCCGCAGAACTCAACGCCTGGCTGGGCAAAAATTCTGAAGTCTTGTAAAGCCTAGGACAAGAAGGCACAAGTGGATGGTCCGCCTGGATCCACGGAGACCATTCATACCAGAGGAAGCTTATTTGCCTTCCTGGGAGGAGACTAAAGAGACCATGTGTCTGGGGTTCAGCCAGACCGTTGGCAGAGGTCCTCAGGAGGCTCCCGTGGGTGGGCTTGACAAATATGAGCTGAGACGAGTCAAGTGAGACAGATTCAGGAGAGGCCGAAGGACCAGACGCAAAGTTTTGATTAATGGGTTGATGTCAAGCAAGAGAAAGAGTCTTGAGACCCACAGTTCTCCTTGTGACCCTGTCCTGTTTATCATTAAAAAAACAAAACAAAACCAGGAAATAGGTATCAGCTCAGGATAAAGAAGAATTTAAGCAATCTGAAAAAAGAAATAGTAGACAATCCCATCACCGGGTATGTGGGAACAGCCCCCATGACCACCTTCCATGGATGTGAAGTCCTGGATGAAGGGCGTAGTGACATCCTTTCCAAATCAAGCATCCTTCCTGTCTGGAAGCAGCCTCTAGACACGTCACCCAGAACCACCTACCCCACCCACCATCTCGGCAAACTCAACATTTCTGCAAGTGAGCTCACCCTGCGAAGGTGGCAGGGTTTGGTGGGAGGCACAAGATCTTTGCAGCCAGTTGAACTTGGTTGCCATCCAGCTGTCCAAATGTGTTCATGTGAGAAAAAGCACTCACTCCTGCCCTCCCTCAGCCTCAGATTCTGCATCTGTAAAAGGCAGACAACACCTACCTCACTGTTTCGAGGGTTCGGTAAGGACTATTGTGTACTTTAAGCACCCAGACCCACCATCTATCTGTGCCAAGTACTCTGAGAGGCTGAGTATCTAGCAGAGGGATCACATGCACACAGGCCATTAAAATGGGCAAATAAGCTAAAGAACATATGATTCCAAACTGAAGGAGAGACCTGGGGGAAGCGGGAGGCAGTCAGAATACACCTCTCTGAGCTTAAAAAAAATAATCCGTGCAGAGCTTTTCAAGCATAGCACACAGTAGGTGTCTAATAAATGACATTCTCTTTCTGTGTACCACCTATCCTCTAAATGGTATGTTAATCTGCTCCAGCTGCCCAAACAAAGTGCCACAGACTGGATGGCTTCAACCACAGAAATATATTTTCTCCACAGTTTTGGAGGCTGGAAGTCTGAAATCAAGCCCAGCAGAGCCCATTTCTGGTGAGATCTCGCTCCCTGGCCTGCAGATGGCCATCTCCTTGCCGTGACCTTTCGTGACAGAAAGAAGCCCTCTAAAAGGACACTAAACATATGGGATGAGGGGCCACCCATGAATTAATTAACTTTAAATTCTTCTTCAGAGGCCCCATGTCCAAATACAGCTACACTGAGGGCCAGGCTCGACGGATGAATTTCAGAGAGACACAAGGATCTGTCCATAACCAATGGGCAGCTGCACCTCATGACACCCCAATTTCCAGGGCACACGGGCAAGCTGCCACTCCCTGGAGTCCCTCACCCAGGCCTCTCCCTCCTCTCTCCAGCTGGTGAACTTGGTGGTGAACACTTACCACTTATTGACTAACGTAGTATCATGATATCTAACACTGATCAACTGTTTGCTACCTGCTGGGCTAAGTATTTCCCATGTGTTCATTCACTCAATACTCACCAGAACCTGTGAGGTGGGTCCTGTGACTCATCCCCTTTCAGGGAGCCCAGGCCCCACTGGGAGGAGGGCCGTCCCCACCAGGTCCCATGGGAAAGTCGTGCAGGATTTTAACCCAGGCCATCGGCCCCCATGCACCCAGGGAAGTAGCTCTGTCCTGCCCATCTGTCCAGCTGAGGAGTAGGTCAGTGAAATGCCTGCCTTCCCAAAACCTCCATTTGTCTTGAAGTGTTAAGGAAGAAAATTCTAATAATTTAGCTGGTAATTCAAAACATTATTTTTATGCTAAACATGCCTCTATCACAAAGTAGAATGCAATATGTATGAGCATTTTTAAGATAAAGCTGGAAGTTTCAGGGGAATTTCGGTAAGGTGGGCCCTGAGGTGTTCTTTCTCTTTTCCCTCAGGGTAGTGGGGTGGATGAGCCAGAGAGACCTGGCTCCCTGCTGCCAGCATCAGCCTTGCTGCCCACCTCACTTTGGGACTCTTGTCCACACTGCCCTCACCTGCCGCCTCCTCTCCCCTCACCTGCCTAGGCCACCTCCATTCCTCCCCAGCACCCCACCCTCTTCCCTCTGAACTCCACAGAAACACACACACACACACACACACACACACACACACACCCTCCAGCACCTGTTTGCCACTTCCTAAACCACACTGGCCTATTCTTTGTCTTTTCCTGCCTAGTTTCCAATCTTTTTGATAAAATCGGTGGTTCTTTGCAGACAAGAGCCGGACTGTTGCTTCTCCACATGACCTCGGGACACATCTCACACATGGTGCACACTCAGGGAACATGTGCTTATTATTTCGGAGGTGGATATTTCCTCAAAATTTGGGGCCATTGCTGCAGAAACGCTTATGTGCTTTCTGAGTGTCACAATGTCCCATAAGTTCTAGCTTTGATTGGCTCAGACTAGTTTGAACTAGCGATAAGGGGAAAGTATAGGGAAATCTGCCATTTGTACAGACATGCATATGGTTTGTCTCAAAGTCACTACGTGTGCTTCCTGCCCACCTGTTCTGCTGTGGAGCTACTTATCTATCCCTTAGATCTTGCCTCCTAGATGAGGTCACAGCACTCTTATATCTGCCCTGAGCACCAGGAAGCTCTCCTCTGTAGCACTTACTCATAGTTTACATGGATATGGGTGAGGCTTGCTCTCTGTTTGTTTTCTTTGCATTGGATCTATGTCCCCAGCACTTAGCAGGCTGCTTGTCACACAGTAGGCAATTCAATTAATGCTGACCAAATATCGAATGCTCCCCTGTTCTGGCCGATAAACATGAACCTCCTGCCAGCGTCCACCCAAATTGTCCTATCAGAGGATGGCTCAGGGAGGGGTGCTTGCTTCACACTCCCCACATGGCCAGGAAACCAGGTCTCAGGGCTGGAACCTCGCGGAGAACTCCAGGCCAGTTCTGGTGATCACAGGGGGACCTAGGGCACCTCAGTCAGTCCAGGAGGAGCCGCTGGGTCTTGCAGCTATGGCCTTGTTCAATTCTCATCCTGCACTGCCATCTCCAGGGCACTGGAGCGCTCTTCAGGATTATCGAAGGTGCCGCAGACTTGACCAGCAAACACAAAATCACCCTCCTAATAGGGGCTTTCAATCTGAGAAAGGTCAGGACACTTAAGAAACATTCACTCATCATTACTCTCCATTTGGCGGCGGTGGAGGGATGGGCAGTTGTTCAGAGTTACCAGGGACAGAAGCCAGAAGCCCAGACATCCACTGCCCATCCCCTCCAGTATGAGCTGGTGAGACCACAGGGCCAAGACAGGGGGCAGTACCCTACATCGGTGCTTATCCCAGGGTAACGGGCCTGGCAAACTCCTGGGACCTTGTCACATGCCACCTCCAAGGCAGTGGGCCAGGGTGGAACCTGACATTTCTAGCAAAACCCCAGATGCTGTGGTCTTATGCCACAGTCGACCCTTGATAGTCAAAATGCGATCCAACAAACATCAGCACCCACATCAGCATCACCTGGAATATTTCTGCTACTCAAAATGCAGTCCTGTTTTGGCAGTGTCCAGATCACCCGGGAGCTCATTAAAAACAGAACCTTGGCCCCACCCCAGACTTCCTGCATTTGATCCAGTTCCCCAGGTGATTCACAGACACAGTCAAGTGTGAGATACTCTGTTCTAGAATGCTGGTCCTTGGGTCCATCTACATGTTGAAACAAACTGTGGGGCTTTTAAAAAAAATGCTGTTGTGGGAATTCCTAGAGACCCTAATTTAATCTCCATTGGGTGCAACCTGCCTATCAGGAATTTTTTTTAACTTCCCCTGTCATTCCAACATCAAGCAAAGTTTGAGGGCTTTGCTTTATATTAGAATATTTTCTCAGTGTTTTATTTTTTAAAAAGGGTCACGTTCTGGGTGCTAGATACCCTCACCATTCCAGGACTGTTGTAGATTCTAGGCTCTTCGTCTATCTTGCATGTTAACCAATATTTGTATAGGTTCCTGTTATCTTGCAATATTGTTTATAAGGTTTGCTGAAATACGTATTGAACTTTGTTCCTTGGGCTGTCATGAAAAGATAAAACACAAAAAAATATATTGTATTAAATTTTACTAATTTTTTTCTTAATATATATTGGCATTTCTTTTCTCCAGAGAAAATGACCAACTAGCACATGAAAAGACACTCAACATCATTAATCATTAGGGAAATGCAAATCAAAATACAATGAGATACCATGGATGGATATAATTTTTTAAAATGGAAACTAGCGAGTGCTACTGAGGACGTCCAGAAATTAGAACCTTCCTACATTGCTGCTGGGAATGTGGAAAGGTGTGGCCACTGTACGAAACAGCCTGGCAGTTTCTCAGAAAGTTGAAATGGAATTTCCATGTGACCCAGCAATTGGCAAGTCCCAGCTGTATACTTGAAAGAATTGAAAACAGGGCCTCAGATACTTGTAGGTACATGTTCACAGCAGCATTATTCTTAAGAGCCAAAAGGGAGACACAACCCAAGTGTTTATCCGCAGATGCATGGGTAAGCAAAATGCAGTTTATCTGTACAATGAAATATTATTTGGCTACAAAATGGAATGAAGCATTGACACGTGCTGGAACATGGATGAGCCCTGAAAACATGCACTCAGTGGAAGAAGCCAGATAGACACAAAAGAATATTGTATGATTCCATATTCATGAAGTATCTAGAATAGGCAGTCCCAAGGACACAGTCATGTGTTCATACGTCTCTTCAAAAAGCCATGAGCTCCCAGAACCATACCGTGACTTGCCTGGATATCCTCTAGGCCTATTGCAAAGTGAGTTAGGGTCCTTCTTAAACTTGATTTGGTCATGGAAGTTTCTTGTGTCTTCGTTTTCAAAGAGACAAAATCATTCCTACAGGTTTTACACATTTTTTTTAGTTTATTTCTGGGTGTCTTCATTTATTTTGCATGGCAAAAGGGATCTTTTCTTCCATTGTATTTTCTGAAGAGCTGCTCCTTGTATATAGGAATACTACTGATTTTTAAAAAAAATACCCACCCATCGTATGGTAGGTTTCTAGGTATGGCTCATGCCATGGCCAGAAATTTGAGGTGAGTTCCTTATTCCAGTCCTTTCCAAGCTATGTGCAGTGAAGGACCTGGCTTTGGGCCTCTTCCTGATGCGTTTGTAAAACAGATGACAAGTCCACAAGATCCACTCTCAGATGTCATTAAAATGTCAAATTCCTACAGAAGTTTCTAAATGTTTATTTCCAATGTCTGTACTTTTTGGTCACGGAGCTGTAAGCAGTTGGCAGACCAGGAGTGGTCTGCAAGCTCACTCTGCATGTCATTGCTTTACTCTTCTCTACTGTCATTAGATGTTGCAATTCCACACCTGCAGCTCCTTCTCCAAGCTCAGGTACCAACATCCAGGAACCCTGGGTCAGTAAGTTACATAGTACCTAGTCTGTGTGTGTGCGCGTGAGAAAGAGAGAGATAGACTTGTTATGACCAGAACAAAAGGAGGAAGAAAGGACAAAAGTCCAGGAATAGATATTTAGGGATATTGATTTTGGAAGTTATATATAGAGAGAAATACAGATATGGATACAGGTTTTCTCCAAATTTGGAAGACAGAGAAAGAATGGGAAGAAGCTTGGCCAAAACTAAGGTTTTAAAATTCTGAGCAGGGCAGCCTGGGTGGCTCAGCGGTCTAGCGCCTGCCTTCAGCCCAGGGCATGATCCTGGAGTCCCCGGATCAAGTCCCACGTCAGGCTCCCTGCATGGAGCCTGCTTCTCCCTCTGCCTGTGTCTCTGCCTCTCTCTCTCTCTCTCTCTCTCTCTCTCTCTGTGTCTTTCATGAATAAATAAAATCTTTTAAAAAAAACTTTAAAAAAATAAAATTCTGAGCAAATTATAAGTTGGTGGGCATGGGAAATAAGTTTTTAAAAATAGATCCTTCAGTTAAGATGTCTTGCCTTACGATTACATTAGGGCAACAAGAGGCATTAATGGCCTAATTGCTCCTGCTGGAGCAGAAGTGCTCCCACATCTGGGATCCCGTGACTATATGATGGCCACCATGTGTCTTACAAGGTTTCAAGGCCCACTCAGGACCATGACTCTGCTGGCAGGGGAACAGGTCACATGAAGTATATGGAGGCCTGGGGATTTGTCCCTGTGAGATCCTCAGGATCCACAGCCCCGCTCGCTTTTCCCACCTTGCCAGCCAGCAGTGATAGACCACTTGTGGGCACCCTGCTGGATGCTCTTCATTCTAAAATCCACCACTGGTGCCAGTAAGGAAGGAGCTGCCACCAAAGGGTGTGATGTAAACACACACACATTTGAGTAAGAATTCCTCACCAGAAACCAGTAGGACCCCACAGCCAACTGAAGCCTCGGACTCACCACCTCTTTAACCCATAAACAAGCTTGCATGAATCCAAAGTTGAATCCACAGATTCCTTCCACAGGATTTACGGAGCACTTCTGGTGGGTAAGACCTGGTTGGATGCAGCAAGCACGCCTCTGCATGGGAGCAAGGCGGCTCTCAGAAGAGTGCAAAGCGCAGTTAACCACCGTTCAAGGCTCTGAAGATAATGAGACAGGACCATGAACAGACAGCTGTGTGCTATTTTAGGAGAAGACTGTTGTCTGAGGAGACATCTCAGCTGAAACTGGGTCCAGAGGACTTGGATCCTGAAGCCCTGTTCCTTAAGGCTGGAGCAGAGGCTGTGGGATGGATACGGGAGAGAGGACCCTGCACTGCTGTCTGAAGTCCTCACTCTTAGCTCCAGGCCCTGCTCTGCTCTACAACCTTGGCCTAGTCACTTTACCTTAGGCATTATTTTCTCCATCTGTAAAAGGAGCTAAGATCACCTGTGTAGTGATATTAAACATGGCTCCAAAAATCATGGACACTCCTCCCCTCAAGAGGTGGATCCATGACTCCACCCAACAGAGTACGAGAGAAGCAAGACTTGAGACTTTTGAGAATACATTCTAAAAGGCCATATAGTTTCTGCCTGGTTCCTTTGGGAGCCTCTCTATACAAGAAGTCCAGCTACCCTAAGGCCACCAAGCTGAAGAAGCCACAGGTAGGCATGCCCAAAGCAACCCTTTCTGAGCTCCCAGCTGCCAGCCACATGAACCAGCCACCTGGGACGTCCAGCCCACACCCCCAACACCTGATGGCAACCGCATGAGACCCCAAGCAAGAACTGCCTACCTGAGCCCCAGATGAGCTCCTGACCTACCAAACTGTGAGCCAACAAAATGATTGCTTTACACTTGCAAGTTTGAGGGCACTTCCCGTAGTTATAGTAACAGGAGCATCTACCTCACTGCCTTTGTTTCTTAAACCTCTTCCTCACTCACATGCTCCTACCTCCTAGCGGTATTTTTCTGCTCCTCAAACACAGCAAAATGGTTCTGGCCTCAGGGCTTTTTGTACTAGCTGTCCTCTCTCTCCAGAAAAATCCTTGTTCCCCCCACCCCATCTTCCACAGACATCTCCTTATCTTGAAGGTCTCAGCCCAAGCCGCCAGCACTCAGAGTCCCTGGGGCTTATACCCGATCTAGCTTAGATATTGGGTCCCCAGCTGCCTTCTGATTTTTACAGCACTTCCACCACCTGACATTTTGTTGGTGTTTATGGACTATGCCTTCTGCCAGAATATAAAGTTCAGGAGAGTCCCTTCCTATTTTGATCACCTGTGCATCCCCTGGTCTTGCATAGTGTCTAGCAGAAAATCAGCATGGATCTGTGTCTATTAAATGAATGAATTCACCAGAAGGAAACTGCTGTGTGAAGAAGGAAAAGCATTTCCATCAGCGAGGACAGCAAGGAGCAGTGAGGATGGTGTGTTCTGGGTAAGAAAGGTGGCGAGTTGGGACCCAAGGGGTTCAGGATGATGCGAGCAGGGATGAGGAGACAGGTGGGGCCTTTTAGAACATAAAAAGGGGTATTGTTGGGCAGAACTTGATGTGATGTTGAGCAGGGAGGATGTGGTAAAACACATACCACATACCACTTGCCATTTTAACCATTCTTCAGTGCAGGGTTCGGGGGCATCAGGCGTGTTCAGGCTGCTGTGCAGCTGTCACCCCTGAATGCCTCCAGAACTTGTTCATCATTCCAAACACTGTTCCCATCAAAGAATCCCCATCCCCTGGGCAGGTCTCTTCTAGATCCCTCCCGTTAGTGGGCTCCGACAGTAGTCGTCACTCGGCTTGATATCCTCTAGGTTCACCTATCCCTTAGCTTAGGTCAGAATTGTCCTTTTTTTGTGATGAAATACTCCTAACACAAAATTTCCTTCCTTGCTGTTTAAGGCTGAGCAGTACCCCGCGGCGTGTAAACATATTTTGTTCATGCGTTCATCAGCACGGGGGGGGGGGGGGCGGGGGGGGGGCGGTCTGCTGTGTTTAAAGGCTCCCCTGGGCGGCCACGTGGGCCAGGGAGGGCGGCCAGGGCAGGTCCGGAGCTCACCTGCCGGACCTGCCACCTGTGCTCCCTTCACAGGTGAGGCCCGGGCTCAGGGCACCTGGGTGGCCTGCCACGGGGCGCAGCCCGGGAAGGACAGGGCAGGGTCTGGCAGGGCTGCAGCCGCCGAGCCCAGCTCTTCCCGGCCGCCACCCGCCCCTTCCCGGACACACGTTCCCTCCCGGACACACGTCCCCAGCCAGCACAGCGGCGCGCCCCGTCCTCCAGTGCGCTTGCGCAGGAAGAGCTGCGCGGAAGGCGCGGGGCGCATGCGCGGGAGGCTCCGCTCCCCGGTAAGCAATCCAGGATCCGGGGTTTGGGCCCCGCCGGGAGCTCTGTTTATAAACACACCGCGCGGCCACAGGCGAGGGGTAACCCTAAAGGTAGTGAGGTTGGAGGTCAGAGGTCAGCAGGGGTGCCAGCGGGGAGGTCGGTCCCTTCGCCTCTGCCGGCTGCTGGTTGCGCGGTGGGGCCGGCCCAGCCACCCTACCGCGGTCCGGGGCTGCCGGGTGCGCCACGTGGTGCGCACGTGGTCCGGTCCCGGCGCGGCGCCTCCCTTCCCCCAACAGCGCCGGCGGCCCGCAGCGCCCCCTGGCGGCGGCTCTCCGCGCCTCACTGCGAGTCGCGCCTGCGCACAACGCGTCACGACGCGCCTTCCGGTCTGTGCGCGGGCCGGGCGTGGGTCGGTTGCGTCCTCGCGACAACTGCGCGTCCGCCGTCCCGGGGTCCCGGGGGGGGGGGGGGGGGGCGACCCGCCCAAGGTCACCCGCGCGGCGCCTGGGAGGCCCTGGGACCCCGCGGCCGGGGGCGGGGCCTCCGGGGTCCACGTGGCCTCGGAGGCGGAGCTCTCGGCCCCGCCCTCCCTCCCCGCCGGAGTGGGCGCTTCTGCGCTGCGGCCCCGCGGGCGCTCGCGGGGGGCCCGGTTCGCGGTTACTGCGAGGGGGCGGCGCCAGCGGCGACCGGGACGGGGAGGTGACGTGGCCGGCTTCCGCTGTTGCTCCCCCTTCCCCGGCCCGCGCCTTTGACTTCATGCCCTAGCGATTCCAAAAAGATTTGGGGAGGCTTACTTCGCACCCCCCTCCCCCGGCTTCTTTTTCTCTCCGCTACCCCCCCCCCCTTTTTTTTTTTTTTTTTTTTTTTTTTGCCATTTTCTCGTACAGGCTGAGTCGCCTCGCCGCTGCTGGCTGCCCGGTTAGCCGTTAGTCTTCTCTGCAGGTGGCCCGCCCAGCAGCACCTGCCGAATGTCTACGGTGTGCCCGCGCAGCTGCACGCTCCACGGCGCCCAGGCGCCCAGCCCTCGGCACGAAGGGGGCAGCTCTCAGCCCGCCTGAGTTACCGCGAAAGCCCCCGAGTGCTGGCCCACAGGTCAGGCCCTGGCCTTGACCTAGGGGCCGGGCCGGGGCGGGGCGGGGCGCGTGCATTCGCGGGTCTCAGGCCTGCGCCGAGCACCGAGCACCGTGTGCTGAGAATGATCCTAAACCGCAGGCTTTCTTGTAAATCTCGTGTGGTCCACTGGTGCACCGAGAATGCTTCTGCTTGCTTTCGCTGGACTCTTGCACCCGCCGCCAGCCTGTGCTTGAAATCCCCCCGGTGATTGTCCAGAACGGAGTTGCTTCCCAGCCTCCCACATTAAATGTCATAAACTTGGATTAAACGTAATAGGTGATACGAGGGATCCCTGGGTGGCGCAGCGGTTTGGCGCCTGCCTTTGGCCCAGGGCGCGATCCTGGAGACCCGAGATCGAATCCCACATCGGGCTCCCGGTGCATGGAGCCTGCTTCTCCCTCTGCCTGTGTCTCTGCCTCTCTCTCTCTGTGACTATCGTAAAAAAAAAAAAAAAAAAAAAAAAAAAAAATGCAATAGGTGATACGAACACGGTTGAGGTTGCATTAAGTAAGAAGTGAAGCCCAAAAGACCCTGGAATTTCATCAGTGGTACGAGCATCTTCTTGATGATGGTTTACAAATACTATTCTTCCTCAATGTGTTGTGCTGTTTACAATAGAAAGGCTACAGGCTTGACACAAAGTTTAGTTTAACTACATTGTTAACTTTCTCTATTACTTCCTAAAGTCTAGACAGAGGGGTTAGCAAGTGTTTTCCACAAAGGGTCAGAGGGCCAAAATATTTTAGGCTTTGCCAGATACACATAATCTGTCACATATTCTGTTTTGTTTTGTTTAACACCCTTTTCAACCTTCAGGCTCTGAACTATATAGAATTTTCAGATGGATGAGTTCAGGCTACCAAGGTGGAGTGTCTGAGCGCGGGGTTGGGAACGCTGTTTCCAGCATGTGGATCCAATAGAGGTAAATAATCTTCAGAGCATAGGTCACGGTAGGATAATTGGGAAGTAATGTGTTTTGAGACTTTGTTGTCCATAGTACTGATTTCACTGTAAACTTATATAATTTAATTTTTGATACTGTTTGTTTAACAGCAAGCCCACAGAATTTATCATTTCGTACTCGTGAGCCAGCTGCAGCTCAGCACTGGTCTTACCTCTAAGGGAAGGTGACAGTGGGTATGGCGGTTGGTGATCGATGTTCACTTCACCTGGGTTCCACTTGGCCATACCCCAAGGTCACCCCCAATGAGTCAACAGCCTCCTGGTGAGTGGGGGCCGGGCTGGTCTTGTGCTTTTGACCAACAGAAATCAGTGAAAGGGGTAGGATGTCAGTCCCTTGACAATGTCATGTTGTACTTGAAGGATGGTGGACTTCTCGCCCATCATGCTCATGTTCCCGTGATGACTGGAGACAGCCTCTCCTGCTGGCCTTGCAGGAGCAAACAGCCAAGTTAACTGCCCCTGGATAGTGCCACGTGGTAGGGGACTGTGGGCAGTCAGCCTCCAGGACCCGAGGGTGGCCTCCAGCCAGATACCAGGAAGAAGCTATGGCCCTTGGCCATGTAGTCACAGGGAAACACATCTGCCAGCATCCTGAATGAGCTTGAAAGTGTAGCACCTCCAGATGAGAACAGAGCTCAACCTACACCTGGATTACAGCCACAGGAGACCCTGAGGGGATGATAGAGACCCAGCTAAAGCCAAGGGCCAACTCCTGCCCTATGGAAGCTGAGGTGAGTGCATTTCTGTTTGTTTGTTTGTTTGTTTTTGTTTTTTTAAGATTTTATTTATTTATTCATGAGAGACAGAGAGAGGCAGAGACACAAGCAGAAGGAGAAGCAGGCTCATCACAGGGAGCCCAACGTGGGACTCAATCCCAGGACTCTGGGATCATGCCCTGAGCTGAAGGCAGACACTCAACCGCTGAGCTACCCAGGCGTCCCAGTGAGTACGTTTCTTAAGTCACCAAATTTGTGGTCATTTGTTATACCGCAACAGAAAATGAACACATTATTCGCTACGTTTATGTGCCTTTCTGCGTGTGTGTCACATTTCTCAATTTTAGAAGGTTGGGGGAGGAAATGTAAACATTACACAATAAAAATAGCAGGAACGAACGTACTCAGATGTTGGCCAGAGTGCTCTCAGACATGTGACTGAGGAGCGGTAGGTTTATGTTTGGGGTTGTTTATTCCCCAGGTGACTCACTGTCCTGCCTCCGTGGCCTGTCCACACTGTGAAGCGGGATTGAGGTCAGGAGCTGGCCCTGTTTTCACCTCTGTGCCAGAGCTCCCTGCCTACCTGTGTGTCTCAACGTGCTTCCATTTATTCACCTCTAAAGCGGAGATGACCGTAGTACTGGTGTCAGGGCACAGCTGGACAGGATTCGGTGAGGCAAACATTTTCAACAGACCATGTTATGGCCACTGTCCCTTGCAGCCCTCACCCATTAAGGAGCCATCAGGGGGCAGAGGGCTGACCCCAGCTCTGGGCCCAGGTGGGTCTATACCATACACGGTGAGTGATTCAGGAATCTAAGTAGCTGTCTACCATTCCCTGAGCCATCTAGGAGAGGTCAGGCCTCCATTTGACAGGGTTTTCCAGAAAAGGGTTCTTCCCTTTTAAGATACAGCCATGAGAACAGAAGGCCTTTCCTCTCCAGATGCCACGGGAGGGGGTGAGCTGTGGCGGCCGTGGGGCTTCCAGGCTGCCACAGGATGAGAGCGGAGCTGGCCTCATTGTTGACTGAGGGAGCTGGAGCCATGGGGTTGAGCTACTCCGAAATTCCATCTACATCCAGATCCCAATCATGTGGACTGAGACATTTCCGTGTTGTTTAAACTATTGTGAGTTGAGTTTTCTGGCCGAACTTGCATCCTGATGAGGTTATCACATAAAGCTATACAATGGGGAGGGCGGGCTGGGGGGGTTATGAGGGACAGTGGATGACGGGTGTTGGATTCGGTGTCTGCAGCTCCTCTTAGAGTTGGGTATGGGGGGCGTGGCATACTGACAACCATCTTATCACAATTGAAGCCCTGGGGGGCCTTCTCTGTGCTGGCTGCCACCTCCAGCATCTTGATCTCAGACTCCCAGCCCCCAGGACTGTGAGAAGTTGGTGTCAATTGTTTGTAAGTGGCCCCAGGTGGTGATGTTTGTTACAGCAGCCGGAGCTGACTAACACAATCCCCACATCAACCGGTATGCTCCATTGCTTCTGAAGTTTTGTCACAAAGCACTTCTGTGCTTGAGCGAAATCACTGTTGGCCGTGTGAGCACTGGCCCTCTGCGTCGGGCCTCCCACATGGTCAAAGCTGGCAGAGGCTCTGCAAATGCTGAGCGCCTGACTTTGGAATTTGCACAGGACGCTCCCATCCTGCCTGGCACTCAGCAGCTGTGAGGAGAAGGAGTCTGGGCTCTGAGGAAGGGAAACGTCCCCACTGCCCCTCACTGTAATGTGACTAGGACTACCTGTGGATGCCCCCCATCCAGCCTCAGGGACACATGCACCGGAGGAAAGTTCAAGCTGGTGTGGGACCCGCTTGGACCATGGTTTCTGGGCCTGGGCCTCCTGGCTGTTGCTTGGCTTCCTGCTTTAACTCTGCTATGCCTCGTCCCCTTCTTCCCACATCCCAAGCAATCCCTAGATTCTGTTGTGGTTCTAGGAGCCTTGTCCCTGATCACAGGCCTGTATTCTGTTTCCTGCCACAGAGACCTGGAGGTCCGGCCGCCTCAGCACCTCCATGGAGGGGCCCTCTCACCCCTCCCCCAGGACTACACGTCCTCAGCGCTACCCCTGGAGCCTTTGCTCTTCTCTTGCCTGTGGAATCGCACAAAAGAGAACAGGGTCCCTGGGCCCCAGCCTGGCCTCCCACTTTGCCAGCCAGACTTGAGGGCCCGCCCCAGAGGAAAAAGCTCCTGCTAATCACACTGCCCAGTATGCAGATAGATGAATCTTCCCAGACCAGCACGGGTCTCAAGGTTGGCCTAGCAGTGACGAAACTGAGCAGGCCGATGACTGGACTCCCAGCCCGCAGCCCGCCTCGGCTTTATCGGCCGTGTTTTGCCAAACAAAGGCCCTGCCGGCCCTGGGAGCTCATGCTGCCACTCCATTGAAATCCCGAGGTGGTTCCCTATTAATCACTCCCTTATGGTGCCTCAGAGGCCAAAAGGAGTCAAACAAAACCTCTCTGCTAAGCAGGAAGAGCTTTGCAGAGGCCTGAGCAGCAAGATTCCTCAACCGTTCTCCAGTTTAACACTAACAAGATGCTGGGGCCTCCCGGACTCACACAAACAAACCGGAATCGCTGCCTGGCTGCTGGAGGGGGACTTGGAATGTGACTGGCTCCTCCTGTGCTCCAAAGGCTCCATGTAGGAGGCAGGGCCGGTGAGGGAGCTATCAAGCCTGCACGCAGCCCCTTCCTTATTTTAAAACCTAAAAAGACCCAATTAAATGATTTTTTTTTTAAGCAGACACATACTAGGAAGACAGAAGAAAAATATTTTCATTTCTCTCCCTTCTCTGGTGTGACCTTGACTCTCAACTCCTCTGTCTGTCTTTTCTTCTAATGTCACCATCCTGCATGAACTGATAATATTGCATTATTCATTATTCTATAAATATGAAGTTTGGCTTCTCTTTTTATTAATTTTTTAAAGATTTTATTTATTTGACAGAGTGTGCACAAGCAGGGGGGTGGGGGCAGAGGGAGAGGGAGAAGCAAGCTCCCCACTGAGCAGGGAGCCCAATTCAGGACTCGATCCCAGGACTCTGGGATCATGACCTGAGCCGAAGGCAGACTCTTTACTGACTGAGCCACCCAGGCACCTCTGGCTTCTCTTTTTAAACAGACACACCAAGGCCAAACACTGAGCCATCATTCACCAAGACAAGTCTTCATTTCCCAAGGAGCAGACCTGTTATCTGTGGGCCAGCATTTGGATCGTCCTGCTGCAGAGAGAAATGGCTTTTCTGTACAGATGCTGTGGCCTCTATCAGAGGATAGTCCTAGATTTTTATGCCTCTGAATGAAAGCACATTCTTTTTCATAAAAATTTAATTAAAAAAAGAAGGAAGGGGAAAAAAAAAGCTGGCTCAAAGAACACTTGTGTGCCATCCGTTCACATGAGGGCAGAAGTCTATCCAAGACAAATGCATCATATTAGCTTGGAAAATCAGATGATTAATAAAGATACAACAATTCATTGGAAAGGCATCATCCTTGGGCTAGCAGTATAGGGAGCGTTCTTCAAAGTATAGCATTTGGCACGCTGTGGATATAGCAGTTGTCTTGTGAATCTAAAACAGGTTTGGTACAGACAACAGGAAGGTTGGGGGAACACATAGCATCATCGCACTGGGTGATCAATAAGGTGCTGCAATCCAAGAGGGCAGGAGCTCTCCTCACACAAATAATAAGCCTGAGAAACAGATTATATGGCTTGATTTGTGATCGGCAAGGCCTGCTCACTCCTTAAAGGTTAACGGAATGAAATGACTGGCACTCATCCATGTTTGGAGTATGGATAGTCCAGCCTAGCATGTGCTGTGATCAAATAGCAGAGGAAATCCTACCAGGGCAGTTAAAAAGTACTTCTGCAATATTGCTGTTGTGAGGGTTTTTTTTTTTTTTAATTAAAAAAATGACACTCTTAATCGGAAAGATGATTATGATAATGGTTCTACAGTGCTTCCTAAGGATCCATCATACCAGTAAAGGGAGGAAATTTAAGGTACAGTGGGGGGCCAACTCACTATTGTTCCAGGAAGGGCTCAGGCACTTGATGGCTCTTCTCTTTGAAAAATGCTGCTAATAATTAGAGAGTTTTATGTTTTGCTTTATGGTCTGTAGCACAAATCAATGCGCAGGTTCCCCACCCCACCCCCTGCCACGAGGCACCCCCCCCACACACACAAATCAGACACGTTCCTCCCATTCCATCCTTGACATGGGCTGTCTTTCCCCCAGTGACGAAGAGACCAGGAGCCAGCTAAGCCTCTGACCTACCTTCACAATGCAGGCTGTGAGCACAGTGAGTAATGTTGGCACTTAGGTTCTCCACTCCCCGCTTCCACCCGTGAGAGGCCTTCTGAGGCAAAGATTTATGGGGTTTTGCAAAGAGTCATTGATCGATGCATGGACCATGCAGTTATTTAAAATGATGTCAACTAAGGATTTTTGATAACGTGGAGAAATACCATGGAAAACAGATAGGAGACAGTGCATGTGCACACATGTGTGTGCGTGTATGCACTCTCAGAGAAATGCACCCAACTATTGAAAGTAGTCAGTAGTGAGGTTGAGCATGTGGCTAGTTTCTTTCTTATAAGTATTTCCTGATTTTCTCCAATGGACATATATTGTATTTCTAAATCAATAGATGTGTCATTTTTTTTTTTTTACAATGAAGTATAGCAGACATTGAAATGGCTCTCCAATATTTCTCCCCCCACCCCTCCCACCATGCCACCTTTTTCTGATGATTGATTTCTGTGGCCCGTTTAGGTCCCCTTTACTCCATTCTTGTGCTGGCTTGTTGCTTGGTAACAAGCATTTTTACTGATTGCTTGTTTCTCGTCAGCACTCGTTAGCAATGCTGCATTGCAGCACGATCTGCTGTGAAATTATCTCCATCCAGGGCAATAACCAAGACCATCTAACCTCAGTGATCACACCTTCCACCTAATGAGATGTGAGTGCCACTGCCAGCTTCCCAAAACATTGCATTTCATTAATGTCCCAGCAAGAATAACACCTTGAAGATTCGAGGGCCCTAGTTTTTGCTTCTATGTGCAGCCATGAAAATCTCTCCTTTTATCCTACCCCTGATGTGCTGCTGGTCCTCAATGTCTGTTCTTTGCCCTGTTGTGGCAAATGCCTTCTGGCTACCTTCCTAGTAGCTCCCTCCCGACCTCTCTCCTTTTCCCGTAAAGAGAACCCTGATTTTGTCCAGATACCTACCTTCTATCCACTGCAGGAGAAGCAGGACCCAGCTCATAAGAGAGGATCATGACTGAACTAAGACAAGTGTGGTGGCGAGTTTCACACCCCTTGCCAGGAAGTGGTTTGGGCACAGGTGGAGAGGGTAATTTTGGCCAACAAGACATGAAGGGAGGTGGGCTGGAGTAGGAGAAAAGTGTCATTGTTCCTAAAAAGCAATACATGAATCAAACATGGTCTCCACATCCCAGTTTGGGAAGATAGGGGTTGTAAGGCCCCTGTAGCCACCTCAAAAGCATGTGATTCAATACATCAAGGACACAGAGCCACATGGTGGAGAGAAAGGGAATCCTTGGCGACACCACGGAGTCACTGAATCAACACACCCTAGGCTCACCCTTTCTCCTAAGTCCTTACATGTGAGGTCATAAATCCCCTCTGTGTTGGAGCCACATTGGGCTGGGGTTTCTGCTATTTATAGCCAAAGCCTTCTAACTGAGCCAGTGCCAAAGTTAGACATGTTTGAGTGATGTGAATCTCCTGGTCACCCGCTGCAGAGGGTGGCTCACCTGTCCTGGATCATCCAGAGCACTCATGGTTTACGTCATGATTCTGGTACAGTTTCAATAGGAGCCCCATTTTACTCTCCAGAGTGTCGTAGTCTCTGAGGATCAATTATATGGTCATCATTCTGAGTCAAGCTGTGTCCCTGCCATAGTCATGTGTTGAAATTCTGCCCCTAGTACCTCAAAATGTGACCTTACTTGGAATAAGGCTGTTGCAGATGTACTTCATTAAAATGAGTGGCCCCTAATCCAATCTAGCTGGGGTTCTTATAAAAAGGGGGAAATTTGGAGATAGATCCTCCCCTAGAGCCTGCAGAAGCACATGGCCCTGCTGACACCTCCATCTAAGACTCCTGGCCTCCAAACTGTGAGACAGCACATTACTGTGGACTAAGCCACTTGGTTTGTGGTACTTTGTTTTGACAATCCCAGGACATGTACAGTCAACCTACCTAAGGCTGCATCTGAGAAGGAAGGAATCTCTCCGGCTGCCGGTGATCCGAGGTGTCAGCATTTGAGAGGAGCCTTGATCGAGGAAGGGATGATATTTGGAGAGAGGGCCCGAAACATGAGCCAAGGGCAAAATTACAGACAACTGCTAACTCATCCTGACCCAATGAGATGGAGGCAAGGGAAGAGTCCAACTCCAGGGTACCTGGTGCTCCTCTGAGGGGAGTAATCCTGCTGTGAGGGGCAGCAGCAGAGGAGGTAGGGCATTCCATACTGTGTAGTCTTGGTCCAAGTATACACCAATATGCAGAGGAGACAGCAGAATGCTCAGAAACAGATCCATGTACCTGCGAGCACCTAATGTGTGACAGAATGGGGTGGGCCTGCAGAGCTGTAGGGGAAAGACTTGGTTTGCAGCCAGTGGAGTGAAGAAAATTATGTACATACACATCTGTGAAAGAAGCAGAACCTCTACCTCACATCATATGCAAAAGTCAATTCCAGGTGGATCAAAGAATTAAATGTGAAAGGCAGAGCTACAGACTTTCAAAAGACACAACAGGAGAATTATCTTCATGACTTCATGATTTCTTAAGTCATTAAAAGCACTGATCGGGGGCACCTGGGTGGCTCAGTGGGTTAAGCATTTGCCCTTGGCTTATGTCATGATCCCAGGGTCCTGGGATCGAGTCCCACAACTTTGTCAGGCTCCCTGCTCAGTGGGCAGTCTGCTTCTCCCTCTGCCCCTCCTTCTGCTCATGCACACACACACTCTCTCTTTCTCTCAAATCAATAAATAAAAGCTTTTAAAAAAATAAAAGCACCAATCATACATAATGACAAATCAAACTAAATTAAAATCAAGAAGTTGCTCATCAATATGTAGCAACAAAAAGAACATGAAAATGAGAAGGCCAGTCTTGGAGTGGAAGGAAATACCTGCAAGAGGTATACAACCGGGGATCCCTGGGTGGCTCAGCGGTTTAGCGCCTGCCTTTGGCCCCGGGCACGGTCCTGGAGTCCCAGGATCGAGTCCCGTATCAGGCTCCCGACATGGAGCCCGCTTCTCTGTGGGCCTGTGTCTGCCTGTGTCTCTGCCTCTCTCTCTCTCTCTCTCTCTCATGAATAAATAAAATTTTAAAAAGAAAAAGAGGTATACAACCAACCAAGGCCCATTTTCCAAATATTTCAAGAGCTTCAAACAGATGAGGAAAAAACAGACAACCCAAGAGAAAAATGGGTAAAACACTGGACCAGGCACTGCACAGAAGAAGTTGTCTGGATAGCCGGTAAACATTTGAGAGAGGTATTCCACCTTATCAGAAGTCACACAAGTACTATTAAAACTATGATGGGGTATCTCTGTATCTTCCAGGCTGACAAAAATTTAAAAGTCTGGCTGAGATACAGAGCAAGAGAAGGTGGGAGTGCAGTCTGGTACAAAGGCTTCCGAAAATAGTTGGACATTTTCTAGGAGATTTGAATTTTGGGTATCATGTGACTCCCAAGTGTACTTCCAGATATACAACCAAGGACACTCATTCTCAGGTGTCCCAACCCCCTGGAGGGCTTCTGGGCCCCGCTCCCAGAATTTGAGTCCGAAGGTCTGGGTCGGACCCCAGAATCTGCATTTCTAACAAGTCCTTAGGTACTGCTGAAGCCGCCGCTCTGGGGACCACACTTTGGGTAACACCTAGAGAGATGTGTGCTCACGTGTTCCAGGATACAGGGACAGGAGGCGTTCTTGGAGTCAATTGCTGCAAACATCCATCAGCAGTTGAATGAATACAGTGTGTTCATCCAGCAGAATCCTAGAAAGCATTGGGAATGAATGGCCGACACCACTTGCAAAATACGGATGCATCGTCCAAACCATTTGAATGTAAAACGCCAGACACAGAAGACCCTAAACGGTATCATTCCAGTCACAAAAACCTTCAAAGCAGGTAAATGCAGCCCATAATTCAGGGGTGCATGCATACATGATAAAACTCTAAGGGAAAGCAGGAAAACAACGCAGAAGTCGGTGTGGTGCTTTCCTCTGGGGTAAGGGGAGAGTGAGTAGTGTCACCAGGGAAAGTGTGCTGGTTACGGAATTATGGCCTGCTGGCACCAAACCCATCCTTCTGCATCAGCTTTGTGATGTCGGGACTGGAAGCTGCACTCCACACTTGGGCTCAGCCATTCGGATCCCTCTTTAGATCTTCCAGTAGGCGATGCTGGACAATGCCTGCCAGGCTGGAAGAGGGAGGAAGAACATCCTTCTTCTGGTTCCTTCCATTTGGGTCTCCACCTGTCCTGTTCCTATGGTCTGTTCTAGGGAGGTTTCTTCACCCCTGATTCCTCTGCCCCTTACTGCAGCACCTGTCTGCTATTTTTTCTGAGAGACCCCTCAGAATCACAGCACCAGCCAGCCACCACCTCACAAACCAGAGTTTCAACTGCTCCAAGTTCTTAAGTTTCAATAACTCTAACCTTGTCACTTTGTCCCCTTGGGTAACCTGCACTTCATTTTGTTGCCACTTCCAAGAGATACCCAGAGTTAGCTTTTTATGCTTCAGTTACCTAGTTCATGGCCTCATACCTTAGCACACAGTTCTTTACATCAAGTTTTGTCTGTTAAAATCAGTCAGTGGCTCTTGTCTTCACACTCAATGCTTCATGGTAACCCCTAGAATGGAGCTCACAGGCTATCACCCTGTGCAGCAAGAGGGGGACAGGCAAAGGGGACATGCACCAGCGAGCAGCCTCTGCTGCTTTCAAAGAGCCTGCTTGGAGGATGGCCAGCTGTTCCAGTTTGCTGGTCATCCTGAGCTCTGGGACCTCTGGTTAAATACATTAACCACAGTGATGTTGTATGACCACCACCCTTGGCCTCAGGGAAGGTGGAGACATGTCGTGTTCTAGCTGGGCTCCGTACCATCCCAGGCAAAATCAGAGTTGTGCTAATTAGGAGGAAGTGCAGAATAGGTACAGACAAGGCTGCCAGTGGTTGTGCCCTTTTAACTCCAGACTGTAATGATTAACCACCCTGCAACACCGCCAGCAAGCACACAACTGCCAGCAGAGCTGTGACCAGACACCAGGTCTTCTGACGGTGGTCCCTTCGTTCGAGCACTGCTTCCCTTCTGGCATCCTGGAAAGGAGAATTATCTCTACCATGGAGTATTTTATTTTATTTTATTTTATTTTATTTTTATTTTTTTTATTTTGTTGTTGTTTATAAGATTTTACCTATTTATGAGAGAGAGAGAGAAAGAGAGAGAGAGAGAGGCAGAGACACAGGCAGAGGGAGAAGCAGGCTCCATGCAGGGAGCCTCACATGGGACTTGACCCCAGGTCTCCAAGATCACGCCCCAGGCCGAAGGTGGCGCTAAACTGCTGGGCCACCGGGGCTGCCCCCCTGGAGCGTTATAAATCTTGGGTGGCTAATTAAATTCTGTAGGTGAGGGGCTGGGCAGTACACCTGCCCGCCCACAGAGGGTAGCTGCTGAGCGATTGTGGTCCCCAAAAGGAAAGGTTTTATAGAAGTTCCATTTGTCTTTCTGCGCTTAGGGTCAAGCATGGCTTTTTCCAAGTGGGAACCTGGGGTTTACATTCTTAATTTTGAGACAGGTTCAGAAATCTTGGGTCCTGTACTCTTTTTTTTTTTTTTTTTTTGGATACCTTTTATTTATTTGGTGCTTTCCTCAGACATTGATTATCATTTTATTCTAGGTTTATTCAAAATATCCTTTAGGACCTACATTTGCAACTATTGGTGTGGTAAGAAAATGCTTGCCAGGGAGGATTTCAAACCTGAGAAGTGAATATGCCCACTCACTTCAAATTCAGCAGCTCATTCTATCATGGCACTGATAAACATAAAAAGAGGGAAGCAAAATTATGTCTTATAGATTTAATCTTTTCGATTAACGTAAGCTTTGTAAAACTCTCTTAGGCAGCTGGTTTTCCCTTTTGAAGCCTTAATTGGTTAAACCGTGGAGGGGAAATCTGATCGGGGGGGTACTGGACAGCCAAGAGATGCTGGGCTGTGCACATTTCATGTGCGTTTTGCGGCCTCCCAGAGCCGCATCAGCTGCAAAGGTACACACAAAATAGGAGGCCACATCTCATCTGCTTCCAATTACCCCAGCGCCGAGTGTGTCTAGTACAACCGCACTTTTTATAAATGGCTGGGAATTGGGCTGGAAGCCAGGGCTTCTTGAATCCCATTTCCTTCTCTAGGCTACAAATTTCTTCCCAGATGTGAGAAGCTGCATTCACTTTTTCCTTTTCTCCCACTTCAAAACAGGGACGACAGTAATGCACGTCCAGAGGAGAGTGAGATCCAGGCAGTCCCTCCCTGTGGCAGGGAGTCCGTGGAGTCCCAATTTCATTTCGTCTCACTGCTTTTGCTCCTGTCATCTTCCCTCTTCAGACCTCAGAGGATTTCAGTTTGCACTCTGACACTTGGGTCTGTTTTTGGTTTGTTTTTTTTAAACTTGAGTTCCAATTACGCTTTTAGGTTGAAATGTAGGAAATTAGTGACCATTGACCACAGTCGACCACTCCTGAATGGCAGTAGGGCAATTCAGCCTGATGATGATGAGTAGCATGATTGAGGTCTGGCTCACCTGCCAGGCGCTGCACTGAGCCTTTACACCCATGACCCCCATTCCATCTGGAGGTTTACAGGAAGTGGGGAAACTGAGGCATGGGGAGGGACCGAGTAACTTGCCCAGGATCATGCAGGTGTTAAGTGTGGGAGCTGCACCTGAAGCCTGAGGGGGCTGTCCCTGCACCCACTGCACCTGTGTGCCATCAGCTGTCCTAACGTCGGGGCAGAGGCATATTGTCACCTGTGTGGGTGACAAAGCATTTTGTAGGAAAGATTTAAAGGATGAAATACTTTGTGCTTACGTATTTTTGAAAATTCACCTCCGACTAATAAATTTCAGCAACTGGCAAGAAGCAGGCTACAAGGAGCCCAAGTGGGAATTGACAACACCGTGGTCTGGGAGCTAAACCAGCAGCAGCCCACAGATGACCCCCCTTTCACCTCTTTCAACCTCTGTTCCCTTGTCTGTGCTGTCAGACAGGGCTGGTGATGGTGTTCACAGGGTTGTTCAGAGAATGAAATGAGATGTGCAAGGTGCCTCGCACAGGGCCTGGCCCACGGTAGTAGCTCAGTAAATGTTAGCTGAAATAAAGTATGACACGGCATATTGCCAAAGGAAGAGACCTGCTTCTGGGACAAGTCTGATTAATTTTTCTCCAACAGCTACCGTGAGCTGGGATGAGACACTTGGAGCCTGAGTCTCTATCCTCCCAGCTGTCAAATAGGACAACAATGGTCTCTAACCACCTCATGAGGATGGACGAGGAGGTGAAGCTGCAGGGTGTCATGAAGAAGATCCTGCACCATAGGTACACATGAGAAGCCAAGAGCCACGAGACTAGGGCCCCTAACCCACTCCATCTGAATGGTGGCCTCCCGGTTGTAAATAGACGTGATGATGCCTCCCTCCCTGTTGGCATCTGCTAGCAAATCAGATTAAAACAAAAGCAAAAAAACAACTTTGAACATGATAGAAGCAAAGTATTGTTTTAAGACATGAAGACATGGGACGCCTGGGTGGCTCAGTGGTGAGCACCTGCCTTCAGCTCAGGTTGTGATTCCGGGGTCCCAGGATTTAATCCTGCATCAGGCTCCCTGCAGGGAGCCTGCTTCTCCTTCTGCCTATGTCTCTGACTCTCTGTGTGTCTCTCATGAGTGAATAAATAAAATCTTTAAAAAAGAAAAAGACATGAATACTGATCCTTAACATGCATGTGGGCAGGATAGATATTTCCTAGTATCTAAATTTGTATCTTGTTCTCTCTACATTTATTTCTGGAAGTAGCCAAGCCTAGGGTGCCCTTGTCTGGGGGCAGCTGGGATTGCAGAACTGAAAGCACCAGCTTCCAGTGTGGAAGGTTATGCTAGAGCTTCCGAGGAGTGAGGCTAGGGAAGAGTTCCCAGAAGGGGCACCCAGACAGCCCCGATATGCTTTCTCCTCTGAAGTGTTCCCTTCTTCCCCATTTCCCATGCACAGAATCATTCATTATGTGCTCCACTGTCTGCTTCTTTCACTAAACACCAGGCTTGGGGTTCATCCACACTGTCGCATGTATCAACAGTCCATCCTTGTTAGTACTGATGGCGCTTGATTGTAGGAATATGCTGGTAAAAAAAAAAAAAAAATCAGCCCACTTGTTGATAGACATATGGATCGTTTCCAGTTTGGGTTTTATGAATAAGTCTGCTCTAAACATTCATGGGATAGTCTTTGACATGTGCTTTCATTTCTCTCGAGTAGATTCCTAGGGATAGAAGTGCTGGGGTGCACGCTGAGTGTATGTTTAACTTTTCACTAGACTGTTTTCCCAAGTGA
Source organism: Canis lupus dingo (assembly GCF_003254725.2). NCBI lineage: Eukaryota > Metazoa > Chordata > Mammalia > Carnivora > Canidae > Canis > Canis lupus. The sequence continues at coordinate 12,791,427 of NC_064248.1, read as the reverse complement.
GGACTGGCGGCAGAAAGGCATGAGGGAGCATTTTGGTGGCAGAAACGTTCTAGATAATATTTAAAGACGGAATGGGACTACACTAACTGTGAGAATTTGCTATGGAGATTACACCTTCATAAAGTTGCTAAAAAATGAAAATCTAAACACTGGCCAGAAATGTGGTAATAGTACAGCATTGTTGGGATTCTTTTATGAGTGATAATATTGTGGTTATGTTTAAAAAAAAAAAAAAACCCTTGTAGAGATACACACAGAGCTGCAGGAAATGATATAATGCCTGAGATTTGCTCTGAAATAATTCAGGAGGATCTGGATGGCTTACAGATGAAACAAGCCTGACCATATACGTTGATCCTCGTGGAAGCTGGATGATGGATCCGTGGAGACTATTTTATTATTCTGTCCTTTTTTTGTACATGTTTTACACGTTTCCATGTTTCAAAGTTTTCAAAGATGAACTTAAGAGTCTCTTAAAAAAAAAAAAAAAAAGCTGAATTGGCGGAGTGCTCCAGTGGTCACTGACGAAATCGGGTTGGAATGAGCCAGTGAATACATATTGTTTCTGCTTGCTCAGCACACCCTCCCCTTTCCGCTAACAGTGGCCAGACTTTGCTTTGAGGAAGAGCCAGCCTCTGCTTGCGTCTTCAGGGGCTGCCCACCTTTGGCCCAGACCTGGGCCCAGCAGAGCCCCTGCCAGCCAATCAGCCTCTGTCTCCTGGGCATTCCTGCTCCGCTCAGCTTGGCTGTGTGGAATGGATGGTGCAAGAAGCCTGAGCTGATGGATCCCCACCAGCCCCTGCCGCACACAACCCCCCACCCAGCAGAGAGAGCAGCCTTGGGGTGCTGCTGCTCTAAATCCCCATGGCCGGTGATTCCTATGCTTTTCTGAAACCTGGGTCTTTCTTGGCTTTCTTTGGTTCTGTGAACTGCCCAGTATCACGCTGATAAATTCCTTCTTGTTTAAGTTGGCTAGTGTTGGTTTCCGTGGCTGAAAACCAGAGCACCCCAGGGCAGACACGGCATGCAGCTTGCCAGACACTCTGCATGTTCCTTCGGTATCTGCGCCTCCCTCAGGCAGATTCAGCTACAGGCGCAGGCCGCTTGGACCCTGCATAAGGAGATTTCACAAGTAAAAGAGGAAGAAATACATACCACACAGAGATACCAAATTGATAGCTAGGAGCCCTTGCTCTGCTCAAACACAAATCGAAAGCATCATCATGAAGACAGAAACATCTATTGGACCAAAGAAGTTCCACTGGCCGCTAACACATTGTCCTGCAGAAATGCAGTGTGTCAGTGGAGAGGCACAGATGTAATTCTGAATTTTCTAGAGCTACATTAAAATGGTAAAAAGAAATAGGTGAAATTAATTTTAGTATTATACTTTAACCCAGTATATCCCAAATATTATCATTTCAAACTGTAACCGATATAAAGCTATTAATATGTTAATAGTATTTGGCTTTTTTTTTTTACGTTAAGTAGTTGAAATCCATGTAGACTGTATTTTACACTTATAGCACATCTCATTTTGGGCTAGCCACATTTCAAATGCTCGATTGCTACATGTGGCTGGTGGCTGCGTGTTGGAAACACAGGGGCGATAAACTATCCCTCAGGCATTCCTGCATGTATTCGGGATCGTGCAGCCTTAGAATGGTCACCACGTCCCTAGACTATAATGCTTCACTAACCCAAGGACAGCAAACCTGGCTTGATCCTGTTCACCAGGTACAGAGGTGATTAATGGGGCCCTTCAGACCGCTCTCTAGAAAAGCTGGCACTTGCGCTAATAGGGAACTGAGCTGTTAGTGGTGGGAGTAGAGGCACAGAACCTCGGCTGAGAAGCAGAAACAGAGCTGCTGAATGATCACTTACAATTACTTCCTGTTGCCAGTCCCTCGTGCCAGGAGCTGAGATGTCATCACTTCCATCCATGCTGCATGAGAAAGGCTGAACGTACAGAAAATGAACAGCCTCATCCTAGATCCATCAGAAAAGCAAGGCCTTGGGACCAACCTCTGTCCACAAACTGGGGAGACAGTGGGTGCAGAGAACCACAACTTCCCAGAGCACAAGCCCGAGAACAGGAAGCACCAGGGGCACAGGGCGGGTATAGGAAAGGCCACCCCTCCATGATGCAGTGCTGGAGGCTCAGCAAGGACAAGTCTGATAGCTAAAAACTCACTCCTGGGGGGTCCTGACTCTCCTCATGAGTTTCCCTGCCAGAGGCCCATCAGGTCTTCACAGTAAATACCAGAAAAAAATATCCGCTGGCACATCCATTGTGCACATCCCCTTGCAATCTGTGCAGAGCACTCGACTTTGTAAGGCCTGCCAGGCTGAGCAGCTTCTGAGAGCTTCCATGGAGCTGGCCTTGGGGCTCAGAGTCTTGCTTTCCTCATTTCCAAGTCTATTCTTGTAAAACACTCTGCCTTTCTTGAAGTGACAGCAGTGGGTTCCTGAGGGTCTTGCAGCCCCATTGATATTCTCTTTTAAGCTCTCCCACACGCCCCTAAGTCCATGTCACAGCAGAGGACGCTGAAGCCCAGAGATGCCAAATAACTTGTCCACAGTCACACAGCTGGTTAACAGAGGAGCAGGCTCCAAAGTCTTTGGCCCCTCCAGCGTACCTTCATGCTGCTTCATCTTAATGTGGCACCTCAACTCCAACTCAGAGCTGGCCTCCTTCAGACTGCTCCCGTTGTCATCACCCGCATATCATCTGGTGGCTAAATAGATGTATGGAGCATCTCCTCCTCCTTTCAGCTCCCCTCCTGGTGGTCATGCTCCTGTGGAGTCCTGTCCTGTACTGAATTGGGCTGATCTTGTAACCATAGGGATATTGTAGAAATGGCAGAGCAGGGCTTCTGAGGATCATAAAAAGACCTCGCAGCCCCCTCTTTGCTCTCTCTGGGAGCTTTCACTCCAAGGGAAGCCAGCCGCCGTGTTGGAGGATGCTCGAGCGGCCCTGCGGAGAGGTCACCCAGCTGATAAGGGACTCGGGCCTCCAGGCAGTAACAGCACTGACTTGCCAGGAGCCTGAGCTACCACCTTGGAGGCGGATCCTCCAGGCTCTGGCAAACTTGCAGAAGATGCAGCCCCGACCAACATCTTGCCAGACACAACCTCGTGAGAGAATCCCTCCCACCCAAGCCAGAACTGCCCAGCAGAGTCGCTCCCCAGTTCCCGATGCACAGAAACTGTGGGGTGACACGTGTGTTTCTGTTTTAAGCCACTGCATGTTGGAACCATTGATCACACAACAGGAGATGAGCGACCCACAGCCTATCTCTTTTTCTAAGTGCCCACACTAGTGTATTCCATCAAGAGTACTTTCCACCCATGCCTTGGTTTCAACAAGTGTCCTGTGCTGTCAAAGTCAGACACCGTTCTCCCTGTGTTGGTGTTTCAGGAATGATAGGGTAGCTGGGGCCAGTAGGATGTAAAAGAAAAACAAGTCAGCCTGCTCCCAGTGAGCTCCAGACACAGGGTTCATGACTCTCGGATTTTTAGGCTGCCGTCTCAAATGGGGAAGGAGGTGTTTCTATAGAATACTGTTCTCTCTCTCTCTGTCCTTCTGCGGCTGTCTTTTGCAGTTGTACAGAAGTGCAGTCCCGCTTAGTAACGGCCAGAGGTCCAGTGGCTGCATGACATGAGGGCCTCGCAACTCAGCAAACAGGCAGGAAGCAGTACTGGGGCCGGGGAAGGATCCCAGAAGGATATGGCCGTGGCAGGAAGTGACACTCAGCAGACAGGAAAAGGGTGAGAAGACAAGGGTCTGGGTTCCCCAGGCATTCCCGCATGTTAATCCAGCCCCTTGAGGATTCTAGTGTGGACCGGCAGCTTCCAGACTTTGAGGCTTCTCCTCCTCAGCCCCATCCACCTGCCTTGAGACCAGCCAACTCTAGGGCGGAGGGTCCTGTAAGTCTCCGGTCTTGTGCTGGGGCTCTGCTGCTTGGCACACATCCACTCCAGTCCAAGTGAGAACCCCTTGGAGCTTTGGGGGGCCCACGGCATTGCTTCTTTGTGGGTCTTATGCAGCTACTATGTGCCTGGCATGCGCTGCCTGGCATGCTTCCTGATGTTGGAAGATAAAGAGAGGAGAGGGCAGAGGCATTAGCCCTGCCACACCCCACCCTCAGAGCAGCTTGGCCAGTAGAACTTTCTGCAATGATGGGAATGTCCTTTATCTGCAGGGATCAGCACAGCAACCACACAAATCTCCAGATCCAGCCCTGGAAACATGGCTTGTGCCATTGAGGAATTGAATGTTTAATTTTACTTCATTTGAATTAGAATATACATGTAAATAGCCACTTGTGGCTCCTGGCTTCTGAACTGGGCAGCATGGCTCCTCATCTTTGGGGAAGGGGATGTCTATAAACACAAGCTCTGTAGAGTTGTTGTTGTTGTTGTTGTTGTTGTTGTTGTTTTAATTTGTAAAAAGGTACTATTTACATAGAGTGAAAATTCACCTTTTTTAGTGCACAGTTTTGCTACTTTTGACAGGTACACAGAATCATACAATCGCCATCACAGTCACCCCTCACCCTCAACATCCCCACATGTCATTTTGTGGTCAGCCTCTCCCCAGACACCAGCCCCGGGCAACTGCTCCTCTGTTTCTGTCTCTATAGTTTCGCTTTGCCCGGAATGTCCTATAAATGAAAGTATACCCAGGGCATTCAGGGTTCATCCATGGTGTTTTGTATGTTTGCACTTGGCTCTTCTTCATTGATGCAGTGAATCCCATCACGTGGTTGTATGGCGGTTTGTTTATCCATTCCCCAGTTGAGGTTCAGTTGGACAGTTGTTTCCAGTGTTTGGTGGTGAGTATTTGTGTACAGGTTCTTGTGTCAACACAAGTTTTCATTTCACTTGGGTTAAAGCCTAGTGATGGGACTGCCAGCCATCAGGTCAGGTTGCTGAACTTCATGAGAAACTACCAGAGTATTTCCTCAAGCGCTTGCTATGTAGGAGAGCACCTGCTGCTCCAAGTTGGCAACAATGGTTGACTTCATCATTTCCTTTAAATAATTTTAATAGATGTCTAGTGATATCTCGATGTTGTTTTCACTTTCTCCTAAAAAGTGATATGTTGAGCTTCTTTTTCTGTGCTTATCTGTCATTTGTATATCTTTTTTAAAAATATTTTATTTATTTATTTATGAGAGACACAGAGAGAGGCAGAGACATAGGCAGAGGGAGACTCAGGCTCTCTCTCTCTCTCTCTCCCTATATATATACACACACACACACAGAGAGAGAGAGAGAGAGAGAGCGTTTTAAGATACATCACATGAATTTTCCCATCCTAACCATTTTAAGTATACAGTTGGGTGGTGTTGAGTACATTCACGTTATTGTGCAACCATCACCACCATCCATCACCAAAACTTCTTTATCTTGTAAAACTGAAACTTTGTCGCCATTTACTCTCCATCCTCTATACCCTCGCCTAGTCCCTGACACCCACCCTTCTACTACGGTGCCTCTAAGAACCTGACTACTCTAGGAAGTTTCTAGAAGGGGAATTTTACAGTATTTGCCTTTCTGGAGCCAGGTGATTTCTCTTAGCACAGTGCCAAGGTTCACTCATGCGATAGCAGGTGACAGTTTCCTTCCTTTTTAAGGCTGAGTGATATTCCATTGGCTGCATATCCCACAAGTGTTGATGGAACTATGGCTCCCACCTTTTGGCAGTTGTGAATAATGCTGCTCTGAACATAGGTGCACAAATGCCTTTTCAAATCCCTGCTCTCCGTTCTTTTGGTTTTATACATCGAAGTCAAATTGCTGGATAGTATGGTCATCCTATGTTTAATGTTTTGAGGACCTGCCATATTGTTTTCTCAAGTGACTGCACCATTTTACCTCTTACCACCAGAGCGGATGTCAATGCCTTTGTATGATATAAATATTGCCCAAATCCCCCATCTTCTGTCCACCTTGCTCCTTGAACACCCCCTTGGCCTGGGCTCTACCAGCTTCCCAAGTGGCCTCCTGCAGTCACTCACCCCATCCAGATTCAGGCTCCACACAACAGCCAGTGATTCCATTTCAAGTATGTGGTTCCGCATGCTGCCCTTCTGCCAGAAACCCCTCAGTGGTTTCCATGGCTGGTGGGATAAGACCTAAATCCCTACATGACCCAAAGGGCCCTTTAGCCTCTTTTTGCCTAATCGGGTTCAGCTGACGTGATCACTCTCTCTTCCATCCCCAGTGACCTATCAATCCTCTGAGGGTTCCATGCTCCCTTCCTTAAGGCATGCTGTTCCTTCGCTGGCATGCCATCCCCCTGCCCCCTGGCAATCATCCTTGTAGTAAGTGTCATTCCTTAGGGAAGGGATCCCTGACCTCATTTTTATTGTCCTTCTCCGTCAAGTAGGTTCTCTTCTTACAGCTTTTCATAAAAATGTGTTACTTACCCCCCACACACACCCAGCTCTGTGTACCTATGTAATTCACTCAGATGGTGATTGGCCCAATATATAGAGTGCAGGTCCATTGGAAAACGGAGGAAGCAGCCAAGCTTCCCATGGGAAGGGGGGGCATCTCCGGGCACACTCGCAGGTCCCCACCCAGCACTGCCTCACGGGACTCCCGGCATTTACTAGTATGCACACTTGACTCAGGTCTGCAGCTCCCACCCAACCGTTAGCTCCACCAGGGAGGGTCCGGGTTCTCATGCTCCATTATTATTAAAGGATGGAAATGTGGGGACGTTGCCACCTCTCCTAGGGGACCTGGCTGAAGGAGGAAGGCATGAGCAGGACACTGAAGCAGTAAAGGGGCCGCAGCCCTGATGCCCCACTGGCCTCCCCGATGAGCCAGCCGGTAGGCGATTTAAAGCGCAGGCGGTGTCCGCAGCCCTCAAGCTGGTGCCAAGCGTGGGTCCCCGGATAGTTGATCTGGATGTTTGTTGAATGAATAAGTGACTCCAAAAACGCACACGGGGCATCAGGGATCGCAAGCATCCTTAGGCACACTTCAGTTACAGTTCGAAAACCCTTCCTTCGGGTGCTGGAGTGTGATCTCAGGGGAGGGTGGGCGGAGGGAGCGGCTGGGAGGGGCGCCCCCGCGGAGGCTGCGGAGTTCATTTGTCCCGGTCCCCGGGGACCCGGAGGGGGAGGGGGGGCAAAACTTTCCAGCGAGATTTCTGGGGGTTCCCCGGGCGGGTCCCTCCGGGACGCGGCCGGAGTCGGGCGCGGCGGGGCGGGGGCGGGGGCGGGGGCGGGGGCGGGGGCGGGGCGGGGGCGGGGCAGCGCGCCCCCGCGGGGACACCTGCCCCGCCCGCCCCGGGAGCGCGCGCGGCCTCGGGGTCGGCTCCGCTCCGCCGCGATCCGGCCCGGGATGCCGCGTCCGCCCGCGCCCCGCGGAGCCCCGCCCCCCGCCGCCGCGCCGCCGCCGGAGGCCGCTCGGAGCTGCGCGAACATGGCCGAAGTCGGCGAGGACAGCGGGGCCCGCGCCCTGCTGGCGCTGCGCTCGGCGCCCTGCAGCCCCGTGCTGTGCGCCGCCGCCGCCGCCGCCGCCGCCTTCCCCGCCGCCGCCGCCCCCGCGGCCCCCGCGCCGCCCGGGCCCGCCGCCCCGTCGCCGCCGCCGCCCGCCCAGCCCCCGCCGCCGCCGCCGCCGCCGCCGCCGCCGCTGCCGGGCGCGATCGCGGGGGCCGCGGGGGCCGCGGGGGGCGCGGGGGGCGCGGCGGCGGCGGGCCCGGGCGGCGCGGGGGCGGCGGGGGACGCCCTGGTGGCCGCGGCGGCCGCCTCGGTGCGCCGGAGCCCCGGGCCCGCGCTGGCGCGCCTCGAGGGCCGCGAGTTCGAGTTCCTCATGCGGCAGCCCAGCGTCACCATCGGCCGCAACTCGTCGCAGGGCTCGGTGGACCTGAGCATGGGCCTGTCGAGCTTCATCTCCCGGCGCCACCTGCAGCTCAGCTTCCAGGAGCCGCACTTCTATCTGCGCTGCCTCGGCAAGAACGGAGTCTTCGTGGACGGGGCCTTCCAGCGGCGCGGCGCGCCCGCCCTGCAGCTGCCCAAACAGTGAGTGCCGCGCGGCCCCGCCGGCCCCGGCCCCGACCCCGACCCCGACCCCGGGGTCACCCCCGGCCTCCGCGGAGGTCCGCCGCCGCCACCGCCGCCGGGATCCCCGGCCCGGCCTAGGGCAGCCCCGGCCCGACCCCGCCCAGCGTGGGCCTCGGGGACACCCTCCGACCCAGGTGCAGTCTGTGCTCGAGCTGCACCCTGCGTACACCTGCGACCCCCACCCTGCCCTGGCCCTGGGCTCCGAGGGCCGCCCCGCCCCCGCCTGGCCTGAGCCGTCCGGGTGGCCTCTGCCCCTTGCCAGGCGTGTGCACCGGAGGGCACGCCTGACCCTCGCCCAGCCTGGGTCCCGAGCGCCGCCCCACTCCCTGCCACGTTTGGATTCCGGGGTCACCCCTGCACGCAGTACTGGAAAGGATAGCATCAGGTGGTTTCCGTAGCAGGGGTCAGGTCTGGATGGCAGCGACTTGGGAAGGGATGTTCCCATCCTGAGCACCGGAGGACAGGACAGGAAGTGTCCTCAGGGTCCCTGGAGATGAGGCCCCTGGGACAGGACCGGAGTGCCTAGTGCTCCAGCCTTCCTTGGCACACCTGGGATTCTTGAGCCAGAAGGGGAAGCAGCAAGGCATGGGGGGCGCAGGGCGGGGAGAAGGCAGGCCTCCACCCCCCAACTGCAGCACTGCGGGTGGCAGGGCCATCAAGTCCCCGTGGGTGCTTTTAGTGACATTCACTCACTCTCCCTTGTCTTCTCCCCCATGGGCTGCGCCCCTGTAATCCTTGCTTTCTCAAGATCTGTTGATCAGGAGAAAGCCTGTTTAACTACCCTGCTTCCTCTTCGGGCACTTTCTGTTTCTGTGTAGTAAGTGCCTTTAACCCCTCACTTGTGTTTATATTTCTCCAAACGGTTTCCTGTACCAGAGTTGTCTCTGACGGCCTGATTATTCTTTCATGAGAGAGTGCAGGGGATTTTTTTTTTTTTTTCTGGGGTGATTCCCAGCGCCAAAGGCTTGCTTCTGTAAACTTCTCCCCTCCTTAGGGTCTTGGTGTGTTTTGTTGTAAATACTGCCATTGAACAGTTCTCCCGTGCAACATCAATAACTCACTCCCTCTTAGGGTGTGAGGGAGAACATACCTTTATCTTACAAACACCCTGTGTTGTGTGTTGTGTTCCATCCGGACTTGGTGAGTAACAAAGTTATTCTATCCCATGTTTGTTACTGCTTTATTCTTTTTACCACAACCTGCAAGGTCTCCATTCTGGGCCATTAAATACATTTTAGGGCCAGTCACTTCTCTCCTGAGAAAGTGACAGGCACCACAGCACCATCCCCTCCCTGCCCCGGAGCTCTTAGAGGCCTGTTCTTCTTAACGCACCTTTACGTGATTCCCTCAGATTTTTCAGAGCTCCCTGCCCAGCTGCTGAGCAGTAGTACACTCCTGACAGGGACCTAGCTTACTGAGTCCTGTGCGCCCTGATATCTTCTCTAACTCAAGGGGAAGGAATGCCAGCCCACCGAGGCCTCAGATCATCCTCCGGATAGGCCAGTACCAGGTCTGTTGTGTGTAACGTGGCCCGGGTGTTGGCGGCCCCTGGCAGGTTTGCATTCAAGGGGCCTGCCTTCTTGGTGGGCACGTCTCAGAGCACCGTGCTGTGGCTGACAGCCTGGGTGTTTGGCGGCTCTCTGACTGGGTCCTGTGCCCCACTGTACCTCTACTTGACTTCAGCTATGCTACTGAGCAGTCTGCATGTAGGCAGTGATGTAAAATTCACAAGAAGACAACAAACAGGCAGAAGGAGAAACACGGGGCGGGGGGAGCAGTGTCTGTGTCTCCCTTTCCCTGTTTGCTTCTAAAAACTGGCAAAGCCTGTTGACTAATGTGTTTAGCGGTTTGAGCCAGTTTATGTTTTTCTCTATTTTAGAGAGTATAAACCTAAGTGGCTCCATATATGGAGTGGGCTGTTGTAAACTTCATTTTAGAGCTCGATTGAGGCTCTTCAGCCCACCACTAGAAAATAATCAGGAAATTTTAATGAATTCAGTGCAAGGAAGTTGAATGTGTACATTTTTGTCACTCCAAAATGGGAAATTCATTATTGACTTTTACAGAAAAGTGGTAATTACTGTCTGGTTCCTCTTGGGTATTGGTATGTGGTTTTGCCATTAATATTCGAAGCTATGAATTTCTTTACCATAAATCTAAAATTCTTATTGTGCTGGCATTTTGTGGACTTGGCTACACTAGGATTTAGTGGAGTGTGGTGCATGAGCCTTGGAGGTTTTTTTTGTTTTGTTTTGTTTTGTTTTGCGTCATGGTGATAGGCACACCCTCCCGATGGTTAACATCTGTGCTGGGGGGCATTGCACACACCTCCTACTCCCAGGGGCAGCTCCCACTGTGCCATTCCTCCCTCTTCTTTGCCACCCAAGAAAGCATGCAGTTAAGAGGAATCCCAGAACTTATCCCCATTTATTATTACTACAAGTACATCTTCCCAAAACTTCAGTATTTTTGAATTATTGACAGGAAAACAATTCCTTGTGACACACTTAAAGTTGGTCTTGGTCTCCTACCATATAGCTGCACCATGCTGAGTCCACTGGATGTTCCCTGGGAGGGGTGGGCACATCATTTATAACTTAGCAGCCACCTTACTTGACTTGGCAAAGCCTCCTGGGCCACGAGTCTAGCATTTCTCCCAGGGCCACGAGTCTAGCATTTCTCCCAGCCCGTGAGCTCCCTGAGGGCTGGCCCAAGAATAGTTATCTTTCACTGGAGACACAGTGCAGGGCCTGGCTGGCAGTAGGTGTACAACTGAGTTGTTTGTTGGATGAACATCTGAGTGAATGAATTCGCAGCTTCCGTGGGGAAAGCCTTGTCATCGGTTTCACGTGATTTTCTGAGGTGGGGACATGTGGACATGATTTTCTTCCCCCTGGGACATGTGGACTGCCTTTTAGGGTCAGATGGGTGGGAGTGGTTTGTGTGTGTGTGTGAGAGAGAGAGAGAAAGAGAGAGAGAGACTAGTTCTTTATACAATCAAATTTGGAATTTGGGATACATGTTATGTGTGAAACATACAGAAGAAGGCCCGTACACAGCCCCTCTCTTGCTCTTTTTTTTTTTCCCAACCTTTGTTTTTCTTAAACACATTTGTAGTAAATGTGGACCACCTAATTGATTACAGTAAGAACAAGAAGTGTTTATGGTAGCCTCCGTGAGTAGTACAGTCATGGGATTATTTCTTTTCTTTTTCCTTTTCTGTGTTTCCCAGACTTTCTGTGATGAGCGTGGCTTTTTTTTTTTTCCAACACTTTCTGTTACAGAAAATTTCAAACATAAAAATAGAGTGGCAACCTTTTCCATAGCCATCACCGCCATCAGTGGTAGCATGTCGTGACCTAGCTTGCTTTACTTTTGTCCAGACTCATCATTGCTCTGGCCCTCACTTACCTGGAAGCAGGTCATTGATGTCATGTCATTTTGTGTGTAAACTGCTTCAGTAAAAGATAAACGATCTTTTTTTTAAAAATCCTAACTGTGATGTCACGATCACACCTTTAAAATTAATGATAATTTCTTACTGGCATCAAACATCCACGCAATGTTCGCACTTCCCTTGCTGTCTGATGAATTTTCTTTCTTACGGCGTGTTATTTGGATCAGGAACTAAATCAGGTGCAGACAGAATGATTGGTTGGTGTCACTTAGATCTCTTGTCATCTATAGACTCCATCTGTCTCTCTTGTTTCATCGCTGAAAAGACAGGTCATCTGTCCTGTGTAGTTTCCACCGTCTGCGTTTACAGATTGGATTCTCATGGTGTCCACTTACTGTGAATTGGTTGAAGGACCAAGAGATTTGATTAGACACAGGTTAGATGGTTTTGTTTTGTCTTTTCTTTTCTTTTCTTTTTTTTTTTTTTGCCAGAAACTGCCTCCTAGGTGGTAGAGCATGTGTCTGTCAGAAAGCAGAGATGTCTGTTTTTCTCCCTTAGCACCTTCCCGTGGTCCTTGCCTGTACCGTGGCTGATTGTTTTGGCTGCCAGCACATGTGCTTGGCCGCACTGGTGCCCTCCACCCAGTGAAGGACGTGTCGTGAGTGGCCTGGGGGAGGGATCACAGTTTCTGCGAGTGGACCCAGATGGAAAATGACTGATTGTGACCCCACAGCGTTTGACTACATACGTGTTTGTTTTGTAGAGTTTCCAAGTGCTGTTCCAACCGGTCACTTGAAAAGTGTGGAATTAGTTACTAACCATCACACAAGTAGTTATCAGATTGAAGTCATTTTGAAATTAGTTGGAAACTGCCCCAGACTTGACAGCAGCATCCAAGCAACAGTAACTGTGTTCCATTCCCCCACTCATCCTGGACACCGTGCCTCCACATCTGTTGGGGGCTGGGGGTCCCTCCTTGACCCAAAGCTGCCGTCATGGCCAGTCAGCCCAGCTGCTGGCTTGCGTGCTGTGGGGGGTTTGCACCTGGGACAGGAGAGGGTGTCAGCTCAGCTGGCTTGCAGAGGCCCAGAAGGGAAGCTGTGATGCCCGAGACTGTGCTGGCCCCATGTACACAGGTGGGCCAATGAAGAGGGGACGTCTGCACGTCTACTGGGAGGGGTGCAGGCTGTGTGCCGCTAGAGCCCACCTGCCAGGAGACCTGGCCTGGGAGAAGAGCAGTAGCCCGAAGAGCCTCTGAGGGAGAAACATTGCAGTCTGGTGCCCGCGTGGGTGTGGAAGCTGGAGCACCCCGTGCAGACACCAGGACCCTGGCAGGAGGAGCCACTCAGCAAAAGGAAAGGAAGCAGTAGGTTCAGCTGCATCATGTCTGGATAGCATGGCCAAAACCCCGAATGTGCATTTTTGAGAAATAAACTCTTGGTTCTAGTTTTCTTGCTCATGGGCAGCTATCATAGATCACATATATTTGTTCAGAGTTACTCGGTCGTCTTATAAAACGCTTACTTTAAAAAGGTTTATGGGAGTGTAGTGAATTGGGAGCTAGTATACCGAATCTTTGTTAATAAAAATATGGGCCACTTTCCAACACTTAGTTCATGCTGAGGTTTTTGGGCTTATCACCCATAGAGGAAAACATATATAGTATTTTAGAAACCAGTCTATGAGAAAGATGTTATGACATATGTGCTGAATCCAATTTAAATAAATTTATGAAAGCCTTTGTTGTTAATAAGGGAAGGGGATTGGTGGATGCTAAAAGGGTATTGTGTAGAGTTTTAATGATGTTCACGGTTAATGTTTCAAAAGAGACACAGCTATGTTTAAAATTATGTGCCGAGAGGAAACGAAAGCTTTTGATTTGTAGATACAGTAATTTACTATTTGCTGTTTTTGCATCTTGTGAATGTCAGGGGATAAACTTGGTAAATTAGTGACAACTCAAATTACAGCCATGCCTCATCTCCATAATTACCCTACATTTAAAGCATTTCATATTAAAATGAGAGGATTATAGAAATGCTTTTACTTTGATTTCCTGGAAGTAGGCCCTTGCATTGTGACTGCTAGGTTTCGTGGTTAATGCTTGGTACTGCTATCACCTTTTGCAAGTTTCCGGTTTTCTGGTAAAAAGCTCCTGATGGATTTAAAGGACAGAAAGTGGAATCTCTGAGTGTGAACGTATTTGGTGACCATATGAAGGGAGGCCATGAGAGCATGCTTTGTGCTGCTCGGGAGCCCAGACAGAGGCCATGAGGATGGCAGGTGCCCCTCAGGCCTCGCTGGACCCACTCCTAGGCGGCTGACAGCAGGATGGAAATGAATTAGTGTGGGTTTTGCCTTTCTTGGACGTAACTGTTCAAGCACTAAATTATGAGCTGATTGAAACGTGTGGCTTCTCCTATGAATACTTTCTGGGAAGCACATGGAAAAAAGATGGGTATTTTATACATGGTTTGATTAAGAAGAAACTTTTCTCCCTTAGTCATCTGTGACATGTTTAAGCCTGCCCAGAAAGGCACAAGCTCCTCTTGCGTTTATTTCCTTGGCAGGGAGGGTTCTCGTCCTTCCGCACGTGTGCGCTGAACAGGGTTCTGACCTCATCGCCTTCCTGCTGGAAGCCACAGCAGCTGCCAGGAACCCGTAGGGCCCGTCCTGCCCCTTAGCACAGGTCCCGGTGTTGCTGACAGTGGCCTGCCACCTCTTCCCTCCAGGTACCCTTTGCCTTTGTGCCAGCCAGACGCAAGGCATTGGCTCCCATGGCCCTTTCACACCTTTACACGTTACTGGGGACCCCAGTGAGCTTTGGTTTGTGTGGGGCCTGTTACCCTCACCGCATTAGACATTAGAACCAAGAAATTAAATATTCATCAATCCATTCAAAATTAGCAATAATAAACGTATCTCCAGAATAATTATTTATGATAAAGTCACTGTAATTCTCAAAACAAAGAAATTTAGAATAGGGGTATTTGTTTTTTGTAAGTCTTTACCATCTGGCTTGCTACAAGACAGCTGGACTCTCATGGCTGCTTGTGCTCTTAACTATGGTGATAGGTGGTTTTCGGTTAAGCATGGGGAGAAAGTCCAGCCCCACGTAGTTATGGGCTGGAAGAGGGTGAGCTGTTTTGGTGGACTTTCTGATGATTGCAGATGGCATTCCTTGATGTCTCACCAAAACTTAATAGTCAGTAGTGTCTTAAAGGTCAGTTGAGCTGTGGAATCTGAAACATCATCAGTGGACTTTCTGTACTCTGTTATATTAAAATCCATCACTCTGTCTTGCATTTTGAATAAATCTTTTATTACCCATATGTGGTTTTGTAACTTATGCCCTGATTTTTGGGAGAATATTGATTGAATTATGCAGATCTTCTAATGTCAACATGTCTTGTTATATAAAGAAAAGCCTGTCTTATCTTTGAGTTGGCAAATTTCATTTCATCCTCCTCAAACTCAAAAGATCATGTTTTTGAAAATAGAAATCTTTGAAAGGATGAGGCATTTTGATGTAGTTTAATTTTGAAATTTACTGTAAAGGTTGAGTTGACAGTATATTTTAACAGAAAATTTAAAAGCCTTATAATGTAGTCATTGGCCTTATTAGCACCTCATAATGTAACTTGGCTTTCATTTAGTATTTTTTGTGTGTGTGTGGGGTCGATTCTTGGTGACTTTGGCTGGGGCTGTCTGGCTCGTCCATTATTTCTTCTGTTTTCCCATGAGCAGATCGGGCATAGGTATGCTTGTCCATCTCCCTTGCTGGTTTTCTGGTGACCTCCCTGCTGTTTCCCTTCAGCCCCGGGAGCGGGGTCCTCAGGGGCAGGCACGGACAAGGGGCTGGACCCAGAACCATGAGAGTCCTCAAGGGGCGTCAGTGACGAAGTAGACGAAGTAGGTGTTTTTTCATGGAGATATTCCCTATTTGGGATTTCTTTTGAAACCCTTCTGAGTACACTTTTCAAAAGCCATGCCACTTTTGATAAACACAGACATTCCCTCCCTCCCCAGTGTCCTGTTTGTCTCAGTGGATATCTCTCTTCCCTCTTCATGGTGAATCAGTACCGTAGAGAATAAAACTGGCCTTCTGTCCAGTCTAAAGAAGCTTTGCTTTTTGTGATTTGTATCAAAAGAACAAAAAGTACTTACTGCTTTTCCAAATAGTAGAAACATCGAGTACGCTCTGGCTCCTCCCTGGTACTTCTCGCACTGCTCCCTTTCACAAATACTCTGGGTTTTATAACTTTCACAGTTGGAGTTGTGTAAGATACGTCATGTTGACATGTTGTGGGACATCCATGGCGATGAGTGGCGTAGTGAGCTGCTCAGGAAGACCTCTGCTAGAGGCCCACCATGCTGGTGAGCCATATGTAACTCAAGTGCAAGCTCAAGCTCATGCGTGGGTAGTTACTGGGGCCGGTTGTCCATCAAAAGCCTTCCCAGGAATACTCCCTCTTATCACATGATGTGGTTGCATTATGGGTGAAATTCAGGATCCTTCAATATGCTGCCACGAAGCTGTGGCTGAAATACAGTCCATGAGAAATAGCTTGTGAACCTAGTAACCCTGTGGAGCTGATGTAGAAAGAATGTGAAGATGGAATCTGACGGCAGGCAAACAGGTTGCAGGCTGCGAAGTTACATGAACAGAAGTTTGTATTCCTCTACCTCCACCCTTGGGGACATAAATATATCCGGTTAGCTTGGCAGGTACATCCCTGAAGCTGGGAACAGTGACTCATCACAGAAAGAAAACATCTTCCCCTTAAGAGTTTCCACCTCCCTTTGGTTGGGTTCCATATTAACCAGGAACATTTATAGCCCTGCCTCAGCAACTAGTATGTGGGAAGACTACTGAATATCTGGCTTTCTTAGCAGTTATATTTTTCTTTGCAAATTACAATATGAACAGATTTTCCATACCTGTTAACCCTCAGGTTATCCAGCAGGAGATCTCATGGAAAGTCTAGAACTTTCTGCAGTGATAGAAATGTTTTGTGACTGGGCCGTCCAGGATGGTGGCGCTAGTCATGTATGGCTGTTGAGCATTTGAAATGGGGCTAAGAACTCAATTTTTAATTTTTAGTCTGTAAGTTCATTTAAGTTTAAATAGTCACATATGCTGATGGCCTTGCAGAGTTTGCAAGTCTGGATCTGCAGCACCTGGGTGCAGCCGCTGCCTCAGTTTACCCCACTCACCTCCAAGGCACAGATGTTTTCTGCAGTATGCTTCGAGGTGAGGAAGACCGATGGGTCCAGCCTGTGCCATGGGGCTCCAGCAGACCCACTGCGGTTCCTCAGTGCAAGGTGAGGAAGCACCCAACCATACCCTTTGCAGAAGACACTTGTTGAAATGTCTTCTGGCCAGACAGATTAGTCATTGTCTTCAGTTTCTACTACTCTGGACTGCCGATAAATGAGAATGGACAGTTTCCCCTTTATTACCCTCATTCTTGAAGCCCCAGGAAAGAAGTAAGGGACCGAAGAGATGATTCCTGTGGGTAATAAAGAGAAGAGACAAATTTGCTGATATAGGGAGAAATTTTTCTAAAATTCTGTGGCCCTTTCTAGCTCTGGGTTACTGTGCATATGGTTATCAATAGATTACTTTTGAGTCCAACTCGATAATAGGAATACTGTATACTCACAGATTTTAAAATTCCTTTATAAACAAATGCATGAGTATCATGTGTCTGCCTGTCTGTCCTATGTGCTGCCTCCACAGACACCTGTTCATACCAGGTGGCGCTTGTCAACATGGCTGGTCTCATATGGTGTGACCATTGGTTGGTGTCTTCTGCAGGGAGCTACAGGTCCTATGAAGGCAGGGCTGAGCTCTCTGCACAGCGTTGTATCCCACTGCCAGCATGTGCTTGGCACTTTGAGGACTCTAAGCCTTTATCCAGTAGATTTTTGCTTATATATATAATCTTCTGTGGCCTGCTGGTTGTTGTCATAGATAAATTCCAATATCTGGCTCACAGAAAGTCCCAAATCAATGTTACTAATCAGTGGTTGAAAAACATGTCCTTCATGTGGCAAATCAGGGAACCCTGGCTGGCACTGACTGGTAAACCCATCATTGGTAGCTCAGCAATCCAGGCTGTAGGAGGGTTGTGTGGAGGAGTATTGACAGGCCAGGAGTGGAAATGGGGAGGATCCTACTTCTGCTTGTGTGCGAGTGAGGAGACTTCAGTGCAGGGCCACTCCGAGGGAGGGCCGTGTGTCCAGGAAGAAGAGGAAACAATCTGGAGAACACTTAGCCAGGCTCAGCACATTTAGATCCAGGCAGCACACTAAGCCTGTGGGCCAAGTCCCAGCAGACTCTAGTTTTATAAATAAAGTTTTATGGGAACACAGCCAGGCCCATTTGTTTACATGGTCTCTGTGGCTGCTTAGTTGAGACAGAGATGGTATGGCCTGAAAATCTAAAACAGTACGTGTCTGGCCCTTTATAGAAACAGTGTGCACCTTGCTCTAGGTTGTACACCTTCCTCCACACCAATGATAATGCTTTACTGAGATTAATTCCCACCTTTATGTTACTGGTTTTCTTTATGTGGAGTTCCTGTGGTTCTTAATAAGTTGCGTTTAATTCTAGGTGTTTTATTTTGTTTTATTTTTATTTTATTTTATTTTAAAGATTTATTTATTTACTCAGACACACACACACACACACAGAGGCAGAGACATAGGCAGAGAGAGAAGCAGGCTCCATGCAGGAAGCCCGATGTGGGACTTTATCCCAGGATCCCAGGATCATGCCCTGGACCAAAGGCAGACGTTCAGGCGCTGACCCACCGAGGCATCCTTAATTCTAGGTGTTTTATATATTTGCCTTGGGGATAGTCAATACAAATAAGATCTTTTTTTTCTTATTATTTTCTAAAAGGTTAGTGTTTCCATGTAGGAAAGATGGGCCGTGTGTGTGTGTGTGTGTGTGTGTTTTCTTTTCTTTTTGTTGGTATGGGCTTTATAATACTAATTTATGTTTAAAATTTTGCATTTTGAGAACATATCAAGCTTCCAGAAAACTGCAAGACTACTTCAGACTAGTTCTAATAACTCCTGTCCTCGGCCACAACTCACCAATTTTTAACATCCTGCCACGTTTGCTTCAGTATTTCCCTATGTGTATATGTGCTATTTGAGAGTCCGTTAAATGTATCATGCTCCCTTTTCCGTTAGTACCATAATATATATTTCCTTAGAATAAGGATATCTTCCATAACCACAGCCTGGTTACTGAGTTTAGGAAATCTGACCTCACTCCGGTTCTGCTCTCTAATCCATGACCCGGGTACCAGTGCTGTCAGCTGCCCCAGGAGCATACTTGGCAGCATCCAGCATCCTGTCCAGTGTGGAGCCTCTCTGGTCTCTGTATTCTGAGACAGCTCCTTGGCCTTTCTTTGTGTTGACCTTGACATTAAAAAAAATTAAAAATAAAAAACAGGACAATTGTTTTATCAGATGCCTCTCAAATTAGATTTGCTGAATTAGACCAAGTCCTGATGAGATGGTGAGGTTCGGGGTCGGGATCTTGGGCTGGAATGCCAGCATGAGGATGCACACCCTTCTCAGGCATCTCTCAGCGATGCCATTGTCCTTCCTAGTGGAGTTCATGTGGATCACTTGGTTTAGGTATTGGCGGAGCTTCTCCACCCGATAGTTACTATTTTTCTTTTTGTGGTTAATAAGTAATTTTTGCCATTCAGTGCTGGAATAAAATATTTATTTTGTATCCAGTCACAGTTACCATTTCTCCTAACAGTTTTTAAGTTGACTTTTTTTTTTTAAGCACCATTCTTTGATTTTATTTATTTATTAATGAGAGACACAGACAGAAGCAGAGAGATAGGCAGAGGGAGAAGCAGGCTCTCTGCAAAGAGCTGGATGCGGGACTCAATCTGGGATCCCCGGATCACAACCTGAGCCAAAGGCAGATGCTCAACTGCTGAGCCACCCAGGCATCCCTTAAGTTGAATTTTTGCATGTGTTTTCTAGGTCAGATTTTCATCTACAAATGATAACTGTTTTTGTCTCTTTCTTCTGCTTTTTTTTTTTTTTCAAATCTCATTTCTTTTTGTTGTCTTGTTGAATTTGCTAGAATTTCCAGGTAACATAGAATAAATACCATGATAATGGGCTCCATTCTTCTTTCCAGCTTGACAAGGAAGGCTTATAAGGTATTTCAGAATAAATGTAGCTTCACTGCTCAGAAGCCACTTTCTTAAGGCAGTGTTTCTTACCTTGCAGAGGTGAGTCTCCTGGGCTGCAGCCCATGGTGCCCTCAGTCTTACCATCCCACTGTCATTGTAGGGTTGGTGGTCTGTTTATCTGACATGCTCTGGTGTTGGGGGCAGGACTGTGCCTTACTCATTTATTACTATAATCCCAGCACCACCCAAGTAACCCCAGTCTGGGCACATAGTTGGCACTTCGTAAGTTGGTGGCAAAATGAATAAAGTAGCAAACAGGAGAGGTCTGAATGCAGAAACAACCTGGCTAAAGACAGTGATCAGAGGTGATAGAAGCTTAGCATTTTAAAGTTGTGTGTCTGGGGCACCTGGGGGGTTTAGTTGGCTTAGTTGGTCTAATTCCTGATTTCAGCTTAGGTCATGATCTCAGGATCACAAGATTGAGCCCCATGTCTGGCTCTTTTTCAGTGGAGTCTGCTTTAGGTTCTCTCTCTCCCTCTGCCTCTGTTGCTCCTTCTACTTAGGGGCGCCTGAGCGGCTTAATCTGTTAAGTGTCTGCCTTTGGCTCAGGTCATGATCTCAGGGTCCTGGGATGGAGTCCTGCATTAGACTCCCTGCTTGGTGGAGAGCCTGCTTTTCCCTCAGCTCTTGTCCCTGCTTATGCTTTCTCTCTCTCTCCCTCTCTCTCTCTCTCTCTCAAATAAATAAAATCTTTTTTTTCAAATAAATAAAATCTTAAAAAATAAAATAGTTTTTAAAAATTAAATTAAAAAATTTAATTTTTGGACAGGTGCTGTGACCTCAGGCTCCCTTTTCCTCATCTGTAAAATGGGCACACTACCCACTATCTGGGTGTTTATGAGAGTTAAAAGTGGTGTACCAAAGTGCTAACTTTGGTGTCTGGCATATAGGTGCCAGACTACATGGGTATACTTACTACAAGCCCATGTCATCACCATCACTGCCATCATTTGTGACCATGTGTGGGGGACTGTTTTTGCTTTGCGAGGCATCTGGATGTTGGAAGTGAGAGCTCTCTTATGGTAGGGAAACTGTTGCAGGGCCTGGAGTGGGTCATGGTGGAGTAGCCCTGCCCCTCACTTCAGCAGAGGTGCCAGTCACTGCTGGTGTCACAGGATGGCTGTCATCTTGCCATGGCTGGAGAAGGGGCTTGGGCTGGTAAGGGTCCCTCACACCTCCTAAGGTGGTACGATCGGAGCAAAATAGTAGGGTTTGTTCTCTTGTGTTTCTCTGAGCTGCTTGCCCAGAGAGTGGGGGTTTGAAAAGATGAGCTCAGATTTTCCCTTGAATCAGTTTGAATCACCTTTGGGGCTCTGGGAGCAGCTGGTACTGGGGCCGGATGCTGAGTGGTAAGCCAGCCTCCCATCACCAGCTCCATCCCTGCAGCGGTGTGACCACCCCTTCCCGGGACACAGGGCATTCTTCAGAGGAACAGTAGGAATTGGGGATGGAGGCCAGATCTCACATCCAGGCATTTAAAAATACGGACAGTACAGAGGATAATTAAACATGTACTTGTGACCCACAAAGAATTGACACTCGTCCACACTTCGTCCTGTGTTTTCAGCGGAGAGTGCCCTTGCCACCATGTTTCTGTCTCTTCTGCAGAGCCACTGAGCTCCAGTTCTAGCCCATCCTGCCCCTGCACAGAGATGGTCATCTGTTTTCATTGTCAGGGGTGGAGGGGTTGATTTACATAAATGGCACCGCAGATCTTCTCATCGTACTGTGTGTATTTTCCACTTCTCTGGAAGACCACATCATGGGTGACATTGCCAGGCCCAGAGAACTGCACGTGTTTCTTCATAGCTCTGGTGCTTGGACCCCAGACCTTCCTGGCTCTATAGTCTCATCTCCTGCTCACCCTCATTCTCTCAGCTCTGAGGGGGTGGCTTCTTCTCAGCACCTGCAGTGCTCCCACATATGCACTGGGTCACCAGGAGCCCCTCTGTGTCTCAGCCTGAGCATCCTGCCTGCTATCCCCCCGCCTGGTCCAGGGTGGCTCTGGGTCCCTGTCCTGTCCCCAGGCTCTCCCCAGGCTCATGTCCAGCTTGCCTCCCCTGAGCCCTGGCCCAGTGTGGTGGCCTCCAGCATCTCCATACTGAAACTGAATGGCTTTGGGAAGATCTCCCTCAGCACCCCCACATATACATGCACTCACATGCAGTCCAGGTGGTTACTAAGGCCTTCGATGCTACTTTCATTGGCAAGTGGGTGCTCCCTGTGTGAGGTGCTGTGGGGGCTGGAAAAGCAGAGGGAGCAAGACAGACTCCCCCTTTGCCTCTGTGAATTAAGAGGGAGACCTCACAGCCATGAGAGTGAGCATGTGGTATTTCAGGGAGGTGCAGGGCGCAATGAGGAAACCAGAGAATGTGTTAGGTGGATGGGGAGGACCCTTCTGGGGAAGCCGTACTTGATGATCTAAATTACAAGCAGGAGCTGCCGATTGGAACCATTGAAAACAGGGACTTCCCCATAGGTTCGTGGCTGTGAAGCAATGGGGGAAGTTACTCGGATAGAGGATGCCAGAAATTCAGAGGACCCCAAGGTCCACCTGAAAGGCTCAAAGGAGAGTAGTGATATATCCAGCGGGGCTACCATGGGGGCCACACTCAGGCACAGGGACCAGAGTGTGGCCGTGGCCATGGGGAGAGATCAGTAGAGTCTATGGGGTTGGGTGATGAGCTGGCTCTGAGGGTGTGGGAGACGGGGGTATGTCTGTGTGAGTGTATGTGTGTGTGGGTGTGTGTGGACAACTCCCCAAAGCCTCTGAGAGATGCCCCCTTTCCAGGCCTGGAGTCCTCATCATGTGCAGGTTTTCTAGTATTGCCTGGCCTCATAGCATAGGAGGGAAGAAAACGTGCCTAAGATTCAGGGAACCCACAGGACTAGGGTAGGTTTTACTCACCTGAATGTTGGGGACAAAACAACATTAAGAATGATGGTTTCATTATGTGTGGCAAAACTAAAAACTTCAGTACTGGAAACCATGTGAGCCTTGGGAAGCCCTGGGCAGGGGCCATTGCTCCCTAAGATTCCAAATGCTTCCGGGACAGCCGGAGAGCCCTCCCGGACCCTGGAGACATTTTCAGCTCATCCTTCTGAATGCCATGAGCCTGTAATGGAAGTGGAATCACAGCCTGCTGAAACAGGGAGAGGCCACCCCAGCCAGTTCATCTGGGCAGGGGAGAAAAGCAGCAGGTGAGTCGCATAAGTTATGCCTGTGAGCCAAGCCCTGCTTGTCTCTGTGAGTACAGAAAACCTAACAGTGTAGGGAAAAGGTGTGTGCATGCTTGTTGCTTTGAGAGCATCTCTTCGTGTATTTGGGAAATAAATAGTCTGCTGCTTGTTTAACAAAACACCGTGGGAATAAATTCCTGAGTCAGTGGTACAGGCTTCAGATCCTGCCCTTGGAGCCTTTGGTGGCAGTGCAGAAAGCCTCTTGGCTCAGAGGATCCCTGAGTCTTTTGTGAGTAACGGGGGTCCCTGATTGGAGATTGATAAGCTGAGGTGCGGACCACAGTGGACCTGTCCAGGTGTCACAGAAGATGCTGGTGTCAGGGCCAGCATTTGCTTGTCTTCAGCTCATGCCCTGGTCTGCATTTTCTTCCGTGTGGTGGGCTTATGGATGGCGGCGGATGGCCAGGGTTGCTGGGGAGGGCGTGCGTCTGGTTTCCCTGGCTCGCCTCACGCTTCGTGGGCTTCAAGGGCACAAGGCAAGCTTCTGCTATGCCAAACCTCTCCTTGCCGACCCCACTCGCACCCAGGAGACCTGGGCTCTGGTTTACCCTACCAGTTCCAAACAGCTCAAAGAGTGTGTCTCCAACTGCTAAGAACCCCATGTGTGCCCGGGCTGTCCTGAACCCTGGTCACTGTCTGCTAAGGACAGACGACCTGGCCCCTGGGGCAGGAAGATGTGTAAGCTAAAGGCTGGCAGGCTGGAGGGTGTCCTTTG
This sequence comes from Canis lupus dingo, assembly GCF_003254725.2. NCBI lineage: Eukaryota > Metazoa > Chordata > Mammalia > Carnivora > Canidae > Canis > Canis lupus. The sequence continues at coordinate 12,767,754 of NC_064248.1, read as the reverse complement.
TGGGGCCCTCTGAGGGTGACTGCATGCAGGCCAGTGACAGGGGATGGCAGGTAGGACAGGGCCAGACCGGCATGTCTGGGGAGGCGCACAGAATGTGGGGGGTGAGGAAGGAGGGAGGGACTGTCCCCAGATGCGCCCTCAGGTGGTCAGGGGCCCCCTGGGCTCCTGTGGTGTGCCCTGTATGGGGCACCCTGCCTGGTTAGCAGGTGGCTAACCCTGCCCCTGAAGCCCTGCCCCTCCCCCAAGGCCAAGGGCTCATGGGGGGTGCTTTCCTCTTACAAGACAACGTCCGCTTCACTCTGCAGGCCAGGGTGTCCCCTGGTTTGGGAACTTGTGCTAGTCCAACAACTTTAGTTTTTCTGAAGTAGATTGTTTTTGGTTTGTTTTTTAAATGCCAGTGAGATTTGAGATTGGGCTTCGCCGGGTAGTTTTTAAAAAGCAGGGATGGGAGCACAGACCGAGCCCCATCCCACCATGAGTGGTGGGGCAGCACACCTGCTGCCCCTAGGCTCAGGAGCCACTCCCCCCCATAGCTCTGTCTCCCCTTGACACTCCCTCCCTGGCCCTCCCCTCTCACTGGATCTGCTCCTCTTAGGTCGTCTCCCCACGCTGCCAGCCCAGATGCGTGTGGCCTTTCAATATATGTGTCCACGTCTGCCTGCAGCTCCTCAGTGGCCCTCCTGCTCTCCCACCAGCCCTTGCCATCCCCCCACCTGGAGTGGCGTCCACCTTCTGCCACATGGTCATCCTAGTGTCACTTCCCCGGGGCCCAATTGGGGCACTTGGTTGTTTGCACACTCTGTTTCTTCAAGGTACTAGTGTTGTTTATGATTGTGTGTTTTTGTATGACACATTCCCTTCCTCCCCTCCCCCTGCCTGCCCTGTTCATCTAGAAGGTCTGGGAGGGTGAGAACCATGAGCGGAAACGTTTCTGCTGTGGCTTGTTGGGTTTATGTGAGCCTTGTCCCTGCTGAGTGTGCGGTAGCCGAGGAGAACCCAGGTGTCCCCTCCCTGCCTTTGTTAACTTGGAGGTGATGCGGCTCATCCTGGTTTGAAGAATGGTCACCAAGACAGTTCTTCCTTGGATGCCCTGGTCCCTCTGTCCCTGGGCACATGTGCTTTAAAATGTCTGTGCCATCCGGTCCCGGCACCTTGAATGTGTGTCCTCTGCACGTACAGAGAGCCCTGGTGACACGTTCAGCCCATGTTTGAAGATAATTAATCCTTCAAGTTTCTTGCCTTCCGATTCTCCTCTAACCTCTAAGGGACTGAACTGTAATTCTGACACTTGGAGATTTGATGCACACATTCATATTTGCTTGTTCTCATCAATAATTTTGTCAGTTTTTTATTATAACTCTGTGTTCGTCTTTTATGGTTTTCAGAATGGTCACCTCTTTTTGTTCACTGTCACCTACAAAGCCAGGGAGGTTAAGATGTGTTTTTAATGAGATAACTTAAAAAATGGGTGAAAATTTCAAAGTCAGTAGCTTCCTATAGGAGCAGATGATTGTCTGTTCAGAGAATTCGTCTATCCAAAATGACATTTTTCCCAGAGAATTCCAGACTGCTAATATGGTAATTAGTAGAAAGTTCAAAGTCTTTAGTTCCAAAGTTTATTAGGGAGTTGATTTTTATGAGTCTATATTCTGTAATTCTTAAAAGTCAAAATTGTTTAGTCGCATTTCTTTTTGAAGGAGCCAGTGTTGAAAAGAAAGCCCTGAACAGTGACCATTAGCTTCTGTGTTCCCTGTTGCCTTTACGGTTTCAGGCTTTTCAGTATTTTTTTTTAATTTTTTAAAATATTTATTTATTTATGATAGTCACACACACACACACAGAGAGAGAGAGAGAGAGGCAGAGACACAGGCAGAGGGAGAAGCAGGCTCCATGCACCGGGAGCCCGAGGTGGGATTCGATCCCGGGTCTCCAGGATCGCGCCCTGGGCCAAAGGCAGGAGCCAAACCGCTGCACCACCCAGGCATCCCTGGCTTTTCAGTATTATACAAGAAATCGATGCTTATAGAAAATTTGGAAAATACGGAAATGTGGAAGGGAGAAAGGCCACGTACAGCTGTTCTCCACAGAGATGCCCACTAACACCACAGCATGTTTTTTCCTTGTGTCTGCTTCCTTTTTAAAAGAGGGCACTTTGCTGAAAATGCATCTTTGCAATTTCACAATTGTTGATGATCCCGGTCCCTCTGGCAACTACTAAGGCGCTCTTTTTTATGTTAATGTCTGTTTAATGAGGAAGTTAGGACCGCTCTGCCCCACTAGTCTGGGAGTCCACCCCTGCTGTCTGTCCGCTCTACGTAAGGCTTCAGCAGGAGGGAGGCCCGGCAGGCAGCTCCTGGCTCCTGGCCCTGCTTTCTGTGATTCCCCCCTTATCAGGAAGGAACCTCTCCACCCATCCTCGTCCTCGGTGAATGGCACCAGATAACTCCTGTGGTAACCAAACGCAAAATGTGATTGCGAGTTTTTTTCTGAATTGTTTTCAGAGTGGGAAAACGTAGAAGAGGTCCTGCCGCGCCAGGTTACAGACCTCTCATGGGGGAGCTCTGTCTTGGGGGTGAGCAGGGACTGTGTCTTCCGCTGTAAATGCCAGCAGGGTCCTTTCTTCGCCTACCTGGGCAGCTCCCCCTCCAGAGTCTGTAGAGACCTACCACTTTCCTCTAGCACTTTGGATTTGCCGGGTCTTCAAATAATTTTATTGAAAGTGAACAAATAAAACAACAGCTCACGAAAAACTGCCACAGAAATCACTCAGCTACTTTACACCTTGGCTGAGCACCATTGTGCTTTTTGTAAAAACGTGGACTACAAGCTAAGAGTGTCCTGCCTTCATCCACTAGGGACAGGCTGAGGACGCGGGGCAGGGGCATGGGTTGGGGAGGAGGCTCAACAGCCAGTGGGGAGGGAAGGAGTTGATGCTTTCTCTCTTCTCCCCATTCCCTTTGATGTCCGCGGCACCCATTTGTGCATCCAGCACCCTGGTACAGCGGAAGCAGGTGCCACAGAGACGCTGAAGGAAAGGAAAGAGCCTGGAAATGTAGGACCCAGGGGCTGGCTGAGCTGGGGAGGGGTGCCAGGAAAGACAGTCTGCTCAGTTTTTATTTCAGAGAAAACGGTGCTGATGAATAGGCCTTCGGGGATGCATGGATGTGGCTGAGAGTACGATTTACATAACAATTAAACTAGTTCAGTAGACCCGCCGCTCCTGAAACCAGGCCTCTCCCTGAGTGAGTATTCGGTGGTATTAATCTGCTTTATGACCCACTTTCCCCAGATGGATCATTTCTTCTCCACGGCACTAAATATGTTCAGAGACCTGGGGTCTGCGTTGGCGGGCAGTTTGAAGGTGTCTGAGGTGTGCTCTCTGCTCTCTCCCAGTGCCTATTTGTTGGGCAAGGGCTGGTTACTCCATCTTTCCCATTTGTACGACCCTCAGTGCCACACTGTCCTTCCTGATTTGTGTGTGAAAGTGTATTTTGCCATCGATCCTCAGATTTTCACATATTCTCCTAATTCTGAGTTAAGGCAGAGGAAGAGGCTGCCAGGCACAGGCCCCTGGGTTGGAATGAGTTTGGAAGAATGAAGTGTTTCCCTCCCGGGCCAGGCACCATGTCGCTGTTGGCCTTCCCAGGGCCCTTTGGAATGCGCTCTTTGAAGGGCCTACATCTTGAGGTAGATAAAGGCCTTTTCACACTCTGCGTGGTGCTGATGCTACTCCACTGTGTTTTGTTTTGGGCTCTCTCCAGGATGGCATAGAGGTCTCTAAAAAGAATCTTGTTGCTTTGTAAACATCATCTGGTTGCCAGCGATTATCCCAGCCTCCCTTAGGAAAACCGGATGTGCTTCCTGACTCTCCGATCCAGCTTCTGGTTTCAGCGGCTGCTACTTTGGGGGAGATTAGCCTGAGGGTAAATCAAAGTGGATCTCAGAAAAAGACTGTACTCCCTTAGGAAAGGTTATAGAGGTTAAAATCTGACTTGACCTTAAATTATCCAAAGTAAGTTTCTCGGTTTAGTATGGAATTTTATGTGGCAGAACAAGGGCAAAAGTGCCTAGAGTGTAGTAAACTGATATAATAAAAATAGAACAATTTGCCCCAGTGGTATAAGCTTCAACTTCTCTTGTGTGACCCGGGAAAGAATTTTCTCTGAATGTTTCTGTGTTAAAGCCATAGCAGCCTAGGTCCTCCGATGGTGGGGGTGCCGGCCACGCAGGGGTGGCCCTGGCTCTTCCTGGGGAGGTTGGCAGGTGGGGTTGGCTGTCAGAGGCCCCCTTCTGGAAGAGGCTAATGGAAAATGTTACTTGTGAAAGGAAGCAGATGAGCTCTGGGTGGCTATGATCCCTCGAGCCCCAACCCCACGTCCCTGGTGCCTTATCCATGCTGTTCACAGCCTTGAATGCCATCTCCACTCCTTATCTCCCAGACAGCCCCCGCTCAGCCTTCTGGCTATGCACACCCTGCCTCCCCCAGTTTTGTTTACCTGGTTGGGGTGAGGCCCTTCATCGTGGCTCCTTAATGTCCTTGTTGCTCTAATGGAGCACCTATCACGTGGTTGTGTTTATTTGCCTCCCTGACTAGGTCGCAGGCTCTGTCTTCCAGGACAGACTAGCATTTATATTTCCTCTCAGGGCCTGCAAGGAGCCGGACGCTTAGGAAGACCTAATAAGCTGTTTGTGGGTGAGTCGAAGGCTGATGGAGTGCACAGTGGCCTGGGCCATCTCTGGGGGGCCACAGTGACCTGGTGAGCATGGCCCTCTCTGCCACCATAGTCTCTACCCCAGCACCTGGACCCTGTCCACCAATGCACACCTCACCCCAGAACTCAAGTCATCCTCTACAAACACAGAGTGTATTTCCTAACATGTGGGCATGGTTGTTAGTTTTGTGGCAGGTATATGTGTGGTCGGCTGGTGTTGAAATATAAAGTTTCAGAATTTAACTTTGGTAAAATATGGGCTGATTTTGCCACATGAAGTTTCAATCACATGATGATAAATTCAGATCGCATATCATGCTGTTGGTCTGAACCTCAGGGCACTGCGGGTCTGTGTGTGCTGATGGCTCCTGGCTTGAGTGGTGAGGCACTGCCTGTGGGTCCCTTCACTGCCCAGTGACAGCTTACAGCCCCATGGTGGTGGAACTGGTGGGGACCCTGCCCCTGCAGTGATGGGCTTGTGTGGGCTCCCACAGGGAAGTGCACAGAGCCATGCCTGACACTGTGGATATGATGCTGATGATCGAGGAGAGAACAGCAGACAGGAGGAAATGGCTCTGTGAGATTAGATTGTCTGGTTCGAAGCTGACTCATCAACAGCTTCGATGGTTTTCACTGTTGAAATTTTTAACAAAATTTGGTTTCTTCGTGTTTATACCTACGGAGTTGGAAGGTCAGGGCTTACATAGAGGCTGTCATTGACGGTTTCGATGACTTGATGGATGACCTGGGACAAGTGACTCATCCCCCTTGAGCCTCAGTGTCCTCATCTGTAAAGCCACGCAAACCCAGCTTCCTTTCTGGGCTAACGGAAGCCTGGGAAAGTACTGGATAAGTGAGTGTCCTGCCTTAGTATCTATATACTTGACCCACACATGTGGGCTGCAGAAACAGTGGACCAGTTTGTGTTTTAACTTACTGGTGAATTAGAGATGAGTACTTGGGATTTATGTAGAAGACTGTTTTATACTTTAATTAATATATTTATTTATTTTTTAAAAATTATTTATTCATGAGAGAGACAGAGACAGAGACATAGGCAGAGAGAGAAGCAGGCTCCCTGCAGGGAACCCAATGTGGGACTTGATCCCTGGATCTGGGATCATGCCCTGAGCCAAAGGCATATGCTCAACCACTGAGCCACCCAGGCATCTGTATACTTTAATTTAAAAACCGTGTGGATACCAGGTCTGTGACTCCTGCTGAGCAGGACATCTCTCCCTTGCTCCAGAGAGAGGGCCACTTGTGGAGGTGGGCTGGCCACCCGGCAGCATCACACAAACCTGTTCCCACAGTCTGTGTAGGTCAAGACTGCTTTTAATAGAAAGTAAGCTCAGAGGGAGCCACCAGCCTCTACCACATGGAGTTAGAGCAACTCTGTGTCCCTGGCCTGCTCCCATTTTGTTGTCATCATGGTCTTTTTGTTGGTTCTTGTCATTGTGCTGTTGTCCTTGTGTCTTTTCTCCTCTGTGTAGTTCTTCCTCTGTATGGAGGTATGCATTACCCGTATAACCAGTTAGGTACTGTCCTAGGCATGAGGGACTCAGGGCACCAGGCCCCGGGTCCCAGACTTGAGACGGTCTCTGAGCTGTGAAGGGCTCTCAAGAACATCTAGAGCCGAGGGCACCGAGGACCTGGCTGATGGTGAAGCTGGGACTGGATCCCACCCGCTCTGGCCCTGGGTCAGCATTGCTCTTGCTACAAAAAAGCCTCACCTGCTTACTGACCATTCTTGCCATAATCCCGTGTGGCAGGCAAGGTGCCACCATGCTTTACGAAGGAAGGACCTAGTTTAGAGACATGTTTCTTCATGGTGCCATGCCTAAGAAGGAGTTTATTCTGGTTCAATTGAAGAAGCTACGTGCTGGTGTCTGACCGGCAGTTGCCACCAGCAGCACAAGGGCGGGGAATTTTTATATAGGGCAGCCTCTGGTAAAGCAGGCCTTAAAAGCCAAGTACACATGTGCTACTTTCTGTGTTGTATCTGTCAGAGGCAAGGACGTGGTAACAAGTACACCCAGTGACCAATGGCTGGATGGTAGCTGAAACAGAAAGAATGGTAGCCAGCCTCTCCTGGTGATGTGAAGAGCGCTCCTTCCTTGGGGGGCAGGGAAGCGGGGGGAGGGGCATACAGTCAGAGCCCCTCCTGGTGATATGAGAACTCCTTCCCTGGGGGGAAAGGGGGCCACATGGTCAGGGCCCCTCCTGGTGATGTGAGGAGAGCTCCTTCCCTGGGGGGGCAAGGGGCACTCAGGGCACCTGACCTGTGAGAGGGGCTGCAGCAAGGAGCAGGCCTATCCCCATCCTCAAGGAGTTGGCCCAGAAATGGTTGCCATACCACCATTCACATCCCCTGGGAGAGAACTGATCTGGAAGGCACATGTAACCACACAGACCATGGGAATGGTTGTTATGCAATGGCCCCGGTGTAAGAGGTGATTTGGCCAAGTGGATAGCAGTCACTCTAGGGAGAGCCTACCTGGTTGTTGAGGAGGAGGGACCTCAGGAAAGGAAGACCTGGTGCTCTCAGTGGCCCTCAGATGTGTTGGCAGGTGGAGAGGGTGGAAAGGTACGCTGAATTCTGGGGCCATATGGAACTTTGGAGGTTCTCAGAGGAGGTGCCTGATATGGCTAGCAGCAGCCCACATGGATGGATTGAAGTGAGGTGACCATACGCCTGTAGGAGAGTGATGATGGTGGTAGTAACTGCATGTGTTCATGGGCCTGTGGCACATGCACTGGCCTGTGCGCCTCACCCGCTTACCGACCATTCTTGCCATAATCCCGTGTGGCAGGCAAGGTGCCACCACACTTTACAAAGAAAGGACCTGGTTTAGAGACATGGAGTCCCTCCTCAAGACAGCCAGCCAGGCCGGGCCCCACATGCGGCCACCAGGAAGTGAACTGTTCAGACATGCAGTCCAGGAAGGAGTGTCATAGCCTCTGGGAGAAGCATGTGGAACTGCGAGCTGACCTGGAGTGAAGTCAGGCTGGGCATGAGATGAACTGAGCTTCATGGTGGGACAGGGCCTCTGGGCAGCCAACCCCAATGCCAGGAATGGAGATGTGCGTCTGGAGGGAGGCAGGAGAGTGAGACTGGAGTTGGACTGTGCCCAGAAGGAGGACGGTGCAGGTGACTGGGGTGCCACGGGAGCCCTTTCCTATGACCATGGCCAGAACTAGACATTCAGCATGCTTGATATTTGAGGTGGATCATAATACCTGTTACGAACCCCTGGGTCCATTCACCCTTTTGTGCTGACAGGTAGGAGAGTGCCCATGAGGCCCACACAGGACATCTGATGTGGGGGTCTCTGCTGCGCTTACTGGATGGATGTGCACTCTCCAGTTGGAAGTGTGACGAGTGCCACGACCTGGTGTCCACTCTGTAAATGGCACTGACTGAGGGACCCTGATGGAGGCCAGCCTGCTCCTCTGAAGAGTCGGGTTTACTCCTCCTGAGTCTTGACCAGCACCATCCACCTTGCAGGACAGTCGCCGCAGAAGGTGGGGGTGATGTGCTCCTTTCCATGCGCCCATCTACTGTGGGGAAGCACGTGAGCCCACTGCTCTGCCTCACGTACTTCCTCGCCAAGGGAGTGTTGAGAGCTAACAAAACCAAACCACTGCCCTCTGTGAACTGCGGATTTATTCTCATAACCTTGAAAATGGTCTCATCTGTCTTCAGTTTAAATGTGCCAGGTATCTGGCTTCTCATTCTCGGGCTTTCTCTCCTCTTGCTTGCTAATTTGTTGCTCAGATAGGTGACATTTAGTTCTGTTTATACTTCGGACTGCATTCAAAGCCATTTATGATTAAACACTGCTCAAACAGCCAGGGTGAGATTTATTGACACAAAGCAGAGTTGATGCAGACAGAGTGCTTGGGGAAGGGGAGGAGGAGTCATTTCTCTCTGTTCTGTGTATTTCCAGTTGACAAGACATGACATTTATTTTTAAATTGTGCTCATAGCTCTGTGACTTCTGCAGAACTCCAAGCCAGATTTCATTTTAAAATTATAGTAAGATGGGGATAATGGTCAGTACTTCTGAGGGCCCCTCCCTGGTCTCTGTCGGCTGATAGACATCACGTCTACATTCATAACCAGATACCTTGGCTCAGGTAATTTATCCAAGTGAATTTGTGACTTGAAAAGAAAAATTGAAAAAAAAAAAAAAAAGAAAAGAAAAATTGTCTTCCTGTCCTATTAATTTGCTGGTTCTGATATTCCTAAATAGTCAACAAAGCTATTAACCATTCTTAAGCTCATTGTACAAGCTTAAAGTAGCGAAAAGTACTTCTTTAATGTAATTATTTTGGCACAGTTACGTGCCAGGCCCTGAGCTAGACCCTGGGCTTGGAGGAGGTTGTGGCTCCTGTCTTCAACAAGCTTGGTGTAATGGAAAATTTGCATGGGAAAGAACCAGGAGACCGTGCAGCCCACATGGCCACTCACTCCAGGAGAGCCCGTGCAAGGTCAGCTTCGCAAACAGAAGATTCCAACAGCCACTGCCCATTTGCTTTCTCTCATCTTTGAGATATTTCTAAAGCCACCCAGTTTTGAACACCAAAAAGCACTTGCTTTGTGGCTTGCAGGTCTTGTCACTTCCACACAGATGGAACAAGGACAGAGGTGAGACCATCTCTTCATGTTAACCTTGTGGAATGTGAGGGGGGAACCTCCCTTTACCTTTGCTGTCTGCTAGACATGGCCCAGGTTCAAGACAAGATCCAGGTCTTATATTTGTGTCTAAAAATAGGTCGCTTTTTTTTCTTGTTTCAGTTTTACAAAGCACATTTTATAAATTTTGGTTTACATGTTTTCTGAGAGGTGATGCGTTCCCACAGTTCAAAACTCAAAGGGTATGCAATCCACAGTCTTTTCTCTTTCTTCCCAGCTTCCTCCCCTGATAATCCATATCTGGCTTCTAGTATAGGAAAACCAGAAGATTAAATATCCTTCCCACTCTGACTTCCATTTCTCCAAAGAGAGCCATGATTACCATAATATTTTCATGCACACTTTCAGAACGCTTGCGTGCACGCGGAGGTGTCTGCAGAGCATTGCGCTGCCTGTAATCCTCCCTGCCTGGCTGAAGACCCAAATTCACAACAACAACAATCAGGCTTTACATAGGGGTAAAAAGACAGCTTTTTTGATCAGCTTTCTTGACTCTAATATAGAAAATAATCAAAAGGATCATAGATGGAATTGTGCTGTGGCGTGTGGGTATCTCATTTCCAGGAACGATCATAAATAATAGCTTCCTTTTGCTGGCAAAGAATGTTTCCAAGTGATACTCATCAGTGTCAGGCTTACTTGTGACGTGGAGCCCAGGCCCAGGGGTAGGTTCTGGCGAGATAGTCTACGTACCCCACTCTGCTGAGCCATCCTCTTTTCCAGCGGACTGGCTGGGACTTAGGCCTTCTGGCTGGTGTCAGAGTCAGGGATGCCTAACCTATGAGAAGCTTTCTGTTTATCAACAGTCAGCTTTTGACTTGAGAGAGCCAAGTTTGGAATGAATGAATAGGATATTTTGAAATACTCTGCTGTTGTGAAATATGAAACTTTGCAAGTTCTTTGTTTCTCTCTGTAACTGGCTGATAGGAGCCGGGTCTGGCCAGGCGGCTTTTCAGGGCGTATTAGTAAATTGTACGTCCCTGGACAGATCGTGGCCAGGAAACTCAAGGCGTCTCTCACTGTGATTCCACCAAAGAGTACTCAACGCCCACAGTTGGTTCTTTGAAGATAAAGAATGGAAAGGAGGCAGGGAGATAAGCAAAAACAGTCCTGCCAGTGGCTATTCTCAGGCTAGGAGTTGCCAGACTTTACCCTAGACCCCACCACCTGGAATCTGTCAGTAAAGGACCAGAAACAAGTACCAACAAAATAGGGTGCCTCTTTTGAGTGTCTGTGGGAAGCCATGTTCCATGTATGAGCAGATTTCTGATGTTTCCCAGTGGAACCCGGGGCTCTGGCTGTCCGCAGTGTACGAATGCACAAACACAGGCTAGCCTAGTCTGCCTGGAGGGAAAGACAGAGGGAGCCTCCCCACAAGCACCCATGTGTCCTTGGAGCAAGGGTGCCAATTGGGCAGGCTTGGCTCAGGCAGACGTGTGGGGGAGTGTATATGGTGCAAATGGGACCTAGTCCTCCAGCAGCCGACGAGCAGAGAGCCAGCACCCCATTTTACAGATTGAGACCTGGCTTACAAAAGTGAGGCATGACAGCGTTGGCATGTTTTAATTTTATGAATTATTTTAAGCAGATTGCTTGATTTTTCTTTTTTTCTTAATCAGAATTAAAACCAGTTGTTGGTTTGTGTCTGGTTTTCGACACAGCTCTCTGGGTGAAAGGGAGGTGTGTGCTGTGTGGGGCATACGTGCTGTGACGAAGCCACCCTGTGTCTGCACCTGACCCCCACCACCTGCTGGCACTGGGCATCTGTTTCCTCATCAGTAACAAGAAGAGCATGAGCCATATCTTTAAGTCCTGTTCATTCTGAAATGTTACTATTTCAGTATAGCTTTAGCTTTAGCACACTAATCCATGTTCCCTTGTGGAGTCATTGCCATTTTCCCAGAAAGTGACAAGCGCAGCCTGTGAATCGGTAACGTGTTTGAGTTCTGATCTCTCAGGCTCTGTTGAGGTGTCAGATTGTTTTTTCTGTCACAAAAATAGTAAAACATCAAGCATCTTCACCTTTCACCTCCGTTTCCTGTTAAATGTGTCCAGACACTGTTTTGTGTGGATGAACCGGCCATAAACTTTTTTATTCCCTCTATGTGGCAGTTCAGTTTTGAACTAAAGGAGTGTGGATGCTCCCTGGTGTGCATTACTGTCCAGGGGAGGGTGTGGGTTGCTGCCCCAGGGGAGACCCTGTAAGCTGTGTGGCTTTTTCTAGCAGGTCCCAGCTCTACTGGTACACTCTTTATTTTGAAACAATTACAGATTTGGAGGAAGTTGTTGAATACATTTGGAGAGGTCTCCCATGTATGTCCCCCAGCCTCCCCAACCCCGTTAGACCATATGTGGTCATCGGACAGTAGCAGAGCCCGGAAGCTGATGTGGTACGGTGTGTGTGTGTTTATGTCATATTACCACACTGGTGCATCTCTGTGACCACCCCCTCCACTGAGACACACAACTGTCCCACCACTACTTGGTCCTCCCTGCTGCTGCCCCGGAGCCACACGTAGCCCATGCCCCAGCCCTTGGCAGCCACGCATCTGGTTCTCCAGCTCCGTAGTTTGTGATTTGGGGTTTGGTGTATAACAGACGCTGCATCACGCCCTCCATGCAGGTGTCAGAGGCCCCAGCAGCCTATGGCCTCTGCTGCTGAGGTGACTGGCCCCGGCGAGTGGCCTCCTCCCTATTTAGTCTCCACCCACAGAGGGATGTCTGCCTGACCCAGTTTGGGGACTGTTCCCAGTAAAGCTGCTGTGAACATTCATGTTCAGGTTTCAAGTGGACAGGAGCTTCATTTCCCAGTTACAAAGCCCAGGAGGGTAACTGCAGAGCTGTACCTACTGCCAGCTTATGGTCTACAGCACTGCACCACCGTCCGTTCACCTCCACTGCGGGAGACACCCCGCTTCTCCCTGTCCCACCAGGCTCTGGGGGGTACCGGTTCTGACTGTAGCTGCTCTGCCAGGTGTGTGGTGACAGCGTGGCAGGGTCTGCAGTGGGCCTTCCCCGACATCTGGGCACAGCACTTACCTCCTGTGGCTCATCTCATCCACCTTCCGTGGAACCCCTTCACGGACATGTCTCTTGGTGCTTCCTGTCTACTTTCCAATCAAATGGTTTGGTATCTACCACTGAGTTTTGAGAGTTATTCACACCATCTAGGTGTGAGCCTCTGCCCAGCGCAGGGTGGCAGGTACTTCTGCCAGCCCACAAGACCCTCATCCTCTGACCGGTGCACACTCAGAGTTTTAATGTTGGTGAAGTCCAGGTTGTTGATATTTTTTGTCTGCAATGGACCATGCCACTGGTGTTGTGTCTAAGAACTCTACACCAAGCTCTAGCTCCCAAAATTTTTTTGAAATTTGAATTTTTCCCCCCACAGAGAATGCATTGTTTCCCACTGGCTGCTTTCAAGGTATAAAGAATATTGCTTCAGTGTTCAGGTTTATTGTGCTTAGGATTCATTCACATTCTTGAATCTGTAGGTTTACCTCTTCTGCTGGATTTGGGGAACTTTTAGCCATTCTTTGAATGTTTCCCATCTACCTATGTGCTGGTCTCTTTCTGGGGCTCGGGCGACATGGATGTTTGATCCTTTGTTGAAAGTCTCATGCATCCCTGGGATCTTCTGTGTCCTCTGCTTCAGTGTGTTGAAGTTTCTATGGTGGTGCTTTTTTTTTTTTTTAATATTTTGGGTTTTTTAAAAAGATTTTATTTTATTTTTTCATGAGAGATATATAGAGAGAGGCAGACATAAGCAGAGGGAGAAGCAGGCTCCCTCTGGGGAGCCTGATGCAGGACTCAATCCCAGGACCCTGGGATCACAACCTTAGCCAAAGGCAGCTGCTCCACCACTGAGTCACCTAGGTGCCTCTGTGGTGGTGCTTTAAAATCCTTGTTTCGTGGTCCTGAAATCAGTGTCATCCTATGTTGGTATCTGTTGACACTGTTCTCATCATTTGAGATCTCATTCTTGGTACGACAAGCGGTTTTTTATTGAAACCTGGACATTAGGGGGTAATATTTGAAGATGTTGGATCTTATTTAAATCCTGTTTTATCAGTCCTCCTCTGATACCACTCTGGTGGGCAAAGTGGGCACACCCATCTTTCCTTCCTTCCCACGTGCTCTCCGTAGGCCCTGAGGGCATGCCCAGTGCACACGGATCACTCCCACCCCACTTCAGCCTGCCTCTTGCTCTCTGCATGGGCTATTGTCCCAGACACCTCGGGGAATGACCTGTCCCCTAGACCCTCCCTAAGTGGGGATAGCCTGAATCCCCATCTGCAGTGGGGACAGCCTGGGTCCCTGGCCCTCAGTGCACATGGCATGTTTTGCAGGGGTCTCCACTGTGGGTCTTGCTTCTTGGGCCTCTGCAGCGCAAGGCCTGTGTGTATCCAGCCTCTCCTTGCTGTGTGTGGTGCCGTGTCTTCCTGCCACCTGGTTCAGTGTCCTTCTTCCCCTAACAGCCAAATGCTTCTTTAGAATCAGACAGACGTAGTGTCAACTCCTATAAACTATGTAGCGTATCTTTACTTCAGGTAGGTCTTTTGTCCTTCAGTGAAGTTTTATGATGTTTCTCCATCAAAGTCTTGGTGTATCCCTGTGACTTGTTTGATCGTTTGTGTGATCATTCTTACCCTTGCTGCTGGAGCTTTCATGTCATTAACTCTCTGCTCTGAGCATCAAGGCGTTGTGCATCACCACCCTAGAGCATGCTTCTGTCCAGATCCAGCTGTGGCTTATGAAGCAGCTCAGACTCACACGGGGTCCTGGGCTTTGTGGGGCCTTGCACTATGTGCTGCACTCGAAGTGCATGGAAACCCCCCCAGAATTTCCCAGCCGGCCTCTGTTGCCTGGTGGCCTGTGGTAGTGATGTGACACCCCTCACCCCCATGGCCTTAGTGAGAAGGTGGCATTCCCTGTGACAACCAGGCCTGTGTCCTGTAGGCCAGCCATGTTCTAGAAAATGGCCTGAATTTTAATCTTGAGCTGGTAGCACTCATTAAGCTAAATTACATAAAGAATTTTTTTTAACTTTGAGAGTGAGAATTATTCCAGCCCCCCACCCATGAGAATCCTGGGCTGACAGCTCAGGCGATTTCCTTCTGTTCCATTTCACCGGGCGTTGGTGTGCCTCTCCTGTGTGTCAGGCCCCTGGATACCCCAGTGAACAGGGGTCTGTCCCCTAGGCACCCATCTCTGTGATCATAGAGTGCAGTGCATACTGTGAGGACCAGAACAAAGTGCCAACAGAGAGAGGGTGTGGGGCTGCTATGCGCTGGGGATAGAGGTGTCCTCGCTGAGCAGGGCCCCCCATGCCAAGGGGCCGCGTCAGAGCAGAGGTGGGTGCAAGCATTCCCGGCAGGGTGGCCCTGGGGCAGGGAGGGTGAGGGAAGATACATCTGAGAGGCTGGTGTAGCCAGTCCTATGGACTCAGAAGCTTGCATTTTCTTCCAAGAGCCATGGATGGTTTCTAAGCTGAGGTAGGACCTGATTCGATGTGAGGCTTCACAAAGACCATCCTACTGGCCTGTGGAGTGCAGAGGATAGGATGGCGTGGGCACAGGAGCCCTTGGGGCCGTCTTGACCCCAGCCAGGCTTGCGCGCTCTAGCGCTCTTGCTTGGCATCTGATGAACGTAAGGGTTTTGGTGGAACTTAATACTGTTTTCATTTTTAACTGAAAAATAGCCTGGAAATACTTAAACTTTCCCTGAATTGGGATGCATGGGTGGCTCAACGGTTGCGTGTCTGCCTTTGGCTCAGGGCGTGATCCTGGGGTCCAGGATGGAGTCCCACATTGGGCTCCCCGCAGAGAGTCTGTTTCTCCCTCTGCCTAGATCTCTGCCTCTCACTCTGTCTCTCATAAATAAATAAAATCTTAAAAAAAAAAAAAAAAAAAAAAAAAGCTTTCCTTGAATTAATTCTGAGTAAGTTTAGAAGTTTGGTCACTGCCAACTTAGAACTGTCCTGAGATGTTGTAGGATGACTCTCCTCCTTGAGGGCTGTGTTGGTGGCAAACCTAGAACAGGGTCGAAGCATCACTGGTGTTTCCTCTTCTTTTGGTGGCCGCCACTCAAAGTGCTAAACATGACCAAGTTTAAGAGGCAGGAGGACAGCAGGCCACCTGGGTCTGTGTGGAACAGGTAGGTGGCCCCTGGATTTTCAGTGAAGGAGCAAGGGAAGATCGTGGAACAAACAGGGAACACGAGAGGCATCCATACTGTTTTCATTTCACACCCCCTTCCCAGGGGAGATAGGTGAGCCATGAACATGAGCCATGGCCGCCCTATGTCCCCAGGGAGACCTCGCCCTCCCCCCACACCGGGACCTTGCTGCAGAGACACCTGCAGTAAGGTGATGGTCATGTCCTGCCCTCATCAACTGGTCAAGAGAACGGGGGTATATGCCTTCCCCTGCTGCCTTCCAAGTGTCCCTGCTCCAGTGACTGTCCTTGCTCTCTTGTTCTACAAACCTCCAAGATGACGCCTGGAGTCTCATCTTAGCCTCCAATGTGTGTTGGTAGGATTTCCTTAGCTGAAGGAGTGTTGTGTGGATAGATTTTCCACGACACTTAGCCAGAGGATGTCTGGAGCCCCTGTTGGTGACACTGCCGGGGGAGTGGAGGTGTGGACTAGTGTCCCGAGGGGCCGCAGCAGTGCAGTGGCCCAGGGCTCACTTGTTCCACGGCAGGTGAGAGATTCTCAGTGGCGTTTCTCTCAGAAATGTGATCTGCAAGAGTGTTATGGAAACAACATAGGCATGTGGGAAAGCCAGGCATGCAAGACTGGTCCCCCTGCCCAGCCCTTCCTTGGCCATGGGCCCCCCAGCCCAGCCCTCTGCCGAGTGCCTGCTCCTTCTCCTTTCTCCTCTGGGTTTGGGTTCAGCTCCCAAAGAGCCATCATCTTGCCCTGGAGCCTCATATACAGGGCTGTCTGTTGGAGGTGTGTGACCAAAAAAGCACGGCAGTCTGCATGAAGAACCCCAGAAGGGGTGGCAAGTGCTGCCATCCAAACGGGGGGCCCCGCCATTTTTGGCTCTGTGAACCTGACTGACACTCACTAAGGCCGGTTCCTTCATGTATCAAAGTGAGAATGACAACGAGTGTGTCTTAGATGACGCTGAGGAAGTCCGTGATCTGGTGCTTGGAGGCAGTGGCCTGGCACTGGCCCTACACCCCGTGCCCTCAGGACAGTGGTGTTGCTCCCCCTGAGTCATAAAGGTAAATGTTGCTGAAGAGCCTGTTGGTCAACATCACCTAAATGTGGGTTTAATTTGTCTTCTCAAAGTTGTTTGGCTTTGTTTTGAATGTGGTAAACTGACTTATTTTGAGGACTGCCTTTGAATGACATTGCTGGTGAGAAGCCTACTGAAGGCGAAGATGAAGCCAGTGCCATGCCCAGCAGTTCTGCTCCTTCCTGGCTGGCATCCGTAGACGGGCCCTGCTCTCTGTGGACACGCCTCCTTGTTGCCTTGGCAGGATTACCCGGGCTCCAGTGTGAAGAGTGGGTTCTTGCAGGAATCAGGAAGCATTTTCTCCCCCTGCCCTCTCTTTCAGGCACATATTGTTCAAAATACCACCATTTATTCTTAAGAAATCTAAGTGACCTGGCATTTTCTGCTTCTTAGGTTTTCTGGGGCCCTTGGCATTTTGGGTTCTTGATTTGTGTGAGTCAAAATAATAATGGCATTGTAAAAGCAGCTCCCGGTGCGCTCATCAGTCCCATGCCATGCACTAAGCCATTTTTTTTTTTAAGATTTTATTTATTTATTCATGAGAGACACAGGCAGAGGGAGAAGCAGGCTCCATGCAGGGAGCCTGACATGGGACTCGATCCCGGGTCTCCAGGATCAGGCCCTGGGCTGAAGGCTGCGCTAAACCGCTGAGCCACCCCCCGGGCTGCCCTAAACCATTTTTGAAACTCGACCTGCCCTTCTGGGATCTGGTGTATGGATAGTAGTTTAGTTTTTTCTTCAGTACGGAGTGCCTCCCGTCCTGTCCGCCCCCATCCTGCCCCACCCGCTTTGGGGTGTGGGGGTGTGCTGTCTGCCGGGAGCAGGCCTGCTCAGGCCTGGACATATTTTGCAGAGTTCTCAAGCTCTGTCAACTGTGATAGCTTCCCAGACCTGGTCGCAGGCTTTCAGTTGTCCAGGGAAGTGGCTGGCCGCCAGTCTGGTTCCCAGATAGCAGGGGCAGAGCCACACACGCCCCGGCTGGCCGCCCCTCCCTCCCCAGCTTGGCAGCACTGTCTCCATGCAGGTTTCATTTGTGCCTGGTCGCGTTTTCCAAATTAGGAAAGTAAACTGAGCTTGGCCTTGATAAAGCAAGGATGTGATTTGTCAGGCATGCAGACGCCAGCCCTGTTGTGTTTTGACAAACGGAACCTTAAAAACAAATACAAACAGCAAGGCCTGTTTACTCTTGGGAGGTATACTTGAGGTTTATATTTTAGGGTTCTCTCTCGAGGTTTGCTGCTTTGAGGACATCAAAAGAGAAAATCTTGAAATCTAACTTTTGACTTGGATAGCAATGCCAGTGTGAGGTGGGGACGGGAGGCCTCGTGGGTTTGCCTGGAACATTCCCCTTGTTGGCAAACTCATGCTTCCCTGTGGAAGGACAAGCCTGGCTACAGACCTTCCATTTGGCGGTTGTGGTGGTGACGCCGTTCTGGCAGGCCCTTCCAGGCTCTGCCTTCAGCTTCTGGAAGCTTTTCCTCTGCCAAGTTTAACAAAATTGAACTTGTGCCTCTTTGAGTTTCCAGAATCCAGATCAGCATGCAGAGCTGATTTCTGCTTTGTTTTCTGTTTCTCATCCCCTCCTACACAGTTCAACAGCTGCTTTGTCCCTTCTCCTCCTCTGTTTTATAGAAGGAGTGATAACACAGTGGCCTTTTCTGTAATATCCTCAAAATACACGTATTTAAATAAAACTAGTGTCTGGAAAAATGGGGTGTTTTGATTACTTGATGTATGTAGTAGAGCCTTCGTTTGGTGCATGGTTACCTGGCACACTTAATAACAGCAGATACTAGGTTTTGACTACTAATGTATCATTATTATTAAATTTCATGTTAAGAGTTAGGCAGAAGACCTTCAGTTTTATAAATTTTCCTTATATGGAAATCTTCGGTGCCACATTCCAGTGGCTGGCAGTGTCCTACCCGACCAGTCCAAAATTCCTAATGTCACCTGGATGTTGTCCCCTGTGGGGTGGGGGTCTATGCATTACCAGTGCTCTCTGTGAAGAATTTCCAAGTGTAAATGTGACTGTTACATCCTGTGTGGTGATTTCTTTTTCCAGGAGTTGAGGGGGAAGCTGTGTGACAGGGGGCAGTCTGGGCAGCCATCTTTTTTTTTTTTTTTTTTTAATTTATTTATGATAGTCACACACACACACAGAGAGAGAGAGAGAGAGAGAGAGGCAGAGACATAGGCAGAGGGAGAAGCAGGCTCCATGCACCAGGAGCTCGACGTGGGATTCGATCCCTGGTCTCCAGGATCGCGCCCTGGGCCAAAGGCAGGCGCCAAACCGCTGCGCCACCCAGGGATCAGAGGGCTGTTATAACAGACAGGTTACAGTCATGGCACAGACTGCTCCCCTTCCCCCCCCATTTCAATGACACCGTGACCTCTGGCAGCCTGGCAGAAGGATGGCTGGGGGGTCTGCTGGTGGAGTGACTCCAGCCTCCAGACGGCACACGGGGCCACCACAAACACTGCCATCTCCGCCAGAGACTCTCTAAAAAGTGTAGACGTGCTTGGAGCGGCTGAGTCAGCGGCTCCTGGCCCACCCCAAGTGATGGAGTGATGGACCTCCCTTGCCTACCGCACGTTCTCTGATTCTTCAGCCAGTTGGCTCTACTAAACATAGTGAAGGTATATTGTCCATGTCCTTGCAAAGTTAATCTAAGACCAGAAAATTCTAATCATTTTTCTGTGGCTTGTCAATTCCATGGAGGCCAAGTTTTAGCTGTCCCCCCTCCATCATGCCGTGGCTCTTACAGCACTTAGATTAGAATTTATCTCCCCCTGCCTTGTACCCACATGCTGTTTTATATGCCTTTACCTCTTGACTTTCGATTCCAGAAATAGGTCATGGTGAACTTGTGTTGCATGCACTGTGTGTGTGCCAGGAGAGCAGAGCGGCCGTAGTGTGGTCAGCACCCTGCCCCAGGCAGTTAGCAGCCCAGAACCAGGAGCGGGGACCAACAGAACAGAGTCTTGAAGAGTATAGGTCCCTTAGGACAAGGCTGTGTCCTGTACTTCATGGCTGGCTCCCAGGAACTAGTGATGACTTAAGTGCTATGTCTGCATGGTAAGATCTGTGGGTCAGGCCAGCTGGACTTCCTGGAGTATTTTCCTTAAATTGAGTGGAAGGAAAAGGTAAAAGAGAACTGGAGTTGCTCGCGGCACATAGAGCCCCGGTGTTTCTGTGACTGCCATCCATAGGGTCCAGTCTTGAGGTCTGCATCAAAGCCAAGCAGCACAGGACGGGCCCTCCAGGGTCTGTTCAGTCCGACACTGACCTTAAGGAGGCCAGGACACTGGAGGTGGTGGTTCTGAGCTTTGTGGTTCTTCTATTCACCCAGCTGGATGGTCTTCAATGATTTTCAGGCAAGTCTAGAAGGTATTTACTTTTCTGCCCCATTGACTTTCCAAACTGTAAAGCTCAGGAGCTTGCCTTACACAGTGAGGCAAACCAAACTTTTGGTTTGTTTTAAACCCAGTACATCCCCACAAAGGCATAAGAGTGTCCCTGGGAAGACCCTGGGGACCTTCCCCTAGGGATCCTTACCCTGCGCTGCCCACAGCTCTGCTGGGGTGCTCTGTGTCCCTTCTATATGGCAGGAGAGAAACGGCCATGTGGAGGGTGGACCTCAGTGCCAGATGGGAGTGGTGGGTCATTTCAGGATTGTTCTGAGAGCTGGCAGGCTTCCTCCTGGGGCCAGCATTCATCAGGGTCTTCGGCAGTTTCCCAAACATGCCTGAGAACAAGGCTTTATGAGGAGTAGTTGTCTCCTGGGCAATGCCCACTGGACACCTAGATTCTGGGCTCTCCCCCACCCAGATGACTCACAGTCACTGGTGAGCCTCTAGCCTCAGCCGAGTAACACTGTAGAAGTTACCTCAAATCCTCCAGGTGATACTGTAGAAATAACCTCAAATTCTCTGCAGCTGGTAGGAGTCTCCTAGGAGCAGGACATTGCTCCCAAGGAAGGAGGGTGAAATAATTTTGAAGGGGCCAGAAACCCCAAGGTGTGCCCCCTTGGCCACCTCCTGCAGAGGGATGCCCAGGACTGCCGTGAGCCCCACTTAGCAAGCTGTGTGAGACACGGGAGGGTCATCACAGCTGCACCCAGCCAGCCTCCAGGGGCCCCCATCTAATTGCCTTCTCTACTCGGGCTTCTCAGGTGAGGGCGGAGCCTCTATTTTTACCAAGGAGCCCTGGCTTTGACCAGGCCTTTGGCTGCATTTCTGTGTTTTAGCATTTACCACAGGGGCTTGAGTATCCTGCAACCTTTTTTTCTTTTTCTGTAGAAATAGTTTTGGCTTGATTATAAATATATTGTTTATTTTTAAAAAGAAAACAGACCATACGTTTGAAAACATAAAGAAGAAAGCAGGGGTGTCTGGGTGGCTCAGTCCCTGAAGTGTCTGCCTTCTGCTCACATCATGATCCCAGCGTCCTGGGATTGAGTCACTGTCAGGCTCCCTGCTAAGTGGGGCACCTGCTTCTCCCTCTCCCTCCATCCACCTCTCCGCCTTTTGTGTATGTGCGCCCTTGCTCTCTTTCTCTCTAATAAATAAATAAAAATCTTTACAGAAGGAAGCAAAGTTACTTCTCAACATGTATTCTTTAATTTGCCGTGTATGTTTCCCACACCCAAGTTGTTACTGCGCTGACCGGGACCCAGAGCTGAGCGTGTGGATAGGATCAGAACCGAGCCTGTGACCACCTGCTCCCAGGCTGCTCTGGCTGGCCGGGGTCACAGCTGTGTGAGTCAACCAGCCTGAGGAAACAAGGCTGAGGGGTCAGTGCAAAGGTGGAGGGAGCTGGCAAGCAGTCAAGATCACAGCCTCGGTTCATAGAGGAGGGACGAAGACCAGGCAGAGAAGGTTGGGTTTTGAGTTTTTGTTGGTGTGTCAAGGACTTCACCAAGCTGGTGCCTGGTCAGGGACAACAGTCCTCGCACTTTCCCGAATCTTCGGCCATCTGCTTCCCTTGGCTCTTCCTTGTTCTAGCTTCCTAGTTCTAGCTTATTCCTGCCCCTTTGGTCTGCCTGTGATGTGCATCCTTAGCTTCACTATGAAGGTGGTCCCCATGGCCTGACGAGCCCCCATGGCTGCAGCCTCCCTTCTGCGGTTTTGGCTGTTCTAGCAAATGCATTAAAGTATTAGTAAAAATAGATCTTTTAGGCTAAAAAAAAATGATTGTCAGAATCCTTTGATGTGGGGATTGTATATGTAAAAGTTTTACAAACCCATTTCCTGAACAGTCTTATTTTTCTCCCAAGTTCTTAGGAAAGTCAGAGCTTCTAGCTCCCCTGGCATTCTAATTCCAGACGTAGGTACATGGGAACCGCTGTGGGCTGGGCCCACCCTGGGAAAGCTTCCTCTTTGCCTCCACCTGGAACAAGGGTCTGGAGCAGGGTGGGAAGGGAGGGGCGGGCTGGAGGGGCTCTGCGGGCTGTTGAGTCATGTTTTGTGTGCCTCCCAGCCCTGCCTTCAGAACAGGAGGCCTGGCAGTGTTTCCACTGTTCTCAATCCCCCTGGGGCAGGAGCACACGGTGGAACTGGGCCAGGTTTAATCCTCCATGAGGTTTCTGGAAGACCTGTCACACCTTGCATAATTCTAAAGGGTTGGTTATTAAGTATTTGCTCCCTCCCCCCATTCACGAATATTTCATTTCTTTTCTTTTTTTTTTAAGATTGATTGATTGATTGATTGAATTATTATAGACATAGACAGAAAGAGAGTCAGAGATAACAGCAGGAGGGAGAAGCAGGCTCCATGCTGGGAGCCTGACGCGGGACTCGATCCCGGAACTCCAGGATTGCGCCCTGGGACAAAGGCAGGCGCCAAACCGCTGAGCCACCCAGGGATCCCCGAATATTTCATTTCTTAAAGGACATTGTAGCAACACTGAAAGAATGTTTTGATATGAGTGTGGGGTCCTGAAAGGCCCAAGGATCTTTCATCCGTCTTTCCCGTCTCTTCTGCTCACAAGAACATCCGTGTGCCATTGGCTGCTCACTGTGTGCCAGGCCTCACACTCAGTGTTGTCAATGCATTTGAAGAGACCTCCCAGGTCCCCCCACACTATTCCCACAGCTCATTCTCAAACCAAGCCTGTCTTCACGAGTCAGCTATTTGGTCTCTGCACTTCATCACCAAGTATCACACTCCTCTGTGGGCCAGCACTTTATGAGTTCTTGGTATGCCTGGATTCTGTGTGTGCTTCTAGTCACTTTGCTTAGACCATTCTGCTTAATACTCTGAAGAACCCTGTGAAGTATGCTCTAAGGATACCCTGTGCTCCTTGATGAGGAAAGCAGGCCGGTGCATTAAGAGACTTGCCCAAAGATGTGCAGTGATGAAAGTGTCCCAGTAAATGGCCACATAATGTTTGTCTCTGAGTACACACCATAGTTTGTTCAGCGATTCCCCATAGGGAGCTCTTTAGCTGTTTACAGTTAGGATATAGTTTTGGTTTTGGTAACCAAGGTCAAAATAACAAGGGTGAAGTTGATACAGTCTTAACATAAGCTGCTACAGCAGCTCCTAGGCCTTTTCTATTACATTGTTGTGTTACCCAGTGTCCATCTGATGGCCTACTCTGGCTGCTGCAGCTCCTGCCATCACATCCTCATTCTGGCCATTGAAAAGGAAAAAGTGAAGAAGACATTCTGTTCTTCTTCATGGCATGCCTATTTGCATCCCATTAACCACCACGGTCTCATGGTTGCAGGAGAGGCAGCGAAGCATTGTCATTTGGGCGACTGTGTGCCCAGCTGAAACTATTCACTGTAGGATGTGTATCCAGGGAACTAGCTGCCTCTGTCATAGTCTGCCTTTTAACCACCCATGTATTTGTCTGTCGTCTTCCAAAATAAAAACACTCCTCCTTATCAAAGGAGGCAGCCTCAAGTCCCGCTTATGACGACACCCTATAAAGTATAGGATCTCTGGTGACTAGTGCATCCCTCCATCATAGCATTACAGGTGGTCCTCTGTGAAATGCTGAGCTGAGCACAAGGAAAGGGGAGGTGGCCCCAACTCTTCAGTTGGAAAAGAGAAGAGCAAGAAGCACACTCACTAGTCATAGACATTGTTCATGCCAGTTCCCACAGGGCCAGGCCCTGTGTCTGCATTCTGGAAGGATCTCTGCCCACCAGCTCCCTGGCCTCATCTCTGCCTGTCTCACTTGAGTGGTGACTTCTTTGAGGCCTCCTGAAGCCATAGGCTTGCCGGGCTGGTGCCCGATCTCCAGCCACATGGCAGCTGCTTGAGAAAGATGTGGCATTCCTTCTCCCACAGCCCATTGCTTGGAGCCACTAAAAGCCACATCAGCATCCTTGTGTACACTGATGCTCACTTCCCCATGCATCCAGTCCCCAAAGAGTTCTTCTCTCTCTGCCTATTTCTCTCTCTCTCTCTTTTTAAGATTTTATTTACTTATTAGAGAGAGAGCAAGAGAGCATGAGCAGGGGGAGGGGCAGAGGGAGAGAGAGAGAAGCAGACTCCCTGCTGAACAGGGAGCCCTATGTGGAGCTCAATCCCAAGACCCTGAAATCTTTTCCCCCCCTTTTTTTAAATTTTGATTTATTATTTATGATAGTCACACAGAGAGAGAGAGAGAAAGGCAGAGACACAGGCAGAGGGAGAAGCAGGCTCCATGCACCAGGAGCCCGACGTGGGATTCGATCCCGGGTCTCCAGGATCACGCCCTGGGCCAAAGGCAGGCGCCAAACCGCTGTGCCACCCAGGGATCCCAAGACCCTGAAATCTTTTTTTTTATTTTTTTTATTTTTTTTTTATTTATTTATGATAGTCACAGAGAGAGAAAGAGAGAGAGGCAGAGACACAGGCAGAGGGAGAAGCAGGCTCCATGCACCGGAAGCCCGATGTGGGATTCGATCCCAGGTCTCCAGGATCGCGCCCTGGGCCAAAGGCAGGCGCCAAACCGCTGCGCCACCCAGGGATCCCCAAGACCCTGAAATCTTGACCTGAGCCAAAAGCAGATGCTTACCCGACCAAGCCACCAGGTGCCCCATTCTGCCTTTTTCTTATGTCTAGAATGAAGATCACTGTATTTATATTGATATCAATAAGGATTAAACAAGCTCTTTTTATCTCCAACAATTTCCTAGCTGGTGGGGCAGGTGATGGGATTCCTCCCTAAGGACCAGATGGAAGTGAAAGTGAGCACCCCAGTCACCCCCAAATCACTTAGGCTCCTTCATGCCTGAGCAGGACCAGAAGCAGCCTTCCATGCTGTGATCTTTGACCTGTTGTTGAAGACAGTGGCTTCATGTGCAACCACAGGATGTTGATTTGCCTCAACTTCCAGGAGCCTTTGGCTCCCATGTGGGCCCAGGGACTGTGCATGTGGCCCCAGGGACTGTGCAAGCCTCGGGGAGACCCTAAGTATGGGAACTCTAGAGCAAGAACATTTCAGAGGAGCTTGAATGAGATGTAATTCACATAGCAGGCAGCTAACCCACTCAAATTGTCCAGGTCAGTGGTTTTGAGTCTGTTCACAGTTGCACAGCTACCACCACAGTTGATTTTAGAATATATGTCTCACCCCTGACAGCCAGCCCACCATTGCCTCCAGCCCTGGGCTGCCCCCCAACTCCTCTGTCTCTGGACAATAGGGCAGGGATCCTGGAGAGAGATCTGAAGTGCTGTCCCTCCCAGTGTAGGTGCTTGCTTGCCAGAGCTGTGCTCCAGGCTGGGGCAGTGAGTGCTAGAGTGCACACGCCCACCCGAGGCTGGGATACCTCGCGCTGAAGGCGGGCGCGCAGTGTGTGGTTGGGATCAGGTCAAATGTGAAGCACCTCCAAGAGAATAGCTTTAATTGCAAAACATGCTCATTAAAACTCCACAACCAGGGCCCTAAACCGGAATGAAAATATTATAGGGAGAGAAGTAATTGGTGAACCCGGGAGCACCCTGGGGAGAGATGCCTGTTTAAAATTAAGTAGCTTCCTAGTGTTTTTCCTCTTAGGTAGGAGACAGTTTGCCTCAGGATAATTTCTGGAAGAGTGAGTCAGGAGCTGCTTTTGAAATAGCTGCTGCAGTAAATAATATGAAAATGTTTATTGTTAAACCGTAATTGGAAATGACTCTTACGGTAGGAAATTGGCCCGTTTGAATCAGTTATAGATGGTGTTTGATTTTGTTACTAATTTGCTAACCCAAATCCCTGACCTACAAAATGTTGTGTTTGATTTTACTAAAAACTCCACCTGTGTGCACATATTATCTGGAATCTTTGTTTTTGAACTGGAAAGTGTCTGTTCAGAGTCTCCTGTTTTATTAGCAAAGAACACACAACTACAGAGGCCAAGGCAGTAAACTCACTAGAGGTTCTAAGCCACTCTTCTTCCTGTATGCTGTTTCCTTCCATGTCAGTCTCCACCCTACACCTCGCCCTCACAGGGGACTCAGCAGTGGGCCCCCCACCCCCACCCCGGGCACCTCACTCACCTCCTGAGAATCACACTGTGGTGTGGGGGTGGTGCAGCCCCAGCTGGCCTGGAGCCTGGCCTCCCCATCCCCATTCCAAGGATTCTATGCTAGCTCTTGTCTTCACCTGAAACCCTGTTTTCTGACATTCCGTTCTGCCTTGTGACCTCTGCCATAAGCCAGAAGCCACATCCTCTTTCTGGTTGCCTTGATGATTGTAGGATGCTATGATCTTGTGTTAGCATGAGGACTTTCACGGTGTGGGATGTCAGAACTCCAGCTGTGTGCCCTTTTGGCAGGTAGTAGAATGTAGCTTGTGTTGATTTGCAGCTGATGAAGGAAGAGACCAATGGTAAAAGACAGACACAGTGCCTTTAAATACTCATCATTACTGCTTCCGTATTGAACACTGTAGGACGGGGCTGCATGCGGGTGCGTGTGTGCACGTGTGTGCCTGTGTGTGTGAATGCATGAGTGCGTGTGTGTGTGTGTGTGTGTGTGTGTGTGTGTGTGTAGCCCTCAAGCATCTCCCAGGTTCCAAACTCTTTCCTTCCTTCTCTGGTTTGGAGACGGCAGCCCATCCTTGGCCATGAGCTGGGACAGATGCTGGCTCGGCTCTGAGTCCTACAAGAGCTGACAGGCCTCCAGGTCTGGGGAGACTGGAGGCCTCAGAAAGCGTCAGGAGGAAAATGTGTGATGTAACTTTTAGCCAAAGTACTGATGAAGGAAATTTCTGCTGGGTTGCGGGAAAACTAAGGAAAGTGGGAGCAACATCAAACGTTTCTTTAACTATGGCTTACAAGAGGAAAATTGCAGAATATGTTTAAGTGGCCACGAGGGGCCTTACGCAGGACCTTGGGGGTGATGTTGACATGACAGGACAGATACCCCAACCCCCACCCTAACGCTGGTGCTTAGACTGCATCTCCCAGAACTAGTGCAGCATCAGGAAATGGTGTCAGAACGCCTTCGTTCTCATTTTAGGTTTGGAACTATGAAGCTGGTACCTGTGGGTTCAACAGCAGCCTGGTACTTTGCTCCCCACCTTGGCTAAGACCCCCAGTCCTCATGCTCTTGCTTGGGTGTCTCTGGAAGAATCCGTACTGGCCAGTCCAGCCGGTTTGAGTTACGGACTTTCTCTGGAAGTTGCAGGCAGCCTGACTGTTAGAGCAGACGCTTGCATATGCTGCTGAGTCATTTCATGAGCGTGGAAAGCTCAAGAGTACTCCTGTGGGCTCACAGACACTCACTGCCTCTTGGGTGCCCAGAACCTGTTTTGACCTACTCTTAAATCTAGTTTTTTAAAAACTATTTTACTAAGAGAAAAAAGGGAATTCAGATGAAGAGGGTGTTTACTGCGTCCCTGGGAGTTTGGAGGTGTACTCGCTATGTAAACAAATAACATGAGCAGGAGTGAACCAGCAGCCTGCTGGCGGAGGCTTCGTGTGGTCACGCTGGGGAGGACTTTCACACTTCTCGAGCTGTGAATCACTTGGCATAACCTGAGCACCTTTCCAGAACTACTGGGAGAGCACCAAAGGTGGGAGTTTACATCCATCCTCTCCAGGCCCCGCCCCACGACACCCCCCATATTTTACAAAGAGCCTTATCTAAGCAATTGCTACAGGCAAGACTGTCGCTTGTCTCTGCACAGGCAGCCTGTTCTCATTTGGTTTTGTGTTTTTGTTTGTAACTAAGTCCTGCACTTAGCAACCTGTTAAGGACTTGTCCGTCTAGAAGGTAAGTGTGCTGGATAAGTAACGTCCAGATTTTACAGGTAGATGTTCCTTGGAGGCAGGCGACCCAGGGTTCCTGTGGCACACACAAGGTGTGACTTGGATATGTGAGGCTGGGTTGGTTTGCATGCAGTCACCTGCCAGTAGAGAAACTGAGATGCTGAGGATGCTGCTTGTCATAGGGTGTCTGTCTTTTCCACTTGCTGCATGAACGGTAATCATGGAATTTCAGTCTCTCAACAAGCTTGGGTACCCAGCGGCCATGCTGGTAGATGGGAAATAACTCTGTGTGTCAGAGCCTCTGCTAGGGACTCACCTGGGTTCATAACTCTCTCTTCACATGTGCAAGAAAAGGAAGACCCATATCAGTGTTAGCAAGTGTCCTGATGAAAGCAGCACACATAGGATTTTTGGTTCACTCCCTGAACTACAAAATGACGGTGGGGTTCTGTTACAGAAGGCAGTTATGTGGTGACCTAGAACATTCCTCTGCCGACTCCCACCTCCGCCTTCTCCCCGCCTGTTCTGCACTGACCTGTGTCCTCTCTCTTGTTACAGGTGCACTTTTCGGTTCCCCAGCACGGCCATAAAGATCCAGTTCACATCACTATACCGTCAGGAGGAAGCCCCGGCGTCTCCCCTCCGGCCCCTCTACCCGCAGATCTCCCCTCTGAAGATTCACATTCCGGAGCCGGATCTCCGCAGCTTGGTCAGCCCCATCCCGTCCCCAACTGGCACCATCAGGTGAGTGACCTCCTCTGGCCTGTGCGCAGCCCACCGTGAGCCTGGGCCACACAGTCCCCTCCACAGAGGAAGAGGAAGATGACACAGAAGTTCTAGGTCTTATACAGCATTCTGTGTGTTTCTGGAAAATTGCACAGGGATGGAAATTTTGGAACTATTTTAAGTGCATCAAGGGACTTGACGACTTAAAGAAAATCTCTGGAGAATTCTGTCACAGAGTGAGAAGTCCCTGCCTCCTTAATCACTTTTCAGTTTGCAGTTCTGTGTAGTAGGGGCTTTCTTAAAAAAAAAAAAAAAAGCACAGGCATGATTTTTTTTTTTTTAAGACATTGAAAATATTTTCAAGTCATATCTGCATATCAGGATTTGAACTTTGTTTTTCTAAACTTTATTGGTGAAGTTTTAGGAATCGCTCTGGATTTTGAAGGAGGGAACATCCTCAAATGTTCTCATCATTGGCATGATGTACAAAGAAGCTGTAGGGGAAGGTTTCAGGGAGATCTACATAGATGGAGACTAGCCAGGCTCTTGACTCAGTGCCACGCAAGTCCTGCCTTCTACCCATTCTGTTACCTGTCTCAGGGTCAAGATTTATACATGTTAAACTATTTTAGAACTTTGTTAAGGACATTCTCAGTGAAACTCGCTTTCCTTTTACTGCGTGTATGACCCCTGGGGTGCAGTGACCACTGTGCATTTTGGTGCTCCCACCACAGCACCAGCAGCCTCCCCCATGGCCAGTGTGTCATCGGTGTAGATGTCAGACCTGGAAAAGGCAGGTCACATCACTTCCTACAGGGGCCCCTGAGCCACACTTTGAAAATGGCTGCTCCAGTGGCGGGAGCTTTGCTGTCTCTGCAGCCGTCTTGTCGGATGCTGTGCCTTCCCTCACTGAGTGTCCCTGCTCCAGAGGTCCTCATGTTCTAGAACTGCGTATCCCCCATTCTTTCTGTAATAATCATGCCTCACCCATGCCTCTTATTTTCCTGCCGGGACGTGTTGCTGACATACTGGGAACAGTATACATTGAGCTGGCTTGGAATTGGTGTCCTGCAGAGCCAGTGAGTAGGTGTGACTTGCTCTTACAGAGAGAATGGTAGGGACAGTGCTGAACGGGACGTGGCCTGGAACTCAAGACTAGGACCCAAATTCTGGCTCTAGCCAAGTATCTAGTTAATAGAGAACTAGGGGCAACTGAGGCAGGCCCCTGCTGCCTCATTGGGCCTTGTTTACCTTGTTGTAAAGGGAAACTCAGAGGTCCCAACTCTGGCAGACGGGGACAAGCAGCTGCTTACCAAAACCCAGGAGTGCGTTAGGTCCTGTACTTAGCACTGGGCCTGCAGTGTCTCAACTACTACTTGCATTTATTTCAGGTTTCTAGAATGGCTCTGCTTTAAAACCCCAAACTGATCATGTGATCCCATTGTTGTTTCAGGCGGCTAACTTGAACTTATTCTAGAACCTGAGTTTTATGGTCACGCCATGAAAATGTTCCTACACTTGCTTACCTGTGTGTAGTTCATCTGTGAGTAAGAAGTCGTATATAGTGAGATGGTGTAGCCACGTGGAAAAACAGTCCAGCTCTTCCTCGCAGTGCTGAAGGGCCACTCTGTGAGCCAGCCACTCACCTGAGCAGCAGGAGGTTCAGGCAAGAGCTTGCACACAAGGGCTCAGGGCAGCATTATTCATAATAGCCCCGAAGCAGAAGCGACTCAAATGTCTGTCATCTAATGAGCGGCTAAGTCAAATGTGGAATATTTACAATGGAATGTTGTTTGGCCATAAAAAAAGGAATGAAGTGCTGACACCTGGCATAACTCAGATGACCCATGGAAACATAATGCAGAGTGAAGGCAGCCAGATGCAAAAGACCGCACACCGTTATGATCCATTGATAGGAAATGCTGGAACAGGCGGATCTAGAGAAAGACTGGCAAGTGGTTGCCAGGGGCTGGGGGTCAGAGGAAGTGCCATCCAGCTGGTATGGCATTTGTTTCTGGGGCAATGATGCAAACGCTTTGGAATCAAACCGTGGTGATGGTTGCACAACTCTTGAGTATACCGAAAACCCCTCAGTTCTTTAATGGGGGAATGACATCTCCGTGAAGCTGATACCGAAACTTGCCTGTGCTGACCCCTTTACCCAGCAGTACTGTAAAGCAGCAGTGGACACAGGGACCAGCAATGTTTCACGCCTGTGCCGCTGGCAGCTGGGGGCTGGTCCTGGGCAGTGAGGGGCTGGTCGTGGAGGACCTTTGGCACCCAGCAAAACCCGAGCAGTTGGTCGGCATGGGATTGTTAATTATCAGTGTATAGTACAGCCAAATAGATGCATTCTAAGAGAGAAAAATATGTTGGCTTATACCTGGAGGGCTTCAGAAAATAAATATATCTTCCAGTAATATTCCAAATCAACACAGTAGCCACCCGGTTAAGATATTCAAACCAGGCTTCGGGCGCTCCTGTAGTTTTTGTGTTGGAAGGGAGGCTGTAGCCGGAAGCAGTTAAGGGAGCTGTTGAAGCAGAATTGGGACTTGAAGCAGGTGTGGCTTGTGAGGGGCCAGCCCTGGGGCCAGCCCTGGGGGGGAGCTGTGGGGTTGGGGGGGGACGCTGTGTCCTGGGCTCCCCTTCTCCTGTTCATCTGGCAAAAGATATGGAGAGAAGATAGTCATGGTGGGACCAGCCCTCTCTCCCATTTTTGGCCTTTAAATATCACAGAGGATTTCTGTTTACATCCGTTTATCTTGGCACTGTGGAATCCAATCGAGTGTTTAGAAACCTCGGAGGCCGCAGTGGTTTCGCTTGCCAAGATCCTGCTCCTCTCCTGGGCTGTGGTGGGGTGGAGCCTCGGGTTTACTAACTGCCACCACCCCTGCTCTCACCACCTCTGCTCTAATCCCTGGGACGCTCCCTCCCACCCCTCCCATGACTGAGGAGGGGAGGAGGGCCCATCTCTGCAAGGGGTGGGGTGGAGGGGGCTGGCACCCCCGCGGCTGTCGCTGCCCGTCCTTCTGACGACACAGTGGGAGGGGAGGACACCTCTTCTCCTAGTTTGGTCCTCCCTCGTCCTGCTCCTGCTATTGGCCAGCTCCCCGCGTTGCCTGGGGGCCCCGGTGTGGGTTGCTTTTCTCCCAGGCCCCAGTTTCTCCAGCGCCCTGCCCCGGGTCTCTGTCCCCTCCAGGGTTTTCTGAGCCACTGGAGTCCCTGTAGGAACATTCTCTCCAACCAACAGCCCCCGCCCCACCCTCCGACCCTGCCCGCCTTCCTTTCTGTTTGACCTTTTTTTTTTTTTTTTTTTTTTTTTGCTTCCCCAGCGCTGTGGGCCAGGGGGTGTGGCCGCCTGTGGTTGGGTTTGTTTTGTTTTTGGGCGTTTGTTTGTGTTTTTTTTTTTTTTCACTGATGTACTCCACCCAGAAAATGAATGAATGCTCTTTGAAATAAATTCTGCTGTCTTCAGCAGCATTTTGCTGACTTTTTTTTTTTTTTTTTGCAAAGAAGTGTTTTTAGGAAGAAGAAATCGATTAACCGTTTTCTGGGTTTTACAAAACAAGAGACCAACCTATAAAGAGTCCTCAGAGCTAAGAGTTTTAAAGCCAGAGCTGAAATGAAGCGGGAGGAAAGAGGAGCTGGTTGTCACTAAGAGCCAGACTTTACAAGCTGCTTCTTTAAGAAGCTTTTCCTTGATTTTTTTTTTCAGGGTAGAGATCAAAAACCAGAGTAATTTGTGCTGGGAAGTCTGGCAAAGTCTAGGCCACTGCCTTCAAAATGAAACCACCCCTAACCGTCATCTTCAGGTGCAGTTCCACCTCATTGGTGGTTGGAGCTCGGCTGCCCGCCCTTCCCTGTCATCTGTCCCGTCCCAGGAGAAGTGCTTGTGTCCCTCCGCAGACGGGCCCTTGCATAGGGTGGCGGGTCCTTCCATGGAGTGACGTATCTTTCCTTGGGGTGATGTTTCCTGCGTCACCGCTCCCAGCTCGGCCTCCAGACACTTCCTGTCGTGCCAGCCGAGGCCCTCACCTGGTGGTCTTGGAGCACGTCATCCGTGGCTCACCTGGGGGCCACTTCCTGGCACCTGTACCTGTGGACTCCCACCCTGCCCCCCCGCCCTGGGCCCTTTCCCTGCCCAAGAGGTCCAGGGAAATAAAAATTGGCTTATCCACACAGAAAGGCCGGCCCTCCATGTTCTTTGTATTTTCCCTTCTGCCAAAATCCATGCCACGGTGTGTTTTGGCTCTAGAATGTGGAGAGAAAGTTCTTATCTTTATGGAGGTGGCCGTGTCCCGGTTCATGGACACCTCTTACGGGCCCTTTGAAGGTTCATGCTTTAAGTGTTCTTGGCCGAGCCTTCTGGGTGTCGCCCGGCCTGTGGGCACATGACCCAGTGACGGAGGGCCCTTCCCAGGCCTCACACTCTGGGCGGTAGGAAGCAGGAATAACCTGGAGAACAGGAGCTGAGTGGGCGCGGGGGCTGCGTGCCCCTCAAGGTCTGCACCAGGCGGGCTGCTCCTCGGCATGCACACACCTTGTGATGTCTGGGCTGATGACTTGCCGACTGTTGTGTGCGGGGCAGGATGCATTTCAGAAATGACCTATGCTTTTGAGCTTCACAGGATTCCGCAGCATCGCATTATTCTTAAGCATCCCTAAAGAGAGGTCTCAGAAGCTGCCCTCTGGGGACCTTCTTTCCCTGTTCTCCTATTTTTTTCAGACTACAGAAAGACTGTATGCAGTATACAGAACTCAGACATTTCAGAAAATGAAGCTCCCCCCACTGTGCCATTCCCAGGACAGGTGCACGGGGCACGTCTCTAAATGCTCCCAATGGCTCACTTGGAGATCAGATGCTGGCCAGCAGATTGCGCATAACGGTTGAGCGTGGTTCTAGCTGGTGGCACCAATGCTGATTGTGTTGAAGCTTTTACAAAGTTGGGTTT
Source organism: Canis lupus dingo (assembly GCF_003254725.2). Taxonomy (NCBI): domain Eukaryota; kingdom Metazoa; phylum Chordata; class Mammalia; order Carnivora; family Canidae; genus Canis; species Canis lupus. The sequence goes on along the minus strand of NC_064248.1, from coordinate 12,734,226 downwards.
TTATCAAAGGGATAAAAGAACCAAAGGGTACAAGAACCAAAATGTCCACCACGGTGGCACCACGGGGACAGTCCCTGCCCGCCTCAGTGCTCTGCCAGTGTTTGCTCGTCTCTGCATGGCCCACTATGCGATTCTCTGGGCCTCTCGGTGTGTCTTGTGTCGACTTCCTAGGTGGAAATTAGGGGTTTTGTTTTCCGTCCCCACCCTGGCACCTCAGGACTGTTGGGTCAGTGAGTGTTGGCGATTTCTTAGCCTGTCTGTGCCAGCTGCAGTGCCTACTTTTCCTTGCTCCTGCTCCGGCTGTCCCCGCCTGGGGGGTCTTTGGGCCTGTCTGCTGTGTTTGGTTCAGGCTCGGTGTCCCTGTGACTGGCACATCCACCCTCTGCCCCCATCAGTGTCCCACGCTCCCAGCTCCGTCTGTCATGCCGACCTGTTGGGAAGACCCTCCTTGGATGCCCAGTCTCCTTCTACCTGGACCAGCCTGGGGCACCTCCGACCCTGGGATCGGCTTCCCGGTAATTCTGGGAGCTCCTTCTGCTCAGTCTGTCTTTCCATTTCCCTGATCTCCTCAGTTTTTATCAGGGAACATCCTCTAGCTGCTTCCTAGGAAAGAATTCAAGACAGGTAAATTAAAAAAAAAAAAAAAAATCTTCCATGCCAGAAAATCATCATTCTCCTCCATTCACACTCTCTCCTCTGTGGACACATTTTTTTTCCTGACAACTTACAATCACTGTCTATCTTTGAGTGTTGTCGTTAGAGAGGTTAGTACTCCTCTGGCTCAGACCCTCTCAGACCCGCTGTTTGCAGTGTCCATGCATTTGGGGCGCCGGGAGATGACCCTCTTGTTTCCGTGGAGCTTCCCCCCTGCTCATACCCCTCACTGCCCTCCCTTCCGTTCCTGGTGGCTTCCTGGGCCTTTTGGGGGCTTTCTGGCTATACTTACTGAACTTGCCTTTCTCCTCTTTTTAAAATTCTAAGGACGTTTCCCTGTCTTCTGCAAGTGCATTAGCAGCCTTCTCACCAGCTAGTCACCATGGTCTGTGCCATTCTGGGGTTGAGGCCACACTCTGTTTCGCTCTTTTCACCCCCTGCTGCCCCCTGCTTGCCTGTGTGGGCACCACCAGGTCCCCCCCACCCCACATGCCACAACCCCAGGGCACCTAGGACCGGCAGGCACCTGAGTGGGTGTTGAGGGCCCTGCAGGGCTTGGGGGCACCCTGGACAGGTGGCAGCAGACACCATGGGAAAGGCTCACTGTGGGCACCAGGGACAGACTTCATCAGCTGCCCTGTTATGCATGGGCATAGAAAAAATGCATGCATTTTCCTCAGCTTAAATTCTTACCATCATAGTTAGACCTGGAAACACCTTTTCCCATCAGGCTGTTCATTCTTTTCCAATATTTGTAAACATATGATGCAATGTCATTGCCAGGTATGACTTGCGTGGTTACAGGGGTCCGTCCTTGGGTTTGCCCTGGTGCCACAGCAGCCCCAATCCAGAGCAGCTGCTGGCAGGACAGGCCAGCCCAAGCAGCCACCACCCAAAACCATAAACCTTTCTCACCTGAAACAAAAGCATGACTTAGGAGCTATTTTCCCACCAAAGGTAGAATCAGCGACCAATGGTCTAAAGTGCGCGTTCAGTTTCATTTCCACCTTTAATCTTGAACCAGGAAGAACAGGCATTTGTTTTGTGTGACATCTGGTAGGTCGCGGCTGCTCGGCCTCTACTGCTTTACTGTGTGCCTACATTGAGACTTCCCACACACCTGGGCAGTGGGGGACCCCCCACACCCACAAAGCGAGCAGTACTTTGCTCAAGCCTGGCGTCCCAGGAGGTCCCTACCATGTCCTCTCTCTCCTATTCCCTTCAGAGTTACACATGTGTGTTTGTACTTTAAGAATTATTTCCAGGGTGCCTTGTGGCTCAGTCAGTAGGGCAGGCAACTCTTGATCTCAGGGTTGTGAGTTCAAGCCCCATGATGGGCATGAAGCCTACTCCAAAAAAAAACCAAACTCCCCCCCCCCCCCCAGCTTTTGCTAGAAGTGAGGGAGATTTTCAGTGGGGCAGGATACAACTCTGGATGGGACACTGAGCATCCTGGTGGGCTTCCCTAGTGTGTGAGAGCCTTGCTGTAAGCCCCCGGGCCGCCATCTGACACTCACCCTCTGAGGCCCATCTGGGAGCCCAGCTCACCTGGCATCTTGCTGTCGTCCTTCTCTTCAGATGGCAGCATGATGCCAGGGCAGCTGGGTACCAGGCACAGCCCTCTCCGTGGAGGCCAGACTGTGGCGACAGCTGAGTGGGGTTCAGGGAGGAGCTAGCTGCTCTGAGGCCAGAAAGGCTGTGCACAGACACACGTTCTCCTGGGACAGGCCTGCTGGGCAGCTCTGGGGTCACAGCCGGGACCTGCCCAACCGTGCTCTGTCAGAGGGGCGATGGATGTGTTCAGGAACAAAGCAGGGTTGACAGGGCTGCCTTTGCCCGGTGCATCCAGCACTTCTGCATCGTTTGGCAGAACACAGTGCAGAGAACCTTCAGGAAAAGCCCCTCACATCAGGGTTGTGTGACCATCTAACCACAGCTTCATGCTGTGTATGGTGGCATTTATTTCCCAAATGGCTGCATTTGAGAAGCCTGCTTCTGAGCGTGTGAATGTGTTACTAGAGAGAGATTTTCTGTCCCCCTCCCACCCTGACATTACAAGCTTGGGTTTTATATATTTGGTTCTGAATTAAGTTAAGAAAAGCTGCTTTTATTACTGTTTCCTGCCTTTACTAAGCAAGCCTACTTGTGTTGTGGGAGTCTGTTCTCACACACCTATCTCTGCTGTGTCTGGGGGAACCCAGCAGAGAAGAAGACTTATCAGATAAGAGTCCTTGCAATCCGGGATGTCTGAGGGGCTCAGTTGGTGATGCGTTCTACTCCTGACCTCTGCTCAGGCCTTGATCCCCCTGCGCTGGGGCTGTGTGGTGTGCGCAGGTTCCTCACCACAAAGGAATAATGGCCAGAGTCAGCTGAGGTCCCTTTGTCCTGTCCTTCCTAGTACCTGTTGCATGAGGGAGACAGCCTCTGAGCTGTGATTGCTGACTGGGCCTGGGGGAGGAGGAAGGTTCTGGGGTGGGGGTGGGGTGCGTTTCCAGGAAGGAGCTGGGCAGCTGGGTCAGTGAGCATCGGAGTTGGAGTTTTGGGGATTGGGAAGGTATCTTGTCATTTGGGCAGAAGGGAAAGGATGTTTAGGCAGGGGAAATGGGACAGAGGGGAGGACGCAGGAGCACATAGGGCATGCTCTAAAACCTGGGGCCTCTGGATGGTTCCTGTAGGGTTCTGGCCTTGGAGGAGCTCTCCTGAAGGCAGGGGCCTGAGTTCTCTGTGACTTGAAGGAGGTGGAGTACGGGCACACTGGCCTTGTCCCTGCTCCTGGGACAGTAGGGGCCAGGGCACCCAGGGTCCTCCATGAGGCTGGCGAATGGGGCTCTGGTCAGCACCTAGCAGGGGCACCTCTTACCTGGGCTTGTTACCCACTTTTAGTGTTTGCATTGATTTCCTGTGAATATTATGTAACAGAATTAGTTTTCAGAATCAGAATTTCGTTGTAATTTGATAACCAAAGTCCACCTTGTTAACGAGAGGCATTGTGCCAATGCCTGTCGCTGGTGAGCTGGGCCAGGTGAGCTCCCGCAGGAAGCAGGCCAGGGTTCCTGCAGGCCTGGCACCAGCAGTGTGTGCTCAGAACCCGCTGGAACTGGGAGTGGCCTTGAGCCATGAGTGTGTCCAGCCCATGTATTTGGCTGCAGTTTCTCACTTTGGATTGGTACTGCAGCCCAGGAGAGAGAGCCAGCATCAGTAGAGGCTGGAGCAGTAGCTGTGGCACCAAGAAACTGGGGGCGGTCCGGCCCAGAGGTCCTCACACCCTCTCTCAAGTCTTCATCTCCCCAACCTTTGCCCACAGCGCCCTCGTGTGGACAGTGAGCATGCGACAGCAGCAGCAGGGCATGGTCAGCCCTGCCTACTGCTGGCTGTGTGCAGAGGGAGTGGGGACCCGAGTAGGGGGCCTGCTGAGTGGCTGCCATGTAAACCTGCCTCTCAGGGCCCACGGTTCCCCACCGCAAGCAGAAACTGCTGCTAGAATACCCCACATCGCACCTGCCATGCGTGGACGCAGACTGTTTTCTGGTTGCACTTGGTCCGTCCTTTATCAAAGGCCAGGTGCAGTGTCATGACAACACAGGAAAGAAAGGGGTCGAATTTCTCTGTCTCCCTGCATCACCCAGCCGGGTCCTGAAATCCTGTGACGTCAAGTCCTCCTCCTTTTCAGGATCATGTACTTAGGACCTGTTGTTTCTCTCTGCAGTGTTCCCAACTCCTGCCCGGCCAGTCCACGTGGAGCCGGGTCATCCGGTTACCGCTTTGTTCAGAATGTGACCTCAGACCTGCAGCTGGCAGCAGAGTTTGCAGCAAAGGCCGCCTCAGAGCAGCAGGCAGACACGTCTGGAGGGGACAGCCCTAAGGTCTCAGGCCTCACGGCGCATGGCCATGTGGTGACCGGGCATGGGGCACAGAGCAGCCACACACACGGCTGTGTGTGGCTGCTCCAGTGAGGGTGGCGGGCTTCTGGGGTGCCAGCCTGAAAATGAGCTGCACTCGGAGGCAGAACACTGGCTCTGCCTGCCCATCCCCCCCCACCCCGAGAGCAAGCATTTGCTCAATTACCAACATCACACTTAGGCCCCACGCACACTGTTCTTTCCCACTCTGCACCTCATTAGCATTCTATCCTCGTCCCATCTGTTGGTGACAGGACAGTTTCAGGGTTTTAATTAGTCGACGAGGTTTTCCTTACAACTTTGTATTTCAGCTCATTCTCTTGTGATACCTGTTTTTAAACCAATCTGTAGAGGGAGAAATTTCAGAATTAAAGTATGATGAGAATTTGATTTTTCCTTGCATGGGGCAGGAATGGCTGTCCCTAGTTTTGTGCATGCACATCAGGGAAGTGGGTGGTGGTCCAGGGACCAGGTTAGGTGGGCACGCCCTTCCAGTCTGTCCCAATTGGTAGCAGGACACGCGGGGTAGAGGTGAGGGTGGTGGCTTGGAGGTCCTTCTGGAGCTAACGGCATGCCGCCTTTCTTCTCAGGACGAGTCGAAGCCACCGTACTCCTACGCTCAGCTGATCGTGCAGGCCATCTCGTCCGCGCAGGACAGGCAGCTAACACTAAGCGGGATCTACGCCCACATCACCAAGCATTACCCTTACTACCGGACAGCTGACAAAGGCTGGCAGGTGAGGCCTTGGGCCCAAGAAGCCAGATGAGTCCATAGTCTTGGAACAAGGGAGTCAACAGGCTGTGGTTTTCTGTGAGACGAACAGAAAGTGATAGAGGGTGTCTCTGTTGATGGCCCGTGGTGCATGTAAAATGAGCAATGGCCCCCTGAGTCCACATAGACTTCTCTCCCTCTGATGTGGAGAGGGATGTATGTATGTACCTCACGCTCACCCCACCTTACAGTGCTGCACTGTGTTGGAAATGGACTGTACACACGTGCTCCAGCAGCAGCCCACATGTCCCATCATGCCATGGGCCATGCAAGACATAACTAAGCTGTGTCACACTTGTTTGGGACCATTTTCCTCAAAGTTGCTCCTTCCCACTGGCCAGTTGACTTAGTGTAGGCTTCGAACCAGTACGCTCCTGGACTCCAGCTTGTCCTTCTATTGCACTTTGTCTACAAGGAACGCTGTGTTGAATTTTACAAGGAAACACGACCACTGTGCCTTTGCACTGCCCAGTAGAATACGAGCACCTAGCGGCCCCGTGGAGTGCTCTCGCTGGCATGAACGCCACCTGCCCCATCACCTCTAGTCTTGTGGCTGGGGTTCAGATTTGGGGCTGGTTTTCTGACTTACTAATTGGTGAGTATCTCTGCTTGCCCACAGAATTCGATCCGACACAACCTCTCCTTGAACCGTTACTTTATTAAAGTCCCTCGTTCCCAGGAGGAGCCTGGGAAGGGGTCTTTTTGGCGAATAGACCCTGCCTCAGAAGCTAAGCTCGTGGAACAGGCATTCCGAAAACGGAGGCAGAGGGGTGTCTCCTGCTTCCGCACCCCCTTTGGGCCTCTGTCGTCCAGGTAAGCCCCTGCTCTGCTCCTTGGGCAGAGTCTGTCTTCTCCCACTGTCCACATTCACAGGAGCAGTTTTGTGTTTTCCATCGAGACCACCTCAGGACCAAAGAACTTTATGATGGTACAGTTAGTACACTCACCACTGGCTGCTTCTCTGACATGTCAGTTCTCAGAAGCTGAAACGTAGGTGATGGTGGGAACAGTACCTAAACCAAAGGGGGTTAGAAGGGGACTGCAGCTCCCAGGGTTCCGTGGAAGCAAGCTCACTAGCAGGAGGGCTGGAGGGACCCAGTAAACCGCCACCCTGGCCCTGGTGAAATGCTGCACCCTGAGGGACACACAGAACAGGGCTTGTTGAGCTCACACAGGCTTTGTCATTGATGGAGCTGATGTTGGGATGTGGCCTCTGTCGGCCCTCTGGTCAGGGCCTCTCCTGCTCCATGCACTTGTAGTCAGCACGGTCTGTCAGGCTAAGCTGCCCATGGAGGGCCCAGAGGTCTTCCCGAGGTCACCAGTCCAGGGAAGGCATGGGTGAAGAATAGAGGACAGATGCTCTCTGAAATTCTTCCCCTGGAAGGAAATCTTGGAACCTGGTGCTTTGCACTTCGTTGTTTGTCAGACGTGATTCCACGAAAGACTGCTCAGATGTCCAGAAATGTCTGATACAGGGTCTGTCATGATTCTCAGTTCTGTAACCAAACTAAAAATTGGAGCAAAGGTGATGGTTGTACAGGTAAGGTAGGAACTCAGAACGTTCCAGCTGAGCTCAGATTTTCCAAAAGGCCCATTGCTTAAAAAGGAATTTGAGAGAGATTTTGTTAGAGGAACTGTGAGTTTGCTAGTGCTGCAGTAGCAGAGGACCACAGACTTGGTGGCCTGAATGCCCAGTACCCTTCTCTCACGCTTCTGCAGCCAAAGTTGGCAGCAGGGTGCGTTCCTCGGAGGCATGAGGGCATCTACTCCAGGCCTCTCCCAGCCTCTGCAGCTTTGCTAGTGATCTCCAGCACCCCTGGTCTTATGCAGGCATCACCCTGACCCCTGCCTGCATCCTCCCCTGCCATCTCCCCAGGCTCGTTTTTGTCTAGATTGCCCCTTTGAGGATGCCAGTCACTAGGTTAGGGACCATCCTATTGACTTCATATGACTCAGTTAGTAAAGACCCTAACTCCAAGCAAGATACCTTGGGAAGCATTGGTGGTTTCTGGGTACACAGTTCAACCCCTTAACAGTGACTGGCACTACTTTTCACTTGTAGACCAGCCTATTGTCCAGCTGGGGGCATAGTTAATGGAACTGGCTTTGTGCGCCCAGTAATGCCCGGGGAACCCTGATAAGGGGTGTCTCTGGAGGATGACAAGGTGGGCCTGACTTCACGGTCACTTGAGAATTAGGGACACGATTTGATGAACCTGCATAGTGGCAGGCAGGAAAACCTTGGGCCAGAAGGAAGGCCCAGCAGGGTGTGGGTGTGAGCTGTGTATTAAGGAGAGGGAGAGACTCTCCTGGCTGCAGAACCTAGATTTTTTAGGAGAGAGGCAGGGGGTGTGTTTGTGTTGGGTGGGAGGCAGGTAGGACGTAGGGTAGATTTGGTACAGAGTTAAAGAGGGCCTGCCAGGAATTTGGGCTCCTGTGGTCAGAAGGAAAGCCATCACAGGCTTGGGGGCTGGGACGGACCCAAGCATGACCAGTTTGAGTGTGGGCATAAGCACACAGACTGCAGGTCTGGGTGGGAGGCAGATGAGCCAGCCAAGAGGTGGGAGAAGCAGTAGGAAGGCTTGGGTGGCAGGGGGTGGGGGTGGGCAGCCAGGTCTGTGCCCGAGGAGACCAGGGTGCCCTCAAGCACCCCTGTGTCTGGGGAGGCAGGCAGCACCATTCACCGGGGGTGTTCATGGTGCTGATAAATGCAGAGTGTGAGGACTGCTCTCTCCAGGCAGCCCCGGCGTCCCACCTCTGCGGATTTGTGTTGACCCCAGGGTTCTGTTCAAGGGACTGTGAGTCCCCTGCTGTGCATCCGGTTGCAGGCCTGCCTTCACTGCATGAGCTGGATGACAGTGCTCTGGTTGAGAACCTAGGCAGACAGTGACAGTGGGAGATGAAGAGCTGTGTGCCCAAAGCCTATGTTTTTAATGTAACACCGAGCCCATTTTGTGGAAGACTGGCTGGTCCCCTTCAGGAAGTAAATGCTTGGGGTTGTGGCTTTTGCTGGGAAACCACAAATAATGCAGTGTCCTCCCACTTACTGGGGCTTTCAGTGCCTGGCTGCTGTTCTGTTTATCGGGTAGCTCATTGTCACCATGGAACATTACGCTAGTGTTGGAAATGCCTCGTGAGGACAGAAGCATCAGGAAAGGCTGACAGAGGTGCCATGTAAGATGGATGTTACAATGTTTATGTTTTGTTCGACACTTTAGTTTCTTACCTCGTTTACTTACTTGGATGGTCCTTTCTCTTCTTTTTTTCTCAGGAGTGCTCCAGCTTCACCCACTCACCCTGGGCTAATGTCCCCTCGTTCTAGTGGCCTGCAGACCCCAGAGTGCCTGTCTCGAGAGGGCTCACCCATTCCACACGACCCTGACTTTGGGTCAAAGTTAGCTTCCGTTCCAGAGTATCGGTATTCCCAAAGTGCACCTGGTAAGAATGGTCTTGTCCCTTTATCCGGTGTGGCAAGATGGAGCCTCGGGAGTCCACAGGCCTCAGTGGTCATGCTCCTTCTTCACACAGGCTCTCCGGTCAGTGCCCAACCAGTGATCATGGCTGTGCCTCCTCGACCACCCAGCTTGGTGGCGAAGCCCGTGGCCTACATGCCAGCGTCCATAGTGACAGCACAGCAGCCAGCAGGCCACGCCATCCACGTCGTGCAGCAGGCTCCCCCTGTCACCATGCTCAGGGTGGTCACCACCTCCGCCAACTCTGCCAATGGGTACATCCTCGCCAGCCAGGCCTCATCAGGGGCTGCCCATGAAGCGGCGGGCACAGCTGTGCTGGACCTGGGCAGTGAGGCCAGAGGTAACATGCTCATGCGTGCACTGGGCTGGGATGGGTAAGGCCGTCCTTGGTCTCTGGAACCTAGCCCTGCAGCCTGGGCCATGGGGCTACAGAGCCCGTGCTGGGGCCACGGACTATCTCTGGGGACCAGTAGTTCTCAGACTACTGCCTCTCCTCCCTGCTACTTGCTTTTTGGGGCATATGTCCTTTTAAATCCATGCCAATTGCCCTCTGACACGCACCTTCCTTGGGTGGTGGCACCTGCAAGTACGCACAGCCCTCGAGGTAACAGCACTGGGTAGTGGACTTATCGTTGCAGTCCAGAGAGTGATTGCTCTGGAGCCCCCAGTGGAAGTCCTAAGAAATCATGTAAAAAAATAAAAAGTAGCCACAGATTCCTACGTTGGGCATCTTAAGCCCAAGGGGTCACAGGGTCAGTACTGAAAATGCAGCCAGAATGGCAAAAGCCAAGCGGAAGCCCTTGAGCTGAACACAGTCTCCTGGGCTTGTGGGCCTCCATCCACTGACCCCATTACAGCAGCCCGTTAACGTCACAACAATGAAGGATTTCAGAGAAAGACTGTGGTTCCAAGCACAAATCTTTTCTTTCCTGAATAACGTTTTCTTTCTCTGATTAACTTTGGGTTGGTTAAAGTTCAAGGTATTTAAATGTTTCTCTTTAGCCCTACTGATTGCCTTTTGTTTCAAATATATTTCTTTAGTGGGATTTTTCTTTTGAGAGCAGTGTTTTTTCTTTGGCGTCAATGCTTGAGAACCTTTCCGCCATAAGCCGACTTCCGGGCCACGTCAGGCGGACGGGGTTCTGATATACTTCTCCCCGTAGGCCTGGAAGAGAAGCCCACCATCGCGTTCGCCACCATCCCTGCTGCCAGCCGCGTCATCCAGACCGTGGCCAGCCAGATGGCCCCAGGGGTCCCTGGACATACGGTCACCATTCTGCAGCCGGCCACACCAGTGACCATTGGGCAGCACCACCTCCCTGTCCGGGCCGTCACTCAAAACGGGAAGCATGCGGTCCCCACGAACAGTTTAGCTGGCAGCACTTACGGTGAGGCCCTGCCCATGCCCGCTCAGCTCATCCCCGCCATTCTGCCCGTGGTGCCTGCAGCACAAGAACACATGTCCCCTCTATCTGTGACCCCCCTACACCCCCGCTGCGGTGGGTCTGTTGAGCATCTGCACCACATGAGCACTGTGCTCAGGCCAAGACACAAGCCCTGCAGCAGAGGCAGATCCCATGTCCCAGAGCTCACACCCTGCTGGGTCAGATGAGAGGTCAGAGGTGGGCAGGGGTGCAGCTGCAGGAAGGGTGGCAGGGGGCATTCAGTTTGCATAAGATAGTTCAGAGCAGGCTGCCTGGGTTAAACCTGCTAGAGGTAAGGGTGAGAGCCACCCCCCACCCACCCCCAGCTGCAGGGATGCAAATGCAGCAGCAGCAGGGGGAGGCCCCTCAGGCGGTAGCAGGGTCAGAGCAGGGAGGGTGTGGTACAAGAGGCAGGGCTGCAGTGGGAGCCTGAGGGGGGTGGGCATGGCATGCTGGGAGCCAGGGTCCTGTGTAGTTTACGTGGCCCTGGTGTAGCACCTCTGCGTGTGCTCAGGACACGCCAGTGCTGGTCCTCACCCATTCCCAATGCAAATCTCTTTTTCCTCCACTCCTAGCCCTCACGAGCCCCTTGCAGCTCCTGGCGGCCCAGGCTAGTTCATCCACGCCAGTGGTGGTCACACGGGTGTGCGAGGTGGGGCCTGAGGAGCCGGCAGCGGCAGCCGCCACCCCAGCAACCCCAGCCACAGCTGCCACCTCTGCCTCTTCCACCGGGGAGCCCGAGGTCAAAAGGTCGCGTGTGGAGGAGCCCAGTGGGACTGTGACGGCGCAGGCCGGGGTGATTGCAGCTGCTGGCCCGCAGGGACCGGGAACCGGGGAGTGAAGTCGCCTGCGAGTGGGCCGAGTGGGATGCTCGCCAAAAGGGATTCTGGAGCCGGGCCCTGACCGCTGGCCTCCTGCCACCTGGGGACCGCAACGAGGAGGCTCCATGCTGACCTGCGCACGTGCCAAGCGGACAGGACGGCCTCCACCTGCCTGCACCCGGACACACTCGTCCTCCTTGTTCTGTCTCCTGCCCCTGCTGTGGTTTAAAACAAAACACATAAACAAGTTCAGACAGCTGATTGTATGATTCAGGAATGCTTGTTTTTATTTTCCTTCTCCCTTACACCGTTTTCTCTCCCAGGCCTGTGGTCCAGCACTGGATCACAGGCCAACCGGGCCATGAGCAGAGGCAAGGCTTCCGGAGCAGCCTTCACCCCCACCCCCACCCCCAGAGGACAGACGGAGCCGCGGCGAGGCACAGAGGCCGTGCATGGGAGGGCCGGCAGGGGGCATGAGTCCTGTCTGCGGCAGAGCGGGAGGAGGCAGGAGAGAGGCAGGAACTGCCAAAGCTCAGACTGTCTTGTGGGGTTTTCGCCCTAAAATAGTGACATAGAAGTCTCGGCATTAATCGGGGGGGCGGGAGCTCTGGTTTGGCTTTGGACCCCAAGTACTTCTTGTTTTGTTGAAACAAATTGAGGCTTAATCATAAACCTGAGATGGAAACACAGAAGGCAACATGTATTTGTGAGGTCAGCACCTATGGGCAGTTTACCAGCTGTATGTCTGGGCTGCTTACTGGCATTAATCCCGTGAAGAGCTGGTGATGCCGCTCTGTCTGCTAACTTCAAGAAAGATTGACGGCCACCTGGATTGGTGTTCGGGGCAGAAAGTCGTCTGGGTGAGGAGCGGCAGTCCCTGGTCCAGAGGCTCCAAAACCAGGAATCGGCGAGCCCGGCGTCCTCTGCAGGCCTGAGGCCCCGGTGCCTGAATGCCGTGGGATGCGCAGCAGTGGCGTAGGCCTCTCCCACCACCGTTGTCACCAAGTCACACTTGCTTTACTGCCCAACACATACCTCCTGCTATAAGTCACATCGTCTCCTGCTCCTGCAGCACCAGTCCTCTGGTAAGCAGTGGCCGCGCCACCCCTGCGTTCAGCTCCTGATGACTCCATTGGTCTTCCCTGCAACCTGGCCACGTGACCCGGCGAGTGACACCAGCTCCCCCAGGGAAGGACCCCAGCTCCCCCAGGGAAGGACCCCTGCACTTGTAGATGCCCCATGCTGCTGGAGCTGTCAGCAGAGCAGGTGAGCCCACACTGCCTGATTATTAGCCCTGTTTGGGATCCAGATTATAGTTCTTCAGCTCCTCTTGGAGAACATTCTCAGGAAATGTTAAGCACGTCTGTGAAAAGTGACTTTAAATTTGGCTGCCACGCTGGCATCTGGCATCAATTTTTCTGGCAATGGACACTGCCTGAAACGGCAGCCACAGGCCCTGCACAGAAGTCCAGCAGGGATGGTTTTTCTTCCTGAAAGTAGCCTGTCCTCAGCATTAGTCTCCCACCGACCAAGCTGCCTGCCCCCCACTGTGCCCTGATGTCAGCACCCGAAAGAGTGCAGCCCCCTTAAAGCTCCCAAGAGGAGGAGTGGGCCTCAATGATCAGGTCAGGTACTGGCTCAGAACGAAAGGGAAACTGTGGAACACAATTTCGAGGCCGTTTGGGCAGGATTGGCTGATGCAAACTTGCCCTGGCGACAGCCAGAGCTCATCGGAGGCCAGGGTGGGTGTGACCAGACGAGTCTTGCTGCCACAGTCGTCAGGGTGTCCATTGCTGGGGACAAGTGCAGAGTGGCCTCCTGCCCAGCCCAGGGCAAGGCCTGTACTGGTGTTCCTCAGGCCCCAAACCAGTCGTTTCTATGGCACCCAACTTTAAGTGGGAAAAGAGCTCTTCTGTGAAGTCCATACCTGTTGCCTTCAGTGACGTTGGCCGTCCTTGGGGATGAGAAATCTCACTCTGTTCCACGTCAATGTTTTCTGTTCTAGCAACTCTATCCTTTGCATCAGCTGCTGTGTGCGTGAGAGGGCGAGTGGCTGGGCGGATGCAGTGGCACGCACAGAGGTTTTTTGGCTCCTTGCCAAGGGCCTCACCTTTGAGGGTCTGACCCTGGGGCCTGTTGCTTTTTCCCTCCCACCGTCATCGTTTACAGGGTCCTTTCGGAGGGGCGTTGCCCAGGGTTTGTCTCCATAGGAAAGCTGGCGCCCTCTGCAGAGAACACAGGACAGTTGGCTGCCAGAAACATGTCAGGGCCTCACCTGATTGGGTCAGTCTGGCACTGACCCTTTGCTCTCCCAACTTTGAGGTGTTTTGGTTTCTGCTCGTTTTTGGTGATGGTTCTGCTCTCTATTCGGGTGGTGGTTCCAGGAGAAGCGGGTACAGGGAGGTCTGGATGTCGGCTGGTGGTACTCTGCCCCATGGAGAGCTTGTGCCTTGTTAGCTCCTGCTGGGACCAAGAAGGGGACCCTGTGGGATCAGCTCAGGCTGGGTGCAGGGCGGGGAGGGGGGTGGAGAGGGGCTGGGCCTTGCGGGAATGGCCACCCTGTGTTCACAGCGCGCTTCTGGATGGGGCCAGGGTCATCTGACCAGATAGCAGGCCCGGTTTGTGCCACCACTTGTCCTGGGACTGGTAGCCAAAGGCCCAGGGTGGCCCATGCCTCAGGGAGATGCACCTCACAGCAGAAAGGGCTGTGCCCCAGAGCTGGCCAGGGGATGGTCTCCTCCAAACTGGAACCAAGAGGCCAGCCGTGACCAAAGAATTGCAGCCCTCAGATTCTGGATTATAGAGGGTGTGCCAACCCCCGCCGAGATTAGAACAAGTGGAAATAGGTCCACTCTGGCACAATGCTGGTGTCACTGTGGCCCCAGAGGCCCGAGAACCTTCTCTTTGATCACCAAGGGGCTCACGTGTGTGAAGAGGTCAGCTAGGCCCAAGTGTGCGGCTTTGAGAGGGGCTCACCTTCTCCTGCGCTGTGACCCAGGGTATGCAGGCCCTCTCCACCCGGCTCCCAGGTACCTCTTCTCTCTCTCCTGCTTACCTGTCACCATGTTTAGCAGCACCAGGTACAGGAAAACACCCTCCCTATGTAGGAAGGAAGTCACAAAAGTAATTACTTTTCAGTAGTTGAGCGTTTTCCACCAAGACAGTCTGGTCTGGTGTTGGGAGGCAGAGGGTTGGTAACCAGAGCTCACCGCTGGTGTCCCAGGGCCCAGTGGGTGCAGCAGTGTGGGACACAGCTCCTGGCACCCAGGGTGGATCTCACAAGCTGTCCACATCTTTGTTCCACACTGACGCCCTCCGAGGTGATGCACACCAGCGTCTGCTGAGGACAGGCCAGTACAGCGCTGCTAGGAATCAAACACACTGTCCTTTTTCCACTTTCTTGGTAAATTCTTACAGATTGTGGAGCTTGCATCCCATGGTGAGGTTTGACGTGTCCCAGAACAGCCCATTGTCTTGGCACACAGCCTTGCCCCATGCTCTGAGGACGACAGGACCGATCACTGGGTCCACCGTGCAGCGCAGCACGAGGCCAGTGCCGGGGAACAGGGTCCGTGTGCCTACTGTCTCGCCTGTCAGCTTTCCGTTCTCCGTCGGGTGGGTTCATGTTTGAGGGCTACTGTTTGTCTTTTTCTTTGTTTAAGAACCGGGCCAAGTTGAGAAGATGAGAAAGGCTTTCTGGGTTGATAAAATGAGTATTCTGTGATTCTCAAAGTAGGAGAGAATAGTTCAGGGCCAGGGGTGTCGCCATGGCTGGAAGGTGGGGGTTCCACCTTGCCCCAGGCAGCCTGACCCCAAAGGGTTCCGTGGGGACCTCCTGGTCCCTTTTCTGCTCCTCACTGGGGCTGGTGGAGGATTGGCTTGAGCCCACGAGCATCACTGGGTCAGTCTCTCCCTGCCTCTGAGGACAGGTGTTCATGGAGCATTCAGAGGGCTCCATCCTCTCCAGAGGGAGCAACACAAGTCCCCTCTGCAGAAACCCTCTTGTGAGCCATTCAGAGTTGAGAAGAAAGAGCAGGCTTGCCTTTGGCCTTGAGATCAGTTTCTTAATAGAACAAAAACTAGGCCTCACGTGAAGGAAGGAGCACCTAGTTGAATGTGAGAAAGCATCAGAGAGGAAACAACATCCCCTGAGTTCTTGGAGCACAGAAGTCAGTCCAGTGGGTGCGGGTCGGGATGTGCTGTTCTCCAAATGCCACAGATTCTACTTTGCCCTTGAGCTACTGTGTGTGGGATGTGGGATGTGGGATGTCATGGGAGCCCAGGGCCCAGCCCTGCGCCTCAGGGAGGAAGGATGTAAGGTCCCCGGCAAGGGCTCCTGTCTCCGGGCAAGTACGTAGTGAGTGTGCTGCTCATTCTAGAATCAGGCTGTGAGGCTGTGCCTGTGACAGGAGCCAGGGCTGCGAGGTGGAAGGCCCGGGCAGCAGGTGTGCTGCAGGCTGGCAGCCCCCAACCACAGTCCCATTGCCAGCGTGACCTAAAGGAGAGGACGTTTCCCATAACCCCTCACAAGTCGCCCGTATGATACCTCTGCTTCGGAGCAATAGTAACAGTGCTTGCTGAGAGTTTAAGTTATTCAGATGCACCGCTGCGGCGGGGCCGCCACAGGTGTGGGCGCGGACGTCCCCTGCCCAGTTTCTGTCCATTGTTTTCAAGTTGTTTCCCCTCTTATAAAGCCTTTTCATTTTGAGTCCTTTCCCAAGGCCTCGATTCTCGCATGAGGTTTTAAATGCTCAGGACCCGGCTGGGTGGGTGCAGGGCGTCTGCGGGAGCCCCGGTGGGCATGGGCAGCCAGTGGCGCCAAGAGTGGGCCATGGCCTGGGTCGGGGTGGCCACCACCTCCGCTGTCCTGGTGTCGAGATGGGACTTTGTGATGCAGCCATGAGCATGTCCTCCGAATTGATGTACAACAGGCCCACCGCACAGACTGTGTTTAAGGAACATTGTTTTGTTCCTGGCTACCCTACAGCCCGCAGGAGCCGCCAGCCCGGGCCACCAGCCGAGCAGGACCGTCCCTGCCAAGGTGCTCAGGTGCTCAGGGGCCCAGGCTCACCGCAGTGCAGCCCCACATCAGCACCACAACCTGGGCGGTGAGCACAGAGGTGTTGGGAGCCAGGCCTGCAGTGTGGGGCGGGGCGGAGGGGGCGGGCACAATGGGGTTGCTGCCTAGACCAGCTTCCCCCCACACCCCAGGGTGGGGGGTGGGAAAGTTCTCAGGAGTACAAGGCAACTACAAGGAGGTGGGAAGTCCGAAGGATTGCTGCTCAGAGCTTGATGGGCCTGTGCCTCCAGCGTGGCAGTGATACGTCTACCCATCTGGACCGGCTGCTTTGGCCCTGAGATGCAGGCCTTGTCCCTGGGATGCTGGAGCCCAGCCAGTTAGTGACAGTGGCCCTCCTATAGTCAGCCACAGCCAGGACTTCCACAGAAGCTCTGCCTACCATCAGGGCCTGGCGTTTGCACTGCATTTTTACACAGGACTGAAATGAAAATCTTTTCGGAATTAGTGAGACTTGGGATCCTGTTTCTTCGTTCTCCTAACCCCTAGTTTTGGCCCTCGCCACTTCAGCCAAGAGTGAGCAGAACATCTCTGTTTCTAAGGAGAAACCCCACAAAGCACTTCATCTAGTCCTGGCACCTACTTGTCATTGAGGCTCACTTGGGAGGTGTGAGCAGCAGGAACCAGGGAGCCAGCGGGGGTGGCCATCTGCACGGGGGTGACCTCCTGCAGCCCCTAGTCTCCCACCTGCTTCTCGGGCAGGAGAGTCTCCACATGGCTCTCTCCTCTTTGTTCCAACCATTATTTTAAGAGTCAAATACAAGTGGAAGAATTCTGGCTTATCTATTCAAGAATCTTTTCTGGAACAGTTTGCTCATTTGATTCATCTAAATATTTATTGATGGCTTACTCTGTGTCAGAAATAGTGAAAAGTGCCCAGCAGGGGGGCAGGCCTGGGAGGGAGGTGGCCCCACTGCTGGGGCATGTCCCCGAGTCACGAGGCACATGCCGACCTGTCCCCTAAATGCTGAGCGAGCTGGCTGGGCTGGAATGAGGCCTGGGACTCTGAGGTGAGTTTTCTGCACATGAAGGTAACTGGTGTGGAGGATGTTAGACTGGGCCTGTGGCCTTTTAAGTTCTTAGCCTCTGAGTTTCTGCTAACTGACCCACCACATCTTTTTTTTTTTTTTTTTTTTAATCCATTAAAATGGGATTTAAAATCAAACATTTAAAATTTGGCCATTCCCTGCTTCCCTGCCAGCTTCCTTTCCAGAAGGCTTTCTGGATACCCATACACTTAATTTACATGGCTCAGTCTGTATTTCAGGATGGGGGTCAGGGAGGAGAGAGACAGAAGTGTGCCCCCGACTCCCACCTGGGTCGGCCGAGTTCAGCCCCATTGAGCTGTGCATGTCCCGCAAACCCTCGTGCCCCAGAGGTCGGCCCACGTGAGAAGGGATTGAACCAGTACTGAGATTTTTTTTTTCCTTACCTGCCGGTAATTCTCCTGTAAAGATAATTTGGGGGGCGGGTGTTAGGGGTGCGTGTGTGTGCGCGTGTGAGAGCGTTTTTTTTTTGTTTTTTTTTTTTTTACAGTGGCTGTCTAAAGTATTTTCCACAGTACGTGTAATAATCAGTGCTTTAAAAGCGGTGGTACCCCATACAGTGGAAACCAGCGCACGGGATTGGAGGCCCCACCGTGTTGCAGGCTCCTGCCCCCTGTGCGTGCGTCAGTCTCCGGGAAGCCCAAGGGGACCCAGACGCCCCCACAGGTGGCAGGGAGCCAGCGGTCCCATCCCCAGAAAGATGAGAGGCCCCATAGCAGCTGGGCCCGCCTGTGTTTTCATTTCAAATGGGATACAGTATTTTTTTAATGAGGAGCCATACTTTTTTTTAAAAGTTTGAGATCTGAATGTGATTTCTAATTGTATCAGACGTTAATGTTTTAAAGCTATAACAAAGTTTAAAATTTCTACTTTTTGTTTTTCATTTATTTTAACTGTTCTTTTATCTATTAAATTGTCGTATGTGGATGGGGAAGTTCTGTTTCTCCTCTTAGCATTTGTTTCTATAACCAGAAATAAAATTATATATTACAGAAATGAGCCTGGGGCTCTGTGTGGTCCTTATGAGTGGCTTCTGGGGGGGCAGACGGGTGGAGGGGCAGGCCCCTGGACACGTGGCCCCTCTGCGCTCCCTGGCACGGGGGCACCTGACCTGAGGGGCCCTCACTGGGGAAGGTGTGCTTTCTCCTATGGCACTTGGGAGGTACCCATGATTTCCTGGCCTCTCTGAGCCCCAGTGAATTCC
Source organism: Canis lupus dingo (assembly GCF_003254725.2). NCBI lineage: Eukaryota > Metazoa > Chordata > Mammalia > Carnivora > Canidae > Canis > Canis lupus. Next base: position 12,715,856 of record NC_064248.1, on the reverse strand, counting down.
CCAAATCTGTGTTTGCAGCCCCAGGGACGAGAAGACCCCTCACATCTGGCCCTGGACGTGGAGGAGCCAGTGGTCCCTCAGCCCGCTCCTGGGCACTGACAGCAAGGATGCCACACTGCCCCCAGCTGCCTCCATGAGTGGGCCCATGCACCCACCAGAAGCAGACCCAGGACAGACATGGGTCCCTCCTGCCGGCACTCAGCTCCATGAGACTTTCTGCCCCTTTGTGCACGTTGTCTCTGAGACCTCGCTTGTTCCGTGTACTGGGGGCAAAGTGGAAGGCAACATAGCAAATGTGGTCAGCCCAGACTCTGCAGTCAGACTTGGGTTCAAAGTCCAGCTGGGGCGGGGGCAGGGGGGCTTTCCCCTGCAAGGGGTTCCATTTCTTCACCTGCAGAATGGGCGCCCCTGCCTCAAAGTGTTCTGTGGATCACGTGGGCCATGGCACGTGAGCTGTGGTGAAATTGCAGGGCCCAATGGCTTTACAGTTACATTGTCATAAGAAGGGTGTGCCTCTGCCGCAGAAAATCCCTGACCGGCTCTCATAGAAAAGTGCACTTCCCACCAACGCATTATTTTTTTTTTTAGATTTTATTCATTTATTCATGACACAGAGAGAGGCAGAGGGAGAAGCAGGCTCCCCGCAGGAAGCCCGATGCGGGACTCGATCCCAGGACTCCAGGATCATGGCCTGGGCCGAAGGCAGGCGCTCAACGGCTGAGCCCCCCGGGGATCCCGCCAGCAACACATCTTTTGTCAGAGTTCTCTACTGTTTGTCCCCGACTCATCGCCTGTTGGAGCTAAATAACTGGTCTGGTCTGTTCCAGATTCTACAGATGCCCACAGTTGCAGCTGGAGTTTGCATATACTTTCCTTCAGGCTACCCCACGGCCACTGTCAGATTCCAATGGTAAACCTTATCGCAGTATTGACAGTACATTTTAGGATTTTAGCCAAATAAGCAAGAGAGAATATTAAGTCTCATGAGCTACCAGTGAAGCCAGTTAACATCTTTCTGCAATATGCAGCTTTTTAGGCTTGGGTTTTAATTAAGACAACTGTTTCTCACTAGCAAGACCACTAGTAAGATTGGGACACCTGGGCGGCTCGGTTGGTTGAGCTTCTGACTCTTGATCTCAGGTCAGGTTGTGATCTCAGGGTCGTCGGTTCAAACCCTTCGTTGGGCTCCATGTTGGGCGAGGAGCCCACTTAAAATATGAATGAGTGAATGAATGAATGAATATTAAGAACTTAAGGTAACATTTTACACAACTGTGAATCTTGTAAGAAACCATCATGTATTATTAATCCCGGGAAGATGCTTGGGGTGTGCATGAGCGAGGAGAGAGAGGATGGTCCCGGCACACAGCTAAGTTCCCAGTAGGACTGAAGCCACCACATGAAGCTGGGTTTGTACTGAAGCATGGGGAGGGCACACCCCCACCAAAGGCAGACTGCACTTTCCAGCAGTGTTCGTGGCCGCCAGAGGGGGAGACAAACCACGTATTCACCAACAGCAGAACGGCCAAGTGGCAATAAGCTCCTACAGTCTGCTGCTCAGCAGAACACTGCAGTAAGGGCGGACGGCTCTGATAGCCCCACCCGGGTGGTCCTCCCCGGTGTCGGGGGAAAGAGCCACAGAGGCGGCTTCATGCTGCAGGGTCCCGCGTGTATGAAGTGCAAACAGGCAGAGCTGACCCACGCTGAGAGAAGGAGGTGCCAGGAGCCAGTGGGGAGGTGGGAAGGGCCCACCCTGCTCTGCACAGGGCCACACGGGCTGGGGTCAGCTGGCCAGGGCTGCTTGCTACATTTCCAGAATTTGGGGAAGCCAGCTGCTAAAGCCAGTATTAAAATTGTAATTAGGGCAGCCCGGGTGGCTCAGCGGTTTAGTGCCACCTTCAGCCCAGGGCCTGATTCTGGAGACCCGGGATTGAGGCCCACGTCAGGCTCCCTGCGTGGAGCCTGCTTCTCCTTCAGCCTGTGTCTCTGCCTCTCTCTTCAGCCTGTGTCTCTCATGAATGAATAAATAAATCTTAAAAAAAAATGTAATTATATAAACTTCCAATTAAATAAATTACATGAAAAACAAAGGTAATGAGTACACGGTTCATCCCTTACTACTATTGGACTCTAGCTGAGCTCTCCGCCTGTTCCCATCCCTCCTGTCTGAACGATTTCTCCTGGTGATTCAGTGACGTCACATTGGCAGCTTGAAATCTGCCATCTGGGAGTATTTACACATGGAAATCATCAAAAGCACAGCCCCTCTGCCCCCCAGTGAGCCAGTGAAACATTTAGGAGCATACCACTGATTAATGGGAAAGATCCTGGAGTTCACTTGAAATCTGTATACTTCATATATGCTTTACTTTAATAAACATCTTTTTAGGCTATGAAACTAGTATTTGAACTCTTTTCCAGGTCTCAGATTTCATAGGTTTCAATGCGGATTTGCTGTGCATGCCACAGCCCAGGTAAACCAGCCAACTCCCTGCAAAACCATGGGTCATTATCAAGCTACGGGCTGGCAGCTTCACACCCAACTTCCTGTGTGTCTGTGATGGGGGGGGGGTGCGGATGACATGGCTGGAGGAGATGCCAACCTCTGCTCTGCCAGCCTCTTCCTTCAGTACAAGGGACTGGAAGGCAGGAGGGCGCTTCCTGTCCCTGCCAACATCATCAAACGCTCTGACAAGGGCAGTCGACTGTAGTTAGTGTCTGCAGCACAGCCAGGGCTGGCCACCTTGGGCCTCTCCTCCTAACTCTGGGCCCCCACTCCACCAGTCTCCCCACTGCCTGCTCCCTTTCAGCTCTGCAGTACCTAGAGGGCAGCCCCAGCAGCTCTTGGGACTTGACCTCCTCAGTGCTGCAGTCTCCTAAATGTCTTCCCACTGCTCTGGCCATTCCCCACTGGGCGAGGACAGGGCGGGGTGGGGGGGCAGTGCAGCTGCAAGTGCCAACCTGGGGTCCGGCTGCTGGCTCAGTGCGCTTCTCCACTGACAGGTGTGTGACCTTGGCCACCTTACCTGGTTTTAGCCTCAGTCCACTCATCCTTCAACTCAGCTCAGAGTCGTTCCACAGGTTCCACGAGGTTGCGTATGTGCAGTGCTGGGCAAGCAGCAGGACTTCCCTGAGAACCACTTGTAGCAGACTTCCCAGCTCAGCTCTGCTCCTTGTCACTCTGTGGCTCCCGCCTCTAACTCCTCAGGCCGGTCGCCCTCCATGCCTCCTGGGTGCCATCAGGGCATCTCAAAACCACCAAGTCCTGTTTTCGGGCAGGTGAGTACCTGGCTGGTCTTTTCGGCCCCATCTCCCACCTTAAGTGTCTCCTCACTGCTTATCCCTCTGACCTCCCTACCACCCCCCTGCCCACCACCCAACTGCCTGTGCTTCCTGGGCTTCATCTCCCTTTCCTGCCATTTCCCACTACTAGGCTGAGGTGTGTATTGCCTATTTGATCACTGTCAACTTGTTGATTGTAAAGTCCACCTGGCCTCCCCTGCTCACTGTCCCCAGAACCTGAAACACTCCCTAGCACAGCGAGGGGACCCAGTCATTGCTGGCTCAATGACCGAATGAGACTCCCCCAACTTCTCTTCTGCCCCAGGGCCAAGGGAATGGCACCACCCAGAAAGCCAGAAACCCCATCTTGCCCTGTTCCTCCTCCTGTCTCCAAATACATCTCCAGGTCCTACGAATCCTACCCCTGAATGGTTACTGTATCTGCCTACTTCCCATCCTCATGGCTCTACCTAGCTCCAGCTCAGGCGACCTCCCTCTCTTCCCGGGGCCACCCCATGCACTGTCCATCCTGCTGCCAGACATCAGGACCCCCATCAGGTGCATTCACGCCCCGGGAAGCAGGCCCGCAGTGCCGCCTTCATACCTTTGCCCGCCTGCCCCCTCCCCCTCCCTAGGTCTGACAGCCTGTGGGCCCCGCTGAGGCCCCGCTGAGGCTCCCGTCCCTCCGGAACCTTCCTCCCGCGCCCGGCCTGCCCGGTTCAGCCTGTAACAGCATCGCCGTGCACGCTTGTCACCGCCTGGCGGCGCCCGGGTCTCCAGGCGGTCGGCGGGCGGGGATACTGTGGCCAACACATCTTTCAGGAGGGCTCGCGCCTGTCGCCTCCGAGCCTGTGGTCAGGATGGGCAGGGAATAGGGCTTGTAACAGCAGCAGTACAGCCAAACTAAACACATGAGAGCTTCAAAGCAAAAGAAAACAAAACACCACGAAGAGGTTCAGCTGTTCCCGCAAACTGCCAGACACGGGTGAGCCCACGCCCCAGGGCTCGGGTCCTGTTTTCCAGTCGTACCGAGCAGAGGAGCTGCACACAGCAGTGCGGCCCTCGGCCAGGAGACAACCTAGACGCGGGGCAATGGCCCTGGGGCTGGTGACGAACCGTCTCCTACTAGCGCCCGGAGGCCCGAAGCCCGCGGGGATGCCTGGGGTCCCGGGGTGCCGAGGTCCCGGTCCTAGTCTCGCGGGACCCGAGGGTGCCGAGGCTCCGGGGTCCGCAGCGAAGCAGGGCGACCCGGGGCGCTGACGGCCCCGCCCCCGACAGCCCATTGGCCGGCGGCCTGTCCGCCCCGCCCACGTGACGCGGCACGTGACGCGCCCCGGAAGCGGCGGGGCGGCGTCTCCCGGCGGCGGCGGCGGCGGCGGCGGCATGTTTACGGCGGGGGCCGAGGGTCTGCTGCACCAGGCCAGGTGGCCCGGGTTCCCCGTGAGGCCCCGGGCGGGGGGCGGAGGCGGGGGGCGGGGATCGCTCTCCTGCGCGTGCGTTAGATCGGGTGGGAAGTCGCCGTCCGGCCCGGCCCGGCCCGGCCGCAGCTCGCTCCGGACTCCCCCTGCCCGGTCGGCAGCCCCTGTCCTCCTCAGTCGCTCTCCAATGAGCCCCTGGGCCACGGCTAGGTAGAGCCATGAGGATGGGAAGTAGGCAGATACAGTAACCATTCAGGGGTAGGATTCGCGGGGCCCGGAGAGGTACTTGGAGACAGGAGGAGGAACAGGGCAAGATGGGGTTTCTGGCTTTCTGGGTGGTGCCATTCCCTTGGCGCTGGGGCAGAAGAGAAGTTGGGGGAGTCATTCGGTCAATGAGCCACTGAGGAGAGCTACTTGCTTTCACCCGTGGGAGAAAGCAAGGTGGAGGCTCGGCCCCCCCCCCGCCGCCGTCCATCAGACAGGGTAAGACCTGGTGCCACTTGTGTAGAAGAAAAAGCAGTCGGAACCACGAGCGCAGGGCGAACTGGATCTGCACCTGGAACAATTGATGGGGAAAGACCGGGATGGTTGTGGCTGCTGTAACTCCGTGGAATCGAGATCTTGAATGCAGATTAGGTTCTGAAGGCCGTGAACGGCGCAGAAATCTTCTGCAGTCAAAATGACCCTTGAAAAACCTGCTGGGAGAGCGCCTCATGGATTCGTCTCTTTCACCGTGGGACAGAGATCCCAGTGTTCAAGCTCCAGTATTACAACTCAGGCTCATGTGAATTTAGGGGTTGTGTTAAGTGAAAATAGGTATCTTTAAATACCAGCAGCATCTCACTCACCGCTCAACACGCTCACCCCCGTGTTCTTGCCAAGAGACCCACGGAAACCGACACCCACCCAGAACGCCACGTCACAGGGCTTACCCCTCTACAGCTCACCTTCTCCGGGCCACACGTCTGCGGAATCAAAGGCAGAATGAATGACCCCTCGCCATCTAAATTCCCGTGCCTCCCTCTGTCTCGGGTGGGCGAGTGGGCAGATTGAGGGTAGCGTATAGGGTCCCACATCCACGTAACCTGTGTAATTTCGCCCCTTTAGGGCTTGAGGGAAGCCGATCACCCTCAGTTAGGTCTTACTGGTTTTCACAGTATTCTGTCCTAACTAAGCCTGCCATTGCGGGGGGGTACTCTAGAACAATCTGCTAATATTCCGGAATTAGGATTTGGGAGTGAATTTTAGTGTCTGAACATTCTGGAGATGAAAGCAAGGATGGAGAAAGCCATCAGAAGCATCTTTTGTGAGCTGAAGACTAACTGAAGGAAGTGGGACTTGGAGAAGGGGTGGACAGGGGTGTGCAGCAAATTTGGGGAGGTTTCCAGAAGCCCAAGACTGCTGATCAGAGGCTCTGTGTGGGAGATAACCAGGGAGGGAGAGGTAGGGCCGAGAGCAAGAGAAACAGGACCGGTGGTTCTGAGAAGTAAGGAGGGCCCAGGACCCTGCAGGCATTGTTACTGTCCATAGGAGTTTGGGTCCAAAGGCAAACTATTAAAAGGTTTGAGCAGATTGGCCTTTTAGAAAGAATGCCACAATTTAGAGAATGTACTGGAAGGGATTCACTGGGATGGGAGGTACCACCATTCTAGGAAAGAGTCTTTCGTGTTATTTTGAGGCGGCCTGGTGGCCCCCCGCTCAGTGTCAGCAGCCCGGTGAGGAACAGACCTGACCAGGCCTCCTGTCTTTGTGTCCTCATCCCATTGTGTCTATTGTGTTTGTAAGTCACCAGGTCCAACTGTGGCTGTGTCAAGTACCAGGAAAATGAAAATGGGATAGGAGGTGGGGAGGACACCAGAAGTAGTGGGGGATTCATTGAGGTTTATCTGCCAGCCTTCAAGTGAGAACAAGAAATGGAAGAAGCAGGCCCAGGTGCTGGTCACCCGAGGCTGGAGCTCCCTGTCTGTCTGGGTTCAAAATTCTGGGTTCCTGAGCTCGAGTGTCTGATTGGTCTAGTCTGGGTTTAGTGGATCTCAGCCGTGGCTAGAGGGGTGAGGGGACCCTCCGAGAGCCCCCCTAGAAGTCCCTAATACCGTGTCTCCTGGGCTGATTGTCTTGTCTTGCCTTTTGGCTGGAACAGAAGCCTAAAAACCCAGGTTTCCATTTTGAGACTGTTGGATATCTTACCTATAGATGCTCAATAGATGCATCTTAACTAAACGGTAAATGTTACGATAAGTAATTATGTTACTTATTGTTTGGTATAAATATTTACAAATATAAGGGCAAAAAATATTTGCTTTTTAATATAGCCGATCTCACTCTTGTTCCCAGAAGCAAAAGGCTCACGGAAGGAATCTTTTGAAAAGCAACTTATTTAGGACTAAAATGCCCTTCATTCTGACTCTTAAAATCAATCAGTTTTAGTTCTTCCACTCTGGCAACAACAAAAATCTGCAGGTGTGGTGTCTCCGTACCGGGGTCCCCTATAACTGTTGGAGTGGGGGTCTCCTGCCTGGCAGCGGGGACAGTGACCGGGCGATGGCCGGGTGCCATTGACGGAGGGGCCCGGTGAGGTAACCAGCCAGCGACTGTCCCCGAGAGGAGCTGTGGGGGCTGGGCTCACTTTCCCACAGGACACCCAGGCTTCTGTGCTCCGTGGTGTGGGGGTTTTCTGCAGTCCCAGAGCCACTATGTCATAGCTCAGGGCCACACTTCCGGTTCCCCTGACTGGGTGCCCCCACACCAGGTTGCCAATGCCCCGCTCTTTGTCTAGAGGGATCCAGGATGAGGAGCTGCAGAAATTTTGTTCCCGGGTCGTTAAGCTGCTGCAGAAGGAGGAACTGGGTCCCGACGCTGTAGACGCCCTGCAGAGGCTCTTCCTCATTGTGTCAGCCACGAAATACAAGAGGAAGTAAGTGTGATGATCTTGGGGGATGCAGGCCCCGGCCAGGCTCCCAGCACGTGAGGCTGCGGTGGGTGCCTGTCCGCACCTGGCAGGTTGGCACACACGTGCGTCGGGCCCTGGCATCTTCTGTCCTCGGAAAGCCGCACCAATGGCCCTCAGATACAGAAAGCTCTTCCTGCCTGCCAGGGGGTCCCCGGGGGCTTCTGGGGGTGGGTGCTCCTTCAGTGATGTGCCACCCACCCACACAGCCTTGTCCTCCCAGGCTGGAGAAGACCTGCGTGGACCTGCTACAGACCACACTCTGCGCGCCCAAGTGCCCCGAGCAGCTCCAGCTTCTCTGCACTGCCATCCTGAGAGAGAGGTCACCCTCTGATGACCTGAACCTGTCCTGTGACCACGTCCAGAACAGCCGGCAGCTGAGCCTGGTGGCCTCTGTGCTCTTGGCCCAGGTGAGGTGACGATCGCTGCTCAGATGGGCCGTCCTGTTCTTGGTGGCTCTGGGGTGCCAGTGCACGGTCCCGGTGCAGACACGGACCTGCCACATGCGCAGGCTTGGCTTGACCTCACCTCCCCTTCCATTCTACTGTGTTTGTGGGTGCTGCTGGCGTGCCAGTACACCCTGCACCTGGATGCTTCTGGAAGGAGAAGTACCAGCCTCCCCTGACCCCTCCTGGTCTGCCCCCATTGTTCCCGGGGAGGTGGCCGGGCTCCGTGAAGGCTAATTCAGACTGCTCTGGGGACACTCCTGGACATAAGAGGTAGCATCATGGAAACAGTGATGCTTGTAGAGACGCAGCCTACAGCCCCATCCCAGATGTGTTCAGACCAGATGACCTGTCGTTCACCCACTCAGGCAGGTCACCACTTCATGATCCCCCTGTGTTGCACTTGAAGGGTGACAAAAAGGAAGAGGTCAGAAGCGTGGGCCAGCGCGCCTTCAGAGTCCTTGAGAGCCGGCAGCCCGAGGGGCCCAGTCTGAGGCACCTGCTCCCGGTTGTGTCCAAGGTCACCCACCTGGCCCCGCACACCCTCCATGAAGGTAGTCGCCTGTTTTTCCCTAGAGGAGGGATGGTGGAGAGGTGGTGGGGGAGGCCTGAGGACCCAGCACTGTCTAGTGCTCATTGTCTAGAAGGACCTGCTCATGCCCCTGTGGCGCAAGTCTGCGGGGTTGACTGTTTCCCACACGTTGCCCTGCCTCTCTCCATCCATAGACCAGACCAACCTGCTCAGCAAGAGGCTGGTGGACTGGCTTCGCTATGCGAGCGTCCAGCAAGGGGTCCCACACACTTCCGGAGGCTTCTTCTCTGCACCCAGAGCCCGGCAGGTGAGCCTGGAGACTCAGAACCTCCATGTCCTGGAGCTTCCCTCGCTATCCTGGCCAGCATTGCCCCAGGGTCCCTTCAGCTCCTCCTGTCCTTCCACCTGCCCTGGTTCCAGAATGATCCCTCCCCACTTGTGTGGGTAGGCTCTGGGTCCCCAGGGTCGAGCCCCCAGCCTGTGATGTGTGCTAATCCCACTGGCAAGGGTCACTTACCTGATAGAGGACCGTGTCAGCTCAGGTGCCAGCATTTATATGTCTCATGGGGGCCCCCCAGTCCACAAGAGTGTGAGGGCAGAGCCAGGCATACAGCCTCCCCATGTGAGCCTGTTGGCGCCCCCTGGCCTTGGACCCCAGCACCTCCCTGGCCCCCAGCACCTCCCTGGCCCAGGTCCCCCACGACCCGCCCTTCCTTCCTTACCTCCTGCAGCCAGGCCCTGTCACCGAGGTAGATGGAGCGGTGGCCACAGATTTCTTCACTGTGCTGTCCACGGGCCAGCACTTCACAGAGGACCAGTGGCTGAATGTGCAGGCCTTCTCCATGCTCCGGGCATGGCTGCTACACAGCAGCCCCCGGGGCCCCAGCAGCCCCGACACAGGTGGGACACAGGGGAGGGGAGCAGGAGGGAGGCAGGACCAGGTGTGCCCTGGGGGAATGCTGGCAGCCCTGGCCGAGCCTCATTGGCACCGGGAGGCCCTTCCCCATCATGCAGGAGAAGCCGGGGTGATCACTGAGGGCAGACATCAACAAGGGTGTCAGAGAGCTTCACCAAAGCCCTTCTCTGCAGCGGTGTAGACAGGTGGACTTTCCGGGGGAGGTGGGATGCCTGTACTCCATGGGGCATCTGGTGAGGGTGACGGTGGGGGCCGGCGGGGCAAGGCCTGGGTGGCCTGCCGCAGGGGCTCCCTTCACGCCCCTGGATGGGCCAGGCCGAGTGCCCTCCGAGTGCCCCCCTCTCTTCCAGACGACAAGTCGGAGCTGGAGGGCTCCACCCTGTCTGTGCTGTCGGCCACCTCCACCGCCAGCCACCTGCTGCCACCCCAGGAGCGGCTGAGGGAGAAGGCCTTCGAGTACTGCCAGCGCCTCATCGAGCAGAGCACGCGGCGTGAGTCCTGCTGTCATGCTCCACCCCGAGGGCGCCGGAGCCTGGGCAGCCTCTTTGTCCCAGGGGGGCCTTTGGCTTCCAGGCCTAAGCCCGGGGATCTGGGCATCGGGCAGGACCTGTCCCCAGCCCACCAGCGTCTGGCCCAGCCTCCCGTCCCCTTGGGGTGGGGGCGCCCTCTGCTGGTCTGCTCCCTGCCACCGTGTCCTCCTGGAGCTTCCAGAACAGGGTGTGTCCTGCTCACTGTTTGATGGTGACCAGAGACCAGGTGACTTTCTTCCTCCCCCAGGAGCCCTGCGGAAGGGGGACTCGGACCTGCAGAAAGCCGTAGGTGCCGGGCAGGCCGGGCGGGGCGGGCCTCACCCCCGTGGCTCTGTCCGAGCCCGACTCCGTGCCCGCCCCACAGTGCCTGGTGGAGGCTGTGCTGCTGCTGGACGTGCTCTGTCGGCAGGACCCGTCCTTCCTGTACCGCACACTGTCCTGCCTGAAGGCCCTGCACGCACGGCTGTGCGGGGACCCGGCCCGGGTGCGGGCGCTGCTGCCCATCGCGCAGTTCTTCCTGAACCATGGTGAGCTCCTGTCTCGCGCGCCGTCTCTCAGGGTCCAGATGCTGTTCTGGTTCGAGGTGAAGCACAGCCTCTCTGTTCCTGTTTGTTGCTCCTCTTCCTTTGTTCGTGGAGCCACGTCGTTTTAATGGACTGTTAGCACCAAACAGGGTGGTGTTTAAATGGGTCATGTAGTGGATTGAACTGTGGCAGCTTCACACTGATCTTAGAACTCTTTGCCACGAGAGTGCACGCGAGTTTTGTGGAAGGTGCCATGAATCCAGCACATTCCAAAGAAGGTTCCACACTGTGTGACTCAGGGATTGGTTTGTCGCCAGAGACTCCCAGGGAGAGCAGGCTGTGGCGTGGCAAGTTTTCCCTGTGGAGGAAGGACACCTGGGGTGCCTGGTGTCCAGGACTCCGAGGGCCCCTAGCCAGCCGTCCTCACAAGGAGGCGGGGACGTTCTGCTGGGGTCCTGACACCGCCGCTGCCTTTCAGGGGAGGCGGCCGCCGTGGACTCAGAAGCCATCCTCCAGCACCTGTTCACCAGGATACCCTGCGAGCTCTTCCACAGCCCCATGCTGGCTTTCGAGTTTGTCTGCTTCTGCAGGGACAGCCTTCCCGTGTTTGGCAGGAACCTTGACATTCTCAGACGGAGCTTCCCCAACCTCTTCAAGGCATGCTCCGGTGTGCTCAGGCCAGAGTGGGTGGCCCGGCAGGGTGGGGATGCAGCGCCCCTCTCCCTGCTCCTCCCTCCCGGGAGGTGGCCTGGGCTGCAGGCAGAGGGCCCAGGGACCACCAGGGAGTGGGGGTGGGGGGTGGTAGGATGCTTCTGTGCATCACACCCTGGGGAGCTCCCTGCTGGGCCCAACTGCAGTTTATTCTAGAACTTGCCCTGTAGGCTCCTCTCATGCAGGAGCCTTGCCTGCTGGGCTCAGCCCTCCGTGCTGCTGACTTTTGATGTGTGTCTGTGACTGGCTATTGTCACTGTGTGGGCTTTGCTAATTCAGCTGGAGCCTCAGTCCTTTTGTTAGAGAAAAAACAGTGATGAACGCAAATCATCATTGCTACGAAGCGAACACAGGGGCAGGGGGTTTTACAGATTACAATGGCCCAGGGGCCGTGGGTGGGACCAAGGGGCTCTCCCCTGCCCCATGGGGGCCCTCCCGGCTCCCACCGAGCATAGCTCGTCCCCGCAGCTCCTGGCCTGGAACAGCCCAGCCCTCACCTCAGAGTTCGTGGCACTCTTGCCATCACTGGTGGACTCGGGCACGGCCGTGGAAATGCTCCACGCGCTGCTGGACCTGCCCTGTCTCACTGCGGCCTTGGACCTGCAGCTCAGGTGAGCCCCGGCGGTGACAACTGTCCTGGGTCCCCTCCCCATCCCCTGCTGTTCGTGAGCTGCCCCAACGAGAGCACCCATACCCTGGGCCTTGGAGCCTCTGGCGGGTCTCACACAGCGGTAGAACCCCACCCTGCAGGTACTGGGTCCCAGGCCCCTTCCGGTCCATCCCTCTGAGGCTCATCGCTGGCTCAGGGTGCTGTGATGACACAGTGACGACTGCTCTGTTTCTCCTGAGGGTTGGAGTCAAGTCTCTCCACCCCGGAGCCCGGCCTTAGGCATCTGCTTGCTTGCAGGCTGTCACCAGCTGCAGCCGAAAGACCACTGTGGGATGTCTCCCTCAGGAACCCTAGCTGCCTGGAGGCCTCCCGGGACCCACAGTTCCAGGGTCTCCTCCAGCACCTGCTGCGTGCCACGGCCAGTGGAACCACGGAGAGGTAGGGGCCGCTTGGGCCGGGGGGCCCTGGTCGGGTTGGGGGGGTGGTGCCTGCGGCTGAGCATCCCCTGGGCCCAGGTAGGACAGGAGAGCACCCTGAAGCCTTGGGACAGGGCTATATGTGTGGCCAGAGCCCATTCTCAGTGTGGGTGAGACTTGTCTGGGGACATCTGCCCCCCGGCCTTGTGCCTTCTGGCCCAAAGGGGCCTCTGCGGTCGCCCCCCACCCTTGGCAGGCACCACCCATGCCGTGGGTGCTCGCTGGACTCGGGCCTCCCACTCAGTTCTTTACCAGCTCCCTGATGTGGTCCACACAACCCTGCAAGATAGGCACTGTGGTGACTCCATCCTGCAGCTGCAGAAACCAAGGGGTAGCACTTCCCAGGAGCGGGAGGGCCAGGACTGGAACAAGGCATCCCGACTGCAGACCCCGTGTGAGCCGTCCCCATGTCCCATGGGAGCAGTACTGCCCTGAGTGGCCAGTGGCTGATGACGGGAGCAAGGCTCTAGCAGGAGGCAGCAGGCATGGTGACAGGGTGGCCTTGTCCCAGGAGGGCAGTGCAGGCGGGTTCAGAACTGGGTCCATGCCACGGCACCATGACCCCGTCCTTTCTCCCCTCAAGCACCAGCCAACTGTGGATGCGTGGAGAGCGCACCCATGGGCCCCGGGGAGCAGGTGGGCAGGTGCTCAGGGGGATGTGCCGTGTGCCCCGCAGGTTGGCGCCGCTCCACCAGCTGCTGCAGCCCCTGGCCAGCCTCACCCGGGTGGTGCAGTGCGCCGAGGCCGTGCCCACCCTGCTCCAGGCCTTCTTCTCAGCTGTGACCCAGGTGAGCCCACTTCTGGGATCCTTCAGTCCCACGCCAAGGGGGCTTGCCGTGGACCTTTGCAGAGCCTGTGTCCTTGATCGAAGAGCCCGCTGCCGATCAGCAAGAGGCACCGGGAAGGGGCCTGAGTATATATCTCTCTCTTCACCCCAGTTTGCTGATGGGGCCTTGAGCAACCAGCTGGCACTGCTGCTCCTGGAGAGAAGCGACTCCCTTTACCAGGTCCCCCAGTATGAGGCCCATGTGCACAGGTGGGTGCATCACCGCCTCCCCGACCCTCCTGCCCCCACCCCGGCCTCCCGCTCAGCCTGCTGCAGCTTTGAGTCCCCACGTCCCCTAGGCTACACCCCCTTCCAGCTCTCTGTGGCACATCTCCTGTCCTCCAGCATCACCCCCGGGCCAAGCTGCTGCTCATGTTCCTTGTTCCCAGTCCAGATGGGCCCCGTGTGCATCCCTCCTGCCCCAGCTCTGTAACCTCCAGTATGGCCCAAGTCCCTCTCTGAGGAGCCTTCCAGACCATCCGTCCCCCTTCCAGAAGGCCTGATCCACACAGGCCTGTGCCCACGCCACTCGCCAGTCTCAGCATCCTCCCCAGTGGGCTGTGGGTTCTTTCAGAGGACAGACCATTTCCACCTGGTGCTCAGAGGCTCCCCCCACCCCCACCTGATTCTGGTTCTGGATTGGGGGCCACAGTCTGGAGCCTGGGGGTGGCCGCCCACCAATGTCCTCCCCGGGTAGGGTGCTGAGCTCACAGTTCCTGGTCCTGTGTGCGCGGCACCCATCACTGGTGGTCGAGCTGGCTAAGGAGCTGCTGGAGTTCGTGGGGAGTGTGAGCAGCGTCCACAGCAGAGAGACCATGCTCACGGCTGTGGTAAGGCCTCCCCGCCCCACCCCGCCTCTGCCCCTTCCCAAGCCAGGGTGCCTGCAAGAGGGCTGAGGCTCTATCCCCACCCAGGTGTGGGCTGTCGGCGAGTATCTGTCCGTGTCCTGGGACCGTCGGTGTACTGTGGAGCAGATCAACCGATTCTTTGAGGCCCTTGAGGCCCTGCTCTTCGAAGTCACCCAGTCCCGCCCATCTGCCACCCTTCCCAAGTGCCCCCCACGGGTCATCACAGTGCTCATGACCACACTGACCAAGCTGGCCTCCCGGAGCCAAGACCTGATTCCCAGGTACAGGATGGGGCACATGGGGGAGACCTGCATGCCACCCCCTGGGGAAGGGGAGATGGCTTTGGGATATCTCCCAGGCCCCCAGGGTCTGCCCATGGCCGGCAGCACGAGGGTGACGTGGACACAGGTGGTGTGGGCAGCATCCTCATTGCCTCACTTCTCCCAGCCGAAGCCCCACAGCCTGGAGGCCACGGCTGTCCCACGAGGGGTGCATCCACAGCTCACCAACTGGGATCCTTATCCTCAGGGTCTCTCTGTTCCTGTCAAAGATGAGGAGCCTGGCCCAGAACCCAGCCCCGAGCTCCGACCGCTGTGGGGAGGACGCGGGGGCTGTCTGCACACGGGCCGCCGAGCTGCTTACCCTGCTGAAAATGCCCAGCGTGGCCCAGTTCGTGCTCACGCCCAGTGCTGAGGTGTCAGAGCCTCGCTACCACCGTGACACCAACACGGCTCTGCCCCTGGCCCTGCGCACCGTCAGTCGCCTGGTGGAGAAGGAGGCAGGCCTCCTGCTGGGGTGAAGGGATGAAGACCCAGTGGAGGCTGGCTGGGCTGCAGATAAGAGCCCTGTATTAGGGCCAGACTGCGGCTTCCAGAACCAGAGGGCCCGTCAGGAGGGGTGTGAGACCCGGGGAGGAGCTTGGGGTGGGTCACACGGCTGTCCCATGCACACCTTCCTCTGGTTGTGTTTCTCGTGCACTGAGCTGTGCTGAAACAGGTCTGACTCAAGCTCTCACTCCATTTGGGGCTAGATGGGGGCTGCTTGGTCTGTTTCTGGCTGCTCCTTGTTTGGGGGCAAGAAGAGATCCAGCTACAATAAAGGTCTTTTAGAAGGTCCCGGTGTGCACAAAGCAGGGGAGAGGGCCCCATACAGGGGAATGCGCTGGGCTGGGAGGCCTGGCCCAGGGCAGGTGGGGACCCCCCAGCTGGGGCAGGCACCTGGGGCTGTTCCTTCCCACCTAGTCCCCACAGCAGCCCAGATGCTACAACAACAGGACTGTGGACAGTCAGGAAGCATGTGACCTTTCCAGAAGTGCAGCCACCACTGGAAGGGCCGTTGCTCAGTATCCTTTCTTAGCCTGTCTTCTGATACTACTGAATGATTAGAGAAACTGAGGCTGGGGCTCTGGGGCTCTTTGGCCTGCAGCCCCCTGCCATCGGGGCAGCACCAACCCAGCAGGGGTGCTCGGCCTCGGCCTGACTCCTGCGGGCAGAGCCTGAGAGAAAATCCAGGATCGCTCTGGTATTATGCCACGTGAGGGAGACACGTGAGTGTGGCCGAGCAAGGAACGTGCCCTGCCCCCTGCCCCCTGCCCCAGCAGCTCGCCCCGCTCCAGCCTTTCACACCAGCTCCCAAGGCTGCCCCCCGGCTCCGGCCGCGCGCACGGGCGCCCGGCACCAGGTGGCGCTCCTGCTCCGCGAGCCCCACGCCCGACCCGCCGGCCCGGCCCCGCCCCTCCCCTCCCGCGGACACGGGGGTGCCCGCCTCGGCTCCGCCTGGCGTCCTCCGAGAGGACAGGTGGCGGCCAGGTGCGGCCGGTGGAGGACCGAGGACGGGCGGAGCAACCCTTGGGCTCCCCGCCCCCGCGGCCCCGGGCGTCCAGGCCGGGTCTGCCGAGCCCTCCGTGCCCCAGGCCGACCTCGCGCGGCCCCGCGCCCGAGCTGAGGATGTCCGGCCGCCGGGAGTCGCTGTTCTGCAGGATGCCTGCGGGGCTGTTTTCGGTTCGCGCTCAGCGTGCGGTGTTTACCGTAAGCTCCGTCTCAAACCTGCGCGAGCGGCGGCTGCCTGGGGAGGACAGGTTTTGCGGAGACCCATTTCCCTGCCTCACACGGAGCCAAGGCCGATCGAGAGACAGTCCCTTTAGGTTTTCTCTGCGGGGCAAACTACCAGAGCTCAGACCCCGGGGGGCTCCCAAGGGCAGATGGGGTCTCCTGCCACCCTCGGGTTGTGGCCGGGGGTGCGGCGCGAACCCCTCCCTGGGCGTCCTGTGCCACGTGCTGGGCCAGCAGGCTGTGGGCAGAGGCCACGCAGCCTGGGGTGTGCTGCGGAGCGGGGCTCGGCCTCTCGCGCTTTGCCACTGCCGAGAGCATCCCCGGCCCGTGCGTCCGTCTGGGAGGCGGGAGGCGCGTGGGGCAGACGTGGCCCCACCTGGAGCTTGGAACCCCCTCCAGCTGCGCTGAGCCGGTGAGCGAGGTCTTCACACACTGAGCGTCCCGTCCCTTCAGAGCGTTAGTATGGCCGTGGCCGGTCTAGAGGATCAGGCTGCAAAGCGGAGGGGGCCCTGAGCAGTTACCGCCTGTGAGGCGCCCGCCGCTGTGCGCCCAGCCCCTTCCCAGGGCTCCAGCTCCTTGGGAACTTGGGTTTTGTGGGGTCACCCACTGGGTTCCACGGCTCTGTCTCCTCCACCGCGCACAGCGGTCAGGAACCGAGACCAGTAATTGGGTGAGCCTCAGGCTCTTGCTGGCCCCTCTGAACTTGAGGCCTTGCTTCAATTTGGAGCTATCGGAATTTTCCTTTTTGGTTCAATTGTACATTTAAAGTGAATTTTTAAAAAATACACATCATCCAGCAGTTTCAGATTCAGTAGCAGGCGGCGCTTCAAAGCAGGCCAAGCCCTGGCCCCTACCTGAGGCGCCCAGCCAAGGGCCTGCAGCAGGTGCAGGCGCGCCTCTCCCCTACGCTCGCCAGAGGGCAGCATGGAGCTGCGCGAAGCCCAGGGCATGGGCCCGACCTAGGACACCTCTCCCTGGGAGGGGCGCGTTGGCCAGCCCCTTTCTCC
Source organism: Canis lupus dingo (assembly GCF_003254725.2). Lineage (NCBI taxonomy): Eukaryota > Metazoa > Chordata > Mammalia > Carnivora > Canidae > Canis > Canis lupus. Next base: position 12,698,732 of record NC_064248.1, on the reverse strand, counting down.
CCCAGGTCTCTCTGTGCCTGTTTGAGCCCAGCCGTGAGCTCTGCGCTGTGACGACCGCACAAGAGCCATCTGTACATAGGCCACTGCGCTGACCCTGCTGAAGATCCCGAGATGTCCCAGCCCCGCCATCACCAGGACACTGCCACGGCCCCGGCCCTGCGCACCGCCAGCCGCCTGGTGAAGGAGGTGAGCCTCCTGCCGGGGTGAAGGGACGGTGACCCGGTGGACACCCGCCCAGTTGCAGATTAAAAGCCTGGCCTGGTATTAGGGCAAAGCTGCAGCTTCTGTGACCAGAGGGGCGGTCAGGAGGGGCGTGAGGCTCAGGGAGGAGCCTGGGTGCCCAGGGGTCAGGGGTTGTCTAGACCCTTTGAACTTTATGCTGTGCATGTGTGACCAGCAGGAGCAGAGGCAGCTACCCCCTCCCCACCACTCTGGGCCTCAGGGCTGGGTGGGGGACAGAGCGTTAGTTAAAACCATATGGGGCATCACAAGGATCCTGCGTCCTCCCAGGGGGTCTCCCTCTGGACCACAGCACAGTGTCCACACTAGCTCCACACACTGCCACCCTCTCAGAATACGAAAGATAGTTTATTGAATCTATACGTCTCCATTAAAATTTTTAAACATAAAAGCTCTGTAACAAACATCACAATTTAGTGTTATCTGTCATATAAATAAAATATACACTAAGATGTACATTATCCACAGCAGGGAACACGGCATGAGCGCGGGAGCAGCAGGGCGGGGAGCACAGGGGCGGCCACCCTAGGGAGGCGGCGTGCGGAAGCGGATCTTCTTGGCTGTTTCCACATCAGACTTGGCAACCAGAAACCGCATCTTCTTTCCCCCATGTCGGATCAGGTCCACGGCTCTGAAACCCAGCGCAGGGGAAGGAGGATGGTGGAGCAGGGCTCGTGTCGTGGGGGCTCCCGGGGGTGCCCAGGATGGGGGCCTACCCCGTGCCGTGACCCAGAAGTGCTCAGAGGGGCCTGTGCTCACACTGCCTGGTCCAGAGCCCACCCCCCACCCCGAGGAGCCCCTGGTGGAGCTGGGGTGTCGTCAGAGGTCAAACGAGCAGCTGAGGGCTGAGCCTGGACCTCTACCACAGGGTAAGGATGGGACCTGCTCGCGGGCCTTGGGGTACCCTGGGGCTGCAGCACAAGGCGGTGGTACCTCAGGTAGCTGACGCCCATCAGGCTGCTGCCGTTCACTTCCAGGATGCGGTCTCCCAGGGACAGCCGGCCATCCGACGCTGCAGGGCTACCCGGGAGCAGGGTCTGGATGTAGAGCCCAGGGGAGCCCAGCGGCGTGTGCTGGGGGGAGAAGCAGCGGCCTCAGGGCGCCGTGGTCTTCAGTGTGTCTGCGAGGGCAGCCCTGGACACCATCACAGCCCCCAAGGACCGAGGTGACGCTGCACGCTCTTCCCTCCTCCCGGATTCCTGAGAACTGCCCACGCCCCAAGCCCCTGGTCCCCAGCCCTCCTCTCCTGGTGAGCTCTCACGCTGCGGGCCTGTGCAGAGGGACAACTCACCATCCCGTCGATCAGGCCCATCCCCAGTCCAGAGGGGCCCCGCTCCAGCTCCACCACAAAGACATAGCAGAAGTCCTCGGTGCTGGAGCTGTGGCTGGAGGGGGCGGCCGGGGGCTCGTCCTCGTGACCCGCCCCATCTCCTGGGTGGGCAAGGAGACGTGCCACTGTCTACGCTGCCGCAGCAGCCCACCCCAAGCCCAGAGGCGGTGCTCACACAGCTCCTGTCGGGGGGAGGGTCTGGACTCCGTCTGTGGGCAATGCCCCCGTGTGCCTTTGGGGCACGTCCACCCCCCCCCTTGCAGCTGCCCCAGGACACCAGCCCCTGTCAGAGGCTGGCTAGTGCCAGTGGCTGAGCGGTGGGCTCTGCCCACGGTCCCCCCAGGCTCCCTCTCTCCTGCCACAGAACTCTCCTGAGACCCTCCCCAGGCCCCCTGCCCAGTACTGGGACCCCCAGAAAGCCTGCCCTTTCTTGACTGGGGCCACCGTGAGGGTGGAGGGTTGCATCAGTTCTCTCTTCAGGTCAGGTCAGGGCTTCGGGCAGAGCTTGCAGCCCCCATCTCCGCACCGCTGAGCAGGTATCCTGCCTCCGGCCTGGCTCGGCCTGGCTGTGCCTGTGCTCAGGCCACACTCCGCGGTCTGCAGCACTGTCGGGGGCTGTTCTGCCCCCATCCAGCCCCCGGGGAGGGGGGCACACACGCCCTGCCTCCTCCCTGCCCCCCTGCCTCACACCTCCTCCCATGTGTCACCTGAGTCCTCTCTCCCTCCGCCCTGAGTGTGGAGACTCAGTCCCATCTGTGCATGGTCCAGCTGCCCACCCCGTCTGGCGTCCCAGGCTATAGGGTTCCCGGGCAGGTACTAAAAGCCCAGGCCAGACAGGCCCCCGGGACCTCATTGGTGGAATGACCCAAAGGGGATCAGCCCAGGTGCCAGCAGGGCTGGGGTACAGGGCCTCACCTTCTGGAGCTGCCCCCCGGGAGCCACTTTGTCCGTTCCTCCTCCCTTCCAGGAGTGCTTGCCCACAGGTGCCACCAGGCTCTGGCCAGTCAGGGACAGCGGGCTCGAGGCCGAGTGGGGTGCCGGGAGGCGTGAGCAGGCACGAGGAGTCTGCCTGCAGGGGGCCAGCCTGGGGGCCCCCGCGGCTCTGCCTTCCCGGAGGGCCCTGTGCTCGGGGAGCCCCTGAGGAAGGAAGAGCGCGCATCTGGCTGGCTTCACGGGCTCCCCTGGAAACCAGCGGGCAGCTCTGGCCCTCTGGGTGCCCTTCCGGGGTGGTGTGGTGTGGGCCCTGGAGGCAGGGGAGAGGGAAAAAGTTCAGGTATTGACAGGCTGACAGGAGGGGCCCAACGTGGTGGGAGAACCAGAGGGGTCTCCCCAGCCTTCTGCAGCCGGGGCTCCACGAGCTGCCCAGGGCAGCAGCCAGGCCCTGTGTCGGACCCAGGTACCTGGAGGTACTCTGGCTGGGACGGCCCACCCCCAGGACTGGGTTTGCTGCGCAGGCTCCACAGGAAGTGGCGGATGTAGAGGAGGTGCTGGTAGATGCTGTCATCCAGGCAATCTGCTTCCAGATCCACCTGGAAGCCCTCACTGGGCAAAACGATAGGCGGGGGGTTTTCATAGGACTCCAGGACATCCTCTGCGGGGGAGGGACACACTGTGACCGGCCTGGCCAAAACAAAACTTCCTGCCCCTTACCAGGCTCACCCACCACCCCTGCCCAATACTGTAGGGACTAGGGTCACAGCAGTGGGGCATTCAGGCGAAGGCAGCTGCCCACACCAGCTCTCAGCCCTTCAGTCCCAGTGACCACCCAGGATGAAGCCCAAGCTCCCAGGGAGGACACGGCCCTGCCAAGTGGAACCTCTGCCTCACCCCCAGCTCCACCCGCCCCTCTGGGCACTCCCGGCCTGTGCTGACTGCATTCCGCATGTGTCACCGTGATCCATTAGCTGGTGGCACGTGTCTGTACTAGAACAGGAGCCCGGTCCGACAGCAAGAAGGCCAGCACCCACACAATTTGGGGCTCCTGGCAGAGAGCCTCCCATGCGGCCGGCCTCAGGAGTGAGGAGGGGCCCAGGGTCCCGCTCAGACCACTGGCTCCATCCAGGCCAAGGCTCCAGGTGATAGGGGCACAGCAGAATGTCGCCCACGGCCTTATTTCTAGCTGCACTTTCTACCTTCTTTTAATTTCCATCTCTGTATCACGATGTCGTGCAACGAAAAGAGGTGGGCATCTATTTGTAAATCACACGTATATGCACATACAGAGGCCCATGTCCACTGTGTGGGGCAAGCACACCACCTCCCCCTCAGTGTGGGGACCTGCTCTCCTCCTGGTGGGTGGTGCACAGAGCAAGGCCCCATCCTTGCGCTCCTCGATGGGGAGGGGACCTCTGGCCTGACCCAGAGGTTGGAACTGGGCCATGGACTGTAGACTCTGACATCCAGCTGTGGGATCTCAGAGTCCCTAGGCAGGGGACAGACCCAGGCACTCAGGAGGAAGATGGCCCCAGATGCTCTGCGGGCTCCTCTAGGGAAGTCCCCCAGGGAGGCTCCCCTTTGCCCCCAACACAGCCCACAGGACCCCTTGCTCCTGCCCCTGGGACGGCAGCTCACCTGACTTGAAGGCATCGGGGCTGTCCTGGGCACCCGGCTCCCAGGCGCTCATGGGGCCCATGGCCGAGGCCAGCTGGTACTGAGTCAGCAGCCGGTGCAGCTGTGCGGGGCTCAGGGTGGGGAACGCAGCCCGCAGGTTTGCCCAGCTCATCTGGGTGACAAGAAGGAGCTTGTGGTCAAGACCCCTGGGGGGGCACAGCTACACCCCCAGGGAGGGTCTGCCGGGCACTCTGCGGGCAGGGGCAGAGGCCTGTAAGGGCTGATGAGGCCAGCAAGGGGGTCAAAGCCCCAGAGGTGGCCGTTCCTAGGGGCCAGCAGGCACCACACCGCACGCTGTGCCCCCGACATGCCTCTCACCGCATCGTGGCAGGGCCGAGAAGGGAGGGAAGGAGCCCTGGGGACACAGGGCAAGAGAAACGGGATTCCTGCCTCACGGCATGGAAGAGTCGTCGACCCGGCAGCCTCAAGACTCCATGACGGCACAGCCTTCCACCACCTGGGACCCCCGAGACTGGCTCTGTGGGCACAGGACAGGGAGGCTCCTCCAGGGGGGCTGGCCGCCCAAGCCATGCAGAAAAGGGCAGACTTGTGCACGATGACGTCAAACAGCTTGCACGTCCCCTGGACCACAGTCTCTCCCGCAGCTTCCTGACAGGTGCCCCGAGGACCCCCGCTGACCCTGCCCATCGGGGCCGGCCCACGCTCACGCCCTGGGTGGCGTGTGGTGGCTCATTGTCCCCCAGCTCCTGAGGTTGCTCTTCAAAGTTGGAAAACACTCCGTTGGCTAATCTTCGGGATGTGTCCCGTCTTTATTCTTCCAGGAAGTTCACAGATTTCTCGCTCCCAAGGTCCCGACACCCTGGCGCTGAGTCCCCCCTGCAAGTCGGTCTGGCCGCCGAGCTGCTCAGCCGCAGGCACCTCCAGAAGCTCTGGGTCAGCGGCCCGGGACCTCGGGGTCTGGGCTGCCACTTGCTGCGCGCTCTGCACTCCTGCTGTTTGGACCTGGGCCTTGTTGGCCGGCGCCCTCCTCCCATCTTGCCTTCGCTCCTCTGCTTCACTGTCTCCCGGGTTTACTGCCAAGAGGCCGGGGCTGCGGTTAGCAGGTGCCTCTGCCAGAGGGACAGCAGTGCCCCGAGGCTCCCGGTGCAGGGGTGGGGGGAGGTGCAGGGCACCGCTGGGAGCCCACAGGCTCTGGAGGCCTCCGGGTGCCTGAGGCAGTGCCCTCTGGCTTTCCCCGTCCCTGGAATCCAGGCTTCGCTGCCCACCCCGTGCAGCGTCCAGGGCTGGGGTCAGGGAGCCACCAGCAGGGACCCAGCACACTCGCGCGTCCGTCTTACCCCAGCACAGGGACACTTTCTGGGTGACTTTGTGGCCTCTGTCTCCCGATCTTGCCACTGAATCCTTCCTCTCTGCTGTCACGGTTTTAGTTTCCGAGAGTCTTTTTGGTTCTCTTATTTATAGAATCCTATTATTTAACGGACACTAAGTCTTTTTTTATCTTCATGAAGATATAAATTTTTTTTAAAGTTTCTTCTTCCTGAGAAGTCTGTTTCAGTGGATGTCCAACTATGGCCTGTATTTATAGGACTCTCAGGCTAAAAGTTCTCACCTTTTTTAAAGGGCTTAACAACAACAGAAGAATTTGGGATGGTGACTATTTGTGGCCCGCAAAGCCTACAGTATTGACCACCTGGCCCTTTACAGAGAAGTCTGTCAACCCCTGATCGGTGTCCCCCGACCTCATCTCCCCGAGCCCGTGTCTCTCGTGTTGGAAGCCACTCACTCCCGTTTCAGCGTGGGTGCTGGGTCTGCCTGGCTGCCTCACGGTGGGACCCAGGTCTGCATCCTCCATCCCCAGCTCCCAGCTCCCACCAACCACCCAGCACCGCTAGGTCAGCCACCTGCTGCGGGGGAGGGCACAGGTCCCAGCCAAGCCGGCAGTGGCACACAGCCTCCAGCACTCAGAAGCCACTTGGCCCCTGAGAAGCCCCCTTTATCGGGGTGAGACTTCTGGTGTCGGGCTGACAGCCTGGTTTCCTAGCCTGGACACCCTTTGTCTTCAGTGCTCTAGAAATGAGCCCTGGTCTTCTGCTGGCAAGTGTGAGGAAAGGGCCGGCACCCGGCTGTGTAGGAAGGGGGGCAGCAGAGCACCCAGAGTGCCCGCTTCATCCTCTTCCCGTGCATGTCGTGTTGGAAGTACCACGAACACACGGGAACCGTACACGTCCAAGGTGCCCAACTGCTGTTCACAGGGGGGCCAGCCGATGCTCCCAGCTGAGGACAGGAGCGGAGAGCAGCCCAGGCCCCACCACTCCCCTGCAGAGCAGCGTCCCGACTCCAATGCTACAGCCGCAGCCGGGCTTCCTCCCTCGGGAGGAAGGTCCTGATGCTGGGACCACAATAATCCCTGCACCCCGGGCCTGACTCTCGCTCACCGACACTGCTCATGGTTGCCGACGGCCACACATCCACGTCACTGTGCAGAAGTGCACACCGGTGGATGCACCCCACTTTGTTCACCCCTTGTGCCGCTGAGTGCTCTTTGGGGCTCTACACCTGTGACATCCCCGTCTGCCTCTGCGAAGTGCAGGCCAAAGCACTTCTTGCCGGAGAACCAGTCAGCTGCCCTGACTATGAACACTGTTAAATGTGTCCCCCAGTTTTACTGAGATGCAATCATTACTACTCATTTTTAATATAGGGTCGGAATGATGTACCCTTCATTCTGGTATCAGCAATTTGTAATTCCCCACCTTCATTAGACTTTTCAAAGAGCCACTCCTGGCTTTCTGCTCTTTTCTGTTCCCCGTTTACAGATCTTGGGGTTGGAAGGAGCAAGAGCAGCACCTCCTCCTGCTCCAGGATCTGCATCCTCCCCTCTGTTCTTGGCCTCCTCGCGTCTTCCTCAGGAGCCAGCCTCCTCCACTGCGCAGGCACTCATCCCCCTTCCTGGCCTCCAAACGTCTCATCTCCATGTTCTCCGTCCCTATGGGCTTATGCCACCAAGAAGCCCAGCTTTGCTTTGGTTTGGTGCCATTGTGGAGGAAGCCAACCACATGCCTGCGTCCCAGCTGGGCTCAGCACCCAGGCGTCCCCAGTTTCTGAATTTTCTCTAGAAAACCCACACTTCATTTTTAGGATAAAAAAAATCAAATAACTTCAAAGACATTTGAGCAAGATCTGATCCCCAATACGTGGTAGATTCTCAGTACCTGCTGAGTGATCGCCAGCTGTGGGGCCTAGGCTTAGCCAGCATGAAGCAGTGGTCCCCCGAGGGCAAAGCCAGGTGACATACATGAAGTTGGTTACGCCCTGTGGGTGTGCAGCAGACAGCAGCTCCCGCCATTACTAAGAGTGATGGTGATGCAGGCACAGATGAGATTTTCTGAGTTGTGATCCTTGGGTAGAGGCCGAATACCCCAATTTTATTCCAGACTGAAAGGTCTACGATCCCTGTAGGAACTTCACATGTGCTCCCCCGGATGCTCCCGGCGGCACCAGCCATGCAAACCTCTCCCCATCGTCCCTGTGGCACACTCAGTGCTTTGCCAGGCAGGAAAGGGACACCGCTGGTTTGGTTTCAGTGGTATGGGGCCAACTGTGTGGAGAAGCGACTGAGGGAGAAGGTGAGGAGCTGTGCTAACTTCCTGTTGAGCTTCCAACAAGTGACCACAAATGCACATGCTGACAGTTCAGGGGGTCAGATGTCCAGTGTGCATGGGGCCAAACCCAAGAAGCCAGCAGGGCTGTGTCCTCCTTGCTCATTTTGGTTGCCTGAACTCAGTTCCTTGTGACTGTAGAATAGCAGTCCGTTTCTGTGCTGGGCTTCAGCTGAGGGTTGTTCCCACCTTCGGGAGGCCGCTGCACCCCATGTGCATCTTCAGAGGCAGGCAGGTGGTGGAGTCCCTCCTCCTCCTGTCCTCTCTCTGACCCGCTCTTCTGAGCCCACCGGACAAGCCAGGGTAAGCTCTCCATCTCAGGGTCTCTAACCTTAATCACACATTCAGAGCCGCCTGTGCTAGGTGGGGCCAGGGGACTGGACACAGACCTCTTTGGGGCCTGCTCCTGCCTGCAGGTGGTAGTGGCTGTGGAACAGAAGAAACTCTGCAAGATCTCAGAGGCCCAGAAGCCAGGTCTGGGGCCCATGCTGGGTTTGTAACTGTGCCCCTCCTACCTGGATAAGCTGGGCCCGGGGAGTGGCCAGCAGGTTGAGTGTGCAAGAAAGCTTCCGGAAGAAGCACTCTCCGGCCTCCCCATAGCCGGTGCTCCTCATCCACTCCAGGAGCTGCTGCAGGCGGGCGCAGGCCTGGACACCTCTGGGCCAGTGGAAGCAACTGAGAGAGGGGCCTACGAGCAGAGAGGGCAGGTGAACCCAGCTGCTCCTCACAGGGGCGTGCTGTCCGCCCGTGCCCAAGGAGGTCCCCAACACCCGTACTCCCCGACCCCAAGCCTCTGAGGACAGACCTCATGACCTTACATTGATCTCCAAGTTATCCAGCCTGCGTCTGGACCCCTCTCTGGGTTGGGTGGGGTAGGCATGGGTGTGAGGGGGCAGGGCAGGGGGGGGGCTGTGACAGCCACTGAATCCTAGGTGCAGAGACATGGGCCACACCTACAGCCGAGACCCCTTGCTCCCATCTGGATCCTGCCTGCAGACCCCAAGCAGCCCAGGAAGACCATGCTGGTGACACAGGTGCGTCATGGGTTCACACCCGCTCTCACCTCCCCATGTCCCAGCAGGACCCCTGGCTGGAAGTAACTGGCGCTCCAAGCCCCTGGCAGTGAGGAGAGCCTGGGGGCCAGCAAGGCAAGGTCAGAGACCACATCACCTTGGAGCCTGTCCACCTTCTCTCACTGCTGGGGCTGTGTAGGGACAAAATGAGCCAGGAAAGGCCGGTACAGACCCCCACCCCTACCGCCACCCTGGGGTGTCTGCAGACACAGATGGACATTACTGCTCCCGGAGGGACTCGCTCTGTGACATTAGCTACTCTCCTGGGCCTCCACTCCCAGCCCTTCCTGGCACCGCCTGGACGCCCGTGGAGCAAGGTGTCTCCTGGAACTTCAGGGAGCAGACGCCACGGTCCTCAGCGCTCACCAGCACCCGCGGCTTGGTTCTTACTGCAGGAGTGCAGGTCCCCAACACCCCAGGGCCTCACCCTTGTCCAGGAGCTGGTTGAAGAGCAGAGTGCTGGAGAAGAAGAAGAGGTACGCCAGCACCTGGGAGGCAATCTCAGGGTGCATCTGGAACTGCCGCAGGAGGTCCAGGGTGGCCTGGTACACGGACACGACATGGCGCAGCTCCTCCGGCAGTTGGGGAGCAGAGCACCAGCTCTCCCGGCGCTCTGTCTGGAAAGGGGGGCACTCCAGCAGGGCCGGGAGGCAGACATACAGGGACTAGAGGGGAGAGGGAAACACCAGCTGTGGTCTGCAGGGGCCCTGGGGGCCACACGAACCCCCCTGCCTGGGCCTGATCACATATCCTGCTCAACAGGCCTCAGCTGCCCCAAGCCAAGGCCAAACCCGCTTATAGGGGCAGATGACACCAGGAGCCACAGAGCCCCAGCCAAAGGGCTGCTGGGGACACTCCGCGGGTCTTGAGGGGACGGGGCTCGCCCCTCTTGTTCCATCAGACAAAAGAGTGGTGAGGGGGCAGCCGACTGGCCTGGAGTTCCCCCCAGGACCACACCCCTGGCCCTGGAGCACCCCTTCCCACAGAGCTGAGCCAGGCACAGCACTGGGGGCCAAGGTGATGGTCCTGGTGGAAGATCCAGCAGGAAGGCAGGCCCCTACACTCGTCTTGGGGGCGACAGGGCAGCATCTGCTGCTCCCCAGAAACAAGGTGAAAGCTCCGCCTTCCCAGGGGGTCCTCGCTGCCACCATACCTCAAAGTGATCCTGTGATGACTGGTCAAGGGCAACAGGCTTCCCCACTGGGAACCCCAGGGCAGATGTGAGCACGTGGTGAGGCGGCCCTTCCTGTTTGGCCAAGATACTGAGGCGGTGTCCTTCTCAACACAGGGCAGCTGGTACTAACTGGCCACGGATGCTTCTCCAACCACTGTCCTCAAAGTGCGGTGTCCAACCAACCCCCCTTGCTTCCCGCTGGAGAGCAGCAGGGGCAGGTTTCATACCCCCACGAAACCCATGCAAGTGAAAATTCAGTCTTAGCAAGTTGCCTCGGCTCGCCCAGTCGGGGCCCCTCCTCTCTCTGCTCGCCTGCCTACACCCCCCCCATGTGCTGGGGTAGCAAGGACCCTCCTTACCTGGGGGCTCAAACGCCCCCTCTGTTCACCGCAACGGCCACCAGTGTCCATGGGGCACACAGTCTACCTTCCCAATCACTGCCCAGCAGCCAGCCCTCCTGCTCCCCCACACTGCCCCTGCGCAGTCGGCCGACTCATGGGACAAGGGTGACCGAGCCAGAGAGCAGGAGGGGAGGAGCTGGAAGCCAGGGCTCACATGCGCAGAGGCAGCGGTTAGAGCTCACAACCCCCCAATGATGGTGAGAAAAGGGCCTATCTCCCCTTCGTGGTCCTCACCCCCTGCCCCAAAGAGCCATGAGGAACACACCCTGCGCAGCGTCTCAGTGAGCCGGCAGCCTGCTGTACCTTGGAGACGTAGTACACGCACTGCTGGAAGGCATACAGGATGACCTCCTCCAGCACCGCCATGGCCTCCTCACTGGCCGTCAGCGTGCAGGAGAACAGGGACTCCTTGGAGCCTGCGGGGAGACAGCAGTTACCACGCGGGATGTGTGGGGCGCCCAGTCACCTCCGGAGGGCGCTCCCCAAGTCCCCATCTTGGGTTTGGCGGACGAAGCCACACAGCGCGGGCTGCCGCCCCAGTCCCGCGCCACGCCTTCCCAGGGCTGCGGGGGAGGAGATGCTGGATGCGACGGCCAGGCCCCTTCCAGGCCCGTCAGTGCTGCAGCGATGCAAAGCACATCTCGAGCTCGTTACTGAATAGATGCCAGACACATTTTCTGTTGGAACCAGTGGCCCAACAATAATAGATTCTGACCCAATTCCCCTGCAGTCACTTCTCACTCCTGACACATGTCAAAGGAACACCTGGCCAAAGCTCCGAAGGAGACGGTCACTCCACAGAACTGTAACCTGTTTCCAAGAAGAGAGAAACCCAAATGGTTCTCCCCCAGCACCTGGGAGAGGCTGCAGGGAAGAAGCTGCTCTGAGACCAGGATTTTCCACAGCCCCACAGAGGGAGGCAGCCTTGGCTGCATGCGGCTCCTCCAGGACAATAGGCCCAGGTGGTTGGGCCTCCGCATGCGAGCTGGTGCTGAGCCTGGGGGCTGCCCAGCGGGGTGGAGGGGGGTATCAGTGGATGCCACATGATTTGTTCCCTCTGGGAGGGGTTCCTGTCAAGGCAAGAGGCCAAACTGGCCACAGGGACCCCAAACCTGAGAACCCCAACAGGGCGGAAATGTTCTGAAGAGGCCTCTAGATCTCAGGAGGCACGTGGTGTTCCACCAGCACTTAGCAGAGGTGGACGCCCTGCCTTTGTCTCCCACTCTCTCAGATCCTCGCTTTAGGATCTGCAGCAAGCAGGTCACATGTGTGCGTCCAGTGTAACAGGCACCAGCCCATTCTGCCATGGCCCTTTCGTTACCACACAGTGTGGGCTCCATGACCTAGGACTCTCCTTCCAGGGCTGGGAGAGAGGTGCTGGCTCTAATGGGGCCACCCACTGCTGGACAAACAGAATGGAAATAGTGTGCAAGTCCATCAGACACCCCCATCCCACCCCTACAACCATCTGGATGTGCCACTGATCAAGGCACTTCTCTTTCCAGGGCTTGGGGCTCTCCTGCCCAAGCCCACAGAGCAGCCCCCAAGGGCTCACTCCCCAGGAACCCGCCTGAAGCAGGAACCCAGAGGCCTTTACCACCTGCCCACAGTCCTCCCCAGAGCCCAGCCTGTGGGGTCTCACTGGGGACCGACCCTGGTGGGGTCTGGCTGCACCTGGCAGTCTCACTGGGCTTCAGAGGAGAGGCAAATCAGGCAACTTTGGGGTCCCTGGGGCTTGGGGTAGTAAGAGGCTCTTAACAGGCTGCTGGGCTGTAGCACCCCAGGCCTACAGAAACATATAAGGGTGCCCACTGCTGACAGCAAAACCTGCAGACCAAAGGCGACCCACAGCCAAGCAAAGCCAGCAGGAACAGGGCCAAGAAACCAGTTCCAAACCCTTTCCCTGGAGCAGGGCCTGGACGAGAGCAACACACCGCCCTGCAGGCCTCCTACTCATCCAGCCTGTCTGAGAAAGCCCACTTGTACCCCTGTGTGGCAGTCGGGGCTCTGGAGAGAGGAGGGGTGGCAGAAAGAGGCGGCCAGGACCCCACAGAGCACAGCCATGGGGCGGCTCCCCACAGATGCCACACGAATCTCTCAGACATCACTGGCAAACCAGCTGAAACACTTGTGCCCATGGTACAGGCTCTGCTGGAGTGTCCAGCCAAGCTGACACTCACAGGAACTTTTCAGGAGATCAGGGGCCTGCGCCTGAGGCCCCTAAATCCACAGGTGCTGAGGCAGAGGCAAAGCTCCCGGAGATACTCAGTGGATAAAATACCCCCTGGCACCCATGGGCCCACCTTCTATCTGCCCGGAGAAGGGAGGCGCCCTGGACAAGAGCTTCAGACAACAAAGATTGTTTGCGGAACGAGAAGGCGATTTTCCAGCGTTCAGGACATGACATCTGTTTTCAGAATTCTTCCCACAGAAATTTCCCGCTGAAGGTCAGGAGGCTGAGACACGGCTCTGACCTTGCCTCTGCCCTTTGGTGATGTTATTTTTCCTCTGAGCTCTCCAGCGCCGGCACCACACAGGACGTCGTTTGTGGGACGGTCAGAGCTCGCTGTGGTTTCCCCAGTCTGCATGGTCCACGGTCCCTGGGGTGGATGGAGGCAGGGCCCTGGCCATCCACGTACTCCCTCTCCCAGCATCGCCTTGGGGCACAACATCCAGGGCCTGACCAGAAATAACTCCCCCATGAGCAGAGGCAGCAGCTAAGAAAGCAGAGCCCCTGTCAGCCCCAAGTAGCTTTTTAAATGAAAATCTGCCAGACGCACGGTCCCTGGGCTCAGGAGGCAGGCCCAGTGGGGCCCACAGACCACAGCCTCTCAATAGTGTGTGAAACAAGGTCAGATGAGATGGGGCATCAGCAGGACTCACCCACCAACACAGTGCCTAAAAGTCACAGGGCGGGGGGCGGGGGGCAGTTTTCCCAGCTGACTCTGCTGGAGCCCGAATTGGCAGCACTTCTTGTCAACACCCCTGACCTCACACCTTGCACAGGAAGCCACACGTGCTCAGAGACAAGCCAGAGGCCCGGGAGCTCCCTGGCCGACACCACGTCCAGAGGAGGAGCCCCTCGACTCAGAACAGCTGGGGGGGGCCCCAAAGAGAAACGTGGGCTGTGGAGAAAGGGGATCATAGGGAGGGCAGGAGGGAGGCCCTGGGTTCTGGGAGCACCAAGCTCAGGACAGCCCAGGCTGCTTGGGCAGGGGGTGTGCCCTGGCTTTGGAGACACACAGAGGTCGTTTAGGTCACACTTGGGGAGAAGCCAGGTAACTGGGCTGCTTTAGGCCCAGGCCTTGCGGACAGAGAGAGCACCCTGTCCTGGGAGGTCTATCTGGACGCCTTGCACAATGTCCACCCAAGGGGAACCAGGACGGGGACAGCAGGTCAGCAGGCCTGAATGTCCACAGGGACGCAGAAGGTTCCAGTGTGTCCCTCTACATATCCACAGAAGCGCTGATTCCCAGGACCTGGGAGCCCAAGAAGCTCTCAATGTCCCTTTCACTGTGAAGTGGGGGGTAAGAAAGTACTAAGAAGCCATGACTGAGGAGAAGGGATGTAGACACACCTGCTGGCTCTGCCTCCCCTCACCCCGCCACCTCCCACCAGGCCTCCTGCACAGGCTCTCCACCCCACCGGTCTCCACAGCTCCAGGGTGGCCGACCTGGCACAGAGTAGGACAGTCTGTACCATGCAGACCATCGACTGCCAGGAGCCCCTCCTCTCTGGAAATCTGGCCCATCCCAGAGGGGCGGGAATGGGGGCTCAGCAGGGTCTCACACCCCTGGGCAAGGTCCAGGGCTCCCTGCTACTTGCTTGGGGCTCTTTCTCCCAGAGCCCACGGCCACCTCCCGGAAGACATGGCTGAGCACAGACCCAGTGCAGCGTCCCGGCACACTGAGCCTATGGGGAGCTGTGGCCAGGCCCCAGCCTGACTGCCTGGCTTTGTTCCCAGCCCCGGTTGGTGCCTTCAGAGGCAGGACCGCCAACCACGCCTGCCCGAAGCTTCCAGTGCCCAAGCCCCACCATGGGGAGGGAGGGAGGTGAGCGGCTGTTCTTGCCACATCAGAGCGAGGGAGGGTGTGGCAAAACCAGGCTCATCCACAGGAGGCTGTAGCCCTGGCTCCCCAGACTACCTCACCTCCTTCCCTGCTCCTTGCAGGAGCCACAGAGCAGACACAGAACAGCTGAACAGGGCCCAGCCAGATACCACCCTCTTCAGGAAGCCCCAGGCTGCCCCAGGCAGTCTCTCCCAGCATAGCACATTCTAGCATGTGCATCCCCTGCAGCTGAGTCTGGAAGCCAGCACATCCCACAATCACACACAGCCCCCAGAGGTACTGTCTCCTCTCTGAAACCAAGGTGTGTCCCGTAAGGGACAGCCCAGGGCCGATGCACTGCACCCTTCCTGCAGGCGCGCTAGGGGGTACAGCAGGCACACACAGTGGGATGCCTGATTATATAACAGGACATGACGGGGACGAGAGGAGTGGGGTCAGCCCAACTGCCAGCATCACCCCCTCCCAGAGGGAGCCCCAACACCACACCACCTCCCACTGTTCTAGTGGCCGACTCCACCCCAGGCAGTGAGGCGACCGCACTCGCAGCCCGCTCCCCCGCACGGCAGTACCTGTGACGTCCAGCTCCTCCTCCAAGCTCTGCATATAGAGCGGGCACTTCTGCTGGATGAAGTATAGGAGCTCAACTGAGTTGGACATCCAGAAAAGAATGTGCTGCAGGTCTGGCACCAGGCCAGCCATGGAAAAGCTGGCTAGGGAGATGGGCTCCTGGCTGCCAAAACAAAAGACTCAGGGTTACTCCTGGATGGTAACCCAGGGAGGCTGAATGCACCACTTTGCAAATAAGGCTGTTCGTTCCAACGGGACGCCACCAAAACCCACTGATGTCAGGCTGGGAAAGGGGACGCACAGATAAGTTGTTGGACACATGAGGCCAGAGGCACACATCCTACAAACCTCGCAGGAAGGACAGCCAGTGGCCACAGCCAGCAGTAAAGGACTCATGTAAACTATTTTCACATCTTGTCTTCGGGGATTGAGATAATGAAGGCACGTTGAGAAGAGCGTGTGAAGTGTGTGTGTGCATGGGGAGGGAGCAGCCCACGGCTGGTAGGATGAGGAGCAGGAGTGTAGTGTGTTCTTTATGTTAGCATAAGTGACAGAAAAACCAAACAGCAAACAAACAATCTTGGGAGGCGCATGGGCAAGATTAGCTAAGAACTAACTGGTCATAGCTAGAAGTAGTTGGAAGATTTAGAGGTCATTGTCAGAAAAAAAAAAAGAGGCTGCCACTGAGATCTACCGGGTGCTGCTGACACATGCTCCTCACACAGACTCTATCAGGGCCGCTCACTGCAGCTAGTTAAATCGGAAAGCCACCAGGCACGGGACTGGAACCCTCCAGTGCCTTCAATGATCCCCATCACAAGCCTGAGGGATGACCAGCCGGGAGTGGAAATGGTCCTAGAGGCACTCCTCCCTCCCAAGCTGGCACCTCGAGGCTCTGAGCTCCCTTTCCAGGGGACGATGACAACGTCAAGGCCCCCCTCCTCCAGAGTCCAATGGACTCCAGCCAAGCCCAGATCCACCCTGGCCCCCTCTCCTCGCTTCTTGTCTCCCATGCACCAGCCCCTAGGACCCAGGACCTCGTGTCTGTGAGCTGCCCATGGTGACAGGAAGCTCCCAGGCACTGTCCTGACACCTCTCCAGAAGTCTGAGGGTGCAAGTGGCAAGGCTGTGCTGAGCTCTGGGAATTCCTCAATTTCCAGCGTCAATGGCTGGTGTTTCTGGGCATGATACTGCATCTCATCCCACTCCCACAGCAGAAGCAGGTCAGCAGGCCATGCTCTGGTGGCCTCTGAGGATGCCCTGACGCCCAGCGCCCAGAATGTTGTCTTTGGTGCCACCATGACCACACCTAGTGACTCTCCTGACAGGGAGCACGGATCCATTTACAAGCAAATCAAACCATCCAGGTGTGACTTGGTTTGGTCTGAGGGGTAGGCTGGGCTGTCTGTCCAACAGTCCCAGGGACTCCTCACCCGAGAAACATCTCTTGTTGGTGCATGGTGATGGGCAGGCCAGGCAACAACAGGGCAGCTTCAAGGACAGTGCTGCCCCCGGGACCGGCAAGGGCACAGACTCTTTACTCCTGCCTGGTGAGCTGGCAAAAGCCACAGCGGCTTAGGGACTCCCTGTCATTAGTGATGGTCACACCCAGGCTAGCAGGGAACTAGGTCCACAGGAAAAGCCACAGGCAGCCTGCATGGGCCAAGGCAGGGACCTCAAGCTCCGTTTCACACATTCCTCTGATGCCTGCAGGCTTGTTGTTCTCTAGGACTAACTTCACTGCTGTCATGATAGTGTGACCTCTCTGTCCTGCTCCCGGGGAGGGAAGGAACTGGCTTCAGGCTGGGCCTCCTTGTCTTCACTGCTAGATAGGTCACTGCCACTGCTGCCACCCGCTCCTCTTGCAGGACCCTGAGTGCTGTTCCTCCAAATCTGTTCCACACACTCGCATCATACACGCATATCCACACAGGCGTGAAGAGGTACATGTCAGTGAGAAAGGGATTAATCTGGCCCTTCAGAGCCTAATTCCACTTTGTTTTCGACATTCACTGCCCTTCTCAATTTCACCCAGAACTCAAAGGGACAGACAAGCCTCTACTGACAAACAAACCAGCAGTATTGCCAACTGGAGTTTCGGTGTCGAATCCCGGAGAGGTCAGTGCTGATGCACACCTGCCAGCCTCAGGCCACATACCACAGTGCACAAATGAGGTGTGGTGAGGTCCGTCCCATCCCACTCCGGTGAGCATTTGGGGGGGGGGGGGGGCGCGGGGGCGGGAACAACTTCATGTATAGGACTCCAAGGTCAAAGGCAATAAAAGCCAAAACAGACAAGTGGGATGACATCATACAGCCAAGCTTCTGCAGACAGAGGAAACCATCACCAGAATGAAAAGGCAATCTACAGAGTGAGAAAAATATTTGCAAACCATCCATCTGAGGGGGTTAATTTCCAAAATCTATAAGGAACTCCTATCACTCAAAAGCAAAAAAAAACCAAAAACAAAAACAAAAAAACTAAGCACCTGGTTAAAAAGTGGGTTAAAGGGGATCCCTGGGTGGCTCAGCGGTTTGGCACCTGCCTTTAGCCCAGGGCGCAATCCTAGAGTCCCAGGATCGAGTCCCGCATCGGGCTCCTGGCATGGAGCCTGCTTCTCCCTCTGCCTGTGTCTCTGCCTCTCTCTCTCTCTGTCTATCATGAATGAATAAATCTTTAAAAAGAAAAAGTGGGTTAAAGACCTGAAGAGACATTTTTCCAAAGACGACCTCCAGGTGGCCAACAGGCACATGAAAAGGTACCCAGCATCACTCAGCATCAGGGAAACGCAAATCAATACCACGAGGAGAGCTCACCTTACACCTGTCAGAACAGCCGTCATCAAAAAGACGAGATGACAAGTGTCGGTGAGGGTGTCAAGAAACTGGAGCCCTTGTGCTCTGCTGGGGGGCGGGGGGGGGATGCAGAAAGGTGCAGCCGCTGCGGAAAACAGGATGGACACTCCTCAAATTAAAAATAGCACTAACATATGATCCAGCAATTAATTCCACTTCTGGGTATTTACCCAAAAGAATTGAAATCAGTATCTCCAAGAGATATCCCCACTCCATGTGTTCCGTGCAACACCATTCATGATACGGAAGATCTGGAGTCACACTAAATGTCCACCGAGAGAGGAAATAATAAAGAAAATCTGGTACATAATACAATGAAACATTATTCAGCCTTTAAAAAAAATCAAGGAAATCCTGCAATACGCTACGACACAGTGAACCTTAGAGATGTTATGTGAAGTGAAAGAAGCCAATCGCAGAAGGGAAAATATCGCAGGATTCTGCTTAGATGAGATATCTAAAACAGTCCAACTCATGGCCTCAGAGACAGAACGGTGACCTCTGGGGCCGGGCCGGGAAGGGAGAGACCAGAAATTGCCAAGATACACTTCAAAATTTATTTTTTTTTTTTTAATTTTTATTTATTTATGATAGTCACAGAGAGAGAGAGAGAGAGAGAGGCAGAGACACAGGCCGAGGGAGAAGCAGGCTCCATGTACCGGGAGCCTGACGTGGGATTCGATCCCGGGTCTCCAGGATCGCGCCCTGGGCCAAAGGCAGGCGCCAAACCGCTGCGCCACCCAGGGATCCCGATACACTTCAAAATTTAAAAGAGTGGTTCACTCGTTAAGTGTTTTTACCACAATAAAATAAATAAAAATAAATCAGATCAATGGGTGCTCTGATGTAAAAATGTTCAAATCTATTTGGGAAGCACATGGGAAAGTATTACTGAAATTATTACTAAAATCAAATGCATTTTTGCTAAGAAAAATTAAATTAAAATTTAAGAAGTTCAAAAAATGTTCAAAATAATTCATGAATAAAAAATAGAAACTAAGATAGAAATTATGCAAGAAAAAGGAAATAATCAATGGAACAGAAATGAAAGAAAAAGTAAACAGAAACAAAATTGGTCCTTTTAAGCAGATGGCAACAGACAAATCCCTGGGAAGATAAATCAAAGGGAGGTAAGAGGAAAGATAGAAACCCAAGAGGAATTAAATAGGGAGATAATACCACAAATACATGAGAGATGAAAACAGTCCTAAGAGAATAAACTTTTATTCCAGTAAACTTCAAGAACAAAAATAGAAGTCACCGAAATCAACACAAGCAGAAACAGAAAACCAGATATGCCCATAATCACTGAAGAAGTGGGATCAGCAAACCCAGGGGCCACCCAGACACTTTCATGGGCTACTTCTCACACACCCCAGAACCTGAGTCATTGGCCCACACACCCTGATGCAGGGAATTGGACACAGATAAGGCTGGCCAGCTGGGTTTCTGTGAACCTCACTGTTTAAAAAAATATATTTTATTTATTTATTCATGAGAGATACAGAGAGAGGGGCAGAGACACAGGCAGATGGAGAAGCAGGCTCCTCAAGGGGAGCCCAATGCAGGACTCAATCCCAAGACCCCAGGATCACAACCTGAGCCATAGACAGATGCTCAACCACTGAGCCACCCATGCATCCCTGAACTTTGATATTAAAGTCAGACAAAGACAATGGAAAAAAAATCCTACACCAATTTGACCTATGAATTCGGATGGGAAACGCTAATTAAAATGTCAACACATGGTAGATCGCCATGCCACACAAATCAGTAGCCATGAAGGGTTTAATCCCAGGGATTCAGCTGTGGTCAGAAAACCTGCAAGCACAGCACCCACACTCACGGGTTCCCAGGGGAAAAGGTGTGATGATCACAGATGCAGGAAAAGCACACAGCGAAGGTCAACAGTCACTGGCAATGTAAAAAGCAGCACCTCACACAAGCACCTGAAGCCCGAGGCAAAATATTCATAATGTGAAGTTCAGGTGTGGATCCTTGGGCGACTGGATAGAGTCTGTGCTCTTCTGTATTTTGGAAAGGAGTCACACTTGGATAAAGAGGAGGGGAGAGGGAACATTCCCTGAGGATGGACACAGGCCTGTTAAGTTCTAGAATAAAGACTGGGCAGGAATGCTGAAGGGAAGGCCTCGATTTCCCAGTGATCAGACACTCAGGAGGGCGAGGGCTGCATGAGCCCCTAAAACCTCAGCTGCATCACCTCCCACATGTCCCTACAGCTGGGGGGCAGCCACACTGGCCAGCCCATCACACGGAGGTTCTGTGCAGGTCCCCCCACCTCAGGCAGGCCGGCTGCCACCCTCTGAAGCCAGGGCTGCCCTGTGGGGCCTGGTCCACACGGAGCACTGCCCAGGGAGCGAGCTGGATGGCAGAGCCTGGGCCTCCCCTGCAGCCTCATGCCCCCAGGCACGAGGCACGTCACTTGTCATCAAACACTTCCTTCCTCTGATGTGGCGCTGGCTTCCTGATGTCAATAGGAGCTGGAGAACACACATATGTGAGCAGCAGGAATTCCACGCTCCACTTCCAGCCCGGGCAGAACAGCTCGGTGACCCCAGATCCCTGCTGCTCCTGACCCGGCCTCCATCCCTCCCTGTCTATAGTGCCCCCACTCTTGAAGGCAGCGAGGACCATTCCTCCCTTCTCTGCCTGGGACCGTGGCGGATATGTAAGCACGCACGCGTGGTGACGGCCTGCTTTACAGACGCCAGGAGCAGAAACACGATCGAAGCAATCCAGGGCGCCAGGTGTGACTTACAGTCCTGGGTGCCCTTTCCTCATGACAGGCAGTGACTACCCCTTTGACATGGCTCTTTGGGGGGTTGCCGCACATGCACGTTCCTTACGTGGGCCAGCTTGGTGCAGGCTTTACGCCCCTGCACACGTGCAGTCATACTACCGCCACTCCTCCGGGTGCTTCGTCTACTCGGCACTATTTTCAGATTCGGCCATACAGATGCAGCGTGCAGTTCATTCCCTTTCACCGTCGTCGCCAAGTATACACTGCATAAATGCATGGCATGCTGCCACAGGGCACATGGGTGCCCTCGGACCTCTGCGCTTACAGAAGAGGCCTTGAGAGCGCACCTCCCAGCCATTGTGTGAGTACATCTCTCTACGGGGCCCACATCAGAGGGGGACCAGCGGGTTGGGCACGTGCACGTCTTCACCGTTGATGCCAACCAGCTTCCCGAGGTCCAGCAGCGGTGTGTGAGTATAAACAGCCCTTTCCATGAGAAGAGATGAGGGGAACGGAAATGCACTACCCTAGCTCAAAGTTGGGGGTTGTACATTCTCCTAAAGAGGCAGGTTCGCTTTAGCAAAGCCATTACGGTAGGTGAAAGCAGGCCAAGGCTCCAGAGAGCATCTCACCCCCTCGATCTAACAGATGCTCCAGAGGAACTCCCCAAGCCCAGTGCTTCCCAGGGTGGTGAGCACAGAAATGGGAATGGTCACTCAGAGACAGGACTGTGTGACAGAAGCCCAGAGCTGACCCCAGCAGTGTCTGGGGGGCCCTCTGGGGGCTTGGCTCCATGGGGAGGTGCAGGTCTCCCAGGAGCTAGGGGCCTAAGTAGGGGCCATACTTACAGCTGTGCCTGCTTCTCCGCCAGTTCTTTGGTTTTCTCCTACAATCAAAAAGACAAAAAAGCAAACCTGAGAAAAAACAGAATACCGCAGGATCTGTTCAATGCGACCACCACTAAATTCATGGTATGCCATCCACATAAAAACCACGGCAGTGTCATTGTGGACATCCTGTACTGTGCGGCTGTTTACTGGAAACTAGGCTGGAAAGGATCATTTTCCATCTGATGTGACACCTTTCCATTCCATTCCTGAATATGATCTGCATATTTCCTGCAACAGACAGTTTACAGTTTACACCCAGCTCGCTGACATGACCACTGGCTCTTCAAGAAATAGTAAAGCAGGTCAAATATCCTCCAAATACCAGAAGAATCTACTAACGCTCCTCTTGTTAAGCTTTATACATACGCTTTCCACTGTCAGCCACAGGGGTGATGAGTACATGTGTGTGCTTGAGTATTTACAAGTACGTTTAAACATCCCAATGGGGACACAGGTTTAGGCAACCTTTTCTGTCACTTTTAATCAAGAAATGGCTCTTGCTTTAGCAGCAAGTTGTTATCTGGCTAAGCACAGCCCCAGGTGCCGACTCTGTTACTTGTTCTAGGATGTGCTAATCTGCCTCGAGTGTATGGAATAAAGAGCATGGTTGATGCCCAAGAAACAGTGAGACAAACGAAATATCCACAGCTCTTGACAGACCAGGGCTGAGACTCACAAGCAGCACAGTGGGGAAGCATGCCGGGGATGGCCTGGATCCAGACTCCTCTATTTATGAGCTCCAGACCTTGGGTGAGGTTGTTCACCTCGACGAGCCTCAGTTTCCCTAGCCAGGACATCAGATATGTCATATTGTCTAACTTACTAGGAAGTGTCAGGTCCAGGGCAGACTTAGAACAGTCACAACACCTAAGCATCAGGCCTTCGGTCACCGTAGGCCCCAGTGTGGTCAGGCTCCTGCACTGCACGGATGTCATCTGCCCTGTGCTTGGACCCCACACAGGGATAATACTGACATTGTTCTGCATGAGAACTGTGGTACGAGGTGGGCTCAGATGCCCATGATGCACACAGATAACTTACACAAACCTCTGGGTGTGACAGCCCATGTTGGCTTTTGCTTTTAAAAGGTTTCAAACATTTTAAGTGCAGATTTTAATCTGGGGAATCTCTCTAGTTTACAGGCCAAGATGAATGGGTGTCTCTGAGGGACTGTGTGTAACTGCCAGTTATGCTTCGGGTCCTAGGGAGTCCAGTCACTAGAGGGGCAGGAAGAGATGGAGGAGGGGGGAGTCGAGTGCTGGACTCAGACAGCCTGCAGTAGCTCTTGCCCTGGCCCTGTAGGGACAGGCTGTCTGTGCCCCCAGGGGACATCTGGCAGTGCCCAGAGCCATTTCCATGAGGGAAGGGCAGCCACTGGCGTGCAGCAAATAAGAGCCCAGGGACACTAGCCAACAGCTGACAGTGCACAGCCTGGCCTCACAACAAGAACTTCTGCCCAAACGTGCATGATACCGTGCTCTAGAGACCCTGATGGAAGGAAGTTTTACAACATAGAGAAGTCAACCAGTCCTGCACCCCCACCACCAAGCTGACAGGGGCTCCACGGTGGACTTTTGGCAAGAGGCACAGGGCACTCAAGTCAAATAGGTGCTGAGGGCTTGGGACTCCAGGGCACATCCCGGCTATGCTGGGCCTTGGGGAGGGACATAGGACCAGAGCTCACAATGCCACAGCTGACCCCACGAAGACAAAGTGCCTTTCCCACTCCCCCGCCCCAGGACACCCCAGGCTTCCTACCGGTGAACAGGCAGGGAAGGCTGGCCCTCAGAGAGGAGGGACTCCTGAGCTCCCCCAGGTGGCCACAGCCTCCATCCAGCTCCTCCCACAAGCCCCCACTCCCCATCCCACCCCGCTGAAGAGAACAGCACCCCCATGACTGACCCAGACTGTCTCTCGGATCGCCTTGGCTATCTTGAGCAGGAGCTGCCCAAATGAGCCAGGCTCCAGGCGGGTGGCTGAGTGCTGGATGCAAAGGCAAAGGAGGAAGGCAGGGGTGAGCTTGTGGTCGTCCCCACTGGGCTCGATCAGAGTCATGATTCGCTGCAGCAGTGCATCCTCCACTTCAGGCTCAAACTCCAGGTGCAGCAGCCTCGGCCGGGGTGGGGGGACCCGTGTGGAGCCAGAGGTGGAGGTGCCCCGGGCCCGGAGCGAGGCGCCACACATCCTGCAGCTCCGCGGCACGGCACGCAGTCGGGCCAGCGCCTGGGCAGGCAGGGGCTGGGCCTGCGCTGGGTCCTTGAACAGCAGCAGGTAGTAGAGGCCGAGGGAGAGCAGGTCCCCATGGCGCAGCACCACTGCCCGGCCCCCGACTTCAGAGAAGTTGACGGAGACGGGTGCCCCGGGGATGGGCTCCAGGACCAGCCTGCTCCCTGCCTGCTCTGGGCCGGAAGGCTGGTGCCTGCGGATGGTGCAGTGCAAGGGTAGGATGTCGGGGGCCGAGAGGCTTACACTGGGCTTGCTGGAAGGGGTCCTCTGGCCCACCGTGTGCTGTTCCCGATTGAGCAGGTACACCAGGCTGTCCTGAAATGCAAATACTAGACCTCAGGAGCCACCTTGGGAAAACCCATCAGCGGGAAGAAACAAAAAGGTGTCCCAGTCCCTGGTTACCTAAGCCATGCGGCCAGGACCGCCAGCCTGGGCCTGCCCTGCCCTGTAGCCCTTCCGCACCTGCTGCTTGCCCCTAGCCTGTCCCACATCGGACACTCACCCTGTCCCCAGGGGACGAGGCTTCCCAGAGCAGCGTCAGGGGCACACCAGACACCCAGGGATGACTCCGGCTCTCAGACAACGAGGCCAGACAAGGGACAAGCTGGGCACAGACACTGGTTTACAGTCACAGCCAAGTGCCATCAAGCACCCCCCGCAGGTGATCGGTGACAAGCTGTGTGCAAGCACCCTCCTTTGCAGCTCCAGCTTAGTGAGGCAGATGTCTCCTCATTAGACAGAATAGGGACAGGACTACAGCTTCTCTCAAAACCCTAATGAGATTCAACTATACCATAAAGAAAAAACTTCCTACCAGAAAATTCATGAGCCTGTGTTTCTTGAGCAATATGTCTTAGGAGTGCAGAAAACAGGACGTCAACCTAAAGCAGCTAGTCAGCGCCCAGAAAACCTGGCAAGATCCAGGCAACACCAGTCTGCACCACCAGAGACCCCTGATGCTGGCCTCAGAGTGTGTACAACCACGGGGGGTGCCCTCAACTTACCTTTCCCTCATTTAAACTCTAAAAAACACACCCAGGAGTAGAGATAGAACAGGCTAGTGAGACATGCAATGAGTGGAAAAGCAGGCTCTCTGAGTACACACGTGCCAAGAAACCCTCACCTTTTCATGCAAATGCCACCCTCTGCCCACCTGTTTCTTCAAGAAACCCCCTCTGACCTCTCTGTGGGTACTCAGCCTGAGAAGTCACCCTTGTGGTTGAGCATAGGCCCCAGTAAAGCCTCGCCCAGAGCCCTCATCTGGCCTCTTGTCAATTCCTACTGCTTGGAAAGCGTAAGGCCAGGTTTAGTATGGCTAACACCTCAGCACCAGAAGCCCCAACACCACACAGCATGCACCTGGCGTGAGCCAGAAGGGAGCTCAGCAGATCTGCACAAGCGAGCAGACAAAGGAGCTTCCAAGGGCTATGCCCCTGCAGACAAGGGCCCCAACAAAAGAGGGAAGTGTCTGACTGGGGGCCACTCTCCTTTCTGGCCTCCTCAGACAATGCCTCCCATGGTGCCCTCGAGGCCATGTGCTCCTATCTGGACAAGGGGACCCCCTAAGTTGGGGTCCCCAAAGCCAGGGCATGACATGGTCTGAGACACCATCTGGAAGATGGCAGACAATTCTCTGAGAAGGAGCCTGGTACTGAGTGAGCCCTGTCCTTGCTGCCTCCTACTGTAGCCTGTACAGAGAATGTCCTGGAAACAAAGCATGGGGGAAGCCTCCACTTCCTCCAGAATCTAGGACGGCCCCCCACAGTGGTCCCCAGCACCCCATTTCTACAGCCTCATTGTCACCAGAGCGACTGCAGCCCACAGAAGTTCACAGCTGACTCAGCTAGCAGCAAGAGGAGGCTTTCTACTCTGAGAACTTCCAGCGGGCCCTCCTAGTCAGCTCTCGGGAGGGCAGCTGGGCCTTCGTGGGGGCACAAGGGGGTGCACTCACGTGCTGTTGGCTGTAGCCCTGCAGAAGGAGTAGGTGGGGAGACTCATAGAGTGAGTAGCGCATGGTTTCCTGGCCGCGTTCCTCAGGGCCTGGGGTGGTGGCCGAGCTCAGGCTGCTCTCACTGACTGTGCGGCGCAGCCGGGGTGTAGGGGGGCTCTGGGCACCCTCTGAAGCCAGGGCTGGGGTTCCCTTGGCACGGCTCCGCTGCAGCCTCCGGGCTTGGGCGTTTATCCCTGAAACAGAAGCAGTACAGGGTAAACAGAGCTTAATAAATGAGGCCCACCTCTGGGTCCTTCTGAATTTAGATCTCACGGACCCACTTCTAACACTGGTCACTGTTTTGTCAACAGATGTGGAGAAGATCAGAGGACTCCACCCTCTGATCCCAACCTGGTAAGGCTGGGCCACCTCTGGACTCCCCTTGAAAAGCAGGCAGCCCAGCTGTTCACGTCTGGAGGAGCCCTACAAGGAGCCCCATGACCCACCCAACAGCCTCGCCACAGCCCCTCCCCTCTGGATGACAAACGGCACTGCAGCGTCGACTTCTGCCAGGGTCACCGTGCCAGGGGCTCCTGGTGCGTCACTGCACTGTGCCCAGAGCCCTGCTGGCCCACCTGTGTTTGTGTGTGTGTGCGCATGCGTGTGCCTGTGCGTGCGGGGGGGGGGGGGACGGTGCATGTGTCCGTGTGCATGCATGCGTGCTGTGATCAAATGAGACGAGACCTATTCACAGCCCCCTGGCCCTCCCCCATTTACAAGTAGGAAGCGGTCCATTTGCCCTCTGAGCCGGCTGGTCTCTGTCTAGGACAGCACGACTGTCCCTCCCAAGGATGCCCCACCACGGCCAGGTCGGAAAGCACACACATGCACACCAATACGCCCACAAGCACGCCCATGCAGGCGCACATGCAAACCCATGCACACACAAACATGCCCATGTATACACGCAGGCACACACATACACATATGTCCCCCTGCCTGGGCCGTGAAAGACAGTCTTCCATGTCCAGGAAGCAGTCTTTTAAACTAACGCTGCTGGAAAGCCGAGAAGCCAGATGGAGCCCAGGAGGCCGATCTCCTGTCACTCCCAACAGGGCTGACCCCAGCGCTTTTTTTCTGAGCCTTCTGCTGACTCCCCTCCCCACAGCCTCCATCCACCCCTAGCTGCAGCCTCCCTTCCTACAACCATTCCACCCAGATCAGACAAAGCCAGGGCAAAGGAGGGAGGCTAGCTGGAGCAAGGGTGCTCCCTTACCAGAGACCTGCCCTTCCAGGAGGAAGCCCGCTCTTCTGTAGCCACAGGGGGCTGGGTCTGCAGGAGGCCCGGCTGGCGGAGGAGCTGCAGTGCAAGGCAGTCCGCCTGGGCGCCTGCTGCTCCCCGCCCGCCCGCTGCAGAGCCGGCCAGCCACTGGCAGGCAGGAGCAGTCTAGGGCACGGGGAGGTAGGGCGGGGAGCAGGGGAGGAGGGGGGAGGAGAGTAGGGTCAGGGGGCAGGCCAGGATGGGGAGAGTAGGCGGGAGGTAATAGTAGGGGGAGGAAGGAGGGGAGCAGGTGGGGGGGAAGAAGGGGGAAAAGCAGGGGCTGCTAGGGAGTATGGGAGGGGCAGAAGGAAGTGTGGGCCAGGTGGGGCCAGGAAGGGTGGGGGGAACATAGAGGGGAGCAAGTAGAGGCTGGGGGGGGGGCAGATGGAAGCCAGCTTCCTGCCACTGTACCCCACCCCCACCTGCCCTGTCCCACCTGCTACTCTTAAGGAGGACAGACCTCAGTGCCTATAGCAGCACTGTACAACCATGGGGCCGTGCCTGAAAGAAGAAACATTTAAAAACCAGTCCAAAATGATGTTCTAGCCTCCCAGCTTTTCCTCCATCTAGGGCGGAGCCATGGGCCAAGATAAGCCTCAGAACTACTTCCCAGAAGTCCAAAGCCTTCCAGAGAAAAGGGGGTCCTTTCCTCTTAGATTCTCAGGGGCCCCCCAGATGAAGCCTGAGAGACCAAGGTAAGTGTCCCCTGGACTGCAGCCCCACAAGGGAGCTCACCACCAAGTAGGCCCCACTGCAGTTGGGCTCCTACCCCAGCAGACAGCCCTCCCAGTGCCCAGGGCTGGCTTCCCTGACCCCACTGTGGAAAGCAGTGGTTCTCACCCTGCCTGTGCTCAGACGCTCCTGGGGAGTTTTAGTTTTTGTTGTTGTTTTTTTATTTTTATTTATTTATGATAGTCACACAGAGAGAGAGAGAGAGAGAGAGAGAGGCAGAGACACAGGCAGAGGGAGAAGCAGGCTCCATGCACCAGGAGCCCGACGTGGGACTCGATCCCGGGTTTCCAGGATCGCGCCCTGGGCCAAAGGCAGGCGCCAAACCGCTGCGCCACTCCTGGGGAGTTTTAAATACTGCAGCTTGGTCGGCTTCCAGGTCTCCTTACTGGGTCTTTGGACAGCCACGTGAACACCAAAGCACCAGGGCTGAGGAGCAGTGGCTCAGAGGCCAGGCCATCAGAAGTGACGTGCCCACGGCCAGCACGGCTCAGGTGCAGAGTAACCCACAGCACCCAGAGAACGCAATTCTGACATGACCCCATGTTCACCCTACAGGTGGCATAGCCAGAAGGACCCTCACACATGCATGGACACTGAATGGGCCATGTGACCCTCTGTGGGCCTGTGTGTTCATAGGATGAAGATGCTATAGGGGGAAAAGTGGGGGCCACGTGTGCACCCAGAGGTGGGGGGAAAGCAGACTGGAGTATAATAGATAAGGTAGGATGCCAACTGTTTACATGCTTCAAAAGCCATAAAACATCACTGCATGTTGCTCATGGTTTACTTATGTGTGCAAGTGAGGCTATGTTTAAAAACGGATAGAAAAGGCACACAGTAAATTCAAGAAATGGCTGTGTTCCAGGTGGGGAGCATGGAGTCTGAGGATGCATATAACATAGCACAGGTGACAGGACACGATAATGCCACAGACTGTATCTTTATGCATAATGTCGTATATGGTGTTTTATTTTTATTTAAGAAAACTCTAAATCAACACAATTTTTAAAAAAGAGTTATGTCAATTCTGGGAGGAAGGTCTTTATACTTCTACTTCTTTAAACTTTCTTAAAATAAAAAAAAAATCATAAACACTGTGGAGGCCTCCCCAGGCTGTGACCACGGTTTCCCTGCAGCGGGGTATGGAGTTTCAGGGCCTGATGAGGCCCCCAGAGATGCGCCCCAGCCCCGCCCCCACTGAGCAGCAGGACCCGTGGCTTCCAGAGGGCTTCTAAGGACAGCCACCTTCCCTGCTGATGTCTGATTTCACTTCAGCTTTGCCGTCATCAGATTCATGCATCTGAGCAGCACGCAAAACCAGGACAGATCCGCCAAACTCGGAAACGACGTTCCCAGTTCTGGGTGGAGGATGCCAGGTGGCACACAGCTGGGCAAAATCCTAGCCAGACGCACCCCAGTAACCTCCAAAGGCCTGGCGTGTGCCGGTGGCCTGTGCGGCACAGGCGTTTTCGAGGCACTCTGCCCTTGGGCCCCTGCCACCTGTGATGCGGCTGAGGAGCCAGGGCACGGGGGCCACTGAGTCTGGGGCCTAGTGGTTGAGTCTCTGCCAAGAGCATGCTGGCCCAGCGGCCAGCCTCCCACCAGTCTGGGATTTCATTCACATGGGGGAGACTGAATGGCAAATCACTGCTCTTCAGCAGTGAGTTCTAATGAAATAAAAGGGCCACAGCGTCCACATCTTCCATGGCACAGGGACTCCAGGTAGAAAGCTATTCATCCTATGGAAGAGCGCCAAGCCTTGCCCGTGGGTGAAGGAGATGCACTCCAAGGCTGGGAAGCCAGAATAGGCCCACTCTCCTAACACACCCATTCCCCACCTCTTCCAAGATGGGCCAAATGTCCTGATCCACACATTTTCCTGCTATGGTGCAACTGAGCTCATTGGGGCCAGAGATTTTGGCCTGACTCTGCATCCCTGAGGGACACTCAGGAATCTGTACTTTATAAAAATGCCCAGAAGGTTCTAGAACACAGCAGACAGGCACAGGAACTCCTGTTGAGAATTTGTCCCTCTCCTTTGTCCGCAGACAAAGCCCTGTCTACAGAAATACACTGAGCACTTGGTAAACTTACTTGAGCACCTACCAATTTACCTTGAGTTTGGGATTTCCAATTCTTTTCTCTAGATGAATGTATTTATTTGTCAGCTCCTAGAAAGGTGGCAGATATGGAGCTCCCCGCTCCACCCTTACATACCTGCTCTGGTGGAAAAGCAGAAACACATTCAGCAGAGGAGTGAAAGCGAGGGTCTGGGTAATCTGAACCTGGGGAGGCTTCTGTGCTTCCCCAGGGCACACACAAGGGGCCTACCATTGTATTCCCACCCAGTGACACATACAGGACCTACCTTGTCATGTTCTCACTCCAAGGACACACACATGGGACCCACAATGCCACCTAACACTTGCTAATACACATGGGCACCAGACCCAGAAGCAAAATGATTACTTTCCACATTCTAAAAGGATAATGAACTCGAGGAGATTCTGAAGTAACAGGAATCACAGGCCCTGATGGGATGGATGTGCAGGGTCCAGTCTGCCTCTCCTGAATTGTTTGCCTCTGACATGGGAATTGGTAAGGGGTGCCCTGACCTGCAGAAGGTGTGACCGTGATCGAGACAGTGAGAGAATGCCAATGTCCATTCATAGTGGCCACGTTTACAAAAAGGAGCTCGCTTTCCCTGGCCACTGGCTCTTGCTAGCTCCCTCACCTGCCCAGAAACCCACAAGCATGCGGCTCTCTGCAGGGCAGGGAGCTCTGGTTCCTCCCCTACTGGCTCAGACACTCCTGGGAAGGAAGAGGTAGGGTGACACCCTGGGTCACATGGCTCTTTAACATTCAACTCCCTCCTCCCACCACAGCAGGTTGGTACAGATGTCCCCTCTGCTGGTGGAGAGGAGAGGACTCTGAGCATACCAGGGGTGGTAAAATTAATTTTGAAAACAGTTGGTAGCTGTCACCAGAGCTCCAGTCATGGGCCCAGTGCTGGCTCCAGAACAGCACTGGAAAGAAAAACACAGCTCTTTCCTGAACGTCACTAAGTTCAGGACAATAAATTTAACCTGCAGGGTTTACCTCCAAATCCTGTTTGCTCTTCCCTCCTGGACTCTGAGAGTTTGAAACAGTATGTACAACTTGGAAACTTTTGTGTTGCTTATATCCATGGCCAGGGCTGGAGGTCTCACAGATGTGGTTACCAGTGGCTACTAATGGGGCAAGAACTTGGTTCTGCATAAGGGAATTTTACTAGAATTAGGGGAATTAGACTATTTTTAGATGACCTCTAATAACAGTTGGGGATACACTGCTAACATACAGCATTGCTGCAAAACACAGAGGGAAGCTCAAGCAAGTCCTTTTGAACTGGAATGCCCTTTCCTACTTTAGCAAAGAATGGGATGGAAGCTCTTGGTACCAAGCAATCCTGGAAGTTAATTTTTTGAATTTGAAATGCACAAAAAGAATGACCAACTCACGGATAATTTGGTGAGTGCCTATCTAATGCATAGCCAGCCTTATTCTGGGCATTTTGAATTCCACTTCATTCTCGCATTAAACCCTATAAAGGTTTAATACTGAAGGGTAGATGGAAATATGTTAGCTTAGCTTTTTAGGACCGGTCTGACTATTGGAAAAGGAAATTCTCGGGACACCTGGGTGGCTCAGTCAATTAAGCAGCTGCCACTGGCTCAGGTCATGATCCTGGGGTCCTGGGATTGAGCCCTGTATTGGGGTCCCTGCTGAATGGGCAGCCTGCTTCTTCTTCCTTTCCAACACTTGTGCTCTTCTTCTCTCTCCCTCCCTTCCTCTCTCTCTCAAATAAATAAATAAAATCTTTAAAAAAAAAGAAAATTCTCAACAAAATGTGTACTGAGCCCCCCTCCCCTATCAAGAACAAGCAAGGATGCTTGCCATGACCACTTCTGTTCAACATTGCACTGGAGGTCCTAGCCAATACAATTAAGGCAAGATAAAGAAATGCAAGGTTTAAGAATTGAAAAGAAAGAAAATTATAATTATTTTTCAGACATTGTTTATAGAAATTGCAAAAGGATCTATGAACAAATTACTAGAATTATGAGGTGACTAGACATGGTGAGCGTGCTTATTCAATCATGTTTTAATATAGGAGAAACAATGAGAAAAGGATATGTAAAAGTAACAATGTCATTTATAATCATGTCAAGAAACATAAAACTACTAGAGAATAAGTCTACCAAATGATGTGCAGGATCACAACACTGAAAACTGCATAACACTGCTGACAGAAATTAAAGGCCTAATGAATAGACAGGTAAATACCAAGTTGATGGATTGTACGGATGTCCGTTCTCTCCAAACTGGTGTGTAAGCTCAATGCAATCCAATTGCAAACAGGGTCTCAGTAGATGTTGCATGGGCAAGTGTGTGTGTACCTATAAACCCATGCACAGTTAAGTGTGCAAAAACTGGTAAAACGTATATGGGAATACAAACAGCAAGGTAACCTTGAAGGTCAGCGACAATGCTGGAAGACTCGTACTACCAGATGAGAGCCTATTCTAGAGCTATAGTAACTGAGAGAATGTGGTATAAGGACCAAGAGACCACTGGAACAGAAATGAGTTCTGAACCAGAATCTCACATCAGCAGAAAAGACAGTCTTCTCAATAAATAAGGCTGGATCAATTGCATTTCATATGGAAAAAAAAAATGAATCATGACCCCTACCTCACACCACCCACAAAAATTAACTCCAGATGGATTGGAGAACTAGCCATGAAGGTAAAACAATAAAACACTGAGAAGAAAACACAGGAAAGATCTTCATGGGCTTGAGCACACAAAGATTTCTTACATGGGGGGAAGGTGCTGCTCACAAAGGGAACACTGCCCTTGGGAGCTTCTGAGTGCACTGGACAGGTTACAGACAGACACCGCCAAGCACATCTCTTCAAATATGACCATTGCACTGGTCAGAGAAACAAGAAAGTTTCTAGAGGGACCCTAAAAGAATCTGTTTCTTTCATCAACCAAACTAAAAATCAGATATAATAAAATTTAACTGTGTGGTTTGCAGAGTAACAGTGAAAACTGAACTCACAGCCTCACCAAATTTCCCATGTGAAAGTTAAGGCACTGACTGGGGAAAAGCAGGACCCTAAACCTTGGAACAGAGAAATCAGGGTAGGATCCAATGAAGCTGGGAAGCTTCAATGCCTGATTCAATCTGAGCCTTACTTGCCAAGAGAACCAGCTGTCCTCCTGTGTCTGAAAAAAATGGCCTTCCCTTGCTTACGGAACCTACGATAGCCTCACCTGGGAGCCCCAAGAGGCTGCCTCCTTCCCTGAACACCCACCTTTATCCTTGTTAGCACACTTTGGTGCACCAGAGCCAAGTTTTAGAGGAGAACAGTGCAAGAGGAAGCTGAGCAGCAAGCTGGGCAATAGGCAAGCCGCTCTGACCCTGGGGATCCGACAGCACTGGGAGAGTCTGTAGCAAGGAGGTCTGCGGTGTGGTCCCTCTGGGGGTTTTGGAGCATGCCTTCTTCCTTCCTTTTGAGAAACAACTCCTGACCTGTTATTGAGTGGGAACTGGACGTCTCATAAAGCAACATTACAGGACCGTGCAACCTAGGTTCCCCTCACTACCTGGTGCGGTTTCTGTTTTCCTGACTGACACAGTAACTGTTTTAAGAACTTCTCTTCAAAAGAATGTAAAGCCAAACTACAGAGTAAGAGGAGATATTTTCAGTATATACATCAGAAAAAGGACTCATCTCCAAAATCAGTATGAAAAAGGCAGATGCCCCAACAGAAACTAGACAAGGGTTTGAAAAGATACTGCAAATAAAAATATCCCAAATGGTCTTTCAACATATGGAAATGTGGCTAACCTCATTAATCATCAGATATACAAATTAAAACCACAAAGCAATACCGCTGTACAACCGTGAGAATAGATAAAATGGGAAGAACAGGCAGCACCAAATGTGAGAGAGAAAATGGAACAGTCAGACCTCTTACACACTGCGGGCACACACACTTGAAAAGAGGATTAGGAGCATCTCCTACAGCTGGACATCTGCACACCCATTGGCCCATCGACTACATTCCTAAGTATATACTGGACAGAAATTCACGCATTATCATAAGGTAGAGCCAAGAACATTCACAGCAGCATTATTCAACTATTGAGTCCAAACTGGAAACAACCCAAGTGTCTGGCAACAAGAGAATGGATTCATAAATCGTGGTGTATTCATATAATGCAATACTGTACAGCAATAATAATGAATGAACTCTTCCCTAAGCAACTAAATAAATAAGTCTTTAAAATATATTAAGCAAAAAACAAATTTTAAAAAAAGGCCAGACACCAAAAGGTATATGAGATATGATTCCATTTATAGGAAACATAAGAAGAGGCAAAACTGATCTTTGGTGTTCAAAGATAGCTGGGTCAGTGACTAATAGTTGGGAGGGAGATGAGGGAGCCCACTAGAGTCCTGGTAATGTCCTATCTCTTGATCTGGGTGCTTGCTGCACAATGCACTCGCTTTTTGAAAATTCACTGAGTTGCACACTTACAATCCATGCACTTTTCTATTGTGTGCTATATGCTGTATTTCAATGAAAAGCTTCCTTCCAAGAGAAGGAACTCAGGTGTTGAGATTATCATATACAAAATATGTATATGTAAACTTACCCTGTTTAAAGAAATAAAACACACCTTGAAATATCTATAGAGAAAAATAAACTATAAACAGTAATGCCAGGTTTGTAAAATAACCAATTAGAATCTCCAGAAATGAAAAATGCAGTAAAGAAACTACAACTTCAGGCAAGCCGCTCTGCAATAGTCCTTGCAATATACCAGACACAACAGAAAAGGGAATCCAGCGAACCAGAAGACCAGTCAAAAGAAATTATTCAGGAAGTGGTACAAAGAACCAGGCAAGAGAGAGAAAATCTAGAAAAGAGCTAAGAGACACAGAACATAGAAAGAGAAGGGCTGACATGTGTTTAAAACAGCTCCAAGAAGAAAGGAGTAAGAATGAGGCAAAGGCATTATTTGAAAAGAAAACAGTTGAGAATCTTCCAGGACCAACTGAAGAATCCAGCTCATAGGTTCAGAAATGCAGTAAAAGAAAGAAGAAAGACATCACAAGGAAACCACCAACTCATCTCCCTTCTGAATAAAGATGTAGATGTCTTCAGCAAGACACTGGCAAACCAAATCCAACAACGTATCAAAAGGATACATCACAAACCAAGTGGGATTTGTCCCAGAAATGCAAGGTAGACTTAAGCACACAAAAATCAATCACCGAAATACACCAAATCCACAGACTAGGAGGCCAAACCACATGATCTTCTCAGCAGACATGCACAGAGCTCTGGACACTTGGAATAGCTGAGGAAGTGTCTCAGCAAATCCTCTTCCCAAAGACCCACACACTCAAAACAGGCCAAACCATTGTGTAGGAAAAAACACACACAGATGGTATCACTTAAAGCAAGAAAACGGGCATGAGGAAATCAGGACTATGGGTACTTGTGAGGGGGAAGGCAAGGGCCAGGTCAGGGGGATGTGGTGCAGACCACCGCCCCTGTCTGCTCAAAAAAGCAAGTGGGAACGCACCAGTGCTAGAAGCACAGCTCGGGTGGGCAGTGCCCACTTTACCATGTTCCATTGACCCCAGCGCTCGTGGTTTACACCCTTTCCTGCACATGGTCCCTTGCACCACAACTACAGTTACGCACACCCCACCTTGGCCTCAGAACCACATCGCCTTGCCTTTCTATGGCACAGAGGAAGCAGCCTGGAAGGCTGAGGGGCCTGCAGGAGACACTGGGGACCCCAGGAGCCAGGGACACGGTGCCAAGACTGCTCATGGTAACCATCTATACCAGCCTAGTCGACATCAGCAGTTCAGAAAGTGGGCTGCTGCAGGGATGAGTGGAGTCTCGTCCACTTCTTCCCGGTCCTTGGTGCGCCTCTGTCCTGTGCTCCCACCGCCTACTGCCAACCCTTCCACTTCCACCCACCAGTCTCCACAGCACACTTCCTTCTCTCTCCCCAAGGAGCTGCCAAGTGCTTCCTTACTGCAGGACACCTGGGAATTAATTCCCGGGGAAAATGGAAATATCCTAAGCCTCCTGAGCTTTCTCTCCATGTACCCTGGGAGGGATCCAGGAAAACTTCCAAGGGAACAGCGTCCCCCCGGACTCTGTCTATAGTGGCCCAGTCCTTAAGCTGTGTCATGGGTGCACAAATGGTTTGTTATGTTATTCTGTATCTGTTTTCCATGTGCTTGACTATCTCAAAATCCAGGACAGAGAGGTATGGGATGAGAAATAGAAACACTCTGTAAACATTCTAAAGACCACTCAACCTCACAAATACTCCAGGAACACAAACTGGAACAGAGGGAAACCATGTTCCTCTGTCAAATGAGCAGAGAATTTCAAATGATAGAATCATGTGATGGCGAGGAGACAGAGACGGACATTCTCAGTGCTGGTTGGAATGGAAAGTGGCACGGATCCACCCCCAGTTTTAGAAATAGCTATGGAGACATGTGGGCTACACCAATATTAGATATAGATGTATCACTATCTAAAACTATCTCCATTCTTCCACAAAGGAATCCCACTTTTAGGCTGTTGTCCTACAGGAAGAATCAGAAAGGGATCAAACACTTATGTACAAGATGTTTATATAAGCATAATTTATGGGAAAAAATGGAAATATTCTTAAAATCCAATAGGGATATGGCTAGATACACTCGTTCACTGGCATTAAAAATTATGTTCATAATATGAGCAAATAAATATGTGTTAAAAAAAAAACAGAGGAGGGGCGCCTGGGGTCTCAGTCAGCTAAGCATCTGCCTTTGGCTCGGGCTGTGATTCCAGGGTTCCTGGGATGGAGCCCCACATCAGGCTCCTGGCTCAGCAGGGAGCCTGCTTCTCCCTCTCTCCCCTGCCTTTGCTCTCTCAAATAAATAAAATCTTTAAAAAATAAATAATAATTTTTAAACATTTATTTTTTTATTTTTATTTATTTATGATAGTCACAAAGGGAGAGAGAGAGAGAGAGGCAGAGACACAGGCAGAGGGAGAAGCAGGCTCCATGCACCGGGAGCCCGACGTGGGATTCGATCCCAGGTCTCCAGGATCGCGCCCTGGGCCAAAGGCAGGCGCCAAACCACTGCGCCACCCAGGGATCCCAATTTTTAAACATTTAAAAAAAACCAGAGGACATATAACTATATATGTAGCTTGATTTAAATTGTGTAAGAAAGTAAATATAACATTAAGAAGAAAAAAAAAAAAAAAAAAAAAAAAAAAAAAAAAAAAAAAAAAAAAAACATTAAGAAGAGACTGGAATGATAGGAGAGGACATTTTAGGTGATGTTTATTCTCTTCTTTACACTCTCCCTATTTTCCAAATTTTCAACAATAGAAATGTCATTTTTTAAGTGCAGAGAAATTGCATATTTTTAAATTTTATTTTATTTAAATTCAGTTAATTAAACATATAGTGCAGTATTAGCTTCAGAGGTAGAGTTCAGTGATTCATCAGTTGCATATAACACCCAATGCTCATGACAAGTTTCTCCCTGAGAAATTCCATTTTAAAGCACTGATGAGCATTATTTCTGTGGTAAAACCTGGACCCTCTCACATGAATTTGAGTCTCAGTCTGAAAATGACATCCCCTCTTTAGAAGAAACTAATAAATCAATTGAGATAATGGGTAACCAACTAGATAAAATGCTCAAGCCATTTGTCACTTACAGATGGAAACAGAGCCTTCCAGAACTGTGGCCAAGAAAGAACAGTGTGGCAGAAGCAAGAGTTTTATTTAGCTGAACCCAAGGCCCTATCTGGTTCCCCCAAGATGACGAGATGACACTAAGCCCGCTCTCAGGGAGGACAGGGTGGCACAGTGACAGCTAGCACAGACTAACCTGCGGGCCGCTTTCCACTCTCACTCCAGCAGGTGGGCACCCCTGGGTCCAGGAGCAGCTCTTCCTGCCAGAGTGGAGCAGGGCCATCTTTCAGTAGGAATCCTGTCCCCAGAGAAAGGCCACTGTCCTCACTGACTGCTCTGCGCACCCCGCCCCTCCATTGCTGCTCTGGAATGAGCTCCCCAGGCTCACCCATCACTGCAGGTTGGAAGAGACAGCTGAGGACAATGCTTTGAAAGTAGAGCAAAAAGACAAAGATGAGAAACTGGGAGACAAAAAATCCAAAAAAACAGATCCAGAACCTGAATAACAGAAGAACCAGAAGAAATCATCAAGAGAATACCATATTTTTTAAGAACAGAAGATGATCATGAGTTTTTAGATGAAAATGGTCCATGAAAAGTCCAACACACGAGAGATTAAAAATGCATGAAGGCTCAAGATGTGCAAGGGGATAGGGATCCCTGGGTGCGCAGCGGTTTGGCGCCTGCCTTTGGCCCAGGGTGCGATCCTGGAGACCTGGGATCAAATCCCACATCGGGCTCCCGGTGCATGGAGCCTGCTTCTTCCTCTGCTCTCTCTCTCTCTCTCTCTCTCTCTCTCTCTCTGTGACTATCATAAATAAATAAAAATTTTAAAAAAGATAAAAAAAAAGATGTGCAAGTGGATATATTTTGAATAAATATCATAACAGTTAAAACAATTCTTTTTAAATAAGAAGGTAAGACTCTAACATCCGGGTACAAACATACCATCCCAAGGCACACATGTGACTCTTCAGAGCGAGGCTGGGGGCTGGGGAGGAAGCAGCATAAAGAAGTTATGTGCTTCCAGAAGGAGAAAAAAGCTACCGAGCATGAGGGGTGAGGAAACACAGCACCCAACAGCTTCTCAGAGGGCTCTGTAATGAGAAATGGGCCAATCCCTTCAAAATTCTAGGAAGAAAGCTGTTTTCATTCTAAAACTCTACACCCAGATATTAATCAAGCATTAAAGCAGGATAAAGACCTTTTTAGACACACAGGGTCTGAAGCAATTTTAATTCCCTTGCATACATACTCTCTCAGGAAGCTACCAACTCCACCAAGATGGAGTGAATAACCGAGACAAGGAAGTGGGGGGGACAAGGAGAAACAGGGGGTCCTTCCTCAGAGAGAGGCCCACGGGAATGATGTGGGGCAGCC
Organism: Canis lupus dingo; assembly: GCF_003254725.2. NCBI lineage: Eukaryota > Metazoa > Chordata > Mammalia > Carnivora > Canidae > Canis > Canis lupus. Next base: position 12,659,764 of record NC_064248.1, on the reverse strand, counting down.
AGCCCGCACTGAAATAAGGCAGACTCCAAAATGCTGGAGTTCGGGATGCCTGGGTGGCTCAACGGTTGAGCATCTGCCTTTGGCTCAGGACGTCATCCCAGAGTATCAGGATTGAGTCTCGCATCAGGTTCCCTGCATAGAGCCTGCTTCTCCCTCTGCCTATGTCTCTCCCACTGTGTGTCTCTCATGAATAGATAAATAAATCTTTTTAAAAATGCTGGAATTGGTAAAATACACCATATATCCGAGCATCCTGAAGTAAGGTAATTGGCAGAGAGCTGGGGAATACTGATTAGTGAGAAAGAGAATACAAACAAGAACCACAATAATTAACTTCAAAGAAACTAAAAGTTGGGCAAACAGAAAAAGTAATCCTTGTATACACCAACATTCAGTTGTGCAAAGGCGCACCTGGCCACAGAAATGTGCACCCTGGTCCTTTTTTTTTTTTTTTAAGATAGATTTATTTATTTATTATTTATTTATTTATTTATTTATTTATTTATTCATTCATTCATTCATTCATTCATTCATTCATTCATTCATTCAGAGAGAAAGGCAGAGACACAAGCAGGCTCCTTGCAGGAAGCCCGACATGGGACTCGATCCCAGGTCTCCAGGATCACACCCCGGACTGCAGGCGGCGCTAAACCGCTGCGCCAACAGGGCTGCCCTGCACCCTAGTTCCTAATCCAACCACCACTCTGACGCCCTGAGAGCACCAGCCACGGGAGGTGGATGTTTTAACAAGAGCCATTCTCATCTTCATGGTAGGAAATCACTAGATGTGCCCCAAAATCAAAACAAAAAAATCAAGTATAGTAGGATAAGCTTGTTATTTTAAGCTATGGAATTAAATGACAAAGAAGAAATAGTCTCGGATGATACTGATTCCCTTGGAGGAGTGCAAAATTGGGAAGAGCAGGCTGGGGTGAGGAACTGTGTGTGTGGTCTTTGTTTTTGTTTTTAATCAGCAATAGGGAAGTACAGCCTTAACTGTGCACCTATGTAACTTTGGTAAAAATAAGTAAACTTTTTTTTAAGATTTTATTTTTCTTATGAAAGACACACATAGAGAGGCAGAGACAAAGAGGGAGAAGCAGGCTCCCTGCAGGGAGCCCTATGCAGAACTTGATCCTGGGACTCTGGGATCACGACCTGAGCCAAAGGCAGACCTCAACCACTGAGCCACCCACGTGCCCAGTAAGCATTTTTTTTTTAAGTAGGCTCCATGCCCAGCACAGAGCCCAATACAGGGCTCAAACTCATGACCCTGAGATCAACACCCTAGCTGAGATCAAGAGTCCTATGCTTAACCAACTGAGCCACCCAGACGCCCTAGTAAGTAAATGTTTTTAAAGGTATATCCCCTTCAACTTACTAAACGAATGAACGAAGACACACACTTAGGGTAGACATGTCCTCTGTCCCTAGATACACCTTTCTTTAGATTTTAAATTCTTGACATTGTTTGCATCTTTGAAGCTAGAAAGCATCCTATATGCACGTGGCATGTCAGCTCAGCAGCAGCTGTGATGTGAGAACTCCCACATCTCCTCCCGTCCAGGGGTGAGATGGGGGAGACCCTACAATATTTCAGCCAGATAAGAATTATTTGAAGAAGGAACATGAGCTCTGTCATGTGCAAAACTTTCAGGATTTCATGCCAACACTGGGAAGAAAATCGCAGAGATCACAGTGGAGCACTCTCCTCAGAAACTCTGCCTTTCTGGAGCTCCTGAGGGTGCAGAAGACGATGCTGTGTGCATTCTGATGGGCCCAGGGTTGAAAAGGAGAATTAGACGCTGGATTTATTTCACTCAGATTTATCTTTTCATGTATGCACAAAACGGATACAGATAAAAATCCATGTTTAAATAAATCTTTAGGTTTACTAGAACTCTTTAAGGAAGTACAAAACTGGGATCCCTGGGTGGCGCAGTGGTTTGGCGCCTGCCTTTGGCCCAGGGCGTGATCCCGGAAACCCGGGATCAAATCCCAAGTCGGGTTCCTGGTGCATGGAGCCTGCTTCTCCCTCTGCATATGTCTCTGCCTCTCTCTCTCTCTCTCTCTCTCTCTCTCTGTGTGACTATCATAAAAAAAATTTTTTAATTAAATTAAATTTAAAAAAAAAGGAAGTACAAAACTAAGAATCCTAAAGTAATACTAAAGCCTTGTGTCTGGTTTAATGAATAGCCCTTTATATTTTGTGGTAAATAAGACATATCATTAATTTTAGTGGTTAAGGCGGCACCTGGGTGGCTCAGCAGTTGAGCATCTGCCTTTGATTTGGGTCATGATCCCAGCGTCCTGGGATCAAGTCCCGTATCAGAATCCCTGCAAGGAGCCTACTTCTCCCTCTGCCTATGTCTCTGCCTCTCTGTGTGTCTCTCATGAATAAAATCTTTAAAAATTTTAGTGGTTAAGACATATTTATTTTAATGGTAATACATATAACTGTATTGCAAAATTGTTCTTAATGATCCCAAAATATACATAGATAGCGCTCCATCCACACCATGGAATATTCCATAATCCCTATAATGAATGAATGAGAACTGTAATAGATGTGGAAGAAGTTTGGCAGGAAAACGAAATATGTGATCCCATCACTAAAACAACAACCTTGAACCCAAAACATGTGCATGAACACACTCGAGTAGGTCCACACCTACTCAAGCGCCCAAGCGCAGAGAAACTACAGAAGGCCACTGTGGTGGACAGGGTTCTAGGATGACCTCTGTTGTCTCCGCCTCCTGGGATTACTCCCATCCTTGTGTTCAAGGGCAAAGAGATTTTGCAGATGTAATTAAGGTCCTGGCAGGATTGATCTTAAGATACGGAGACAATCCAGGGGGCCCGACCTAATCACCTGAGTGCCATCAAAGCAGGGAGTTTTGTCCAGTCGGTCACAGGAAGCAGAATTACCCTGTGAGAAGGGTTTGGACAAGGGGGTGCTCTACTGTGGTGCTGGGAGGGAGCCCTGGTCGACAGCAAGCAGCAGCAGCAGCAGGAGGAGAGGCAGAGGCCAGATGGAGACCCAGTCCTACAACCCCGAGGAACTGAATGCTGCCAATAACCTGTGGACTTGCAAGACAGCAGCCCCTAAGTGAGCAGAGGGTCCAGCTCCCCCTGAGCCAGACTCCCAACTCACTGAAACTGTGAGGCAATAGTTTTAAGCCACTAGATTTGTGGTTATTTGTTACAGGGATGACAGTAGACTCTCATCCTGGGAAATGAGGCACTGCTGTAACAAATACCTACAATGGGGAAGGTACTTCCAAGTCAGGCAGCAGGAAGAATTCGAAGAGCACAGAGCAGAAAGAGTCCAGAGGGCCATTAGGCTATTCACAGAAACATGGGCTGAAAGACGCTGCTGGTAAGAGCTTAGAAGACAATGAGGAACATTTCCTCAAACTGCCTTCGTGAAAGCAGAACCTGCTGTGGGCAACTTGCCCTGGGAATCTAGACTTGGAGAGGGCTGCAGTGGAAGCTCAGAAGGACACGGGATGGGGATGTGTTCCTGGGGATCTGGGAAGGGGGCCTGGTTGTGCAGAAAGGACCTGGAACTAAGGGCCTGAAAAGACCTCTCAGCAGAAGTGGCCCACTTTCTTCTTGCTACCTGTCAGGAGAACCAAAGAGCAGAGAATCAAAACGGAACTGGGACTGGATGACTGCACATCCTCAGCCTCTCCGCGTGACAAGAGAGGCCAAGAGTCAGAACCTGCTGCTGGAGAATGGCGCCCAGACAAGGCTCAGAGCCCTGCCTATTCCTCTCCTGGCGTCTTGTAGGGATCTGGAGTCAGAGAGCTGAGCCATACAAAGACCCTTTCAAGAGACCAAGGGTGCTCCTCATCAAACTATGGGCATCGGAGCAGCTTACAAGCCCCCTCACATCTCAGTAGAAGCTAGAAGTGGAGAAGGGCCACATCAGAAGCATCGCCTGTGGGTGTGGCTTGTGTGACAGGTGAATGCCCCTGGAATCCGTGCACAGCACAGGCCCCAGGTTCTCGAGAAGCAGCAACTCAGACTAGGGCAGAGGGAGCCTGGCATGGAAGGAGGCTCCTGACAGGCTGAAGGCTGAGGAAGCCACTTGCAGGGCTGCGGAGGAGTCCCATCTTTCGGGAAAAACAAAGGACGGCTCAGAGCCCAGAGAACGGCAGGCAGAGTGCTCCAAGCCTTGAAATTTAACCATGGACTCCAGCTGCAGTTTGCCTTGCTGGATTTCAAAAACTGCCTGGACTTGGCGACTCCTTCTCGCCATCCGCTGCCCTCTTTCTGACCCAGAACACCATGACTCTTGTCCTGCACCTGGCCACCCACTGCAATCTGGGAGCCTCTGGTTCCACAGGCTCAGGGGTAGGGAGGTCTGTGCCTTGCACCTGTGGAGCTCCACTTACTGGATGTTACTGGATGTACTCAGACACCTGCTCCACATCTGACTTACATTATGTACATGATGGACATTTGGACTTGAGCTGATGCACAACGGCATGAGGCTGTGAGGCCTGAGGATGACTAGAGCCTTTAGCCATTGCTATGGATATAGCTATGGCTCTTGGGTAGCCAGACCTAGGATGACCCCCAGTGACCCTTGCCCTCGTATAATCACCTCCCCTGAGCGTGGGAGGGACCTATAAATGTGGAAGCCATCATGCCCCCAGTGATGCTTTGTTTTATGGCAAAGGAAGTAACTAATCAGTTCAGTTCACTCTGGGTTCATCAAAAGGGAGGTTATCCAGGTGGGCCTAACCCAAGCACATGAACGTTTAAAAGCTGAGAGGAAGTCAAAGATTCAAAGATTCAAAGAATGAGGGAGGGCTGGTGCAACACTGCTGACCAGAAGGGATGGCGGGGGGGGAAGTGCAGGGGGTGACACACATGGATAGAAGGTGGGAGCAACCCCAAGACAACAGCCAGCAGGGAAATGGGAACCTCAGTCTGACAACCACAAGGAACTGAATTCTGCCAACGGTAAGGATGAGCCTCCTGACGAGAACCTGGCCTGGCTGACACCTTGCTTGGATCTGACCTTGTGATACCCTGTGATTCCAGCCACACCATGTCAGACTTCTGATTTGTGTGCTAAGGAATGGGCATTGTTTTAAGCTGCTATGCTTGTGGTAATGTATTACATAGCAAGGGAAAACTAATACAGGTCTGTACTAGGCTAGTACCATGAAATCAGGAGGAATCAGAATGGCAGAGGCACTTATGTGGGAGAGAGCAGAATTCCATGGTAAAAAAAAAAAAAAAAAAAGTTTATACCATATGAAGGCATTTATATAAAATAAAGTGTAAGAAGTGTGAGTGTGTCTATTAGCATTATTTCCCTAAAATATAACAGTCTAATCAGGACCAGTCAGATGACTTTGGACAAGGACAGCATTCCCACTGAAAACAAGGAACACTGGCGATATGGGGCATAAGCAACCGAGGAAGAAACTGTCAGGCCAAAATCTGAACAAAAAGAACCCAGAGGTGGGAGTTTCTGAAGCTACTTTTGTCCTGCAAACATTGGCCAGTTCCAGAGAACAAGAGCAGTGGTACTGTAAGAAATCAAAGCCCTGGGCTTGCTGTGTTGGAGCCTCTACAGGAGACCCTCCCCGCTTGCTCGTTCTTCCCTCCTCTGGCTCTGATAGGAAAGTCTTCTTGGTTTCATAAAATGCTGCTCCTTTCCCTGTCCTCTGGAAGTCGGAGGTGCAGTACTGGAATGATCCTGTCCTTGAGTATGAGGAAGAACTGGATAGACCTTGGGTCCAGCGTTTTCACGGTTGGGTTGGGTTGGGAGTGCATCCAAATTGCTCACGCACTCTCTCTCTCAGGGAAACTGTCCAGGTTTTTAAGTCTTTCTTGAGTGAGCTTTAAACAGGCTTTTTCTAGAAGATTGTCCATTTTGTCTAAGCTTTCAAATTCACTAGCAAAAAGCTATCTATAAGATCCTCTTAAAAAAAACAAACAAACAAACAAAAAAAAAAAAACCTTACTGGACAACCCGGGTGGCTCAGCGGTTTAGTGCTGCTTTTAGCCCAGGGCGTGATCCTGGAGACCCGGGATCGAGTCCCACGTCAGGATCCCTGCATGGAACCTACTTCTCCCTCTGCCTGTGTCTCTGCCTCTCTCTCTCTCTCTCTCTCTCTCCCTCTGTGTGTCTCTCATGAATAAATAAAATCTTTACAACAACAACAAAAACCCTCCTACTGTAGCTGTAGCCCTTTCACATCTCTGAGACTGCTCCTATGTACCATCTTCCTTTTCTTCATCAGTCTTCCCAGTTTTGACTACTAGTCTTTTCAAAGAACCTACTTTTCATTTTATTGATCCTCTCTCCTCCATGTCTTAATGCAGTAGGCAGATAGCTCATCAGTGTTTAGGCTTTAGCATAAGCATTTAAAGCTATGGCCCTCCTTGGGATTCCTGGGTGGCTCTGTAGGTTAAGCATCCTACTTTTGGTTTCGGCTCCGGTCATGATTGAAGGATCATGAGATTGAGCCCCATGTTGGTCTCCACACTCAGCACAGAGTCTGTTTGAGATTCTCCCTCCCTCTGCCCCTCCTCCAACTTGTGCTCACACTCTCTCTCAAATCTTTTTGTGTGTGTGTGCCTTTGCACAACTGAAGGCTGGTGTATACAAGGATTACTTTTTCTGTTTGCCCAACTTTTAATTTCTTTGAAGTTAATTATTGTGGTTCTTGTTTGTATTCTCTTTTATACTAATCAGTATTCCACAGCTCTCTGCCAATTACCTTACTTCAGGGTGCTTGGATATATCGTGTATTTTACCAATTCCAGCATTTTTTTAAAGATTTTTCATTCATTCATTCATTCATTCATTCATTCATTCATGAGAGACACAGAGAGAGGCAGAGACATAGGCAGAGGGAAAAGTAGGCTCCCTGCAAGGAGCCTGATATGGAGCTTGATCCTTTACTTTGACTCCCACCCTGAGTCAAAGGCAGACACTCAACCGCTGAGCCACCCAGGCATCCCTCAAATAAATAAAATCTAAAATAAAGCTATAGCCCTCCTTCTAAATCCTGTATCAGCTGCATTCCACAAGTTCTGATTCATAGGAAAGTCTTTCTTGATCCCTGAGTTACTTTGAAATATTTTAACTTCTGAATATCTGAGTGCTGTGTAAGAGATGGCCATCACTGCTGGTCAGGACCCATTCTCTCCTCCTTCCTAATAGTATCATGGTGAGGAGTGACGAGCTGATGTACTCAGCTCACAAAAACTACCTTTTCCAGTCTTTCTTGCAGATAGGCATGGCCAGTGATTGGTGGTCAGTGAGCAATGAGGCCATGTTCCCATTGCAACTTCTAGGAAAGTTCCACAGGAGGAGGATACGGTTTGCAGGGATAACCTTTGCCTGGCCCCCTCTTCCTGCCTTCTTCCTGTCCTCAACGCAGATGTGATGGCAGTGGCCCTGTAATTATCCTGTACTTGAGGGGATCTTCCAGACTGCAGGCATGAACTAGAATGGTAGGACTGAACGTGGAAGGAGCCTTGGGTCCCTGGTGACCTAGAAAGCCACATATTGGCCCTGAACCTACCACCGCTGTAATGTGAAGGAAAAGAAACCTGTCTTGGATTCACCAGTTACCTGGCCAAATGCAGCTCCTGACTGACGCAGAGGCTTCTAAGATACCACTTTGGTATTTGATTTCTGAACAGAGAATAGTTCACGTATATGAAAGCATTTATAACTTAGACTAAAAATAAATACTGCTCCATCTACCACCTAACTTAAAAAGATGAAACATTGGGATGCCTGGGTGGCTCAGCAGTTGAGCATCTACCTTTGGCTCAGGGTATGATCCCAGGTCAAGGGATCGAGTCCTGCATCAGGCTCCCTGCAAGGAGCCTGCCTCTGTGTCTTTCATGAATAAATAAACAAAATAAAATCTAAAATAAATAAATAAATAAATAAATAAATAAATAATAAATAAATAAATAAATAAAAGCTGGTTCATTTTAGGCTCACTATATTCTCTAAACTACAGCTCTCTGCCTTCTCCCCACCTCTCATCTCACCAAAAGAAACCACTACCCTGGACTCTGTGATTAACATTCCCTTTTTCCTAATTTACAGTTAGACCACACATTTTTGTAACCTTAAGTTATACTGCTCTACTTAGTATAACATTATTTTTCTGCTATTTTCTTTTTTCCTCAATATTCTGATACACTCTACACTGATGCATGTAGCTATGGTTCATCTAATCTCACAATTCTACACCGTTCATTGCATGAATACACCACTATCTATCCACTTCCCCACTTATGGTTTTGTGAGTTATTTCAAGCTTTAAGTTATTACAAAATGCTGCTACCAAAACTCCCATACTGATCTCCTGGTGATCCATGGGACAGAGTCTCTAGGAGAGTGCTTCCTGACTCTTCTGACACGATGGCACGTGTAGAAAACGATATTTTCATGAATACTGGAAGAACACCAGAGGGGTGTAGAGTTCTGGATGAAGCTGCAGAGGGGCCCACAGACTGGCACCATGAAGATTCAGTGCCTCCCAGCCCAGCGGCAGAGGCAGGCCCAAGCAGGCCCACAGTGCTAGTTAAGTCCAAACTGTCTCCCAAAAGGAACACAGCATTTCCCCCCTGTGTAGACCCTGCGTTAGAGCTCCCATAGCTCCCCCTCCTCCACAAGCCCGGATGTTGTCAGACATTCGGTAAGACAAATTTCTATGCACTCAAGTCATGTTTCCTCACTGCTAATGAGATGGGGTATCTTTCTGTGCAGTCTATTTCTAGATTCTCTTCTGAGACACTGATTTATTTCTTTTGCCCAGGTTTTATTAGGTAAAATCTGTTGTTCTTGAACGGATTGTTTTTGGCATCCTTGATACAATCCAGATAGTAATCATTTGTCAGTTTTATGTATTCTAACATCTCCCTATTTGAGCCTGTTTTTCACCTTTCACTGTTCATTATTTAATACAATTAACAGATTCTGTTCATCAGTCTTTAATGGTTTGAGCTTTTTTTGTCTTCTTCAGGAAATTCTTCCCTAAGTTATTTGTCATTGAATTTAGTAAACAAAAACAAAACAAAACAAACAAAAAAAAAACACACACACCTGTTTTGTAGTCAGAGAACATGCTCTGTGAATCAGATATTCTACAATATGCTGAGTCTTACTTTCTGATCAAGCAGGAGGTTAATTTTTGCACATGCCCAATGCTTATTTGAGAATAATATGCACTTTCCAATTTTTGGGTGGAAGGTACTATAATAAATGTCCAATAGATCAGGGATGACAAACACCGGCCAGGGGGGGATGGGTAACAAATCCAGCCCTGGCCATCTGTTTACATATCATCTCTGGCTTCCTGTACTCCACAAAGGCGGAGTTAAGTAGTTGAGACAAAGACCATATGGCCTCACAAAGCTGAAAATATTTACTATCTGGCCCTTTATAGGAAAAGCCTGCCAGTCTCTGTTGCGCTCAAAACTGTTCCCCTCCCCCTTTTTCTTTGGTCTGCTTGATATCAATTAATGAAAGGGCTGCTTTAAAATCTTCTATAACTGGGCAGCCCAGGTGGCTCAGCGGTTTAGTGCCACCTTTGGCCCGGGGCCTGATCCTGGAGACCCAGGATCGAGTCCCACATCGGGTTCCCTGGGTAGAGCCTACTTCTCCCTCTACCTGTGTCTCTGCCTCTCTCTGTCTCTGTCTCTCTCTCTGTCTCTCAATAAATAAAATCTTAAAAAAATATATAAAAAATAAAAATGTTAACAATGACACTTCAGCAATTTTGCTAATCCTTGCTTGTTATGTTACTTTATATTGAGGTTAGTTTATTAGATAAGAGTAAGTTTTAAATTGTTCCATTTTCCTGGTATATTACTTTTTCTTTCATTAGAGCAGTGGTCACTCTTGTCCCTAGCTGTTACTTCTGCTCTGAAATCTGTTTGGATGACCTGGTCACTCTAGCAGTTTCTTTTCCTTAGCGTGTATTTTTTCCATTCTTTGGTATCTTGCATTTTGGATGTGTCTCTCATAAATAGCAAACAGCTGCACTCAGTTTTTCCATGGAATCTGACACTCTTTTTGTCAGGAAGTCTGGTCCATTTGTTATATAAAGTGACATATATTTGGTTTCATTTCCATCATCTTAGACGATATTTTCTTTTTACCTGTTTTTTCTATCCTCCTCCTCTATCCTCCTTAAAATTTTTTTCACTCCATTTTTTACCTTATGAAAGTTTTAACCTTTTCACATGTTCCCCTAACATTATAACATGACTTCTAGAGTTAATAAAGTCAAAAATTTCAGCAGTGTCTTTATCCTCCTCCACAACAATGTAAGAGCATCTGAACTCTTATTGTCAGATTTAAACCCCTTTCCTTGCCTCTTTGCTGTTTATTTTTATTGTGTTTTCAATGGAGAAATACATCATCTGTTTCCAAAATAGCGCTTGAAAAATACAAGGGGTACAGGTTCTATAAAACAAAGCCAACTCCTGCCATGAGACACTATGTACATCATGTGAAAAAACTAGTCTGATATTCAGAAAACTCTAAGTTTCCAGCTTGGTTAAACAAGTATAGTTACATGAAACACTTAATAAACTAATTTTCCCCCAAAGTGTAAACAAAATGACAAGACCACATCTGTGCCTGGCAATTCCAGCCAGACACCTCAACTCTCTGAAATACACAGCTCCTGTGCACACTTTGCCCAACTTATTGTAGCAGAAGGGCAAGATATCTTGACTGCACAGGCAAATATGTGGGCAATAGGGACACTGTGTACTCGACATCACAAAGTAGGGGTAAAAAGAAAGCCTCAGTTACTGCAGAGCCTATAAGGAAGAAGACTATATTCCAACTTTGGAAAGTTAATCTAGAAGGATAGAGAAAGGGTTTAAGAAATTATAGTTTCACATGAAAAATGCACACATGGTAGAAAGGAACACAGTTGGGGGAGGGTAGGAATCAGAACCAGGCTAACCAGGAAACCTGTCAGGCTCGCTGTGTCTAGATTCAGACAGACCAAGTTTCCATTCATCTACATCTGTTGCCATTCATGTGTCCTAAACACAGATGTTTTGCTGCTTAATTATGAGTGGCCTTTCATTTTTTAATTTAAAAGAAGGTATTCCTAACCTCTCGTAGGATAAAAAAACAGAAAGCTGACTAGATGTCAAGTACTTGCTAGAAACTATTTTGTATTTCAATGTTTTTACATGTGAAATTTACTGATAAATTTTAGTGAGTCCTTTAAAAATAAAAATTGGTTTAAATATTTTGGAGAAAATGCCTTTTTGCTTACATGTTTAAACTGGAAATTAACTTTATCATAAGCAAATACTCTGTGGAGCATACAAAATTTCTCATAAGTATAGCTCAAACAGCCATCCAAGACCAATAACATGTTTCCCAATTCATTACTTTCGGTAAAACTTTAGTAAAATATTAGCCATAGAACCCATATCCAGTGTTTTGTACCGTGTTGCCACAGGATTGTTGGTTTTCTATCATGGTTAAAAATATACTAGCATTTTTTTTTAAATGAATCAACATACAAGCATACCTTGTACATACAAACAAAGAGAAGCAGGGGAGAGGCAAAAAGCTTTTTGTTTTAGGACAAATGCAAGAGAATATGGATCTTTGTTAGTTCTGAGACAGTACTTGGTATTTGCTGACTGTATGCACTCTAAAACAATTCCACAGATAAGACCAACAGATCATTTCTTGATTGTGTCCCAGAAAAGCCAAAGATCTACTAATTACTGTTCCAATGTCAAATATATACCCTATGAGTTGACATTTCAATTTAAAGGGTTACAGCTACCTCACCAGAACCGAGCTAGATGGACTTCTATGCTTTTTCTGAAGTTTGGTACACACTGCACCCACAATGGTATCCAATTGACAATTAATAATGAAGAAAACTCTTCAGGAAAAAAACCTAAAATTCATCAAGCTGAAAAACTTAAAATTAGTTCTACTTTCTAATAAAAATATACATAAAGTGCATCATCAGTATAAGGAGTTCTGATACCAGTTTGTATTGCAAATTTTCCCCAACAATGCATCAAACATAAATCCAGTCCAGATGTCAGGCATGGGTACAAATATAGTTGGAGGGTTTTTTTTCTGTTTTTTTTTTCTCTTTATGGGTAGTCCTTTAAAATAGTTACCATAACTGCTGCTGACATATTTATAATAGTACTTCTAGCTTCATATACTAACCTGGACTTCTGATCAAGATTAGCCAAATAAAGTTACCAAATAAGGCTAAATCTAGTTTGAGTCAAATCTAGTTTGGCACCCTTCATTCTCCTCCTTAAGAATTTGAAGACAACAGGTTGAGTTGGCAGATATAGTTTATGGACCCTTGAGGTTGTTTTTATAGTTCAATCTGTCTTACTGAATTCTTGGTAACAGGAACGGTATTTGCAGGGAGAGCCGGGATATTAGAAAGTTCTGTCCTGGGTGTTTTCCACAAGGCCAGCACTGTCTGAGTAATTTCCAATGGAGTTGTACTTGTCTCTTTATGAGATTGTTCCTTTTCAAGTTTCCTTGGTCCTTTATGAGGTGAGAACGTCCCCTAGACTCCCACAATAGGATTAGCTATGTTTGTTGCAGGACTCCCTGAAGGCCTGGGTGGATGGTTTACCAGACGTGCTGAAGAAACAACTCTGGCAACTGTGGGCTTTGGTGGTGGAGGAAGGGCTAGTTGTGAGGCAGTCTGAGGAATGCTTTCACTCGATGCACCCCCTAAGCTTTCACTGGGATTCACTTGTTGCAAGGAAATTTCAGTAACTTGTACGGTGGTCACAGATGCAGCCATTACAGTAGGAACAGGACTATTTCTGCCCTGAGAGCTGCCAGTCACTGGGCTGGTCTTCATAGTGCCAGTAGGTGAGGGCACAGACATGCTGTCTTCACTGGCTGCAGACAAGTCAAGGCTGCCATCACTCAAAGCTGTCAAAGTGACACCTTCCATTGAATGTGTTTTCCGTTTCTGAAGCACATGATTAGGCAGTAGTTGATGAAGTTCCTTTCTTTTTAAATGCATTGCAGCAATTTTCATATCCATCTCAAACATCTTGCTATTTATTGCTTGCCTATAAACTGTATCTGTGAAAGACTGGATATCATAGGTGAGATCAATACTGAGAACGTCAGAGTTTTCTGGCTTTTTTAGCACTAACCCAATTACCCACATAGTACGAAATTCTTCCTTGTCAGGATTTTCCTTAGGTGCTGGAAATGACTGAGGATTCACATGCGCCAGAGTAATAAATTCATTCTTCTCCAAGCTTCCAACCAGGATTCGGATTTTTGATTCCACCAAGCCCACCCATTCAAGATGCTGTTTTTCTGTCGGTGCGCTTGCTAGAAGAACAATATAATGCTTATACTTTTGAAAGAAGCTCGGAGCTTCAAAAAGCTTGGACCACTCTGCCTTACTGAGCAAAATTTCATGTGTGATAGCAAGCCCTTGTTTAAACTCCTCAATCATGACCATCCTTGTCGAAACAGACACATTGTATGTGGAGTTCTGCTGTGGGTATGCTGGTGTGATTATGGGCATAAGATGGTACCTATCACTGGGATTTACTCTTGGGTCCCATACAGGCAAATTAAGATTCCGCTCTTCAGGCTCTTTCAGTAGCACTGGATTTGGCCACTCCCATTCAGAAAATACCAAGAAAAACTTCCGTACAAGAGTTGATGCTATAGCATTTGGGTAGAGCTGGCAAGTTCTTGCTACTAGCATGGCCCAGGAAACACCTCCCAGGAAGCCTAGTATATTGGAATAGATATTGTGGCATTTGGCCCACAGTTTGATGGCTCTCAGAGTTAACCTGAAGTTGTCAATGTTTGGTACTAGATGTAAAATTTCATCTGTCACCCGGCAACCGTTAAGGCTTCTTATGCATCTAATATCTAAGTTTTTAAGCAGACTGTCATCTCTCAGGTCCAAATCTTCGGGAATAGTCTGCAGTGCCAACCTTGCAAACAAAATATCAATCTCTATCCCATCAAAACACAGTTTAATAACTGGTACAAATGCTTCCTCAACAGCCCTTAAATCTTTTACTTCTTCATGTAGTTTCAATTTGTCATAGAACGAGGTGAAAAAGTCGCTCCGATCGACATGTCTCGGTGCAACGCACAACGCATCAATATCGGCACCTTTTGTATGTACTCCTAATCTGTAAGAACCAAAGGTAAAGATTTTCCCTCCAACGTTTTCAATTACAGCTTGTGGAAGGCTCTTGCTTTCACTGATTTCTCGTATCCATTCCTTTACCAGATTATTTAATTTTTCCAAAATTAAAATCCTGCGCTGCAGTTCCTCTTCCTCTTCAAAAACCCCAAAGGGCTTCAGGGTTTCAATTAGCTTCTGGGTAAGTACGCAGTCAGTCTCCTTGGGGGCTGCTAAACTGATGGGGGAAGAGATGCCATAGTGCTTGGGAGGCAGCGGCATCTGTTGTGATCCCGGGGTTGTCACCGGAAACGGCATCATCTCTAGCGCCGGCCCTGCCACGCCACGTCCCCCGCCACCGCGACCTCCACGGCCGCTGCCCGGGTCATGATCCGCTGAGGCGGGAGGGGCGGGGCTCCTACCAGCCCAGGTCCAACCCGCTCCCGCTCCGCTCCCGCCGCTTCAAGCGCCTCTCAGCCGTCCCCTCGGCCCCAACATGGCGCCCGGGCCCTCGGAGCGGCATTCTAGAATGGCCACGCACGCCACGTATGTTACGGCGCCTGCGCGTGGCGCGAAGCCTCACGGGAGTTGTAGTTTCCGAGGTTCCACTGCAGGACCCTGGCGGGTACAGGTGGTCAAGGGGTTTGGCTTGTTCTTGGCTTCGTCCATACGGTTTACACACACCTACCATCTAGTCCCTTGATCACCATTTTTTCTTACGCCTCCGATCTATTTCCTCTCCAGGGGCAGCTTCAAGTGGCCTTCGTCCTACAGCGCATTCTTCAGAAACCCCTCGCAGCGAGGGTCTGCTGTGCAAAGCGCCTCCCATTGCATTCTTCGTGGTGGGTGCCTGGCTGGTGGCTTAGCTGGCTCTGCAACTCTGGGCTGACAGTTCTGTTCTTCCCAGCTGGAAGGTCCTACCTGCTGCCTCAGGTTTCTACGATTTCTGTTGAGAAATCTGCAGTTCAGCTGACCCACTCACCTCTCTTTTCCTAATGGCAGCTGTAAGAATCCTCCCTGCCCTGAGTGTCCTTCAGGACCGCCACTGGTATCAAGGGATAAACTTTTCATTTACCTTACACTGTGATTTATGGACCATAAGATTCGTGTTTTTCATTCCATGACCTTCGGAAGAAGCCAAGGCATGTCCTTGGACTATCCTCTCCACACCATTCTCTTGATTCTCTTCACGCAGACATGTGATAGAGTCACTGGGTTCTCCGTGTCTCTGAGCTTCTGTTTCTTCGTGGGTGACGCCACATCTCCCTCTCAACTCTCCAATTTTCTTTCAGTTGTAGTCTGCTGTTTAAGCCCATCACTGAAGTATCCATTTAAATACTTACATTAAAAAAGAATACTTACATTTTTAATTACTAAAACCATTATCTTGTTCTTTTCTAAATCTTCCCTGCCTCATTTTTAACTTACTTAATATTCTATAACTAATGGTTCCAATTCTTAATATTCTTGAGAATCTGATTTTAACTTGTTTTCTACTTACTCAGGCATCATTTCGTGTGTCTTGTAATTTTTGGATTGTGAGCTCATCTCTGGTGAGGCTTGGGATGCCTGGATGTCCTTCCAAAGAGGAATTGCTTTGTTTCCATGAGATGTCCTTGTACACTATCAAATTGTACACTGTAATTTAATTCCTTTTCCAGGGACTAGCCAAATCACCTGAGTAGTGTGATTTTGAATCCCAAACATATGAGAGGAAGGGTGGTTTTCAATTCTAGGGAAGAGTTTTTCCCACCCAGAGCCCACATAAAGAGAATACTTTGTCACCTCCTTTCCTCAGGTATCAGATTCTTCCTGTTCCATCTTTTCATTCAGTGTGTCTGCCATTCAAGAGTTGCAACCATATCTGGGGGTTTCAGTTCCAACTCCCTGCCTCTTTAGGGTTGTTTTTTGTTTGTTTGTTTTTTGTTTGGGGTTTTTTTTTTTTGTTTTTTGTTTTTGTTTTTGTTTTTGTTTTTTGCCTCTTTACGTCTTGAAGGTCTAGGTCTCTTTCTTATGTAGCTGCTAAAGTTTTTTTTTAAGATTTTATTTATTTATTCATGAGAGACAGAGAGAGAGAGAGGCAAAGGGAGAAGCAAGGTCCGTGCAGGGAGCCCGACGTGGGATTTGATCCTAGGACTCTGGGATCACATCCTGAGCCAAAGGCAGATGCTCAACCTCAACCGCTGAGCCACCCGGTGTCCCTAAACTAAAGTTTCTTGATCACAAAGACTCGCAAATGCCTCCAGAGCTTATAAAATCAGCTAAGATTCTGAGGTTTCAAAGTACCTCTTTTTTTTTTAACCCCTGCTGATTTACTTGGTTACTCAACTATGCCTCTTAAAGGAGATTTTAAAAAATATTTCAACTAAGGAAGGTGGGCAGGGGGTTGGGGTGACTGGGTAGTGGGCACTGAGGGGGGCACTTGACGGGATGAGCACTAGGTGTTATGCTATATGTTGGCAAATCGAACTCCAATAAAAAATATACAAAAAAAAAGATCTGAAATTTTAAAAATTTTAAAAAAATATTTCAACCAACACTTTCAGGTACTTTATATAGAAAGATTTTCTAGGATAAGTAATCCCACATATTGCAAGAAATAGAAGTATCTATTTTTCAACCCACTTCAATATGATTTGCATGCTCAACATTCCAGCAACACAGCCATCAGTAAGGTCTTTGTTGACTTCCATGTGCTTAATCCAATGGATCTAATGGTCTAAATTTTGTTTTATTTATAATAGCCTCTTCTTGGCCTCCATGGCACTACACTCTGTGCTATCTTGTACATCTCAGGCCTCCCCTCAGCCTAATTTGCTGACTGCTCCTGCATTACTTAGCCTCTAAAGTCAGTGATACTCTAGATTCCATATTAAATTATTTCTTCTTATCATATGTATATTCACTACCTAGATAATCTCAATTTTCACAGCTTTAAATATCACCTATTTACAGCTTAATATAAGCTTTTGTAACACATTCTTTTTTAAAGATTTTATTTTAGAGAGAGAGAGCATGTGCACAATGGGGGGACAGGCAGAGGGAAAGGGAGAGAATCCCAAGCAGACTCCCCACTAAGTGCAGAACCCAATATGGGGCTTGATCTCACAATCCTGAGATAATGACCTCAGCCAAAACCAAGAGTCAGACTCTGAATTGAGCCACCCAGGCAGCCCATAACAGACTCTCTTCTAAGCTCCAGATCCATATTACCTGACTTCCAATCTACCACCTCCATTGAGTATTTGAAACTTAACCTAGTTTAAAGAGAGCTTACTCTTCCCTATATAATTTGTTTCTCTCTCAGTAGTCACCATTCTAGTAAATAGCATCCCCATCCACCCAACTGTGCAGAGGTCCCTTCCTGATTTTGATCCTAAGATGGAAAGAAAAATACGAGTGTTCCTTGAGTGTCTTGATTAAAGGATATGATTGAATGAATTTGAGCAGCTGCCTTTGGGACTGGGGAATGTGGCACTCAACACCTTCCTCTTTCTTATACTCAACATCTAGTTCATTTATGAATATTGTTGATTCTTTCTCCAGAATACATTTGGGATTCATACACTTCTCCCTACCTATTTCCTCATAACTCTACTCAAGGTTACCATCAACTCTCATCTAGACTCCCATAGTAACCTAATTAATCTCCTATTACTGACCTTTTTGAGAATTTTCTACTAGGAGCCAGAGTGGTCTTTTAATCCCTTCAGTAGCCTCCCATTATACTTAGTCTAAAATACCTAACAACCCAGCTTGTCTTCCCCCTAACCATCTCTCCAGCCTCACTGCCCACAGCTTTCCTCCACACTCTAGCCACAATGGCCTTCTTCCAATGCATTGCATTTGCTTCACTGTCTCTCACCCCTGAGTCTGTACACAGTGCTCTTCCCTCTGCCCAGAAGGCCCTTCCCACCCCACCAAGTGTCTACTATTCTTCACCTGCTTAATATGTTGTCATCCTTGAGATTGGTTTAAATTTTATCTCCTCAGAATTCTCTTAACATTCATGCTAAATTAGCACATGTGCTTTTCTTCCATAGCGTTATCACAATTTGTTTTTTTTTTAAGATTTATTTTAATAATAAATTTATTTTTTATTGGTGTTCAATTTGCCAACATACAGAACAACACCCAGTGCTCATCCCGTCAAGTGCCCCCCCCTCAGTGCCCGCCACCCAGTCACCCCCACCCCCCGCCCTCCTCCCCTTCCACCATCCCTAGTTAATTTCCCAGAGTTAGGAGTCTTCCATGTTCTGTCTCCCTTTCTGATATCTCCTACCCATTTCTTCTCCCTTCCCCTCTATTCCCTTTCACTATTATTTATATTCCCCAAATGAATGAGACCATATAATGTTTGTCCTTCTCCGATTGACTTATTTCACTCAGCTTAATACCCTCCAGTTCCATCCACGTAGAAGCAGATGGTGGGTATTTGTCATTTCTAATGGCTGAGTAATATTCCATCATTATCACAATTTGTAATTATGTTTTCCCTGTGATTGTTTCTTTGCCTTTACTTCCCACTAGACTCTTAGCTCCATGAGAACATGATTTGCTTTGTCAACTGCTCTCTCTCTCTCGTCTCTCTCTCTCTATACACACACACACACACACACACACACCTAGTCAAGCACCTAACAGAGTAGCACTCAACAAATATTTGCTGATAAATTACTGAATGAACACAGAAAAATTCTTTCTCCTTCGAATCCCTGGTAATCAATAACCAGAAGACTTATTACTTGAATTTTGATTAGACAGAGGTCACTTTCAAATCTACATATTGTTACTTTTGGGAAATTATTTCATGACTTGGTTTACAGCTACTCGTACCAGTTGGCTACAGGGAGCTTCTATGGCTGCATGACTCTAGTACCCCACTACATTATAGGACCTTTTGATTTGAAGTGTTTCCAAAGGAGATTTTTGTGGGTCAGGGGCTCATACTCAGTGCCTAACGATGTGGAAGGGCCTCACAAGAAAGCACGCCATTGTCATGGCTGTCTTTCTGGAGAAGCTGCTGTCCAGCAGTGCTTACTAGGGAAAAAACTAGATATATCTACAAGACAAAAATTCCATTCCTTGGATAATACACTAAGAGAACTCTACACAGAACCTCTAGAGGGTGGGGTGTTTGCCATTGTTTGTAGTAGGATGAAGCTGGATGAAACCTCAGAGCCCATGACTTGGGGAAAGGATAATGTGGTATATGTATATTAATGAAAACTATGACTCAATCAAAAGCAATGAACTGAAATTTATAGCACCACAGTAGATCTTAATCTTATTACAGTGTCCTTAATTGAACAGAAAGTTTAAATTTTTACACAGTCAAATCCATCTACCTTTTCCCCTTATGGTTTGTGCCTTTTAAGTCATCTTATGAAATCTTTCTTTCTTTTAGCTGATGCCAATTATCCCAACACCATTTACAAAATCCTTTCCCTACTCTCTGTGATTCAACCCTACATCACACCAAATTCCCATTGAGTCAGTCCACACAAATCTGCCTCTCCCATCTCTACTGTGTTCTCTCCATCTGCTTGGATGTTTCTGCCCCGAAACCCACATGCCTTGAATTACCACAGTTTTAAAACATGTCTCAGAGCTAAGGAGGTCAATCTCCCCTATCCCTGTTCATCTTGTTCAAACCTATCTTGGGCATCCTTTCATAAATATGGACTCAGTCTGTGCAACAACAGCACAGCAAAGAAGGCGGACTTGGGCCTCATTTACTGCTTTCGCTCTGTACACATCTGAACATGTGTTCAAGACCTCTAGGAATATTTCTGCCACTTCAACCATCAAAAGGAAAAAAAAAGAGTTGACTAGCATTCTCTGTTTATGTGAATATATTATCTAAAACCAATAAGAGATACTATCCTACATGATTAAATATATCCTCCAAAATCTTTCCCCAAAATTATGTCACTTTTGGGAACCAACAACTATTAACATGCTTTAAATGTTAATAAAACATAGTTGTTAATATGTTAATACTGCTTGGAAATGCTTCACATGGTTAACTGGACCAAGTGAGATCTCTCTTCCCATTTAACCAAATTCCAAATTTTGCTTTTATGTCTACCTGTTTCCAGACAACTTTAAAGAGGTTGATTCATTTTGTTGCAATTTTGTATGACAGAGAAGGCATCAAGGACTAGGAGAATTTGTTGTACTAGTTAGAGAGCAAATGCTGGCTAATGGATTTTTTTTAAAAATATACTTCTTTCAGAATTTAAAAATCAATTTCAATAAAACTATAAAGAGGTTTTAGAAAATGAGTTAAGTGCTATTTCGTTTATACAATCAGTAGCTAGTCATGACAACCAATAAACATCCACTGTCACATTGTGAGCATCCCAACTGGGGGCCAAATGTAAAGAAAGATAAACTGCAGATCTAATGGCTAACAGATGTCTGGTATTCCTGCTCAACCCCTCCACCTGACACCTAATCCCTTCTGGCTCCAACTCCCCAGGAGAGCCTGCATCCCCGCAGGTACACACTTCCCTCCCTGCAATGTCCATACCTTAGCCAATTCCTCTTATATTTTACATCTTGTAGACATTTTACACCAGTTGTGACCTCCCCCTGTGTGTTCTGTGTTAAGCTTTGGAGGCTCCTTATATAATATGGCTGGAATCCCTGGGGAGGTGGGGGTGCTGCTGGCCAGGCCCCGGGGTAGGCACCACCCAGCCTAGGGGAGCAGGCAGTTAAGCCTCTTCCAATGCTGCACTTCAATGTGGAACTGAAGGCTGTGAACTTTTAAAAAAAATCTACACAGTGAATTAAAGGATGAGATGGGCTGCGAGCAAATAACCATTTAACTTTATGTTCTCTTTGAATTAAAAATCCTCAAAAATGGGGATCCCTGGGTGGCACAGCGGTTTAGCGCCTGCCTTTGGCCCAGGGCGCGATCCTGGAGTCCCGGGATCGAATCCCACATCGGGCTTCCTGCGCATGGAGCCTGCTTCTCCCTCTGCCTATGTCTCTGCCTCTCTCTCTCTCTCTCTGTGACTAGCATAAATAAATAAAAATTTAAAAAAAAAGAGTTGACCAATATTCATTCACATATATATGGAATATATATAAAAAAAATCCTCAAAAATGTCTTTTAAGCTCAATTACTTTAGACTGATGAGAAAAGTTAGCAGTTGTCTTGCTTTTCACCAAATCACATACGATAAATGCTGCCCACAATGATTTTTATCCCTGCGAATATGCTTAAAGGAATCTCACACAAGACTTACAAGGCAGTTACTTCTTTTTTTTTTTTTTTTAAGATTTTATTTATTTATTCATGAGAGATACACGGAGAGAGAGGCAGAGACACAGGCAGAGGGAAGAAGCAGGCTCCCTGTGGGACTCAATCCTGGGACTCCGGGATTATATCCTGAGCCAGAGGCAGATGCCCAACCACTGAGCCACCCCGGCGTCCCTGCGAAATTCTTCAAGTTCACATGTGGGAGACTGAAAAAAAAATCTAAGAAGCCCCAGGGCGAGCTCAGGTTTAAGATAGACACTCACAGGGCAGCCCGGGTGGCTCAGTGGTCCAGCGCCTGCCTTCAGCCCAGGGCCTGATCCTGGAGACCCAGGTTCGAGTCCCACATCAGGCTCCCTGCATAGAGCCTGCTTCTCCCTCTGCCTATGTCTCCGCCTCTCTCTCCGTGTTTTTTTTTTTTTTTTATTGGTGTTCAATTTACTAACATACAGAATAACCCCCAGTGCCCGTCACCCATTCACTCCCACCCCCCGCCCTCCTCCCCTTCCAACACCCCTAGTTCGTTTCCCAGAGTTAGCAGTCTTTACAAGGCAGTTACTTCTAAACAAAAGAAGAAGAAAATCGAAATCGCCTCCTTCATCCTGAGAGAAGTTCTTAATGATCAGATTCATAGCAGAAGAGAAATATCAAAAGCACAGAGAGGTTAGGGGATGTGTGAGGACAGAATTCATGGTGCACAGTCAGTAGGTAGAGACACCAGAGGGCTCCCATGCAGCCTCAACATCCCTGTCTGTCATGGGGGTCCAGGCTCCATCTGCACATCCATAGATGGAGAAGTGGGAGGAACCACACACCCAAAGTCAGGCGCACTCAGAGATGACATAATCTGCCCCCACCAGCCACTCTGGGCCTGAAGGAGAGGAGAAGCTGGTGGGTTGCACTGTCAGGTGCCCAAGTGGCAAATTCCTTGTCACTCAAACCCTGGCACTCGCGGACTGCTGTCAGCACACCACCCTCTCTCCTCCCTGTCCCCATCCCCTGGCAAAGAAAATGGATTCCAACCCTGGAGTTTTAGATGCACACATGATGTGGGACTTCAAGAGGAGCTTGCTCTCCTTACATGCATCAAGAGGCATTTAATGAGCATCTACTGTATGACCCACACTGTACAGGCATTCAAAGGGTGGTTAGTCCCAAGGCCAATGGCTGAGGCAGAGATGCCTTGCAATGGCATAGCCTGCACACCTTGAGTCACAGAAGCTTTGACACACTCTAACCTTGCTTGATTTCCAGGGGACACCCAAAGCAAAGGAGGGGACCCTGCCTGCAGGGAATGGAACAATGACAAGTCTCTGAGGGCAATGTACACCACACAAAAAGGCACCCAGGAGCAGAGAAAGCAGCTCTGCATGTCACCCTCAAAACACTGGACTTTCAAGGCACCCAAGTACCTCAGTGAGCCAAAAGACAGAGGGTGTAGCCTGAGGATCATAAAGGTACATGGCCACTGGCCAACCAACTAAGCTCAGGCTGCTAGGTCCAAATTGTGGTTCCCAAGCAAGGGCAAGTTTGTCCCCAGGGACAGCCACCAATGCCTGGAGACATTTTGGTTGCTGCAGCCAGTAGAGGTGTTGCTAGCATCTCGTGGGCAGAGGCCTGGAACTACTAACTACCCTCTAATCTGCAGGTTGGCCCTCACAGCATACCATCGGCCTAAAATGTCAGTGAGGCCAAGCTTGAAAAATCTAGGCTAAATATTCTGCCACCCCAAGACACAAAAGAACCTTCTCTCGCCTTCCCAAGCCACTGATAAAGGCCACATGGCCCAGCTGTCACTCCTCCCCAAAGTGCAGGGAACCTGATTACCATCTGTATGTCAGTGACAGGACCCAGAGCCCTGTCTATGCTCCTGATGCTAAACACCAGCCTTCTGGGGATATGCAAGTAGGAGAGGCCTTGCCGCCCCACCTACACCAGCAGTCTCTCTCCCAGAGCGGATGCACAATATTTTGATACTCTGGAAATCAGGGGGAAGCTGGCAGCTGTGAAAAGACAGTGTTTATGAAAACAAAACCCAAAGTGCCTGAGTGCATTACTATGGGTGCATAATAATGGTCCAAATGGTTAAGGAAAGCCCCAAGGATTCTTGCTCCAATGCCTCTGGGAAGCATCTGGCACATCCTCTTTCAGGCTTTGATTCTGAGGGGACCCCAACGAGTCAGTAGGAGAAGAGCCTGGGGTGAGTTCCCGGCACCCACTCCCAGCTGCTCCTCAACTCCAAAGAGCAGCCAGGATGCATGCCTTGGGCATTGGCTATAGCTCATTCTGAAACCAGTACCAGTGAGCCCAGACTCACTAATGACTGGGGTGAGTCCTTCACTGTGACAACGGGGAGTGGATTGGTGAAAACCATGATGGCAGTGCTCAGTAACCTGAAGCCTGAGAAGGCCGGTGTGAAGTCACACACAGATGCACGTGCATGCACACACCACATATAACGCACACATGTGCACATATGTACGTGCATACACGTGCACATAGGCACGTACGTGTACATGCACACGCAGGCAGTCCCTTCCCCTTTCCACCACTTTTCCCAGATGAGGTAGACTACTGGCTCACTGGAAGAGTAGGGTCAACCTCTTCTGCTCTTTAGGGGAAAGAAGAACAGAGAAGCCGTGGAGCACTGTCCCACAGTGGAATTCACCACCATCCTAAACACGAAAACGCCCCATCTCTGTAGGCACTGCTTTCACCTGTGCAAATGCCACCACACAGCCTCATGCCCACACACAGGCCAGCTAGGCCCCACTCTCTAGAAGACAAGCAGGCCCTGGGGGTGCGATGGGCAGCATATAAAGCAGGAGACACGGGGCAAAGTCTTCCCGAGCAGCCAGACCAACAAGCTTGAGATTCTTATTATCAAACCTGGCACAGAATCCTCAACAGACATGTAACACCCCCTTCAGCTCTCTGGGGTCAGTTCGGACAAGCCACAGCCTCAGCAGGCCTCACCGCGCTGTCTTTACTGTCACAGGCAAGGGGGAGAGCATGGTCAGGAGGCCCTGGGGTGCCCAGACCACACCCCAAGAGAAGGCCAGCAGCAAAGGCTGACTCCCTGGGGTCTAGGAGGCCTGCTTCAGGCAGGTAACACAACCCGCTTCCAGCCCGAAGAAGTGTGTCAGTGAGACTGGTCCTGTTCAATAGACTCTTTATTTGAAAGGTTTTGCAAAACCAACACCAAGTTGAATAGGCCATGGGCAATGGGGCCTTCTCTTGCCTCAACTCACGTAAAGGGAAGGCCATCTGCAAGGGGCTGGTGAACAAGAGACAAGATCCCATGTCGGGAGATGGCATCTGGCCCCCGGTTCCCCACCAGCCATCATCTGTACAACACACAGCAATCTTTCCAAGGCCCTGGCTGAGTAAGGACAATGACCATGAGCTGAACACCAGTGAGGCCCCTCAGCAGGTCTGCCTGGCCTCGTGGGAGGCAAGACAGGGCCAGACGAAAAACCAAAGCCTAGGCCCGCAGGGTGGGGGTGTTTGGGGTGCTGGTCCAGAGAGGCTTGGAAACAATACCAACTCCACCTGGGCCTGCTTTTAATCATCATTGCATGCCAGTAACTCCCAATGTCATCAGGGATTAACTCCCCCCGTCAGAAGGAACCCCAACTCTGTCCTCCACACACTTCTGCCTAGGAGCACACAGAACAAGCTGCTTACTACATACAGGAAACAATAATGATACGGAATTTCAACTCCTTGGCATCTGCCAAGCACCATGCTAAGTGCTTTTCTATGTCACTAACATGAGGCTGAAGTCATGCCCCCATTCTCCAGATCAGGAAACTGAGGCCACAAGAGGTGAGCTACTTTGCCTAAAGTAACAGAGGGTCACTACTGCTAAATGCCAGTAGTAAGACTGTGAGACTCAAAGGTCCCATCAGGCCTGAGTGACCCCAGCCCCTGGGAGACCCACTGACCCACCACCCTGCTCCTTTTCACACACTGACAGTACAAAGCAGGCCCCAAAGCAGAAGCAGAGCTCATGAAAATGAACATTTACAACACCTCAGAGACACACTCAACAGGTCAGGAATGCTCAAGGCCCCTTTTGACCCTGGGGCATCATGAAATCAAATGATAACTCAGGACAAGTCCCTTTTTTTGCATTAAGCCACCATTTCTCCAGGAAATTAAGAAAAAGTCAAATATGATTTGACATACGTTTAAGAGTTGTTCAGCATTTGAAGAAAATTATGATTTATGGCATTTACCTATTAAGGTCATCAACTTCCTGCCAACTGAACAATAGACAGACGCAGAGCAGGGCCCCATAGGTTGCCAAGTGCCCCAGGCACCCACAAACTCATGCACACTCGGTGCACCCTGTCACCTCTGAAGACTCGACTTCCTCCCCTGTCCTTTCATTGCACTGTCCCTAAGACTCACCCAGTACTGCAGGTACTACCGGACTTCCCGTAATACATGTGCCACCTCCACTGGCACAGCATGTATGGTGTGCGCTTGGCACTAAAGCACATGACTGCAAGATGGCAGCAGGAGCCGCTAAAGCACCAGCATGTGTCCCGCAGCATAGATGAACTGCAGTCTCCACGGCAGCTTCAATTAAAGCAGTGAATTTAAGAAGTCCTCAAACGCCATCACGGAGCAAACACACCTTACTGAGCTTTCCCCCAAAGAGATCCCTAAGCCTCTGCCTTTAGGTTCTCCCCCCACCAGCCCCTGCTTTCCCTGAGTCTTCTCCCGTCCTCACCTGCAGTCAGAGTGTCCACATCCTTGGCTGCCAGCTCTTCCACGTCTGACCTCTTTCTTAGCTCAAACCTCCGGGACAAGCCTTCTCGGGGTTTCCACAATTCCTGGATCAAGAGGGGCTTCTCGTTATCCCCAAAGACCCGAAAGCATTCAGCCTGCCACTGCTGCCCAGGGTCACCAGCCTGGCCCACCACGTCACACAGCACATACTGGCTGGCGCACTCTGGGCTCAAGGCATAGCGCTCCAGGGCCTCCTTCACCAGCTCCTGGGCGCTGGACATGCCGGTGGCCAGGACGCTCTTGTAGTGGGTACCCGTGCAGACACTGTCCCCGAACACCTTCAGGACCCCAGGGGCCGAGAGCTGGGTGGAGAGTTCTGCAGGGTCATCGCTGGCGCCCAGGCTGGAGAAAGTGGTGTCCAGGTCTCGGTACTTGTAGCTCAGCGTCCGGGACAGCACGCTGGATAACAGCTGGCTCTGCCGCTTCAGCTTGCTCTTGGTGGGTGGAGACATGATGAAGTGGGTCCCATAAAACATGGTGGGCCAGTCGTCATGGACAAGGACTGAGGGCTCTGGCCAATGACAGGGCAAAGGCTGTGTCCTGGGAGAAAAAAATAAGGGTTAGCACTGACCATCATGAGTGGCAAGAGCAATCAAGGCTCAAGTGAATTTTGATAACTCAATAAGCCACCCAGGGTCTGGTTTCACAACAGAGCCAGCAGGCATGCTACATCCGGCCAAGTGCCACGAGCACCTGAGTCAGAAAACAGTTGAAGCCAGCAGGAACCACAGGGGACAGAGCCGGTTCCAATGGCCTCAAGCACCCTTCAAGGAAAGCCATTACCGGGAAGTACAATGAGGTCACCAAAAGGTAAGACAGGCTCTGCCATAGGGTTCTGACTTCTGCGGAGAGCCGGGCACATACGCCCTTGCGGCAGGCAGCCAAGAAACAGTGGCAGCGGGCATGTGGATGAGCATACTTGCCTAGCAGAATCGTGCAGGGCTGGCCCCGTCCCGTAGGAGGCAGCCCACAGAGGGCAGCAAGCCCAATCCCCTTAAGCTCAGCCTCTCCTGCACCACAGCTTCTAATACGGGGAATGAATCCCAAGCACAAATGGATCCAGGCAAACAGGCAAAGTCACAGACACGTTAACAGAGTACTGAGTAACCAGACATTCTGCACATAGATCCCCAATACATGGCTCCTCGATGACTGGCCGTGGCCTGGAAGAGCTGCTTCCTCAGGATAGCAGCACTACAAGGTCCACACGAGTACAATGGACACAAAAGGGCTCTTCCAGAACCAGGGGAGGCATGAGTGGAATGTATGCATTCCACCCACCACATCCAGCCTGGTATTCAGGCCCTGTCCCAGCCAGAGATGCGATCTTGCTGGGGAAATTAGAAACAGCTCAGGGACGCTTTGGTGTGTCATAAAATCATAATTCTGATGCACCTGGAGCTCGAAGGACCTAGAATTCTAAGTTTACCAGGTGCCCCCTGCTCCCTGCCCAAGCGCTGTGGGAGCAAGAAGGCAGTCTCTGCTTCATGAACAGAGACTTTGCAACAGGCAGAGGACACTGCAAAACTGTACCCACCTCCTGACTACTGCATCCCGCTTCTCTGCTCACGTGCTCACCAAACCCAAAAGCAGACCAACCAAGAAATGTCTACTCTCTCAAGGCTCTGGAGACAGTGGCGCAGGTCCCAGTGAGGACAGCAGTGGGCACTGGCCTCTGTGACTGGGAGAAAAACGGCACTCAGCTGAAGTCAGGGTCCTGTCCTGACCCACTCCTGGCTCCACGGGCACTGGAGAAGGCTTTCTGGAAGTGAAGCTGTGTGCGTGGCGTAGGAGAACGTCACTGAGAAGCCCCCCAAACAAAAGGGCCCACACAGACCCCAAGGGAACCCACAGTGGACCTGTGTTTGGGCCTCTTGCTAGCTTCACAGAGGCTTCTGTCACATTTTGTAAGTCTCTCACTCCACCCAGGGCTTTCGTTGAGGAAGCCTGGAAGCAGACCTGCCATTCAACTCCTCTAGACCAGCCTGGGTCTGTCAGCCACCATACATCCTCAGAGAAGCCCCAAATCTTCAAAATGGTTCTGACAGCTTCTTGCACCAAACAGCAGGTTCCAAATACTAATGTTTGCCCTTTGGGGGTGGGTGGAGGACATTCGTGTTCTATAGCCTGTTATTTATGCTTCCCCCCCCCTCCCCCGCAAAGCTCTTTATTATACACCAGCTTCCTGAAGCCTAGAACTCTCTTAAAGCAGTCAGTGTCCTAAACAGAACAAGCATTTGGGGTTCTCTCCAGTCTCCATGAATCAGGGCTTCAATTCTCTCCCTCTGAGAAATGTGTGACCCATCTCCTTGTGAAATTCTTTTCTTTTTTAAGTATTTTTTAAAAGATTTTATTTATTTATTCATGAGAGACACACACACACAGAGAAAGAGAGAGAGAGAGACAGAGACACAGGCAGAGGGAGAAGCAGGCTCCATTGAGGGAGCCCAATGTGGGACTTGATCCCGGGACTCCATGATCATGCCCTGGGCCAAAGGCAGTGCTAAACCACTGAGCCCTCCTTGTGAAATTCTAACTCTGGCCTCCCTGCATGGGCCCACCAAACACAGCTGAAGCTTTTTGGATAGTACCTGCATACCAAATTTGCACGCCACACCAGCAGCCCATTCCGATGTGAGCCTTCTGAGAGTTATACAACCCTGCATCTCAGGACACCTCAGCTCAGAAGCCTCTAGGGCCTTCGCAAAGTACCTGAACCTTCCATAGACGCCCTGCTTACCTGGCCCCCTCCTCCTCCAAGCATTGGCCCCAGGGTCTTGACCCAAACCCAAAGTGGCCCAGAGGCTTGGAAGCTGCTGCCTTTCGAAATGTCTGAATGTGAACTTAAATTTGATGTCCTAAACTGCAAGGAAGGCACCCAGGTACAGCATAGAAGGGGAATGCTATTCTGTGCCTGGCACAAGGTCCAAGTTCTGTAAGGTCTGAAGCATATACAACTCTGCTTTAATAAACAAGAAACAGAAGCTTACACAGCTGCTAGGTTCCCTCCCAGGGACTCAGAAACGAGCTCCCCTCCCTTCTCTTCAGCAGGATTCCAAGGCAAAGTTAGCAAAATCACATCAAGAGGAGAGAAAATGTAGGACAGACTGTGATCTATCTGTTCTCTTCAGAAGCTCCTTCTTAAGCCCCAGAAGTCCCAGCAAATACAAATCCTGGTCTATCTGGCCAAGGAGCCTTTTTCTCCTCATGGTCATTCTCTCTGTGGCCACTTTCAGAGAGCAGCCACCAATGGTGGCCACGTGTTCCCTCGCCAGCATCCTTCACAATTGCAGAATGCAGAGGACGACCTAGTTGTCCCCCTGTGCCAGATGGTCCCTAGCAAGGGCCAGAGCGCAGGTACACCCTACAGAGTGGGGTGTGCCCTGGGTAACTCAATCTGGGTTTTGGAGGCATGACCTGTCTTTCTCTTTGCTGCCCACTCCTCTTTCACACAAATATTTGGGGAAACAGGACCAACCGTGTAGGACACTTGCTATTGCACCTCTCAGGCAATGTTTTTCTCTTGTTCTCCAGGAAGAATCTAATTTCTGATGAAAACAAGCTCAAGTCACCCCAGTGAGTGCAATGAGTGAGGTCAGTGCCGGGCTGACGAAATGGGTGGAGACACATGGCCAGCCCAACACCACAATGTGGAACTCATTAGAATTTCCACCAGGACGGGGAAGGAAGAGGGTAGACTCTCAGGCTCTGCTTTATCCGCACCATCCATAAATCCTGTTTTGAGAGCTCTAGCCAGAGCAATGCTTTTAAATACAAAAATAATTTAATCAGATGTAATTCTGACATGCTACCCTCTTGAGAGGGGCCTTTTTCCACCGATTGGATTAAGGACTGGCTCCTCTCTGGAATGCACAAGAGGTGCTAACTGGAGACACCTGTAATCACCCTCAACTTGCAAATTCTTTTGGGCAATTCAGATTAACTAAACACTTAACAGGGAGTGTGTGAGTGTGCGTGTGCGCGCGCGTGGGGGGGGGTGGGGGGGTGTTGCTGAGCAGGCGGGTCTGCAGCCTCCCACCATCAACCGGCTCCCTGGTGGGAAAGAAGCCAGTTTCTTCCTCGGAGGCCCCCAGGAGCTCCAGCTCAGCATCTGTTTTCTTAGATGCAGTTATTTGTCGAGGGGCTGGAGGTGGTACAGAAATAGCTGGGAGACAATGCTTTCAGCTGGCACACGAGTGGGGGAACGCGCCGCCGTGTGAGCAGGAAAACCAGCACCGGCTGTGGGCGGGTGGAGGGGGGATGTCACGCCGACCCTGGAACGAGGGCGCGGCCCCGGGTGCCCTGCTCCCCCGCGGCGCCCGCGCTGCCCGACGCCCTCGTAGGGACCACCAGGGAGACTGAGGCCCTGGGGTGCCCTGCAGTGGTGGGGCCGGACTCCCGAGTCCCATGGCACCGCTGCCGCAGCCGGACCCTGGAACCTGCAGGGCCGGCCGCCCTCACCCGCGCTCGCCCCCCTTCGGGTCCCGCCCCCTCCCCACCCCCGGAGCCGCGCCCGGGCCGGGACACCGCCGGTCTCCATGGCAACCGGACAAGCCTGGCCGGCCCGGCCCGGGAGATGCCCCGTGAGGGCCGCGTTGCCCCAGCGCGCGCCCCGCGGCCTCCCCGCCGGCCGGCTCTGCGCCCCGGGACCCCGGCTGCCGCTCCTCGCGCACCCTGCACTCACCTCCGGCACAGCCCGCCGCCACCGCGTTCCCGCGCCGCTCCCACACTGCCGTTAACCCGCGCGCCCTCGCGCCCTCGCCCCGCGCCCCGCGCGTGGCGCGGCGCCTCCTGCCGGCGGCCCAAGGGACGGGGCGGGGCCTGTGAGGGGGCGGGGCCTCCTGCCCGCCGCCCAACGGACGGGGCGGGGCCTGTGAGGGGCGGGGCCTCCTGCCGGCCGCCCAACGGACGGGGCGGGGCCTCATGGGGCGGGGCCTCCCTCTGCCGGCCACCCAATGGATGAGGACAAGTCCCCGGGGGGGTGGGGCCTTGGTGGGGGCGGAGCTGGTGAGGAGTTGGGCTGAGCGCCAGCGCCACCTGCCGGCCAATTAATGGATATGGGCGTGGCCTCGAATATAAGGGCGGGAGGAGGCCTCCCGGGGAGGGCGGGGCTAACTGAGGAGAAAGGGACCAAGCAGCCCACCCTTGCCTGCAGCTCAAGGGGTGGTGCCTCTGCAGGAGGAGCGGGGTTGGTTTCTCCCGAGGCCTCTTCCTTGGCCTTCTCCTCCGTGTCCTCCTATGGGCATCCTTCTGTGTGTGTCTGTGTCCTAATCTTCTGTTACAAGGACGCCAGTCCTAGTGGATTAGGGCCCACCCCAATGACCTCATTTTATGACTTAATCACCTCTTAAAGGCCCCACCTGCAAATATAGTCTTGCTCTGAGGCGTTAGGGGTCAGAGCTTCAACCTATGAATTTTAAGGGGACACAGTTCAACCCTAACACTCATCTTCGTCACCTGGCCAATCCCCACTCTTCCTTTAGGACTCAGATCAGGTGTTATTTATGTGGTAGCCAACCTCCCAGGAGATCCCCAATGATTCACACCCTCTGGTTTTCACACCACTGTGTGGTTCCTTCTTGTGCTGGATAGGGCTGATCTGTATAATCACTAAGATCTCACCAAAATGACAGTTTGACTTCTGGAGTTAAATTATAAAGGATGTGGCTTCCTTGCTCTCTCTGGGATCACTCACTCTAGGAAAAGCAGCCTGTCATATTGGGAGAACACTCCAGAAGCCCTAGAGAGATCCACATGGTGCAAAACCAACAGCCAGCACCAACCTGCCATCCACATGCATGCACCATCTTGAATGTGAGTCCTCCAGCCTCAGCAGCCTTCAGTTGAATGCTGCCCTGCCCAGCATGCTAATTGCATCTCATGAAGGACCCTGAGCCAGAACCATCCAGCAAAGCTGCTCCCCAATTCCCAATCCTCAGGAACTGCGGGATGATATATGTTTCTTATTGATTTCACCCACTGAGTTTGGGGAAGTTTGTTATGCAGCAAAAGATAGCTAACACACCTTATCCAGGAAGGGCTCCCTGCCCCCCCACACTTGAATCTACACCCCTCCTCTGCACTCCCACTGGTTCACATTATATCAAACTATGTTCCTTAAATGCAAATGAGATGTTACTCCTCAGCCTATGCTCCTCCATGACTCCCCTTTGCACTTAGAATAAGCAGACCTCAAACCCTACCCCAACTGTCCCTGCTGCCCATGCCAACGCTCCCTGCATCACAGCACTCTAGCCATACTGAACTTCTGTTCTCAAATGCACTGTTCGTTCCCACCTCTGAAATCTTTCCCCTTGCTGCCTCCTCTTCTTCAAATACTCCTCCTCTTGTATCTGCATGCTGGCACCTTCCCCTCATTAAAAGTCAGCTCCACTACTCTCTCTGGACTCATTCTCTTGATGGCCTCCATCTCATTACTTGCTTTATTTAATGCATAGGCATTTATCACTATTTAAATGTATTTGCTGTGGGGCACCTGGGTGGCTCAGTGGCATCTGGCTTTGGCTCAGGTCCTGATCCCAGCGTCCTGGGATCTAGTCCCGCATTGGGCTCCCTGCAGGGAGCCTACTT
Source organism: Canis lupus dingo (assembly GCF_003254725.2). Lineage (NCBI taxonomy): Eukaryota > Metazoa > Chordata > Mammalia > Carnivora > Canidae > Canis > Canis lupus. Next base: position 12,626,920 of record NC_064248.1, on the reverse strand, counting down.
CTCCCTCTGCCTGTGTCTCTGCCTCTCTCTCTCTGTCTCTCTCTCTCCCTGTCTCTCATGAATGAATAAATAAAATCTTTAGACATAAACATAAATAATAAATAAATAAATAAATAAATAAATAAATAAATAAATAACTGTATTTGTTGGAGTATTTAACACCCACTGAGGGTTGTGTTCTGTAAAGGCGGGTACCTCACCTGCCTTCTTTAGTGCCATGCTGGTGCCTACGAGGTACTCAATAAATACTGGCTAACTACGTAATCAAAGGAATGAATAAATTTCCACCCATCTCCTTCTCATCCCCTCAACTGGAAACTTATCAAGGGCAAGAACTGAGTTTTATTAATCTATGTATCCCTGCGCCGGGCCCAGAGGCAGGTGAACAAAAGTTTTTGAGCTGCAAGGTTGACCATCTTTGGAAATCCATGGAATAAAATGGAATGCCACGAGAGGGCAGTAGAATCCTAGGACTCAATCAAGGAAAGGCACCAAGAAGCCCAAAGAAAAAGCATCTGGTTAACACCAAAGGGCAGGTTCCCCAAGAGATGACCTGTCTAGGGGCAGAAAGACTGGGCTCTGGGGGGGACCAGAAGGGAGGAAGGACAGGTAGCAGCAGGCACGTGGACTTAGATCCCAGTCTTTCTTTCTGTCCAAACAAGTGATTTAATCCTGGGATCCCATTCTCAATGAACTCAGCACCACAACCCACAACAGCAGTGCTCTGGGTTCGGCCATTCTTTGTACACTCATCAGGCAAAATTCACTGTTACTTTCCTTGCTGTGTCATATGTTGAGCAACTTCCAGTCAACAATGTAGTATACCTCCTGGCACTGGGGATATAAGGGGTATCAGGTCTACAGAGTAATGATATTTTATTTTATTCAGTTTAAAGTTGATATGTCTATTCTGATGTAGAGGCATTTGCATCTGTAGCTTGGGTAAGATACTTAATTTGAAAACACAATTCAGGGACGCCTGGGTGGCTCAGCAGTTGAGCATCTGCCTTTGGCTCAGGTCGTGATCCCAGGGTCCTGGGATCGAGTCCCACATCAGGCTCCCTGCACGGCACCTGCTTCTCCCTCTGCCTGTGTCTCTGCCTGTGTGTCTCTCATGAATAAATAAATAAAAACTTAAAAAAAGCCACGATTCAATGTATGGAGATGGGAAATGAAGCCAGGGGTAGTAGGTGTGTTTGATTGAAACAAACAAAAGGCTCAGTTCTGTTAAAATGGATCATGTCAAATCACTTTACACTTGAGTATTTCATCTGTTGCATAGAACCTGAACCACTTACTTGATTGTCAAAGATTTTAGCTCAGGTGGGACCTAAGAAATCATCTACCCCAGTGGTTAATAAACTATTCAGGTGGGGAAGCCTCGAGGCCCAGTCTCGGAACTGGGGAACAAGTGGGATAGTATTTCAAACCAAGTAGAACTTAGGATCAATGTCATTGGCCAAAAATATGACTTTGTGATATGATCACAATATAAGATCACGAACATGAGCATATGTAGCCTCAAGAAACACAGTGTTGAATCAAATATGTTTGGCTGGTTCTGACATTTCCATTCACATTAATTTTTTTTATTTGTTTACTTGATTTGATGACTGTGAGAATTTGTTATAGAAAGTACCATTTAGTTTGTAATGTATGTATGAGAAAAATAATTAAGATTGAAAAAATACTATGCATTAACTTTTTTGAAATGAGAATTGAGAACAAGTGGCCATTTTTCAAATTGGGGAGAAACAGCTTAGTCCAGCTGGAGATCATTCTAGTGCCCAAGACACACATGAGAGCCCTTAATCTAATTCCACGTCTACGCTGAAGCCACGAGAGGCTAATGGACTTGCCCAAGAAAACAAAATTTTATTAACAGATCACTTCTTCCTTGTTAAATCACATTCAAGAAGATGTGCAATCAGGATAGGTTGGGAATACTAACAGTGATTATTTCTGGGTGATGGAGTTTGAGGCAGTTTCCAAAGATAGATAGCCCTATCAATATGTCCACATCCCACATGCTCCTCTTCCACTGTAACTCGAACTCTCCTCCATCAGGTGGTGGAGAGGAGGTCTGCCTTCCCTCCCCCTTGATCTTGGGAGGACTTTTTTTTTTTTTTTTGGAAGGACTATTTAGCTGTATCCACCATAGAACATAGGAGAAGTGAAGACTTCCAAAGCTAGATCATAAAAGATCGTGTCTCCTACCTGGCTTTCTTTCTCTTGGGACCCATCTGCCTTGTTGTAAAGGGAAGCCCAGACCAATGGGGAAGTCACCTGGTGTGTATTAAAATGTCTTTGCTTTTGATGTTTTCATATCTGGGACCTTATAGCAACCATGGGAAGACTGCCCTTCCCAGGGGTAGCCAATCTCTGGAGAGTAAACAACTCACCTGCTAAGATATACCTTTCATATGCAAACCAACCAGTCGTTTCATATGCAAAACAACCAGTCTAGAGACCATACCTCCCCACCTCTATTGGGCTTAGACTCCAGACCAATATTCCCCTGTCCTCATCACCCCAGGACTAAGTGTCACACAACTAGGGTCAGTCCCTATGCCCCAGAGCCTGCTGAAATTCTGCAAACTAGCCAACCCCAAATCTGCTAATCCTAAATGTCATCTGTTCCTTCCCTCAGGAGCCACAATAAATCTAGTGCCTATGATTTTCTCTGGTCCCCTCTGTCCCCTGATGGGCCCTGAATAGGTGGTATCCTATGCCCCCTCTTCCTGGGAACTCTGAGGGACAAACTGTCTTTTCAATGTCAATCATCCCCTGATCTCTTGGCCTTGCCATAAAATCTATGTTTTGAAACAGGATATATGGTCATTCAGGGCCCCAGGAACCTACCAACATCACCCAACAGGATCTGTGAGTGAAAGCACCTTGGGGCAATTCTCATGCCAGCCTTCACATCCTCCACCTGAAGCCCATACTGAATTCACAACTGATGGAAGCTGTGAGAGATGCCGATGATTACTGATGTTTTAAGCCACTACAGGGACACCTGGGTGGCTCAGCAGTTGAGCGGTTGAGCGTCTGCCTTCAGCTCAGGGCATGATCCCAGGCCCTGGGATCGAGTCTCGCCTCAGGCTCCCCTGAGGGAGCCTGCTTCTCCCTCTGCCTGTGTCTCTCATGAATAAATTAATTAAAAAAATTTTTTAAAGCCACTATATTTTAGGGTACATTGTTTTACAGCAAGACAGCTGATGCAGGGTTTTTAATTTACTTATGCTTTCCTAAATAATTCAGGTTATCTACAGTGAACAGAGACTGCTTTGATAAAAGGAGTGAACAGACGTTATTTTTAAAAAGACAGCTGGACAAGAGGGAGGCATCTTGGATTTTTATTTTTTTAAGTGCTTTCTACTCCACCGCAAACAATAACATTCACCGGCAGGATTATTCCTCTTTACTACAAATGTTTATCAAATGTTGTGTTAATACAAAATGGCAATTTCACAAACACAGAGAGAGTCCAGTACCAGCAGGACATTTTTTAAAAGTCATGCCACAGATGCCAGTCTCCAACGTTGTAGACACAATAGGTCTAGAAAAACAAGTGTGACAGTCAGAGCTCCTGCTCCCCGCCCCTACCCCTATCCTCCCAGAAAGGCCTTCATAAGCAACAGGAGTGGGAATATGCCTAGTAAAACCTGGTGATATAAACAGGGCTGGCGGGCGATCCGTTCAGCAGGATCAGGGCTCAAAATTTGAAATTGGAGGCACAATGGTTCTTGCAAAATTGGGTCCATTCATTTTTCAAACAGATTCGCTGTCTCCCTCCTGCCTTCCCAGCCCTGCCTGAACTAAACATTGACACACATTCCTGAGGTCTCTGGGACCATCCTGCCCCAAGGTCCCTTAGAACATGGGGCTAATCACCAAAACAAGAGACCCAAAAATCTGGTCTTGTATTCCTCTCAGTGGGGTCAGGGTTCTGAGCAGCCAGATCCTCTAAAGCTCCTAACTTCTTTCTCTTTAACTGTTCCCATTTGCCCTTGGGCACCCAAGTTTCTGAGGAGCATCATGCTGACCCCACCCCCACCCCCCAATCACAGCGACTAAGTACCTAGTACCAATGCTCATGCCTTCCCAGGACAGAACCAACTAGAACAATTTCCAGACCGTAGGTTCAGACTCACTCATGAGGCATAAAAGCAGTGTTGTGCATTGCAACCAGCAACTTGAAAGAGTGACAAAAGATGGACAGGGGAGGGTAGGAAGCACCCTAGTGCATCACATAAGTAGGTCCTGTTTCAGCGATGGACGTGTAAATTGGAATCACATTATAGAATGTATTTCTGATGATGAGTGTTAATCAAAAAGGTTTGGAAAATGCTAGCATCTGGGAATAAATGGAGGACAGCTGACCCACAGAGCCTGCAGCTTAATCCCACATGATGGAGCAGGTGGATCCCAGGAAGCACAAGTGAGCCTCCTGTTACTTGCTATGGCTGGAATGTGGCACCTCCCCTCCTAATGCCACAACAAGGGTACAGGTGGGTTTGAGAGCCCATGACAAGGCCAGCTTTGCAAAGAGATGGTTGTTAGGACACCTGTGAGCTGAGGTAGTATGGGCAGAGACTCCATGCAGACCTGGGATAACCAGTTGTGGCTGAGCCCCACTGGACCCCAGTGACGAGGGGCCACTCTAAGCTCAGGGTTCGATGGCTGGGCCACATGGAAGTCCTTGGGCTCCAGTGTCCTTGCCCCCTGGAAACAGTCTCAGCCCTGGCCAGTTTCCAAAGGCAGGAGCCGAGCACATCAGCCTTTCATCCTCAGGCCGCGCAAGGCTCAGGCAAAACTGAGTGCAGAGATTGAGCAGCCAAAGGATGGCATCGCTCAAGTCTGGAGAACAAGGCCCTGGGAGGATGTTAAGGAGATGCCTCATCCCCTGCCCCAGAGCTCAGCAATCAGGGAGCAAGACAGTGGAAGGAAGAGGATGTGAGGCCCAAGAACCATGACTTGGATTCCAGCCCTGCCCTGCACCATGGATGACCTTGCACCAGTCACATAGCCTCTCTGAACAGCCTGTTTCCCTGTCTTGCAAGGTTTTACTGGGAGAAATATATGAAAACGTGAACATGTGAACATGTTCGGAACTGTGTGTATAGTGCCTGTTACACTGATAAAGTGGGGGGTGGAATGCAGAAAGATGTACCCAGGCCGCAGGCAGTGGCATGCTTGTAAAATAGCTCTCCAAAAATATTAGGCTCTGATCTGTAGCCTTTTGCTGATTCTTATGGTGTAAATATTCCATCAAGGCCAATCTCACACCACTCTCAGTTTAATGAGATACCAGGCCCCAAGATATTTAACAACTGGTCTCCAGAGTGCCCTAAGCAGAGCACACCAATACCTCCACGACTTCCTGGCTCGCACAGGCAGTGGACATCGTTAGACATCATGCAGGCGCCAGCAGCCATGCAGCAGGCAGCATCCCCTCCCCCACCCACACCTCCCTCTTCCGCCCCCCACCAATCAGACCACCTGAGGAACAGGCACGTGCTCCCCTGGCTCCTCTACAGTTCATGCCAAATGCCAGAGTTGCCTGCTCCAAATCTTCCAGATAAGCCAGCTCCTTGGCAGTGCCCAGGCAGTAGATCCCTAGATACCCTGAACCCCCAGGGACAGTGGCCAACTGTAGAGAAGGCTCAGTCCAATGACAGCAGGTGGAACAGCTGCCACTGGACGGCACAGACAGGACTCAAAGTCGAAGTGTGGCCTTAAGAAAATCCACTCTATTCAGGGAAAACTTTATGTGGAAAGATACTCATCAGAGATACCTACATCTAGACCAATTATAGATCCCTCTTGAATTGAAAGAACAGTTAAATATATTATGGTACAAATCTTTATATCTCCCATCCTTGTAATTTGGGATAGGCGTTCCCTCATCCCTACAGATGAGCCTTGGTGAGTCTGAGGTTCCCTCCTGAAAGGTCACTCAGACGCTCACCACCATACAGACTGGGTGTGTCTCCCCCGGGACCCTGCCTCCTTCACTCTGTAAGTCCAGGGCTGGCAGACCCACTGGGGAAAACCTGGGGAGCCTCTCAATAGCACTCTGGTTTGTCCTCTGATGTTCAGACTCACCAAGAGTAAAGGCCAGGGCAGTGTCCACACAGACCATGGCTGTGAACCTGTCTAACCTGGATACAAAGGGCCAACGCATACATGGGACTCCCTAGCCACATCTTCCCAAACTGGGAAGAGGAGACCAAGCTCCCCTGCTACCCCCACAAATGTGCACGGAGCACCGACTAAGCACTGGGTATGGTGGGCTGGGCACAGAGCATGGGCAGTGGAGACGCAGCATCTGCCCTCAACCAGGTGTCCCAGACTGTTGCTCACACCTCTCCTGCCTCCCTATCCTGCCCATGTCTCCAGGCTCAGCTAAAATAAGCTAAAAGGAGGAGAGTGCTGGCCTGTGATATTCACCACATGTGTGGCATTTGTGACCTCTGTTTAGAGGGAAAAGTCTAGATCACTGATTCTCCACAATGTTGGTCTCCCCAAGCCCTTTCAGGGGCTCACAAAGTGAAGCTGTTTTCACAATAATACTATGACATTATCTGTCTTTCCCTCTCCTGCCTTCATGCAAAGGTTGCCAGACACTACGGCACAGGTGATTGTCACATGCTCGTGCAAACACAGGCAGGGGAGTCCTATGGTGGTCTGTTAAGCCAGACGTTCAAGAGATTTGCAAGAACGTGAAACAGTGCCACTCCTCCTCCTAAGTCTCTTTTTGTCTGGACAAATGTTATTTCTAATAGAAAAATATGTTTCTTATGTTAACGTGTAATGAGTTGATCTTTACATGAACTAATAGGTATTTTGAAATACTACCAGTTTTAATTTCTAGTATGATGAATGTTAATATTAGATCTAGCCCATAAACAAAAGTTCTTTGGTGTCCTCAATAGTTTTTAAGAACACAAAGGTGTTCCAAGACAAAAAGTTTGAGAAACATTGATTTACATTGTCCAATAGAACATTCTGGAAGGATGTAGACTGTCTTTATCTGTGCTGTCCAAAAAGGGTAGCCACTGGCCACATGTGGCTATTGAGTACTTAAAATGTGACTAGTACCCCTGAGGCACCGAGTTTAAATTTTATTTAATTTTAATTGACTTAGCCACCTGTGCCTTATAGCTACCATGCAGAGAGCACTCCTCTACATGGAGTCTGGTGTTTCTCAGCCCATTTGGGCTGTCTTTATTTTCCATACACTGATCTATCAAAGGTGTCTATGCATGAAGGAAGGTTTCAGTGTTGTTTCTAGGAGGAGCTGGGTCCACAGCCCTCTGCTCCCCTAGGGGACCTTGCCTTAAACTGGGGAAGGGTCTTGCCATGCTGAGTCAAGCCAGCCCAGCCCACTCGTCTGGGCTTCATGCCCATCCCTGACCTGCACAGTTTGGAAATGGACCAGCAGCTGACAATCAGCTGAGTAAGACCACCAACTCCTTTTACAGCTGACCAGATGAAAGCCCAGAGAGGATACGTCAGCTGCCCAAAGTCACACAGGAAGCAGGAAGTCAGGTACACCACATCTACATGTGGAAAACAAGATCACAAGGAAGGGCTGATATATCCTCCCTGCCAGACCAGGAGGAACCATGCCACCTGTGCCACCAGACTGTGAGAGAGGCAGCAGGCTGCACATCCTGTCACTGGAGGGGGCAGGACTTGCATGGCCTTCTACCCAGAGCAGGGGCCACAGTGCCCAGGAAAGAAAAGAGGCATGGGAGGGAAAGGCATCAGCTCCAGCTCTACCCAGTTCTGTGCCCTGGGCATGTTGCTCCTCTGCTCTCATCCCTGCTCTCTGGGTACAAAACTGAGCTGTCCCACCCCTTCTGGCTCATATTCAAGGCCCATGCTGTTCAGGCTCCCAGCCTTGCACATTGCATCTCAAATAAAGCAATCATAAAAGAGGATGGGTCTGGGATACACAGATTCCTGCCAGCCACCTGTGCACAGGCCAGGTGTCCCGTTGGGACCTGTGGCTTGCAGCTTTTTACAGGGAATCCAATCCCTGTGGTAAGCATTAGCATGGGGGCCAGAGAACGTCCTCCCAGCCACCCTGCCACTGGGAGCCATATGGCTACACATTCTCCCAAATAAGCATCTTTTGAAAGCCTGAGTGGGAGCTTCTGCCAATGTCTCCAACACTGGCCTGAACACAGGGCTAGTGAATGAAGCCTCACACCTTTGATATAATCGTTCAGAGCACATGAACCAGCTGAAGCAAAAACATGAAGCCCACTATCATTTCAACTGCTCCCACCCACACGCTGGAAACCCTAAAATTGACTTGTCAGTGTTTTAGGGAGCATAGTGGAGTTGGGGAGAGCCCATGGCCACCATTTATAAGCTAGGTGCCCTTGGATGAGTTACTTAACCTCTCTGAGCCTGTCTCCAAATCAGTAAGATGGGATCATACCTACCTCGTAGAGTGCTTATAAAGATGATGTAAATCACAGGGCTTGGGACAGAGCTTATGCAACGTTAGCGACAGAGCCCAATTTCAGGGATGGCCTGTGTATACACACAGGCTGCTAAGGGGTATTAGTGCTGTGAATCTAGGAAACTAAGTGAGAAAGAGACAGCTCAAAGTAAGAACTGTGGTTAGGGCCCCCACTCCTGGACATGAGTCTGTCTTCTGGAATCTGACTCCATAACCTCATCACTAACATGTGGGGCATGGCCTCAAAGCAGATGAGCTCCAGAGGAGGGCTTCCAGAACCGGTGTTCAAACCAGCTGGCAGAGTTCAGACTCCAGAGTGCCATCCTGACCTATTGGTTCAGCCATTCAAGGGGGGTGGCAGCCAGGATCTGGGGTTCAGCAAACCTCTGCAGAGATTCCCTGGCCAAATCCTAGGGCCAAGAACACTGTTCTGACTTCCTTCCACAAAAATGACCTTTGCCCTTAACTTAGCAAGAGAAAGAGGCTCCATGTGCTGACTGCCATCTCCATTTTACAGACAAGGAGACTGAGGCAGAGGGAATGAAGGACATGGCGGAGGGTTGCATGCTGGTCTGTGTAGGGCTGGACCCTGAGCAGGTCTGATTGGTTCCAGGTTCCAGACTCTGCAGCTGGAGTGTCCGAGCAGCTCAGTGCCAGGCCTAGCCCTGCACAGGGACCCCGCAGAGCTGGTCTGTTCTCACAACTCAGCATCCTGGGCATCCCTGGCCAGTTGAGTGAGAAGCACAGGCAGGAAGCAGTGGGGCACAGGTGGGCCTGTGCGAGCTTTGGAGGGCCAGAGATGTATACCCCTTTCCAAGATATCTTCAGTGATGTCACTTGGTAGCTTGAAATCAGCCATAGGAGCATTTACACCATGGAAATCAGCAAATGCTACACACCAGTGCTTTAAAAAAAAAAAATCATTAAAAATGTTCAGCCCCACATTCTTCCCTGGCGGACAGACTTGGGGGCAGTGGATGTCCTTGGAAACAGGAGATCTGGCCATGAGACCTGACACTTGGAGGTTAGATAGTCCTGGCTTCAAAGCTTTGCTTTGCTGGTTAGATCCTGGGTCCCCTTGGGGAAGTTGCCAAACCTCTCTGTGCTTTGCCTTCCTGCTCTGTAAGATCAGCTAATAATCCTTACCCCGCTAAGGGGACTGTGTCAATCCATGGACAGAGCATCTATGAAGCCACAGCAAAAAGCCTGGCCCCCAGGAGGGGCACCATTTCGGTAAGCCTCTGCCTCCCAAGCTTCCTGCTTCTCCTCACACCTGCTGTGCACCATACCTGTGAGTGTACTCATGTGTCAGTGTACTCGTGTGGACCTGGCTGCTGGGACTGCCACAGGTTCTTTCAGGACCCCATGATGCAGTTCCCAGAGCCTACCTTTCAGCACCTGCTTGCACAGTGTATGGTGGCAAAGGTGATAAGTGCCTTCTTGACTAAGTCACCAGGTTCATTTCCCAGACCTCTGAGCATTACCTGCCCCTCTTAGCTTAGCTCTCCCTAACACCTGCTTCCCAACAGAGGCCTGAACCCAAATGCAGGTGCTCAGCAGAGCTGTGGGAAAACATTCAGAGCACTTCAGCTCTTGCAGACGAATACGAAAAAGAGTTTGGTGCACCGAAAACCCAGGACTGCAACATTCTCGGGAAGCCCTGTACATCATCCCACTGTGTGAGGCCCCCACCCACCACTAGTATGGTTTCAGGACCTCAGCCTAGTCCCATTGACAACTCCCATCCTGCACCCACCCCTGCCCGGTTCTGTCCTGGGATAGTCCCCGGCCTGAGCCCGATGCTGATGGAGAGAAGGATGCTCAGCCCTGCTCCTACCATATGTGCAATTTCCAATCAAGAGAGAAAGGCAGCTCTGGTCTGTGATGTTGGCTTAAAGTCCCCTGGCCTGAGAGGCTACTGGCCCCAGGGACAGCCCTCGGCAAGCTCTGCTCAGGGCCTGTCAGGGAAATCCTGCCAGCTGGCAGGCAGGCCTCCACCAGCAAGTGCACCTGCTTTGGCTTGCCCTGATGATTGCCAATGAATGGAGGATGCAAGTTGTCACCTCCAGGCCTGTCCTCTAGCCTGGCTGAGCAGTGGGAGGCAGTTGCCACAGTGGGAGCCTCCTGAACCTGCCTTCATCCTCACTTCTTGCCAGCTCCTACCCTTCACCCTGCCCCAACAGTGCCTGCCTAACTCAGGAGCAGCTGCTGAAGTGCCCAGAATATCAAAGAGGCCTGGTGACCGCCTCCCTGGCTCCTTGGGGCAGGACAGCCGCTTTGATGGATCATCCTGGCACATGACAGCCTCAAAGGTGGCCAGGAAGAGGGAGCTGGCATTTGAATTCCCAGTGCCCTGCCTTCTCTACCCCACATGGCCAGTGCACAGACCAGGATGCTTACCCACAGCAGGGACTGGCCTAGGAACATCTTTCCCTTTCCTGCACTGTCTCCGACACATTTTGGAGGAGGCCAGGGCCTGGGTTTGGGTGAAATGGAATGCTGGGAAACTCACTTTCACAAATGATGTTGAGGAAGAGAAAGGGTTCATGGGAAACCACCTAAATTGGAGCAAAAGGAAGGAATGTGGCCAAGGCCAACAAAACAGTGTCCTTACCAGCCTGTCCATAGTCAGAAATCCCACCATTCGTAATTCACTCCTTTGGGCAGTGCAGCTGACACTCCTAGAAGAGTGTCATCTCATTATCAAGGGTTGCTTCCCAAGTGGACAGCTAAGGATGCTAATTAGAATACCAGGCTGGGTATTTCACATTTGTCATCCTATCACATCTTTAAGCAACCTTGCAAGGTACCTTACTATACCCAGCTTATAGCTGAGGACACTAAGGTTAAGAAATTGGCCCTCACAAACAGAAGAAGCCAGATTTTATGTTAAGTCCGGCAAAATATAGCTCCTCCCTTAAAGAGCTCCTGAGTTGGGGGGCAGGTGCAAGGACCAGGATGATGAAGGACAGAGCTTCTAGCCATGGCGCAGGTAAGCACAGAGGGTGGTGGGAAGCAGGCGGGAGCACCTGAGTCAGAGAAGGTCAGAAGTCCCTCGACACTAATGCCTGAGCAGAGCTTTGAAGGATGAGTAGGAACAAGATGGGTGGACCAGCATCTCAAAAGTTGCGGGGCATAAAGGGGCAGGCTGTCTTGGGGAAAAAGCAAGCTTGAGTAGCCAAGAGGAGGGGGCAGGAGGAGCTGCAGGTGTCACATAAGGAGCTGAGCTCCAGAGTCACTAAAGGAGACCCAGGTCCCTGTCCCAGGCCACCCAGGCCCGGTCCTGTAACAGGGCTTTGGTTCTCATCAGTGCCTCAATGACAGGACTTTCACGTCAGCTTGGCATGGTGCTGGTGCCGTGGTCTGAGAGATTTCCTGACTGGTTTCCCATAGCTAACAAGAGCTCCTCCCCCACTGTCACAGTGTCCCTGCCTGTGGGCAAAGCCCTTCTCTAGGGGGCCCTCCCCCACAAAGCTTCCTCTCCCCACCCCCCAACCTTCAACCCTGACCCCATCTGAGGGTAGGCAGACCAGATGAAGGCAGCTTCCAGGGACTGGGAGTGCACCCACACATACATGCACACAAGGCACAAGAGGACAAAGCTAACCCCCAACCCCCAAAGCATCTGCCAGCTCAGAACCCGCCTGTCTGAGGAATGTGTCGGATGGTTTAATACTGGCTTTGGTACATGAGATTCCAGATGCTGGAACCCTGAAATACATTGGAATGTACTAGAACTAAGCATAAGGCATCCTGTCTTGGCTCACCCAACTTTGATTGGGAGCTGTAGGCTGAGGCTTGTCTACCTTGAGAGATGCTTGATTCAGAGATTCCCAGATTCCCACTCAGATCAGGAGCTAGGCCTGGATCCCCTCCCCAGTAAATGTCCACGTGCCAGGTACAGAGTGGACAGCCCAACCCTGGGAGGACACTATGAGGACAGGTCCCCAGAAGTCTTGTCATTGGGCTACTAGGAGCTTCAGAGGTGGGGGTATCCCAACACTGGGGACACTCTGCCCAGATCCCTATCAAACTAGCCAAGGCCTGCCTTCCTTCTGGGGCTTATCTGAGGAGCCTCTAAGGGCCATGATTTGCACCAAGCAAGAATCCGAAAGTTGGCATCACAAGCCCTAAATCTGGAGCAGGTGAGCAATTTCCTGGGATCTGCTTGCCCCCCCCCCCCCCAAGGAATGGCTCTGATCATTTCTATGGATTTTTCAGCAGAGGAATTGGCCAACTAACCACTTCCCAATCCCCAACCACTCTTCCTCTGTACTGAGAATCAGCTATGGTGTAGCCGAAGGCCAGGGGTTCCTCGAGCTGTCTACCTAGGTCTCCCTTCATTGTCCCCAGACTGCCCCACTCCAGGAGTGTCCCCAACAGGGAGAAGGAGTTCAGGCATAGTGTCAGGAGATAAGTATGCTCCCCTACATGGAGACTTCTAACTGGTCTGGTCATGATCCCACTGCAGAGCACAGAAGACAGAAAAGGCTAAGAAGGGCCATCCTAAGTGCTGAGTTGATAAGTCATGGCTGCCCAGAGCACCTCCTGGAGAAGAATACTGATACTGCACCATGCTCCATTTGATTGGTGATGTCTGCTGTGGTCATGGATATTCACCATCCCTGATCTACAGGCTGGGTGACTTTCCCTGAACAGGGCACAATTCCCCAGCCAGGACTTTGGTAGCAGAGGAGGCCCTGGCCAGCGGGGTACAAACAATCCACCAATTCCCTAACAGAGTTATGAGAACCCTAAAGAGTGTCTATTGGCCCAAGGTCCCCCAATTTGCCAGGACAATGTCTCTCCCTTTTCTGAAGATGTTAATGTTGGTTGTATTAGGAAATACTTGCCTAGAATAGAAACACATTGCAGGGTTAATTTATCCTCTGTAAAAATTACTAAATGCTTTCTTTCTCACCTGGGACCCTAAGGACATTCTGGCTACTACCAGAAGTAGCCTTGGACCCATCGAAAACTCTGCCCGTGGATGTGCAGATGGGCCTGGGCACTGCTCTGAACCAAAGTTCATAGAAATGCTTTTCATGATGCTCTGCCCCATGCATCGGAGCCACCTCACTTGGACACCTTGGCCTGCACAGTGCTGGGCAGATACAGGTACCTCCAGATGGCATAGTAGTGGGTGCCAGCACCAAATGCCACAAAGAGATGCCAGATGGCGTGAGCAAAGGGGATCCTCCCGTCACTCTTGAAGAACACCATGCCCAAGCAGTAGAAGACCCCTCCAGTCATCAGCTCCCAGATGCCCTCGGTGTTGGGCTGTCGGCAAGGACAAAGGTAGGGCACAAGTTAGAGGAGCAGCCAGCAAGGCTGGGAGCACCCCACAATCCCCGCCCACGTACTCAAAACAAAAAGAAACATGGATAGGAAGCCAGCCCAGATTCCCGGGTAGAAGGTCTTGACACATATTAATTCTTCCCAAAATTAATTCTCAAATGTTATTGATGTCTACCAAAATCTCAAAGACTATTTTATAGCGTATGTTTTCTAAAAATTAATACAATCTGTGTGTGTACCCAAAAGAAGTGAAAGCAGGGATGTGGACAGATACTGGTATATCCAGGTTTGTAACAGCCAAAATGTGGAAGCAAGGCACATGTCTGGGGATGGATTAATGGATAAACAAGTTGTTATTCGTGTTATTTCATACTGTGGGCAATTATTGCTCAAGAGTTAAAAAGGAAGGAAATCTGGCACCTGCTACAACATGGATGAACCTGGAGGACATGATGCTAAGTGGACTGAGCCAGACACAAAGGGACAGATACTGTAGGATCCCACACAGATAAGGTCCCTGGTGTCCACTGAATCCATGGAGACAGAAAATAGAATGGAGGTTACCAGGGGCTGGGGAAGGAGGAACAGAGAGTTAGTGTTTCCTGGGAACAGAGATTCAGCTTGGGGTGATGAGAAAGTTCTGGAGATGGCTGGTGGTAACAGCTGCATGAGAATGTGAATGTGCTTCATGCCACTCAACTATATACTGAAAATGGTTAAAATCGTAATTTTTATGTATACTTTATCACAATTTTTAAAAAGGAATATATGTCCAGGGAAAAGAATTTTAGAGAAATCAAACAAAAAATATTAAGAAAAAAAGGAGTCATCCTAGCCATCAGAGATGAGCAGTATTAATACCTGAGCAATAGGTAGTTAAAGGGAATGGCAGAGACCCGATGAGAGCCATCACACCATCCCCCACCCCCTGTCTTCCTGGGTCCACCTGTACACGAATTACAAGCTGCCACTGCTAACAGTATCCTTCCAGAAATGTTCTCTCCACGAGCAACATGCCATATGCACTTTGTACATAATGATGCATAGGAAATGATCATTCTAGATCGATGGACTCACACCATCCCCACCATGCTGCAACGCCACACTGGGTTAACTGGTCTATGGGGGACCAGTCTGCAACCCATGGCAGGAGACATTTCCATCTTTTGAACAGCTGCATAGTATTTCATTGTCCCTGTGGACACTAACTGATCCATTCAGTCCTCCAGAGCATTGTACTCACATATTAATTACACAGTAACAACGTTAGGAATATCTAGAACCTCCTAGCACTTGCTAGGTGCAAGGCACCGCATGGAGGGCCTTTGTGCCACCGTCACAACTGCCTTAAGAGGCGGGCATTACTCCAAGTGACTGTCATGAGGATACGCCCACGACACGTGCTAAGTGAGGAAAGCATGCTGCAGAGCAGCGCATTTCGTGTGACCTTATTTTCGTAGAAGAACAAATAATTCAGTATGTCTGCATATCCACGTAGATTTGCATATAAATAAATAAAAAGGACATACAACAAACTGAGTGGTGGTTACAGCTGGAGCATTGTATTAGGGAGGACATGGAAGGGGGCTTTGGCTCTTTCACACATGTTCAGACTTATTTTTTGCAGTGATTGTGTATTTAAATATACACTTACTATATATAAGTATATATATGTCCTTAAATATATGTAATATATGATTGGACAGATAGTGTATAATTTAGTATTTATTTAGTGTAATTAATAAAATTTAAAAATTTTAACATAAATTTAAATGATATTTTAATTTAAAAAACATTTACTATAAATTATATAATGTAATATGTACTTCATAAAATTTTTAAGAACCTTTTTAAAATTTATTTATTTATTTATTCATGAGAGACACAGAGAGAGGCAGAGACAGAAGCAGAGGGAGAAGCAGTTTCCTTGTGGGGAACCTAATGTAGGACTGGATCCCAGGACCCCAGGATCATGACCTGAGCTAAAGGCAGACACTCAACCGCTGAGCCACCGAGGTGCCCAAATTTTTAAAAACTTAAAAGTATATTTAAACAAATAGTTTTAAGATTTCAAAACATTACAATGTAATATTTAGTTGAATTCGTAATATTTTTAAAATAAATTTAAATTTTTAAAAATTAAAAATATTTAATATAAATGATATAATGTACTATTTATTCTACTATACTTCATACATTTTTAATTTTTTAAAAAGACATTTAGATGTTTAAAAAAATTTTAATGTTAAAAATATTTGTCATAAAAATATTTGTCATAAATTATATAATGTAATATTTAATATACATCAAAAAAATTTTTTTAATTTAAAGATAGGGGTGCCTGGGTGGCTCAATTAGTTAAGAGTGTGCCTTTGGCTCAGGTTATGACCTCAGGGTCCTGGGGCTTGATCCCCACATAGGGCTCCCTGCTCCGTAGGGAGCCTGCTTCTCCCTCTGCCTCTCTCTCTCCTTGTGCTCTCTCTCTCTCTCTCTCTCTCTCAAATAAATAAATAAATCTGTAAATAAATAAATAAAACGTAATTAAGCTACATTAGCTCACTCAGTTTAGTGCCAGAATAGAGACAGGCCCTTGGACAAAACAGAACTGAAATATTGTGTTCACACATATATGTCTGAATTTAACATGTGGTCAAAGGAACATGTTTAAATGGCAGGTAACTGAAATCACTGGCTAGGTGTCTGGGGACAAATCACCATGTCCAGAAGAAACCACGGTGGGAAGTTTAAATCCATAACAGAAACAGGAGAAAATACTTTCCTAACCATAGGAAGGAAGAAAGAAAGGCTTTCCTAACCATAACACTTAGAGTTAAAAAAATAAAGAAGATAAAATTTTTCAAAAAGATGAAACACGTGATAGACTTGACAACATATAATCTTACCACCTGCCAATAAGAGTGTAAGATAAATAAACTAGGGAGGGTGCCAGGCAGGTGAGTTTTCTGTGCCCACTTGACAGGACAACGGAGGCTGGGAGGGGTGATGTGGTTTCCACACTTGCCGCCCCCCACCTCTTCTCTTCCTGGCCTCTGCCCCTCACAGCGGGGGGGGGGGGGGCGGGGGGGGCACACCTGAGATCCATCCTAGTCGCCAATGTTATGGGGGCAAATCATGGCTCAGCCACTTAGGGGCTGCACATGCACATGGGCTGGCCTGAATGTCATGAACGGGACATCATGTCCCTCTCCAGGGACACCTGGGTCAAGGAAGTAAGATCCTGTGGGTAGGCCTCCTGCACTTAGTAAGGGCTCAGACTATATATAGGGAAGGTGCCCCTTCTGGGCTTGGTCTCTGGTGTGGACAAGCAGTTTAGGATATACAGACACCAAAGCAGGTAATCAGAAGTCCAGAGCCCTGACTCTGCCTCTACGGCCAGGAATGTTTTACCACAGATTTAATTTAGTGACTGGGTACTTACTATGTGCCAGGTACCATCCTAATCCCCCCCATGGGTTTTCCTATTCAATCCTTAAACATACATGAGGGCTGAATCGGGGAGGGTCACACAGCTCGCTGGAGGTTAGGCAGAGTCAGGCCTCAGTTTCCTCATGTGCCAGAGGAGGGGGTTGGACTCAGTGATCCCGAGAGGCACGCTGGGTCCCTCCAGCCAGCTGGGAGTCCCCTTGCTGGGCAGGTGGGACTTACCATTGAGAGGATGACCAGGGCAGGGAAGAAGCCCATGATGACATAGCAGAGCAGCTCCACCAGCTTGTACCTGGCAGGAAGACAAGCCATCTGGGCCTCGGGACAGCCTCCCCATGAGGAACAGCGTACAGCTCCCCGTTCTGGGTAGGAGGGACACCCCAACCAAAAGAGTGAGAAGGACTCCACCCTCTGCCCAGCACTCCTGGACTCTGACTTCACCCATTGACACCCAGCAGGTGCTGGCAGAGCTGGGTGGCCCTGGGTGGATCTCCTTCCCTCTGGGACTTGGGTCTCCATCGATGAGATGACAGGCCAGGATTGCCACTGCTGAGTACAGCATGCCACACTCGAGCCTGGGGCAGCCATTGCTAGGTGACCCTAGCACCTTTTCCTGCTGGGCCCAGGCAGCCGCCCTCCATACATCCGAGTGGCTACAACCGACTGACACTGATTTGCTGTCCCTGGAGATTCCAGGGGTCACTTATTCCCTTTGTCTTCTATAGCTCTGTTTCTTTTCTCACTCTGCAGGACTGAAGTGAAGGTATTCGCAACCTCTCCCCCTCACCTGACCACCCAGCTTAGGGAAGATGGGTAACACATGACCCACAAGGCCTTTGTTAAAAACGCTCTTCAGATCCACCCTACAGGCTGTGGCCCTGGTGGCCATCCATGGGCCTGAACCCCATGATGCTAGGCAGAGCTGTACCCTCATGCCTCAGGGGGTCACCCTGGGTTGTCATCTCCCCAGGGGCAGAGAGGAGGCCCAGCCCCCACCCCGTGACACTCCCCCCACCCCGCAGCCCTGGCTTACCGCTCATGGAAGAAGAAGACGTAGATGGTGCCCACAGAGGCCATGATCCAGACCAGCCAACGCATGTGGGAGGCCCAGGGCCCCAGCTCCCGAAGGTTCAGCCTGGGAGAGAGCCAAGGGCACAGCCTGAGGGAGGCCCGCTGGGACCCAGCCCCTCACAGGAAGACTGACCCCAGAGAAGCCCTGTGCCCCGCGGCCCCGCAGCAGGGACGTGGGCTCTCGTGGAAAGCCAGGTGGGGAGACCGAGAAACCGACTGAACAATAAGCAATGATTAGAGGGAAATTTCCAAAACAGATACTGTCGGAGTATGAAGAGAAAGAGCATCTCAAGTGGACGGGAGTGTGAAGCCTGTGTGAGGGCAATATGGCAGACTCTTTTTTTTTTTTTTTAAGATTTTATTTATTTTTTTTCATTTTTTAATTTAATTTTATTTTTTTATAATAAACTTATTTTTTATTGGTGTTCAATTTGCCAACATACAGAATAACACCCAGTGCTCATCCTGTCAAGTGCCCCCCTCAATGCCCGTCACCCATTCACCCCCACCCCCTGCCCTCCTCCCCTTCCACCACCCCTAGTTCGATTTTATTTATTTATTCATGAGAGATACACACAGAGAGAGGCAGAGACACAAGCAGAGGGAGAAGCAGGCTCCCTGCAGGGAGCCCGACGTGGGACTCGATCCCAGGACCCCGGGATCACAACCTGAGCCAAAGGCAGACGCTTAACTGCTGAGCCACCCAGGTGCCCCCCCATCTGCTTGAATCTACCAAACCCAAGGTGTGTATGTCCCATGACCCGGTCCTTCTGGCCCCGGGGGATCAGCCAAGTCAAGGCTGTCTGGTACTCGCACCCAGAGGCACAGGAAAGGACATTCATCACGGCATGGGTCCATCGGGGAAAGCCGGAAGACACCCTTGTCTACCAGCAGGGGAAGGGGATGGCATCCATCTGTGCTGGTTGTCAATGACTGCCTCTCACCCTTTCTGCCTGCCCCAAGGTAACAGAGCTGGGCCTCGCACATCCCTCCTTGGCCGAGGCACGATGCTGAGCTTTGTCAGGGGAGTAAAATGAAGAGACTTTGTAGGAGGAAAGGCTCTTCCTCCCTGGTTCCTGCGGTTTTCCCATGACGTTTGCAGAGCAGGCTTTTCTCCGCAGCTACGTGGCCAGGGCTGTTTCCCAGGGCAGGTGCCTGCAGGTGCGGCTTTCTCTGGCATTTGGCCATGGCGTGTTCTCTTGCTGTTGACTTAGGTGATGGCAGCAGCGGCGGTACAGCTTCAGGTCCTGGACAGTGCAGGCCTGTGCCCCAGGCCAGGTGGCTGCTCCTGCACCCTCTCTGCAGCCCCACACACCTGCACACTGGGGCCCCCGCATAGGGACTCCTGTCCAGGCCACCTGGCCTCCACCCTGTGCAGTGTCTGCATAACTGAATTGCACTAAAATGCTCTAAGGCTCCTGCAGGCGTGTCTCTGGCTGCTAGTTCCAGGAGCACCCAGCAACCAGCAGCTTCCCTGGCACAGAACAAGTGGGGAAGCTCAGGACCTCCTGTGGCTGGCCTCTCCCGGCACCCAAGAGGGGTGATTTCTAGCAAGCCACCCCACCCCCATCAAACCCTCAGCAGCTGCTCTGTCATCCCGTGGGCAAAGACCAGGCTCTTTCCAATGAGGTAGGAGCTCTGCCCTGGGTGAAGGTGGGGCTGGTGGTAGTTGTCCCTTATCTCCACCACTACTGGCTTCCCCAGATTTGTCTTTGATGCTCATGAATCAATTCTCTCCTACTCCAATCTCCCATTATGAATCCTTTATACCAAGTTTTTGGTGTTCAAATCACTGTATGGTTTCTGTGTTCCAACTGCACCCTGCCAAACACACCGTCCTCTGGTATAGTCATAGCAGCTTGGAAAACAGGAAAACAATCTAATCTATACTTAGGTGCATACAACAAGACATATTGTTAGGTGTGCCAGGATTGAGCAGAGCATAACAGGACTGTATTATATGAAGAGAAACACGTCAATGCGCAGAACTCCAATCTGAGCCCCTTGTTGAGTGGTAGCAGAAGTTACATCTAGAAAGGGACAGTTAATGATGGCAGTGGTTGTGGGGGGAGGGTCCTTTTGCTCTTTTTCAGGAGTGGCTTTCTTTTTTAAAAATTTTTAAAAAGTTTTTATCTATTTATTCATGAGAGACACACAGAGAGAGGCAGACACAGACAGAGGGAGAAGCAGGCTCGCTCCAGGGAGCCCGATGTGGGACTTGATCCCAACCCCGGGATCACACCCTGGGCTGAAGGCAGATGTTCAACCACTGAGCCACTCAGGCATCCCCTGAAGTGGTTTTCTTGAATGAGAATACTTTATATAAAACATCTGTCTGGGGGCACCAGGGTGGCTTAGTTGGTTAAGCATCTGCCTTCTGCTCAGGTCATGATCCCGGAGTCCTGGGATCAAGCCCCACATTGGGAGTCTGCTTCTGCCTCTACCCTTCACCCTGCTCTTCCTCACTCTCTAAAAAAAAAAAAAAAAAAAAAAAAATCTGTCTGCCCTCCTGCCCCCAAAAAGCAACTGGCTCAGAGTCCAATTGTTATTATAAATAAGTTAATTTATACTGGATAGCTTAAAGGTAAAAAATAAACAATAAAACCAACTCATTACCCAGAAGAACCATCAGGAAAGAGCATTCTAAATAGTTCTCCAAACAGATGCAAAATTGGCCAATGGGTAGGAGGACAAGTATAAAATGGGATGGAGGGGGGTGGGCAGAGGAAGGGATAGGAGGACAGGCTGGGATGGAGGTGAGGGAGCATCGAACCACATGTAATATTTCTTTCTAAAACATTACATTGAATTTCGGGATGCCTGAGTGGCTCTGCGGTTGAGCGTCTGCCTTTAGCTTAGGGCGTGATCCCAGAGTTCTGGAATCGAGTCCCACATCGGGCTCCTCCTGGCTTCCGGCAGTGCCTGCTTCTCCCTCTGCCTGTGTCTCTGCCTCTCTCTCTCTCCCTGTGTCTCTCATGAATAAATAAAGGAAATCTCTCTCTCTCTCTCTCTCTCTCTCTCTCTCTATATATATATATATATACACACTATGCTGAATTTCAACTTGACTTTAAGAGAAAAAAATGAACACCCCTTCCCCACAAAACATGAGCTGAACTTCAAATAAATATTTCTGCTCTTCTCTTTCTATGGTGCCAAAGCATTTCAAGCATCTTTTATATCCTTTTCTTTTTTAAAAAAAAAATTTATTTATGATAGTCACAGAGAGAGAGAGAGGCAGAGACACAGGCAGAGGGAGAAGCAGGCTCCATGCACCGGGAGCCTGACGTGGGATTTGATCCCGGGTCTCCAGGATTGCGCCCTGTGCCAAAGGCAGGCGCCAAACTGCTGCGCCACCCAAGGATCCCTATCCTTTTCTTTAAGTAAAGATTGTATGCAGGAATCTTACACGTAAGTCCAATCTACCAGAAGCAAACATTTAAAAAATGAGGTTTTCTGATTGAGGCAAGGATGGGGGAACCTGCAGTCATGCACACCCCCACCCCTCCGTGGTCCTCTGGAAACCTCGGGGGTTCTGCAGAAAATGGTGTGAGAACCAGAGCCGTTCAAAGAAAAATACCCACCACAGGATCTATGGTGTCCCCTCTCGTTCTCCCAGCCAGCCAGGAAACTGGTCCCCAAGCTCCTCTGTTTCCTCCACATTCAATCAACCCCCATGTTTTGCCAATTCTTCCTCCTAAAAACGGCTCATAAACCAGGGTACATCTCCTGCCCCCCTCGTTCACAGCCCTTCCCACAGCTGTGACTCATTTCCTGTGTCAGTATTGGGATGGTCAACATCTGTGCTCCCTGTGAGACCCTAAGTCCCATCAGGAGGGCCATCCTCAGACACCGGCACGGGACAGAGAGCCCAAGCCCAGCCAGCCGCAGCCAGGCACAAAGACTAGAAACCCAGGCATTAAATCAGCAGGAGGCAGGACAGATGGAGGATTGTTCTAGAAATCCATGTCAAAGAGAGTTACTGGGACACCTGGGTGGCTCAGCACTTGAGCATCTGCCTTCAGCCCAGGGCGTGATCCTGGGATCCGGGATCAAGTCCCACGTCGGGCTCCCTGCATGGAGACTGCTTCTTCCTCTCTCTGTGTCTGTGTCTCTCATGAATAAATAAATAAAATCTTTAAAAAAGAGAGAGAGAGAGTTACTGCAGCTGAGCCCAAAACTTGACTGTATTCAGTCACGTCCCAAGGGAAACCTGACATTACCTGGCCCCTGCCAACTGCAGGTGGTGCCTAGGGCACACGTGGGACCCACCACAAGTGGCCACAGGGAATGAGGTCCCTCCTGTGGCTCCTAGCTTCTCTCTGCTGCTCCTGGCCTGCTCCAGTGGCTTCCCACGTACACACACCTCCAGGATCTTGCTTATTCTAGACACCTCCAGACTTATGCCTGCCCCCTTGGCATCGATGACCAAAAGCACACCAGTTTTGGGAATAGAAGTGAGTCACCTCTTCTCCCAAAGCCCAGCTAGGCGTGGGGCTTGCATGTGCCTGCATCTCGCAGGCAGACAGCAGCACGGCTGGTTTCAGGGGGAGGCTGGCCCAAGAAACCCTGGCCCCCTTGCCTCCTCCCACCTTCCATATGTCACTCTACTCAGCTGCCTGCAAGTGTCTTTTCAATCTGTCCCTGTCTCCTCTTAACCGCCTTGGCCACTCCTAGGGGCCGGGCTACCACCTCTTTTTCCCTAGGTCCTTGTGCCAACCTTGCCCACACCTCCCTGCTCCCAAGGCAGCCACCCTTCTGCCTCCAAACAATAAAATCACCTCAATATCCTGCTTCAAAGCCCCATCACCCCTAAGGATAGACCAAACAGCCTCCCATCTATACTCCCTTTACCTCTACCCTTGTATGAGATGTGGGCACCATGCCACACCTGCCACAGGAGCACGGACACCCAAGGCATGGTCACCAGGACCTTGTCCAGCAGGGAGGATGGATGACTCCATGGGTCTCTCCAGACATATGCTATGCAGAAGAAGCAAAATCCAAAAGAACGGGGATGCCACTAACATGAAATAAGAACTCAGGCATAACTATCATCTGATGACAGGTGTCAGGACTGTAGCTACCTTGAGGGGAGGGGACGAGGAGTATGAGGCAGCTGGATACATTCTGCTTCATCTGGGTGCTGGCTGCTGTGTGCAGAAATTCACTGGGATGTACACTTACGACTGCACATGCTCTCTAGGTATAGCACACCTCCATGAAACATTTATTTACTTTTTTTAAAAGATTTTATTTATTTTTTGATAGAGCAAGAAAACACAAGCAGGGGGAGTAGCAGAGAGAGAGGGAGAAGCAGGCTCCTCGTTAAGCAGGGAGCCCGATGTGGGGCTCAATTCTGGGACCCTGGGATCATGACCTGAGCTGAAGGCACTTACCAGCACTCTTAAATGTATTTAAAAAGCAACAGTCAAAAATAAATAAAAATAAATAAAAAATAAAAATAAAAAGCAACAGTCATTGTATATATACAAAAAGACCCATCTATTAGCAGATACAGTGAAAGAGAAGGCCCCGCTTATGACAGCCAAAAATAGAAATTTCCTAGGCAAAAACAGAACAAACCTTTCTGTGGCTCCTCACTCTTCAGAAGCACACGTGCTTCTCAGAGCAGCACACCTCCTCCAGGCAGCCCTCCCAAGGCCCCCACACCACAGCAGCACCTTCTCTGAGCTCCCATGGCTGCATGCACACATGCCCATCTTGCCATGCCACCACTGTCCTGTCACAGACACCCTTCCACTGGCCAGACCCTCGGGGTCCCGACCCCCAGCACCACCCGGCCACGTAATACACATTCACCAAATGTGAGCCCAACAGCTCTGCAGGCTCCCCAGGCTTTTTTTCTTTCTTTCTTTCTTTTTTTTTTTTTTTTTTGAGATTTTATTTATTTATTCATGAGAGACACAGAGAGAGAGAGAGAGAGGCAGAGACACAGGCAGAGGGAGAAGCAGGCTCCATGCAGGGAGCCCGACGTGGGACTCAATCCTGGGACTCTGGGTTCATGCCCTGAGCCAAAGGCAGACGTTCAACCGCTGAGCCACCCAGGCGTCCCTCGCCAGGCTTCTAGAATGTGGTGTGAAGCTGAGTGTTTTCTTATTCCAGAACTTCCTGGATTTATTACTAAATCAAGTTGGAAAACTCTAGGTCACTTGCTGGGGGAGTTTAAAATGGATACACCGATGGTGACCTGGCAACACTTAACCAAATAAAAGGCCCACTCTCTGCCACCCAGAAATCAAGTCTCTAATCTACCCTCCAAAGATCAGGCTCCAACCAGATGAAGCTGCCATTTCTGGAGGTCAGGAAAGGCTGCCTCTTAGCAACTTCATACTATTTGAGCCAACAAATTCACGCACATGTGCTAAATGATACCCAAGCAAGGGGCTTCACCGCAACATAGCCTCTCCTAGCCAAGGGACAGAGCATCCCAATGCCAGAAATATCCATAAACAGGGGATGGCCAGGAAATGTTATGCTGCTGCAGAAAAATAAAAAGACTGGGGAAATCTTCAATGCACTGATATGGAGACATGCCCTCAGTGATATTACTAAGAGAACAAAACTAAATTGCAATTTGAATGGTATCCTTCCTTTTGTATTAAAAATAGGAGAAGTATGAACACCAAAAAATTGACAATATTATGTTCACACACTTTCACTCTTTTCGCACAAAATAACTTTGGAAAGATACACAAGAAACTGGTAATAAGTAGTTGCTTCTAAAAGGAGAATGGGCAGAGGGTGTGTTCTTACCTACACTATTCTGTGCTGAATCAACATATTACCCAGCCAATATAAGAAGAAATTCGAAGAGAGGAAGCCAGCCCTCCCCAGGGACAGCACAGGGGTACTCACCAGGGTGCATAGGATGCCGCTATGAAGAAGTAGATGACCATTCGGTCGAACATGTGCAAGCAGTGCTCCACCATCCTGGGGCAGAGAAGGCATAGGGGTAGGGTCAGGGTTAGGGCCCCAGAGCCACACCCTGGGACAAACATGCCTCCCCTCAGGTGTGGAGGGGCCTGAGGCTGACTTGCCTCTGTCCAGCCACCACCCCTAGGCTTCAGGCTCCCCATCTGTGAGTGCCCAGAGCAGTGATTTTCAAACCAGGCTCCCCAGCACTCTGGAGGTTGAATGGGGACACCCTGTAGGTTTCTTCAAAGACCCCCTTCTCCCAGAAAGGTGAATGTCTGACATCTACACCTGTATAACTCTGCATTTTGGCTTTATTTTTATTTATTTTTCTTAAAGATTTTATTTATTTATTCATGAGAGACACAGAGAGAGAGAGAGGCAGAGACACAGGCAGAGGGAGAAGCAGGCTCCATGCAGGGAGCCCGACGTGGGACTCGATCCTGGGACCCCGGGATCATGCCCTGAACCGAAGGCAGATGCTCAACCACTGAGCCATCCAGGCATCTCTGCATTTCAGTTTAATATGCTGGGCTTTTCAAAAGATTTCATATGATGAAATAATTTGGTGATTAAAACCAATGAACTTATCTATGTGCCCCCCTCCCCCAAAGATCCTCTGGGTCCTGGTATTCTGGTTCAGGTCCAGATCTGGAGCCAGAAGGCCTGAGTTCGAATCTCAGTATTACCACTTAGGGACTGTATGACCTTGAACCATCTCCTTACCATCTGTCTGTTGGCCTCAACTCTCTGCTCTGTCAAGTGGTTAGAATACCAGCCTATCACAGGATGACTGTGAGGATTAAGTGAGTTGGTACTTAGCACAGTGCATATCAGGAAGTGCTCAATAAACATTAATGTTTTTGTTGCGACCTCGCATTGCATAGCAAATTGTAAGCTTCAATATATCTGCTCTGTGTGGTAGCCAGCCTCCAAAATGATGCCCAAAGAGCCCCACTTTCTGGTATTCACACCCATGTGTAGCCCCTCCCGTGATGAATAAGACAAACAACATGTGTAACCAACAGAGGGCTGCAGAAATGATGGTGTGTGATCTCTGAGGCCAGATCAGAAAAGACATTAGAGCCTCTGCCTTGTTCTCTTGGAATGCTAACTTTGGGAAAAAGGAGCCATGTGTCTGTGGAGATGTCCATGTGGGAATCACTGAGCACCTGCTAAACATCCAGCACCAACTTGCCAGCCACGTGAGGAAGCCACCTTGAAAGTAGCCTCCTCCAGCCCCAGTCAAGCCTTCAGATGGAAGCAGCACCAGGCCAGCATCTGGACCACACAAGAGATCTGAACCAGAACCACACAGTCAAGCCCCTGAATTCCTGGCTCTCCAAAGCTTTGAGAGGCAATCGAGGTTTCCTATTATTTAAAACCTCTGTGACTGAGCATAATTTATTATACAGCAATAGATAACTAACATAAACTGATTCTGTCCAGGAAACCTCAGCCCTCAACAAGACTGACCAGTGATCCTATGTACGGTTTAACTGCATATCCTCCTAGAAATAAAAATGACAACAGCAGCTAGCATGTATAGAGCATGTGACATGACCAGAACACTAGTCGAAGCAATTTAGAACATTAGCTCTTTAATCCCACCTAGAAGGTAGGTACTGTTAGTTTCATTCACCATGTGACAGATGAGGACAGCGACAGCCAGCACAGTCACACCACTGGTTAACTGAACACTAAACCCAATGACAATGACTGCTGTCTTAGTAAGAAAAGGAGGGGGGAGATTTGGACAAAGAGACACTCAGGGAGGAAGGCCACATGAAGACACAAGCACCCTGAAGGATAAGCCAAGGAACGCTGGGGTTGCCAGAAACCAGAAGAGGCCAGATCCTCTCCTAGAGACTTTGGAGGGAGGATGACCCCATGGACACCATGATCTTGGCCTTCTGGCCTCCAAAATTACAAGAGAAGAAATCCTGTCATTTCTAAACACCCAGTACATGGTAATTGGTTACGGCAGCCACAAGAAACTCCTACGGTGGGGAAGAAGAAAGACCCATGGGGAGAGCAAGAATGGGAAGCAGGAAGGGGGGACACAGCAGAGTCATGGGGTTTCCGGGGGTGAGGGAGGCACTGAATCTGGGGAAGAGGTATCACTGCAGCTGCTGCAATGGGACAGGGCATCCCTGGAATTAGGGGGACCCTGGATTCCTGGGATTACCTCTGGCTCAGATAGGACCAGCTCGGTGATCTTGAGCAAGACCCATGGTCTATGGCCTTCCAAATTTCAGTGTCATTATGCACAAGATGGGGATTCCATGTGCTGCAACATGGACAAGCCCTGGAACATCATGCTTAGTGAAAGAAGCGAGCCACAAAAGGTGGAAGCAACCCAAGTATCCATCGATGGATGCATGGATGCGCAACATGTGCTACGTACCCACAATGGAATATGTCTATTTAATGCCTTCAAAAGGAAGAAAGTTCTGAGACGCACTACCTACCATGTGGAGTGAGCAACATACTGTGCCGGATAAATAAGCCAGTCACAAAAGGACAGATATTCTATGATTGCCTTGTGTGAGCTCCCGAGAGGAGTCAGACTCAGAGAGAAAGTAGGATGGTGAGTTGGGCGAGATGATAGGGAGCAAGTGTTCAAAGGGCACAGAGCTTCAGTTCAGGAAGATAAAGTTATGGAGATGATGATGGTGTTTCCACAACCATGTGAATGTGCTTAATGCCCCTGAACTAGACACTTAGGCCTGGCAAAGATAGTCAATTTAGGCGATGTGTATTTACCACAGTGTTTTTAAAAATTAAAAGTAACCCAAAAATTTAAAAATATGCGACTAATGCTATACCACAGAATTATTGGAAAGACCAGGGGTGACATCTGTACAGGACTTAGAACTGGTAGGGGTGTTTCCCAGAAGGGGGCAGTCATTCTGATGGTTCTGACAGTTCCAAAGGCCCCTCATAACAACACCAGAAGCTGGAGGCTTACTCTCTGGGCCTCTCAGAGGTGAGCCAACAAGGCTCATGTGGGTGACATGGTCTCCCCAGGTGGGACCCACCTGCGGACACCCAAGACAAAGACAGGTCCCCACCCTGGACCCCTCCTGGCCCAGCTAGGCATGCTTCCTGCCCTGGTCACCCTGCCTGGCACACACCCCTCCCGTGGACTAGGCAGAGGCACCTGAGGTGGCTCTTTTTCCAGGAGATGGTGTGGAACACAGTGGACACCACGAAGAGCCCACAGAGGCCAAGGCCATAGATCCAGGCAGAGATGGTCTCCCAGTCGTCATCTGACAGGAGGTAGAGGTTGGAGCTGCCGAGGATGCTGGGGATGATCCAGAGCTGGAAGCAGAACAGAGACAGGTGCTAGAGGGCCAGCCTCCAGGCCAGGGAAGTACAGAGTCCCTAAGCTTCCCAGAGCCCACTGTCCACCCTCTTCTCTAGACCCACACCACTCAACAGAACCTCCCTCCATGGTGGGAAAGTCCTAGACCTGCACCGTCCAACATGGGAACCCCTAGACACCTGTGACTACCGAGTACCTGAGCCATGACTATGCAGTAAAGTGCTGAATTTTTTATTTTATTTCATTTTAATTGACTTTAGTTTCAATTTCAGCAGCCCCACGGAGCCAGAGGCTACCATATTGGGCAGCACAGCTCTAGAGAAGGTTGTGGTAGACACCAAAGCTCCCTGCCTCAAGGAGCATCACCAGTCACTGCCCCCACTTCTGTATCAGCTGACAGCCCAGCCTCGCAGTCCCCAGGCACCTCACACCACCTCACACTTGTGTGGTTGCACACGAAGCTAGCGCCTTCTGAAGAAAACAGCCCACCCCATCACGCCCACCTAAAAAACCCTTCACTCTTCACAGCTTGGTTTCTCCATCATTGCCCTTGAGGAGTCTAGAACTCTCCAAAGCACTGGGGGCAGGGGAACTCTAAAAGCATGCCTAGTTCTGTGTGTTGGGAACACTTTTTCAGGAGGAAGGTTCTATGACAGCAGCAGCCAACGGAACTGTAATGTGAGTCACACCAGTCATTTAGGATGTTCTGGTAGCCGCGGTTTTAGAAGGAAAAATAGGTGAAATTAATACTATATTTTGCTCAACCCAGTATACCCAAAATATCATGTAATTAACATAAACACAGTAAGGAGATATTTTACATCCTGTTTTTCATGCTAAGTCTTCCCAAGTTGGTGTGTATATCACACTCCCAGCATATCTCCAACAGATAAGCTGCATTCCAAGTGTGCAACTGCCACAAGGGGCCAGTGGCTACTGAACTGGACATGGGTCTAGATCTTTCATTATTCTCAGAAGGGTACACTGCCCAGAAAAGGATTTCTTTTTTTTTATTTTATTTATTTTATTTATTTATTTTTTTTATGATAGTCACACACAGAGAGAGAGAGAGAGAGAGGCAGAGACATAGGCAGAGGGAGAAGCAGGCTCCATGCACCGGGAGCCCGACGTGGGATTCGATCCCGGATCTCCAGGATCGCGCCCTGGGCCAAAGGCAGGCGCCAAACCGCTGCGCCACCCAGGGATCCCAGAAAAGGATTTCTTAGGCAAGACTGAGGTGGAGTCGACAAGTATCCCAGAGAAAGGGAATGGCATGTGCCAAGGCATGCAGGTGTACCTTCTACCCAGGAAACAGTGCATTCAAGTGCTGGAAACTGGGAGGAAGGGTGTGGCAGTGGGAGGTGGGCCAACTAAGGAGCTAAGACCTGCTTTGGAGCTTGCTATGAAGTCCAGATTACCAGGGAGCCACTGAAGGTTCATAGAGCAAAAGAGGCATGCTTAGCACCGGAGTCCAATGTACCCAAATGGCCTTCCCTTGAGATCCTACTCACTCTTCCAAGAGCCACAGAGGACTTGTCGTCATTTGGGACATCGCCATGGAATAGAAATGTTGACTCTCTCCAAGTGTGAAGGACTGCCTTCCCTTCCACCTGAAAGGGGCCCCCTCTCAGCACCCCAAAATGCAACTCACAGCATGGGTGGCACAGTTGGCTGCATGTTCATACTCGGTGGGCTGGTACCTCTTGTGGGCAGGGACTCGGTGGTTCATGAACCTGGAATGAGAGGTATAATTCCTGGAGGTTGGCCCAGGAAGCCTGGAGCAGCTCTGGTCACAAGATTCCCAGGAGACCTGAAGATCAGGTCCCTCCCGGGTTGGGGGGGGTGCTGGGGGGAAGGATTCCTCCCCCTCTCCCCCTCCCTCTTCTCCTTCCCCTACTCCTCCTCTCCCTCCTTCCCTTTTCTCTCCCCATCTTCCCTCCCCCCTTTCTATTACACTGTTTTTGGACTAGCCAATATTTATTTTGTGCCTAATCCCTAATGTGGTATTTGTTACAAAACTTTGCTAAATACAGCATTCTCTCCATTTTCTGCTTCTCATTTTCCTTCCGTCCAACTGATGCACAGTACAGCTCCCCAAGGGTACAGCCTGACCAACTCTTCCTTGTGCACCCACCCCCATAACCACCACCCACAAGGAGCCTGAGCTCATTTCCCGCCCCCCAGAAAGTGCCCTTATACCCCCTCCCAGGGACTTTTCCCTCGGGGAAACCAGCCTCTGACATTGTCATCAGATTACTTTGGCCTATTCTTGAACTTCCCATCAATGGGATCACAGAGCACAAACCCTCTTTTGTCTGGCTTCTTTGGTTCCACGTGACTTTTGCACGATTCATTCATGTTGTTGGATATAATGATTGGCTGTTTTCATCGCTGTGCAGAATTCCATCCACAATTTATGTATCTACTGGAGGTGGATATTCCAGTCTGGGGCCATCATGGAGACCTCTGTAAGCACTCGTGTGCACATCTCTGGTGACCATCTGCACTCATTTCTGCTGGGCGTAGATCCACATGTGGAAATGCCAGTTGACTTTATCTTAAGCAATATGCATTCCTAGTGTTCTGGAGTCCACGCCTCGTTCATTTCCTCCAGTCTCTCCTTTGATCCGCACTGGAGCTCCGAAAGCACACAGATCTATTGCCCCACTCATTTTACCGAGGGGAAACCATCGTGTAGAGTATATGAAGCAACACCCCCAGGTGTTATGGCACTCAGTCTGCGCCTGGCTGGTGTGACTCTGGGCAGTGGTTTTCAAGTCAGGCTGGGAAGGCAGGCCTGACAGGGTGGGGAAGGGGAGTCAGATTGCTGGGGGTGAGGTCTGAAAGCACCTGGCCAGCAAGCAGGGCCAGCTTGGCAGGGGTCCTCTCCTTGGCCCAATGGGCAGCTCACCTGTTCACCTTGGACCCTGCTGACCATTATCCACCAGATGGGGTTAAACTCCATGGAAACATCAAAAACGTTCCCTCCAAGACCCCAATTAGTACTATGAAGGCCCATAAAAATAAGGGATAGACACATGGCTCAGAATAAAGGGATCAATGCAGTACAGGTCACAGAGTATCTACTAAAGCACCTTCCATATGCTGGGTCCATGCCACGTGCAGACCACTGAGTATACGCTGAGCTTCTGGATGCTGGTGTCATGCTGGTACAGTTCACGGAGAATTTACCCAGCAGTACCACACCAGTATAGATCACAGAGCATTCACTGAGTACCTTCTGTGTGCTGGATCTGTGCCAATAAAGGTCACAAAGCATTCATGGAGCACCTCTGTATGCTGGACCCATGTTAAGTGTACTTCACTGAGGATTTGTCAGCACTTTCTCTATGCTGGATCCACACTATAGAGTTAATAGAGTATTTGTTAAGTACTTTTTATATACCAGTGTTACACTGAGAACCAGGGTCAATGGGTTGGGATGACCTGGCCTTGCCCTCGAGGAGCTCATAGTCCAGAAGGCATTAGATGCAAGCAGAAATCCCAATGCCATGTGATTAGTACTCCTCATCCCTTTGGGAAACCTTTGAAAACATCTACTATGTGCTGGAGTTGAGAGAAGAGACACAGCATAGTGTGAAGGCTTCCAAGAGGGGACAGGCTTCCCAGGGCACACAGGTACACCAAGATGCCTGGGTGCCTGGCATGGCACCTGGCTCCACAGTGGGCACCAGCAAACAGATTGTCAAGGGATAAATGAGTGTACGAGGTGAAAAGAGAGGTGAAAGGGTGCTTCTGGCCTAGGGACGAGCAGAAGGGAGTGCACAAAGCATTGGGCAAGCCGCCCAGTGTGTGCAGGGCAGTCATCAAGGCCGGAGGGTGGGGCTGTCTGCCAGGCGCTGACACTGCCACCTGCCCTGGCTCTCCCAGGGTCTGGTTTTCCTACACTGGCCCCTTGGCACCTAGACAAGTCTGGGTGTCCATGGCTGCTCTCCTCACCCACCTGCTGGCAGCCACTCTCTGCCTGCATGCAGCAGTCACTCTACCTGTGACCAGGGCAGGGTCATGCTGAGCCCATTACACAGATGAGAGAACTAAGACCCTTAGGCAGCAAGTCCCAGGGCTGGGTGTCTGAGCAGAGCAGGCTGGACCTCAGTGCTCCAATCTCTGCAGAGTTTGACACCTGTGGAGGGGCGGGCTCAACGCTGGGCTTTGGGTTACAGAGAAAAGGGAGGACCCAGCCCTGGAGCTGAGGACCCCACAGAAGTACAGCCTCCTCTACCTCCTCCCAAGACAACCAGCCCAACAGCTCACCTTCTCCAGGAAGAAGCTGTCTGTGGCCAAGAGTGGCTTAATAAATAACAATACAACAGAAGCAGTGCTCTGGGCTGAGTTGTGTCTTCCCTAAATGCTTATGTTGGTGTCCTAGCCCCCAGTACTCAGAAAGTGGCCTCATCTGGAAACAGAACATCTGCAGATGTCATCAGTTAAGAGGAGGGTGAGGCCCTAACCCGCTACGACGATGAGGGTGCTTATGGGATAAGGAGAGACACAGAGTTGAAGCCCCTGATGCCAAAACCCCCAGAGGCTGGGAGACAGACACAGAAGCTTCTTTAGAGCCTCCGGAAGGAAACCAACCCTGCAGACACCTCAGTATTGGACTTTTGGCCTCCAGAACTGGGAGGCCAAATGTTTGGGGGGGTTTTGGTTTTTGAGGGTTTTTTTAAGATTTTATTTATTTATTCACAAGAGATACAGAGAGAGAGGCAGAGACATAGGCAGAGGGAGAAGCAGGCTCCCTCTGGGGAGCCTGATGTGGGACTCGATCCCTGAGCTCAGGGATCACGACTTGAGCTGAAGCTACTGAGCCACCCAGGCATCCCCAAATGTTTGTTGTTTTAAGTCACAAAGTTCATGGTCGTGTGTGACTAGAGCCCTGAAGACAATAACAAAGTTATGCACAGTGTTAATTTTGATAGCTCCTGCCCAAAAGCCCCAAAGGGGGCTGTGCCAATGGGGTGGGGCAGAGGCCAACCATGCAAGGACACAGCTGATGCCTTTGTTCAAAATGGGAAACTGAGTCTGGGGCTGAGGGAGTTCTCGTCCACCTGCCACCAGGCGCAGCCCAGCCACCCTCTCTTCTGCTCCCTTAACAAATAGCAATAAGCCACCCATGATGCCAGCCTCACGGGTCCAAGGGTGATGTTGCGTTGCTGTGGCAACCTTCGATGGGCAGTTCTTTGTTTCTGGGTTCCACAAAACCCTCCTTGTCTCGCCCCGTGCTGCAGCCACTGAACAGCAGAAAGGCGGGCAGAAAAAAAAAGCCAGGAGACAAGGCCCCAGGACCAGGGGCAAACACCCAAGAAACAGAGTTCCCACAACCCTCCAGAACTAAGAACTTTTTCTTTACCTCCTTGTGGCCTACTTTCTTTCTTTATAGCCTCTAGGCAGACATTTTTTAAGAGGACGATGAATTGTTTTATTTAGGTTTTCACTTTCCTTTGTATTTACATACAGTTTTGTTTTTTGTTTTTGTTTTTGTTTTTTGCTATCCAGTTTTATGAGTTTGGGCAAATGTAGACTGCCGTGTAACCACCCCCACAATGAAGATAAAGAACAGATCCTTCATCCATCCCAAATGCCCCCATGCCCCGGGTACCCAATATCCATCCCCAGGTGCATAACGGCTGCTCAGTTCTCTGCCCCTAGAGCTTTGCCTTTCCAGAATGTCGTGTAAATGGAGTCGCATGGGTGGCCTTGAGTGTTTTTGTTTTTTGTCTAAAAAGAACTTATACGATGAAGTCAAAGTGCATTCTCAGGTGGAAAGAAACTGCTCTGAATGCCAAGCAGGGATTGACTTAGGTCTATTTAAAGTACATCTAAGACGAACTTGTTTTAGGGACGCCTGGGTGGCTTGGTAGCTGAGCATTTGCCTTCGGCTCAGGTTGTGATCCCAGGGTCCTGGGATCGAGTCTCGCATCGAGCGCCTCACAGGGAGCCTGCTTCTCCTTCTGCCTATGTCTCTGCCTCTCTCTCTCTCTCTGTCTCTCTCATGAATAAATAAAATCTTAAAAAAAAAAAAGACAAACTTGTTTTATACAAGGAGAAAATGGGCCTTCCTAAATCACTCATTACTGTTCTTGGCAATTAGCCTCAACCCTTCCATCCTCTTTTTTTTTTTTTCTGCATCGCCTTCTGAGTTTGGCTTTTTTACACTCGGCATCATGCATGTGAGGTCCATCTGTGTTGTCACTGTGCTCTGATGGCTCCTTCCTTTTTACTGCTGAGCGCTCTTCCATTGTCTGGATGTACAATGGCTTGTTTATCCATTCCCCAGTAGAGGGAGAAGGGAGTCATTTGTAACAGATGAAACATAGAGATAAAATTTAGAATGTTCTTCAACAGAGCTGACAGTCAAGGAGCAGCCTTCGAGATTGTGGGAAGCTTCTCTTAAAAGAGTTGATATTTCCAGCAGGATGTCACTAAACTAAAGGAGGAAAGTGGGCCTTTCTGCCTCCTCTCTGGAGAACAAAATTTCTATTCTGTGGCCAGGCCTACTGCTTAGATGACCTCGGGCTGTGGCATTTGTGGGGGGTGGGGAGGACAACCTCACATGGAGAGCTCCCAGACAGAGTCAGGGTCCAGACTTGGAGCCAGCAGGGAGGCAAGGACAGAGGCTGAATTTCCATCCTGAACAGGATGGAGCAGGGGCTTTGAAGTTGGGCACAGCTGTGTGGAAAATCTCTGCAGAGTCACTTAGGTGCTGAGAGACCTAGGGGAAATTACTTCCTGTTTCCGGGCTGCAGCTTCTTTGTATGTAAAAGGAG
This sequence comes from Canis lupus dingo, assembly GCF_003254725.2. NCBI lineage: Eukaryota > Metazoa > Chordata > Mammalia > Carnivora > Canidae > Canis > Canis lupus. The sequence goes on along the minus strand of NC_064248.1, from coordinate 12,591,573 downwards.
ATACTATTGCCAACCCGATAGGTACCATGAGATGAGATGGCTCAAGAGCAGAGCACCTGGGTGGCTCAGTCAGTTAAGCATCTGACTCCTGATTTGGGCTCAGGTCATGATCTCATGGGTAGTGGGATTGAACCCTGTGTCAGGCTCTGTGCTTAGCAGGGTGTCTGCTTTTCTTTCTCTCTTCCTCTCCTGCCCCTCCCCTGTTCATGCTCTCTCACGCTCTCTCTCTAAAGTAAATAAATAAATCTTAGAAAAAATATGGCTCAAGAGGCCACACAGGAGTGCCTGACATGCACTGGTACTCAAAGAATGGGCACTCTTTTCACCTCTCCCTGGAGAGCCCCCAAAGAGCCCAGGCACCATTTTCTTACTGGTGGTTGATCCATCCAGATACTTCCCATTAAAATCCACAACATCCTTGCAAAGGAGATATTATTATTCCAACTTGAAGGTGAGGCCATACGAGGTTAGGCCAATGGTTCTCAACCTTGGCTGCACACGGACGGGTAGATCAACAAAACGTGATCCATCCATATGATAGGATAGTACTCAGCCATAAAAAGGAATGACATTCTGATATCTGCTACACATATAAACTTCAAGCACAGAATGCTGTCACATGAATAAAACAAACCAGACACAAAGATCACATATTATAGGGTCCCATTTATACAAAATATCCAGCATAGGCAAATCCCACATAATGATAGAGAATAGATTAGTGGTTGCCCAAAGGTGGAAAGAACAACCTCTTAATGGGTATAGGGTCTCCTTTTGGGGGGATGGAAATGTTTGGAACCAGACGGAGAGGGTGATTGCACAACATCGTGGATTACACTATGCCACTGAATTGCTCACTTTTAATGTGAGCTCACTTTAAATGGCAAATTTTGGGGGTGCCTGAGGGCTTCAATCAGCTAAACATCCAATTCTTGGTCTCAGCTCAGGTCCTGACCTCAGGGTTTGAGTTCAAACCCTGTATTGGGTTCCACACTGGGTGTGGAGTCTATTTTAAAATAATATAAAATTTTTAAAAATAAATAAAATGGCAAGTTTTATATGTCGATTTTGCCTTAATTTTTTTTAACGCTAAGAAAAAAATCACCTGGGAAGATTTTAAATATGCCAGTGCCCCAACTATATCCCAGATCAAATAACCTAGAACGTGTCTCAGGGGCTGGGACCCAGGCATCGTATTAAAGCTGCTGGGTGACTGCAACAGGCAGCCAAGATTATGAATGAAAAGCCCAAGCTGCTACACGGTGAGTAACACAGAACTGGACAAATACTAGCAACAGGAATTAATCTGAATGTCTAACAACAGGTTAGTGGTAAACGCATAAAGAGATGACTGGAAAAAAAGAGGAGAGATGGATGGAATTGGGGTCTCTGGTCACAGAAGACTTTGGCTGCCCTTTATTTTTTTTTAACTTATAGGATCGGGTGGGGGATTAAAGGAGATTTTCTTTAAAAAAAAATATTTTATTTATTCATGAGAGACAGAAAGAGAGGCAGAGATATAGGCAGAGGGAGAAGCAAGCTCCTCACAGGGAGCTGGATGCAGGACTTGATTCTCCAAACCCGAGATCACGCCAAAGGCAGCTGCTCAACCGCTGAGCCGCCCAGGCTACCCATAAAGGAGATTTTCAATTGACCTGTATTGTTTGAATTTCTATGAGATTATATTCAAGTTTTATTTGTGCAACTAAAAGTAAGTTTTATAAGTGCATAATGACACAGGAAATGTTTGCCAAATATCTATCAAGTGGGAAGAAGAGAATATATAACTCATTATAATTATAATAAGACTGAAACATGGGGATCCCTGGGTGGCGCAGCGGTTTGGCGCCTGCCTTTGGCCCAGGGCATGATCCTGGAGACCCGGGATCGAATCCCACGTCAGGCTCCCGGTGCATGGAGCCTGCTTCTCCCTCTGCCTGTGTCTCTGCCTCTCTCTCTCTCTCTGTGACTATCATAAATAAATAAAAAAAAAAAAAAAAAAAAAAAAACAAGACTGAAACATGTATGGATGGAAGAATACATGTAAATGCACAAAAATGAAATACATTATTTGTGGGGAGGGCGTTGGATTTACCCTTGATGATACTTTTTCTCTTAAGAATTCGTTTAAGGGTTTTGAGGGAAGACAAAGATGGAATGCCCATCAGATCACAGTATTGTATAATATGCTGGATTTCTGGGAGAGATAAGTGTGTCCCGGTTATGGGGGAGATTGTCCTTCCTCAGGAGATATGTGCTGACATGTTTGAGGATGAAGTGTCCAGATGTCTGCAATTCACCCTAAAAGGTTCAGAGAGAAGAGGAAGTGATAAACCCAACATTGCAAAAGGTTAATATCCGGTGACTCTAAGTGAATGGCACTCAGACTTTCATGGAACTTTTCTTGCAACTTTTCAATACACATTTGAAATTTTTCCAAATAAAAAGCTCGGGGGCAGGGGGAGAAATCTCTTTTTTTTTTTTTTTTTTTTTTTGAGAATTCTCTTAAGATCATTATACCAATGCTTTTATGATGTAAAGATTTCAAAAATGAGAGGCCAATCCTCTGTTGGGTGATGTCACAGACACAATGGTCATACTCAAGACAGCAGCGGGAACTTCAGGAAACCAAAGGGCAGCAGGAAAGCAGGAGTGGGAAGGCAGAGGAGATCGCAGGGGCCAGGGGGGAATCCCACCAGGCTGGAGTGAGAGCTGGGTCAGGAGGCGATCCCCGTCTTGGGATCCCAACATTGTGGCATCTCCCTGCTCTGGAACCACTCCCACCTCATTGCCCAGGAACCTGACCCCTTCATTCAGTCCATGGCAGCCCAGAATAAAGGAAGTCACAGGAGGACAACATCTGGAGTTAGGTTGTCTTTCTATGTCACCTACTATTGTAGGGCTGACAGCTTTCTCGGCAGCTGCAAAATTTTGCCCTTATGCCCAGCTGTGGAACTAGCTGGATGGAAAGTAGGTAGGTAAGTAGACCAGAGAGATAGGCAAATAGCTTAACAGACAAGTAACTAGATACCTAGATATTTGTCTGGAAGGACGAATGGACGGTTGAATCAGGGGACAGGAAGATGGGGAATGGATGGGAGGAGATGGATGGATGAATAAATGGGGAGACTGGAGGATGGATGGATGGATGAATGCGGGATGGCTGAGGGGATGGCTGGGGGGATGGGTGGCTTGGAGGATGGATGGCTGGGGATGGATGGATGGCTGGGAGAATGAATGGATGGGAGGATGGATGAGGGATGGATGAATGGAGGGATGGATGGGGGTGGATGACTGGGAAGATGGCTAAGGGGACGGCTGGGGGATGAATGGGATGGATGGATGGATGGATGGATGGATGGATGGGGGGATGGATGGATGAGGGGATGGATGGGGGATGGATAGATGGCGGGATAATGGGGGAATGACTGAGGGGATGGCTGGGGGAAGAATGGGATCGACAGATGGAGGGAAGGAGGGAGGGACGGATGGATGAAGGCATGGGTGGGGAGATGGATGGAGGGGTGGGTGGATGAGTATGTGAGTAGGAAAGATAGGCACGTAGCTTGGTAGAAAAATAAGTAGAAGTAGATATGTAGTTGTCTGAATGGACAGAATGATGGGTGGTAGAAAATCTGTTTTCCTTTCCTCCTTCCAAGGTGAACACCAAAACACTTTCAAATGTTTCCTTCAAGTAAATTATGCTTTGCTGAGGCTCAGTGTCCTGGCTAATACAGCACTGGAATCCTAGGAGGTGCCTGTCCCAGTCCTTTCTTAAAGTGGTAAATGCTTGGGTTTCCAGGGTTTGGACAGGCAGTGGGGAACAGTGGAAAGAGGACAGCCTTTGGAAGCAGTTCTGATTGGACCTGGTGAACACTCCAAATGCAGGAGTTATGATCCCGTGACTCCAAAACTAGGAGAGAGTTCCTCTGTCAGAGCCCAGCCTGCTCGCCCATCCCAAACGCAGTCACAGGGCCATCCTGTGTGGAACTGCTCAGAGGAACTACTCACCTGCTGCAGGGCTGCTCGGAGGCTCAGCCTGGAACTCCCAGCACCCAGGTAAAAGTGCTCTACACTGTAAGGTGCTGTTCATCTGCTACCCTGCTCAGGCCTGGGGATCTCTTCTTCTCCCTATGCCTCTGCTTTGGTTTATACCCTCCTCCTACCACCTCTGAGCATACACTATAGTTTACAATTAAAATAAGCAGCTCAGGGAGTCAGACTATTCAGATTTCAACCCTGGCACCAACCATTCTAGCCACAAGCCCATGTGCAAGCTGCTAAAGCTCCCTGGGCCTCAGTTTTCTCATCTGAGCAATGGGGAGAACCTCAGCACCCACCTCAGAGCATTATAAAAGAATGAAACGGGTTCATCCAAGCACAGCACTCAGCATTTCTTAGCATGTGACCCACATTAATAATTCTGTTACTATGAATCCTCACAACCAATAGGACAGGTCCTATTATAAGCCCCATTTCAGCTGAGGAAACTGAGACCCAGAACTGTCTGACCATGAGGCCTGTGGTCTCAGAGGATGATGGCACCTATCTCACAGAGGAGGAGACGTACCATGTGAACTTCCCACACACAGCAGGTGCTCAGTACTGGTGGATCCCTCTCTGCCTCCCATGTCACCTCCAGAACAGGTGCCATAATGTGCTTAGGTAAGGCAAGGAGGTTTGCTTTCAAAATCAGGCCTCACCACTCCACATCCATAAGAGTGGCTACTATCCCAAACCCAGAAAGCAAGGGTTGGCGAGGATGTGGAGAAATTGGCAGGAATGTAAATGGTGCAGCCGCTCTGGAACACAATAGGGGAGGTCCCCCCAAAATTAAACACATAGAACCACTCCACTTCTAGGAGAAGAATCAAAAGCGGGGAACTGAAGAGATGTTTGCACAGCCACATCCACAGCAGCATGATTCACAGGACCCAAAAGGTGGAAGCAACCCAAGTGTCCATCACAGATGAATGGATAACAGAATGTGGTCCAGTCATACAATGGGATATCTTTCAGCCTTAAAAAGGAAGAAATTCTGACACCTGCTACAAACAACATGGATGATCTTTGAGGACATTACCCTAAATGAAATAAGCCAGACACAATAAGGACAAAGTGTGAAAGATTCTATGTATATGAGATCCCTAGAGTCACCAAAAACACAGAGTCAGAAAGTAGGTGGTGGTGCTGGAGGTTAGGGGGAGGGAATGGTGTGTAATGGAAACCCCGGTTTGGGAAGATGAAGGGTTCTGGAGCCAGATGGTGGTGATGGTTGCACAACAGTGTGGATGTGCTCAATTCCCCTGAAGTATACACTTAAGAATAGTTAAAACATGGGTGCCTGGGTGGCTCAGTCAGTTAAGCATCTGCCTTCAGCTCAGGTCTTGATCCCAGAGTCCCAGGATCGAGACCTGCATCAGGCTCCCTGCTTCACAGGGGGCCTGCTTCTAACTCTGCCCCTTACCTGGCTCATGCTTGCGCTCTCTCTCAAAAAAATAAAATCTTTAAAAAATAAATAAAATAAAAATCTTTTTTTAAAAAAGAGAAAAGTATGCTTTCTCAACCATATCTGCCTCGGGCAGGGCCTAAGCAGCCTGACCTGCTGGGTCCCCACCACCTGGATACCCCCAGCACATGCCTCCCCTCCTGCCCCTTCCTTTTCAGGCTAGAGGGGTGAGGCCCAGCCTCAAGCTTCTGCAGTCTCTCCCTCTCCTCCCAGCCTGGGCGCAGGGCTGTAGCCCCCAGAGAGAAGCAGTCCTCCTCTCCCACATGAGCTCAGACCCAGGAAAACTATTGCGGCCAACCCCCCTCTCCGGACGGCGCTGTGCCTGGCAGCGGCAGCCCTGGGATCCCAGGACAGAGGACTAAAGAGATTTGTCCAGGTTTCCACACAAAGAGGGTCTGTCTGTCTGTCCCACAGCAGCAAGGACCGCCCAGAGCCAAGCTGGCCCTGGGCCCTGAAAGCCTCCCCGTTCTCCAGCTTCGCCCCAGGACACTTCCTTTGTGTCCATTCATGAATTCAGCCTCCTCCTGGGTGCAGACAGCATCTTGGCTCAGGCTTTGGGAAACCATTTTTGGGCTTATGCCACCCCACAATGGTCTCAAGATCAAAATCCCAGGGGAGAGAGAGCCAGGAGCAGGAAGGGGTGGGAGGGGCTGAGACTGGACACTATGCCTGGTCCCAGGAACTCCCTCCAGGTCTTCCGGAGGCATTTCATGTGGACAGCGCCCCCTGGAGGTTTGTACCTGGTAGTACTGGCCGGACAGACCTGGGTAGCCCCCAGGCTCCAGCCCACAACCTCCCTGTGGCTCCAGGGGGGAACCTCCCCTATTCTGGGATAATGAGTCCCCATCTCTAAAGTAGGGACCACCCCTGCCTCACCGAAGTTATTGGAAGACAGCAGGTGAGACACCTTCTGAACCAGAAATCCTGGGCCGGGTTGGGGAGCCACCTCCATAGTCCTAGCAACAAGAGGCTGATGCAAGCCCACCCCCCACCCAAGTGTCCAAGAGTTAATGCTCATGGCAATCAGCCTCTGCCAATGCCACGGTGAGCTGAGGAAAGTGCCAGGCCTCTGTGCCCAGAGGCGTAATGCCAAAACATGCCCCACAACGTCTCCCAAGCAGAACCAGCTTGCTTCTTAATAAACCCTTTGGTGAAAAAAATAAATAAATAAAAATAAAATAAACTCTTTGGTGGCTGCGCACCCTTCCCTGTGCTCATTCCCTACTCTCTTTATGTCTCTTGGGATCACCTCCCAAACACACTGCTTGCCCTTGGATCCTTTTTTCCGGGTCTGCTCCTGGGGAGACCCAAACAAGGGCAGAGTTGGCCTCTGAAGATGCCAGCCACAAACCCCAGGGGCAAGCAAGGGACGTTGCTTCTGAATGCCTCCGGTCCCAGCTGGGGACGGTGCTATGATACCAGAAGGCTTGTGTGTACAGCACTCCACAGTTTGCAAGGCTCGTTCACACCCCCTCGCTCCTCGGGGCAGCAAAACACTCTTCCCAAATCACAGGCCTTCTCAGAGGCATGTCCCAAACAGGAATCTGCCAGAGGGAACTTGTGAGGAAAATCAGCAAATTTCTCCCCTGCCCCCGGAAGCCCTTGGCCCTTGATTTCCTCACCTGGAGGCAGCAAAGCACCTCTGGCACCACAATGAGGGGCCAGCCTCAATGCCTCACCCTCCATCTCCCGCTGGAAGGCTGGGGCATCCAGGAGCCTTCACAGGATGCTTTCACAGGAAATAGCATCCTCAAGGCTCGTGCTATTCCCTGAGGGAGGAATAGCCACTCCTGGGCCATGCAACATGGCAGAGGCCTTGAATGACCATCCCTGGCAACACAGTGCCCCATGCCCTGGCACAGCCCAGCTCCACCAATGGCCAACGGTAGGGCCACGGAAACTCCAAAGCAGTGTGCCCTGGAATAGGCTGAAGCTGGATTTCAGACCAACCCCATCCCCTACGGTCAGGATTTGGGCACCCATTCCTGAGCAAGGTAGCTGCCTTCTGGGAGATCTAGATCTATACCTTTCTGGGGCAAGATGCACACATGTGTGTGCACAGAGTAGGTGCACCACCCCAGGGGTTCACGGAGCCCAAAACACCATCCACATATCCTAAGAACATCTACACTACAAACAGACTCATCCACTCCTTCCTCTGGAGGGCTTTCCTGGCAAGAAATGAACCTTGGGTCTGTCTTGGATAATAATGAAGATCCCACCACTTTGGTACACTAAGTGCAGAGAAGTTTGGGGGGCTGCTGAGCAACCAGATATTCAAAAGGAGCCGGGGGAATCCCAAGAGCAATCTGGGCATCACAGGAAATGGGACAGTCAGATGTCTTGTGCCCCCTTGGACAGATGCAACATAAAGTTTCTCGCCTTTCTTGCCGAGAACATGGATTCTAAACCTAATCTAGCCTCTATAGCTATGCTATCTGACACAGCACGAGCCATATGTAGTCAAGTAAATAATACACCTTCTCTAAAAATAAAAATGGGAACACCTAGGTGGCTCAGCGGTTGAGCCTGTTTGAGTCTGTCTTTGACTCAGGGTGTGATCCTGGAGTCCCAGGATCAAGTCCCACATCGGGCTCCCTCTGCCTATGTCTCTGCCTCTCTCTCTCTGTATCTCTCATGAATAAATAAATACAATCTTTTTTTAAAAAACTAAATAAAAATGTATAATTCAGGGGCACCTAGGTGGCTCAGTGGTTGAGTGTCTGCCTTTGACTCAGGTCGTGACCTCGGGGTCCTCCTCTCTCGTGGGGAGCCTGCTTCTTCCTCTTCCTATGTCTCTGCTTCTCTGTGTGTGTCTCTCATGAATAAATAAATAAATTCTTTAAAAAACAAAAGTACAGGGCAGCCCTGGGGTCTCAGTGGTTTAGCACCACCTTCAGGCAAGGGTGTGATTCTGGAGACCCGGGATGGAGTCCCATGTTGGGCTCCTTGCATGGAGTCTGCTTCTCCCTCTGCCTCTCTCTCTCTCTCTCCCTCTCTGTGTCTCTCATGAATAAATAAATAAAATCTTAAAAAAAAAAAAGTACAATTCAAGTGCTCCATACCACCAGGGAATTATTGTCAATACTGACAGGTGAGACAGGGGTCTAGTGGTTAGGGAAAAACTGTCCTCACCAGTTAAAGATGTGGACTGAAGTCACACCATTGGGATTTGTCCTCAAATACTTCTGCAGAGATGAAGCAAATTTGGCAAAATGTTAGTAATTGTTAAGTTCAGGCTATGGGGTGTCAGAGGTTCATTATTCTTTCTACTTTCATGAATGAAAGTCTTCACTACGTGAGGACTGGAATATTCATACAATCTCAAAATACTCCCTCCCCCCCACATAGTACTAGTGACCAAAACAAACAATAATTTTACAGAGAGAAAACCTGGAGGACATCCATGTGAGTGGGCGATCCCAGTCCATAGCACCCTGAAAGACAGACGGACATCTCCCACCAGTTATGAGGCACCTAGAAGGACCAGCATCACTTCTACCAAAAACACAGAGCCTCAATCTAACCAGGAAACCCCGAACTGAGCCCGGGGACCCCCACCTTGGGGCAGCCCACAGAGCGACTCGCCTGGACACCTCCGAGACCATCGGATGCCTGACAGAGGAAGACGGGAGATGAATTCTGGATTCGAGGAGGCTAAGGAGACAATGCAGGGCACCCTGAATCAGATTCTGGTAGCTGGCACAGTGATGGGGCAAGCTGGCAAAATCAGAATATGGACTCCATCGGAGAAGGACAAACATTATATGTTCTCATTCATTTGGGGAATATAAATAATAGTGAAAGGGAATATAAGGGAAGGGAGAAGAAATGTGTGGGAAATATCAGAAAGGGAGACAGAACGTAAAGACTGCCAACTCTGGGAAACGAACTAGGGGTGTTGGAAGGGGAGGAGGGCGGGGGGTGGGAGTGAATGGGTGACGGGCACTGGGGGTTATTCTGTATGTTAGTAAATTGAACACCAATAAAAAAAAAAAAAAGAATATGGACTCCATGTGAAATAATATTGCATCAACACCAATGTTCCCATTTCTTCCCCCTCTTTCCCCTCGCATTTAATCAATGACTTGCATATATCCCCGTGTTCAGCTAGGTTTTATTTCTCTTATTATTTTTTTCATTGTGGTAAAAGACTCTCAACATAGAATTTTACTGTTTTAACCACTATTCAATGCCCATTTCAGGGGCATTGAGCACATTCATGCTGTCATGCAGCCACCACCACCACTGGCCGGCTCCAGAACGTTCCATGCCCCCACACTGAGACTCTGTCCCTGTTGCTGACCCCCAGCCCCTCCTCACCCCTCCAACTCACACCACCATCTGCTGTCTCTGTGCGTCTGACAACTCTGGGGACCTCATGGAACTAGACTCACACATTTGTCCTTTTGTGTTATCAGCTTATTAGCATACTGTCCTCAAGGTTCCTGCTTGCTACAGCAAGTATCAGAACTTCCTTCCCTTTTAAAGTTGAGTCTCTTTTCTTAAATTTCATCCCATAAGAGACGGCACTGGTACTACATTCACACATAGTGAAGGCTTTGGGGTCAAGGGACATGTAGGCAAGGAACTGTCCCATTGTCAGGAGATGCAACAAGCAGACCCCCCCCCCCCACTGCTGGGGAGCCCCTTGGGGTCTCCATGCTCCCTGCAGCTGCAGTCTCTGGAGTGGCCTCTTTGGTTCCTTCTGGAACCAAAACCTTGCCACTCATTATAAAAGCCTCAGTAGTGCCCCAGAGCCCACAGGGGAAGGGCCAGCTGCTGGGCAAATGCCCAGGCACTTGGGGGCCAGACCCGGCATCCTCCCCTCCAGTGGATCTGAGCCCAGCCTCAGACTCTTCCCTCATAGTGGGAACCCATTCCTGCAGCCCTCATAGTGCTCTTCCCTCTCCCAGCCTCCTGTAGAACTCCTGTTCACCCCCAAAGGGCCAAAAGTCACAAGCTGTCCTTCGCTTCTCCTGTCACGTCCAGCATCTACCCCGTCTCATAACAGCACTCTTTCCTTTTGGGCCACACCCTCTTCCTCTCACTCCACTGGGCTCAAGTGGAGCCACACCCCACCACCACCCAAGCCATGCCTGACTTCCAAATTCCAAGCTCCAAAGGACCTAGACTTGGCAGGCCCTTCCCCTGACCCCGGTGATAGGTTCAAAGGTGGGCATGCAATCCAGGCCAAGGCACAGAGACTCGATTCCAGGACAGTGGTGATTCTGCCGGGAAAGAGAAATTCTTGGTCTACAAGGGCTGTGAGCAGTCCAGAGAATGCAGCCACCAGAGGAAACAGAGCCCAGAAACAAAGAGACCCTGGATCCAGCTGTACCTGAACCCAGACACTCCTGAACTTCTCAGTTCTGGACACTAACTCATTTCTTTCTTCTGGTGTTCCCTTCTTTCTCCTCCTTCGTCCTCTCCTTGTCTTCATCCTCCTTCTCTCTCTCCTCCTCCTCCTTCCCCTTCTTTCTCTCTCTCTCTCTCTCCATCTCTCCTTCCCTCTCTCTCCTCTAAGCCAGCTCAAACTGAGGCTTTCTGTTACTTACAACTGAGAGCACCTGATTGACCCTCAAGGCCCCTTCACCCAGGCACGTGAGCAGAAACTGTACCCCTGGTTTCCTGCATGCTTGTCAATATCTCAATTCTGCATTAATTCACATGGTGTTATTAGGAAACTGAGTCTTCCCCTAAACTATGAGCTTCTATACGTCTGGGACAGAGCCCGAGATCCTGCATTTCTAACAAGCACTAGGTGACACCAACATTACTGATCCATGGAGTATGCTCTGGAATGGCTTTGGAGGGTCCTGCTCTCATGAATACCCACAAACTGACTTACAGAAGCCCCAGGCACCCTGGTCACAGGGGATCCAGTGCTCGTCACTGGCACAGCCCAAGCCGTCGCCCTAGACATCCACATTATAACTAACCCAGGCAGGCCCCAGGAAAGGTCTTCTCCACATCTCTTATCCCAGGTCCTCAAAACCAAAGACAGCTGTAAACCCATACAGTGGAATGCGACTCAGCCTTAAAGAGGAAGGAAACTCTGACACACACCCGAACAGGGATGAACCTTGCGGACATTATGCTAAATGAAATAAGCCAGTCACAAAGGGACAAACATGTATGACTCCACCTACAAGGGGTCCCCAGAGTCATCATCAGACTCAGAGACAGAAAGTAGACGATGGTGCCAGGGCCTGGGGGAGGGGATGTGGGGACGGGGTATTTGATGGGAACAGAGTGGTAGTGATGATGCACAGCAAGGTGAATGTGCTTTATGCCCCTGAATTGGACACTTAAAAGAGACTGAAATGGTAAACTTAATGTTACGTAAGCTTTACCACATTAAGAAAGGAAAAAAAAAAAGATCACATCCACATGCCATGGAGATCTATGGGTGACACCATGGCCGGCATTGGAGGGGAGGGTGCAGGCAGTCCCAGTGCTGAGGTCAGCGGGAAGACACATTAACCCATCTGTCAAAGCCTTGCTTTTGGTGCCATGGCACCACGGGTTCCACCCGAGAGTCACTGCCCAGCAGTCTCAGCCTCCACCTCTCACGCCTCCTGTGGTTCCGGGTTTCCGAGCCACTCAGGAACTGCCCTGGAATTCCCAACAGGTGTACATGGCAGCGCAGGAGCACTGTGCAAGAAGGACAAATTCGTATCAGCCCTGAACCTGCATACGTCTGGGCCAGATGTGTCTGGCATAGGCACGATTCCTACTCTTTACCTTGGCCACTAGGCCACTAGCACTGAGCTCTAGATGTGAAGGGTTTCCTTTTCATAAGAGGAGATTCAATTGCATTTGCAAAAAAAAAAAAAAATCAAAATATTTCAGCTTGGGGTGCCTATGTGGTAAAGCATTGCCTTTGGTTCAGGTCACAATCTCAGGGTCCTGGGATCAAGTTTCACATTGGACTCCCCACCCAGTGGGGAGTCTGCTTCTCCTTCTCCCTCTGCCCCTCCCCCAGCTTGTGCACACACTCTTTCTCTCAAATAAATAATCTTTTAAAAATATTTTCAGGGACACCTGGGTGGCTTTGCGGTTGAGTGCCTGCCTTTGGCTCAGGGCGTGATCCTGGAGTCCTGGGATCGAGTCCCACATCGGGTTCCCCGCAGGGAGCCAGCTTCTCCCTCTGCCTAGGTCTCTGCCTCTCTGTGTGTCTCTCATGAATAAATCAATAAAATCTTTTTAAAAAAATTCAGCTCTACTTAAATATTTTACGTAAGTTTTTGACTTACGTAAAATATTTTTTGACTTTTGACTTTTTGACTTTAAGTTTTATACTTATTAATCTTCATTTGTATTTTGCCTTTCAAATTTAAGAAAATTCTGGATGCTCTAGAATAAAAATAAGTAACTTTTTTTTTCGATTTTTTACTTTTGGTTTAATTTACATTTGTAGGGTATTTTTTATTTTTTAAAAGATTTTATTTATTTATTCATGAGAGATACACACAGAGAGAGGCAAAGACATAGGCAGAGGGAGAAGCAGGCTCCCTGCCAGAAGCCCGATGCGGAACTCGATCCCAGGACCCCAGGATCACGACCTGAGCCAAGGCAGATGCTCAACCACTGAGCCACCCAGTTGTCCCTTGTAGGGTATTTTTTAAATTACGTTTTACATTTTCATCCTTTAGACTAGTGCTCTCCAAGAAAAATTTCTGCAACAACTGAAATGTAAGTCTTGTGTTGTCCAATACGGTGGCCACTGGCCATATGTGGCTATTGGGCACCTGAATGTGGCCCCTGCAAGCAAGGAACTAACCTTTTATTTTTATTTAATTTTCACGAATTTAGATTTGAGTTTTTTAAAAATATTTTATTTATTTTTTCATGAAAGACACAGGTAGAGAGAGAGGCAGAGACACAGGCAGAGGAAGAAGCAGGCTCCATGCAGGGAGCTGCATGTGGGACTCAATCCCAGGACCCCGGGATCATAACCTGGGCTAAAGGCGGCACTAAAACCGCTGAGCCACCTGGGCTGCCCTAGATTTGAATTTAAATAGCCCCAGGTAGGGGCACCTAGGTGGCTCAGTTGGTTAAGCAGTTAAGTGTCTGTCTCTTGATCTGAGCTCAGGTCTTGATCTCACAGTCACAAGTTCAAGCCCTGTGTTGGGCTCCACACTGGGCGTGGAACCTACTTAAAAAGAATAAATAAGTAAAAATTTAAATAAATAAATGAACAGCCACAGGTGGCTAGTGTGACAGCCCTGGACTGCACAACTTTAGATGATCAATTAGACCCCAATTTAAGTGAAAATCTTTAATATAAATAATATAATTAGTGATTTTGCTGCAATGAAGAGAAAAATAACTGGTATGAAATATACCATAATGAATAAATTATGTATACCTTTATCTTGTTGCTCATCCAAGCATTGCTGGCCCAGCCATAAATGCCAAGACACACGTGAAAAAACTAAATTCAGCTGCCTTTGATAGTGGCCAGCCTTCAATCATATGACAGCCACGTTTTAGAGTGTTCCATTTTTGTCATTATAGAAGTATATTTGCCAAGGAGGACAGAACCCATTTTGTCGAAAAGCTTGTTAGCTGGGTTTTTAACTTTAAATATTCAGACATATGGTGTGTGGACTTCCGCTGGGACACTCACTCCAGCCCCACAAATGCTTGGGGCGGGCCTGTCCATGAATGAAGGCGGCTGCACGGGTGGTGTGTTGAGAGCCTTGTCAGACCCTGCGAGGGTGTGGGCAGCAGGGAGGACTCAGGATTCTAGTCCCTGTGTCCAGCGAGGACAATCGCATGAGCTCTGGCCCTACTCCACAAACGCAGGTGATCATGAGGATTATTATCCCCATGGTGGTGTGGGAGGCAGAAAAGCAAAGCACAGTCCAGGTGTGAGCCTGACCATGTGGTCCATGACTACGGGCAAACCAAATACGGGTGGTGAACAGAAGGTGCTAGGCGTGAGGCCTGGCACGTGGTTCTTATTCCATGAAGCCCAGAACTGGCCTGCCCACAGTAGCCCAGCAAGACAGAGCACCCGGGAGCCCCTCCTCGCCACCTCTTCTCCACGCACAGGGACCCTCTGACATCAGCACAAGCCTTGCCAAGATAGAAGGGTTCTCCAACAGCCCCGTGGATCTTGAGAAATTTGTTTTGTACAGAGCGCTTTAAACTCTCCCTGGAAAGAGGCTGTGAATAACAATCACTTGCAGAAATAACCACCACTTTGGAGCACCAACTGTATACCCGCACTGGATGCTTCTCATACATATCTTCATCACTTAAAGAACAAAAAAGTGTTTATGAGACCCATGACTTTCAGAATTTCTGAGCTGGAATAGGATTGGTCCTAAGTGACCTTGAAGGGATGTCAGGTAGTAAGATGGGGACCTAAATGTACAGAAAGCCTACCAGGGCCACTGTATGCTTTACCAACCCCATGTTAGCCTCCAGTACAAGGATGATAGCATGGCTCGGTGATTAAGTTACCTATGCAAGAGAACCCAGCAAAGAGATGAGCAGAATCAGCACTCAAGCTCCAGGCTCCTTCAGCTTCTCGAGAACACCACTACAGGATGAGCTGGGCCCTGACCCTCCTGTGGCCTTAGGAACAACTTCAAGCCTGTGGCAAGAACTATGCGATGGGGCCGTTCTGGGGGCACCCTATGCCCCAGTCATTGTATAACTAGGCAGTCAGTGAGCATCACGTCGAACTTGTGACCCATGGGACGTGGCTAATGCCCAGGATCGACAATGGATCAAATATGTGTCCACACAGAGAATTCTCCTGGACGCTGGTGCCCTGCTGCAGAGATGTTCCCCAGCAGTGTTACTTACAGAAGTGGATTCCAGGAAGCAATGAAAGCCTCTGAAAGTGGGAAATAATAAAAATAAACCAGTGTTCGATGATGAGATGGAATATGAGGCACACATTAAACTCAGGTTGCGAATAACTGTTAAAGACAAGGGAGACAGGCTTGCAGCAGGTCACATTTTTAAAATTACAACACAATGCTAGCTACAGCGTCTCTGCAGAAAAAGGACAGCAAGCAAACAAGCAGCACATTTCACAGTGATGATCTTAAGATGGTGGGATGAAGGGGGACTGTTGCTTTCATTTTTATACCTACTTCCCTTGATTTAAAAAAACGTTGCCCAAAGAGCACATGTTGCACTTATAATTGCAATGCTGCTTTATAATGACTCCCACTTAAAGTCAGATTAAAAAAGGGGCACCTGGGTGGCTCAGTTGGTCAAGCATCTGCCTTTGGCTCAGGTCATGATCACAGAGTCCTGTGATTGAGCCCCACGTTGGGCTCAATGTTCAGAGGGGAGTCTGCTTCTCCCTCTGCCTCTGCCCTTCTGCCTGGGGTCTGTCTGTCTTTCAAATGAATAAATAAAATCTTTTTTTAAAATTTAAAAAATAAAGTCAGATTAAAGCAAGAAAGCGGGATCCCTGGGTGGCGCAACGGTTTAGCCCCTGCCTTTGTCTCGGGTCATGATCCCATGGCCCCGGGATCGAGTCCCACGTTGGCCTCCCTGAGTGGAGCCTGCTTCTCCCTCTGCCTCTGCCTCTGAGTCTGCCTCTGTCTCTGCCTCTCTCTCTCTGTGTCTCTCATGAATAAATAAATAAAATCTTAAAAAAAAAAATAAAGCAAGAAAGCAGACCAAGGTCTTCAAAGGTTCATTTGCTTGTCCAAAGTCACACACCCACTGGTCATTCACCAGATCTGACTGGTACCTATTCAGATGCCAGGTGCTGTTCTGGACAGCAATGGGCACAAGACAGCAGGACTACACTTCCCAGCCTCCCCTTGCAGGAAGGTGGCCACATGGGTAAGTCTCCCCCTGGGGAATGGAAGCTATCTTGTAAGGCATATAGAATCCAGGTTGGTTTTCTTCCCAAGTCAAGAATTAGAACACTGCTAGGACCAGAAGCACCCTGTGTACCCAGAAGCACCTGCCCCCCCCCGCCCCCGTTAGAGATAGCCAATGAGCTGATTTTGCAATAATCATTTGCTGGCTTTCCATATACCTTCCTCTGCATTCCTAAACAACAGGTGGCTTCCTATTCTTGAGCGTCAAATGACTGGATTCATAGTTCTCCTTGTGTTTTGCTTATCACTCAACATGTCTATAAGATTTATCTGTACTGTTGCCTGAAAGTGGAGGTACTCTCACTGCAGGATATTATTCTATTATAGGGATGCACACTACTCTACCATTGACGTTTGGGAGGTCCCCAAGTCTTCCTTATCATGAACAATACTGCTGAGAAAATTCTCGTCCATTTCCAATGACACACATTGTGCACAAGTTTCTCCAGGGTAGATGCCCAATGAAAATGAGCAGCTTTTTGTATGCTCACTGCTCATTTGTGTACTCTCCTCTCCCTCTTTGTGTTTATCTGCAAAACGATTTGTATTTTCACATTTTCTATTCGTCTTTTTCTTCTTGTAGTTCTTTATATTTCCTGGACGTTAATTATCTTGGTGGTTAAATTGTGCTGCAAATATGTCCTTCATAGCTCATCTTCTATTTTCTTCATGGCATTTTTCAGTGGATAGAAATTCATAATTTTTAACATGCTCTAGTTTATCTCTCTTTTCTTTAATGGTTTTAACCTTTTTGTGCCTTCAGATATCTTTACCTACCCTGAAACCCAAAAGCTAGTCCTTTCTATTTTCTAAAAGTTTCAAGTTGTTTTTTTTTTTTTAATTTCACTTATAAATTTTTAACCCATCCAGGGCTTTTTTCTATATGGTGTGAGGTAGAGCTCCAGTTCCACTGTTTCTGTCTGGATAACCAATTGTCTCAGTACCATTTATTTAATAGACCATCCTTGAGTTGGTGAATCAGCAATGCCACATTTCACAAAAATCAAAAATTTTTTTATATGTCTGAATCTGCTTCTGGACTCTCTATTCTGTTCCAGGGGCCAATCTGCCTAGCCCTGCACCAACACGACACAGTCTTTAATTCCTATAGCTTTATGATAAGTATTTTGATCTAGGTAAATCATTCAAGGGTTCTAGACTAGAACCTTAAAAGACGGGCTAGTCCCACCATTCATTGAAAAACAGGCTTAAAGATGGAAAGCATCTTTTTACAGTGTCACACAGCATTTAACTAGGAACACTGTTAAGGGCTGAATGGTTCCCCTTCTCCTTCCCCCAGAATTCATAGGTGAAAATCTAATTTCTGGTGTGATGGCATCTGGAGGGGGGATCTTTAGGCCATAATTAGGTCAAGAGGGTGGGGCCCTCATGAATGAAATTAGTGCCTTATAAGAAGAGGCCAGAGGCTCCTTCTCTATCTACTACACAAAGATACAGTCTGTAGCTCATAACCCAAAAGATGTCTCTCACCAGAACTCAACCATCCTGGTACCCTGATCTTGTACTTCCAGCCTCCAAACCTATGAGAAATAATTCTCTATTGTTTATAAGCCACCCAGTTGATGATATTTTATTAAAGTAGCCAAAGCAGTTAAGACAAATGCCCATCTCTTGTCCTGGAAAGACATTCCTGTGCTATTTAATTGGGCAGCCACTAGGCACAAGTGGCTACTGAGCACTTGAAATACAGCTAATCCAAACTGGGATGGGCTGTGGGTATAAAATACACAGATCTCAAAGATTTGCAGTGAAAAGAGAATATAAAATATCTCATGGATAATTCATTTATATTGATTATATGTTGAAATGACAACAGTTTGCATATCAAGGATTAACTACAATATATTCTTAAAATTAGTTTCACCTGTTTTTTAACCTTTTAATGACAATGAGATAGAAAATCAGTCACACATTAAACTGAAGAGCTACTAAAAAATGTAGAACTACGTATGTGGCTTGTGTGATATTTCTTCCCGATAGCACTGGGTCATACTATTAAATTCACTCAATCAGGAAGCCTTTATTAAGGACCTAACTTGTGGGCTGCACCACAATAAGGGCTGTGCAATGAGAAAGGGAACAGAAATAGTTCTAATCGATGTGCTTCACTTCCTCACTGGACTCATTGTAGAAACTGCATCAGCCCAAGCACGGAAGGAAAAAGCTCTTGGTCCAGACCCTGGCCCAGATGGAGAGCTCTGTCCCAGTTGGAGAGAGCATTACCAGTGTCCAGATCTACAGATCATTCAGACCAACCCTTACAAGTCAACCAGCTGAGGTTCAGAGAGGATGAGACACCTACCCAAGACCACACAGCAAGTGCAGGAGAGGCAAAGGCCCATAGCACAGGCTTCATAGCTCCTTCCCTGCATGTTTGCATCTATCGCCTCTAGTCCAGACTTTGCTTTCCCTTCCAGCAAACCCTCCACCAACTTACTGTACTTCACAATAGCAAGCCTTTGAAAGTCCAAGTGCCCGTATCAGAGAAGACTCTGGATTTGGACAGCCAGCCCTTCCTACCTTCCAACCCAAAGAAAACCCACAAGAACTCCTCCATGTGTCCCCTTTTCCAGTGGGACTCCCCAATTCTATGAAGGAGAATTCACAACTCCCTCCTCCCCCAGAAATGGAGGCTAAGACTGAGCAGTTAAAGCCCAGTCCTGCCTCCCCACCCACCTCACCCAGCCCCATGCCATTTTCAGCCTAGACATCTGTGATCAAGCTTTGCCATTTGACCGGAATTTGGGAGACCTCATGGGGACAGGGACTCTCAGCAACTGCAAGGAGACAATGAGCTACATAGATGCAGATACCAAAGTAATGTCAATCCATCTCAGACTCACCACCTGCATACTCCACCCAGAAGCAGGAGACCTGAGGCAGAGGGCTAAAAGTCAGCAGGGCAGGCTGGCCCCCTGGATGCCCAGGCAGGAGGCAAAAGTGCAGCTTGTCCTCCCCTCAAGTCCTCTAGGGGCTGGAGGCAACTTCAGGAAAGGGTTTTCAAGCTAGCTTTCAGGCAAGCAGACCCCACAGAATCCTACAGGAAATTAATAATGATAGACCTCCCCCATTTAATTTGTAATCAATGCAGCAGGGACTCGCCTTCCACTCGGCAATCCAGTGGGAATATCTGCCATCACCATTTTGGAAGAAACAGGCTCAGGAGTGACCACAGACCTCACACTGTGAAAAGGTCAAGAAGTACAGGCAACTCTTTCTGGGTCCTACCCTCAGTTTCTCCACCTTAAAAGAGCACTTAACTCGTTCCTCCAGCTTGTTCTGGGGGTGGTGAAGGCTGGGGGGAGGGTGAGGAGCCGGGACGGGGGCGGGGGCGGGGGCGGTGCGGGGCAGGCGAGGGCAGCGCTGGGGGGCGGGGGGACACCGCGGGTGCATGCTAACACCGCTCATCATTAACAGAAACGCCCGAGAAAAACTGAGCGATTCCTCCGCTCCTGGCGCCACGCAAAATGCTTCGCAAGGTCCCCAGGGATGGGGGCGTTCATTATCCCCGTTTTGCAGACCTGGAAATCGAGGTTCCGGGAGGTGAAGCGACTCGCCCCAGGGCTCGCCGCTAGGAGAGGAGGCGCTGGGAACCCGCGCTACTCCCGGATCCGGGGCGCAAAGCAGGGCGCGGACACTCTCACAAAAACCACGAAGTCTCTTTTCTGGTTTCTTCCGGCCGAGGTGAGGGTCCGTTTATCAACTCGAATTCCCTAGGCGGCGCGGGGAGCGAGCCCAGCGGCTCAGAGCTGGGAGAAAGCCTTGGCCGCCCCTCCCCACTCGCACCCCTCCCCAGGCGTCCCCTCCCTGCGCGCCCCTTCCCCGCGCGCCCCCTTCCCGGGTGTCATTTTCCCCGCCGGCCCCTCCCCTTCTCCCCGAGTGCCCCCTCTCCGCGCGCCCCCTTCCCCGCGCGCCCCTCCCCGTGCCGTCCCCTCCCCTTCTCCGCGCGCCTCCCCTCCGCGCGCCCCCCTTCCCCGCGCGCCCCTCCTGGTGCCGTCCCCTCCCCTTTTCCTCGCGCGCCCCCTTCCGGCGCGCCCCCTTCCCCCCGCGCCCCCTCCTATTGCCGTCCTCTCCCCGAGCGCCCCCCTCCCTGGAAGTCCCCTTCCCCGCGCGTCCACTCCCCGGGCGTCCCCTCTCCGCGCGCCCCCTCCCCGGGTGTCCCCGTCCCCGCGCGCCCCCACCCTCACCTAGCGTACTTCGTCTTCTGGAAATCCAGGAGCCGGGGAGCGAACATCGCGGCGATTCCATCAGCACCCAGCCCGGGGCTCCGACCAGCGGCGCTAGGAGGGAGCACGGAAGGGAGGGAGGGAGAGAGGGAGGCGGGGGCGCGGGAGCAGCAGGTAGGCGGGCGCGGGGCGGGGGCCGGCGGGGGGCGCGCGGAGCCCGAGCTGGCTGCGAGCCGAGCCTGAGCACGAGACGCCGACGCCAAATCCCGAGCAGATGGTGGCGGGGGCGGGGTGGGGAGGGGGGGCTCCGGGCCAATCGCCTTAGTCCCTGCGGCCTTGGCCCCCTCCGGGTCCCCGGAGGACCCCTCCAGCAGTGGCTGCGCGGAGGAGGAGGGAGAGGGAGGGATGGGGGGGCTTCCGATTGCAGCACCCCCCTCTCCCGGTGTGCCCTCCTCCTCCCGTAGTTTTCGGAGCGAGGTGACAGCCTGCTAGACGGAGCCCCGCTGCCCCCTCCCCCACCCACCCCCATCCCCGGCTGGGGCTGGGCTGGAACGGGAGCGGACAGTGCTGGCGCGCCAGCCATTCAGGCCCCTGGCGTGGCCGGCGGGGAGTAGACTTGTAGCTAGCGCTCCCCCCGCGGCCAGCGCCTCCTGCCTCCGAGCGCCTGCGAGGCGCGACGGCCCCAGGGGATCTGCCCGGGAATGGCGGCAGTCTCTGGGGAACCTCTCCACTTCCAGAGGCTATGACTCTAGGGACCCTCACGACCCCCAGGCAGGGACACACGCATTTGGCTGTGGGATTGCAGCGTACCCAGGATCTGCCCACCCCTCTCTGATCTTGTGCAAGATCCAGCTCTCTCCTTTAGGAGATCTTGGCCCCGGGTTATGGGCTTTGGGAAAGCACCCACGGGAGCAGATGACACCTTTGGGGGCTGTGGGAGGCAGAACAGCCTTCAACGTGGAAGGACAGATGCCCAAACTGAAAGACAAGCACCTCCTTCTCCCTTTCCTCCTCAAACCCCAGCTCCTTTCTATTTGTTATAGCAACTTTTTATTTGAGATCCTACTACACATCCAGAAAATAATCCCACCCATGGCAAAGAGACCCTATGGAATTCATTTCTGCCCTCCAGATGTTGGGCGCAGCCACTTGGCGGGCGTTGGTGTTGGTGGGGACTTGCAGGTACAAGTATTCAGAGGCTGCAGAGGGGCCAGGGCAGGCTGGAGGTGGGGACCAGGAAAGGGATCTAGGGATGCTTATGAGGTAAAATCCACTAGACCCTGCTGATGCATTAGAAATAGAGGGTGGCCACTGGGCTTCTGGCTGGCCCTGCTGGGTGGGGATGTGGAGGGAGGAGGAAGAGATCAGAGGAGGAGCTGCAGGGAGGTGAGGGAAGATGTGAGTTGGGTTTTGGCCAAGTGATCTTGAGGTCAAGAGTGGAAGCCTGGGCGTATAGAATGTGATGGATCAGAGGGTCCCCTAGGGCAGCCAGCCCACCCTGTGAAGAGATGCTGGGAAGGAAGAGCTGGAAGGTCCCTTGGAGCTGCAGGTTTTGAATTGCTCATCTGGACTTACCAGAGCGGCGACTTCCAGGATGATAGCCAGCCACCAGCCTCCTGCGTCTGTTTATTTCTACATTAAATAAAAGGAAATGCAATTTGAAATGCAGCTCTTTGGTCATATAAGCCACACTGCAAGTGCTCAACAGCTACATGTGACCAGTGGCTGCTATATCAGACCATTTCCAACACCGCAGAAAGTCCTGTGGGGCAACATGGCTCTAGAAGATCAGGAAGTCAATCAGGTGGGCGGTGAGCAGCCACTGGAAGTGAAACAGAAAAGACATCCCTTCCAGAGTGCATGGTGCCAGGGGAGAGAAAGTCATGTTCAAGAAACTTTTGTTTCAGTTGTCTTATATACATTTTGTGTGCTGGTCAGGATAGAAAATGTCTTTTTGCCAGGGGTCATGGTTAAGAGCGGGTGAGGCTCATGGCTACAGGGAACAGGGGACTGTCCCAAGGTCACACAACCAGAGGAGCTGCCCTGAAGCCCAGCTTCCCAGGCTCTGAACTCCAAACACGCATTTCATGGCCTCTTCTCAGACCTTGATCTCCATCACCATTGTTGTGACCCCGTCCCTAAGCCTTATCATCAGCCCCACTAGGACACACTGTCCCCAGGTGCCAGCCATACCTCCTCCTCAGCCCTCAACTTTAATTCCCAAAAAGGTCCCTGCTGGCTTTCTAAAAGTGAAAGAGATCAGAGGCCTGATCTCCCTGAGGCCCCTTCTGGGGAAGTCCAGGGCAGGCCTGAGGCATCAATTGTTGACCACAGCTGCCCAGAGGCTGAGGGAAGCCACAGGTGTGGGAGCAGACCTCCCCAGGCTGCTGGCTCGCAGGCCTCCTCCCGGCCCCCAGCCAGCCCTCGAAGACCTTCAGCTTGTCTTGGCCACAGGCTCAGTAGGGCCCCAGAGGAGACCCCTGAAGGGAAACAAACCTAGAAATGGATTTTCTTTTTCTCCAAGAACAAAACAAGTTGAATAAGAAATAAGTTACTATTTTTACTGCTGAGATCCAGTTGTTATAGCAACTGAGGGCCTGACTCCAGCTTGTGAAGGAGACAGGGTGGGCACCAGGGGTGGCAGCAGCCACTGGACAAACCTTGGGCTCCTGATCCTGGGGCCTTCCAGGACCCCCACCTCCCCTCTCCTCTGGTTCTGCCCCCCTCCCCAACAGAAGTCCACCTGTGCCCACTTGACCATGGCCAGTGCTCCCTGACGACTTCTCCCTTTGATGCAAGCCCACCTCCTGCTCACTGCATGGTCTCAGGACCCCCAAGCTTGTCACTGAGCCTGTCCATCACCACTCCTGGGAGGGTCACTGTGGCCTGTCTCCAGATACAACCTACAGCCCCTGCCATAGCAACCACTCACGATCACCTGAGCGCCCAGCCCCCCCAACTGCTCCTGGCCAAAACCCAACGCATCTTCTCTGGGGCTCTGCTGCTACTCCTCTGACCCCTCCCCATTAGGCCACCCCATACCACCCCCTGGGCCAGGCTGGCCATGGCTGGGAGCTCTGAAGGTGGCCTTCCAGGATCCAAGATACACCTCCACCACCATCTAGCCTTGTGCGCTGAACCCAGGTGCTTCCCACTCAACGAGGCTTGGTTTCCCCACTTGTAAAGTGGAAGTAACAGCGCCTGCTTTGCAGCTTTACCAAAGGAACAAAGGCAGCCTGGGTCAGACGTTTTTATTGGAAATGTGCTACCCCCTTAGTACCCTCCGTAGCTCTGCATGACAGGAGATGTTCCTAGTTCACGGACAAGGAGCCGTTCTCAGGCAGGCTGTCCCACACCAAGCCAACAGACCTACACCTGTCTCCCTGAATGGACACTGATTAAGCTCTTACTATCTTCCTGGCTCTTTGAAGAGGAAGAGTGGCAAGCAGGGAGGGAGAGAAACCTCCCCCCCAACCACCCATGCTTTTCACCCCTTCCCTGACCACATCACCAATCCCCTCCCATGAAGCCAACCTCTGCCATCCGTCCCCAGGACCCCACAGCACCCTCTGCCTTGATTCTCCTCCTCCCTCCTGGTGACTTCCGTCCCCAATCAGTAGATATGACACGGGCATCTACTATGTGCCTAGCAGTGTCTGGAAACAAAGTCCCCATTGTTTCAGCCTCGCCAGGCCACCAACCCTCCCTACCAGAGCGACTTTCTGAAACACAAGTCTGATTAAGTTCCTCTCCCTACAACCCTTCAGTGGCTCCCCTTGCCTTCAGGATAGTCAGGATAAAACAGCCTCGCCCACCACCCACACCCAATAAATGAATCCAAACAGACTCCCCAAATGTGTATGGCTTTCTAGAACTCTGTGACTATGCAGATGCTATCCCCTCTACCCCACCCCACCCCCAGACATTCTTCCTCAAGTTGTCTGGCAGGTCTCTATTTCTTTTTTTTTTTTTTTTCAGGTCTCTATTTCTTCTTCCAGACCCAGTTCAAAGGTCTCCTTTGCAAGAGCTTTTAGGGAACTGTCTTCTCCTTCCTTTTGTGCCAGCTCCAGAGCCCCACGGAAACATCCCGTCCATGCCCACCAGCCAAACACTGCCTGATGACGTACCTGCGGGGAGGCTTATTGACTGGTTACAGGGTGGAGGAGGGCCTACCATGGGGAACCGAAGATGGCTCCTCCAGGGAGGTCAGGAAGGACTTATGACAGAATTTGTATTTGCCTTAAGTGCTTGAGGGAGTTCAAGGAAGTGGGACTGTGCTTTTATTTTTTCATTTTTTTAAAAAAGATTTTGTTTATTTATTCATGAGAGACACACAGAGAGAGACAGAGGCAGAGGGAGAAGCAGGCTCCACGCAGGGAGTCCGATGTGGGACTCGATCCCAGGAATCCAGGTTCATGCCCTGAGCCAAAAGCAGACGGCCAACCGCTGAGCCACTCAGATGTCCCAGGGGCTGTGCTTTTAGATATTCTCAGGAAGCAGGACTCATTCTTGATGGGATATCTTAATAAGTCTTCCCTAGAATGGGGAAAGTGCAGGGTGAGGGTGGAGCTGTGATTGACAAATCAGTGACAGTCATTTGATTAGCCAGGAGGGTAGAGATATTTGGTATTTTTGTGCTTTGCACAGGGACCTTAATTTGGTCTGTGGTTAGACAAACTTTCAAGCTGGTTTTGCTCTCTGTCTCACTGTATCAGGGTCACAGAACAGCGTTGTCAGACATGGGTGGACAGTATGTGTCATCAGGCCAGTTCCTGGCTGGCAAGGGAGTGGGGGGTGGCTCATTGTCCTTTCTCAGTCCTCTGCTGTGAGATCAACTTCCAGCCCTCCACCTCCTAACCTTTGGGGACCATGACCACCCACCTGCAGGGCCAGGTGCAAGGTAAACAGTCACCTCAGGGTAGACAGGCAATGAATGGATGGTAGGCAGCTGGCACACATAACTTTTCTGTCTGTGGCTTTGCCACCAGCTAGCTATATTTTTCTGATGTGCAAAATGGGAAGAAGGAGAAGAATCACAGATCAAGATCCTGTGCTGGGTGCTTTGTGTGCATCAATCTGGTTTGCATGCATCCCTCTCTCCACACTTGCCCAGAGGTGAGCAGGTGCAACAGTGGACGCCGTGGGAACATTACTTCGCTGACTTTGGGCCAGTGGCGCTCAAATTTTAGCACTTTTTGCAAAGCTTCTAACAGTGCTGATGCCAGGGCCCCCTTCACAGGGACCCTGGCTCAGTTGGTTGGAGAGCCACTAAGTACCTATATGGTTTTACAGGTATGCTGGACAATCCTGAAGTCCATCTGGGTCTAGGGTATAAGTCCTTTTCCCCTGGTCCCCGACCCAGTGAGGTCGGGTTCCCCCTCCCAGATCTCACTGTCCATGCTTTTCTGTGAACACCACCCAATAGACGTACCTCTGGATTGGATTTAAGACCATAAGGGTCTGGACACCTGGGTGGCTCAGGGGCTGAGCATCTGCCTTTGGCCCAGGGCGTGATCCCGGGTCCCAGGATTGAGTCCCACATCGGGCTCCCTGCATGGAGCCTGCTTCTCCCTCTGCCTATGTCTCTGCCTCTCTCTCTCTCTGCATCTCTCATGAATAAATAAATAAAATCTAAAAACAAAACAAAACAAAACCATAGGGGTTAAGGTTAAAGTGGAGTGCACTCAGCAGACAGGCAGGAATAGTTTTCAAATCCTCCATCAGCCCCTCAAACCCCAAGGAATATGGCAGCAAACATAGTGGAAGCTCAGATACCCACACTGAAGCTGTCCTCCAGCACCAAGCTACAAACTTGCAAATGTTACTCCTTTCAAGGTTTTACAGTTTCTCCATCACTCTCTGTACCTTCAAGTAAGATCTGATTTGGGGAACAAAGTCAAAAGAAAAAAAAATTAAATTTCCCAGCAACTTAACAGCCCATCGACAAGTCTTTGGGAGTCTGAGTGACTTTCTTTTCACAACTCAACTGCCTTCACGTGAATGCTTCGCTAAGGACCAAAGGCAATCTTACCTTAACATTATCCCAAACTTAGGATTCTGGAAGTCTCCTTTATTTTTTTTTAAGAAGATTTTATATATATATATATATTTTTTTTTAAAGATCTATTTATTTATTCATGATAGACACATAGAGAGAAAGGCAGAGACACAGGCAGAGGGAGAAGCAGGCTCCATGCAAGGAGCCCGATGTGGGACTCTATCCCACGACTCCAGGATCGCGCCCTGGGCCAAAGGCAGGCACTAAACCGCTGAGCCACCGAGGGATCTCCTATTTATATAATTGACAGAGAGAGAGCATGCACGTGCACAAGCAGGAGGAGTAGGGAAAGGGGAAAGTAGGCCCTCTGCTGAGCAGGGAGCCCAATATGGGGCTCAGTCCCAGGACCCTGAGATCATGTGTGACCTGAGCTGAAGGCAGATGCTTAACTGATTGAGCCACCCAGGTGCCCCTGTAAGTCTCCTTCAACATATAAAAATTTCTTTGGAAATTTCCGTTATTTTTACCTCCTCCCCCAGGAGATTTTTGTCGGCAATCATCCTCTAAGCCTATGGCCTATAGATATACATCTGAAGAGTCTCCCAACTAGGGTTTTACTAGACAGTAATAAATGCCTTTTTCCTAACAACAGGTAGCTCCTCAAGGTCCTGGAAACTTTGCTTCCAAATTCCTTAGAGACTTAAGCTCTCCCCAACCCCCTCTCAACTTAAAAGTATAAAATCAGCCACTCCTCACAACCCCAGGACAGCTCTTCCTGCCCACGTGTCCTGTCCCCGTGCTTTAATAAAACCACATTTTGTACCAAAGACGTCTCAAGAATTCTTTCTTGACCCTTTGCTCCCGATCCCCAACACTTCCTACATTATATATCTATATCTATATTTTATCAATAACCTATCTAAACTATATCTTATCTATAATCTACCTACACATATATGCATGTGGATATATACATGTACACATATATGTATACACACACTCATATATAGTTTATATATACTTGTATATCTCAGATTTTATAATATATATTCCAGATTTTATTTGATACATGTGGTTAAATAATTAAATATTCAATTTAGTAAAGATGTAATCGGTTTTACTAATCGATTCATGAATTGGTCAGCATCCCATCCAGCAGGCAGAGGGGAGTTCCACTGGGCTGCCAGAAAGGAAAGGTTTTTATTTTTTATTTTATTTTATTTTTTTAATATTATAACCCTTCTTTTTTTTTAAGATTTTGTTTATTCATTAGAGACACAGAGAGGCAGAGACATAGGCAGAGGGAGAAGCAGGCTCCCCACGGGGAGCCTGATGTGGGACTCAATCCCAGGATCCCAGGATCATGCCCTGAGCTAAAGGCAGAAGCTCAACCACTGAGCCACCCAGGAGTCCTGAAATGAAAGATTTTTAAAGGCAGGGAGAGAATGGAAAAAGGACATTATTAGCAAAGAATGCATTATTTTAGACAAGTTTACCCTCCTAAGTGGAATGGAAAATGTCTATCCGTAAATTTCCTAGTGCTGACCAGGAAATTCCAGGTTGATGAGTTAAAGGTTACTTTGGGGGGTAGAGGGAGTAAAATTGCAGTTAAGTTAGGTATTAAGTCCTGGTTTTCTCACATGAGGCTTTTAAGATAAGTGACTCCATTTGGGCTTCCTTTTTAGCAATGTATGTACAACTGCTGGAGAGTTTGTCCAACCAGGATCCCCTGTCCCTTGTCATCACTCAGAGCTGGGACTCTGACCCCCCTCTCTTTGTTCAGCCTGATGGAGCAGGACTTGTCCTTGTCAGGTGGCAGGGGGAAAAACTTGTCTCTTGTATAGCTTTGTGGTCCCTGAGCCAGCTTCAGTTCTTCCCAGGAAGGAAAAGGAGCAGCTCCCAGGAACCAGCTTGTTCCAGCTTGGGTTCCTGGGAAGCAGGCTCTGGGAGGAGATTAAGCACAAGGAGGTCAATTAGGGGATTATTCTTGGGGTGAATGGCAAGGGAAGGGGGGAGTCCCATACACCTGTCACTGGGTGCAGCTGCAAAAAAGGGGTGCCGGGTGGGCACAGCAATCCCCCAAAGGGCCTGACAGCTAGGAGGGTACCTCCTCATTCCTGGAGATTGCCTCCTATTACTGGGGACCTCCCTGCTCTGAACTATCCAGGTTCTTCCTGGGTCGCCTGTACTCTGGTCCTAGCCTCCTACCTCCTCCAAATGAATGTCCTTCTCCTGTCTGCTCCACTCCTGACTTAGCCCAGAATCCAAATCCTGAGCTTCCAAACCAGTAGAGATGAGAATTGGGGGAGGGGGTGTGTGTGGGGCAGATTATAATCTGGGTTATCTGGTCTCTATCTTCCAGACATCCTTCATCTCAGCACTGCGTCCCCAGGAGTTACCATCCAAATCCTGGAGGAAGCCAAATTACCTCTGCCTTTGCAAAGTGCCCAAGGGCACCATTCAAAGGACAATAATGCTGGAGAGACTTGCATGCAGGTTGAAGCTAAATTCAAATCCAGGGCCTCCATTGACTGAGGGACCTCAGATTTAAAACAAAAACAAAAACAACCAGGCAGGTAATATCAGTAATGATAACCTGAATTGTCAGAAGAATGAAGGAGGAGGTAACTTCCCCACCTGAAGTGATTGTCCTCTGGCTTTTTTTTTTTTTTTAAGATTTATTTATTTATTTATTTATGATAGACAGAGAGAAAGAGAGAGAGAGGCAGAGACACAAACAGAGGGATAAGCAAGCTCCATGCCGGGAGCCCGACTCAGGACTCGATCCCGGGACTCCAGGATCTCGCCCTGGGCCAAAGGCAGGTGCTAAACCGCTGAGCCACCCAGGGATCCCCTGTCCTCTGGCTCTTTATTTAAAAATTTTCCCTGGGGCCCCAAGAGAAAATATCATTTTCTAAATATTCATGATAATGGGTGTGATGCGGTAAGTAGATTTTAAAATTTTGTTCTGGTTTTATATGTACAAGAAACACAAAACATCATTGAATGTTAAAAAGAAAACCACAGGACCAAAATGATGTCACTGCAGGTAAGGCCCCGCCAGTCAACCAACACTTAGTACCTAATCCAACTGCAGTTTCAACCTCCCAGAAACGTAATCTTTTTTTCTTTTTTGGAAACGTAACCTTTAACACATCAACATGCGAGTTCCCGGTCAGCTCTAGGAAATTGACTTAATGGATCCTATCCATTCCCCTTACGAGGGTGACCTTGCCTAAAACAACAGATTCTTTGCTAATAATTGCCCCTATCATTTTTTTTAAGATTTTATTTATTTATTCATAAGAGACACAAAAAGAGGCAGAGACATAGGCAGAGGGAGAAGCAGGCTCCCTGCGGGGATCCTGGATATGGGACTCGCTCCCAAGATCCCGGGATCACGACCTGAGGCAGACGCTCAACACCTGAGTCACCTAGGTGTCCCAGTTTCTGCTATCTTTAAACACCTTTCCTTCTCTGTGGCCCTTTGGAGCTCCCCTCTACTTGCTGGATGAGATGATGCCAGACACATGAATTGATTGGGAAAGCCAACCAGATCTTTAACATTTCCTTGGTTGAATTTTTGTTACTGAACACTAGACGGGTATGGATTGTGCTTTTCTCAACACTTAGGACTTTGGAACCACTGATTTGAATTGTTACTGACTCTAAGAGGACCTGGGTGGAGAAGGAAGTGGCTGGGGATCCAGGCTCCATCCAGCCCCTTACCACAAACAACTCACATCCTCTACCTGGGCCTCAGGTTTTTCATCTCTAAAGGGAAGCTATTCCAGTTCTAAAATTAAGATATAACAATACCAAAAGAAGAACAAAATTGGAGTAATCATACCATGTGATTTCAAGATCGACTATAAAGTTGTGGTAATCAAGACATTATGGATGTGGGGAAGGAATGAACACCTAGATCAGTGGGATAACAGGCCCTTTATTTTTTTACAAAGATGTCAAGGTAATTAATGGAGAAAAAAACAGTCTCTTCAACAAAGGGTGCTGGAGAAACTGGACAATCATATGCAAAAGAAAACTGTTCCTTCCCTATCTCACACCATATACAGAAATTAGTTCACAGGCTTCAATGCTTTCTAGCAGCTAGGGGACAGGGGTAAGCAGAAGTTGGTGACAAAGGGACACAAGATATTTGGGAGGTGGTGAAACTGTTCTGTATCTGGCTTGTGAAGGTATAAATCTTTCAAAACTCATAGAACTGTACACTTCATAAGAGGAAATTTTGCTGTATGTTAATTATACTTCAATAAAATTGAAAAGACCTAAAATTTATATAACAATTTTTAAAGGTTATTTACTTATTTATTCATGAGAGACACACAGAGAGAGGCAGAGACATAGGCAGAGGGAGAAGTAGGCTCCCTGCAGGGAACCTGATGTGGGACTCGATCCCAGGACCCCAGGACCACAACCCGAGCCAAAGACAGACACTCAACCACTGAACCACCCAGGAGCCCCTGTATAACAATTTTTTAAAAGGCCATATCTTTGTACCCGCCCTCTGTGTGTAGATGTAGGAGAGGTAAAGAGCAAGTGTGTGGTACTCATAGGTCCAGTTACTGCTATAATTGAGAATTATAAGCTTTAAGTGACATTAGTCACAGAAGAAATGTTCAGTGTTCAAATTTCTGGGAGCTGACTACCAGCTCCAACATTCAGCCCTACTCTCACCGAGGCCTCTCTGACATGCCCCAGCCCTCGTTCACCTTTGTCCAGTCTGCCCCACTCACCCACCTCTTGGTTACTGGACGCCCCTGATCCCAGACCCCCTAAGAAGATTCAGAGCCCAGGATCTAGCCTTAGAAGAGCCCCCTTGGGTCCAATGCTTGGGCCCTGCTGGCCTCTTGTGGCCAGAAGCAGAATTATCACATGATCGCAAGTTAAAACAAGTCTCGGAGCTGGCTCAATCTGAGCGTGTCTGGGGGTGAGAAGGGGCCTGCTCACCCACCATCCTGAGTATAAATTAAAGCGACCTTCTCAGCAATACGTGTCAATATGTAGAATGCACGGACCTTTGCCCCATGACCCCAGCCCCGTGAATCACAGATGACATCTTCTTGAAAATGTATTTCCTCTAGTTCTAAATAAGAGAGAAAAGAGGAACATTCTCATCCTCGTGTTAAGTGAAACCATGAGAATGTAATCAGCCAAACCCAGAATGTGGGGCCAATTTGCAGGACAGCTGATCCTGTCTCTTCAGCAAATGCCTGGCATAAAAACTGGGGGTTGGAAGACTCTTTTGATTAAAAAAAGAGAGAGAGAAAGAGAAAGAGAGACTTCCAGATTCATCAACCAATATCACGTAGAGCCATAGTTTAGATCCTGGTTCAGAGGAACCAATGGTAAAAGGATGTCTAAGCCACAATCAGGGGAGTGGATTCCCAACCGTGTAGTAGATACAAAGGGATAATTGGGACAATGGC
The DNA here is from genome assembly GCF_003254725.2 of Canis lupus dingo. Classification (NCBI taxonomy): domain Eukaryota; kingdom Metazoa; phylum Chordata; class Mammalia; order Carnivora; family Canidae; genus Canis; species Canis lupus. The sequence continues at coordinate 12,559,564 of NC_064248.1, read as the reverse complement.
ATTGCAGCCATGTTAAAAAAAAAAGGGGGGGGGTGTTTCTGATATGTATCCTAAAGTGCACCTGGGTAAAACGAAGTGGTACCTGGGATTTACTTCTCAAATATTCCTAACAGGTGTCAGGGAGCAAACCAGAATGGCAAAATTTAGCCCGTTGTTGAAGCTGAGTAGTGGATGTAAGAAACTCATTGTGTTTTTCTATCTGTTTTTAGTATGTGTGAAATTATCCATAGTAGTGTTTTGTTTCATTTCATTTTGTTTTAATTTTTAAGTGCTAAAAGGGGAAGAGAACAGGCAACAGGTGGGGACGTGGTTGACAGGATGGTTAGGGATATTGGTCAGCCTTGGTTCCCAGGAGTTCTGTGCGGCGGAGACCTGGAATATGGGAGGCTGGAGTGGGGCAGACTGTAGGCAAAGGGAAAGTCTTCAAGGTGGGAAAGAGGGAAGAGAGATAGGAAGGATCAAGACAGGGCTGGGAGTAGAGGGAAGATGGTCCCAAGTGCGATGGAAGAGTGAGCAGAGCTTGGACAGAACACGTACTTCTAAACTGTGATGAGGAAATTGGATTTTGTTGGGAATTGGGATGGAGAAGTTGTCCAGGTTCCCATTGCCTTTTAGGATTCCTCTGAGCAGAGGCACCTGAGTGGCTCAGTGGATGAACGTCTGCCTTTGGCTCGGGTCGTGGTCCCAAGGTCCTAGGATTGAGTCCTACGTCAAGCTCCCTGCATGGAGCCTGCTTCTCCCTCTGCCATGAAAACAAGGCCTGCCACCCCATCCAGTCCCACGGCTCACTTGTAGAACATGAGCATCAGTCCCAGAAATTCTGGTCCCCACCCCAGCTCAGCTGAAGCAGCCCAGGGTCCCGCCCAGAGGAAATGGCAGGATCCGGGATAAGGAGCTCAGCGACTGTGCCAGAGAGGACCGACTTCCTGCAGAGCCCAGAGTTGAAAACTCCAAGCCTGAAGGGAAATCTGGCAGATTCCCACAGCCCTCCTGGAATTCTGGACAGCTCTGGGAGCCAGGAAGACTGTACCCACACCAGAGCATTCAGAGCAGCACTCAGGGTACACTTGAAGGCATTCCCCATACTGTACCCAGCTGTGTCAGAACATGTGAAGCCTCATTGCCACAAGGAGCTTACAAGAACTTTGGACCTGCATTTACTGAACAGTTAGCTACTGCTACTCAGTGTGGTCTCCCAAGCTGCGGTTTATTTATTTATTTTTTAAAGATTTTATTTATTCATGATAGACATAGAGAGAGAGAGAGACAGAGAGAGAGAGGCAGAGACACAGGCAGAGGGACAAGTAGGCTCCATGCAGGGAGCCCGACGTGGGACTTGATCCCAGATCCCAGATCCCAGGACCACACCCTGGGCAGGCGCTAAACCGCTGAGCCACCCAGGGACCCCAAGCCGGGGTTTAAAATGATATCCCAGTCAACACTGGCCATCTGGAAGATGGTGCGTATGCCCAGGGCTATTCCTCTCAGGAGAGACCATAGAAAGAATTCTGAACTACTAGCTTCTGGCTGAACATAAGGCAGAAAGAAGTGAACCCTCTGAGTTGTCTATGTTGCTTCTATGTCACATGCATAGCAGTAACAGGCAAAAATCTAACTTCTGAGGGGCTTATGCGCAACTTTGACCCATCAGTGGCTCATGCTGAACCAGGGACAATCCTAGAGAGGCAGGTTAAAAGGCAAAAAGAAGAGGTAAAAAATCTGAGTGGTGGTATCAGAGATTTCACGCAGTAGGATTGGGGGATGCGGGAGTGGGATGATTTCTCAGAATCAGTCCAACCAAGTCACTGAACAAACAGACAAATTACAAATGTGATCATCCTATAGATGCAGGAACGCTTTTGATCAAATCCAACCACATTCCATGGTAAAACTCAACTAACCAGGAAAAGAAGGGAATTTCACCCACGTGATATACTGGCAAACTTGTGAATCAAATAAATACAAGCTTTGAAAATGGAGCTTTTTAGCAAAAAGTGTACCAGGCAGATCAAATGGTGACTGTTCTCTGGGGACAGGGCTTTTGGGGAGCTCCAAGTCCTTTCCGCCCCCTCCAGTGACTGTGAGGCTGCTTGTTTTTATACCTGTCATTGTTGCAAGGCTGCTGGTTTTCAAGGCTACCATGAATCATGGAGGGAGAGATGGGATTAGGGAAAATGAAAATGCCGCAGATCTTCTCACTGCTTTTACAGAGATTCAGCTGTTTTGCTGTTTATATTAATGCTTCTTAGATTGTTGCAAGCCTGTAGTTAATTTCCAGAGTTCCAGAAAAGTGGATTTTGATCCTTTTTTTAATGCTCTCTTTGCTTTTGTGGAGGAATGGTTTTCAGAGGTTCTTGCTCCACTACTCTGGAAGGGCTTGCTCCCATTCATTCAATCTCCACAGCACTCTCAAGAGGTGAATTATTCTAGCCCTTAACGTTGTCAAGGAAGCGGATGCTCAGACAGGTTATGCGACTTACTTAAGGAGACGGACCTCAAGGGAGTCTGAACCTGGATTCGAACCTCTGGATGCCTGTCTGATTTCAGAGCTGTGTGGGCTCTGACATCTCTCCCACTGCCTCACTTCGTGCCATCACTCTTTTACTCAGGCCTCAGTTCCCTCCTCTGTGCCAGCTGTTCAACCCACAGGTTTATTTAGAAACTCGCCTGCGGGAGGATTGCTCATCTCTGAATGTTGCACATAAGAAGAATACTTGAGGAGTGTTTGAAGCACCAGTAGATGATGGTTCTGCTCTAAGGTTGAAAAGAGGAAGCTCTTCTTCATGGGGTTGGCATCAGGCCAGTTAGCTGGGCACTCCGGAGGTGATGATAGAAGCTCCGGGGCATCTTTCTGGCTCTACCTGCCATCAGGAATGTCAGTTCATGACGTCTCCAGGTGAGCTGGGACGTGAGGGTGCATTTCTGAATGACACATAGGTCAAGCTCTTGGATGCAAATCCAGCCTACTTCTGGCACCACTCATCGGTGGTTCCCAATGCCACCCAGGTAGTAGAGCAGTAGAAAGAAATGGGGTGAGTGGGCAGCAGCCCTTTGCTCCAGCCCATTCTGGCCACCAGGAATGGGGGCCAGAGTTTAGCTCTTCAGGCACGAAGTTCCCACTATTCTAGGTAATGGGAACACACAGTGAATGAGACAGGAGGGGGCGTTTTGTGGTCCACTGGAAAGTGATAAATCTTATCTAGAAATAGAAAGTAAGGAGAGGGATAGGGAATGTGAGAAAGTGTGGAGGTTACCATTTAAAAAAAAAAGATTTTATTTATTCACTTGAAAGGAGAGAGAGAGAGAGCATGTGTGAATAAGCACAAGCTAGGGGAAAGGGGCAGATGGAGAGGGAGATGCAGGCTCCCCCCTGAGCAGGGAGCCCAATGAGCTCGATCCCAGGACCCCAAGATCATGACCTGAGCTGAAGGCAGATGCTTTGGAGGTCACCATTTTTAATAGGTTATCCAGGTATCATACCACATCTCTTCTGATCAATAAATTACTCAAGGCAAAGGAAGCTTGACAGTAGGCTCATGCCCTTGGAATTCACCATCCTTATCACATGTCTTATTGCCCACAGATGGTAGAATGGCTTCCTGAAGGTTTGGCTGTGGCCCCCGCTAAGAGACCACACCCTGTGAGGTTGAGACAGCATTCTACAATATGCAGTACATGCCATCAACTGAGAGTAAAGGTGGTAGTGTATCCTTGCATACGACAGCTGAGAATCCCCTGAAAAATTTTTTGTTTCCATTCACACAACCCTGGGCTCCCTGGATTTTGAGATTCTAGTACCAAAAGGACCCCTGTTACTCAGGGAACAGAGTCATGATTCTGGTAAATTGGAAACTGAGTCTACCCCCGGCCATTTGGAGATCTTCATTGTCTGAACCAATGGAGTGAGATGAAGTTATTATCTTGGATGAAATAACAGATTCTGATAAGCAAGGGGAAATTTGGTGGCTTTTCAAAACGAAGTCGAGGACTGTGTCTAAAACCTGGAGGATTTATCAGACACCTCTTTGTGTGCCTTTGTTCAAAAATAATGCCTCCCCCCACCACGCAAAAAAATAATGGCCCACAGGAAACTGTGCCAACTGATAAAGACAGAACCACTAAAGACATTGCTCCTGCACGATACCTTGATTTCATGATTGGAGATGGGCTATATGGGCATCCACATATGTATATTTAAGCATGTACGCATGTGATATACCCATATGGTCAACCACAAAAATCAAGACCTAGATCAGTTCCAGCACTCCAGCTGGCTCTCTCTTGCCCCTTGCAACCAATCCCCCACCAGAGGGAACCACAACTCTGCCTAGTTTTGACTTCATATAAATGGACTCATACAGTATATATTCTCATATGGTATCTGGCTCTTTTCACTCAATATTGTGTCTGTAAGATTCATTCACTTGTATATGGCCTTTCAATTGCTCTGTAGTATTCTTTGGCATGAATGTACCACAATTTGCTTATTCATTCTGTTGTAGATAAACGTTTGGGTTATTTCCAGTTTGGGATTATTATGGAAAAGCAGCTATGAGTGTTCCTAACCCTATCTTTTGGGGAAAACATGCACTGGGGCGCTTGTGTGGCTCAGTCCATCAAGCATCTGCCTTGGGCTCAGGTCATGATCCCAGAGTCCTGGGATGGAGCCCCACATCTCCTGCTCAGCGGGGAGTCTGCTTCCCCCTCTCCCTCTGTCTGTGGCTTCCCCTGCTTGTGCGCGCTCTCTCTTTCTCTGCCGAATAAATAAAATTGCTTTAAAAATTAAAAAAAAAAAAGAAAATATGCACTGATTACTATTGAGTATATACCTAGGAGCGAAATGTCTGAGTCGTAGGGAATGTGTATGTTTAACTTTAGTAAATACTGTCAAATAGTTTTCCAAAGTGATTCTAACAATTAATTTTTAATTAATTAATTAATTAATTTGAGAGGGGGGAGGGGCAGAAGGAGAGGGAGAGGCAGACTCCCCGTTGAGCAGGGAGCCCGACATGGGGCTCAATCCCAAGACCCTGAGATCATGACCTGACCAAGGGAAGACACTTAACCGACTGAGGCACCCAGGTACCCCTAACAATTTGTTTTTTTAAAGATTTCAGGGATCCCTGGGTGGCGCAGCGGTTTGGTGCCTGCCTTTGGCCCAGGGCGTGATCCTGGAGACCCGGGATCGAATCCCACGTCGGGCTCCCGGTGCATGAAGCCTGCTTCTCCCTCTGTCTGTGTCTCTGCCTCTCTCTCTCTGTGTGTGTGACTATCATAAATAAATAATTTAAAGATTTCATATTTTGGGACGCCTGGGTGGCTCAGCAGTTGAGTGCCTGCCTTCAGCTCGGGGCATGATCCTGGAGTCCTAGGATCGAGTCCCACATCAGGCTCCTTGCATGGAGTCTGCTTCTCCCTCTGTCTGTGTCTCTGCCTCTGTGTGTGTGTGTGTGTGTGTGTGTGTGTGTGTGTGTGTGTCTCATGAATAAATAAATAAAATCTTTAAAAAAATAAGTAATAAGTAATAAAAAATAAGTAATCTCTACACCCCAATATGGGGCTCAAATTCAGAACCCTGAGATCCAGAGTTGCAGGCTCTACAGATTGAGCCAGTCAGGTGCCCTGATTCTAAGAATTTAGAATTCTATTCTAAATTCTTGTTTAGAATTTACTCTCATATACTGTGAGTAAATTTACTCACAGTATATGAGAATTCCAATCGCTTTGCAGTTATTGTCTATACTTTGCTCAATTGTTTTAATTTTAACCAATATGGTATGTCAAAAAGTTCAGAATAAAAAACAAAAATCAACAAATCACTGAACCAATGATTAGAAAAGGTTTATTGTGTACACACCAAAGAGACAGTTTGCAAATGAGAAGCATGGAAATCAAAACATGGAAGGAGGCTCAGAAGCATATCATTGTACAGCAGCTTCTATAGTGACTATTCATTATCCCAAGAACAATGGGCTGCCAATTGGTTATTAGAATTTTCTTAAATGCAAAGGAATTGGTTAGCAGTTATCTCTTATCAATTTTGGGGAACTACTTCTTTTTTGCTTATGATTTTCAGAGGCACTAGCAAGAAGTGACCCAGGTCAAGTTAGCTTTGCCCGTCTTACAAAATAAGCTAAATTAAGCTTCGCTTGTCTGACTAAACTGGTTTTCTCTACTCAGAGTATTTTCAAGTCTGGTCTCTGTTTCTATTTGATTTTAACAGATAGATGCTTGTAATATCTCATTTGCTCTTAATTTGCATTTCCTTGTTGAATAGTAATGATGATAACGTTCTCAGGTGCTCATTAGCCATTTTGCTATTTTGTGAAATGCCTGTACTCAAGTATTTTGCCCAGGGAAAAAAAAAGAGTTGGTATTTTTCTTATTGATTTGTAGAAATTCTTTTAACATTCTGGAAAGAAGCCCTTTGTCAAAAATACATGTTGCAAATATATGTATTGCAAGTATAAGTACCCCATTCTGAGGCTTGTCTCCTCCATGTCTCGTAATGGTCTCTGGATGAGCACTGATGTTTTTAATTTCGATGAAGATTAATGTTTTATGTTGTGGTTAGTACTTTCTAAAGTGCTTGTTTAGAACACTTTATTTACCCCAAAGGCATTTTCCCATGCTTTCTTCTAGAGGTTTAGTCTTTTACCTTTCACATTTACATCTACAATCAATCTCAAACTAGTTTTTGAGTTTGGTGTGAGGTAGGAGAGCCAGCGCCTTCAATAGAAAAGGCCATTCTTTCGTCAATGATTTTCAATGCGCTCTTGACTCTGTGGCTAGAATTAACTTCCTTACACACAAATTTGATTGTGCCATTCTCCTGCCTAAATATTTTCAATGGCAGCCCATTGTTCTTGGGATAATGTTCAGTCTCTTGCTTAATGTAGCCTAACAACATCCAGTTTGATTTGGTCACCTCCGATTTCACAAGTCAAATCTGTCTCGTGTCCACCGACCCACTCTGAGCTCAACAACACTGAGCGGAGCATTCCCTGGACACACTCTCATCTGCGGACCTTTGCCATACAGAATGCTTCCATCTCCTTAGGTTGGTTATTTACTATTCAAACTTCAGGTCTCGGGACTCCTGGATGGCTCAGAGGTTGAGCTTCTGCCTTTGGCTCAGGTCGTGATCCCGGGATCCTGGGAGCTAGTCCTGCATCCAGCTCCCCACAGGGAGTCTGCTTCTCCCTCTGCCTGTGTCTCTGCCTCTCTCTGTCTCTCGTGAATAAATAAAAATCTTAAAAAAAAAAAATTTCAGGTCTCACCTCCTCCAGGAAGCCTTCTCTGACTGCACAGTCCCTGTCCAAGTCTAGGTTGAGTGACCTCATTATATGTTCTCTTGTACCCCGACTTGTAATTAAGTATCTCCCCCACTGCAACTTCTGTAAGGGGAAAGACACCTATTTAGTTCAAATGGGAGGTACTTCCTAAATATTATTATTTTATTTATTTTAATTTATTATTATTTTTCTAAATATTATTGAAGGTATGAATACATGGAAGGTGGTTTCCTTTGCCAGGGGCGCAGGAAGTGTGGGCTTTGAGCAAGAACGGGTTTCAGTTCTCAGGTCTAACACTTGGCCGATAGGGTAGTATTCCGAGCCTCAGTTTTCAAATCGGTAAAATGGGAATACAATATGGTCTCAGTAGAGTTGTCATAAGCATCAAATAAGATGCTGTACATAAAAAAATCCCGCACAACGACTAGCACACGGCGAGCCCTTCGAATATTGATTGACAACACGATGAAGTGCCCGGAGCGCCTCGCTATTTCGCATGCGCATGCGCCGCCCTGGTGCGCCCGCAAGCCCCGCCCGGCGCGCCCCCGCGCGTCCCCACGCGTGCGCACGTTCCGCCGGAACCCCAGGCCGCGGCCAGAGGTGAAGAGGCGGGACCTCCTCGATACGCCTGCGCCGTGGGAGGCCGTGCCCCGGGGGGCGGGGCCGCGCAGGCGCGCAGGCCGCCCCGGCTCCGGAGCATAAACAAGAGCGGGCACGGGATGAGGCGGCGGTTGATCCCGGGGCAGCCAGCTGCGGCCCGCGAGGCGGCGAGCTGGGCCCGGCCCCGACCCTGAGCTCACCCGACTCGCCCTCCCGCGCGCGAGCCCCTGGCCGGGCCCGCCCGCCCCGCGCCCACCATGAACCTGGCGAGTCAGAGCGGCGAGGCCGGCGCCGGCCAGCTGCTCTTCGCCAACTTCAACCAGGACAACACGTAAGGCCGGGCGGGGGGCGGGGGCCGGGGCCGGGGCCGGGGCCGGGGCCGGGGGGCGGGGCTGAGGTTGGGGCTGAAGCAGGTGGAAGCCCGCCGCCGGGGCCGGCCCCGAGGTCGGGCCTGGAGCCTGGGGGTGGAGGCCCGGGCGGGCGGGGGCGGGCCCGGAGCCTGGAGGGAGGGGCGCTGTCCTCGGGACCCTCCGGGCGCTGCGCGGCGCGGCGCTGGGGCTGCGACCTCTGGGCGAGGCCGGTGATGGAGACAGGGAGCGGTCTCAGCCGCCGACCGAAAGAATGGTTGCTTTACCTTTGGGGGGACCTCCCTTTTCACGAAGTTGGGGCGGAACTTTGTGCGCTGACCTGTTGTCACAGCCGCTTCCAGAGCGGTGAGAGTGTCTTCCTTATGTCTCACCTCCCCTTCTTTTCGTCAGCCCTCTTCCCCGCTCCCCCACTCTTCCCCCCCACCCAGGTCCTTCTCCTGGTCCCCTTATCATCTTAGGGGCCCTTTCCCTTCTTTCCTTTTCTTCTTCTTGTCTCTTTCAATCTTTCTTTCTTTCTTTCTTTTTTTTTTTAAGGCAACTTTGATGTCCTGCCTGAGCAAGAAACATTTAGCAATAATCATGGCCTCTGATCTGGGGAGAAACTGAGTCAAGGGGGATGTGACAAATACTCCAGGAGTCTGGGTGCTTCGAGGAATGGGCCGTCCTTAGGGGAAGAGGGGGAGCCACTGATGCCACCCCGTGGATTCGGAGCACTGTCTGTCCAAAAGCCCATGTGGGTTGGAAGCTCATTCTTCAGAGGCTATCGGGGTGACCGGTGAGGATAGTTAATAGATGAAATTTCTGGAGAAGAAGGAGTTGTGGGACTGGAAGGGAGGAGAGCCATCTTGGGAAGTGAGTAAGAGGAAGTGATGTAAGTGAGGAGGAATGGGTCATTGGCTTCATAGTAAGTAGTTGGTTGAGTTGTTACTGGCTTGAATGGAATCAGAAAGGTAGAAAAAGGTTTTGTTTTTGCTTTTTTTTTTTTTTTTTTTAAGGGAAAAGTTAGTTGTGGAACGGCAAACAGCAGGTGCTCAGCAGGTGCTCAGCAGCCCTTTTCCCCAGAATTGTGAGGTCAGTGCAGATGGTCCAGCAGTGGGATGGCAGTGAGGGTAGGAAGGAAGCGGATGCCCTGCTCCAGCTGCAGACCCCGAACCTGAAGTTCACAAGGTCCAGAGCTGCACCTGGATCTTAGAGTTGGCTAATAGTGGATCGGGGGCAGGACTGAGTTCTCTTGCAGTGATCTTCCCACCCTGCCCCACTCAGGTAGGATTGGGAGGACACTGAATTTAGAAATCATACTGTAGCAACCTTTAAAGATTAAAATACCTAAGTGTACTGTGTGACCAAAAACCAGTAAAACAAAAACATCTTGGACAACCTGTTGCCCGGTGGTTGTAACTGGAAGAGACTATATGATATTCATCCAGGAGCCGAATAGAGCATTTCAAGCCATCTGTGATTTGGTTTTTAAGCCCTTAGTATTTTGAGATTGGTAAGAAATGGTAGTTCTGTGGGTTTTTTATGTCTTGTATAAACTACTGAATTTCCAAAATATTTTCTGCCATTTTTTTCCAGTTTTTCACTACCTGTCATTTATATTGAAAGGAAACCAAATACGAGAATGAGTTCTCTTTTGCTGTTCTTTCAAACAGGCTGCCAAATCTCTTATATAATGGAATATTTCAGTCTGGCCTGAAGTTAGACCTTTTCACACTTGGAAATCACGTGTTTCCCACTTTCAGTGAGTCCTGAAGTTCAAGAGATTTCTGTGTCATAATTTGAACTTTCTAGAGATCTTGATATAGTATAAACATAAATTGTTAAGAAATAGGATTTTACCCGAAGTTTATCAATTAAGATGGCTGTAATCTGTCTTAAGAAATACACGAGTTCCTGAGGAGAAGGTGCAGAGTTTACCCCTTTGCCTCCCTTGCCTGTCTCCAGAAACTATCTTAATAGAAAAACACAGTTTTTCACAAGACAGAAGTTACTGGTCTGGGATCTACATTCACTGTATTCAGTGAGAAAGTCTGGAAGCCTTTTCTATTCTATTTCACTTGATAGAATATATGTACATTATACAGTAATGCTTAATAAAAGGATACTCCTTGTATACCAAGGTATATCTGTCCTGCCTTTTTGTCCTGGCAATATGATTTCAAATATTGTGCTCATTTTTCTAGGATTCTTAGTCCAAAAGTATGAAGAAGTTTTGTTTTTTACCATTTTTTTTTCTTTTAAAGCTAGAGCAGTGAAAGAGGCACCAGGTATAGCTGATCTCTGTTACCTATTGACTAGTTAGTTCCAATCCTAGTTTCTGAAAGTAACGGTTTGGAAGATTTACCTTGAAGGAATTAATTGTTGGCTTTTGAAATTGAAGTTAACAAACTAATCAGTGGCAGAGTATTGCTTAACTGGAAATGTCAAGGATTAAAGTCCTCCACCAGATGCCACTCCGCTTGTGGGAAGCCCATGATGGTGTTGGCAACGTCTGTTTGAAACTACATCTCCAAAAGGGATAGATGAAAGAAAGGGACTTGATTTCCCAAGTCTTCTGTTTGTAGCATTGATGTTAGTGTCCAGAAAAGTGATGGAGACGCTTGTTTAACTGAGTTTCTTCTGGGTTACAGATACTATTCTGGGGAAGTCACCTCTCTCCATCCACTTTCTCCTCATCAGTATATTGAGAGGCTTCATTGTGGATGGTCTTTAAGGATCCTCCAACCTTAAAAGTTTTAGGTCATTCGGCCTGTTGGGTGGAGGATATGTTGGAGGAGGGCAGGACAATCGCCCAGGAGGATATTGTCCAGCAGCAGTGGCCCATGGAGAGGAGACTGGTCAGCTTTTAGGACTTGGTGTGACCCGTGGGACGTGGGTGATTACTCCCAAAACTCTGGTTTGAATTTAGAGGTGAACAGTGATTCCTTTATGGGGGAAAGATGAGAGGAAGATTAGGTTTGGGGGCAAAAGATGAATTCTGCTTTGGCTCCTGTGGAGTTTTAAGGCTGTAGGGCCATCCAGGTGGAGACCTAGGATGGAAATGCTGTAGGCTGAAGGGAAAGGGCCTGCTGTGGTGGGAAATTTACTAGATAGGCCCCCCGGGTCTCCCAGGTCTCAGCAGTTCAGCTCGTTCCCTTTTTGTGGGTAAGGACTGATGCCACTTAACCCTCTAGTCAAGTAAGAAGATAATGGAAAGGAAAAGCCTGTCGGGACTAATTATTGGTGAGAGGGCAAAGAAAAGGAAAAAGCTAAGAAAGAGATCTGATTTACATTTTGGGGTGGTTTTTTATTTTGTTTTTAGTGGAAATCACCGTTTTTTTAGATATTGTAACACTCAAGTTTAAATTAATTGACAGACTTGCCGTTGAAGATGGTGGATCAAACACAAGCATTTATTTTGGCTCCCTCCCGAAACCCTACTAAAATGTCAGTCAGTAAAATACCTAAGATATTTTAGAAGGTTGAAACCCATAGGATAGGGAGAATGAGAGAGGAGTCACTAGCAACAAAATTTTGGAAGTTAGCAAGCAGTACAGGAAAGTGGATCTCGAATTGCTAGTGGAGAAAGCAGAGAGCCAATCTGGTTTAAACTCAGAATCCCTGAAAGGCTCAGGATTGGCAGTCTAGGGAAGTTCTAGAAGTGGAATATAAAGGTGGGTGTGGAATGAAGATAAAGAGGATCGGCCCAAAACATGTTTCAGAAGCACTCACTCTCCCATCCTGGCAAAGGACATGGATCTTGTCTCCAGAATGTATAACAGGGTCTCTGGATTTTGACACCAGGCGCAGTTGAAGGCAGGGGTATAGTAGTGAAATGTGGGGTTGAGTAAATATATCCTTTTTTTCTATTACAGTGAGCTGGTTTTTCCCTTGTCAGTAAAAGATCTCACTGTGTTACTTTAAATAAAAACCAACCACACAAACAATTGGGGAATAAGATTATTTAATAAGGGAATCTCAAACTTACCTTTTACTCCACCTGTTCCATTAATGTGTCTGCCATTGTGTGGTCAGGCATATCGTGAGAAAATATTAAAAAACAGGATCAGTCCCCAAAGAGAGATATATGAACCCGATTGCTAGTGTTATCACCCTTTAAAAACACTACTTTTATTGATAAAGTATATATTTATATTATACCATATATACCTATCAAAAATAATTGGAATATTTTTGTTTGCATTTCTTACTGATTGAGGTTTTGTAAACCATGCAATTAAAATTCTAGCTGAGGTGTTTAATATCCAAAGCCAGTTACTGAATATCTGTAAAAACATGAAGATTCTGATGTTTGGTCACCAACGCCTCGTTTTGACAGCTTCTTCTGTTAGGAGCACAACATCAAAATCCAGGTTCTCATTAACTAATTAAAGCTCATTCACTTTGCCCATGGAAGAAGCCCTCCTCTAAGCTTGTTTTATATATAATGCCAATTAGCTTGGTGATTTGGTTCCTAAGTCAACAAGAAATTAGCAAGGGAGAGGGGCTGTTAATGTTGGGGGGAGGGTTACAAGGCAATGACACCTGTCAGCAAAACGAAAGGTGGAATATGTTTTTGGAAATGCTGTAGTGGGGTGTGTGGATGGCTCAGTCAGTTAAGCATCTGCCTTCGGCTCAGGTCATGATCTCACAGTCCTGAGATTGAGCCCTATATCAGGCTCCCTGTTCAGCAGGGAATCTACTTCTTCCTCTGCCTCTCCCCCCTGCTCGTCCTCACTTTCGCTCTGTCTCAAATGAATAAATAAATACATCTTTAATAATTAAAAAAAAAAAAAAGCCTCACCACTACAGTCTGGCCATTTGAGGTCAGTACACAAAACCTTTGGGAGCATCTGAGGGGGGTCAATGTATTACAATAGTATAGTAAGTTTAATGATGGGAGTCCAAGAAAAATAGGTGATAGGAGTCACCTATCCCCTGGTGATAGGAACACAAGAAAGCATATAATAAAAGACTTTTTCATTTTTTAATCAGAAATGGTGAGGGAAAAGGTATTGGTGCTTAAAATAGCATTATTTTTTTTTTTTTGGAAAACATTTTCCCAAACACCAAATTCCTAAAAGTCCTAAATTGCTGAGATTTTGCTTTATTTATAGTTTTTCTGGATATTCTTCTATTTTTATTGGCTCCTTTATTGCTTTTCAAAATATTTACAGGTAACAATACCTAATTACTTCATTGATGTAATTAATTCAGTATAGTGAGGTATTTTTGTCCCCTAAAAAGGGCTGTTAGAAAATTTTGTTTCTGTTTAAATGTCTAAAATGAGCCAGTTAGAACTTAAAAATGTTTTGTTTTTTAAATATTTTATTTGAGAGAAAGAAAGTGGGAGCAAGGCAGGGAGAGGCAGAGGGAGGGAGAAGCAGGTCCCTACTAAGTAGGGAGCCAGACATGAGACTCGAATCCCAGGACTTTGGGATCATGACCTGAGCCAAAGGCATATACTTAACCTAGTGAGCCACCCAGGTGCTCCAACAGCTTAAAAATTTAATAGTGCTTGTAGCAGCTCCATTCTTTGAATATATTTCTTTTGCATATTGGCGAAAAAGGTTAGAAATTTCAAGTTTTTAATAGATGAGATGACCATGAGAGGAACCCTAATTTTTACTTTGGTGTGCAGATACTCCCAGTAAGAAACATCAGTGTTGGGCAGCCCTGGTGGCTCAGCGGTTTAACGCCGCCTGCAGCCCGGGGTGTGATCCTGGAGACCCTGGATCGAGTCCCACATCAGGCTCCCTGCGTGAAGCCTGCTTCTCCCTCTGCCTGTTTCTCTGCCTCTCTCTCTCTCCTCTCTGTGTATACTCATGAATAAATAAATAAAATCTTTAAAAAAAAAAAAAAAGAAAGAAACATCAGTGTTCATTATTTCTAGTCTTCTGCCTCCACTTGTTTTCATGTCCTCCCAGATATTGAATTCACAACAGTCCCCGTAGCTACTTCCTCATGTCCCATGCTTCCTGTTTTATTTGCTTGTCCTCTTTCTCAAAGCTGTGCTTTCTTCTTCTTTTTTCCCCCCCTGTGGTTAGTCACATTCCAGAGAGTAGTAATCTTCTAATGAGGAAATACTTCATTCTGTGTCCCAGGGCTCCCCTTCAGGCCTCTTAGCAAAAGCCATGGTGCTGGTGTTGGGTGTGAGTGGCTTCACCTTTTCTTTGTAGGTCAGCTGTGTAGTCTTCTGATACCAGATTCTAAGTTAGCTTTTTGGTTCTGTTTTATTTCCACCCCACTGCCCGGCCATAGTGTAACATAGGTGATTGAGCTGCATTTGCTGTGGCCTTGGCAGAAGGCAGAGGAATGTCATCATCTACTAGGCTGTAAATGTCTTTGTTTAAAGTTTGGTGTGTCAACTTATTTAGCTTTTGGACTCATATATATATCAGATCACTTAAGAAACCCCATTTTGTTCTAAGGGGGTCATTAACTTACGTTTGATTACTTCTGTTTATTTGTCCAATTTATCTTTAATATTTTGTAGGTTTTAAATAAGAATATTGTCTGTATTTTATTGGTCTTCCCCTTTTCATGGCTGCAAGGTGGGGCACCTTGCTCTGCCACTTTCCCCTCTTCTGCTCAGCCACCACTCACCTGCTACAAACTGTGAAATTATTTGTCCTAATTTTTGGTAGAAAGGATGGTTACTATTTGGTAACATGGAGCTAGTTTGTGCATTATCACTGTCTACACGTATCAGCTCTTATTTCTGATTTGGCTTTTTTGCAGGTCCCTAGCTGTTGGTAGTAAGTCCGGTTATAAATTTTTCTCCCTTTCTTCTGTGGATAAGCTGGAACAGATCTATGAATGCAGTAAGTGTTTGCTTTATTTTTCCCCCTTCCTAAAAAAAAATAGACAAAATATACTTGAATTGGAATGCGTTCTCAAATTCTAACACTGTGATTGAAGTCCAGATACCCCTTGACCAGCACTCTTCTTTCACCTTGGTTCTCAGAGATGGTACATGTTCTGCAAGGTCTGTGCATTTGCATACTTAAACATATACACATAGAAACACTTGTTTATGGGTTGTCTTTTTCAATATATGATATTGCGCTGTATGTATTATCCTGTCATTCCTCCCCACTTTAAATGCCATTATTTAAACGATTTAGGTTTCTGTTATAAAGGGTTTCTAGAAAGTTGAAAACCTCAGAGTCCCCAGAGGAATGGTTTGTTTATTTTCTTCTGTTGTCATTGTATGGCAGTTGAGTTGCCTGTGTTTCAGAGGCAATGTGGAATTGTGGAAGGGTCGTATGAGCTTTGACTTCTTGCTCCATCACTTATGTGTGACTTTAGATAGATTGCTTCATCTTAGACCCTACTTTCTTTGGTTTTCTTTTGTGTGTCTGTGTACAGTAGTGCTTGCTGAGTACATGGTAGGTACAGAGTCCTCCTCCCCAGAGAGAACATGCTAGAAAACTTTGGGCTCTTCTACATCTATAACTTGTTTTCTATGGGCTTATATAGTTAGACACACATAACATGTACACACATAAACATATACTTTTGTGTGTGGTTTTGTTTTATGGAAATGAGCTTGTAATAGGTTTTGTTCTTTATTTTTGTTTAAAAAAAACACGGGGGATCCCTGGGTGGCGCAGCGGTTTGGCGCCTGCCTTTGGCCCAGGATGTGATCCTGGAGACCCGGGATCGAATCCCACGTCGGGCTCCCCGTGCATGGAGCCTGCTTCTCCCTCTGCCTATGTCTCTGCCTCTCTCTCTCTGTGTGACTATCATAAATAAATAAATAAATAAATAAATAAATAAATAAATAAATAAATAAACACGACTTTTTAAATTGAAGTGATTGTGAATTTACATGCAGATGTTGGAAATAATGCAGATTCCTCATACCCTTCTCCCAGTTTCCCCTAATGGTAACATTTTGTGAAAGCACAGTATAGTGTCTCAACCGGAAGAGCGACATTGATGGGACTTGTTGCTCCAATTCAGATTTCCTGAGCTTCACTTGTGTGTGTGTGTGTGTTTATAAGTTCTGTACAGTCTTAATGCCCTTGCAGATTCCTGTTTCCACCACAAGCAAGACACTGGACAGTTCCAACATGGCGGGATCCTTCCTGCTGTCCATTTATAACCGTACCTGCCTCCCTCCCACCTCCTACCCCCACCCTAATCCTTGCTAACCATGAATGTGTCCTGTTTCTCAAATTTTGCCATTTCAAAACTGTTATGGGAAAGAAAGGATATAACCTGTTGGGATTGACTTTTTTACTTAGCATAATTCTCTGGAAATTCATCTGAGCTATTGTGTGTCAATAGGTCCTTTTTATGACTAGAAAATATTCTGTGGGTATGGATAGACCACAGTTTAGCAGGGCTGTTACAAATAAAGCTGCTGTGAACATTCGTATACAGAGTTTTGTGCAAACATAAGTTTTTATCTCTGGGATAAATCTCTAAGAGTACAATTGCTGGGTCATATGGTAGCCTCAACTTTTTTCTTTCTTTTTAAAGAAGCTGCCTAAGTCTTTTTCCAGGTGGCTGTACCATTTTACATTCCCACTAGTAATGTTTGAGTGATCCAGTTCCTTTTTGTCTTTGCTGGCATTTGGTGTTATTGCTGTTCTTCACTGTGGCCATCCTGATAAATATGAGCAGTGCTGTCTCATTGTTTTTCTGATTTGCTTTTCCTTAACAGCAAATGATGTTGAGCATCTTTTCTTGTACTTTTTTGCCACATGTATATTCTCCTCAGTGAAATGTCCACCTTTTTGCCCACGTTCTCATGGTATTATTTGGGGTTTTTTGATGTTGAGTTTTGAGAGTTCTTTATATAGTTCAGATACTAGTCCTTTGTCAGACATGTGGTTTCTAAGTATTTTCTCTGTATATAATAAGCAGCCCTGAAACCTGCCAATGGCCTGACCTCAGTTGAGAGTCCCTGTTAGAGAATTAGGAGTTCAGTATGCACAGCTTACTTCTTGTAATTGGTCACAATGGGGTATGGATTCAGGGAGAGCTTGAATACTTAGCATTTCAGTCATCTATGTGTGTATGCAGTTGTGGGGAATCAGGTTTCCTCCTTGTTAATGTCAGTATCCCCTTCCTGAGCGAGTGTTCCAGTGTTGCCAGCTTTGCTTTCTCAATGGTTTGGTGTTCCATTTTGGAATTCTGTTCTACCTACCAATATCTCTGAAGTAGGGGCAGATGGGACAAGTAGTGCAAACAGGCTTCTCATTCATTCTTGGTTCCACTCACTCCATGAACACGTATTGAGCACCTGCTGTGTGCTACCCCAAAACCTTTTTTTTTTTTTTTTTTTTTTTTTTTTTTTACCATGACCCCGATGTGACATGAAGCTAGCCCTGTTCTGCTTGTAGAGATGCAGTGGTGGCCAAGTTCCTGCTCCCATGACACTTGCATGTAAATGAGGGGAGACAAGGTACAAGTACATACATTTGTGTCCAGGGTTAGGCTGGGGACACGGCGATAAGCACAGACATAGATACTGCCTCCCTGCATCCCTACCCCTGTGACAATAAGATGAAGACTTCAGGGAAAATGCTATTTCTTCTGCCAATTACTTAAAATTGTGGAGTTCTTGTGGTCTGCCAGGAAGTCAGAGGCCTTTACAGGCTCCCTCCCAGGCCTCAGCCTTCTTTCTACAGGAGGCCTTTCGGCTGACCCCTCACCTCCATCAGCAGAGTGTGTCTGACTTCCCTGACAAGTCTGTTTTTTGTTGCTGTCCCAAAGGCAAGCACCCAGGCCCTTCCTAGGAAGCTAATCAGTGTCTCTGACTCATACTTCCTGTGGGCTGCCTTAGAGTTGGCTCCTTTTTTGTCCTCAGATGTGGCCTGCTGATGCTTCTTCTCAAAAAGCCTTTTTTCTAGTATGTAGCTAGAAGATGTGATCTGGGTGATAAAATGGCTGTGAACTAGTGTGCTTGCTTATCTCAGGTGGCTTGTCAGTATTTTGAAAAATCTTCAAACTGCTCACCTTCCCATGGTCCCATGTATAATTGTTCTCTGTAGGGGCTTTCTTCAAAGAAGGGTAGCCTCATCTCTGGAGTCCATCAGGCTTTTATGAATTACTGAAAGATTTACTGATTCTGCATCCCAGCGAGCCCCTAAATTATGCAGTGAAAGTGTGGCTGTTGTGACTAGGGTCACCTGCTTTTAAATCCATAGAATTCCCCCTCCTACCCTTACTTGGGAGAGCCAGTGCTTACAGAAGGTGTAAGAAGACCAAATCCTGGTCTTTACTCTTCCTCAGAGTGAATCAGTTTAATGACTAATCTGTTCCCTTGAACTTTATTTACTGATTTTTGGTGCCTCATTTTTTTTAAAGATTTTCGATGCAACAAGATGTGATGTCTTGATAATATTGTGAAAAGTGGGTATTTACTGACCAACATAGTGAGGTGGAATACACATTTTTTTTTCCTTCTTAGTGAACTTTGACCCTTAGAAGTAGATGATGAAAACGGACATAGAACTTTGGGAAGGTTAATACTTTAAGCTGGAAGCGATTGCCCACCTTTCCTCTCTCACACACTTTTCTTGAGCAGATAAAAGAATGTCCGTTTGGAAACAGGTTAGCCACCAAATCAAGATTGTTTTCTGGAATTTTTCTGCAAATAGAGGCAGAGCAAAAAAGGCACTTGATGCTCTAGTCTCAGCTGCATATCACGAACTCAGACCTTCACCTCTGGGTAACTGTTGCTGTTACAGAAGGAATGAGCCAGAACTGGTCTTGGAAAGAACGAGATGAACAACTGCTTGTTCTACTGTTGTTTTTTCAACCCCCCCCCCCCAAAAAAAAAAAAAAACCTTTCTGCCTAGAAATAGTGGAAGATTTTTTCCTGACTATATTGTAATTTCTTTTTTTTTTTTTTAAGGTTTTATTTATTTATTCATGAGACACAGAGAGAGGCAGAGATATAGGTAGAGGGAGAAGCAGGCGCCCCATGGGAAGTCTGATGCAAGACTCCATCTCAGGACCCCAGGATCACGCTTGAGCCAAAAGCAGACGCTTAACCACTGAGCCACCCAGGCATCCCTATATTGTAATTTCTAAAGTTACAGGAACTCCCATGTATACTTTGCCCGTAGTTTGTGCCCTTTCGGCCTGTCATTCTCTCTCTTCCTCTCTCTCTGTCCTCTGTGTGTGAAGCTATATAATGTGCAAATGTGTGGTCTCCCTTCCCTGAAATATTATTGCAGTGAAATCCTACCCCGGTAGACTAAATAAAGGGTGTATAGATGTTATTTGTAAAATATCACGTAAGTTGGGAGGGAAAGTTGGTGTTTTCATATTCTACATTGTGTATGTTTGCACTTTTAAGTTTCCGAGCTAGGCAAACATATCTCAGGAAGCAGTCAGTTCCAAAATCGAGCATAAGCAGACGGTTCTTACCTGCACAAAGGTGACCGGTGCCTGCTTTGTCAACAGCAGTGCCTCCACAGACCCAGAGCACCTTTCACCAGAAAATTCAACTATCGCTGACCCTTCATCTGCATCTTAAAGTCTGAGAAATGGTGCTTCTGAGATCCTCCCGATTTGACAGACAACACTGGTTGGAATATTAATTTCAGTGAGAATGTATAGTTTGGGATCCTAGGGGGAGAAATCCAGTAGCCTCTCTGTCTAAATCTGTGGTGAGGAAGATCGGGCTCTTGCCTCCCTTTAGAGCTGCAGGCATCCGGCAGCCACACTTGTTTGGAAGTGTGTTAGGTCACTTCATGGTATTTTCCCTTAGTGCTCTAGAAGTTTTATCATCAGTTCTATGCAGCACCCACAGAAGCAAAAGCAGCATTCTTTTATTTTTGTACAGCATTCTTTTTTAAATCAAGTAATTCATTGCTTAAATTAGGCAATCTCTGGGAAGAACATTTGTCAGAAACAGTGGCCAGGGCCACCCAGAATGGGCCTTGAAGGCAAAGCTTTGGTGATCCTTGAGGTTGCGGAGGTTTACGTTCAGACTTTCATAGGGGTGGGTTGGGTGGGTGTCCCAAGTCTCTGTGACAGGCCACCGTGAATAATTACCAACGTTCAGCCTGTTTTATCCTGCTGTCGTTGGATTGCAGTGCCCTTGGGTTACAGACCTGATGCCTTGGCACCGTCGTTTTGTGGGAGACTGTGCTGGGTGTGTGGGCTCCAGGCCTGTTCACATGTTTAAAGAGAGCTCTTGGGAGGGAGGTAAAATGTAAAAATGTTAAAGAGCTTCTTGAAATAATGCAGTAGAAAGTCAACAGGCCTAAGCCACCAACTACATGGAAAGACAGGTTGCTTTCTGAAGGTGTGTTCCTAAAAAGGTGGGGACACTTGGTGCCAGGATGGAAAGGAGCTCTGAAGCTGTTCTTTTTGTGTCATTCCCGCTTCCCATGTGGTGACAGAAATGTTAGCTCTAGGGTCCCCTGATTCATCTGCCCTTCACACAGGGCCTTGGCCTCTTTCTGGTTCCTGGCTCCTTTGGAAGTGTGATGAGAGCTGCAACAGTTTCCTTTGGAAGACCTGGTAGTTAGTATATGATTGGGTGGTTTCAGAGACCCGAAGCCTGCGTGAGGGTCCTAGGATTTGGGGTGTCAGGGTCTCTGAGAAAGACTCCCCCACCTTCTCCAGGAGGCTCCACCTGACAACTCATGTCCACCGTCCATCCCTGCTGCCCTATACATCTTGCCTCACATCTTAATATATTGGCCAGAATTCTAATTCTGCAGTAGTCTGTGTGGTTTAACAGCTTATATGCCATAAAAATCACTGTTTTAAAGAATAAGAGTCAGTGGGTTTCAGTATATTCACAAAGTTGTGCAACATACCGTAATCTAATTTTAAGACCTTTTTCCCCAGAAGAAACCCTGAGTCCATTAGTAGCCAATGCCCACTTCCCTGTGTCTGCCTCACCCTGGGCAGCCACCACGTATCTGCTTTCTGCCTCTGCACATCGGCCACTCTGGACGGTTCAGATAAATGAAATCAGATGGGACTGGCTTCTTTCACTTAGAATATTTTCAAGGTTCATCCATGTGGGAGCATGTCTCAACACTTCCTTTCTTTTTATTGCTCAAATAATATTCCCTTTACATGAACATACCATGTTTTGTTGAGGGACATTAGGGTGGTTTCTACTTTTTGGCCATTGTAAATGTGCTCCTGTGAGCATTTGTGTGGACATGTGTTTTCATGTTTCTTGAGTAGATAGATGCCTGTAGGAGTGGAATTGCTGGGTGAGCATCTTTCTTTGGCCCACTAGTAAGTAGAGCTCTAAGATAAACTCCTGGAGCTAGAAAGGTGGAATCAACAGAAAAACATGTGTAAATAGATAGACATTGCTGAGTTGCCCTTAAAAAAGGTTCTTATTGACAGGGTCTGAGTGTCTGTATTCTCATTTCCTACACTAGGTGTATATTTTAATGACTCTGAGATAAAAATACAGTCATTTGCCTTTACATTTCTTAAATCATACCTGAAATGGAGCTCTTATTTTTTTTCATGTGGTCATTTGCTTTTTTTTTTTTTTTTAACTGTTTTCTTTCTTGATTTTTAACTGTTCCTTTGCCTGCTTTTCTGTTGGATTATTTGTCTCTTGCTGATTTACAGCAAATTAGCCATTTGTTGTGGGTTGCAGATATTTTTCCTGGATTGTTTGCTTTTTGACCTTGTTTATGGTATTTTTGCTGTGTTGAAGTCTTGAGTTTTTGTCTTTTCAAATATATTTGCTCTCCTAACTTCTATGCTTTGGAGCATCAGAAAGGTGTTTCCTGGGGGCAGCACAGGTGGCTCAGCAGTTTAGCACCGCCTTCAGCCCAGGGCGTGATCCTGGAGACCCAGGATCAAGTCCCACGTTGGGCTCCCTGCATGAAGCCTGCTTCTCCCTCTGCCTGTGTCTCTGCCTCTCTCTCTCTCTCTCTCTCTCTCTCTCTCTCTGTCTCTCTCTGTCTCACATGAATAAATAAGTAAAATCTAACAAAAGAAAAAAAAAAAAGAAAGGGGTTTCCTATTTCAGGGGTGCATAAAACAAATTTCCAATGGCATCTTTTAGTTCTTTGGTATTATGTTTTACCTTAAGTACTTGATCTACCTGGAATTTATTGTGATGTTATGATATCTTTCATTTTTATTCATAGGCTAGAAAGGATAGTTTCCCACATCCTTAGTTATTTAGAGGGGCTTACTGAAGTATTTAGGGGTGAAATGTCAAGATAATAATGAGCCTCTTTTCAAAATTTCAGAAAAGAAAAACATAGCTGAAGCTAAATGGTGGCAGAAAGATTTGTTAAATCTGAGTGATGGGTATAAGAGGTTTGTTATACTGTTCTCTTTTATGAGTATTTGCAGTTAAAAATACTCATAGCTTTATGGCTTCCCACATTCCCCCATTTAAACAAATTCTAGGGCGCTCAGGTGGCTCAGTTGGTTGAGCATCTGCCTTCAGCTCGGGTCATGATCCCAGGGTCCTGGGATCGAGTCTTGGGTCAGGCTCCCTGCTCAGTGGGGAGTCTGCTTCTCCTTCTTCTCCCTTTCCCTCTCCCTCTCTCTTTCTCAAAAAAAAAAAAAAATCTTTAAAAAAAAATTCTTAAATCACATCCGCATTTTTTTCTTCATTAAAATTTCAAAAAAATTTCAAACTTGTAGTTTGATAAGCAAACATCCCAACCCACTAGTTGCCCTCTTCCTCTGCACTTGAATTTAAGCAAATGAATAACACCTTCTATCCTCTTCCCAGCATTTTGTTAGTGGAAATTTTCAAACACAGAAAAGTTGAGAATATTTTACAGCTACACCCATATGTCCACCACTTAGAGTCTGTTGTTAACACTTGGTCATATTCATCCTGTCGCATATCTATCTGTCCATTGATCCATCTTCTCTTTTGTGTGCTTTTCAAGAGACGTCATAGGCATCAGTACATACTTCCTTAACTACTTCACCATAGATGTTACTCACTAGAGTTCACTGTTTGTTTCTTATTTGGGGGTGATACTTACATACATTCCATTTATATGGAATGTATAAATCTTAAGTAAACATTCTATGTTTTGACAAATCATATGTCTCCTATCAAGGTTTACCATCACTCCAGAAAGTTCCCTCATACTCCACCCCCACACACACAATCAATTCTGGCTCCCTTTTACCCTCTAAGAAGTAAGGAGTATTTTGGGTTTTTCCTGCTATAGATTAGTTTTGCTTGTAATAGAACATCATGTAAATGCAGCATGTACTCTTGGTAAGATTTCTTTCACTCAGCATGTTTCTGAGGTTTATCCACTTTATTGCATGTCTCAGTTGCCCACTATATAAATATATGAGTTTGTCCATTATATTGGTGAACATCTGCACTTTTTCCATTTCCATTTTTAGCTATTATGAATATAGTTGTTATGAACATTATCTTACAAATATTTTTGTGAGCATATGTTTTCATTTATCTTAAGTAAATATCTAGGAGTGGAAAGTTTTGTTTTATGAGAAACTACCAGATTCTCCTCTAAGAGGCTATCCCACTTTGTATTCCCACCAGTGCTGTATGAGAGTCTGGTTGCCCCAGTGAGGATTCATCAACTTTGGGTGTTACTAATCTTTTTTTTTTTTTTTTTTTTTTTTTTTTAAGATTTTATTTATTTGACAGAGAGAGAACACAGGCAGGGGGAGGAGCAGAGGGAGAGGGAGAAGCAGGCTCTCCTGAGCAGGGACCCGATGCAGGGCTCCATCCCAGGACCCCAGGATTGTGACCTGAGCTGAAGGCAGCCACTTCAACTGAGCCACCTAAGCACCCTGGTGTTACTAATCTTTTTAATTTCAGCCATTCTGATGTGTGTATACTGATAATCCATTGTGGATTTTTTGTTTAAATTTTATTTTATTTTTATTATTATTTTTTTAATTTTGTTTTTTAAAAGATTTTATTTATTCATTCATGAGAGACAGAGAGAGAGAGGCAGAGACACAGGCAGAGGGAGAAGCAGGCTCCATGCAGGGACCCCGATGCGGGACTCAATCCAAGGACTCCAGGATCACGCCCTGGGCCGAAGGCAGGTGCCAAACCGCTGAGTCACCCAGGAATCCCCTTTTTTTTTAAGATTTTAAAATTTATTTATAGAGAGTGTAAGGGAGGAGGAGCAGAGGGAGAGAAAGAATCTCAAGCAGACTCCCCACTGAGCAGGAGCCCGACTAGGGGCTTGATCCCATGACCCTAAGATCATAACCTGAGCCAAAATCAAGAGTCAAATGCTTAACCCACTGAGCCACCCAGGTGCCCCTGGTAGTTCTATTTTTAATTTTTTGAGGAAACTTCCTACTTTCCATAGTGGCTGCATTGATTTACATTCCCACCAACAGTGTATGAAGGCTCTCTTTTTTCCCACATATTTGCTAACACTTGTTATATTTTGCCAATCTGACACATATCTCACTGTAGTTTTGATTTGGATTTCCCTGATGATTAGTAATGGTGAGTGTCTTTTCATGTTCCTCTTGGCCATCTGTATGTCTTTGGAAAAATGTCTCTTCTAGTCCCCTGCCTATTTTTTAATTGAAGTATTCGATTTTTTGGTGTGGAGTTGTAAAAGTTTTTTAAAATATATTTTGCATATTAACCTGTTATCTGATGTATGATTTGCGAATAGTAGTTAGCTTCTTCATTTTGCTGATGGTTTCCTTTGCTGTACAGAAGCATTTTAGTTTGATATGATCTCATTTGTTCATTTTGGCTTTTGTTTCCCTTACCAAAGAAGACTGATCCAGAAAAATGTTGCTAAAATGAATGTCAAGGAACCACTGCCTGTGTCTCCTGGGAGTTTCATGGCTCCAGGTCTCACATTCATGACTTTAATCTGTTTTTAATTTTTTTGTATATGATGTGAGAAAGTGGTCCAGTTTTCCCAGCACTATTTTTTGAAGAGACTGTCTTTCCCCAGTGTATATTCTTGCCTCCTTTGTCGTAGGTCAGTTGACCATGTGTGTGTGGGGTTTTTTTCTGGGCTCTCTATTGTGTTGATTTCTGTGCCTGTTTTTTGTGCTAGTACCATTCTGTTCTGGTTCCTGTAGTTTTGTGGAGTGGTTTGAAATCAGAGAGCATAAGAATTCCAGCCTAATTGTTCTTTCTGAAGATTGCTTTGGCTCTTTGGGATCTTTTGTGGTTCCATACAAATTTTAGGATTCTTTTTTCTGGTTCTTTGAAAAAATGCCCTTGGTATTTTGATAGGGGATTTGTTGAATCTCTAGGTTGTGTTGGGTGGTATGAGCATTTTAACAATATTAATTCTTTCAGTTTGTGAATGTGGAATATCCTACCATTTATTTGTGTCTTTTCCAGTTTCTTTCATCAGTGTCTTACAGTTTTCAGAATACAGGTCTTTCACCACATTGGCTAAATTTATTCCTAGGTATTTTGATAATTTTTTTAATGTAATTGTAAATGAGATTGTTTTCTTAATTTCTTTTTCTGATAGCCCATTATTAGTATATGGAAACACTACAGATTTCTGTATGTTGATTTTGTTTTCTGTGACTACTGAATTCATTTATAAGTTCTAATAGTTTTTTGGTGGGGTCTTCAGAATTTTCTGTATTACAGGATCATGTGATTTGCAAGTAGTGATTGTTTTACTTCTTCCTTTCCAATTTGGATGTGCCCCCCTCCCCCTTTTTTAAGGCCTTCAGGAAAACACATGGTCACATGGAGAGGCATGAGGAGCACTTTTGTTAGAATCCCATGACTAGCATTGCTCTGCACGAGGCTGATTGAGCTCTTCTCAGATCCCAGGGAGATTACATCAGTCTACTGGAAAACCAGGACAGATTTTTCTGTCCAAACTAGGGAAAAAACTGCCACTCGTGTGGCAGGATGACAATGATTTATATCTATATTTTATCTTTATATCTACTATCTACCTACCTTTTTTTTTTTTTTAAACTGAAGGGTAGCCGACACACAATGTTCCATTAATTTCAGGCATACAACATAGTGATTCCACAACTCTTAGGGCATACTGTGCTCACCATCTGTCACCATACAGCACTACTGCATTATCACTGACTGTATTCCTTACGCTGTTACCTTCCATCCCCATGACTTACTCCATAACTAGACACCTAACTCTACTCCCCTCTGCCCATCTTTCCAAGTCTCTTCCTTCTGTCAGCCACCACTTTGTTCTCTGTATTTATGAGTCTGTTTCTGTGTTTTTGTTTCTAGATTCCACGTATAAGTGAAACCATATGGTATTCCTCTCTGTATAATACCTTCTAGGTGTACCAGGTTGTCGCAGATGGCAAGATCTTTTTTTCTTTTTTTTTTTTTTTTTGTGGCTGAATAATATTCCAGTGTGTATGTATACCACATCTTCTTTATCCATTCATTTATCAGTGGATACTTGGGTTGCTTCCACATCTTGGCTATTGTAAATAATATTGCAGTAAATATAGAGATGCATACATCTTTTCAAAGTAGTGTTTTCATTTCTTTGGGTAAATATCCAGTGGTAGAATTCCTGGATCACATGCATTCCTTTTTTTTTTTTTTTTCTTTTGGCATTCCATTTTTAATTTTTTGAGGAGCCTCAATACTATTTTCTACAGTGACTTCACCAGTTTACAGCCCCACCAATAGTGCACCAGGGCTCCATTTTCTCCACATCATCTCGAACATTTGTTTTCTTTTTGAGGATAGCCATTCTGACTCGAGTGAAGTGGTATCCCATTGTGATTTTAATTTGCATTTCCCTAATGATTAGTGATGTTGAACATCTTTTCATGTGTTGGCCATCTGTATGTTTTCTTTGGAAATATGTTTATTCAGATCATCTACCCATTTTTAAATCAGATCATTTGGTTGAGCCAAACAAATTTTTTAAAATATATTTTGGATATATTTACCAATTTTCAGATATGTCATTTGCAGATACCTTTTTCCATTCAGTAGGTTGCCTTTTCATTTTGTTGATGATTTCCTTCACTGTGCAGAAGCTTTTTATTTTGGTGCAGTCCCAATAGTTAATTTTTGCTTTTGTTTCCCTTCTCTAAGGAGACATATGTAGAAAAGTATTGCCAAGGTTGAGGTCAAAGAGGTCACTGCCTGTGTTTTCTTTAAGGAATTTTATGGTTTCAGGTCTCACGTTTTCGTCTTTAATTCACTTACTCCATTTTTTTTTTTTTAATTTATCTACGATAGAGAGAGAGAGAGAGAGGCAGAGACACAGGCAGAGGGAGAAGCAGGCTCCATGCACCGGGAGCCCGACGTGGGATTCGATCCCGGGTCTCCAGGATCACGCCCTGGGCCAAAGGCAGGCGCCAAACCGCTGTGCCACCCAGGGATCCCACTTACTCCATTTTGAGTGTATTTTGTGAATGCTGTGTGAATGGTATTTAAGAGACTCTTTTCCCTGTTGAATATTCTTGCCTCCTTTTATTTCTTTTTCTTTCCTATGGCTGTGGCCAGGACTGTGTTGGGTCAAAGTGGCGAGAATGGGCTTCGCTGTCTTGTTCCTGATCTTAGAGGAGAAAGCTTTCACTGTTTGACCATTGAGTATGATATTAGCTGTGGGATTGTATGTGACTTTTATGCCTTTATTATGTTGCGGTCCACCTTCCAGTTTTTAAGAAGCTCGTTCCTTCATTTATCCTGTCTTACTGTATTATTATCAGTCACTACATTAGCATGTGTAGTAGCTCACGTGTTCCAAAACAGACACTTGCCTTAACTATACAGATGACACTTACGAGTGTATACACACAGGCTGCCAGCCATCCCCACCGTTCTTCACATCTTTGTAACACGGCTTCTACTGCTGGTTGCCAGAGTTCTTCTCCACTTCCTTACCACCCACCCCTTCACATTTCATTCTGCCTCCACCTTGCCATCAAAATTTGTCAAGGTCACCAGGTAACATCCATGTCCCCAGATTCAGTGACTGTTCCTTGTTTCACCTCAGCCACATAGCTCTGGGCACAATTGCCGTCTTCCATTGGCTTCTGGGTCATTGGGCCTGGCTTTTCTCTCTCACTCCATCCCGGATGCTGGCTCTCCTCCTCTGCCTAACCTTGGACTGTTTTGGAGCCACCCAGGGCCATGGGCCTGATTCTCCTTGGCCTCAGCTCTGTGCTGGTGGCTGCTTGCTGGGCCAGTAGCTCGGTGGTCAGCATCTCATTGTATGTTTGATGGGTGAAGTAAATAAGTAAAGTCATGTCAGACAGAGGAGTGAGAATCC
Organism: Canis lupus dingo; assembly: GCF_003254725.2. Taxonomy (NCBI): domain Eukaryota; kingdom Metazoa; phylum Chordata; class Mammalia; order Carnivora; family Canidae; genus Canis; species Canis lupus. Next base: position 12,531,136 of record NC_064248.1, on the reverse strand, counting down.
ATTCTTTGAAGAAAAATACAATCTGTTATCATTGTGTATGGTAGCCATACATACCACTTCGACCAAGTGGCTGTGAACATGGAATTAGGGACCCGAAGAGCTGGTGCTGGGGTCAGGTTCCTGGGAGCCTCTGGTCACAGTGTTTTCACCAACTGCTGAATACATTATCTTGTTTTAGATGAGTTTCTGTTCAAAGACATCTTATTTTAATACATATTTATTAACAATGAACTCACCGCAACAACACTGTAACTCCTGCTAAACAAAGCTTATCCAGCGCACATGATTCTCCAGGGGTGCATCACAGCCTTCTTGCCCTTGGGAGCACCAGACGGTGCTGTGGCTGGGGGCCATTTTAAACAGTGAGATCACTGACCAAAAGCACAGAACTCGAAAACACAAGACCATGGAAAGGACGGTTGTTCACAGTATGAGCTGAAAACAAAGCAGAGCATATCACCCTGTTCAGCCTCAGCTGAGGACATGTGCATCAGGTACTTCTACGTTTTGTTTTTTTGTTTTGTTTGTTTGTTTGTTTGTTTGTTTGTTTGTTTGTTTTTTAATTTTTTTTTTTAAATTTTTATTTATTTGTGATAGTCACAGAGAGAGAGAGAGAGAGAGAGAATGAGGCAGAGACACAGGCAGAGGGAGAAGCAGGCTCCATGCACCGGGAGCCCGACGTGGGATTCAATCCCGGGTCTCCAGGATCGCGCCCTGGGCCAAAGGCAGGCGCCAAACCGCTGCGCCACCCAGGGATCCCCATGTTTGTTTGTTTTTTACTGCTTTGTGCGTGTTCACAGAACACTATAAAGGCACCACAAGTATTAGTTTTGGGGGTTACAAATAAACGTTAGCAACCAGGGAAATTTATAGGTACGGAATCTGAATAATGAAGATTGACTGTATTTAGAAATAAGGTTTTTTTCACCACTGATTTAACTTGGAGGGGCAGTGAATTTAAATAATATTTACTTTCTAAGAAGTCAGCATCACATATGCTGACTTCTCTTCACTATTCACAGTCCTACAGTGAATAAAGCTGAGGCTCTAACTCTTGTTTCACCATTGAGAAAATGGGTACTGGGTCTTAGTAAACAGCAGACACAAGATTATAGTCTGATTTTCATGAAAGGCCTCCCTCTCTTGGACACCACCATACCCCCATATGTACTGAATCATTGGAACAGCTCAAACTTTAATGGACATTCGGTAACCCCTTCTTGGCTGAAGGCTGTTTGAGGAGGTTCCCACGGGCAGCATTTGCCACCCTCAGGACACAGGCAGGGACAGGTACACGGTGAGGCAGGGAACCTGAATGCTGCGGAGTGGCGATCAGTAGGCCGCTCGCGCCAGGCCAGGACTGGCGGCACTAGGCCTGGGGCTCGGGCACCATCCTCTACCATTTGAAGGCAAAGGGCACCTGGCGGATGTTGGCACAGGCACAGAAATCCCCAATTTCGGTCAGGTAGCAGTCAAAGTCATCGATGAAGGTGCACTTGAAGCCCAGGGGCTCAAGCAACTGGTAGATTTTTTCTTCCAGGCAGCAGGTACCCTTGATCTGGGGCCCAAAAGGCTTGGGGATGCCCAGATTCTTGCCCATCACAATCATCTGCAGCAGGTCAGGGAAGTAGGGCCTCTCGAAGAACTTGCCGGTCTGCTCGCTGGAGGGCACGTTGGTCAGCTGCTCCAGGCAGAAGAGCTGCGGGATGTCGATGATGTCCCTCTCAACCAGGCCTAGCTCCTTCTTCAGGATGTTGCGGTTCAGGTTGATGCACTTCTCTCCGTAGTCGTTCTGCTTTCTCATGTTTTCGTCAGCCAGAAGCTGATTGATGGTGTTGGCCTCCCGCCCGTTAGAAAGGAGCTGGTCCTCCCGGACCTCTTCAAACAGAGCCATGTCCCCATAGCCCTCCTTCTGTTTCTCCTCGAACAGTCTGTAGCAGGAGCTGGGGCTGGCCAGTAGCAGCCGGAAGCCCTTTTCACCCTCACTCTTGTACTGTGTGGGGATGAAGCACATGAACTCATCCATGTGGCCCACCATCAGCCAGTCCGAGAGGAGCTCCACCGGGGCCTGGACTCGCTGGGCGTAGAGGAAGTCCCGGAGGGCCTTGCTCATGTCTCGGCCCTCCTTGCTGGGGTAAAAGCAGCTGCCAATGAGGATCCTGCCTAGGGGGTACTCTTTCCCTTCCACCTTGACAGGTGGGGACACCATCAGGTTCCCAATGGAATCAGTGTAGCCCTGCCATGCTTGTCCAATGCTTGTGTTAGAATGAATGCACTTGGACTTTACCAGTTTCACTGCTCCTGGGGTGGTACTCCTTCACCACTGACACAGATATCAGGGGTAAGATTAGCCCATTTTTTAGGTGTGACCTTATTCAAGAGATTATTGTGTTTTGTTTAATGGCACTTTGAAAGGTTTTGGAAATAACCCAGAATCTAATCATAGGTCTATTTCCAGTCATCCAACAAACACAACCAGCTACTCTTGAGCCAGGCGGTGCCAGAGCTGGGGTACAGCCTGAACTGGCAGGGAATACCAGTGGGTGACCAGTGGTAATGTGATAACTGGCAGAATGAGAAGTAGAGAAAGTAATTGATTAAGTGCATCCCAAAGAGTCATTAAATCCTGGAGAAAGAGTGAGGTAACTGGCAAGGAGAGCCTGAAGAGGGAGACATGGAGCCATGATGGAGGAAGTACCCTCGGTCCCTGGGTCTGAGTGGCCAACTGCCTTGCATATTTGAGTGTGGTGGCTGGGCACCCACCCCCCCACCCCCCACCCCCCACCCCCGCCAGCCTCTCCCAGGTTCAGTGAGCCCACTGCTCACCGAGCCAGCTTCAGGCCATGATGTAGTGTCCATGCCAATTTACAGAGGGGAAGGGGCTGGTCAGAGAAAGCAAGTATTGGGCCCAGAGGACATTCTTACTACACATGATAAACATTCTGACTTCGGATCGGCCTCCTCTGAGTTTGGTCGCCCTGGTGGTTGAGCTCTGCCATGTGCCAGGCAGCATTATGAGGACTATTGCCTTCATCAATAAAGACAGAGCACACATCCCACCTGCGTGAGGCAGCAGGACCTCTCTTGATTGTGCCCTTCAATTGAGAGTCTGGTCCTGGGAGGGATCGGCAGTTTCTCTGAGATGCTGCCGGGCCAGGGGTTGCAGACTGACACATACTCTGCATAAAGCTTAGCCTGCTGCTGGGGGGAAGAGAAGTTAGGTTCTGTGTAAAAGTGACTACAAATCTAGCACTTGATTTTACTACCTATTCCATTCTCGGTAATAGCAAAATCCTATCATTTTTCTCCCCAGAGGTATGTATTGTGTCATACAAATATGACTGGCTACCACCCAGCATGTTAGTACCTAGTTGTGCTGAGCACATCAGGCCATTACCTCTACGTCGAAATGACTAATACCAGGCATTTTCCTAGAAAGTTTCTCACTCTCTCTCTCTCTTTTTTTTTTTTTTTTTAAAGATTTATTGATTTATTTTAGAGAGAGAGCAAACAGGGGAGGGGCAGGGGGGAGAATCTCAAGCAGACTCCTCACTGAGCACAGAACCCAATGCAGGACTCGACCCCACGACCCCGAGATCATGACCTGAGCTGAAATCAAGAGTCGGATGCTCAACTGAGTCAGATGACTCAGCTACTCAGGTGCCCCTAGAATTAGTTTGTCTTAATAAAAGGGCCCTTAGAGCTTATTCTTACATTTATTTTCTCTAGTAGTTGGGTTTTTTTCTTCTTCTTCTTTTTTTTTTTTTTTTTTTTTTGGTAGTTGGGGTTCTTAAGTGTGTCTTTGTTACACCGTTTATAATCTAGCAGTAGAGCTAACGGAAAGGAATCCTTTCACATAACTTTATATTTTGTCTTTTGTGTGAATTTTCATATAAGGGCATCTCATTTACAGTGGAAACATTGTTGAGGCTTCAGATAGTCAAAACTTCCAGGTCCTTTGGGCTGGACCTGTCTGGTCATCTCTGTTCAGTGTGCCTCACTCAGGTCCAGAGAGAGAGTATGGCCTCGGGTCATTGTTGGATTGATGAGTGATGCATGTGTGCTTGAAACACCTGGCACAGCTGTCCTTCCAGTAGCACAGATAAAGACAGGCCACATGTAGAAATAATGTGGATTGTTGCCTCTGTGATTTTTCTACAACTCAGTATTCTCTTTGCTTCTAGATCTGAACTTAACTCAGGTATTTATTAATAAAACAAAGGGCAGAGATAAAATCGGGGTATATGTGGGGCATTTAATGGAGATGGGGTGGGTGTGAAGTGATTATCTATGCAGGATCTGTTATCTGGTACTTTCTGTGCAAAATGCTGTGTGCATTCATTTTTAACTCACTATCTTACAAAGTAGGGGGTGTCCCCACTTGAGGTGGGGAGCAGGGAGATAACGAGCATAGAGTGCTGGCTCTGGGCCGGTATCTGCAACCCCTCCTAACAATACCATAGAGGAGCTGCGATCCCCATTTTACATATGAGGAAGACAAGACATAGAGAGATCAAGTCATGTAGAGATGATTTGGGGCCCATCACTTGTCAGGTACTGGTGGGAAAGGGCCAGGACTGCAGGTGCCAGCAGGGAAATGAGGCCTCTGTCCTCATGGAGCTCACATTCCAGGGTGTATATAAGGAGCCACCCCGTGAGCTGGATGATGTGAAAGAGGAGCAAGGAGGGCCTCCCTTTGAGAGGAGCAGGGAGACCCGGAGAACAGTCTGCCCACGGCTCCTAAGTGGTGAGTGTAGCCCCAGTGTATGCCCCCAGGCTGATCTCCATACACTGCTATGTTCTGGGATCGTCCCCACAGCCTGGTCCCGTCACCAGACAGCCACTGTGTAAGCCCGTGGTACTCTACAAGGTGGGCATGTACAGTTAGAAATGCACTCGTGTGTGAGTAGATTGCACCTATGTTTTCTTTCTACTTTCAGCTGATACGGAAGATGTGTGCATTGTAGAGAGATTGTTTTCAAGCAGCTTAGTGGCCATCGTCAGCCTCAAAGCTCCTAGAAAGTTAAAAGTTTGCCATTTTAAGAAAGGAACTGAGATCTGCAACTACAGCTACTCAAATACCATACTGGCCGTGAAGCTGAACCGACAGGTAAGTGACACTTACTTGACCCAACTGCCAAGTGCTCTGCCTGTATCTCCCTCTTTTCGGCGTGGCTTTGGGCTGTCGCTGCCATTCCAGAGTTTCCTGCAGCAGCCTAGCAAAGCTGACAGTCCTGGGCCCTCGACCCGTGCACCTGCTCACCTCACACTACCTCCCTGACTTAACTGTTTTCTCAACAGTTTGCTCAGAGCACACCACCCCTTGCTCTCCTCTAGATTGTTTTACTTACCCATCAAGACACAAGTCTTAGCATTTCTCTGTATACCCATGTACTCATCCATAGAAATCTGCTAGCATCTTTTTCCTGTTTTCTTCTTTTTTTTCTTTTAAACTTTTTTTTAAGGTGAAAGACTTACTCCTTTTTTTTTTTTTTTTTTTTTTAATTTTCCCCAAACTTACAAGAATGTCTAGCCCAGAGTATGGACTTGGTGGCTAACACTTGAGTTTATTTCATGAGACCACCTCATGGCTTTTGCTTCCCCACAAAATGCAACAGCACCCTTAAGATCCTTCAGCTTTTCTGGGATGACCACATATTCCACACGCAGGGAACGTTAATTAAGTTGTTGGATGTCACTGCGGGGCCGGGGGTGGGTGGGGTGGTCTGAGGTGTGCTGACCAGGTAGAGTGGTTGCAGTGGAGGCCTGTTGGGATTGGTCTGTTAACTAAAGGAGTTGGCTAAAATGGGAAATTATAAGATTATAACATGTTGAACATCTTTTAAACTTAAAATGTGTAAGTGTCCACTCATGCACCAACTAATGCAGAGCTGCATGCATACCAAGTTGTCTTTCTTGCATGAATCATCCCCTTGGTGCATCAGCTGTGAGTAAATTCATTCTCTAAAGTGGAGTGTGAACTTAGACCCCTGTGAGATAATTCGAGATAATTCGAGGGCAGAGTGAGTTCTGAGACTTTTAACAACCCCGAGGCTTTCACTGTCCTCTCGCCATGCTTCCATTCAGCACGGGTTTTTGAAAGCCACTAACCTACCAGACCTGTCCAAGGCACTTGCTCTGAATTTCATGAGGAGAGGGGTGTGAGCTGAACAGAAACCAAAAACACAAACCGTACTTTTCTTTGCTATAGTTTGCTAGTTTCTGAAATAGCACGTTCAATGGCACGATTTGTGGTCCTAGTAGAATTGGTAGAGATGGTCATAGGAACAGGCAGAGCTGGCTGTGGACGCTACTTAATTGGTAGATGAAGAGCATGGCGCTGCAGGAGGGCCTCCTGGCCACGGCCCGCACTGCCATGCCGCGCTTGTGCAGTCCATATGATGTTCCAGAAGGAGAGTCAGTTAAGAAGTTAAGAAGATGGAAGCAAGTATTGTATTGGCTCTTTATGTTTGGTTTTCTGTCTCGTGTCTCTTTCCTAGAGGCTGATAGTTTGCCTGGAGGAGTCTCTCTATATACACAACATTCGGGACATGAAAGTACTGCACACGATCAGGGAAACCCCTCCAAACCCTGCAGGTAAACTGATTGTGGGAAGAAAGCCCTAGTTTTCTGGTTCTGCCTTTTAAAGATTAGCTCTTTTCTCCGTGTAGGCTCCACCAACATAGACAGCTTTTGAAAGTATTGATTTTCAAACAAGCAAGCTACTACCTTCCTTCTGCTGTTGGTCTTGTGACCACATAAATCAGTTTCATCAGCTCCCAATTCCAAGGCTGCTGATCAGTTCCAACCAAAGGCCTTCAGTCTGTTTTTATAATCCTCCTGTCACCTGAGGAGGTGGCTTTGGGGGTGGCACTGGAAACACACTAGCACAGCACCCCCAAAGCTGTATCTGAGCCCCTTTGCTTTCTCCAGTCTTTGTTACATAAATACTAGGGTGCAGCAGCTAAACAGGACCCCCTCTGGACCTGACTCTCCGTGTTTGCCTCCGTGTGTTACCACAGGCTTGTGTGCACTGTCGATACACAACGACAATGGTTACTTGGCATACCCAGGCAGTGCCACTATTGGAGAGGTGCAGGTCTTCGACACCATGAATTTGGTGAGTCTCCTTTTGTACTGGGGTCATCTGCTCTCTGCAGCAAGCACCATGGAGCCTTTGGAAAATTGGGTTTCACTACCACCTTCTTAATGAGCAGAGCAGGTCTGGGTGACCTCTGACTTCAGATTTCTGCCCAACCTCCCATGGTGCTGAGCTCCTGACATTGTGGATGTTTGGAGGAATGGAGAGAGCTCTAAAGACTTAATGGATAAAGTGCTTTGCTTTCTATAAGGTTTTGAGCAGCATTTCCTTGGGTCCCTTCCCCAGTAAATCTGGTACCTGTGGTGCCAATCTGGTACCAATTTGATCAATTCAAATTGATCAGGATGGTGTTTTAGTTACAGCAACTTGGCACTTCAGCCTGATGACCAGTGGCAGCATGGGGTGTGGTCTTACTTCGTGGCAGTCATGTCACATTGGTTTTGCCTTTCAGAGAGCTGCAAACATGATCCCAGCTCACGACAGTCCTTTGGCAGCACTGGCGTTTGATGCCAGTGGAACCAAGCTTGCCACTGCCTCCGAGAAGGTGAGTCTGTTACGGCCTGATAGGAAACTAGTTTGGGGGTTCGGCACTGTCTCACTCTGCTCACACAGTGAAGGTACCAAATGAGTTTCTGTGCTTACCGGCTCCCAGAGAGGCACAGATAACCCGCTTGGAGTGCCTTCTGTACCACCGGAGCTGGCCCATGTGCCAGTTGGAACTACAGAATCGTGCAGAGGAGGCAGACGTGCATAAGCAGCACCCCCAGCATGCTTCTCGGTGACATGCTAGTGTGAGCTGTGCCACGGAGCTTGTGTAATAGTGAAGAGCAGATGTAATTCTGGCCAGGGTGAGCCTAAACACATTGCAGTGTATTTCCTTTTCTTCTTTTTTTAGTTATTTAAGAAAATTATGATTATACAATATGTATAATTTACCATACTCTTTTTCTGCATAATACTGGATTTTTCTAAGTTAAGAAGTACTTCTAATGGCTGTACAATATTCCGTTGTGGTTTACTTGAACATTACCCTTTGGAGACATTTATATTGTTCCTAATATTTAGAGTGGAATAATATAATATTTGGAATATTGATAATAGTGCATTTGTTTTACACATAAATCTTTGAGCATCTTTATTTGCTTAAGAGATTCCAAAGAATGGGCACCTGAATGGCTCAATTGGTTAAGGGTCTGATTCTTGATTTCAGCTCAGGTCATGATCTCAGGGTCCTGGGATTGAGCCCCACATTGGGCTCCGCCTGAGCATGGAGCCTGCTTAAGATTCCCTCTCTACCTCTGTCCACACACTGCTCACCCCCCAAGAGAGATTGTAATGAACAGACTTTCGGGGTTAAAAGGATGTGGTCTTTTTAAAGTTCTTTCCACATAGGACAAAGTGACTTTGGCCTTCCTTCCCAGCCTCCATGACACCAAAGGGTCCTTGTGCTCTTCCTTGCAAGGCTGCTATTTCTTGTTCCATTGCCCTTTCTGTCATCCGATAATACCATGCTTTGGCCTTGGTCTTGTTCCGGCCTGTTCCTCAACTCTGAATACCAGTACCTGCTTTTTAGCTGCCTAGTTGTGCTTTGATGCTTTCTCACTAAAAACCTAAATTATTAGCCTCCCTTCTGTTGCCTGTCCACCTTGGCTTAGCCAACCAGCTGGGCCAGTGAGAAAAGTCCACTCACTTGAACTTTCCTGAGGGGTCTCTGTGCTTGACTCTCATATACAGTTTCTGTAATGACCGTGCTGCCGTCTGTGGGTCACTTAGTCATTGGGTGTACAGATCCTTTATATTCATGACCCCATTCCATCCCCTCAGCAAGGTAAACACTTTCTCATTTCCTGTCGAGGGCTCAGAGACCATTGATTTGCTCGAGGTCACCAAGTTGGGCGATGACAAAGGCTTTGACTCCAAGCCTGGCTTTGCTTTTATTTTTATTTTATATTTTTTTTAATTTTTATTTATTTATGATAGTCACAGAGAGAGAGAGAGAGAGAGGCAGAGACACAGGCAGAGGGAGAAGCAGGCTCCATGCACCGGGAGCCCGATGTGGGATTCGATCCCAGGTCTCCAAGATCGCGCCCTGGGCCAAAGGCAGGCGCTAAACCGCTACACCACTCAGGGATCCCTGGCTTTGCTTTTAAACACCACTGGCCAATTACACTGTCACCTTGTGCATTTCTACTGAAGTGGCCATTGTGTTAGTCCTCAGTTAATAGTTTCATCTCCCCAGTTTTTGTGAGGTCCTGGAAGCTCCCTAAAGTACCGTGGACTCTAAAGGCAATTAAGAATACAATGATTTTTTTTATTCCTGGGTTATGAAGAGCAATCTTTTGATTTGCTTTTAACCAGATCGTCTTAGTTCACAGAGTTAGCCCCCTAGAGACCTCCCCCATTCTGCTGGGTGCCAGGGCCATGTCTAAGTGTATGCTGAATCCTCTTTCAGGGAGCACAGTCAGGCTAGGACCAGCAGCCCTTCAGTAGTTAGTATTATGCACTAGGTATGTTGTTTAAAAAAACAAAAACAAAAAACCTCTAAATCAGAAAGCTAAGACTACAAGGAATAAAACCTTTGCTATGGTTATTTTTGCATCCGAATGTATTGTTTTATCCTTCTAATTATCAAGAATTCTAAACTCATTTGTTATCCTTTTATCCAGAGGGAATCACTGTCTTTAAAAAACATTTTATCTAATGGATTTGTTTATTTTAGAGAGAGGAAAAGAGTGTGTGTGCATGGAAGGGAGGGGTGGGAGAGGGAGAGAGAATCTTAAGCTGATTCCCCACTGAGCACAGAGCCTGAGGCATGGCTTCCTCCCATGATCCTGAGGTCATGACCTGAGCCAAAACCAAACCTGAGTTGGATGTTTAACCCACCAAGCCACCCAGGCACCCCTTTTAAATAAAATATTTTTAAAAGGGGTACAGTTCCTGGTGGTCTAAAATTAGGTTGTTTATAGTTTATTTTTGCTATTTATAAACAGGTGAGATATTATTAACAGTTTTTATACTAAACAGTTTGAACCTTCTGAAAGTATATGGTGTCAGGTTACACGCTGAGTAGTTCTTCATGTCCTGAGAATCTTGAAATACTGCCTGTTTGCAGGTTTTCCATTTTGCTATAAGGAGTCTTTCTTGTGCTACTTTATTACCATAGCTTGCTAGTGTTCTTTTAACATTTAGATGTTGAAGGTACCGGTTGTGTTCAGTTTCCTGGCTGTTTTCTCTTACTTCTCCCAGATGTTCAAGTACTGTCTCTCCATCCACAAACCCCCTGTTACTTTGTGGGAGGCAAGAAGTGAGGGAGTGGCAGGGACGCTGGCATCTTGAGAGTGGCTCATTCTTATACTCCTTTGGTCCTACAATCTCCCTTGACCAGTGACTCAGCCTGAAATGACAAGAAAGGATGGATGTCGGGGGTCCCAGGTGTCTCAGACCATTGAGTTAGGTGATGCTTCCCGATGTGCAGTACGTGCTTCCAGAGTCAATGTGTGAGAGTTGAAACTTCACACGACTTAGAAGTAGAGCCATTGCACATTCGATGTCAAGGCTGTTGGTGTTTGAGATAAGCAGGGAGTTACAGCGGCAGTATCTAAAGAGAAGAGTAAATGTTCAGTAGGCAGTAGAAGCTGGGAATGTTCTGCGGTGCTGCTGGTGTGCAGAGGGTGTGTGGGGGCCCGTGTGCAGAAGCTGCCAGTGCAAGGTCCCCCTTCTCTGTTTCCTTCAGGGTCTATTGTGAAGAAGACAGGCTGAGTTTCCTCCATTAAAATCCTTTTCTCTTTCCTTTTACACCTCTCACAGGGGACCGTGATTAGAGTATTCTCCATTCCAGAGGGACAAAAACTCTTTGAGTTCCGGAGAGGAGTTAAGAGGTAAGTAAGATATGTGAATCTCTGGAATTGATCTGGAGGTGACATTTGGATTTCAGTTCTGTTTTCTCCGGGTCAACAAGTGGAAACTTAAAGCAGCCTTGGGAACCCCATTTAAATGTGTAAGTGCTTTCAACCCAGCTGGATGGTCAGGGGAGGTTTTATTGTCCTCCTGAGAAGTAAAGGAACGTTTTTATAAAGCAAACTGGGTTTCATTTGTTGTGATCCCACCTGAACCGAGGGTGATGGTCAGGCAGCCCAGGGAATGAGAAAGAAGTAGCCTGACTGGCCCTCTGGGGCCTCATAGCTTACTCCACCTGATCTGAGGTGGTAGGCCAATATTTTCCTGAATATTTTCCTGAATGGTCAGCATGCTTCTATCCTGCTTGTCTACTCTGGAAACTAACCAGCTTCCCCTCTGTCCTGTCACCCCACTTATTTCCCTGTCTGCATACCTTACTGAGTCTGTACTTAGCACTCCCTTTCTTGACACCCGCTTGAGAGGAAGGAACGTCCATCCTGCTTGGTTAGGCCTGGATCATCTGCCACAGGACTGGCTCGGGGGGGGGTCTGTTCCCCATTCCAGAGGGACAACTAAGAGTACCCACCTCAAGGCAGGAACAGGGCCAGGAAGTATTCCAGAACCTGCAGCTATCAGCCACCCCCTTCTCTGTGAACTTTGCACTGTGTGTCACCACTTCCTGTCAGCCGTGGGGTCCTTCCCAGAGATGGCCCACACGTGCTATAGGGTCCTATCTCCAAATGCCCGGGTCCCTCCCCATTACTGCCTCCTGTGTTTCTTTCCTCTTTTTCCTTGGTTTTCCATTACGCCACACCATTCTAGATTTTTTCTTCTGTATCTCACTTCTGCCCTGGGGCCTTTCTTCATCCTGTTCTGTACAGTCTCATAGGCCCATAAACTGTGTTGCCTATGTGCTGGTGACTCCTCACCTGTATGTGTAGCCCAGGCTGCTTTCTGGAGATGTTCCTGTATTTCTCCTGCCTGCTGGATGCTGGGCCCTCCAGCGACCAGCCAGAATGTGCCCCATCTGCCCATCATCTTGTAAACGCTGCATTGTCATCGACCTGGAACCTGAGTCAAAGGGGCTTCACACTGGCTCCTTTCTCACGTCCAGCTAGGTGTTGATGCCCCGGGTCAGTCCTACCCACTCCCATCTCCCCGGCATCCCTGCCCACCCAGTTCAGATCGCCACCACCCGACCTCTTATGCACCTTGGTATCTGCTTTTGGCCCTTTCAGTCCCTTCTTCAGACCATGGCCCCGGTTGCTCTTGCATCAGCACAATCAGAGCACACCCCCATGTGGAACCTTCAGGGCCTGCCTCCTGCTGGTAGGGCTAACTCCAGATCCCTCAGCCCTGGTCAATAAGCTGGCCTCCCACACCCTTGTCCTTCAGCTGTGTTCCCAGCTCCAGCCACACTGAACAGTGGTTCCACTGTCTACGTGGGGTCTCCTATGCTGGTGTCACCCCTGTGACCTAGCCAACTTCTGAACCCTTGCAGTCTAGGTTGAGTGTTCTTAGGGAGGCTTTCCTGATCCTCTCGCAGAAATACCCTTCCCTCCATGCTTCTCTAGCGCATCCACTTTTACTTTTTGGCATCACTTTGTTTGCAGCAAATTTACTATCTGTATTCACACCTCACAGAGCCATTAAAGTGAGAACCGTTCCTGATTTATACCCAGAGCTTTGTACAACACTGGACACCTCACAAGCAATTAGTAAACATGTACTAGATTGAAAAGGCCCCTTCTTTTGACAGGGCAAAACATGCCTTGTATTTGTAGGGCTATAAGGAAATGCAGATTTATTTGAGGATTGGGATTTTTACAGTGGTTTTTCAGATAAACTGTAAGGTTTTAGCATGTTGAAAGTTTTATTCTTTTTTTTTTTTTTTTTTTTTTTTGAAAGTTTTATTCTTAAATATCATCAAGGTTGCCATTTTGCTTTCTTGCACATTAAGTAACTGCTATAAATTAAATTATTGGATTTTCTTTTACTAACCTTAGTTCTGTAAATCCAGCCTAATTCAGAAAAAAAAAAAATGGTTTCATGAAGCCCTGATTCCCTTTATTATTTGGAATTTCAGATAAAATTGGCTAAGAAAATATTAAAGAATTGCTCTTGACTTTTTTTTTTTAAGATTTTATTTATTTATTCATGAGACACACAGAGAGAGCAAGAGGCAGAGACACAGGCAGAGGGAGGAGCAGGCTCCATGCAGGGAGCCCGATGTGGGACTTGATCCTGGGACTCCAGGATCATGCCCTGGGCCGAAGGCAGGTGCTAAACCACTGAGCCACCCAGGGATCCCTGGTTTACCTTTAAAACATTTTCCCTTCTTCAGAAAAATTTTTGAAAAGCAAGCTGGAGAGGTTCCTGGGTGGCTCAGTTGAGCATCTGCCTTCAGCTCGGGTCATGATGCCAGAGTTCTGGGATCTGGGATCGCCCCACGTCAGGGTCCCTGCTCAGCAGGGGTCTGCTTCTCCCTCTGCCCCTCCCCCTGCTCATGCTATGTGTCTCTCTCTCAAATAAACAAAATCTTTTAAAAAGGGACCGGGGGAGGGAAAGCTGGAGAGAAAAAAGAAAGATACCAGTAGACCCAGGCATGCCTATTCTGGGAACTTTACTTGTCTGGCTTTTTAAAGTCGCTGGAGAAAGGTGACAAATTGCCCACACCAAGGCTTGTGGACAACTGTGTAACTCTGCTCCCTCTTCCACTTGCCCTCAGGTGTGTGAGCATCTGCTCCTTGGCCTTCAGCATGGACAGCATGTTCCTCTCTGCATCTAGCAACACTGAGACTGTGCACATCTTCAAACTTGAGACTGTGAAAGAAAAGTGAGTTGCAACGAGACATTTGTTTTAAAAAAAAAAAAAATATAAAGCTCCCTCTCCACTGACTGGATGAGGATATCAACAGAGACACTGTCTTACCTTTAGTCATTTTTGCCAATAAAGACCCTGAAGCCAGCTCTAGAATAAGTGTTACCACATCCGGGCACAGCAGGGAAATGACCTTCCCTGAAAGATGAAGCAGGGAGGGTGAAAGTGGATGGCCTGGGGTCTCTGCACACGTCCACCTCTTAGCGCCACCTTGACCCACAGAAACACTTAGAGGTAAACACCCCTAGGAGTGGGTGCTGGCTCCAGCATGCCCACAGTGATCTCCATTTTTAAAGCAATTGATTGAAATTATGTGTTACTGTGAGGGGTGTGCCTGGAGAAGTGCTGGTCCTTTTCTTAAATGTTAAAAAGATACCCATTAGAATGAGTATTGTTTGTTTATATGCTGTCCTATTTAGGGGAACATTTAAGATGACTTACAATATATGCCGGATGAACAGCAGCAAAAAAAATGGGGTCTGGGAAAATAATTTGAGATTTTGCTAATAAGGTTTTTGAAGACTTCCTGTTAAAAATATCTGGGCAGGAGGAGGGTAGATCATGAATTTGGCCTGTACATCTTTACATTTGCTGTGAAGTTGGGGAACCTCATCCTCTGCCACAGTCTGATGTGGCCGCTCATGAGGAGCACAGCTCTTCTGGGCTCTGAAATCTGACAGGTCTCCTCTGATCCATCCCGGAAGACATGCCTATAGTGTCCCCACGCTTTGAGACTTTGTCATTCTCTGCATCCCTTCGTCCTGAGATACAGGGAATTCTCCTCAAGTTTCAGAGCTAACACTTGCTCCTGTGAGTGGGGCCTGGTCCTTCTGGTGAAGAGTCCCTGTATATGTATCTGATGATGGTTCCTCCTTCCAGACCTCAGGAGGAGCCCACCACCTGGACTGGGTACTTCGGGAAGGTACTCATGGCTTCCACCAGCTACTTGCCCTCCCAAGTAACAGAAATGTTCAACCAGGGCAGAGCCTTTGCCACAGTTCGCCTGCCTTTCTGTGGCCACAAGAACATCTGCTCACTGGCCACGTGAGTAGGGATGGGCATTGCCTCTTGTGTTTACCGGGTGCGTCCAGTCAGAAGTCTGGTCACAGGTCACCAGAGATGGTGGCGCGGCAGCCTGGCTAGGTTTCTCCTCATCCAGGAACAACCCACAAACTTAGGCCTTTGACTTGATCAAAGTGGAAGAAGGGGGAACCCCCCCCTCCCCGAGTGCCTCTTCACCATTACTAGAATGATTCATCTGCAGTGTTCTGATCCAAAAAGTCTTCCTCTTTTTTGGGGAATGTTTGTAATGGTAATGAAAAAACCTCTCAAGTCCAAACTATAGGAGGTTGCCAATATTTAACCCTTGGGGGGCCTACAAAACCAGCAGGTTGACGTAGTTGAAGGCTATCCGTGTCACTCTGGAGTACAGCCTCAGAATGCACGTGGCACCTTGAGAGCCTCATTTGATTATTCAAAGTACATCCATATAGGAAAATACTGTTGAAAATTCACTAATCTCACATCTTTGTGATTACATGAATCTTATAAATACTATTTTACATCCTTTTTATGCCGCTAACTCAGATGGAAAAGCTTATGAAAATATCTACCCTTAGTAATTAGAGAAGCCATGAGAAATGGTTTTGTTCCCACCTATTCTCCTGTGGGCTTCAGTGTCTGTTCACAGTAAATACCCCTCAAGGCTTGAGCCCTTGATGCTACAGCCTCAAGCAACACAGTGGGTGCGATCTTTCCCCTTCCCAGTAGATAGGATGTCGAGTGCACAAAACTAACTCAGTGCTTTTTTGGGGCGGGAGTGAGAGGATTCTTTCCTGGCCATGCCAAAGGCAAGGCTGCTGGTGTAATAACATTGTCTGAAAGTTGTGGTCCTAGAATTTGGTTCTTTTTATTCTCACTAGAATTCAGAAGATTCCCCGACTACTGGTGGGAGCTTCCGACGGGTACTTGTACATGTATAACCTGGACCCCCAGGAAGGAGGCGAGTGTACCCTGATGAAACAGCACAAGTAAGCGGGCCTCACACCAGCCATTTCCATGAAAGCCAGTGTGCAAAGGGATGCATTCCAGTGGAGCTGGCCTGTTGATAAGTTTTACTTCCCCAGACTGTACTCTCCCACACTTCTCTCCCGCCTTCTCACTTCAGTAACTGAGAAGAGATTGGACAGGTGTCTGGTGTGGCACTTGTCCTTCCCCAGTACAAGTGGACTACGGTGGGAACTTAGCATTTTGCAAGAAAAGGGAGGGTGCTCTGGGTGGCATCCCCTGGGTGGTACACATCCCAGGAGCGCCTACAGGCTCACTGTGAGATGGACGTGCTCTCTGGGAAAAGAAGGCATTAATGTTTGTTGATTGGGAAGTAGTGCAGTTTGATTTTGTTTTTGCTTTTTAAAAATTATCCAGAAAGGCAAGTGGGTGGCTCAGTGGTTGAGTGTCTGCCTTTGGCTCAGGTTATGATCCTGGGGTCCTGGGATCGTGTCCCACATCAGGCTCCCTGTGGGGAGCCTGCCCCTCTACTCCGTTTCTGCCTCTCTGTGTCTGTCATGAATGAATAAGTAAATAAAATCTTACCCAAAAAATTATCCAGAATTATCCGGAAATTCTCTAAAAATGATACTATAATTAATTCTAATGGGGATGAAAGTGAGTGTTTTTTTTTTTTTTTTTTTTTTTTTTTTTTTTTTTTTTTATGATAGAGAGAGAGAGAGAGGCAGAGACACAGGCAGAGGGAGAAGCAGGCTCCATGCACTGGGAGCCCGATGTGGGACTCGATCCCGGGTCTCCAAGATCGCGCCCTGGGCCAAAGGCAGGCGCCAAACCGCTGCGCCACCCAGGGATCCCGAAAGTGAGTTTTTTTAATAGTGAATTCTGTTTATGATCCTCAGTCTTAAAAATGCAAGATTATCTCAGTTAATATAACTTTCTTCGTCAGACTTCCCATGTAAAAATCTTTGTGAAAAATCCAAGTGAACATACCCACGGAGAATTAGCTTATAGTGAGCACAGCACAGGGCGCACACATGTGTGTCCATTTGGAGCACCTTCTTGCATTTGCTGGGGCACCTCTGGCCCTGCAGGTGCATGAGGCAGGTTGTCAAGATCCCCATCCAGCCTCACTGTTTCTGTGTTTCTCTGCTTCTACCAGGTTGGATGGAAGCATGGAGACAACCAATGAAATCTTAGACTCAGCCTCTCACGACTGCCCCTTAGTGACTCAGACCTACAACACAGCTGTCGCCACAGGTACTCATGTGCCTTCATCTCCGACCAGACTTGGTAAGGGCTGTAACGCAAACCCCTGCTGCGGTCTGTGCTTGGCGCTCTTACCCTGAGCAGAGCTGCCCACCTGTCACTTTCCCCACACACAGGGGACAGGTAGGGCTCAGAGGCAAGCTCTTGTCACCTGGGGGTTTCAAAGCTGAATTCATTTTCATTTTTGAAGGAATAATAGTGATGATAGCTTGGGTGACTTCAGGTGCACGTGAATTGTCCCTGGCTTGCTGCCTCTTGGCTAAAATACTCCCCTAAATTCTGACACTGCCAAGCAGGTGTCCTTGGCCCTGTGTAATCATTCAGCAGGTACAACTGAGACACCCCCGCATCACTCAGGGCCTGGGAGGATGGCAGGCCTGCGTTCAGGGCCCATCCTGCTGCAGGAGCTGGGTGGTCAACATACCAACAGATGAGGCCATGTAGCTGTAGCTGTCCCCCACCCCAACCCCTCTCCCAATCAGCTTGACCTCAGATTGGCAATCCTATAGATTTGCTCACACAGGAGATTGTACATGCTCGCTGTGACTCTGAGATGAAGTGGCCCTTTCCATCAGGTGTCGCGCATCCAGCATCAGCAGTTCGAGAACTATTCCCATCCTCCCTGTTCGCTGAGGAAAATTTGCGGCCTGTCCGTCGGAAAGCTCCTACTTACTCTGCAGCCGTCTTTTTGACATTTATGAATTTTGGAAAATAAGTGACTTCATCTTGAGCTGCCCAAGGCCGCAAAAAGCTTATAGTCAGAGATTATAGTTCAGTCTTAGTGTGTGCTGCAGCTTGTAGCTGTCTGGGTCTGGCCACCAGGCCCAGCCTCCCTGCCTCACTTGCCTCACCCGCCTCACCCGCCTCACCCCTCCACACCCTGCCCCTGAGCGTGGCTGCGCTGTCTCTTTGCAGCCTACGGAGACGAGCTGGGGGCCGTGGGCGGCACATGTCTGGAAGAGGAGGCCAGCGCTCTGCGGCTGGAGGAGGACAGCGAGCATCCTCCTATGATTCTTCGGACGGACTGAACTTGACCTGTGAACTCTGACCCCCGGAGCAGAGAACACTGACTTGATGGAGGACTTTGTGTTATGCTGCTATGAACTTTGACCTGAGTTGGGGAGAGGATGGCAGAGACTTAAAAAGAAAAAAAAAAAAAGATCGTAGCTGTAGTCTTATTCCATACTGTTGAGAAATACATCGTTTTCACTTCAGTGGCTTTTAATCCTGCTTAGGAATCTTAGCTTTTTGTTTGTTTTCTGTTTTTGCCAAAATTAACTGTTTGGTGAAGCCCTTGAAACCTTGCTTTGCATGCGTTAATGTGCCAAGCCAGCATAGGAGAGCTAGAAGCCACTTTATAACAACTGCAGTTGTTTGGTTTTTAAAATCTGTATATAAGGAGGAGCGTACACAAGGAGAAGGTGGCATCGTGCAGAGCGGTTCTGGGTGTTAAGGCGGGTTCTGCTCAGGCGGGTCCAAGAGCCCTCTCTGGGTTTGCCAGGCTCAGGGGGCAACAGCCATGGGGAGGGGTCCTCTCTCTCCAGAGCCCCTCCTGGGCCCTTCCCCCCATTTTATTTTGTTAATTAAATTCTTTCCAAATTGGATTATTCTGGGATCTCTTGCTTGCCGGACTTTTATTTTGTTTCTGGCTTTATTTTTCATGTGGGTATTGGAGGAGAGATTCTTTCTGGCATTAAAAAATCTTCCTTTCTGACAGCACATGAACTCAAAAGAACACCTCAGAGGGCCAGAGCGAAGGAGAGTGGTCTTGTTTTGTGTAATTAAATTATCTGGTCTTTAATTTTCCTGTTGAATAACTGTGTGGGGGTTCTGTTTGTGTGTTTTTAAGGAATTTTGTAGCTACTCCCTATACCCATGGAGCATAGAATTACAGTGTGGGGGGCACCCGAACTGTCCTCGGACCTTGAGCCCCGCCGTCTGTCAAGGGCTCCTCTCACCCGTGTCAGGAGTACTAAAGAGAGGGAAATGCGACAGACCTGGGGAGAGGGGAGGCTGTGAGCACCGGTTTTACAGGGTGATATGTGCCTTTTCTATTTTAATCTTACAGAATTGTTCAACAAAGTGACGTGAGATTGTGGTCACAAGTCCTAGTGTTAGCCCACCTCCCCTTTTCATTTTTACAGGAGTCGCACAACCACAGATACCTCAGAATCTGCATTCCAGACCAAGACATCTAGTAGTCAAAGTTTCGAGGCAATTCAAGTGGTGTAAAAGGTCGTCATAGATTCTTGACAGAATGGTGACGGGTAAGGACAGAAGTTAAAACAAGGCAAAAATGTTGTATCTGCCCTCCCTTTGCCCCGTGTCAGCCTTCTGGACAGAGGAGGTGCAGAGGCATGTACTCCATGTTGAGGGGGCTGCTGCAGCAGTTGGTGGAGCTGACTGCACACTTTCCATGCCCAACCTCAGGGTCTGTCTGTACCCTTACAGCTGCATATCCAGTGGTTGGTTTGAAGGTGAGAGCCTAGGTGCAGAGAGCACCCAGATAAGTTTGGACAGCAGCGGAAATCTCTAGAAACGCTGGTTAGGGCAGCAGCCTGAGATGCTGTACGCTACTGGTCAGAGGTGAAGGCAGAGTATACTGTACCTTCCTTTAAAGGCTGGCACACCACCTGCATCCCTGACGAAGTGTGACCCTCAGGCCCAGATGTGATACAGTGTGCATCTGCTGAGCACCGAGCAAGGACACGCTTAACCTAAGGACTCTTGAGGGGCCGCACAGGACACAGCCTGCCTGTGTCAGACCTGGGAGGCCCTATCTCTGTATCTTCTGGAACAAGGCACTGGACTCTGTGTCGACGGCTGCGGTGAGTGTTCACGGGAAAACCAGTGTCAGGTGCGTAAGGCTGATGTGGGGCCCTCACCTAGGGTCTCCTCATTACCAAAGAGAGAATGGCCTTTCCGATTTTGTGTTAAATATTGCTGATCTTGGTGTCTGAGTGTTGGCTTCTGCACTCATGGCGATGTGGGCAGTCAGCTCTGCTCTGTGGTTTCTCCTGACCAGAGGTGTGTGACTTCATCTGTCCTTGAGACTGGGGGTCCTGGGAGCTGTGGGACTCCCCTGTCAGCCACCATCTCTTCAGTGGTAGGACAGGCGGTTAGAAAAGGTGGCCTGAGTGGCTTGTGACCACTGCCCCTGTCCTGTAGCAGGGAGCCCCAGCAGGGCTGGCTAGTCCTGAGGTGCATGCAGGGGACGCAGGAGAGGAGAGAACTGGAGGAAGCTGCTGAGATGCTCATTAGCAGAACACTTGGTGCCATGCTGGAAGCTCAGACAGAAAGGGACCCCAGTCAAACTGACATGGCACTAATTTGCTCAGTTCCAAACTGTACACCAATGTTAACTTTGTATTATGTCATAACGTTCCAAGCTCCCGAAAGAATCATGGGATAGGAAACGAAACCCAGAAACTTACTTCATAGACCCATGTGGATTTGGGACCAAGCCTGTGTGTTTTCTAAAGCAGCGGAAACCACAGTTGGATTGAAGCTGGAGTTGAAAACACCTGCATGCAGCCCCCAATTCTAGCACCTTCCTTTTGGCATGGCCTGGGTGGGCCCCCCAGGGGCCGGGGTCTCCTGTGCTGGATCGCAGGACAATCCCTGCCTGGCGGGGCTGCTGTCAAGTGCTGCGGGCACCCAGGGCTCAGCGCCCCATAAACCCTGAAACAGAAACTGGTCTTATGGGATGAAACTAATGGTGGTTTTCAGTTCTCGTTTCTGAATACTAAGCTGGTCAGAAAGAAATCTTCAAGAACAACGTAAGTATAAGTCACAGTGTAGGTCACGTGGCTCCCTTTCATCCCTGCCTTTCCACTTCTGTGTTCTAGGGCCTCTGAGCAGCCACCTATGGTTCTCACAGGAGGGAGTTCCCAGGCTTTGCCTCCTCACTGATCCATTTGGGGAGCAGACGAGAAAATAGTTGGTCATGTACAGAGAAGACTAGGCGTGCTCAGGTCACAGAGTGAAACGGGACAGTCGGTGGTGGGAACACTGTTCCTGGCTCTTTGCAGCTATTGTTTGTAGCCTTTGTAATGGCAGCAGCATGGAGCTGTGCATGGGCCGTGCTGGTTTGGTTTGTGTGTCCCCTTCCCTAAATGTCTGTAGGTTCTGTCTTCTGCATGCAGGGAATGACAGGAGCTCTCATTTAAAATGTCTTTGTGACTCTGTAGCTAGCACAGCTGAAATTCCAAATACATTATTTTACAAGTGTACTTAATTCTTAAGATGGACAGGTCGAAAACTTGGTTTGGGTTCTGTGGTATCAGAGATGTAGAAAGATCGGGCATTCAGGCCATTGGTATTCTGTTTGGGAAGAGTGCTTTATATAGAATTCTCTTTTGTGAATAACTGATTTCTTACTGAAAATATAATGATTGCTTATTGCCAAGCAGATCTCACTGATGTATATTTTAGTTCCCACCCAGGTCCTAACCCTTGCCCTATATTGTACCTTTTCATTCTGTGGATTTTGTGAAGCACAAAAATGGATTTTGAGGCATGGCCAGCCCCTCTATCCTTCCCTGGTATCTGGCCAGGAAAGTCTTTAATTTGGAAAAATTAAATCTTTTTAAAGCTCAGAATTTAAAGAGACTGTTTTGATTCCTCCTCTCTATATTGTTTCACTCTTTACTGAGTTGTAATTTAATTATATTTCTTCTTACATTTTCTTTTCAGGTGAACCTGTTGTATGTGCTGCCAGTGTATATGGGGTCAGGGGTGAGGTGGGAGTGTGCGTGTGTGTGCATGCGTGTGGATACATGTGCGCCCATGCCGCAGGTAGATATGCTTACTGGTTATATCCCAGGCCAAATCGGCCTAGAAAGTCCACTGCTATTAGCATATTACAACTGTATTTAGAAATTAAAACTTGTTCACAGGCTGTGTACCTCTCTTTTGCACCATATTTAAATGCACTGTAATTCTTCCTAGAATATTATGGCCAAATATCAGAATCCTGAAGTCTGACTGAATTCTTATGAAGGTTTTCATCCAGAATTGATTTTTGTCCTTTGTGAACTAGATTACACGCTTCTTTCTGCTAGTGTTCTTAGCCTCTTCTGAAAGATTTTCTTTCCTAAGGACTGCATCTCGAGGGATGGGCAGGGCTAAGCAGATGAGTGCTCCCCACATGGAGGCTGTTGTGAGGCTCTGCTGGGGCAGCTCCACTCAGTACCCACTTGAGTTCCCACCCAGGTTCCTGCCTGGGTTCCTGCCCAGGTTCCTGCCCGGGTTCAGCTGCTACTTTAGGTGTAGTGCTAGTTTGGTGGCTTCTGTTAGAGGCACATCTTGTGCATGCTGGATTGTTCTGCCACAGGTCTCCCTCTAGGCTGGAAGACTTGTTCCTTTTACATCAAAAGCTAAGACATGCCTGGCGAGCGTTCTGCTTTTCTAAAGAGCCTGCAGTGTCCCCAGCAGGTGAGTTTCTGAAGGGGTGGCAGCTAGTCGCCGCTGGGATTGCCGCCCTGTTCCAGGGCATTGACACAACATTTAATTTTTCAGGGAAACACACAAGATTCCATACATCTTTCCATGTGCTCATTTTGGTTCCTGTTTTTTTATAGAGAGCATTTGTGATTTTGTTTTTGCTACTATATATATATATATATATATATATATATATTTTTTTTTTTTTTTTTTTTTTTTTTTTTTTTTACTGGCTTCACTGTAGGTTCTACATAAAGATGTACTTGAGTTTCTTTAGAACAGCCAGGCATGTTTTCTCCAGGGAGCGAGAAGCGGGGTGGCCGAGAGAGAGCAGTGGGGCCTTCTGCCACTCCCTCCATCCCCAGAGGAGGCCCCTTTGACCCTCTCTCTTGACCTACCCCGATCTAGTTGGAGTCTGGCAGAGCCAGGACATGAGTGGGTGTAGGCAAGTCCCCGGGGGCAGTAATGCCAAGCTGGGCCCCCGTGAGGTTGCACACCTGTGCTGTGTCCGTAAGGGGCCAGTCCTACAGGACTCCAGGTGCTTGAAGCAGGAAAGCAAAGTGCATATTAAACGGAGAGCATTATAAAGTCTGAGCACCTTTGAAATGATCCCCTTGGGATGCCAGGTTCAAACCAGAGAGCCGGCCCTGAAATAAGCCCTTAAGTAAAATAAAGTGAAACCCTTAGAAGTTTCTCCCTGCCTGCCCTTGTCACCTATAATAATGAGGAATAATGATGTTAGGTGGTTTTTAAATTGAACACTTGCTTCCATTTACATGAGTTCCTGGCTGCCGCTGGTACCTGGCTCCCCCTGGGCTGATCTTGCTCATCACGTGGCCTCGAGGAGGATGAAAGGCCAGGGCGCATTGGCATTGTCACCAGCGAGGCTCTTCAAGGGAATGGGGGTTTTGGAGATCATGGGGGCAGACCACATGCGGCTCTGTCACTGTTGGCTGTGCTTTCCAAGGGGACCTTCCTTGTCGTCCTTTCTGTTGGCAGGGTGGAAAGAGGCAGGAATTGGTCATCATTAGCTTGCTGGTTTTGAACTTAAATGTAACTACTCTGTTGTGCTTCGAGGGCTTGGACCTTCCAGCTTAGTCTGGCAGGGTGGGGTCCACAGTTGCTGGGCTCCTTTATAAATAAAATGCAAATCTGTTTAAAAATCTAAACATCTTGTTCTAGTTTACAGTTCTGTTCCAGTGACAGACTCGTCTCTGGAAGCCCTCAAGGTAAGGTTTTCCTAATGGGGTGGATGACTGTCCTCCATCAGCGGAGACAGCACCCTCCTCAGATGCTATGTGTCCCTTTCTTCCTCCTTCCCATGAGGTTGGGCCACTCCCCCACCTGCTCCACAACTGGGGACATGTGGGAAAGCAGGCCACCAGCGGGGGCTGTGATTCCATGGGGACAGGGGCTCTTGTATTCCTCTTTCTCATAGCTGCTGGGTTATGCAGGCATTTGTGAGATGTGGGCCTAGGTGCCCTATTTCCTGGGCCCAGGACGTAGGAGGCCTGCTGGCCAGTGCTGGGAGAAAGAGTTCCCCCTGCCTCCTGCCTCCTGCCCAGGAAGTGGGGGTGCGGTGGTCCCTGGCAGGGGCAGATGGGCATGGGGTCCTCCTGCTTGAAGCACATCCTGGTGGCTGTGTTCAAACAAAAACATTATGAACGCAGAGGCTCAGTGTGGACAATTCTGAAAAAATAGGGATGGATAAAGAGGACAAAGGTCACCTGCACCCCATCCTAAGCTAATGCAGGGTTAACCTTTTGGTGTGTTTCCTTCCAGTTTCTTCTCCAACAGGTCATTTGTAAGTTGATTTCTTTAAATCAGTATACAGCTCTGCATACTATTCTCCCTGAACAATTAATGGGGAGCCTTATCTTTCCAGTTTCAAAACTGGAATGTGTTCTCTCTCCATACAGGCTGCCTAGAACTGGTGGCTGCCAGGTGAAGGGCAAGTGGGACATTCAGAGGCGTAGGGTCGCAGACAGAAGGTCTGAAACCAAGACTCTAGCAAGACAGCCAGGATGTGTGGTGGAGGATGGTGGGGATGTGCTGTTGCATGCACGCATGCGTGGTATGTGCATCTCAGTTCAGGCTGCTGTGACAATGCGGTAGACTGGGTGGCTTGGAAACGATAGAAATATATTCTCACACAGCTCAGGAGGCTAGAAGTCCCACATGCACATGCTGGCAAATCCCGTGCCTGGTGAGAGCTGCTTCCTGGTTCACAAACCACATCTCATACTGTCCTCACCTGAGTGGGAGGGTCAAGGGAGCACTGTGGTCTCTTTTATAAGAACACGAACCCCATGCACCTCAGAGTTAGGATCTGACATGGAAATTCATCCCATAGCAGAGTGTGACTCCTGTGTGCACATGTGTGCATTTGTGTATGTGGTGTTGGGAAGGTCACCTCCAATGTCCCAGCCACCAGGACTCTTCAGGTTCTCATGAGCAGTTGTATGTGGAGCCAGGCAGGTGACCTCCATCATCACCTGGTCAGTGTCTCTGAAGTCAGGCTTGTTTGAAAGGATACATTTGCTATGTCTTCTTCCCTCTAATCCTGCCTCAAGCCTGGCAAGATGTTTCTGCTCTCTTGAGTCCACAGCCCCCTCCTCTCAAGTGGCTCTACTCACAGCCTGCAGCGTCCTCAAATACAGAGTATTTCATTTATGATCCACGAATACTCAACAGATCCGTGAATGGATGGAAGGAATGAATAGACTTTTTGTTGGGTTTTGCAGACAGTCACACTGTCCCAGAGGATATATTTAGAATAGGACGTCTACATACATTTTTCTCTTGGGTTTTCAGGAAATTCCCATGCATCCTCCTGGCGGTGTTCTCTGTTGTGTTAAAGTGAGGTTGTTCATTTACACCTTCTCCTGTTGACAGACATGTAGGTTGTCTCCAGTTTGGGGGTGTTATAGTGTCCCTGCGAGCATCCTCATATATGTATTTTGGGACATTCCTGTGGGGTTCTTAACCTAGGAGTGGGGTTGCTGGGGCATGAGGTATGCAGACGTTCAGCTTCAGAAGATCGCGGCAAACTTTTGCAAGATGGTTACAGCATAACATCCTGCTGCATACCAAATCACCCACAACTCCTCTTGAAACAACAATATATTGTTTGTCATCACTCCGCAATCCAGCTGGACCCAGCTGCTCTCCAGAAGGCTTCTTGAGGTTGGCCAGGTGCCTTCCTCACAACATGGCTGCTTGGGCTTCCTCGCAGCATGGCAGCTTATCTGCAGTCAGACTTCTCACACGTGGCTGACTTCCAGAGAGTGAAAGTGGAACCCGCCAGATTTCTTTAAAAAAAAAAAAAAAAAAAAAAACAAAACTGGTATACTTGTCACTCTGACTCCATTCTCCTCCTGGCCAAGACAAGTCAGAAAGGACAGGTACAAGGGAGCAAAATCAACTCTCCTGTTGAGGCGCAGCTACAAGTACCTGCAGGAGGGAAAGGGTGAGGTCTGCATATTTGGAGAAGGATTGTATCAGTTCTCACCTCCACTCACTCACAGCCTGTTCACGAATTGCCCAACCTCATGGGGCACAGAATGCCTTTTTGACATTTGTGTGTCTAAAACCGAGAGAAGGAACACTTCTGGGACCCCACGTCCAAAGGGCTGCACCAAGTCCAGAGCAGGAGGGCTGAATTGAGGGTCCTGTGGGCAGTGGAGAGGCTGCCGGCCCCAGGCTCCCAGCCTGATCTCTCCTCTGGTCCAGAACTGTGCTCCATGCTGTCTCTGCTTGCGGTTGTGTGGGGGCTGCCTTCTGGGGGGTTATATTTGCATAAGCCGGGGGAGGGCTTGGCTGCCAGAGAGCTCTGAGCAAAGGTTCGCAATAGCAACACAAATGCTCTGAAGCGCTTAAAATAAAACCTGGTAAAGAAACAGGCCAGTTAAGAGAAGATGTGATTACCCAGCTGTCACTTAAAACTCATGTTCAGCCCTCAAATCCTTTGCTGTGTTTGCCTGACTGTGTTTCAACTGATCATGGGATAGATATATTCACTTTTGAAAGGAGACTTGGAGAGCCCACAGGGGAGGCAGGCAGGCACCGTGGTTTCTGCTCCATAAATGGAAAGCCTGCCATGGAAGTCTGTGTGGGTTGGGAAATGTGGAGGGTTTTAGTTCAGGAATGAACTTGGTGGATGTAGAACCATTCTCACTCCAGCCACAAATACAAACACATAGCCAGGCTCGAAAGAAGAGGAAATTCTCAGGTTGAGAAACTCTTAAAGGCAAACAAGTGGGAGCAGGCTCACAGCCCAGATACCTGGGGTGGAGGCCCCAGATCCAGATCGCAGCTTGGGGGCCGGACCCTGATTCTGCCTGAGATGGGAGCAGGGACAGAGACTGCTCCAAACAGAAGTCACTGCAGAGCTTTCCGGTGAGAAGGGACAGGACAGCCCCAGCCACCAGCCCTGAGGAAGACCCATGACACGACACTTGCTATGTGCCCACGGTGGGGGTGCCATGGGGAAGGTTTAGGGAATGGTGACAGTTTCTGTTGGGAATGATGACAGGTTGTGGAATTAGTGATGAAAGTTAACACAACATTGTGCGTATACTGAATGCCACTGAACCCTATGCTTAAAAATGGCTAAAATAGGAAATTTTATAGTATATATGTTTTGCCACAATTAGAAGCAAAAAATACTGGGAAGGAGGAAGCAGATTTTTGTTATCTGCAAGTAATAATGGTCATCTCCTTGGAAAGCCCAAGAAAACCCATGAGAATGTATTGGGATCACAATGCCCAGTCAGGTGTGTGGTTATGAAAGCCACACAAGTTTTCTGCACCAGCAATAGTGAGAAAATACAGCGGTGAGGGAGGAGCAACGGGAGATCATGCCTCGTCTTAGCAGAGATGGTGCTTAATACAATAAGGAGGCTACACAAGGAGCTACACAAGTAACACTTGCTGAATGAATGAACCATGACTCATTGTCCCGGAGAAATGGAAAAGAAACAAGAGTAAAGGGACGCCTGGGTGGCTCAGTGGTTGAGCGTCTGCCTTCAGCTCAGGGCATGATCCTGGGACATCGGATCAAGTCCCACATCCCTACATCAGGCTCCTCGCGGGGACCCTGCTTCTCCCTCTATGTCTCTGCCTCTCTCTCTCTCTGTGTCTCTCATGAATAAATGAAATCTTAAAAGATGTATCCTGTTTGGGGGAGAAAAAAAAGTGATGAGCAAGGACATGGATAAGCCTGTTGATGAATATAAAGACACATGGACTCCTAACAAAGTCATAATGGCTCATCTGGGACATTCAAGTGATGTTAGCAGACCTATTGACAAAACACTGGACATCAGTAAGGAGAGATGACCATTGTGAATGCAGAAGGGTCCGCAGAGCTTCCACATACTGATCTTCTGACCATTTTGTAAGACCGACATTTTTTAAAATAAAGAATTGGAAAATTTATGAAGCATTCAGGAAAATTTGAGCACTGATGGTCTATTCCACGCTGTTAAGGAAACATTGTTCACCTTTTTTCAGCATGATAACGGTATTGTGATGGTTTTCAAAAGTGCTCTCTTTTAGAAGTATATCCTAGAATATATTCGGATAACGAATTTTGGATTTTCAAAGTCTGTGATGGGGAAGAAGGGAATGCTTCCAGCCTTGCTCCCGCCACGGACAGTCTGAGATGCTCACATGCCTAATGAGCAGGTGTGGGCTCGGACCTGCCGCTGACCTCCTTGGTCTCCAGAACCTCCTGCCAGTGCGTCCTGGGGGAGAGCCCAGCTCTACCGCACTCCCCCTGCCTCGCAGGGCCCACTCTTCCTGCCCCCCCCCACACACACACACACACACACACACGTGCGGGCGTACACACATCCTTCCCCTCCTTCTGTTTTCTCTCCTGCGGGACAAGGTGTGCAGAGCACGGCTATACTTGTGCATGATTGTTCTCCGTCACTGTCGCTGCGCCAGGGTCTGCCCTAAGGAGAGCACGTTAGAGACCATGGTGTCACTCAGACCCTTCATAGCAGGAGTAACCCAGGAGCAAGCAACCGTGGAGGGGACATGCAGGGGCTGGTCTTGAGCTGGATTGGCCCCGGAAGCAGAATCGAGAGAAGGATGACCCTGGGAGGTGAGAAGGCTGAGGGAAGGAAGCCAGATGAGCCGGCTACAGTACTCATGCCACAAGGGGCAACTAGAACCGCAGGGCCAGGATTACCCACCAACTGGCAGCCACCATGGACAGTGCCACCCCTGGGATCCTTAGCTCCCTGGATGGCAAACCCTATCTGTGTGCCTGGGCTGGGCACGCCCTCAGGTGGAGGTCACAGGTATTTAGAGGTGGGTCGCGTAAGTAGAACTTTGTGCCCTGGCTGCAGGGGTCATAGTGCGGGGGGTCGGGGGGCAGAGCGGGGCAAGGAGAAGACAAGGGAGTCACAGTTTGCTAGTTGCCCAAGGAAACCAAATGCACCCTCTGTCTCCCAGTGCTCACTGTCCTGCCTTGCCTGATCACCTGATCTCCCGTACCCTACGACAAGGTGCTGCTTTGTGGAGTCGGGAAAGCCAGACCCCCAACAACCCCGGTCCTTCCACCCCAGCCTCTGTTCTCTGCCCTGGGCACAGCCAAATGCCTCTTGCCTAGCAATGAATGCTTTGCTTCTTCCCTCAAGGGCCATTGGGGCCAAGGGTCTAGAAGTACCAAGCACCTGCATCAGCCTCCTTACCTGCTTCATCATGTCCATTCTGGCCTGTTCCATCTTCCTGGACCTGCAGAGCTGAGCCACTGCCCCAGTCCACTGGGCAAGTAGCCGGGGTCAGGCCCCCTGGAGTGGGCTCGGAGAGCAGAGGCCGTGTTCAAACACACAGCACATGTTAATTTTCTTCCTCCGAGGAAGAGCTCAAGAGCCTCTCCTTGAGGTCGGACCCTTTCGAGAGTCTGTAAGAAGCACTTGCCAAGAAACCTCACACTCACCCAGCTGTGAGGCCTATACTCTGAGAATGTGATTTCATCAAGCGTGAAGTATTTGGAGGAGGATTAGCCTCTCAGCCGTGGCAGGGGGCAAAGCCAAATGGTGGTACAGCATTCTCTGCATCCTTGTCATGGGAGCTGCCCAGGATAGACTGGGGGGCCCAGAACGGGGGCTTGGCCACACCACCTCTGAGGCCTCCGAACTGCCACCCCCTCCCCTGAGCCCCACAGGGACCCATCCCCCAGGGAAGCTGCCTCCAACTAGGCCTCCTGGGCCTGAAACACCCATTCCCTCCCCACCTTCCTCCAGCAGGCCCTCTGGAAGGTGAGAATTCTCGTCACCTCTAAAATCTTAGGAGAAATCGCTTCCACTTCAGCGTTTCTGCCTGAAAGTAGCTGGAAACTGTGAGGGAAGCCAAGGCCGTTGGGCTCACCCAGAGCTCTCAAGGCCTGAGAGCAGTGGGGGAGGGGGGGGGGAGTGAGCTGGCACATAAGAGGCCCCCCAAAGGTGGGCGAACCCTCGAACAAGCTGGTGAAAGCGTCGAAGGGCATCTCCTAAGTGGCCTAACCAAACTATTTTACTTGGAGAATCATTTAGTTTACCATACATTTATGTAATTGCTAAAAGTGACTTGAAATACTGGCTTGCACCATTCCTAAAAGTTCAACAATCAGCCTTCAAGCACCCACGCGAGCTGGCTTCACCTGCCGGGCGGGCCGGGGAGGCCTGGGAGGCCATACTGCATGGAATGAGGGGTCAGGGAGAGACTGAATTCTGGCCTCCGGGCTGGTATTTATTGGCTCTGCTGACTCAGCACACCATCTGCCTTCAGATGCACTCATCACCACTCTCTGTGCCTGGTTTATGTCCAGACTCTTCCATTTATTAAAACGGCTCTTGTTCCAGGCACCACTGGCTTCTAAGTGACTCCCCAGGTGCCAGCAGGGGGCTGAGGCCACTTGGCAGCAGGCAGGAGATGGGGGTAGGGAAAAGGGAGGGAGGATGCTCAGCCCGTGGTCTAGCAGCTGCCTCTGGTTTGTCCTCCACAACTGCCCATGGGGGTCACCAACCCAGAATGACTATAGACACGGCCAGGGCCATCCAAACCAGAATGACCCAAAGGCTCAGGGGTGACACAAGGCTGGAGGCTGTTGTCATGGGGACCACACGCACAGGAGCACAAGGCCGTGAGGGAGGAGGTACACGTCCACCCCCCTGAGGCTCCCTCTCTTCCATGAGAGATTAACTCAGGAAGAACCAGCTTTTCAAGGGAGACAGGAGCCGCTCACAAAATGGGTGCAACAGGTGGACGCACGGTTCCAGCCAATGGCTGGTGACCAATGGCAATGGGCTTTTCCTGCCAGGCCCCCCTGGAAGCTACTGCCTTGTCGGACTCTGGGCCTGGCTGGCATCTCTGAGCACTGGGTCCCCGGAAAATGAGCTGCCTGTTACAGTTGGGGAAGGTGGTAGCCTTAGCTGATGTCCCTCAGGTTGTGCCCCCCCAGGACCCTAGCAGGACAGGGCAGGACAAGCCTAACCAGGTCTCTCCCTCAGCGTCCAGGTAGTGGGCCGGCCTGGCTTCCCCCCAGGGTCTTCAGAGCAAGTCCTGTAGTCCAAGCAGCCAGGAAAGGCCTAGACACAGGCATCCTCAGGGGACGCTGCCAAGGACCCTCTGCCTCCAAGCGCCTGACGGTGCCCATGTCAGCGTGCTGGTCAGCCCACGGGGAGGAGCGGGGCCTGACCATGGAGGGCTCCTTCACAGACGTAGCTCCACGCAGGGAAGAGGCCCCCAGCTTCAGAAGCAGCCCTAGGCTCCGACCCTCGCCCTGTGTGGCCCTGGTCACAGTATTCAATCTCTCTGCACCTCAGTTCTCCTTTTTTTTTTTAATTTTAGAGAACATATATATATATTTTTTTTTAAGATTTTATTTATTCATGAGAGAGACAGAGAGAGGGAGGCAGAGACACAGGCAGAGGGAGAAGCAGGCTCCATGCAGGGAGCCCGACGTGGGACTCGATCCCGGGTCTCCAGGATCACACCCTGGGCTGAAGGCGGGCGCTAAACCACCGAGCCACCCGGGATCCCTGCACCTCAGTTATCCTATCTGCAAAATGGGGCAATAATCCTACCTACCTCAGAGGGTGGCTGCCAGGGCCTGGTAGGGGTCCTACTGACCATGTTTCCTCCTGCTCTAGTTACATTTGCTCAGAGGCGTGTTTTGTTCTGTTCCAGGAGTTCAGGAAGGGCTCTGCTGGGCAGTCCCCTCCTGGGGTCTCTCATGAGGCCCAGTCAGATGTCCCAGGCGCTGTAGTCATCTGAGTGTTCTTCTGGGCTTCGCATCCAGAAATTCTCCCTCCAGGCCTGCAGGTGATCTAGGGGCAGGGGGTGGGATGGGGGTGCCTCTCCAGGACGTTCAGGCATCTCACAAGGAGCAGGTGTCCCAGTGAGTGATCTAGGTGGAAGCTCCAGGAGCTTTCATGACCTAGCACCTCGTCCTCAACCCCTCTCCCCACTTCCCCTGGCCTGCCCACACTCAAGGCGAGTGGACACAGACCTACTTCTCCTGGGAGGGGCCAGAGAATTGGAGGCAGTATCTTGAAACCTTTACAGAGACTTTGCCTGAACCCTTCAATAAATATTTGCTTGGTAGTCAGATTAACAGGAAGCCTGGCTGGCCAATTTTTTTTAAAGACTTAATTTTTTGAGAGAAGTTTTTTGTTGTTGTTGTTTAAGATTTATTTATTTGACAGAGAGAGAAAGAGCACAGGCAGGGGGAGTAGCAG
Organism: Canis lupus dingo; assembly: GCF_003254725.2. Classification (NCBI taxonomy): domain Eukaryota; kingdom Metazoa; phylum Chordata; class Mammalia; order Carnivora; family Canidae; genus Canis; species Canis lupus. Next base: position 12,498,804 of record NC_064248.1, on the reverse strand, counting down.
AGGGAGAGGAAGAAGTGGACTCCCCGTGAAGACGGCAGCCTGACATGGGGCTGGATCCCAGGACCCTGAGATCATGACCTGAGTGAAAAGAAGGCAGATGCTACAGCGCCTGAACCACCTATAGGCTCCCCTCTAAGAGCAGTTTTATGTTCACAGCAAAATTGGGAGGAAGATAGAGGCTTCCCATGTCCCCCTCCCCACCTCCACATGCACAGCCTCCTCCCCCACATCCCCCACCAGGTGGTCATTTTGTTAACGATCGATGAGCGTGTATGGACACAACATAATCGTCCATAGTTCGCAGTAGGGTTCACTCTTGGTGTCGTACCTTCTGTAGATTTGGACACACATGTGATGACACCCAGCCGTCATTCTAGTGTCACCCAGAGTAGGTTCACTGCCCTGCAGATCCTCCGTGCTTCGCTTCTTCACTCCTCCCACCCCCAAGCCCCCAGCAACTGCTGTCCCTAGTTGCGCCTCTTCCAGAATATCATAGAGTTGAAATTATATAGTATGTGGCATTTTCAGACTGGCTTCTTTCACTTACAAATATGCATTTAGGGTTCCTCCGGGTCTTTTCTTGGCTGGATGGCTCATTCCTTTGTAGCACCTAATACTATTCCATTGTCTGGATGGACCACGGTTTATCCATCACCTAGCAGAGGACGGATTGGTTACCTCCAAGTTTGGACACTTGTGGATAAAGCTGCTGCTGTAAGCATCTTTGCGCAGGGTTTCGTGAGGACATAAGTTTTACACTCCTTTGGGAGCTTAAGGGGCACCACCACTGGATCATATGGTAGATGTTAATTTTTATTAAAAAATTGCCAAACTGGGACACATGGGTGGCTCAGTGGTTGAGCATCTGCCTTCAGCTCAGATTGTGATCCCAGGATCCTGGGATCGAGTCCCGCATCAGGCTCCCTACATGGAGCCTGCTTCTCCTTCTTCCTGTGTCTCTGCCTCTCTCTCTCTCTCTCTCTTTCTCTCTGTGTGTGTGTGTGTGTCATGAATAAATAAATAAACAAATAAATAAATAAAAGGAAAAAAAGAAAATGCCAAACTCCCCAGTTGGCAGCACCATGTTATATCCAGCTTACTGATTTTTTTCTTTTCCTGATCAAAATATGCTGAAGTTCATCTTGAGGCCAGGTTGGTCACTCCTGCCCTTAATGCCTCAGCCCTCAGCCAGTTTGGCAGGCACTCAAGTCAATTTGGGTAAAATGGTTGTGTGGCTCCTGAAGATGAGGCTCTGCTGTGGAATCCACCATCCACAGGGGCAGCGGGAGCCTCTGCCAGACTCAGCACTGGCATCCTGCGGTGAGCGCTGGAGATGCGCCCTGCCAAGGCACCCCGGGACTGCACACCAGAGCTGGGGCCTAGTGTGGGGCTCTCCAAAGTTCTGGGGGTGCAGCCAGTGGAGCATGTTTGCAAGCAGTGACTCCTCTGGCAGACGCACCAGGACCCTTCGAGCCTATGAGCCCTCTGCACCCTCACGTTCCAGCTTGGGGCCTCTGGGACTGGCAGGCAAGATTGCCATTGCTTGTGGCCAAGTCCTCAAGAGCCAGGTGCTACTGTCCTGAGGCCACACCTGCCCTGTGGCCTGCCTGCAGCTTTTGGGGTCACTGAGCCTCTGTCCTCCTACCACATGCCAAGCACAGTGTCGGGCCCTGGGGATGAGAGCCAGGAGTAGCCTCTGTCCCCTGCAGTTGGCAGTTTCTTGGGAAGACAGACAATACCTGTGCACCTGTTCTTGGGGCCTACTGTGAGGTTAGCAGGCAGCATCAGAAATGACTCCCATGGGGAGCTGCAGGTGACAGGGCCTTGATGGTCCACAAACGGGTGAGCAGGCAGGGGGCCCAGACTGTGCAAAGGCCTAAGGTGCAAATTTCGGGTGTGTCTGGGAAGCACAAGGGATAGCGAATGAGGAGATAAGGCTACAGAAGCTGGCAAGGCCCCACATTGTATCCTGGGAGGTACCCCAAGTCCCACACGAGAACAGCTGAGATCCACAGCCCAAGCCTCTGGGGGGCTGGTGAGCACTCGCCAGGGACCAGGCTCCATCCGGGAGCCTTCCCAAATGAGCACTGGTCTTTACATCTGCACTGGATGGGTTTTCCCATTTCATAAGAAATCTGAGGCTCAGAGAGGTTAAGAAATATGACCAAAGACACACAGCAGAGTAAGGTTTGAATCCAGCCCCACCTTGGCACCCTGAGTAGAGGAACTAGTCAGAGAGGGAGTGTGTGTGTGTGTGTGGGGGGGGTGTCAGGGGGGCTGCAGCTGGCTCCTACCCACTCAGGAGCTGATCATGGGCCCCTCCTGTCCCCTGTGCTCTCAGCCACGTCATAGGAGGAGAGTTGACACCATGGGAGTCCACAACTGCTACAAAGCAAAAACCTGGCTGCTAAATAGGAACCTGTCCACCACTGGTCTATGTGAAACCGAACATATGTGTGTTCATGTCTGTGTGTCTGTATGTGTATCTGTGCATCTGTGTGAGACTGTGCATGTGTGTGTTCGTGTCTGCATGTGTGACTTGTATGTTGGTGTGTCTGAGGGTGTGTCCCATGTATGCACACGCCTGTACGTCTGTGTGTAGTCAGGGTGCATGTGTTTCTGTGTGACAGTGAGTTGAGAGTGTTTATATGTGTCTGTGTGATTGGTGTTTGTGTCTGTCACTGTGTGTGTCATTGTGGATGTCACTGCGCACTGCATGTGTATCACTGTGTGTGTCACTGTGTGTGGCCTCTCAAGCTGCAGGTTGTGGTTTCAAGTGAAATAGAGTCTGCGTGAAGACACTGCTGGCAAATGTCCTTGAGGAGGCAAAGGACTTGGGCTGCACGAAGAGGGGAGGGGCCGGAGCCAGCTGAGACAGACCGCGCCCAGCCCAGAGCAGAAATGAAGTCACAGGACAGGATCGGAAGCCGCCCCCCGCCAACCCCCCCCCCCCCCCCCCCGGTCTGGCCCTCGGAGTGTCCCCAGCCCTGCAGGCAGCAGGGCCCTCGAGAGCCTTCCATGCCATGACCACAGCCCTTGAGAAAGCAGTGTCAGGAGGGTTTGTAGGGATAAAAATATAAACTTGGTTGCTTACAAAAATCACTCGCAGCTTAAAAGCACTGGCCCCCTGTTGTCATGGAGTTGACAATACCGATAAGGATCAAAGGGACAAGAATAGACTGAAAGGACTGGTTCCCACTTAACTCTTAGAATCTTTTTTTCCCCTAAATTTCTGGCTCTCTCTTCCTGAAGAATATTCTAGATGCTGTAGTGTGACCCCCATTTTGTGAACGCTGCATCCTCTGCTGTCCCAGGACAGCCCCCCAAGCCATGGGGCCGTCTGACTGCCCACCCTCCTAGCCCCCGGGTGGCCGTGTGAGCCATGCTGGACCCATCAGGGCTCTGCCCTGGGACTCTCCCATTGGGATGGAGAGAGGCGGGTCAGGCCCTCTTGGGACACGGGATAGGAGCCATGAGTGATGGGGACAGAGACTGAAGGCCCTCCCCGCAGTCTGGCTTCCTGTTCTAGCACTTCTGAGGCCCTGTCTCCCCTGGCTGAGCCCCCAAGTGGTTCTATGAGAGGGGTGTGTGTCCCTCGAAACTTCCCGAGTCCTGATCTGAAGCCCGGTTACTCTCCAGCCAGCCCCTCACTTTTCCCTTGCACATATTTATCACAAGGGGCGCTATGTGTGCACAGGGGCTGTCACCTGTCAACCCTGCCCCATTCCCACTGCTAGAAGTGGTGCGAGGGCCGGGACCTGTATGGCTGCCTCAGTCAGGGCTCTTTCAGGGGCGAGGTTCAAAAACCCAATTCAAACTGCCTTAAGCAAGAAGGGAACGTGTGGCCTGCATCACTGGGGCGTCGGGACCCGAGCGGGCCGTCAGAGATGCCACCAGACCTCTCATCCCTCCATCAGCCTCTCTGTGCAGCAGCCCCGCCTTCAGAACCGGGGTAACGCTGGTCACAGACGCCGGGGGCGCCACTGATGTGGATTCATAAACCCCAAGCAGGACAGTCCCCTCCCTAACACGCCCGTGTCGCAGAGCTCAGAAGAGGCTTTGCTGGCCCTGCAAGGCTCCCACGGCCTCTGCTGAACCAGTCACAGACTTGGGGTCACAGTGCGGTGATTGAACTGCCCCAGAAGGAGGTACGGTCACATGGCAGGGGCTGGAGGGTGGGGGATGGCCCTCCAGCAGAAAGGCCTGGGGCCCTGACACCCACCCCCAAGGCCCACAGCCTCATATGGTCTCTCAGCCACAAGGCATCTGGCTCTACCATCCTGGGGCTCAGAGGCTGGAGCTCTGGTCTCAGGGGGACACATACAGACAATGCAATTGAGATGAGAATCCCAGGTCCCAAGGGCACAACTCATCCAAGGCTCAGGTGGGGCAGGAGGAACCGAGAAGGAGAAGCAGGCCCAGAGGAGCATCCTGGGGAGCAGAGAGGGAGGCCCCTTCAGCAAGGAGTGTGCTTTGCAGAGAACAAGGCCGGACGCCCCCCACCAAGGGAGGGGGCGGCGGGGTGGAGGGCACATGGGGGCCGGGTCTGCCGGGAGAAGCCAGGTCGTGGCTGCCACTCAGAGGGCGATCCCACCAAACTTGCGCACGATTTGGCCGGCAAGCACGTGCCTGGCCGATGACTCCACGTGGAGAATTGCGACTGCCACCTGCTCTGGCCCAGGGAGGCAGCGTGACCTGCCCAAGGCCACGTGGCTGCGGTGCTGGGAGACAAAGTCCCAGAGAAGCTTCCCTCCGTCCTTGGGTCAAGATGGAAAAATTCAAAGCACCCTCAGCTCCCAGTGGCTCGGAAGGCAGCCATACCGTCAATTATTAATCATCCCTTAAAAGCCCAGGAAAACTGAGATGGGAAAGCCACGAGGCCCCTCACAGCCTTTGCCTAAAAAGCCACAATGGGTCTGTGTTAAGCCACAGACCCCAGAGGCCAAGAGCTCCCCGTTTCTGAGGCTCCCTGGAAGAATGACCCCTCTGCTGAGGACAGGACTTTGCAAACCAGGAAGGGGTTTCCGGGCAGGCTTCGTTGTCCCTGTCACTTTATGGGGAGCCGGGGGGGCAGGGTGGGGGATGTGACACTTTAGGGTATGTCAGCAACACCACCCAACCTCTGCGTCCCGGGCTCCGTGGGCAAATGCTCAAGAACCCAGAGGCGAATCTTTGGCTAAGGGCAGAGTCCTTTCTTCTCCATGAATATTTATCACACGTGAACCTGGCTTGTTCGTACTTCATAAAGCAAGGCACGTTCGCCCGAACATTATAATGTGTATATTATTTCATGGACTGTGATCTTTATTTCCAGTCACTCCCCTTCTCACTCTTTTCTTTCTCACCACCCACCTCTCCTCCCAACCCATGCCTCCTTCAGCAGCCGTCGAAGAGCCCCTGCAAACCCACCGTGGACGGGGCAAGGCAGCAGGGACCGTGCATCCTGGGAAAAGCGCTCGGGAGCCTGCACTTGTCGTGAACCCATCTCCTGTGGCTTCTGCAACAAACACCACACACTGGATGACTCAGAACATCGTGTAGGCTGAACTGCGACCCCAAAATTAACGCAGTGTCCCAAAATAATGACTGTCTTCGGAGATAGGGTCTTTAAAAGGGTAATTTTTTTTAATTACTTATTTACTCATGAGAGACACAGAGAGGCAGAGACACAGGCAGAGGGAGAAGCAGGCTCCCTGCAGGGAGCCCAACGTGGGACTCGATCCCAGGACTCCAGGATCACGCCCTGGGCCGAAGGCAGGCACTAAACCACTGAGCCACCCAAGCTGCCCTTTCAAGGGGTAATTAAGGTAAAATGAGATCCCAAGGGTAGTCCCCAATCCCACAGGACTGGAGTCCTTAGAAGAGGAAGACTTCAGGGCACAGATAGGCATAAGGGATGATGACATGGGGACACAGAAGATGACCACCTACACACCAGGGAGGGAGGCCTCAGGAGGAGCCAGTCCTGCCCACACCTTGCAGGGGCTGAGGAGGGTCTGCCCCAGGGTTTGGCGATCCTGGACATTCCTTGGGTTGTAGACACCTCTCCCTCTGCCTCTAAGGACACTGGTCATCGGATTAGGGCCCACTTTAATCCATCTGGACCTCCTCCAAACCTGTGCAGAGACTCTGTTTCCAGACAGGGTCACATTCACAGGCACTGGGGCTTAGGACTTTGGGCATAGCTTTGGAGGCCACAGTTTAAGCCACAACGTGGCACCGTGTACGAGGCCAGCGTATGGAGGGGAGCAGTGTGGCGAGGAAGCCACAGTGGCTCAATCCCCGGCACTTTGAGCCTTGGCCCGGGGAACAGACCTGGGAGGGGGAAAGCCACCATCTGCCAGTGACCACATTTGAGATGCAGAGTGAGAACTGCCGGGCTGAGCCCAGTTCACTGCCAGACCCGTGAGCAGAATGGGCGGCTGCCATTGCTTCAACCCTTGCTTTTGAGGGGCAATTTCTTACATAGCACCAGATACCTCAACAACCATCCCACTTTCCACAATGGCCACAGCATGTCACATTCCCACCGGCAAAGTCTGGGGGTGCCTCTTCCCTCATCCTCGCCATCACTGGGTGTTATCGCTTTCAACATTTTTTTAACCATTTGGTCAGTAATGAGGGATATTCAAGTTTGTAAACCCGCGGTACACTGCTCTCAGGCGTGGATGCCCAGGGAGTCTCGGCTCGCCTAGGCCGACCTCTCATGCTCTCAATGGGCAACGGAGCATCAGAGTGACGTGGCTTGTGCAAGACACACCCTGGGCCTTTACTGGTTCTGTCACCCCAGCCGCTCCACCCAGAGCTACCATGTTCATCTGATCCTATGTGGTTTTCATGGCTCATGTATCCCTCAGACTCCCAGGGAAAACAGACGGTGCACTCAGGTTGGGATACTTCCAGGAGGGCTTGTTTCCAAGAGTGGGGGACAGAGGGTCAGGAGCCATGGGAACAGTGCAGAGACCTGGGGCAGTACCAGAGCTGCTGCCCCCAAACCCTGGGAGTCGGAGAAGGGTCGGCAACTGGAGTCTGGAATGAGAGGATCATGCAGAGAGGAGCCTGGAAAGCCGCGGTGGCAGGAGAGACACCGCCAGCTGAGGTAACCTCAACAGGTGGGAGTCAGGGAAGAGATGCCCTGACCCCACTCTGCCCCCTCCCTCCAATCTCTCACTGGGGACTTCCGTTGACCAAACCCAACCGGGAGCCAGAGGCAGGGACCCTGCTAGTGTGGCCCATATGGGGCAGCAGCCTCCAAGGGCACAGAGGAGACAGGAGGGGGCAGTAGGGCAAACCCAGGAAGATATTCCATGTAGTCTGATGATGAAACTACCACGGCCATCCTGTCAGCAGCTGCTGACATATCTGGGCCTTGAGAGCTGGGAGAAATCGCCCTGGAGGCTCCTTAGTCTTTGGGAGGAAGCGGGGGCCCCACTGAGGATCTGATGAAATCCAAGTGTTCCTCCTCCCAGCAATAGGCACATCCATCTCCAAGCAGCAGAAACACCAATAGAACAGCTTTCTGCCAGAAAAGGAATTTACTGGCTCATGCGGTGGGTGTCAGGTAAGGCTAGATCCAGGGTCACAGCACTGCCAGGGCTTTACCTCTCCCTCCTTCTCTCTCTGTGCTTGTCATCCTGAACTTCCTTCTGTATCTCAGTGCTTGGCACAGGGCAGACAGGTGGCTGCCACAGCTTGATCCTATCTTCCCAAGTTAGGAGACCCTATGGGAGAACCCCCCAAGCTAGACCCAGCGGGAGTTCTGGGGAAGGCTCTGGGGGGCCATGCACGAGCCACATGCCCATCCCCAACTGACCACTATGTCCCCGTGGATGCTGTCCTGTGACCGGCCTGCATTGTGCCTGACGGTCCTGCCACCTCCACTATGGGATGGGATAAAGAAGGTTTGTTTGTTTGTTTGTTTGTTTGTTTGTTTGTTTGTTTGTTTCTAAAGACTTATTTATTCATAAGAGAGACACAGAGAGAGGCAGAGACACAGGCAGAGGGAGAAGCAGGCTCCATGCAGGGAGCCCGATGCGGGACTCGATCCAGGGACTCTGGGATCACACCCTGGGCCAAAGGCAGACGCTCAACCACTGAGCCACCCAGGGGTCCCTGAAGAAGCTTTTCAAACCAACCTTAACTGTGGCAGCCACAGTCCATCCCCTTAGACACCTGACATTTCAGGGGCCACTGACCACTGCCAATCTCTTTCCGGTACAGGAGGAGGAGCAGAGCCGTAGATCAAGGTCACTCAGGGAGTGGAGAACAAAGCCGTCTAGGCTTTCTCTTAGAGAGCCTGAAACCTATAAATCCTTAAATGGCATTAGCAAGGGACAAGCACTGAGTTTCCTTAATCCGCCAAGGGGATTAGGAAAATGCAGCCAAGCTAAGCTCCTTTCAGGGACGAGAAACAGCCACCCCCCACCAGCACTGTGCTTCTCCTGAGCTGGCCCATCCCTGGAGGGTAGGCAGTAGGCCCTGCAGCCAACATCCTGGGGCCTCGGGACCCCCCCCCACACACACACACACATAACACTGCAGCCTGGAACTAATGACCACTGGCATCAGCAGCATCCGACAGCTGAGGAAGGTTTCCAGGGGCACAGGCAGGTGTTCCGGATGGACCAAACCACATGAACGAAGGTATCAAGTCTGGAATTAGGGTCATCCCTGCCCCTAAATTTGCAGGGCCTGGGACAAAGGTTAAATGAAAAAAGGCCCACTTGCCGTCAGTCCAAACAGTGAAGAGCAAACAAACTGTTGAACAAACATGTTCTGTCTCACACCTTCTAACAACATGGTGTGAATTGAGCCTCCTTTTAGGACGGGGGGGGGGGGGGGGGGGCAGGCAGCAGCACCCCGCTGACCTCTGACTTCTGGTCGCCCATGCTACCATGCTAGCCAACCCTGGTGCAGGAGCTCCCTTCTTTCCCACCCCTGTCGACCCATGGGTCACAGTGACATGTCACACATGCATGAGTGTGGACCTCCCAGCCTCTGGGGCCGTGTTCTGTCCTCCTTCCCCACACAGGCTCGCCCCTGTTCACCCTTGGTCCAGGACTGCACATGCCAGCCACATAGCCAGTCATCGGGGGAGGAGTCCCCACAGACCCCAGAAGGGGCTCAGGACTGCTCCTGACCCAGGGTGGGGCTTCGGGCAGTGGTTCGACTTGGCAGAGTCAGTTTGGCAGGATCGGGGGGTGAGCAGTGAAGTGGACAGAGCTGGCCAGCCCTGACGCCCCTGACAGCCTGGGGTGGGAGCCACGAGAGGACTGGATCCTGGGAGCACACAGTCAGCTCCATGCCAGAAGACAGGCCTCCGGATGCCACGGGCAGGGGGTTGCGGGGTGAGACGTGCCCAGGAGCCAAGGAGGAACCGTGACAGAGAGGGGACCCCAGGCTGGAGTTCATGCCCCCTGAGTCCAGGGCATGAACAGTCTGGGATGTGTTTATGGGACCCTCAGAGGGGAAGACCGCCCCCCTTGATGTGGAGCACAGGCAGTGAGAAGCGGTAGTGTGCTGGGAAGGGCGTAACCAGCAGCTCTCGGGTAGGAAAAGCCCTGATCTGAAGCAGTGGCCAATTCCCGTGGTGTAAATGTTCCCACCACAGCCGATTTCAAGGTGTCAACAGGACATCAGGGAACAGAGTTGGGAAGAGAGATGCCGAAGCACACCATCACTTGGCACCACTCCCATCACCTCGAGAGCAGAGAAAAGTAAAATAACCAAGACATGATGAGTCTTCGATAAGTATTAATTTAGCACGTTCATTTAATTTTTAGTAATGGCTGAGTCTAAGGACCATCTTGCAGAATTCCCTGAGAATGTAAAACTCAGCTCTCCAGAGCTGGTGGTAGCTGTGTTCTCCAGCACAGCCCTGAGGAGCCTAGATGCAGAGCTGAGGCATCTAGAATGTTCCCTGGCTAAATCCTCCATGGGGTAGAGTGATAGGGGGACTGTGCCCACTGCCCCCCAAGGGCCACATCCATCCCCCTTCCCAGCCTGAGGGGCAGCCTGACCTCCAGGTGCCAAACACACCAGGAGACCCCGTCACTCTGGCCGTGGGCAGGCTGAGGATCCCATCCCTGGTGGCCCCCTTCCTGCACTGGCCCCCAGCAGCCAGGCCCCCATGCCCTAAGTGCTCTGGGGGCTCCGCTCCTCCCCTGCCCTGTCCCGCAATAAGGATACTGGGACCTCAGCTCAAGCCTGCCCTGGCTGCTTGTCCTACCACCCCGTAGCCTAGATGATCTGGAACTGCAGGGTGACCTACAGACAACGCAGGTCACCTGTTGTTACACGGCCCTCTGCAGCCCAAGCTGTTCCTTGCAGCAAGCAGCCTGCGGGAAGCCTCCTGGACCGGCCTCGGGCTGGACGTCCCGGCCTCACCAGGAAGCCCTGCACCCCTGGCACCGACCCCGTAGGATCGAGTGTGCCCTGGGCACGGTAACGTTCATCCTGTTGATGGCGGAGAACAGCCCCCGGGTGCCGAGTTCAGTGCCAGCGGGCTCGACGATCGGCACACGGTATTAATGTAATTAGCAACGATCCCGTGACACGGCCACTGTTGTGACCCCATTTTTATAGATGAGGCAAGTGAGATCTGCTCAGCGGTCACACAGCTAGGAGGTAGAAGGCCCGGGCAGACTCAGATTTGTCTGACAGCAAGGCTCAACCTCAAGCCTTGTGCTCTCCTGAGTGGAGGAAAGGACCAGGTGTCGGGGCACAGTCTCCAGGGGTGGGGGTGGTTATCCTCTCTCTCTCTCTCTCTCTCTCTCTCTCTCTCTGCAATCTCCCAGTCAGTAATCTCACCGCACATGTGGACCCCAGATGTGACAAGTGGCTGGACAGATATTCCCCTCCACCGATGTTCTCCATCCAAGGAATGGTGCATCGCGCTTGGTTCACCTTTCTGTGTCACACGTTTCTGGATTCGGTGGATTATCATCTTTACATTCAGAGGAAACAATAAAGCTATTTTCAGCTTGGGAACAAACGAATCCAGTGGTAAATAAAACCCCAAAGCCTGGTGCTGGGAAGGCCCACACTGTCCTCCCAGTTGGCAGGCTTCCTCTGCCTGGGGGGGCTCCGTCCACACCCCGGGGGGGGTGGGAGTGTGCAGGCCCAGAAGGGAAGCAGGCAGGGAGCGTTCTGGAATCATAGCAGCTGTATGATCCCCACGTCGGCTTTACGGATGCAGACACTGAGGTCCAGAGAGGGTGAGCTGCCCGCCGGGGACACAGCCCTGGGCGCCAGGGAGCGCTGTCCCCGGCTCCGCTGGTGCTCCGGCTCCCGCGGCTGCTCCAGTGTTTTCTCAGCACTTGAGAACAGATGGCTCCAACTCCCACCCACGGAAGCCAAACATTTTCCCTGGTTACCCTGCTAATTTGCTCACAAGCCTCCTCTTGTAAATAGAGAGTACAAAGGCTCCTGTGAACAGCGTGCCCGACGAGCAAATTCTGACTTCACTGGAAAGGCTTCAGACGGAGCACAGCAAGCCCCAGGTAAGGCCCAGGTGTGGCTCAGGTGTGGCTCAGGTGTGGCCAGCAGCCTCGGTGGCCAGCCCGTCATAAGCAGGTACCAGCTCGGGCTCCAGCCCCGGTTCTGCCCCTCCCACCAAGGCTGGCTGGGAAAGCTTGGGCCGGCCCCTGGGGCTCCCTGGCATCCTTCTCTCACCTGTGAAATGGGTGTGCTGATTCCAGAGCCGTAGGACGTGAGATATCATGCATGTGCTCCGGGAACAGAGGAGAGGTGTCTGTGAGAATCCAGTCACCTTCATCTGGTGACAGTGGGCTGGCGTCACTCTGCACCCCACCCCTCACCCGACAATAGTCCACTTGCTCAGCCCCTTTCACTTCTGGAGCCCTCCTCCCAAGACCCAGAGAGGAGCTAACGCCTCAAGATTCTCAGCTGTGTGATGCTGCACGAGCGCCTTCACCTCTCTGGGCCTCATCCCCACCTGTGAGGATCCAATGATCCCTGATACCCAGTGAGTGCTCAGGGTCATCCCTACCTCACCAAAGCCAGGGGAGGCTCCTTGGAGGAGGGGGCGGTGGCCTGGAGCTCTTGCAGAAGAGTAGATGTTGGTGGGGTAGAGGGGAGTGTGCGTCAACGGGCAGGTCCTCCAGGTAGAAGGAACTCCGTGGGTAAAGCTCAGGAAGGAGTCACCTCCCTGTGGGGGAGCGGAAGCCACAGGAGCCCGGGTGTGGCTGGTGCTGGGCGGAGAGGGGGCACAGCGGCTAGCCAGGTGGGCAGGGGATCCAGAGGTTTGGAACTGGCAGGGAGAGAGGAGTCAAGGCTCCCAGCAGGTCCCCAGGGTCCCCCAACCTCACCCACAGCAGCCATAATGAAGAGCTCTTCCTGCTAAAAGCTCCTGGAGCCGGGCCAGGCAGCGTCTGCCGTCCTGGCCACCCTCCAGCGGCAACCCTGGGAGCTGCTGTCCCATCCTGCTGGCGGCCTGTGGTGTCCTGGGGGGTGCAGACCCGGGAGGCCACTTATGGCTTGGGGGCCCAGTCCAGGAAGCCTGGCCAGGGTGCCACGCCTTTGATCTGTAGGCCTGGGGCGTGGGGGTCCAGGGGATGGCATAACCTGCAGGATCCACAACAGTGGCTGAAGAGGGAAGAGCGCGATCCTGGCCCTGCTGTGGGACTGGAGCAAGCCCTCCCACCTCTCTGAGCCTCCCGCCTCTGTCAGCCTCCCCTGGCAGAGTCGCAGTGAGGATTGGAGCAGAGCCTGGCTCCTAGCCGCTGCCCGTAGCGTCCACCCCCACCCCCATCACGCACAGCACCACGCAGGGGGGTCTTCACCCTCTTAGGACAGAATTACCGGCTTTGCTTGTTTATTGGATTTAAACAAAGCCCAGATGGCTGACTCCCCTCTTCTCCCGAGGTTGACAGCACAGGTGCTTGCATGGAGGCAGGGGCACTGCGCTGGGCAGCGATGGGGCAGACGGTGCGTCCTGGAGGGTGACGCCCGGCAAGGGCTTCTCCTCTCTGCACCCGGGTCCTGGGCAGTTCCAGGGGCCTTTCCGTCCATGGCCAGACATAGGCTTTGACACCGTGGTGGTCCCCGGGCCCGCCCTAAGTTGCCTCAATAATCCTGTGTCCTGGGGTCACTGTGAGCACAAAATGCAGTGCATATATGGCTGTGACCCACCATCCCAGGTGGGAGTCCCACCTCACCACTCACCGGCTGGCTTCTTCATCTCTAAGAGGGGGTTCAGGGCACACCCGTCTGTGCAAGAATTAGAGAAGGTGACGTCAATGAAGGCCACTCCCCGCTCAGGGGGACGCGGGAGGGGAGACCCCCGTCCCTTGAGATCCGCTGAGCCTCCCCCTGCTGGGCGCATCCAGCAGCAGCCCACGCAGCATCCCTCCCTCTGCGCTGGGGAGGCTCCCGCTCCCTCTCCCTCCCCGGGCTGTGTCCTGGGCAGGCCCCACACTTCGTTCTCTGTCTGGCTCTTGGCTGCAAGTACCGGTTTGACGGGAAGATTCTAATGGGCTTTAAGTTAATAAGTTGGGAATAAATTAGGTTTGAGCTCCGTAGGAAGCAGATGGCGCAGCCGCCGTGGCCTGGAACAGCCCCGCTGGAGCAGCGACGGGCAGGCAGGGGCATGGCTGGGCTCTCTTTATTCTTCTTTCTCCTCCAACATCTTATTATGAAAATTTAACATAAAGAAGATCCAAAAGAATCGTGCAGTGAACACCCATATGCTCACTGTCTGCATTTGCTCTGTGAGCTCACTGGGACAGCTGCCCGTCCCCCCCGTCCCCCTTGCCAGCCACCAGCCCAACTCGCTGTTTTTAATGCATTTCTAAGTCCGTGGCAGACATCAGTCACTTCACCCCTAAACATGCATATCATTAGCTAGAGGTCAATATTTGTTTTGGGTTTGGGTTGTTTGTTTTTAGGTAAAATTTACTAACAGTGAAATGCACAAATCTAGAGTGGACACTTGCTGAGTTTTGACAGATGCACACATTGCAGAAGCCAGAGCTCCACCGAGACACAGCATCGCCGTCGCCCCAGATAGCTCCCCATGCCCCGCACGCTTCCCGAGGGTGATCACCCTCTTAATCACCTCAGAACCATGTTGTCTGGTCTAGAACTTCATATGAATGGATATGTGTCCTTCTGTGTCCTTTTTCACTCGGCACAATGCTCTTGAGATTCCTTCCGGTTGTTGGGGTATCAGTGCTGCGTTCCCTTTTATTGCTGAGTACCGCGCTGTGGTCTGGAAGGACCACAGTCTGTGTACTCATCTCCTGCTGATGGACGCCTGGGCTGTTGCCAGGATTTTACTATTGTGAATAAAATCCTTATGGGTCTTTTTGTGGACATTAAGTTTATTTTAGTTTAGTTTTTTAAAGATTTATTTATTTATTTATTTGGGGGGGAGAGAGAGGGAGAGCAAGTGGGGGAGGGGCAGGGGGAGAGAATCTCAAGCAGACTCCTCACTAAGCGTGGAGTCCGATGGGAGACTCCACTTCATGACCCGTGAGCTGAGCTGAAACCAAGAGCCAGATGTTCAATCCATTGAGCTACCCAGGTGCCCTGACATGAAGTCTATTTTTAAGCTAATCTTGAGTCCCTCTTTCCCCTAAAACAAGACCAGCTCACTCCATAGCTGCAGGGGTTAGGATAATGCTTCAACTGTCCCCCCTGGTTTTTGGCTGGCCACATCTCCCCAGACTGAGTCCCCGTGGTGGGCCGTGGTGGGCCTTGGCGGTCTGCAGTGGCTCGTGCTCCTTCATGGGTGGCCAGGCTGGCGGCTGTTGTCTGCAGTGGTGAGAGCTACTCTGGAAAGTCTAGCTTGGGCCCAAAGTGTCTCCTTCAAGGTTTGTGTACAAGCACACGCACCTGGGAGGCTTGGTTGGATTGACCACCAGAAAAAACAGACCCGAGGGCCCCAGGGAAGGGATTCACCCCAAAGCAGAGATCAACTGTAGAGTACCACTGACGAAACACAGCAAAATCTCAAAGGTGCCACAGAGAGTGGCCATGGAGTAACAGACACGGCTAAGAAACACTCCAGGCCATACTCAAAACTCTCAGCCAGGTGGAAAGGGCTTCTAAGAATCTTAAAACTTAGACTTTCTCTGCTCGACTAGAGGGCTCCTAAAACTCCCATGGCCCCAAACAGAGAGACAATGTCTCAAACAGATGTGCATGTGTGGCTCTTACCCAATAGAGGGTGTTGTAATCTCATACACAGGAAGCCCACAAGGTTTTCAAAGGAATCATATCGGCTGGCCTGAGCAGAGCTGATGGGGCTTCAAGGCTGGCGAGCTGGCCTATAGCCCTCTCACCCTTATCAGCCATTCCTCGAGGGCGAGTGTGTGCAAGTTGGGTGAGATCAGCTGGCTCAGAACCCCTTGGGCTTTGGGTTCTACCCTAGTGCCCACTGAGGAATTATGGGAGAGAGTTAGCAATAGAAGGACACCTTTTAGAAAGCTCACTCTGCCCAAGAAGAGGGGTTGGAGGGCAGAGTGGCAAAAGCCAGGAGACCAAGGAGGAGGCCCTGATAGCCATCCTACTGAAAAATTATTTTTTTTTTTGGTGGGGGAAGCATCTGAGGCCATTTAGAACAGCACCTGGAGCTTGCCAAGTGAGGACAAAGCAGGTGCCCTGACCCCTGGCAGTGGCAGCGCCTTGCTCCCTCTGTCCACAAGGCAGACCGTGGCACAGCATCTCCATGCACCGATCTGGCTGTGCCACCGGGGCCCAGATGACACAACAGTCATGCTGCAGGTCCCTCCCACAGTCGCTGCTGCAGCCTGTCACCTGCTCCTCTGATGGGCCCTTAATTGTCTGCATTTTTCATCCTGGCAGCTGGCTTTCCTCTAAGGGAGGGTTGCTAACAGGGTCGGGAGGACAGACATCGATTAGCAGAGTCCTCACTGCTGTCAGTGAGGCCCGGGTGTCATTGGCACTGACAGCAAGCCTGGCCCCGAGCCTCGCCCACCCTGGCACCCCCACAGGGAACCGTTTCCCAGCACTGCAGTCACCCCTAACAGAGGCACCCATGCTTAGCGGCCAGCACACAGGCTGAAGAGCACAAGACTCTGCTTCCACCTACCAGCTAGGGGCCTTCTTGGGCCTCAGTCTGCTCACACAGAAACTCGGCAGGGATGCTAACAGTCCCAGGTCACAGGGAACTGGGAGATTAATTTGTTTTTTTAAGATTTATGTATTTATTTGAGAGGGAGAGAGAAAGAGAGCAGTGGGGAGGGGCAGAGGAAGGGAGAGAGAGAGAGAGAGAGAGAGAGAATCTTGAACAAGCTCCATGATTGTAGTGGAGCCCATCACCAGGGCTAGATCTCACAACCCTGAGATCAGGACTGGAGTCGAAATTAAGAATCAGATGCTTAACCCACTGAACCCCAAAGGCATGCTGGCCCCACTTCCTCCTTGACACCAAGGGCTCCTCCCCACTCTGCAGAGCCCCAAGGAAAACTCCTGACTCGGCCAGCTGTGGGGATGGCCCGCCCCTCTCAGCTCTGGGACCTCGTCAGACACACCCACCCCTCATGCCATTGCCACCAGCCCCTTTTGCACCCACAACACAGCCCTGAAACCCCCCCAACACACACACACACACACACACACACACACACAACCACAAGCCACTGCTCAGATGCTCTGGACATTGGGCAACATCAATCCTATGCCCAGACCTTGGCCCTAATCTAAACCCCAAAGTTTCTCCTGTTATTCCAGACTAGGAGTCCTTCACTCCCCAAGTCCTCCCATCACTTGGTGCCATCAGGAGCCAGGGTGCAGAGAGCACGGGAACCAGGCAGGTGAGGAAGATAAAATGTCTATCTCTGCACATAAACAATGTTTCGTTTTTCATAAGAAACATGTACTTGGAAAAAAACATTACAACTTGACCTGGGCTTATAGAAACAGTGGAGAAACAGACAGGAACATTCAGGAACACAGTTCAGTATTTTGCTGCATTTCCTTCTAGTCACTTCTCTATGTGGAGTGAATATTCTGTATTGTGTATCCTGTGTGTCCCACTTTAAAAAAATGCAGGGGCGCCTGGCTGGCTCAGTCAGTTAAGTGTCCAACTCTCGATCTCAGCTCAGGTCGTGATCTCAGGGTTGTGAGTTCGAGTCTCACGTTGGGCTCCACACTGGGCATAAAGCCTACTTAAAAAATAAAAATCCAGGGATCCCTGGGTGGCGCAGCGGTTTGGCGCCTGCCTTTGGTCTTGGAGACCCGGGATCGAATCCCACATCGGGCTCCCAGTGCATGGAGCCTGCTTCTCCCTCTGCCTGTGTCTCTGCCCCTCTCTCTCTCTCTCTCTCTCTGTGACTATCATAAAAAAAAAAAAAGATCTTTAAAAAAAATAAAAAATAAATAAAAATAAAAATCCAGGGGATCACTGGGTGGCTCAGTGCTTTAGCTCCTCTCTGGAGATTCTGGTTAATACAGTGCCTCTCTCTTCTCTCTCTCTCTCTCTCTCTCTCATGAATAAATAAATAAATAATCTTTTTTAAAAATCCAAAGTGTATATAAGTCTACAGTAAGTTAAGTTCAGTTTATTTTTTAAAAGATTTTATTTATTTATCCATAGAGACACACAGAGAGAGGGAGAGGCAGAGGAGACACAGGCAGAGGGAGAAGCAGGCCCCATGCAGGGAGCCCAACGTGGGACTCGATCCCGGGTCTCCAGGATCACGCCCTAAGCTGAAGGCGGCACTAAACCACTGAGCCACCCGGGCTGCCCTAAGTTCAGTTTAAATTTGAAAAAAGGCTACAATAAAATTAATTATCCCTTCTCTGACCCCAGCCCCACCGTCTCCTTTCTCCAAAGCAATCACCGTTACCTACCCATGTACACCTTCCAGAACAATCTGTGTTCAGGCAAGCACACCCGTGGATGCTCCCCCTTTGTAACACAATGATTTCATACTCTACACACTGTATTAACCAGAATCTCCAGAGAAACAAAATCAATAGGATGTGTGTGTAATGTAAATTTAGCATGAGGAATTGGCTCACATAATTATGGAGGCTGGCAAGTCCAAAATCTGCAGGGCGGGTCAGCAGGCTGGAGGCCAGGAAGAGCTGATGCTGCGGCTGAAGTCCAGGGGCAGAATTCCCCCCTTGCTCAGGGCTAACTGATCAACTTTCTGTTCTTTGCCGGCCTTCAACTGATTAGGTGAGGCCCACCCACATGGTAGTGGGCGATCTTTCACTCAAAGTCCTTGGATTTGCTTTTTCTTAAGATTTTATTTATTTATTTGAGAGAGGGTGAGAGAGAACACAAGCAGGGAGAGGGGCAGAGGGAGAGGGAGAGGCAGGCTCCCCACTGAGCAGGGAGCCTAATGTGTCACTCAATCCCAGCACCCTGGGATCGTGACCTGAGCTGAAGGCAGATACGTAACTGATTAAGCCACCCAGACACTTCAGTATTTTGCCCACTTTAGTGTCCGTATCAATGACCATATGTTTTTTTTCTTTGACCTGTTCCTGTGACGCATGACGTCAATGGCGTTCTTTACGAGACCCTGCGTGTACCATGTTATAGAGCATGCTAATTGCAATGTGCTCCTGGATTTTGTCGGCTACTATTTCAGTGAGGATTTTATACTGCCATTCATAGGTGAGATTGGTCTGTTGATTTCTTAGAGAAATCTGTCAAGTTTAGGAAGCTCTTCTTTATTTTTTAACCCGTGCTCTGGAAGAGTAAGATTGCACTGTGGCTCCTTCTTTAAAAGTTTGGTAAAATTCTGAAATTCTGTGAACCTACCCAACCAAGCCTGGGGTTTCAACGGAGGGGTAATAGATCTTCAACAGAATCCTCTAGTTCCTGCTTAGTAATTGTTTTATTTAGATTCCTTTCTCTTCTGATAGCAGGTTGTCTGTTTATATTTTCCTAGAATATCATCTTACCCATTTTAAAAAATATTTTGTTTGTTTGTTGAGAGAGAGAGAAAGAGAGGCAGGGACACAGGCAGAAGGAGAAGCAGGCTCCATGCAGGGACTCAACCCCAGGACTCTGGGATCATGCCCTGGCCTGAAGGCGGTGCTAAACCATTGAGCCACCCGGGCTGCCCCATCTTACCCATTTTTTAAAAATTTTGTGGCCCAGGGGCACCTGGATGGCTCAGTTGGTTAAGTGTCTGCCTCTGGCTCAGGTCATGATCTTAGGGTCCTGAGATCGAGCCCCGCATTGGGCTCCCTGCTCAGTGGGGAGCCTGCCTCTCTCTCCCTCTCTGCCTCTCCACCCGCTTGTGTGCTCTTTCTCTCTCTCTGTCGAATAAATAGAATCTTTAAAAAAACTTCTGTGGCCTAGATGCAACGTGTGTTTTGCAGTGCTTCCCATTTCCTGTTTGTGTGTCACCACTTTCACCCTACCAGTTCCACCTGAGTAGGTAGGTACCTGGTGGTACCTCAGAGCTGTACATCCTAGTGGTGACTTCAGATTTCTCAGTGTGGTTACAGTCTTCCACTGGCTTTCTTGGGTTTCTCATATATTTTTTTTAAGATTCTATTTATTTGCGGGAGAGAGAGCACACGGCTGGGGGAGGGGGAAAGGGGGGAGGGGGAGAGGGAGATGGAAGGGCAGAGGGAGAAGCAGGAGCTCCACTGAGCAGGGAGCGCCTCGTGGGGCTCGATCCCAGGACCCTGAGATCATGACCTGAGCGGAAGGCAGGTGCTTCACGGACTGAGCCACCCAGGCGCCCCCTGAATTTTTCAGATAGAACAATCATAGTCTGTCTCCCACCATGATGAATATTCCTTACCCACTCTCCCGGAGTAATTGGGCTATTTTTGCAATGTCTGGCTGTTACAATGCACATCTTCATATACAAAGCCTTTTCTGTATTTAGAATTATTTCCTTGGGCTAGATACTCTGGATCAAAGGGTAAGCATGTTTTTTTAGGCCAGTTTACTTTCCAGAAGGGTTGTTCCAATTTGCACTCCCACCAGCAACCAAGGATTAAAAACCTGGGTCAGGTCATGCTTTTTCCTCCAACAGAAACACTGCAGGGGCTCCCACCCATTCCCACTGCCAACAAGACCCCCCTTCAGGCTGCTTTATGCCCCCAACCTTACTTCCCATCTCCCACTGGAAAGTTCTTCCTCCTCTGACCTTCTTTTTGTTCTTGAATATGAGCTTTTCCTGGCTCCAGGACTTTGCACTGGCGGTTCCCTGTGCCCCAAACACGCCTACCACAAACCACCCCACAATGGGCTCCTCTCCATCACAGTTCTGGCGTCACCTCCCCGGAATGGCCCTCCCTGACCACTAGACAATGATGCCCACCCCATCCCCATGGTCACACACAACCCCACCATTCTGTCCTATTGTCTTGCAGGCATCTGATGCTTCCTAAAGTGGCTGCTTGTTTGTCGCCAGCTTCCCCCATTAGACTGAAATTCCCCGGGAGCAGAGACCCCAATAGTCCCCTGTATCTAGAGCAATGTCTCACACACACACCAAATAATTTTTATTTACACCCAGGAGAGCTCGGCATGGCTTCCTGCATAGACCCTTTCAAAACTCCAGAACTGTGGAAAGCACAAGGCTCATTACTTTAAGATCAGTTACTTTGATCACCTGGCTGTCTCCCCCCCGTCCAGACAGCACCAGAAGGTGGGCAGAGGGGTGCTTCCAGCCCTGAGTGCACGACAGCACCCTCCCCAGCACCTTTCACTTATCTTCACTCTACTTCACTCAATGCAGCCTAATTCAGCACCCAGTTAAGTCCTCTTCAAACAAATATTTGGCTCTTTCTGTATGCCTGGCACTCCACTGAGCACTGAGGATCTAGTGGCTTTACTCCCAGGGGGCTTCCAGTCTTTCAGAAGGGATGGGGCAAGGCCTTGAGTAAAGGTGCCAACTCCGGCTCTGGGCTGACCAGCACCTCTGGGGCTTCCTGTTTGATGGCAGAGGTGGGTCTCAGGACAACAGGAGGAGCTAGTCTGGTGGGAAGTGAGAGGAGGCATCCAGGCAGGGGCCTGTCGGGTGCTTTGGTAGTCCCGTTCTGATCCCATCCTGGTGGCTCGGTCCTGGGTGGGGAGGGGGTTCGTCTGATTCCCATGGACACGGCTCCCAGCCCTGGAGGGACCCAGGACATGTCTACCTTCTCACCTTGTCACAGGACCCTCTCCCCAGCATGGACACCCACCCTCCATCCCTAGCTCATTTCCTGTGCCAGGGCGGGGACTCCCCTCTGCAATGTTCTCCAGGCTTCCAGACAGTCTCTCTTAAAATCACATTACACAAGAGTAAACAGAGGCTCAGACAAAAGTGGGCGAGCTCGGGCCCTCAGCCCCGAGAGCGACTCCTCTTTACCGGAGAGAAAACCGAGGCTCCGCGATAGGAAGCCATCCGCCAGGGTCTCGCCCAAGCCGGGGGGAGCAGAGACTGGGCAAGGGGCTGGCGTCAACCCCCAGGCCCGGCCGGGACGCGCCCCTCACGGCCTCCAGCCCACGGACTCCTACTCATCCTTCAGAACTTGGGGTCTGGCCGCTCGGCTCGGGTGACCTGCCCCAGCCACTGAGCTGGGCGCTGCAGGCCTGCCCCCCACAGCGGCCGCGGCGGAGCGGGGAGCGCGGGGCAGTGCGCCCGGGCGTCCGCGCGGGAGGTGCGCGCGGGGCCGGGGCTGGGGCAGGCGAGGTCACCCCGCGGGGGATGGCGGGGGCGCCGCGCCCCTCGGGGTGTCCGGGCGGGTGAGGACCTGAGCCGCGCCCCGCCCCCGCCTCTGCGGGCCCGGCTGGGGGGAGGGGCGGGAGGGAGGGGAGGGAGGGGGCGGGGCGGGGCTCCGCGGGGGGCGGGCCGGGGCGGAGCGTGGTGGCCCCCGCCGCGCTCGCCGCCGCCGCTGCGCCCCCCGGACACGCTCGCGGAGCCGGGCCCGGCCGACCGCGGACCCGCGGAGGACGGCGGGGGCGCCGGGCCCGAAGCGCGGGGCGCGGGGCGCGGGGCGCGGGCGCCCAGGGGTCCCGGCGCGGGGCCGGCGGGGCCGGCGGGGGCGGCGGGGGCGGCGGGGCCGGGCGCGCCGAGGACCCCGGGGCCGGGCCGGGCGAGGTAAGCGGTCGCCGCGGGGCGGGGGCGGGGGCGGGGACCCGGCTGGGCTGAGGCGCGGGGACCTGTCGGAGCCTTTGTCTGCGGCGCGCGCGGCCCCACTCCGCGCCCCTCCCCCTCCGTGGCGGTCGGGCCGCTGAGTCCGGGGCGAGGGCACGTGCCTGGGGACCCCGAATCTCCCCCCCCCCTCGTCCCAGGTACTCCCAGCCTGTACCTCACCCGCCATCTGGGCCGGGCCAGCCCCCACCCCCGTCGGCCCACCTCGGAGTGGCCAGTGGCCCCAGCCATGCCCGGCGCTGGGAGCCACCGCCCGCCCGGGCGTGCCCAGGGGTCCTTCCTCCTGAAGTTCCTCCCTGGACCCCCTCTGCCCCGTCTCACGTCATCCCCCAGCCAGCTCCCTCCTGGCTCCTGGAAAAGCCACTGTAAGAGGCAGGGCCTGTGCCCAGGGGTCACCTCCGGCGGCCTGGGGAGTCCGTCTTTTGCCTAGGGGCACAGGCTGGGAACCAACTTTGTTGCTGATAGGACCCGGCAGGCAGAAGGAGCCCGGGGGATGCAGGGTGCTGCTGGCCTGGGACCCGCAGAAACCAAGGCCAGGGAGGAGGGGGTGCGACTGGGCTGGGAGCTGCCAGCCAGCGCCTGTGGCCAGCGCCTCCGCCTCTCCAACAGCAACTGCAGGAAGGAAGCGGCCCAGGGCCTTGAAACCCACTTTTCTGTGGGCAGAACCAGCAGGGACGAGTTGGGGCAATCTGTGAGCTGAAAGGGGGGGGTGCCAAAGGTGCTCGACCCTGCCAGGGCTTCAGTGCGAGCCGTGTGACCTCTGACCTTGGCTCTCCGGGCAAAGTGGGGGCCCGTGAGCCAGGCTTTCAGGACTGCTGGAATCCGGAGCCCTCTGAGGCCCACAGCAGTGCCCCAAAGCAGGGGCTGGTGTGACTTCTGAGCGCCTCCTGTGTGTAGTCCAGCTTTGACCATCTAGCCACCTGCTCCCATTTATGAAGTACGTGACAGCCTCACCTTCCTCATCCACAACAGGGAGATAGGGAAACTGAGGCCTGGAGTGGCCCTTTGAAGCATTAAGTGGTGACCTGTTGACCAAAGAAATGAACTTTGTCCTCTCGACTACTCCCCAGGGGTGGACATTGAGGGGTTCTGGCAGGGTGGGGGGATCAGAGAAGAGCCCGTGCTCTCTTGCATTTTTAAGCCCATGTGCATATCCTTAAATCTTAACTGAAGAGGGACATGAGAAGAGGAGGAATGGGTTGGGGGACCATCTGAGGCTCCAGGCTGTTGGTGTGGAATGTGAGGGGTCCAGGGAGGGGCGAGTTGGCCGGGAGAGGTATAGATGAGCCACCTCAGCCCCCCCCACACTCTGCCACCCTGCGAGGCCTGGCCTCTGCCCAGGCCAGTGACGTTGTGCCTAGGGGCCTGGGGCCGCCACAGGGGAAGCCAGAGCCCCCTGCCCACAGGAGGGACCAGGAGAAGCACATGGGGACAGTGGCTGAGGCAGGCATTGTGGGTGGCAGCTGCCTGCCTCACTGATGAGCCAGAGGGAGCAGTGGGGCCGCCTCCTGGCTCAATGCTGAGCATGTCCGCCTTCCCGGGTGGTGTGGTCAGACGTGTCCAGGGCGCTGCGTCTTGGGAAGCTTTGCAGAACACAGGTCAGGGGTTCGGGGTTCGGGCGTCCTCTGGGGCTGGGCTCAGGTCCTGAGAGGATTGCAGGGGGGAGTGTGCCATTGTTGTAAACCACTGCTCTGCTGCTGGCTCCTTCCTCGGCCTTCCCATCGGCTCAGGGAGGCTGGGAGGGCGGGGCCCAGGGTCTTGGAGCCTCCTGTGCCGGATCCTGACCAAGGCCACAGAGCAAGGCCACGGTCATTCAAACCAGGCGCAGCTCTGTCCTGAGTCCACTTGGTATCCCCAGCTCCAGATGTGGCAGGAGGCCCAGGGCTGGGGGACACTTGGGAGATGCACTGAGCCTGCAGTGGGGTTACGCCTGCCTCTCAGCCCCCAGACGGAGAATCCTCAACCTTCTTGCCCATGCTTGTGGGTGCCCATCAGCTGGGGCAGCCCCCAATTGGCAGGGGCAGTTTCCCCAGTCCCTGGACCAGCCTGGAAGGAAGCAGGATGGCTCTGAGCTCCAAGGTCCCTGTTAACACTCTGTAGAGCGCAGGAAGGGTGGAAACACGGGCCGGCAGGAGGCACTCAGTAACTAGTCAGCACATCAGATCCGGGGGCTGAGAGCGGGTAAACTGAGGCAGGAGGGCAAGAAGAAATGAGACAAAAGAAGTGCAGGTGGAGGTTGGAGGGGTGGTGGCGGGCCGACTGCAGAGATGATTGGAGCAGTCTCGGACACCCAGGATCCTTCGGGAAGTGGGCCTTCTCCTGGCTTCTTCACACACACTCTTGGGTGGGTCGAGGTGCCACACTCAGTGCCCGATGCTCTGGTGTCCCACCTCTGTCTCAGATTCTCTGCCATGAGTGTGTAAGAAGATAAATGAATAAAAGTCATTAGAAAAACAACTGGCTCAGTCGCCGGAGCGTGCCATCTTGCAGTTGTGAGTTCAAGCCCCACACTGGGTTTGCTGATTACTTTAAAAGAAAATAGAATCTTTTTTTTTAAAGGAATTTATTTTTTATTTATTTTTTTTAAGATTTTATTTATTTATTCATGATAGACACACAGACAGAGAGAGAGAGAGAGAGAGGCAGAGACATAGGCAGAGGGAGAAGCAGGTTCCATGCAGGGAGCCCGACGTGGGACTCGATCCCTGGTCTCCAGGATCACGCCCTGGGCCAAAGGCAGGCGCCAAACCACTGCACCACCCAGGGATCCCAAAAAAATAGAATCTTAAAGAAAAAACAGAAAAGAAAAACTGGTAACTCTTTTTAGGGATAAAAACAAGACTCCCTCCAGCCCCACTTGCCCCCCACAGGGTTACCTCTACAATGGAGGTGACTCTCCATCAGGGATAAATTAGCTTCTTCCTTTCTTTTAAACGTAAGACTTGAATTGAAGCAAGAGAAACTGGGGTGAGACCAAAGGAAGGACTTCCCACCACGGAAAGTGGTTGGCCCCAGAATGGAGGGCTGCGGTGCTTCTGAGTGTCCCCGGGCTGCTGCTCCCCTTACGGTCTGTGAGACTGGGGTGGGGGTGGCGGGGGCGGCTGTCTCTAGGCTCCCGTTCCCTTCCCGGCTGTAAAATGAGTGAGTATGGGCACGTCTTCCCAGAGGGAGATGGTGCGGGGGACACTGAGCACGTCGCTGGCACACGCAGCACTCAGTGATGTCTGCTGTCACTCTGACTGCTCACCGAGTCCTGGCACTCCAGCTCCAGATTCCCCCTCCGCCCACCCCATGTCTCTCCCTCCGTGCCACCATGCCACTGTCACCGGGGTCCCCGTCATGGCGCCACTGCGACCAAGCCTGGAGTGGCATGGCACCGCTCAGCCACAGGCTCGTGTGCCCCGGGGGCGCAGCGGGGTGCGGGGTCCCCCTGGCTCGCTCAGCCCGCCTCCTCTCCCCTCTCCGCAGCACGGGCTGCCATGGGCTCCGTGGGCAGCCAGCGCCTCAAGGAGCCCAGCGTGGCGGGCACGCCAGACAGGAGCGTGGTGATGAGCTTCAGCTTCGACAGCTGCCAGCTGGAGGAGGAGGTGGCGGCGGGGACGGCTCAGGGCCAGGGCGGTGTGGCTGGGGTTGTCCCGGCTCTCGCGGACTCCGGTGAGTGACGGGGCCGGCGGGGGCGGGGGCGGCGCAGGTGTGTGTCCGGCTCAGGGCCAGGATGGGCTGCGGGAGCCCCCGGGAGCCACCGAGTGCAGGACGCAGCATCTGCCAGGAGGGATCTGTCTCGAGGACTTCGCCCTGATGTCACGTGTCCCACGTGGGTCACGGAGCCAGGCGAAGAGCTTTCATCTGGCCAGAGGCTCCTGTGACCTCTGGGCAGGTGGAAGGGCGCACGATGAATCATGCACTGCCCTGTAGAGCTTCCGTCTGGAAGTGACACATGTCGCTTGGGTCACCTTCACTGGCCTCCCTTCAGTGGAGATGGGCAAGCGAGTGCCAGATGGGAGGACCAATGTGAGGTGCAAAGACTTGATTTTCATCCTGACCGTGTGACCTTGACACAGGCCTAAACCTCTCTGAGCCTCGGTTCCCCCACATCAAGGAAATGGGCCAGTTGCCTATGCGATCGGACTTGCTCGGTAGAGGGCTGCATGCGGGGCTGACACTGGACAGGTTTGGGTTCAACCACGTCCTTCCACCGACTTGGGGGCCTTGGGCGAGTGACCATTCTCTGAGCTTTGGTTCTGTCATCTAGAAAGGGGAGAAGTCCAGGTGCCACCCTCACTGTGGCTGCACAGAAGCCCCAAAACATTGCTAAGGGCTGTCCCTGCCCTCGGGAGGCCCCCAGTGACAGCTCATTTTGGGGTGCCTGCAGTTGTTTTTTTAAGATTTTATTTATTTATTCATGAGAGACAGAAAGGAGAGAGAGAGGGAGAGAGGCAGAGACACAGGCAGAGGGAGAAGCAGGCTCCATGCCGGGGGCCCAACGCGGGACTTGATCCCGGGCGGGACTCCAGGATCACGTCCTGGGCCAAAGGCAGGCGCTAAACCGCTGAGCCACCTGGGCTGCCCATGCCTGCAGTTTTTGCTAGCACCCCTCCAGGCTCAGAAATAGGGGCTGATTTTCTGGTTCCATGCCCTGTCTTTGCACGTGGGAAGCAGAGGTCCTGCTGGCCAAGCCCTGTTCCCCTGTACTTAGGCAGAGCCAGCTCTGGGCCCATCCCCAGGGTGCCAGACTTCCCCTGGCCAGTCGTGGCACTAGATAACATGTGACTGTGGCCATAGAAGCAGATGGTGGTCATGGCAATGGTGATTTTAACTGTAGTCGCCTTGGTGATGGTGGCTGGGTCACTCAGCCAAGAAACAGAGCCAGTGGGAGATACATACACAGATAGTAGAGAGTTGGAGATAGGATGCAGGTGTGGTTCACTACAGAACATAAGCAACTACAATGGAGACTGGCTAAGGTGGTCTGAAGTCCATAAGGCTGGTGCTCAGGAAACCCCAGGGCTCTGACCTGTTTAGGGTCTTGGCTCTGGGAAGACCTAAATGCCTTGCCTGATTAGGTCAGGCCCACCCAGGGTAATTTCCTTTTGATTAACTTAGAGTCCACTAAGGAGAGACTTTTATCCACAAAATCCCTCCATGACAGCACCTCAACCAGTGTCCAATTGAACGAGGGACTAAGCCAGCCAAGTTGACCCATAAAATGGACCCATCACAGCCCACCCCTTGCCCCCATGGCTCTCAAACACAGCTCCGTAACCATACTTCATCTCCAAATAAAGACACTAAGTCATACTGCCACCTGGTGCGACTCAGCTAACCCCTCTGCAACCGAAAACACACTGACCCTTACCCCAAAAGATGCAAAGTCTGACATAGCACGTTCCCACCTCTCCTTTGACAGCCCACGATTTAAATATTGAGATTTGGCACAAACGTGTCCTCTGTTAGACGGTAAGGTGATAAGGTGGGCAAACGCAAGCTTTGGGTTCATAGACACATACAGACATACTAGCGTCAAGGTGAGGGACAAATACGTGCAACAGCGGCATTCCTGGGGTCTGGGGGGTCCCGTGGTCATGGCTGGTATTTATAACCACCTTTCTCTGCTGCCCATCCCGCGCCTGTTCCCTCCACAACCGAGCTGGTCATGGTTCTTTGCCCAGTGGGGAGACCCAGACCTTCATTTCTAAAGGCACAAATCAGATTGTTTTCCGTTGACTTCAGCCCCCGGGAGTGGAAATCCTAAGAAACGCCGTGACATACTTGTTCCAGACGTACGCATATTCTGTTCTATTCTCTTTTTTATGATTTATTTATTTATTAGAGAGAGAGAGAGCGTGTGCACATGCGTGGCACACACCGAGGCAGAGGGAGAAGCAGACCCCCTGCTGATCAGGGAGCCCAACGGGGGCTCCATCCCAGGACCCCGAGATCATGACCTTAGCTGAAGGCAGACACATACCTGACTGAGCCCCCCAGGCACCCCTCTGCTCTATTCTGTTCCATCCCTGATGTGCCCTTGGTAGTCAGGATGAGCCACCCCAGCCCCCTGGCAACCCTCTTCTCTGCCTGCTGATTTGGGGCCAGGAGGAGCCCAGCATGGCCAGGGGCCGTCTTGCTTCCCGGTCAATGGGACTGTTGTGTCTCCGGGTAGAAGTGTTTCTGCCTTTGGACCCTGGACCGTCCCTTTGGGCCCGCAGCCTGGAGTCATAGGGGCGGGAGGCAGCCGCGTTGCTAGTGGGTCCCTGAAGGTCAGAGTGGACCCACATCCACCTGCGTGCTCCCTGGACACACGAGTGCTGGTGTGGGGAGCTCAGCCCGGGTACTAGACCCCCAGTTAGAGCCTAGGCAGCCTCCTGGGGAGTTTCACCTCAGCTGAGTCTCCCGGGGGCCTTTCTACGGTCTGTCAAGCCAGCTGCTTTATGGCCACGACGGTGGTGGCCATGGGTGGTTGCCATGACAGCTCTGACCACGAAGGGGGATGGTGGCCGTGATGCTGGTGGTGTGGAGGGGCTCGCCCCCCTCTTACCTGCTGCTGCCCTTGGGTTTAGCGGTAGAGGAGCCGGTGCCCGACGACCGCTACCACGCCATCTACTTTGCGATGCTGCTGGCCGGCGTGGGCTTCCTGCTCCCGTACAACAGCTTCATCACCGACGTGGACTACCTACACCACAAGTACCCAGGTGGGCCCCCCACCGTCGCGCCCTGCCTCCCCAGGCCGGTGGCACACTCGGCTCTGGCTCGCCACCCTCCCGAAACCCTACTGGGGAGCCCATTCATTCAAATCCTCGCTCAGCGGCAAATTGCTAAGTGACTCAGGGCGGCCGCTCACCCTCCCTGGGCTGCCAGCCACTTTCAGGCAGAGCGAGGAAGCAGTACCTGCTGAGGGTGGGTGCAGAGAGAGGGGCTCCCCTGAGCACCTACTGCCGGCGAACCCTCCCCCCTCGCAGGGACCTCAATTGTGTTCGACATGAGCCTCACGTACATCTTGGTGGCACTGGTGGCCGTGCTCCTGAATAACGCGCTGGTGGAGAGACTGAACCTGCACACCAGGATCACCGCGGGTACACTGCCCACCGGGGCTCCCAGCTCTCGAACATCTGGCCTGTCACTGCCATTCACCTCCTCAGTTACCCTGCGACCCATCTGTCCAATGGGCACACCTCCTCAGAACGTTACAGGGTTCAACGTATGAAAATAGGGTCCAGCTTGTGGTGGGTGCACCATATGCTAGCACGATACCTGCCCCTGGGGAGGCTTCTGTGCACCCTACATCGCGTCCCGGGGCCTAGTCAGCTCTTCCTGTCCCTTTCCTCTTCATGGCAACATCCAGTTTCAAGGCCCAGCTCAAGTGGTACCTCCTCCAGGAAGCCTTACAGGCATCCTCCTCTAAGACCTCTAAAGTGTCCCCAGCCATACAAGCATTAAGGAGAAAGGCAGACAGAGAGGGCATCTCTGACCAGGAAGGGTGGCACGAGGGGAGCCACAGGAAGGGTGCTCCACAGGAAGGGTGGCACGAAGGGAGCCCCCCACCTGCTGCTCCCTGCCCACCACTCTGGCCTCTCCCACAGGCTACCTCTTGGCCTTGGGCCCCCTCCTCTTCATCAGCATCTGTGACGTATGGCTGCAGCTCTTCTCTCGTGACCAGGCTTATGCCATCAACCTGGCCGCTGTGGGCACCGTGGCCTTGGGCTGCACAGGTAGGAACGGGGGCTGGCACCGACCCCTGAGTACCCGCCGCGGGCCGTCACACCTCGGTCCCCCACCTGCTGGGGACGTACCGCACGGGCTGGTGGGCTCAGCGCCAGGACATATCCACGTGCGTGCCCCACCCGTGTGCTCACACACGGAGTGCACACCCGTGGTGCCTACTGCATCCACCTGCACGTCCTACACACCTGTGTACAGCATCCACGTGTACACTCCACACAAACCCACACACACACTGCACATCTACACCTACATGCCACATCCTTGTGGCACTACACACACACACACATGCTGTATGTGTATACCTACGTGCTGCATCCATGTATACGCTACACATACACACACATGCTGCATCCACGTGTACACCACACACGTGCACACACTTGCATGCTGCATCCATGTGTAAACTCCACACGTGCGCACATGCTGCACATCCACAGTGCCCGTGTGCCCCGAGCACATACAGCATTAGAGTGCATACACTGTGCACAGGTCCACACACCCACTGCATGCCATGTGGACGTGGAGGCAATCCCCTGGCTTCCTCAGGTATGAATTGTGCTTCAAGAACTATCCTGCCCATGTCACCATGTCACCTTGTTGCTCTTGGGGGGTGTCTCTCAAACTTATTTTTTTAACTTTATTTTGAAACTATTTCATACCTCTGGAAAGGTTGCAAGAATAGCATAAGGAATTCCCACACACCCTTCACATTCATTAGGCTCGCCAGTTGCTGATGTTTTGTCACATAGACGCTCTCTGTCCCCATTATACACATAGATATGAATAAATTTTGTCTCTGAAAACATATAAATATAAAATAATCTGTGTTTTCATCTTAAACCATTTGGGAGTCATCTTGCCTAAATCCTGAGTCCTTTTTTTTTTTTTTTTTTTTAAATCCTGAGTCTTGAGAGTGTATTTTCTAGAAGTCAAGATGTTTCTTCTATCCCTGTGTTACAGTTACCTGAGTCAGGAAGCATAACCCACATGGTGCGCTCTCAGGATCCGTGTCACATGTCACCCATCACCTGGATAGCATCCTTTATAGCAGTCTGTTTTCCTGACCCAGGATGCAGTCCAGGATCACACCTGGCACTCACTGTCATGTCTTTAATCCCCTTTAGTCCTGTATGGTCCTCCGCTTCCCTCTTTCACGGCAGCAATGTCTGGAAAGGTCCAGGTGGTGGCTTTGTACTCTTTCAAACTCTTTTTGTGTGGCAAGAAATACGTTTCACACTATGAGCCAGTGAACATGTTTGCATGCGTGTGTGTGCTTATTAGTGAGATTGAAGCTCTGGGAAACCGTGTCCTCACTCCAGGTGGTGTCCTCAGGTCTGTTTTGTTCTGTTCTATTTCTTTAAAAAAGCAAATGCCGGGAAGGACCAGGAGATCCTAGTTTTCATGGTTTGTCTGCTCTGGGGTGGGTGTCCGTGTAGGGCAGGGATTTGCTAAGCTGTAGGCTCTGAGCCTGTGCATCTCTGTGTTGGTTAGGATGAGAGCAGGGAGGCTGTAGGAACCAGCTGGCCCAGAAATCTCAGTGGCTTCATAAAATTAGACTCCTTTCTAGCTCTCGCTGCATGTCCAACACGTGGACAGAGGCGATGCTTCACACAGTCCCTGGGAGCTGGGCCTCAGTGGCCCCCATCTGTAACACGAGGCCCCTTTGGTCACTGCCACTGGGGGAGAGAAACATCAGAAGTCCACTTGGCTTTTTTCGCCTCGGCCGGAAGGGGTGCATGTTTTCTGCTCGTGTTTCATTGGCCAGGACCTGGCTGGCCCGTGGTCCCCAGCACACACTACTTGCTGGGCAGGGTGGGTGGGCCAGATGCCTCTGCCACCAGGTGAGGGGTGGCATCTCACAATCACTCCTCTGTCTCTCCCCCCAAGTGCAGCAATCCAGCTTCTATGGGTACACGGGGATGCTGCCCAAGAGGTACACCCAGGGCGTGATGACCGGGGAGAGTGAGTATCTGCAGACCCCCAGGAGGAGCCCTTGGCTATGTGCCACGCACCTGGTTGGGGACGGTGACCACCATCAACCCCCGCCTGGCTGGTGGGGGGCAGGGACTCCCGATGGGAAGGGAACGGCTATGATGTGTGCACATCTCTATGAGGGTGCAGACCTTTGTGATGTGAGAGCACGTATGCGTCTGAGCGGGGCTCTAGAGTGACTTGGGGTGCTCGTGTGTTCTGTGTGTCTGCATGTGCATGTGTGTGCAAGGTATGCCTGTCCAAACCACGATGTCCGGCACCACACCTCAGCGTCACGTCACGCTGTCCTCAGATCCCCGGACCCACGAGCTAACCCCTGCCCGGCACCCCCACATGGCTTCTCAGACTCACTTTTCCAAGCCCACCCGTCCTGTCCATCTGCCCCTGCTCAGTGAATGGCACCCCCAAACCTGAACCTTACCCAGCACTCTGATCCCTGCCCTCCAGCCCTGGTCTGGGTGGCCAGCTCCCCACTGGCCCTGCTGTCCCCACCTGCATATCAGGGCCCTCTTTTGAAGCCCCTTCCACCAGATGTTCTCAGCCTTCCTTGATGCCTGGATGGGCCAGGGTCAGCAGTGTAGTCCAGGCAGGAAGTTGGCCCACTTCTTTGGGGTACTCTGCATCCCCTACCATGTGGGGAGGTTGCCCAGACACCCTCAGGACTCTAACCCTTAGGTGTGTGGGGTTCGGCTGCAGGAAGGCACGGGGCAAGCAGATCACTTCGGTATGTTTTGTCACAGAGGTGAGCGAGGCAGCTGCAGACTGTTGCTGATTTGGGGTGGCTTGTGCAGCCAGGAGCCCCACACTCTGAGATTAGCCATCAGTGGCCACGGCCTGCCTCTGCCAGACACTACCCAGTGGCTCATGGTCACACCCCACACCCACATCCTGCCTGAGGTCTCCCACCTGCCATAACCCCACTGCCCTCCCTTGTGATCTTGTGACCACACCCACACTTCCCGTCAGCTCCTTGAACATGGACAAGCATAGCTCAGGCCAGCCCCTGCCGGGGATGCTCCTCCCCAGCCTTTGCCTGCCCCCACTGTCATGTACAGATGTTGACATTCTTCTGCAACTCGTTAGCAGCACGAGCCCTGGGAAGGCAGGGCTCAGGTACCCCCTGTCCCCACTGTGTCCTCCTCAGGGCAAGGTGGTGCCAGGCACACAACAAGCGCTGTATAAATGCTCCTGGGGTGTGTGTATGAGAAGACAGCAGGGCCAGGGAGGGGTGGTCTGAGTGGGCGCATGCTGGGAACAGCTCCCTCCCGTCTGGGGCCTGGGCCAGGGCCGGAGGGAGCTTGAGCAGGGCAGGGCCGGGCAGGTGCGGGGCCGGGCAGGTGCGGGGCTGGGCAGGGCCCGGGACGGATCCAGGCAGGGGTAGGGCAGGGCTGGGGGTGCTGAGTGGGGGCCGAGGCCCAGGCCGAGCATGGCTC
Organism: Canis lupus dingo; assembly: GCF_003254725.2. NCBI lineage: Eukaryota > Metazoa > Chordata > Mammalia > Carnivora > Canidae > Canis > Canis lupus. Next base: position 12,465,560 of record NC_064248.1, on the reverse strand, counting down.
CTTCCCGCTCCAGGCACGGCGGGCGTGATGGTGTCCCTGAGCCGTATCCTCACCAAGCTGCTGCTGCCGGACGAGCGGGCCAGTACGCTCATCTTCTTCCTGGTGTCCGCGGGCCTGGAGCTGCTCTGCTTCCTGCTGCACCTGCTGGTGCGACGCAGCCGCTTCGTGCTCTACTACACCACGAGACCCCGCGACAGCCGTGGGGGCTGCAGGGCCGGCTACCGCGTGCACCACGACGTTGCTGCGGGGGACATCCAGTTTGTGAGTCTGTCGGGCGCTGCCACCGCCAGGTCCCAGCCGACCTCCTGGCCTTCCCTCGGGCCCTCCTTCTATCTGCAGAATCAGGTTTCGAGCCCCCGTGGCACCCGTGTATGTGGCCTGAGGCCCGGCTGGTGGGCCGGCCAGAGCCGTCCTGGGGGGCAGGGTGCCCTCTGGTGGCAGCAGGGCCTCACGGCCCCGGAGGGAGCAGGGTGGCAGGTAGGGCGCCACAGGATGACACGGGAGGGCAGGGCGGGAGGAGTCAGCATCCCTGCTCCTGGGAGGCCCCACGCCCCTCACCGTCCTCCGAAGCGAAGTCCTTGCAGACAGGGTCCAGAGGGTCAACCAGGCTCTGTGTGACACAGAGAGGGGCCACCAGGCAACACACTGTGTCACAGTGCTGGGACCAAGCCCACGGTAGTCAGGGAGGTTCCCTGAGAAGTGTCCTCTGGGCTGACCTTGACCCCCGAGGAGGGGAGATGTGGAGATCCACAGGAAGGGCATCGGGAGCAGAGGGAAGAGCAAGTGCGAAGGGCTCAGGGGCTGGATGGAGCTCTATGTGTTTGAGGGGCCGTGGGGTGCAGGGTGGGCGACCTGGAGGACCCCTCCCCACCCATACCCGACCGGCTCCGTGCGTCCTCCCTCCAGGAGCACCATTGCCCAGGCCTAGCCAACAGCGGGTCCCCGAAGGACAGCCCAGCCCACGAGGTGACCAGCGGCGGTGGGGGCACCTACACGCGCTTCGACATGCCACAGCCGAGAGTCACGCGGAGCTGGCCCTCCTTCAGAGGTCGGGGGGCAAGGCAGGCGGGGTGGTCCTCTGGGCATTGCCGGCAGCGCCCCCACCGCCTGACCCCTAGCCTGCCGCCCACAGCCCTGCTGCTGCACCGCTACGCCGTGGCCCGCGCCATCTGGGCTGACATGCTCTCCATCGCCGTCACCTACTTCATCACGCTGTGCCTCTTCCCGGGTCTCGAGTCCGAGGTCCGCCACTGCGTCCTGGGCGAGTGGCTGCCCATCCTCATCATGGCTGTGTTCAACCTCTCCGACTTCGTGGGCAAGGCAAGCCTGCAGCCCCTCCAGGGTCCCTGCAGGTTGGGGGCGGCCCCTGAGCTGAGGACACCGGAGCTCCCAAGTTGGGAGGGGGCAGCCAAGCCACTGCGCCATCCCAGGCCACGTCCCACAGCGGGCGGCCCTAGCAGTCATCCTTGTGTCTGCACCCCGCAGCTACTGGGTCTGTGGGACAGGCCTCCCAAGAGCGCAGGACGTACTCCCAGAGAGCAGGCACCTCGAAGGGGCCACAAGAATCTGGGCAGAGTGCCCTCCCCGTGCTACAAGCACAGGGCAGGCAGGGGTCAGGGTTGGAGTAGGATCAAGGCTGCCATTTCTGGGGCAGGCCTGATGTGGGCCTTCTTCAGACGAATGAAGAACGTGAGGCTCAGAGAAGGAAAGCCTTTTGCCCAAGGTCACACAGCAGAGCCGTCTGAGAAATGAGTCTGTCTGCGAGGGAGCAAGGCTTAGTGAGCTCAACTCTTAATTGTGCTCTTTCCTGCTGCATAAAATGTTGTAGGCAGGACTGACCCTTGGGGTCTCGAGGGCCCCATTTCTCCAGTAGGGTCAGGAGCCCATCCTGTGAGGGTACAGTGAGGATAGAATGAGGTGGGGGGACCCATGCAGTGTTCTTGTTTTTTGTTTTTTGGTTTTTTAAAAGATTTTTATTTATTCACGAAAGACACAGAGAAGCAGAGACAGGCAGAGGGAGAAGCAGGCTCTCTGTGGGGAACCTGATGTGGCACTCGATCCCAGGGAGCCAAAGGCAGATGCTCAACCACTGAGCCACCCAGGGACCCCTTGTGCAGTGTTTAGATGGATGCTAGGCACACCAGCAAGGACCGTGTGTTGCTGTAACAACACACGGATTTGGTGGATTTAGTGGCCAAGGCCGGCAAAGGATGGGGACCCACCGGAGCTGGTGCATCTGTGCACAGGGACCCTGTGTGGGGCTGCTGTAGAGACGGGAGGAGTGGCGGGCTCGGGAGAGACGGGGAGCCCACGTGCCTGGCTCTCCACAGATCCTGGCAGCTCTGCCCATGGACTGGCGGGGCACCCACCTGCTGGCCTGCTCCTGCCTGCGCGTGGTCTTCATCCCCCTCTTCATCCTGTGCGTCTACCCAAGTGGCACGCCCGCCCTGCGCCACCCGGCCTGGCCCTGCGTCTTCTCTCTGCTCATGGGCATCAGCAACGGCTACTTTGGCAGCGTGCCCATGATCCTGGCAGCGGGCAAAGTGAGCCCCAAGCAGCGTGAGCTGGCAGGTAAGGCCCACGGGAACAACGGCCATGTGGCAAAAAGGTGCTCCTGGGCTCCAGGGTCATGTCAGCCTCCGGGAGCTCATAGATGTGGGGATGTTCATCAATCACTTGCCACTTCATTCATCCCGCAAATGCTCAATGAGCCCCTACTGTGTGCCAGGCACTGTTCTAGGCACCAGGGATACAGTGGCAACAAGACGATGACCCCTGCGCGTGTGGGGCTGACAGTCCAGAGGTGACAAATGACCATACACGTAATGTGTTGAGTAATGGTAAATATGACAGAGAAAAAGCAGAGAAAGAGGATGAGGTTGTTGGGATGGGGAGTTTACAATGTAAGTGGAATGATCTGGGAAGGCCTCCCTGAGGAGGTGACTTTTGAGCAGAGATCTGGAGAAAGTGGCAAGGAAGCCAGCCTTGTGACAATGCAGAAGAAGAGCCTGCGTGAAAGCCTAGGGGCAGAGCCAGCGATGGGACGGGGGGAGGGGGGGGTCCCCACGGTAGGGGTGGAGGCCCCCAGGAGCGAGGAGCGGCAGGACCTGAATGTGTGTAAAGACCGCTTCCGGTGCTGCTTGGACAGTGAGGCAGGAACAGGCAGGGGCCGGGAGGGAGGGAGGCGCTCCTGCACTCGTCCAGGCCAGACCAGACCTTAGAGGAGGGGCTCGGGCAGCGGGCCACGTCCCTGGAAGAAAGTGCCAGATCCCAGATCTGTTTGACAGCCAGAGCCCACGGGGCGGGCTGATGGATCTGGAGACCAGATGTGAGAGAAGGATCTGGGGCCAAGAAGGAGTCCCCAGTTTGGGGGTGTCCCGAGAAGCCTGGATTGCCATCGACTGAAGGGGGAGAGGGGTTGGGGGGGCCAGGGGCCCTGGATCACGTTCCGGGCACAGTCGTTCCAGAAGCCCTTAGACATCCCAGATTGTCCGCACAAGGAGGCACGCACGTGTAGATGGGGAGCTGGAGGCAGAGAAGCAGGCAACGCCTGGGGCAGCCCGTGTGTTCACCTGGGGCGTAACCGTCCTCAGATGGCCTCCCCTCCGGGAGCGGGCGGTGGTCACTGCTTCGCACCCAAGAAGCTGCGGCTTGGACTCGCGGCCGCCGTCGTGGTCGCTGCTGTGGTCCTCTGAGCGCCCCCCCCCCCCCCGCCGCCGCAGCGCCACCCTGCCCCTGGCCGCCACCTGAGGTCCCGTGTCGTCCGCAGGCAACACCATGACCGTGTCCTACATGACGGGGCTGACGCTGGGCTCCGCTGTGGCCTACTGCACCTACAGCCTCACCCGGGACGCCCCCAGCAGCTGCTTCCACACCTCCACAAACACCTCCTTCCCCGGCCTCTGAGCCAGGCCTGGCCACCCCCGAGGCCCGAGGCCCCCTCCCCGCCCCTGCCTGCAGTGCCTGCGGGGCCCCGGCCTCCTCCCCGTGCCAGTCACGCCCCCTCTGGGCCCAGCTGCCCTGTCACTCCGGCCCCAGGGCTATGCTGAGCCATCCCAGGGCCACCCAGGGCCGCCCAGCACTGTGCTCCCCGTCCTGTCTCGCACCTGCCCTTCATCCCCTGTGTGCAGTGGCCCCGACTCTAGCCAGGCCAGTGCTCTCTGGGGTCACAGCCGTCCCCAGCCAGAAGAGCAGGCCACCAGCGGGGGCCACTCTTGGCGACCCCCACCCATGGCCACCTGTCCCCACCATCCATGGCACCTGACCCCACCCTCTTTCACCAGGGAGCCCTCCCCAAGGAGAGGGCCTCTCCCCTCTACCTGTCCCTAAACACTAGTTCTCCCAAGCAAAATGCATTTGCCACGACGGTATAGTAGCCCTGGATCTGAATGCCCTCAGACCGTGGTCTACACTGGCCTCTCTACCACCATAGCTTGTGCGCTGGCCTGGGTGCACCCACCCCGCATCGAGAGCCCCCCTCCATGCACCCAGGCGCCCACCTAGGCCACAGGCCTGGGAGTCTGCACCTGACCGGGGACCCCTGTCCACTTCTCTGGCTCCACCCCATCCGTCTGTAATGCCGCAAGGGGACACACGCAGGCTGAAGTCATCTCTTGACTTAGACCTTGATCCTCACCCAGCGAGGCCCAAGGAAGGACAGGAGTCACTGCAAGTAGGTGGGGGGGGTCCCCTCCCCAGTCAGGATCCTCAAGCTCCAAGTCTGGGGTGCCCTGAGCTGAGGGGATTCTGGAGCATCTTGCCAAAGACAGACTTTTCCAGGGGGAGGATGGCCTGCCCTGCCACGCCCATGGCACACTTGTGACCACCCTGGCCCTCTATGTCCTGTCCACCTGTCTGTCCACTAACTACCGCACTGGCCATTAAAATATGAAGGCAGAGAACTGCCCAGCTGCTGCCTCTGAGTGGCGTCTGTGTGGGTGGGGGCCGCCCCCCACCACCTTGCTCTCTGGTAGTGGGGGAGGGGTCCTGTTGGGACAGAGCCACCCATGGGGCTAGGACCTCAGTCTTTTCACCTGGGAAGCTGCCCTGCCCACAACCAGGCCTGGAGTTGCGTGGGGGTGGCCAATCTGGTAGCAGGAGGGCTCCATGCACCTGGTGGGGGGTGGACGGGTGGCACGGGAGCTGGAAGCATTTGGGGTGTGAAGGCACCTTTGGTGCTCCTTGGCCCTCAGGTCAGGGGGAAGGGCTGCAGCCATCCATTTGACAAGGAGCTTGCACCCTGCCCGCAGGAAATGAACCAGGACCCGAGGTTGAGGGTTCTGGGTTCAAGTTTCAGCTATGCTGCTGATTCCTGTCCAGTTTGGTGCCTTAGTCTCCACAAGCAGTGGAGCCGGTCCACCCTTTTATGTGGGTCCCTTGGAGAAGGTCTGGGGAGGGGGGTCGGCCATCAGAGGGGCTGTGCTCCGGGCCTGCAGCCTGAGGACTCACCACCAGGACCCACTGTCAGGCCTCAGCCCTGGACCCAAACGGGCGCCCTGGGCCGCGAGGGGAGCCAAGACCTCGAGGCAATACCACAGGGGCCACCAGGTGGCGCCAGCGCAGCGCTCCTCTGGGTGGGAGTGGCCGGCGGCTGTCCTGACTCGGTTTCTCAGCCCCTCCCCTGGTGGGTCGCTGGGCAGGTGCCCGCGGGGTCAGGCCGGAGGGAGTGGCAGCAGCAGGAGCAGGACCCGGCCTCCCGTGACCCCCGCAGGGGTGCAGTCCCGTCTCCCCACGGCCCCGGCCCACGCGGCCCCCCTGCACTGCCCTGGCTCTTGTCTTCAGCTGTGGGCAGGGCTGGAGCGCTGAGCTCTGCATCTTCAAGGACACGGGAGGTGCCCACCCCCAGCCTCGCTTCTGCACTGACGGACACGTCCCGCAGCTCAGCCGCCCACACAGTGGTGGTCATCTCTGGCCACCCACGGGGACAGCAGCCGGGACAGCCCACAAAGCCTCCGCTTCCCTCCACTGGCGCTGGCTTGGACGGAGACGGCCCTGCGCCGACCGCGGCCGCTGTGGGGCCAGCGCCCAGCTCCTGGCCTGGATGGTGGGCAGCACCGCCCCAGCCGCTGCCCAGGACCGCGCACCACCCTCCCCTGCCCTTGAAATGAACCACTCCAGACAACGGCATTTCTCCGATTATAGCTTTTTCTCTTTTCTTTTCTTTTTTTATGAAAAAGATCACACAGAATTCGCCAACAAACAAAATTCCAAAAGAAACTTAAAAAAAAAAAAAAAAAGGAAAACAGTAATTCCCCCAAAAAACAAAACCAAAGTCTGGCTTTTCCTTCCCTTAAGATTGTCTGGACGAGGCCTCCCGTCCCCCTGGAAGGCGCGGGGGCTGGTAAGTGCTCTCGGGGCCGAGCCGGGGGAGCAGGGGCCCCCCTCTCTCCCTTCCTCAGCCTCTTCTCTCCCTAACTGCTTCTCCATTCTGGGGGCAAGTACAGTACACCTGGGCCAGGGTGGCGGGCGGGCGGGGGGTGCTCAGGACGAGGGGGGCCCGTGAAGCTGGGTGCTAGACACTCACAATCTAATAGGAAATAAAAAATAATATTCTGCACGTCAGAATGTGTTCGCTTTTTTTTTATAATTTCATAGCTATTTTTTCACAGTTTTAAAAAGTTTATATTTATATATATTTATATATATTTATCTTTATATATATAATTAAAAAGTTGACTCCATTTAAAGGCGTATGATACAGGGGCGGGGAGAGTCTCTCGGTACAATAAAACTGTACAGGTTATAAGAACTGCCGCCTCCGGGCTGGCTGAGGCCGGGGCGGGAGGGCCGGGCGGGGCCGGGTCGAGGACTTCAGCACCATTGGGGTTGTGTGTAGTGTAAGGGGCTGGACCGGGAGGGGTGGGCTCTCCCCAGGGCCTCAGGGCAAGCAGCCCCCCGCCCTGCTGCCTGGCACCTGCCCGATGCTCCGGGGCTCCACCCTCACCTGGCTCTCTTGCTCGAGTCCAGGCCATCCTGAGGGGCAGAGGCCGGGCCCCAGGCCGGCGCCCAGACCAAGCCTGGCCTGATCAGTGAGGCTGGCGGGCATCCGGCCACTTCCCACTCCCCTCGCTGCCCGTGTCACAGCGGGAGGCTTGGGGCGGGCTCCGTGCTGAGGGGGGTCAGGCCCGAGGTGCCCCGGGGAGGACCTCCAGCAGCGGGAACCCCAGAGCGAGTGTCAGTCTGGTTCCTTGGAAACCACCCCGTCCCCCAACTGAGTCCCTGGTGGGCCTGGGCATCGGCCCAGAGGGGACCCAGCCTAGCCAAGTGCTTACAAGGTGCTGGAGGGAAGGCCCCTGGAGGGGGCCCAGCAGAGCCATACCCTGATAGCTGAGAGGAGCCCCATCCTGAGGGGCACCGAGGGGTTTGGGAGGGGGGCTGGAGACGTGTGCACATGTGTGCACACACGTGCATGCATACAGGCACACACATGTACACGCTCACACACGCCGGGGCGTCCAAGGGCACACCTGCATGCACACAGCCAACGCACATGGCCCCCGAGACGTGGCAGTGATGGTGAGGGCCCCCATCGGCCCTCGGGGCACAAGGCAGCTGGCAGGGTGCTGGGTGCTCAGCAGAGCACAGGCACGCCGTCGGTGGAGAAGATCATGCCTGTGGTGGGCTCGTAGGTGCCCGCGAGGTAGTACAGACCCTCGCTGTCCTGGTATTTCTTGGTCTTGAGCATCTGCTCATACTGCTCCAGGCCCACCACCAGGCACTTGTGCGACACGGTCTGCACATCGTTCTCGTCCACGTGGGAGGACTGGTAGAGGGCGCGCTGCGGGCACGGTGGGCAGGTGTCAGGGCAGGTGGGGGGGCAGAGGGAAGACCCCCCTCCCAGGCCAGAGGGACCAGGGCAAACCTTGAGGGCAGAGACAGAGAAACGCCCCTCACCCCGACCCTAGAGCAGCCCAGAGACTGGGATTCTGACACAGGCCGAGAGAGGCGCCAGGACAGAGCCCTGAAAGCCAACGGCCCCAAAGTATCGCGGGGACCGAGTGTGGCAGGCAGCAGTTCAGAGCCAGGACGAGGTTGGGGTTGGAGGCCTGGGCACCTCCTCCCTGCCCTCCACCACGTGCCCCTACCTCCATGAAGTCCTTTCTCTGGCTGGAGGCTCGCAGGGCCGCGGGGAGGCTGCGGCCGGACTTCTGGTCCCAGTGCTGCATGAGGGCCAGACAAGGGGCAGCGGTGAGCCTGGCCAGGCCCTGCCCGCCCCAGCCGGGCACCCTGGCCTCCACCCCCGGGCTGGTCGGGCCCTGGCCTCACCTGGCCCTCGTGGAGGCGCTTGCCCGGGCTGGTCTCCTCAGGGTGGTAGAACCACTTGACGCGGACCACCATGTTGCTGCCCCACGACTCCCACATGCTCTGGATGCGGCCGATGTAGGGCAGGTTGGGGCGGCCAGCCGACAGGAACACGGCGCAGTCCCCGATGCGGATCATCTCCTTGCCGCGCACGATGGCCTTGTAGAACAGCTTGCGGGCCTTGCCCTTCATGCCACGGCGCTGCGGGACACACCGTGTCAGGGGCCCCAGGCCCGCCCTGCCGCCACCGGCCCTACGCACGAGCCCTGGGCTCCTGTAGAGGGCGGGCTGGGATGGAGGGGACCCCCTGCTTGCTCTAACTGGGGGAGCCTCCTTCATCTCGCTGCACACTGGGTGTCCAACAGGGGCTTCCCTGACATGCAGGACCCACAACTAAGAGGGGCTTTTTCCCATCCTGGAGAAGTGCACCTGCTGTCCATGAGGCTCGTGCAGCCGAACCCAGCAGCCCCCTACTGATCCCCAATTTCCAGACAGGGACAGTGTGGTCCAGTAGGGAGACAGGGCAGTGAAGCCCCGGGGCTCCCAGCTTCGCCTGTGGACAGAGCACAGGGCTCCTCCCACATGACTCTCACTTAGCCATGTAACGTCCCCTGGGGCCACAGGACACTGGCTGTTCAGCCTCGTTCTACACCCCAACAGGTAGTGTGGGGCTGGGAGTCAGCCACCTGAGTGGCCTAACCAGGGGCGAGGGAGTGGGGGGCAGGGGCCGAGGCTGTCCCTGAGACAATGTCAACCCCCAGGGGAAGCCCCTGACTCCGGTCAGCCCAGGGCCCACAAGGCCCAGCACTCGGTGCACATCTGCTAAGCCTGTGGTGTGCTGGGTTTTTCTTAGTCACTCAACAAACATTTCCTGGGCTGGCACTGGGACACACATGCAGGTCTGAGGAGGGAACACACCTGCCATCAGGACCCCAAAATGTACCCCAGCCCCAGGCAGCTCTAGGGTCCATCGCTGTCCCTGGGGGCAACCCCTGAGAGACCAGACCTAAGCAAAGTTCTGCTCTCCCATGGATGCAGAGTGTGATCTCCTAGAACCCAGATCTAAAACTCACTTTGCCCATTTCACATGGGCTGCCAGCGGACTCAGACGAGCCTCAACAGGGGAGACTGCACGCTTGTTTCCCACCTTCTCCAGCAGCCCCCTTTCTCTGCTTTTAATTCATTGGCTCCCTGGTGGTGAAAGACTTTCTGATGTCCTGGTCACTGATTTCTCGTACGTTCTACAAACTGCTCAAATTCTTTTCAGCTCAAGGCTAAAAATAAATTCAAGGTGAGGTGGACAGCTACGATTTCTACATCAACTCATCTCTGACGGCCACTATGTTTCTTAGCATCCAGTGGCTACTCCCCTTCTCACGGATCCTCCTCAATCCATATGGCTCCCCAGTGGGGCTGCTCCCACCCCTGCAGTGAACACAGGACTTGGCCCGGCCAATCTGAACATCCTGTCCTCCTTCTGGCATTGTGACTGGCTCAGAGGTGGGCTTAGCATCCAAGCCAAAGGCATTCCACCAACTACTTGTAAAAAGATACTTCCATGGGGATCCCCGGGTGGCTCAGCGGTTTAGAGCCTGCCTTCAGCCCAGGGCGTGATCCTGGAGTCCCGGGATCGAGTCCCACATCGGGGTCCCTGCATGGAGCCTGCTTCTCCCTCTGCCTGTGTCTCTGCCCACCTCCCGTTTCTCTGTCTCTCATGAATAAATAAATAAAATCTTAAAAAAAAAAAAAGATACTTCCTCCCTACTGTCACTTCTGAGATGGTGGAACACAAACTGGAAGCTACAGGGGCTACTTGCTGTCAAGAGGGAAGGGACCGTCAAAGCAGGAGACCGATGCAAAGGTGGGAACAACTGAAACCTGGAGCGTGGACCCAGGAGTGAGTCTGAAGACAGCCTTTCAAACCCCTGGATCCAGTTGTACCTGAAGCTGGACACCCCTGGACGTTTCTGTCCACTGCAGCCCTGCACCCTGATGCTAACACAGGGAAGAGGCCAATCACAGTGGAGGCGAGTCAGCAAGAATGTGCCCGTCTTCAGCTTCGAAGCTGCCACTCAATGCAGCCCCTCAATAAAGCACCTGCTGGGACCAGAGCTCCAGGACGCCCAGCAGGGAATGTCTGAGTGCAGCTTGTCAGGGAAGATCCCCACACGCTCAAATGTGCTGTCCTCAGCGGTGGCCTTGCCAAGAGAGGCTCTCATCCTGGAGCCAGCGACCTGCGTAGGCTGAAAGCCAGACAACCTGTGCCCCGCAGGGTCCGAGCAGATTATCTGCACCAGGTCCAAAGTGGTGCCTCCACAGCAGGGAAGCCATAGGGAGAGCAGGAGCTGAGAGGGGCCCGGGGACTGAGTACTCCTGGACTCCCTGCTCCGCACCCCTTCTGAAGAGCCCTCTGGGGGGTTCTAACTGCTCCTGGTGGCACAGGGGACCCCAAAGAGCCACCTGAGACAGACACCCCCAAGCTGGAGTCATAATTCAGAACTCTCCTCCACTTTTCTGGCTTTGCTGTCGTACACCAGGGAGCAACACAACGTAAGCCCCCTGGCAGCCTCCCCCACAAGTCATCACTATCAATCCCAAATCCCTACACCTGCCCTGGCAGGAACTGGCAATGATGAGGGGGTAGGTATGGACCCAGTGGGGCACCTCCTCCAAGCCCACCTCGGGGGTAGCCTTGAGGGGCCCGGGTTAGTGGGCAAACCTGCCCAGGGGCATGGGGGGGACTGGTGACCACGGGGGCTGTTCCCTTCTGCACATGGAAGCTTCTTGGATGCTTGTGTGTGTGCATGGGCAAGCATGTTTGTGTACATGTATAGATGTGTGCTGGCACATACATGCATGTTCATGTCCACATGTGCACACGCCAGATGGGCACAGGGTGGGCTGGGAGGGCTCCTTCTGGAGAATCCCTCTCTACAACAAGGGTGACTGTGTGACCCTAGACCTGGGCAACCAGAATGCTGTCCCTCTGAAAGGTGGCGGGCGGGTGGGCACGTGATCCGGCCACGCCCAGCAGATTCAACCCCAGATCTCTGTGGGCAAACACAGGAAAAAGCGCCTCCTCCTTGCTCGCCTGGTCAGCCAGAGGTCCAGGGCCATTCTGCCACGAGGGGAGAGGACGGCTAACCATGAAGCCCACGCCGAGTGAGCCTGTGGGGTTTCGAGAGCCCTCTGCGTGATAACTAAATGTCTGCCCAAAGGGTCAGGGCTTGTCCCTGCCTGTTTTTTTGCCTGTGTCCCTCAGAGTGGGGGAGGGTCTGGGCTGAGATCAGAGGGCAGCACTGCTCTGGGGAGGACACGGCTTTGGGGCTCATCAAAGTGGGCGTACTTGGGTGCTCTGAGACTCAGGGGACCCATGTATAAAAGGGGATCTCCCCACACAGTGGCTGGGTGGACAGGAGGTGACGGAAGGACGGGCAGGCCCCCGCCCGTGGCTACCTGGGTGGGCTTGCCGAACCACTTCCAGAGCTGCCGGGCAGGCAGGAAGGCGGCGATCTTGGGTCGGTTCTCCACGGACGGCAGGCGCTGCCGCTTGGCCAGCTCCTTGGTGGTGGGAAGGTGGACGCCCTCTCTCTTCTTGGGTCGGCTCTTGGCCCCGGCCCCGGCCTGAGCCTTGGGCGGCATAGGCTGTGGCGGCTGCGGCGGGGGCGCCTGGGGCGGGGGCGCCGGTGCCTTCTTGCCTGGAGAGTGGGCCGAGGAGCGAGCCTTGCCTGGCGGCTTGGGCGCCTTGCTGGGGAGGGCTGGTGGGGCGGAGGGGCCGGCCGCGGGGGTGGGCGCCGCCTCGTCATCTGAGCTGCAGGAGGAATCGTCTGTGGTGGAGGAGGAGGAGGAGGAGGACGAGGAGGAGGAGGAGGAGGACGAGGAGGAGGAGGAGGAGGAGGAGGACGAGGAGGAAGAGGAGGACGAGGAGGAGGAGGAAGAAGAAGAGGACGAGGAGGACGATGACGAGGAGGACGAGGAAGAGGAGGACGATGACGAGGAGGACGAGGAGGATGACGCCCTGGAGCTGGAGGCGCTGCAGTTCCGGCCACCGCTGCCCTGGCCCTCTTCCTCCCCCTCAGTCTCCGAGCTGCTGCTGCTGCTGCTGCCACTGTCACTGCTGCTGCCACTCTCAGACTCCTCGGCCCCGTCCTGCTCTGCCTGGCCCTTGTCAGGGCTCTTGGGGTTGCCGGAGTCCTCAAACTCGTGCCCAGTGCCAGGCTCCTGGGCCAGGTCGCCATCCATGGGCTGGGGCCGGGTGGCCTTGGGCTCACTGCTGCCCGTGGCCGGAGGGTAGCTGCCCAGGCCCAGGAGGCCCTTGGGCTCCTGCCAGCCCCCAGCTCCAGGGTCCTCCCGCAGAAGGAGGGCCTCTTTGGCCTTCTTGCTTTTGGGTGACGTCACACCCTCGTGGTCCAGCTTGACGAGCAGCTCGGCCTCCTCCCCAGGCCTCCGGGTGCCCTTGGTGGCCGCCTCCTCGGCAGCCCGGGCCTTCTTGGGCTTGGGCCGGGTGGCGGGCATGGTGATGGGCATGGTGACAAGGGGGGCGGGGGCCAGGACCGTGGCAGGGGCTGGCAGCTCCCCAAAGGGCTCGGGAGCCGGGCAGCTGGTGAAAGTGGATGGCGCTGGATTGGGTTGTGGGGGCGCTGAGCGAGCCTTAGGGGCTTTGGCCCGCTTATCCACGGGTTCTGGGGGGCTCTTCTTGGAATTCGGGGTACTGATGGGCTCCAGGGCCAACGGGGTACTGGGGACCTCTTCTGTTGAGGGCCCCTCCTCCAGGACGGCAGCTCTATCTAGAAGAGAGAGGAAAGATCTTATGTGAGACTAGGGCCCGGGGCTCCTGAGCCAGAAAGCCCTGTTTCAATCCTGGCCCTGCTTGTTCCTGAACAGCGGCCGTTCTGGGCCCTCACATCACCATCATCCTACAGGTGGTGACCCCAATGGTCCCCAGCAGTGTTGGCTCTTGGCACTTGTCCCTGAACTCTGGAGTGAGCCACCTGGCTGAAGACCAACTCCGCCCCTGATGGATCAATGCACCTCCCAAAGCCTCAGTTTCCCAATCTGTCAAATGGTCCAAGAGGCCCCATGGCCAAGTCCCCACAGAGGTATGCAGCCTGTCCCCATCTACTCCCACACCTGCTCTTGTGCCTTGGCTAGGACTGAGCTGGGGCCCACATACCACTCTTGGCCTTGGTGCTGGGTTTCCGCCCACGCCCTCGGGCCTTGGCACCAGACTCCTCAGACCCTGGCGTGCTCCCATCTTTGCTGTCCCCGGTATCTTTGCTGGTCTTCCGGCTGCGGCGCTTGGCACTTGGCACCAGGAGGGCTGGGGATGGCTCCGCACCTGCACGGGCAGGACAAACGGGGGCTCAGGGCTAGCTCTCCACTTTCCTAGCTGCCTAAGCATCGTCTGTCACAAGGGACAGGGGCTGGATCACCACCTGGCTGAACTTGCTTGGCCTGCCTGAAGGGGCTGCGCAGTTGGAGAGTGTGGCCCCGTCTGCAGGGATGCCACTCAGGTGTCTACACACACAAAATATTCCACAGGGGCCCCTCGGGTGAATGGACTGGGTGGAGCGGAGCCAAGATCCCACCTTTGTGGTTTTTATAATCCACCTGGAGGATGCTCAAAACCTACAAGTCAGGCAGTCCTCATTCCAAGTCCTGGCTCTGCCCCTAGTCATGGGACCCTGGAAGAGCCATTCCCCGTCCCCCCACCCCAAGAACCTGAGCTGCTATTGGTCGGTCAAAGGGGCTGGGATCTCCAGACACACAGGGCTGAGGCACCATGCTCTCGTGGACACAGGCATGGGACATTCAGTCACGGTGACCAGCCAGCCTCGATAGCCTGGGCAGCCTGGGGATGCAGGCCTGGGGAACCCCAGGAGCCCCACCCATGGTTTCTGCCATTTCCATCCCATGGGTGTAAATGGTTCAAACAATGGCCAGAGCCCGAGAGTTGGGCTCACAGGGCAGGGTCACCCTCAGCAGGGCAGAAGGACCACCACTCACACTGGATCTTATAGTCGGGAGGCAGGAGGCGGATGTGGGAGAGGGGGATCCTCCCTGTGTCCCCGTCATCAAATTCCACGGTGATCAGGTCCCCGTCATCCTCGAGGCCAAGCAAGCCTGTTGGCAGAGGGGCAGGGTCAGGGAGGCCAGCGGACCCCACTCTCAGAGGGGCACGAGGGCAAAAAGGGGAGCCAAAACGAGCAGGTAAGCAGCCCTGGACTTGAGACGTACAAGGGCAGGTAGAGACTGGTGTAGAATGTGAGCTTCGGAGCCATGTGGTCCCAGCAGGAGCACCAGCATGCCCATTCCAGCATCTCAACTCACTCCCAAGACCCTCCCCGAGCCAACAGGGAGCTAGGGAGCACAAGGGCAGGCACCAGAAGGGACAGTGGGAAGCGACAGGGGCTGGTGGCAGGTGGGAGCATGGCATTTCACAGACAACCACCTACACTCGGAGGGCCCAGAAGAAGGCCCAAGAGGCGCCCAGCACCTCTGAAGGTAGGGGTCAGGGAATCCCAACACTGGACAGGCTGAGGGGATAGCCCTGGGGTGCAGAGGAGCTGGGTGGGTGACCCCCACCCCATTCTACATGCAGATGCCTGGTCTGGCCCCTAAGCACAGGCCGTGGGTGGTCTGCCAGCGGCAGCAGGCACACTGTGGGTGCTGGGACCTGAGGTCCCCACAGAACACTCCTGCCCACACACAAGGTTTCTGATCCACTTACTATGGATCACCAGGGCTGAAAGGACAGCCTCTTAGGAGAGGCAGACACAGACCAGAGAGGTCAGAGGATGAAGAGAGAGCCCAGGACCCCAAAAGGGAATGGGGAACCCAGGACAAAAGGGAGCTGGAGAAACCTGACATGGAAACAGTAGATTTTCAGAGATATTTAAGAAAATGTAACATGGATATAACCAAACATGATATGAAACAAAACAATATAAAAACAAGAAAATAGGACACAAAAAGTTCCCGGGGAAAGAAAAAGAGAAAGAGAAAGAGAAAAAAAGAACAGAAAAAAGAAAGATAGATTGATTCAAAGAATAAGAAAAAGCTCTTAGGAATTTCTTACATGACAGGGATTTCAACAATTCAAGACAACGGAAGGATCAGAAGGGCAGGGTCGGCCAAGGAAACCACTCAGAGGTGGAACAAAAGGGTGATGAAACAGCCCCCCAGTAGGAATAAAGATACAGATGCTGTGGGCAGCACAGCTCAGGAGCGTGAGTCCCAGGGAGCAGCTCTCTGAGGGCAGCGCGGGCGTCCAGAACAGAGGACACTTGCTTCATCCAAATCACCAGCAATGCATACAGACACAGACACACAGACACAAACCCACATGAAATCCCAGATCTAGGAAGAATGAGAACATCCTAACAGTTTCCAGAGAGAAAAAAGCAAGTCTCCTACAAAGATGTGTTTTTAATCATGGCATTGAACTTCTCAGACAATTGGAAGCCAGATAAAAATGGACCAGAGACAGAAAATTATTTCCAACCTAGAATTTATTCCAGTTCTACTATCTCTTAAGAACAGTTTAGAATAAAGAGATCTTGGGCATGCAGATATTGGAGGGATTTACACCCCCCTCCCCCCACTGCACCCCCTTATACCCTTTCTCAGAAAGCTACGCAAAGATTCTCTAGGACGACAAGGGAAGAGAAAGACACAATGCAGCCCAGGAGCTGGAGAAAATAGTACTCTCAGAGGGATGACCAGGGGAAGTCCCTAGAGTGACCTCATCGTGGTTTAGGGAGTCAGAGAGCTCTGGGGGACCTGAATCAAGATGAACTCTTACCACAGTAAGAGGACTTCCTGCTCAGTGCCCCCCACGCTCCCACCTTCTGCCTTACGTGGATACTAGGTAGCCACGGGGTGCACTGAATTTGCCAGCTGGTCGAGTGGTGGCTGTTGCCTGTAATGTAGTGAACATCCATACCCCTATCTCCTGGGAATGCTGGGTCTGCAACAGCTAGGGGGAGCCCAGAGGGCATCTGCGGTGTCTGACACCTGTACCTACATCTTCTGGGGCTCCTGTTATTTTCATCTGCCTAGCTCCCAATCTCTTACTCTGCTAACAGCACCCCAATTTTCCCGGGGAAGCCACCGTCCCCTCTCTTAGTCCACATGTGGAATTAGTAAACTGACCTTGCTCGCTAGTGTTGGGGATGAGACTCACAGCAGTCAAGGAAATGCACATGACCCACACCAGTTCTGCAGGCTCCATCCCAGGACTTATATGGAAAAGGAGAGAATTCTCCCAATGACAGGATTTGTTAGGATTGTGGGATCTAGTCCCCAAGGAACTGAGTGTGAAGCCAGGCCCAGACGAGAGCAGATGGAGGGCCTGAGTCCTGAGGATGCTTGTGTGAACCATTCCTGAGCCTGACAAGGCCCAGAGGCCCCAGAAATTTTCAGCTACCAGGAGCCAGCACAAGCGTTCATGTTTCAGACAGTCAGGGCTGGGGTTCAAGTGACTCAAGAGGAAACAAGGGAATGCCAGGGAGGGTCTACAGGAGGGATGCCTCACCTCGGACCACAGTGCCTGGGTAGAGGCAACGGTACTGCTGGCTCCAGTAGGCTGCGATTCTGGTCCCTTGTGGCAAGAAGCGAGTGGAGGCTGGCCTCACGTCATTGATCTGGGAAAAGCAAAGTATTGAGCACCAGGGGTGGCCGGGAACAGCCCCGGCCCCCACCCTCCCAGCAGCCCCGCTGTCTGGCCCCTCACCGCCTCCTGCAGCAGCTGCTCCAGACAGTAGATGTGGGGCCGGTTCCCGCGCTCACCCTCCACCACCACGCGGTATCTGCAAGGCCATGGCATGTGTGGGGTGGGGTGATACAGACCGTGGACCTTCCCAGAGAGACCCTTGCACCTCAACTCCTGGCCCAGAGAGCACCAGCTCAGCCTCCCAGACCACCCACATATGATGTCAGAGCTTGGGAGTTTGCTGACGCCCTATATAAACTTGGGGAGTCTTTCCCCTTCTGGGTCTGCTTCCTCCTCTGTACAACTAGGGGTTGCAGGTCTAAGCACATACTGGGGGCTGCCATGCCCACTCAGCCCCCTCAGAGAGCACCACCCTCTCAGGGTCATTCCACGGGTTCTACGGAGGAGCTGCAGCTCAGAGAAGCAAAGCTACCTGCTCACAGAGGCCTGGCAAAGCATCCCGGACATGGGACTGGGTGAGGGTCTTTGGGCTCTAAGCCCGGCGCTGGCCCCTGCCCAGGCCCCCAGGTCTCCACTCACATGTCTGGGGAGTGCACTGTCTGTACATGCCCAGCATACAGCAGCTTGTCATCCATGGGGATGAGCACACGCAAGCCGTCCTTCAGCTCATCCTTGTCGATGATGCAGGAACGTGGAGCTGTGGGGGTTGGCGAGGAGGCAGGGCTGGAGCCAGGGGGCAGCCGGGAGACCCGCCCTCGCTGCCCAAACCTCCCTTACCCCAGGGGAAAAGGCATAAGGCTGCCTGCAGGCAGTTTGTGCTCTGTGTGTGTGAGTGTGTGTGTGTGATTGTGTGTGCACGTGTGTGCCCACTGGTGGGCCCAGAGGCTGCCTGTAGGCAGTGTGTGCCGTGTGTGTGCGCCTGTGTGTGCACACGCACATGTGTGTACCCACTGGTGGGCCCAGACAGACCTCATGCAGGGGCACACAGTGGGGCCATGAGCAGCCCCTACTCTCCTGACCCAGGCCTCTGGAAAGATCCCAAGTGGGTAAAGACCAAGGGTGACAGCCTACATGTGCTGCCCCTCCTCTACCTCAAAGACCACCACCCTGAGGCTTGAGCATGAGGCTCCAGGTCATCAGCCCCACCACCACCACTTCAGCCAAGCATCCAGGACTTTCCATTGGCTTGTTCTCCACCTGGGGTGCCATTCAATCTGGTGGAAGCCAAACCCCTCTAGCCAAACTTCCCAGCGAGGCTGTCAGTACTCATTGCTCCCGCCCCTCCTCATCTGTCCTCATCCCAAAGCTACCTCTGCCTTTGGCTTAAAAGCCACCTGCTTCTAGCTCCCTCAAACAACATGCTCCCCCATTTTCCTCCTCCAGGCTCAGCCACACTGTTTCAGGGCCCTAGGCCCACTCTTCCTGCCCTGTGGGACCTTGAACCCGGCCCTGCGCTGTTGTGACCAGGCTAGAGAAATCCAGACAGCTCACTGGGGTGGACAGAACGGCCAGCCCACCTGTTCACCCCTGGCTGCACCTACACCCCTGCCACAGCCTCACCGTGGGTGCAGTGCACTTCCCACTCCTTCACGCTGAGCATGGCCACATGACTTGCTCTGGCCAATGGCACAAGAGTAGGAGTGATCAAGTGCTGATTCTGAATCTGGGCCTGAGGAGGCCTGGTCAGCTCCCACTTGCCCCTGTTGGCCTCTGGCAGGATGGCCACAGGAAGAGCATGCCCTGGCTCACCCACTAGTCCAGGGGCTGAATGGCCACAGAGCAGAGCATTCCCTGCATCAGAGAACCTCTAGCCATCCCACTCTTGTGGGAACAAACCCAGCTGAGGTCAGCCCATCTGCCCTGCAGATAACTGAGACACAACTACCTCTTGCCATTTCCCACTGAGTAGCTGTTTGTTACACAGCAACAGCTGAGTGATACTCCCCCGATCATGAAGTCCCTCAGCCTGGTTCATCCTCTTGCTCCATATCTGCCCCACCCAATTCCCATCCTGAGTCTCTCCTCTAAGCTCCTGGAGGAGATCCCTGGGTCCAAATGCCAAGCATACGTCGCTTCCCTGGGATGTCCTCCAGGCACCCCAGGCTCTGGCTGGCAAAGCATGGCACAGGACCTCAGCCTGCTCCCTCTGTGCCCACCCTACCACCAGCCGTCCTCACCCCTTATCTGCTCACATCACACAGCCCACCCCAGAACCCCTCTCCCCCTCCCAACATGGCCAAACCCACCCTATCTCCCTCCATGCTGTCTATGGCACTACAGCCCACCATCGTTTGCTGGGATCCTCACAAGGGCCTCCTACCTGGACTGCCTGGGCCCCTCAGGCACCCCCCCCATCTGTCCTCTACAAAGCAGTCAGAGAGCACTTTTCAAAACCAATCTGACTGTGCTGATCCTCCACTTACAACCTCTGACAGCTTCTTGTTTTCATTAGGGCAAAGACCGCAAGCCTGGGTCATCTGCCTCTGCCTCCTCCCCTACCCAGGGCTGTGCTCCTGCCCCCCACCAGCTTACTAAACCAGAATCAAACCGGACTCCCTCAGTTTACCACAGATACCATGCGCCGACCTCACGTCAGGCCCTTGCAAGTGCCCACTCCTCGTGCTAGTCAGCCCCTGCCTGCTGCTTTCCTCGGGGAAACTTCTGCAGCCCCACACTGCAGGCCGGACCAACACTGCGTTGCTGGGACTTACCTGGAGTTAGCGGCCGCTCCACGGCCCCACCACGAGGCAGGTGTTCATCCTCAGAGAAGCTCGAGTCCTGGTTGGGCTCGAAGTCCTCCTCAGCAGCCATGCTCTCCATCAACTTGCTCACAGCTCCCCCCTTTCCCCGATTCTGGGGACAGAGCACAACAGACCCTCAGCTTAGGACGTGCCATGCAAGTCCTGCCACTTAGGACCCTCCCTGGAAACGGGGGTCATCGTCAGGCCGCAGGGGCATCTCCCACATGTGCTAGCTGGCCTCACTCCAAAGGCCAGAGAGCAGAATGAGCCTACACCCCAGATGGCCAGGACTGCGTGTGCTGAGGCAGCACCTCCAGACAAACAGTGGGCTCTGAAGAACAGCCTGGCCGGGGGCTGGACGGCGTTGGGGGGTGGGCACACCCAGCACATCCCCATCAGGGAGGGGGCTACAGGGACCTCACTCTTGAGCACAGAGAGCCTTACCTCCTTTTTCACCTCCTTCCCTTTGGCCTTGGCTTTGCTCCTCTTGGCGGTGGCCGGGGAGCTGGTGTGGGGAGCCCGGGTCTCGGGGGGCAGGGCGGGAACACGGGGCGGGGGTGGTGCGGCCCCTGAGCCGGCCTCCTTTCCCTTCTTCTTCTGGGTGAGGAAGCCACACAGGTGCCATCAGAGGCTGTCCTCCCCCACAACTCGCCTCTCCTGGGAGAGGAACAAAACACCTCCCCCTCCCTTCCCGCTAGTATGTTTGTTCTTAATCTTAATTGTTTTATTACTACATGTCACTTGCGTAAAAAGAAGAAAAAAAAAAGTACCAAAGTGCATATAGGTGCAACTTCCTCTCCAATGTATCCTATCATGTACACAATGCTAACAAGAATCACCAGTGGCTGCCTGGTGCATCCTTCCAGAACTTGCCACGTAAACACACAGGCTATACAGACACATTTGCGCACAAATAGTATTTTTTTTTTTTTTAAACACAGATGGGAATTTGCCCAAAGTCCTGCTTTGCAACTTCTCCCCCAAAAATGTCTGATATACACAGAGGCTGCCTCACTTCAGCGGCTGCTCACGGTACAGTTCTGTGTGCGTGTGTGTGTTGGGCGGGTGCACAATTCGTTTAACCACCCTCCAGGAATGACTGCATAGGTGGCTCCACTTTGCTCTTTCAAGTGATGCCACAAAAACAGGGCAGGACCGGCTAGTTCCAAAGGCACGTTCTTGGAAGGAGGAAGCAGAACCATTCACCTGACTCCAGGGCACCCCAGCAGCGAGGGGGAGAGCCAGGCCCATCCTAGCTCCAAGCACCCCCAACCCAGGGACGGCAGGGTGAAGGGGCTGCTCCCAGACCCTGCCAGCGGCCTGGAGACTTCTGAGTGCACCAGCTTTGTTCAGCAAAGCACTGCAAACAACCTGGCTGTCCTGTGACCTTAGGGAAACACTGGTGCATCACCAGATCCAGTGACAAGCTTTTGGGCCAGCGGCCGAGAGTCCCATTCGAGGAAGAGGCGGCGGCGGGAAGAACAAAGTAGGGACACTTGGTGCAAGAAGCAAGCTCAGGCTAAGGTCTGCACGACCCAGGGGTGATGGGCGGGCAGTGGAGACGAGGGCGGGGGTGTGTGTGTCACTTTATGCTTTTTAAAAGACACATTCCTGAAACAAAACAACCAAGTCAAGGGACCCGAGGATGTGGGAAATGAAGAAACATAAAAAGACAATACTGGGCAACGTTAAAAAAGACCAC
Organism: Canis lupus dingo; assembly: GCF_003254725.2. Taxonomy (NCBI): domain Eukaryota; kingdom Metazoa; phylum Chordata; class Mammalia; order Carnivora; family Canidae; genus Canis; species Canis lupus. The sequence goes on along the minus strand of NC_064248.1, from coordinate 12,444,142 downwards.
AGCGGAAGTCACGGCTTCCTACCAGACACGTAACATCCACAGCACACAGCGTCATGAGGGGCAAGGCAGACACTCAATAATTATATTTTCTTGCATCGGATGCATGCCTTAATCTTGTTCGCATTTCTGAAATCAGAAGGCATCCCGGGGGTTGAAGGAACGGCTATGACGTGGTTCTGTTGCCTTCTCCTCCAAATACCTACTGTAAATACATAGCCCGTCCTCCAGCGCCTATCTCTGCAGCTGTGTCCACGGGGGCAGGCCAGGGACGGCAAAGAAAGTTCTGAGTGGACTTGAATTTTCGCCCTTTCCTTTCTTTCTTTTTTTTTTTTCCCACCCTTTTCTGTATCCTCCAAATCACTGTTATGATCAGACAACACTGATAACTGTTTCCCATGGACCAGAAGGCCCCTTTCTGGGAACCTAATCTTTCTTTCTTTTTTTTTTTTAGTAAGAAAGGAATGCCAGGGGCGTCTGGGTGACTCAGTCGGTTGAGCATCCGACTCTTGGTTTTGGCTCAGGTTGTGATCTCAGGGTCGTGAGTTCAAGCCCCGTGTTAGGCTCCATGCTCAATGTGGAGTCTGCTTGGAATTCTCTCTCTCTGTCCCTCTGTCCCTCCCCACTGCTCTCTCTAAAATAAATAAGTAAAAATCTCAAAAAACAAAAAAATTAAGGCTGATGGCAAATGGAAATGTACAAGTCTAAAAAGAATACAAACATTATCTCACAAAACTATGAACAGTGGTTGCCTCTGGGGTGATTTTATGGATATCTGGTTTCTCCTCTTGTTGATAATTAGCCTGTTCTGTTCTAGTCTTTTACTGTGTCATCAGAAGGCTGGGATTGGGTGAGCCCTGATCTTCTCGCCCATACATGGCACCGTATCTTGGCAAAGGGCCCACAGGCAGTAAGGCCCAGGGGGTGTTCAAAGCTCAGCTTGGATGATCGTGTTAGCTGCCGTGACCATGGAGGGGTTACAAGGCCACCTGTAAAGTGCAGTTAATATGAGTCAGCTACCTCACAGGGTCTTGTGATACAGGGACATGGTAAGAAATATATACTTGGGGGACACATGGGTGGCTCAGTGGTTGAGCAACTGCCTTCAGCTCAGGATGTGATCCCGGGGTCCAGGATTGAGTCCCACATTGGGCTCCTTGCAGGAAGCTTGCTTCTCTGCCTCTTTCTCTGTGTCTCTCATGAATAAATAAATAAAATCTTAAAAAAAAAAGAAATATATTCTTGGTCTCTGCCCCTGGTTTCTGACCCAGGGCTCCTAAGCCCTTGGAAACTTCCTGGATCACAGGAGCGTCTCTCTCTTGCCTTAATGAGGCAACTTCGGGTAAGTCCCTAGCTAGCCCCAGGATGGGGGCTGCTCATTAGAAACACCAAGCCAGGAGAAGAAGCCAGGAACTCTGTGAGCTCTACCCCTCCATCCTCCAGAGAGGAGAGAGGGTCCAGAGACTGAGTTAATAATCAATCCTGCCAATGAGATGAAGGCCCCATAAAACCCCAGAAGAGGGATTCAAGGAGCCCCCAGGTAGGGAGCACCTGAAGAAGGCAGGGAAGTGCCACATCATTCCCCCGTCCCTTGTCCTGAGCATCTCTTCCATCTGGCTGTTGCAGAACTGTATGCTTTCTGATAAACGGTTATATCAAGTAAAGTACCTTCTGGGTTCTTCACGTCCCTCTGGTGAATTATCAACCCTGAGCAGCAGGTCCTGGGAACCCCCGGTACACAGCCTGTGCATCCATCAGAAGCATAGGTAACAACTGAACTCCAGGACTGGTGTGTGAAGTAGGGGTGGGCTGGGGACAGTCCTGTGGGACAGGCCCCCCCGCCAACTCCAGGGAGTCAGTGCCAGAAGGATCGTGAGAAGAGAGAATAGGGGTGAGAGCCTACCTGGGCCCTACCGCAGACCACTTGGTATGATCAGCATGAGTATTCTATAGTATTCCAGCACCTTCCCCACAAGGTCTGGGAAAAGCTGAGAGGGCTCTAGCCACAAACAGGTGAGCACAAATCACTGTGGAGGACCGTAGCCCCCTTACCAGGAAAGCAATGCCGAGTTTCATCCCTCATCACAATGTCCTCTAGAACGTCACTGTTAGTCAAGAGATCATCCTCCACCAGGGTCGGAGTGAGGGCCAGGGAGGCCTGAGTCAGAGGCCACAGCTGAGAGCTGTTAGGTCTGAATGCAATCACCCAAAGGGGGAACAAGAGGCCACTAGCTCCCTAGCAGGCAGCACGAGGAAGGGAATAGGTTAGACCGTCCAAGGGTGCTCAGAGAGCAAGCGTTCTCCACCTGGGGAGCCCAGGCGGAGAATTCACTACTCAAGAAATGAGGTTTTCCTATAGGTTGTGCGTAGGAGACCACACACACCGTAGTAGGATCCAGACAGACTTTAGCAACACAATCACTGTCACATAGCACATAATGATTACCACAGAGACCCTGAGCTATGGTTTGGGCTCATCACCTGAAGTGACAGCACTTGATAGACCCGGTGACGGGTCCCCATATCAGAAACACTCCTCCAGGAGCACACAGAGTGCCCTATCACAAGTGGGGGTGTTCAGTGTTCTGATAACTGCATGCCAGGATTGCCGTTTCCTTTGAGGTCCCAGCACCTCACTCCCGTGGGACAGTGTTACCCTGAGATGGGAGGTGAGAGCGCCTCTGGGAGGATCGATCGATGGTGGGGGTGCCCCTTCCCACCACCCCCACCCTCCACGTAGCCCCTACCTTCCTGGGGTCCTTCCTGTCCTTGGCGCGGCCAGTGTCCTTGCGGGGGCTCAGCGGGCCACCCTTGCCACAGCGGCTGGGCTTGGTGGCCGCAGGGGCTGCGCTGCTGGGGGCCGGGGCGGCGGCTGAGGCGTCGTGCAGGAAGATGCGCTCACTGCGCCTCCGTGTCCACAGGTCATCGTCGCTAGCCTCAGGCCCTGCTTCGAAGCCGGGCTCCTTGGCACCCCGCAGCTTGCGGGCCTTGCGCCCCTTCTCTGCCGCCAGCTTGGCCTTGTCGGGGCTGGCAGGACCAGGGCCCCGGGTGCTGGGTGTGGGTGAGGCCAGGGAGGGGCCTGGCTCCCCCAGTCCCTTCTTGGGCCGCAGCAGCCCTGGCGGGCGACCGCTTCCGCACCTTGACCTCACTCTCCGAGTCGGTGTACTCAAACTCCGTGCCTAGATATAGACGAGGGTGGGGGCTGTGGACAGGGGCTCCCGAGGCCCCCCACTTCCCACCCACCCAGACACCCTGGCCACCAGCAGAAGGCCACAGTCCCACTCCTCCTCCTAGGGCCCTGATGCCCACAAGAGGCTTCTCATTTCCAGGAGAGAATACCAAGGCCCAGAGGAGAAAGAGGACTCACTGGGCCACATACCTGTGAGTGGCAGGTCCTGCTAGCCCCACTGCTACCCTGAACACCCTTCGGCTGCCCAGACCCTGTTCCCTAGCCCTCACCCCAAGAACGCCATCTGGGAACGTGAAGATTCCTGCCTGGCCCCATGCGAGCTCCCCAACTGCCTCCTGTGAGCCCTGTGGGAATCCCAGAAGCCAGGGCAGACTGGGAGGGCCTAACGCCTACAGGGGCAGCGGGTCCATCGGAGGCAGGTGGAAAGCCCACATGAAATCCCCAAGCCTGGTGGGTGGGAGTGGGGGCTCTCCTCCACTTCCTGGTATCGCTTCTCAGAGCTGGGAGGCCCCTGGCACCCACCCCTCCTTCGGAGGCCTCCCCAGAACTCACACAGCCCTGGGGCCGGCCCCCTCCTCTCACCCCTGAGGCTTGTCCCTTCCCACAGACAAATGGCTAGGCTTGACCCAAACCCTGGATCTCCTGGCCTTCTTTACACAAAAACCACTCCCCCGTACCCAGCTGTGCTCCATCCCTTCAGGCCTTTGCTTCTGCTGGTCCCTCTGCCTGGAGCACCATCTCTGGCTTCTACCTGGAAACCTGAGTCTCCTACCTGAGAAGACCTGCTCAGAACCCTGGGGAGGGTTCTGTCTACACCTCCATCACTACAGGCACATATCCCACTGTCAGATTCCTATCCAATGTCTGCCTATCCTGTCCTGCTCTGCCCTCCAGAAGCAGATCCCCAGATTTACTACCCCAGGCCTACTGACCCCTGGGTAGCTGGCAGCTTGCCCACGAGGGCTCCTCTGGGAGGCCCAGCCCCATTGCCCATGAGATGTAGCCTCAGTAGCTAGGCCGGGCAAGCAGGAGGCACACTCCGTGGGAAGAAGCCACTTGCAATGCTTAATGATCCCATTAATTAATCTTTTGTTAGCAGACTTCCCACTGCACAGGGAGGCAGCTGGGGGCTTTCATGGCTGATTAGGGTGCAGGCCGTAAAACACAGGCTGGAGTTCTGCAGCAGGGTGTGACGGAATGAGGCCCCACCTGATGGCAGTCTCCTGCAGAAAACCATCAGAAAACCCAGACCCAATCAAACACTGCAGGAATGTCACATAGGGCGTGGTACTACAAAGCGGACCGGGTGGTGAAGGACAGTAGACACTTGCTTGAAAGAGGGAAGTTGGAGCCGTGACTAAAGTCCTGTTGGAGCACAGCACAAACAGTACCTGGGACAGGGGCAGGGGTATCTCTCTGTAAGGGTCTTGTGGTAGGGACATGCATGATGCCCAGAGAGCGGGGAGTGTGTGCCAAGGCAGTGCCTCATTGCCACATGGTGACTCAGCAGGGAGTTGAGTCCGTATCCCTGACTCCCACCCATCGTCCTGTACTCCTGCCTCCTCCCCAAGTAATAAGGCAGTAAAGGAGGAACAGACAACAAAAAGCACAAAAAATATATAAAACAGAAGAGTAAGACACAAAGTGGCTGCAAGCCAAAGGATAAAAAAGATATATCACGCAAATAGCCAAAAAAGAGCTGAGGTGGCTACACTAAATATCAGACAAAAGTGATCTTAAGATAAAAATTGTTACCAGAGACAAAGAAAGACATAGCTAAATAATAAAATGGTCAATCCATTATGGAAATATAACAATTTATAAACATAGATGGACATAATAGAGAAACATATGAAAAAAGATTATACACTATGACCAACCAAAATTTATTCCAGGAATACAAGGCTGGTTCAACGTATAAGAAAATCAACGTAATGTACTGTATTAAAGGACAAAGACTTCATGAACATCTTAATAGAGAAAAAGTAACGGACAAAACCTAACACCCTTTTATGATAAAACCACTCAAACCAGGAACAGAAGGAAATTTCCTCGACCAGACAAAGATGTCCATAAAATTCATCTCTAACATGATACTTAATGGCAAAAGAATGAATGTTCTTCCCCTATGATCAGAAGACAATGAATGTTCTCCCCCTATGATCAGAAGACAAAGATATCTATTTTTCCCATTTCTATTCAACACTATACTGAAGATTCTAGCCAAGGCAATTAGGCTAGAAAAAGAAATAAAAGGTATACATATCTGAAAGGAAAAAATAAAACTATCTTCTCTATTTGCAGATGACATGATCTTGTATTATAGAAAATATTAAAGACTCTACTAAAAACCTACTAGAACAAGTGAGTTCAGCAAGGTTGCAGGATACAAGATCAATATACAAAAATCAACCGTATTTCTATACACTAGCAATGAACACTCCAAAAGTGAAAAGAACGTAATTTACAACAGCATCAAAAAAAAAAAAAAACTTACAAATAAACTTAGCAAAAGAAGTGTAAAACTTGTACAGTGAAAACTATATAGCACTGTTGAAAAAAATTAAAGAAATAAATGGAAAGACATCCCATATTCATGGATCAAAAAACTTATAATATTAAGATGCCAGTACTTCCCAGTATGATCTATCGATTTAACACAATTCCTAATCAGAATCCCAACTGGCTTTTTGTAGGAATTCACAAGCTAATCCTAAAATCCATATGGAATGCAAAGGTCTCTGAGGTACCAACAATCTTGAAAAAGAACAAATAGGGTGGACTCATACTTCCCAATTTCAGAGCCTCCTACAATTCCTATGGTAATCAATTCCTATGGTAATTAGACAATATGCTACTGGTCTAAGAATAGATGTATAGATTGATGGATTAGGACAGAGGGTCTGGAAATAATCCTTCATCTTTATGTTCAGTTGATTTTCTTTTTTTTAATTAATTTATTTATTTATGTATGTATGTATGTATTTATTTATTTATTTTCAGTTGCTTTTCCCCAAGGGCACCAGCAGCATTCAATGGGGAAGAGAAATGACTTCTCTCAACACATGATATGGGACAATTGGATCTCCATATAAAAAAGACCCCCACATCACTCCATACACAAAAATTAACTCAAAATGGATCACAGACCTAAGTATAAGTCACAAAGTATAAAACTCTTAGCAAAAAACAGGACTAAATCTTTGTGACCTTTGGTTAGGCAGTATTTTTTTTTTTTTTTTTATGTAAACACCAGAAGTACAAGTAACACCTTTGGACTTCATCAAAATTTACTTTTATTTCAAACAACCCTATCAAGAAAATGAATAGACAACTTACAGAATGGGAGAAAATACTTGCAAACCATGTTTCTAATAACAGAGTTATAGCCAGAATATACAAAGAACTCTTACTCAACAACAAAATGACAAACAACCCAATTACGGAAGAAGTAAAAGATTTAAATAGGCTTTCTCCACATACAAATGGCTACTAAGCATATGAAAGGATGCTCAGCATCATCAGGAGAAATGCAAATCAAAACCACAATGACATACTACTGCACACGCACTAGAATGGCTTCCTCTCCAAGAAATAAGGCATCAGCAAGAAGACACTTAACAGGTATCAGGAAGGATTGGGGAAGAAAATGGAACCCCTGCAGAATGCTGGTGGAAATATAAAATGGTGCAGCCACTTTGGAAAACAGTTTGGCAGTTTCTCAAAAGGTTAAACATAAAGTTACCAAGTAGCCCAGCAATTTTACCCTTAGATTTGTAGCAAGAACTGAAAACATGTCCACCTAATAACATATACATGAATGTTCATAGCTGCATTATTCATGATAGCCCCAAAATGGAAACCAAAAAAGTAGATAAACAGGGGCACCTGAGGGGCTCAGTCAGTTAAGCATCTGCCTTTGGCTAAGGTCATTATCCCAGGTTCCTGGGATGGAGCCCCACCTCGGGCTCCTTTTCCCTCTCCCTCTGCCTACCGCTCCCCCTGCTTGTGCTCTCTCTGTCCAATAAATAAATGGATAAAATATTTTTTAAGACATTAAAAAAAGATTTTATTTATTTATTCATGAGAGACAGAGAGGGAGAGTGAAGCAGGCTCCCTCTCAGGAGCCCAATATGGAACTCGATCCCAGGACCCCGGGACCATGACCAGAGCCAAAGGCAGACACTCAACCACTGAGCCATCCAGGCACCCAAATGGATAAAATCTTAAAAAAAAAAATTGATAAACAAAATGTGGTATATTCATAAAATGGAATATTATTCTGCCATAAGGTCTGAAGTCACACAAGAAGAAATAGATAATCTGAATAGACCTTTATCTATTAAAGAGATTGAATTAGTAATTAATAACCTTATAAAACAGAAAATGCCAAGCCCAGATGAGTTCACTGTTGAATTTGAACAAAAATTTAAGGAAGAAATTATACCAATTCTCTACAATCTCTTCCGGAGGACAGAAGCAGAGGGAATATTCTTCCCAACTCATTCTGAGGTCAGAATTACTCTAATACCAAAACTAGACAAAACTACAGACCAATATCTCTCATAAACATAAATGCAAGAAATTCTCAACAAAATATCAGCAAATCAAGCCCAACAATGTACAAAAAAAAAATTACAAACCACAACTAAGTGAGATTTATCCCAGGTATGCAGGGCTTGTTCAACATTCAAAAATCAATTAATGTAATCCATCACATCAACCGGCTAAAAAAGAAGAATCTCATGATATTAGTAGATACAGACAGAAAAAGCATTGGACAAAATCCAGTATGCATTCATAATAAAAACTCTCAGTAAACCAGGAATAGAAGAGAACTTCAACTTGATAAAGAACATCTATGAAAACCCTAAATCATCATACTTACTGAAAAAAAAAAAAAAAGAACATCTATGAAAACCCTAAATCATCATACTTGCTGATGAGAAACTAGAGGCTTTTCCACTAAAATAAGGAATAAGACAAGGATGTCCCCTCTCACCATTCCTTTTCAATATCGTACTGGAAGTCCTAGCTAATGCAGTAAGACAAGGCAAAAAAAGTATATTGATAGAGAAGGAAGAAATAAAACTGCCTTTGTCCATAAATGACACAAGTATCTATATTTAGAGAATCCGAAAGAATCAACCAAAAAATCTCCTCGAACTAATAAGCAATTGTAGCAAGGTTGCATTTTTATAACCTTCATATACAAAAGTCAATCATTCCTACATACTAGCAATGAAAACTGGAATTTGGGGCACCTGGGTGCCTCAGTTGCTTGGGTGCCTGCCTTCAGCTCGGGTCGTGATCCCGGTGTCCTGGGATCGAGTCCTACATGGGGCTCCCTACTCAGTGGAGGGGCTGCTTTTTCCTCTGTCCCTCCCCGCTGCTCCCACTCTCTCTGGCTCTCTCTCTCTCAAATAAATAAATAAAATCTTAAAAAAAAAAGTGGAATTTGAAATTTAAAACACAATACTGTTGTGTTGGCACTCCCCAAAATTAAATACTTAAGTTAAATCTAACAAAATATGCACAAGATCTATGGGATGAAAACTACAAAATTCTGATGAAAGAAATCAAGAAAACTTTCCATGTTCATGGACAGGAACACTCAATATTGTCAAGATGTCAATTCTTCCCAATTTGATCTTTGGATTCAATGCAGTTCCACTCAAAATCCCTGAAGTGGGTATCAACACACTCATGCCAAAGTTTGTATGCAGAGTCAAGAAACCCAGAATGGCTAACTCAAGATGGAAGAAGAACAAGGTCCGAAGACTGACAGTACCTGACTGCAAGGCTTACTATAAAGCTACAGTAATTAAGACAGTGAGGTATTGGCAAAAGAAAAATCAAACAGATTAATGGAACAGAGAAAAGACCAAAAATAGACTCCTAAAAACAGTCAAATAATCTTTAACACAGGAGTAAAGGCAATACAATGACGAAGGGATATATATGTCTTTCCTTTTTTTTTTTTTCTTAAGATTTTATTTATTCACTAGAGAAACAGAGGGAGAGGCAGAGATACAGACAGAGAGAGACACAGGCTCCCTGCGAGGAGCCTGATGTGGGATTTGATCCCGAGAATCCAAAATCACGCATGGAAGCAAAGGCAGACACACAACTGCTGAGCCACCCAGGCGTCTTTCCAACAAATGGTATCCTGCTGAGCCACCCAGGATATGTCTTTCCAACAAATGGTACTAGAACCAGGAGAGATCCACATGCAAAACAGTGAAAGTAGACACAGATCTTACACCCTTCACAAAAATTAATTCAAAATGGATCACAGGCCTAAAGGTGACATGTAAAATTCAAAAACCCCCTAGAAGACCATGTAGGAGAAACCTAGATGACTTTGGTTCTGGCAGTGAATTTTTATAACACCAAATGCACAATCTGCAAAAGTTGGACTTCCCTAAAATTATACATTTCTACTTTGTGAAAGATGCCAAAAAAGAGAATAAAAGGACAAGCCATAGCCTGGGAGAAAATATTTGCAAAAGACACACCTGATAAAGGACTGCTTTCCAAAATAGACTAAGAACTCTTAAAATTCAACATTAACAACCTAATTTTAAAAATGAAAAAAATAAAAATAAAAAATAAAAAAATAAAAATGGGTCAAAAAAACAAATAAATAAATAAATAAAAATAAAAAATAATTTAAAAATTGGTCAAAAATCATAACAAGACATGTCACCAATAGTACACAGATGGCAAATAAGCATGCAGAAAAGATGTGCCACGTCGTGTTATTAGGTATCTTGTTTTAATTAGCATTTCCCTATTAGAATGTCCAAAATCCAAGACACTAAGCCTAAATGTTCACAGGAATGTGAAGCAACATGATTTGTCATCCACTGCTGCTCAGAATGCAAAATGGTGCAGCCACTTTGTAAGACATTATGGCGATTTCTTACAAAACTAAATGGACTCCTACCATATGATCCAGCAATCACACCCCTTGGGATTTACCCAAAGGAGCTGAAAACTTACATCCACATGCAAAAAACTGCACACACAGATGTTTATAGCAGCTTTAGTCAAAACTGCCAAAACCTGGATGCCACCAAGATGTCCTGACGCCCTGGAATAGGTGAATGAATAAATAAACCGTGGGCCATGAGATGCCTGGGTGGCTCAGTGGTTGAGCGTCTGCCTTTGAGTCAGGGCGTGAATTCGGATTCCTGGGTTCAGGTCCCGCATCGGGTTCCTTGCATGGAGCCTGCTTCTCCCTCTGCCTGTGTCTCTGCCTCTTTCTGTGTCTCTCATGAATAAATAAATATTTTTAAAAAATAATAATAAAATAAAATAAAATAAACTGTGGGCCATCCAGACAATGGGATATTATTCAGAGCTAAAAAGAAACAAGCTATCAACTCATGAAAAGACATGGGCAACCTTTAATGCATACTATTAACTCAAGCCAATCTGAAAAGATACCATGCTGTATGATTCCAACTACATAACATTCTGTAGAAGAAAAAACTATGGAGACAGTCAGAATATCAGTGATTGCCAGGCAACCAAGGACAGGAGAGAGATGAATAGGAGGGGTACAGAGGATTTTTAGGCAGTGAAACTACTCTATATGCCACTATAATGGTGGCTATACACCATTACACATTTGCCCAAACCCACAGAATGTACAACACCAGGAGTGAATCCTAAGGTCAACTATGGATTCTGGGTGACAGCGATGTGTCAATGTAGGTTCGTCAATGGTAACAAATGCACCATTTGAATGTCAATAATAGGGAAGGCTGTGCATGTGTGCAGGGCAGGGGGAATAGAGGAATCCCTGTATCTTCCTCTCAATTTTGCTGTGAACCTAAAACTGCTCTAAAAAAATAAAGTCTATTATTTTTTTTAAAAAAAGGAATCAGGGATCCCTGGGTGGCTCAGCGGTTTCGCGCCTGTCTTTGGCCCAGGGCGGGATCCTGGAGCCCCGGGATCAAGTCCTGCGTCGGGCTCCCGGCATGGAGCCTGTCTCTCCTTCTGCCTGTGTCTCTGCCTCTCTCTATCATAAATAAATAAAATATTTTTAAAAAAGGAATGAAGTACTGATACATAACATGGATGAACCTTCAAACAATTAACAAATTAAAGAAGCCAGACACAAAAGACCACATGTTGTAGGATTTCATTTATATGAAATGTCCAGGAAAATGCATAGAAGACAGAAAATAATGGTTTCCTAGGGTTGGGGGTTTGGGAGAATATGGAAAATGATATGAATAGGTATGGGGTTTCTTTGGGGAGAGGGGGATAAAAATGTCCTGAAATTAGATAGTGGTAATGGTTGCATACCTCTGTGAATACAATAAAAGCCATGAAATTGCATACTTTAAAGAATGAATTTTGTATTATGTGAATTATATTCCAATAAAGCTCTTACTTCTAAAGAGTAGATTCAAGTCTGACCATGTCAATAATTACATTAAATATTAATAGATTAAACACCACAGTGAAATGATAGAGATTACAAAGTAGACTAAAAAGAACAACTCAACTATAAGCTGTCTACAAGAGACTCGCTTTAAATATGAAAGCAAAGGAAAAACACAGTAAATGACCAGGAAAAGATATGCCACACAAATAAGAAGCATAAGAAAGGTGGAGTAACTATTTACTACCAGATAAGAGGGATTTCGAAACAAAGCGTATTAAGAGATAGAAAAGAACATTTTGTAATGATAAAAGGACCAATTTAACAGGAAAACAGAAAATCATAAGTGTATATACACACCCAACAACAGAGCTTCAAATACATGAAGCAAACATCCACAGAATTAGATTATAAGGAGAAAGAAAATCCTGCAATCATAGCTAGAGGTTTTACACCCATCTGTAAGCAATTGATAAAACTAGACAAAAACTAGCAAAGATTTTTTTTTAATTAAATATTCTATTTATTCATGAGAGAGAGAGGCAGAGACACAAGCAGAGGGAGAAACAGGCTCCATACAAGGATCCTGATGTGGGACTTGATCCCAGGACTCTAGGATCACGCCCTGAGCCAAAGGCAGATGCTCAACCACTGAGCCACCCAGGCACCCCGATTCACAAGATCTTAACACTTTCAATCACACTGCCTTGCCTGATAGAACTGAACGATTTACCGAACAGTATATAGAATGACATAAGAATGACATCAGAATATGTATTCTTTAAGTGCATGTGGTACATTTACTATGAATACCATATACTCTCAAATTTTAAGTTTTAAAAGATTGAAATTATACAGAGTATTTTCTCTGACCGAGATGGAACAACATGAGAAATCCATAATAATAAAATAACCCAGTAACCCCCACTAATATTTGGAAAATAAATAATACTTCTAATAATCAGTGGATGAAAAGTAGAAATCACAACATAAATTAAGAAATGTCAGTTGAACTGAGAGTAATAATGAAAATAGAACAACAGAAAATATGTGAGATGCAGCTAAAGCAATGTTTCGAGAGAACTTTTAAGGTTTCCACAAGAAAAGAATGTCCTAAGTTGATAACCTTAAGCTTGCACATTAAAAAATAGGAAATGGTTGGCAATTATACCCAAAGTAAACAGAAGGGAGGAAATAATAAAGAGTAGAAATCAATGAAATTGTTAACTTCTAGCCACACTGTTCAAGAAATAGAACAGAAAGAAATTATTTGTATTGGCAATGAAAAAGAAACATCACTACAGATCCCTCAGAATTAAAAGTATAAAAGGGGGAACTCTCTGCAAATACAGTTGACAACCTGGATAAAATGCAGAAGCCTGTAGGTTCTAAGATGGCTGGTGCATTTAGGGATGAGGATGGGGGCTGAGGACAGGATGATGCTGTCTGAGTAGCCACAGCTTGATGGTGGGGGGTCAGACAGGTGGAATGTGACCACAGGGCAAGAGGGAACTAGTCAGAGGTTCCCAGCAGAGAAGTAGTCTGATCAAGTCTGAGCTTTGAGGAAGAGGCCTCCAGCTGCTTAGGTACAAAGAATATCTGAGACCGGTGAGCCAGTGCCACTGACTCAGGGAGCCAGGCCCAAAGCTCCCAGGGAACAATAGTAGGAGATGGGAGTGAGAGGGAGGGAGAAGGAAGAGGAACGAGGCAGGGCCAAGGCCTGCAGACTATGAGGCCACCCCAGAGATGGGGTCCCACGAGGCAGTACAGGCCACAAGAATGAGCTTTCGTCCTGCAGCCTGCAGGGCATGAAGCCAGGGACAGCTGGGAGAGACCCGGGTGTAGAGCTGGGTAGCACCACTGTGCTCATTCTCCCCATGCCAGCCCCTGCCAGAGGGACTCACGTGGACCCTGGATGTTCACAAAAGGTAGCGTGAGTGCACATGTGGAACCATTTCAGTCCCCAGCCCTCAGGTGCAGTGGGGCCGGGTCCAGGAGGGGACATTGGCCCCATGAGAATAGGGGTGGGACCAGGATAAGGTCCCCTGTATGTTTCAAGAGGCAAGCATATGACTAGAGACACTGAGAGGAAGGAAGCAAGACCAGAACGAGGTCTAGCCTTCTGTGGGAGCCTTAGGAGCCAGCCATCTCCATTTGCCCATCAGGGAAGTGGGACAGTAACCCTAACAGTGACACAGCATGCAATAACCCCCAGTGACAACTCTCTCCAGACCCCAACCCCACGCTGCAGGCTCATCTCACTAAATGAACCACCTCAAATGCCCAGATTTAAAGAGCCTGTACCTCTATTTTGTCTATGTATGCTTAGCCAGTTCCTGTTTCTCTCTCATGGTTAAGCCTGGGTGTCACCTACCTGGAGTGGCCTCCCTCAGGCTTCTATAGCCCTCCAGAGTACAGATCTGAGGCCTCTCTGCTTCCCGGAACTGCCTATCACCGGGCATCAGAAGTGGGGGAGTCAGGAGTATTAACAGTGAAGGTCACCCTGCATTGCTCCGGAGACCCCTCCTGGGGCAGGCCAGGTCCATGTTACCAGTACCAACTGTTCTGCTCGGGACATGGTTGGCCCACAAGGCAGGGCCCCACTGGCCCCCAGCTAGACTCCTTCCATTCTCTGCATCCATTTCCTGTCTGCAGAAGGGGGCAATGGAGGCCCCGCATTCCACCTGCTGGTACTCACCCATCAGGTTCTGTCGTTCTTCCTTCTTCCGGGCCTTCTGCTTGGCCTCCAGCTGCACCACGGAGAGGGAAGGCCCCACTGTGGGGCTGGGGAGGGCACTGGCTGCAAAGCGGGCCAGCAAGCCCAGCCCACTCTCCTCCAGGCCCGGCGACAGGGCCCGCTCCCGGGCCCCCAGCCTATAGCCGCCGGCAGCCTCGTCCTCCTCCTCCAGCTCATCCTCCTCGTCCTCCTCCTCGGAGCTCTCATCTGGTGCAGAAAACAGGGGGCGAGTCAGAGCCTTGGCCTAAGGAGATACCGCCCCCCACCTCCCCTACTCAGCCAGAGCACCAGCAAGGGGTGCCACAGTTCCAGCCTAGCTCATTCCTCATCAGCTGGGGGTAGATCCAATACCAGCCCATAAGTCTCCCTGCCCCATGGCCCAGTAGCCCCCATCAAAGCAAGCCCAAGACGTGGGCATCCTGGATGGCCCAGAGGTGGGCAGCGGCTTTGGGAACCAGAGGTTTTCTGTAAGGGGAGCATCGACATGCACCTGTGCTGTGGGGAGGGGTACAAACACACGGACAAGGACTGGAGACAGCTCTTTCCACCATCTCACACACACACGCACACTCACGCCCCGACATACAACATGAAGGCTGAGAAAGGAGGCAGGAGAGAAGGAAAGAGGAGTCCAGGGAGGGGCAGAGAGGGTGGAAGAGGGCCCCGGGGACTCAGGTGCCTGGGGGTCTGGGGCTGGCGTTAGGAGAAGGTGGAGTTTGAGCTCTTCTTGGGGGAGCAGGAAGGCCCTGGGTTGAAGGCCCCAACAGGCTCCAAGGTTCAAAGTTGACTCCCAGCAATACCCCCAAGCCAAGAAGCCGGGGCAAATCCTGGCTCTCTGTGAGCACTTCTTGTAAGCATGTGCTCATCTGTGGTGGCAGGGGAAGGGAGTGACGTGGTGGGGGGGCCTCCCAGCCCACCCACCCACATAATGGGAGGCTCCCCACAGGATGGCATGTATGGAAGAGAAAGCACTTTGCAGGCTCCATGAGGACCAAACAGAAACAGAGCCAGCCTGTTCTACAAAAAGAAACCACTGTCCCCAGGGCCAAGGGAGCCACAAGCTGACTAAGCCTCCTGACCCATGCAGGTCAGCCCACTTTGCACCAGGAGATGGAGGCTCAGCGTGGCCAAGCACTCAGGCAGATGCAAACTCGGGGCTGCTTGGCTGCCTTGTCACCCAGAGCCTCCTGGAAAGAATCTAAAGATGCTCCTGCCTGTCTCTCTGGTTGGCGAAGAGACTTAGTGCTTCTCCCCAGGCACATGCCTGCGACCCAGGACCTACAGCCCTGCACCCCGCTCAGACTGTGGGAACAAAGGTGGGGCAGGCAGGAGGCTGGCAGAGGGGACAGGAAAGGCAATGTTCCCTGCAGGTGAGGCTGCCCACCAAGAAGAGAGACTTGGAGGGAGGGAACAAGCTTGCTTTGGACCTTCCCAGGGAGACAACCCAACACCACAAGAGTGGGCAGGTGAGACATCATCAGGAGCTAACTGCCCAGGAGATGCCCAAGGGACACCTGCCAAAAGGTGCCTGTCTGCCTGAAGTGCTAGGAGCGTGAAGGTGGCTCTGGGGGCCACTGACCAAGGGCAGGGCCAGGCAAGGCTAGAGGCAACTCTCTGCAGCAGAAAGAGGGAAGAGACATAAAGAGGTGGCCCACAGCCCCCCATATTCTACCTGGGGCAGGGAGTGCCTGGGCTCAGGGAATGGAGATGGACAGACACAGATGGCCAACTCCACATTCTCCTGCCACACCCCAAGCCACCTGCTGGCTTGGGTGCAACTAGCAGCCCAAAGTGGTGGCCCCCAGGTGCACCAATGGGGGCAGGAGTTCCTTCTGTCTACCCATGTTTCCGAGGGAGCCTGGGTCTCTGTTGAGTGACCCCTGGGTGAGGGAGGTGGAAATGAGCATAAAGGAATCCCTGAAGGGAGCTGAGAAAGGAAGGAGGCAGAGACAGAGGTTTGTTAAGAGGAGGAAAGGGAGGGGGAGGAGGAGGAAGAGGGGGAAGAGGAGGAGGAGGAGGAGGAGGAGGAGGAGGAGGAGGAGAAGGAGGAGGAGGAGAGAAGGAGGAAGAGGAGGAGGAGGAGGAGGGAGGAGGAGGAGGCCGGGCTCCCAAAGCAATGGATGAAGCAGGATGGAGGCCAGCGGGGCAGGCAGGCGGCAAGCAGGCAGTGCACACTTGCGATCCATTCACATAGCGGACATCACATGGTTGTCTCCGCCCCAGTGAGCCACAGCGGCAAAGCAGGCTAAGTGTAGGCAGACTTTCGACAGCGCCTGGGTCCCCCACATCAGGCCTCCCTGGGGTGGGCCAATTTGAGCAGGGTGGCGGGCGGGGGGCTGGCTGGGGTGGGGGCACAGAGTTAGACGTATGGCCAGTTTTCCCTTCTAAAGAACGCCTTCCCTGGCTGCTCAGGTGTGGAGACTCCAGAACTCTCTCCCGTCCAGAAGGACTCCCCACCAGCAATGTCCAGCAGGGAAGGGCTGGCTCTGGGTTTCTGGATGCCTGGAATGTCTACATCGGATACCAGTCAGCCAGCAGCAGCCCAACCCAGCACCTTGAGACTGATAAGTGTTTGGGAAGGAAAAGCCAAAACCAGGGTTTGCTTCCCATAAAACAAGATTATCTTGGTCTCTGGAGACCCTCCCCGCCTCCAGCAGCTACGAGCCTGACAAGCTCCCATTGGCTGCTTCCCAAGGTGGCTGGTCTGCTCAGGATGGAGTCTGTGGGGCAGGGTGGGGGGCCGGGGGGGAGGGCAGGGGGGGCAGAGGGGGTCTCAGGACCAAGGAAACCTTTCTGGAGCTGTCCACACCTGAGGCCACAGAGCTTGCCAAGGGCACAGGGAGAAAAAGTCCCAACAAAGCAGCCCAAGGAAATACAGAAAAACTTTTTTTTAAATAAAAACAAAATCAAAAAACTCTTTCTTGGCTCAGTACGTGGGGTTGTCTGTTGTCACTTGGTTTGGTTTTCCAAAACCTGATCGATAAATGCCAAAGCAATCCGCTGCTGCCATAGCCGATGGGGGCAAACCCCGAGGAGGGGAGGTGCAGAGGGGACACAAAGAAAAAGGGTTTTGCCTACCTACGGAGCAACGAGCCAGGCTCGGACCCAAGCTCAGTGACCCGCTGCGCCGTCTGCCCTACTCCCAGCCTTCGCTTTGCGTCCAGAGTGCAGCGTGAGAGCAAATGCAAGAGACCAAAACAGACATTCAAAGCATCATGGGTAGGGATCAAGGGTGAAGGTATGGTCAAGCTGCTGGGGGAGAGAGCAGACACTAGAAAGCCAAGCAGTCAGGGGTTTAGTACCGGATGTCAGGAAGACCCTATTACCCAAATATCCCTGTCAAGACCTGCCCAGTGCATGTGCGTGCAGCGGGGCCCCTCCCCTCCCTTCGTCTGGGCTCCCTCCACTGCTGCATCTGGCCTGGTCTGAGGGCCCCCTAGCCCCCTCTGCCCACTCTGGGCAAATGACCTCATGCTAGGACATTGATGGGGCTGTCTGCTTCTCCCCAGGGTCAGAGTCAGGTGGAGCTGGGGCAGGAAAGCTTAAACACATGGAAGCTGGAACCCTGACTTTAAGGGGGAGGAGCTCAGGGGGTGGGAGGGGAGGAAGGGATCATAGAGGGAGGATGGTGGTGAGCCAGCAAGACTGGTCCACAGAGGCCAGGGCTAGGGACAAATGAGGCCAACCGGCCAGTTAGTGACCTCCCCCTCCTTGGCCCAGACTGCATTCACTCAGGCGTGGCAGCACAAGAGAATGTGAGTCCCAAGGGCATCTGGCTCCCTACTGTGCCACCTCTTGGTCACCCAAAGTGGACCTGGGTAAGCCAGGATGGGTGAGGGGTGTGGGCAGGAAGAAGACAGACCAGGAACAGGAGCTCAGCTGGAAGCAGGGTAGCATCCAGTCCTATGGCCAGAGCTAGCTCCTATCCAGGTTGGCCTTAACATATAGGCCTCACTCTGGGACCATGGGGCCTGAGCTCTGGGAATCCCTGCAGGGGGTCTGCCCCCGAAGCAAGTCCTAAACCAGGGTGAGGAAACACTTAAGGATCCTCTGGCTCCCCCACTTGGCCCCTGGGACACTTCTAACCTGGGGAGGTTGGAGCCAGGACATACACAGGGACCACTGAACCCCACCTTCTCTCCACAGGTAAGGTGGATGGGGGCCCGGGGCGGGGTGGGGTGGGGCTGGGCTGCCAGCAGACCAGGCCTGTGGGCTCAGAGGCCAGTGCTCTCTCCGAAGCCTGGGCCCCGCCGCTCAACGTGGCAATGAAGCCCACAATTTCAAATCTCACAACAAAACGGGCGGCAAATGGTCTTGACCCTGCACTGCCTACACGCCCTTTAAAACAGAAATACGTGTTAGAAAACAAGTGTATATTTTTAAACCACCGTTACATAGAAATACAGCTTTAAGAAAATAAATAACAAACAAGCAGCTAAAAAACAAAAACAAAAACAAAAAAAGATGAAGCTGGAGGTGAACGCAGTTGACTTTAAACCTGAAGAATGAAGGCATGCCAACAGCTACGAGGGATATTTGAATAATAGAGAAGAGCAGCAGACTGCATATTCCAGCTCTACCCCTGGTGGGGTGGGGAGGAGGCAAGGGAAGGGGGAGGAGGAACAAATGAGGGGAGCGGCAACCTAATGGTCTAGTCAGGACACAGCAAGAGAGACAAGGCACACGGGTTTAGTTAAAAATGAACTCGGTATGTTTAATAAAGCTTGGTATTACCAAAATCGCGGTACAAACATCAAGTCACACGCCCACACGACAGAATTCCATTTACAAAGTGTCCCTCGGGAGGCCTCCTCCGGCCACGCCCGAGAGAGACCCCGACCCAGGCCTGCGGTCTAGGGGGGCAGAGGAGGTGAGGACGGGGGGCAGAGGGGAGCGTGGAGGGTGAAGACTACAAACAGTCCGTATAAAAGCTCAAAAAGAGCCAGGCCGTGGCGTTATCACAATGATACAGGTACAAGGAGAACAAAAATAGGACTCAGGCGGATACAGCAGGCTACGCTGCCAAGAACCCAGACGGCCGCCCTCTCCGAGGCGTCCCAGGGGGGCCACCTCTGCCCGCCATCTCCTGCCATCTCCTGCGTGCTCGCTCGCGCTCGCTCTCTCGCGCTCTCTCTCACTCACTCGCTCGCTAGAAAACACGGAAGGTATTTTGTGTTTGGAGCTAGTAACCTTGGTCAAACGAGTCCTCCGAAGAATCGCTGAAGGAGGAACGGGCTTCGACCTCTTGAAGCAGCAAACAAAAGGGCTGCTTCCTGCTGGCGGCCGGCTTGGGTTTCAGAGTCCGCGCGGCCGCCAGGCCCCTCTTGGTCAGCTTGGGGCCTCCAGCCAGCTTGCCGTTCTTTGCCACCATGCCACACAGGATGGAAGACGTCAGTTTGGAGCTGGACGGGCCTTGGGCAGACCACTCGTCCTTCAGGAATTCTTCGTCTTCCTCTGAGTCCGTATCTGCAGTCAAAGTAGTTTTTAATACGGTAAGTCATCGAGCGCTGGGAGGGAAGGGAGGGGCTGGTGTGTCTCGTTATTCTCAGTGGCTTTGAGGACACCCTGGCACGTGCCAGGACAGAGAGGTCCAAAGGCCTATTGGCCGTGGGACAAGCCCTGTCCCACCGCTTGACCTCTTCTCCCTGCCTGGAACGCTCGCCTCTCGCCTGGGAGGCCCCCCAGGCCTCACAGAGCTCGTCGTCTCCAGGCTGGTGGCTGCCAGCACCACCCACCACACAGCCACCTCTGCAAACAGCCCTTCCGGGCCGCCGATGGAGGGAGGAGCCCCACTCTCAGAAAGGTCTCAGCCCAGGCCATGGAGATCTGTGCACTAAGCCCACGGGCTCCTTTTGGGGAGGGACAAGGCCCAAGAAAGGAAGGGCTCAGATAAAGCTCTCCTGCCCCAGGATACCAGTTTCCAGCAGTGTGCTGGGCAGCCCAGACAGACTCACAACGGCAATCACACAGGCGTGTCCCAACTCTCCGCCCAGCAGCGTCACAACGGCCATCGTGAAAGCAGTTACTCCAAGGAAACTGGCAAACCATGTTCCAATTCAAGGCCTTCGCCCCCAACTTTCTCCTATCAAAGGCCTGCGTTTACCAGCACACTGCTGCTGGCTTCTCCCAAGACTCCTGCCTTACTGTGCAGGCAAGGCTAGGGTTCTTAAGCTTTCCTGGGAGAAGATCACCCAGATTTGGGAAGGGGAGCCGTCAAGCAGGCACAACTTTGGCCCCTTCAACCCCACCCCAAATATCCTTAACACCATTTTGATCTGTTTTATATATGGGGCTGTCAAGCAAGATTTCACTGGAAGAAACTGCTGCACAGCAAAGACTATATAATCCCTCAATCTGATAAAATCCACTCTGAACATAAGGAATAGTAATAGAGCTCCAACTCTGGCAGCACCTGCCATCTCCAAGTCCATGAGAAAACTACACGTGAGGCAGTGTCTTCTGGCTGCCTCTTCTGACACCTAAGCTTTCCACTCCAACCAAGACCCCCAACTGTAGGATGGCCTCAAAACTCTAGGTATGGGTAGGACATGGACAAGCCCTATCAGGTCTCTGTCCGTCCTTCTCAAGGCCACATCCCAGGCTGGAGACACCCTTGGGTGATGAAACCAAGTTGGCTTCCCACCAGGCATGCCCCTCAACCCCTATTACCCAAAGTGAAAAAGAGTAGCTTTCCCTCTTTCCACATCCTGCCAGCCATCTCCGTGCTAGAAAACACTCTTGACCTCACTGTGACTGCATTCTCTCATTTACCCAGAACTACAGAAAACCCAACATAAAAAATATAAACAAGAAGTGCCTGGGTGGCTCAGTCGGTTAAGTGACCGACTCTTGATCTCAGCTCAGGTCTTGATCTCAGGGTCATGAGATCGAGCCCCACATTGAGCTCTGCCCTGGGAGTGGAGCCTACTTAAAAAAAAAAAAAAAAAAAATACAAACAAGATCTCTCTCCACAGTCAGCTGCATATCATAGCCAGCATCTAGTTGGACACAGATCTTCTGACCTCTTTGTTGCAACTTTAACTCCTTTCTCTCACCTGGACAATGGAATTTTAGACACATGTTTAACAGACTAGCAATCTGAACATGGCTTTGTGTAAGCACACATCTACACACAGTGGACTGTGGCTCAGAGAACTCCAAAGACCTCAGGACAGAGCTTATTTCTGGCCTCTAGATGCCCCCCAATCACCTGTCAGTGGGAGGAATACGGGATCCTTCTGGCAATCAGAGCAGCAGCAATCCTCCCCAATTCCTCCATCATTCTAAAACCAGCCAAGATGGAAGAATAAAGGGAAGTCATTCTTCCCTTCTCCTCCAGGGCTATGAGTTTCTGAGATGAGCTCATGGTGGCCATGGATGGGCCTGGGCACTGCTGTTTAGATCATACCTATCCAAAACTGAGGACCACAAAAGCTATGACAATCAAGCATGTCCTCAACACATAAGGCACAAAAGAACTGTTTACCTCACATATATCTCTGCGTCAGCCCTAGAGACCCATTAGTTCTAAGCAACCAAACACACAAATGCATAAAAAAAAAAAAACTGCAATAGCAGCAGCTGAATCTTATGCCACAGCCAGCTTTTACCAACATGAGCTCACTTAAAGCTCATGACAGTCTCGTGATAATATAATTGCAAGCCCATAAAAACTTTTTCTTTTCCTCGAGAAAACAAACTTTAATAGCATTACAGGTGTCTACTTTCATGCACTTGACAGTCAACCACTATGTTCTCCCCCAATGAACCCTGCAGAGCCAATCAACAGCCTAGACACATACATCCAGGCAGGCCCAAAGAAAAAGCCCTCCACCCCAGTCAGGGCCTGGGGGCTCCCACAGCAGACTGTGCCAACAACTGCCAGGAGCCACGACGCCCCTCCTGGCCTTCCTGCAGCGGCCACATGCTTAGTGAATGTGTTCTGGACATTAGGGGGTTCCACCCACACACACCTAGGAGTATCAATTATGTGTCAAGCAGCATCCTAGAGCCATCAGATGCCACCAAGAGCTGGCCATGGGCACACAGACACCCAGGAGCCCCTATTACATGCCACCAGAGGCCGTGGAGGGTCAGCCATCTGCATACACACACACCTAGGAGCATCTACCACGTGCCAAGCAGCATCCTAGGGCCACCAGATGCCACCAAGAGCTGGCCATGGCCACACAGACACTTAGGAGCACCTGCTATGTGCCACCAGGGCCTGTGGAGAGCTAGCCATCTGCAGACACACACTTAGAAGCATCTACTATGTGCCAAGAAGCATCCTAGGGTCATCAGATGCCACCAACAGCTGGCCATGGGCACACAGACACCTAGGAGCACCCACTATGTGCCACCAGGGCCAGTGGAGGGCCAGCCATCTGTACACACACACACTTAAAAGCATCTACCACGTGCCAAGCAGCATCCTAGGGCTACCAGACACCACTGACAGCTGGCCATGGGCACACAGACACCTAGGAGCACCTGTTACATGCCATCAGAGGCCGCGGAGGACCAGCCATCTGCACACACACCCAGGAGCACCTACTACACGCCGCCAGAGGCCCCCTGGCCCCAGGCCAGCCGCGTTCCCGAGTGCCCAGAGAAGGTGTTCCCGTGCGGCGACCCCGGCCAGTAAGAGGCCGTGCAGCAACCCCCAGTCCAGCACTGGGTGCGCTTCCCCACTCCGCAGCTCAAGCCCTAGAAGCCCCCGCTCCAGCGGTCCACTCTCGGGGACAAGGCGCGGCAGCCACCTGGAGGCCTGTGGCCCGTGCAGCCCTCAGTACTCTGCGCAGCACAGGGTGCACCCTGCTGACACTCAGCATCCCCAGAACCCCGGGAGGAGAATGGAGAGCCGCTTGTGGGCAGGAGAGGCCGGCTGCTCTCTATGGTCCTCGCGAGTAGCCGCTCTAGGGCAGGCGGCGGCGGACTCCATGGCGCAAACGCTTCCGCGCCCACTGCTTGCAAACCAAGCACAGAGGGCAGGCCAACTTCCGCTCCCGCCCGCCAATCACAGGCACTTCCGCTTTCCACACCCCCCACGCACTTCCGGCCTGGAGCCCACGCGCAGAGGCGGAAGAGAGACCTTCAAGCGCCCGCGGGAGAGACCGAGGAGCGAGGAGCGGGAGAGAGAGGAAGCGCCCCGCGGCGGCGCGGCGGCCGCTACTTACTGTAGGAGTAGCTGCTCACTTCCGAGGCGAACGGGGAGTGGGCCGACTTGGGCTGGCCTCTGGCCTTGAAGCCCACCTCCATCTTCCTCGCTTTGGCGGCCCGTTTGTGTTTACCTTCTCTGGAAGCCTTGAGGGACAGGCTGAGGCCTTTGGCCAGCGCCTTCCTGTCCTTGCCCAGCAGGCTGTCGTAGGGCGTCAAGTACCTGCCGCAGCCCCCGCCGCCTTTGGACTTCCCCCCAGAACCGTCCGAGAACTTGAAGGGCGACTTGAGCTTGTCCTGCTTCGTGAGGGACAGGGCCTTGTCCAGCTTGCTGGCCAGCTGCTCCTGGTCACTGGCCATCTTCTTCTTTTTAATCTTCAGCTGCAGACGGAAGTCGGGAAGTCATGGGTTAAGACATTTGGTGAACCGGGACAGTGGGTTTCAGCACACCGGCTCTGAGGAAGCTGGGCTCCAGTCCCTTCCACCTACCTCTGTGGCAAGCTGCTCAACCTCTCTGAGCCTCTGTTCTTCCCGCTGGGTAAAACAGGGACAACTAGGTGCAGCTCATCTGTTTAACTCGAGTACCTAAAGCAGCCCACGAAGACTGCAGCCCAGCCTAAGTGGGCCCATCCAACTAAATGGGCTGAAGCTGCTAAGAGAATGCCCCGGGTGTGCCTCAGATGCCCAAAGCGGAACAGAGTGACTCAAGATCTCACAGATTAAATTCCTACTTGCATGTCTGCTGCAGTCATTTGTTGTCAATATGAAATGTGCCGTTTCAAAACCATTAATGCCCCTCATTTGCACGTTTTAGCTCTATTTTCTTTAATCGGGTAACATAAGGGGGGGATATAGGGTCATTTAAACAACGTGAAGTATCCTTCACAATTTGCAAGTAAAAGATCTTGGATGTACAGGCTGGCTCTGTTCCCTCCTCCTGGATCGAGTCTCCCTTTTGTGAATATTTCCCTCGGATGGCCAAATCAACAGACACAGTCCCCTTGCATGGGGCCTTATGAGGAGAGATGACAAGGTACATTAGTATTTAGAGACAAAGGCCTTAAATGGACGATTTCAGGGCTCTGCAGAAATAAGAAAAATCAAGGAGTTGGCTCTCACCCCATTACCCCTGGGGAGTTCACAAGGAAATTACAATGGCATCAACCCCTTGTTTCTTAGAACGACAGAATGCTGAAGCTGCTCATTAGACAATTACGCCGTTAAACAACAGTAATTGCATTATTTGGTTAAGAACCTGCAGTCTCTCTTCATGGCTTCAGCAAAGCATCATGGTACGTGCACAGGGGATGTGGCTTTCATCTTAACCCTACCTGAGGCTGTGCTACTCTGGTAAGGCTCTGACCTCCTCTGGGCCTTAATTTCCCCCTTTGTGCAGTAAGAAAGCCTGGAGGAGGGGATCCCTGGGTGGCTCAGTGGGTTAGTGCCTGCCTTCGGCTCAGGTCGTGATCCTGGAGTTCTGGGATCAAGTCCCACATCAGGCTCCCTGCATGGAGCTTGTTTCTCCCTCTGCCTGTGTCTCTCATGAATAAATAAATAAAATCTTTTAAAAAAATGTACTAGAAAATTTGAAAAAAAAAAAAAAAAAAAGCCTGGAAGACAGTCCCTCTGGCACTAAGGCAATTGTTTCTACACTTTCTGTGCAAGACTAGGGCCAACAGACCTACAGAGAGTGAACTCTGGCATGCCCTTCCAACCTCAGCAGCACACCTAGAAGACAGGGTGACTGACCTGACTCATGAAGTCCGATGAAGCTTCATGCTCATCCCAAGGCTGGTTCCTGCCCCTCGCTTTCCCCGTTCCAACGAGGGCATCATGTTCCTCTTCAGGTCCCTTGTGTCTCTTCCTCATCCCTGCTCCAAGCTCATACTCCTCTGACGTCAGCAGGGGCTTGCTGCTCAGCCTGAAACCCAGATGCACTGCTGGTCAACACCCTGACCAGGAAAGACTCAAGGGTTGGGGGTCGGCCCTCAAGGCCCTGAAGGGTAGGCTTTGGATGTCGAAGCACAGACAGTGATGGCAGAGTGACGAATCTGGGGAGACGGATCCTGTGAAGCTATGGTGCTGGGATTTTATTTGTGAATGGGGCAGAATGAGAGTTTAACAGGAAAGAAGCAACACTTCTCCAAGGCAGTATCCTCTGCTGGCCTCTTTCTCTCGTGCTTCTTCACACACACACACACACACACACACACACACCCCTTATCAAAACATGCCGAGAACAAGGATCAGAAATGTCAAGGAACTCCTCCAGGATGGGAGGGAGATCAAGAGCCCCTGGCTGGTCTCCTGTACCTCTGGGATTAAGACAGTCAGGATACAGTCCCAGGTTGAAGGCATCTCTTGCCTACTTTAAAATAAAACCTCACAAGTAATAGAAGCAGCTAATTTTTACTCGGTGCTTTATTATGTGCTTTGTTCCATGTTAATGCTTTCTATTTCAGCCACATAATAATGTTCTACATAATGTTTTTTACACAGGGAAACTAAGGCTCCAAAAAGCCAGCACCCAGTCTGAGGTCACAACAAACACTACAGGAGCCGGGACTCAAAGGTGGAAAAACACGCCCACCTCCAGGGGCTATGCGCCCTGATCCAGTGCTGTCTGCCAGCGGCCCAGCCTCTACTGTCTTCAGCAACTGCTTTCCTACTCTCCTTTGACTGGCTATAAGGGATTTCTTCCTCTCTCACTTCTCCTCCAACAGGAACATCCAAGGAAGATAAATGTAAGTTGTGGGGGCCCCTTGGGGTGGTCTTCTAACAAAACCTGTGGCCAACCCAGTCTCTCCTCTGCCTTCTGAAGCCACCGTGTGGCCCCCTCTGCTTCCTCAAGCCAAGCATCAGGCCGCCTAGTGTCCGCCCTGCCCCGATGTCCCAGGCTGAGGCACACTCCAACTTCATTCCTCTGATGGGCCTCATTCAGTTGATGCTACTCCCTGACACCCAGGAAGACTGCAGCATCATTCCTATCCATGCTCAGCCTGGAGGAAGAGCTCTCATTCTAGCCACCATTCAAGAAAACCTCCAGAGGTGCCACATGTAGCTTCTGCTGCCACTCAGGCTGTACACAAAGCAGTGGCCCAGGGCCACAGGCTCAGGTGCAACAAGCCAATAGGTCAGGCCAAGAGGACAGGAATGACACTGTCAGTCACACAGGGAACCAAGTGACAGCATAAGTCAAAGCCTGTCCCAGCAGGGCTGAAGCTCAGCAGATCCCTTTGCAGGGAGGAGGTGTATGGAGAAGAGCAGGAATTAGCCCCTAACCATGGAAGAAGCAGGTGTGGCAGGAAGATGGGTGAAGCGCTTAGCTGATGGCACAGGAACCTCTCTCACTGGGGTCAGCTGCCCACTCAGTGCTGGGTGGATGAGTCTGCCTGTCCATTCCGCCACTCGCCTGGCTCACCCTCCTGGCCTGGGCAGTGTGCACCATGCTCCCTGAGAGCTACCAAACCAGATGGGTCAGAGCCCGAGGGACTCGAGGTCCCCGGTGCCCAGATGCAGGCCCTGTGTGGGCCCGCACTCCTCCCCTCCGAGCTCTGTGCCAGTTCCCGACCCACCGAGGGGCCAGCCTTACTTTCCGCTACTGTTGCGGCTCTTCCCTCTCTTGCGGGGGGGCGACAGGGCGCTCAGGGCGTGGGTCCGTTTCCTCGGCCTGCCAGGGCCTCTGCGTGCCAAGCTTCTATGGGGTTCCTCGCGCCTGTCCCTTAAAAAGAATCACACGCTTGGCTGTGAACCTGGGGGGTGGAGGGGGCGCGGAGAAGGACATACGATACACACATGTCACTCGGGTCCACACACACCTCTAATGGCCTACCACAGCCAACCTACTGAGCGCCAGCGCCTACAAGAGCCCAATCAGGGCACCGCCTGCTACAGCCTTGTCACCCGGCTGGCCGGGGCCACGGGATATGGCTAGGGCGCACACTCACTCGGAATCACGGCGTCTCTGCAGCTTCACCAGCTCTCGCTGCTTCTCCTTGTACCGCCGCTGGACCTCAGCCAGCCGCATCCGGAAGTCCAGCTCCATGGCATCCATGCTTTCCAAGGAGGATTTCATGGCATACATCTGCAGGGAGAGCGGGGTGAGGATGCCAACGCCCACCAGCTCCCACTGGCTGATCAAGCGTCCACCCAGATGGGGATGGCGAGGCTTGATGGTAACAGGGGCCCAGCTCAAACCCCTCCTCTGCCACTTACTAGCCAGGGCCCTGTGGGCAGAACACAGGATAGGAACCAAAACCCAATTTTGCAGGACTGCATCAAAGCCAAAGTGGCCCCAGACAGCTGCTCAAGCAATGTGGGCCACCGTGTTATCCATCACTTACAGATGGAGGCTCAGAGAGGTGAGGAGCTTGCCCAGGGCTCACAAGCAGCAAGGGGCACAGCCAGGCCTGCTCTTCCCAACCCATCAGGCTGTCACCCATTATCACATAAATAAACTGGGACCCTGAAAGGGGAAACAGCTTGCACAGGCCTGTACAGCAAGTCAATGGCAGAAGCTGGACTCAGATCAGGCCCTTTCAACTCCAAAGCCAGCCATGTCCCCAGCAAGGTGGCATCTCTGGGGGACTCAGCTACAACCCCACCCCTTAGGCCACAGGTAGGCAAAAACAGGCCCAGGACACCTCACCCGCTCCTCCTTCTTCTGCATCCAGCTATACTTCTTGTTGGGGTTCAGCTCCCGCGGAAGCCGCAGATTCTTGAGCGGGTCCACAAAGGGGCTGTCCAACACCTCCTTCAGCATGTGGCTACTGGCTGCCAGCAGGCTCTCCAGCGAGGGCCGTACCGCCAGGCCCCGCTCCGCACCTACATACAGGAGGCAGGTGAGCCCATGCCTCTGCGCTGGCCCCGCCATGCTGCCTGGGGGTAGGATTCACGGATACTGCAGCCAACCCCACTCAGACCCCAAACAGGGAGGAAAATGAGGCCCAGGACCAGCTCAGGGCTTGCCCAAGGTCACATGGCCCCCAGGATGCTGACTGGACTGCGGCTTTTCTGAGAAGCAAGAAATGGTGCTAAGTGAGGAAAACAAGTGAGAGCTGGGGCACACAGCATGGCCCTATCCCAAATGTCCACTGCTGCACAAAGTCACCGAGAGTAGCCAAGCCACCGGCAGAGGTGCTTTCTAGGGTATGCCTCTTTCTGCTTATCTGTCCTTTAAATATCCCATGAGGAATATGCAAGGTGTTAATTTTCAGAAAAAAAGGAACCGAAATTAAGTTTTATGAAATGTAAAAGTAATACGAGAACACCAAAAATACAAAACAGGCATAAAAATGTGAAAAAATGAAAACCTTCCCCTACTCAGCACAAAGTTGTCCCCGCCACTGGCGGCACTACCACTGATGTTCTTGTAGAGGGCCCTGAAAACTTTTGCCCATACTCAAACATATGTGACGTCTGTGGGCATCCTTTATAAATATAGAAATGGCACCAATCCACTCGGAATCACACTTCACTCCTTTTCACGTTACCGCATAATGGACATTTACCACATGATTAGTTTGAATCTTATAAAGGCTGCCATTTCTGCAGGTCAAAAACAACAGAATTTCAGAAGTTTTCCATGACCAAACCCACTAACAGCTGCCTAGAATTCTCTTGTATTGCTGAGTTTTAATGAATCTAAATAATCCCCCATTGATGACATTTTAGTCATTTCTAAATTTTTTTTGGTACTGGATAGAGGTAGGCACATAGGACACATTTTGTTTTAGGAGAATTCCTACCTGTAAGATTAACATGATCAAGGTATGTGAATTTATTCCTTTGATAAATATTCCAGCTGCCCTTCAGGAAGGGCACACCGACTCAATCTCAGCAGTGGCTCATGGGAGCCCATCTCCCCTCCAACTTCTCCCAGAGTAAAAGGAGTTTTAATTTTTTTAACTGGTGTTTTCTTTGTGATCTAACATGTGGTCAGTTTCTGTGAATGTACCTGAGGTACCCATTTTTCACGTATACCTAAGGTAAAAAAGTATATTTTTTACTTCTGATGTGTACAGTTTCATAAAATCGACATTAACAATTATCTGGCATAGATCAGGGCTTCCCGACCTTGGCACCGTCCACACACCTTGTGGTGGTGTGCTCATCCTCTGTGCTCATCCTCTGCTACAGGGGCAGCTGTCCTGGGCATGCGCTGTAGGAGGTTTCGGGGCATCCCTGCCTTTATCCACTAGATGTCAGCAGTACTCCCCCAAGCTGGGACAACCAAAAGGGTCACTGCCAATAGAGAGCAGCGGGTTTTGCTCTCCCATATCCTTACAGAAACTGAGGCTACAAACCGTGAACCCCATCAGCTCATAAGGGGCTGGTATAAGACTGGAGTATGTGGACCACCCCAAGGTGAGATGGGTGTGCCAACGTCCTCCAAGCCAGAAGATTTTTAGCAGTTGGGTAAGGCAGGAGAGTGCAGCTCCATTACAGAGGAGGGGGACGGAGGTGTAGCTTTGTCCCCTCCTTCATCCTCCCAACCAGTCTTGCTGGGGGTTCCCGGGCAACCTGGATGACTCTGGGCCAGCTGCTATGGGATGAACTATGTCCCCCCAAATCCACACGTTAAAGTCCTGACCCCAAACAGACACAAAGGGGCAACCAGGAGAGAAACCTCGGCGGGACCCACCCTGCCCTCACCTTGGTCTAGAACTTCAGACCCCTGGGTGGTGGGAAAACACATTTCTGTTATCTGAGTCCCCAGCTGGTGGTTTGTGCTGGCAGCCCTAACTACTATACCAGCCTTGTGGCTGTACCAACATGGAGGTGACCCATGGGCCGTGGGGAAGCTCAAAGTGTGAGGACTGATGCTCAGTATCCCATCAGCAGCTGCTGGCAAGAGAAGAGACTACCAAGACCTCCCTCACCCCGGCAGTGTACACAGCGCTACACACCAGCACCACTGACTGCACTTTCCAACCCAGGGTCATGGATCAAGCTCTGGGCCACACCTCCATGGCAGAAACCAGCTGGAGGTCACAAAACCTCCTCCTGTTGTTTCCTGGAAAGTCTGCTCTTCCAGCAGCTCAGGCCAGAAACCTTAGAGTCACTCTAATACCCACTCTGACAAAACCCACTGGCTCCACCTTAATTTACCTCCACTCAGAATCCTCTTGTTCCTCACCTCCACCCGCTACCCCAGGGCCTGGAGCCTCCTCCTGAGTCTCCCTGCATCCACCCTTGCCCCAGCATCAGTTATCTACACAGCTCCACCCCCCAAATATGACTCTATTTACGTCTGATCCTAACACTGCAATTCTGAACCCTCTTTCAGGAGTATCCAGGGACCTACTCCCTCCCCATCCCACAACCTGCCTGTGGTCACCACTCTCCTCCTTCCACTCCACTCCCAGCCTCCTTGCTCTTATTCAACACACCACACAGTGCCACATACACCATTCACCTCAGGGCCTTTGCACCTGCTATTCCATCAGGTCGGAATGCCATCCCAAGAAGAGTTCCTCCCTGGCCTTTCTCAGGTCACTTTATGAAGAAAGGCTTCCCTGGCCTTCTCGCTCTGCCTTGTCCCCCCTTCCCACTGTTTCCACCTACTACTGTTACTGCCTGACGTTGCCAAGGGCTACACGTGGACGACTGTGTTCAAAAACAGTGCTGGGCACACAGCTAATTGAGAACAGGTAGGACCCCAAAACAGAAAATGAAGCAAGGGTGGGCAGCAATCCCCAAACCAGGCAAGCCAGCCTCAGGCCCTCCTTCCCAGATGCTGCTGGCCCTCTGCAGCCCCCACTGAAAACCCACCACCCACTGGCAGGATTTAAGAGGGTTTCCATCTTCTTCTGAAAAATGATTTTTTTGTATGAAAATACGTAAATGAGGGAAAAGTCGTCATGAACTTTAGAATAACAAGAACCAAACTGTGGGGGAGTGGGCAGCACGTAGCCAAGCTTCCAGGGGACCAGAGGACCATGACCATGAACAAGCCCTGAAAAGGTGACCTCGGTTCTGACCTAGCAATTCCAACCCTGGATATACCCCCAGAAAAATCGGAGGTGTGGCAAGGATTTTTCTTCGGGTACAATCATCACATTATTTACCACAGCAAAATAAAACAAAAGGTAATGCCTAACAATCTAGGATGAGGTCATTGAAGACTGGGGCCTCCACTAGCTGTCCCTAAAAAAAATTTTTATTTTATTTATTTATTTTTTAAGATTTTATTTATCCATTCATGAGACACAGAGAGAGAGGCAGAGATGCAGGCAGACGGAGAAACAACTCCACGCAGGGAGCCCAACGTGGGACTCGACCCCGGGTCTCCAGGATCATGCCCTGGGCTGAAGGCAGCACCAAACCGCTGAGCCACCCAAGCTGCCCCTAAAAAAAGTTTTAAAGACACATAGTTTTGAAAAATATTTCATAAAGAATATGCTAAGTGAAAAGACCAGTTCACAGAACGTTGTTTACAAAATGATCTTAATTTTAGAGCTGTATGTGTGTAGAAAAAGTTCTAGAAAAAATGCACCAAAACACTGGCAATGCTATTATTACCGCCTGACAGCTGTCACCCAGGCCCCTCCCTCCTCCGCGCAGGTTCTGGGCCTAGCGTGGGGTGGTGAAGCCCGCCTGGCCCACAGCCCCTTCTGTACACATTTCTTGGAGTGCCCTGAGTTTCTGTGTTGAACACAAGTGGGTTTGTGCACAGCCCGAAATTTGCTGCCCTTCTGCTGAGAGCACCCATTTCTTGTAAGAGCTACCCCTCCCTGTACCCCAGAGGGGACAGTCCCATCAGGGGCAGTACATGATCAGCCCATTCCTTCCCATCTCCCAGACTACAGAGTGCCTCTGCAGAAAGCATGAACCCCAGGGAGCCAGGAGAATGAATCAAGTATGTTTGCCATAACTACCAGGAAAAGAGGTGGCCTCTTTTGAGAGTCTGCTGAATTGGGCAGGCCTGTGGGCCTGCGAGGAAGTGTTGGTGACCCCCATGAGGACAGTGGGCCTGCCGTGAATGAGGCCAACAGAGAGAAAAGTGGAGCAGATGGACAGAAAGATGGGGAAGGGGTAAGTATGGAAAGAAACTCCTGAGGACTTGAAACGCTGAGATCCAGCCATACCTGAAACTTATTACCTAATTAGCACCATAATACTTGGGTTCCAAGAGCCAATCAATTTCCCCCACCTTCTTCTAAGCCAGTTCAAACAAGCGTTTCTGTCCCCTGCAACCCAAACAATGGTGCCAAAACAAAACACAGCACTGACAGAACGAGGAGAAACGTCACCACTAAGAAACCCACAGACCAGCTGCACGGCAACATGTGCGTGCTCGTAACACTACCAACCTGTAAACAACCGAAATGGTAATCTTTGTTGTGTATGTTTTGCCTCAACTTTTAAAGAATGCACACAAACCATATCCTGGGGATTTTTCAAGATTTTTAAATTCTGAGAATTAGGCAACATAAAAAATGCCACAGAAACCAACCACCCATCGTGGCTCACCTCCCACCTCCTGGCTCCTCTTCTCTAGCTCCAGCTCGGCGATCTCACTCAGCAGTGTGATGCCATGCAAGAAGCTCTGCTCCAGGACCAGGCTCTGCGCTGCCTCTAGCTTCTCCAGGGCCTGGGCTCCGGCGCCCGGGGAGGGCAGAGGCCTGGCCTGGGGCAGTTCCGCAGCTGCCGCCAGGGCATTCATGCCAGCCAACGGGTCCTCCAGGCCAGGCAGAAACTGGTCAGAGCCTTCCTCCTCCAGGAAGCAGGGGCCGCCGGGCACAGGCGCGGCCTCCCGGGCTTCCAGACTCAGGCACTCTCCCTCCCCGGCGGGCACGTCACAGTCTGCCAATTCCAAGCTGGGCAGGGGCTCGCTCGGGGCCACCTGGGCTAGGCCTTCCTCGGGCCCCGCCTCTGCCACGGGCACAGCCATGGGCAGGTCGACGGGCACCTCCACTGGCTCCTCCTTCGCCTCCACCAGCGTCTCCGGCGTCAGTCGCGCTCCCAGGTCCGGGGCGGCTGTGCATGATTCTGTCCGGCCCGGTGAATCGACCCGCGCTTCGACCCTCTCCGAGAAGTCTGGGCACCCGGGGGGCTCCACGCCCCCCTGCCCGCTGGCGCTCAGTGCCTGGGCCTCCAGCAGACCACCTCCACAGCCAGCCGAGGGGCTTTGGACTGCTAAGGCTTCCTCGGGGGGCAGAGTCAGAGGTGACTCCAAGGATGGCAGCTCTGCAGGGCCTTCATCCATGTCCTCCACCTCCGCCTTCACCTCCCGTTCTGCCAGCGGCTCTTCGTCTGGGCCCTCTCGAAGCGGCTCTGGGATCTTGGAGGGGGACAAGCGGATGGGCTTGTCTTCAGGTGAGAGCGCCAAGCGCTCAGGCCCATCAGCTGGGAGTGGCACATCAGGAGCCAGGCCGTCAGCGTCGGAGGCCGCTGTGGGCTGCAGCAGGAACGGGTAGGGCCTCCCATAGTGCGGTGGCAGCGCTTGAAACGGGTACCTGGGTGGGATATCTGCCAAGGACACTGAGAGTCAGCAGGGGCCCCTTCACCTGTCATGTCTGTCCCCATTAACGCCCACCCACCAGCCAAGACGCAGACCCACAGCCACCCTCTTATCCTGGCCGGCCTACAGAGCTGGGACCTCTTCCAGGCAGCATCTGAGGATCCCTGGGGCCTTTCTGCCATGTCCGGACCACAGAGAGAAAAAGTCAGCCACCACCCTGTCCCCAAGGAGCTTCAGGTCTCAAAGGCAGAAACCATAATCGGCTCTTTCTTTCTCTAGCCCCCGACCCCTTAGCACCCAGCACAAGGCTGGCCCAGAAGCAAAGGCTCAGTAGATCTGCCAACGGTTTTCACCCAGCCAGTGCATCTCTGGCTCTCCAATCCCACCCCATCCCATTCATGCAGAGTTGGGCCATCCAAGTTGTTCAAGAAGTAACAGTAATGCAGTGCTGCACCCCTTCTTTCTACTCTAAAACCCCCACCCTTGAGTGTAACCACTCAGGAGAAGGACGGTGTGTGGGCCAATCTCTACAATGCTCCCAGGCAAGCTCCAGGTGCTCCACAGCAACCCGACCAGGGGGAGATGGGTGCAGGGAGCAGGCCCCGGGGCCAGGCATGTGCTCAGTACCAGACATTAGCATGGCATCAATCTCCCCAGAGAGGGGCAACCACTTGCCCCAAGATCACACAGCATCCTGATGGCAGAATCCGAATCTGAACTCAAATACTCCCAAGCCTGCCCTCGCACTCTTAACAGCTACCAGGGAGGAGGGATGCCACTAAGGCCACCGGCTGGCCGTCCCCACTGACACAGGCCAGGGGAAAAGCACCTGAACTCACAGCACACGGCAAGGGGCACCCAGAACGGGAGTCCCCATGCTACTCTTGTTGGGACAACTCAGTACCTCCCGTGTTTCAGGCACAATGTGCTTTATGGTTTTTACTTTCCTTAACCCACAGAGTGGAGTCCCTCTGCAACAGGTTTTGTTTTTTTTGTTGTTTTGTTTTGTTTTGTTTTTTTTCTTTAAGTAGCTTCCACGCCTAACATGGAGCCCAACGTGGGGCTTGAACTCCTGACCCTGAGATCTCAAGCTGAGATCGGGAGTCAGACATTCAATGGACTGAGCCACCTAGGCGCCCCCTACAGAAGTTCCAATAGAATGCCCATTTCCTTGACTTTGCTCCTGAGGTGGGGCTGGGAGGAGAGACATCTCTGACCCACACACCCATGCATTCACTTCAGAGCTGAGTGGCAGGCCTGATGCAGGGCAGGTGCAGGGCAGGTACCCAGCAGAGACAGAGGAGGGAAGGAGGAAAAAGCTGGACAAATGGATGGTAAATGAGCCAGCAGGGGTTGGTCAGTGAGCCAGAGCATGCAGCCTGCAGGGGTCTGAATCACACTCCTACCCGAGAACAAGGCCTGGAAGGGGCTGGGGGCTTCTTTCTCCAGCTCCAAGTCCTTCTTCTCCACGACGTTCTCAGGAGCCTCCTCCTTGCGGGTGATGCCAGGAGTGGGCGGTGGGGAGGCAGGTGGCGGGCTGCTGGGGTGGGAGCTGGGCGTGGCAGGGTAGGCATAGGTGGGCGCCTTGGACACATCCTCCAGCTTCTGGATGACCTTGGCCTTCAGAGCAGCCACAGGAGAAGCACGGGGAGATGGTGGTGGGCTCACGGCTTTGCCATAGGTGCCCGTGGGGCCAGCAGCCAGGCCAGGGGGCTTCCGAGGCAGCAGCCCAGGGCCCGCAGCAGCCAGGCCAGCCTTGCTTGCGGCCTGCAGGCTCCGCTTGCTCACCTTCTCCTCCATCTCCACCCGATGCTCCTGGGCCTTCAGCCGCTCCTGCTGGGGAGGGGCCCGGCAGGCAGGGTCAGCACAGCAGGAGCCATCACCCAGCACCTGTTCTGTCCCTGGGGTCCCCTCGAGCAGGGTCCGGGGTGCAGGCTGCCCACCCTCCCAGTTGGCTACAGACATTCCGTCATGGCTTGCGTGTAACAAGCACAGCGTTCCTTGTGGAACCCCAGATGGGGCCAGGGGCCTTGGTGGATCTAAAGGCTCCATCCTCCAGGGCTTGGGTGGGGGGGGCCTCCAGTCCAGATCCTGGCCCTGCTGGGAGCCTCACAGTAAGAACAAGGGGGACAGGGCAGAGACATGAGATTCCTGCTGATGAAGGAGCCACCCCTCTCCCTGCACTTTTATGGCATTAAAATAGCTACCTTCACAGAGAACTCACTACCGAGTGCTCTCCTGCCTTAGCACCTTTGGATCTCAAAATGCCTGTGTTGGGGGGGGGGGGGTCTCTCCCTATATTTGACATCTTTTGAGGAAATGGAAGGGGCTGCTTGAGGATAGCCAATGCTTGTGGGGGTGGGGGCAGAGGGCCAAGCAGTCAGCACATAAAACACACTGGGAAGAATGCTCAGGGCAACAGCCACTCTCCTGATTATTAAATCTCACTGAACAATCCTGATGACACAGGATTACCAGCATCTCCACTTTCCAAAGGAGGAAACCTGAAGCCCAGAGACATGAAGTCATTTGCCCAAGGGCACAGAGCCAGATATGCCAGAGCTAAAGTTCCAGCCCGGGGCCGTCTACTACCCTGTCTGCTGCCTGTGCCACCTCGGCGGCCTCCTCTGGAGTGGCTACTGCACAAAGGACAGCAGGCAGCCCAGCTGGGCTGCTCAGGGAGATCAGCCTGGGCTCAGGAAACCGCAGCAGCCCCTGGCATCTCTTCAGTGCCCAGTGCAACTTCCCAGTCCAACCAGCTGCCTCTCCTGCCTCGGTTTCCCCATTGCTCCCCACACCCTGCCCCTGCCAGCTTCCGACCACCTCAGGGCCTTGTTCACGTTGTTCCCTCTGCCTGAGGGCTCGTCCAAAGTCAACTCCTTCGGGTTTATGGGACAGACACTCTCTCCTCTGGGTGGCCCTCCCTGACCACCAGCCCC
The DNA here is from genome assembly GCF_003254725.2 of Canis lupus dingo. Lineage (NCBI taxonomy): Eukaryota > Metazoa > Chordata > Mammalia > Carnivora > Canidae > Canis > Canis lupus. Next base: position 12,407,257 of record NC_064248.1, on the reverse strand, counting down.
TGCCACCTTCTCTCCATCCCAGTCCCTAACTGTTGAGTTTCGGCCTGTGGACCTGCCTGCCTCTCCACCACAGATGGCGCTGCAGCAGGTCCTCCTGTGGCTGCCCCCTCCCCAACTCACCACGAGCTGGGCGCTCCTCTGCAGCTCCAGGGCCTGGGCTGCCTGCTGCTGCAGGTACAGGAGTTCCTGCTGCCGCAGAAAGCGCTGCTGGGAGAAGAGCTGCAGCTGCTGGGCGTGGTGCAGGGGGCCGCGGCCCGGCGGGTACAGGGCAGCCCAGAGTGGGGGTGCCGCGGCCCGCTCCATCAGCTCCGCTAGGGGCAGGATGCACAGTGAGGCTGCACCCGCCGCCCAGTGCCCCCATCGGCCCCCCTGCGGGGCAGGGCGGGGCCTCCCTCTGCACCCACCTCACCAGCCCAGGGGACCAGGGCCCCATCCACACTCCAGGTGGGATGTCCCAGGCCCTCACACCAAGCCCTTCCTCCCACCACACCCAGTGGTCTGCCAAGTGGACTCCTGAGGGATGGGAGGCACCAGGGCGGCAAGGGTGGGGGAGTCTAGGCCCCAGGAAGGAAAGCCTGCTTTGGTTCTGGGTAGAAGCTTATCAAAACAAGAATCCCTATAGCTTTATGACACAGGGAAACCTTGAAGCCCCGCTCTGCCTCCTACCCCATTATTCTGGGCGGACACCTCCCCAAGAAGGCCCTTGGCATCTGGGTCAGTCTCTCCAGGTGAAGCTACCACGGCCACTGACCCCCACCAAAAGGCTGCCACTTACCAAAGTGAGGAAGGTGATCGCTGGGAATGACCACCAGCTGGCCCGACTGGGGGTCCCTGACGAACTGGTAGGCCGAGGGCAGGGAGCCCCCCAGGCCAGGCGGGAAGGCAGGTGCCATGCCTTGGTGCAGAGGTGGTGGGCCCAAGCCTTGGACAGACCCAGGCCAGAGTCAATGCCAGGGGCCAGGGACCCAGGCCAACCCCCTTTCTGCCCACTCCCCAGATCCCCACCCTCCTGGAGCCTCTGTGCAGGAAGCTGAGGTGTGACAGGCTACAAAGCATGTCCACAGCCACCCACCCCTGGGCACCACTTCCAAATGGGCTCAGCAGAGGGAGCCCCACAAGGCCTGTGTCATAGTAACTACCCTCCTCAGACACATGAAGAGACCGAAGTGTGGGGAGAGGAAGTGAGGCCCGGGCCCTAGCCAAAGGAAGACAGGAGCCAGATCTGGGCATGGGTCCCGCAAGCAACTCACCTCCACTCACAGCCCAGCCACCAGTCCTATGCTCCAGGCAAGAAATGCATTGGGCCCACTCTGTCCTCAACCACCAGAGAAAGGGGACATCACCCACCCCACACTTACCATAGGGGTGTCCGGCGAGCCACATGGACGTGCTACCCGACCGAGGCAGCCAGGGGTGAGTGGCCAGGTGGGCTGTGGGGTCAGCAGACCAACGCCCCGAGCCTGCCAGCGATGGGCCACCAGTCACCATGAGGTTGGGGTTTAGGCCATTAGCAGCACAGCTGGTGGGGTGCAAGCGGGCCAGGTCGGCCAACTCCTTACTTTCTCTGGAGGGGAAACAGAGACATTGCCAACAGCCTGTTTGGCTTAGGGGATGTGGGAGAGAAGGGGTATCACCCTGAACACCCAGTGGACACCCAGCATAAAGAGTAACCAGCTCTGGTTCAAGAAGGGCCCCCAAGGCCTCCCCCAACACTCATTGGAGAGGGGCTGTGGGGCCATCTGGCCTAGGATCAGGGTCATGGTCCAGACAGCTCCCACTCTCAGGACAAGAGGCCACACCCATGGAGGGTCATCCACCCTGGTCCCAAGCCCTCACCTGAGCAGCTTCTCTTGGTCTCGGTCCAGCCGTGCCCCCAGCAGCCGCTCCTCCCGATGCCTGGTCCTTTCGTCCCCACAGTCACCATCCGTCCGGCCATGCCCTGAGGGGGGCGGGCAGGCCTTGAGTCCCCAGCCCAGGGCCCAGGTGAGCCCTCCCTCCCAGCCAGGCCTCTTTGGCTCCAGGCCCCTCCATGTTCCACAGATGCTGCTCTGTAGCTCACACGGGGAGCTGCCATGGTAGGTAAGACAGATCCCAATCTCAACCCCAAAAAAGCAGCACAGCCAGACCCAGGTCCCAGGAGTCAGTCACCACACTTGAGCCCCATGGAGGTCCCATCATGGTTGTGGCTACTGCAGACATGCGGCTGATCTTTGTAAAACCAAGACAGGAAAGTAAAACCAGAGAACATGATCCACATGGGGGTGAGTGGAAAATGTGGGAGCAGCCCCCAGGGCTCGCCTGTCCCTGCCCGAGTACCCAGCATAAAGCACCAGCCATGTACCTCCCATGAGCTGCCCGGCCCCCAGGGGTCCCTCAGAACAGAGAAGGTGGGTCCCCAAGACCAGCCTGGCACACAACCAGTTAACTCGCGGGGGGGGGGGGCGGAGCCCATGGAGGGCACCTGCCATCTGGTCTGTCCCTTCCCACCCTGCCACCTTCCTCCAGCTCCTGCCCTGGCCCCTCTTCCTTGGTGTGTTCTACACGAGCCAGGAACTTGGTACACCCATGGCAGACCCAAGGCAGGCTGGGGCACAGGAGGCAACAGGCACTGGCATGCAGAAAGCACCTGAGACTTTTCTCGAGAGAACCCACCAGGACTGGTGTCCATCCACCTGCATCTTGAGGGACCCACCAACACTGGGAGACACGCTCAGGGAGCCGAGGGGAAACAAGGGGTCTGGCAGTGGCCCCCACACTCACACCCCTCATGGGCAAGGACTCCACTTGGAATACTGCCACTGGCCATCTCCCCTTCATTTCTCCCCTCTGCATCCCCAAAACCAGGACTTAGCAAAGAATAGAGCTCTCAGGAGAGGCTCAGGGGTGCGGGGGCTTCTCCCGGGGAGGCAGGAGCCTGCGGGCCCCAAGACGAAGAGCAGGAAGCCAGAGAGAGCACAGCGGCAACACAAGCCCACATGCCCAGAGACCAAGTGCAGAGGAGGACAGTCAGCAGCCTAGCACTGGGGAGAGGGCACATCCTAGAGGCAGCTGGACAGACTGGGACAGCGCGACCACCCGGAAGGATGGCCCGGGAGTTCCAGAGGTGGGCCCAGACAACAGGGGAACCAACAACTGGGCATCCAGCAGCCAGGCAGCAGCAAAGGCAGGCAAGGGAGCACATGTCTTCACAACTCAGCCCCTGTGGGACGCCGGGGTACATCCCTGGCCGCCCGCTAAATCATTCATGCCGGCTGCGGTCGGCAAAGGCACCGAGCACACTTCACGCATGCCAATGCCAGCCCAAGTCGCTGCAACCTCTCCCGGCCCATGGCGGGCAGGGGAGAGGCCCCCAGGGGGAGAGCAAGGCCACAGCCAGCCTGGGACAAGACCAGTACACCAGCCAGTATCAATGTGGTTCCGGTACCCAAGGGGACCCTGAGCCCCCTTCAGAGACCAATCAGAAAGGACCAGAAGGGGCCCTAGAATCCCCCAGGGTAGCAAGGTGCAGAAGGACAGCCCGGGCTTCCGGCAGGGCCAAGGTGTGGAGGGCCACCCAGAGTCCTGCGACTGGGCTGGGAAATCAGAGCCTGTGTGCCCCAGCTTCCTCCTCCCGGGAAATGGCCTCCCAAAGCCATCTCCTGCCCCCCAGGGCCCCCTGGATTCAGGGACAAGTTTTGGCACCGACTCCTGGAGTCCCCAAAAGGGACAAGTGCCTAGAAAGTAGCCTGGCTCCAAGTCCCCTGTCCTCTGGCCTGATGCCCCTCCACGGCTCTGGGGCCATCACACCATGAAGTGTCAGTGGCTTCCCATCCCAGGTCCCACCTCCCACCACAAACTCGTTCACAGTCCCACCCATCTGGGAGCACCCACCAACCCCAAGGTCACTCAAGTCAGGGCCCCAGATGGCTCCCTCCAAATTTGATTGGTCTCTGAAGAAATACAACATGCCCCCCATGACCTCACCCCAGGCTTGGCTGGACTCCAGCCCTACCCTCATCCTTCTGCGCAGCCTGTCTCCTCTAACCCCTGTTCACACCTGTCCCTCCCACAGAACACTAGCCCCACAGAACCACATCCCTGTGACCATGGTTCTCCACACTCCAGTCACACTCTGGGCCACACATGTTGTTCCCTCTGCCTTCCCCACATGTTGTTCCCTTCCCCTAGACTACTCAGCCTCTCCTGTCAGAGCTTAGCTTAAACGCCACCTCTTCCAGGAATCCCTCCCTGACCTCCATCAAGCTCCCTTATTTATCTCCCTCCCAGCATTGACCACACTGACCACAACATGCTACTATTCTGCTTGCTGGTTGTTCACCATCTGTCTCCTCCATGAGAATATGGACTGCTCTGATTCAAGGAGTCCCACACCTGGCTGTGGGACTTCCCTGTACAACACTTGACATAGGAAAAGCTCCTCAATAAACATGGATGGATGGATGGATGGATGGATGGATGGATGGATGGGTGGATGGGTGGATGGGTGGATGGGTGGGAGGGAGGGAGTGAAGGCGGAAGGAAAGAAGGAAAGAAGGAAGGAAGGAAGGAAGGGAGGAAGGGAGGAAGGGAGGAAGAGAGGAAGGAAGGGGCTGTGTGGATATCTACAGGAAGAATGAGCTATGCAGTAGGAATAGCAAGTGCAAAGGCCCTGGGGCAGAAATGTGCCAAAGAACATCAAGGAGACCATGGTGGCTAGAGAGAAAAATAAGGAACAGATGTACAAGAGAGGAGACCACAAAATAGGTGGGTACAGACTATAGGGCCTTGTAGGCTGTGGAAAGGAATGTGGTTTAAATTTTGTTCAAGGTAGGAGGGGAAGCTGGAGAAAAGGAAACCAGAAAGCCCTTCACCTTCCCATGCTGACGTGCAGGATCATCCACAAGGCAGGGATGTGGGGCAGGTCCCAGTGACACAAGACCTCACCCCAGCCCTTCTGTACCCGGCAGGACTCTAGATCTTCACCATGCATTCACTCACTTAGGGGTCATCAACCCAGGAGGTGGGTCCCAGCCCTCTCCCACTCAAGACTAGGAAACTGAGGCACAGGAAGGCAAAGAAGCCTGCCCAGGTCACACCACTGACTGACAAGCATCCTCGCTGCTTACACCCCCGAGACTCCAGCTGTGCCCGGAGTGACACAGGCACACCCCCCAGCCATAGGTCATGCCTGTTCGCAGTCCATCTCCAGGCCTTGCATGGGCCCCCGGGGGTCTTTCTTTCTCCAGAAAGACGGAGGATTCGCGGGCACGGCCGGAGGCTCTCAGACCCCATCAGGCTGAATGCGAGCAAAGAAAAGGCAGGCCTGGGGATCCCTGGGTGGCGCAGCGGTTTGGCGCCTGCCTTTGGCCCAGGGCGTGATCTTGGAGACCCGGGATCGAATCCCACGGCGGGCTCCCTGCATGGAGCCCGCTTCTCCCTCTGCCTGTGTCTCTGCCCCCGCCCCCTCTCATGAATAAATAAATAAAATCTTTAAAAAAAAAGAAAAGAAAAGGCAGACCTGTTTCTGAGGCACCTACTCTGTGCCCGGTGGCCACATCGGCAATGTGGACACCAGGCCCCAGGAGACTCGGCCCTTCTGTTCAAGGTCACGTAGCTGAAGAGGAAGAGACTGGATCTGAACCCACTGATGAGCAGAAGGCTCCAAAACTTCAAGGAGACAGGGGAGATGTAAAGAGATTGGGAGACCCAGGCTGACGACCCACTCGGCCGGGGGTGCCCCCAGCTCCTGCCCTCCCCCAGGTGCCCGACATGGGGAAAACCCACCACTTCTTACGGGAGCTGTGTGGAGAAGCCGGCTGCCTCCTTTTCAGCGGCTGGCAGTGGAGGAGGAGGCCTGCTTCAGGCTCATCCCACACCTGTCAGCTCCTCCCTCCATCCCCACATTCTGTCACACACATACATGGTCACACACACTTCATGCACTCGTACTGTCACACACTGTCACAGTCACTGTCACAGTGTCACATTCTCTCACAGTCACACACACATTCACACACTCTAACACAGTCGCACACACAGTCATTCACACACTCACGGTGTCATACACCATCACAGTCACTGTCGCGGTGTCACACTCATTCTCACAGTCACACACACATTCACACACTGTCACTGACAGTCACACACATTGTCACTCACACTCATAATGTCATACACTGTCAGTCACTGTCTCTGTCACATTCATTCTCTCACACACACAGTCACACACTCGTTTACACACTGTCAGTCACATACACTGTCACACACATTTTCATATTCATACAGTCACATGCTGTCATTGTCGGTCACACACTGTCAGTTACACGTTGTCATGCTCACACACACATTCTCACACACACCCTCTGTCTCACACCCACAATGCTCTCACACACTCATACTGTCAGACAGTCACACACATTCTCTCATAGTCACACATCCTGTCGTGCACAGCATCACACACATTCTCACAGTCACACACCTTATCTCATACATCATCTCATGCAGTCACAAAGTCACACACTCTCAGATATTTACACACTCACAGTCACACACTCTATCGGTGTCACACATCCTGTCACACACGTGCTCTCAGTCTTACAATCACACAGTCACATCATCTCTCACACGGGTTCACATGCACTCTCTCATGTGTCTTCTCTCATACATACATTTTTCTCTCACACATACTCAAGCACACGTTCTCTCTCTCTCTCACAGGACCCCATAGACACATGTCCCTCAGACATAGGCAGGTACTCAGGGAACTGTGAGCCCCTAACAGTGGTGAAACACCATGTCACCAAAGCATTCCTCCAGGGAAAGGACCCAAAGAGATCTCTGGCCTCCCAGAGGGGACCCTGAATACAAACCTCTCTCCTAGCAGGAAGGCTTGTCTACCACAGAGCCAGCCCACCTCTAAGCCAAGAGCTGTCACCACCCCCCCTCCTTCAATTCCGGAATGAGACAGTGCCTTGGGCCAGTCCCCCTGAGTCAGAGGACAGGCTTCCCTGGCTCAGGGAGGAGGGGACAAGGAGAAGCTCCACACAGAAACATGGGCTCAGTCATTCAAAAACATCCATGAGGTGTCACTCACTCTAGGCCAGAAGAAGATCCTTTGCAGCTACGTGCATGCAAATGGGTGGGGCAAAGACCACTAGGAACCGCAACACGGCCCTATGCCTTACTGCGCTCATCCAGGAGAGCAGGGCTAAAACAGCAGGTCTAGGAGACACCTGGAACAGGACAGGGGCCACTGACCATGGACCAATAATGAAGCACAGAAGTCAGTGCAGGTGGGCACAGGGAGGCCAGACCAAGAAAGGGATGACATTCACCCAAGATGCCTCCACAGCCAACAGGAGTAAAGTCTGGGAGGTACAGGGAAGGGGGCCATCTGGGTGCTACAGACAGGTGCCCAGGATGTTGGTGAAGCCTAAGCTTGCAACAGGCTGAGTATGGGATGCTGGCTAGACACTAGAGACAGAGGCATAGGGAAGAAACCCAGGCTGGCTGTTGCAAAGTCCCAAGAGCAAGGACCAGTGGACACAGCCTCCCTGGGCCCTTATCCCAATCTCCCAACCCCACAGCACAACACACTAAACAGCCTAGTGTCCAACCTGTAAGAAGGGTCCTTGGCTTGACAATGGGCTGACCAAGTCCACAGTCCCAACAAAAATGCCACAAATATCCTCCCTCAAAAATACCACTCCAGCAGCACAAAATGCAAGGGACAAAAAGACATACAATCGGCTAAGTTCTAGAAAAATACTCAACTTCACCACTAATTGAAAGAAACACACTATTCTTCTCCACCAAAATTATCAACAGTATTTTTTAGGCCCCAAAGTACAACATCAAGATCCATGAGAACACTGGGACCCAGTTTCCATCCATCACACTCCATCACTCACTCCCTCATTTATCAAACACCTACTACACGCCAGATCCCACACTAGGTATAGGGGACAATGAACTACGTACGGCTGTTACTCCCTCAAAGACTTGGAACTGAAACGGTACAGCTAGCCTGTTCCTAAGAACCTATTCTTAGAAAATGACTCAAAATATCAGGAAGGTGCGATGCACAAAAATATTCAATGCAACTTCCTAAACACAAAAACACCAGAGAAGGGAAAACAAAAATGCCCATGAGAGGAATAGTTAGCTTTACTACGGTGTGTGCTCTAGACAGAATAGTAGAGGCCGTTAAAAAAATTATACGAAGATTTCACGACAAGAGAAGAGAAAACCCACACCGTAATGGGGAAGAACACAGGCACCAGCATCAGGTGTGCTCTAGGAGCCCTGCAGGTACAAGCACACTGAAGAGGAAAAAGAATCCAGGGAAAGATCTGGGAGCGGTCAGAGAGTTGAGAAAATAGAATGATCCCTTTCCTTCTTACTCCTTCTCTGCATTTTACATGTTTTTCTCTGTGCATAATGGAAAAAGCACCCTCCCCCCAAGTGGATAAAGGACCAGTGGTAGCAGGAAGGCAGGGAGAAGGGGGTGCAGAGAGGCTGAGGCGGGTGGAAATGGAAAGCAAAGGTGGACAGGATTTAGGGGGCCGAGGGCGGAGAGTGGGGAAGGCCAGAGCTGGGACCCAAGACCCACCTTTGACATTGCTCAGGGACAGGGAACGCTCCTGGTCAGCCAGTCCAGGCCCCAGCCGTCCGCTGCCACCACTGTCCTTCTGCCGGGCCACGGCCACCGCAATGCCCACGGGCGGGTGTCGCACCTCTGCCTCTCCCTGGGCACCCGAGCTCTCGCGCCCGAACGCCTTGGCACTCTCGGGCCTCTCGGGGTCCCGCTTCAGCTGCCGGCCTCCGCCCGCCGCGGGGCCCCCGGGGTGCGGCAGGCGGGCCTGGGCGCGCGGGGCGCCCGCCGCCGTGGGGGCCGGCTCGGGTTTCATGGTGCCCAGGCCTCCGAAAGGGCTCTTCTTGCCGCAGCCACCGGGGCGCACAGCCACGGCCTCGCGGGCGAAACTGCCGCTGTACTTGATGAGGCTCTGCATGGCCGAGGCCTCCCCGGGCCCGTGCGCCGGGGCGTGCACGTCGGAGCCGGGCCGGGCACAGGCGGCCGTGGCGCGGGGCAGCGCGCCCCCGGGGTCCAGGTAGGCCTTCTTGGAGGCGGCCGCCTCCTCCTCGGCGCGGCTGGCGTGGTGGTGCTGCGCGGCCAGCACGGCCATCTGCGTGGTGGCGAAGTTGCCCAGCTCGAAAGGCTTCCACTTGGGCTCAGGGCCGGCGGGCGGGGGCGGCCGCGCGGGCTCCAGGCCGAAGAGCTTGGCGGCCTGCTGGGGGGCGGCGGCGGCGGGCCCGCGGGGCGCTCGCTCGCAGGCCCGCGGCTCGGCCTCGGGCTTGAGCAGCTCCTTGGGCGGGAGGTAGGCCCGGGCGTCCGGGGAGGCGCGCGCGGCCCGCGCCGGCGGGGCCTCGGCGGGCGGCGGCCGCTTGAGCGAGCGGATGACCGAGTTCTTCTCGCGCAGCGCCTCGGGCCGGTCGGGCGGCGGCCGCGGGGACCCGGGCGGGGCCTGCAGGACGCCGGGCCTGCCCACCTCGCGCTCCCGGGCCCGGGCGTCGCGCGCCTGCGACGCGATCTGGATGGGCCCCGGGCGCTCGTCGAAGGCCTCCACGGAAGGCACGAAGGTGGGCGCCACCACGCGGTGCTCGCGGCCGGGCTCGCGCGCCGCCGCCGCCGCCGCCGCCGCTGCCGCCGCGGCGGGGAAGATGGTGTAGACGCCGGCGGGCGCGGGCTGTGGCGCGGCGAAGGCCCCGGCCGGGGCGGCGGGGGGCGCGGGCGGGCCCTTGGGCGGCGGCGGCAGCGGCGAGGGGCAGGGGCACGGCCCGGGCAGCAGGGCCTCCGCGCGCCGCAGCCGCGCGCTCTCGTCCTGGCGCGCCGCCTCCTTGGCCACCAGCGCGGGGAGCCCCGCGTCGCCCGCGCCGTTGCAGAGGCTCAGCGCCGGGGGCGGGGGCGGCGGCGGCGGCGGCGGCGGCGGGTTCTTGCCCTTGCACTCGGCGGCTGCGGGGCCCGGCGCGCGCGGCGGCCCCAGCTCGGCCAGGAAGGGGGACAGGCGCTCGGCGAGGCGCGGCGGCCCGCGGTCCTGGCGGCCCTCGGCGCGCGCCTCCTGGGTCAGGTCCACCACGCCGCGCGGCCCCGCAGCCTCCTCCCGGGCCCTCGGGTCCTTCTTGCCGAACAGCGGGGGCGGCTCCCCGCCGCGGCCCGCCCGCTCCTTGGCTGGACCTTCCCGCGAAGAGCCTTTGGCCGGGGCGCTGGACGAGTGGCCGCCCGGGGTCCTGGAGGAGGGCGCGTGAGAGTGCAGGGAGCCCGGGGCCCCCGGGGCGGGCAGGTAGAAGCCATCTGCGGAGGAGAGAGCGAGAGCGCGGGGCTGAGCGAGTGCCCCTCCACCCGGCCACCCAGAGGCGGGGTCCCTGAGGCGCCCCTGCCCCGCCCAACACCGGGATTAAGGAGGAGAGCAGGGGCAGCCCGGGTGGCTCAGCGGTTTAGGGCCGTCTTCGGCCCAAGGCCTGATCCTGCAGACCCAGGATGGAGTCCCACGACAGGCTCCCTGCATAGAGCCTGCTTCTCCCTCTGCCTGTGTCTCCTCTGCCTCTCTCTCTCTCTCTCTGTGTGTCTCTCATGAATAAATAAAATCTTGGGGGAAAAAAAAAAAAGGAGGGCAAGCTCTGCAAACGGAGGGTAAGGAGTTCACACTCTCGCCTTGGCGGTCTAAGTTTCCTCATCTGTGAAGGGGGTGGAGTCCAGGGTTGTTTTAAGGGCCTAAGAAGGTCAGGCGACCACAGTACAACTAGAAGGCACAGAAGGGTGGAGGGGGTGTGGGGCATGGAAAACAGCTAGGTGCTGCCTGAAATACTAGGTAGCAGTGAGGGCCCCAGAGAAGTCTCTCCGAAGCACCCCCCCCAAGCCTAGTCTCGGGGCTCCTGCCCCCTCATAATACCTTTCTGGGCATCGAAAATGCTGGGCTGGCCCAGCTGGCTGAGGAGGGGGCTCCCGCTGCTGGGGGGCTCCAGGTGGTTCAGGTGGAGGTAGGATGGGTACAGCCCGCTGGGCAGATGGGAGAAGCCTGTAAAAGAGAAGAGAAAAACCGGACTGTCCCACTGCATGGACTCCCAGGAGGAACTTCCTCCAATCCCTCTCTATTTTTTGAAAATAAAATATTTTAGCTGTCAGCCCCCACCCCCCCCACCCCCCCCCACCCCCCCCACCCCCCGCCTGGGAGCCCTGAGATTCAGGGCCAACTCCCCAGGGCAGGCTTGACCCCCCTCCTGTCCCTCCCGTCTCCCTCCAGGCCAGCCCAGGAAGCCCCCAGGGGTTCAAGGCGCTCAAATCCCCCAGGAAGAGGATCAGAATGGATCCAGCTAGGCAGGGGACAGTGATGATGACAATGATGATAGCTCTAACCGCAGGCCAAACACTGCCAACTGCTTTGCCTTTGTTATTCTCATTTAAACTTCAACAAAACAAAACTCAGCAAGGCAGATGCTTTTAACATCCATACTTTATGAGGAAACAGAGACTCAGGCAGACTACTGGCCCAAAGTCACACAGCACCAGAGCCTGACTTTGAATGGAGGTCACTGGGACTGCTAACCTCAGCCCAACACAGTTGAGTGGTTTACTGACTTATGTCCCCTCTCTGCTGTGTGACCCTGAGCAGGTCACTCACCTGCTCTGAATATCAGCCCACCCAGCATCTCCAGCTGTCAGGGCTCCCAGGCCAGGAAAGACTTCCTCCTGGTGAGGATCCTCCCAGTCTCTCCCCACCAGTACTGCCCCAAATCAGGGCTTTGAGGGACAGAGAAGACAAGAAAGGGTAGCCACAGAGAAAAAGTGAGACTCCTAAGAGGATACACAGGGGATGGAGCCCCAAGAGCTGCTCAGCAAGGCCCAGAAAGCCAGGCAGACTGGCAAGCAGGTGCTGGGCACTGGGGGAAGGTCCTGATGCTCGACCTGGGTTGGAGATCCTACAGGACCGCAGGCCCATGGGAAATCCCTGAGACTCAGGTCCCACGTGCCCCTAGTCGCTCCCTCTGAGGCCAGAGGTCCAGGACCTATTCCTAGACACACTGGACCCGTGCTTCCCCCACAGCGCTGCCTGATAATGGCATTAACGACAATCACAGAAAAATCAAGACCACCTGAAGCACATGATCTCTTTCAGCCCTTGAAGCATCGTATGGGATTGGGATCCCTGTGCTTTCCCGTCCGTAAAAGAGACCTAGCCGTCCTATCTCACAGCTGGTCATGCGGATAAAATGAGTTCAACTGTGCAGCGCGTGGTACACAAGTCAGCACCCTCCGTGTGTGTAACCCTTACCATGTTACTAGCATTTGTAACGCGAGAGAAAAAGGAGTAGGAAAGGGTAGAGGAACAAGCCGGTGGCACACAGACACCAGGCAGCTTCTGCTCTTCGGGCTTCTCCATACCCCCCCCCCCAGCTGGCTAAAGTAGAAGGCTCAAATGGGACCCCAACTCCAAAGGACTGCCCACCATCCCAGGCCTAGAGAGGCAGGACCACCCCCACTATGGGGAGGGTACACAGGATAGCAGGTGCTTGATGACACTGGCACAGAGGAGGAAGTGGGGAGACCATGCACTGTGAAAAGCCCAAGAAAGCCCTTAGCCTGCAGTGGGTGCTCCCAGGACCCAGCATCCAAAATCCGCCAGAGGCAGGGAAGGAGCTCAGGGTCCCCCAGGCCCATCCCTTTACTGACAGAGTGAGGCTCAGGAGGTCCAGCATTTGCTCAGGGCCAGCAGGAAGCCAGGCTCCCAGAAGCCCACATTTAGAAGCACCACTGAAGAATTGCAGCAGGAGAGCCCAATGGCCCTGGCCCCATTGCTCCAACAGTGATTATCGAGTGCCTCCAGGGAGACAACAGTGAGCAGAACCAAGGCCCTGCCCCCAGAGCTCACTCTGGTAAGAAAATATCTGTCCTCACAAGTAACAGGGAGCCCGCGGGGGGTGGGGGTGGGGGTGGTCAGCTGAGCCCTAAAGGATGAACAGTGGGTGAGGGGCTGTAACAGAGGAACACTTGTGCAAAGGCCCTGTGGCAGTGACCAGAGGAAGTACTGAGTGTTTGAAAAACAGCAGGGAAGCTGGATGATCAGGGCTTGCCACCCACCCCCAGCCACCGCAGGAGAGATGACTAGAGGTGAAAGGGAGTGGGCAGGATGGAGAGGTGCCAGGACAGTGGCCCACAGCCCTCAGCCCCACCCACCTGGCACACTCCTTACCTTCATGGGCATGAGCAGCCCACAGCTGCACCATAGGCAGGTTGCTGGGGGTAGGGGAGCGGAAGGAGAGGTCAGAGGGTAGGGGCACGGGGCTCCCATGGGACGAGGCTGAGGGCCCCATCCCGCTGGCCACAAAGCTGCCCAAGAAGGCCTCGCCTGCAGAGAGAAGGGGGGGCTGTCAGGCACCCAGCAGGCCCCCAATGCCCGGCCCAATGCCCCAAGACCCCCATGTCTCCCCCACTTCTCGGAACTGACACTTGCAGGAACAGCAAAGAAACCTTTCCACCCCACCTCAGACCCTGGGGCTCAGGACAAGCCTGGTCACCTCAACCACATCCAATGCTTGAAAATCTTGCAAGCACAGCCCCAGAGGAGCAGCCAGAAGGAAGCCCACCACCATTAAAGACCCTCACCTCCAGGGCCCCCAGCACTCTACAGGAGGGCATTACCATCCCCAGACCCAGTGGGGACAGTTCCCCAACCTGCTGATGAAGGCTGAGGCACACCCAGGGACCTCCTGGGGCCACAGAGCAAGGAGGTGGGGGGTAAGGGGCTCAGGGCTTAACCCCCTGCTCATCCTCTGAGCTCCTGGATCAGAAAGGATCCCTCAAGTCAGAGAATGATCTCCCTGAGCACCCCACAGCAGCCCTGGTGAGCTCCGAGGAGTCCCCAGCCAGCGGGGGGAACCATGCACCCATTTAATGCGTAAGGATTCCCCCGGATGCTGGGGGAGGAGTGCCTGCGGGGGTGGGAAATGCCTGCCCCCAGCCAACAATCCACAACCCGAAATACACACCCAGCAAACATCCAAGGACTACACAGCGAATAGGCGAGAGAGAAACAGCGAAGAGATGAATGAGACCCATGGGCCTCCCACCCAAGGTCCCTCAGGTAGGGGGGTGTGGTGTGGAGCTGCTGCTTGGAAAAACAATGTGCCGGGGCCCTAGGTGGAAAGCACCTACCCCTGCCACGCCCCATTCGGCCAGGCCCACGCCAGGAGGGACGCCCCCTCCCTGCCACCACCCTGCGCACTGGCCCTCAAGATCCATGCACCCCACCCTCAGGGGAAGATCCCAGCAGGCTGCCAGGTCACAGGCCAGACGGAGGCCTGTGAGACTTGGGCAAGAGACTGCTTCTCCCTGGCCTCAGTTTGCCCATCCACAAAATGGGAATTCTAATGCCTCCCTTAAGAACCATGTATTTAACAAGAATAACAAGACAGCGTGCGGCAGGGTCCAGTCGCAGCTACCGAGCACCAGGCAGTCTGTGGGGATTCCGAATCCTCCCCTGACACCCCCAGGAGGAGGGGCAGAGGCCCGCACCCAGAGCTGAGCATGGCAGGGGGGGGGGGGGCGGGGGGGCAGCACCCAGCAGGAGCCAGCTCTGGCCAGCCGAGCTCAGGGCATCTCCGTGTACCCCCTCAGGTTAACATCTCCACAGCCCTGTGAAGCAGGTACCATCTGCAATGACCCAAAGAAGAGACTCCGGGGGGCCCCAGCCCACAGGGAGCTCACAGAGCCCCGTCTAACCTCTCGGTCCCCAGCAGCCCTGTATGCAGGGTCTGTGTATGACAGGTGTTCACTCACTGGGGGGCACAGGATGCCAGAATGTCCACCTAGTCCCTTTGGGGTACACGAAGGGAAACCCAGACTGCAAGGGGCAGTGCCTCCGCCTTGGTCCTCCGGAGTGGAGACAGCAGCAGACAGAAGGACACCTTCTGGCCACACGTGCCATCGCCAGCACCCCGCGTCCAGGGAGCCCCCCACGCTCCGGCCCGGCCTCACCCAGCCCTCTCACCAGACTCCAGTGCCAAGCCTTCGGGACCCAGGGCCATGGTGGCCGGTCAGTACACCCATGTGGCCCAAGCCCGGGCGGCAGGGCCTCTGGGCCCCGCTAGGCCCAAGGCTTCCTCCTTGGCAGGCGGGCGGGTAGACGGCTCCGGAAGCCGGCAGCCCGAGGTTTGCGCAACGGCTTACATCAGCCACCAGCTCTTCCTGCCTCGGGCTGCACGGAAGCCGGGTGGCCCAGGCCTGCCCCGGCCCAGGCTTGTGAAACCCGCCCAGCAGCACCCGAGGCCTGGTGGGGGGGCGCCGGTACCCGGATGCCACCAACGGCTCCCGCCTGCCGCGGGCTCAACGGTGCCCCAACTCCCTGCCCCGGGTCTGGCCGGTGCCGTTGCCCCTCCTAGACCGCAGGTTCGCAACTCTATAAACCGGGCACTGCCATCCCCACCTCAGACCAGCGCCGGGGATCTCCCTGAAGACCCCCTCCCGGCCCATTTCCACCTTAGGGGGGCCTTCCCCCCAACTCCATCCAAGCCTCCACCAATGACGCTTGCTAATGCGGATCCCTGTCAGCCTCACGTCCCGCCACATCCGGTGCCCACGACCTGGTGTCAACTTCGTAGGATTGGAAGAGAGTGTAGGTGCAGCCCCTGACCCCTGAGGATACCACACAGCATCCCAGGCCATCCTGCCTGGTGTCCCTGGGGTGGAGGTCAGGCAGCTGACCCCCAGACCTGGTCACCAGACTCTCCAGGCAGCTTTCTAAACCCCATCCACGACCCCCACCAATCTGGTGCTCATGTCAAAGTCTAACTATGTACCCCTGCTCCTCACACCCACCCCTGGGGACCCAGTGATGGCCTCCTGGGTCCCCAGGGGGCAGTGACAGTCAAGCCAGAGCCCACAGGGCTCTCCCTAGACTTTGCTGGAAATCCTGCGGCACAGCCGGAGGCAGGAGGGGTCTCACTCCCTCCCACCCTGGGCTGAGAGCAAGGCCTGACCCCACACTGGTCCCAGGCTGCCCCCTGGTGGCTAGAGGTGCCACGTGCTCTCTGGACGCCTGGGAAACAAACCTCCGTGGTGACCTAGACACGCAGTGAAACCAAGACCAACGATCATCCTAGGGAATAATGGCCAACATGGACAGGCTCCTGGCATCACCTGTGCCTAAACCTCATCACTGTCACACGTCATTTATGGAATCTTTCTGCCGGCCTCAGTACAACCAACAATCTCAACTCAGGGGACATTGAACCAAGAGCAGAGCTGGGGCCTACCCCGGAGCCCAGCAATCGGCCCTCCACCCCTCCACCCCTATGGGGGGAGGGGGCTCACAGGAGGGCCACCAGGGTACCCACACCAGAGTGTTCCCGCCTCCCCGCTTACCGTTCAGGCCAGACCAGGTAACTGGCCCCATGACCAACAGTGTCCGACACATGCTCTGTATCTGTGCTGACACTACAGTAGCCACTGGCCACTTGTGGCTACTGAGCACTTAAGTGTGGCGGGTAAGGAAGCACATCTTTAATTTTATTAAATTTTAATTAATTTAGACTTAATTTAGCCACAGTCTGTGAAGGCTTCTCCTGGCCAGAAGCCGGAATGGGGGCAGGGATGTGACCTCTGGCAAGCCAGTCCCTCCACCATCAGAAGGGACGAGACAGAGGGGTCCCCAGGGATGGCAGAGAGACAAACCCTGGCTGCAACGCCCACTTGTTCTGTGACTTTGGGCAAGTTTTTTTAATTTCCCCAGGCTGTGTGAAGAGGATCAGAGAGTAAAACAGGGATTTGTAAAATGCCTCGGTGAAGTGCCAGGCAATGTTGGGCTAACATTTTTAATCACTGTTTACAGGGACAGCCCCTGGGGCTGAGAGAAGCAGAGCAGCTGCCCAAGGCCAGGGTCTGAGAGGGACGGCTTCCCCTGCCTGTCCTTCCTTGAAACCAAATTTCATTATTATTGTTTCTTTAAAGCTTTACTTTCTATTTATTTGAGAGAGAGGTTGAGAGCAAATGAGAGGGGGGCGCCTGGGTGGCTCAACAGTTGAGCGTCTCCCTTTGGCTCAGGTCGTGATCCCGAGGTCCTGGGAGCAAGTCCCATATCGGGCTCCCTGCAGGGAGCCTGCTTCTCTCTCTGCCCATGTCTCTGCCTCTCTGTGTGTCTCATGAATAAATAAAATCTTAAAGAGAGAGAAAGAAGGAAGGAAGGAAGGAAGGAAGGAAGGAAGGAAGGAAGGAAGGAAGGAAGGGAGGGAGGGAGGGAGGGAGGGAGGGAGGGAGGGAGGGACAGGTCTTCTTCTCTGGTACCCAGTGCCCAGGGAGAGGGGCGAGGGCACCCCTGCGAGGGGCAAGAAAGGAGGCAGAGAAGCCCAGCTACAGGACGTGCCCCCTGCGGTGCCTGGGGGCAGGCTTCAGGGTCCCTCTGGGAGCATGAGCAGCAGGGAGCTGGGCAAGGTCACCCTACCCCTCGAGGCCTTAGCTCCCCACGTGTGCCCCTTTCCACACACACACACACACACACCCAAGCTGAGACCCACCACCACTCCGGGCCCTCCTGCCCCGCACACTGCCAGCCATTCACAAGCACCTCCAGGGCACGGCAGTGAGCCGTGGATTCAGGGGTGCTGGCCAGGCTATCTTCAGCCATCACTACCCCCCTCACTGATACCTGAATGCAGGAAGGCCTTCAGGGATTTGCCAACTCTGAAGCTGCCCAAGATCACAAGAGGGCAGAATTTGAAATCCAGACAAGGTCCATCGTTCCGTCTGTCCATCCATTCATCAATGCTAATGTAGGGCTACTGTGTGTTCTGGGCTGGAGAATGAAGCCCATCCAGATGCATTTTGTAAGGGGCTATGCTATGCTCATCCACCTCAGCTGGCCTCAGTAATGGATGGTGTCACTGGGGACCCTTCTAGAAGCTGACTATATAATGGGCACCTAATGTCCTCCTCACTGGTGGGAGCAGGGAGGGGTACTTGGTGAGGTGAGGGTGGGTACAAAGGTTTAGTAAACAGTGAAGGACTTTATCACTGCAAATGGGCTGGGCTGGAACATGGAACAGCACAGCCCCATAGGCTGCACCCCAGGGCCTTTGCACCTCAGCCTAGAATCCATTCCTCCCTCCAGATAAGGCAAATTGTCTGTAAACTCCCATCTGTATGTACCTCACTCTCTTCCCCTACACCTCAAGTAACACTTGATGAATACAGCCTTCCCTAACCCTAATTTATTTATTTTGCTAACCATGCTAGTTCAGATTGCAACCCACCCCACCCCCACACCCTTTCCTGAATTATTTTCCACCATAGTGCTTATCACCATTTATCATATCAAATACACATTAGTTCCTTCTTTATTATAGCGCCTTGTTTACTGTCCCCCTCCACCCACTGGAACAGGAGTCGGCAAGCTTTCTCTTGAAAAGGCCAGATAAATCATTTACGCATTATGGGCCTACTCTGCCTGCTGCAGGGAAAGCAGCCGCGCACACCACTTAAACTACTGGGCTTTGTTCCAATAAAACTTTATTTACAAAAACAGGAGGGGGGCTGCCTGGGTGGCTCAGTCCATGAAGCATCCAACTCTTGATTTTGGCTCAGGTTGTGATCTCAGGGTTGTGAGATCGAGCCCCTCTCCAGGTTCTGCCTCAGTGCAGAGCCTGCTTGTTCTGTGACTCTCCCTCTGCCCCATCCCCTGCTAGCACTCTAAATAAACAAATAAATAAAATCTTTAAGGAAAAAAAAACAAAACGGGCAGTGGACCTAATTTGGCCAGTTTGCAGGCCCCTGCGTGACAATGTGGGTTTACTCTACCCCAAGTGCCCCCTACGCTGCACATAGTAGGTGCTCAGTTAGTATTTATGGGAGGGCAGGATGGGCAAGGTCATGCTAGGGCTGAGGGAAGGAGAAGGGGGGGGCGCTTTCCTGGGACCCGACATCACAGCCAGCATTCGGCTCATTAAAGGCTTCAAGGCTTTGCTTCATTCTGTCTCCTCATCCACTCTCAACTGGGGGTGGGGGTGGGGGGTTCTTAGGACTTTTGCAGATGAGGAATTAAGGCTTTGACTCCCAAATCTACACTTTTCCGCTCAGCCATACCACCTGGACACGGGGACCCTGTTTCCATATTTTCATTTCCCAAAGCCCCTCCCCCCCCAACCACAACAGAACAAATACTTGGTCTCTTTCCATTTAAAAGGTTTTGCCCTCGGAAAGGAGCTGCATCCTTTACCGGTGTCACCAAAGGCTATCAGAGCATCTCATCAGCATGATCAAATCAGGGTTATCACCCAGAAAAGAGCTCACTCCAGCCCAGAGCACGGACATGTGACTCAGGCGTTTCTATGACAGCAGCTGAAAATAGTGTGAGGACCCTCCGGATAAAATGACCTTCAGACTCCCACGGATCCCGAGACGCAGGGACTTCTGTGATATCTAAGCCAGAGAGTGGGTTAATGCCCTCGCTGTATAAAAAAAGAGAGCCTTATCATTCAGTAAGAATCCCAACCAAATCGCTAACCACACAGTAAATGGCTGAATCCGGTGAAAAATTTGTCATTTAGGATTACAAAGAAATATTAAAACAGGATGATGTCATTTTCATCTATCAAATGAGCACATTTGGGGTTTGGCTGTGGGGAGGGGCAGGGGTGAGGTGGAAAGCAGCCCAGGGAGGATCCCCAGCTTTTGGAAAGCAAATCAGCAGAACTCTTCAAGGCTGGGAAGAGGCATAGGCCCACTTTTGAGGGTCCCTCCCAAGGAAATCACCAGATGTACTTCCTAGGATGCTCACTGAGGCCAAATTGATTGAGATATTCAAAGCACTCCTAATTCAAATCCCGACAGTGTGTGTGTGTGTGTGTGTGTGTGTGTGTGTGTGTGTGTGTGCGCGCAGCCCCTAAACATTACATACAAATGGAAAGCAGAGTCTCGGAGAGAGGTATGTAGGCACACTCACATCCCAGTGGCATTATTCGTAATAGCCCAAAGGTGGGAACCACCGAAGGGTCCACTGGATAAACAGAATGTGGTCCATCCATACAACGGAATACGACTCAGCCTTAAAAAGAAAGGAAGCTCTGACATGTGCTCCAACACGGATGAATCCTGAGGACGTTATGCTAAGTGAAATAAACCAGACACAGAAAGGTGGTAAATCTGTATGCACTGCACTGGTTTAAAAAAAAAAAAAAAAAAGTTACATCAAAACGCAAAGAGTCAAGAAAAGCAGAGGCAACCTGAAAGATAAGTGGGATGTCTTTGCTGTCAAATACCCAAAGGCGTGCACTTGCCACAGTGAAGTTGCATCGCCATCAGCACACGTGGGTACAGGACCAGACCCAGGCCAGGCCAGTCCACAAACTGCCCCACCCATATACACACAGTAGAGAAAAGATGAGGCTGCCAGTAAACACCACTGGTCAGCCCAGATATCATGTGAGGAAAAGCCATGAGTCTTGACCCCCTAACTTCACACTGCACAGAAAAATCGATTCCAGGTAGACTGGCTCTCCACGTAAAAGGCAAAACAGGAAAGCTTCTAGAACGACACACTAGAAAATATCTTCACATTCAGAGGGCAAACAAAGGTTTCTTAAAGACTATATAAAAAGCACAAATCAGGGCACCTGCGTGGCTCAGTGGTTGAGCATCTGCCTTTGGCTCAGGGTGTGATCCCAGGGTTCTGGGATTGAGTCCCGCATCGGGCTCCCTCTGAGGAGCCTGCTTCTCCCTCTGCCTGTGTCTCTGCCTCTTTTTCTGTGTCTCCCATGAATAAATAAATAAAATAGTTAAATAAACAAATAAATAAATAAATGAAGCACAAACCAAAAGCATAAGGCTGATGTACTGGGTTACATTAAAATGAGAAATGTCTAGCGGGCGCCTGGGTGGCTCAGTCAGTTAAGCATCAGACTCCTGATTTTGGCTCAGGTCGTGATATCAGGGTTGTAGGATCAGGCCCTGCATTGGGCTCTGCACTCAGCATAGCAGAATCTGCTTGAGATTCTTTGTCTCCCTCTCCCTCTGCCCCCCACCTGTGCTCGTGCTCGAAATAAATAAATAAATAAATAAATAGATAAATAAATAAATAAATGTCTTAAAAAAGAAGAGGAAGAGAAATATCTATTTATCACAGGACACCATTAGAAGAAAGAAAAGGGGGATCCCCGGGTGGCTCAGCGGCTTAGCGTCAGCCTTCAGCCCAGGACCTGATCCTGGAGACCCAGGATCGAGTCCCACATTGGGCTCCCTGCATGAAGCCTGCTTCTCCCTCTGCCTGTGTCTCTGTCTCTGTGTCTCTCATGAATAAATAAATAAGATCTTAAAAAAAAAAAAAGAAGAAGAAGAAGAAAGAAAAGGTGAGCCACCACATTGAATGAGATCTGTGCAGCATGTCACCAAGGAAGAGTTTGTAACTAGAATACATAAAGAACTCCTGCAAATCAGTAAGAGAAAAACCAGCAACCAAATGTAGAAATGGGCACCAAGAAGGTGGCAAATACATCCAAATGGCCAGAAAAATGATTACTCAGCCTCTCTTGTTTTGGCTTTTTTAGTTTATTTTTTTTTAGTAATCCCCACACCCAACATGGCGCTTGAACCCCATGATCCCAACACCAAGAGTCACATGCTCCTCTGACTGATCCAGCCCAGCGCTCCTCAGCCTCTCAAACCAGGGAGGAAATGTGAATTATAACTACTACATTGGGGGGATCCCTGGGTGGCTCAGCGGCTTAGCGCCTGCCTTTGGCCCAGGGCGCGATCCTGGAGTCCCGGGATCGAGTCCCGCGTTGGGCTCCCGGCATGGAGCCTGCTTCTCTCTCCTCCTGTGCCTCTGCCTCTCTCTCTCTCTCTCTCTTTCTCTCTATGTCTATCATAAATAAATAAACCTTTAAAAAAATAATTACTACATTGCCCACCAGAGGGGCTAATGTCAACAAGGAAAGATGGACAATATTAAAAATTAATACACGGCTGGAGGAGGTGCAAATTAGTATGACCACTCGGGAGAACAGTTGGACAGAATGTGCAGACTTTCTGACCCAGCCGTGCCCTCGCAGGTGTACATACACCCAAGGGTGAGGCACGGAAATGCACAAGCAAGCCCAAATTCGAGAGTCTAACCACCAATAATAGCCAAAATCTGAAAGCAACCCAAACGTCCATCAACAGCTAAATAAACACATTGTGACATCGTCACACAATGAACACCTCCCGCAAGAGGCAAGACAACCACTCAGACCAGGACTATGGTGAGTTTCACAGCAAAAGACACACAAAACACAGCACACTGCCTGCTTCGTCATACTGCACATGAAGTGTGTGGACAGACAACTCCAATCTCTGGGGTTCGATGGGGTCACCTGGGGACAGAGAGGGGGAAGTGACCCAGGGTTATGGGGGGGGATCTGTTTGTGAAAAAGGTAATGGAGCCCTACATCTATGATCTGTGCTCACTTGTCAGTATATCTTAAACCCTAGTAACAAATATCCGCAGAAGAAAGGTCAGTGGGGGTGGAGAGGCCAATCTGAACCCTAACACAGTAAATATCACATTTTGAATAATTTTTATGAACTCTCACATTGGCAAAATTTGCGAAAACTGAAGCAAGTAAAGAAATTAAAATGAGCCAAGAAAGGAAAAAGCAAAGAAAAAGAAAAAGTCCTACCAGTGACCTAGCTCTCCCCGACCCTTGGCTTTCCAGCACATAGCTTAGGCCTTGCTCTAGTTCTAGAGCCTGTCACTTCCAAGCTGTGTGGCCTTGGGAAGGATACACAACCTCTCTGTGCCTTACTTTCCAGTAAAGTGAAATGAAGGGAGTAGCAAAGGCAAGAAGCTGAGCCTGCAGCACTCCCTTACACTGGACTGGACGCAAATCCCACGCCACGGATAAGCAGGACTGAGGGACAGAGCTCCAAGCTGGGATGGTGGAGGGGGGCTTACCCTGCATGTGCTTGGTGCTGTGGCTGGGCCGCAGGACCTGTGACCACTGCCACTGTCCCCAGCCTCCCAGCAGAGGAATCTTGAGCTGCAGTCTTGAACTGCAGAGGTTTCCCCAAACCAAGCAGAGGCCTGGGAGCTGCAGGAGCCACCAGGCCAGATCAACCAGCTCTGGCCCTGCCCCCCAGGAGGGGAGGAGTCCAGCTGGGCCCCAGCTTCCCCTCCCCATCAGGCCTCTTTTCCAGCTACAGCTACTGGGCTTTGTTCCTCCAGCTCACTTTCCCCGGTCAAGTGCTACCTGGCCTCCCTCCCCTCCTGCTGGGAGCCAACCCAGACTCCCTAGAGAGGGTCAGATCCCAACAGACATCTTTTAGCTCCCCGCCACCAGAGGAAGACAATCTGGGTTTAACTCAACTCCCACTTCCAGCCCCAAAAAGGGACCCCCTGTGGGTTGGGACTTTCCCTGGCCCCCACCAGAAGCCCAACCCAAGGAGGTACTCCAGTCTAAATAAAGGGAATCCTGAAACAGCCCAGGGGGGTCAAGGCCTCAGCATAGCCAGTGATATGCAAATGCATCCACCACAGCCTGGCCCCAGGGCTCCAGACACTCTCAATTCTACAGCAATTACAGAGGACTTCCCCACTAATTTCCTCCTCCGTTGTTCCCCACTAACCGAGGCCTAAGGAGGGCCTTCCAGAACCACTGGGCAGAAAGCTAGGAAACCGGTGGGTAGGAATGGCAGACAGAGGAACTTGGCCTCCCCTCCCAGGCACAAGGGCCTGGGAAGGAGAGTGGGCTAGATCCCAGTAATGGTGGCACCCAGATCTGTCATGACCAATCCTTTCCCAAATGCCAGAACCTCATGAAAATGACAGCAATGCACTTCAAAATGGAGAGAAGATGGGGCACCTGGGTGGCTCAGTGGTTGAGCATCTGCCTTCAGCTCAGGGCTGGATCCCCGGGTCCTGGGATGGAGTCCCACATTGGGCTCCCCATTGGGAGCCTGCTTCTCCCTCTCCCTCTCTCTCTGTGTCTCTCATGAATAAATAAATAAAATCTTTAAAAAAAAAATCAGCCTGAAGGACCTCAGTTTCCAGATTAATATGGCCTATGGAACATCCAACACAGCAAATGCAAAAGAACCCATAGCAAGGTGCATGATGTGAAATTTCAGAACACCAGTGGTGAAAAGAATAGTAACATATTAATATCTACAAGGCTCGCTTTGTGCCAAACACTGTTCTGTATATTTATGTATATAAGCCCATTTAGTCTTAGCAGACAGTAAAAGGTAGGTACTGTTACTCATTTCACCAAAAACAAAACTGAAGCATGTCCAAGACCACAAGGCCAACAAGCAGTAAAGCATGAATTTTAGAGCCATTGCTTTTAACATAGTTCTCAAAGATTTTAAGCGTTTGGAAAAAAAAATTTTAAAAAGAAAAAAGGTTCACAAACAGAAGTCAAGAATCAAAATAGCATCACATTCCAGTACCACTGGAATTTAAAAGGTGATGTTGCAATTCCTTCAAAATATTAGGGGGAAATTATTTCCAAAATGCCAGTCAAGTATAAAGGTAAACTAAATGCATACCCAGGCAGACTAGGCCTCCAAAAAACTTGCCTTCCATGGATTCTGTCACAGAAAGCTAATGCAGGATTTCCTCTACCAAAACAAGGAAATAAGGCAGAAAAAAATGGGGTACCTGGGTGGCTCAGTGGTTGGCTGCCTGCCTTTGGCTCGGGCGTGATCCCAGGGTCCTGGGATTGAGTCCCACATTGGGCTCCCTGCATGCAGCCTGCTTCTTCCTCTGCCTATGTCTCTGCCTCTCTCTCTCTGTGTCTCTCATGAATAAATAAATAAAATCTTAAAAAAAGAAAATTAAAAAACAGAGGGGATCCCTGGGTGGCTCAGCGGTTTAGCGCCTGCCTTGGGCTCAGGGTGTGACCCTGGAGTCGCAGGATCAAGTCCCACATCAGGCTCCCGGCATGGAGCCTGCTTCTCCCTCTGCCTGTGTCTCTGCCTTTATCTCTCTCTCTCTGTGTGTCTTTCATGAATAAATAAATAAAATCTTTTTTTTTTAGTTTTTTAATAAATAAAATATTTTTTAAAAAAGATAAAGAAAAGGAAAGGAAAGGAAAAGAAAAAAAGAAAAGAAAAGAAAGGAAAAGAAAAGAAAAGAAAGAAAAGAAAAGAAAAGAAAAAAGAAAAGAAAAGAAAAGAAAGAAAAGAAAAGAAAAAAAGAAAAGAAAAGAAAAGAAAAGAAAAGAAAAAAGAAAAGAAAGGAAAAGAAAAGAAAAGAAAAGAAAGAAAAGAAAAGAAAAGAAAGAAAAGAAAAGCAGAGGAGTCAAGAAACAGGAGCTCCAACACAGCAAGGAGGTAAAGGGATTCTGAAGGATCATGATGGCTCTACAACAGGCCAAGCACCAAACAAACCAACCTAGACTAGTAAGATGGAAAACTAGGAAGGAAATTCCCAAGAAAGGAAGCAGCTCATGCAGTAGATTTGACCAAATGAAAAGTATTCCTAGAGACTGCAAGACAGAGATTCTAAGAAATCCAGCAATTTTTTTTTTAAAAAGGCAATGAATAACTCCAAGAAATAAATGAATTTTATTATACTACTTGGCTCAAATGTAGACAATATTTACAAAGCCAGAGCCATAATAATAAACCTGGTTTAAACAAAACTGTATTTCACATAGATTGGGAGGACAGGGAAAATAAAAATGGTTGGGGGGAGCAATAGAACAACAATAATAAATATTTACTAAGTGCTTATCATGTTTCAGACACAGTTCTGAAAGTTTTTTGCTTAATCCTCACAACAATCTCATGAAGTAGATACTACTATTTTTCCTCATCTTACAGATGAGAAAACCAAGGTAGGGAGAAGTAAAGAAACTTGCCCACAGTCTCATGCTAATAAATGGGAGTCAGACTCCAACAGTCCATGAGAAATCCTCATCCGCCACACAAATCAACAAGAGAAATAGAAGTAGCAGTAGGAGCCAGTTATTACACAGAAATATGGATGAAAAGGCCACAAGAAATAGCCAAAAGATTTAAACAGGGAAATCAAAAATAGGAAGGTAGGTAGCAGGGGATGGCTGGTTTTCTTCATAATTCTTCTAACACCATCTGACTTTGAAAATGATGTGTAGGGGCACCTGGGTGGCTCAGTGGTTAGGCATCTGCCTTTTGGCTCAGGGCGTGATCCCAGGGTCCTGGGATCAAGTTTCACATCAGGCTCCCCCCAGGGAGCCTGCTTCTCCCTCTGCCTATGTCTCTGCCTCTCTCTCTCTCTCTCTCTCTCATGAATCAATTTTTAAAAAAAATTTTTTAATAAAACAAAATGATGTGTAACTCTAACGTTTATCTTAAACATAAAGCAGAACTGTACACTTTCAATGGATGAACTTTACAGTATGGAAGTTCCTCAATAAAAATAAAAAAATAAAATAAAGGAGGAAAAAAGTTTTAAGATGCACACACAATTAGATACTAACGCACTCACCAGAATGAATAGAAGCTAAAGAAACTGACAATATCATACTAATGGCATAGACATGGAGGCACCGGAACGCTACCAACTAGGAACCTACAATGGTGTGACTGCTGGAAAATTCACGACTGTGAAAGCTGAACCTACATATACCCGGTGACCAAACAATCTGCTACTAGATACTACATCTAAAGAAATGTGTACATATGCACGTGCACCAAAAGGCCATGTTCATAACAGCCCTCTCCATAGCAAATGCTGGAAACAACTTAAATGTCCATCGACAGGTGTGGACAAATTGTGCTATTTTTATGTATAATATTCTACAGCAACAAGAAATAAATTGCTGCACACACCAGAATATGGACTAACCTCACACACCTAACGTTGAGTGAAAGCAACCAGAGATAAAAGAGGGCATGCTGTATGATTCCATTTATAGATAGTTGAAAAATAGGTAAAAGGAATCTAAGGTACCAGAAATAAGAATGATACTGGAGGTGGGGCAGATAGTTACTAGGAGAAAACATGAAGGAGCCCTCTGGAAGCTGGAAACATCCTGATCTAGAGCTGGTTATTAGTTACATGGGTGTGCTCATTTTGTAAATATGCAAAGTTCTCAATGCTCAAGGTTGAATAAATATGCAACGTTCTAAATGCTCAAGATTGAAGCATTTTATAGTATATGTTACACCAAAAGAAGAAGAAGAAGAAGAAGAAGAAGAAGAAGAAGAAGAAGAAGAAGAAGAAGAAAAAGAAAGAAAGAAAGAGAGAGAGAGAGAGAGAAAGAGAGAAAGAGAGAAAGAGAGAAAGAAAGAAAGAAAGAAAGAAAGAAAGAAAGAAAGAAAGAAAGAAAGAAAGAAAGAAAGAGAGAAAGAATTAGATTGGTTTGGGTTAGAACCCTGGAGTCTCAGGAGCCCACAGGCCATAAACACAATTCCAGAGGCCCCTGGAGAGGACTGGACTAGAACAAGGAATTAACTTGTTAGCTTGATGACTTGACTCATCAGTTAATGATAACAGTAATTACAACAATCACTTTTACTGCAACTTTTGCAGAGAGCTGGACCTATGCTAGGCATCTAGCTAGCATTTGCTTATTGAAACGTCACAATAGCCTAATGAATTCAGCACCCCGAGTGGACCCATTTTTAGAAATGAGGAAAATCAAGGCTTAGAGAATTGCATAGCCGGTAAGTGGAAGAGCCAGATGGAAAACCAGCCAATCTAACCTCAGCCGCTAGGCCAACCTGCCTCCAAATGAAGCAGTTCCTTATCCAGAGACTGCAAAGTAGAATCTTCAGCTGGCTCGTGAAGGCCCAGAATGTGCAAAATTGTGAGAGTGCATGGAGAGAGTGTTTTGTCCACTTTCATCAGCTCATGAAGAAATCTCGGATGCAGGTGATGGGTGCATTTGTGGCCTACAAAGATGGAGTTTTGGGGTTTGCCACCTTTGAGAGCCCAGACTTCCTCCAGAGTCAGATGCCAGGCCTCTGTGGGCAGCTGGTGTGGTAAGGACCCTGGCCCTGGGGGCTGGGACTGACCACTGGCCAGGGCTCCTGGCAGCTCCTGGGGAGGCCCAAGACCCATCCAGACATCAGTTCCCATGGGTCCCCTCAAAGGCTAGGCTGGGAAATAAAGGGCAGGGATGGTCACAGGATGGGGCTGGAGTCTTGGCAGAAGACAGGGCTACACATGACCAGAAGGGAGTTAAGTTTGCTCCACACCGGAGCCAAAGCACCCCAAGCTGGTCACAACCAAATCAAGAATGCTCAATCACTGCCCTCTCCCCACATCTGTTCCTGCCCATTCCTCCACAAGTAGCAAATCCAGCTTTTGTCCTCTTCTCTGCCTCTCCACCTCTATCTCAGCAGCCCAACCTCTCTACAAGGCCCCAAACCCCGGCTGCCTCCAACCTCCCTCTTGGTCACTACCACCTCCTTCACCGCCTCCTCACCACTATTGACCAGACAGTCTCCAGCTGGCAGCCCAGACTAATTTTGTTAAATGCATATTTTGAAATAATTTCAAACTCAGAGAAAAGTTTGAAATAGTACAATGACCTGCCATATGACCTCCCCCAGGCCCAGCCACCCTGAACTCTCCCTCCCTGGAAGTTAACTCCATGTCAATGATTTAGCAGTCTCCCATCCATATGTAAATTACAGGTATTACTTTTTCTCTTCCCAAGCCATTCCTGAGAGTCTTCCGTGGCCACCTGGTCCCCTGTCCCAGGTCCCCTGTCCCTAAATGGTTCAGTGTTCTTACTTCCAGAGAGCAAGGACATTCTCTTCCATAAGCCTGGTACAATTATCAACTTCCATGAAACCCACCATTGATTTGATACTATCAGCTAATCTACAGCCCATATTCCCATTTTATCAATTGTCCCTAAGATGTCCTTCAGAGCAATTTCTTCCCTGATCCAAGATTCAAAAGAAGGCCATACGTTGCCTGTTGCTGTCACATTTTTTTTTCAGTCTTTTAATCAGGAACAGTTCTTGGCCTTCCTTTGTCTTGTATGACATCGACAGTTTTAAGAGTCCAGATCAGTTCTGTAAAACGTCCCTCACTTCTAATGGCTCCCCCTGTTTCAAACCCTGAATTGCCTTCTCATTCCTCAGTGTGAAATTCCAAGACCTCATTACTGGCCTTCAGGGACCAGCAGGGTCCCCCTCCTCCCCACCAACTCAACTCCCCACCACTCCCCCCCAACCCCCCCTGCTCCTAGCCGCTCCAGTTCTGGGAGCCCCAGCCCAGACGGACCCTGGGCATTCTCTTTCCTTCACAGCCTGTATCTCTATTTAAAATGATTTCCTTTGCTGATCTGTGTGCTCACTGTCTGGCCTCCACACCAGAATGAAACCCTCCAATAAGAGCAAAGATTTTTGTCTGGTCATCCCCGGATTCCCAGAGCCAGAGCAGTACCTGGCACGCCAGAGGCACTTGGAAATGGTTTGCTGAGTAAATGAACAAGAAAGGAAGCACTTGGATTGACAGCCAAAGAACCGGCAGGCTCAAGAGCCAGGGGACCTGGGGGGGGGGGGGGGGGGGCCTCCAGAGTCCAGAACCTCCCCCAGGCCTCCTCCCAGCTAGAGGAGGAAGCACCCAGCAAATCTCCTTTATCTCTGGATCGCATCACTCCACCAGCCAGTCCCACTGATTAATCTCTTTAAATCAATCCCAGTAGGCTGACGGGCTGGATTCCAGAGATAGAGCTGATGGACCCTGGAGAAAGCCCATGGCCCCCTATTGTCCACTGGCCAGTCCAAAGTGCACGGCCTCTCCAACCTGATCCTTGGGTTCCACCCCCCATTCATGTATCTTCCAGGGCCCAGGCAGCCCTGGGAGTGGGGGCAGGGAGAATAAACATCCAAGTACAAAATCCTGCTAATAGGTCTTTAATTGCAGCCTGAGGAGGACCTGAGTCCAGGCCTCCCAACCCCAGAGCCCAGAGGCAAGCCTACCAGGGGCTTGTCACTTACTTGTCCATTTCACTGACCCCGGGGAACATTTAAGGGCTCACACTATAGCAATACTCAAGGTTATGGGAAAAGTAATGGCCAACCAAACCCTGTTTATTTTTTATTTACCTCCTCTTCTGCACAGGAAAGAGCCAAATCCCTCAGCCTAGACCAGTGATGCAGAAGGGCCTCTTCTCCTGGAGACCCTCACTCACGCCAACACCTGCCTGGACCAGCCCAGCCCAGAGCCTCCCAGAAGGGCAACTCTCTCTGCCTAAAATGCTGAATTCACAGGCACTCCCACCCACTCTGCCCTGCAGACTAGAAAGGGGTCCAGAGGTAATCTGGGCCTCTGCCTTGCTGTGTGATCTAGGGCAAAAGACTCAGCCTCTCCGGGCTTCCCAGAACAAAAACAAACAAAGACAGGACCGATAAAGCTGGCCAGACCTAAGTTGCTGACAGCCAAGCAGAAGAAGCGTCTGAAAGAGAAAATTTAGCACCTGCACCCAGCAAAGAAAGAGGGGGAGGGGTGTGGGCTGAGGAATTTGTAATCCACCCTGCCCAAGCAGTGAATGGGAAGCAGCTCTCTACCTCCTGGCTAATGGGATTAGCACAGGGCTGGGCTCTGGGCGTTGGCCTAGGGTCCAGGGTCTCCAAGTGGCCACTCATGTTGGGGAAAGCAAGGGGCAGCACCAGCTGGCCTGCAACCCTTCCTAACCAGGTGAGCACAGGCCGGCCAGCATTTCCCAGCGCTTCCCGAGCCTGCCTGCTACTTCCTTCATGACCTCAGCAGCCAAGCACGCAGAAGTCAGGCAGCTCCTTGGGCAGGAGGCCCAGAAGACAGGCCTCTGCAGCCACCTCCAGCTGGACTTCCTCCTCCTGCCTGCTGCAGTAGAGGTGCTTCACCTCTCCGGCCTCAGCCTCCCCATCTACCTAATGGGTGTTAGGCAGTCTGCCCACTGCAGCTAAATTCAGCAGAGCCCTGGCTCACTGCAAGCAGGCAGAGGCACCCGTTGATTGGGGCTGTTTTCACTGCTTCTCATTAGGGCATTTGGCGCCTGTTAGGCAGGAACCAGACTAGAGATGGGGTGCCGTCTCCCCTGATCTGGGAAGGCAGAAGGCCAGGGAAGTCCCTGCCAGCCAGGAAGACCCAGGCTGTGACTCTCAGGCCCCAAAACTCCGCCACCACCCTGGGCCGGCCTGAGTGACCGGATGAGCTCAAAAGACACGCAAACCGGAAAATTCCCGCGGCCTCTGGGGGCAACCAAAAGGGGATGGTACAAGCGGGCCTTTGCATCCCCAGGGTCGCCCCCAACCCCTCCTTTAGTATCCCGGCACCTCTCCAGCGCCCACAGTGCACCATTTGAGAAAAAAACCAGAGTCCTGGTCATGGCCCCCTGGGCAGAATGTGGGCCGGGTACAGGAAGGACCCCGCGCACCCCAGGCCAGGACCAGGTTCCCGCGCCCCCGGGGCTGGGGATGTCTGTGCTGGCTGCCCCGAATGTGCCCCTCCCCGGCCGGCGCTTCACAAAAGGCCCTTTGTCCCGCCGAGCCCCGGGACGCCGGTTCCTGAAAAGTTCCATGAGAAAAATCAAAGAGAGGCAAACACCTCTCTCGAGCCGGCCTCGCTGGAGAAGGCAAGGACCCGTGCGACCCGGCCAGGGCGGCGGGAGGTGTCCCTCCCCAGGCCGCGGGGAGAGCCGGCGGCTCCCGCAGAAATCGCAGGAGTCCGGCCGACACTCTGGAACAGGAGAGGTGGATTTTTTTAAGTGAAGCGTGGGACGCCAGGCCAAGCAGCCGGGCGCGGCCGGGAGGAGGGAGCGGGTATCCTGGAGGTCGCCGCGCTTCCCTTCCCACCCTGCTCTACCGGAGCGGCCGCAGCCCGCCCGGGACAAGCCTCTCCCAACCCGGATGCCGTCCCCACCGGCCTCGGTGGCCCCCCTTGGGAAAGGACGGAGGCCTCCGGGCCCTCTCTGCCACCTCCTGCGCACGGGTGCATGTGAGACCTCAGGCTTTCCGTGCGCCGCTCGGGGCCGGCCAGGTCGGCTCCTGACTCCGCGGATGGCTGCGGCCCCGGCTCTGCGCCCCGCCGCGCTGCGCGCCCGCCCGCCCGCCCGCCGGAGAACGCGGGGTTCCCGGGGCCGGGGTTTAAGTCCCGGGACAGGTGCTCTCCTCTCTCGCGGCCAGGGAGGGGGTCCCCGGGACGCCGAGATGTCCGTCCTCCCCACAGCCCCGGCTCTGGGGCCGGCCGGAGCCCCCCCACCCCCACCCCGCCCTGTGCGAGCGAAGGAGCCAGGAACGGACCGGGGCCCAACGGCGCCGCCGCGCAAGGGCGTTAGCCAAGAAAACGATTGAAGCTCGGGGAACGGATGTCTCAAAGGGTGTGGGGCTGGCTTCTTTTCTTGCCCAGATTTTGAACACCCCAGCCTGGGCTGGAGCCGCAGGGGCCCCGGGGTCGGAATTACTACCGGCCTCGGGTTTCGGCAGATGCGTGTGCTCCGAGAGGGCACTGGCGCGCCGGGGGAAGCAGCCGAGCCGCGCGCCCCTCTCCGCCGCGCCCGGGGGTCCCCCCGCCCTGGGAGCTGAGCCTACCCGCACTCCCGTGGCCCTGCCAAGGGGAAGGGAGGTGCCGCGTCCCTGCCGAGAACGCCCAGGAACAGGCCGAGTAGGTTTTCCCCGGGCCTCCCTCCCCAGGGTCCCAGGAGGGGGCGGCCAAGGCGCAGGGCACTTACCCGGGTGCGGGTGGAGATTGAGGCCGGCCATGTACTTCCCGGGCGGCAACGGGCCGGGCAAGCCAGAAGCGGGCAGGCGTCCGGCCGCAGCGGTGCCCACGCGGTGGCTGTCCATGGCCAGGCCAGACAGCAGCGGCGGCGGGGGGCCGTGCACGGACCGCGGGGGCCCGAAGTCTCGGCCATCCATCCTCCGCGGGAGTGCCGCAGCCAGCCCCCCACCCGGCCCGCGGGCCTCGCTCAGTGGGACCTAAAAGTTCGGCCTCGGCGTAGTCCCAGAGTCCTCGGGCGGCGGGGGCTCCGCGGCGTGCATGGCGGCGGCGGCCAGCGGGGCTTGCGCTCGGCGGCGGGCCCGCGGCCCGGGGCGCACAGGCGGCCGGCGGTGGGGCCCCTCCGGGCGGCCAGGCGGAGCTGCGCGAGGCGGCGCACACGGCGTCTTGGCGGGGAGAGGAGACGGGCCGCGGAAGAAACAGGATTGGGGGGGAGAAAAAAAGAGGGAGGGGGGAAAACAAAGTTTCAGAAAGTCGCCTTGCCGTTCGCGGTCGGGGACGGCGGATCGGGTGGCCAGAAATGAAATCGGGGGTCACCCCTTTTCCATAAAAAGTACGAAATCCATGCTCTTTCCTCCGGCGGCCTCGCGCTCCCGGGGACCCGGCTCGGGAAGTGGCCTGTGGCGCGCTGCGCCCCAGCCCAGACTGGCTCGGCGGCTCCCGGGTCCCCTCCCGAAACCCGGGAAGGCCCCTCAGCCGCGCCCGGACGGCGCAAACACAAAACCTCCCCAGTGGGATTGATTCCTGGGCGTCACATGCTCCGGGGCTTCAACCCGTGAAACCTTTCCATGGGCGCTTCGAAATGTCTCCCTCAACACTGTGTCACTATCTGATCCGGAAAGTTTAATATTTAACCTTCTTGGCCGCTGGTCTGCCTTTTTTTTTTTTTTTTTTTTTTCTTTTTTGAGTCTGTTTTCCCCTAAGCTCGCCCTGAGCCGCCAATTAGTGTTGGGGTTTTTGTTGTTGTTTTTGTTGTTGTTGTTTTGGGGTTTTTCTTTTCTTTTTTTTTTTTTTTTCTCTAGAGAGTGCCAAGCCTGTTTATTCTTTTTTAAAGAGGCTCGTGCCTCCTCCTGCCGCCCCCCTTGGGCACGGTGAGTCGCAGAGTCTGAGTCCGAGGACTCGAGACGTGGCACTCTCTCCCGAGGACTGGAAAGAATCCTTCAAAACAAGCTTTGGTTTCATTTTCCAACGCCTTGGCCTGAGAATCCTGCGGCCCGAAGACGTGGCCTGGCGCGGGGGGTTTGGGGGAAGGGGGGCGGCCAGAGGGGAAGCAAGGGGCTGGAGGGTCTTGCTCCTACCCTAGCTTCCCCCACCACCACCACCACCCAACCCCAAAAATAACCTACAAAGAAAACCTTCGCAGCGCGGGCGGACCAAGGGGCGCCTCCCCCAGCGTTGGATAAATCCCCCTGTAGTTCCAGTTTAAAGCTGTTTGTTTAAAAGATTTGTCGTTTGCCGATTCCCATGGGGGCGGGAGGGGGGTCTCGGAGCCAACCCTGCCCTCGCTCTCCGTCTGCCCGCGGCAGCTCGGGTTCCTGATTCCGGGAGGCCCGGGCGCTCCTAGAGCCACCGATCCACGCCAAAGCCACCGGCTCCCGGGTGCCCGCCCCGCGCCGTGAGCCCCGCGCCCGGCGCCCAGCCCCCCGAGCTGCAGACCCCCCGGCCTCTTTCTCCACCCGCCCTCCCCAACTTCGCTAAGGGTGCTTATTTTAACCCGGTTTTGGTTACAAACACCCCCTTCCCTCCCTCCCTCGCTCACTCCCATCAGGCTCTGGTTACCAGATCCGCGTTTACTTTGGAAAAAATCTAAGATCGCCACATCCGAGGATACATGTCTTAAAGGAGGCGATGAGCTTTCCGTGATTTTTTTTTTTAATGTTCTTTGTGTAGCTTTCTTTTAAAAGGTAGGGCTTCGGAGCATGCCCCGACGCCCCACTTTGGGGAAGTCGAGGTGGAGGCCCCCGGAACACCCTCGCTCTGGTGGAGAAGCTGGCTCGGCCATCTGCGGGCTCCACTGCGTTCTCTCTACTTTTCTCCCCCCTCTTATATGCAGTTAAAATGGCTGAATTCCGGCTTTTAATTAAAAACAGCCTATAATCGAAAACGTCTCGGCGTCCCCGGCTCCCCCGCCGCCTGCCAGGAACCCAGAAGGGAACCGACGCCCCTCAGCCCGGCTGGGCGGGCTGGATCCGGGCTGAGGACTCAGGTGGGCGCCCGAGGCGCCGCGGCCCGCCCCCGCCCTCCCCAGGGCGCCCTCACCGCACCGCCGCGGACCCCCGATCCCGTTCGTGGGGCCCGGACAGCTGCGGGGATCCCCCCGCGCACCCCGAGGGGGAGGCGGGCTAGGGGGTCAGCTGGAGAAGTTTGGAGACCGTCGTGCCCGGGCAGGGACTGACGCGCGGCCCGGCGGCGTACCTGGCGCGGCGGGGCTCCCGGCTCCGGGCTCCGGTGACGGCGACTCCGGCGGTGGCCCCGACTCCCGGCGCGGCTAGGCGCCCGTGCTGCCCGCCATCCCGCGGCTGCTGCTCCCCTTCGCCACCCGCAGCCGCCTCACACTTTTTGCCCGCCTTTCCTTTTTTTGGTAGAAAACCGCTCCCCGGGCCGAGCGCTCGGCGCGCCAACTCCTCCGCCCTCCCGCGGCCCGGCTCCCGCAGCCCCCGGAAAAGCCAGCTTTCCTCCCGCCGAGCTCCTCGCTTTTTAATAAAATCCAGGTAGCGCCGGTTTAAAGAATCCCAAATCTCCATATACAGCCCGGGATTGGAAAAGGTACATTACACAACCCCCCTTTCAAGTTCC
This sequence comes from Canis lupus dingo, assembly GCF_003254725.2. Lineage (NCBI taxonomy): Eukaryota > Metazoa > Chordata > Mammalia > Carnivora > Canidae > Canis > Canis lupus. The sequence continues at coordinate 12,371,759 of NC_064248.1, read as the reverse complement.
TCTCGCTGGATCTAAAAAAAAAAAAAAAAAAAAAAAAAAAAGCCAGCGGGAGGGGGGAGGGGGCGGCTGGGGGAGGGGAGTACTCTCCAGCGAAGAAACACGCATTGTTCCCGGGCGCCCGCCTCCCCCCCCAGGCCGGCCCCCGGCCTCCACCCATTGGCCGCGCGCACCGCCAATCACGCGCATGTAAACACCTTGGCCCTCAGCCATTCCTATAAAACCAATTACGGACCAAGGGGCTCCAGCAGTTTCCAGGCTCCCCACGGCGGGGCTGAATGATCAAAACTGGTGGTGAGAATTTTTCCCGGCCGTTTCTAGGCAGCCCTCCCCCTCCACCAGCTCGGACCCCCCCTTCCCTCCCTCTCCTCCCTCTTCCTACCCCCTCCCCCGGCGTCTAGGCTGAGTGATCAAAATAGAGGAAGATGGTTGTCGCCGCAATCCAGGGCTTTGCAAGGCGCGGTTTAATGGGCCGCCTGTCAGCTTCCTGCTCGCAGGAGGAGGTGACGAGCCGAGCGAGCCGGGAAGGGCCTGGGGCCCGGCGGGCTGCACCCCGCGCCCGGGCCCCGGCCCCCTCCTACCTCCCCTGGGGCGCGCCTTCCAGAGCGCGCGGTGGAGACGCCGACACAGACAAGGGCTGCTTTTTCCCTTTTTAACTCCCCCTTTTAAAACAAAGCAGCGATTCATGCCTTTTCCCCTAGCAGCGCGGTTGGGTGGGATGGGTAGGCGTGAAGGCAGTCTTCCTAGCCCCGGCCTGCGGGTCCCTCCCTGAAACGCGGTGTCAGATGGTTACTGATTAATATTTTGGAGAGGCCGCGGCGGCGGGTAGCGGGTGAGTCTCTAATCTTCTAAAAGGGGTTCCTATAGAAACGCGCGGGCCGGGGCGCGCCCCCCGCTCGGCCCCGGCCCGGGCTGTGGCGCTCTACGCCGCGCGCCCTTCCCCAAAGCCTTTCTTTGCGTGGGCGCTCCCCTCCCCTTCCCTACCCCCCCCCCAAAAAAAATCAGAGCAGAAAAAAGGATTAGATCGGCTGAGCGCGAACTGACTCCCTCTCGATTCTGACATTTCAGCCTATTAGCATTTCTCCACGGGGCCTTCTGAAACCTATTAAAGTGTAATATTAAAAACCTCTTGGCTGGGGGCCTCTCTCGCCTTCCATCCGCCGCGCCCCCTCCAGGGAGGGCGAGACCGGGAAAAAAAAAAAAATCTGTTGAGCTCAGAGGAAGCAGAAGCCAAGCCCAAAAAGTGCTTGGCTGGCCGCGGCGGCCGGAGGGGGAGGGGAGCCCCAATCCCCCAGACTTTGTACTTTTATTTTGCGCTTTCAGCAAAATCCTTTCTGGGTTGAGTCGCCGGGAACTGCCCGCGGCAACGTACTTGGCTGCGGGCGCGAGGACTGCGGACGCGGTCGGAGGGACCGCCCTGGGGCCCCCGCACCCTCTCTCTGCAGCCCCGCAGGGACCCATGCCCGGCTGGGCATTACGTACCCTCAAATGGAAGCTTGGAGGGGCAGAAATCCTTGCCGATCCTGCCTCGGAGAGCTGCCGCGGTGATTAGATTTTAATTAAAACAAGAGAAGCCCGCTCTTTCGCCCCGCGCTGCGGACTCAGCGTTTTCGCATCGCTGGTTCTTTTTTTTTTTTTTTTTTTTTTTTTTATCCATTTTTAAGCAACTTTTCTGGAAGGGGGGAAATGAGCTAGTTGGCGCCCGTTCGTTCTATTTTCTTTTCTCCACTTTTAGAAGAAAACGGGGAGGGGGGGAATAGGCTCGGAGAAAGCGAACTGGGGGTGTCTAATTTAATTCCAGTATAAATTTGAGGAAAAAAGTTCAGCCTCTTGAGGGCAGTTTCAAGTTGCCCTTCCTGGAGCCTCTGCGCTGGTTTCGAGGCTGCCCTCTTTTGGAAGCTGGAGCTCCGCAGGGGGAGGAGGGAGGAGTGAGAAGTAAAGAAAGGAACGAAAATAGCCGGAGCCGAGGGGAACAGCGGCGGTGTCCGCGCTTGGAGCGGGGCGCGCAGGTCTCAGTGGCGGCTGGGGCGGCGGGAGGTTCCCGGTGCGGCCCCGGGACGGCCAGGAGCAAAGGCGGAGAGGAGAGGGGGGTTAGAGAAAGGAGGTATTGTGTCTTGTGTGCCTTGGGGGAGGGGATTGACTGCAGAAATAAAATAAATGCAGTTGAGCTGCGCGGGGCTGCTGGAAGCCAAGGCAGGGGAAGGGGCTGTGTGTGGGGGCGCAGCCCCTGTAGGCGCCGAGCATCCTAGAGCGTTATCCGAAGGCCTTTGTGGGTTTCTAATAAGCCCTCCCACGCCTGAGCCCCCAGTGTTTCGCCACCCCCCTGGTTGCCCTCCAATACTCGGAGCCCAGACCCTGATCCCCGACCCCATTATCCCCGCCCTGGATCTGGAATGGGTTTTTTGTGTGGGTTTGTTTTGGGTTGGTTTTTTTTTTTTTTTATGCTTTTTTTTTTTTTTTTTTTTTCGTATAGCTCAAGCAAAAAATACGTATCTTGAGAAAGTTGAGGTGGGAAATACAAAAGACTTGAGAGTTGGCGGAGGGGGGGAAGCCTATTTTTATAAATGTTTAATGTTTTCACCCCTGGATGCTCCAAGACGCCGTAATTGTGATGGCGGGGTAGGTGTGCCATCAATCATTTAGTTGCTAATAAAAATTCTGCCTTGTTTGCCCTGCATTTGCCAATGGCGTTTGCATTTTTCCAAGTGTGCGCCTTGTCTGCGTGGCGAACCGAGCCTGCATTTCATTAGGGTCGCGGGGCGAGACCCCCTCCCCCAGCCCCTCCTCCCGGGCCTTTGTGGGCCTCCGCCGGGTCGCGCCGCCCTCCCGGCGCACACTCACACCCGCGGCCGCGCCAGTGTCCGCCCGAGCCCGGCCGGGCGCAGGGCCTGGGGACACGGCGGCGGCGGCGGCGGCGGCGGCTCCCGGGTCCCGGCCGCGGGCTGCGCGCACAGCCTGCCCACGCCGGCTCCGCAAACGCGGGGGGCGCGGGGGCGCCGCGGCCCCGCCGGCCTGTGCGCCCCCCCACCCCTCGCCGCCGGCCCCCGCGCGGCCCGGTGCCCTCGCAGGCGCTGGGTAAACAGCGTCCGGGAGCCATGTTGGGGGGAGGAGGATCCCAGGCCGAGGTGGGCGCAGCCCGGGCGCCTCCCGAGACCCCCGCGGCCCGCGGGGCGCCTCTGGGGCCCCCGTGCCAAGCCTCGGAGGCCTGGGGAAGCACGCCCGCCGCTCCGGCGGCCACACGCGGACGCACAGCCAGGCTGGGGCGCCGTGCACCGCGCGCAGAGGCGGCGCCGGGCCGCGGTGCTCCCGGGTCTGGCCGCCATATTCCGCCCCCACCCCCCTCTGTTTACCCGGCGGGATCCGTGGCCAAAAACTGCGTTGACGCAGTGTGTGTATGTGTGTGTTTTGTACTGACTGGGCGGAAAAGCGGCGGCGGCGGCGGCGGGGGGGGCTCCTCGCAACCCAAACCCCTGTTCCCGCAGAGCCCGCCCTGGCCCGCGCTGCCGTCCACGGCCGCCCCGGGCCGCCGGAGCCGAGGCCCTTTGTGTGCTCCCTGCACGCGGCCCGACTGACGAAATTACTCCGCTTTGTCTTAAAACCCAAGACCGGCCAGCGTTGAGCCGGGTGCGCCTTTGTGGCGGCGGCGGGGCCCGGCACCCGCAGCCTGCTCTGCCCTCGTCCGGGCCGACCCCCGCGCTTTCCGGGCCCCTGGTGGTGCTGCCCCCGCGGATACAGGCCCCGTCCCCCGGAGAAAGCTGGCATCCTTCAGGGGGCGAGGGCACCCGGGCCGCCTCCACCCCTCGCGCCCCAAGCCGCCTTTCCCGGCGGGCCCCCGAGCTCCCCGCGCTGTGCCAGCTTCTCGGGGATGGGGCCCCAGCGGCCTCCGGCCCCCTCTGCTGCCCGCTCGGGAAGCCCCGCCGGATCTGGGGCTTAGCAGAGCCAGTTTTCCAGGTCCCGGGTCTGGCAACCAGGGAGCTCCGGCCCGGGCACCGCGAAAACCCGGAGAGGCTGCGCCCGGGACATCCGTCCTCGCCATCCCGTCGCTGCCCCTGGCTCAGCCTCCTTTCGCGCCGAGCGGAGGTTCGGCCGGCCCAGCCAAGAGGGATCCCAACCCTGCAGAAAGACCAGAGACGCGGCGCCGAGGCCCAGACGCCGCCGGGACGAGCGCTCGAGCCGGTGGGCAGAGCCAGGGCTGAAGCGCCAGGCGCGGCCCCAGCGGATCGCAGCGTGTCTCGGCTCCGCCTCCGGCCCTGGCCCCTTTCCCCGGCCCCGGGTCGGGTCTTCCATTCCACTGTTTGGCTCGGAGAGGTCGGAGACGTGCTCGGTGCACAGGGGGCCGGATTCGACCATAAATCTCCATGCGGGACCTCCTTCCCGCTGCTCACCCGCGCGTGCTCCTGGCCGCCTCGCTTCCCGGGCTACGCCGGGGCCCTGCTCTCAGGGTCCGGGCCTGGCGACCCCGAGGCCGGTGCAGGGCTTCCCCATTCACCAAAGGGAGGACCGGACCGGCCCATTCAGTGCCACCACCTTCCAAACCCACCGGCGCTGGACCGCAGGTGGCCTGGGCCTCAGCGGATTGCAGCCAGGGGTGGGGGCACCCAGGCGGGAAACTTCCTCCCAGGAAGGGTCGGTGAGGCTGGAATGGGTACACGGCCACCTGCTTTAGCCCAGCTCCCGTGCCCTTAAGGGGTGACACCGGGGTTAGATCAGGGAGTCTTTTCATAGCTCAGCCAGCCACCCTTCTCTGCAGACCCCCCTTTAATCTGGCGCCGTCCTTCTGCCCTCTATGCTGGTGCACGGTTTAGGGAGGTGGGTGTTTTGTTTTGTTTTGTTTCTTTTTGTTCCTTCTTTTTCCTTTCCTTTCCTTTTCTTTTTTTTTTTTTCTTTTTTTATTTTTCTTTGGCATGATGAGAACCAAGCGGGGTATCGATGTTAAAGGGCCAGGAGGGTGGGGGCTCATATAGCTCCCCACCCCATGTCAGCCTATCTCTCTCTCTAAGGCCAGGGATACCTCCGACTTTTCGCCTCCCCCACCGCCTGTGGGCACCCCACCAGGCAGTGGCTTGGGCAAAAATAGCCCAACCATTGAGAAAACAGGAATCAGAGGGGTGCTGCTGGCAGCCTGGTAGGGGCAGTGGTCTTTCTACCTGAACAGTTCCTGAGCACCTGGGGGATAGACCCAGAAAGGATGCATTTACAATAATAACGTTTAATGTCACCAGCATCGTGTCTCTTTGCCAGAGGGTCTGGAAACAGGCCTGCACACGTACGGAGCAGCAGCCGCGCCGGCAGAGCGGGGGATCAGGGACCAGCAACTCGGAGCGGTTGTTGCTCTTTGCCTGGGACTTCAGTAGGGCAGCCGGGAAAGGGGGAAGCATGCACCCCCTCGTCGGCGCCACACACACACACACACACACACACACACAACAGTGCCAGTGACACAATTGCAACGGCCAGCCCGTGGCAGATGCCTGAGACGAAAGGTTTGGTAAACCTCGCCCCGCCACGGTCTTAGAGTGGGAGCTTTGGCTCCTTCCTAGAATTTCTAGAAGCCTGTTGGGAGGGAGCGCCGGGCCCGGAGGAATTGGAGCGCTGGGCCCGCCATCGCCGCCCGGAGAGGAGAGGAGAGGGGAGGAGAGGCTGCAGGGCGGCATTCCCGCCGTGCTTCCCCCGGCCCGGCCCCGCCGCGGCGCCCCAGGAAGCGTCTCGGAAAACAAAGCGCTGCGGTTTCAGCCCAAGGTTAAAGTCCACCACGAGCGTGTTTTTTATTTTCCCTCTCCGGAATCTGAGAGCGATAGCGTTTCTCCAAATAAACCGCCAATAAATCAGCTCCCGGGGCCGCCTGCTGAAGAGCTCTGCTGACCTTGGAGACTGGTTTTCCTGCTTGGACCCCCTCTGAGGCAGAGCCTAGGGACAGGCCACAGCGCCGGCCGCGTGTCCCTCTCCAGAGAGGCGCGAGAGGGGGTGGCCAGGGGCTCGGGTGGGCAGTCGTTGTGGCACTGTGTGCCCAGAGGGTGCGGGAGAGGTTTGGAACTGGGGGGCCATGGTTACCTGGGGGGGCTAGGGTACCTGGTTGGTAGGGGTTCTGGTGGGAACTGGCTGCTCTGGGGGAGGCTGACCTGTGCCCATTAAGTGACTGGGGTGCCCACACTGTTCTGGGATGAACAAGGCCTTTTTGGGGGCCTCCTTTGTCTGGGTGTGCCTGGGTGTGCTCTGCAGGCGAGTTTGTGCGTGTGTGACTAATGGGATTTATGTATGTCAGTGCCAGGGTGACGAATGGAGGGCTTGGCAGCACGTGTGTGGCGGGAGGAAAGGGCAGCACCAAGATGGGGAGTCAGGCTGCCTCCTGCCTAGTCTTTAGGGGTTCACTTCTCTGACCGCCAGTTCCCAGCTTTGGGCCTCTGAGCACCCCCTGGCAGGCCTGTGTGTGCTGAGATTTCTAGAGCAAATTCCACCGCAGCCCTGTCCCCCCTCCACCCACAAGGTACCTTGGTCCCCTCCCACAACCCTGACCCAGTCTGCGCCTGCAGACCCAAGCTGGCCCTTCCCTGTCCAAGGCAGACAACTCCCAGTTTCTTTTCCATTCCGGAAAATTCTTTTGATGCAAACTAGCCCTTGCTTCATGCCAGCTTCGACAGTCCTCTGACTTTGGTACCAAAGCGCCCATTTAACAGATGAGAAACCCAAGGAGAGGTGACGAGCTACACAGCTAAGAAGCAACAGCAGACACCCTCAGCTAAGCCAGGCAAGGGGATACCAATGTGGAGCTCCAGCATCCCTGGAAGCCTCCAGCCAGCCTGACGGAGACTAGGGTGGAGAACTACACTAGTCCACCCTGCCACCCCATTTACTGCCCTTCCTCATCAATCGCCTCTACTCCCTGGGGCCTCGGTCCTGCCCTCACCTAGGGGGAGGTGACAGAGGTCAGAGGTCAGTGGGAGTCCTTTGGGCCTGGGGTATGGGGGAGGTGGAGGTCAGGTCCTTTCTGGGAGGAGGGTCACATTCCACACTCCAGGGCTGGTGGGGGCTGCAGACAGGAGTTTAGGAGAGCTGACCCTGGGTCTCCCACACCTGCTGTAGACTCTGGCTCAGGACACACCTGCAGGATCACATTTCCCATCTCCCTCAGGGTCTCCTGGTGTCTGAATGCTCTTGTGTTATGGCTGCTCAGGCTGCACAGGCATCCTGCCCCGTGTCGTAGACACACTCATCAAAAGAGTCCCTGCAACCCAGAGAAATGGGGTCTTCCTAAGGGCACCCAGCCAGGGGGGCAGCAAGCAAGCCGAACCGGTTTCTGCCCAGCCGACCGCCTCCTGTGCTCCTCACTGGTGTTCCATGGCCCACGGTGGCATCTCAAGAGGGGACAGCAGCACCTAACATCCTCCTTCCCAGGCGTCCAGGGAGCCTCCCACACCCACAGGCTCCCAGGACCCGTGTCTCTGCCTCTCTCACTCGCTCATGCTCTCTCGCGCTCTCTCTCTCTCTCTCACACACACACACACACACACAATGTGTCTCTCCACCTCCCTCTTTTTTTTTTTTTTTTTTTTTAATTCTTCTTTGGCATTTTCTTTCAAGCAGAAAATAAAAACATTTCCCATGGCTACAGCTTTGAAAGCTTCCCTCTTCTGCCTCTCTCTCGCTCCCACCCCCATGTGGATCCATTTCTAGAGTCAGCAGAAAGTCAAAAACAAACCCTGAAGATCAAACCTGACAGCAGCCCCCCTTCGTGCAGCCCTCCACTTTCTCTACATGTCTTAGCCTGTCTCCACCCTGGAGATGAACAGGAGGCAGCCCCCGAACACATGCACAAATGCACTCACATACCTTCTGTGGCCACAGGCAGTCTCTTAAGAACCTTCTAGAGCCACCCCTGCCAGAAAGGCCTGCTTAGATCAGTTCCTTCTCCCAGAAATGTCTGGGTTCTCCCTCATGCTCCCCTTTCCAGCCCTGCTCACCTGGCCCCGCTCCATCCAACCCTCCTCTGCTGACGGTTGTGGGTTGAATACCCCCAAAACTCATATGTTCAAGGTCTGGCCCCAAGATTTCAAAGTGTGACCTCATTTGGAAACAGCATCCTTAGGATCCCTGGGTGGCGCAGCGGTTTAGCGCCTGCCTTTGGCCCAGGGCGGGATTCTGGAGACCCGGGATCGAATCCCACGTCAGGCTCCCGGTGCATGGAGCCTGCTTCTCGCTCTGCCTGTGTCTCTGACTCTCTCTCTCTCTCTCTCTCTCTCTCTCTGTCTCTCTCTCTGTGACTATCATAAATGAATAATAAAAAAAATTAATAAAAAAAAGGAAACAGCATCCTTGCAGATGTAATTGGTTAAAGTGAGGTCACACTGGGGGAGGGGCCCCTAATGCAATATGACCAGGGTCCTTATAAAATGGGGGTCACAGGTACAGGGGGGATCCTGAAAAGACAGAGACAGAGCCAGCCACCTAAGGAGACAAAGGGAGAGGCATGGACCAGGCCCCCTCACAGCCCCTGAAGGAACCCACCCCGCCCAGACCTTGATCTTGGACTTCTAGCCTTCAGAACTGAGAGATAGTAAATCTCTGTTGTTTGAGCCACTCACCCTGTGGTCCTTTGTTGTGGCAGCCCCAGCACACTACAGCATCCCAAATTTAAGTGACCACAAGTGTCAGGTGGGAAACAAGTGGGCAGAAGTAGGAGAGTGTCTAGAGAGTACCGCTTGTCACCGTCCCCACCAGTGGCCCCCAGGGGTACCAGATCTTCATGGTTCGCAGCAAGCTGGTGCGTCAGTTAGAACAAGGTAGGTTATCCTGCAGTGACAAAAATCCCTAACGTCTCAGTCTTAGCACAACACAGAAAAATGTATTTTCCCTGACACATCGTCCGCTCTGAGCCTGGGCAACACTCCAGGGCAGCTGCCCTCCACGTGGTGGCTCAGCACCCAAGCCACTTAGGTGCTATCAGTGGTCCACCTTGATGTGAGACCATCACAGGGAAGGGAAGATCATCGAACTGGGGGTTTTACCACCAGAGACCAGAAGTTTTACATGGCACTTGTGCTCACCATCCATGTGATCACACCCAACTAAATGGTGCTAGAAGGTGGGTCTCCTTCGCCCGCCCATGCCCAGGAAGGACAGGAGATCCTGACATGGGTGAGCACAGGCAATGTCCACCACACCTCTCCCGATCTGTTGGCTTTTCTTTTCTTAAGATTTTTTAAAGCCATCTCTATACCCAATGTGGGGCTTGAACTCACAACTCCAAGATCAAGAGTCTTGTGCTCTACCAACTGAGCCAGCCTGGTGCCCCCTAACCTTGGCACTTTCTTAAAAATCGTGGTAAAATATACATAATATAAAATTTACCGTCTTAACCATTTATAAGTGCGGGGCTCGGTGGCATTAAATATATTTCCTTTTTTTTTTAAGATTTTATTTATTTGACAGAGAGAGAGCACAAGAGGGGGGAGCAGCAGGCAGAGGGAGAGGCTCTCTGCTGAGCAGGGAGCCCGACATCCGGCTTGATCCCAGAACCCCGGGATCATGACCTGAGCCGAAGGCAGATGCTTCACCAACCAAGCCACCCAGGCGCCCCAGTACATTCCCATCTCTGTGCAGCAATCCCCACCATCCATCTCCAGAACCTTTCCATCATCTCAAATTGAAATTCCATCCCCATGAGGCAGTTCCCACCCCCGCCCCTAGCCCCCACACCCACCCTCCCACTTTGTGTCTCTGTGAATGTGACTCCTCTGAATACTACACGTAAGTGGAATTATACAGTATCTCTCCCTTTTGTGTCTGGCTTATTTCACTTGGTATGTCTTCAAGGTTCATCCACGTTGGAGCAGGTGTCAGAGTGTCCTTCCTTTTTAAGGCTGAATAATATCCCATTGTACGGCTGGACCACGTTTTGTTTATCCATGAGTCTGTTGATGGACACTTGGGTTGCCTCTACCTTTTGGCTATTGTGAATAAAGCTGCTAGGAACAGATAACTCTTCACGTCTCTGCTTCTAGTTCTTTGGGGTATAAATCCAGAACTGGAATTGCTGGATCATATGGCATTTTTAAGTTTAATTTTTGGAGGCACCTCCATGCTGTTTTCCACAGCAGCTGTACCATTTTATATTCCCACCAACCGTGTATAAGGGTTCCAATTTCTCCACATCCTCGCCAACACTTGTCATCTCATATATGTGGGGGGTTTTTTTAGTAGCCATCCTAATGGACGTGGGGTGGTATCTCATTGTGGCTTTGATTTGCATTTCCCTGTTGATGAGTGATGTTGAGCATCTTTTCGGGTGCTCATTAGCCATTTGTAGATCTTCATTAGAGAAATGTCTGTGCATGTTTGCCCGTGTTTAGCGTTTTTAACTGTTGTTTGTTTTGTTTTCTATCTTTGGCACTATTTTTAACACTGTGCTGACCAAAATGGAAGCACTTGAGTGGGCCACCTGCTGGTCCCTGGTTTGCAAGGCCTCCTGGAGGTTCTACTCAGACCACCCGGGGGTCCGTCCTGCTCCCCCGACACTCCTAATGGTCAGCGTCCTCCTGAGGCCGCACTCTGCTCAGTTCCTTGTGTTTACCCACTCCTGTTTGTTAAACAAACACTCACCAGACAATTTGGCCAACAAAGAACCTTGAGTGTGACCAGCACAGAAAGGAGGAGCCGAGGGCCCAGGAGCAGGGCAGGGGCCAGACCAGACAGGGCCTTGGTCCACAGGAGGAAAAAGAAGTTGTAAGGAGTCGGTACCCAAACCCCTTAAATGAAAGATATCCTGAGGGGGACACCTGGGTGGCTCAGCGGTGGAGTGTCTGCCTTTGGCTCAGGTTGTGATCCCAGAGTACCAGGATCGAGTCCCACATCGGGCTCCCTGCATGGAGCCTGCTTCTCCCTCTGCCTGTGTCTCTGCCTCTCTCTCCTTGTGTCTCTCATGAATAAATAAATAAAATCTTAAAAAAAGAAAGAAAGAAAGATATCCTGAGGCCCACAGCTAGAAAGCCCAGAAATAGAACACCCGTGGGTATGTCTGGACAGAGCCCATTTTCTCTCTCTCTCCCCTTCCCCCACCCTCCTCCTTCTCCCTCCTCTCCTGAGTTCAAGTTCTGGCTCTGCCACCTACTTGATGTGTGACATTTGCAAAGCCCCTCCCTGTCTCAGCCTCAGTGTGCCTGTTGACCTCTCTCCCTGTCTCTGTATCTTTGCACATCCTGCCCACTGGCACACACCAGGTCACAAGCCCGGTTCCAGATGATACAATGCCACACTGTGGGGCACCACAGAACCTGGCCTTCCCAGGCTACTGTCCTGACACATCATAACCTCTGACAATGGCCACACAGTGTCTCCCTGCTGCAGTGTGACCTTGACATTCCTCCCATTCAAGGTGGAGTCATAAGTCATAACAAGATGCATAGCTTCCAAGGCCAGGTCAAGTCACTCTTGTGTGTTAGGATGCTCACGTGGAACCCTGAGCCAGCAGGTGAGAAGCTGGATTGCCCAAGGCCACCAAACCATAAAGAAACTCCTACACGCTGAGGCCACGTATAGTTTCTCCAGGGGACAAGCAGCTTTCGCGAGGTTCTCCCCACAGCCAGCACCGACTCCTGGGTGTGCTTGTGTAAGCAAGAGAAAGAAAGGAGCCTCCTCAGAACTGCATGAGTGAGGCTCAGGGGCTCTGTGACAGCCCAGGTCACACACTGGGTGGCCAAGTGGGGGCTAGAACTCAGTTCTGTTTGCCTCTGCCAGACTACCTTCACTGGTGAGTGCTTGAATGACCACAAAAGGAAATGGCCTGTACTATGGAACCAGTCAGCCTGGGTTCAAGTCCTGGCTCTGCCACCTGCTTGATATGTGATATTTGTAATGTCACTTCCACTCTCTGAGCCTCAGCTTACCTGTTTGCGAAATGGGGCTAACATACTTCTTTCCTGGGATCAAGTGAGGGTGTGTGTGTGCCTATATTGAGCATGCAGATGGTAGCCAATGCGCTCATCTTTCTGAACACTAGCAGGTGTTCAGATAGCCAAGGGGGCCTGGAAGCCCTGCTCCAGGGTGACCACTACCCCACTCCCTCCATTAGTGATGCCTGGGTACCAAGCAGGTGCTCAGCCCAGTCCCCAGGCTACTGCCCCAATGCTTCTTGACCAGGACAGGGCCAAAGCCACCTGCATGGCTTTCCCCTGGCTGCCACAGCAAATGGCTACACGCTGGGTGACTTTATACAACAGATACTTCTTCTCTTACAGTTTAGGAAGACAGACATTCAAAATCAAGGTGTCAATGCAGTTGGTTCTCTCTTGAGGGCTATGGTGGAGTCTGCTCCAGGCCTGTCACCTTGTGTCCGGTGGTGGCCAGTGCTCCTGAGTCCTCCTGGACGTGAGTCTGGGCCACTCCAACCTCTGCCACTGCCATTACACAGCCACCGCCCCTTTCCAGGTCTATCTTCACATGGCAGTTCTCCTCTCCACGTGGGTCAGGCTCTCTGCCTCTTCTCCTTTTCTTATAAAGACATCAGTCATATTTGATTAAAGGCCTGCCATAGTCCAGAGGGACCTCATCTCCACTGATCACATCTGCAATGACCCTATTTCCAAATAAGGCCACGTTCTGAGCTTCCAGAGGTCAGCACTTTAACATGTCTTTCTGGGGCATGCAATTCAATCCACAACACAGACCTGGGGCCCCCCCACCCCCCACCCCATCCCATCACCAGGACGCAGCTGAAGCCCCTCCCTCAGAAGGAGTGGGTCCTCCAGCCCTGCATGAGGCAGAGAAGGAGACTTTGGTCTCATGCCGTAGGGGCAGTTCTGGCCACCAATCCCCAGCCCCCAGCACACATTCCCTGGCACGTGCCCTAACTGGAGCGATGGCGACCCAGAGCCGCTGTGACTCCGGGGGCTGCCCTAGCCCATGTTAGTCTTCTCGGGCTGCGGTAACAAAGACCAGGCACCTGACCTACAGGCACTCATTTCTTTCTGTTCTGGAGGCCGGAAGTCCAAGGTCAAGGTGCACACAGGGTTGGCTTCTCCTGCGGCCTCCCTCCATGGTGTGTAGACATTGTCTTCTCTCCATGTCTTCCGTGGTTGTCCCCCTGTGCGTGTCCGGGTCCTAACCTCCTCTTGTCACAAGGACACCAGTTCTATCGGATGAAGACCCACCCTAGTGGCCTCCTTTTACCTTAATTACCTCCTTAAAGGTCTCGTCTCCAAATACAGATGTGTTCTGAGGTCTGGGGGCTAAGATGTCATCGTATGTATCTCGGGGGACATAATTCAGCCTGCCTTAGTCTGTTTGGGCTCCTATAACAAAAATATGTAGACCGGGGCCCTTTTTTTTTTTTTTAAGATTTATTTATTTATTTATTTATTTATTTATTTATTTATTTATGATAGAGAGAGAAAGAGAGAGAGAGAGAGGCAGAGACACAGGCAGAGGGAGAAGCAGGCTCCATGCAGGGACACGGGACTCTATACCAGGTCTCCAGGATCACACCCCGGCCGAAGGCAGTGCTAAACTGCTAAGACACCAGGGCTGCCCTAGACCGGGGCTCTTAAACAACAGACAGGTATAATTCTAGAGGCTGGAAGCCCAAAATCAAGGCATCGGCAGACTCAGTGTTTGATGAGCACCTGCTTCCTGGCTGTTTTTTCACTGTGTGGTTATGTGACAGAAGGGACAAGAGGGTTCTCTGGGGCCTCTTTTATGAGGGCACTAATCCCACTCATGAGGGCTCCGCCCTCAGGAACTAATCACCCCCCAAAAGCATCACCTCCTAATACCATCACATCAGGGGTTAGGATCTCCACATATCGATTTCGGGGGGCAAAAACATTCAGTCCATAATCCAGCCCACACCAGAGGCCCTCTGCTTTATTATCACCCTCTCCCCCATGTTCAACCCAGTAGACCTCAGTGGACATCCACCCAGTGAACAAATGAAATGAATAATTCTGGTAGGATTTTGAAGGATGCATAGAAGTTTGCTAGGCAGAGAAGGCAGAGATAGACATTCCAGGCTGAAGCCTAGAGGGCCTGCCTGGCTCCCTGCTGGGCCTGAGGGAGGGGGAGAATCAGGCACGACCCCCCCATCCCAGGTGACTGGCCACCTTAGGTCAGCACAGGTGGCAGTGGCCCTGTGCTACCCTGCTGACTTCCTACCCCTGAGCCAAGACCCATCCAGCCTCCACAAGGAGCAGGGCTCCAGCACCTTTGCCCACAGGAGCCCAGCTTAGATGATTCTAGGTATCTCTTTTCCCCTTCACGCCTGGGTGGGTTGAGCGGAATTTATTCAAACTTGCTTTTTATTGGTGTTTTTGTTGAAAGCCCAGGAATTATTCATGGCTGGTTTCGGTTCTCTTCTGGCAATGACCGCATCTTTGTTTACAAGGTACAAATTATGTGTCAGTTCAATTCACCGTCAATTGAAGTCTGCCCCCAAGCATCAAGCAATGGAGGCTCAGAATGCTCTAGAAGCCAAGTCTGGCTGGAGGCAGCAGGGGCCTGCGTGTGTCATGGTCCTCGAAGTCATTAGGGACAGGGGACAAGGAAGGGATACAAGGGAGGTGACTGGGAAATAAATCCGACCTCTGCCCCTTCTCCTCTGTAAGCCTGATTGGGCTCAGTCTTCCCATATAAAAATGGGAAGGAGTATTTAGCACATCCACGTTGCTTTCCACATTATCACCCATGCCTAGCTGAGTGTGGCACACGGGGCCCTCTGTGAGGCCTAAGGCAGGGAGCAGAGATGCCAAAGGAAATGAGAAATGAAAACAGAGGGTCAGCCTCTGCTCCTCTGGCCTCCCAGGGGTGGCGATGTGAGAACATGGCCCTAGGAGATTTTGAGACTCCTCCTATTAAAAGGTGAGTTTTGGGACGCCTGGGTGGCTAAGGGGTGGAGCGTCTGCCTTGGGACCAGGGCGTGATCCTGGAGACCCAGAAGAGTCCTGCTTCGGACCCCCTGCAGGGAGCCTGCTTCTCCCTCTGCCTGTGCCTCTGTGTGTCTCTCATTAATTAATAAATAAAATAGTAAAAAAAAAAAAAGAACCAACAGTGTGCCATGGAGGGTCTGAGCCAGGCCTTCTAAAACTGGCATCTTTTGCTTCTGGTCTCTTGGGGTGACACTCCTGGAAGCCAGCTGCCACACTGTACAGAGGCCCCAGCAGTCCCCTGGAGAAGGCCGCGTGGAGGGGACCCCCCGTTGCCAGCTTGCATCCACGGGTGGGCCGCGCACGCATGTGAGCCACCTTGGAACGCGCCCCGGGGGGTGCCTCGTGGAGCAGGTGCAGCGTCGTTGCCGAGATCCGCTCAAATTGCAGACTCACAGCAAAATAAATGGCTGTCATTTCTGAGCCACCAGTAACGGGGCGGTTGGTTATGCAGCAACAGAAAAGTCAAACATGGGATTCAGCTGAGAATAATTTTGTAGGATATGTGTACTACACCTCCCGTGGGGGCCTAGACCCCTCCACATACCCATTGCCTAGACTCACCCTGTGGGCTTCCCTGCAGTAGTCAGCTGGTAAATGTTCAACGACAGGTTATCAGTGGTGTCCGGGAAGGAGGCCCCCTGATTTGTAGCATCTGCCAGGCTCCGTGGTATAAATACTCCTGAATCATCATCGCTGGCCTCCGTGGAGGCCCAGCCTCCTGTTCACCAGCCTCCTCAAGGCCAAGCACTTCCCGGGTGCCCAGCGGGACCTGAGACTCCAGACCTACCTGGTCCCCTGTGAGCTACCAAGATCCCAACATCCAGCTCTTACACGTTTGGTTGTGGGAACATGGGATTCGGGGACCCAGCTCTCCCTGGGCATCAGGACATCAGGCCATTCCCCACACTTCCCACCTCCAGCTGGTCTGGGCCTGCCAGAGACACACTGGTTCACACCCGGGTCCCTGCCCTCGGGCAGCCCCTCACTCTGGGGGGAGAGAGATGCGAGGCAGATTCTAGGATGATGATACAAAGAAGGCCAGCTGGTCTGTAGAGCCTGCCGGGAAGGCCCGAAACACAAAGTGGAGGGCCGACAACAAGAACATCCCATGGGGAGGCAGAGCAGAGGGTTTTTAATCCTGTTCCCTGTCAAATACAAACATCATACATGCTTCTGTAAAGCACAAGAGTATTGGGGTGACCATGGGGTCTCTGCTGGTCACAGCGTGGGCCCTTCCCAACCTTTCTCGTGGCCGAGTCCTACAGGTAGGATCTGTAGGTTTGTGTTGCACCTGCCAGGCCTCCAGAACAGAGCAGTAGTGCCCTTACCTGCCTGCGGGTCCAGACCCACACCCTGTATCCGCTTGCTCAGGCTGCTGAAACAAATGCCACCCCCAGGGGATGCTCAAGCAACAGAAGTGTCTTCCTGGCAGTTCTGGAGGCTGGAAGTCCAAGACCCAGGTGTCAGCAGGGCTGGTTCCTCCTGAGGCCTCCGTCCTTGGTGTGTAGATGGCCGCCTTGTCTCTGCGTTCTCACGTGGCCTTCCCTCTGTGCGTGTGTTCTGGTCCCTTCTTATGAACACACCAGTCAGACGAAAATAAGGTCCAGCCTAATGACCTCACTTGCCTTAAGTGCAAGCCCATGTGGCTCAGCAGTTTAGTGCCACCTTCAGTCCAGGGCCTGATCCTGGAGACCCAGGATCCAGTCCCACATCAGGCTCCCTGCATGGAGCCTGCTTCTCCCTCCGCCTGTGACTCTGCCCCCCCCCCCCAATAAATAAAATCTTTAAAAAAATTTTAATTACAATTGAAATGCAGTTAAGATGCAGTCACATTGGGTTTTTATTTAATTTATTTATTTACTTATACACTGGATTTTAGAGTGGGCCCTTATCCAATAACTACTATTCTTTTAAGAAGTAGGAGCTTTGGATAGAGACACCCACACTGAGGAAGGAGCCACATGCCCACAGAGACAGACATCAGGGTAAGGGTGTGTGTACAAGCCACCCACCACCAGACACTGGGAGAGGGCCATGGGAATGGGTTCTCCCCTAGGGCCTGCAGAGGGAGCATGTAACCAAGGTCTTCTGGCTTCTGGAATTGTGAGAAAATACATTTCTCAGCCACTAACTTTGCATTGATTTGTTAGGGAAGCCCCAGGCAATTAGTACAGCGCCTGATTCTGGCTGGATCAGCCTCTGGGACCTGTTCTTCCTAGCTTACACATCCCCCCAGCTCCTCCTCCTCATCCTCTGGACCTGTCACCCAGAGGAGCTTGGAGCCTGGCCCAGAAGGTAGACAGGCACCCAACCAAACAAAGAATGGGGTGGTCAGTGCAGATGGCCATCAACACACAGAGAGGACTTTCCTTCTGCCACTGACAGTTCCGGGGCTTGGTCGGTTCTTGGTGCACTCAGGGGCAGGCCACCAAGCGAGGATCCCAGTAGCCTAGGGCCACCATGCTGCAAGGAAGCCCAGGCCACACGGACGCCACCAGGAGGTGCCCCAGCCCACAGCCCTGCCTGAGCCGCCCCCCGCCCCCCCCCCCCACTAGCGTCACTTGCCTGTGCCATCAGGCTCCCTGGATCCAGGCCTGCATGCTCTCAGATGACCGCAGAGCCCGGGGTCATCTGACGGTTGCCACGTGACAGACCACAGGTGGGAACCGTGCTGAACATCTTCCCGATTTCCCGATCCACAAAATCCTCAGCTAAAAAAAGATAGTACAAAGTGGCTACGTGTTGTACCAATTTGTTACACAGCAGTGGCAACTAGAACAGCCACCAGGCCCGGTGTGGGACAATGCTTACGAAGGGTGGAGGGCTGCCTGCCAGGACGGGCCCCATAGAACACCTTGCACCCCGCCCTGGCTGGGAGAACCTTCTCTAGTCTGACCTGCCAACACACGACAGCCCTCTGGGAGCGCCTCCCGTGGCTTGCCGTGGCTGCCACTCCTGGGGGAGAGAGGCCCCACCTCCATCACGGCAGGGCCTCGGTGGGAGCCAGGGGCCACGGGGCTCTGGGCTCGCTCCTTGCCCACACCAGCTGCTGCCACTCCAAATACCTGCCCTGCCCACGGCGCCCCAGATGCAGGCAGAGGGGCCCAGACAGGCTGGCCAGGGGCCCCGGTGACCACACAGCCACCATGCCTTTATTCTGTCTGCTGTGCAGCCCTGCCCGCCTGGCTCCTTTCAGCCTCCTTAAAATTGGTGTTTAAACATGGGGCACCTGGGTGGCTCAGTGGTTGAGCCTCTGCCTTTGGCTCAGGTCATGATCCTGGGGTCCTGAAATCGAGTCCCAACACAGGGCTTCCCGCAGGGAACCTGCTTCTCCCTCTGTCTCTGTCTCTGCCTCTGTGTGTGTGTTTCTCATGAATAAATAAATAAAATCTTTAAAAAAAATGACGCAGAGACCCTGAGCCTACCCAAAGACAGCAGAGACCCACACGCACACGCACACATACCCATGCACACACATGTACAAACATACGGACCTGCTTCCCTGAGAAGTGGCCACCTCTGAACCATGCAACCGGCCATGCTGCACCAGGGCTGCAGAAGAACCGGGCATCAAGCCCAGTCCCTCCGGGACTCAATTTTCTCATCTGTGATGGGGCTGAAGATACCACCTCTTGGAAGCAACATCCTTCCTCCTTCCCTCCCACCTGCCCAGCCTCCTCTCTGAGAGCTTCTGGGGAAGGGGGGGGGCAGCAGTGAGCGTTTAAAAGGGTGATATGAACCAGAAGGAAACACACATATTGAGCACACCTCCTGCATGCAGGCCCCAACAGGCCATGTCCCTGTGAAGCTCATCAAATACCTGCCGGCCCCAGACTCCTCAAGCTCCCCCACCAGGCCCTGCAGCCCAAACAGTTCCAGGATGAGGGAACGAGGCTGGAGAGGAGGAAGCAACTTGCTCACCAGGCCAGACCCAGGTCTGTGTGGCCTCTCCATCCCCACGGAGACCGGAATGTGCCCATTAAAGATCCAGAATCCTGTAGTTCAAAACACAAGATCTGAAACCAGGGGATTCAAAGGTATTTCTTAGCCTGGGAGACAGGCTTGTAGCCAGAGGAGTGGGCAGGGGAGGAGTGGGTGCCTTGCTGAAATAACTGGGGGCTCCCAGGTGGCTGATGACTCAGCCAGGGCAGGTAGAGGGACCTAGGCTGCCTTGCTGGGCACCAGGGTTTCCCACCCCCCTCCTCCTCTTCCTCCTGCTCCTCCTCCTTCTCCTCCCCCTCCTGCTCTTCTCCCTCCTCTTCCGCTTTCTCCTCCTCCTTCCCCTCCTCCTCCCTCTAAAAATGCCTTTCAGCTGCCCTCTCGTGCCTGGAATTCCACCCTGGGCTCCACCCTGGGGCACAGGCTGCACAGGCCTTGCTCTGATGTGCAGATTCCCTGCTGCACGTCGGATCTGGGCCTCAGTGTCCCTGTCTGTAAGTGGAGACAAGAAGGGGGACCACCTGGCAGCAAAGAAAATTTGGGGTCAGTCCACACTCAGCAAATATGTGTCAAGCTCCTATTCTGACCCCAGGGGTGGGATGGGGGGGGCGCCACGGTGGGCAAGTCCCTCTCGTCCTTCTCCTCCCAGGGCTATGGTCTGCAGGGAAGAGCCGCAGGACACAGCCATGGGGCAGGTGTCTATGGAGGCGTGCCCCTGCCATGCCTCGAGGGCCCACCAGAGCCACCCACTGCCTGGAAAAGGCTGAGCTAGCGAGGAGGTTGCCTTCTTTTCCGGGTGAGGCCCAGTGAGGGGAGGCTGCTGGAGGTCACACAGCAGGTGGGTGGCCCTAGTCCGAGACCTCATGTCCACTCAGACACCCTCAGGCTCATTGGCCAGTCTCTGGAGCTATTTGGCCTCCTGAGTCCCCACCCAAGGCCACCAGTCACCTGGTGTTCTGAGGACTCTAGGGGTCAGTGTTCTGGAGTTTGAGTTGCCTGGGTGGGCCGAGGAAACCAGAGAGAGATGGAGAGGAGCGACCCCATCTGCTCTGTTTTGGGATCTCATAGGGTTCATTAAGGGAGTGTCCCTGGAGTACCGGTGAGGGGACAGTGCGAGAAACCAAGCCAGGGTGAGCCGACACGGCCTCCTGTACCAGCCAGTCACGGCTCAGGGCTGCCCCAAGGTGGGGGGATTCTTTCCAGCGATCGGGATCTGGCTCTGCCACACCCACGAATCAGCCAGTGACCCCAGGGCAGGCCTCTGAGAAAGGTGCAGGTGTCCAAAGGATCTAAGGTCAGACTCAGAGTCATAAGGAGGCTGGAGGTTATCAAGGTTGAGGCAGAGGGGTGGGAAGCATGTGTCATGGGGACAGAGTTTCAGTTCAGAAAGATGAAAGAGCTCTGGAGAAGGATGGTGGGGATGGGTGCACAGCAGTGCAAAAGTGCTTAGCACCCCTGAACTGGACCATTTAAAATGGTGCAAACAGTAATTTTTTTTAAAACAACCAATTTTTATTTATTTATTTATGATAGTCACGACTACACAGAGAGAGAGAGAGAGGCAGAGACACAGGCAGAGGGAGAAGCAGGCTCCATGCAGGGAGCCTGACGTGGGACTTGATCCAGGGTCTCCAGGATCACGCCTGGGGCTGCAGGCAGCGCTAAACCGCTGCGCCACTGGGGCTGCCCGCAAACAGTAAATTTTATGTTACGTGTATTTTACCAGAATTTTTAAAAATGTTAACAAGAACAAAAAAGGTAATCTCTAAGGGAGTCCAGGAGGGCACTGACAATGTCCCCTGCAGGCTCTCTGACAGCCTCAACAATGCCGCACCCCCTGGATGCCCCACCAGCACCCCATGACACCCCACGCCAAGTATCACCAGCACCTGAGGTGCACGTCCGCCCAGCCCATCAGTGTCTGCGGCTGCGGCCGTCTCCAGAGATGACCCCCATCACCTGCCCCTGCCAGATGGACCCTCACAGGGCTGTGACCTGCAGGGAGGGCAGTTCTGTGGGTGGTGGGCTGGCCCCAGCAGGAGGGGATGGGGTGAGATGGGGAGGATGGGGGAGGTTCAGCTCCTACAGGAATCCAGCCCCTGGGAAGGGCGCTGTGGGGAGTTTAATTTGGTTCTTCTCCTGGAACCAGGGTGTCCCTGGAGACCTAATCCCTTCTGGGGATTTAAAAGCATCCAACTTGCCAAGGAAGAGGCTAGCTCCTGGCCTGAGGCGATGCCAGCTTCCCATTTTAATTGGGGTGTATTTTAGCTCTGAGCAGGAGGGTTCCCGAAGTCCCGAGGCTCCCTCCCTTTGCCCACACAGAAACAGGAGACATGTGCCCGCTCTGGGCCCGGGGTTTCCGAGCCCCCGTGGCCCCATTAGCTGCCCATGCGTGTGGGCTGTGTGGCACCCACAGCCCTGGCAGGCAAGTGGCCACAGCTCCTCCCTGGGAGGGGGGGCTCCTCCTCCAGCCAGGGGCCCAGCCACCAACTATACAAAATCCCAAATCCCTGACCTCCACTCAATGCCAGTGGGACTGAGCATCCATCCAATGAGCCCAGGACTGTCCTATTTTGAACACTCAGTGTCTTGCGTCCAGGCAGCGCCTCTGCTCAGCCGCTGGTTGTCCTGCCACTACAACCACGTGGGGTAGTTGGTTAAGTGCTGCACACACACACCCCTCGTGCCCCCCCTCCCCAAAAGACGTGTTCACCTGGAACCTCAGGATATGACCTTATTTGGAAACAGTCCTCACAGATACAGTTAAGGTAAGGATCTCAAATAAAGATCATTTGTGATTAGGTGGGCCTAGATTCAATAAGTGTCCTTATAAAGAAATAGAAAACACACACACAGACACACATGCACAAGGGGTGTGTGCAAGTGGAGGCAGAGATCCGAGTGAGACATCCACACGCCAGGGAACGCCAATGATCAAGCAGAGCCGGAGCCACCAGAATCTGGAAGAGGCCAGGGGCCGCTTCCCCGTCAGAGCCTCCAGGAGGAACTGCCCCGGCCCCACCTGGATCTCAGGCTTCTGGCCCCCACGGGGTCAGGGTAACACATTCCCCTTGTTTACAGCCACCCTCTGTGCTACCGGCCCCAGGCCAGCCCCCCAGGGTGGACACGGGGACAGGGCCCTTGGGGCCTCCATACCAGCCCCAGCCCAACGGCTCCCGAGGGCTAAGCTCCTGCTGCTCCGGAGCTGGGCATGGGATCTGTTTTCCATAAACACTCTTTTGAACTGAATTTCATTTTTCTCACCCAAGGAAGGCGTCTGGAAGAGAATGCCCAGACTCTCAGGGTGGAGAGTAAAGAGGGAGGAGGATGTGCCATGTTTTGTTGAGGGTTTTACCTTTTTTTTTTTTCCTGGCATTCTCTGTCCTTTCTGATATTTCTCTAATGAACATGGGGGCGATGGCCTCTGAAAGTGAGTTCCTGCCCCCCAGGTGGCTCTGTGATCAGGGAGCCAGGGCAGGGGAGCAGGGAGGAGCCGCAGCAGGTTTCCCAGGGTGGGCAGGAGGACACAGTGAAGGCACTCGTGGCTGCTCCCCCTGTTCCCTCGTGTTGAGTGCTGGGCAATGGGGAGGGAGACGGGAAGGGAGGGGTGCTCCAGGCAGATCACAGTAACAACCCCCCCCCCCCCCAGGCTATGAGCCCTCTGGTGGTGCTGGGCAGAGAGCACCTCCTCCATCCTCCAAGACTCCGGCTTGGGATTTACAAGTTGATCTACACAGGCTGGGGCCTCTCTGGCCCAGATGGGGCCTCACATGGTCCCCAGAGGCCGCAGAGACCACCCGGTCAGAGGCGCCCACTCTGGAGAGGCCTGGGGACTCGGTGGAAGCAGCCCCCACTCTCCCAAACTCGGCCCCTTTGCAGCATTTTTAATTTGTTTGTGCAGAAAATAAGCTAAGGGAGGCAGCGGAGACTTTAAGAAAGAGCAGGCCTCAGCATTTCCCGGGCGCTGGCAGCACGCCTGGGAGCGGAGGGGGGGGGAGAGGGGAGAAGGGGGAGGGGGAGGGGGAGGAGGGGAGAAGGGGGAGGGGGAGGAGCATGTGGATTCATCTCCTTCCCGCGTGGACTCGCTCCCCGGTGGCCGTGTCCTCCATCACCCAGCAGAGGCCCCCCAGACCCCCCAGACCCCCCATCTCGGGGCCTCGGTCCTGCGCGGGCTGAGCGAGGTCCCGGAAGGCCCCCCAGGAAGCCCCCGCGGCCAGGGCTGCCCGAGGCCGCTCCCCGGATTCCAGGGACCCCGAGCCCGGCGGGGCGGCGCGCCACGCGTGCACTTTGACTCTAGGGACGAAGCGGCTTCTGCTGCCGAGATGCCTCCAGGCTGGGGGGCAGGCAAGCGCCGAGTGTCCCCTGGGCCACGCCACGGAGCGGGAAGCCGGGCCCACGGCGGTGGCTTCTGGGCTCTCACTGGCCTGCCGCAGGGAGACTCCTCCCGGCCCCCCACAGCCCACCCCGGGCCCTGTTGTCCCTGGCCATGCACCCCCGCCATGGAGGGCAGCTGCCCAAGGCTGCCAGCACAGGTGGCTCTGAGCCCCCCACAGGCCTGGCAGGGCGGGAGGAAGCCCCAGGAGAGGGGCCAAGGGCACCCCCTCCCACGCAGCCAGCCGCGCCTGCTCCTCCAGATTCTGCAGGCTCTGCTGACACCTGCTGGCCACGCGTCCATCACCATAGCAACCCTGGCCTGCCTCCCGACCCCACCCCCACCCCACCCCCAGCAAGGAGGGAATGGGGTTGAGGTGGCCCGGGCGGACCTGGCGCCGGGAGATGGGGCGGTGTAGACACGCCGCGGGATGGGCCCGTCAGGAATGCCTGCCAATTCCACAGGGCGGCTTCCCGCTATTCCCCGAACGCTGCTCCCCCACCACGCCAGGCCTCATCTCTCCTTCCTCCACACCCCGCCTCCCCAGAGACTCCCCAGAGCCAGGGTCTACACCCAGCTGCCAGTCCTCACCATAGGACTTGTCCAAGGGCTCAGCCTCGGGGGTTCCCATCTCAGGCACCGTGACCCTCCCACCCCACTTGGGCCACCAGAAGGCAGGCAGGGGGTACCTCCCACCCACCCCAACAACTCTGGGTTTCCCTTCTCCACACTGCTGGCCTGTGTTCACCTTACTCCATCTCCTCTTCTATGCCTGGGCCCCAGCCTGCCACTGCTCACCTGGGTGCCTGCCACCCCTCACCTAGATGGCTGTCACTCCTCACCTGGGTGGTTGTCACCCTTCACCTGGGAGCTTGTCACCCCTCACCCCACACCTGGGCTCCTGTCGCCCCTCACCTGGGCAGCTGTTCCCCACTCACCTGTGTGCTTGTCACCCCTGACGTGGGTGGCTGTCACTTTTCACCTAGGCAGCTGTCACCCTCTCACCTGGGCGGCTGTCACAGCTGAGCCCCAGGTCTTTGCTCTTCTGTGGCCTCCAAAGCCACATGTGTGTGCCCCATAAGGAAAGTCCCAAACCCTCCCTCAGGCCAGCTACACAGGACTGCTCTTCCCACCAGGGTGCTCTGAGCATACTATCCCCCCTTCCCAGAAGGTTTTTCCCAGCTCCCTCTACCTCTGTTCAGCAAAGTCTTCTAGGACATTCCACAAGCTGTGACCTCTCAAGGCCCTACCGTTACCTGGGGACTGTGTCTTGCCCGCCATGGTGTGCCCCAGTGGTGCTGCTGTGATTGCAGGGTCCCCACTGTGGGTGGGCTGAGCCCAGCACTGACGCAGGGAAGCATCTGCTAACCTGCGGCCCCCCTGCACTCCCCACTGAGGCACTGCCTCCTCCAGCCCTCCTGCCACCTTCTCTGGCCTCTCCCGCCCCTGCTGACTCTGCTCTATGGGACAACAGTCTTGACACAAGCCTGACCCCACATGCCCAGCACAGCCCTGCCCAGGGCTCCCTGCCCATAGGGCCTTGCACTGGACCTCAATATATAGAAACAGGGAGCTGAAGCGACCCTTCTGGAGACCTTCTAAGCCGGCCCCTCCATGGTGAGGGTTGGTAATGGACATGGGGCCACCTTTTCTATTGGTCCCTTAGGATGGGGCAACAGGCCAAAGGGATTAAGAGAAAGAGCCCTGGTCTTGCCCCAAGGTGGCCGAGGGTCTTAGGTTGGTCACCCCCATCCAGGGCCTCAGTCTCCCCATCTGTGTTCAACAGATTGGGCCCATCTGATTCTGATGGGTGATGCCTGGACCGGCCCTAATGGCCAAGGGGGAGACCAGCCCCTCTCTGATGCACACCATACTCTGGGTACTGCTCCATGCTGCTGGAACCCAGCTGCCCTGAGGGCCTAGTCCAGTGCCCACACTTAGTCTTGTGCCCAGCAACCTGGTAGCAGCTCCTGCAAGGTGCCCAGGAAGTCCCTGAAAGCCCTAAATCTCACCTGGCCCCAAAGAGGAGGCTGCTTGTTCCTCTCATCCCCTTCCAGTGCACTGATCATCATCATTCCAATGGCAGTGCCAAGTGCCTCCCGGCCCTCCTGGCCTTCCTGGCCCAGAAAGCCTGGTTGCGGGCCCACTCGCAACCAGATGTCAGGGCATCTTGGCTAAGTCTGGCCACAACCATGGCCATGGTGACCAGAAGCCAGGTGTCAAGCCAGGAGAGATCACATGGACTGGTCAGCAGCGCAGCATAGCCTCCCAACACACCTATTTCTCTGTGGCCTCTCTTCCTCCTCTCTCCACCCCCTGTTAATCTGTTTGCTCCGGGGCACCTGGGTGGCTCAGTGGTTGAGCACCTGCCTTTGGCTCTGGGTGTGATCCCAGGGTCCTGGGATTAAGTCCTACATCAGGCTCCCCATGCGGAGCCTGCTTCTCCCTCTGCCTATGTCTCTGCCTCTCTGTCTCTCTCATGAATAGATCAACAAAATCTTTTTTAAAAAATCTGTTTGGTCTGAGTTTGTTTTAAAGATTTTATTTTCAAGTAATCTCTCCACCCAGCATGGGGCTCAAACTTAAAACCCCCAAATCAAGAATGGCATGCTCTACTGACTTGAGCCAGCCAGGCGCCCCTGCCCCCTGCTGATCTGTTCATTTGATTTCTCTCTGCTTCTCTGTCTGACTCTGGAATTCCAGGCAGCGGGAATAGCCTATGCAAAAGCCCTGTGGTGGACCAAGCACAGAGCAACAGAAGACTTGAAGGGAGACAGATATGGCAGAGCGTGGAGTACACTGAGGCAAGGGTGTGAGATGAGGATGGAACAGCACTGGATGCTGAGACTCAGAAAGAGGTCATCCCCTCTAAGAACATACAGACTTGCAAGTTGGCGGAGAACAACTCAGATCTGCTCGCCTTAGATCGGATCCACAGTAGTCCTCATACTTGTGAATCAGGAAAGGATCTAGTGGACACTGTGTTAAAAAGAACCCCAATCTGTCCCACCCCCATCCTGTAGTAGCCTCCATGGTTTGGGTGAACACTAACTGTCTAAGCAAATCAGGATGTTCTCAAGGTCATAGTAATTGGTTCAGGGGTAGGAATAAACAAGGAATCCCAGCTCTTTGCCAGTCACCATCCTAAACTGAGTCTTTAGAGCTACTACTAAGCTGCTGGATCAATCCTGACCTGAAGTCTACCCATACCATTTCTTTATTGAAATAAATTCCCTTTATTATTAAGCCAGTTTGCACTAGGTTTTCTATTGTTTTCTAGTATTTGTTACCAAACACATCCTGGGAATGCATTCTCCCAAAGACTCAATGTAGCAATGAGGCCACCTCAGAAGCCAGACAAAACAGTTTCCAGATGGCAATAAAGCAAGGAATGCCTCTCCAGTGACAGGGAGGATCAAGCTCTATTTTAAAAAGGAACAGAAGGTCTGGGAAATTTAACCCTTGAATAGCAAAGGCCTGGAATGCCCTGAGTGGGTGGGTGGGAGGGGTAGGTGGCTGGCCCGGAGATGGGGTCCAGGCCCCCTTGCTCAACAGATCTCCAATTCATGTCCCTGCGAAATGCCACCCCAGCCACCGCGCCTGGCTGGCCTGTGCCCACAGCCCGCCATCCAATTCTCTCAGCGAGTGTGCCGCCAGCTTCCGCACCACCCGAGCCATGCTGGAAAATTGCCCACAAGTTAAAAGAGATTTCTTTCCAGCAGACATCACTCTGGCGGATCCGAGCCTTATCTTCCCCTTCCAGAATGAGTGTTGTTCATTTCACTTCCTAAAATAAAATATAAAAAAACCCAAACCACAAACTGAAAAACAGGTGGGGCCGTTTCAGGATTTGGCTGGAGCTTGTCTGGGAGCTGATAAGGAGCAGCCAGTTGCCGGGCAACATAGCAGAAAGCCGAAGGGGAGAGGTGCCCAGCGTTTCCGGGGCACCCCCACTGCCCCCAAAAAAGATAGCTGGGCATAAGCAGGCCCAGGGCTCCATAAGGCCTTTCTCATTCTAGAGAGGTTTCATCCCTAAGTATTTGGGAGCCCAGAGGGACGAGGAGCAGAAGAGAGCCTGCCCATGCAGAAGCAGTGAAACAATGTCTTAATGGGGCCGAGGGGCCAACACTGGGGGTCAGGACCAGGCACCCTGGAAGCAGTCACGTCAAATGCACGTCTGACCTGGGAACTCCAACTGCAGGGCCAGGATTCTCCTAGGGGTTGCTGATGGACCCCTGGGAAACAAGTCTGCAGAGGTAGGCCACAGGGCCCTTCCTTGACCCAGCTCTGGTGCACTCAGTAATCAGTAATTGGCACGAGGTATAGAAATGGCCCAAATGATGGGGATCCCTGGGTGGCTCAGAGGTTTAGCGCCTGATATTGGCTCAGGGCGTGATCCTGGAGTTCCCGGATCAAGTCCCACTTCGGGCTCCCTGCATGGAGCCTGCTTCTCCCTCTGCCTGTGTTTCTGCCTCTTTCTCTCTCTGTGTGTGTCTCTCATGAATAAATAAAAATCTTAAAAAAAAAATAAAATGGAAAAGGCTGAGAGCTGAAGACACACTTCAGCTTTAAGGGCAGGTAGTGATCTCCTGTCTGTCGGGAAGCCTCTCCTGATTCCTGCACGTGGAAATCACTGGCCCTCCACACAGACCCTATAAGGACTTCCTCGTCGGTCTTCAGGGGCCTTCATCATGCCCTACCTAGGGATGGACGTTTCTAGAGACACCTGCCTGAGTTTCTTGTTAAATTCAGCAGCTCCACACAAGCAGCACTAATTGTCTCACACCATTTCAGCCGAGTGGGACGGGGAGAGGCACCTAGAAGCCCCTTCACCTGGTGGCTCTGATTCGGGCTCTCCCACGAGATGGCAGTCAAGATGTTGGCTGGGGCTTCGGTCAGCAAAAGGCTCAACTCGACCGGAATCTCCTCTTCCAAGAGGTGTCAACTCGGCCGGAGGCCTCAGGGCCCCGCTCGGGACTTTGCACGGCTGTCTGAGCATCCTCACAAGGTGGCGGCTGGTTTCCCGAGGGAGGGAAGCTCAAGCTGTCATGTCCTTCCTGGCCCAGCCTCTAACATTTTTGCAATAGCCTGCAGATCCTGGGTCAGGCCTATCCGACGTGGAGGGGCCACACGGGGAAGGAATGCCAGGAGTCAGGGGTCCTTTTCTTCCTTCTGGAATATATGTTGTTGCCCATAATTAATAACATCTTATACTTCATTTTTTGTTTGTTTTTAAAATTTTATTTACTTATTCATGAGAGACACAGGGTGAAGCAGTCTCCCTGTGGAGAAGCAATCTCCCTCTGGAGGGAGACTCCCTGTGGTGGCCTCATTGCTACATTGAGTCTTTGGGAGAATGCATTCCCAGGATGTGTTTGGTAACAAATACTAGAAAACAATAGAAAACCTAGTGCAAACTGGCTTAATAATAAAGGGAATTTATTTCAATAAAGAAATGGTATGTGTAGACTTCAGGTCAGGATTGATCCAGCAGCTTAGTAGTAGCTCTAAAGACTCAGTTTAGGATGGTGACTGGCAAAGAGCTGGGATTCCTTGTTTATTCCTACCCCTGAACCAATTACTATGACCTTGAGAACATCCTGATTTGCTTAGACAGTTAGTGTTCACCCAAACCATGGAGGCTACTACAGGATGGGGGTGGGACAGATTGGGGTTTTTTTTTTAACACAGTGTCCACTAGATCCTTTCCTGATTCACAAGTATGAGGACTACTGTGGATCCGATCTAAGGCGAGCAGATCTGAGTTGTTCTCCGCCAACTTGCAAGTCCTGGAGCAACTGTTTGGGCCCCAAAAGGCTTTTTCTTCTCCCTTGCTATATTTTTTCTTTCTTTTTTGGGAGCAGCGCCACTCAAGATACAGGGCTTCTGGGAAACAGAGCTGAGAGTCTCGTTTGTGCAAAGAAACTGCTCTGCCTCCACACACAAGTGCTGTGTTTATGCGTGAACTGGGCCTCTTGCACGGTCATCCTTGGCCCACCTCTCTCCTAGTGACTGTTGTGTCCCCCCGTTTGGCCCAGGCAGGGGGAGGTGGAGAAGCCAGGCCAGGTGGGGTCGGGGAAGGGGCTCTGCATGCTCACCGGGGCTGCCGGGGACCTGGGCGGGAGGGGGACACGTGGCCCCAGGCCCCCTCAGTCACTTTGGGCCTGGGGTTGCAGACTTGGCTGGGGAGTCGTCCTGGGGAGACCACACACGTATGGTTACCAGCCCGGGCCTCACACGGTCACTGACCACCCACTGTGGGCTGGGCCCCGGGCGCCGTAAAAGGAGCTTCAGGGGTCAAGAGCAAGTGGAGAGGGGGCTGGGTGGGGGGCTCAGGTCCACATGAGGGTGGGAGCCTGAAAAGCCTGCTTCCCAGCCCAGTGGCCACAGCTGGCCCTGTACCAGCCCTGCCCTTGCCAGGGGGTCAGCAGTGTTGGGACTGGACCCCATTTATTCTCGGCCGCCGCACGGAGTCAGTGGCTCACAACTGACCTGGACTTCTCTGCCCAGAAGGACCCACAACAGTATAAAGACAGGCTGTTGTGCATAAGGACAAGTGCATTCCCGCCTCTACGGTTCACTGCTGCTGCTTCTGGTTGTTGGTTTAACATTTAGGATTTTCAACATGTTTTAGGAACAAAAATCCTTAGCATCAGATTTTTTTCCCCAGACACAAGTGTTCCACGGAGATTGACTTGAACCAAACCCGGTTGAAGAGTCTCTACCTTCTCTCTGACTGAATGCAGGCCCCCAAACATTCAACAGCTGTGCCGACCCTGCGCCCTGGACAGGGGAGACTGGCCAGCATCTTCCCTGGGGAATGTCCTCATCCACAGAGGGAACAAATGAGCCACAGGATAGGAAGCCATGCTTCCTTCCGTTCACTACTGGGGGACAGTGCCTGTTCTTTCTGGAGGCGTACTGACACCTTAAAATTCTAAACCCCTTTGGACCCTGCCATTTTATTTCTAGGAACACCTTCTGTTCGAAAGAAAAGAATACACACAAGTATTGCATTTATAAGAGCATTCACTGCAGCTCTGTTTATAAAAACAGGGATGTCTGGGTAGCTCAGTGGGTGAAGCATCTGCCTTCAGCTCAGGTCAGGATCCCGGGGGTCCTGGGATGGAGCCCCGCATTGGCTCCCTGCACCCTGGGGAATCTGCTTTTTCGTCTCCCTCTGCCTGCCCCTCCCCCTGGTTGTTCTCTCTCTCTCTCCCCACCCCCCATCAAATAAATAGATTTTTTAAAAAATCTATAAAAACAAAGAATTAGAAACAAGCTGGGTGCCCAATCACAGGGGATTGGTTAAGTAACTCAGGCAAATAAAGCTGTCACAAATCATGATGTAGCAGATTAAAAACAAAAAGAGCACTGGGCAAGGTCATCTGTGGCGTATAATCCCATTTTAACCTCTCCTATCTGTACGTACACATACAAGTCCAAAGACAAAGGCTGGAAGGAGGCACTCTGAAATATTAATGTTGGGATTACATTATTGTCCCTTTGTTTATATTGGCTGTTTCTCAAATGAGCTTTATTTCATTAGGGAAGAAAAACTGATTGCAAAACAGAATTCAGGAGGATAATAGCAATTAGGCAATGAACAGGGAAGTCCGCACAGGGTACAGAAGCAGCTCAGGAAAAGAAGGGGTTCCCTCTGTTTGGAAGGGCTGGGACCAGGGGAGAGCACCCCTGGAGGCTAATGTCAAAGGCAGCTGGATGGTGAGGGACACAGGGGGGTATCCGAAACCATGGGCAGGAGAGACACCTGGTGGGTCCCTGAGGCTGGCTGGTCAGGCAGCCAAAGCCCCCAGGAGGCCTATGGCCCTGGTCTTGCCCCCAGAGGGCAGAAGCAGTTTACAGAGTCTATGCTTCAGTTTCCATGTGCAAACAGCGAGAAGTGAGAAGTGGAGGAAGCACTTCTTAGGGATTTAAAACAAAGGCCCTTGTGTCCCTAATAGAGTGTCTATAAACCAGTAAGAAAAAAATAACATAGGTGCACCCGGGTGGCTCAGTTGGTTGAGCAGCCCCTGTGCATCAGGCTCCGAACTTAGCAAGGAGTCAGCTTGAGATCCTCTCTCTCTCCCTGTCTCTGCCCCTTACCTCTCTGAATAAATAAAATCTTAAAAAAAAAAAAAAACATAGAAAAGAAACTCTCAATGGCCTTTAAAATGTATAAAAAGATGCTCGACTTTGCTCATAAAAGAAATGCTCGGCAAAATCACACTTAGATACTATTTTTCACCCACCCGATTGGCAAAATTCGAAAGTTAGAGAACACCCTCTATTGGCAAGACAGTGGGAAGAAGAGATGCTTGGGCATTGCTTGTGGGAATGCAAACTGGTCCAACCCACCCCTGTGGAGGACAACGTGGGCAGTATCTTTCTAATTACAAATGCATACACTCTCCAAGCCAGCAATTCACTCCCGGGAATTTGTTATAGACACTTGCACATGCGTAAAAGGCTAGTCAAGTGATATTATTAATTTGCAGCATTGTATGGAAGCAGAGAAGACTGAAATCCTCCAAATGTTCAACTGCAGGGGGATGGGTTAAAGACATCGTAACACACCACCCAGTGGAATATTACACAGCTGTCAAGAGTGACCGGAGGTGACAGGGCAATAATGGCCAAGTAGGAACTTTTGAAAACTCACCTCTTAGAGAAACAGTGGGAAAAAACTGGAAAAATGATCAGAATCAACTGTTTCATGACTCTGGAAATTAACCAGAGGCCCGCAGTAATCTGGGGAATGTTTATTCAGAAAAAATGATGGAGTCTCAGTAGAAATAGCAGCTCAGCAGTAGCCCTGACAACAAAAGGCCCATGTTCCCAGTCCCAGAAGAGCTAGGAGGAGCTGAGGGTGCTCAGAAGCCTCATTCTCAGGGAACTAGGTAGGGGGATGGGTGAGCATCTGTTGAAAATATTTACGAACAAGTGTTGTAGTGTTGCGGTGGCATGAGGCCATCAATTCACAGTCAGGGCAAATAATAGACTAAGCAAATTATTGATAAATAGACAATAAATAGTATACTAATATAAAAGGAAAAGCAGGGGAATGAGATGTCCATAGGGGCTTTGAAAAACTCCTATAGGAGCACCTGGTGACTTGGTGGTTGAGTGTCTGCCTTCCGATCAGGTTGTGATCCCAGGGTCCTGGAATCAAGTTCCACATCGGGTCCCCACAGGTAGACCGCTTCTCCCTCTGCCTATGTCCTCTGCCTCTCTCTTTCTGTGTCTCTCATGAATAAATAAAATATAAAAAGAAAGAAAAAGAAAGAAGAAAGAAAGAAAGAAAGAAAGAAAGAAAGAAAGAAAGAAAGAAAGAAAGAAAGAAAGAAAGAAGAAAAAGAAAGAAAGAGAAAGAAGAAAGAAAGAAAGAAAGAAAGAAAGAAAGAAAGAAAGAAAAGAAAAGAAAAGAAAAGAAAAGAAAAGAAAAGAAAAGAAAAGAAAAGAAAAGAAAAGAAAAGAAAAGAAAAGAAAAGAAAGAAAGAAGAAATAAAGAAAAGCTCCTACATAGCTGGATCTTTCATCTTTGGTGAGGAAGGGGACTCTGGGGTCCCTTTACTAGGGTACTAAGGGTTCCTCCCTCAGCCAATCACCTCCCAAATGACCCTCTCTCCTCATACCATCATCATGGAGGGCAGGATTTCAACACATGAATTTGAGGGAGGTCACAAACATTCAGACCATGCACTGAATGATTCCACTCCTAGAGGCCCCAGGAACAGTCAAATTAGAGACAGAGAATAGAAAACCCGGCTGGTGCCTTTGAAGGATTTCCTCAAATCTGAGGCTTTGTGAACAGCTCCCACCTCCTGGACCCAGGGAGGAGCTCTTCAGGGGGCCCACGTCCATCCCAGGAGGGTCTGACGACTCCCAGGACCCTGGACCCAACCTCACGGCAGGTAGCCCACGCCCACCAAGACCTCTCTACCAAATAGCCAGTGTGTACCTGTGCTGGTCCAGGTTTTACTCTGCACAAACTTAGCCTGATCTTGTCATCACAGCTTGTGTAGGACCCCGCAACCTGCCTTTGGGATCAACATATTGTGAACAACCTTTTGTTCTATTGCACAGAGATGTGATATGTTCCTGTTAAGAGCTCCATACTGTGCTTTACGTGAAATTACTTTTATTCACCCTGTTTCCCTATGTGTGTGTATTTTGTTTTGTTTACACCTCAGAATTAAGTTCACCCATGACAGTTGTAGAAAATCTGGAAAAGGATGGAAAAGAATTAAAAGGAAAAAAGTCACCGGAAATCCGTCCCTTTGGCAGAAGCGGTGGCTGTGGCTCCTCTTGGCCGGTAGCTCTGTGCGCAGGGAGGATGGGGCAGGAGGCGGCAGGGCGTTCCTTGCCCGTTGCCAACAGTGTGGTCAAGGACCACAAACTTGACGGCTACATCAACATGTGTTAATGTTCGTACAGTCCTGGAGGTCAGGAGTCTGACCCAAATCCTACTGGCTAAATTCCAGGTGTCACCAGGGTTAGTTTGTCCCAGAGGCTCTAGGGGAGAACCCGTCTCCTGGACTTTCCCCGTGCCTAGAGGCCACCCACATTCCTCAGGTCCTGGTCTTTCCAGCAATACCAGAGGCTCTCCCTCTGCTTTCTAGGACCCTCGGGATTACACGGGGCTAGTCTCCCTGTCCCAAAGCCCACTGATGGGAGAACCTACTTCCCCTTTGCTGTGTAACCTACCATGGTCACAGGATCTGGGGATTCGGGCATTGACATCTTTGGGGGCCCTTATTTCACCTCCATGGATGGCCTGGCGGGACACTGCCAGGCCCCAGGCCCAGGCCTGTGCAGGTAGTCAGTCGGGGGGCTCTGGCTGTGACCACACTCCTTAATTTGGGAATGGCCAGCTGGAGGTTGCCACTCCCCTAGACCCAAAGGCAAACCTGGGTGGGGAATCACCATTTGGTAGGATTGACATCCTCTGACATTTATTCATTTTCATTTATCTGCATTTGCTACTTTATATGCCTTAATAATCATCAATGTCCTGGGTAATTAGTACATTTGGAATTGAGGAACCTGGCAACTGGGAGGTGACCTCCAAGCTCCGAAGCCAAAGCCGAGGACTGACATGTGGGCCAGATCACCTGTGGAAAGATGCTCAGCCCACACCCAAAATACAACTCCACTTCTACAGCCCCTGAAGGCTCCTCCCAGCCTTCAAGAATTCATATGTAGATCCAGAAATTTCACTAACGAGAGTCTCTCCTAAGGAAAGAATTCTAAATATAGAAAA
This sequence comes from Canis lupus dingo, assembly GCF_003254725.2. Taxonomy (NCBI): domain Eukaryota; kingdom Metazoa; phylum Chordata; class Mammalia; order Carnivora; family Canidae; genus Canis; species Canis lupus. The sequence goes on along the minus strand of NC_064248.1, from coordinate 12,337,276 downwards.
ACACTAGCACAAGGGTATCAGAGCAGCTTTCTCTGGAAGAGTGGCTAATTAGAGACAACCTAATTGTCCAACGACGGGGGACCAGTGTCCACGTGACAGTGAACCGCATCGTTAGATTGACGAGTCTGGAAGGACATAGGATGCTTTTATTGTCGTGAGTGTAAGGCAGGATCCTAAGTCGGGTGATCGCAGCCAAAGGACGTTTTTTTAAAAGCCTGGAACGAGGACTCCAAGGACATGAACTAAAATATCAACAGAGGTTCTCTGTGGCTGTTGAGAATATGGGTCATTGCTTTTCCCCTTTGCCCTACTTCTCTGAATTTTTCAAATTTTCTGGGATAAACATAATAGAACAGTTCACCTTTAATTGAATTGGTTCTATTAAGTAATTGGGGTGTTAAAGTGTATAAAGGTGTGTGCACACAATAGTAGTCTGAGGGTGTGAATAGGAATGTATAAGAGTGTGGGTGTATGAACACCATGAAATCCAGTGTGTGTGTAGGTGTATAAGTGCAGGGGTGTGAGTGACTTTATGCGCAAAACCATAAGCATGAGTGTGTGTCAGTGGGTATGGGTGTGAGTGCTGGTGTGAACATGTGGCTGTGTGATGGCTGGGGTGGGGGTATGTGCAGTGGTTGTGAATGCAGGTTTGTGAGAATATGCATGTAGGAATGTGTGTGCATGTGTGTGAGCATGTGTGAATTATAACGTTTGGGGGTATCTGTGTGTGAGGAGCCATGTGTGAGTGGATGTGTGTGTGTATGTCCGTGTGCATCCGTGCTTGTGCTAGTGAGGGCCTGTGACGGTGTGAGCAGGTGGGGGGTTGGGGGTGCGTGTGGCATGAGTGTAAGGGCAGTAATCTGCAGGCCAGGCCCAGGGAGCCCGAGGGGGTTCCGTAGGCTGCACCCCTCCTGCAGGACCTCCATTTCCTTCCTCACTGGGGTGGATGGTCCTCAGGGCTTCCCTGCTCCTGACTTTGGCCGACCTCCTCCTGCGGCGCTGCGTGCCGCCTTTACAGCTGGGGAGAAGAGGCAACAGTCACACCCGGCCACTTCACGCGGCTCAGGCGCCTAGATCAGACAGGAAGGTCCAAGCGAAAGCATCTTCTGTGACATCAGTGACCTCCTGGCCTGAGATCTGCAGCAGGAGACACACTCACTCTCTCACCCACCACCACCCGACCACGGTGGGGTCCTGGGCAGGCCCTAAGAGCCCCAAGAAGACCCTCTGCTCTAAAAGGTCAGGGTTCCGCAATGCTTTCCTCCACCGCCAGGAAAAGTAAATGCTGGCAACAAGTAAATCCTGCACAAAGCTCCTGGTGACAGTCAAAGCTTGTCATTCTTGTCCTCCCTCTGTCCTCCAGCCTCGACTCCCGAAGCTTCCAATGCAAACCCTCCATATCGGAAAGGTCCCTTGGTTCTTTCTTCTCTGCCACAAAGAAAGGCTTTACCTTAGATGGTTTTGATTTTCTTTGGAGGCTCAGCCTATGTACAAAGGCCAAGCTGCTTTCCATAGCCAACTCCCAAGTGTGAGCCCTGGCCTTTCTGGGCAGCACCAAGCCCCTTCACATTTCTCGGCCCTTTCCGACACAGTGCTCCCCATAAAGTGGGGTATCTGCTCAGGAGGCCTGTGGGAAACATGAGTCCTCCCAGACTTGGCCAAAAGGGGCTGGTCCTCCCACCTTCACTGCAACGCCACAAGGCCATGGGCAGGGCGGGCAGGGTGAGACCAGCAGGAGCAGACAACAGCTCTGAATGCAGCTGCTCTTCCCTGACCATGAGGCACTTGCTAAAAATCCCACAACGCTAGTTCCCATTCCACATGCTCTCCAAAGGAAGACCTCCTTCTACATGACACCCCCAGTGGGGGGTGGGGCAAGCAGGCCTGTGTCCCCTTCCCTTGAACACAGCTGACCAGTGACTATCTCAATCAACAAAGTGTGTGGAGGGACGCCTGGGTGGCTCAGTGGTTGAGCATCTGCCTTCAGGTCAGGTTGTGATCCCGGGGTCTTGGGATCGAGTCCCACAGTGGGGTCTCTGCAGGGAGCTTGCTTCTCCCTCTGCCTGTGTCTCTGCTCTCTGTGTGTCTCTCTCATGAATAAATAAAATCTTTTTTAAAAAAACAAAAAGTGTGTGGAGGTGACACTATGGGATGTCCAAGCCAAGGGCACACCCTCCAGGTTTTCTTGGGGCCCAGTCACCATGCTGTGAGAAAACCCAATTAGCCCAGGTGGACAGACCACATGGAGAGGCCACACGTTGGTGTCCTGGCCACAAGCCCAGCTGAGGTCCTCATCAAGAGCCAGCACCGGGATCCCTGGGTGGCGCAGCGGTTTGGCGCCTGCCTTTGGCCCAGGGCGCAATCCTGGAGACCTGGGATCGAATCCCACGTCGGGCTCCCGATGCATGGAGCCTGCTTCTCCCTCTGCCTGTGTCTCTGCCTCTCTCTCTGTCTCTCTGTGTGACTATCATAAAATAAATAAAAATTTAAAAAAATATAAAAATAAAAATAAAATAAAAACAAAGCTGCCTGTTATTTAAAAAAAAAAAAAAAAAAAAAAAAAAGAGCCAGCACCAACCACTGTCGCCTAAGTTAAGATGCTTCCAGAAGATTCCAGCCCTCAGAAGAGCCCCTAGACACCAGGAAGCTGAGGCTGTGCCCTGCCCAAACACCTGCTCCGTGGAAGCCATGAGCATCTCCCAATTGCTCGTCTACACTCTGACTCAGTGTGGCTTGTCATACAGCAGCAGTGGCCTATACCTCATGGTTTCCCAGCCCTGGCTCCCCAACCCCGCACCAACACTTACCTGTCACCCTAACGACCGGGTCACATGTGTGTCTGAAGCAAACCCGCTGGGACTTCTTGCTCCTAGGTTCCCACAGTCTAGTCTGGCTTGGGCAGCACCAGATCAGTCGTGTCCCTCCTGGGTAGGTCACAGCCGACCCCTCGAGCTCTGTCTCCTCCGTTTCTCAGTGGCTCTGGGCAGAAGTGGAGCATTGTGGGGATTGCTGCAGCAGGTGCATGCCAAGCCTGGCGACTAGCTGGGACAGTTGGGAGGGATGGAGGCCCCTGCCCCCAAAACGCCATTTTGCCTCAGGGGGCTCTCTTCTGGAGGACCAGGTGGGGAGTGAGGAGGAGAGCCAAGCCCTCTTCGGCCCACCTCACAGCCCTATCCTCATTCCTCTGTCCCGCAGCATCCTGGGTACCCTGGCCCCTCCCAAATCCAGGCTCCCCATTCCTGCCCTGGTCTTTCTGGCTCAGCTGCCACCTTCCACCCTCTCAACACTGCTACCAGAACCCCTTCCCAGAGCCCAGGTCTGGTGAAGGACGTTTCTGCCTAAAACAGATGCTGCAAATAAGCTGGGTTCCAGAAGGACAAATCCTGTGTTATTCTACTCCTTTGAGGTCTGCGGAGTCGTCAGACTCAAAAGAGACAGTGGATGATGGTGGTGCCTGGGGGTGGGAAGGGGGTGGGGGTTAGTGCATATCAGGACAGAGTCTCAGTGTGGGGGATGGAACATTCTGGAGCCAGGATGGGGGTAGTGGCTGCACAGGAGCACAAATGTGCTCGATGCCCCTGGACACTTAGAAATGGTGAAGATAGTAAAAGCTGTTATATATATTTTACCACCATTCAAAAAAATTATATATACATATGTAAAATAAAATGGACACAGCCCCACGGTCCTCAGATTCCACCTCTGTCAGTGGGCCACCAGGCAGCATGAGGGCCCGAGCTGTCACTGGGGAACAGAGCACAGCTCTGGCCCGGCCGTGCCCCCGTGTACCCCCCAACCAGACCACCAGCTCTTCCCGCAGCCCAGCAACCCACAGCTCCCTCCCCAGCCTGCGAAGGCTGATCCAAGCAGCTGCCTCCTGGGGGCCCCAGGCAGGTGCAGACCCCCCTTGGGGTCTCATGTCTCCAAGCAGTAAACCCCAAAGTCAGAATAGCCGAGGGTGATGAGCACCCCCTCTCCCTGCCTTGTCCCACCCCCAGGGCTGAGAAAGGTCGCAGGGGAAAGGTCAGGGGGTGTCCCCAGGGGAAAGACTGCATGATCGTCTGGTTTTCTAAATCAAGTCCACTTTATTTGAAACTTTCCACATGCCACAAGTTTACATGAAAATACCCATTCAAAATGTCATTTGAACACAAAATTCAGGAGTCGGCATCGCTAGTCGGAAAAGGAGATCTGTGTGGAAAGGCAGGTGACACATATTTATTTGGTCACTTAGCACCTGGTCACCACATACCGTGAGCCCCCCCACCGACTCACGCCCCACCCCCTTTAAAAACATGCTGAGCTCAACTGCTTCCGGTCAGTCACACGGACAGGCAGTGGTGGCAGCGGGGCCGGTCCTAGGGCGGGACACCCCACCTGCAGCACGGTCACGTGGCCGCCTCTCTCACCCCCTTGCCCCCCAGCCCACTCTCCCACTCCGGTGAGCACAGCAGAGCCTCCGGCCCACACCATTAGGATGTCACGGAAAACCAGCCCCTCTCAGGTTTAGCCGAGCAGTAGCTTCGGCCACAGACTGAGCCTCCCAGGTGGTGGCCATGGCTCCCTGACCTCACACCACACCCCTCCATTCCCTGGCCGGCTGGCCCGGAGCAGAGCGCAAGGGGTGCCTGAACCCCGAGACATGAATGCAACGCCCACCCACCCCATGGTTTCTGAAAGAGCTCTAGAAAGTAATTTAGACATTCAGGCGACACCATCCAGCCTGTGTCGGCGACCTCAGAGACCCCCGTTGAGAATCTCGCACCCCCACTGTGAATGAGGCCGGTGGGCACTGTGAGAGCACCAGAGCCCCTGCTGCACAATCCTGTCCCCTCCTGTCAAAGAGGCAGAGGAGGCTCAGGGTCAAGGCCACAGGCAGTGTGGGCACCCATGTCCCCTTCCACGCCTCCAGCACCTCAGGTTTTCTGGCTGAAACCACTGAAATCTGCCACCACAGGCCACACCACATTATCCTCATCCACTAATTTCTCATTTCTTATTATTTTTCCTTACAAGGCCTCAGCACTTCTCAAACCCCCGAGGAGCAGATCATAAAGGCTGGTGGGAGCAGGAGACTGCCCACTGCACCCCCAGTGTCCCTAGGAGGACGTCGTGACGGTGGATCCACGGGAGGGTTCCCTTCCTGCAAGGTAGGGGGAGGCCATGGGATCAGTGCCTTCTTGACACAGATTCAGGGAAGGCAGCTGGCACAATCAGGATGGCACTGTGTTGGTTTCAGACCCATGAGGGCCACTAGACATCCGGGTCCTGCAGCTCCTGCGGTCCTGCACCCCTGGCCCAGCCTTCCTGGCCAGACCTCCACCAAACTTCATCCTCTCGGCCAAGAGGCCTATAGCCGTGGGTCTCGGTGCAGGGGCGGTTAAGGGGGCATTGTCCTCAACACCCAGCCTCACAGAGCTGTCCGAGGTGTGTGTGGGGTGTCATCCCAGGGCCCGAGCAGCCTGGTGGATACAGGGGCCCAGATCCATGAATTCTTGGGTCCTCAAGGACAGCTGACAGGCAGGGATAAGACCCACCCCCTGGAGCATATGACAGAGTCAAGTGTCCCTAGTCCAGCCTCCTTGGGCTGGGAAGTAAAAATACTTGCACATGAGAATGAAATGCCACTGGCAGGGAAGGGAGGCTGCAGGCCTCTGCTCTCCTCAGGTTCCAGGTGCCTCCCATCGGGAGCACCTTCAGACCCTCTGGCCAGGTTGTGGGATGGTATGGCATCCAAGTCAGAGCCCCAGGATCAGGCAGGTGAGGAGGAGGAGGAAGAGGAGGAGGGGGCAAGCAGAGAGGGAGGAGCAACCCACAGGGTGCTAGGGGTAGGTGGGCACAGGTGGGAGGAGTGGCCTTGGGAGGGCAGGGGCTTTTAACAAACGGATAAATGCCCTGATCTCTTCTCCAACCCACCACCACCTCCCCCAGTCTTTCTTCCCTCTCTCTCTCTCTCTCTCTCTCACACACACATGCACGCACACACACATGCGCAAGCACACACTTGATCACATGCAGAAATGCACACGCGTGCACACCATGCACATGTACCCAGCAGGCCACACTCATGTGTGTGCACGCAGATGTACATGCACGCATACACACGCACAGCCACCAGTGCTGACCAGGCCCCGCCCAGCAGGCAGCATATGGTCCACACTTAACAGCCAGTTCTGCCAATTGGGGACCATTAGGGTGGGTTCTTTTCCCAGCATAAAATGCTGCAGAATATAAATTGCAATTAACACCACTGCCAAAACAGCACTTAGCAAGAATAAGCACATTATTAACATCTGGTGAGTCCTGTCTCGGGTGTAGAAGCTGTGGAAGTTCCTGCTCTAGCAGAAGGATGTTACGGAGACACTAAAACTACAAGGTCTACTGTTTGGGGGCGGCTTTCCACAGCAACTCACGCTCCCCAGCCTCAGGTGAACAGCCCCTCCCGGCCCTATTTGTTGGCACAAGTGATGCTGCTGGTTAAAACTGCTTGCTCTTGAGAACAGACCATCCGGGAGAGTACGTGAACACACAACTGCAGCCTTCAGACAACCTCCTAGTGGAAAGCTCACTCTCCAGCTTGAGCCCCCGGAGCCGCCCTGGAGAAGAGAAGGGCACCCAGAACCACCCCAGTCCCTGGGCCACCTCCCCCTGTCCCCGGGGTGACACTGCCCTGCCAGTCAGGCTGTGACCAGCCACACCCTTATTTCGAGGATAAGGAGTGGTCAGTCCCCTACCACCCTTCCTAACCACCCTTGCCGGGAGGTCTCTGGACACCACCTGAAAGAAATACCCCAAAACTGGGGAGGGGAGGTGCACCCACCAACTCTCAGACCCTCGTCTACAGCCATGAGGCCCTCCAGGAACCTCAGCCCTATCTCCCCACGCCCCAGGGCAGCCTGTCCCTTGGCCTGTAAGGCCAGGCATGGCTCAGACCACATCGGGACATTGAAGGTGAAGGCTGGAGGAATTTGTGTGCGGGTGGCCTGCAGAGAGGCTGCAAAGAACTGCCAGCCACAGCCCGGGCAGGCGAGGAGGGAAGTGACCCCTGTGTTCTTAGACAGGGGCAGGGAGGAGAGAGCAGAGCCCACCAGACAGATGGTTCCTCCTAGGGCCTGACCCTGGGGGGACTGATGCCTGCAGTGGCTGTCTGGCCTCCTAGATCCCCTCCACCCCATGGGACTGGGGGTTACTGAATTGTGTGCCCCCCAAAAAACCCAGGGAAGGAAAGGCAAATGAAAAGCCCAGGGGCCACAACCTGGTCTTTTAGTAGGGAAGCTACAGGGCACACTACACAGAATGGGGAGGGGTGGCCACAGACACAAAGTGGGAAGATGGCCAGGCCAGGGGCCCCACAGCCGATGGTGGCCAAGATGGACAGCAGCGTGAGCAGGACCTGGTGGACTCTGCACCCCCAACCTAAAGGGGGAGGGAGGCCGGGAGTCCTGGGGAGGCAGCCTCTCCAGGACTGACGTGCCCCTGGCTGGAAGCTGCCCAACAGTGTCCAGCATCATCTACAAGTCTCCAGGAGCATCACCTGAGAGGGTGAAGGCTGGACTCGCAGCGGAGGGAACCTGATCACAGCCCCTCGGAGGCCATCAGCCAAGGGGCTAATGGGCTCTGGGGAAGAGTTTTGCAGTCGAGAAGGCAGTGGGCTCAGCACAGGAAGGGAGGCCCTGGACACTGGGAGGTCACTCCCCATTTTTGGAATAGCTGCACTGAATTTTTTAAAGTGCTGAATAAAGCTATATGAAACGGGACAGTCTGATCACTACTCTGTCTTTAAATGTCCTTTCTAAGTTTTAATATTTCAAGTTTCTTGAATGAAGCCAGTTTTGTATTTCCCCAGAAACACAGATCTTCACGGAGTATAGGTTCTAAAGCTGAGTGCCATGCTGGCTGTAGGGCAGGCCCTACACCTCGGCCCTCATCTTGCAATCCAAGCTCTAGGGGGGGGTCCGGTCCCTGCCCAGCCAGGGGCCCTGAACTGGTCTGACACCATCTGGCTGGAAACATACTGGAGACATAATTGGGTTAAAACATGTCTTGCTGGGAAGGACAACCCTAAATCTGGAGCTCCTCACTGCATCGTGCTCCCAGCTGGCCTGGGAGGGGGGCACTGGGCACACAGTCACCAGCCGTGCCATCATGTCCCAGTGTGAGTGCGTCCATCCATACACACACCATCACCCCCAGCCCTGGGTCCGAGACCACTCCTCCACAGAGCCTGAAAGCAGGAGGGCACGGACACATGAGCAGAGATACCCTGGAGAGTTGATGAGTGGCAGCACCAGGGCCCTGTGGTGCCTTGAGTACCTGGTCAGGGCCCCTTGGGAGTCAGTGCTCCATGACGGATGTGAGTCTCAGTTCGGGAACACCCACAGCAGGCCCCACAGGTCACCCAGACAACCAGCTCTTCCTTCTCATCTTCCTCATAGATGAGCTCCACATTTCACTGAGTGCCAAGAGACTGAGAGGACACATCAGGAGGCTCTGAGGGACAATGGGGACACAGAATGTCCTGGGCAGAGGGGAAGTCCTTCCTCTTGTGACCTGACGGGCCCTGGTGTCCGGCAGGGGCAGGCGGTGAGTGGCAGTAGTGAGGCCGCCCACCAGTCAGGGCAGTCCCGCTTCCAAGCCCAGGAGACGAACAGAGGTGAAAGTGGCAGGCGGGAGGCTTGGCTGCTGGAAACAGCTTCGCCCAGTGCTAGCTGTCCCCGTCACCACCACAGGTTCGGTGGCTCCTCAGCCACTCTGCTTTTAAATAAGGTGATCTCATCCAGGTGCACCATGGGGACGTCCCGGATGACATTGGTCAGGCCCTCGTGGAGCAGAGGGAAGATGACAACGTTCAGCGCGGGCCGCTCGGCCTGGAAACTGAACCAAAGGCAAGCGGTTAGCGGGACCTGGAGGTGTGGAGGGCGGGGCCACCTGTAGCCGGGCAAGGCCACACCAGCCCTCCCACCAGCAGAACTCCAGCAGAACTCCAGCAGAGCAGCAGAGGCCCCGGGAGAGGCGGGAGGGGGTGGTGCAGAGGGAGCCGCACCTGCTGGGGGTGGTGCCGCTTCTTGAGGACCCAAGGAGAGAGGAGGAGAGCAGCCTGTCAGAACAGGCCACCGCATTCCTGCACAGCCACTGCAGGCCCCACAGCCAGAACAACACCCATAAGGGGTGGAAGGAAGGGACAGGCAGCCAAACCTGCATGGCCACAGGCCACCCTCAAGGGGCACCAACTCCCAAGTCAGGTGAGGCAGTAGCTCTCCCAGAGCCTGCTGCTGGGGGGCACACACCTTCCTCTGAACTCAGTGACAAATGGCTGCCAGCTTACCTCCCCACCTTGTCTTCCCCCGGCACAGCACAGAAGCGAACAACTGCCACAGAGATCTTGTCTCGGGTCACCCTCCCCACGACCCAAGGTAGTCAGTGGCAGAGTGGGGCCCCCTCCCTCCCTGGTCAGAGCAAGGTCCCCATTTGTGGCAGCCCACCCCATGCAGTGGCCAAGACACATAACAGAAGTGGCGGCTGCAGGTCCAGGACAAGGGAGATATGCTGGTGAGACAGAAGACCCCAGGGTAAGTCTGGTCATGGGAGAAACTTCTGTCCCACAGTCTCAAAGCGCAAGAGCTGGGAAGGTGCCCACAGGATAGGGAACCTGGGCATTTGCCAAAACTAATCAAGTCCTCTCCAGCCCCGTGCCCACTGGAAGGGACAAGGAAGCCACAGCCCATCCCGTGACCCCCAGCAGATGCAGTGATGGATTTAGGACACACGTAAAGTAAATGCCAGAAAGGTACTCACAAAGCTAGATGTTTTGGCAATAGAGACGCCCAGGAAATACCTCCCAGTTCTGAGCTCAGTGTTCTGTTCACGGGCAGCAGCAACGTCTGTGACCATGAACCTCACAGGCAAGTCCTTGCCTGCAAACCTGCTGTGTGATTTACTTGAAACAAAATATCCTCGGATGTGGGATGTGCATGCAAAGACTCCTCTGCCTGCCTGCCTTCCCTTCCTAAGGCCAGCACCACCCCAGGCTCTTTACAAGCTGCTGTCAAGATGCTAAAGGGGGGATTAATTTCTCACCCAAAGCCAGGAAAGCTGTGCTGCCCAGCTTGCACAGGCCCGGGCAATTCCAGCTGTCCAGGTGGCCAGGCCCAACAGCACTTAGAAGCCGCGTATAGAAGGTCCCCAGGGCAACGAGTGGAGGTGTTACCACCACAATTCAACACCATTTCCTGCTTTCTCTCAGTTCACACCAGGATTCACTTGGACTTGGACAGAGCTCCAGAGAGCACATCCACAGTCACTTTCTTTGCAAAGCTCCTCCCTGGGCCTCAAGGAGCCCGTGTGCACTCTCAGCTCCAGCCTCCTGGCCCCCACTGACCCAGATGGCCAGCAACATCTCCAGAGACATCACACAGCTAGTGGGCCTTGCCCAGAGTGGAAATGAGAAGTGGTAAAAATGGAAGATGGCAATCATTCCTGTCCAAGTACAGGGCAGGGGCTCCCTTTGGGAGGGAAGGGGCCCCAAGGGTGGAGGTGAGTTCTTAATGATGGTGATAGTGGTGGGGTGTCCTGCAATCCACTCCCTGCATCCTGCCTCCTAACTTATGTATACGTTACAATGTTCTTTTGCATGATTCAAATATAGTTTGAATTTTTTAAGATTTTATTTATTTATTCATGAGAGACACACACAGAGAGAGGCAGAGACACAGGCAGAGGGAGAAGCAGGCTCCATGCAGGGAGCCCGATGCAGGACTCAATCCCAGGACCCCAGGATCATGCCTTGGGCCAAAGGCAGGCGCTACACCGCTGAGCAACCCAGGGATCTCCTAGTTTGAGATTTAAGTAAACAGCCCCAATGAGGGATGCCTGGATGGCTCAGCAGTTAAGCGTCTGCCTTTGGCTCAGGGAGTGATCCTGGAGTCCTAGGATCGAGTCCTGCATCGGGCTCCCTGAATAGAGCCTGCTTCTCTCTCTGCCTATGTCTTTGTCTCTCTTTGTCTCTGTGTTTCTCATGAATATTTAAATAAAATAAAGGGATCCCTGGGTGGCGCAGCGGTTTGGCGCCTGCCTTTGGCCCGGGGCGCGATCCTGGAGACCCGGGATCGAATCCCACGTTGGGCTCCTGGTGCATGGAGCCTGCTTCTCCCTCTGCCTATGTCTCTGCCTCTCTCTCTCTCTCTCTCTCTCTCTGTGACTATCATAAATAAATTTTTTTTAAAAATTTAAAAAAATATATTAAAAAAAAAAAAAAAAAAAAAGGGATCCCTGGGTGGCGCAGCGGTTTGGCGCCTGCCTTTGGCCCAGGGCGCGATCCTGGAGACCCGGGATCGAATCCCACGTCGGGCTCCCGGTGCATGGAGCCTGCTTCTCCTTCTGCCTATGTCTCTGCCTCTCTCTCTCTCTCTCTCTCTCTGTGTGACTATCATAAATAAATAAAAATTAAGGGATCCCTGGGTGGCGCAGCGGTTTGGCGCCTGCCTTTGGCCCAGGGCGTGAACCTGGAGACCCGGGATCGAATCCCACGTCGGGCTCCCGGTGCATGGAGCCTGCTTCTCCCTCTGCCTGTGTCTCTGCCTCTCTCTCTCTCTCTCTCTCTCTCTGTGACTATCATAAATAAATAAATAAAAAATTAAAAAATAAAAAAAAAATAAAATAAAATAAAAAAAAAAAAAAACAAGGGCAGCCCCAGTGTCTCTCTCTCTCTCTCTCTCTCTCTCTCTCTCTCTCTCTCTCTCTCTGTGACTATCATAAATAAATTTTTTTTAAAAATTTAAAAAAATATATTAAAAAAAAAAAAAAAAAAAAAAAACAAGGGCAGCCCCAGTGGCTCAGCAGTTTAGCGCCGCCTTCAGCCTAGGGTGTGGTCCTGGAGACCCAGGATCGAGTCCTACATCGGACTCCTGGCATGGAGCCTGCTTCTCCCTCTGCCTCTGCCTCTCTGTGTGTGTGTGTGTCTTTCATGATTAAATAAATAAAATCTTTAAAAAAAAAAAAAAAAACAGCACCAATGAAATAAAACTTACAGCTACCCATATTTACAAGCTATTGTAGGCTAGTGACTGATGGCAAGATAAGTCTCCCCTCAGGACTTCTCCCCCGATCAGGGGCAATGGCATTCCTAACGTCAAGACTCAAGGCTGTGGCTTCTGGCCATGAGTTGAGAGGACAAGAGTCTGGCATAGGAGGTCAATGGGGTCACCCCCCGGCACCAGCTTGAGGCATCCTGAGGAGGTCTCCTGTGCTCCTTAGGCCCACCTGGGCAGCAGGTTGGCATGGGACCTGCCTTGTGCAGCTGTCCTGGAACCGCCAGCCAGGATCCTCAACAAGGAGCAGAGGAGACCCACGCACAAGGGCCTGCTCACTCGGTCTAAAACCTGGCACCTGTGAGCTCAGCTGCCTAGCTCCCACAGGTGACAGGAGAGGCAGGGAGGAGACATCATGAGAAGGGGGTCAACAGAGGTTCCCCTATATGGGGCAGAAGGCTTGTCCTTCCTGGAGGGCCTGAAGATAGCACTGAAGAAAAGTTAAACTATACTTACACTTTGCCGTTGGTAATGGTGGGAAAGGAAGTACGGCAGAGAAAAATCTCTACCTGAGCTGCTGTGAACACACCACGGGCATTGGAAAGGGTGCCTTCAGCTATCCAAAAATCTCAGGATACAAAAGACCTTCTCTGAACACTCCGGGAAGCAGAAAAGAGGTTTTGTTTGTTTCTAAACCATTGTTTTGTTTAAAGAGGAAAAAGGACAGAGAATACGTGCAGGAGGGCAGAGACAGGCCCCTCTCCCGGGGACAGAGAGCCAACCCCGCCTTAGCTGGGCCAGCCACCTGCCCTGTCCACCTCCTCATCCATGTCCTGCTGTCACACGTTATCCTGTTGTACTGTACACATTTGTTCCAGATGTGACTTAGGTGCACACAACTTGCATCAGGTTTGTTGTACTTCCTTCTGGTCCTTGCCATCTTAATGTTAAACAAAGACACAGCATGGCCACAGTGCAGTCAGGACATGTCCACTCTGGCCTGACAGACAGGATACCCAGCACTCCCGAGCCTCGGGCTGGCTTCCCTGGACCTCCTGCTTCACCTGCAATGGCAGCACACCCACCCAGGCATCATCCCAGGCGGGCACATATGGAAGCTTCCCCCATACTATTATATTGATAAGCATCGTTTAATACAGCATAATTATTTCTGCATTTTGAACTGTATCCTCAAAATAAATCCTAGAAATAGGGTTACTGGGTCAAAACATTTTTATACCTCAAAAGACAAGCCTTCAACAAACTCAGACACCACTTAAGGGCTACAGTGAGAAGCCAATTGACCCATCCTAACTGGGTCAAGAGAATGGGGTCCCAGAGTGATCGAAATGGAGAATGGCTGGGGAAAGACTCCCTAATCTCCTAGGGCAACTTAATCTTGTAAATCCACTCTGCGCCTGCCTGTGCCCCTTTCAAAGAAGCAGAGAGAACTGGCCTGGGCTCCATGCTCATCTCTGACATAGGCAGATGACAGTGGGGGCTCAGGAAAATTACGTCCTGCACAGTCACTGTGCTGGAACCAGTCTGGGCCTGACTCCTGAGTGAGGGTGGGGACCCTGGGACCTCAAGGTGTCAAGGAACTGGAAAGCCTCTTGGAGGGGCAGACTGGGAAACAGCCTGGAGGCGGAACTGGTTCAATCAGCCACCAAACACCTGCCGGGTGTGCTTCTCTGCCAGAGAAACTAGAAACAATACTGAAGCTGATGGCCTCTTCGCCCCAAGATAAAGGTTTTACAGAAAAGCCAAAGCAGTAAGATAAGTTAGAAAAGCCACCCACACATGCCTTAACGGTCTTCAAGAAGCACAAAGGCAGACAGTTGGCCAAGAATCAGCCCAGACCCCGCTTCTACCCGCCGAGCCTCCCCTCACAGCCGTGGAGGGCCCTAGGAAAGACTACTTAGTGGGAAAGGGCTCCCTCCTGCTCAACAGCAGATGCATCCACACCATGGGGTTCTAGCCACTCGGGTGGCCTGGACAATCTGGACCACAAGAGATTTCATCACTGATCATCTTCCACACTGATCCGTAGCCGTGGGCGACAGTCAGGCTCCTGACGTTTTCCCCCCACCCACTGGCTAGGGACTGCAGTGGGTCCCACGGCACCTGGCCTAAGGCCTGTTCACTCCCAATTCAGCCTGGGGGCTTCCCTCACAAATAGAGCCAGAACCCGCCAGCCTCCAAGCTCTGAGGCCAGGCTGAGGGTCATCAGTCCCCCTCCACTGCCCCGCCACCCCAAACCTGCAGAAGCCAAGCCCAGTCAGCCTGGTCCTTTCCCGGATCACGTGCATCTCAGCATTCCAGGTAGGAATGACAAAATGCTCCCAGAAACCCACCGCGAAAACAGGGCAAGCCGATGCAATTCACGATGGAGCTCAACTGCCCCTTTACCAGCAATTAAGGCCATAAAGCAGTGCTAATTCTGTATTTTAAAATCCACTTTCTGTTCTAAAGCTCCCAGGGTTCCCCAGACTTCAACAATTAATTGCTCCATCTGTAAACTTTACTCGTTTCTAAACACGTTTACAGAACACAAACACAGACAGAGTTGGATGCATTTTCGGGGCACAAAGCGGCTCATCGGAGCAGGAGGCCCGGGGGCCGAGCCCAGGCGCTGGCCAGGAAGGAGTAGGGCGTCGGGGGCAGGCACAGGGAGCCCTGCACTGCGGCTCGGGCAGCTCGGGCGGCTCACGACTTGCAGCAAACTGCCTGCCGACCTCACGGGCCCACATTCCTCACCAGCACGAGACTCTGCTGAGAAATGCACTCCGGCACGCCTGGGGGAAGGAATTTCCACAGGGCCTCAGAGGCAGAGACCTGACCCCAACTAGTGGAATGTCCGACCCCGTCGGACCCGGGTCGCGCCTGCTCCTGCCCATGGACAGGACAGGTTCCCGACATTCCTGGAAAAGGAGGCTACGCTGCTCTGACCCGACACTCCCTCAGGGTGACAAACGACGGAGGTCAGGGACAAGTAAACACACGTGGCCTGGAAAGACCAGGAATGACGTGGCCCCCGAGGGCGCTGGCACTGGGAATGCCCCTGCCTTCTGGGGAGCACACAACCAAGCTTCAGAACCGGCATGTCCTCACTTCAGACAACTTTAGCAGCAAACAGGGGACTTGGCAGGGCACAAGCATCTTCTGCCCACCACCTTGCCTCCCTGAGTGTCCCTGCCTTTCAGACAGGGCCCTGCGGGTTAGCCTGGGAGCAGCAGAGAGCCATTCCCTCGCAGGGTGACCACAGCAATGCCAAACCTACAGAGCAGTAGTAGGCCCTGCCACCACCTGAGTCACATGCATCAGGGCGGGCACAGAGTTGCTGGGGATGCTGTCCCCAGAAGGTGACTGAGGCACAGGAGGCAGGTGCCATGGCTGCTACTTTAGACAGCACAGTCCACTCAGATAGGAAAGTGACAGACTTAAAGGTCACAAAGCCAGTGAGTCAAAAGGCCACAGTGTGAGCCCAGCTCATGGGATCCGAGGCAGTAAGGTAAGGCGGACCTCAGCAGGATGCCACAAGGACCAAAGCAAGCTGTTGCCACTCTGTGTAGGACACCACGAAAAGTGGAGTGTGGGTACTGCCCTAGCCCAACCCCCAGGGGCCACGAGACCTTGCAGGCGGCTTCCAGACAGAACAGAAAATCAGAAGAGCTGACAGCTCCTGGGAAGGGCCCGCCCCGCCTGATGCCAGGCCAGGGAAAGTAGGCAGCAGAGGTGTGGCTTGGTGCACAGCACAGACAGGAAGAATCAAAGGGCAGTCCCACAGAGGCCAAGCGGCCTAGCTCCTGCCCTAATGCTGTCCATCCTGCAGTCTGACCGAGGCCTAGATGAGGGCAGCCCTGGCTCACTCAGTCAGGACAGGATGACTCCACATTTCTAGAGAGAAAGCAAATGGGTCAGACAGAGGCTGGCTCTGGGTCGGGCGTCTGAGGCCAGGAGGGATGTGGGGACAAACACCTGACCCAATGAACTTAAGGTGTTTTCACAGTGGGTGTGGAGCAGGAGGGCAGCAGGAAGAAAGCTTCATTTTGCTCCCCAGAGGGGCCCCAAGAGCTTTCAAACCCACAGGTGTCACTGCCCCATGGCACCGTCCCAGCTCTAGACAACAGGAACACCAGAGGGACCCAAAGTGGGGGCACATGCAGGAGAAGCAACCCCCCCCCCAAAATCTAGCAAAGGTGATGCCAGGGGTCAGAGAAGGGCCCAAATGTTTAACCTCTCAAACTTGAAAGAGCAAGAACAGAAAACAAGAGAGCACGAGCACCTTTCAGGATACCGTGCCTGGTAGACACACGTTGCCACCACCATTAGGACCTTCTCCAGAGCCATCACCAACTCCCTTCCCCACTGAGGAAACCTACCTAAGACCAGCCACTTCCTGAGAGGCAGGGCTGGGCTGTAAATCCCACAAGGGGCACCAAAACACCTTGGGAACACAGCCACTTGTAGGTCAGACACATGAACCAGGAGGAAGGTGCTGGGCCTGAAGAAAGACACCACTCCCCTGGGGACAGGACTGCAGATGTCATAGTGGCCCTGTGGCTGAGTCACCGCTGAGTCATGGAGCAACCAGACTTCAACACTCACACTCACACACTCCGGGCAGAGGAGTGGCACAAAAGCCTAGGGCCGGGGACTCCTCTTGCTCCATAATTTCTAAGCCAGAGGCAGGAAAGGAGATAAGAAAAAAGAAAGGCCTCCGAAAAGTAAGGACAGATTCCAGCCTTTCCCTTTTCCCTCTCCGAGGTGGGAGACAGGCCCTCGGGAGAGAAACCAGGGCACTACACTGGACACGCAGGCTGCTTTGAGCCACGGCGCCATCTGCTGGACCCTTGCAGAAAAGCAACCGGGGCCCTGCTCAGGCAGCAAGGCCGGGCTGGAAGGCCAGCAGAGCCACCCTGCGCCGCTCCCCAGCCAAGAGAGACCTCTACAGGCCGTGCTGGATGGCCCAGACTCCCAGCCGGGGCCATGCTCCAGACAACCGCAGGCAGCAGAGGCCACTAGGGGGGTATCCACAGATGGGGCACCAGTGCCTCTCCCATCACTAGGCTGCATCTCAGCCCTGCCCCCAGCAGCATGGCTGGAGAAGGGCTTCCAGTAGACCTGGATCAGAATGCAGCCTGGACAAGCACAGAAGATTCTTCAGCCCTATGAGCCTACCTCAGGACTTGGGGGCTCAGGGTGAGATGGCCACAGGGTTCTGGAGAGTCCCACGCAGCACCTAGCACAGCCCTCTAGAGGGGGGGTGCTCTTCTTCCTTCTGGACAGAAACTCCAATTCTGCCCCTGCTGGGGTCCAGCCTGCACTACTCAGCTGCAGCACCTCCCAGAGCCTCCGTTTCCCCATCTATATATTAGGTCTGACGGCATGTATCTCCCAAGAGTTCTGGGAGGCTTGAACAACAGAGGAATAACTCAGAGTGCTGGCACAAAAGGAGTACTTGCGAACAGGGTGACAGCACAGCCTCCAGCATCTAAGATGGGGATCCAGAACAGAGGCTCAAAGGAGGTTTGCTGGAGGAGCATACAAGGGCAGCCACATGCACAGGATTCTCAGCACTGTGGGCTGGAGGATGCCCTTAATGCCCCTGAGCCAGCACCAGGCACCCAATGGGCCACACCATGGCCAGAGCCTGTGCCAGATGCCAGGACACAGGGACACAGGGACTGGTGCAGCTTCTGCCCAAGAAATCCACTGAACCAAGGCCAGCTCCAGGTCTGGTCTCAGGTGCCACACTCCAGGCGGCAGCCATGACCACTGCCCATGGGGGCTGCCAGTGACCCCAACCCTGCACCAGTTTTGTGCTCATAGTGCAAAGATGCACCAGGAAAGAAGAGCTATCACATGCCAGTCCTCAAGCCTCATTACCTGACAGGGCTGCAAAGAACATGATCGTGTGTGCTACGCTCACTAAGAAAGAGGCAGATGGGTATAGTCCGAGAGGTCAGGGGAGGGAGCTCACAGCCTAGTAGGGGCTGCACCTGAGCAGGCCACTAAGATGAGCTGTGAGGATGCAAACAGGCTACTGGCATAAAAGGTATACAGACAGGGACGTTGTAAACAGAACCAAAAGTGAAAAAGAGAAGCTTAGAGCAGGGACTGGCATCTCAGTGCCAAGTCTGATCAGCTGGCCTGGAGCACTGTGTTGAGAAGGATTTTGAGGATCAGAATTAGCTTCATCAGCTAGTGATGCCTACATGGGGAAGGAAACGTCCAGACCCTCTCTTGTCAAAAGCACAATCTCTGAACTGTGTGGTCACTTCAGACATTCTCCGTTGCTGAGAAGGTTCTTACGTACACGGTGGGAAAACCCGCGACACCCAAAGCTGGTTGCTGTCTCTGCAGGCCTAGGAAGTGAGGAACCACTGGCTCTCAGCACCAGGAGGGAGCCAATAGGCCAGTCCAAGCCCCTCTGGGCAGAACACGTCCAGCAGGGAAGGTGTCAGCTTCTCAAAGCTGGAGCCCCCGGGAACGTGGTGACCTACTTCAAAGTCAGTGAGGGTGATAAGGGTACCGACAACTCTTCCCAGTGGCTCATAGGTCCTTAAAAAGGGGGCGGGGGGGAGAATCTTAGCATCAATCCACAGAAACAGAAAATGGAATAGAGGCCCCCAGGGGCTGGGGGACGGGGGAAGGGGGAGTCAATGTTTCACGGGGACAGTTTCAGTCTGGGAAGATGCAAGAATCTGGAGCTCAACAGTGCTGATGGCCACACAATAACATGAATGTGCTCAAAGCCACTAACACTGCACTGACCTCGGAAATACTGTGCACCCCTTTCCAGACGACTGTACTACCAAGTACCTCAGTGCAGCAAGTGTCACAATATTGCAAGCCACATGATCACAATACATGCTTGGCTTCCCAGCATGTAAAAGTTATCTTTATACCGTAGCCTGGTGAGTGTGCAATGGCATTATGTCTAAAAAACGATGTACATGCCTTAATTTTTTTTTTATTTTATTTATGATAGTCATACAGAGAGAGAGAGAGAGAGAGAGAGGCAGAGACAGAGGCAGAGGGAGAAGCAGGCTCCATGCACAGGGAGCCCGACGTGGGATTCGATCCCAGGTCTCCAGGATCGCGCCCTGGGCCAAAGGCAGGCACCAAACCGCTGCGCCACCCAGGGATCCCTGTACATGCCTTAATTAAAAAATACTTTATTGCAAGGCACCTGGTGGATCAGTTGTTTAAGTGTCTGCCTTTAGCTCAGGTCATGATCCCGGAATCCCTGGATCAAGCTCCAGGTCAGGCTCCCAGGGAGCCTGTTTCTCCCTCTGCCCATCCTCCTGCTCATGCTCTCTCTTGCAAATAAATAAAATCTTTAAAAAAAAATACTTTATTGCTAAAAAATGCTAACCACTAAGTGAGTTTCCACAGAGTCCTAACTACTGATCATGGGTCACCAGAAGAAACATAACAATAAAAAAGTTTGAAATGTTGCAAGAACTGCCAAAATGTGACACAGAGACACATAGCAAAGCCATTGGAAAAAGGACACTAAACTTGATGCAAGGTTGTCACAAACCTTCAATTTGTAAAAAAACAAAACACAGCATCTAAGAATAAAGTACAACAGAGTCAGGTATGCCTCTATACTTTAAAATGGTCAAAACTGGGCAGCCCGGATGGCTCAGCAGTTTAGTGCCACCTTCGGCCCAGAGCATGATCCTGGAGACCCAGGATCGAGTCCCGCATCGGGCTCCCTGCATGGAGCCTGCTTCTCCCTTTCCCTCTGCCCCTCCCCCTTCTTGTGTTCAAGTGCTCTGTCAGATAAATAGTTTAAAAAAAAAAATTCCTCTCTTATTAAAAAAAAAAAAAAGGAAAAGGAAAAGGAAAAGGAAAAGGAAAAGAAAAGAAAAGGAAAAGAAAAGAAAAAGAAAAAGAAAAAGAAAAAGAAAAGAAAAAGAAAAGAAAAAGAAAAAGAAAAGAAAAGAAAAAGAAAAGAAAAAGAAAAAGAAAGAAACATCTTTGCATCTCAAAGAGCTTCAGCCCAGGGGAGGAAGGTAGAGAACGCCAATCTAGAAGATCTCTTCTCACGCAGGCTGCAGAGAAGGCCCACTGCCCATCAACCTGCATGATGGTTCCCGCCTGATAAGCTGCCTTAGGTCAAGCTAAGACAGGTGAGTAATCTGATATTGATCATTTAAGCCTTCAAAACCACCCCTTGCCTGGCTTCCCCAGTGTGAGCTGGAAGCTCAGGAATCCCAAGAGTCTGCATTTGATACTCACCACTGTCACACAGTCTCGAGGAGTGGGAGGATCCGTGGGGTGCTGCAGAGGTGCACACAGGCCACACAGTCCACACAAGCCGTGGCATCTGGAGTGTTTCACCAATGGGGAGCCTATGAACACCACCTCCCACAAACCTCAGGCTGACCCAAGCTCACCATTTCCTGTTGGAGGGGACAATAAGTGCTTACCTGGCCAAAGGTATATTTGGCCACTTGTTTAGTTAACACAACCCCCCAAGTGCGATCTGGGTTTGCAGAAGTCTATGAGCCTTTAGCAGATAAGTGAAGCACTCAGGTTGACACGTGGCAGTCCCTGAGGCAGTTCCTCAGAGCCATCACTCAAAGCCCATTTGGCTGTATTTTGCACACAAACCAACCAGCTTTGATATCTGAGTTCTTAAAACAGGGTAAAGGACACGTGGCAGGTTTAAAGGAAGTTTTGGGTTTACAGGGGCAGTGGAGGAGGTATTAAACTCATGATAGCAATCTGAAGCAATGGTGAACACAACAGGCAGGAAAAACCAGGAGGAAAAGAAATAGCTCCAGGATAGCTGATATGGTGTGCCCACTGACTAGGAGCATCAGCCCAGACTCTCACCACTGAGCACACCAATGAGCATACAGCGAAGGCACACTGGTCCCGAGCTTTCCTCTTCCCCTCCCCAAAGAAAACCAACAGAAAAGTAAGGGATCTGCAGAGCCAATCACAGACAAGGATATGGCCTGGTGATAAACTCACCAGACAATGCTCGGTGGGAACAAACAAGACCCAAGTGTGGGCCACAGGAGGGCCATCCTCACCCAGGAGACCAGGAAAATGTGAAAGTCCAACAATATCAAGGATTGGGACAAGGACGTGGGGCAGGAACTCTCACACCCTACTAGGGGAAGCGGGTCTTGGGAGAATTGCTTTGGAGAGCATTTTGGCATCTTCTTGAATACACACTGAATGAATGCGTTCACTTCTAGGAATCTGTGTATCTGCACATGGGGAAACCTATATGAGGATGTTCATGAGGATAGAGGAAACATGGGAAACAACCCGAATGCCCATCAGCACAACAGAAATACAAAATGTAACAAATCCATCTGAAGGACTGGCACACACAGCCCTCAGCAGGAATGAAGTGGCCCCAGTGAATAGCAACAACAAATCTCAAACCCACGTCAGATGAAAAGCACAGGTCGAAGAGAAAAAAAAAAAAAAAGCACAGGCCACAGAGCCATGCACAGTATTAGACATCTGTGGACATGACAAATGCCCAGAAACAAAGCCCCCTGGGGATGTACTTCGGGGGATGCCTGGGGATGTATTTCGGGGATTTGAAAAGCAAACTCATACTAGAGGATTCAGCAAGTCAGAGCAGCTTCCCTTTAATCAATACATCATAATCTTTAATTTCTTCTTTTTTTTTTTTAGGCTTCTTTAAATAACTTCTAAGGGAATGCAGAAAAAGCCAGACCTGAGGTTGCATGTTGATGGTGGGCGCCAGGGGTTGGGCAGGGGCTGGGCAGGGGCTGGGTGGTCAGTGCTAATGCAGCAGAACCTCCATTTGGGAAAACGAAGCCTGTGGGTAGAGGGCAGGGGGCTGCACAACAGTGGGCATGTGCTCACTGCCTGTACTGCACACTTAGAACCAGTTAAAATGGGAATTGTGTTATGTGTATTTTACCACCATGGAAAAAGAATGCAAGGCTGTAAAAAGAATGAGTAAGACCTGTAGGAACGAAATTCCTACGTATTATCATGCAAAAAAAGCAAAAGCACATATAAGAAAGAAGGGGATAGGAGAAAATACTGTTTATTTGTGCAAAAAATATGGAAAGAATAACCAAGAAGTGATGAGACCAGTTGTCTGAGGGGGGGTGGTCTCGAGGTAGAGGCAGGGAGGAGTGGATGGCACTTCTCCAAGCACACCGTTTGATAGAGCTCTGACCCTGAGAGCCACTGTGAGGCTTCACGTACCAAAACACCAGACAAATAAAATCTACCAGGATGTAGTGCAACTGCAAAATGTGTTATAATGCAGGAATAAAGGAAGCCTGACTGCATTACAAATGAGCAACATGACCACAATGAAGGGGATGGGAAGCAAAAAGCAATTCTGAGTAACTCTGGAAGACAGGGTACCACAAGGATCAGACAAGAGTGTGAACACATATTATCCTCCAGGCAGTGAGCTGGCGATTCTAAAACTGACTTAGGTGTGCACACTAGGATGGAATGAACCAGCAAACACACTGTGGATGGCAAGAGCCAACAGGGAGGGATGTCATAAAGAAGGAGAGGGGGTCTGCAGGAAACCTGGGATATGAGCTGGGGATGAGAGGGCATCAGTATGAACTCGTTTGTAACATAGATGCCAATGGGTGATATCGAAACACAGGTGTGTGTGTGGGGGGGGGGGTGCCCGTGTATTCACACACATGAATTTCCTACTCTGTCCATGAGGTGGCCTGGAGGCAAGGACACCCCAGCAGCAGTGAGCACACCCAGCATCCAACCTTGGTTTCTAATTCCACCCTCCAATAAAAGGAGCCAGGTTCCATGAAGAAATAGTTTATTCCAGGGCTGGGCCTGGAATGTCTGCTAGTGACAGAAAGTAAGAAGTGCTCAAAAAAGGAAGGGGTATGTTGCAAGAGCATAGGACCCAGTCTGAAAGAACACCCCCCATGGCCAAAACTGACCAATCTGTGTAACCACATGAATAATGTGAGCATGATGAAAACCCCTGAATAAGTAAATATCCATGAGTCTGTACTCTTATAAAGAAATACTAAAGAAAAAAAAAGAAATACTAAATAAGCAAATGTGGAGAAGGGACAGATTCTTTTTCACAGCGCAGTTCCCATTAATAAATCTAGGAAGAATGAAGGAAACTGAAAATTGTCATTAGCCAAACATCAAATTAATAATCGTCACTGGCAAGATCCATCCATGGACCCCTAAAATCAGTAGGCAAAACTCTCACAGAAAACAAGATTGCAGACTCTCAAGATGCTTGTTAATTAGAAAGGGAGTAATGGGGGCACCTGGGTGGCTCTGTCAGTCGGGCATCCAACTCTTGGTTTCATGATCTTACAGTCATGGGATGGAGCCCTACGTTAGGTTCTGTGCTCAGTGGGGAGTTGGCTTCAGATTCTCTTCCTCCCCCTCCCGCTCACTCTTTCCCTCTGTGTCTAATAAAGAAATAAAATCTTACCCCCAAAAAAGGAGGGGAATAATGTGACCTTACATCTGAGAAGCCTGCAGACACCAGTAAGAAGACATGACAACACCATGTGTGCCCGGCACAGCACACTAAGGACATGGAGTCACCTCTGTGGATTTCTGGCCCAAACTCATGGACATTCTACCAAATACCTAGCCAGTGCTCTTCAAAAGTGTCAAGGTCATGAAAAAGCAGGAAAAACAGGACTGTCACAGACCCAAGAAGGCTACAGGGAGGTGACAACTAACATGATGAGGTGTTCTGCATCAAATCCTGGGGACAGAAAAGGTCCAGGGAGGGCACTGAGGACAGACGAGTGTCTGCAGGCTGACTGCAGTGCGCACTGTTACCCCTCACCCAGAGAACAGCACCGTGGGGACATGGGGCGTTCTTCTTCAGAGCTTCAACTACATAGACATTAAACGTGTCGCAGAGGGAGTGCCCAGGAGGCAAGGCACTGAGGTGAAAGTGACAGGAAACTAGACTTTGTTCTCAGGCCACCTCTGCAGGCATTTTTTTTAAGTCCATGATATTAGCTGCTGGGCTTTGCAGGAAGCCTGAGGGAGAAGCAGCCACTAGGTTGCCAGCCACCACCCTCACCGCACCCCCAGCTACTCACCTTCGGAGCAGGGACTGCTGCAGGCTCTTGCAGGTGGCCAGGGACTCCCCGGTGAACATGTGGCACACAACAACGTGCAGGCAGCGGGCCATGAAAGCCAGCACAGCCTCAGGCTGGAGCGTGCCACTGCGGGAGACCAGGCAGAGGCGCTGCAGCGCAGAGCACTGGCTGAGCGCCTGGAAGAACTGGGCGTTGGCGCTGAAATAGGGCTGTTCCAGCCTGCGGGGGGAGAGGAAAGTGAGACCCGTGTTGCGGCCAGGCACAGGGGCCTCCTGGGCTAGGGCACCCCCAGGCACATCCTTGGGAGCTGGAGAGGGCCTCCACCAGTTGTCCCCACGCTGGTCTACACCATAGTACCCTGGAGCACTGGGAGAGCACTCAGACGCTGGGGTCTTCCCAGAAGATCCTGAGTTGGGGCAGGGTGTGTGTGGGGGGAACCTGGTAGGCCAGCTCCTGTACAGACCCCAGCCACGTCACTGCTCAGAGCCTAGAGACTACCACGTCTGCTGCAGAGCCCACTCAGTACTCCAACCACCTCAAATGAGAACCTGCTGGGCGGGGGGCAGAGAGACATATTTAGATACAGTCCCTGCCACCCACCACTGCTCGTCTGTGATAAATGAAGAAACGCCAAGGGACAAGGAGGGAATCTGAAGGTTGGGGCAGGAGAGGTGCCCAAGCCAGGTAGGAAGGGTGAGGTGGTACCGGGCAGATCCACAGTCCTCTGGCGGGAAGCGGAGAGTAAGAAGAGCTAGGACTTCAGCTGCAGACAAGAGACTGGCGAGATCCACCCAGGTCAGATCGGCTTTAGAAAGACAGGAAGAGATGGCAAAAGCCATACTGGCCACTGGGCAGGAAGGTGTGGAGTCTGCATTGACACTCCAGCCAGGGACAAGCAGGGCCCAGAAAAGCAGAGTGGAGGACAACATTCCAAACCCTTCCAGAACTTTCTGTGCACCCAGAAGAGCCCAGAGGACAGAGCAGTTTGGAGGGCAGAGCGATGTCGTAGGACACAGCTGGAGGTGCTGAGGAAAACTGATGGGGCAGTCAAGCACTGGGAACATGGCTGTGGAACCAGCAGATACCTGGATTTGTGGCAGGACCCTGGGCCACAGGAGCCCTCCAGAATGAGAGCCAGTGGAAGAACAGAGGGCTAGGGGAAGCCAAGAGGATTCTAGAAGCTGCCAGGAGAAGGGCCAAGAACCAGGAGAATGAAGAGGGGAGCTGGTGGGAGCTGTGTCTCCCCACCCCAACAGATACATGACAGTCCTAACCCCTGGCACCCATAAATATACTTTACTTGGAAACAGTCTACAGATGCAATCACATTAGAACAAGGTCATGCTCAACAAGGGTAGCTCTAATCCGGCGGCCGGTTCCTTACACGAAGGCCAGAGGCACAGCAGTGCAGGAGCATACAGGGAGAGCACCATGTGACGACATGTCAGAGATCAGAGTGACATGTCCACAAGCCAAGGAATGCCAAGCACTGCCAGAAACTACCAGAAGCCAGGGGACACACCTGGCACAGGCCCCCATCAGAGCCTCCAGAAAGAACCCTGCTAACACCTGGACCTAGAACTTCTGGTCTCTGGAACTGTGAGAGAAATCACTTGTGTTGTAGTGGCTGTGAGGGCAGCACCAGGATGCTAGCACAGAAGCCAAAGAGAGGTGGAGATGAAGACCCCAGCATGCGTGGAGGTTTTGTAGAGGTTTTTCTCTGGTAAGTTACCCAGAAACCCAAGACCATCCCCCAAAAAACACAAGGAAAGTTGTTCACAAAGATTATCCCTGGAAAACAGGGCTTAGGCGCCAGAAGCTTCCTTTTTCCATGGCCTTCCGAAGGATTTCTGTCCATCTCCGAGATATACAGGTATCACTTGATCCTTTTAAATAGCTTGCTCTATGGGGCAGTGAGTAAAAAAAACAAAAACAAAAAAAGCGTGCTCTGGCTGCCATGGGGTGGGGGGTGTCCCCAGTCAGCTGGCCAGAGCAGCTCCAAAGCCAGCAGCACAGATGGAAGAAGCCAGTGGAAATGCCTGCACAAGGAAAAGGCAGAGCAGGAGCCACAGCCAGATGATGGAGATCTGGGCCCATCTGTGGGAAACTGCAGCTCGGGGGGATGCCTGACAGAGGGCAGAGGCCCATGGGCAACCAAAGCCCGCTGCCTCCTGAAGGCTGGGGAAGGCAAAGGACAAGGTTTGTGAGGAAAGTACTTCCACTCCCCCACCAGGCTTCACCATCTCTGGGTCACTTTCCATCTGACAGACAAAAGGACATCGCACAAGGGTGGCCAGCAAGCAGCAGGCAAGGTTACTTCTCAGGGGTCTCCGTGGCCAATGTTGGACTTCAGGCAGGTGGCAGTGGAGACGCAGACCTCCTCTGAAGGCAGCCAGGCCCTGAGACCAGGGGCAGGCCCATGCCCGGCCAGGCCGCAGCCCCCACTGCAAGGAAGCTGCTGTGTGCTGCTATCTCCTCCCTCCTTCGGACCCTCTGAGCCTCCTGGAACCCAGGTGTTGTGTAGACACTCCTGTATAAACCTCATGTCAGACCTGGGATAGTGGGTTGCTCTGAGCCACTGCCCTACCAGCAGCAGACACAGATTCCCCCAGTGGGGCTGTGGCAGTGGGCAAAACCTCCATCCCCATGCAGGACCCACAGATACCCCCTCGAGGCTGGTTTCTCACTGTAACCTTGCAGCCAGCCTGCTGACCTTCTGGGAGACTGATGACAAGGTGATCTATAGTTGTGGGTGCTCATAAAAGGAAAAGTTTCCAGGATAAGAAATGCCCATACCAGGATCCCTGGGTGGCGCAGCGGTTTGGCGCCTGCCTTTGGCCCAGGGCGCGATCCTGGAGACCCAGGATCGAATCCGACATCAAGCTCCCGGTGCATGGAGCCTGCTTCTCCCTTGCCTATGTCTCTGCCTCTCTCTCTCTCTCCCTGTGTGACTATCATAAATAAATAAAAATTTAATAAAAAAAAAAAAAAGAAAGAAATGCCCATACCCACAAGGCAGTGGGTCTGTGCTGGGGACAGAGTGTGTCCCGTTCCAGCCAAGGAAAGACAGACCCAAATGCTCTGTTTGCAGGAACATCCTGAGAGGGGCTGATCCAACCAGGACTGGGTGTAGGGCAGTGGATGGCCCCCCAGTCCTCAAAGCCAACCAAGACCAAGATATGCCATGCACTAGGTCCTCATCATCCAAACATCTGGGGACACTAACAAATCACAAAACATGGGATCCCTGGGTGGCTCAGTGGTTTAGCGCCTGCCTTTGGCCCAGGGCGTGATGCTGGAGTCCTGGGATTGAATCCCACATCAGGTTCCCTGCATGGAGCCTGCTTCTCCCTCTGCCTGTGTCTCTGTCTCTGCCTCTGCCTCTCTCTCTCTCTCTCTCTCTCTCTCTCTCTCTCTCTATCATGAATAAATAAATAAAATCTTAAAAAAAACAAAAATCACAAGACAAAGGGAGAAAGGATTTTGAAATGAGGTCTTTGAGGGGCACCTGGGTGGCTCAGTCCATTGAGCATCTGCTCTTGATTTCAGCTCAAGTCATGATCTTAGGGTCGTGAGATCGAGCCCCACATTGGGCTCCATGCTCAGTGCACAGTCTATTCGAGATTCTCTCTCCTCCTCCCCCTCTTCATGCTCTAAAAATAAATAAATATTTAATAAATAAAATGGGGTCTTTGAAGAAAAAAAAAAAAAAACAACCAATGCCAGCTGTCTAATAGAGCAGCCACCGGACAAAATGTCCCTCAATGGAATGTTCTATCCTGAGCTGTCCAGTAGGGGAGTCATCACTCACTGAAATGTGACTAGTGAGACTAGTTTTTAATTTTATATTCTTTTTTTTTTTAAGATTTTATTTATTTATTCCTGAGACAGAGAGAGAGAGAGAGAGAGAGGCAGAGACACAGGCAGAGGGCGAAGCAGGCTCCATGCAGAAAGCCCGATGTGGGACTCAATCCCGGGTCTCCAGGATCACACCCTGGGCCAAAGGCAGTGCTAAACCACTGAGCCACCCAGGCTGCCCATATTCATTTTTTAAAGTACTCTCTATGGCCAACATGGGTCTCAAACGCACAACGCCAAGGTCAAGAGTCACATGCTCTACGGACAGAGCTAGCCAAGTGCCCCTTAATTTTATTTAAATTAGGGACACCCAGGTGGCTCAGCAGTTGAGCGTCTGCCTTTGGCTCAGGGCATGATCTCGGATTCCCAGGATCGAGTCCCACATCAGGCTTCCTACATGGAGCCTGGTTCTCCTTCTGCCTGTGTCTCTGCCTCTCATGAATAAATAAAATCTTTTTTTAAAAAAAAGCTAAACCACTGAGCCACCCAGACGTCCCAAGTTCTTTTTTTTTTAAAAAAAGATTTTTTGGGGCAACCCCAGTGGCTCAGTGGTTTAGCGCTGCCTTCGGCCCAGGGCTTAATCCTGGAGACCCAGGATCAAGTCCCACATTGGGCCCCCTGCCTGGAGCCTGCTTCTCTCTCTGCCTATGTTTCTGCCTGCCTCTCTCTCTCTCTCTCTCTGTGTGTGTGTGTGTGTTTCATGAATAAATAAAATCTTTTTAAAAAGTGTTTTTAAATAAAAAAAAAATAGAAAAGAACTCAGAGAGGAGAGAGCAGTGCCTCTCAAAGACACGAAGGTGGCCATCCTAATTCATCCCAAGCAAGGATAAGGCCACAACCTAAGTCACACAAGGCCCACACAGCAAGCAAAAGTCATTCCCAGTTAGAAATGTGTATTTTTTTGGAAAGTTGACTTAAGAAAATGTCCAAACACACTGTTTCATTCTCTTTCAAAAACAAATAATTATTTTAAAAGTCCCAGGTGGGCAGCCCAGGTGCTCAGTGGTTTAGCGCCACCTTCAGTCCAGGGCATGATCCTGGAGACCCAGGATTGAGTTTCCCGTCAGGATCCCTGCATGGAGTCTGCTTCTCCCTCTGTCTCTGTCTCTTCTCTGTCTCTGTCTCTCTGTTTGTCTCTCATGAATAAATAAATAAAATATTAAAAATAAAATAAAAGTCCCAAGGTAAGCATCCCTTTGCAGACCTGAAAGTGAGAAAATGAGAGGGGAGGAAGTCCAGCATCGGGACCACAATCTCTGGTTTGTCCCTGGGGCATCCAGCAGGAAAGAACAGACATGGGGTGCCCTGGTCACTAGGTGGCGCTGCAGGTCCATGCTAACCAAGGAAGAGCTTGGTTACAAAGCCAGTAAGCACAGGAAAAGTGTGCTATGTTCACACATGTCTTTAAACAGTTTTCAACTAGCCAACCACTTCCACTCTGAAGGAAACCACCTGCAACAGTTGTTTGGGATGGGGCAGGCCTGACCACTCCACCAGCTGCCTGGACAGGGGCTGGCACATCCAAACACCCTGGCTCCTCACAGGGCAGCAGGCTGGCAGCACCGGCAGGTAGGGCGGTGGGATGAGGAAAATTATCCATCAGTTACCTTAGCCTTGGGGGGCCTCGTGGTCCTGCTCCCTCCCAGCTTGCCTCAACCTTCCAACCAGTGAGGATCTGGCCTCCAAACCCGCTCCCCAAAAGGCAGCCTGGGCTCCCCAAGGTTCGGTGGGCACAGGAGAGCACCCCCCATTTGCCCACACACTCCAGCAGAGCCTAGGCCTCTAGGGCGGTCCTGGGACAGCCTCCAGGGCCTGACTCCAAACCAGCCCTCCCACTTCCGCCCAGACACTGCCCTGGTTCTGAGGTCATGAGCAGCCAGGGTGACTCAGGGTAATGCTTTCCCCTCCCTCCCCGACGAGGCAGGGCTTAATCAGTCTTGGGAAAGAAGGTGCCCTTCTCTGTCCGGCTCGTAATCCTCTCTCTGCCGAGGTGCACCACGAAACACAAGGCACCAGCGGAACAACATGTTCCTTGCACCACCTCCCCACAGGAGCAGCCCTGGCTGCAGGGAGGCAGCTCCTGGCCAGGAGACCCGGCTGCCACAAAGCTCAAATTGATGGGCCTCACCGATGGGGACCATGGTGGCAGCAGCTAGCCAGCCGGGGACCTCGAGGGCTGCCATCTCAGGGACATTCTACCAGGAAAAGCAGGAGCTGCCCATGAAGGCAGCCCCAGAAGCAGTGTGCCAGCCTCTCCCGGGCTCAAGAGCACCACTTCCTCTCTGTGGCTCCTGCCCACAGCAGGCGGGCAAGTACCACCTGCTCCTTTCACTCCAGCCTTCCCAGGCTCAGCTTGCCGCAGAAGGCAGGACTCCAGAGGAATGGGGCCATTTGGCTGCGTCTTAGAGACCGGTGTCTGTTCTGAACAGGCAGTACCCAGCTCTGATCAGACATGGTTCTCAGAGCCGGTATGCACAGAGAGTCCATTATGAGCGGTGGTCAAGTTCTTGAGCTGACCTACAAAACCCATTTATCCCGGGTCCTCCGGGCCTCCCCAGACACAAAACTCACCACACATGCATGGCCCTGCCCCTGGGGAGGGTCTTGGCCACAAGGATCACATTCCAGCCCCAGAAGTCACTTGGTGACCACTAAATGCTGCTGTGTTACGCTCTTCGATCCTCAACAGCCCTGTGAGGCAGAAGTGCTTCCAGGAGACCACAAACCAGCTCTGTCACCTAGGCAAGTTCCTCAACCCTCTGGGCCCCACTTCCCTCATCTGCAAAATGGGACAATAGTATCTCTACTCCTGGCGTTGTTCAGAATGTCAAAGGAGTCAATACCTGTACGCACAGGTAAAGCACCTGCGCCATGACAAGTATGCCAGCACCCCAATCCCTTCCGAGAGCTCCCAGAATGCCTCTCCATTCCCTCTGTCACCTCCCTGTCTGTCTCCCTGCAGGCTCCTGCTCAGTCTGCTCTATTGATTCTTACTTTGCCTTTGGACTCTTGCTGAAGACCCCAGGCCCAGTCTGTAGTCTGCTCAGTTCCACACACTGGCCAGAGATCACGGCCTCATAAACTCCGGTATGCACATGCGCAGCCGTGTCACACAGCCTTTCCCTCTCAGCTGATGGCAGCCACATCGGCTCAACTGCTCAGGCCAAAGCCTCCACATCACCTGGACCCACCCTGACCCCCACCAATCCCATGGATTCAATCAATCCACCATCTCTGCGTCTCTTCCTGAATGTCTGGTACGGTCTCCTGATGGTGGCCCTGCTCCTGCCCTGGCCTGTTTCGACACAGCAGTGTGACCTACCCTTCTGCTCCCCTCCAGCTACAGAGGCCACTGGCTGCTCCTGAAACACCCAGCACACCCCATCTCAGGGCCCTGGCACAAACTTGGCTCGTCCAACAAACCTTCCATGCAGATGGGAACATTCCACATGGGTGCTGTCTGTCATGGCAGCCACGAGTACATGCCATCACTGAGTACCTAAAACATGGCTCATGCCATCGAGACACTGCACACTTGATTTTATTTCACGTTAACTCATTTATTTTATTATTATTTTTTTTTTAACATTAACTCATTTAAATGTAAGTTGCCTATGATTTATGGACACTGGCGGCTGGTGACGCTCTACCTGGCTGGCTGGGGATGTTCTTCCCAAGTTCTACTTTGCTAACTTTGTGAATTATTTTCTCAAATCTCAGATTCATGAAGCCCATTCCCTGCCCTCTGGCATCCTTCACCCCACACTGCTTCTTTATCTCCAGCATACTTTACTCTCTAATAAACCACATTCTTCCCTCCATGCACTGTTGGCCCACTTTCCCACTGGAATGTAAGCTCCCCAGGGACAAGCATCTCTCTGCCTAGAACAGAACCTAACATAACAGGTGCTCACATATTTGCTAGATGAATAAAGAACCATCATGGGGACTGCAGGTGCCAAGCCCTGTTCCATAGGCCTTACACGTACAAATTCCTTTTGTCTTACCAGTCCCACTTTACAGGTAGAGAACCCAGGAGCTGGGTGAGGCGGGGAAGAGGGGACCAGCTTAGACGTCACGCCTGCTCCCCTCTCCCACCGGGCAGGGTGGCGAGCAGTCCAGGGAACTGGGAACATCTGCAGTCTCCAGGTGGTCCCACAGGCAGCAGACACCAAACACTCTGGATGTGAGGTGGGTGTTTTGGGGGAGAGATTTCAGTTACTCTGACTTGTTAAATTACGTGAATGTGTTACTTTATTTTACCTTCATCAATTGCCGTTTTTATCCAACACTCACCAACAATGAAAAATGGTGTGACCAAAGTCCAGTCAGAAAAGGCACAAGGATTAACGGGCTGGCAAGAAGGCAAATAAAACCTGCTAGCAAAGATGAGAGATCCAGAAATACCTTGACCTGGAATTTAGTGAAATTAGAGCCTGAATGCTCACTTGGCCTCTCCTAATTAAGAAACATTCAATTCCCAATCACAGACTCTGATAGGTTAGCAGGGTCGCAGAGCTGTGGAGTCTTCTGTTTGTTAAATATCGGGATTCTTTTGCAGCTTCCAGTGACATGTGGCCTGCTGACCACGCACTTCCCACCACTTCCTCCAGAAAGGCCAGTGATGTGACAGCAAAGGCATAAGAGGCAGCAACGCGGAACAAGGCACTGGACAGAAAAGAACCAGTGAAAAGAGAGGCATGGATTCCCGGTGTTGCAGACATGCAGGCAAGAAGTCAAGCGTGGGTGCCACTGAAGTCAGAAAGGCCCAGCCCGTGCTGGGGGTTGATGGAGGAGGCTGCCTCCTGTGGTCAAGACCCCTCCTCCAACCCACCCCAGCAGGACAGGTGCTCAAGCCAGAGAAATTAACACAGAGGACCCAATGCAGGCCACAGGGCAGAGGTGGGCAGGATGAGAGATGTCAGGACAAGTGAGGAAAAAAGAGCAGGCCTGCATCCTCACTCCTGCAAGCCCCAGGAAGACAGCAGCCAGGAATGTCAGGCCTATCTGGGCACCCCTGCATTTGGAGTGGGACAGAGGGTACCAAAGGGCTTGCAATGGGCACAGCAACTCTACCCATCAAGCGTCCTTAACTGGCTCATGGCATCTTGTATGACCTCTGGGCAAGCTGCAGAAGTCGCTGGGGAGGCCACAGCCAGAGACCAGCACACGTGATGACGCACACGGCTACAGGCTCTCAGACACTGCACAATAAAACTCACGTGAAGTTAACTTTGACTCAGATTTCCAAACCAGGGGATTCTAAAAATTCAGCATTACAGTTCTCAAAGCAAGTGTAACTAGAATGCACAGAACACAGCATAAACAACTCCCAAATATGGGGTTCTGTGAACACTCAGGCTGAGGACCCATGCTGCGAATCCAGGACGTGTGGATCCCACATGGCAGGAAAATACCTGCCCTGCCACGTGGAAGGCTGAGGCTGGCCCCCGGGGCTCTCACCCCTAGATGAGCAAGGCCTCAAGGAGCCGTAGTGTATGTATTATGCTTGGTGGGGGAGGCAGAGGGAGGGTAGACACAGCCTGCAGAGGAGCTCTGGAAAGCTCCAGGGTGTGAGCAGCAAAGCACTCTGCCAGCTCCAACTCAAATCTGGTCCATTTCCTGTCACATGTCCCCTCCTGAGGGGAGAGTAGAGGTCTGCAAAGGACACAGATGTCTCCATTTTGCACAGCTTGAGGGCCAAGGCCAAGCTCTGGAGTTAGACTGAGCTGGGTGAGCCTCAACTGCTCCTTCAGGCTCCCACTGCCCCATCTGTGAAATGGGAACCATGAAGGCCTGTCTAGGGGATTAAACTTGACAGCACCTGAAAGCCCCTGGCTCAGCACCTGGCCCTCAGCAAAGCCACAAAGTGCAGGCTTACCATGGTGGGGGCAGTGACACACTTCTCAGTGCCCCTGGCACAGCCCCCAGCCACCCACCCCTCAGCTCCAGCTAATGGATCTACACCCTGCCGCCACTCCCTCCCCAGCCTAAATCCCTGGTAGAGCTGAGCTCTGCTGTAGCCATACTTTCCGAGTAATTTTGGGAAACAGTGCAATTTTTCAAGACCAGATCTGTCAAGATTTTCAAACATGTCTTAAGTCAACAAAAGCTTCCCCCTGAAATGCTGGGTCCTCACGAGAAACCTCCTCACTCCATGGCTCAATGCAGTAGGAGTCTGTTTCATATCTGGGCTCTTGTGACAATGGCGTGGGTAGGTCCTGTCCTCCCTCTCTCAGATCAGCCTGCCATCCCACTCCAGGCCACCACCATTACCTCCCAACAGTGTGTAGCCCCCACTTCAGTGCTGCTCTCTCCCACCCCTCCATCCTGGCCCCTCCAGTGCAGGTGGGGTACTGGGGGACAGCAAGGACGAGTGCTTTCCCAACTGGAAATGGGCCCACTCCCTCCTCCAGCTAGAGTCCTGAAGCTCTTTCACCTCACCTGTGCTTTTGGACATGTGTTTGCAAGACCATGGGGCATGCTACCTACTTTCCCAGAAAGCCCTGGCCTTGAGTCTCCCTGCTCACTGACTTGTAGCTTTAAAAATGACAAAGTCAGACAGAAAGCCCCGAGTTCGGCTCCTGGCTCTCTCACCAGCTCTGCTACATGGGAATAACAGCTGCCACCTAGGGGGGTCATGAGGACTGGGCAAGACTGCACACACACAGCTGCATCTACTACTGCACTCATAGCTGCCACTATGATGAGGACATCCTTGCCTCCTGCCCTCCCAGGCTCCACCCACCGCTGCCCCCTTGCCAGCCCTGCCACCCCCTGACTCTCAGCCACTAGAGACCAGCCCACATCTTGCCCATCTCAACAGACAGGCAGTAGGTATGCAAGCATTTGCCAGAGGAGAGGCCGTGTGACCCACATCCCCCGCCACCTCTAAAGCCTCCAAGGGGCCCCAGAGGCCATAGAGGAGCTGCCCGGGCCCTCACCTGAGGTCCTTCAGCCGCTTGCAGTGCTTCAGCATGTCTGAGAGCGCAGACATGTAGACCACCTTCCCCATCATGCCCAGGTTGGCCAGTGAGAGAGACTGCAGCTGCTGGCACTGCAGGCCGATGCTGACCAGCCCAGAGCCCGTCAGGATGCTGGGCAGCTGGGCCAGCGTCAGGTGCCTCAGGAATGCCAGCTGGCCAATGGCAGCCACTTCCGAGTCTCCAACGTTCTGTGCCCGGCTGCAGGGCGGGAGGGAGTTGCGGATAGCAGGTTCGTTGCGCGGCATGGCAGAGGAGAAGTTGGACCCGATCAGCTCAAGGCGCTCCAGAAAGGGCACGTTCTTCAGCAGAGACCAGAACACGGAGGAAGGCTGAGGGCCTGCCTGCCCCGAGAAGGGGTTGGGGCAGGACTGCACGCCAATGCGCACCTTCTTGCCAAAGCCACGGGGCACAGCATGCATGGCAGGCACACGGTCGGACCGTGGTGCTGAGTCGGCGACAGAGCAGACAGGCAGGGATAAGGAGCGCAGGTGGCGCAGCCGAGCCAGCAGCTGGCAGAGGTGGCGGCCTGGGCCCTCAGAGCTGTGGTGATGGGCAGCCGAGAGGTTGAGGTGCCGCAAGTTGCGACAGGACGCCACCAGGGTCTCCAGGATGCCGCTATCAATATCGTCCTCCGCCTTGCGGAGCAGGGAGTCCGGGGACAAGCAGTGGACGCAGCCACTGAGGTTCAGGCTCGCCAGGCTGCGGAGCTCCTTGGCTCCATCAATGACCCGCTGGATCAGGTGGCCACCGGACAGGGTGCAGCGGCTGAAGCTGAAATAAAATGGGTTGTTGAACTTCATGTGCTGGAGCAGGGATGAGCCGTTGAGCCAGGACTTGGGCAGCTGCAGGGCATCCAGGGCCACGTTGCGGGCCATGGAATCCAGGAGGTTCTTGGTGGCCCCGCTCTCAGCGAAGCTGCCAGGCACAGAGATGAGGAAGGCGTGAAGATTCTCAGGCGTGCGGTCACTGAGCACAGCCAGGTAGAGCCGCACCACCTCCTGATTGATGTAGCCAGGGGCCAGGCGCGCGTAGAAGACCCGCAGGTTCTGGTAGTGGGGCACATTGCTCTGGCCAACCATCAGCTGGCCTGAGAGGATGGCGCCCTCACGTGTGCGGTCAAGAATCTCGAAGTAGAGCAGCAGCTTCTCAAGGCTGGTGCAGCAGGGCACGACACCATAGGAGGGTGTGTACAGCGTCTGCTTCAGCTCCCGCACGCGGCTCAGTGTGGCCTTGCACTCACCACTCAGCTGGCCGGCATCGAAGCCAGGGCTCACGTCGATGGCCAAAGAGCGCAGGTGCTGCAAGGCTGAGAGCATCTTGGACAGACGCAGGGAGGTCAGGTGGCAGCCAGAGAGGTTCACCTTCACCAGGCTGCGGCAACGGGCCACGTGCTCAATGGTGGCACCTGACAGCCAGTAGCAGCCGGCCATGTTGAGCTGCTGGATCTCCCGGCCGATCTCCTTCACCAGTTGCTTCACCTTGTCCTCACTTGCCTGTAGGACAGGGCCAGGGGAGGGAGGGGGCAGGTCAAGAAAGGAAAGGGACTGAAGGCACCCAGGTGACCCCTTCACCTCCCCTCAGGTCACACCCTCCCCCACGACAATCAGGGAGCCATGAGGGGCCCTGCAGGGGCTCTACTCCGGAGGTGAAGGGACCATTGAGGGGAGAGCTGGCACCTCCTTCCTGTCCCCACAAGCTTACCTACTGTAGGCCAACTATCAAGAGTCCCCGGCTAGGCGGGAACATAAAAATGGTGCAGCTGGTATGGAAAAGCATGGTGGTTCCTCAAAAAGCTAAACACAGAGTGAACAGGTGACCTGGTAATTCCCCTCCCACACATGCACCCAAGGTAATGGAAAAAACAGGGACTCACTCCATGGGCCCCGATGTTCACAGCAGCACTAGCCACAGGAGATGGAAACAACCTAAGCTCCACCGACAGACAGATGGATGAACAAAATGTGGTCTGTACACACAATGAAAGATTGTGTAGCCACAGAAAGGAACGAAGCTCTGACACACGCCACAATGTGGGTGAAACCTGAAGACATCATACAATGTGAAAAGAAGCCAGTCCTAGAAGATCACATGTTGTGTGATTCCACTTACATCAATTATCCAGAATAGGCAAATTCAAAAGCAGAAAGCAGAATAAAGGTTACTAGGGGCTGGGGAAAAGGAGATAGGAAGTCACTGCTTGACGGATCCAGAGCTTCTGTTCAGGGTGACAAAGAAGTTCTGGAAACACTGATAATGCTGGTACAATACCACAAATGTCCATACTGCTTAACATACAGCATCAAGCACTTAAATACGGTGAAGATGGTAAATGTTATGTTACATGGGGTTCTCTGAACTACACAACAGGGTTGTGCCTTGATCTGGCTGTTGCTCTCTCCTTTATATCATCTGTGTTTTCACATCATTAAATATTCCTCAAAAATCTGCCATGGGAGCAGCCCAGGTGCCTCTCTGTGACTCTCATGAATAAATAAATAAAATATTAAAAAAAAAAAAAGACCTCTATTGTTACCTTTAAGATATGTTGTTAGTTGACTTTCAATAAAAGTTGCGAGGCAATCATAAAAAAGAATGAAATCTTGCCATTTGCAACAAAATGGCTGAAGCTAGAGAATACAATGTTAAGTGAAAAAAGTCAGAAAGACAAATACCATATGATTTCAATCATGTGAATTTAAAATTTTTTTTTATTTATTTATGCTAGGCACACAGTGAGAGAGAGAGAGGCAGAGACACAGGCAGAGGGAGAAGCAGGCTCCATGCACCGGGAGCCCGATGTGGGATTCGATCCCGGGTCTCCAGGATCGCGCCCTGGGCCAAAGGCAGGCGCCAAACCGCTGCGCCACCCAGGGATCCCCCAGACTCTTAACTACAGAGAACAAAGTGATGATGACTAGATGGAGTTGGGGAGGGGAGAATGGGTGATGGGGATTAAGGTGATAAGTACCAGGTATTGTATGGAATCACTATATAATCAGGTATATAATCACCTGAAACTAACATAACTATATGTTAACTATACTGGAATTAAAATTAAAAAACAAGGGGATCCCTGGGTAGCTCAGCGGTTGAGCGCTAGCCTTTGGCCCAGGGCGTGATCCTGGAGACCCAGGACCGAGTCCTAGGATCACAGGATCGAGTCCCGGGAATCCCAGGATTGAGTCCCGTGTGGGGCTCCCTGCATGGAGCCTACTTCTCCCTCTGCCTGTGTCTCTGCCTCCCCTTCTCTGTCTCTCATGAATAAATAAAATCTTTTAAAAAAAATTAAAAAAACAAAACAAAAAATTTTTTCAAGGCAATCATTAAGGAAAGGACAACCTTGTCCATAAGTGATGTTGGAGCAACTGAACAACCATATGCAAAGAAAGGAACCCTAGATCCTTACCTCACACCACACTTACCATAAACGCTAAAGCTATAAAACTTCCATAAGAAAATGTAGCAAGGGCACCTGGGTGGCTCAGTGGTTGAGCATCTGCCTTTGGCTCAAGTCATGATCCCAGGGTCCTGGGATAGAGCCCCACATCAGTATCCCTACTCATCAGGGGCCCTTTCTCAGTCCTCTGCTGCTCCACCCCCTCCCCCATGCTCGTTATCTCTCTCAAATAAATAAATAAAATATTTTTTAAAAAAAGAAAAGGGATTCCTGGTGGCTCAGTGGTTGAGCATCTGCCTTTGGCTCAGGGCATGATCCCAGAGTCCCAGGATCAAGTCCTACATCAGGATCCTTGCATACAGCCTGCTTCTCCTCCCTCTGCCTGTGCTTCTGCCTCTCTCTCTCATGAATAAATAAGTAAAATCTTTATAAAAAAGCAAATGAAGAAAGAAAAAAAAGAAAAGGAAAAGATAGCAGAAAATCTTTATGGCCCCAGGTTTAACAAAATTTTCTTCAACAGATTACAAAAAACATGAACTTAAAAAAAAAAATCAACAAGTTGAACTTCAACTTAAACACTTATTCTCTTCAAAGACACTGTTTAAAAAAATGGGATCCCTGGGTGGCGCAGCGGTTTGGCGCCTGCCTTTGGCCCAGGGCGCGATCCTGGAGACCCGGGATCGAATCCCACATCAGGCTCCTGGTGCATGGAGCCTGCTTCTCCCTCTGCCTGTGTCTCTGCCTCTCTCTCTCTCTCTGTAACTATCATAAATTAAAAAAAAAAAAATAAATAAATAAAAAAAATAAAAAAATTAAAAAAATGGAAAGGCAAGCCACAAACTGAGAAAATACTCATGATACAGGTATCCAACAAAAGATCCAGAGTACATGAGAACCCCTAGAACTCCACAATAAAAAGCCCTACACAGTAGCTTCTGAAAAGAAAATGTATGAACAGGCCAGCCCTGGATGGAAATGGCATCACGGGCACCCCAGCACCCTCCCCCAGCACTCTGCCTAGGCCAGACAAATAACCAAGGCGACATCTGCTCTGTGCATCAGAAGAGTGGACGCTGGGCAGCCCGGGTGGCTCAGTGGTTTAGCGCCACCTTCATCCCAGGGCGTGATCCTGGAGACCCGGGATCGAGTCCCACATCAGGCTCCCTGGATGGAGCCTGCTTCTCCCTCTGCCTGTGTCTCTGCCTCTCTCTCTCCCCCTCTGTGTGTCTGTCATGAATAAATAAATAAAAAAAAAATCTAAAAAAAAAAAAAAAAAAAGAAGAGTGGACGCTTCAAAGCCTGACCAGGAGGGTGTACAGCACCTGAAAACCCTCATGCAGCTGCTAGGGGGTAAGATGGTGCCTCTGGTACCGCAAAAAGTTCCAACAGCCACCGTGGAACCTGGAACCCACTCCTAGGCATCCACTGGAAAGTCTGGCTCCCTCCCCACACAGCACCCACTGAGCCATGCCCTCCTGCTGGGTGGCATTCTACCTGTACCTCTTGGCCTCTGTAGCTTTTGTCACTTCACGAATCTCGGAGGCTGAGCCTATCAGGACTCTGAGCACCTGCCCTCTTTATCACCAGCCACATGTGCACCTCTGCCAGGCAGTGCTAGTCCTCAGATGGGCATGGGAGCCGTCCCCAGCCCTGCCCGCACACCAGCACCACCACCACCCCTGCAACCCATGCCTCACCTCATAGTCCTTCTGCAACAGCACAGTGTGGGTGAGGCTCTTGTCCAGGCATAGCACCGCAAGCTTCCGGCAGGTGCGCCGGACGTTCAGAACCAGGTCTGTGCTGGGGACGTGGCTCAGGATATGCAGCAGGATCTCATCCGAAAAGCCGAGAAGGTGGGCGCCCACTGCCACAGCGGCTGCTGTAGGGGGCATGTCTCCATCGTTGGATGTGTCCTGAAAATAAGGGGAACACCAAATTCCCATGGGGTCCCTGAGGGTGGCCTCTTCAGCCAAAGACAGAGCCAAGAGCTGCCCTCGCCACAGTCTGGGAAAGAAGGTGCTTTTACCAAAAATCTTAACTGCAGTGCAAGAAGCCATGATATTCTTCAAAATCCGCTTTTAGATCTGCATATCAGGATCTCTCTTCAAAAGTAAGAAACTTCCATTCTTTTCCAAATTTAAGAGATTTTTTTTCCTACCTGGCATGCTTCAGACTCAACTTAGGACCACTGGCCAGGGCTTTCCACCTGTGAAAACTATTCTCCCACCATCCCAGTATCATGCTTAAAACACTTGGGAGAGGGATCCCTGGGTGGCACAGCGGTTTGGCGCCTGCCTTTGGCCCAGGGCGCGATCCTGGAGACCCGGGATCGAATCCCACGTCAGGCTCCCGGTGCATGGAGCCTGCTTCTCCCTCTGCCTGTGTCTCTGCCTCTCTCTCTCTCTCTGTGTGTGACTATCATAAAAAAAAAAAAAAAAAAAAAAAAAACACTTGGGAGAGAGAATTCCATCAAGAAACAGGAAAAACTGGGGGTGACAACAGTGTTTTGGCCTCTCAGGGTCGCTCTGATGGATATCAAGCCCTCAGACAGGGGCAGAGGGCAGCTCTTCCCAGTGCTGGCATTAGGGGCCAGAAAATCCAGAGAATGAAGCCACCAAGTCCTGATGAATAAGAAACTGTACCTACTGATGGCACTTTGACATCTTAAGATCAGTATTAGCTAACAGGAAGTGCACAAGTACCTCCACCTCATCACACTTTCTGGCTAGAGATTCATATTCCCCACAAGATGTCCACACATTTCCAGGACGCCTGGGTGGCTCAGTAGTTGAGCATCTGCCTTCGGCTCAGGGCGTTAACCCCAGAGTCTCGGGATTGAGTCCCACATTAGGCTCCCTGCATGGAGCCTGCTTCTCTTCCCTCTGTGTCTCTGCCTCTCTCTGTGTGGGTCTCTCATGAATAAATAAATAAAATCTTAAAAAAAAAAAAAAAGAGAGAGAGATGACCACACATTTCGGTTTGTTTTGGTAGCCGTCTGCACAAGATTTTCTCCCCTCCTATGGGCCTTTTGCCGTTCCCAGGTTGCTGTATACAACCCAAAGGGAGAGGGAGCTCAACCCAGGCTCGTGTAACATGAAATCTCCAAGTCAAGGACAAAGGAACTGGAGGCTCTAATCCCCCAGAAGCGATCCACCTGCCCCTAAAAAAGTCCTCACTATGTGGGGAATGGTGTGCCTGACTGACCACCCCAGGAGAGAGCACCCAGGATTATTTCCACTGTCTTTTCCAGTGATTCTGTCTACAAGCTCTCCTCCTCCCTCAGACTGACTTTTCTTCTGTACATATTTGCATGGATGGAAGCACTGAAGCCTGGAAAGCCCTGCTGCTGCCATGGCAACCATGAAATCCGGGGAGGGAGAGCCTGTCTGCACACCCCACGCAGCCTCCAGGGATTTTCCGGGTACTCTGACTGCAACACCCTTCTACTCTGTCCTAACAGGTTTTATGGCCAGCCAAGACCTCGCTGGGCCTGGTAAAGGGTTTCCATAAACATTTCTCACCTGTTTAATAGCACTGACCCTTTCCATGTTCCCTTCTCCATCAGAGGCAGCAGCCAGAAGTGCCCTTCCTGCTCCCCTTTCCATCTGAGGTGCCTTCAATCCTATCTCCCTATTCCTGTGGTTTGCAAGGGCACCCAAGGCCACAACACTCCCAAGGTCACAGTGCTCTGGGGCACCATATTTCAGGGTTAGTGTTCTCAACCATTAGTGATTTTCCTTAGCTCACTGCTTCCCAGAGCCAGTCAAAGGGATCACCCAGACACCTGTTAAAAGTAAGATTCCCGGACCCCACCCCAGACATAGGGACTCCCTCTGTAGGATGAGGCTCAAACCAGAGGCAATCCTTATCAGGCCAGGTTGGCTGTTGCGCTCCAAAGATAGAGGGCTTGAGGACAAGAGGGACTGCTTGAATCTGCCTGCTGAGCACCTTGAGGCAAACCCCTCCAGATCCCCAATCTGCATATTTATCAAAGTAAGAATACTTTCTCAGAGGAATGAAAACACAGGGCAAAACACTCTAAGAAGGTCCAGCATCATATAACATCCACATTATACTACTAATACTGAATTTCTCTTAAAACCACCCAGAAGGGGACGCCTGGGTGGCTCAGTGGTTGAGTGCCTGCCTTTGGCTCAGGGCCTGATCCTGGAGTCCCGGGATCAAGTCCCACATCAGGCTCCCCACATGGGGCCTGCTTCTCCCTCTGCCTATGTCTCTGCTTCTCTCTGTGTCTCTCATGAATAAATAAATAAAATCTTTAATAAAAAAAAAAAAAAAAACACCCAGAAGTTACAGGGGTACCTAGCTAGCTCAGACAGTAGACTTACGTGACTCTTGACCTCAGGGTTGTGAGTTCAAGTCCCACATTGGGCATGGGGCTTATGTTAAAATAAGGAAAATTAAACAAAAAAAATTTAGGGACACCTGGGTTGCTCGGTGGTTGGGCATCTGCCTTTGGCTCAGGGTGTGACTCCAGAGTCCCAGGGTTGAGTTCCCCATCCGGCTCCTTGCATGGAGCCTGCTTCTCCCTCTGCCT
This sequence comes from Canis lupus dingo, assembly GCF_003254725.2. Classification (NCBI taxonomy): domain Eukaryota; kingdom Metazoa; phylum Chordata; class Mammalia; order Carnivora; family Canidae; genus Canis; species Canis lupus. The sequence continues at coordinate 12,294,365 of NC_064248.1, read as the reverse complement.
ATCTCTGCCTCTCTCTTTCTGTGTCTCTCAAGGATGAATAAATAAAATCTTTATAAAAAACCTACCTAGGGGGCAGCCCCGGTGGCACAGCCGCCTGCAGCCTGGGGCGTGATCCTGGAGACCCTGGATCGAGTCCCAAGTCAGGCTCTCTGCATGGAGCCTGCTTCTCCCTCTGCCTGTGTCTTTGCCTCTCATTCTCTCTCTGTGTCTCTATGAATAAATAAATAAAATCTTTAAAAAAAAAAAAAACCTACCTAGGGCAGCCTGGGTGGCTCAGCGGTTTAGCCCCACTTTCAGCCCAGGGCATGATCCTGGAGACCCAGGATCGAGTCCCATGTCAGGATCCCTTCATGGAGCCTGCTTCTCCCTCTCCCTGTGTCTCTCATGAATAAATAAATAAAATCTTAAAAAAAAAAAAAAAACTACCTAAATGTTACATTAAGAAAAAAAAAAGGCAGGAACTGAGCTCCAGCCCCCTGTGTCTAGTCTCAGCACACCCCACAAGATGATTTTCCCCACATTCTGCCCTGGGGCCAGCACCCTGCAGGCACTTGGGAGCAGCTGCCTCCCACCTACCCATCCCCATCTCCAATGGCTCATCCTGGCAGGTGGCTACCGGATTTGCACTAGTCAAGTCTTCCCTGGAACCCAGGCTTTCTAAGCCAAGGTCCTGTGGTTTGTAAGTACACATACATACATACACACACACACCGCTTTTCCCCAGGAAAGGCAGCAGCTCTGCAGAGGTCAACAGCAAACAAGGAATGCTGACTGCAAAGGAGTGAAACAAAAATGCGGCCCAGAGAATGCCCACCTCCACACACACCCATCTACACTGGCAGGAGCTTGCCTCTGTCTCTCAGCACCTCTTGTTCTCAGCCTCAGGGAAACTAAGGCAGAACCATTCTCCATCTCAAAAACGTTAGATAAGAGGTGCCTGGCTAACTCAGTCAGTAGAACACGTGACTCTCAATCTTGGGGTCATTAGTTCAAGCCCCACACTGGGCGTAGATCTCATTTATTTTTTTTTTTTTAAAGATTTTTATTTATTTATTCATTCATAGAGACAGAGAGAGAGAGACAGACAGGCAGAGGGAGAAGCAGGCTCCATGCAGGGAGCCCGACGTGGGACTCGATCCCGGGTCTCCAGGATCACACCCCGGCTGCAGGTGGCGCCAAACCGCTGCGCCACCGGGGCTGCCCTATTTTTTTTTTTTTTTTTTTTTTAAGATTCTATTTTTTTATTCATGAGAGACACAGAGAGAAAGAGAGGCAGAGACACAGGCAGAAGGAGAAGCAGGCTCCATGCAGAAAGCCCGATGCAGGACTCGATCCTGGGACTCCGGGATCATGTCCTGAGCCAAAGGCAGATGCTCAGCCGCTGAGCCACCCCGGCATCCCCTTAGAGCTCAAAAATTAAAAAAATAAATAAATAAATAAAATAAAAAATAAATTAGGGATCCCTGGGTGGCTCAGGGATATGGCTCAGCCGTATCAGTCTCCTCTGCCTGTGTCTCTGCCTCTCTCTCATTAATAAATAAATTTTTAAAATCTTAAAAAAAAAATAGGTAAGTAGCCTGAGGTCAGACTCAGGCTGGGCCTGATCAGTTGAAACTGCCCTTCCCTCCACAAGAAAGGGGCTACTGGGGCTTCCTGACAGATCCAGAACAGGCACCCTGCGGAAAATCAATTCAGGCATGAAGGCAGACAGACGTATCTGAAAACCATACAGCGGGATCCCTGGGTGGTGCAGCGGTTTGGCGCCTGCCTTTGGCCCAGGGCGCGATCCTGGAGACCCGGGATGGAGTCCCACGTCAGGCTCCCTGCATGGGGCCTGCTTCTCCCTCTGCCTGTGTCTCTGCCTCTCTCTCTCTCTCTGTGTGACTATCATAAATAAAAAAATAAAATAAATAAAAAAATAAAAAAAACATACGGCTAGAACCAGATAATGACCACTTACAAGTGGTTTGAAGTGTAAGCTTTAGAGAGTTTTATGCACTTTGCAGAATGTAATATTTCACTTTTTTTTTTTTAAGATTTATTTATCCATGAAAGACACAGAAAGAGGCAGAGACACAGCAGAGGGAGAAGCAGACTCCTCACAGGGAGCCTGATGTGGGACTCGATCCCTGAACTGGGATCACACCCTGAGCCAAAGGCAGATGCTCAACCACTAAGGCACCCAGGGGTCCCTCACTATTTTGTTTTAAGAACTGAAGCAACGAAAAGAAAGAAGAGAGAGAAGAGAAGAGAAGAGAAGAGAAGAGAAGAGAAGAGAAGAGAAGAGAAGAGAAGAGAAGAGAAGAGAAGAGAGAAAAATTAAGTACTGAAACTTCAGTACTTGCCCAAAAAACATCCCTTCCCAGATGTTTACGAGTCAGGCATCCAAAGGAATCACAGCATTCACAAATCAACTGATGAGATGTCTGGAATGATCTAAATAAGCCAAAGAGAGAGGCAGAGATGAAACAAGACTGGTCATGTGTTAACTATGAAAACTGGGCAATGGGTAGGGGGGCTACGCCTGGCTGGCTCAGTCAGTGAATGATGTGACTCTACGTCGTTCGGGTTGTAGGTTCAAGACCCACGTTCATTCGGCATGAAGCTTACTTAAAAACAAAACAAAACAGGGTGTTATTCTGTATGTTGGCAAATTGAACACCAATAAAAAATACATTTATTATTTAAAACAAAACAAAACAGAATAAACACTAAATGGAAAAAAAAAATGAGGGCAGCCCGGGTGGCCCAGTGGTTTAGCGCCGTCTGCAGCCTGGGGTGTGATCCTGGGGGGAGACCTGGGATCGAGTCCCACGTCGGGCTCCCTGCATGGAGCCTGCTTCTCTGCCTGTGTCTCTGCCTCTCTCTCTCTCTCTCTCTCTCTCTCTGTATCTCTCATGAATAAATAAATAAAATATTTCTTTTTAAAAAAAAAAAAGGAAAAAAAATGATCTTTTTATATAAGTGGGCAATTGGGCAGCCAGGGTGGCTCAGCAGTTTAGCGCCGCCTTCAGCCCAGGGCCTGATCCTGGAGATCTGGGATCCAGTCCCACATCGGGCTCCCGGCATGGAGCCTGCTTCTCCCTCTGCCTGTGTCTCTGTGTGTCTGCCTCTCTCTCTCTCTCTCATAAATAAATAAAATCTTTTAAAATAAATAAATAAATAAGTGGGCAGTGGGTACAACAGAAAGGCTCCTTACAGGGCACTTTGACGATACAAGATTGTTAGCTACGGTATATTTCACATTATAAAAACTTTGTTAAATCACAGAGTCAGTGTGAAGAGGTGCACAATTTTGTGGGTTTGCACTCTGCATTCTGTTCCACTTCTTAGGTTTTGGCTTCTCTAGTTGGCCATTTCTGGAATGTGCCCTGCCTCAGGCCTCCAGGCCTTTCAGAACTTTGGCTCAAGGGCTTAAACACAGTGAAGCCCTCCCAGCATCAGCCAGACAGGCTTAACTCACCTTCATCCAGCCCCTCTGCTGCAGGACCAAGGACCGTCCTACACTCCCACCTCATCAGATGAACTGTCACTGTCGTGGTTTGCCTGATTGCTTATCTCCTCACTAAGCCAAGGACAGCTGCTAAACAGGAATCACTTTTTAATTTCCAAGAGAAAGCAGCACTGAACCAGGTGAGTCAACAGATCACCACTTCACAATCATTTGAAGCATTACAAAAAAAGCAGACCCCCACTCCCAGAAACTCCGGGAGTAACCCTGAGTATCTACATTTTTTTTTTTAAGATTTTATTTATTTACTCATGAGAGACACAGAGAGAGAGAGAGAGGCAGAGACACAGGCAGAGAAAGAAGCAAGCTCCATGCAGGGAGCCTGACATGGGACTCGATCCCGGGTCTCCAGGATCACACCCTGGGCTGAAAGAGGCACTAAACCTCTGAGCCACCCAGGATGCCCGAGTATCTACATTTTAAAGTCAGTAATGGAGATGCCTGGGTGGCTCAGTGGTTGAGAGTCTGCCTTTGGCTCAGGGCCTGATCCCGGGTTCCCAGGATCAAGTCCAGCATCAGGCTCTTTGCAATGGAGACTGCTTCTCCTCCCTCTGCCTGTGTCTCTGCCTCTTTCTGTGTCTGTCATGAATAAATACATAAAATCTTTAAAATAAATAAAGTCAGTAATGACTTTCAAAATCAAACCACCTCATTCTGGAATCCTATAGTGGAGACAGTTGCACAGCCTTGTGAATGTATTTTTTAAAACCACTTTGGGGTGACATATGGGTGGTTCAGTGATTGAGCATCTGCCTTTGGCTCAGGTCGTGATCCCAGGATCAAGTTCCACATCACGCTCCCCACAAGGAGCCTGCTTCTTCCTCTACCTATATCTGTGCCTGTCTCTCTGTGTCTCTCATAAATAAATATATAAAATCTTTTTTAAAAATAAAAAGTAAAAAATAAAAACACTTTGGGGCATCTAGTCCGTGGAGCATGCAACGCTTGATCTCAGGGTTGTGAGTTCAAGCCCCACGTTAGGCATAAAATTTACTTTAAACACACACTTTAGGGCAGCCCAGGTGGCTCAGCGGTTTAGCGCTGTCTTCAGCCCGGGGCATGATCCTGGAGACCTGGGATCGAGTCCCATGTCAGGCTCCCTGCTTGGAGCCTGCTTCTCCCTCTACCTGTGTCTCTGCCCCTCTTTCTCTCTCTCGTGTGTGTCTCTCATGAATAAATAAATTTTTAAAAAATCTTTAAAAATAAAAAAATAAACACACACTTTAAAACTGAACTTTATGGGGGCAGCCCCGGTGGCACAGCGGTTTGGCACCACCTGCAGCCCAGGGTGCGATCCTGGAGACCCGGGATCGAGTCCCACATCGGGCTCCGTGCATGGAGCCTGCTTCTCCCTCTGCCTGTGTGTCTCTGCCTCTCTCTCTCTCTCTCTCTGTGTGTGTCTCTCATGAATAAATAAATAAAATATTTTTTAAAAACTGAACTTTATGGTGTGCAAACTATACACCAATAAATAGAAAACAGAACAATCCAGAAGGGTCCTTGATCTCCACATCCAGGGTAGAATGAGGTGCCCATGAAGGAACAAGAGGCCTCTAGCCAGGTCACTCACATATGCTTCAAGGAACAGAGAGCCCTTTGTACCAGGACCCCCTAAGAGCAAGGAACCAGTGCCCCAGCTCCTACAAGTACACACGATTACCTGGAATCTGCTAACACAGTCAGGCTGCCCCATAACTATTCCTTGAAGAGCCTCAGCTTTCCTACCCTTCAATCCTACCACCGTCTGCAGGTGTGTCCCACATCCTCCCTCTCAATCAAGGGGCCACTTCTAAGCCAAACTCACTTCAAATGAAGAGGAACTATCTGCAATCCTGGCCACATCCATTTCGAAGGAAACACTGGAACCTCTGATTCCCCTTCCCCATAGCACAGGTGAGCCCCTAAGACAGGAAATGCACTCCAGGGTCCAAGGCCCAGATGCTAAACACACACACAGGTGCACACAAGTACACAAAGATAGGCAGTAAGCAACAAATGCAAAGACACGGGTCAGAGTCCGGGCCCCCCATACCCTGGTCTGCAGATAAAATACCTTGCACCACATCACAGGGACTCGGACCCAGACTTGCAGAGCACCGAGGAAAGGAATTCCAGGGTAAACCAGAAGTTCCCCAGGTGAAATGGCTTTTCCTCCATTACCCTCCCCAGTCACACAACCAGAGGAAAGTGGGCTGAAACTGAGCATTCAGAGATAGAGGATGGGGTACTGAGTGGGCATGGAAGACGGAGGTCCCATAGGTCCAAGGGCTGAACCCAGGTACAGGGGGCGTGAGAAAGGGGCCTGAGAGGTCTACGGGAGACTGGAAACTCTGGGGGCGCAGAAGCGGGGGAAGAACCCTGGCGATCACGCCTGCGGGCTGGCAAAGGGACGGAAAACCCAAGGGGGGAGAGAACTTGAGCCTTCGCAACAGGATGAGGACCTAGGGGGCGGGGCGGGGCCAGGATAGGGATGCGAAGGACCCAGCGAGGCCGAGGCCAGGGTCGGAGCAGGAAGGACCAAACCTGGCCAACGCCAGGGTTGGAGTGGACTGGGCCAAGGGGGCTGCGGTGGGGGGTCGAGGTCAGGATGGGAAGCATAGAGCCAGGCTGCGGTCGGGACAGGAAGGATGGAGCGGGTTAGCGGGCCGGATGGAAAGGACGCAAAAGGGACCGGGGCGGGATGGGAAGGCCCGAGCGGAGCCAAAGCCGCGGGGCAGGAAGGAGAGCGGAGAGAGGCGCCGGCCGTACCTCCTCGGAGCTGGCCATGGTGAAAGCGGGCGGGGCCGCGGCTGCCAGAGCCGCAGCCCCAGGGCCTCCCCTGGCCCGCCAGGGATGCTCAAAGCCGGCGCGTCCGCGGCTCCACAGAGACCCCGGTAGGGGGCGGGGGCCTCGGCCTCCTGCCACTTCCGGCGCCTGCCGCTACGTACTTCCGCCCGCCAACCGGCGTGCCCCGGGGGGGCCGCCATGTTGGGTGCGGCGCTGTTCTCTGGGGCCCTGTTAGGGATGCGGGTTGAGCCCAGGAGCACTACGTCAGCCGCAGCGTCCTCTCGGGCCCGGGCTCTCCCTCGTCTGCTCTCTGCCTGCTACTTTCCAGCCACAATGTCCCCCTGCCGGCCCGGCACTCTCTTGCCTCCGGGCCTTGGCATTCGCGTCCCCATGCCTGCAAGTGTCTACTCGTGGGACCACCGTGCGGAAAACCACATCTCCTCCTCCCCTAAACTTGCGTCTTATCTTGTATTTCTCCCCATAGCTCTTTGCAGTATCTGACGTCCCGTGTCTTTTTGTTTCTTTCTTTTTTTATTTTTTTCGTTTGTTTTGTTGTCCTCTTGCTGCGCTCAGCCACGCACTAGTAAAAATCAGTGGGGAACACTTGGGTCAGAACCGGTGCCGAGTCCTGAGTGACCCTAGGCATGTAGATCTTTGCGCTGGGGGTGGGGGTGTTTCCCCACAGTTGTGGAGGCCAGAAGTAGGGAATGAAGATGTGACTGGGCCATGTTCCAATGGCTCTAAGGAAGAATCCCCTCTTGCTCTTCCGGGCTCTGGGTGGTGGTCAGCAATCCTTGGAGTCCCTTGGTTTGCAGCTGCATCACTCACAAGTTCTGCTCTCTCCCTAGAGGACCCACCCTCTTCATATGTGTGCCCGCGAACATGTGTGCACATAGCCTTTCTTTAAAAGACACCAGTCTTGGGCAGCCCCGGGTGGCTCAGGGTTGAGGGCCTCCTTCAGCCCGGGGTGTGATCCTGGAGACCCAGGATCGAGTCCCACGTCAGGCTCCCTGCATGGAGCCTGCCCCCCCCCCCCCCGCCCCCCGTCTCTCTTGAATAAATATTATAAATAAACAAACACACACCAGTCTTGGGGCACCTGGGTGGCTCAGTGGTTGAGCATCTGCCTTTGGCTCAGGTTGTGATTCTGGGGTCCTGGGTTGGAGTCCTGCATCAGGCTCCCCACAGGGAGCCTGTGTCTCCTGTGTGTCTCTCATGAATAAATAAAAATCTTTAAAAAGAAACAAAAGACACCAGTCTTGTTAATTTAATACCCACCTTAATCTAAGATCTTAACTAGTGACATGCAAAGAGCTTGTTTCCAAATAAGGTCACATTCCAAGGTTCTGGGCAGACATAAATCTTTGGGGGACACTTATTCAACCTAGTACATCAGGTTTCATACGCTCTCCCTGGGCCTCATTTTCCTCCCACCTCATTGGGTTGAGCCTGTTAGTAGCAAGAGGCCTTTGATGAGCTCCTGTGGGTGGACCTTCCTGGGGGCAGGCACAGTCCTTGCCTCAAAGAGTTTATGGTTTAGTCAACAGTTAAATACAACTTGAAGCGTAATAAGCATGACTGTTAATGGAGGTACCATTGTTTACCATTGAAGCATTGACAATGGAGCCCAACTATGACAGAGGCAGGCATCTGGAATTTCACAGAGGCCCAGGTTTCTCCTCCAGTCCTCCTAACTCCTGACCCATTCCTTCTTTTCCCCTACAGTCTGTAATCAAGTATGTTTTTCACTATGGCAGAGGTGTTTTATTTTCTCTCCCTTGGGGAAGAGGCTGCTTTTGGGCAAACAGACTTGAGCGATCGATTGTAGAAAGGCCCCACAGCGTCCACTTAGCTGAACACAGGCCCATCAGGTGACGCAGCTCAAAATATCCGTAGGCACTAACTCACCAATGGGCTACTTACAACCCAGCACAGTTACCAATAAAGGGCAAATGCCATATGTTGCCATATGTAATTTTATTTATTCATTTATGAGAGACACAGAGATATCAGCAGAGGAAGAAGCAGGCTCCCTGTGCAGAGCCCCATGTGGGACTCAATTCCAGGGCCCCAGGACCACGACCTGAGCCAAAGGCAGATGCTCAATCACTGAGCCACCCAGGCACCCCACCCTCCCTCTTTATTTTTTGAGATTTTGTTTATTCATGAGAGACACACAGAGAGAGGGAGAACAGGCTCCCTGCAGGGAGCCCGACGTGGGAATTGATCCTGGGACTCTAAGATCACGCCCTGGGCCAAAGGCAGGCGCTAAACCACTGAGCCACCCAGGGATCCCCACCCTCCCTCTTTAAAAACAATCCTTATCCACTACCTCCTTGCTAAGAGCCTCTGCTTTGCTGTCCTGCCCGCTGCTCCCTTGCAGGTGTATTCAGAAAACTTATATAGGCTTTGTCCTGACCCAGGTGAATTCTTTCACAGCCTGTGCCATCAGGTCCCACCTGATCATCACCTCACATCCGGGGGCTCCCATCTGATTGGGAGAGATGCCCCAATTAGACATCACACCCCACTAGAACAGAGTTTGCGAATAACAGGCCCCCAATAAACCATTGTCAACTAAATGGCTGATTACATGAGATGATCCATGTTAGTGTCCCCAACGCAGAGGAGCGATTCAGGAACTGTAATTACTGGGAGTCCCACCCTTCCCAGGTGTTCCAGGTTTGAGGAGCATTTAGTTGGAAACCCCTGAGTGTGGGCCCCAGGCAACCAAGGTGGGGAGTCAGTTCCAAAACCTCATTGCTCTTACAGGTGTGTAGCTTCCAGGTTTGGGGAACACTTCCCCACAGCATTTTCAGTGGCTCCTGCTCTGACAGTGATCTCTGTTACCTCTCACTCCCTCCAGGTCATCTAGATATGGGGTCTGGAGGAAAGTGTTTTCCTAATATAAATGACAATGACCACTGTTACCACACCAGTGCTTATCACTCACACTTTCCATGTGGGACCTTATTGGAAATGTCACTGAATCCTGGGTAAACTCTATTATTACCTCATCTTGCAGAAGAGAATACAGGTCCGCGTGAGTAGCAAAATTAGGATTGGAGCCAACATTGTCTCTACTCCAGAACCAGAGGCTTGGGAGAAACAGAGCCTCCAGTTCCACCTCTGTAGGTATATTTCAGGGAGCAGAACCTCTGAGAACCAGAAGGCTCCAGCAAGGGGTGAATGGAGCCCGCTGAAGGTGGTCAAGGCAGGGAGAGGCCCTTGGATGAAGCCCATCAGGCGTGGGAAAGCCTCTTCACCTGCCCCAGGGGGCTTTCCTGTGCCAAAGTCCTCACCTTTGAGAGGTCCCACCAGAAGCTCGTCCTGATGCAGCCAGAATAACCTTTTATTTTATTTTAAAATATTTTATTTATTTGAGAAAGAAGGAGAGAGAGCAAGCTTGAGTGGGGGTGGGGGGAGTAGAGAGAGAAGCAGACTCTCCACTGAGCACAGAGCCCAGTGTGGGGCTCCATGCGGGGCTCAATACCAGGACTCCAAGATCATGACCTGAGCCAAAGTCAGATGCTTAACCGACTAAGCCACTCAGAAACCCCCAGAGTGACCTTTTAAAACTGTGCATGTAGAGGGGAAAAGTTACTTTCACAGAGGAAACCAGCACACAGATGTTTATAGCAGCTTTATTCATAATTTCCAAAACTTAGAAGCAACCGAGATAACCTTTGGTAAGTGACAGAGAAATTATAGTCCCATTCAGACACTGGAATATTTTCTCTTATATTTTTATTTATTTATTTTTTATTTATTTATTTATGAGAGACACGGAGAGAGAGAGAGGCAGAGACACAGGAGAAGGAGAAGTAGGCTCCATGCAGGGAGCCCAACATGGGACTCGATCCCAGGTCTCCAGGATCACGTCCTGGGCTGAAGGCGGCGCTAAACCACTGAGCCATCTGGGCTGCCCCTTCTTAGGTTTTTGTTGTGTGTGTGTGTGTGTGTGTTTTAAGATTTTACTCATTTATTCATGAGAGACACGGGGCGGGGAGGGGGGCAGAGACACAGGCAGAGGGAGAAGCAGGCTCCATGCAGGGAGCTCGACGTGGAACTCGATCCCGGGACTCCTGGATCATGCCCTGAGCTGAAGGCACATGCTAAACTGCTGAGTTACCCAGGCGTCCCTAGATTTTTTTTTTTTTTAGTAATCTCTATACCCAACATGGGGCTTGAACCCATGAGTGTGGGGTTCAAGAGTCACACAGTCTACCAACTGAGCCAGCCAGGTGCCCTGAGACAATGGAAAATTATTCAGCACTAAAAATAAATGCTCTATCGACCCATGAAAAGACATGGAGGAAACTTAAGTGCAATTTTACTAAGGGAAAGAAGCCACTCTGGAAAGGCTGCATATGGTATGATTTCAACCATATGACATTTTGGAAAAGGCAAAACTTTGGTAACTTGAAAATAATCAGCAATCTCCAGGGGTCAGGGGAAGGGAAAGATAATAGAGGATTTTTAGGCAGTGAAACTCAGCTGAGGTCTTGATCTCAAGCTTGGGTCATGAGTTCAAGCCCTGAATTGAGCTCCAGCCTGGAGCCTACTTAAAATAAAATAAAATAAAATAAAATAAAACAAAACAAAACAAAACAAAATAAAATAAAATAAAATAAAATAAAATAAAACAAAACAAAATAAATAAATAAAATAATAAAATAAATAAATAAATAAAATAAATAAAAATAAATAAAATAAATAAATAAAATAATAAAATAATAAAATAAAAATAAAATAAATAAAATAAAATAATAAAATAAATAAAATAAAATAAAATAAAATAAAATAAAATAAAATATAAAATAGGGATCCCTGGGTGGCGCAGTGGTTTGGCGCCTGCCTTTGGCACAGGGCGTGATCCTGGAGATCCGGGATTGAATCCCACGTCGGGCTCCCGGTGCATGGAGCCTGCTTCTCCCTCTGCCTGTGTCTCTGCCTCTCTCTCTCACTGTGTGCCTATCATAAATAAAATAAAATAAAATAATTAAAAATAAATTAAATAAATAAATAAATAAATAAATAAATAAATAAATAAATAAATAAATAAAAAGATGCCTGGGTGGCTCAGCGGTTTATCACCTGCCTTCCACCCAGGGCGTGATCCTGGGGTCTCAGGATCAAGTCCCTTTTCGAGCTCCCTGCGTGGAGCCTGCTTCTCTGTCTGCCTGGGTCTCTGCCTCTGTGTGTGTGTGTGTCTCACGAATAAATAAATAATATCTTTATTTTATTTTTTTAATAAATAATATCTTAAAAAAATTTTTTTAATAAAATAACCAAAAAACACCAAACCCATACAGTGTAGGCACCAAGAGTGACCCCTAACATAAACTATGGATTCTGAAAAAAAAAAAAAAAAAAACTATGGATTCTGGATGATAATGACGTGTTGGTATAGGTTCATCAGTGGTAACAAATGCATCACTCTGGTAGGCGATGTTGACGCTGAGGGCAGCTGTGCCTGTGTGGGAGCAGGGGATATATGGGAAATCTCTGTACTTTCAATTTTTATGTGAACCTAAAACTGCTCTATAAAGTCAAGACAGGGATCCCTGGGTGGCACAGCGGTTTAGCGCCTGCCTTTGGCCCAGGGCGTGATCCTGGAGACCCGGGATCGAATCCCACATCGGGCTCCCGGTGCATGGAGCCTGCTTCTCCCTCTGCCTATGTCTCTGCCTCTCTCTCTCTCTCTCTCTCTCTGTGACTATCATAAATAAATAAAAATTTAAAAAAAATTAAAAAAAAATAAAGTCAAGACAAATAAATTAATTAATTAATAAATTAATTAATTAGATATAAATATAAATAAATAAAAAGTCAAGACTAGGGGCACCTGGATGGCTCAGTGGTTGAGCATCGGCTCAGGGCGTGATCCTGGTTCTCGGGATCAAGTTCCGCATCAGGCTCCCTGAAAGGAACCTGCTTCTCCCTCTGTATGTGTCTCTGCCTCTGTGTGTCTCTAATGAATAAATAAAATCTTTTTATTTTTATTATTTTTTTAATAAATTTTTATTTATGAGAGAGAGAGAGAGAGAGAGAGAGGCAGAGACACAGGCAGAGGGAGAAGCAGGCTCCATGCACCGGGAGCCCAACGTGGGATTCGATCCTGGGTCTTCAGGATCGTGCCCTGGGCCAAAGGCAGGCGCCAAACCGCTGCGCCACCCAGGGATCCCCAAATAAAATCTTTTTTAAAAAACTAAAGACTATTAATATTTTTGTATTGAGTATCGCTGACACAGTTACATTAGTCTCAGGTGTAAAAAATCCCTTCATTAAAAAAAAAATATTTTGAGTTCAGGAGTCACACACTCTACCCACTGAGCCAGCCAAAACACTCCTGAATTCTTAGTTTTAATTAATTTAAATTAAATTTAAATGGTCATATATGGTCATATATAGCTAGTGGCCCCTATGGGACAGGACTATGAGCTCTATGAGGGAAGAGGCGATGTCCCCTAGCATTGTATGGCTGCTCAAATAGAAGTTGAGGGGCACCTAGGTCAATGAAGCGTCTGCCTTCAGCCCAGGTCATGATCCCCGAGTCCCAGGATCGAGCCCTACATCAGGCTCCCTGCTCAGTGGGGAGTCTGTTTCTCCCTCTCCCTCTCTCAATGCCTGTGCCTGTGCTCCCTCTCTCTTTAAAGATTTATTTATTTATTCATGAGAGACACAGAAAGAGAGAGAGAGAGAGAGAGAGAGAGACATAGGCAGAGGGAGAAGCAGGCTCCCCGCAGAGAGCCCAATGTGGGACCCAATCCCGGATTCCGGGATCACGCCCTGAGCTGAAGGCAGATGCTCAACTGCTGAGCCACCCAGGCGTCTCTCTCTCTCTTAAATAAATAAAATCTCTTTTAAAAAAATTGAATAATGAATGACTGCATGAGCAAGCATGAACCACTTGGCAGGGGTCTCCGGATGGTTCCAGCCTCTGTGTCCCTTGGGTGATTCCAGGCCAGAGCAGGTGTTCAAATCCTGCCACTGCCACCTCAGAGCTGCGTTACCCTCCAAGCCTGTGTCCCCACAAGGAAGGTGACTGCCCTGGGACCTGAACCTCTGTGTGTCCACACCACCAGGATCCAGGAAGAAATGTCAGGATGAAAGGGAGGAACTGAGCCCCCGTGCCTACCAGGATTCCCCAGGGGAATCAATCTATCTATCTATCTATCTATCTATCTATCTATCTATCTATCTATCTATCTATCTGAGGAGGGCTGCTTTGCAGAAGAGGGCCATTCCTGAGAGATGGATCTGGGCGTATTAGAAAGGTGAGCCTGAGTGTCAGGGCCGCCTCATGGGGGAGCCAGCCACCTGAGAAAGCTGGGAGCTTCCCGTCCCAGGGTAGAGCAAGCCAAGAGGAAGGGGGAGGTGTCAGAGTAGAGAAGGATCAGGTGGGGGCGAGCCTTGAGGTGTCTGGCCGCTGATCCACCAGGCTACACAGGTGTTAGGTTCCAGCTTTCTCACATGAGGCAGTGACCTGGGGCCAGCCATCACTGTCCTCTTGGCTGTGGCTTCGTATCCAGTGCACAGTAGACAAGAAGTAGTAGCATCCTCTCACTTGGCCTTTTCTGGGGTCAGGCTTCCTGGTGTTGGGCCTTTGCTCCAAGCCAGGCAGCAAATGGCCAGCTTTGAGAGAAGGGCCCAAAGGACTCTCAAGGTCAAGCATGTGTGATTCAGCTGCACTTCCAGAGCCTTACAAGCAAAGAGATTGGTGGGGCACCTGCTCACAACCCACTCTAGGTGGATGTTCCCATTTCCCAGACAGGTACATAGATGGTGATATGACTCCTCAAGACCACTTAGATAAGACATAGGGCCCCATGGGCAGCCTGGGTGGCTCAGCGGTTTAAGCGCCTGCCTTCGGCCCAGGGTGTGATCCTGGTGTTCCGGGATCGAGTCCCACATCAGGCTCCCTGCATGGAGCCTGCTTCTCCCTCTGCCTGTGTCTCTGCCTCTCTCTCTCTCTCTCTCTCTCTCATGAATAAGTAAATAAATAAATAAAATATTAAAAAAAAAAAAAAAGACATAGGGCCCCAGCCACCGTGCTGTTCTGTTTCAGTGTTGTCTCCATTCCCCTGGCCTCTGTTCCTGATCATTCCACGCCTCTGTCTGCTACATGCAAGCCTACACCTCCACCTGCCCAACAAGCCCACACCTCCACCTGCTCAGCTGACTCTGCCTCCGGCAGCTCAGGAACCCTCTTCCCAAAAAGCCTTTTGGGGAAGCCTCTTACCCCAGAGTGACACCTCCCCACTCCCCAGTCAGCTGTCTTTATGGTCCTTTTTCTTTTCTTTTTTTAAATATATTTTTTAAGATCTTTATTTATTTATTCATGAGAGGCACGGAGAGAGAGAGAGGCAGAGACACAGGCAGAGGGGGAAGCAGGCTCCATGCAGGGAGCCCAACGGGGGACTCGATTCCGGGTCTCCAGAATCAGGCCCTGGGCTGAAGGCAGTTGCTCAACCACTGAGCCACCCAGGTGCCCCTGTTTTTCTTTTTGCTCAAAAGAGACGAAATGATGAGTGCTTTTTTTCCTCCTTCTTTAATCTGCATTTCTTAGTGGTTGTTGGGGTTTTTTTTCTAGTTTTATGGAGATGCAATTTGCTAGGTTTTGACAGGTGTGTGCACCGTGACACCTGACTCTTAACCCCCACCCTGGACCAGCATAGTGAGCACCTAAATCACCCTGTGGTCCTGCATCCTTACTCACTTGCAGCCTCTGTTCTCCCTCCTCATCACAACTAGGCACTGTACCTTCATTTGTTGGCCTAATATTATATTTCCCCTTTACGCTGTGTGCCTCATGTGGGCAGGGAGCACATCTGGTTTCTTCTCCACTGCGCCCCCGGTCCCTGGCACAATGCCTGGTACAAATAATGGTTGGAGAGAGGAAGGAAGGAGGAAGGGTAGAAAGGAACAAGGAAGGAAAGGCAGGCCCAGCATACACTGGGCCCTTAAAAGGGATCCCTGGGTGGCACAGCAGTTTGGCACCTGCCTTTGGCCCAGGGCGCGATTCTGGAGACCCGGGATCGAATCCCACATCGGGCTCCCGGTGCATGGAGCCTGCTTCTCCCTCTGCCTGTGTCTCTGCCTCTCTCTCTATCATAAATAAATAAAAATTAAAAAAAAAAATGCTTGTCGAGTGAATATGTGGCCCCTGGTGGAAACTTGCAGCACAGAGCCCAGGGCTTTCATCACCTCTGAGTAGGATCACAAGAGCTGGAACTGGCGGGCGGGCAGGCGGCGGGGGGGGGGGGGGGGGGGGGGGGGGGGGGGGCGGGGGCGCGCGACACAGGACTCCTGGCATCCTGGGCATGCTGCTGTATCACTTCCTCTGGGCCAGCTGTGTGCACATCAGAGAGGTAGCCTAGGATCAAAGGAATGGGACTGCTTCTGGAGCCCACTCCACACACCCACTGTGGTGTTTTATGTACTGAACTAGGAAAACCTGCCAAGGTGAGCTCAGGGGATCATCACAAGTCTTGTTGGGTTTTGGAAGCCATCAGGTCTTAGATTTTGTGCCCACTGACCCGTCACCTTGCTGAGTAGAATTACTTGGGTCCCTCCAAACTTGCTACAACACCAAGAGATTCCAAGGCACGCCCGGCCCTTAGGAGGGTCTTTGCTCTTCTGTAAGGTGGGAGGCAGTGGGCCACCATATTCCCAGGGTCCACAGTGCCCCAAAGGTGCAGCCCAGGGCTGGAGGGAGCCCCAGGCCCATGGAGGGAGGGGCAAGGCCCCTCAAGATCTCAAATCTAGATTGGCTGGATTCTGGGCCTCCTACTCCCTCTGGAGAAAGGAGGGCAAGGGGCACCCTGCATGGAGGTCGTCCACTTTGCCACAGCTTCTAGCTGACCTTAAGGCAGGCCAGTCTTGGAGCACTGCATTAAAGTCAGAAAACACTTTCAGCGCCAGTCAGACCCTGCCCCCCAGGAGCGGCCTGCACTGGAAACCCAGGCTGAATGCACAATAAGGGACGCATCCCAAGGCAGAATCCAGACCCCGGGGAAGGACTTGCCCAGAGCCAATTAGAGCACTCTGCAACCGGACATGCCTTCACACCCGGGCACCGGACGGGCCCCGGACGCCACCAGGATGCTGCCCTGCAGAATCCCAGCTCAAGTGCTTTCTTTGGCTACTAGGGAAGGATCATCCCAGGAGAGCTGGCAGAAAAGGTGGAAGCCCACCCAGAGAGTCTTGTGGCCAATCAGGAAGGACAACAGACAGCTAAGACAAAGGTACATGGTCTAGGAGCCCCCACCCCAAAAGGACACCAAACTCAGACGTCCCAATACCAGGAGGTCGGCACCTGGAATACCGACCCTCCCCCTTTTTAGTATAGGCTGCCCACTTTCCTGAAGCATCTGGGCCCCAGAACTTTGAGAAATAGGGGTATACAGTTATCAAGTCTAGGCCAGTACCCATAATTCCCCTCAATCCACCTCTCACCCTAGGACTCTTAAAATGTCAAGGTTAGATGCCCCTGATCCCCCTTCCAAGATAGGGACAGCTTGGTCCCCCTGCTGCCCCACCCTTCTCCCCAACACCCAAGAAGCCACATCTCCTTTCTTTAAGGTGTGCACTTTATTGAACTGGTCTCAAGTCAGTGTACAGGTAAGCCCTGGATGCCTCCATGCCTCAGCCCCACTCCCAGGGAGACCAAAAGCCTTCATAAATCTTCAATTGGGGGACAAAAAACAAGGGCCGTGATGGCAGACCATTCAAAATAAAACAAAAAGAACAAGTATTAAGGCGAAGATTAAAAAAAATTTGGACTACATAATTTACACAAAAGCAATTCTCTTTCCCTCCCCTGTGTGGACTCGGGCGAGGACAGGCCCTTCTCTGCAGGGAGAAACGGGGTGGCTTTTGGGAAGGCAAAGGACTTCCTGTAACAATGCATCTCACGATATTTGGAATGACTATTAAAAAAAAAAAAAAGAACAATGTACAATCAAAGTCCTCGGCCACATTGTAGAACTTTGGGGATGCTCGCTCCAACCCACTGCTGTCACCTTCTCCGTTCCAGTTTTTAAATCCTGAGTCAAGCGCCAAAAAAACAAAACAAAACCGAAAAAAAAAATAAAAAAAAAAATAAAAAAAATTAAAAATTCAAAAACAAAAATTAAAAAAAAAAAAAAAACAAATAAAGCCATGCCAATCTCATCTCGGTTTCTGCGCAAGTTAGGTTTTGTCAAGAAAGGGTGTAACGCAACTAAAGTAACAGTCCGCCTAGAAGCATTTGCGGTGGACGATGGAGGGGCCGGACTCGTCGTACTCCTGCTTGCTGATCCACATTTGCTGGAAGGTGGACAGTGAGGCCAGGATGGAGCCCCCAATCCACACAGAGTACTTGCGCTCAGGGGGTGCGATGATCTGGGGGAAGAAGAGTAGAGTGAGCATGAGATCCAGCCCTGGAAGGCAGAGGAGCAAGCCCACGGGAGCCACCCCCACGTGCCCAGGCCAGCTAAGTCCCCAACCTTGATCTTCATTGTGCTGGGTGCCAGGGCAGTGATCTCCTTCTGCATCCTGTCAGCGATGCCAGGGTACATGGTGGTTCCACCAGACAGCACTGTGTTGGCATAGAGGTCCTTGCGGATGTCAACGTCACACTTCATGATGGAGTTGAAGGTAGTTTCATGGATGCCGCAGGATTCCATGCCTGGGAGGAAACAGAAGCTGGACTTAGCTTCAGGGGGTGGCCACGAGGGGGACTCTGCGGTGGGGGGGGGGGAGGGAGGCTGGTCACTTACCCAGGAAGGAAGGCTGGAAGAGAGCCTCTGGGCAGCGGAACCGCTCGTTGCCAATAGTGATGACCTGCCCGTCGGGCAGCTCATAGCTCTTCTCCAGGGAGGAGCTGGAGGCCGCGGTGGCCATCTCCTGCTCGAAGTCCAGGGCCACATAACACAGCTTCTCCTTGATGTCACGCACGATTTCCCGCTCGGCGGTGGTGGTGAAGCTGTAGCCACGCTCCGTGAGGATCTTCATGAGGTAGTCGGTCAGGTCCCGGCCAGCCAGGTCCAGACGCAAGATGGCATGGGGGAGGGCGTACCCCTCATAGATGGGCACCGTGTGGGTGACCCCGTCACCGGAGTCCATCACGATGCCAGTGGTGCGGCCAGAGGCGTACAGGGACAGCACAGCCTGGATGGCCACGTACATGGCTGGGGTGTTGAAAGTCTCGAACATGATCTGTAGGAGGAGAGGGGCCAAGTCACGCTCCGGAAACCACCACCAGAAGTGGCCAGGCCAGACCGGGAACATGCAGAGAAAAGTGCAAGGAACACAGCTACATGTGCTGGGGATCCTGGGATGGGGATTCACTTCAGACCTACTGTGCACCTACTGAATACACACTCCAAGGCCACTTGACACAAGCCTCATTGGCTTTGTCACACGAGCCAGTGTTAGTACCTACACTCACAGCATCTTATAACCTCAAACACCTAATCAGAAAGGCAAACACCAGAAAAGATGCCATCTGGGAATAAGCAAATAGAACCTGCAGAGTTTCCAAAGAAGACTCAGTTCAAAGAAGAAAATCCTAGGAGAATGGCAGAAGAAAGAACAAGTGAGAAAGGGCGTGGCACGGAAAAGCAAGAAAGGATGGGGTGGCCGCCCACAAAAGGCCAGCGGGCCACTGACCTGGGTCATCTTCTCACGGTTGGCCTTGGGGTTCAGGGGGGCCTCGGTCAGCAGCACCGGGTGCTCCTCGGGGGCCACGCGCAGCTCGTTGTAGAAGGTGTGGTGCCAGATCTTCTCCATGTCGTCCCAGTTGGTGACGATGCCGTGCTCAATGGGGTACTTCAGGGTCAGGATGCCCCTCTTGCTCTGGGCCTCATCGCCCACGTAGGAGTCCTTCTGGCCCATGCCCACCATCACGCCCTGCGGAAGGAGGGGCGAGGCGCCCTGAGCGCGGGCCCGGGGCCCCAGAGAGCCACCCCGAAAGCCGAAGGCCAGGCCCTCCCCCTCCCCCTCCCCCCAGGTCACACGCGAGGCCGGCGCCCTACCTGGTGCCGGGGGCGCCCCACGATGGAGGGGAAGACGGCCCGGGGGGCGTCGTCGCCTGCGAAGCCGGCCTTGCACATGCCGGAGCCGTTGTCGACCACAAGCGCAGCGATATCGTCATCCATGGCGAACTGCGGGGACCGCGGGGCCTGAGCCGGGGGTCGGGTGGGGCCGCCCCCGCCCAGCCCACTTCCGGCGCGCCGCAGCCTCGAGCCGCCAGGGGGCGCCGGCGCGCGCCCACATTGGGGACAAAGGCGGCCGGGCCGGCAGCGTTATTACCATAAAAGGCAAACGCTGGTTAGAGGCGGCCCCGCGGCGCGCGGCAGGAAGCCAGGCCCCCGCCCCCTCCCCACCCGGGGCTGGCTCCGCCCCCGCCCCGTTCAAAAACGCGCCGGCCGGGATGGCGCGAGGCGGACACGCCTGCGGGAGCCGGCGGCGCGGGGAGGAAGTGCGCGCAGGCGCCCTCGCGCCGCGGCGACCCCACCCCTTCCGGCCGGCCGCGGCCTGGGGCCCAAGCGCGCACGCGCATGCGCAGCCGCGCGCCCAGCCCCCACCCGCCTGGCGGGGCAGCCGCCGCGCCCTCCCACCCACCCGGCCGCCCGCCGCTGCGCCGGGCAGCCCGAGAGAGCGGACGAACCGAACCGGGCGGCCCGCTGGGATAGAGAGCCGCGGCCGCCTAGGCCGGGGTAGCAGCACACCGGGGGCGCGCGGTGCGAGCGCAGTCCCGGCCCGAGCGAGGGGCGCGCGGCCCCTCTGTCCGCCCGGCGGCTCTGTCCGTGCGCGGGGCCGGAGGCCGAGGGGCCCGCCCGGAGGCGGCGGAGGCGGAGGCGGAGGCGGCGCGGGGCCGCAGCGCCGGGCCGGCCCGGGGCCTTACCTGGGGGTGGTAGTAAACCGGCGGCGGCGGCGGCGGAGCGGCGAGGGCGAGGGGCCTGTGCTCGCGGGGTGGACGCGGTCTCGGCGGTGGCTGCGCGTCGCGCCGCCGGGTTTTATAGGGCGCCGCTGCGGCCGCTCGAGCCATAAAAGGCAACTTTCGGAACGGCGCGCGCTGATTGGCCCCACGCCGCTCACTCACCGGCCTCGCAGCACAGTGCAGCATTTTTTTACCCCCTCTCCCCTCCTTTTGCAAAAAAAAAAAAGAGAGAGAGAAAGAGAGAACGAGCCGGGCTGGGAGAGAGCGAGAGCGAGATTGAGGAAGAGGAGGAGGGAGAGAGTTTTGGCGTCGGCCGCCCTTGGGTGCTGGGCCCCTGCACGCCGCCCTGCCGGGCAGTCACCGCTCCGGCCCCCAGTGTTCTCCACCCTGGGACCCTCCGGGTGGAGACATCACAGAAGCAGGGAGCACCCCACTGGGCAAGGGTCAGCATGGGTGCTGGGGTCCCTGGTTGCTGTGGGTGCTTAAGGAACAGTTGCAGGGGGAGGATTGTTCAACCTCAACTCAACGGCCTGGAAAGCCTGGATTGGGGCGGGGGTCTCTGCCTGGAGGTGCTCAGCTTGTTAAGTGAGGGGCACTACTACTCAGGGACCTGGCGCAGAGTGGTATGGTGTGTGGGGAGTCAGGGAGCGTGTGGCCACTTAACAGGGGCCTCAGGCCCCAGAGACAGGACAGGCATCAGGAGCAAGTGGCTGGAAGTTCCCTGTGAAGAGAGCTCCAAGCTTCCCCTGCAGCAGGCCTGGAGGTGGGCTCTGTAGAGCAGAGAAACTGTTCCCATGGAGCCAGACTGCTTCCAAGAGCTGCCTGGTCACACCCAGCCAAGCCAGACCTGGGCCGTTAGCCCACGACCCAGGCAGCTGCTGGGCAAAGGCAGGCAGGGCTGCTCAGCAGCCTGGGGCCCACCATCCATCCTCTGTCATGTGTAGCCACAGCGGAACTGCTGTCCTAAACCATCTGGAGCCTGCCAAGGATCCTTAATGCCCCAGGGATGGGTTAAGCTGGGGGGGGGGGGCGGGCAGGATGGCAGGGACAGGAGCTGAAGACCAGCTGCCCTCAGCGAAGACCCTCTCCTTGTCACCCTTTCCTGCCTGGGTTCCTCCACCAAACACTGGGCAAGATCTGGGTGCCCAGGAGTGTTCTGGGTGGCTCCCTGCTCTGAGAGCTGCCAGTCTGGCAGGCAGAGCCTGTACCCAGATGGTGGTCAACAATGATCCTTGAGTGGCAGACAAAAGCCCAGGGGCTGTGGGACCACAGAGGGCCATCAGCCTAGAGGACTGCTCTACAGAGCCTTCTTGGAGGTGGTGACAGGAAGTTGAATTTTCACACAGCAGGAAGGGTGGTCTAGGTAGGGACACTGGCCTGTAGCCACTGGTCTGTCTAGGCACCCCAAGCCTGCCCAGGGCTTTGCTGCACGTAGTAGGTGCTTCTGCGTTGGGCATTGAAACCAGTGAACCATTAGTCTATATATGGATGTGCAGTCCTTGGCCAGAGAAGCAGTGGCCTGGTCCTGCCTACCACAGGTGGCTGGCCGAAAGGCACTTTGCAGTTACAGGGGCCACATCTAGTGGGAAGGGTAACCATCACCCAGCGCACAGCAGAATCCTCAGGCTCAGAGCCACATGCCAGCATCCCCAGAGAACTGCCAGGAGCCTCGCTGCAGCTCTCCAATCACCGCTCCGGGCTTGGGGGAATGTTCCCAGCCTGTCCACTCCCTGCCTCCCAGGGACTGCTCTGTCCCTGGCCTTATAGCTCTCAGTCATGGGCATCAGGCCAGCCAGCTGCCCTGGGGCCTGTCAACCCTGCGATTCAGGGGCTGGGGAGCAACTCTCTTTTTTGCCTGTCAGTAAGGGCTGCTCGTGGCCATTGGCTGATCCTGCAGGGGGGCTGAGCAGGCTGGGACTAGGGCTGCAGGGCCACGGACAGACGGACAGACGGACAGACGGAAGGCTCTAGGGCGGTTCTAGGCAGCTGTGTGGGGCGGAGAGCAGGCCTGCTCCCCAAGCAGGAAGCAGGACCTGTGTAGCCACCTCGCTTGTTCTCCACCGGGGTGGGCCAAGGGCCCGCACCACCCCAACCTCACCTCAGACTGCAACACTCCCGGCACTAAGTCTGCAGCCATGAACTCCTGCTCCTGGTGCTCTCCTGGCATCCTTCACAGCCCATCACAAAAGGCCCTTTTGGTGGGGTGAGCCCTTTGGCATCTGCAGCCCATACTGCCCTTGCACTCAAGACACTGCACCGGGCTGGCATTTGCAGCTCGGCCTCCCCCACCAGACCTTGAGCCCTGGCTTCCACCTCTCCCACTGCACCCTCCCCAGGGCTCAGTGCTGGTGAATGAACAAGTGACTTGGTCACCAAGTGATCTTGGGTATCCTCACCCCTCCAAAAGGACTTTGGAAGAAGGAGGGCTTCGGGGGAGCAGTGGGGGGGAGGGGGCTGGGCCGCAAGCCTAGGGGGAGGGGAGGAGAAAAAGAGGAAGTGGAGCCTGCCAGAGGAAGGGGGAGGAGACATGCGGGAGAGGAAGTGAACAGGTTCTTTGCTTGGGAACTTTGCCCTTGCAGGGAGTTTTCAGAACTGTCACTGGGGCAGGCTCAGGCCCCAGACCCTTAGCCTGGCTCAGCCAATGGGGACTTTACCTGCTCTTGGGTGCTTTTTTTTTTCTCTTGTGGTCCCCCCCTAACCCGCAAGGCGTTCTAAGCAGGGGACATTTACAGCCCTCCCAAAGGACCACTCCCTGCCCCTCTCTAGAGACATAGCTGCCCAGCTACCTGGCCCTGGGTGCTTGAGCCCCACTGCTGCCCTACCAGGTGAGGACCCTGAGCTCCACTTCTTGGAAGGAACCGATGCGTGATGGAGGAGGGATGTGTGGCTTATGGACTGTTGGCTGGGGGAGGGGGTGGAGATGCTGCACTTAGGAGGTGCTCAGTGAGGGCTAACTGACGAATGAGGGTGTGGAACACTCTAGGTGACACACATCCTCTTTACAGATGAGGAAACTGAGGCACGTCTGGGAGTCCAATGTGAAAGACACTAGGTGCAGAGCCCCGGGGAGCCTCACACTGCCCCTTCGTAATAGTGTCCCCTGGAGTCTTCCCAGGGACTGGGTCCAAAGGCCATTACAAAGTCTAAATTCTTGGGTCCCACTTCCCTCCTCAGTGTTTATCTCCTGGGTTCCAGAGAGAAGAGCCACCAGCTTTTGGTCACATAGCAATAGGTCCTGAGGCCCCCAGCCTGCAGTCTCCAGCGACCTCTTTCCCCTGCCCTCCTTCCTTGCTCCTAGGATAGTCTCAAAAGGAGATTCTGGACCTCACAACTCCTGAGGGACTGGGCTTGCGTCTCTTATGCCCCCTGCCCAACTTTTCCTATGCCTCAGGGCCAGATCTTTGGGATGCCCCCTCCAGGAAGCCTGCCATGATTTCCTCCTTCCACTACCATAAAAACAGTAGTCTTCCTGCTTAGGGGAAACAACCCAGCTAGGATCACACAGCCAGGGCAACAGCCAGGAGCCAAACCTCCAGGATCACACGGCTCTTGCATTCGACATGCCAGCACCAACCAGCCAGGCATGCTTCCAGAGTGGAACAGCACCAGACACTGTTTTGAGCAACACTCTGCACAAAGCAGGTGTGATCCCAGAGACAGATGAGAGAGCAAATGAGAACTGGCTCTGCCACCAGGTTTCCTCAGGAAGGAGAGAGCTTCTTAAAGGGCAGTCAGAGAGCACCCCCCCCTCACCCACTCCCACCGCGCCCCCCCCCCCCCCCAGGAGATGAGCAACCAGCTGAAGGGAGCCCCCTAGGGCAGGAAGGCTGGGCTGGGCCCTCTGTGCACTCCTGGGCTGGAGCCAGGGCCTCAGTCCCCACCCAGACCTGGCCTTTAGCCATAGTCTCCGAGGGCCTCCGATGTCCCCGGGCTACCATGCTCCCTGAAAGTCATCCCCCCAAGGGGGATCCCCACCCTGGAGAAACTGGAAACTTCTGATATGTCTTGGGAGAGTTTTTAAAAATCCTTAAAAACCACCATGTCTCTTCCTGTGCCCCAGGGCACTCCGAGAAAGGCCTGGCCCTCCTGGGAAGTTCCCAGCCTTGCTTACTTGATTGAATTTTCAGAAATAGCAAACAAGCTTCCCTGGGCTCCCCACCTTCTACACGCACCAGCTGAGCCCGGTTGTTCGGGCCCTAGACTGGCTGCTGGGAGGGCTTGCAGTCCCCACTCCACAGACGAGAAACCTAGGCAATCCACACAGTGGACAGGGAGCCAGACCCTGGGACCTGAAGACCCTCCCAGGCAAACTAGGGGGCGTGGGGAGTCTAGGGTGTCCCGACCTCCCCCGCAGTTGTCCTGGGAGGGCCTCCAAGCCCACTCATCACAACAACTCCCCTGGTGCAGGTGGTGACCTGTCCAAAGCCACCTAGAGGCCAAGGTAGTTCTCGGACACCTGGCTCCTTTCATTTTCCAGACCAGGGCCTGCAAAGCCAGGCAACAGATAGGCCAACAGATGGGCAGGTCAGATCAAGTTGGGGTGGGGTCAGCACCAAGTTCAAGGCCAGGTGAGGTTCTGAAGGCCACTTGCCTGGACACCCTGGGGTGTGGGCAAACACACCCAGCCCAGCGGGAATCACAGGGACAAGAGGCAGCACACAGACCTTGCACCTGAGGCCTCTGTCCCCGGGCAGAGGGCATATGGCCCCCAGGGTATAGGAGCAGTCAGTGACACAGGATCTGAAGTCCCCAGGCTCTGTGGCTGAGCCCCCAGAGATCTGGTCAGTGTCCAGGCTCAACTGCTATCTGGCTGGATGGACTTCTTCCTGCTTCTCTCCTGCCTGGCTCAGGGGCCCCAGTGCTTGAGGAGGGGAGTGGAGGGGGAATGGAGGGAGAGAGGGAGGGAGGGAGGGGCGCCCCTCCTGGAGGGCCCGGGGAAGTGAAAGGGGAACGGAGAAGGGGGAAGGAGGTGGAAAGAGCAGGCGGGCGGGGCCCTGCTGACTCAGAGGCCAGGCTCACTCACCTCAGGGCTAAGCCTGGCCTCCCCGGTTCCTGAGAGTCCCTGAGGGCCTGCTCTGACCAGAGCCGGGCCTGCGTCACCACACAGAAATCTCACCTCACCCCTGCCAGCTCAACTGGAATCTCCCCATTTCTCAGACTAACAAACTGAGACCAGTGAGCGAGACTTGGTCCTGCAGTGGACAGCACCCTTTGACCCCACCACCGCACCCTTTAACTGGACCACCAGTGGGCAGTGGCAGAGCCAGGCTCGGGCTCGGCGTTGGCTCTGCCACCCTTCCTGGCCTTGGGGCACGCACACCGGGCCCCACGCGCGCCACTCCTCCGCAGGCGCCGCTCCTCCAGCCGCGGGGCCTGGGGCCCATCCAAGTGGAAACCTGATCAGTCATGGCCACGTAGCTGCGTAACCAGGGCCTGCCCGGCCAGAAATCTCAGCTGCTGCTGGGCTTGCCAGCAACCTGAGCAGGCTCTGTGGCTGGGCTTCCTGATGTCGCCCCATGCCTGGCCCTGTGCCAACTGCTGGGGACATCAGGGGACCCGCCCCCCACCGCCCTGGCCTGCCCTGTCCACTGGGGACACAGTCCTGTCTGGATGAGATTGGCCCTGTGCTAGCCCAGAGAAGAGGCCTAAGTCGTGGGCTTGGGTTTGATGCATCAGGCAGAGAAGGGGTTTCCCCAGCCCAGGCTTCTGATGGGGGCCAGTGGTAGAAGCCAGGGCCCCCCTTCCCCTCATTTCTGGGGCCACTAGGGAATCATTCTGGCTGTCTAATTAAGTCACCTGGGCTGCTGAAATCCCTAGCATTGGGGATGATGGGGGTTGGGGGGGCACACAGGTATGCTCACAGCTGTGACCCAAAACATGTAGTGACAAACTTGTGGGGTTGGTCCGGGACCAGGTGAGATTTAGCAATAAGCCCGCCATGCGCAGGGCTGGAAGGCCACACGCTGCACCCTCAGCAAAGGTGGGGTGAAGAGAGCCTCAGAGCAGATGGGGTAGCCCAGAAAGGAATGTAGCATCCTCCCTGCTCCATGAGACCCCACAGAATAGTCAGGTCAGCACAATGTGTCTCAGGGACCCCAGTCTTCCCTTCTTTGAACCACGTTGGGACTCTACGCTGATTCTGTTCTGTCACTCACGCATTGGATGTCCTTGGAAAGTAACTCAGCATCTCTGAGCCCACCAGGGTCAGTAAGACCATGTGTGGGTGGCACTGTCTGGGTGGGCCTTCTGGGACTTTCAGAAGCTTGTCACAGACACCCTCAAAGCTGGCCACCACCCACATCCTTAACAAAAGAGAAACCAAGGCCCAGAGATGGGCAGAGGCTTGCCCATTGTCACATAGCACATGTGGCAAGCCAGAGCTCAGGCCCGGGAGGCTGGAGGTTTGCATTTTGTGTGCCACTGGGAGGGCCAGGTGGGTCTGTCTGAAAGGATGCGGGACTGTGCTCTCCATGGCCAAAGGGGTGACAGCTCTAAGGCAACCTGAGCAGGCCCTAGCTTCATGGACAGCTCCCTTGTCCACTTGGGGCCTGTCTCTCCAGGATGGACGCTGCGTGCTTTGGCCTGGCATTCCCCACCTGGCCAAACCTAGTCCTGCCAACTTGCACAACTTCATTCCTTGTCCCTCTAGAACACATGGACTTGCTGAGTGAAGTAAGTCAGTCGGAGAAGGACAAACATTATATGTTCTCATTCATTTGGGGAATATAAATAATAGTGAAAGGGAATATAAGGGAAGGGAGAAGAAATGTGTGGGAAATATCAGAAAGGGAGACAGAACGTAAAGACTGCTAACTCTGGGAAACGAACTAGGGGTGGTAGAAGGGGAGGAGGGCGGGGGTGGGAGTGAATGGGTGATGGGCACTGGGGGTTATTCTGTATGTTAGTAAATTGAACACCAATAAAAAATAAATTAAAAAAAAAAAAAGAACACATGGACTTTAGGTCTCTCAAAGGGTCAGGCTCAGGACGAGGTAGGGCCCCTCCTTGCCCCCTCCCGAAACACTTACTCTGGGGTCCCCTCTCTGCAGGCTGGCTCATTATGGTACTCAGTAGGCAGCAGGACTGCAGGAGCAGATGTAAAGTTATAAGCGTCCAGCTCTGTCATCTCCCCTACTGGGGACATGGCTAAGCTGGTTGTGTGTTGGTGACCTTGGGCCAGGCACACTGTGTCTCTGTGGCATGAAGGCCATATACCTCTTCTTCATCCCAGGCTTGCTGATGGGGCCAGAAGGGGAGGGGTTCACTGGCCTTGCAGCCAGCTCTTGGTGGATGCCCTCCCTCCTGGGCCAGCTCCAGGGCCTCCTAGGAGGTGGAGGAGGAAAGCGCTGGAAAAGCCCCTTCTTCCCTCCCTTCCCCCCCCCACTGAGTGTGTGTAACATGTGTGAGCTCACAAGACAAATTAATGCCTCTCCCCGGCCCCCATGCTTGTCACACACAAAGCGGGGCCCTTGAGGGGTGGGTGTGGGGAGGAGAGAGCCAGTGACTACTGCCTTCTTCTTCATGTCCTTCTGGATTATTTTTGTTAAGATTTTATTTATTTATTCATAGAGACAGAGAGAGGCAGAGACACAGGCAGAGGGAGAAGCAGGCATCATACGGAGAGCCTGATGTGGGACTCATCCAGGGTCTCCAGGATCACGCCCTGGGCTGCAGGCAGTGCTAAACTGCTGCACCACCGCCACCGGGGCTGCTGGATTTTTTTTTTTTTTCACAAGATAAGACTGGCATGACATTTGAGCAAGGCAAGGCAAGGGGAGTGGGGGATGGTGAGCAAAAGACTTGAATGGAACAAGAGACCACCCAAATCTCCAAATCACCAATAAACATAAAAAGATGCTCTGGGCGCCTGGGTGGCTCAGTGGGTTAAGCATCTGACTCTTGGTTTCAGCTCAGGTCTTGATCTTGGGGTCATGAGTGTGAAACTCCACACCCAGTGTGAAGCCTATTTTTTTTTTGGGGGGGGGAAACCTACTTAAAAAAAAAAAAGATGCTCAACATCATGGGTCAAAGTGAAATGGAAATTAAAACCACACTGAGGGACGCCTGGGTGGCTCAGTGGTTGAGTGTCTGCCTTTGGCTCGGCTTGTGATCCTGGGGTCCTGGGGTGGAGTCCGAGGAGGGAGCCTGCTTCTCCGTCTGCCTGTGTCTCTGCCTCTCTCTGTGTGTCTCTCGTGAATAAATAAATAAAAATCTTTTTAAATTTTTTATTTATTTATTCACGAGAGATACAGAGAGCGAGAGAGAGCGAGTGCGGAAGAGACATAGGCAGAGGGAGAAGCAGGCTCCGTGCAGGGAGCCGGACATGGGACTCAATCCTGGTTCTCCAGAATCAGGCCCTGGGCTGAAGGCAGTGCCAAACCGCTGAGCCACCTGGGCTGCCCAAATTTTTTAAATTTAGTAAATAAAACCACACTAAGACACAGACTTATCCCTCCAGTGGCTGAGGTGAGGAGGACTGGCATACCAAGTGTTACTGGGGACGAGCAGATACTAGCAACACTCAGGGCTGGGATTTCCACAACCACCTTGGAAACTGTTCATAATACCCTGAAAATATGACCCAGCAATTCCACTCCTAGGCATTTATCCAAGAAAAATGAGTCCACGTGTCCACCAAAAGACATGCAGAAATGGTCGTGCATATTCACATATAGTATACAGCCACATAATGGATATTTATCAAAGCCCCAAATACACACGAGCAACAGAACAGATAAATAAGGTGTGGTGCATTCGCACACTGGAATACACAACTGGTATGCTCAACCCGTGAGCCTCCAGAGCACCACGTTGAGCAAAAGAAGCCAGACACAGGAGTAGATGCCTTACCCTTCGGCATTCACAGGGTTCACAGACAGGGGTGAGAATCTGTGCTGAAGTCAGGACGGTGGTTGCCCTTTGGGGAGTAGTGACTGAAGAGGGCACTGGGAGAGCTTCTGGAAGTTGAAAATGTCTCTTGTTCTGGGTGCTGGGCATAAGTATTAGGTCTGTGGCAATTTGTGCAGCTGCGCACTAAGGATATATGCACTTTCCCAAGAAGATAGCTAGTTTGGGAATGTGGCCCACCCCTGCCAGCCTCATCTCACGGGCCACACAAACTGGCCTCTTGTCCTTAGAGCACCAAACTGCTGCCTGCCTCAGGGCCTTTGCACATGCTGTTCTCGATGTCTATAATGGACCCTTCTTCCGATACACATCCTTTTTGCTTCTTTAAATTCTGCTTATCCTTTAAGGCTCAGTGTAAATGTCACCTCTTCCAGAAAGTCCTCCTGGATGCCTAGACAAGGGCAGGGCTCTTATGCCTCCTGCGTTTCTTTGTCATGCTTATCACAGCTGATAATGTAGTGTATCTGTGTGATTACAGGTTTGCTTTTCTCCCTCCATGATCCATAGGCAAGGACCATATCTGTTTTGGTCACTGCGGGATGCCCAACTCATAGCTTATGGTTATGAAGTTTTCAGCTTCCATCTGCAGATGGAAGGAGGAAGGAAGGAAGGAAGGAAGGAAGGAAGGAAGGAAGGAAGGAAGGGAAGCAGGGAGGGAGAGGGAGGGAGGAGGAGGAGGGGAGGGAGGGAGGGAGGAGGGGAGGGAGAGAGGAAGAATCCAGTATTCTACAGAAGGGACAGAGTTGGCAGGAATGGATGCGTTGTTGTCTCTTAAGGGTGTGAGCATCCTGTGCCAGGAGGGTGTGGTGTCCCGGGACTGCCAAAGCTGATGAGGAACAGGCCTAGGGAGGAAGGGGCTGGCCACCTGAGGGCTCACACCTTCCAGAGGGTGTTGGCAGGAGGGGAGTAGGGGTGTCATAGGAAGTTCTTAGGTCTCTAGGCTGTAGCTGACTCACCCAGCCTCTGAGAACAGTCACAGGTCAGACTCCAGCCTTGTTCTCCAGAGGTCCTCAGGGGAAGCCACTGTCTGATATCCTGACTGTGTGTGGGGCTGACCTGGAAGAAAGTCAACCCAACCTGAGGGTTTGACAAGGCATTCCAGAGGAGGGGTCTTTTTGGCTGGGCTTTGAAGTTTGGATAGGAGACAAATTAGGGAGGTCTTGATAGAAGAGTATGTTGGGAGAGCTGAAAACACCTTGTGTGGCTGGGTGCTTTGGAAAGTGAGTCTGTAGAAGCCTCATTTGAAATCAGGGCTCAGCAGCATTTCCATTCTGGCCAACACCCAGTAGAGTACATGGAGGCCTCTAACTGAGAAAGAGTCCAACTAAGTGAATCAGGTTAGGGTGGGCATGGGGTGGGGGGAGCCCACATAGCATGGCCTGCCTCCCTATGCCCTATTCCTCCCAGGACACAGCTTGGGAGAAAGGAGGTCAGATGGGGTGTCAGCCCCTACCCCTTGTGAGGAATGTCTTGGGCTTTGAAATCAAGTCCATTGCACAGATGGAGAGACTGAGGTGGGCATGGACAGTCCCCAGACTCACATACCTAGGTTACACTTGGGGTCGGGAGCCCACATGGACAAGAGACAGGTTCCCCTGGGGGTTGGGCAATCCGCAGATACTGGGTCAGCCTCGAGGACCCAGCCCTGGGAGTACCGTGAGACTCCATGGAACCTATAAACTAGACCCTGAACCAGGCCCCCCTCACTCCCCACCCGTGACAGCTGGAGGGCCGTGCTTACTCCCCCTATAGCTGGTGAGATGACCTTTCCTCACCTCATCAGCCTCAGCATTGGCCCAGAGAAGGAAAGCCAGCTGCAGGTCCACACAGCAGGAATGTAGCCTTGGGACTCACCCAGGGGGCAGGAAAGTACTTCTTAAGTCTGGAGAGAGCTGACACCCAGAATGCCTGGGGCAGGTGTATTCTCAGAGAACTAGCCTAAACTCTGGAGCTGGGACTTTGTCCTGCAGGGGTGAATGGGAGCTATAGAGGGTGTAGGAGCAGGAGAGGGGCAGGGCCCATTCTGATGCTTCAGCAGAAAGTTCCACATTATGAAAGAGCCCAGGATGACTCCAACACAAACTCTGAAGCCTCAGATTTCAGATTTCTCTCTGCGTCCAGCTGAGTAGACGTTAAGACTAGAAATATTAGGGTTGTAAGAACAATTATAATAGTAATGACAATGATAACCTGTGTGTCTGTGATGCTTTTTCTGCTTTCTGACGCTTCGCATTTTGCTTTTGTCCCCATTGCAACCTCAAGAGGTGGGCAGGGTAGCTTTCATTATACTGTTGGTTTGGATTTTCTTTTTTAGATTTATTTATTTGAGGTGGGGAGAGGCAGAGGGGGAGAGAGAGAGAGAGAGAGAGAGAGAGAGAATCTCAAGCAGATTCTGTGCTGAGCATGCAGCAGGACTCAGGGCTCAGGCTTGTTTTCATGACCTTGAGATCTCTACCTGAGCAGATGCTTAGCCACTTAGCTGACTGCACCACCCAGGCACCCCTCATTATACTATTTTATAGTTGTTGGTAATCAAAGTCCACAGTTGAGGCTGGGAACCTGCCTGCAGTACACACAGCTCTCTCACTTTTGCACGGAGTCTTGCTCACCTGGATGAGTTGGTCACCTGGATGGGACTGACTGTCCCTTTACCACCAGATGCTCTTCATGAGTCCTTGGGTCTCCTTGCTCAGCAAGGAGTCTGCTTCTCCTCCCTGTGTCCCTCCCACCCCTCATGCTCTGTCTCTTTCTCCCTTTCTCTCTCAAATAGATGAATAAAATCTTGAAAATACAATAAAATAAAGTTGATCTGCTCTTTTTATTTTTAAAGATTTTTATTTATTTATTCATTCATGAGAGACACAGTGAGAGAGAGAGAGAGAGAGAGAGAGAGGCAGAGACACAGGCAGAGGGAGAAGCAGGCTCCCTGCAGGTAGCCTGACGTGGGACTCAATCCCAGGTCTTCAGGATCAGGCCCTGGGTTGAAGGCAGCGCTAAACTGCTGAGCCACCGGGGCTGTCCAAATTGATCTGCTCTTAAAGAAAAATGTAAAAATAAAATAAAATAGGGATGAAAATTTCATGGGTGTGCCAGAGGATAGAACCAGAGTGTGTTGAGGGATCAGAGTGCCACATGGGGGCAGCCCAGGTGGCTCAGTAGTTTAGTGCTGCCTTCAGCCCAGAGCTTGATCCCAGGATCCAGTCCCACATCAGGCTCCCTGCATGGAGCCTGCTTCTCCCTCTGACTGTGTCTCTGCCTCTCTGTGTGTGTGTGTGTCTCTCATGAATAAAAAAAAAAAAAAAAATCTTAAAAAAAAAAAAAAGAGTGCCACATGGGGTGGCATCATGGGTGCTACATGGGGTGCCTGGCTGGCTCAATCTAGGGGATGAGACTCTCAATCTCGGGGTTATGAGTTCAAGCCCCCCATTGGTTACAAAGATTACTTTCATGACTTGAAAAAAAAAAAAAAAAACTTAAAAGAGAAGAATAGGGACACCTGGGTGGCTCAGGGCATGATCCTGGATTCCTGGGATCAGAGGATTCCTGGGATTCCTGGGATCAAGTCCCGCATCAGACTTCCCTCAGGGAGCCTGTTTCTTCTTCTGCCTGTGTCTCTGCCTCTCTCTGTGTGTCTCTCATGAATAAATAAATAAAATCTAAAAAGAGAGAGAGAGAATAGTGCCCATGGGGGTGCTGGGCTAAGAAACATTCATCTATGTTCCCAGGGAAGAACTGGGAGCCTGTGGCCTCTCTATGGCCTCTGCCCGCGTTCGTCTTTGGGGAGGGACCAGGGCGGGTGTAGGAGGAGGACAGGGTGTTCATGGATCAGCTGATGAATTGAGCTTCTAGGCCTTGCCTCTTGCCCACTCCCAGGGGCTGCCTAAGCAGAGGCCAAAGAGCAAAGGGCAGAGGCCGGAGTCTGGCGTCTCTCTGTCCCCCTGGGGCCACTTGTAGACATTATCTAGGCTTAATCATGACAGCCGCCTTTCCCTGAGGGTGAGCTGGGTGTGGTGCCAGCCTTCCAACTCAGCATCTGTAAGTACCCCCCCCACACCTGCCCCCACCCTCTTATTGAACCATCACCCTAGGCCTAGGGGCCGGGGTGGGGGGGGTGGGGGGGGTGGGGGTGGGGGGGGTGGGAGGTGGGAGTCAGGGGGTAGGGGGTAGAGGGCAGGTATCTGTTCTAGTCAGAAAACTAAGGCCTAGGGAATTTTGGCAGCACCCCTGCTTTAGAAAGGCCAGGATGCATGGCCAGGTCTGGCAGGTCCCCTCAGAGGAGGAAGTGACTGTGTAGGTGTCACGCTTTGCACAGGAGCTGGACCAGAGTCCTTGGGCCCTGCTGCAGCCCCACTGTCTGCCGCTCACCTCCTCAGGCCTTGGCAACTCTTTGAGGCCTAAGAATTTCTGGAGGTCTCAGGAGAATCCCAGCCCACAATAAGCCACTCATGGGGACCCCTTTGGGTATACCAGGGACAGCATTCCCAGTGTTCAGTGTCCTGTGGTCAGGGGTTCACATGGCCCAGAGCTGAAAAGCAGAACCTTTGCACCACGCTGGGCCATGCCCTGCTATCTCTGAGCCTCTGTGTGCTCATTCCCATTGTTGGAGCCCCGGTGGCCTCAGACCAGCATTCCAGGGCCCCAGGTGGACTCTGACCACCCGGATGGAGTGGAATACTGGGTTCTCAGCATCCCGCAGCACATCAATGCTGTCCTGCCAAGTGGCCAGGGCTGTTGGAGGTAACAGTCGAGGGTGGAGGAGGATTTTATCTGCTCAGAATCTGGGTCCAGACAGTGGGCTACAAGACAGACACTCCCAGGTTGTCTAGGTCTAAGCAAATCAGAGGGGAGAGGGCCCATCTGGACACACCAGGTAGGTAACTGCCTGACCCCCACCCCCAGGTGAGCAATGGTCAGACCCATCCCCCAGACAAGCCTTCCAGCTTGGGTTGGTGGAGCCCCGACCAGGGGCTCCGGCTCAGCCTCGGGGGTCTGGGCACGGCCTTCAGCCCAGGGCTCAGGCTCAGGGGTGGCTCAGGGTGGGGTGGGGTGCTATTATCTGGCGCTGCCAGGCCCGCGCGTTTCAGGCTCACGTGGCCGCGGCTCCGAGCCTCCCCCGTCCCAGGACTGCGTACCGGCGGGCAGATAAGCCGGCGCTCCCAGAGCGTGTCCAGCACGGGCCGGGCCGGGCCAGGCCGAGCTCCCCGCGGGCCCCCTCCCCGCCCCCTCCCCGGCCGGCCCGGCCCACTTGGCCCCGCTTCCTCTCCATAAAAGGCGAGGTTTGGGAGCACCCGGGGAGGGGGCGTTGGGCTCACAGGCCCGGCCTCGCAGCTCGGCCTGGGCCGCCCCCCACGTCCTCCGGCCTCGGGGGAGCCGTCGGCGGCCCGGCGCGGGGGGAGGGGGGCTCCCGGGAGGGGAAGTTCCCTGAATCCCCGCCTCGCCCCCGCCCTGGCGTCCCCCACCCCCTTGCCGCGACCACCGTCCCCACCGCGATCCCCTCCTCCGCACCCGCCCCAGCGCCGCGCACTTTGTCCCCACTTTGCGTTTGCACAGCCTGAGGCCCTCAGCCCGGCGGGTGCGGGGAACCTCGGGAACCACCGGCGCGCCCAGGGTCACACCGTAACTCCGCTCTGGGGAGATGCGTACGCATCATACTTCGAGGGGCGCGTACAGTGCATTTTAATACCTCCAGAGACTAGAGATTAGGTGCTCCCTCTCGGCCACATTGGTCACTGGGCTCGCCGGTGACCTCGGGCTCACGTTGCTTTGGCGCACAGCCTCAGTTTCCCGGTCTGCTAACCCGGGGACAGGCTTTTCCCCTCCGGGGCCGGTGCAAATGTAAAGCAGAGCTCCCGGCCGCTCCGGCGCGGGCTTAGCGCGCCGCACCCCACCCACTCCCATCCCTCCCGGGGCGCCTCAGGGCTGCGCTGGGCAGAGAGGCGGGCAGTGGACGCCGGGACGCACAGCGGGTGCTCCCTCCTCCGCCCCCAGGGTGAGTCGTCCGGGCCGGGGCCCTGGGCCCGCAGCGAGGCCCTCGGGTGGCATCTGGCTCCACCTCGCCGCGCTAGGTGACCTCGGGAGGCTCCGCCCCTGCCCCGGCCTCGGTCTCTCGCCGCCGGAGTTCAGGGGAGGCCGCGCGCCCCCTCCCAGCGCGGCCCGCGCGGTCCCCGCGGCCCGGCCACGTCCGCTGCCCACGAGGCCGCCATAAAAGGCAAGCGGCCGCGGGTCGCGCCGCCAAACTTAGTCATCCGGCCCGCGGGCCGCCGGGCGCGCGGCGCGCAGCTTCCTCCCCGAACTTCCCGTTTTCCGAGGGGCCCGGGGAGGGGGCCGAGGTGCGGCGGGGCCTTTCGAAACGCCCCGGCTCGGGACGGCCGAGCGCGGGCCCGGGGGGCGTCCCCCGCTGGCCTCCCCTCCCGGAGCTGCCGGTCCGCGCGGCGCCTGCGGAGACGCCTCGGGGGAGGCCACGCTGCTGCCCAGAAATCTCAGCCGCAGCCCGGAGCCAGCTGCGCCGGGAGAGCGCCCGGGCAGGGGCGGGTCAGGGGTGCGGGGCGGACCGCGGGGCTCGCCTGGCAGTGGGGGGCAGTGCGAGAACCCCGGCGGCACCCCTGCCTGGTGCGCTGCCTGGCTGTCCAAAGGTGGGGGGGGCAGGCCCCGACAGGCAGGGAGGCTCGTGCAGGGGACTTCCTGGAATGGAAGTGTACCATGTAGGGTGGTGGCCCTATGGCTGTGCACTCAAGGTCGGTGACCTCCACTCTATGGAAATTATACCCCAATACAGAACCGTAAAAGAAAGGAATGCACATGCGGGACACTCCCATAGTCGGAGAGGGGTGTCCGCGAAGGCACAGGGGCCATAGGAAGGTGGGAGGGAGCTGCTGTCACAGCTCCGGGTGGAGGTGGGAGGGGGCACAGGGAGAAGCAGAGAAGGGTGGGGGTCCACTGATTCTGATATCCTATAAATCTTTCAGAAAACAAAACTGAAGGAAACATGGTAAAATGATGACTAGGGCTGGGAGTACATTACCTTCCTCTCTGTCCTTTTCTGTGTATTTGAAATATTTCACTTTCACAATGAAAGGGGAAGGAAAGCATAATGGCTTGGAATTGGACAAGGTCAACCCTCAGTTTCTTCTGTACAATGGGGCAATCCATAATCCCCTTGGGAAAAGTTTATTGAGAATTACATGAGGGGATTCCTGCAAAGTGCTGAGTATGAGCCCTAGGCTCAACAAAAGGGTCTATGGGGCTCCCCTCTTCCTAAGCCACCCTGGGAGAAGGGAGGACTTGCTAGGATAGGGGGGCCAGGGTGGGAAGGTCCTCAGCCCACAGCTCCATTAGGCCAATGGCCTAGGCTGGCCTGGGTGGGAAGGCTTGTGTTTCTGACAAATGGGGCCAGCCAACCACTTGCCCTGCCTGTCCCGTCCTGTCCTGACTGTCCTGTCCCCGGGGCCAGGGTCACTCCAGGTGAGGCTCAGGGCCAGCGTACCAGCTGGATACAGGCCGGCAAGTCACCTGGCCTCGGATTCCAGGTGGCTAGATCCTCAGGAAGCCTCTGTGGGTGACAAGGACACACAGGGATGGTGAGTGCCCGCCAATCAACACTGTTGGGGACACAGAGCCCAGAGATCCCCAGAGGGCTGTGGGCAACCCAGGCCTGCGGGAAGGAAGGGAGGACAGTGCGGGGAGGAAGGGAAGAGGGGTTAAGAAAGGGCATCCGGGAAAGGAGAGAGAAGAGAAAAGAGAAAGCAAAAGGACAGTAGCCTGCTTTTCCTCCCACTAATTTTGAACACCCAGATGGGCGCCTGAGTGGCTCCGTGGTTGAGCGTCTGCTTTCAGCTCAGGTCCTGATCCTGGGGTCCTGCCAGAAGCCTGCTTCTCCCTCTGCCCATGTCTCTGCCTCTCTGTGTGTGTCTATCATGAATAAATAAATGAAATCTTAAAAAACAAACAGGGGATCCCTGGGTGGCTCAGCGGTTCAGCGCCTGCCTTTGGCCCAGGATGTGATCCTGGAGTCCTGGGATCGGGTCCCACGTCAGGCTCCCTGCATGAGCCTGCTTCTCCCTCTGCCTGTGTCTCTGCCTCTCTCTCTCTATGTCTATCATGAATAAATAAATAAAATCTTAAACAAACAAACAAACAAACCCAACCATGGGCACTGTGCCCTGTCTGGTGAAAGCCTTCTGTGACCCACATGGGGAATGGAGGGAGACCCCCAAAAGCAGAAAGTTTACATGACTAGGCCAAGATGACAGCTGAGAAGGGCAGGGTCTGGGGGTAGTGTGAGCAAGAGAGAGATGGACAGAGAGATTGTGTAGTCAGGGAGCCCTTGGGGGGAGGCCTGGGGGTGCTGACAGCTGGTTCGGGCAGGATTGAAGGCGGTACTGGCTGGAAGACACACCTCTCGGGTGCCCTCTAGCGGGGACACTCCCTCGCTAGGCGTCTCGGTGCATCTACATTCCATGCCTTAGGGAGTGACTGGATTCTCCCCGTGCCACCCAGCCACCCTACGTAGGCACTCTCCTCCATAGCACCTCATTTTCTTTCTTTTCTTTTATTAAATATTGTATTTATTTATTTATTTTACACAAAAGAGAGAGAGCACAAGTGGGGGGAATGGCAGAGGGAGAAGGAGAAGCAGACTCCCGCTGAGCAGGGAGCCGGATGGATTCAGGGCTTAATCCCAGGACCCAGAGACCACGACCTGAGCTGAAGGCAGACGCTTCACCAATAGAGCCACCCAGGTGCCCCAGCACCTCATTTTCAACCCTCCTTCACCTCTTCAGGTTTTGCCTCACTTCTTGCCGGATAAGAGGAGGCCATGGGAAAGCACCAAGCAAGAGGAGCCTCCTCAGTCACCCCAGGACCCAGTCATCACCCACCCACCAAGAGGTCTGGCTGCGTCTCCCAGCAGCCCTACTGGGGGAGACATTTCTCTCCTTTTTTATTTTTCTAAAGATTTTATTGATTTATTCATGAGAGACACAGAGAGAGGATGGGGGAGGGGGCAGAGAGAGAAGCAGGCTCCATGCAGCGAGCCCGACGTGGGACTCAATTCTGGATCTCCAGGATCACACCCTGGGCTGAAGGCGGCACTAAACCACTGAGCCACCCAGGCTGCCCATCTCTCCTTTATTAGATGAGGTACCCAGGGTACACGGGCACCCCATATTTCATGCACACGATTACACCGTGGGGCTGGGCACCCTGAGTCTGGACATCTGGGTGAATGCACTTGAAGCTCAGCTTCTGGGTGCAGCAGCCTCCTGGGCAGGCAGAAGCAGCCCCTCCTCCCATACCTGAGGAATCTAACCTTTCCTGCTGAAGATTCCTAACACCCTTGCCTGAAGCGACCCTCATGCAGGCTCCCCCCAGCACCACCCTGGAATGAAGGTCAGATTTCAGCATGCCCCAGGTGCTCAGAAGTCAAGGTTGACCCTGGAGAAAATAGCTTATCCTCCAAATGAAAAACAAATGTTGCTAATTTCTATCAATAAAAAACGAACCCAGGGGCTCTGGGTGGAGAAGAGGTCTGGGGTGTTAGGCTCAACGGGGTGGACTGTGATCCTGTAGGGGGGGGGGCTAGATTTATGGGTATGAGCAACAGAGGGATAAGAGGAAGGGGTCCAAAGAGAGTGACTTATGTGTAACCTGCACGGCTTTGAGAAATATATTGGTAGGGCAGCAGCCTCATCCATGTGAGGCTACCTTCTGTGGGCTGGCATCAGGGGGTGATATTCCCCTGAGGTGGGCTCCTGATCTCAGGGGGCTGATGGCACCTCTAGTGGCAGAGGCTGAGCTGGGACTCTTAAGTATTAGAGGCCAAGTGGGCAAATTACACAGAGATGGAGGTGTTTCCACAAAGTACTGACCTGCAGTAGTTTTTGATGGAAGCTAACCAGATCGTGGTGTTCTTAGGAATGAAGAGCTGGGCGCCACTACCTTTTCACTTGAACGATATAATGAGAAAACCTGAGGTCTGCAGGACGGAAACCCGAATGGAACCCCCATAGTGTAGAATCTCTAGGCTTGAGGCGTTATTTAAGGCAGTAATAAAGTTAATGCATATATTGGTTACTGAATCAACACATTTATACTTTCAACTTGTTAACAACTGTAATCAAAAAAGTTTCCTTTGTAATACATGCATTTTACTTCATGAATTTATTTATTTATTTATTTTTATTTATTATTATTATTATTATTTTTTTACTTCATGAATTTAAAAGCATCATTCAGGGACGCCTGGGTGGTTCACTGGTTGATTGTCTGCCTTCAGCTCAGGGCGTGATCCCAGGATCTGGTATCTAGTCCCACATCCAGCTACCTGTGAGGAGCCTGCTTCTCCCTCTGCCTGTGTCTCTCCCTCTGTGTGTGTGTGTGTTTCTCATGATAAATAAATCTTTAAAGATAAATAAATAAAAGCATCATTCAGGGGCGCCTGGGTGGCTTAGTTGGTTAAGTGTCTGCCTTTGGTTCAGGTCATGATCCCAGGGTCCTGGGATCAAGCCCCCCATCAGGCTCCCCACTCAGCAGGAAGTCTGCTTCTCCCTCTCCCCCTCTCCCCTGCTTTGATCCAATTCTTTCTCTCTCGAATAAGTAAGTAAAATCTTTTTAAAAAATAAAAGCATCATTCCAGGGATGCCTGGGTAATACAATGGGTTAAGCATCTGACTCTTGGTTTTAGCTTGGGTTGTGATTGGGTTGTCAAGACCCCAGTCAGCCTCCGAGTTCAGTGGGGAGTCTGCTTGAGACTATCTTTCCCTCTCCCTCTGCCCCTCCCGCTTGTGTTCTCACTCTCTCTAAAATAAATAAATAAATCATTAAAAAAAGCACACATCATTCTGACCAAGTGTCTGTCCATGGTGAATGGATAAATGAGTACATGCAATGACATATAATTCCACTTTCCAAAGAAAGGGAATTTTGACACATGCTAGGACACGGATGAACTTTGAGGACATTATGCTGAGTGAATAAGCCGGCCAAAAAAGGACAAATACTGTGTGACTGCACTCGAATGACATACCTAAAGTCATTAAACTCAGAAACAGAAAGTACAAGGGTGATTACCAGGGGGGTTGGGGGAAAGGAGAATTTAAAGGGTACAGAGTTTCAGATTTGCCGAGTGAGAGTTCTGGAGTGCTGTTTCACAACAGAGTGAATACTTACTAAACTCCAAAGTTAAAATTGTTTACGATGGGAAATTTCATGTTGCGCTTTTTACAATTTTAAAAAGGCAGCATGCAGTAAAAACGCAACTTAAAGGCTTCAACATTTTTTTAAAAAATCATGATTCTGAGAAGTGGTCCCTGTTACCCTCGGATGCTAAAAGCGACCGCAAGGTCCCCGGCACCCGAAAGGTTAAGAGTCCCGGCGGCTCTAATTGGCCGACCGTAGCAGGAATTCCGGAGGCGACCAGGGATTGTGGGAAGCGTAGTTTGCAGCCCCCCAGCCCGAGCCTCACGGTGAAGGGTGGGCTTGGAGCCCGGAGACAATGGCGGGCTGGCCGGGAATTCGCGGGAAGCCCGCTCGGCGCGCCTGTGCCCACGCTGCGCACGGGCAGCCTAGCACACAGCCACGCGATCACGCACACACCTGCCCACTTGCACCACGCAGCACGTGGCGCTCCCGGTTTGCAGTTTGCAGCGTTTCCAATCCAACTGCCCATCCGAGCACCTGCGGGTGAGGCTGGCAGCTGCCCCGTGGCTCTTCTCTGACGCATCCCCGCAGGAGCAGATGCCTCGACAGTGGCCGTGGGAAGGCTGTGCGGGCTACAGGTGCCCGGGGAGGAGTGTGCCAGTCAGAGGGCACAAGCTAGTGCAAAGGCCCTGAGGCAGGGGTTTACGGGGCCACCAGGGTGGCTGGGAGAGAACCGCAGGGGATAAGGTGGGCTTGGCCTCGTTGGCCACGATGCGACCTGTAGACAAGACCCGGGCGGGTCTTCAGGTGAGCGCGGGGCCGCTGCCTAGGGAATGGAAGGATTCTCATTGTTCCCTCTGGGGCTGCCGCTGCAGCCTCGGAAGTGACTCAGCGGAATTCCCGGGAGCTGGGGGCGGGTGGGAGGATGCTCCAAAGGGGCTGGGGAGGGGCGTTGCCCGCGCGGAGGCCCCACCCCCAAGCTCTCGCGGGCCGCGGAGCATCCCCGCGCCCAAGTGCTCCACCCACCCGCCCCGGGCTGCGGGGGGCCTCGGCCTCAGCCCCGGCGGGGGCGGCGGGGGGAACGCAGCCTGAGGACTTAGGGAACTAGTAGGGGAGCTGGAAACCTGACCTGGGGAGGGGCCGGGGGCCGGGCTTTCCGCCCACCCTCCTGGCCCCTCCATCCCCGGCCTTGGCAGTCGGTGAGGCCGACTGGAGGGAACTGGCGGGGTGGGGGCCGGCTGTTTTTAGTTCGGGGACCCAGGCCTTTGGAAGGGGGCTGGATGGACAGAGTTGGCTGGGTCTGGACTCCCTGCGTGACTCAGCCGGTTCAGGTTCTCTCGGGGACCAACCCCCTTCCTCTAAATAAAGGGAATTGTACAAGAAACAGGGCTTCAGTGGTGATCACAGATTCCCTGGTGGCACACGGGGCATTTCGGTATGTGTGTGCAAAGCCCCCACACTCACCCAGGCTGGGGCAGGCTTGAGAGGACTAGGGCAGCGGCACTAATATTCTAAGAACTGAGGCTCAGTTTTTTTTTCTTAAATTTATTATTTATTTTTTTGAGCTTCAGTTTTCCAATGGATAAAATGGTATAAAGACCCCAAGAATGAGGCATGCTGGAGTTAGCGGCCCCTGCGGGCTGTCCACCCAGTGCACCTCATTCAGGGCAAGACCACACTCTGGCTCTTGCAACCCAGGGGCGGCTGGACTGAGAAGGCGAATTAACAATTGTTTTGCACGGTCGAGCTCCCACGTGCCTCTTTAGGGAAGCTGTCCGCGACTACCAAGACAAAAGATACAGCGGGCTTACTCTGAGGCGCGGGAGAGGAGAGGACCCCACCCAAGACTCGGCAGCCCGCAGGGACCCTGCGCCATCTCCGGATGGGGCTGCGGGGCTCCTGGCCGCCGCCAGGTGGCGCTGGAGATGCGCCTGCGTAGCCAAGCTGGGCGGGGTTGGACGGTCCTGGACTAGGGGCCTTCTGCCTCAAACCTGTTTATTTATTTATTTTTTTAATTTGTATTTATTTGTGATAGTCACACAGGGAGAGAGAGAGAGAGAGATTGAGAAAGAGAGAGGCAGAGACACAGGCAGAGGGAGAAGAGGCTCCATGCAGGGAGCCCGACGTGGGACTCGATCCCGGGTCTCCAGGATCGAGCCCTGGGCCAAAGGCAGGCGCCAAACCGCTGCGCCACCCAGGGATCCCTCAAACCTGTTTGTTTTTTTTTTTTTTTTAATTTTTATTTATTTATGATAGTCACACAGAGAGAGAGAGAGAGGCAGAGACACAGGCAGAGGGAGAAGCAGGCTCCATGCACCGGGAGCCCGACGTGGGATTCGATCCTGGGTCTCCAGGATCGCGCCCTGGGCCAAAGGCAGGCGCCAAACCGCTGCGCCACCCAGGGATCCCCTCAAACCTGTTTAGAAGCCCTTTTACCACCCACCCCCCAAAAAAAGAAGAAGAAGGAGAAGAAAGGAAAAAGAAAAAATACTGCCTTTAAAAAAGGCATAATAAAAAAAATCATAATAAGAATCAATACAGGGGTGCCTGGGTAGCTCAGTCGGTAAAGCATCTGCCTTCAGCTCAGGTCCTGATCCCAGGGCCCTGGGGTGGAGCCTCAAGTCAGGCTGCTTCTCTCTCTCCCTCTGCCCCTCTCTACCTCAATTAGTAAAATCATAATAAAAAATTTAAAAAGTAGGGGCGCCTGGGTTGCTCAGCAGTTGAGTATCTGCCTTAGGCCCAGGGAGTGATCCTGTGATTCTAGGGTCCTGGGATCGAGTCCTACATCAGGCTTTCCGTAGGGACCCTGCCTCTCCCTCTGCCTATGTCTCTGCCTCTCTCTGTGTCTCTCATGAATGAATTAACAAAATCTTTAAAAATTATTTTATTTTATTTATTTATTATTTTTTCCCAAAGATTTATTTATTTACCCATGAGAGACACAGAGAGAGAGAGGCAGAGACACAGGCAGAGGGAGAAGCAGGCTCCATGCAGGGAGCCTGACGTGGGACTTCATCCCGGGTCTCCAGGATCACTCCCTGGGCTGAAGGCGGTGCTAAACCGCTGAGCCACCTGGGCTGCCCTAAAAATTACTATTATTTTTTTTTCTAAAAATTATTTTAAATTTAAAAGTCAATATAGGTTTAATAACTGTCGGTTATTATATATTTATGTGGTCAAATTACAACTGAACTAGCCTTATCTGTGTTAGCCTGATGGCCAGGGGCTCCAGCCTCCCTCCAAATCAGGGGTCCTGGGGTGCCTGAGTGGCTCAGTTGCTTAAGCATCTGCCTTGGGCTCAGGTCATGATCTTAGGATCCTGGGATGGAGCCCCGCATCAGGCTCCCAGTTCAGTAGGGAGTCTGTTTCTCCCTCTCCCTCTCCCCTACCTCCCCTTGCTCTTGCGCTCGCTCTCTCTCTCTCTCTCAAATAAATAAAATAAAAAGAAAAGCAAATTGGAGGTCCAGAGCAGGAGACTGTGGACCATGTTCTGGCTGGGTTAGAGGAAAGGAGACTGGAAGTGGTGGTTCTCAGAGCAGGGAGGATTAAGCCAGGCTTTAAAAGTAGGTAGAATTTGGAGGGGAGAGGAGAGGGAATTCTAGGCTGTGAGGTGGAACTGGTCCCAACAAGCAGAGTTGGTCACTCAGATGGGTAAGAGGGTGGCATTTGGCAAGTGTGTT
This sequence comes from Canis lupus dingo, assembly GCF_003254725.2. Taxonomy (NCBI): domain Eukaryota; kingdom Metazoa; phylum Chordata; class Mammalia; order Carnivora; family Canidae; genus Canis; species Canis lupus. Next base: position 12,250,435 of record NC_064248.1, on the reverse strand, counting down.
GGGGAGTGATGCCCTGGTATTGCCCAGCTTGGGACTGGCCACACTTGGTCTTAGAGTGGTTTCAGGGACATTGAAAGAGGTGTTCCAACAAGGTGGTCTCCTGGCTCCGTGGCCAGCACACACTGGCATTGACAGACACGGGGAGGGCCACTGTAGGCTGTGCTGGGTCCTGGGGATACAATAGGCATGCCTGTTTTCTCTCAACCTAATACCATCCATAGCTCCCCAGGGCCCCTGAGACAAAATTGCTGGGGGGGGGGGGTGTTCAGCCTGAACCTGCCTCCTAATGGCAGCTGGACATCCCCTGGTAGATGTAGGTCAGGGAGCTGTCTGTGGGGAACTGGACCGGGAGTGACCTCCAAGCTCCATGGATCAGAGTGGGCTGGGCAGTGACTCTGCCCTGGGAGCAGTGGTGGGGGAGTCAATATCCAGGGAGACCTAGGTCTTGACCCCTTTTCAGCCCAGACCTGATGGTCGAGTTGGGGGAGGAGGCACCCTGAGCTGGGAGATAGGTGTCAAAGTGTTGTTTCCAAAATGCTAAAGCTGGGCAGCCCTGGCGGCTCAGTGGTTTAGGACCGCCTTCAGCCCAGAGCGTGATCCTGAAGACCTGGGGTTGAGTTCCAGGCTCCCTGCATGGAGCCTGCTTCTCCCTCTGCCTCTCTCTCTCTCTCTCTCTCTCTGTGACTCTCTCATGAATAAATAAATACAAAATTTAAAAAAATGCTAAAGCTGTCGGGATACCTGGCTGGCTCAGTCAGTTTAACATGGGACTCCCCCCCCCCTTTTTTTTTTTAAAGATTTTATTAATTTATTCAGGAGAGACACAGAAGAGAAAGGCAGAGAGATAGGCAGAAGGAGAAGCAGGCTCCATGCAGGGCGCTGGATGTGGGACTCAAATCACCTGAGCCATCCAGGTGTCCCGAGCATGGGACTCTTGATCTTAGGGTTGTAAGTCTGAACCCCATGTTGCCGTGGAGATTACAGAGAAAAATAAAATCTTAAAAAAAAAAAAAAAAAAAGAAAGAAAGCTAAAAGCATCACTCTCATACAATTGGATAAGGAGCATTTGTCAAAGATGTAATGATGGTAAAATTACCAAGATGGTAAAATTGATGCAAAGGGCATTTGAGGAATGTATTTTCCCCCCTCCCAGACCCTCTTGAGAAACTGGCATTTATGTAATCCATTTAAAAGTGCTGGGAGGGCAGCCCTGGTGGCCCAGCGGTTTAGCTCTGCCTTCGGCCCAGGGTGTGATCCTGGAGATCCAGGATTGAGTCCCACGTTGGGCTCCATGCAGGGAGCCTGCTTCTCCCTCTGCCTGTGTCTCTGCCTCTCTCTCTCTCTCTCTCTCTCTCTCTCTCCCCCGTGTGTCTGAAATCAATCAATCAATCAATCTTTTTTTTTTTTTTAAAGATTTATTTATTTATTCATTCAGAGAGAGCGAAGAGAGAGGCAGAGACACAGGCAGAGGGAGAAGCAGGCTCCCCGCAGGAAGCCCGATGTGGGACTCGATCCCGGGTCTCCAGGATCACACCCCGGGCCGCAGGCAGGCGCTAAACCGCTGCGCCACCGGGGCTGCCCTCAATCAATCAATCTTAAAAAAATAAATAAATAAAAGTGCTGGGATATGGGACGCCTGGGTGGCCCAGCGGTTTAGTGCCTGCCTTCGGCCCAGGGCGTGGTCCTGGAGTCCTGGGATCGAGTCCCACATCAGGCTCCCTGCATGCAGCCTGCTTCTCCCTCTTCTTGTGTCTCTGCCTCTCTCTCTCATGAATAGATGAATTAAATATTTAAAAAATTAAATACAATAAACATGCTGGGATAAGGGATACCTGGATGGCCCAGCGGTTGAGCATCTGTCTTCATGCTCCGAGCATGATCCTGGGTTTCTGGGATCAAGTCCCAGGGGGAGTCTGCTCCTCCCTCTCCTTCACTCCTGCTCTCTCCCTCATTCTCTCTCAAATAAATAAAGTATATTTTTTAAAAAAGCAACTTTTGTTGGAGTTTTCTTTAAGATTTTTATTTACTGGGATCCCTGGGTGGCGCAGCGGTTTGGCGCCTGCCTTTGGCCCAGGGCACGGTCCTGGAGACCGGGGATCGAATCCCATGTCGGGCTCCCGGTGCATGGAGCCCTCTTCTCCCTCTGCCTATGTCTCTGCTTCTCTCTCTCTCTCTCTCTCTCTGTGTGTGACTATCATAAATAAATAAAAATTAAAAATATATATTTTTATTTACTTATTCATGAGTGACACAGAGAGAGACAGAGATAGGAGAGGCATGCAAGTAGCCCGATATGGGACTCAATCCCAGGACTCCGGGATCACGCCCTGAGCAGAAAGCAGATGCTCAACTGCTGAGCCACCCAGGCATCCCTTGTGTTATCTTTTCTATCAAACACAAATCCACAGGTTAACCTGTAACTTCATCAAGGCTGAGCCCTTAAAAGAAAGCAAATAGCAAGGCAAACAAATTTCCTAGAGAGTTAAATAATCTGTAGATGCACTCCTTATACAAGGCAGTCCTGCTCTGGGCCTTATTTCCAGGTTTTGGATGCCTTTTCCTGACACAGGAGATGTGGATCCTTGGCCAGGCCCGGACACATGCTAACACCAAGAATACTTCTCACCCTTTCTGGCCTCAGCCTCTGTAGCAGAGGGGCTTGGACCACACCTTGCACCTTTGACAGTCTCCACCTTCCAAGATTGATTTTACCTCCGAGATTGACCCAAGATCCCCACTTCATTTCATCCCCACCCTACCATTGCCCTGTTCTGGTCCAACTGTCTTCGGTACCTCAGGAAGGTAGTAACACTGATTTCAGAAGGACTTGGAACAGCCGCAATCCCCAGCTCTACCCTCAGGTACTGTATGATTCCATTCATACAGACTCTCTGAGCCTCTATGTTTCTAGTTGGGCAAAGGGTAAGGTAGAGAGGGGACTGTGGCTGCCTCTGCCTGCTGTTCTGCAGCAGCCCCCAGATTTGAGAATTTGAGAATCCTCCTTGCCCTTGATTCCACTGAATGGCATTCAATTCAAATGGACTGAGCCAATGGAAGAGATCTGATAAGCTCCTAGTGGTAGGAGGTGGCAAACAAGTTCTGGTCTCTTAAGATAATGGGAGAGTCAGAGACTTTTTTTTTTGATTCAGAAGTTAATAGCTTGGCTGTTGATTGATAATGTCTGTCACGAGTGCAAAAAGTAAATCAGACTGTATGTTGTGTATTTGCCCACCTTAATCTACTCAATACAGCATCCAACAGAGAGTCAGGAAAGCTCAGATTTTGATCCCAGTTTTGCCACTGCCTTACTGAGTAACCTGAGGAAATTGGCTCCTCTAACCTTTATTTTCCCTAGCTATAAAATGAGAGTTAGAATCTGTCCAGGGTTGATGTGAGGATGGAATAAACATATTGTCAGCGAGGGATGCCTGGGTGGCTCAGCACTTGAATGTCTGCCTTTGGCTCAGGGCATGATCCTGGAGTCTGGGTTCCTGTCCCTCATCAGGCTCCTTGCAGGGAGCCTGCTTCTCCCTCTACCTGTGTCTCTGCCTCTCTCTGTGTCTCTCATGAATAAATAAAATAAATAAAATAAAATAAAAGCCATATTGTCAATTAGTATCTTCACATGGTAAGAAATGGAGAATATGGGGCACCTGGGCAGCTCAGTGTTTGAGCGTCTGCCTTTGGCTGAGGTTGTGACCCCAGGGTCCTGGGATCCAGTTCCTCATCAGGCTCCCCACAGGGAGCCTTCTTCTCCCTCAACCTATATCTCTGCTTCTCTCTGTGTCTCTCATGAATAAATAAAATCTCAAAAAAAAAAAATAAAAAAAAAGGAAAATACCACTGAGTCTTCCCCAGAATAATGAATACTGGCTTCTATAACAGTGTAGAGATAATGAGACTTCAGGTATGGTATGATCAGGGTTCCGGCTCATTTTCTCTGTGACTCTTCTCGCGTTGTCTTTTCCATAGGTTCGCTCTGTCTACAAGGTGGCCAAATGCCTGCTAGAAGTCCAGGTGGCACATCCACAGGCCACGTGGACTGGCCGGCAGGCTAAGCAACAGCCCTGAGGTTGCTCCTGATTGGGCAATTTCGGTCACATGGCCATCCCTGGATCCCTGATTGTTGTCTGGCTTGGGGGTGGGGGGAGCGGGGAGGTGGGATAGGGTTGTCCCCCAGGCTCAGGAGCTGAGAGGAGGAGTGAAGAGTGGAAAGAAAACCAGCCACAAGGAGGGAACGGATGGATGCTGGGGAGGAGCCCCTGGGGAGCACGGTGGATGGGGAAAGGAGTGCCTGACAAGAACCTCCTCCACGCAGTGGGAGGATGTTGCCTTGGGGCCGGCCTGCCGGGGAGGCGGGGAAGGGGCGCAGCAGCAGAGGTGTGGGGCTGGAGGGACGACTTTGGGGAAGGTGCCTCCGCTGGGAGATTCAGAAGCCACGCCCTGCAGGAAGCCAGGCGGGATCGCAGCCGGGAGCTTGCACCGCCCCCCAGCCGCGCTGCTCTCGGCGGTCTCCGCCTGCAGGAAGCAGGGGTGGGGGCGGCGGCTCGCGGCAGGGGGCCGGGGAGGGCGCAGGTCCGGGACGCGGAGCCGGAGTCCAAAGGGAGGAAGGGCCCCGGAGGCGCCCCCGTCCCAGGCGAGCCCATAGTTGGGGGCGTCCCCCTCGCGGGCGGGGCCCGGGCTCACTCGGATCCCCACCCTGCTGGATCCCAGGCCCCCCGCCCCTCCCCCACCGAGTGGCCCCCGCGCCCGCGCCTCCTCCCCGCCCAAAACCCCCCATTGGCTTCCCGGAGCTGGGGCCTCCTCCGATTGGTCCGTCTCCGAGAGGCCACGCCCCCTGCCGGACACCGAGCCTGGGGGGGCGGGAACCCACCTCGCCTCCAAGCGCTCAGGCCCGCGGAACCCGGGGGCGGGCTCCCTCCCGGGCGGGCTCCCTCCCCGCGAGCCCCCGCCCAGACCCCGCGGCACGGCTGAGTCAAGGTCCGCAGCTGCGATCGTGAATTAACAAATGCAGGGACGTTGGCCTTGGGGTGTCCGCCCCCGGAGCTCTATTACCTCCCTGGGACTGACCCCCAAATCCCCCCCCCCCACTCCTCCATGTCCCCTTCCTGCCCTTCGTGCTGGGGAGAGGGGGTGGGTGGGCTCATTCGATTATTACTTACTTGATGAGCAAACTGAGGCCCAGAGAGGGTAGGTAATCTGACCCAAGTCACTCAACAGTCAAGGGAAGCGGATTCCTAATAATGAGGGGTGGGATAAAGAGGAAAAGCTCGGGGGTGGTGGTGTAATCATCCGTGCCCCCCCCACCTCCAGATTCTCCCCAAACGCACCTGAAACCATCAGCTAAACCAGGGAGGTCTTTAGGCTGTGAAAAAGGTGTCCCCAGGCAAGCACCCAGTCTGCAGGCTGGAGGGGGGAATTTCAATAAAACTTGGCAGTGGTATTTAGAGTCTGGACAGACTTTTTTCCCACCTCTCCCTCCCAGGCAAGTTTAGCCTCCTTGAACTTTACTTTCCTTGTCTGTGAAATGGGATGGTAACAGCTATGAGGATTAAGTGAGATCTGCCCAGTGCCAGGTACACAGTAGAGGCTAGACCTGGAGCATCTTTGGGTACCATGAAGAACATCCTTAGAGCAGGGTGGACCTGTTCAGTGGGGGTCCTGGAGGGGATATGTACATTAGGTTTCCCAGGGGAACTGATGGGCCTGTGGTTCTTAGGTTGTGGGAAGGCCCCAAGCCAGGAGAGCAGGATAGGCTGAGTGTACAGGCTGCTCAGGCAGGGTGGGAATGGGGGTGCCCTTTAGGGCTTGCTGGACAGAGGTGGTGTGAAGGGGAGGATGGAAACAGAGCCTCTCAGTGCCTGGCAAAGATGAGGCTGCGGGTTTGTGAGCAGGTTTGAAGCCTTTAGAATTCCCAGAAGCACCCAAAACTGTTTCAAAGTGGATGGTACTTTTGTTATGTATATATGTTGTATTTTAGAGAGGGAGCTCCATGTGAGCTGGGCAAAGGGCAGAGGGAGAGGGAGCGAGAGAACCCACAAGTAGACTCCCTGCTGAAGACCAGGGGCTCCACCCCAAGATTATGACCTGAAACACTGAACCACCAAAGTGCCCCCTCTTTTTAAATTTCAAAACAAGCACATGCTCCAAGATGCAAGTACAATAGAAAATAATTTTTTCTTGAGAAAACTGGACAGTAAGTTGCCAACCCGATGCCCCCTCTCCCCTTATATTTCAAGGTTTGTTCTTTTTTTTTTTTTTTTAAGATTTTATTTATTTATTTATTTATGAGAGACACAGAGAGAGACAGAGGCAGAGACACAGGCAGAGGGAGAAGCAGGCTCCATGCAGGGAACCTGACGTGGGACTAGATCCCAGGACTCCAGGATCACACCATGGGCTGAAGGCAGGCACTAAACCGCCAGCCACCCAGGAATCCCCTAGGTTTGTTCTTCTATATAAATAGTCACATTAAGGTCACCCAAACCAGGAAGTTAAATACATTACTATGTAACAATACATGACTACCAGCTAATCCTCAGATCCCATTCAAATTTGTCCCAACATACTTTTTTTTCCCCTCCAAAATGTCCTTTATAGCAAAAAAATCTAAACCATGTGTTGCTTTTAGCTGTCAGTATCTACTTGGCTTGCCTCTGGACCCCTTTTAGTCATCCTTGGCTTTCATGACCTTGACAATGTAAAAGGTTACAGAGCAGTTAAAGTCCAAGAGTGCTTTTTTATTTTTTTTTTAAGATTTTATTTATTTATGAGAGACACAGAGAGAGGCAGAGACACAGGCAGAGGGAGAAGCAGGCACCATGCAGGGAGCCCGATGTGGGACTTGATCCTGGATCTCAGGATCAGGAGGCCCTGAGCCAAAGGCAGAAGCTCAACCGCTGAGCCACCCAGGCATCCCTGTCCAGGAGTGCTTTGGGTTTATCTGACTTTCTCCACAATTTCTTTTTTTTTTTTTTTAATTTTTTTTTAAATTTATTTTTGTTTATTTATGATAGTCATACAGAGAGAGAGAGAGGCAGAGACACAGGCAGAGGGAGAAGCAGGTTCCATGCATCGGAGCCTGATGTGGGATTCGATCCCGGGTCTCCAGGATCGCGCCCTGGGCCAAAGGCAGGCGCCAAACCGCTGCGCCACCCAGGGATCCCTCTCCACAATTTCTGTCTGATTTTGCCTCTTTGGCAGGAATATCCCAGAGGTGATGCTGTGATCTGTTTGTCCCATTTCTGATAGATACTGCTGGCTCTGATGATGCGATTAAAGGAGTATCTGCCAGGATTTCTCCATAGAAAGCTTCTTTTTTTTCTTGGTGAATAATCAATCTTTGGGGGGGGTGTTATTTTAGAAACTATTACATTCCTTATCAAACTTTCAATTTATTTGTCTATATCTCTAGAGAACCACATTTTCCTATTTTATTCAATGGGTTGTAATCTGTTATATAATAATTTTCTTTTTATGGGATCCCTGGGTGGCGCAGCGGTTTGGCGCCTGCCTTTGGCCCAGGGCGCGATCCTGGAGACCCGGGATCGAATCCCACATCAGGCTCCCGGTGCATGGAGCCTGCTTCTCCCTCTGCCTATGTCTCTGCCTCTCTCTCTCTCTCTCTCTCTCTGTGACTATCATAAATAAATAAAAAAATTAAAAAAAAATAATTTTCTTTTTGGCTGCTAAAATTGTCTCACATTTGGCCTGTGTGAGTGCCTTCTATGTGGCTCCTGTGTGTTTTAGACATGTCACACTTCTGTTTTTTTAGAGCTTTTATTGAGGTCTGATTGATAGGCAGTCAACTGCACATATTTGAAGTGTAGGATCTGATACGTTTTGACATGTATACTCCTAGGAGCCATCAACACAATTCAGGGAAGGAACATATTCATCACTCCTAAAGTTTCTCTGTGTGCCTTTGTAATCAATCCCTCCCCACTCCACCCCACCCACGTCCTCAGGCAATTGCTGATCTCTCTGTCATCACGGATTAGGTCACATTTTCTAGAATTTTATATATATATTTTTAAAGATTTTATTTATTTATTCATGAGAGACACAGAGACAGAGGCAGAGGGAGAAGTAGGCTCCATGCAGGGAGCCCGATGCGGGACTTGATCCCAGAATTCTGGGATCATGCCTTGAGCCAAAGGCAGATGTCAACCGCTGAGCTACCCAGGCATCTCACATTTTCTAGCATTTTATTTTATTATTATTTTCATTTTCTAGAATTTTAAAGCAATTTTATTTTATTTTTATTTTTTATTTTTTTAAAAGATTTTATTTATTCATGAGAGACACGCAGAGAGAGGCAGAGGGAGAAGCAGGCTCCATGCAGGGAGCCCTACGTTGGACTCGATTCCGGGTCTCCAGGATCACACCCTGGGCTGCAGGTGGCGCTAAACCGCTGCGCCACCAGGGCTGCCCCTTTATTTTATTTTTAAAATTTTAAGTGGGCTCCATGCCCAACGTGGGGCTTGAACTCACGACCTGGAGATCAAGAGTCACATGCTCTACCAACAGAGCCAGGTAGGCACCTCAACATTTTCTAGAATTTTATTTTATTTATTTAAAGATTTTATTTATTTTTTCATGAGAGACACACACAGAGAAGCAGAGACATAGGCAGAGGGAGAAGCAGGCTCCCTGCGGGGAGCCTGATACAGGACATGATCCCAGAACCTCGGGATCACGCCCTGAACCAAAGGCAGATGCTCAACCGCTGAGACACCCAGGTGCCTAAAGAATTTTGTATGTGTGAAACCATACACACTTTTTTGGTCTGACTTCCTTCATTATAATTCCATTGAGACTCTCCCCCACCCCCCATGATGTCGTGTATATTCATAGTTTGTTCCATGTTTATTGCTGTGTTCTATCCCTGCATCCTTTATTTTAATTGAGAGAAATTCACATTGCATAAAATTAACCACTCAGTACTTAGCGCATTCACAGTGTTGTGCAGACACCACTTCTGATTCTAGAACATTCTCATCACCCCAAAAAAGAACCCCCATGCCTATTATGCAGTCACTCCCCATTCCCTACTAACCTTCTATCCTTGGAAACCACCAAGCTGTTTTCTGTCTCTGTGGATTTATTTATTCTGGAGATTTCGTTCAAATGGAATCCTTGTTGGTGGCTGGCTTTTCTCACGGAGCATCCTGTTCCCCAAGTTCCTCCCCATCGCAGCCCCAATCAGCACGTCATCCCTTCTTGTGGCTGAATGCTATTCCATTGCATGCATACAGCATGTTTTGTTTGTCCTTTTTTCCTGTGATCCACCCTTGGTTTCTTTCCACCTCTTGGTTGTTGTGGGTATCAGTGCTGCTATGACCACCTGTGTGCGAGTTTTGTTTGCACACCCATTTTCAGTTTTTCCAGGTTTTATACCTAGGAGGGTCATGGCTGGGTCATGTGGTCATCCGACCTCCAAGCTCCTCTGTGTCTGCGGTGTTGTACATTCCCACCTGCAGCCTAGGAGGGTTCCAATTTACCCGTGGCGTCCTTGGCAACACTTATTTGCCTTTTTGTTTTGTTTTGTTTTTTTTATTTTTTTTAAATTTTTTTTAGAATTTTTATTTATGATAGTCACAGAGAGAGAGAGAGGGGCAGAGACACAGGCAAAGGGAGAAGCAGGCTCCATGCACCAGGAGCCCGACGTGGGATTCGATCCCGGCTCTCCAGGATCGCGCCCTGGGCCAAAGGCAGACGCCAAACCGCTGTGCCACCCAGGGATCCCTGCCTTTTTGTTTTATTAATATGTTCACTCTAGTGGGTGTGAGGTGGTGACTCATGGTGGTTTTGATCTGCATTCTTCTCCCGACCCCATGGCTGAGGATAGAGAGCATCTTTCCATGTGTCTGCCAGTCACTTGTACATCTTTGGGGAATCTTGCATCCTTCTGACAAGTCCTCATTGTTTTACCACAAGATGTCCCAGTAGCTACCAGTTATTTCTCCCAGGGGCCTGGGTCTCTTTTTCAGAGAATAGGGGTGTAGGCACGAGGGGGGCTACGAAATGTGTGCATGTTCACACATACTGCACATTCGCACACATATAAATCAATTCCTCTGTTGATTGATATTGAAGTTCCTGAGTTTACCGTTGCATCTTGGGGTTCACTCCAGTTTCCTCCATTTCCGTATTTACAGCCCACCTTCGCTGCCAGTGAGAACCTGGCTGCTATTATCCTAATGTTCCTGTTTATGTTCTCTGCCCCCAGATGCAGTCCCATCTCCATGGCCACTGTTGTGCTCCCTCCCCACTTGCAGAGGTCCCCCTCCCCTGCTCAGCCACCCTGCCTCCACTGCCTCCTCAACCCACAAGGGCTTGGACACCCCTCCCCTGCCTGGAGATGTGCTCCCCCTCCACTGAGCTCTCTGCCTCTGCCTCTGCCTCTGCAGGGCGCTGCACGGGCGCCCTCTCCACCTGCTGGCCTCTAGGCCCTGACACCCTGCTCAGAGCCACAGTGCCCCTGCTGTGTCTGGGTGCCCACCTTGCTCTGCCCCAGCTGATGGCCTCAGGGAATGATTGTAGGACTCAGTTGTTCCAGAAGGGAAAGGAAAGGAGCAGAAGGCAAAGAGAAGGGGAAGGGGGGGGGCAGCTCAGGTGGCTCAGAGGTTTAGCACCACCTTCAGCCCAGGGCCTGATCCTGGAGACCTGGGATCGAGTCCCACATTGGGCTCCCTGCATGGAGCCTGCTTCTCCCTCTGCCTTGTGTCTCTGCCTCTCTCTCTCTCTCTCTCTCTCTCTCTCTCTCATTAATAAATAAATAAAATCTTTAAAAAAAGAGAAAGAGAAGGAGAAGGGGTCTCCTCTGTTTCATGCTTCATCTTGAGAACTCACACCAAGTGTGCAATTTATAACCCCCCGTACTTCCGCTTTAGCGAAATACCCTATCCCCACCCCACACACCTGCAGGTAGACTTGATGGGGGAGGGGGAGTGCAGTACTTGGGCAGAACTTAGGTCTCCATGGGGGAGGGCTGGAAAGAGCAGGGTGGGGATGGGGCACCTTGGGGGAGGGCTGGACCAGGCAGGCGGCCTCTCATCCTCTTAGCTTCCTCTCCAGACAATGGGCTGCCTTCTGCAGCAGGAGATAAGGGTCAAATCCCAGCCTCCGGTCTGCTGCCCAGGAGAGGGCTGCTTCCCCGGGGCTGCCCACGCCCCCACCAGCCTTCAGGGCTTCTGGTCCCCATCACCCTGCGCCTTGGAGACAGGGAGGTTGCTGAGCCCCTGCCCTGGCTCTGGGACTCAATCACTCAAGGAGAATGTTTTCTTTTAGTTTTAGTTTATCTATTCACTATTTATTTTTTTACCTGAGGCTTAAAGTACCTGGAGTACACAGACCTTCTTTACAACTCCGTGTGTGTTGAGAGGTGTGTCTGGGCCAGGACTTCAGCCAGTGAAGCCCAGGACGGGGCTGAGAGGAGGGGGGCTGATGGCTCAGTTCAGGGGGAGAATCTAAAATTTCTCAATAATTTTCATATTGGTTATATGTTGAAATGATCATATTTGAGACACCTTCATAGGTTAAATAAAATAAATCATTAAAAATTGAGAGCACCTGGACGGCTCAGTCGGGTAACCATCTGCCTTCGGCTCAGGTTGGGATCTCAGGGCCCTGGGATCCAGTCCCATGTCAGGCTCCCTGCTCGGCGAGGAGTCTGTGCTCAGCGGTTTGTTTATCCTGGAAGCACCAGGGAGCCATGGAAGGCTTGAGCAGGAGTGTGCCATGCTTCAGTTGTCACTGGCAGAAAAATGGTTGGGAGGAGCCAGCCTGGGGTTGAGGCCAGAGAGGAGATGCTGCCCACAAGAAGGGACTCAGCATAGCAGGGATGGAGGCCCCCCACCCCCCCATTCTGAGAGCTGCAAGAGCCAGCCAAGCAGAATCCAGAGGATGTGCTGGAAAGCAGTTTCCGTTTTGTAGACAGAACTGGCACCACGGGGACCCCTGGGTGGCTACCTTTGGCTCAGGGGGTGATCCCAGGATCTTGGGATGGAGTCCCACATATGGCTCCCTGCAGGGAGCCTGCTTCCCCCTCTGCCTGTGTCTCTGCCTCTCTCTGTGTCTCTCATGAATAAATAGATTTAAAAAAATCTTAAAAGGGGCAGCCCTGGTGGCGCAGCGGTTTGGCGCCGCCTGCAGCCTGGGGCGTGATCCTGGAGACCCGGGATCGAGTCCCACATCAGGCTCCCTGCATGGAGCCTGCTTCTCCCTCTGCCTGTGTCTCTGCCTCTCTCTCTCTGTGTCTATGAGTAAATAAATAAAATCTTTAAAAAAAAAAAAAATCTTAAAAAAAAAATGGCACCATGAGAAGGGCTGGGAGTGGGGAGCGTGAGCAGGGCCAGATACCGCCCCACCCCCACCCCCGCCCTTGAGGGCCACAATCCTGACAGAGGCGCTGTAGGGCCTGACCACACAGTCGTGGGGGCCGGGGGCCGTGGTGGAGATTCTCAGCATATCTGGACCATTCGGAGCCGTGCCCCCAGGGGAGGAGGGAGTACCTCTGGGGTTCAGAGGATTAGATACTCCTCCTGCCAGGCCATGCCATCCAGCCCTGGGTGGTAGGCTCTCCATCCACCCTCAGCAGCTCCTCTTCTTGGACGGTGGTGTTCAGAGAGGTACACTGACTTGCCTAGGGAGGCCCAGCAAGTTGGGGTGGGGCCGGGGCCCCCAACCTGGTAAGGAGCTCTCATGCTCTCACTCCCAGTGCCTTGGTTTTCCCTCTGTTTCCTGGGTGAGTGAGGCTGCAGAGGATCCCCTCCTGCTCCATATATGAGTTTCCTGGCACTACCAGAACAAAGCACTCCACGCGGCTGAAAACAACAAGAATTTTCCTTCTGGTTCTGGAGGCCAGAAGCCAGAAATTGGACAATGCTCCCTCCGGAGGCTCTAGATGAGGATCTTTCCTGTCTCTTCCAGCCTCTGGTGGCCAGGCCATCCTGGGTTTGTTGGCCTCCTGACTCCATTTCTCCCCTGTCCTCACATGGTCTTGTCCCCATGTCCCTCTCCGCCCAAGTCCACTTCTACTTTTCCCTGCAAAGACACTGCCATCCACTGGAGTTAGGGTTGCCCACAATCCAGGATCATTCGAGATCCTTAGCTAGTGACACCTACAAAGACCTGATTTCCAAATAAGGCCACGTTCTGAGATTCCAGGTGGATACAAATTTTGGGAGCAGCCACAGTTCAACACAGTACAGTCCAGATGTGGACCTTGCCATGCTCTGGTTCTCCTTCCTCTTGGCAGCCTCTAGGACCTCCGGCATCAGTTCTATGATCTGTGAGCTTCCCAGGCAAGGACCCAGCTGTTGTGGTGGCCGCCGCATCCCCTCGATCCATCGAGTCTGGATTAGTAAATTTCCTATAAGTGTGCCGCGACACAGACATCACGGATGACTCTTGCAAACAGGAAAGAGCCCTCACAGTGTGACCCCATTTCCTGAAGTCCAAGAACAAAGTCTAGAGTCTGTGAACCTGTGTGGGAAATCACGTGCTGATTGTCACTAACTGAATTTAGCATTCCCCTCCTTTGTTTATTTATTTTAAAAGATTTGGGGCAGCCCTGGTGGCGCAGCGGTTTAGAGCCGCCTGCAGCCCTGGGGTGTGATCCTGGAGACCCTGGATCGAGTCCCACGTCGGGCTCCCTGCATGGAGCCTGCTTCTCTCTGCCTGTGTCTCTGCCTCTCTTTCGCTCTCTCTGAATAAATAAACAAATAAATCTTTAAAAAAAAAAAAGAACTTTAAAAGATTTTATTTATTTATTCATGAGAGACAGAGAGAGAGAGACAGAGAGAGAGAGAGAGAGGCAGAGACACAGGCAGAGGGAGAAGCAGGCTTCATGCAGGGAGCCCGACAAGGATTTCGATCCTAGGTCTCCAGGATCATTCCCTGGACTGAAGGTGGTGCTAAACTGCTGAACCACCCAGGCTGCCCCCCACCCCCCACCCCGCTTCCTTTATGAAAGTGAGCAGCAAATCCTGGTAGGGCCCATGGCTTTGTCATCAACAGCATCACTGATAGCTTCAGCCTGGATTACATTTATTGTGCAAATTTCAGAATATCATTTAGATTCAAGTCATGGTAGTTCTTAAATTCACCTCTAGATATTATTTATTTATTTATTATTATTATTTTATTTTATTTATTCATGACAGACACAGAGAGACAGAGACATAGGCAGAGGGAGAAGCAGGCTCCCTCCCCAGGGAGCCCGATGTGGGACTGGATCCTGGGACTTCAAGATCACGCCCTGAGCTGAAGGCAGACGCTCAATCACTGAGCCACCCAGCTGTCCCTAGATATTATTATTTAGTGAATTATTAAGAAGGATATATATTAGCATATCACATTTTATTTTATTTTATTTTTAAAAAGATTTTATTTATTTACTCATGAGAGACACACAGAGAGAGGCAGAGACAGAAGCAGAGGGAGAAGCAGGCTCCCTGCAGGACCCTGGAATCACAACCTGAGCCAAAGGCAGATGTTTAATTGCTGAGCCATGCAGGCGCCCCAGCATATCACATTAAAAAAAGTATTTATTTGAGAGAGAGAGAGAGCACAAGGGGGGGTGGGCACAGAAGGGCAGAGGGAGAGAGCAGCAGACGCCTCACTGAGCAGGAAGCCCCACGTGGGGCTCGATCCGAGGACCCTGGGATTGTGACCTGAGCTGAAGGCAGATGCTTTTTTTAAAGATTTTATTTATTTATTCATGGGAGATACAGAGAGAGAGAGAGAGAGAGAGAAGCAGGCTCCCCGTGGGGATCCCAATGCAGGACTTGATCCTAGGACCCCAGGATCAGGACCTGAGCCAAAGGCAGACACTCAACCACTCAACCACCCAGGTACCCACGAGGCAGATGCTTAACCCACTGAGCCACGCAGGTGGCCCCACATATCACATTGAAACAATATGTTGAGAACTTCGAAGTAACTGATATCCTTTGTAGTCTTATATTTTGTCTTATATGTTTAAAAATATGAGAAGGAGTTCAGAAGTTGTCAAAAGCCTAGTTTAGATATTGTTGGGAAGATGATGTGATGTCTGGAGACTTGGCAGCCATCTTTCTACTCTGAGGGGCTCAGCCTGAGGGCAAAGCTGCCTCTGTAAGAATGGGAGAGTTGAGGAGTGGGGGAAGTTCCAGGGTCCTTTCCCAGCTGTTGTCAGAATTAACCAAACCTGGAAATTCCCCTCTTCAGGGCTTCCTATTTCTTGTCATTAATTAATAGCTTCCCTTTTTTTTTTTTCTTGCCAACTGAGTCAGAGTTTTCTTTCTTTTGCATTGATGGTACCATGACTGAAAGAGAGTGTTTCCAAAGGCATCCAGGAATGGTCTAGAGAAAGATGGGTGAGGACAGAATCCTGCTGGCCTGTTCGGAACCTTTGCATGAATCAAAGGAAGGTGCTCCTCTGGGTGGATGAAAAAGTGCCCTTGCTGGGGGCTGTGACTTTGGGCAAAAATAAAAGTCCCTTTTCTTTCAGGCTGACACAGCCCACAGGTAAAGGTGAGGAGTTTGTGTAGGGGCCTTAAGCTGGCTTCCACCTTCATGGAGCTTCTGTGTAGGGTACAACCTATGCAACTGTACATGGAAGTCCTAGAAGAAGACCCCCAGGCTGAGGAGAGGAGGTGAGCTTTCTGAAGAGGCCTGTGGCCATGTGGCAAGGGCGGGGCCTGCAAAGGTCAGTTCTCATACACAGGCACTTGGGCTGCCTTTGAGGGACACCCACAAATGGCCTGCACCCATGGTCCCCAACTCCTGTTTCCAGCCCAGTGAGGACCTTGCTTTGTCCACCAGGGACCACCCTGCAAATGTACCTCTTGTTCATGCCCCAAAGCTGCCCTCATCCTCATCTGAATCTGAGGACCCCCACCAATGCCCAGATCCTTGTAAAGTGTCCTGGAGGGGCAGCCCCGGTGGCTCAGTGGTTTAGCGCCGCCTTCGGCTCAGGGTGTGATCCTGGAGACCTGGGATCGAGTCCCACATTCGGGCTCCTTGCATGGAGCCTGCTTCTCCCCCTGCCTATTCTCTGCCTTTCTCTCTCTCTCTGTGTCTCTCATGAATAAATAAACAAAATCTTTAAAAAAAAGTGTCCTGGACATGCACTGGGGGGTGGGGTGGGGAGGGTGGGACATAGAGGGGCTGACTGTGCCAGCTCAGGACCCTTGAGCCAGGCAGGTAGTGAAAGATTGCCTTTCCCCCATATGATCATTTCAAATATCCAGGGCTGTTGTGCCCAGACAACTGGCATACCCTGAAATGCCATGCTTTGTGGGCAGACCTCACCCCCAGGCTTTCTCTGGGAAGCAGCCAGAGCGCCGGTCTGGGGGTCACATGCCAGATGATGAAAGTATTGGGGTCTGCAGTCCAAAGTCTGGAAGGTCTGCAGGCCAGGGAGGATTGAGCCAAGAGAGGCCTGGGCAGCAGGGAAGGCTAGGGAGGGTCTGGCCTCCTTTTCTGGCCTCTCCTTTCTGCCCTTCTTTTTGTTGTCTATCTCTCCTGGAGCTGCCAGGCTTCTGGGTGGGCCTAATGGATGCATAGGCAGGGCCTCTCATCCATGCTTCCAACTAGGATGACATGGGTGCCACAGTGGTGGCAAGGGACACAGACCCAGCTCTGCCCCATAGAGTGGCAAGAGGGCAGAAGTCACTAACAGTTTCCGGGGGTCCCAACGCCTATGGGCTCATCTGTTGACCCCTGGGTTGTCCCTCCAGTTCCTGGACTCTGCTCCAGACTCCTGGGGGCTGCCCAGGCTATGGCAGGGGCCCCAGGGATGCCCAGACCTGCCCCGCCTTCTATGGTAGGCTCAGCTCACACATGGTTTGTTTGTTTATTTACATATAAATTAATTTCAGGGAAGTAAAATGAAGAGTTTAGTTCCTTAGTCCACATTTTTAAAAAATGTTTTATTTATTTATTCATGAGAGACACACAGAGAGGGAGAGAGAGAGAGGCAGAGACACAGGCAGAGGGAGAAGCAGGCTCCATGCAGGGAGCCCGATGCAGGACTCGATCCCGGGACTCTGGGATCATGCCCTGGGCCAAAGGCAGGCACTAAACCACTGAGCCACCCAGATATCCCACTTTAGTCCACATTTTGAATACTCAATAGCCACATGGGCGACTGGTGGCTTCGATAGCTGACAGAGCAGATTCTAGAACATTCCATCACCACTGAAAGTTTTATTGCTTGGTGTGGGGCCTGTCTTGACCCCTGGGACACCTAGACCTGGGAGGAATGTGCCATACCCGCTCCAGGGCTGCTGAGGGAAGGAGGCAGGGGATGTTTGAACTGGGTCTCTCTGTCATTTTTCGGGGGGGGGGTATTTATTTATTTACTTTTATTTATTAAGCATGAGTGGAGAGAGGGGCAGAGGGAGAGGGAGAGAGAATCTCAAGCAGACTCCATGGCTAGATCTCACGACCCTGAGATCACTACCTGAGCTGAAGTCAAGAGGCAGATGCTTAAATGACTGAGCCACCCAGGTGCCCTATTTTTTTTATTTTTGAGCTGGGTCTTTAGGATGAGTGAGGGCTTTTGGCAGGAGGAGAGTACAGCTGACCCCTAAACCACATGGGGGTTGGCGGCACCCACCACCATGTAGTTGAAAGTCTGCATATAACTTCTGACTCTCCAGAAATGTAACTACCAACAGCCTACAGTTGACTGGAAGCCCAACATAAACAGTTTATTAACATATTTTGTCCGCTCGTGCCTGGCTGGCTGGGTCGGAAGAGTCTGTGGCTCTTGATCTCGGAGAGTTGTGAGTTTGAACCCCACGTTGGGTGTAGAGATTACTTAAATAAATAAACCTTTAAAAAAAACCAAAGCACATATTTTAGCTGTTATTTATACACTGTATTCTCACACTAAAGTAAATCAGAGAAAAGAAAATATTATTAAGAAAACCATTAGTTAAAATAAACTTTAAAAACATTTAAATAACAGGGGGGTGCTTGGTTGGCCTGGTTGGTAGAGCACATGCCTCTTGATCCCGGGGTCATGAGTTCGAGCCCCACTTTAGGTGTGGAGATTAGTTAAAATAAACTTAAAGAAAGTCATGAGGAAGAGAAAATATATTTACCAAAATCCACATATAAGTGGACCCACACAGTTCAAACCCATGTTGTTCAAAGGCCAGCTGCCCAGGGCAGGCTGTGAGCACGGCCACCAGGGCTGAGTGGCCACGGCCCCATGTGGGTGTGAGTGAGTGGAGGGGGAACAGGAGGGGAGGCAGGAGAGGTGGATGGAGGCCAGACCCTGACGCTCTGGGCGCTGAGCACTGGGGAGCCACGGGAGACTCCGAAAGCTGAAAGGGGCACCAGAGCAGCCACCCTGGCTGCCCAGTGGATGCACTGCGGGCAGCTGTACCAGGGAGACGCGCTTGTTACCATTCTGCACCCACCCACTCCAGCATCAGCAGTTGATCAGAACAGTGCTCAGACCTCACCGAACCAGGGAAGAGCAGACCCTTTGCTCCTCGCAGCCCACTGAGGTGGCTCCGTGCGGGCTCCGGCAGAATGGGTGGCCACTGCATTTGGTAGATGGAGCTGAGGCCAGAGACAGGCCTGTTCTGCTGAGGTTTCACAGCACGGGGGTGGGGGGGTGGCGGGAGCCCTGAAGGATGCAGGCCGTTTGGAGCAGGAGTGGGGTGGTGGCCCGTGTGGGGAGGCTGAGGCTTGCCATGAGCCAGCGGCCTCTCCATGGCCAAGGAATCTGGTCCTGCTCCTGGCAAGGACATCTTGGCAGGAGCGGGGCTCTGCCCGGGGTGCTAATGCCCTCTTAATTAGCCAGGCTCTTGCCAGGCACCTGCCACCACAGCCTCACTCAGCAAAACATGCTTGGGTCTCAGAGCCGGACCAGCGTCTGCCCTGCTGCCAGGTTCGGCATCGTGGGATGGTCTCTGAGCAGCCGCTGAGGCCAATCCAGACCTCTCTCAGGGGATCAACATCCAGGAGGATGAGAGAAATTGAAATGATTTCTAGGGACATGTTTTCAGTAACAGAAATGGGGACAGGCCAGCCTCCAGACTTGTGCTCCAGCCGTGCCTGACTCTGTGCTCCTGAATTCCTGTTCACTCAGAGTAGGCATCGCCTCCTCCTGGAGGCCCTCCTGGACCTCAGGGTTAACTCTGGAAGGCCCCTGCCCCAATAGTTCACCACTTGGGCCACGTCCTGGGCACCAACAGATTGGGTTCCTGCCTTCCAGGGGCTATAGTTATGGCCGGTGGTCACAAATCTTCTGGCAAATCTGAGAGCCACAAGACTGGGACCCTGAAGATGGTACTGCCTTCCTTAAAGCTGGACTAGAGCTTTTCTGTTCTGTCCAGGCCTCAGTTGTCCTATTTGTAACCTGAAGGCACTGCAACCAGAGATCAGCAGGGGTGTTTGTAGAGGTGGGGTGACGGGGCGATGGCCTCATTGTACTCTCCTCAGCCATGTCCTGACAGTGCTAGGGTGTAGCCTGTGGCCCTGGGTGGCACAGCTGTCCTGGAGACCCGCCCTGGAATCACTCCCTCCCACTTACAGGACACCCTGGAGGGACACAGGCTGTACCAGGCTGCCTATCGAGGGGGCCCCAGTGACAGCAGAACAACAGATGCCATTCATAGGCTCCAGCTCCAGGCAGGTCATTTATGGTGGGCTGAGCTGTGGACATCTGCGCGTCTATAGCATGGACAGCACTTCTGGCCTTTATGCATTTCTGGGTCCTGTTTCCCTGCTTCTGAGGGAAGGGAAGCCCAGCCCCCACCACACAGCTCTCAGGGCTGCTGGTATGGGGCTCCCAGGACGTCTTCATGGCCCTGTCCTTTCGCAGAAGAGGAACCAAAGCTTCATAGGATCTGTAATCAGCCCAAGAATACCCCAGTGGGTGGAGGGTGGGGTAGAAAGGGGGGCAAGCCCTGGACTTTCCGTGACAGTCAAGAGAAGTAGAGCCCTGGGCAGGTAGAGTGTGAGGTCTCCGGCATCTCACTGGGAGGGTGTGAGGCTGCCAAGCTGGATGTGAAGGGGGAGCCCTGGGGTGGGGGTAGTTTTGAGGAGGCTGGAGGCTGGGAGGCTGAGGCTGTAGCTGCCTGGGAGGGAGGGGCCAGGAGGAGCCCCGTGCCAGCTGGCCTGGGCTGTGAGTTGGAAGTCAACAGTCTAGGGCTTGGGTTCATGTCCTGATACTATCACACTTAGCTGTGTGATTTGCTTGTGTTTTTTAAATTTTTCCCTTAAGGTTAATGGTTTTTTTTTCTTAATTGAGATAAAATTCCTATAACATCCAGCTTACTACTTTAAAGTATAAACTTTGGGCAGCCCCGGTGGCTCAGCGGTTTGGCGCTGCCTTCAGCCCAGGGCGTGATCCTGGAGACCCAGGATCAAATCCTACATCGGGCTCCCTGCATGGAGCCTGCTTCTCCCTCTGCCTGTGTCTCTCCCTCTCTCTCTCTCTGTGTCTCTCATGAATAAATAAAATAAAATAAAAGTATAAACTTCTGTAACATTTACTGTATTCGCCAGCACCTCCACAGGTACATTTCTCTGGAGGTAGGAATTTCTCGCACCCCAAAAAGAACACTGTACCCATCAAGCAGTTCTTCCCCATTCGCCTGCAGCCACCAATCTGCCTTCTCTCCGGTGTGTTCCTTTAGTTTATCTGTGAAATGGGGAGGACACGCAGCTTGTTGGAGGGTTAAAGCAGATAAAGCTCTCAGCACAACGCCTGGAGCTCCTATGAGAATTAATGCCTGCCTTTCCCACCAGACGGACTCTGTGCCCCTTAAGGGCTGAGCCCAGGGAGAGGGTCCCCAAGGGCTGGTCAAGCTGGCGCCCAACTCTTGGGCTGGGAAGATTCCTGCCAGGAGGACTCATGGGGAGCCCGAGGAGTTGGAGGCCCTGGCTAGGGATGCCTGGGTGGCTCAGTGGTTGAGCGTCTGCCTTTGGTTCAGGGCATGATCCTGGAGTTCTGGGATCGGGCTCCCTGCAGGGAGCCTGCTTCTCCCTCTGCTTATGTCTCTGCTTCTCTCATGAATAAATAAATAAAATCTTAAAAAAAAATATATATAGAGGGTATTATGCTGAGTGAAGTAAGTCAATCGGAGAAGGACAAACATTATATGTTCTCCTTCATTTGGGGAACATAAATAATAGTGAAAGGGAATATAAGGGAAGGGAGAAGAAATGTGTGGGAAATATCAGAAAGGGAGACAGAACGTAAAGACTGCTAACTCTGGGAAACAAACTAGGGGTGGTGGAAGGGGAGGAGGGCAGGGGGTGGGAGTGAATGGGTGATGGGCACTGGGGGTTATTCTGTATGTTGGTAAATTGAACACCAATAAAAAATAAATTAAAAACAAACAAACAAACAAACAAAAATATATATAAAGAAACAATTAAAAAAAAAAAAGACGCCCTAGCTAGTGTGGCTCAGCTCAGGAAGCGGTAGAGATGAGCCTGCTGCTGGTCTAGGCCATCATTCCCCAAATTGAACTGGAAGTGTCAGCTGGGTAGGAATTTCATGACTTACTATCTGCCCTGGTGCAGGGAGCGGTACAGGCAGCCCTGGTGACTGGGAGGGCTCACTGGGAAGAGCCACCAAGGGATAGAAGCAAGATGCAGAGAAAGAAGCCAAAGTCAAGCCAAATATATAAACAAAACCCTCAGAAATAAAGCTGTGCATTCTTGTATCTAAATACCTACAATATCTTCTATCTATCTATCTATCTATCTATCTATCTATCTATCTATCAATCATCTATTAACTTACTATTTATCTACCTATCCATCCACCCATCATCGATCTATCCATCTATTTATCTACCTATTATCCATCTATCATCTAACAACCTATCATCTACTCCATCTTTCTATCATCTATCAATCTATCCACCCATCCACCATCCATCCATCAATCCATCCATTCACTATCATCTATCTATCCATCCACCATCTATCCACATATTTATCTACCTATCTATTCATCTACTCTTTTCAAACTCTCATCTATCATCCATTTTTCTTTCTATCATCTATCAATCTATCCATCCATCCATCTGCCCACTATCCATCCATCATTTATCAACCTATCATCTATCTATCCATCTTTCTGCCTACCTATCATCTATCCATCCATTCATTATCTATCTATCTATCTATCTATCTATCTATCTATCTATCTAATCATCTATCATCTATCATCTCTCCACCTCTGTCTACTTAATACATTTCCAAATCATCATAGAGAGAGAGGTCTGGTGGGAAGAGGTTGGAACACCATGGGCAGCACACTCACACAGAACTCGGCACAGGTGAACAGAGGGCTGTACAATGTCTCCCAGGTTTTATTATTGTCATGAAAAACTTCACACATACATAAAAAACATTCAAGTATAGTGCACCTGTCTGTGCTGTCCCCTGCTGGCACAGAAATCACATTCCATCTACACACCCCTCCCCTACCATTTTTTTGGAGGGGGGTTGGGTTTTTTATATTTTATTTTTATTCTTGGTATGTTTTTCTGAAACCTTTTTCTTTTTTTTTTTTTAAGATTTTATTTATTTATTCATGAGAGACACACACGGCGCGGGGGGGGGGGGGGGCAGAGACATAGGCAGAGAGAGAGAAACAGGTTCCATGCAGGGAACCCGATGTGGGACTTGATCCGGGATTCCAGGATCACGCCCTGGGCTGAAGGCAGGCACTCAACCGCTGAGACACCCAGGCATCCCTCTGAAACCTTTTTCTATGGATATGTCCAAATATTTATTAAAGTAGAGATGATCATGTAGGGAACCCCACATATCCATCACCCTGTCTGGAATATTTTAAGGCAAATCCCAGGCATTTCTGCCATTTCATGGGCAGAATTTCTGGGAGTGCTTCCGACAGGTAAGGATATTTTATTGTTGTTTTTACAGGACACTGTGCCAGTATTATACCTATCGTTGCATTTTCCTGAGAAATTCTACTGATACTATTATTCCCATCTGATAGGCAAGGAAACTGAGGCACCAGAGTGAAGTAATTCACTGAAGGTTCCATGGCAAGTGTGTGTCAGAGCCAGGACCTAAGGGACTCCACCATCCACTCCTTGACTTCTGTGCTGGGTGCACGTTGGGATTTTGTCTCAGGAAGCCCTTGCTCATTGGTGGTGGGTGCTGCTTTGCTGGGAAGAGGTCTGGGTCTCTGTGGCTCAGGATCCTCACCTGGGGAACTGGGTTTGGGGTCAGCTGGGCAGCCCTTCTCAGTGGCCTCATTTCCCTTCCCAGATCAGGCACATGGCACAGGTGACCAGCCCAAGAGCAGCTCAGGTCTAGTTCCCGCCAAGCACCTCCGTTCTCCCCATGCCATGCCCTCCTTCCAGGGCAGCTCAGGTGGCGCCTGGGCTCCCGTGGGGCCTGCGGACACAGCGACCGTGTTCCTGTCCTTCCCCAGAGGGACCTGAGGCGGGGTCTGCAGACAGCACCGTGTGACCGTGCTGGACATAGTGGTGCCCAGTGTAACTGAGACATGGGGAAGGCCAGCACGGGGAACGCAGCATGGATACAGAGCAGCGGGCGACTTTTGAAAATGCTCTTTTGCTAAACCTGCCTGAGATTTTGCTCCTTTATGGGCTTCACAACCATAATTAGCTATAATAATATATGTATTTTAAGCCAAGAAGCTTCCAGGGCACTGGCTGGCTGAGTCAGAAAGGCATGTGACTCTTGATCTCAAGGTCATGAGTTCAAGCCCCACACTGGGTGTTGAGATTCCTTCTTTTTTTTTTTTTTTTTGAGATTTTATTTATTTATTTGACAGAGAGAAAAAGAGAGCACAACCAGGGGAAGTAGCTGGCAGAGGGCGAGGGAGAAGCAGGCTCCCTACTCTGTAGGGACAGAGTGGGACTCTGTGGGACTTGATCCCAGGACCCTGAGATCATGACCTGAGCTGATGACAGCTACTTAACCGTCTTAACCAGGCACCCAGATTTCATAATTATAAATAAATAAATTATTATTATTTAATTTAGTTTAATTTAATTTATTTATTTATTCATGAGAGACACACAGAGAGAGGCAGAGACATAGGCAGAGAGAGAAGTAGGCTCCCTGTGAGGAGCCCAATGTGGGACTTGATCCCAGGACCCTGGGATCATGCCCCAAGCCAAAGGCAGACGCCTAACCACTGAACCACCCAGGTGTCCCAAAACAGCCATTGTTTGTTGAGCACTGACCACATGCCAGGCATTGTTTTCTAGGCGCTTGATCTATACAGTCATCAACTATAGTTTCTGCTGTCCTCTCGGCAACTCTTCTAGGGCAGGTGCTGCCACCATGTCCCTTTTAGAGATGGAAAGCCGAGAGCCAGATTATGTGCATTTGAACTCAGGCCGCCACCAAACCCATCTAGACCTGCTGGTCTTTCTATCCCTCAAAAGCATCCCCTGGGAAGGTCCAGACCCACTCCCACCCCTGGCGGGATAGAGAGGCAGGAGCCCTCAACCCCAGCCCCTTTTCTGGCCTCCTGGGGCCAGAGTGGGGAGCTACAGGCTGGAGGGAGCACGTGGCCCGGCCCTGATCCCAGTAGGCGGGTCTCAGCATGCTCCTGCCAGAGCAAGCACCCCACAGCCTTCTGGAAATGCCTACAGCTATTCATCCGCCTCTTCTCTGAGCCTTGGAAGTTGGCCGGAGGTTTGGGGTCTTTCTAATTAGTTGCAAGGCTTCCGGGGACTGGAGTGGGTCCTCAGGGTAGACAGTCAATGCCTGAGCTCCACGTCCCCAGGGACTCTCAGACTCTCCTGAGATGGGGGATTTGTAGCTCTTCTACAAAACAGAAACTGAGGCTCAGAGAGGTTAACTTGCTTAAGGTCGGTCACACAGCTGGTGAGATCCTGGGTTTCAAGCCTAATAGGTAACATCAAAATGAGAAACTCTTGATGTTCTGGCTCTTGAGGGATGGGTTTTGTGGGAGGGAAGACTATGGCCACTGCCTGCCTCAGGTTCCAGGCCCTGCCGGTAAACCCATTTGAGCCACGATGGTGAGGTGACACCATCTTCCACTGGAAGATAAAGAAATCCCTGGAGGGGTTTGCCTGGAGGAAGACAAGGCCCAGACCAACCAGCTGGGGAGCTAGTTCAGTGCTCTTTGCCTCTGGCCCCAAGACCTTGTGGGCAGCTTGTGGTCATGCTGGCATTCCAGGGGCTTGCTTGGCATGTGGGGAATGTCCCAGCAAAAGTCCTGGCCTTAGGAAAAGGAAGTGTTCCTAGAAGGGGGAGGAGAAGGCAGGGGGTGGGTGTCTGCAGGGAATGCCCCCTTTGAGGGAGGAGTGTAAACAGTTGGGGTCCTGAAGGAGGGCTTCTACCTTCCAAACGTTTTCCAGTGTGCCCAGCTCAGCGACCTATGAAGTAGGAACCTGAGGGTATAAAGTAAGGGGCGCCCTAGTCCTGGAGCTGTGACCTGGACCCTGCCCTTCAGGCTGTCAGGCCAGGGCTGGTCCCACCTCTGATTAGCCCAGTAAAAGGGTCTGCTAACCCTGCCCTGCCAGAGCGCCTGGGGGCTCAGTCCTTCAGCCACTGCCTTAGCTCAGGTCATGATCTGGGGTCCTGGGATGGGTCCACTGAGTGTGGAGGCTGTTTCTCCTCTCTGCTCCCCTCCCCCTGATTGTGCATGTTCCCTCTCTCTCAAATAAATAAAATAAATAAATAAAATCTTACAAAACAACATAAAAACCCTGCACTGCCTACCCCACTGCCTGGAAGACCAGAACCCTGAGGCTTCTGCATCCCCAGAATGGGAACAGTAGTCACTCATCTCTGCCGACCTCCTAGAACTATTTTGGGCCAGCAAGGGCTGGGTACTTGGGCCACAGGGAGGTGTCTGGGTGGCCTTCAGGGAAATGTTTTGCAAGGCCTGAGTTGGGTGAGTTGGGGTCTGCAGGCCCCTCCCCCAGCTCTTCTGGCCTGCCTGGACCCCTCTGGCCCGCAGGCCCCTTGGGGTGCGGGTGGGGGGTCTCCCTCCTTTAAAGCTCTGCTTGAAGGCCACCTCCTCCAAGCAGCCTCCGGACCGCCTCCACCCAGCACTGATGTGTTCTGTGGTCTTCGCGGTGTCCGTCACAACCTCAAACCCGACTCGCCCTTCTTCCCCCCTATAGGGGCTCAGGATGAGAGGTGCCCCGAGGGGTCCCGGGCTGCGGTGGGGCCCTGGCACCCGGGGGCGCGGGCGGCGGCGCGAGCTGAGGGCGCCGCGGAGGCCGGCGGCGCGGAAGCGGGGGGACGCCGAGGGCGGAACCGCCACCCGCGCCCCTCGGTGCCGGCGCCGCGAGCTTCCCGCGCCCCCTCCCCCGCCGAGCCCCGGGGCGGGGCGGGGGCGGGGCCTCGCGGCGCTGACGTCACCCCGCCTAGAAAGGGGCTCGCGCGCCGCGGGCCGGCTTTGTGGAGCGCTGCGGAGGGTGCGCGCCGGGCTGCGGTCGCGAACAAAGGAGCCGGGCGCCGCCGCGGGGACCCGCCACCGACCTCCCGGGCCGCGCCGGGGCCCTCCCGCCCGCCTCCCGCCGCCACCATGACCGCCAACGGCACCGCCGAGGCCGTGCAGATCCAGTTCGGCCTCATCAACTGCGGCAACAAGTACCTGACGGCCGAGGCGTTCGGGTTCAAGGTGAACGCGTCGGCCAGCAGCCTGAAAAAGAAGCAGATCTGGACGCTGGAGCAGCCTCCCGACGAGGCGGGCAGCGCGGCCGTGTGCCTGCGCAGCCACCTGGGCCGCTACCTGGCGGCGGACAAGGACGGCAACGTGACCTGCGAGCGCGAGGTGCCCGGCCCAGACTGCCGCTTTCTCATCGTGGCGCACGACGACGGCCGCTGGTCGCTGCAGTCCGAGGCGCACCGGCGCTACTTCGGCGGCACAGAGGACCGCCTGTCGTGCTTCGCGCAGACCGTGTCGCCGGCTGAGAAGTGGAGCGTGCACATCGCCATGCACCCGCAGGTCAACATCTACAGCCTGACCCGCAAGCGCTACGCGCACCTGAGCGCGCGGCCAGCGGACGAGATCGCCGTGGACCGCGACGTGCCCTGGGGCGTCGACTCGCTCATCACGCTGGCCTTCCAGGACCAGCGCTACAGCGTGCAGACCGCCGACCACCGCTTCCTGCGCCACGACGGGCGCCTCGTGGCGCGCCCCGAGCCCGCCACCGGCTACACCCTCGAGTTCCGCTCGGGCAAGGTGGCCTTCCGCGACTGCGAAGGCCGCTACCTGGCGCCGTCGGGGCCCAGCGGCACGCTCAAGGCGGGCAAGGCCACCAAGGTGGGCAAGGACGAGCTCTTCGCGCTGGAGCAGAGCTGCGCCCAGGTCGTGCTGCAGGCGGCCAACGAGAGGAACGTGTCCACGCGCCAGGGTGAGTGGGGACGCCGCCCCCTCCTCTCCCGGGCCTTGCACAAAGCGCACCCCACCCCCGTACCTCCAGCCTCCCGCCCTTTCTCGCCCGCGGCGCCGCTACAATCCCTAGCGACGCCCGGTGCGCCCCCGCTGGGCGCGCCGGCCACCCCGCCTGGTCGCGGGACGTGCGCTCGGGCTGGGAGGAGGGGTCGAGGGGTGGGGCCTTGCCCATCCTTGGGCGCCGCTGCACACCCCCACCCAGCGCTGGGGTTGCGGCTCCCTGGGCCTCGCGTAGGTGCCGCCCTATGTGCTACCCTCCGAACCCCCACAGCCCCCCCCTTTGGGACTCCCCAAGAGCGCTGATCCAGCTGATTCCCCGGCCCAGCCCTGGGGAAGGGGGGAACGCCCCTCCCCCCTTTCCTTGTACCCCTCCCCTAGTCAGCGGGTCTTTAGCTCACCCGCAGAGGAGAGGGTCGCTACCCGCGCTGGGAGCACCCCCACCCCCAGGGTCCTCCCAGCGCCGGCGGGATGGGGGGAACCTTTGATCGCCGCGGGGTGCGCTTCCACCTTCCAGCCCTCCGGGCCTTTCTCCACCCCCACGTGTAGCCCCGAGGGGTCGGCCTCTGCTAGGGGGTGCACCCCGAGTGTCTGCCCTTCCCCCCAGCCCCTCCTCCCGCGTCTGCCCGGCGCTCGAGGCCGCGGCCTTTGTGAGCAGGGGGGCGGGCTTCTCCAGAGGGCCCTCCCTCGCCCCCTTTGTCCTGCTCGGTCTCTGCAGATGGGAAAACCAGATGCGGGCGGGCGGGGGAGGGGATCGGTTTTCTGCGGGTGCCCCTCCTGAGGACCCCCCGCGCAGTTCCCCGACCAGTGCCCCGGTCCCGAGCTTCTCCTGGAGGCGGCCTCCCTCCTCGCGCCCCGGTCCCGGGACGGCGTGGCGCGGATGGCACCCTGCCAGGCACCCCGCCCTGCGCCCGCCGCACGGCTCCGCTCTGGTGCGCTCAGCTCTGCGGCCATCGGGAGGGCGGACTTAGGGTGAGCCCAGAGACCCCAGCCCGGGTCCCTCGGGAAGCCCCTACCCTCGGATGAACCCATCCCCAAGTGTCCCGCCTGGAACAATTGGCTGAAACTCGATTCGTCCTTTCTCGGGCCTCCCGCTGGCCTGGCCATTTCCTACCCGCCTGCGCGCCAGAAATGAGCCCCCCCACTTTTCCTTCTTAGATTCTCCCCCTGGGTAGTTTCCCTTCCTTCTGGCACCCTCGTCCCTCCTTTGGCAAGGAAGACGGTTGATTCTTTGCAGCCAGAGATCTCACTGGAGGGACCTGTGTGGGGGTCTTGCTCTGCTGAGTGGCAAGTTGGACTCCAGCCTCTGGAGATGGCTGGATGGTCGCTCGCTCAGTGCCCTCCTTCTGGTTTTGTCTTTATCCTGATGGCCACCCTCCTGACTCTGGGCTGGGACCGAGTAGAGGAGCTTGCAGCCTGGAGGGGGTGGAGGCTGGGTGGGGTAATGGCCATGTCTTGTGCCTGAGCTTCCTGATTGATTTGGGCGGTATTATTTCAGTTGTACGGATGAGCCGGTTTGGCCCAGAGAGGGTGAAGCCTTTGCCCAAGGTCACACAGCAAGTAAGCAACGTGACTGAGTCTGTTTGACTACAGAATAGGCTCTTTTCTGAACCATTCCCGCCATACCTCCCAACCTCCAGGGCACAGTGGGTGGGCCTCTCCTTTCTGGTCTCACACAGTGTTGGTGGGGCAGGATTCCTCACCTGTTCAGCAAACATTGAGCCCCTACCAGGTGAGACATGTTCATTGGTGAACAAATGAGTATTTGTGCCTGGACCCTTCCCTGTTGTAGCTGATGATCTTGACATGATCAGCATTCCAGAGGTGTCGAGCAGAGGCCTGGGGGGGTCTGGAAAGTACATCAGGATTCCAGATTAGACTGGGGGGGGAGCAGCAGGTGTGGGGGAGCGACTTCTGAAGAGGACCTGCAAGCTGACCTGGAAGATGAATGCAAGGCAGCTTATATCAGGCCTGTGGAACAGTGTTGCAGGCAAAAGGCGCAGCTTATGCAAAGGCCCTGAGGCAGGAAGGAGCAGAGAGCCCAGTATGGATAAGAAAAAGCTTGTGAGGTTGGTAGGTGGGACTGGAACAGCCAGTGGGGCCACCAGATCCGTGATGGATACTCACCAAGGCAGGCATGATGCAGGCCTGCTGGCGGCATCCAGTGCCTTCCTTGGGGAAGATGTGGAGGAGCAGGTGACCCTGGCCCTAGCCCTTGGGGCCAGGAGGAGCAGAGCGAGTCTGGGCAGATGCCCTCTCCTCTTTATTAAAGCTTGCTGGGAGAGTCATGGTGTGATTCAGGCTGATGGGGTGGGGGCAGCTGGAAATGGGTCAGAAATGTTGGCTCATCTTTGAGTTTAAAGGTGTAAAGAACAGGGGGAGGGGTCTTTGGGGGCTGAGAGGGGGGCTCTTTTGGCCTCAGATCTTGGGGTCCTCATCTTGTTTTCATCTTAGCTGACCCCAAGGCTTCCTGGTGGGATGGAAGGAAACCAGAAGACCTGGAGCCGCTTTGGGGTGGGGGGCGTGTCTCAGAGGCCATTTTGGACAGGCCTGCGTGGCAAAGGAGGCGGTGTCTGTGCTTCTGACACATGTTGGGAAAAGCCAGCCAGGAAGGAGGAGGATCCTGGGCTTAGCTGGCTGGGGGGATGTGAATCATGCCCACAGGCTTGCACAGGCCTGGTCTGGTGAGGGTGGGGTGCTCCCTGCTGAAGCTGCAACCTGCTCCTTGGCCTCAGTTTCCCCATCTGTAAAGGGCTGGCCCAGGGCTGCCCTGGCTCGTTCTTTAAGCGAGGGTTTGTTTCTGGGAGGAGGCATCTCAGCCACCAGGGAGTGGGGTCCTGACACCTGAGGACTGATGTGACAGGCAGGTCGTATACATTCATCCCAGGTCCTCAGAAATGCTGTAGCTGTGACCACTTCACAAGTGAAGACCTGGCTTGGGCAGGGATGAAGGTTGGCAGGGTTGCTGGGTGAGCAGCACTTCACACCCAGGTTGGGTGTCCTGCTATGCTCCTTGGAAGTCTCACCTGCTCGGGCTCTAGCCATGCTGGACCGCACCTCACCACATTTCCCACTTGGCTTCACAGCCTCCTTGCATCTGGCCAGCTGTGTCCTAGGGCTCCAGGCTCAAGAAATGCCCTTTCCCAGCCACTCAGAGGGACTCAAAGGCGAGGCTGGCTGGCTGGCTGAGAAAGGGCTGGTCAGGCTGGACTTTGCAGGATGTGTAAGAGCTCTCCCGAAGAGGCAGGGCATTTGAGGTAATTCAGTCCCTAATTCCTATGCAAGGAGGAGAAGGGATCTGAAGTGGTCTGGTAGTAGAAAGAGGGGAAGGGAAGTGGGGCCACAGAAGCTTCCAGGCCCCTTCCCCTAAGCTGAAGGGGTGGTGGGGAACACCTCTTTTGGACAATCAAGGGGAATTTGGGAACTGCTAAGGCTGAGGGGGATGGAGTGCCCTCTTTGAGCCACCATAGGGAATGACTCAGCCTGGCGACAGGAAAAGCCATGAGGCAGAGGGACAGGCAGGGCGGTGGAGGGGGGGAGGCAGGAGATGTGCTGAGCCCCCGCATCTGCCTCCCCAGCGCTCCTACCACCAGCCCGTGACTCAGTGCTGCTGCTGCTGTTGATGAAAAGAAAAATCCCAAAGAAAACCCTGTTCCCATAGTAACCAAGCTCTAATTAGAGATTCCAAGGCCAAGTGGGGCCTTTCCCCGTCTGGGCAGGGCCTTGGAGCCAGGAGGGGCCCCTCTGGATGTTGGGGAAACACTCCCCCCTGCACCCCTTCCTGTTGAGAATGGAAGACCTGGTGTCAGCTTGGCACCACGCCCCTGAATCCTCCCAACCTCCTGGCAGAAAGGAGACCCTTTTGACGAGGGTGCCTGGTGTCCACTTTGGGTGGCTCCCTAGCTGGCCAAGGCCTCTCCATCAGACTTCCAGGTCTGACGGGGGCAGCTGATGGGGTCTGAGCGGCTGAGTGGCTCAGCAGATGGTGGCGGCTGTGTGGCCCTGGGCGTGGCCTCCTTTTCCTCTGGGGGAAGAGGAAGAGGAAGTCAGTACGGATTCCATGCTCCGAGCATGGGGCTGCCCCCCTCAGTCTCCCTGAGAAGGAGCCTCCCGACCCCCTACTTTACCCCCAGCTGGGGAGGGGCTGTATTCAGACCAGCCCTTTGAACTAGCAGAGTGAGTGAGGCTGGAGATGGGACCTGTAATCCAGGTCCCTTCCCCCCCCTTTGGCCCCTCTCTCTGGCTATCCCCATCCTGTCTGCTGCTGGAGTGTACCCCGAAGGGCCCTTCCTCATGGCCGATGCACGGGCGTACCGCACGTTGGGCAGGTGATGCCTGCGGCCGGGGTGGGCTGGCTCACGGTGTGGGTCCCTGTAGCAGTGAGGATGGGGCATGTGCACCAGCTTTTGGTGACTCCTGGCCCCAAGTTGTGCTCCCCAGAGTGGCCTCAGGATGGTCCCATTCTTGGTGGCTCGGCTGCCCAGGGGCCCAGTCCCCGTTGACCCTCATGCTCGCCCAGTGCTGCGCTGTGGGTGTGTGGGTGGGTGTGGCTCACTACCCACCTCGCCTCCCAGTAAGTCAGCGGACATCAGGCGGAAGGGCCCCCAGGGGGCCTGGAGGCCTGAGCCCGAGGGCTTCCAGGAGGATCTGGCTCAGGGCCCTGGGTCTGCCAGTCCATAAAGAGGGCATGGCGGGAGGCCTGGGTTTGCCCACTTCCCCTCCTGAGGCTCACCAGGGGACCTCTCTGGGTGACCTTGGACAAGGACACACCATCTCTGTGCCTCAGTCTCCCTTTTCGTGGAGGTGAAGGTCCCCATACCCTGGTGCTGAAGGGGGTTAAGACAGGCTCATGCCCTCAGGTCCTCCACTGGGTGATGGGTGGGTTCCGGGTGGGGAACCGACGATCCCCCATCCCCCATCCTCCATCTGCTCATCCAAAAGGACACCTGCCCCCCCCCCCCATGTTGGTCCCATCTTCCTAAAGGTGTCCAGATCCAAACGGTGACACACACTTTTGAGCTTGGAGTCTAGGTAGCCCACAGAGTGGGTGGATGTCCCTGCTGTCGCAGTGCTTAGAACCCAGGTGCTTGGGGCATGTGAATTTGTTCTATGGAACCAAATATCCTACTTCCAGGTTTTAGCTGGAAGAGGCAACTCAGATAGCAAGACAATGGCCACGGAGATCAGCCCTGCTGGGCAGCAGCGCATGGGAGCACGGAGGCCCCCTCTGGTCTCATCAGATGATTTAGGGATAGGGAAACGAGCGTGAGCATGTTGCCTAGATCCTCTGTAAATCGACATCTGTGGCGTGTGTGTGCGCCTGGGAGAAGGCGAGGAGGGTGTGTTCGCCACTGTTTGCAGTGTGTTCTGGGTGCGGTGGGCATGGGGGTATGTGTGACCTTTTTTTGTTTCTTTGTGTTTTTTTTAAAATTTTTTTTTAAATTTTTATTTATTTATGATAGTCACAGAGAGAGAGAGAGAGAGAGGCAGAGACACAGGCAGAGGGAGAAGCAGGCTCCATGCACCAGGAGCCCGATGTGGGATTCAATCCCGGGTCTCCAGGATCACGCCCTGGGCCAAAGGCAGGCGCCAAACTGCTGCGCCACCCAGGGATGCCCCTTTTTGTGTTTTTTTTTGAGAGAGGGAGAGGGAGAGGGAGAGGATGCCCACGGGAGGGGAGGGGCAGAGGGAGAGCGAGAGAGTGAATCTCAAGCAGGCTTCGTGGAGACCTGGGGCTCGATCTCATGACCCTGAGACCATGACCTGAGCTGAAATCAAGTCAGAGGCTTTACTGACTGAGCCACCCATGCGCCCGTGTGACTTCATTTTTATCCATTTATGAGTTTTGTAAATTTCCTGAAAGGAAGGCGTGCTATTACATTTTACTCTTAACTTAGACACAGGAACAGGAAGGATATGATATGTTAGTTTCCCCCGGATGCGATATTCCTCCATCTAGCTCCATCTGTCCCTTTATTCTTTGTTTTTGGTTGTATTTAAAGCAAATCCCGGGCAGCCCACGTGGCTCAGTGGTTTAGCACCGCCTTCAGCCCAGCATGTGATCCTGGAGTCCTGGGATCGAGTCCCCCGTTGGGCTCCCTGCATGGAGCCTGCTTCTCCCTCTTCCTGTGTCTCTGTCTCTCTCCGTGTCTCCCATGAATAAATAAATAAAATCTTTAAAAAAATAAATAAGTAAAGCAAATCCCTGACATTGGGGCATTTCATCTCGAGGTATTTGTCTATATCTGAAAAATGAGGCCATTTTCTTAAATAACCACGATATGATTAACAATAATTAATCCTTAATATTTAATCCGGGCCACATTAAGATTCTTCCAGTTGGTTCTAGAACATCTTTGTGCGGATGGTTTGTTGGAAGAAAACATTTAGCATCAGAGAAATGATGTGAGGCAGACATAGCCGGCCTTAGTCCTTGCCTGGCCCTCTGCCTGGGTCCTGGGTCCTGCCCCCTGATGTGGAGGCTGGGGGGTCTGGGCAGCTGCTGCCCCCACCCCCCACCTGTGGCAGCCCCATGGGCCCACCAGATCTGGGGCTGCAGGGGTCCCTGTGCCAATGGGAAGCTCTC
This sequence comes from Canis lupus dingo, assembly GCF_003254725.2. Lineage (NCBI taxonomy): Eukaryota > Metazoa > Chordata > Mammalia > Carnivora > Canidae > Canis > Canis lupus. The sequence continues at coordinate 12,216,443 of NC_064248.1, read as the reverse complement.
CCCGCAGGTATGGACCTGTCAGCCAATCAAGACGAGGAGACCGACCAGGAGACTTTCCAGCTCGAGATTGACCGCGACACCAAAAAGTGCGCCTTCCGCACCCACACGGGGAAGTACTGGACGCTGACGGCCACGGGGGGCGTGCAGTCCACTGCCTCCACCAAGTGAGTGCCCCGCCCGCCCAGGCCAGCCCTTCCTGGGGGATGGGGCCCGGGGACCCGGGGCAGCCCCGCCTGACCCTGTCCTGCCACCTCCAGGAACGCCAGCTGCTATTTTGACATCGAGTGGCGTGATCGGCGGATCACACTGCGTGCGTCCAATGGCAAGTTTGTGACAGCCAAGAAGAACGGGCAGCTGGCTGCCTCGGTGGAGACAGCAGGTAGCCACCTGTGGGCACAGCCCAGTCCCGGGTTCTCTGGAGGGTCTGCCCACCTCGTAGCCACTCACCAGCACCTACCCCCGCCTCCCATGGCTGACATGCCCTGTGACCCCAGGCTCCCTGCTTTCCCTCTGTGGGCCACGCCCCGATCATCTCAGTCCCATCCTGTGAGGCTCACTGCCCTTCCCCTTTCCTGGGACAGGGGATTCGGAGCTTTTCCTCATGAAGCTCATCAACCGTCCCATCATTGTGTTCCGTGGGGAGCATGGCTTCATTGGTTGCCGAAAGGTCACGGGCACCCTGGATGCCAACCGCTCCAGCTACGATGTCTTCCAGCTGGAGTTCAATGATGGTGCCTACAACATCAAAGGTGAGTTCTGAGGGGGATGGCTTCAGTGGGGTGCAGGGGCCAGCGTGATGGCACAGGACTCAGACCCTTTGTTTCACTTTGGGGCTCAGTCTGGCTGCCTTGTGACTTGGCTCTGGGGACAGATATCCTGTGGCCACTGGTCCCCTTCCCCTCTTCTCCATGTAGGAGCGAGGACTCCCTGCTCCCCAACCCCCGAGCTAGAGAAAGGGGAGGAGAGCAGAAGGAGACAGGATTCTGGAAAGGGTGGGCAGGGAAGGTCACACACCTGAATTAAGGGACTTCAACCCTGGGTCAGGAGAAGAGGTGCAGACCCCTGTCCGGCATGGGTGGGAGGCTTGAGTGGGCCCAGCACAGAACTCACCCCACTCTGGAGCCGTGATTGTGGGGTGGGGAGCTGGCCCAGGCTGGGGCCTGATGGGTCTCGCCACCCCCAGACTCCACAGGCAAGTACTGGACAGTGGGCAGTGACTCATCGGTCACCAGCAGCAGCGACACCCCCGTGGACTTCTTCTTCGAATTCTGTGACTACAACAAAGTGGCCATCAAGGTGGGCGGGCGCTACCTGAAGGGGGACCATGCAGGGGTCCTGAAGGCCTGCGCTGAGACCATCGAGCCAGCCACGCTCTGGGAGTACTAGCCCGCTGCCCAGCGCCCCATCCCCGCCCTGCCCACACCCTTCTGCTAATAACTCTCTTCTCCAGGCGGGCTCCGGCGTGGTGACGAGCCCCTTGCCTTTCAAACTGGAAACCCAGCAAGAATGGTGCCCCTACCTGTTGCCCCGGGCCTGGCCCTCGGAGGGATCTCAGACCCTTCTGTCCTCTCTTCTCTGCTGTGGGCGAGGCTGGCACCCCTTTCTTCTGACCTCAGACGACTCTGAGCCTTATTTTCCCAAAGTGGCCAAGAAGAGTGGGGGGCTGGGAGCCTGGCGGGTGTGTAACTGGAATCTCCTGCCCCCTCCCGAGAGCCTCTGCCCCCACTTCCCAGGAACTGGGCCATCGGGGCCCCCCCTGGTGCACCTTCCCTGTGTCTGGGGAAGGCCGCGGGAAGGAGGGGGTGCAACCAGCGAGCGCCTGCTGCTTGCTCCTCTGCACCAAGCAGGCTCACCCTCCGCACATCCTGCTCTGGCCTGGGGCCCTGCTCTCTCTCCTTTCATCCTGGCCTGACTGGAAGCAGAAAATGACCAAATCAGTATTTTTTTTTTTTTTAATGAAGAATTATTGCTGGAAGCACCCAGGCAAGTCTCGTGGTAGCCACGAGTGATCTTCAAGGGGTCTTGTGGAGGAGTCTTGAAACAGCATCTCCAGGAGTCGGTGCTCTCCTTGTTTGCTAGTTGTGGGGGGACAGGATGCTCCCCTGAGTCCAGAACCTGCCCCTACCTCCCCAGGAGGCTCTCGCTGGCCCCCTCCTTCCTGCCTGCCTAGGCCTCTGTCCCCATCTGGTGGTGCTGAGTCCCCTCGCCGCCTCAGCCAGAACCCCCGGTGTGATCGGTGCTCCCCGTCCGACCGGACTCCTCGGGTCTCGGGGTGGGATGAAGCTGGGCGTCGCCCTCCACCGGGAGCCCCATGGGGAACCCCCAGGCCCCTGGCTCCCAGCCCTGCCCCTGCCAGCCCCCCCTACCAGTTCATCTCTGCCATGCATCTCACTCTGGGTGTCTTGGTCTTTTATTTTTTGTAAGTGTCATTTGTATAACTAAACGCCCATAATAGTAGCTTCAGACTGGAAAAGCAAAATAAAATAATGCGAGTGTGCAGCCCAGAGCTGGCCTGCGTGTCTTGGGGATGAAGGTGGTGGGACGGGGTGTGTGTGTGTGTGTGCGTGCGCATGCCCAGGGTCCCATGGGTGCTCCGAGCAACCTGGACATCTCTAGGAGTGGAGAAGGGCCCTGCAAGGGGTGGACTTTTACACCAGTGTCCCAAGCACATAGTGGGAGCTCTTGGGGTGGGGTTGGGGCAGGGAGGTGGCTGGATCTGGTTCCACAATTTCCCACCTGCAGTATTGGGAGTCCTGGAATAGGTGTGCACTCGGACTGGGCCCTTGCACTGCACACCTGCGTGCACAGGAGGCAGAGATCAAGGTAACATGAACCCATAGATCCAACTTCTTCCTCCTGCCTCCACGGATGCACCTTCGACCAGAACTTGGAAGTATGGGGCCCTTGGCTGCCCTCATACATTGCAAGAAGCCTTGTGTGGATCCACCCACACCCCCAAGCACTAGGCTCAGGTGCCCCAGGGGCTTGCCGATTGTGGTCCCAGGGGCCCTCAGGACAGACACAGGTGGGTGCAGATCTTGGAAGGAGTGTGCTGGATGCTATGGTTGGGGGCCAGGATGGGCCCCTACATCAAAGCAGGACCCCCAGGAGCTGGGGGGCCTCTCCATCTGGCAGACAGGTACCTGAGGCCTTCCTGAGCCCACCCCGTGTCCCGGGCCCTTGGCCACCTCCACGTAGCCAGCCCTGCACTAGGTCACGGAGGTCGAGCTTCCCAAGCGGCAGCGCTGTTCCTACAGAGGAGGAGACGGGGGTTCAGAGAGCAAGGCACAGCCTTGCGGGTGGATGGGGGCGCCCCACGGGTGTCCAAGAAGTAGCCGGTGGCCTGGAATGGATGGGGACGTGGCGGGGGGGCGGGGGTGCTGGAGCGGCGCGGCTCCCACCTTGCTGCGGGAGCGGTCAGCGGGGGCGCTGATTGGCTGCCGGTGACGCAACCGGGATCCCTGCGCCGTGATTGGTGCTCCCTGGAGGCGGGAGTCTCGAGATTGACAAGGGCAGATGGCGCCACCGCGAGCTGTTGGGGCCCCGGCGGGGTCCTGGCGGCCAATCCCCCACCCCTGTTAAAGCCAGGCTGGAAGCCAGAAAAGTCTCAATGACGTGGAAGGAACATATGAATCCTCCGGAGCCAAACTCTTCCAGGCCTTGGGGGGAGGTGAGCCCGCTGAACTGGGTTGGGGAGGGGGGCGCGGGGGGGGGGCGCCCAGTTGGGCAGTTGTACATCCTGCGGGGGAGGTAGGCCCCTGCGCTGCCCGGGAGAGCCCCGCCCACGGAGCAGGAATGAACTGCCCTGGAATGACCCCCAGGGTCCCCTCCGGGAGTCCGAGCCTAGTCTGAATCCCATTCATTCCCAAAAATGGGCACCTGCCACATGGTTGCGCCCTCTGGGAGTCGCGGTGACCGAGGTGCACGGGGTAGTCGGGGAGATGATCACACCTAGGGAAAGAGGACTGGACAAGGGACGGGAGGGACAGTCTGGGCAGAGGGAACAGCATAAGCTGTTCCCGTAGGCCGAAGCCAGGCAGGCGATGAAGTGGAGCCTCCTTGGGTCCCAGCTGGGACCGGGTCTGAGCAAGTGATGCTGATGTCTCCAGACCCACCTGGAGGCAACTGGTATCTTCAGAAGAGGGTAAGACTCTCCTGTGGGCGCATGAGGAGCATCTTGGGGACCAGCCTCACTCCCACACACCCCAGCTCCCCATTCCCTGCTCCCGCCATCAGAACTGGCTCTGAGGCCTGGGCTTGGATTCCAGAGCAGGAGATGCCTTTCTCACTCCTGCCAGAAGAACCCTCCTCGGTTTCCACCTTCACAAGGGCCTGCCCAGCACATCACATGTGACCCCGCGTACACCTGGGTTTCTGCACATGCGTGGGCGTGTGCATCTGTGAACACAAAATCCTGGATCCACACAGAGAGACGTGTGCGGGTGCAGGCACAGACATACAGATGGACACCCAGACGGGAGTGCACACAGTCCCCCCCCCACCTCGCAGGAACTGAGTACTGATTGCTGGCCAGCGGCTGGGCCTCTGCACCTCAGGGTGCCCACTCCCCTCCAGGCCCTGACTGGCAGGTCTTCCTCACCTCCAGCTGGGTCAACACTTAGCAGGGACTCCCCCAGTTGTGAAGGTGAGTCCCTTCCACGCCTGCCTTGGAGGGTGAGCAAGAGTCCAGGTGAGCAAGAGTCCAGCCTCCATTGCTTTGATGGGGAAACTAAGCCATAGCAGATGCCTAGTAGCCCTGGGCGAGCGCAGTGGTGCTCTGGGTTACTCATCACGGTTAATTATGAGCCCCAAAGATCACAGGAAAAATATTCAATGAAATTAAAGAAAGGAAAAACAAAGAGACAAGCGTTTTTCCCTCCCATGTGTCCGGCCCTGTCAGGGCAGAGGCTGCGGGTGGGCTGGAAACAGAGCAGCATGGCCAGAGTACACAGGCCATCCCAGGGCCTAACCCCAGTCCTGGGCCTCCTCATTCCTGTCTGCCAGGGTCCCCACACGTGTGGTCCTTTAAAGGACCCATGTTGGGATGGGACCCGAAGCCCTGGAGCCATCCTTCTGGTGGAGGAGGCCTCCACCCACCAGAGGGTAAGGGGGAGGGGTGGGGTGTGTACAGAGCATTTGGCCTGGGGCCTAAACCCCTTAGTGTACACCCCCCCACCCGGGGGTCACCAGGAGGAGGCTGGTCCTCCAGGAGGTGTGAATAATCTAGACAAAAACTACACAGACAGTGGAGACAGTGAGGAGGGATCTGGACTCCCCTCCACCTCCCTGGGACTGAGGTCTGACCTCTAGGACAGGAGGAAGAGACCCACCTCCCAGGCACCTTCCGTTGGTGCCAGGCACTGGCAGGTGTTCTAAGAGGGTTATGACTTTATTATTATTGTTATTTTAAGAATTAAGGTAATAAAAGCATAGACGATGACATCAGATGGTGTCCAGCTCCAGTCCTCTGCCCCCAGGGGTAATGCTGTTGGTGGTGTCTTTGACTCTCCAGAAAATATTATTATTATTCTAGATTTTATTTATTTATTCATGAGAGACACACACAGAGAGGCAGAGACACAGGCAGAGGGAGAAGCAGGCTCCATGCAGGAAGCCCGATGCGGGACTCGATCCCAGGATCCTGGGATCATGACCTGAGCCAAAGGCAGACGCTCAACCACTGAGCCCCCCGGGCGCCCCAGGAAAATCTTATTTTCATGTAAAGTATTCACAGATAGCCCTTGCCACGTGCCAGGTCCTAACCCCTTAATAACTCAGTCCCTGTGATGGGCTGAACTGTGTCCCCCTTAAATTCGTGTGCTGAGGCCGGAACTCCCAGTACCTTCCCACGGAATGTGATGGTGCGAGGAGACAGGATATTTCAGGAGGTGATTAAGATTTCAAAAGGTCGCTGAGGTGAGCCCCACTCCAGTCTGACCATGTCCTTGTAAGAAGAGGCGATTAGGAGACGAATGTGCACAGAGGGAAGGCGGCGTGAGGCCGGGAGAGAGGCCCAGATCTGGGCCGGTGGACTCCGGGTGGGAAGAAAAGGTGCCCTTTGCCCTGGTGCCCTTGTCCTAGCCCCGCAGGGGAGCGAGTCTTGTGACTCCTACTTATTGGCACAGACACTGAGCCTCAGAGTGGCTCAGTCGGTGAAGGTGAAGCATCTGCCTTCGGCTCAGGTTATGATCCCAGGGTCCTGGGTTCGAGCCCCACATCAGGCTTCCTGATCAGCCTGGAGTCTGCTTCGGCCACTCCCCCTCCCGCTCATGATCTCTCTCTCTCTCTCTCATAAATAAATAAAATCTTAAAGTAAAAAAGAAATTGAGGCTCAGGGAGGTTAAGTAAGTTGCTCTGAGGTTGGGGTACAGTGGGGATTTATGTATAAAAACGCAACCCATCTGTGCACGCAGGCAGACACTCATCTGCATGTAATGGCTCCCCCAGAATCAGACAGACAAGCACATTCAAGGCCAAGTGGCTTATTTGGGAGGTGACCCCAGGAAACAGGGAGGGGGAATGTGAGCCTATCAGTCACACAATATTGGTCCCTCCGTCACTGGCTTGTCGACCCGGTGTGGTGTACACGACATTGACCTGTGTGGCTCCCCTGATGGACACTGGCTTCCGCCTTTTGGCTCTGTGAACGCTGGCGATGCGAACATGGGGGTTCACATCTTTCTCTGAGTGCCTGCTTTCTGTTCTTTGGGATTTAGATCCCACAGTGGCCTTCTGTTTCATATGGCCATTCCAATTTTGCCTTTTTTTTTAAAGATGTTATTTACTTATTCATGAGAGACACAGAGAGAGATACAGAAAGAGAGAGGCAGAGACACAGGCAGAGGGAGAAGCAGGCTCCATGCAGGGAGCCTGATGGGGGACTCAATCCCAGGACTCCAGGATCATGCCCTGGGCTGAAGGTGGCACTAAACCGCTGAGCCACCCAGGGATCACCCTCACTTGACATTTTGATAGATGTGGCCAGCTCGCTTCCCCAAAGACACTCCCCACCCTGCCCCACTGTGGATGAGTGTTTCTTCATGTTCTCCCTCTCCTGGATGGAATTGTTCTGGAAGCTTCTTGCCAGGCTAAGGTGAAAGCGAGGGTCCTGCATGGATCAGTGGTGTAAGGGTCACCTCATGTGGGTTAATTCGTGCTAATGGGGGCACTAATGGAGGGGGGCACTCAGGCTGGGTGGGGCCTCTCCATCTCTTCCTCTTGCCACCTGGCTTCCTTCTTCTCTGGAGCACTGATGGCTGATTTGGGGGACGTAAATAAAAGCCTCCATATCTCCCAGGGCTGTGTCCAGATAAAGTGTCCCCCAAGAGCTGACCCCTGTCCCCTAAGAGCTGACCCAGCTGCAGGTGGGCCTGGAGGGGCTCTGGAGGGGCCCGTGCTGTAGCCCCACCGCCCCCCACCCGGCCCCAGGTCCTCCTCACACAGACCCCATCTGCAGACGCTGAGCAGCCTGTCCTGGCCGCCCCCTCCTCCTTGGCTCCTGTGCCCTGTGATCCTCAGCCTCCCCAAGTTCCTAGTCTGTCCCCTCCACTCAGGGAGGCCACCAGCTTCTGCCAGGCTGGGACCTGGAGGTTGCCACTCTGCTTCCCCTTCCTCTGTAGCTGTCCTCATGGACCAGGCACTGGGTCATACTCTCGGCATCCACCCTCCTGTCCTACGGAGCCAAGTCCTTGCGGGGCACAGACAGAAACCACGCAAGTCCCACGAAAGGACTCTCCAGGCTGGGACTTCACGTAGTGTGACCTGGGGGTAATGGGCGTGGGGAGGAAAACAGAGGAGGTGGCAGGAGTAGGAAGGAACCCTGCCGGGCCCAGCTCAGCTTCTTTGGGGAGTGGAGGACGTGGGCCTCCTGGTTACGCGGCTGTTCTTCCCCAGGATAAATCCACACCCGGCAAAGGGGTCTCCGGTGTGGGCTGGATGGTGCAGCTGCCTGATGGCCCTGAGAAGGGGTCTGGGAAGTCATTCGGGAAATCACGGAGTCCCCTTCTCCCAGGGACCACTGCCTGCTTTTGTTGTCCAGCATCTGAGTGCCACTGTCCAAGGAGAGGTAAGGCCTGTGATCCTTGTTACTCCGTTACAGCCAGAGTGTCCGTCCTTCCTTCCTTCCTACCTTCCTTCCTTCCTTCCTTCCTTCCTTCCTTCCTTCCTTCCTTCTTCTTTCTTCCTTTCTTCCTTTCTTCCTTTCCTTTCTTTTCTTTCTCTTTTCTTTCTTTCTTTCTTTCTTTCTTTCTTTCTTTCTTTCTTCTTTCTTTCTTTCTTTTTCTTTCTTTCTTTTCTTTTCTTTCTTTCTTTCTCTTTCTTTTTTTCTTTCTTTCTTTCTCTTTTCTTTCTTTCTTTCTTTTGTTTTCTTTCTTTCTTTCTTTCTCTTTCTTTCTTCTTTCTTTCTTTCTTTCTTTCTTCTTTCTTTTTCTTCTTTCTTTCTTTCTTTCTTTCTTTCTTTCTTTCTTTCTTTCTTTCTTTCTTTCTTTCTTCTTTTCTCTTCTTTTTCTTCTTTCTAAAAAGATTTTCTTTATTTATTCATGAGAGACACAGAGAGAGGCAGAGACACAAGCAGAAGGAGAAGCAGGTTCCCTGCAGGGAGCTTGATCCTGAGCCAAATGCAGACGCTCAACTGCTGAGCCACTCAGGTGCCGCGTTTTCCCCCCTTTCTTAAAACAGCATTATGGACAGATGATTTGCTCACCATATCTTGGGCCCATTTGGAGGGTGCTGCTCAGTGCTTTTGTATCCTCGAGCACTGCGCAGCCATCACTGTGGCCAAACATCCAATCATCTCAGAAAGAAAGACGGTCGTCTTCAGCTACCGCCCCTACCCCTCCAAGGCCCCTCCCGCCCTAAGCCACCACTACTCTACTTTTTGTATCTTTGGGTTTGCTGATTCTGGGCATCTCCTGTAAGTGGAATCCTACAATCTGTGACCTCTTGTCTCTGCTGCTTTCACCAAGCATCATGTTTTCATCCATGTTGTAGCACGGGTCAGCACTTCTTTTTTTTTTTTAATGACCAAATAGTTTTCCATTGCATGGATAGACCACCTTGTATCTGTTCAGCAGTTGATGGACATTAGGATTATTTCCAGTTGGGGAGTGATTATGAATAATAGCTAAATTATCATTGTATTAATACACATCCCACGGGATCCCTGGGTGGCGCAGCGGTTTAGCGCCTGCCTTTGGCCCAGGGCGCGATCCTGGAGACCCGGGATCGAATCCCACGTCGGGCTCCCGGTGCGTGGAGCCTGCTTCTCCCTCTGCCTATGTCTCTGCCTCTCTCTCTCACTGTGTGTCTATCATAAAAAAAAAAAAAAAAAAAAAAAAAAAAAATACACATCCCAGGAAGCATCTCTGCACCCTGGAAAGCCCAACTCTTAACATCTATGCCTTCAGGACTCCTGTAAAAATCAGCCCATCGTAGCTGGGAGGGCCACTCAGGCTACCCAGCCTGACCCTTCCGTTTTACAGATGGAGAAACAGGCTCCAGCGAGCAGGTGACTTGCCCACCATGACACAGGTGCAAGAAACACTCGCTCACATTTTCTGATTCCAAAACACAACTCGGCTGATATTTCTGTGGCTCCTGTAGGTCACACCGTGTCTTGGCCTACAGTAGTAGCTCACTTCGTGTCCTGCGGAGCCCCTGCTGAGGTGGGTATTTGGAGCCTCATTTTGCAGATTTATTCTTCCAACAACGATTTCTGAGCATCTTGGGCCCTGAGCTGGTGCCAGAGACACAGAGCCAAGCAGAACGGCACTCCTGGTCCTGCAGGAAGGCCGGCAGGGTGGAGAATATTCCACGGCAGGAATGGGCCCGAGATGGCCAGGGTTTCAGGAGGAGAAGCACACAGAGGACTGGGTCGTGGCTCAGAGTGGGGCAATGGCAGAGCTGGGCAGGAACCATGTGTCCCCACATCCTTCGGTGACACCCGGCCTCTAGGACATTCCAGGTTTCCTTTTTGGCCTTGTTCCCCATCAGAGATGAGAAAGGAGATGTCTGTGGGGGGGCGTCAGAGTCCCCAGGAGACTGAGGCTGAGCAGGCGAGGAGGACGGCCATGTGGGCGGGGGCACCGTGTAGGCCACGCACTCCATCCCCAGGCCCAGGCCTCCCCAGAGCCCCCAGTGGGTGGCACCGAAGCCTATTGGGGCTGGGGGACCTTACATGGTGACTGTGCCAGGCTGGATCTGTTTGTTCCTTGGGGTGGGTCCCCGGGGGCCCTGGGACGGAGGGCCACCTGGGGGTCTCCATCAGGCTGCAGAGATGCATGTCATCTGCGGAGCACCCTTCTTTTGAGCTGTGGGCACGTGTTTACCTTATGGACAGAGTGACCCTTATAACTCATGTGCTCGTCCATGTGAGCTGCTGGGAAGGGTGAAGCTGCCTTTAGAGACTGGGCCAGGCTGCCTGGCGGAGGCGGGCTTCAAAGCCCCACTTCTGCACTGTGTTCATTTTAATACTGTAACTTTACTTTGTGTTCCAGTTTGGTTTTTCTGCTTGTTTTATGTCATGTGTTTTTTTGGTAAGTGGCCTCAATCTTGACAGAAATGAGAGACTCTGAGAGAGACTGAGAAAGAGAGAACCAGACCTGGGGCAGAGAAAAGAGAGAATAAAGGCCCTCCCCCAGAAGGCTGTGGCCTTGATCTCAGTGTGGTGACATCCTGGGCACAGGGGGACAGCCCACCTTTCCCAGGCCGCGAATGCTTGCCCAGGGCTTGGTTCAGGGTAAGCCTGAGTGGCTGTTTATGGTTCCGTCTCTGCTTGGGAGGCGAGGGCTTCTGGCATCGGGGTGGCTCGTCGATGGGCTTGGCCAGGAGGAGCCAGGTGGGTGGCTTCTGCTCAGGGCTGGCCTCTTGGAGGTCAGCATCGTGCTGGACGGAGGCTCTGGCCGTGACTGACGAGAGGCCAGGGCAGAGTAGCCCTTGGGGAGGCCATCTGGAGGTTGAAGTCTCAGCCGAACCCCAGCTGAGAGCAGAGCTGCCTGGTTGAGCCCATCAACCTGCAGCACTGTCAGAATCAGCTCCTCTGGGCTTTCCAGGTTGCCACTGTGGGCTGCGTTTATTTGTTTGTTTTAAATATATTTATTTATTAGAGAAAGAGAGAGAGAGAGAGAAAGTAGGGCAGAGGCAGAGGGAGAAGCAGACTCCCTGCTGAGCCTGGAGCCCGATGCTGGACTCCATCCCAGGGCCCTGAGATCATGACCTGAGCCGAAGGCAGACGCTTCGCCGACTGAGCCCCCCAAGCGCCCCTGTGGACCTGTGGCCTGTGGTTTTTGCAGCAGTGGATGAGAGGCCGGAGACGCAGGGGGCAGCTGGTTCTGGAGGCGGCAAGGCTTTGCAGGGAGGGGCGGAGGGACAGCGCCTGGACAGCACGCATGCAGGGAGTTGCTCCTGGGCACCCAGAAGAACCAGAGGGCCTGAGGGAAGTTTCCCAGGAAGGTCCGAGAAAGGCTGGCCCTTTAGTCCAGTGCCGGGTCCTCCCATGGGTGGGGGCACCAGCTCTTCTCCAGGCTGGCAGACGTGAGCCCCACGGTTTTCCCCTGCTGCCCCGCCCGCCCCTCCACCTGACCTGTAATCAGGGTGGCCCTTGGGGCCTCAGCCTGGGCTGCTGTGGCATCCTCAGGCCTCCAGGACTGGGTCTGCAGTCGGGCACCTTGCTGACAAATGCACTGTCTGGACGGAAGACCTGGGCTCCGCACCTGGCCCTGGAGTGCCCTGGGCCCTACTCCATCGGTGCTGGGACAGGGCCTGAGTGTCAGCGTGGGCCTCCTCTCCCTGCAAGTCCCCGCTGGTGCCAGGGTCCCTGGGACTCTCCACACCCCTCCCAGATGTGTTCTCGCCTGTTGGGCTCCCACCCAGAGGCCAGGCAGCAGCCTCCTCCCAAATCTCCTCCCCCAGGACTCTGCCAAGGCCCTGTGGTGACCCCAACATGCAGGTGCTGAAAATGCAGATTCCTGGGAACCGCCAGAACCACCGGCCCTGCAGCCTGCATGTGGACGGGCCCCGGGTGAGGAGGACAAGTTGTGAGGAGGCGGCCACAATCTCGACTCCAGACACCGTGATGCCTCCCCAGTGCCTGGGCCACCCCCACCGTGTGCCCTGCTCCCAGCTGCCTGGCTTTTAGTTACATGTTTCTTGTTGCCCCAGTTGAGTGACAGGCCCAACCCAGGCTCTCTTGCCCCCTCTCAGCTGCGTGGCGGATGTGTGCCCGTGATTTCTGCGTGGGGCTCGGCGTAGCCCTGGAGGCATTACGGACGTGGGCAGGCGGGTGGGCGGGGGGCGGCAAGGACTGGCCCTGCGGAGTGGTGAGGGGCAGTAGCCCGGGGATGCACATGGGTCTGAACCTGGGGACGACTCTGGGAGTGGATGCCAAAGGGCAGTGGGAAGGGGACCCGATAACAGCTCTCATCATGTGAGAGCCTCCAAGCTCTTCTCTGGCGTTCTCAAATTCTCTCAGCTTGACAAAAAGGTATTGCAGTTATTCCCACTTTGCTTCAAGCAGCAGGCTTCAGTGACCTGCCCAGGGCCCCGCAGGGCTGCACCTGGAGAGCCCACAGGACAGCCTGGGGCCCAGTGTGCCACCCCCACTCAGGGAAGAGGCAGGGCCAGGTGATCCTGGTGACCCTGGTAACAGCCTGTGCTGGCTCCTTGCCCCTCTCATGAGGGTCTTAACTGGCATCATCTAGGGCAAAGCCAAGCCATGGTGGTGATTGGGTCTGGGCGGTCTTGCCAAGATGTGCTGATGAAGGGAGAGGAAACAAGGACAGGAGTTCTTTCTGACTTAATCCTGAGAGGGAAGAGACGAAGATGAGGTTTTAGGTGGGGCGATGTGCCCCCATGGGTCATGAGAACAAAGAGCAGGCTGGCTGGGATAGCTGTGCACCAGCCTGCAGAAATGTGATCCCAAGAAGAAAAGGTTTACAAGCCTGCAGCAAAAGGTTCTAGAAGGATCTAATTAAAAATCGTATTTTGGAAGCACTTGCTCGTATCTTGCTAATGCTCATGATAGGATGCAAACCTGCACATCTGGCTTACTGGTTTTATGATACATTATGTATATCACAGAGCAAAATGACCTGGAAGTAAATGCATCCAAATATTATCAGTTGGGGTGCCTGGTGGCTCAGTTTGTTGAGCGACGCTCGATTTCGGCTCAGGTCATGATCTCAGGCTTGTTGAGGCTAGGCCCTGCGATGGGCTCCACCTTCAGTGGGGAGTCTGCTTGCGATTCCCTCTATCTCTCTGTCCCTCCCCTGCTTGTGTGCTAATAAATCTTTTTTTTTTTTTTAAAGACGTTATTTATTCATGAGAGACATAGAGAGAGGCAGAGACACAGGCAGAGGGAGAAGCAGGCTCCATGCAGGGAGCCTGATGTGGGACTCGATCCCAGGTCTCCAGGATCAGGCCCTGGGCTGATCACCGCGCCAAACCACTGGGCCACCGGGGCTGCCCTAATGAATCTTTTTTTATTTTTTTATTTTTATTTATTTTTATTTTATTTATTTTTAAAGATTTTATTTATTTATGATAGTCACACAGAGAGAGAGAGAGGCAGAGACACAGGCAGAGGGAGAAGCAGGCTCCATGCAGGGAGCCCGACGTGGGATTTGATCCAGGTTCTCCAGGATCATGCCCTGGGCCAAAGGCAGGCGCCAAACCGCTGCGCCACCCAGGGATCCCTTTTTTTTTTTTTAATATTTTATTTATTCATGAGAGACACAGAAAGAGAGGCAGAGACAGGCAGAGGGAGAAGCAGGCTCCCTGCAAGAAGCCAGATGTGGGACTCGATCCTGGATCCCGGGATCACATCCTGAGAAGGCACTCAACCAGAGTCACCCAGGTGTCCCCCCCCTTTTAAATTTTATTTATTCATGAGACGAGAGAGGCAGAGGCAGAGGCAGAGAGAGGCATGAAGCAGGCTCCATGTAGGGAGTCTGATGTGGGACTCGATCCCGGGAATCCAGGATCACACCCTGAGCTGAAGGCAGAAGCCCAACAACCACTGAGCCACCCAGGCATCCCTAATAAATAAATCTTTAAAACAGTATTTTCAGTACTTACTTTTGGGTAAGTTGATCCTTTTCTGTATTTTCAAATTTTTCTATTTTAAAACCTTTTTTAAAAATGTTTATTTTTTTAAAGATTTTATTTACTCATGAGAGACACAGGGAGGGAGGGGGGTGGGCAGAGATACAGGCAGAGGGAGAAGCAGACTCCATGCAGGGAGCCCAATATGGGACTTGATCCTAGGACTCTGGGATCATGACTGGAGCCAAAGGCAGACACTCAACTGCTGAGCCACTCAGGCATCCCTATTTTAAAACATTTATGTGTATACATAAATGTGTATGTAATGTATATACATATATCTATCTCTTCAAGGAGAGTAAGTTTGGATGGTACAATTACACATGCGTCTGACTAAAAAGCAGTTCCCTTTACAGGGAGATGTGTCCATTCAATTGTCTCCATGAGGTCAGATTCCAGGAGACAGGTCTTCGAGTGGCCGACAGACCATGGCAACAAAGATGTGCCCATGAAGGGTGAGGACGCAGCCCAGGACTGGTGGGTTGACACTTTTTTGTCATGGAGTCTGGAGAGCAATCTGGCAAAAGTCATAGAAATACATACCCCCATTCCTTTTAGGCACAACTCTGCTCCTAGAAAATACATCCTTTGAAACATCCAAGGTGCTCACTGAGGTGTGGAGTGGTGGCAGAAAGTGAGAAGCACCCAAATTTTCCATCAGGATGGCAGAAAGAGAACCAACCAATCAGACCGAGAGGGAGCTCTGTGGTTGTAAAGGGGGGGGGGGGGGGGCGGGAAGGCAGGTCCCATTTAGAGGTGTGGAATCACTTTTATTTTTTTAAGTAGGCTTCACGCCCAATGTGGGGCTTGAACTCACAACCTTGAGATTGAGAGTCACCTGCTCCACTGAGTCAGCCAGATGCCCCTGGAATCACTGTAGTAACAACCAGGGTGGGAGAACCCACAAGTGGATATGTGCATGGAGCGTGGGGAAGGCAGGAGGAATAGGACCCTGGTTATTTGGGTGGAGTGGAAAATATGGCAGCAGACAGAGAAAACAGCCACTGCCTTGTTCCTTGCTGGGAGCCTGGGACAAATTGACCAGGGCATGGCTGCAAATATATAAAATATGGAACATGTACCAGCACAAGGACAGGATGGATGGCATGGACTAGTTTGAAGCTGGGAATGCATGTAAGTTTTGTCTTGGATTTATTTCACCATACTTGGGACTCTGTTGGGGAGGGCTGTGCCCGAGGGAGGTGGCTCCAGTTGGCAGCAGGAACTCAACGCTGGCTTCCCTGCTCAGATGCTCTGCTCTCAGCTTTGTCTCCTGGTCCTGGAGGGAGGATGACGTGCTTCCTCCCATCCTTTGCTGGGTCCAGCCTCTGCAGGTAGCTTTCCAGGCTAGTCAGTGGCTTGCAGCCCAGACCTGGAAGAGGGGGCTGAGCACACTTTCTGGAAGGGGCCTCTGTGCCAAAAAACAAACCCCCTCCCTTTGTGCTCAATTGTGCCTTGGTAGCCAACCAAGTAGGGTCAGTGTGACACATTGCCCGATCTTCCTTCTGGGAACAGGGGATGGGAGTCTCACTTCTCCCCACAGGGCCAGGTGTTCAGGGACAAGACCAGTAATTCTCCAGCGGCAGCCAGCATCTGCTACCGGGGAGCAGTGGCCTCACAGACCCAAGCACTCCCCTGTAATCCTGTGGGGATGGTGGGCCTGCTGGTGCTATGTGGACAGAGGAGACTGGAGGGAACATAGTGCACAAACATTTATTTACAAAAAGTCCAAGTTACATATGATACAGGCTTTTTACACACAGTAGTTTAAACAGAATTATTTGGATGTATTTTACTACCAGAAGGTACAGAAAAAAATTTAATAATCACTTTTGCTATTTTTATACAAAGTGACAAGTCATGCTTTTTTTTTTTTTTTTTTTTAAGTTTTAAAACCTTTGCTAAGTGCAAATACTAGATTCCTCTCTCCAGTTTAAGGCAAGTAGAACAGGACTGTCACTGGGCAGTCTCTGGCTTGGGGAAGCAAACACGGTGGCCCAGGGGGTGTGCCAGGCTGCCTCTGGGATTCCTGCCTCTTCCCCAACACTGGTTGGTCTCTGTGGGTTTTCTCTCCTCACACCTTGCAGCCCCTTGCTGGCTTGTTTGGGGATCACCGTCCCCTCTCTCCCAAGTGGTCTCTAGTGCAGGCTTCTCAAGAAGCCCGGGGGTCCTCTGGGACACAGGCACCCAGAGGGTCACTTTGCAGACAGGTGGGACCTCATACTAGTGTCAGGACTCAGGGCAACGACTTCCACCCAAATAGCAACTGTGCTGCTGCAGACTTGGGAGGTGCTCTACAGTCCAGCACAAGGAGGGACATTAGAAACTGGGTGCCCTCAGTTCCCTAGCAGCTGTGCATGGCTAGAAACATCCAGAATTCATCTCAAAGAAAAAGTCCTCAGTTCAGCCTTGGGGGCAAACCAATTATTCTGATCTCTTCCCTCTTGTGCTGGGGGGAATCCTGCCAAGTTCTAGGGGACCTGCTGGATGGCAGTGTCAAGAGGTATGCCACCCACCAGGGGCCTGTCCTATTAGATGCCCAAAGCACTCTGCAAAGCCTGGTGCTCTGGTTGCAGGGGCCCAGGAGATTCTGGTGTGTCTATTTGGTGGGGCATCTGCTGAAAGCTCACCACTCTGAGACCCTCCCCAAGGGAGGGTGCACAGGGACCAAGCTATAAAAGGACTTCAGTCCTGTCACCATACCCCGCAGTGCACCCCCCACCAGGGCTCTCCCAGGGCATTGCCCCTCCTTGTGTGTCCCACCCCCCAAATCCAGAGAACTCTGCAAAGCCCTCCCTTGGAGGAAAAGCAGAAGGAAGAGCAGGCAACTTAGCAGGTTTCTCCCCATTTTAATCCTTGAAATCCATTAGAATGATGGCAGCAGGTGCCCATGCACAAGAATGCACGGTCCTGGGCATGGCCCTCTGAGATGGGGGGTTTGGCCATTAGGCTCACCCTTTTGAGGTCTGTGTACACACACTAGGAACAGCCATCAGGTATAGCAAGTGAGAGCGGCCGACACTGGGCAACCAGGCAGGGTCACTCCTGTGGAGGGCTCTGCTCTGCACAGCGGGTGCTAACATGGGATGGAGCCTCGGGTGGGCTGGGGCTGCCCAGGAAAAGATGAGTGGTAAGGGGCAGGGATCCCCCCATGCTGACCCAGAGCTAGACTCACCTGACCTCGGGCAAGGGTGGCTCCATAGGTGGGTACTGGTTATAGTCTGGGTCCTCTGTTCCTCTGTGGAAACCCGTAGCTACCACCAAACCTCAGGGGAGAAGCTGCTCATTACCTGGTTGGTGGTAAAGAAGGCTTCCCAACAATTGGGCTGCCTGGGAGAGCCACCAAGCCTGTCACTGGCGCCTTGAAAGGACCTTCTGTTTGGCAAGATTCAGGACCATCCCGCTCTCATCGGCTGCCTGGCATGGGTAACAGATTTGACTTTCCAGAGACTGAACGAGAGAAACTCTAGTAGGCCACAGAAAACCCAGTAAGTTCGAAGTGAGTAAACAGCAAATATTTCTTTAAACTACAGAACAGAACTGATAGCATGAGATGGCTCTCTGTGGTCTCATCTGAGTGGGCCAAGGACAAGAGAGACCTGAATAGTTACGGTGGCAGCAGCCTGGGGTTCTGGATTTGGGGGATAGAGTCTGCAGCTTCCCCACCCTGAGCAATGCTCCCAGGCCTGGGGACATGGCTGTGCCACCACCTCACTGGGATCAACTGGCTTGGAGCAGCAGGGGGCATCTCACTCTGGGTGGGCAGCAGCACTGGGGCAGGGGTGGGGGGATGGGCTGCAGTGTTGGGGCGGGGGTGGGGCAAGAACCCAGCCTTCATGACCTGGTTCAGATGGCTAAGCTCTCTCCAAACTCCCAACTCCCTCCAACTGCTGCTTTAGCTTTATCACGCCTCAGACTGTGCTGCGGTAAGGAAGGCCTACATGGTTAACTGAGAGATGTGTGGGTCTGCCAGGGGGAAGGGACGGACACAAGTACTTCCCCCATCTGTCTGTAGGGATGGGATTAGTAGAGCAGAGAAGGGCTACCTCATGGTGAGGGTCCCTGCACTGCCACTCAGACAGAACTCTCTAGGGAGGCCCCAATGTCCCCTGTATCTCTGGCCTAGCCAGTGCCAGACTGATCCTTTTATAAGTACCTGAGGGCACCCGCCTGCTGGCTGCTCTTCAGGGGACAGTGCCCCTTCCCAGGAAGGAGCAGGAAAAAAACCCAGCCTATCCTTTTGAGAGCTAAGCGCATCATCCCTACTCAGAAGGCATGGCCCTGGGGGGTGAGGTGGGGATCTAGGGAACCCCTGGCCCCTCACAGTCTGGGCTGCTCAGCGGTGGGGCTCCTGGGAGGCAGCGGGGAGCAAAGCTGTCAGAAGCGATGCCGTGGCTGGGGGCCAAAGTGCATAGGCAGGTTGTGCTCCAGAGGCATATGGACGGGAGCAAAGTCGTAGTTGACGCGCACATTGGGCAGAGGGGGCACGTAGGGGGCTGGGACGGGGCCCATGTTGAGAGGGAAGTTGTTGAACATGGGCCGGACAGGTGGCAGGGGGAAGGGCGGGTGCACGAAGGCATAGGGGGGGATCTGTGGTTGGTGCAGGTTCTGTGGGACAGGCCTCGGCAGGGCTTCAATCCTCTGGACTTTCTCTGGAGGCTTCTCCAAGGGGGGCCCGATGCGTTTGAAGGTGTTCTCTGAACAGGAGATGGGATTTAGTAGAGAAAACAAAACCAACTGTGCTTGCATGCAAGATGGGAGCAGGGCTGCATATCCTGACCTCAATCCCACCTCTCCCAAGCTGGGAGCCCAGAGCATGAGCCCAGGCCAGGCATATCTGACCTATGGACACAGGAGAGGTGCCCAGGCCATCGTAAGGCTGATTAGTGTGTGTGTGTGCACCAACCCCCTCAGCTGACCAAGTGCTCACTCAGGGATCACCCTGGAAGGTGGCAGATTCTATGAGGGACTTTCCTTCAGAGCCAGGACCTGGGTGCCACTCCCAGAAATCCCACATCATTCTTTTGTGACGTCAGAGAGGCCAGGGTGGGCCTATGGTCTTTTTAGTCTAGTTTGGGTTCTATGTCCTTAGCTCAAACCCACCCCTGGGGACCTCCTGACCACCAAGGGGAAATGGGAACTCTCCTATGCTTTCACAGCCTCTACCATATGGAGTTGGATGGATGCCTGGGCAGATCGTGTCTCAATCCACCTGAAGGCCAGCACTCCTTGGGTGAAGGGCCAGCTGTGGAGCCTGTCCCCCGCCCCCTACACACAGAGCACTGGGCACTGGGCCCAAGCTGGGGAAGCGCTTGCCTCCATTCTTTCTCTTCTGCTCCTCTTCAGCCTCCTTCTGGATCTCCTCAATTAGCTTCTCATCGTCTTCCTAGAAGAAAAGCAACAAGATGGTAAGCTTGCTCCAACCAGTTCCATGCAGTGCAGAGACCTCACTGGGACCCGGGGGAGGCCGGCTTGTTCCAGTCAACACACTACTCATTCCCAGACCCCGAGGGTCTCCTTCCTTCATCAGTGGATGATGCTCCCATGAGGAAGCCCACCTGAAAGGCCTGGCTCAGAAGTGGGACTGTATATGGTGGTGGCTGCCTGGGGGAGGGGCAAGAGCCTGCTTTGTTCACTAACTGTAAAGTAAACAGAGGGAGGCCTTTCTGCAGCTCAAGGTGGGCAGGTGTGGGAAGGGGGTGGCTCTGGGGCGGGCAGGGCCTGAGGAGTTTCAGATCCAGAGTCTAGGAACTCTGAGCAAGACACCCTTTTTGGGCAAAGCCCAACAGTCTTCCTGATTCCCTGAACTCAGGTGGACAAATGTCTACTCAGGCCACCTGAGCCCTGAAGCTGGTCTTTAGTTTCTATACGGCTAGTGGGCTGTAGAAGGAACTGTGTTCTGTCAGTGGAATGGTGGTCGGGGGCTGGGGCCTGCATGTGGGAGGAAGGGCACCGCAGTTTAAGAGCATGATGAACGGAGTGGAACATAACCAACTGTGTGGATCTGAACTGAATGACAGGTGGGCTTGTTTCCTGGGGTGTTCCAGCTGCTTCTTCAGGAGTTAGGAACAGTCAAGCTGGGGAGAAGTGTGAGGAGGGCACTAGTGCCCAGGATGGGGGCAGGAGGCACAGAGGAAGTTCCAGTACTTGAGGAGGTGCTTCCTAGACAAGGCACTGGAGTCTCCCCACACAGACAGGTGTGTCCTGGGCTGGAACAGTTTCAGTGATAGCTTTGGATTTTTCACGCTGATCTGAGGCTCTGACCAACTGATGACATCCAGGGAACTTCTGAGATGTGAATGGAAGACCACAGAAGAGGGCATGTGAGCTGGAGGAACACCCTCCCTGGACTAGTAGAAAGCGTGGCAGCCCTACCTGAGCAATGGACTATCTGGATGTTTACTCAGCACGTTATTAATGTCACCACCAAGACAGCAGTCAGTGATTTCACCATAGAGGTGTGAATCTTGGGGATTTCAAGAGTCAGGAATATCCTTCAATTAGTATGTATTGGATACCTGCTAGTGCTAGACACTATTCTAAGTTTATTGGTTAAACTTCTGATCAACAATGAGACTAAGTCACGCTGATGGAATAAAAAAATAGTTATGTAATATATTCCCCTTGTTTGGTAGACAAAAGAACTTAGGATATAGTCGCTGGAGGCTGTGGGCTCAGGGGGCAATAGTTGAGAGGCCCTGTTAAATTCGCTAACATCCTCCCTCTCTCAGGTGCCAAATGACAGATCAAACTTACTGGTCTCAAGATTCTTTTCACATTCTTTCTGACATCTGGAAATTCTTAATATACAACTGAATCTTTCTCAGCCTCACCCTGCCAGGTGTTCTGAGCCAAGCAAGAGGAAGAGGAGAGAGCTGCCGAGTGCTTATACACATCAGAGAAGTGCTTGCCGGGTGGAACCCTCAAAGGTGCCATGTCTGTTTCCCAAATAACACATGCAAATTCTCCATTAAAAATCCCAAGACATGGTCATCTAGCCTCTCTGTGAATACTCCAGATGGAACAGATTCCTCTACAAAGGAACCACTAAGCCAACTGACGGAAAGGCTCTGGTAACTCAGTGTAGTTTGACACAGTCTTCAGGTCTCCATGTGGATGTAAAGATACATTCTACCAATTATCTAGAGAAGGAGCTGACGAACCTCATTTTTTAAAAAAAAGATTTTATTTATTCATGAGACACACACAGAGAGGCAGACACACAGGCAGAGGGAGAAGCAGGCTCCATGCAGGGAGCCCGACATGGGACTCGATCCTAGGACCCTGGAATTATGACCTGAGTCGAAGGCAGATGCTCAACCACTGAGCCACCCAGGCGTCCCCAAACCTCTTTGTTGCCAGTGGAAGGTCCAGGAAAAAAGGATTTTTAATCTAAGAAAAAAAAAAAAAAAAGTACTGATCCAGAAAACTGTCCAGTAGAAGAGCAGGGGCTCTGTGGTACCTCCAACTAAGCGAATCTCGGTATCTCATCTACAAAATGGGCTGTTGTAAAGATGGAATGAGCTCAAGTATGTAAAGGACATGTCACGGAGCACTCACTACTAAAGGCAGGAAAGTAATGAAAAACTCAGAAATAAAGATTTTAGAAAGATGCGAAGTTTCAGGAAAAGTGGTAGAGACTGGGGGATACCCCTAACACTTGTCTCTATGGCTTCTTCGTGGGGCAGGCGATGCGCTTCCTGACAATTAGGGCCACTAAGTAAACTCTCAGTTGCAGCTAGAGTAAGGGTCAGATGGTTCAGATTTCAACTTCCTCCAACTGCTTGGAGTCACAGGACACTGTTTAGAAACTAAGAATGCAAATGCTTTCAATATTTGTATTTTTAAATTCAGGTTTTGTTAGACTCTACGGGGAAGATTTCTTTTTTTTAAATAATTTTAAAAAATTTTTATTTATTTATGATAGTCACACAGAGAGAGAGAGAGGCAGAGACATAGGCAGAGGGAGAAGCAGGCTCCATACCGCTGTGCCACCCAGGGATCCCTGGGGAAGATTTCTTACTTCATTTGGGGTGGAGGTTCCTTCCCAAACAGTTTCTCTTAAGCATTTAAAGCTCCTCAAGTCAAGGGTGTGAAGGCAGATTGGATCATACATATACTTTAAAAATGGCAAATCTTACTTTATACGTATTTTACTGTGATTTAAAAAGAAATAACGTGGGACACCTAGGTGGCTCAGCAGTTGACGTCTGCCTTCAGCTCAGGGCATGATCCTGGGATCCAGGATCGAGTCCCGCATCAGGCTCCTCCTGTAGGGAGCCTGCTTCTCCCTCTGCTTATGTCTCTGCCTCTCTCTGTGTCTCTTATGCACGAATAAATAAAATCTTTATAAAAACATTAACAACAAGAGTTAATGAGACAAGCTTTAAAGTTGAATGAGATAAAAAAAAAAATGAAGACTGGTCCCCTTGGTTTGGGCTGAGGGGACAGATGGGCTCCCGAGGCCTTTCTGGAGGGGAATTCCCTTGGGGAACATTCTAGGTACACCAAGTGTCATCATTCACAGTGAACCAGGACATTTATGAAAAAGGATTGCCACTCTGCAAATCTAGGACACACCAAGGCTGCTGGAAGTGGGGAACAATAGAAGGAAAGCAGATGAGAGAGCCGGGCATGGGAGCCAGGTCAGCGAAGTACCTGACCTCCAACACCCCCGGAAGGGGCTGAGTCACCCACAGGAAATCCAGGCGTGCTGGAGCGGCTGGCCACCACAGGTCTTATCTTAAAGTAGCACTGGCTTCCTAGAGGACAGGCAGCTGGCGTGATAGGAAGAGCTCCAGTTCTAAGGCTCCACAAAGCTGGGCTGGGTGACCCTATTAACCTCCACAATCTGACATGGAACCCATTCACAGGTTTGCTGTGAGAAGCAAATGATCTTTTACAAAGGGCCCGGCACAGCAGCCGCAAAGCTCACATTTATTGAGGGCTATGTCCCAGCTCCTGTTGTAAGCACTTCACAGAGATGAATCTTCATAACAATTCCACCAGTTAGGTCCTATTAATTAACCTCTATATTACAGACAGGGAAAGAGAGACACAGTGAGGTTCAAATCCAGGCCTTCCACTCTCGAGGCCTGAGCTCTTAACCACATAAACCACAGGTTTCTGAACTGGAGCTTCTGGAGCAGGGACTGCAGGGCCCCTGGAACTCTGCCTGCCCTGCCCCAAAAGCACTGTCAGAGGGCCTGCCTTGTTCTAGAATAAGTGCATCTTAACCTCCTTGAAATACAAGAGGGTTCCTTTTTCTGGGATGGGCAGAACTCCGAAATCTCTTTTCCACTAAATACAAGAGAATAGGGCGAAACAAACACCTCCATTCAAGACAACAAACAGCCAACACAGCAGAGAAGGGGATCATTTCCCTGGAAATTTTTAGGGAATTCTTTTCTTGGTCAGCTCACCCACAAGTGAACATATCCCTTAAAAAAAGATCCATTTGGGGTAGCCCCGGTGGCGCAGCAGTTTAGAGCCGCCTGCAGCCCAGGTTGTGGTCCTGGAGACCTGGGATCGAGTCCCACGTTGGGCTCCCTGCATGGAGCCTGCTTCTCCCTCTGCCTGTGTCTCTGCCTCTCTCTCTCTCTGTGTGTCTCTCATGAATAAATAAATAAAATCTTAAAAAAGAAAAAAAAAAAGATCCATTTGATGGCCTCTGACTGGCTTCCCCTGGCACCAAAACCAGCACATCTTCTCACCCAGACAGAGCCCACAAACCTTACTTCCTGAGCCAGGAACCCAAGGTGCAGGCCAGGCTCTACTGCTGAGGCCCAAGAGGCCCTACTGGCTCATGGTGGTGGGCTCCCTGTTGCCTCTGTTGGGGCTGCTGTTCTCAGCTCATCTCCAGAGCAGGAACACACACTTTCTTGTGAGACTACCAACTTACTTGCATATCAGTGTCTCATGGAATTCTCTCTTTCTGCCATGAAAGACCAGTGTTTTGATTCTCATACACATTAAAGCAATTTTTTAGGGAAAAAAAAAAGTTTAACAGAACACATAAAAAAAAAAAAAATCCCCAGTAACTTCTCTCCAGAGAGAACTCCTGGGAATGTCTTAGCCCACTTCCCTCTGGATGTGTTTGTGTCCCCACCTCACTCAGAACTGCACCCCTCCCTGGCCCGGCTCTCTTCTGGAAGGCTGTGCTCTGCACACTCAGGTCCCACTCCTCATGTGTCCTATGCTAGTTCACATGTACACGCTAAGTGTCTCTCCCAGGCATGAGGGGCTGACAAAGATTTTACCTAGAGGAAATAGGCTCTGAGATGCAGTTGCATGCTGAAGATCATGGAGTTGTGAGAAGTGAAATTGAGACCAGCACAGAGCCTGCTGCTCCTTCTGGCAGCCCCCAGGGTACCCGGGCAGCTCTGAACTCTGCAGGCACCAGAGGCTACTCTGCCCTCCACAGGGTCGGGGGCCAAACTGGACCGTCTCGAGGTCCAAGCTCCCCCTTCACACCCTGCCCAACTGGGCCGGTCTGACTGCGGGAAGAACAAATGGTTCTGTTGGTAGTCACCACACTGGACACCCCAAGAGGCCTTAGTGAATGGCCACTGAGGCTGATACGTTCCCCAGCGCTCCTCCATCTGGCCTTTGGGATGGGCTTTAATACAGATCCAGTAAGCCTGGATAACTTCCATTCTGTTGGCATCTGGCCCCTCCTAATCTTGGTGAAAATTTTCACACAGATCCATGGAATGTATATATAAGCAAGACTAGGCTGAAACAGGAGGGAGCAGATACCAGTCAGCGGTCAAGATGTCCCAGGATGGGAGACATGGATCTCAAAAGACCAAGTATAACAGACTACCAGGCCAGGGTCCAAAAGAATCACCTACGCGATTTCTATTGCTACCCATGGCCACCCTGGGAGGGGAGCCCACAGACCACAATCAAATGCAATGAAGACTGTGAAGGAAGCAGGCACAGCACCCACAGTGGGCCAGTGCTCTCCAAACGCAGTGCCGAGGATAAAGGAATACAGCAGAATGGGGTGTGGAGGCTCACTGCCCCGCAGATCTGGAGAATGCCTTAAAGGAAGAAATGAGTGGATTGTGACTTAACAGGAAGGAGGTTCTATTTCCTCTCCCTGAAGTCCTTTGAGCTCAGCAGGACACAAAGTGTTGGCCTGATTCGGAGGACTTGGACACGCCTGCTTCACATGGAGGTGGTGGGGAGCATGGCAAGGGCACGAGGTTGATGGCCGGGGCCAGGCTTCTCCAAAACACAGACTCAGCACGGCAGTGGCTGGCAGGAAGGGAGGCAGAGTCCACCAGAGAGGTTTTAATTAAGAAAAAATGGCCCAAACCCTGACTCTGTAATCTGCCCCTCAACAAGGAAGCTCTGCAGCTCCCCGTGAGCAGCAGGGTCTGGACAGGATGAACTGGAGAAGCTGCAAATGGTTCGAGGAGAAAGAGGTTTCTGCCAATCAGATGCTGACAATAATTGCCAGCACAGGCTGAAGGGCCTTAAAATAGACATGTGAGCACTTGGCCCCAGGCTGCTTTGCCAAAGCTTTGAAAAGTCCCTTTGAGCCCGTTTTCTTCACCATTTCTGATCACCATGGCTGGCCACCCGCTTGCCTGCTGTCCAGCCTCCTGTGACCACGAAGAAGGATGGGTGACTTTTCTTCTTCATTTAACTTTTCCTCCCCTTAAAAAGGTGACGGGGAATTCCAAGTCAACTGCTGCTTCCCTCCTGCAATTTTGGGGGTGGAGTTGGGGCTAGGATCCAGGTCATGTGTGGCCACAGCTGTTGTTAATAAACTTGCAATGATTTCATAAAAGGCTTCCAAAGGGCTGAGGATTTAGTTTCAAATTATTCCCAGATCGGCTGCAGATCTCTGAGGAACACCAGACACTACCCCCAGCTCCAGCTGTCCCCCTGCAACAGGAAATTGGGGGGAGGGTAAAGCGCAGCCCGGAGTGGCACATGCTGTGCAGCTGGGATCTGGAATGGCCCAGTGGGGGGCTGGCTGGACAACGTGCTGGGGAGGAGCAAGGACAGCCAGGCTCTTGGATGGCCTCTGCAGCTATCTCCTCAGGTCAGAGGCCTGATACCCAAAAACCTTTCCATTTAGAGTTCCCTACAGGGACCTGGAGGCAGTGTGGAATGTGGCCATGTTTTGAGTCCTATCAGGGTCAAGTGCTCAGCCTGGTACCTGCGGGCATTCACTGAAGATGACACATAGCTACATGCTGTATTTATTAGACTGAGCCATGCTGCCACCCTTGGTAAAGTCCTCAGGGACACCTAAACCTGATCAAGGTTTGGAGATGCCAGTCGCCCCCCTTCTACCATCAGCAACTCACTCAATGGGGAGAGGGTCCAGCAACGGTCCTACCCCTCTGTGGAGGCCCAGCTGGATCACTGGGCTTAGGATCTACTGGTGAATTGCCAAATTTGTGACCTGTCGCTCCAGGGCGTGGATGGAGACTTCTGGACTATAAGGAACTGACATCTGGTCCAAGACCTGGGCCTGTGTCTCACTTTTACCATGTCACCTGAATCCTGTTTTCTTCATCTGCAGACTGGAAAATTGGTCCTGCCCCCATGTTGTAACAGAAAAGGGGGTATTTAGAAGTGACAGAAATAAGATGCTGAGACAAGCTGTGGAAGCTGCGTTGATGGGGCAATAAGGGGGCTCACATTATCACCTTTCTTTTATAGAAGGTACAGAGGTGCCTGACTGGCTCAGTTGGTAGAGCACGCAGCTCCTGATCTCAGGGTCTGGAGTTCAAAGCTCCACACTGGGCACAGAGCTTACTAAAAAAAAAAAAGCCCGGGTGGCTTAGCAGTTTAGCACCACCTTCAGCTCGGCGTGATCCTGGAGTCCTGAGATCGAGTCCCATGTTGGGCTCCCTTGCATGGAGCCTTCTGCCTATGTCTCTGCCTCTCTATGTCTCTCATGAATAAATAAATAAAGTCTTAAAAAAAAAAGGAAACATGCTGAAGCCAGAATCCAGTAATCCAGTTACTGACTTCACCTTTTATCTACCTTTCCCACGGGCCTTCTGTTTCTCCTGGGTCAGCTCTGAAATGCTCTTCTCCCCTCCATTCCTGCAACACTTCCTCTTCCTGGCCACTTAAACACAGATCTCAAAGTTGTGTGGTAACCTCTGCACACCAGTCCCAGCAAGGAGATGTGCTGGAGCCACAGACTCAAGAAGGCAGGTGGGTGGGTTTAAGATGCCAAGAGAAATAGCTTGGGCTGCAGCAGTTCTATGTTTACAGACCACAGTCTTTGTGAAAGTGGGATGACACATTTGCCTTAGAGAGTTATTACAGAATGAAATATATTAGCACAGGTCAATGTCAGGTTCAATTCAATGCAGGCTTGGGAAAAATAAATAAGTCTTTTGGCCAAATGGCTGGGTGGTAATGGTATCAAATTGTAAACTGGTTGTAAAAGCCCTAGGGTTTTATTTGAATCAAACAATCTTTTCTCTTATATTCAAAAATCAAAAAAGTTGTGGAAAACAATTCTGTGCAGTTTCTGGCGACAAACACCCAAGATAAACACTGACTTTGTTTTGTATTTAAAGAAGAAAAATGCTATTAAGAATTCTGCCCCACTTCTTGGATCCAGACTGCCAGGTGACTGCTCTTCCGACCACAGCGTCTAAGGACGAGGCAGGCCATGCTGGCCTCTGCTGCTCACTCAGCTGCCCGCGGACAGGAAAGGGTCAGTGGATGTGGATCCAGTCAAGCACCAGAATACCTTCTCCTACTGCAAAACAGGAGTATGCTCACTTGTGTGTCCACATGTGGCTTTGCATTCTGCCCACCCCCCCCCCCCGCCTCCAATCAGAAAACTGTGGTTTGCTTGTTTCTTTTCTAAAATGACATCTTGTTTTTTAAGACCTGTGGTTGAATGTTTTTGGCTTCCTATTGGTAATATAGAAAGCAAGTTACATTCATCATTTTAGTTCTCATACAGAATTCGTTCAGGTTCCCAAGCAATCTCTAGTCATTAAGGGATAAAACTCCACTTCTTTCCAAACCACGGAGGGACGAAGAGATTCTTCCCGGCCTTGCTGGTTAATTAAGCTGGAGAACAGGCTTGGATGACAGGGCGTGCTTTGTTTCCCTGAACTTCTGAATGGCTTTGTGTTCTCAGAAGCCCCAACAGATGCTGGCTTGGAATCCAATCAGTCTCCTGGTGAGAATCAAGGAAATGGGGCTGATCCCAGATTTGATGGGAATGGGACAAATGGAACCAAATCTCTGGTTGTGGCTGCCTGAGGAAATCGGAGGGATTTGTATTTGCTTGATCTTCCTTTTGAACTTTATTCTGAGCAAATACAGAACCTTTCTCAGGGTGGAAGACGACAATTCAACAAGAAAACAAGGGGGCAGTTCATGCTACGGCACCCAAACAAGGTAACAGGACACAAGAAACCTTTAACCAATTCCATGTGTAGAAGTAAGAGGGAGATGGCAGGAGATGGAACAAGAACAAGTGGGAGGAGAAAGAAAAAGTGCACTGGCCAGGAAAAGGCCAGTGGCTCGACACCCTCTGATGAGTAACTCCACTCAGCTCTTTGTTTCTGGAAAGCAACGCAGAGGGGGGAGTACTTTGTAGGAGATGCAGCAAGAGAAAGAATCCTGTTTCCATACATAATTCCTAGAGATGCTCAGACCCCGGCATGCTGGCTGCATGGCACTGAGGAAGTGACTTAGCAGAACTGCCAGGTCCCGGGAAGGTCTGTCCCACAGAAGGCACCATGGATTACCTTGGGGAGCACTTGCAGCTATGGGCTGTCCCTCCTTCCACTGAACCAAACCAACAACAGTCTTTTGCACATTTCATGATTGGATTGTTTGTTTCTTTGCTGTTGAGTTTATTGTTTATTTTTTAAAAGATTTTATTTATTTATTCATGAGAGACACACAGAGAGAGGCAGAGACACAGGCAGAAAGAGAAGCAGGCGTCCTGCAGGGAGCCCAATGTGGGACTTGATCTCGGAACTCCAGGATCATGCCTTGGGTAGAAGGCAGGCACTCAACTGCTGAGCTACCCCCAGGCGTCCCTGCTGTTGAGTTTAGTAAGTTCTTAATAGATCTTGGATACTAGCCCTTTATCTGATATGTCATTTGCAAATATCTTCTTCCACTCTGTATGTTGTCTTTTAGTTTTGTTGATTATTTCTTTTGCTGTATGGAAGCTTTTTATCTTAAGTCCCAATAGTTCATTTTTGCTTTTGTTTCCCTTGCCTTCATAGATGTATCTTGCAAGAAGTTGCTGTGGCCAAGTTCAAAAAGGGTGTTGCCGGGATCCCTGGGTGGCGCAGCGGTTTGGCGCCTGCCTTTGGCCCAGGGCGCGATCCTGGAGACCCGGGATCGAATCCCACGTCGGGCTCCCGGTGCATGGAGCCTGCTTCTCCCTCTGCCTGTGTCTCTGCTTCTCTCTCTGTGTGACTATCATTAATAAAAAAAAAGAACTAAAAAGGGTGTTGCCTGTGTTCTCTTCTAGGATTTTGATACAGATGCAGTGAAAAGCCGAGACACCTGCACTGCACCCCAATGTTTATAGCAGCAATGTCCACAATACACAATAGCCAAGCTGTGGAAGGAGCCTTGGTGTCCATCGAAAGATGAATGGATAAAGAAGATGTGGTGTATATATACGGTGGAATATTACTCAGCCATTAGAAATGACAAATACCCACCATTTGCTTCAACGTGGATGGAACTGGAGGGTATTATGCTGAGTGAAGTAAGTCAACTGGAGAAGGACAATCATTATATGGTTTCTCTCATATGGGGAATATAAAAAATAGTGAAAGGGATTATAGGGGAAAGGAGAGAAAATGAGTGGGAAAAATCAGAGAGAGTGAGAGACTCCTAACTCAGGGAAACAAACAAGGGGTAGTAGAAGGGGAGGTTGGCGGGGGGATGGGGTGACTGGGTGATGGGCACTGAGGAGGGCACTTGACGGGATGAGCACTGGGTGTTATACTGTATGTTGGCAATTTGAACTCCAATAAAAAAATATACAAAAAACCAACAAAACAAAAACAAAAATCAAAACAAAACAAAAAAAAACAACAGAAGGATGACCTGTTTATTTACAGTTTGCCCTTTCCTTCAGTCACTGGGGAGCGGGCAAGGCAGGGGATTGGGGGGCAGGAGGCAGGCTTACTTAGAGCCTCAGGAGGTAGCAGAGCTGTGGAGTAAGAGCAATTCCTAGGTCCCTCAGTCTAATTTTCTGCCCAGTGAGGAGGTGGTTCCTGACAAGCACATACCTGGCTTCCACTGAGGACTCACTGCTTTTCAAACTGGGAGTTCCAAGGATTAAGGTTAGGCCCAAAGAATGGTTTGCTGTGGTTCTCACACAAGGGCCAGCTTGTTACCCTGACACCTCCTCTTAGGCATACTGGAGATATCAGGCACCAGGGGTAAAATTTGGTGGCCAATGATCTTTGCTTTGGCTTATAGAATGCTGGCATGAAACATGTTTTAAAGATACTTGGATTAATGGCCCATCTTTAAAAATCAGGAGATATCAGAATAAAGTACAGATTTCCACCTTCTCCAGAGAATCTGAAGCCATGGTAACCATGAGTACAATTGCACTTGGTGACAATCTGTGGGAGGAAAGTAGCGCCTTGGACAGGGCCTATACCCTCTCCTATTTGCCGCAGTCAGCACCATATCCTACTGCCCCAGACCCAGCCCACTTTACATTCATCAATCACTGATGTTACTATTTGCCCTGTGTAACTTGGGTCTGTGACCCCAGCTACATGCTGCTGGTGTTTTATGTGTAAATCTTCTCTCTCTTTTTTTTTTTTCTTTTTTAAAAGAGTTTTTCATTTATTTGAGAGCAAGTGAATGAGCACAAGCAGAATGGGCAGGGGAGGGATGCCTGGACGGCTCAGTCAGGAGTCTCTGCTTTTCTCTCTGTCTCTCATGAATAAATAAAATCTTAAAAAAAAAAAAAAAAAAAAAAAAAAAAAAAAAAAAAAAAAAAAAGGAGGGGGCACGGCAGAGGGAGAGGGAGAAGCAGGCTCCTGGCTGAGCAGGAACCTGATGTGGCGCTCAATCCCAGGATCCTGGGATCACAACTGAAGACAGATGTTTAACTGACTGAGCCACTTCGGTATTCCTCATGTTTTTTTTTTTTTTTAAATGATTGATTGATTTATAAGAGAGAGAGAGAGGGAGGGAGGGAGGGGGAGAGAGAGAGAGAGAGAGAGAGAGAGAGAAAACACCTACAGAGGGAAGGGTAGAGGGAGGAGAGAGAATACACAAGCAGACTCCCCAGCTAAGCTTGGAGCCTGACACAGGGCTCAATCCCAGGACACTGAGATCATGACCTGAGTCAAAATCAAGAGTGGACCGCTTTTTTTTTTTTTAAAGATTTTATTTATTTACTCATGAGCAACACAGAGAGAGAGAGAGAGAGAGAGAGAGAGAGAGAGAGAGAGAGAGAGGCAGAGACACAGGCAGAGGGAGAAGCAGGCTCCATGCAGGAAGCCCAACGTGGGACTCGATCCTGGGTCTCCAGGATCATGCCCCAGGCTGCAGGAGGCGCCAAACCGCTGCGCCACGGGGGCTGCCCAAGAGTGGATCGCTTAACCGACTAACCACCTAGGCGCCTCTCCATATTTTTTCCTATCTATCTATCTATCTATCTATCTATCTATCTATCTATCATCTATCTATCTAAAGATTTTTTAAAAAACTTATTTATTCATGAGACACACACACAGAGGTAGAGACACAGGCAGAGGGAAAAGCAGGCTCCATGCAGGGAGCCTGATGTGGGACTTGATCCCGGGACTCCAGGATCATGCCCTGAGCCAAAGGTAGACACTCAACCACTGAGCCACCCAGGTGTCCCTTTTCCTACGTTTTATTTTTTCCTACGTTTTAAAACATAGGTATAGGGCAGCCCTCGTGGCTCTGTAGTTTGGTGCCGCCTTCAGCCCAGGGCCTTCCGTTTATTTTACCACTAATGATGCTTATAAATACTGTTTATCAGAGTTTTTGGTGCTTGCCTTATGATCTAGTATACAATCAGTTTTCATAAATATATATTTGAAAAGAACATCTCTTCCCCTGCTGTGTGCAATATTCTATATATGTTCATTAGATCAAGCTTCTTATTTATGTTGTCAAAAAAAGAAAGAAAATGAAAAGGCAGGAGAGTGAGCAAAAATATACACAATACTAAGGACTCATATCCAAAATATACAAAGAACTCTTACATCTCAATTATAAGGAGACAAACAACTCGATTTAAATAATGGATCAAGGGGTAACCTGGGTGGCTCAGTCAGTGGAGCATGTGACTCTTGATCTCAGGGCTGTGAGTTTGAACCCCACATTGGGTGTAGAAATTACTTAAAAATAAAATCTTTTTACGGGGTGCCTGGGTGGCTCAGTCAAGCAGCCAACTCTTGATTTCACCTCAAGTAATAATCTCAGGACCTTGAGATCAAGCCCCTAGTCAGCCTCCATGCTCAGTGGGGAGTGTGCTTGAGATTCTCTCTCCCTCTTCTTTTGTCCCTCCCCATGCACTTTCTCCCTTTCCCTAAAATAAATAAATAAATCTTTAAAAAAATCAAACCTTTGGAAATAATAGGCCCAAAAAAGGGGAAAAAGCCCTAAAACTTCACAAAGGAAGATGTAAAAAGGCTAGTAAGCACAAGAAAAGATGCACCACACAATTAGCCATCAGGGAAGTGCAAATTAAAACCACACCATGACTATCATAAATAAATAAAAATTAAAAAAAATAAAAAATAAAAAAAATAAAACCACACCAAGGGGCTCCTCGGTGGCTTACTGGCTGAGCATCTGCCTTTGACTCAGGTCATGGTCCCAGGGTCCTGGGATCGAGTCCTACATTGAGCTCCCTGTGGGGAGCCTGCTTCTCCCTCTGCCTATGTCTCTGCCTTTCTTTGTCTCTCATGAATAAATGAAATCTTTAAGAAAATTTTAAAAAATAAAACCAGGCCAAACTCTCTTTGCCTGTCTCTCTCTCTCATGAATAAATAAATAAAATATTAAAAAAAATAAAACATAGGTGTATACAGCATCAGTTAAGAAAAAAAATTTTTTTAAGTAAACTCTTACCCCCAACTCTATGTGGGGCTTGAATTCACAACCCTGAGATCAAGTCACATGCTTTACTTACTGAACCAGCCAGGCACCCTAGCATCACTTTTTATAGCTGTACACTATACTAATGTGAGTGTCCCACTCCTGGGCTGTTCACTGCTGTACTTCTATGTGAGGTTAAACAAAATTCCATCTTGTCTAATCCATTGCTATTTGGGAGCTTTCCGTAATTCACAGCCAAATATAGGGATGTTTATTCATTTCTTATTGAATTGTACCACTCTTTACATATTAATATTTACCTGTATCATATATGTATTACAATTTCCCTCAGTTTTTCTTTTTTTTTTTTTTTAAAGCAAATAATTTGTTCATATTTTTTTTTAATTTTTATTTATTTATGATAGTCACACAGAGAGAGAGAGAGGCGCAGAGACACAGGCAGAGGGAGAAGCAGGCTCCATGCACCGGGAGCCCGATGTGGGATTTGATCCCGGGTCTCCAGGATCGCGCCCTGGGCCAAAGGCAGGCGCCAAACCGCTGCGCCACCCAGGGATCCCTCCCTCAGTTTTTCATATACCTTTATCTTTTTTTTTTTTTTTTTAAGATTTTATTTATTTATTCATGATAGACACAGAGAGAGAGGTAGAGACACAAGCAGAGGGAGAAGCAGGCTCCATGCAGGGAGCCCGATGTGGGACTTGATCCTGGGTCCCAGGATCACATCCTGGGCCGAAGGCAGGCGCTAAACCGCTGAGCCACCCAGGGATTCTACCTTTATCTTTGTTCATAGTGTCTTTTGTAAAGATGATTTAAGTATTTCTAGTCTGCCCTTGATATAACACTAAGAAGGCTCTTCCCTTCCTAGGGAATGATACAAGTAATTTTCTTTTGCTTTCTTGAAGTACTTCCAAAGCGTTAACCCAGTGCCCCAAAAGAACTAATGAAGCTTTCTCTCTCCACTGATAGCCAGTGTGATCTTGAAAACTTAAATTAGGCCAAGTCACCCCACTGTGTAAGCCCTGCAATAGCTCCCACTGTACCCAGTGAGCCCCATGGCCTGGTTGTGCCTCTATCACTTTCCTCCCCTAGCTCACCACCTGCAAATCATACCAGCCTTCATTCTGGTTCCTGAACAGGCTGAATTGGTTTGGTTTCCTTGGCCTGTCTTGCTCTTCCTCCTCAGGCAGACCTCTCTGCAAATGCTGCCTCCCAGAGAACACATCCAGGTCACTCTATCTAAAGGCAGCTTCCTTCCCTCCCCCACTCCAGCTGCACTCTCCTACATAGCACTAACTA
The DNA here is from genome assembly GCF_003254725.2 of Canis lupus dingo. Classification (NCBI taxonomy): domain Eukaryota; kingdom Metazoa; phylum Chordata; class Mammalia; order Carnivora; family Canidae; genus Canis; species Canis lupus. Next base: position 12,181,961 of record NC_064248.1, on the reverse strand, counting down.
GAGGAAGGATCCGTTTCAGAGTGTAAACTCCAGGATGATGGGGCTTTTCTGTTCAGTCCTGGCAACACCAAATAGTTAAGAATTGAATTAAATGGGAATTGCAGCAAATGTCTAGATTTTGGAGTGAAGTAACTGTAATATGTAATTGTAATACTAAGTCTTGCCTTTGAGGAAGAAGAGGCTTCTCCACTATCAGGTCATCTTCCCATCCTCAGGGAGAGCTGAGGACTGTCACCAGGCCTCCTTTGGTGTACTTCCTCAGGCCTTTTGTTCACTCCCAGTTAGCAGGATTTTCACTGTTATGCTCAATCTTTTTGGTAGAACAAATCTTGGCACATATTGCATTGCTATCCTCACAGAATTTCTTTTTCTTTTTTTTTTTTAAGATTTTATTTATTTATTCATATATATATAGAGAGAGGCAGAAACATAGGCAGAGGGAGAAGCAGGCTCCCTGTAGGGAGCCTGATGCAGGAGTTGATCCCAGGATCCCGGGACCCCAACCCAAACCAAAGGTAGACGCTCAACCACTGAGCCACCAAGGTGCCCCTCCTTGTCGAGTTTTGAACTTAAAAAAAATTATTTTAACAAGAATTGATACAGTTTCTATTAAAACTTACTTAGGAACAAAGCCTATTTCTCAACCCTCCTGATGTCCTTCAATATAGTTTTATAGTTTTCTTCATATTTGTTAATGGTAATTTCTAAATATTTTACAATTTTTATTTGCTATATAATGTGAATGACATTCTGTATATTTATTTTGTATCTAGCCATCTTTCTACTACTTCTAATAGCTTTCCAGTTGATTATTTGGTCTTTTCTCAGGCGAAAATGATAGATTTGCCTTTCACCATTATATAGTGCTTAGAACAGTGTCTGAAACACAGTGGGTGCCCAATAAACACTGGCATTATGTTCTATTCTTAGTTAACTGAATTGACTAGCAGTTCCAAAACAAAATAGTGGTGATAGTCTTATATTTGATTATTTGGTAATGCATCTATGTACTTCACTATTAAAAACATGCTAAGGACTATTCTGAAATATCCGGTTTAAAAATAACCATCTTGTGATCCCTGGGTGGCGCAGCGGTTTAGCGCCTGCCTTTGGCCCAGGGCGCGATCCTGGAGACCCGGGATCGAGTCCCACATCGGGCTCCCAGTGCATGGAGCCTGCTTCTCCCTCTGCCTATCTCTCTCTCTCTGTGTGACTGTCGTAAATAAATTAAAAAAAAAATTAAAAAAAAAAAAAAACCATCTCTCTAATACTATTCTTTATTTTTAAAACATTTTATTATTAGAGAGAGAGCACGTGCAGAGCAGAGGGAACTGCAGAGGGAAAGGGAGAAGCAGGCAACCCGCTGAGCTGGGAGCCCGATGCAGGGCTCAATCCCAGAACTCCGGGGATCATGACCTGAGCCAAAGGCAGAAACTCAACTGACTGAACCACTCAGGTACCCCTGATACTATTCTTTAAACCTTAAACCAAGAATAGATATTTGAGGGACACCTGAGTGGCAGAGTGGTTGAGCATCTGCCTTTGGCCCAGGGCGTGATCCTGGAGTCCCGGGATCGAGTCCCACATCGGGCTCCCTGCATGGAGCCTACGTCTCCCCTTGCCTATGTCTCTGCCTCTCTCTGTGTCTCTCAAGAATAAATAAATAAAATCTTAAAAAAAAAAAAGATATTTGATTTTATTACTTCTTTTCCCATTTAAAGATCTCATATGGTTAGTTATATTAATAAAACTTTTTTAGAAAGATTTCATTTATTCATGAAAGACAGAGAGAGAGAGAGAGACAGAGACAGAGAGAGACAGAGAAAGGCAGAGGGAGAAGCAGGCTCTATGCAGGGAGCCCGATGCAGGACTCGATCCTGGGACTCCAGGATCACTTCCTGGGCGGAAGGCAGGCACCAAACTGCTGAGCCACTCAGGGATCCCCTATATTAATAAAACTCTTAATACTGAACCATCCCTGCATTTCTGGAACAATCTCACTTGGTTTTTTTTGTTTTTTTTTTCAAGATTTTATTTATTTGAGTGAGAGAGAGGGAGAGCACATGCACGCAGAGGGAGAGAAAAAGAATCCCAAGCAGCGCAGAGCCCCATGTGGGGCTCAATTTCATGATCTTGAGATCACTACCTGAGCTGGAACCAAGTCAGAGACACTCAACCAACTGAGGCATCCAGATGCCCCAATGACTTTGGTTGTAGTTTCTATCTGCTGATATTTTAGAGAATTAAAAACCTATACTAAGAAGTTAGAAGGGGGACGCGTAAGTGGCTCAGCAGTTGGGTGGCTGCCTTCAGTTCAGGTTGTGATCCTGGGATCTGGGACTGAGTCCCGCATCAAGCTCCTGCGGGTAGCCTGCTTCTCCCTCTGCCTGTGTCTCTGCCTCTCTTTCTCTGTCTCTCATGAATAAGTAAATCAATCTTAAAAAAAAAAAAAAAAAAAAAAGAAGGGTCTGTAATTTTTCTTTTTTTTTAGGGTTATCTCTGTCTGGTTTTGGTGTTAGCGTTATGTTGGCCTTATACAGACATATGTAAAACTATCTTTTCTTGTCTATGCTCTGGGACTTATTTCAGATGGCACAGAAAAATTATATTCCAAAGGCCTGAAAGAATTTGACCATAAACTGTTTGGATGTCTGCTTTTGAGGGTGTGTAGCTTTCTGATTATTTTCTCATTTTTATCCTGCGCTTATTGGCCCATGTAATTTTCTATCTTTTCATGAGTCATCATGTGTTATGTTTATGTACAATCCCTTTCCTTATGTTATCTGACCAATATTTTCCCCTACAAAGCAACAGGCAGTTATGCATTCACTTACGGTAGGATCGGTCCAGAGAGAGCATCTTGAACACTCCTGGCAAGGGGCTCCTGGTGAGCGAGGATGCTGACAGAAATGGTCATATCCATTGATAGACACTCGACAGAGGTAGCACATCTGGGCACCACAGCGGCAAGACATACGGTTGCAGCCTTCGGATTTGATGAGGCCAGTCCCACACTTGTGGCATTTTCTAATGCGGGCTGCAGTCATTTTTTCTTCACTGAGGAAAGAATACATGAATGGAGACAGCAGGGAAGAGGATGGGAGAGAAAAATACAATGGCCACTAAGTATGTCTTCCCATAGGTGACTGCCTAGCCCTTTTGGGGACATCTGAAGAGTGAAAAGAACCTATGCTTTGGAGTTGAGAAATATATTCTGTTCATTAGTTGTATGACCCTGGGTAAAGTATTCAACTGCTTGGAGACTCAGTTCCCTTATTTTTAAATTAGGAAAACCCAACTTTCTTCATCATGTTTTGAGGATTATTACAGCTAAGACAGAAAGTACCATGGTTCAGTGCCTGACACCTACCATTTAGGAAATGATTATTGTTTGTTATAGGAGTTCCCGTAGGCTTAAAATGGAGAGAGAAAAAAAAACTCCTTAATCATGTGTTTTATATATGTGAAGCTTGCTAATAAAGAGCTAGTAAGCCTAAACCTTTGCTATATACACACTTTGGATTTTATCCATTAAAAAATTATTGCTTTTAAGAGGTGGAGAGAAAGTGAGGAAGGAGTGGGCATGTCCAGTGTGGAGCCTAACTCAAGACTCAATTTCAAGACCCTGAGATAAGGACCTGAGTTGAAATCAAGAGTTGGACACTTAACCGAATGAGACACCCAGGTGCCCCCTATCATCTTGGATTTTATTACTCAGTGGGAAGTGGGGAGAGACACAGTTGGGGACAACCCAACAGCTTGTTTATACATTCTTCCTGCTGGCAGTGCCCATCTCCATGTCAAAATCCCACATTTCCAGACTCCCTTTTAGCAAGGCTATCGGCATGTCCTCGAGGAGGAGTCAGTCCTGGCCAATGGGAAGCTTGTAGAAAAGCTACTTGTTTGCAGAAGTACTTTAACTGATATGGAGGGGCAGATGACTAGAGCCGAAAGGACACGTCTTGGCTCTTTGCCAAGAGCTGGCACTGCTGAATTAGTTTCTTCTGAAGTGCACTGTTCCTAATTCTAAAATAACACTTGCTATCCTGGCCTATAACTGTTTATGTATCTATCTTCTCTACTTAGTTGAGTTCCTCAAAGTTGTCAAAAATGCATGCCTATGGAGAGACTAGGAAAGGCAGGAATGACCCCAATGGTGGAGAAGCCCCCAAACTGGGACTTAACCCACTGTTCTGAGCATGTCTCTTCCTTCCAAGCAGAAACCCAGAGTGGTACCAGGGAAGTCTTTCCCTGCAAAGACTCAACAGCCTGGGGATGAGTTTTGACCTGCAGGCTCTTTCCTCACACTGGGAAAACAGTCTTCTTCCTCCCCTGGCTCCCAGGGTTTCTGCTAAGTAAGGGAAGCCAGGTGAGTCTAGGGTCAGGCAAGTGTTTTTAATTACTGATATTTAGAAGACTGTCAGTTTGCTCCTTAGAAGTTAGATCATGTGCTTAAAAATAGAAATGAATTAGAAAATTGGCTGCTATTCATTTAGGTTTCATTTTTGAATGGCCCAAAATGCAGGAAGGCTCTGGCTTGAAAAGAATTAAAACCCAGTTCAAGTTACAGAAGAACAAATTAGGTCTAAGTTTTGTTGAATAGGAAATATCGTCAAGGAGACAAAGTTTAAATAAAGTGAATTTGTTACTGTCAACTTAATAATATAGCACACATGTTCATGATTTCGGGTTATTCAGCAATTGGGAAGATACTTCTCAATGCTCCCTGTTAAAACTTACAAGGTTCTGAGGCAAAAGTTTCCAGTATTTCCAATATGAAAATCTGTGGTCAAGACACAACTTCAATTTTCTATAGCACAAGTTTTCTGTTTAAGAGCATCTTCAAGATTGATGTGTGACTTTAAGCCATTATGCTTTGGGGGCCTGGAGCTGGCTGACTTTTCTCTGGGTAACTGCTATGGTTATAGTGTGGGAGAGGAGTGGATGAAAACAATCAAGGTTAGGGCGCTGGTGGCTCAGTCAGTTAAGTGTCTAATTCTTGCTCTTGGCTCGGATCTTGATCTCATGGTCATGAGTTTGAGCTCTGCGTTTGCTACATTAAAAAAAAAAAAAAAAAAAGAAAAGAAAAGGAACTAAGGTTACAGAGTCCTTTCCTGAAGGCTTGGGAAGAGGGTGCATTTATTTTCTTGCCCCATTCCACTAAGCTGTCAGTCACCCAAGTAATAGTGGATATGGTAGGGGAGAAAAGGCATTCCTAGAAAAATGGAGGAATATACAAAGGGTATCCACCACTCAACAGTGCTCTAACGTTTAAATAGCTGTTCAACACGGCATTTCCACATTCATAAGACCAGTACTAGGTAGGGCCAGAATGACTCTGTACCAAAAAAATATTGCTTTTATGGATTGTGGTGACCACCTATCTAGTAACACAAAAGTGCAAAATGGGATGAGGAGAAATCAACGGATTCTTTTGGGATAAGTGGTTTGGGAACTAATTTCTAAACTAGGCAGGAAACAAACAACCCCACAGGATGTGTTTCTGGGCAGAACAGGAAGAGAAGCCTGAACTGCAGCTGTGTCTGCTGACCTTGCGTTCAAACAGGAAGGTTCACTGCCCTCGTCCACATAACCATTCTAGATTCTATAGCTCTGTGAGTATTTGTTCTCACCACTGTTTAACTATGTTGGGAACTTCTGTTTGGGAGTGGTCTTCATTTTTTGCAGCATATACTATTCAAAATGTTAGATGGCTATCCTTTGTGAATATATTTAATTGTAGTAAAATGCACATAAAATTTCCATTTTAGCCATTTCAAAGTGTATAATTTAGGGGCATTTAGTATATTTCCAGTAATGTGCAACCATTCACTGCTATCTAGTTCTAGAACATTTTCATCATCCTCAAAGAAAACTCCATACCTTTTAAGCAGTCACTCTCCACATCCCTCTGCCCCTGACACCCCTAACCTGCCTTCTGTCTCTAATGGACTTGTCTATTCTTTTTGTGTTGTTGTTGTCTATTCTTTATATAGGTAAATATCCAAATGCCCACAGACCTTTCATATACATGGCACCATACAAGAGGTGGTCTTTTTTTTTTTTTTTTTTTTTGAGAGGTGGCCTTCTGTGCATGGCTTCTTTCACTGAGGTCTCCGAGGTTCGTCTGGGATGCAGCATGGGCTTTCATTCTCTTTTTATCACTGAGTAATATCCCACTCTGCAGTATACTGAACTTTACTGTTCATCAGTTGAAGGACATTTGGGTTGTTTCCTTCTTTGGCTATTGTGAATCGTGCTGCTAGGAACATTCATGGATAGGTTTTTGTTGGAATACCTGCCTTATCTCATACCACTTATTATGCTGTATTTTATGATTCAGCAATGGTAAATAGCTTATAATACCCTGTGTGTAGTACCCTGCTGTTCCTTATTTTTAACACTTGGCAACTGGCAGGACTCTTTGGCTCTCTGGGCCAGAGAGTAAGGGCTATATCGTGAGGAAAGGAAGTAAAGCCAGTAGAGGACCTTCTCTCTACAAAAAGTAATACCATATTCCTCTGGACATCTTTGAGATCAGTGCTTCAAAGGTACAGGGGTGCTAATTCTCAACACATCTCATTTTACTTAGTGGATCTTGAGATAGTGGGTCTTGAAGAACGTTACTGTAAGCCTCATCAGGTGCTGACCCCACTTGCAGCTGCTGTCCAGATGTCATTTCTTACCAGAGCAAATAAATACAGCCTTTGGCAATTGGTATGCAGCCTCTGATCTGGAACACGCTTTCTCTGTCCAAAAACATGGAGAACACCAGAAGCAGTTGGCAAGGACCTTGATCATCTATTGTCCAAAAGGACAACACACTGGTCTTCTATTCAAAAGACATGCAGATAAAACCTGGGTGCATATTCCTATATATATATATACTCTATATACAGACTAACAGGTACTCCAAGGATACATTAATATGTGTGTGCATGCCAGAAGATGGGAGATAAATCCCTTGAAAATAGAGAGATCTGTAATCTCTCTGATGCTCTGGTGGTCTGGAGGTCAGATGTGTGTATTAGGCTATTCTTTCCAAAGTTAAGCACATGTTACTCTATCTTATATCCCTCACCATGAAGAAAGAAGTTAGACATTTGCGAGGCCTTTCTGGATTTTGGAATTAACATATGATCACACTTGGATGTGCCACTCTGTTCCATTTACTGCTGATACAAAAGGCTGCCAGGTTTAAGTAGGCCCCAGACTAAGACCCTGAATGGAGTGAGTGGCAGGAACTGACAGGATGATCAGGATGGACGTTCTGCTTCAAAAAGTAACCAACTCTTCTCCTGCTAAGAAACCTCTCCTCGCCCATGACCAAGTCCTGGAGTAGTCCAAATGCCTGACCATGGGGCACTGAGAAACGGTTTACAGAGTTGGACAATACTCCATTACCAACTATAAGTAGAATACATATGACTTGAGAAAATCCTAAAGGCAAGAAGTTATCTATTTAAGTGCTTGTGTCATGTTTGTAAATCAGGGCCTTCTGCTTCAACCAACCAACCAACCAACCAACCAACCAACCAACCAACCAACCAACCGTGAATACTTATGGAAGACTTAAGTGGCAAGAATCATTCTGGGCACTTGGGCAGTTTCATCTTCATAATAAGTAGGTAAAGGAATACTCTGTACTTTACAGATGAAGAAACTGAGGCACAGAAAGACTAGGAAATTTGTTCAAGGGTCTTAACTGTAGCTATCCATGCGATCACTCAATAAATCTATACTGAGTTTTATCAATAAGACATCTTTCTTTGGGGCAAAACAAAGGCTCAGGCGGCAGCAAGAGAAAACCTCCACTTCTCCTAAACCAAACCAGATGTAACTTGTCCATAGTAACAAGATTAATTTTTGGGGGGGAGATGGCTCATAAACTGGCTGAAAAGACAACTCCAAATAAGAAATTTTGAATGTTCTTGGCAATAGCATTAAGTGCTAGACTAAGTATATTGCCTGATAAGGTGACTATTTTGAAGAAAGTAATTTTGGACATGTCCATCACTTTAAGGCCATGCCACTGGTCAGGCCAGTGGCTGCTCTAAATTATAAAGGCTGGCTGATGTGGTAAGTCTAGATTTGAGGAAGCAACGCTAGAGTTTTCTAGTTGGAGTGGCATGTATAATTACTATGGATGTCATCGTCATCGTGTTAGTTTTACATTGTTGCCATAAACTTCATCATGGCTGCGAGGTCCCTTTGCCACGTGAGGTAAAGATATTCATAGGTTCTGGGGATCAGGGGCATGTTTCTGCCCACCACAGTCCGTCCTCTGGCCTCTAAATTCCTATCTACCCTACACCCCTACAGTCACCTCAACCCAGAAACTCAAAGGCCTCAAAACACCATAGTGTCAGCTCCGAGTTCCAAATCTCACTGTCTAAATCAAGTACAGATGAAGACTCTGGATATGACCCCTTCTGAGACACACTTCCTCTCCAAAAAGGAAGAAAAGGAGGGAAAAAACGAGTCACCATTTATAATCAATTTAGAAATCCAGCTGGGCAAACTCCCTTGTATTTCAGACCCGAGAATCCTCCTCTGTGGTTATGGTGCTACGGAGTAAGCCCTCCTCTTCTCAAAAAAGGTAGCGTGTTTGCAGCTCAGCAGTTTTTAGTCAACTTGCTTCCTTTCTCTAGAATTCTGGGGATCCAGTGACTTTTTTCCTTTCACACTATGTCTTTCAGCCCAAGCTGGCAGTGTCTCTGGTGATATGAATATTCTCATCCACAGCTGGTTCCTAGACAAGCCCATCTCTACTTTGGACTCCTGCTGAGATGGCTGAGGGGTGATGCCTGAGTTTCCTAGAGGCTCCCTCGTTTAACTAAAGAGATCTGAAGGGTCCTCCCCTTGACCTCCTGATAGGGTTTACATGACTGAAGACTTTGACATTTGGAATACATCCTTGGTCTTCTCTCTAGGAGCATGCTTTTCCTGACAGTTAACATCTTAATTCTGGGGTCTTTTATTACCTGGATGGGATGAAGTTTCAGAAACAACTAAATCCTGTTCTTGCCCCTCAATCTCTCCTTCTGCTCAGTTTCCTCTCACCAGTGCTCAGCCTGCAAGTCTCCTCAGCTACATGTCCAGACCCATCATCTACGCCTTTTGCTTTCTGCACGACTACAGATGAGCCAGCTAAGTTTCCCGCCACCGAAATAGGAAAATGTTCTGCGCCTATTCCTAAGTCCTCATCAGCAGACCTTCACAGCCACAGCTCCACAAGGAGTCTATACATGGGCATTCAAGTATTCTCCAAGGCAATTTTGGCTTTGCCCATAATGCTCCTCACTTGCTTCTGAGCCCTCAAGGGGGAGGTTTCTAAAGTCCGTATTTCTATTAGTTCAAGGCAATCTAGGCTTTTTTCTATCATGCTTTTCAAAGTTTCTCCAGCCTTTACCCATTGCCCAATTTGAAACCCACTTCCACATTTCTAGGTATTTGTTAGAGCAGCATCCCACTCCTGGCCCCCAAATCTGTGTTAGTCTTCTACTGCTGCTGTAAAAGGCCACAACTTTATTAGCTCAATGTAATATAAATGCATTCTTTTATAGATCTGTAGGTCAGAAGTCCAGCATGGATCTCCTCAAACAAAATCAAGATGTCATTTGGCTATATCACCTACTCTGGAAGAGAATGTTTGCTACTCCTGTGTCAGCAGAATTGTCTTTAGCGTTGTGGGACCGAGATCCTCGTTTTACTTGCTGCCAAATGAATGTTGCTCATTTGTTAGAAACAGCCACATTCCTTGGCTTAAGGCCTTTTTCCTCCAAAGCTGCAGCAGGAGGTGGAGTCCTCACCTATTTCTGAGTCTGTCTGTCACTACACCTCTATCTGACCATAGAAAAGTTCTCTGCTTTTAAGGAGTCATGTGATTACATTGGGCTTACCTGGCTAATCCAGGATCATCTCTCCATCTCAAGGTCCACAACCTTAATCACATCTGGAAAGTCCCTTTGGCCATGTAAAGTAACAGACTCACAGATTCCAGATATTAAATTAAGGCAGGGACATCTTAGGGGGTCATTATCCTGCCTATCAAATTTGTGGCAAAGAACACAGTCAGAAAACCATTTGTCTAGATTTAAAACGCCGCTATGCTAGTTACTACCTGCATGACCACACACAAATTTCTTGGGCTCTGTGCCTGTTGTATCATTCTGTAAACTGAGGATAATAGTACCTACTTATGGTGGATACTGGAAGACTATGAACTGCTCCATATAGTCATTTCCCATTTCATTCTTTTAGTAACAAAACCCACTCCTCACTCTTTGAATTTAAGCTGGACACAAAATCACCTGGCAAGAGATTATGCATGCTATCTGCCTTGAAGCTAGGTTGTGGCCACATGACTCAGTGTAGACCAACAGGTAGAAGCAGAAGTCTTTATTATTTATTTATTTATTTATTTATTTACTCACTCACTCACAAATAAGAGAGAGAGAGAGAGAGAGAGAGAGAAAGAGAGATATTGAGAGGGGCAGAGACACAGGCAGAGGGAGAAGCAGGCTCCATGCAGGGAGCCCGACGTGGGACTCGATCCCGGGTCTCCAGGATCACACCCCAGGCGGAAGGCAGGCACTAAACCGCTGAGCCGCCCGGGCTGCCCTGAAGCATAAGTCTTCTAATCATACATAGGTGTACGTACACACACACACACACACACACACACACACACACACACACACACACACTGTTAACAACTTAAAGGCTGCCTGCTTGGTAGCCTGTCTCTTTCTCCTTTTGTATGGACTGGAGTGTAAATGTGGCTACAACCAGTCAGTCATGTTAGACGAGAACACCATCTTAGGGAATGGTGAAGCAATGTGAGAAAGGAACGTGATCTCTGAATGACCTCATGGGAAAGATCTGCCTGGTGAGGCTGGTCTATCATAGGAAACAAGAATGGGCTTCTATATTATTTAAGTCATGTATTCAATGAGTTAATATTTGTAAAGTGCTCAGCCACACAGGGAGTGCTAACCAGTAATGATACTTATTATTACTGACTGCATTATTCTGCATTCTGGAGTCTGTAATTCTGCTTAATGTCTCTGGCCACCAATATCCTATACGAAACATGGATATAAGCAGCATTAGTGCAATCTAATCTACTTAAAATGTGTGACTTGGTTATTCGTTCAGATCATAAGAAGAAGAACAACTAACATTTGTTGAATTTGAATGCTTTAGGCACTGACTGTATTACATCAGACTTCAGGACCAGCTCTACGAGGTTGAAGAGATGAGAAAACAGAAGGGGTTAGGGTCACTTCTGAGGTCACTCTAGATTGGGGTTGGGGTGGCCTCAGAGCTTGGTCCTTCCCACAACACTCACTGCCCCCCTGGCCAAAGGGCAGGCCAATGGGGGAGCGGAGAACCAGTCACAAGCCCCTGAATGAGGTTACTCACATGGAGGTTCGGTACTTGATGTCATCTTTCTCAGCCAGCTCTTCACAGGTAAGGCCATTGTGTTCTTTCCAGAGTCCCTGACACTTCCTACAGGTTTCCTGGGGATAGAGGAGAGACACAAAGCTCCTGGTGAGGAGACACCACAGAAGTTTCTGTTCAACAACAGGAAATGTGAAACGAGTTTCACGTGGCTTGAGTTTTTTTTTTTTTTTTTTTTCCTGAGGATGGCTCTCTCTTTCAAGAGGGTTATTTCTAAAGATTTCTCTCAAGAGAAAAGGTAAGAATCAGAAGAAAGCATGGGGAAACTTCTCAGAGCAAAGATTGTGTTGCCCCCATCACCCTATTTGTAGAAGGCCTTCTAAAATGCCAGGAGAGCCACCTGAAAAAAAGCCCACAAAACAAAGAACACAGATATATATGATCTTGGGTTTTTAAAAATGAAATACTTTGAGTTGCTTGAGGGTAGGGTCTGTTTGGCCCTCATTAATTTCTGTAATCCCCACAACCAGTAGTCCAGTGTTGGTCAGGCACAGATTACTTCTGTTGCACTGAAGAACGGTCTAGATTAGGATCACTAAGAGTCCTTAAAGGAGACACCCCCTCAGTCAGCCCTTACTCATAAAACACAGTTATCAACCTCCATAGCTTAACACTGTTTATAAGCATAATTTTTAAAAAGATTTATTTGAGAGAGGGAGAGAGAGACAGAGTGTGTGAGCAGGAGGAGCAGAGGGAAAGGGAGAGAGAAACTCAGGCAGACTTCCTGTTGAGCCCAATATGGGGCTTGATCTCATGACCCTGAGATCACAACCTGAGCTGAAAATCTAGAGCCAGAGCCTTAACCATCTGTGTCAGCCAGGTGCCCCTATAAACATGAATTAAAAAAAAATTACTACTTTTTATCCTAAGAACTTTCCTTGGGATGCCTGGGTGGCTCAGCGGTTGAGCATCTGTTTCTGACTCAGAGCAGGATCCCGGAGTCCTGTGATTGAGTCCCACATTGGGCTTCCTGCATGGAGCCTGCTTCTCCCTCTGCCTCTCTATCTGTGTCCCTCATGAAGAAATAAATAAAATCTTTTTTTAAAATTTATTTATTTTTTATTTATGATAGTCACAGAGAGAGAGAGAGAGAGAGAGAGAGGCAGAGACATAGGCAAAGATTTTTTTAAAATCTTAAAAAAAAAGAAAAAAAAACCTTCCTTGTTTACAAAATATTCACATGTATTAGAAACTCCATCTATAACAATTTACTTAAAAGATTTTACTTATTGATTTGACAGAAAGAGAAAGAGCACAAGCAGGGAGATTGGCAGGTAGAGAGAGAGGAAGAAGAAGCAGGCTCCCCGCTCAGCATGAAGCTTGATTCCAGGACCGGGAATCATGACCTGAGCCAAGGCAAAGGTAAACGCTTAACTGACTGAGCCACCCAGGCATCCCTATAACAAGAATTTAAAGAAACATTAACCCAATTAAATTTCCATAACTGGAAATAACTACCTTAATAAGTACAATGAAGGATAAGATGGTGTTGTCAGCTTTAACTGGGAACCCAATCTATTCTGGGGAGGGAGATGGTGAAGGTTTGAGGAAATGGAGTTTAAGTTTTTTTTTAAAGATTTTATTTATTTATTCATGAGAGATGCAGAGAGAGAGAGAGAGAGAGACAGACAGAGAGAGAAAGAGGCAGAGACACAGGCAGAGGGAGAAACAGGCTCCATGCAGGGAGCCCAACACGGGACTTGATCTTAGGTCTCCAGGATCACACCCTGGGCTGAAGGCAGTGCTAAACTGCTAAGCCACCAGGGCTGCCCAAGTCTGAGTTCTGAAAGATGAGTCAAAGATAGTGAAAGGAGAATCACATTCCAGACAGAGGAAAAGAAAGAGAATACTCTGGCAGATGAAGCTGAGCAAGTGTAGTTCCTGTGGCTGAACTGCAGAGAGTGAAGCCTGCAGGGACCAGTCCATCTGATTGCAATCATCAGTCTAGCCCTTGGTATTAAGCATGTCAGGAAGGCCTCAAGAGGAAGTACCATGATCCGATGTGTGGCTTAAAAGATCACAGTGTATGAGGGGCGCCTGGGTAGCACAGAATGGTATGCACAGTGTAGATGCTATCAATTCTACAAAACAAAGGTGTTGGTGGGGAGAATACAGTGATCTATAAAGTCAATCTGAATGGTTACCTAAAAAATTGGTAGGGCTGATTCTCCCAAGTGGGTGGAAGGCAGGGGTGAGACTTCTTCTTCTTCTTCTTTTTTTTTTTTAAAGATTTTATTTATTTATTCGTGAGAGAGAGAGAAAGAAGCAGAGACACAGGCAGAGGGAGAAGCAGGCTCCATGCAGGGAGTCCGACGTGGGACTCGATCCTGGGACTCCAGGATCACGCCCTGGGCTGAAGGCAGGCACTAAACCCAGGGATCCCCAGGGGTGAGACTTCTTACTTCAGGCTTTTTTCATCTTTTGAATCTTATACTATATAAATGTACTACCTAACTAAAAAATAAATAAATAACATTGGAAAAGAGAGAGAAATGAAGCAGACTATTATTTGGGGAGCTGAGAACCTGAACAACCCTTTGGGTAAACAGGCTTCAATCAGTGGAATGGGATGGGTGGGGATAGAGATGAGCCGATCAGAAATTTGATATTACACACCACTGCTTCCAAGGGATGTGATGTTCTTTGGTCTCCTACCTACACTCCCCATCAGTGAACAGAGGCTAAATCAATAGTGACTTAATTATTACATACCAAAATGTAAAGCAGCCCCAAACCTGTTTTGAAAAGACCTTGTGCCTGACTATTCTGGGAAATTGGAGGATAAACAACAGCTGGAATAGATGAGCTGGATCTGGATCTTAAGCTTTTAAACAATACTAATCTAGCCACCCACCAGGAGTAACAGCTTGACAACAATGCATGGCATTTAGTGTTTTTTTTTTTTTTTTTTTAAGCATTCCTGGTGATGCATTTATTAATTCATGGGACGTTCTTCATAAGGAAGAATCCATTTTCTAAGTGAGACATGGTCTACTGACAGCAAGATGGCCTGGTCAAATGGAGTCAGTTGTGAGCAAGCGCTTATACAATGACACCACTCACTTCCAAAATCACAGCAGTTCTCCAAGTCCCGGGGTGGATTTTCAGCCACAGTGCTTCTCAGTGAAGGGCTCAGGGGTCCCAGAGAATAAAACGGAAATGTCTTTTGAAGAGACTAACTAGCTAGACATTGAAACCCACAATTAAAATAAGGCAGGAGAATAGAAATCTGGGTAAATTTAACATGTGGAGCTTTCTGTGTTGTTTCTTTAAAATGTACCCCTTCTCTCGTAAACTGTGTATTTCACTCAACTGTAATTCTCTCAAGTGCAGCTAGGCTTTGTTCCTAGACTCAACAAATGCTTAAACAACATTACACAGAAGAAACGTTCTTAGACATTTTTAACACAAGGATAATTATATTCTTCAAGATGAGGTTAATGAGAAGATTCTAAGGTAGAGTACACTCTGGAAGGTAGAGTACACTCTGACGTGCAAACTTCAAAACACGCAGACAAGCATATCCCGGCTATCAGATCTGACTGGCACCCGGATGCAGTCATCAAGGGCTGCTGTGGGTCTGGGTTCTTCATGGTATCACATAGGGTGTTTTGGTTAAGTTTTATGCTGCCCCTTTAGTCTTCCAGATGCAGCAAGGTGTTTGGACTATTCACTGAGGTCTCAGCTTTGCAATATAAAGAAAACACTCCATAGCCTCCCTTCACACACTTGTGGCTGCTTAAATACTATTTTATGGGTAAGGCAGAAGATTAAGCTTGGTTTCAGATGACCCTGTCAGGGAGCTGTTGAGTTCTTCATTTAAACAGCTTCCTCAAAGACCAGCAAACACTGCCCTAGTCATCACCTCATCTACACACAGCTGGGCTTACTGCTGCTGGCAAAACACTCAAGAGAAGATGAAACCAAGAGTCCAAGTCACCAGACTTTGTCCTCCCTGCTCGCCACCCCTCCAGGCCTATTCTGAAGTTATTTGGTTCTCCCTGCACCCTGCATCTTACTTGATGGACTTCAAGTCTTTTTTTTTTTTAATTTTTTAAAAAATATTTTATTTATTTATTCATAGAGACACAGAATGAGAGAGAGGCAGAGACACAGGCAGAGGGAGAAGCAGGCTCCATGCAGGGAGCCCGATGTGGGACTCGATCCTGGGTCTCCAGGATCATACCTCAGGCTGCAGGCGGCGCTAAACCGCTGCGCCATGGGGGCTGCCCGATGGACTTCTAGTCTTGTCTAGGAGTGGAACATAGTAGAAACTGCCTACTTGTTTTGAAATGGTTCCTCCAGCAAAACTTCTAGATCCATGGTCCAGGGTAGAGAAGTTGCTGATCTAGATATGGGGCATGAGGCTGCAGCTGATTCAAACAGAATCTCTGAAACTCAAGCTCTCTGCTTTGCCATCTCAGGCACTCCAAAAATGGGTGGGGCTATAAACCTCAAACCCCTTAAAGCAAAAGATGAGGCCCAGGTACCTGACTATTCACAAATGCTGAGCTAACTCCAGGAGTCACAGGGCCATGTGCATTCAGACCACATATGTCTCTCAGTTGTCAAGGTATTCAGTTCTTCCTCACCTCCAGGTCCAAATGACACATGGACACCAACTAAGAGCAAGAGACCAAGTTTAAGACAGGAACAAAGACCACAAGACTGACGCTGGAACCCTTGGGAACCAATAAAACTGGGCAAACTCAAAGGTTAGTAGAATTGGGGCCTTTCCTTCCTTTAAGGAAATCCAAGAACTTCTATTTTTCCCAGGGCAAGGATGCACACAGTCTCTTGAGGAAGTCAGAGAAGTGAGCAACCCACATGGAGCAGCACAGTGGAGTTAAGTATAATAGTGCACACACAAGGAAGATAGCAGAGAGGGGGAGGAGCTAAGTAAGACAAAGGTTCTTTGAGGAGTTGGCAGCTTCCTGGGACTGAATAAAAGTATCACAAATGATGAGAACACTCAGGACACCAAGACAGTACTCCTCCCATCAGAATTCACATCTCTTTGGAAAGTGCCTTCCCCAGCTACAACAGCCATCAGAGCCAAGTATCTAAAACGCAGAACCAGGTCCCCAAACATTTCAACAATAAAATACACTTAATATGTTAACATTTTAATGAGTACAAAAGGATTTAACATACATCATTAAATAATTTTAAAGTATGATTTTATCCCACCCTCTGAAGTTTTCTCTATCTAAGCATGTTTTGCAACATGTTACAACAGTGGTACATACATATACTTAATAAATAAATAAACATAAACTGGGGGGTGTTCTCTATACAATTCTTCTGATGCAGTGAGCAATCACAATGTAGTGCACCTACTGCTGTAGATACTGGAAAGTCACAGAAGGCATCTAGAAAGGGCAGCAATCTGTCCAAGGGTTATTGTCTTTCTTTTATCCAAAAGATTTTATTTATTCATATGAAAGAGAGAGAGAGAGAGAAAAGGGAGAGGGAGATATAGGCTCTCTGCTGAGCAGGGATCTCCCCCTCCCTGACACCACAGTGTGGGTCCCCAGACCCTGGAACCATGAGGCAAACTAAAGGCAGATGCTAAACAGAAGACCAAGCCATCCAGTCACACCTGGGGGCTTGTGTTTCCCTTTGATGAATCGAAGAAGCTAGACCAGAGGTGGGAAGATGGTTGAGCAGCAATTGGAAGAGTCTACAGAAAAGATGAGGGTGCGAAAAGCCTGCAGTGATTCTGGGGTTCTGACTTAGGACACTGCTGGGCTGGTGGAACCATGAACTTGGATCAAGTGATGCAGGAGGAGCATATCTGAGTGAGGGTGGGAGGCAGAGATGAGAATATAATTTAATTCTAGAGCAGCTGATTCTTTTATTTTTTTGGAGAGCAAGAGCAAGAGATAGAGCACGCATGGGGGTGGTGGGGAGAGGGAGACAAAGAATCCCAAGGAGGTTCCATATTCAGCACAGAACACGATTATGGGGCTCGATCTCATGACCCTGAGATTACGACTGGAGCCAAAACCAAGAGTCAGATGCCCAAATGACTGAGACACCCAGCCCCCCACCTACCTTCTTGAAGCCTGTTTTAGTGAAGAGGAGACATATGAAACAAACAGGACACACAGCTACAACAGCAACGGAAACATTTCAGAGGAATAGCACTAGGTGCTTTAAGGGCAAAATAGAGTTACATTAACTTGAGGATCAAGAAAGCCTTTTTGAGGATGTGACACTGAAGCCGAGCCCTGAGGCTGTGCAAAGTTAGCCAGGTATAGGGAGAGGATATTCCAGGCAAAGGGAAGGGTGTGTGTGAAGGCTTGGAAATGCAGAAGACCTGTCTCATTGGAGGAATAAATGAAGATGGTCTGGCTGGAGTTCAAGGGGCAAAGAGCTTGGAATGGCCAGTGAATCCTGCTTCCTGCTGCTTTGAGGCTGGCGGGAAGAGTCTGGAAAGCTGGGGTCTGCAAGGGAAATGCAATGATTTGATTTACATTTTCAAAAGATCATGCTGGTTGCACAGGCTGGGAATGGCTCCTGATGGCAGACACAAGGTTGTAGGACCTTACAGCAAGCTCCTCACTAAAACTAGGGCTAATACATTTTTTTTTAAAAAAGATTTTATTTATTTATTTATGACAGATGGGGGTGGGGGGGGTGGGGCAGAGACACAGGCAAAGGGAGAAGCAGGCTACATGCAGGGAGCCTGATGTGGGATTCAGTCCCCGGTCTCCAGGATCATACCCCAGGGCTGAAGGCGGCGCCAAACCGCTGGGGCATCAGGGCTGCCCTAAGTAAATAAATTCTAGGGGTACAAGCCCCAGAGTCTGGATTTGATACTTGGCCAGACTTCCTTCATAACCCTCCACAAAAAAGGCTATGACTGGGGAAATGGCAACAGGCCTATCTTTTCTTTTTAGGAATAAAAGAACTACTTTTCCAATATGGCTTCCAGAAGGAACTTTTAAATTAAATTAATTAATTAATTTTTAAAAAGATTTTATTTATTTATTCATGAGAGAGAGAGAGAGAGAGAGAGAGAGGTGCAGAGACACAGGCAGAGGGAGAAGCAGATTCCATGCAGGGAGCCTAATGTGGGACTCGATCCCGGGACTCCAGGATCATGCCCTGGGCCAAAGGTAGGCGCTAAACTGCTGAGCCACCCAGGGATCCCCTAAATTAAATTTATTTTTAAAGATTTTATTTATTCATTCATGAGAAACACAGAGAGAGAGAGAGGCAGAGGGAGAAGCAGGCTCCCTACAGGGAACCCAATGTGGGACCCGATCCCGGACCCCAGAGAAAGGCAGACTCAACTGCTGAGTCACCCAGGCGTTCTGGGACTTTATTTTAAAAAACAGAAGATGGGATCCCTGGGTAGCGCAGCGGTTTGGCGCCTGCCTTTGGCCCAGGGCACGATCCTGGAGACCCGGGATCGAATCCCACGTCGGGCTCCTGGTGCATGGAGCCTGCTTCTCCTTCTGCCTGTGTGTCTGCGCCTCTCTCTCTCTCTGTGACTATCATAAATAAATAAAAATTAAAAAAAAATTAAAAAAAATAAATAAAAAACAGAAGAAAGAGGGGCCCCTGGATGGCTCAGTCAGTTAAGAGACTGCCTCTGGCTCAGGTCATGATCTCAGGGTCTCAGGGGATCGAGTTCTGCATTGGGCTCTCTGCTAACTGGGGAGTCTGCTTCTCCTGCCCCTACCCCTGCTCGTTCTCTCTTGCTCTGACTCTCATTCTCAAATAAATAAATTCTTAAAAAAAAAAAAAAAAGGAAAAAAAAAGAGCCAAACTGAAAATCTATTATGTTTTTTAAAAAAAGACTTTAAGAGTGAGAGAGAGCAGCACATGAGACCATACATGAGCACAGAGGGAGAGGGAGAGTAGGAGGGAGAAGAAGCAGGCAGCCCAACGCAGGGCTTGATCCTAGGACCCTGAGATCATGACCTGAGCTGAAGGCAGATGCTTAACTGAGCCACCCCAGTGCCCAGTTTTGGCTCTGTACATAGGTTTCCCACTGAAATGTCTATAGAGAAGGGAGCATAGTTTAAAAAAATATTTTATTTTTTTCCCTCAAGTTTTTATTTAAATCCAACCACTGATGCCTGGGTGGTTCAGTGGTTGAGCATCTGCCTTCGGCTCAAGTCATGGTCCCAGGGTCCGGGGATCAAGTCCTGCATCGGGCTCCCCACAGAAAGACTGCTTCTCCCTCTGCCTGTGTCTCTGTCTCTCTTCCTCTCTCTGATGAATAAATAAATAAAATCTTAAAAAAAAAAAAAATCCAAGTTAGTTAAACGTATAGTGTACTATTGGTTTCAGGAGCAGAATTTAGTGATTCATCACATATACAATACCCAGAGCTCATCATAACAAGTGCCCCTTCTTTTTTTTTTTTTAAGATTTTATTTATTTATTTATTTATTTATTTATTTATTTATTTATTTATTTATTTATTTATGAGAGAGAGAGAGAGAGAGAGAGAGAGAGAGGGGCAGACACAAGCAGAGGGAGAAGCAGGCTCCATGCAGGCAGCCCGACATGGGACTCAATCCTGGGTCTCCAGGATCATGTCCGGGGCTGCCCACAAGTGCCCCTTCTTAAAGGCTATTTATCACCTACTTGATCCCCCATCCAATATATTTTTTTAAGATTTATTTATTCATGAGAGAGAGAGAGAGAGAGAGAGAGAGAGAGAGAGAGGGAGAGAGAGACAGAGAGGCAGAGACACAGGCAGAGGAAGAAGCAGGCCTCCATGCAGGGAACCTGATGTGGGCCTCGATCCTGGGTCTCCAGGATCACGCCCTGGGCTGAAGGCAGCACTAAACTGCTGAGCCACCCAGGCTGCCTTCCCCCCTCCAAATTTTATCTTAAGTCATCTATACACCCAACCTGGGGCTCAAACCCACAACCCTGAGATCAAGAGTCACATGCTCCACTGACTGAGCCAGTCAGGGCTCATTTATCTTATTTTATTTATTTTATTTTTATTTTTAATTTTTTAAATTTATCTTTTTAAAGATTTAATTATTTGAGAGCGAGTGTGCACAAGGTGGGGAGGGGTAGAGGGAGAGAGAAAGAGAAAATTCCAAGCAGAGTCTGTGCTGAGAACAGAGCCCAACAGGGGGCTCGATCTCATGACTTTGTGATCATGACCTGAACTGAAACTAAGAGTCAAGATGCTTAACTGACCTTGCCACTCAGGTGCCTCAGGAAGGGAACATTTTTTTAAAAAAGATTATTTATTTATTCATGAGAGACACAGAGAAGCAGAGACATAGGCAGAGGGAGAAGCAGGCTCCCTGTGAGGAGCCCGATGTGGGACTTGATCCCAGAACACTGGGATCATGTCCTGAGCCAAAGGCAGATGCTCAACCACTGAGCCACCAGTGTCCTGGAAAGGAGCATCTTTAGCATGTATCCCAAACTCACAAATCCCTCCAGCTACCCCACAGTACTGGCTTAAGGTTCTGAACCTACAGATCTTCCAGTATGCGATGCTTTGCACATGTGTGCGCGCGCGCGCACACACACACACACACACACACACACACACACACCTCATTCAATCTTCACAGCAACTCTACAAGGAAGTACTGGACCATTATCCCCATTCTTTTTTTTCTTTTTTTGGGGGGGGGGCAGAGGGAGAGGAGAGAATCTCGAACAGGCTCCACACCCAGCATAGAGCCCAACATGGGGCTCAATCTCAGGACCCTGAGATCACAACCTGAGCTGACAGGTGACTTCAGCTGCTGACTGAGTCACCCAGGTGCCTCTCCATTCTTTTTTTTTTTCCTCCTTTATTATTATTATTTTTTAAATTAACCTTTTGTGGGGTTTCCTTTTTTTTTTTTTTTAAAGACTTTATTTATTCATGACAGAGAGAGAGAGAAAGACAGAAACACAGAGGGAGAAGCAGTCTCCACACAAGGAACCCCATGCGGAACTCTATCCCAGGGCTCCGGGATCATGCCCTGAGCTGAAGGCAGATGCTAAACTGCTGAGCCACCCAGGTGTCCCCTTTTGCCTCCTTTAAAGTAAACAAGAAAAAGGCGGCCCAGAGAGGCAAATTAACTTGTTTAAGGCCACAAAGCTATGGACTCAAATCTGTTTGATTCCAAATCCACTTGCTCTTTCTACTGTGTTCTCACTGCTTGGCAGCATGGTGTTTGCTGGCAAGAACAGATCATTGTTTACTGGAAAACCCAAGGGCACGAGGGTATGAGACAAGCCCTGAAGTTATAATGGGTATCTTGTATGAGAGCAGATGATAAGGGCAACAAGGCCGCAGAGAGCCACACAACAGGGTTTGGAGAACACGGATGACCAGCTGCAGCTGTGCAGGATGCCTGCTTCCCTGTGCTTCCTGGAGAGCTGGGAATGACCCAGTAAGAGGCAGGATGGGCTAGGATTAAACCTGAGGATACCATTTCTTAATGATAATGTAGGAACCTGCTAATCATAGCAATCTCAGACTGGACACATGCGAGGAAGTAGCTTTTCCTGATACCTTTGGCCAGCTACATGTCTGGTAGGGCACCGGAGGAAGTGTATTTTTAGATTCCCATTAGATATGCAAATAAGCTCAATGTAAGTTTTCTACACCAGAACCAACTATCACTTACTTGGTCCTTCTGTCAACCAGCCCCTATGCCTTCATTTGTAAATACTTGCTACTCACTTCCCCAAAGGTGGCCAGGACAATGTTGTACAAATACCTGCTGATGACAGTGCCTGAGACCAGCATACCATCATCACTGCTCTAGGTGATGTTTTGTTCCCAGGGAGACTGGTAAGGGAGAAAAGTTCTGCACTGAAAGGAATGTTAGAACATTCTTCTCCTTCCTTCCCTTGCCCTCTTCAACAAACACCTCCTGAGAGAACCTGCCACTTTGACCAGGCTCTATTCTCAGCCAAGAATCAGTGAAAAAATGAATCTATATTCCGATAGACAAATAGATAAACATCCACTCTGTAGGAAGACCACGAACACTCTGGGCACGAGTGTGGGTGTGGGGGCTGCCAATGCCACTGGTGTGGACAGCCTTGTGCCCAGTGACGTTCCAATATGAACCTGAAAGGGATTTGGCAGAGTGGAAGCATGGGGGGTGGGGGTGGGGTGGAGTCACCTAGGAGAGGAGAAGAGCTCAGAGAAGCAGCCTTGGGGGCCTCATGGCTGATCCTGAGCTGGGATCCAGGGCCAGCATGGTTGGCCTCCAGTTAGCAACACCCGCCTGACACCCTTAACCTTGCAATGCTCAGCCTAGATGTCCTTTTTCTTTTGGCAACTCCTACCCATCAGTTCTCTTCAAATGCTACTGGCTCTGGGACACCCAAATGACCTGGGCAAGAGTTGGCACTCTTTCCCTGGACTCCTCGAGCACTTGGCTCCCACTAGCTTACAGCACTTTTGTCTTGTAATTATCTGATTACATCACATCTCCTAGGAGCCAAGCACTGCTTGCGGGCAAAGACTGTGCTCTGCTGATCACTACAGACAGACTTGGAATGGAGGGTTCAATTAATCTATTTTAAAAAGCACTACCCTCTAAGTGCCTATTTTGTGTCACATGAGGATGCAGTGGTGAATAAACCACCAAAATTCTGGATCACAAGGTGTTTACGGCCTAGCACACTATGTCTCAGGTGTCTTTTGATTTCTAAGGCCATGCACCAGATCTGACCCACACAAGGAAGTGAATGTAAGAAAAACTTCAGAGATGAAGGCTGGCAACAGAAAGCACATTCCTCTTCATGCAGAGTTACAGATATACCTCCCACCCTTACTTCTGGGACTTCTGCATTTTATATATGAAAAAGGCATTTGAAATCTCTTAGTAAATGAGAAAATGACCTCCTTCCCCAAAGAACATTATTATCTCATCAGGTCTTCATATTTATAATCATGCCAAGTACAATGATGATTTCATGAAAAATATCAAGTTCTATATAAGACTCAATTAAAAAAAAACCTTTCAAGTGAGATCATTATAGCTTGTGCCTTAAGGACATGGGTTATGTCTTTCTTATAGTGGTTCCTTTCTTTGCTCCCTTCTAATTCCCTTCCCCAATCCAATGTACAAAACTGTGAAGACCAGTTATTACCAAGAAGCTAATGGCCAAATGCCTGCAGATGGTGCTTGAGAAAGCACCACATCTCCCTTCAGTTATGATGTTCTTCGTTGGCTTTCATCTACAGCTTCAGTCTGTAGAAATGGATATCTCCTTGCATTGGAGGAGAGGTGCTTCACAAACAGCAGTGCCTACTAATTTGTGTCTGGGAGAACCTCTAGTTTAGAGAAAGTCAGGAAGGACTGAAAAACCTGCCAGCTGGCTTTCTCCCTCCCCTGCCCAGGGTCAAGAAGGTCAGTTAGCACCTGAGGTCAAAACACAGGTTCCTAGGGACCCCACCTAACAGAACAAGACAGTCCAGCTTGTCTGGGTCCATCTTTCTTAAAGGACAAACACAATGTGAACATTAATTCTTTTAATGATGTCCTATAATTATCTGACTATATCACATCTCCACAAGCAGCCATGCTCTTACAGGGATTTCTCTTTCCTTAAAAGTAAATCATCCCTCTGAGGCAGAAGAACTTTTGATTTCTGAATGCAGAAATTCAAATCTGGGCATGGCCAGGTGACACCTGGGCAACAGTACTGAAGAAAAGGGTTCTCTGGGAAAGATTTCACATTGTTCTTATTTTTTGATGGTTATATATGCATACACTAAATTTTTAAAGCATGTATGCCCTCCCATTTCTAGATATGGAAACTGACTTTGAATAAAGAAATCTCTAAACCTTACTCCCACAGATTAGAAAGAAGGCAAGCATTTCTTTTCTTTAGATTCACTAGCATTAGGTAGGTGACAAAGTAGAATGGATGGCTTCAAATTTAGTTTCTGTGCTAATGCTGCCCCCTAGAGATAGAAAGTAAAAAAGGCCCAGAGTCTTCTAGAGTCACCCTGCCTAGGAGAGGGCAATCAATGCTTGAAATATCGACTGGGAAAACCAGCTTCATGATTACGACAGCCGGATTTTTCACTCTACTATGTGACCAGAACTTCTAAGATAAAGTGGGATGTAAATGCTTCCTGGAATAAAGGTAAATTTAATTTTACCTTTACCAGCATAAAAAAAAAAAATACCAATTCCCTTACAGAGTCAAATACCAATGACTGTCTCTCTCAAATATCAATTTAACAGAATCACTGGGGTGACATCAATGTCAGGAGGTGGACATTTATATAGAAATTTGGAGACAGGGCAGCCCGGGTGGCACAGTGGTTTAGCGCTGCCTTTAGCCCAAGGCATGATCCTGGAGACCTGGGATTGAGTCCCGCGTCAGGCTTCCTGCATGGAGCCTGCTTCTCCCTCTGCCGGTGTCTCTGCCTTTCTGTGTCTCTCATGAATAAATAAATAAAAAGTCTTAAAAAACAAAAAAGAAATTTGGAGACAAATATGAAAGTTCCTACTAGGTACTATGGCTACTGCTCTAGGCACTGGGGAAGAAAATGAACAAATATAACTCCTGCCTTCATGGGAATTACTGGGGGTAACTTTGTTAAACAAGTGAAATACATGTAAGACAATTTTATGTGCTAAGGAGAAAACTACTGGAAGGAAGAATATTCTGGAGTGCTGAGGTGCAGAGAGCATTCATAATTATAAAGTGGGTGTTTGGGGACGAACTATCTGAAAAGGTGTATGTATGTATGTATGTATGTATGTATGTATTTATTTATTTATGATAGTCACAGAGAGAGAGAGAGAGAGAGAGGCAGAGACACAGGCAGAGGGAGAAGCAGGCTCCATGCACCGGGAGCCTGATGTGGGACTCGATCCCGGGTCTCCAGGATCGCGCCCTGGGCCAAAGGCAGGCGCCAAACCGCTGCGCCACCCAGGGATCCCTGAAAAGGTGTATTTAAATAAAGATTTTGAGGGGTACCTGGATGGCTCAGTTGGTTAAGTGTCTGCCTCCAGTTTGGGTCATGACCCCAGGGTCTTAGGATGGAGTCCCGCGCTGGGCTCCCTGCCTTTCTTTTCTCCCTCTCCATCTGTCTCTCCCCCAGCTCATGTGCTCTCTTGCTCTCTCTCAAATAAATAAAATCTTAAACACATCCCCCCATCCCAAATCAAAGATTTGAGGAAAGTGAGGAAGTGA
Organism: Canis lupus dingo; assembly: GCF_003254725.2. NCBI lineage: Eukaryota > Metazoa > Chordata > Mammalia > Carnivora > Canidae > Canis > Canis lupus. The sequence goes on along the minus strand of NC_064248.1, from coordinate 12,156,341 downwards.
GTCTTGTGATGTGCTTGGGGAAAGCATTCCAGGCTACTGGAACAGCAAGGAATGTGGAGGGAGCAGCAAGGAGTGAGGTGGTACGGCCAGTAAGAGAAGAGTGGGGTGTCTGGGGCCTGGGAGGCGGTGACAGGGACTGTGGCTTGTACCCAGAGTAAAGAGAGATTGAGTTGAAGAGGATTCTCTCCACAAAGGCCTGAGTAGGTGAGCCCCAAAGAACGCCTATGTGCTGACAGCACCCCTTTCATGGAAAGCTATCCTGCTCTGAGCCACATCATCCCAGGGCCCTGTTCTCCTGCCTTGAGTTTCTGCCTCTGAGAGGGCTGAAAGGGCAGGAGGGCAGGGGTCGTGACTAAGTCCAGTCCAAAGGGGCTTGCTCACAGTAGATGCTCAGCACAATAGTATGAATTTGTGGAACCAAAGTCACTTAAAGCTATGATGTTTATACTATGAATTGCAACACGCTGGTGGGTTATGAAATCATTTTAGTAGATTCTGACAAGTGTTTATTTGTTCATTTATTTTTCAAGCTACAACAGAAAAGAATATATTAGAGTGCATTCCACATGTCAGGTAACTTGTAAAACTACTATTTTGGTTGTATATACAAATATATTTACATACCTATTGGTTTTAAACGATATTCTTACAGTAAGTCACATTCAAAACACTTTGAAAGTCATTAACTTAAGATTCATTGATTCATGAACCAAAAAGTTTATTTTTTAAAAAAAAGATTGATTTATTTATTTTGAAAGAGTGTATATGTGTGCCCAGGGGTGGGGAGGGGGATGAGCAGGGGTAGACAGAGAATCTCAAGCAGACTCCCTGCTGGATCCCACAACCCCCAAATCATGACCTGAGCCGAAATCAAGAGCCAGATGCTCAACCGACTGAACAACCCGTGTCCTGAACCAAAAAGTTTCTTTAAAGGATGAGAAGCTTTCTCAATAGGACTCCCATGAAGCACTGAGGAATTTAAAATGGCCCCATCTCTGGTTTACCCTGGAGCTAATGCTTTTATAGTAAGGAACAAGGCAGAATAACAGCTTTCATGAGGGCTCATAGCAAAGCAATATATATTAGGAAGTGGTGAATACATCATTTCAAACTATCAAAAATATGGGGCAGCCTGGGTGGCTCAGCGGTTTAGCACCGCCTTCAGCCCAGGGCGTGATCCTGGAGACCTGGGATCGAGTCTCACGTCGGGCTCCCTGCATGGAGCCTGCTTCTCCCTCTGCCTCTCTCTCTCTCTCTCTGTTTCTCATGAATAAATAAATTAAAAAAAAAAAACTATCAAAAATAAACACTGCTAGGACCTGGACAGAAATAACCACAAGCACATCTCATCTTTGTTCACTGCAAGGGCTACTCCTGGGTTTCCTGGGGCTTCTGGGAATCTTGGCCCAGCAGGAGCAGCCAGCAAAACCAGTTCTTCCCTGCTTGGACTCCACAATCACCAAGCCCCAGAAGAGAGGCTCTGGATTTCAGGAAAAATCTTCAAGACTGTATCTTTATTTTCATGTTGTTAGGTAACTGGGCAGGTGGTCTTGAGGGGAGGTAGACAATAAAATTAAAGGCCCTCACACCCCAGATCTCAGAGTAGAAGTTACCCTTGCCCTCAGCATTAAGATGAGAAATGCCACATCTTTTCTGGGGCAGACAAATGGCAAGAGGGCTGAAGGAGCAACACAGTAAACGACACAGGATATATGATCAAAGAGAAGAGCGCTCTAGCCTCATAAGCAGCTTCAACTAACCTGAGGAACAGGAAGATGATAACTGAGGTTAGAAAAAAGGAAAATCAGGAATGTGCCAGTCTGACCACATTCCAAGGGAGAGGGAAGAGCACCAGCTAACTTGGGATCTCTGGCCTTGTCACAGCTACCATCCTGCAGCAGTGACAACTGGCCATGAATGGCTGGACCCCTCCCCTGCCTTGGGCTCCCTCTCAGATGTGCACATAGGGACAGACAGCATGTGCTGGGAGGCCAATTTAAGTGTCTATGTGTTAGTTATATCTGTGACTGAACTAGCATTCTGGTTTCCCTCTCAACCTCAACATGTGGATTTGGTTTGGGCCAGTGGGAGGAAATTCAGCTTCTGGACCAGTAGTGCCAGACAGACCCTTGGCCCTGGCACTTATTTTCTGTGTACACAAGACTCACCAGGGCTACTAATAAAAGATGCAGATCCTGACACTGTGGCCCTGGGTGGGTCCAGGAACTTGTATACAGATCAACTTCTTGGGATACTGTTATAGGAGGCTTTTGGATCCTGTTTTGAGAAGTCCGGTCCCCACTGCAGCACTGCCTCCCTGTGAGGCCTTGCCTGGTGGCTTTCCTCTGGGACAGTTATGACTACTGCTCCCTCAGTGATTTGGTTTCCCACAAGGGAAAAGCAAATAAATGCTAATTAATGTCCTTTACCCAAAAGCCTGTTCGGTTTCCCAATACATATATATGTAGATAATACATCTACTTTTGCCACTTTTTCTTCCTTGCCAAAGTCAGGGAAAAAAAAAAAAAAAAGAAAGAAAGGTCTTCTGTATCTACTGTCTGCTTTTATCTTAGTCTAGGTCTAAGAATGTGCTGTGAGGCAGAAAAGTAGAGAAACCAGGATCTGCCACTCAAGCCCAGGAAGGAGGGTTATGAAGGCCATGTTGGCAACCCTGTGAATGCCTGGTCTGGCAATGGGCTGGGAGATTTACTCAGCTGGGCTTAAGAAACAGTAAAACAGGGGCACCTGGGTGGGCCAGTCGGTTAAGTGTCTGCCTTTTGCTCAGGTCATGATCCCAGGGTTCTGGGATGGAGCCTGCATCAAGCTCCCTGCTCTGTGGGGAGTCTGCTTCTCCCTCTGCCTACCACTCTCCTTGCACATGTTCTTTCCCCTCTGTCAAATAAATAAAATCTTAAAACAAGAAAAAAAGTAAAATATACTTCAAAATACAATGAAAAAAAGAAACGGAGTCCTACAGCACACACCAATTGTGTAAATGAGAATCATATATGCTCAGACTCTTTCCTTGAAGCACACACACATCTGGGGGATTATACAAAATACTTAAAGTGGGTATCTAAGGGATGGGGGTAGGAGCAGGAATTGAGAGATGAAGAAGAAAAAATAAAGCAAGAGAGGGAGGTCTTGCACAGCTTATTCTGATGGCATACCCTAAGAAGGACTACTGCAGATTTGTGGACATGGGGGTTCTAGCCCTCACCTCTAGACTAAACACATCACCTCCTATGCCCTGGGTTCAAACTGCTATTACTTTTTTTTTTTTTAAAGACTTATTTAAAATTTTATTCATGAGACACACAGTGAGAGAGGCAGAGACCTAGGCAGAGGGAAAGGAGGCTCCCCATGGGGAACCCGATGGGAGACTCAATCCCAGGACTCTGGGATCATGCCCTGAGCCAAGGCAGAAGATGCTCAACCACTGAGCTACCCAAGCATCCCTCAAATTGCTATTATTGCCCTCATCCTCCCTAGCTTTACTTTTTAAAATTTTTATTTTTTGAAGATTTTATTTATTCATGAGAGACAGAGAGGCAGAGACATAGGCAGAGAGAGAAGCAGGCTCCCTAAAAGAAGCCCAATGTGGGGCTTGATCCCAGGACACCAGGATCATGCCCTGAGCCAAAGGCAGACGCTCAACCACTGAACCACCCACCCAGGTGTCCCCCCCCCCTAGCTTTAAAAACAGGTGTATAATAACTGGATTAACTTTCATATCTGCAAATCAAAAGGCAAAGCATTACGAACAGGGCATAAGCATTTAAGAACAGGTGTATTCTGGGGTGTATCATTCACTAATGTTTCTATTTTGGTTAGGTTTGTGGATTTATTTCACTGACTTAATCTAAAAATGACTCTGTTATAGAATTCAGAAAACTCAGAAAAAACTCTGGATAGTTAAAAATCATTTAGAATTAGCATATACTGAGAAAGATGGGTCCCAACAAGTCAGAGGACCACATGGAATCTCTGATCCTGGGGTATATACATCGTTCTGTGTTTCTTGGACAGCTTTATAAATATTAGGATTTTTTGTTTACACCATTTGGAATGGAATTCTTACAGTGGAGGGAATGTTCAATCTTTTCCACAATGAACTGTGGTAGCAGGAGCTGATCTGAAAAGCCTTTGAAGCATCCAAAATAGTTAGCATTACAATCTGTGATGCTCTATCTTTTCCTGATTATGCACAGTTATAGTGCTGTGGTATATCCATGACTCTGAGCTGTAACTAGGAAAGCCACTGGAGTCTACCAAGATGTGTGGGTAGTCTCTCCCTACCCTGAATATTCCTAGGCCACTGGGCCCTTGGAGTTTTCCAGTTTGGCTGGCTGGCTTTCTTCCCTGCTTTCAAATAACCCCTTTTTGCTGCTGTCTCTATGCTTATCTGACGCACTTCCTCTTTCTCTCCATCTATCTGTTAAAGAGTTGAAAACCATATAACCAAGTATTTTAGAACTGGGCCTCAAAAAAGAATAGATGGATCTAAAGGCAAATCTCTATTGTTCACCTTGGAAGATAGAGCATCATAGATTGTAATGCTAACTATTTTGGATGCTTCAAAGGCTTTTCAGATTAGTTCCTGCTACCACAGTTCAGTGTGGAAGATGAAAAAAGGCAGCCGTGGAAAATTCTTCTTAAAAATGATTGTAAAATCTGCTCTGGCTTGACCTTGATGGACCTTTCTCAACCTGAGTATCTTCATCTACTGGGTCAACACCAGGGGTAGGTGGTGGGCTGGGGATGTGGGGATGGTACTCTCCATCTTGGCAGAAATGTCTGTGGGGACTGTCCCCTCACCTTATTGTTGTTTCTGAGGGTAGATCTTCTAGCCTAGGCAGAGTGCCACTCAGACCAAAACCAGTCTTTAGTTATGATGGTGGAGAAAAGTGCCTATTTCTTCTCATTTTACCAGATGACAAGCTTCTCTCTGGCCGGGACATATTCAATTGGTTCTCATCAACAGGCTTTCTCATGAAACCCAACCCACAGGGTTAGTGCAGCGGGAGACCCAAGGCATGTTACAAAGCCTTTTTAGATCTGGTGTCCAGGTGTCATTATGTTCACTCTAGTTTTTAGGGTCCATGAACTTTAATGAAGCCCTCTGTGAAAAAAATAAAGACAAATACAGCACAAAGATGCAGTATTTAGAATTGTGTTAACATATGTGTGTTTACTAGTGGGGTTAATCAAATGGAGCCTTGATTTATCTGTATTTTCTCATTGAGAAAATGGAAGAACAAGTTGGGGATATGTGACCCACCTAGAATAGCCCACAAAGTAACCCTAGATTGTTATGAAGTGCAGTGTAACACAATTCTAACTTAAATAATCTCAATTACTCACTTTTCCAAAATGGGGACATGTTTTTCCCCAGGACTCAAGGAGAATGAGTTACTCTTGAGGAAAGCATGACAGGTTTAGATATCATGTAGTGAGTTTTTGAGAACTGCTTGGGAGTTTTGGTCTGAGCCCAGATGTGGGCAGCTCTGGCAAGAGCTGTTTAAAGACACAGCTTGGATGAGTTCACCTGAGGCACATGGGGACAGATGCACAGGTCAGAGCTCCAGGGTGTTCCAAGAGTAGTGCGCAGGGCAGAAAAAGGGAGGACTACCTGGAAGCTTCTCAGTAGGGAGGTTCTTTAAGGTACTAGATTGGGTTCCTAAAAGACAAAGATGATAAAGAAGGGATGCCTCTGTGGCTCAGTTGGTTAGTCTGCTCAGTCTGCCTTCAGCTCAAGCCACAAGCCTGGGGTCCTGGAATGGAGCCCTGCATTGGGCTCCTTGCTCAGCAAGGAACCTGCTTCTCCCTCTCCTTCCACCTGCTGCTCCCCTCGCTTGTGCTTTCTCTGTCAAATAAATGAAATCTTAAAAAAAATAAATAAATAAATAAAGGAAAGAGGAGTGAGGGAAATGGATATACACCAGAGACTGGCAGTCTCTATCTTTGGGTACTTGGTAACTCTACATCTATCTTTCTCGGCCTGAGTAGTGAGGTACATCCTACCTACACTTCTCTCTGGTGAAGTTTTATAAAATTTGAGACAGAATTTCCACCATTTTGTAGTCCTAGATTGATAGAATCCAAAACTCTTCCAAGTGTTGAGCTTCCTGGAACCAAGAGAGTTACATACAAGTAATGGGCTTAACTCTGAGTCCCATCCAACCACTAGATAACACTCAGATAATTCTTGGCTCAAATTCTATTAATTATCAATGGGTTAGAACTGTAACATCCATGAAACAGAAGATCACAAGTTAGTAGTAGCAGCTTCCCAGAACCATAAACTTCAGCTCTAACTAAAAAAGGAATTCCTAGGCAGACATTCAGGGTGGAATGTATCAATATAATCTTTCTTGTATAGTTGGGCTCCTGGTGGGTAGTTGTGCCTGGAAGTGGATATAGAGGAAGAATGGAGCCTGCAGTTATTAAGGTTACATGATGACCATTTATGATACCAAGATTTGACAGTGACGTCTGGAAAACTTTGGAATAGAATAGGTTCTTAAAGAAGCGGAGAGAGTCAGGGTGGGAAACAACCAAAGAGAACAGTAAGGTAGGCTGGGGAGGCAGAGTGCTCCCCATCCTTTCTCTGCAGTGGCTGTGTTCTCCCTGGCGCTCCCTGGATAGGGCCTGCACATCTGCATTTCTCTATCTTCCTGGTATTCTCCCTGCTGACCCCTCAATCCTGCTCTTTCTCTAATGTTTCATTTCCCCTTTCAGAACTGGACTTTATGAAAAGGTAGAGGCCTGTCTCCTGAACGTGGCCCCCACCCACTCTGTTGAGCAGTGCAATCCCTCTAGTTGCCTGGTGGTTCTTATTACTGGAGAAAGACATAAATATGTTCTGTTGAAAGGATTTTATGGCTCACCACTCTGAGTAGACAGAGAATGGAGGGAAAAATGATACCTAGGAAGTTAAGGTAAATGGCTTTTGGAGTGTGATGTCAGGTGCGCTTCTGGCTGGTAACTGGAAAGTCCCTTTAACTTCCTTCCATTTTTATTTTTATTTTTAAAGCTCAGGGGCCTTTCCCACCTGCTGTTCCAACTCCCAAAAGAAATGAAGATAACACAACATAGCAGAAAGAGCCCAAGCTTTAGACATTAAGACAATTTGTTACTATTTATGCTAGGCACAGGCTCCCAGTCTCTTCTCAAAGACTTACTCTTCAGATCTCCCAGGAGGAGTGACAAGATAAAATGAGAAAATACATGGCCTTGAGTATGATGCAGTCCCTTTGAATGCTAATTTCACTAGTGGGCTCCACTTTTCCAAGGTACCTCTGACTACTTTGCCATTTCTGTTTCCAACTCTTTAAGGATTACAACAACAGCAATAAACCTGATATTCCCTGGGGCTCATTTTCTGTGCTTGCATGTCATGCAATCTGGGTATGTGTCTGTTTTTTCTTTTTTTCTTTGCTCAGATGGTTTGCAGGGCAGACTCACCATCCACTTACAATATTTACTAGGTGTCCGCTGAAGATGAAGCAGAGTACAGGGAGCCATCAGTGGTGCTTGATGTTATTAAACTGTATCCTCTCTTCATGCTTCAAATATTAGGAACAGCTCTACATAAGAGGGCCTAATCCCTCAGCTGTGACCCTGGCGATACTCTGCCTGGACTACATTTGTCCACAAAGCTCTTTTCTTCTGAGTTCAGGGCCTTCCTCACTGCTCAGGGAGTCAAAGACCATTGATAAAGCATTCATCTGCCCTCAGCCACACAGCTCCTGGAAAAGGGATAGGAATCAAGGGTACTACACACTTGTAAAGGTTTTTAGGATGACTTTCCTCCAAAGAACTCCTAGTTCTCCCAAATTCTTTACATTACGAGGAGACAGAATTCTGTATTCCCAGAAAGAACAAAGGTAAAATAAATTTAAGGGTGTAATCACGTTTGGGGCACCTGGGTAGCTTGGTCGGTTAAGCGTCTGGCTCTTGTTCTCAGCTTGGGTCTTGATCTCGGGGTGGTGAGTTCAAGCCCTGTGCTGGACTTCACACTGGGCGTGAAGCCTACTTAAAAAAAGGGGTGGGTGGGTGGATAATCCACTTTTGATCCTTTTTGCACACTTCAAAATTCATTAATTCTGTTCTGGTATCAATTGAGGTATAATGATGGGCTGTTTAATTCTTGTCAAGCGGGGATCCCTGGGTGGCTCAGCAGTTTAACACCTGCCTCTGGCCCAAGGCGTGATCCTGGAATCCCGAGATCGAGTCCCACGTCAGGCTCCCGGCATGGAGCCTGCTTCTCCCTCTGCCTGTGTCTCTACCTCACTCTCTCTCTCTGTCTCTATGAATAAATAATAATAAAAAATTCTTGTCAAGCAGGAAGAGAAAACCAACACACAGCTTGCTGATGTGTTACTGATGACAGTCCCTTTTCTGTGGTGTTGGAATGAAGGGCCTGGACTTGTCCTTAGTTGGAAGCCAAGAGACAGCACACTTCACAAGTGTTGTTTACATAGCAGGCTTGCAAAGAGAAAAGCTGCTGCCACGCTGGTAGTTTTTCACCTTCTTGTAAAAACAAAAACAAAAACAAAAACAAAACACCCCAACACCACCACCCCCGCCCCATAAAAAAGCACACACGCACACAAATCAAAAAAACCCTCTTTAGAGTAAACAGCAAAGGTGGGCTTTCTTTCAGTCATTACCTCTCACTACTATAAAAGTATGACAAAAAGTAAAGTCTCTCTTGGGTGCAGGAGATATGAGTGGAGTATGTGGGTCAGAGAAGGGAGGGGAAAAAATGTCAGCTTGACATTGTGGCATGATAAGCAGTGCACAGGGGAGAGTCCCAGCCTGGAAGACATAACAACAGGGGCACGAACATGGGTCTCAACAGAGAAACACTTCATGATAAACAGCATGGGTGTGTGCCACTATTCCTCCAATCCATTCTTCCTTTTATTCTTCCAATTCACGAATTTTGACAACTCCAGTTATGGTACAACTGTCTCTCACAAATTTTTATTATGGACACAACACTGGTTAGTATATCACCTATCCAAGGTCTCCAGACACTATTGTTCTTACACTCCTACTCAGATGCCCACATGACTCTTTCTCCAGTTGAAAACTAGTCTTCTCCTTCAGAATATGAGCCATTTGTTTAATTAGTGATTTTTAGTTCTGAGAGACCAAATACTATAAAGAACATTGGAGAACGTTTAACATAGGCAGGTGGCTACAAATGGTTCCCTTAGGGGACATTTACCTAGTCCCTTGCTCCTCAAAGGATGAGCAGCACTGTCCGTACCTGGGAGCTTGTTAGAAATGCAGAATGGGGGATCCCAGGGTGGCGCAGCAGTTTGGCGCCTGCCTTTAGCCCAGGGCGCGATCCTGGAGACCCGGGATCGAATCCCACGTCAGGCTCCCGGTGCATGGAGCCTGCTTCTCCCTCTGCCTATGTCTCTGCCTCTCTCTCTCTCTCTCTCTGTGAGTATCATAAACAAAACAAAACAAAACAAAACAAAACAAAACAAAACAAAACAAAACAAAAAGAAATGCAGAATGGCAGGCTCCACTCTAGACCTATCAATCAGAATTGCATTCTGACACAAATGCCAGTGATTCTGATATGCAGTGAACTTTAAGAAGCTCTGACCTCTTTTTACACAGGTCTTGTTTTTGTTCATCCTTTTGATGCCTCTTTCAGAAAAAAAAAAAAATTGGGTTCTTCAGAAGATTGTTTTTCTATTGGCAATTATAGGGAAGCGGACTATATTCATTGCCTATTCTTTTACTCAATGTCCCTGAAATCATCACTCCATCTTGTTTCAAGTGGAAGATGATCAACAGATTCAACAGTAAGACACCAAAAAGGCATCAGAGAGTGAGGTGACAGGAAGGGCTTGGCAGTGAAGTCTGTAACTGTTGATGTTCATAAATCAAAGCCTAAATTTAGCATCAAAATTTAGCAAACACCACTGAAAATGAGATGGCAGACAATGCAGTTTGGAAAGCATGCTCATAAATGATGCTGACAAAGCTTTAGGACTGTAGATACATTGTGTGCACTGAGCACACACTAGCCTGAGCACTGTAGCTGCTTGCCGGTGGCAAGGAGGATCCAGTTATGTGGAGAAGTAGCCTTGCCTGATGCCAGGTCATGCTGGGGCAGCTGCCAAGAGGAGATATTTAGGCCCAAGGGAGAATGCTGAGCTCACTGTCTGATGAAGACAAACCATCTTTTATTGGTCTGTTTGCTTATTCTTGGGTGTACGTTTTTGGTCCTGTTAGTTAGAGTGGCTTTTTAAAAAAATATTTTATTTATTTATTCATGAGAGACACAGCGAGCGAGAGAGAGAGAGCGAGCGCGTGCGCAAGAGAGCAAGAAAGCGAGAGAGCAAGAGAGAGAGAGAGGCAGAGACACAGGTAGAGGGAGAAGCAGGCTCCATGTAGGGAGCCCGATGTGGGACTCGATCCTGGGACTCCAGGATCACGCCCTGGACTGAAGGCAGGCAGTAAACTGCTGAGCAACCCAGGGATCCCTAAAGTGGCTTTAAAACAAACCTTAGGATGCAACTATCTCAAACACTGTCAGAAAAGTTTGATGAGGGAGAAATGCATCAATAGTGTGTCCCTACCACTCTGACCCCAAAGCATGCTTAATCCCCACTCCTACTTTTTCATTAGTTTCTTCAAATTCAAAAACCTAAAGGTGACCTCTGGAAGCAGACGGGCAAATAAAGTATTGTGAGTGAGTTGCAAATGTGACTTCCCTCCCATCTTTTCCAAGCTGTCTACAAGCCTCATCCACAGCCCCAGCTCTTAGTTCCTGTTACAGGGCCTACCCAGGGAGAATGTGCAGCTGAGGCCACATGAGCAGCTCACCTACAGCTTTCCTAGAGGGCAAGAAACCAGCCCAGGAAGGTGAAGCTGAAGGTCTCCACATTGGGAGCTGTCCCAGTTGCACCCCATCCACGTCCCCTTCCCTAGAAGACTTAGTGATTCCCATGAGCACCTGGCCCTGCAGAAGGCTGCCAGAGTGTAGACTGCTCTGGCACTGCTAGTATCTGTTTTCATTCTTAATTCTTTCCTTACAGCAAATGCTCAAAATAACAACAGATGGACAATAGGATAAAACTTTACTAGAAGCTATTAGCCTTTTGCCATGGTCCCCAAGCTCTGCTCTACTCCGGCTCAAAAGCAACTGCTCCATGTGCCTGGATGAATGCTGGATCTGGAAATACACAAGGGATACATCTGCTAATAACTCTAATTGATTTGTCTTTGGCTTGACCGTAAGCCCAATCTTAACTGGTCCTGCCTTATATTGCTCTCCCAACTATCTGACTCAGTAAAACAAAAAAACAAAAAACCAAAAAACCCCACATCATTTATTTGTGACTGTTATGGAATGAATTGTAGCTCCCCTCCTGAGTTCAGATTCTTAAGTCCTGGCCCAGTACCTTAAAATATGAATCTATTTGGAAATAGGGTTTTTAAAGAGGCAATTAAGTTGACAAAAGACACTAAGGGTAGACCCTAATCTTTCTCCATTGAACCTTTTCCATCTGGCTAAAGAGAAAATATGACTGGTGTTCCTTAGAGGAAGAGGAGATGTGGACATGTAGACAGACATCAGAGATACATGTTCACAATGTATAGGCCATACAAGGACACAGGGAGAAGGCGGCACCTGTAAGCCAAGGAAAAAGGTCTTAGAAGAAATCAAACTTGCTGATACCCTGATCTTGGACTTATAGACTCCAAAAAAAAAAAAAATAAATAAATAAATAAAAATAAAAATTAAATAAATAAAAAAAATAAATTGTGAAATGTGAAAAAATAAGTTTCTGTTGTTTAAGTCACCCAGCCTGTGGCATTTAGCTATTGCAGTCCTAAAAAAAATAATAAGTAGCCTCCAATGTTAATCAAACACTAGGTGGTGGTGCCTCCAGAGCAGTCGTGATCCCTTCATGCTGCCCTCCTATCTTCTTCATACATGTTGAAGACTCTAAGTCATGATTCTTGGGGAGACAGATAGAAAATACAGACTGTAGTGACAATGATTAAGTCCCAGAAAACCAAGAATGTCACCAATTTATTTCTAATCCAGGTGAATACATGGCTTCCTGGAAGTAGCTGCCTCTAAATATGTTTTCTTTGGGGGAACATTAATCTTTTTTTTTTTTTCAAAATTTTATTTATTTATGATAGTCACACAGTGAGAGAGAGAGGGGCAGAGACACAGGCAGAGAGAGAAGCAGGCTCCATGCACCGGGAGCCCGATGTGGGACTCGATCCCGGGTCCCCAGGATCGCGCCCTGGGCCAAAGGCAGGCGCTAAACCGCTGCGCCACCCAGGGATCCCTGGGGGAACATTAATCTTGTAGTTATATCTGTTAATTAATTAAAAAATTTAAACAAGTAATCTCTATACCCAATGTGGGGCTTAAACTCACAGAAGTATGAGATAAAGAGTTGGATGCTCTATTGACTAAGCCAGCCAGGGATCCCTTTATCAGTTACTTTTGTCTTCACTTAATGTCAAACACTCTCACACTACAAAATGATCAAGTTGGAGAGTTATGTTTGCTAACTTAGTAGAAAGGAGCAAAGCAACCAGCCTTCTTCTTCTTTTTTTAAAAAGATTTATTTATTTATTCATGAGAGACACACAGAGAGAGGCAGAGACACAGGCAAAGCAAGAAGCAGGCACCATGCAGGGAGCCTGATGTGGGACCCTATCCCGGAACTCTGGGATTACACTCTGAGCCAAAGGCAGACACCCAACGGCTGAGCCACCCAGGTGACCCTAGCAACCAGCCTTCGAATAATTACCCCCAACAAGTGTGGAGTGCTTGCAATGTGAAGAGACAGTTTATGCTACTAACTTTGACAGGTAGGAGATTGAGTATGTTTTTCTGGGAATAAAGAATGGTCTCCAGAATTCACAAAATACGTACTGAATTAAATTTGCATTCATCTTACTTTATTTTCCTGCTGGTACCAACAACAAATAGTTACAATATTTAGGTGTGATTAATTACATCTCTGTCAACCAATATTTACCAAGCAAGCCAGACACTGTGTTAGGAAGTAGAAAAACCATGAATAAGACTCTGTCCCTAACTTCCAGGAGATTGTAAGATTCAAGAAGGGAGTTGTCAAGTAAAAGTGAGATTCAGTTTGCCCAAAGTTTTAAATTTAAGAGAAGCCAGAGACCTGGAATTTTACACAAAACCTGATTTTATATATTGGTAGCTAACTAAAAACTAGCTTATAATGTCAGTGAGGATGAAACAAGCATGGCTAGGAGCTGGATCTCATGGGTGTGTGTGTGTGTGTGTGTGTGTCTACTTTACAACTTCTTGGTTTGCACTTTATGGGTGAGGCATAGGATTGAATACGGTTGGGGTGCCAAGGAAACATTCATCCACTGAACTACTATACTCACCAGCCGGTCCCCTGCTCACTTTTAAGGAGGTATCATTGTCATTTTCCTTGACTATCAAGACCATGTTCCCCTCTCTGCCTCTCTCCCTGCCATCCCCTGCCCAAAAGATAAGTACAAGGGTTCCTAGCTACTGTTGTTTGGAAAAGGACCCTCTGAAAACGACTGTCTTCTCACAGAGTAGACATCACTGGAGAGTAGTGCTGCCTGCTCCTCATGATTAACTCACTTGTTTATTCAATGCTTATGCCAGGTCCTGAGTTAAGTACTAGGATGAGAGAGATGGATTCCACAGTGCTTCTGTTCAGGGACTGGCTAATGCAGTGGGGCACACGGAAGGAGGTCACAGGGTGTTCTAGGTGCTCAGGAGAGGGGTGGGCAGGGCCTGGGAAGATGATCTAGCTGAAGTGTGACAGTTGAAAAGAGTCATCCAGGAGAGGGTAACAAGAATGAAGCGTGAGGATGTGAGACAGTCTGGCTTTATGGAAACTCAAGGCATATGCGAGTGGAACAAGATGCTGAGAGAAGGAACCAGTGTGGAGAGGCTGACCAGAGCCAGTGTAAGGCCTCCGAAGGGGCCTCCCGAGAGCCATGGGGAGCCACTAGAGGGCTTTAATGGAGGGCAATATTGTCAATCAAGTCTTTTTTAGGAAGATCACTCCAGTGCAGGTCTAGAGGATGGAACTGGAGGGAGGCGAATTAAGTGGAAGAATGGTTAGGAAGCTGCTGTGGTAATTCAGGTGAGCAGCACAGCAGGGAGGATAGATGTGAGACAGAGCCTGGTGACAGAGGTGGGAAAGTGGGAGTGAAAGGAGTCAGAGGGAGAGGGGAGGGTAGGGGTCTGAAACAGGAGGTGAGAAGCCAAGGCCCCCCCTTGAAACACGTGGAGCACAGTCTTTGCTTGAGTTTACCTCTCTAGATTCCACCGTTTGACCTTTGGGTATCTCTTGGTCAGAAAATCTGAGAAGTACTGAGATTCCCTGGGCCTTAACCTAAGGAGCTGCAATTTATGGGTCTGTTTTGTCTTAATAAGAGGCATGGGCTGGTCTCTATTAGTCTCTCTGCCCACTCAGGGTGGGACAAGCACACATGTGTAGTATGGCCATTCCCTCCACTCCATCTGGACCCCTTAAGACCAATTTACTAAAAAACCTGTTGCTGAAACAGATGTGGACTCCCTTTAATACTAAGCCCCACCTGTGGGCAGGGCAGTGCTACATCAAATATTAGCACTACCCAAGTGAGGGAAGTGGGTTAAGTACTCAGTGGTTCCTAGGATTCTTCTATGGAGCCCCAAAGTGTCAAACTGTGCCTCTGCCTGCCTACCTGCCTCCATACGGTAAATGGGGTGGAAAGTATCAACAGGGCTATACAGGCTGGAGAGGGCTTTGTGGAGGCACAGGACAAGTGGTAAAGAGAATGGGGGAGTGTGGTTCAGGGAGAGGTACCTCTGGGAACACATGCAGTCGGGCAGGGGATTGGTCTGGTTTGTGAAAAATAGGAGGAAAGGGCCAGACTTGAAAAAGTGTCAGAAGCCTGAGCTCTGGGGCACCTGGATGGCTCAGTGGTTGAGCATCTGCCTTTGGCTCAGGTCGTGATCCTGGGGTCCTGGGATCGAGTCCCACATTGGACTCCCTGCGGGGACCCTGCTTCTCCCTCTGCTGATGTTTCTGCCTCTCTTTCTGTGTCTCTCATGAATAAATAATATCTTAAAAAAAAAAAAAAAAAAAAAGCCTGAGCTCTAGAAGCCACCGTAGGTTCTCCTTAGGCGACATGAAGGAATAGCAAGGCTGACTTAGCAGTACAGGGCAGCTGGGAGGGAGGAGAGCTGGGGACCGAGTGCAGGAGGCCAGGGCCTCAGTCCAGCATTAGACTCTGGGCCAGGTGGAATGGAAGAATGAAAGGTTCTGAAGAACCTTTTCCATCTGGCTAAAGAGAAAAAACCCCGACAACCCTAAGAAACTACAGCCTATTAGAAAAATCTGTTGGCCCAGGACTCCTTTAAAGCAACATGGATGCAAAAATGGTTGTTAGTGCTTTAAGTATAACACAGCAGAATTCCCATAGTTTAACTGAAAGCCTTTTTTTTTTTAAATTTTTTATTTACTTATTATTTTTTTTTTTTAAAGATTTTATTTATTTATTCATGATAGTCACACAGAGAGAGACAGAGAGGCAGAGACACAGGCAGAGGGAGAAGCAGGCTCCATGCTGGGAGCCCGACGCGGGATTCGATCCCGGGTCTCCAGGATCGCGCCCCGGGCCAAAGGCAGGCGCCAAACCGCTGCGCCACCCAGGGATCCCTTTTTATTTACTTATGATAGTCACAGAGAGAGAGAGAGAGAGAGAGAGAGAGGCGCAGAGACACAGGCAGAGGGAGAAGCAGGCTCCATGCACCGGGAGCCTGATGTGGGATTCGATCCCGGGTCTCCAGGATCGCGCCCCGGGCCAAAGGCAGGCGCCAAACTGCTGCGCCACCCAGGGATCCCTGAAAGCTTAATTTTTTATTTTAAGATAACACCACGGAAAGAAGTAATGTCTCCAGACCACTTAGATGAGGTGCCCCTTATTCAGTGCCTGTTAGGAGCGAGTTACTGCCCAGGATGCTTCATGTCCACCCTCTCAGACCCCAGGGCAGTTGTGGGCCTGCATGTAAGGCTCTGCTGGGGAGTGACTTCGCTGGGCTGTCTCTTGGTGGATAGGGAGAGGCAGAGCTCCACAGATCCTGAAGCTCACAGCACCACCTCTACTGAGTTCTGGCTCTAAGGAAACTCCCTTTTCCCCAGCCCCTTAGCCTAGAAGTTTATGTAAACTTTAACACAAAACAAAGCTGTGAGTAAACATGTTGACAGCAGGTGCAGAAAACAAGACAAGTGCTGTCAGCACCACTGCTGGGGAAACTGCTCAGCAGAGCCAGGGAGCTGTGTCCAGTGGAATAGAAGGGTGCCGTCTGCTCCAGACCCACTGCTTTTGTCCAGTGTGCCTGGCTGTGCAGCTCCCACAGCTTTAGGGGTGCTTCTAGGACACAAAAAACACCCTGGGCACCCTGAGAGGGCACAGGACAGGGAGAGGCCCACCTGGAAAGAGTAGCCCTGAGCCGGAAAAACCTGGTCCAATCTAAGACCTTATTTTTATGGAAGAATAGCACTTTAGGCCTAACAACTGGAAAACAAAATAAAGGACTCACAACACACAGGACAATATGAGAACCATGACATGCAGAAAAACCACCAGCCTTCCTTAGGTCTCAGGCTGCAAGTGCTTCCCCTCTCACCATTGTCCCATGCTGTGATTTCAAGGCTGACCTTGGGCCTAGGACCAGGTGTGGGTCCAGCTGGGCTGCTCCCACAGGACCAATGACTCTAAGACAATCTCACCAAGGTCCCTATTTCCAGTGGGCAGGGGTTATTGCTTTTTTTTTTTTTTTTTAATTTTTGTTTTTTTTATTTATGATAGTCACAGAGAGAGAGAGAGGCGCAGAGACACAGGCAGAGGGAGAAGCAGGCTCCATGCACCGGGAGCCCGATGTGGGATTCGATCCCGGGTCTCCAGGATTGCGCCCTGGGCCAAAGGCAGGCGCCAAACCGCTGCACCACCCAGGGATCCCGGGTTATTGCTTCTTAAAAAACAAACCAAATGAAACCGTGTTAAATGACTTTTCTAAGAAACCTAACTAGAGGCCCAAATTAAGTAAAATACCACTAGAGAATCTAATGTGTGCAGCCTTCCCAACCCAACATTTTAAGGGCACTCTAACAGAGCTTATACAGTGTGGAAAACCAAAAAGGATTTTACTTTGTATTATTTCTGAACTGCCAGGCTGTTCATTTCAGAGCAAGCACATATTACTTCGAGACTGCTGAGCATGCATTTCTACTATATCAGTCAAGGAGCAACTGCTCATTTTCCTTTGCCTCTGAACACTATGAGCTCTACTTGCTGTATGTATGTCAATGCCTCCAAATGCTCACTAAAGGTGTGCATTAAAAAAGTTGTATCCATTGTAGGATGTGATTGCTAATGACAGAATCATTCTTTTGGCTTTCATGCTATTTCCCCAAGCTTTCTACCATTAAGGAAAATAAAATCTAAATAAAATAAAAGAAAAATAAGATGTATAGCATGATTTAAAGGTCCATATATAGTGTTTAGTAGATAATAGTAACAACCCCTTATAAAGGCATTGTTCTAAGCATCTATAGTCAGTATCCTCTGAAATGGAAAGAAATTACTAAGAACCAGTCTGGAATCTGGCCATTCAATTGCTAATATTGAGGGTTAAGAGCCAAACAGCTAATCCCATTCTGGGTGTGTCTGTCATTACCTCACTAACATTTACTGTCCACAGTCCTGGGACAGCTGCTCAGAACATTCCAGGAAAGAATCTGCCCAGGGGGAGGATCACACATGTGGAGGCTATTACATTACTGAATCAGAACTCAGTAAAAATCAGGGAAGAGGACTATTAGAATGGGATGGACCTGGATGGTTTCCTGCTTCCTTTCTGGTTCCTGCATAGGTTGGTTACTCCTTTACCTACATACAATGGCACACAATCTCATTCATGCCCCACCCTCAAAGCAAAACCAAACATGACTATCAGGTCACTCGATTCTACAACTGTTCTTCTATAATTAACTATAATTTCTACCTTCTGCTTTATTCCTATCTTGATCCTGGAGGTACTGGGGTTTCCTCCCAGTTCAGAGATGAGCACTCCAGTGCAGGCTTGCCTGAATGCTTCCCTACTGAGCCAAAGGGCGCTGGCTTGGGAACTGGCGAGCATCCAGCCACAGCCAGAATCTAGGCTTTTTGTGAGGCTCTGGGGCCCTCTGCTGGCTGTCCGCTGTAACTGTTAGTTCCTTACTAACAAAATCACCCTGAGAAACCTACTACCTATCTTGCCGCCATCAACAAGACTTTCATTTAAAATATCCACATGCAGAGAAACACAACACATCTTTATATCATTCCAGCTCCTGCCATGTAAATACTTTATCCAGATCTCATGAACAGGATCCACAGAATATATATATATTTTTAAAATAATGAACGTGCTTTTATTTCTCTCCTAACTTTTAAAATGTGAACATTCTGTAATTTAGTCACAGCCTTTACTTCCAGGTGACTTCTTCATTGGGTCTCAATTCCCTTCTAAACAACAAACTCTTATTCCGGAAGGCAGTTAGCTTTTCATCATTCTTTCTGTCTAGATAACATCCAAGGACAAACCCCATAGGCACAAGTATATGTACCCAGTGGTCACGAACAATCTGAATTACGTTCATCTTAAGTGCTGCAGCCTGGGTAGCTCCAATGACCCCACCGGATCCATAGAATATTAAGGCTTGTGACCAGTCTCAGGAAGGAAACAGCCAATGATCTGCCTGAGATAATCCTCTGATCAGCATCATAGCCTCGCCAAGTACATACCATTAATCGTGTCACACAGACTAGTGGGATTAAGACAGATGAGTGTGACAGGGCTCCCCCATATAACCTGTGGTCAGGAACTCTGGGAAGATCTGAGCACTTTGCCTCAGCCACTTACTAAATAGTGAACACAGGTGGACGGGTGTCTCATCTCTCCCAGCTTGTTTCCAAATCTATAAAATGGGATCTAACAGCCATAGCCCTGTTATTGATTGAATAAGATAACTCATTTTTAGCATGCACAGCGTGGCGGCACAAAGCAGTGACTATAAACGTTAGCTGCTGTTCTGTGTTGCTACCACTGTCATCACAAGTGCTCATGGCTTGAGCTACAGGGTCTCCTGCTCTTCTAGCACAGTTGCAGAACACTCTGCCCTGGGGTGGGGGTGGGGGTGGGGGTGGTGTGGTGTGTCTCCAGCCATCAGGATAGTAAGGCCCCTCATACAGAAGGTGACAGAGCATATTTCTGGACACCTGCTGACCAAGTGAAAGATGGCTTCTCTAACTTAAAAAGCTGAAGGGAACTGAGAGCTGAGAGAGCACTGAGAGACATAAAGGACTGGGAAGCAGGTCTGCAGAGATAGCTGAGGAGGCCAGATGTTGCCGTGGAGTGTGAGCACCTGGAGACATGGGTGGCACAGGTGGTTTATCAGTTGCTTTCTGATAACTTGGCCCACATAGGGATTGGAAATGGCCCTGAGCAGAGCAACAAGGAAATGTATGGGAACTGTGACTCTAGAATATTAAGAAGACCATTGAGTAAAGCTGCCAATCTATGAAGAGGAGCTTATACAGGGAGCGGGATGAGTGACAACGACCAGCACTGGCTGAATGCTTATGGACTAAGCACTTTCTTACCTCCTCAAGGGTGCTGTTCTCCTCCCCATTCTGCCAGATGAGACTGTGGCACAGGAGGAGGCAGGTGGTGGGAGGCCACACAGCTATGGAGATGGGGCTGGGGTCTCCACACAGGCAAGAGCTGCTCCAGCTAGGCCCACCAACAGTACCCCAAGCTGACAGCCTGTTCTGCCACCGCCTAGGGACTCTGGGCCAATATCTAAGGCCCAGAATGGCATGCCCAGGGAAGTTGGGCAAGGCCTTCTGATGGGGAGAAAGCTGACCGAGAGGCACTCAGCAGTCTTCCTTGCCTGGTACTTCTAAGGGTTGACATCTCTGCCACATGAACAGCTATTTGATAAGGCCTGAGCTCCAGGTGCTGTGGCAATGGATCACAAAATCAATCCACTGACATCAAGCAAGTGAAAGAACATTCCTGGGAGCCTGGGTGGCTCAGTGGTTGGGCGTCTGCCTTTGGCTCAGGGCATGATCTCGGGTCGGGGATTGAGCCCCACATTGGGCTCCCTGTGAGGAGCCTGCTTCTCCCTCAGTCTACGTCTCTGCCTGTGTCTCTCATGAATAAATAATTTTTTTAAAAGAATATCCCCGCCATGGAATCTGCCAGTGGAATGTGCTGCTGCAGGATGCAACTGAAAAAGCAAGCAAGCAAAGCAAAGTGAAGCAGTGAGAAAAGGAGTGTATTTCTGTGTGTGCATTTAAAACACCTGGTCTTACAGTAATAGCTACAGTAGTGCCTTTAGAACTGACCCAGGGGGGCCCCTGGGTGGCTCAGTCCATTTAGTGTCCGACTCTTGATCTCAGGGTCATAAGTTCAAGCCCTGCACTGGGCTTCATACTGGGCAGGGGAGCCTACTTAAAAAAAAAAAAAAAAAAAAAAAGAACCTACCCAGGAACATCTAGAGCATCACACAGGATCCAGAGCCAGCCCCCATCACACTCTGATAAAGCCAGCAGCCGTTCCCCACCAGCTCCACAAGGCCAGCCTGCCCATGTCTGCCTTTCTGCTGGTGACAGATGGTCTCATGATGAGGGCGGCAGCGTGGCTGCATAAGGTGCACAGTCTGTCTTCAGGCTGTGAGCCGTCCTCAACTCCCTGCCTCCAACCTCTTCTCACCTCCAGTCCTTCCTTCAAACTGCTGCCAGAATATCCCTCTGAGACACTGAATGTGATCATGTCGCTCCTGTTTCCCACCCTGGATGGACTTCCCACAAGGAGTGTCCCCCTCCTAGCCACCACCTACCCTCGGAAACACTTTCAATATGTTGCATCCTTTCTGGGAGCCTCTCCTACTTCTCTGCCCTAGCCCTACAGCAGCCTTCCAGGTCTGGTCTTGGAGTCACTTTTCCATGATATCTAACTCTCCAAGGCAAAATCAGTCAGCCCCTCCCTGGCCCCAATGGGCCCAGGCCCTGAAGTCCCCTAAGCAGCGGGCTTGCATCTCCACCTGGCTACACATTTCTAAAACACGAATTAGGATCCCCTTGCCTCCCTCACAAAGCTGTTCTTAGTCTCCCCCTTACCACTAAAGAACATTACCACTCAATAGCTAGTCTTCCAGCTCCACCTTAGATCCCTCCACTCCTGTGTCCAGAAACCACCACTATTTCTGGCTGACCAGAGAAGGAGCTTAGATTTTGGTCCTTATTATTTCTCCAGGACCTGCTATTGTGTCTCCAATAGCCTCTAGGCTTCTGGGAGAAAAACCACTAGCTTTGTTCCAGTGCACATTCTAGTTTATTTCAAGGGTTTTTTCTCAAAGCCTCAAGGGTCAGGCAGGACCCTCAGCACCAAGGACAAGTGTCCTCCTCCTTCCTTAGTCTATCAACTGACCATATCATGAACCTTTCTCTGTCCATGTTACTTGGGAAACACTGACAATGAATCTTGTGACTCAACTTGGGACAGTTTTATCTGGTGAGCTGGCCACAACTTCCATGTGCCACAGACAGCACTGGCTGGCTTGAGTGCATTATTTACTGATCTCAGTGTCCAATCAAGGACCACAGTTCAGTCCTGATTCTACAAACGGGAAACTTCCAAAATGGGAACGGAGAAGACCAAACTCAAAAGGAAGTTCAGAGCCAACATGTGGCCTCAAGGGCGCATGCAGCATCTTCTCAAGAATGTTACAAAGATGACCGAAGGTGACAAACTCAGCCACCATGAACTTTGAGGGAACATGTTCACATATTCTCACAACACAGCTTCACAGGTATATGTGTTTTTGTTCTCTCACTGTTTCTTCACTCCAGCAACTGCTGTCCTCCTGGTAGGGCCAGTCAAGAGATGCCCTCACTTACCAGCAAGCACACCTGTCCACTCAGAGGACAATCATGGTAGATGCTATGCTGCCAGGACAAATGCGTGGGTGGTTTGCCTTTCTAAACTGCAAAGTTGGTGGATCTGGTACTTCAGTGCTGGCCCACACTTGCTTTTGCTCAAAGGTGGACTCTAACATTTTGTTTTGAAATCCTTTGGAAATACCTCAAAAGCTACTGCACAAAGTAGCCCTTCATAGATGTCAGTGTCCCTCTGGAAGGGCAGTCAGTCTCTGAGCTGAAGAACAGACTGTGACATTCTTCCTTTTAAAATAAGCAGGATATACTGGAGGGAAGGTAACTACATGCAACCCTTCTTCTTTTTTTTTTTTTTTAAAGATTTTATTTATTTATTCATGAGAAGACACAGAGAGAGAGAGAGGCAGAGACATAGGCAGAGCGAGAAGCAGGCTCCATGCAAGGAACCCGATGAGAGACTCGATCCTGGGATTCCAGGATCATGCCCTGGGCCGAAGGCAGGAGCCAAACTGCTGAGCCACCCAGGGATCCCCATGCAACCCCTTTGAAAAGAATTTTGAAGTCTCGAGAAAATGGATTTCTCTTGGACCCAGGAGTCCTACTCTTGGGATCCATCCTAAGGAATAATTCTTTTTTTTTTTTTTTTTTTTTTTTCCTAAGGAATAATTCTTAAAAAAAAAAAAAAAAAAGGCTTTATGTACAAAGCCAAGCACTGAATTATTTGCAGCAGCAACAGTGGAAAACACTTTATACCTTAGACTCAGGGCACATATAAGTAAACCAAAGCACATCTGACCGGTTTACAAACTGTTTAAGAACACAGGTATTGGGGATCCCTGGGTGGCTCAGTGGTTAAGCATCTGCCTTCGGCCCAGGGCGTGATCCTGGAGTCCCGGGATCGAGTCCCATGTCAGGCTCCCTGCGTGAAGCCTGCTTCTCCTTCTGCCTGTGTCTCTGCCTGCCTCTCTCTTCCCCCCCCCACCCCGTGTCTCTCATTAATAAATAAATAAAATCTAAAAAATAAAATAAAATAAAAATAGAGAACACAGGTATTTGTCATGCTTAGTACCAAAAAAAAAAAAAAAAAAAAAAAAAGGTTGAGTACGACATGGTACTTACAAAATGATTACAATCAAATGGCAAATAGCAAATGCCAGACCACAAGCTAAAGCTACAGCACCTCACGTTAGGAAGACGGGGACAGGGACCAGAGGGTTATGCGCGAGGCTGAGCAAATCCTGCTCCCTCTGCTTCTTCATCAATAAAAACGAGGAAAGCAAGTACCTGGCAACATCCCCGTAAAGATAAATGAGAAACTGTGTGCGCCCAATAAAAGAGAGCTGCTGTTCTCACATAGTGACAAGAGGGACGGCTAGCACCTCCCACACTCCTTACCACGCCAAGGTAGGTGCAACATTATTTCCTTGTTCTCTGTAAAGTAACATGGGCATCATTATCTTTTTCCCCCCTTAAAGATTTACTTGAGAGAAAGAGAGAATGCTTGTATGTATGCACACAGGGAAGGGACAGAGGAAGAGAGATTGAGTTGTAAGCAGACTCCATGCTGAGTGGTTGTTTCAGTAACCCTGAAAGAAATGTCATTACCCCCATTTTACCAGATGGGGACACTCGGGCTTGTGGGGTGACCCAATCAAGTGGGGGCTGCTGGCATGTCCGGTGGGGCTGGATCTTATGGGACCTAAGAGCAGACCTGAGCTGAAATTAGGATTCAGCTGCTTAACTGACAGAGCCACCCAGGTGCCCCCCGCAGGCTTCATTATCTTAACTATGTCACTAGAACCTTCTGAAAAGATATGCTGGCTCTGCCCTCTATGGGTGTGACTTAACCTCTGAGCCAGGCAGAGGCCACTTCTGGGCAACAGGCTTGAGCAACGGGAACATGAGTAAGGCACAAGGACCCACAGTGACCAGCAGGCCAAGTACAAACAGACCCAATAGGCAACCCGCCTTGAAGTAGCCATAGGCCCTACCTAGCTGACCAATGCACTACTTGTAACCAGGCAGAGGTGCCAGAAAAGGGAAATTCCATATGTTCCCATACCTCCTTATTCCCCACTTAATTCTTAATGATAGCTCCTCTCTGCCACTGCCTCCTGGCAGATAGCTTCCCCTCTTCTCCCTTGCAGTGAGTTCAATGAACTTCTATCTCCTTTATTCTGCCTTAGGTGACTCCTTCCACCACACGTGCCAGCGGCCCCCACTTGATTGGGTCACCCCACAAGCCCGAGTGTCCCCATCTGGTAAAATGGGGGTAATGACATTTCTTTCAGGGTTACTCTGAAGCCCGGAAATAGTTTTTGTTTTTTTTTTTAAAGATTTTATTTATTTATTTGAGAAAGAGAGAGAGAGAGAGAGAGA
Organism: Canis lupus dingo; assembly: GCF_003254725.2. NCBI lineage: Eukaryota > Metazoa > Chordata > Mammalia > Carnivora > Canidae > Canis > Canis lupus. Next base: position 12,131,951 of record NC_064248.1, on the reverse strand, counting down.
GAGAGAGAAGCAGTCTCCCTGCTAAGCAAAGAGCCTGATGTGGGGCTTGATTTTAGGACCCTAAGATCATGATCTGAGCCAAAAGTAGATGCTTTCCGGACTGAGCCAGCCAGGTGCCCCCTGGGAATAGTTTTTAAAGAGCTTAGCACAGCAGCAGTTAATCAATGAATTGTACAATTGTTGGGGGATATGGGGTGCTGGCAGTTGCTCAAAGTTTTGGGACAAAGTCCACAAAAATCTCACAATGAGATGAGCAGATCTTATAGCCTAGTTACTCTGCCATGATCACACAGACAAGAGGATTCTCTAGCTTCATTCTGAAGGGATAGGGAAAGGGCACGGCAGCTTCTGTTTAAGGAAAAATAGTAACATTATGATATGACGAGTTATAATTGTTGAGGATGGCCGTGACTGGGTTAAGGACTAGACAAAAGCAGATGGTGACGTGTGAAGAACAAGAAGGCAGAAAAGCGGGATCCCTGGGTGGCGCAGCGGTTTGGCGCCTGCCTTTGGCCCAGGGCGCGATCCTGGAGACCCGGGATCGAATCCCACATCAGGCTCCCGGTGCATGGAGCCTGCTTCTCCCTCTGCCTGTGTCTCTCTGCCTCTCTCTATGTGACTATCATAAATAAATAAAAATTAAAAAAAAAAAAAAAAGAAGGCAGAAAAGCATTCAACCTGGCCAGGATCTGGCACTGATTTGTGATGGCTGAACATGGGGTTCCACTAGCTGGGCTTTCTACACTGAGCCTATGCATTAAAAAACAAAAACAAAGGAAACCATCCTGATTTTCAAACTACTGCCAGTTTTTGTTATTCCAGACCTGCTCAAGGAAGCACCAGCCACCACTCCTGCAGTTTCTGGAAAGCAAGCCTGGCTTATGTTAGTGGCAATGAAGATCACCCCAAGGACTTGTGTAGTAGTGTTCACAGTTCTGCTCAAGGCCCGAGCACCCCTGCCCTGGTTGTTGAGCAGAGGTGAACAGGGCCACCTCTACTGATAATCTTAACAGCTATTCCAATGGGCTCCCAAAGGATATCTGCTCAAGGCACAGAAGCTTTGCTTTTATAGGGTCCTCTCCTATATCAATAAGGAAATGTGAATTCCTGCTGGGGTGGTCTGTAGTTGCTCCCCCACCCCAGGCTCAGGCTGTGCAGGGAAGGGACATCATTCAACACCTTGTCCGCCTGTCCAGGTACCCCTGGTGCTGTTGAGTGGCCAGCTTCTGCTGGCTAAACCTGCGTATCCCCCTCCTCAACCGTGCCACCTTTGTCACTGGTTGCTCATTCCACACTCTGCCTCTTATGGGGAGCCAGACCACAGCAGAAGGAGAGCAGCCTTCAGTCACTGGCCTTAAGAACCAGAGGAGCTCCCTGCAATTGTCATCTGCCACAGATGTAGACACAAGACACAAGGGTGGCTCTGCTGGCAGTGGCAGTCTGAGGTGGAAAGAACTCAATCACCTTGAACAAAGACACCTCCTTCTCTTTGCCTCACATGCTCTCGGACCTCCTCTGCCTTTACAACAAGATGGATAATCACGATCAATTTTAGACCCCTGTCTGGGGACTGAACTCTTTTGGGGCCTGTGCCTGGTCCTCCTCTTCACACAGGCCAGCAGGGTTGAAGGACCCAGGGTACAACAGAGGATTTTTAAATCTCTGGAAGAACAGGGCTGTAAAAATTATTCTGTTATTTTATTGTCTTGGATGCTAAGGGATGCATACTAAACACCGTTACTTTAAGAATACAGCAAGTTAGGGATCCCTGGGTGGCGCAGCGGTTTGGCGCCTGCCTTTGGCCCGGGGCACCATCCTGGAGACCCGGGATCGAATCCCACGTCGGGCTCCCGGTGCATGGAGCCTGCTTCTCCCTCTGCCTGTGTCTCTGCCTCTCTCTCTCTCTCTGTGACTATCATAAATAAATAAAAAAAAAAAAAAAATTAAAAAAAAAAAAAAAGAATACAGCAAGTTAGTTATATGATGAACTTATAGAGGTAACTTCTACTACCTTTCCCTTTCTTTTCCAAACCAAAAAGACAAAGTGATAAGCTGAAAATGAATAGGGTGGGGCTTGGCAGGCAGGGAAGCATGTCTGAGCCCCTCTCCTCTCACAGAGGCATCCAAACAGCAAGTCAAAAGGCTGCAAATGCTGAGCTCAGGGGTAATTAAATCAAATTAATCTTGGGAAAAGAACTTTAAATATTCAAAGCCCCATTAATCCTCATGCCTTGTAATTAAATATGTATGTTAAGAAGGCTTGAACAAAAGCAAAACACTTTCAAAATGTGAATTCTTTACATTCATAGCATTATAATGTGTTCTAAGTACTGATCTTGTAGAAAACTATGTAAAAAATTCAGTCAAGTGCATGTTGTAAAAACAGGGCAGAAAAAATGTAGCTACAATCTCTGGCCATCCTAAGCTTTAGAAAAACGAGCCTTGAGAAACATCTTCACTGTTCTCAAGCTCCACATCATTTGCTGACTGATAACCCTCACTTAGTTTTAACTCTCCCTGGTCCTCAACTCCTTCGGGTCTTGAGGTGGCAGCCCCCGCACAGGTCTTGGAAAACTTCTTTGCTTCTGTTATCCTGGGATCCTCTCTTCTATTTTATTTTCTTGTTAAAAACACATTGATTTGTGTCATCTTGCAGGGATAATCTTCTCTTCGATAACCCCTGAAGATACTGTGGTCACCCTAACCTATTGTGTATCTTGGAGGGAAGACATCCAATTTCTGAAGATTAAAGGTGCAGCCTAAGTCTTACAAACATCCCTTTCTTCAATCCTCAGACAACCCAGTGAGACAGGCAGGTATTATCATGCCCATCCTACAGATGAGGAAACCAAGTTACTAAGAGATTGAAGAACTTGCCTAGATTACATACGTTATGCCCAGAATTTTTTCTTTTTATTAAAGATTTTATTCACTCATGAAAGACAAAGAGAGAAAGAGAGGCAGAAACACAGGCAGAGGGAGCCTGACGTGGGACTCAATCCTGGGACTCCAGGATCAAACCCTGGGCTGAAGGCAGGCACCAAACCGCTGAGCCATCCAGGGATTCCCTATGCCCAGAATTCTTACTGTCATTCCATAATTAGCATCCTATCATCCTGTTGTTTCTTCTGTTTTCTTTTTCTCTTTTCTGTTTTCTAGCAGGAAAAAAGCAGCTGTTCTGATGAGTTTACTTATGTTTGATGGAAGGTAGTGGCTTTTGAAAATGAAACTAGAGAGGTGACTGGAAAGCAAATAAAGACCAGAAGAATCAGTATGTCCAATCAGCAAAGTCTCTGTTTTCTCTGTATTGATTCTGTTCCCTAATTGAGAAAACATACAACACAGATTTGGGCATCAAAAGTTTCTGCTCCATCAATCTCACTTCTGCACGAATACAGGTATGGCCCCTGACAAACGTCTAACATGTGGAAGGAACAGTGCAGTTCAAATGAGTAAGATGGAACTTTACCATCGAAATTGCACGAATCTTTGCAATTCGTGCAAACACGAAAGAACAGTCACTATTCTTCTTTTTTTAAAGATTTTATTTATTTATTCATGAGAGACACACAGAGAGAGGGGCAGAGATATAGGCAGAGAGAGAAGTCTCCATGCAAGGAGCCCAATATGGGACTCAATCTTGGATCCTGGGATCATGTCCTGAGCTGAAGCAGGTGCTCAACTGCTGAGCCACCCAGGCGTCCCATGAGAGTATTCTATTTATTTATTTATTTATTTAATTATTTATTTATATTTTTTTTATAAAAGATTTTATTTATTAATGAGAGACAGAGAGAGAGAGAGAGAGAGAGTCAGAAACACAGGTAGAGGGAGAAACAGGCTCCATGCAGGGAGCCCGACGTGGGACTTGATCCTGGGTCTCCAGGATCAGGCCCTGGACGGAAGGCAGCGCTAAACCGCTGAGCCACCCGGGCTGCCCACCCCCACGAGAGTATTCTTAACAGAAGACATTCCTGCTTCAGGTCCTGGATTCCTACCTCTGGCCAGTGAGGACACCAGGCCTCATTCTGTCATAAGCACAGAACTGTGTAAAATTGAAAGGCCTTTCCAGCAATGGTTATTCTTTCAATTATTTTACACTGAGAGAAGAGAGTAAAAAACTATAAAAAGCAGACAGTAAATGAAATAGGGTGAGGACTGTATATAATACCAGACACTCACATATCCAAAAGCTACAAATGGAAGCAGGAGCTACTGACTGGTTCATTCCAGACGACTGAAGGTCAGGGGGAGGAAGGGTTCAGCTAAAACCCGTTATCTGTCTTAGTGTTGTTGGGTATTTTGTTTTAGTCTCTGTTGATACAGAGATTACTGGTGAGAGCAAGCACACCTAGGTACATGCTACTAAGAAACACAAAAAAGGCATAAATGAAGACAAAGTGCATTCCTCTTATTTCAAGCCTTCCTTCAGCAGTTTGTTTCATTCCAGAAAAAACAACAGATAAATCCTTTACATTTATACAAAAGAATTTAAACACTCACAATGCACACATTTTACCTTGTTTTCACTTAACAGTGAATTTCTTGGAGAGGTCTCCTGACCAGTACCTCCCAAGGTCAATCTTATTTTTTTGGAATGGGTTATGCAAGATTTTGTTGGTGACTCTAGCACTGGGTAATTTTCAATTTATCTATTTCGTATGGTTTTTATTTTTTATCTTTTAATTTTTTAAGATTTTATTTATTTATTCATGAGAGACACAGAGAGAAAGAGAGGCAGAGACACAGGCAGAGGGAGAAGCAGGCTCCATGCAGGGAGCTCAACATGGGACTGGATCCCAGGTCTCCAGGATCACACCTCAGGCTGCAGGCGGTGCTAACCTGCTGTGCCACCGGGGCTGCCCTTCATATGCTTTTTAAAAAAATTATTTATTTGTGTATGTGTGAGAAAGAGCACGCATGCACAAGCTGGGGGGAGAGGCAGAGGGAGAAGCAGACTCCTTGCTGAGCAGGGAGCCCCATGTGGGGCTCGATCCCAATTCCCCCAGAGATCATGACCTGAGCCGAAGGCAGACGTTTCATTGACTAAGCCACCCACGTGCCCCTATTTCACATCCTTATCAAAAAAGTTGCTTTTGATGAAGTATGACACAGGTCCCTAAATGACAAGTTAACATTACTATGCAGATCACTATGCTTTTTAAAGTAAAATTTAATAGACTCTGACCTCAAATGTTGATTAAATGAGGAGAGAAAAAAAAGTTCAAAGAAACTAGAGAGCTCTTTTTCATCAAGTGGATCTGAAAAGCTCAGGGTATATGGAATTCTGCTATGGCTCCATCCTTCCTGGAGGAACAGGAAAGCAAGGTGAAGAAACGAATTCCTGGTGCGAGACTTGGACATCAGTGTCCATGCTCACGCTCACCTGAGAGCACACTAGAGAGCCCTGCCACCTCGGGACTCCTGCCATTTCACACAGCCTGCTTCCAGCATCTGGTTGGTATAACACATGGGAAAAGCGACAGGATTTACTTTCAGTTCTGAGAACCATGACTCACCCCAATACTCTGTCAACTATGGCTACATTTGTAGTATTAAAAAAAAAAAAAAAAAAAAAAAGGAAGAACAGGAAGAAGAAAAGGAAAGTCAAAACATCTCAAGACCAGGAGGCAGGGCACCTAGAAACCTACCACCTCTCAGTTCTGTCAAGTGATCAATAATTCCTCTTTCATAAAGCTGTTTTCAAGAAAAATCTAAGTTTTGTGTCCTCTCAAAATGGTCTTTCATGCTTTTAAATGAAATTAGAAGATATTATTACAAAGTAGTTTTCCTTTCTTCCTGGACTTTCTACAAGCAATGTTTCCATGGCATAAGAAATCTAGTTTCAGGACTGTAATTCCATGATAGTACGTGAGTAAACTAATTTAAATATGCACAGATCTAGAAAGTGGTATGTGAAGGGGCAGGTAACCTATGCCTGCAGAGTTTGATTATATTTTATTTTACTCACATCTATAAAATCCCTTTTTACTTCCTATTCCTCTAGAAGACACGGTCAGTGTTTCTCAGAAGCTGGGCAGGTTTTGGCCAAGTTTCTGAGGTGACATTAAAGGCCTGAGATTTATCAATGTCTGCGGCACAGTGAAATGTTCCCTGAAACATACACCACTCAGGCTGTAGGAGGAGGTGCTGCCCTCACCTCAAAGAAACTGCCACTGCAGTTCACATCGGGCATGTCAACCCACATGTCTTCCACATACATCTGCAACCAAACAACTCCTCCCAAATAAGTAGCTCTGGTGTTATCCTCATTCCACAGAGGAAAGGTGTTGGGAAGGGCCTTGGCTAGCTGAGTGCAGAGTTATATTCAGGACCCTTCTCCTCTGACGATGCTCTACCACCCGGTATTTTGTGAGTCAGGTAAGTGCATGTGCTTGGTCCACCAAGCTCACATCTTCTAACAGCACAGACGAATGCACCTAAGTGTGTAGACCTGCCAAGGAGTCAGGATGGAGGGGACTTAACAGATGGGTAGGCTCACACCTGGAGGTGAAGGGTGGATCCAGGCACAGGGCACAGAGCATGTGGCCCTGAGGGGACAAAGCCAGCCCTCTGCGCTCTCCCTGCCTCTCTGCTGTATTTCCTTCTGGCTCGTACCATCACAGCAAAGAGCCTGTTTTCAAAAGGCTGTTCGGCTAGAGTAAGAATTCCGGATGTTTTTTGTACTGATGGAAACAATACAAATCCCCTTCTCCAACCCTATGCACAGACAGCGAGAGCCTGGGGTGACCGATGTGAAGAGCATTTATTCCCCTCCCGCCAGCAGGGTCTTTACCAGGTCAGCCCGTGGTGAAAGCCCATCTCCACCCTGAACAACGGAGCACAGACGCTAAGCAATTTTGCCCGACAGCAGTGTTTTATTGTTATGACACTGTCTTGTGACCCACTTTACTCCCTGCTCCTTACTTCTTGGTTATAAGCAGTAATTAGTAATGTCAGCGTTCTGGCTGGATTGCTCCAGGCCCATTAATAATGCAAGAGTAGGAACAGGATGGATGCGTAAGTGTACAACAGAGGTTTCAAGGTTAAAAGCAGTAATGGAGAGAGCTATGGTGGGGGGCGGGGGTGTGGTGGTGGTGGTGTGCAGGTGGTGTTGTTAGGGGAGGAAGAGAGTATGTGTGTAAGATAGAGGGAGAAGGATGAGGGATAAAGAGAGATATGGAGAGAAAAAGAGATTTAAATCTATTTTTTGAAATGTGCAGCTTCCCTTTAGGGCAATATGTATGGCAAAGCACAACTTCCCAGTGTCCTCAATCAAGCTTGCACTCTCTTCTGGGTGGACACACATTTCTGGCCACCTGGCAGGGAGCATGTCCCTGCTAAGTCTCTGGGACTGGAGAGTTACTAGTGTATGAAATTGAGGTCAGAGGAAAGTATACTAGTATCTTTCAAACATATTTTCGATGTTTTAAATGACTTCTCTTATAAAAGGCAATGCCTAATGCCTGCTTGTTCAGCAGAACTGGTACCTTCCCACTTAATGCTTTTAAAGGAAAGTCAAGACAAGTGATGCAGAACAGGCCCTGGGTTTGGCAGCCAGGCCCTCCCTCATGGAAGACAAGATTGCGTTGTTACGACTGCTTCTGCATCTCTGCAAATCCCCCAAAGCACCACGGTTCCAAGGGGGATTTCAAAAGGTACAATATCCCGACATTCCTGCAAAGAGCTTCACAGAACTGAATGACCACACACAAGCCTGCAAATCATACATGGAAAAGGATTAGAACAGCTATTTGAGAAATAGTCGCTTGGTAGGTGGGGGAGGGGCCACACAGCAAGGCTGACCACCACCCGTGACTCCTGAGCTGCTCCTGTGACTCCTGAGCTGCTATCTTCACTGTCTTTTAAAGTAGAGAAGGATTTGCTACTAAACCTTTTATTTGTACCTCGCATACCAAAAGTGAGCTGTTTTACATACTAGGAAAATAACAACTGTATCTGTTAGTTTCACAACCAAGGGCAGACATTTTAAAAACTGGTCATCGTAATGCTTAGGTGAATCAGAACCCATTCTTACTTGTGAGTCAGAAATAGTCTCTGTGGGAAAAGGAAGCAGCTGGAAGCAGTCTTGAATGGTAACTAATGAAAGCTGTATTTATCCCCATGGGGCTCACTTTGGGGCCATGGTTTTCTCACTGGTTGCATATACTGTCCAGCAGCTCCTGAGCACGTGCTGTAGATGGGGCTCCTGCAGAAAGGCCACTGAGAAGAAAGGCAGAGCTGCCGAGTTCCAGCTTTTTTCACTTGCCCTGAAACCCCACCACCTCACATATAATCTGAGGCCATGCACTTTTTTTGAGGGAGGTGAAGTCGGCCCCCACGACGATCCAGGAAAAATGGCTATAGGCTTGAAAATACATAAGCACAGCTTAAAAATCACATTTCTACTTTTCAAGTTCCCTTAAAACCAATAAAACAAAATCCCTTTGCTTTAAAATTTCAGCGTTGACTGGGTTGATGAAAATGGGTGCATTATTTTTTGAAATGAAGGAGTAATGGATGCATGACCCCCTCCCACCCCCAGTGGGCCTCCACTAAGGCAACTCCTGGGGATCAGTGCAAGAAACTGCCTTTCCGCATGGATTTCCTGTACATGTCAGCACACCTCTCCTGTGCTCATCTGAGACCCACCCGCTGCTCTATATCTGGCTTTTTTCACCTAACAACATATTGGGTGCAGTTCCCTGTTGGCACTACTGGACCCATATCATCCTTTTAGATCTTATGGTACACCATGGGCTGGCTGACTGGAGTTCATGGGCCATATCTGACCGGCTGCCTGTTTTTATGAACATGATCTTCCTGGATCACAGTCATGTTCATTTGTTCTACATTGTCCAGGGTTAGTTGTGAGCTACAAAGGCAGGATGGAGTTGCTGTGACAGACTATATGGTTAGAAAAGCCTCAACTGCCTGCTATTGTGCCCTTCATAGCACAAGCCTGCCATCCCCTGGTGTGTGCCACTGTATGCCTGCACCAAAATATATTTAACTTGTTTCCTGTTGATGAACATTCAAGTGGAAAATTCCTTACTCCTTAAAATTCCTTGTATTCCTTAAGAATAAAATTAAACTCTGCAAATGCTGAGAGGCATTAAGATAGCTGAGGAAGAGACGAGCAGCAACGAGCTGGGAAGAGGTCAGCATGGAGGAGGCGGCTTAAAGAGGGAACTTCAGGGTGAGCTATAACCTCCCAAAGTGTCACTTCCTCTTTTCAGAGGAAGCAAGAGGCGAACTGTAGGTCTTCTGATAAGAGGAAATCCCCCTTTGCTATATCAAAGCTACTCCCTGTGTTTGTGTTTTTCTAAGTTTGGCAAGGCTGCCTGAAGCATACTGTGACCAAATTAGGAAGTGAGCAGGCTGCTGTCTCTAAGCTGGTCACCACATGGCCAGGACGCCCAGGCATGCGTAGACAGTGATGGATGGGAGGGAGAGGCTACATCCAAGAAGGAAATGCTATTTGCTTGAGAAATTAGCCTTATAAAAATTGCACTTAATAAGTGTTCTGTAAGATGAAATTCTCTTGCTGCTGCTGACAACAAAGGCTTCAAAGTTTCTACAAAGACTGAGTGTGACAGGCAGTGGAGACAAATTCTTTTGGGTGTTATTTTGTTTATTCCCACGGCAGTGAGGATATTGAGAAGTAACAGGGAAAAATACACCAATCAGTTCTTTAATAGATTAATAAGATATTTACTTATACATTGCTGACAAAAAAAAAAGAATTTAGACAAGTCATGCTAAAAAAGAATTGTGTAAATACTCCATTTTACCACTGCCTACCTAATTGCTTTATTTGCTTAAACATTAAGGTTTAAACTAATCATATATATATATATGTATATATATATATATAATTTTTAAAAAGATTTTATTTATTTATTCATGAGGGACACAAAGAGAGAGGCAGAGACACAAGTCGAGGGAGAAGCAGGCTCCCTGTGGGGAACCAGACATGGGACTCGATCCCAGGACCCTAGGATCACATCCTGAACCAAAGGCAGAAGCTCAACCAATGAACCATTCAGGCGTCCTTAAACTAATCCTATAGTTTCCAACAAGGTCTAGGAATGTGATACTGAATCATTATACTGAACTTCTTTCTGCCATCTCTGCTCAGTGATATTCTCTTCCAGGAATGACTTCTGAGTTAACTTTTGATTCTGAGCCAATGAGCTGAGAATCTATCCTGACCACCAGTTCTATTTGGGTAATAAAGTTTAAACTTGAAAATCCTTGCTTTCTTCCCAAATTTTCAGATCAGCAAGATTTTTGGACATGGTTTTTATTCCCTGAAGAATGTGCCTGGTTCAGTTCCAGCATCCACTATGAAATAAGATGTACAGTTAAGACTTAAGGTAAGTGTAGGGGCGCCTGGGGGGCTTAGTCAGTTAAGCATGTGGCTCAGGTCATGATCTCAGGGTCCTGGGATTGAGCCCTGAGTAGCGTTCTAATCTCAGCAGGGAATCTGCTTGTCCCTCTCCTTTTCTGTTCTTCCCCTGCTCATGCATGCTCCTCTCACTCCAATCAATGAAAATTAAAAAAAAAAAAAAATAAAAAAAAAAAATAAAGGGTTAAGGTAAGTATAAATGACAAAACTTAGTCCTTAGTCCTTCTTTACAGGAAAACTTTTGCGGGAGCCAGGCAAAAAGATGTGGGCACAGTTCCTGGCTCAATCTGAGAACATGCTCTTTCTAGGGCAGTGGGCACTCTGAGAGAAGGCAGAGGCCCAGGGCAGAGGTCTGCGCAGGCGGCCATATTGTGGCATGGGGCTCCTGCTCAATGTATGCTGAGATGGTATTCTGGTTTCTTCACCAGGCTGTTACGGGGTGGGAATTTTGTAGCCACTCTAATGTTGTCAAAATAGCTAAAAGTTTGCTTTCTACCTACTCCTATGATTCTGAACATTTATTTACAATCACCTAGAGTCCATGAATCTTACAGCTAACAACATTACAAAGGATAGATACTTTTTGGAAGGCTCTGGCTGACTGACACATAAATCCACCAATTAAGAACTGTATTTCAGGATGCTCAGGGCATGATCCTGGGGTTTCAGGATCAAGTTCTGCATTGGGCTCCCCTGCTGGAAGCCTGCTTCTCCCTCGGCCTAGGTCTCTGCCTCTCTGTCTCTCTCATGAATAAATAAATAAATAAAATCTTAAAACAAAACAGAACAAAACTGTATTTCTATTAGTCTGGGTCTCTATGGCCCACCATTAGCAGAGGCAAACTGTATATGGATGGACAACTGAGGACATATACAGTTAGAGAGCTATCCCTGAATCCAGAGCCCATGTATAACTGAAAGACAGAAATTGGGTAATTTCCTCAAGCTATATTAACCTCTTCCTTTTATCTCCACAATGAAGGTGTCGGGGCTATACGGTCTCCCAGGTATCCTTTATAAATCTAGCACCTGAAATTACAAATTGAGAAAACCAGATGCCAGTATTACAGAACTACCTGTAGGCAGGCTCAGCGTAGCTTCTCCGAACAGGGTTTGAACTACGCATTCATATTCCCACCATATGAGTATAAGATGCCAAGGATACCCACGCCTGTTCTGACCTCACCCTGCCCAATCAGATGGCATGCCTCCCACTCTCAGCTCTGACTACTGCCACCACCCTGCAGCCTGGCCTAAGTAGGAGGTGTGCCCGGCAAAAGCACCACTGTGCTCTCTCCCTGGCTGTCTTCTGCTTTCTCACTGCAGTGCAGAAGAACCATGGCTCTACACAAGTTTCATTGCCCTTTTATGGTAGAAAAATGAATTGCTTGCCCAGCAGTGGAGCCGAGAGAGATGACAGAACGGAAAGTTGTCATTTGTTGTGGTTTTGGCAGCAACAGAATAGAGTGTTCTCCTCTCAGCCACCCTTGGATGGACAGTGCACGCCAGGCATTCAGCAGGGGAAAAGCAAACCCCAGCCAAACTGCTCCCAGATGCATTCCTTCCTTGCTCTGCCTGCAAAGGGATGTGTTTATTTATGAAGAGTGTCAAGTCTTATTTTGGTGGAGATGCACTTTTTACAAAACAAGGTTTAAAAAGGCCGTTTGTGTTCTGCTGGAAGATCTAAGCAGAGGTGCTCCAGAAAACATGTTTCCAATCAGACTGCATCCAAGGAACAGCTTCATTTCCTTGCACAATGAGGTTGTGGGACTGGAGCTGGGCAGGGAGGTGACCTTGCTTGAAGGAGGGGCTGCAGCTGTTGCTGAAGCCCAGCCCAGGCCATTCCCTGTCTCCTGCATGGCTCAGAGGGATGGAGGAGTAGCCACTGACTCCAGATAAATACATTCCTGGGAAAACACACCAATATCCAAGTCCCTGGGGTAACAAACAGCAGTTGGTACCAGAGGGCCTTAAATTGTTTGCATTTCTGTCAGGAGGCCCACAGGAAAAACAAAAAAAAAACAGGCCTCACAGCAGCTGGGAAAACATGTTGCAAAAGGAGAATTAGGCAATTCTCTGTATGCACATCGGAGTTAGGGAAATTAAGCTTATCTGAGCGAGAGAAATTAAGCTTATCCAACATGCTTTCAGCTGGAAAACAAGCCTTTTTTAAATGGGTGGGGAAAAACTTGTGATGGTTACATGGTTTCTTCCATATTTAAAGCATCCAAGGACTAAAAAAACAGCTGGAAATGTAGCAAAGCAGCAGTCACTATAGGAGGAGCCATGTGTCTGGTTTTGCCGTAGCCAGCACTGTGGACCCCTCTACCACAGCACCCCCAATCCCACCTCCACTACCAAGAGGGGGGTGTACTCCAGGGACTGCTGGCCTCCTGCACATGTGTGCCTAGGATGTGTCCACTGCCAACCTTGGACTGTCTGCCTCTACCACCACTCTTAACTGCTGCTGTCTCTCCCTTCTGGCCTGGCACCCCAGTCAGCCACAGAAGACTGGTGTTTCCCTAGGCCAATTCACTCACACTAAGGCCTTCTGGAGAAGACTAAAAGAATGCTAGCACATGTCCACAGCACTGTACAAATGGGCTTTGGGACTGGAGGGTTTGTTAACCAAGGACCATGAGACCACTGTGCATTCCCAGGTCTCGGGTTGCTACGTCACCAGAAGTGACCAGATGTTCCAGCCTCTCCCCACCCCCCCATGCCCTCTTTCATGGCTCTACAAGGCCCATCCATCCTCCCACCAGCACTTTGATCATACCATTCCTACATCATCCCTACATCAGGGTCACAAGAGCTGTGTGTATGTGTGTGGGGGGGTCTGGGATCAAGAGTCAGGCCCCTGTTTTGCACAGCCCTTTTCTATCTGTAGTCTACTTCTCTCCTGCTCTGTTACACACATCTACTGGCTGACCTCTGAACAGTTCTGTCTGAGTCACTCCCTGGCCAGGAATACCGGTCTACCTGTTAGAACTGTCAGGCCAAGATCTAGTTCTCCCACAAAGTGTTTCCAGACTGTCCCCTCCCCTGGCTCCCTCCAGTAGTCCCCATCACCATCTACTACTTAGCTGTCTGCACAAGGAGCTGGCCTTCCTGACCTAGATCTCAGTGTAGGGCTGTCACTGACTCTTGTATTTCTTCGGACATAGTAATGCTAAAAAAAAAAATCTGCTAAACAAATGACCAAATTCCAATCAAAGTCCATCAGCCTGTATGCTGAGCAAGCCTATGCTGAGCGAGCAGCTAAGGAACATGTTTAGAGAAGACAGAAGAAATGTAGGGAGAATGGGGCACAAAAGCCTCATTGGCTTCCACACAACTATAGCAAGGCAAAAGTTTTAGGAAGGAGTGAGTCCAAAAGAAGAATTGCACAGCAGACAGGGCCATGGTGACAGAGGCTCGGGGGTGGGGGGTAACCCGTGCCTGGAGAGAAGACTGTTGCTGAGAGAGCTAAGGGGAGGTCAGAGTGGGCACCAGCCCTGGGAGAGAAGAGGCGGCAGCTTTTATGGGAGGGGAGAGGGCTGGGAGCTTAAGATTGTGGCAACTGGAGATGTTTAGAGCAGCAAAATCTCATTGAAGAGGAGAGAGGAAGGGAAAAGGAAAACTGTAGTCAAAGATAAGAGAAGAAAAAGTTGTGATCTACGTCACTCTCTGGGCTAAAATCTCAATCAGCTTCTTGGGTGTAGGGAGCTTTTGAAACTTCAAATGCTTTTCATAGGAATTTCTGATGGAAAATAAAACTGAAAAGTGCTTTTATGAGGCTATAGGGATTTGATATGAGAAACTCAGTCTGTCTCTCTTTGAAAAGCAAATACCAACACCAGTTTGAAAACCCTCAGTATTGGAAACCAGGGACTTTGGACTGGAAGGACACTTGAAAGGTCATCTGGTCTCTTCTCTGGCCTTGAAGCTGCACCATATGCTGGAAGTCATTCCAGAGAAAGGAGTCTATCCAAAGTTGTCCAAAAGCCTCCAGCAGGGCCCTGGCACAGGGCCCCAGGTTCCCAGAACCCGTTTCACTGGTTACATTATAGTCTAGTGATCTTGGAATTCCTGGGAGCGATCTTGAATTCCTGGGTAGCTGAAGTCTTTTTATTCAGGGAAGCTGGAAAACAGTAGGTCCCTACCACTCCTACAGAAGAATCTTACACGAACAGAGAAACCACACACACACACACTAAGCCTTCCCTCCTCCAAGATGATCAGCCCTTTTATCTTCCCACAAAGAGCTGCTGACATTTTTCCTATTATGTAACAAATTTTACTCCTCTCTTAAAAAAAGTGACCATGCTACAGAATTGGACACCTGAGTAAGGGTCTTTCCAGTTCCCAAGAGTAAGATGCCTTCAAAGCAATGAAGTAGGTAAGAACACAGATACAGAAAAGCTAAGTGAAACTAGTTTTTAATATGGTATTTTTAAAATTAACTTTTTATTAAGAAAAAATTTAAATATATAAAAAAGTAGGCAATAAACATGAGTGATGGGTCTCCACATACCCATCTGTCAGGCTTAATAAGGATCATCTCAGGGCCAATCAACTTTTTGTACTCCATCTACTCTCCCATCCTCTTGCCCAGTGTAATTTTATTTTATTTTTTTTAAGATTTTATTTAGTTATTCGTGAGAGAAGCAGAGACACAGGCAGAGGGAGAAGCAGGCTCCCCAAGAGGAGCCCGATGTGGGACTCGATCCTGGATCTTGGGATCATGCCCTGAGCCAAAGGCAGACGCTCAACCGCTGAGGCACCCAGGGGTCCCGCCCAGTGTAATTTTAAAGCAAATCTCAGAGGCACATCATTTCATTAGTATCTCCAAAAGATAAGGACTCCTAAAACCACATACCCAAATCACACCTAAAGCTGCACAATACCAAGTAAGGCATCCCTGGATTTTAACTCCTGATATTGTTATCTGCTAGCTGTGACTGACCAGAGAAGGAGCAGAAGTCCCTAAGAGAGACTACTGGTAAGAGCTCTACTGGCATGCCCCTCAACATCTGCCTGTTTAACAAGGTACCAAACCCCCACCTCACAGGACCCCGACGACCACCTTTGCTCTTTCTGATAGAATGACACAAGAATTGTGGTTGTGCTTCTTACCCTGACCTTGGCAGACTGGACTTAGTTTGTCAGCACTGATCTTAGTCACCAAGGTCATTCTGAGCCTGTTTACTCATGGAGCATTAATATGTGGTGCAGATACAGAGCACAGAGCTGCCATTCAGTTTCGAGAGATGGCAGGTCTGGCTCCTGTGACAGTGGAGATGAAGGGCAATGGGTGCTGGGTCTGGGCGGTTAATCCCACTTAAAACAGTAAACTGGCAGACAGATACAGACACGCATTTCTAATCGTGGTCCTGGAGGTGGCCATGCAGCCTCTGGGGACTAGAGAGGTGACAGAGGTTCTTCTCATTCTCTGTATGTTTGTTTCAAAGTCAGGGAGGACACTGAATGGTAAAACACCATTTACATTGCTCAGGCACTACACAGCAATAGGAAAATGACCTTGAATCCAACAGCACACACGAGAAATTTCACCCTGCAACAGCTCTGCTCTATGCTTTAAGCATTCCTCTTTGCTCCTGTTTCCCTTGCCCACATTCCTCCTCCCTGACACAGACACCCACAGGGAGATGGGGTGTTTTCATGCCTCTGTTATTACCATAGCAACAATTTCTCTTCTACCTGCAAGGGTGGAAGCCCTGCAGTGTTCTGTGCAGAGAACGCAAAGAGGGGACATGAAGGCATTATGCTCCAACACATAGATGCACACACATGCATGCACGTGTGATGCACACACATACTCCTCCCAAGGACACTGCAATGAGAACTGGTAAAACAATTTTTTTTTTCTTTTTGGTAAAACAAATTAAATCAAAATGCTGACACCTGGTCACACAATTAGTGAATAGATAATAAAAAAAAAGGCAAATGACTATAAAGAGATATTTTGTAGATATCAATTCCTGAGGGATTTTTTAACATGAAGATTTCTAAACACTGTGAATCAAAATGCATCTCTCCTTTGATGAGGCCACAGGCACACACACAAAAGCCATTAAGTTATTTTAACAAAATATATGAAGGCACTAAACAAATAATGTGTGGTTTCCAGAAAGAGGCACTTAAAGCTTATGATTCCTATATGGTTTGTGAACAGGGCTAGGCTGAAGTGCCCATACAAGTCTGTTAATTCACAGTCTCTTTCTTTACATACCACAGACAATGTATCTTAGTAGAAACTCAAACAAAAGAGAGACAAGGAAATATGTCCTTTTACTACAAGGACAGTGAAAGGTGAGCAACCCTGACCTCCAGGCCTGCCTGCTACAATAGGGGTTGGTGGAATGGTCAAGATTCAAAGATGAGCACCTTCCCGAGAAGACAAAAAACATAACCCGTGAGTCATGGAGACTAACCATGGACTTTTTATCTTCACTTTGTGACTAATTCTGAGTTCTCTAGCAAAAAGTACTATCGTTTTTCTAGGTCCTTCCTACATTCATCTCTTTAAATATTATTCCCTGAGATGCCAATCCTTTCAGACAGGGATAAATAAAAAAATGTATCAATGAGAAACCCAAGAAGAGGTCGTCACACAGCAGTGCTGTGGACCAAGCAACTGAGACTCACAGGGCAGACCCATGGGTAGCCTTCATTAGGACACAGTTCTCCCCAAGGTAGCGGAGGTCCTTCTCTGAACCTGAATGATGTGGGCTGAAGTGACAGCTACCATTTCTTACAGAAAGTATTAGCACAAAATTTAGCTTAAAAAAACCTATCCCCTTTCCACTGTGGCATGCTAGTAATAAATGAGTTTTCGGGGCACCTGGGTGGCTCAGTGGTTGAGCGTGTCTGCCTTTGGCTCTCAGGTCATGGTCCTGGGGTCCTGGCACTGAGTCCCACATCGGACTTCCTGCAGACAGCCTGCTTCTCTATGTATTTGCCTTTCTCTGTCTCTCTTATGAATAGACAAATAGAATCTTTAAAAAAAAAAAAAAAAGTTTTCTGAGTACATGATCTGAAAGGCTAAGTAAGGTATGTGAGGAGTCATTTTTTGGTTCCTCATGGGACCTTACATCTGCCCATGTTAGGGGAATCCCACACTCCTGCAGGAGATTTTACAAATTTGGGAGAGGGTCCTCCTTTCTAGGTATTCCTCACCTGCACGCACTGTTGGCATCAGTCTCCACCTTTCCTGTGCGGCAGCTGTTTCCTGACCTCAGATGTGCAGGCACTGGAGCACATGCTTCTCCTATCTTAGGCTGTTGACTCCTCTGCCCTCACTTTATGAGACCCAGTGGACGCATCACTGACTTTCCCCAGTAGTCTGCAAGGTAGGTGCAACCATTCTCACTGTACAGATGAAAAAACTGTGGCTCAGGGAGATGTATTTACCCTAAGTCTCAAAGCCAAGAAATGGAAGAGCTGGAAGGAAAGCATGAGCCGGTTTAATATCAAAATCTCCTGTGTTCCCTATGACGCCAGACTGTCTCCTGAGCTGTAGCAAAGGTAATGGCCATAGGCACCTTGCCACTTGCAGCTTTGCAGCGCCCAGCCCAGTGCCGGGTCCAGAACAGCACGTCAGTGAATACTTCTCACACAGTGCTCCTCAAGAGAAATCTCAACACTCACAACTCACAACCAGCGTAAGTGGTTGAGCACTGCTGACAGAGGAGGGACACAAAGCCTCTTCATTTTCAACAAGAAGTTCTGTGATTTGTCTCCTGGAAGGGGGTAACATTTTAACCATCTAGAGTAGCTTCCCTGGGTGAGAAAAGAAGCACCAGAATGTTCTCTGGGGGCAAGGCAAAGTAATGCCCACCTCCGGGGGGTGGGGGTGGGGGGACGAGAAAAGAAGTGAACACCCAAGTCCACACCAACAGCTCAGCCTGTCTTGGACCACTTCGGCTCTGAAATGCACTCTTCTGCCTGCTGGAGAGGCAGTGCTAACCTGAGTTTCCAGGGGAGAAGTGGTTGCGCCAGCCCTCTGGAGGGGCAGCTCTGGAAGCACTGCTGGTGCCCCCTTACCAGCCTCCTAGCCTCCTCTAAGGCAGGCCAGGAAGGAGAGGAGGTTGTTTTCACCACTCAGTGCCCAATATCAAGTGACAGAAAACATGAAATATAAGAATAAAAACTACTCCTGTAGGGCTAAAGGGAAGCAAAAATAAGTGTTTTATTCATATTGGCTTTTGTGTTTTACTTGTAGGTATATATTTGTGTATATGTGTGTTATACGTATATTTTTAAAGATTTTTTTTATTTTTGAACAACCTCTACGCCCAACGAGGGGCTTAAACTTACGACCCCAAGATGAAAAGTTGCAAGCTCTACTGACTGAGCTAACCAGGTGCCTCCTATGTACTTATGTATATATTTTACCCTTCCTCCCCTTAGGTAGATGTCTATCTCCCTTTTGAATAAGTGTGCAAACAACAAATATGGTATTTATAGGACTTTTATTGGGAAGGTTGGAAAGGAAAAGAGGTAAGCAATATTCTGCCTTTTGTTGGTTTTATTCTTGGGAACACACACACACTGAGAGAATCAGGTTCTCTATTCCTAGTGTTAGATGTGTTAAGATGTCAAGTAATGAATTATCAGCCAGAATCTCCTAAGGATCAAAAAGCCTATGATGAACACATTCACTATGCTGTCTGCTATGAGGAATTTTAAAAACTGAAAAGTGACAAAAACATTAAGTCAAAAATAGAGTTAGATCCTGAAAGCTCATTGCCACGATGCCAGCTCTGCTCTGTGCCTGACTGGAGGATGGCTCACAGGGATGCTGCTTAGGATCTACTCTGGCATTATGTCTGAGGCCGGGAAGCCTCCCTCTGGGTTCTCACCACTGGGTAGATACTATCACTCCACACCTCCATGGCCATTTATTTCGGGTGGCTGTGGGGAACACAGGGAGCTGAGAGCCCTGTGAGGTACTTATCCAACATGGGTGCATACCATGCAGCCTGCGGTCTTAAGCTATTTTGCCAAAACCCTCCAGCTCTGAAGGAAGTGATTCACCTTGTGAGTAGGGGCAGGCCAAATCCCTGAGAGGGAATTCCCACCCCACCCCACTTCTTTTGTGGACTTGCATTATGAAGCATGGACTTCCATGCCAGTGAAAAAGCCCTCATTCTGGGACTTAAAAATCCTTTTGTTACCCATTTGTTTCTTGTCAACATAACTTCCTGAATAAAGATCCTCCCTGATAGTGGGGACAAGAGGATCAAGCTTCATTCATATCTAGATAAATGTAAATGCCTGTGCTCAGCACAGGAGTCAGCTGACTGGCTGGGCCTCAAATTATAGTGCTGCTAATAAGTGCCAACCGTCCACTGTCACAGCTGGAGCCGCCCTGGCACTGACAGCTGGTCCAGGCTCATTTACATTCTCTGCACGCAGCCATTCAGCTACTGTAGGCGGCTGCAGATGCCTGTTTTTTAGCAACAAACTGGTTCACTGCAGATGTGAATTTTGGTTATATTTCACTGCTGTAGAGTCGGTAACACTGAATGCTACAAAGGATAAGATAGGGCCTGGAAACAGTAGAAAAAGAGTAAGAAAGAGAAATGAGAAACACAGGGAAAAATGGTGAGAGAGACAAAGGAAAACAAGTACAAGTGACACCGGGAAAAGACAAGTGGTTGTACAGCCACACTCACTCTCTTGGCTTCACTAAGGAACACCAAGCCAGGTGTCCTTCACAGTTCTTTTTGCCTAAAGTCTTACACCCAATGGGTTTCCCTCCTTTAGTGCTTACTTCATGAATAGACTTAAACCTCCACCTTGTAGCTCTGGCCACCTTTCTGGAAAGCTCCATGTACAAACCTCTGAATTTATGGAGCAAAGCTATGGTTTTGGAAAGGTAGAGAAAGACTCAACAGGGAAATTCTGACCCTCAGAATAAATATTCCAGAAGCACTGCTTTCAAATCTCCTTTTATCTAACACTCTGCAGTCCCACACCAAACATTTTCAATTCGTTCCTAAAAACAGCATGCTGAAAACAAACTGGATGAATCCTTTATCTGTGAACACACAGGGCGCAGAGGGCCTTGACAAAAGCATTCCATCATATCAATGAAACAAAGACTCTCTCCCCATTTCATCAAAGATACAGTATCTTATTCTCTTAAGGGATTTTAGAGGAATGATTCCAGGCATTCAAGCCTGCCTCTAGATAATGCATTAATATAAACGCCTCATCTGGAGTGACAAGTTCCTGGAAATCTAACCGGAGCTTAGATTACTGGCAAAGACACTGCAATGAGGAAGCAGATGCCCTTAGTCTCACATGGGCCAAAATCAGTTTGTGGCTTATTTCTTAAAACATTAGCAATCCTCAAGGATTAATGATTGGTTTAGCTACCTAGTTGAAAAGAAACAACGTCATAAGGAGAATTCGTGTAATTGAAAAGGTAAATGCATAGGTTCTAAAAACACGACATCTCTGCTATTAAATTCTGAATGCACATAGTGGTTTGCTTTGGTACTAAGCCTAAAAGAATTCTGTTTATGAGAGTGTCTTGCTGACTGACATACTTCTGAAATGCTCCAGAGAACTGTTCGTGGAGTACCAGTGCCACCTCGTGGTGACTCCTCTCCATAGCACCTAATAAGGAGGGACCAGCTTAGTTCTAATGATGAGGTGAGTGAACTCTCCCCTCCTGGTGAAGGACCCTCTGTCCCTGCCTCAGGTTCCCAAGACAGTTTTACTTTATTTTTCATGGTGGGCTAAATAAACTCTGCAAACCTTACCCTAATGGTGAAAAGTATCCAGAATGTGGATGCTCTCATCTTCAGGGACGGTCAAGTTCTGAAGCACAATTCATTGAGAACATCTTATGATGCATTCTTTTTACTGGAAAATGTTACTAAGGGACATAAATGGAAATATATGGAAATATAAAATTTGAACTTATTAGGACTGACTTTAATGATAAGAATTTCCCCAAACTCATCTAATGAATTTGAGGTGATTCTAAATCAAAATGCTATAAGCACTCTAACTCCTGTGATCTACTTCCTGGATGCCCTGCCATAGGCTTTCCGTGCTCCCAGCTCATTCCCTGTCACCATGGTTCCCTCCTTCCAATGCTTCTTACTCCTGACTACAAAGTTTTCCTCTAGGCTACATCTTGCCTCATGTTCCTCACCCCAGTCACTTTCTAAGTAATTACTGAGCACCTACTATGTGCTAGGCATAAGCAAGACATACACATAGAGTACCTCCATCCTCAAAACTCTACATGTCTAAAACAGAATCAACCGAATTTCTTTTCTCCTGGAATCTTTTTCTATTTGTCTTTTTTTTTTTTGAGAGAGGGGAGGGGAGAGGTAAGAGAGGGAGAGAATCCTAAGCAGGCTCCATGCCCAGTGTGGATCCCAATGTGGGACGACTTGATCCCATGACCCTGAGATCACAACCTGAACCAATCAAGTGTTGGATGCTTAACTGACTAAGCCACCCAGACACCCCTCTTTTTCTATTCTATTTGCAATTGTATGTGAATAGCATCATTACCTACTTAGTGGACCAAACCAGAGAAGTCAGTCATCGGGACTTCTCCCCACCTCTAGTCAGAATTTCTCCTTCTAATCCTATCTTCTCATTACTCTTACTCTTCAAATCTGCTCCTTTTCTCCACCCCCATCATCCATTTTGGTTCTCATGATCTGTATCAGTCAGCACATGCTAGGTTATGTTGTTGGAATAGACTCAAACTTCAGTAGCTCAAAACAGAGACTTATTTCTACATGTTCATCTTGGCAGAAGAAAAAGACACAACGAACCATCAGCTCTCTTTTTTGTTGTGTTAAAAGAACACTTTAGGGCAGCCTGGGTGGCTCAGCGGTTTAGTGCCACCTTCGGCCCAGGGTGTGATCCTGGAGACCTAGGATCGAGTCCCGCGTCAGGCTCCCTGCATGTAGCCTGCTTCTTCCTGTGTCTGTGCGCCTTTCTCTCTCTCTCTCATGAATAAATAAATAAAATCTTAAAAAAAAAAAAAAAAGGAACACTTTACATGAAACCTGCCCTATGAACAGATCTTCAAGTGTAGAGTACAGTATTGCTAACTACGCATATAATAGCTTTTGTATCTCAGGTGACTGAAATTCCACATCTATTGCATGGCAGCTCCCTCTTTCTGCCTCTCCTGGTCTCTGGCAACCACCATTCTAGTTTCTGCTTCTGTGAGTGACTACATACCTCCAGTATATGGAATCATATGGTATTTTTTTTTTTGTGAAGGGCTTATCTCACTAACATAACGTTCTAAAGGTTCACCCATGTTGTAGCATGACGGGATTTCTTTCTTTTAAAATCTTGACTAATGCTCCATCGTATAGAAAGACATTTTCTTTACTCATTCATCCACGGATAGATATTTATGTTGCTTCCATATCTTGGCTATTCTGAACAATAATGCAATGAACATGAATACAAATAGCTCTTCAAGAACCTGTTTTCAATCGACAAATACTCATAAGTATGATTGCTGGATTGTATAGCAGTTTTATTCCTTGATTTTTTTTTTTTTTTGGATTTTATTTATTTATTCATGACAGAGAGAGGGAGAGAGAGAGAGGAAGAGACACATGCAGAGGGAGAGGGAGAGAAGTAGGCTCCATGCAGGGAGCCCGACGTGGGACTCGATCCCGGGTCTCCAGGATCAGGCCCTGGGCTGAAGGTGGCGCTAAACCGCTGAGCCACCCGGGCTGCCCTATTCCTTGATTTTTAAAACAAATTTTATCAATCTATCCATCCCCCACCTCCACATCCAGTGTGGAGCCCAATGTGGGGCTTGAACTTACAACCCTGAGATTGAGACCTGAACTGAGATCAAGAGGCAGATACTTAACCAACCAAGCCACCCTGGCACCCCAAGATTTTACTTTTCCCCCCAAAAATGTTCTCAGAATTTTATTTTTAAGTGATCTCTACACCTAATGTGGGGCTAGAACTTACAACCTTGAGATCAAGAGTCACACGTTCCACCAACTGAGCCAGTCAGGCGCCCCTAATTTTAATTTTTGGAGGACACTCAATACTGCTTTGATGCACCATTTTACATTCCCATCAACACTATTTTCTTTTTTCCTTTTTTGTGATAGTGAGCATCCTAGTAAGTGTAAAATGACCTCACTGTGATTTTGATTTGCATTTCCCTGATGATGAGTGATGCTGAGTGCCTTTTCATGTATCTGTTGGCCATGTGTATGTTCTTCTTTGAAGAAATGTCTATTCAAGTCTTTTGCCCATTTTTTAATTGGCTTAATTCTGATTGGTTGTTATTGAATTATAGGAGTTGCTGTGTATTAGATATTAACCCTTTATCAGAGTATTACAGATATTAACCCTTAAGTATTAATTTAGTAATAATTAAGTAGTATTAATTAATTACTTTCTCCCATTCCATAGGCTACCTCTCCATTGTTGATGGTTTCCTTGCTGTGCAAAGGATTTTCAATCTGATGCAGTCCCATCTGTCTGTTTTTGTTGTCTGTGCTTTTAGTGTTATATCCACAAAATCACTGCAGAGACCAAAGGTTAGGAAGTTTCCTATGTTTTAATTTTTAATCCATTTTGATTTTTGTTTGTGGTATATGATAACATCCAATTTTCATTCCTCTGCAGGCACCATTTGTCAAGCAGAATGACCTTTCCCCATGGTGTAATCTCAGTGCCCTTGACTGCATAGGTGTGGGCTTCCTTCTGGGCTCTCTGTTCAGTTCCATGGGTCTGTAGCTGTCTTTATGCCAGTACTATACTATTTTGATTACTGTAGCTGTGTAATAAGCTTTGAAGCCAGGAAGTAAGGGGCCTTCAGCCTTGTTCTTCTTTCTCAAAATTGTTTTGGCTATTTGGGATTCTTGACAGTTCTCTACGAATTTCAGGATTTTTTTTTTTTTTCCTGTTTCTGCAAAAAAAGCAGTTGGGATTTTCATAGACTGTGATTAAATCTATAAGTGGCATGGGCAGGTAGGTATGAAATTTTAACAATATCAACTCTCCAATACACTGTGTTAGTTGATTCTAATTGGGACCTATTTGGCTTCTTGAATTAGGATATCCATTTTCTTTTTCCAGATTTTGGAAGTTTTTGGCCATTATTTTTTCAAATAAGCTTTCTGTCTCTTTCTCTCTTCCCCCGAAATTCTTGCAGCGTATACACTGGTTCACTTAATGATGTCCTTCCCATTTGTGCCTCAAGCTTTCCTTATTTTTCATACTACTTCTTTTTTCTTTCTGTTCTTCTGACTAGATAATTTCAATGACCTGTCTTTGAGTTCACTGGTTCTTTCTTCTGCTTGGTCACATCCGATGTTGAATCCCTCTAGTGAAATTTTCTATCAGTAATTGTATTCTTCAGCTCCAATTTTGATTTTTCACAGTATTTTCTTTTTGTTGATATTCTCATTTTGTTCACATATCATTTTCCTGAACTTGTTGAGCATCTTTAGGACGATTATTTTGAATTCTTTGTCAGGTAATTCACATACTTCTTTTTCTTCTGGGTCCTTTCTGGAGATCTACTTTGTTCCTTTGGTTGACCATTTTTCTTCTTGTGTGTCTTGTTGCTTTGTGGTAGGGTCCATGAATTTGAAGAAAGTCACCTGTTCCAGTCTTTACATACTGGCTTTGTATAGGGAAAGATCTTTACCAATCAGCCTAACTACAGATTCCAGGGGCCTTTATTTTGGATGTGTCTTTTCTGGACCTAATGTGTGTAAATTCCCAATTAGAGAAGTTTTGGCCCCCCCCCCCCTTTTTTTTCAGGAGCTATTTATAATCTTTTCCCCTCTGGTGTCTATATAGTACTGCAGGTACTCTGGAGCTGTTTTAAGCTGTTCCAACTCCTTTTTGTTCTCAGGAGCCCCCAGGCATCTAGAGAATGGCTGGTCTCATCAGTGCTGAGGTGGGCAAGAGAGAAACCAGTTCCTTCAAAAACCTCCTATCCCCAGAAGCTAGAACACTGGATGCATGCTCCACTCTTCCTTTCTCTGAGGGAGAAGCTGCCAAGTTGTATCAATCGCTGCCTCTGTCTGAACTGTGGGTCCTTTGGGGGGCAGCAGCAAGCCTCCCAGCTCTCTTGTATTCTCAGATGCATCCGGGCATCTAGAGTACACAGAGTCCTGTCAGTGCATTGAGTCAGGTGAGACAATAATCAGCCCTTTAGGCAGTACTCCCCAAAGCCAGAACACCAGACACCTGGTCCAACTTTTTCCCTCCTCAGGGAGAAGCCATGAGTTGGGGTTTTCCCCAGTTCTTTCCACAATAAACAGAGAAAGGGCAATGGTGAGCAAGTGTATGTTAGTTTAAAATGTTGTCTTTGGGGGTACCTGGCAGCTCAGTTGGTAGAGCATGTGACTCTTGAATCTCGGGGTTGGGAGTTCAAGCCCCATGTTGGGCATAGAGCATACTTAAAAAAAATTAAAAACGAGTAAATAAATGTTGCCTTTGTTCTTGGCAATCTCCTGAGTCCTGGTGTTCCTTCCTGTCAGTGCTTTAGGGTCAAGAAAGATCAAAGCCGGCCCCTTAGATAGCTGCCCAAGATGTCTGAAAGCTAGATTATACTTGAGTCTTCCCTTTACCTCCCCTGGGAAGGAGCTAGGATTTAGGGGTTTCTTGCACGTGCAGGTAGGAGTGGCTCTGGCAAGTGAGTTCCATGAATTTTCCTACAGGCTTCAATGCAGCTGGCTATTGAACTATTTGGAATGCGGGAACCTCTTAACTGGTTTCTAAATTTTTCACAAAGGAAACTGGTCTATGTACCGTTGATCAGTGTTTCCATAGGGGGCTGGGAAAGGAGGGTCTGAGGCTACCTACTGTGTGCCACCTTGTTGACACCATCCCAAATTATGTTTTTACCACTTTTTCTGCAAGAGACTGACCTCATCCACACTAACATTTCATTGACCAAAAGAAGCTACACGGCCACCTCCAAGGTCAACAAGGCATGTATATCCCTTCCACTGAGAGGAAGCTGACAGTTTAATGTCTTTGCTTCAGATCTTAAAAGCCATTGGAACACTTTCACTGACATTCCAGGTTGATGTTCTGAAGACACTCACAGGACACTGTTTCAGACACATTTGTGCCCTTATCACTGCCCGTAACTGTCTCTGGAGAATAATGGCCTCACCTTCTCTTTGACATTTCAAATTGTCTATGAGTACTTTTCCTGGTAGGGACTAATTTGGAATCCTCAGAGGAAATGTAGTTCCCAGCTCCATCTTAGCAATTCATGGAGACTCCACAGGAGGTGGCAGTGATGTGCACCTCTCACCTGGACTACACAACAGCCAGAGATCTCGTTACATCAGTTCCCTTGCTGTTCTCCCCTCCACCACCTTAGACTGGTGTTAAAGGCCTATATAACCTAGCCCCATCCAGCATGTGAGCCTTCAGAACGCTACTGCTCCTCAGATCTAGAATATTCCAATATCTTCACTCTTCTCCCACCCTTGCCTTTCCTTCCCTTGGCTACTGCTTCTCTAGGCATTCCAGTGCTCAGGGTGGTTAGGTATTTCACTTAGTTCCAAAAGTCAGAGACAATTGGGACAGCTGTTTTAGCCAACAGCCTGTGGTAGGGAGAAATTATTAAACGGACATGTCAGTTCTAAGAGTATGCCCAGACTTTAAAAGAAATGTGAATGCTGAAAACGAAAGAATAAAATTTAGTACATTAGTTTATAGTTTCTTACTCCTTTCCCAAAGATTACTTTTGTTTCTTCACTCCCTCGTAAGGCAGAGATATTATAATGTTCAACTCTGGTCATGCTATTTTATTATTATTATTTTTAAAATTTTTAAAAAATTTATTTACTTGAGAGAGAATATGTGCACAAGCAGGTGGAGGGGCAGGAGGAGAGAGAATCAGGCTCCTCGCTCAGCAAGGAGCCTGATGTAGGCTCTATCCCAGGATCCTGGGATTGTGATCTGAGCTGAAGGCAGATGCTTAACCGCATGAGACACCCAGATGCCTCGGTCATGCTATTTTAGAAAAATGACTTAAAACATACATACATCTAGGTTGATGCTAATATTTAGTAAAAACTGTCAACTATTTACAGTAGTCTGTAATTAGCTGACACATTTTAAGACATTCTTAGCTCACAGAAGAATCTAGTTAAAGAAGATTTTCAGCAGGAAGGTGACTGGATGGCTTTGGTACCCAACACAATCAGTTCTTTTAAGAATAGTTAGTGAATAATCTACCCAATGCAACAGATGCGACCATGATGCCCAGGCCTTCAACCAAAGGAGTGTTGTCTGGACTTTGAAAACAGCAGGAAGAGAGTGTATGTGTGTGTCTGTGCACATGGGGAAGGTTATTTGTTTTTTGTTTTTGTTTTTTTTTTTTAATTTTTATTTATTTATGATAGTTACAGAGAGAGAGAAAGGCAGAGACACAGGCAGAAGGAGAAGCAGGCTCCATGCACCGGGAGCCCGATGTGGGATTCGATCCCGGGTCTCCAGGATCGCGCCCTGGGCCAAAGGCAGGCGCCAAACCGCTGCGCCACCCAGGGATCCCTGGGGAAGGTTATTTGAACACAACAGGGGAGTGAAAAAAACAACCAAGAAAAATACTGGCACACTGAGAGAAACAAAAAAACCCTTCACATTTTACCTTACAACATCTGGCCTTATAGAAAGAAGGCATACAAGAGGAATCTAGAGCTTTGTGACTGGAATTCCACAGGTGGCCCCCATTTCTGTAACCATGTCAACCATGATTCACAAAGTATTGATCTTCATTTACTTTCATGAAAAGGAACACACACAAATCCTTCTCAGGGGTCAGCACAGAGATAACCAGCAGGTATCTGGCCATTAGTGTAGTCCACAACACCAAAATTCAAATGAATCTAGAAAATAATTTGCTTCCTTACCTTTCTGCAGCGAGGATTGGGACAACTGAACCTCTTCACATCACTGTCCAACAGAGCAGGAAAGCTGCAAGAGGGGCATCTACAATCAAAACAGTAGAAGGAATATTACTCAGAATATTAAATTGGTTCCATGTGACAGCTCATGCTAACGGAGTTTTAAGATGGACAGTCATATCTCCTTACTTTTAACTAAAACACGCACTGAGGCTCTGCTTTGTACTGGCTCTTATCCACAAATGCAGCTGCCAATTTGGGTCCTATCTCAGTGCAAACCACTCAATAAACAAAGACCCCCTATCTTTGTAAGAACAACTTGCACGTCATTTTTCCTTTATCCTCCAACCCATGCGAAATGATTGTACCTGTAAGCCAAGTGATGAAGAGGTACCAAGGAATGTAGTAAAATGTAAATATTTCCAATAATAATAATATTCCCTTATTGCTCCGAAGACAATGCCAGAAGACCTAGAAGATCCAGCTTTGTCACAGAATGTTTATCTCTGATGAAAGTGTTCAGACAGTCTAATGGGCAATGAGGTGACAGATGACACTTTCTAATTCTGAGAACTGACCTGACAAGCTCATCAGCGTAAGCTGCAGTGACTTCTTCTTCAGCTTTCCGTTCATAGTATTTATACAGGATGGTCTGAGGAAGCACCTTCTCCAGCTCACTGGTTGGGAACGAACACGTGCAACTGCCTTCCATGCAGCTGAGTTCTGACTAAATTATAACGTCAGGAGGCCAAAACAAAACAAAACCAAAAAAAAAAAAAAAAAAAGAAGGAAAGAAAATTCAACTAGATTTTTAGAAAAACATAACCTCAGTGGTTCAATGCATCCCTCAACAGAAAGCCAATAAACAGTGGTTAAGAAAGAGACCACAAAGTCCATCTCTGATATAGGACCAGAGGGCCTCTCTCAGTGCAAACCACAATTAAGATGGAGAGCAACAAGGAAAATCACGGGATAGTATCTCTCAAGGAAGTATATGTCAGAAGAGAGTTGATTTCCTCCAGAGACCCTAAAAAGACAGGAGGTATAAGGTATCAGGGAAGGCAGAGATAAATGGTGTAAGAGGGGACTGACAAGAATATGGACGAAAAATAAGAAGGTTGTCTGACAAACCTCTGTCCAGATCCTGTCCCCTTCAGATGGTCAGGGGACTAAAACTCTTCCAAGAGAAAGGAAGACAGCCTCTGGGACAGCTGCCCAAGCAGGCCCTAGACATCGCCTTCAAAGCCATCAGTAGCACACTGAGTCCTCCTCACAACACATCACTCCAACTTCCTCTTTTACCTCTCTCATTCATTTTTAAGGACCCTTGTGATTACACTGGGCCCATCTGGATAATTCAGGATGCTCTCCCCATTTCAAGGCCACCTGACCAGCAACCTTAAGTCCCCTCCACCATGTAAGGTAACATTCACAGGTTCTGGGATGATGGGGATATCTCTGGGGGGCCATTAGTCTGCCTACTACAACATCCTGCTAGTAATAGTTACTCTGTTCTTGACTCAACTACAATTGACTTTAGAATAACTGATGTTGAATGATTTGATTATTGGTTATTTTTAAAAATTCTGGTTTTTAATCGTTTGTTAAGACAAAATAAAATAAAATTCCTTTTCATATTTTGTTACGCTGGTATCAAGAGACACTAATTTTGGACAGAGAAATATGACCTTGGACAGTTACTTCTTTTTTATTTTTATTTTTTATTTTTTTAATTTTTATTTATTTATGATAGTCACAGAGAGAGAGAGAGAGGCAGAGACATAGGCAGAGGGAGAAGCAGGCTCCATGCACTGAGAGCCTGATGTGGGATTCGATCCCGGGTCTCCAGGATCGTGCCCTGGGCCAAAGGCAGGCGCTAAACCGCTGCGCCACCCAGGAATCCCCAGTTACTTCTTTTTTAAAAAGGCTTCTAGTTATTATTATTTTTTGTCTTTTAAAAAGTGTACTTATTTTTAAGTAACACATGGAGCTCCAACTCATGATCCCAAGATCAAGAGTCACATGCTCTTCTGACTGAACCAGCCAAGTGTCCCCATAGTTATTCGTTTTTTTTAAAAGATATATATATATATATATATATATATATTCATTCATTCATTCATTCATTCATGAGAGACACACAGAGGCAAAGACATAGGCAGAGGGAAAAGCAGGCTCCCTTCAGGGAGCCCGATGTGGGACCTGATCCCTGCACTGGGGATCATGCCCTGAGCCGAAGGTAGACGCTTAACCACTGAGCCACCCAGGCGTCCTTATTCATTTTAATACAAAGTCCTTAAAAAATTTTATTGGAAAAAAACCAACAATGCACTCTCATTTAATAGCTGCAAGGGTCTCTTTGTTTGTATTACAAAAAGGATTGATGAGTGAAGAAGCTACTGCTCTTGGAGCAGGCACAGGGGCACAGAAGAATGCTGTCACTTCCTGAGAAGAAATCCACCTGGCTTACAACCAACACAATCACACCAGCCAGGGGCTATCTGGCAATCACACACACCCCAGCTTGTCCTAACAGCTCCACCTCATCCCAGAAAGGGCAATTTCATCAGGCAGGTACAGCTACCTATAAATGCAGTCTCATACTCTGTATTTCCTGTGTGTGGACCTATTACATGATTCTTACCTTTCCAGATCCAAAGACGGCCTCTTGGGCATATCTGATGAGACATTCTTTGCAGAACAAGTGAGCATCTGCACACTGTGTCAGCTCCTCGAATGGAAACTCTCCATAGCAGCAACGGCACTCAATAAGCTGGCCATCCTGTGGGCCATTAGAGACACATGAGACACTATACATGGAGGCAGAGGGGCAACTAGATTTTATATTCCTCTACCCCCAAATACACGCTGAAATCAAAAGCCACCTCTTGAAGGCATAAAACAATGATGAGCTGTTTGCTGCTCTATACATAGCTTGAGGTGCTAGTACAAATATACAAATATGTAACTAAAGATAGAATTTTCACAGGTTTTTATTCTTTGAAGTCATCCTTTGTATAAAGTGATCATATCACGAGTCCCATGGTGCCAGAACTCTAACATTTGTATTCATATGCTAATATGATTACGAGAGGGAGAGGGACAAGTGGCACAAGGGATGTTATCCCAAAAAGCTTCCAAAGTTGGATTTTGCTCTTCTTTTAGAAGGCAGGAGTGTGAGGAGGTTGTTTCAGCCTACAGTGTATATTAACAGACCATTGAAGCTAGCTGGGGCAGCAACCTCCAATACTGTGAGCACCATGAAACTTGTTCTTCTAATGGAAGACAGACCCAGCCCCCAGTCCATTCCCACCATGTCAGAAAAGGCCTCTAGGAGAGGACAGCAGACAGTGTACAAAAGCCACCTGGTCCTGAGGTTAGACATATCTCTTCCTTCTAACTTTTTGACACCAGAATTTTAAATTTTCCTCTAAGAAAATATTCAGTGGATTGCAAGGAATGTTCTTTAAAAGAGAAACAATTCTTGTCATTATCTGTGCTTCAATTCTGAGCCAGTCTGGATTAGGAGTGCCTATTATGGTTCGATCCAACTGTAATTTGGTTGAACCACAAACCCAGCAGATCAACAGGAGATTATACAGGAACCAATATGCCACCAGGAAATGTGATAAAGAAAACAGGTTACGTAAATACCTAGAATAAATGAATTAGTGAGATTTCAAATTACCTTTTGATACTGTTCTTCATTCATCTGCAGGGCAAGCAAAAAGTCTTCATGCTGAAGAACAATACATGCAGATACAAATTTAGTAAAGATGCCACAAACACTTAGCGTTCATTTCCATAAACATAAAAGAACTCTACTAGGAATAATCATCTCTTCAGTTACACAGTTTAGTAGTTTAAAGAGATACCTCAGAGTAAATTTAAAATGCACCAGAAAGCTAAATATAAAAAAGGAAACCAAATATATTCCTGCACGTTGCTGCTGGGAATGCAAAACAACACAACCACTGTGACACTTGGCACTAGATAATAATGTCACCTAAGTATTTACTCTTTGATTCATCCACTGCACTTCTAGGAATGTACCCAAAGATACTCTGGGGCAGAAATAGGAAATATTGTATGTTCAAGGTTATTTACCATGGCACTATTTATAATAGCAAGAAACAATGGAAACAACCTTGAATGTCCATCGAGGAGAATAACTGAATCAACACTAGTACTGCAGACAATGTCACTCTAGGCAGTTTTATTTTTTTAAAAGATTTTATTTATTTGAGAGAGAAAGAGAGAGGAGAAACAGAAGCAGGGGGAATAGCAGAGGCGGAGGGAGAAGTAGGCTCCCAGGTGAACAGGCCCGATCCCAGGACCCTGAGATCACCACCTGAGCCCAACACAGATGCTTAACCAACTGAGCCATCCAGGTGCCCCCACACTAGGCAGTTTTTTTTTTCTTTTTAATTATTTTATTTATTTATTCATGAGAGACACAGAGATTGAGAGAGAGAGAGAGAGAGAGAGAGGGCAGAGACACAGGCAGAGGGAGATGCAGGCTCCATGCAGGGAGCCTGACGTGGGACTCGATCCTGGTTCTCCAGGATTAGGCCCTGGGCTGAAGGCGGCGCTAAACTGCTGGGCCTTCCGGGCTGCCCACACTATGCAGTTTTAAAAAGGAAAGAAAAGGGATGCCTGCATGGCTCAGTGGTTGAGTGTCTGCCTTTGGATTCCAGGATCAAGTCTCTCGCATCGGGCTCCTTGCAGGGAGCCTGCTTCTCCCTCTGCCTCTCTCTCTCTCTCTCTTTTCTCTCTGTGTCTCTCATGAATAAATAAATAAAATCTTAAAAAAAAAAAAAAAGGAAAAATCTCTGGCTTAAGAGTGATCATCAGGATACACTGCTAAGTTTAAAAGCAAAGGACAGAAAAGTGTGCTTTCAGGTAAGAAAGATAGGTAAAAACAAACCAAACCGCCCCCCCAATCCCACCCCTCCCAATATATTTGGTTTTACATAAAATAAGGAAAGACAATAAAAAACTACTAACAATGGTTATACAGAGGGGCATCTAGCTGCCTCAGTCAGAAGACCATGTCGCTCTTGATCTTGGGATTGTGAATTTGAGCCCCATGCTGGGTGTAGAGATTACTTACATAAACTTAAAAAAATTAAAAATTCAAATCCAAAACAAACAAAAAACAATGGTTATGTATAGAGGGAGTTAGGAAACATAGGAGGAAAGGACAGGGCAGAGGGTAGATCTTTCTGTTCCTTGTTTTATAGTTTTAACTTTCAGAACTAAAAATGTTTTACATAATTTGGGCAGCCCCAGTAGCCCAGTGGTTTAGCGTCGCCTTTGGCCTGGGATAGAGTCCTGGAGACCTGGGACAGAGTCCCACATCGGGCTCCCTGCGTGGAGCCTGCTTCTCCCTCTGCCTGTGTCTCTGCCTGCCCCGCCCCCCCACCCCTCGTGTCTGTCATGAATAAATAAATAAAATATTTTAAAAATATATTTTACATAATTAAAGAACAAAATTAGATAAAAACAAAAAACCAATTCCTGGGGTGCCTGGGTGGCTCAGTTGGTTAAGTGTCCAACTCTTTGATTTCTGCTTAGGTGGTGATCTCGGGATCATGGGATCAAGCGGAGAGTCAGGCTCTCTGCTCAGCTCAGAGTCTGCTTGAATTCTCTCTTCCTCTCCCTTGGTCCCTTTCCCTGCTTGCATATATGCGTGTGTACACTCTCTCTCTCAAATAATAAATATTAAAACTGAAAAACCAATACCTTAAAACTTGAAAACTTGTCATTTATCGTATCAAAATATCAAAACTTAATTGTTTATCAGGTTAATGGTATAACCACACACTTATTCCAAGTGATTTTATAATATTTTGATTTCATATTCCTCATCTGATATAACCTGACAAGAAAATTATAAATAGGGCAGCCCAGGTGGCTCAGCGGTTTAGTGCTGCCTTCGGCCCAGGGTGTGATCCTGGAGACCTGGGATCAAGTCCTGTGTTGGGCTCCCTGCATGGAACCTGCTTCTCCTTCTGCCTGTGTGTGTCTCTCTCTCGGTCTCTCATGAATAAATAAATAAAATATTTAAAAAATTATAAATAAATCTTAGGCTATATTCAGTAGCCTTTAGTAATAATATTGGGCTGTTGTTTCAGAAATATAAAGTATATAACAAAGAACAAAGAATAAGGAAAATAAGTCACTGTTAATATAAAGAATCAAGATTTTCAGCATAAGAGGAAAGTAGTACAAACATAAAAAAGAAAAATCCCTGCAAACCAAATTTGAGACCACAATCTCAGTATGAATTCCCACTAAAAGAAAATAAGGTACATTGCAGAGGTTGTTGAGTCCAGGTCCAGGTCAGGAAACACAGAGTCTGAACTTGGGTCACCTCATGCGCCAGAAAGGAGGGATGCTGTCAGGAACAACTGAGGCACTGACCCAAAGGGGATACTCCTGGGCAGATGTGGAACAATGTGGACAAGGATATGGACTCCAAAGAGTCAACCCAACACTTTAAGCACTTAAAAAAAAAAAAAAAAATTTATTTTTTTAATCATGAGAGACAGAGAGAGAGAGAGAGAGAGAGAGAGAGAGAGGCAGAGACATAGGCAGAGGAAGAAGTAGGCTCCCCACAGGGAATCTGATGTGGGACTTGATCCCGGGACTCCAGGATCACACCCTGGGCTGAAGGCGGTGCTAAACCGCTGAGCCACCCAGGTGTCCCTAGCACTTTTCTGATGAGAAATTAATGACTGCGATGTTCTGATACCATACCATGGAATGTGCCAACATCTGGAAGACCTATATAACTCATGAATCAGTGTTTTACATGATAAAAGCACACCAAGTGTGGAAGATCCATTATAGTGCAAGCTACGCTAACAGATTTTAATGTAACAGATGAGAGGTAATGGTGATAGATGGATCAAAAATTCTAATTTCTGCTCAAGATCTAGAATTTTATCATTGGTTATAAATAATCACTTTATTTTTGAGATTAGGCCCAATGCCTACTTCTGAATAATCTATTTTTCTGTTAGCATTTTTTTTCAAGTAAAAATAGTGATTTTTTTTTTTTTTTGGGGGGGGTGTCTGATTTGGCAGCTTGCACAAGCACTTGTCAGGCCACCATCACAGTCAGGATGCAGTAGAGGTGCTGTGTGGAGATTTCCCATTCTGTCACACAGAGCATCAAAAGGTAATGTTCAAAGGTCAAAATTTGATAAAATAAATAAATTTTACTGTTTCGTTGAAGGCATTATTTATTATATTATTAATTCATTATTTATTAAATTTTTTTTTAAGAGAGTGCATGCACGTGTGTGCATGAGGGGGGTGGAGAACAGAGGGAGAGGGAGAGAATCTTAAGCAGGCTCCACACCCAGCACAGCACGCTTCCAAACCCAGTTTTGTTTTTTCAAAAGCTTTATAGTTTATTCAAACCAACCACTTCAGAGAGAATACAAATCTTAAAAGACAGTTTTATTCTAAACCCTAAAAGCAAACCAGAACACCTGAAACACACCCCAAATCCATCCTCCTACCTCTGCCATTTCTTTGATTTTCTGCTCATAGAACTCCTGCTCTTGCTGCACAGCTGGAAGAAGGGCACGCCGGTCATAGGACCTACAATGTCGCCGCTTATTTTCCAGAAAGAACATCCTCTTTTCTATTTTTATGTCACCTAGAAGACATGTGACAACGCAAAATCATGCATACAACTGTTGCTAGGAATCCAGGGCAGCCATTTCAGTCTTCTGCAGCCTACTCCTCCTCATACCCTCCAGCAGTACAGTATGTTTTTGACTCTCTGATCATGTTGCCTGCATTTGGGAAAATTTGGCTCCTTACCATTCCCTAACTTACCATAAACATATTTTGATTTTCATGTTTTCTTTTCCCTTGTTATGCTATAAATGGAATGTTCCTCCCATCCTGGCAGTATTACACTGTGTGAATATATTATACTTTATTATCCATTCTACTGAGAACAGCTGGGTTTATAGTTCTGGGTTACTATGAACAGGTTGAATGTGTCTGCAGTTCAGCAGAGCATACACGAAGGAGTGGAAGAGCTGGATCATAGATAGGCATTTTTGCAGCTTTAGAAAACAGTGCCGGTTTTTCAAAGCAGTTGTGCCAATTTACACTCTCTCCCCACTGGCAATGCATCACACCACACATCCTTATTACTTGCACTGTTAGCCTCTAATTTTAGCCATTCTGGTAGGTGCACATGTGTCTGATGAATATTTTTTAAACTTTTTACTTTGAAAACCTTCATAAAGAAAAGCTGAAATAGTACCTAAATCCATTAATATGTAACATTTAGAATAAAAGATAACAGAATGACAAATATTAGACCATGTAATTGGCCCGTTCATTTTTATTTCTGTGGATTTGGTAATTTATATTTTCTAGAAAACTGTCTATCCCACCCAGATCTTCTATTAACTCTCTAAAGTCTCTTCTTCATAGTATCTTTTGGCTTTATCAATATTTACTCTATTATTAGGTTCCTGATACTTCTCCCACTTTATTCTCTTCAACAATTATTTTAGCTATTCCAGTGCCTTGCCTTTCCATATAAATTCTAGGATAAACTTGCCTTTAGCTACCAAAAAGTCTTGCTAGGATTTTGATAGGAATTAAAGTAAGTCTGTTTTACCAATTTCGGGAAGATTTACATCCTTATGATGTTGAGGCTTCCTGCCCAAGATCACTAGCTTTGGTTTCTTCAGTTTTCTAGTTTTTATTACAAGTCTTATACATGTTTTGTTAGATTTAAAGCAAGAATTTAATGGGAGGGGGAAAAATTATAAATAGTACTGTACTTTTAACTTTGATTTCCATATGCTCACTGCCAGTATACAGAAATACAATTGGTTTTTGGAGACTGACTTATACCTTGCAATGATACTAAATTTAATGAGTCTAGAAGTATTCTCAGTAGATTCCTTGGTGTTTCCTCATTGGTTATAACTTCTAGCACACGTTAACTGCAGTAAACAGAAGATATCCTTCTCCTGTTCCCGATTTAAGGGGAAAGGTTTAGCCATTAAACAATATTAGCTTTAGGTTTTATTGTAGAAGTTATCAAATTGAAGAAGTTCCTCTCAAATTCCTAATTTTCTGAGTTTTAGTCAATAGGTGTTAAACATGGTTAAATACTTTTTCTGAATTAATTAATATGGTCATATAATTTTCCTTCTTTAACCTGTTAATATGGTGGATTATACTGTTTTTCAAAATACTAAACCAGCCTTGCACCCCTGGAATACACATGACTTGGTCATGGCACATAATTTTTTTTTTATGTTGCTAACTTCTATTTGTTGAAATTTTGTTAATAATGACTTCTGCATGTTTATTCATAAGGGATATTGGTCTATAGTTTTTTGAGCTGTCCTTGTCTGCTTTTGTTATCTGGGTTAGTACTGACTTCATAAAAGGAATTGGAAAGTGTTTCCTACTCTTCTATTTTCTAGAAGATATTATACAGAATTAGTGTTAATTCTTTTCCAGTATAACCAAATGAGGCTGGAGATTTCTTTTTTAGGAGACTTAAAATTATGAATTCAATTTCCTGGAGAGCTATGGGGTGCTATTCAAATTACCTATTTCAATATGGGTAAGTCTCGGCATTTTGTGTTTTTAGAGGAATTGGTCCATTTCACTTAAATTGTCAAATTTATGTGTGTAATGTTGTTCACGGTATTCTGCATTGGCTGTCTGTGGAGTCTACTGTAAGATCCCCTATAAAGAGTGAGAATTCTTGATACTGGTAATTTGTCTTTTTTCTTGGTTGGCTTTGTGAGATGGTATGTTATATATATATATATTTTTTTTTGGTATGTTATATTTTTTACTGATGTTCAGTTTACATCCAGATTCTACCCAGACTCTCCATGAGAAGATCATCTACTGGTCAGTTCATAAAATGATAAAAAGAACAGTGGAGGGAGAATCCTGACTCCCTCTTAGAGCCAAGCAATGTATAACCCAAATAGCGGTGCCTGGATGGAAAAATGGCCGAAAATGTGAAAAATTAGATTCTTGAAGCAGGATTTTCAGACTATCGGTACTTGTCAATTGCTGTCAAGGAAGGTTAAGTGTATCTGTAAGTTGTACGTATTAATGCTGTATGTTGTCTCTAACATAGCAGACTTGTCAGGAGTACTCTGTCTACCCAGACTTGCAAAGAGATTCTGACAAGCTAGAGGAAGCACACAGAGAAGGACAGTCAGAAAGACAAAGCAGCAACAGACAGATTCCAAGTCTTTTCACAGACAAGAACTACACTCATGGCAAGAAATTTCAGGAATGTACATTTAACCTGATATAGAGCTGACCAACAAGGGAGTGGACCATCTTGCAAAGTGGTACTTTCTTTTCTCCACCACTGACAGAAACAAATACGGAATGACTATATATTTGGGATGTCGAGTCTAAACTGAATAAATTTAGCTGAATGAAGAACCACCTACACACTTCCCCCACTTTCTCATTCTTTGGCAGACCTGTGAGAACGTCCATGGGAGAGCACTGAATCAGACTAGCTTGGGGGGGGGGGGCGCTCAGCTCAGCACTGTTAAGGAGCTGCTGGTTTTTTCCATGCAGAAGCCACTCTCAGGTGCAGAAGCCACTCTCAGGTGCACAAGCGATCCCTCTGCAGTGAGCAATCAATCTCTGGTCTAGATAATTTTATTAGAGATAAAGCTAATTTTTGTCAGATCTTCAAGACCAGTCCTCCAACCCCCAGCTTGAGTGTGTTCCCAAACACTTTTCCACACATGAATAGAGAATTCACTACACACAATGTTCCGGTCACAGTGGGTAGAAAGAAAGAAGGAGGGCGACAACCACAGCCACTTCTTAAACATACAGATCCCCAAAGCAGGCCACACAGCCAGTTCTTGGGCTAGCCTGGCAGGTGGGCCATGCCACAGCGGCCTTTTTTGGCTGCATGGGAAGGAGAGGGTTCTGCACAGCTGCTTCACATATTTGTCAGCAAAACTCAAAGTTGTCCATTACCTTGTTCAAACTTGAAATCTATATAAGAATACTGATTCATTTCTTTTCTCTTTTTTCTTTTACCACTGGTTTCTGGTGATAGCTCCTGCCATTTTTTAATGGCATCAGAAAAGGCCTAAAAAATTGAGAAATGGAAAAGTTAGTGCTGTAAATGGGACACAGAAATACAAGCAACCCTAAATCTCATTCTGACTCACAGTTTTAGCTAGGTCCCCTGCATAGCTTACCAGAAATAGGCTGTAGCAAAATGAACAGGGAGCATTTCATTATTTTCGCTTTGACTTTCATCAACAGCTACAAGGGCAGAACCAAATGCTTACTGACAAAGGGCAACATAAGAAAACAGCAAGTGTGCAAGCTATCCTTGGCTATGTACAGGGTGGGTCACCTAAGAGATGGCTGGCGAGTCAGACTCTACAGGCATACCCTAAATGGCATACCTCTGGCCAATGGTTCCCCATCTACTTCCCACCAAAACCTTTAAATTCCTTGCAGCTTCATCTGCATCCCCTTTTTGTACAGCACACTGAGGGCAAAAGTCTTATGCCAGTGATGATTCCTTTTGTTCCATATCCTCTGCTTCTTTTTAAAATCTTTTCAATTGACATTTCAATGTACTCAAGTCTTTGTCATCTTTAAAAAAAAAAAAAAAAATCCCTGGCCTCCTTCACCTTTCGGGTTCCAGCCAAAACACCCCAGCCCGAACTTGTCAAAGGGACCATCTGTCCATGTTTGCTCATCTCACCTTTGTGCATTTCACAACTTCCTTCAATCCAGGACCGAAGACCCTCTTTCTGCTAGCTTATCTCCTTGGTAACAGGAGGCAAACTCCAGCCCCTATGTTTTAGTCATCTCACCTGGCCTCTCTTGGCAGTACTGAGAACACTGATTTCTACCTGCACCTGGTGTCCCTCCTCCTCTCTGCTGACTCCTCACCACCCTTGGCTCTCTCTCTCCCTGTGCCTACCTCATCCAGGCTGGGGAAGTTGCCCTGCATGTGCTGATGACCCTCATAATCCCACCTCTTTTGGCCATTCAAGGACCCAAATGAATTCTTTGTACTTGGATGTCTCACAGGCCTCACTCAACAGGCTGGAAACTAAATGCTTGAGGCTGAATTCATGATTCTTTCCTTCCAAATTAGCTCTTCTACAGCATTCCTCACCCCAGGAAAGGACACTCCCCAAGCCCCCTTACTGAACTCCTACTTATTTTTTTTTTTTTATTTTTATTTTTATTTATGATAGTCACAGAGAGAGAGAGAGAGAGAGAGAGAGAGGCAGAGACACAGGCAGAGGGAGAAGCAGGCTCCATGCACCGGGAGCCCGACGTGGGATTAGATCCTGGGTCTCCAGGATCGCGCCCTGGGCCAAAGGCAGGCGCCAAACTGCTGCGCCACCCAGGGATCCCCTGAACTCCTACTTAAAGAACATTCAGGTTTGTGGTTAAATTTTTCTTGCTCAGGGAGGCCCTCCTGGAGCCTCTCAAGTCCACCCTACGTCCTCCTGTTACAGTTTTTCCAAGCACTTTATGTTTTTCTTTTGAAAGATAATAGTAATGATACATTTATTTGTTGGATTCTGTTTCATGTCATCCCCTCCACTGGATGATGGGCTTCTGGAGGACAGACAAGGTGACCGTAGCCCAAGGTGTATCCTTGGCAACCTGTATGGTTTGCATTTCATACTCCTTTGGTGAATAATAAAAGGTTACAGGGATATCTGTGTGTTACAGGAATACTGCTATAGTTAAGTCACATTCTGAATGTTTATCTTAAGGAAACAGCTGTGAGCCCTTCTGGTAAAATGAAAGAAAGAGAAAATGAGTATTTTAGCTACAGAAGAGGGATAGATCATACCTCCACCTTCATCTACCTTCTATCTCTTTTCCAAAGCTCTCAAGTCTGGGAACAGGAAGCGAATCACCATGTGCTGATACACCTCTGCAAGGGAAGCACTCTGTGTGGGCCTCAAGACCCCTCATAACATGTAATTCTCATGGCAA
This sequence comes from Canis lupus dingo, assembly GCF_003254725.2. NCBI lineage: Eukaryota > Metazoa > Chordata > Mammalia > Carnivora > Canidae > Canis > Canis lupus. The sequence goes on along the minus strand of NC_064248.1, from coordinate 12,090,605 downwards.
CTCTCTGAGGGAGGGGTTCTTTTGCAACAGAGGTAAGTGAGGCTTATAGATAAAGAACCTGCCCCCAGTCAAATTAATTAAAGCTAGCATACGAAATCAGGCCAGTTGCAGAACGCAGGCTCCTTCCTCTCTTTAACATCACCCTATTTTCACAGAGTGGTTCAGAGAAACCCGCCAAGAGCTGGCCAACAGCAGAAGTCATCCTACTACCTCTCCATCTCCCTGATCAACGTCCTCCCTTGCTTTGTTTCTTCTCTTTGGAGTTCTGACTATCCGAGGTGTTCCCCCACAAACCCTTAGGTATCAGTCTTAAAGTCACATGTTTGTACTCCACAGCAAGACCACTAATTTTTAGCAAGTTTTACCTAGAGGTAACAATCCCCATCCTTGAACCAGGGCTATTTGCAAAAACCCAGGAAAAAAGGCAAGACAGGTTATGATGATCTGAATTTTATAAATGAAGTGACTGAAGGACAGATGTCATTTATTAGCAACTAATGAAACGGGAATGTGAACTCATAGCTTGTAACTAGTAGCCCAATGGATCTTCAACCATGCCACACTCCTGTCTGGAAGTGAAATGGGGTCATTACCTCCCATTTAAATACTCTTTCTAGTTAAAAGGAAAAAAATCCATACTGGCCCATGTCAGGAAACCATATCTTAAAATAAATATTAAAATAAAATTATGTTCTTTCCTTTTGAGAACTGCTAGTTATAATTGACACCTATATACTCAAAGGTACCATGGTTCCTTTTTTTTTTTGCTTCTGCTTAGATTTCTTCTAGTGAAAACATCCTTCCCTTAAGAATCCCTTTTTTCCCTTTTAATCTTCTCAAATAGACTGAAAGCTCTTTGGAAGGAAGCTAATTGGGATCCCTGGGTGGCGCAGCGGTTTGGCGCCTGCCTTTGGCCTGGGGCGTGATCCTGGAGACCCGGGATCGAGTCCCACGTCGGGCTCCCGGTGCATGGAGCCGGCTTCTCCCTCTGCCTGTGTCTCTGCCTCTCTCTCTCTCTCTCTATCATAAATTAAAAAAAAAAAAAAAAAAAGGAAGGAAGCTAATTTGTGTTCCACAGATGCTACTACTGTCCTCAGGGCCTAACTGATAACTATCACAAAGTACTCAAACACTCTATCAGGAGGAACACAGGAACAACAAATATTGAAGATGATTTTTCCTTTTATATGTATCTTGCATTTCTTCCTCCAGCTTGCTCACTCTCTCGCAAATCTAATCCCCATGCAGACTCCTGGTTCTGAGAATCAAGGATACAGGTTGCTAGGATTCTTAGGATATTGTGATGGTCAAATTTCCTTTAAGGATCACCTAAAAATACTACAATGGGCATCTGATGAAATAAAAGCTGAGGAGTGGCCAGAGACTCCTTGAAACCTGGTGGAAGTCTGGTCCCAAACAGAAATGTGTCACGTATATGGAGACAGAATCATTAAAGTACTCCAGGGGAGAAATCTAAGAAGGCTGGAACGATGGGTAGCCCGGGTGGCTCAGCGGTTTAGTGCCACCTTCAGCCCGGGGCCTGATCCTGGAAACCCGGGATCAAGTCCCATGTCAGGCTTCCTGCATGGAGCCTGCTTCTCCCTCTGCCTGTGTCACTGCCTCTCTTTCTCTCTTTGTCTCTCATGAATAAATAAAATCTTAAAAAAAAAAAAAAAAAAAAAAAGGATGGAACAAGCACTTGTCAGAGGACAGAAGTTAAGGGATGATTATAGAAGACAACACTGTTCACTACTATAAAGCTCCACAAGGGAAGGGGCCTGTGACACTCCCAGTACATGACCACAGCAGGCACTCAACACACTGTCTGAATGTAAGAAATAGTTGTATCTGTGGCAGGATTATTGAGGAAAAAGTTGACAGAGAAATAATTTTCAACCTAGGAGAACTATCAGCCAAGAGTGAGTGTATAAAACAAGACAAACTTATCAGGATCTAGAGCACAGAAGATCAAGCAAGATCCAAAGGCAAAGGGAACTCCCAAGTGGACTACTATACAGAAGCATGGAGGAGAAAGGGAAAAAAATGAATCGAGGATTGATGGACAGGTCTGACAACAGGCAAGCTGACGAAAACAATGTTTTAGAGTTGTCAGACGTGAAAAGACAGTCACAGCATCAAAAACCAAAGCAACAACAACAAAAAAGCAGATGAAAAAAATAGACACAACCAATTTTAACTCCAAGAATAATAGAAAATTCAAGAAAGGATATATTATCCTAGTACATTACTTCCCCTAGCAGTGAACATTTCCACAGTCATAATATAAAAACTTTAAAAACAGATTTAACAAAAACTATGATTCAAAAAGGGGAGTATGTATGGGTAAGATCTAGAGCCCCATCCACCATAAGAAAAAACTAAAATAATTTCTCAAACTAATCAATCAAGTATAAGCATGTGTTCATAAATGTGGAGGTAAATACTAGGAAAAAAATAAACCAGGTAAGAGTTGAGTTGTCTCTGGAGAACAGAGGAAGAACGTGAAGAAAGAGGCTTCAGCCTATGGTTTAAAAAATTACAGATAAGCAGGGAATCCCTGGGTGGCTCAGCGGTTTAGTGCCTGCCTTTGGCCCAGGGCGCGATCCTGGAGTCCTGGGATCGAGTCCCACGTTGGGCTCCCGGCATGGAGCCTGCTTCTCCCTCCTCCTGTGTCTCTGACTCTCTTTCTCTATGTCTATCATAAATAAATAAATACATAAATCTTAAAAAAAAAATTACAGATAAGCATTTTGGCACCAAGTGATTTTTAAAGTTATGGCCACAAATTACTTTGATAAATATTCACTTCAACAAGTGGCTCCCGCCATGAATTTTAAGGATGACCTGTTCCCTCCAGTCTACAAGTTACTCATTTTTGAGAGCACTTTGTCCCTACAAAGCTAACAACCAAAAGAAATATTACTGCAGCTGCAATGTGGTCTCCAAGAAAGCTACCTACAGGATGTGTCCATAAAGAGAGTTGAGCTGAAAAATCTTCAACCACACATGCACTAGAGGGAGAGTTTTTCTGCACCCTGGGCCTCCATATCATAGGCTAGGAGCAAACCAGAGCAGGCCCTTGGGTAACAAGTCCCTCCAGTGTGAATTCAGTGCTATGAACCTAAGGAATCACAGAAGGCTCTTGTGCATTTATAGTATTATTCTAAGGATTGACATTTTTTTTTTTTAATTTTATTTATTCACGAGAGACCCAGAGAAGGCAGAGACACAGGCAGAGAGAGAAGCAGACTCCTTGCAAGGAGCCTAATGTGGAGCTTGATCCCGGGGTCTGGGATCTGGGATCATGCCCTGAGCCAAAGGCAGAGGCTTAGCCACTGAGCCACCCAGGAGTCCGTAAGGACTGACTCTTAAGATCACACTGTAAGGCAGCTACTGTGTAATTTCTATATACAGAAGCTTGACAACATTCCACAGCACACAGAAGGAAGTGCAAAGAGAGGGAACTTATTCCTGAAATCTGATACATACAAAGTGCTGTCATTGATCACTCTACACTATATCCCACCTAATTCTCCCTTTAGCCACATAAAACACCCACTATTCACTGAGAGAACTAAAGCAATGCACATTTAAGACATGTGCTTGGGGCCCCTGGGTGGCTCAGTGGGTTGAGGGGCTGCCTTCAGCTCAGGTCATGATCCTGGGGTCTGGGATGGAGCCCTGTATTGGGCTCCCTGCTCAGTGAGGAGTCTGCATCTCTCTCTCCTTCCGCCCCTCATGCTGGCACTATCTCCAATAAATAAAATCTAAAATAAAATCTAGGGGATCCCTGGGTGGCGCAGCGGTTTAGCGCCTGCCTTTGGCCCAGGGCGCGATCCTGGAGACCTGGGATCGAATCCCACGTCGGGCTCCCAGTGCATGGAGCCTGCTTCTCCCTCTGCCTGTATCTCTGCCTCTCTCTCTCTCTCTCTCTCTCACTGTGTGCCTATCATAAATAAATAAAATAAAATAAAAAATTTAAAAAATAAAATAAAATAAAATCTAAAATAAAATCTACAACAAAAAAATAAAATAAAATATAAAAAATAAAATAAAAATAAAATAATAAAATAAAATAAAAAATAAAATAAATAAAAAAATATAAAATAAAATAAAAAATAAAATAAATAAAATAAAATAAAACAAAATAAAATAAAGGCTCATCCTCAAAATTAGAGACCCAAGTGATAGAAACAGAATTAAAATTAAAAAAAAAAAATCAATCAATCAATCAATCAAAGAATTAAAATTCAAGGAAGGGGGAAATCAAACCTGAGTTTGATCAAGACTCTAGACCTATCAATTTATAGTTAATATAGGGCACAGAAGGACTAGTTAATGATGCTACAGAATACAATGGCAAAATCTAGATCATCAAAACCTTTAAGATAAACAACCCTTTTTTTTTCTTTTTTTTTTTAACAACCCCTTTTTCAACAAATGAATAGCAAGAAAAAGTAAAGGGATAGGGAAAGAGGACTTACAGGTTAAGAGATTTAAGTAACCTATCAACCAACTGCAAGAAATACCTTTTACTTGGAGCTCAGTATGACCAAAGGTTTTTGACACATCTAGAGAAATTTGAAAATGACTGGATAGCTAATAATATTACTTTTTAAGGTGTGATAATGGTATTTTGATTATCTTTTTAAAATCTACCTTTTAGGGCAGCCCTGGTAGCCCAGCGGTTTAGTGCCGCCTTCAGCCCAGGGCCTGATCCTGGAGACCGGGGATCAAATCCCACGTCAGGTTCCCTGCATGGAGCCTGTTTCTCCCTCTGCCTGTGTCTCTGCCTCTCTCTCTCTGCCTCATGAATAAATAAATAAAATCTTAAAAAAAAAAATCTTTTAAAGGTAAACATTGGGGATCCCTGGGTGGCGCAGCGGTTTAGCGCCTGCCTTTGGCCCAGGGCGCGATCCTGGAGATCCGGGATCGAATCCCACGTCGGGCTCCTGGTGCATGGAGCCTGCTTCTCCCTCTGCCTGTGTCTCTGCCTCTCTCTCTCTCTCTCTCTGTGACTATCATAAATAAATAAAAATTAAAAAAATTAAAAAAAAATAAAGGTAAACACTGAAATAGTAGATTAAAGTTTAGATTTAAAGAAAATGAGGGATCTCTGGGTGGCACAGCGGTTTGGCGCCTGCCTTTGGCCCAGGGCGCGATCCTGGAGACCTGGGATCGGATCCCACATCGGGCTCCCAGTGCATGGAGCCTGCTTCTCCCTCTGCCTGTGTCTCTGCCTCTCTCTCTCTCTTTCTCTCTGTGACTATCATAAAAAAAAAAAAAAAAAAAAATTTAAAAGGGGGAAAATCCAGGGAAATGTGACTGTTTTCAGTGAACACACACATGATCAGGAGACTAAGCTATCATCATGTCTGGGGAATGGCACTGGGAAGATGTGCTATGACCATAATTAGAAAACATCTCTGGGTATGTATGCTTCTTACACCAAGTCCACATGAGCATCACTGTCCAGAGGGCAGGACCCCCATGCACCATTTGCATACAACAGGAAGAGAACGCAACAGGTTTTAGCTTCTGCCAAATAGTATGTATTCTTGGGGCACCTATATTGCGCATCTGCCTTTCTCTAAGGGCGTGATCCTGGGGTCCTGGGATGGAGTCCCCAGCATCAGGCTCTCCGCAGGGAACCTGCTTCTCCTCTGCCTAGGTCTCCACCTCTCTCTGTCTTTCATGAATAAATAAATACAATCTTTTTCTTTTTTTTTTTTAATACAATCTTTTTCTTAAAAAAAAAAATAGCATGGCCCTTTAAATATCCCATATTCATTCAAACAGTCCAACACACCCCATTTCCAGCTACTCACCAAACAGACACCATAAAAAAAAAGTATGACAGGCCAGAAAGACCAGGAAAGGGATAAGGAAGATATAAATAAGAGGTGAGCCACAAAACCCTACAACCTCCCAGCCAAATGATAAGAGGGCTGTGAGATGACCAGGGAGAAAGAAGCATCTGATAGCCAAATTCCTTTTACTGGTCCCAGGACAATGGTAGGGACATTGCTAACAGGACCAACCCTGCCCAGGCCACAGGAGCCGCCTTCAGCTGCTGCCCTTTCACTTTTCATCTGGGTTCCCTGGGAGCTCGGCAAAGATGTCCGGAACCCTTGGAGCAATGAAGATGCTAGGAGGTCCTGAACATGAAAGAGCCCTTTCTTTCTTGCAAGTCACTGTTTTTTTGGGAGGGGGAGAGGGGAAAACTCATTCATTTTCAATGACAACACAGCATTCCTTATTTGGCACAAGGAATGAGATTCAGAAATAGAAAGCACTAACTATGTTCCCCTCAGAATAATTTTACCTAAGATTAACCTACAATTAGAGGAGTTTACTGACACCTGCCTGGATCTTCTGGCTATCTATGGGGGAAGAGGCCTAGACTCAGGGTGAGGTCACATTCACCATGGAGACTTGCCTCCAGCTGGAGAGGGAAACAAGGGGAGGTGCTGGAACAAACCTTTCATACCTAGTCATCTTGCCCACCACAGGAACATTCATTATCCTTTGTATCTTCATGGCTAAACCAGAACTTCCCTGCTGCTTTTTTTTAAACTTTTTTTTTTGAAGTAGGCTCCACGCCCAATGTGGCGCTTGAACTCACGACTCTGAGATCAAGAGTCATATGCTTTACTGACTGAGCCAGCCAGGTACCCCCAGAACTTCCCTGCTTCTAATTCATTATTTCTTTTCATCTGAAACCTCCTGATCAGCAAATACCTTTGTCTATTTATCTTCACCCTAACAAACTCCTGGCTCTTTGCCATCACAAACCATCCCAATTTCCACAAGCTGAACTCTTCATTCTGTCATCACAGGAAGAAGCAGCCAAGAAGTGTGTGGCCCCACCAGGAAGACTAAGTAGAGCACCTTTCGGGTGATTGCATAGTGTCCTTTGAGCTCATGCAGGGCCCACTTGATGTCCTGACTACTGAGCATTTTGAAGTCGGCCATCAGGAGGTCAGCAGCTTGGATGAAACAACGCTGGTCAAGAGGAGCCAATTTAGAGTAGTCAAAAAAGTCTATTTTAGGCAACTGAAACGAGAGAGAGAGAGAGAGAGAGAGTGAGTGAGAGGCACAACATTAGGAGGCCAGATAGGGCCTTTCCCATGAGGGGGTATCACTTCAAGAACTGCTTATTACAAAATAGAATCATTTCCCTTGTATTCATGATTACTTTATAGAGGTTACCAGCCCTGCATAGAGATGAAGAAACTGGTGGTTCAGAGATGTTAACAAGCTGTCTGGAGTCTGGAGACTAGTTGTGCCAGTCAAAACTAGTAATTATAGCTACAGATTTGAGACCCATCTTTTAGCCATATTCTTTCCATAAAAAAATGTTTAGGAAAGACTAGCCTTTCTCTTGCTACAGAAGACATAAAGATAATTTAAAGAATGTATGGGGAATAGAAGGACTGAGTAGTCATGAAGCAGTTCTGATCTAGACTCTCCTTCACCACCTGACACACTAAATTCTAGTTAGGATTACAAATAAAAATGAGTAAGGTTTTAAAAACTCAAACTGTTCACATCTTGATACAGGATTTGGTTATATAGGTGTATGTATGTACTGTATATAAATCTTACATCAAAAGAAAACCTATAAACATACTGAACTCTAGGTGATGAAATAAACGCTGAAGTATATATGGGGCAGCATATTGATGTTTTTGTGATTTACTCTGAAATGCATCAAAATAAAATGAAATATGTGAGATGTACTGATGGGCAGAGGAGAGGGATGGATATGTGACAAAGTGGATATAATAAAATGTTAACTTTTAATAGTACTGCTGGTAGATATATAGGTGATCAGTGTAAAATTCTTTTGGCTTTACTGTATGTTTGAAAATTTTTAATAAAATATTAAAAAAAAAAAACCAACCTAAATGATACAAAGAATCCTGGCCAATCCTTGTTTCATTTAAAAAATTTGCGGGCAGCCCCGGTGGCGCAGCAGTTTAGCGCTGCCTGCAGCCTGGGGTGTGATCCTGGAGACCCCGGATCGAGTCCCATGTCAGGCTCCCAGCATGGAGCCTGCTTCTCCCTCTGCCTGTGCCTCTGCCCCTTTCTCTTTCTCTGTCTCTATGAATAAATAAATAAAATCTTAAAAAAAAAAATTTGCTTGAGGGATGCCTGGGTGGCTCAGCAGTTGAGAGTCTGCCTTTGGCTTAGGGCGTGATTCCTGGTCCTAGGATTGAGTCCCACATGGGGCTCCCTGTAGGGAGTCTGCTTCTCCCTCTGCCTGTGTCTCTGTCTCTCTCTGTGTGTCTCTCACGAATAAATAAAATCTTTAAAAATAAAAAACTTGCTTTGTAAGACCAAAGGTATGGAGTGGAGCGTGAATTTAACTTTTTGTGGGAGAGAAAAGAGGAAGTTACAACAAAAGAAGTTAAATACAGAATCCAAAGTGGCTGAGGTTGGGAAATCCCACCAAAGAATAAGTATATCCTGAAATCCTATTTTCCTAGCTAGTCTTTAAAAAAATGTGTCCACACAAAGCACTTTATTCCCACAAAGATGAAAAAAGCAGAGCATGTCCAGGTAGAGACTGTAAAACAAAGAGCACAACACTTGCCTTTGTCTCATCCTGGCTGGCAAGCAGGCTGCTACTGGGGTTGATAATGACTCGGTCTTCTCTCTTTGGATAGTCTGGATTTTCCAGAAGAAAATTACAAAGTCTGCAAAAAGAAATGATGTTATTTTCATAGTGCTTCCAAATCCTACACCTGCCGTGATTCAAATACAATGTTCAAAAAATAATGTAACTCATCATACACTCTGACTGGCCTATTAAATTGTTTGCAGATCAGAAATATGAGACAAAAGACAGATATACACAATTTCTATTTTTGCTTCTGGTTTTAAAAAGCAATAAACATACTAATGAATGCACATTTCTATGAAGTTTTCTATTAGATGTCACTATCATGTATTCACTGAAATTCTTACTGGTTGAACTATATGGAACTAGAGAATTTAGATGAAGAGTATCTACTGTTGTCAGAAAACTATGACCAATAAGGGGTGGGAAAACGTATTCATATTCACTATAAAAAACAGCTGGCTAAAAGTAAATAAATGGAACATAAAAGGCCTTCTGTTAATTCATTAATACTTTTTGTAACCCTATGGTAATATAAGCCCCCATGAAGAATTTGAGTGATACTCAGTTTGCCCAGCTAACTGCAAGGCTGAAGGAACAGACATGTCCGCTTAAGAACGGATTCTCCTCATGCCAAAGCCACAGCCTTATCCCTTTATCACTATCATGAACTACATTTAAGGGTAAGGATATAGAGGTAAGATAACACACGCTGATGTATCATTGTCCAGATTTAACAAATATTAAGCAGCAAGGTTCTTCACCTTGTAACAACCAAACACAGCAACATTCTGAGCTCTTGGGAGGATTCCACAGAGATAAGAACAGCCCAGGTAGTATACGGCACTTGCCACTTTAGTAGCAGGAAAGCTCTTGGCTTAAAGAGCTCTGAGGCTTCCCCTCTCTCCTTTCCTTGCTTCTGCAGGTTCTTAGAATGAACACTCCCTGATCCCTGACTCCCATCTTCCCAGGTCTCTCCTGTCCATATCAACAGTGGAACCTTTCATAGCAGGGAGAGGAGAGAAAAAGCACTCCCCTCCAGCTTCTCTTCTCACCCATGGGCTGGCGCCTGGGAAGAGAGTAGTGGAGGGGCATGCTTCTGCAATACCTTCTGCAGGGATTGAGAATTAGCCACCACCAAGAATTGAGCATCCACGGGGCAAGGCCTCAAGTTCTAAACATCTCTGTTCACATGCACATCTGGAGATACTACAATCCAGACATGGAGCAGCTCCTCCATTTCAAACATGCCTGTTTGTAATATTTTGGTGAGTGTGGCTACCACAACCCAACAAACTCCAGATATCAGGAACCTGGGGAAAGATAAAAAGGTCATGCAGTGAAGAATCCTCTTTGACAGAATGGCTACGCATGAGTGAAGCCAGTAATCTCCACATGGGGACATGGAGTACATGAAAGACATTCTGTTAGGGTACTGGAAGAAAGTAATACAATTCCTATTTTTAAAATATCATTCTTTAAAATTTTCTACTTTTATGTATTTTTTTAAAGATTTATTTGTATTTATTTATGATAGACATAGAGACAGGCAGAGGGAGAAGCAGGCTCCATGCAGGGAGCCCGACATGGGACTCAATCCCGGGACTCCAGGAATGCGCCCTGGGCCAAAGGCAGGCGCGAAACTGCTAAGCCACCCAGGGATCCCCTATATATTTTCTAAAGTACATGATACAGTATATGACACAGAGGTAGAATAGGTATAATTTCTAGAAAACAAAATACCAACCATATTTTAGGGGTTCTCTTCTAATTTTTATATTTTTAATATTAGGATCACCTATCGAAAAGCTGCAAGATAAGGAATTCCACATGGTGAAATCAGAGGCTGTCATTCTGTCACATATTTATATTTCAATCTTATGTCGAACCTGTTTATGATGCAATCTTTTTTTTTTTTTTTTAAGTCATCTGTGTATCTAACATGGGGCTCAAGCTTATGATCCCAAGATCAGGACTTGGGAAACTTTCTACTGACTGAGACAAACCCAGTGCCTCAGAGGCTCTCACTCTGAACTGTCATGGTCATTTCTAGTTTAGGATCTTTACCCTCACCACCAGAACTTTCCTGGAGGCTAAATGACATTCAAGTGGCACAGGTAATTAAATACAGTGTTTCTCTTCTATAGAAATAAACTATAACCAAAGATCAATATTCACAGCCTAGGGGAACTCAGATCTGCCTGTGTGTGTATATTATTTCACACCTGATCTGTCCTGACAAGCTGAACGGTCTCAAGAAAGCTCTCCTACTCAATGAGCTGGGCTGGGACTCCTAGCCTCTACTCCTTAGACAATCGTTGCTGCCTCAATCTAATGATTCATCACATGTGAGTGAAAAGTCTCGGTAACCAGCTCAAAGAGTAGATTACTATCACAGGAGTTTCTCTGGTGAATACACCTCTCCTGCTAAAATGGCCAGCTGGTTACGTCTAAAGGTGATTTCAAGACTGCATACAGGGTAGCCCCAAGGGCCCAGCGGTTTGGCGCCACCTTCAGCCCGGGGTATGATCCTAGAGACCCTGCATGGAGCCTGCTTCTCCCTCTGCCTGTGTCTCTGGCTCTCTCTCTCTCTCTCTCTGTTGTGTCTCTAATGAATAAAATCTTAAAAAAAAAAGACTGCATATAGTATGACCAAGAAAGCCACACACAATGCCAGCTTACTCAACATTGCTTTGGGCCTCCTTTTGGGTCTACATGAACAATATTTAGCTTAGCTGTGGAAATTAATGCCTAGTCCCAAGAGCCCAGGGACAAAAGTCATGTCAGGAAATTCAGAAGATGGGAGCCTTGGGGGCTCAGTTGGTGAAGCGTCTGTCTTAGGCTCAGGTCATGATCTCAGGGTTCTGGGATTAAGGCCCACAATGGGCTCCCTGCTCAGCAGGGAGTGTGCTTCTCCCTCTGCATGGCTCTTTCTCAAATCAATCTTTTTTTTTTTTTAATGGAAACTCAGAAGGCTACAGGTTTGAAAAGATTTAATATAATTACTGCATAGTCCCCTTTCTTTGGGTTTCATAAGAATTTTTATTTTTAAATTTTTTAATTTTTTTTCATAAGAATTTTTATATGTTTAAGAATGAATATTTGCATCTCAGTGATGTGAAAGGCACAGAATATATAAGTCCCTAAAGGATATGTAGGAGACTTAGGAGGTTAAGAGAACAAATTGTCACAGAATCTGTCCATTTGATCCCATTTTACTGATATTTCATAGAAATTAATCTTGCAGATACTTGAAAAATAATATTCATTTGTAAATGAGAGAAACATTAAAGTATATTGTAAATTTCTAAAGGGTTACTTTAATATTTACTATAAATTATTAAAAACCACTTAAACTTGGCATTTCCTATTCATATCAGTATTCTATAGCTACCTGTGTTCAGTTTATACTTAATCATTTATATTTTCCAAACTGAACAAACAAGTACTGTGTTTCATCATCAGGAAACCATGAACAACAAAATAATTCAATGAGACAAGGTGCAAACAATTCAGGCAGGAGAGAAATACAATTAGTAACAAATATATGAAGAATGCCATGCAGCCCATTATCAAAGAAAATATAAAACTAAAACAGCAGGCTACTTTATGCCTAGTTAACACCACCATTATGCATCATCACTGAGAAATTATTAAAGCAACTCACACAAAAAAATAAAAATAAAAAATAAAAAAATAAAGCAACTCACATACATCTCCAACAGCAACATACACTGATACAACTTCACTGGAAACCTATTTGAAAATGTTTCTCAGACCATGAATTTGTTTATAATGTTTGACCCTAAATTTTAACTTCTAGGGTTTCAGCATACAGAAAGAAAGAAAAGGGAAACTGCCATATGGAGAATAATGTTCATTAGAACATTGGTGAAAACTATAAACAAAGCATTTAACAAAGAGGAAAACTCAATAAAACCGTTACTAAAGGTGATCGTTAACACCATAAAGAAAAAAAAACGGAGTATTTTACTTAACATAATTTTATAAACAAAATACCCAAAATTACATTTACCCTCTGAAAAAACTGTGTTTGCATTCCAAGAAGAACTAAAAGGTTGCATAAAAATAAAATTAGTTTTTGCTTTGTTTTAAAGATTTTTAATTTATTTATTCATAGAGAGAGAGGCAGAGGAAGAGGGAGAGGCAGGCTCCATGCAGGGAGCCTGATGTGGGACTCAATCCCGGGTCTCCAGGATCACACCCTGGGCTGCAGGCGGCGCTACACCGCTGCACCACTGGGGCTGCCCCAAATTAGTTTTTTAATTGAGGGGAAGTCTAGGAGATACTTTTTATTGTAAAAATGTACTAGTTATTTCTGTTCAATTTTGCTATGAATCTAAAAATGCTCTACAAAGTTTATTAATTTAAAATAATGTAATTATCAAGTTATTTACATATTAAAATATTTTAAAAGCTTAGAATAACTAGTACTTTCATTTTTAGTAACAGCAGAAACAATCCTCCCAAAGATGAGAAACAAGACCAAAAATTCAGAAATAAAAAATTTCTGCTTGAAAATAACAGCAGCCAACAGGAGGGCAAAGGTGGCCAAATCTGGTCAAGACTGGAGGCTCAGAAAGCATGAACTATGCTTCAAAGGTACATTATTTGTAAAAGCCAAAAAGCAGAAACAATTCAAATGCCTATCAAAAGTAGAGGGAAAAATTACAGTATTTTGATACAAATGGGATACCACATAGTAATGAAAATGAATGAACTATAGTTATACAAAGCATGGATGAATCCCAGAACCAACATGCTGAGTGAAAGATGTCAATCACAAAGTACAGAGACGATGTGAAATCTTCACAAAATCTTCAGTGTTCAAAGATGGTGACTAATGTTCTATTTTTTGAGGATTTCTGGGTGGTAGTTACATGAATGTTTGATTTGTGATAAATGATTAGACTGGCTATCTTTATATTGTGCATTCTTCTATTGTGGATTGTAGTCCACAATAAAAAAGATGAAAAAAAATTATGAATATTAAAACAGAAGTCTAAGTGAAAGTGAAACTCCACAGAAGTAAGCTAAACAGAAGCAAGATTTTCCTGAGTGCACTCATCAAGTCATTTATATATTCAAAAGGAAAATAATAATAATAATCATCTTGAGCCCTTAGTTCACAGGGCACACAGGGTAAGAAACAAAAAGCTCACAGACCACAAGAAGCATGCCTTAATACTGATAACAAGTGCATGGAGAGGAAAACAAAATGTCCTCTGAGAATTGGTGAAGACTATAGCCCAGGCCTCATCCAGAACTAAATTCTTCCTATCTCCGTGATCCAAAAACTTGCAGACAACATTCTAAAGTATAAAGCAGTGTTAGACCAACCCTGCCCCTAGGTACATGATGAAAGACAAAGCAAATCCTCCCAAAAGGAATTATTTCTATCAAGACCCCAAGAAATGAGCTCATAGTCAAACCTTACAAATAGCACAGGACACAGTACACCAAGAACGCCAGCAGTAACAATGAGATTCATAAGAATTTCATGTGTTAGAATGCTCACAATCAGAACACAAAGAAGCTATGTTTGTAATGTTTAGAAAACTAAATAGATTGAAAATACAGGGAAAAAATGACACTAGACAAGTGATCATGACAATTATAAAATAAGGATGCCAGGATGAGAATACAGGAAATGGAACTAAAAACACCATGGATGAGTTTAATGGCAGATTACACTCCACTAAAAAGACAATTAGCGGGAGGACAGCTTTGAAGAAATCATCCAAAGTGTATGGCAGAGACAAAGAGATGGGGTTAAGAGTCATAGAGGATAGGGGAGATGTGTGACAGCAGATGGAAGAAAGCAGGATTATGGAGGAGATACTGGCTACCAGTTTTCCAGAACTGAGGAATATCATTAAGCTACCACCTAGGATAGTCTATCTAACTGTATGGCCTTAGCGAGATATGCTTTAAGCACGAAGTAATTATATTTTTTACTTCACTCAGTAATAATCATCAGTAGGAACAGTGGTACTATTATTAGTATAATTTTATTGTATACATATTGTAGTATAAAAATGTATTAATGTTATTAGAAATTAAGTTTTTAGTGGAAAAACACATAAATGTATAATTTAGAAAGAATGAGGGGGAAAAAAAAACCTTAATGTTAAACTTGAATGGGAAATTATGAACATATGATTTTTAAAACCCGCATTTCCTTGGTCTGTGTGCTTTAAGGGCCAAGAAGTGATAACATGCTAGTAGCAATGATGAGCATGTCTAGCCCTTAGATATCAACCCTCACTCTCAGAAACCTAAGTTTCTTGGAAAAAAGACCACATTCTAGGTTTAGGGGAGAAATGTTCAAGGTAAGCCAGGGCACTTCAGTACTTTACAAAGCAAGG
The DNA here is from genome assembly GCF_003254725.2 of Canis lupus dingo. Classification (NCBI taxonomy): domain Eukaryota; kingdom Metazoa; phylum Chordata; class Mammalia; order Carnivora; family Canidae; genus Canis; species Canis lupus. The sequence goes on along the minus strand of NC_064248.1, from coordinate 12,075,590 downwards.
ATACGCTCAGACTAATAGGGTCATGTCAAAATGACACAGATGCATCTTAAGAGGCCCCTACTGGTCAAATTCAGGATAATTCAGTACCAAAAACAAGGCTGAAACTGATTGTAAAATACCACTTATTTAAAACCTTTAAGTCCCTAGGAACTCAGAAAAAGAATAAGAAGTAAAGGGGCAAAATCTTAGAGTAGAATGCCAGATCATAATCCAAGTGGTAGATATATGGGTGTTCAATTGTATAGTCTTTCAACCTATGTTAAAAAATACTTGGGGGGGGGGGGATCAATGACATTAAAAAAAAGTAAGGGAGGGACTGTTCTAGACTAAAAAGCTAAAAGATAAACACAATAGAAAACCACGACTCAATCCTGGTTTAAAAACTGGTTACAATGGCTGTCCTGGACAGAGGATGATAGGGTGGCCACTGGCACCAATAGTGTCTTTGTATGAATCAGAAAAGAGCATTTCCTCTGGCTGCTGACCAGGATAATGGGGCTCCTCTTGTTTGGCCGTGGCCAGGAACAGCTCTCACTTGCACCTCTGGCTGAATGCTACAGTATTGGGCATAATCTTTTGAAGACAGAGGTTTAGGTATACTACCCCTTCTGTTCAACTAACCTAATCTGTATTAATTAACTGAAAATTTTATTAGTTTCAATATTCTGTTCTTTATAAATTACCAACTTTTTCAGCTCTGTAGACTAGAAGGAAAGAATATAAAAGGAAAAGGACTTATTTTGTTCTCCTTGGGACATTGCCATTTTTTGAAAATCACAGTTATCATTCTTATGATAAACACTAAAGAAACACTTCCATACATGTCTCCAAACAGGCAAAGCAGTTGCAGAACATTTTCTGTTACAAATACAGGGAAGAAAATATCTAACAATCTGATCAAAACACAGAATTAACAGAACAATCTGATCAATGCTCAGAATTAACAAAATACCATAACTATGCAGGATTACTTTACTAAAAAGCCCAGAAAAGTCTGTACATGACTAAAATTAGAATTCTTCTAATTTTAGGATTAAAGCAAATATAATTCCAAGTGAAATAAGTCACTCACAAAAGGACAAATACTGTGTTATTCTACTATTATGAAGTCCCTGGAGTAGTTATATTCAGAAAGACAGAAAGTAGAAGTGTTGGTCCCAGGGGCTGAGGGTGGAGAGGGCAAGGAATAAGGAGTTAATGTTTAATGCACACAGTTCCAGTTTGAGAAGATGAAAATGTTCTGGAGACAGTGGCAGTGATTTGTGCAAAAAATGTGGAGATACTCAATCCATTGATCTGTATACTTAAAGATGGTAAAAATGGTAGATTAAAAAAAAATTTTTTTATTGGAGTTCAATTTGCCAACATATAGCATAACACTCAGTGCTCATCCCGCCCAGTGCTCATCCCGCCAAATGCCCCCCTCAGTGCCCATCACCCAGTCACCCCAACCCCCTGCCCACTTCCCCTTTCACTACCCCTTGTTCATTTCCCAGAGTTAGGTGTCTCTCATGTTTTGTCACCCTCACTGATATTTTCACTCCTTTCCCTTTATTCCCTTTCACTAATTTTTATATTCCCCAAATGAATGAGACCATATGTTTGTCCTTTTCCGATTGACTTATTTCACTCAGCATAATACCCTCCAGGTCCATCCACGCCGAAGCAAATGGTGGGTATTTGTCGTTTCTAATGGCTGAGTAATATTCCATTGTAAAAATGGTAGATTTTGACATTAAATGTATTCCACCACAATAAAAACAAAAAAGCATGATGGTTTACTTACACATTCAAATCGTAATAATTCTTCAAATGAATTATCTCCTCGATATACCCATTTGCGACATCTGGAAATCTTGCTTCCTGAAAAGGAATAAAAACATTATTTTTTTCATCCGTTAGAATGATTTCAGATACCAATAAAAACCAGATGGCAAAAAGTAAATGACCAAAGATGAGAAAAGGGCTGTAAAGTAAGTCTGTGCCCAGGCTTATGTGTCTATATACACTGTGGACTCTAGAGAAAGGATCCTAGAGATTATCTGGTCTTCTGGTACTTTACTTATCCATTCTTCACTCTTTCAATTAATGATGAACATCTCTGCCCAGGCAAAAGGAGTCTGAAAAGGAGTAAAGTACTACCTCTTAAGATGCACAAGAGCTAGTGTGCCAGATGAAAACACCCAGGGGAAGAAGGGTTAAGAGGGAAGAAGGGTTAAGAGTCTGTTCAAAGGCAAACAGCAAATGAGCCAGAACCCACAGCCCTGCATCACACTCTACATCAGGGATATCCAACAGAACTTCATACAACGATGGAAATGTTCTATTCTGTGCTTTCCAGTATGGTAGCTCTTCAGCCCCATATGACTATTAGGTACTTTAAATCTGACTAGTACCACTGGAAATGGAATTTTAAATTTAATTGTAAGACATTTAAATTTAAACAGGCACCAGAAACTACCACATTGGACAGTGCAGCTCTAGGTAATCTTATAAACCTGCTTTATGGGTTTGAATTGGGAGTTAACTCAAAACCTTTTTAAAACCAGGGGATTGCTTGTATGACAGCACTAGGGTATCCATGATCTGCAGCTAGAATCCCAGAGTACTTGCTGGGGGGTTAAGGATAGATTAGGAATTCTGATTTAACTTTCCTATTTTCAGAGTCTTTCTTCTTCTGTTCTATGTATCCAGCTACAGATCCCTTAGGAAGATGAAGTGCCTCCCCCCACCCCCCATGGCCATGATTTTGCACTAAAAGAAAACTAAGTACATTTAGTGTCTGTATGTAATTATTCACTTAAATAAAATAAAACTTACTGTTTCTTTCACTAAAAGTGCAACGAGTTCTTGATCTACCTCAGTAGCTTCTTGCCCCCAAAGGTTTTCCAAATTGTGCTCCTGAGATCCTTGTAGTGGAAAGGCTGGCCCTGGCTCTTCATCATCTATTGCTAATTGTTGATCTTCAAGCTCTCCCAGAGGATGGGCAGGCTGAGGAGAAGAGGGGCCTGGAATCCCATCTTGCTGGGGTTCTGGCCTTGGAAAAGCTGGCCTTGGAAAAGCCAGCCCTGGGGGTTCATGCTGATACAACAATGGGCCCAGTTCTGCTTCAGGCTGCCGCTCCTGAGGAACAACTTGATTTGTTATCTCACGGGACTGTTGGTTTAGGGATTGGAAGTAAGGATGGTCTAACCAGCAGTCTTCTTCAATGGCCTGATCATCTAGGATAGCAGTCGATTCTTCAAGATTTGATAAAAGCTCTGTCTCTGAATCTTCAGATGACTGGTTCTGAGTGTCCAAAGGATCGCCTTCTGGTAAAAGCAGGCTACTTTCTTCCAAGATCACGATTTTCTGCTCTGATCTCGGGTTGACAATGTCATTTGCAGCTTGGTTATGACTTGGTCCAGGTTTGGGTTCTCTTTCTGTTTGGCTTGGCTTAATGAATTCAGAAACTCCAGGAGGCCCAAGATCCAGAAATTCACCGTAGTCTTCCTCAGAATCATCCTGTGCCCCAGAATCAAACAATGAGCTGTTACACACTGAAAAATAGCCGTTCTTATCTGATTCAAAGGCTGCTCTAGACTTTTTAGGCCTTTCTTCTCCCAATCTTTTGAGATCTTGCCACTGGGCAGCTGGTTTGATGAGATTGGGTCGTGATGTCTGAGGTTTATTTGTCTAAGAAAAAATGAAATTTTAATAATGATTCAATTTCTTTCCTAGGTGTATGTCTCCTTGTGTACTTATGTTGAGCTCTGGAGACAGGACAGGAAAGAAAGAAAACTCAAAACACTCTACCCCACAAAACCTATTTTTCTCTCAACATTTCTCTTAGCACTGAAATCTGATTTCAACTGTTAAGAATCAAAGTAACCATTCATAGACTGGAACCTGAGTTATAGGTGAATTATAATTTCACCTGAGACCACTAAAAAACAACTGTATAGCAAAGGAAATAATGAAAGAATGACAACACAGCAGAGGGATGAGGAGTGTTCAATAAACATGAAAAGAATCTAAACTTCACTAGTAAATTAGCAAAATGCAAATTACAAAAAGATCCCCCAGCCCCCCAATAAGACTGGTAGAGGTTTTAGTTAGATATTATCAAGCACTGATAAGGATGTGGGAAAACTCAGGCTATCATTCAGGGCTGAATTCAAGAGGGCAATTTGACCTTATTGATTAAATTAAAATGTATATCCTTAGGATATGTCAGTATAACTTTTTCTTATCTATTCTACACTTATGTATCTAAAAGGGACATATACAAAGATATTCACTGCTACATTGCTTATAACATAAAAAGAAAAAAATCGGAGACATTCTAGTTTATGCCCAAGAAAGTAGGTGAATTGCAATGGATGTCCAATTTTAAGATAGCAGAATTATAGATGCCTCTGACTCTTCTCTGAAATCACCCTGATCCTGAGAAAAGAATGAGACACAGAACTGAAAATCTTTGATGAAAACCAGAAGACATCTGCAATCCCAAAACACAGCATATATGAGGAGGAGCTGACAAATGCAGTGAGTAAAGTACCACCTCAAATTTCAAGGAAGGCAGAGAAAGCTTCAGAAAGGCAGAGAGTTTTCCAAAGATGGTGGTGTGCCCTGAGGGCAAAACCAATCCCCTGTTTGGAACAAGAGGAACCACCACTCCACTTGACAGGAGTTTCTGAGGAGTTCAGACTGTATGGGAACAGATACCTCTGTGGGGGGTAGCCTGTTAGTGACACAGATGGAGAGAACTTTGAAATGGGTTTCTCTGGAACCAGCAACCTCTGCCAGGTTATAAGAATAGAAAGCTAAATAAACTTAAGTCCACGTGCACAAACACCCTCTGCCTACACACACACACACCCGTCTGTTGTAAGAGAGAACTCCTGCTAGCCAACAACAGTACCTGAGCCTTTCCCCAACATAACTCCCTACAAAGAGCCGGTCCAGGAAAACTTCAATTGCATTCACAGTTGAGTAAACACCAACTAGAAATTATATAAGATACCCAACTTCAAAAAAAAAAAGAAATGGCAGATGAGTAACACAGAAAATTAGTACTACCCAGGAGGTAAAATAATGACAAAACAGAAACAAGAACACAAAGAAGTAATAAAATAATTAATCTTTAATATAAATGCTTTAAATCATTTCTGAGTAGAAACAAGATAATCATCAAAAGCTGGGAGGTGAAGTGAAGAAGCCAGGGGTCAAAAAATACATTTAAAGCTGATGAATCAATTAATATATGTAAGGACAGCATTTGAAAATATAAAAGTAATACCAGAAGAACTAAAAAGAATAAAACTAAGGATAAAAAGCTTTCCAAAAAGGGGTATCTGGGTGGCTCAGTGGTTAAGCATCTGCCTTTAGCTCAGGGCATGATCCTGGGATCAAGTCCTGAGTCAGCAGGGAGCCTGCTTCTCCCTCTGCCTATGTCTCTGCCTCTGTCTCTCATGAATAAATAAATAAAATCTTTAAAAAATTTAAATAAAAAAAAGTTTAAAAATTATCAGCTAGAACACAGTCCCAAAATAAACAAAAACAAAACCTTCAAAATGCAGGGAACATATAGTGAAAGATTACTATTAAAAAAAAAAGATTTATTTATTTTTGAGAGAGACAGAACATGCACATGTGTGCATGAGCTGGAGAGAGAAGCAGAGGAAACTCAAGCAGAATCCTGGCTGAGTACAGAGCCCAATGAGGGCTCCACCCCACGACCATAAAATCACAACCGGAGCTGAAGTCCAGAGTTGAATGCTTAACCAAGTAAGCTACTTGGTGGCCCTCAAACATTATTTTTAAAAGCAGTAAAAATGTAAAGCAAAATAAATATTATGAAGAACTAAAAACAAATTATAAAAGCCACCATTAATAAATACCTTGCTGATGCAGTCAGGGGAGTGTGTGACTCCTGATCTTGGGGTTAGGAGTTTGAGCCCCACCTTGGATGCAGCAATTAAATAAATAATTTAATATAAACAAGATCGATTCACCTATTAAATTTAAAAGTCCCTTTAAAAAGAACCCCTAAAGCAAGACCCAACTATATAATCAAGTGATTGGCACACAGTGATTCAGAAAGCACATAGATAAGGACACAAAAGTGGACTTCTGTTTCTAGTTAACAACATGCCAAATCATTCATAATAACCCTTCTGCTGTAAAAGCAGAAAACTTGGTCAAAATATCAAAGCAACATCAAACATCTACTTGAAGGATTCTGAGATACAGGAAGCAGGAGGAAGTCCAGCAAAATGTACCCCACATTGGGATAGTTTTCTCCTATAGCTGCATTTGCCAATTCCAGATCCAGCTGAAAATGAGACGACAAACATTTCTGACATCCTTACTGAGGAGCTATGGTCACCAAAGGTGGAATTCAGAACTCACTATGGGAAAGAGTTCTGAGAAATCCCAAGCTCAAGGGTAAACTGGAAATATGCTGGACCTCCCTGGAAATGAATCCTAGAGTTTAGATAGTTTAAATTCCTCTATTTGAAACTGCTAGACCCTCAACCTAGTTTGAGAAACAAATGTTGGACCTCTTTGAAGAAACAGATCATCCAGAACCTCAAATTTTTCATATACGATGATCACCACTCAATAAAAGTAAGTAGGTATATGAGAAGTCAATGCAACATGATAGAAAACCAAACCAAGAGAAGTTAACAGATAAGAGAAACAAACTGACAGAGGCTTCAGAGAGGGAAGCTACCAGACATGGATTCTAAAAAAAAAAAACATACACTGCATGTTTAAGGAAATAAAAGACCAGATTGAGAACTTTAGCAGAGAACTAAAATATATCAGAAAAAAAGAAAGAAAGCAAGAAAGAAACAATCAACCAACCAACCAACCGAAATTTTGTCCGATGGAAAAATTCGGCTAAGACTAGGACAAATGGATGGTATACAGCATTCTAAATGAACAGAGTTGAAGAGAAAATAGTACAATGAATGAGAGGTCAGAAGAAAGCAGCCTGGGGGCGGGGGGTCTGGGTGGCTCAGGAAGTTAAATGTCTTCCTTTGGCTCAGGTCATGATCTTGGGGTCCTGGGATGGAGTCCTGTATCTGGCTCCCTGCTCAGTGGGGTGGCTGCTTCTTTCTCTGCCCCTCCCTACCACTTGTGTGCTTGTCCTCTCTCAAATAAATAAATAAAATCTTAAAAAAAAAAAAAAAAAAAAAGAAGAAAGCAGCCCAAATAAGGCATAGATACAAAATGATTGAAAATTAGGTAAGAAAATGGTAGAGGTAAAGACTACAGTAAAACCAACTACGTGAGTTCTGAATGAGATAAAAAGCAGTATTTTTTTTTTTTTTTTAGATTTTATTTATTTACTCATGAGAGACACAGAGAAAGAGGCAGAGACATAGGCAGAGGGAGAAGAGGCTCCCTGTAGGAGCCTGATGCAGGACTCGATCCCAGGACCCCGGGATCATGACCTGATTCAAAGGCAGACACTCAACCAAAGAGCCACCCAGGCGTCCCAAGAAACAACACTTGAAAACAAAATACAAATAATCAGGAAGGACAGGGGCTTGATTTATTTTGAAAATCTAAGTAGGATGAATTAAACCGACAGAAACCTAAGAACAGCATAGGAAGACTTTAGAAATCAAATATAAGTTCTTAAAAGCACATACTGCCTTCAAAAGGAAAAATAAGACGGGCTTTTCAACACAAAAATGAGAGACAGAAAACACTGGAATACCACATCCTTAGTGGTAAAAGAAAATAACTACCACATAGAATTTTATGTTTGATGAAAAGATCAGATTTACTGTAAAGGAAATCCTAAGGAGTGCTCCTTATGTAGAAGAAAAATAATCTGCAAAATGCAGAAAGGAATGAAGAGCAACAAAAATATTTGGAGGAGGTAAAGTGAATGCTGATCATATAAAACGAAAGATTGTGTAGATTTAAAAAAATGTATACAGAATAAAAATATATTTTAAATAGTATTTAATTTGGGAAATAAATAGAGTTAAAGTGTTCTACACTCTTTACCCAGGAAGAGTTTAAATTTAAAGCACTAATTTATATAATGCTGAAGCCTCTGTGATGTGAGAAAGCCTGAACAAGCTCTTAAACTACATCATATACATTAGACATGACACCAATGACAACTGACAAAAGAACAAACTGAATTTCATCAATGTTTAAAACTTTTTTTTTTTTAAAAGATTTTATTTATTCATGAGAGACACAGAGAGAGAGAGAGACAGAGACACAGGCAGAAGGAGAAGCAGGCTCCATGCAGGGAACTCGATGCGGGACTTGATCCTGGGACTTCAGGATCATGCCCTGGGCCGAAGGCAGGTGCTAAACTGCTGAGCCACCCAGGGATCCAAAAAGTTTAAAACTTCTTTGCTTCTAGGACATCACCAAATAATGAAAAGACAGACAATGAGAGAAAATATCCAAAAATCAGGTATAAGGGTACACTACCCATAATATACAAAGATTCAATAATACAAAGACAATCCTGTTTAAAAATGGGTACATGATTTGCATAGGCATTTTTCCAAAAAAGATATGCAAGTGGCTAATAAGCACATCAAAAGAGGCTAAATATGACTAGCCATTGGGAAATGTAAATCAAAACCATGAGATACCACTTCATATCTACGAGGATGGTTGTAATAAAAAAGATACAACTAACAATTGTTTGAGAGAATATGGAGAAACTGAAACCCTTGTACACTGCTGGTGGGAATGTAGGATAGAGCAGCTGCTATGGAAAACAGTCTGGGAGAGTAGACCAGAGTTATCACAGGATTCCTAGGTATAGAAATGCTATGGTCTGAGTCTGAATGTCTGTGTCTCCCTTCCTGACCCTCATGAATGGGATTAGTGCCTTTGTAGAACAGGTTCCAGAGAGATCCTTAGCCTCTTCCACCAAGTGAGGACACAGTGAGAGGTGTTGGCTATGAACCAGAAAGAGGGCCTTCACCAAAACACAACCACACTGGAGCCTTGATCTTGGACTTACCAACCTCCAGAACTGTGAGCAATAAATTTCTGTTGTTTATAAGTTACCCAGTCAGTGTATTTTGTTATAGTAGCTGGAATAGACTAAGACAATAATGAAGGAAGAAAAAAAAAAAAACATGTCCACACAAAAACTGCTACATGAATGTTCATAGCAGCATTAGCATTAACAGGAAAAAGGGGAAGTATCCCAAATGTCTTTCAATTTTGATGAATAGATAAACAACATGTGGTACATCCATACAATGGAATATTGTTTGGCAATAAAAAGGAATGAAGCACTGATTTATGCTACATCACAGATGAATCTTAAAGACATTAAGCTAAATGAAAGAAGGCTGTCACAAAACCACATATTATATGATCCCATTCATATGAGATGTCCATAAAAGGCACATGTATACGGACAGAAGTAAATCAGTGGTTGCCTAGGGTGGGGTGCAGAGGATGGTGGGGGGGGATTAGCAATCACGGTTAATAGGCACAGGGTTTCCTTTTGGGATAATGAAAATGTCCTAAAATTGATTGTATTAATGGCTGAAAAACTGTAAATACATGAAAAACTATCGAACTGTATCCTTTTTTTAAAGTAGGCTCCATGCTCAGCATGCAGCACAAGCGGGGCTTGAACTCATGACCCTGAGTGAGATCAAGACCTGAGCTGAGGGCAGCCCTGGTGGCGCAGCGGTTTAGCGCCGCCTGCAGCCCGGGGTGTGATCCTGGAGACCCTGGATCAAGTCCCACATCGGGCTCTCTGTATGATGCCTGCTTCTCCCTCTGCCTGTGTCTCTGCCTCTCTCGCGCTCTCTCTGAATAAATAAATCTTTAAAAGAAAGAAAAAAAAAAAAAAAAGACCTGAGCTGAGATCAAGAGTTGGGAAGTTTAACCAACTGATCCAGCCAGGTGCCCCTGAACTGTACACTTTAAATGGATGAACTGTATGGTATGTGAATTCTATCCCAAAGAAGTTGTTTTAAAAAGGGAGAGATCCTATGAAGAAGCCCTAGTGAGAGCAATGCCTGCCAGCTTCCAGCTGCTCCAGTCCCCTACGGCCCCAGCTTCAGCACTGTGACGACAGCCACACAAGACATCCTAAGCCAGAACCATCCAGCTGAGCCCTTCTCAAATTCCTGATCCACAGAAACAAATGACTGTAGCTGTTTCAAGCCATTAAGTTTTGAGGTAATATATAATGGCAGTAAGTAACCAGAATAATAATATAAAATAATAATGAGTAACCCAAGAAGTCAGTAAAAGGATAAAATAAATGTTAAAGAAGCATATTAAATATGCTAAAGCAGAAGAAAAGCATTCAAAGCAAAAGCAGAAACTAATAAGAGAACAAATGGAAGCACTAGAACATCAATCTCAAAGCAGTTTCTTTGGTAAAGGAAGGAGAAAAGGGAAGGAAGGAAGGTAATGTTAGTTCATCAAATTAGGGAAAGAGGACAAAAACACAAGTATACAAAACAGATGGAAGAACCACAGAGGACAGAGAGAATCAGGTTATTTAATTTTATTAAATACACTAAAAAAAAAAAACTCTAAAGAAATGATTTTGTAGGAAAATATCAGGAACAAAACTGGTACTAAAAGCGACAGAATGGCAGCCCTGGTGGCCCAGCAGTTTAGCACTGCCTTGAGTCCAGGGCGTGATCGTGGAGACCCGAGATTGAGTCCCACGCCGGGTTCCCTGCATGGAGCCTGCTTCTCCCTCTGCCTGTGTCTCTGCCTCATTTTCTCTGTGTCTCTCGTGAATAAATAAATAAAATCTTAAAAAAAAATAAAAGTGACAGAAGGGGCGCCTGGAGCAGCTTGGTAGGTTAAGCATCCGACTCTTAAGTTTCAGCTCAGTTTATAATCTCAGGGTCGTGTGACTGAGCCCAGCGTTGGGCTCCAATACTTAGCTTGGAGTTGGCTTGAGGGTCTCTCGCTCTGCTTCTCCCATACTCTCTAAAATAAAAAAATAAATCTTTAAAAAAAGAAGTGGCAGAAGGTGGCACCTGGGTGGCTCTCTCAGTTCAAGGTCCGACTGTTGATTTTGGCTCAGGTCCTGATATCATCATGATTGTTGAGTTTGAGCCCTACATTGGGCTCCATTTTGGGTGTGCAGCCTACTTTAAAAAAAAAAAAAAAAAAAAGTGACAGAAAAATCTAGAAATGTTAATTATCAGAGAGAAACCCAAAATAGTTTCAAAGAACTGGCCTCCAAGATAAACAACAGCCCAAATGCCTGTTGGGTAGTGTAAATCCTACCAAATTTGTAAGGAATAGGTAATGCCAATGTCATTTAAAATAGTATCAAAGCACAGGAGAAAAAAGAAAACTTCTGAATTCTTTTCCTGAAATCTGACTCAATCACATTTATAATAACCCTATCAAAGATAGCATAGGTACACACATATACCTATGGGCCAATATCACTCATGAGATCTATGGAGAAAACTCCAAATAAAATCTTAACAGATGGACTCTAAGGGCTTATTACCATTACATTATAATACTATTATTACCAAGCAGAGTTTATGGAAGGACAGCAAAACAATTTACATTAATGGAACGAAAAAAATTTTATGATAATCTCTACAAATGCTGAAAGGGAATTTGATAGAATTCTATACTTACTAATAAAAACTTAAAGTAGATGGCTACTTCCTTAACATACTTTAAAAAATTGTACCTCAAGCAAAAAGCCACCATCTCATTTAGTGAAGAAACATTGAAATTGTTCCCATTTATGTCAGTGGGTATTTTTCTCATTCCTATTACAATCATTAAAATTTTTGAGAAGGTATTAATTTAACATAATTAGATAAGATAAAGACAAATATAAAAACTGGAAAGGAAGAAACTGCAAGTATCATTATTTGTAGATAGGTCAGATACCACCCCAAGACAGGTTCATAGGGTCAACTGAAAGACAACTATAGATAATAAAGATAAGATGAAATTAATATAAAATTAATACTAAGACTAATAGACTCCTAAATTAAAAAAAAAAAAAAAAAAAGTTGGGATACCTGGGTGGCTCTAGTGGTTGAGAGTCTGCCTGTGGCCTAGGGTGTGATCCTGAGAGTCCTGGGATCACAGGGATCAAGTCCCACATTAGGTTCCCTGCATGGAGCCTGTTTCGCCCTCTGCATCTGTCTCTGCCTCCTTCTACGTCTCTCATGAATAAATAAATAAAATTCATTAAAAAAAAAAAAAAGTTAAAAGGTACAGGAGAAGAGGAAAGATGCCATTTACAAAAGTGATAGAAAAGATAACCAGGAAGAAAATTAACAAAAAATGTTTAAGATTTAGGGACAACTGGGCGGCTCAGTGTTTAAGTGTCTGCCTTTGGCTCTGGTCATGATCCCAGGGTCCTGGGATCGAATCCCACATCGGCTCCCTGTAGGGAGCCTACTTCTCCCTCTACCTATGTCTCTGCCTCTGTGTCTTTCATGAATAGATCTTTAAAGAAAAAAGTGTTTAAGATTTATAGTAAGAAAAATTCAAAATGCTCTAGCTGAGGGATACAAAGAAAGGTTAGACCAAATGGAATGAGAAAGTTAGAATATATTAAAAATATTATAAATTAATATTATAAAATATTGTTCTGAGTTTAACAGTAAGATTTGTTTTGAATTCATCGATCTGCCTATTGGAGTTAGAAAAGCTGAGGTCAAAATTTATATAAAAATACAAGCACAGGGGTGCCTGGGTGACTCAATGGTTGAGCATCTGCCTTTGGCTCAGGTCATGATTCCAGGGTCCTGGGATTGAGTGCCGCATCTGCTCTCCACAGGGAGTCTGCCTCTCTGTCTCTCATGAATAAATACATAAAATCTTAGAAACAAACAAACAAAAAAAGGTTGCAGTAATTATAAGAGTGCAGAGTAGTGCACGAATAGTCAGAGCAATACTGGAGAAATTGAGAAACAGACCAAACAGAGGGCTTCTAAAGCACGGGGCATGAGGCAGTGTAGAAAGAGGCTGTTCTCAAAGATGCAGGACAACATATACACAGAGCCACAATACAGCAGAAGTGGTGCTCTCAGCTGTCCTACAACAAAGCCCCAACACCCACTGCTACGGGGACAAAGAATCAGATCACTAACTTACAAAAATGCCTCCTCATGGTAAGTTTAAGAAAACTCACTTCTGTCAGGATGACATCATCATCCAGGTCCTCTTCATCGTGTTGCTGAGGAGCTGGGGTGACCAGCATAGGAACCCCTTCCTCATCAGAGGAGTCAGATATGGTGATGGGTCCATCTCTGAGATTGATCCAGTCTAAAAGGAGGCAGAGAACAAGGTTACCAGATGGATATGATCATATTCAGTCTTTTAATTCAATTTTGGGATGAAAAGGGTCAAGCCTAAAGCCAAATTCATGGCTACTAATGTGTTAGCTTATCTATTCAAGCAGCACACCCACCCAAGTATTAATAGCCAGGTTTCTGTGGTAAGCTTTGCCAGTAATACATTTTGGGAACCAACAGAAAATCTGACAAGATCATTAACTTTTTCTTATACGATGTTTGAAAAGTCTTTGTGAAATCTTGACTGCCAATTTTTAAAAATGAAAGTATGGTCTCTGACCTCATCTCTATTCCTCCCAGAGAATAAAACATTGTTTTGGAGCACCTGGGTAGTTCGGTCAGTTAAGTGTCTGCCTTTGGCTTGGGTCATGATCCTGGGATCCTGGGTTCGAGCCCCACATGCTCCCTGCTCTGTGGGGAGTCGGCTTCTCCCTGCTCTGTGGGGAGTCGGCTTCTGCCTCTGTCCCTCCCCCTGCTCATGCATGATCGCGCTCTCTCTCACTCTCTCATAAATAAATAAAATCTTAAAAAAACAAAACATTGTTTTATTCAACTATCTGAAGAAACTTTCACTCAAAAATAGTAAAATTTTCATTTAACATTTAAAATCCCAAAGTTTGCTTACCTTAGCCATAGACCTTAAATATAATACACATAGTTCATGGTTTCAAACAGCCATTAACATCTATGACAGTAAACAACAGAACCTTCCTAATTTCCTTTTTTAAATTTTATTATTGGGCAGCCCCGGTGGCTTAAGGGTTTAGCGCCGTCTTCAGTCCAGGGCGTGATCTTGGAGACCCAGGATCAAGTCCCACATCAGGCTCCCTGCATGGAGCCTGCTTCTCCCTCTGCCTGTGTCTCTGCATCTCTCTCTCTCTCTCTGTGTCTCTCATGAATAAATAAATAAAATCTTTAAAAAATAAATAAATAAATTTTATTATTTTTTAAAGATGAGAGAGCACATGAATATTTGAGCAGGGGGAGCAGCAGAGAGAGAGGGAGGAGAAAAGCAGATTCCTTGCTGTGTGTGGAACCCAACATGGTGCTCGATCTCAGGACCCTGAGATCATGACCTAAGCTGAAATGAAGAGTTAGATGCTAAACTGACTGAGCCACCCCGGGGGTCCCATCCTTTTAAGTACAAGTAGAGTTAAGGTAACTAACTACCTGGATACAGTAATTATGTTCAAGGTTTCTAACTCTTTTTATTTGAAAAAATAGAGTATGTCTAATATGAATTACTGGATAACACAAACTTAATTTCTTCCCGCCTGGCCCATGGGAATGTTAAAGGTTAAAACAGGCAATGAGGAGAAAATGCATTAAGAGTCCTAGAGGGCAGCCTGAGTGGCTCAGTGGTTTAGCGCCGCCTTCAGCTCAGGGTGTGATCCTGAAGACTTGGGATCAAGTCCCAGGTCGGGCTCCCTGTATGGAGCCTGCTTTTCCCTCTGTCTGTGTCTCTGCCTCTCTCTCTCTGTCTCTCTCATGAATAAATGAATAAAATCTTAAAAAAAAAAAAAAAAAAGAGTCCTAGAGAAAAGGTTGGGGGGGGGGGGGCTGTGACCACAAGAAGAAAAGATGCGTTATCATTGCAAATGTTGAAATTTCTCTATTAAAGGTTTATATCTTTCTCAAGGTTAATATCTCATTTATTTTTATGGCATCCAACAATTTGAAAAGCAATCTAAAGTCAAGTATCTCACTTCATCCCAGTAACACAGCTGTGTTGAGCCAGGGACAGCAGTTTGCTGCATCTAAGGTCAGATCGCCTAGGTTCAAGTCTCTGTTCTACCATATGCCAGCCACGTGATACTATTACCTAACTTCATCAAGCATCCAATTCTTCAACATTAAAAAGGGTTAACAGTGATAGTTTGAGGGGAGAAGGCTCAAACCCACAGCCTGCAATGAGGATAGGCAACCAGAAGTAGCTTACTTCATGAGATAGAATTCTAGATTTTCCTGAGTGTTCTCAATCATTGTATGTCTTTGGTCATTTCTAGTTATTAAATGGTTGTTTTTGACAATTTTTTTTTTGAAAATCCAATTGGCTTTACTAAACATTCATGAATTAGGCAGCACCCCATCTAGCAAGCAGAGTGGAGCTCTGGACAATTTTGTCTAATTTTACCACTGGTTTTGGAGAGAGAATTTGCCAATCTCAGTCAGTCATTCCAAAAAACCCACCCTGTGGAGGTCCATTATGAAAAGACGCTGAGGCAGAGGCACTAGATAGCAGGCACAAGGTCAAGAGAGGAAAGGGGTACCAGTTAAACAGCATAATGAACAAGATCCTGGCTGCCTTCTGCTGTTTAGCTCCCAGAATGCTGGCTGAGAGTCTCAGATTCTATATGCAGAAAACTGTAGATTCCAGTCTAGAAGTACCAGCCCAAGAAAAGACCACTTTATCAACAACCTTGGAAGACCCAATGAAAAAGCTGGCTTGAAACCTATCACCTCACAGTGAAGCCTAATGGTTGACAAGATACTCCCCAACACACCATGTATAACACATTACCCTTTAAAAAATAAACGTACAACAAAGCCTATGAACCAAATGTCTAACTCTATGAATTAATCAAAAGGCCCAAACCTGAGTGACCATCACCAAGGTCAGTAAATACAACACTTCCAGCATACTAATAGCCTCCTAACTCCACAGACTAGTTTTGCTTGTTTGAATATACATTCATTTATTTCTGGCTTTCTTGCAAATAGCAGGTCCATGTATCCAATGTTGGGGCATGTGCTGTAGCTATCTGCTGTACATAATCCACTATAAGACCATATAGTGGATAAGTTGTAAATGGATAAGTTATTTATTTTTCTGTCAATGGACATTTGGATTGGTTCCAGTCTTGGCTATTTTGGATAATACTTTTTTTTTTTTTTTTTTTTTAAAGAGAGAAAAAGGGGAGGCGGGGGAAGGGCAGAAAGAGAAGGAAAGACTTTTTTTTTTTCTTTTTAAAGATTTTTATTTATTTATTCATGAGACACACAGAGAGAGGCAGAGACACAGGCAGTGGGAGAGGCAGGCTCCCTGTGGGGAGCCCAATGTGGGACTAGATCCTGGGCCCCAAGATCAGGCCTCGAGCCGAAGGCAGATACTTAACCGCTAAGCCACCCAGGCATCCCGAAAGATAGACTCTTAAGCAGGCTCCACACCCAATGCAAAGCTTGACTTGGGGCTTGATCCCACGGCCCTGAGATCATGACCTGAGCCACCTAGGTGCCCCTAATGCTGTCTTAAAACATTCTTACACATGTCTCTTGGTATACTCATTTCAGTTGGGTACATTCTAGGAGTGGAAGTGCTGAATCAGGGAAAGCATATGTTCAATTTTTGTGGATGATGCAAACAATTTTCCAAATTGTGCTAATTTAAACTCCCACTAGTAGTGTGGAGTGGGATGGTTCCTGCTACTTTGTGTCCTTATTGGAACACAGCCATGCACATTCACCTATATATCATCTATAGTTGCCTTCACTGTTACAACTTACAATGGTATAGTCAAGTAATTGCCAACAGAGACCATCAGACTTGAAAGGCAAAAATAGTGACTATCTGGACTTTTAAAAGTTTGCCGAGTCCCAGGGATCCCTGGGTGGCTCAGTGGTTTGGCGCCTGCCTTTGGCCCAGGGCGTGATCCTGGAGCCCCGGGATCGAGTCCCACGTCAGGCTCCTGGCATGGAGCCTGCTTCTCCCTCCCTCTGCCTCTCTCTCTATGTCTATCATAAATAAGTAAATCTTAAAAAAATAAAAATAAAATAAAATAAAATAAAAGTTTGCCAAGTCTTCATTTATTCAGTTTTCTTCAAACAAGACATTAGATGCATCTCATAAGCTTCAACAGATTGTATTTTCATTATCATGCAATTCAAATTATTTTCTGATTTCCACTGTGATTTTTTTTTTTTAAAGATTTTATTTATTTATTCATGAGACACAAAGAGAGAGTGTGCGCGCGAGAGAGTGCAGCAGAGACACAGGTAGAGGGAGAAGCAGGCTCCATGCAGGGAGCCCGACATGGGATTCGATCCCGTGGTCTCCAGGATCATGCCCTGGGCTGAAGGTGGCGCTAATCCACTGAGCCACCTGGGCTGTCCTCTTGAACCATAAGTCGCACTGAAATGTACTCCCATTTTCCACACATACAGGAATTTTCTAATTATATTTCTGTAATTGATTTACAACTTAATTCCAACATGGTTAGAAAATATAATCTATAGGATTTTAATCCTCTCAAACCTGAAACTTGTTTTGTGGCTCAAAATATGGCCAATTTTGTTAAATACATTAGACTCGGTTTTCCATTTATGTCTATTATGTCAAATTTGTTGATCATGTTCTTCCATGTTCTATATTCATACAAATGTTTGTGTATGCTTGCTGTCTGTCAGTGAAAGAAACCTGTTAAAACCTTCCATTATGATTGTGGATTTATCCATTTCTTTTAGTTTTGTTAATTTTTGCTTTGTATATTTTGACATCATGTTACTGAGTGTCTAGAGATTTGAACTGTTTTGTCTTTCCAGTGTACTAACCCCTGTACCATTATAAACTCTTTATCTTTATTAATACTTCTGGCTAGGGGCGCCTGGGAGGCTCAGTGGTTGAGTGTCTGCCTTTGGCTTAGGTCGTGATCCTGGGGTTCTGGGATCAAGTCCCACATCGGGCTCTTTGCAGGGAGTCTGCTTCTCCCTTTGCCTATGTGTCTGCCTCTCTCTCTGTGGCTTTCAAGAATAAAATCTAAAAACAAAACAAAACAAAACTTCTGGTTAAAATGTTCACCTTATCTGATAACATATAGACATACCAGCTCTTTTTTGTGCTATTTGCATAATCTTTTTTCATTCCTGTACTTTTCACCTTTATTTTACCTTCATTTTTAAGCCTATTTTCACTGGGTATAAAATTCTTACAATTAAATACTACTCTTCAATTAAAAAGGATTTAATTACTGATACATGCAATGTGGATGAATCTCAAAACATTATAGTGGGCAGAAATGTTCAGGTATAAGGAATATATACTGTATGGTTCGATTTATATGAAACTGTAAAGTGACAAAAAGTAGGTCAGTGGTTTCCTTGGTCCAGGAGTAGGGTGAGGACTGATCGCAGATGGGGCATAAAGGAACATTTCTGGGATGACAGAAATGATGTTCCCTATCATGAGTAAAGGGGGTGGTTGTATGGCTATATTCATTTTTCAAAGCTCACTGAACTATATGCTTAAAATGTGTGCATTTAAATAAATTATACCTCAATAAAGAGGATTTAAAAATAAAAAACCTACAGGGGCTGGCATAATAAGAATTATTAATACAGCACATAAAGACAAAACAACTCTGCATGCCTGAAAAAAATCCTCATGCTGGGTGCTAAATACACAAAACTCATCTAACAGAAAAATATACCTTCAAAGTGAATAATCTCCCCCAAAGAATTAGTTGTTTGGACACTCTGTTCAGGTAGATTTAAAATCCAGTTAAAAAAGAGCTACAACATTAATTTGATATACATGTTCAAAAAAATTGGAAATGATCACATACAAATTATGGCTAAGATTTAAAAATTTGTGCATCCAAAAAAATTATGGTTCTCTCACTACCAAGTTAGAATAAACTATTAATAAAATCCTAAAAGAATTAGTACTTCTTTTGCACTCATAATTTACATAGTTTAACCATTTTATTTTTCTCAATTTATCTGCCTAATAAAATCTGCTCAACTTTAAATGCTCTCTGAAAGCCAAGTGTATATAATTTACCCTCTCCTGAGAAAAAAAAATCATCCTCGTAAGCACAAAATATTATCAATGGGAAAAGACAAAAAAAAAAAGTGTAAAATTTCTTCCATGGAATTTTTTTTTTAAAGATTTTATTGGAGAGAGAGGGAGAGAAAGAGAGAGAGAGAATGCGTGCACAGGTAAGGAGAGGAGGGAAGGGGAGGGGATGTGGGGGTGGGTGGGGAGAAGCCAACCACTTGCTGAGCAGGGAGCCCAATGTGGGACTCAATCCCAGGATCATGATCTGAGCCTAAGGCAGACACTTAATTAAATGACTGAGCCACCCAGGTGCCCCCTTCCATGGAATTTATACTTGGAAAAATACTTTTCCTACTCAGCAGCATCCATTTTTTCCTTTCAGCCTAGGTGTAAATGTGAATTAGGATTTGACTGGAAACTCCATATGCATTTAGGAATGTTACAGAAATGCAAGCTCCCTTCCCTTTATGAATCAATGAACTTCCCCAAATTTTAAGCACTGTAAAATCAAAGAATACATGTTCTAAAATTCCCTATAAGGCAACCAGAATCTTCTGGCAAAAAATAAATCAAGCATCATACTAGGGGGCAAAAATGCTATAGTAGCACTTTCAGATCATACAGACCTGAAGGAGCACTTCTTTGAAGATCTTATTCCTTCAAAAACAGAACTGCCAGTTTCCATACTCCCACCCCTTAAGAGCCAATGACTACACATTCACAGCTCATTTTGGCTTGTTCATTAATAGCTTATTAACTTTTTAAAAGATTTTATTTATTTATTCATTAGAGACACAGAGACAGAGAGAGAGAGAGGCAGAGAGACAGGCAGAGGGAGAAGCAGGCTCCATGCAAGGAGCCTGATGTGGGACTTGATCCCGGGACTCCAGGATCACACCCTGGGCTGAAGGCAGGCGCTAGACCACTAAGCCACCCAGGGATCCCAGCTTATTAATTTTTAATTTAATTTTTAAACTTCATTCATACCAGTATATATCACCATTTGACACAAAATTCTAGTCTCATGAGTCCAATACACCAGATGTTCTAAGGTCCAAAAAATGAAGTATCTCTAGGTTCCTCATAGTGCAAAACAGATTCATTTCAAAGGAACTATGACTGTACCATAACGAGAAAAAGCAATGATGAAAGGGAAAAAGAACACTTACCTCGTCCCCTGTGGCAGTGAAAGTTGTTCAAATGAATGACCTCTTCATTATTGTTTCCCTCTGCCATTTTCAAATGCAGACATACACGTATGTGTTTACTAATATTTAAACATGGTAAGTATCTGTTCGAAAGGATCTGAAAAAGAAAAAAAAAAAACCTTAAGAATGCGGACTGTCAAAACTCTTCCCATGTATTTGGTGAAGGGCATTCTAAGTGATGAAAACATCACTTAAGGAAAAAATAAAAGAACGTGTAACTAAAAGCTAACAGAGGGAGGAAAAAGAATAAAAAAATAAATAACTATTCCAAAAGAACATACAGAAGAGAAATAAAAGATCAAAGAACAGATGGAATGTATAAAGAATAAAAAATATTACTTAAAAAAATCAATTACAGGAACCTATGGAATGGGAGAAAATATTTGCAGTTCTTAATATCTAGTAAGGGGTTAAAACCCAAAATATACAAAGAACTCCTACAACTAAATAGCCAAAAAGCAAATAATCCAATTTTAAAACAGTGATCTAAACAGACATTTTTCGGGATCCCTGGGTGGCGCAGTGGTTTGGCGCCTGCCTTTGGCCCAGGGCGCGGTCCTGGAGACCCGGGATCAAATCCCACATTGGCCTCCCAGTACATGGAGCCTGCTTCTCCCTCTGCCTGTGTCTCTGCCTCTCTCTCTCTCTCTCTCTCTCTCTCTCTCTCTGTGACTATCATAAATAAATAAAAAAAAAAATTAAAAAATAAATAAATAAAAAATAAACATTTTTCCAATAAAATATTCAAATAACCAACAGGTACATGAAAAGGTACTCAATATCAATCACCAGGGAAATGCCAATCAAAACCAAGAGCTATAGCCTCTCACTTATTAGAATGACTATTACCAAAAGAACAGAGATAACAAATGCTGGTGAGGACACACAGAAAAGGCAGCCCTTGTACTCTACTGGAGAGAATGTAAATTGGTACAGCCACTATGGAAGCTAGTATGGGGGTGTCTCAAAAAATTAAAAATAAGACTACCATATGATCCAGCAATTTCATTTCTGGGTATATATCTGGAAAAAAAGAAATCACTAATGTTGTCAAGATGTCTGCATCTCCATGTTCACTGCAGCATTATTTACAATAGCCAAGACGCATACACAGCCTAAGTGTTCACTCAGTTAATGCGTGGTTCAGTTAAGTGTCTACTCTTGGCTTCTGCTCAGGTTATGTTCTCAGGGTCCTGAGACTGAGCCCCATGTTGGGCTCTGCACTGAGCTTGTCCTTCCCCCTCTGCTCCCTCTCTCATAAATTTAAAAAAAAAAAAAAAAAAAAAGGAGAAGAAAAGAAAAAGATGCTAGAAAGTGACTACTATTCAGCTGTAAAAAAGAGGAAAATCCTGCCATATGCAACATGGATGAACTCTGAAGGCATTATACACACTAAGTGAAATGAGGCAGAGAAAGACAAATAGGATCTCACATATTGGAACCCAATAAAACATCCCAAACGTCCCCAAACACCCAAACTCATAAAAAGTGAGATCACATGTGGTTACCTAGATAGGAGAATTGGATGAAGGAGGTCAAAAGGTACAAACTTCCAGTTACAAAATAAATAGGTAATGGGGCCATAAGGTAACATGAGGGCTATAGTTAACACTGTTGTAGGGCACATTTGAAAGCTGCTATGAAAGTAAATCCCGAAAGATCTCATCAAAAGGAAAAAAAAACATTTTTCTCTTTTTCTTGGGGGGGGAGGGGCTGTCCATATGAGATGATGGACATTAAAACTTACTGAGGTGATCACTTTCCAATTTATTTAAGTCAATATCTCATATAACTTAAATAACACTGGAAAATATATTTATGTAACAGACAACATAAGCACTGTTAAGTATAAGAAAAAGCTTTAAAAGGATGGAAAGCAATATCCTGAACATCAAAAACTGTTAAGTTCTTAATTTTTTTAAAAGATTTTATTTATTTATTCATGAGAGAGAGAGAGAGAGGCAGAGACACAGGCAGAGGGAGAAGCAGGCTCCATGCAGGGAGCCCAACATGGGACTCGATCCCAAGACTCCAGGATCACACCCTGGGCCAAAGGCAGGCGCTTAAACTGCTGAGCCACCCGGGCTGCCCTGTTAAGTTCTTAATTTAAGATACTTTATTTTTCAGTCATATAATGTCCATCTGATTTTTAAAATAAATTCCAATTCTATGTTGAAGCTCTCCTCTCAACTATTTAATCTTTTCCCTTTTCCCATGAAAACCTCTATGAGACTAATAAAATTGACATAAGTGTTAGAGATGAGTAGGGAGATTTCATCCAGTTCAGAGGGTCAACTCACAGAAGATACAATACTAAATGTATAAGAATTTGATAACATATAGCTTCAAAATACGTATAACTGAAGTCGACAGACCTAAGGAAGTAAGACAAATCCACACTTAGAGCTGCACAGAAGACTTGAATAGCACTATCAAACTTGGCCTCATTGACATTTACAGACCACTCCACCCAACAACTGCAGAACACATACTCTTTCCAAGTATATAGGGAACATTATAAAATGGATTATATCCTGAGTCATAAGGCTAGTCTCAACAAACTTCACAGGCTCAAAATCATACAGTATATTGGTACCTGACAACAGTCAGTAAAAGAAGGGTAACTAGTAAATTTCTAAATGCTGGAAATTAAGCAAACTCAACTCATGGGTTAAAGGAGAAATTACCATGAAAATTAGAAACTACTGTATTTCGACTGGATGAACTAAATGATAATGAAAACAAAATACACCAAAATTCATAGGCTAGAGCTAAAGCAGTGTTTAGAGGGCAATTTCTACATCCAAATACTATTTTTTTTTTAATTTTTATTTATTTATGATAGTCACACAGAGAGAAAGAGAGAGAGGCAGAGACACAGGCAGAGGGAGAAGCAGGCTCCACGCACCAGGAGCCCGATGTGGGATTCGATCCCGGGTCTCCAGGATCGCGCCCTGGGCCAAAGGCAGGCGCCAAACCGCTGCGCCACCCAGGGATCCCCAAATACTATTTTAAAAAAGAAAAAAGACCAAGAAATCAATGATCAAAGCCCTGATCTTAAGACGCTAGAAAAAGTGTAATCAAACCAGAAAAATAGAAGGCAATTGTTAACAGCAGAAATCAACAGATAAAAACATACAGAGAAAAATCCAAACAAAAAGTTGTTTCTCCAAAAAGATAAACTTCTATTATAATTGATCAAGGAAAAGTGGGAGAAAATACAAATAACTATTATCAGGAATGTAAAAGAAAATACCACTACAGATTCTACAATATTAAAGGAATATTATGAATATTTTTATACCAATTAATCTAAATTTTTTTATTAAAGATTTTATTTATTTACTCATGATGGAGAGAGAGAGAGAGAGAGACACACACACAGGCAGAGGGAGAAGCAGGCTCCGTGCAGGGAGCCCGATGTGGGACTCTATCCCGGGTCTCCAGAATCAGGCCCTGGGCTGAAAGTGGCGTTAAACCGCTGAGCCACTGGGGCTGCCCTGAAATTTTGAATGGACAAATTCCTTGAGATACAACTTACCAAAGAAAACTTATTTATAAATTATTTATTTACTTAAGTAATCTCTACACCTACCATGGGGCTCAAACTCACCACCCCAAGATCAAAAGTCACATGCTTTGTGGACTGAGCCAGCTAGGTGTCCCTGAACAAAGAAAATTTTAGGTCTGAACAGAGCTCTACTAAATAAGGAAACTATAGCAGTAATTAATAACTTTCCCACAAAGAATACTAAGTGGAATGAACAACAAAGTCTTTGGATACAAGGCCAATATATAAAAATGAACACTGTACTAGTAAGAAACAATTAGTATTTTCAAAGGATACTCCTTAGAGTAGCATCAAAAACTATCAAACACCAAGGAATAAATGCAACGAAAGATGCGCCAGATCTTTATACAGAAAACTATAAAATATCACTGAGAGAAACCAAAGAACACTAAGTGAGAGACATACCACATTCATGGGTTGGAAAGTTCAATTTTGTAAAGAGGTCAATTCCCCCTTAATTGATCTACAGATTTAATAGAGCCTTAATCAGATTTTATTTTTTAAAAGGTTTTATTTATTTATTCATGAGAGACACGGGGGGTGGGGGGCAGGGCAGAGACACAGGCAGAGGGAGAAGCAGGCTCCATGCAGGGAGCCCGATGTGGGACTGGATCCCGGGACTCCAGGATCACACCCTGAGCCGAAGGCAGGCGCTCAACCGCTGAGCCACCCAGGTGTCCCCTTAGATTTTTAAAAGTGGGTGTATACTACATGATTCTAAAATCTACAGGAAAATCCAAGGCATTCATAAAGAAAAACGAAAGGTGCAAGATTTACACTATCAGACAGCAAGTCTTATTAATACAAAACTACAGGAATTAAGACCATGTGGTATTGGCAAAAGAAGAGAAAAACAGACCTCTGGAACAGAATCCAGAAACAGATTCATTCATATGTGGATGTTTGACTTATGACAAAAGTAGCACTGCAGAGCAGTGGAAAACATGTTTTTACTGTATGATGCTGTACTAGAAAGCTATGGGGGGGGGGGAGGTGGAGAATGAGGAACTAGGTCTCTTCCTCATGCCTTAGACAAAAATGACTTTAGGTGAACTCTTGATTTAAATGAACAGGTAAAAAAGTTTCAAGAAAATATCATAAAAAAAATACTTTCACAAACTTGGGGTTGAGAAGATAGCTTAAACAGGATATATAAAGTACTATCCATATAAGATTGAAACATTGTACATTAAAAACATAAACTTCTATTCACAAAAAAAATTATTAAGAATGAAAAAGGCAAGCCACTGGGAGAAGATATTTGCAATACATAAAACAAAGGGCTCCTATCCAACAAATATAAAGAACACTTAGATGGTAACTGAAAAACACACAAACCAGACAACTTAAAGGAAAAATGGGCTAAAAGATTTGAACTCCCAATGGTGAGTTTACTGAGGAAACCCAAAAGGCCAATAAACAAATGAAAAAGTGCCCAACGTTGTGAGACATCAGAACATAAACTGAAACCATAAGGGAATTCTGGGAAGATGGTAGCACCACAGTTTTTGAACCTACCCAAATTCTCATCTAAAACCAAAAAATTCCAATTTAGGAAAAAACTAAGAAAGAATCACTACAAACTCCCAAATATGAGCCCATGAGAACAAATCACCAAGAGCCACAAGATCTCTGAAGTACCATTTGTGCCTCAGATATCAGAGGAAATCATTTGGACCTGAGAAGAGGACAACCCCCAACCAACCAACAGGTATTCACTGAAAAGCACATAGGCAAAACAAAACAAAACAAAACAACATATAGGCCAATCTGAGAAAGCTGTGAACAACAGGAAGGAGTCTGAGAAGTTCAAAAAGTGAGTGCAGGGAATGCCACCAAGAAAGAGTGAAGCAGTCTAGGACCCATAAAGTTTCAAGCCTGATCTAGCAGGGCTCCTTTGCAGGATGTGGCCCTACAAATGAGACAAAAAGCCGGGAAGAATGAAATGGAGTCAAGACAGAGACAGTAAAGAGAAAGGAAAGAGAGGGCAGGTCTAATAATAGAGGACAAAGCTAGGAAGTCTCTAAAAGCAAGCTGTCATATTTTGAACACTGTATGAAAAGGGAGTTCTATGAAGAAAAGCTATCCTAAACTACCCTCTTTCTAAAAGTCCGAGAAAACCAATTTCATTAAAAATGAGCAGATTCTGGCTTATAAAATTTCTGCTGAAAAATAAAAATGAGCAAAGAACTGACGTCAAAACTCCTATAAAGAAAAAGCAGCAGCAAAACATCCTTATAAACAATGAAAACATGCCAGAAAGATGTAACAACCTAAAGGACACTAAGAAAATAATAGATAAAACAACAATATAAATCAGAACTAGAAAACTCAGAAATGGAATAACCGATCTCAGGAAAGAAACAAATTTTAAACAGTTTCAGGAAAGAAGAATAAATTAGAAGGAACACAAGCATGAATAAACACACAACACATGCTGTTTGGTGAAAGAAAAATTTTAAATAGAAAAAGAGATAAAGGAACAAATATTCAGGACAAAGGCTGTCCACCATCAAAAACAGCAGCTCTCCAATAAATTGAAAGGGAATACTAAAAATTGTAATGGAAAAAAATTTTCCTAAAGTATAAATGTACAGACATTTCAAAAGAATGTAGTAAATACCTAAAAAACAAACAAAACAAAACACACACACACACACACAAACCCACCCAAAATGACAACTACCAAGACGTACTTAAAAAAATCCTTTTATGGCTTGGGCGTGAGTCATTGAAAAGACAGAAAATTATTAACAGACTTTGACAGTGATGCTTTCTGCCATTAGAAAATGGAATACTTTTTTAAAAAAATGTGAGCCAGACATTTTGTCCAGCAAAAGTAATTTCAAAGAAAAGGTTCACAAATTTACCAACATATAAGAACTTATGTAATATTATTTTTACAGGACCTCCCTGAGGAATTTGACAGAAAAATAAACTTTAGGCAACCAAAATGACTAAAGCACCAACACAAAGACTAGCAGTAAACATTAAATATGTAATTACTTGCATATTACATAAAGCATAACATATGCTATTAGCATAAAGATTAAACAGGAACTAAAATTAAGCGACATAGTACAATTATAAAAATTATGGGGAGGGGAAGCATATGCAAAACTTTATTTTTTTTTAAAAGATTTATTTATTTATTTATTTATGATAGACAGAGAGAGAGAGAGAGAGAGGCAGAGACACAGGAGGAGGGAGAAGCAGCCTTCATGCCGGGAGCCTGACGCGGGACTTGATCCCAGGACTCCAGGACCGCACCCTGGGCCAAAGGCAGGCGTCAAACCGCTGAGCCACCCAGGGATCCCCCATATGCAAAACTTTAAAGTCATGTAATAATAGCTATGACATTAAGACTTTCACTCTAATACTTTTGTGTATAAAAAAGTTAAAAAGATCAGCAGTTATGGAATATTCTATTAACCCCTGTGCCCTTGAGAATCAAGAATCTCAGTATAAAAAAATTTTTTAAGTAAAATCCCAACAGTCCTAAAATTGAATTATAAATATTTGTGTGAACTCATAAAATATTTTAATTCTGTACAGCCCCCCCCCCCCCCACCAAAGAAAGGACTGAAGACGACAAATTACTTGTAGCAATGAACATCTGTAGTGCCCAAATTACGGTCTTGAAATACTATTTCCCACCAAAAGAAATTAGGGCTTTTTTGTAGAAATTACTAATTCTAATTTTGGAGCAGGAATCTTAACAAAGTGAGCCTACAACACCTTGTATCAAATATCAAGGAAGCTATCAAAAACTATTTCTCAAAGACTGGGACCTGTAAGAATAACAACAACAAAAAAATCCTGAAGAGGCTACCCAGACTGGCCCATCATGGGTCATTTTGAGCTCCAATAAAAATAAGATGGCATGAATCTCTTAAGAAAACATATAAATGAAAATGTTCAAAATTATTTTTAAGGTGGTCATTTTCAAAGTATGATATCAAAAGTAATACAATATCTTTAAAACTGGTAAAAAAACTGTAGCTCAGTCAGTTAAGCATCCCACTCAATTTCAGCTGGTCTCAGGGCTGTAAAATCAAGCCCCACCTTGGGCTCTGCACTGGGCGTGAAGCCTGCTTAATATTCTCTCCCCCTCTCCCTCTCTAAAAATAAATACATAAAACACATAAGATAAAGGCAAAGTATTAGGTACTTTCTTGCTTTTCCTATATGAACTGTGTATCACTGGATAACCAAATAGACAAGATAATGGTTTCTTATGAAAGTATTCCAGTATTAATTTTAAAAATTCAAATATCATTTTGCAATCTTCAATGAATTACTGGATCTAGACCTTAAATATCACCAGCTGCTATCACAGAGACAACACCTAAGTGCCTTCTGAGGAAAGAACACTATCTACAGTTTTGTGAAAGAGATGGAACCGAGTTTGGACAAGCATCTGGACCCAGACACATTTTTAGAATAGAGGCTAGAAGAAAACTGAAACTTTGAATTGGACCATAAATATGCAATCCAGACCATGTATTCTCAATGAGAGTGCTTTTACAAAGGTGTGAAAAGATCTTAAGATATGACAGTGATTTGTGACCCTCCAAAATTCAGTCCCACCCAGCAAAATCTTACTCCTTAGTACTTAGTGAGGGAGTACCAGGAAAAAAAGGCTCTATAGGGGAATCATAAGTTTTTAAAAATCTAATGCACATCTAGTTAGGCTCTGGGAAACTACAGGTCAACTGATTCAGGTTCAACAGATAAATTACAAGGAAAAAAGAAAAGGAATGAAAATCCTAGGAACCTTAGATTTAAAAAATACATAAAAAATTTAAAACAGGATTATAGTACCTAGGGATGTACTCTTGAGTGATAAAACCATAAAGAAATACGAGAAAATGATTATGAAAGTTAGACTAATAGCTAATTTTAGGGGGAAGGAATGAGTTATGATCAGGACAGGATACACAGACGGGGTCTGGGGATGATCTATGTTTTAAACTGGGCGGTGGATACTAGCATCTTATAATAACTTATTAAACCATACATATGTTTTATGTAGTTTTACATATTGGCGTTTTCTTTTTTTTTTTTTAAGGGTAAGAAAACCCTCATGATGTATTATATACTCAAAGAATTCTTAAAAGTCTGAAAAATTAATGACCAAGTGCCATTGAGGACTTGGAGCAATGGGGAATTTCATATACCACTGGTGGGATAATAAATTGGTACAACCATACAAAATAAATAAATAAATAAATAAATAAATAAATAAATAAATAAGCAAGCAAGCAAGCCTGATACTTTATCAGAAGTAAAACTTTTATCAGAAGATAAAATGCTCTGTAAAATTGTATGCTTAAGTGTACCAGATCTATGCGTAAGTTCACAGCAACATTTTTCTAAAAGTCAAAAACTAAAAAGGCCTCACATCAATGAAGCAATGAACACCCAGTAGTTCGTTCACACAATTAAAAACTATATAACAAAAATGAAGTCACACACAACATGGATAGACTCAGACACATAATAGTTGAGTGAAGGAATCCAGACATAAGAAAATATACCTCAAATGACTTCATTTAGATGAAGTATAGGCACAGGCCTAAACTCTTTGGGGTCACACACAACAATGGATGGACTCAGACACATAATAGTTGAGTGAAGGAATCCAGACATAAGAAAATATACCTTGAATGACTTCATTTAGATGAAGTATAGGCACAGGCCTAAACTGTTTGGGGTCAAACTTCTTTGTGTGTACTCTACTTCATAATGTTAAAGTTGGGGGGAGGGGAACCATTATAAGAGAAAAAATGTGGTTCCCTCTGGGAAACAGTAGTACTTTGACATTTGAATCATTTTCTTGCTTTACTTTGATGAAAATGAGAAAAATGAAAATAATTAAGAACCAATGTCTCTGGTTCTAAGAAAATCTCAACTTACTTAGACTTCATGGGAAAAACCATATGCTTTAGAAAAAGTAGACTCCAGGCCCTGGCTTCTCATGTCTACCAAGAGTTAACAGTCAAGTAACATCGGTATTTTTCCAACTTAGAGAATACTAAGTTGTGTATCCAGATTTACTTAAAAATTTTACATAACTTTCTGGTATCTTTAAGTGGACAAAAGTCTATTTTTAAAAATTACAAATCTCACTTGAAAGAACAATGACATCTATAAATAGCATGGTAGAAAAAAGAGCTCTAATGTCAAATTTGAACTGTATCTATTCAAAACTTTACTTTTCAAATACAATTTTTAAAAAGTATTTTGAACACAATTAAACTAACTAGTTTTTTTTTTTAACAACAATGTTCTTTCAATTTTATACTAGAAATCAAAGAGAAATGTGATTCATTCTATATATACTTAATTTAGTTAGGAATATCAAGCTTGTAGTTAAAATAGATTACTAGTGGTACTTTAGAAGCAAGATTCCTCATGAATGAGTGGTACATACAATGGCCCCAAGCTGAGAAAAGGAGCCTGATGAGGGAATATCTACTCCTGACTAGCTTCTCTGCAAAGGTCTTTCAAGTTCCTCACATTTAGTTCTCTCATCTGGGCTTCAGATCAAACTACATAAGCATGAATCCTGGTTTCACCATTTAGTGAATCAATGACTACATAAATTGCTTAATCTCTTAGACTCAGTTAATTTGTAAAATGAGTATAGTTGTTCTAAAATTAATTGAATTAAATATATATATTTACCTTAGTGCCTAGTACCAAGTGTCACATTATGACTTTTACTCTTCCCTAAGAAATGGAAAGAGCTATTCTTACCTTGTAAGGCTGTGTAGGAAATATGAAGCCACTTTGTAAATGGTAAATGCCACCAGAACAGGAGCTTGTTACCACAAGTACACAGTGGATGTACAGTGTTTATTAGCAAGTTGACAACACAGAAAATGTGGGGGGGATGGCTTTATTTTCATCTTCCAGGTTACTTTTGCTAGTTTTATTATAACTATTCACTATTACTTCCTTCTATGAGAAATTGCGATTTTTCCTCTGGAAGTAGCTTCTTCATCAGGCAGCTGAAGAAAATAGCTAAACAAATGTCGAATCCAGAAATGGGAAATGCTACCTAACAAAATAGTTTAGGTCTTGCCTCTTTCTTTTATTGTAAAAATTATCATATGTACATCTGCAACCATACTCTACAGTCAGTGTATCAGATAATGCTTCCAAATTAGAAACAAAAGTTAGCGTGCTTTTCATCACTTCATTTCCCCTTGGAAAATCTTATGTAGTAAGATTTTCTCATTGTAAAAAGAAAACGAGATGACAATTCCATATTCTCTCCCACCTCCTACAACTGTCCTCATTATCTTTTTTCTTCCTTGGAAGATATATCAACACATGAAAGTTCACATTTAAATTGTGTTCTCCATAGACCCTTGACTAGATCTTTCTTATTCATAGCTGTATTTTCTGTGTCCCACACAGTTGCTGAATGAATGAGTGGCTCCAAAAACACATCTTCCTCTGTCAGAGACTGAAGCTGTTCATCAGAGCCATATATAGCAAGACTCAGGTAACATGGCTTAAGTGACAAGAGTTTATCAGGATTTTCTTCAGTTATAAGTCATTTTCTTCTCATCCTTCTATTCGTGTTACATCTCCATTTTTCCTTCCACATGTTCTTAATATAACACTGCATTGTCCTGGAGTTTTGTAGTGTTCCTGCTTTCCAGAGTAAACTCCAAAAATATGTCTGTCACTTCTGCAGCACTGATTTTAGTATAATAATACAAGATGTTTCCAATTTAATGAATTAATCTCTTTCAGTATTTCAGGGAAAGGTAGGCAAAGCAGAGCCAGGCACAGGCTGCCCACGTCATACCACTCCACAATACCTCTTCCCAGCATGGTTTTTTAAGTGATTATAAGTGAGTATTGCTCTTCATTTAAATTCTACCTTCTCATTTTAACCATTATTTGATTATTCATGCATTGTAAGCCTATACTAACATTTAATCAACATTAAATCAACACAACAAAAAGTTAATAATGGTTATTTCTAAGTAATAACCTTAATATATATATTTTTCCTTTCTTATATTTTCTGACTTTTCCATATTAAAGGGGAATTATTATTATTTTTTAAAGTAGACTCCATGCCCAGTGTGGAGCCCAACATAGAGCTTGAACTCAGGACCCTGACTGAGGCTAAGACAGAAGTGAGATCAGAGTCAGACCCTTAACTAAGCCACTCAAGCGCCTCTACATTACTATTTAAAATTAAAATACACTAAAGAGTTCAGCAAATATTCATTGTGGTCTTGCCACATGGGATAAAACAGTTGTGGGGCACCTGGGTGGCTCAGTCGGTGGAGCATCCGACTTTGGTTCAGGTTATGATCTCAGTAGGGATACTGGGATCAAGCCCTCCATCAGGCTCTGTGCTCAGTGAGGAGTCGGCTGGTCCCTCTGTCCACCCTCCCTCCGCTCATGTTCTTTCTCTCAAATAAATATTTAAAAAAAATTGTTATGCATCGTTGGGAACACCTACAAAGAAAATCCAACATGGATCTTGCCTCAAAAACCTTGGGAGTACAACCAGCAAATACAAAGTAAGTACACCACAAAATATAAAGAATTAGTGCAATAAAGACACTATTCCAGTTAGACGATGGCAGGAAGTCAGAGAAGCTTAGCCCATATTTAAGCTAAACTGAATACTGTGCTAATTACAAGCTTTGCCTTTAAGCAGCTTCCACCCAGGACTCCTGGAGCCCAGAATCACCTTTAAGAAGTTTGACTACTGATGGAGAGATTATATGGAAAGCCCTGACACTACCTGGAGAAAGAAAATGTAGCTGAGCCCAGCTTTCCACCAGTCCCTGACAATGCATGGGAATGAAAAAGCATTTTGGAAGTGGAAGCTTTAGCCCTACTACCTATGCTAGCAACACGTGGATCAGGAAAAAACAGCCCAGATTAGTCCTTCCCAATATCCTAACACAAAATTGTCGACAAAATTGTCATATTAAGTTACTATGTTTGGGAGTGACTTGCTTTTATGCATCCATAGATAACAGAAACACAATTCAAATTTTATTTTCTAACCAGTAAGAAGCAATATAAAGATTTGTACTTTAGGAAAATCAAACTAACTGCAATGTGTAAGACTGAAAAAGACATCTGGTAGCAAGAAACCCAGGAAACAAGAGGCAGCGTAGTATGAACTAGAGAGAACCAGCAAGCAGAGAGAGAGGAAAATGATACAAGATACCAACTAAAGTTAGATTCAACAGAATTTTTGTAGGTAAAGAGCCATGAGGCAAGAAGGAGTCGAAGTTGACCAACATGTTAAGGATACCTAGATGTTGGGTGACTGGAGGATAGCAATACTATTAAGAAAGAACAAAGCAGGTGATGAGTTCAGAGTAAGAAAACGTAATGTGTGTATATTTTAATATGCAGACAAAATGAAAGGTAAAATAGCATCCATAATTACAGATATAATTATGTGGGCAATTAGTCTGGAGTGTTATCAGAGTTTACAAGAATCCTAAAAATCCTCTTATCAGTGTCTTTTTACAATGGGAAAGTTTTTTTTTTTTTTAAAGATTGTGTTTATTTATTCGAGAGAAAGAGAGAAAGAGAAAGAGAGAGAGAGAGAGAGAGAGAGAGAGAGAGAGAGAGAGGAGAGAAAGAGAGATAGGCACAGGTCTCCAGGATCACACCCTGGGCTGAAGGCGGCACTAAACTGCTGAGCCACCCGGGCTGCCCACAATGGGAAGGGTTTTAACCCAAAAATTAAACTCAGAATCTTCACTAGGTAGGTTAAAGAGTTTAACATATAACCTTATGATTTTCCTCAAATGTCAACCGAAAATTGGTTCAGAAACTGAAATAAGCAAGCACATCCTTATTCACAAGGGGGGGATCATGGTTTTCAATCTTTTTAGAGGTGAATCCTCTGTGAATTCATGATAAGCTGCCCCTGCCACCCCAAAAGTGCCTATAGGTTCTACTCTCCCACTTATTTTCATTTGGCACTGAGGTGCTGTTTCTTTTAAATCATAAGATTTCGTCATAGAACCAAAATTTCGTGGCCTGTGAAACGCTGCCTCGTAGGACCATTGCTGACATAGCTAGCCTCACCATACACCTCTCCTCCATTCACCATTCTTTCAGGGCTTGAACGGGCCATGCTCCTTCCTCTTACCTCTGGCTGGCTGATTATTTTTCACTGCCTCTTTCTGACCAAATTAACTCCATTCATCTTTGAGTTTCTTATCTTAAATATCACTTCCTCAAAAATACCTAACCAGGAGGATCCCTGGGTGGCTCAGCAGTTTAGCGCCTGCCTTTGGCCCAGGGCGCGATCCTGGAGTCCCAGGATCGAGTCTCGTGCGTCGGGCTCCCAGCATGGAACCTGCCTCTCTCTCTATGTCTATCATAAATAAATAAATCTTAAAAAAAAAAAGAAAAAAAAAAAAGAAACACCTAACCATCCCCATTGTTCACTCACACAATATATCTCAATCTTTCAAAGTACTTGGCACAATAATAATCTACAAATACTTAGAAAGCTACATTAAATAGCTATCTGCTAAAACAAGTTCCAAGGATGGAGGACCCGACATCTTATTCATTCCATTAGCCGCAGGACATACTGCTTGGCACAAAGTAAATACTCCAGAAGAACTTTTCGAATAAATATCATCTACAGGGATGGCAAAGTAATTAGTAGGAGGAGCATGAGCTATGGAACCAAACTGAATTCAAGTCCCAGCTCTGTGGGAGTTTTTTGACTACTTATTTTTCAGTACCTCGTTTTCTTCCTTTTAAAATAATAACGGAACCCCCATTACTGAAGATTAGAGGAGTTATTACATTAAAAAATGCTTAGAACAATACCTAGCATAGTTACTAGCATCATGTTTGTCTTACTGACAAGAAAAGTAAAATATTGCCAGCTATGAGAATTAGTTATGAGGTCTGAAAAGACCTTAACACAGCCTAGAATATAGCAACTACTCATTAAATAGAAGCCATCAGGGTCAGCAAACTCAGGTGCTCTCATCGACCCTATTTCATAAACTTTCAGTCTTCTTGACTCAAATTTCAACTTCCTTTATTAGATTTCTCCATTCGGGCTGGAAGGCAGGTTTAAAAAAAAAAAAAAAAAAAAAAAAAACTTGCTGCCCGCTAGCCTCTATTTAGGTTTAAGGGGGGAGATCCCAAATCTGGCTCCAGTTCTCCAGCGATTTCCTCAGTTTCACACCAGTCTGTACCCCGAGCCCCAATAAATTACCTATACAACAAATAGAACAAAGCAAGGCTGTTTCTTGGCAGTCTTTTTTCAGGCAAGCGTGCTAAAATTGAGGTCGGTCCTAAAATCTTCCCTGTCTTCTCCCAGTTCCCTGCAGGGTAAAAAAAAATCTTCTCTTTGCATTAGCAAAGTGACTTGGATGGACAAGCCATACCCGGGCACTTATCACAACGTACTCGAGTTATTTACAGGGCCCCGGGCTGGTTTACGTGGGACCCCGCAGGCACTGGGAGGGGGGGGGGCGCCGGTGGGCGAGACGGGGGGGGGGGGGTCTCGCACAGGACTGAAGTGGCCCAAAGTTTTGAGACCGTCGTTCCACGCAGTCTCCAGCCACGTCCCACGCGGGAACGCCGGTCTCGTTCACTGCGCGGCGCTCCAGGCACATTTGTCGGGTTCGCCTTCCCCGCGCTGCAGAGGGTTTTGACGCACTTGCATGTCTTCACGAGGGCTGGGTGGGAGCCGCCGGCTTTCCCGACAAGACGGCGCTCCTGAACCGAGTCGGGAGGGTTGGGGACTGAGGCCCGACGCCCCTGGGCCCCGGGGGGGTGGGGGGGTGAAGGGGGACGCCGGAGTTCAGAGTCCCAGTGCATCACCGCCCGCGCGCTCCAGGCCGCGCTCGGCTCCACCGACGCCGCCTCCCGCGAGGTGCCGCCGGGAAACTCGGGTCTTTCGGCGCGTTCGCCCTCGCGCAGCAGGCCGAGGGACCGGCCCGCGAAACTTCCCGAAGTGGCGGGCGCGGGGGAGCGTCCGCCAGCCGCCGCCGCCTTTGTGGCTCCCGCCTCACCGCCAGCCCCGCTGCTCGCGCCGCCCGGCCCTCGGCGGGGCCCCGCGCGGCTCCGGGCCCGCTCGCCTGCGGGAGGCCGCCGGGCCAGGCCCGCGCCCCCGACTCCGCGGCCCCGCCGCCCCTCACAGCCGAGGCCCCCGCCCCCGCCCCCGCCCCCACCCTGGGGCTTAATGGAGGCGCTGGGCTGAGACGCCACTCGCCTCACGCGGCCTGCCGAGGAGCTGGGCGCGCCCCGCGGCCGACACTTACTCGCCACTCAGCTCGCCGGCTCGCCAAGCGGGCTCGGCGGCTTCTGTCGCCACAGCTTTTAGTCACCAGAAGCGGCC
Organism: Canis lupus dingo; assembly: GCF_003254725.2. NCBI lineage: Eukaryota > Metazoa > Chordata > Mammalia > Carnivora > Canidae > Canis > Canis lupus. The sequence continues at coordinate 12,039,364 of NC_064248.1, read as the reverse complement.
GCCGACAGCTTCGTTGCCGCCGCCGCCGAGGCCGCCGCTGCACTCCTTCCGGCCCCGCCGCGACTTCACCCCGCGCCTGCGCACAGCGCCCCCTCCCGACTAATGACAGGAAGAACCATAGAGGCACGCCGGGTGCTAGGGAGGAGGGGCCTGGGGAGTAAGACCATAGAGAGGGACGTCTGGCCGCTCACCGCCCACTGAGTCTTGACTCCCCCACGAGGTGGGAGGACGAAGGAAACTGAGGGGCCCTTCCCCCAACCTCAGGAAGTGTCGCCTGTCTCCCTAGGGATGAAAAGAGTGGAGGCGGGGGAATGTGGGGTAGGGGGGAGCAGATGCCCATGGAAAGCTATTGGATATGCATTTATTTGCACCCCTTGCCTTTGGCAGGTCATTCATCCAACACCTATTTTTCAAAGAGCTTCCTGTGTGCCAGGCACTGTTGTAGGAATTGGGCATACAACGATATAGAGGGCCCCTGTTCTCCCCAAGTTAATCTTTTAGTGGATAGATATATAACAAACGCACTAAAATACTGGCTCAGGCAGGAAGGGTTGGGGGGGGAACAACACAAGAAAAATAGAGCAGAGGAAGGGGTAGAGAGTGATGGGGATGCCAATGCGGTCATGAAGTCTTCTAAAGAGGGACGTTTGAGCAGAAAACGAAATGACATAAGGAGGTCTTAATCAGAGGAATGCTAGTTAGGAAGAGATTATAGGAGTCTAAATAATACCCAATGGTGACCTTAACTAGTATGGTCAGGAAGGAGGGGGAGGGGGGAATGATCAGAGTAGGGATTTTTTTTTTTTTTCAAGTAGAACGGAGAGATTTGCAGATGGATTGGATGTGAGGTGAGAGGGAAAGGGTAACTGCAAGGTTTTTGGAACGTGCAACTGGATGAATGGGGTTTCAGTCATAAATATGGGGGGAGATTGGGAAGAACAGATTTTGGTCAGAGTAGGGAGAAGTAAATGTGTTTTGGACGTGTGAAATTGCCAACGACACCTTCAAATTAGAGACGTCAGTCAGCATTTGGATATATGAGTCTGCAGCTTCAGAAAGACAGGATCACTCAGGCTAGGGATTTAAACTAGGAATCACTGAGATAGAGATAACGTATGAAGCCATCAGACTAGCTACACTCACACCTAGGTAATGAGTGTAGATAGAGGGGAGAGGACAGCTGAGGACAGACTTCAGGGTCACTTAAACATTTGGAATCTAGAGGATGCTGCGGAGGAAAACCAGGAGAGTATGGTATCTCAGAGGCCCAAGAGACAAAGTGTTTCGACAAGAAGGCAATGATCGGTGTTGCCCAATGCTACTCAGAGACACAAGATGATGCAACTGAACCTCAGGGAAATGATAAGGAGGGACCTTAGCTGAGGGCGAGGTCAGGGAAAAGATCTGGGAGAAGATTTGTGAAGGAGAGAGTAGAGAACGAACGATCAGTCGAATGCAGTAGCCTTGCAGGCACTAGAGTTCCGTGATCAGAAATTTAAAGTGAGGCCAGGCAGCAAGGATGTGGGTACTTCTCCAGCCACCTACTTAGATGCAGGGGGATAAAAGAAGCTGGAGAGATAGGAAGGGGTCAAAGAGGGGGTATGCTTGACACTGAGATTTTGGAGTTGATACACTTCATAATTGTGAAGCCCAGGGTGCAACTTTGAGTGTGGCTGAGGTAGAAGGGAGGTGCCGATCATCCAAGGGGAGGGATCAAGAAACTAAGGCCTGAGTGTAGATAGACTACTTAAATCCTCAAGAAATATGTCTGAAACGGGGGGGGGGGGGGGTTGTGCACAGAATAAGACAGGTCTTAAAAGCTTTGATGAATAAGGAAAGACCAATTATACAGGGGAGAGGGGGGTAGGGTCTGATGGTGCATGCCTCTGAAGATTCAGTTAATTGTTGTTGAGTTGCTGGCCCTGCTCCATCTTATCAAGATGCCACAGGTGAGCCCACACCTGCCCTCTCCTTGAACCACAAAACAGCAGAGCAGGAAATGCAACAGTCTTTAACAGACCTCAGACTTATGAGCAGTATGGCAATACTGTAATATTTTTGCCTAAGCTGCCTATTACCCATAAGTAAATCAAGGTGTGAAGCGTAGAACTGAAAATCTGCTTCCTCAAACAAGGACAGGAATCTGGAACTAATAGAACAGTGTAGTTAACTAACTGGAATTAAAATAAAAATTTAAAAAGGGGGATCCCTGGGTGGCTCAGCAGTTTAGTGCCTGCCTTTGGCCCAGGGTGTGATCCTAGAGTCCCGGGATCGAGTCCTGAGTTGGGCTCCCAGCAGGGAGCCTGCTTCTCCCTCTGCCTATGTCTCTGCCTCTCTCTCTCATGAATAAATAAATCAAATCTTAAAAAAAAACAACCTTAAAAAAATTAGGGGTACCTGGCTGGGTCAATCAGTAAAGCATGTGACTCATCCTCAGGGTTGTGAGTTCCTTTTTTTTTTTTTTAATTTTACCCATTTATTCATGGGATACACACAGAGAGAGGTGGAGAGAGAGGCAGAAACACAGGCAGAGGGAGAAGCAGGCTCCATGCCGGGAACCCGACGTGGGACTCGATCCCAGGTCTCCAGGATCACGCCCTGGGCTGAAGGCGGCGCTAAACCACTGAGCCACCCGGGCTGCCCAGGGTCGTGAGTTCAAATTCATGTTGGGTATAGAGTGTACTTAAAAAAATAAATTTAACTTAATTTTAAAAAGAGAGAGAAGGATGGAATAGTTTGTGATTAGTCAGAAGTAAGGGGATTTTTGCTCCATGTTTTTAGTTTATGGAAAAATGAAGTTCGATGTCTATAAGAGGAATTTTTTTTTTTTTTTTTTTTTTTTTGCTTTTAATGTTAACCAGCACCAACTATCAGAAAGGGCAAAAGACATCATTAGAAACAACAAATACCCATCATTTGCTTCGACGTGGATGGAACTGGAGGGTATTATGCTGAGTGAAATAAGTCAATCAGAGAAGGACAAACATAAATAGTGAACGGGAATAAAGGGGAGAGGAGAAAAAATGAGTGGGAAATATCAGAAAGGGAGACAGAACATGAAAGACTCCTAACTCTGGGAAACGAACTAGGGGTGGTGGAAGGGGAGGTGGGCAGGGGGTGGGGGGTGACTAGGTGAAGGGCACTGAGGTGGGCACTTGATGGGATGAGCACTGGGTGTTATTCTATATGTTGGCAAATTGAACACCAAAAAAAAAATAAATTTATAAAAATTTAAAAAAAGGTAGAACCTCAAAAAAAAAAAAAAAAAAGGGCAAAAGATATATGCCTGCAGACAAAACTATTGTCAAGAAGAGATGCTTTGCTATTATCCTGGGAAGAAGCATGTGGTTTCTATCTATGGAAATTCATATCATGTGTACTGGTTGTATTTCCATGCAGTCATGGAGGAAGGTATGACACCTAGGAGCCCTCTGAGCATTCCAGAAAGTTGGGGCATAACGCATACCCTTTGTGAGTCACTGCAAGACCGCTTCCTTTATTTCATTTTCTGGTTGCAATTAGTTGAATGTGTCTGCCACCTGTAGAATCATTTATAATCATAGAGGACTGCCATTTCCACAATTTGTATATCATCATCACTTTGTTCCCAAGAGCTGCTAAGTATTGCCAGCAGTTTTATCAAGATGAAGCTGTGCTCGTCTGGCCATGGAGGAAATTATTCCTGAACTCTATCTGCTTTCAGAAGCAGTAATTTCCTGCTATTCTAGCACATTGCTTTTTTTTTTTAATCGCCGTTATTGCAGGATGATTTATACGCAATACAATGCACCCAGTTTAAGTGTACATTTCTGAGTTTTGACAGATTTTTATATGCCCACGCATATAACCACTACCACCACAAGATAGAGATCATTCCTATCACCCCAAAATATTCTCTTGTGCTCCTTCCTTGACCTGCGATAATCCATCTACCACCTTCAGCCTGGGTGCTAGGCAACCACTTATCTGCTTTCTATCATTTTAGATTAGAATTGCTTTTTGTGTAGTTTCAGATAAATGAGATCATAAAGCATGTACACTAGTGTCTGGTTTCTTTTGCTCAACGTATCTTTATTTTCTCAATTATTTTTATTATGGTAAAGTACACATAACAAAATCTTAAATCTTAACCATTTTTAAGTATACATCTCAGTGGTATTAAATATATTCATAATGTATGTCAATCAACCATCATCATACTTCCATCTTCATAACTTTTTTCATTTTGCAAAGCTGAAATTCTACATCCATTCAGCGGTATTCCCTGGCAACCACTGTTCTATTTCTGTCACTATGACTATGATTGCTCTAAGTACCTCACATAAGTGGAATCATACAGTATTTGTCTGTGATTGGCTCACGTCGCTCAGTATAATTCTCAAGTTGATCCATGTTGTAGCATATGTCAGAATTTCCTCCCTTTTTAAGGCTGAATAATATTCTATTGTCTGCATTAACACATTCTGCTTATTCATTCATCTGTCAATGGACACTTGGGTTGCTTTCATGTTTTAGGTATTGTGAATAATGCTGCTGTGGACATGGGTATACAACGATCTCTTGAAAACCCTGCTTTCAATTCTACTGGGTTTATACACAGAGTGGAATTGCTGGATCATACGGTAATTCTATTTTTGGTTTTTGAGGAAACGTAGTGTTGTTTTCTACCATCTGACTGTATACAAGGGTTCCACTTTCTCCACACTCTTGCTCATACTCATTATTTTCTGGTTTTTGATAGTAGCCATCTTAATGACTGTGAGGGGATACCTTCTTGTAGTTTTGATTTACATTTTCCTAATGGTTAATGATCTTTAGCATTTTTTCATGGGCTTATTGGCCAGTTGTATATTTTCTTTGGAGAAATGTCCATTTAATCTTTTGGTCATTTTTGTGTGGATTTGTTTGTTTCTTGGGTGTTGGGTTTCAGAAGTTCTCTATATATTCTGAATATTCATCCTTTTTCAGATATGTGATTTCCAAATATTTTCTCTCATTATGTGGGTTGCCCTTTTTTCAACCTGTTGATATTGTCTTTGATGTACACAATTTTTAAATTTTCACAAAGTCCTATTTCTCTATTTTTTCTTTTATTGCCTGTACATTTGGTGTCATAGCCAAGAAATCACTACCAAATTCATGTCATAAAGCTTTTATTCTGTCTTTTCCTAATTATATAGTTTTAGATCTTACATTTGGGTTGATACATTCTAAGTTCATTTCTGTGTATTTATGTAAATGAATTAGGAAATCCATTTTTTTTTGGTATGTAGGTATGCATTTTTCCCAGAAACATTTGTTGAAAAGACTCTTCTTTCCCCCATCGAATGGTTTTGAAATCCTTGTAAAAAAATCATTTGACCATGGGCAGCTCTGGTGGCTCAGCAGTTTAGCGCTGCTTTTGGCCCAGGGCATGATCCTGTAGACCTGGGATCAAGTCCCACATCAGGCTCCCTGCATGGAGCCTGCTTCTTCCTCTGCCTGTGTCTCTGCCTCTCTCTCTGTGTCTCTCATGAATAAATAAATAAAATCTTTAAAAAAAAATCATTTGACCATGTATTTGAGAATTTATTTCTGGACTCTACTCCATTGGTCTATATATCTTTCTTTGTTTTAATATTTTATTTATTTATTCATGAGATAGAGAGAGAGAGAGAGAGAGAGAGAGAGAGAGAGACAGGCAGAGGGAGATGCCGGCTCCATGCCTGGAGCCCGACATGGGACTCGATCCTGGGTCTCCAGGATCATGCCCTGGGCTGAAGGCAGCGCTAAACCGCTGAGCCACCCGGGCTGCCCTATATGTCTTTCTTTATGCCAAGACCACACAGTTTTGAATACTGTAGCTTTGCAGTGAATTTTGAAATTAGAAAGTGTGATGCCTCCAGGCTTTGTTTTTCTTTCTCAAAATTGCTTTGGCTCTTTAGGGTCCCTTGAAATTCCATATGAATTTTAGGATAGGTTTTTCTGTTTCTATTAAAAAGAATGTCCCTGGGATTTTGATTGAGATTGTATTGAATCTCTAAATTTCAGGACACCTGGGTGGCTCAGCGGTTGAGCGCCTGCCTTTGGCCCAGGGTGTGATTCTGGAGTCCCAGGATTGAGTCCTACATCGGGCTGCCTGTGTGGAGCCTGCTTCTCTCTCTCCCTACATCTCTGCCTCTCTCTCTCAGTGTGTCTCACATGAATAAATCAATAAAATCTTTAAAAAAAGAATCTATAAATTTCTTGTGTAGTATCAATATCTTCACAATATTGTGCTTCCAGTTCATGAACATGAAATGTGCTTTCATTTGGTTACAACATCTTTCAGCAATGTTTTTTAGTTTTCATCAGATGAGACTATGTTGGCTTTTTGTTTTTTTTTTTTTTAGGTTCCTCTATGTTGTTTATATGTGTCAATAGTTTATTTCTTTTGTTGCTGAGTAGAATTCCATCGCATGGATACAGCATAATTTGTTTATTCACTCACCTGTTGATGGGCATTGAGTTGTTTCCAGTTTGGGACTATTTTGAATAAAGCTTTTAGGAAGATTAATGTACGTGATTTTGGGTGGCTATGTGTTTTCATTTCTCTGGGTGTGGAATTGATGAATTGTGTATTAAGTGTCCAAGTATTTTCCAAAGTGGTTGTACCATTTTACTTTTCCACTGGCAAGGAATGAGAGTTCCAGGTGCTCCTTATTCTCATCAACAGTTTTTTTTTTTTAAGATTGTATTTATTTATTTGAGAGAGAGAGGGAGAGAGAGCATGAACACAAGGGGGGAGGAACACAAGGGAGAAGCAGACTTCCCACTGAGCAGGGAGCCCATTGCAGGGCTCTATCCCCCGAACCTGAGATCATGACCTGGACCACTGAGATCATGACCTGAGCTGAAGGCAGACGCTTAACTGACTAAGCCACCCAGGTGCCCCTTATCAATAGTCTTTAATTCTAGCCATTGTAATAGATGTATGGTGGTGTATTGGGTGGTTTTATTTTTAAAAATTTTTTTAAATATTTCATTTATTCATGAGAGACAGAGAAAGGCAGAGACATAGGCAGAGGGAGAAGCAGGCTCCCCACAGGGAGCTCAATGTGGGATTCAATCCCAGGACCCTGGGACCATGACCTGAGTCAAAGGCAGATGCTCAGCCAGTAAGCCACCAAGGCGCCCCTTGGTGTGGTTTTATTTTTTTATTTTTTATTTTTTTTAATTTTTATTTATTTATGATAGTCACAGTGTGGTTTTAATTTGCACTTCCCTGATGGCTAATTGTGTGGTGCATCTTTTCTTGTGCCTACTAGCCTTTTTACATCTTCCTTTGTGAAGTTTTAGGGCTTTTTCCCCTTTTTTGGGCCTATTATTTCCAAAGGTTTAATTTTTTTAAAGATTTATTTATTTATTTTAGAGAGGGAAAGGGAGAGGGAGAAAGAGTGCAGGGGGAGGGACAAAAGAAGAGGGAGAGAGAATCTCAAGCAGACTCCCCACTGAGCATGGAGGCTGACTAGAGGCTTGATCTCAAGGTCCTGAGATTATTACTTGAGGTGAAATCAAGAGTTGGCTGCTTGACTGAGCCACCCAGGTACCCCGTAAAAAGATTTTATTTTTAAGTAATTTCTACACCCAATGTGGGGTTCAAATTCACAGCCCTGAGATCAAGAGTCACATGCTCCACTGACTGAGCCAGCCAGGTTACCTCTTGATCCATTATTTAAATCGAGTTGTTTGTCTCCTTATAATTGAGATGTAAGAGTTCTTTGTATATTTTGGATATGAGTCCTTAGTATTGTGTATATTTTTGCTCACTCTCCTGCCTTTTCATTTTCTTTCTTTTTTTGACAACATATATAAGAAGCTTGATCTAATGAACATATATAGAATATTGCACACAGCAGGGGAAGAGATGTTCTTTTCAAATATATATTTATGAAAACTGATTGTATACTAGATCATAAGGCAAGCACCAAAAACTCTGATAAACAGTATTTATAAGCATCATTAGTGGTAAAATAAACGGAATATACTATGTTCCAGAAAAGGATTACCCAATATTCTAAACATCAATTTTCCCCCAAAACGACCTTTAGATACAATGTAATCCCAAACTAAATCCCTACAAGGATTTTGGAGGAATTGGTTAAACCCATTACAAAATTTATACAATAATGCAAAGAGAAAAAAAAAAGGCAAGACACTTCTGATGATGAATAAGGTAAGAGGACTTAACTCCACTGGATTTCAAGATTTACATATATATAGTAAGTAAGACAGCCTGGCAGTAATAGAGACTAGGTCAGTGGAATAGATCAGAAAGCCCCAAAAAAATCCACAGCTGGAAACCTGACATAGGACAGCTGGTATTGCAGGGAAAAAAAGGTTACCCTTATCAATATATGCTCTTGAGGAGTGCCCAAGTGGCTCAGTCGGTTAAGTGTCTGTCTTCAGTTCAGGTCAAGATCCCAGGGTCCTGGGATGAGCCCTGCATTGGGCTCCCTGCTCCGTGGGGAGCCTGCTTCTCGCTTTCCTTCTGCTTGCCACTCTGCCTACTTATGCTCTCTCTCTCTCTCTGTCCAATAAATAAATAAATCTTAAATATATATATATATATTTACTTATACACTCTTGAAACAACTGATTATCCATATGGGAAAAAAAAAGAAAACAGATCCCTCTCCCTCTCTCATGCACACACAAAATTCAAAGGCAAAAAAAAAAAAAAAAAAATATTTCAAAGGCAGATGGATAGAGGGCCTAAATGAGGAAGGCAAAGCTTCTAGAAGAAAATATACTAAAAGAAACAATTCTTCAGGCACCCAGATGATAAAAGGAAAGTTACCATTAGCCAAACTGCATAAACACAAAAACCACCTCTGTTCCCCATGACCTGACCTCTCTTGTTCCTGCTGACATGGTGAGCCTGATACGTGACATTAGTTGCTCTCTGCAAATCCCTGTTCTGCACATTGTTACTCAAATGGACTTTCTTGGCCTGGCTCAAGAGGACCACAGTTGCTGTGGAGTGCATAGGGGTACCTGGATTCTCAGTGCCCCGGAGGGTGGGAGGAGGTGCCAGCAGGGGCGGGGCAGGACTACCTTTTCATTTTTTTAATAGTGTCTTATGAAGAGTAGAAGTTCTTAGGGGCACCTGGGTGACTCAGCCAGCAAAGTTCAGCTCAGGTCATGATCCCAGGGGTCCTGGGGCCAACTCCCTGCTCAGCAAGGAGTCTGCTTCTCACCCTCCCTCTGCCATTCCCCCTGCTTGTGCTTGCTTGCTCTCTCTCTCTTTCTCAAATAAATAAATAAAATCTTTAAAAAAAAAAAACAGAAAAAAAAGCAGAAGTTTTTAGTTTTGGGGCACTTGTGTGGGTCAGTTGGTTAAGTGTCAGACTCTTGATTTCAGCTCAGCTCTTGAATTCAGAGTTGTAAGTTTTAGTCCCTAATCATGCTCCACACTGGACATGGAGCCTACTTTAAAAAAAAAAAAAAGAGTTTTTAGTTTTGATATATATATATATTTAAATTTCCATTTGATTTAAACATTTTCTTATTTCCCTTGTGATTTCTTTGTTGACTCGTGGGTTATTTAGAATTGTGTTTTAAAGTTTTCTATTAGTTGAGGAGTTTTCTAGTTACCTTTCTCTAATTGATTTTTTTTAAAAAGATTTTACCTTTTTGAGAGAGAGAGAGAGCGAGCCCAAGCAGGGGAAATAGCAGGAGAGGAAGAAGCAGGCTCCCTATGGAGCAGGGAGCCTGGTATGGGGCTCGATCCCAGGACCCTGAGATCATGACCTGAGCCAAAGGCAGACACTTAACTGACTGAGCCATCCAGGTGCCCTGATTTTTTTTTTTTTTTTAAGCATGGGGCTTGAACTCACAACCCTGAAATCAAGACCTGAGTTGAGATCAAGAGTCGGACACTTACCTGACTGAGCTACCCAGGTGCCCCTCTAACTGACATTTAATTTCTTTGTGGCTAGAGAACATACTCTGTATACTGTCCAACTTTTAAAAATCCATTAAGATTTGTCACATGGCTGGGGATATTTTGGTACATTTTCCATGTACATGTGGAAAGACTGTGTATTCTGCTGCTCTTCAATGGAATATTCTATGCATGTCAGTTAGGTCAATGTTAAAATCTACACCCTATTGATTTTCCATCCCCTTTTCCTGCAGTTAGTGAGAGTTGAGTTTTATTTTTTTTTAATTTTTATTTTTTTATGATAGTCACAGAGAGAGAGAGAGAGGCAGAGACACAGGCAGAGGGAGAAGCAGGCTCCATGCACCGGGAGCCTGATGTGGGATTCGATCCTGGGTCTCCAGGATCGCGCCCTGGGCCAAAGGCAGGCGCTAAACCGCTGCGCCACCCAGGGATCCTGAGAGTCGAGTTTTAAAACCTCTAAGTATAACTGTAGGTTTGTTGACAGCACATAGTTAGGTCTACATTTTTATCCAATCTCACAATCTCTGTCACTTAATTGAAGTGTTCAGACCATTTTAATTTAATATAATTCTTGATGTGATTAGATCTATATCTAGATTGTCTTGCATTTGTTCTCTGTTTGACTCTCAGATTCTTTTTCCTATCTTCTTTTGGATTTAATTGACCAATTTTGAGATTTCCATTTTCTCCCTCTTGTTGGCTTATTAGCTCTTCTACCTGGTATACTATTTAATGATTTCGCTAAGGTTTGTAATATGCAGGCTGACCTTATCACAACCCCTCTTCAAATCATGTGATATGACTCTATGTTTATTTTTTTTAATTTTTTTTTAATTTTTATTTATTTATGATAGTCACAGAGAGAGAGAGAGAGAGGCAGAGACACAGGCAGAGGGAGAAGCAGGCTCCATGCACTGGGAGCCTGACGTGGGATTCGATCCCGGGTCTCCAGGATCGCGCCCTGGGCCAAAGGCAGGTGCTAAACCACTGCGCCACCCAGGGATCCCTGACTCTATGTTTAATCTGAGACCCTTACAAGAATATACTTCCATCACTCCCTGCATTTTTTTGTGCTTTTATTTCCACATATAAGATGAACTCCACAGTTCTGCCCTTTCGAAAATCATGCCTTGTGATTTCTAGCTGCCTGAGTCTGAGTTCTGATCCCTATCTCTTCCACTCAATAAGGCTCCAGGATTCTGATTAGATTTCCCCTCCTCCTGCCTCTCTGGTCCGGAAATTGCTTCCAGGCAGAAGCTGGGGTGGTTATAGGGCTCAGCTCATTTGTTATCCTACTCTTGCGCATCCAGTACTGTGCTGCATGCTGTCCAATGTCTGAAAACTGCTGTTTCCTATATATACGTCCAGTTTTCCTTCTCCTGAGCAATAATGTTTTTTTAAATCATGGGTTTTATATTGTACTTGTATTGCTTGTATTCATATCAAAATAAATAACCATTAACATGCAAACATGTATCAATTAAAATGATTTTGCCTAGCACTAGTGGTATATGCTTCTGTTTTGGAAAATGCTGAGCTAGTCTAATCTCAAAGTATTATAAATAGGTGGAAATCAGAGGGTGAGGGACATGGCCATGGTCACACAGACTGTTGATGTCTGATTCTGACCTGAAACCCGGGAAGTTTACCAATTTCCAGATGATTTCTACTGCAACCCCCACTCTACACCCCATTGCTCTTTCTTCTCCTTTTTCCACCTCTTTTCACATCCACATTTTAAAAGGAAGCTTCTAGGGGAAGAATCAGATTCTGCAAATATGTCTGGAGTGCCTACACTTTGCCTGTTCATCATTCAGTTACCAGGTCAAACGCTACTTTTCTCATGGAAACCATCTCTGACAATTCGGGGAAGATCAGTTTTCCCCTTGAAACTTTGTAGCCCATTTACCATTTGTAATTATATACAGATTAATGATGAATTATTATTCTATGAACACTTCCTCCTGAGGACAGGGGCTGGGGATGAATTTGTTTTTTTCTTTTTTTTCTATTCCTTACTCTTCTTCTAGTGCACAGTACCCAGCATGTAGAAGCCACTCAATATATATTTGTTGAATAAATTTGATAAAAATAGCATCCATAGAGAAGCTGTAAACCACTCAAGATTCCAAAGAGATGCCTGAGTAAGATCTAATCAGGACTTGCTGATGAACTCCAAAAAACAAAAAATCTGCAGAGCTTGTCCCCAAATAGATCAAAGTGACCCCAGTTTGTGAGGTCTGGTCCTGTATCCCCCTCTGGGGCAGATGATGCCGGCTTATCTTTCAGTCACCAGCTTGGAAAAGTGCCAGGGCACTCTTAAGTCCCCTGAATTAGCCAACGTCATTAGGGGATGTGAGCCTCAGTATTGCCCTGAAATCCAGCCACCGCCCACTGGAAATCCAACCCCATGACTATCATGGGACTCAAGACTTGGGGGGAAGAAGAGGATTGAGAACCAAAGAAGCCATCTTTACACACACCACCCAATGAGAGGACTATCTTGTCAAAGAAAGGCTGTGGAGATGGGCATCCTGACAGTGATCCTGGGAATCTTCCTGCTCATTGGCCATTGGCATGCAGAAGAAGTGGATACAGAACTTTGAAAGACAAAAGCCTTCTTGCTGGCACTCAGAATATGAATATCTTGACAGGAGGATGCCCACATAAGAGGCTTGCCCATCAGGACACCAAACTGCTTTTTCCATAGAATGAGATCGTACATCTGTGATTCCCAGTGCTCTACCTGCCCAGGAAAAACTCTGCAGAGCTATCACCATTACCTTGTTCACCTTGAGAACCAACAAGGCACCTGAGAGGTGCTGAAATGATTTCCTTTACACTCTGGCTTGAATTTAATATACGTGACAGATGTCCTGTGTTCAACTTCAGGAGGTAAGAACACCATACATCATCTCTGATAAGGAGCTTAGTATCAAGTTCTTAGTAGGGTGGTGTTGTGGGCAGAGTTGGGTCCCCCACATATTCTTATGTTGACATCCTAATTTCTAGAACCTCAGAATGTGACTCTATTTGGAGATAAGGTCTTTAGAGAGGTAACTAAGTGAAAATGAAGTCATTAGGGTGAGCCTTAATCCACCATGACCGAAGAGATCAGGACATAGACGTGTAGAGAGGGAAAGTAGCCATCTTGTGCCAAGGACAGAGAACTCAGAAGAAACTAACCCTGCCAACATCTTGATCTTGGCCTTCTTAGCTTCCTGAACTGTGAGAAAATAAATTTCTGTTGTCTCAGTTGCCCAGTCTGTGGCAACCAACGGTACTAATCAAGTAAAGAAATGATGAGAAATACTCCCATGGGAAAAACTTTGTTAATAAAGATCATAATGTATATACTAAAAAAAAAAAACTGCATCAATATATAATGTAGCAGGGAACTATAGAGACCCCCAGGTGATGACTGATCTGGGGGTGATCATTCCTGGAGGAGGGGTAGAGAGGAAGATTCTGTCTACAGAGGGCAAGGCAAATTCAGGAAGGATGAGCAGTCATTTATTTGGGGGAAGAATTTGGGCTGGGGGAGGAGAGAAGAGGATGAAAGAATATGAAGGATGCTCCTGAGAGCAAAAGTCCTAATGGTGAGAAAGAACACGGGGAGGAGAGGAGCTAGGAGCTGGCAAAGTGAAGCAGGGAGTGGAGAAGGCAGTCGGAGGCAAGCAAAGAGAAAGGCTGGAACCAAATCTCTGAAGACTTTGAATGCCAGGCTGAGGAATCTGAATGTCCTTCTTCGGGCAGACAGAGCACCATGGAAGGGTTGGAAGCCAGTGGAAGTATGCAGATTTCCTTTTAAAAACCTACTTGGAGGGATCTCTGGGTGGCGCAGCGGTTTAGCGCCTGCCTTTGGCCCAGGGCGCGATCCTGGAGACCCAGGATCGAATCCCACATCAGGCTCCCGGTGCATGGAGCCTGCTTCTCCCTCTGCCTGTGTCTCTGCCTCTCTCTCTCTCTCTCTCTCTCTCTCTCTCTCTCTGTGTGTGTGACTATCATGAATAAATAAATAAAATCTTAAAAAATAAAAACCTACTTGGAGGGGTGTCTGGGTGACTCAGTTGGTCAAGTGTCCAACTCTTGATTTTGGCTCAGTCACGATCACAGGGTTCCAAGATCAAGCCCCATGTCAGGCTCTACACCTAGTGCGAAGTCTGATTAAGATTCTCTCTCTGCCTCTGACCCTCCACCTCTGCTCGCATGTGCATGTATTCTGTCTCTAAAAAAATAATAAATAAAAAAACCCACTTAGAGGATGGCTGTGTCGGCTCAGTAACAGTGAAATCATTGAGTCAGCCCTTCCACTGGGGACAACATAAACAATGTGGATGTCACATAAATAAAATAGCTTTTTAAAATAATCAAAGACCTAACAAGATCTTGAGTCATTAGTGGACTGAGATCTGAAGAGGGCAGCAATCCAGAGGGGTCAATCAGGTATTCAGGGCTGCCTGGGCCTGGGGTCACTCACTGGCCATTTCCCAGGGGAGACTCTGAGGGCTTCATGTGACTAGATAGAGGATGGATGTGCTGACTTGGGAAACTCGACAGATGAGGTACAGAAGAGTTCCATACTGTGGGGCAAAGCCATGAGTTTCAGCCGGGGCTTTCTCAGTTGAGATGCCTGCCCCTGTGAACCCCGGCTGTCCCTCACTGCAAGCGAGCTATACCCTTGTAGTAGAGGGTACACAAAGGAAGGCGCTTTGGAAAAGCCTGGCAATAAACCTTCCCCTGGGCCCACTTTTGCCTGAACTTGGGGTACCCATGGTGTTTCAACTCTGTTCGTCTCCTTGGTTTGGCACGCTGGCCCTTTTTGGAAAGCAGGCCCCCAGCACGAAACCCTCTTCTACCAGAATTGCACCTTCTCTGCTCTCATGTGAGTCACTTTTAGCATCAGCTTGTCTCTTTTTTGGGGGACTTTTTGGTGCACAAAAGCAGCTGACATATTCCAACGTCCTGAGTTTTTCTTTTTTTCTAAGTTTTTCTTACTAAAGCTCTAATGCTAATTTAAGAAGATGTCCCTGCTTATGTTATGTAAACATTCCAGATCCAGTCCAAAACAGTCATTCCTCTCTAGAAGGCATTTCTCTCATGCCTGTTTGGCATGTAGGAAGTGCTACATAAGTAGTGAAAGAACTGCCGCTGAGATAGCTGCACGAACACATATTTTGCATGTATTTTGTCATTATTACTGCTGGGAACAATATAAATGTTTTGTTCGCAGTTAAGGAGAACTTTCAGGGTTTTTTTGTGGCGTTGGTGGTGGTTTTTGGCAGGGGAAAGCTTTTTTTCACTTGGTACTGCTGTAAATTGTGTCAGAAACACTTCTTAATTTGAGTATAATATACATATAGGAGAGTACACCTATCATGAGCTTGATGAATTTTCACAAAGTGAACCCACTTGTATACCTGATATCCAAAACAAGATAAAAAGCTTGATCAGACCTCCAGAAGCCTCCACCATGCTCTCTTTCAGGCACAATTTACCACTCTAAGGGTAGCTGTCATCCTGATGTTCAAGGCCATGGACTGTTTTCTCTAGGTTTTTGGACTCTGTATTTCCTATATATGTACAAAATTATATTGTATAGGGGTGCCTGGGTGGCTCAGTGGTTAAGAATCTGCCTTTGGCTCAGGGTGTGATTGAGTTCTGCTTTGAGATTGAGTTCCACATTGGGATCCCTGCAGGGAGCCTGCTTCTTCCTCTGGCTATGTCTCTGCCTCTCTCTTTCTCTGTGTCTCGCGTGAATAAATAAATAAAATCTCTCTCTAAAAAAAAGAATTATATTGTATATACTCTTTTGTGCCTGGCTTCTTTCCCTTGACATTATAATTGTGAGGTTCATTCCCATGTAGGTGTAGAAGTCATTCTCATCTTTTAGAGTGGCTCTCAAAGGTGTGGTCTGGAGAGCCCCTCAGAGCTTTCTGGGACTCCAGGAATGTCTGAGGTCAAAACTTTTCATAGTAACACCTGGCATTATTTTCCACTTTTGCTAATGATGCAAAAGCAATGATGGGTAAGACTGTTAGTGTCTTAGCACAAATCAAGACAATGGCAGTAAACTATACCTATGGTCACTGTATTATTCACTACCACACACTTTCAAGGACAAAAAAAAAAAAATCCAGTTTCACTTAAAAAGTACTTTATTAAAAGCAGTAAAAGTATTGATTTCATTAAATCTGGACCCTTGAGTACATGTCTTTTTCATGCTCTAAATGGTGAGATGGGAATTTGCACAAAATGCAGTGGTTGTCTTGAGGAAAAGCCTTTGCATAATTAGAGTCATGAGCTGAACTGGCCACCTTTTTTTAATGGAACATCATCTTTTAAGAATGGCCAACAAACTATGATTCTTCAGACTTGAGTACTTGCCAGACATTTTCTCAAAAATGAACGAAAGAAAGTAACCATGTATTTATTGCCAGTGATAAAATTTGAGCTTTCAAGAGAAAATTAGAATTTTAGAACATTTATATCCGCCACTGTGAGCTTGACAGTTTCCCAATACTTAAAAAATGTTTTGATGAGATGGGTAGCTATATTAACAAATGTGATTCTCTTATACTTTATGAAATGTGTCAACATTTGGAAAAGCTGCATAACTCAGTGAACAAATATTTTCTAAATGAGCAAAGCCTGATATGACAAAATCATGCATATGTAAAAGATCCATTGTAAAATGCAAGATAAGCCAAAGGATTTATGTATGTTGATATGATTTTAGATTACTTATTGCAATTAGCCTCTTTTTTTTAAGTAACCTCTGTTCGCAACGTGGGGCTTGAACTCATGATTCTGAGATCAAGTCATGTGCTCTACCAATTAAGCCAGCCAAGTGCTCTGCAAATAGCCTTTAAGAAACTACTACATGTCAAGTTTTAGTAAGAAATCAAAGAAAAGGGATCCCTGGGTAGCTCAGCGATTTAGCACCTGCCCTTGGCCCAGGGCATGATCCTGGAGTCCCGGGATCTAGTCCCACATCGGGCTCCCTGTGTGAAGCCTGCTTCTTCCTTTGCCTGTGTCTCTGCCTCTCTCTCTCTATGTGTCTCTCATGAATAAATAAATAAAATCTTTTAAAAAAATCAAAGAAGAATATACACAATTATTTGAAAGGGCTATTAAATTCTCCTTTCCTTTCCAATCATATATATACAGGTATAATTTCTTCACACATTTCAACTCCTTTCCAATCACACACACACATATATATATATATATATATATATATATGTAATTTCTTCACACATTTCAACTAAAACGACGTATTGCAACAGAGTGAATGCAGGAACAGATATGAAAATACAGTTGCTTCCTATAAAATCTGACATTGAAGAGATTTGAGAAAATTCAAAACAATGCCATTCTTTTCACCAATACTGTTTTGGGAGAAGGGGGTTGTTTTGGAAAGTACAGTTATTTTCCATAGCAATAAAAATTTATGTTACTCTGTAATGAGTTCATTATTACTTTTTGTTATTTTGTATTCAGTTCATCATTGTTATTTCTAAATGAATCCATAATTCAACATTTAGGGGCACCTGGGTTGAGCACCTGTCTTTGGCTCTGGTCATGGTCCCAGGGTCCTGGGATCAAGTCCCGCATCAGGCTCCCCGCGGGCTCCCCGCGTGCTACCCTAGGCTCCCCTGTCTCTCATGAATAATAAATAAAATCTTTTTTAAAAATCAACATTTAAAGAACTCCTAGTCTCAATTCCTAATATGGTAAACACTATAGGGCTTTGAGGTCTCAAAATTTGTGTAAAGGGCTTAGGAAGCAAGTACGTTTGAGAAATCATGCTGCATCACATTTTATGAAAGTAAATTTTAACTGCAAAAAGAATTTATTTCCAATTTTTTTTCCAGTTACCTGGGGATAAGGCCAACATTCAATTCTGGGTCCAGCTAGCTAACAGCACTCAGCTGGAGCAGAAGTTGAGAACAACACTGGGTCGTGGGCCACATAGAGGGTACTGGAAACCAGTGTTTCTCTCAGAGTAAGCTCAGTTATGGAAATGGAAACAAAGGACTATAGTAAGTTGTTAGAATAATGACCCGCCCCTCCCCATTGAATCGCATTGCCATACAATTTGCAGTGTGACTTTGCCCTGGCACCCAAGAGATGGAGTCAACTCCACTCCCTGGACCTGAGCTGGCCTTGAGACCGGCAGGATGTCACAGAAGGGACACTGTCAGTGGTCATTTTAATTTATCTTTTTTTAAAAAGATTTTATTTATTTATTTTGACAGAGAGAGAGAGAGAGCACAAGCAGGGGGAGCAGCAGAGGGAAAAGGAGAAGCAGGCTTTCAGCACAGAGCCTGATGCAGGATCGATTCCAGGACCCCAGGATCCTGATCTGAGCCCAAGGCAAATACTTAAATCACCTGAGCGAGCCACCCAGGCACCCCGCAGTTGTCATTTTAAAAACATTGTCAGACAGAGGAACTTGAACTCTAGAACCAGGTTCCTGGAAGAATGACTAAATGTCTCCTGTGACAGCACTGTCTCTGCCTATCTTGGTGATCTGAGCATGACTTGGCTAGGATGCCAGCCCAGGGTTAAGGGAGAGATGTATTTTTTTTTTAAGATTTATTTATTTATTTATGATAGACACACACACAGAGAGAGAGAGAGAGAGAGAGAGAGAGGCAGAGACACAGGCAGAGGGAGAAGCAGGCTCCATGCCGGGAACCTGACATGGAACTCGATCCCGGGACTCCAGGATCGTGCCCCAGGCCAAAGGCAGGTGCTAAACCACTGAGCCACCCAGGGATCCCCATGGGAGAGATGTATTTATCCCCAAAGCCCGAGTTGGCGGATTCTTACTAGATATTGCTCATGATATCAACAAGATAGGAGGAGGGACCTGGGGTTCCAATGCCAATGATAAGATTAGAACAAAGTCACCCAACCCAAGAAGATTCAGGGTCAGTATCAATGCTGTCGCAGAGGGCTGATTTCTTAAATTTTATGAATGGCAGGCTAGTGTTATAGGGATGGGCCAAGTTTGGTAATGCCCAAGGCTGGGCTGTGCAAGCAGAAGTTGTTCTGTGAACACACATTCATGCCCTTTATCTCAGGGATCTCCAGGGTTTCCCCTAGAGGCAGTACTCTTCATTTTGCTTGTTTCCTGGATGTTTACTCTTAAAATCAGTAAGGTTTGCTAGACCATGGGAGCTAGCGGGTGGCAGGCCTACATGTGTGCTCTCACTTTGCATAGCCACATTGAGCGTGATAACCTCAATTGAGCATGAGGTTATCACGCTCAATGTGTTCTGGCCTCACCCCAGCTGTGATAGACACATGACAGGAGGGGCTTTCTTCAGCTAGGATCAGCTGTGGACCTTTTCCTGACACGTTCACACTTCCTCTTTTCCCAGGGCCAACTTTTTACCAGAGCACAGTGGTTTGCTGGGAAATGTTTTACAACCTTCTCTCCAGGAAAAATGAATAAATAAAGCTATGACTTCCATTGTTGGATGATTCCCATGGGTAAATTCTTCTACCATAGCTGATTTCACCACCAACTTGATGTCAACTGACTTGCAAAACTCTTAGAAATGCAAAAAGGCGGGCACGTGGGCAGCTCAGTTGGTTGAGTGTCTGCCTTCAGCTCAAGTCATGATCTCAGAGTCCTGGGATCGAGCCCCACATTGAGCTCCCTGCTCAGCAGAGATCCTGCTTCTCCCTCTCCTTCTGCCTCTCCCCCAGCTCGTGCTCTCTCTTTCTCTCACTCTTGCTCACTCTCTCTCTCAAATAAATAAATAAAACTTCTTAAAGAAATGTAAGAGCCATCTCTTGCAGGCTGGTGTGAGCTGGATCCAGCACCTCACGGCCAAGACAGTGGAATCTCCTATTCTTGGAGTCTAAAACTATTCCTGCTGTTTCAGGTCATGTTTCTTATATGCTGGAATAAGCCCTGGTTACCTCTGTGAAATCCCTCCTCTGTCCTCACCTTCCTGCACCTCTCCCTCCCCCCAGTCCACAGCTGCTCTTCAATCCTGGAGTGCTGGCTCCGTCTCCATGAGCACAGCACTTCAGGGGCTTTTCTGGAGTCATGAGACTGCACTGCCTGACTTTGCACATCTGCTACCTGAACACATCCAGCCTCTGAGAAAAGCTTGGAACTCCTCCCATGGCTGCAAAGAAAGCTCTCCCAACACTGTGGGTGGAGGCCACTGCAACTCATGGCCTCTCACTCTGCTGCATGCTCAGGGGCATTCCACAAGTCCTCATTTGTCCATTTGTCCTTGGTCACCCCTCTGTCACATTTCCCATACCAGCCTCTCCAGTCCTCCATATCTGTTCATGCCTGCCCATTATCTGACCTTATTTTTCCATTACACTCAGGAAAATCACACATTTCCTAGCTCATTTCAGTTGAAAGGCTGTATTGGGATACCCTATATAGATTCCCACCGACTTCCATCATCAAGCCTACCCAGTGATTTCTAGAAGGACCCACTATCACTCCCAACCTTTCTGCTTTGAGAGGGTGCCTTTTTTCTTTTGAAAGGAGGGATGGGCCAAGGGAAAGGGAGATAGAGAATCTTAGGCGTGCTTCATGCCCAGCACAGAGCCCAACATGGGGCTCAATCCCACAACCCTGGGATCATGACCCGAACCAAAACCAAGAGTCAGACACTTAACTGACTGAGCTACCCAGGTGCCCCACCTGTTAAACTTTTACTAGCACAATTAAATAATTAGGTAGTCTCCCTTGCAAGGCAATGACTGACTTCCCAACCATTTATCTCATTGCCAAATCTTTCTTTCACTTGCCACTCAATAAAGTCTAAGCCATTTTTCTGCTCTGTGTGAATTTTCCCATTGCTGCTTCAGATCAGGCTTGCTCTACCCCTTTCATAACCTTCTTGGTCACCATCATTAATCAAGTAGAATTTCTGGGGCTGAGATAATTAAAATGGTCTCCACTTCTGGGTCTGAAATTCAAGAATTATGATGACAACTACAAAGGAAGTCAAGCAATATTTAGAACAGAATGTGAATAAAAGCTACTTCATGTCAACATTTGTGCAACACCACAATTACATAATGACAATTGTTTAAACACATTTAGGGAGAAAACCAAAAAAGCTAAATGATGAACTTGAGAGGCAAACTCAAAGCAGCGAGAAGAAAAAAATAATAAATACAGGGACAACTCAGGAATCAATCATAGAGATATTAGAAGGGAAAAAAAGAAAAGATTCTTTGAAACTTTGATTTTTTTGAAAAAAGAAAAAGATGAACTAAGCTCTGATCAAGAAAAGAGTTTGTGTTCAAATGGATTATAGACCCAACAAAAGTTTATATATTTTTGTTTTTATATATGTTTATGTACATGTATAAGTTTATATATATTAATAATGTTCCTATATATTCATGCCTATAATTTTATATATAGTTTATATATTTATATACTATAATTATAATATATAAATTATAGGTACATATATAGGAATATTATTTATATACAATATATTTTAAATATATATACATATATATAAACATATATATAAGTAAACTTGAAAATTTAGAGGACATGGTATGTTGTTTTCTGTTCTTCTTAAAGACTTGGAGATAAGAATTGAAATGCAAGTGGCATTTTTGGGATGTGAGCTTAAATAATATCCACTGGGGAAAGGAGGATGGGACAGGAAAGAAAGCTAAAGACATGCTATCAAGCCAGTTACCACTGGAGCTTCATCCCATCAGGGACTTCAGAGAGACAACACAGAATGCATCTCAGAGTTAGTCTGCTCAAAGGATGAAGAGGTTGGGGTTTTTATTCAGCAACTTGCCATCTGTCTTTGCTAGAAGGCTGCTTCCAGGGGCATTTTCTCTCCAGCACTCCTGCTTTCATTGTGCATGGTCCAGGTATGCTCCCTCAAGCAGCCAGTAGAAGGGCTCTTAGGCAGAGAGGTACAGGGTTTTTACAGCAAGCAGCCTTGGAGTGTAGAGGTGAATGTCAATGTGTCGCCAGTGAAGCACAGAGAGCTCATCCTTCAGGTCACATTTGATCCTGTCACTGATTCTTCAAAGTGGTAGCTGGTCATGATTTCAAAAAAAAAAAAAAAAAAAAATGGAGGGGGGAAGCTTAAAACAGGCTTACTGGGCTAGGCTACAATCTCTATGACTGCAACTGGTGTTTTGACATTTGTGATCTCCCTCTTCTTCCACCCCATCCCTCACCCCAGCCAACACATCTGTTGGTTGACGTTGATTTCTGGGTAGGGTAGCTCTCATTCCAAAGGGGTCTGAGCCTCTGCTTACCAGGCCATTGTTGGGTCTTTGTTATTGCTAGTTCTTGATTATCCCTAGGTGTAGACACCAAAGAGGTAATCTAGTGCATCCATTGAGTTCACACACATTTCATTCCTGCTCCCAACACATACCAGCAACTGCATCTTCTTAGGATCATCAGGGCCTAGTATCTCTGCCAGTGGAGTAAGCCCTTTTTTTGCCTGCTGGTCTATTGGCATATGGAGCCCCAAATGACCAGGTGGCAGTCATATCTTCTGGTTAAGTAGAATCCCCTGGTATAAACATCTCCACTCCCCAGCTCCCAGGATCCAGGACCTGGAATCTAGCAGAGCCTATAACTGTTAGGACAAAAAAACAAATCCCCAAGCAGGACTCAGGTCCCTTCTACTTCTACCCTTTGGCTCGCAGACCCATTCATTTTTTTAAAAATTGAGGTAATAGTCGTATAACATAAAATTAACTTACTTTCCTCAGGCTCCTGTTTGACCAGACAAGCTATTTGCTGTTTTCAGGGGTCCATGTATATGGATCCCTCAGGTCACTGCTCCTTGCACGCCACATTACCAGCAAATGCACTGCTTGAAATTCCCACTCATTTGGAGGAGTTCCCGTCACTGCCTTATTTCAGGGTCACCTCTCAACAATACAGCAGTGTGGAGATGGTCCTATTTCAGATTGCACCAACAGTAAACCAGGCTTAGTGATCCCTCTTCCATCATCTGGTTGTAGATAGTCCCCCAATTAGGCCATAGAAATGAGTTGAAGGAGAAGCATTGTTGCAACAAAGGTAGGTGATGTGGGAATCAGTCTGGCTTCCTTATTCGTGTAACTTATTTTTGCTCCCTGAACCTGCTCAGGCCTACCTAGAATATACCATTTCCATCCCAGGATGGATTGTTGCTTTGCCCACTCAAGTTTATGACTAGGTGGCTCTGGTCATGCACAATGCATGATGTGCAGCTCTGGTCTTCAATTCATTTGATGCTCCATGGTCAAGTGCTTAGTCTCTGCTACGATCCAGTAGCATGCAAAGAGATGCCTTTGAATTATGAATGTACAGAAGATAGCCAAACTTTTTTTCTAGGATCCTATGTATCTGGGCTGTGGCTTTTAAAAAATATATTTAATTTATTTATTCATGAGAGACACACAGAGAGAGGCAGAGACGTAGGCAGAGGGAGAAACAGGCTCCATGCAGGGAGCCCGATGTTGGACTCGATTCCGTGACTCCGGGATCATGCTCTGAGCCAAAGGCAGACGCTCAACTGCTGAGCCACCCAGGCGTCCCATGAGCTGCAGCTTTTCCACCAGGGCTTGCCAGAGACTCCCCATACTGTTGCTATCTCTAGCATTGTGGAGTCCACCATGGATACATGGAGCACCACAGGCTATGACCTGTAATATAGATCAAAGGCTCAGGCCGTAGGGCCTTTGGACCCCAGCCTGGACCTGCTACAGAGCGCTTTCTTGCTCAGGCTGCACTAAAAAATGTCAGCCTTCTGAGTCCCCTAAAAAAAACAAATTATAGCACTGTTCTCAAGTGTGTCATGTGCTGTCTCCAAAATCTAGAGAGGCCTATCAAGTGCTCGGCCTCTTTCTTAACAGTAGGAGTTAAAAATGTATAACTTGTCTTTTATTCAGCAATACAGCACTGTCTTGAGTAACATAGCTGTCTACTTTATCCATTAGAAACCTTAGCATATGAATCATAGTCCTTTCAAATTTTCGGTGTGCTGATTCCAACCTTCCTGTTTGTGGGTTTCTGCAGTGGCAAGCTTGATTCTTTCTCTCTGTTCACCTGTGTGTCTGGCTAATTTGGGGGGCAGTGGCTTTCCCTACAAACCCACTTCTCTGATAGATCTAAGAAAAATCGTTGTTCTTAGTTTGTTCAGCTATTTGTTAGAATGGGATGATACCTTCCAAGCTCCTTGTGTGCCAGGCTGAAGGCAGAGTCCTGTCTGCCTGTTATTAGGCAGTTTGTCCACATTTATGTAAATGTGGAAGTTTGTGGGGATCTGGTGAGGCAGAGTTGGTGGGTCGTCCCCCTCCCCCCCCGCCAATTTTCCTCATTGGCTATGTTCTTTAGGAGCAGGAAGACTGGAAGCCAATCTGTCCCCATGCTCCTCGCACACAAAGATGGTTTTTCCCCAATGCCTAAATGTGGCAGGACCTGGGCTAACCTCTGGGAATGCAGTGGCGAATAAGACCCTGTCCCTCCCTCCTGGCACTTGCCTTCCTGCATGCCTGGAGGGGATACACTCATCCTTCAAGTGCCAACCTCACCCGCTCCCTGCTCTGTAAATGTTAGCTGACGGAGTGCTCCCACGGAGTACTGTGAGTCATCGCCCCGCTCCAGAGTTCTTGGTGCTGAATTAGGACCAGATGCATACACAAGGTAGAACAGATACCAGGAAGAGGCGTCATACCTCTCCAGATCCTATGTTTACTTTTCATATTGATTCATCCTGTGACCTGGAGAGATGCTGTAAGGCCAGGAGCTCAAGGCGCTCTGACTGCAGAGAAATATTTTCCCATTACCATCTGCAACTCCAGCTAATAAAAGAGGAGGTCATTCCTTGCACACCAACCTCAGAGGCAGAAGGACGATGTCATCTTCCTTAGGAAGACACATCAAGAGATAAATGAATGGGAAATTCTTGCCTCAGCTCTGTGGTCTTTGGTATCAACATATCTACATTTTTCTCTTGCAGACTTGTTCTGCCTCCATCAATCAAA
Source organism: Canis lupus dingo (assembly GCF_003254725.2). Lineage (NCBI taxonomy): Eukaryota > Metazoa > Chordata > Mammalia > Carnivora > Canidae > Canis > Canis lupus. The sequence goes on along the minus strand of NC_064248.1, from coordinate 12,014,424 downwards.
CAACCCTCCTTTGTTCCTCATAGTGCGGGACAAAGCTTCGGATTTGAAATCAGCCCCCAAAATCAGCAGCCAAAATGGACACTCACAGGCTTATCCTCTCTGAATCAACACTTTATTAAAAACAATACAAATAAAGAATACACACAACAATATGAAGGCTATCTGAACAGTAAATGACATTTTGGAGGGGGAGTTTTATTTGTCTTTCTAAGGGGTTGGACTATGTGGGTGCTATTGCCACTGGGCCCCAAAGGATCGTGACTTTGTGTGTCTCTGTTGCCATGGGGATGGGATTATATGATTCACATGCACAGCATGTTCTGTTGCTGAGGTAATCACAGGCATCTTCACCCTCTCTCTCAGGGCCTGCTTTATTAGCCATGGGGACAAAATAGTCTTGTGGTCTCAGGTGCTGAGAGAGAAGGGAAAAATCAGCTTTGTGGGAAGTTTTTGCAGGCAATGAAAAATTCTACTTGCTGGTTGACCTGGGTGGTCCCCTGGTTATAGCTGGAAACATGAATGGCATGGCTGCAGGTGTCTTCAGAAATCAAGTTCCAGGGTACAAGTTAATGACTGTCATTTCACAGCAGCCTGCTGGCATCATGGTGAGGTGGTAGCGGGACTCAGAAGGCTCGAGTGCTCCAGAGGCTGTCAGAACCTTCCAGACCCACTGTACCATGGTGGATGAGACATGAGGGAAAAGAAGCATGAGCGAAATTTCTGAGTGATGGACAACTGTCTCTCCTGAGTTTTAGCTACATAGGTATATTTGTTAAAACTCGTCAGCTGGCACCCTTATGTTCTGTGCATTCATCTAAAATGTAAATTTTATCTCAATGAAAACAATATTTCAGATGAGATGGGGAGGCAGCAGCCTGGGAGAACCATCAGAGAATAGTCCGGGGTCTCTAAACTTTTTTCCTACAGAGAAGAGATAGTCTAGGATTAGCTACAGTGTGTGTTGCCTGCTTTTTCAAGGCAGGGCGTGATGTCTGGGCTCTTGTCTCGTGTGTACATTGACTACCCGCCCCCTAGAGCCCCTGAGGATGATCATGTCAGCCTCCTTCCCCTCAGCCCAGGACCTCCGAGCATAATTCCATGTTGCTCCCTCCCCCTTCCAAGGCAGGGAAAGGTGTCAGTTGGGAGGGCATCGCATTGGAGGAGGAGTTATGGGAGCCCTGTTCTAGTCCCCACCTGGTCTCTAACTCACCAAACACTAACCTCTCCAGGCTGCAGGTCAGCCCAGGTGTGTAGCGGCTAGCAGAACTCAGGGCCACTTCGAGCCCACTGGAGATGTCCGTACCAAGGAGAGTAGGAGTTCTGCAGTGGAGGAGTCTGGAGGATGCCTAACTTATAAACAATGGGCAGAATGACAAATATTTGCTGCTGTCAGGCGCTTAGGGGCCTCTGTGGCTTCTGTTTTGGGGGGAATCAAGACACAAATCAGTCGTGTGTGTTTGTGGAGGTGGGACCATTTTAGAACGAGGTGGTCAGGTCAAATTCTATCTTTGCCACTTCGGAGCTTGTATGATCTGACCAAGTCATTTATTTTGTTTCTCCCACATCTCCAAGTATTCAGTGCCAAAGTTCTTTGAGTCTTGGTTTACACAACTATAAAATGAAAAGCACAATAATAAAAATTCGGAGCAGGAGAAGAAGGCAGGGGAGAAGTTAATGTCTTAGAGAGACTGTAGAATTGCCCACAGCCTGGATTTTGTGGTGTCACCTGACCTATTTTTCTGCTACCCCGTTTTTCCTATAATGTGGGTAATTAGATCCACAGGGTTGGCCAGGTGTTTTGTTTTATTTTGTTTTTTTTTTGTTTGTTTGTTTGTTTTCAGGACTACTCACAGCTGATTTTGTCTACAACCGTATAGATGAACAGAATGTCTTTCTTTCTTTCTTTCTTTCTTTCTTTCTTTCTTTCTTTCTTTCTTTCTTTCTTTCTTTTCCTTTTTTTTAAGATTTTATTTGTCTACTTGAGAGAAAGAGAGAGTGAGAGAGAGCACAGTGAGAGAAGCAGAGGAAGAAACAGATTCCCCGTTGAGTGGGGAGCCCAATGTGGGGCTTGATCCAGAGACTCTGGGATCATGACCTGAGCCAAAAGCAGACGCTTAATCGACTGGGCCACCCAGGTGCCCCTTTCTCATTTTTTTTTTAAGATGTCAGCAGGAGTTGGTGATCATTGCTAAGGGTTTATTAGGGATTGCAAGATGATAAATACTATGATTCTATCAGTTCTTAATTTACAGATTACCCTTGATCAGTTATTTGGTTACCCAAGGGTACTATTTATATAGGAATAACAAGATAATTTCTCCTCCTATATATACCCATACTAAAAATAATGACTTGGTCTCCTAATATCTTCCAAAGGTAATTAATACATATAATAATACATATTCTTTTTAAGGGGTATTTCCCTCAAATGAGTTTTAAGTTCATAGGTTAGAAATCCTAGACAACTGGTATCTTGAAGAAGAAATGAAGAAAGTTTTCTGTTTCATTCCTACTCTATCTGCTCTCCTGCCCTTTTGCTCTGGGTCAAGGCTGAAAGTCCAGGTATCACTATAGAGCACAGTCCTTCAGCGTGCTGGGTTTGGGTTCCGAAAGCCTGAATTTTTATTTATTCGTTTGTTTATTTTTTTAAGATTTTTTTAAATTTTTATTTTTTTATTTTTTATTATTTTAAGATTCTATTTATTTATTCATGAGAGACACAGGGAGAGAGAGAGAGGCAGAGACACAGGCAGAGGGAGAAGCAGGCTCCATGTAGGGAGCCCGACGTGGGACTGGATCCCAGTGCTCCAGGATCACGCCCTGGACCAAAGGTGGCGCCAAATCGCTGAGCCACCCGGAATGCCCTTTTTAAAAGATTTTATGTATTTATTTATTCATGAGAGACACAGAGAGAGGCAGATTCATAGGCAGAGAAAGAAGCAGGCTCTATGCAGGAAGCCTGATGTGGGACTCAATCCTGGGACTCTGGGATCATGCCCTGAGCCAAAGGCAGACACTCAACCCCTGAGCCACCCAGGCGTCCCAGAAAGCTTGAATTTTTAATCTTGGCTTCTAACTGTGTGAGTTTGCACAAGCCCTTTCATTCCCTCTAAACACTCATTTGTAAATTGGAGATTCTAACCGTACCTATCTTGCAGGGTTGTAGTGAGAATCTAACAAATCCTGGTGGGAACAGTAGAGCATCCGGTGCTGGCAAGGAATCAGCTCACAGGAATCAGGATCCGGGGTGTGGTGACATGGCAGGGCAGGCTCATGGGATGCCATTTGACCCAGGAAAGGGGTTATGGACTTCAGATTTTATTTTATTTTTTTTTTAAGATTTATTTACTTATTTGAGAGAGAGAGAGATTGGGGGGGGGGTTGGTGTAGAGGGAGAGGGAGAGACAGAATCTCAATCAGACTCCCTGCTGATCTCATGACCCTAAGATCATGACCTGAGCCAAAATCAAGCGTCGGATTCTCAACCAACTGCACCACCCAGGTGCCCCTGGATGTCAAATTCTAAGCTCCTGCGATGACAGTAACTTTGCTGGCATTTTCTTGATTGTGTGGGTGAGGGGCTCAGGCTGTGGTTATTTCTTTTTCTTGACATCATCCTTGATACCACTTTCTCACCCCACAGCAAACTTATTAGCAAACCCTGTTGACTCAGATTTCAAAATATAACACATATTATACCTAAACTATGTTATATATTTAAGGATTATCTTTAAATATCCAACCTGATCTCAGAACATCTACTCGTATGACTGTAACAGATGTACTTGGATTATGACAATAGCCCTCTAAGTCAGGGTCAGCAGACTACCTACCGACTGTGGGCCAAATTATTAGCTCATATCATTTGCACACTTTGGATGGATTGTTTATCTTTCATGGCTTTATATATAGGCAGCAGTCATATATTCTGGCTACTAATTATTTGTCTACCATGTGTTTTGCAACCATCATCCCCCAACCTTTAGCTTACTGTCTAAAATTATTTATGGTGATACTGGTATATAATTTTTCACATTTTAAAAATTATCAATTTACTAAATTTCAAGGTCCTGAGGGCTTGGGGTCTTGCTTCATGCAACTTTTTTTTTAATCAATAAAATATTTAAAGAGTAGTTTTAGGTTCACAGCATGGAAAGTATAGGGAGTTTCTATTACGCTCTGTTCTCACACATGCATAATATCCCCTACTATTGCCATTCGGTATCACAGTGGTACACATGTGACAATCGATGAACCCACAGTGACACATCATAATCACTCAAAGTCTATAACTTGTATTAGGGTTCAAGGTAAATTGACATTCTACAGGTTCGATTAAATGTATAATGACACATATCTACCACTCTGGTATCATACAGAATTGTTTCACTGCCTTAAAATTCCTCTGTTCTCCACCTATTCATCCCTGCTTCCCTTCTAACCCCTAGTGAGGTCTGATTTTTTTATTGTCTTCATAGTTTCATCTTTTCCATAATGTCATATATTTGGAATCATATCATATGCAGGCTTTTCAGATTGGCTTCTTTCACTTGGTAGTGTGTACTTAAGGTCCTTCCATGGTTTTTCATGGCTTGATAGTGCATTTCTCTTTTAGTATTGGATAATATTCCATTGTCTGGATGGGCCACAGTTATCTATGCATTCACCTACTGAAGAACATCTTAATTGTTTCCAGGTTTTGGCAATTATGAATGAAAGCTGCTATAAATCAGGTCTTTGGCCTTAAGTTTTCAACTCCATTGGATAGATGCCAAAGAGCATGATTGATGGATCATATGGTAACTGCCAAACTGTCTTCCAAAGTGGCTGCACCATTTTGCGTTTCCACCAGCAGAAAGAGAGTTCCTATTGCTCCACATCTTCACCAGCATTTGGTGTTGTCAGTGCTGGATTTTGACCATTCTCAGAGATGTGCAATGGTATCTTGTTGTTTTAATTTGTGATTATGTAATCACATATGTGTGCAGGGTGTGTCTATTCACAACAAATCCCTCAATTTTGTTTGAGAAAGTCTTTGGTCTGATAATATGACATTCCAGCCATATCTCCCATTCAAGTACTAATCAGGCCAGACCCTGCTTAGCTTCCGCATTTCTGCCACATCTGGTTCTTGTTCTGATGATTATTCAGTCTCTTCAAACTGTTTTCTGCCTTTTAGTATGCCTTGTAATTTTGTCTTGATGGCTAGACATGACACACTTGGTAAAAACTCTGCTGTGACAGGCCTTTACTAATGGGGTGGGAAGGTGCCGTGGAGGGGGAGCATTAGTCTAATGATTGGATCTCAGGTTTTTTAGCCAGCCTGTGCCTCTGGACTGTTCCTCATGGCTGCTCAGTCCGCCTCCCCCGTCGGGTGGGATAGTATAGTTGGGACGGGCTGGAGCTGAGTATTTCCTTTCCTCCATTGGCATCTACCCAATGGAGTTGAAAACTTACGGCCATACAAAGACCTGATTTACAGCAGCTTTTATTCATAATTGCCAAAACCTGGAAGCAATCAAGATGTTCTTCAGTAGGTGAATGTATAGATAACTGTGGCCCATCCAGACAATGGAATATTATCCAATGCTAAAAGAGAAATGCAAATGGAGGCTGGAGCGAGCTTGAGCTGAGTATTTCCATTCCTTGGGTCAATTAGGCTCTGATAAAAACCCCAGTAGATTAGGCTCTTGTTAACTAGTTTCTCCTGAGGGCAGGCTTTGTTAAGAAGAAAAGAATCCTCTGGTGTATTTCAAAATGGTTACCTTTCCCTTCCCCTTGCAAGAGGCATGAGGCAATTTTCCTCCCATAGTTCCTGTGATGCACCTGGTGGAACTCCTGAGGTAAAAGTCATGAAAGTGTGCCCCTTCCCAAGGCTCGGACTCTCAGACCTGTCCACACTGAGTTGCCAGCAATTTATCAACTACAGTTCGAGTTTTCTTTTCTTTTGAAGATTTTATTTATTTATTCATGAGACACACACACATACAGAGGCAGAGACATAGGCAGAGGGAAAAGCAGGCTCCATGCAGGGAGCTGATGTGATACTCCATCCCAGGACCCCAGGATCACGCCCTGAGCCAAAGGCAGATGCTCAACCACTGAGCCATCCAAGTGCCCCTACAGTTGGAGTTTTCTTCACCCAGACTGGTTCATGTGGAGGTTTTTGCTCTTGTAAGTTGTGATTCTCTGAATCTACCTGCTTGTCTATTTCTTCAATTTGGGTGTCAATGGCTTGCCCTGTGACATCATGTCTTCAATAGGTCTAAGCAGAGTTGTTCATTTTTTGGTTTGTTCAGTTTTTAACTTGTTGTTAGGATGGAGTGGCAACTTTTTCTTTCTTTCTTTCTTTCTTTCTTTCTTTCTTTCTTTCTTTCTTTCTTTCTTTTTTTTTTTTTTTTTGGAGTGGCAACTTCTAAGCCCCTTAATGTGTTATGTATTTGTAAACATACAGTTGACTTGGGATCTTGGAAAAACTGGGACCACAGTAGCCTCAGGAGAGAACTGATCCACCTTGGAGATGCTGAAGGAAGCATTCGTTTTAGTGGAAGATAATGCAGATTTTATTTTTTAAATATTGTATTTATTTATTTATTCATGAAAGATAGAGAGAGGAAGAGGCATAGGTAGAGGGAGAAGCAGGCTTCTCACAGGGAGCCCGATGTGGGACTAGATCACCAGATGTGGGATCATGTCCTGAGGAGGACAAAGGCAGACGCTCAACCACCGAGCCACACAGGCATCCCAATAGTGCAGACTTTAAAGAAGGAAGGCAGATTCTATGCAGGCCCCTGAGACCCACAGAGTTGGGGCTATGCAGAATTTTTAAAGTAAGGGGTAAGAGATTTAGTTATTTAAATTGTTTTAAGAAGGAGGAGATTTCACCATGGGAAATTAATTGCTCAGCTGAAACTTGATATCAGGAGTTCATAATACTGAAATTTTGATAATAAGAATAACTGGGACTTTTTATAGCATTGGCGTTGTGTTATTTTTAACTGTGCTGTCACTGGCTGTTTGATTGTTATTGGTTGTCTCAAAAAGCATGGGGCTACCTTCTCATCGGGGTGAGTTTCCATATTCGGAAAGAGATTTGATGCTGACCCTGAGATCTGGAGCTGCTATCGGGGGTAATATTTCCCAAGGGATGAGCAACAAACTTTGTTGTGCTGTTGCATTAGGGATTCTAGATCCCGTTCCCAAATGGGGATTCTAAAGGAACCATGGAAGATGGCCCAGGCCTCAGCCATGGAATAAGGAAAGCAGATCTACCTGGCAAGCCACATACTCTAGACTCAAGTTTCTCATGATTTAAATCTCTGGTCTGATGAAGTTTTAACTCTTTGGCCAATTTACAAAAGCTACTTGATTGTATTAAACTAGTGGTTCTCAATTTGAGGCAATTTTTCCTTCCTGCCCCCACCCCACCACTCCAGGGACATTTGGCCATGTCCGGAGATGTTTTTGGCAGTCATAAATGTGGAGGGTGCTGCTGGCATCTAGGTGATGCTAACATCCTACAATGCACAGGACTAGCCCCCCTACAATAAAGAATTCTTTGGCCCCAAATGTCAATAGTGCTGGGGTTAAGAAACTTCCTCAATGGTATGTGTTTAGAAGTAAAATTGCTGGGACATGGTGTACATTCATGCCATCTTTACTACAGCATAATAAAGTGTTGCCCCATGGAGTTGTATCAATATCCATTCTGACCAGTAATGAGTGTTCCAATGGTTTTATGGCCTTGCTCATCTTTGATGCTGCCAGGGCCAACCTGGTGGTGTGTAGTTTGCTTTTCCTTGATCATTACTAATGTTGAACACCTTTTCATATCCTTAAACACTCATTTGGATTTTCTCTTCCGGAAAATATCTGTTCAAGTTTTTTAATGATGACTTCTCCCTGTTGCATCATCTTTTTTTTCTTTTTTCTTGATGATTTCTAGGAATTCTTAACTCTTCAGCTGAGTCTATCTTTGTAAGGTATATGTATAATATCTTCTCCTGTGCTATGGCTGATTCATTCATCCTCTTTATGGTGTCGTTACTCTTGATGCAATCTTGCCAATCTATTCCTTTATAGTTAATGCTTTTTGTGTTTTTCATAGGAAATCACTTTCCTCCTTCTAAAATTGTGAAGATACTCTATATTTTTTTAATTTATTTTTTATTTTTTAAGTAATCTCCATGCCCAAAGTGGGCCTTGAACTCATGACCCCAAGATCAAGAGTCACACACTCTATTGACTGAGGCAGCTGAAAATCATGAAGATTTTCTATATCTTCTCAAAGTGATATAGTTCTGTTTCTCACAGTGAGGTCTTTTGGATTTTTTACTCTCTCTCTCTTTTTTTATTTTATCAGTTTATTCCTCCAATCTTATGACCATTGTCTTTCTAATTGCTTTGAGTTCAGTTTGCTGTTTCTTTTCTAAAATTCTTAATATGGAACTACAAAAATATTACACACAGAGAAAGAATAAAGCCAACTTCTATGCAGAAGAATAAATCCAGCAAGTCAGAAGAAAGTAAAATGACATTTTTTTAAGTGGTGACAGAAAAAATAAAACTGTGTTGGACAATCGTTCCTTCTATATCCAGGGAAAATATCTTTCAAAACTGAAGGTAAACTTCTGTTTCCAGTGAAGATAGTGTAACAGAAATCAGATTTATCCTTCCATCTGAAAAAAAAAACAAAAACAAAAACAAAAAACTAACCAAAATATATGAAACAATTACTTGGGAGACATTGGGCACCAGGCAGTGAACAGTGTTTCCTGAGGGTGGTGAATAAATGAGGGGTTGCCCCAGGCCTGGGAGAGTTTTCAGGGTTGGGTACAAAGAGAGTAATCTGGGTGAATCCCAGTGGACTCCCTGAGTTGAGGAGCTAGACCTAAGAGCCCAGGGAGACCAAAGTAGTTGGCACAGAGTGCCAGAGAATGCTAGATATGATGTCCTATAGTATCACTGGAAGGTAGATCATGAGAAGTTAAAATGGATACTGTGAATTGAAACCAACTACTAAAAATTTTTTTAATAATAAAAATAAAATTAAGAGTTATAGCTAACAAACCGACAAAAAGATAAAGTGTAATTGTTATATGTGGGGCGATAATGATTCGGTGGTAGAAGGATTCACCTGAGGCAGAACCAAGGAGAGAGAAATTTATTGAATTTTCTGCAAGGGAGCAGAGGGCAGGACAGCAGAGGGCAGGTTATCTGCCAGGAGATAGGTAGGGGAGGGCTAGAGTTAATGGGGGGAGTGAGGAGGTTTGGGAATATATGGAATTTCCCTTTTTTGATAACTGGGCCTCGTTGCAAGTTAGCAAATTGGTCAGCTAGGGCCTACAACTACTTCAAGGCAGGTTGCCCGCTGGGTCTGTTTACACTGTGCCTGCTGGTCACTGTGGGCCCTTGTGCCTTGCTCACATTCCCATTGCTCAAGACTGTTGCCTAAGAGTGGTCTCTACACTATAGACTGAACGTGTGTCTCCCCCACCCCGCACCCCCACTGCTCAAATTCCTTTGTTGAAATCTAACCCTCAATGTGATTGTATTAGGATGTGAGGTCTTTGGGAGGTCATGAGGGCAGAGCTGTCATAAGTGGAATTTGTGCCTTATAAAAGAGACCCCAGAGAGCTCCCTCCCAATTCCCACCATGTAAAGACACAGTGAGAAGACCTGAGTCTATAAACCTGTAAACAGGTCTTCCCTAGACACTGAATCTGTCACCACCTTTGTCTTGGACTTCCAAGTCTCCAAAACTAGGAGAAATAATTGTCTGCTGTTTATAAGCCTCCTAGTCTATGATATTCTGTTCTAACAGCCAATGGACTAAACAGGAATCATTAAAAAAAAAATCTATCTAAAAAAAGGCAGGGAAATATGGAAAGGATAAAAAGCAAGTAGGACAAATAGAAACCAAATAGCAAGATGAGAGATTTAAACCCAAACATATTAATAACCATATTAAATGTGAATGGCCTTTGTATGGTTTTATATGATTACACAGAGGCAAGAGATTATATGGAAGAATAAGTACTAGGCTATTTACATTTGTTATTTGGGAATATGGGGGCAGGGGTGTCAGCTTTCTCTCTCTATGTGTATTGTTTGGTTTGTTACAGCACACACTTCTTATGCTCTTCAAATAAATTGAAAAACATGAAAATCTATAATCAGAGCAGTTAGATCCCCTTGTCTCCAGCTCTATCCAGCATATCTGGCTAGCTATTACTGCTTATCATTTTCAATCCCATCCCTAGAAGATTAAATTTTGTCCTCTGGTGAAATGGAGAAAACAAATAAAATTCAACACTATCTACAGTCTAACTCTATGAGGTGGGGGGAGACTCATGGTTAATATCACAATCTGCTTCACTTGTTTGGCTGGCATTCTCTGTGACATCCTGCATGTTCTCTTATCTCCTATGGCAGAGACTGCTCATTATCTCCCAATATCTGTTCTCTGCTTCTAAAGTAATAAATCCTCAATTTTTAGCTGGGAACATTGCCCTCCTTGAATAAAGACTTCATTTCCCAGTCTTCTCTGTAGACAGGAGTGGTCATATGATTTACATCTGTGCAATGAGGTGTGCACAGAAGTGACCTGTGCCTCTTTTGGATTGTACCCTAAAAGAAAGGTCATTCTATGTACTTCCTATTCCTTCTTACTGCTGGGTGAGGGACAGATGTGGTGTTGGCCATCTCAGAGGGTAGAGGAGTAATCTAGAAGGAACTCAGTTTTCTAACTCCTTTGGAGCTGCCCAGAGGGGTTTATGAGAAAAAAAAAAAAAAGTCATCTATGATTTTGTTAAGGTGCTGTTCTTTTAGCAGCTCTATTTACAGAGGTTTTATCCACATCCTAGATAATGTAGCTCCAGGGACCCCTGAGTGGCTCGGTGGTTGAGCATTTGCCTTTGGTTCGGTCGTGATCCTGTCCTGGGTGCTGGAACTGAGTCCTGCACTGGGTTCCCTGCCGGGAGCCTGCTTCTCCCTCTGCCTATGTTTCTGCCTCTGTCTCTGTGTGTCTCATGAAAAAATAAATAAAATCTTTAAAAAAATAATGTAGCTCCATCCATTTTTAGTTCTCCTTTGTAATTAGCATTGGGATACTCCTGAATGGAATGCTCCCATTTATTTTATTATTTTTATTTTTTATTTTATTTTATTTTTTTAAGATTTTATTTATTTATTCATGAGAGACATAGAGAAGCAGAGACACAGGCAGAGGGAGAACAAGACTCCATGCAGGGAGCCTAATGCAGGACTCGATCCTGGGACTCCAAGATCACGCCCTGAGCCAAAGGCAGACTCAACCACTGAGCCATCCAGGTGTCCCTATTTTATTATTTTTAAAAAGATTTTATTTATTTATTTATTTATTTATTTATTTATTTATTTGAGAGAGAGAGGAGAGGCAGAGAGAGAGAGAATCTTAAGCAGACCCTGTGCTTAGCACGGAACCCGAGGTGGAGCTCCATCTCATGACCCCAAGATCACCACCCCAATCAAAATCAAGAAGCTTAACCAACTGAGCCACCCAGGTGCCCCTGCTCCCATTTATTTGAAAGTAGTTTCCTTGTAATCTTGATGAAGATAACTCTAAGACTTATTTCCTCTCTAATCAGAGAAGAAAAGAAAAAATGGAATTCATAAACAAACCTAAAGCTTTGTCTTTGGAGAAAAAAAAAAACAAGTGATAAATCTCCGGTTGTGCTAATCAATACAAAAGAGATACCAATTCTGGGAAAATTCTCTAAAAATTTAAAGTAATTTAAAGTAATAGGCTTAGTAAAAAACTTAGTAAAAAACTTGAAAATGCTGAATTAAAAAACAATTTGGAAAAAATACGCATTACCAAAATCAGTTTAACAGGAAGTAAAGAACAAAAGACATGAAACCCTCAAAGAATAATCCTATAAAAGTTTCTACACTCAGAAGGTTCGTAAATGGATCTTCCTGAATGTTTTTTTAACAGGATAATTTCTACTCTTTGTAACTTTCTGTAGAACAAAAGCTATAAAGCTTTGCTGAATCTGCAAAGGACTCAAAATCCCTGATGCCCAAGCCTGAACAGGAAGTAGAAACAAAAAAGAAGCAACCTCATGTTACAAAACAATAGGATTAGGTTTTTTTTTTTTTTAAAAAGCATAAACTGAATCTAACAATATATTCCAGAAGTTCTTATAGGCTGTATCCAATATGCAAAATTAATTCATTGATATGAAACTTACTATTTGAATATATTAATAGTTTAAATTTAGATAATTTTAATATATATATATTTTAAAATCACTCAATAAAGTTCTTTGCCCGAACCTCTCTCTCACACACAATACATGTATGTCGTAAACAATATTTTAGACCAATGTCATACTTGGTTGGTCCAACTCTATAGGCAATTCCAGCAGCCTTGTTTTTTTGTTTGTTTTTTTTAAAAGATTTTTATTTATTTCATGTATTTATTCATGAAAGACACCCAGAGAGAGGCAGAGACATAGGCAAAGGGAGAAGCAGGCACCCTGCAGGGAGTTTGATGGGGGATTTCATCCCAGGACTCTGGGATCATGCCCTGAGCTGAAGGCAGACACTCAACCACTGAGCCACCAAGGTGGCTCTCAATTCCAGCGACCTTGTAAAATAAATACAATTTGTTGGCACTATTTTGTAACAACATAGAATATCCCAAAGCATTAAGCTTTCATAACTTTAGCAGTATAAATGCTACCAGTGTATGAAAAGCATCATTTTAAGCTTTAACATTCTTTTACCTTCACTTACTTTGTGATTTTGAATAAAAAATGTTCAACGGCCAAGTATGAGGGGAATCCCACACAAAAGAGTTGCTGGCCAGAATAAACAGAATCTATACGAAAATATTGACAATTAATTATATCTCTGAAAATAAACTAGCCAGATGAGAACAGGCAAAGGCTATTTATTCAGAGCTTGCTCCGTGGGAGGAATCAGTGACTGTTACTGACTGGCGTTTTGGCAGAAACTCAAAGGCAGGCAGGGGAATGGGAAAGTTTCACAGTGGGGACAAAAGGCAGGCTTCCAAAAATGCCTTCCCTGGAGGCTGATGATAGGAGGGACAGGAGGAAGCCTTAGGCAGGCGACCTGGAGGTGGGGCATCCCATGTGATGGGTTAAGGGTGTTAATCGGTTTTGTCTGTGGTTGGTCCTGAGTTTGAGCTGAGGACAAACGTTAGGAAGGCTGTCAGCTATGGATGGGGTCCGGGTGGTTTGGGGCTGTTATAGAGGTGACTGTTCATCTTCCTGGATTGTTGCTGGAGCTCCGGGTCTGGCTTCCCGGGCTGTTGACTGTGGATGAGGCAGGTTCTGGGCAGCTTGCAGGGGTGGTGGGTCAGAGTCCCAGCTGGACATGTGGTCTGGCCGTGGTCCACCTGTATGCTCAATATCTCACTTGTATAACTTCATGATTACTGTGAGCGGCAGACATTAATATTTAGGCTGAGAGTTCCTTGAGACCTGAGAATTATTTCAAGGGTTCCCCCAGAGTGAAAATATTGAGAAAGGCTGCCTCTGATTCCTCATCTGTGAAATGGGGATAATGATACCTATTTCGGGACTGTAATAAGGACTGAAGGATAGGAGGCTTTTGGTGTTTTGTTTTGTTTTGTATTTTACAAAATCAAGTGCCCTACATGGAACCCCTCAGGTAGCAGTAGACTTTCTGGGAGGAGGCGTGCAGACTAGCCCAGGTTGGCGTCTAAATGGGTGGCCAAGAGTGGACAGCGATAACCCATCCTTCAACAGGGTGCCGGGCTGTGCACAGCCCAGACCCGGACTGCCGCTGGCAACAATGTGGGACAGGGTGCATTCGCTCACAGCGCACAGGTCCACCGGGCACCCACAGCGCGGTGCCCACTCGCCCATACCTGCCACCCCGTGGCCGGAAACGCCTGCACCGCCAGCCGGAAGTATCTCACCGCGGAGGCTCCCGGGAATTGTAGTTCCGTCCAGTCCAGGGGCGTCTCGGCTGTGTCTGGAGGTCTCCGAGAGCGGTCTGCGCACTTCCGGACCCCCGGCTGGGCTTGCTGTGGTCGGTGCCTCGGACCCGGCCGGTTCTGAGGCCCCCGCTGCATCTAGGCCTGGCGATTCCCTCCGCCCGAGCGGTAGAGAGGGCACGTGTGGCAGAGCCACGGCTGCAGAGCTGGCGGACGCTGGGAGGGGTGCTGTGCTCGGGGGTCCGGTGGGCGGCTCCGTCTGACGTCTGCTGGGGAGGGTCGGGGTTCCTGTCTGGTTTGGGGCGGGGGCCGTGGGCAGGCTGGTCTCACTGCTTTCTGTCGTCCTGCAGCCCAGTCTTGTCGGAGCCCACAGTCCGCAACGGGCTTAGCGCGGTGGACCCAGTGACAGCCTTGGCCCGGGTGAGCTGAGGGCCACCTCTGCCCCCGAATGGTCACCCCTCTTTCCTGACAGTGGATTTGTTTCTGTCCCTTGACCTGGAGCTTCTCTGCCCATCCAGGTCCCTGAGCTCTGCTGGCGCGCCCGGGCCTCCTGTGGCCGAGGAGGGAGAGGGGCCCCCCTTTCTTTCCCACCCTCCATCACACCTTCGGACCCCTCATCGCAGCCAACGGTAGGCTCTGAGCTATGAGGGCAAGGAAGGAAGGATGTGGAATGATTGGTATTTCATGGATCTTCGGTGTCGGTCTTCATCCGACAAACATTTGTTGAGTGTCTGGGTCAGGCACTGGGGAAGCACCCTCCTTGGCTAGAGCCCTATGGAGGTGTCAGTCCCAGGACCACCAAGGTGTAGGTGCTCTGATAGTCATCCCTACTGGATGAACGGACACCCAGGCAGGAGGTCAGTTCCTTCTGGGGGAGCCGTGACTGAAGATCACACTTAAAATAAGGTCTCCCTAGGTGGAAGGGGGCAAAAGGATTAGGGGTAAGGAAGAGCCTATGTAAAGGTAATAGGCATGAAACGTGTGGGTACTGCTGGGTTTTGCACCATGGAAGAGCCTAGGTGGGGTGTGTGGTGAGGCTGGAGGTGGTTTCAGAGAGCACATCAAGCTGGGCTAGCGGTACGGACTGGATCCTATTAGCGCCCTAAGTATTTTAGGCAAGGCAGTGGCATGGTGAAATTTGTCTTTTGGTGTTAATATACCAGCAGTGAGTAGGATTGCTGGGAACTCAGTTAAGTTCATAGGAAACGTGAATAGAGGGATGTATCTCAGGTTTGTGAAGCTGTGCCAGTGTTGGCAAGGGTGAGTGAGAGAAGGTGGGGCTGTGGCGAGTGCATCCCCTTGCTGACTGTGGAGGAAGGGATGGGGTAGACCCAGTTCAGTGTAGTCTGTTCTTTCCCCACACTCAATGGAGAGGTGGGGCCACAATGAGGATGCCAAGTGATACAGAGATAGAGGTGGATAGTCTTTCTTCGAGACTTTTTTATTCCAGATAGGACACACTTGAGCTGGGGTATGGTAGGGGAAGTGAAAGCTGTACTATAGTTTTAAGTCTTGATAAGGCATATCAGTTGTTTCCATTATGACTTGAACTTGGGTCGTATTGAGTTAGGGTTTCTTCTATTACAACCCGTGATCCTTCTTTGCTATGTTTGCTATGTTTGAGTAGTGATGTGGAAAAGATCTCAAAAGTAAAGCAAAGTGGAAAAAAAAGAAGAGAAGTTTCTGTAATCATTGTTTATACTGAGCAAATGTTAAATTTGTTTGCTTTTCTTAAGAACTAAAACCTTATGAATACCAGCTTTTTTTTTTTTTTTTTTTTTACCATTGGAGCTCTTAATATCACTCTTCGTTCCAGTTCCCTTCCTCTCTGGGTAACAACACTTGAGATTGCTTTATTCTTACATGTTATTTACTTACTAGATGTGGTCATAAACAATATATTGTGTGTTTTGTGTGTTCGTTACCTTTGCCTGTATTTATTTTGCTTTGTCCTTTTCTTATTTATTTTTAGTATTTTTTTCATATATTCCACAGACAATCCATTTATGGCTTATGCACATGGCAAAAATCTTGAATAGATTTTGACTGGGCCTGGTGTTTCCTTGATGGGTGTATTTTTGAGTACCAATCCATTTTATTGAATGTTTAATGTTTTTTCCCCCCAGTTCTCTGTTGCTTTGTCAATTTTTGGACTTCATATTTTTCTAGGAAATTGTCCAGTTTAATTTCAGATTTATGGCATTAAATTGCCTATAGTGATCTCATAACTGAAAAAAAACTCTCTGCTATATCTGAAATTGTCTTTTTTCATGTCTAAAAATTACATCTTTGGCTTCTCTTGTTTTCTTGATCAATGGTGCTGCACTTTGTCTATTTTACCAGTTTTAAATACAAACCAGTTACTTTATGAGTTCTAATCTTTTCAGAGAATTGATTGTAGTTTTTTCTTGGCAATTTTTTATTTGGGCACAACTTTCAGACTTAAAGAAACGTCACAGTGGTAGAACAGTATAGAGGATTTCTGAACACTTTTAATCTAAATTTCTGGAATATGAACATTTTACCACATTTGTCTAGGGGGCTTAAGCAATTTCAAGGCCAACTAAATAAAAAGAGAAAAAGATATGCCCTTATGACCAGGAGCCCATGCAAGCTTCATTTAAGCATGCATGTGAGGTAGAGATCCCTCACAGCATGAGACCATCTGGAGGCTGAGGCCCAAGTGCTGCTTCCCAGGAGGGAGGAGGACAAGCATACCCCTGAGTATCTCTGGGTCAGAGGTGCTAAGGGTCTCTATAGCCACATGGTGTATTTTATCTATGGCTACCAGATGCTGGGTACAGTTGCATGGGGTAGGCAAAGCAGGCAGGTTCTAAATGACTAAAAATCTGTGTATATTTGGGTGATCTTTAACACAACTGCATGTGTTAACATTTGAGTTTGGTGCTGCCAGTCTTTTTGAGCTCCTGGTCTCAGCCTGCTAAGAGTCACTCCACAGAGGCCATTGCCATCCTTGGCTCATTCATATACAACTTGCTTTCTCCTTCTTTCCCTCTCTCCTCCATATATACATGTGTGTAAATACTTTGTGTACATTTCCCCAAAACAGGGCCATTCTGTCACACAGCCACAGGATAATGAGCAAAACTAGGAAATTAGTATTGATGCAATACGATTGTCCACGGATCTTACTTAGATTTCACCTGTTGTCTCAGGAAGACCCTTTCTAGCTTGGGAGATCTCAGATCATGCATTGCTTTTCTTCCTCCCACATCCCTTTGTCATCTTTTCTCTGGAACAGTTCCCAAATCTTTCATTGTCTTCAATAGAGTGATATTTTAGAGGAGTCCAGGCCAGTTATTTTGTGGAACGTTCCTCAATGTAGATTTGTCTAATGTCTCGCCATGATTAGATTCAGGTAATACATTTGTGGCAGGATTTTTTTTTTTTAAACCTGTTCTGGTCTTTCTTTGATTTCTTCTTTTAAAATCTCTGCTCACACTGGTTTATGTCTTTTGGGTTTGCTTTTTTTTCTGTGCTAGTCTCCTGCAATAAGTGTCATTAATTTTCCTTTTTTTCTAATGCAGATCTTAGGACTGTAATTTTTTAAGTGTGTGTAACTAGGCCCCAGTTTTGATATGTAATATTTTTGTAGTCGTTGTTGTGAATGAATCTGCATTCTTATTATTTTCCAGTTGTATTGCTTTTTGGTAGAGTGGCATCCATGCAATATTGATTTTTTTTTTTTTTTGCAATGTTGATTTTTAACATATATGTTGAGGTTTATTCTTAGCTTTTTGGAGTCAATTTTTTTTTTAAGATTTTAGTTATTTATTCATAGAGACAGAGAGAGAGGCAGAGACACAGGCAGAGGGAGAAGCAGGCATCACACAGAGAGCCCGATGTGGGACTCGATCCAGGGTCTCCAGGATCACTCCCTGGGCCGCAGGCGGCGCTAAACCACTGCGCCACTGGGACTGCCCTTTTTTTTTTTTTCTTTTAAAGTGGAGTCAATTTTTATAACCATCCCAGGTGTGCTTAAAAAGAATGTATATTCTCTGATTATCAAGTACATTCTTCTGACTGATCCCATAGGTCTAGCTTTTAAGTTGTCATTCAGATGTTGAATACTTTCTATTTATTTTTTGTATCTGGAATCTTTGTTTCTGAAAACATTCACTAGAACCTTTTCACTGTGGTAAAGGATTTGTCAGGTTCCTGTTTGCACGTGTGCTTGTTTCACGTGTGTTTGAGCTACAAAGGCATCCTGTACATGTGTTGTTGTGCACAGACCTGAGATGGAGTTGGCTTCTGCCGCCTTGCATTTGTCCCTACGATGGATTGTTCTTTCTTGCTATTTGTATGTCTCATATCTTTTTTCTTTTTTAAATGAATGCTGGGCATTGTGTGTAGGAGTAGAGACCTCTGCTCCAGTGTCGCTGTGTGTGGGGCTGGGAGGCTGGAGGTTGCATGCAACGTGAGTGGTCAGGAGTTGACAGGGCTGGCATTTACTGTTGCTCTGGTTACTGTCAGGCCCCTGCTGGCCTCACATTTCTCCGGCAGCTCTGTGCTTAGGTGGGTGGTGGGAGGGAGCAGGCTGGTTACTGTTCCCCCACTGCGACCTTCTCCTAGTGCTGATGCTCCTGCTTATTCTTCAGTGCTGCCTGGGCCCTGGGTCCCTGAGTGCGGGGGCAGGAGGTACTTGTCAGAGATGCTGCCCCTCCCCCATGGGGTAGGAGGCCTGGAGACTCTGAACCTAGAACATATACCTCTCCCTTCCCATGGGAGAGGGTTTTTTTCTCCCTTTTCTCTGCCAGGAGCCATAGGTCTTACCTATGCTCTGGGAGCAACAGGTTTTGTTGCCTTTCCCTTGGTGGCAGTATAAGGCTTTGTTCCTCAGAAGAGAAGTTTCTGGAAGGATGGGGCTTTCCTGTGTTTCTCCCAATGGCAGCCATTCCACTCCAGACCTTTGCTACCCAGGGAGTCTCTGTGGACTGTGGCCCAGCCCTAAGCCTTCCTTTAGCACCGAGCCAGCGGCAGGGCTGTGTACCAGATTACCACAAATTCAGTGATTTAAAGCAGCACCTGTTGTCACCTGGCAGCTCAGCACAGTGGGGGCACATGGCTGGCTGGGGCTCCGCTCAGATCTCCCAGGGCAAGAATCAAAGTGTAGGAAGGCAGGCCTCTTCCCAGGGACTCTGGGTAGAGAGTCTGTCCCAGGCTCACAAAGGGGTGGGGGAAGGGGGGTTCCAGGTCCAGAGGTTTGAAGCCCAAGGCCCCTGATTTCTGGCTTGCTGTCCGCTGAGGTTTCTCTCAGCTCTTCCCACGGGGTGGCATGGGGTCCTTCTGTGTTTCCACCCTCTCTGCCCCCAGTCAAAGGTAAATGTCCTGCTGATGTTTTCACATGAGTCTCACCATACTGTCTGTTTATTTGCAGGTGTTCTTAATATCTTGCAAAGGCGTAGTATCAGGCTGGGACAAGGCGGCTCAGTCCTGTCTGCACATTCCAGCCCCTTCCTACCCCCAGACAGTCTGGAAGCAGGAGCTGAGCCTCCAGCCCACGGGTAAGTTCTCAGCAGGAGAGCAGAGCTTTGCCAGACCTCAAGCCCCAAACGCCCCACTGGTAGGATGATTCTTGTAAAAGTGACCCACGGGAGCAGCAGTCTACTTTGGAAGCAAGGCTCCCTCTCTGAGGTCCCCCTTGTAGCTTAGCACTGAAGCTGGAGATCCACGCCCCCAGAAAAGCGTCCCTAAAACAGCTGGGGACCTGCTTGCTGACTGTGAATTTGGGGGATGCCATCATATCAGGGGATCATCTAGGATTTGGTTTAGGGGAAGGTTTACTAGGAGAGGGGATCCCCTGCTTTAGGGTGTGAGAAGCAGGAACGAGGGAAGGGATCCCCATGACTCCTGGAGGAGAGAGCAGCCCCCTGCCCCCTATCCCGGCCCGGATCTCTCTACATGTGGTGCATTCACTGTCCCTCTGTCCCGCCTCCTCGCTCCCCTCTCCTGCCCCACACTCCAGCACTTCCGAGACTATAGACCCTCCTCATGTAGTCAAGGCATAGAAGTTGCTTTCTTAACCTAAGAGTATTTCATTTTTCCTTCACATGTTAAAGACGAAAGAAAATGCGCGTGAGAGAGGTGTTCAGAGCCACCCAGCTCAGTAGAGGCCGAGCCAGCACTAGCGCCCAGGGCTCCCAACGCCAGGCGGGGGCTTCCTCCCGCACGCCTCGGGTCATCGCTAAAACCCGCCCCTTCCCACCTCCACCCATTCAGACCCTCCCACGGATTTCCTCTCCTCCCGGGGAAGGACTCTGATAGGCGGTCCTGGAGAGAAAACCCAGTAAGATGATATATGTATATTTTTATGAACTATTTCAATATTGAACAGTGAGCACATGTTTATTGTCTAAAAAAAAAATCAAAAATGCCACTATGTCAAAACAAGCAGGTCCTACCATGCAAAGGTCACGTTGTTAACATTCTGTGTGTTTTGTACAGAATTTTTTCTTTATATGTTTTTACAAAAACCCATCCCACGTGCTGACATTGATGTACACTGGCAGGAAGCAGAGTAGAGTGTCCTCATGGACCCATGCTGGGGAATCTGCCTTCCTGTCCTCATTTCCCGGGGCCACCCTGACAAAGTGCCACACCCTGGGGTGGCTGGAAGCACAGAGATTACATCTGTAATCTTTCTCCACTCCAGAGGCCAGGAGGCCAGAGGTGCAGGTGTCAGTGGGGGCCAGTTCCTTCTGAGACCAGGATGGGGCACCTGCTCCAGGCTCTCCCCAGCTTCTGGGAATTTGCTGGCAGTCCTTGGTGCATCTGACTTCATCTTCCCTGACATTTGTCCTGTGTAAGGCCCTGGGCCCCAATATCCCCTTTTCACAAGGACGCCAGTCATACTGGGTTGGGTTGGGGCCCGCCCTCACAATCATCTACAGACTGTTTCTAAACAAGGCCACATTCAGAGATCCTGA
The DNA here is from genome assembly GCF_003254725.2 of Canis lupus dingo. Taxonomy (NCBI): domain Eukaryota; kingdom Metazoa; phylum Chordata; class Mammalia; order Carnivora; family Canidae; genus Canis; species Canis lupus. The sequence goes on along the minus strand of NC_064248.1, from coordinate 11,993,508 downwards.
GGGCTAGGATCCCTGACATTTCTTCTTGGGGGACAAAGTTCAAGCCAGAATATGTCCTTGCCGGGGTGATTGGCCAGGTAACCCCGAGCGGTTCAGTTCCTAGAAGCTATGATAAAGAACCATCTCTCTTTGCTGCCAGTGGTCTAATGAACAGTTCATGTTCCCGTCCAGGTCCAGTTTCAAGCTTTCCTCTCTCCCTGGGGGGCTGCAGGTCTTCATCCCCAGATGGAGGGCCTGCAATCTCTTCTGTCTCTGCGACTCCTTAACCCTCTCATCGGGCAGCTTCTTTCTCCATGGTGGGGGTAGGGGGGCAGGAGGAGGAGAAATGAAGAAAAGGACCACCAACATTTCCTTGCTTGGTGCTTTTTGGTAGCTCCACATTCTACCACACAGGAGGCCACCTGATGGCTTTTTGGGGGTGCAGAGCCTGTGACACAGGCAGGGGCTCTCTGGCAGACCTTGGTGCCTGACTCCTGGCTCCTTGGTACAGCTTCTCAGGGCTGGCTCTTGGTGCCCGGCAGGCAGCCTGCTCGCGGCATGTCCTTGCTGTAGAGTTCATGCCCACCTACCTTCCTGCCCTCCACCCAGGCCCCCCCACAACCTAGCTGCACCGGAAACCCTCATACCCTGATTCCAACACCTGCACTCCATACAGGCCGCTCCCATTCCTACTCCCTCTCCTCCCCTGGCCACCAGGGTGGCCCTCTGCCAGCCTCTACCTTAGGAGTTCCTTGGCTTCAAGGCTGCCTCCTACTGCTGGGCTCTTGCATGCACAGATCTGCCCCCCCCCCCCCCCCCCGCCCCCGGAGCGCTTGTTCCCCACTCTGTTGAACCACCACATGCCCGAGAGTTTCTGCAGCCAGGCACACATCCTCTTTTTGCAGGCTCCCTCTGGTTCTCTTGCCACCACCCCTCTTGGCATGGGACAGAAGCAAAACCTTCAGTAGACACCTCTCCTTCAACCCTTCCTTCTCTAAAGGGAGGCATCTGTTAGGTTGGGTCCAGCAGCTCCCCCCGGAGAATTTGGGGTGTTTGGGAATTTAGCTAAAACTCCAGGCACCTGGGAAAAGCCCATCCACCTACCTGTTACCCATCTGTGGAATCATGTGCTTATGGATTAGATACCTTCATTCTCCCCCTTATTGATATAGCCAGAAGCTATTTCCATGTTATATGATTATTTGTGTGATAGTTTAAATGGATTCATAGCATGGCATGCTTTAATTGTATCAACATTGATTAACTAATCTCTTATTTTTAAACACTTAGGTAGTCTCCAATTTAAAAAAAAAAAAAACACACCCTCAATTCTTTATGGAGTTTCTGTAATTCTAGAGTTTTAGTGTCTCTGCAGACTTCCTGGACCCAACTCCCGTGTGTCTCTGTCCTGAGTAGGAACATACCTAAGACCAACCTCGTGTGTGTTCAGGAGAGAGATAGGTGTGGGGTCCAGTTGATGCTTCCAGCCACAGTATATTTGCTCCTAAACCTTCGTGTTCCTGTTCCCTGGCAAAATGAGGAAAGGAGGAGGGCTCAGGAGAAGCCATCAGATCTTGTCCCATATTTGGTAAGTGGCAGAGCCAGACCGGGACCACTTCCCGGGCAGAGGTCCGCACAGGGCAGCCAGGGCGGTTCTTACTAGCAATGGCCGTGGACACACCGCAGAGAAGTACTCGGAACCCAGCAGGTCTGGGATGGGCCGGAGGGCATCCCAGGCCTTGCTTGCCAGAGCTAAACTCCATTCAAATCGACTCTGCCTTAAGGAACACATTTTTATATTTTCCTGTGAGTTGTCCTAAATGTCTGCCAGGGGCCCAACCGGTGACAAGCTTTGGGTTAGAAGCTTAGCACATGATGGATATTTTTAAAAAATAACTTTTATATATGAAGTGCTTGTTTGTCAGAGAAAAAGTTAGGAAATTCACCTAAAGACAAAGAAAGCATTTGAAAGTGGTTATAACCCAACTACCCAGAGCGAACTGCTGCTAGCTTTTTGTCCTTCATTGTTTCAGAGATTGTTCTGCGTGAGTGTGTGTGTTCACGTCTGTGTGTGGGAGATCAAATGGTTTTTAGCCATGTTTTTCAGTGATCAGTATGCTATCACTCAGTTTTCTAATATTTTATTTCCATTAATTACATAACAGTTCATTTCCCTTGGAGAGGTAGTGTGTTTATTTAACTGGCCCTCCTCTGTTGGGTATTCAGTTATTTTCTGTTTGTTTTTTTTTTTTTTTCAGAGTTTTAACAAAATGTAATAAATATCTTGGTGGCTAGCTCTATGTCTAAAGTCATGACTGTTTCTTCAGAGTAAATTTCTATTAATTAAATTTCTGGGGAATGAGGGGAAGGGTTAGTAACTTGCATACTGGTGATGAAGACACAGATACATATGTGGATTAAGTAGAAAAGAAAAACCCATATTGAACCCTCACAAGGTTGGGTCCCCATCACATGCCAAGGCAAGAGCGTTGTGTGATGGTGGGTCCCTGGGGGAAGCCTGTCACTCCCACTGCCTGGAGGTGGGGGTGGCGGCAACAGATTCAGAGGCTGGGGGTGAGTTTGGCCTCTCACATTGTTTCCTCTCCCCACCCCGATCTCTGCTTCCTTAGGTATCTGCTTTTCCCAGCCCACAAGGGAAGGACCATGTGCCAGGTGAGTGTGGCATTTTTAAAGATTTATTTATTAGAGAGAGAGAGAGGGAGAGAGAGAGAGAGAGCATGAACAGGAGGAAGGGCAGAAGGAGAGAGAAGGGAAGCAGACCCCCCTCCTGAGTGGGGAGTCCAGCTTGGTGCTCGATCCCAGGACCCTGAGATCATGACCTGAGGCAAAATGAAGGGTCTGGCACTTAACCGACTGAGCACGCCCCCAGGCGTCCCATGGCATTTATTTTATCCTGCACTCTGCCTTACCAAGGGTTTTGGGGAGCTTATAAGAACACATCCAATAAAAACAATGCAAACAGGACCTAGGATCACTGAAGATGGGAAGTGGGTAGATGGAGGGATGCCCACGAAGCTGCTGGTGTAATGAGTTGCCCTGTAAACTTGTGTCTGACACTTTATATAAAGACAGATTCTGTCCAATATATGACTTGTGTTGTCCACTTTGGACAAGCATGTCAACTTGTCAGAGGAAATAATGGTTCTTTGGTATTTAGGGGCTTAGTGATGGGCCCTGGCACATGAGTTAGCAGGCGGGGTCCTGAGTAAGGACAACACCGAGGCAGATGTGCTGGCAGGTCTCCTGTGACTTTTTCCCCATATAAACGGTGGGTCTTAATGTCAGTGCACAAAGCTGTGGTTGTGGTTGCCCAAGGAATCAAAAATACTCAGTTCTCTGCTAACAGCCTTGTGATATCAGATTGGCCTGTTGTGCACAGGAAGGAATAAGTAGCACATCCTGCAAATTATTTTTCATCGTAGTGTTCTGACACAGATGGAGAGCAAACAACTCAGTTTCAGTCTTTGGCAGGAGCATGGGGGGAAGATGATCGGAGCGCTCCTGGCCTCTTCTCCTGGGGTCCGAGCTTCTTCACGACTTTGACCTCAGACATCTGCCCTTGCCCTCCTTTCTCATGGGGTCATTGTGATCTTCAATGATGTTTGCTCCCAGCCCGTCTGCATCCTCAAATTAGTCCTTAAGGGGCCCCTCTCTTTGCCCTAGGCCCATGAGCGCATGAACGGCAAGTGTGTTGGCCAGCATCCGTCACATTACAGGAGGCCAGGAACCCAGCTAGAACTGCTTTAGGGCAAACCCCAAATCTAGGCAGTACCTGGACTGGGAGGAGCAGGTGTGCAGCTGGGACTCAGACAGTCACAGCTAGGAACTCAGGTGTCACCTGGAATCTTTCTGGTCCCTTCCCTCTGTTTCTGTGACTTCCTTCTCATACCAGTGTCATCGGTGTGGCTCACACCCCAAAGTTACCAGTTCTGCCAGAGAAATGGACCAAGTTCCTTCTTGTAGAGCCAGTTTGCATGGTCTTTGGGAGAGATTCAGATTGGCCCAGCTTAGTCCATGTCTAAGGCGGAGAGGCTGGGGCTGTGGTGGGGTGCCGCCAGGAGCAGCACCTGCTCAGGGTGCCAGAGGGAGATTGCTAGCCCCGGAGGAAGCCGAGGCCTTGCGGGCAAACATTGTAGTTGTCCACTCGAGGAAGAAAGACCTTCATGGGGTCTCAAGTTCTGGCTTGGGGAACCTGTTTTTTAATGAGAGTATATGTTCCTAAAGAGCGGAGACCATCTGGATGTTTGACACCAGAAACATCTGGGCATAGGACCGGTATGAGAGGGTTGGAAATGAAGCGGCAGCTCCACGGCCTTCTCAGAAGACAGAGCCGGCTGCATCTTGAGGCTGTCAGACCTGTGCTAGGGCTGGAGGTTTCATCTGTGCCTTTTGGGGAAGCTGTTGTTTTATAAGAAACTAGGTCTCACTGCGGCCTGCCCCTCAGGGCAATTGGCAAACAAATACTGATAATAAAAGTTATAAAGCTCTACCTGTTGAGCGCTTACACGCTGGTCTCTGTGTTTTCCATGTTATTTCACAAATGAACTTGTGAGATAGGTGTTATTAACCCCTTCTCCCATTTTACAGATGGACAAATAGAGGTTGGAGATACTGGGATCCCTGGGTGGCGCAGCGGTTTGGCGCCTGCCTTTGGCCCAGGGCGCGATCCTGGAGACCCGGGATCGAATCCCACGTCGGGCTCCCTGCATGGAGCCTGCTTCTCCCTCTGCCTATGTCTCTGCCTCTCTCTCTCTCTGTGTGACTGTCATGAATAAATAAATAAAATCTTTAAAAAAAAAAAAAAAAAAGAGGTTGGAGATACTAAGTGAGTTGCCGGGGATCTCACGTCTTTTGGGCGATGAAGTTAGGATGTGTGGAATGTGGACAGACAGATAGGCAGATCTAGAGCGGAGACCTCGGTGATTGAACTGTACCGTAGCTTTATCTGCCCGACACATAACCGCAGCCGAGGAACCCAGCAGTACTTGTGTCCAGACCTGCACTGTCCAGTATGGTAGCCAGCGGCCACAGGTGGATACCAAGCACCCGAAGAGTGGCCAGTAGGGCTGGGGACCTGAATTTTTCATTTACACTTAAATTTTGTTTTATTTATTTTTTTATTGGAGTTCAATTTGCCAACATTTAGCATAACACCCAGTGGTCATCCTGCCAAGTGCCCCCCTCAGTACTAATCACCCAGTCACCCCTTATTATTATTTTTTAAGGATTTATTTGTTTATCTGAGGGAAAGGGAAAGGGAGAAAGAAACCCAAGCTGACTCCATGCTGGATGTGGAGTGCCGAACCGACGTGGGACTTGATCCCACAACCCCAAGATCAGACATGAGCTGAAACCACGAGTTGGACGCTTAACCAACGGTGCCACACAGGCACCCCTCCACTTAAATTTTGAAACAGAACCAAAGTAAACTACTTTCCCATCAAACACAATTTTATTGTTTTTATAGGACTACATTTCATGAAAGTGAAGTTGGAAATGTGTCTGAATTGAGATGTACTGTAATGTGAAAAACACCCACCAGATTTTGAATATATGGTATTAAAAAAGAATGAAAAGTATATCAGTAATTTAAAAATAATTGTATATTGAAATAATATTCTAGATATGTTAGACTAAGATCTTACTAAATATTCATTTCCTTTTTTACTTAAAGATGACTAGAAAATTCTATTTCTTAAACCACCTTATTGAGGTATGATTGACATGCAAAACTGTATGCACAGCTTGATGAGTTCTTTTTTTTTTTTTAAGATTTTATTTTTTTATTCAAGAGAGAGAGGGAGAGCAAGAGAGCACCAGTGAGGGGAGAGGCAGAAGGAAAGGGAGAAGCAGGCTCTCTTCTGATGCAGGACTTGATCCCATGACCCTGGGATCATGACCTGAGCCAAAGGCAGATGCTTAATGGACTGAACCACCCAGGCTCCCCAGTTTGATGAGTTCAGAGATAAGTGTACACCCATGAAACCATCATCACAGACTTAAATCCATCACCTGCAAAAGTTTCTTCCAGCACCCTTTTAAAATGTATGTATTTTTTTTCTTTTTGTGGTAGGAGCATTTAACGTAAGATATGCCATCTCAGCAAATTTTTGAGCATGCGATGCAGGATGGTTAACTCTAGACACTATGCTGTACAGTAGATCTTCAGACCTTACTCATCTTCCATAATAAACATTGTATCCCTAATCAGCACCTCCCCACTTCCCTGCCCCTCACAACACCCAGTACCCACCATGCTATGCCCTGGTTCTAGGAATTTAGCCATTTTAGAATCTTTATAAAAATGGAATCATGCAGTATCTGCCCTCCTGTGTCCGACTTATTTCATTCAGCATAATGTCCTCCACATTCATCCGTGTTGTCCAAAATGAAGGGATTTCCTTCTTTCTTGTGGTTGATATTTCTCATGGCTAATAGCATGTGTACACATCATCCGTCCATCCACTGATGGACACTTAGGCAGTTTCCATCTCTAAGCTACTGTGAATAAGGCTACAAGGAGCATGAGAATGCAGATCTATCTTTGAGACCCACTTCAGTAAGATTCAGTAAGATCACATCAACTTCGAGCAGAGATACATTTACTTCTTCCTTCCTGATTTGGATGCCTTTTATTTATTTTTCTTGACAGATTGCTCTGGCCAGACTTCCAGTATTGTGTTGAATAGGAGAGGCAAGAACGGGCATCCTTGCCTTCTTCAGGTCTTAGAGGGAAAGCTTTCTACCACTAAGTATGATGTTAACTGTGGGCTTTTCTTTTTTTTTTTTTTTTTTAAGATTTTATTTATTTATTCATGAGAGACAAAAGGAGAGAGAGGCAGAGACATGTAGAGGTAGAGGCAGGCTTCATGTAGGGAGCCCAATGTGGGACTCTATCCTGGGACTCCAGGATCATACCCTGAGTGAAAGGCAGATGCTCAACCGCTGAGCCACCCAGGTGTCCCAACTGTGGGCTTTTCATAAATGGCCTTTATCATGTTAAGTTCTTTCTATTCTTAGTTTGCTGAGAGCTTTGAATTGTGAAAAGGTGTTGACGTTTGTGAAATGATGCTTTTTATGCAGCTGTTGAGCTGATTTTTTATTTTATCATTTATTCTATTAATGTAGTGTCTCACATGGATTTTCATGTATCGAACCATGCTTGCATCCTAGGGATAAATCCTATTTGGTCATGGTGTCTTTTACCATGCTGTTGAATTTGATGTGCTAATATTTTGTTAAGGATTTTTGAGTCTATGTTTATCAGGGATATTGGCCTATAGTTTTCTTTTTGTGTGATGTCTTAGTTTTGGTATCAGAACAATGCTGGCCTCATAAAATAAATCTGTTTTTTTTTTTTTTTAAGAAGGATTGATATTATTGTTTAAAATTTTGGTAGAATTCACCTATAAAGTTCCTGGGCTTTTCTTTTTTAGGAATTTTTAGTTACTTGTTCATTCTCTTATCTGTTACTGGTATGCTCAGACTTTCTGTATCTTCTTCATTCAGTATTGGTAGCTTGTAGTTTTTTTAGAATTGTATTCATTTCTTCTAGGTTGTCCAATTAGTTGGCACAGAATTGTCTATCTTAATGTTCCTTTTTATTTCTGTGGCATCAACTATAATGTCTCCCCTTTCATTTCTGATTTTATTTATTCCAGTCTTCTCTTTTTCTTAGGCTAGCTAGGGGTTTGTCAGTTTTGTTTATCATTTCAAAAAAACAAGTTTTAGTTTTGTTTATTTTTTCTATTATTTTTCTGTTCTCCATTTCATTTATTTCTGCTCTAATCTTTATTAATTTCTTCTGCCAATTTGGGGTGTAGTTTGTTCTTTTTCCAGAGGTGCAAAGTTAGATTGTTTATTTGCGATCTTTTTTCTTTTTTAAGATTTTATTTATTTATCCATGAGAGACACACAGAGAGAGGCAGAAACATAGGTGGAAGGAGAAGCAGATTCCTCACAGGGAGCATGATGGCGGGACTTGATTCCTAGACCTCGAGATCACACCCTGAGCCAAAGGCAAACACTCAACCACTGAGCCACTCAGGCATCCCTCTTTTTTCTTTTCTTCCTTTTTTTTTTTTTTTAAGATTTTATTCATTTATTCATGAGAGATACACAGAGAGAGAGGGAGAGAAAGAGAGGCAGAGACACAGGCAGAGAGAGAAGCAGGTTCCATATAGGGAGCCTGATACGGGACTTGATCCTGGGACTCCAGGACCACGCCCTAGGCCAAAGGCAGGAGCTAAACTGCTAAGCCACCCAGGGATCTTTTTTAATGTAGCTATTCATTTCTATAAACTTCCCTTAGTATTGCTTTTGCTGCATCCCATAAGTTTGGTCTGTTTTCATCTGTCTTAAGATATTTTATAATTTCCTTTTTAATTTCTTCTGTGACTCACTAGTATTTAAGGATGTGTTAATTGATATTGAAAAATATTGAAAAATTTTCCCCTTTTCTATTATTGATTTCTAGTTTCATTTCATTGTCATTGGAAAAGATACTTGGACTGATTTCAGTCTTAATTTTGTTAAGAATTGTTTTGTGACGGCCTGTGATTCATCCTGGAGAACATTCTGTGTGCTGCTCTTGACAAGAATGAGTATTCTGCTGCTATTGGGTAGAATGTTCCATAATTATCTTTTAGGGCTATTTCGTCTATAGTATTGTTCCTTTCTACTGTTTTCTTGTTGATTTTTTGTCTACCTTACCTGTCCTTTATTGAGAGTGGGCTATCTAAGTCTCTTACTAATATTGTAGTACTTTGTTTCTCCCTTGTGATTAGTCAGTGTTTGCTTTATATATTTAGGCCCTTTGATGTTGGGTGCATATGTATTTAAAATTGTTATACCTTCCTGTTGAGTGGACCCTTATATAAGGACTTTCTGTGTCTATTGTTTTTCTTTCTTTGTCTATTGTGACAGCGTTTGACCTAAAGGCTATTTTTGTCTGATAAAAGTATACCTAGACCAGCTCTCTTTTGATTACCATTGCATGACTTGGAATATCTTTCTTCACCTTTTCACTTTTACCCAATATGTGTCCTGAAGTCTAAAGTGAGTCTCTTGTAGAAAGCATATACTTCAGTTTCTTTTTTTTGTTGTTGTTGTTTTTTTTTTTAACCCATTCAGCCCACTCTATGTTTTAATTTAGGGAGTTGAGTTTATTTATATTAAAGTAATTACTGGTAGGTAAAGACTTACTATTGCCACTTTGTTCATTGTTTTCTGTTCTGTAGTTTCCTTGTTCTTCTCTCTTCCTCTCTTGTCTTTATTGTGGTTTGGATCTCTTATAGTGATAATGTTTTGATTCTTTTTTATATTTGTGTATCTATTATAGATTTTTTGTGGTTACCATGAGGCTTGCATTGAATATTTTATAGTTCGAGCAGTCTGTTTTAGCCTGAAAACAACTTCAATTGCATATGCCAACTCTATACTTTACTTCTTACACATTCATACTTTGTTATTTATGTCAGATTTTACTTGCTTTTATAGTGTTTCGATGAATAAATCTATGGTTATTGTTATTCTTATACTTCTGCCATTTAAATTCCATACTTATGTTAATGATTTACATGCTGTTATAGCATTACTACATTCAGTACAAATTAATTTGTTGTTTCGGTCCTTAATCCATCCAGAGAGAGAAGATGAAGGAGAAGGGGAAGGAGAGCCAAGCTCTGTTCTGTGTTTGTGGAATCCTTTCTCTGTTTTCCTCTTGTTGCTACCTTAATTTTGATCATATCTCATGTCATTGATTATAATTGTAGTTATTCACTCCCTCCCAGTCATTCCCTACCTTTTTGAAAAAAATTATTTTGTTTTATCTCTTCTTGGCCTTTTTTTTTTAAGAGATCTTTATTTATTCATGAGAGACACAGGGAGAGTGAGAGAGAGAGAGAGAGAGGCAGAGACACAGGCAGAGGGAGAAGCAGGCTCCATGCAGGGAGCCCGAAATGGGACTCGATCCCTGGTCTCCGGGATCACACCCCCCGCTGCAGGCGGCACTAAACCGCTGAGCCACTGGGGCTGCCCTTTCCCCTTTTTTTTTTTAAGATTTTATTTATTTATTCATGAGAGACACACACACACACACAGAGAGAGAGAGAGAGAGAGAGAGAGGCAGAGATGCAGGCAGAGGGAGGAGCAGGCTCCATGGAGGGAGCCCAACATGGGACTCGATCCCAGGTCCCCAGGATCACGCCCTGGACTGAAGGCGGCGCTAAACCACTGAGCCACTGGGGCTGCCCTCCCTACCTTTTTCTACATCAGATCATCTTTTGTAGCTCCCCTCCTTAAATACCATACTTAAATCCCCATTGCCTTATAGGAGAAAAACTGTTTGTCTTGTGATCTGTTTGCGCACATGCACTCTCATACACACACACATTATATTCTACATTGTCATTCCCAAGTATTTGCAATTCCTACCAGAATTTTCTGTGACTCCTTACCTTTGCTCATGCCATGCCTCTTGGTAGGAAATATCCTTCAGACATCAGGACACACTATTGACTTTTTATGATTCTGCTCAAAGGCACCCTCCAATGAAGCTTAACTTGATATCAGGACATAGAATTTGACTACTGTCTTTGTGTCTGTTCTGTCCTTAATATACTTCCAGAAGCTTCTGGTGTAATCATACCATATGGAAGTCTTCTGTTTACCTTGCTCCACCAGCCTCCGAATGCCTTCAGAATAGGAGAAATGTCACTTTCAGCTTTCAACCCCAACCACCAGGCCGAATGCCATTACCATACCAAATCTTCAATAGATGCTTACACACTGAATGAAAGAGTGAATGAATAAATAGAGATTCAGAAGTGAGATCTTTTCTAATGATCTTTTTTTCTTTTCTCTTCCACAAAATGTAATACAGAGTTAGGGGCGTGCTAAGCTTCCACTTAACATGGGGAAACCTGACATCAAAGGTGCTAAGATCCATCACCTCTACACCTTTGGTACTCTGTGTTGAGCATTCCAGATTAATCAAGACTGTGTTGTTTCAGGGGTCGTTGTCGTTCAGAGATGTGGCTGTGGGCTTCACCCGAAAGGAATGGCAACAGCTCGACCCTACACAGAGGATGCTGTACCGGGACGTAATGCTGGAGAACTACAGCCACCTGGTCTCCGTGGGTGAGAAAAGCTTCCTGTGTCTCCCGATTCTGTCTGAGTTCCTTTCTCTTCTCAGTTATGCAAAACCCCTTATGTACTAAGCATATTTGGCCTTGGGTTTCAGTGGTCAACAAGTCTGGCTCTCATCTCACCTGCATTATTTGTGAATTTACCTTCCAAGTGAAATGCCTGTTCTTCAGCCAAGATGTAAATGTTTATTGTGCCACCTGAACCTTCTACTTCCTTAGATGGCCCTAGTGGCTCAGCACAAATCCTCATAAGCAGGGATATTTCTCATTAACAGGATGTCAAGTCACCAAACCAGCTGTGATCTCCAGGTTGGAGCAAGGGCAAGAACCATGGATGGAAGAGGAGGAAATCCTCAGATGGAGCTTTCCAGGTGAGAGAGCAGCAGCTTACAGGGTGGGCAGTGACATCCGGTTGGTCATAGAGCAGAACTTCGGATATGTTTTTGTTTCAGGCAACTCTTCTTAAAAGCCTTGGGTGTTTGCCAGCAGCTGCAGACCATTGGCCCAAGACCTTGAGATGCCCTACATAACTCATGCTACCTATACATATCACACATCCATACATGATTGTTGTTCTTTCCCTGGGTTTAAGAGAAAGACCTATCCTGTTTTTATTTATTCTTTTATTCAACCCCACCATTCCCATCTGAGACCTGCCTTGCTCAGTTTTTCTCTAGAAGCTTCAGTTACACTTTCCCCCATGGTTATGAAACAGACTTCCTCATGTTTTCATGGACTTGTAGATGGCCCCTATTTTAAAATAACTTCTTTGTGCCACTCATTTTATTTTAGTGATCTTTTCTTATACTGTGAAATGCTTTAAAAACTTAATTTCTCCCTTTTATGTGACTTTAAATTCGTCTTCTTTCAAAACTATGGAATATGGCCCCATTTTGCTTAATAGGTCATAAATGAAACTCCTTTATCCCCATCCCAGTATAATCCCATGAGGAGAAGAGCTTTTATCTTATTTGTCCTTATTCTGTGAGACACACATGGTAGACATTGATTAACAGCCCCTTCCTTCCACAAGGGTTTTTTTATCAAGCATTTGTTCAGGGAAGTTGTTACTAATCAGGGGTGCACACCAGAATCACCTGTGGAGCTTTAAAAATACCCTGCGGCCAGGTCCCCACTGGGAGCGTCCTGGTGGGGAAGATTAGTAGGCATTGATTTTGTCCCTTAGGAATTCAGCAGTATGACTAAAGGAACTTCAGCATTTTTAAACCAAGGAGCTTCATGGTGGCTTTGGGTGTGGGTGTCAGAGGTGAAACAGCAGGTACAGTTTGTGGTTTAAAATGTAAATGAAAATCAAAGCAAATGAGTATCTCAGCACAGGATACAGAATCCAACATTTAATAACCTCAGTAGGTGCCACGGTGACATGAACACCAACATGCCCACTGGCTTCTCTTGTACTCCCTTTTACTTGTGTCTTCACCTTCTTCCCAAATGACTGTGTCAAACTTATTAATAGCAGAGCTGCTTATGTTTATTGTCTGTTTTATCCCTATTTCCAGTATCCCAGTTTTTCCTTTCAAAAGCCAAGGGATGGGGTGCTTAAGTGGCTCAGTCGGTTGGGCATTCGACTATTGATTCAGCTTGGGTTGTGATCTCAGGGTTGGGATCGAGCCCCATACTGAGCTCTGTGCTTGGCACAGAGTCTGCTTGGGATTCTCTCTCCCTCTGCCTCTGTCCCTCCCACTCGTGCTCACTTGCTCTCACTTTCTCTCTAAAATAAATAAGTATATCTTCTAAAAAAAAAAAAAAGCCAAGGGACTAGGATGTGTTTGTTGTACGTTCATGATGGTGATGATTGAATCTCGGCAGTTAGGTCTGAAACTTTTTATGAAATAATTTAGTTCTGTGACATGGTCCTAGAAAGATTAACAAGTTTGTGGCATTATTTTTTTTCCCTAGAAGAAATTTTGCAAGCTGACCACCAAGTAGGTAGACCCCAGGGACACCAAAACAAACTTCTGAGGCACATTGCAATCCTTGACAAGCAAGAACTAGCCAAGAAAGGGTATCACGGATGTAGCACAATTGAAAAAACAGTCTTTCAGGACACAAACCAGGCTCCCTCAAAGCAGCCAGCCCATACCTGTGACTCATGTGGAATGAGTTTGCCATGTAATGTAGCCGTTAGCCCTAATGCCTACCTCGCCAGAAGGAGATTTGAGTGTGATGGACAGGGGAACTTATTTCTGTACTCTAAGCTCGAAACACCCCCTTCTGGAGTCCAGCCACGTGAGTGTGACAGGTGCCGGAATGCCCTCAGCCGTGACCAGGCCCTTCGTGCCCACCAGGGTGCTGGCAGTGCCGAGAAAGCCCACAGGTGTCCCCAGTGTGGGAAAGGCTTCTCCTGTGAACCGGAACTCATTGTGCACCGGAGGGTTCATGGGGGTGAGCAGCCCTCTGCACCTGGTGCACAGGGCCTCAGCTGCAAGAAGGAGGTTTGCCTCCCCAAACGCCGGGGAAATCATACCAAAGAGAAACCCGGGGGGGACAGCGGTGGTGGGAAGACACTGCCCCAGAAGATAAGCATATCGGTGCCGGTCGCAGTGCTTGCCGGAGGGAAGCCCTACAAGTGCTCCGAGTGTGAGAAGATCTTCTCCCATAAGTCCCGTCTCATTGAGCACCACCGGTCCCACACCGGGGAGAAGCCCTACGGCTGCAAAGAGTGCGGGAAGTCTTTCTCGCGAAAGTCGTGCCTCATCATCCACTACCGCATCCACACCGGCGAGAAGCCCTATGGCTGTGGCGAGTGTGGGAAAGCCTTCTTCCAGAAGTCTCACCTCATCCTGCATCAGAGGACTCACACAGGGGAGAAGCCCTACAAGTGCAGCGAGTGTGGGAAAGCCTTCTCGCAGAACTCCTGCCTTATCATCCACAAGAGAACTCATATGGGCAAGAAGCCGTACGAGTGCTCAGAGTGTGGGAAGACCTTCTCCCAGAAGGCGAACCTCATTCGCCACCACAGAATCCACACCAGGGAGAAACTGTATGGGTGAAGGGAGAGTGCGGGCTTTGTCCCGAGTCCCAGCCCACCTGGGAATATGAACCCCTGGATGTTCTGAGTGTGGAAAACCTTTCATCAGGGAGTCCAGTGCCACTGTGTGCAGAGATTCATACCGAGGTGAAATTCTTCCAGTCTGTGGAGAATTAAGAAGAGCCCATCTCTTACAACTAACAGTAGAAGGGTAATGATGCTCTAGAGTGTTATATTTTTATAAGATATGCCTCATTATAAAATCTATCTGAATTACCTGTGGCTAATGAGCTTTGAAGTCCGTGAATAAAGTAAATCATTAAGACAACAGATCTAATAAACATCAGAACAGTCCCAGGGCACAAAGAGGGCTTACGTCCCTGAGCATGCTGCATAGAAAGAATCTGCTTTATTTTTAAACTGCATCGCTAATTAAACATAAGTGTGAGCCTGTGGGCACACACACCAGAATATACAGAATGACAGCTGTCAGACTCCCCTAAATCACACCCTTTTGTCTTCATAATGTACATTATACCTAGAAAAGTAGGAGTTTATTCTTAAGCCAGGAGTCCAGACACCATACCAACATCTCATTTATTTTTGTTTGTTTGTTTGCTGGCAAGCATTACAGGGCCCCCTACCCCCGGATCTGGAAACCAGCAGGTTCATGACATCTCATCACCTCTCCATCGTCTAGTTCACAATTAGGTTTCATATTAAATGTGTAAGGTTAGAACTCCCTTTTCTGGCAATATATCAGACCACCCAAGGTGAAAGCCATTTTATCAGAAATGACAAATAATAGAGAACATTCTTTTAAATGCATAGTTCAAATTGACCACCAATAAAAAATAAATTTATTAAAAATAAATAAATAAATAAATAAATAAATAAATAAATGCATAGTTCAGCTGGCAAGAATGGCGTTACCAGGTGTCAGAGAGCTGAACTGAACTGAGAGCCAAAGATTAAGTTTAGGGGCTGAAGCTGGAGCTGCCCTGTGGTTGTAACTTGGTTGACCCCAAAGCTTGGGTGTTCAAGACCAAAGGAGGACATGAAGCAAGGCCTTGGGGCATGTGAGGCAGACCGTGGGTACTGAAGTAACTTACAAATTCAGAGATTTCAGAAGTCGCTCTGTACAGGAAAAGGGTGGACTAGCAGCAAAATCTCACTTGGGTGGGAAGCTTGTCTTTCTCTCCATGGGCTCTGATGGGGGAAGATTTGCCCTGATGACTCATCAGCCCTGACCACCCCATGTGAGTCAGAGTTTGGAATTCACCCTATTCCTGTCCCAGTTTTAAAACTGACCAGTGAATAGAGAAATTGGCCCTGTCTTTGGAACAAATGACAGAAGCAAACAAAATACCTTTTAGAGGGAGACACCCTCAACCCATGTCCACCAGGATTCTGATGGACAAACCCAACATGAGTTCATAATCCAAAACTACAAAGCATGAGGAACCGGGCTGCCACGGGAGTCAGCGAACACATGAACAAAATAACATCCAGGATTTTAGGGTCATAGAAACACATGAACCTCTATAACAATAGCTCCCTTCACAAATGATTAAAAACAAAAAGTTGAAACCACGTGAAAGCAAGGCACAAAGACAGATAATGGGTTTCTTTGGAAAGGGGACCCCACAGAGTGTAGAAATGAGTACTGGCATTGCGATGTGAACATCACAATACTCAGCTGCAGAGAGAAGGAACAGAAAAGTAGAGCGAAGCAAAGTCATAGGATTCAGTCTACAGA
This sequence comes from Canis lupus dingo, assembly GCF_003254725.2. Classification (NCBI taxonomy): domain Eukaryota; kingdom Metazoa; phylum Chordata; class Mammalia; order Carnivora; family Canidae; genus Canis; species Canis lupus. Next base: position 11,977,610 of record NC_064248.1, on the reverse strand, counting down.
GAGGCACTTAAAGTGAGAAGAGCCAGCAGGAGTTCCCAAAAGACAAAATAGAGGAAGAAAAGTATTCAGAGAAAACACGGCTCAAGTCTGACAAGACACATGCACTCGTAGATTCAGGCGGCACAGTATGTGCCCAGGTGGATGAGCCGTAAATCTGCGTGGTAGACACACACCTGTCGAGAGCTGCTGAGCTACTTGATAGTATCACTGCTCTGCACCTGCGTGGTCTGGCTGAGCAGTCTGTGGGGACCTGACTCATGGTGGCCCCCAGATGGCAGCTGCAGAGCCACAAGCGAATGTCAGGTCCCCATGTGGCTTTTCCCCCCATGCTCGTGAGTGCCGTCTCCCCTGCTTATCAGCACCTGTCCGCCTTATGTGCTCCTTAGCCAAGACCCCTGTGGAGCTTACCTAAACCCTGCTTTTCTGGTTTGAATTGACCAGTGTGGTCCTAGCCCGGGGACTCTAATAAAGACATGTGCCGCGGGTCCAGTCTCTCTCTGCTTTCTGCCTTGACGTCCTTGTGTGGCCCCTTGAGGCCTGTTGTGTACTCCCCCCACCCCAGGACCCCGTGAATAATAAACTTCTCTCAGTTTCTGTTGTGGCCTGTTGTTGAACCCGCTGACCACCAGCACCTGTGCTCCTGTTAACACACACTAGTTTAACAAAGTCCTCACAACAGGCCGCAGGAATGGATGGTAGCGTCATGCTGGCAGCTGACTGGGGCGAATGCCTTTTAGCAGCAACTGGCTGGCTCCCTGGCTCCCCAGGTGGGTAGTTCCATCTGTGGGCCCCACACGGCTACTGCCCATGCAGAGTGCTGCTCCTTCCCATCCCAAAGGGCGAGCTAGGAAAGAAGCAACCAAAGTCCTGGACTTCAGAGTATCGCCATAGGGGCTGGTTGAAGATGCTGTGGGTTTATCTTCCACCTGTTAACGCCCCGCAGAGGGTGAGTCCCCTCAGCAGGTGTGGGACTTGGAGTGTGCTTCCCCACCTGAGCACCTACCCGGCCAAGGCTCTTAGGTCCTGACCAGGACAGGAGTGGCAACTCCGCCCAAGTGTGGGCTACGAAAGAGGGCCCTGTGTGCCCTTGAGGACAGAGACTCCCCTTCCCTGACAGCTGTGCTCACAGGTGGCACCGGGCCTCCTAGTCTTGCCTCATGCCATAGGGGCCTCTCGCTCAGGGAAGACACAGCTCTCCCTGCAAAGGTAAATGCAGCCGGGGCCTGCGGTTCCTCTGTTGCTCTTCACCTTACTGCTGTCACACCTTGTCCTTCGACCCTGTGGGATATTGTGGACCTCACCGTAGCACGTGGTGGCACAGGATCTAGTGGCGTGATGCAAACAGTCCAAGTACCATCTACAAGGCCTGAGCGAGTTAGCAAGCTCCTTGTGGAAGGAAAAGCCCACAGAAGTGGCCCTGGACTGGTCAGCCTACAGAGCACCAGTGCATCAGGGCTGAGGGCCCGGGGGTTCAGCCCATGACCTGTCACCATCACGCTGGTACAAGTCCACTCCCGTCCTGGGGAGGCCGATTGGGACACCGTGGAGAGGGAAGTGGCCATGGGGGACATCCACTGCAGATCTTTCCAGTAATAATCTGAAGGTCAGATCAGTGGGGAATAGAGAATCTGAAACTGAGAAAAAATCTCATATTTGAAAGCTGCTAAGAGGGTAAATCTTAAAAGTTCTCATCAGAAGGGGAAGAAATGTGGTAAAAGTGAGATGATATTAACTGCACTTTGGTGATCATTTTACAATATATGCATCTATCCAATCATTGTGTTGTACACCTGAAACTAATGTCACATTACATGTCTATTATATCTCAATAAATAGATGAAAAAAGAACCCCAAACTTGAAACTACGTGTCTCCAGACTCGTGAAATATTCTAAAAGATTTTATTACAGCTGGAGGGATTAGGAGAGTTGGCTGGATGCTGAGTTGTTCATACCGCCCCAGAGATGTGGCCAGAGGCCCACTGTGTGCAACCGTTCACCAGGCCCTGGGGACCTAGGGCCACTACCCACAGATGCAGGGCGGCCTGTCCCCTCCTTAGAAAGGTGACAAAGGCTCCCAATCCACCACACCTGCTTCTGCTTTCGCCTGAGGGAGGCCTGCAAGCTAGTCAAATGTAAACAGCTCCTTAGTTGTGGCTCCCACCTAATCCCACCCTAATGATGCAGGTGCAGCCTGCATCATAGGATCCCTGGTGGACCCCTCCCCTCTGAGCCTACCCCCAACTCAGGAGATGAATTAGAGCAAAATCAGCACAGCACACAACCACAGAGGGCCACAGACCCCTTAAAAATACAAGACCTTCTCATACCTGGAGGATTCGGGGGCGGGGGGGGGGGGGGGGTTGGTGGCACATCTAGTGCCTTTCAGCCAGAACTTCTGTGCACAAGAGGACATCCTGTTCTTCTAGGACCCGCCTGAGGGAGACACAGAGGTGAGAAAGCAGGTGGCATGGGAAGACAGAGGGACAAGAGACCCTGTCATGAGTCACCGGAGGCTGTTGATAACTCCATTCTTGAACCTCCATGTGGCTTGCAGATTCCGTTCTCCCCAGGCTCCGAACCAGCCTCCATAGGTGTGCTATTTCTCCAGCCAACAGGCAGGGCTAGGTAGGCAGACTCTGCTTGCACTGGTTCTGCTTCTCAGACTTGGAGTGTCTAAATGGAGTCTACAGGGAATGTTTTCAGGCAAAGTTCCCTCCCACAGAATCTAGGACTCTGACCCTGGTGCAATCAGGTCTACCAAGTTTTCTGTTACTATGCCAAGGTACTAGCCTGCTGCTTCCAGGGCTCCTTGCATTGATTGCTAAGTTGGACCCAACAATCTGGGGTTAAGGTTTTCAGCGAGCTCTGACACTCTGAGGACAGACCCCAGAAGAGGACTCTGTCTTATAGATTCTTTTCCTTGGTTGGACTCAAGAGCTATGCCGTAGCCCATATGTGAGAGCCCCAGACAACCCAGGAGCTTTGCCTATGGTTTACTTCTCCCATCAGATATTTATTAAGAACCTCCCAAGTTCATGGATCTCGAACTAGAAGAATAGGGTGTGAGATCTGGCTTTAAAGAGCTCAAACTATAGTTTTGTGGGGGGCCTGAGTAGGTGAGTGGGAAGTGAAGCTGGTGCTGAAATTTTATTTTGGAGTCACAGTAGTTGTCACAGAAGGAAGGAAGGCATTTTCATAGGTGGAACAAGAGGAAAAGAGTGAGCACAGCAGGGGCATAAAGCATGAGCAAAGGCTTGCCTGACTTGGCTAACAGTTGAACCAGCTATAGTTTATTTTACATACAACGAAGTGCACAGATCTGAAGCCAGCATCTTCATGAAGATTCGAACACATGTATACCCGTGTCATTAGCAGCCAGGTCAGAATATAGAACTGCTCCAGTGCCCGATCTCCCAGTGCCTGGGCCAACCCAGACCCTTCCCCCAGGTCATATCAACCAGCACAGAGATTCTGTCATCCACCCTTATGCGTTGGGAGGCACTAGGTGTGTACTCTGTGTCTCATTTCTTATACTTGGTATTAGGTCTGTGTCTGCTAGCAGGAAGACTTCATTCTTTCTCGTTGCCGTGTAGAATTCTGCTGCACAAATATGCCACAAGTTGTTGTGTCTTTTTTTTTTTAAGACTTTCTTATTCATGAGAGACACACAGAGGGAGGCAGAGACATAGGCAGAGAGAGAAGCAGGCTCCTTGCGGGGAGTCTGATACGGGACTCGATCCCAGGACCTGGGGTCATGCCTTGAGCCAAAGGCAGATGCTCAACCACTGAGCCACCAGGGTGCCCTTCTATTCTTTTTTTAAGATTTCATTTATTGGAGAGAGAGCACAAGCAGGAAGAGGGGAGGGCAGAGGGAGAAGTAAGCTCTGCACTGATCAGGGAGCCCAATATAGGGCTACATCCCAGGATCCCGGGATCACAACCTGAGCCAAAGGCGGACGTTTAACTGACTGAGCCATCCAGACGCCCCCCAACTTTTTTTTTTTTTTGGAAAGAGAGAGAATAGGGAGGGGAAGGACAGGGTGAGGGGAGAGAGAAAGAATCTTAAGCAGACTCCATACCCAGTGTGGAGCCTGATGGGGTGCTTGATCTCATGACCCTGAGATCATGACCTGAGTCAAAATCAATAGTCAGACACTAAACTGACTGAGCCACCCAGGTAACCCCTCTTTTTAAAAAATACGCTCCATGCCCAGCATGGAGCCCAGTGTGGGGCTTGAACTCATGACACTGACATCATGACCCGAGCCGAGATCAACAGTCAGACACTTAAACAACTGAACCACCCAGATGCCCCATCTTTGTGTCTATTCCATGTTCATGGACATTTGGATTGTTTTCAGTTTTGGTCTACTATAAATAATGCAGCCATAAACTTCTTGTGCAGTAGTACTCATTTCTCTTCAAAAGATACTGTGTAGCCAGAGTTCAGAGAAGTTGTTCTTAACCAGGGCTGATTTTGCCCCTTGGGTGATGTTTGGCAATCTCTGATGACCTTTTTGATCACTGAGGGGGATCAGTGGTGCGCTGCTGGTTTCTACTGGGTGGAGACAGGGGCTGCTGAACATCCTACAGTGCACAGCCATCAACAGGAACTGTTGAGCTTGGAATGGTCATAGAAACCAAAGAATGAGGCTGTGGTCCGACTCTGGAGTCCTCTGGAGTCCTCGTAGGCTGAACTCGGGCACATGTCCAGTAGGTGCCGCAGATGGCTCTGGAATGGTGAGGCTCCCCCTCAGTGAGGGAGACTTCAGGACAGACGCCGCCTGGCATGGTGTTAGTTGCCCTCAGCCTGGTGGACGGTCCCTGGCGTCCTGCCGCTGAGCACCCGCTGCAGGGCACCCTGCACATCGCGATTCCGCAGCGTGTAGATGGCCGGGTAGAGCAGTGGTGTGAGGTTGATGTAGATGAGCGAGACCAGCTTGTCCTCCTCCAGGGAGCGGCTGCTCAGGGGCCTGGCGTACATGGCCGTGGCGCAGCCGTAGTGCAGCACGGCCACCGTGAGGTGCGACGCCACCGTGTTGAACGCCTTGCGGCGGCCCGCAGATCCCCCAACGCCCAGGATGACCACCAGCACCCTGGTATAGGAAAGCAGGATCAGGGCCAGAGGCAGCACCAGCAGCAGCAGGCAAGCTGCCAGCAGCACCCGCTCCTGCAGCTGCCGGTCCCCACAGGCCAGCAGCAGCACCGCCGGGAGGTCACAGAAGACGTGGTTCACTAAGCCCCCCTGGCAGAAGGGCAGCTGGAAAATGGCCGTGGTGAGCCCCAAGGCCAGGATTGAGCCCCCGGCACAGCAGGAGGCCAGGAGGCCCCAGCAGAGCGCCGTGCTCATGAGCTGGGGGTAGTAGAGGGGGCGGCAGATGGCCAGGTAGCGGTCCAGGGCCATGGCGGCCAGCAGCAGGCACTCGGCGCCCCCCAGCGCCACAAAGAGGCCCATCTGCGCGGCGCACGTGGAGCGGGCCACGGCCAGGCCTGCGGGCGGCAGCAGGAAGCCGGCGAGCATGCGCGGAGTCAGCGCCAGCGTGTAGGCCACCTCCACGGCGGACAGCGCTCCCAGGAAGAAGTACATGGGGCAGTGCAGGGCAGGCTCCGCCACAGCCAGGCCCAGGATGAGCAGGTTTCCCGCCAGCGTGGCCAGGTAGAGCGGCAGCAGGAAGGCGAAGAGCAGCAGCCGCAGCCCCTGGGGCCACCCGGAGAAACCCAGGATCACGAACTCGGCTGGGGCCGTCCAGTTGGACGCGGGCCAGGAGCTCATGTCGGGACCTGCGGGAGGACAGGCGTCCGGGCCAGAGAGGGGGCTCGCGGTGACGCTTCCCGAAAACACGGGGCCTTCACCCTCCGAGGCTCGGCCCCCTCGCCCCGCCCCAGGGACGCCCCAGGGACGCCCCAGGGACGCCAGCGCCTTCTGCGGGGTTTGCCACAGCCCGGTGAACTCCCCGAACGTCCTGCAGTAATTCAGAGGTCTGGAGCCGCCGTCTGCTCTCCTGCCCACCCGGCCCCCAGCTCTGCCCAGCGTCCTTGTTTTTTTTTTTTTTTTTTTTTTTTTTTAAGATTTTATTTAACACAGAGAGAGAGTGCAAGCAAGGGGAGCAGCAGGCAGAGGCAGAGGGAGAGGGAGAAGCCCCCGCTGAGCAGGGAGCCCGGGGTGGGGCTCAATCCCAGGACCCTGGGACGTGACCGGAGCGGAAGGCAGAGGCCTAACGGCTGAGCCCCAGGCGCTCCCAGCATCGCAGCAGCCGAGGAGCCAGCCCTCGGGGAGGAAGGCCAGGAGGGCCTCACCTGAGTGGACCGTGGCCCGAGGGCTCAGAGTTCCGAAGGAACAGGCTCTTTCCTGAGCGGCCGGTTCGGGGTATGGAGATGGTTGTTCCTGGGACGGAGCTCCCAGGTGAGGGGCCCCGCAGCCCCGGAGCGCCCCGCCCGCAGAGGCCCGTCCCTGGGGAAGTGGCACCCCCGCTCTCGGCGGATAGGCCACGCGCCCTCCCGTCCTCACCGGCCCTGGCCACTGTCCTTCACTGTCCTTTGTTTGACTTCCGTGTTCTAGCTCTCCCCCGAGCTGGACTCGGGACACCCCCATGGTAATCCTGGGCCCTCGGTTCTGACTCCATCCCAGGGGAGGGTGTGCCCCTGCTCCATGTTACGCAGCCTCCGTGAACAACAGCACCCACGCCCGGCCTAAGCTGCGCGGGCAGCCCGACCCCCCACGGGCCCCTCCTCCTCTCTTAGGACAGCATTGCCACCTGCACGTCCTGCCAACACTTCCAACTCCATCTGTCCCTAAGTCATGAATCATTTCTCTGGGAAACTTCCTCGACCTTCCGTGATCGGACTAGCCTCGCGCCCAAGTCCAAAGTCAGAAGTCACGGTGGGGGCACCTGGGTGGCTCCGGCTGAGAAGCGGCTGCCTTCGCTCGGGTCGTGATCTCAGGGTCCTGGGACCCTGCTGTGTCGGGCTCCCTGCTCAGCGGGGAGTCTGCTTTTCCTTCTCCCTCTGCCCCGGATTGCGCTCTCTCTCTCAAATAAAATCTTAAAGAAAAAGAAGTCACTGATCCAAAAATAATAATAATAATAATAAATCCAAAAATAAATAAATAAATAAATCCAAAAAAAAAAAAAGTCACTGTGGATGAACCCCCTCCTGCACCCCACACCTCCGGGATCGCTTCCCTTTTCTCTCACCCCTCCGGGTTTCTCTCCCCCCAGAGATCCCGGGGGACCCCAGCCGGCCCTACAGTCTCCAGCGCCGCCAACCCCAGCGACGCTCCAAACAACAGATGACAATTTTTCGCTTAACTCTCCCTTCCTTCTTTGCCGACGGGGTTTGGCCCCAAGTCCTTGGCCCAGCTCACACACTTCTTCCGCCCTTCGTCGTGTGACTTTGGGCTCCCACCCTGCTGCACGCTGGCACCACGGGGTTCTGGGTGGATGCGTGACTCGCATGTCCTGAGCAGACCTGTCCCTGCAGGTGGTGACGGGGGTGCTTCCTGGGACGCCCTGCAGTCCCCACATCACCTACAGACAAGAGCTGGGCTGAAGTCACACGCTATGTCTGGGTGAGGACCCCTGCCCCCCAGGCAGCTTCGGTGTCATCCACTCATCCCACGGTTGTCATGGCAACACCATGAAACTCGGTCTCCTCGAATTGAAGATATGAGTCATGTTTGTTGTTCACTGATTTAGCGAGGGAATTAATCCCCGTTTCTCAGCAAATGTCTGCCTCCTGTGTCCCTGTGATGTCCCTTCACGACAGACAGTTGTCCCCACCTTCTGCGGGTTCCTCCCCTAAAGTGCTCCTCAGCATTTGTCATTAGAGTTGCTGTCGACCTGAGAGGGAGTCCACGTTCCTGGTCATCTTCAAGGCCAGTGCCCCCCTCAGAATTACCGGGGGTCCTGTTCACTGGCCGCCCCACCATCAAAGGTGCTGCTATTCCCTTAATTTGCTCAACTAAGAGACACATTCTTCTCATCTTTCTCTTCTCACACCTAATCCTTAAAACTGGACCCCTTGGAGACCTTATGCAAGCTCACCTTACCTGAGGGGCCTCAACTGGCTAGACCGAGTTGCTGTCGCACGTGTCACCCCACGGTGGATGTCCATCAAAGCCCGTCCATCGCCCTCCTGGGCCCGTGCTGGTGCTGGTGCGCGTACCCCACCGTCCTTGAGCGGATCCTCCATTTGACCAGGGCTCCCTCTCCTCCCGGAAGGCTGTTTGCTGGGGCCTCCAGCCCACGTCTACAGAGCCCACACCTACAGCCACCGCACCGTGGACTGAACCCCATCCTTGGCCATGGCTGGGTGATGGCGAGGGGGCCACAGTGTGTCAGCCTCTTTCCTCACCCATGAGATGAGAGTTGGACGCAGACAATCTTCAGTTTCTCAAAGTTCCGATATTGTAAGGTTTTACCGAAAGCTGTGTGTGTGGCAATGTTCGTATGCCCAAGGTAAACCATTTTTTAAAGATGTTTTGATGTTTTAGGAGCCCATTCAAGGAGTCTGAAGGGCACTATCTTAATCTAGAACACTAGGTCAGCAAAGGAGGCGTTAGACTAGGCCTGCTGTGGTCAATTTATGGATCTTCGAAGAGCCTCAGGCCAGGGTACATATCAAAACAGCTCTTCCTAGCCATCGTGTGTGTGTGTGTGTGTGTGTGTGTGTGTTCTTTCCCATGCACATGTGCAGTGTGTGTGGCACGGTGGGGTGCCTTCTGCATCACCCGCCCAGCCCTGGGGTGGCCTCAGATAACAGGGATGCCCGGGGTTGAGTGAGGAGCTGTGGTTTCCAGTTCGTCTGTGATGTTAGGGCCCAAGCCCCAACCTCCCTGTGGGACTGACTCCTCGTCTGTCCCCGTTGATGGGAGTCGCAGGCCCTGTGGCCCTGGGAGTGCCTCAGGAGGTGATGTTGTAGTTCCGCCCCCAGCAGGAGTCCATCCCTGTTTCTCTTGGAGTCACAATGGCTCAGTGGCACCTTGGGGTTCACACACACCTGTTCCGTCTCAGCTGCTTCACCAACCAGCACAGAGAGCATAGAGTTTTAACCTCGTGCAACCCCAGCAGCCTCCTCAGCCCCACAGGACTATAGTGAAGGTGGACACGTGTAACGTCCAGAAGGCACACAGCCCTCCCTGCACACAGGAACCGCTGGGGAACGTATCGCTGACACGTGCCGAGTCCTGTCGTGTGCTTCCTGCTCCTCGTGCGTCACTCACATTCTGCCCCGGCCCAAGATCTCCAGAGAGACCAGGCAGCGAGTGGCAGAGAGGAGAGGGATGTGCAGAGGCCAGGGTGGCAGAGGCAGATGGCAGACCAATGTCACCTGGCCTATGTGTCCTGATGCCAAGACCCCGAAGCCTTCAAGGGCCTGGGCTCTGTTCCTTTCCTTCAGACCCTCCACCCCCACCCATACTGCAGCTCTTCCTCCAAGGCCTCCTGGAAAGTTGTCCAGGGTCACTGACATCAATTCCAACTTCACTTTGCTGGCAACAGCCCCCCATTCCCAGACTCGGGGCCACCAGGCCCCAAATTGCAGCCTGAATTAAATCCTTGGCTCCTCAGCTGGACGGGCACCTTGCTCACCCTGCTGCCCCGGAGGAAATAGGTGTCACAGCAGTGACACTGGGAGGGGAGAGATCTAGTCTGGCCTGAGCAGGTGACCCAAATCCTGGGTGGAAGAAGTGCAAGTTCCGGCCATCATGACATGGAGGCCTTGCTGGTTGCCCCATCTCCTGCCCGTGCCTTTCCCACAAGCCACATAGCAGCCTGGACGTGCCACCGTCTCGGGCTCCTCCCTGACCTTGCACACCTTCTCCCTATCAGAGTGTCCTTCCCCACCTGGAATGCTACTCACCCCTCACAGCCCAGATCAAACAGCGGTTCCTCTCTGGATGCAAATGATAAAACAGCAGTAGGCTGTAGGAGGACTTTGCAGAAAGTGGGGAACAGTTCGACTGCACCACACCATTTCCCCCTCTTCTCCCATGATCCCAGGGACGCTCGCAGTAAGAAAAGTTACTTAATAGGTTTCCCTGGGCCCACTTAGGGGTCTGGCTTCATCCAAAGCCCCAGGGTCTCGTTAGTGATCTTTGCCCCAGACCCAGCAGTGCCTGAGGAGCCCGGCGGTCTCAGAAGGCTGGGAGCTGAGGGATGAGTGAGGAGGATGACTTGGGAAATCTGAACTGGGGTGTCCTGCGAGACTCTGAAACTTCTGGGCCAAGGGGATGGAGGCCACCTCCCTGAAGAGCTGGAGCCGCCACAGCAGGAGCTGGAGGTAAACTGGGATGGGGGCAAGAGTAGCACAAAGCTCCCCGGAGAGCGAAGAGGAATGTGCCTGATTTCTCCACTTTTCCCCAAAGTTTGGACTAATGGGTGGCCAGCAGTCTGGAGATCTTGGAATGGGGTGACAGGTGGAGTGGATGGAGGAGGCACCTTCACCACCACCACCACTGAAAAATACCCCAAAGTGCCAAGCAACAAAACCCAACAACACAGACCTGTCGTGTTCTCACTGCCCATTTGTAGAGACAACCACGACTTGGCAAAGTACACAAATTTGTATCCTGCTGTTCTCATTTAACATTGAATTATACATGTTTTCCATTTGCTACACAGTCTTCTTAACTATTCTAGGCATTAATTTTGTTAACTTTTTAAAATATGAAATATAAAAAATAAATAAATAAAATAAAATATGAAATACGTGGTTCAAAATTCAAAGGTTGTAAAAGAATGGTCTGCCCCAAGAACCCTGCCTCTAAACTCACCCAGAGGCAACAGCTTTTATCAGGTCCGTTCCTCCTTACAGAGATATTCTAGGTACATATGGGATAGGCACACGTGTGTGTTAATTTGCTACTTTCTAAAACTAAGATTTGTTTTAGAGAGAGAGCCCAAGTGAGTGGGAGGGGGGTGGAGGAGCAGAGACAGAATCTTCAAGCAGACTCCCTGCTGAGCGCAGAGCCCAAGGGGGGTTGGCTCAATCTCAGGACCCTGAGATCATGACCTGAGCTGAAACCAGAGATATTTAACTGACTGAGCCACGCAGGCACTACTAGATGTCACCACTTATTGAACAAGTCCCTGCTGAAGGATATTTAGATGATTTTTTATCTTTGGCCGTTACAACCAATACTGTAATAAATATCCTTGTCTACATGGTATTTGGCATGTGCACAATTAGGCTCAATCAGTGTGCGCATTTTTTAAAAAAGGTTATTTACTTGAGAGAGAGAGCAGGAGCAGCGGGTAGGAACAGAGGGAGAGGGAGAAGCAGGCTCCCTGCTGAGCAGAGAGCTCAATGCAGGGCTCGAGCCTGGACCCCTAGATCATGACCTGAGCTGAAGGCAGATGCTTAACCAACTGACCCACCCAGGCACCTCAGGTTTGTGCATTTTAAATTGCCTTATTTTGTTAGTTATTGACATGTTACTTTCCGTCCTTATTATAGCACTAACTGCTCCCATCTGGAATATATGAAAACACCTGCTCCTCCTCCATATCTCCACCAACACAATGCTGTCACATTGTTTGTCATTGATTTGGTAGAGATGGGTGTCTCAGCATAATTTTAATTTATATTTCTCTGTGAGTGAGGTTGACCTTTTCCTATTTTAAAACACGTTTGTATTTTCTTGCACTGTTCACTTATATTCTTTCCCATTTTTTCTATTTGCTTGTGGTTCCTAGCTTCTTATTGATTATAAGCCATTTTTAATATACATATTAAAGGAATTCAACTTTGCCTATAGTAGGAATTATAAATCTCTTTCCTGGTTCGCTACGCATCTTCTGATGTTTATGGTGGATTTCGCTGTGGAGAATTGTTTCATTTCACTGTAGTCAGATTCATCATATTTTCTTTTGTAGTTTCTGGGTTGCACATCATGCTCGAAACACTCTTAAAATAAAAATTATTTCTCCACCTTTTCTTCTCAAACATTTGTGGTTTGATTCTTTTTAAACAATTAAGAAAAAACAAAAAAAAAATCACATGCTTAATTTATATGCAATTTACCCTGTAAAGATGTGGGGTAGGAATCCAATGTTTGTTTGTTTGTTTGTTTTACCAGGTATTAGTCATCATTTAAAACAAAAGCATAGGGGATCCCTGGGTGGCTCAGAGGTTTGGCGCCTGCCTTCAGGGCGCAATCCTGGAGTCCTGGGATCGAGTCCCGCATCGGGCTCCCGGCATGGAGCCTGCTTCTCCCTCCTCCTGTGTCTCTGCCTCTCTCTCTATCATAAATAAATAAATAAATATTTAAAAATAAAAAAAGAAATTTTTTAAAAAGCATAATTGACATGATAAGACTTGCAGGAAATGACACAGAAAAATGGTACAACTGAATTTTCATGAAGTAGAAAAACATTGAAGTGTAAAAACATTGCCAGGCTTCCAGAGACCCTCCTCACTTCCCATCCCACCATTGTCTTCCCTCTTCCCTAAGGGAAAGTAATATTATTTTTTTTAGCACCTTCATTAGTTTTGCTTGTTTTTGAATCCTAAAGTACGTATTCTTTTGTTTCTGGTGTCAAAGAAAAAGATTAAAGACATATAGTGAACTATCTGCATGTTTACTTGTATACAAACCATGGAGATCAAAACCATGGACTGAGTCTTAAATAACCAATAACAACAAAAAAAGGAAGACTTAAATTTTAAAAAGAGAGAGAGGGAAAGGAATAAGTAAATACTCCAGACAGTCTGAGGACAGTGAATCTTGTTTGAACATTTTGGAGGGGGCACCGATTAGCTAAGAACTACCATGGGATCAGAATAGTCTGTCCTTAGCAGTCTGATGAATGGTATCAGAGAAAATGATTTCACTTTTTTGTAGATTCACCAGGAAACCCTGAGAGATCAGCTGTGGAGAATAACAAACTATCTTTCTATAACATGCGATCTATAATAATAACAACAACAATTGACTTGGGGGACACCTGGGTGGCTTAGTGGTTGTGCATCTGCCTCTGGCTCAGAGCGTGATCCCGGGGTCCTGTGATCAAGTCCCGTATTGGGCTCCCCACAGGGAGCCTGCTTCTCCTTCTGCCTATGACTCTGCCTCTCTCTCTGTGTGTCTTTCATGAATAAATAAATAAAATCTTTTTTTTTAACTTACTTGGAATGCACAGGAGCAAGAAAATATGACCCATCATGAAGTGAAAAATCAATCGGAACCAATCCAGAAATGACACAGATGACAGATTGAGTGGGAGGGTTATCACAACCGTATTCCACATGTTCTGGAAGCTAGAAGAAAGATTGGTCATGTCAAGGACAGAGGTGGAGTGTACAAAAAGGGTGACCATCAACCATCTTGAGGAGAAAACAGCCATGTCCAAATGAAAAAATAACACCATGTGGACGATGCAGGAGAGATTAGTGAACTGGAAGACATTGCAATGGAAACCATCCAAAATTAAATGCAGACAGGAAAAAAAAAAAGAATCAGCCTGCTGTGGGACAAGTCAAGCAATGTTATAAATGTATAAATGGAATCTGAAAAGGAGGATGCAGAAAAATATTTGAAGAAATAATGATCCCCAAACTCCCAAGTTTAATGAAAACCAAATCCATATATCCAAGAAGCTCCACAAACTCTAACCACAAGAAACTGAAGAAAACAGTGAAACAGCTTAAAATCAGGGCAAAAAGAAAGTATAAAAAATCTAAATAAAAAAGGCGCATTCTATACAGAGGAGTAAATGTAGGAGTGGTCACCAGCTTCCTGTCAGCAAGCCTGAAGACAGTGGAAGAAGAGCTTTAAAGGACTAAAAAGGAAAAAAAAAAAAGTCTGTACCCAGTGAAAATATCTTTCAAGAAAGGAGACATTTAAAAATCTCTGGATGAAAATAAATAAATAAATAAATAAATAAATAAATAAATAAATAAAATAAAAATCTCTGGATGTACAAAAGCTAAAAGAAATCAAGCAGTGAATCTTCTACAATGCACAGCAACCGATGCTGACAAAGCTACCTATTGACCAGAAAAAGACCTCATTTGATGAATGTACAAAGCTTGTGAAAATATAAGGTATTTAGAGTCTGTGGTTATTAATTGCCTCTTTATCAGCAGGTGCTTTTTGAAAGCTAACTGTGAGCTTCATTTGCTCTTCTGAATTTGATCTTTGAAGGTATTCTCACCTGTAGTTGCTTCTTGAGGGCCATCAGGACTAATTCTTAAATCCTTTCAAACCTGGCATTGGCTTCTCAAAGAGACGAACGACCTGTGTAATAGCTGTCAACTCACTGAGACAAGGAAAACCACTCAAAGTCACTTGCCTGGTTTTGAAATTGACTATTGATGTTGCTCTCAATGTCCTTGACTCTTCTCACCAAAAATAATTGAATAATTTGTCCAGTGGATCTGAATTGCGGGATCTATTGACATAAAATTGTTCACATATTTAAGTATCTGTAGGATCTCTGGTTTGGTTGTCTCTGTCTCTGGACAGTGATCAATTGTGCTTCTCTCTTTTCCTAATTAATCTATCTAGGCTATTTTTATTGATCTTCTCAAAGGATCAAATTTTAATTTCATCAACTTTCTCTACTATTTTTTCTCTATTATATTTTCTATTTATTGATTTTTTTCTTCCTTCTGGTGAATCTGAGCTGCTTTTTCTAGTACAATAAGATGGAAGCTGGCATCATTAGCTTTAGACCTTTGTTCTTTCCCAGCATAGACATTTATTGCTATTCCCCTCTAGACACTGTTTGAACCACATCCCACAAAATTTTGTACATGGTTTCTTAAACCTTTTTCATTCAATTAAAAATACTTATTTCCTTTTTTATTTCTTCTTTGACCGTTTTTTCCAGATATTTCAGGGCTCTGTTGTTAGATGTGCATATGTTTATAATTGTATACATCCCTGCAGGATCAGTTCTTTTATCATTATAAAATATTCTTCATCTCTAGTAACTTTTTTTTGTCACAAAGCCTATTTTGTCTGCTATTGGTCTAGTCACTCCACTTATTTTTTTTAAAGATTTATTTTTTATTTACTTATGATAGACACAGAGAGAGAGAGGCAGAGACACAGGCAGAGGGAGAAGCAGGCTCCATGCCAGGAGCCCAACGTGGAACTCGATCCCGAGACCCTGGGATCATGCCCTGAGCCAAAGGCAGACACTCAAACACTGAGCCACCCAGGCATCCCTATATTTTATTTTTTATTAAATTATAATTAGCATATAGTTTTATATTAGTTTTAGGTATATAATACAATGATTCAACAATTCTATATATTATTCAGAGCTCAGGATAAATATACTCTTAATCCTCTTTATCTATTTCACCCACCCTCCTAACGCTTTCCCTCCAGCAACCACCAGTTTGTTTTCTGTATTTAAGAGTCTGGTTTTTGCTTCTCTTTTATCTTTGCTTGTTTGTTCATTTCTTAAATTCTACATATGAGTGAAATCAGATGGTATATGTCTTCCTCTGACTTATTTTACTTAGCATTATATCCTTTAGGTCCCTCCATGTTGTCAGATTCAAGATCCATGAATTTTGCCATTGCAAAATCCATGAAATCTTTCCATCTGCAATCTTGTCATTTATAATATTTCATCTTCTTTTATCCATCTATCTATGGATGGACAGTGGTTATTTCCATTTCTTGGCTCTTGTAAATAATGCTGCAAAAAACAAAAGTGTGCATATATCTTTTTGAATTAGTGTTTTCATATTCTTTGGGTAAATACCCAGTAGTGGAATTACCGGATCATGTGGTATTTCTTTTTAAAAAAATTATATTCGGGGATCCCTGGGTGGCGCAGTGGTTTGGCTCCTGCCTTTGGCCCAGGGCACGATCCTGGAGACCCGGGATCGAATCCCACATCGGGCTCCCGGTGCATGGAGCCTGCTTCTCCCTCTGCCTGTGTCTCTGCCTCTCTCTCTCTCTGTGACTATCATAAATAAATAAAAATTAAAATAATATATTCAATTAATTAACATGTAATGTATTATTGGTTTTAGAGATAGAAAGGTCAGTGATTCATCGGTCTTATAAAATGCCCAGTACTCATTACATCCCGTGCTCTCCTGAATGCCCGTCACCCAGTTACCCTGTATCCCCACCTCCCTCCCCTCCAGTGACCCTGTTTATTTCCTATGATTAAGAGTCTCTTATGGTATGTCTCCCTCGATGATTTCATTGTGTTTTCTTTTTTCTTCTCTTTCTCTATGATCCTCTCTTTTGTTTCTTTTTTTTAAGGATGTTATTTATTTATTCATGAGAGACACAGAGAGAGAGAGGCAAAGACACAGGCAGAGGGAGAAGCAGGCTCCATGCAGGGAGCCCAACGCGGGACTCGATCCCGGGTCTCCAGTATCACACCCCAGGCTGAAGGCGGCGCCAAATGGCTGAGCCACCCGGGCTGCCCCTCTCTCTTTTATTTCTTAAATTCCACTTATGAGTCAGATCATATGATAATTGTCTTTCTCTGATCTTGCTTAATGGCAAGATTTCATCTTGGACATCTGGGATCTTTTTTTTTCATTTCTTTTTTTTTTTCATCTGGGCTCTTTCCATAGTTTGGCTCTTGTGGACATTGCTGCTATGAACATTGGGGTGCAGATGCCCCTTTGGATCACTACAATTGTATCTTTGGGGGTAAATACCCAGTAGTGCAATTGCTGGATCATAGAGTAGCTCTATTTGCAACTTTTTGAGGAACCTCCATACTGTTTTCCAGAGTGGCTGCACCAGCTTACATTGCCACCAACTGTGTATGAGGGTTTCCCTGTCTCTGCATCCTCACCAACGTCTATCATTTCCTGACTTGTCAATTTTAGCCATTCTGACTTGTGTGAGGTGGTATCTCACTGTGGTTTTAATTTGTATTTCCCTGATGCTGAGTGATGTGGAACATTTTTTTTTTCATGTGTCTGTTGGCCATTTGTATCTCTTTGGAGAAATATCTGTTCATGTCTTATACCCATTTCCTGAGATGAATTATTTGTTCTTTGGGTGTTTTGTTTTTTTTAAAGATTTTAAATTTATTTCTTAGGAGAGAGAGAGAGAGAGAGAGAGAGGCAGAGACACAAGCAGAGGAAGAAACAGGCTCCATGCAGGGAGCCCGAAGTGGGTCTCGGTCCCGAGTCTCCAGGATCACACCCTGGGCAGAAGGCGGCGCTAAACCGCTAAGCCGCTAAGCCACCGGGTTGCCCTGTTCTTTGGGTGTTAAGTTTGATAAGCTCTTTATAGATTTTGGATACTGGCCCTTTATCTGATATGTCATTTGCAAATATCTTCTCCCATTGCGTTGGTTATCTTTTGGTTTTGTTGACGATTCCTTTTTTTTTTTTTAAATTTTTATTTATTTATGATAGTTACAGAGAGAGAGAGAGGCAGAGACACAGACAGAGGGAGAAGCAGGCTCCATGCACCGGGAGCCTGATGTGGGATTCGATCCTGGGTCTCCAGGATCGCGCCCTGGGCCAAAGGCAGGCGCCAAACCGCTGCGCCACCCAGGGATCCCCACGATTCCTTTTTTTAATAAAGATTTTATTTATTTATTCATGAGAGATACAGAGAGAGGCAGAGACACAGGCAGAGAGGCAGAGAGAGAGAAGCAGGCTCCATGCAGGGAGCCTAACGTGGGACTCGATCCCAGGTCTCCAGGATCACACCCTGGGCTGAAGGCAGGCACCAAACCGCTGAGCCACCCGGGCATCCCTCGACTGTTTCCTTTGCTGCACAAAAGCTTTTTGTATTCACGAAGTCCCCATAGTTCATTTTTGCCTTTGTTTCCCTTGCCTTTGGAAACATATCTAGTAAGAATTGCTGCAGCCAAGGTCACAAAGGTTGCTGCCTGTGTTCTCTAGGATTTTGATGGATTCCTGTCTCACATTTAGGTTTTTCATCCATTTTGAGTCTATTTTTTGATGGATTCCTGTCTCACATTTAGGTCTTTCATCCATTTTGAGTCTATTTTTTGTGTATGGTGTGAGGAAATGGTCCACTTTCATTCTTCTGCATGTGGCTGTCCGATTTTCCCATTTGTTGAAGAGAGTGGTATTTATATTTTTAATTTTTTGAGGAATCTTCATACTGTTTTCCACAGTAGTTGCATCAATTTGCATTCCCAACAATAGTACACAGGGGTTGCTTTTTCTCCACACCCTCACCAACACTTGTTATTTCTTGTGTTCTGATTTAACATCTTAATTTAAAACAACTTAGCTTGGATTAATACGAACCTAACATCAATAGTATACAAAAACAATCTTCCACGATACCTATGTTTTCTTTTCCCCTGTAGTGCAATTGTTGTCATAACAATTATATCTTATAAACCCATCAACACAGATTTTATAATTTACTTAAACATATTTGTAATAGCTTATTTGAGGTCTTCATCTACTAAGTCCACCAAACATCTGGGATTTATCAGGACCAGTATCTATTGAATGTTTTTTTATTTTATGTGTATAGGCCAGCTTTTGTTTCTTTGCATGTATCTTCTCTCTTTTTACGTAAAACTGGGTGTCTTAAATAACAAAATGTGGCAATGAGATTCTCTTCCCACTTCTCAGAAGTTTTGCTCTTTGTTGGGCTATTTATTTGGTGATTTTGATTAATTCTGTAAAGTCTGTATTCTTTGTTGCGTGAAGCCTTTGCTCAGTTATCCTAGCTTTCAGCTAACAGTTGGACAGAGCTTTCCATACATGCCTTAAACCGGTAAGTCTCCCAGGCTTTGCCAAGGGGCCCCTTGTGTGTGGGGCCACCCTCACTGTCCCAGCAACCAACAGCTCTGCCCTAGCCTTTATTTCTCACTTGCCCAGAGTCTCAAGGCCAGAAAGAGACTAATGTTGTCCATGGTACTTCCTGGGCATGTGCATGGCTTCCTAGGCAAGGGGCAATAAGTCAGAGCTTCTCATCCCCCCAATTTTTAAAAATATATTTATTCATGAGAGAGAGACACACACACACACACAGAGGCAGAGACATAGGCAGAGGGAGAAGCAGGCTCCATGCAGGAAGCCCGATGTGGGACTCGATCCCAGGATCCCGGGATCACACCCTGAGCCAAAGGCAGATGCTCAACCACCAAGCCACCCAGGTGTCCCACCAAATTTTCCTTTTACGTTCCTGGCCAGCCTCATGTTTGACTCAATTGATATCATCACCCCAGATAGCTACAATGTGATTAAAAGTCCATTAATTGGTTTTGACAAATGCCCTGGGGAGAGGGTTTTACTGGGGAGCGGTTTTCTAGGGAGCTGCCATACAGGCTGAGTTTTGACAATTCCCTGAGGGTGGGGCTTCTGAGGAGCTTCAGCCCATTCAGCCCCTCCCATGGCTGCTAGGATGCTGCTTTGCACTGCTCCTGTGTTTCAGAGGTTGCTAGTTTTCAAGACTACACCAGAGCTGGGGAGAGAGGATGGAAATAGGGCAAATGTAAATGCCCCAAAGTTCACTGTTCTTATATTCAGCCATTTTTCTTAAATAAAGCCTCCCCAAATTGTTGTGAGCCTTTGGTCAATTTCCAAAGTTCTGGAAAAGTTGATTATGACAATTGTTTTCATTAATGTTTTTTTTTGTTTTTTTTTGCTTTTATGAAACAGAAGATTTTCAGAGATCCTCATTCTTACATTATGGAAGTGCCTGTTCTCCGCAGGTGTACTCTTGAATCAATAAACAGAAAACAAATTGAAATAGAATATTTTGGTTTTGCAAAAATATTGGCCAAAAAATGTTTAAAGTTTCTGAATCAAGAGCTGACAAAGATGAGAGGAAACGAGCTTTCTCACACACAGTTGATAGTAGTGTAACTTTCTGGAAAAGAAATTTGGTATTTGTCCCTCTAAATTGGAATTTCAAAAAATTTCATATTTTCCTAGTGGAGCCCCTTGGGTCAGAGATTCTATTGGCATAGAGAGGGAGCACTGTCCTCCCAGGCAAAGGAAGGAGGGCATTTGCTGAAAGGACAAGCTCCCCCAAGACAGAGGCACATCGTGCCATGCAGGGCTGACCACATGAAGCTTCAACATGTGCAGGAACAGGGAAAGAGAGAGAGAGAGAAAGTGGGACCAAGCCTTCATTCTTAGCATGGGGAGAAACCAGGAGATGTTTTTGACCAGGCAAGAAGGCAAACAAAGATATTAGGATATTATGATTTTTGTGCACTTTCAAGAGCTAGACCACAGAGGAGATGTAAACAACTTAAGCCAGTAGTTTGGTCCTGTGATCAAGAGATGCCAAGCCATTGATGACAAAGAGTTGTTCAGAACACTTTTTTACGAGCTCAGGCTCCACATTTCTGACCAAAAGTGACAGCCTAAGAGGATGGGAGTGCCCCTCTTGTGGGGAAGTGCCACTCCTGTTTTCATTTTACAGCTGGGGAAACGGAGACCCAGATTTTGAGGGGGAGCAGTCACATTGCAGCAGACTCTTCTGGGGGAGGACAGGAGCCATGTGTCTTTCCTTGCACTCTTGTTCTGCATTGCACACCCACCCCCCACACTGGACCTTACCCTGATTCTCTAGAGTGGTTACATGCCCCAGAGGGAAAAAGGTCAGTCTGTTCTACTCCTGAGGCATGAATCTTCTCCAACTAGAGGGGCCTCCTTGGGCTCCCAATTCTTCCCCATGCTTCCCAAAGCCCTAAGTGGTACAGTAGGGGGCACCAGCTACTCCCCTTCAGCCCCTGGCCCAATCCATCCCTACAGGGGCTCTGAAATTCTCTACAGGGCAGACTGACCTGGGGGTGACACAGGGGTTTTCCTGAAAACGTCCTGTGTCTGAACCTCTGTCTCCATCTCTGTCTTGGGGCTGGTCCATGACATCAGTGAGAAGGGGATCTTCTTCCCCCAAGACCTTTATCTCAGTTCCTAATTTTGCCAAAATGAAGGATCCTGGGAGCAGGTTCTTCCTGTGTGGCTTCAGGGACCCCTTGCCCTTCACTACCCACAGAATTTCTAGGCATAGGTTTGGATGTGAACAGGAGTTATATCATCAGGATGAACTGGCTGCTGTAGTGAGCTGTTCCCTGCCCATTCCCCCCCACCCCAACATACATTGAGGTTGTTGCCACACAGAATGTGCTAGCTGTTTCCAGCATTCCTGCGTTCTGGCCCTCAAGCCTCCACCTTCAAGTCTCAGCCCCAGAGGGAACCTGAGCCTGGAGCCTGCCCTAACCCCAGGTTAGAACCAAAGTGCCCAGAGCCCAGTACTCTTAGGAGAGATGAACCCAGGCTATGGGCAGCAGCCAGCCCACAGATCCCAACCATGGGAGGACCTGAGTTTACCCTCCCCTCTTGGAAAGCCATTTCTCTGCTTTTGACCAAACCCCAAACTTGCTTCTCCTTCCTCTTGAAAGCGTGCATGCGCGCGCACACACATAGCTCATGGTCAGCAACTTATGGCTGAGTTTTTCTACCTAATTAAGTCACCATTCCCACATTTGTCTTAGGATGGTGATTCATTCTAATACCTTAAGATCTTTGCACCTGTGTTTTTGAGAGATATAGAATTGAAATTGTTCCTTTCTCAAAATTTATGTTTCAGGTTTTCCAACAAGGCTATTCTGGTTTCCACACACACACAGTTTCTATTCCCTGAGGAGTTTATGTAAGGTTGCCATTAATATTTTTCTAAAGTGTTAAGGATTTGCTACTGAGGTGAGCTGAGCCTGTAGATTTTTTAATGGGAATATTTTAAACCGTAGATTCCATTTCTTGTGTCAGTTTCATTAAGTTGTGTTTTCTAGAAAGCTGTTTTATCCAGATTTTCAAACTTACTGGCATAGAATGTTCATAATATCTTCTATGGGCTCTGTAATGATGTCTCATGCTTTTTCATCTTAATGGTTGAGGTGAGGAGAAGCAATGGCAGTCTAGGCAGTGGAAGAGGATGAGCAAAGCCCTAGCACAGAGACTGAACCAGCAGCTGGACCCACCTGTCTGGAGATTTGAGGCACAGGCTCCAAGGATATAAAGGGTCCCAATACCAGGCCCTGCTGACACTGGATAGGAATTTGTTAGCAGAAGCAGCTGCCATTTGATTGGATGGTTCCATCAGCCTGAGGTCTGAGAGACAACTCGAAGAGCAACCTGAGTCACACTGTGGCTTGAAAATAGGGCACAGCAACCATCCTGCAGGCTCCCCCTGCACCATTAGGGAACCATTTCTTGCTGGTTGATATCTCCATCAGGTATGCTCACGTGGGTCCTTATACAGCTATTCCTCCACCAGCTCTGCACCCTGAGCCCTGCCTGGGCCCAGTTTTTGTTTTTCAATAGGCTCCACATCCAGCATGGAGCCCAATGTGAGGCTTTAACTCACGACCCTGAGATCAAGATCTGAGCTGAGATCAGGAGCCAGATGCTTAACTGGTGCCCCCGAGCCCAGTTTATAATTGCCACCTGATCCACCCATCTGGCCTTATGCCAGGCCCACTCCATCAGCAGTCTTGACCTCTCTGGCCTCCAGCTCAGCCCCCTGCCTGCCCCTTTTTTCTATGTCCCCACGTTTATTTGGCTCCACCATCTACTAAAGGTAGCTGCCACTGTGGGCCAGCTCCTCTGGCTTGGATCAAGCAGGGACCTACCCTCACAGGCTGGAGTATATAGTTGCCCATGCCCATGTTGCCATAGGCCCAGACACACAGACACCAGAACACAGAACCAAAGAGGAATATGTCATCACTTTAACCTCACAACTTAATTTAACAAATAGTGCTTCTTCACCTATGAACAGAGGTAGAGGTCCCCCATGATGAATGACCTATTTCTTTTCACCGACCCATCAACATGTGTTATCTTCAATTTCATCATTAGGACAATAGGACTCTAATATTTTTAAACAGTCCAATGTGATCACCACTTTAGGCAATATTGAAGTTGGAGCTTGGGGCTGGAGCATCAGAGAAGGGGGTCCATCCAGACAGCACGCAGTGGACTCAACTGTGTACATCTATTCTTGTCAACAAAATGTTTTTGAGAACTAAATGTGAGCCACACTCTCTGGTAAGCATCACACACCATGTTGCTGCCACAGGAGCTTGTAAATTAGATGGAAGAAATTATTTTTGGTTGGCTAGGTGATGGGGACTGGCTGTGAAAGAAATAGCACAGCTGGCTGTAAGAAACTTTATTTCTACATGGAGCTGAGGATGGGGGCTGGTAAAGATACATGTCTGTCCCCCGCCAGTGCCCTGGTGCCCACCCCCAGCCCCGACAGCTGCTGATTAGCCTGAAGTAGGTCTTGGGGGTGGGCTGTTTGAGCTGAGGGAGGACCCAGGTCTCCCTTCCAGGTGGGCCCCCTTTAAGAAGCCTGTTGTAGATGGCCTGTAGCCATGGAGGCTTCTCACAGAACTACAGGCCAGCTTCCTGGGCTTTGGGGCTGCACCACCACAGCAGCCACCTCATAACCCAGGAGGACAGCCAGAGTGAGGGACTCGATTTGGGAATGCCCAGGGCGCTCTGTTTCCTCCAGCTTGAGCACCTGGTGAAGGAGAACAGGTTGAGCTCTAGGAGGGGCTTTCTGGTGCTACTGCTCCTCTGTGTGGTGGCAGTTCCTGGGGAGGCCTCTAAGCCCCTGGGGCAGAGGGGAAGCTGTCCCTGTCTCACAGCAAGTCCCCTCCAGGCTGGGCTCTTTGTCCCTCCACCCCCTTCCCTGTCCACCCTTTGACCCTAGGGGTCAAACCAGCCGGACCACACTCCCATTTTGTCCCCTGTGCTTATCTCGGTCTCTTGTCTCTATTCCGTCCCGCTTCCTCATCCCTGCCCTTCGTCTGTCCTGTTACATGATCGTATTTCTGTCCCTCAGACCCCCTCTCTCCACATCTCTCCCCCTTCCTCTCTGTTCCTCTGACTTCTCTTGCTGTCTGCTCCGCCCTTCTTCTCTCCTTCCACTCCCCAGACCCCAAGAGGCAGTTGCAACCTTGGAGCACGATCTGCAGGCTGTCCTGGCTCCTGGCATCCGGGATGGGAGCGGCAGTGGCGCTGGGGATGGAGACGGCAGGGAACAGCAGCAGCATCAGGACCAGCGGGTGCCACATGGCCCGGCAGGCAGGGCGGCTGGAGAGGCGGCGAGGGACGGGAGATCAGAGGCCCTGCCCTTTGTCCAGGCACCGCCTCCCACTCCGCCCAATCCCCCCTTCACCCCCTTCTGGACGTCCCCTCCCCCTTACCGATGCCAGGCCCACCGCCCCGGGGGCCCGGCCCTCACGCCCGAGCCTCCAACAGTCCTCACCGGCCCGCAGGCCTGCTTGTCTTCCCGCCGCCCTCGTCTCCGCCCACAGCCGGTCGCTGGCTGCCGGATCCCCAAGTGCTATTAGATCCAGACGGTTCTCGTCCGAGCGGCCCCTGAAGCTTCGGACGCCGTCTGCAACCGCAGCCACGCCCCACTACTGACCACGCCCCGCCCCGAGCCCCGCCCCGCTTCTGGACACGCCCCCACTGACTGTTACACCCAACCTCCAAAGATCACGCCCCCCGGACAGCCACGCCCCACTCGCTGTTACACACCACCCAATCGTCCTACTATGGCCACACCCTCAAGGTATAACCACACCCACATCCTTTAGCCACACCCCCTGGAGTGGGGGACAAGCCTCTGTCCCTGACCACGCCCCGATCACAGCAGGCCACGCCCCAGGCCAGAGCCACACCTCTCCCTGTAGAGCGAGGCCCTGGAGTCACAGGTTTGGGGGCTCTCCTGTGTTCCGCTTGCGAAGCCCACCCAGCGGCTTGGGGTGCCTTTCCTCGCCCTGTGGCTCGGAAGATGTCCAGGGAGCGCGCTGGGCGCCCCTGCGGGGCACCGTCCTGTGCCCATTGTCCCAATGCCGGGACTTTAATTTGTCCAATTTTTCAGTTTAGTCAGAAGGGCAAATCTGGTTCCTATTAACTTCACAACAGCCAAAAACGGAAGATGAGAAATTATCCTGACTGATTGCCTTGCAAAATTTTATCTTCAGTATCCTTACATCCTTTGATTTTTTTATCTTTTCTGTTTTGAGCACCAGCTGTTCTTTTAAGGTCATTTTGTTTTTTTGCCAGATATATGAAATTAAGTACCCCCCCCCCTCAAGTAGTTCCCCCTCTGCACCCAGTTCGGGGACTCCTGTGATCTTGCAGAAACCTCCATCTGTACCCCTTCCTCAGCACATTTCCTCGATTTTGGTTGAGGTGCTCTGCAAACACTGCTTGCCACGCAGTACCTCTCAGCTATCAACCACCGGCTCACCTGAACTACTGAATCTTCTGTTCATATTCAACATTTCACCTCTTTTCCATTCCTACCTCACATTACCAATACACTTTGAGGATGTTTATCCAGCGGAGGTGTTCAATCTGTTCCTTTTTAGTGGCCGAAGTCTCAGATTTTGCCAGAGCCCCTTTTCTTGCAATCTTGCCCGCAGGAAAAGCCACTCACACTGTTTCCCAGTGCCCCAAAGCTGGCAAAGCTGGTGTGGACTTCCTGCTTGTCCAGCCGACCAATCATGCTGCAAAAGGATTCTCCTTCCTTTCCAACCACTAAAATAAGCCAAATTTCTTCTGTTGCTGGGAAAGCTTAGTTTTGGGAGGTATGGCATCAGGGTGCTGAATCTTGCATGTGTGTTCCATCTACTCCTCGGTCCTGCTAGGCTGAGGGTTGGTCTGGTGGTACTGAGCTAAGCATTGGCTTTCCTGTTCAAGTCAGCCGGTTGTGTGAATACAGTTCTGGAGCTGTGCCGGGCAGATGCCATATTTGCACCTGTTTCTCTGCTGTCCAGAGGCCACATGTTCTTCCATTGAGAGACCACTGTCCTGTCTTCCCTTGGAGGATTTCTCAGCATTATTTTCACTCCATACTCAGCTCACAAGTGAACAATTCAACTAGCTCCCCAATTTGAAAGGCACTACAGCAATCTGATTTCTTAAACGTGAAAGGCGACTTTTTTTTTTTTTGTCGTGATTACCTCAGTGGTGACTGGGCAGGGGATAGGGGATTACATATTTGTTGTACTTCTTCAAAGCCTTTGAATAATTTAATTTGGGGAATACTGTAACGCTGTTGTGCGATGGGTCACGCATTCCCTCTCTTTAAAGGACTTAGTTGGATGGACCACAGAATTGGGCATTATTTAGGATGCAGTGAAGAGCAGCGGGTCCTTTCACCCTCAAGTATAAGAGGTCTAGCGTTAACATCTGGCGTATTTAAGAGACTTCAGGGGGAAAAATCTGAAAAGTTTACTGATGCCAAGTTGAGCAGTAGTAAATATGGGGATGGAGGAGGCAACCCCATGATGAAAGAGGCAGGCTCAGGCTGATATGGAAGGGGAGCCATGGCTGTGCCTGACTCCCCTTAACATGCCTAGTGGTTAAGCCTAGCAGATGGAGAGAACAAACAGGCAGCTGGTGTGGGGGAGCATACCATCAAGCCCCAATCTGCTCCTTTAGCAAGTCATTAATCTGTTTAAACTTCAAGCTTGGGATCCCTGGGTGGCGCAGCGGTTTGGCGCCTGCCTTTGGCCCAGGGCGCGATCCTGGAGACCCGGGATCGAATCCCACGTCGGGATCCTGGTGCATGGAGCCCGCTTCTCCCTCTGCCTGTGTCTCTGCCTCTCTCTCTCTCTCTCTGTGACTATCATGAATAAATAAATAAAATCTTTAAAAAAAAAAAAAAACTTCAAGCTTTGCCTAGTATGAGAAAGAGGAAATGAAATCAAGTGCACATAGTCCACTCCATCCCGTGGTCCTTCACCCTTGCTGTGCCCCTGAGCTCAGCCAGCAGTCTTCCCACCCTACCCCACCCCGCGCTCTTTATGACACAAAGCTTGGGCTGATTCTTTCACAAACCCCTGTGCTGTTATTGGAGTATCTCACATTTGCCAAAAGGAAACAGAAGTACTACTTCCCATCGATTCAAAGTCCTCATTATTACTGCATTTACCTCCAAGCAAGTCCTCTCTATGACGGTAATGCAGAAGGCGCATCCCAAATTCAGAATGTGAAAAATCATTTGAGAATATAAAATGTTTACACACATTAGTTCTTTATTGGAAGAGGCAGTTCAGACCCATTTATATATGCAAAAGGATAGGATGACAAAATATGTAATGGCCCTGTCACCTTTTCAAATATTTTACTTAAAATATACTTTATATTAAGCTTTAAGGTCACAGTGAAGGAAATCTCTGTAGTTGCCATTAAAACTACTCTAAAGAATATTTCCTGCACAAAATGATGCAGGATTTTAAAATATACATGCAGAAAAAGACATATCTTAAGTGTACAGAACACTCAGATATTCAGCACCCAGATTTAGGAACAGTATTACCAGCACCAGATAAATACCCTCTTTCAGTCTTCTCCACAGCTGGCTGCTATCCTGATTTCTAACTGTAAAGACAAGTTTTTCTCTTCTTATATGTTACAGAGTCATGCAGTGTGGATGCTTCTGTGTCTGGCTTCCGTCATTCGTCTCTGTGAAACTGAGCTATCACTGCAAATACTTACGGTTCACTTGTTCTCAACACTGTATGTAGTCTTCTGCAATGAAACATACCACTTAGGTTCATTCATTCTACAGCATGCATGCCTTCAGAGAATTCTGGTCTGTGCAGTTTTAGGCCATGAATATTCTAGCATGTCCCTTGGTTGATATAAGTGCACCTATCTGCTAGGTTTGTGTTAAAAGGGTATATGCACGTTCAAAGTGCCAGCTTTCCAAAATGGTCAAACTAGCTGGCAATACCTCCAGTAGGGTAGGCTTCCTGCTGCTTACATCCTTGCCAAAACTTCTTTTTCATGATTTTCATTTTAACCGTATCAGTGGGCGGGTGGTAGTACCACATAGTGTTTTAAATTTGCATTTCCCTGATTACTAACAAAAATAACATACCTTTTTGTGTTTACTGGCTATCTAGATATTCCCTTTTGTTAAGTGGATGTCCCAATCTTTTGCCCATTTTCTACTTTTTTCTTGTTGATTTGTAACTGTTCTTTTTCAATTTTTAGATCCAGGGCTGGAAACTGTGGCCTTCGGGCCAAATCCAGACTGTTGCCTGTGTTTGTGAATAAAGTTTTATTGAAACACAGACATGTTCACAGAGACTACCTAGCTCACAAGTCCCAAGTACTTACTATCTGGCCCCTTCCAAAAATGATCACCAACTCCTCCTCTACACTCAAGTCTGCTGTCAGATACATGAGTTGCAAGTACCTTCTCCCCGTTTCTTGCCTATTTGCTTTCTTAATGGGGTCCTTTTGACAAACATAAGTTCCAAAAAATTAATATATCCAAACTAACTGGTTTTATTTTATAGTTTAGTGATGGGAGGGGGTCTTAAGAAAAATTTCCTTACTATAAGGTTACATACAGCCTAAGTTTTCTTCTGAAAGCTTTATTTTACATGCCATATTCAGATCTGTAATCCATCTCAATCCATTTTTTCTATTAAACAGTACCTTTTCCATTACACTGCATTATCATCTTCATCAAAAAACAAGTGACTGTATTATATATGGGTGTTTCTGGAATCTTTATTCTGTCCCAATAGTCAATTTATCTCTGTACCAATACCACACAATTATAACTTCTGCAGCTTTAGGACAGGCCTTCCTTGATATCTGACAATGTAAGTTTTCACTCCACCTATTCCAGACAATAGCCTGGACTATTACTGGTCTTCTGAATTTTCATTTGAATTTTAGAGTTAGCTTACTTTTGATTAACTTACTAAGACTTTTAAGATTGCTCTGAACATGTGAATTAATTTTGGGGAAAATTGGTATCTTTTTAAGACCGTGCTGGAGGTCAGGAACTAGATATGTCTCTGAGTTCTGCGAATTATTTTTCTGGACACTATTCTTAAAAATATGGTGTTAGGTCATTTTCCCTCGAGGCACTTGAGGATTTTGATGCTACTGTAAGTGGCATTGCTTTTAAGATGTTCATTTTTTTTATGTTCACTGCTGGTATACTAAAAAGCTATTTTTGCATAATAAGCTTGTATGTAGGGACCTTGCTAAATTTATTAATTCTAACTATCTGTGCATTCCTCAGAACTTTCAATGTACAAAATCATGTCAAATGAAAATAAAAGTTTTCCTTCTTTCTAATCCTTACTGTTTAACTATTTTTCTTCCCTTATTCTCCTGGCTAGGTCCTTTTGCAGAATACTGAATATAATTAGTGACAGGAGATACCTTTTTTAATCTTTTTTTCATTTTTGCAACCTGGAGAAAACTTTCAATATTTTAGTATTAGATATGCTGGTGCTTGTAGTTTTAAATACTTTTCATCCAGGTAGAGAAGTTCTTTTCAAATTCATAGCTTATGAGGAACACAAATGGATGTTAACCTTACCACGTGACTTCTTTGCATCTTAGATTACTTGCTTCCATGTGATGTAGTCCAGTGATTAATTTTTGATTTTTAAATGACCCTTACATTCCTTGGCCCAGAACTAAGTCATGTGACCATATAAACAATTACTGGCAACTGGAGTGGAATTATCATGATTGGTTCAGATGAATCTGTCATGTGAGGAAATGGTGGACAAACTCTTCCAGAGAGGAATAAGGGGAGAAAGGACACTGAGTTAAGGACACTGCTAGAAACTTGTATTTGTTCCAAAATACTGGGAATGAGGGACAGTGCACACAAAAATGACATAATATTCATGTCAAATAAAAGGAGAGATGACGTTTCTGAAAGACATTGTATTGGCATACTGTGCACTTAAACCTATTGATTAGACAAGTGGAGTGGCATGAGAGTTGTGTGTATTCTACAGATAACAATGTGGATGCTGCCTTCTACTGACCCAGACTTAACTCCAAGTCATCTATGCATAGTTTATGAAAATAGTGTTTTAAAAATCTTTTTTGCTCAAATGTAGTTGAAATCACTATAAAACCCACAGCTTAGGTTTTATTGATGGGGCATTCACTAGAAACTCATTTGTCAATGCCTCCCAATAGAAAATCATGTATTTAATTATCCAGTATCTAGCAAATGTCTCACCAAAAACATATAGCCTGTATTAGTACACTTTGCCACCTTAAGACTCAAATTAGAATACTGCCTTTTCCCAAAAATTCAACCCCAAATTTGCATAGAATTGCTGTTAGACCATATTTTTAAAACATGATAGAAACTGCCATATATGTGTTTAATGCTACTGTCCTCATTTTAAACTCCTGATGATTCCAAAACTTCATTTTATACAATTGTTTATTCAGAGCTGAGAGCTTCTGATAGTTTTCCTATAAACACTGGAATTTACATCAGAAATATGGCTTTTAGTATAACAATTTCCAAGACAATATGTTTTCCCACATTCATCACTCTGACAGATCTTGCCTTGGTATGATTCCCTGATATGTAAATACAATTTGAATTCCAAAATAAATATTAAATATTCATCAAGTTTCACTCCTGTATAAATTATCTTGTGCCCAATGGGTTGTAGGACCTTGCTGAAGGCTTTGCTTCTTCTTGCATTCCTAGGGATTCCTTTCTGTGAGAAATCAGGTGGTGATGAATCTAATGCCTAAATGGTTTTCCCCATTCAGAAACACGAACTCTCAATGACATCCAACTCCCTATTAGATTTCGTCATACTCAGAGGGTTTTGGCTTCACAGGAGATTCTCTACATCTAGTACATTCACATTACCTCTCCTGTGAATTCTCTGATGGCTATTGAAGGCTGACCTGTGGTGGAATTTTTTCCCACACTCATTACATTCATAGGGTTTCTCTCCTGAATGAGTCCTATAGTGTACAGTGAGGTATGACTTCTGAGAAAAGACTTTTCCACATTCATTACATTCATAGGGCTTCTCTCCTGAATGGCTTCTATAGTGTACAGTGAGGTTTGACATCCGAGAGAAGACTTTCCCACATTTACTACATTCATAGGGCTTCTCTCCCGAATGGATTCGGTGGTGGATGGTAAGATAGGACTTCTGAGAGAAGAACTTCCCACATTCATAACACTCATAGGGCTTCTCGCCTGTGTGCACTCTTTGATGTCTGAAGAGGGATGAATTATGGGAGAAGGTTTTCCCACATTCACTGCACCCATAGGGTTTCTCTTCAGAATGACTTCTGTAATGTATTGTGTAGTAAGACAACTCAGAAAATAATTTTCCACAGATGTTACATTCATAGGATTTCTCCCCTTTTGGAAGCGACTGGTGCCCATTGAAGGTTGAACTGTCAAGGAAGATTTTCCCACACTCATTACATTCATAGGGTTTGTCTCCCAAAGGAGCTGTAGGATGGTCAGTGAGATATGAGAACTGAGAGAGTTTCCCGCATTCACTACATTCGTGGGGTTTCTCATCTGTGTGTACCTTCCGATGTCTAATGAAGGCTGAATTTAAATTGAAGGTTTTCCCACACTCGTTACATTCATAGGGTTTCTCTTCTAAGTGACTTCTGTAATGTATAGTGAGGTATGACACTCGAGAGAAGAACTTCCCACATTCACTGCACTGATAGGGTTTCTCTCCTGTGTGTGTCCTCTGATGTGTAATGAGGGTAGATTTTCGGTAGTAGGATTTCCCACATTCATTACATTTGTAAAGTTTCTCTCCTGTATGCGTTCTTTGATGGTCACTGAGGGCAGACTTGCGGGAAAAGGATTTCCCACATTCGTTACAAGGATAGGGTCTTTCTCCTGAATGATTCCTCTGGTGTAGGGTGAGATGGGTCTTCTGGCAGAAGGTTTTCCCACATTCATTACATTCGTAGGGCTTCTCACCTGAATGAGTTCTCAAGTGTTGGGTGAGATGTAACTTCTGACAGAAGGTTTTCCCACATTCGTTACATTTATAGGGCTTCTCCTCTAAGTGTGATCTCCGATGGACAGTGAGAGTCCCCTTTTGACTGAAGGATTTCCCACAAACATTACATTCATAAGGTTTCTCCCCTGTATGGGCCCTTTGATGTATGATTAATTTTGACTTTTTACAGAAGGATTTTCCACATTCGCTGCATTCAAAGGGCTTCAATTCCATCTGTGATCTCTGGTATACATTAAAACTTGACATCTGGATGAAGTCTGACCCAGAGTCATTCCATTCATAGGGCTTTTCCCCTATATAAGCTCTCTTATGAGCAAGGAAAACAGCTTCATTGTCTAAGGCTTCCATGCATTCATTATATTCAAAGGGTTTCTCCAAAATATTAATTTTCTGAAGAATACTTTCTTCATTTTGAGAATAGCTTTCCCCATTTTGATTACATTCATAGGGTTTCCCTCCATGGTACATCTTCCCGCATTCACTACACTCATCAGGTTTCTTTCTTGCATAGCTTCCATCACTAATAATTAATTCTGAAGTAGATTCTAAATTCTTTCCACATGAGACACAAGTATGAGATATTATGCTTGAAGGAACAAGGCTTGTTTCCACATTATATGTTTTATCAAATACATTCTCTCTCTCTTCAATCAGGGTTTTGTCATTGACAGAAATAGCTTGCCTTGAATGTTCTTCTTCATTTCCTGGGATTCTCTCTATCAGGTCATCAACCTTCCAGACTTCTACAAAGGAATAAAATTAAACAAATTTTGAGAATCTGAACACACAGGTATCAAATGGGAGTGTTACTCAAGTGCCCTACTGTGGAGCTGACTCTGGCTTTACAGCCAATCTCCACAAATAAAAATCATCACAAGTATACAGACCCCCTTTCCCCTTGATTTGTCACATAAGACAGACCCCCACACACACATGGGAGTGGGGTGGGGTAGGCACAGGGAATGGATGACGGGGGACAGGACTCAGCACTAGAGAAAAAAAGGGATAGTAAACTCACACTGAACACAAGTACCTTTGTTACTTCACAAACATGTTCAAAACTGGTAGAAAAGGTGAGATAAACCCAAGAACTGGTGAGCAGAGGGCAACATCACTGTAAGAGCACAGATTAAGGCAGAAATGGGAGGTCTCTTGACTACGTCAGTTCAGCGAGAGAGCAAGAGCAATTGATGCATGAATGTTCAAAGAAAACATCCAAGTATGGATTACACTGGCAGTAAGAGATAGCAATTATATTAAACTGTGAAGTACTACTTCATACTAAGATTACTATGATGACATCCTCACTGGCCCACACCCTTCAAAATCTGTCTTTCTATTCTGCACATAAATCCAAATAAACATTTTACAAATTCCTATCTCCTCATCTTTAGAGATAATCCTACAACCAGGGCTCCAACTCCCCAGTCCTTGTTCACATTTACCTGGAAGCAGATATCTAGGCATATAAATATCCAAAGGAAATGTAAGATGGGACCAGATGACAAGAGACCAAGCCACTAACATCAGCTTTCAGAAGTGTTCCCATGGCTGACTCAACCCTAACTGCACCTGTTTGCACAACAGAGTAGGTGGCTAAAAGAGCAGAGATGAGGCTACCTCGATTCAGATCCATCTCCAATGTACTACTGGCTGGGTCTTGAGCAAGTTATTTAACTGTGCTGCAGCTTCACACAGCTGAAATGTGCCCAAAATACAGCACTGGGAAAGGACCAACTGAGTGCATGTAAATCTCTCAGAACAGTATATGATAAAAAACAAACACCATCGATTTTCTTTCAATTTGCTGACTTAAATTTCATATCAGTCACATCACAACACTGAGTCCTGAAAACCAGCAAGAGTTGCATAGGTGCAGATTTTGTTTAGTGTAAAACCTTAAATCACAGATTTCTAAAGCTGCCCCTACAGGATTAACTTTTATTTCTATGTCTCTCACAAATTTTTGGAGCCTCAGAGCTACTGTTAGCTGTCTTCATCCACAATCAGTGCAACACCAACTGTTCTGTGCTCAGAAATTTACACTACTCCTGGGCCCCAAAGTTCCAAATACCAACAGGAAAACAAAAAAACAAAAACAAAAACAAAAAGAACAACAACAAAAAAACAGAAGTTATCATTTACCAGTAAGATTTTTCATTACCTGGACTCACAAATATATTCAAACTATCATTTCACCAATCTTCCAAAATACCTTCTGCTACAGGAAGCCAGGCTATGCCCATTTATTTCCAACCACCAGCCTGTACTCATGCTCTTATTCACCAATATGGCTTCCAGCAGTAGCTATACTTAACATCTGTTTATAGTTCAGGGGAAGCTTTAAAAGATTTATCAAATCACTTCTTACCCACTTAACTTCCATTAATTTTTAAAATAGCATGATTACAAAATTGCATGTAACACATACTTGAAAGTAAGTACTCTATATGAAAGCTCCATCTGAACAACCCAGGCAGCCATGTTCCCCTTTCCTAACTAAACCCGGTATCTGAGAAGGGTATGGCTACATTTCCTAGTTTTCCTGGACTCTGTGATTAGAAGCTAAAGTACTTCCTAACTGATCAAATGGGGTGCTTTCAGGTACCACCTTAATCCTGTTTTTTTGGTTTTTTTTTTAAGATTTTATTTATTTATTCATGAGGGACAGAGAGAGAGGCAGAGACATAGGCAGAGGGAGAAGCAGGCTCCCTGCAGGGAGCCCAATGCATGATTCGATCCCCAGATCCCCAGACCCTGGATAGTCTGGATCACGCCCAGAGCTGAAGGCAGACACTCAACTGCTGAGCCACCCAGGCATCCCCACCATCCCCATTTTATCAAATCCCCAGTTGAGGATAAATTATGTCTCAACCGATCAGTAATAAAGGGCTTTCATCCCTAGGTTTTCAGTCTGTGAAAAATCTACAGAATGCCTTCAATATGTCACATATCAAAGCAGAGTGAAAAGATCCTTACTCTTTGGGAGACTTTAATTCAGGTAGAGAAAGGCTCAAGTAACAAATACACAATCATATCTAACTTTTGTGGTAACTGTGGAATGGGGATCAAGAGAAGGAATAGACAAATGTGGTGAATGAGCAATTAAGGAAAGCTTAAATAAGAGGTGAACTTTTTTTTTTTTTAGAGGTGAACTTTTAAGGGTAAAGTTCTAGAGGTTCTATTGCACAATAATGTGAATATAGTTAATTATCTTTGAACTGTATGCTTAAAAATGTTAAAATGGTAAATTTTGTTATGCATCTGTGTTTTTCTGAGCCTTGATATTTCTTTTGGGGTAGGTTTTTAAATTTTTTATTATTTATTTATTTATTTATTTTTTTAAAGTTTTTTTTTTTTTAATTTTTTATTTATTTATGATAGTCACAGAGAGAGAGAGAGAGAGAGAGGCAGAGACACAGGCAGAGGGAGAAGCAGGCTCCATGCACCGGGAGCCCGACGTGGGATTCGATCCCGGGTCTCCAGGATCGCGCCCTGGGCCAAAGGCATGCACCAAACCGCTGCGCCACCCAGGGATCCCGGTTTTTAAATTTTTTAAATTTATTTTTCAAATTCAAATATAATTAACATACAGTGTTATATTAATTTCAAGTATATATTGTTATCTCTTTATAAGTACAAAAAAAGAAGGAAAGAAATCAATTTGAGTAAGAAAAGTGCATGTGGAGGGACTATGATAGTCTTGAAATCTAGACAAAATGGGATTTAACAAGAGTCTGGGGAAACAGGACATGAATTTTGATGGGCAACATCGCATCATATTGGTTGGGACCTGAAAAGAGAATATAAATTCTATTTCAGAAGACACAGAAGAAAGACAGGCTCATCCTGTCAGCCCAGTGTTAAATCAAGTGGATATTTCAGATGAACAGCCTTTGCAATTTTCAACTAGGATTCACTGTAATCCAGGTATGAGAAAATATCCTTTACGATGATGTCAGAAGAAATTAAGAATATGCAGGAACTTTTTAAAGCATTTCACAAAAGATAAGAAACAGCAACCTTTTTAAGGGACCTGAAGAAAACTAAAGAACGGAAAACAGGCTCCTTTCCTCTATTAGTTGTTTGAAGCTCAGAGGTCATCATGAATGACCCACGAACTATGCCATCCAGGAAGTTCACAACCGAGAGACAACTTCAGGAGACACAAATGATCACTGATGTTCTTCGTCCCAGGAAGGCCACAGTAATTTGGGAACAACTAGCCACAGCGTACAAGACCACAGCACGCGTCAGCTTTTTATTTGGAATAGGAAATTCTGGTGGTGGCAAGACAACAGGCTTTGGCATGATCTAGGATTCCTTGGATTATACCAAAAAAAGGGAACCAAATACAGACTCACAAGACATGGCTTATACAAGAAGAAAAAGACCTTCAGGAAACACTGAGAGAACGCAAGAGCAGGACGAAGAAAAGTCAGGGGGACTGCTGGCAAATGGTGAGCCTGAGACTGGAAGACAGAAGTAATGACTCTGCAGTGACTTTATCTGAAGTGATTGTGAGGATTTTTCATGAGGATCAATACACTCAGAACTTTTCAAAAAAGAATGGCCAACGGGGTCCTGGGGGCTAACCTTACTTATGAGTGAACACTCCCTGCATATCCCTGGTGGCTGCAGGCGTGGGAACACAAAGGAATGCAGGGGGAAAAGAAGAAGGCCTCACTCATTGCCGCTCTGCCACACCGAAACCGCTTAAAGCACAAAGCTGAACAAAAATCAAGATGGTTGCACCGATGCTGCAGCAAAGCTGGATTTTATTTTTTAATTTTTTTTTTTTTAATTTTGTAAAAGATTTTATTTATTTATTCATGAGCGACACAGAGAGAGAGAGGCAGAGACACAGGCAGAGGGAGAAGCAGAGTCCATTCAGGGAGCCTGATGTGGAACTTGATCCCAGACTCCAGGATCATGCCCTGGGCCAAAAGGAAGGGGCTCAACTGCTGAGCCACCCAGGCATCCCAAAGCTGGATTTTAAAGTACGCTTTTCTCTCACTCCTGCAAACCTTCCTTACCATCCTTCTTAGCTTGTGGTCTCAGGACCTGGCTCCACCCTGAAAACAACTGCTAAGGCTGGCAGCATATAGACAATTCCTGTGAAACCGGCTAGATCCTCTATTTCCCTATAACCCCCCACCTCAAACCCCTTCCTCGCAGTTTGTGAAGGCCACATCCCACTGCAGCCTCCTCTGCCTGACAAAGCAACAAGCTCTTTATTATTATTTTTTAAAAGATTTTATTTATTTTTTCATGAGAGACAGAGAGAGAGAGAAGCGGAGACATAGGCAGAGGGAGAAGCAGTCTCCTCACAGGAAGCCCGATGTGGGACTTGATCCAGGAACCGGGATTACACCCTAAGCCAAAGGCAGACGCTCAACCGCTGAGCCACCCAGCTGTCCCAGCAACAAAGCTCTTATTCCTCTTTATCCCCAACTGTCTTCAAGTTATATTTGGGCTCCGAAGCACGGGGGGCCAGTTTTCAACATCATCACCACGGGAGGACTGGCTTAGAGGCCTGTACTCATCACTGCCCAACAGCACACAGATGCACCCATGGCACGGCAGTGGCCGCCCTCCGCCCTCAACCAGCTCAGGGAGGGGACAGGTTTTGGTATCTGAGTGGTACTTGGCACAGAGAAGGGAGTGAAAACAGGCAGAAAACCAGCCTGAGGCACTTCACAGCAAAGAAGAATGAAAATGGAAGACAAAAAGAACGAATGAGAAAGCCTCAAGTTCATTTTTCTCTTAGACTTCTGAATGCCTGCAAACAACGGAATTCTGTACTCTCACGAGTAGGTGAGTTACTAAGAACGCAGGAGGAAGTGACTGGATCCTTGGCATTAGCTGGCACGGAAAATGCCTTCAGGTGTACATCAAATGTAAAATCAGGAGAACAGCCTGCCTGCTGCACTGGAGGGAGCAACGTGCTGCCTGTGCCCTGGGATGTGTCGCTGAAGCACGAGAGGCAGAGGCTCGGGGTGACCATGTTCACAACAATACCATGCTAACTTACCCAGATGACTCTGACATGGCAGTTCACCTTCAGCTACCCATGGCTCCTCTCCCTGTTCCAATTTGAGGATCACTTTCGGTTTGGTGCTGTCATACCCTGTGAGAAACAGAGGCAGACTCAGATGGGCTGCTGGGCTCTCTGAACTCTGAGTCTGAGATCCTGTCCCAGAGGCCTAGAGGCTACAGGATAAAATGGGCCAGTTTCGCACCTTTGCAAAGTCAGAATGCTTCAATGGAGGCAAACGTACAAATACCCTATCTGGTGCCCAAAAGGAGTGAAAAGGTCCTATCACTTATTTCTTCAAACCTGAGGGAAAAATTAAATAGGCAGTTGCCCCTCATACCCCACCCCCGGGGCAGCAACCCAGACAGCAAGCTCTTCTCACCCACGGAGACGAGATGGCTGTAGTTCTCCAGCATCACATCCCTGTAGATGGTCTTCTCATTGGGCTCCAGCTGCTGCCACTCCTCCTGGGTGAAGTCCACAGCCACGTCCCTGAACGACACTGGCCCCTGTAATGGCATTGCGTTGGAAATAGTAACATGGAAGAGGTGTGCGTGCATAGGAGCTTACCAAGTTCACTGATAAAGCCACCTGTAAACATTGAAAACCTGACTGTATGTTAGACCCTGGAATGAAAACAAACCACAGTGGAAACACACTGCCTCTTGGTTTTCACATGACCCCTAAGAAACCAAACCCCCAAACCAGAAAACCAGAGTTCTTGTTGGTTCAGTTCCAGAGTTTTGCAACTGAACTGAGTTCTGGGGGACATTAAGATGAATAAAATAGCATTCCTGCCCTCAGTAAGCTTCTGGTCTGGCAAGGAAACACAACATGGATAAACAGGCATTTGATCCCTGGACCTTCCCTTCAGCCACCTTTGATGGGGGTCTGCTGTAGGACTGAGGGGGAAAGAAGATGCAGAGGTGTGAACATACCAACGGCAGGAACAGTGGCAGCAGCGACACTGAAGAGGCTGGTAGGAGGAAGAGGGCGGCGGGACCCTTTCTTAGGGGCAGCTCTCTACAGTACAAGATGATTCTCATTCAGGAGAATAAACTGCACAGTTACCTCCCTGCTCCCAAAACAAAACCAAACCCCCTAAAAGTCCAATTTGAAGAAATACAAAAACAGAATCTTGGAACACGAAGGCTGTTCCCTGGGCAGGAATTTCTCTGAGGAGAC
This sequence comes from Canis lupus dingo, assembly GCF_003254725.2. Classification (NCBI taxonomy): domain Eukaryota; kingdom Metazoa; phylum Chordata; class Mammalia; order Carnivora; family Canidae; genus Canis; species Canis lupus. Next base: position 11,938,624 of record NC_064248.1, on the reverse strand, counting down.
TCCTGACACAAGGAGTTGAGGAGAAGACGAAAACCCGGAGCTGCTGAAGGCAGGGCTTTACACTCAGCACACACTGGGCGCCAGCAAGAGTGGACTGCGGGCTGCCCTTGAGAATCCCAGGCCCATCAAGAGGGCCCAGAATCCCTGCTGGCAGCCGAGGTGAAGAGCAAGTAACCACAGGAGCACCTGAGGAGCCCGAGCAGCTCCATTTTTGGTACCCAGAGCAGCCAGATGACAGTTGGCTGTGAAAACCTCTTGGCCGTGGACACCGCGGCCATACACATGGAAGAGTGCAACATACTTCAGGCCTCCACATGGAGGTGGTGGTCACACATTCACTGGCCAAATAGACTTCAGTCTGTGATAAATGTTAAACCGGAAGGAATATGGGTGCAATCCAAGAGTGTCTTGGGCAAACCAGGACACACACATTAACTCCATCTGTGTTGAACATGGGTGATCTTCCTGAAGGCAGCTCTCAGAGAACTACACTCAGAGGAAAGCGACTCAACCGACTTAACCATGTCTCCCAACTTTTGACCGGTTCAAAACAGGGGTGGTGCCTACAGATTCTGTGCCTAAGGAGACACAATCCACAGAAGAAAAAGATAACCTAGAAAATGGGAAAAATTTCTGCCAACTATGTATTTGGTAAGGGATTCATACCACAATATAGAGAGAACTCCTAAAGCCCAACAACAGATACCTACATGATTCAAAATGGGCAAAAGACCTGAACAGACATTTCTCAAAGACAACACATAGGTGTCCAATAAGCACGTGGGAAAATCCTCCACATCACTAGTCATGAGGGAAATGCAAATCAAAGCCACAATGAGTTACCACCTGCCATCTCTTAAGATGTCTAATACCAGAAAGCCAGGAAATAACACATGTTGGAGAAATTAGAACCCTCGTACACTGTTGGTGGAATGCAAACTGATGCAGCCACTGTAGGCATGAGAGCTCCTCAAAAATTAAAGATAAAATTACCATATGATCCAGCAATTCCACTTTTGGGTATATACTTAAAAGAACTGAAAGCAGGGTCTCAAACGTATTTATACACCCATGCTTGTTGCAGCATTATTCACAACAGCCAAAATGCAAAAGTAATCCAAGTGTCCATCAACATATCAAGAGACAAGTAACATGTGGTCTTTATGTACAATGGAGTAAAATCCAGCCTTAAAAAGGAAGAAGATTCTAGCACCGGCTACATAATCCTCAGTGAAATAAACCAGTTACAAAAAGACAAATACTACATGATTCCATTTAGGTGAGGTACTTAGAGCAGTCATAATCATAGCTACATAATGTACAATGGTTGCCAGGGGCGAGGCGAGGCAGGGTGGGAAGTTAATTATTTAATGGAGACAGAGTTCCAGTTTTGCAAGATGAGAACGTTTTCCATATTGATGGTGGTGATGGTTGCACAACAATGTGAATGTACTTAATGCCATGAACTGTATGTTGTAAAATAGTTAAAATAGTAAACTTTACATAATGTGTAATTTACAATAAAAAAAAACGGAAGAAAAAAGCTGAAGTGATGTCTATCTAAATATATTTCCCTAATCCATTAACTTCCAGAGCTCTGCAGTCATCCCCTCCATAAAGAAAAGAGCGAAAAGGGGTCATTATTTGAGTATATTCATGTTAGCTAGTAGTAATTTTTCTCTCAAAAACTGAAAAAATCAAGAATCATCAGCTAATTGAGGAAAACAGTGTAAATAAAAGATAAGCATCAAGATGAGCAGCTCAACAATGATAGAATCAATTTCATAAAGAAAACAACTTACATTTTTTCTAACGATTTACATTTTTCAATAAATTAAGAAGGATACTTCTTCCATAAAAGGAGAACATTCTCCCAAAAGCAGTCAGCAAAGATTACTTAGAAATTAAAGATTAAATAATTTAAATTAAATTATTGAATTTTTTAAAACTCCCAAGAGGCTTAAATAACAAACGAGACACAGAATATGCAATTTAGGAAATCTCTCAGATAACAAGAAATTGAAATGATGGAAAAAGAGCTTGAGATACAAAAGCCATATGTGATAGGTTCAAGTTTTCAGAAAGAGAAAACAAGAAGGATGGACACAAAGAATCAAAGACAGAATGGTAAATGATACCTGAGCTGAAGGATAGCATAAGCCTTCACTTCACAAGGGGCCATCCAATTTGCAAACAAGAATATTGGGGGGGAAATACAGATCTAGAAATTTCCTCATAAAATGCCCAAAACCAAAAAATAAAGGAAAAACTTCTAAAAAGTTACAGGTGGGGAAAAAATCACCCCTCTAACTGCCTTGGTAGTTAAAAAAAACAACCCTGGTAACCCATTCTACTTCTCACCTGAAAAAAAACCCTTGGACAACTGCCTATGACTTGTGAAAGAAAAAAGATTTTGACCCAGAATTGCACAGCAACCCAAGCTATCATTTCAGCCCATGAACATTAGACACTTTCAGGAAAGCAAGGCAATTTATTATCAAAGGAAACACTTCTCTCAAAATGTTCAAGATATATGCCATTCTAATATGGTTAAGAAAATACTTTTTCCTCCACAAAGATGCTGAAAAAACCTTTAACAATATTCAAAATACATACGTGATTTAAAAAAACCTTCAAGAAAACAGGAATGGATACTTCACTAGCACAAATATATGTATACACACACACTCTTATATCCTACCTAATACGCATAGTATGAGTGATACACATAGACATCTCAATCACATGCAAGCACATTTATGTGTTAGGTTATATGCTCAGGTATATTTATGCAGTCCTCTCAGTTCTAAAGTCAGAGTTTTACTTAATGGACAAACACTAGAAGCATTCCCAGCAAGACCTGGAACAGGACAAAATGCTCACTATCTCCAGCTGGAAAAAACAATTAGAGGCATACTAATCAATAGAGAAAGAATAAAACCATTTCTATTTGCAGGTGATATACTATATCCAGAAAACTCAGAGAATCAACAACAAAACCAACTCAATAAAAGAATATTATTAGGTAAGAGAATACAAAAATCAACACATATAAAGCAACAGCCTGGCTGGCTCAGCTGGAAGAGCATAAGACTCTTGATCTTGGGGTCGTAAGTTTTCGCCTCATGTTGGATGTAGAGATCACTTAACTTAAACACAAGGAAGAAAAAGAAAATCATTAAAAAAAACACACACACACACAAAACCCAACAGCCTTTGTTACATTATTAGACTAAGACAGAATTCAAACATGCACACAGTTTATGGAGTAACAGAAAAGATAAAACTGTTAGTAAGAAATGTACCAGGGGATCCCTGGATGGCTCAGCGGTTTGGCACCTGCCTTCAGCCCGGGGCGTGATCCTGGAGACCTGGGATCGAGTCCCATGACAGGCTGCATGGAGCCTGCTTCTCCCTCTGCCTGTGTCTCTGCATCTCTCTCTCTCTCTGTCTCATGAATAAATAAAATCTTAAAAAAAAAAAAAAAGAAAGAAATGTACCAAATCTATCCTAGGAACATTTTAAAAACACTCCTGAAAGACACAGAAGCACACTGAAACAAATAAAATGAAAAAAAAAAAAAAAAAAAAAACAAAACAAAACCTCAAAGAACAAATAAAAGATGCTCCTTGTTCCTGGACAGGTCAACTCAATAATACAAATAGGTAAATCACCCTACTCTCAATTATTTTATAGATATGTGATACCAACAAAAATACCAAAAAGCTTTTTTCCTGGAACTAGGTGAGCTAGCACTAAAGTTCATATGGGGGGGGGGGGGGGGAGGGAGATCAAGAACTAGGAAAATCGCCAAAAAAAAAAAGAAGCTGTTTAGGAGGCCTAACCCCTACCAGACTTAAAAAACACAACCTTCATGATTAAAAGCGTTTGGTATTGGCATATGGATGGAGATGGATCAATGGAATAGAGCACAAAATCTAGAAATAGACTTGTGTTATTACATGACATATCATGAGAATGCGTGATATCATAATACAATATAACAATCCACAGAACTGATTTTTAATAAACACTGTTAGAGCAACTATAGTCATTTGGGCGTGGACCAAACTAATCCATGCCTTATACTATGTAAGAAAAAAGTCCAAGTGAATCACTAATCTAAATATAAAATATTAAACCACACAGAAAAAAAAAATAGGTGAAATTTCCCTATAACCAAGATGTGGGAAAAGGTTTCTAACTATGACTAAAAATATAGGAGTCAGGACTGCTTCCAACCAAGATGAACAAGGAGCAGATTTACCCTGCCTCCTGAAAGCACACTGAAAAACAAAATATACGAAACACTGGTTTTTAAGACATGGATCTTGAAGCAACGAAGGACAGGAATCAGAGATGGGAGATAAACAAGAGGAGGCCTGTTGTTACTGCTAAGAGGACTTCCAGCCCTGGAGCAGGGAGGGAGAACTATGACAGAGGAAGGAAGGATTGACAAACAGGGTAAACACACAGGAAATAACCAGCCATACAGAAAATCATTCATCTACTGAAATGGGCCTAGAACAGATGTGGATGTTACAAGTGGTAGAGAACTTTAAAATAGTTTACAACTGTATTCCTCATGTTCAAAACATTTGAATAGGAAGAGGGAAGACATAAAAAAAAAAGACTCAAATCAAACTTCTACACATAAAGACTACAGTGTCTGAAATGAAAATTACACTGCACTAGATTAGCACAACACGGAAAAAAACATCAGTGAACAACAAGCATAGCAACAAAAGCTTATGTAAAATGAAACACATACAGAAAAAGGAATTTAAAGAGAATGAAGAGTGTCAGTGGGTTGTGGGACAACTTCGACCAGTGAAACAAACAAGTAAGAGGAATCACTGAAGGACAGATAGAGGCGGGGGGAATATTTGAAGAAATGTGGTAAAAAATTTCCCAAAGTTGATGAAAATCATAAACACACGGATCCAAGAAGTTCAATGATCCCCAAACACAGACATAAAGAAAACAATATCAAGAGATAACACAATCACATTGCTCAAAACCAGGAATAAAGAGAAACATTTAAAAGCAGCTAGAGGAAAAACAAAGACAAAAACCACATAGAGAGGAAAGAAGGTGAGAGAATGATGTCACATTTCTCTTAGAAATGATGTGAGAACACAGTAGAGGAACATGTCTGAAGAATACGAGAAAAACCAGCAAACCTCCCTTGAAACAAAACCAAGGCAAAAAAAAAAAGCATTTTCTGATATGAGAGCTGAAAGAATTCATTAGCAACTACAAGAAATGTTCCAGGGCCCCTGGGTGGCTCATTTGTTGATTTCAGCTCAGGTCATGATCTCAGAGGCCTGGGATCAAGCCCCAAGTCCAGCTCTGTACTCAGAGCTGAGTCCGCTTGGGACTTCTCTCTCCCTCTGCCCCTCCCCTCCACTCTTGCTCTCTCTTCCTCCCAAATAAATAAATAATGCTTAAAAAAAAAAGTGTTCTAAAATCTATAAAGAACTTATCAAACTTAACATGCAAAAAACAAATAGTCCAGTTAAGAAATGGGCAGAGACGTGAAGAGACATTTTTTCCAAAGACATCCGGCATTCTTTCAAAGAAGATATCCAAAGAAGACAGACACATGAAAAGATGCTCAACATCACTTATCACCAGAGAAATATAAATCAAAACCATGATGAGATATCACCTCACACCTATCAGAAAGGCCAAATAAAAATTCAAAAAACAACATCCCTCTTCTACTGTTGGTGGGAATGCAAACTGGTACAGCCATTCTGGAAAACAGTATGGAGGTTCCTCAAAAAGTTAAAAATAGAGCTACCCTAGGATCCACCAATTGCACTATTGGCTAAGTATTTACCCAAAGGATATAAAAATACAGATTCAAACATTCTGATGTTTATATCCGCATTATCAACACCAGCCAAACTATGAAGAGAGTCCACACTTGATCTTAGCCAAAAGGCCGAGAAGCGATTATGAAGAGAGTCCAAATGTCCTTTGAGTAGTGAATGGATAAAGAAGAAATGGTTGACCATAAAGTTCAGGGTCCACTTCTGGATTCTCTATTCTGTTCCAATGATCTATGTGTCTGTTTTTGTGCCAGTACCACACTGTCTTGATGACCACAGCTTTGTAGTACAACCTGAAATCTGGCATTGTGATGCCCCCAGATATGGTTTTCTTTTTTAAAATTCCCCTGGCTATTCGGGGTCTTTTCTGAATATTCGATAAAGGAGGAAAGACTATCCATTGGAAGAAAGACAGTCTCTTCAATAAATGGTGCTGGGAAAATTGGACATCCACATGCAGAAGAATGAAACTAGACCACTCTCTTTCACCATACACAAAGATAAACTCAAAATGGATGAAAGATCTAAATGTGAGACAAGATTCCATCAAAATCCTAGAGAAGAACACAGGCAACACCCTTTTTGAACTCGGCCATAGTAACTTCTTGCAAGATACATCCACGAAGGCAAAAGAAACAAAAGCAAAAATGAACTATTGGGACTTCATCAAGATAAGAAGCTTTTGCACAGCAAAGGATACAGTCAACAAAACTAAAAGACAACCTACAGAATGGGAAAAGATATTTGCAAATGACATATCAGATAAAGGGCTAGTTTCCAAGATCTATAAAGAACTTATTAAACTCAACACCAAAGAAACAAACAATCCAATCATGAAATGGGCAAAAGACATGAACAGAAATCTCACAGAGGAAGACATAGACATGGCCAACATGCATATGAGAAAATGCTCTGCATCACTTGCCATCAGGGAAATACAAATCAAAACCACAATGAGATACCACCTCACACCGGCGAGAATGGGGCAAATTAACAAGGCAGGAAACAACAAATGTTGGAGAGGATGCGGAGAAAAGGGAACCCTCTTACACTGTTGGTGGGAATGTGAACTGGTGCAGCCACTCTGGAAAACTGTGTGGAGGTTCCTCAAACAGTTAAAAATAGACCTGCCCTACGACCCAGCAATTGCACTGTTGGGGATTTACCCCAAAGATACAAATGCAATGAAACGCCGGGACACCTGCACCCCGATGTTTATAGCAGCAATTGCCACAATAGCCAAACTGTGGAAGGAGCCTCGGTGTCCAACGAAAGAATGAATGGATAAAGAAGATGTAGTTTATGTATACAATGGAATATTACTCAGCTATTAGAAATGACAAATACGCACCATTTGCTTCAACGTGGATGGAACTGGAGGGTATTATGCTGAGTGAAGTAAGTCAGTCGGAGAAGGACAAACATTATATGTTCTCATTCATTTGGGGAATATAAATAATAGTGAAAGGGAATATAAGGGAAGGGAGAAGAAATGTGTGGGAAATATCAGAAAGGGAGACAGAACGTAAAGACTGCTAACTCTGGGAAACGAACTAGGGGTGGTAGAAGGGGAGAAGGGTGGGGGGTGGGAGTGAATGGGTGACCGGCCCTGGGGGTTATTCTGTATGTTAGTAAATTGAACACCAATAAAAAATAAATTAAAAAAAAAGAAGAAATGGTGTATATACACAATGAACTACTTAGGCATCAAAATGAATGGACTCTTGCCATTTGCAATGACATGGATGGAAGTATACTATCCTAAGTAAAGTAAGTCAGAGAAAAACAAATACCGTATGATCTCATTCATATTGGAATTTAAGAAAGCAGATGAATATATGGGAAGGGGGAAAAAAGAGGGACACAAACCATAAGATTCTTTTTTTATTCTAAAAGATTTTATTTATTTATTCAGGAGAGACGCAGACAGAGAGAGAGAGACAGAGAGAGAGAGGCAGAGACAGAAGCAAGCTTCATGCAGGGAGCCCGACGAGGGACTTGATCCAGGGCCTCCAGGATCAGGCCCTGAGCTGAAGGCCGCTCTAAATCCCTGAACCATCGAGGCTACCCAACCATAAGATTCTTAAGGACTGAGAACACACTGAGGGTTGATGGAGGGATGTGGGTGGGGGAGGGGCTAGAAGGGGGAATGAGTATGAAGGAGGGCACGTGTGATGAGCACAACGTGTCTCATATATGTGGTTAATCACTGAATTCTCCTGAAACCAATACGGCACTGCATTTTCCCTAACTAAAATTTAAATAAAAATTAGGAAAAAAACAAAAACAAAAAACCCCGAGTGTTCAAGAAAGTCCATCAGGCAGAAGGAAAATCACAGGAGATCTAAACCTGGATAGACATAAAACATAAAGAAACCAAGAGTACCAGAAATGGTAACTATGTTATTTTCTTATTCTTTACAAATATAACTCTTTACCTAAAAATCACAATATCTTCGGGGATTCATTCTACCTGTAAAAGTAATATCAACAAGAACATAAGGACCAAGAGGGGAAAAATGGAAATAACAACAAGCTCCCTATAGTTGAAGTGAAACAGTACATTACCTGAAGATAAAACGTAAAATATTAAAGCTGCATATTACAAACCCCAAAGCTATAAAAACATAACAGTGTTAGAGCTAATGATCCCGCAAAAGATGTAAAATGGAATAAAAAAAAAATACACAATCCATTCGAAGGAAAGAAGTTCACAAAAGCAAAAAGAAACAAAGCCAAAAATACAAAGAGAAAACAAAACCAGACTACAACCTAACTGGTTATATCAATAATCAGATTACATATAAGGTGGTTTAAGCAACCCAATTAATAAGCAGAAACTGTTAGACTGGATTTAAACACCAAAATCCAACTAACTGCACTTCAAATATAAAGATGGAAATAGGGGAGATCCCTGGGTGGCCCAGTGGTTTGGCGCTTGCCTTTGGCCGAGGGCACGATTCTGGAGTCCTGGGATCGAGTCCCACGTCGGGCTCCCTGCATGGAGCCAGCTTCTCCATCTGCCTGTGTCTCTGCCTCTCTCAAGATCTCTCTATCATAAATAAATAAATTAAAAAAAAAAAAAAAAGGATGGAAATAGGCTAAAACTGAAGGGTGAAATCACACACAACACGTCTCAAAAGCAAGCCAGACTGGCTACATGACAATGTTATAAAAATATACCACGTCTGGAATTCACCCATCAATCAATATTCTTGATTTTAGTAGGTATAATCTGAAGAGGGACTTGACAGATGACATCTGCTGTCAAATGATTCAGATAAGAATATATATATATATATATATATATATATATATATATATACACACACACACACACACAAACACACACACAGCTAATAAAGCAAATGTGGGGAGAGGTAAAAAAACTGGAGTATCTGGGCAAAGGGAACATGGGAGTTCTCTAAGATCCTTGCGACTGTTGTGAAAGTTTGAAGTTTTTTCAACATAAAATGTTGAATAAAAATGAATGTTATCAAATACATAGAGGATGTTGCAAAAGGACTCAGAAACCCATGTGAAGGGATTCCTCTGGTCAAACACAGAACCACTTAGACATCAAACAGAAAAACGACTTCAATGTACTGAAATACTTAAAATATGTGTAAACCCATGAGCTCATAACGGTAACAAAATGAAACAAAGAAAAATCCCAGTTGCTTAGGAGCCCACTGGATATTGTGAAAATAATCTTGTCTGTAAGAACCACAGAACTATTTAAAGAGATGTTGTTCTTTAGGAAAGTATTCTAGCTGGGAAACAAAGAAATGGTAAAGTAACATAGCACCATCTTGTCTCCCCTAAAGAATTGGGGGATCTTGGCAATGAACACCAACCAATAGATGCTAACGTCACAAAAACAAAGGAAGAAGATATGGCCCTCGAGGGGAAAGCGGATAGTAGTCATGAGCAGCAAAGACTTGCAAAAGAACTGAACAGAACTGGGTCAACGTCCAGAGCTAACTACCAATTATAGAAGGCATATGGGTAATGACAAAAGTCGTCGAGTTAGAATGACAGCAACGAGGTCCACACAATCCAGACTACGGGAAACACAGGATAGACAAAATTTCTTCAAAACATAGATTACAAAGCAGTAACATAACACACATACAAGGAAACCATCAGTAAATGATTTAAAAGACTTAACCACCTGGAGAGAGTGGTCTCTGTGTGTATGCTGATTGAAAAGAACCATCTCAAACACATCCAGAAGATGGCGAAACTTTCAACACCAGATATTATATACTCAGAAAAATAGGTATTGCAGGTTACCCTCACCTACTTTTTCAAACACCCCTGATCAGTTAAAGAGCAAAAATATCTGCAGGTGAACCTTTTTAAAAGCCAAGCAGGGATCCCTGGGTGGCGCAGCGGTTTAGCGCCTGCCTTTGGCTCAGGGCGCGATCCTGGAGACCCGGGATCGAGTCCCACGTCAGGCTCCCGGTGTATGGAGCCTGCTTCTCCCTCTGCCTGTGTCTCTGCCTCTCTCGCTCTCTCTGTGTGTGACTATCATAAATAAATAAAAAAAAAAATTAAAAAAAAAAAAAAAAAAAGCCAAGCAAAGGGAGACTCCACGAAGAAAAGACACGTGGAAGTAATACGTCAGACGAATGATCACGGGAGGTAAGAGCTGGATGATGTCTGATGCATCTGACTGTACTGAGATCACCGCTAATCTTTTTTTAAAAAGATTTTATTCATTATTTGATAGTGAGCAACACAGTGAGAGAGATAGCAAGAGAGTGAGAGCACACACAAGTGGGGGGAGGGACAGAGGGAGAAGCAGACCCACAGAGCAGGGAGCCCAACTCGGTGTTCGATCACAGGGCCCCAGCGTCATGACCTGAGCCAAAGGCAGACACTTAGCTGCCTGAGTCACCCAGGGGCCCAGGTCACTGCTAATCTGTAGCAATACGTTCCAGAGAGGGGTGAGGACAAAATCAAGATGCTAAGAATTGAAATGGGAACGGCAGTGACTGCATATTTACTAGGGAATACCTCGCTGTATTATGTACTGCACAACCCGAACAAGTAGGAATAACAGAAGCCACCTGAAGGATGCGCAGGCCATTACACTCACGACTCAGCTTTTACCCCTGGACAAAACAGTAACAATGAAAATATGTCTCCTTGGATCACCGTATTTTGGTGCCTGGAAAAATTATACATACCAGGTCCTCGGTTTTTATAAACAAAAAATATGTAATCAGTTGCAATGATTTAATGTGATCATTAGGAAAGCTACCAGCAACTACATCAATTTCACAAACACAGTTTCACAAGTCCTAAGAAACCTTTTAAGCCCACAAGTTAAAAAATTGTTTCCTCTTATAAAAATTGAAATCATGTAACGCACCGTACCCTCCTTTTCTCTGACGACCAGGCACATGAGTCAACTATGTAGCCCTACCCCATAACTCTGCACACATGAATTCCACAAAAGACTCTGTGCTAATCTGACAGGGTGAGAAGTGCATGTTACATGATAACGTCTTTTATTTCCATACTCCCATTTTAAAATCTGGACCCATATAAATCTGCTGAAATGCATTACAAAACCAAGCACGGACACAGGAAAACTCACCTGGGATTCATTCATTTTCTGCTGCTCTTGGAAAACCATAGACTGTTAACGGTGGACCTGGGGAAGAAGAAGAAATGATAGAAGTCACTGGTCATCCTGCATAATACCTCCAAAGAAATCTCATTCCCTGTGAACACTCAGAAGAGGCTAAAAATGTGAGAAAAGAGAAAGGTACAAGAGAATTGGGGTCCCTCCCACGGATCACGAGGTGATCAGATGCGTTACTCTTTCTTTTTCTTTTTAAGATTTTATTTATTTGTTTATTCACGAGACCCAGAGAGACAGAGAGAGAGAGAGACAGAGAGAGAGAGAGAGAGAGAGAGAGAGGCAGAGACACAGGCAGAGGGAGAAGCAGGCTCCATGCAGGGAGCCCGACGTGGGACTCCATCCTGGATCTCCAGGATCACACCCTCCGCCGAAGGACCCGTGAAACCACTGAGCCACCCGGGCTGCCCTAGATGGGTTACTCTTCAATGGTTAATATAAACATCGGCTCATTTTTCAAACCGTTTGCCTTCATTACACTAACGCTGAAAAAAACCCTCCTCTTCACGGTGCTCTCTCCGTCTTTCCTTACCTCTTCAAATGACTTAAAATCACGTATGCACAGGAACAGAAAACACCAGGTCTCTAAAGCAGGGTAAAGGTGCATCAAGGCGCACTTGTTTTCCAATGCTCTCCCTTCACTGGCTTGTGCGCTAGCTACACCGAAGAACCTTTTGATCACGAAAACTAACAGGGCGGCCAGCACGCGCGCCCAGGAGCTCAGGCCCGAGAGCAAGCCCACCCACGGACCCCGTCGCCCTGGACAAGCCGCCTCCCTTCTCAGGCCCAGGCTCCTCTGTCAACCAGGCAGCCGCAGCCCGGCCCTCCTCGCACACCGGCCCTGCGCTCCACCGGCAGATGCCCCAGGGCACAACGCAGCCGGCTCCGCACACACTCCTGGGCGCTTAGAGACCCGTCTGCAGGCTGGACAGGGCGACGGCGCAGCAAGCGGGGGACGGGGCAAGGGGAGGCGGGAGCCCCTTGCGCCCCCGGGAAGCCGGGACCCCACGAGTCCCGCGTCCCGGGGGAGCGCCCATCCCTCCCCGCCCGCGCGCACTCTGGCCGCCCGGAAGATCCACAACCGCCAGGAGGCCCGCGAGCGCACGACCTACCCCGTCGGGACCCGCCGAGCTGCCCCAAGGCTCGCGAGGGATCCGGGGCGGGGGCTGCTCCTCCTGCGCCTCCCGGGGCCGCCGTTCCCGGGGCGCCGGCTCTGGAACTAGCGCGCAAACTCACTTCGGGCCGACCACCCTCCGGGGCCCCAAACGGCCGCCTGACGCCTCGCCGTCCTGCGGCCGCAAACCGGCCGGACCCGGGCCCCGCCGCCGCCGCCGCCGCCGCCGCCGCCACTCGACCGCCCGGCTCCTCCGGCCCAGGCCCGCGGGCTCCGGGGCTCGCGCTGGGGGGATCCCGCTCGCGCCTCCGCCCGGCCCGCGCGGACCCGCGCCCGCTGGGTGCCGGCCCGGCCGGACGGCGGACAGCCCCGCGGGTACCGGGGAATCCTCGGCCGCCGGAGGCCGAAGCCTGGGAACCGCGGCGAGCGGTGACCTGCGCACGCACAGGAAGCGAGAGCAGCGCGGCCGCACTGCGCCTGCGCCAACACGCACACAGGCCGAGCTGCACATGCGCACCACGGCGCCGGCGTGCGGCCCGGGTCCTGCGGGAGCCCCCTGGGGGAGCGGCACAAACACCCGGACTCTGTTTCCCGGGAGTCCAAGCGCCCACACGCTAGGGGACGTCTCGAAAGTCTCCACCTCCTCGGGTGGGTAAGAAGCACCGTGCTCAGAGGATTGACCATCCGGACCTACTGCCCGATGTCCCAGTCGTCTTCGCTCCCGTGAGGAATCGAGGAGACGTGTCGCTTCTAGCAGCGGCTGTGCCTGCGTCCTGGATCCCTGGTCCTTTCCTTGCCCTGAGGTCTGTCTGTCGGCTTGGCACGGAGACTTCCACAAGCAGGAGAGGACGGGGAAGGGTGCACGTGTGCACGTCACTGAACTTTGACAAGTTGCACCAACACACTGGGATACGATTACTACTCAGCGAGGACATAAGAGAGGCGCATGGTTTCTCCAAGAAAGGAGAAGCAAATAGAAAAGGTAGCTTGTCCAAGTTGCACAACGAATGCAAAGTACAGACTGTGGAACAACCGGGTTTCACACACACACAAACCCGAACCATATCCCTGGGAATTTGCCCGTCCGACGAATTAAATGTCTGTTAGGTTAAAGTGCCATGTTTTGACGAGGAGGTCCTAAGGACAAGGATTGAGCAGTATTTTGGGGGAGAGATTATATAACGGCGCGCCTGGCCAAGTGCTTCTTCGACGCCGCGGGGTGGTGGAGATTAAAAGGAGAATCTCCCGGTCGCCTGGGTGGCTCAGCAGTTGAGCGTCTGCCTTGGGCTCAGGCGGTGATGCCCAGGTCCAGGGTGGAGTCCCGCATCGGGCTCCCTGCAGGGGGCCTGCTTCTCCCTCTGCCTGCCTCTCTGCCTCTCTCTGTGTCTCTCAGGAGTAAATAAATCTTAAAAAAAAAAACAAAAAACAAAACCTTCAAAAAACCTTCTCCTGCCATCCAGAAAATCCTCTCCACAAATATAGAAAGAAGAGAACGATTGTTATGTTGGTTTAAACGATTTATTTGAGAGAGAGAGGGGGAGAGAGAGGGCGTGAGAGCAGGGGGAGGGGCAGAGGGAGAAGAAGAGAGAATCCCCAGCTGACTCCAGGCTCAGCCAGCAGCCCCACGGAGGGCTTCATTCCACAACCCTGACATCCGGACCTGAGCCCAAACCAAGAGGCAGCTGCTTACCTGGCTAAGCCACCCAGGCCCCCCATCCTACCGTTAAATAACCTTTAAACCAGACTGTGTCGCACATCACAGGCAAACCACTAACAAGTTTGCAAGGAGAACCCGGAGACTTGTCTTTCCTTGTAGCTCAGCCCATAGTTCTCATCCTAAGTGGTAAACCTGTTTCACACCTACAGGACTCGTCAGCACCATTTGCTATGCATTTTTCATAGTTCATCCTAAATTCACCTGGTAATCGGGGTGCTGGTCCATCCTAGTTGTCTCTGTGTGAAGGAGGAGAAAAAAGTTCTTACCTTTCTCTGTCAAGCAGGTAGTTTACAGCTCATAGCAAGATGCCTAGAGACCATGCTTACCCCCTCCCGGAGACACAGAGGGACACTATCTTCCTTGAGGTTTACAGGTCAAAGAGATGGCTCCCAGGCCCTTAAGAACAACCTTCCTGGGTTGTAATGTGGGCAATACAATTGTTCAGCTTCAAACGATATTTAGATACATATGAGATCAACAGAGGAAGTATTTATATTACAAGTTTACTCAGGTAATGCTTTTATCTTTTTAAAAGATTTCATATTCCTGAGACACACAGAGAGAGGGGAAGAGACATAGGCAACTGGAGAAGCAGGCTGCCTGTAGGGGGCCTGTTGTCGTGTTGTGGGACTCCATCCCAAGACCCCAGGATCACACCTGAGCCAAAGACACCCGCTCAACCAGAGCCACTCAGGTGCCCCACTAACACTCTTATGTTTTTGTGGGTTTTTTTTTAAGATTTTATTCATTTGTTCAAGAGAGACACAGAGAGAGAGAGAGAGGCACAGACACAGGCAGAGGAAGAAGCAAGCCCCCGGCAGAGAGCCTGATGCAGGACATGATTCCAGGAGCCCGGGATCACGACCTGAGCCTAAGGCAGATGCTCAACGACCGAACCACCCACGGCCCCCCGCCCGTAAATCTCTTCTAAAAAGTAACAGTAAGTACTCTTTTATACCAATGAACGGGCACATAACCCATTCCCGATTTCCCTTAGCCGAGCTGCTGCATCAAACTAATCCCTCACAAAGGGTGTGCTTCTCCCGAAGCTGCCGATGGCAGTGGCAGTGTAGCCAGGAGCAGTCTTGCCCAGCTCTTGCTGCTACGAAGTGTGGCTGGTGCCGGAATGCTCACCGAAGGAGTGCTGCAGTTGGAGCCAGGCGGTCACACCTCCCCTGGGCCTGAGCCTAGAAGATCTCCAGGCACATCCCTTCCATATCCTTTTCCGTATTCAGCAGGTAAAGGACAGAAGGTGCGCTGAGCACGTCGGTGAAGACAGGCAGAACCCCAGTCCCCTGGGTCCTGGCCTTCAGCCCCTGCTCCCCCCACCACCACCCCAGTGCACTGCCTGGCTCAGCTGAAGACCGGGACACCCTCCCACCTCTCCCCTCTGGCTCTCTGCCTGTGAACTCTGGCTGCCGTGCCCCTCCCCGTGAACATCCTACTGCGTTCCTGCAACTGACACACGTTGGGCTGCCCCACAACCTCAGCCCCCTACCTCGGCCTCAATACTCTCTGGGCACTGAAATGGACACTCTTTTTTTTTTTATATTTTTTTTAATTTTTATTTATTTATGATAGTCACAGAGAGAGAAAGAGAGGCAGAGACACAGGCAGAGAGAAGCAGGCTCCATGCACCAGGAGCCGATGTGGGAATCGATCCTGGGTCTCCAGGATCGCGCCCTAGGCCAAAGGCAGGCGCCAAACCGCTGCGCCACCCAGGGATCCCTGAACTGGACACTCTTAAGGCTCACCCTTCACTCCAGATAGCTAAAATCTGTCATTTCATATTTTCATCTATCTCCTCCTTCTAGAAACCTATTTAACCTGGGAGGGCAAATCTTCACCTCGTGTGTCCGTCTGGGCCAGAAGCAGCAGACCTGCATCATTTCATATTGTTTAAAATCTCTTCATTCATTAGTATTTAAAATAAAAAGTTTTCTCTTTCTGTATTTGGAAAAAACACAAATATTTCTCCCAATTTATCATCGAGCTTTATTTATTCATTCATTCTTTCTTTCTTTCTTTCTTTTTCTTTCTTTCTTTCTTTCTTTCTTTCTTTCTTTCTTTCTTCTTTCTTTCTTTCTTTCTTTCTTTCTTTCTTTCTTTCTTCTTTCTTTCTTTCTTTCTTTCATTCATTCATGAGAGATGCACACAGAGAGGCAGAGACACAGGTGGAGGGAGAAGCTGGCTCCCCCAGGGGAGTCCGACGGGGGCCAATCTGGATCTCAGGACCCCAGGACCATGCCCTGGCCAGAAGGCAGAGACCCAACTAAAAAGCCACCCAGGCGACCCAAGTCATTGATCTTTTTAACCTAATGTTTTACTTTATTTTCTGTCATATGGATATTGTTTCTGTGTTCAAATCGTTCACTTCCTCTTCATACTTTTCATCTGTTTAGACACTGTCTTTGAAGAAGCCTTTCCCACCCTTAATTTCCTAAGTAGTTGCCTCGGTTTGCTCCCGTTTATTTTTCTCTCTTTAATGCATCAGTTTTATTAAGCTAACTGACACCCATCTTCAAGATTTGTAAATCATTCTTCTCTTGAAGTCTTTCCACCATGTTTTCCAAAATGAACAGTCACCTTGACCAGGAAATGCCAGAGGCTAAGAAAGCTCAAGGTTCTAATCTGTGTGAAAGAACCCATTCTTCTTTGAAGCCTCCCGACATGGACGCGTCTTGCTTTGGGGAAAGGGGCAGCAGAAGTATCAGGAAAGTGACTGTCAAATCTGAATTCCCTCTTCTTCAAAAATACTGTGTGGATCTGCCTACAGGGAAGCTGTAACAAAGTAAGACAAACCAGGCAGCTTTCAGGCTGTCACGACAAACGTACATCCTCTCACTGTTCTGGAGGCTGGGAGTCTGAGATTCAGGAGTGGGCACGACAAAAATACATTCTCTCACTGTTCTGGAGGCTGGGAGTCTGAGATTCAGGTGTGGGCAGGGCTGGTTCCTTCTGAGTGCTGTGGGGGAGGGGCTGTTGCATCCTCCCGCCCTGGCTGGTAGATGTCAGTCTTCTCTCCCTGTGTCATCCCATTCTCTTCTCTGTACTTGGATGTTTGCGTCCAAATTTTCCCTTTAAAAAAAAAAAAAAAGTTATGCATTCATTTTACAAAGAGAGGACAAGCAAGCCAGGGGAGGGGCAAACGGGGGGGGGGCAGGGAAAGGGAAAGAGAGAGAGAGAGAGAGAGAGAGAGAGAGAGGAGAGAGAAGCAGACACCCCTCTCGGGTGTGGAACAGACACCTCTCTGGGGCTTGATGTAGGGCTCAATCTAACAACCTTGAGAGCAGGACCTGGACCAAAATCGAGTTGGATGCTCAACGAACTGCGCCCCCCAACCCCCCCCTCAATTTTCCCTTCATAAAGGACAGCATGCTACAGACCCCACTTTACCTTGGTTTCTTCCATAAGGACCCCACCACTAAATACAATCACATTCTGAGGTACCAGGGCGTGGTACACATGAATGGGGTGGTGGGGGTGCGAGGGGGCACACAATTGAACCCTAGCATTTGTACACCTGGTCATGTCAAATTGGCTCTCTCACTGCCTTGGTTATGCTGTAAGGGAAGAGCGCTTACACATTATCTTATCTAAGTATTTTAGTTTACAGGTGAAGAAACGGGGGCCTGGAAGAAGGAAGGATTTGCCTAGGGGCACAGGCTGCTTTGTAACAAAACCATATCGTTCCCACCTCCCCACCACCCCCATCTTTTAGCCAGGTATCCTATCTCCTGCTTTATGTCCTCCAGATTGTCTATCCTCAGGAGTCTGGGCAGACAGAGAAGGGGACAGAGTGAATAGGTTACAGGATTTGAATCAAAACAGCTGAAGTGAATCCTGGGGTCCGCTTTGGTCTTTTGGGTTTCACAATCCTTGTTTCCAGAAAACAAATCCTAGTACCCTGCTCTCTCAACGCAGCAAAGAAAAGGAGGACACATTCCTCCTGCAAATGTCTTATAAAGGATAGATCTTTGATTGAAAACAAGATTTGCAAACCAACATGGGCAAATTGGTAAGTAGACACCATTTCAGAACATTTCAAAGAGGCGATAATAACAGACGATACACCTTAACCTGACTTTGGGACCCACCAAGTATATGTCAGCCAGGGTGCAGGGGAGTATAAAAGTCAAAGACTAAGATTTACCTTTAACACTGAGCTTCAGACACCAGATCTTCGAAGTCGGTATCCAGAACCTCTTCCCGTCTCCCCATCCCAGAATTCTGTTCTGTGAGTTAGCACTGCAAGCCGTCTTCCTAGGGTGTCTCTAGGTCTTAAGGGTCACAGAAGGGAAACACAGAAACCATTACTCACTAGAGAATGACAGGCCAGGGTGAGCAGCCCCTGGCTAGCTGTGACTTAGTGGAGAGGGCAGGTGTTGTTGTTGTGTGATTTTTTTTTTTTCTTGAGTTTTCATTCATTTATTTGAATGAGAGAGAGAGTGAGAGAGAGAACACAGGCAGCGGGGAGAGAGGAAAGCAGGCGCCCCATGAGCAGGGAGCCTGATATGGGGCTTCAATGGGTGCAGACTTCCAGTTTGAGGGAAGATGACCAAGTTCTAGAGACGGAAGTTGCTGATGGCAGCACAACAACGCAAATGTGCTTAAGGCCACTTAATGATACGCTCACCAGTGATTAAAATGCTGTATTTTATGTTGTGTTATTTTATCACCAAAAGAAGGAAAGAGCAAGCAAGACTCAGATGCCCAGGTGAAAAGCAGAGGAAGGAGGTACGAGGTGTGGAAGAAGCTTCCCCTGATACCACAGGACAGCCAGTCAGTTATTTTGTGACTGCATCTGTGCTCCTGGGGGCTTCCCACCTTCTCAATAAAACAGATTCTGCCTCCAATTGGAGGTTTTTCCACTCAGCCTTTGTGGGCACGTCACAGTTTATTCATAGGATACACAAGGAGTAGTGAAATTCCTAGGTCAAGGGTAATACACATGCTCAAAATTTTACATGCAAGCTAGAGCTGATTAACTGCAATCAAGGGGCAGGTTTTGGGTGATCCATGGACTTCTGAAGTCGGGGACAGCATCTGATGTGTGTGGGAGCACACGTACAATTTTCTAGGAGTAGGCTCTCAAAATACCTCTCGGGCTCAGGGACACCGGAGAGTAGAGCATGAACGCTCCCCCAACACAGCATCAGTAAAACAAGTGAGAGAGCTCTGCCAAATTAAGCGACGTAAACTAACTTTTCAATCCAACAAGTCCATGTGCCTGGACCTTCCCTACATACTTATTTCACTCTTGTAAGATCTTACCTTCCCTCGTCTGTTTCCTCCCTCTGCTGCCAGACTGCACCGTGAAACAGGAATAGAAGGATGCAGAGAGCCCCGCATCTGCTGGAGAGGAGTAGAGTGATCCAGACACCCCGAGGACAGTTTTGGAGGACGGTTGCAGGCTGGATCGGCGACATGAGATAGCCTTGATCCTGAACTCCAGAAGTGGACCTCGGTCTCGCAGTTGCACGTGTCTTCCTTCAAAATGGCTGCCAGGCTGGAATGGTGCATGACATCAGAGGCTTCTGACCTTCCTGATTGGAAAGACTGGACTCCATGGTTCTTGGCAACGGAGGTGGACAAGAGCATCTTCGCAGAGCATGTCCATACTCCTAGCTTGGCCCCGGCTTAGAGAAGGGATAACAGGGCTTGGGTTCACCCAGAAGCCAGAAGGGGAGTTTGAGAAGAGGAGGGTCTGAGTCTCCTGGGAGGGCACAAAGAGCTTGGGAGAAATCATGGCCAGTTGTCAACCGTCCGCCCAGTCTGAGGGCCAGAGCCCCCAGCCTAGCACATCAGGGTACCCCCCGGAGGCCGTGGTAGATGAAGAAAGCCCAGGACCATCAGGTGAGGAAGCAGGAGGGAGAAGGGACTTGACAGGCTTGACTAGTGAGTACAAATGGGTACAGAAGCCAGGAAGGTGTGTCTGACTAGACTGCACGTGACAGGAGAGATTCAGAAAGCCAGGGGTTGGAGAAGAGAGCACGGGAGCCGGGGACAAGGGTATCGCACTGGAAGGAAAACCCAGGAAGCAAGGAAGGAGGGTTAGGAGATGACATCCAAAGAGGAGATAAAGGAAGACAGGAAATTATCCCATTATCCTCATGGGAGAAATGATCTACGAGGAAGAGTTTTGAGGGCGTGGTGGGGGGTATGAAACAGTGGCAAAGATGAATGGGGGCAAATGCATATGAATGAAGGACAAAGATGAAAGGTGGTTTTGGAGAGGCCAATCATCTATGAGGCCACAGAGAAATGAAGAGGGAGTTTGGGTTTGGGGGTGTGGAAAGCGTGGCTGAATTCCAAAGACAGAAGAAGCTTTGTACTGTAGCCTGGTTTCTTCACTCAGCCCCCTTTGTAGACCCCTGCCCCTTGCCTCAGTCCCGCGGAAGGAAGAGAGACATCGAATCCGATGAGGAGACAGCCCCTGAGGCCAACGACATCTGGGTGGTGGAGACACTGAGTGGCCTCAAGATGAAGCTGAAGAGACAGCGGCTATCTTCAGTGCTCCCTGAGCACCACGAGGCGTTCAACAGGCTGCTCGGTAGGAACAGCACCCTCCAACCTTATTCTTTTTTCCTGAAAACACCAGAAACTTCCAACGGCGACGCTTTTCCAATGGAAAATAATTCTTTGCAGGTCGCTGAGCTCTCTCTCTCCATCCTTGGAGGACTCCATACTGACCCCTCATCGGGGACACTTAAAAATGACAGAGGGATGAGAAAGCTTAGCTGCAGTTGCACTCCTGAGACATCTTAGCGCTTACTGGCCTTTTGAATCTAAGTGCCTTCGGCTGTGTCGGGGCAGGGGGCGGGGAGGGGAGGACAGGCCATCTTTGTACCCCGATGCCACTGTGGAATGAGAAAATGACAGCGGATGATGTTATGGTCTCTGCAGTGGCACATCCATGCATGATGAGACAGCATCACTACTTACTTCAGATCCCATCCTGCAGATGCACTGCTGACACCTGCCTCTCTCTCAGTCACCCGACAAGGGGGAGCCGCCAACTTTTCTTGGCCAGTCCATGGTCTTTTCTCCCCTCTGCCCATCAGCCTCACCCTTGGCTACATCCTGAAACTTCCCCAGGGGAGGTACTGTTCTCTTTGCTCTGGAACGTTCCCACAGTAACCCCATTCCAGTTGCCAACTTGACAGACATCTGCCCTCTTTTCACAGAGGATCCTGTCATTAAAAGATTTCTGGCCTGGGACAAAGATCTGAGAGTATCCGACAAGGTATTGTTGTTCTCCACTAAGATAGACTCTTGCTCCAACACCTGTCCTGGGGCAGGGGAAAGCCTCCTCAACCCTCTCTCCAACCTCATGCCTACCAAGACTTCTGGTCGGGGACCTCGTGGCTTTTGCAGAATCCCTGGGACCTGAGCACCAGGTGTGCCCCTCTGGCTGTTGCTACCTTAAGTCCCTTTGCCTCTCTGCTCTTGGGGGGCTTCCTTTGGCTCCAGCTTATCAAAGACCCTCCTGAAGCTGGCTGTCCTAAACACAAGCCCTCAAACCAGCACAACCTCCCGTCCTGGGAGCACCTGAAACTCTTCCCTTGCCTTCCCCAGTTTGTAACCAACTGTCTGACACCAAAGAAGCAGGTTCACCCAACATGTCAAAGAGGCACCACCTGCTCCAGCCTCCTGTCCCCTCACCTCACTGGTCTTCCTCTCCCAGGATGGGACCCTTCTATGACGGCTTTTCTCCTCTTTCCGCCAGTATCTCTTGTCCATGGTCATCGCCTATTTTAGCCGCGCTGGTCTCTTCTCCTGGCAGTACCAGCGAATTCATTTCTTCCTGGCACTGTGAGTATTTCGCCTCATCCATCAGCAGTAGTCAATAACCTGGGAGGAAGGAGGGCAGAAGTGGGACTCTGATCTTTCGGCTCTTTTTTTCAACCTGTTTGTAACTCTTTAAATCTTGCGGGTTTTATTTATTTATTCATTTATCTTTTTTTTTTTTTTTGAGCTGTTTAGTCTGTGTATAAAAACAGTAGAATTAGAGTATAGGGGTTTTTTATACTATTATTTGCAAACACAAATGCCCCTAACATCAGCTAAGAGACCCCCTGAAGAGAAGGAAACAAAAACTCTCCAAAGAGGAGTGAAGGAAAGAACAGACGCTGCCTTGCCCCAAGCAACTAGGCTCAAGCAGCAGCCAGTTCTGATCCTTGAGATCTGTCTTCTTCCCATGGCAATACCAAGCATAACTGTCCTCCTCCTCTGCATTCCCAGCACAAATGCCTCAATTCAGCCTCAAGACATAGCACAGATCTGTCGTAAAGGCTCCCGCTGGTGTTTCTTACAAATCCGTCCCAAGCCAGTGGGTGCTATATGCCTGAAGTCTTTCCAAAGCATCGTCTCCTGCTCTGCGCTCCATAACAATCTCATGGGCCAGGGGTGCTAGTGGTCAAGGTCAGAGTTTCCAGCTTAGCTCCAACCCCCTCGTCTCCGTCCAACTTGTGCACCCTCTTCGTGTTTCATCCTTCCAAGGACCCTTCCCTCCGTTTCTGTACTGTGTTTCCTGTCTAGGTGATTTTGCACGTCTCCCTGAAGAAAACGACCTTTCCTCAAGATTGATTCCAACCCCAAAATCTTCAGATGCCCCCCTAACCTCCCTGACTTCTGCACCCTAGTAGCACTTCTGTTAAAATTCTAGTCTCATGGGCATTTTGGACCACCGTTATTTCTCATTCACTACCCTCTTCTGCCCCTTTCCCCCCTTCCCCAATCCCATTACACGAGACACCTGTTGAGGCAGGTCTTGTCAAAATATTACCAGGCTCTCAAAAACACTCAGACAATTCCTTACATTTTGCAAATGTTTAAGTTAGGTCGGGTCTACGAGGAGGTAATCAGTATTGCCCTTGACCGTGAGAGAAAGCATTCATTTATTCATTCAACAAAAACTTACAAAGTACATCTGATGTGCCAGGGACCATGAGGCGATGGGAAGAGAGAAACAAGTGCATGTTGAATTACTGCACCTACATGAACCCAGTCCTATATTAGTCATTTGGGAGGAAAGCCAGGACTACAGAAATAGAGCAGGAGCTGTATACATGCCCCTGCTCCACAGGGCGACAGGGGTGTGCACAGACAGGCTGAAGGGAAGGGGGTGGGCTCAGGGATGGGAAAACAGAGCAGCATATGCCCTCAAGCTTCTGGGTGAGTTGTCTTTCTCCTCAAAGCGGGAGAAGTCTCTGCCCAGCCGTGCCTTCTTGATGACTGGGGGGCGCTCTACGACGCTGGGTAGGAAGCCGACTGCATCTTTTCTGGGAAGCTGAGCTCAGGTGGGGGGTCCTTCCTGTCCTGCTCCTCCTGACCAGCAACCTCATGTCTTTCTCCAGCTACCTGGCCAATGATATGGAAGAGGACAACCAGGCCCCCAAACAAGCCATCTTTTCATTCCTTTATGGGAAGAACCGTTCCCAGCGTCCCTTGTTCCACAAACTGCGATTGCAATTCATCCGATCCATGGGATGGAGGACCAGGGTGTCCAGGGAAGAGTGCGAGGAGGTGGGTGGGCTGTGGGGATTTGGGGTGGGACAATGGAAGGGGGGGGGACGTGGAGGGACATGGGATTCAGGACGAGACTGCAGAGTGGGAGGGAGGGGGAGTCCACCTGGAGGTTGTCTTCTCAGGGATCTCTTTGTCTTCCAGATCCAGGCTTTCGATCCAGATCTGTGGGTGTGGGGGCGAGATCGCACCCTCATACCCTAGAGGGACCATGGAGGCCCGAGGTCATCGGCCTGAGGGGAGGTACGTCTGTGTCCTCACGGGTCCAGGCACCATGACTTATTGTGTATTGAGGAAATCTGAGGAATCCAATTGCTAGACCACGCTCCTCTCCCCTGCCCCACACATGAGCCTTCCCACACACTGTAAAGTCGAGCAGCCACGCAGCCAGACGCTGACTCAGGTCCCAGCCACATGCTCACAACCACACATAGGCATGACCTCAGGGAGATGTGTGGGGGCCAGACTAGGGAAAACCAGTTTGTCACAGAGGCATGGCTGAAATAATTCCATTCACGGCAATGGGGCCCAAATGATAGCTTTCATGAAATGTTGATTTTCTGTGGAAAGTAAGTTTTCAATTGATTCCATAAATTGTGTATTCACTTTCTTTCTTTCTTTTTTAAGAGTTTATTATCCAGGGCAGCCGCGGTGGCACAGCGGGCCAGCCGCGGTGGCGCAGCGGTTTAGTGTCGCTTGCATCCCGGGGTGTGCTCCTGAAGACCCGGGATCCAGTCCCGCGTCGGGCTCCCTGCGTGGAGCCTGCTTCTCCCTCTGCCTGGGTCTCTGCCTGCCTCTCTCTCTCTGTGCCTCTCATGAATAAATAAGTAAAAATCTTAGGAAAAAAATTTATTTATCTATTCATGAGAGACACAGACACAGAGAAAGAGAGAGAGAGACAGAGAGACAGAGAGATAGAGGCAGAGACATAGGCAGAGGGAGAAGCAGGCTCCACGCAGGGAGCCTGATGTGGGACTCCAGGATCATGCCCTGGGCCGAAGGCAGGCGCCAAACCGCTGAGCCACCCGGGGATCCCCAGACTTTCTAATTCATTTTTGGCCTTTCATCCCTCACAGGTATCAACCACAGGGACTTATTTACAACAAAGTATATGTCTAACAGTAGGATATTTGATGGAAGAGTCTACCTACCTAGTAATACAAAAGAAATTATGTCTAGTTATGCTTTCATCCAAATTTCCTTTCAAGCACATTGCTTACGGCCAGATTGCCTGTGCATTTTTCATGTTCCCTACCTGCTTCCGGACCAGTGTCCCATTTTGTTCAATTATACCTTTCCCCTCAGGTTTTTGGTCAAGGAAGTTTGTCAGAACAAGTGAAGCTTAAGAAATAATAGTTTCAGCATGGCTTATTGTGATCGACACATAAACTTATAGATTTGGGTAGAGGATTAAGTAAAGATTGGGTTTAACTCATGTGAACTATAGCTCTGTTAGTCCATTTAGGCTCCTACATCAGAGGACTACAGAGTGGATGGATGGCTTATGAACAACAGACATTTATTTCTCACAATTTGGAGGGGACAAGTCTGCGATCAGAGTGTCAGAACCTTTACTGGGTTGGTCAGACCTTTCCTGGGTTGCAGATTGCCACCTTCTGGCTGTGTCCTCACATGGTGGAAGGGGAGAGCCAGGTCACTGGGGTCTCTTTTATCAGAGCACTAATCCCATTCAAGAGGGCCCCACCCATGCCCTAATCATCCCAGTGGCCCCATCTAGCACCATCACCTTGTGGGTTAGGATCTCAATATATGATTGGGGTGTGCGTGTGGGATACAAACATTCAGACCACATAGCACTGACCAACTTTAGGACTAGGTGTTATGGTTGAACATCGGGATGTAGGGTTAGAATGGGGGATTAGGCATCTGGACTCATGGTTCATGATGTTGATGTGTGAGTGATGTTTGCGGTATGGTGATTAGTTCAGACTCTAAGTAGCACAAAAGGACCAAGGTGAGTGTCCAGTCTAAAGCAACATCCTCTCAAGGTTGTTTGTTTTGGTCCCTGAACAGAATCACCTAGAGCCCTGGCTATAAAGTAGATGACTGGGCCTGTTCTTAGGTACATGAAGAAGTTTTTGGAGCCAGGATCACCAAAGTCCAAAAGTCATACTTGAAAATGAACTGGGGTTTAGAACGAATGATTAGGGATAAAGTGGACTTATAAATTCGTCTCAACTCTGATTACAATGGACTGAGAAGGTGAATAATCTCTATATCTGGAGAGTTGCCTCCTTACAATCTGACGTCCTTCCTCTCTTTCTCAATTGCAGATCCCTGAGCCCCGGGGAGACGCACGTTTTCGGTAGGAAGTCAGGAACACAGGAGTTTCTTTCACAGATAATCTAGAAGAACCCAGGACCTTCCAGAACGAGCTCAATGGAGTTATCGTGTTGTACTCCTAGGAGCTGGGAGTCCATGGAGGAGTCCATGGAGAGACAAAAAGAAACCAGGGTTTTTTCACGTCCATCCCCTCCTGGGCCACCATCAAATATTTCACATTACTTAATTTGAATCTCTGCTGAGGTAGAGGTTGGAGGTCCCATTTTTCATGCACTGGGACAAAGGTGAGGAGGAAATTACCTCAAAAATATAAAATTAGAACCCAAAGGATTGTGACAGCCAAACATACGTCAGGAATTTCAGTTGTTCATTTTGAAAATGTTGCCCTTAGATTATACTTGTTTCTCTAGTTTTTATTTACGTATTTATTTTAAATAGTTCTGAAACAGTCATAGTTTCCAACACATGCTGTTCCAACGTAGTTTTGTGATGAGATTTCAGCTGCTGCATAACTATAACTTTGTTTACATATTCTGGATAGGTTTTGTTTTTATTATACTTATATAATACATCAGATATACTTATAACCAGACGGGTTAGTTCCCTCATGTTCTTCTAACTGTAAATGTTTGTTTGATAGTCTTCGTTATTAAACTGTGAGAACCAGGTGTCATTTTTTAACTTGCCTTGATGACATGTTTGTATGTTATTTTAGGTTATTAAAGAGGACACTGAAAGGTGTCTCTCGGGGAATCATAATAAAGAGATGTCTTCTTCCCTTCATGATGTTTGTGGTCATCACAATCAGTCTCATCTGTTCACTGTTCAATGATACTGTCGCTTAATGGGGATGTGGTCATTTAGCCACGTTTTTCTTTTCCTTTCCTTTTTTTTTTTTAATATTTACGACTATGTGTCAAGAATTTATTTTAGATTAAGGTGGATAGTGCTGATTTCTCTTCAAGAGGACACGGCCTCCATATTCTTCTTCTTTTTAAAAAACAAACACTTCAATTAATTAACATATGATGGATTATTGGTTACAAAGGTAGAGGTCAGTGATTTATCAGCCTCATGTAACACCCAGTCCCTCCTTAATGTCCCTCCTGAATGTCCGTCACAGAGTCGTCCTATTCCCCCACTCCCCTCTCTTCCAGCGACCCTCCATTTGTTGCCTATGATTAAGAGTCACTTATGGTTTGTGTCTCTCTCTGATATCGTCTTGTATTTTTTCCTCTCTTCTCCTATGCTCCTCTTCTTTGTTTCTTAAATTCCATGTTTAAGTGAAATCATATGATAATTGTCTTTCGATGATTTTTTTCGCTTAGTGGAATAGCCTCTAGTTCCATCCATGTTGCTGTAAATGGCAAGACTTCACGTTTTGATGGATGAGTAATATTCCATTACAAACACACACACACACACACACACACACACACACACACACACACACTACGTCCTCTTGATCCATTCATCTGTTGTAGACATCCGGGCTCTTTCCATAGTTTGGCTCCTGTGGACATTGCTGCTATGAACATTGGGGTGCAGATGCCCCTCTGCATCACTACACTTGTGTCTTTGGAGTAAATACCCAGTAGTGCAAATGCCAGGTCATACGGTAGGTCTATTTGGAACTTTCTGAGGAACCTCCAGAGTAGCTACACTAGCTTACGTTACCACCAACAGTGTACAAGGGTCCCCCTTTCTCCACATCCTTGCCAACGTCTATCATTTCCTGACTTGTCAATTTTAGCCACTCTGACTTGTGTGAGGTGGTATCTCAGTGTAGTTTGATTTCTATTCCCCTGATGCCGAGGCATGTGGAGCGTAGTCTCATGTGTCTGTCGGCCATTTGTATGTCCTCTTTGGCGGAATGTCTGTTCATGTCTTCTGCCCATTTGAGTTTTAAAAATATTTTGTTTATTTATTCATGAGGGACACAGAGAGAGAGGGAGAGACACAGGCAGCGGGAGAAGCAGGCTCCTCGCAGGGAGCCTGATGTGGGACTCAATCCCAGGACTCTGGAATCATGACCTGAACCAAAGGCAGGTGCTCAACTGCTGAGCACCTTTTTTTTCTTCTCCCCATTTCTTGTTGGATTATTTGTTCTTTGGGTATTGAGTTTGAGAAGTTCTTTATAGATCTTGGATACTAGCCCTTTATCTGATATGTCATTTGCACATATCTTCTCCCATTGTGTTGGGTATCTTTTGGTTTCCTCGACTGTTTCCTTTGCTGGGCAAAAGCTTTCAATATTCATGGAGTCCCAATAGTTCATTTTTGCCGTTGTTTCCCTTGCCTTTGGAGACATGTGTCGTAAGACGTTGCTGCAGCAGACGTCACAGAGTTTGCTGCCTGTGTTCTCCTCTAGCATTTTGATCGACACCTGACTCATAGTTAGGTCTTTCATCCACTTTGAGTCTATTTCTGTGTATGGTGTGAGGAAATGGTCCACTTTCATTCTTCTGCATGTGGCTGTCCGATTTTCACAGCACCGTTTGTTAAAGAGACTGTCTTTTTTCCACAGGATATTTTTCCTGCCTTGTCGAAGATTAGTTGAAGGTCCATTTCTACATTCTCTATTCTGTTCCATTGATCTATGTGTCTGTTTTTGTGCCAGTACTATGCTGTCATTTGAATATTGCTTTGTAACAGAGCTTGAAGTTTGAAATCGTGATGCCACCAGTTTTGCAACTGCGAGACCGAGGTCCACTTCTGGAGTTCAGGATCAAGGCTATCTCATGTCGCCGATCCAGCCTGCAACCGTCCTCCAAAACTGTCCTCGGGGTGTCTGGATCACTCTACTCCTCTCCAGCAGATGCGGGGCTCTCTGCATCCTTCTATTCCTGTTTCACGGTGCAGTCTGGCAGCAGAGGGAGGAAACAGACGAGGGAAGGTAAGATCTTACAAGAGTGAAATAAGTATGTAGGGAAGGTCCAGGCACATGGACTTGTTGGATTGAAAAGTTAGTTTACGTCGCTTAATTTGGCAGAGCTCTCTCACTTGTTTTACTGATGCTGTGTTGGGGGAGCGTTCATGCTCTACTCTCCGGTGTCCCTGAGCCCGAGAGGTATTTTGAGAGCCTACTCCTAGAAAATTGTACGTGTGCTCCCACACACATCAGATGCTGTCCCCGACTTCAGAAGTCCATGGATCACCCAAAACCTGCCCCTTGATTGCAGTTAATCAGCTCTAGCTTGCATGTAAAATTTTGAGCATGTGTATTACCCTTGACCTAGGAATTTCACTACTCCTTGTGTATCCTATGAATAAACTGTGACGTGCCCACAAAGGCTGAGTGGAAAAACCTCCAATTGGAGGCAGAATCTGTTTTATTGAGAAGGTGGGAAGCCCCCAGGAGCACAGATGCAGTCACAAAATAACTGACTGGCTGTCCTGTGGTATCAGGGGAAGCTTCTTCCACACCTCGTACCTCCTTCCTCTGCTTTTCACCTGGGCATCTGAGTCTTGCTTGCTCTTTCCTTCTTTTGGTGATAAAATAACACAACATAAAATACAGCATTTTAATCACTGGTGAGCGTATCATTAAGTGGCCTTAAGCACATTTGCGTTGTTGTGCTGCCATCAGCAACTTCCGTCTCTAGAACTTGGTCATCTTCCCTCAAACTGGAAGTCTGCACCCATTGAAGCCCCATATCAGGCTCCCTGCTCATGGGGCGCCTGCTTTCCTCTCTCCCCGCTGCCTGTGTTCTCTCTCTCACTCTCTCTCTCATTCAAATAAATGAATGAAAACTCAAGAAAAAAAAAAAATCACACAACAACAACACCTGCCCTCTCCACTAAGTCACAGCTAGCCAGGGGCTGCTCACCCTGGCCTGTCATTCTCTAGTGAGTAATGGTTTCTGTGTTTCCCTTCTGTGACCCTTAAGACCTAGAGACACCCTAGGAAGACGGCTTGCAGTGCTAACTCACAGAACAGAATTCTGGGATGGGGAGACGGGAAGAGGTTCTGGATACCGACTTCGAAGATCTGGTGTCTGAAGCTCAGTGTTAAAGGTAAATCTTAGTCTTTGACTTTTATACTCCCCTGCACCCTGGCTGACATATACTTGGTGGGTCCCAAAGTCAGGTTAAGGTGTATCGTCTGTTATTATCGCCTCTTTGAAATGTTCTGAAATGGTGTCTACTTACCAATTTGCCCATGTTGGTTTGCAAATCTTGTTTTCAATCAAAGATCTATCCTTTATAAGACATTTGCAGGAGGAATGTCTCCTCCTTTTCTTTGCTGCGTTGAGAGAGCAGGGTACTAGGATTTGTTTTCTGGAAACAAGGATTGTGAAACCCAAAAGACCAAAGCGGACCCCAGGATTCACTTCAGCTGTTTTGATTCAAATCCTGTAACCTATTCACTCTGTCCCCTTCTCTGTCTGCCCAGACTCCTGAGGATAGACAATCTGGAGGACATAAAGCAGGAGATAGAATACCTGGCTAAAAGATGGGGGTGGTGGGGAGGTGGGAACGATATGGTTTTGTTACAAAGCAGCCTGTGCCCCTAGGCAAATCCTTCCTTCTTCCAGGCCCCCGTTTCTTCACCTGTAAACTAAAATACTTAGATAAGATAATGTGTAAGCGCTCTTCCCTTACAGCATAACCAAGACAGTGAGAGAGCCAATTTGACATGACCAGGTGTACAAATGCTAGGGTTCAATTGTGTGCCCCCTCGCACCCCCACCACCCCATTCATGTGTACCACGCCCTGGTACCTCAGAATGTGATTGTATTTAGTGGTGGGGTCCTTATGGAAGAAACCAAGGTAAAGTGGGGTCTGTAGCATGCTGTCCTTTATGAAGGGAAAATTGAGGGGGGGGTTGGGGGGCGCAGTTCGTTGAGCATCCAACTCGATTTTGGTCCAGGCCCTGCTCTCAAGGTTGTTAGATTGAGCCCCACATCAAGCCCCAGAGAGGTGTCTGTTCCACACCCGAGAGGGGTGTCTGCTTCTCTCTCCTCTCTCTCTCTCTCTCTCTTTCTCTTTCCCTTTCCCTGCCCCCCCCCCGTTTGCCCCTCCCCTGGCTTGCTTGTCCTCTCTTTGTAAAATGAATGCATAACTTTTTTTTTTTTTTTTTAAAGGGAAAATTTGGACGCAAACATCCAAGTACAGAGAAGAGAATGGGATGACACAGGGAGAGAAGACTGACATCTACCAGCCAGGGCGGGAGGATGCAACAGCCCCTCCCCCACAGCACTCAGAAGGAACCAGCCCTGCCCACACCTGAATCTCAGACTCCCAGCCTCCAGAACAGTGAGAGAATGTACGTTTGTCGTGACAGCCTGAAAGCTGCCTGGTTTGTCTTACTTTGTTACAGCTTCCCTGTAGGCAGATCCACACAGTATTTTTGAAGAAGAGGGAATTCAGATTTGACAGTCACTTTCCTGATACTTCTGCTGCCCCTTTCCCCAAAGCAAGACGCGTCCATGTCGGGAGGCTTCAAAGAAGAATGGGTTCTTTCACACAGATTAGAACCTTGAGCTTTCTTAGCCTCTGGCATTTCCTGGTCAAGGTGACTGTTCATTTTGGAAAACATGGTGGAAAGACTTCAAGAGAAGAATGATTTACAAATCTTGAAGATGGGTGTCAGTTAGCTTAATAAAACTGATGCATTAAAGAGAGAAAAATAAACGGGAGCAAACCGAGGCAACTACTTAGGAAATTAAGGGTGGGAAAGGCTTCTTCAAAGACAGTGTCTAAACAGATGAAAAGTATGAAGAGGAAGTGAACGATTTGAACACAGAAACAATATCCATATGACAGAAAATAAAGTAAAACATTAGGTTAAAAAGATCAATGACTTGGGTCGCCTGGGTGGCTTTTTAGTTGGGTCTCTGCCTTCTGGCCAGGGCATGGTCCTGGGGTCCTGAGATCCAGATTGGCCCCCGTCGGACTCCCCTGGGGGAGCCAGCTTCTCCCTCCACCTGTGTCTCTGCCTCTCTGTGTGCATCTCTCATGAATGAAAGAAAGAAAGAAAGAAAGAAAGAAAGAAAGAAAGAAAGAAAGAAAGAAAGAAAGAAAGAATAAATAAAGCTTGATGATAAATTGGGAGAAATATTTGTGTTTTTTCCAAATACAGAAAGAGAAAACTTTTTATTTTAAATACTAATGAATGAAGAGATTTTAAACAATATGAAATGATGCAGGTCTGCTGCTTCTGGCCCAGACGGACACACGAGGTGAAGATTTGCCCTCCCAGGTTAAATAGGTTTCTAGAAGGAGGAGATAGATGAAAATATGAAATGACAGATTTTAGCTATCTGGAGTGAAGGGTGAGCCTTAAGAGTGTCCAGTTCAGGGATCCCTGGGTGGCGCAGCGGTTTGGCGCCTGCCTTTGGCCTAGGGCGCGATCCTGGAGACCCAGGATCGATTCCCACATCGGCTCCTGGTGCATGGAGCCTGCTTCTCTCTGCCTGTGTCTCTGCCTCTCTTTCTCTCTCTGTGACTATCATAAATAAATAAAAATTAAAAAAAATATAAAAAAAAAAGAGTGTCCATTTCAGTGCCCAGAGAGTATTGAGGCCGAGGTAGGGGGCTGAGGTTGTGGGGCAGCCCAACGTGTGTCAGTTGCAGGAACGCAGTAGGATGTTCACGGGGAGGGGCACGGCAGCCAGAGTTCACAGGCAGAGAGCCAGAGGGGAGAGGTGGGAGGGTGTCCCGGTCTTCAGCTGAGCCAGGCAGTGCACTGGGGTGGTGGTGGGGGGAGCAGGGGCTGAAGGCCAGGACCCAGGGGACTGGGGTTCTGCCTGTCTTCACCGACGTGCTCAGCGCACCTTCTGTCCTTTACCTGCTGAATACGGAAAAGGATATGGAAGGGATGTGCCTGGAGATCTTCTAGGCTCAGGCCCAGGGGAGGTGTGACCGCCTGGCTCCAACTGCAGCACTCCTTCGGTGAGCATTCCGGCACCAGCCACACTTCGTAGCAGCAAGAGCTGGGCAAGACTGCTCCTGGCTACACTGCCACTGCCATCGGCAGCTTCGGGAGAAGCACACCCTTTGTGAGGGATTAGTTTGATGCAGCAGCTCGGCTAAGGGAAATCGGGAATGGGTTATGTGCCCGTTCATTGGTATAAAAGAGTACTTACTGTTACTTTTTAGAAGAGATTTACGGGCGGGGGGCCGTGGGTGGTTCGGTCGTTGAGCATCTGCCTTAGGCTCAGGTCGTGATCCCGGGCTCCTGGAATCATGTCCTGCATCAGGCTCTCTGCCGGGGGCTTGCTTCTTCCTCTGCCTGTGTCTGTGCCTCTCTCTCTCTCTCTGTGTCTCTCTTGAACAAATGAATAAAATCTTAAAAAAAAACCCACAAAAACATAAGAGTGTTAGTGGGGCACCTGAGTGGCTCTGGTTGAGCGGGTGTCTTTGGCTCAGGTGTGATCCTGGGGTCTTGGGATGGAGTCCCACAACACGACAACAGGCCCCCTACAGGCAGCCTGCTTCTCCAGTTGCCTATGTCTCTTCCCCTCTCTCTGTGTGTCTCAGGAATATGAAATCTTTTAAAAAGATAAAAAATAAAGCATTACCTGAGTAAACTTGTAATATAAATACTTCCTCTGTTGATCTCATATGTATCTAAATATCGTTTGAAGCTGAACAATTGTATTGCCCACATTACAACCCAGGAAGGTTGTTCTTAAGGGCCTGGGAGCCATCTCTTTGACCTGTAAACCTCAAGGAAGATAGTGTCCCTCTGTGTCTCCGGGAGGGGGTAAGCATGGTCTCTAGGCATCTTGCTATGAGCTGTAAACTACCTGCTTGACAGAGAAAGGTAAGAACTTTTTTCTCCTCCTTCACACAGAGACAACTAGGATGGACCAGCACCCCGATTACCAGGTGAATTTAGGATGAACTATGAAAAAATGCATAGCAAATGGTGCTGACGAGTCCTGTAGGTGTGAAACAGGTTTACCACTTAGGATGAGAACTATGGGCTGAGCTACAAGGAAAGACAAGTCTCCGGGTTCTCCTTGCAAACTTGTTAGTGGTTTGCCTGTGATGTGCGACACAGTCTGGTTTAAAGGTTATTTAACGGTAGGATGGGGGGCCTGGGTGGCTTAGCCAGGTAAGCAGCTGCCTCTTGGTTTGGGCTCAGGTCCGGATGTCAGGGTTGTGGAATGAAGCCCTCCGTGGGGCTGCTGGCTGAGCCTGGAGTCAGCTGGGGATTCTCTCTTCTTCTCCCTCTGCCCCTCCCCCTGCTCTCACGCCCTCTCTCTCCCCCTCTCTCTCTCAAATAAATCGTTTAAACCAACATAACAATCGTTCTCTTCTTTCTATATTTGTGGAGAGGATTTTCTGGATGGCAGGAGAAGGTTTTTTGAAGGTTTTGTTTTTTGTTTTTTTTTTTAAGATTTATTTACTCCTGAGAGACACAGAGAGAGGCAGAGAGGCAGGCAGAGGGAGAAGCAGGCCCCCTGCAGGGAGCCCGATGCGGGACTCCACCCTGGACCTGGGCATCACCGCCTGAGCCCAAGGCAGACGCTCAACTGCTGAGCCACCCAGGCGACCGGGAGATTCTCCTTTTAATCTCCACCACCCCGCGGCGTCGAAGAAGCACTTGGCCAGGCGCGCCGTTATATAATCTCTCCCCCAAAATACTGCTCAATCCTTGTCCTTAGGACCTCCTCGTCAAAACATGGCACTTTAACCTAACAGACATTTAATTCGTCGGACGGGCAAATTCCCAGGGATATGGTTCGGGTTTGTGTGTGTGTGAAACCCGGTTGTTCCACAGTCTGTACTTTGCATTCGTTGTGCAACTTGGACAAGCTACCTTTTCTATTTGCTTCTCCTTTCTTGGAGAAACCATGCGCCTCTCTTATGTCCTCGCTGAGTAGTAATCGTATCCCAGTGTGTTGGTGCAACTTGTCAAAGTTCAGTGACGTGCACACGTGCACCCTTCCCCGTCCTCTCCTGCTTGTGGAAGTCTCCGTGCCAAGCCGACAGACAGACCTCAGGGCAAGGAAAGGACCAGGGATCCAGGACGCAGGCACAGCCGCTGCTAGAAGCGACACGTCTCCTCGATTCCTCACGGGAGCGAAGACGACTGGGACATCGGGCAGTAGGTCCGGATGGTCAATCCTCTGAGCACGGTGCTCTTACCCACCCGAGGAGGTGGAGACTTTCGAGACGTCCCCTAGCGTGTGGGCGCTTGGACTCCCGGGAAACAGAGTCCGGGTGTTTGTGCCGCTCCCCCAGGGGGCTCCCGCAGGACCCGGGCCGCACGCCGGCGCCGTGGTGCGCATGTGCAGCTCGGCCTGTGTGCGTGTTGGCGCAGGCGCAGTGCGGCCGCGCTGCTCTCGCTTCCTGTGCGTGCGCAGGTCACCGCTCGCCGCGGTTCCCAGGCTTCGGCCTCCGGCGGCCGAGGATTCCCCGGTACCCGCGGGGCTGTCCGCCGTCCGGCCGGGCCGGCACCCAGCGGGCGCGGGTCCGCGCGGGCCGGGCGGAGGCGCGAGCGGGATCCCCCCAGCGCGAGCCCCGGAGCCCGCGGGCCTGGGCCGGAGGAGCCGGGCGGTCGAGTGGCGGCGGCGGCGGCGGCGGCGGCGGCGGGGCCCGGGTCCGGCCGGTTTGCGGCCGCAGGACGGCGAGGCGTCAGGCGGCCGTTTGGGGCCCCGGAGGGTGGTCGGCCCGAAGTGAGTTTGCGCGCTAGTTCCAGAGCCGGCGCCCCGGGAACGGCGGCCCCGGGAGGCGCAGGAGGAGCAGCCCCCGCCCCGGATCCCTCGCGAGCCTTGGGGCAGCTCGGCGGGTCCCGACGGGGTAGGTCGTGCGCTCGCGGGCCTCCTGGCGGTTGTGGATCTTCCGGGCGGCCAGAGTGCGCGCGGGCGGGGAGGGATGGGCGCTCCCCCGGGACGCGGGACTCGTGGGGTCCCGGCTTCCCGGGGGCGCAAGGGGCTCCCGCCTCCCCTTGCCCCGTCCCCCGCTTGCTGCGCCGTCGCCCTGTCCAGCCTGCAGACGGGTCTCTAAGCGCCCAGGAGTGTGTGCGGAGCCGGCTGCGTTGTGCCCTGGGGCATCTGCCGGTGGAGCGCAGGGCCGGTGTGCGAGGAGGGCCGGGCTGCGGCTGCCTGGTTGACAGAGGAGCCTGGGCCTGAGAAGGGAGGCGGCTTGTCCAGGGCGACGGGGTCCGTGGGTGGGCTTGCTCTCGGGCCTGAGCTCCTGGGCGCGCGTGCTGGCCGCCCTGTTAGTTTTCGTGATCAAAAGGTTCTTCGGTGTAGCTAGCGCACAAGCCAGTGAAGGGAGAGCATTGGAAAACAAGTGCGCCTTGATGCACCTTTACCCTGCTTTAGAGACCTGGTGTTTTCTGTTCCTGTGCATACGTGATTTTAAGTCATTTGAAGAGGTAAGGAAAGACGGAGAGAGCACCGTGAAGAGGAGGGTTTTTTTCAGCGTTAGTGTAATGAAGGCAAACGGTTTGAAAAATGAGCCGATGTTTATATTAACCAATGAAGAGTAACCCATCTAGGGCAGCCGGGTGGCTCAGTGGTTTCACGGGTCCTTCGGCGGAGGGTGTGATCCTGGAGATCCAGGATGGAGTCCCACGTCGGGCTCCCTGCATGGAGCCTGCTTCTCCCTCTGCCTGTGTCTCTGCCCCTCTCTCTCTCTCTGTCTCTCTCTCTCTGTCTCTCTGGGTCTCTTGTGAATAAACAAATAAATAAAATCTTAAAAAGAAAAAGAAAGAGTAACGCATCTGATCACCTCGTGATACGTGGGAGGGACCCCAATTCTCTTGTACCTTTCTCTTTTCTCACATTTTTAGCCTCTTCTGAGTGTTCACAGGGAATGAGATTTCTTTGGAGGTATTATGCAGGATGACCAGTGACTTCTATCATTTCTTCTTCTTCCCCAGGTCCACCGTTAACAGTCTATGGTTTTCCAAGAGCAGCAGAAAATGAATGAATCCCAGGTGAGTTTTCCTGTGTCCGTGCTTGGTTTTGTAATGCATTTCAGCAGATTTATATGGGTCCAGATTTTAAAATGGGAGTATGGAAATAAAAGACGTTATCATGTAACATGCACTTCTCACCCTGTCAGATCAGCACCTGTTGTGCCCAAGATTGCGAATGCGAGAAAACCGCCAAGGAGCCGAGGCCGATGCAAGTACATGAGGGTTTATTGAGAAGCTCGAGCTTGGGTCCAAGTACACCCGACACAGCGGAGCAGGGACTTGGAACCTGAGGTGGGTTACGGCTGGGATTTTATGGGCTGATCTAGGGGTAAGGTGGTGTTTTTCAGTAAAGCGTGGGGGTGTGAGAATCTGCAGTAAAGAGGTCTCACGAGCTCTTGCTTCCTTATTCCGATAAGGGCGTGCTTTGTGGTTTTTCGTGTAGCCGGGGGAAGGTAGAGTTCAGTACCTGGTCACAGTGGCCTGAGACGGCTACCGAAGCTACAATGACTGTACTTGTGCCAGTGTTAAGCTTGAATGGCCCTAATATTCTCAGCCTCCACACACCCAGAGTCTTTTGTCGAGTTCATGTGTGCGGAGCTACCCCTATGTGGTGGGGCTACATACGTGAGTCAGGTGCCTGATAGTCCCAGAAAAGGAGCGTACCGTGCGTTACATGATTTGAATGGAGCGTAAGAGGAAACCATTTTTGTAACTTGTGGGTTTTAAAGATTTCTTCGGACTTGAGAAACTGTCTTTGTGAAATTGATGTAGTTGTGGGTAGCTTTCCTGATGATGATCATTGAATCATTGCAACCTATGACATGTTTGTTGCTTATCTAAACTGAGGACCTGGTACATATAATTTTTCCAGGCACCAAAATACCGTGATCCAAGGAGACATATTTTCATTGTTACTGTTTTGTCCAGGGGTAAAAGCTGAGTCGTGAGTGTAATGGCCTGCGCATCCTTCAGGTGGCTTCTGTTATTCCTACTTGTTCGGGTTGTGCAGTACATAATACAGCGAGGTATTCCCTAGTAAATATGCAGTCACTGCCGTTCCCATTTCAATTCTTAGCATCTTGATTTTGTCCTCACCCCTCTCTGGAACATATTGCTACAGATTAGCAGTGACCTGGGCCCCTGGGTGACTCAGGCAGCTAAGTGTCTGCCTTTGGCTCAGGTTATGATGCTCGGGTCCTGGGATCGAACACTGAGTTGGGCTCCCTGCTCTGTGGGTCTGCTTCTCCCTCTGTCCCTCCCCCCACTTGTGTGTGCTCTCACTCTCTTGCTCTCTCTCTCACTGTGTTGCTCACTATCAAATAATAAAAATAAATCAATCAATCAATCAATCAATCAATCGCGGTGATCTCAGTACAGTCAGATGCATCAGACATCATCCAGCTCTTACCTCCCGTGATCATTCGTCTGACGTATTACTTCCACGTGTCTTTTCTTCGTGGAGTCTCCCTTTGCTTGGCTTTTAAAAAGGTTCACCTGCAGATAGTTTTGCTCTTTAGCTGATCAGGGGTGTTTGAAAAAGTAGGTGAGGGTAACCTGCAATACCTATTTTTCTGAGTATATAATATCTGGTGTTCAAAGTTTCGCCATCTTCTGGATGTGTTTGAGGTGGTTCTTTTCAATCAGGATACACAGAGACCACCCTCCAGGTGGCTAACTAAGTCTTTTAAATCATTTACTGATGGTTTCCTTGTATGTCTCTTATGTTACTGCTTTGTAATCTATGTTTTGAAGAAATTGTGTTTATCCTGTGTTTCCGGTAGTCTGGATTGTGTGGACCACGTTGCTGTCATTCTAACTTGAAGACTTTTGTCATTACCCATATGCCTTCTATAATTGGTAGTTAGCTCTGGACGTTGACCCAGTTCTGTTCAGTTCTTTTGCAAGACTTTGCTGCCCTTGACTCTCGTCCTCTTTCCCCTGGAGGCCCGTACCATCTTCCTTTGTTTTTGTGACGTTAGCATCCATTGGTTGATGTTCATTGCCAAGATCCCCCAGTTCTTTAGGGGAGACAAGGTGGTGGTATGTTACTTTACCATTTCTTTGTTTCCCAGCTAGAATACATTCCTAAAGAACAACATCTCTTTAAATAGTTCTGTGTTACTTACAGAGAGGATTATTTTCACAATATCCAGTAGGCTCCTAAGCAACTGGGATTTTTTTTTTTTTGATTCATTTTGTTACCATTATGAGCTCATGGGTTTACACATATTTTAAGTATTTCAGTACATTGAAGTCGTTTCTCTCTTTGATGTCCAAGTGGTTCTGTGTTTGACCAGAGGAATCCCTGCAGATGGGTTTCTGAGTCCTTTTGCAACATCCTCTGTGTATTTGATAGCATTCGTTTTTATTCAGCATTTTATTTTGAAAAAGCTTCAATCTTACACAACAGTCGCAAGGATCTTAGAGAACTTCCATGTTCCCTTTGCCCAGATACACCAGTTTTTTTACCTGTCCCCACATTTGCTTTATTAGCTCTCTTTGTGTGTGTGTGTGTGTGTGTGTGTGTCTGTATGTATATTTCTTACCTGAATCATTTGAGAGTGGGTGTCATCTGTCTTGTCCGTTTTCAGATTATGCCTGCTAAGATCAAGGATATTGATGGATGGATTGAATTCCGGAAGTGGAAGATTATTGTAACAGTCTCATGTAGCCAGTCTGGCTTTCTTTTGAGACGTGTTGGCATCTGATTTCACCCTTTTACTTTCAACCTATTTCCATCTTTATGCTTCAAGTGCAGATAGTTGGATCTTGCTGTTTTTAAATCCAGTCTGACAGTCTCTGCCTATTAAT
Organism: Canis lupus dingo; assembly: GCF_003254725.2. Lineage (NCBI taxonomy): Eukaryota > Metazoa > Chordata > Mammalia > Carnivora > Canidae > Canis > Canis lupus. The sequence continues at coordinate 11,898,777 of NC_064248.1, read as the reverse complement.
TGGGTTGCCTAGACCACCTTACATGTAATCTGACTATTGATATAACCAGTAAGGGTTGTAGTCTGGTTTTGTTTTCTCTTTGTACCATTGGCTTTGTTTCTTTTTTCTTCTTTTGTGAACTTCTTTCCTTTCAATGGATTGTGTATTTTTTGTGATTCTGTTTTACATCTCTTGCGGGGAGTTTAGCTCTAACACTGTTATGTTTTTATTGTTTTGGGGTTTCTGTTATGCAGCTTTAATATTTTACAGTTCATCTTCAGGTAATGTACTGTTTCACTTCAACTATAGTGAGCCTGTGGTTATTTCCATTTCTCCCCTCTTGGTCCTTATGTTGTTGTTGGCTATTACTTTTTTTTTTCTTCTTATTTAAGACTTATTATTGATTTATTCATGAAAGACACACACACACAGAGAGAGAGAGAGAGAGAGAGGGAGAGGGAGAAAGGCAGAGACACAGGCAGAGGGTGAAGCAGGCCCCATGCAGGGAGCCCGACGCGGGAGTGGATCCTGGGTCTCCAGGGTAAGGCCCTAGACTGACGGCGGGGCTAAACTGCTGAGCCACCCAGGCTGCCCGGATATTACTTTCACAGGTAGAATCAATCCCCCAAGACATTGTGATTTTTGGGTAAAGCGTTATTTTTTAAGGAATACTAAAATAACATCGTTGCCATTTCTGGTGCACTTGGTTTCTTTATGTTTTATGTCTGTCCAGATTTAGATCTCCTGTCATTTTCCTTCAGCCTGAAGGACATCCTTGAGCACTTTGAGGCTTTTTTTTTTCTTTTCCAATATTTAATTTAAATTTTAGGTAGTGAACATGCAGTGCAGTATCGGTTTCAGGAGTAGAATTCAGTGATTCATCACATATAAGACACCCGGTGCTCATCACAACAAGTGCCCTCCTTGATACTCATCCCCTATCTAGCCCCTCCTGCAATCAGCTCCCTCCATCAACCCTCAGTGTATTCTCTATCCTTAAGAGTCTTATGGTTTGTTTCCCTATCTCCCTTTTTCCCTCTTCCCATATGTTCATCTGCTTTCTTCAATTCCTCATATGAATGAGATCATACGGTATTTGTTTCTCTCTTACTTTGCTTAGGTTAGTATAGTGTACCTCTATCCATGTCATTGCAAATGGCAAGAGTCCGTTCATTTTGATGAGTAAGTAGCATTCCGTTGTGTATATACACCGCATCTTCTTTATCCATTCACTACTCAATGGACATTTGGACTCTCTTCATAGTTTGGCTGTTGTTGATAATGCTGATATATGTCAGGTTTTCTTTTAATGATGGGCGGAGACAATTCAAGACAGCAGAACCAGGTGGTAGGTTTGAGAGTGCTTTAATGGGGAGCGCTCCCTGGTGTGGCTCCCTGAATCCGCACCCAGGCAAAGTGCAGGGGTGTTTATAAAGAGTTTTTGGCGGGAAGATGGGGCCAGGGCGGCATTCGGGTTGGGGCAAGGGTTACAGGGTGGTGGGCGTCGGGGGTGGGGTGGGGTAGGGGGGTGATCTGTGTTTTGTAAGCTAAGATAGTGTAGGGCAGCAAGGCAGCTTTGGCAGGAAGATGGGGGTGGGGCGGCAAGGCGCCTTTATTGGGAGGTTGCTGGCCTCGGGTGGGCTGTTTTGACGTCCCCAGTCTCACCAGCCCAACACTATAAACATCAGAATGCTTGAATCTGTATTTTTGCATCCTTTGGGTAAATAGTTAGCCAGTAGTGCAATTGGTGGATCCTAGGGTAGCTCTATTTTTAACTTTCTGGGGAACCTCCATACTGTTTTCCAGCATGGCTGCACCAGTTTGCATTGCCAGCAACAGTACAAGAGGGATGTTGTTTCTTGTATGTTTAATTTAATTTGGGGTTTCTGACAGGTGTTAGTTGATATCTCATCGTGGTTTTGATATCTTTCTCCGGTGATGAGTGATGTTGAGCATCTTTTCATGTGTCTGTCTTCTTTGGGTGTCTTCTTTGGAAAACTGTCTCTTCGTGTCTTCTGCCCATTTCTTAAGTGGACTATTTGCTTTTTGGATGTTGAGTTTGATAAGTCCTTTTTTATAGATTTTGGAACCCTTTTTTTGGTGGTTGTTAGGATTATTTATTTGAGAGAAAGAGAGAGCACAAGTGGAGGGAGGGGGCAGAGGGAGAGAGAGAATTCCCAAGGTGACTGAGCTCTGAGTACAGAGCTGGACTTGGGGCTTGATCCCAGGCCTCTGAGATCATGACCTGAGCTGAAATCAACAAATGAGCCACCCAGGGGCCCTGGAACATTTCTTGTAGTTGCTAATGAATTCTTTCAGCTCTCATGTCCAAAAATGCTTTTGTGTGTGTGTGTGTGTGTGTGTGTGTGTGTTTGTGCCTTGGTTTTGTTTCAAGGCAGCTTTGCTGGTTTATCTCCTGTACTTCAGGCATGTTCCTCTACTGTCTTCTCACATCTGTTCTCTTGCCGCCTGTTTGCTATTTCTTTATTGTTTGGAACCATCATCTTGTTTCTTGCATCATTTCCTTGAGGTCATTTGAGCTGTTTCCTAACCTGCCTTCACCTGCCATCCTACAGAGGCCTAGAGCTTCCTAAATATACATTTTAAATCCTAGATGTTTCATAAGTCGTGTCTGTTTCCAAGCTGTCAGAGTGTTTTTCCTCTTTGTTTCCATGTCTGCACAATCTAGTCTCTCTGCTACCCTGAGTCCATCAACTGTGTGTCCCACTTCTTAATGTTGTCCCTGTTCTAGAGCTGCTCTAATTAGATTTTAATGTCCCTTGCCCTTTTGACCTTGGTGGTTTCACTTTCTGAAATCGCTCCATGCCTATCAGCTCATGTCATTTACTAGAGTTGCAACCCCACCGCAGCACACGCGCGCAAGTGCGCACGCACACGCACACACAAACACGGTTTTTCCTTTGGCTTCTCTTTCCTCAGTTGCTCACTGTCATTAGGTGCTCCTATATAGAGATATATAGGTGCACCTATATTCATATCCTAAATTTCTCGCATCACCTGGGCTATTCCAAATCCCTGTGAGCACCCCATTACTTCAATCCTTATCTGTTTAACTTCTCCGGTATCTCCTGTGATTGATCTGTCCTCAAATCTGTATCTTCCCTGACCACCTGAGTTCTGACAGACTCCTGACCATAGCCAATGTGTTGTGGAAAGAATTTGTCTGGGTCTTCTGCCTGGATCCTGGAAGAGAGCTTCTAAATCTTTGGAATTGCCTAAGTGATGGGAGTGTTTGTTATCCTGGTAGGCCTCTTGGACCAAACCTGAGTTGATGCTAAGGATAGGGGCCGGCTATATCAGGAACACCAACAGGGTTGGGGCTTTTGAACCACTTGATATCAGCCCAATCTCTAGCGGAAGGAAGGGAGCCTGAGATTGAGTTCAGCGTATGGCCAATGATTGAATTAATCACACTCCCATAATGAAACTTCAGTAAAAATTCCGGTCACCACACTTGGGTGAGCTTCCTGACTGGTGATACACATGTATGTATGTGCCAGGAGCATGATGCATCCTGAGGACACTAAAGTGTTCTCTGCTGCTACCGTTGCCCAAGATGGTTTTCTCCAAAATGCAGGATTCATGTCATTAGCTCTTTCTTCTCCATGCTTATCTTATTTGAGCTTTAGCTCCTCTTATCTTATTGTGCTTCTCAGAAAGTTCTCCAAAGCCGTCATTTCTATGCAGTTGTTACCATTTCATCACACACTGTTTTTTTTCTTCTGCCACAAAAAAACTGGAATTGGGGGTTGTGCAAAGGACGCCTACTGTGATTGAATATTGAACACAGAATGCTTGTGTTCCCTGCACTCCTGGATCTGCTTGCCTTGGACCATCTCCTGGAATGCGTAATCTTGCCGAGTCACCTTGCCTTCATTGTAAATTTCAGATTACTGTCTAGGTCCCCATAGCGCTATCTTCCTTTTCTCCCCCCTTTTCTCCCTCAATATCTTCTCGTTTCCTACTTAAAGACATTAGCTCAGGGGGTGCCTGGGTGGCTCAGTTGGCTAAGCACCTGCCTTCAGTGGAGGTCATGATCCCGGGGCCCTGAGATGGAGCCCCAGGTCAGGCTCCCTGCTCAGTGGGGAGTCTGTTTTTCCTTCTCCCTCCGCTCCTCCCCCTGCTTGTGTTTGCCCTCTCTCTCACCAAAATAAATAAATCTTTAAACAAAAGAAGACACCAGCTGAAGATCCTCCTTGTCTTCAGTTTTTTCTACATGAAAAATAACTGAGAGTTAGTTTTGAAAGTTAAGAAATGTGGCTGACATCTACGGAAGACCCACAGCAAATATCATCTCCATGGGGAAAACCTGAGAGCTTTTCCCCTAAGGTCAGGAACACAGAAGGTATGTCCACCCTCATCACTGCTGTTCAACACAGTACGAGAAGTCTGGGCCTCCACAGACAAGATAAAGCAGTAAAAAGCATCAGAATCCGCAAAGAAGAAGTCAAACGCACTTTCTGCAGATGCCATGATACTCTACATGGAAAGCCCCAAAGATTCTACCCCAAAATTGCTAGAACTTGTATAGGAATTCAGCAAAGTGGCAGGAAATAAAAATCCATGCACAAAAACCAGCTGCATTTCTATACACTAAGAATGAGACAGAAGAAAGAGAAATTAAGGAGTCTCCCCCGTTTCCAATTGCACCCCAAACCGTCAGATACCTAGGAATAAACCTAACCAAAGAGGCAAAGGATCTGTACTCAGAAAACTGTAGAACACTCATGAGAGAAATTGAGGAAGATACAAAGAAATGGAAAAACGTTCTATGCTCATGGATTGTAAGAACATATGTTGTTAAGACATCTGTGCTACCTAGGGCAGTCTATACATTCCGTGCAATCCCTGTCAAAATGTCATCAACTTATTTCACAGAGTTGGAACCAATAATCCTAAAATTTGTATGGAACCAGAAAAGACCCTGAGTAGCCGCCAAAGGAGTGTCAAACAAACAAACAAACAAAACGAAAAACTGGTGGCATCACGATTTCAGACTTCAAGCTCTGTTACAAAGCAATATTCAAATGACAGCATAGTACTGGCACAAAAACAGACACATAGATCAATGGAACAGAATAGAGAATGTAGAAATGGACCTTCAACTAATCTTCGACAAGGCAGGAAAAATATCCTGTGGAAAAAAGACAGTCTCTTTAACAAACGGTGCTGTGAAAATCGGACAGCCACATGCAGAAGAATGAAAGTGGACCATTTCCTCACACCATACACAGAAATAGACTCAAAGTGGATGAAAGACCTAACTATGAGACAGGTGTCGATCAAAATGCTAGAGGAGAACACAGGCAGCAAACTCTGTGACGTCTGCTGCAGCAACGTCTTACGACACGTGTCTCCAAAGGCAAGGGAAACAACGGCAAAAATGAACTATTGGGACTCCATGAATATTGAAAGCTTTTGCCCAGCAAAGGAAACAGTCGAGGAAACCAAAAGATACCCAACACAATGGGAGAAGATATGTGCAAATGACATATCAGATAAAGGGCTAGTATCCAAGATCTATAAAGAACTTCTCAAACTCAATACCCAAAGAACAAATAATCCAACAAGAAATGGGGAGAAGAAAAAAAAGGTGCTCAGCAGTTGAGCACCTGCCTTTGGTTCAGGTCATGATTCCAGAGTCCTGGGATTGAGTCCCACATCAGGCTCCCTGCGAGGAGCCTGCTTCTCCCGCTGCCTGTGTCTCTCCCTCTCTCTCTGTGTCCCTCATGAATAAATAAACAAAATATTTTTAAAACTCAAATGGGCAGAAGACATGAACAGACATTCCGCCAAAGAGGACATACAAATGGCCGACAGACACATGAGACTACGCTCCACATGCCTCGGCATCAGGGGAATAGAAATCAAACTACACTGAGATACCACCTCACACAAGTCAGAGTGGCTAAAATTGACAAGTCAGGAAATGATAGACGTTGGCAAGGATGTGGAGAAAGGGGGACCCTTGTACACTGTTGGTGGTAACGTAAGCTAGTGTAGCTACTCTGGAGGTTCCTCAGAAAGTTCCAAATAGACCTACCGTATGACCCGGCATTTGCACTACTGGGTATTTACTCCAAAGACACAAGTGTAGTGATGCAGAGGGGCATCTGCACCCCAATGTTCATAGCAGCAATGTCCACAGGAGCCAAACTATGGAAAGAGCCCGGATGTCTACAACAGATGAATGGATCAAGAGGACGTAGTGTGTGTGTGTGTGTGTGTGTGTGTGTGTGTGTGTGTGTGTTTGTAATGGAATATTACTCATCCATCAAAACGTGAAGTCTTACCATTTACAGCAACATGGATGGAACTAGAGGCTATTCCACTAAGCGAAAAAAATCATCGAAAGACAATTATCATATGATTTCACTTAAACATGGAATTTAAGAAACAAAGAAGAGGAGCATAGGAGAAGAGAGGAAAAAATACAAGACGATATCAGAGAGAGACACAAACCATAAGTGACTCTTAATCATAGGCAACAAATGGAGGGTCGCTGGAAGAGAGGGGAGTGGGGGAATAGGACGACTCTGTGACGGACATTCAGGAGGGACATTAAGGAGGGACTGGGTGTTACATGAGGCTGATAAATCACTGACCTCTACCTTTGTAACCAATAATCCATCATATGTTAATTAATTGAAGTGTTTGTTTTTTAAAAAGAAGAAGAATATGGAGGCCATGTCCTCTTGAAGAGAAATCAGCACTATCCACCTTAATCTAAAATAAATTCTTGACACATAGTCGTAAATATTAAAAAAAAAAAAAGGAAAGGAAAAGAAAAACGTGGCTAAATGACCACATCCCCATTAAGCGACAGTATCATTGAACAGTGAACAGATGAGACTGATTGTGATGACCACAAACATCATGAAGGGAAGAAGACATCTCTTTATTATGATTCCCCGAGAGACACCTTTCAGTGTCCTCTTTAATAACCTAAAATAACATACAAACATGTCATCAAGGCAAGTTAAAAAATGACACCTGGTTCTCACAGTTTAATAACGAAGACTATCAAACAAACATTTACAGTTAGAAGAACATGAGGGAACTAACCCGTCTGGTTATAAGTATATCTGATGTATTATATAAGTATAATAAAAACAAAACCTATCCAGAATATGTAAACAAAGTTATAGTTATGCAGCAGCTGAAATCTCATCACAAAACTACGTTGGAACAGCATGTGTTGGAAACTATGACTGTTTCAGAACTATTTAAAATAAATACGTAAATAAAAACTAGAGAAACAAGTATAATCTAAGGGCAACATTTTCAAAATGAACAACTGAAATTCCTGACGTATGTTTGGCTGTCACAATCCTTTGGGTTCTAATTTTATATTTTTGAGGTAATTTCCTCCTCACCTTTGTCCCAGTGCATGAAAAATGGGACCTCCAACCTCTACCTCAGCAGAGATTCAAATTAAGTAATGTGAAATATTTGATGGTGGCCCAGGAGGGGATGGACGTGAAAAAACCCTGGTTTCTTTTTGTCTCTCCATGGACTCCTCCATGGACTCCCAGCTCCTAGGAGTACAACACGATAACTCCATTGAGCTCGTTCTGGAAGGTCCTGGGTTCTTCTAGATTATCTGTGAAAGAAACTCCTGTGTTCCTGACTTCCTACCGAAAACGTGCGTCTCCCCGGGGCTCAGGGATCTGCAATTGAGAAAGAGAGGAAGGACGTCAGATTGTAAGGAGGCAACTCTCCAGATATAGAGATTATTCACCTTCTCAGTCCATTGTAATCAGAGTTGAGACGAATTTATAAGTCCACTTTATCCCTAATCATTCGTTCTAAACCCCAGTTCATTTTCAAGTATGACTTTTGGACTTTGGTGATCCTGGCTCCAAAAACTTCTTCATGTACCTAAGAACAGGCCCAGTCATCTACTTTATAGCCAGGGCTCTAGGTGATTCTGTTCAGGGACCAAAACAAACAACCTTGAGAGGATGTTGCTTTAGACTGGACACTCACCTTGGTCCTTTTGTGCTACTTAGAGTCTGAACTAATCACCATACCGCAAACATCACTCACACATCAACATCATGAACCATGAGTCCAGATGCCTAATCCCCCATTCTAACCCTACATCCCGATGTTCAACCATAACACCTAGTCCTAAAGTTGGTCAGTGCTATGTGGTCTGAATGTTTGTATCCCACACGCACACCCCAATCATATATTGAGATCCTAACCCACAAGGTGATGGTGCTAGATGGGGCCACTGGGATGATTAGGGCATGGGTGGGGCCCTCTTGAATGGGATTAGTGCTCTGATAAAAGAGACCCCAGTGACCTGGCTCTCCCCTTCCACCATGTGAGGACACAGCCAGAAGGTGGCAATCTGCAACCCAGGAAAGGTCTGACCAACCCAGTAAAGGTTCTGACACTCTGATCGCAGACTTGTCCCCTCCAAATTGTGAGAAATAAATGTCTGTTGTTCATAAGCCATCCATCCACTCTGTAGTCCTCTGATGTAGGAGCCTAAATGGACTAACAGAGCTATAGTTCACATGAGTTAAACCCAATCTTTACTTAATCCTCTACCCAAATCTATAAGTTTATGTGTCGATCACAATAAGCCATGCTGAAACTATTATTTCTTAAGCTTCACTTGTTCTGACAAACTTCCTTGACCAAAAACCTGAGGGGAAAGGTATAATTGAACAAAATGGGACACTGGTCCGGAAGCAGGCAGGGAACATGAAAAATGCACAGGCAATCTGGCCGTAAGCAATGTGCTTGAAAGGAAATTTGGATGAAAGCATAACTAGACATAATTTCTTTTGTATTACTAGATAGGTCGACTCTTCCATCAAATATCCTACTGTTAGACATGTACTTTGTTGTAAATAAGTCCCTGTGGTTGATACCTGTGAGGGATGAAAGGCCAAAAATGAATTAGAAAGTCTGGGGATCCCCGGGTGGCTCAGCGGTTTGGCGCCTGCCTTCGGCCCAGGGCATGATCCTGGAGTCCCGGGGTCGAGTCCCACATCAGGCTCCCTGCGTGGAGCCTGCTTCTCCCTCTGCCTATGTCTCTGCCTCTATCTCTCTGTCTCTCTCTCTGTCTCTCTCTCTCTTTCTCTGTGTCTGTGTCTCTCATGAATAGATAAATAAATTTTTTTCCTAAGATTTTTACTTATTTATTCATGAGAGGCACAGAGAGAGAGAGGCAGGCAGAGACCCAGGCAGAGGGAGAAGCAGGCTCCACGCAGGGAGCCCGACGCAGGACTGGATCCCGGGTCTTCAGGAGCACACCCCGGGATGCAAGCGACACTAAACCGCTGCGCCACCGCGGCTGCCCTGGATAATAAACTCTTAAAAAAGAAAGAAAGAAAGTGAATACACAATTTATGGAATCAATTGAAAACTTACTCACTTTCCACAGAAAATCAACATTTCATGAAAGCTATCATTTGGGCCCCATTGCCGTGAATGGAATTATTTCAGCCATGCCTCTGTGACAAACTGGTTTCCCCTAGTCTGGCCCCCACACATCTCCCTGAGGTCATGCCTATGTGTGGTTGTGAGCATGTGGCTGGGACCTGAGTCAGCGTCTGGCTGCGTGGCTGCTCGACTTTACAGTGTATGGGAAGGCTCATGTGTGGGGCAGGGGAGAGGAGCGTGGTCTAGCAATTGGATTCCTCAGATTTCCTCAATACACAATAAGTCATGGTGCCTGGACCCGTGAGGACACAGACGTACCTCCCCTCAGGCCGATGACCTCGGGCCTCCATGGTCCCTCTAGGGTATGAGGGTGCGATCTCGCCCCCACACCCACAGATCTGGATCGAAAGCCTGGATCTGGAAGACAAAGAGATCCCTGAGAAGACAACCTCCAAGTGGACTCCCCCTCCCTCCCACTCTGCAGTCTCGTCCTGAATCCCATGTCCCTCCACGTCCCCCCCCCTTCCATTGTCCCACCCCAAATCCCCACAGCCCACCCACCTCCTCGCACTCTTCCCTGGACACCCTGGTCCTCCAGCCCATGGATCGGATGAATTGCAATCGCAGTTTGTGGAACAAGGGACGCTGGGATCGGTTCTTCCCATAAAGGAATGAAAAGATGGCTTGTTTGGGGGCCTGGTTGTCCTCTTCCATATCATTGGCCAGGTAGCTGGAGAAAGACATGAGGTTGCTGGTCAGGAGGAGCAGGACAGGAAGGACCCCCCACCTGAGCTCAGCTTCCCAGAAAAGATGCAGTCGGCTTCCTACCCAGCGTCGTAGAGCGCCCCCCAGTCATCAAGAAGGCGCGGCTGGGCAGAGACTTCTCCCGCTTTGAGGAGAAAGACAACTCACCCAGAAGCTTGAGGGCATATGCTGCTCTGTTTTCCCATCCCTGAGCCCACCCCCTTCCCTTCAGCCTGTCTGTACACACCCCTGTCGCCCTGTGGAGCAGGGGCATGTATACAGCTCCTGCTCTATTTCTGTAGTCCTGGCTTTCCTCCCAAATGACTAATATAGGACTGGGTTCATGTAGGTGCAGTAATTCAACATGCACTTCTTGTTTCTCTCTTCCCATCGCCTCATGGTCCCTGGCACATCAGATGTACTTTGTAAGTTTTTGTTGAATGAATAAATGAATGCTTTCTCTCACGGTCAAGGGCAATACTGATTACCTCCTCGTAGACCCGACCTAACTTAAACATTTGCAAAATGTAAGGAATTGTCTGAGTGTTTTTGAGAGCCTGGTAATATTTTGACAAGACCTGCCTCAACAGGTGTCTCGTGTAATGGGATTGGGGAAGGGGGGAAAGGGGCAGAAGAGGGTAGTGAATGAGAAATAACGGTGGTCCAAAATGCCCATGAGACTAGAATTTTAACAGAAGTGCTACTAGGGTGCAGAAGTCAGGGAGGTTAGGGGGGCATCTGAAGATTTTGGGGTTGGAATCAATCTTGAGGAAAGGTCGTTTTCTTCAGGGAGACGTGCAAAATCACCTAGACAGGAAACACAGTACAGAAACGGAGGGAAGGGTCCTTGGAAGGATGAAACACGAAGAGGGTGCACAAGTTGGACGGAGACGAGGGGGTTGGAGCTAAGCTGGAAACTCTGACCTTGACCACTAGCACCCCTGGCCCATGAGATTGTTATGGAGCGCAGAGCAGGAGACGATGCTTTGGAAAGACTTCAGGCATATAGCACCCACTGGCTTGGGACGGATTTGTAAGAAACACCAGCGGGAGCCTTTACGACAGATCTGTGCTATGTCTTGAGGCTGAATTGAGGCATTTGTGCTGGGAATGCAGAGGAGGAGGACAGTTATGCTTGGTATTGCCATGGGAAGAAGACAGATCTCAAGGATCAGAACTGGCTGCTGCTTGAGCCTAGTTGCTTGGGGCAAGGCAGCGTCTGTTCTTTCCTTCACTCCTCTTTGGAGAGTTTTTGTTTCCTTCTCTTCAGGGGGTCTCTTAGCTGATGTTAGGGGCATTTGTGTTTGCAAATAATAGTATAAAAAACCCCTATACTCTAATTCTACTGTTTTTATACACAGACTAAACAGCTCAAAAAAAAAAAAAAAGATAAATGAATAAATAAATAAAACCCGCAAGATTTAAAGAGTTACAAACAGGTTGAAAAAAAGAGCCGAAAGATCAGAGTCCCACTTCTGCCCTCCTTCCTCCCAGGTTATTGACTACTGCTGATGGATGAGGCGAAATACTCACAGTGCCAGGAAGAAATGAATTCGCTGGTACTGCCAGGAGAAGAGACCAGCGCGGCTAAAATAGGCGATGACCATGGACAAGAGATACTGGCGGAAAGAGGAGAAAAGCCGTCATAGAAGGGTCCCATCCTGGGAGAGGAAGACCAGTGAGGTGAGGGGACAGGAGGCTGGAGCAGGTGGTGCCTCTTTGACATGTTGGGTGAACCTGCTTCTTTGGTGTCAGACAGTTGGTTACAAACTGGGGAAGGCAAGGGAAGAGTTTCAGGTGCTCCCAGGACGGGAGGTTGTGCTGGTTTGAGGGCTTGTGTTTAGGACAGCCAGCTTCAGGAGGGTCTTTGATAAGCTGGAGCCAAAGGAAGCCCCCCAAGAGCAGAGAGGCAAAGGGACTTAAGGTAGCAACAGCCAGAGGGGCACACCTGGTGCTCAGGTCCCAGGGATTCTGCAAAAGCCACGAGGTCCCCGACCAGAAGTCTTGGTAGGCATGAGGTTGGAGAGAGGGTTGAGGAGGCTTTCCCCTGCCCCAGGACAGGTGTTGGAGCAAGAGTCTATCTTAGTGGAGAACAACAATACCTTGTCGGATACTCTCAGATCTTTGTCCCAGGCCAGAAATCTTTTAATGACAGGATCCTCTGTGAAAAGAGGGCAGATGTCTGTCAAGTTGGCAACTGGAATGGGGTTACTGTGGGAACGTTCCAGAGCAAAGAGAACAGTACCTCCCCTGGGGAAGTTTCAGGATGTAGCCAAGGGTGAGGCTGATGGGCAGAGGGGAGAAAAGACCATGGACTGGCCAAGAAAAGTTGGCGGCTCCCCCTTGTCGGGTGACTGAGAGAGAGGCAGGTGTCAGCAGTGCATCTGCAGGATGGGATCTGAAGTAAGTAGTGATGCTGTCTCATCATGCATGGATGTGCCACTGCAGAGACCATAACATCATCCGCTGTCATTTTCTCATTCCACAGTGGCATCGGGGTACAAAGATGGCCTGTCCTCCCCTCCCCGCCCCCGCCCCGACACAGCCGAAGGCACTTAGATTCAAAAGGCCAGTAAGCGCTAAGATGTCTCAGGAGTGCAACTGCAGCTAAGCTTTCTCATCCCTCTGTCATTTTTAAGTGTCCCCGATGAGGGGTCAGTATGGAGTCCTCCAAGGATGGAGAGAGAGAGCTCAGCGACCTGCAAAGAATTATTTTCCATTGGAAAAGCGTCGCCGTTGGAAGTTTCTGGTGTTTTCAGGAAAAAAGAATAAGGTTGGAGGGTGCTGTTCCTACCGAGCAGCCTGTTGAACGCCTCGTGGTGCTCAGGGAGCACTGAAGATAGCCGCTGTCTCTTCAGCTTCATCTTGAGGCCACTCAGTGTCTCCACCACCCAGATGTCGTTGGCCTCAGGGGCTGTCTCCTCATCGGATTCGATGTCTCTCTTCCTTCCGCGGGACTGAGGCAAGGGGCAGGGGTCTACAAAGGGGGCTGAGTGAAGAAACCAGGCTACAGTACAAAGCTTCTTCTGTCTTTGGAATTCAGCCACGCTTTCCACACCCCCAAACCCAAACTCCCTCTTCATTTCTCTGTGGCCTCATAGATGATTGGCCTCTCCAAAACCACCTTTCATCTTTGTCCTTCATTCATATGCATTTGCCCCCATTCATCTTTGCCACTGTTTCATACCTCCCACCACGCCCTCAAAACTCTTCCTGGTAGATCATTTCTCCCATGAGGATAATGGGATAATTTCCTGTCTTCCTTTATCTCCTCTTTGGATGTCATCTCCTAACCCTCCTTCCTTGCTTCCTGGGTTTTCCTTCCAGTGCGATACCCTTGTCCCCGGCTCCCGTGCTCTCTTCTCCAATCCCTGGCTTTCTGAATCTCTCCTGTCACGTGCAGTCTAGTCAGACACACCTTCCTGGCTTCTGTACCCATTTGTACTCACTAGTCAAGCCTGTCAAGTCCCTTCTCCCTCCTGCTTCCTCACCTGATGGTCCTGGGCTTTCTTCATCTACCACGGCCTCCGGGGGGTACCCTGATGTGCTAGGCTGGGGGCTCTGGCCCTCAGACTGGGCGGACGGTTGACAACTGGCCATGATTTCTCCCAAGCTCTTTGTGCCCTCCCAGGAGACTCAGACCCTCCTCTTCTCAAACTCCCCTTCTGGCTTCTGGGTGAACCCAAGCCCTGTTATCCCTTCTCTAAGCCGGGGCCAAGCTAGGAGTATGGACATGCTCTGCGAAGATGCTCTTGTCCACCTCCGTTGCCAAGAACCATGGAGTCCAGTCTTTCCAATCAGGAAGGTCAGAAGCCTCTGATGTCATGCACCATTCCAGCCTGGCAGCCATTTTGAAGGAAGACACGTGCAACTGCGAGACCGAGGTCCACTTCTGGAGTTCAGGATCAAGGCTATCTCATGTCGCCGATCCAGCCTGCAACCGTCCTCCAAAACTGTCCTCGGGGTGTCTGGATCACTCTACTCCTCTCCAGCAGATGCGGGGCTCTCTGCATCCTTCTATTCCTGTTTCACGGTGCAGTCTGGCAGCAGAGGGAGGAAACAGACGAGGGAAGGTAAGATCTTACAAGAGTGAAATAAGTATGTAGGGAAGGTCCAGGCACATGGACTTGTTGGATTGAAAAGTTAGTTTACGTCGCTTAATTTGGCAGAGCTCTCTCACTTGTTTTACTGATGCTGTGTTGGGGATTCTGTGCTGGGGGAGCGTTCATGCTCTACTCTCCGGTGTCCCTGAGCCCGAGAGGTATTTTGAGAGCCTACTCCTAGAAAATTGTACGTGTGCTCCCACACACATCAGATGCTGTCCCCGACTTCAGAAGTCCATGGATCACCCAAAACCTGCCCCTTGATTGCAGTTAATCAGCTCTAGCTTGCATGTAAAATTTTGAGCATGTGTATTACCCTTGACCTAGGAATTTCACTACTCCTTGTGTATCCTATGAATAAACTGTGACGTGCCCACAAAGGCTGAGTGGAAAAACCTCCAATTGGAGGCAGAATCTGTTTTATTGAGAAGGTGGGAAGCCCCCAGGAGCACAGATGCAGTCACAAAATAACTGACTGGCTGTCCTGTGGTATCAGGGGAAGCTTCTTCCACACCTCGTACCTCCTTCCTCTGCTTTTCACCTGGGCATCTGAGTCTTGCTTGCTCTTTCCTTCTTTTGGTGATAAAATAACACAACATAAAATACAGCATTTTAATCACTGGTGAGCGTATCATTAAGTGGCCTTAAGCACATTTGCGTTGTTGTGCTGCCATCAGCAACTTCCGTCTCTAGAACTTGGTCATCTTCCCTCAAACTGGAAGTCTGCACCCATTGAAGCCCCATATCAGGCTCCCTGCTCATGGGGCGCCTGCTTTCCTCTCTCCCCGCTGCCTGTGTTCTCTCTCTCACTCTCTCTCTCATTCAAATAAATGAATGAAAACTCAAGAAAAAAAAAAAATCACACAACAACAACACCTGCCCTCTCCACTAAGTCACAGCTAGCCAGGGGCTGCTCACCCTGGCCTGTCATTCTCTAGTGAGTAATGGTTTCTGTGTTTCCCTTCTGTGACCCTTAAGACCTAGAGACACCCTAGGAAGACGGCTTGCAGTGCTAACTCACAGAACAGAATTCTGGGATGGGGAGACGGGAAGAGGTTCTGGATACCGACTTCGAAGATCTGGTGTCTGAAGCTCAGTGTTAAAGGTAAATCTTAGTCTTTGACTTTTATACTCCCCTGCACCCTGGCTGACATATACTTGGTGGGTCCCAAAGTCAGGTTAAGGTGTATCGTCTGTTATTATCGCCTCTTTGAAATGTTCTGAAATGGTGTCTACTTACCAATTTGCCCATGTTTGTTTGCAAATCTTGTTTTCAATCAAAGATCTATCCTTTATAAGACATTTGCAGGAGGAATGTGTCCTCCTTTTCTTTGCTGCGTTGAGAGAGCAGGGTACTAGGATTTGTTTTCTGGAAACAAGGATTGTGAAACCCAAAAGACCAAAGCGGACCCCAGGATTCACTTCAGCTGTTTTGATTCAAATCCTGTAACCTATTCACTCTGTCCCCTTCTCTGTCTGCCCAGACTCCTGAGGATAGACAATCTGGAGGACATAAAGCAGGAGATAGAATACCTGGCTAAAAGATGGGGGTGGTGGGGAGGTGGGAACGATATGGTTTTGTTACAAAGCAGCCTGTGCCCCTAGGCAAATCCTTCCTTCTTCCAGGCCCCCGTTTCTTCACCTGTAAACTAAAATAATTAGATAAGATAATGTGTAAGCGCTCTTCCCTTACAGCATAACCAAGGCAGTGAGAGAGCCAATTTGACATGACCAGGTGTACAAATGCTAGGGTTCAATTGTGTGCCCCCTCGCACCCCCACCACCCCATTCATGTGTACCACGCCCTGGTACCTCAGAATGTGATTGTATTTAGTGGTGGGGTCCTTATGGAAGAAACCAAGGTAAAGTGGGGTCTGTAGCATGCTGTCCTTTATGAAGGGAAAATTGAGGGGGGGGTTGGGGGGCGCAGTTCGTTGAGCATCCAACTCGATTTTGGTCCAGGCCCTGCTCTCAAGGTTGTTAGATTGAGCCCCACATCAAGCCCCAGAGAGGTGTCTGTTCCACACCCGAGAGGGGTGTCTGCTTCTCTCTCCTCTCTCTCTCTCTCTCTCTCTCTTTCCCTTTCCCTGCCCCCCCCCCGTTTGCCCCTCCCCTGGCTTGCTTGTCCTCTCTTTGTAAAATGAATGCATAACTTTTTTTTTTTTTTAAAGGGAAAATTTGGACGCAAACATCCAAGTACAGAGAAGAGAATGGGATGACACAGGGAGAGAAGACTGACATCTACCAGCCAGGGCGGGAGGATGCAACAGCCCCTCCCCCACAGCACTCAGAAGGAACCAGCCCTGCCCACACCTGAATCTCAGACTCCCAGCCTCCAGAACAGTGAGAGAATGTATTTTTGTCGTGACAGCCTGAAAGCTGCCTGGTTTGTCTTACTTTGTTACAGCTTCCCTGTAGGCAGATCCACACAGTATTTTTGAAGAAGAGGGAATTCAGATTTGACAGTCACTTTCCTGATACTTCTGCTGCCCCTTTCCCCAAAGCAAGACGCGTCCATGTCGGAGGCTTCAAAGAAGAATGGGTTCTTTCACACAGATTAGAACCTTGAGCTTTCTTAGCCTCTGGCATTTCCTGGTCAAGGTGACTGTTCATTTTGGAAAACATGGTGGAAAGACTTCAAGAGAAGAATGATTTACAAATCTTGAAGATGGGTGTCAGTTAGCTTAATAAAACTGATGCATTAAAGAGAGAAAAATAAACGGGAGCAAACCGAGGCAACTACTTAGGAAATTAAGGGTGGGAAAGGCTTCTTCAAAGACAGTGTCTAAACAGATGAAAAGTATGAAGAGGAAGTGAACGATTTGAACACAGAAACAATATCCATATGACAGAAAATAAAGTAAAACATTAGGTTAAAAAGATCAATGACTTGGGTCGCCTGGGTGGCTTTTTAGTTGGGTCTCTGCCTTCTGGCCAGGGCATGGTCCTGGGGTCCTGAGATCCAGATTGGCCCCCGTCGGACTCCCCTGGGGGAGCCAGCTTCTCCCTCCACCTGTGTCTCTGCCTCTCTGTGTGCATCTCTCATGAATGAATGAAAGAAAGAAAGAAGAAAAAGAAAGGAAGAAAGGAAGAAAGGAAGAAAGAAAGAAGGAAAGAAAGAAAGAAAGAAAGAAAGAAAGAAAGAAAGAAAGAAAGAAAGAAAGAAGAAAGAAAAAGAATAAATAAAGCTCGATGATAAATTGGGAGAAATATTTGTGTTTTTTCCAAATACAGAAAGAGAAAACTTTTTATTTTAAATACTAATGAATGAAGAGATTTTAAACAATATGAAATGATGCAGGTCTGCTGCTTCTGGCCCAGACGGACACACGAGGTGAAGATTTGCCCTCCCAGGTTAAATAGGTTTCTAGAAGGAGGAGATAGATGAAAATATGAAATGACAGATTTTAGCTATCTGGAGTGAAGGGTGAGCCTTAAGAGTGTCCAGTTCAGGGATCCCTGGGTGGCGCAGCGGTTTGGCGCCTGCCTTTGGCCTAGGGCGCGATCCTGGAGACCCAGGATCGATTCCCACATCGGCTCCTGGTGCATGGAGCCTGCTTCTCTCTGCCTGTCTCTGCCTCTCTTTCTCTCTCTGTGACTATCATAAATAAATAAAAATTTAAAAAAATATAAAAAAAAAAGAGTGTCCATTTCAGTGCCCAGAGAGTATTGAGGCCGAGGTAGGGGGCTGATGTTGTGGGGCAGCCCAACGTGTGTCAGTTGCAGGAACGCAGTAGGATGTTCACGGGGAGGGGCACGGCAGCCAGAGTTCACAGGCAGAGAGCCAGAGGGGAGAGGTGGGAGGGTGTCCCGGTCTTCAGCTGAGCCAGGCAGTGCACTGGGGTGGTGGTGGGGGGAGCAGGGGCTGAAGGTCAGGACCCAGGGGACTGGGGTTCTGCCTGTCTTCACCGACGTGCTCAGCGCACCTTCTGTCCTTTACCTGCTGAATACGGAAAAGGATATGGAAGGGATGTGCCTGGAGATCTTCTAGGCTCAGGCCCAGGGGAGGTGTGACCGCCTGGCTCCAACTGCAGCACTCCTTCGGTGAGCATTCCGGCACCAGCCACACTTCGTAGCAGCAAGAGCTGGGCAAGACTGCTCCTGGCTACACTGCCACTGCCATCGGCAGCTTCGGGAGAAGCACACCCTTTGTGAGGGATTAGTTTGATGCAGCAGCTCGGCTAAGGGAAATCGGGAATGGGTTATGTGCCCGTTCATTGGTATAAAAGAGTACTTACTGTTACTTTTTAGAAGAGATTTACGGGGGGGGGCGGCGGGCGGGGGGCCGTGGGTGGTTCGGTCGTTGAGCATCTGCCTTAGGCTCAGGTCGTGATCCCGGGCTCCTGGAATCATGTCCTGCATCAGGCTCTCTGCCGGGGGCTTGCTTCTTCCTCTGCCTGTGTCTGTGCCTCTCTCTCTCTCTCTGTGTCTCTCTTGAACAAATGAATAAAATCTTAAAAAAAAACCCACAAAAACATAAGAGTGTTAGTGGGGCACCTGAGTGGCTCTGGTTGAGCGGGTGTCTTTGGCTCAGGTGTGATCCTGGGGTCTTGGGATGGAGTCCCACAACACGACAACAGGCCCCCTACAGGCAGCCTGCTTCTCCAGTTGCCTATGTCTCTTCCCTCTCTCTGTGTGTCTCAGGAATATGAAATCTTTTAAAAAGATAAAAGCATTACCTGAGTAAACTTGTAATATAAATACTTCCTCTGTTGATCTCATATGTATCTAAATATCGTTTGAAGCTGAACAATTGTATTGCCCACATTACAACCCAGGAAGGTTGTTCTTAAGGGCCTGGGAGCCATCTCTTTGACCTGTAAACCTCAAGGAAGATAGTGTCCCTCTGTGTCTCCGGGAGGGGGTAAGCATGGTCTCTAGGCATCTTGCTATGAGCTGTAAACTACCTGCTTGACAGAGAAAGGTAAGAACTTTTTTCTCCTCCTTCACACAGAGACAACTAGGATGGACCAGCACCCCGATTACCAGGTGAATTTAGGATGAACTATGAAAAAATGCATAGCAAATGGTGCTGACGAGTCCTGTAGGTGTGAAACAGGTTTACCACTTAGGATGAGAACTATGGGCTGAGCTACAAGGAAAGACAAGTCTCCGGGTTCTCCTTGCAAACTTGTTAGTGGTTTGCCTGTGATGTGCGACACAGTCTGGTTTAAAGGTTATTTAACGGTAGGATGGGGGGCCTGGGTGGCTTAGCCAGGTAAGCAGCTGCCTCTTGGTTTGGGCTCAGGTCCGGATGTCAGGGTTGTGGAATGAAGCCCTCCGTGGGGCTGCTGGCTGAGCCTGGAGTCAGCTGGGGATTCTCTCTTCTTCTCCCTCTGCCCCTCCCCCTGCTCTCACGCCCTCTCTCTCCCCCTCTCTCTCTCAAATAAATCGTTTAAACCAACATAACAATCGTTCTCTTCTTTCTATATTTGTGGAGAGGATTTTCTGGATGGCAGGAGAAGGTTTTTGTTTTTTGTTTTTTTTTTTTAAGATTTATTTACTCCTGAGAGACACAGAGAGAGGCAGAGAGGCAGGCAGAGGGAGAAGCAGGCCCCCTGCAGGGAGCCCGATGCGGGACTCCACCCTGGACCTGGGCATCACCGCCTGAGCCCAAGGCAGACGCTCAACTGCTGAGCCACCCAGGCGACCGGGAGATTCTCCTTTTAATCTCCACCACCCCGCGGCGTCGAAGAAGCACTTGGCCAGGCGCGCCGTTATATAATCTCTCCCCCAAAATACTGCTCAATCCTTGTCCTTAGGACCTCCTCGTCAAAACATGGCACTTTAACCTAACAGACATTTAATTCGTCGGACGGGCAAATTCCCAGGGATATGGTTCGGGTTTGTGTGTGTGTGAAACCCGGTTGTTCCACAGTCTGTACTTTGCATTCGTTGTGCAACTTGGACAAGCTACCTTTTCTATTTGCTTCTCCTTTCTTGGAGAAACCATGCGCCTCTCTTATGTCCTCGCTGAGTAGTAATCGTATCCCAGTGTGTTGGTGCAACTTGTCAAAGTTCAGTGACGTGCACACGTGCACCCTTCCCCGTCCTCTCCTGCTTGTGGAAGTCTCCGTGCCAAGCCGACAGACAGACCTCAGGGCAAGGAAAGGACCAGGGATCCAGGACGCAGGCACAGCCGCTGCTAGAAGCGACACGTCTCCTCGATTCCTCACGGGAGCGAAGACGACTGGGACATCGGGCAGTAGGTCCGGATGGTCAATCCTCTGAGCACGGTGCTTCTTACCCACCCGAGGAGGTGGAGACTTTCGAGACGTCCCCTAGCGTGTGGGCGCTTGGACTCCCGGGAAACAGAGTCCGGGTGTTTGTGCCGCTCCCCCAGGGGGCTCCCGCAGGACCCGGGCCGCACGCCGGCGCCGTGGTGCGCATGTGCAGCTCGGCCTGTGTGCGTGTTGGCGCAGGCGCAGTGCGGCCGCGCTGCTCTCGCTTCCTGTGCGTGCGCAGGTCACCGCTCGCCGCGGTTCCCAGGCTTCGGCCTCCGGCGGCCGAGGATTCCCCGGTACCCGCGGGGCTGTCCGCCGTCCGGCCGGGCCGGCACCCAGCGGGCGCGGGTCCGCGCGGGCCGGGCGGAGGCGCGAGCGGGATCCCCCCAGCGCGAGCCCCGGAGCCCGCGGGCCTGGGCCGGAGGAGCCGGGCGGTCGAGTGGCGGCGGCGGCGGCGGCGGCGGCGGCGGGGCCCGGGTCCGGCCGGTTTGCGGCCGCAGGACGGCGAGGCGTCAGGCGGCCGTTTGGGGCCCCGGAGGGTGGTCGGCCCGAAGTGAGTTTGCGCGCTAGTTCCAGAGCCGGCGCCCCGGGAACGGCGGCCCCGGGAGGCGCAGGAGGAGCAGCCCCCGCCCCGGATCCCTCGCGAGCCTTGGGGCAGCTCGGCGGGTCCCGACGGGGTAGGTCGTGCGCTCGCGGGCCTCCTGGCGGTTGTGGATCTTCCGGGCGGCCAGAGTGCGCGCGGGCGGGGAGGGATGGGCGCTCCCCCGGGACGCGGGACTCGTGGGGTCCCGGCTTCCCGGGGGCGCAAGGGGCTCCCGCCTCCCCTTGCCCCGTCCCCCGCTTGCTGCGCCGTCGCCCTGTCCAGCCTGCAGACGGGTCTCTAAGCGCCCAGGAGTGTGTGCGGAGCCGGCTGCGTTGTGCCCTGGGGCATCTGCCGGTGGAGCGCAGGGCCGGTGTGCGAGGAGGGCCGGGCTGCGGCTGCCTGGTTGACAGAGGAGCCTGGGCCTGAGAAGGGAGGCGGCTTGTCCAGGGCGACGGGGTCCGTGGGTGGGCTTGCTCTCGGGCCTGAGCTCCTGGGCGCGCGTGCTGGCCGCCCTGTTACTGTTACACAGAATAAGTTTCTTAAATGATCCTTACAGCAGCACATTTAAGTTCTTGTGAATAATTTTGAAACATCGTGCCTGAGTCCACCTCTTTGCCGAGAGCACCTTGTCCTGATCTAAGTAGTTAAAGGAGGTAGTAAGAAAATAGGTGAATGTAAGAGGCTATCTTGTTTTATCTTGTATTTAATGGTGGAGGATCATTTCAGTATGATTTAGTGTTTGTTCACTAGTGAGACAGATGCATATTCACTCAGTTGCCACATGGTCAGGTGGGAGCTGCAGAGTGGTAGATGCCCCCTCATTCTTCCAGTCACTTCTGAAGGTTTTAAGGTATGTTGTCACATAGGTGTCCTTTAAGGAATGTTTCTTGAGAGTACTTTCCTTGGCAATCCCCATCTCACACAACTTCATTACTTCTCTTTTCTTTCTCCAGGTGTGCTCCTACTTTCACTGTTCTCTGTGTTTTTCCAAGAGCAGTAGAAAATGAATAAATCTGTGGTGAGTGTTTCTGTTTATGAATTTTTCCACACTTGCTTATATAATATTCCCTACGAGGTGAGGAGTTCAGATTTTAAGGTGGGGATGCGAAGGTAGAAGGGGAAGAGAGGTGTGGTTGGGCAGCACGTGGAGTGCCAGAGTTGCAGCAAGCACCTCTGTCATGTTCATATGTGTGGATAGCATGATCCTTCAGAGCCCTTAAAGGTAAAGTACGAACGCTGCTTGTGCTTGAGATTAGTTTCAAAAAATGACAAATACTATTCATTGCTTGACTTACACGTACCTGCTGAAACAGTTTTGTTTTCTTGTGCGTTTTGCGATTTCTTTGTGTTGCTGTAATTGTGAACAGGCTTTCTAAGTGACAGTCCCTAAACCATGGCCAGTGGTGCCTTACTTCTGCCTCATGTAAAGGAGGCATACTGTCCAGGGAGCTCCCAGTGCATACTTTCTCTGGTAACTAAAAGAGCATCCCATAAGTGCATCGGTTTTACTGCTCAAGCCAGGGGTAGGATGAGGAATCTCGAGGAATGGACTTCCCACCCTCCAGTAAGTCTCACTAAATATTTCTCTCTGATCATCTGTCTGATTTGCCTCTCAGACTGGGCAGTGACACCTCTGGCAAGGATTGCTTATTTCCCACTCATGTTTTTCCCATAGCCTACAGTCTCGGTTCTGCCCAGCCCCTCCCCGGAACCTGACCTGGTCGAGCCACTCCTTGCCTTTGACCACTCTGCCGCCTTTTCCCTCTGCAGAGTCTGCCCTATTGGTTTCAGTGACGAGCCTCTCCTGCTCTCTTCCTGACTGCTGCTTCTGACCTCTCCATATGTCATTTCTTGCACCCCCACTCATGACTTTTTGCTTTACACCTGTCGGACCTCACCCTCCAGTGCTCTGAACCGCCCACTATGTCAGTTCTCCCATGTGGACCAGATGCCTCTGTGTGGCCACCTGCCAGCGTTTCCATGGAGGTTGTCCAGAGGACACCTCAGGTTAATAGATCCAGTAGATCCAGAAGTAATTATTTGCAGCCCCCTGCCCTTGCCTTCTGCTCTTGTCCCCGGCCGCCCTTTGTTCCATTACCTTGCCTGTCACTCTGTCCAGAAGAATGGGATTCATTCTGAGCTCTTTCTCCATCCTGTGTTATCCTTGTTGTTGTGGTACCTGGTACCTGTAAGTGGCTTCTCTCCCTTCCCCTTCATCCCTTTCTTGCCACATTAAAATTGCTCGTTCTTTCATCCATGGACCATTAAAGAAGTTTCTGTTCTATGCTACTTCCTTCCTCTGCTGGCTCAAGTATATTTTCCACATTGAGCATTTCTCCATAAATGTTAATCACATCGCTTTACCACCGTTCGGAAAGCACCTCAGGGGCTCCCTGAGTGAGTGGCAGGAAATGTGGATGTGGGGACTGGGGGCGGGGAAGCAAGCTTGGCTTGTTGGTGAGACACAGAGAGTTCTAGCTGGGCTAGGCCCTGATACTACGTGGGTGGCCCTGGGTTTGTTCTTAATCACCAGTGAGCTTAAGTATATTTTCACATGTTTGGAAGATGTTTCTTTTTTTTTTTTTTTCAATTAGTAAGCTTATTTTTTAGAGCAGTTTAGGTTGGTAGGAAAATTAGCCAGATGGTACAGGGAGACCATCAACCCCTCCCTGTCTCAGTTCCCCGCTGTTGTGAACATCTTCGTGTGGTACATTGTTTCCTTGGGTGGGTCAGTGGTGATGGGTTATTATCTGAAGCCTGTCATTAATGTTAGAAGTCACGGCTTGTGTTGTGCACTTTGGGTCCTGCATCTGTATAATTGCGTGTGTCCACCATGACAGTATCCTACAGAACATGTTTACCGCCCTAAAAGCTCCTTCCTTGGGTACCACGTATTCATTCCTCCCTCCCCTTACCTATCTTTTCACTGTGTGTATAATTTTGCCCTTTCCAGAATGGCCTGAACTGTGTGGGTTCACTTATACATGTATTTATTTCAATAAATACAGCATAGTACCAATAAAGATATTTTCCTACTATTTTCTCGCTTACTGAATCATAAGAATACAGTTTATCACACACATAACATACTAAGCACGTGTTAATCAAGTTTATGTTACCAGTAAGGCTTCTGGTCAGCAGGACACTGTTAGTCGTTAATTTGGGGGGGGGGGGTGTCAAAAGTTGTATGTGGACTTTGAGCTGTGGGGTCAGTGTCCCTAAGCTCTGCATTGTTCAAAGGACTCATACAGTTGTTCAGTTGGAGTCATACAACCTGTGGCTTTTTTAGATGGGCCCGTTTCGATTTTTGTGTGAAGTGCTTGCTCATGCCCACTGCCAGGCTTTCTGTCACAATACTGTTCTTTGTTTTTCTTAATGACTTACACAGTAGACTTGAACATTTGTATGTTTTTCCTGCTTGAATTACATTAGTAAACATTTTCTTCCAAACTTCAGTGTTTTTGGCATTACTGAAAGAACTCAGAGCTGGCTATGTATCTTCATTACGTAGAAAACTTAACTTCATTTCAGCATTAACATTTAACTTTTTAATATTTTCATTTTGATGAGTTGCATACTATACATTTTTAAAATTTCTCAAGGTGAGCATGTTTGCGAGGATAGGATTCCTAGTTTCAGAGTACCCTCCTCAGCCAGCACTGGTGCCATGGCTTTGTTCACAGTCAATGGTGGCAAGTGGGGAGGAATTTATGCTCTCATGCTTCCTTCTAGATTTTATTTTCCTCTCCTGGCTCTGGAGGATGGCTGCAGTTGTTCTCCTTGGATAGGCCACATCGTAGTGTGCTGACTTCCGAACTCTGGAGGGCCTCGTGTGTCCGAGAATGTCCTTTCTCCTGGATGTTCAGCAGTCTGGCTCGGTGGGGCCCCGTGGACTACTGTCTTCTGGCCCCAGGAGGCTCTTGCTGTCTCTGTTGTTTGGGTCCCAGCAATGCAAGTGACGTCTGTGACACGCACAGGTGGCTGTGGCACACAGAGGCTCTTTTTTAGAGTCTCTTTGTGCTTGAATTTTTGTCTAGACTCCTCTGAGGTCTATTCTTTCTCAGTTTACTGGTGCAGTGCCAGTGCTTTACCTTTCCTTGTGAAAGGAATCTCAGAAGGGGAAAGAAAACCTGTCATCAATCACAACTACCACCACCCCCTCCTCCCGACCCCATGGCAGGGGAGGGAGCAGCACTGTCAAATTGAGACAGTCACAGAGTATCCTCACTCACACATCTGATCTAGCTTCTGTGAAGATACGTAGCCAGCTCTGAGGTCTTGATTATGAAGCTATCTCTGGAATATTAATTATACTCAGTGTTCTTTTAAGACATCAAGGTTTGTTCCCTTTTGAAACACACCTAAATCCCTAAATATCTGCAGTTCTGGCTGGCTTCTTAATTCGTTAATCAGGTTTTCTGAAGCCCATTTTCTTTGAGTTTCAAATATTTGTAAAGCTGCTTGCTTGAAGCTGGAGAAAGAACAATACAGTTTTCTCCTCCCTTTGCATGTGAGTGTGAACTTGCCAAGTGACTCACACCAATCAGTAAAGAGAAACTCAGTTTGGAACATTCACAATAATGCTGTTTTTAAGCAGCAACAGTGTGTGTATTTTATGTGCATCATAAACAACAAAAACTATCATTTAAAAAAATTTTTTTCCTAATGAGGCAGAAATGCAAGCACTAAAAAATACCCTTGTAAATTGTACATTTTGTGAAGTTTTGGGCTCCGATCTTCATCAGGGTGGCCACAGGCTTAGCTGGAGATGTCTGAATGAAGGGTGGGCAGAGCTCCTCAAAGACCTGCTCACTGTTGCTCTGCGAGACCATCTTCTGAGGCCAGGCTGGGCCAGTTCTGCACACACATTGGTTTGGATTGGGCAGGGACCACTTTATAAAGTGCTCAGTGCCCCACCAGCAGCTGGTGCTCTGACCCCAGCACCTTTACCCTTCCCAGGCCAGCAGAACGTGGCCCCTGGATGTCCTCTCACCTGGAGCTTGGGAGAATAACAGGTTCCAGTGACCAGGCATCTCGGGGATCTTGCCAACAGGACACATTCTGTACTCTTTGATCGTCCCACATCAAGAAGCTTAGATTTCCAGTTGTCATCAAGAGTATATGGTCCTTTCCAATGGCCCCTGACCTTGACACGCCTTTCCCTTCACTGCCTTCTGCACCACTCCTTCCTCAATGTTTTGTCAGAATCCATGGGGCCTCTTTGTTAACAGCACGTTGACACTGCTTTATGATTTTTTCCTTGGTGGCTGCATAAGCTTGATACCTGCATTGCCTTTAGTTGCTTAAACTTCTGTGTCTTCTGATTAGTTCCTGTCATTATTTGAAAAGAGCAATAAGACGCATAACAGATGGTCAACAGTAACACATAGATAGGTGTCATTGAGAAGTATGTATTATATCCAGAGAACTTTGCTGAGGGCTTTCCATGGATTAGCCCATTTGATGCGGGTACTATGTTATGTGAAAGGCCTTACTATTAGTTTTATCTTAGAGTTAGTGATACTGCAGGACGTTATAATGGCCAGTGTATTTGAATGGAACAGTATTCAGAAGACCCACATTTGGGATCCCTGGGTGGCTCAGCAGTTTAGCACTGCCTTCGGCCCAGGGCGTGATCCTGGGGTCCCGGGATTGAGTCCCACGTCGGGCTCCCTGCATGGAGCCTGCTTCTCCCTCTGCCTGTGTCTCTGCCTCTCTTTCTCTCTGTGTCTCTCATGAATAAATAAATAAAATCTTTAAGAAAAAAGATGAAGAAGAAAAAAAAAAAAAGAGAAGAAGACGACCCACATTTAAAGGTCTGGTTTGGGCAGCCTCTGGGTCTGTTATGAGCTGTTTGCCCTCTTCAGAACTGTGCTCCTGGCCCCCTGGAATGTGTAAATGGGAAGAAAGGGGATTCCGAATTCCCTGGCTGGGAATTAGGAACAGCTGAACCAAACAATTGCTGACAATTCATATGGCAGCCGTGATCAGATCTGTGTATGCTTACCTTGCAATAAAATACACAACTGGAATGTTTCTTGCCGAGCTTGCTTGTTGCTTGGTTGTGGCCAGTATAGCAGATCAGCTCCTGTAAGCTGTAGGAGGAACAGGTGTGAGCAGAACCAGCAGTTGAATTTCGGGCTGTTGAGTTTGGATCTGGGACATGTGTGTGGAGTTTAAGAGCGAAGTCTGGGTGGGTGGTATACATTTGGGACATGCTGACATATAAATGGGAATTAAAGCCATGAGGTCCTGTAGGGTCACAGCAGGGTGCAGACAGGAAAGAGTAAAGGACCAAAAATAGCCATGGCCCTCTAACTTCAGGATGACATAGAGAACAGGGAAGCTCGTAAAGGAGACAGAAGGAGCAGCAGGAGAGGTCAGAGGGGAGCTAACATTGATAATATTATGGGAGCAGAAAGGAGGAGTAAAGTGCATCCTGCATTTCTATGAGTGCCGGTCAGACCTGTGCTTCTTGGGGCAGGAGCTGTATCTGGTGGCCTTTGGGTCCCCAGCAGCCAGGATTGTTCCGGGCTTATAGTGCAAGATGGTATTTTCTTTTTTGTGTATACTGAATGAACTTATCTTGGCATATTTCTGATATCTTTGTTTTCTTTCCACAATAAAGAAGGTATACAGTGTTTATAGTTAACTTCACCAGTGAGCTTGGAAAGCTGTCGTCCTCATATGCCTTCACCTTATCCAGTTCTGATCATGGTACTGTTACAGGGGCCAGTGTCATTCAAGGATGTAGCTGTGGACTTCACCCAGGAAGAGTGGCAGCAGCTGGACCCTGAGCAGAAAACCACCTACCGGGATGTGATGCTGGAGAACTACAACCACCTTGTCTCAGTGGGTAAGGAGAGCCCGCTTTCTCTATTGCTAAGATACACAGGATTTCCCTCGAATGTGCCGACTTTCACTTTGAATTTGATGGGACTGATGTGAGTGGCCTGTTCTGGGGACCAGGCAGGGCATTTTGGTCTCTACCTCCTCAGTGAAAGGTTCTAAGTGTGGTGCTGGTCATGAGGCAGCACCATCCTCAGATGACAGAGACCCAGCAGCCCTGCAGTCAGGCTCAAGTTCTCTTTCATTTCTGTTAACAGGCTGTCACATTATCAAACCGGAAGTTATCATCAAGTTGGAGCAAGGAGAAGAGCCATGGATAGTAGGAGGAGAATTCCTACCACAGAGTTACCCAGGTGTGTTAGTGCAGGCAGTGCGGAGATTGGTGCTTTGGAAGGGTTTTCCCGGGGATTCTTCATGGCCCCAAAGCTGCAGAAGTGACTACACACAGTCATCTGTGTGCTCTGGCAGCCTGGGTCCCGCTCCCAGCACCTTCTTCCTTATGAGAATCTGGGTTTGCAGAGCACTGCCATGTGTGCCCCTTCCCAGAGCCCTCACCAGTCACGTCCCCCTTCCCCCATGCCTCACGTCTCACTTGCTCTCACAGCATTTTCAGCCACCCGATGTCGCGGGTTCTTTGTTTTCAGGTGTCCATAAATCTGTCATTGAAAAGTAACTAATGGGACTCTTCGGTTCTTGCCACCTTCCTTTTTATTTCCTCTTTTCTGTGAAATGCCTCACACTGGTTTCTGTCCCCGGTTTCACAGCTCACTATTCCGAGGGCAAATTCTCAACCCCATCCTGAGCCTGAGACAGGAAGTTGTGTGGCACTATGCCTGGGTGCTGCTCATCCTCCCTGAGAACCAGGCCTTATGTTTGGTGACAGCAGTGTCTGGGTCTCCTGCCTGCCCCTCTTGTCTCTTACTGTTCTGTCCCAGCGCTCAACTAGCATCCTGTCCTCTGTGACACTCAGTGTGGTACATAGGAGTTATGATTCCTTTTCCTGAAAGGTCTACTTCCCCCTTCAGTGGGTTCTGGTTTCTGAGTTCTTCAAAGTGCTCCTCCTACCTCTGTCCTTAGGGTTGTTATTTGACTGTCTGATGCTTTACCATCCCTGTCCCCCGTCCAATATCTCCTGTGGTAGTTGCTCAGGGCACTGGCAGGATGTGTTCTTTGGAGTTTCCAGGGGACCTTGTCACTGGCTGCCCAGGAGGAGCCTTCAGTGACTCCTTGCCACTTCTGGAGGGATTGTTGATTCCTCCTCTTCCCTGTGCTACCTGTGTTTTCACAGAACTCTTGCTAAACTCCATGGGGCCCTCACTCCTAAATGCCTTCTGTTGATGTGCTCATTGTCCCTGGAGCTTTACCTCAGAGGGGTGTGCTCTGTTGGCAGATAACAACACATCCTTCCAGACGGAACTCAGCATTTCCACCCCCTCCTCCACATTTTCCCTCCTAGCTCTTATCATTATTCCAGTCTGCTCCTTCTCCTAAGGTGACCACCTCATGGCCAGACCTTGAAAAAAGTTAAGTCTGATCAAGTAATCTGTTATTTGGTAGTACATATTTTTTGCTTGAGCTTCTTTCTTCCCTAGATTATAATCCCATAAAGAGAAGGGCATGTTCCCCCTTGCCCCTTAGTATGTAATGTGTAGTCTGCATTTGAGTATCAGGAGCCAGGCGGGTGAAAGAACTTTCTAGTCCATCTATTGGAAAATAATTTATAAGCAATTCTAAATATGCATGCCTAAGTCACATCCCCATTTATTCTGCAGGTGACTGAAAGATACGCATGGGATTCAGGTTAAGAGCAACTGCTCTGATTTCTACTTAAGAGTTTAAAGGAAATATGGAATAGGATCATACTTTCTAAGAGACCGGATTTGCTTAAGAGAGTTGCATGGTGTAATTTAAAACTCAGCATTTCATGTGGAATGTTGATGATCTGATGCACAGCTGAACCGCTGTTAAAGTCATTGCATGGAGAGTAATTATTTTCAGTTTTAAGGGGAGATGGCACTAATGAGGTGAGAAAGGATTTGAGACATTTATGTTTTTGTTTTTGTTTTTGTTTTTTTAATATGGAGACTCCCTGAATGGTTTTGAGTATATCAGGGTGGTGGTCCAGTGAACTGAATAAAACAATAAGAGCAGAGACTTATGTTTGAAGGTTAGCTGGGCGTTGTTGGCACCTCAGCAATCTCAGAAGAAGCTAATGGTGCCTGAGATAGTACTCCATCTCTCCCAAGTGATTATGAAGTGGTGTGGTGCCCAGTGTTGATCCCTCCTCCACACACACACCCAAGCCCCCTTGGGTATATCAGATGACACTCTTTGCCAAACAAATAGCTTGGTTTTTCTGGAGCAGAAGTTATTCTTTGTAGACTAGTATAAACCCAGTTTGGAATTCATACTGTAGATCTAGGTGGAAAGTATTCTTTGTCAGATGTTATCTTCCATTTATCCTTGGGAGGACACAGTACAGTTTCATTTGATGTGGATGAAAGCAAGTATAACAGTCAAGTTTGTCTAAAATCTTGTAAGATAAGTAAAAATAGCAATTTGGGGAATCTGATTTTTAAGGTTTGTAAGTGAAAATGAAACTAAATGAAAATCAGGAGTGGTGAAGTCTGTTCACAGTCAGAATTAAGTGACACCAGTGTATCAGAGGCAAGACTAGTTTAAGGAAATTGCCAGGAGATTGAAAATGGGAAAAACAGTTGCTGCATTACTGAGCATGTGTTTTGTGCCACATGCTGATCTGAGCACATTATGAATTGGCGTAATCCAACAGCAACCATATAACTTAGGTACCATTGTCTCCATGTCACCTGTGGGTGATCCTGAGCCACAGGTGACATAAGGACTCTCCCCAGGTCACCCAGCCAGAATACATGTCCAGATAGAAACAGGTAAAGTTCATAGTCTGAATGAGGTCAGTTTAAATCATAACATCAATAGAGTATTTACAAAACCTTAAACTTCTGAAGAGCTGTTATGCTCTGGTCTATTTTATTCTTCCTGTTGGAGATACAGAGTTCCCGGGGCTCTCTTCCCAAGTGACATAGAACCACAATTAGCTAGAGTCCTGGCCACACGGCTGCTACTCTAAACATGGGTTTGGGTAGAAGCTGATTTGGCCCTACTGTGTGGAATCTGGGCAAAATAGTTTGGAATGACCTAGGCCAGTGAGAATGTTGCCACAAAATCTCAGTAAAAGGTGATGGTGCCTGAGACTATAGTTGTTTCTTCCAACTTGCTGCAGAGCGGTATAGTGCCCAGTGCTGGTCCCCTCCTCCACACCTGATGCCTCTGAGGCGCCTGTGCACCACTCCTCCTTGGCAGTGCTCCTTGTCACCCTTCATTCACCCCGTTTGCTGCCTGTCAGCTATGCATCTACTGTCCTTCCTTTCCCTGTAACTGCTGTGTTTATATTTTACTGTTTGTATCCAGTTTTGAACAAAATCTTACAAAGTAGCAAAGATCAAATGTGCTTGTGTTTTTCCCTTTCCTTACCTCAGAAGTATGTGTGTATATGCACATGCGTGCGTGTTTATTATATGTGTGTGTTTATTATAAACCATAACAATAGGGGAAAGAGGTACACTTGCAGTGAGTCCATGGAGCTCACATTTACACCAAAATGAAATGCTTGCCTGTAAGTCACCTTCCATATCTTATGTAGGAAGATATATAAAATTATGTTAATTTTGCCTCTTTTTAGAAGTCTGGAAAGCCGATGATCTGGTAGAAAGAGTCCAGGAAAATGAAGGGAAATATTCAAAGCAAGCTGTATCCTTCAACAGCAAAACCCTGATTGAAGAGAGAGGTAATGTTCTTGGTAAGACTTTTAATGTGGAAACGAACCCCATTCCTTCAAGAAAAATGTCCTATAAATGTGACTCGTGTGAAAAGAGTTTGAAATCTGTTTCTGAATATATTAGTAGTGATGGCAGCTATGCAAGCATAAAGCCTGATGAATGTAGTGCATGTGGGAAACCACTTCCCCATGTTAAACTTGAGAAAACTCATCCAGGAGATGAATCTTATGAATTTAATCAAAATGGGGAAGCTTATAGTCTAAATGAAGAAAGTATTTATCAGAACATTCATATTTTGGAGAAACCCTTTGAATATATTGAATGCCAGAAAGCCTTTCAAAAGGATACAGTTTTTGTTAATCACATGGAGGAGAAGCCCTATAAATGGAATGAATCTGAAATAGCCTTTCTGCAAATGTCCAACCTCAGCGCACACCAGAGGTCTCATATGGAATTGAAGCCCTTTGAATGCAGTGCATGTGGGAAATCCTTCTGTAAAAAGTCAAAGTTTATCATACATCAGAGGACTCACACAGGAGAGAAACCTTATGAATGTAATCAGTGTGGGAAATCCTTCTGCCAGAAGGGGACCCTCACTGTCCATCAGCGCACACACACAGGGGAGAAACCCTATGAATGTAACGAATGTGGGAAAACCTTCTACCAGAAGTTACACCTCATTCAACATCAGAGAACTCACTCAGGAGAGAAGCCCTATGAATGTAGTTACTGTGGAAAATCCTTTTGTCAGAAGACGCACCTCACACAACACCAGAGAACACATTCAGGAGAGAGACCCTATGTTTGTCATGACTGTGGAAAAACCTTCTCCCAGAAGTCCGCACTTAATGACCATCAGAAAATTCACACAGGTGTGAAGCTCTACAAGTGTAACGAATGTGGGAAGTGCTTCTGCCGCAAGTCTACTCTCACCACACATCAGAGGACACACACCGGAGAGAAGCCCTACGAATGTAATGAGTGTGGGAAATTCTTCTCGCGGTTATCCTATCTCACTGTACACTACAGGACTCATTCAGGAGAGAAGCCCTACGAATGTAATGAGTGTGGGAAAACCTTCTACCTGAATTCAGCCCTCATGAGACACCAGCGAGTGCACACCGGAGAGAAACCATACGAATGTACCGAGTGTGGAAAGCTCTTCTCTCAGCTGTCGTACCTCACTATACACCACAGAACTCATTCAGGAGTGAAACCCTACGAATGTAATGAGTGTGGGAAGACCTTTTACCAGAACTCAGCCCTTTGCAGACATCGGAGAATACATAAAGGAGAAAAGCCCTACGAATGTTATATATGTGGGAAGTTCTTCTCTCAGATGTCGTACCTCACCATACACCATCGAATTCATTCAGGAGAGAAACCCTATGAATGTAATGAGTGTGGGAAAACCTTCTGCCAGAATTCAGCCCTTAACAGACATCAGAGGACACACACAGGAGAGAAAGCTTATGAGTGTTACGAATGTGGGAAGTTCTTCTCTCAGATGTCCTATCTCACCATCCACCATCGGATCCATTCGGGAGAGAAGCCCTTTGAATGTAATGAATGTGGAAAAGCCTTCTCTCGGATGTCATACCTCACTGTACACTATAGGACTCATTCAGGAGAGAAGCCCTACGAATGTAACGAGTGTGGGAAAAAATTCTATCACAAATCAGCCTTCAATAGCCATCAGCGGATTCACAGGAGAGGGAATGTGAATGTACTGGATGTGGGGAGGCTTCTCTGAAGTCAGAGAACCTTTCCATGTGGTGAGTGGGCAACTCCTGCTGACCCACATCAGAGCTTACACGGGTGATCTGCACAAGCCTTTGTGTTAGACTTGAAGCCTGAAAGTTCACAGGGTAGAAACCCCAACTGTACCAAGACCACAGGACTTGTTGGATAACAAACTATACAGGAGTAAAAATTTATATGTATTTAGAATGTGTATGCACTTCACCGTGGACTCAAACTGTTTTACATATCAGGGAATTCATGCCAAGGGAAAAATCTCTCCATTTTAAGGAAGGTGGAAAATGTACTCCTTTGGAAATTACAAAATGTTATGCTTCTGATGTAGTACTAAGCTTCTTGAAAACAAAAATACAGAAGATAAAGATACTTATGTAAATAGAAGCTGTAAAACCACCTGATAGTAATCAAGACCACAGCATAGCAACCTTACACTCACATGGGAGTGCTTCCTGGGAATGTAGGACTTAACATTTTTGAGGGGTCTTCAGTTTCTTTGCTTGCTTTTTAGGATGCTACATGAAATGTATGTTCAGTTTGAATCATGTTTGAAAAGTCATTGTATCCTTATTAGAATAATTTGTAATACATGGTAAGGTAACCCATTTTAAATAGCTCTACCATGTTAGGATCCTGATATTCACTGCCCCTGAACTAACATCTGATAGTATAAAGTATGCTGCTTCTTGTACTCTCGCCTGGAGTTCATAAATGTCTTTGATTGTTGTTAATGAACTAAGTCTTCTGTGAAGAAGCCAATGTCTTTAGAACATGTTCAGCTGTATCTGAGTCAGCAAGAGTTAGAAATCTATGCATATGGTAGAAAAGCGCATAGATAATTTTAAGATGTTACTGCCAGATATTTCCAGTAGTCTAAGAAGCACCTATAGTATTTACTGTACTCTATCAGTTATATTTACTTAAAA
The DNA here is from genome assembly GCF_003254725.2 of Canis lupus dingo. Lineage (NCBI taxonomy): Eukaryota > Metazoa > Chordata > Mammalia > Carnivora > Canidae > Canis > Canis lupus. The sequence goes on along the minus strand of NC_064248.1, from coordinate 11,864,370 downwards.
TATTTAAGTACTTAAAATATTTCCATTTGTATCAGGTTTTTTTTTCTCCATCTGTTGTTTTATTTGGATGCTTACATTAAGTGTGCAGAGCACACATACTATGTAACTTAGGAATTATCTGTATTTTTTTTTATAACGATAGTGTTTTTAAAAATTGTGCTCTATTCCTATGTAAATGAATGAAGAACTCTTCATATGGGTTTTTGGCAGACACTGTTGAGTGATCCTGGTTACTCACTCTTTATTGTTTGCTGGCGGAGTTTGGGTGTCCATTTCTCCTCATGGAATGGGGGGAAATCCTGACAGGTTTCAGTTAATAATGATAATCCTTTTTCATTGCCAGCAATTGGTTTAGAATGGTCACAGGACCCAGTTCTATGCAGATAAAGGAGATAGCTGACAGGTTATTTCTGAAAGGTTCAAATAATGAATCCTGCAGAGTTAAGCAGAGTCTTCTGTTGAACATTGCCTTCATTGCATGTGATGCCTGGCTGTGTCTTTCAACAATGAATTATAATTTAAACATGGCAGAGCAGAAAGACTGGGAGGACTGGGACCTGAATGATGTTGAGCCGCTGAACCAGCTGTGGCTCCTCTGTGGCTCCTCTGCTTCTGGACTGTCGCTTCTGTAGGAGATGAAATTTACCTTGGAGCAGGTTGATTTAGGTTGCTCTGTTAGCAGATAGCTGAAGATACAAAGTTATACCTTTGTAGGAATTATGCAATTGAGAAGTGGACTTTAGGTAAATCATTTATTTAGAAGTACTGATAGAGAGGTTGATCTAATTTTCTGTAAATTTTGATGTAAATAGTCGGGGCACTACCAGTCAACTTGAAACAATTAAATGTGTATGTTTCCTTGAATGGTTACATCATTGACCTAAGAATATTTAGAACCTGATAACAATGCCAGATATACCTTCCTTTTTACAATGCATGACATAAATTTTGTTTAGGTTAATTTCTTTTATTCATGGATCATTTTTCCACTGTTAATTCATAATATATGGTGTGGAGGTAAGGACGTTTGCTTTCCAGTGATTAGCCCCATAGCCTATATTTGAATAATTGACACCTGCCCACTGAGATGAAATGCCGTATTTTTCATGTATTCTGATCATTTGTGGCACCAGTTTTTGTTGCTCAGCACTTTCCCTCCATATTCTTCTAGCTGATTGTGAGTATGCTATATAATAGGAATGAAAAGTCTGGTAGATTGTATAGATTTGTGTAGGAAAATATACTGATAGTGTATTTGTTGAAATGATACCTATAAAGAGTTCCCACAGTAGTTTGTCATTATAGCTTAAATACACAGTATGCATTTTAAGTAAAATATTTTAAAAGTTTAAATGATTCACCACATTCTTTTTCTCTTACGGAGTGCCTGCACAGGAAAGGGCCTGGTGCATGGAATGGTCTTGAACTGCCTATCTGATGACGTAGTCATGTGATTAGTTTGTAGTTTCAAAGATATCAGCAATTTCATTCTGTATCTCTGAAAGTGGAATCAGTGGCATGTTCTTCTATAGTGACATTTTTTTTCTTCTTCCCTAGAGGCACTTAAAATAATGGTTTGTCTTAAATTTGATGGAATGTAGTTTTTGAAAAGTTTTTAACTGTTCCTGGCAAGAGTGTAAGATGCACAGGCCTGAGTTCATGAAAGAGCACTAGCAGGATGTCAGGTCTCCTATCCTGCGCAAGGACTGAATGTGGAATTGGGGCAGAGCGGGAGCTTTTGTGCGTTATATATAGTCACCTTATAATTTGAAGTGTGAATGGATGATGAACTCTGAAAGGGGTTTTCAAGGGCTCAGCAGAAGGAATAGCCCTTCTGGCAGGTGGCCATGTGAGATTCCCCCAATTTTTTGTATCATTGAGTCAGTGAAACAGTGGTTCATTCATACTTATCAAATAGGTCTAGTTGAAGCTATGGCGATAACACCAAGGCCTTATCCTCTCAGAGATCCCAGAGTCACCCTCTTTATTCCATAGCTGTGTGCCTGGGTGGCTGTCCAGTTAAGCTCCCCAAGGGAGGCTGTATAATCCATATGACTACAGCCCAGATACTGCCCACTTTATAGAATGCCTGTAAATAAGCAAATTCCTTATCCTTTTCATCACAGAGGTGACTACATCACAGATAAATTGCTTTTCCCTTCCCTGAATTTAAAGTCTGTGATGTCTGCCAGACTGAACTGACATGGGCTATTGACTTGTTCCCAGAGCCCAACTTGGGCTGCCATGGAAGTAAGAGTGGTTTGCACATCCAGGAGACTACAGTGGAGGGGCTCCTGCATGAGGTGTGAGCAGCCAGACAGTGGTGAAGCAGGTGCTGGGGAACCTTGGGATTGAGATCTACACTCTGCTGCTCTTAATGTAGCATCCCAAGCACCTTATTGCCCAGCACGGTGCCTTCATGAGACAGAAAGGATGCATCAGCTAGATGAGGAGTGGACACAACAGACACAGGCACAGTGCTGGCCTGGAGCATCCTCTTCTCACTCCACAGCCAGGTCATTACAGTAAGTGGGCACATTCTGTTTTGGATGGAGGAGGACCATTAGGTGATGATACCATGCCCTGAGAGCAGAGGATCCATCAGGAAGGGGGTGCCTCGTGGCTGGGGGTGGGCTTTTTCCTGTAATACATAGGTCTACTGAAGCCACCCTGAAGAACAGGAACGAGGGATTAGACCATCACCCTGTTAGTCATATCATCCGAGATTTGCAGATTCCCAAGTGAAAATTAATGCTAGAAAAAGCAAACCTATAAGTTTACTAAGAGCTGCACCACACGTCTGCACAACTGGCAAGCTTAATGGAATGTAGAAATCCAGATTTCAAAAGAAGTGTATTGGTTATATGAAGTAAGAACAGTTACTCTAAAAGAGGTGGGGGACAGGGCATGGACACAGCCAAAAACCAGTTAGTGGATTGTGTGATAACAGCAAGTGGTTTGCCCAGGATGCCAGGAAGAAGAGATGCATGTGATAAACAGACTCAGAACACAGTAGACATAATACCCGTATCCTGGAGTTCTTAAGATAGGATGGGAAGAAAATTATGAATTAAAAATTTCTCAAGTTAAAAAAGAATGAAATTAAAAAGAGCTTTTGTGTTGCCAAGTGGAAAGATACAGAAAAGTCTCGGGCCTGTAAAGCAAAATGGTTTACCTAAAGACTAATAACTAGAATACATGAGGATATCCAGCGAAGTAGCAAAAAAAAGGGCAGGGCTTAAAAAAAAAAAAAAAAAAAGGGCAGGGCTTAGAATCCTCCATCATTAGAAATAGGCAAGTTAAACCAGTAAAGTACCCCTTACACTGCTCAGAGTGGCAGAAACAATAGTGACATGAACGGTAATTGGTAATATCTGTATACTGTAGAAGTGCGTAAACTGGCCTGGAAATACCTTTTAAAATTCACATGTGTGCCTTCCCACACAGTGGCCCTACTAATACACTTTTCTGTCCCAGAGGTACTCTGTACACACGTGGATGTATATACAGAATGATTTTGTCAACAAGGTTTTCGAGATAGCCTAGGTCACAGGAAGAGGTAAGTAAAACACGGATCAAGAAGTAGAGTGCTATCCAGCAGTTAGGAGTATATGCCATATCTGGAGGTAGCACATTTGATAAAAGATAGACAATTTTTAAAAATGGAGTGAGATTTCCTTACACAGGCTGCTGTGGAATGTGCTCAAGGTCATACAGACTAGTGTGAATGGAAAGAGAATAGAATCAGGGTTTGGAATGAAGAATCAGGTAAAGAATGGTTTCCATGCAGAAGCCAATATTGAAAATCAATGTTTTAAATTGAATGTTATGATGAACACTATTCTCCAAGACTCCAGAAACATTAAAACACACAAAAATTAAAGGACCAGAGAAATAAAAATCCTCAGTGTTTTATGCTGTTAAGTTTCAGCCAGAGTTTCGCAGCCTAGGTGCCTAAATGATGTCTGTGTCCTTTTTAGCAACTTCACCCCAAGGCAACTTCCAGTAAAATGGTCGTAGTTGCTCCATTTGTTGGTCATTCTGTACTTTAATTTAAAACATCCTTTTAAACATTCTTCCTGGGATGAGGGAGTGCCCACCCTGAAGTTATCTGCATCACATCATAGGACTCGTTTAGTGGGACAACCTGCACTGCTCAGGACTCCACAGTGTCCACCTTCCTTCCCTCTGTGAGAGATCCCCCTTGCGTCTAGTTTCAGCCAGGCACACCACTGCAGATCTGATTTCCCAGCATCAGCTAGCTGAGGCCAGGGACTGAATTTAGGTCGAGGGGGTGTGAGTGGGGTAATTTGTCATCTTCTGAGTCCTAAAAGAGAACTGTCATTTCCCACTGCCTTGTACTCCCTTCCTTGGCTGTGACAGAACCATGGTGCTGAGCCACCTTCTACCCTGAGAACAAGGAGAACACCTGAGGGCAGGATTTGGCTGACATGCCAGGTGAGAACACTTCAGGCTTGTGGGAACAGCCCTGCCTCTGTAGTGAATGTACCTGTCCCAATAAACCTTTATGGGACACAAAGTTCAATTTCATTGAATTTCACATCACATAAAATATTATTTTGATCTATTATTGTGATTATTACATTACTTACAAATGTAAAACCCATTCTTGGTTTACAGGCTGTGCCAAAGAGGCAGCACTCCAAATGTGACCCATGAATTCTCTGTACCTTAGTGACTCCTCTCTAGGAAATGGGAAAGTACCAAGATTAAGAGGACTCTATTCTCTGGAGAACAACCTGGAATGGGGCTATCCTACCTCCCTGGACCACCTGTTAGTTTGGGATTGTATGTGAGATAGCAATTGTCTATCTTGGCAGCTAATCCAACACTAATACAGAATTAGCCAACAAAAATGAACTACCGTCACTTCTAAACTGTGACAGATGTGTTCCTCTCAAACCTAGTGGTACATACACGGCTAGAAGAAAGTCATGGGAAGAAAGCAGAGTTAAGGGCGGCCCACTCAAAACCTTTATAATACAATTCTAGCAGAATCAGCAGTAATCCTAATAAAATATGCCGTATTTTTATCTTGAGAAAAATGCGTGCTCAGATCTTTATTTCTAAATATTACTCTTCACCAAATGGAACCAAAGCTCTTTAACCAAGGCTGATCAGGAAACTAAAAGCATAGAACATTTACTTGTAAAAGGGAAGTACTCAAGAATTGATGGGTGTGGCAGACAAGGGAAATGGAGGGCTCTATCCTCCCACCCTGCAGGAACAACTAATGAGCTGGCAACCTCTGCCAAACTCTGGAATCTAGTCCAAAACTCAAAACCACTAGGGGAGACTTGATGAGAGGGGGGCAGCTGTGCAGCCAGAGCTGGGACTTTAAATGGCCCACCTGCCATCCCCCACACCTCCAATCAGCTGCCACATGGTAATAGCCTGCGGTCCCAAGTCCTGAGGCCAGGGGGTGAGTTACAGACCTCAAACAGTTTCAGGGTGGGTTTCACCTGCTGGACCACCATCTGTAGGAGGGCTGCATGGGCTTTCCCATGTTTCCTGGACTCAGTCACAGGTCTGGGCAGCTTCCCAGATGGTTTGTGCTGCAAGCATGGAAAGGCACAAATCCTGGCTGTAGCAAGCTGGGGCAAGGAATGACCATCCTTGGTCATTTTTTCCTCTCTTTTTCTTCCCCCTCCTATCTCTTTTTTTAAATACTTTTTTCAGCTCCAGCTGGCAAAACACACCTAACCCTTGGGTTGATGGAACAAAATTTAGTGGCTGCACAATACATAACTACTGAAACAAAAAAGTCAAAAAGCACATAAAAAGAACCGACAAAACAACAAAAACTCTGGGAGAGGGTGAGAATCTGGTTTCCAGAGTTGCCACATTATAACATTAAACAGTATAGGTTTCAGCAAATAATAAGAGATGTAAAGGAACTAGAAGGTCTGCTCCTGTCACAGGAAAGAGAACCCGACCTCTGTCGCCACGAATCCCTCGTCTCTGGTCACTGGGGATTGGTCCCAGCCAGCTAGGTCAGGAGTGTGCCACTCTTGGTGGGTGATGATTGGGTCTAAACGCAAAATCCCAGAGGCTTTGGAGAGGAGCCTGGTAAGTCCACTCTGGAGACTATCTCTAAGAACTAATGTGGGAAAAGCCAAGAAAGATTTAAAAAATAGAATGAAGAGACATGTGCTTTTCAATACATGGAAAAACATAGTAAAGCAACAGTAATTGAAAACATCTTGTTCAGCATGATTAGAAAATAAGGGGGGATCTGGGTGGCTCAGTGGTTGAGCATCTGCTTTTGGCTCAGGTTGAGATCCTGGGGTCTGGGGATCAAATCCCACATCAAGCTTCCTGCATGGAGCCTGCTTCTCCCTCGGCCTATGTCTCCGCCTCTTTGTGTCTCTCATGAATAAATAAATAAATAAAATATTTACTTAAAAAATCCTATAGGGGTCCCCAGGGGGGTATCTTTTAAAAAAGAAAAAGAAAATAAGTCAGTAAAACAGAAAACATACCTAGAATCAGTATTTCCAAGCTGCGAGTCAGGACTGCCTGCAAACAGGAGAAAACCCAAGATAACCAAGCTGCTGGCAGCCCTGCCATTCAAACCAGCAACCGTTGGGCTACGTGTCTACCAAAAGCCCTAGGAGGAGCTCCCCTGGACCCCCACTGGCCTCAGATTAAGTGTCCATCCCAGGAACAGCTAAACTGGGCCCAAAGGGTGGGTCCTGTGACTGGCCCACCAGGGAATGTGCCAGCTCTGTAGTATCAGCTTCCCTTTCTGGAAGAATGTGGAGACGAGCACTAAACAGACAAAAAGGAAAGCAAATGATAATTTAGTCTGTGATAAAGATAGTATTTCAAGTCGGGGACAAAAAGATTAATTCAGTGGAGTAAGGACAACTAACACTTCGTTAAAATAAAAATCAGTCACATCAAGAAAAAAGTGGGAAAAGATCAATGAATGATTCCATTTTTAAAACTCAACTCCTATTGGGATGCCTGGGTGGGTCAGCAGTTGAGCATCTGCCTTTGGCTCAGGGCATGATCCTGGGGTCTGAGATCGAGTCCCACATCGGGCTTCTTGCAGGGAGTCTGCTTCTCCCTCTGCCTATGTCTCTGCTTTTCTCTCTGTGTCTCTCATGAATAACTAAATCTTCTTTTAAAAAAGTCATCTCACATAAAGAATAATACTTAACTGGGTTGTAAAAAGAAATTTCCTGTGCCCTGCTTCTTTCAAACCAGAAATAACATGATTTCATCATGGCATGGAAATTCACAGGGCAGAAAGCAGTCACTGAATCATTTTCTCAAATCATTCTTGCTCCCAAATTCCTGTATCTAACACTTCCAAATTACAGAATTAAAAAATAATGCATACCTCTGTATACATTAGGATGCCTCATAGCTCCAAGTAATCAAAAAACCTCAACTCCAACAGGCGTAAACTAAAAAAGCTAATAATGACCTCAGTCTTCCTGGTACACAGCAGCTTCTGAGCTGGAGAATCCACCAATTAGTGTCCCTGCTCGTGGTCCTGCCCTCCCTCAGCTCACTATCCTGTCAGCCCTGAGTCACAAGATGCAATCAATGGGGATCCAGATGGACAATGCCATTCTGTTCCTGATTCTTTATTGATGACAAAACCTTCCCCCCAAACCACCTGCATACTTCAGTTTCTGGTCCTTCTTCCAGTCCCAAACACCTCGTGGTTAGGGAAGATAAGCAGGCCACATCAAGGAGGAAGGGGATGGGAGCTGCCAACCCGCTATAAGCAACCTGTCTGCAGCAGGAAGCAAGGATCAGGGCAGTCTCTGACAATGTGCCTGTGCACATGGCCGCTGGGTTCCTCACACGCGGCCTGCACCACGTGCCTCTGCACCCTCACCAATCCCAACGGGAGTTGGAAAGAGAAGGGTGTTTTCTGTACACAACTCTATTTTAAGCGCTTGCTAACAGCTAGATCCTGCTTCTGCACTTTATGAATGTGTGTTCATTAAACCAGGCAAGCCCAAGACACTTTTTTTTAAGGCATTTGGCTTTATTGAAGAGCAGATCAGTAACAACAGTCATCACTATTTATTCCCAAAAAACGCAGAGAATAGGTGAGGTGCTTTTGTTGAACAGTTGTCAGAGCTGTTAGGAAAGAGTGAATACCCATGTGCTGACAACCGTGCTCAACACTTGCTCAAATTTTGTTTTCCTATTTTTTTGCTTCATTTAATTGTGTACACGTTCTTTTCCCAAACCACTTCACAGCTGCAGATGTGACAGTTCACCTGTTCTGCGCAGTGTCCTAGAAACTCACATTCATAACCATTATCACACTGAAGACAATTACTCTAATTCCCTAATATTTTCCAATACCCATTCCACATTTAAATTCCTCCAAATAGGGATCCCTGGGTGGCGCAGTGGTTTAGTGCCTGCCTTTGGCCCAGGGCGCAATCCTGGAGACCCGGGATCGAGTCCCACGTTGGGCTCCCGGTGCAGGGAGCCTGCTTCTCCCTCTGCCTGTGTCTCTGCCTCTCTCTCTCTCTCTCTCTCTCTCTCTCTCTCTCTCTGTGACTATCATAAATAAAAAAATAAAATAAATTCCTCCAAATGCCTCCAAAGTACCTACATGGTGTCTTTCTGAGCTGGATGTTTTTTGGATCCAATCAAGGATCATGCACTGCATCTGATTATGTCTTGTTAATATCAGGATTGAAAGAGTCCCGCTGGCCTTTTCCCTCTTTTTAAAATGACACTAATTGGGCAGCCCTGGGTGGCTCAGCGGTTTAGCGCCCCCTTCAGCCCAGGGCATGATCCTGGAGATCCGGGATCGAGAACCATGTCAGACTCCCTGCTTGGAGGCTGCTTCTCCCTCTGCCTTTCTCTCTCTCTCTCTCTCTCATGAATAAATAAATAAAATCTTTAAAAAAAAAATGACACTATCTTCTGAAGAGACCAGGCCAACTGTCTTGGTGGATGCCCCACATTCTGGATTTGATTGTTTTCTCCACTGAAGTTGTTCCCCTCTTCCTCTCTTGTATTTTCTGGCAAGAGCATGCTACAGTGCAACGCATAGACCTCACGCAAGAGGCACACGATGTCACCACGGTTGAGACTGCTGCATTTTATCACTGGTGAAAGTGGGGCAGTCATTCCATTGTGAAGGTGTACATTTTCCAGGGTCAGTGAGGGAGATATCTGTGGGAGAGTCTCTGGCATTGCACAAATACTGTTTCCTTTGCATCTAATGATCCTGGCATCCACTGACGATCTTTGCCTAGATGTCCTAGGGGTTAGCAATTTTTAAAATTCTAACATTCCTTATACATTTATTAGCTGACACTTCTATAACAGTCAGCCTTCCCGAAACTGCTCCTACTAAAAAGGCAGGGTGAAAATTCTTTCCTTCTAATTACAGAATAAGAAGCTTGTGTTAAGATTCGCCTCCAACAGCAGAAATAAGCCCAAGCCCCTTTCTCTTTTTCTGCATTGATGTGGACACATTTTTTAAAAATTCAAATGTTGAGCCAATTACAGTAGGTCTGTCTGACCATCAGAGTATCAAATTTGGCCAGGGAGAAACCCCCCAAGATAGCTTCTGGGACCTTTGACCCTTAATCTTTGAGTACGTCTTGCTTTTTTGACACAAGAGGTCCCAGCCTCACCCTGGATACTTCAGAACCCAGAGCTAGAGGCAGCTGTTTTTCCAAGGACTCCTGGTTCCTCGAGGGACATGTTGGTGCCAAATCTCATCTACAAGGGATGCAACTGCTTCCAGACCCTCAGTGGACAGAGCTAAGACATATATACACTTTTAAAAATGACTGATACTTTCAGTTCATGTATCTTATTATGCAGAGTTTTATGTAAGTTCTTTCATTTTTATGGTCATATCTTCTCTTAAGATGGAAGTTTGGTTCCTGGTTAACTTTAACAGTTTATTTTGCTTTATCTTACAATATACACAAACTAGATCCAAAGTAACACCAGTATTACTAACAAAAAATTAATGAGTGGTGTTCATAATTTTTTGCAGATCTTTGTTCTTAAACATACCCTGTTAAGGACATATAGTCATAATTCTGTGTTCAAAAGTTTCTCTTAACAATTATTTTCTCTGTTTAGCTACCAATTTGATACAAAGTTGATGTGTTTTCAATTTCAGAATGCCTTTATTTTTCTATCTTGGAACAAATAAATAATTTACATTTGTTCAAAAGTCAAACTTTCATTAAAAGGTATGTCCAAAGAAATCTTGCTTCCATCCCTGACTCCACCATGTTCACTCCTGCCTCCATAGGAACTCATTTTTATTAGTTTGTAGTTTATCCTTCTAGTATTTCTCTTTACAAAAAATAAGCAATTGTGGGTATGTGTATATTACTTCCTCTCAACTCTTACATAGAAAGTAGCATGCCCTACGGTGGTGTGTATTTTGCCTTTCTTCTTAAAAGTATGTTGGGATATAGTATTTCAATTTGTCAAACATGTCACTCATAATGCATACGGTACTACACACATACAAACATACACTGGGGGCATTTAATGTGAAATCTGTCATGATAATTATTAAGCTATGGGAAGATACTTCCTATGGACACCCATTTCAATACCCGCTATGTAAGGCAAACGTACATGACATATGTATGCTATGTACAACATACCAAAGCCTTGATTACTCAGGTGTACCTGAGGCATCTGGTGCTGTCAAGTAGCCACTGCCACCATACTCTTCCAAGGGCCTCATATTCCCACAATAAGCATCATTAGCATCAGACACATCTTATGCCAATTTTCAAAATCTGGTACCACATCAGAATCATGACTTCTAGTGTTACATTATTTCTAGAGAAAACAATATATCCACAATTCCCAAACTGATAGATTTCCCCTCAATATTAATACTTTTCTTATACAGAGTGATCTTTTTCCCTCAACACCGTTCATGCATGTAAAACCTTTATTTAGTTCCACTCCAGTATCAATTACCTGATGATCAGTAAGTTGTGACTCTGTAAATCCCTTTATACTTTTGTTGCATTCTTACTAATTTTAGACCTCTGGCTGATTCCTCTGAGACATATATTAGATTCATAGGTAGACACTAACATACAGGACATTCTCAGGGCTCTCTCTCCATGCAAGTTCTCCGATATTTAGTAATGTACCCAATATCCATTCCAGAGAGAGTCCACCAACTCCCACACCATGTGTGTCTTCTGATTCCAATTAAAGACTAAATCCCCACAGTAAGAGATCTCCACCTTATTACAGTCATAAGATTTCTTCCCATGGGTTCTCAAGTTCACAAAACTTGACTTCACGCATGAGGGTTTTCCACATTTCCCGCACCTTAGGGTATCTCTCTTGTGTGAATTACCTGATGTTTTGTGAGAGTCGACTTCTTGCAGAAGGACTTCCCACATTCGTTACATTCATAGGGCTTCTCCCCAGTATGTGTGCGCTGATGAACCGTGAGGGTCGACTTCATACAGAAGGATTTCCCACATCGCTTACATTCATAGGGCTTCTCCCCTGTGTGAGTTCTCTGGTGATTAATGAGGTTTGACTTCACATAAAAAGTTTTCCCACATTCCTTACATTCAAAAGGGTTCTTCCCTGTGTGAGTTCTCTGATGTACAGTGAGGTGGGATTTCATACAGAAAGATTTCTCACATTCATTGCATTTATATGGTTTCTCTTCTGTGTGAGTTCTCTGATGTATGGTTAAGGCTGACTTATAACAGAATGATTTCCCACATTTGTTACATTCATGGGGCTTCTCCCCAGTGTGTGTTCTCTGGTGTTCAATGAGGTGGGACTTCTGGAAGAAGGTTTTTTTACATTCCTTACATTCATAGGGTTTCTCCCCTGTGTGTGTGCGCTGATGTTTAGTGAGGTGTGACTTCTGGAAGAAGGTTTTCCCACATTCTTTACATTCATAAGGTTTTTCCCCTGTGTGTATTCTCTGGTGTTGACTGAGGGCTGACTTCATATAGAAGGATTTCCCACATTCATTACATTTATAGGGTTTCTCCCCTGTGTGAGTTCTCTGGTGTACGGTTAAAGTTGACTTATGGCGGAAGGTCTTCTGACATTCATTACATTCATAGGGTTTCTCTTCTGAATGTGTCCTCTGATGATCAGTGAGATTAGACTTCATAGAAAAGGCTTTCCCACATTCACTACATACATGGGGTTTCTTTCCTGTGTGATTTCTCTGGTGAATATTAAGAAGTGACTTCACATAGAATGATTTTTCACACTCATTACATTTAAAGGGTTTCTCTCCAGTGTGAGTTCTCTGGTGTATGATCAGGGTGGATTTCATATGGAAGGCCTTCCCACATTCATTACATTCATGTGGTTTCTCCCCTGTGTGAGTTTTCTGATGTTTAGTGAGGGCTGATTTTTTATAGAAGGACTTCTCACATTCATTGCATCCATAGGGTTTCTCCCCCGTGTGAGTTCTCTGATGTACTATTAGGATCGAACTCATAGAGAAGGCTTTGCCACACTCATTACATTCATAAGGTTTCAAACCAGTGTGAATTTTCTGATGTTTAGTAAGGTTTGACTTCACACAGAAGGTTTTCCCACATTCATTACAGTCATAGGGTTTTTTCCCAGTGTGAGATACTTGATGGATAATTAGGGCTGACTTATAGCAGAAGGATTTCCCACAATCAGTGCATTTATAGGGTTTCTCTTCTGTATGCTTCCCCTGATGTACATGCAGGGCTGACTTATAGTAGAAAGACTTCCCGCACTCATTACATCCATAGGGTCTCTCCCCTGTGTGTGTTCTCTGATGGTCAGCAAACTGTGACTTCTGTAAGAAAGTTTTTCCACACTCATTACATTTGAAAGGTTTCTCCCCTGTATGTGTTTTCTGATGTTTAGTTAAGTTCGATTTTACACAGAAGGATTTCCCACATTCCTTACATTCATATGGTTTCTCCCCTGTGTGAGTCCTCTGATGATGATTGAAGTTTGATTTTGCATAGAAAGATTTCCCACACTCAGTACATTGATAGGGCTTCTCTCCTGTGTGAATTCTCTGATGGACTTTGAGGGCTGAGCTATGACGAAAAGACTTCTTGCATTCATTACACACATAAAGCTTCCCTTCTGACCATGCCCTCTGTTGATCAGAAAGAGCTGACTGCACAGGGGCTTCACTGCATTCACTGGGTTTCTCTCCTGCATGAGATCTTGAAGGGTCTGTGGGTTGTGATTTCTGAAGGGTTTTTACAGATTTATTACTTCCACAGGGTTTCTCTCTTGTGTGTGTCTTCTGATGCTGAGTCAGTTGGGACTCCTGGTAAAAAGATTTCCTGCAGTAACTACATTCAAAGGTTTTCTCTCCTCTGTGAGTTTCAGAAGGTGGAGTGAGATGGGACTTATTCTCATTTTCATTAGATTCCAAATTAACTGTCTGATGTTTTAAGAGGGTTGACTTCAGGCACTCAGTGACCTCACAATGATTCTTACTTGTGTGAACTTCCTGAAGAACTTCCAGGGATGACTCATCACTGGTATTTCCCCCCAGTTCCTTATAATCACAGGATTTGTCTTCTGTTTGAGTCCTTGGAGGTGTAACGATGGCTGCCTTATTACGGGAGGTTTCTCTACATTCATCGCGTTCAAAAAGTGGTCCCAAAGTCTGAATTTTCTGTTGCTCAGTACGGTCCTTATTACAGCTTGGGGATTTCTCATCTTGGTTATATTCATCAGGTTTCTTTCCAGTGTGAGTGTCTCCTTGGTTATTATCAGAAAGCAACCTCCCACATGTATTAATTTCATGAGAGTTCTTACTTGAATAATTTTTATCACTAATAATTGATTCTGAAACATTTTTCAAACTTTTTCCACGTGAGTCATCCTGATGGGGTATTTCTCTGAAAACATTATCTTTCTTCTTAGTCAGTGACTTTTTGTTGATGAGTAAAACTCGCCACAAATGTTCATTTTGGTCTTCCTCACTCCTGTCTGTAAGGTCATAAGTTATAAGGTCATAAGTAAGAAAAATGAAGTGTACTTTAAAAATGTTAATACATTTCCTATGATTACTAAGACCAAGATAACTAAAATGTCTATCACCTTACTTAGTTAACAAAGGTAAATTGTGTGTGGTTACAAAGATCAACATCTACTGTCAACAACTTTCCACTGTGCTTACTGTACTATTAGCTATAGACCCTTTGCTGTGCATCACATCCCCAGAACTTGAAGTCATGTTTAAGACAAAAAAAAAAAAAAAAATCAAGCTGATCTCAGACATCTGTAATAGAATTCAGTGCTAAAAGCACTGGAGAAAGAATTACAAATCCTTAAGGACTAGAAGTAAATCTCAGTAATTTTATATGTAGACAAAATGGCACTCAGATGAAGTAACACCAGTGAGTCTGAGTATCCAAAAATGCAGGGAAATATTGTTTTTATGAATTCTTAAAGAAACTACTAGCAAATGAACTTCAGTCAAGAAATGGTAAAATGTAATACAGAATGTAGTACTGTTTTTGAAGACTGATTTGTTTAACAAACCTACCAGACTGGCTATCAGAATAGACTGGCTATCAAAATAGAATTAAAATATAAAGGACTTCAGATTTTAGAATTATTAGATGTTAAATTTTAAACTTCCTCCAAATCACTCCTCCCCAATCTCCCATCTCAGTAAACACCACCTACCCTCATTATCATGTTGTTCCGATTAAACCCTTGCAAACTCCCTCTCTCACAGGCCACGTCTGACTCAGCCGCAAATCCTCCTCTCTGCATAATGCAGGCCAACCTCCTCACCTGCACCAGCTTGTAACTCTAAGTCCCCATCATTTCTTATCTGAACCACTGCAAACATGTCTGCTCCGCTGAGAGCTGAAACCATCCACACCCACACAGCCTACTCACTATCTATGTTAACTTGATTAGTATTCTGTTTTCATAACAAGAATTTACTACTCCAGGAAACCTGCCCAGGAAACTAAAAGTTGCAAGTAAGTTTACTGTTCAGTTCAGAATCTTCCCCAAAAATCTTTTAAATTACTTGTTCAACTTTCCAGTAAATAATAAACTTATTCTCCAGGACTCTTCAATCCTTGTTGTGTCCATACATCCTAAACTATTAGGTTATGGTCCTTACTCAATAGTTCTCAAGCTCCTGTGTTACAAATATACCTGAAACCATGCCCTCAAATCCTATAAATAACCTGACTTTGTTCACTTTCCTCCAAGGTAGTATGAGACTGTCAGTGTGAGCAATCAATTCAAATCTGCCATATCAGCAGGTGATTCTGGTGGTCCTCTGGGGGAGCCAGCTCTGTATCCTGTCTCTGCTTCTACCTTCATCAACTACCTTCATGCCCATCTCTGATTTTCTTTGGACGGTAGCCAGAGAAATTCTTTTAAAACATTCTTCTGTGGAAATCCATGAACAGTTGTCCGCCTCACCTAAAGCAAAATCAAAGTCCTTACCTTGCTCTGTAGGATATTAGAGGGCAAGATATAGGGGCTCTGGCTATGTCCCTGAAGTCATCTCCTATCAACGTTCCTCTCAAATGCATCCCTATAGCCATAATGGCCCACTGCTATTTCAGCAAACACCTGCCACAAGAGCATGGCCCAGCTATTCCTTCTGTCTGGAACCCCCAGAATCCTGCTTCCTGCTCTAATGCACACTCCATCAAAAATGCATTCTCTGACCACCTTTTAAAAGAGTACACCCCACTCTCTCTCCTTTTAGCCTGCTTTAATTCTCTTCAGGGGTCTTGTCACCATTTGATTAGTAAATTTTCTCATTTTCATCTATGTTATCCTACTAGCTTGTAAGCTCTAGGAGCTCAGGAACATTGTTATGTTCACTGGCATATCTCCAACACCAAGAATACAAGTGGCAAGTAGAAGGCAGAAAATGGCAGCACTGGTATTTGCAAGTAACAGTGTGGGGGCAATTTAGGTGATCGGGAGGCCTGTTAGCTTGCTGTTCAGCCACATCCGAAAGTCTGAGGGACCAAAACTGAACTACAGAGACACACACCAACCTCAAAACCAAGCCATCTGGGACCTGATTTCTGTGGGCTTCTTTCTTCCTCCACAAATACTAACTCACCTTGATCACCCTGGTCTGGGAATTCTCCCTCTGATGGCCACAGGTCTTCTCCTTGCTCCAGCCTGAAGATCACTTCTGGTTTGGTGAGGTGACACCCTGTGAGTGGGATATAGGGTAAAACTTGTGACAAGTGGCATGGATATCAGGGCCCCTGGGGGATGAGGAAGGTGCAGCTGCAGGAGCCACATGATAAAGGTGCTTGTTTGCACCTTTCATCAGGGAGGCAAGAACAATATTGTTTCTGTGCCAAATGGGAACATCTTTGACCCAAGAGATGTACACACAGTATCATTAAACACTCCAAGAGCCCACAAATTCTGGCAGCTACAAAAGAAGAAAAGAAACACATGGTAACACCCCTCACCCACGGAGAGCAGGTGGCTGTAGTTCTCCAGCATCACGTCCCGGTACAGTGTCCTCTGTGTGCCTGTCAGTTGTAGCCACTCATCCCGGGTAAACTCCACAGTCACGTCCCTGAATGTCACGGATCCCTGACCAGCACGTTTCTGTTCAAGCCAAAGAGATCAATATTGGGTGACATGAAACAGACATAAGGGACATAAGTCTTAACATGTTTGAGAGTTTACCATAAAATAGTACAGCCAATTCTATACCTTCCCTTGTTTATACCCTGTAGGATAAAGTGATATGATGGGAAAACCCAGTATTAACTTAATTCAAACAAAAAAACTAAAGTTCCTTCTGTGTTTCTGAAATTGTCCTAGCCTTCCAAGATTAAGCTAAACCAATCCTGTTTTTTGAGACAGAGAGAGAGCACATGTGCACGCATGTGCAAGTGGAAAGAGGAGCAGAGGGCAAAGGAGAGAACCAGACTCTCCACTGAGCACAGAGCCTGACAGGGGGCTTGATCTCAGGCCCCTGAGATCATGACCTGAGCCAAAATCAGAAGTCAGATGCTCAAGTGACTGAGCCACCCAGGTGCCCCAGGAGCTTAAGTCTTAATAAGGAGACAAATCATATTTTGGAACATTTATCCTGTAATAAGGTATCATAAGAACTGTGCTAGAGTCATTTACAATTAGTATCAAATAATGGTAGAAGATACGGTTCTTTTGTGTTGTCAGGTTGGGCTTCAGAACATAGCAGGAGATTTTCACTGATGTGGCACCACTACATAAGCAGAGCCAAGGAGCCATGAGAAGCACTCAGAAGTGTGACAGGAGAATGGTATGTAGGACTGTAAGAAGATAAAGATCTGTACAGGTGTCCAAAGAGACATTACAGAACAAGTCTGGGTTTATTCCTATACTTTAATGACTCCAAAATAGTTCACCCCATCCTAGAGATAAGTTTTGGGTACCTCCAATTTATTTATTTATTTTTAAGATTTTATTTATTTATTCATGAGAGACACAGAGAAAAACAGAGAGGCACAGACACTGGCAGAGGGAGAAGCAGGCTCCATGCAGGGAGCCCGACGTGAGACTCAATCCCGGGGCCCCATGATCACACCCTGGGCTGAAGGCAGCACTAAACCACTGAGCCACCCAGGCTGCCCCAATTTACTTATTTCTTGATAGATAATATATACATTCTGCTAATTCACATAATAATGACAAGCTTAATTTATCTTTTTTTTCCCCCCTGGCTAAAAGTTAAGTATAGACAACCTACTGTTTCCTTTACAATGGAGCATCCTGGGCCCTCTGCAGGTGGCAGGGATGACACTGAAGATAATGAGGAGCCAGCGAGGACATGAAAGCAATCAGTGTTACAGCTCTCAAATCAACAACCTAATTTTATAACTTGAGGAATCAGAAAAAGAAGAAATTAAACCCAAACCCAGCCAAAGGAAAGAAATAATAAAAATAGAAATAAATAAAAATAAACAAAAAAGAAAAACAATGGATAAAATGAAAACAAAAGCCAATTTTTTGAAGAGATGAACAAAACAGACAAGCTTTTACTTAAATGGACTAAGGGAAACAAGAAGACTCAAATTACTAAAATCAGAAATGAAAATAAGGACATTTCTACCAGTTCTGTTGAAATAAAAAGGTTTATAAGAGAGTACTATGAACAACTGTATGCCAACAAACTGGATAACCAAGAGGAAATGGACAAAATCCTAGAAACATAAAACCCAGTCAAGACTAAGTCAGAAGGAAAATAGATTATCTGAATAGGTAACTGGTAAGGAGACTGGGTCAGCAACGGGGAATATCCCAACAAACACAAGTCCTAGACCTCACAGTTTCACTGTTTCATTTTACCAAAAATTTAAAGAGGAACTAATACCAACCCATCTCAAACGTTTCCAGAAAATTGAAGGGGACTGAACACTTCCTAACTCATTCTGTGAGGCCAGCATCACTCTGATACCAAAGCCAGGAAAAGACACCGCAAGAAACCTACAGACCATTATCCCTTATGAACACTGAAGCAAAAATCCTCAACAAATACCAGCAAAGCAAATTCAAAAGCATATAAAAAGGACTACATTCCATGACCAAGTGTGGTTTATTCCTGGAATGTGAGGATGGTTCAAAATATGAAAATCAAAAAAAATATGAAAATCAATCAACACAATATACCATACAGTAACAGAATGAAGGGGAAAAAACACAGTAATCTCAACTGATGCAGAAGAAGCATCTGAGAAAATCCAACACCCACCTTCATTATAAAAAGACTCAAGAGGGGATCCCTGGGTGGCGCAGCGGTTTAGCGCCTGCCTTTGACCCAGGGCGCGATCCTGGAGACCCAAGATCGAATCCCACGTCGGGCTCCCAGTGCATGGAGCCTGCTTCTCCCTCTGCCTATGTCTCTGCCTCTCTCTCTCTCTCTCTCTCTCTCTCTCTCTATCATAAATAAAAATTAAAAAAAAGAAAAAGACTCAAGAGGGCAGCCCGGGTGGCTCAGCGGTTTAGTGCCGCCGTCAGTCCAGGGTGTGATCCTGGAGACCTGGGATCGAGTTCCACGTCAAGCTTCCTGCATGGAGCCTGCTTCTCCCTCTGCCTGTGTCTCTGCCTCTCTGCCTCTCTGCCTCTCTCTCTCTCTGTCATAAATAAATAAATAAATAAATAAATAAATAAATAAATAAATAAATAAATAAAAATATTAAAAAAAAAAAAGACTCAAGAAAGTAGGAACCCACCGAACATAATGAAAGTAGTACATGAAAAGTTCACAGCAAACACTTACTGGTGGAAGCACAGTTTTTCCTCTAACATTAGGAACAAGACAAGGATGCCCACCTGCACCACTTCTATTCAATCTAGTACTGGAAATTTTAGACAAAGCAATTATGTAAAAAAAAAAAAAAAAAAAAAGGTGGGGGAAACAAAGAAAAGAAAAGAAAGGTAACATTCAAATTGGAAAGAAAGGGGGATCCCTGGGTGGCTCAGCAGTTTGGCGCCTGCCTTTGGCCCAGGGCGCGATCCTGGAGACCCGGGATCGAATCCCATGTCGGGCTCCTGGTGCATGGAGCCTGCTTCTCCCTCTGCCTATGTCTCTGCCTCTCTCTGTCTCTCTCTCTCTGTGACTATCATAAATAAATAAAAATTAAAAAAAAAACAAATTGGAAAGAAAGAAGTAAAATTGTATCTACTTGCAAATGGTATGATCTTATATGTAGAAAATCCTAAAGAGTACACACACACACACACACACACACACAAACTACTAGAGCTAATAAGTGAATTCAGCAAAGTAGTGGGAAGCATACAAATCACCACACAGGAAGCAGCTGCATTTCTGTACACTAACAACAATTTGAAAAGGAAATTATAAAAACAATCTCATTTACAAGAGCATCAAAGAGAATAAAATACTTAGGAATTAACAAAGGAGGTGAAAAATTGTACAATGAAAGCCACAGAACACTGCTTAGAGAAATCAGAGACATAGCTAAGTGGGAACACAACCCATATTCATGGATTGGAGAACCTAATATTGTGAAGATGTCAATACTATCCAAAGCCATCTACAGAATCGATGAAATCCTTATCAAAATCCCAGTGATTTTGTTTACAAAAATAGAAAAACTCATTGTAAAATTCACATGGAATCTCAAGAGACCCCAAATACCAAAACCAATCTTGAAAAAGAAATGGAGGACTCACACTCCTGATTACAAAACTCACTACAAAGCTACAGAAATGAAAACAGTGTGGCACAGGTACACAAATAGATAAACCAATGGATAGAGAGCCCAGAATTAAACCCTCACATATGTGGTCAGATAATTTAAAAAAAAAAAAGATTTTATTTATTTATTCATGAGAGGCACACACAGAGAGAGGCAGAGACACAAGCAGAGGGAGAAGCAGGCTCCATGCAGGGAGGCCGATGTGGGACTCCATCCTGGAACTCCAGGATCACGCCCTGGGCCGAAGGCAGGCACTAAACCTCTGAGCCACCCAGGTGTCCCAATTTTTTATAAGCGTGCCAAGACCATTCAATGGGTAAATGACAGCATTTTCAACAAATGGTGCTAGACATATTGGGTATCCACAGGCAAAGCTTCATTCGAAGCTGGACTCCTACATAACACCACATACAAAAATTAACTTAAAGTAGATAAAGACTTAAATGTACTATTTAAAACTGTAAAATTCTTAGAAAAAAACATAAGGCAAAATCTCTATGACACTAGATCTGGCTATAATTTCTTGGATATGATGCATAGGAAACAAAAGAAAAAAGACAAATTGTGGACTTTCTGAAAATTAAGACTTTTGTGCATCAAAAGACACTATTAACAGAGTAAAATGCAACCCACAGAATGGGACAAAATATTTGCAAATTATATATCTGATAAGGCATTAGCTCCCAGAATACATAGAAGACTCCTTTAAAAAAACACCACTACCACAAAAACGGCAAACATCCAATTCAAAAATAGGCAAAGGGACACTTGGGTGGCTCAGTGGTTGAGCGGGTGGCTCAGTGGTTGAGCATCTGCCTTTGACTCAGGGCGTGATCCTGGGGTCCTGGGATTCAGTCCCACATCAGGCTCCCTGATGATCCTCATCAGGAAGGGAGCCTCCTTCCCCCTCTGCCTATGTCTCTGTCTCTCTCTGTGTCTCTCTCATGAATGAATACATACAAACTTGTTTTGTTTTGTTTTTAAAAAGGGCCAAATATTTGATCAGACATTTTTCCAAAGATACACAAATGGCCAATAAGCACATGAAAATATGTTCGACATCACTGGTAATTAGGGAAATGCAAATTAAAACTACAATGAAATACCACCTCACACCCATTAGGATGGCTACTATAAAACACACACAAACATGCACTCACAAAAAACAAGCGCTGGAGAGAATGTGGAGAAATTGAATCCCTTGCACACTGTTGTTGGGGATGTGGAATGGTACAGCCCTCTATGGAAGGGCATGGTAGTTCTGCAAAAAGTGAAAAACAGAATTACCATGTGACCCAGTAATTCTACTTCTGGGTATATACCCAAAAGAAGTGAAAGCAGGGTCTTGAAGAAATATTTACACCTGTAATTATAGCAGCATTATTCACAATAGCTAAATGTGGAAGCCACCTAAGTGATCATCGACAGATGAATGAATAAACAAATGTGGTATATACATAAAAGAGTTTTATTCAGCCATAGAAAGGAGGGATGTTCTGATACATGCTACACTATAGATGAACCTTCAAGATATCATGTTAAGTGAAATAAGCCAGCCACAAAAGGAAAGATACTGTATGACATAACTTACATTAAAAAATGTCATAGAGACAGAATAGAATGGTGGTTGCTAGGGACAAGAGGAAGGGAGGAATAAAAAGTTATTGTTCAATGGGCACAGAGCTTTAGTTTTATAAGATTAAAAGAGTTATGGGAATGGATGCGGTGATGGTTACACATTATAAATGTATTAATACCACTAAACTGTACTCTTAAAAATAATTAAAATGGAAAAAAGTTTTTAAAAAAATAAAACAAATAAAATGGTAAATTTTATACACTACAATTTAAAAAACTGGGAAAAAACTGCATTAAAGGTAAGAAGGAACCCCTATCAAATGTACATGGAGAGATAGACCATGCTATACTAATCAAAAAAAAGCAGGAAGGACTATAATATCTTCAGATAGAGCAGACTTCAAAGTGAGAGATGCTATCAAGGATAAAGAGAAGCTTTCATAATGATTAAAAGGGTCAATTCTCCAGGAAAAGGTAATAACTTTTTAATGAGTTTAACGGGTTTAACTCTTTAACGTGCCTAACAAAGTGTCAAATAGATGAGGCAAAAACTCAAAGAACTACAAGGAAAAAGAGAGGAATTCACTGTTATAGTTGGTATACTTCACTGGTGAATGGGTTCACTTTGGTGAACTCCAAAGGCATGATCCACAGAAGAACTGATAAGTGGGACTTCATTAAAATTAAAACTTTCTGCTTTGTGAAAGATACTGTCAAGAGAATGCAAAGACAAGCCACAGACTGAGAGAAAATATTTGCAATAAACATATCTGATAAAGAACTTATCCAAAATATACAAAGAACCCTAAAACTTGACAGTAAGAGGGGCCTCTGGCTGGCTCAGTCAGAAGAACATGCAACTCCTGAGCTCATGGCATAGAGATTACTTATAAACAAACTCTAAAAAGCACCCTCAACACTGAGAAAACAAATAACTCAAGATCTTAAGGTACACTTCACCAAAGACACATAGATGGCAAATTAGCATATGACAAGGTACTCCACATCGTATGTCATTAGGGAAATGTAAATTAAAGCAAAATACCACTACACGTTTATTAGGATGAAGCCCTAAATGCAGAACACTGATAACACCAAATGCTGGTCAGGATGCAACAGGAACTCTCATTCAATACTGGTAGGAATGCAAAACGGTACAGCCAGTGTGGAAGCCAGTTTGATGGTTTCTTACAAAACTAAACGAAGTCTTACCATAGAATCCAGCAATCACACTCCTTGGTATTTACCCAATAAAGTTAAAAACTTGTGTCCTCACAAAAACCTGCCAAAACCTGCACATGGACGTTTATTTCAGCTTTATTTACAACTGCCAATACTTCAAAGCAACTAAGATGTCTTTCAGTAAGTGAGTGGATAAATACACTGGGGTCCATCCAGATTGTGGAACATTATTCAGTGCTAAAATGAAATGAGCAGGCAGCCCGGGTGACTCGGGTTTAGCGCCGCCTTCAGCCTGGGGCGTGATCCTGGAGTCCCGGGAACGAGTCCCACGTCAGGCTTCCTGCATGGAGCCTGCTTCTCTCTCTGCATCTCTCATGAATAAATAAATAAAATCTTTATTTTAAAAATAATAAATAAAAATAAATAAAATAAAATAAGCTATCAAGCTACGAAAAGACATGGAGGAATCATAAATGCATACAGTTAAGTAAAAGAAGCTCATCTAAAAAGGCTACATAAAAAAAATAAAAATAAAAAGGCTACATACTATATGATTCCAACTATGTGACATGGAAAAGGCAAAACTATGAAGACAATACAAATATCAGTGGTTCCCAGGGGGAGGGAGAAGGGAGGGATTAAGGAGGTAAAGCACAAAGGATTTCTAAGCATAGTGAAAACACACTTGACCCCTAAACAATAGGGTTTAAACTGCATGAGTCCACTTATACTCAAGATTTTTAAATACAGTACTATAAATATATTTTCTCTTCCTTAGGATTTTAATGACATTTTCTTTTTCTCTAGCTTACGTTATCTGCAAGGCTTCTAGCCAATAGTAGGCTATTAGTAATTAAGTTTTGGGGGAGTCAAAGTTATATATAAATCTTAGAGCAAGGAATTGGTGCCCCTGTACTCTGTATGATACTGTAATGGTGGATACATGTTATACATTTGTCAAAAATTTACAGAGTGAACACCAAGTGTAAACCCTAACATAAACTATGGACTCTGGGTGATTATATGTCAGGATAGGTTTATCAATTATAACAAATGTACCATTCTGCTGGGAGGAGGTTGATAATAGGGAAGAGTGTGGTTGGAGGGGGGTGGCTGGGGTACATGAGAGATCTCTGTACCTTCTGCTCAATTTTGCTATAAACCTAACGTTGCTCTAACAAAAAACAAGTTCTTAAATAGCAACAACAACAACACTCCACCCTGCATGATCTGAGACAGCATTCAGAGAAGGGAAAGGAAACCCCAGTTCTCCCAGATGGCCCTGCTGGGTGTTCAGGCAGGATGGTTTACCCAGTAAGAGCAGAGTTTGGTTCCCAAAGAAGACAAAGCCTACCGATTGTCTAGTCGCCACAAATATGTGTCAAGCACCTACAAGGGGTGAGGCACAGGGTGAGGAAATTAAAGTATAAAGATGAACACGATGTGCATCTGGACTTTGAAGGGACAAGTCATTTCTGCACAATGGACAAATACAGTTACAGGGACAGCATGGAGTATTATGGAAACACAGAGGAGAAAGGCAATTAATCTAGAGGCAGACAAAGAGAGAGGAGAAGGTTTCCTGGCTCCCCCCAGTGGAGCTCTGAGACTCCGAAAAGGAAATGCAGTAAGGGTCAAAGTCAGCCAGCAGAGCAGGAAAGTGAAAAAAATGCACAGGCAGGTAGTAACCCCACGTGTTTAGGGAGCCATGTCAGAATTGGAATCACCAAAGAGTAACACGACAGGTTTACTTTTAAAATGCCACCTTCTTCACTGAACTATGAATTCCATTAGAAAAGCACCAGGTTTCTACATCATTTCGAGTGGAGTCTGTGGCACACAATTCAGTGTCTGGTACATTGAACAAATGCCCAGTAAGCCAATGTTGAATAAGATGTAAAGAGTATCCAAACCAAAAAAACATTTTTTAATAAAACAGGGGAATAGGAAGTGGTCACACTCTCGACAGCCTTAATTTTATATAGAACTTAGCCTTGGCCCTACAGGTGGTAGGAAGCTACTCAAGGGTCTCCATATTACAATGGCATAATCTGAATAGCATTTCATATTAAAGATTTATTTATTTTTAGAGAGAGAGAAAGAACATGCATCTGGGTGTGGCATAAGGGGCAGAGGAACAGAATCTTCAACCAGACTTCCCACCAAGCGATGCAGAGCTTGATGCAGAGCTTAATCCTACAACCCATGAGATCATGACCTGAGCTGAAATCAAGAGCCGGACCCTCAACTGAGTCACCTCAGGTGCCCCTGAATAACATTTCAGAATAATTATTCAGGAGGACAGACCTAACCTGGGGGAGAAAGAAGCAAGGAGCTGTTCTAACAGTCCAGGGGAGAGAAAATTAAGCTCTGATAAGGGAGGAGGAATTCTGTAGGAAGAAAAGGTTTAAGAACTGCTGACATCTTAAAAGTAGTAAAGCTGAGTTACACACAGGATATGGCTAAGGAAGGGAAGGCTGGGATGAATCCCATTCTGGTGCTTCCTTAACTGTGTCCCACAGATGGACCATCATCCAACAGCAAGGGAGGAAGCAGTAAATAACTATTTTAATTTTGGAACTGCAGAAACAAAGGTGCCTCTAGTCACCCGCACATAGAAGGACAAGATGTAAGAGAAGAGCCCAGGCTATAATAATAACATTTGGTACTACCACCACGGAGTGTATAAAATAGAAAGGACTGGCAGGCTTACAGGAGAGAGTGAAGGATGGAAATTTGGGGATAAGCCACGAGAATGGGAAAAAGAGGAGGAAGATGCCATGAGGGAGACAAATCAGAGAAAAAAAGCCAGAAGAACAATGTCACAAAATACCAGAGAAAGAGGCCTTTGTAGAAGGTCAAAGTGGGTTAACTGCCACATGCAGCCAAATGTTCTGGTAAAGTAAGGTCTGGAAAACATCCATTGGCGTCCACTGTAAAGACATTACTGCCAAGCTTTATCAGGACACATTTAGGCAAGTAGTAGGGAAGTGAGGTTTCATCCAGGGAATTAAAATGTGAACAAATAAATAGATACTCAGCACTAAGGGCCAAAAGATGGAAACAATCCCAAGTGTCCATTAACACATGCATGGGGGCACCTGGGTGGCTCAGAGGTTGAGCCTCTGCCTTTGGCTTAGGTCCTGATCCCTGGGATCAAGTCCTACATCAGGCTCCCTATGGGGAGTCTGCATCTCCCTCTGCCTATGTCTCTGCCTCTCTCTGTCTCTCATGAATAAATAAATAAAATCTTTAAAAAAAACCCCACATGAATGGATGAACAAAAGGTCATGCATCTGTACAATGTATCTGAACAATATTCAGACACTGGAAGGAAAGAAGTTCTGATATATGCTACAACATGGATGAACCCTGAAAAATATTAAGTGTAAGATGCCAGACACAAAAGGACAAAGATTGTGTAATTCCACTTATACAAAATATCTAGAATATGGAAATTCATAGAGTCAGAAAGTAGATTTGGTTACCAGTGACTAGGGGGGCTAGGAGTTACTGATTAAGTATTACAGAGATTAAAAAAAAAAAAAAGTATTACAGAGATTTTTCTGGGGCTATGAAAGTAGATGTGACAGATGTGCAACATAATGTAATTCATGCCACCAAACTGTATGCTTATGGTTAAATGGTTAAAATGGTGAGATCTGGGAACCCTGGGTGGCCCAGCAGTTTAGTGCCTGCCTTTGGCCCAGGGCGCGATCCTGGAGACCTGGGATCGAATCCCACATCGGGCTCCCGGTGCATGGAGCCTGCTTCTCCCTCTGCCTGTGTCTCTGCCTCTCTCTCTCTCTGTGTGACTATCATAAATAAATAAAAATTTAAAAAAAATTTTAAAGTAAAATAAAATAAAATGGTGAATTCTGTTATATATATTTTATCATAATAAAAGAAATGCGGGGGCACCTGGGTGGCTCAGTCAGTTAAGCGTCTGCCTTCAGCTCAGATCATGATCTCAGGGTCCTGGGATCCAGCCTCATGTTGTGCTCCCTGCTCAGTGAGGAGCCTGCTTCTCCCTCCCC
This sequence comes from Canis lupus dingo, assembly GCF_003254725.2. Taxonomy (NCBI): domain Eukaryota; kingdom Metazoa; phylum Chordata; class Mammalia; order Carnivora; family Canidae; genus Canis; species Canis lupus. Next base: position 11,837,369 of record NC_064248.1, on the reverse strand, counting down.
CGCCAAGTAAATAAATAAAATCTTTTTTAAAAAGTAAAAGAAATGTGAATGGATAGTGCATAAGCATTTACCAAACACTCTAAGTTTGAACAACCTGCTTTCCAACTCTTTAAGGAGTTAAGAAAAAGCCATCCATTTCTTTCATGCCTCCAGACAGCCTTAGGGTTTTGTCACCAGATCAGAGCGGATGTTCAGAAAGCTCTCCAGAGCCCAGAAGCACTTTGGTCCTAATAAAACCTGAGTTCTGACCTCTACTTCCAGTAAAGAAGGACTACAGGCAGCAGGGGGTCACCATAAGGTTCTTACTACCTGAAGAGCTTCAAAGACATTTTTTTCCAGATTCTAGAGTCACTAAGTCTTTCTGTCCCAGGAGTAACTGGCTGGTTCCTCTTTGTGGTCACTAAAAATCCTGCGTAGGTCAGGAAACTCAAAGGACAAACCTTTGATGACTGTGAGGTCACATGACTTACAGCCACCACTGCAGGCTACACAGGTACCACTCACTCTTCATTTACTCAGAATTAGCTTTTTATCTATTTCTACTTTTCTACTTTAAGATATGAACACACTTACAAGAATCACAAAATCTCCTGGAAAATGAAACAGGGAATGAAGGAAAGAAACAACTCACCTGGGATTTGTTCATTTTCTGTTGTTGTTGAAAGAATGTCAAAACCTGGGGGATCCCTGGGTGGCGCAGCGGTTTAGCGCCTGTCTTTGGCCCAGGGCGCGATCCTGGAGACCCGGGATCGAATCCCACATCGGGCTCTTGGTGCATGGAGCCTGCTCCTCCCTCTGCCTGTGTCTCTGCCTCTCTCTCTCTCTCTCTCTGTGTGACTATCGTAAATAAATAAAAAATTAAAAAAAAAAAGCCAAAAGAATGTCAAAACCTGGGAAGGCATACCTATAAGACAAGTAAAAAGCAACAGGATAATGAGAGCTGGCTGGCCCTGCAGCACCTTGATTCTTGTACAAACTTCTACACACCAGCTGGGTAATCTCCAATCCTGGAGAAGAGAAGGAAGGTAACATCTGCCCCTTTGTGACTTCTTAAACCTGCAATATTTCCTACTGCTTAGCTATGTCCCTCTCCCACTAACACAGAAACGTTTAAAACAAGACTTTTTTAAAGATTTTATTTGTTTGAGAGAGAGAGCTTGAGGGGTGGGGGGTGGGGGGGGCGGCCGTGAGCAGAGAGGGACAAGCAGACTCTGCACTGAGTGCAGAGCCCAACAAGAGGCTTGATCCTATGACCCCAAGATCATGACCTGAGCAGAAATCAAGAGTCAACCGAGTCACCCAGGTGCCCCTAAAAACAGAACTATTAAGCAAATACCTGCAGGTCAAAATAAGAAATACAATGTCTTCATTAAAACTGATCTTGCAGGGTGCGCCTGGGTGGCTCAGTTGGCTGAGCCATCGACTCTGGGTCCAGCCAGGGTTGTAGGATTGAGCCCCACCACAGGCTCAGCCTGGAGCCTGCTTGGGGTTCTCCTGCTTCCTCTCCCTCTGCATCTCTCCTACTTGCACATGTTCTCTCTTTCTAAATAATTTAAAAAACAAAATAAAACAACTGATGTTGCAGGGGAAAACAAACCTTAAAGGCTATTTTGTGTATCTGATTTACTGACAATAATATTCACCCCTTGAGTCCAAGAATCCTCAAAGCTTTGGAAAAAGGGATAGGTACCTTAAACATAAGTCTTTAAAAAAAAAAACTGTTTCTCAAAAGATCCTTTTTTAAAGATCTTATTTATTTATTCATTAGAGACATAAAGAGACAGAGACACAGGCAGAGAGAGAAGCAGTCTCCATGTGGGGAGGTGGATGCAAGGACTTGATCCCGGGACTCTGGGCAGACCTCAAAGGATCTTTTAAGAGAAAACTTATTTTGGGCAGCCCCAGTGGTCCAGCGGTTTAGTGCCGCCTGCAGCCCAGGGCGTGATCCTGGAGACCCGGGATCCAGTCCCACGTCAGACTCTCTGCATGGAGCCTGCTTCTCCCTCTGCCTGTGTCTCTGCCTCTCTCTCTCTCTCTCTCTCTCTCTCTGTCTCTCTATGAATAAATAAATAAAAATCTTTAAAAAAGAGGAAACTTATTTTGATGTGATTGTGTGGACAGCACCAAGCCAGGGGTCAGGGACTTCGGCTTCTATTCAAATCTTAGGACTCTTACACGAGTCATTTCCCCTTTCAGGTTCTTTTCCCCTTTTCTGTCAAATGAGACAAAACCAGAAAACCTGGCAAACTCTCCGTGAACTATGACACCTGACCCTGTAAGATCAGGGAGGCACAAGAACACATCTCCAGATGCCTGACCTGGTGACTAGTCGCTGTCAGAGAGCTGCCCACCTTCTGGAAAGAATCAGTGGAGAATGAAAGGAGGAAAGAGTGCCTTCGGGATGGGGTGGAAATAAAAGCTTCCCAGCTGTAGAGCCAAGGAGGTGACATCTGTCACACAGCGGGTCCCCTGCCAGCACCTGGCCCCGGCTCCCTTCTCCCAACTGCAGAGTGACTCACAGCTTCTGGATGTGGTGAAGCCACCCGAGCCGTGGCGTGCCCCCTAGGCTCGCTCTTTCTGCCTCTCTTCTGCAACTCCGAAGAGGGTGGGTTCTCCCGGTGAGATTCCTGTTCCTGAAGCCAGGCTCTTCTTGCCTCAGTGGAGCTGCTTTGTTCCGGGAGAGCCGGGGGGACAAACCCCCTCCAGCTGGAGCCTTCATCGGGGGCCCCAGACCCGCCTCCCTGAGGACACACGGCTGCTCTCAAGGAACCCAAAGCAGGGGCCCGAGGACAAAGGCGGGCTGGCCGCCCAGAAGCGCCCTCAGCCCCCGGACAGCGCAGAGGCGGGTCCCCCGCGCCTGGGGAGGGGGGGGCGGTACACGGCGGAGCGGCCCCGCGGCTCCCGCGCGCCCAGTCGTGCACCAACCCAGGGAAACCCTAAGGAGCCCCAGGAGTCACACGCGCATTTCGGTCACGCGTGCGGGGCCTCGGTGCCGGGCTCTGACGGGTGTAGCGCATGCACGACACGGCACCGGGTCCCGGTCCTACCTCGGCGACCCCCCCGCCGGGGGCGGCCGGCGCGCGGTCCTCCGGGCCGCAGTCGGGCCCCCTCGGCACCTACGAGGATGGAGACTCCCGCGGCGAGCGCAGCCTCCCTTCCTGCGCGTGCGCTCGGGCCCCCCCGAGGCGCCCTTATTCCGGGTGGATACTGCCCCCGCCGGGAGGGGGCGACCGCAGCGGGCTGGGGTCTGCTGCCCCCCTTCCCACGCCCCGCGCCGCAGCCCCAGGCCGCCAGCGCGGACCTCGGCCAGGTCCTCTGGGACACACTGCCCGCCCTCGCGCGACCGCACCCGCACCCGCACCCGCACCGCCCCTGGGCAGGCCCCAGCCCCCCAGCACGCCCCGCGGCGGAGAGAAGCGCGCCTGCGCACTGAGCCCGACGCCCGCCGGCCTGGCGCGCAGGGAGCCCGGCGGGAGGCCCCGCCCACACGAGGGGCGGGGCCTGCGCGCACCCGCCCCGCCCCCACACCGCCCCACGTCCACCCCTCGCCCCTCCCGAGCTTCACCGCGACTCCCACCGCACTCTGCCCCCAAATGAGCCCACTCTCACCCCGCCCGCCCCCTTGTCACCACTCTTACCCCACCCCACCTCCCACATCACCCTTCTCCTACTTTCCCCGCTCCTCCCCAACTTCGCCCTGACTCCAACCCCACTCCGTTCCCACATCACCTGGACTCCTACCCAACTAAGACCCCACTTAGTTACCCCAGTCCCACCGCGCCCCACCCCCATGTCATCCCACTCCCACCCCACCCCACCCCACATCACCCTACTCGCACCTCGCCCTGCCTGCATGTCACCTCGATCCCATCCCGCCCTGCCCCCACATCACCCCACTCCCACCCCTCCACGCTTCCACATCACCTCGAGTCTCCCAAGTCTCCCCAACCCCAGCTCTGCCACCTCTCCTGCCAGGTGGTGAGGGGCCTCCCCAAAGCTGCCAAACAAGGCAGACACACTCGGGAATATAGATTTTTGAAAATCTATATTTTCAAAAATTTTGAAAATTTTTGACCAAAGTAGCCCTTGTTGGGCAGCCCGGGTGGCTCAGCGGTTCGGCGCCTGCCTTCAGCCCAAAGTGTGATCTTGGGAGTCCCGGGATCGAGTCCCGCGTCAGGCTCCCGGCACGTCAGGCTCCTGGCTTCTCCCTCTGCCTGTGTCTCTGCCTCTCTCTCTCTGTCTCATGAATAAATAAATAAAATCTTAAAAAAAAAAAAATAGCCCTTGCAATCAGTTGCCCAGCCAAGCAATTTTTAAAGATGTGAATGAAAATGAAATAAAGGCAAATAAACTTCTAAGACATAATACACAAAAACTGAAGTTTTAAGTCAAAATACACAGACACTAAAAACGAAAGTATCTCCCACTTTTTCCCAGAGATGACTATCCTGAACGGGTAGTAGTGCATCCTTCTGACAGTTTTACCATAAAGAAAAAATAAAAAGGGCTCATGAGGAGCCAGAGAACAGGTGGAGGGCACTGTAACGCTGATGAAGGGGACTTTGAGATTGGTGGGAGAATAAAATATGTAATACATGGTTAGTTCAAACAGTGACCACGCTCAAATACAATTAAGGTTAAGTCCCTAGCTCACACATCAGAGTATGTTTCACCTGGATTCAAGGTTTTAAAATTCAAAAGCAAATTCTTTTCTCTTTTAAGGTTTATTTATTTATGATAGACAGAGAGAGAGAGAGGCCAGGAGGAGGGAGAAGCAGGCTCCATGCAGGGAGCCCAACGTGGGACTTGATCCCGGGACTCCAGGATCGCGCTCTGCGCTAAAGGCAGGCGCTAAACCGCTGAGCCACCCAGGGATCCCCTCAAAGGCAAATTCTTTTTTTTTTTTTTTTCAAAGGCAAATTCTTAAAGCATAAGTGAATTTCAGAATATACAATCCATGGATGGGAAAACACGGGACAGCACACTAAGAAATCATTAAGCTGAAAACTAACTAGTTTTATGTTAGAAAGTTACACATTTCAGTTTCAGATTAAAAATTGGAAGAAAGCTTAAAGACAAACCAGGAAAAGATTTTGTGATCTTAATTTATTAACAGCTCTTACAAATCATTGAAAAAATCAGCATTACTATTGTCACTCCTTTAAGATATGAAAAGGGAATTAGTAAGACAAGTTGTATGTGGAAGATAAATATATGAAAAAGTCCTTCATGACAAACAACAGACATGCAATGTTTAGGGCATTTTTGGCTGACTCACTCTTAGGAGAATAAGACTCTTGATCTTGGGGTGGTGAGTTCCACCCTCGTGTTGGATATAGAGATTACTTAAGATAAATAAATAATTTTTAAAAAGATATTTTTGGAAAATAAAATTTGAAAAGGGTAAAATAATACTAATATCCAGGGTAGGTACAAACTTAGAAAAATATTCATTTCTTTCATGTCTAGTATGAGGATAACTCATACAAACTTTCTGGAAGCTACTCTATTAACAAAACTACCTTTTGATCTAGTAATTCCATACTTTGTAGTGAATGTTAATGAAATAATCACCCAATGATGTATGTATATAAATCACGTTCAATTTACTTGTAATAGAAAAATAATGGAAGCAATATAAATTTATAGACTATTTAAATGTCTAGTCAATGAATGTGCAAAATATTTTGCACAAGGTGGTAGCCATTTTTAAAAAATATTTTATTTATTCATGAGAGACATAGAGAAAGAGGCAGAGACATTGACAGAGGGAGAGGCAGGCTCCTCACACGGAGCCAAATGTAGGACTCAATCCCAGGATCCTGGGATCACAATCTGGGCCAAAGGCAGACAGACACTCAACCACTGAGCCACCCAGGCACCCCAGTGGTGGTCATTTATAACAATAATGTAAGGTAAATAACTCACATGTTACAATGTTCATAATCGATTTTGGAATCAAAGTATACTACCAAATAAATACATGATAGGGTCCTTTTTTTATTTGCTTGTGTACTCTAAAGAATATCAACAAATATGTGCTTTTAAAAATGAACAAAGACAGGGATGCCTGGGTGGCTCAATCAATAAGCATCTGCCTTTGGCTCAGGTCATGATCCTGGAGTCCTGAGATGGAGTCCCACATCAAGCTCCCTGCTCAGCAGGGACCCTGCTTCTCCCTCCCCCTCTGCCCCTCGCTCATGCTCTCTCTTGCTATCTCTTTCTCTCTCTCAAATAAATAAATAAAGTCTTTTTAAAAACAAACAAAGACAAACCCACAAACATAACAGTACAGAACAGTATGGATACTCCAGACATGGTTCATTCACAGGAATCTAAAGAATGGAATTAACATCTGAATATCAACTAGAGGGACACTATCTTGAATTGCAAGCAAAGCATGTCAGCTTTACTATTCTATAGTATATTTTAAATTTATAATTTAATGAATTTGTATTATTTTAAATTTGGGGCTATTAGATTATTAATATTTTATTAGCATTACTTCAAATTTGTATGATTAAAAGACCTATAGGAATACAACAGCACTCTACTATGCTTCCTCTATAGCTACTATATTTGCATATAAAGTCATGGGAAAGATCAGGATAGCTGTACAATTGTCAATGGTGATTTCATTGGAGGAGTGGACTTTAGATCGATTTAGTCTAAATAAGATTTTAGACTCCTCTACAAACATCTTTCTTCTCCCACAGGGAAAAGATATGCACTCTTATTTGTGGACTTTTAAGGCTCAAGGCAGCACTGTACAAGAGTCCCACCCTAAAGAGGGGGTCAGCTCACATTTGCAAAGACAATTCCAAGCAGGGACAGCCTGTCCCTTGCTGTGGATAACTTTGGTCAAGACCCTTCAACTGCCCAGACTTCAGCACTTCCACCCAGAAAGAGCAAAGGGATGGATCGTGCAGTGAGTTTCCAGCTATGAGATGTCACATGCCTATGATCTGACAATTCCAGCATTGCATAGCAGAATGCCCTATTAAGTCCCCAAACTCGAGATGCCTGCGTGGCTCAGTAGTTTAGTGCCTGCCTTCGGCCCAGGGCATGATCCTGGAGACCCGGGATCCAGTCCCACGTCAGACTCCCTGCATGGAACCTGCTTCCTCCTCTGCCTATGTCTCTGCCTCTCTCCCTCTGTGTCTCTCATGAATAAATAAATAAAATCTTAAAAAAAAAAATAAGCCTCCAAACTCCTAGAAATCTGGGATCTGCAACCTCCTCACACTGTAAGGTAAAAGAAAGACACCTGGGGAGGCTAGGTGGCTCAGTTGATTAAGCGGCCAACTCTTCATTTTGGTCATGATCTCAGGGTTGTGAGATTGAGCCCCTCACCAGGCTCTGTGCTCAGCAGGAAGTCGCCTTGAAATTCTCTCCCTCTCCCTCTTCCTCTGCCCCTCTCCCTGCTTGTGCATTCTCTCTCACCCTCAAATAAATAAATAAATTAATTTAAAAAAAAAGAAAGACACTGCTTTGCTGTTTAGGCATAGAGCTGGCTATATGACATCATGTTGATGGAAATATGACTGTAGGTAAAAACATGTTTGTGTCTATTTGAACAAGTGTGTTCTTAGATTGTGTCTGAGAAGCAGCTATGCAAAGATGTGGAGCTGGGGCTCTGAATCTGAGTGCCTGGGCTCAAATCCCAACTCTCCAGCTTATCAGACCTTGATACCTTTGGGTGGCTCTCTGTGGCTCACTTTCCTCATCTGTAAAATGGGGATAAACCCCCTTACTGGAGGTAGAGCATGCACCCAGTAAGCCAGGGACCAGCGTATGCAGACAGAGTGCTGTTCAAGGTATTAGCGGCTTTTAGGTGTTTTTAAGGAATCCATCTGAATGTATATTGCATCTTGTGTGAGCGCGGTTACATGCTCTGTGGTGCAGGGGGCACTTCAGTTTCTTTGACATAAGGAAGTTTATAGATAAACCAAAGAGTAAGAAAGTAATAACTTTATTATGTTATGTGTGTCTCCCCAAGATTCACAGGCTGAAACCCCAATCCCAGCGATGGTATTTGGAGGTGGAGCCTTTGTGAGGTAATTAGGTGTGAAGGTGGAGCCCTCAGAGGAGGTCAGAGAGCTAGTTGTGACATTAGGAGAAGTCAGTATGCAACTCAAAAGAGGGCTCTCACCAGAATCCAACCATGCTGGCGCATGTTAGATGTCCAGCCTCCAGAACTGGGAGAAATAAATATTTGATGTTTAAGCCATCCAGTCTATGGTTACTTGTTACAACAGCCTGAACTAACACAGATTCCATGAGATGTTGCACTCTCTCCATCCTCTCTGCGGCAACCTGTCAGGCCATGTTTTCCAAGTGGTACAGCTTCAAAACCTCTTGATCAGGGATCCCTGGGTGGCGCAGCGGTTTGGCGCCTGCCTTTGGCCCAGGGCGCGATCCTGGAGACCTGGGATCGAATCCCACGTCAGGCTCCCGGTGTATGGAGCCTGCTTCTCCCTCTGCCTGTGTCTCTGCCTCTCTGTCTCTCTCTGTGTGATTATCATGAATAAATAAATAAAATCTTTAAAAAAAAAAAAAAAAACCTCTTGATCAGTCTTCCTGGTGTCTGAGTGACTGAAGAGCAGCTGCTCCTCCTCACCCTACCCCCCCCCAAACACACATCACAGGTATTATCAACAACAGAAGTTAAAACCTGTCATGTGGAGCCATGCAGAATCTGGGGCCAGTCATTTGTCACCACATCAAAGTCTAAGACACTGTACCAAGCTCTTCACACATGTAACTTGCGACAACTGTACCATGCAGGGTTTTATGCTATGCAGTCCTATAAATGTGCAAAAACTGAGACTTTTGGAGGTTAAGTAACCTGCAGAGGTCATAAAACCAGGACATATTGGAGTTAAGATCTGAACCATGGCCATTTTCTCACACTCAGCTCCGAAGCATAAGACCAAATTAGCACCATTAACAAAAGTATGTGTTCCATCCTGCTGCCAGCAAACTTTATGGGAGAGCCATCCCAGAGGCCATGAGAAAAAACAGCTATCCAGAATGGAGAGGCCAACTGAGTCATGTGAGGAAACAGCCCATCTGTCCTGATGTCTTCTTTCTTCCCTCCTCTTCCACCTAAAACACAAGAACAGAAACTGTTCAGGACAGTTGCGTTTGCATCCCTTGCCCTCTCTCATCTTTAAGGAGAAAGAGGGGTAAAAAAAAAAAAAAAAAAAAAGAAAGAGGGGTGCCTGGGTGGCTCAGTGGTTGAGCTTCTGCCTTTGGCTCAGGTCGTGATCCCGGGGATGGAGTCCTGAACTGGGCTCCCCATGAGGAGCCTACTTCTCCCTCTGCCTATATCTCTGCCTCTCTCTCTGTGTGTCTCATGAATAAATAAAATCTTTAAAAAAGAGGAGGAGAGAGAAATGCGGTCATTCCATGAGGAAATCCACCCTGACCTCTCTCAGGGCCTACTCTCTCTCCCTCCTCCTTGGGAACCACCCCATCCTGACAAAGCTCCTTGTCCACATTCATTGAATAAGCCAGATCTCAGACTAAAGGTTCTCTAACTGTGAGGGATGCGGACACTACTTGACAGGGAAGTCTTGAGGAACCTGGGAAGGGAAGAAATGCAAAACCAGAAGAAAAGCACGGCCCTCCCTCCCTAGCCCTAGTGAGGGCAAGGAGGAAGAAAACAAGAAGGCAGCTGGGAGAAGGCGGGAAGAACTTAGCTGACTCAGCCAATCCCAAGGGAGCAGCAGGAGGCATGGAAAGTCTGTTTTCCCCAATCCTGAGAAAGCAGGGAGAGTGGGAAGCCAGACTTAGCCAATCCTGAGGGAGCAGCCTGGGTGTATTTGGTGAACCCTTCAACCAATTAGAAAACGTCATCTATCCCGCCAAAGGTCCCTTTGCAAAAACCATTGTAGCCAGCAGATGTTTTATGGCAGGTTGCAGAAATTGGTTTAAGGAGCTTGTTGTAGGAAATGTAAGTTCTCAGTTATTAATGGGAAACAGTAATATCTTCTGCACTAGAAAGACGCTTGGTTCTTTCTCTCCCACACATCTGTTTTTCTGGGAAAATGTCCCAGAATTCTCCACAGGATTTAAATCCTCACAAAATAAGAATTTTAGAGAATTTAGGAAGTTATCATCCAAGCATCTAATCTGAAATTAGAATTTGTTTGGCTATCAATTGGATTTTTTTTTTACTATTTGCATTTTTTAAGGTAAAATTTTCCTTTTTTAGAAAGTGAAAAAAAAAGTTCTAGGAACACTAACAAATTTTACTTTTAATTTCAAGGCATTTGATTCCTGTACTGTTTTCCTACCCCCTAGAAGGTAACATTTCCTGCTTAATAGGAAATAAATAACTTTCTTAAAACTCTCTTCTGAGCATTTATGTTTGTAACAACTGCATGAAACAATGCATCCTGAGACCTTAACCCTAAAAGGGCCAGGAGCGGTTTCAATGGTTTCCACTCTTCTGATTCTGGAAGGTAGCCTTTGTATGGAGATAGCAGAGGTGCTGTTTTATTGGGGCAATAAGTGACATAGAATGAAATTAACATAGAAGTTTTGGCGCATGTATATACCCATAAGGCCATCACCACAATCAAGTTAATGAACATAATAATATACTCCCCAAAATAATACTGGTCTCCCACTTCTCCCTGTCCCCCCCAACTCCTAGGCAATCAGATATGCTTTCTGTCACTATAGATAAATTTGCATTTTCTAGAATCTTAGACTTTTACATCAAGTGGGATTATATTCCTTTTTGAATGGCTTCTGTAAGCCAACATAACTATTTTGAGAATCATCAATGTTATTGAGTGTATTAACACTCCTTTTCATTGCCAAGTAGTCCACTGTATGAACAAACCATTATTTGTTTACCCATTCACCTGTTACTGGACAGTTGGGTAGGTTCCAGTTCATTTCTCTTAGGTAAATACCTAGGCATTGAAGAGCTGAGTCATATGGTAGGCATATATTTAACATTTTAAGAAAGTGCCAAACTGGCTGACCATTTTCCATTCCTACCATCGACAAATCAGAGTTTAAGAAGCTTCCTGAAAAAAAAAAAAGAAGAAGAAGAAGAAGAAGCTTCCTGTGCTTGTCAACACTTGGTATGGTCAGTTTGTGTAGTTATTTATAGTCATTTTAAATAGGTGTGTAGTAGTATCCTATCATGGCTTTGTTTTTCCCTAAGATTAATGGTGCTGAGCTCCTTTTCACATGCCTAATTCCCATCCAAAGATTGTGTCCAAATCTTTTGCCCATTTTAAAAAAATGGTGTTCTTTTTTCCCTTATTATCAAACTTTTAGAGTTTTTAAAACTATATATTTCTAGATACAATCCCTTCATTGGGTATGTGATTTGTAAATATTTCCTTTCAACCTTTTCATTGTCTTTACAATATCTTTTGAAGTTCTTGACTTTAATGAAATCCAACATATAGTTTTTTTCTTTTATAATCTTGTATATAAAAAAAAATTCTTTGCCTAACCAAACATTTATAAAATTTCTCCTATGTTTTCTCAAAAGATTCATGGTTTTACATTTGGGTCTCTGATCTCCTTTGAGCTAATTCTGGTCTGTTGAGGGAGATGTGGATCAAGGTATCACTCTGGTCCAGTAGTCAAATAGGAATTCAGAAAAAAGTAGAGAAAATGATGGGAAAGTCAATATTACAGAGTGCTAAGAATTTTCCAGACTTAGGAAATATGTTCATATACCAATTCACAAAATAGGTTCTCAGCAGGATAAAGTTAAAAATTCCCACTTTCCCATTTAACTGCTATCTTTATAAAAGTTTATTTATAGGAGTTCCTTGAGTATTTTAGATGATAGTCCCTTGTGAATTTTAGATATTGCAAAGATATTCCTCCTCTGATATCTATTTATTTATCTCTGGAGTCCTTCATAGTGCAAAAGTTATAAATTTTGAAATAATCAGTTTCATCAATTATTTGCCTCATGGCTACGATATTGGAGTTTTGTTGAGTCCTTTCCTATCCTGAGGTCGTGCAAATTTAGCACCTACATTTTCTTTTGCTAATATTGTGCTTTTACCTGTGCATTTAGATCTTCAGTGTATTAGGCATCCATTTCTTTATATGATGTGAAGTAGGAATCTAGTATTATTACCCAGTTTCCCTAACATTGTCTACTAAAACAATTTGTGCTTTTTTTTTTTCAATTTGTGCTTTCATGTCATTGGTAGGGTAAGTGAATTCCTCTTTACTCTTTGTCCCCCACAGAAATTTACCAAGGCCCTCATACAGCTCAACTGAAATTTTTACTGAAATTGTGTTATTTATGGATTAATTGGGAGGACAATTGACATCTTTATAATATTCCCCTCCGAAAGCACAATACAACCATTTACTCAGATTGCTGGTAGAGAAACACTGTTGATATTTGTAGGTTGATCTTGTATGAACACTTCTATAAATTCTAATCTGTTAGCAATGGATTCTTATATTTTTCCAGGGAGATGGTTATGTTATTTGAGAATTATAACATTTTAATTTATTCCATTGTAATTGTTTTACTCCCTCTTTCCTTGATTGGAAACTTCAGCATTACGTTAAATGGTAGGAGGATGGTGGACACATATGTTTCTAATTTTAAAAAAAATCTAAAAAAAGAAGAAGAAGAAGAGGAAGAAGAAAAAGAAATCTATCTGTTTTTCCATTAAGTATAATGTTTGCATAGATTTCTGCTATAAAACCCTTACAAGGTTAAGACAGTTCCTTTCTGGTTCTTTTTTTTTAAGATTTTATTTATTTATTCATGAGAGGCATAGAGAGAGAGAGAGAGAGAGAGAGAGGCAGAAACACAGGCAGAGGGAGAAGCAGGCTCCATGCAGGAAGCCTGACATGGGGCTCGATCCCAGGTCTCCAGGATCAGGCCTGGGCTGAAGGTGGTGTTAAACCGCTGAGCCACCCAGATTGCCCTTCTTTCTGGTTCTAGTTGAATTTTATCTAATGCTCTTTCTGGATCAACTGAAATATATGAATTTGATGGATAATATACACAATTAAATAACTATATATAACTGCAACACATAATTAGCATATAAAACTCATAGTGTTATAAATGTGTATTAAGTATAGTGATATATACAATTTAAACACAGTTATGTATGCCCAGAATTTGATGACTAATATATATAGTTTTAAAATATTCACAAATATTGTTTTTAGACATAAATGTGCATATAACTGTAATGCACAGAAACAGTGGACAGCAAATTAATTATAATCACTTCCACAGGGGAAAGGAAGAGAATGAAATTATCCAGGGATACATATATGAGTTCTAGTGCACCTGTAACATTTATTTCTAACAAAATTAAAATTCTGAAGCAATATAGAAAAACATCGAGTCTGGGTACATAAGAAAAGTTCGTGGTTGTTCATTATAGTACAATCTCAGTGTGGGTTATTTTAAAAATTTTAGTTAAGACAATGGCTTTGTTTTACCCATCAGGTTGCCAAAGATCAAGAGGTTTGATAACACATATTGCTGGCAAGCCTGTTGAGAAAACAGAGGCTCACGTTGTTGATCAGAGTGTACGATGTTATAATTATTTCAGCAAAACTCAAAATGAATGTACCCTTTGAAACAGCAATTCCATTCTAGGAATTTATTGTATTGATCGTATTAACAGGAGTGCAAAAAAGGAATATACACCTTCCACCATTGGTTGTAGTAGCAAAAGACAAGGAGCATCTAAAGTGTCCATTGGAGGGCAGCTGAGTGAATAAGTAACAACATTCATACAATGCGACTATGTAGCATTAAAGTAAAGAGGTAGATCCCATTGTGCTAATATGAAACTAACTTTAGGGCATAAGGTTAAGAGGATAAAAGCATTGTTTGGTATTCCAGCATTTGTTGAAAAGAAAGGTAGGAATATATATGCATTTGAATATGCATATTGTTTCTCTGGGACACAAGATTAATAAGAGCAGGTGCCTTTCAGGAAGGGAATGGCAAGCAGATACGACTAGGGAGTAGGTATGAGAAAAACTTCTATTTTCACTCTAAACTAAAGCCTACTAATATGTTTGAATTTGTATAATATGTGTGTATTAATTTCCCAAACATATATAAACTTTTGTATCAATGGCATTTTAATGTCCTTGTCATCCTTTTGTCTTGCAGGAGTTTCTAAAAAGGTAGTCTGTACTTGTTTCTTTGGGGCTGAGGAGGTGTGGGGCTTTGGAAGATTCAGGTGGGCAGAGAGGCTCCCCAACTCAATAGCGAGTTGTAGCTAGGGAACCACTCCAGACCTGGTGCCTTTAGGTCTAGACATCATCTATCCCCCGTCCACCCCCCGCCCAGCATGTTTATTACATGGATTCTTTTTATATGCTGGTCAGAAGAAAAGAACAAAACAAACTGTCCCCACTTTGTTGGATGGTACTGGCCCACAGAACAGACAGCCTTTAAACCAGCAGCACATGTAATACTGCACTTTGTGCAAAGAACTCTGAAAGTGAGAACCATGCATTGCTGGAAGAGAGTGGACCAAGGAGATCTAAATCAGCTTAGGGGAGCAGAAAACCTGTCTGACAAACACGTTTACGCTGGAACCTGAGGGATGCTTTGCCGTTTAGGACTCTTTCTGGTGCAAATACAGAAATTCAGCTCAAATGAGCAGAAGCCAAAAATGGAAAATTATTGCCCTGATTAAAGAGTCTAGGATGGGGCTCACTAGCTTCAGGTGTGGCTGGGGCTTGGGGGGTGGGCGGGGAGAACCGAGAGTGACTGGAAATCAGAGAGAGCTGGTGGTAGTACAACACTGTAAGTGTACTACATGCCACTCAACTGTACACTTCAAAATGGTTAGTTTTATGTCACATAAATTTCACCTCAATTAAAAAGAAAAAGAAGAAGAATCTACATGTGATTTTGTGGCGAGGATCCAGAGCATTAGGAATGGCCTCGGGGTGAAGTAGTTAATAATATTTAGTGGGAGAAGGACAGATGTGTGATCCCATTCACTAATAAGGTTCCTTAATGCACTGATGACACTTTCAGAAGATACTCTGAGTCAAATACTGGTGACACACCCACAGTCTCCTTAAATGATTCACTAAAGCAAGCCAGAGCCATCTGATTATCCCTTTCAGTGCATGCAAATCACAGGATTTGCTGGCCATTGGCAGGTAGCTTTGTCTGGGAGCTGTGCCTGGCTGACACATTATGACATTGGGACCAGGCAGTGACGCCCTACAAATCCTGGTGTCAACAAGTAGCTTCCTGTGGGGTTCCCTCTTGATGGCAGGGGGTAAGGACATGGTGAATAGGCATGGGTCTACATTCTCATTTCCTTCTAAGTGTGTCTACAGAGGTTGGAACGCTAACTACTGCATTTTTCCAGCCTTCTCTGCTGCTGGACTCAAATCAGACCCAACCAGTTAGATGCACTTGTGTTAAGATTTGGGAGGCAGAGGAAAGGAGGATACATTTTCCTGATGCTTTGAGTATGGTGCTAGCAAAAACATTGCTTTCTTTACAGGCCATCCAATGCTCAGCCGCCAGCTCCATGAATGAGTATGACAAGTGGAAATAAAAAAAGTTCACACTTTTGTCACCTGTCCAGCATATTGCCATCTCTGTCTGGAAAGAAATCCTAAAGAGGACAGGACACTAGAACTGGCATCTTGGCATAGTGATTCAGGAAGGCATGGCTGGTCCTAAGACTGTTCTCAACTGACTTGCACTAAGGGGCTGAGCTAGGTGGGTGACACCTGCCCCAGACTCTCTAAGAATGGGCTGATCATCTGGAAAGAAAATCCTTGAAGGAAGGCTAGAGCTGGGCCTATGTGCATCGGATGTTGTAAAGGGCTAGGTTTAGGATGAGAGCCAGGAGTAGTGCCAACATGAGGTAGAGCCAAAGCTCAGAAAGCCTGGAACCAAGATCAAAGAAAAGAGTTTCTCCCAGGATTTGCAGGAGAGAGTATGGGTACCAGAATATTTAAAAAGAGCCTGAAAAGGGGCGCCTGGGTGGCTCAGTCTTTGAGTGTCTGTGTTTGGCTCAGTTTGTGATCCCAGGGTCCTGGGATCGAGTCCCACATCAGGCTCCCCACAGGGAGCATGCTTCTCCCTCTGCCTATGTCTCTGCCTCTCTGTGTGTGTGTCTCATGGATAAATAAATAAAATCTTTTAAAAGAAAAAAAGAAAAAAGAAAAGCCTGGAAAGGCAGGATGCCTGCCAAGACTGGAGCCTATCTCTGTGTTTTCTTCTGCATCCACACTGGTAGTGAATAGAAAAGAGCCACATCTCACCTGGTCAAGGGGAGAGATTTCCAGCCAGAGATTACCCAATATATCAGTTACTATAGGAGTACAGTGGACATTACCCATGGCTTTTGATTTGTGATCTTGACATAATAGATAGGCTTGTGGTTTTTCTCCAGGGAGGAATCCTCTGTGTGGGTCTTGTGGGAGGCAATGCCTGTATCCCACTATAGATGCTGAAGGAGCCAGTTATTCTTATTCCCCTGGCAGCTGGGAAGTGTGCCCCTGACCCAAGCCCATCCTATCACATGCTTCTACCTGGGACTTTGAATCTTCAGGGGATGATGCAAGTACAGAGGGTCTATTGAGAAAGCCACTTCTGACAGCAGCAGCAGCAGCAGCAGCAGAGGTTGGTCATCCTAACTGGAAAGTTCCTGGCAGGGATGGGGGTGGGGTGGGCAGAAGAACCTTGGCTATGTCTCCACTGCCCAGCCCACTGTGATCTTGCTCTTGGGGAACTCATGTTCTTGCTGCTTTTCTGCTCAGCCATTCTCAGCATGCGGCTTCCATCCTTGAAGTGACTTGTCTCAAGATGGCAGCTGACCTCTACCCATCACATCTGCATTCCACATACAAGAAAAGAAAGATCAAAGAGCAAAAAGGTATACCTCCCAGCCAAAACAGGCCCTTTTAAAGAACTTTTTTGGAAGCCCCACATAATTATCTTTTCCTTACATTTAATTGTCCATTTCTGTCTACAGAGGAGGCTGGGAAATGTCACTGGGGGCACATTGGCACCCCCAGGAGTACAGAGATTTTTCTTAGAGCAAAAGAATGGAAAAATGGATATAGACTAGACAACTGGGGAGAGTAAAGAAAACAAAGTTAAGGGGAGGTAATAAAAATGATATCAATCTGGGCAAGATAGCACATCAGGTTTGTATTCAATATTCTCCTTGTTTCCATCACATAGCAATGAAAGATAAAATTTGTCAATAATCAAAAAGATAGAGCCAGGATCAAATTGCAATGTAAACATCTCTTTGGATCGAAAATAAGCAGAAGAAATGTGAGTGGTGAGAGAAAAGGCCTCATGGGTTCTAGGTTTGGAAGTGAGCAGGAGGTGCTGGGGGCTCAGCTCTGGGGAGAAAAAACACTGTTAAAGCTCCTGGTGAGAAAAGGACCTGAAGCAGGTTCATGGAGGTGAAACAGAGCTGAGAACAAGGGCTGCCCACTTGCTGTTGGGGACTGGGGATTATAGGGAGCTGGGGACCTAGGGAGGTGGGCAAAGGGGACTGGGAGCCAGCTTCCTGACCAGGAATCCAGTCCAGTTGCATGCTGCCTCCTTCCATGGGTCTGCAACATGACTGGTTTCCTCCCGGAGCGGGGTCTCAGAGCACTGGTTACTGTGGAGGTAACCAACAACCGCTGGACTTCTGGACAGGGGGAGAGAGAGAATGAAACCCAAACACTGCCCAGAAAAACGAACAAATAAAAACCTTCCTATTCAAAATGAGCCTGCCTGCAAAGTAAGTTTCCAAAATATGAAGGAATCTCATGCCAAGAAAAGCAGTCAAGAAATTTACCAAATCAAAGCATGATACAGATTAAGCTTTATGGAACACTATGGTAAGAACCTAAATAAGTATGCTCAGGGTAGTAAGATATACAGACATAATTTCAAAATTAAAAAAAAAGCAAAAATTGCAGAGAGCCTCATAGTGGCCTCTGTGGGCACCAGTTATGGGAAGTGGCATCCATATTCAGTCTGGGTCTCAACGTGGAAACAAGATCCTGGTCTGTTCTTGCCTCAGTTCTTGTCTGAAGGGAGTTTACTTTATTCATGGCTCCACTATTTCCTACATCCCAAATCTTCCTCTTTCTTGGTCAATTCTTTCATTTTGTGATTTGCCTCCTAAGAACGGTTAAAGGATGGTAAATTTTCTGAATTCTTACACATCTAAAAATATCATTTGTCCTCATAACTTGAACAGCTTGGCTGGATATAGAATTCTAGCTGGAAAATGTTTTCCTTAGGAGGAAAAAAATCAACCTAGTAGCATTGAGCACCCAGGCACCAAATTGTGGTCCCTAAATATCATTTTCCACTAAGGGAATCCTCACTCCTTGGAGAATTGGGTGGCTAATAGGTTTTGGGTAGGAAATTTCCAAGGTAAACCTGAGATATCTTGTGTTACCAGAAACTATGGAAGCTATAAACTTGGTCTGGGTGAGGATGTTTCACAGCCACAGCTCCAGAAATACCTGAGCCAAGGCCATGAGGTTTTTTTTTTTTTAATAACCTATTTACATGTTTGAAAGAAATAGAAAAATGCAAGCCATTCACCTCTGTAAAATTAAGAACAAAGCAAAGACTAAAGCAACTGTTGATGTCCCCTGTTGGCGAGGCCATAGACCACTAGCACTTTCTCACTGCACTTGGAGAATATGCTATTGGACTGGAGTTACCCTTTCCAGTGGCAATTTAGCTATATCCAAAATTTTAAATATCTATGCCTTTTGACCCAGCAACATCACCTCTAGTACCTTTTCTCATTTAAACAGGTAAGTAAAAATCTACATAACTGCATAGAAATATGTACAAGAACCTACATTGCAGCACTGTTTGTGAGGATCTAGAAACAACCAAATATCCATTATTGGAGGAGGAGAAGTTACATAAATTATGGTACATCTACAAAATGAAATGCTACGATGGAGCAGTTAAAATGAGTGAGGTAGTTCTGTCCAGGAGAAAAGAATGTCCTAATATATTATTGTTAAATGAAAAAAGCAAGTTGCAAAGGAACATGTAAATTATGTCCACAGTGGTGAAACATTTCCATGTATGTGGAAGAAACATGTTCCTACACCTCCTGCAGCAATTCTGATGTCCCACAGCGGGATGTGGTATGAGTCTGGGGGGGTAAGTGTGCACATAACACATATTTTGCATTGTTGGAATTTTTACAACTAGCATGTATCTTATAATTAGGAAAAAATAATGAACAAGGATCATAAAGCTTTATTTAATAAATATAACCAAAAAATTCAAAATACTTTATTCCATATGTAGCCAATTAGAGAGAAAAAAAGAGAAGGAGGTGTCTGAAGAGATCAAATGAAAGGGTCAGGAGAAAGGTAGGAAGTTGGGGAAATGCAAGCACTAGAGAAACAGGGAAATAACAAAGGTAGGTGGAGGCCAGAGGGGTGCTCAGAGCCTCACGGCTCTGAAGTACCACCTTCCATGGGTCACATCTCATGGGGTCTTCTATTCCTTGGCAGTGATAAAGATGCTAAACTGACACTTGGGGAATCAATCGGGGACTCCAGAAATTTAAAAGTCCTCCCAAAACCAGAAGGGCTGTCTGCTGCTTTTCTGACCATCAGGATTGCTGCACCCACCCCCTTCCCTAAATAAAAAAGAATTTGGCCAGACATATGTAAGCTCTATCAGGGAATAATTTACCTTTTCTGAATAGACCTTAAGATCCTCAAGGCCATCATTTTTTTTTAACCAGATCTTAACATCCATCTGCCCACTCAAAGCCTTTTTAAAATTTTTAACTGAAATGCTGGTTTCTATTCTAATGCCTTCAAATCATATCTGAGAGTTTACTTCATAGTTCATATTTTCCAAATCCATTGGGAAAGAATGGGAGGTCAGATCTGATTATGGGATGTGGGGATATCATGTGGTGAGAAGGTGGTCAATAAATCAGTTCAAAGGAAGGTATTTGAGGGTGCTAGGGAGATGCATTTTGCCCTGACACAGAGCAGATTAGCCTGGCTAAACCTATGAAGTGTTGAGGCCTCTGAGGAAACGTCTATGACTCAGCACATGTCTGGACCCCCAGGAAGGGCACCTGGTCCCTCTCCTCTGACCGTGGGAAGACTGGAGAAAACAATCCCAAGCCTAAGAAGGTCCCGAGATAGGTGTATTACAGAGTACGTGGCAATGTGGGGTGCCCGCTGGGGACACGCAGAAAGACTTGGTAGACACAGGTAGCAGGAACCAAAGCTCATCTTGGGCTGACTCCAGACAGGCCAATTCTAGTTTCAGAAAGGAGAAACTCCTAAAAAAAAAACAAGTTGGGTTTTTGTTTGTTTGTTTGTTTTCCCAGAAAAAAAGGCCTGAGACCTTGCAGAGCCTCCCTGAGGGCATTGAGGAGCGCCAACAACATGGAATCCAGTCAGAAAGCTCATTTCTCCACTCTTTATTAAAGCTAGGTCCTCCTGCTGACGGCTCCAGGCCAGGGCAGAAGCAACTGGGGCCCAGGAGGGGCATCGCAGGTATGCACTCGAAGGGGTGCACAAGGAGGGATGAGCGCAGAGCCAAACCTCAGCCATGCAGGGCTACACCACCTTGCCCTTGGCCCCTGAGGTTCCTGTCCCACAGGGAGAGGAAAGAAACTGAGGACAGGAAAGGCATCGTCCAGCATTGCTAATGCCCCCTGGGACCCTTGCCCTCCTCAGGACCCCAACCCACCCCGCCAGGTGAATTCTTACCACCACCATCCACACCCCCTTCCCACCCACCAACTACCGTGCCTCCTACCCCGCCCCCAGCCCCAGCAGCCTGGCTGTAGGCTCTCAGGCCCCGAGGCCATGTCTACACTAAAACAGAAGAAACTAGGTCTAAAAGGGAATGCAGTTGCTTCAAAATCTGTTTTCTGGCCCCACTCACAGTGGCCCAAAAGGCATTAAAGAGGGAGGGACCTCATGGGAGCCATACTTCAGCTGCCTGCCCAGTGGCTCCCCATGGCCCAGCCCGGGGAGTGGGGAGGTGGGGTGCCCACCAGGTGTGGGGCTTGCATAGCTGGGTGCCTGGCTGGTCAAGGAGCCATAGGCTCAAGTCCCACACCCCCAGAGGTGGACTGCCACTGCACAGACTGCCCACCCTGTGACGTGGGGTTCTAAACAGAAACACTACTTGCTTCTAGCATAGAGTAATGACAGAAGCAGAGTTAAAGGGACCTGCAGACGTCATAGAGCCCTAACCCCAGAGGGATGTGAGAAATGATCCTGCTGCTGACCTGTCACTTGACAACTGGTTATTAAATCTAAACAAGCACTGAGCTCAGAGGGCAGGGCTCCATGTGTCCACCTGTTCCAGGGCAGGTGGCACCTGGGCAGGTGAATGCTGGAGCCATGGCCGCAGCAGCCAGCCAGGCGCCCCCAAGGGTCTCTGAGTGTGCCACCTCCAGCTGCCAGAGGCGACAGTACCGAAGGACTCAAAGGGGGAGGCGGAGACCAAAACCTGCCCAGCAGAACTAGTGCCTGGCTGATCCAGGTGCTCAAGTGGGGTGAGAGTGAGTGACCCTCCCCCAGAATAAGGCTTCAAACTCCCTCAGGACCCTGCGAACACCTGCAACCCATCCGCCTGGGGCCACAAATTTGGTTTCTGGCTGTTCCTCCTCCCCCCAGATTCTTCAGGCCATACAAGAGATGGAAATAAATATGCACAGTAGACGGAATAAAAGCTTCCCAGTTGCATCTCTGTCCCCCCTGGGGAGGGAGGAACATCGTCCTCCGGAAACCCATAAAAGGCTTCCCCTAGCCCCGCACAGTCCTTAAAACTTCTGGGACACACTCGAATGACCAGAAGGTCCCTGAAGTTTCTCACTGAGGAATGGGAAGAAGTCGTCAGCCAGACCCACGGGAGGAGCCGGATGCTCTGCTCTCGACCACCCCACCCTCCCCTTGACGCAAGGGCTTCCCCTCCCTCGCTGTACAACCCACTTACAAACTCATTAGCCACGGGCCCCCCAGGCCACCGCAATCGGAATCCGAGTGAAATAAATAACATCGCCTGCCATCCCTACCGCTTGGCTCGCAGTCTTGGTCGAGGTGGCCGCCCCCTGCCCTCGCCTCCTCCGCGCGCGGTCCTCCTTTCCCCACGCGCCCCCTGCACGGCCGGACGAGCTTGGCGGCCGGGTTTCCTGGGGCCGGGCAGAGGGGCGCCCGAGGCCGGGGGGGTGCGGTGCACCGGGGGCTGAGGGGAAGGCACCGCACCAGGACTGGGGCCCTCAGCACCCCGAGGCCAGAGGAGCAAGGGGCCGGCGGCCCAGCGGGCTGCACCTCCGTCGGCCTCGGGCCATCACAGGATGCTCTCCTCGTAGGCGCCCGAGGGCCCCGCGAAGGTGGCCGTGGCCTCCGAGCCGAAGCTCGTTCCGCCCGCGAACTCCAGCAGGGTGCTGCCGCGCTCCCCGGGCCCGCTGCCCGCGCCCGGCGGCCCCTTGGCGGGCGCCTCGGCTTTGGACGCAGGGGCCGCTGGCGCCGTGCCGGGCGCGCCGGCCGCGCTGCGGTGCGTCTTCATGTGGGTGAGCAGGTGTGAGCTCTGCGAGAAGCGGCGGCCGCAATTGGCGCAGGCGTAGGGCCGCTCGCCCGTGTGCGTGCGCTGGTGCGTGACGAGCACCGAGCGCTGCGAGAAGCGCTTGCCGCACTCGGGGCACGGGAAGGGCCGCTCGCCCGTGTGGCCGCGCCGGTGCTTGGCCAGGTTGGAGCGCTGCGCGAAGCCGCGGCCGCAGTCCGTGCAGCGGAAGGGCTTCTCGCCCGTGTGCGTGCGCCGATGCCGCTTGAAGTCCGAGCTGTGGCCGAAGCCCTTGCCGCAGTCGGGGCAGCGGTGCGGCTTCTCCTCGGCGTGCGCCCACTGGTGCCGCGTCAGCGCCGCGCTCTGCCCAAAGCGGCGGCCGCACTCGCCGCACGCGTAGGGCCGCTCGCCCGTGTGTGCGCGCCCGTGCGCGGTCAGGTGCGCGCGCCGGCTGAAGCCCGCGCCGCACACGCCGCACACGAAGGGCTTCTCGCCCGTGTGGCCCCGCACGTGCGCCGCCAGGTGTGAGCCGCGGGCGAAGCGCGCGCCGCACTCGGGGCACGGGAAGGGCCGCTCGCCGGTGTGCGTGCGGCGGTGGCGCGCCAGGTGTGAGCCGTACACGAAGCTCTTGCCGCAGTCCGCGCAGCGGTGCGGCCGCTCGCCCGCGTGGTAGCGCTGGTGCTTGGCCAGCGCCGCGCGGCGCCCGAACGTCTTGCCGCAGTCGGAGCAGATCCACGGGCTCTCCTCCTCCGCCAGCGCGGCGGGTGCCGGCTCGGCCAGCAGCCCCCCGACGGCCGGCGCGAACGCGCGCAGCCCACCGCCGCCCCCGCCCCCCGGCCCGCCGCCGCCGAAAGGGTCGCAGGTCAGCCCTGCGCCCTCCACCAGGGCCAGCCGGCTCCCCAGGGGTCCCGACAGGGGGCGCCCGTCGGCCTGCAGCCGCTCCCCAAAGTCCGGGAGGCCCAGGATTGGGAAGCCGTCCGGGTGGAGCCAGGACTTGGGGTGCACGGGAAAGTGGAAGCCGAGGGGGTGCGAAGAGGGTCCTTCGCCCTCCCCCAGGCCATTGCCCAGCTCGAGGAACCGCCTGTCCGGCTCGGGGTCCTCCTTGCTCCCGGGGGTGGGCCCCACCGCCACTGCCTCCTCTCTCGCCTCGACCTCGACCTCTCCGTCCGCCTCGCCAGCCTCCGCCTCCTCTGGCCCCTCCGGCCCGGCCTCGGCCTCGGCCTCGGCCTCCTCGGGCCCTGCCGCGGCTACTGTGTCGCAAAGCTCCCGCCGAGGGCCGTCGCTGCCCGCCTCCGCGCACCCGCCTCCGCGCCGGTGGCGCTGAAAGTCGGCGCGCAGGCGGAAGGCCTGGCCGCAGTCAGGGCAACAGTGCGGCCGGTCAGCCGTATGCACCGCCTGGTGCCGCGCGAGCGCCGAGCTCTGGCTGAAGCTGCGGCCGCAGTGCGGGCACGGGTAGGGCCGCTCGCCCGTGTGCGTGCGCTGGTGTGTGACCAGGTAGGAGCGGCGTCCGAAGCCCGCACCGCAGAAGGCGCAGCGGTAGGGCCGCTCGCCCGTGTGGATGCGCCGGTGCGTGACCAGGTGCGACTTGTAGACGAAGCGCTTGCCGCAGTCCGGGCACGGGAAGGGCTTCTCTCCCGTGTGCGTGCGCTGGTGGATGGCCAGGTGTGAGCGGTACACGAAGCCCTTGCCGCACTCATCACAGCCGAAGGGCTTGACGGCGGCATGGTAGCGCTGGTGCTTGGCCAGCCGGGACCGGTGCGGGAACACTTTGCCACACACGTCGCACGTGGTCTCGGGCCGCCCCACCGGAGCAGCCACGGTGGTAGGGAACGCCCAGGGTGCCAGCAGGTTTGCACCAGGCTCTCGGCCAGACAGGAAGGGCTTCGCCTCCGACCCCTGGGCCAGGCCCCCGAGGCCCCCGGGGTCTGGACCCCACCCCTCCGGAGTCTGCGCTGAATCAGAGTCATCGGGGCCCCATGTCCCAGGAACGTCCCCCACGCCGTAGGCAGCTGACCAGAGCCCCGGGGGCTCGTTCTCTTCCTCTGCCACCTCTGCCAGGAAGTCCTCGTCCTCCTCCTCCTCGTGGTCTTCTAGGTCATCGGTCCAGAACCAGGCCCCTGAAGGCGACAAAGGAAAGCCAGAAGGGAGAGGTGAGAGGAAGCTGAGGCAGCCCCTTGCAGGCTCCTCCCCAGAGAAATCACAGCTTGAGTGGGACCCTAAGCACCCCTAGCACTGAGCCTCCATCCTGTCTGGGGACAGGGTGCCTCTCCATTCCACCAAGGGAGAGGCTGTGTGCGTTCCAGGGCACGGGGAACAGTAAAGCCACTGCCTCCCCCAGTTACTGGGAACTCTGTGGAGGGGAGAAATATGCACGTGGGTGTCCCTCCTAGGGGAGGCTGAGATTATTTCTTGGCCTGTCCTCAAATCGCATCAACTAATTAATCCATCTTCCAGATCTCCAAGGCCTGCCATGCTGCTGAGGAACAGCAAGCTCTACAAAGTTGGTGACCTTGCCTATAGCTTCCTGGGAGACCAGGGTCTAAGCCCATTACAGGAGTCCTGTAGCCAGAAAAACAGATCCCTGAGCTGTTTTCCCCAAATCCCCTTGTCTTCCAGAGAACTCCACCCACCCCTGCCACTCCCCACCACCGCCCCTGGCCTGCTTGGCCCAAGGCAAGCAAGGCTCTGGTGCCAGCACAGCCCTGGGACCCTGCAGCTGAGGACCTGCCTTTGTAAGCATTTGGGCTTTGCTCAGCATCCCCTCCACTCTCAGAGCAGAACCTGAAAAGGCTGCCTTGAGCCAAGGAGACCTAGAGGGGCCATGAGCCGTAGCTCTCTGCTCATCCTAACAGCCTCCAGCAAGCACAGCCCAAGTTTTCCTGCTAGGCCACTCCAAACCTTGACTTCTTCGTAGCAGCCGTGCATTTGGGAAATAGCCCCAAGCTGGCTAACACTGGGGGAACTGCAAGTACCTTGCCATCACAGAAGACCAAGGACATCTGCTCCCCAAAGCCCTGTTGTTCTCTACCTCATCTGCCAAACTGCACCCTGACCTCTCACTTTAGTGCAGAGTGTGGACATGGAGTCAGGCCTGGAGGGTTTTCTCTTTTATAAGATGGAGTGCTGACATGCCTGCCATCACACCTGGGAAGGAACTGATGTTTATGGAGCAGGCACAAGAAACAGAGGGGGTAAACCGCCTGAGCCATGGTGGCCCCAGGTATTCCAAAGCACCTGTGCACCTACTTCCTCAGGTACACTCTGCCCCAGGTGTGTCCACAGTGGTGGCACACCATGGTGTAGCCCACCTCAGAATCCTAGTTTCTGGAAGGTTCAAGCTCTGAGGGTAGGAAGCCCTCTTCTACCCCATGTGGGCCCACCACCAAACTGTGGCCAGTGTCAGGCATCACCTGGCTGGGTGAGTCTGGATCACTGAGTCTTGCCCCCAAGGGAAGGTCGGGCCCCAGGAGGGCTGCCCATTCTGGCTCAGCCCTTGTCCTGTATTCTGTATGGCACTCTACACATACGGTGATATGGTCATATGGGAAAATAGCACAGCTTGGGGTGAAATAAAGCCAGACACACAACTGTTCTGGCATGATTTCAGCTGTAAAAGAAAAAAGAAATGCATCATTTAAAGGGATACAGAAATGGGTTATTTTATTTTTTCATAATTGCAATACTTTCAAGTTTTCTACAGTTAGTATTACAATGTTATAATAAAAATGAGCTTTAAAATAAGAGACCAAAGTTTCCTGAACTAAGCTCAGTTTACCTCCATCTGCCACTCAGAGCCATGAGTGGGTGATGGGACGTGGGTGGCCCTTTGAAGACCTCAGAAGAGGCTGGAGCACCCTGATGAGACGGGGTGGTGGAGGGACAGGCAGTTCAGCTGGGAATTCCTTCTATGAGTCTCAAAAGGAATTTGCTACAAGACTCAGGTGAGGGTCTTGTGTAATTAGAATCAGAGGCCCCCCTAAGGCAGGGGGACTTCAAAATGAGGAACAAGGTCAATGTCTTAGTGGGGTTTGTGTGCACCTCAGCACCTAGCCAGGGTGAGCACCCACTGGACACAGAGCAGACATGCAGGTCAAATGAAGGCCCACCAAAATGCAACCTCAGCCACTCAGAACTGGGAAGGGTGTACCTGGCTCCAGTGACTCACCCAGAACAACTCTTCCTCGCAATTTGGGAGCAGCAGAAAGCCCCCCACACACCCCAGGAAAGGTGAGCCTTGTCCTGCTTCCACTTCAAGCTGCTGAACCACCAGCTCTCCAGAGGGAGCGACCATGGGAGGGACCTCCAGAGCTGCTACAGCTGCTTATCCAAGCCTGAGAAAACACTAACCACATGGCAAAGTGCTGGACAGCACCACTGACACCAAGCGAAGGACAGTAAGAGCAGCCATGACCTGGGGCAGAGCTGGCTGCACCCCAAGATCTCCGGAGACAGCAGGGCCACTGAAGGTGATACAGAGGAAGACGAGCGTGCCCTGAGGCCAGGGTCTATTCCCTTGTCCTTCTATCACCAAAGTGGGCCAGGGTCTGGAGGCTGGGCCCTGGAGTAGGGGTGTCCAGTGGAAGGGTCACTCCAGGCTGCAACGGGGACCCCGTTCCCAGGGAGTCTGCTAGAATCCAAGTGAGCACTTACCAGGTCTACTTGTGAGACAAGAGCCAGGGCAGAGAAAATGCTTTTACAAGATGGGTGAGAGGGTATTTTGTTACAGTGGCCCATAAGGTCAAACACAGTTGCTTCTTCCAGAACCCACAGGAGTAGGGTAGAAAAGAGGACTCTGGGAAGTGAGAGCTGCTGTTTCATCTCCCTGAGACATTTGCTCCCAAGGACTATGACCCTGGGTGATGATTAGCTAGGCTGGAACCAGTGCTCTGAGGCCCAATAACAATCCCAGAGGCTGACCAGTGGCCTTGTCAGGAGAGCCCCCAGGGCACCTCCAGTAGGTGCCCTACCCAGGCACTAATCAAAGGGCCTTGGAGAAGATAAACGCCCCCAAACCACATGCCTGGTGCACCTCCATCTCTGAGCTGCTCCGCACAACCATCTCTGAGCTGCTCAGCACAACCAACACAAAGCTCTGAGACCCATGCCATTGTTTCTATGACTCCTGCCCCCGAACCACCTCTGCCCCTGTCCAGGAACCCAGAGGCCTGTCCCAGGCCCAACCTGACCCAGGCCCTATGGAGAGTCAGCTGTGGGTTTGCTCTGACCAAATCCATGTCTGTGGGAGCCTGTGAGTGAAGTCAACACCTGCTCCTGACTTCTCCATCCAGACCCAGGGACTTGAGGTGGGCTTAAGGAGAGCCCCCTACCTAGGGTCAGTTACAAGAGGGGGACTTGGACACAGGCTGGTGAGCCCAAAGCTGCAGGTGGGCTCCTTTCTCCAGCTAGTCAGCTGCCCCTTCTTCCCACTGGGCAAGAATCTGGTGACTAGGGCTATACTCAGGTGTGGGGGAGATGGCAACTCCTGACAGGGCCAGGCTTCTGTACTGGAATCTGTCCTCCCAGGAGGACAGGGCCCACATCCCCATCACTGGAAATGACCTCTCTGGCCTCAGTATCCTCATTTGTACCATGAATATCATACCAAGGGCCAGTTATTAACAGGATCCTGAGGCCTAGCTCTTCTTCACATGGAGTGTTTCCTGGTTCTTTCCACCTGCCTACACCAAGTGCAGGGGTCTGAGGCAAGACAGAACCCAAGTACCTTATTCCTGGCTTATAAAAAAGGGGGATACAGGGACATCTAAGACCCGCTCAGGGGGTGGCAAAGGAAGGGAAGACCCACACTAAGGACTAACCTCCCCTGACCCCAGTTCTCCTGTGGGCAGACAAGCCCAGCCCAGAGGCTCAGCCCAGGTGCTCAGGTGCCCAGCTCAGGTGCTCAGCCCAGGTACTCAGCCCAGGTGCTCAAGGGCTATGTGAGGTAGGGACTACATGCAGGCTGGTGCCAGGCCTGAGCTTCCACTCCACAGCTGTTCCTGACTTCCTCCTCTCCAAAACCACAGATTGTGTTCACTGACCATGGGATTCTTTCACCTTGGTGTTCTCTTACTGCTTTTATCTCTATCCTTTCCCAGGTCATCTTTAAGCAGATGTAATCCTGCATGCTATATTTCTCTGCCATCCTTCACTTTCACATGAGGGGCAAGAATAGTAGCCAAGGAGGGCGATCAGCTGCTGGCCTGCTGGGTGCCAGGCCCACGCTGGAGACAGCACAGGGGTGGACAATATACAGTGCCAGCTCTTATAGTGTCTGCCGGAGGCGGCAGACAGGAAATGAGGAAGCAAATATCTGGGCAGGACCATTTCAGACAGCACTGTTTGCTGTAAATCCGGGGGGACATCCTGGAGTGATGCAGGAGGGGGTGCTCCCAAAGTCTGTATACTCAGAGACCATGGGGCTTGAATGGAGTCCTAAGAGCTGAGCCAGCCACACAAAAGGCACTCTCGACAGGGGAACAGTAGGCAAAACACCCCTGAGGCAGGCAAGAGCTTGAAGAGAAAGGTGGTCTGTGGGCCTGACGAGCTAAGAGTTCATGAGATGAGCTTGGGGGGAGCGGCAGGCCTCAAGGCCAGAGAAGGGCCCAGATGCTTTGCCAAGTACACAGGGAAGCTGCTGGAGGGAAAGGCAGAGGCAGCTTGGGTGGGAACATCTGTGGCCACATGCTTGATGGCCTTATGGAAGCCTGGGACAGGGTGAGGCAAGGGAGGCCGAGTCACAAGTACTACTGAGGCATGCAGTTAGGCCCACTCAGGGTCCAAGGATGCTGCAAGGGGGGCCAGGGGTAGGAGAAGCAGTGCCATTTCAGTTTCAGACTCGCTTTGAAAAATCCATCAGATAAGTGAGTGGAGATGTCAAGCAGATGGACAGGCAGACAAGGCGAGGGCTGGAGAAAGAAGCTGAGGATGGGCAGTGTAAATGTATGTGGTACTGAAAGCTCCGGCCCCAGTCACTGAGAGAGAACAGAGAGGACACAGTACTGTCCTGGTCTCGTAAACAAGCAAAGGTAGGTGAAGAAGCACCCAGGAAGGCAGCTCAGAAACCAGGACCATGTGGGGTCCCGAGGGCCTAAAAGGTCCATCTCCGAGAGCAGAAAGACACAACAAAGACACAAGGCCAGACTGCCAGGCCTGGGTGGTGGTAGCATCCTCAGAAGGTGTGGTCAGCCGGTAGGCAGGCTATTCTCCAGCCGTGATTCCTGCTCCGGTGCAGACGTGGACAGGAAATGGGGTCCTGCCAGGGGCTCCCACAAAGACAGGGTGCTGCTATCTATGCCCTAAGCCAGGTGAGGAGAAAAGCGTAGGAAAGGGAGTGGGGTCAGAAGAGGTGAGGAGGGGATCCCTGGGTGGCTCAGCGGTTTAGCGCCTGCCTTTGGCCCAGGGCGCGATCCTGAAGTCCTGGGATCGAGTCCTGCATCAGGACTCGGATGCTCCCGGCATGGAGCCTGCTTCTCCCTCCTCCTGTGTCTCTGCCTCTCCCTCGCTATATCTATAATCAATCAATCAATCAATCAATCTTTAAAAAAAGAGGTGAGCTGGAGGTGGTGGCCCTGGTCTGGGAGCCGGAGCGTGGAGCCAGAAGGCAGAGCAGGAGCCTTCAAACCAGCGTGGCGCAGGGCATGGGGCACCTGAGTAGGCAAATCTGGCCAGAGTCCAAATCTTTTGGCCCACTTTTTCAAGAAGCACAAGGAGGAATACATTTCTGTTTTGCCATACTACAATTGAGAAATCCAGAAACTCCGTCAGGCTCTGAACAGTCAGCATCCATCTCGCTCAGACCCAGCAATTCATTCTCAATGGACTTGGCCACACAGAAATGAGAACAGGGAGAAAAGGGAAGGGAGACCATTTAGCAAACAGACCATAGTTATAGTTAAGAAAAGCCTTAGATGGGACACCTGGGTAGCTGAGTCAGTTAACTGGCTGGCCCTTGATTTCAGCATAGGTCATGGTCTCAGGGTCCTGGGATCGAGCCCCGAGTTCAGGCTCCATGCTCTGCAGGAAGTCAGCCTTTAGCATTCTTTCTCTATCTCTCCCTCTCCCACTGCCCCTCGCCCTACTCACACACATGCTTGCATATGCTCTCTCTCACTGTCTCAAAAATAAATAAAAATGGCCTTAGATGAATTTGCCCCACTGCAGCTGACCCAACCCTGGCAACTGTACCCCTTCCCAGCAGACAGGGACATATCTAAGATTATGCCTGCACCCACCTTGGGCTCCCTGTGCAGCAGGGGTGGAGACAGGGGGAACTTTGAGCCCAGTGACTAGCCAGGGGAAGAGAAGGGCACTGGCCCAGCTAGCCAGCCTCCTTGGGGTACTGCCAAACTCCAGCCAGGTTCACAGGTCACGTTATGAGAACCACCCATGCTGAAGCCTGCAAAAGGCTGTAACCCAGGAGCCTCCAAGAAGCATGGAGAACGGGGGCACATCTAGCCCAAATGATGAGACTGATCAAGGCAGGCCTGTGGCCCCTTTATCTGCAGGTGGCTTTTCTGAGATGTGTCCATAAACAGGGTCCACCTCCCACTGAGACCCCCTGTGAAATACCACCTCTGTCCCAGACTCATCCTGGAAGTGGCTATGATGGTCTTGCCAGCCACAGCCCACCCACCTCTGAAGCCCAGGAAAGATTCCGAGAGAGGGCTCAGCAGACCATGGAGACCCAGGGCAAGAAGGACATTCTGCAACCCCATGGAAAGTGAACCCTGGGGCTGAGCCCACCTCGGTCAAGCCACTTAGACACCACTTTCTAGTCCATTTCCTCATCTGCGAGGTATACTGGCCACCTCTTCCCTGCCACTGCGCAGGGTCGTTGTGAGGAGACAGAGTAAATGAAACAATACTCTGAAGAGTACACACAAAGGCCTAGCAACATTGTCTGTGCTTTTCTGTTTTTGTATTGTCTATGAGTTGCTCTGAGTCTCTCCAGGCATGTGATGGGCATGAGCCATCCACTGTCTCTCACTAGGGTGAGGTCACTCCAGCCCGAAGGCAGACACACTGGTAGGGAAAGAGCCTCCACAGACTTCTCTGAAACACCGAGCCTCACTCACAGACCTCCTGAAGAGCCTCCACTGAACCAGTCCTGCATCCTCAGTTTGGAAGTTATGGATTTAGTTCAAATTCTTCTCCATGTGAGTAAAGTGAAGCTCAGAAAGTTGAAAGAACAGAGCCAGAGCCATGTTGGCAGTCTCCAGAGGA
Source organism: Canis lupus dingo (assembly GCF_003254725.2). Classification (NCBI taxonomy): domain Eukaryota; kingdom Metazoa; phylum Chordata; class Mammalia; order Carnivora; family Canidae; genus Canis; species Canis lupus. Next base: position 11,805,604 of record NC_064248.1, on the reverse strand, counting down.
ATTTGCCACCCTGAACACTTCCTGTATACATCCCTCCAAAATCTCCTTTCTGGAAGGTACAGAGCTGCCCACCCAGGCCAGCAGCTTGCCTCCAAGACCCTTCGCTCAGAAATAGCTAAATGGGTAGAAAAGCTACAGGACCAGCTCGAGTGTGGGAACCTGAAAGGTGAGCACCAGCCCTCTTGGAGAGTCTGCCCATCTCCTGCACTTGGTCCCTCCGAGTCAAACACTGAACTGGCCCTCACTTACCAAAAAAAGAAAACCAAAAAACCAAAAACAATGAGAGGCTCCAAGGCAAAGACAGGGACATTTTCAAAGGTTCTTAAGAGGGACCCATAGATTCTCTAAGGATTCCCCAGCCTTGGACTTCCACGGGCTAGAATCAAGAGAAGCCAACCCACAAAGGCAGAGGTTAGACCATGGCCATCTCCCTGTCTCCACATGGCCCACTCCACATCCCAGACCACCAGCACCAAGGCTATGGCAGAGAGCTCAGGTCAGGCCAAAGTCTGGCAAAGCTCTGAGGAGCTCTGTCAGCAGAAACCCCACAAGATTCCATGTCCTACTCACCTGTGTAGACGCCAGTGACAATGTCTCCTTCCTCAGGACGGGGGCTATCTGGGACCCAGGGTTCCTCTCCTTGCTCCAGCCGGAAGATCAGATCTGGCTTGGGGATTGGGTATCCTGGCCACAAGAGAAACACAGACAGCTGCAGGGCCACTCTGGGCAGGCCCTGCCCTCACCCCACAGAGTGCCATCCCCAACATGGCAACCAGCTCCTCACTTTCTCTCCCCTCTTCTCCATCCTTCTAAGGACCAGCCCTCCTACCTCCCGGCCTCCACCCTGGGGGAAATCCCACATTCATGAATCTGGAGCTTTGTCCCAATACCTGCAGCTCTCCTGCTGAGCCCCTCCACACCTTCGTCTCCTCTATCATCTGACTCCTCACCCCCGGTGGCCTCTAAGGGAGTATACAGCACAGAGACCAGCACCAGACTGGCAGCTCCCAGAACACATCCACCTGGCTTACAGCACTTATGGGCCACCGTGGAGACCCCAGAACACAGCCCCATCCAGAAGACAGGTAGTCCCTAGGACTTCCCCTAAGAGGTGGGCTGGCTCCAGGACCTCCCGCTCCTAGATCCTGGGGCTTCAGAAGCCACTCTCCCAAACAGCTAGGCTGCCGGCAGCCATCACACCAGGAAGCTTCCCTGCTTACCCAAGGACACCAGGATCCCATAGTTTTCCTGCATGACATCCTTGTAAAGGTCTCGCTGGTCTGTATCCAGCCTTTCCCATTCCTCTAATGAGAAGTACACAGCCACATCTTCAAAGGTTACCAGCCCCTGGAAAACAAAGCGCCCTGGCCACTGCCCTGAGCTGCCCTAGGAGAGAGGCAGGGGAGCCCCTATAAAATGAGCAACAGAAAATCTCTTCAAGAAGAGAGCTGACCATGGTCCTGTAACAGGGATGCAGCCTGACATCCCATCACTGACAGGCCTGCACAGGCCCAACAGTACGGAAGGTGTCTGATCCTTGCTGTGGCCTTAGAAGGCAAGGAACCCACTTCCACTCAGGGATTAGGAACCCAAGCTCAGAGGCAGCGAATGCCCAGCTCGTGGGGGGCAGAGCCAAGACTCATGCTGAGGTCAGGAGACCATGAGGCTCAAGCCCAAGGCTCTGCGAGGGAGGCTGTATCCTCCCCTTCTACATCATCATCCAGCTTAAGCCAGTAGTCATATCAGCAGTGTGAGGGCCCACACCCGGGTGAGGACATGGCATCAGCTACGCTGACTCGGGGCACTGGTGCCCAATCTAACTGGGCTCAGCAGGAAACCAGAGCCCAGACAGGTGACAGGCACTTGAGGTCAGGGGACGCAGCCCAGCCCTGGGGGAGAGCCAGGCCTTTGAAGGAACTACACACAATGCAGCCCAGTGAGTGGCAGTCAACATCATCAAGACATGATGGCCTGGGAAGTGTTGGGCCCCAGGAAAATGGAACCACATGCCAAGGGCTTGCTTCCCACTTGCTTCTTGCCACCTCGTCCTTGCTCCCAGCCTAAGCTCAACCTGAGGACCACAGGGTCCACAGTGCCTCAGCTTTGCCAACAGGGGTCTCTAGGACAGTAGGTACCAAGCCCCCTCTCAGGAAACCCTCCCTGGTTAACTGAGCTCCAAACAAGAGAGCAGCTCACCTGAGATCCAGCTGTCAGAGAATCGTCATCCTCTTCCTCTTCCTCTTCCTCCTCTTCCTCGTCTTCCTCTTCTTCCTCCTCCTCATCATCCTCTAGGTCCTCATCCCTAGGTGTGGCTGGACCCCGGGCGGCCTGCAAGGCTGAGGAGAAGATCTCTGAGGGGCCCGCTTTCACGGTCACCTCTGCTGGGACAGCAAGCAGGGTCAGGAGCTCCTGGGTCCTGATGCTCCAGCTCCAAGCATGTCGGGCCCAAGAGCTCTCCCGCCTGCCCTCCCAAGCCCCCACAGTCGCCCCCAGGAGCCAGTTCCTTTTCTTACCCTCTTCCTGAAGAACTGGGGACTTGGCATCACTGCCACGGCTTAGACGCTCCTGGGTCCCCAACATCAGACTCTGCTCCTCTGCCACCGCGTCCTCCACGTCCTCGTCCTCCTCCAACTCCACCTCAACCTGATCCACGTGCCCTGCCCGCCCCCCCTCCTCCTCTTCCTCCACCACCTCCTTGTCCTCCCCTTCTTCCACCATGATCTCTTCTTCCTCCTCCTCCTCTATCTCCACCTCTTCCCCCTTTTCTTCTTCCTCTTCTTCCTCCTGAGCAGGGCCACATTCCAACCCATCCTCTGCCTTCGCCAGCTGCGTGGCTGGTGAGTCTGGAGTCACACGCGGGGCTGCCATCTTCCCCGGAGGACAGCCTCAGCTCGGCCTGAAACACAGTCGGGTGGCAGTGATGAGCCACCTACGGCACACTCACTCGAGTTGCTCCTAGAGCCTCACACCGCCCTGACGGAGGCAGGATTTATCTCCCCCACTAGACAGTAACGGCACCAGAGTTGAAGAAGGACTGGGGCTCTTTCCACGATCGCACGTGGCACAACTGGGACACTCTGTACCCCGAAAAACCACAGAGCCCCTCTCCATGACCCCATTATGCGGCCTCAACTCTTTCTTGCCAGCAATTATGTGCTGGGTATGAACGGTGGTGCTTTCTTGAAGTAAATCAGGGATTTAGCCCAGGTCTTGATCCTCAGGGGCCATGAAGAACAGGGAGTCCAGGCAACACGGCCAAGAGTGGCCCACTTTTGGCTGAATGGGGTGAGTGCAGCCTGGGAGGAACAGCTAAACCAGCTCTCAATGCCCACACTGTGCCGGCAGGGCTATGGGAGGAGAGGCCTGGGCATGCGCAGGGGTGCAAGGAAAGACCAGCAGGTCAGGCTCCTTCCTGCCAGAGGCGGCATATGTGTTACCCTCTGCACCTCCCTTGCCCCTTGCTCTGTACAGAGCATCTGAAAAAATTTCAGTGGATCACAGAGATTTGGTTCATCACTGGACCAGCAAAGATGATCTAAAATATCCTGTGACATCTCTTCAAATTTAAGGATCAGATGATCCCAGGAGAGAACCATCATAACCCCAGTGGCTTATAGGGTCCTACGCACCCCAACATCACAGCTGGCTCAGCCCAAGTGCTCTGGAGAGACACAGCCATGCTGCCCCACGGCCCAGACCAAGGGTGGTAGACTTGATGGACAGCAGGCTACAGGTCCAGGGGCCACTCCTCCCTCCTGGGCACACACCCTTTACCAGCCCAGTGGAGGCCCAAGGGCAAGACAGAGTCAGAATTTTGATAAGTCAATTTCCATGGCTTCTTTTTGAATGAAAGCTTAAAAATGAGCCCATCACCCAGCACCAACCCCATCAGCACCTAAGACCTAAATAGGGCTATTTCCAAAGAGCTTCAAGCCCACTGCAAACACAGCAACCCCAAAATCTTGGGATGAGGGTATGAATGCCAGAAGGATACTGCAATGTCAGGCCACATGGGACAGCTGGGCCCACCCGTACCTCAACCAGCTCTACCGGTAGACATCTGCCACAGAACCCCTACAATGGGACAGGGGCCCCCACATAAAGATGCACAGGGTCATGAGAACGGCTCAGAACCCTGGGAACCTATGAGAAACCTGCTCTGTGAATAGCTCTTATTCCACAACTCATCGCTTTTCTATTAAAAAGGCAACACACACTCATTTTCTGAAGCGCTCTAAGCTGCTGCTTTAAATCCACACTTAAACAGCTAGGGAATGTGGAGCATTCATTAAGGCCTCCCAGTACACCAAGGCCCCGGTCCAGGGGGTGGAATGCACGGGCACCCCGAAGCTACCTCTGTCCCGCTCCTCATTCTCCCCTCTATCTGACTAGATTGCAGATTTACCGTTCCTGAATCCAAGGTCACAGGGGAAGAGCTATGCCTTGGTGGGCCACCCCAAAGCCAGTGCTGTTGGTCTCCATAGCTCTTCAGGCTTGTAAAGGCGCCGAGGTGTAGACAGACATGTGTGCCATATGCTACTCAAGCCACCGCCAAGAAGATGCAGCCCTACCCAGCACTCAGGGCATTGAGAATGCACAGCAAACGTTTCCTAACCTCCACCCACCTGAGGACCCACAGAAGGCTTTCATCACCCAGGCCTCAGGCTGCAAATCCTGGCTGAACCCAAATACCACACCAAGCCCAGCAGAGCTGCCTCCTGCCTGGTCACCATCCAGAGCAGACTCCCATAGGCCAGTCTGCTGTATCCAAGGACCCACTTACTAAAGAAGAAAACCCTAGGGCTTTGGAATAAAGTGGCCCCCTGCTGGTCCCACCTCTGGACCTTTGCCCATGACATTCCTTTTCCCTAGAACTTGCTTTTCCTCTTCACTGATCCTCTGGAGGGAGTCTCCTGGGCCCCATTTCATACAGTTCCATGAGCTCTGCCCTCACAGCACCTCATTTTTATATATTTTTGGAACTGCTTACTGCCTGTCTCCCCAAGTACATGATCAGTTGCAGGAAGACGGAAGGTCCCTTTGTTCACCTCCGAATCCTCCTCGTGCCAGACACAGAGCAAACACTCAAATATTTATTAAGGAAGTGACTCTAAAGTCTGTAATCAATGTGATGAATATGAGCTTTTAAAAACTCAGGGGTGCCTGGTTGGCTTAGTCAGTAAGGCACATGACTCTTGATCTCCTGGTTGTGAGTTCAAGCCCCACATTGGGTGTAGAGCTCATTAAAAACAAAACATCTCAGTATTCTGGCTGCACTGGCACATTCCAGAATAGACTGACCACTCTTCAGGGTTCTTCAAGATGGAACCCACTCCAGAAGCACTAAGAATCTCTGCCTTTGAAGAAGCTGTGGCCTGAAGTCCCTTCTCCCCAAAAATGTACCTGCTGGTAACCAGAGAAGGGAAGGGGTTGGCACTCACCCTGCAGATGCAACCATGGCCTAGCACAGCCAGACACCCCCACATGCCTCAACCCAGAATCGAGAACAGAATCATCCTGGAAAACAGACTTCAGTAACTCAGGCACCAGGTTCCTTCTGCATCATCAGGCAGCTGCATGCTGGGCACACTCCCCCAGACCCTCATGCTTTCCTTTCTTCCCATCCTGTCAGCCTACGGACACTCACTCTGCCCAGTTCCAGGCATCCAATTCCAGGTCAGAAGTCACAGAGGGTCAAGTAAGCAGCCTCATGAACATAAACCCCCACATCATCCCAGACCCTTCTTTCCACCTGGGCCATGCATCCTAGGATACAGCACTGCAGACACTTGGAGCTGAGGATGACAAGGCACCCTCCATGGAGAGAAGGGAGAATGACAAGAATGAAAAAAGTAGCAAAGTTTGGAAACTGTTAGAAACTCTCCACAAAAGTCCCCAGGTCAAGGAACCTACATAGAGAAGGAGAAATGTGTGGGTGCACATGTATCTAGGTCCCTTCCCTCCCTCTCGGTGACCGACCTCACCACACCCCTGTTATTCAACGCCTTCCAGGTTTTTGTCTTCTCCAAGAACCCTTCCTTCCTTGACTACTAGGATCCTCACTGTGTGTCCGTGGATTGGGCTCCCCTACTTCCCAGGATCTGCTCCTGGTGCATCTGTATGCATGCAGCCATCCCAGTTCCCCCAGGCCAGCCCCTCACCATGCTGGCCAGCTCCCCAGACCTGCCAACACTTGTTGAACCAGACGGAGCGCCAAAGTCTCCCCACACAGGTGCAACTAGGAGTCTGATCCTCCCGCCCACCTCGCCTTCTCCCTACCCACCTCGTCCTCCACCGAAGACCCACCCCTTTCCCACCTCTGTGGCCGCCTGGGGCAGCCCAGACCCTGCCCAACCCCAGGGATGGGCTCCCCTACCCGACGCCCAGCAGTAGCCGACGGCACAGCAGCCCACCCGGGCCTCCATCTGCAGAGAGGGAGGACCCAGACGAGGCCCCCAAGGTCACTGAGCAAGCTCACGGGGCGCCCAGCCAAGCCACTTCCATCCCTCCAGGGGGCTTATCGGGCTGGGGCCGCGCGAAGAGGCCGCGGCGCTGACAGCCCCTCCTGGATGGGTGTGTCCCCGGGGGCGGCCACGGCCCAACCCCCGCCCCTCGGGCCTAGCCGGCGGCGGGCAGCTCCGGAAGACTCGCGCGTGTCCTCCGCAGCCCGCCGGCCCCGCGCTGCCGGCCTCCACCCGCCCCGGGGGTCGGGCCCGCCCCCATCGCGCCGGCCGGGGCGAGGAGCCGTGCGCCGCGCCGGCCGTGGGCGCGGCCTCCCAAGGCCCTGCCCGCGCTCCGCTCCAGCCCCGCCAGGCCCAGGCCCGGCCCCTCCGGCCCCGCGGCCTCCCCGCGGCCTCCCGCGGCCTCCCGCGCCGGCGTGGAGCGGCCGCCCGACCCGACCCCGCGCCCCGCGCCCGGCCGCCCGCACCTGCCGCCCACTCACCGCGCGCGCGCCGGGCCGGCCGAGCCGCCGCCGGACGCCGGGGCCGGGCCGGGCCTGCGCGCCCCGCGCTACACAAAGTGACGGCCCCGGAGCTGCGCGGCGGCGGCGCGTGGGCACCGGAAGTGCCGCCGCCGGGCCCCGCCCCGCCCGCGCCCACGGGGGGCCACTTCCGGTCACGCGGGGTCGAGCGCGACTCCCAGAGGGGGCGTGCGTGGCGCGAGAGGAAGCGCCCCGAGAGGAGCGCGAGTGAGGGAGGGCGCTGTGGGTCCTGGGTCTCGGCCTGCCCGACCCGAGATCCCAACTCCACCCCTGGACGCCCCAGCACCCGGTGTCCCAACCCGAGACCCAGACTCCAGGGCACCCCAGCGCCCTCTTCCCCTAACCCGAGACTCCAGCCCACCCCGGGAGCCCTAGCGCCCCCTACCCCGACCCCCGATCCCGACTCCCTCCGTGGACACCGCAGCGCCCCTGTCTCGGCCAAGACCCCGACTCTACCCCTGGACGCACCAGTGCCCCCAGCTCCGAGACCCTGGCCCCAACCCCTGGACACCCCATCTCTGCCCGCCCCCTGGAGTCACCACGTGAGATCCCTCAGCTCTCAGCCTACCCTCTCCCGGGCCCAGTCGGGATTCCTGATCGAACCAAGATTCAGGGAGTGCCTACTGAGTGCCAGATCATTGCAGCTAGGCCCACCCCGCCTTGGCACCCTCTCCACGTCCTGAGGCAGTGGAGGTAGGTGATGAGCTGTGGAGGGACCTGGTAGAGACATCCATACAATCTAAGTGCCATGACTCCACAAGGCCCCGGGCGATCCCTTGCAGGTGATGGGCAAGTGGGACTGTAGCAGGTGGGCCAGGTGTCCAATGCTCACTGGCCCTGCTTGCAGGGACACCAGTGCCTGCAAGACCAGTGCCGCTAACTGTGAGGGTTTTACCCAGAACGATGAGGACTGAGGGGCGGTGGGCTGGAGCAGCCTCTGAATGCATTAGGGCCTCGGATTAGAACTTCACCTGGATGGACATGTAATCGGGACAAAGCAGAGGGCCACCTTTGGGAATGGAAGGGTCCTCCAAGCAGAGGGAGATACAGGTGGTCAGTGGCTGTAGGAGCTGTGAGGTGAGGCTGTTGGACTCAGGGTCCACCTGCCGCCCTCCCCAAAACCTGTCTGCATCCACTCCCAGGGGACACAGCTGGGTCTGAGGGTGAGCTCTTGAATTCAACAGAGGTCCAGGCCCTTTTCAGCCTGCCTGCAAACCCTAGTCAGGAATGGTGCAGGCCTGCACCTTCCCTAGCTCCCACCCCACAGGTACTATTATTCTGAAACTTTCTGTAATGTCCCCCAGCCTTGGACTCTTGGGACAGAGCAGCAACTTGACCAGGCTTAAGCCAGGTTTAAACCTGCCTGAAATAACAGCTTCTCCCCTCCAAAACCTCAGCCCATGGCTGGTGAGCTTCTCAGGCCTACAGAAGAGTCAAACCTGTGTCCTGCAGAGGGGTACAGCCGCCCCTCCCCTCCCCTCTCCCCAAGCCTCACCTCCTCCAGCCCAGAGCACCAGCTGTCCACCCTCCAGCTGAGTCTAAGTCTCCACAGTGATTGTCTTTGGCTTCTGGTGTTTTAAAAGTGTTTTGAAATTACTAACACTTAAAAATTGAGGGTCTCCTGTAAAAAGATTGCAAAAATCAGAAACTCTCCCAGAACCAACAGCTCCCTCCCTGCCCTCATCAGGCAGGGACCCTGCATCACCCCAGCATCTCTTCAAAACTCTTTTTTGGGGACTCCTGGGTGGCTCGGTGGTTGAATGTCTGCTTTTGGCTCAGGGCATGATCCTGGGTCTGGGGATTGAGTCCTGCATTGGGCTCCCTGTGGGGAGTCCGCTTCCCCCTCTGCCTGTGTTTCTGCCTCTCTCTCTCTGTCTCTCTCTGTGCGTTTCTCATGAATAAATAAAATCTTTTAAACACACACACACACACACACACATACACACACACACACACACACCTACCTCTTTTTGGTCTATCCCCACCAGATACCTAAACTAAGACCGATTTTCTTCGCCCTCCCTTCTCTGAAGAGATTTTCAAAGGCATGGAGTCCATGGGCCTCTCCCCACCCAGCAGACTCTGCCCTCCACCACGCTCGCCTGAGTCTCCACTACCTTCCAGAGGCTGAGCAGGGAGCCTCCTCTGGCCTATTTCTTCCCCCTTCTGAGGCTCTCCTCCCCACCACCCCCAGAAGCCTCTCCTTCCTCCTGCCCTCTAACAGGCAGAGCCCCCAAAGCTTGTCCAGTCCAATACACCACGTGCGGCAGCCACAGAAAGGCCCCACAGTCCACCACCCAGTCAGCATGTCCGAGGTCAAAGTTAGGCTTGGGACATTCCCCCAAGGTACTGTCCTCCCTTGCCCCACACCTGTGACTTCAGAAGCAAGGTGTACTCGGGTAGACCTGCCCACTCTTCAGTGAAAATCAAGCTGCTTGATAGGAGCCTTCATATCTGTGCTTATTTTATAGTCAAATCAATATAATTCCTGACTCTTACAACCCCACCTGATCTGGTTCCTTCCAGATCAGCTCTCCACTGGATCCGGATTGGGTGCCTGGGGTGTGGGACTTGCCAACTGCCTCAGACTGGCCAAGCTTCTGCAGGTGACCCTCCTCTGGGCCCCAGTCAGCTTTGTGCCTACTCTGAGCAGATCCAGGCTGTCCCAAACGGGTCATGCTTTGGACTCTCATGTCCTGAAGTCACCTGGCCTTAACCCTTCCAGCCATCGAAGCCCAGAGCTGACAGGGATTGGAGCTGGCTGGCCCAACACCTATAGGCACAGAACCTGAGCACAACCATAGGGCAGGGCTCCTGCCAGGCAGGCCTCTCTTCCCTGGGGTGCTAGAGAGCCAGATTCCAGCCTTGACTCCCCGCTCCTCCTCTCCCCTTCACTCCATCATGTAGTGATGTTCCTGAAAGCTCTGGGTAGCCTTGAGGCTTGGGTTGCACGAATCACAATCCTAACTTCCTGGGCAAGTCCTGGCCATTGGCCTCTCTGTAGATCCTCAGGTCTCCAATGGCACCCCCATTCCCTCTGAGGCCAGCAGCCTCAACTCTGCTTATCCTTTATTCTCAGCAGGGATTCTTAATGGGCCCTGTTCCCTTGCACACCTGCATGCCCACCCGCTGAATGCAGGGCCCTGTGCTCATTCTAGGAGTTCTCTAAAGAGTTCAGGCCCCGCCAACCAGGTGGTGAGGAGGGCAAGGGGACAGAGCCTTCACTTGGGCCCCTGGCTCAACAGACCTCAAAAGTCAGGACAGCAGACTGAGCTTGAAAGCTGACCAGAGGTGCCAGGGCTGAGTGGGGCAAGAGATTAGCAGGCATGAGGACCAGCAAGAGCAAAATGGAGCCCAGACTCCACTAAGGCAATGGTCCCACCCACAAGCAGATGCTGCTAAGAACCCTCTGAATTTACCATGGGGGGCTCTCAGAACTCAGAATTGCAATCCTTGTGGCAGTGACAGAGAGCCCTGGGTAACAATTATAAATGTAAACAAGGGGTCAGTATTCCATATTAGAGGTCATTGGAATTGAGAGGGATTTGGTAGATAGATAGGCTGGGATCTAGGTGTGCCCCAGTTCTGCTGATTGTCTGCCTCTGTGAGGGGCAGCTGGTGGGTCAGAAATAGAAGGAACCTCTGAGGAAGGGACCTGGTGCCCCTCGAGGCCTCTGCCAACAGAGGTCAGCCTGGGAGGGAGGTACAGTGAGCAGGAGAGCAAGCAGACCTGTATCAGGGGCTGGTCCACCCTCCACTCAGCTGTGTATGAGCCACAAGGAGAGAGGAGAGAGGTGGTTGGCAGTATGTCCCAGGAGTAAGGCTTACCCAGGCCTGTGTACCCCAAAAGAGCAGGAAGCAGACAGAACAAGAATAACAGAGCCCCAAAGTGGACGTTGCCACTCAGCCCAGCCAGCGACTGGGGTTGGTGGAGGTACGCTGTCCAGAGGGGAAGCAGCAGCCTCTCCCAGACACAAGGGCTAGCCTTAGCTTGAACTCCTCCTGCACCGTGCTACCTGGACTGGTCTGGGGGGACAGCAGTAAGGGACACAAAGGAGCATACCTCCCTGTAACCTGTGAGCCGTGGGCCAGGTGTTGAGGGAAGTGCAAGTGGGATGGGTGGCATTTCAGCCAAGCTGGAAAGAGGCCCAGAAGCTGGAGCAGGTGAGATCCCACCGGAGCAAGAACCTGAAGGTGGGGAGCTTGGGGCCAGTAGGGGATTTGGGACCACCGAGTGCTGCATTAGGGCCCCCATGGTGATAAGCAGCCACCAAAGGCACCAAGCAGAGGTGGCTCATGATTTGCCAGGTTGGAGGGTGTGGGTGCACCGTGGGGAGGGGTGGGGGACATGGCAGGGGTCCAGGTGGGCAGCAGGCAGCTGACCCAAGGCTGTTGAAATAACTTGGGTGGGAAGTGACAGGGCTTTAAGATGACAAAGTGTCTTAGTTGGTTCAAGCTGTTATAACAAAGATACCAAAGACTGAGAGGTTTAAACAATAAACATTGATTTCTCATAGTTCTGGAGATTGGGAAGTCTGAGATCAAGGCATTGGCAGATTTGGTATCCAATGAGAACCTGCTTCCAAGTTCATAGCTGGCACTCTGGCTGTGTCCTTATTCAGTGGAAGGGTCAAAGGAGCTTTCTGGGGTCCCTTTTATTAGTGAGGGCTCCACCCCCATGACCTAGTCATTTTCACACCCTAATGCCATCACATTGGGGATTAGTGTGAGATGAAAGAGGGGCTGGGGCGGGGGGGGGGGGGGGCGAGGAGGACACAAATATCTAGTCCACAGCTCAAGGTGACAGAGTCAAGCTGTGGAAATGGGAATTTCTACTGTCTGGGGGTGGGGCAGGGAACCTGATAACTCTGGGAACATTCCCAGGTTCTGCATCCGTGGCATCACAGTAAAGGACTCTGCCCATAGTCCTTCCAGAGGGAGCCCCTCCCCCACCGCAATCCCCCCAACCCTAGAAGCCATGCCTGCCCAGTCTGTCATATGAGTCCATCCCAGCCTCCCACCTCAGCAGTGCAGGGCAGGCGAGGAGAGAGCAGTCGTACTGAGGCCAGGCCAGAGGGCAGAAAGAAGGAGCAGGCGGAGATGACACATGTGTCCAGTCAGCGGGGGCGGGGGGGTGAATCCAGGCGCCTGCAATGGAGCAGAAAGGAACAGGCAGGGGTGGGGCCTAGACTGTAGGCAGACGGGGTAGGGGGTAGGGGTGACAAAAAACAATTTCCTTTAACCAAACTTTCAGTCTCAGCCTCTATCTCAATTAGGCCCTGACTTCCAGCTTACCTGTCTGTATCACCCAGTTTTAACAAAAATCCTGTCAAGTCGGTTTGGCCAGAGTCCCCACCTTGGATATCTGATCACCCTCCATATCTGGTCATGGTCCTCACCCCTCCACACCCCACCACCAGGATGTCTGATTGCCCTGGCTTGCCTTCAGCAGGAATCCTGTCTGGTCTGTTTAACCAGAATCCCCCTCCCCCCCGACCCCTGATGTTTCTTCCATCTTAGTAAATGTCCATGCACCAACTTCCCGCTACCCTGCTCCTTGGCTGTAAATCTGCACTTGTCCTTGCTGAATCCCGATTTTGGTCCAGTTCTATTCTGAGGTCTCTTTTTCCCTATTGCATTAGGTCCTGAATAAATCTGTTTTTACTGCTTTATTATTTTTTTAAAGATTTTATTTATTCATGAGAGACACGCAGAGAGAGAGAGAGGCAGAGACACAGGCAGAGGGAGAAGCAGGCTCCATGCAGGGAGCCTGACATGGGACTCCATCCCGAGTCTCCAGGATCAGGCCCCGGGCTGTTTTTACTGTTTTAACTACTGTCTGACTCTGGTTCTTTTTCGCAGTGGCATTTCTGCCATCTCACCGTGCTGGGCATGTGGGGCTGGGTGGGAACTTTGGTTGGCATCCCTCTGTGCTAGACTCCTTGCCAGTCCCTGGCATGAGAGTCCAGGAGGAGCCCAGAAGGGCTTCCTGCAGGAGGAGCCAGTTGAGCAAGTCCTGAGAGCAGAGTGGGAGGGAGCTCTGCCCAGACAAGGGGCCAGTCCCTGAAGGCAGTGGCAATGCCTGCAGTGGGTCTGTGCAGAGGCAGCGCCAGCCCCAAGTGTGTGTGCTCCTAGAGAGACGGAGATGGCTGGCATGGGCCTCCCAGAATTCCAAATGCACCTGTATGCCGCATACCTCCCACATTCCTGTGCCCCTGCTGTTGAACCACAGGAAGGCTGACACACAGAATGAGCTTCATGACAATCACTGGGGGGCTGACAACCTCTTTACGGCCATCATCCCCTTGGAGGGGTGAGCAGGAATTAGGCAGAAGAGGCTACTGGTAAACTCAATTTCATGACTACATCTTTTTTTTTTTTTTTTTTTTTATTTATGATAGTCACAGAGAGAGAGAGAGAGAGAGAGAGAGAGAGAGGCAGAGACATAGGCAGAGGAAGAAGCAGGCTCCATGCACCGGGAGCCCGACGTGGGATTCGATCCCGGGTCTCCAGGATCGCGCCCTGGGCCAAAGGCAGGCGCTAAACCCGCTGCGCCACCCAGGGTTCCCGATGACTACATCTTTAATAGGCCCCCAAAAGCAAAAGTCTGTGTTTTGGGGGACACCATTTGATTTCTTACATCTTGTTTAAAATCTGTTTTTAAATTAGTTACTTCTTCAGGTGGATTTGGGAAATCTGTCGAGATTGAATTCAGCAATGAGTAGCAGGAAACCCCAGCTAAGCAGCAGTCTACACAAACCAAGGTGTTACTGCCCTCTGGTGAGAGGTGTTCTGATGGGGGTGGTCCCAGGCTGCTCCAGCAGCTCCTCAAGGCTGCGGACAACCTCCCCTCACCACCTCTCCCACCCTAGCCCCATTCCTTCCCTCCCCTGCCCGTGACTGAGTCCCTCAGCAGTTTCCTAAACCACACCCCTGGGGCAAGGGGCAAAAATCATCGGTGCACAGATTAAGTGGCCTTGTTCAAATTTGATTTGTGTTTATGTATTTACTTACCTCACCATTGATTGCTTACTTATTCTGAAAACAGATAAATAAGTTGAGAGTAAGTCAATTTTATGGCCAGTTTGTACCGCCTGACAGAACGTCACATTCTGTCATGGTAGGAAGGAGCCTAAAAGGTTTTCAAAAGGGTGTGAGGTGGCAGCCAGAGAAAATCTGAAAAGTTTTTTATGTTATTTATTTATGAGAGACACACCCACAGAGGCAGAGACATAGGCAGAAAGAGAAGTAGTCTCCCCACAAGGAGCCCAATGCTGGACTTGATCCTGGACCCCAGGATTATGCCCTGAGCCGAAGGCAGCTGGTCAACTGCTGAGCCACCCAGGCATCCCCTGAAAAGCTTCTTATCCGAGGCAAGGAATTCGAATTTTCTCCTGCAGATCATGTGAGACAGAGATGGTTTAAAGGGGTGCTGGGAAGAACTTTCAGTAATACCCAGTTGTTACCTTGTCACCTTTCCTGCCACTTCTCCTCCAAGTCCTCTGATAGCATCAAAGAGAAAGTCTCTCTATGGGGCTGCTGGTCTCCAATACCTCTCCCACACATGGTCATCACCCTTTAGACAAAAACGGAACGGGCCTTGAATTTGGAACTTCCACTGAGCAACTGGGTCTCACCATAATTTAACAACAGTTTTGTTTCCCTTGTACTTATTTTTACAGCTGCCTTCTATTTTTTAGGGAGGGGGAGGGGCAGAGAGAGAGAGAGAGAGAGAGAGAGAATCCCAAGCAGGCTCCATGCCCAGCACAGAGCCCGACTCAGGGCTTGATTCCACAGCCCCTTGATCTGCGCTGGGACTGTGACTTAGCTTGATAAACAGCATCCAGCATAAGTGACACCACACAGCTTCTAAGGTTAGATCACAAGAAGCCTTGCAGATCTAAGCCCAGGTCTCTTGGGACTCAGGCACTCTACTCCCTAGTCACATAGAGAAGTTATGGGTAGCTCCAGTGGACAGCCCCACTGAGCTCCCAGCCGATCGCCAGTATCAACTACCAGCCTCATGATGAACCCATGTCTCAGCCCCACTGAGCCATCAGATGATCACATGGGGCAGAAGAACCACCCAGCTAAGCTTAGGCAATCTGCAGAACCATGAAAAATAATAAAGAATCTGTTGTTTTTAGCCACTATTTTAGGTGGATTATTGCACAATTATAGTTAACTGAAGCAGAGGGCATTAGGAAAAACAGGGGACATCTAGAAGGACTCCTGGGTGTTTGTCTCAGTCTCCAGGTAGTTGGTGCTGCCAGCCAGTGAAGGGAGGAATCAGGAGATGCAGGCTTGGCCGGGAATTAAGAGCTTTGTGTGATCTTATTGAGCTTTAGATTTTTGTAATATCCAAGTCTGGGAGACCGATGAGTCTTCAAGTCCAAGAGAGAAGTTCAAGAGTAGATTCTGATGTCATAGGCTGGGATGGAGTTGCCTGGGGACCCTACCAGATCCTACCTGCAGGGGAGGATCCTAAAGGCACAGCTATGTCCTTTGACTGTCTGGGGGGGGGGGTGTCTCACAATTCATTTCTACAATGTCTAAAATTTTTAACGTACGAATAGTAGAAAGCCTTATCTCATAGAAAATCCAACCAGAGGAAAGAATTTGTGTGTGACTCTTTCTTGCTTTAGATGCAACAAACATATTTGAACTCTGGGCCTGTTTCCCTGTACTACTTAGCCTTTTGTGTTTGACACACAGTAACCCAGAACGATAGACACACTTGCTCCCATTTTAGAAGCAAGGAAAGTTGTCACACAGTAACTGGTGGCCAGAATTCCAATCCCCTGTTTCTCCCTGGAGAAACATTAAAATTTCCTAAAAGATACCAAGTTGACTCAAAGGAAACAAAGACCAGTAATGAGTCAGGCTCTTTTCTGCTTTATAGATTTGATTTTATCTCATTCCCTGGGGATTTTCCATTTTAGAGAATTCTGAGCTTAGCCAGCCAGCTCCTGATATGGCACAAATACAGCCCAAGGGCCAGCCCAAAGAGTTGGACATGATGGAACTGCAGCTACCAGGTAGAGGGGGAGTGCTTTCAGGGCTGAGGAGATGAGGAGCCTACCTCCTTGCTACATAGCCCTGGCGTGTCAAGTGTCTCTGTGCCCACGATTCCCCCACTCTGGACACAGGAATCCCAGTCTGGGAAGCACTGGTCCTGGGAGCTGTGAATGGGGATGAGCCGATGTTGGGTTTCTGGCCACACAGACAGGAGCTCAGGATGCAGGGACACTGGGGTGGGGACAGCAGGCAGGAGCCCTAGGCACCCTGGCTAGGGCAGGTGGGTGGGCAGCGCAGCTTCTAGATCAGGCCCCCCCATCCCCACCCTGACTTGCACCAGGGTTCTTCCCATGACATTTGTTCAAGACATAAGTACAGGAGTGAGAGATGGCTCAGGCGCAGAAGAGGGTGCCTATTCCAGTCTCTGCTGGCTAGACTGCTGATAGGGATGGGGGTGGAGGTAGCCAGGACTGGGGACTGAGCTGGTTTGTGGTTAGGTGGCAAAAGTAAGGTGGAGGACAGTTGAGTGATGAGGGCAGTGATCAGGGGTGGCCAGCCCCCCACCCCCATGGACAGAACCTGCCTCATGGAGCCTTCCAGGAGCCACACCTGGCTGGGCTTCCAGACTCAGGAGTTATGGAGGGGGTGCACAGAGGGCAGGCTTGCATAGTCTTAGATGCCTATGGAAATGGAGAAGCCTAATAGAGGTGACAGAGATGCTGAGAAGTTCTGGGGACAAGTCAGGGCTGTAAACAGGAGGAATTTAGGATCTTGAGGCTAATGGATTCTATAAAATCTAGCCCCTAGCTCTCCCTTTCATTCCATCACCTATCTCCTATAGCACCGACCTCCCAGCCACCTGGGAACTCACAGTTCCTAATCACATCAGTCCCTCTGGCTCTGATCCACTTTACCATGTGACTTCTGTCTAGACCACCTTCCCCTCCAATCCCTCCTGACCTCACCTTGCAAACACCTATGGCTCAGCAAGACCCCCTGTGAGGTCACTGGTTCCCCATATCAGAGTCAGGTGCTCTCTCCCCTGTAGCCCATCCCATTGTATGACCACGTGTCTCCCTCCTACTGGGCTGTGAGCTCTTCGGTGATGCCTGTCAACACCTGGGGCCACCTGTTCTAAACCTGGAACACATCCCCTTCCCCAACCCAGGCCCCAGCACACGGCCTTCACTTACCAATAGGCTCAGCCTCTCCACCTGGATGCGGGTCCCTGTCCTGGGTTCCGCAGAAGTAGAATGCAGAATGTTCCCTCAAGGAAAGAGCCAGGGGAAGCTGGTGGGAGCAGGAGTATGGCACAGGGGAGGGCATAAAGAGGCTCTCAGGCAAAGCCCTACAGAGGCAAGAGCCTTCTACCTTGTCTCAGGGCTCCTCTGGAGCAGAAGTGATGCCTCAGACTTGTCCCAGCGTGAGAAAGGGAGCTGGGCTTTTGCAACTCTTCAGAGTTGGGTTAGGGGCCACTTTCCCTTCTCTGAGAGTGTGTGAGATAGAAGAGCTGCAGATGCTGCTGGGGGAAGCCAGGCAGGGTGGGGAGAGCCTACGTATCTGCACAAGGACCCACCCAAGATGTGGGCAGAGAATCAACACTTGTCCAGGCCACTCATTGTCTCACACAGATCCACTCACACCCCGCATGCCCCCTCATCTTCCCCATCATCCCTGGGTCCCCTTGCCTTAGGACCTCTGCTGGTCTCAGAGGCCTGTCTAACAAGATGACTCAGACCTTCACCCCTGAGGGGTCATAGACTCAGTTGAAAGATCTGCTACCCAACCCCATCAGTGAATGGGTTACTCAGGGAAATGGCTTTAGCCCATCAGGGCCTATGGGGGGCAGCAGGGACCCAGGAAATCACTATTGTACACAAATACTGTAAACGGTGGCAGAGCAAGGGAAAATGCAGCCACTTCTGAAATGATTTCAAGCTGTCCTTAGGAGATGCCCAAACTGGCCTTCTTGAGCATCTACACTCAGGTCCTCATCCCATTTTATGGCAAGACACAAAACCTGGGAGTGAAAACACAGAGATAAGACAATGTATTTCTTCCATTTAAATTTATTTTTCAATTTTTGTTTCTCACTTACCAACACATTTGTAAGATGTAGCAGGCTGTGTTAGTAAAGGAGAAGCAGGGGGACAATGAGGGGTGCAGGATCTAAGCAGCCACACATGGGAAGCCGAGAGCAGGAAACCCTTGGGGGCAGCAGGGGCGGGCAGCCTCCTCCACCATCCTGCCTTCCCACAGGGATTAACATTGCTGAAGCTCTCACAGACCCCCCAGACAATTCTGTAAACGTTGTAAAAAGCATTTCTGTTGCCTCCAACTTCTGTCCCCCAATTTATCCCTCTGACCCCCCTCTCCCAGTGATGAGGCAGGATCTGCTCGGGCCAGCACCTTGCATAGCCTGGCCCAGGAGAACCCTGCCCCTGGGTCTCAAGGCTCCAACCCCACAGCCTTAGTCCCCAGGGCAAGCAAAAGAGATGCTTAGAGCTGGTGGATCTCAGGGAGGTCAGGGCGGGGCTTCCTCAGAACTCTGTCCCCAAGGGGATCACTCTACTGGACCTCAGGGAGCATTCTCAGAATGCCCTTTGTTTCAGCGGCAGGCTCCTGGTCAAGAGGACACTGAAAGGCCCCTGTGGGCTCGGGAACTTGGCAGCAAAGCCGGCTAGAGCCTGACTTTCATGCTTATTGGAGCCCTTAGTTCCCCTGGAGGGAAGGTGTAACTCCCACCCAGGGAGGGGCTTCCTGGCATTTGTGCACTGACCCAGTGGACACTCTGACCCTGTGCTTAGGAACACATTTTAATCAGGATTATATCCACCCTGATGAATTTTCATTCTAGAAAGTACTTTCAAGGCAAATGCCACTGAGGACAATTCAATGCCTTGATCAGTTTTCTACAAAGTGCAGATAAATTTCCTTTCTTCCCCCATTTTTTTTCTTTGAAGAAATTTTCACCAGGATCAAATCCTATTCCTGTGCGTTTCACCACATGTATTCGATTCCCTGGTTAGTGTTCAATGCATGTCTAATGTCACCAACTGTCACACGCATCACCGGCAGTTTTCTCCTGTGGCTCTCACTTCTACGAAGTCCAGTTTTCCAGGGGAAGGGCTTTGCAGACTCCTCACGGATTGGTACCCAATAAGAAATTTGTGCGGCGAGCTGTTCGTACAGATGTGCAACATCTGTGCTGCCTGGCCGCAGCGGCTTCCCTCTTATGGAGGTGCAGGCTTCCCGAGGGTCCATGAGTGAACTTGGCCTCCCCTCTGCTAACCAGGGGGAGAGCCGGAAGCCCGGCCACAGCCAGCTTCCAGGAGGCGCGCACACACCATGGATCAGGAGCCTGCGCTCTCCCGGACCCCAGCGTGCCCCCCCCACCCCGTCCCCGCCCGTCCCCGCCCGTCCCTGTCACGGTGCCTTGTCCGCAGACCCCGCTGCCTGCTCTGAGCGCGCTGGGCCGCCGGTGGCTGCGCGTGTGCCACGGAGCAGGCCCAGGCCCCGCGAGCGGCCGGCGCCGTGCAGCTGGCGCTCGTGGCGGCGGATCTGCACCTTGTGGCGGAAGCGCTCGCCGCAGTCCTCGCAAACGTAGGGCCGCTCACCCGAGTGTGTGCGCCGGTGGCGCAGAAGGTTGGACGAGACGCTGAAGCGCTTGCCGCAGTCGCCGCAGGCGTAGGGCCGCTCGCCCGTGTGCGTGCGCTGGTGCTGCACGAGCGCCGAGCTCTCGCTGAAGCGCTTGGCGCAGTAGGAGCAGGCGTAGGGCTTCTCACCGGTGTGGATGCGCTGGTGCGTCACCAGGTTGGAGTGCTGCGAGAAGCCCTTGCCGCACTCGCCGCAGCGGTGCGGCCGCTCGCCCGTGTGCGTGGCCTGGTGGCGCACCAGGTCCGTGCTGCGGCTGAAGCCCTTGCCACACTCCCCGCAGATGGTCGGCCGATCCCGCGCCCGCCGCCGCCGCCGCTGCCTGGCCGGAGTCAGAGCCGCGCTGCCCGCGGGGCCGGGAATGGCCACCACCGCGGGCGCGGCCACGGCAGGCAGCACCATGAGCTCCTGCAGCACCACGTAGCCCGGGGGGGCCACCACGACCGCGGCTGGAGCCCCCGGGGCCGGAGTCCCGCCGCCCCCCGTGGTGGGCACCAGCTCCAGCTGCAGCTCCGGCTGCACGGGGGTCAGCTCCAGCTGCACCTCCTGCTGCTGGGCTCCCAGCTCCACTGGGGTCAGCTCCAACTGCACCTCCTGCTGCTCCTCCAGCTGCTGCTGCTCCAGCTGCTGCTGCTGCTCCAGCTGCTGCTCCAGCTGCTGCAGCTGCTCCTGCAGTTTGAGCTGCAGCTGCCGCTGTTCCTGCTGTCTCTCTAGCTCCTGCTGCCGCTCCAACTCCTGCCGCTGCTGCTCCAGTTCCTGCTCCGACCCCAGGTCCACTGGCATGAGCTCCAGCTCCACTTCTTCCTCCTCCTCTGGCTCCAGTGGACAGGGCTGCTGCTGCTGCTGTGGTTGCAACTGTTCTGGCTGCTGCAGCTGCTGTTGTTGCAACTGTTCTGGCTGCTGCAGCTGCTGTTGATGCAACAGCTGCTGATGCTGCTGTAACTGCTGCTGCTGCAACAGCTGCTGTTGTAACTGTTGCTGCTGCAGCTGCTGCTGTAGCCGTTCCTGCTGCTGCAGCTGCTCCATCTGTAACTGTTGATGCTGCTGTTGCTCTAACAGTTCTTGTTGTTGCTGCATCTGCTGCATCTGTAACTGTTGCTGCTGGTGCTGCTGTAACAGTTCCTGCTGATGCTGCAAGTGCTGCTGCTGTAACTGTTGCTGCTGTAATTCTTCCTGCTGCTGCTGCTGTAACTGGTCCTGTTGCATGTGCTGCTGTTGCTGTAACTGTTTTTCCTCTTGCTGCTGCTGCAGCTGTAACTGTTTCTCCTCCTGCTGCTGCTGCAGCTGTAACTGTTCCTCCTTCTGCTGCTGGTGGTGTTGCTGCTGTAACTGTTCTTCCTCCTGCTGTTGCTGCAGGTGCTGCTGCTGCTGCTGCTGCTGCTGTAACTGTTCCTCCTCCTCCTGCTGCTGCTGCTGCTGTAATTGTTGCTGCTGCAGGAGCTGCTGCTGCTGTAACTGTTCCTCCTCCTGCTGCTGCTGTAACTGGTCCTGCTGCTGTAACTGTTCCTTTTGTTGCTGCCACAGTTGTTGCTCATACACGTGCTGCTCCTGTGCTTGTTCCTGCTGTTGTATCAGCTGCAGTTGGGGTTTCTGCTGTCCAGGTGGCACAGGTTGGGGTGTTCCCTGCAGGTCTTTCTTTTGTTGAGGCAGCTGGTCTTCCCCATCTTGCTGCTGCTGCTGCAACTCCAACTGCTGTTCTGATGGCTGGCTTTGTGGCTGCTGCTCTGGTTGCTGTTCTGACTGTTGTAGTTGCAACTCCTGTTGTCTGGGCTGTGCTTTGTCGGTGAGTTCCCTGGCCCCCATTGGAGCTGAGCTTGTTGGCGGTGGTGGGCTGCTATTCTTCTCTTGAGCTTCTTCTTCCTCCTGACTCTCACTCCCACCGCTGCCACCTGTAGTGGAAATGGTAGGAAGCCAGGAGAGAAAGATCTACAGACCCCCTTGACCCCCCCTCTACCCCTTGGCTTACCCTGCCCCACAGATGCCCACTCTAGGACACACTGCTGAGCTCTCAGCCAGGCCCCCAAAGCACTGGATCGATAGGCCATGGCAGCGTGGCAGAAACTGAAATGCCCAGAGGTGTGGGGTTGGCTTAGAAATGTGCCCAAAGGACTGTGGGTCAAGTCACTCTGGGCCCTGGCTCTCCAACCTCTTCTCTGGGCTTTCCTCCACACAGGCTCCATGCTTAGATCTTGGCAGTGACAAGAGCCTGGGTTCCAGGGGCTCCCCAACACCATTCCCAGAGAAGCCTCTCATGCTTAACCACCATCTAGTAGGAATCAGTGAACAAGCCATTCCCACAGCCAAGCCACAGGCGCACGATGAACTTAGACCTCAGTGAGGATCATGCCTTAAATACGTGAAACTTTCCTTCTCTTCAAATAATAAAGAATTTCTGTAAAGCTGCCTGAAAGTATTACCACAGGTGGTTTGTAAAAGTCACCGAAGTGTCAGGGAGAGCACAAGGCTTCCAGGGGAAAGTTCTCAGATTGGGCCCCAACTCTACCAGTTAACAACTCTCAAC
This sequence comes from Canis lupus dingo, assembly GCF_003254725.2. Lineage (NCBI taxonomy): Eukaryota > Metazoa > Chordata > Mammalia > Carnivora > Canidae > Canis > Canis lupus. The sequence continues at coordinate 11,783,429 of NC_064248.1, read as the reverse complement.
CTCCTGCAGCCTCGGAGCCCTCCCTGTCAGTAACAGCTTCAGGATATCCACACTTTCAGCTTCAGTGGTGAAGGAGGTAGGGCCCTGGCATATCCTCTAGAACCTGGCAGGTGCTTGACAAATCACTCTGCCCACAGGTTAGGAAATTAGTTTGCAAAGTAATGAACAGTTTGGAAATAGCAAGGACACAACTGACTCCGTTTAAAACAGCCTACAGACTGGACGTGTTTGAGACTGTTAGTCTGGAATGGAAAGGATTGGGATCCCTGGGTGGCGCAGTGGTTTAGCGCCTGCCTTTGGCCCAGGGCGCAATCCTGGAGACCCGGGATCGAATCCCACGTCGGGCTCCCGGTGCATGGAGCCTGCTTCTCCCTCTGCCTGTGTCTCTGCCTCTCTCTCTCTCTGTGTGTGACTATCATAAATAAATAAAAATTAAAAAAAAAAAAAAGAAAAAAGAAAAGGAAAGGATTATCTCCACAGCCTCATGTCAGTAGGGTGAGTAGCCAGGTAGGTAACCTCTGGGAACCGGAGGTTTTCTGACTCAGAGAAGATGGAAAAGCAAAAGAAGATGGACCCTTCTCAGGGCCACCGTGAAAATTTGAGGGGGTATAAGTGCAACCCAGTGTTGTGCAACATAGGTGTTACTCCACTGTCACGTTTCACTGTCTGCACAATATCCACCTGTTATTTCTCAATTTGAGCATTCATGCCGTGTTCATAGAAAATCCCAAGAGGCTTGTTCCATTCCCAAGTCTGATTTCAACCCTGCTCTTCCTATAGCCTCATATGTTCAGTTTTGTAACAGAAAGCAGAGGTTCAATTTAGAAAATTTTGCTTTCTGGCCACTTTTTCTAGGAGCATATTGATTTAATAAAAAATGAAAGGATATCTCCATGTAAATAATTTCCTTTTAGAAAACTATTTCTAAAAAAAGAAAGAAAAGAAAGAAAGAAGGAAAGAGAAAAAAGAAAACTATTTCTTTTTTTTTAAGAAAACTATTTCTAATAACATTCTTTTTTATTTTTTATTTTTTTAAGATTTTGTTTATTCATGAGAGACACAGAGAGAGGGACAAGTATTTTTCATACACACTCACCAGCAATGAGTATGTGGCTGGTGAGCAAAGACAGCCATGAAAACCTGTCTCCCCCACAGCAGGTCTGAGCCACACCAGCCTCCCAGTACCTCTGGGAGGAACAGGGACATATCGTGCCTCTGTGTGAATCCTCACATTTCTAGCACAGCACTTGGCCGTGTAGCTAGTCCTGGCTTCTTGCAGCAATGTCAGCATTTTTAACGATGATGTTTTAGTAAACATATTAAGTGTCACCTGAAGTGCATACCCTTCCAAGACTTTTCTCAGTTAAATATTTGAGCCTGAAGACCCTTCATTCAGTCCACACATCCCTAACCAAACCTTCCAATTCCCTTGGTTCTTTTCATGCTGTTCAACCCTGGGCTAGCCCCCACTTGGTGTGCTCAAAGCACAGGGAGGGAAATTGGCTCCCAGGAGCATGACCATCATAGAAAGTTGGCCCAGAGTGGGTCTCAGATGGAGAAGGCATCTTGGAAGGTTCTACAGGGCCACCTATGCTTCTGGGCAAAAGGGGAGAGAGAAGGATGGAAAAGCAGAGGTCAGGAAAAGTGGACAAGGTCAGAGAAGGCCACAGGACAAAGAGAAGCCAAGCCAAGGGGCCAATGCCTGAGGTACAAGGGGCAGGGGGAGAGAGCCCCTGAATTCAATCTGAGAACTTGAGTCTGGAGCCAGGGACAGGTAGGAGGACAATGGAGGCTCCCTGACTACTGGGGACAAAGCAGCAGCTCCCAGCCAGCACATATCTGGGGTTCAGGGCATGGGCTGAGAATGTCTGCACCAGCAAAACCATGGCCTGATTGAGCTGCCTCAGAAAATCCTAAGGCGAACTGAAGTGGGCTGGTGTGACGTGAGTGGCTGCAGGTTGCCCTCCCCACCCGGAAACCACCAGGTGAGCACCCTTGTGGACAGCAGGCTGCCCACCATCCTGCAGAATGCACACCCCCACCCCGTTGGCCACAGCAGGCCTGGGGCTCTGTCAAAAGATCCTCTGGGAGCCTGAGGACTATCTTCTGCTTTAGGTCAGAGCCCACACCCCTCTGAGCCCCTCACCTGAGAGGGTGTCAGGCCCTGGGCCCCCATCTTCAAGACACCGAAGCTCCAGCACGAAGGTTTTGGCCACTGCCCCCAGCTCCATCCTAGCGTTCAGACCCAGATCCTGAGGAGCCAGCTGTGCTGAGAGGAAGGAAGGAAGCTGTTCAGGTGGGCAGGATTGCTGGGAGCACCCCACCTCTGGCCTACCCGGTGGCGGTAACTGCCAGAGAGCCCCCCAGTCTCTGCCTCGGGCCCCAGAACCAGCAGCTCCAGCCAGGCTGGAAAGGATAGGGGATAGCTGGGGAAGGGAAGAGCAGGGCTGCCTGGAGGCTCAGCTCCCAGGGCCCCTTCATTTCCCTGCAGAGGCAATCCTTTCTCTCTTCTCTCTCAACTTTGCAAGGCCCACATTCAGCCCCATGCCTCGGGACTGCGGGTGCATGTGCTCCACACTGAGGGCCAACTGTGGGAACCGGCCTTCAGCGGGATGGGGAGCTGGAGTCCCAGGAGGGACACATGAGGAAGTTTTCAGAAAAAGAGACACATCTCACGTTCCACCGTCTCCTTCAAAGCAACTGACAAGTGGGTTCACCTCCCTGGTTTCTTGCCTCCCAGACGGCTGTTGGGGTTCATCCGGTCTTCCAAGCCCACATGCAGGCCACAGGTTCCAGATGCCACCTCAGCTCCCTGGGAAGGCAGGATTCCAGAGCACTGCAACCCACGGAACCAGCGGTGGCCCAGGGGATCCTGAAGTCTGGGGGGTTCCCCAGCTCTCTCCTGCCTCCACCCTGGCCCCTGCAGATGTGTCAGCGCATCCAGTCCTGCCTCCCCTCCTCACAAGATAACTCCAGCCCCCCCCCCCCTTCTCAGGATCCAGCTCAAAGCTCTCAAGGGCAGCGCCCGGGGTTGGCCGGCTCCCCAACCCCCTGGGCCTCACCTGGTTCAGCATTTCCTGCTCCTCACCGCGGCCTCTGCACTAGGGGAGGTGTGGTCAGCAGGGGCTGGAAGGTGCAGGCAGAGCGTCAGCCAGCTTCTTCCTGAGGCGCCTCCATCCAGAAGGCGCCGGGGAGGCGCTGGGCCACCCGGGGGCCTCTCTGGGCACTGCGGCGGGGCTGTCGCTGTCAGGGCTGCTCAGGTCGCCCCGGGCCGCAGACGGGGCAGAACGGAGTTCACCAGCAGAAGTTGGTGTCGGCTCCCGGGAGAGGGGCCGGGGCGGCCGGGCGAGGCGTGCGGGGCGGGCGACACCGTCTCCGCCCGGCCGGGTCCGCCCGCGGCCACAGGTGCCCGGAGCCGGCGCGCGGGGGCGGCCCGCGCGGGGTCCGGTTGGCTCGCGCGTCCGGCCGGCAGCGGGCGGCGGGGCGCAGCGGGCCGGGCCGGGCCGGGCCGGGGGCGGGGGCGGGGGCGGGGGCGGGGGCGGCGGGGCCGGCACAGGAAGTCCCCCCGGCATCCGCATCCTGTCCCCCGCCCGCCGCCCGCCGCCCGCGCCCCGCGCCCCGGCCCCCGCGCCGCCGCCGCCGCTCTAGGCCGCCGCGAGCTCGGTGGGCTTAACCCTTCCAGGCCCGGCCGCTCGCCCGCGGGTGGCGACTGGCGCTGCGCGGGGGCTGCGGGCGAGGCTCCCGGCCCGGGCCCTGCCGCCGCCGGGGGGGCGCGTGCAGCCTCGGGGCGCCCCGGGCCCGCGTCCAAGCTGTGGTTCATTAGCATCTTAGATGACTCTCACCTAATGCGGAGGCCCCATCCCGCCCCCCGGCGGACCCAGTGGAGGCCGCCCCCTCCGCACCTCGCACCTGGAACTCCTCCTCCTGGAGCCTGGGATGGCGATGGAAGGGGGCGGGGGGGGGGGGGGGCGCGGAGTCTGTGCGCGCTTGGACCCCAAAGGACCGGACAGGGCCACCCTTGGTAACTGAAGGGTAAGTCCAAGAGCCACACCCCACCCCACCCCCGTCAGTACCTGACCCCCTTCGCCCTCTGCAGGACTCCATCCCTACTGGGGCTGTGCAGAGGCCTCCTCAGATAGGCCAAGCTAACCCCTGCCTGGGTCAGGGGCCTCCACCTCCCGGATGCCTTACCTGACCATCTTGATATCCCATCACTTGGCTGCACTGCACTGTCCTAATCTGGAGGGTTCACACTGAGATCGGGATACTCGAATTCTCTTGAAAAACCCAAAGATCTGGCCCTGGAGAGCTGTTCCTGGGATAGAGTATGAGAATGCCTCACTGGAGGAGGGCAGAGCCCTCATACGGTCACAGTCCTCTGCCCTCCTTACTGTCTCCATGCTCACATGGCCACCCATTTTTGGATACTTCCTGACCCTACAGGTAGTGGAGCTCTGGATTTCTCTAACCCTCCTCTGAAAAGCTTGCACTCTGTCTGGCAGCTTCACCCCCAGACTAGATGCTCCAGAGGACAGAGGACCACCTCTGCCTCATCAGGGGAGTAAGTGCAGCAGGAAAGGGAGTAAGGAGGCAGGAAATCTGGATTCACAATGGCCTCTTCCAGTTGGGTAATGAGGCAAATTATTACCTTGCATCTGTGGAATAGGAACAGCATTCTGCTAGCCAGGAGTTTAAGGATAAGTGAGCATCTCCCCTCTGGCCAGCCAGATGTGCACCTTTCCCTCCCCTGGGAGGGTTGGGAGCAGAGCTGTCTCTGCCTCCTATTTCCTCCTGGGAGACCTCATGCCCAGAGGATCCAGATGATCCACTTACTCCTTGAATCTTTAACCTCTCTCTCTCTCTCTCTGCTGGCTTCTTTCCAAGAGCATTTGCTCATTCGCCAGGCTCTCCCATCTTAAAAATATGCAACCTCTTCTCTCTCCTGCCCTCCATGACCAAAGTTCCTGGAAAGATGCCCCATAGCAGCTCTGGCCATATCTCCATCTACCTGTCCCTCCTTCTCCTTCTCCAACTTGGCCTCAGCCCCATCACTCCATCCAGACAGCTCTCTCTAATGTCACCACTGACCTCCACGTCACTAGAGCTCGCATGCTATTCCTCTCTAGGCAGCTTTGGACACTTCTCTGGTGGCTGATGAGAGGTACCACCCTTGGTTCCTCCTTCCTCTCTATCTGCCTCCTTTCTGACTCCTTTGCAGGCTCCACTTCCTTTACCAAACATATTGCTCATCTATATGCTATCAAAACCTATGTAAGGTGTCTTCCCAAATCAATGGTTCTGTCCTGAAAAGCACTTCTCCTGTCTATGACTGAGCACCTCTTTTCTTCCTCTTTCACCTTTAAATTAAAAAGGGATCCCTGGGTGGCGCAGCGGTTCGGCGCCTGCCTTTGGCCCAGGGCGCGATCCTGGAGACCCGGGATCGAATCCCACGTCGGGCTCCCGGTGCATGGAGCCTGCTTCTCCCTCTGCCTGTGTCTCTGCCTCTCTCTCTCTCTCTCTGTGACTATCATAAATAAAAAAAAAAAAATTTTTTTTTTTGAGAGAGAGAGAGAGCAGGCAGAGGGGTGGGGAGGGGCAAGCAAGAGGGAGAGAGAGAATCCCAAGCAAGCTCCATGTCCAGCATGAAGCCCAACACAGAACTCGATCTCACAACCCTGAGATCATGACCTGAGCTGAAATCAAGAGTCCAACCCTTTTTTTAAAAAAAAGATTTTATTTATGTATTCATGAGAGACACACAGAGAGAGAGAGAGAGAAAGGCAGAGGCACAGGCCGAGGGAGAAGCAGGCTACATGCAGGGAGCCCGACGTGGGACTCAATCCCGGGTCTCTAGGATCAGACTGCTGAGCCACCTGGGCTGCCCACGAGTCCAGCCCTTAACCAGCTGAGCCACCCAGGTGCCCCTCTCAATTTTTTTTTTAATCCAGGCAATACATATTCTGAATGAATAAGTCAAATTGTTCTGTGAGGCTTTAGCAACCACAAAAATCTCTCCTCGCTTCTGAGTCCCCTCCCATTTCTTCTGATATTTCTTCCCATGTTTCTAAATAATATGCTTATAATGCTATTATTTGGTTTTTCCATTTTAGGTAGTATCTGTGGACACCTCACTTTGGAAGATGCAGATTTAACTCCTCATGCCACACACGCACATGTCCTCCTTTTACCTGCAATAACTTGTCTGGTCTTTGTCCAGTTTTCTGGGATAGAGCTTCTACACCTTTGGAATCTCTCCAGTGATAGGAATGTCTTTGTTATTCAGGGGGTGAGGGGACTGGATTAGCTTCAGATGGGAGCTGGTCATACCAGAAAGACCAACCATGTGATTACAGGGTTGGGGCTCTGAACCCGGTGATATCAAACCAACCTTTGGGGCTAGAGATTGAGGTTAGTCAAATGGCCAAGGATTCAATCGATCATGCCTACATAATGAAACATCAATAAAAACTGTGGGCACCAAGGTTCAGGTGAGCTTCCTGGTTGGTGAGAGCCACTCTGTGTCCAGAATAGAGGACATGGAAGCTCTACATTCAGGACTCTCCCAGACCTTGGATCTCTTCAGGGACCATGACTGATCGTGCTTTATATCCTTTGTAGTAAAACTGTAATTGTAAGTCCAGCACTTTCTTGAATTCTGTGAGTTAATCTAGTTAATTATCCAACCTGAGTAGGACAAATGAATCCCTGAATTTGTAGCCAGTTAGTGAGAAGTTCCGGGGTTCCTGGGGACTCCTGAACTTGCAGCTGTTGTCTACTTGCTGGGGCATGATGCCATTATCTTGTGGAGTCTGTACAACTCTGGTGGTCAGCTGCAGAACTACAGGGCAGGATGGCCCTTTCCACAGTGTTATCACAGTCTGGGGTAAATCCACATTTACTATTCCCATAAGTACATCTCTGGAAATAATTTTCACTGCCAAGTCCAGTAAAAGTATTTGTATGAGTTCCCTTTTTAAAAAAAAAAAAAAACAACTATTTATTTATTCATGAGAGACACAGAGAGAGAGGCAGAGACATAGGCAGAGAGAGAAGCAGGCTCCCTATGAGGACTCGATCCCAGGACCCCAGGATCATGACCTGAGCCAAAGGCAGATGCTCAACTGCTGGGCCATCCAGGTGCCCCTTTTTCTTATCTTTTTTAAAATTTGCTTTGATTCCTTTTTTAGAAACTCCTGAAAAGTCTTTTTGTGTCCTCCTTTGGCTCTATAAATGCCTGTGAACCCAAATTTCCACCTGGTCAAACTCGTCAGAAAATCTATTTGTTTCATTTTTTTTTTCCCAGACATCCCTTCTGGAGCCTCCTTCCTTTGCATCCATATTGGGCAGTTTGCCCTCTGGAGTGCTGCTGCCAGCCTGGGAGTCTAGTGTCATCATCTGGGACTTTGTGTCTCTTTCTCTCTTGCATTAATCTGTTTCCTCATACCACATATTTCTCCTTCTTAAGTCATAATAGAGACAATTAGCACTCACCAAATATTCCAAGTGTTCCCTTATATTTCCAAGTGTTACATGCAGTTCAGCTGGGGTTAAATGATTAATGTGGCCAGGAGACTATGAAGGCAAGTGACCTGTGCTATGTCTAAGTCAAAACACATGGGAGCTGGTGTGCCACCTCCATCTCACACCTCCCTTGCTGTGGGAACTTGGAGGAGATGTGTAGTGGTAAAGAAACAAACGTATAGGGGTACCTGGGTGGTTAGGCATCTACCTTTGGCACAGGTTGTGATCCCAGGGTCCTGGGATCGAGTTCTACATCAGGCTCCCCATTCTCCCTCTGCCTATGTCTTTGCCTCTTTCTCTGTGTCTCTCATGAATAATAATGACAAAAATTACAAGCCCTGGAGCATTACATAGGGGATGATAAGACTACCCAGGGATTAAGATCTCTAGGGCTAGGGCAGCCTGGGTGGCTCAGCAGTTTAGCGCCGCCTTCGGCCCAGGGCGTGATCCTGGAGGCCCAGGTTCGAGTTCTGCATGGGGCTCCCTGAATGGAGCCTGCTTCTCCCTCTGCCTGTATCTCTGCCTCTCTTTCTCTCTCTCATTAATAAATAAATAAAATTGGGATCCCTGGGTGGCGCAGCGGTTTGGCGCCTGCCTTTGGCCCAGGGCGCGATCCTGGAGACCCGGGATCGAATCCCACATCGGGCTCCCGGTGCATGGACCCTGCTTCTCCCTCTGCCTGTGTCTCTGCCTCTCTCTCTCTCTCTCTGTGACTATCATAAATAAATAAAAAAAATTTTTAAAAATCTTTAAATAAATAAATAAATAAATAAATAAATAAATAAATAAAATCTTTAAAAAAAGATCTCTAGGCTAGAGGGGCAAGAGGGAAAAATGATATTATAGACACAATTGCTGCGTTTATGAGGCTGGTGTGACCAGTATTGGAACTGCGATCTGTAAGCAAGAAGCAACCAGCCCAGACTGACCAGCCACTGACGGCTCCACCAGAAACAGGAAATGTCTTCTCTTCCATCCTGACTTCTGATCCCTCTTTGGTGCTTCCCATTAGCAAAATCTAGCCAGAGGCCAGCTGGCAGGGGAGCTGAGAGAAGTGTCATTTCCCATCTTCCAGGCTCCCGCAGTGGAGCATATGGAAGGATGGGGATTGAGTCAAGAGGCAACAGGCAAAGAGCTGGCACATTTGGTGACTCTGTAAAGCAAGCCTCCTGCCAACCCATGTTGGGAATTCAGACATTTGTGAGCTAGGCAGAGATGGGAATGCTGTGCCACTAGTATTGATTATCCTGACCTTCATTCTGGGGGAGCACATTCCTCAGTGGTCATCCTGAGAAAAGAGTATATGACAAGTAAAATCTGGGAAGCCCTCACATCTAAAAAGTTTTTATTCGGTGGACACCTGGGTGGCTCAGTTGGTTAAGGAGCTGCCTTCAGCTCAGGTCATGATCCTGGGGTCCTGGGATCCCGCCCTGTATTGGACTTCCTACTCAGAGGGGAACCCGTTTCTCCCTCTGCCACTGCCATGCCCCCCTGCTTGTGTTCTCTCTCTTACTCACTCTGGCTCTCTCAAATAAATAAGTAAAATCTTAAATAAAAGATTAAAAAAACCTATTCTTATATGTGACTGAGTATGAACTTCTCCTGAGATTTTAAAGACACGCTTTCAGGGGATCCCTGGGTGGCTCAGCAGTTTAGCGCCGTCTTTGGCTCAGGGTGTGATCCTGGAGTCCCGGAATTGAGTTCCACATCAGGCTCCCTGCATGGAGCCTGCTTCTTCCTCTGCCTGTGTCTCTGCCTCTCTCCCTTTCTGTATCTCTCATGAATATATAAATAAAATCTTAAAAAAAAAAAGACACCCTTTCATTGTCGTTTGGCCTCCAGTGTGGCTATTGAGGATGCCTAATGCCATTTTGATACTGGATCCTTTCTGTGTTGCTGGTATTTTCTCTCTGGAACTGAGAAAAAAAATTTTTTTAACTTGTACTCTGAAGTTCCATGATCACAGACACTCAGGCAGCCACTTCAATCAGGAGACTCATGCTTTTCTGTCTGAGGAAGGAATTTGAGTTATTTATTTGATAGTGTCCCCTTCCATATTCTCTTTTCTGCTTTTCTGGAATTTTGATTATTTGGATGTTGGACCTTCTGTTCTGATCCTCTGACGTCATTATGCTTTCTTTTCCATTTTTCATCACTTACTCTCTTGGTTACACTTTCTCTCTCTTTTTTTTAAAAGATGTTAGGGGATCCCTGGGTGGCGCAGCGGTTTGGCGCCTGCCTTTGGCCCAGGGCGCGATCCTGGAGACCCGGGATCGAATCCCACGTCGGGCTCCCGGTGCATGGAGCCTGCTTCTCCCTCTGCCTGTGTCTCTGCCTCTCTCTCTCTCTCTGTGGCTATCATAAGTAAATAAAAATTAAAAAAAAATAAAAAAAAAATAAAAGATGTTATTTATTTATTTATTTATTTATTTATTTATTTATTTAAGAGAGAGAAAGAATAAGCAAGAAGAGGTGCAGAGGGAGAGGGACAAGCTGACTGTGTTGAATGAGAAGCCCAACATGGGGCTAAATCCCACGTCCTTGAGATCATGGATGACTTGAGCCAAAATCAAATCAGACACCCAACCAATGGAGCCACTCCGGCACCCCTCTTGGTTACACTTTCTAGAAGAGTTTCTTGCACTGTTTCTAACCCATCTGCTTTTATTTCTGCAATCCTGTCTTTAATTTCCAGAGCTTTCTTATTCTCAGACTGGAATTTTTTTCTTATACATGTTCTTGCTGCATGATTGCAATATTTGCTCCTGTCTCACTGAAGACAGTCAACTTTGTTCCTGCTTCCTCCATTATCACTGTTTGCTCTAGTTAATTAAAAAAAAAAAAAAAAGTGTTTGTTTCATTTCCCCCATTGGAGGATTTTGTCAGATGCCAGGTGACGCTGGGCTATTCAGTGACATGTGTGGAGTAAGTCGCTCAGCAAATAAGAGAAGGACTCCGCCACGGGGAGGGGTGTCCTGCAACATCTGGTAGTGTTTTCTCTCAAGCCACTCAATTTCTCTAGAAAGACCTCCTGGCTGGAGAAGTAACTTGGCCCTGAGCATTCTAGAAGCCAAATGGGGATTGAGGGGAACACTGGGAAGAGGTCTCACATTTCAGGAAGCAGATTTCATAAATCCCCATGGTTTCAAGAAGAACTCTTCATGCCTCTGGCTCTGCCCAGTGTTTCCAAAGTCAGAGCCTGTTTGGTACCAGGTTTTTGCCAGAGTAGATGCGAAGGAGACCCACTGGCCCCTTGTGATACTTTGTAGCCACCTTTCTGTTTTCAGCCTTACGGGGAGCCTTAGATTCTGCAGGCTTTCTGGGGGGAAATCTCACTGTTTCTTTTTGGCTTCCCTCTCTGATAGCTTAGCTTTCAACTTTCTGTACTCTGTTATGTCAGACCCATCAGTTCATTTGTGTTCTAGTTTCTAAAATTTTGTGCTTTTAATTTTTTTTCCTTACTGAGAGAGACAGACAAGAGACAGTGAGCAAAAGAGACAGAGAAAGAGAGACAGAAGGGAAAAGACAGTGGGTTAGGAGCAGGGGGCCCCATTGGGGAATGGAATGTGACAGACTTGCACCCAAATGGCGGCTTGGGGCTGCCGAAGTTTCATCTTCCACTGAGGATGATGGAGGAAGTTTGGAATATGATCCAGGGAAGAATGACAAGCTGGGGAACAGCACTGATGGCCTGAAATGTATCTAAAGCATGCACGGTGGTGGCCTAGGGGCCAAATGTTGGGCATTGCTTCCTCAGGTCAAACCCCCAGTGTTCCTTCTCAGAGCACCAAGAACCCATGGCACTTGCCTGATCTCTGATTTTACAATGTGATTGGGGTCTGCCTCCCTCCCAAGACTGCCAGCTTTGAGGACAAGGAGTCTGTCTAGGTTAGTCATCCTTGCTTCCTGAGCACTCACTACAATAAGCACTCAATAAGTATTTGTTTTTTTTTTAAGATTTATTTATTTATTCATGATAGAGAGAGAGAGAGAGGCAGAGACACAGGAGGAGGGAGAAGCAAGCTCCATGCAGGGAGCCCGAGAAGCCTTGATCCCGGGACTCCAGGATCGCGCCCCGGGCCAAAGGCAGGCGCTAAACTGCCGAGCCATCAGGGATCCCTCAGTAAGTATTTGTTAAGGAACACCTGGGTGGCTCAGTGGTTGAGCATCTGCCTTCAGCTCAGGGTGTGACCCTGGGATCCTGGAATTGAGTCCCCGCATCAGGATCCCTGCAGGGAGTCTTCTTCTTCCTCTGCCTGTGTGTCTGCCTCTCTCTCTGTGTCTCTCATGAATAAATAAATAAAATCTTTTAAACAAATAAGTATTTGTTAAATTAATTATTTTTATTTTTAAATATATTTATTTATTCATAGAGACAGAGAGAGAGAGAGAGGCAGAGACACAGGCAGAGGGAGAAGCAGGCTCCATGCAGGGAGCCCGATGTGGGACTCGATCCCGGGTCTCCAAGATCACACCGTGGACTGAAGGCGGTGCTAAACCGCTGAGCCACTCGGACTGCCCCTTTGTTAAATTAATTAATAAAACAATCAGGCTAGGGGTGTTTTTGACACCTACTAACATCACAGAAACAACTCAGTATAATAATCCAATCTCCACTTGCTATCTACAGGGCATTTGAGCCGAGAAGGGCAAGATTATCTCTCTCTCCCAAGGATCTGGAGAAGAGGCTCACTGGAACCAAAGGTGACTGGGTTCAACGTGCCCAGGGAGGTGCCTTAGAGCAAGAGTCCCCTGCGTTCCCATTGCTAAGAATCCCAGAGCTCCAGTTCCCACCCTTCCTGTGACATGCCCTTGTGTGCTTCCATGAAACCCTTTTCCTTGCCTAATTCACTCAGGGTTGGTCTCTGCAAATACAGAACCCTAACAAATGCAGAAATTGATACTATAAGTGGCATTTAGGCCCAGGTACCCCAGAAAAATGTGGGATTTGAAATTGCCTATTGGGCCAAGATGAAGACAAGGCAAGGAGATTCCCACACATGGTCAGGATGGGGCAGTATGTTCTGTTAAAACAATTAATACAGGTACCAGATAGGGCCACCTGAGACCTCAGGTCCTCTGATGTTGAGGCACTGAAAGATCACCTGAAGGGAACAAGGATGCCAGGACCACAGCACTGGATGGTTCCATCTGATGGCGTTTCCCTTCCAGTAAGATCTTGGTGTTCCTTTGCTGAGGCCCGGTTTGAACTGGGGGCCTTTGTGGGGCTCTGTGAGAGCATCTCAAAGCACTAGTAGCCACAGGCCAAGACTTGGGTCTCAGGTCGATTCTTGGGTCACTGGAGGGGAGCTCCACTTGGACTCTGTTTGAGTGTCATGGGGTTGCCATGACAAAGTACCACACACTGGGCGGACACTGCAGAAATGAGTGTCAGATGGTTCTGGAGGCCAGCAGTCTGAGATCAGGGAGGCCCAGGGGGCTGATTCCTCCTGTGGCTGTGAGGGAGGGTCTGTTCCATAACTCTCTCCCAGCTTCGAGTATTGCTGTCAACCCGTGGCGTTCCTTGGCTTGTAGAAGCATCACCCCGATCTCTGCCTTCATCTTCACATGGTGTTCTTCCTTCACATGGTGTATGTGTGTCTGGTTTCCCCTTGTGTGTGTGTGTGTGTGTGTGTGTGTCTCTGGTTCCAAATTTCCCCTCTTTATAAGGATACTTGTCCTATTGGATTAGGGCTCACAAGAATGACCTCATTTTAACCAATGACATCTGCAATGACCCCATTTCCAAATAAGGTCCCGAGTAAATAAGAATGGGGGGCAGGGATGTAAGGGTGGAAGGAACCACCAGGGAACTCACCCAGGAGGGGCACAGTGTGGCTTCCTGGGTCAGGCTGAATAGGAGGATTAAGTACTGATGGTAGCCTGTATTTTTGCGCTGGCTTGCCCATAGGGCATGGTGAAGCAGTTTCCAGGGGAGCCAATGCCAACCTGAACCAAATCTAGCTCTGTGCCTATGGGCACTGCCCTTGGCCTAGATGGAGGACTCAAAACAGAGACTTTGGGGCTAGAATACGGGGATGGATGGAATAGGGGCATTCCGTCCCAGCCACAGTCCCCCCCTTGCTACTGCCTCTCCCAAAGGGGCTCAGAGGACTTCACCCTTGATTTGAGAAATGAGCTAATGATAGAAACACCAGGATCGGGGCGCTTGGGTGGCTCAATCATTTAAGCATCTGCCTTCAGTTCAGGTCCTGATCTCAGGGTTCTGGGATTGAGCCCCACATGGGGCTCTCTGCTCAGTGGGGACCCTGCTTCTCCCTCTCCCTGCTGCTCCCCCTGCTTGTCTGCTTCTCTCTCTCTCAAATAAATAAATAAAACCTTAAAAAAAAAAAAGGAAACACCAGGATCACTAGAAAGCTCTTTACCACAATAAAGATGCCCCCAGGACATCGAAATGAACTTCCTAGCCTGAGCAGGGATAGAAGAACATTCTACAGGCGGAGGCCAGAAGGCAGCACTAAACCTCTACAAGCAAAGTGGCAACACTTTATCTGTTAGGTGTTATATGAGTGGCATGGAAATCAGTTCTCTAGCAATGTAATGCTCAAATCAGTGGCTACAGCTAGGGAAACCAGTAGGCAGCCCAGAAAGAAAATAGGTAATGTGTGTAAGCTGACCTTTTCGGGCCTGGTTGGAGCTGGCCCTCCAGACTGGCAGCTGTGACCTGTCATCCCGTGCCCATACCTGGCCCTTGGATTCAGCACCGACACTGAGGACACAGCCTAGGCCTGGTGGCAGAGAAAGGCTTTGTTGCAGGTTTAGTTTCCTAGGATGCTGACTCTAGCATGGAGATTAGCCTGCCAAAGCCTTGTTACAGAGGTTACAGAGGGCTGGGAACCGGATAGGAGGGAGAGAGGAAGCAGGCGCAGCCAGAGGAGACTTTGGACTGCAGTGTGGTCTCAGTGAAGGCCCCAGGCAACCCGATGGGGATCTCTGAAGCCAAGAGCATTTTCAGAGTTATCACAAGCTAGGGGCATGAGGGCCAGGACTTTGTAAACCTGCACCAACCGTTAGAGACAGGCTCCCGTGGAGGGGGCGAGGATGTGACCTGAGGCAAGGATGTGACCTGGGGCAAAGTGTTGCTCTTTAGCAAATGCAAGTCTGAAGATGGCCAGCAGATAGGGGCTGTCAGGCAGCAGCACACTTGGCAGCTCAGGGGGATACATCCTTAAGTCCTAAAGGGGGAGGAGGATCTGGGTGGTGCATCTTGGCATCCATTACAGGCTCTTGCCATTCTCACCCCAGCGTGGGGTTCCCCACCCCGACCCTGGGTCAAGGCCACTAGAGGGAGGACTCAGGACTCAGCAGTTAATCAGTCCATACCATGCTGGGTCATGAAGGCAATCAAAGTGCTATTGGGGGCTCGAGTGGCCTGGCCTGTGGAAACCACTAGGCTATGGCCGATATACAATTACGTCCCCAGAAATGAAATTAATTAGTAAGCAACCTAAGTTATATAAGATTGTGCTACCAGGAAAACCCCAAGCCTGATGCATAAGGATCTGGAATTAGTTCTCTGCCTCTGAGATAATCCCCAGGCCTGAGGAAAGAGCAAATGGTATTTGTGGGAAAGGTTTCTAAGAAGATAAAAGGGGACTCATCTCCTTCATCTGCTGATTACAACTGAAAACTGGAAAAACCCAAAAAGCAATGACCTAAAGGCTGTGAAAAGTAAATACTAACAGGCAGATTGGGAAAGTCAAAAGACGAAGAGAAACCAGTAAGGCAGAGGTGGTTTCCTGTTTGTTTATCTCCTTTATTTACTGGCCTTGGGCTGGGGCAGGCTGCATTAGGGACTTGCATAGCAGAGGGAGACAGTAAAAACTTCAAGAGAAACCAGTGTTTATGGCCAGAAGACCCTGACAGTGGTCTCTGTGAGGAGAATGGGAGGAGAACGTCCACATTTTTCTTCTTCTCCTCCCCAGTCCTACCCTGAGGCCAGGGCCCTTTGTGGAACCTCATTGTCATGGTGGGCATGGAGGTGTGCATGGACACCTAACATCCTGAGAGATGACCCACATTTCTGGACAGAGGAATGAGGATAAAGGGTGCCTGCTGTGTGAAGAATGAGGGGATCCCTGTCATTTATCTCCCTCTGTCTTTTCTCTCATTACTTCACCCCAGAGGAAGCCCAGTCACACAGAACTGCGGCTATGACAGTGGGAGGGGTGGTAGTGGTGGGAGATGCTGAGCTTCCTAGAGAATCTCATTTCCTGGTCAGAGGAATTCGGGAGTCAGTGAGTGTGAAGGAAATTCTGGAGAGGAGAAAGCTTGAGAATGCCCCCCCCCACTTCCACACATCAACTAATACACGTTGCAACAGTGCATCCGTGGCCACACTCAGATATGTGGCAAAATTTTTGAAAACTGAACTGACATGGGAACCACTGAACACAGAAGGAAGGAGAGAATTTGTGGTCTTAACCAGGTTGACCACCTGCTTTTTTTTTTTAAGATTTTATTTATGTATGTATGTATTTTAAAGATTTTATTTCTTTATTCATGAGAGACACAGAGAGAGAGAGAGAGGCAGAAACATAGGCAGAGGGAGAGGCCAGCTCCATGTAGGGAGCCTGATGTGGGACTCGATCTGGCAACTCCAGGATCACACCCTAGCAGAAGGCAGACACTCAACCACTTAGCCACCCAGGCATCCCTATTTGTTTGTTTGTTCGTTCATGACAGACACACAGAGAGAGGTAGAGACGTAGGCAGAGGGAGAAGCAGACTCCCTGCAGGGAGGCTGATGCGGGACTTGATCCCAGAACTCTAGGATCAGAACCTGAGCCGAAGGCAGATGCTCAAACCACTGAGCCACCCAGGCACCCGACCACCTGCTTTAAACAAAAAAAAATGCAACATTCCAACATTCTCCCGAGAATGTAACGGTACCTTGAGTCTTAAAAACAACAACAAAAAACCCCAAAGCAGTGTTGCAGACGTATAGCATATGATCCAAAATTACTCAACATACTGAGAACTAGCAAAATACGACCAATTCCTGAGGGAAGAGACAATCAACATACACCAACCCTCAGATGACCTAGATGTTGAAATTATCAAAGACTCTAAGACAATTATTATAACTATTCTCTGTGAGGTAAAGGTAAACATGCTTGAAATGAATGGAACTTGTTTTCAGCAGATAAACTGTATAAAAAAAAGACTTTAGAAAAGAAAAAGAAAGAAAGAGAAAGAAAGAAAGAAAGAAAGAAAGAAAGAAAGAAAGAAAGAAAGAAAGAAAAAGAAAGAAAGACCAATATCTGAAATCTAAAAACCAAATCACTGAATGGGTTCGATAAGAGAATGGAGATGACAAATCAAAGAGTCAGTAAAGTTGAGAACAAATGACTAGAAATCTCAATGTGAAAAAGATTGAACAAAGAACATCAGTGACCTATGGAGCAGTATCAAAAGGTCTAACAGTAGTGTCATGGAGAGGAGAAAGACACTGGTACAGAGAAAATATCTGAAGAAATAATGACTGAAGATATCTTAAATTTGAGTAAAGAATTAAATTTAGAGATTTGAGAATCTCAGCAACCCCCAAAAGGATAAGATTAAAAACAACAAAACAAAACAAAAAAACACCCAAACTCATCATAGTCAAACTGATGAAAACCAAAGATAAGGGAAAAAAGTCTTAAGAGCAGCCAGAGAAAACTTCACATTACAAACATAGGGATAACTGAATTTCTCATCAAAAGACAATAGAATGAGATTTTTTTTAAAAAAGATTTTACTTCTAAGTAATCCCCAACATGGGGCCTGATTTTATAACCCCAAGATCAAGAGTTGCATGCTCCACTGACTGAGCCAGCCAGGCACCCCAACAATGGAATGCCCCAACATTTTTTAAGGTGCTTAAATAGAAAAAAAAATAGCAAAACAGGATTCTATGTCCAGCAAAAATATCTTTCGGGGAGGAAGGTGATAGACACCCATTCTCAGATGAAAGAAAATTAAGAGAATTAATCACTAACAGACCTGCTTTACAAGAAATGCTAAAGGAAGATCTTCAGGCAGAAGAGAAATGATACGAGAGGGAAGTTTGGACTTTAGGAATGAAGAAAGAGCAACAGAAATGATAAATATACGAATAAATGTAATAGATTAATTTTCTCCCCTTAAGTTGTTTAAAATATGGATATTGAAGTAAAAATTATAACATTATCTAGCAAGATTTTCAATGTATGTAGATGTAATGCATATGACAACAATAACACAAGAGGGCGGTAAAATTGTAAAGTTTGTACACTGCTTGAAGTTAAAATCATAACTCTACATAGACTGTGATAAATCAGGCACGTGTAATTACAATCCCTAGAGAAGTCATTTTAAAAAGCCATAAAAAAACCCCAAGCCCCAAAACAAAAAGCTCAGATCTCACCAAAACATCAAAGAATAAATTGTTTGATATTAACAAAAATTGTGGAGTAAGGAACTCCAAAAGTCAGCCCTTTATCTTTTTTTTAAAGATTTTATTTATTTATGAGAGACACACAGAGAGAGAGAGGCAGAGACAAAGGCAGAGGGAGAAGCAGGCTCCACGCAGGGATCCCCACGTGGGACTGGATCCTGGGTCTCCAGGATCAGGCCCTGAGCTGAAGGCGGCACTAAACCGCTAGCCACCTGGGCTGCCCGAAGTCAGCCCTTTATAAAAGCAATAAAAAAAAAAAATTGACAAGAACTGTAAGAATCAACCTTTTTGGAACTCTAGAAGATAAAAGCTTGCAGCATCCCAAGAAGTGCTTATTTTAAAAATGGCTGGTGTTGGTAAGAGCAGCAAGCTTTGTGGCATTTTACCTTACCCTATCCCATCCTCTGCTCCCTGGCTCCATGATAGGCTTGAAAATAACAGCTGAGGAGCACCTAGCTGGCTCAGTGGGAAGAGCATGGGACTCTTGATCTCAGAGTGTGGATTCAAGTCCCATGTTGGGAGTAGAGATTACTTAAATAAAAATAAAAACAAACGAACGAAAAGAAAGAAAGAAAGAAAGAAAGAAAGAAAGAAAGAAAGAAAGAAAGAAAGAAAGAAAGAAAGAAAGGAAAGAAAGAACAGCTGAATTCCTGGTACTAATATCAAAGGGATTGCAGAACAGACTTCATTTGCAAAGAAATGTTTTGGCTCATCTGTTGGATGGTTCCTTGGAAGACCCACTCAAAAGGCTTGCTTTTTGTTTCCTTGGAACCGTCCCACTACTGAAGCCATTACAGAGGAGCATTTATCAAAAATATTTGTAGGGGGACGCCTGGGTGGCTTAGCAGTTGAGCGGCTGCATTCAGCTCAGGGCGTGATCCCAGTCCCAGGATCGAGTCCGCTATCAGGCTCCCCACAGGGAGTCTGCTTCTCCCTCTGCCTATCTCTCTGCCTCTCTCTGTGTGTGTCTCATGAATAAATATATAAACCTTTTTTTTTAAATAAATAAAATCTTAAAAAATATTTATAGGAAAATGTTTAGTGGCTCTGGAGGCAATGGATAATAGTTGGAGCAAACAACAGTCTGACTAAAAGGCTGAGGAGGAAAGCCTTGAGAATGAGATACTTTGAAAGGATAAGGGCTCTGAGAAGCTTTGACATATTTCTAGATATCTAGAAGGCCATCAACATGCCTGGGGCTGTGCATATGCTCAGGAAAGACCTGAAAATGCTCTAAGCTTTCACCCCTGTCTGCATGCAAGCAGGAAGTGAAAGGGGAGGCAGAGTAGTTAGCTGCCTGGCAGAGTGTTGAAGGTGTGCCCCAAGACACCCATTTATGTATTCACTACATTTTGAGATAATATACATATATTGTTGTGAGATAGAAGTCCAAGTTCATTCTTTTGTTTTTTTTTTCCAAGTTCATTCTTTTGCATGTTGAGATCCAGTTGTCTCAACACCATTTGTTGAAAAGACTAGTGTTTTCCCATTGAATGGTCTTGACACCCTTGCTGAAAAACAATTGGCCATGGATATACAGGTTTCTGAACTCCTATTCTGTTCCAATGGTTTACATGTCTGTTTTTTTACCGCTACCAGGCTGTTTTTATTTCTGTGGCTTTATAGTAACTTTTAAAATTAGGAATTGTGAGTCTTCCAATGTTGTTCTTTTTTTCCCCTCAAGACTGTTTTGCATATCTGGGCTCCCTTGTAATTCTATGTAAATTTTAGAATCAGTTTGTCCATTTCTATAAAAAGGCAGTTAGAATTTTGATGCGTAGTACATTGAATCTGAAAATCAATGTGGAGAGGATTGCCATCTTAACAATATTAAGTCATGGAATGTTTTC
This sequence comes from Canis lupus dingo, assembly GCF_003254725.2. Taxonomy (NCBI): domain Eukaryota; kingdom Metazoa; phylum Chordata; class Mammalia; order Carnivora; family Canidae; genus Canis; species Canis lupus. The sequence continues at coordinate 11,763,617 of NC_064248.1, read as the reverse complement.
CTACTTATTTAAGTCTTCTTTAATTTCTTTCAACACTTTTATAGTGTTCACTGTATAAGTCTTTAACTTCCTTAGCTAAATTTATTCCTAAGTGGCAGTTCCTAAGAAAAATATAGAGTTATTGTATGACCCAGCAATAGGTGTATGTCCGTAAGAACTGAAAACAAGTGTTCAAACACATATACACAAATGTTCATAGTAGCACTAATCATAATATCCAAAAAGTGGAAACCATCTAAATGTCCATCAAATGATGAACGGATACACAAAATGATCTATCCACACAATGGAATATTATTCAGCCACAAACATAAACGAAGTACTGCTACATACTACAACATGGATGACCCTTGAAAAACACAATGCTAAGTGAAAGAAGCCAGTCACAAAAGACCATATATTATACAATTTCATTTATCTGAAATATGTAGAATAGGCACATCTACAGACAGTAGACTTGTGGTTGTCAAGGGATGGGAAGGGGAGAATGAGAGGTACAGGGTTTCTTTCTGGGGTGATAGAAATGTTCTGGAATTGGATCATTATGATAGTGGGATAACATTATGAATATTCTAAAAACCAGTGAATTGTATAGACTTTAAAACAGTGAGTTTTAGGGGCACCTGGGTGGCTCAGTGGTTGAGCATCTGCCTTTGGCTCTGGTTGTGATCCTGGGGTCCTGGGATGAAGTCCCACATCGGGTTCTCTGCAGGGAGCCTGCTTCTCCCTCTGCCTGTGTCTCTGCCTCTCTCTCTGTGTCTCTCATGAATAAATAAATAAAATAAACCAGTGAGTCTTATGTTCTGTGAATTTGATCTCAATAAAAAAAAATTAATGCAACAATCAGGAGATGAGGGTCCCTCAGGAAATCTTGAAGATACTGGACAAGCGCTCCCAGCAAGCAGAACTAGCCGATCAAGGACATCCCTTCACCGCCAAGTATGTGCATCAGTAAAATGATATCCATGAGGGCTGCAGGTCCTATCATTTACCAAACTATCCTCACCTACAAAACAAAGTCTCTGGTGACATCAGTTCCTGTTATGGGGCTGCCTGGTGCTTTCCCCTAGTGCCTGTCTAAAAGAAAGGCTTGAAGCTAGTTTCTTTGTTTGCAGGTAGTCACATCTCATTTTTCCTTCTTCAATTACCTGTGGTGTATTGGGTGGTTAAGGGGATCCCTGGGTGGCGCAGCGGTTTGGCGCCTGCCTTTGGCCCAGGGCGCGATCCTGGAGACCCAGGATCGAATCCCACATCGGGCTCCCGGTGCATGAAGCCTGCTTCTCCCTCTGCCTATGTCTCTGCCTCTCTCTCTCTCTCTGTGACTATCATAAATAAATAAAAATAAAAAGATGATTACCGAGCCATGTCTTTCTTAAAATGACTTGATTATAGGCGTCTCCTGAGGCAGTTGCTAAAAGAATAGATTCCCAGACACTCTCCCCAGGCCTCTTAAATAAGAAGCTTCTCATTCTCATTTTTAACAAGCAGCCAGCTGATCCTTGTGACAAGACAAGCTTGGAAAACATGACACCAGCACATTAGAGAGAAGAAGGCCACCACACAATTCCTAGGTTTCAGCTACACCCAATGACACTAAAGTCCAGTCCTAATGCATGGAGTTCACATTTTCTGAGAAGCAGGTGCCAGGATGGGCCTGACACCTGAATGGAAGGGGTAAGAACAGGATGTTGGGTAGGAAGAGCCTCAGACCTCAGTCTCAGCACAGCTCTGATGGTCTCTGCCAGGCTGAGGGGAATCTATAACTCAAATGAGAGGCATTCCCTGTCCTGCAAGAATGGACCTACACTGGTATACCCAGCATGCTCATCCTTGGCTGGGAGCAGTCTGGGGAAAGCACAACTTTGATGTAGGATCCTGAGAGGCAGCTGCTGGGACTGTAAGTCAGCTAGGTTCCTCACAGTGGGAGTTAGGAGAGGAGCATTTTGTTGGCCAGCATAACTAGATTCCTAGGAAAATTCTGAATGGTTCGGCTGTCCAATCCATGCTGCCTGAAGTTGAGGGATCATGTACAAGGAAGGCTGGGTAAAGGAATCTAGGGATGGGTTCAGTTGCCATTTCATTATGGCAGAATGAGAGCATGGATCTGGGGCACAGTGAGCAATCTCAGCTCTGCAAAGGTAGGCAGAAAGTATCTACACCTAAGGATTCGGTGGTAGCACAAGGAGCACAGAGGCACAAGGCTCTCCTTTCAGACACCGGAGTCAAGCTACACGTATGGACAAACATGTTTAACTCCATTTTATGACTGAAGAAACTAAGGCTCAGAAGGTTTAATTAACTTGCCCAAGGTCCCACAGGTCCAGAGCTAGGGTCAGACCCTGGTCTGTGGAATTCCAAAGCCCATGCTGTTGACCATTCCACTGAAGGAATTCCCAGCCCTCTGCAGTAAATGCGAAATCCCAGGCACTAGACATGATCGAGATCTCTAGGTAACTATGGGCCACTGTGTTAAAACATTTCCAAATTCTGGTTTATCTGATTACAAAGTTAATACTGCAATGTTGCAAACATTTTAAACATCATACTCAATCAACAAACATTTAGAGGATGGCTTTCACGCAGTCTATACCAGCACTAACAGAAATAGGATGCAAGCTAAAAACATGATTTAACGAATCTCAGTAGCTACATTTAGTAAGAGTAAAAAGTTACAGGTGAAATTGATTTTGGTAGTATATTTTATTTAATTCAATCTATCCGGGCAGCCTCAATGGCCCAGCGCTTTGGCGCCGCCTCCTGCACGGTGTGTGATCCTGGAGACCCAGGATCGAGTCCCACGTCGGGCTCCCTGCATGGAGCCTGCTTCTCTCCCTCTCCCTCTGTGTCTCTGCCTCTCTCTGTCTGTCATGAATAAATAAATAAAATCTTTAAAAAAACTATTTAATTCAATATATCCAAAATAATATGAACATCTAGTTGGTTTTAAAGATTAACCAGAAATATACATTCTTTTTTTAAAATGTCTTCTACATGTATAGTGTACAGCATGTCCTCATTCAGCCCACCATGCTTCAAGTACTCGAGTCACATGTGGCTACAAGTTACATCAGACAGCACGACTCGTAATTTAGAAAGTTTACATCTCCTAAAATCCAACCTCCAGACCCAACCACCCTTAATAACTAAGGGCATAGCCTTCCAGATATCTCCTATAAGAATCCATAGATGTATATATTTGTGAATTAATTAAGAATCTTTCAGTTGCAGGTGAGAGAAAATCACCTTAAACCAGCTGGGGTGGGGTGGGGGGCGGCAAGGTTGGGAAGCATGTTTGACTCACAATTTAAAAGCCTAGGATATATAAAAATTAAATAATAAGTAAGTAAATAAATAAATAGGCCGCGATATAGAGACTATCCCCAGGCATGTCAAGATCCAGGGCTCGGAATCTCTTCATTTCTCAGCCCTGGGCTCCTCTGTGACAGTACATGCTATCCATGAGATTGGCCTCCACCCCATCAACTGCAGACTTGCATCCTCTCAGCCTCGAGTGGAAAGAGAGATTCTCTTTCCAGCAGTTCTAAAGTCTTGGGTTTCATTAGAGTTCACTAGATTCAGGGGTTCATCTTCAGCTAATCAGTATGTTCAGCTGTGCTAGGTCTGGGTCATGTGTCCTCTGCCCCCTGGTGTCAGGGCTGGAACCAAGGACCCTGGGTGAAACCAAGATGGTATCAGTAAAAGGAAAAGAGGGATTGGATCTTGGGTGGGCAGAAACAAAAGACAGTCATCATCACTGGACTATATTGTTATTTGTGCATAATTTGCTTATACGGTGGAGATCATCATATACACATTGACTTGGAACAACATGCTCTTTAAACTAAATATATTTTGGACATCTTTCCACGTGGGACAAATAGCTACCTGGTTAGAAAAAATTCCCCCTGACTTCCAATTGCAAGGATATGCCTTAATTTATAGAACCAGGACCCTGCTGATGAATATCTAAGATGTTTCTCATCTTTGGCAAATGCAAATATGCTCGTACATAAAACTTAACTGTGAAAGTGCATCTGTGAGATCTGTCTATATATGTGTGTGCTATATTTAGATACATATTTTTTAAGTTTATATATTTATTTATACTTTTGATAGATATTGCCCTAACAAAGTTGTACCAATTTAAGCATCACCACCCAAGAATAAAAGTGCCTATTTCTCTACCACTCTGCTATATCAGATACTTTCAGTTCCAAATTTCAGAAATGGCCAATTAAAACTGGCTTACAGAGGAAAACACTATTATTTCATTTAATAAGCAGTGCAATGGTAGGAAGTTTTAGGCTTGGTCAATTTAGTGGCTTGGGGACACCTCACTGGATTCCCAGGAGGATTGCAAGATGCCGACAGCCTCAGAATAGAGGTGCCATGTCGTCCACAACAAGATCCAACATTGAAATGGGTGTGTCCCTACTTTTGGTCCTTTTGGGGTTAGAGGGGAAGTTTCCAGAAGTCATCTTCTCACGCTTGTCCCAATATTGGCCAGAATCAGATCCTCTGCCAATTACAGGACCAAATTCCAAACAGGCTTGTGGAAGGACAAGCTGGTTCAGACAAATCACAATTCACTACAAGGGAGGGGCCCAGCCTTCCTAGAGCAGATGCCTGTCACATATGTGCCCCAAACAAGGTTCTTGATCATGAAGAAGGAGGTAGCTGGCTGGTATGAGATGGCCAGTAAATCTGCCACATACACTTGCTAGCAACACTTTTTTTTTTTAAGATTTTATTTATTTATTCATGATAGAGAGAGAGAGAATGAGAGAGAGAGGCAGAGACACACGCAGAGGGAGAAGCAGGCTCCTTGCAGGGAGCATGACTCTGGGCAAAAAGCCCGATGCGGGACTTGATCCTGGGACTCCAGGATCACACCCTGGGCCAAAGGCAGGCGCTAAACCGCTGAGCCACCCAGGGATCCCCAACACTTTTTTTTTTAAACCACTGCCAATGTGAGAGGCAAAATTACTTCACTACTTTAATTTACATTTTTAAAAATTCTTGGCGATGTTGAACATCATTTCATAAGAGGAGGGCCCGGGTATTATGAAAATACTACATTGAAAAGTAGCTAAATTTTTCTTTTCTGTATGGCTGTGCTAGCAATTCAGATAACCAAGTTAATTTCCTTTGTTTTAGGTTGCTTTCATGTTTCTGATTTAATTATGTTAAATAGTGATATGGCCCCAAAGTTGAAACTACAAAACAAGCTACATTTCATAATTGCTATAGCCTGCCCCTCCTTGCTTCCCCTAGGCAACTATTTTATTAGTTTTCCCTTTATCACCCTGCGTCTTTATTTATGTTCCCTCACCTTTCTTATGCAAGAATAGCACCCAGTAAAGACTTTTCTGGGCCTTGATTTTTCCTTTTTAATTAACAGTAAACCCTAGCTGTCACTCCATAGCAGAATGTATCTTTTTCTTAGCAGTAGCATTACGCTCTACCACGTGGATAATGCACCTGTTAAGGCTCGTGGCAAGTGTTCAGTCTTTGCTATTACACAGAATGCTGCAGTGAAAAGTCTTGCACAGATATTATTTTGTATTTCCACTATTGGCTCTTTAGGGCACAGCCCTAGAAGTAGATTCCTAGGTAAAGGGCAAATTCATATACACGTTTGCTAAATGCTTCCACACTTCTTTCCAAAGGGGTTGTATCATTTTGCATCCCCACCAGCTCCACACTAACTGGATTAAGTAGGTGATTCCACTTTTCATTTCTAGAAGTTCCATCTGGCTGTTTTTCAAATCTGCTAGGTGAATCATGCTTCCATTTCCCCTGCAGTTCCACACTCATCTTTTATGCCTTCAAACAGAGTAGGCACAACTGATTCATAGTCTGACCTTGGCAATTGTGACTTTCGGAGCCTATTTCTGCTGTTGGTTGCAGCTGCTGGTTCCTGTCCGCAGCACCTTGCTCATTTCTCACTGTACACTGGTCACTGTCCTTGAATAATAGTTTAAGGGCTCCTTGAAGCCTAGGACAAATGCCTTTCCTCCAGAGGATGTACATTTGCTCTGCCAGGCACCTTAGGAGGACTACAAGTCTAGGGATCCTCCAAGAACTGAAGTCATAGCAGGAGGTTTCCTTATATGTAGCCACTGACATAGCAAAATGGAGAGAGGGTCTCCTAGTAGACCCTTGCCTTGAACCCTTAACCCCTGAGACCCTCAGGGCAAAAAGACTGAGAGTATCTTAGATGCCTCGTGGTGGCTGCCCCCCCTAGCATTTGACCTGGAAGTTCTTCACAACCTGTTGGCTCTTCAAAACTTCAAGATATTTTTGTATATTATCCGGCATTTTTTGTTAAAGCAGAATAGCTGGTCTGAAATATCTGGCCCATCACTACCAGAGACAGAAGTATTAACATGCACTTTTTAAAAATTAACTTTTAATTAGACAAGTGACAAGAACACATTTCCTTGCAAAAAAAGTAAAACGTGTGCAATATATTCACTAGTCTGTATGCCAAAAATGGGCTTCTCTTTGAGTAGTCAGGGGCTAATTCAAGTCTTGTCGTCTTTCATTATGACTCAGAATGGTTTAATGAAAAAAACCTTAAACAAAATCAAAACTTTGAAACAACACAGTAAGGCAAGGTCTCCTTTGGCCATTACCCCATTTCTAGGACACATCACTGACACTTACGAAGTCTCTTGTAATCATACCTATCCTCCACCACCATTGTGACTTCTAATGCCATAGATGACTTTCCAAGAGTGGTTTTCAAATTAGAAAAATATACCATAAAATAATTGATTTCCATCTTCTTTTGAATACTCAGGAGTTCTGGAAATATTTACCTTGGCCCAGGTGCCCAGACATGGCAATGACCACCCCTAGGATTTCTCTAGTTTGGCAGAGTACCCAGTACCCAGATCCCCTGGTGTCTAATTCTGGAAGCTTCACCCATTGACAACCCCTGCCCGGTCTCCAAAGATGTCTGAATTTTACAACTCCTAGTTGGCCAGTCCTCTACTGACGCTATTCAAGTAGTTTCTGGATTTTCCTTAAAAAAAAAAAAAAAAAAAATTGGGACACCTGGGTGGCTCAGCGGTTGAGCATCTGACACCTGGGTGGCTCAGTGGTTGAGCATCTGCCTTTGGCTTGGGGCGTGATCCCGGAGTCCCAGGATCAAGTCCTGCATCAGGCTCCCTGCATGGAGCCTGTTTCTCCCTCTGCCTGTGTCTCTGCCTCTCTCCCTGTGTCTCTCATGATTAACGAATACAATCTTAAAAAAAAAAATACTGCACCCAGCATTTCCATAGGAGTGTGTGTCCAAGAACATTAAAAACACATGCCCACACAAAACCTTGTACACAAATGTTCATAGCAGAAACGCTATGAACCAAAGCATTCAAGTGTCTATCAGCCAATGAATGGATAAATAAAATGTGATACATCCATACAATAGGTTATTATTTGGCTATAAAAGGTAATGAAGTGCTGATACATGCTACAATGTGGATGAACCCCCTACACATGATGCTAAGTAAGTCTAAGAAGCCAGTCACAAAAGACCACATCTGTATGATTTCATATATGTGAGGTGTTCAGAACAGACAAACCCATAAGAGATAGAAAGTAGATTGGTTGCCCTGGGCCGTGGGGGAGAGGGAGAGAGGGTACTAATGGGTGCAGGATTTCTTTTAGGGGATGATGAAATGTTCTAAGATAGTGGTGATGTTTGTTTGCACAACTCTGTAAATACAATGCAACCATCAAATCATGCACTTGAAATGAGTGAATTAGGTAAGTGAATTATCTCTCCATAAAACTATTACTTGGGGATCCCCAGGTGGCTCAGTGGTTTAGTGCCTGCCTTCAGCCAGGGCCTGATCCTGGGGTCCCAGGATCGAGTCCTGCATCGGGCTCCCTATGTGGAGCCTGCTTCTCCCTCTCCCTGTGTCTCTGCCTCTCTCTCATGAATAAATAAAATCTTTAAAAAAATAAAATACAATTGTTACTTAAAAAATAAATACTGCCATGAACATCCTTGAATACCCCTTTCGGGTTCCAGGACTGCTGGGAGACAGGGCCATTTTATTTTTTCATTTCTCCAGAGTGGCTAAACCAGTTATCTACATCAACAGTGTGATCATTGTTTCTTCAGACCTTAGCTACTTTCTATTTTGCCAATCTGATGGATAAGTGAAAATCATGGCATCTCTTTTTAATTTATATTTCCCTGGTTACCAGTTTTAGAATCTTTTCTTATTGGTCATTTGTATTTTCTATGAACTGTTCATGTCCTTCACTCATTTATTCTAATTTTGATTAATTTGTTTTTAATACATTCTATATAGATATACTTAATTTTACAGTCTGCAAATATTTTCTCATACACAATTTTTTTTTAAGTTTGAACAATTACTTAAAAAAAAAAAAGATTTTATTTATTAAGTTGAGAGAGAGAGAGGGAACACGAGCAGGGAGGAGGGGCAGAAGAAGAGGGAGAAGCAGACTCCCCGCTGAGCAGGGACCCAGATGCTGTGGGCCCAGGACCCTGGTATCATGACCTGAGCTGAAGGCAGACACTTAACTGACTGAGCCATCCAGGCACCTGTCCTATGCAAATTTTTAATGTACATAAAATATTCATTAGCAAGAGCCTGGAATATACTTAGTAAACAGGAAATATTCTCATTATTAAAAAGTGAAAGGTGAAAATTGGTAAACGTGTAAACAGCGCATATACACCTACTTTTTTTTCTAAGATTTTATTTATTTATTCATGAGAGACACAGAGAGAAAGAGGCAGAGACATAGGCAGAGGGAGAAGCAGGCTTCCCTCAGGGAGCCCAATGTGGGATCATGCCCTGAACTGAAAGCAGAGCTTAACCACTGAGCCAGCTGTCCAGGCGTCCCTAAACCTACATTTTTAATAAGTTGACTTAATTACTCATGTACTACTAGAAACACCACCCAAGAAAGTTGGAGACTCCAGTAGCTTTATTTCCTACATTTTCCCTCCCTTCCCCTCTACACCCCTCCTCCTCTTTCTCTCCCCTCCCCTCCGTTTGTTCACCCAGTCACTCATGGCGAAAACCACCTTGGGTCTGAGAGGAGCCAAGACATAACTAGTCCCTGGAAATGTTTAGAGGAAGCCTCCTTTTGGGACAGTCATGCTCATAGACCTCTAACTACACAGCCATTGGAGAGCTTCTTTTCCACGCTTTTTCAGAAATACTTGGCACCAGAGGTCAATACCAAGAACCAGCCAAGTGCTCATCTCGTTTCACAGGCATGTCCCAAGACATGGAAGCAGACATTTACTTTTTCAGTCCCAGATCTGACCTCGGCAGATAAACGTATAAATAGGGAACACAATGAACCAGGAATAATGAAGGCAAAGTCAGAGAAAGGGCAATTTCCTTTCTGGTTCATGGCTCTCAAATGCAATTTAAAAACAGATTCCTGGGCAGCCCGGGTGGCTCAGTGGTTTAGCACCGCCCAGGGCGTGATCCTGGAGACCTGGGATCAAGTCCCACGTCAGGCTCCTTGCATGGAGCCTGCTTCTCCCTCTGCCTGTGTCTCTGTCTCTCTCATGAATAAATAAATAAAATCTTTAAAAATAAATAAAAACAGATTCCTGGGGCACCTGGGTGGTTCAGTTGGTGAAGCGTCTGCCTTCAGCTCAGGTCATGGTCCCAGGGTCATGGGATTGAGCCTCAGGTCCAGCTCTCTGCTCAGTGGGGAGCCTGCTTCTCCCTCTTCCTCTCTGCCTCTCTCCCTGCTTGTACGCTGTGTCAAATGAATAATATCTTAAAAAACAAAAACATCCCTGAGAGGCTGGTTCTTACCTACCAGCTGCAGCTCTGGGAACCTGGCTGAGCACTGCGGGTGCCCAAAGAGAGCCACAGGTTTGCAAGGCTGAGAAAGCACATATGGTTGGGGTCCTTTCCAACCAAGGGCAGACCCTACACGGCAGCTGCACTGGCTCCTGCTCCTTACCTTGAGGGATGCCCTGAACTCCAGACTTGAAAGAAAAGAAAGAAAAGAAAGAAAAGAAAAAAAAGGAAAGGAAAGGAAAGGAAAGGAAAGGAAGAAAAGAAAAGAAAAGAAAAGAAAAGAAAAGAAAAGAAAAGAAAAGAAAAGAAAAGAAAAGAAAAGAGAAAAGAAGAAAGACACAGGAATTTATTAGGTAGTCTGGTTTGGTCTGGTCTCCTGGGTGGTGGCCTTTGGCCAAGAACAGAAAGGTAGACAAACCACAAGGTTAAATTTCATCCCTACAAGTTCATCTTAGTCCTTTATTGCTCACTGGTCATAGTAAGCATCTCTCATGCCTTGCTTCTAGTCCAGGGGAGTATTAGGTCATGGCTAGTGGTATCTTTCTTTTCTAAAACTAGTAAATGAGAACTCAAAGCAGATACCTTCCATTGAGTGCCAGCAAAAAAATGGAGGGAAGCAGACAGACCCTCGGGGCAGCACAGGGCAGAGGAGATGTGTTGTCAGTAGCATTTCTGTTAAAAAAAAGTGCCTAAAATTATTATTCAATCTTCTTACCCCATCACTGCAGACCCACAAGGAAACCACTGCCATTCATAATGACTACATTTTAAAAATATAGTCCATAAAGTCTATAAAGCTGTTTAGAAAAAATTTATTTGAACATATGAAAGGAAAATTTAGACCCCGATAAAACAGAGGAGCTCCTCGGCGGGGACGGGCGGTCCTCTTGCAGGTCCCTGCCCAGTTCCCCAGCTAGCGCCAAGCGCCCAGGCCCAGCCTCGAGCTCACGGAGCTCCCCGGGAACCCGGGTGGCAGGGGCCCTGTCACATTCACGTACGGAGATGCCAAAGGGCCTTGCAAATGCTGCTCATCACAGCTGTGCTCGGGGCAGCACGGGCTCCCTGCATGTCTGAAACGACACACAGATACTGGCTTGTGGAGTCGGTGTGTCCGCAGGCCGCCCAAGCCCTCATCAGGCGCTGCCCACTCCTCCTTTCATCGATCCCACGTGGACTTCTGCAAATGTGACCCCACGGGAGGCCCCCCGACTGCAACGCTGCACAACTTCCGCACCAAGACAGTCCTGCCGGGGCAACGAGGGGCCACCGCCTGCTCCCACGAGGTCCTCTTCTGCGGGATGGCTGCCCACTTCTCTGAAAGGCTTCCTCTGGCCCACACAGAAGGCACACTGCCCCTCAGTTGCACACGGGATCGGCCTAGCGAATGGGCCTGAACGGGAATGTCATGCCCGAGATGAAGGTGTGCCCTGGGTGTGTGGGCAGGGCGGGATGGGCGGCAGGGTGGGCCGGCACGGCCCCGTAGCCCAGCGGGGGCGTGTGGATGTGGGGGTAGAAGCCTGGGGGGAGCGCCGCATGTGGTGTTTGCTGCACAGGGCCCGAGATCACCAGCTGGAGCAGGCTGCAAATACAAGCACAAGGGTTAGGCCGGGGTGACTGGGCTGGCCTGTCTACTTGTGGAGGCAGCACCCTGAGGACGGTAGAGAAGGCCTGGGCACGGTGGGGCCTCACACATGCACCAGGAGAGGTGCCCCACATAGGCACAGAACATGCGGTTTCCAGAGGGGGAAATCTGTCAACCTGGGGTAGAATAGGGGTGGCTTGTGGCTATGGATGACCTGGGGGTGGCAGGATTGAAATTGGTCCCGGACAGAGGAGAGAGGAGCAGCTGGCAATAGGAAAAGCAGGATCTTGTGAGCAACAACAGAGAGGGAGGGACCTGAGGAAACCACATGGCAGGTGCCCAAGGGCTCCAGTGGCAGGACTGTGGAGGAAGGGTCTGCACTCAGGCTTACAGCCTCAGGACGCTCTGAGCACAGCTTCAGTGTGGTGGCCTGGGCACCCCTACACCTCTGCTTCACCCCCAAATGTCTACAGTTAAGAGGTCATGACCCAGACACCGCAGCAAGTAGGATGGCAGGCCACAGTGTTCTCAGCGTCACTCATCATGATTGAGTCCCTGCCAAATTCCAAGCACAGCCACGTGAAAGCTGGCCTTCCAGAGACTCTCATGTGAGCATGGTATAGGGCCCTGCCCTCCTGATGGCGCAGGCCTGGACCCGGCCCTTACCCTTTCCCTCTCTGCAGAGCTTCCAACCCTCCTCTTTACTTGCTTCTTCACTGCAGGGGTGACAGTCGTCTGCACCCACACTCCAGCCCTACACATCATACCACCTCTGGGTCTCCACAAACCACCTCATGACCCTGTCACTCCTCCCTTCCACCCACAACTGCTCCAAGCCGGGGGTGCCAGGCACCTTCTCGGGCCTGTGCCCCCCCACCCCTCTGTGGTTTGGAATATCCACAGGCTTGGCCTCCCTTCTGGTATCCCTCTCAGTTTCCAATACTGGTCCCTTTTGAAACTCCCTGAAGAGTTCTCTCTGATTGGTCTCATCCTTGACAAACCCCTACATTCCCTCCCAGAAAGATCAGCAGAGATTCCTACCTTTCCCACCACTGACAGCCCTCCCAGGCCTTAGTGCACCCACGTCCTGCAGTCCATCCCAAATACCCAATCACGCCTTAATCAGAGAAACTTCTTGGTCCCTTGGGCCCTTTCCTCTTTAGGACCGAGGTCTCCTTTCCCAGCCCTGCCTCTCCCCTCCCTCCCTGGCCTCAGCTACGGACACTATGGCTCTGCTCTTGCTCTTCTGGCCACACCCCAGGGCCATGGCTTGAGCTGGTTTCTAATCTCCACAGCATCTAAGCTGGTCTCTCCACATCACCAGATCTGTCTGCCTGGTCCTGTTCATACCCATCATTTACCCTCAGGACTTCCTCATCCCACGAAGTCATACCTGCCATACCTTCTCTGCAACCTGTGTTGCTTGGTCCAGGAACAACCCCAGGCACTTGGCCCTGGCTCCTGTCGATGCCTACCTGGAGCTCTGAGGGTGGGAGCTAAGCCTTCTGCAGACTGACCTCTTCCCCCCCAGTACAAAGCCTGGTGCCCACAGGAGGGGCTCAAAAGATTAACTGAAGGCACGAAGAAAGCTGCTGCCCTCTCACGGCCCAAAACTCTTTGGAGCCCCTTTTCATTTATGTTACTATTTTTCTATAACCTGGGATGAGAAATTCACTCAAAATAAGCAAACACAGAAATAAACCTAAGGAGGGTATTACAGAAGCAAAATGTAAGTCCTATGTTTGTTTGAACCTACATACCCTGCCAGAGACAAAAGGAGTTTCAAGAAATTTCCAGTCTCTTCGGAAAGCAATAAAAAGAACAGAGACTACCTGAAGTCAGAGAAGTTTTCCAAGTGACCACACGTCCTGTCCTTCCCCACACTAATGCCAGGCTGCCCTGGGAGGTTGGGTTTTGGGACACACGTGTCAGGAGGGCAGGGCCCAACAGAGGGTGTGAGGAAGTTCCACTGGGATTCCAATGGGGACCAGTAGCTACACTGCTCAGAAAATAAGGGATCTACACCCAATCACTGCGTTGACGCCCTGAAACATTCACACTAAACAATGGCTGAGCACAAAGAAGTGAAATATTACTAAGAGATTACTGCAAGAGGAGCAGAAAGATGCCCACTTATACTAACACACTCATCAGATGCCAGGTGATTTTCCTAGAGCCCCGGGCGGGGGGGTAAAGGAACAGTGTGGGCTCCTGAGGGACAGGCGTCCATTCTGTTGAGCAGGATCATTTTGTTCCACTGGGAGCCAGCGCACTCCACCTATTTGGTTCTTGTATCTGCCCAGACACCTGATCAAAGCCACCTTCCCACAGCAGGGCCTGGTACCAAGATCCCTAAGCACACAGGAGCACCCAGTCCCTGGGCAGCAACTACTCTTGCTGTCAGCCCACAAGCTGGCACCTGGCCAACCCTCTGGCCTCCAGTTATGTGTGTTATCAGCCCGCTACATGTGCCCAGACTCACTGACCCAGCAGAGTTGGTGGGCCAGACCCTGGGCAGCTGGAAGCACCCCTACTGTGGTGGAGTCTGGTAGCTGGCTCCCACTCTGTCCACACTGCTGGCCAATGCCAGCCCTGGAGCCCCAGTGCCTCTGTCCCTGATAAAGGCCAACGTGACCCTCTGAAGAAAGGATGTTAGTAATCCTACCAACATCACTGGATTGTCTTCTGTCCCTGTGCAGGATAGAGCTGTGCCCTCAGCTACAGATGCTTTCTCACCTCCGTGTCACAATTACTATTTTTAGTGGATACATAATTTCTATTCTTTTGATGTATCACTACTAACTTACTAAGTATCCCCATACTTGAGGGCCATGAGGTTGCTTCCAGTTTTTTGCTACTAATACTGCATTTGCCTGAAACGGTTTTGCACATACAGCTTTTGCTTCTTAGAGTCCGGAGGAAATTAATTAGATTAAGTGACATTCCCACATTATGAAAATAATAGTATGCTGCACAGCAGCTAATACTTCTTAGACGCTACACACCAAGTACTATCCTAAGTGCTGTGTTTCTACTTTAATCCTCACAAAATCCTCTGGGTGGGGCGAGAGAGGCAGGGGATGAAGCAGATATTATTATTTTCTTGATTTTGCAGACAAAACAAGGCAGTGGAAGATATGGAACTTGCCCACGGTCATACAGAGAGCAAGCAGCTAGCCTGGACTCCTCCCCACTATTCCTATTGCTTCCCTCAAATGATGACAATAAGCACCATTTAAGGTCAGAATCCCACATGCCGGGGACTAGGCTGGAAGGTTACAAATACCACCTCATTTAATCCTCACTACGACCCTATGACAGAGGAAAACTGTCCCCCAGTTTTACAAGGGCGGAAACGGAGGCTCACAGACAGGCAGAGCTATTGCCCAAGCATCAGAGAAAACCAGTTAGAACCATGCTCATAACCCACTCAGGGTCACCCATCAACAAAGCCTAACCGACATGCTATGCCCTGGGGCCATGGCTCTGCAGTGGTTACCAAAGGCCTGTGCCACCCACATTGTCACCAACAATATGTGTGCACAAACATCAAAAGTCACCAGGAAACACATATGCTAATTTAGTGAGGGATAAATGACTCTGAGCTTACTCTTGTTTCTTTCCTTGACTCCCAGGCAAGGTGGCTTTATCTGTTTGATTTACTCTCCACTTGGGCTTTCTCTCATGTGGGTCATGCTATCATACCTCCCACTCATCATTAGATCCTTAGGGGGCTCCTTACATACAGATGCTCTAGACCCTACAGACCAACTCTACCCAAGGAGGCCAGGACGAGGGGTCCACCCGAAGCCCAGCCCAGCCCGAAGTCTTTGAGAGGGCACTTACTTATTATGGGGCAGCCTGGAGCACAAGGTTCTCAGGTCATCTGAAATCAAGGAAATATATCATAAGGAACAGACTGGAGACAAGATGAAATAAATGTTCACTGAGTTCTTTTCAAGGATGTTGACAAGACAGCAATAGTGCCTTAACTATATTTTCCTAACGTCACTTAGAAACAATGTTCTCTCTTCCTTCAATTCTTGCTTTAACAACTAGGTCCAGGGCAGCCCGGTGGCTCAGCGGTTTAGTGTTGCCTTCAGCCCAGGGCCTGATCCTGGACACCCGGGATCGAGTCCCACATTGGCTTCCCTGCATGGAACCTGATTATCCCTCTGCTTGTGTCTCTGCCTCTTTCTCTGCGTCTCTCATGGCTAAATAAATAAAATCTTAAAAAATAAAAACAAAAATTAGGTCCAAACAGAATACATGACTCAGGAAGGGGGGCAGGTCTACCAGGAACCATGGTTTTCACAACCATGGCTGTGAAAAGGCCCAGAGGCGGGGCTCTCACTGAGCAGATCAGATGCTCAAACGCATCAGCATCACGCATCAGAGTGCCTGCCGCCTGGGGCCATTGGCAACATCTGGGAGCTCACAGTCACTAAAGCACAGGTGCGATGAGACACGGGGAGCGCTCTAGCACTGAAGTGCCAGAGAATTATGGACCCTGGAAACAGGTGCTGGAAATGCTTCATGCACTTGATTGAACCTGTGTACTATGTACTGCAAAAAAGGAAAAGGTTCAGGGCACCTGAAAGGCTCAGTCAGTTAAACATCTGCCTTTGGCTCAGGTCATGATCCTGGGGTCCTGGGATTGAGCCCTATGTCAGGCTCCTTGTTCAGCGGGGAGCCTGCTTCTCCCTCTCCCTCTGCTTGTGTTGTCAAATGAATGAATGAATGAATGAATGAATAAATAAATAAATAAATAAATAAAATCTTTAACAAAAAAGAAAAGATTTTCTACCAGGAAAGATGGTAAGGTGTTTTGTTTTTTTTTAAAGGTTTTATTTATTTATTCATAAAGATGCAGGGAGAGAGAGAGAGGCAGAGACACAGGCAGAGGGAGAAGCAGGCTCCTTGCAGAGAGCCTGACGTGGGACTCGATCCAGGGTCTCCAGAATCTCGCCCTGGGCTGCAGGCGGCACTAAACCGCTGTGCCACCGGGGCTGCCCGGTAAGGTGTTATTCTGATTCTTAAGGAGTCCCGGGTCCTGGGCAAAGGGACTGGGAGAGACACAGACTGCATGGCCAGTGTTCTCCCTGGGCACGCTCTGTGACTTTGCCCTGGTATCCTGTGCTAAGAGGAAAGGAGTCCTGAAAGAGCAGAGGATGATGCGTGTCCAGGACTCCCTGTCTTCCTTCTGGCAGGGGTTGGTGGCAGCCCTGCCCCCCGGAGGGCCCAGGCCAGGGAGTCACCCACCTCTCGTGCACAGCAGGGCCCCGGAAGCCATGGCTACTTGCAGAGCCTGCGCCAGCCGGTCCAGGGAGAGCTCGATCTCCTGGGAGGCGTTGAGGGGGTTCAGTTCATCCGCCAGCCTGTTAATCTCCTCTACCAGGGGGACCATGTGGTCAAACAGGATGAGCCCCAGGCGCCCATACAGATTCTTCTCAGTTAAGTGCACCTGGACCACCATAAGGACCTGCAGGACGCTGAGGTGGAGTTTTGAGTACAAGAGGTGGGAGTCTCTGTCCATCCCTCCAGAGTCCTTTGGAACTTTGGGAGTGACGTGGCCATTAGATAAGGAGGGCTTCTTCTTCCTTTTATAAGCCAGAGGGGCCTTCACACACCAGCGGATCAATCCAGTGAGTGGGGTGAGCTCTAAAAATCCTATGGGGAGATTGGCAGCAATCGGAGTATTTAAAAAAGTGATGAGAATCAACCTTGGGTCCTCAAAAATCCAGCTGACAATCATTTCGAGCAAATCCAATGGTGGGATGAGGTCATCTGCCAACAGAAACGCTTTAAGTCAGAAGTGTCTGCAGCCCCCATGACAGAGGCAGATGTCAGGGAGATGGGCCTGAGGGCACAGTACGCAGCACCTGACCCACAGACTACGCGTTTCATTTACCTTTGTTTACCTATCTTCCACCCCCTTTCCCAGAACACCCAACACCTTGAGGGCTGGGACTCTCATCTTAGTCAGAGCCAGGACTGTCTAGCCACAGTGGGCTCAACAACCTATTTGTTAAATAAACAATTACCTAGAACTCCGTCATGCCTTAATTTGTCCCATGGGTCAATTTAAATAAACTCCCACACTCTTTATATCCCAAACTGCTACCACACCTCAGCCCCTTCCAGAGAGTAGCATTTGTCCCTGGGCAGGTGGCTCCTCTGTGGCAGTGACGGCTACAGTGGCCTCTGCTCAGAGCAGCTCTGAGAGTGGTGAGGGGTCAGTCAGCCACCAAGAACCATCTAAGCCCCAAATCTGGAATCCTTGTCTAAGTGAAGACTGACCTCCTGTGACCCTGGACCTGGCACATTCTACAGCCTAGACAGAGAACAATAATTAAAATAAATGCTGACTTTTATTTTGGGTTTACTATTTTCTAGGCCCCAGTCTACATCCTCTACACAGATTAACTCACTCCTCACATAACCCACCTATTATAGGAAGGAGGAGGCTTGGTGATATCAAGTCCCTCCCCTGGGACTCATTAGAAGTGTGTGGTGGGCCCAGATCTGGGCCCAGATGGCTTGGCTCTGAACCACTCAGCTGCACTGCCCATCCTGGGAGTGGCACACAACGCCCTTGTCTGTGAGCATGGGAATGGGTCCCCAGCCCCCTGTCTCTGGAGCTGTGCAGCCCTCAGCTCACGCAGAGCTAAGGGTGACAGGGTTACTTCCAGGATGCTGAGGCCAAAGCCAAGTAAGAGACAGGAGAGTGTGGGGTGAGACACATATTGACCGAGACTCCTCCTCCAGAGACATGCCCCTTCTTCCAGAGATCATGCCTACCTACTCATGTGTTCAACCTCACCCTGCCTTTGTTATATAAATGAGGACAATAGGTAGCAGTTGTCCTCCTTCACTTGGCACGATAAGCAGTTGGAGACCCTGTGTCTGGCCCCTTGACCCCTTGAGAGGTTTCTGTCTGATGAATGCCAGTCTCATACCTACTCGTCCAGCACACTACCACCCCCCGACACCCACACACATCTAAGCCGAGGCATCTCTAAGAGCCTGAAAGCTGTGTGTACGTTTGTGCCCGGTGCATAGAGTGAGTGAGTGTACTTGAGCAAGTTACAAGTTACCTCCATGACCTTCCTACTCAAAGACGCAAGTTCTCTGCACCATTCTGGCGAGAGGAGGTTCTGTCTCCTTAGGTGAGCTTCTTCCACCTTGTAGTTTTGAAGGTACAGATGGCCCAGGAATGCTCTCCTGTTACCAGAAGCTCCCAAGAGCAGCATCAGTCACCATTCCGACTGTGGACTCCAGTCCCTCCTCTAGGGCCACCACTGTGTGCCTGGTGACCTCCCTATCTCCAAACTCACCAAGTTGGATACATTAAAGATGTACAGCTTTTTGTATGCTGATCAGACCTCCATACAATGGTTGCAAAACAATCACCAACACGTTAGACTGGCGAACTGGCTTAAGAGAAAAATACCATGTCTCATATCCATTCTAGAATGCTGGTATTCTCTAAACATGACTTCCTTTTCCACACTGTCTAATCTGTCCCCGATGTGAAGGGCAATTCCCATCCTTGTTGGTCTGGAATAATGGATGGCTTGGAAAAGCAACCATGATGCTGTACAATGGTTTAATTAAATCTTTCCTTTGGGAAAACAAAGGGCCTAACTACTGTTCCCAGCTATTAACAGCTCTGAGGAAGCCTTTACAGAAGAGTGCCAGGGAAAAGCCCACTCTAGCAGCAGGGTACTGCTCACAAGACCTGCCTCCCAGCCCAGGGGCACACCACTGGGACAGTGACAGTTTAAAAGTACACATGACTATGACACGCACTTCAGTGTTCATACTGACCACATGGACTTTCTTAAGAGAACTAAAAAATTGAACAGTAAGGGGAAAAAAAGTACAAAAAGGGATGCCTGGGTGGTGCAGCGGTTTGGCGCCTGCCTTTGGCCCAGGGCGCGATCCTGGTGACCCGGGATCGAGTCCCACATTGGGCCCCCGGTGCATGGGGCCTGCTTCTCCCTCTGCCTGTGTCTCTGCCTCTCTCTCTCTATGACTATCATAAATGAATAAAAATTAAAAAAAAAAAAAAAAAGAAAAGAAAAAAAGTACAAAAGGACAAATATAATCATGGTGCTGCTGGACTGAACAAAACTGGAAATGTTGAAGGCTCTCCTGCTGCTGATTTAGCCATCAGACCAGAATAAGAGACTATCTGTCAGCCCTCTGAGCGGCAAGAACCGAGGGCAAAGGAGGAATCTGAAATAGAAATGCAGGCTTTGAGTCTGGCTCTGCAGAAAAAGTGCCTACCGTGGTGAGGTCTGAAACCTCCCCATGTGGAAATCCAGGCCCAGAGTCCCTGCCCACGGGCCAAATGGACTGTGGGGTTCACACAAGGACACAGATGTGAAAGGATGCAGTGCTTCATGAAACCTTGTCAATCCATGTTCCTTAGAACCCACCTCTGGGGGAGGTAAGTACACAGCAGAGCCTAGTCAGTGTAGGTCTGAGACTCCCGTTCTAATTCAACCAGAGCTAGTCAACCTGTATTGGTTTTATTGGGAGCCTGCAAAAAAGACCTGACTAGAGTGCTCTGATGCTGGACAGGGATGGGGACAAGGGCTTCTCCCAGTTGAAGTCAAATGCCATCTACTGGCTGCCTAAGGACTTCGCCAGGCATCTTCCTAAGAAAGCTTTAAAAATGTCACCACGGAAAAAAAAGAAAAAAGAAAAAAAAAATGTCACCACAGTAGAAGTGCCACACATGCCTCCCAGTACAATATGCCCAGGACACCTAGGCAGGATTGTTGCCAAAAATGTTTAACCCAAATTTTACATAAGGAAACATCAGATAATCTAAATTGAGGGACATTCTGCAAAACAACTGGCCTGAGCTCTTCAAAAACATCAATGTCATAAGAAAATTTTTTTAATGCTTTATCTGTTCAAGATTTAAAAAGACCAAAGTGACATAACAACTATGTATAATGTATGAACCCTGATGGGATCCTGAATTCTCCTGACCCTTCAAGGGGCGGCAGGGCTATAAAAGACATTATTGAGATAATTAGGGAAATCTGAATCTGGTCTATATAAGAGATAATGGTATTCCCTCCATATTTAATCTCTTAGGTGTGATAATGGTATCATGGTTACTAAGGGAATGCTCATTTTTGCAAGAGAGATACATATGTGCTTAAGTCCTTGATATATAACATTGGTAACAAACTCTCAAAAATTCAGGAAAACCAAACACTTTCAAGTATGTGTGAGAGAGGGGGAGAGAAAGAGAGGAAGGGAAAGAGAGAACATGGTAAGCGTTAACAAGTGATGAATCTAGGTGAGAGTCTTGCAAACTTATAATAATCTTGCCACTTTGCGAAGTTTTGATATTTTCTAAAATAAAAAGTGATGGATCAGAAAAAGCAAGTCATCCAGGGAGAGAGCCATGTCTTCCCCAGACATCATTCGCCAGCATTTTTTTTTTTTTTTTTTTTTTTTTTTTTTGTAGTCGCCAGCATTTTTAGGCTGTCTGCTCGGACCATTACTGAGTTTGGCAAGTGGGAGTCACTAAGGAAAGCTCCCTGCTGGCAAATTCCAGAAGTCCAGGTGGTCCCTTCCTTTCGCTTTTCAGCCTAAAAGAAAACACACATTTCAGAGGGAAAAAAAAAGCCAACACTTCTACTGGACATTTTGCCTAGGTGTTTGGTGGAAATAAAAATGACAATCAACTGAGCTGCTTTAACAGCCACAGCCTGTTTCAAATTTACCTGATGACAGGTCATACAGTGCGGTGACAGAAGTTATGAACTGGCAGCAGAAGCGAGGGCTGGCACTGAGTATCTGCTTCAGCGTCTGCACGGATCCCGGCACCAGACAGCAGTAGTCATCCACGAGGGCCCTGGCTAACCTCACACAGTAGACCACAGGCGTCCGCTGGAAAGAAGCCACAGTCCACATAACTACAAGTGTCATGAGCTAGTAGACAACTATGTACATGTGGTGGAGACCACCACACCTGGGAAAATCACTTTCCAAGAGGGGGGCAAAAAGATGTTCAGAGCTTACTTGACATAGAGCTCAGCCAACCTAAGCCCACAGACCAAATCCATCCTGATACCTGTTGCTGTAAATAAACTTCTGCTGAAACATGGATCTGCTCATCTGTTTGCTATTGTGTAAGGCTGCTCCTACACTACAAAGGACAGAGCTGACTGGTTTTGACACAGACCATATGATCCACAGAGCCTAAAATATTTATTGTCTTACCCTTTCCATAAAAGGCCTGCTGACTCTTGCTCTGAAGTTCACTTAGGAAAGATCGCTTCTAACTTCAGGTGAGGAAATGATAACTTTTGTGACCCTATAGGTGAGACTCCAAAGGTAGAAATGAACAGTTGCTACCACTTGAAAGAGCTTGCCGAGTGTTTGTGAATGCTCATGTGATTCTAGAGCAATGCTTCCTCACTTTCTCTCTCTCTCTTATGATCCTCCTTTACAGATTTCCATAATATTTTCAAATCCTACCTTACCACCCTCCCCTGCCTTTTTCCTTCCCACTCAGGGGCCAATCTGTAGCTACTGCCACATTCAACAGCTGCTCAGGATGCTCCAGTTCCAGGGCCCCAGGGTGGCCTACTGGGGGGAAGCTGCAAGGAGACAGCAGGCCAGATTGTTCCCTCAGGCTCAGATCTGCTCCCACAACCACAAACCACCATCCCCCGCCTTCCCTAGCAGGAAGCTGCAGCCTCTTGCCTCGATGGGGCAAATCCTGATTCAAACCACTATGACCCTTTCTTATCACTGACATCTGCTTTTTGCCAAAAAGCCAACACGACAGCATCAGGAGAGAGAAATGGGAAATCATGTGATGAATTACAAGATGCTAAGCCTGACTATACTAGGTGATCAGCGGATAGAGGTAATTGTGACATTAAATACAGCACACACGATCAATTCAGATGCCCCTGAGATGGGACTGGTGAGAATTAAGGTACAGATTCCACCAAGACTTACCTGTGTGCCACAAAGGACAACGTATCTTTCTAGCCACGTTGTGAGAATAAACAGTTTTCAAGGAAAATGTCTACATTAATTGGGAAACAAAACCCAACACTAAATAACTTCAAGTACTTGAGAATGAAGCAGGTTTGTGAAAATGGATATGGCAAATTCTGTCAGCTTAGTTGAGAATCATGTTAATTCGAATTCTGAGTTAATCACTACTCCAAGTGAATTACCAATTTTTGAAAAGACTCTGAGTAATAAAAAAAGCAAAACAAGGGATCCCTGGGTGGCGCAGCGGTTTGGCGCCTGCCTTTGGCCCAGGGCACGATCCTGGAAACCCGGGATCGAATCCCACGTCGGGCTCCCGGTGCATGGAGCCTGCTTCTCCCTCTGCCTGTGTCTCTGCCTCTCTCTCTGTGTGACTATCATAAATAAATAAATAAATAAATAAATAAATAAATAAATCAAAACAAAATCTTTTCAAATACCCTCTAACACAAAATCTTCTGATATTCTTTGATATTTAAAAACACACTAGAAGGCTCTGACATCCATAACCATTAGAAGAGCCATGATCTTTGTAATGTCACCCCGGGACAATGCAAAACAATTCACATGCTTACTGACCTAATTGTATATAATTTGATTTACAATAATCTTAAAAACAGGGATCCCTGGGTGGCGCAGCGGTTTAGCACCTGCCTTTGGCCCAGGGCGCGATCCTGGAGACCTGGGATCGAATCCCACGTCGGGCTCCCTGCATGGAGCCTGCTTCTCCCTCTGCCTATGTCTCTGCCTCTCTCTGTCTCTGTGTGACTATCATAAATAAATAAAATTTTAAAAAAATTAAATCTTAAAAACAAACAAACAAACTGAACTTTAAGGCCACAACATGCATAACTATTTTCAAAATACTACCTTATTTCCAGCTAAGGAAAAGAATGAAAAAAAGATGAACCTTTTTTTTTTACTTTTAAAATCCATTTACCATTACAAACTACGGTTTTGTCAGGAATGGTTACCACCCGCATGTAACTGCAGATGTAGGGTAGCAGCACACAGGGTAGTGACAGCAAGGAGATAACACACAGGAAAAGCCTCACCTGAAACCCAATTAAGGGAAGAATTCCTGACACTAAACTCCTCTTCAGACTCTTAGAAGAAGGCTATTTCGGGGATCCCTGGGTGGCTCAGCAGTTAGCACCTGCCTTCCTCCCAGGGCCTGATCCTGGAGTCCTGGGATCCAGTCCCACATCAGGCTCCCTGCAGGGAGCCTGCTTCTCCCTCTGTCTGTGTCTCTGCCTTTCTCTCTCTGTCTCATGAATAAATAAAATCTTAAAAAAAAAAAAAAAAAAAAAAAAGGAGGAGGAGGAGGAGAAGAAGGCTATTTCTGGAGAAGTACCTGGAGCCAGGAGGCCGCACACTCCAACACTGGGATTCGACACACAGCCACTGCCATGGAGACCAGTTTTCCCAACAAGCTCATCCGGCTGTCATCAGCCTTATTCCCTTGGGGGCTGAAAAGGGATGAGAAAATAATCTGCCGGACAGAGTCCTTGGTTTGTTCCTGGAAGTAATTGCACATGATTTCGAGAAGTTGGAGCTCCTGAAGTGAATTCAACCTCTGTAAAACAAATCGGAGAGAAGCGATAAGAAATTCAGCTTTAACCTGCGCGTGAATTCTTAAGGCAAGAAAACAGGAACGACTCTCTTTTCCCCAGGGAACTGTTCACTCCTCTACAGCCCGAGTCCCAGGGGGAAGAACTCTGCTACTCTCAGATGTCACCATACGGAATTCTACATCATCCTGGGGCGCTCAGGACGACCTACACAGGTTTGAGACTCGATTACAGGCCTTTAACGTCTCTTCCCGCAGCACCACTGAGGCCGGGCTGTCGCACCCAGCTGAGCAACGCTCAGGAAGCCAGAGCAGGTGCGCTGGGGCTGCTGCGAAGGAGCCCGGCCACGGGCGAGAACGGAGCCGCTCAGACGAAGAGGGTCTGTGCTTGGCAAACGCTTGTCACCGCGAGGGGCGGAAGAGGGGGCGAGAGTCTCCTTCTCGCGGACGCCCGCCGCACCTTGGGCTGCGCGCCGCGCTCCTTGGGCACCTGGAACACGAACTCCTCGAGCAGCTCCACGGGGCCCTTGTCCACGATGGGCAGCGGCGCGCTCTGCAGCTGGCTGCTGAAGTAGATGTCCAGGTGGTACAACACCTCCTTGGCAGCGCTCAGCGCGTCGCGGCGCAGCAGCGAGTGGCGGATGTCGCTCATGGTGCGGCCGCCGCGGCCCGGGGCGCCCGGAGCGCGTCGGGACTTCCGCCCCGGGCCCCGCGGGCGCGCCCGCCGCCGCCGAGACAAAGAGGCCGCAACCCGGCCTCTGCCCGCCGACCCCGGCGCCCGCCCGCCTGCGGCTCCCGCTCGGGCCTGCTTAGGGGGCCATCGCCGCCGCCGCCGGCCAGCGGGCGCCCGGCTGTGCGACTGCGGCGCCACCGAGGGCAGCGGGAGCCCGACGCCGCGGAGCCGAACGGCGGCGGAATGCCGAGCGCGGCGACGGCGGCCCGCAGGGGCCAAGCGAGGGCCGTGGCGAGGGCCGGCTCTCGGGAGGGCGCCACCTGGCGGCCCGGCCCGCCCGCCCGCGTGGAGGGAGGCCCGCCCCGTCCCGTCCCCCGGGCCCCGCCCCCGGGCCCCGCGACCGCCCTCGGACCTGGGGCCGGGCGGCCGCGCCCACAGCTGGACGCTGATTGGGCTTCGAGCTCCACCAGCCTGCGCGCAGGACGGGAAGCTCCTCTGGCTTCCTTTGCGCGGCGCTCGAAGCCTACTGATTAATTTCACCGCGCTTTTCCACCTGTAGGACGGGCTCGCTGGGGCTGGTACATAGCTCAGGCCTCAGCAGGCCGCGTCAAAGATTATGTCTAGTCTGGAACTCTTGGGGCTGCGGTGACAAATGATGCCTCCTGACCCCCCGCCTCCAAGTTCTTGTCACGAGTTCCCCCTTCCCCAATCCCCTCCAGTACGGCTGGCCATGGCAATCTTAGGTATCCTGCTCCTGAAAACTCTCCCCTCCTAAAAGCTCTCAGCACTTTCTATGGATCTCTTCTGCATCCATCTCTGCACTGAATTAACGAGGCAGTGGCGGGGTGGGGCTCTGGGTGTTAGTTTGAATTTTAAAAACAGGGCATATAAGACTTGATCAGGGCCACAAGAGGCCAGTGACTGAGGGCAGGCAGGGGACAAGCACAAGACTGGGCCCATGCTGGCTCAAGGGAGGACCTCGGTGAGAGTGCTAGGTCTGATTAAGGAGATGAAAAGCCAAGGCCTATCTCCTTGGGAGAGGTGGAAAGGCCATCAAAAAGAGTGCAGCCAGGCACAACCCCAAGTCACTGAGACTCTCCTGCACACCAGGGGACACAGTACAGACCCCTCCTGTCAGAAACCTAGAGTCTCTAGTGGAAGACCACGGTTAACCAGAATGTCTGGGACGTCCTCTTTGATTCCGCTGGCACCAGGACTTCAAATATACTCCATTCCAACAGGCTGAAGGAACAGAGGATGAGCAAGGGGGATTTCTACCACCGGATCTAGCATGGTCCTATAAGGATTAGGCACTCTGTAAACACTAGTTTTCTCTTCTCCTTAACCACTTAAAGCCGATTTATAAACATTCAGAAGCCAGAAAAAAAGACTCCCAAAACCAAAAAACACCACACTAATGCTTACAAAGTATCTATATGTATAAATAAATGTATACTATATTTAAATGGCAGTAACACTTCCCATTCTCAGTTCTTCTTTCTCTCATAAGGTGCAGTGGCAGGTAGGAAGACCTCTCCAAGGTTGCTCCAAAGCCCATGGGAGTGAATGTTCCGGTTGACCTGGGTATCTGCTGACAGGGGCCGGGCCACGTGGCGGCAATGATGGCACCAAGCCCGGTCACCATTGTGCCACTCGTTAGTGGTCTGGTTGGTGGCAGCCAGGTACAAAATAAAGCACAGGTAGCCCCCCAGGAGGAAGCTCAGCATCATGACAAAGCCCAGCATGAAGATAATCCTCGGGAAGGTCAGAAACAGGTACTGGAGGCAAAGAAGAAAGAGCATGTTAGGCAGCTAGGCTGTGACACAAGTAAGTAAGCACCTCCCAGCCCTGGCCCGTTACATGGACAAGTGTGAGCTGCCCACCCAACTCATCCACCTCCATACACATCTGACCCACCAAACCCCAAACAACTATAAATGACACTGACAGCCCAAGAGGAAACCCAGGTCTGTACAAGAGTCAAGTAAGATAAATGAAATCTGTAATGGAAGGAAAAGGGAAAGGATACTCAGGAGATGGTGCTTTGCCAGTTAACTATTTGTAAAATAAAGACAAACACAGATCTTAGTTC
The DNA here is from genome assembly GCF_003254725.2 of Canis lupus dingo. Classification (NCBI taxonomy): domain Eukaryota; kingdom Metazoa; phylum Chordata; class Mammalia; order Carnivora; family Canidae; genus Canis; species Canis lupus. The sequence continues at coordinate 11,736,851 of NC_064248.1, read as the reverse complement.
ATGCATCAAAATAAAGTCCAGATGGACAGAGGAGATCAATCTCTCTCTCAACACAATACGACTACAGAAATACATGCATGAGAGTATTCACTGTAGTGATTTTAACAGGCCTTCTTCCTAAAAGAAACATGTTAAAAAGTCCACCCATGAGGAAGAGTAAAACCCTAGGATAGTCATACTATGGAATAATAGCCAATAAAATGAGGTCAATTTCCATGTACTCATCTGGAAAAGACATTGGTAAGATACTGCCAATGCGAAAGACAAGAGGCAAGGATTCACAATGGGATCAAATTCAGGTAAAAACAAAAACAGACTCCATGAAGGTGTGTGACTGTATACACATAGGAAAAAAGCCTGAAATGTGTATACCAAACTACAAAGATAGTTGCCTCTGGGGAGGGGAGGGGTTAAAGACCTCAGTTTTTTGTTTTTTTCTAAAGAGATTTTAAATTTTATGCTTCTCCCTCCAGCTTTATTGAAATATAATAGACATGACATTATGAAAGTTTAAAGGTGTACAACGTAACATACAGCAAATGATCACAAGGTTAATACACCTATCACCACACATAGTTACAATTTTTTTGTGTGATGAGAACTTCTAAAACCCATTCTCTTAGCAACTTTCAAGTTTACAACACCGTACTATAAACTACAGTCACCAGGCTATACATCAAATCCCCAGGATTTACTCATCTTTCAACTATAAGTTTGTACCTCTGACCACCTATGCCCACTTTCCCTGTTTCTCTGCCTTTTCATTTTAAATGCTTCTGGACTGCTTGAATCTTTATAATTTATTTTTTTATAATAAAGAAAATGAATTTTGAAAGAGTTCAATATTTTTGAAAGTCACAAGTAAAAGCAGATACATCTCTTGATAGGAGATAACTTCTAACTGAAGTTACAAAGAAAAGAGATTTGATAAGAAAGGATTTCTGCATTTTTTTTATACAAAAAAAGATACACAGGGCAGCCCGGGTGGCTCAGGGGTTTAGCACCGCCTTCAGCCCAGGACGTGATCCTGGAGACCCGGAGTCGAGTCCTAGGTTAGGCTTCCTGCATGGGGCCTGCTTCTCCCTCTGCCTGTGTCTCTGCCTCTCTCTGTGTGTCTCTCATGAATAAATAAATAAAATCTTAAAAAAAAAAAGATATACAAATGAAAACAAATACAAGAATGAATTATCATTACTATATGATCTCAAATCAAAAGTAATGTTAGGGGGATCCCTGGGTGGCTCAGCGGTTTGGCACCTGCCTTTGGCCCAGGGCACGATCCTGGAGTCCCGGGATCGAGTCTCATGTCAGGCTCCCTGCATGGAGCCTGCTTCTCCCTCTGCCTGCGTCTCTGTCTCTGTCTCTCTCTCATAAATAAATAAATAAATCTTTAAAAAAAAGTAATATTAGTATCAAATAGGTAAACAGTTAAAGGACCTAAGTCATAAAAGCAGATCTATAGATGACTGACAAACAAGAAAACTAATCAACAGCAACAAAAGAAATAGTTTTTAGAAAGGGTAAACCATATTTTCCTACCACACTAGAAGCACTCGCCACCACTGGGCATCCTCAGTGCCTGCTCTGATGCAACAAAATGAACATGGACAAATCACTCTAAGCAGAAGGTTTCTAAAAAAGCAATCTGACTATATTAAAATCAAAAGATCTGTAAATGTTAATAATCTCTGACCCAGTATTTATATTTTTTGGAACCTATCCTACAGAAAATCTTAAGTACAAAAACAAAACCATATACACAGATGACCCACTGCAAAGGGGAAAATGCACTTCATCAATGGAGACAGCTGGGTGTCACTGGTCCTCTGTTCCACCTGATGGGAAGCAATATGAAATACACATTCTTGCCAAAAATACTTAACCTGAATCTATGCAGGGCTCTAGAACTAACTTCCAGTTCACATTAATATTAAGGAATAGAGAAAAATCAGTTGACAAAAGTAGGAAAAAGGCAAATTTGTAACAAGGGACTTTCTAAAAGACAGCTATTAATTGTCAATTTCACAAAAAAAGGTTGGGGCCATTATTTTAGAGAGACTGAGAAGAACATTCAAATGCAAAGAGTAACTATGAGGTGGGTTCTGGCTCACGGAGGTAAAAAAGCTATAAAAGACACATTTGAGAGATGTCTGGGTGGCTCAGCGGTTGAGCGTCTGCCTTTGGCTCAGGGCCTGATCCTAGAAGCGGGCTCCCTGCCTACAGCCTGCTTTTCTCTCTGCCTGTGTCTCTTCCTCTCTCTCTCTCCGTATCTCTCATGAATAAATAAATAAAATCTTAAAAAAAAAACATTTGAAAAAAAGAAATAAAAAGACAATAGGGAAATTTGAATATGGATTAGATGATTTATTATATATTTACTACATATTCTATGTTTGTTATACAGATTTATTACTTTTCTTAGGTGAGATAACCTAATTGTAGTTAAGGTGACATTCTTTAAAAATGCACATTCACATATTGAAGGGCAAAGCAACATGACGTCTCCAATTTATGATCCCGACATGCAGCTTGATCCCACCACCCTGAGATTACAACCCAAACAGAAATCAAGAGTCAGATGCTTAACAGACTAAGCCACCCAGTTGCTTCATAGCTGAAAGAAATTTTAAGAATAAAAATTACTCAAGGTTGAAATGGCGAGGTTGTTGCTACACATCTATCGGAATGGCTAAAATGAAACATAGTGATAACATTAGGTGCTGGCAAAGATGCAGAGAAACCAGTCCCTCCTCCACCACTGGTGAGGATGTACAATGGTACAACCACTCTGAAAAAGAGTATGGTGGTCCTTTCTAAGACTTAAAATAGACCTATCATCAACCCAACAATCACAGTGAAGACAGATCATTACACAGGAACTTGTAAATGGGAATGTTCAATGCCGCTTTTTGCAGCTGATGGCCTTCAAAGGGTGAATGGTTAAACAAAGCATGGACTACTATACAGCAATAAAAAGGAACCCTAGATCCATGCAACTGTTCTCATGGACCTCAAGGAAATTGCACTGAGTGAAGAAACCAACTTCAAAAAGATACTGTATGATTCCATTTATGTAACGATCATGAAATAACATTATAACAGAGATGGAGAAGGGAGTAGTGGTGCCAAGCATTAGGGATATGGAGAGGAAGCTTTAGCTATAAAGGGTAACACAAGGGAGTCTGTGGCGATTGATAATAGAGCATGCTAGTGGTGGGTTATTTGTGAACATGTGACAAATTGCACAGAGCTATATACACACCAGGCAACAGATTCTTACATAAAACATTCTTACAATAAACACATGTAATTCGTGAAATCTAACTGGCCCTGGGGATTGTGCCAAAGTCAATTGCTTGGTTTTGGCCTTGTGCTGTATAGGGATTCTGGCATGGGAAGAGGGGCTAAAGAGTGTATAGACTTCCTGTGTGTCTCTTTATAATCTCCTGTAAATCTATAATTATTTCAAAATAAATTAAAAAAAAAAACTAACTTTAAGACTGTGTACTTTATCATATTAAGACAGTATTCTGGGACGCCTGGGTGGCTCAGTGGTTAAGTGACTGCCTTCAGCTCAGGGCATGATTCTGGAGTTCCGGGAACAAGTCCTACATTGGGCTCCCTGCATAGAGCCTGCTTCTCCCTCTCCCTAAGTCTCTGCTTCCCTCCTGTGTCTCTCATGAATGATAAATAAAATCTTTTTTTTTTTTTTAAAGACAGTATCCTTCAATTCTTATTGTCTGAGTGCTTTTATTAGAATGAGTGTTGAATTCTGTGAAAGGCTTTTCAGCATCTAGAGAAATAATCACGTCATTGTTCTTTATATTTAATAATGCTATATAAAACATTAATCAATTTTCTAATATTGAACCAAACTTGCATTCATGGACTACATCTCACTTGTTCATGGTATTTTATTATCTTTAAAATGAAATAAATAAATAAAATCTTTTTTTAAAAAAAGAAAAAACACTCAAGAAGCAACCAGTTACCTAAAATAGTGACTGCTCATAAGCTACTTCCCATAAATGCAACAGAAATCTTTTAGCCATAAAATATTTGAGTTTTTATAAGAAGCCTATGTTATTGTAAATAAATTTTTGACAAGGGTGCCAAAACAATTCAATGAACAAAGAAGGGTATCTTTAACAATAGATGCTGGGACGCTAAAAGTATCAAGAGAGAGCCCAACCCTACAAAACATACAAAAATTGACTCAAAAAAGGATCAAAGACCTAAATGTAAGAGTTAAATATATAAACACAAGAATACATAAATCTTCATGACCTTGGAGCAGGCAACAGATTCTTACATATGACACCAAAGCATAAGCAACAACAACAAAAAACCCTAAACTTAAAATACGGAACTTTTTTGTTTCAAAGAAAGCTATCCAAAAAATGAAAAACCCACAGAATGGGAAAAAATACTTGCTAATCCTACATCTGAGATGGGTCAAGTTTCCAGGATATACAAAGAATTCTTACAACACAAGAAAACAACCCAATTAAAAAATGAGCTTCTCCTGTAAATCTTCTTTTCCAAAAAAGACATATAAGTGGCTAAGAAACACACAAAAAGAGGCTCAGCATTATTAAGTCAACAGGGAAGTGCAAATCAACTCACAAGGGCACCGCTTTACATCCATTAGGATGACTTTAATCAAAAAGACATAGTAACAAGTTGGAACCTTCATATACAGATGGTAGAAATGTAAAATGGTGAAGATACTTTGGAAAACAACCTGGCAGCTCCTCAAATGACTACAAGTATAGTGACCATATGACCTAGAAATTCTACTCCTGGGTATGACTCAAGAGCAATGGAAACCAAAAAAAAAAAAAAAAAAAAACCAAAAAAAAAAAAGGGAGGGGATCCCTGAGTGGCTCAGCAGTTTGGCGCCTGCCTTCGGTCCAGGGCATGATCCTGGAGTCCCGGGATCGAGTCCCACATCGGGCTTCTGCATGGAGCCTGCTTCTCCCTCTGCCTGTGTCTCTGCCTCGCTCTTTCTCTGTGTGTCTCTCATGAATAAATAAATAAAATCCTTAAAAAAAAAAAAAAAAGAGCAATGGAAACCCCTATCCACACAAGAGCTTGTACACAGATGTTCACAGTACCCTTATTCAAAAATAAAAAGTGAAAACATTCAAATGTCCATAGGTAATAAATGAATAAAATGTGGTATACATCTACACAGTGGAATATTATTTAGCCTCAAAAAGGAGTGAAATATTGATTCATGCTACAACACGGATGAACCTTGAACACATTATGCTAAGAAAAAGAAGCCAGTCCAAGGCCACAAATGTCCAACTACATTTATGTGAAATGCCCGGAAAAGGCAAATCCATAAACACAAAAAGCCAGTTAGTGGTTGCAAGGAAAGAGAGGGGTGGAGAGTAACTGGTAATAGGTAAGAGTTTATTTCTTGGGTGATGAAATGTTCTGAAATTAAATGGTGGTGGTGGTTACACAACTCTGAACCACTAGATCTTATACTTTGAAAGGATGAATTTTAGGGGCACCTGGTTGACTCAGTAGGAAGAGCATATGACTCTTGATCTTGGGGTCATGAGTTTAAACCCCACATTGAGTGTAAAGATTACTAAAAAATAAATAAATAAACTTAAAAAAAGGATGAATTTTATAGCACACGTATTATATATCAATTCAAAAAATTATATATTGGAGTGTCTCAGTACTAAGTTGGTTAAGCATCCAACTCTTGATTTCAGCTCAGGTCATGATCTCACGATTGTGAGACTGAGTCCTGTGTTGAGGGTGCTTTCTTTCTCTCTCTCTCTCTATCTTAATCTAAAATAATAAGGGATCCCTGGGTGGCACAGTGGTTTGGCGCCTGCCTTTGGCCCAGGGCGCGATCCTGGAGACCTGGGATCGAATCCCATATCGGGCTCCTGGTGCATGGAGCCTGCTTCTTCCTCTGCCTGTGTCTCTGCCTCTCTCTCTCTCTCTCTCTGTGACTATCATAAATAAATAAATTTAAAAAAAATTTTTTTAAATAAATAAATAATAATAAATAAAATCTCAAGTAAATAAATAATAAAAATTTTATTTTATTTTATTATTATTTTTTAAAGATTTATTTATTTATTCATGATAGACATAGAGAGAGAGAGAGAGAGGCAGAGACACAAGAGGAGGGAGAAGCAGGCTCCATGCCGGGAACCCAACGCAGGACTCGATCCCGGGACTCCAGGATCGCGCCCTGAGCCAAAAGCAGGCGCCAAACCGCTGAGCCACCCAGGGATCCCCAATAAAATTTTTTAAATTATATATTGACTTTTAAAAAAGGAATAGCTCCATCTTTTGACTGGGAAAATGACCTTTTTCCAATTTTGAAACCTAATATCAGAAACACATCCCACAACACAACTACCTGAATTAATTACCTGAATAAGAAAGAAAATGTCAACAGCCTGGAAGTGTCCAAGGTGATCAATGTAAGTCTCCAAATACAAGTCAGACAACACCACCAACTGGACCAGAAACACAGTGCTCACGATGGCCATGGTGGCTGCTGAGGCTGTCAATGTCAAGAGGTAGAGGAGGAAGTACCTGGCGTTCCAGGCTCCAATGCAGTTGTTCACCCAAACACAGTGGTGGTCAAAACGGTGCACACACCTGTTACACACACCTGCACAGAAACAAGAATGCAACACTGAGTTAGTCCTTGATGAAAAATGAGACAAAAAGCACACTTACAGAGATGTTTAGACTGACTACGGGCAGTATGAGCTGGAAGAAATGGTGGCTGCTATCACCAAGCTCTTAAAACCGCAGTGTCTGGGCAGCCCTGGTGGCGCAGCGGTTTAGCGCCGCCTACAGCCTAGGGCGTGATCCTGGAGACCCTGGATCAAGTCCCACGTCAGGCTCTCTGCATGGGGCCTGCTTCTCCCTCTGCCTGTGTCTCTGCCTCTCTCTCTCTCTGTGTCTCTATGAATAAATAAATATTCTTTAATAAAAAAAAAAAGAATACTTAAAAAAAAATAAAAATAAAAAAATAAAAAAAAACTGCAGTGTCCAATAAAGTAGCCACGAGCCACAGGTGGGTATTAAACACTTGAAATGTGGCTACAAGAAAAAATTTGGAAGAATATTCTGTTGATACTGATAAATTTAGAGTTCTTCAATTCATGCAATGCTCCTTTAAGTTCAACATGAGTAATACTGATAGGACACAAGAGTTAGTGAACTTAACTTGGACAGATTTTTTTTTTTAAGATTTATTTATTTATTTATGATAGACACAGAGAGAGAGAGGCAGAGACACAGGCAGAGGGAGAAGCAGGCTCCATGCCAGGAGCCCGACATGGGACTCGATCCCGGGACTCCGGGACCGCGCCCTGGGCCAAAGGCAGGCACCAAACCGCTGAGCCACCCAGGGATCCCGGACAGACAGAATTTTAAAACTGAGGCTTTAAAGTCAAATCAATTCTTCAGATAAAGACAAATTATTGAGGCACCTATGTGGCTCAGTTGGTTAAGCATCTGCCTTCAGCTCAGGTCATGATCTCAAGCTCCTGGAGTCAAGCCCTATACTGGGCTCCCTCTAAGCGGGGAATCTGCTTATCCCTCTCCCTCTGCCCCTCCACCCACTTGTGTAAGCATATGCACATTCTCTCTCAAATAAATAAAATCTTTTTTTTTTTTAAAGGTTGAACTGTTACATGGGTATTAAACAGAAATAATTTTTTGGTACTGATTCAGTAACCAAAAAACTTCTGAGAATTTCTAGAATAACTTGGGTAGGTGAATCTGCTCTTCTGACAGCAAATTTTATGAAATCTAAATACAGATCAAGTATTTCCAAGGAAAATTTAGTGTCTCAATTGAGATGTGCTGTAAATGGAAAATATGTATCAGATTTCAAAGACAGTATGAAAAAGAGAACATAAACTATCCCATGAATGATTTTTTTATACTGACTACACATTAAAATGATATTTTAGATATGTTAGGTTAAATAAAATATATAATTAAATCCAATGTTGCCTCATTTTACTTTTGTAATGTGGCTACTAGAAAATTTAAATCACATATGTGGCTCATGATATATTTTTGTTGGATGGCACTAGTCTAGAATCTTGGCTATTCCCCAGAAGAGTAGGTTCTGCCAGAGCTAAAATCTGCAAACACAACATCCCACAGAAATTCCTGCTGGGCCACATGCCCTACCACATGGCAAAGGAAGGGCTGTTCTGCCCAGGGCTGAGCTGCCCATTACACGAGAACATTAAGAACTTACCTCCAGTCATCTGAAAGAAACAATTTGGCCTCTACAAGCAGTGGCTGTCCCATGCTGGGAGACCAAGGGCCCTGCTTTTGGATTTCTGTAACATTCCCTTACTGAGAAAGCCCACATATTTGCTGTGCAAGGCTAGAGCTGGAGCAATTAAAGCCAAACTTACTGCAGTGTTTGGATCGTGCTGGTTTCCTTAAATTGCACGTAGAGCACTTCATATTCTTTAAGAACATCACTTCATCGAATTCATAAACTTGAAGAAACAGTAACTCATTTGCTTTCGTTATGGTACCTGAAAAAAGTAAGGACAAACATCAGTTCCAAGCAATATGGTTGACTAAACATTCACAAAATCTGTCCTGACAAAGTGCAACTAAGACTTCTATATTTAACATTCTAAATAACTCACTTTAAAATAAATAGCTTGGGATCCCTGGGTGGCGCAGCAGTTTGGCGCCTGCCTTTGGCCCAGGGCGCGATCCTGGAGACCCGGGATCGAATCCCACATCAGGCTCCCGGTGCATGGAGCCTGCTTCTCCCTCTGCCTGTGTCTCTGCCTCTCTCTCTCTCTCTGTGACTATCATAAATAAATAAAAATTAAAAAAAATAATAAATAAAATAAAATAAATAGCTTTACTGAGATACAATTCATAAACCCAATTCACCCATTTAAGGTACACAATTCAACAGTTTTTAGTATACTCACAGAGTTATGCAATGATCATCACAATCAATTTTATTTATTTTTATTTTTATTTTATTTTTTTTTAAGATTTATTTATTTATTCATGATAGACACAGAGAGAGAGAGAGAGAGGCAGAGACACAGGCAGAGGGAGAAGCAGGCTCCATGCCGGGAGCCCGATGTGGGACTCGATCCCGGGACTCCAGGATCGCGCCCTGGGCCAAAGGCAGGAGCTAAACCACTGAGCCACCCAGGGATCCCCCACAATCAATTTTAGAACATGTTTATCGCTTTAAAAAGAAAGCCCTTAGGGGTGCTTGGGTGGCTCAGTTGGTTAAGTGCCCACCTTCAGTTTAAGTCATGATCCCAGGATCCTGGGGTCAAGTTCCACACTGGACTCCTCCTCAGGGCTCCCTGCTCTACAGAGAGTATGCTTCTCCCTCTCTCTCTGCTCCTCCCACTCTCCTCACTTGAGGTGTCTCTCTCTCTCTCTCTCTCTCTCTCTCAAATAAATAAATAAAATATATTTAAGATTTTTATCTTAAAAAATCTTAAAAAAACTTAAAATCTTAAAAAAAACCTTTACTCTTAAAAAAAGATTTTATTTATTTATTCATGAGAGAAACAAAGAGAGAGAGAGAAAGAGAGAGAGAGAGAGGCAGAGACACAGGCAGAGGGAGAAGCAGGCTCCACAAAGGAAGCCCGACGTGGGACTCGATCCCAGTCTCCAGGATCACGCCCTGGGCTGAAGGCAGCACTAAACCACTGAGCCACCCGGGCTGCCCTAAATAAAATCTTTAAAAAAAAAAAAAAAAGGAAAAGAAAAGAAGAAAGAAAAGAAAAGAAAAGAAAGAAAAGAAAAGAAAAGAAAAGAAAGAAAGAAAGAAAGAAAGAAAGAAAGAAAGAAAGAAAGAAAGAGGAAAAGAAAGGAAAAGAGAGGAAAAGAAAAGAAAAGAAAAGAAAAGAAGAAAAGAAAAGAAAAGAAAAGAAAAGAAAAGAAAAGAAAAGAAAAGAAAAGAAAAGAAAAGAAAAGAAACGAAACCCCTTAGCAGTCACCCCATTTCTCTTGAATCCTAGCTCTTGGCAATCACTAATCTGCTTTCCGTCTCCATGCATTTGCCTTGTTTGAATATTTCATATAAATGGAATCCTACAACTTGTGGTCTTTTGTATCTTGCTTCTTTCATTTAGCATAGTTTTTCAAGGTTCCTCTAAGTTCTAACATATATCACTCCTTCATTCCTTCCCGTTACAGAATACTGTTCCATGGAGAAGGCACATCACATTTACCTATTAACCAGTTGATGGACACTTGGTGCTTCAAGGACAGGAAAGCTTAAAAGTAAAGGCATGGAAAAAAGATACCAAGCAAATATCAATCCCCCCAGTCCCCCAAAAAAGGGTAAGGGGCACCTGGGTGGCTCAGTCAGTTAAGCATCTGACTCCTGATCTTGGCTCAGGTCACGATCTCAGAGTCGTGAGACTGAGCCCTGCATTGGGCTTCACACTGGGCATGGAGCCTGCTTAAGATTCTCTCTCTCCCTCTCCCCCTCTTAAAAAAATAAAAGTGTAATAATATTAATATCAGACAAAAAAAGAACAAAGAACAATACTAGTAACAAAGAGACAAATACCCACCATTTGCTTCAACGTGGATGGAACTGGAGGGTATTATGCTGAGTGAAGTAAGTCAATCGGAGGACAAACATTATATGTTCTCATTCATTTGGGGAATATAAATAATAGTGAAAGGGAATAGAAGGGGAGGGAGAGGAAATGTGTGGGAAATATCAGAAAGGGAGACAGAACATAAAGACACTCCTAACTCTGGGAAATGAACTAGGGGTGGTGGAAGGGGAGGAGGGTGGGGGGTGGGGGTGAATGGGTGACGGCACTGAGGGGGGGCACTTGACGGGATGAGCACTGGGTGTTATTCTGTATGTTGGTAAATTGAACACCAATAAAAAATAAATTTATTATAAAAAAATATTCAAGGAAAAAGGAATACCAATTCTAAACTTGAATGCAAATAATATAAAAATATATATTATATATACCTACACACACATACGCACATATACAACAGCTTCAAAATAAGTAAAGTCAAAACTGACTGCCAGAAGAAACCTCAAATCTATCAACAAAATGAGATAACATGGGACGCGTGGGTGGCTCAGCAGTTAAGCATATGCCTTTGGCTCAGGGCATGATCCCCGGATCTGGGATTGAGTCCCACATTGGGCTCCCTGCGTGGAGCCTGCTTTTCCCTCTGCCTATGTCTCTGCTTCTCTCTCTCTCTCTGTCTCTCATGAATAAATAAATAAAATCTTAAAAAAAAAAAGTTGAATAACAAAATGAGATAACATACTTCTCAGTAACTGAGCAACCAAAAAAATTAATACAAATATAAAAGATTTGAACATAATTAACAAACTTGATCTAATGGACTCACATGCTGTCTACACCAAGAACTAGAAAATACACACTCTTTCTTTCTTTTTTTTTTTTAATGTTATTGCTGTGTTTTATCTTTTTTTTTTAAGACCTTTTATTTTATTTACTCAGAGATACAGAGCGAGAGAGAGAGGCAGAGACACAGGCAGAGGGAGAAGCAGGCTCCACGCAGGGAGCCCGACATGGGACTCGATCTCGGGTCTCCAGGATCACACCGTGGGTTGCAGGCGGCGCTAAACCGCTGCGCCACCGAGGCTGCCCAAATACACACTCTTTCAAGCCCACAGGTCATTTACAAAAATACACATAACTGGATATGATGCAATAAAATTTGTAAAAGAGGGGCAGCCCTGGTGGTGCAGCAGTTTAGCGCCGCCTGCAGCCCAGGGCTTGATCCTGGAGACTCTGGATTGAGTCCCACATCAGGTTCTCTGTATGATGCCTGCTTCTCCCTCTGCCTGTGTCTCTGCCTCTCTCTCTCTCTCTGTCTCTATGAATAAATAAATAAAATCTTTAAAAAAAAAATTGTAAAAGAAACAGAGCCATACAGACCACAAACTATATAACACAATTACTAGTGAAGCACCAAAAAATAAACTAAAAAAGTATATGGAAAATTTTAAGCAGTTCTAAATAATCTATGAATCATAGAAGAAAAAAATAAAATCAGAAGACAATCACAATGAAAAGATCATGAAAACACTACATATCTTATCTTTTACGAAGTCCCCAGAGGCCTCACTAGTCTGTAGCACTGCAAGAGTAAGGTTGATTGTCACCAGTCTCCATACCGAAAGCTTCAACTTACCAGGGTCACTTACACAGCTGAGAGTGAAAAACACCAGGTTTATAATCAGCAGAAAATAGGGCAGAAGAAGGTAACACAAGGAGAACTCCAGCTCTCGACAGTAGCCAAATATTTCCCAGGTGTATTCACTGTAAACCATCCCTTGCAAGATGAGGTGCAGGATAATGAAGGTGTGGTTTCTGAAAGGAAACGGGTACATGGCTTGTTCACAGGGCCTTCTTCATAAAGAAATTATATAATACTAAACTGAACCCAGAGCCAACCATGTCTTTTGAGCTTGAGATAATAGCAAGAATTACATAAGAGACAATGTGAGACAATTCTCATAGTACCTAGCAAGACTCAGTAGTCAATAGATGCTATCTATTATTATCAACTTTTTTTTTTTAGGATTTTAATTATTTAGGGAGAGTGTGAGACCAGGGTAAGGGGCAGAGGGAGAGAGACTCTCAAGCAGACTCCAAGCTAAGTGTGGAGCTCAAAGCAGGGCTTAATCCCATGACTCTGAGATGATGACTTGAACCAAAATCAAGAGGTGGATGGCTCCACTGTCTGAGCCACCCAGGCACCCTTATTATCTTTATTAGGAATTGAGGTATCAGGATATATCTCTTCACAGAAATGCATGCAATATATTGCCACTCTAAATATTTCAGTGAAAACTCCAGAAATAAAAGGCAGATTATGAGGAGAGGTCCTGAACCTAGGACTCTTGATCCTTTCCAGCCTCCTTCCCCAAACCATGGCTGGAAACCAACAAGGAGCTTCCGGAAGCTAGAGGACAGCAACAATTAAAAATCAAACCAGGAAAGAAGATAGTATTTTTTTTTTAAAGATTTTATGTACTTATTGCGGGGGGGGGGGGGAGGGGGGCAAAGGGAGGGGTAGAGGGAGAGAATCTTAAGCAGGCCCTGTGCCTAGCACAGAGTCTGACTTGGGGCTCAATCTCAGGACCCTAAGATCATGACCTGAGCTGAAACCAAGAGTCAGATGCTTAACCAATGAGCCATCTGGATGCCCCGAAAAGAAGATAGTATTTACTAAAAATTAAAAAAAAAAAAAAAGAAGATAGTATTTACACTCTGAAATATAAATACCGTGTACGGAAGAGGTAATGAAGCAATTTTGGCATAGCTCTCTGAAGGCATTTTGGAATTATACAGGAAATTATCTAAAACAAAAAAGAATTCATTGTCATTTGTCATTCCCCCACTCCCAAATTAGATGCTTCACTTTCAGCTGGTGATATTTGGTGATTTGCACTTTTGCATATGGGCAGAGAAGAGATTTAAGAGAGAATAAAATGCAGGGCTTCCCTCAGCCGGTCTTTCTCTAATGCCAGCTCCTCTGTTTTCACCTAACTCCAGAGAAAACACCATGTCAGGGTCTTCAGGCAAAGGAAGGAGAGCAGAGGAGCTGGATTAGGTAATGTTAATGTGAACTCCACTCCTTTCGTGCTTTGGGTTCAATCCTAGGTTCGAGTCCATCTGTAATCACTGGGCATTAGCCCAGGTTACCCTCCAAGTCAACCCCTTCCCAAAGGTTGATGACCTCAACTTTGCTCACTTTGATCCTTGAAGGAGTGTGGGCAGCCTGATGCTCAGCTCCTTAACCATACAGCTCCCTGTTCCACCCATCCAGCCCCTCCATGCAGACACTGTTCACATCCATGCCCAACTACAGGCATCAAATCCAGAGAAAAATAGCCAACCTTAAGAATGTTATCTTCTCTCAAAGCAACATCACAAGATTACTTTCAAAAGCAACAAAGCCCAGAAACTTTCAAAAATTACATAGATGCCATAAGTGAAGTGAACAAATGAATAAAAATGGCATCTCCTTTTTGTTTCATCAGGGAACTGGTGAGCCTTTTAGATTGGTGGTAGTGAAAATCCAGTGTCTCCAAGATTCATCGTTACCTGTGCTCCTCCTCTGACTACACCTTTCAGGTAATGGGTTTTTGAGCAGATGCATACTGTAACAACACCAATCAGCACCAAAACCAGGTAGAACAAGAAGAGAACCAAGAAGTCCATCCTGAGGCTACAAAGAAACAGAAAGAGTGTGACTACTATTGAGGGATATATTCCATCGCACATATTCTCAGACATCAACTCCATAAATGGCTCCCAAAACAGAATTCATCAGCACTTACGCATGCACTGCTGAGGCCTCCCAGATGGTCCAGAGCTCCCTCTCCTTCAAGAATTTCCTAATCAAAATAAGAATTTCCTAATCAAACCACTGTGGTTTATTTAGGGCATCTCCTGCCTGCAAATTACCAAAAAAAAGGGGGGGGGATATGCAAAATGCATACATCTTCCCTCCTACCCATAACAAATCATCTTTGTACTTAAATATAAACTTGCATAGATATTGCTACCGAATGTACCCCAAAAGAATCTACTGACCATGCTACTGGTACAAGCATCCCCTAGTGGCAGTCCCAGGACTCACTCCCACGACTCACTCCCACAACAATCGTGGCTCACCCACGGGGACTAGAGTCAACACACAGGCTTGTATTAACTGGAAAAGGTTACTTTTGGCCTTAGCAGATATGATTCAGGCCCGGACTTCCACCTAAGATAAACAAACTACAAACTATTCACAAGATAAGACAGAGGAAACAAAGAAGAGCAATTCTCACGAGGCGATTCAGGGTCCCCGGCCTACGTAGTTCTCGTTTGGATAATTTTCTACTGGCAGCTAGGGCATTCCTTCTCTCAATATTCAAGGAGAATTCAAACAGCATCTCCTCTTGGGCAGCGGCATGTGCCTGGCACAACAGGTGGCACCCAAAGCTGCAGGAGGCATGGTTCTCCTAGAAGGCTGGATCTGGCTGCAGAGACATCGATAAAGCACTCACATAATAAAACAGGGTGGGAGTCAAAGGCGGTATAAATGGTGGAAAATAACTTGAAATGTTGAGATTCCCCCCCCCCCGCCCCCGCGCGCGGGGGTGTTGAGATCCAGCAGGGTGAACCGGGTTATACGACTTTGGCAGGAAAAGTTAATTGGGAAGAATAAGCCAGTACCCTCGGATCCCGGGTCCTATCCCTAATCCCTAAAGTGTCCACTCTGGCCACCGGACAGAATGCCTTTCCGAGGCTGCACTCTCCGAGGGTCCCGGCGGGTGGGCTTGGCCGAAGCTCTCCCCGGGGGCCGGGACCCTGAGTGGGAGGCGCGGTGCAGGCGGCGCCAAGGGGATACGGTGGGTAGCAGGGTGGGGGTGGGCCTGCGACCACACACACACACACACACACGGTGGAAGGGCGGATTAGGCAAGGAGACAGACGCCCCTGGGCCAACTAGTATTAAAAAAAACCCTCAAAGGCGGCCTTACCGCCGGAATGGGCCAACGGCCAGTCGCACCCAGGCGGTGCCTTCAAGGAGCTTCTCTAGACTTCCGGCGGGCCTGTGACCTCACTCGGGGCGCCGGCAGCCAAGCCGACTTCCGGCGGAAGTGCGGTCCAGCGGGCAGCTGCTGGGTCGGGCTTGCGGCTGGCGTTTGTTTGCCTTTCTGGGGGAGCTGTCACTAGCTGCCCGCCTTGGCTCCTCCAGAAGAGGAGGTCGGGTTTGAGGGACGGAAAAATCGCGCTTTGCAATACTATTGCCAGAAATCTTAGAAAAAGACGATCCTAAGCCAGTGCGGGTGTTGTGAAGCGCGCCGAGTAGAGCCCAGCCACGCGGGGACCCCGGCTGACCCATGGCGGGTACACTTAGGGGCGCCTCTGCCGTGTCTTCGCGATGGGCAGGACTAGCTTTGCTTTGTGTGCCAGTCGCCCCACTGGGATCTGTCCGAACCGTCCCCGTGTCTTTGCTCCTGCTGTCTCAAAACAGCTCTGAACGTCCTGCCCCTGGGAACAGTGACAATTGCTTGACTACAAACCTGGAGGATAAGAAGGAAGTCTGTTTAAGGATAGTTGGTCCGGGGGTGGAAAGAGCTGCTTCCAAACATAGCATCGAGAAGGCCCCTGTGGGGTGTCCCTTTGCTCCGAACCACTCTGAATCCGCGGAGACCAGTAGTCTATTCTTGATGCCTCTGAAGACCTGTCAAGCCTGTCCTCCCTTTGAAGGGGGACTGTCTGATCTCCAAACGCTAGCTTTCAGGCTCTTCTCTACCTACCCCAGCTTCTCGATTCCTTTTCTTTTTCCTTTTTAAGAAACTTACAAGCGGGGCGCCTTCTGGTACATGGTGTGCAAAGCCTTCATGAGCTCCCGGACACAGAACTGAGAAAATAAAACCTGCAAATCAGAAGCCGTGATGCCGCGGGGGGAATACTGGTTAGGGATGGAAGGTCATCCCATGTCCGGAGTGGGCTGCATCGCATCAGTGTCTCCAGCTGACTCATCACCCTGCTGATTAATTTTGAGCTGGTAGTTAAGTATTTGGGGTTACTTTTTTTGGCTCATCAATGCAGAACTGTATTTTTATCCCCATTCATTTTCCTCGGGATGGTTTCAGTGGAGACTTAACTTTGAATCTTGGTTTGATCACCTATAGCATTTTGCGCTGGGTTCTTTATTTTTTTTAAGATATATATATATATATTATTAATGAGAGGCAGAGAGAGAGCGCAGCAGAGACACAGGCAGAGGGAGAAGCAGACTCCATGCAGGGAGCCGGACATGGGACTCGATCCCGGGTCTCCAGGATCACACCCTGGGCGGAAGGCGGCACTAAACTGCTGAGCCACCCGGGCTGTCCTGGGTTGTCTTTAATTATTTAAAATTTACACAAGAAATACAATGCTATGTTCATGTAAAAAAAAAAAAAACAACCAAACTACAAAACTGTTCCTTGAACACTGCCCCCAAATCCCAGTCCCTAGACAAAATTAATCATTTATTTGGGAGGTATGTACCTCCCAAAATTCTTTTAGATATTTATTCATAAATACTTTTTATTTATTTATTTATTTATTTTTAATTTTTTTTATTTATTTATGATAGTCACACACACACACACAGAGGCAGAGACACAGGCAGAGGGAGAAGCAGGCTCCATGTACCGGGAGCCCGACGTGGGATTCAATCCCTGGTCTCCAGGATCGCGCCCTGGGCCAAAGGCAGGCGCTAAACAGCTGCACCACCCAGGGATCCCAAATACTTTTTTTTTTTAAGATTTTATTTATTTATTTATTCATGAGAGACACAGAGAGAGGCAAAGACATAGGCAGAAGGAGAGCCTGATGCGGGACTTGATCCTGAGACTCCAGGATCACGCCCTGAGCCAAAGGCAGACGCTCAACCACTGAGCCACCCAGGTGTCCCATATTCATAAATATGTGAATTCAACACATATATATTGAGTACCCAATGTTTATAAACAAGTATGTAGTTTACTGTTGTTTACAGAAATGGCATTATACATAATGGTCCTCCATCTTCCTTTTTTGTTTTTTTATTCTCTTTTCAATCTTGATGATCTTTCCATGTGTATGCCTACTGCTTTGTATTTACCTCATTATGGATATTTTATTACATAGCTGAGCCATAACTCATCTGCCAGGGTCCCACCTTCCTTTGTCTACAGGGGCTCTGCAGGTAGTAAATAAAGTGACAAGTAGAGCAAGTGTATTTTGTTATAAGCAGAAATAGCTATTTACGCAGACCAAATGATTCTTAACTTGAATTCCAGTGAGGCTTTTTTTTTTAAAAAGATTTTTATTTATTTGAGAAAGAGAGTGAGGAACAGAGAGAGCAAGAACATGAGCTGGGGTCAGGAAAGGAGCAAAGGGAGAAGCAGACTCCCTGCTGAGTCAGGAGCCCAATGCAGGGCTGGATCCCCAGACCCTGAAATCATGACCTGAGCCAAAGGCAGACACTTAACTGACTGAGCCACCTAGGTGTCTTAGTGTTTTAAAGATTTATTTGGTGGCGGGGGGGGGGGGGTGGTGGGCAGAAGGAGAGAGAGAATCTCAGGTAGACTCAGTGCTGAGTACAGAGCTTGATATAAGGTTCGATCCCAGGACCCTGAGGTCACGACCTGAGCTGAAAACAAGAGTCAAATCCTCAACCTACTGTGCCACCCAAATGCCCTTTGAATGCCAGTGTTTTAAGAGTATTTGAAACCTGGATTTTTATAACATAAATCTAATTTCTGTACTGTTGGCAACTAATCCAAGATTTTAAAACACTGTTCGAGCTAAGCAGAACATATTCGCATGACAGGTTTAGGCCAAGGGCCACCAGTTTGCAGTATAACTGTTTTATGACTCAACATTTAGGTTCATTTCAGTTTTTGCTATTACAAACATTGCTGCAGTGGAAATACCTAAATGAGGTTCATTACATACAAGTAGCTATGTTTTTCTAGGGCAGCTACATGGACTAGAATGCCTGGGCTAAAGAATATGTAGGCATTTTAATTTTAATAAATACTATTAAATTGCTCTTCAGCCACAAATGTCTGAGAGTGTCTGTCTCTCCAAACCCTTACCAACATTTAAAAGATCAGTTCCTTTAATATTTACCGTTCTAATAGATGAAATGACATTTTATTTACTTGCTTAACAAACATTTTCTTAGGGATTCCTGTGTTCCAAGGTACTGTGCTAAGGACTTAAAAAAAATTTAAGCATTTATAATTTAACCTCTATAGGAACTCAGTGAGATAAGGAGTATTATTATGCCACTTTTACAGATGAGGAAACAGAGGCACAGAAAAGTTAAATTTTCTTAGGGAACTGGAAAGTATTAGAGCCACAATTCAAACTCAGACCATTGGGCTAAGAATCAGTTGATGTTCTCAATTACTGTGCTGGGCTATCTTAATTACCACTGGCCAGTTTCTAGTGATGAATAGCTTATGTATTTGTTAGCCAATAATCTTTCCTCTATTGTGAATTGCTTAAATTATCCTTTGCCGTTTTTATTTGAGTTGTTTATGATTTTCTTGTTGCTTGGCAATACTTGTTTACGTATTTTATGTATTTGTTAAGGTACAGGCTAGTTGCTGCTTTTGGTTTAGGGAAACACACACACACACACACATGCACGCACACACAAAGCAAACTCCAAGACAAGGATTGGATATGAGTGGTTTGTTTTTGGAGACATCCCCAAGAAATATGTTGAGAGATTGGTAAGAAAAGAGTAGAAAGCCAAGAAAGCAGATGTTGATGAGTAGAGGTGGGCATCTGGGGCTCAAGTCCCACCAGGGATCCTCTAAGAGACTCCATAGGCTGTGCCTCAGAATTATTCCAATGAGGGACAAAGCAGCAGGGGTCTTCACCCAACCACTCCTGGGGCAGTGATTCCCTAGTCTTTCTGGCCTGCCCACACAGAGGCCAACGCAGCCCCTAGCAGAGAACCCTCTCGGGCAGAGACTCAGAAAACCATCAACGTACAGGAACCATCTGCAGGTGGCCTCTATGTGGGCTGTGGGAATATAGGCGGCACACCTACCATGTCTGTATGCTGTTGTAACAGAGAGACTCCCCAAAATAATGGCTTAGATAGGAAAGACGTCTATAATCCAGAGGTAGGTGGCAGTCCAGCAGCAGTAGGCAGTTCTGTTTCAGGAGATCCACAAGATCACACAAAGACCCAGATTCTTTCTATCCTGTTCTCTACCACTAGGCACAGATTCCCAAACTTTCTCTGTACATAGCACCCTTAAGTGCCTTATAAATCTTTCCACAGTGGCACCTGGATGATTTTGTCAGTTAAGAATTTGGCTCAGTTCATGATCCCAGGGTCTTGGGATTGAGCCCCACATCGGGCTCCCTGCTCAGTGGGGAGCCTGTTTCTCCTCCTTGCTTGTGCTCTCTCTCAAATAAATAAATAAATAACATCTTTATTTTAAAATATTTTTTCCACAAAGCTCCTCAGCCAAAAGAAATACCCAACAGTCCCATATATTAAATGATGAGCTCTAAACAACTTAATAAATATTTATGTTCTTTTTTTTAAAAGATTTTATTTATTTATTAATGAAAGACACACAGAAAGAAAGGCAGAGACGTAGGCAGAGGAGAAGCAGGCTCCAGGCAGGGAGCCTGATGTGGGACTCCATCCTGAGACCACGGATCATGCCCTGAGCCAGGGGCAGATAACCGCTGAGCCACTCAGGCGTTCCAAATATTTATGTTCTAACAACTTCATGCCCCTGGCACAGTTGATCAAACTTTAAAATCAGACTGTAAATCACCCTTCTCTATTTCTTCTAGATAGATTTCTCATATCTATCAACATAGATACTCCAGTAGCAATTGCTTTCTAAATCCATATTCTCAAAGATGCGCTATTGGGAATTTAATAGTCTAACATTGAAAATGTGAACTGGTTCAAGCTGTCATTTCATGCACAACATAGATGTAGCCTTACTTCCTCAAACTGTTAGCTATCCTTCAGCACCCCTATGAGTTCACTGTGGTACCCCACGGCACCTTGTGCACACTTTGGAAACACAGCACTAGGGTGGTGTCCGTGCCCCAAGGTCACCACCTTTGAGCCCCTGAGAAAAGGGAAGAAGGAAAGGAAAGAAGGCTGTTTATCCTTGAGAATAGAGCTTGTAAGTTACACTTAGCTTTTCTTGGTCAGATTCCACACACACACACACCTTCCCGACCACCCCCCCCACACACACGCACACAGGAACTTAGTCACATGGCCAAAGGGGAGCTGAGAAATGTAGTCTCTGGCTGTGCTGCCATGTGTTCAACTAACACTTGGTAGGCTGTTATTACCAAAAAGAAAAATAGACATTCTCTATCACAGTCTGAATATTAAACCTTTGTCTCTGACATGAATTCCAAATATGTTCTTCTGTATGTCACATATGTGTTAACTTGGCTCATGGCGTCTTTGTCATACAGAAATTTTAAATTCTGAAATACATTTATCAGGCTTTTCTTTTGTGGCTTTAAAAAATATTTATTTATTTATTTATTTATTTATTTATTTATTTATTTATTTATTTATTTTAGACATAGAGAAAAAGAGAGAGGCAGAGACACAGGCAGAGGGAGAAGCAGGCTCCATGCAGGGAGCCCGACGTGAGACTTGATCCCGGGACTCCAGGATCGCACCCTGGGCCAAAGGCAGGCGCCAAACTGCTGAGCCACCCAGGGATCCCCTTTTAAAAATCTTATTTTTAAAGATTATATTTATTTATTTGACAGAGAGAGAGCACAAGCAGGGAAAGTGGCAGACAGAGTGGGAGAAGCAGGCTTCCTGCAGAGCAAGGAACCCAATGTGGGACTCAATCCCAGGACCCTGGGATCGTGGCCAGGGCCAAAGCCAGACACCTAACCAACTAAGCCACTCAGGCACCCTTAAAAATCATATTTAAAAAGATATTCTTGGGCAGCCCAGGTGGCTCAGCAGTTTAGCGCCGACTTTAGCCCAGGGCCTGATCCTGGGGATCCTGGATCGAGTCTCACGTCAGTCTCCCTGCCTGGATCCTGCCTCTCCCTCTGCCTCTGCCTCTCTCTCTCTCTGTCTGTCTCTCATGAATAAATAAATAAAATATTTAAAATATATATATTCTTTACTCCAAAATTACACATACATACACACAGATACACACGAATTGACAAATATATTCTCCAATGTTTTCTCCTAGTTGATTTATACTTTTATCTCTAATTCATCTGGAATTTCTCCCTGTGATGGCTGAGATAATTTCAGAAGGGAAGGGGGGACACTTAAAGTATGTAACCAAGGCATGATATATTTATCAAACTTTTAACTGCCTTCTAACTCACATCCCAGCTTTACATGACACTCTTGTGCACATACATGGTTTGACGGACACGGCTTTCCCACTCAATATGTAAGCCAGACACCTCCAAGCTCTTTGGGTAGGCACAAACTACCCCCAGCTCTAGGGGTGGGACTTAATTGGTATCAGCCAATCAGGGTAGTCCTGTCCTTTCTAATCACAATAATTTTTCAAAACAAAAGCTAGCCTCTGGAATGCGAGGGACGCAATTAGAATGAAGTGAGGATTCCGAAGCAGTGATGGTGCTTCCTCTCCTCTAGATTGAATAAAGATATTAAAGAGGAAGCCTGTAGCTTCACTTCTTCTATCTTGGGACTAGAAGGAAAGCCAGTCCAAGGATGAAGCCTACCCTCTGGGGAGGGCAGACCTGAGAGAGGCACAGAGAAATGAAGTCAGAGCCCTGAGCAAACTGTACCTGAAGCTTACACTACGTCTGGACTTCACAGTTAGAGGAGCCAAAAGTCCCTTTTATTTTTTTAAAGAGGTTATTTATTTATTTTAGAGAGAAACAGAGAGTGTGAGTAGGGGGAAGGGTGGAGGGAGAAGGGGTGAAAGAACCCCAAAGAGACTCTGCACCAAGCACAGTGCCTGACCCAGGCTCATTCCCAGGACCCTGAGAACATGACCCCAGGTGAAATCAAAAGTCAGATGCTTAACTGACTGAACCACCCAGGCTCCCCAGTTCCCTTTATTTTTTAAAACCATGTGGAGAGGGGGGATCCCTGGGTGGCTCAGCGGTTTGGCGCCTGCCTTCGGCCCAGGGTGTGATCCAGAAGTCCTGGGATCGAGTCCCACATCAGGCTCCCTGCATGGAGCCTGCTTCTCCCACTGCCTGTGTCTCTATCTCTGTCTCTCTTTCTCTCTGTGTGTCTCTCATGAATAAATAAATAAAATCTTAAAAAAAAAAAACACCACCACCATGTGGAGTTATATCTTCTGTAACTTGCAACTTAAAATATCCTAATCCTAGCAAAAACATGTAGTCATTCAGTTTTTTCCCCCACCTCATATTTTTCTTTTTAAACTCCTTTACACTTTATGGAAATATATAAATAACAGTAAAGGAAAAGTCTCTATTTGCTATCTGAAGTGCTACTTTATTATTGTGCATTTCTATAAACACATGAATTTTATATACTCATTTAAATGGCTTACATAGAATTGTAGTATCCAGTTTTTGAGTTTTGCTCCTTTAGTCTATCATAAGTGCTTTTCTCTATCTAGACAGTATTAATTATTATCCAGGGATGCAATAAAATGAACTCAATATTGTTGGACATTTGTATGATTGTCTACTTTTTAATATTATAGTTTTGCAAGTAGCACATTCATAGCTTTTTGTTTTCAATTGAATTACTTTCTCAGGATAAAGCTCTCGGTAGTTTGTCAGTTCCCGAAACTCAAGTGTTTCTGGCATTTTACTCTTTCCCTCTGATCTTCAAAACCTCCAAGCATGAACCTTGACACTTATATTTTATAAATAGCATAGAAGAAAGCACTGCTTAAGCCTTAAATCAAAATTTGAATTCAAATGTGATAGAAGAATTGTATCGCCTGTAAAACATGTGGCAAAGAATTTATCCTTGGAGTGTTCCTAAACCCTCCTGTCAGCCCCTGAAACTGGACCTGTGCTATCAGTTTTTTACCTGCTGCAAGATCGGTTGACAGGATCAACCACCTTTTATACCATGATCTCTTGTCCCCAAGGGAATGACTGAGGCAATACTTTGGAAATGTGATGCAGGACTTCATAGCTACTGTTGCAACAGACAAATAGCCCGAGGCTTGTTCACAATCAGTGATTTATTGGTCAGGAGGAATTTTACAATGGAGGAAAAAAGAACAATTTAAAAAGGGACATAACACAAGTATTTTCATTGGAAGGCAAGAATTGGATCTTTATTTGTTTACTATTATATCAGTAGCAACTATTTAATGCCTAGCTCATAACAGATGCTCAATAAAAACTGTTGCACGAATGCAAGAAAAAGGATGAAATCTACCCACAGGAAACCAATATCCTGGACATCACCAAAACATGGAGTCCTCCCACCCGTCCCTAGGGCCATGTGTTGCACCATTGACCTGCTTGGAACACAATGTAGCTTATACTTTTAAATTTCCATTTGGCCTTTGCTACTTTGATTGCTGTCCCTTAAAGCAACTATGTTCAGCTACCAGGTCAAGGGGAATTGCCAGAGCAGAACCTCCATGTCCTGGTCACTCTGAATTGGTCTTGACCTGGTACACTGCTGAGCTCTCCTCACCAAAATGCTCTGTTACTGTGCTCACCAATACCGCAGTTTACCATCAGCTGTGGTATCTCTCAAACAAGAGTATAAGTACACTTATACTCAAAAATCATCTTGGAATCTCTGGGTGGCGCAGCGGTTTGGCGCCTGCCTTTGGCCCAGGGCGTGATCCTGAGACCCACGATCGAATCCCACATTGGGCTCCCGGTGCATGGAGCCTGCTTCTCCCTCTGCCTGTGTCTCTGCCTCTCTCTCTCTCTGTGACTATCATAAATAAATAAAAATTTTAAAAAAATCATCTCTTGCTCATCTGAAATTCAAATTTACTGGGTGCTTTATATTTCTATTTGCTAAATGTGGAGATCCTATCTCCAGCCACCATCTTAAAGCCTCTCAATAGAGATTCTAGTTTTCTGCTTTTGTCGAGGCTGAGAATTAGTCTCACAATTGGAATTGGAATCAGCTAGGCATGCTGAGCAAAAGGAGCATCCAGCCCTGGACATTGAGCTGGGGCTGAATTGTCTCAGGACAACCGCTGAGACATTTCATCTGACAACCTAGAGAAAAGGCAGACAAGCAAGAAATTACAGGCAGGCTGATGGAGGATGGCCCCTCCATATAAAGTACACAATTTTTGCTCCACTTGTTTTATTTGTATGTCACACATAGAGAGGGTGGAGGAGGACAAGGGACAATATTGTGAATGCTGTCTCAACTGTGGGGAAGAAATGATGATACTTCATGGTAATGAGACAGGGAAACTGAAAAAACTGCTTTTTTGCCCCTTTTCCTACTTCTGTTCTTGTTAGGACCTCCACTCCTGCCCTACACATGGCTTATAGTAATGACTACGTATGACCTTATAATGGTCAAGGAGTTAATGATTTCTCTGGAGCCTTCCAGCAAAATAGATAACACCTAAGGACTGACTGAATGAGGTTGTCCTGTACATTTTCCAAGACCACTGACTCCAGACCCCTTGAAACCAAGACCCCTAGCTTCAGGGCATAAGTGACTTATGAAAGACACCTGAGCCCTCATCCTTGTTTTGACCAGTTCCTGGATGCCTGAGAGGACACGTATGCCAGACCCCCATCCTCAATAAAAACCTCAGGCCCCAAGTAAAGACAAGGCTCATCCTTCTATTCCATTCCAAGTGTCCTAGACTCTCCATCTGTATCCCCTCTATCTATATCTTCAATAAACTCTGCTCTCACTTCTCCCCGGCTTACATTTGATTTTTGCATGTCATCCTTGCGCAGGGGCCACGCTAATCTTCTCTGTATCGTTCCAATTTTAGTATATGTGCTGCCAAAGCGAGCACTTACATTTGATTTTTATCCTGCACGAAGCCAAGGACCCTCTCAGCTGGTCCTGTGGGACCCCTTCTGGGTCCTCAAACCTGATGTAGCCTGCCTACAAACTGATGTAGCCTGCCTACATCAGTTAGTGCCCCAGAGTCACTCTGGACACCAAGTGAATTGGGACTGACATTGGACTCTGTGAAGCATAGATATGAATGTCATTTCAGGAAGAAATTCAGAATGAGAATATTGGATGGGAAGTTGTGTAGGGGTTATGAGTATGAGCTCAGGAGTCAGGCTTCCTGAGTTCCAGTCCAGGATCCATCTCTTCTAGCTGTGTGGTTTTTAGGACAGTTACTCAACCTCTCTGTCTTGATTTCCTCATGACATAAGAGAATCTACCTCAAAGGGTTGTTGTGAAGATGAAATGAGATAATGCAGACATGTAAAACACATTCAATCAAATTTTGGCTGCTGGCATAATAGTTAACAAACGTGATCCATACAGAAGAACAAAATGGGAAGTATTTCTGGCACAAGAGGTTTGAGGTATCAAAGTTCTTTATGCTGCAAGTAATAGCCCACCTCAAACCGGATCAAATAATGAAGGACTCTTCCTGGCCTCTGTGACCACAATGTTCAGAGATGGGGCAGGCTTCAGAAATGGTTTGAATCAGTGGCTCAATGGCATCATCAAGGTCAGAAGTTCTTTTTGTTCCTCACTCCGTCACTCAAGTATCAGCTTCATTCCTCAGACTAGCTTTCCTCCTTGTGGTGGGATGGCTGCCAGCCACCCCTGGGGCTTCATGCTTCCACATTCACTTCTTTTTTTTTAAAGATTTTATTTATTTATTCGAGAAACAGAGAGAGAGAGGCAGAGATAAAGGCAGAGGGAGAAGCAGGCTCCATGCTGGAAGCCCGACGTGGGACTCGATCCAGGTCTCCAGGATCACGCCCTGGGCTGAAGGCAGTGCTAAACCGCTAAGCCACCCAGGCTGCCCATCCACATTCGCTTCTAATAAAAGGAGAATGGGGAGGGTTGCCCTGGTGTTCCCAGTAGGAGTGCTAAAATTCACTCTGACTTGAGTCATGGGCTCCCTCCGGAACCAATGACGGGGCCAGGAGGATGGAAAGCACCATTTGGTGAGTTAAATGAAGCCCTCCTGCCAAAGCTTCAGGAGGAATCAGTTTCTCCTGAACCAGGGGCTGCTGTTCAGGAGAGAGGAAGATTCCAGATGCAGACCTGGTAATACTAGAAAGGGGCATGGATGCTGGGTAGGCACTCAGGAAGTGGGCATCTAATAAGTTGTTGTATCTGGAATGATAGCAATATGTCAAAAGTGTCCCCCCATATTAGATAAAGCCCCGAATGAATGAGAAGTGCAACCACGAAAACACCAGCTGCTTGGGACATGGCAGGAGTGTATGTTTGGTGGATGTCCTTCATTTCCCAGACGCAAAGGCAAATCTATTAATAAAATTCCTTCCTGGCAGCTGTCTCCTGGTGTAGATTCAAGGAAATGTATATTCAAAGGAAAGGGGAGGAAATTTTAGCCACAAAGCTGCAGTCACTAGTGCTGCAAGGTCACCCAGAACGGATGCAGTTCCTTAGGATGAGCAAAAAGGTGTAAAGAGAGAAGAGGCAGAGGCTCTCTGATATCACAGGCCAGAAGCAGAGGAGGAGCTGGCAAAGAAGGCCAAGTTAGGATGGTCAATCCAATTTGAGAATGAAGAAAGAGGACCACCATGGAAACCAAATAGAGGAAGTGTTTGCTAATTTCTTCAGGGAGGCTGGAAAAACAGAGGGCTTTGGATGGGCCTGGAATAAGTGTCTCACTGGCTCCATGAAATGTCCCTGGAGAACCTCTTATCCTGCCTTCAGTAATGACAGTGAACTAGTCCACCAGGTTCTGATGGCTCCTCTGGGTCAGGAAGCCACCAGGGCAACTCCTCTTCAGAGCCTGTTACCAATGGTGCATCACTGACTAGGAGCTCCAGAATGAGCAGGATTAGCAGCTTACAAACTTTGCAGCCTGGGACCTCTGCGTCTCCAGTATCAGGAGTGCTTCTGAACATTAGTCCAAAGCAAGGGACCAGAGGGAGAGGCATCTGGGACACACAGTTTGTCACACATACAAACAGTGACGTGGTTTGTTACCATAGCTAGCATTAATTACTCTGACTCTGGGCAGACCCGGTGGCTCAGCGGTTTAGCGCTGCCTTTAGCCCAGGGCGTGATCCTGAAGACCTGGGATCGAGTCCTGCATCAGGCTTCCTGCATGGAGCCTGATTCTCTCTCTCTCTCTCTCTCTCTCTCTCTCTCTCTCTGTGTGTGTGTGTGTGTGTGTTTCTCATTAAATAATCTTTAAAAAATAATAATTACTTTGACTCTGATGGTGCTCCTAAGAGTGGGGTGGAGCTTGTGCAGCTGATAGGAGTTCACACTGTGCTGAATGTAACCTTCTTTGGTTTTCCGTAACTGGATTTAGCTTGGCTTCAGTAACCCAGGTTCCAATGAGGCAGTGAGTCGCTCCTCCAAGCCTCCCTTGTGAGTCTCTCCTCCATGCCCTCAGCTCAAACTCTTCCTTTGGGTGTGAAAGAGGTTCTTGATCGCTGTGCAAGCAGTCCCACTCTATGGTTTATAGTGTAAACCATAAGCTTTTGCAATTCTATTTTTTCCTCTCCAAAGTCCCCAATTTGACACCAAAAAATTAGTTTGGCTTTCAGACAGTTGTCTTTTCAAAAGACACTGAAGTCTACATAGGAAGTTGAAAAACAGATAGGTGGCTCCTCTAGGGCTCAATCTCCCCCTCCACTGGCCCTCTCAGAACTCCCTTCCCCCACCAATTACCTTGATTATTGGGGGAAGAGCAGTGGATAAAAGGAATGAGAAGAGCGACTTCTCAATATCACAGATTATTCTCCACCACGTTTATTTACATCTCCCTAATTTATTTCAGATAGGACTAGAGATGGTTCACCTAGATATGCAGAACAAGATAAAGTATCTTCAATGTGAGTAGAGGAGAAACAGACAAAAGGGAAGTGAACATAAGAAAGATGAGGTGCTCCATGGGCTGATCTCACTTCTGTTGTGGAAGCAGGGTTCTGGGAGAGGCTCCCACTAGCATGTGGCTCACAAACTACCTCTACATTGCAACTTCAGGCCCAAGACCTGATGAGTGCTGAGCAGTGTCAGGCCTGCCTGGACCTGGACATAGCAGCTGCTTCGTTCATCCTTATTGTACTGCTAACACTTTCCAATGGTATGGCAGTGGGATTTACTAACCCAAATTCTGTTCACCATGCCACCCTCCTCTTCAAAGAATGCTCCCAACAAACCTGCTCCTTAATTCACATCAGACTATAGTCAAGAAAGCCCCCAACTCTTGCCACTTTATTGCTAAGCCAATTCTCCTGTCTTGTTAGATTGAAATGATGTCACAACCAACATCCCTGACTGCAGGGCTGAGTCTCCACCCATGGTCTTCCCCAGCAACCCAACATTTGCAAGCTGGGTAGAAAAATTCATGTCCTCATCTGTGGTAGAGACCATGCCAGATGTTTGCCACAGTATCTCCTTTTCCTAGGCACAGGGGAAGACTACATCATTCAAGCTCATTTGAAGTTCATTCTGGGTATTAAAAAAGTGGACAAAAGAAAAGTAGGTCACTTCTACACTGGGCCTTAAAATATTCTTGCACAATCCTCTGGCAATCCCCTGCCCTTCTGCAGTAACCCTGGAGAAGCAACCACAGTATAAGATGTCAGTACAGGGCAGCCCCATGGCGCAGCGGTTTAGCGCCGCCTGCAGCCCAGGGCGTGATCCTGGAGACCGTGGATCGAGTCCCACGTCAGGCTCTCTGTATGATGCCTGCTTCTCCCTCTGCCGTGTCTCTGCCTCTCTCTCTCTGTCTCTATGAATAAATAAATAAACTCTTAAAAAAAAAAAGATGTCAGTACAAGATGGAAGGATCAAGAACCCCGTGGACTTTCTTGGAGGAAGCCCTCCCCCCAACCCAGGAGAGCCATCCAACCCACACTGGACAGTGATGTAAGTGATAAATGAAATTTCATTATGTTAAGCCACTGAGATTTGATGTTGTTTCTTACAACAGCTAGCATTAATCACCTTGACTAATACACTACCAAGTTGCTGATGAAAGCCATAGCATGGCCCCATGGCAGTCATTAAAATGTCCTCAAGATGCCATTATGTCATCAGTCAACTTCAGTTCTCCTGTCATGGGTAGGGACAATCATCTTGTCCAACCCCTCCATCCCCCAAGCAGGTAGTCTCCTATTCCCTGCCTCAGTCACCTGAGGATATTTTGCAGATATACTCAGAGGCTTTGAGTAGTAGGACATGACAGGACTACAAGATATTAATGCCTAGTTTGGTCTCTGTCTACTCAGTCCAAAGTGGCTGGATATGACAGGTGGACTTGGCATGGGCAAAGGACACCAGCTAATTTTAAACTTATGTCTGGGTTTTCCCAATCAATTCTTTTCTGCCCCTCCCCCCTCCAGTCTCCTTAGCCAAACCACTTACCCAGCTCTCAACACCTCCTGAAGGAGGAATCTTTTAGCCAAACTCTGATAAAATTTCACTGTGCAGTGCATTAATTTGCTAAGGTACCATAATAGAATACCACAGACCGTGTGGCCTTTTTTAAAAAGATTTATTTATTTATTTATTTATTTATTTATTTATTCATTCATTCATTCATTCATTCATTCATGAGAGACACACAGAGAGAGGCAGAGACATAGGCAGAGGAAGAAGCAGGCTCCCAGTGGGGAGCCCGATGTGGGACTCCATCCCAGGACCCCTGGATCACGACCTGAGCCAAAGGCGGATGCTCAACCACTGAGCCACCCAGGTGCCCCTGAGTGGCTTAAACAATAGAAATTTATTTTCTCTCAGCTCTGGAGGTAGGAAGTCTGGATCAAGATGTTAGCAGGCTTGGTTTCTCCTGGGGCTTGTAGATGGCCATCTTCTCGCTGTGTCCTCACATAGTCTTTCCTGAGTGAATGCACATCCTTGGTGTCTCTTTATGTCCAAATTTCCCGTTCTTGTAGAGAAAGCAGCCATGCTGGGTTGGCCCCCACCCTAACAGTCTCATTTTTACTCCATTACCTCTTGAAAGGAGATAGTCACATTTTGAGGTTCTGAGGGTTAGAAATTCAACATCTGGACTGGAAGGGACAAATTCAGTCCATAACAATCAGGATCCATTCTATGGTGTTCACAGTCATATTTCTGTGGATTATTTAAGAGAAAAAAAAAAAGCCTGTTCTCATGGAAGAGTCAGATTAATGACAACACAGTCTTTACAGGGCATCAAGATTGGACTGGATGTTTTCCACAGTTTTCTAGAAGAAAAAAATTGGGAGAAAATCTCTATACCACCTTGGGTTTGGTGATGAGTTTCTAGATACAACAGCAAAAGCATAATACCCCCACCCAAATCTAATAAACTGGACTTTATTAAATTTAAAAACTTTGCTCTGTGAATAGCACTGTTAAGAGAATGAAAATACAAGTTACCTACTGTGAAAAAATATTTGTAAATCACACTGCAGATAAAGGACTTGTATCCAAAATACACAGGTTTAAAAAAAAAAAAACTCTGATAACTCAACAATTACAAAAATTTTAATAGGCAAAATATCTAAACAGATACCTCACCAAAGAAGATATACAAGTGGCAAATAAGTTTATGAAAAGATGCTCAACATCATTTAACATTGGAT
The DNA here is from genome assembly GCF_003254725.2 of Canis lupus dingo. Classification (NCBI taxonomy): domain Eukaryota; kingdom Metazoa; phylum Chordata; class Mammalia; order Carnivora; family Canidae; genus Canis; species Canis lupus. Next base: position 11,705,595 of record NC_064248.1, on the reverse strand, counting down.
AAAAAAACAAACAAACAATGAGAGAATCCCTGGGTGGCTCAGTGGTTTAGTGCCTGCCTTTGGCCCAGGGCGCGATCCTGGAGTCCCGGGATCGAGTTCCGGGATTGAGTCTCGAGTCTCGCGTCGGGCTCCCGGCATAGAGCCTGTTTCTCCCTCCTCCTGTGTCTCTGCCTCTCTCTCTCTCTCTCTCTCTCATGAATAAATAAAATAAATCTTTAAAAAAAAAGAAAAAAAAAACAATGAAAACAATGAGAGACACACACACACACTAAAGTCCCAAATAACCTTTAGACCACCAATTGCCCACAACAATGTGGAGCAACAGAAACTCTTCATTTGTTGCTGGCAGGTTGCAAAATGGTGCAGCCACTTTGGAGACAGTTTGACAGTTTGAGAAAACTAAACTTTGTTTAACTGTAATCATACAACAATTGTACTATATATTTACTCAACTGATTGGAAAGTTATGTCTGCCCTAAAACCTGTCTGTGATTTATTCATTATTGCCAAAAACTAGAAGCAATCAAGATGTCCTTTCATAGGTGAATGGGTAAAGAAATTGCGGTACATCCATACAATGGAATGATACAAAAAAAAAAAAAAAAGAGCTATCAAGACACAGAAACATGGATGAATATTGCTAGGTGCAAAAAGGACAGTCTGAAAGGCTACGTATCATATGATTGCATTTATGTGACAATCTAGAAAGGGCAAAACTATAGAGATATCACTTTATAAAGAGATTGGTGGCTGCCAGAAGATGGGCGGGGGGGGGCAGGGGCAGAGAGATTGAGTGGATGAAGCACAGAAACTATTCTAGGGTGGTGACACAGTAATGGCAGATAAATGCCATCACACACTTGTCAGAATCCATAAGCAGTTATAGCACAAAGAGTGACCTTCAATGTATGCAAATTTAAAAATCTCCTAGCAAGTTGGGGCATCCTAAGATGAAAGACAGAATGTGACCGAAAGAATGTAACTGCATTACAAATGTCTAAGGTAACCTCAGTGAGGGGGACAAAACGAAAGGGTGCTGAACTGAGTAAATGTGGGACCAATTGGAGACCACATGGCTAGGGGAGCATGTGTGTGCTTGCCATCAGTGACCCAGCCGAGAAGCAATGACATCCCAGAAGCAATGAACACATCCAGTGCCCAGAACTTAGTTTTGAATATTATTCCCTCCTCTTCCAAGTAAATCAAAGCACCTTGGAGAAATGGCTGATTCTAGGGCTGGGATGATCCTGGGACCAACTTGTCACGCCAATTGTAAAACGCACATATGCACACATACCACACACACACAGAGCAATGGAGACTTGCCAAAGGAGAGTAGGAATGAGCTAAAAGAGACTCCCCTAGCCAAAGATGGAACAATATGAGCAACAAAATAACTTAGTGCTAGATTATAACCCAAAGTATAAAATAAATATCCATAAATCCATACTGATATAAATAAATGATCAAATAAATAGGGGAGAAGAGACATATCTCCCATGCATAAGGATTCCAAATAATTTATGTTGAGCATAACTCTACCTTCTTAAGTGTGGACTGCACACAGTGACTGTCTTCCAACAAAGACAGTATTAAGGAGTGGGGGTCACAGTACTTTACAGTGGAGAAACTGACAAATCCAACCTCAGATAGATGATCAAGGTTAACAGCATGTAAATCAGGCTTTTAGCATGTGCCATTGATAAGATGTGATGAGAATGACGTTTTTTATTAAGATTTTATTTATTTGAGAGAGAGAGAGAAAGAAAGAGAGAGAAAGAAGGAGCAGGGGGGAGGGGCGGGGGGGAGAGGGAGAAGCAGACCCCTGCTGAGCAGAGAGCCTGATATCTGAGCAGAGAGACTTTTGTTACCAGCTTCTTTCACTTAGCATACTGTTTTTAAGGTTCATTCATGTTATGTGTATCAAGAATTCACTTATTATTATTATTGAGTAGCATTTCATTGCATAGATATACCACAGTTTGTTTATCCATTTGCCAATAGATCAATGTATAAATTGTTTCCAGTTTTGGGCTATTGTGATTGGTACTGCTATAAACATTCACGTCCAAGTCTTTATGTACACATATGCTGTCATTTCTCTTGGACACATAAATACCTAGGAATGGGATGGGCAGGTTGCATGATAAGTGTACATTTAGCTTTCCTAAAAAGACGATTTTATTCATTTATTTTGAGGGAGAGAGAGAAAGCATGAGTAGAGAAAGAGGGAGAATCTCAAGTAGACGCCACACTGCGTATAGAACCCAAGACAGGGCTCGATCTCATGACCCTGAAATCATGACCCAAGCCAAAATCAAGAGTCCTGCGCTTAACCCACTGAGCCACCCAGGCATCCATAACTTTTATTTTTTTTCCCATAGGCTCCATGTCCAGCGTGGGGCTCAAACTCATGACCCTGATATTAAGAGTCGAGTGCTGTACAGACTGAGCCAGCCAGGTGCCCCACGTTTACCTTTTTAAGAAAACATCAAGCAGTATCCCATAATGGATGTACCATTTTACACTCCCATCAGCAGCATTGCGTGACTCTATTTTTTTTTTTACCATGTAGAGAAACATCAGTTTATTAATCAAGAAGTCAAAAAAGCACACCAAGTAAAGCCACTCATGTGACTGTCACAGCTTATGCGTAATTACCATGTAGCACAACAATTACGCAGCCTGTTAAGCATTTGGAGGTATGCTCAAAGATGTATTTTATTCCAATATCAGTTGTTCTTCGACCATGTTCTGGGGACACTGGTTCACGCACAGTGTTAGGGTTTTTTCCCCCCAAAGAAGATATACTGTAACCTACCCAGCAGAGTTTGTAATGTAAATGAGACTAGAGAACACGCATAGACACATCTACCTCTCTACATGCATGCAGTGCATGCACTGCATGCACACACAATAATTTAGAGCATCCTTGCCTAAGCAAACTGCAAAACATCCAGCTCCATCGTGATGACCTATTAAAAATACCACCCGATCCATCTTTTTTTTTAAAGATTTTATTTATTTATTAATGGGAGACACAGAGAGAGAAAGAGGCGGAGACACAGGCAGAGGGACAAGTAGGCTCCATGCAGGGAGCCGGATGTGAGACTCAATCCCGGATCCTGGGATCTGGCCCTGAGCTGAAGGCAGACACTCAACTGCTGAGCCACCCAGGCATCCCTCACCTGATCCATCTGATCCCCATCACCCACATCCTCAGAAAAAAAATTTAATAAAATTTTAATTTTAGAATACTGTTGGGTGTGCAAAAAAAGCTGTTATGGTAGTTCCCTGTTGCCCCACACCCGACATCTCCTATTGCTGGTGTCTTACATTACTATGGTACATTTGTCACAACTGATAAATGTTGATCTTTATCATTAGTTCTGATTCCTTAGCTTTCACCTAATGTCCTTTCTCTGTCCCAAGATCCCACACTGCATCTAGCCATCAGGTCTCCTTAAGCCCTTCCAGTCTGTGACAATATCTAGACTATCCTGTTTTCGATGACCTTGACAGTTTTGAAGAGCCAAGTATGTTTTGTCTGTATCAGTATGGACCCGTGGATATTTATTTTATTTGGGTTATGATCCAACACTCTCTTATTGACTTTGTTGCTCAAATGCTTCATCATTGGCCTCTGGGAGCTCTTTAGGCAGGTTCCTGTGTCCCTTTGACAAACCTCGTGTTTTAAGAATGTCCCTCAATTTAAGTATGCTGATGTTCCTCTTTCTCCTAGTTGAACGGTTATGGGTTTAGGGGAGGAAGTTCACGGAGGCAAAGTGCTGCTCTCATCACATCAGATAAAGGGCACATGCCATCAACCTGACTTATCCCTGTTGCTATTAACTTCGATCACCTGCCTGAGGGAGGGTTGATCATTTTCTTCACTGTGAAGTACTGTGACCCCCACCCCTTTGTACTGTCCCTGTTGGAAGGAAGTTGCTACGTGCAGCCCACACTTAAATGGGGGAAAGTTATAAATCATTTGAGATTCTTCTGCATGGGAGAGATGTCTTTTCTCCCCTACTTATTCAACCATATGTTTACATCAGCATAGACTCATGGATATTTATTTTATGTTTGGGGTCATAACCTAGTACTACATTATTTATTTTGTTGCTCATATTGTTCCATCTTCAGCCAATGAGATGTCTCTCAATTTGCTCCTGTGTCCCTTTGACAAACCCCACCATATGTAGGTACATGCACGTGAGTGTGTGTGTGTGCATTTAGCATTTGTGTACTCTCTGGTACCAGAAGATGCTCTAGGATCCTCTTGCATGCTTCCTGCTCCAGGCCTAGAATCAGTCATTTGTCTAAGGATCCTGGACTCCTTTTATTGGAGAATATTAGAAGCCAAGGCCTGGCACTAGATATGCTCATTGCTGCTGGGGAGTCTTGCTTCTAGGCCCTCTTGCTGACAGAATAAGCAGACATAAGTCCATATACTAACCTATGTATAATACACACAGTCATAAATATTTCCACAGCTGTAGTAAGCAAAACACGAGTTCATACTGACATCCCCAGCTTTGATCTAGTACCACGTGGATTATTCTAGCTTTCCCCTTAGCTTGTCTATAACCTCCCACTCCACTAGGGAGAAACCTGGCTCCTGCCATCCATTTACATAATCATTTGATTCCAGTGTGCATGTGTGTGATTTCAGAATTGTTAACCTGCACCCTAGTGGGAAACCTCCTAGAGTACAGGACTGTGTGCAGTTCCATCTGCCTTCAGTTTTACAGACTCCACTCATTTCCAAAGTTACTTAGGTGAGCATCTTTTTGCCCATCCAAACCGGTTTTTCTGGGCTGGATCTCACCTTTTTCTGAGGATAAATCTGACCACTGGGGCTCTGGCAGTGATATTCTCTGTGGAGACTGGATCCCCACGCCCTACTGAGTCTCACCAACCCCCTCTTCCATCTTACATTCCCTCATCTCAAAACAGCCTAGATGAACCCTCTCAAACCACCCACCGAGTTCTATGACCTCATGGGTGTACCCAGCCCATGGCCCAGCTCCAGCCAGCCTCCACTCCTGCCTGAGCATAATTGCTTGCCCCCCAGGACCACACAGCAGGGGCCAGCCACTCTGGGCCCTAGCCAAGCTGTCCAGCCATCCTGCTGGTCTGCCTGGTAACTGGGGCCTTCTCAGGTTACTCAGAGGATCACTTTGCCTTAGAAACTCCAGCTGTCACCTCGGGCTCATCAGTAACTGACGCCAAGGTCATACTGTTCGTACAGTAGCAGAGGGCTGGCAACAAGCAAGTGTCCCCAGGCATTCCACAAGCCCTGTGCTCTGTCCCTGCAACCACTGAAATCACCAGTGAGGAAGGTGAGCAAACTTGGGAGCACGGGGTGGGAGAGGCACCCAATAATCTGGGATGGGTAGCCCTGAGATGCCTCCCTCTCATGCCCTGAGATAGCCCATCAGCCCTGTCAGGAGCCTGGATTTCTGTTTCTAGGTGAAGGTGAGAGGGCAGACTGGCCCACACAAGGAGTTCTGGGTGGGTGGGAGAGAGCTTGGGTGACTCTGCAGGGTTGGCGACACATAGGAGGGCTTGACATGGTGCAAAAGCCCAGTGGGGTCTGAGTGCTGGTAGCCACTTTTGCACTGTGGGCTCCACAGGTTGGGTGTAGAGGTATTAGGCATTGCCTGCTCTGGTCTCTGACAGGCAGCCTTGCCACGGGTATGTGGGCCAGAACAGGTGTGCACATGTATGGGAAACATATGCCTCTGCCCCAAATTCAGAGTTTACAGCCAGCCCCTCTTTGATTGTGGAGGAGCTACTACTTCTCTCATGGTATAAGAACTGACCTCGGGCTCCTCTAAGACATGGTGATGCCCCCGACCCCATCTGGGCCCAGTGCACCCAGGAGTCCAGTGCTGCCATCAAGCAATAGAGTAAGTGTCCCTGAGGCCCCATGGCAGCATGGCCACCTGGCAGAGGAGGACCAGGTCCCCTGGAATGGGCTTGGAAAGAAGCTGGCCAGCCTTGGGGTGTAACAGCCTCCACCACATGCAAGGTGAAAAGTGTTCACACTGTCCTCTGGTGGCCAGGTGAGTCTCACTGTTGGTCACTTAAGACCATTTTTTACTAGTCCACGACGCTGCTGGAACCCTGGATCTCCTCCTCACCCCAACTCTCCAGTCACTAAGACATGTTCAGGCATCTTGGGAAAGGGAGCCATAAGAGGATGACTGACTCCATGCTGGGGGGCTCTGAGCATCTGTGGAGGGCCTTCAAATCCAGCCCTCAGAGGTTCTTTGAAACCAGAGTCAGGAAGTCCTCAGAACTAAAGACTCTTCCTTGGAAAACCAAACCTTCACACCACATATTGCCTACAGTTTCAGAGGCCATCCATGAGCTCTAAGCAATCCCTGCTCTAAATAGACATGTAGAAACACACCTAGATTGTTCCATCTGGGACAGTCACCCTTTTGCCTCCCCAGGCTGTGTTTGTTAACCTTAAAAATAAAAGTTCTTTTTCTAGTAAAAATGGGTTAACCCAGGAATCGTAGAGAATAGCAATTCAGGACAAACAAGCTATGGCAAAAACCATAGGCAAGTCCAACAAACAAAGGAGAGGAATTTTATAGAGAAGAATAAGGAAGTTGGGAGGGATTATTTTGAATAAAATAATAATAATCACGGTTGCTCATTGGCTGAGTTGCAAGGGTGGTCCTCTTGTAGGAGAGGCAATGCGTGTCTTTTCCTGTTGGGCTTGTAATTGATGATTTTTTTCTGTTTGATGATTCTCCTGTTGGGCTTTGGGAGAGATAATCCTTATTATAATTGAGGTGGAATGGTATGGCTCCCCCTTCTGGCCTCCTGACTTGGGTTTAGTGAGATTTCCCTTTATTTTCAGGTTTGTGTCTCGTCCCACCTCACCAGGCCACACAACCTGGCCTTTTTTGGAGGACAGAGGTTCCCCCTCCCCCTGAGCCTGTCCTAGAGTCAGGACCTGGGAGACCTCCAAATCAGTCATACCATGCTTCCCCAAGGAAGTCCAAAAGGAGAGTCCTACAATTCAAAGGGCAAATACCTGCCAAAGTCAGTAGGCATTTGTGAGCGCATGGCACTGGGAAGTCCTTATTTTACATGGAAGTTGGTGAACTTAAGGCACAGCTGAATCTAGGAGTTGAGACACAATAGTGTCTTAACTTAAGCACTAATCCTCCAGCTGGAGGCAGAGAGAAGTAGAGGCCCAGACTGGCACATCTCCTGGGTCTTTAAGCGGCCTGCAGCGCAGCAGACCAGGGCCTCGATGAATCCCCTGTGCCCTCTCTTTCCCTCTTCAGCTGCCCCACCAGCGCTGCCATGCCCGCCACCAACCAGGGCTGGCCCGAAGACTTCGGCTTCCGTCTGGGTGGCTCGGGCCCCTGCTTCGTCCTGGAGGTGACAGAAGGGAGCAGCGCACACGCTGGGGGGCTGCGGCCCGGAGACCAGATCCTGGAGGTGGAGGGGCTGGCTGTGGGTGGCCTGAGCCGGGAGCGCCTCGTACGCCTGGCCCGGCGCTGCCCGCGCGTGCCGCCCAGCCTCGGGGTGCTCCCCAGTCCCGACGGCGACCCAGGCGCGGGATCCCGCTGCGCATCCCCGACCGCAGCCCCGCGGCCCGCGCGCTGCGGCCCGGGCCTCTCCCTGGGCCGCGAGCTGCTGCGCCTGGGCCGCCGCAAGCGCCCGGATGCTGTGCACCGGGAGCGCAGACGCAAGGCCCAGGAGTTCAGCCGCAAGGTAGGACGCGCGGGGGGTGGGGGGGTGGGGGGGTGTGGTTGGCCGGGTACCCTTCTGGGGCCTGGTATGGCTCCCACAACCTGGAGCCGAGGAGTCTTCTAGGGACACATTTGCCAGAAATATAAAGACACGCGAGCTTCAAGGCCCTTTACCTAATTTTGTAATTCTGTTTGGTTGTTTTATGGGGGTTGCTTCTCTTTTTTACTGAGATACACAGGTGTAAAGTACATTAAGTGTACAGCTCACTAGATTTTACATGTGCACACACCCTTGTAAACCACCCTGATCAAAATGCAGATCGACAGAATATAGGTAATGATAGAAAATGGAATGATTCCTTCACCCCCAGAAAGATCCTATGTTCCCCTTTCTCTATTGGTTCCATCAAGAGGTTGCTGCTATTTGGGCTTGCATCATTAGAGATGACTTTTGCCTGTTTGTGAACTTTTTAAAAAAGATTGTATTTATTTATTTGATGGAAAGAGAGAGAGAGAGAGCAAGCAGGGGGAACAGCAGAGGGAAAGGGAGAAGAAGTAGGTGTCCAGCTGAGCAGGGAGCCCTACTCAGGGCTCAATCCCAGAACCTCGGGATCATGACCTGAGCTGAAGGCAGATGCTTAACTGCCTGAGCCACTCAGGTATCTCCCTTTTGTGAACTTCGTATTAATGGATATACAGGGGACGCCTGGGTGGCTCAGCAGTTAAGTGTCAGCCTCCCGGCTCAGGGCATGGTGCTGGAGTCCTGGGAATCGAGTCCCACATCAGGCTCCCTGCATGGAGCCTGCTTCTCCCTCTGCCTATGTCTCTGCTTCTCTCTCTCTGTGTCTCTCATGAATAAATAAATAAAATCTTTTTTAAAAAATGGATGTACAGCACATAACTCTTTGGTGCTGAGCCTCTTGTGCTCAACATTTTGCTGTGACTTTCATCCACATCGTGTGGCAGTGGATCATTCCTTCTATTGTCTGTCTGACTAACGTAGTGTCTTAGTCTGTAACAAAATCCCAGAGACCAGGAGGCTTATAAACAACAGGAATTTATTTCAATTCATTTCTCACATTTCTGGAGGCCTGAAGTCCAGGATCTTAGCACCAGCGGATTTGGTGTCTGGTGAGAGCCACTTTCTGGTTCCTAGCTGGTGCCTTCTCACTGTGTCCTCACACGGTGGAAAGGGCAAGGAAGCTCTCTGGGGTCTCTTTTGTAAGGGCACTAATCCCATTCATAAGGGCTCTACCCTTATGATGTAAGCACCTCCCAGAGGCCCCACCTCCTAATGCCATCATCTTTGGGGCTTAGGGTTTTAAGATATGAATTTGGAAGGAACACGAACATTCAGACAACAGCACATAGTTGTTTTGTTTTGTTTTGTTTTATTTTTTTGTTTTGTTTTGTTTTGTTTTAAAGAGCCACACTTGTTTTAAGCCCTCACAAAACTGGGATCTGGCTCTGCCTTACACAGTAGTCTGGCTGGCTAGTTGGCAACAAGAGGCCCTGATTCAAGTCCCCTGATCTTCCAAAGGCATCAGACTTTGGCACGAGCAGGCCTTAAGGGGTGGCTGGTGGAAAGTTAGGACTTCCCTGAGGACTGAGCGTCAGATCCTATAATGACTAACATCCTTAGCCACAAGAGGAGCCCAAGGTCTAAGTCATCTACAGGAAGCAAGAAGCAGCCACCAAGAGAGGTAGAGACCCAGAGCTGGAAAAGGACTTCTGAGGATGGAGCTGGCCTTTAGACCTGAATCCCAAGTAATCCCTGATTTGCAGAAACCTGGATCTTTTCTGGAAAAATCCAGGCAACCTGGTTGGGACACAGTCAGGGAGAAAGAGGCTGAGTAGTATCATCATATCTACTGGGACCTACTGGAAGGTGTCAGTATAGCAACTACCTGAGACCTTCCAGAGGTCTCCTAACTTGTCCTTCAGAGTCTTCAGATGTGGATGCCCAGCCCAACATCCTGGAAACTCAGTTTGGTGATTAGGACACTTAAGTTCACAGGCACCCTCACTTTTCCTCCATGGAAAGGGCACTGTTCATTCCTCCTTTTGGCAGAGCTTGGCCATGAGGTTTTGGTGGGCAGAGGACTAGGAGCCCTGCTATTAGAGAAATGGCCCCCAGCCCACTGCCCAGGTACCAGATCTCTATCCACCTGGCCTTCTTCAGTGCCCAAGCATGGTCCAGTCCTCCTTCCTTCTAAACTGAATCCCCTCAGGAGCCTCATCCCCACCATGTACCCTGGCATGACCCTGTGTCTGGGCAGGACCCCAACTTGAGCCTTTTAGCCCATGATTCTGAGCAGGCCAGCCTCTGTAGCCAAGTGTATGCAGTCACTCACACATACATGCAAGATTCAGCTCTCGCCTCCCTAGGTCACCAGGGTACAACTCCTCAGAAGATGCAGTTTCTTTCTATCCCCAGAATAGGCTCTGCTGTTATAGCAAACAGCAAACATCTTGGGGCCTTTGCACACCCCACAGGTTTATTCTCCATCCACACAAAGTCCTCTAAAAGTCCAGGCAACTCTCCAGGATGGCTGACACAAGGCCTCAACATGCCAGACGCCCCCATCTCAACGTGCAGCTTCGGAAGTTTCTGTAGAAGAGGAAGAGAGGGTGGAAACGTGTGCATTGGCTCTTAAGGACTTCAGAGAGGGAGCAAAGCACTGCACCCGCAGCCCGTGCTCATTGGCCACAATTAGTCACGCCACTGCTTCCAAAGGGTGCCGGGAAACGCAGTCTTCTGTGCGCTCAGAGAGGGGAGGGGAGCTAGCAATATTGGTGAGCACTAGTGGCTTAATCCCTTCTGGCTGCTGTAACAGAATATCAGCCTGGATGGCTTAGAAACTGCAGGAATTTATTTCCTACCAGCTCTGGAGGCCAGAAGTCCATGATCAGAGTGCCAACATGGCAGAATGAGGGCTCTCTTTTGGGTTGCAGACCTCTCGTGTCTTCACCGGAGGGAAGGAGCTGGGAGGTCTCTGGAGTGTCTTTTATAAGGACACTGATCCCATTCGCAAGGAACCACCCTCATGATCTCATCCCTTCCCAAAGTTCCCACCTCCTGATACCATCACATTGGACATTAGGTTTGCAGCCTATGAATGGGGGCGGGGCGGGGGACACCACCATTCAGACTGCAGTCACTAGTAATGTCTGCTATAATTCCAGATGACCTGCTACAGAACCAAAGGCGTGTCCCAGACTCCATCCAACCCCTGCAAAGTTGTAAGAGGGCATGCTCAGAGCCCCCAGAAGGGCAGGGTGGACATGCAGACCTGGCCACAAAGCAGGGCCAGGGTGGCGACTGCCAGAGGGAGGGAGGAATCTGACTGGCTGCCCAGGCCAGCCATGATGTGTGTTCTACCAAGGGGGAGTGGGAGTGGTGGGCTCTGGTTTGAGCTCACCAAGCACCTGCAAAAACTGAGAGCAAATCCCCAGAAGAGACTGCCTGGGGACAATCAAGGACTTTCTGACAATTAGCTCCCGGGTTGTTGCCAGTGCTCTCTCTGCCCCAGTTTTTCCTCCTTGAAGATTCTGATATTTAATAGAAAATCCATTAGCATCCCGTGATGGTGCCTCATGCTTAGATGTAGGTTGAGAGCATCTGGGTAATGGCTGACACCAAAGCCGCACTGTGGCACAGGCCCCGGAGGGGGGGGAACTATTTTTTCCTCTTTCTTACATAAAACGTCTTTCCAGCTAGCCATGTTCTCCTTTGAATTGAGGCTGCAGCTGACTTTGATTGCAAAACCCTAACCTTCCTTGGCACAGTGGATGTGTGTGTGTGTGTGTGTGTGGATGTGTGTGTGCCGGTGCTGCAGCCTGCCCTACTCACTGCCAGGGAAACTGAGGTCGCCAGGGGAGTCACAGGAAATGCAGTGAGAGAACAGCTGGCCATTTGTGGCTCTTCAGTTCAGTTCCATAAACATTCACTGAGTGCCTACTATGTGCCAAGCCCTGTGCTTGATGCTAAGCAGGAACAAGACGTTAGGTCTGGGTCTCAGGCCATCATATGAGGTCATAGCAGGTGGAGGAGACAAACAGTAACACAGACTTTGTGGGGTGCACGTGCTAGGACTCTGGCATGATGCCCTTGAAGTCCCGTTTTATGGCATCACCACCTCTGGAAAGCCTGCCTTAATCTCCTGGTGCGACTATCTAGGAAGGAGTTGGGCATGCCATTCTGAAGCTCTGGAGCAAGCATTGGGCTGAAGATTGAGCTCCAGAAGTCACCCTTTGGGGTCCTTGCCCAGGGAATTGCCACGGAGTGCTGCAGTAGATCAGGATAGTAGTATCGAAGCAAGGAGTGTAGACAGCTCTGGGCCAGAAGAATTAAGAGGTTGCTTGGGTTGCAGGGTAAGAGGACTTCATGTACTCATGTATTTATAGGAGAGACTTGAATATTTATGCAAGCTGAAGGGAAGAAGGCAGTAGAGACACTGAAATCCACGTGTTTCGCCATCATTGGTTGTGGATCTGTGATGCGCTGAGACCGGGGAGATGGCTGTGATGAGGACAAGCAGGGAACCTGTTGTCCCTGTGGGAAAAAGCCAGCGAGGAAGTGCACAAGTCTATAAACAAGCTATCTGAGGATCATGATTGTGGAAGGAAGAAATGAACAGGGAGATGAGAGAGAAAGTAGGAGGGCTGCTTGGCCAGGGTGGTCAGGAAAGCTCTGTGAGGAGGTGACTTTCGAGCTGAGAGCCGAGTGACAAGTAGGTGGAGGAAAAGAAGGTGGGGTCGTGTGGGGCCGTGGGTGTCTGGATTGGAGGGTTGACCTTGGCCAGGGGGATGGGGAGCTCTTCATCCTCTGACAGCAGAGGGTGGTGGGGAAGGATGCTGTCTACGGATGTTGGGGGTGAATGGAAGGTGATAGAGGTGGTATCGAACAGCCCTAGCTCTGGCTAAGGTTGCATCTACTCTCCCCTGAAAGCGAGACACAGCAAACCCACACATTCACTCCACGCCCAGCCTCCCATCTCTGCTTCAGGGTCAGCTCAGGGCGTCAGCGTTCAGACACCCCCAGACCTCCTGACTATCACAGGAGGGCTCTCATGGAGTATGGACAGACAACGTTTAATTGTTGCAAAAACAAAAAGTAACAATTTCAGACACAAAAGTCACACACTGTATGATCCCATTCACAAGAAGTATCCAGTATAAGCAAATCCACGGAGAGAGAAAACCAATTAGTGGTTGCCAGAGGCTGGGGACGAGGGGAATGGGGAGCAAGTATTTCATGAATACAGAGTTTCTATTTGGGGGGTATGAATATGTTCCGGAACTGGATAATGGTGATAGTTACACCACACAGTGGATGTACTTAACACCACTGAATTGTACATGTTAAAATGGTTATAATGGTAAATTGTATGTTATGTGCATTTTTACCACAGTAAAAAATAAAGGAAAAGAAAAGGAACAATAATAACATGTTTCCCTTTTCTTGACTGTATAAATCATACAAGCTTGCTATAGAAAAAATGGAAACCATTGACTTATTTTAGAAAATCCAAATCACTATAAAACTTAGTGCATATTTCTAATTCATAGATATATGTGTAATCATATATATCTAAAAATATAACACTGTGTATTCCATTTGTTTTTTTAAAAGATATTATTTATTTATTCATGAGAGACACAGAGGCAGAGACATGGGCAGAGAGAGAAGCATGGTCAGTCCCAGGACCCTGGGATCACAACCTGAGCTGAAGGCAGATGCTCAACCACTGAGCCACCCAGTGGCTCAGACAACCCTGTGTATTCCATTTGTAAACTGCTCTTCTCACTTGCCTGTTCATCGCATTTTTCTGCATATTTTATAATGGCCTTATTGAGATAGATTCACATATCATACAATCTACTCATTTAAAATGTACAATCCAGGGATCCCTGGGTGGCGCAGCGGTTTGACGCCTGCCTTTGGCCCAGGGCGCGATCCTGGAGACCCGGGATCGAGTCCCACATCAGGCTCCGGGTGCATGGAGCCTGCTTCTCCCTCTGCATATGTCTCTGCCTCTCTCTCTCTCTCTCTCTCTCTCTCTCTCTCTCTCTTGACTATCATAAGTAAATAAAAATTAAAAAAATAATAAAAAAATAATAAAATGTACAATCCAGTGGTTTTGGGTATATTCATAGATTTGTGCAACCATCACCATGACCAGCTTTAGAATACTCTGGTCACTCCCAAAAGAACCTCCACACCCTTAGCCATCACTCTGCATTTCATAGTTCTATTTTTTTAAAGATTTATTTATGAGAGAGAGAGCAGGGGAGGCTCAGAGGGAGAGAATCCTCAAGCAGACTCCTCACTGAGCGTGGAGCCCAGCATGGGGCTTTTTTTTTTTTTTTTTCCAGCATGGGGCTTTATCCCAGGACCCTGAGATCATGACCTGAGCTGAAATCAAGAGTCGGACACTATCCACTGAGCCGCCTAGGTGCACCTTATGGTTTTATTTTATTTTATTTTTTTTAATTTTTTTTTATTTATTTATGATAGGCACACAGTGAGAGAGAGAGAGGCAGAGACACAGGCAGAGGGAGAAGCAGGCTCCATGCACCGGGAGCCCGATGTGGGATTCGATCCCGGGTCTCCAGGATCGCGCCCTGGGCCAAAGGCAGGCGCCAAACTGCTGCGCCACCCAGGGATCCCTACCTTATGGTTTTAAATAAAAATCCCCAGCATCATTCTTTCTGGCCAAAAAGTATACATTGCATCAAATTGAAAGCATGTTAATTGCAAGACACCCCATTTGTTTGTTTTTTTACCACAAAAAGAGAAATACCTCTGGCAATAAACCCATGACACATGCTTCCTTATCACCTTACTTTTCACTTGATTTAGTAGTTATTGCAAAAGGACTTTAGACTTATTTGAACATATTTAGTACCAGCAATGCACATAAATCAGTGTAAGTAACAATATGAACACCCACGACTACATCCATATATACATGCCCAGGAATGGCTACTAGTCATAAGATACATCCTGATTTCAGGGACGTTAAAATATGAAAAAAAAAAAAAAAAAGGTTAACCCAGAATCAACGATATCCAGTACTACAGAATATCAAGTGGACTTGGCTCTCAAACAACAGAAGTTGACTCTGCTAACTTAGGCAGGAAAGGGATTTGATTTGTGGGAGGAACAGTTTGCAGAATCCCAGCTGGATATCCAGCCTTAGAACCAGGATGGGATGGGCAACCTGGAGCCCAGCTGTCCTAAATTACCCCACTAGTGCTCAGGGTACTCTGTGGGCCTTGGCCACCACCCTCAGCAAGCTCTGCTGTCCCCATCTCTCTGCATCATATTTTCAAGAGCCAAAACCCTAGACCAGAGCCTACAACTGCCCCAGACTACCACATAACTGCCAGGGTCCTGCCTCCCACATAGTCTGGGGTTTCCTCTTTTCTTAGCCAAATAGCCAGGACTACAAATATCCCTCAAATGGATGAGCTAAAATTATCCATTCCATATTATCAGATATCTATATTGCTTCCAATATATCTGTTTTATGAACAATGCAGAGGTGAACCTTTTCACTCATATATCATCGTGCACCATCTTGTTTCTCAGGACATACCTAGGATCCATTTCTAGATCATTGAGTAAGATGATGGGTGCATTTTTAGGCTCTGGATACACTTACCAAAGCTGCCCTCCAGAAACATGGTGCCTATTTGCATGCCCCTTTCCAATAGCTGCATGGACTCCTCTGAATAGATGTACCTTGATTTGTATCAGCTGGTTTGTACACAAAGCAGAAAAAAACAGAAGTCCAGAGGGGGCACTAAGGGAATCCAAATTCAGGGAGAGGCACACACTCCAGGGCTTCTTTGTAACACCAGAATATTCTCTGTGGGATCTCTCAGTGAACAGTGTGGTGGAAAGGAGTATAGTGTTATAATAATAGTAACTAGCAATTATTGAGTGCCTGGTGCATTTTAAAGCTCTTTTTTAAGAGCTTTTAAAGGATTCCTTTGATCCTTATAATGCTCAGTAGAAGGCCTTTCTCTTAGTATGAGTCCTGACCCCATGGCCTTGGGCAAGTCACTCCACCTAGACTAGCCTAGGTTTGCTTGGATGTAAATAAAGATACTAGCCCTGCTATCTTGGATGGCTGCCCTGAGGCTGGAAATGACGTCATTTGGGTAAAAAGCTTGCAACAGTGCTCAAGCAGGGCTCCCTTGGCAGCTGTCCTGTGGAGGTAAACTGAGGGAGGAAGGGAAGGAGGTGAGCAGGGTTCCGCTCTGGTCCATGTGGTCATTCACCAGACCCTTCCTCACAGGTGGATGAAATCTTGGGGGACCAGCCAACTGCCAAGGAACGGGTATTTGCTGCACTGAAGCAATTCGCAGCTGAGCAGCAAGTAGATGACCTGGTGTGGGCGCTCACCCTGGAGCTGCCCCTTGAGGCCCGTGCACCACTCCTGGACAACCTCAGGTACCTCATTTGGGGGAGGAATAGGCAGGCAGGGTGTGCCTAGCTCAGAGGTACCCACTCTCCCACCAGCACCCAGGCACTGCTGCTGCACGTCCTGCTACTGAACTGGGCCCAACACTGACCCACTCCCAGGGTGGGCCAGTGACCCTGAACGCTGACCCTGGTCAGGGTGGCTGTTGGCTCTGCTGGGTATGAGGGCATTGCTGTGGGTGAAAATGGATTGGCTGCTAGATGTTGGGCTGGCACAAGCTGCAGAGAGGACCAACCTCCTGCAGAAAGGACATCCCCATGCTACAAAAAATGGGTACCCTCTGCCCTTTGATGATGCCAAGCCCTGTGCCGAGGACCTCATCAGGGCCTAGAGGAACACTCTCTGGATGAATCATCCCAGCATGATTGTTATCCCCATTTCTTGGAAGCAAACTGAGGCTCAGAGAGATTAAGAGGCTGGCCCAAAAGTCACACAGCAAATGAGCAGCTGTCACAGGACCGTGAAACCATCAGCTATGCACTTTCTGTTCTTCTGCTTAGCTTTGGACCCCTGTACGTTTATCCTTTAGGAAAAAAAAATTCATGGTGGGTTTATACCTGGAGTGGCCCTGGAATTTTCCGAACCCCCCCACACTCGCCACTTTCCTGCCAGGGCATCACTGACCTGTACAGCACAGCTTTGATCAGGCCCCCTCTGGGCCTTAGTGATGCCTTTGCTGCCAGGATCCTGTTGGGGGGAGGGGGTGGTTTCTCTCCTCACCCTGCCTCCAGGGCCTGCCACTGCTCCCCCCACTTCCTGGGCACAGCCCGCCCCCTCCCCTTGCTGCCATTCACCCCGCAGCCTGCCCCTCCCTCTGGGCCTGGCCAATGTCAGGGATGGGGCTGGCCAACCTCCCCCCCCCAACAAAGCCTGGGCGCAGCAGCTCAGCTCTGCAGCGGAGCACAGAAGGCCACCGAAAGAGGCCACCATGAGCTGCCTGGGGTGAGTTAGGGGCTTGCCCCTTGCTAGGAAAATCCAAAGAGGAAAAAAAAGTTATTTCTACAGCCTAATTGGCAGTGGAGATGATGCGCTGGCGCCGAGGGCTCCCTGGGGAGGTGATGAACGGGAAGCCCCCTACCCCGCCCAACTCCACCAGGGCTGGGCCAGGGGCGCGGGTGGCTGGCTGTCCCCTGGGAAGTTGGCACGCGTGTCACAAGGCTGCTAGCAGCTGGCCTCCGGACTCCGCTGGAGGCCCCCGCAGTTCCCCCCTCATCTCCCTTCAGAGCTGCCCTGGCTTCCATCTGTGTCGCCTCTGCCTCCCGGGACAGCCTGTCTCCCCACGCCTGCTTTCCCGTCTGCAGTTCATCCCCAAGCGACTGGCAGTGGGTCAAGAAGAGCCCAAGTGGGGGAGGCACCCCCTTGGGTGCACTCAATTTAGAGCCTGGAAAGCGGGAAACCTGGACACCTGGGGATGCCCGGTACCCCGCAGCATCCCCGAGACGCTGGTGGGGAGGATGAAACAGCAGCCTCTATTGTCAGCGCGTGTCAAGCGCGACATGAAAATTGGGGAGGATGCTGGAGGAAGGGGCGGCGCCCAGCTGGGCTCTGCAGGGAGCGGGGTACCTTGGTAGTGTGGTTTCAGCCACCCCAACCCCCAACTCCTTACCCTCTACCTCCCCACCCCACCCCCAGGCTGTGGTGGGCCACATGCTGGGTTCCAGGATTGCAGTAGGGATCCTCATGCAGAACTTTCTATGGGAGAGTTCTGAGGGGGCATGGAGGAGTCACAGATACAGTTATCTGTGATTCTGAGGGCTGAGTGCCAGCAGCCCAGGGCTAACTCAGCGGGGGGCGGGGTGGGGGTTAATCAGGGCAGGCTCCTTGGAAGAGGCAACAGGTGCCAGTGCTCAACTCATTGACCCTCAGAGTCTGGCAGTATGTCCTATGGGGGCAGAAAGACAGTCCCCAAGAAGAGTTAATCAGGGCCAGGCATCTAGCTACAGAAGTGGACCTTACCAAGCAAGGGTGGTGCCACTTAGTACCCAACACTGCATACTCAACAGTACCACGGTGTGAACCACCTTGCCTAGGATGGGTGGCCACAAAGAGCTACAGTGGTGGCCTTAGGATGCCCCATTGAGGAGAGATAAGGTTTAAATGAGAGATTGAGTGCAAATAGGTGAAGCTGTGTGTGTGTGCGTGTGTGTGCACGTGTGAGCATGTGTGTGTCTGTGAGCTTGGCAGAGGCTGGAACCCACCCAAGTCACTGTGTGACCTCTGAGAGGTGGTCTCCCTGGCCAAATCAGAAGGCTTGGGGAGGGCAGCCCCAGTGGCCCAGCGGTTTAGCGCCGCCCTGGGCCCGGGGCATGATCCTGGGGTCCCAGGATCGAGTCCCACGTCAGGCTCCCTGAGTGGAGCCTGCTTCTCCATCTGCCTCTCTCTTGGTCTCTAAGAATGAATAAATAAGAGCATTATCAATTGCCTTTAAGAAAAAAAAAAAGAATGCTTGGGGAGAAAGGAGAAGGAGCAGTGAGACCAGGAAGCACAGTAGCCACATGTGGCTTTTTAAAATTAAATTCAGTGGATATTAAATAAAATTTAAAAGTCAGTTTCTCAGTCTCATTAGCCACATTTCCAGTGCTCAATAGCCCCATATGACTAGCAGCCACTGTGCAGGACAGTGCACATTTAGAACATGTCCATCATTGAAGGAAGTTCTCTTGGACGGTGCTGCCATAAGAGTAAAATTTGGGTCAGTGATGGTAATGTAAGCAGAGGGTCTCATCTTCCTTCATGACGGCAGTTCATCCTGCAGCTCAGAGTCTAATTTGGGTCTATCCCCAAAGGGATCCCAGTTTGATGAAGTGATAAAATGACTTTCTAATTAGGACAGGCCAGGCAGCTTGGGAGGTGTGACGTGGTTAAGAGGGAGCAGCTTTGTGGTCGGCTGTATTTCAGGAAATCTGGAAGGAGAGGGAGGAGCAGGCAGTGCTGGAAGAAGTTAGGATCTGGAATCCTGACAGACCTAGCTTGGACCCCCCAAGTCTGCTCACTGGCTGTGCAACCTTGAGCAGGTTAATTGACCGCTATGGTCTGCTTGTAAAATGGGGTTGGCAATCCTTACGTGTTCCCAGCAGGGATCTTGGTAGGAAATCATATAAACGAACACTGCCAACTGCAAGCAGAAAAGAGATTAGTTGAGAATCTGGGGGTAGGGTGTGAGGGAACACGTGTACCCCCTTCATCCTCTTCCGCTTTAATGACAAATGTCAGACACACCATAATGCAAAAAGATTGGGAGAATTCTATGAAACTGTGTAGAAGTACAAAGGACATACATAGTATGTGCTCAGCTAGTGTGGGCTTCCCCTAAGGAAGGTGTCTTTCTCCATCGAGCAGGTTTCTCAACCATGGCACTTGTGACATTTGGGGCCTGACATTTGGGGGCTGGCCTGTCTGTTGTAGGATGTTTAGCAGCATCACTGACCTCCACCCATTACATGCCAGTAGCACACTCCCCAACCCAATTGCCATTTTGTGACAACTAAAACTATCTCCAGGTAGTGCCAGATGTCCCCTGGAGGGCAAAATCACCAACTGAGAACTACTGCCCCAGAGAATGAATGAATAAATAAGAGCATTATCAATTGCCTCTCGCTGGGGCAGGTACTTCAGCCAAGGCTAGCTGTTGCTTGACCTCCGCCTCCCCCATGCTGTCTTGGGCTATCTGGCCAGATGCACCAGCTGCTGTCCCTTTCTGACGGCCTCACTGTGCAATGGGACAGAGGGACAGCATACAGTGTGGACAGACAGGGACAGGGATACAAGAACACTGGGCCCCATGGAGATGTGCACTTCTGCCTCTGTCTGAATTTGAGCATGAGGATTCGCTCCCTACTCATGCCTCCTCTGCCCCCAGTGAGGTGGACAGCTGTCATAACCTTTGGGCTGGCCTGGTTCTGGATGCTGGGCCATTGCACTCAGAACCAAACTTCGGAAATGTCTCTATCATGATACGCTGGCTGTGGCCCTACAGATGTCAGGGAGCTGTACTCACTGTAGAGGTTTTCAGGGATCTCTCTCCCTGGCAGGGCTGAGGACAAGGCCTGGAAGGATGTGGCATGAGTGCTGGCTCTGACTTCCTAATGCTGCTGGGGAGAAAAGCAGCCCTGATTGGTCACAGGAAGGTGGTGGCCTCACTGGGGCCAGGAACGTGGGGGCTGAGGTGTCGGGCAGCGTGGTTCGAACCCAGTACCAGTCAGACCATCAGGCCTGTAGGTGCCTCTCTGTGACCCGCTGCAGGAACCTGTAGGCAGAACCATGTAAGATGTTCCTTCCTTCTAGCGACTGAGACACAGGGAGAGTCCTAGGGTTTTCTGCCTCTGCAGCTCCAGTCTGTCTGGGTAGTGGCCAGTGCCTGGTGAGGAGAGAGCCTTGTGTTAATGTCCCCCAAGGAGCCCCTCCTCAGGATGTCCTGGGCTGGTTCCCAGGTATCTATGTGCCCTTCCACCCGCAAGCGGGACAGGACCACCGAGAAATGACAATGCAGTAGCTTCCCTGCAGTGAGCACCTGCTCTGACTTCCACCAGCAGCAGGCCCAGAGCCAAAGGTCCAGACTCCCTTTCTTGTTATCACCCTCTTTTACCTTTAGCTGGTCCTCCCATCCTCTCTCCCAGGAGGAGACCCTCTGTCCTCCCCTACACCCCAACCTGACTCTCCTTCCTCATTTTCACTCACTCATCAGATCTCATACATTCCCTTTCCTCTGTGTTTCTTAGAAGCTAGCCACTTGCCCCACTCCACACCCTTCCCTGTTCCCCTCTCAGCCTCACCCACTCCCCGAGTGCACCAAAACCCCTGGGGTCCCTCCTCCTCTCCTTAAATCCAGAGACCCTCCCCGGGCTCCTCAGTGTTCTCAGAGTTCAGCGATAGTATTCAAGGCCTCCCTCTCTAGCCGCATCTTGATTGGCGCTTTGCCCTGGGTAGGTGAGGAGGGCTTCCCCTCGCGGACCAGCTCCCTAGCGCAAAGGCCACACCCTCCGGAAAGCCTTCGCAGGCTCTACAAAGAAAGTCGGGGCTTCTTCCGAACTGTGGGGTTCAGTCTCGCCGCAGCCAGGTGCCAGGGACTCGCCACGGTGCCGGGGACCTGGGCGCGGCGGCCCGAGAGGTTGGAGGCGAGACACCTGGGGGCGGCCGAGAGGAAGCGGCGTTGGCCGCGCTGAACCGCCCCCCAGCTCCCCGGGAGCTAGCCGGAGGGTCCCCCGTGGGGGCGGGGCGGGGCGGGGCCACCCGTAGGGGGCGGGCGCGGGGCCGCGGGCCGGGCAGGCTCGGGAGGGGCCGAGTGCGCTCGCCCGGCAGAGGCTGGCGGAGTCGCGGCGCCCTCGCTCTGCTCGCGGGCTTGGCCACCCATACCTGCCGGCACCTGCCACGCCGCCGTCGCCGGCTCCAGATGGGGAAGGACCAGGGCTTCTCTCGGCACTTTCGGTAGTTCCCCCCCGCGCCCCGCGCCCCGCGCCCCCGGGAACTGTGCGCCCTAGGCGCGGCGGACCCGCCTCAGGCGGCCTGAGAAGGGGTGGGGCTGGGGTACTGAGGTGGACACTCACCCGGCGCAAGGGGGGCGAGCTCCCCGCGTTGGATGCCTGGAACCTCCACGCGCCCCTGGGGGTCGGGATGGGGGTCGGAGGGCACCGAGGGTCGGGACCGGAAAGCCCTCTTTCCTTTCTACGATTGGGCAGGTCTAGGGAACTGGGGATGTGGTGGAGAGAGAGAGGACCCTAGCGCAGCCTCTAGGAAGACTCTGGACACGGATTTGCACCTGACCCCCCAGGCAGAGGGAACGGAGCTGGCTGACAACATTGTGTGGCCAGGGAAGAGCCCTGTGGTCTCCAAGAAGCCTGTTGGCATAGCAGGGACCTGGACATCCTGGGGCAGCTGTACTGTCAGGGTCAGAGGAGCAGTGATGTGCCACAGTGGTCCATGAGGCCCCATTGTGCCTGGCTGTCCTGGGGTGGGGGGGGGGGAGTGGATTCAGAGCAGGCCCAGGGCTAGCCCAGACTCGTGACTGCATGGAGGGCCAACACAAGCCAGGAAGGGCATCTGGCTCATGAGGCAGCCTTGCGCTTTGGCTTAATCCCAAGGACGCAAAGCAGGGAAAAGGCTACCAATCATCTCCCACCTGTGCACTTGGTGACTCACCATGGTTACCACCGGGGTGGGGGGAGGTGAGGGGCAAGGCCTTTTTGAATTGCTGCTGGAGAGTAGGGCTGGGATGGTCATCTGGCCCCTGCCCAGGTTGGACCTAGGGTCTTCTGGAGCCTGAGGCTAGAGCCCAAAGCATGAAGTGGACAATCTCCAGCTTGTCATCCATCTTTGACTGGGCATGAGGCACATGGTAGATCTGGGAGGGTGTGGGTAATGTGCAGGCCAGGCAGATGGAGGTGTCAGGTTCCAGGGACCTTGAGTAACCATCTGGGGAATGAGGCCTAGGCTCTAGATTTTTGGGAATCACTGTGAATGGGTGAGGATGAGCATCAGGCCAGAATGCTCCTGGAGGAGTTGAGTAGGTCTTTCATTTTGGCCTCCTAGAACATTCAGACCCAGAACAGAGGTCACTGAGGGGCAGCCTTGATGCACCCGCCTCCTGGAGGATCCACATTCCTTCCCCCCCTAGCAGGCAGCTTATACTGCCTGCCTGGTCTTATTAAAATCCTACCCATAGAAGTCAGGAGAACTAAGTGGAGGACTCCAAACAACCTCAGAGGAGTTGTATTTCAGTTGGCTGCAGAGCCATTGTTCCCATCTTCCTTCCTCCTCCCCACCATGCCCTTGGCACTGGCTCCTGGTACAAAGAGCATGGAAGGGAACGTTGGGATGCAGTCAGGGAGGCCTCACTAGCAACCAGAACTTCAGAGGCCCTCAGCAGAGTCCTGCCACAGTGCTGAGGCTCAGAGGCTGGCCTTCTGTCCAAGCTGTGCCCAGGGCCAGCTGTGTAGCCCTGGCAAGTTAACAGATCTCCTCTGAGCCCCCTGATCCTCTGCCACAGAGAGTCCACTAGGATGTTAACTTCTGCCATTACTTGGAGAGGTACGTTTATGCTGCTGGCGGACCCCCCCCCCCCTTGTTTCCTGAGTCACTGAGTCCCTCCCCGTGCCAAACTCTGACTGGTCACTATGGCTCTCAGCCCAGCTACAGCTCTAGCCCTCAGGGAACTTCCAGCCTTGCAGAGGACACTCACAGGTACCAGGGAATCATCCCAGGGTGTACGCTCTGCACAGGGTCCATCCAAGCCTCCCCACTGCCTCCCATCACATCCAGGTGCCCTCTCTGAGAGGAGGAACCACAGAGCCTTCAGCTCTGAACCCAAGTGCCTGGCTGGCACAGACAACAGAGTCTTACTGAAGCATGTAAGATCAAACTCACAGAGGGCCAGCGCTGGGCGTTGAAGGTTGAGCCCAGTGTAGCTAGGAAGCAGAGAGAGGACCCTGGGCGAAGGGCTGCAGCCAGGGCAAGAGTGTAAGAGGTAGGGCTGGATGTGGCGGTTCTGGCAATTTCTGAAGAGGCAGCTATAGAAAGGGTTGGGCAGAGAAGCAAGCAGGACGGCTGGGAGTGTGATGAGTGTCTGGAGGAAGTCTGACCGTGGCCGGGCTGTGGTTTCAATTTCCTCCAGCAGACTTGCCGGGCATCAGGTAAGAAGAAGATGGGTGGTGGGGGATCCCTGCTGGGGTTTGGCCTGGCAGGTGCAAGAGCATGAAATGAGGAGAAAGGCCAGAAGTGGGAAGGCAGAGACAGGAGGAGGAAAAGGTCCACGGATGGGATTTGGGGGCCCTGAGTAATGGGGGCGGTCCGATTGTGACTTTTCCGAGGTGGAGAGCCAGGCACCGCGGTCCTTGTGTGCCCACCCCCCCGCCCCCGCCGGTTGGGGCGCAAGTGCCAGCACCGCGGGGGAGAATGAGGCGCCGGCTGCTGGTTCCCTTGTTACCCCTCGGGAGGGGCGGGGGGAGAGCCTAGGTCGGCGCCCAAGACAGGAGACTTTTAGGGCGCGGTCTGGGGACGCGCCCCGACTCAGCGGTCCTCGCCGGCAGGATCTTCATCCCCAAGAAGCACCGAGCACGCTTCGACGAGGTGGTGTCGCAGGGTCTGCTGGGCAAGCTGTGCCGCGCTCGGCGGACGCAGGGAGCGCAGCGGCTGCGCCGGAGCCGCAGCGAGGAGCGGCCGGAGCGCCTCCTGGTGTCCACTCGCGCCAGCGCCGCCCCGCGCCGCCCGGATGAGCCGCCCCCGCGCAAGGCTGCCTCGCTGCTGGGCGGCCGCGCGGGCCCGGGGGGCGCGCGCAGGTACCCGGGGCGCGCGGGCACGGGCCGCGGATGCCTCCTAGTGGGCGGGCTGGGATGCACATCTGCGCAGAGGGCTGGGGTCTGGCGTGGACACCTGGGGGTGGGGGTGGAGGGCAGGACGCGGGACATCTCTATCCTCTACCGCCTCCACACCCCCCTCCCGGCCCAGTCTCCCTCTCCCGATGCTGCCAGCCCCCGACCCCGCCCTTTCTTTCTTCCCAGGACAGTCCGAGTCTACAAGGGCAACAAGAGTTTCGGCTTCACACTGCGCGGTCACGGGCCTGTCTGGATCGAGTCTGTCCTGCCTGGTGAGGGGTGGGCGGGTTGTCTAGGATGGGGTGAAGCACTGTAAGGCTGATATTCAGTAACACTCCCCCCCCCACACACACACACACACTCTGCCCCTAGGTTCTCACCTTATTTAGCCTGTGTCCTCTAAGTGTCCCAGAGTCACTGTCTGAGTTGGGGCAAACCTCTACCAAGCTCAGGGTCACTGAGCTCAGAGAGCCAAATGTTCCATCCAGACCTTTGGGGGCCCTGCCTCAGACACTGGATAGCCAGGACACACCTGTGCTTGCCCAGGCTGCACCCAAACAGCATGCCCTGTGTGGAGTGCCCACTATAAACTGGCACTTGCTGGGCAGGCCAGACTCCGAGAAGCATCAGGCCCTCGGGATCTCTGCCCGCTATATGGTCCCCTACCCCTAATCTGGACTCTCCTTCTACCCCCACCCAGCCTGCCTCTTTTTGATCCTGGAACAGTGATATCTTGAAGAAGGCAGAGCCTTCTCAGTGCAAGAATTCTTCCTGCCTCTCCAGGGTGGGTGGGGGGAGTGTGGGAAGAAACTCGTTCCTTCCTGAGGTAGCACATTCCATTGTGGAAGGTCTCTGTGGGGCAGAAATGTTTGGTGGTGCTAAACTGAACCCTCCCTCCCGCTGACCACCCCACAGGGCTGGGTCACCCGCTCTCTCTGTCCTGCACCCATATCCTCCCAGCACCTGAGGATGATGCTCCTGGTGATGCATCCCCATTGGTGGCCCTGCTCATGATGACTCCTTTCTACCCTTCCCCATCTCGCACCTCTCATGCAGGGATTTGTGGATTGGACACCTGATCCCCAAGAAAGTGCCCTCCTGCCTTTACATCATTGTTCTAGCCATCCGATCATTTTGAGACCAAATCCTTTTGAGGCTGACATGTCCCAGTTCTTCTCAAATTTGTGCATTACTAAGTTGTCAACACAGTGTTGTAGGGGAAAGGGCCAAGACTGGTCCTTTAGAAATGAGTAATCTCTCCTCTTTCTCCTTTCCAACTGTGCCACAACCAGCACAACTACCTCCCATCACCTACATGTGCAGACAGGGATATGAGCTTGGGGCCATGTTTCAAATCCAGCTGTGATGTTCTCCCCAGCCCAGCCTCCAGGTTGGAAACCCCATTCCTTCCTTCTCATAGGAAGCCAAGTGGATGCTTAAGTGAGAGCTTTTACAGATTGGGAAACTGAGGCCTTTAGAGGCTCTGGCAAAGCAAGGACCAGAGCCTGGGATCTCCTGACTCCTGATCCAGTGATCTTGAATCCCCAGCTACAATCCCTCTGGCCCTCCCACCCCAGGCTGGCCCAAGCTTCCCAACAGGCCAGGTTGGATTTATCACCACCATCGTCCTCCCCTCTCCTTCTTTTCAGTTCCAGGGGAAGGATTCCCCTTCCCAGAAAGTCTTTCATGAGCTCCCTCTTCCTCCCTGGACAAACCCCACAGCCTCACCACAGAATTCCTCACAATCTGAGATTTTCTTTAGGCATTTGTCACTAGCCCCCCTTGCTTCCAAATCAAATTTATTTTTTTAAAGATTTTATTTATTTAATAGAGAGAGCCAGAGAGCCAGAGAGCACAAGCAGGGGGAACAAGGTGGTGTCCAAGCGGGAGAGGGAGAAGCAGGCTCCCCACTGAGCAGGGAGCCTAACGCAAGGCTCAATCCTAGGACCCCAGGATCATGACCGCAGCCAAAGGCAGACACTTAACCAACTGAGCCACTCAGGCACCCCCTCCCCACCAATCAAATTTAGACTAACAGCTGACAAAAGAGGCAGAAAGAAAAAAAAAAAAACCCTACATCCACAGGAGCAAATCTACCAGTCCCCTCCCCAGGTGTTACATTACTCAAGGCTACCCAGGCAGAGTGAGAATCAGCTGCTCCCATGTGTATAAAATGCAGGTTTTATTATTATTCTGGTATGGTGAGGCCAACAGATCAAGAGATGGTTACCATTTAAAGAAGAGCTTGTCCCTCACAGTTCCCAAGAGCAGGGGGCATGCCACACCACTCAGGGCCATAACACACAGGGCCATAGTGCATGGGGAAGGGAAGGATAGGCAAAGCAGGCTGAGCAGGTACAGGATTAGTCTGAGCTGGCTCTGAGGCAGAGGAGCTGTCCCCAGTTGGCAGGTACCTGGCCCTGGGAGATTAGGGCAGTATGCAGATGTGGCCCAGGGTGTGAGAGCCCCATCAGGAAGGGGTTTGGGCGTGGGCTCTGGATCAGTTGGTGTGCATACAAGAAGACCTCTTCTGAGCCAGTTATTTACCATGTAGGAATTGGCTAGCCAGTTGGAAGGCTGTGCTTCCTGGTTCAGCAAGACCCCAAAATACCAAAGCCTCAGGAAGTACAGAAACAAATAAGCATGATTAACTCGCCATGTTTCCCAGCCTGGGGGAGGAAGCTGCCTCCCTGTAGGCAGATGCATTTTCTCCCAATAACAAAGACACAGAGGAATCTATGATGTGAACTGTTACATGCAGGGCAGAGAGCGGGGTTCTCAGCATGTGTACAGATGCTACAGAAATACGGCTCCCAACAAACTTCCTTGTTTCTGCTCTCCCGCAACAGCTCAGGCTGATCAGAGGTCCACACTGCCCCAAAGCCTCCCACCCTTACCCAGGGGCTCACTCCCTGCTCAGAGCAGCTGAGAGCAGAGGGATGCTGGGTCTAATGTGGGATGTGCTGGCCTGAATTTGGCTCTCCTTTGCCACTCATCCTATTTGGCACCTGTAAAATGGGCTCACAGACTGCAGCCCTGCCCAGCTGACCAGCACACACTCTCTTTTTGCTTCTAGGGAGCCCGGCTGACAATGCGTCCCTCAAGTCAGGTGACCGGATCCTCTTCCTCAATGGACTAGACATGAGGTCAGAGGCTACTGGGGACATCAGAGCTGGGTGACAAACCCATCTTCCAAGGCTCTTGACTTTTGGGACACCTAGGCCATGGTCCCAATCTCCTATGACCAGTTTGTCTCCAGGATCTACCCCTCTTCCTATGGGAACTCTTGAATTTGTCCCCTCAGACTAGATAGGATGTCACTTCATGCAAGGAATACAGAGGGTTTTTTTGTTTGTTTTGTTTTTGTTTTTAAAGATTTTAAAGTAACCTCTACACCCAATGTGGGGCTTGAACTTATAACCCGAGATCAAAAGTGACATGCTCTCCTGCCAAAGCCAGCCAGGTGCCCTGAGACACAGAATTACATGGACTATGAGTGTCTTGCCCTTTCAGGGGAGCCCTGCCTAGGGATGACATGGGCACAACCCCTCTGCACCCAGAAGTGTCCAGCTGGTCCTGGTCCTGGAGCTTCTCCTGCAGAGGACATAAATAGGCAGGAGAGGCAGGGCCCTGGCTTCTGGTCCTGGCCCAGCCTCAGACTGCTGAGTGGCCTCTACAGGCAGGACATGGATATCTGGTGGGTGGCTGTGGACAGGGCTCATCCTGGTCAGGCCCTCCTGGGCCATCTCTTCTTGGCAGGAACTGCTCCCATGACAAGGTGGTGTCCATGCTTCAAGGCAGTGGTGCAATGCCCACACTGGTGGTGGAGGAAGGGCTCGTCCCATTTGCCAGCGGTGAGACACCCACTGCCACTTGGCTTCATGGCCCATGGAGACCCTGTCAGGGTCTCCATGTGTGGGACTTACAAGTCCACAGAGGACTCTGCTTTTCCCCCACACCTGCAGCCTCCCTCCCCAAGTGGTGCTGTAGACTCCAGTGGGACAGCCTCAGGGCCCTGCCTGGGGCTGTCCCTCTGTCCCTGTCTCCAGCCTCTGGCAGTAGGTGTGCCTCCCGAAGCCTGGCACTCACCCCAGCTGCCAGAGAAACTGCATCTGACCTGGGGATGCTGGGTCACCCGTGCCTCTCCTGCCTGTGGCCCTGACAGACTCCGATTCTTTGGATTCCCCCAACCCGTCCTCGGCGCTCACCTCCCTGCAGTGGGTGGCGGAGATCCTGCCTTCCAGTATTCGGGTGCAGGGGAGGACTTTCAGCCAGCAGCTGGAGCACCTACTCACGCCTCCCGAGCGCTATGGGGTCTGCCGGGCCCTTGAGAGCTTCTTCCAGCACAGGTGGCTGGGCCAGAGGGGTGGTGTGAGCTGCCTTGGGTGGGCCTCCAATCCTGCCCAGACTCACCATGCGGGTCTCCCTGTCTGTGCCTCCCGAGTCTCCTTCTCCTGGGAGAGACTCAGAGAAAGCAGCAGCTGGTACCAGGGCCACCAGAGTGGTGGTCAAAGTGCCCTACCACAAACCCTGCCTCTGAAACCCCCTAGCCACGTGACCTAGCCCCTGCAAAGTGAAGTGCTGACCTGCAACGTTGTTTGTGGGAAGGTCACAAGACTAGCCTGTGGGCATTTGCTACTAGCTGGCCAGGTCTGTTGGGGTTGGTTTGGGGTTTTCCTCTTTGTACCTGAGTGCCAGCAGCAGGCAGCATCTGTCACCCTCCTTGGTCCAGAGGGTCATTGTCATGGTCTGTGCAAACCCCTCACCTGTTCACCCCCTTTTCTTTTTTTGTTTAAACAGCTTTATTGAGACAAAATTCACACACCATAAAACTCACTCTTTTAAGTGGACAGTGCACAGCTTTTTCATTGACAAATCTGAGCACCCATCACCACACTCCCATTTTAGAACATTTTCATCACCTCAAAAAGAAACCCTGCACCTCTTCGCTGTCATCCCCTCCTCCCACCCCTCCCCCACCCCAAACAACTGCTAATCTATGTTAGGGTCTTTGAGGCTTTCCCTATTCTGGGCTTTCCTATGAACAGGCTCCTGTAGTATGTGTGGGATTTTATGTCTGGCTTCTTTCACTCAACATCATGTTTTCAATGTTCATCCAAGACAGAACATCTACTTCTTCCCTTTATCTTGGCCAAGTAACATTCTACTGTGTGTATAGACCACATGTTGTCTGTGCACTCATCCGTGATGGACACTTGGCTTGTTTCCACCTTTTGTTCCCTTTTAGCTACCCCCCCCCCTTCTGTGTCCCTCCCCTGCCAAGGCCACCAGTCCCATGAGTTTAATGGACATCCTTTTCTCTGATGTATTCTTGAAGTGTGGGCATTGCTGTTTCATAGGATGTATTTTTTTAAGTTTTTTTTTTTTTTAAGTAATCTCTACACCCAACCAACATGGGGCTCAAACTCTCGATCAAGAGTTGCATGCTCTTCCCACTGAGCCAGCCACATGCCCCCCCCCCCATATGATATATTTTTGTTCTACATCACAGTTGGGGATATTCTGTGCATATTCTGTGTGTGACTTTTTTTTTCACCAAGTGCTATTTGTTTAGATCTGTCCATGTTGCTCTGTATACATGTAAGATTTCATTGATTTATTTGACAGAGAAGGAAAAAGAGCACACAAGCAAGCACACACGGGAAGCAGTAGGTAGAAGGAGAGGAAGAAGCAGGTTCCCCACTGATCAGGGAGCCCCATGCAGGGCTCAATCCCAGGACCCTGGGATCATGACCTAAGCCGAACTCAGGCACTTATCCAGCTGAATCACCCAGGAGCCCCCTCTCTGTATACATTTAATACATTGTTTATAACTGTGGCCAAATTCCTGTGGACCAAGGGTACAGGTCTAATCTGCCAGTGATAGAAACAGGCTTGTCACCACTCTCTTCCATCTTGATAGTAGGTGATGAACATCATCATGCACATTTCCCCATGGAGCTGTGTATGATTCATTTGAAAAAAAAAATTTTTTTTTATGATAGTCACACACAGAAAGAGAAAGAGGCAGAGACACAGGCAGAGGGAGAAGCAGGCTCCATGCACCGGGAGCCCGATGTGGGATTCGATCCCGGGTCTCCAGGATCACGCCCTGGGCCAAAGGCAGGTGCCAAACCGCTGCGCCACCCAGGAATCCCCTCATTTGAAATTTATATCTAAGAGCAGCCTTGCTGGCTATTAAGGTGTTTGTTTTCTGAATTTGACTAGATCTTCCCAAATTGTTTCCCAGAGCACTGCTATCACTCACATCCTCGGGGCTCCCTCATCCCCATGTACTCACCAGCATTTGGCACTATCCAGCTTTCTACTCATGCTAGTCTTTTAGGCATAAAGTGACATCTTATTTTATTTTGGGTTTTGTGTATTCGGTTTTTTTTTTAAGATTTTTATTTATTTGAGAGTGAAAAAGAGAGCGCATGAGAGAACAAGCACAGAAGGAGAGGGAATTCCCCACTGAGATTCCTCACATTCCCCACTGAGCAGGGAGCCCGATGTGGGGCTGGATCCCAGGGATGATGACCTGAGCCGAAGGAGGACACTTAACTGACTGAGCTACCCCAGGTGCCCCTATTTTGGGATTTTATTTTATTTTTTAAGATTTTATTTATTTATTTAGGAGAGACAGAGAGGGAGACAGAGAGAGGCAGAGATGCAGGTAGAGGGAGAAGGAGGCTCCTCCAGGGGAGCCCGGTGTGGGACTCGATCCCAAGACCCTGGGATCACGACTTGAGCCAAAGGCAGATGCTCAACTACTGAGCCACCCAGGTATCCCACTATTTTGGGCTTTTAAATTACTATTTTAAATATCTTTTAATAGCCTTGTTAGCTTTTTTTGTTTATCTATAGAATACCTTTTTAGACCCTTAATGCATTTTTATTTTACGGGCTTTTTGTTCTTGTTAATTTGGAGGAGTTCCTTGTATATTTTAGACACTGGTTGCTTGTTGATTTTAGACATTGTAAACATCTTCCACTTTTCTTGTTATTATTTCTTTTATATCTAATATCAATGTGCCAAAAGTGGGCTTCTTTGAACAGATATCCTTGATTTTGTAAAATCAAATTCAGTACATTTTGGGCCTTATGGCTTTGACTTTTGAAATTTTAAGAACTCTCTCTCCACCCCACCCCCCACCCCTGGCCAAAAGATATTTTTCTGCACTGTTTCTATTTATTTTACAATTTTGCCCTTCATATGTTGTCTTTTAGCCACCTAGAGTTCATCCTTATGTGTGGTGTTACGAGAGGATCCAGTTTTATTTTCCCATATAGTCCAAGGATCAGCAAACTATTTCTACAAAGGGCCACATGTTAAATATTTTAGGGTTTGTGGGCCATATGGTCTCCACAGAAACTATTCAACCCTGCCATTGTAGCTCGAAAACAGCCACAGACAATGGATAAATACACAGTCATGGCTGTGTTCCAATAAAACTTTCTTTACAAAAACAGAAGGTGGGCCAGATTTTAGGCTGCAGGCCATCATTTACCAATCCCTGATATAATGAATCCACTTGCCCAATGCACTGTGTATTTTCTTTTCTTTTCTTTTTTTTTTTTTTTTTTTTTTGTGTGTGTGTGTGTGTGTGTGTTTTCATCTTACAGCGACTCTATGGGGTAGATGCTATTTTTATCCATGTTTTACAGAGGAGGAAACTGAGGCACAATGGAATTAAGTATGAGAAAGGTCACTTGGTTGGTAAGTGGCAGAGCCAGGATTTGAATCAGGGTGGCCCATCACCAGGGCCTGCATTCCTACCTTTCCTCACTTCTCTGTTTTGGCCGGGGTGGGTTCCATGGCCTGCAGTGCCCCCATATCCCTCTCTCCCTCCCCTGCATTGAGCCCCTGAGAAATGAACCCCTTGCTTCTGCACCTTTCCCCAGGAACATTGACACCCTCATTGTGGATGTCTACCCTGTGCTGGACACACCTGCCAAGCAAGTCCTTTGGCAGTTCATCTACCAGCTGCTGACTTACGAGGAGCAGGAGCTCTGCCAGGAGAAAATTGCATGTTTCCTGGGCTACACAGCCATGACAGGTAAGCAGCCTCTCCCCCTCTCCAGCCCACCAGGTGAAGAGCCAGACACCTGTTCTCAGATTACAGCCGACCTGGGCTTCTCCCACATATAAATGGACCTCCATATCATGCAGACCCATGCCGGCCGCACCCAGGCTGGTCCTACACTTGCCCCCACAAATGTGCCTTTTCAGTTTGATCTTTAAGTAGCACTGCAACATTACCTTGGACTCTAGACACCCTACCTATCCACCCGGAACCCCAGGATTCTCACCCACAGAATGGAAGTGACCTCAGTGGCTGTACATCACACACCAAGAAATATGTCACAGATCAAGAAATTCATGTGGTTTCTGTTTGCAGAGCTGGATAGCAAGCACACAGCCAGGTCACACCTGATTGGTGAGCCTTGATGCACACAGATACACAGTAGGGCCTGCCAGACCATCTGCGGCCTCAGTTTCCAACTACTTCATACCTCTTACAGTGGGCCCCAGGTGCCCATACAACCATGCATGTTATCATTGAGGCCACAGGAGTCGAAAGTGTGCCAAACACTGTGCATTTGTTCTAGGCACTCTACACCTGCTATGGTAAAGCTTGCAGATATCCTACATTCTGGCCCTTGTGTGTCCACTGTCCCTAGTCCTGGGGACCCACAATTTGCTGGAGGAGGCTCGAGGGTTTTAGCAAGAGGCTCAGAACATAGTCTGGGTAGCAATGTTCCATATGTCTGCCTAGACCTGGAATCTTGCATCTTACCCCACATGCGAAGCAGGGCCTGGGGTCACAGATTGGTGCAGACAACTGCTGCCTTCACTCCTGTATTTGGAGGCCATTTGACTGGCTGAGAACACAAGGGGCCCATCTCCTGTTCATGTTGCACAGCAGAGCCGGAGCCTGAGCTGGACCTGGAGCCTGAGCCTGAGCCTGAGCCTGAGCCTGAGCCTGAGCCGGTGCCGGAACTCCAGCGGCGGAGTTCCCTGAGGGCCTCCTCCATGTGCCGCCGCAGCCTCCGGTCCCAAGGTCTGGAGGCCAGCCTCAGTTGCGGTAAGGCTCTGGACCAAAAGGCGGGACTGGGTGTGAGGATGCCAGCAGGGCTCAGTTTTCCCACCTGCAGAATGGGGTGGGTGAGATGAGAGATCCCCGAGAACAGGTTAAGCAGGGCTGAGTGATGGCCCTCCTAATGGACCAACCACCAGGGCTTGCTGGTTCTTTCTCCATGGCTATGAACCCAAGCCTTAGAGCTCAGAGGGGTCACTAGACTGTTCCATGGTGGACTCCACCCTCCCCGATTCCCCTGGCAGGTCCCGGCGACTGCCCCGAGATGCCTCTTCCTCTAATCCCAGGCGAGCGCCAGGCAGGCGACGGCACGTCCCTCCCTGAGACCCCCAATCCTAAGATGGTGAGACCTCACTGCCCTCCTGGTGGTTCTGTGGCCACTGGGAATAGGTGGCTCATGGGGCTGGGGCAGATCCCTGCCTTCCTGATCACCCAGGCCTGACCTCTGAGGCTATGTGAGGGCCTCATGGGGGAGGTGAGGGTGGGCTGGACTCACCCTGGCCTCCTCTCCCTGAAGATGTCGGCCGTCTATGCAGAGCTTGAGTCCCGACTGAACAGCAGCTTCAAAGGGAAGGTGGGGACCTCGTCCAGATCCCGTGCCTCCCCACCAGTGCCCAGCCCGTCAGGCACAGCAGGTAGGGGCTCAGCCAGCCCCGGTTCCTGAAAGCAGCACTGGCCTGTGGCCTCTGGGCTACCTATCTAGGTGTTGCCCCCATCTGGGGCACATCCTTGGAGCCTCCCCTTTGTTCCATTACCATGTGACTGAGTTGTGGGGAACCTCAGCAGCCTCCATGGCAAAGGTCCCTCAAGGTCAAGGTCATCAGAGGCCTTCCCATGTCCCCTATGATCCTTACCCCTACTGCAGATTTAGAAAAGCAGAGGTCTTCCCTTGAAGGAGCCCCAGGTTAGCATGTGGCTGTTGGATAAACTATTAAGTGCATGCATTGCTCTGTGAATGGCACAACTGGGAAGATGGTTTCTCTGCAGTTCAGAAGGCAGGACCCCTGGACAATGTTCCTGTCAGCCAAGGGCCTGGTGGGTGTGGGAACCACCTCATGATCCTTGATCTAGGGTCTGGAGAAGTCCCCCTCTGCCCTTTCAGTTGTGTTCAGTTGGTCCTAGGTGGGATCCCTGAGGTCCCTTCCAAGATAAGCTGGGGTCTGGCCTTTCCTGGGGCTAAGTAGTGCTCCCCCTCACCTGCTCTGACCTGTGATTTCCCTCAGATAAAGGCCTGGGGAGGCAGGGTCATCTAGGGTCTTCTTGTGCTGTGTCCAGAGAGGGAAAGGAAGGTACCCAGGGACACAGAGCCAACCTGCCCCCGGCCCCTACCCTCAGCCTGCACCTGGAACCCAGGTACTGACTGAAGAGGGGTCCTCACGCTTGATCCCCCACCCCAGGGCCCAGGACCCTGTCCAGCGTCTCGTGGCCCAGCGAGCGGCTCCTGCCCTCCCCCTGCTACTACCCACTGTGTTCAGGGGGCCTGGCCTCCCCCAGCAGCTCTGAGTCCCACCCCTACGCCAGCCTGGACAGCAGCAGGGCGCCCTCCCCACAGCCAGACCCTGGGCCCATCCGCTCTGACAGCCCCCCAAGCCCGGACCCTGCCCGCCCGCCCAGCCGCAGGAAGCTCTTCACCTTCTCCCGCCCCATGCGAAGCCGAGATACTGACCGCTTCCTGGACGTGCTGAGTGAGCAGCTGGGTCCCCGGGTCACTGCTGTGGATGATTTCCTGAGCCCTGAGAACGATTACGAGGAGGTGAGCACATGCCAGCAGATGTGGAGGGTCAGGGGCCCAGGGGTGACATGGGGGTCTGTAAGGGGAACAGTATCCCTGGGCTCCTGCAAGAATCTTGTTGCCCTTGGGATCTGCCCCAGGCTACTCACTCCTCTCCCTGCTCCAGTCCATCCTGAAATCTGTCCCAGACTACCCCACCCCCTGGCTGAGCTATCCCACCCTTTAACTCAGCTATGACACCCCTCACTCAAGGCTCCCCCATATACCTCGTCTCAGGTCACCCCATTCCTTTTCCCAGACTACTTGTCAGGCCATCCTACCCACAGCCTCAGGCTAACCCACCAGACTATCCAATCCTTGTCCCCAGGTTATCCCACCCCTTGCCCCAGGCTATCCCACCATCCCTCACCTTGCTCTGCCTGGCAGATGAGCTTCCATGATGACCAGGGAAGCTTTGTGACCAATGAGCGGAGCAGCGCTAGTGAGTGCATCAGCAGCAGTGAGGAAGGCAGCTCCCTGACCTACTCCTCCATCTCCGACCACATTCCCCCACCCCCGCTCAGCCCCCCGCCTCCACCACCCCTGCCCTTCCATGACCCCAAGCCCAGCTCCCGCACCCCTGATGGTCCCCGGGGCCCTGCTCAGACGCTGGCCAAGCCCCTCGCCCAACTCAGCCACCCAGTCCCTCCACCGCCCCCGCCTCCCCTGCCCCCACCGGTGCCCTGTGCACCCCCAATGCTGTCCCGGGGCCTGGGCCACCGTCGAAGTGAGACCAGCCACATGAGCGTCAAGCGCCTGCGGTGGGAGCAGGTAGAGAACTCGGAAGGCACCATCTGGGGTCAGGTAGGTGGCCTGGGGCCTGGGGTGCCCTGTACCAGGGGAGTCTGGCCTGGGGAGCAGCATTGAAGACAAGACCCTGGCCAGTTTCTAGTGCCTGGCATTTCCCTGCTTCCATTCCCCCAACATCAGAAGCTCAGGGCAGCTCTGCTGAACTCACCCCCTGCAAAGGACCCCTCAAAACAGGGCCAGACCTCTCAGCCACCTCCGTTAGCCCCCTTGGTTGGCCTCAGTCCCTTAGCAGTCCCTTTATCCCCCTGCTCCACTGAAACTTGCTGCTTTCTGCTTGTGTGCATTACTGTCCTCACAAAGAGGCAGTTCACCATCCCATAACTTGGATGATTTAGCTTCTCCTGCAGTCTCCTCTGGTCCTCAGTTCTCTCCCAGGGCCTGATGAGGGCTCTCCCTTAGTAGTTCCCAGGGCAGCCCTTAGAGGATGGGTGGTGTGGGGGGTGGAAGTCCAGCTGTCAGTGTTTCTCCTCCCTCTGAATCTCTCCTGGCCTCCCCCACCCCTGCCTTGCAGCTAGGGGAAGATTCTGACTATGACAAGCTGAGCGACATGGTGAAATACCTCGATTTGGAGCTGCACTTTGGCACCCAGAAACCTACTAGTGAGTGGCCTGGGGGTCCTGGGGGAACCCTCATACCAAGCCATCTGTGGAAGCCCACCTGCTGCCTTCTGTGGCATCCCCGGGCTTAGAGTCCCAGAAGTCTGCGCTGACTGCCATTTACTTCCTGTGTCCCTGAGTTTACCTCCCAGAGCTTCAGTTTTCCCATCTCAAAGTGGACATAATCATAGTAGCTGGTATTTATTCCATGCTCACCAAATGCCAGACACCCCCGTTTCTAAATTAATCCTGTGACAATTCTATGAGGTAGAAACTGTGATCACCTTAACTTCCTCATGAAGATGCACAGAGAAGCTAGGTAATTTGCTCAAAGTCACACAGCCAGAATAAGGGTATCAGGAGGTAACCATATCTAGGAGACTAGATGTCCCTCCAGTCTCTCTGTCCCCTTGCCCTTCTCAGGGTATCTCCCTATAGTCATCGGGTGGGACTCCAGGCAGTGAGGAATATTATGTGTGGAAGGTGGTTCCAGGATGGAAGAGAAAGGCCTTTGTCCATCCAGGAAGCATCTGCAAGGTGGAGAGGTGGTTAGTTCACCTTCCTTGGACAGCTCAGCCCCAAGGACCCAGGGGAGAGAGGGTGGGGGAGGGGCACGCACTGCCCATGCTGAGAATGTTGCACTAACCCCGAGAGTGGGAGGCTGAGGAAGGAAGTAACTGGACCCCTGGAGCTGGACTGTGGGTGTGGCCAAACCCCTCCTGGGTCCTCCAACCAGCTTGGACTCCCATCATTAAACCATTTTGCCTTCCAGAGCCGGTGCCTGGGCCTGAGCCCTTCAGGAAGAAAGAGGTGGTGGAGATCCTGTCTCACAAGAAGGCCTACAACACCTGTGAGGGGTTGGGGAGTCCCAGGGGTATGGGGGACAGGAGGTGGCCCTCTGGGCCGCAGAGCTTTGGATCCACCTGTGTGGATGACACATTAGTTCTTGGGGGCCCGACACCGGCTGCTGGGTGAAGGCCCCTTCTGGGGTCCTAGATCCCTCCAAGGCGCAGGTGCGCGCTTGGGCTCCCCCCTCGTTGGCCTCCTCGTTGGCCCCCCGTTGGCCCCGCCCCCAAGGGTCTAAGGCTCCTGAGTTCTGGCCACGCCTCGGCCATCCCCTATTCTCCCTCTCGCGGTCTCCTCCCTCGTTTCTGGCGCCACCGCCACAGGCCCCACCTGTCTACCCCTTCGAGAACCGTGTCCTCACCTCTGTTCGGCCGTGGGAAGGACCCTCCGTCTCTGGGCCGGCCCCGCCCCCGCCCAGGTTCCTCGCCCCGCGCAGGTTCCGTCCAGTCGCCCCGCCCACCATCCGCCTGGCCCCGCCCCCGGCTCACGCTCGCGGCCCCGCCCGCAGCCATCCTGCTCGCTCACCTGAAGCTGAGCCCCGCGGAGCTGCGGCAGGTGCTCATGAGCATGGAGCCCCGGCGCCTGGAGCCCGCGCACCTGGCGCAGCTGCTGCTCTTCGCGCCCGACGCTGACGAGGAGCAGCGCTACCAGGCCTTCCGCGAGGCGCCCGGCCGCCTCAGCGAGCCCGACCAGTTCGTCCTGCAGGTGCTGCGGCCGTGACGGCCGCCAGGGGTCAGGGGTGCTGCCCAGTGGCCTTGGCCGCCTCTGTCGGGGCCCTCGTTGTACCGGGGCTGTGTGGGTCCCGCTCCCCTACGGCCGCTGCGCCCGTGCCTGTGTCCCATTAACGTCCGGTTCCCTCCTGGAGTCCAAGGTAGATGGGATTGTGCTTCCTTTGGGGGCTTATTCTTTCTCGAGGGAATGCCGGTTTGCCGGCTGACCCCCACCCCAGGCTGCGGTGGGGCAGTGGGTCTCCTGGTGGGGCGGGTGAATCCTGGCTTTGCCTTCATGACAGATGCTATCCGTTCCCGAATACAAAACCCGCTTGCGCAGCCTCCACTTCCAAGCCACCCTACAAGAGAAGACGGAAGAGATCCGGGGCAGCCTGGAGTGCTTGCGCCAGGCCTCCCTTGAGCTCAAGAACAGCCGGAAGCTCGCCAAGATCCTGGAGGTCAGGGCGCACCCCCTCCCTGGTCACTCCACCTGCCTGTCTGCCCCCTGGGGCTTCCTGTCTGGAGGTCCACCATGATGGGGGTCCAGGGGGTGAGGTGAGGACCTGGGCAGGACCTGCCCACCTTCCTTTCCACAGTTTGTGTTGGCCATGGGCAACTATCTCAATGATGGACAGCCTAAAACCAACAAGACCACAGGCTTCAAGATCAACTTCCTGACAGAGGTGAGGGAACCAGCTGGCAGTAATCGATGAGCATGCTCTACCATCGAGGATGGGGAGGTCAGGCCCAACCCAAGTTGTGGCAGAGGAGAGAAGAGAATATCATGGCCAAGGAGGGCCCTTTCCCCAGAAGCAAAAGCTGGCTGCCTGCAGGCTGGAATGCAGCAAAGGTTGGGGGTGGGAGGCTTTTATAAGGCAAGGCAAGCCTCAGGATCTGGGGAAATGGAGTGTGGGGGGGCAGGGAAGGGAGACTCCAGGAGGAAGGAGAGAATCCCACTTGGTAGGTTCTGTGCCCTTAATAACAGCACGATTGCCAGGCCATCCTAACCTCGAAAGATCTAGGATCTGAGAAAGGACAACTCGAATATCCAGCCTTCCCACTGTTTCTGAGACCTTTTACCGGGGTACCTTTTGTTGTTTTAAAAGAGAGGAAGAAATCTCCATTTGTAGACATGAATGTTTTAGGATGTCTGAGGCACAGGTGGGCCAGAGATGGTTCCAGAAAATCACAGGAAGGAAGATATGTGAGTGGTGCTCCCCTGGGGGTCAGAAAAATCTTGGGCTATACCTGCTGACAAGAGCACGCTCCCAAGGACAGAACAGCTGGTGGCCTCCTCTAGCTGGTGGCTATGACCCTGGTTCCTGGGTGGTGGGGTGGGGAGGTGTCTCAAAGATCTGGGCTGGAGAGCTTTCAAACTCCTAGGGAGGCCCATGGGCATCCCAGCAGAGCCTCACAGTGAGGAATACTAGAAACTTTGGAGTTGGTGAGTGTCAAGGGCCAGGAACTGCTGCCACACTCCAGGGGAAGTGGGGCCAAGGGTACCCAGACCCATATGATCAGCAATCTGATGGGGTCCTTGAGGAGGTTGTATGTTGGGCATCACTTGCAGCTGAATTCCACAAAGACTGTGGATGGGAAGTCCACCTTCCTGCACATCCTTGCCAAATCACTGAGCCAGCACTTCCCAGAACTGCTGGGCTTTGCTCAGGACCTGCCCACTGTGCCCCTGGCTGCCAAAGGTAAGCTGAGTGGATGGACAATGGGTCAGGAAGCAGAGGCAATGCTGTCCTGGGCTGGGAGGTCAGTGCTCATGAGGCTCTGTTGCCTTCCCTACAGTGAATCAACGGGCCCTGACCAGTGACCTGGCTGACCTCCATGGCACCATCAGTGAGATACAGGATGCTTGCCAGAGCATGTCTCCCTCTAGTGAGGACAAGTTTGCTATGGTCATGACGGTATCCAAAGAGCAGCCTGTCCCAGTAACAAGGTGGGCCCTGGGGTGGCCAGGTAGAGCTGGCTTCAAGATCAACTCCCGTGGCCACTGCAGACCCTGTGTCCCAGCAGAGATTCTGGGCAGAGGCTGCTGTAAGTGGGTCAGGGGGTCCTGGCAGAGGGTCCATCCTGGTGATTTAGAATCCAGGTACTCACACCATGTCTGCATAACTGAAGAGGAGCTCTTTGGACTATCTGAAAGCCACCACCTTGCCCCATCTGTCCTCATGGGCAGCCCAGGCTCAAGTCACAAGATACAGGGACAGACCTCTCAGGCCCTAACCAGCCAAAGGGAATCAGGAGAGGGGCATGTTGCCACTGAGCACAGATAGGGATGGATACTACAAGGGGAAAAAAAAGGAGAGATCAAAACCGAGAGAATGCCAGGGGGCTATTATATGTGGGTGTTTGAGGAGGAAGGGGTCATGGCATCTGAGAAGTGCCCAGAGTAGGGAGAGGGCTGCCTTACAGAGAAGACACGTGGATGGCCTGGATGTTGTGGACTTCAGAGGCAGCTGAGGGAGCAGTGTACAAAGGTCCTGGAGCCGCTGGACATAGCTGAGCATGGGGCACGGGGCAGGCAGGAGCCAGGCAGCTTAGAGAACCTGAGGGTAGTTTCCTTAACAGAGGCTGATCAGTCCTTCCTAGATACAGCCCAGCCGGTGCTGCGGGCACTGGACGGGTTGCAACATGAGGCCATGGAGGAGCTGGGCAGGGCACTGGCCTTCTTCGGTGAGGACTCCAAAGCAACCACTTCTGAGGCCTTCTTTGGCATCTTTGCAGAGTTCATGAGCAAGTTCGAGGTGAGCCATCATGGGAGATCTAAGGGGCCTCTTAGAAGTCCCTCCAGGGGTCAAAAGCAGGCGCCTCCATAAAGCCCAGATTGGGAAAGGGCCTCCAGCAAGTGTGATGCGACCCCCACGGAGCTGATAGGTCTCTTTCCTGGCTTTTTTTTTGGGGGGGGGGAGGGGAATGAGGTAGGACAGGGGTCAGGGGCTCCTGGGACCACTGACCAGCCCTTCCTCTTGTACCTTTTCCTCTCCAGCGAGCACTCAGTGACCTGGAGGCTGGGGATGGCCCACGCAGCTCGGGGATGGTTTCACCCCTGGCCTGGTGACCTGCGGAGTCCATCCTGCCTGAGGCCCATCCCAGTAGCCTGGAGCAGTCCATAGCAGCCTAGGTGTGGGAGATGGGGCCCGGCCTCCCCGTGTCTCCAGCTACCTCAGCTGTCAGGCTCTGGGCACTGGGAAGGTGCAGGGTCAGCCTGGTTCCCCTCTGTGGGCCTTGGCTTTGGCTCTGGCTCCAAGTGAGCACTGGGGGCATGGGACAGAGAGGAGGTGCTAACTCCTCGGAGAGTGTGAACCTTAGCTGCCCACAGGCATGCTCACACTGGAAGGCCTGGCTTTGCCCGGCCTCTCTCTGGGTCTTGGAGTAGATGCTGGCTATGCACACCCTCAGGACTCTGGTCTGGCCCAAGGGAGGGGTGGCCCGGCTTCCACCAGTGAGTGGATTGTGAAGTGGCCCCCACCTGGGGGCAGTGTCTACTGTCTGCCCCTCAGAGCTTGGCCAGAGCATTCTCTGCCCCAAGCAAGGACATCGGAATCTCCTTTCCGAGCCTGCTCCCAGTAGGCTGGAGGGACGCCCTTGCAGAACATGCACTCTGGACCCTGGACAAAGTGACAGATGCCCTTGAACATGCCATGCCAGTGAGCATGACAGGCCTTGAGGTTCCTCACCCAGCCCTGGCCTCCTGGGGCTGCCTGGAAGAAACTGGAAGAAAGGATATCCCCAAGTGCAGGGACCTGGGGGCCTGTGTACCAAGCCTGGGTCTTGGAAGCTAGAAGCAGGGAAGGGAGGACAGACGCTGGGCAGGAATACAGGAGAGGACTGGATTAGGAAGACCGCGATGTCAGACTGTAGAACTGAGGGGTTTCAGACTGTAGAATTGAGGGGTTTTATCCAGCAAACAAATTTGAGTCCAGTTTGGGGAGCCCGAGAGTGGGATGGCGTGGTCAAGTAGGGACAGAGAGGATGGAAAGCTGTTTAGGTGCTGGGTGAGCAGGACTTGGTAGCTGATTGCCTGGCTGGGTCATGGTGATGTTCCCTGGAATGGGTCACATGAGCAGAGTGGACGTCAGGGTAGATGACACAGTGGGACATAGTTGGGATCCCAGAGGCCATTTCACATATGTGTCTGGAGGCCCTGGTGAGGTCAGGGGTAGAGGAGACAGTTACCTGGACACCAAGAGCAGGGGTGCTGTGGACGGGGAGGATATGTTCATTTCCTCCATCCTTTTCATGTTCCAATTGGCAGTCCCAACATCAGGCAGATTCCTGTTGCCTCTTTCCTTAACTTTCTTCCAGAGAAGTCTGCAATGGGCTTTAAATTTGTCTCGGATTCTTTTTCTCTCCCTACAATCAAATGGCTAATGTTGCTTTTGGACAGTATCTGGGACCCGTTCAGTTCCTGGCAATCTCCCAGACTATTCTTTGAGGCCATGTATATATTCTTTCCTTGTCCCCCACTCACAGCCACCATATAAACTTGGGGCACCAGAGTGGCTCAGTCGGTTAAGCGACTCTTGATTTCAGCTCAGGTCATGATCTCAGGGTCATGAGATCGAATCCCATGTCGGGCCCCGTGCTGGATGTGGAGCCAGTTTAAGATTTAAGTTTAAGATTCTCTCCCTCTCCCTCTGCCCCTCCCCACCCTCTTAAAAAAAAAAAAAGGCTAACCAAAATGTATAATTCAGTGGGGGTGGGGAGAGAGATCCAGATGTGGCTAGA
Organism: Canis lupus dingo; assembly: GCF_003254725.2. NCBI lineage: Eukaryota > Metazoa > Chordata > Mammalia > Carnivora > Canidae > Canis > Canis lupus. The sequence goes on along the minus strand of NC_064248.1, from coordinate 11,662,496 downwards.
GGTGTTCATTTCTTCCCAGCAGCTTAAGCTGGATGATTTCATGAATGACCAAAGCCTGTGTCTCTGAGAAACATGTCAGACAGTGAGTTAAAATCCCTGTATGAGATCCATAGAAATGATAGGCTCCAGCCCCAACACACTCTCCAAGTAAATCCAGCCCTATGCTGGGGAGGAGGGTGTGGTGCGAGGGTACACAAGTTGGCAAGCCAGCACTAGCTCTGTTTTCTCCCTGAACACCTTCTATTGGGAACCTATGTGTCACATGAAGTCATGTAGCAAACTGTCCTAAATCTTGGTCACTTAAAACAGCAGCCACTTACTGCTCATGAATCTTGGAGTCACCTGGGCAGTTCTGATCTGAGCTGGGCTCAGTGGACTCACAAATCAAATGTCATCTGTAAATCAGGTAGGCAGCTTTACTAGTCATGCAGGGAGGGCTCTCTCCCATGTCTGGGGCTTTGGCTGGGACAACTGGGGTGGCTTTGTGTGACCTCTCATTCTCTAGCCAAATAGCCAGGATGGTTCCCATAGTGAAGGCAGGGGTCCAGGAGAAACAAAGTCACAGAAGGCCCCTTGAAGTCTAACCTCAGACCTCAGACCTGGCACACCACCATTCTATCACAGTTTCCTGTCATGTAACAAGGCCAGCCCAGATTCTAGGGGCGGTCTAATTGGCTCCGCTCTGGATGAGAGATGAAGCCAAGTCACACTGCGTAGGGTGTGGATTCAGGGTTGGCTGGAGAATCAGAGCCATTTTTGCAATTGGTTTACCACCTGCCTGCTTGGCCAGACATCCTGGTACAGATCTCAGCCTCTTTAATTTTCAGTGGCCTCCATCCTGCCTGGACTTGGCTCAGCTCTGGTTATCATCTCCATGTGTCGTCCTGGTGTCATGCTTCCTCCTCTCTCTTACCTATTCTCCCATTACCTAGTCCCCTGACTCCACTCTGTCCAGGGGGCAGCAATGGCCTGTGCCTCCCTAGCAACTAGTTTCCCTGCTACAGGGAAAGCACCCTGTTTTTCCTTTGATAAATTATCTCTCCCCTACTCACAGGCCCTGAGCGGTGCCAATTGGACAAGGATGGTCTCATGACTCTGGCTGGGTGGCTCAGAGTCCAGTTAAGACTCAAGTTAGCACTATTTGAAAAGGGAGGCTCCCTCTCTTCTGGATGAATTGTTGGATGTATAGAGGGTGGAACCCCAAATGGGGCTGCCAGGACCACCATGTGGAGACACCTGCCTGGGTATAAACCCAATACAGGGAAGAAGAGAAGAGAAGACCACTCCATACATCTCTTTGTCCCTGGATCCAACCATGCCTGAAGCGGACTTCCAGACTTGTCAGTCTCTGAGCCAACAAATTCCCCCTCCATTTGTAAACTTTTAAAATTTAATTTTTTGGCTTAGGCTGGTTTGAATGGGTTTCTGTCACTTGCAACACTAAAAGGGTTAACTAATAACACCCAAGGTGGTTATGGATGTTCACTCTTTTCACATCCTCAGTGAACGTTCTTCATTCATAAATGCATTGGCCAATACATTTTGACTGCCTACTTGTGCCAAGCACCATACTGAGTGCAAACATCTTATGGGTTAACCTCTCCGAGTTCAATTTTCTAGGGTTGTACTTCACGGTGGTTCAACACCCAAGTCACTACAAAGCCCTACATGTGAGCCCATATATGTGCCATATCCCCCCAGCAACTCCTTACCAAGTGACAGGTTGTGAATGCAAGCATTTATCCCCGGGAATTTACTTATTTCTCAATATTATGTCATATATATGTGTCCCAGGGTCACAGATGCTGGTGACTTCAACATAAAGCCCAAAGGCCCTTTCTCACCCCTTCTGTCTTTCCCTGCATTCATTTGCTACCATAACAAATACCAAGACAAAGTGGCTTAGACTCCACCAGTTTTCTGTCTCACAGTCTGGAGGCTCGGAGTCCAAGGTTAAGGTGTCCTCAGGTTTGGTTCCTCCTGAGGTTGCTCTCTTTGGCTTGCAGTTGGTTTTTCTCTGTGTGTACACATCCTGGTGTCTCTGCCTCTTATAAGAACATCAGTCCTCTTGCTTTAGAGTCCCACCCTTATGACCTCATTTAGCCTTAATTGTCTCCTTAGAGACCCCACCTCCAAATGCATTCACCTTCCGGGGTACTTTATCAGGTACCCTGGAGGCCTCAAAGATCTCTGGATGGAGCTGATGTTTCAAAGAGAAAGGCTGCTGTAACCAGGATGTTTTCCCCTTCCCTGTCTTCATCCCTTTGGTCTCAAGTCCAACTCAGAGTGAATTTTGTGTGCTATATTCCTGCTCTCCAAGCTCCCAGAGGACTGAACACAAATCACTCTCCACTGGCTCCCTGCCCATCACCTATAAATATCCCTCCCCCAGCAGCCCTCCAAGAACTGTCTAGACCCCAGCGCCCCATGCCTTGTCACTGCCCCCTTCAGAGCCAGTCTTTCAGAGCTGTGGCCCACTCTCCCTGCTTCTGTGTCCCCACCATCCACTCACCTCTCAGCGCTTGGCCACCTAGCTTTCTCTCCCATCATCCCCCTTAGCCTGCTGTTTCCCAGACAGGAAGCCAAGGGCACACTTGTTCTTATCTTAATTGACCTTTATTGAAGCAACACTGGGCACTGTTTGTCCTCCCTTGGCAAATTATCACACACCCAGGCTCGGGCTCCCAGGTATCTATGCACCGATAACCCTGCCATCAGCTTGATTTCCCCCTGGCCCGGCTGCTTGCAGCCTTTATACGCAGCGAGTGCTCAATAATTGCCCATTAAATCAAGCTGAAATCACATCCAAATAGCGGCTACCAAGCTGCTCCAGAAAATGACCGCCTTCTTTCTGTAAGACAGTTTGGCCACGTGTACCCAAAGCAGTAAAACAAGGGTTGTAAAGTAGAAGTCCACAGAGGCCAAGCAAGCAGGGGGAGCACAGGAAGTGGGCAGGTGCAGGAGAATGATGCAAAGCCCGGGATGAAGGGGAGTTGACACAGAATGACAGGGAGACCCTGGGGGCGCTGGAGGGCAGGTGCTCTGTCTGCAGGGAGACCTCCCCTCTGGCCAGTGGACCTCCCTGTGCGGGAGGCAAACCTTGTGATGCCCTGATCTTCAGGCTTTCTCAAAGCGAGCCAGAAACCCAGATTTTTTAAATTTAAAATGTCCTGGTGAAATGTTGGCAGCCAATGCAAAACTGTAAGGAAGATTATCAGTTATGAGCGCACCCCCCCCAAAGAAAACATGTCTGTGAGCCAGATGGAGCCCATCTGTGAGATTGTAACCCCTGAAATAAGATGCCTGAATCATTTGACACATTCGTACTACCCTGGGGTATAGAGGGGTACCCCATAAAAAAGACTTGAATCTTTTTTTTTTTTTTTTTTACTTGAATCATTTTTAAATTTTAACAAGGGAACTGTGTTTAGGGCTAATTGACAGTTCCGGGTTCTGGATGGAAAGATGCTATTGCCTTATTGTGAAGATGCCCTTTGAGGAAATTCACTCGATGAGTGCTTCATTCATAAGAAGGTGGGACCCACACTGTTCTGGGGGAGGAGGGACTGTGAGCTACCATGAAACCAAACGCTGGTTCCACAGACCAAGAGATAAAGGGTCTGTTTAGTTGAGCAAATGAGCTACATCTATACCTTGACAGGGTCCTGAAAGGAAAGTATTTTCTCTAAAGAGAATTTGATTAGATTCCCAATGTCGCCAACACTGAATTCACGCAGTGTGTTCTGGACCGTGTAGGGATAGTGTGGGGGTTTCCACAGAAAGAAATGGATGCCCCTCACCCTGTCACACATCCGTGGGCAGGAAGGACAATAAGGTATAGAGAGGAGAGCCCACTGGGGTGGAGCTGGGAACCCCCCAGCAGCGAGAGGTGAGCTGGGCCCTGCCTTGTGAGAGCTACAGGGACAGAGGTCCTGGTATGAGATGAAAGTGTCAATCTGGAAGTACTCTCTCCCGCCTGGGTGCTGGGCAGACACCTTGATGTGGCCTTAGCTACACTGGCAGAATTTAACTGTGTTAGGAGGAGAATTGGTTCAGGGATACAAACAGGATGGGAAGAAATGACAACTCAGACAATAGGAGCCAGGCCAAAGTTCAGGGGCCCACCAGAACAGATGTGTGGCACATGGACCCATCCCTACAGAATCCCCTGGAATTGGGGTGCCTGGGTGACTCAGTGGCTGAGTGTCTGCCTTCGGCTCAGGTTGTGATCCTGGGGTCCTGGGATCGAGTCTCACATCAGGCTCCCCACAGGGAGCCCGCTTCTCCCACTGCCTCTCTCTCTCTCTGTCTCTCATGAGTAAATAAAGTCTTTTTAAAAAATCCCCCAGAAGCTATTTGAGGAGGGAAACCCCAGGAGAAAGACTAGAAGTCCCGCCAGTTGGAGCCACAGCAGTCTTAGAAGCATTGTGACTCGAGCAGTTAAAAACCCCACTGTGTCATCAATCCACCCCCCACCCCCTGCCCCCTTACCCTCACCCCCATCTGGTGAAATGGGTGATATCCCATTTCAGTCACTAGGAAAGTCACCTCACCGAGACAGTCAGGAATGCAAATAGACAGCCAGGCATACGGTTGGTTTTTTGTGGAGTTGATCTAACTTCCATGTGATTACCTTTCTGGGAGATGGATGTTCTTCTGATGGAAATATTAATTGTACCATCAGTCATTCTCAAAAAGGTAAATCTCAATGCCTGAAATGAATCATGAGCGAGCTTTATCCTGGGCTGAAGATGACCATTCTTTCTGGCTTGACCTCTAAAACCAGAAGATGCCTGGAATGTTTTCACAGGAGCCAGAGAGCCTGCCCTTGTCCCATGGAGTGTGCAGGGCAGCTCTCTTGGTTGTCTATGTAGACCCCACCCAATGCCCCTCCTCCCAATAAATCCAATGGACCCTTGGCACACACATTTTCCACATTGTGTCTTTTCCACTTGGCTAATATGTTGGACTTTGAGTGGAATCCTGGCCTCAGCTGAGCCAATCAGAACCCCTCCCAAGGAGATGTGAAAGAAGTACCTAGAGATTTCAGGCTCATTATGGCTGCTCTCTGGAATGAAAGAGATGTAAGCTTGCTGGTGGGCCAGAGAAGGAAAGACCAGTCTGCAGAGAGAGAAAAGAGCAAGATGCATGCCATTCAATCTGTCTTGCCATTTCTGTGTTCTCAGCCATTAAACCTAATCCATGAGAAATTATCTTTGGATTGTCAAGGGTTTTTAAGCAATCATTAATTTAATCCTCACTGGTGAAGGAATCTGCAGAAAGTTGTTCTCTTCAAATAATTTCATATTATTCAAAAGTATATGCATGCATGTGTGTGTGTGTGTGTGTGTGTGTGTTGAGGCCTATATGAATGTATCTGTATATATACACACATAGAAAATAATTTATCATTCTTCTGAAGACATGGACTCAGATACATAATATGCAGAAATAAATCTCAGATATAACCTCATTCACATACAGAGATTTGCATTTTCTTTTTTTTTTTAATACTTTATTTATTTATTCATGAGAAACACAGAAAGAAAGAGAGGTATAGGAAGAAGCAGACTCCATGCAGGGAGCCCAATGCGGGACTCGATCCCGGGGCCCCAGGATCATGCCCTGGGCCAAAGGCAGGTGCTAACACCACTGAGCCACCCAGGGATCCCCAGAGATTTGCATTTTCACTAGCAAACTTACGTGCAAAAAAAGAAATGAGAGAGAAAATGAAGTACAATTTTGTGTCCCCATATTATGTAGTAAACTGAAATGTGTATACAAGGTTTGGTGATGCTAACTTAAGGCTGAATCTTTATCTCATTAGCTCTACAGAAGAGTCAAAAGAAATTATAAATCTCTTAGATGTTACTGTCCATATGAGTTGAGGTACCACAAGTTTTTACAAAAAAAAAAAAATTCACAAAGCTGACTATACCAAAAGAGGCATGCATCCACTATACTCCAAATGGAAGCAGAGATGAACAGAGGAGAACTTTTTCATAGTATCTGGACACTTTCAGTGTTTAACTTTGTATTGCCCTGATAGGAGACTGTTTTATCCATCTGTGGCTAAGAATGAAAAATGGTTGTGTGCTTGCTCTGAATCTTTTTCACTACCCCTCCCCAAAAAAGGGTAATAGGTGATAGGACCCCAGTCACATTGCTGAAATATACAGGTGTATAGTGTATGTGAATACAACTGGCAGCATCTCACTACAAATCAATTTGTTTTGCAATGCTTTCCAATGAGTGAGCCAAATAAGAAGCAACCAGGATGTCAAAAAATAGGGGACCAGTGAAAAAATTATGTTTGCCCATGAGTGACCCAAAATATTAAAAGTGGTCTCAGATTTTTTTTTTATTTTTATTTATTTATTTATTTATTTATTTATTTATTTATTTATTTATTTATTTTTGGTCTCAGATTTTTACTTACCACTCGGTAGAAGTAGTCGAAATACATAAGATCGCAGAAAACACATGACTTAGTTACCAAAAACTATTTAAAGTTCCCAGAAATAAATGAGAATATTTATGACCATATCAAGAGCCATTTCTTAGGTGCTCAAGAAATGCATCCCAAAACCTTGGTTAGCCTTTCCTTCTACTGAGGACTGATATTTCTGAAAGAAGGTGTGTAAATGGACACTAATTAATGCAATGCTGAGTCAGGAGCTGAACTCCTGAGTCACAAGGGATCACTGGTATAGGAGATGTTTTTAATTTTCTCAGTTTTTTCTCAGGCTTAGTGGAAAACTCCATCCTGGGAAACAATCCGGCCCATTGTCTCCTGTGTGCAGAGCTTCTGCCTAATGAAAGGCTGACTGCTGAACCCTTGTGTTGTTCTGGGACTCCCAGTTTCCACCACTGAGGACTTCTTATCTTCTCATTCTCCTCAATTGTTATTCCTTCTTGGGATCATTTTCACACTTCTCAAGTATATATCTTAATTCAGAACTTTTTTTTTTATTGAGAGAGAGAGAGAGAGAGAGAGAGAGACAGGCAGAGGGAGAAGCAGGCACCATACAGAGAGCCTGATGTGGGACTCGATCCAGGGTCTCCAGGATCACGCCCTGGGCTGCAGGCGGCGCTAAACCGCTGCGCCACCGGGGCTGCCCTACTTCAGAACTTTTTTAAAAAGTTTTTATTTATTTATTTATTTATTTATTTATTTATTTATTTATTTATTTATTTATTTTCTAAAGATTTATTTATTTATGTATCATAGAGAGAGAAAGAGGCAGAGACACAGGAGGAGGGAGAAGCAGACTCCATACCGGGACCCGGACGTGGGACTCGATTCCGAGACTCCAGGATCGCGCCCTGGGCCAAACGCAGGCGCCAAACTGCTGAGCCACCCAGGGATCCCCAAGTTTTTACTTATTAATTTAAGTAATCTCCACACCCAACATGGGGCTTGAACTCGGGACTGCAAGATCAAGGGTCCCATGCTCCACCAACTGAGTGAGCCAGGTGCCCCTACTTTAGAACTTTATGTGGTGAGAGCCTGTCAGGAGTAAATTCAGGTTTTGTATCTGAAAATGTCTTTTTAAAAAGATTTATTCAAAAAAATAAAATAAAATAAAAAGATTTATTCAGGGGATCCCTGGGTGGCGCAGCGGTTTGGCGCCTGCCTTTGGCCCAGGGCGTGATCCTGGAGACCCGGGATTGAATCCCACGTCGGGCTCCCTGCATGGAGCCTGCTTCTCCCTCTGCCTGTGTCTTTGCCTCTCTCTCTCTCTCTGTGTGACTATCATGAATAAATAAATAAAATCTTTAAAAGTAAGATTTATTCATTTGAGAGAGAGAGAGAGAGAGAGAGATTGAGAGAAGAGCATGAGTGGAGGAACGGGCACAGAATCTCAGGCAGATCCTCCACCACCACCCCCACCAAGCCCAGAGCCCAGCTAGGGACTTGATCCCATGATCTCTGAGATCATGACCTGAGCCAAAATCAGAAGTCCAATGCTCAACTGACTGAGCCATCCAGACACCCCTAAAAATATCTTTTTATCACCTATATTCTTGAAAGATGATTTTAGTGGGTATATGTCTCTAAGTTGACAGTTACATTTTCTCATCAATTTGAAGATACCATTCTACCACTTCCAATCTTGAGAAGTTAGCTGTCAGTCTAATGATTTTAAGATTTTATTTATTTATTCATGAGAGACAGAGAGAGAGAGAGAGAGAGAGAGAGGCAGAGACACAGACAGAGAGAGAAGCAGGCTCCATGCAGGGATCCTGATGCGGGATTCGATCCCAGGACTCCAGGATCACTCCCTGAGCCAAAGGCAGATGCTTTTAACCACGGAGCCACCCAGGCATCCCTAATGATGGTTTTGTTGTAAAGGGTAGACGTATTCATTTTCCAGGTCTGCTGTAAACAAATTACCACAAATTGGGTGACTTAAAATAATGGAAATGTATTCTCTCACAGTTTGGAAGATCAAAAGTCTAAAATCAAGATGTTGGCAGAATTAGTTCCCTTTGGAGGCTCTGAGGAAGAATCCATTTCATGTATCTCTCCTACCTTCTGGTGGTTACCAGCAATCCCTGGCATGCATTGGCTTATAGACATGCCACTCCATCCTCCACCATCAAATAGTGTTTTCCGTGTGTGTGTGTGTGTTTTCATATGGTGTGTATGTGTGTATGTGTGTGTGTCTGTGTCCACATCTCTGTTTTCTTTCTCTTATAAGGACACCTGTCATTGGCTTAGGACCCATCTTTTTTTTTTAATTTTTATTTATTTGCGATAGTTACACAGAGAGAGAGCTAGAGAGAGGCAGAGACATAGGCAGAGGGAGAAGCAGGCTCCATGCACTGGGAGCCCGACGTGAGATTCGATCCCAGGGCTCCAGGATCGCGCCCTGAGCCAAAGGCAGGCGCTAAACTGCTGCACCACCCAGGGATCCCCGTTTAGGACCCATCTAATCCCATATGATCTCATTCTAACTATTTACATTTGCAAAGATCCTATTTCCAAATAAGGTCACATTCTGAGTTTCCAGGTGGACATAAATTTGAAAGGGATGAGGGAACACTATTCAACTGAGCACAGTGGGTTCTATGTATTTTCCCTGTGGTTAATTTCAAAGTTTTTTCTTTCCTCTTGACATTTTTCTGTGTCTAGAAAGGGATTTCTTTTTTTATTTTATTTTATTTATGATAGGCACACAGTGAGAGAGAGAGAGAGGCAGAGACACAGGCAGAGGGAGAAGCAGGCTCCATGCACCGGGAGCCCGACGTGGGATTCGATCCCCGGTCTCTGGGATCGCGCCCTGGGCCAAAGGCAGGCGCCAAACCGCTGCGCCACCCAGGGATCCCCAGAAAGGGATTTCTTTATCTCACTTGGGATTCACTGGGATTCCTGAATCTGAGAATTCAGATATTTCATCTGTTTTGGAAAGTTCTCAGTAATTATCTTTCTGAATATTGCTTATCTCTCATTCTCTCCATTTTCTCTTCCTTCTGAAATGCCAATTGGGTATTTTGTTTCTTTTTTTTATTTTTATTTTTGGGGGTATTTTGTTTCTTACTCTATTCTCTGTCTCTTCCAACCCCTCTCTTTCATGTTTTTCATCTATTTGCCCCATAAATTGTTTAATTTCCATATCTAACTTCTAGTTCATTAATTCTCTCTTTAGCTGTGTTTAATCTGTTTGCTTCATCTATTGAATTTCTAATGTCAATTATTATGGTTTTTATTTATAAAAGTTCTATTTAGGGGGTGCCTGGGTTGACTCAGTCAGTAGAGCATGTGACTCTTGATTTCGGGGTCATGAGTTCAAATTCCAGATTGGGTGTAGATGGCTTAAAAATAAAATCTAAAAAAAAAAAAGTTCCATTTGGTTCTTTTTCAACTATGCCTGATAATTTTTTATAGTCTCTGGCTTCCCATTCATATTTTTTCCTCCTTTTATCTATATAAACATGTTAAACACATTTAATTTTTTATTCTGTGTCTGCTAATTCTAATAACTGAAGTTTATGCAAGTCCAATATCACAGTGTCTTATTTCTGCTCTATCTCTCAGTGACTTTCTCCTTGTGTGGGTTTTTTGCTTTTTGTTTGTTTGCTTTTGCAATATTTTTTTTTAAAGAATTTTATATATTTATGATAGTCACACAGAGAGAGAGAGGCAGAGGCACAGGCAGAGGGAGAAGCAGGCTCCATGCACTGGGAGCCCGACGTGGGATTCGATCCCCGGTCTCCAGGATCACGCCCTGGGCCAAAGGCAGGTGCCAAACCGCTGCGCCACCCAGGGATCCCATGCTTTTGCAATATTTTATTAAGAACTCTTATTCTTGGAAACTGGCCTGTGGTAATTTTTTTAAAGTGTGGATTTAAAATGCATTTCTGGGGCACCTGGGTAGCTCAGTTGGTTAAGCATCTGTCTTTGGCTCAGGTCATGATCTCAGGGTCCTGGCATTAAACCCTGTATAGGGTTCCCTGCTCAGTGGGACCTGCTTCTCCCTCTCCCTCTGACCTTCCCGCTCCCCTCATGCTCACTTGCTCTCTCTCAAATAAGTAAATACAATCTTAAAAAAAAAAAAAAGAATTCTCAAGAGAGGGGTGCCTGGGTGGCTCAATCAATTGGGCATTCAATTCTTGGTTTCAGCTCAGTTTATGATCTCAGGGTCATGAAATGGACCCTTGTGTAGGGCTCTGTGTTCAGTGTAGAGTGTTAAGATTCTCTCACCCTCTCCCTCTGCCCCTCGCCCTGCTCATTCTCTCTCTCTCTCTAAAAACAAATGAATAAATCTTTAAAGAAAAAAAAAAGAATTCTCAAGGGAAGGGCACCTGAGTGGCTCAGTTAGTTGGGCATTCTGCTCTTGGTTTCAGCTCAGGTCATGATCTCAGGGTTCTGGGATCAAGCCTACATTGGGCTCCAAGCTCAGAGAGGAGTTCACTTCAGGATTCTCTCTCTCTCTCTCTCTCTCTCTCTCTCTGCTCCTCCTTCATATAAATAAATCTTTTAAACAATTCTCAAGGAGACTTTTTGTTTTTTGCTCCCTTCACCTGGGCCCAAGGCTGAGAGAACCCCTTCACTCTCTGGGATTTCCACCCTAGTCTACCTCCTGAGGTCCCAGCTCCTGAAGTCCTCCCTTCTGAGGGTCCCACCTCCTGAGTGTACCACTTTATATGCAAGTCTGCAACACTAACCCTCTCCCATACTGTACAAGCTTTTTCTCCTGTGTCCTTCTGAACCAAGAGCCATCAACACAAACCTCCAGGCTGATTCTAGATCCAGGGCTTTTCTTCTCTGGATTTTTGCTCTTTTGTCATTTTGGTTTTACCTTTCTTCCAACTCAACCATGCTGTGTAGGTCTCTCCTCACAGCTTGGCTGCCCCAGCAGGGTAGCTGGGGTCCTGGCAGAGCAGTCCAGGGTTCCCAAAAACACATTTCCAAAGAGAGAGGACTGGGAAACTGCCAGTCCCATTGAAGTCCAGGTCCAGAGCCAGAACAGCATCATTGCTGCTTCATTCTGAGTTAATGTGAGTCACAGGCCCATCCCAGAACCAAACAGAAGAGGATTCACAAACACATGTCTACCAGGTGGTGTGGTTATGGAGGGTGACCACGTGTGGTAACCCTCCCCAGTCTCTCTCCAGTGCTGAGGCTCCATCTGCTGAAATCCCAACACCACAGATGCCAGTCTGCCTTCCCTCCTATCAGTTAGGCTGGGTGTGGGGGACAGAGTCCACAGAGGTCTCCAGCCACATCCCCCAGCCTTATAGCCACTTGGCACTCTATTGTGAAGGAGAAAAGTGAAGAACTCATCTTGCTCCAACCCCCTGCCCCAGATCTTGCTCTATCAAAGAGATACAGAGCAAAATGTCTAGGACCCCAATTACAGACTCCAGTGGTGCAGCCGCCTCAGGCCTTCAAGCTAGATCCTCCTGCTAGGATAACTAAAGTTGTTCTAGTACCAGCCACTCCCTCCTCTCTCTTCTCTTACAGGGAGCCCCCATTGGGGGCTCACAGGATTGTCTGGAACTAGGCTTCCGTTGCTTCCCCAAGTCTTCCCAAACAGGTCCATATTTGAGGAACACCCAGTTAAGACACAGTTTAAATTCCCCCCAGCCCACCCCACAGTTGGCAAGACTCTGAAACTCTGGCTGTTCCCTGGGAACTGGGTTGTTGTCATGAGGGGGGGGTCCCTTCTTAACATGACACCTTCTTTGACCTTCTGCCTTAGAGCAGACAAGGTCTCCAGTGACTATGATTATCTAAGTTGTGAACTTACAGGTGATTTTGTTCCCCTGTCACTTTTACCTTTTTATATTCTCAAATATCCTATAATGAGCATGTGTTCCTTTCTATTATAAAAGGGGTACAATAAAAGCTTAAGTTCCATGGAACAGTGATGTTCAGAACGAATTAATGATGAGAAAGAATGATTATACTGTTTTAATCTATTAAAAGCAAGATGTAATTTTACATTATATGTGTGGTACATACAAAAAAACAACAGGACAAAATACCCCCTGGCCATCTGTTTACCATGGGATTGAGTGAAGCCGAAGCTCCAGAGCCCTGCCCTCACTTACCCAGGCTACTTCCAAGACCCTGGCAGGGGCTTCTAACACTGCATTCATAGGGACATATGCTTTCAGAAATTTTATAAAAGTGGAATATTTGAGGTTGCTCCTATTTGCTTGTTTTCCTTCCCTCACATTCTAAGTGTTAATGGAGAGGCCACAGGCACTTTTGTGGTCTGGCTAACGGGAAGTTGCACAGGGTTTATGTTTGGTTGAGGTTCAGTGGGAAACATGTATGGGGCCCACAGTCCTCTGTATGTATAGTTATGTGACTGCTAGCTGTCCCCGCAGGGGAATGGCTTCCAGGAACACCTGTACCAACTCCCTTAATATAGGGACAAGCCCATGACATAAACATGTTAGGATTGATTCTGAGAGGAGCACATGTTACCTGGCATGGAGAGGTCTTTGCATAGCCTTCTAGCTCCAGGGAGTGCTAGCTCTTGGGCGAGGGTGAGGAGTGGGGGCATTTCTACAGGCTCAAAAGTTTCATGGTAGCCAGGGAGCTAGAAATGGTTGAGGCCTCTGCCCAAACACCTCCAAACTGTGTATGTGGATTCCAGGTTCTTTCAAGCAAGGCCCTGACCTTGACATAACAGACTTGTCTTGGTTGGGCAAGTTCATTAAGTTTCTTTCACGGTCATCTCCGGGACTATGATGGTTTGAACTTGAGCCCTGATTCCCGACCTCCCATTATGCTGGAGGACTTCCCTGCACGCAGCCATTGTATCTGTTGGCTTTCTAGCCTTTCTTTTTTTTTTTTAAGATTTTATTTATTAAAAAAAAATTTTATTTATTCATTCATGAGAGAGAGAGAGAGAGAGAGGCAGAGACACAGGCTCCATGCAGGGAGCCCGATGTGGGACTCGATCCCGGGTCTCCAGGATCATGCCCTGGGCTACAGGCGGCGCTAAACCGCTGCGCCACGGGGGCTGCCCTCTAGCCTGACTTTCAAGGGACTTGAAACTTGTTCTCACCTCTTTGTTGTCTTTTTGTAGATGTTGAGTATAAGCTGCACTTAGGAGCCACCAGCCAATCCTATCATCCTCCTTGTGTCTATTTCCTCCATAAGGTTCACCTGGCTGATACATTGTACCCACTGGTGTTTTCACTTCCACTGATATAACCTCCCAGTCCACCACCAGTTAACTTTCATGATTGAATATCTACCTTCTGCCAAGGGCTGGCCGTGCTCCAGTGGCAGCCACTGCCAGCCAGCTCCAAAACCACACCTAATCACCTGCTTTCTTGAACCCCTCCCTGTTCCAACTGTCATGAGATGGGTTCTCCAGAAGCAGCCACTGCTGAGACAGTTGGAGGTATGTCATGTTTATCAGGAATCTATATCCGTGGAAGGAAGAAAGAGAAGCAGCCCTGGGCGTAGAGAAAGCAAATTGTTACACAGGCCCAGTAAAGTCCTGGCCACATGATGGATGTTCTAGACTAAGTGTGGTCTGCTAGAATATTCTTCTTTAAGATGAACTGGCCAAGCCTTTATATCTGCTTCACTCAGTCACTGGAAGCCGATATAGGTTGCTCCATGAAAGGTGTGACCTTGGGTGAGGTGGCACTCCATGGGTGAGGCCATCCCTGATGATGCTGACACCTGCATCCTGACTACATTTCCTACAGCTGGGCAGCAAAGCCCCCCGCCTTTTAAAAAGATTTTATTTATTTATTCATGAGAGATACAGAGCGAGAGAGGCAGAGACACAGGCAAAGGGTAAAGCAGGCTCCATGCAAGGAGCCCAATATGAGACTCAATCCTGGGACTCCAGAATCACGCCCTGGGCTGAAGGCAGGTGCTCTACTGCTGAGCCACCCAGGTGTCCCAGCAAGCCCTTTCTTGAAAGGGGATCTGGGGTGGGGTGGAGGGGGGATGGTGCATCTCTGTGAAGGAGAAACAAGTTGTGCAGGGTAGAGGACCAGACGCTAGTCTGCAAAAAATCCTGCCAGCCAGTAAAAGCGTAAAAGGGCAAGCGGAGGAGTGAGTTCTCCCCGATGCTGCATCCAAATGGAACTTCTCTCCTGTGCGAATAGACTCAGTAATCCAGTTTATACAATTATGGACACATGACTCATTTTTGTTTTTATGGAAATCCAGGGAAATAGATCACAATTCCTCTGTACTCTGTGTGAGGCACGAACCCTGATAGAACTCGGACATCTCATGTGTCTTTGATGAAGCTGCATGTTTTATGCATCACTTCTGTATTAGTTATCTGTGGCCAGGTAACAAATTACCCCAAAACTTAGTATCGTAAAACAGCAAATATTCATTATCTCATAGTTTGGGAAGTCCAGGAATTTGGGATTGATTTAGCTGGCTGCCTCTGGCTTAGGAAATATCATGAGGTTGGGTAAATAAAAATCTAAAAATAATTAAAATTTCCTTGGTCCCCAAAGGGAAAGACACCATGAACTTTTCTTTTAGCATTTCCTTTAGAAAACTTGTAATCTCAAATCTTTTCTGTCTCTTTCAGATTATATAAATCTTTCTAAAAGCTAAATATATCTCTTGCCATTTTTGCATCCCAGGACAGTCTTTCATAGGGGCTATGGGAATGGAAGCACCAAAGAGGATGACACCTTGTCTGTCTCTCTAGGAGTTTAGCTTATGTGCCTGGCTCCAAGTTTTAAGTTTCTGCTTGTTGAAAAGATACGAGGTGGGGCACCAGTGTGGCTCAGTCAGTTAGGCAACACTTTTTTTTTTTTAAAGATTTTATTTATTTATTCATGAGAGACACAAAAAGAGAGGCAGAGACACAGGCAGAGGGAGAAGCAGGCTCCCTGTGGGGATCCTGGATGTGGAACTCGATCCCAGGACCTAAGCATCACAACCTGAACCAAAGGCAGACGTTCAACCACTGAGCCACCCAGGCATCCTTAAATTGTATTTTTCAATATTGCTAAGAGAGTAGATCTTCAAAGCTCTCATTACAAGAAAATAAATTATAGCTCTGTGTGGTGACAGATGTTAACTAGACTTATTGTAGTGATCATTTCATAGTAACTACAAATATTGAATCATTATGTTATATAACTGAAACCAAAATGATGTTATATATCAATTACATCTTAATACAAATATAGAAAAAAGTACAATGTTCTGCACTATTAAAGTTTTAATCCCAACACACAGTCATACATAAAAATCATTGTCATGGGAGGAAGTGTCCAAAGAATATACACTGAAAAAAAAAAGAGGTAAAAGGATACTATGGAATTGTATGAGGTTGTTAGTTAATAAAAATATAGTGATATTTTCAGGATTTTGTGCTGTTTGCAGTATCTGTCAGCAGGGCTGAGTTCTTGGTGAGCGATCAATGCAGTTTCACAGGGACAGAATGGCCCCACATTTAAGGCTTAATGCTCTGTGGTCACCATCTTCAAATTCTTAGTAATTTTATCTTTGAATTTGTGTTTTGCAGATGAGGTTCAATGAGACAATGGGACATACAGTGGGGACTTGGAGCATTGGCTTCTGTGTGGTTCCACTCTTGCCTCCTCCTTGCCTCCTCAGAATGGGTTCTGGGCTGCCTGTTCCCCTGTGCCCTGGCATCTAGCTTCCTCCTCTCTGCTCCCGACAGTGACTACAGTCACCCTCCACTTAGGTAGGGGCATGGGTGCAGGTATGGGGTGGGTCCAGCTGGGTCAGAGTGGCTCTGGGTTGCCCTTTGGCCTCTCTGAGCAGGACATGGCAGGTAGCTATCCCACCATTTAGCAGCCAACTCAGCGGGGACAAGCCTCTCACTCTCCCCTGATCCAGATACCTCATGCGTCCTGGCACTGAGGTTACAATACCCTTGAGGGCTACCTTCTGCCTATGGGTTGAGCATGGAAAGGGAAGCTGCCTGTCTTGACCTCTCAGCCACAGAATTACCAGCTGTCTGAAGAGGCAACCAGCAGCCAGCCATCAGATCCATGTGCACACTCCACTGGAGTCCAGAGCAGACCTTGGCTCACGTGAGTGATGGCACTGGCTCATCCAGTACCCCCATGCCCAAAGATGTGCTCTCTGAGGGGCTCTGTGCCTGGTGGACCCCCTCTCTATCCTTCCACTCTTCCTGGGTCTGTGCTGTGTCCATCTCTCCTGACCAGCTCCAGGACAAGCCCTGAAATACGAATTGTGTCCATTTCAGGGACTTAACATTAAACAGTTAAGGGTTCTGGTGTTTGCATTCAAAACTGACATGGACCCATATAAAGAAAATCTGTGAAACTCTTGATCATAATTTAAAGCTTTTTCTTATTCAGGGGTGCCTGGGTGGCTCAGTGGGTTAACCACCTGCCTTGGTCTCAGGTCATGATCTCAGGGTCCTGGGACCCAGTGTCTGGCAGGGCTCCTTGCTCCCTGGGGAGTCTGCTTCTCCTTCTCCTCCCGCCTCCTGCTTTCTCTCACTCTCTCTCTCTCTCAAATAAGTAAATAAAATCTTTTTAAAAATGTTTAAGGGACACCTGGGTGGCTAAGTGATGCAGAGTGTCTGCCTTGGTGCAGGTCACAATCCCCGGGTCTTGGGATCAAGTCCCATAGACTCCACCTGTCTGAGGAGCCTGCTTCTCCCTCTGCCTATGTCTCTGCTTCTCTTTCTGTGTCTCTCATGAATAAATAAAATCTTTTTTAAAAAGTTTTTTAAAAAGACTTTTTCTTATTAAGAGCATTAAGTAGCAAATAGGAAACACCCCAAAAGAGACTGCAAAAGATAAAAGGAAGCAGGGATCCCTGGGTGGCTCCGCGGTTTAGCACCTGCCTTTGGCCCAGGGCGTGATTCTTGCGATCCTGGAGTCCCAGTATCGAGTCCCGCGTCGGGCTCCCGGCGTGGAGCCTGCTCTACCGAGCATCTATCTATCATACCGAGCATTTATCTATCATAAATAAATAAATCTTAAAAAAAATAAAGGAAAGCTTTGTATTTTGGCCAGAGCTTTTATTGCCTGCTTTTGAACCCGAGACCCCAAGTTTTCAATTAGCACTAGGCTCCGCAAATTATGCAGCGGATTGTCAGCTTTTTTCTATTTTGTAATTCCTTGCGATTTATTTTCTCATCCTACAGAAATGTTCAGATTTTTTTTTTAAAGATTGATTGAATTATGATAGAGAGAGAGAGGCAGAGACACAGGCAGAAGGGGAAGCAGGCTCCATGCAGGGAGCCCAATGTGGGACTTGATCCTGGGACCCCAGGACCACGCCCTGGGCTGAAGGCAGGTGCTAACCTGTTGAGCCACCCAGGCATCCCCAAAACACTGATTTCTTAAAATTAAAATTAGGATCTATGATCCAGACGTTTCTTTTTTTTAAGGTTTTATTTATTTATTCATTATAGACATAGAGAGAGAGAGAGAGAGAGAGAGAGAGAGAGGCAGAGACACAGGCAGAGGGGGAAGCAGGCTCCATGCAGGGAGCCCAATGTGGGACTTGATCCTGGGACCCCAGGACCACACCCTGGGCTGAAGGCAGGTGCCCAACCGCTGAGCCACCCAGGGATCCCCGAAATGTTCACTTTTTCTCCTAATTCTGCACTCTCTTTCTCAAAGAGAGTCCCCAGAATGGTAAAAACTGCAACTGCCCGGCCGAAGCGGCATGCTTCCGTTCACCCCCAATAACGACCTCATGTCTGAAGCGAACCCATCGCTCATTAATGTTTTATTTTCCCCTTCACTTTTTCATCCAGCAAGCTTGCAAGAGCTCTTAAGAACAGTAGGAAGGTAGGGAAAAATCCCTCACAAGGAAGTATCATTTCAAAAATTAAAGGAAATCGCTGGAACCCGAGGGGAAGACGGAAACCAGTAGGGTGAAGTTGGCCAGGGGTCGGGATCCTGGGAAGGGGGGCCCCCCCCCCCGCCCCCCTAAGCGGGCGCTTCGGACCGCGCCTGCGCTGGGCGCGTCCCCTTTAAGGGGCGGGGCTGGGGCGGGGCCAGGCGGCGTCCCGCTCTCCCAGACTCCCCCGCGCGCGCCGGCAGTTCGGCCACGTCCCTGGCCACGTCGCGCCGGCTCTCGCCATCTTCGCCGCTTCCTTTCAGGGGCCGTCGCCGCCGCCGCCGCCGCCTGAGCCGCAGAGCCCCGGGCCGCCGCGCCGACCGCCGCCGCCATGAACATCTTCCGGCTGACGGGGGACTTGTCCCACCTGGCGGCCATCGTCATCCTGCTGCTGAAGATCTGGAAGACGCGCTCCTGCGCGGGTGAGCGGCGGGCCAGGTCCCGGAGAGGCTCGGGCGCCAGGCCGGGTCGCCCCGAGGAGCCGCCGACCTCGGCCGCCCCTCTGCCCGCGGGCCTGCGGCGCCCGACACACCCCCTCGGCCAGCCCGGCGAGCTGCCAGCCCGGCGTGGGTGTGTGTGTGGGGGGAACCCTGCGGCCGCTCCGGGGTGGGCGCCCAGGCCGGGCGGGGTGTCGCGGCGCTGGGCCCAGCTCGGCGCTGGGTCGGCCCCTGAACTTGAGCGGTCGGGGCGGGGCGGGGGAGAGGGCGCCAGCCGGAATGCGCGGGCCTCATTCTGTCTGAAAAGTTTGGATGGGGCGGGGGCCGGGGGAGTCCGGCAGGCTCGCCCCCGGCCTTCGGCTCTGATGGGCGCTGCTCCGCCCGCCTGGGCGCCTGGGCGGCGGGTCCGGAGGTGCTGGGAGCCCGCGAATCAATGGGACGGGAGGGAGGAGGATGGGCAGGCCCGCGGCCCGCTTGGCCTGACGTGGCAGCCAGGCCGGCCCGGGAGGTGGAGCGGGCGCGGGGAGGTCACCCCGCTCCCCACCCAGCCCCTTCGAGCACTGGCCTCTAGGTTAGGGTGTCGGGCCAGGCCTGATTAGAGTGGTGTGGGCTTCACCCCAGCGCTGGGGCCCAGGGGCACGCCCGCCGTGGGAGGGGGTGTGAGGAGGTACCTAAGTAAAATTTTGGGGGGACCATCAGTGCTGCTTTGAGAAACGAACTAGTTTGTGGAACTCGGGTGCCTCCGTCTAATAACGGGTTCTCTTCAACCTGCGGCGCCGGGGTACCGCCGAGGTCTGATGCGGTCTCCTGTAATTCCTCACTCCACGTCACCAGTGAGTTGGCGACTCCCTCCTCTGGAGTACACATTTCATGCATGCATTGCTGGAAGGCAGTGGGACAGATCTTCCCCAGATAATAGCAGTGAAGTTTTAACATTTCATTACCCCTAAAAGCTTCAGAGTGGCGACTTTTTAGATGATTTCTTAAAATGCAGTGTCTTTAAACGTCTTTTTGATGCCATGGCGTCAGTGAAATAACTTTTGAATTCAAGAGCTTAATTTTCTCAGAGGCAGTAAAAGATGGACCTGGTGGCAGAGATCCCATTTCCCTGATCAGTTTCTAAAGATTTCCACATCTAGAGTAACACTGCACATCACTGACTGTTGTTGTCTTCAGGACTCCCCTGTCTCCCCAGAATATACCTGAGATGGAGGAAGTACGCAAAAACAAAAGAGACCTTTGAGCAATCAAAATGGATGTTACAAAGTCCATGTACTGAAACCAGTGTTGTGTGGCTTGGAGGTGATCTCTCATTTTTGTACATTTTCTGAGAGATTCAGTTGTAAGATTTCCAATTATAGCAAGGTGATTGCAGCAATTGTGATAGCTGACATTTACTAAGTACACTTACTGTGTACTAGGTAGTGCAGTAAATGGTTTGTATTGCTTATTCCACTTAGTCTTTAAACTGGTCTTAAGAGCCAGGTGCTATCCTCCCCATTCCATGGATCAGGGAACTGAGTTTTAAGGGAGGTGAGGAAATTAGTGGTAGAGCCAGGATTGAAACAAGGAAGCTAACTCACAGTTAAGGATTTTGAATCAGTATCTATTTTGGCCTAAGTACTTTTAGTTTAAACTTTGATGCCAGATCGGTAGTTTAGGTAATCTTTTTTGTTGCACTCAGGCAAGGTGTGATAGTGTCGTGTCCTGTCTCCCCCCACCCCCCACATACCCCATTTTATTAAGATATAATTGACATATAACCTTGTATTAGTTTTAGGTGTGTAATGTGATTTGATATGTGTCTATATTGTGAAATGACCACCACAATAAGTTTAGTTAACATCCATCACTGCACATAGTTAACCATTTTTTTTTTCTGGTGATGAGAACTTTTAAGATCTACTCTCTTATTAACTTTCAAATATGCAGTATAGTGTTATTGACTGTAGTCATCGTGCTGTACATTGCATCCCCAGGACTTATTGATTTTAAAACTGGAAGTGTATACCTTTTGACTACCCATGTTTACCCATACCTCACTCAGAAAGTGTTACTTTTAATCTTGGTTTTTGCTGCGAAATTTTTGTATGAGTCTCTTCATCTTCCCTCATGTGTTTCTCAGAAGCCTGTTTCTGTCAAGTCCTTAAGTGTTGAAGCATACTGTCTTTTAAACACGTATCTAGGGATGCCTGGGTGGCTCAGCAGTTTAGCGCCTGCCTTTGGCCCAGGGCGTGATCCTGGAGTACCTGGATTGAGTCCCACATGGGTCTCCCTGCAGGGAACCTGCTTCTCCTTCTGCCCATGTCTCTGCCTCTCTCTGTGTGTGTCTCTCATAAATAAATAAATAAAATCTTTAAAAATAAATAAACACATATCTAAGATACGGGGGAGAAGCCAGTGCACCAGGTATAGAATTCTTTTTTTTTTTTTTTAAGATTTTGTTTATTTATTCATAGAGACACAGAGAGAAGGAGAGAAAGAGGCAGAGACAGAGGCAGAGGGAGAAGCAGGCTCCATGCAGGGAACCTGACATGGGACTCGATCCCGAGTCTCCAGGATCACACCCCAGGCTGTAGGCCCTGCTAAACTGCTGCGCCACCGGGGCTGCCCCAGGTATAGAATTCTTAAGGGAACCCTTGAGTCATATGGAGAAAGTGAGACAGTTTGCTGTTTAGTTTGCTTAATATTCACTATCTGCATATGGGAGATTTAGGAAAATAGAAAATACTTCAGCCAAAATAATAAGGAAGATAAGTAGTTAAGTTCATGTGTATTTGTCTGGTGTTCCTACAGTTAACCTGTACTTATAGGGCATTATTGAACTCTAGTATCTTTATTAGAGTTAGGATCATTTTAGTTCTTAAACATGAGATTTCCTGGTCTTTTAAAAATCAAAACCACTGAGATCATTTATTCAGACTTAAGTGCTAAATTTGATTGGCTGCTTTGTTTTTCCATTCTAAATTATGAAAGTTGTTTAGAGGCCTTTGAAAGAGTAAGAATTTGATATGAGTTTCTCAAATAACTGGAATAAGAGACTTGTACATTCAGGTTGTGTTTCTCACTCTGACAATACTGGTATTGGGAATCATTTTAGGATTTTGGCACCTGTTTTAAACTTGCCTGCAGCTAGAACCAGGGGACTTTGTTCCCTTAGGGTAAGGGATGTGACAGATTAGTGAGGAAGCTGGAGATTCTGTTTTCCTGACCATCTAATTTGAGAATGGCTACCTTAAGGGCCTGTTTTGAAGTGAGGGCAGAAGAGCTGATCTTGGTGTAGCTGTCTGTGTCTTTCTCTGCCACTGTCGCTACAAAGTGGTGCGCCCACATGAAGTGTGACTTTCTCATATCCCTAAACTGTCACTGCAGCTGGATCCACAGTATGCTCAAGATATGCACTTTATCCTTGTTCTAAACACTGACCTGGATAGCCTTGGGAGAAAAGCCTTGGTTTGTAGATGAAGAACTTCCCAGCAACATTTTTTCTGTAGGCTGGCTGATAGTTATTAATAGTGCTGTATCTATTGTGCTTAAATTACTAGTGGAGTCCTTTTGAGATCCATGACTCCCAGCCACCATCTCCTAGTCTCTCCTCCTCCCCCATCTATTGCTTTGATTGTTGTTAGCTGTTGTTATGTGGGTTGTGTTGACTTTTTGTCCTTCCAAACAAGACAGGAACATATAGTGTCCCCTGCATTCCTCATAATTGGACAACTTATAATTTTGAAGTATAGAATCTCATCTTTTATTATGATCATTGAGAATTCAAGAAGCTTCTGTATCACAGCTTCCTCTTAGTAGCAGCTGTCACCTCTATTCTTTTGACTGCCAGTCTGTTGACTAATTGTTGCTCTCAAACATCTACTGACCATGCATTGTGTGCAAGGCCCTGAGGACACAAGAGCAGCACCTTGTACCTATCAAAGTCTCTGTTTCAAGAAAGTTGGCAATTTATTTGAAATAATAAGAAATACATAAAAAATTAAAAAAATAAAAGGTATTAAATATTAAACCATGTAGGCAGTAAATCTTGTGGATGTGAAGTGGCTTGGAGGATCCCAGGGAAGGCTCCCTTGACTTCCCAGCAAGGTGTATATAAGACCTCTGTAAGAAAAGTCTGAAACTTTGTTGATTGACACAGAAGATGACCTGACCTAATGTATCTTCATAACCATGGTCCTGCATAGGACCAGGTAGGCTGGTAAGGAAGCAAGATGATTCATCTCCCGAAATGAAGTCACTGATTTAGAATATCATCAAAGTTAAAAGACAATAACCTGAGAGAAATAATCTGTAATATATCTAAGTGACAAAAAGTTAATATGCATAATTAAATACTCCTATAAATAAAAAAAGGGTAGAAAAATGCGCAAAGTTGGCAGTTCACAGAAGAGTAACAGAAGGCTCATTAAGCATGAAAGCATGCCCAGCCTTACTAATAGTTAGGAACTGGGATAATAAAATGGCAATGCATACCATTATTTCCTTACTGGGTGAAAAAAGAGGTTTATAACATCTAACATAGGCAAGGATGTGAAAGGGCATTCTCCTTTAGTGTTAGTATGAAAATTGGCACAGCCTTTCTAGGGGAAATCTGACTGTTTAGCAATTTGATGTTCATATGTTTTATCCTAGCAAAGGATATCCTAGCAAAGGGCATCAAAACCACAGAAACCGCCACATATGTGAATAAACTGTCTATGGGTATAAAGATATTCTTGTACCTAAATAAGTACAAAACACTGTTTATAGGTAAAAAGATGTTTGTAGTATTCATAAAAACAAAAGTTGTAAACAACCCAAATATCTGTTAATAGAGTGGTTGCTCAAATGTGATATGGTTATACTATAGAACACTATGCAACCTTTAACAAGAAAGAGCTAGAAGTATTAACAGGAGAAGATATCTGAGAGGTTGAGTTTAAAAAAGCAAATTGAAGGGGCTCCTAGGTGGCTCAGCTAGTTAAGTGTCTGCCTTCAGCTCAGGTCATGATCCCAGGGTTCTGGGATTGAGCTTCCTGCTCAGTGGGGAACCTGCTTCTCCCTCTCCCTCTGCTGCTTCCTGTGCTCTCTCTCAAATATGTAAAATCTTTACCAAAAAAAAAAGGTAAAGCAAAAGATTATATGGCTCCATTTTCAGAGCAAATATATGCAGGTACATATACAAGCATATATACAGAAAGGAGTTTTTTAAAAGCCTGGAAAGTTGCACTTATTTATTTATTTTAAAGATTTTATTTATTCATGAAAGGCACAGAGAGAGGCAGAAACATAGGCAGAGAAAGAAGAGGCTTCCTGCAGGGAGCCCAGTGTGACACTCAGTCTCATGACCCAGGGACCACAACCCTAGCCAAACGCAGACACTCAAACACTAAGCTACCCAGGTGTCCCAGGAAAGTTGCATTTAAAACAGGGGTGGGGGATCCCTGGGTGGCGCAGCGGTTTGGCGCCTGCCTTTGGCCCAGGGCGCGATCCTGGAGACCCGGGATCGAATCCCACATCGGGCTCCCGGTGCATGGAGCCTGCTTCTCCCTCTGCCTGTGTCTCTGCCTCTCTCTCTCTCTCTCTGTGACTATCATAAATAAATAAAAATTAAAAAAAAAAAAAAAAAAAAAAAAATAAAACAGGGGTGGGAGGGTTGTTAAAAAGTCATTTTGGACAAAAAAAAAAAAAGTCATTTTGTTTTTATTCCATATATTTTAGCCCAGTTAGAATTTTTAATTAAATAGCATGGATTTCTTTGAAAGCAAGAAGAAATAGCAAATCAGTACATAATAAGAGCTGTCATTTATCAAGCATTTGTAGTGTGGCAGGTATAGTATAAAGCACTTTTTCTCTAATGGTCCCATAAAGTTGTCATAATTTGTCCCCATTTGACAGATGCAGAAAGTGAGGTTTGGCAGTCGGGAGAGAGGGCAATGTATGTAATGGGCCCAGGCTTAACTCTGTTCCTGGGCTGAGCTTAAACCCAGTTTGTCTACCTCTGGAGCTTCTTTTTCCCTAAGTAACAAAAGTTGTGTTACGAGTTAGTTCCTATTAGGCTGCTGGTTCCAGGGAAAGTTAATGGACTTTAGGAGAATATCCATAAGACAATGGCTTGGAGCATGGTTCCTGGGGCCCTTGTTGAATGCTGCCTTATTGACAGTGCAGAATGTTCTGGTGGTCTAACCTGGGGGGGAGGGGGGGCTTACAGCTCACCTGTTACCAGAACAAAAATAATTAATGGAAAGCTTTTCTGTTTGATCAAGGGTTCTTTTCTATATACCACTGGGAATATAAGAAATCCAACTTTAACCTGCAGTGTAATTTAAAGTAATATATACTGTAGTGTATAGTTGTAGGATTTTATTAAACCTAACTTGGGGGATCCCTGGGTGCCTCAGTGGTTTAGCGCCGCCTTTGGCCCAGGGCATGATCCTGGAGTCCCGGAATCGAGTCCCACATCAGGTTCCTTTGGAGCCTGCTTCTCCCTCTGCCTGTGTCTCTGCCCCTCTCTCTCTCTCTGTGTCTCTCATGAATTAAAAAAAAAAAAAAAAAAAAAAAAAAAAAAACAGAACAAAAAACAAACAAAAAAAAAACCCTAACTTGGCCCAATGGGGAAAGATAGGAATGGTGTTAGGTTTAATGACTGATTTCTATTTAACATGTTATACTCCTTAATACAGATATTTGGTGCATTTGGTATTGGGATGGCTCTTTTAGAAACATTCAGGATGAGTATTCTTGAGAGCTTGTTACCTGCTAGCCTTTACATGCTTTGATCTCAAAACAGGGAGAAAGTGACTGTGGGACCCCTCAGGCTTTGCAAGAGGTTCTCCCCCTTTAAGGAGATTCCTGCCTCTGCCTGCTCTGGGGTCCCTGCCATCTTGTGAAGACAAGAAAATTTTTCTCTCTTAAGGGAAAAAGCTGCTGCTTGGTAATCAGGATCCTAGACCAGGAAGAATAGGGTAGAACTGAATAAGCAAACTTATATTTCCAGCATGTTCTTTACATGGATTCTGTACCACAAGACAAGCTGCAGGCCACATGCTGCCTGTCTCTCTTTCCCTCTCCTGCTCAGAGGGCTCTTCTACCCTCTGGTTAGCAGTAAATTAGGGCAGAACCCAAAGAACATTGCCTATTTACAGTCATAGAGGCACAGTATGACTTAGAAACTCTTTGGAAATGTTATCCCAAAATACCACAAAATGAGAATTTACCCCATGACATGAAAATAAAATGAATTCTATCTTTTTTTTTTTTTTTTTTTGGACCATTTGTTCATTCATTTGGCAGATATTTTCTTAGCCCTGCTGTGTGTCAGGCCTAGTGCTGAGCACTGAGAATACAAAATGGGTAAGACATGACCCCAGCCTTTGGAGATCTCAGTGTCTGTTGGAGAAGAAGGAAGACAGGCAATCAGATAATCGCAGTGTATTTTATAAGACCATAATAGGAGCTAGGGCAGCAGCTGGTGGGGAGTAATTCCCATTATATACTTGTTGAATGAATAAACATCACCAAGGGAGGGTGTCTTCAAAGACGATTTCCCAGAGTGAAGTGATATGTGATTTGGGTCCCAAAGGGAGTGGTAAAAGCAATATGATAGTCCTGGGTTTTTAATTTGGGAATGCTGAAAATGAAAAATTACAAATCTGACTCCCAAAGTTCCATTAGAATAAACCCCTTATAACAAATTTGCCTGCATGTACCCTGTAATTTTTTGTTTAAAATATTGGAAAGAACCAGATGGTAAAGGATCTGGGAATTTCTCTCTCAAAGCTTCAACAAGTATCAGATGTGAACTGCATGCTCCCTATCCTTTTCCTCTTCATCTTGTCTTTCTCTTTCTCTCCCGTGTCTCTATGTGAATGGCAGCCTCATTATTTTTCTTTAGAACATTGATCTCTCTGATAAGAAAAATAACTCCCTGTTACTGGGGAAGACTGGAAGGAGCAGACTGTCTGTATCTCCACCTTTGACCCTTAAAATTGGTTGCTATTGATAGATCCAGAAGAGAGTCAACTTTTTCTTCAGATTCTGTTTTGGTGGTTTTGTGAATAGACTAGAACTGTAGTTATTCATACGGAGAAAGTAACATTCTTGTCCAGGCTTTTACAAGCTGCAGAATTGTTTTATAAGATATCATTTAAAAATAATGTGATTTTCGGGGATTCCTGGGTGGCTCAGCAGTTTGGAGCCTGCCTTCGGCCTGCGGCGTGATCCTGGGGTCCCTGGATTGAGTCCCGCGTCAGGCTTCCTGCATGGGACCTGCTTCTCCCTCTGTGTCTCTGCCTCTCTCTCTCTCTCTCTCTCTCTCTCTCTCATGGATAAATGAGTAAAATTAAAAAAAATAATAATAAAATTAAAAATGATTTTCATGTTATGTATGAGTGTTGCCAGTAATATGGTGCAGTGACATTTCTGCTAAATACATGCTTGCTTAAATATTTAATGGTATGAAGTTTGCAACATAGAGGAAGGTGGGTGGGTTCTGATGTGTAGTAAGATTCAGTTTCCTTAATGAATTCACTCAATCTTCTGAAACCCATAGTTCACATCCTTTGTCACATAAATATTTGGCCAAATATAGATGTCAAAAAAGCTGAGTGTACATACTATGTGACCTTCAATACCTACCCCCAACCCCCAATGGAGTCTCCACATCCTTAAATGACGCTCTGGAGGTAGACTGGTGGTTGGCAGTAAGTAGAAGCAGATTAAAAAAAAAAAATTATTTTTTTTTAAGACTATTTTCTTTTGAGGACTGACTATAGTAGTAGATTCCCACCCTTTTGTTGCCATAGCATCCATAGCAACATTTTTATGGCTGTGTGATGAATCTAAGAGATGGAATTTTTAAAAATCTTAACATGCTGCCCTCACAAAATCAGTCACCTTGGGAGGCCGTACCACCACTCCACAGGGTTACCGCTCACTCTTACCTGAAGCAGTGCAGTGTTCCTCACTGAGTTCCTCATCTCCTTAATCAGGTTAGACCCCAACACGATGAAGGATTTGTCTTCATGAGATATATTGTTTTAAAGTGGAAAGAAGGATGCTAAAGGTAGCAGACAAGTTATAACACTAAATACCAGCAGAATTGGTGAAATTATTTTTGTCTAAAGTATATATTTGAAAAATACAATGTTCAGGGGCCCCTGGGTGGCTCAGTCAGTGTCCAACTCTTAATTTTGGCTCAGTTCCTGATCTTGGAGTTGTGATTGAGCCCTGTGCTCAGGGTAGAGCCTGCATGGTCCTTCTCCCTCTGCTCCTCCCCCACTAGTGTATGCACGCGCTCTCTCAAAAATAAATAAAATCTTTTTTAAAAAAGAAAAATATAATGTTCATTCGAACAGTACACATCCTGGTATATTGATTGGCACTGGCATAATTAAGGCACTTTCCCATAGTCACCCAGCATGATAAGACTGCAGAGCTGTTAGACCCTCTCCAAAGAAGCATGTTCAGGAATGCTAAGTGAAAAGAAAACTAGAGCTGCTGTCATTTTGGAGTCACCCCAGACATCAGCCTTTGACCCTGGAGCCCACTTGTCCTGTCTCCACTTCCTGCAGTGTTCTCTGCAGGAAGCACTCAGCTCCTCTAAGAGAGGCTTTTCTAATACTTTCCTTTTGTTTCTTTAGGTATTTCTGGAAAAAGCCAGCTTCTCTTTGCACTGGTCTTCACAACTCGTTACCTGGATCTTTTTACTTCATTTATTTCATTATATAATACATCTATGAAGGTATGGTATGGCATCCAATGGAATGCATTTTATACATAATTCACAGGCCTATGGAAACTATTAAGTTGATGTCAGTTGTACAGTTAAACATTTTCTAGAATAATGTCTAAACATGCTGTTCTAGACCTAAGCACTTTTAGACCACCTTGTACAAAGAAGTGGGGATAGTGTTATCATTAAGCACATTTTCTGTTTCAGAGTATCTGTTTAATTGAAGTGCTTTGCAGTTAGAGATTTTTTAATCTTACATTCCTTGAGTATGATAAACCTCTAAAGCTCTTGATAACCCTGTAAGAAAGAGAGATAACTATTATGTTTCAAGCAGGGAAATTACAGACTCACTGGGAAATCCAGCAGGTTGGTTCAGAACAAGGACTGGAAGCTTAGCTAGGCTCCTCGCTGCAATACCTCGTTTTGCTCTTGTGGGAGAGATTATGTATAGACTTCGACTTCTTTTCTTTTTTTTTCATGCTAAATCCATGTTTCTGGAACTTTTTTGTGTGCCATCTTTAGTACTTTTGCTATGCCTAAATAACATCTGTACCATAATTTTCTCAATGTGTTTATAAAACATTTTAACTTTCTTAAGCATTAGTATCCATGGCTTTGGTGTCCTTCTATTTTTCTAAATCCACATTAAAACAAACTTGTAATTATTAAAATGCAAGATGTTTGTGTACCACCTCACATCTTGTGGACTACTGGGGGTGCATGCTCTCTACTTGCTGAGGCCTCAGTTTCCCAGAGTCATTGAACTTACATTTATTGAGCACCCGCAGTGGTGGGTACTTCCCTAGGATTGAAGATAAGGCAGAAAACGAGCAGAAGTCTTATTAAGTTTCTGGTTGGGGAGAGTAGACCAATCATCCCAATCGATACTTAGTGAGTGATAGCAGTTTGTGATGAGTGCTAAGAAGTATGGGGGGAAAGAAAAAGAAGTATGGGGCTCTCAGGGTGTGCAGTAGAAGTCTCATTTCTTTCATTCATTCATTCTACATAGTTTACTGAGCACCTGTGTATGTGGGGGGGGACAGTGTTGTAGGCACTTGATTATTGGCACACCTGATAAAGTCAAGTTTAAGCTGAAGCCTATTTGGTGTGGTATTTAAAAAGCGTTTTTCATAAACACGGATCAAAGTAGACAAAACCATATTTGGGTCTGTGGTCTTTACTAAAAAACTAATTTGAGTTGCCTGTAATCATTTCATTCTTCATTACTAAGTGACCAGGGCCTAGTAATCAGGAAATAATTAGCTTACTTAAAACCGGTAGGTCCCTGCTTATTGTCCAGGACAAGTCAAAACTGCAGATATTACTAGTGTGTAAGCAGAAATCCTCCTCCATTTTCCTTGGGATACCTAGCTTTCAGAGGAATCCTTCTTGCTTGGTTCTAATTTCCAAGCACATCCTGAAAATCAGAGGAGTGACAGCCAAGTTTTATGTGCTCATTGCCTTTTTTTTTTTTTTTTTTTTTTTAATTCATGAGAGCCAAAGGGAGAGAAGCAGAGACCCAGGCAGGGGGAGAAGCAGGCTCCATGTACGGAGCCTGATATGGGACTCGATCCCCGGGTCCCCAGGATCACACCCTGAGCCGAAGACAGACGCCAAACCACTGAGCCACCCAGGTGTCCCTACTCATTGCTTTGACTTTAAATGCACAGCACTGGTGAGAGGAGAGAAGCAGCTGCTTACCCCAGTGGCCATAAGACCTTTATGAACCAATCTTGGCTGGCTGTAGTCCGGGCGCTGGGGAAGGACCCCCACAAACATGTGCCTTGGCTGGATGTTCTGCTGGAGGAGACTTTGTGTATAAATGTATATATGTTGTGTTGATACCTGTAGATTGTATGTTATTTATATATATGTATACATATCTATATGGAGAGAACTCTAACCATATATTAATTTTTTTTTTTTAGTAGTTGGTATATGGGTATAACCAACAATTTTAGTACCTTGTCAACTATGTATTTGCAAATATAACTTCATGATGAGGTACCAGGGATAGTTTAGTTATTTTGTCTTTAGACATATGAGGGCTTGATGATTGCTCTCATTTTCCTAATAAGTTATTTGCCCAAATGTTTTCCTAATTAAGTTTCACGAGGTGGTTTTCCTAAGGAGTGGTATCGGGTAGCCCAACTGATATCCCATTTCTTTCCATTCAGAGGCTAAAGCTGCCCTTTGATTCTTGTGTGTAAAATTCTGCATTCTGAAAATTGCTATAATTTCAGAATAACAGACTTTTCCTTTGGTGTTTGACCTTTTGAATATGAAAGGACATGACTTGATTGTAAGCCTTTAAACGACTGTACTGCTATGTGAGCTCCCTCGTAGGCGTCAGTGTTTCACAAGTTATCCCTTATTTTTGGTTTGCTGTCATATGCTACCAGACAAAATTTCATAGAAATGATCTGAATGTTCTGTGTTAAAGTAACACACTATAAGTAAAAGTGATCATTGTAGAGTTAAATGTGAGCTATGTTGTATCTTCTATTTAGAAAAGCCCTAGCTGGGGGCACCTGGGTGGCTCAGTCATTTAAGCCTCCAACTCCTGGTTTTGGCTCAGGTCCTGATCTCATGGGTCGTGGAATCGAGCCCTGAGTTGGGCTCCCTGCTCGATGGAGAGTCTTTTCAAGATTCTCTCCCTCTGCCCCTCCCCTCACTCTCTTTCTCCCTCTCTCTTACAACTAAATAAATCTTTAAAAAAGGAGGGGTGCCTGGGTGGCTCAGTGGGTTAAGCATCTGCCTTCAGCTCGAGGCATGATCCTGGGGTCCTGGGATTGAGCCCCATGTTGGGCTCCCTTCTCAACAGGGAGCCTAGTTCTCCTTTTCCCTTCTGCTCATGTTCTTTCTCAAATAAATAAAGTCCTAAGGAAAAAAAAAAAGGAAAGCACTAGCTAAGAAATAGCATCGTGCTGGAGGGAGGTGCACTGGTTGAACTGCATTGAACTATGTGTTCTTTTTTTTTTTTTCTTAAGCTGCTGCTAATAGTTTAAACTGAGGTTAATAATATATAATAATTAATAATACATAATACATTATTTAACATATGATCCAGCAATCCCATTCCTAGGTATTTACCCAAGAGAAATGAAAACTTAGGTTCACATGAATGTCTGTACGTAAATGCTCATAGCAGCTTTATCTGCCATCCCCCAAGCTAGAAACAACCCACCTGTCCTTAAGCTAGTGTGTGGATGAGCAAACTGTGGTATACCCAAACAGTAAACTGTTCAGCAGTAAAAAGGAACTGCTTGTTAATACACACAACAACGTGGTTGGATTGAGAATCCATTATGTTGCTTTTAAGGGCTTCTGGGGGGCTCAGTCAGTTAAGTGCCTACGGCTCACGTCATGGTTCTGGGGTCCTGGGATTGAGCCCCACGTTGGGCTGCTTGCTCAGCGGGGAGTCTGCTTCTGCCTCTCCACTCTGATTTTGCTCTTGCTTGGCTTTTCTCTCTCAAATAAATAAAATCTTTAAAAAAGCGGGGGGAGCATTACGCTGCTTGAAAGAAGCCAGTCTTAGGGGGACATAAGATACAATCTCATTATTTGGCATTCTGGAAAAGGCAAAAACTGCAGGGACCAAGAATAGATCAGTTATCAAAAAGAGGAAGAAGGGATCCCTGGGTGGCGCAGCGGTTTGGCGCCTGCCTTTGGCCCAGGGCGCGATCCTGGAGACCCGGGATCGAATCCCACGTCGGGCTCCCGGTGCATGGAGCCTGCTTCTCCCTCTGCCTGTGTCTCTGTGCCTCTCTCTCTCTCTGTGACTATCATAAATAAATAAAAATTAAAAAAACAAAAACAAAAAGAGGAAGAAGAATAGATCGGTTTCCACTAGAGGTTGGGCCTGGGGAGAGGGCTTGACTACAGAGGGGCAGGTCTGAGGGAGGTGTTTAGGTGTCACTTGATAAGACTATTCTGTGTCTCAGTTGTGATGGTGGTTATATGACTTATAGAACTCTCTATTCCCCAGAAGCAAACTTTATTGTATTTAAGTTTCAAAACAAAAAAAGCTAAGAAAAAAAATCATGCCTTTCTGAGCATATGGATGATGTAGAAAGCCAAGGGAGTTGGAACTGTTGTAAAATATGGATGACCTGGTGCTTTTCTTCTGTCTTTAGCTCATCTACATTGCCTGCTCCTATGCCACGGTGTACCTGATCTACATGAAATTTAAGGCAACCTACGATGGAAATCATGATACCTTCCGAGTGGAGTTTCTGGTGGTCCCTGTGGGAGGCCTCTCCTTTCTAGTCAATCATGATTTCTCTCCTCTGGAGGTTAGTGAAGAGATTATTTAGGGAAATAGACGTGTTTGCAGATAATGTGGGTGGTTCTGATTTGTTTTTTCGATTTGACAAGCTTCTGGTGCAGCATATACCCTATTAGGTCTAAATAAATCACAGACAGGAGTTAAGCTTCCAGGTATTTGGGCATCTGCTGACAGATTATTGCTGGATTCTCCTCTAGAGAATGAACCAGGCTTCTGTGGTAGCAAACATAGTGCCTTGCCTGTGCAGGTGCTTCAAGAGCACCTAGCTTTGTTTCCTTTTCATGTAGGGGAGTTGCATGTTGATGCTGCGTGCAAATCCCCTAAGCAGTGTTGCTACACTGCTGGTATTTAGAAGAGTGGTTTGCATGGTGCCCTGTACTCCACAGAGCAGCAGCCTGCTCCTGGATGCCTAACCCTTCCCTTAGCATCTTGGGGAAGCTGCTGGTCGTGGATTCAGAACACTCCCAGAACTACCTGCAAGGCTTACTGTGTGAATCAAGTGCCATTGTTAGGCAGAATGTTTGCATGATTACAATTCCCATTACTTACCCTTTGATTTAACCACACCAAAAAAAGCCTAAAGAATAAGAGAGATGATGTAAATATTGAGATAGTCCGTGAAGGAGACCCAAGTGGTAAGGAAAAGCAGCAGTGGGAGAGCTGTCAGCCTCATTCACCCTGGCAGCGAGCAGCGTTCATCCAGGACCCTAGATTCGGAATGGGACAAACTTATCCAGGAGAAACATCTGTGTAGATTCATGGAAAAATGTACCAGGAAGGAGATGTTGGAGAGATGGCTAACGAAAATTCACAGAAGCAAGAGTGTCTGGGTTACCCAGCTTGTCAGTGGAGTGTTGTGCCTCTTCAATGTAGCTCAAGTTTCTGTAATTCATTAAATTGGTGAGCTGCCATGCTTGATGCTCCGATGCCCAGACTCCTCACTTTTTGTGCTGCTCCACAATAAAGCAAGAATATGTCCTATGAACTCATGGTGGGTACTGGGTGCTAATGAAGCCTGTGGTTACTCTTACAGATTTTGTGGACCTTCTCCATCTACCTGGAATCTGTGGCTATCCTCCCTCAGCTCTTCATGATCAGCAAGACAGGGGAGGCGGAGACCATCACTACCCACTACCTGTTTTTCCTGGGCCTCTACCGTGCTCTGTATCTGGTCAACTGGATCTGGCGCTTCTACTTCGAGGGCTTCTTTGACCTCATTGCTGTGGTGGCTGGCGTTGTCCAAACGATTCTATACTGCGACTTCTTCTACTTGTATATTACAAAAGGTACCTCAGGCTGCCTCCTCCCTGCTTTGTTCCTACAGCCATGTGTTTTTAGGAGCTCTCCAGCCCAGCATGCTCCTAATCTGGCACTAGCCCATAAAGCAAAACTGGTTTCAGGAAAACATTTTAATGACTGTCAAATAAAATTCTGGGTGTTTTCCTTTTTTTTTCTGTAGCTTCATTGTTTTTCCATAATAGGATGTTTTTATTGTAAGAAATTTAATCAGCTTTTATAACTCTGAATACGTGATCTTTTTGTAGTTGATGAGCATAATGATTGGGTGTTCACGCAGTTGTGTGACAATGTGCCTCCTCAAACCTTGTTACGACCTTGGCATATTATCCATCTGACGTAAAAAATAATAATTCTGAAAATAATCACTTGAAACCCTACCACTCAGAGATGATCGTAATGTTTCAGTAAATGTAATTCCAGATATGTCTATACATATACACAGGTAAATGATTAAGCTGTACATGCTGTTCTATAATCTGGGTTTTTTTTTTTTCCCCACTCACATTTTTTCAAGTCTGTTGATAGAAATCTACATAGTTTTCAGTGGCCGTAGACTATTTCATTTTGTGTATTACCATAATTCACTCCCCCCCCCCTCATGGGTATTCAGACTGATTTGCTGGTATTAAAATCCAGTGCTTGGGGCATCTCGGTGGTTCAGTTGGTTAGGCATTCCACCCTTGATTTCGGCTCAGGTCATGACCTTAGGGTTGTGAGATTGAGCCCTACATCAGGCTCTGTGCTAAGGGTGGAGTCTGCTTAAGACTTTCTCTCTCTCTCTCTCTCTGTCTCCTCTTCCTCTCCCTCCCGCTCTCTCCCTCCCCCTCACTTGTGTGCATGCTCTCTCTCTCAAAAAAATTTTTGAAAAAAAACCAACAAAAACAGTGGCTAAATCAGTATCCTTGTATGTGTATATTTTCATATTTATATGAATATAGGACATGCGAACATCACAAAGACTTGATGAAAACTGTGGTCCTTGTTAAAAAAAAAGGCATATTTATGCATGTGCACACAAATAAATATAGTTTTAGGGGATTCAGGAACCCTGTAACCCAACCACAGTCTCAGGCTAAAAACCCTTGCTATACAGTATAATTTCTAATGATGGAATTGGTAGGTACAAGGGCATATATATCTTATATCTTTTTTAACATCCAAAATTTCGTAGATCTCTCTGTACATATTAACAGTTATATTTTAATGTATGTTGATTAGGTGAGAAAGTAATGATAAAACACTGCTATGAACTTAGTGACAAGTTCAGTTGAATTTGTGTTTTTTAAATTCAATTGCTGGGACATGGAGGTACATGAAAGAAATCCCAGTATATGTGTACATGACATATTCATATTTCAGAAGTTTGTTTTTTGACACCAAAATCAAATGACTTTTGGTGCCAAAGACTTATTTCCTTGTACCTTCCTCTGTAGTGTCTTGAGGTGACAGATCTCTAGGAGCAGGAAGAAGGAAACTACAAGCTTGTCAATACCAATAACCTTTTTTTCTTTTTTTAATACCAATAACCTTTTATTTTCTTTTCCTCTCTTTAAAATTCTAGTACTCAAGGGAAAGAAGCTCAGTCTGCCCGCGTAAGTGCCAAAGACCATCACCAGCATCTGTCCTTCAGGGTGCTCGGACAGAATTCTTACCACAGCAAAGGCACAAGATGCTTGATACGGAAAATCAGAAACTTAACTCTTTTGTTGCAGATAGTCATCAGTGGCTCTGTAAGAACCCAGAGGAAAAGAACCAGAAGGTTTCTGTTAAATGCATCTTGCCTTATCTTTTTTTATTACTATGTACAAAGATTTTTTTACACAAAGAAACTTAATGCTGTATTAATAAATTCAGTGTGTAGCTTCAATTGGAGTAGTTCCAAAAGTGAAGATTTTGTGAGGAATAAGTGCAAACTTTTTTTTTAATTCTTTGAAATTGTTGATTCTTTGTGTCTGCAATGAAATTGTACTCCTTGACAGTTGATAGATTATATATTCTTCCATCTATCAAACTTGCATTCCACTATATTTATTTTTGCCAAAAGATGAGTTTTATTTGTTTGAAATCTGAGACACTATGTTCAAATTGGTCTATCTTTGTTCAAATTTCTTCCCACCTAATGTGGAAATCCTTCCTTGGACATCACACTACATGTAAGGCTGGTAAGGATGACTCACACAAGCTTATGGTTTTCATTACCAAAATTTTTAGATTCTGAATGTAGATGGAGTCTCGTTTAAGAGTCACCAAAGGTGCCTGCCCCCCTTTCCTGCTAAGAAGAGTCCCTTTGAGACTGTCCCAAGAGTGTCAGAGAACTCAGTGGGCAGGGGTTCTGGTCTGCTTGCCATCTAGGTGTGGGATGTGAGGGACATTAATGATTATGTTGAATCTAGGCTCTACTCCTCTGAGGAATGGAACACAAGGTAGTCACCTATCACTTAAATTTACAATTCCAAAAGATTACTACAACCATGTCCATGCTCAGATTCAAATGGTTTTTCATATCACTTTCGGGTAGTAAAATGATTTACATTTTTTTCTTAATTGGCAGCACCAATTGCCATTCCTTACACTCTTTGATTTGTTTTTGTTTTGTTTTGTTTTTACTGAGCTCTTGCATGATTTATCTTGTGTTACCATCCTAAATAAACATTTTATTAAATGTAGAATAAATTGTCTTATTTTGGGGGGGGGATGAATTAGGCTTTTGGAACATCCTACGTCAGGATGATTTTTTCATTTTCCGATTGGCAACAAAAGCTCTATATAGGGCCGCAAACATTTATCGTTCACAAATCAATCTAAAAGTTTCTGTATTTTGAGGAAAAATTGAAATTTTTCCTCCTAATTTTGCCATTTTATTGATTTGCTACATTTTTTTGATTTATGCAAAAGCATATGACTTTGTTTTTCTCTGATGCACCATAAATGTTAAAGTGTTGAATACTAACAGTGCTTACTACAAGAAGGATGTAGTATTTTTGCTTGCTGCATTAAAATATCTTATGGAAGAAGGGAGCAAGATGGGTTTTATTTTTATCTAATATGTCTCTTAACATCTTTCTAAATTGGCAGTGTGACTTGCACAGTTGAACCTCTTGTCTTTATCTCTCATTTCCACACACACCCCACCCCCCCCATACCTCATGGTTGTCCTTTTGTGTATCTGTCTTTCTAGCATTCTAGTCTTGGTTTAGTTTCTGTTTTCATCCTCCTTGGAAGATTCTGAGAGTGTGGAGGAAGGATGGGAAATCTCAGTATAGGTGGAGCAGCCTGCTGCCCACACTGGGGGCAGGGTGGTGGGCTCACACTGTTTCTGTGCATGTAAATCGAACACAAGCTGGGATCATTATGGGAGAGCACAGTGCAGATGACAGGGATCTGGGACCTCAGCAGGCTGCCTGACTGAAGGCATCGATCTGAAGTATCAGTGTCTCCTCTGGTCATCCTGCCCACGTAAAAGTGAAACTGGCTAAGATGTTACCACCATTTTGTAGTCAACCAGGATGACATCATGATAAACAGGGTGGCTGAGTGGGAGTGCAGGACTGGGGCAGCGTCCTCACACATGTAGGG
Source organism: Canis lupus dingo (assembly GCF_003254725.2). NCBI lineage: Eukaryota > Metazoa > Chordata > Mammalia > Carnivora > Canidae > Canis > Canis lupus. Next base: position 11,624,868 of record NC_064248.1, on the reverse strand, counting down.
GTAAAGGCCTTGTATAATGCGCCTTATGAAGCACTGTTTCAGAGTTCCTTTCATTTCAATAAAGATTATCAGGTAATTAATATTTTTATCCACCTGTTTTATTTGTGTGAATTTTTTTTTAATGAAAGCATGAGGAGAAATAAAGTTAACAAATTTGCCCATTAAGTGGGTTTAAGTTGGCTGCTTACTGACACCAGTGTCAATAACATTTCCTGCTTCCTTCCAGGCTGCTCAGGAAAGGAGTAGGTAGAGAAATAGCTGAGGGGAAGAGAGAAGGTTGCAGGTAGAAGGCCTTGGGAGAAGATCCAGGCCTGCCTTTTCAAAGATGCCACTAGTTTGGACGACTTCCTGGAAAGATTGCTTTTCAATAGAAATCATGAATGCTTGGTGGGAATCCTGTGTAAAAAAGTTCAAGCTGTGGAGTCAGCCTTGTGTTAGGATTCATGGCTCCTCACACCCTAGCTCCATGAGCCTCCATCTCCGTATTACCTGCAGAGACTTCCACCACAGGACTTTTGCAAGTTGTGAATGGCCCATATTGATGAAGCTCGAAATAGAGCTTGATGCACACACACACATCTAGAGCTCGGCACCTTTGGCCCTCCTCCCCCTCCCCCTGGGCTTAGTTTGGGACAGCTGCCCCGAAAGCTGGCTGGAAAACACTTCGGGCAGGAGTCCTCATGACCTATATGATGACATAGGTCAAATTTGCCCTAGTTGGGAGAGTGATGCAACTATAGACATTCACTGCTAAGTCCCTTCCCAAAACTACCTGAGTGACTAATTGGGTGGGAGCTTCAGGTGCGGTTTCTCTGTGCACTTCGCCCTCTAGTGACTGAATGGGGAATTAGCAAGGAACCCACATTAGCAAGGTTCTCACTCCAACCCCTCTGAGCTAGCCTTTGGAGTGTGTGGAGTCGTGTGGGTGCTGTGGGCCTTAACTCCTCGGGTTCTGAGACCATCTCCTCTCATCCCTGCAGTTTAAGAGCAAGTTGCAGCATAATACAGCACTAATGTTTTAAAACAATGACAGGGATACTTTTTTCTAATACTAGAATGCTCCTAGTCTCTACCTCCAACTTCCAATTGGTCACTAAAAAGGTAAGAGTCTGGGCAGCCCTGGTGGCCCAGCAGTTTAGCGCCGCCTTCGGCCAGTATCCTCCCTGCATGGAGCCTGCCTGTGTCTCTGCCTCTCTGTGTGTGTGTGTCTGTCATGAATAAATGAAATCTTAAAAACAAAAAACGGTGAGAGTCTTTGGGCAAGTGCTACACTACACTTGACTCTGTTACCAAAACAGAATGAAAATACGGAATGTGTTTATTCCTCTGATAAGGGATCTAACACAGATACATGGCTAGGTAACAGGAGAACTGGTGTGCCCTACAATGAAAAATTCCCTCATTTACTTTGAATTCTGAGGATTGAAGATCCCAGGGCTGTAAAGAAGAGCTTAGAAAAACAACTATGGAACTTCCTGAAAGGTCACCTGGCTGACACTGCCCACCCCCCACCATCTGAGGACTCAATGCAAGGATATTAATTTTACAGGACACAGACATTTACTCGAAGAAAATTAAATGCTAAAGGGAGAAAATGAACCAATTGATTTGGAAAAATGAAAGATTAAAGATCACAGTTGCTCCAAGTTAACAGGAAAGTGAAAAATACTATACTTTGCAAATAGTGAAATTAACTCTGCTTGAAAGAACAAGCAGAGAAGGATATCAAAGATTTTTTATTTTCTTCAAAATTCAAGATGGAGCAAATATGGTGGGATGTTATCCCTTGTTACAGCTAGATGGTAGCTCCTTAGGTGTCAGGAATCTCTGTATCTGAAAATTTTTATCATTTCAAAAAAAGTCCTGGGACACCTGGGTGGCTCAGTGGTTGAGCGTCTGCCTTTGGCTTAGGATGTGATCCTGGGGTCCTGGGATTGAGTCCTGCATCAGGCTTCCCATTGGAAGCCTGCTTCTCCCTCTCCCTGTGTCTGCCTCTGTCTCTCATGAATAAATAAATAATATTTTTTAAAAAGTCATGATGGCCCATTTACCTTTTCAAGGGCTGTGCTATGACTTGGATATTTCTTTTTTTTTTCTTTTTTTTTTAAGATTTTATTTATTAATGAGAGAGAGAGAGAGGCAGAGACACAAGCAGGCTCCATGCAGGGAGCCCGACGTGGGACTTGATCCCGGGTCTCCAGGATCAGGCCCTGGGCGGAAGGCAGTGCTAAACCGCTGAGCCACCCGGGCTGCCCTGATATTTCATTTTAGAAAGAGGAAATACAGTTGACCCTGAACAACATGGGTTTGTACTGCATGGGGCCACTTACACACAGATTATTTTCGATAAATACAATACAGAACTATAAATGTATTTTCCTTATGGGTTTCTTAATATTTTCTTTTCTCTAGCTTACTTTATTGTAAGAATACAGTATATAATACATGACATAGAAAATATGTGTTAACTTATCGATGAGAGTTCTGGTCACCAGTAAGCTATTGGTTAAATTTCAGGCAAGTCAAAAGTTATACTCAGATTTTCAGTTGTGTGGGATTGGCATCTCTAATCTCTACGATGTTCAAGGAACTGTATTTATAAAGATAAATCTTTTAAAAAGATTTTTTAAAGATTTTATTTATTCATGACAGATAGAGAGGCAGAGACCGAGGCAGAGGGAGAAGCAGGCTCCCCACTGGGAGCCCGATGTGGGACTTGATCCCAGGACCCCAGTGTTACACCTGAGCCAAAGGCAGGTGCTCAGCCACAGAGCCACCCAGGTGTCCCAAGGACCTATTTATTTATTTATTTATTTATTTATTTTTAAAAGGTTTTATTTATTCTTGAGAGAGACACACACAGAGAGGTAGAGACACAGGCAGAGAGAAGCAGGCTCCATGCAGGGAGCTGGATGCCGGACTCGATCCCAGGACTCCAGGATCACGCCCTGGGCCAAAGGCAGATGCTCAATCGCTGAGCCACCCAGGTGTCCCGGATCTATTTTTTTAAAAGCTATTTTTAGGGGCAGCCTGGGTGGCTCAGTGGTTTAGCACAGCCTTCAGCCCATGGTGTGTTACTGGAGACCTGGGATTGAGTCCCACATCAGGCTCTCTGCATGGAGCCTGCTTCTCCCTCTGCCTGTGTCTCTGCCTCTCTCTCCTCTCTTTGTTTCTCATGAATAGATAAAATATTTTTAAAAAGAGCTATTTTTAATAGTAGAAAAACTTGTCTAAGGATATTCTTTGTATGAGATACCCACATAAAGGAACAATGTTTTAAATAGCTTTAACTCAACCAATGGACTAATGTTACACGGAAATGGCAGAACATATTTGCAGACGATCAGAACTACACAAAATACAGGGGCGCCTGGCTGGCACCGTTGGTGAAGTGTTCAACTCTTGGTTTCAGCTCAGGGATGATCTCAGGCCTGTCAGATTAAGCCCTGTGTTGGGCTCTGCACTCAGCACAGAGTCTGCTTGGATTTTCTCTCCCTCTGCCCCTCCCCCCCATAAATAAATAAATCTAAAAAAAAAAAGAATTATACAAAACATTTTCTTTTTTTAATGCATATACTACCTCTTTGAAATTATAGTTTTGTGGGTTGTTATTGTTCATAACATTAAGTCATCAGTATCTTTACTAACAAAAGCTTATATAGAAGAATAATCTTTTTTTTTTTTTTTTTTTTTTTTAGAAGAATAATCTTATTGCTAAGCCTTACAAATCCTGTTTTCAAAAGGGGAACTATTACCACATTTGGGAATATTCAGATCATAGGCACAGCCCTCTAACTTCTAAATCACTCTCTTCCACTGAATTCCTACTCTTCCTTCCGATTTTGTTTTAGTATCTTCTCCAGGGAAGTCTTCCCTGACCTCTCTGATTGGGTCACTTCTGGCCACACCAAGTGCCTCCAAAATATTTATTTTGTAATGAATAGTTCTCTTTTTCTTTTTTCTAATATATATATATATTTATATATATATATATTTTTTTAATGATAGTCACAGAGAGAGAGAGAGGCAGAGACAGAAGCAGGCCCCATGCAGGGAGCCCGAGGTGGGACTCGATTCCGGGTCTCCAGGATCACGCCCTGGGCCAAAGGCAGGCGCCAAACCGCCGCGCCACCCAGGGATCCCTAGTTCTCTTTTTCTATAGAAACCTTGTAACTTCCCCACTTATAATTCCCTGTATGATTTCATCAAATATCCGGTAGTGTGCTCTATTCTGAGCGTAGCAGTAAAACAAGATGGACGAAGTAAATTGCTCATGCAATTTACACTCTAAGGTGGGAGGAAAGAGGTACAAACGCAGTATAATGTCAGGGAGCGATCAAATATTAGGAGGAAAACTGAAGCAGAGTAAGGGAATGGGAACAGGTGGATGTGCTGTTCAGGGAGGGTGGCCAGGGAAGGTCTCTTTGAGAGGGGGACACTTGATCTGAGGCCTGGGTGAACTGAGAGCAGCCCCAGTTCCGCCATTAACATCCGTAGATCTCTAGGTGTGCTCATTCCTCCCGGCCCGGAAGAATCCTTATCTACAAAACGCGAATATTATTAGAACGGACTTTGCACACGTGAAAGACAGCTGGCAAGACCACCCGCGCCGGCCCCGTCAGGGTCAGCGTCTCTGCGCAGGCGCGGAGGGCCCCACGGCGGCGCGGGGACTCAGTGCGCGTGCGCCGGGCCCGACCCTCGCTCGCGCCTGCGCGGAGTCGCAGTCAGTTTGGCTTTGGGTTCCGAAGGGAGTGGGGCTCTAAAGGGCCAGCGGCGCGCGGCGGCCGCCCCGAGGCCGGGCAGCGGGACCTCCGCCATGCCGGGGATGGTGCTGTTCGGTCGGCGCTGGGCCATCGCCAGCGACGACCTGGTCTTCCCGGGGTTCTTCGAGCTGTCCCTGAGAGTGGTGTGGTAAGGGCGGCAGGCTGTGCGGGCTGCCGGGCGGGCGGCTGGGAGCTGGGGGGACGCAGACGGAGCGGGTTGGAGTGGCCGTGTCTCCGGCTCTGTGCGCGCCCACGCGGTGCCCACGTTCTCCTGTGCGGGCCTCTCTACCGCGCGAGACCTACGAGGACCGGCGTCCTGCCGCTCTGCTCTCCCCTTTTCTCGGAGGGCACACTGAGGCCGGAGCGGGGAGGCCGGGCCCGGGGTCCCCTGTTTGGGCCCCCGCCGCTTGCGGCACTGAGGGGCCTGGCCCCGGGAGCCTCCAGGACGTGGTCGCCGACCCATGGCCGTGGCCTCGGGATCGGCTTCCCCGAGCCAAGAGCAGGCACTTGCATCATTACGGCGCTCGGCATGGAAACACAGGGCATCTGGTGTCCGCCAGAGGAAAGGATGGGAAATAGTAGCCTTCTGTACCGGTGGCGGCTGAATTCCCTGGGGAGCAGCCAGGCCTGGCACAAAGCGTGCAACCGATGGGCAGTGAATTGGGCGCCTCAAGTCTGCTCCCAGAGAGTGTGAGCAGAGAATAATACAGCACCTCTGTTACTGAAGAGTGGATTCTTGAGGGCAAAGGAATATTGGAAGAGACCCCTCCGTAATTTCATAGTTTTAAGAGCCACGTCTCTCCGAGATCATTTCCCACTATTTGTCTCCAGACCCAGTCTCCTAATAGAGCCCAGATTCCACCCCTGGGCTCGAATCCTTAATACAGCGGTGCTCTGCCCTTTGGTGAAACACCTCCAGTGATCCATCACTGTTACTTTGCATTGCTTGGTGCTCTTTCCTTATTCCGCACTGAATTACAAAATAAAGAAGTCGGCAGTATGTGGCCTTGCAAGTTCATCACTGTTCACTATGGAACATCTTGGCATAACTTGATTCCCACCTCCTGTTTTTTTTTATTTTTTATTTTTTTGTATTACACACAGCAGATTACAATGTGTGTTTGTCAATTTCTTGTTTGTCCCCAGGAGTAAACATTATCTTGTTAATAATTTAGCAAGCATGTATTTTGTTGATTTACGCTCGCATATTTCTGAGTCCTGTGGGGCTGTGCTTTTTTTCAGCAGCTCACATTATATTTGCTTGCTTATGGCATTCAGTGCCTCTTAGGAACTACAGCAGGAATAAAAAAGGAACAATCATGTAAGCATAGGAAGTATAAAGTTCAGTTTTTTTTTTTTAAAGTTCAGTTTTTTTTTTAAAAAGTCATACTCTAATCTTTTATTTTTGTTTTAGTAGATCTTTTATTGAAGAAAATTGTATTTGAAAGCAAACTTCACCTTGTTTTGGGAAATATTAACTCCTTTAAGATTTTTTTTGTTTAAATATTAACTCCTTTTCTTTCTTTTTGTAATGTTTTATGATGTAGTTCCCTGGTTTCCATTTCTGACCCTCCCTATCTCTTGGCAGGTGGATTGGCATTTTGACTTTGTATCTCATGCACAGAGGGAAGCTGGACTGTGCAGGTGGAGTTCTGCTCAGCAGTTACTTGATCGTTCTTATCGTTCTCTTGGCAGTTATTATATGTACAGTGTCTGCCATCGTGTGTGTCAGCATGAAAGGTAAAGGATAGGAATTTATTGACATATAATTCAAATACCATACAGTTCACCCATTTAGAGTGTAACAAGTCTGTGAATTTTTAGTATATTCACAGAATTACACAGCCATCACCGCAATTCTAGTACATTTTCATCACCCCCAAAAGAAATCCTATACCCATGAGGGATCACTCCCCATTACCCCCCAGTTTCCTCAGTCCTAGCCATCCACTAATCTTTCTCTCTATAGATCTGCCTATTCTGGCTCATACAGTTGGAATCATCCACTATGTGGCCATTTGGTCTGGCCTCTTAAGCTTATCATGATGTTTTCAAGGTTTATGCACATTTTAGTGTGTGTCAGCTCTTCATTCCTCTTACGACTCAGTAATACATTGAATGGGGGGCGTCTGGGGGCTCAGCCGGTTAAGCTTCTGCCTCCTGCTCAGGTCATGATCCAGGGTCCTGGGATCAAGCCCTATGTCAGGCTGTGGGGAGTCTGCTTCTCTCTCTTTCTCTTTCTGTAACCCCCCCCACACACACTGTTCGTGCTCGCTTGCTCTCAAAGAAATTTTAAAAATTTAAAAATTACGTTGAATGGATTTGCCACATTTTGCTTATCCATTTGTCAGTAGTTGAACATTTAGGGTTATTACATTTTGGGGCTGTTACAAATAGTGCTACTATGAACTTTCACACAGGTGTTTTAGTATGGACAAGTTTCCACTTCTCTTGGATATATGTGGAGGCATGGAATTGCTAGATCATTTGGTAACCTTATGTTTAACATTTTGGGGAACTGCCAAACCGGTTTCCAAGCAGCTACACTGTCTTTCTTTCAGTTTATAATTTCAGTGTCTCTACACCCTTGGCAATACTTAACATTGTCCAATTTCTGATCTTAGCCATCCTGGTGTGTCTCATTAGTATCCTTGATGCGCATCCTCTCATCTGCTTACTGGCCATTCTTATATCATCTTTGGCGATGTGTGTACTAAGATCCTTTGGCCTATTTTAAGTTGGGTTATTTGTCCTCTTTATTAATGAGTTGTAACAGTTCCATCTATTCTTTTTTTTTTTTTTTTAATTTTATTTATTTATGATAGTCACACAGAGAGAGAGAGGCAGAGACACAGGCAGAGGGAGAAGCAGGCTTCATGCACCGGGAGCCCAATGTGGGATTCAATCCCGGGTCTCCAGGATCGCGCCCTGGGCCAGGGGCAGGTGCCAAACCGCTGCGCCACCCAGGGATCCCAGTTCCATCTATTCTTAATAACTATTGTCTTCTACATGTTACAGTTTTCTGTAGTCACTTCACTGCAAATGTTGGGGGCCTTCCTTGTATGAGTGCTCAGGTTCATAGGATGAGCTGAGCATGGTAGTGTGTTAGTAACTAAAACCTTGATCAGAGGCAGGGCTGAACACCATGCTGCCCTCCAGCACATTTCACCATTGCTTGAGTGGGGCTATGGATGGCATGTTTACACACTCCAGGAGATGGTAAAAGTACTGGGAGGGAATAGTTGATATACTGGGTGGCATGATCTTAATGCTTTGGAATGACAATCTGCAACTTAAAAGATGGGGATAGCTCATGGGGAGTGATAGAGAAATGTTAGTGGCCAAGTGTTTCATGGGAAACACCACAGGGTTTTGGAAAACTGGGAAGAGTGGCTTGTGCCTGCTTACAGAGAAATGTATGGAAAAGAGAGCTCTGTGTATTTTAGCATGCCCCTGGAAACATGAATGCATGAACAAATGTCTAGAGCAAGGAAGGCCCCAGTTTTGTGGTGTGCCAGTGCCCGCTGTGTGGCTTTACCACTGTGGAGTTGTGGTTGTAGTGTGGTGGTGTTTTTTAGAGAGTGTGAGTGGTAGTGGGGGGGCAAAGGGAGAGATAGAATCCCAAGCAGACTCTGCACTGAGCACGGAGCCTGATGCAGGGGCTCAACCTCATGACCCTGAGATCATGCCCTGAGCTGAAACCAGTAGTCGGACCCTTACTTGACCGAGCCACCCAAGAACCCTGTTTTGTCTTTTTTTTTTTTTTTTTAATTTTTTTATTTATTTATGATAGTCACAGAGAGAGAGAGAGAGGCAGAGACACAGGCAGAGGGAGAAGCAGGCTCCATGCACCGGGAGCCCGATGTGGGATTCGATCCCGGGTCTCCAGGATCGCGCCCTGGGCCAAAGGCAGGCGCCAAACTGCTGCGCCACCCAGGGATCCCTGTTTTGTCTTTTTAAAGTAAACTCTAGGGCAGCCCAGGTGGCTCAGCGGTTCAGCGCTGCCTTCAGCCCAGGGTCTGATCCTGGAGACCTGGGATTGAGTCCCACGTCGGGCTCCCTGCATGGAGCCTGCTTCTCCCTCCGCCTGTGTCTCTGCCTCTCTCTCTCTCTCTCTCTCTCAGTCTCTCTCTCTCTCTATGGGTCTTTCATGAATAAATAAATAAAATCTTTAAAAAAATAAATAAATAGGGGATCCCTGGGTGGCTCAGCGGTTTAGCGCCTGCCTTCGGCCCAGGGCGCGATCCTGGAGTCCCACGATCGAGTCCCACGTCGGGCTCCCGGTATGGAGCCTGCTTCTCCCTTTGCCTGTGTCTCTGCCTCTCTCTCTCTAAGTCTATCATGAATAAATAAATAAGAAATCTTTAAAATAAACAAACAAACAAACTGTGACCAACATGGGACTCATGACCCCGAGATCAAGAGTTACATGCTCTACTGACTGAGCCAGCCATGTACCCTCGAACTATGGAGTTTTTTTTTTTAAGATTTTATTTATTTATTCATGAGAGACAGAGAGGCAGAGACATAGAGGGAGAAGCAGGCTCCATGCAGGGAGCCCAATGTGGGACTCGATCTTGGGATGGGGATCATGCCCCAAGCCAAAGACAGATGCTCAACCGCTGAGTCACCCAGGCATCCCACTATGGAGCTTTTTAATGAAGTCTGAGTTTCTGAAAGATGAAGTATTTAGGTTGGTGTCCCTTTAGCGGTGGCATCATCTCATTTATTGGTCCTCTGTTTTCATGTCCTGTTCTGGTTAGGAGACCAAGTGTGCCACTGAAATAATGGGTTCAGATTTGAAGCGGGAATATAAGCTTTTTTTTCCCTTTAGTGTTTTTCTTTAGATATTTTTGGTGATATCAGGGCACATTCACACCCTGTAGTGGCTGGCCATGTTCACTGAGGCTCCTCTCCTAAGCACTTGCCTAATGCCTGCACCATCTCATACTCCCAGCCAGAGCTCAGAAAACATCTGACAGTATGTGTTAGGCATTCTGTGCCAGCTTTGTGTGTTCTGGGTGGGTTGCCTACCCAGTGGCCTCTTCCAGACAGAACCCAGTTTTATTTGGGACATTCCCCCGCCCCTCACATGTGAAATATGGTGTCAGAGAAGCCAACTCTCCACCCAGCTCAGGAATGATCCTCATGTGTCAGTGATTGGTTCAGGAATAGTTGTGTGACCCAGTTTGAGCCAGTGAAATTCAGGAGTTTTCCAGAAAGTTCTGGGGGAGTCTTTTCCTTGCTCCTCTAGGAAATAACCAAAACAAGACACTGTTTTCATTCTGGGTGATTCTGCAGAGGGATGAACTGCTGAATTCCTGGTGTATTTCCTCTCACAGCCAGGATGAGCTGACTGAAGAGGGCAGAGCTGTGAGAGACAAGAGATCTGTGATGCCTGTCTATCCAGTCCCGAAGCCAGTGCAGGAGGTCCCAGGGCCTTCCTCTTTGTACACCTTTTGTTACTTGTGGCTACAGATACTATGACTGAATTAAAAACAGTATTTTATGAATCATATTAGTTTAAATATCAGTTTGTTATAAATCTCATATGCCTTATTAAAAATATTAAGTAAATTTCAATGAAAATGCCATAAAGTAAAAAAAAAAAAAAGGCATGGGAAGAATTGTAACTAAGAGCCAATCTTTTTCATATATAATGGGGTTCTGTCATAGGTAAGGAAAAGACCAACCATCAGTAGAAAAATGGGCAAAGATCACAAATGGTAAAATAAATATAAATGGCTTTTTTAAGTATGAAAAATGTGCAGCCTCAGTCAAAATAGCAAAGATTCACATAATACATTTGGTTGGTGAGGCTGTGGGACACCTGGGTGGCTCAACAGTTGAGTGCCTGCCTTTGGCCCAGGGCATGATACTGGAGTCCAGGATTGAGTCCCACGTCAGGCTCCCTGCATGGAGCCTGCTTCTCTCTCTTCCTCTCTCTGTCTCTCATGAATAAATAAATAAAATCTTAAAAAAAAAAAAAGAATCTTGATATTGTGGTAGTTTCTAGTTTTGATTTGAGAACCTCCCTGGTGAAATCGTACTGTTTCTACCATATGGGAGGTTTAATTAGGGAACGTCCAGCCTCATGACTACCATGTTTTGATGGCAGCAAAAGACACGCCCTCAAACTCCAGGGTGTGCCGTTCACTGTGTTTGATCCTGACTGTAAGACATTTCCTTGCATCTCCTCTGTATTTGTATTGGGAGCTCATTGTTTATCTCACATTGGAGAAGATTGCTGCAGTGTGTTGAGGTGTTGAACCAAAGAACTGTGACACAGGCCTTCCTTTTGTGATCTTTGTGTAAATGGTTCTGCCTGATGCAGACCAAGGCTATGCTGAAGACCTTGCATTCAGGGAGGAAGTTCTACTCATTAATTATGGGGCCTCAGTATCACAGCGCCCACAGGAGTCACACTTTGTCTTGGGAGGAAGGTCTCTTCTCTAAATAAAATAACAGTGTTTTCAGAGGTGGGTATGACTATACAAGGGAGAGTTTTTCAGTATCTTGATTTCTTTTTGGAATCCTACCCAGAACTCCATTTTCTGCTTTCTTATTTCCATCTTTATTTCATTCACCGAGTATCAGGCCCAGGTGCTTGTCAGGGCCTCATTCCTTACTTTGGAGCCATCCAGATGGTGTTTCTGTTTTTTTGGGTTAGCCACTATTATTAGCAGCAGACCCCAAATAGAGCGTGTGCTCTTTGCCCCTCAGAGAGAATGTGCTGTTTTGGTTGCCTTGAATTTTGACTTTGTGCCCAAACTGAGGCTGGATAGTGTCTTAACATTTTAAAGTGTGGGGCAGCCTGGGTGGCTTAGCGGTTTGGCGCCGCCTTCAGCCCAGGGCGTGATCCTGGAGATCCAGGATCGAGTCCCGCGTCGGGCTCCCTGCATGGAGCCTGCTTCTCCCTCCGCCTGTGTCTCTGCCTCTCTCTCTCTGTGTCTCTCATGAATAAATAAATAAAATCTAAAAAAAAAAAAAAAAAATTTTAAAGTGTGACTCTAAGTAATCCATCCTAATGGAAGGTGATTTTTTGGAACATAAAAGCTGTTTCCTCATCAAATCATTCTTTACATTTTAGATTGTCTTCATTCACTGTTTTGGAGTTTGTTTCCAGTATTTTTGTTTTAATCGTGGTATTTTTATATTGCTTAAATTGGTATTTATCACAACTTTTTCTCAGAGGGAGAGGGTTGATGTTTTACATCAGGAATTATAGCACACGGACCTCTACGGATACTTGGGTTTGTTTGAGACACAAGGTAAAAAGGTTCCGCCTGCACATTAGGCTGTAAGTGTTCTCACATGTCAGAATTTTTCATGTCCCAAAAGTGCAGACATTGGTGAGACAGAGAAGCCGGGACCATGCAGACCTGGATTGTGTTTTGTTTTTGTTTTGTTTCTTTTAAGATTTTATTTATTTATCTGAGAGAGAGAATTTGGGGAGAGGGAGAGAGAATCTCAGCAGACTCTCCGCTGAGTGCAGAGCCCGACTCAGGGCTTGGTCTTACGACCCTGAGATCATGACCTGAGCTGAAATCAAGAGTGGGAGGTTTAATTGACTGTGCCACCGAGGCACCCCCTGGGTTATGTTTTAGAAAGCAGTTACTAAGCTCTTAGCCTCAGTTTCCTTATTTGTAAAATGGGATAGTGACTATCTTTAGAGTCGTGAGGATTGCGGAATAATGGGTATAAGTCTTTCAGATGGTGCCTGAACACCATAGGTCTCAGGCAGATGGGGGAGTTATTTTCTAAAACTCAGGTGACCGTGTATGTCTGTTGGCCCAGGACAGCTGTGTTGTGTGCCGGTTGTCCCAGCATAATTATTAACACCTCCTTCTTCTCTCAGAAGTGTCCCAGTTTAGACAATGAGTATATCATCATCCTGGCTAGAACCTTGAAATATCTTGAAACCCTTGTCATTTCTAGGAAATGAATCTGAGGCTTTTTGTCCTCTTTCCATCATCACTTGGTCACTTGCTCTTAGCCTTACACATTGATTTCCAATTACAAGTAGAAGCTGCCAGACATGCCTCCAGTACTAACAGATGCTCTATGCACTGTTCTGTGGAAGGGAAGTCTCTGAGGGAGCTGGGTGCTAGATTGAGTATCTTCTGTGTTTCAGGAACCATCTGCAATCCTGGGCCACGGAAATCTATGTCCAAACTGCTTTACATCCGCCTAGCGCTCTTTCTGCCGGAAATGGTCTGGGCTTCTCTGGGGGCTGCCTGGATAGCAGACGACGTTCAGTGTGACAAGACGGTGGTGAACGGTATCATTGCCACCGTTGTCATCAGGTGAGGCATTCCGTCTTCTCTTTCCATTTCTTGTCTCAGATGCATTTGAGGTATAAGGAAAAAGACCTTTCTGAGTCACTGAAGATAGCCCACATCATTATGCATCTGTTGTCATTTTCTTTCTTGCTGGTTCTTATTCTTCTGCATTCCATCCATTCTATTATAAGAAGGAAGAAAACCCGAAGACCGGATCAAAGGCAAAAACTGAAGGCAGGATGAGAAGAAACATGGTATCAGGCAGGAACTGTGACAGGGACTCATGCACAGGACTCGGGATTAGAACCGATCTAGTTACTTTCCCTTCTGGACACTCGTGCTGACACTGCCCTTCCCGTGCCACACACTCAGGGACAGCAGAGGCCCTTTGCAGAGATGCATCTTCCCGAGGTACACGCATTCATGAACCACAGGGCCTGGCACACTGGGGACAATCTAGAAATACTTACACATGTGCATAAAAGAGCCATCAGAGTATCCCATAATGTGGCAAAGTTCTTTTGGTTTTACCGAGAAGAACTCCAAGGCCCTGAGGAGTTGAGGGCTTGGGTTGTGGTGAGTGGACCATGGAGAGCAGGTTCCAGCTATACACATGCCTGGGCTACAACTGCCTACCAGGCACCTCCTTTTTTTTGTGGTATTCACTTCTAAGGCTCTGATTTTGGGGGGGCCTGGATCAGCCATGGGCTCATAAAGAACTTTCTAGAAGAAACAAATTGCTTACCTCAGCCTGGTTCTAGGAGATCCACATTTTCCTAGGTATTGAGAGCCACAGCTGTACAGATGAAAAAACTGAACCCTGAAGAGGGAACCATGGCTCCTGAGTCTGCATGTGGGATCCAAGGTCATCACACCCTCTCTCTCTCTCTTTTGCAGCTGGATCATCATCATTTCCACTGTGGTCACCATCATCGTTGTGTTTGACCCCCTTGGGGGGAAAATGGCTCCCTATCCCTCTGCTGGCCCCAATCACTTGGACAGTCATGAGTCGAGCCAGCTATTCAGTGGCCTCAAGACAGCAGCTACCAGCGTGTGGGAAACCAGAATCAAGTTCCTGTGCTGTTGCGTTGGGAATGACGACCATACTCGAGTTGCTTTTTCGAGTACGGCAGAGCTTTTCTCAACCTACTTTTCAGTAAGCTGAAGGGGTCTGCTTTCGTCTCTTTTTCCTAAGTAAATGTCATGTTAAGATGAATCATCTGTTTGGAGCTAATCCCCTGTTCATGTAAAATACCTCTCGCACATGTGTAGTCTGTGGTGTGGCAGAGTCGGGGAGACCCTAGGGAGCATTAGCCCTGCTCTTACTGACCCTGTCTCTCTGGGTGATGCGTCTGGGTGTTGCTACCTGTCCATTACATTGTCCAGATTTTAAGTTGTTTTTAAGGAGTTAAATAATGGAACCCAGATATTTTGGGGATGATTTGCCAGTTGTCTGAATCCCGTGTCCTCCATCCAGCTGGTCTTCTGCAGGTGCCAGGCACAGGCAGTGTCCTGCATCCGAGGTGGTATCAGTCAGACCTTGTTTACTACGTCAGAGCATGATAGAAATGAGAGATTCTTCTGCTGGGTTTTTTTGGGGGGTGGGGGTGGGTTGAGATTATTCCTTTTTTTTTTTTTTAAAGATTTATTTATTTATTCATGAGAGACACAAAGAGAGAGGCAGAGACACAGGCAGAGGGAGAAGCAGGCTCCATGCAGGGAGACTGATATGGGACTCGATCCTGGATCCCAGGATCACAACCTAAGCTGAAGGCAGGTGCCCAACTCCTGAGCCACCCAGGCATCCTAAGATTATTCTACTTTTGTTTTTTTTGTTTTTTTTAATTTATTTATGATAGTCAGAGAGAGAGAGAGAGAGAGAGAGAGGCAGAGACATAGGCAGAGGGAGAAGCAGGCTCCATGCACCGGGAGCCCGATGTGGGATTCGATCCCGGGTCTCCAGGATCGCGCCCTGGGCCAAAGGCAGGCGCCAAACCTGCTGCGCCACCCAGGGATCCCAGATTATTCTACTTTTGAAGGGGAGTTTGAATATGTCATTATAGTGCCAGAAGGTGTTTTCGTTCCAGAGCAGTTTCTCCTGTGATTTAAAAATATTCATTTTCGGGATCCCTGGGTGGCGCAGCGGTTTGGCGCCTGCCTTTGGCCCAGGGCGCGATCCTGGAGACCCGGGATCGAATCCCACAGCAGGCTCCCGGTGCATGGAGCCTGCTTCTCCCTCTGCCTGTGTCTCTGCCTCTCTCTCTCTCACTGTGTGCCTATCATAAATAAAAAAAAAAAAATACTCATTTTCTTTCACATCCAGTGTTTTTATGTAATATTCTCTGGTAAACTGTTGTGTTCAGTATTGAGATTAGGTAAGGGGGAGCAGTTCTCCTGACATCTTGCACACTGCTGGTCCTTCCTTGCCTCTTTGTGGGGGAGGATGTGGTGTGTCTGCAGGGCCCTGGGCTGGCCCTGTAGGCTGGCACCAGGCCACCACACATCTCCCTAAACTAACCATAAAGGAGTGCTTCGGTCTGGTCTTAAGATGGAAGAACTGATAGCTCAGGGGCCGAGTGGTCAGTGCCTGGTCCTTCCCTATGAGCTGGAAGTGCCTGGAGGCAGCCAAGGCATCCTCTTGAAGGAGACAGAAACAGTTGGGTGCATGAGACCCTTTCTGTTGTTTCCCTAGTTTGAGGTTCTTTCGGAGGCTTGCTGCGGCCAGTGAGAAGTTGAGCCTCTTAAATCTCTACTGGGAACTCTCTGAACAAAGTCACAACATCTTGAGCAAGAGTCTAAATTTGGGCTAAAATTGGCCATTACTACAAAGATGGTGAGCTTACTGATCCGTTTGCTCCCAACTATACAAAAGATGTGAAGTAGTAAGTAGTTAAGTGACTTGAAATGAAATTTGAAAATAAGAGCTCAGCAGTATTTGTTTCTCCGGTGGATTTGTCTGAGGGCAGGACAGTAAAAATCATTAAGCTAACGTGTAGGAGTCTTGAAAATACTTTTAAGGTGCCTCTTTTTTTTTTTTTTTTTTTTTTAAGATTTTTTATGTATTTATTCAGAGAAGTGGGGGCGTTGGGCAGAGACACAGGCAGAGAGAGAAGCAGGCTCCATGCAGGGAGCCTGACATGGGACTCGATCCCGGGTCTCCAGGATCAAGCCCTCGGCTGCAGGCGGTGCTAAACCGCTCCGCCACCGGGGCTGCCCTAAGGTGCCTCATTACACATAACTGTGTGTGTATGTGTGAACTGTATTAAACTGGGTTTTAAGGAACTAATGGGCAGTATCTGATGAGTTTCATGACAAGCTGCTGTTTTCATCCAGGACACCGATCTGGTGCCCAGCGACATTGCAGCAGGCCTCACTCTTCTCCATCAGCAACAAGACAATATTAGGAACGGCCAGGAGCCTGATGAGGTGATCAGCCATTCCCCAGGGCCCCCCCAGGTAAGCCCCTTTGTGTTGGGTTGTAAAGTTTTGACATTTATACCTATTTATACATCTTCAAAAAAACAAAACTAGCCAGCAACAATTTCAGAAGCAGTTGGCTTGGAATCTGATGTGTGGCTTCTGCTAGTTGTATCTCTCATCAGGTGAGGCATCTCCTCACCTGGAGCTCAGGTTGAAGGAGCCCATTCCTGGCCACTTCATTATTTTAGGAAATTGGCAACTGAAGTCTACATAGCAAAAATTCTTTCTGGGATGGGGCCTGTTTCTCCCTGGGTGTGTTTGCTTTCTTCTCTGCACCAAGGGAGCAGAGTTTTTCTGGAGTTGTTTTCCTGTCACAGATGTTCATGCTTCTGAAAGAGAAGGTTGCACCTGGATATATGTATTTCTCTGCATCTCATATAGACGCCCGGGTCTTCCATGCTTACTTATTGTTACAAGGGCCCAGTGGTCTGCTCTCCCCGTGTGCTTCTGGCACAGTCACTGGCTCGTTCCAGAATGAGGCACGAAAGTCATTAGGGATTTTTTTCCACCATACTTGCTGCATTCTTCTAAATGAGGGGTCTGTCTCAGTCTGTGTTTAAGGAGCAGTTTTCCTTGTGAAAGTCTGCCGAGAGGTCTATTCTGTGAGGAAAGGAAGGTCAAGAGTTCAAATCCAGGTTATGATCTTGTCCATAATGGGTTCCCTGAAACAAAAAGCTTTTTTTCTTCCATTCCAGGAAGCTGATTTGGACGCAGAGTTAGCAAATTGTCACCATTACATGCAGTTTGCAGCAGCGGCCTATGGATGGCCCCTCTACATCTATCGGAACCCCTTCACAGGGCTCTGCAAGATTGGTGGGGACTGGTAGGTGGGCATGCCCGAGGCCCCCGCCTTCTGCTTGTCACTCCTATGGTGCCCACACTTCATCCTAAGAATAATCCTGTTTCTCCTTTCCAAAAACTTTGTTTTGAAATGTTTCAAAACTGTCAGAACAGTGCTGAGAACTCCCATAGATTCTTTATCTGGAGCCACCAATTGTGACTCATTGTAATCACATATGCTGTGTCACTCTTGCTTCCTCCCAAACCACTGGAAGTTTAGTGGCAGAGGCGTGCCCCTTATTTCCAACTG
The DNA here is from genome assembly GCF_003254725.2 of Canis lupus dingo. Lineage (NCBI taxonomy): Eukaryota > Metazoa > Chordata > Mammalia > Carnivora > Canidae > Canis > Canis lupus. The sequence continues at coordinate 11,607,253 of NC_064248.1, read as the reverse complement.
TTTCAGCCTCTGTTTCTTAAGAACAAGGACCTTTTACATAACTATGATATGGTTGTGTGCCAGGAGAGCTAGTATTAAGCAATACCTCATTTACATTTTGTATTCACATTTTTCCAGTTGTCCCAATAGTATCCTTTATGGCAATTTTTCCTCTACTTCAGGCTTATGCATTGCAGTTGGTTATCATGCATCCCTAGTCTTTAAGCAGGGGGAGGAGCAGATGGAGAGGGAAAAGCAGACTCCTGCTGAGCGGGGAGCCCCTTAAGGGAGGGGCTCAATCATAGGACCCCAGGATCATGACCCAACCCAAAGGCAGACGCTTCACTGAGCCACCCAGGTGCCCCTCATCCCTAGTCTTTTTCCGTTTGGAACATTGGTAGTTTCTTGTCTTGCATAATTTGACATTTTGAAAGGACAATCTAGGTATTTTGTGAATGGCCCTCAATTTGTATTTGCCTGATGGTTTGTTCTGGATTAAAGTTGAGTTTACCTTTTTTTGGCAGGAATGTGCCAGGAAGAATACCATACCCTTCTCAGTCCATCATATCAGGAAGCACAAGATGCCAGTTTGTCCCATTCCTGGAGATTTGAGAGTCTCACTTGTTCTTAATAGAATTTAGTTCCGGAATTTTAAAAAATATTTTTTAAAATTTATTCATGAGAGACACAGAGAAAGAGAGAGAGGCAGAGACACAGGCAGAGGGAGAAGCAGGCTCCATGCAGGGAGCCTGATGTGGGACTCGATCCTAGGACTCCAGGATCAGGCCCTGGGCTGAAGGCGGCACTAAACTGCTGAGCCACCTGGGCTGCCCTAGTTTTCTAATTTTTTTTTTTTAAGATTGTATTTATTTATTCATGATAGACATATAAAGAGAGAGAGAGAGAGAGGCAGAGACACAGGCAGAAGGAGAAGCAGGCTCCATGCAGGGAGCCCGATGTGGGACTCGATCCCGGGACTGCAGGATCACTCCCCGGGCCAAAGGCAGGTGCTAAACTGCTGAGCCCCCCAGGGATCCCTAGTTTTTGAATTTTAAAACAGTAACATGATTCCAGAAGTCAAAACTTTAGTAAAAACTATGCACAGAAATAGAGCAGTTTTCCAGTAGCCAGAGTAAGTCCTGAAAATTGTGAACTCTGGTCCTTGTGTTTGCTGGGGAAACAAGGCAGTGGGGATTGACATTATCTGCTAAGTGGTACAGCAACTAATGCCTTTGCCTATTTTTTAGTTGTAGAAACAGGACAACAGAATATGACTTGGTTGGAGGTGATCAGCTCCACTGTCATTTTGGCTCCATCCTGCATACGACAGGACTGCAGTACAGGGACTTCATTCACATAAGCTTTCATGACAAGGTCAGAATAACGGTGTTTCATAACTTCTGTAGGGTCCCGGGATCCTTCAAGATAATGATGGAAGTTATAAGTTCTTGCCCCCCAAAAATATGTGTAGACACACACGCATGCACAGGCACACACTGCGATTTGCATACTATTCCAGGGGGGCTTCTAGGCCCCACGTGGGCTTAACACTAGCTGGAGCCAGAAGTCTTCATAGGGATACCATCCTGTGTTGTTATGTAGCCCTCCTTCTGTTGAAGAACTGTTGCCAAGCTGTTAGTGATGGCAGACCGGCCTAACACGGCCCCATAGCTGCACGCTCTCCCTGTCAAGGCCTCACGCTTCTTTCCCTCACCTTCAGGTCTATGAGCTCCCCTTCTTAGTGGCCCTGGACCATAGGAAAGAATCTGTTGTGGTAGCTGTGAGAGGTACCATGTCTCTCCAGGTAAGGAGCCTGATGCTCGGGGGCTGGGGACAAGGGGTGGGGTGAACAGTGAGCTGCAGGTGCCAGGAGGCCCATAGGAAATGAGGATAGAGGACACATCAGTTAGAGCAGCAGAAAACACCGTTGTAGAAAATGCAGAAGCCGCCCAGTCTTGTGAAATTCTCCCTTTGGAAAAAAAATGAATAGTCATTTCCTTTTAAGTGAGAAATGCCAGAAACAACCATCAGGGTTAGGTTCCCCACTCGAGGAGCTCCTCCAGAGGCTCCCACTAGACTCCCCTGAGCTGCTCCCCTTGCCCCTCCCCTCCTGGCTCTCCCTGCAGGGGCCTCGGGACCAGCCATGTGTCCGTCCAGAGCCAGCAAGCTGCCTTCAGGCCTGCCTCTCCCCGCTTCTCTGCCCCATGGAGCTACTGGGTGGCTGCTTCTCTCTGATTTTGTGTCATGCTGTCTGGTTTGTTTTTGGCCCTTCTTCAGTCTCATTTCCTGGTTCTCACTTCCTTGCTGACCCGGAAAGCATACTGAGACACCACAGTGTGAGCCCTCACCCGCTGTAGCGGAGGGCTTGCAGCTCAGGGTGGCAGCCAGGACCCCGCACCTAGAAAGCAGGACGCCTCACCTTCTCCAGGTCCTGTTTCTAGTAATTCTGCAGCATCCCCCAGTTGGCCCCTGAAGGAACAGTGGAGTTGTCCTCACTTTGTCTCCTGGCTTCCTCCTCAGGTCTCTCTGCTTGTCTCTAATTCGAGGTGCTACGGCTCTGATTGTGGCCCTGCTCCCCTTCCTGGGCCAGGGAAGCAGTTTTCTATCTTGGTCCCTATCTCTGGTCTTCCCCAGTCAGTCCTCATACTGTCCACAGAGAACTTTTTCTAGAACATGTTTCAGATGTTACCACTGCTTCTTAGAAACTTCCCTTGCCCCCCATTACATTTTTTTTTTTAAGGATTTAAGAGAAAGAGCATGTGAGCTGGAGGAGGGGCAGAGGGAGAGCGAGAAGCAGACTCCCCGCTGAGCAGAAGCCTGATGTGGGGGCTCAATGCCAGGACCCTGGGATCCAGGACCTAAGCCTAAGGCAGACCCTTAACCAACTGAGCTGCCCAGGCACCCCACCCTCATTACTTTTTAATAGAAAATTCATATGTCTTATCACAGCACTGTTGGTGCTTTGTGACCTGACCCCAGCCTGCCTTGCCAGTTCCTACCCTGCACTCAGCTTGCCAGTGGTTCTCCAATGCCCCAAAGGCCCCTTGAGCTTTGCAGGGTCTAGCTATGGAGTCCCGCCCCCAGCAGGTTAACTGTACTGGGTCCTGGGGATACACCCGCCTCTTGGGCTCTGCCCTCAGCCCCTCTTAGCACCCATGTGCCTGGCCATTGCCAGCTTCTTTTTTAATTTTTTTTTTTTTTAATTTATTTATGATAGTCACAGAGAGAGAGAGAGAGAGAGAGGCAGAGACACAGGCAGAGGGAGAAGCAGGCTCCATGCACTGGGAGCCCGATGTGGGATTCGATCCCGGGTCTCCAGGATCGCGCCCTGGGCCAAAGGCAGGCGCCAAACCGCTGCGCCACCCAGGGATCCCGTGCTTCTTTGCTCAGATGCTCTGCCTTGAGTCCTGCCAGCCCCTTAGGTGAGCATTGCCCACCTCTTTCTGTTTCCTGAGAGCAAGTTTTTCCTTTAGTCTCTGCTTAGTCTGCCACCTCCTCCAGGAAGCTCCCCACCCGCCACCCCTGTCCTACAGCACACATACCCCCTCTGATGCATCTCTTACCCTCCCTTAGGTTTCAGTGATCTGTTGGTAGCCCCTTGAGGACAGGAACCATGCTTTGTTCAAAACCTAGGTACAGGGCTCTCTCCTTCGTGGGTACTTAGAAGAGGTGTGCAGTGAGGGAAGGCAGAAAGTGTGTCTTAGCCACGTGTCGTTCCCCCCACACACACACACTCTGGGTCCCTCAGGAGCTTCCTGGCCACCTGGGTTTCCCTCCCTCAGCAGTGTGACCCAGAATGCTGGCCCTCTCTGCCATCCTTCAGAGGGACCTGCCCCCAACCTCCACGCACAGTCCATCCCAACAGCTTCTTCCCTTGTACTCTTTGTAGGACATCCTCACGGACCTGTCAGCGGAGAGTGAGACCCTCAGCTTAGAATGTGGGGTGCAAGACTGTTCGGCACACAAGGTACAAGCCCTGGGGTGTGTGTTCAGGAATGTTCCATTAAGGAGAAGCTCAAAAGGGTCAGGATTTTTCCAACTCTGAATCTCTCCTGTGAATGCTAACCCTACAATAGATAGCTACCATGTGCCAAGTGCTGTTCAAAGTAAGGGCTTTTTGTTCTTTTAGTAGAAATTCTCATGGCAACCTCTCGAGGCTGCTTTTGTTTTTTAAGAGGAAGGAGCAGATTCAGAGCCATCAAGGGACGGCCAGAGGCCACACAGTTATGAACCCCAGTTGAATGCTCTTCTTCCCTTGATGGGAGTAATATATTGTGAAGAGAAGCTTCACCATGTGGTAAAGAGAGCTACACCATGTGACCTCCTCTCAGCAAGGTACAGGGCAGCATCCAGCACACAAGGCCCTCCCGCCCTGTGCCCCCCAGAGGGGCAGCCACCCACAGCACTGCCCTGTCGTCTGGCAGGTTTCCTCTGCCCATGTCACAACACAAGTTCTCGTTTCATTATTACTGTGTTGGTTGGGTGGGGGAGGCTCCTCCTCAAGGGACAGAAATAGCCTTCCTAGAGCAGAATTGTGTTTTAAAAGGTTTTTAATTATGTAACATGATATTTATCATTGTAACCATTTGTAAGTATGCATTCAGTGGTGGCAGATAGTTCAGAATGCTGTGTGTCTGTTACCACCATCTGTACTCAGAATTTTTTCATCATCCCGGACATGAACTCCTTCTCCATTAAGGAATAGCTTTTCCCTCCACTCCCGCAGCCCCTGGTCACCTCCATTCTAGTGCCCCCTGCCCACACCCCAATGTGCTTGCTCTAGGGAACTCACAAAAGTGGAATCAGGCAATTGTTTGTCCTTTCATTGAGCATAGTGTCCCCAAGTTCAGTCCAGGCCGTAGCACATGTCAGAGTCCCCTTCCTGGTCTGGCTGACATCCCACTGTGCACAGATGACCTTTGGTTTATCCATTTGTTCACTAATGGACTGCTGTCAGCGCTGTTGCTGGGAGCAGGGATGGACAGACTACCGTTTGAGTTCCTCCTATTGGTTCTTTAGGGAATCTCCGAGGAGGTGGGATTGCTGGGTCTTGTGTATCTGCTGTGTTTAACTTTTTGAGGAACCACGAGCTATTTTCCTGCAGAGCTACCCCATGTGACATCCTCCCAGCAGGGCACAAGGTGCATGTTCTCCACATGCTCAAGGACACGTACCTTCTGGTTTTTGATTCTTCTAGCCATCCTAGTAGGTGTGAGGCAGTATCTCACTGTGGTTTGGGTTCGCGTTTCCGAGATGATGGATCAGCTTAGAGCAGAGTGTTGACACATTTGAGGGAATGATTTGGTCCCAGGGGTTACAGCAGCTCCTTCTGGGGAGAGGGATGTTGAGGTGCAGGGCAGCAGGTCTGTGCTGTTTTTATATACTCTGAGTGTTTTTGACCCAAAACATGCATTGCTATCATTGTAATCATGTTTTGTAAGTAAAATGTTTAATCTTTATAAAATACATGTCAAAACCAGAGTGTAGCTGATGGAGCGACAGTGTCCTGCCTGGACGGTTTGCAATGTGGAGCCAGACTGGAGGCTCTTCTGCCACCAGTTAGAAGCATGATGGTCCTGGGAATGTGAATTTTCCCCTCTAACCCTTAGGTGTCTTTTTGTGCCTCAAGTCACAGAAAAGTCCGGTTTAACTACTGGGCACATGTGAAGAAAAACACAGAAAAATGTTAAACTTTTTACAGAGACACATCAACTAGCCAACCACAAAATACCGGTCAGGTTTCAGTGGGCTGGGCCACGGCTCTGTTCTTAGAATCTGCCCTCTGGTCGAGCCTTTGTGCATCCACCCTGTGCGCTCTAGGTCCCGTTCCTGCCAGGAACAGCTCCTCCCTCGGGCCAGGAAGGCAGCAGTGTGATGCCTGAGGGCGTGAACTCTTGCTCCCTGCTTCTGGCTTTGCATGTACAAGTTTTGTCTGATACTGGCCAAAATAGCCAGAGTTTAAGGCTACGCAGCTGAACGCAATCTTGACCTTCATGTGTGTGCGACACACACCAGGGCCTGCAGCCATGGCCATTGTGTCCAGGTCACATTTGGCTATACCTGACCTGAACTGGACACATGGACACTGGTCCCTGACGCATGTGGGAGGTGACTGCCCTGCTGGCCACAGGGAAGGCAGGGAAAGTGCTGTTCACAGATGCTAAACCCTGCAAATCTCTTTTTAGCTTCTCTTGTATGCGGCCAGATTCAGTCTTCTCCCACAGAACTCAGTAATGACCCACTTGGGAATTGGCAGGAACGTTCCAGGCAGTGCCAAGTCTCCCATCTCAATGCAGGATTTCTCCCCCTTGGTCCTGTGAGAAGACAGGCCCATCTTGTCAGTCTGCATGGTGCTCTCTCCATTGAAACTGCTTTGTTTTCAAGAAATCTGTTTCTTAGGACAGCTATACTTGTTAGGAGGTCTTAAATTTTATTTTTTGATATTAAAACCTGACCGCCCCTAGGACTCGGCTTCCAGTGGTCTCAGTTTTGCCTCTGCAGAAACCAGATGCTTAATCAATTATCGTCAGTTCGGAACTTTTATGTTTTAATATCACATTACAAGATCAGTCTTTTATAATCTAAATCTAAGTCATTGGGACTTTGCTGAACTAAACCGTGCTACATGCATGCAGCAAAATGCCACGTAGCTACTGAAAAGCCATAGAAAGATCTGTTGACGTGTAAAGGTGTTGTCGATGTCGCCCCATCCTTAGTTTATGGAAATATTCATAGAGCATCCACTCTTTGCCAGCCCTGCATCAGGTTCCAGGAACACGGCGGTGGGCGGCAGCTGCGGCCGCTGATTCCCCCTCATGCTCCTCACAAATAAGTGTGCACACAGTAATCCTGCCATGTCATGATGGAGCCTGTCTCTTCTGATGACCAATAGCCACCTTCTCTTGTCTGCGTTTTTAGGGGATTTCTCAAGCTGCCAGATATGTTTACCAGCGCCTCGTCAACGATGGGATTTTGAGCCAAGCATTCAGCATCGCTCCCGTGAGATTTTAATTTTTCTTTAATTGTTGTCGTCCACGGTTTGCTTTTTTTAAAAAATTTGTAACCCTGCCATGTTCTGCTTCTGTCCTGTAGGAGTATCAGCTCGTGGTGGTGGGGCACAGCCTGGGGGCGGGCGCCGCAGCCGTGTTGGCCATCATGCTCCGGAACTCATACCCGCAGGTCCGGTGTTACGCCTTCTCCCCACCCAGGGGGCTACTGAGGTACTTGCTCTGCGTCAAGCCTGGGCCATGGTGCTCCACACTGGGCTTTTCTTTGTGATTTCATTCTGCTTTCTCTTCCTTGGCACCAGTTTGTTTCAGGCCCTGTTCAGTTGAAGACTGAATATCAGCCTTTCATAGGTCTATGTGAGCGGAGCTCTGCTGCCTAAATGAGACAGCACTAAGGGTTTGTTTTTTAAATGGAGATGCACCTGACCTGTAGCATTGCTTTCGTATCAGGAGCGCAGCGGTAATGACTTGGTATTTGTATATGTTGTGAAATGATAACATGACAGGAAGTCATGTTAACACTTACCACGTTAACATAGTTACAGAATTTTTTTGCTTGTGGTAAGAACCTGTAAGACTTGTTCTCTCAGCGGCTTTCCGACACGCAGTGCAGTATCATTAACTTGAGTCCCCGTGCTGCGTACTCTACGCCCGTCAGTCTCCATGACTTATTTATGACTGGGAGTTTGTACCCTTTGGCTCCCCTCACCTACTCCACAAACCCATGTGTTCTAGATCTTTGAGCTTGGTTTTTAGTTTGGGGTTTTTTTTAGATTTACATGAACGGGAGATCATACAGTATTTGTAAAGATAAATGAGTCTGCCTCGCTTATCTCACATAGCATAATGCCTTCGGGTCCATTCATGTTGTTGCAAATGGCAGGATTTCCTTTTACTCTATTCTGTTTTCATTCTGTTTTCTGGCCACTGTGTATGCATATGCACGCACACTGTTTTGTCCATTCATGTGCTGATGGACACTCATGTTGTGGTTTCCATGTCTTGGCTCTTGCAAATAATGCTTCAGTGCACCTGGGATGTGGACATCTCTTTGAGTTAGTATTTTCTTTTTTTTGGATACATACCCAAAAATGCAATTGTTAGATGATAACGGTAGTTTTTTCAGTTCTCTGAGGAACTGCCATAGTGTTTTCCACAGCAACTATGCCAGTTTACATTCCCACCATTAATGCACATGGGTTCCCTGCTCTCCATCTCTTCACCAACACCTGGGGTTTCTTGGTTTGGGGGGGGCTTTTTTTTTTTTGTAAGATTTATTTATTTGTTTATTCATGAGAGACAGGGAGAGAGAGAGAGGCAGAGACACAGGCAGAGGAAGAAGCAGGCTCCATGCAGAGAGCCTGATGTGGGACTCAATCCCGGGTCTCCAGGATCATACCCTGTGCTGAAGGCGGCGCTAAACTGCTGAGCCACCCAGGCTGCCCTGTTTGGGGGCTTTGTTTTTGTTTTTGATACTAGCCATTCTGATAGATGTGAGGTGGGATCTCATTGTTTTTTGTTTTTTTTTTTTTTTTAATTTTTATTTATTTATGATAGTCACAGAGAGAGAGAGAGAGGCAGAGACACAGGCAGAGGGAGAAGCAGGCTCCATGCACCGGGAGCCTGATGTGGGATTCGATCCCGGGTCTCCAGGATCGTGCCCCAGGCCAAAGGCAGGCGCCAAACCGCTGCGCCACCCAGGGATCCCTCATTGTGGTTTTGATTTGCATTTCCTGATAAGTAGTGATGCTGAGCACCTTTCTGTGTAACTGTGGGTCATATGCATGTCTCTTTTTGGGAATCTCTATTAATATCCTCTGCCCATTTTTTTTAATCTTACTGTCTTTTTTGCTGTTGGGTTGTGTGAATTCTTAATATATTTTGGGTATCAACCCTTTTCAGAGATGAGATTTGCCCATGTTTTCTCCCATTCCTTAGGTTGCCTGTTCATTTTGTTGGTGGTTCCCTTTGCTGTGCAGAAGCTTTTCCGTTGGATGCAGTCCTTTTTTATTTTGGCTTTTTTTGCCTTTGCTTTTAGTGTCAGATCAAAAAAAATTATCACCAGGACACATGTCAAGTAGTTTATTGCCTGTTTTCTTCGAGTTGTTTTATGGTTTTAGGTCTTTTTTTTTTTTTTTTTTAATTGAAAGATATTTTATTGGCTTTTAAAAGACAAATGCAAATGAGAATATCTTACTCAGAAAATTAATTTTCAAAAGTGTCTTAAATGAAATAAATATAATATCTAATACAATCTCTTCCTGTAAGAATCTCTAAGATGGCAATGCTATAAAAACCAAGCTTCTCAACTGAGAATCCCTAGAACTGGCATGTCCCTTAAAAAGAAAATAAAAAAATTTTCTTTTCTTTTTTTTTTTTTTAATTTTCTTATAAAGGACATGTGGAATACTCATTTTTTAAAAATCTGTCCTAAAACAAGCTATCTTTAACACTCAAATTTTCTCTATATATTAAGTTCACTTAATTTTAAATTAATGAAAAGATATCCAGACAGTTTCTAAGAAAACAACGCAGAAAGTAATTTATGCATGGTTATTTACAGAAAGAGTCTGCTAAAGAATAATGTAAATATCATGTTCAAAAATCTGACAAAGCTTTTCTATAATCGGTTTTAGGTCTTATATTCAAGTCTTTAATCCATTATGAGTTAATTTGTGTGTGTGTGTGTGTGTGTGTGTGAGAGAGATGTGAGATGGGGTCCAGTTTCATTCTTTTGCAAGTGGCTTCAGTTTTCCCATCACCGTTAATTGAAGACACTGTTCTTTCCCCATCAGTATATTTTTGGCTCTTTTGTTGTAAAGTACCTCTGGGATCTGTATCTGTTTTGTGCCAGTACCATACGGTTGTGATTACTGTGGCTTTGTAACAGTCTGAACTCAAGGAACATGAGGCCTCCAGCCTGGTTCTTCCTTCTCAAGATGGCTTTGGCTGCTTAGGGTTTTTTTGTGGTTCCACATAAATTTTAGGATCAATTGATCTGTTTCTTGAAAAATGCCATTGGAATTTTGATAGGGATTGCACTGACTCTAGGTTTCTCTGGGTAGTGTGGACATTTTAACAGTATTGATTCTTCCAGTCCAGGAGCACAGAACATCTTTCTATTTGTGTCTTCAGTTTCTTTCATCAGTGTCTTACTACTTGTGGGGTACACGTCTCCACCTCCTTGGTTGAATTTCTCACTTCATATTTTTTTTTTCACTACAGTTGTAGGTGGGATTGCTTTATTTTTCTGATAGTTCATTATTACTTTATAAAAAAGAACAGATTTCTGTACATAGGCATACCTTGTTTTGTACTTTGCAGATACTGTTTTTTAAATTTTTTTTTAATAAATTAAAGATTTTGGCAACCTTGCCTTAAAAGCAAGTCTATTGGAGCCATTTTTCCAACAGCATTTGCTCATTTTTTTTGTCTGTGTCACATTTAATAGTTCTTGCAATATTTCAGATTTTTTTCATGATTTTATATTTTGTTAAGCTGATCTGCAATCAATGATGACTTCCTGAAAACCCCCAACAGTGGTTGGCATTTTTTAGCAATAAAATATTTTTTAAAGTATGTACATTGGTTTTTTAGACATGTTATTGCATGCTTAATGGACTGCAGTGTAGTGTAAACATACCTTACATGCACTGGGAAAACAAACAGTTCATTTTACAGTATTGCAATATTTGCTTTACTTCAGCAGTCTCTAACTGAACCTGCAAGACTCTCAAGTTATGTCTGTATTGATTCTGTATCCTACAACTTTACTGGATTTGTTTACTGATTATTTTTTAAGTGTGAAAAGTACATTTTTCTTTTCTTAACATACTTAATCCTATATAATCTTTTGCCCTGATTATAAAAGAAATTTGTGCTACAATTAAAAAAGAAGGGCGCCTAGGTGACTCCGTCGGTTAAGCATCTGACTTCGGCTCAGGTCATGATCCTAGGATCCTGGGATCAAGCCCTGCATTGGGCTCTCTCCTCAGCCTTGAGTCGGCTTCTCCCTCTGCTCCCCTTCCCCCCTACTTCCTGTTTGTGCTCAAATAAATAAATAAAATCTTTTTAAAAAATTAAGAATAAGATGGAAAAAAGGGAGGAAAAAAATTCATATCCATCATAGAAATTTCAGAAAATATAAAAAAGTGGAAAGATCAAAGATCTACCCAGAACTCACCATTATAACTATTTAGGTTTGTTTACTTCCATCTCTGTGTGTGTATTTTACAAATTAACATGATATTCTATATACACTATATACTTATATTGTTTGAGAACATGTTTTTTATAGAACTCATTAGTATTCTATCATCTGGTTATACCATTTTTATCCTACCACTGTGGGATATTTACATTCATTTTTTCTATTATTACAAGTAATTGTCACATATATAAATATTGATGTACCTTTTAAATGTTTAGTTCTTTTTTTAAGATTTTTCTTTTATTTTTTTTTATTTTATTATTTGAGAGAGAGTGCGAGAGCACAAGGAGCAGAGAGAGAGGGAAAAACAGACTCCTCACTGAGCAGGGAGCCCAACGTGGGGCTCAATCCCAGGGCCCCAGGAGCATGACCAGAGCCCAAGTAGATGCTTCACCGACTGAGCCATCCAGGTGCCCCTAAGTTCTTTTTAGATTAAAATATATATACTTGTACATATAAAAAGACACGAGTAATTTTTTAAAATAACAATTTGTAAGTTGTGAAACATTAACATAAAACATTTTTGAGGGACACCTGGGTGGCTCATCTGGTGAGCATCTGCCTTTGGCACAGCATGATCCTGGGATCTGGGATCAAGTCCCACATCAAGCTCCTTGTGGGGAGCTTGCTTCTTCCTCTGCCTGTGCCTCTGCCTCTCATTATGTCTCTCATAAATAAATAAAATCTTAAAAAAAAACCAAAAACATATTTTTGAGAACAATAAGTAAATGTCCATACAGGTTGTATGCATTTTGCTGTGGTTGCCTGGGGTTGGAGGTGGGACTGATTGCCAAGGGATACAGGGAGCTTTTGGGGGTGATGGAAATGCTCTTTATCTTAATGGTGGTGGTAGTTAAACAGCTACATGGATTTGTCAGAACTGGTTGTACACATATGGCAGGTGGTTTTGCTGTCTACTTCAGGAAAGTGAGCTGTGTGAAAATACTTTTGCTTGAAAAGTAGCTTTACCACCTATAGACACATAATAGTTTGGATTTGTATGGTTTTGAAATTTAATTTTTTTGAAATGTATTATTTTTAAGATTTTATTTGACAGAGAGCGCACAAGCAGGGGGAGGGGCAGAGGTGGAGGGAGAAGCAGGCTCCCCACTGATCAGGAGCTCCATCCCAGGATTTTGAGATCATGACCTGAACCCAAGGCAGGTGTTTTACCGACTGAGCCACTGAGGTGCCCTTATTTTTTTGAAATTTATCCAATTAGAATTGTACTTAATTTACCCTGTGACTTCTCTTTTTTGTTCCACATTATGTTTGCTGCCTGTAAGATGTGATCCTGTCAGTTCTGGTTCTGTTTCGTCCTATATCCATCACAAAGGTTTGTTTTGCTGGTGATGGTCATTGGTTGTTTGGACCCTCTCTGGGTGTAGACCGAGGGTGGGGGGGTGTTACTGGATCACGGAGTGTGCGTGTGCGCATGCCCCGCCTCTGCATGTGAATGCCCCTTGCTCTACAAAGGGGCTCTGCCACTGTCCTTTGGCCTGCAGCGGATGGGAGGTCACCTCATTCCACATTCTCACCAACCGTTAATCTCAGATTTAAAACTTTCCCAGTCCAATGGGCACATAGTGATGTTTCATCGTGATTTAACTTACATATCCATGATTGCTAACCAAGTTGGTTCTCTTTTCAGGTCTTTATTGGCTGTTGAGTTTCCACTTTTGTGATGTTCTTTTTGGCCATTTTTCCGTCGGGTCGGTTCTTCCTCTCATTGATTTGTAAACACATATATTCTGTAATCTGTTTTTTGTGGCTGCAAGTTATCTGTCATGAATATGCTCTCTCCTGGTCCTTGGTGTGCTTTTTTCCTTGAGTCCTGTCTTCAGGTCATCACTTCTTAATCGTAACACTAATTTGTCTATCTTCCCGTTTATGATTTTTGTATCGTAAGGATCTGGACCTTGTGTCCTCTACTCTTTTAGTCTGGCCTTTCAGCTTTCTGTCAGTCTCTTTGTTTCACTGAGTTTCTGTTTGTGGTGTGAGGCAGGGAACCAGTTTTATTTCCTCTGCACATGGCACATTATCATAACCCCTACCCTACTGCTGACATCAAGTGTGGGCATCCACTAGTGCAAATCCTTTTACTTTTGAAAAAGCATCTTGGCTATCCTTGGCCCTTGACATCTCCATGTCAGCTTCAGAATCAGTTTGGTAAATTCCGTGAACTAAAAGCTTAGAATTTTTATTTCAACTGCCTCTATTTTGTAGGTAACGGACATTGAGCTTTCCTACCTTTGAACATGAAATCACATTTCAAACTTCAGGGAGTCTTTAGTGTCTTTCAGTTGAGTTTTATGATTTTCTACATCTTTTGTTGTCATAGATCAGTCTTCTGAGAAATTTGCCAAGATTTTGTATCCAACAGCCTCATTAAATCTGTTTATTAGTTAGAATTCATTTTCGGATGCCTTTTTTTTTACTCTATAAACTAATTTCATGAATGACAGTTTTATCATCCTTTTGCCTTTGGGGTTTGATAGGATCACCATTATCGGTCCCCTCCACGCACCCCCGGGTATACAAGGATCTTTTTGTCACTATGGTTTTGCCTTTTTTGATGCCATATAAATGGAATCCTACAATGTGCAGGATTGTGTTGCATTTCTTCTACTCAGTAAGATGCATCCAGGTTATGTGGACATTTGCTTTATTCTGAGTGTATGATCTTCAGTGTATCTCACTTCGAAGTTGTAGATTCTCCAGTCTGTGAAGGTTTACAGAGTGCCTCTGCTGTGTTCTCACACTCTTTCAGGGCCTCCCAACAGATGGGTGGCACCTCCCTCCACTTGATCTTGTTGGGTATCTCCAACCTCTTGCTCCTACCTCTGTATCTTTACTTTTAGTGCTACAATCTAGATAGTTCTTCAGATCTATTTACTTGGTCACTGGTTCTCTCTTCACTGCTTCTAATGATCTGTTAAATGGAATTGGAATTTTCATACAAAAATTAAAAATCAAAATTAAGTAGTATAAGCCACCATTTAATCAGCTTCCATAATTTGTTAACATAACCAATCTTCACGTACACACCCTACTTCCCACACATCCCTGTGGCTAGAGTACCTTGAAACAAATCTGAGACCTATCATTTCATCTGTAAATACCCTGGGGGTCCTTAAAGCAGAGAGCACTTGGAGAAAATTTGATTCCAGTAATTGGTCATGTTCTCCCAATTATCTCCTAAATGTTTTACAGTTGATTTTTTTAAATTCCAAACAAGGATATAGTGGATTTGCCTTGTAACTACTTTTTTGTTATTGTTTTTAAATCAGATTTAATAGCCTATGTACAGGGAATCCACACAGACATGGAAATAATGTAATTCTCCTTTAACATACAGATATTTCAGTTCCGGGGCCCCTGGGTGCTCAGTCGGTTAAGCATCTGCCTTTGGGTTGGGTCATGATCCCAGAATTCCAAGATGGAGTCCTGCATGGGCTCTGTGCCCAATGGGGAATCATCTCCCTCTGCCCGACTCACTCGTGCGCTCTTGCTCTTTCAAATAAATCTTAAAAAAAAAAAAAAAAGACATTTCAGTTCCCTCTGTATCTGAAACCACATTACTTGTTCTGGAGAATCCACATTCTGGATTTCTCTTGTATACTCACTATGCTGCTTCCCATGTTCCTCTGCACTACTGGCTGTACGTCCTAGAAAATGGTAATCATAATACATGGTAGCCGTGGCGTGCTCTGACAAACTTATATAAGAGCTGCAGTGAATAGCCTTTTGCATCTCTTTACCATTTTGCCAAAGCGTCTTTGTTAGATTCCTCCAAGTGGGGTTCCTGGGTCAAAGGATACAAGCATAGGCTTGATTTTGATCTGGTTGATGGATGTTGTGGCTTTACTAGAATCTGGAAATGTGTTGCTCTGGTTGGAGTCTCTCCATTTTATTTCTCTTCCCCTTTAAAGAGTAGAGAACAGTTTTATTCTCTGAAACTTAGCTCACTGACCTTGGCAGAGTGACCTGATTTCTCTTTGTGGAGTTCTTTATGGGCAGTATAATCCTCAGACCTCACTAATTTTTATTTTTCTGAAATTTCAGCAAATCCCTTTATGAATACTCTAAGAATTTCATCGTGTCACTTGTCCTAGGCAAGGATGTCATTCCCAGGTGAGTCCACTGGATGCTTCATCTGGGTTTGGGGTGGCTGAAAGGCCAAGTTCTGAGCCTCAATCTGGTCTTTTGCTAAACAGGTTAAGTGTGACTAACCTGGAAGATTTGAAGAAGAGAATCTTGCGAGTGATTGCTCACTGTAACAAGCCCAAGGTAACTTGGGGTGCCTGTGAGAGGATCTAAGGAGTCTGCGGCTGTATGTGCCAAGGAGAGGATATTTCTAAATTCAGAGCCTCTTAGACCACAGCATTTGATGCTGTTGCCTGAAGCTCTACCTTCTGTACAGATCTTTGGCATCCTATAACGATGCTGAAGAAAGCAAACGGCTCAGTCATGAGATGTCACAGTCAGAATACTGACTAGAACCATCCCTGTCCTAGTTAGGTGATTTACCTTCTCATGCTTTCTTAGCCCTGTCTTGTGACCAGCAGTATTTGGCAGGCGAGAATTCTACCACTGAACCACCAATGCACCAGCAGTATTTGGATGCTTTTGGTCTCAAAGCTTAGAAAAAAAGGCTCCCAGAGTTTAAGAAGCACTAGCAAATTTATACAGTGGATTATTCTAGTCACTAGAAATGGTGACATAAGTTTATGTTTACCAATAAAGATATCTATGATGTGTTGAAGTTTTAAAAAGGGCAGATTTAAAAAATTCTTAGCGATGTGATCCAAGGCAGGGGATATAGAGAAGTTTTTAACCTGTTTTCTAGCATTTCTTTGATGCTACTCAGAAATTTTAATTTAAAATAACTTTCTCCTTACCCACTACCCCCCCAATCCAGAGTTTTAAAAATTAATAAATCTCTTTAAGGAAAAGTCAAGCTGGTTGGCAGAACTACCTGAAAAGAATGAAAAATGATAATGATTTTTCCTCAAAATCTGCAGGATTTGGTTTTCACATATTACTTCAAGTCTGATATGGCTTCACTGGCCAAGAGACACAGGAGGTCGGGCCACTGACCTCCACACTCCTAAGACCCAGGATTTATTTATTTTTTAATTAATTAATTAATTATGATAGAGAGAGAGAGAGAGAGGCAGAGACACAGGCAGAGGGAGAAGCAGGCTCCATGCACCGGGAGCCCGACGTGGGATTCGATCCCGGGTCTCCAGGATCACGCCCCGGGCCAAAGGCAGGCGCCAAACCGCTGCGCCACCCAGGGATCCCCAAAACCCAGGATTTAAAGAGACCACTGGTCTGAGCTCTGAGGATCACGGTCCCTAAGCACAGGTTTCTGGGTCCAGGGTCTGTGTTGACAGTGCCAGCCGCACAGTGTAACGAGCGTACTGCCTTCTTGGGTCTCTCCTTCAGTACAAGATCCTGCTGCACGGGTGTTGGTATGAGCTGTTCGGAGGAAGCCCTGATAACTCTCCCACGGAGCTGGATGGGGGCACCCAGGGGGACCTAACACAGCCGCTTCTGGGGGAGCAGAGCCTGCTAACACATGGGTCCCCGACATACAGCTTCTCCAGCGACTCCCCCTTGGAGTCCCCCACCAAGTACCCACCCCTCTACCCTCCCGGCAGGATCATCCACCTGGAGGAAGAAGGCACTTCGGGGAGGTGAGTGTGGGCAGTGTGGGCAGAGGCCACTAAGCAGGTGGAAGACGAGGCACACGGTGGCGCCCTAAAGGGAGGCTTAGCCAGGTCACCTCTTGTCCTTCTCAGGTTTTGCCGTGCTGCTGCTCAGTACTGTGCGAGGTGGTCCCATGAATCACAGTTCAGCAAAATACTCATCGGCCCAAAGATGTTAACAGACCACATGCCTGACGTCCTGATGAAGGCCTTGGACAGCGTGGTAGCCGACAGGGCTGCATTTGTTCTCTGTCCAGCCGGAGGCAGCTCGAACGTGGATGTGGTGTAACTGGGGCTAATGCCACCTGCTCCGGGATGACTCACTTTTGTTCTTACATGGACAAAATCAGAGTGATTCCATGATGCCAGTACCTTGGATGTCCATTGGTAGGAATCTGGTGGGTACTAAATTCGATGGTTTTCTAAATCACTGAATAACTTGGGAAGTGACTTTGATCCAAGTATTAGCAGGATCAGTTATCAGGAGAGAGGACTGAGATGATGGGACTCAATCTGAAGCTTCAGGGCAACTCCCTTGGTGATCTGAGAACTGTCCCAGGAAAGGGTGGGAACCCAAGGCCAGGTTTAAGACCCGGATGGATCTGTAGATTCCCACCCCTTAGGCCACCTTTTTGCTGACAGGTTCTTACCATTGTTTAGAGGAGACCTGCATGCAGATCTGCAGTTTATTTTGCAAACTGGATTTTCCTGGCTGCACCAACTCAGTACTCCATTGTCAGGGCACAGATGGGTTTCTCCTGGGTGGCCTGAAGGGCTGGCTCCAAGGCTGGGCTAGGAATGGGACCACTGCCCCCAAGCACTCCAGTCTCAATTTCAAGCTGTTTCATTTTCACAAAATATTCTGGCTTTTGGAAATCAGCCAGTGGACTCGGAGTGAATAAAGCACTTACACGTGTCATTACTGTGATGTATTTATCTATTGGATATTTCCAGGAAGGTTTTACCAGCAATCCTGCTGTAAAAGTTTTGTCCATTGTGAACAAAAATGAAGCCTTAGGCTTTTTTGGAGCTTTGGCCTAAAGGTTGAAGATCACACAGGCATCTGATTTAACCCCACCAAAGTGCTAGAAAATGACAGTAAACAGATCTCTTTAAAAAGCATAAACCCACACGGATGGGGAAAGAAGAGAAGGAACAATTGGTTGGCTAGAGATAAAATCCTAAGTGGAGGAGGAAAAACCAGAACTACCCTGGTTTAGGATTCTGATCCCCTCTCCCCTGTGCACAGCAGGGAACCAGTGAAAGTGAGGCTGCTTATTTGAAAGCTGGAAGTTTGGCCCTTGGGTTTGTTCTGGGGGGGAAGAGCCCTAGACAGCAGTGCAGTGGGGGGCGGGGGGAACAACACACTCCTCAGCTTCTTCTACTTAGGTGTCTTAACTGCCACAGGTTTTGTGTCTAAACACAATTCCTGTACGTTCCTAGTGGCAGAAAGCTAAGAGATTTTGGACACCTGTTGCTACCACCTATGGTGCCTGGTTTCCAGTCTGCCCCCTTCCCTTTATTTTTTTAATTTTTTTAAAGATTTTATTTTTATGTATTCATGAGAGACACAGAGAGAGGCAGAGACGCAGAGGGAGAAGTAGGCTCCATGCAAGGAGCCTGACGTGGGACTCAATCCCAGGACTCCAAGATCATGCCCTGAGCCGAAGGCTCAACCGCTGAGCCACCCAGGCATCCCTTCCCTTTAAGATTTATTTTAGATTGAGTGAGCATGGGGAGGAGGTAGGAGGGGAGAAAGAATTTCAGACCACACTGAGTGTAGGGAGCCCATTGCAGGGGTCAATTCTCAGACCCTGAGAGATCATGACCTGAGCCAAAACTGAATCAGACGTTCAACCAGTTGTACCTCCAGGTGCCCCCCCAGTCTGCTTTCATAGCCTCACAACTTCTAAGCATGGGCCCGGGTCTACCGGGCACAGAAAAACAAGGGACCAGGAGTAGCAATCCCAGCTACAGCGTGGGAACAGAGAAAGCATTGCAACCACAAAACAGGTCCCGAGGCTGGAACACGACGGAGGATAACCCCTGAAGGTGAAAAGCATGAGCACTGGACTCCAGGGCAGCTGGGCAACAGCGCCCCAGCCGACAGAACCCACAAGCAAAAAGGCTCAGAGAAGCCCAGGCTGTGCAAGACGGGAAGAAATCTCACAGAGCTTATCAACATAAGTTCACTCCACACAACAGAAATGGCCAAGGAAGACCCGAGGGAGCGGCCTTCAAAACGGAAAGGAAACCATTTCCACTCCAGCACTTCGGACCAGCCAGGAAGGATCAAGGGAGAAGGAAGTTGTTTTCAAAGACACAAGGCTGAGAAACCCATTTCCCACACACTTACTTCTTTCTCAGGAAACTCTTGGAGGTGTTCAAGATAAAGCAAATTAAAAAGGAGTTGGCGGCATGTAGCTGGCTCAGTCATTTGCGCGTGGGCTCCTGATGCTGGAATTGGGAGTGAGGCCCACAGTGGCCCAGGGGATACGAAGATCAGCACATCAGGGAACAGTGGCCCAAGGATTCTGAGACTTTTAGGAAAATGAAATTTGTGAAACAAAATAAATCTACACGTTTGAGATTTAGATCACAGATGGAAGTTCACTTACTAGATCATTAAGCAAAATCGAAATTAAGCAAAGTACCAGTTATTCCTAAAAAAAAAGCAGTTGTGCAGCCAAGTTTTGTTCCTCCACAGCTCAGCAAGGAATATTCACATGGATACTCAATAGTGACCACCAACCAAAATAATTCTGTTTAGGGAAGGGAGTGGGGGGAGTTGCCACTCCAGGAGTATCTGTGGTAGCAGCTGAAACTGAAAATGCAACCAGCCATAAAGTGACTTAGCCTGACCCCCAGGGCCCGGGGCGGGGGGGCTGGAGACTGAAGCAAATAAATTGCCTGTGATTTAATTAACCGTGCCTATGTAACAAAGCCTCTAGAAAAAAACCTGTAAGAATGGGGGGTGGGTGTAGCTTACAGGCTGGGGAGCATGTGGAGATTTGGGGAGGCTCCATGCCCCTCCCCCATACCTGGCCCTAGGCATCTAGGCATCTCTTCCATCTGGCTGTTGGGAGTCTATCCATCCTTTCATAACTGGTGATCTAGTAGGTTTAAAAAAAAAAGGGCATCACTTAGACATATGGAGAGAAACAGTTAAAAGAACTCAAATTGACTGCCTTTGGGGACGGTGTGAAGAGAGAAGGCTGCTGTTTTTGTAGCAAACCTTTAGAATTACATGATCTTTTTTTTTAATTCATAAGAGACCCAGAGAGAGAGAGAGGCAGAGACCTAGGTAGAGGGAGAAGCAGGCTCCCCATGGGGAGCCCGATGCGGGACTTGCTCCCAGGACCCGAGATCATGCCCTGAGCCGAAGGCAAACCTCAACTGCTGAGCACCCAGGCATCCCTAGAATTATGTGGTTTTTAAACTCTTTAAAAAATACTCAAAGCGATCTTCAGAGCAATAAAAAGGATTACTTAAAAAACTGATTCTAACATGACCAGTTCATAGTACAGTTTCAGGCTCCAGAAAGAATCTGATTCAAAGTCATCATTAGCCTCTTCCCTATCAGGCTGCCACCGTCTGCCTCAGCCCAGAGCTCTGGCCCAGGATGTATGCACATGCACCCCAGTGTGGATGTCACCTAGGTCTCCCCAGCATTCAGGAGGTGCAGAACCCAACCTGATTCCCCAGCTCCTCTTCAGGAGGGGCCCCTTCCAAGCCCTCCAGTATGAAAACATGCACTGGGAATTAGGTTTCCCACAACCCAGGATTTTCAGGTGAGACAACCGAACACACCCCAGGAAATTGCTCGAGCTCTTAAGAATTCAAGTATCACAATCATATGATTCAAGGATTTATTAAGTCATACATGCAAAACATACTGCTAATTGCATTAGCAAAAGATCAATGTAAAAACACTCCACGATTCTGTAACTGTCAATTTAAAAAATGTTGTTCTATTTTATTGGTTGAGAGGTCCAACCTTGTATTCTTGCCAGTGGGTAAGTCGTACAGAACTTCGTTAGCACAAGCACGGGCTTACAGAATGTCACAGACCCAAGGGAACATGGTCAGGCAGGGCAACGGGAAGCGTGTGTCCGGGGGGTGAGGCAGAGGAGGGCCAGCGTTAGTCAGGGGACAGTATTGGTGATCTGGCAAGACAGTGATGTTAAGAAAGTTCATAGTTTAGGAATATCTAAAATATTTCAAAAACTGTAAAGCTGCAACACATGATTTTTACACCTAGTTACTAGAAAACTAAGGAGAGTGCTTATTAGCTTTGAATAAAGTAACAAGGAAACAGGAATGCACTTTACTAATCTACAAAAAAAAATTTCTAATGCATTATCAGAAAGATTTTATAATACAAGGAGGCATATTGCTCGTTAAGAAGGGGTTCTATAAGAAAAGCACTAAGTTAGCAACTATGGGTACAACCAGTTCAAAGATGAATTAAATGCCCAATTTCAGGAAGGATGGCAGGTCTAAGAAAAAGGAAAAGCTTAAAACACTTAGTGATAATACCGACCTTTCTTCATTTACTGCATTTGACAGAAATTAACCTTTTAAAATTTTACCCGTGACACTTTTATTCAGTTTGATTATGACGTGTACAATGTAGTGTAAATTAACCTCCGGATTTTGTCAAAATACTGTCTTTATCCTTTGATCGCGTCACGTGCTGTGCCCCCCGCCCTCATTGGAGGAACATGGGAGTGAGAGGTCTGTTCAAAATGTCAGCAAAAGCGAATACACTAACTTTTTAAAAAAATTTCACTACAAAATCAAAAAGACTGATCCAAAGAATTGAGTCATTATGCTCCTTCCGTGAGGACATACAGTACAGTTAGGGCGTGGCCACGGGCTTAGATGGCAATGTGGCAACAGCTCGAGGAGGCTGTGCGGCTTTCCTACTGGAAACTAGCAAGCACAGGTCTGCAGGTCCAAACCTGAGACACTGCCGTCTCTTCTGAAGGACAGGGATCTTGAACGGTTTAGTGCTTAGTGTTCTCAGCACAATGCAACTTAGTTCACAAGGTATTTTGGCAACTCTTAATCTGAGCAAGAATAGGGGCTTTTGAAAAATAAGGCTTTAAGAAAGCTGGCCATTTTAGGGCTAAATTTTAATGTGAAAGTTTGAAGTCTTACACTTTAAACAAAACCTAAAAATTACTGATTGGTTCAAATGGTTTTATGGAAAAACTAATCTGTAACAAAAACTTGGCATTGAGTGCGAAGGCTCCACCATTTTTGAGCAAAGCGTACAAAGGTTCTGAGGGGGATGGGGCAGGGGAACCCAACATTTACAACAGCAGGCATTTTCTCTTCCTCTTCTTGACGGGAGGGGGGCAGAGAACCGCTCGAATAGCTTCATCAAACACTGTCTTGAGGCCTCGCTGCGTGAGAGCAGAGCACTCCAGGTATTTTACAGCACCTGCCGAGAAACACAGCCTCATAGCCACATGTGGAGCCCACCCTTCTGTCCAGGAGGAGGGCAGGAAGCAGCTCCCCAGGCCCAGACTCCTGACAGCCCGCTGGGCACAGCAGAGCAACCCCTGACCTGCACCCGGAGCTCACCTACTGAGCGCTCACACTGAGAGCTTTGCCTGGCTGGCTCCCCAGAAGTCAACCATAGCCTGAGTCAGAAAAACATGCTCTTTACTTCCCACAGACTGGACTCCTGTCTCTGCCATGAAAATAAAAGCACGTGCAAAGCAGATGTGAAAATGCAGATTTCCTACCGATCTCCTTAGCCATGGCCAGACCCTGTGGGTAGGTGATGGGAGTCAGCTTCTTCTCCTTCAGTTTCTCAATCGTGTCTTTGTCGTCCCTGAGATCAAGTTTAGTCCCCACCAAGATGATAGGGGTGTTGGGACAGTGGTGTCGCACTTCAGGGTACCACTAAATGTAAGAGAGGAAGAGAGTCACCACACCCTCCCTGATGAACCTCTTTTGCCTAAATTACATCCCCACAGGTGTCAAACTGTCAGCCACTCCTTAGTTGCTGCAGAGTCCTCAACAAGACACAGCATCCCATCCTTCAGCCCTGCTCACCTTGCAATACCTTCCAGAACCATGGGCCTACCTGTGGGCATTCGAATAGCAAGCTGGGACTCCCAAGAACAGGCAAGGAGGGAACATCCCCCTCCCCCAAACCACTACCTCTTGGTAAAATGAGTTAAATTCTTAGATGGTCTCTTGAGAAACCTCCCTATTCAGCAAAAAAGTCAACTATCGACTGAGGTCTCAGCTCTGCCACCATGAGCCCCACTGAACACATCCCTGACCACAACTGGAGGACATCCTGCACATGTCATTTTTCACAAGTGACCAGGGCAGCAGTGGAAAGTCATGGTCACTATTTTTATTAGACAACCCCATCAGGCAGACTCCAAAGTGCTCACTACTTTAGCAAGGAACAAAGCGTTTCTGAATCAGGCCCTGAAACTTCAGAACTCTACATAATAAAGTCATATACTTCAAAACTGATTTGCTACCTAAGTAGAATTACAACATCAATTTAAATAATTAAAACTCCTATCACCAAGTGTTATTTTTGCTTCCCAAGGAGACATTACATAACAAGATGTTCCTCTAAAACATTCCCCACTTACCTTTGCTCGAACATTTTCAAATGATGCAGGACTCACAAGAGAAAAGCAAATTAAGAATACATCCTATAAAAAGGAAACAGGGAGGCGTTTAGAAATGGTCTTACAATGATGAATGCACTTTGCTTTGTAAATGCTGTTGGGAATGAATCATGAGACGAACTGCGTATATGTACCAGCAGCTTGTGTCTAAAGCTTGCTTCCTGGTTCCCCCCTTCAGTTCTGTCAGAAGGCTCCCAAACCAGAGCCAGCACATGAAGCAGCCAGTTACTTCTGAAAGGGGGGAGAGGATTTACTAGAATGTGCTCAAATTTACTGGAGGCCAGGGGGGACCTCAAATCAGAACCCCCAGAGGCTTCTTCTCCATCATTTCCAACTCCCCCTGGGAATTTATCCCCTCCACCCCGGAATTTAATGTTCCTATTATATATAGGGACAAAATCAAGCTACCACTCCAATATTTCTGTAAAATGTGATCTCCATTTATCAAAAGCAGAGTTGATTTTAAAAACCTTTATCAACAGTGTGCTTTTCAGTAAACTCCTCATGTGCACATTAAGTACATGTATAGTGGACCACTGGGGTGCAATTAAACTGCTGCTTTAAGAACTGCCACCAGAGTCCCTTGGCCCGGAGTGGGGCTCAGTGGTTTGCTCAGTGAGCACAACCACTGTGCAGAAGGGCAATCTTGTGTGTAAGTGGCCTCTCCTGGCTATCAGCTTCTCAATCCCAAGTGGGGTTCTCTGCAGGACTTAGAGCGTGCGGCAGTGGCAAAGTGGAGATTCAGAGGAAAAGTCAGTGCAGACTAAATACCTGGAAGATTTTCTGACTGAATGTAAAACATATCTCCCATTCTGTATTGTGTAAGAAGCCAAACTAAAATATTTACCTGTACTTAAAAATGCTTAAGAGTTTCTAAAATGCTAGGTTTATAAGACATTTTCCTGGAAAAAGGCAGCTATGCTTTGTGAAATGTACCCAATTCCCAAGCTAACACTTTCACCAATCCAGCTGATGTCTTGTACCTGGAAAGGGAGAGAAACATCCCACACAACAGCTTTTTTAAAATGACATTTTCCAAACGCTAGCGCATGCACAGGCTCGTCCAAGAATCACCTCGGCATTTTGGCACCTGATTACGTCACTTCAAAGCAAAGGTGGGTTAGCTCACCAGCACCGCACAGCCATGCCGCAGACAGGCCCGCACACCGGATACCACAGCGGAGGAGGCCCTGGCAGCCACGGTTAGTCCCCCTTGGGCTCAAGCATGGGCTCCATGGTGGGCTTGGGGCAGGGGGCTCCACACCTTCATCTCCAACCCGCCTGAAGAGGCCCCTTCATAAAAGTTCCTCCTTCCCCTTGGGAGGAGGGGAGCAAGCAGTTCACAAACCACTTTAATTCAAGCTAGTAGGTAAACTGTCTCGCTCTACTGAAAGCACATTTTATCAAACAAAACCCCAACCTTGAGTGAATTAAATTTAAAACACTCAAGGAACATGAGGCTCAACAGGAAATTCTGGGAAAACTAAGTGAAATGAGAGAACAGATAAAGCTTGAAACTGAAGTGGATTGAAAGTTTTACATACGGCAATCAGCTTGTCTTTGCCCCTGGAGGGTATATCCTTACCATACGTTTCTCCAACCTAGTAATGCATGAGAACTTTGTCTGAGTTTAGTAAAAACTGAGGAAAATGCAAGTCAATATAATCCATTATTTCTTCATCAGAATTGTCTCAACCCTCCTAAAGGATCTGAAAGCAACTGACAAATACCACCAAACAGTTCATCAAACCCTGTGAAGGTCAACGAGGGTGAAGACAAGATGTCAGGCAGATATGGGGAAGGAGGGGGGCACTCCTTTCTAGCCATGGCAGCGCACAGAGGGTGTGCTTCCAGCAGAAGCCACAACACGCCTG
Source organism: Canis lupus dingo (assembly GCF_003254725.2). Classification (NCBI taxonomy): domain Eukaryota; kingdom Metazoa; phylum Chordata; class Mammalia; order Carnivora; family Canidae; genus Canis; species Canis lupus. The sequence goes on along the minus strand of NC_064248.1, from coordinate 11,581,801 downwards.
AGAAAGCACACGGGTCACGTCCAGGTGAGAAAGGTTAAGGAAGCACCCTTCCTTACCGAAGGGGTATCCCTGTGCCACTGCTGGCTCCCACTGGCAATAGGCACACCTGTCACAGCTCTCCATCCCAGGTCTGAGACCTAAGCCCAGCTGAAGCCGCCGCACGCAGGAAGAGCACCTGTCTGTAAACACAGGCCTCTCAGACGAAGCACTCCCCAGGAGCACGGCCCAGTCAGAGAGCTGTGAACACGGCCAGCCTCCTGTGTGCAAGTGCTGGTCCTCTCTTCCCCCAAATCCTGGGAATGCAGTTTGGATTTAGGGGCCTGAATTACTGGAGTAAATGCACTGAGACCTTTAATTCCCCCCACCCCCAGCTTTGGAGGGGAACGCCCAGAAGGGACAGCATTTCTCATGTTTACCACAGTGCCATCAATTCATTCCTTTGTTCCGACAAAAATCGGAAAGACTTGCTCTTCAAGCAACACAGAAACCTACAATTTTTTTTAAGAGACAGATGGACAAGAGAATTTTTTAAATTTCATCTCATTTAAGTCTCTCTGATCTACAATTCTAACAACATGAAAGTTGCCCTAATTATCCTGGGTTTAATCTATGGGCGACTTTTGAAGATCTGTGCTCCCAAGGCCTTGACATGCCACCAAATATTTATTGTGACACAAAAACTCCTGGGCATTGGCCACAAAAATGCAGCCTCAAAATATCCTCCAACCATATCTGTTCTACCCTTTCCAATTTTTAAGAACATTTTTTTTGAAGAAGAAACATGCTTTCCATCCTACATTAACATTACGCCATCTGCCTGTTCCTTTCTCCTCCTCCTTCCCCCAGCCAAAATATGGCTTTAAAAAATATTTCTAGGGGGATCCCTGGGTGGCGCAGCGGTTTGGCGCCTGCCTTTGGCCCAGGGCGCGATCCTGGAGACCCGGGATCGAATCCCACATCTGGCTCCCGGTGCATGGAGCCTGCTTCTCCCTCTGCCTGTGTCTCTGCCTCTCTCTCTCTCTCTCTATCATAAATAAATAAAAATTAAAAAAAAATATTTCTAGGGGCACCTGGCTGGCTTGGTCATCAGTTAGGCATCTGACCCCTGATTTCAGCTCAGGTCATGATCTCAGGGTCATGGGCTCCACACTGCCTGCTCAGGATTCTTGCTCTCCCTCTGCCCCTCCCTATCCTCTAAAAAACAAAAAAAGCAAAACAAAAATCCTAAAAAAACTAGTTTTCCTAAAAAAAAATTAATTAAAAATAAATAAAATGTCTTATGCTTCTGACACTTATCTCTTCCAGCAGCAAGTCTTTCCCACCTCGGCCTTCTAAACCAACGCCCTGCACAGAGTCCACGCTGCTCATGGCTGGCAGGGCATCTCCATGTTAACGCCTGTCCTCGCAAACCCCCGAGCTCCAAAGCAGGGCCTGGCCTGCTCAGCCTTCCTCCCAGGGTCACCGATGTGCTGGAGCCTCTTTACTCACCTGAGCTGTCCTGAGCCACAAGCTTACCTCTCCTCTAGCTGCTTTCCCCATGCTGGCAGGACACTTCTGACTACACATGCTCCCACCCAGCCCTCATTACCTGTGTATCACAAAGCAGGTCTCCTCCTACATGTGTGAAGGGGGACCATAGAGAGACGAGTGGCTCCTAGCAGGATATGAGCAGACAGACTGTGGGGTGGTGGGGCTCTTCTAGATCCTCCTCTCCGAGGCCTTCCACCTGGCTTTTACTTTCAGACTTGGAATATTTTTTACTACGGGTATTCTATGAACTGAGAAAAGCAGCATGAGACACACAAACAGGGCAAAGACACTACGCATGTGGCATCCAGGAGGAGCTAAGAAAACATGCTCTGGAGAAAGCGAAGAGCAGCCCTGACACCTGGGAGCCAGCCCAGTGCTCACAGCTTGGTTATGGCAAGTTCCCATTGAATGGGACCATCTCCCAGAGTGCTGGGGTTAGAAGAGGTCACTATTTGACCATGCTGGCATGAACACAAAAATAAAGAAATAAATAGAAGAACACTTCACAATCTTGTCTAACCTCAAATACAAGGTCACCGTACAAATTATAAAAACACCAAACATCCCCCTCTCCCAGACAAGGGGACTGCATGCCTATCTCTGCACCAGTCACGGCTTCATCCCCACCTTGTAGAGGAGATTAGGGCATCCCTAAAACTACCCTGCTTCTAGCCAGCACCCAATCCAGAGCAAGTTCTGCCTTCTCGAGCCCCCAGGTGGACGTCCGGCTCAGGGCAGAGAACAAACCCAATTTCTTTCAGCCACAAGTGTGTTCCCAATAACCTCTGGCTGGAGGACACAAATCCTGTAACAGCCAATTTAAAGTAGAAAGCCATATGAAAATCAAAATAGCTGAGACACCTGGGTGGCTCAGAGGTTAAGTGCCTGCCTTTGGCTCAGGGAGTGATACCAGAGACCCGGGATCGAGTCCCACATTGGGCTCCCTGCATGGAGCCTGCTTCTCCCTCTGCCTCTCATGAATAAATAAAATACTAAAAAAAAAAAAAAAAAAAAAAAAAGGCCAAGCTAAATGCTACTGTTTTTCTTTTTAAGCATCAGTAAGCAGCCTAGCCCTTCTCAAGGTGAGCTCACACAAACGTCCCGGCTGACCCAGGCACAAGAGGCCCGGCACGTCAGCCAGCAGGCTGGGTAATGTTGAGCTTTCTCAGAACCCACACAGAGCTTGTTGTGACTGGCAAGTCCCAGGTGTTCCCACTCACACCAAGTCCCGGAACAAGAAGGCAAATACAGCCCTGCACGGACCATACCACGATGGCGAATAGACCAGCTGAAGGGGAGTGTGCCGAACTCACAGGGTATTTTCAAAGAGCGTGTTAAAGTAACTTATTCAGAGATGGAAGAGCCTGAAGGATTACTTAATCAAGAAAAACAAAAACGTGAAGGATAGTTTCTCCTGAAAAGGACCACCCGCTCGCCATCTTTTGGAAAACAAAGTAGAAACAAATGCTTCACACAGATTTAACTTCGCTACCCAGAGTCACCCTACAAACAAGGAGAACAGCGTTAAATGACCACAGGAAACAGGATGTTTCTGGGTCACAATGTCCTAAGTAAGGGGTGAGATCTGGGTAAGAAATGGTCCACTGTCCCTTCAGGAGTATCTGAGCACAGTCATGGATGAGTCACGGAGTCCCATAGACCAAAGAGCCAAAAACCAGAGACCAGGTTCCAGTCAGTGCAAAGTTTAGAGGTGTCCCCTCTGCTGAGATGCCAGCCTGTAACCACCAGGCCTGTTGCTCTCAGTAGGACAGCATTCAGGGCCTCCCCCCAGAAGCCAAGACAATTTCCTCATCCCCAAAGAAGCCAGCAAGCACGTCCTTAGTGGCAGGATGGCCACTCTCCTCTTTGCTCTAAGCACCAGGACACCCCCTGTGCTGGTACGTGGTATGTTACACACCTACATGTGTGAACTACTGGAGGGCAAGAATCATGCCTTCCACCCGTTTAGACATTCAAGTATTTGACAGGAAACTAGCACCTTGTACAGATGAAACAAAGTTTACAAAGTCCTGCCCTAGAAGGACAACACCCCCACCCACTTGGATGTTGGGCTTCATACCTTGCAGCCTGATTCAATCTGCTACTTTATCTCTGTGTTCTCTAGCATACAGAGTGGGAATCTTGCCAAGTCACCTTTGACTTACTGTGAATGACTCCCTCAGAGAAAAAGGCCGCACCCTGCCCGGACCCCTTGAGTCACAGGAGGTGGTTCTCATTTCTCAGAAGTGATACCCCACCCTTCCAGATGTATCCAGTAGGTTAGAGACTCCTACTCTACCAGTCAATAGGTAGCAAATCCACTTAAAATCTGGAATTATCAAGCCCCCACTGGGGACAGAAGTTTCCTAAACATACTGAAGACTTCGAACCATTTGGGGATTATGAGCTGACTTTTAAAACTTAATCACAGTTAATTTTTAGCTGGAGATTAAATGAGGCATCACTCATTCAGACTTAGCATTTTATGGGTTTGGTCTTTATTGAACACTATTACTATAATGTAGCAAAAATCCACAGTTCAAATTAATTGTATTTGAGAATTCCTCCAGCTGAAAAAATAAACACAAAAGACAATGACTGTTGCATGGAAAAAACTTTAAAACTTTAAAAAAGGAAGGGGGTGGGGGGAATAGCTGGCTGGCTCAGTTTGTTGTGTGTCCTGAGTGTCCAACTCTTGATTTCAGCTCAGGTTGTGATCTCTGGGTCATGAGATTGAGCCCCACACAGGGCTCTGCACTCAGCAGGCAGTCTGCTTGAAGATTCTCTCCCTCTGCCCCTTTTCCCCATTTGCACATGCGCACACTAAGTTTAGGGGCCCCTGGGTGGCTCAGTTGGTTAAGTGTCTGACCCTTGGTTTTGGCTCTGGTCACGATCTCAGGGTCATGAGATCGAGCCCTGCATCGACCCCTGCACTGAGTACAGGGTCTGCTTGGGATTTGTTCTCTCCCTCGCACCCTCCCCCTACTCTCGTGCTTTCTGTCTCAAATAAATCTAAAAAATAGAGTTTTAAATTTATTTTACTAAATAGAAAGTTAACTTTAAAAAACTCCAGAATGTCTCCACCTGATCCTCCTCTGGTCATCCTAGCTTGCTGAGAGCATGTACAGCAACTTCTGTTCATTTGGGCCCAGCCAGCTCGGACTTGAAGAGCTGTCCAGATCTATGAATCTTCACCTCAGCTACACTAGACTGTCTGTGATGTGCCTGGAACTATTCAGTGTGCCTTATACTGATTGCTAATCTAATCCTAGGAGAAAACAGGTCATGACTAGAGCTGTGAAGAAACCTGCCAGGGTCACAGAGCTAGGAAGCAGAGCATGGGATTTCAACCTGACAAATTCACTTGACTGCCCCTAGAGCATTTTCCTTTGGCCAGTGAGTCATCTGAGCCTCTAGAGTTGGTTTAAAACACTTTAAAAATGACTAACAAACGTGTAACAAGATAAGCAAATGGTACAAATAAGACAATTGCTTATTTCAAGTAAAGTGGTTTCTAAGCATATTTTAACCAGCTATTACTGATTCACTTTGATACACACATCATTTAAAATTCTCTGAAATGGAAGCAAAACTAATCTAGAAGTTTTTCTGACTGGACACAGTGGACATATTTTTACAAAACCGAAACCTGAATATACATTGAGAAGACTTAGATACTAACGCTGTAGAAAGATGAGCATGTGTTTTATTAGAAAAATAATATTAATTCCAAAAGAGAAGTCATTAACTTGATTTTTAAAACCTTAACTGTTTAAATTGACTCTGTGGCACAAAGCAAACTGATCTTAAAAGTAATTATTGTTGAAACTGGTTTGCAAGAACAAAACAGTACCTATTTCATGCGGCTGTCCTGAAATTAAAATGAAAGCATGTAGAACACATAGCACCATCGTTAGTAGCTGGTAAGGCTAAAAAATTAGAAACAAATCCTTGGTCCTCATCTAGGACATTCACTACCGAACTTAACCTTGCTACTAAAGATGGCAATACAGCTGGCCCTTGAACAACGCGGGTAGTTAAAGGTGCTGACTACCCCCTATGCAGTCAAAACCCTGTGTATTACTTTGACTCCCCGAAACTTTAAGAAACAGCCTGCTACTGACTGGGAAGCCTTACCAATAACATAACCAGTTGATTAATACATGTAAAATATGTTATGTGTAATATACACTGCATTCTTACACTAAAGTAAGCCAGAGAAAATGTCACTAAGAAAATCTTGAGGAACAAAAAAAAAAAAAAAAAAAAAAACCAGAAAATCTTGAGGAGGAACTATGCTTACAGTACCGTAATGTATTTATGGAAAAAAAGTCCTGGTGTAAGTGGATCTCTGCAGTTCAAACCTGTGCATTCAAGTGCCAACTGTATAAGCAAACCTGTAGGTGATACGCAATTACACAGTCAAAATTACATACTCTAAAGGACACATTAAAAAGCAGTCATGATCCTTACTGTTTGCGGATAGGATAAGGGACGTAATCTGTCATAATCTTCTTGTCCAGCTGTATCCCATAAGCCCAGATTCACTGGTTTTCCATCTACCATAACATTGGCAGAGTAATTGTCAAAGCTGTAGAATGGAGAAAAAACACTTTAGCCCTGGAACATAAGGCATAGATGGGGGGTTTGAGTGACTATCATAGCAAGGGTCTCAGAGGTGTGCCAAGGCCAGGAGTGGCCTGGAGGCTCCCCTGAAAGCAAAGGTGCCAGCATGCAGGCACAAGGAGCCAGAGCAGCCACATGGAAGGAGAAAGGGCTGCAGGGTATGGGGAAGGCGAAAACACTGCACCTGGAGAAACACGCCTGGGACAGACACAAAGGACAAGGTAGTCCACTGAACTAAAACAAATGACTGTCAGCAAGAGAAAACCTTTGTTTTTAATGAAGAGAACATTAAGATTTTTCTCTCCAGAAAGAAACAAAGTATAAATTAGTCCCTCTCTCAAACCCACTTGTTGACTTGTGTACACGTTACTCATCTTCAACAAGGTGGCATACCACAAAGCCATACTCTACAGTGCTTCCAGAACACCCGCACTAAGTGCAGGGCAATCACCATCAAGCCTTGGTCACCGAGGCCTGCAACCAAACTGCTATGGTAACACAAAGCAATGCTTTGAAAAGTTATGGTGTGAGGCGAGCCTGCTTCTCCCTCTGCCTGTCCCTGACTCTTTCTTCTATGAATGAATAAAATCTTAAAAAAAGAAAAGAAAAGCTATCATGTAACATTTCAAGAGTGAGTATACACATGTACTTAAATTAACTTAAAGTTGTTACACAAAAACTAGTTAATGATAAGAGGCAGCCCAGAGAAGCCTGGCAGGCAGAAAATAAGGTGGACTTAAAAAACAAACAAGAATCACTAAGTACCACCAAGTACTTCACTAAAAATTAATTCTGAGGACGCCTAGGTGGCTCAGTGGTTTAGCATCTATCTGACTTTGGCTCAGAGCGTGATCCCGAGGCCCTGGGATTGAGTCCCACATCCGGCTCCTCGTGGGGAGCCTGCTTCTCTGCCTAGGTCTTTGCCTCTGCCTCTCAGGAATAAAATCTTGAAAAGGAAAAAAAAAAAAAGAAAAAATCTGGGATTGCAATTCAAACCAGGGCAAGTACCAAACAAGACACAATATATCAGCCTGTAAGATAAAATTCAAAATCATTTTTACATACTCTCAACTCTCAACACTAAAACTTAGGGTCTTGTTACATTGAGACAGCAAAGCAGAGGTCTGCGTAAGGCTCCAATGTGGTTTACAGAATGGAATGACAACTAAATACCGTAAAGAAAAAGCCTCATGTCTTGCAATTCTGCCTCTGTGAGAAAAATATTCAATAAACAGTATTATGACTTTTTTCCATCTGGGAAAAAGAATCAGGTGCCTGCCTCCTAGTATACCAAAAAAATAAATTCTAAATGTATTCGGACTTCAGCCACAAAATGAAAACTTTAGCCACAAAAATCTAGGAAACCTACAAGAGGGTATTTTTGCATCACGGAAACAGGAATGGTCTTTCTAAGTAAAACATAAAACTGCATGGCGGCGAAGCAGTATATTTACATAAAAACACCAAACTTATTTATGCAGAAGATCTCATGATGAAGTTTAAAGACAAATGAGATAGAAGGATTAATTTTTTTTTTAAGTTTTTTTTTTTTAATTTTTATTTATTTATGATAGTCACAGAGAGAGAGAGAGAGAGAGAGAGAGAGGCAGAGACATAGGCAGAGGGAGAAGCAGGCTCCATGCACTGGGAGCCCGACGTGGGATTCGATCCCAGGTCTCCAGGATCGCACCCTGGGACAAAGGCAGGCGCCAAACCGCTGTGCCACCCAGGGATCCCCAAGATTTTATTTATTTATTCATGAGAGACAGAGACACAGGCAGAGGGAGAAGCAAGCTCCATGCAGGGAGCCCGACGTGGGACTCAATCCCGGGTCTCCAGCATCACACCTTGGGCCAGCGGCAGCGCTAAACTGCTGAGCCACCCGGGTTGTCCCTAAAATTTCTTATGTACAAGAGTTTCATCAGTAATATAAAATTTCAGTAGAAAAACAAGCAAAGGAACTCCACAGGCCATTCACAGAAGACTGCAAATGGACAGTGAACATTCATGGGATCCTAACCTCACCGCTGATCAGAAATGCAGCTTTTTTCAATGCCTGTCGCCCATGGTCCAAATTGAGGAGGCCGCGTTGGTCACAGCTGGTCCAACTGACAGCCTTTTGGCGGCAACTGGGTAGTATCTTCCAAAACTTTGAATATCCAGACGCCTGGGTGACTCAGTTAAGTGCCTGCCTTAGGTTCAGGTCATGATCTCAGGGTCTTAGGATCAAATCTCTAGTCAAGCTCCCAGTCAGGGTCCCCTGCTCAGCGGGGAGTCTGCTCTGTGCTGTTTTTTTCCTGTTTTTCCCTGTGCTCCCCTGTTTTTCCCTGTGCTGTTTTTCCCTGTGTTTTTCCCTGTGCTCCCCTCTCCCACTTGTGCTGTCTCTCAAATAAAATCTTTTTTTTTTTAAAGATTTATTTATTTATTCATGAGAGACACAGAGAGAAGCAGAGACATAGGCAGAGGGAGAAGCAGGCTCCATGCAGGGAGCCCGATGCGGGACTCAATCCCAGGACTCCGGGATCACACCCTGAGCCAAAGGCAGGGGCCAAACCACTGAGCCACCCAGAGATCCCCCTCTCAAATAAAATCTTAAAAAAAAAAAAAAATTAAATAGCCATTCCCTTTTGATTTGGCACACTTCCACTTCTAATAATCAATCACATGTGCACGATATGTGCAACATTTAGCACAGAAAAAGAAAAAAGAAAAAAAAAAAAATAACCTTAATGACCAGTGGTTTTTATCAGCTATCCTAGTTCAGAGTCACTGACAGCTAATAAGGATTTCACTCTACCTATGTGTAGATTAGGAAAGTCCCAACTGGGATGTCTGGGTGGCTCAGCGGTTGAGCATCTGCCTTTGGCCCAGGGCATGATCCTGGGGTCCCAGGATTAAGAGCTACATTGGGTCCCCTGTGTGGAGCCTGCTCCTCCCTCTGCCTGTGTCTCTGCCTCTCTATGTCTCTCACGAATAAATAAATTTAAAAAAAAAAAGGAAAGTCCCAACCACAAAACCAGAACATGGACAACACGGACAGTATGATCCCACTTTTACAAAACTTTGGAGACCACCAAAATACACCTGTTGTGCTTGACAAGGTTAGCACAGGTGGGGTCTGAGGGGTTTCTTCTCCACCAGGATGGCAGCCATGAAGACAGAGCTGACATCATGGCCGCAGGTGATACATTATGAGGCTCAGCTACATAGCACTCCCTAGTAACCCCATCATCAGAAAAGCACTTCTCCATCTCCACCCAATTCTGTGGCCAAGAGGGAATAAGCAGCAGCTCAGTAGCCAATTCTGTACTCCCACAACTGACCCTAACACACACCCTGGTAACTCACGTGACAGGCAACCATCAGATTACTTGCCAAAAAAGGCTAATGACAATATAACAGTGTATTTTGTGTTTCAGTTCCTTGATCCTTCACAGAGCTTAGAGAGCCAAATTTACCAGAAACTCTTCCATTTTCCAGTCTTCTAGTTAGTTAACTTTGTTTCCTGAATATCTAAGAATCAATTAGGAAAGCTGCGTGTTTCATCACAATGTAGAAACTTTACATAAGATTAAGTATTTTTTAAAAGCCCAAATACAGGGGATCCCTGGGTGGCTCAGCGGTTTAGCGCCTGCCTTCTGCCCAGGGGCGTGATCCTGGAGTTCCAGGATTGGATCCTGGAGTCCCGGGATCGAGTCCTGCATGAGGCTCCCTGCATGGAGCCTGCTTCTCCCTCTGCCTGTGTCTCTGCCTCTCTCTCTCTCTCTCTGTCTCTCATGAATAAAATAAAAACTTAAAAAAAAAAAAGCCCAAATACCTTATAATTAGACTTAGGTGAGTGTTTAGATGGAAAATTAATCAGATCTGCTTTTGTGCAAAGTAAGAATGCCTTTATAGCAAAACAATGGTCAAAGGAATAAAAGAAAAAAAAAAACATCAGAGGCAAGTTAATTCCCAGGTTAACTGGATACTTACACAGTGGGGATGTATTCTCCAGGAAATGCATTGGTTGTGTAACTGATCAGTAGACAAGTTTTACCTACAGCTCTAAAGAGAGAGAAGAAAAGAGTGTAAGTTGTTTAATCAGCATGAATGTAATCTTTTCATTATTCTGTTAACTTTATAGAAAAATCAAGGAGTATACCCCAAGTACTTACTTACCATTAAACAGTTTCTATAATCTTTTACTTAACACTACACATTTTATCCTGAAATTTATAGTAAACAAACTCAAATTTCTCAAAAAGGAGCCCTCATGTTCTATTCAGGTGTAGGGCATTAGCATTCATAGTCAGAAACTGTTAAATAAGCTCAGGTTGAACAGGAACAATATTTTAAAATTAAGAGTCTCTTTCTTTTGTCAACATCTGTACCCAGTCTTTCATCCAAGAATCTTCAATTCTATCCTCAGATCATTCTGATGGATATAATATGCAAACAAAGCCTTCCTCTACAGCTTCCGCTTGGTTGTTATGTATTTTGCTGCCTCAGAGTGGTAACTCAAACCCACTACCTTTTAGAGCCTTTCCTCTGGCATCAGTAATGACTGTTCTCTTAATAGAGTGCTTAGTCACTAACCACCACAGATCAACTGTGAACCACAAAGAGCCACACAGAACTCACTTTAATTCATCTGTATTCATTTGCCACCTCCCCAGCCCCCCCCATCCTCGCATATCACCCTAAGTTTTTAGAGTAACTAATATGATATATTCCAGACATATTAACTAACAGTCCTGGGATGCTGGCCTAACTTTCCAAACAGCTGCAAAGAGGAGAAAGTAAAAAAGAATCATGCAAAAATTCTCCAAAACAGAAGGGCCTCCTGTACTAGTAGTGGGTACAGTGTACCATCAGGCGGAGGTCAGAGGCTAAAAGTCTCTCAACCACCTGAAAATTTTTTTCATGAGAATATTAACTACAAATCAAGATCACTGCACCCTTAGCCAAAAAATGGTTTCCAAATTTTACATTCTTACAGTGACTTCAAGGGGTTCTGAGAGCCTGTGTCCCTTGCCTAAGGATTCACTAAATGCTCTCCCTACAAGAGCCTATCTTCCTGCTGTTTGCTGTTGGCTTACCAAGGTCCTGTCTGTCACACAATGAAGTTCTGAGCTGTAACATTTTGTCGTTCAAACTCAACTACTATGAATTAGGATTCGTCATAAAGAAGTTAAGTGCTTTTCTATTTTTGTAGCACTCTTAGCTGGAGGCAAAAACCTCTCAGCTAGGACAGATTACAGGCCCATCCAGTCTTGCCAATACTTGTTTTACTCCTAACACTATAAAGAGCTTAAAAGTTGGAACTCTCCCACCCCCCAAAGACCTCACGGAGTCAAACATTACATCATCAGGAAGTAGCTTCCAACTCCTCAAGGCTTTCTAAACAAAAATGAGTCATTGGCCATACATTTTGTGAAAAGCTTACAATGTCAAACCTGTGTAAGCAGGAGGCTGAGATCTGTAGTCATTACCCTGGATCTGAGACCCAGAGCCAGCTCTTTATTACTTGCTGGCTGGAACTGTTTTTAAGTTTCAACATCCTTATGCCTCAGTTTTCTCAACTGTAAAATGGATGCAGAACTATCAACTTCATCACAAAACTATTGAAAGGGCAGCCCCCGGTGCTCAGCGGTTTTTAGCATAGTCTTCAGCCCAGGGCCTAATCCTGGAGACCTAGGATGGAGTCCCATGTCGGGCTCCCTGCATGGAGCCTGCTTCTCCCTCTGCCTGTGTCTCTGCCTCTCTCTCTCTCTCTCTCTCTCTGTCTCTCACAAATAAAATCTTTAAAAAAAAAAAAAAAAAAAAAAAAACTATTGAAAGCATTAATCCTATTTTAACCCATACCAACAAAGTGTGTGCTATGTGAGGAAGAATAGTAGGTGCCGAAGATATAAAGCAATGAACAAGATCTTGTGGAATCTGAGCAGTTATTAAAGTGAAGAATAAAAAATGCAGTCATTACATAAAAATTATGTAATGTGTCATTACATTACATATTATGTGATGTGTCATTAAAGATGCTCTGGAAATGTACAGTGAAGGGATCTAACCTAGTCTTGGAGGCGGAAAGAAGAGGCTGCGATGTACACTGAAATTTAGGAGGAGTGGGGACATGACAGGAGGAACATTCTAGGCAAAAGCGACATCATTTATGGGGAGGCCCAGAAGCTCAGCGTAACTGAAGAACAAAGAAATAAGGGGGAAGCACCAAAGGAAAATATGAGAAGATTGTCATCTCTTCTTGTTAAGGGCATGGGACTTGATCCTACTTGGGAAGTCCCAGAAGATTTTTAGTTGCCAAGAAACCATTAAATTTGCATTTTCAGAAGCAGCCTCTGACTGCAGTGTGGAGAGGACAGAGGAAACTGGGACTGGAGGCAGGAAAACGAGTGGTTTGAACCAAAGAGGGGACTTCAGAGTGAAGAGAAGTGGGCCATTTCAAGAGCTTCCTAGGCATGAGGCAGAATATGATAGCTCAGCCATAGGCTGGATGTGGTAGCCGAGGAGGAGAGTGGAGTCTAAGGCCATCACCAGTGAACCTCTTCTCAAATTACAAATGTTGTGCAAAAATATTAATACTTATTGCCTCTTAATGTCAAGAATAAGCAGCTATAAAGGTTTTAACGGTTATGTTAAAATGTTATAGTAGCACTTCCCTTAAGAGCCTGTCCTAAATCTCTTCCATATGTAGAAGGAACAAAGCCATTACTATAAATATGACTGTTTTAAATGCCCTAAACTTTATTTTCCTGAAACCTCACCTTCATCTGAGGCATTGTCTTCTGAAAGGTATAACTGCAAAGGAATTCAAGGTACTTGGCATAATCCTATACTGATGGGAATTTTTTTTCTTACCAATCATTACAGTATTTGCTATAAACCTAAATTCTATAAGAAATTATTAAATTAGAGGCATCCCTGGGTGGCTCAGTGGTTTAGCACCTGCCTTCGGCCCAGGGCGTGGTCCTGAAGTCGTCCCAGGATGAGTCTCACATTGGGCTCCCTGCATGGAGCCTGCTTCTCCCTCTGTATCTCTGCCTCTCTCTCTGTGTCTCTCTCAGGAATAAATAAATAAAATCTTTTAAAAAATAATTAAATTATAAAATTCTGACTTTTAAATTAATTTATTTATTTTTTAAATTTCATTTATTTATTTGTGAGAGACACAGAGAGGGAGCGAGAAAGGCAGAGACACAGGCAGAGGGAGAAGCAGGCTCCATGCAGGGAGCCCGACTCGATTCCCAGGTCTCCAGGATCAGGCCCTGGGCTGAAGGCGGTGCTAAACCGCTGAGCCACCGGGACTGCCCTTTATTTATTTTTAAAGTAGGCTCCACACTCAGCATGAAACCCAACATGGGGCTTGAACTCATGACCCTGAGATCAAGAGTCTGATGCTTGGGCAGCTCGGTATATGTCCAACCTTTGATTTAAATATTTACTTAGTTTTTAACAACAGATAAAAAGAAAAAGGAAATGGTTATTTACCTCCCATTAGTGTTACTTATTCACTCCTTTTAACACACTCCACAAAAAAACCCCTAGAGGCCAAAGTCAACACAAGCTCAGGCAGTACCAGCTCCCCAACAGAGAACAGAAGCAGTGTTTGGTCACAGCCTCACAGCCTCGGACTGATGCTGCTGCAGAATCTCTGGAAGTTACTATCCAGAAAGTTTAACTCCAGCTCTGGAGTTTCCAATTTTATATACACTTAACTTCTCAGTTCCATCTTTTTATAATCTTTGAAAGCTGCCACAACATTAAAAAATGAACCCGAGGGGCAACTGGGTGGCTCAGTCTGTTAAGCATCTACCTTCGGCTGGGGTCATGGTCCCTGCTCCTCTGGGAGTCTGCTTCTCCCTTTCTCTCTCTGCCTCTCCCCCCCTTCCCCCCACTTGTGCTCACGTTCTCTCTTGCGCAAATAAAATCTAAAATAATAAAAAATAATTTAAAAAATGAACATGAGACTACTGGAAGAAAGTTCATATGAGCACATTTTTTCACCCTATCTGTGCCGCTCCTGCTCTATCTTGTAGAAATAAACCAAGATTAAAGCCAATAACTCATGTTCCCATTATGTTGTTTTTCCATTAAGAGAACTTTAAAGGAACTTTAAAAATTTTGAGATCTCACTATTACTAAAATCTATAAACCAAAACTTAAAAAGCACGTATGATCCATTAATCTGGAAATGCTGCCAATTCCCTCATGTTAGAGAAGGGAGAGGAACCTGGCTGATGTGATTCTCGATCTCGGTGGTGTCAGTTCAAGCCCAAGCTGGGTACAGAGGTTACTTAAAAATAAAACCTTTGGGCAGCCCTGGTGGCTCAGCGGTCTAGCGCTACCTTCAGCCCAGGGCCTGATCCTGGAGACCAGGGAATGGAGTCCCACACTGAGCTCCCTGCATGGAGCCTGCTTCTCCCTCCGCCTGTGTCTCTGCCTCTCTCTCTCTCACATGAATAAATAAATAAAATATTTAAAAATAATAATAAAATAAAATAAAACCTTTATTAAAAAAAGGGATACAATAACAATACAGGAAATTCAAAAATAAGAACTTTCTGTATTGTCTTATTTTTAAAAAGATACATTGGGGGGTACCTGGATGGCTCAGTCAGGCATCCAACTCTTGGTTTTGGCTCAGGTCATGATCTCAGGGTCATGAGATTGAGCCCCACGTGGGGCTGCACACTAAGAACAGAGTCTACTTGAGACCCTCTCCCTCTGCCCCCCTCCCCAATTGCTTGCTCTCTAAAAATATTTTTTTAATAGATTTATTTATTTATTTATGATAGAGAGAGAGAGGCAGAGACACAGGAGGAGGGAGAAGCAGGCTCCATGCCAGAAGCCGGACGTGGGACTCGATCCCGGGACTCCAGGATCTCGCCCTGGGCCGAAGGCGGTACTAAACTGCTGAGCCACCAGGGCTGCCCAAAGGTTTTATTTTTAAGTAACCTCTGTACCCAGCTTGGGCTTGAACTGACACCACCGAGATCAAGAAACACATCCCAGGGATCCCTCTCTAAAATTAAAAAAAATAATAATAAATTTTAAAAAGATACACTGATATCAATAGGACTGAAAGACCAGATTTCTCCAATGAGGAAATAAGGAGCCTGTATTACTGTCCAAGTGTACCTAGATCTTGGGGCCGGCCCCTGGGTGGCTCACTCAGTTAAGCATCCAACTCTTGGTTTCAGCTCAGGTCATGATCTCAGGGCCCTCAAATCAAACCTTGTGTGGAGCTCCAGGCTCAGTGGGGAGGCTGCTAGACTGCTGGAGATTCTGGTTCCCTCTTCTTCCTATACTCCTGCTCACTGCTCACACTCACTCTAAAATGAATCTTTTTTTTTAAAGTACCTAGATCTAGGATTAATAGAATATAAGGAAATGTGAATTATATCTATTAAATATGTATTCATATTTATTGCATAAATGAAAGATCCTAAATGAAAGTCCTCAATTTACCCTGTGAAATGGGGTTTGGGAACTCTCCAACAGTAGGCCTTCAGTAAATAAATTCAGAAAGCACATGAATAACAGAGTAGTTTAGTGCTACAAATAAACAAACCCTAATCTGAAGTTCTGATTATTTATCACCACAAACAATTTATGGAAAACCATTATCACCACTGGAGGCTTCAAAAAATTAAAAAGCCTATGTAGTTTCAAAACCCCTCACGGTTGAGGGTGACTGAGTGGCTCAATAGTTAAGCATCCGCCTTTGGCTCAGGTCATGATCCCACCCAGGGTCCTCTGGGCTCTCTGTTCAGGGGAGGAACTGCTTCTCTCTCTCCCTGTAGCTCTATTTGTGCTGTCAAATAACTAAATAAAATCTTAAAAAAAAAAAAAAATCAAACCCTAAAGGTTGAAGATGCTACCTCAAAGAGAGAGTTCAATCCTGAAGTAGCCATTACTCTACAGGCCCCTCCCTGCCTTTTAGAATTCTAGAAGCACCAATCCTAATCCTGGAGTACTTGATACTTGGATCTGAGCAAGATACAGAGTTCACAAACAAGAATTTTTATCTAACTGCATATCATCCCCATTCTCCTTCAAAGTCAAATCCTGTTAAAATATGCCCTATTGGGGCACCTGGGTGGCTCAGCAGTTGGGTGCGTCTGCCTTGGGCTCATAGCGTGATCCTGGAGTAGGGGGATCGAGTCCCATATTGGGCTCCCTGCATGGAGCCTGCTTCTCCCTCTGCCTGTGTGTCTCATGAATGAATAAATAAAATCTTAAAAAAAAAAAAAAAGCCCTAATTATGGGAAGATATGTGATAAGGAAATAGAGCAAAATATTGATAACAAAACTCTAAGTGGTAAGTGTTCACTGTACAATTCTTTCAACTTTTATGTGTTAAATTTTTCATATTAAAATGTGGGAAGAGGGGATCCCTGGGTGGCTCAGCAGTTTAGCACCTGCCTTTGGCCCAGGGCGTGATCCTGGAGTCCCAGGATCGAGTCCCACGTTCGGTTCGGCATGGAGCCTGCTTCTCCCTCCTCCTGTGTCTCTGTCTCTGCCTCTCTCTCTCTCTGTCTCTCATAAATAAATAAATAAGTTTTAAAATAAAAATAAATAAATAAAATGTGGGAAGAGAAATTCCTCTGACACGTGGTAACTGCCTTAGTAGCAGGATTCCTGATAAAACATCTTCTTAGTCTTAACTAAAATCACAAGAAATACCTGGTGGGTGATGCAGAGATGAAAAAGAAGGAAGTACTAATACATTCAATACATAATTAATGCAAAAGATAGAACATTATGAAAAGTGGCTTTAAGATTTCTAAAAATTACTGATAACTCCTCTACTGAACCCAATCTTGAACTTTTACTGGGATTATCATTTGAAAGTTGTTAAAAAAAAAAAAAAAGACTTAAGTATAATTTTAACCACCAAGATCAGAGGCAAATAACAAACTCAAATTTAGAAGCCAGTGTAGATTTCAAACACCTTTACAACCGGTCAAAAATGTGGAACCCCATGCCTCAAGACAAAAATACACAAAGACAATTCATGAGGTACTTAAATTCATGGATCATACCTTCATTGATTTTTTTTCCCCACTGATTATTCAATGGAAGTGAGTGGAGACTAAGTGGTGTACATTCCTAAAAAGATGACATCATCATGGAAGGTATTTTTCACACTGAACTAAAACAATTTCCTGGAAAGCAATGTCTAAATTAGACACTGGGATGATGAGACCACTTGCCCAATCTGGAGTGAACGTAGGGGGGCTTCAGGTCACTCACTCCCAGCTTCTGGTCAACCAAAGTCAAAGCAACACTATTAAAAATGTTTAGAAACATCTGAATGTGAGATGCTGTCTTACCGAAGCTGAGAGAAAATCTTGGGGGCAGAGATCCCCCAAGTCAAAGTAAAAGACCCTGTGTTCAGGAAGGACTAACAGAATTAGGACCAAGAGAAGGATCTGCAGAATTAAACAGTATCAAAATGTCACTTCACATTTTATACTTAATGCCAGTGAACTGCTATATAGGAAATAATTTATAAGAATATAGGCTAATTAGGGATCCCTCGGTGGCTCAGCGGTTTGGCGCCTGCCTCCAAGGCATGATCCTGGAGACCCGGGATCCAGTCCCATAACGGGCTCCCTGCATGGGGCCTGCTTCTCCCTCTGCCTGTGTCTCTGCCTCTCTCTGTCTCTCTCATGAATGAATAAATAAAATCTTAAAAAAAAAAAAAAAAAAAAGAATATAGGCTAGTTGATCCTACTTATAATATGGTTATGATATAACTTTTAACCTAATTCCCAAGAATATTTTTTAGATAAGGAAGCTTGCAATTTGTGCAGCTTCAATTTGCCTTTATTGCTTAAACTCCCCTTAACTACAAGTCCCACAGCACTGAGTTCTTTGCCCCACAAAATTTACACCCACGTTTACAGCTTTAACAATTTTTGAATAAAAGAACATTCCAAGTATATCATCAGGTATGTTTTGTTTGGGTCAAAGCAAAAAAATATTTTTGGTTTGGAAAGTCATGTATGTAACTTTTTCACTGAAGTAATGTTTGCTGTATGTTGTCCCTTATTTAAAGTAATAGAGGGGGCAACTGGCTGGCTCAGTTGGAGGAACGTGCAACTCTTGGATCTCAAGGTCCTGAGGTTGAGTCCCACATTGAGTGTAGAGATTACTTAAATAAATGAATAAATCTTTAAAAAATAAATAAACAGAGCTTGAATTGTTTACTTCTAACAGGGCTTTGCCCCAGTCTACATCAATGTCAAATACAGTACCAAATAAATCGAATGAAAACTTAAAGCCAAGAATTGTTTTATGCTTTGGACCTCCCACACAGGGCCCAACAGTGCCTCAGATTAAGAGAAAGAGCAACACTATATGAGGCTGGCTGCCTGCACTTTCTCACCTGGGGCCAGGCACCTGGGAGGCACTTAGTATTCAGCATCTTGTTTTTTTTTTTTTTTAAGATTTATGTATTTATTCATTCATGAGACAGACTGAGAAAGAGAGGCAGAGACACAAGGAGAGGGAGAAGCAGGCTCTCTGCAGGGAGCCTGATCCCCGATCCCAGGATCTCGACCAGAGCTGGAGCCGGGCAGGCACCGCTGAAACACCCAGGCGTCCCCCAGCAACTTGTTTAATCCTCGCCACTTCAACTTGAGGTCCCTGTCCTGGGAGAGGAGTGTGAATATGCCCAGGTTCCTCCCTAATCATTGGGAGTGGGGATTCGAAGTAAGGATCCAGATCCCACAACAGGCATTCAACAAGTATGTGACTAGATACACAAGGCAATACAAATCTTCGGGGTCCATCATCTGTAAGCATTAAGTAGGTCTGCTGTGCTTATGTTTAGTTTCAGAAATTTTCAATTAAGAATATTACATTCTAGGGCACCTGGGTGGCTCTGTCAGGTAAGTGTCTGCCTTCCTCTCAGGTCGTGATCCCAGGGTCCTGGGTTCAAGTGGCGCATCCGGCTCCCTGCTTGGCATGGAGCCTGCCTCTCTCTTTCCCTCTCCCTCTGCCACTCCCCCTGCTTGTGCTCTCTCTGTCAAATAAATAAAAATCTTAAAAAAAAAAAAAAAGAATATTACATTCTAAAGTTAGATACTGAATTATCAGCAATTTAAAAAAAACAGCATTATTTCATACTCTAAGCATTACAGATTCAGCATTTTTAAATTTTTAAAGGAAATGCAGTTAAAGTGTTCATAAGACAATGTGATATATGTGTAGTTAACTCATTACACAAAAGGATCAAATTTCATTTAAACCAATGTACTGATTTCCCTATTAAACTAATTAACTGAAGTTTTTGGACCCCAAATGAAAGAAAAGCTTTCTTTTCAAGGGTTTAAAAAACAAAAACAAAAAACATACATATTCCTAAATAGGTGAGAGTCATAATTTTTAGCTATATGCACAGAACCATGAAGTGTTAATAACGTTTCACACGTTGAAGACTGACAAATCACACAGATGGGCATCTTTTAAAAAATCAGTTCAACTGTCCTTACATCTGAAATAGTTGTAGCAACAGTTTCAAAATGTCTAATTTACAACAATCTAAATGAGCTAATTCACAACTTGGGAGGCATAAAAGCCACATCAGTCCTAATGACAAGTTTGGGGAATATTAATCAAAAGGAAGAGCGATGCCAGAACTCTTCCTTCGATTTTACAAGACTTGAAAAATGTACCAATTACACTGAGTTTGATGAAACTGATAGTAATTCTTGGATCTTCGCTGTTAACACTCAACTAACTCGAGCACTGCTGAGATACACAATTTTGCTCGGATTACACTGAGATTTTTGTTTCTATGGGAGGGGAAAAAAAAAACTGCATAAGCCAAGTCTTGTCTTCCTCTAGGGCCTTGTAACCACCACAGACAGTAATGAAAAGAAATGCCTTGAGTCACAGGGCAGCTCCGCTCAGGGAGCCTGTTCTGCTACATCCCATACCTAATGCAAGCAGCGAAAGCAAATTTCTTTCTTTCTCTCTTCCTTTTTTTTTTATGACCACACCACATTCAGAGAAAAGATCAGTCTTAATCACACCTAGCTTCTCGTAGCTAGAATCCCAAAAGTTTCTCCAAGGAAAGTACAAGAATTATCACCAAAGGGAGGGAAAAATCTTAAAAGCGGCTAAGTACAAGCGGAAGATACGGGAAATCAGTTTGGGGTCGCCAAACCAGCCCAGGCAAATACTCAAGAACTATCGACCTGGTCGCCGGGACACACGGAAGCTTATAACCGGGCTCCAGAGGCTGATGTAAAAACCCAGAAAGGGTCCTTCCCCGCCCCCCCTTAGAGAAAGAAAGGCAACTCCAAGCCCACCGCTGTAGGGGCGGACGAGCGCGGGTGGCGGCGCGGCTGGGGGGTCCCGCCCCGCGCGCAGCGGGCCCAGAAGGCGGGAGGGTGGAGTTCACTTTTCCCTCCGGCCGCCGCTCGGCGACTCCCTCCCCCATCAGAAAAAAAAGAAAAAAGAAAAAAGGCAAAGAAAAAAAAAAAAAAGAGCCGGAACCAGGCCCCGTGCCTCCCAGTCCCGGAGGGAGTGAGTGGTGGCCCGCGCCCCGCGGAGAGGCCGGCTCCGGGCCCGCGAGAGCCCGCCCGGCCCGGCCCCCAGGCCCCACCCTCGGCCTCGGCCCCCGGCCCCCGGCCCCCGGCCCCCGGCCCCGGCCCGCGCACTCACCCGTCTCCCACCACCACACACTTGATGGCCTGCATCTGGGCCGCTCGCTGGGCCGCGGCGGCGGCGGGCGGGCGCTGACGCGAGAAGCGGCGGGCTCGGGGCGCCGCGGGCGGGCGCGCGGCTGCAGGCGGCAGGGCGCGGGGTGCCGGGGCCGCTGTCCACGCCGCCTCGCCTTCCGCCGACGGAAAGCCGGAGCCCAGCCGCGGCCACCACCCAAAGCTGGGGGAAAACTGCGGAGAAACAGGAAATGGCCGCTCCACTCACATCCGGTCTCCCCTCCCCCGCGCCGGCGCGCCGCTCCCAGGCTCCGGGGCGGGGCCGCTCCTGCCCGCGCGGCTCCCGGGCTTCCTGCCGGGTTCGGGGACGTTCGGGAGCGCTCGGACGCGCTCGGCTGGGGCCCGCTCGGCTCCAGAGGGTGGTAAGAGATGGGGGCGCGGGGGCGGGGGCGGGGGCGGGGGCGGGGGCGGGCCGGCCGCCATGTTTGTGCCACCTGGCGAAGGGCATGAGTCTAGACTTCTGTGAGAACTCTGAGGGGAGGACGAGATTCTGCCAGAAAATTCAGAACCTAAATTTCTAAGGAAGCAAATGCCACACGCTCTACCATTTTCCAAAGATAACTTCTGCTCATTGAGCCAAAAATGTTGAAATTTCTTCCCTTATGTGTGCGTTGTCCGTTTCCGGTGCGTTGAGCGTTTACTAGTTCCACGCCTTATACCAAGTTCTGGAGTTGATGTTACCAGACCATTAAAGTGCCAATATTTTGGTATTTTTTCCTCTGAGTTGTTTTTTGTTTTTAAGTAGGTCCCGTGTCCACTCTGGGGCCTAGACTCATAAGGTGCCCCTCTTGGCTACTTCTTTATGTGTGTAAAGATATGTTTTAAAGAAGGTTGGAGGGATCCCTGGGTGGCGCAGTGGTTTGGCGCCTGCCTTTGGCCCAGGGCGCGATCCTGGAGACCCGGGATCGAATCCCACATCGGGCTCCCGGTGCATGGAGCCTGTTTCTCCCTCTGCCTGTGTCTCTGCCTCTCTCTTTCTCTCTCTCTATCATAAATATTTAAAAAAATAAAGTTGGAAAAATACCTAACCCTTAGGACATTTTTAACGGCCAATTACTGTTCACTCCCATTGTGCTCGTGGCCCTCACCCAGTGTCTCTGTTATTGAGCGGCTGAGTTGTCCCTGTTTGAGAAACCATGCTGGGCTGGGCGTGTTTGTGACAAAAAATTCACAACTTGATTTCTTTAGACTATACGCCCCAAACTGGAGTTACTGGGGTAGCAGGAGTGAGCGTTTTTTAAAGCTTTGGTATTTATTGTTGCATTGCCCTCCTGCAAGGTAGTAACGGGTTCACGGTCCCATCGGCTCTGAGAATAGACTCTCCAGGGGAGTTGATTTCCAATGACATTTCCATCTCCTAGGCCTTCTTTTCCTGAAATTCACTCTGTTGCTCAGTACTGTAACAGTGTTCTGAAATCACACTTCTACACGGGTTTGGTTTGGTTTGGTTTTTAAAGCATCTTTTTCTTGCTGTTATTTCAAAACAAACATGTTCCCAGGGCAAAGGACATCTCCTTTTTGCTCTGTTCATGAAGATCTTCCTTAAGGAGAAGTTGAAACTTCAAGGATAGTAGAGCAACATCGTCCCCTTTGCTGTTAAAAATTTCCAGTAAATCTATGACAAACGAAACCACTCGGTATAATTACCTCTGTGTTTCTAGACCAGGAGCAAATAAAAGGGTGGGGCCTTCGGTCAATAATTCAATTGAACAAACATTTGAGTGCTGCTGTTGCGTAATGGACTGATAGTAAATGAACCAGATAAGGATATAGTTGCCAGGATACCAGGCTCACTGTTCTTAGTGCTGTGAGTGGGGTACAAATATAGTGCTAATCAGGGAGCAAGAAGTCTACTCACACTGATTTAAAAAGGCTTTCATCAAGCAGATGAGAATGGAAACATGCCACTGAGTAGGATTTTTGGTGTGTCTTGATGGAATGAGAAGAAAAGATCTATCCACAGGGAGAACAAAGTCTTGGGAGTTACAGAGTTGGGGCCATCCTCAGATGTGACTTGGAGGGAGCTACACCTTTGAGCTGCTCCAGGTCTAGAATCTAGAGAGGTAATCTCGGGTTGCTTTGAGCATGGACTTTATTCTGATAGGACAAGGGTTTTTGAGCCAACACACAACACAACCCACGTTCAGATCATTATTTCTCTATATTGGTAAATGAAAGTCCACTGTCCAAGAAGTTTGTGACTGTATAGTAACAAAATGTACAACTCATATATGAAAATAAACTTTGATTAAAAACTGAGTTGGGGACACCTGGCTGGTTGGTAGAGCATTTGACTCTTGATCTCAGGGTCATGAGTTCAAACTCCACATTGGGCATGAAGCCTATTTTTAAAAAAATAGGGATGCCTGGGTGGCTCAGTGGTTGAGTGCCTGCCTTTGCCTCAGGTTGTGATCCTGGTGTCCTAGGATTGAGTCCCCCATCAGGCTCCCTTAGGGAGGAGGAGCTCCCTTCTTCCTCTGCCTATGTCTCTGCCTCTCTCTCTCTATGTCTCTCATGAATAAATAAATAAAACCTTTTAAAAATAATAATAAATAAAAACAAAACTGATTTAAAACTGAGTTGTTTACAACTCAATTTAAAACTTCTCCAAGGGGATTCCCTGGGTGGCTCAGTGGTTTAGCGCCTGCCTTTGGCCCAGGGCGCGATCCTGGAGTCCCAGGATCGAATCCTGCGTCGGGCTCCCTGCATGGGGCCTGCTTCTCCTTCTGCCTGTGTCTCTGCCTCTCTCTCTCTCTCTCTCTCTCTCTATGTCTATCATGAATAAATAAATAAAATTAAAATAAAATAAAAAATAAAACTTCTCCAAGTTTGGTATTGAGTGTCTATTTATAATGTCCTTCATGGCAACAAATGGGCCAAAAAAGTTAAAGTTAAAACTAAATAAGCAAATATTAGACCACATGTGTTTCTAAATGTGCTACATGGTTATTTCTCAGGTGGCCAGGATATGCAATTATGAAAATTAATAAAGGAAACCTCTCTAAAGTGAACCCAAGATGCTAGAAGGGGAGGCTGGTAGAGAGAACCCTATCACTCAATATCAATGATTGTCAATTACAGACACCTAACAGAAAAATCTCAATAGAAAAGAATCAGTCATTACAAGGCCCAACAGGGAAAGGTATACATCGCATCTCCTATAAGAAGTCAACTGCCCCTTCTATTCAGCCGATGGAAAACCATCATCACCCTGAATTCTTACTTCTCCCCAATGGACTTTCTTTTTTTTTTTTTAAGATTTTAGTTATTTATTCATGAGACACACAGAGAGAGAGAGAGAGAGGCAGAGACACAGGCAGAGGGAGAAGCAGGCTCCATGCAGGGAGCCCGACATGGGACTCGATCCTGGGACTCCAGGATCACGCCCTGAGCCAAAGGCAGGCGCTAAACCGCTGAGCCACCCAGGGATCCTCTTTTTATTTTATTTTATTTTATTTTATTTTATTTTATTTTATTTTATTTTATTTTATTTTATTTATTCATGAGAGACACAGAGCGAGAGAGAGAGAGGCAGAGACACACAGGTAGAGGGAGAAGCAGGCTCCATGCAGGGAGCCTGACGTGGGACTCGATCCTGGATCTCCAGGATCACACCCTGGGCTGAAGGTGGCACGAAACCACTGAGCATTCAGGGAGCCTGACATGGGACTCGATCCTGGATCTCCAGGATCACAACTTGGGCCAAAGGTGGCGCTAAACTGCTGAGCCACCTGGGCTGCCACTTCCCAATGGATTTTTATTCAAAAGAATCCCTCCCAACTTCCTTACTTCTCCTTAAAATAATGTTTCTCTCCTTTGTTAATTGGACTCCCTGTATTGCTGTAGCCTATGTGTCCTCAATTGCAATTCTCTGCTATTCCCAAATATATCCATTTTTACTGAAAATAACTGGCAGAGGGAATCCCTGGATGGCTCAGCGGTTTGGCGCCTGCCTTCGGCCCAGGGCATGATCCTAGAGACCTGGAATTGAGTCCCACGTCGGGCTCCCTGCATGGAACCTGCTTCTCCCTCTGCCTGTGTCTCTGCATCCCTCTGTGTGTGTGTGTGTGTGTCTCATGAATAAATAAAATCTTTTTTTTTTTTTTTTATAAAATCTTTAAAAAATAAAAAAAATAAATAACTGGCAGGTTTAGTGTATGTGTGTGTGTGTTTTAAAGATTTTGTTTTTAAGTAATCTCCACACCCAATGAGGGGCTCGAACTCACAACCCTGAGCCCAAGAATCACATATGCTACCAAGTGAGCCAGGCATGTGCCCCTGGCAGTTTCATTTTTAAGGTTAACACAATCATATTTCCTACTGAGGTCCTTCATTCAAGGTCAGTAAGTTATTCTGTTGTGAAATAGGCAAAACAGATCTTGCCATCAGGAAACCTACCTTCTAGTGGGAAAGATGCTTATTAAGCAAATGAACATATAGTATTCATTTCCAGATTAACATGATGGATTAATTACAAGTATCTAATTTAATTTCTACCCAAAACCCCACTAGAACTTCAGAAAGAAATTTAAAAAGCAAAAGACATAATAATCCTAGATGCACAGTGTGGAGAAGAACAGATATTGGCAGCTGGGATGAGGAGACAGACTGGTAGTCACTTAGACTAGCAGCCGGAAACATGGATGGACACCAGATTTACACCAGAGTATTGTCAAAGTGTCAAACTGGCAGCACCAGGCGCTTTTGAAACTGGGGTGGAGGGAGAGAATAAGAGAGCCTGAAAGCTCAGAAGCAGCAGCAGATGGTCTACATTGCTCCTCATATTGCATTAGGCAAGGTGGAAGGTGGTCACCCTCCTCCTCCCTACAAAGGACTGGAGGTTCCTCTCTAGAGAGTATAAACCAACAGTATTTGAATAGGGTCGACGGGTGAAGTGGAGGGGAGTCCAGGCACAGAGCCTGGAAAACAAAAACAAAGGGATTTAGTAGCCTGGGCTGAATCTGGAACCTCCCTAACCCCCTCCTTCATGGCTCCTGTGGGCAGTTTACTCCCAATCAGGGGTGGAGAGTAGAGGGCTCTTCTCTGGGTAACCTGTCCTACCCAGGAGGATTAAAAGATATTTGAGGAGGGGCACCTGGGTAGCTCAGTGGTTGAGCATTTGCCTTTGGCTCAGGTCCTGATCCCAGTGTCCTAGGATGGAGTCCCTTATCAGGCTCCCTACAGGGAGCCTGCTTCTCCCTCTACCTCTGTCTCTACCTCTCTCTGTGTGTCTGTCATGAATAAATAAATAATATCTTTTTTTTTTAAATTTATTTATGATAGTCACAGAGAGAGAGAGAGAGAGGCAGAGACACAGGCAGAGGGAGAAGCAGGCTCCATGCACCGGGAGCCTGATGTGGGATTCGATCCCGGGTCTCCAGGATCGCGCCCTGGGCCAAAGGCAGGCGCCAAACCGCTGCGCCACCCAGGGATCCCAATAAATAATATCTTTAAATACAAATGTATTATATATATAATATATTTTTTTTCTATTTTGGAAGTTTTATATATATATATATATATATATATATATATATATATATATATATATAATTTGAGGAAACCTTCCAGAATAGAAGCTAGAAATCAAAATAACCAAAATAAATAAATAAATTTGGGGACAAGGAGACGGAAACTTTTCTTTAAGGCCATCAGTATCTTTAGATTAAAAACAAAACAAAACAATAAGAAGGAAGTACTTTTTAAAACAAAAAAAGAAACATTCAGATCCTGAGCTGAAGGCAGATGCTCAACCCCTGAGCTACCCAGGTGCCCCCATTCAGATGATTTAAAAACAAAAACACAAAACAAAACAAAAACCAAAACCTAGCAGGAAAAACTCAACAGAAAATTTGGAACACCAAGATGAGAAAATCTCTCAGAGGGCCCCAAATCACGGAGAAATAGAAAGTAGGAAACGCTAGTGATATGAGGGAACTAGCTCAGTAGGGCCAACCATCCTAATAATATCCTGTAACAGAAAACAAAGAACAAAGACAAAGGAAAGGAGGGAAGTATCCATGAAAATATTCAGGGAAATTTCCCAGACCTGAAAGACTGGAGTTTAGAGATAGAAAGTGCCAGCCCAGTGAATGAAAATTGGCGACACCCTTGGTTTCATCATGGTGAAAACTTGAGAACAATGGGAGCAGATAAGATTCTATAAGTCTCCAAACAGAAAACACAAGTCATAAGGAAACAGGAAATAGAATGGCCTCAGATTTCCCAACAATTGCAGTGGCAAAGCAATATGCCTTCCAGATGCTGAAGGAAGATGATTTTCCACCGAGGCTTCTACTCACAGCCCATCTATCGATCAAGTGGGTGGGTAAAAATGAGAACATTTTCAGGCAAGTCAGTTCTCAAAAAAGTTTTACCTCCCACACACCATATCCCAGGAAGCTTCTGGAACATGTGTTCTTCCACTAGGAGGAAATAAACCGAAAGAAGCAGATAGGCAGAAACCAGAGATCCAACACAGCTGAAGGATCCCTTCCCCCACCCTGGGGATGGTGACTATTTTATGACCAGCCCATTTCAGAGCAGGGAAACTTTGTGGCCATAAACCACACGCTGTCTGTTTTCCTGGCCACTTCCCCCAGCATGGACAGCCAGGGGTAGTGAAAGACAAACCAGTACTGTTGTTGACTGGCTCAGCTCTGGTGACAGAGCAAGGATGTGATAAATGAGAATGGTTACACCACCCCTATATTTCTCTTTTTCTCTTTGCTTTCCTCCATTTTATTATAAAAACTTCGGCACAGAAAAGTTGAAAGGAATGTACAATGAACATCTGTATATCCATCTAAATTCTACAATTAGCATTTTCCTGTACTTGCTTTACACATATCTATTTACCATTTAACAATTCATCAAATTTTTGGCTGCGTTTCAAAAGGAGGAAATCAGTACATTTCACCCTTTTTTAAGATTTTATTTATTAAAAAAAAGATTTTATTTATTTATGCATAAGAGACACACACACACAGAGAGGCAGAGACATAGGCAGAGGGAGAAGCAGGCTCCAAGGAAGAAGCAGGCTCCCTGTGAAGAGCCTGATGCAGGACTCAATCCCAGGACCCCAGGATCACGACCCGAGCCAAAGGCAGATGCTCAACCACTGAGCCACCCAAGTGTCCCAAGTACAGTTCACCCTTAAACACATCAGCATGCATATAATTAATGATTTTTAAAAAGATTTTATTTATTTATTCATGAGAGACACAGAGAGAGAGGCAGAGACATAGGCAGAGGGAGAAGCAGGCTCCATGCAGGGAGCCGGACATGGGACTCGATCCTGGGACTCCAGGATCACGCCCTGAGCCAAAGGCAGAGGTGCTTAACCACGGAGCCACCCAGACATCCCTAATGATTCTTTTTGTAAGATAAAATTAGGTACAATAAAATGTACAAATCTTCCGTTTATTGTTCACTGAATTTTGACAAATGTATATAGTTGTAACACAAAACACCATCAAGATATAAAATCTTGGGGCACCTGGGTGGCTCAGTGGTTGAACATCTATCTGCCTTTGGCTCAGGGCGTGATCCCAGGGTCCCGGGATTGAGTATCACTTCAGTCTCCTCGCAGGGAGTCTGCTTCTCTATATATATATCTCATGAATAAATAAATAAAATCTTTAAAAAAAAAAAAAGATAAAATCTTACCATCACCCAAAGGAATTCCCTTGTGTCTCTTGCCAGTCTCTACCTTTACTCCCAAAGGCACTTCTGTTCTGATCTTGCTCATAGGTTACTGTTGCCTGTTCTAGAACTTCATGTGAAAGGAATCATACAGCCTTGGGGCACCTGGCTGGCTCAGTCAGAAAAACATGCTACTCCAAATCTCATGCATGTGAGTTCAAGCCCCACATGGGGCTTGGAGCCTACTTTAATAAAAGTTGGGGGGGGGGGGTCATGAAGTTTATATTCTTTTGTGCCTGACTTCTTCCCCTCAGTAAAATGCTTGAGATTCATTCATTTTGTACATGTCAGAAATTTGCTCTGTTACACCACCACCTGGTAATCCATTGTAAAATAATATCATAGTTTATTGATTTCCTGTTAATGGACACCTAGGGTTTTCCAATTTGGGCTGTTATAAGTAAAACTGCTGGGGTCCTGGCTGGCTCAGTTGGCAGAGTGTGCAACTCTTGATCTCAGGGTTGTGAGTTTGAGGCCTGTGTTGGTCATGGATCCTTCTTAAAATAAAGAGATGATAGATAGATAGATAGATAGATAGATAGATAGATAGATAGATAGATAGATAGATAGATATAGAGCTGCTAAGAACATTGTTATACAGATCTTCTTTTTATTTACTATTTACTTATTATTATTGTTTTAAGTAGGCTCTGTGCCCAGCATGGAGCCCAACATGGGGCCCTAACTCAAAAGCCTGAGGTCAAGACCTGAGCTGAGATTAACAATCAGACACTTAACCAATTCAGTGACCCAGGCACCCCCAAATCTTCTTTTTAAGCATGCATTTTCACTTATTTGAGACTAAGTACCCAGAAGTAGAATTGCCAGGTCATAGAGAAGGTGTGCTTCATTTTATCAGAAACTGAGAGTTTTTCCAAACTCATTGTCGTACTTCACATTCCCATCACACTGTATGCCCATGAATATTGGTATTATCAGTCTTTATTTCTACTCAGTCTTCTAGATTTTAGTCATTCTGGTGGGATTTTATTTATTTATTCGTGAGAGACACAGAGAGAGAGGTAGAGACATATACAGAGGGAGAAGCAGTTTCCTCACAGGCAGCCGGATGCAGCACTTGATCCTAGAACCCTGGGATCACTCGCTGAACTCAAGGCAGATGCTCAACTGCTGAGCCACCCAGGCATCCCTGGGAAGATATTTTTTATATGGGAGATTTGTGATTTGGGGGTGACAGAGGAGGATCTGAGTGTTTGCATCAGCTGTTTCTTAAGTGTGTTTTTTCAGTATGCTAGGGTGCCTGGGTGGCTCAGTAGACTGAGTATTCAGCTGGGTTTCAGCTCAGGTTGTGATCTCAGGATCCTGAGATCAAGCTCCTTGTCAGGCCCGGCCCTCAGCACAGAGTCTGATTGAGATTCTCTCTCCTTCCCCCTCTGTCCTTCTCCTTCTCACCCTCTTTCTTTCTCTCTCTCTCTCTCTCTCTCTCTCTCTCAAATAAATAAATTAATGAAATCTTTAAAAAATGAAATAATCAATATGCCAAAGTGGCACACTTTTGGGAAGCCTGCCCTTGGCCCCTACAGCTCTTTTACTCCCTTCAAACAATGGGCATCTATTACCAGCTCAAAACAGGAATAAAAATTAAATTCACTTTAAGAGATTTCAAGAAGGAAATCAAACAGATCTAAAGTGCATGTACTTTGCCAACTTGATGAAAAGAAGCAAAGCCCCAGAATATGATTCATATTCCTTCAGTTATAAGCACTCAGGCATCCCTTCCATGAGGATATTATTGGCCATCTTACCTACTACATCATCTTTGTGAGGGAGAGGGACTGGAGATTGAATTTGATCTTGTGGCCAATGACTTAATTAATGGTGCCTATGTAATGAAACCTCCAAAGAAACTCCTGAAATAATGAGGCCGGAGGAGCTTTCAGGTTGGCTAACAGGTGGCAGTGCTGAGTGGTATGCCTGGGTTTTGTGAGGAGAAGGCATGGTAGCCCTGCCTCTCTCAACTTGGACCTTGTCCTCTTCAACTCTTTTTTAACCACTTTATTGAGGTATGATTGACAAAAAGCTATACATATTTAATGTATATAACTTGATGAGCTTCGTAATAAATATACACTCACAAAACTATCACTGCAATCTAATGCTATAAACATATGCATTACCTCCAAGACTTTCCTCCTGCCTCCTTTACTTACTGCTATAATTATTTGTTGTTATAAGAGCACTTAGCATAAGACCTGCATTCTTGGGGGACCTGGGTGGCTCAGTGATTGAGTGTCTGCCTTTGGCTCATGTTGTGATCCTGGGGTCCTGGGATCGAGTCCCATATCAAGCTCCTTGGAAGGAGCCTGCTTCTCCTTCTGCTTATGTCTCTGCCTCTCCCTCTCTGTGTCTCTCATGAATTAATAAACAAAATCTTTTTTTTAATAAACAAAATCTTAAAAAAAAAGACCTACATTCTTAGCAACTGTTTAAGTATACAATACAGTATTGTTAACTATAGGCTCTATGTTACACATAGATCTCTAGGACTTATTCATCTTGCACAACTAAACTCTGTACCCTTTGACTAACACTTCCCCATTTCCCTCCCCACTCCATCCCTTGGCAGCCATGATTCTCCTCTGCTTTTATGAGTTTGGCTATTTTAGATTCCTTATATATGGGATATCACGTAGTATTTGTCCTTCTGTAATAAAGATTACAGATTTAAAATAAAGATTTTATTTATTTGAGAGAGAGTGCAAGAGCATGAGTGGTGGGGAGGGGCAGAAGGAGAGGGAGAAGGAGAAGCAGACTTTCTGCTGAGTAGAGAGCCCGATGGTGGTGGTGGGGGGGGGGCTGTGTGGTCCTGGGATTCTGAGATCATGACTTGAGCCAAAGGCAGACACTTAACTGACTGAGTCACCCTTCTGGGCCTCACTCCTCCTCCTCCTCCTCCTTTTTTTTTTTTTTTTTTTTTTTAAGGCTAAGTAGTATCCCATTGTATCCTATTGGGCTCTGTATTTGGTTGCTAATTTGTATCTTTCATAATAAACTGGTAACCATAAGTATAATGGTGGTTTAGTAAGTTCCATGAGTCATTTTAGTGAATTATCGAGACTGAAGAAGGGTCTGGGAACCCCTGAGTGTATAGGTTGTCAGAATTACAAATAGTCCCCAGGACCTGCGGCTGGCATCTGAAGAAGAGGCCATGTAAGGGACTGAGATTTTGAACCTATAGAATCGGATGCTAACTCCAGGTTGTTAGTGTCCGAATTGAGTTAAGTTGTTGTATACCCAGTTAGCATCAAGGAATTTCTATGTTCAAAAATGCAGGAAGCCTTTAAGATGACAGCAGCTCTAACTGTTATCTGACTGCAAACACATGAGTGACCCCAGATGAGAACCATTTAGTGGAGCCCACTCAACTCTGATGACAGTGAGAATGATAATAAAATGATTGTTGTTGTTTAAGCACCTAAATTATGGGATGATTTATTATGAGACAATGGTGACTAAGAGGTATCAGGGTGGGGATACTGGCACAACCAAAGGTGAAAAAATGGGAAAGCATGGGGTGCTTGGGTGCCTCAGTTGGTTGAGCACCTGCCTTTGGCTTGTTATGATCCTGGAGTCCTAGGATCAAGTCTCAGGTCTTTCTCCTTTTGCCTCTGCCTCTCTCTCTCTTTCTCTCTGTTTCTCTCTCTCTCTCTCTCTCTCTCTCTCATAAACAAATGAAATCTTAAAAAATGGGAAAGCAAAGGAAAGGTGGGGAGACATCATTAGCTATGGTTCTTGGGTTGAAGGCAACAGAAAGCTACTCTGGATTGAGAAAAAAAAAAAACAAAGATGTTGATGGAAAGAACACTGGGGAGGTCACAGAATCTAAGGAAAAGTTGATTAACTCGGGCTCAGAAAGGACAGCATGCTGGGCCACTCCAGGGACCTCAAGGATCTTCTTTCTAGGGGCACCTGGGTGGCTCAGTCAGTTTAGCGTCTGCCATCAGCTCAGGTCATGATCCCAGGGTCTTCGGATCAAGCCCCACATTGGGCTCCCTGCTCAGCAAGGAATCTGCTTCTTCCTGTCTGCTTGCCACTCTCCCTGCTTGTTCTCTCTCTCCCTTTCTCTCTCTCTGTCAAATAAATAAATAAAACCTTAAAAAAAGGTTTCTGGGGCATTAATACTACAATAACAGACTCACCTGCCTGCAGGTTCCACTCCACTCAGGCTTCCATTACTGGCAAGGGGTGGTGGGTGGACTGTTTGGGAAAAGGGAGTCCACCCAGTGACTCATAGCCTACCATGACCACAAGGAGGTCCCCCTGGGAGGAAGTCCCCCTGGAAGAATGGGAAGATGTGGCTGGCCAGGGAAAATGAAAAGATATCCACTATTCATTAGGATTAGTTTCAGTGCAAATGACAGAGACCTAAGGTGACAACCACTTAAACAAGATTAAAGTTTACTTCACTGGTGTGCAAAAATCCAGAGGTGAGTAATTCAGACTGGTATGTTCCTCTTATCTATGATGCCTCAGGGTCCAGCTCCTTCCTCATGGACCCAGATGGAACTCTAGCCAGCATGTTAAGTTCCAAGCACAGGATGGAGAAACGTGGAGGACTGTGTGTCCTGTGTCTCTTCAGGATGATCTTGGAAGCTGCCTTGATTCTTATATCCCATCCTCCAAACCTTAGTCATGTGACCACAATAAGAGGCAGTGCAGGCTAGGAGATACAGGCCCTGCTAAAAAGTCTATCCCTGAAAGTAGAGAAGAGTGGATCCCAGAGGACAATTATCGGCTCCTGCCACATCCACCATGTGCCCTCTGGTGGCATGGCACTCACGCACATACATCTTTCCACACATGAAATATTTTTAGGTGCTCCCACCCACCCTAATGTAACCATCACGATCTTACACTCAACCAAGAATGCACTCATCCATCTTGGGGAGAGAAACACAGAATCAGGTCCAGGGACTGCAAAGGCTCCAAGTCCAGGACCTCTGGGGAGTGCTCTCTGCCTTCTGACCCATCTCAAGTTTTGCAACTTGTGGACCAAATAGAAGTAGAACCAGCAAAAAAAAAAAAGAAGAAGAAGAAGAAGAAGAAGAAGTAGAACCAGCACCAACGCTTTTTATATGGAATAATAAAGAATAGGGGGAGGAAAGAGATGGCAAAGATTTGAAATAACAATAATATGATACAGCGAGCAAGGACATGCAGGTAGATACCATCCTCAGCCCCCATTTCCACAGGCACAAGCCTGTAGCTGACATTTAACACTTCCCCTTTTATTACCCTTCCAAACATCCCCTTGCCTTTGGCCAGTATCAAAGTTAGAATCTCTGCTTAAAACTTTGTTCCCAAAAAACCTGAGCCCTTGTTAATCCAGCCCATTTAGAGATTCTGGCATTTTAAAAAAAAACTTTTTCCTTAATGTATCTGTTATCTATTGCTAGGTAGTAAAACATTCCCAAACTTCAAGGCTTCAAACAAGAGACAGCGATTAGGGTCACATGGAATGACGACAGCCACTCTACATTATCCTGTGAAGCTGGGGGAGCCTCACAGATGTACACTCCCAGGGCTACAGTGGGAGAGTACTAAGTTAGCACACAGAAAGAAACACTAATAGGCTATTCAGTGTTGGCTTCCTTTGTCTTCAAGTAGTACTTATTAAAAAAAGGCATCACAGGAAAAAAAAAAAAAAAGGCATCACAGGGATGCTCACTTTGGTCAAAAAGAAGAATTTCAAATGAGACTATAGAGAGCCACCATATTGATTCCTAAAAAGTAATTTGCAATTTGCATTATGCTTAGCTTTTTGTTTCACCATATAAAACTTTAAGCATTTCACAGACACTAAATAAATTTTGGGATTTGTTTCATGACAGTTAAGATCAAGGAGGATAACCTGGGCTTACCTAGATGTTCTATGACTTTTGGAATGTCATGCATTTGATTGTCACACACCTTTTTTTTTTTTTAAGATTTTATTTATTTATTCATGAGAGACACAGAGAGAGGCAGAGACAAAGACAGAGGGAGAAGCAGGCTCCCTTTGGGGAGCCTGATGCGGGACTTGATCCCAAGACCCTGGGATCACAATCTGAGCCAAAAGCAGACACTCAACTACTGAGTCACCCAGGTGCCCCAATTTTTAAGCTTTTTAATGGAAAATTTCAAATGTATGCAAAAGCGGAATAATAGAGTGCATCTCCATATATACAGCATTTGACTTAGTAGTGATCAGTTTTGGGGTCATTTTGGGTCACCTACATTCACTCTCCCCCATCCTCATTATTTGGAAGCAAATTCCATACATTACCTATGACATCTGTAAATATTTCTGTATGTATTTCTAAAAGGTGAACTTAAAAAAAATAATGATTCCTTAAAATTATCAAGTTTTCCCAATGCACCACCCTTGTTCCAGTTGACTTTTTGGAAATAAAGACCATACATTGGATTTGATAGCTAACTCTCTCAAGTATTTTTTGAGATTTGAAAGCCTTCCTTTAATTTTTTTAAGTATCTTTTTCTAAATGTCACAATCTTGATTTTGCTGGCTGCATCATTGTAGACATTTAATATGTTCCTCTGGTAATTAGATCTCAAGGTTTGTTTCAGATTCAATTTTTTTTTCCAATGCATTTCCTCAGGAGTCACATGCCTGGTTGTTTTGTGTGTGTGTGTGTGTGTGTGTGTGTGTGTGTGTGATGTTAACACTCATCAATTATTAGTGTTTAGATTAATGAATTATTAAGGTCTATAAAACAATGATACTCTGATTCTAGCATTCCTGATCTATATATTAGCTGGACCTGTCTATAAAGAGAAACATATCCTTAACTACTGATCCTGAAGTAAAGTTTATACAGATAAAGTAGGATAAATGCTCCATTCTTTCCCCTTATTTACTAGTTTATAAAAATGAGTTTGTCAAAAAAAAAAAATGAGTTTGTCTCCAAGCATTTTCCAAAGATAACTGGAGAGATTGTTTTTTGTTTTGTTTTGTGATGAAGTACTGAACCAGGTTGAATAGCATTCTCCCCAAAAATTCTTATCCACCTGGAAGCTCAGAATATGACCTTGTTTGGAAATCAGGTCTTCATATATGTCATTAGTTGAAATGAAGTACACTGGAATAGAGTGGCCCCAAATCCAATGACTGGTGTCCTTACAAGCAGAGGACACACAGATACACACAGAAGGCAGCCATGCAAAGAAAGAGGTAGAGATTGAAGTTATACAGCTATCAATCAAGGGATGCCACCAATTGTTGGCAACCACTGGAACCTGGAAATGCCAAAGAAGAATTCTTCCCAGACACCTTCGAAAGGAACATGGCCATGATAGCACCTTGATTTTGTCTTTTAGTTATTATTATTATTTAAAATTTTTAGAAAAGACTTCTTATTCATTCATGAGACACACAGAGAGAGAGAGAGAGAGAGAGAGGCAGAGACATAGGCCCAGGGAGAAGCAAGCTCCATGCAGGGAGCCCGATGTGGGACTCAGTTCTGGGACCCTAGGATCACACCCTGGGCTGAAGGCAAACGCTCAACCGCTGAGCCACCCAGGTGTCCTGAAAGAACAAATTTCTGTTGTTTTAAGCTGTTTTGTGTTAATTTATGAGGGTAGCTTGAGGAAACTAATACAAGTACTGTAACGTACTCAGAGATTGCCCATACTTAGTTTGCTTCATACTACTGAAGTTACTACCCTTGTTGCTGTTCAGATTGTCACATTTTTGGCCATGGGAATCTCTTTAAGTTGGCTTCTGACTCTTTCTGACAGTACCCTAGGGGTCTATGAAAACTTCCTTGCTGCCTGGTGTGACAGGAAGTTCTTGGCTCATCTTGTACGTACACTGTCTGCTCCAAATGAGGTATCTGCCTTTTTAAAAAAAATTTTATTTATTTATGATAGTCACAGAGAGAGAGAGAGAGAGAGAGAGAGAGAGAGAGAGAGAGAGAGAGGCAGAGACACAGGCAGAGGGAGAAGCAGGCTCCATGCACCGGGAGCCCGACGTGGGACTCGATACCCGGTCTCCAGGATCGCGCCCTGGGCAAAAGGCAGGCGCCAAACCGCTGCGCCACCCAGGGATCCCAGGTATCTGCCTTTTAACAGAAAAATATATTTGGAGACTTCAATTTGGGGACTAGAGATGCATTGCTACTAGGCTGGTCACTCACTATTCCTTGGCTTTTTCAAGAAGTAGAGCTAGGAAACACACACATACACACACATACACACACTCATCTTTTTAAAGATTTAGCTATTCATTTTAGAGAGAGTGAGAGGTGAAGGAGGGGCAGAGGGAGAGAGAGAGCGAGCCCGTCGTGGGGCTCCATCTTATGACCCTGAGATCATGACCTGAGTGAAAATCGAGTCGGACACTTAACTGACTGCACCACCCAGACCCCCACGCTCATATTATTAAGATAAAGACATTTGAGTTCATGCCATACCTCCAATTCAAATTCAGGACTATAGTGCTTTTACTTACACTCCTCAAACTTATAGGGGCAACTCCTTTCTCCCATGCAAAAACCCCTTGTTCTCAACACCAACATAATTACACATTACAATACATTTTTTAAATTTTATTTATTCAGAGAGAGAGAGAGAGAGAGAGAGAGGCAGAGACACAGGCAGAGGGAGAAGCAGGCTCCATGCAGGGAGCCCGACACGGGACTCGAACCCGGGTCTCCAGGATCACACCCCCTGGCTGCAGGCGGCGCTAAATCGCTGCGCCACTGGGGCTGCCCACACATTACAATACACACAACAATTTCATATTGATTTTTTAGTTTCAGAGGTAGTAGTGATTCATCAGTTGCATGTAACACCCAGTGCTCATTACATCTTCTTAATGCCCATCACCCAATTATCTCTTCTGCACACCCACCTCCCCTCCAGCAACACTGTTTCCTAGAGTCAGTGTCTCTTATGGTTTGCCTCCCTCTCAATTTTCATCTTATTTTATTTTTCCTTACCTTCCCCTATGTTCATCTTTCTTTCTTAAATCCCACATGTGAGTGAAATCATATGGGATTTGTCTTTCTTTGACTTTTTTTGCTCTAGTTCCATCTACATCATTGCAAATGGCAAGATTTCATTCCTTTTGGTGGCTGAGTAATATTCGTGTGTGTGTGTGCGCGCACGCGCGCGCGCGCCACATCTTTATCCATTCATCTGCCGATGGACATCTGATGCTTTCCATATTTTGGCTATTGTGGACATTGCTGCTATAAAGATTGGGGTGGATGTGCCCCTTTGAATCACTATGTTTGTATCCTTTAGATAAACACTTAGCAGTGCAATTGCTGGGTCATAGGATAGCTCTATTTTTAACTTTCTAAGGAACCTCCATACTGCTTTCCAGAATGACTGCACCAGTTTGCATTCCCACCAACAGTGTAAGATGGTTCCCCTTTCTCTGCATCCTCGCCAACATCTGTTGTTTCCTGAGTTGTTAATTTTAGCCACTCTGACCAGAAACACAGAGCAGTTTCAGAATAACAATATCAATAGTACCATCAACAATATCATTATTGAAAATGATTTAGGAGTTTATAGCAGTTTTAAATTTTTTAT
Organism: Canis lupus dingo; assembly: GCF_003254725.2. Taxonomy (NCBI): domain Eukaryota; kingdom Metazoa; phylum Chordata; class Mammalia; order Carnivora; family Canidae; genus Canis; species Canis lupus. The sequence goes on along the minus strand of NC_064248.1, from coordinate 11,543,645 downwards.
AATTTTTTTTGGTACAGATTATAGCTGTAATGTTTCTTGGAATGGTTCCTCTCTGTTATGCCACCAACTGGGTATACAGGTTCATCTGTTTCACTTTGCTTTCGAGTTTTAGGGATTACAAGAAAACTTTTTAAAGATTTTATTTATTGAGAGAGAGAGAGAGAGCATGAGCTGGGGGAAGGGTGAAAGGAGAGAGAGAGAGATTCTCAAGCAGAGTCCATGCTGAGCACAATGTGGGGCTTGATCCCATGGCCTGGAGAGTGTGACTTGAGACAAAATCAAGAGTCAGATGGTTTAGCCCACTGAGCCACCCAGGTGCCCTGATTTTTAAATCTTTTTTTTGTAAAGATATTATTTATTTATTCATGAGACACACACACAGAGAGGCAGAGAGATAGGCAGAGGGAGAAGCAGGCTCCCAGCCTGATGTGGGACTTGATCCCAGGACTCCAGGATCACAACCAGGATCCACAAAGGCAGATGCTTAACCACTGAGCCACCCAGGTGCCCGGTGCCCTGATTTTTAAAAGCAATTTAAAACAAATGTATGGTTTATCCTTTTATTCAAATAACAAACAAAAGGCCCCTCCAGCCCCCCACATACATGTATATATGTATAAATATGTATACAGCCACATATATATGCAAATACGTATATGCATGTAAATATGCAGATATATATGTATTTTTATATATTTTAAAGATTTTATTTATTTATTCATGAGAAATACAGAGAGAGGCAAAGACATAGGCAGAGGGAGAAGCAGGCTCCCTGCAGGGAGCCTGATGTGGGACTCGATCCCAGGACCCTGGGATCACAACCTGAGCCAAAGGCAGATGCTCAACTGCTGAGCTACCCAGGCGTCCCTATGTGTATATTTTTATACATACATGTGTATGTATGCACGCACACACACATCTGTGCATACTTTTGTCCTTATTTTTTTTTTTCACTTATGACTCCATACTAGCACTGTGTCATTGATTCACATTGACCTTAATCTGTTGAAATAATAGGAGTGCCTGGAAAGGGCCCTTCAGTGAGAAACTGGAAACTTGAATTTTCTTATAATGGCAACTGAGCTCTCATGTTTAAATCCGCCCCACCCTTCCAAGTTTCCATGGGAATGAGCAAAGGAATATAAATTATTTCTGACCAACATTTTGGATCATTTGGGTCCATCCTTTCTTCCAGCCACATCATTGAGGTGTCTCATTCTTGGGGTTGCTTGTGATCCATAGTTAAGTATTATTAATTACAATGATTTTTTTGAGAACTATATATATTTTTGGTAACCTTATATTTTTCTATTTCTTTATTTTTTATTACATTGAGAGCCTCAAAATTGGAATTTCTTTTTTTTCTTTTTAAGGAAGCCCTACCCCCAACGTGGGCTTGAACTCATGACACCCAGGTCAAGAGTCGCATGTGCTGCCAACTGAACAAGCCAGGTGCCCCTATTTATGATTATTAATGGAGCCACTAAACTTGTATTCTAAGGACTCAAGGGCCCTAAGCATGAAAATAACTACCACTTTCTGGGTGCCCTCCATCTGCCTAGGACAGTGCCAGTGCATACTTGCTCTCATTTATTTCTCACAAATACCCTGTAGGATGGGTGTCCTTATCCTCATTTTACAGAACCAGGTCATGGGGCTAAAAGAAGTTGCTGAATGTGGAACTCTGCTTCCCTGTGCTTTTCTCATCATTTGAAGCTGGAAAGAAAAAAGACAACTATTTCTCTCACCTGAGTCACTGCTCCAACAGCAGGAAAGAAGATTGTAGATAACTCACCTGGTACCTCTAGATCAAGGCTTAATAAAATTATTTTCTTATATGCCTTGGCATCTTTTCTCCTATCTTCTCTTATAAACTTTACATGCCTTTATGAAAATACGTTTCTTTTTTTTCTTTTAAGATTTTATTTATTCACGAGAGACACAGAGAGGCAGAGACAGAAGCAGGCTCCATGCAGGGAGCCTGACATGGGACTCGATCCTAGGACTCCAGGATCATGCCCTGGGCCAAAGGCAGGCACTAAACAGCTGAGCCACCCAGGTGTCCTGAAAATACGTTTCACATTGACTTATAATTAATTCTGCCTGGTTCTCAAATTAAAATTAGCAGAATGTCTTCCCAGAGACGCCAGAAAATTGGGGCTGAGTTAAATGTTAAGACAGGAAGCTAGACTAATTTACCAGCCTACTCTATAGCTTGGAACTAGTTAACCTGGATATATATTAAACTTCAAATCTTGTTAACATTCCTTCGTGTTCTCTTTAACCTCCCATTGTGTCTAATTACATAAGGCTTTTTACCTTGCTCAGTGTGGTGATGTTGTTTACCATTGTTTATGGTAACTGAATGGCTTGTTAAATATGCCTCATTACTTCAATGGCATTTAGAGAAAAGAAATGAGTAACCAGGGAGGATATATATATATATATATATATATATATATCCATATATATATGGATATATATATATATCTCCATATCTCACATCCCTGCAGCCCATCTGGTCTTTCAACATACTTCTAATAAACAGGACTGCCAAATCTCCACCAGTGAAAATTTTTACAGGTCTAAGAATAAATTCAGCTGATCTCCAAACCTGTTCACACATTGTGAGATTGATTTTGTGTCTTTGGCAAATTTTCCACTGAAGACTCTAGCCTTCAAAATCTTTATTTTTCTAAATACTGTATAAAGAAGTGTTCATTTTGCTTTTTTGGGAAGGATAGCTTGAATGCAGATGATAATTCAGCAGCATGTATTCTGCATCCTCAAAGATAGCATCCACTGAGTGCTGAGAGAAAAAATAGCTTACAAAAAAAGGGGAAGTGAGCTTTTAATGGCAGCAATAAATGTGGCAAAATATGCTGCAAAAATAAGAGGAACTAAAGATTTGTGCAAATGCTTTGAAAAATATCATTTTAATAACAACAAAACTATCCAGAACCTAAAACCCTGAAATATCTATTTAAAATGGTTTTGGCCTTGGGATCACTGAGTGGCTCAGTGGTTCAGCGCCTGCCTTTGGCACAGGGCGTGATCCTGGAGTCCCGGGATGGAGTCCCACGTAAGGCTCCCTGCATGGAGCCTGCTTCTCTCTCTGACTGTGTCTCTGCCTCTTTCTCTCTCTCTCTCTCTATGCCTATCATGAATAAATAAAATCTAAAAAAAATAAAAATAAAATGGTCTTGGCCTGAAACACAATGGATAGTAAATATAGTATTGTGAGCATCAAAAAATGCAATTTTTCCCTTTTTTTCAAGATTTTTTATTTTTAAATAATCTCCCCATCCAAGGTGGGGCTTGAACTCAACCCGGAAATCAAGAGTCGCATGCTCCACCAACTGAGCCAGCCAAGCACTCCCCTGAATAAAGTGCAATTCTTCTTAACCAGTAGGTTTTAAAATTTTTTTTTATTTATTTATAAAAATGAATCCAGCAGAGAGCTGGATGTGGGATTGGAACCTGGGGCCTCCAGGATCAGGCCCTAGGCTGAAGGCGGCGCTAAACCACTGAGCCACCCGGGCTGCCCCCCCCCCAAAAAAAAATTCTTTTAATGATTTTGAATGTGAATTTATTTTAGGGTAGAGAATTTTTAAATGACTTTTATTTTTTTAAAATATTTTATTTATTTATTCATGAGAGACAGACCCCATACAAGGATCCTGATGTGGGACTTGATCCCGGGACTCCAGGAGGCAGATGCTCAACCACTGAACCACCCAGGCTCCAGGCGTCCCTTAAATTGCTTTAAAAAGAAAGATCTATTTATTTTAGAGAGAGAGAGGGGCAGTGGGAGAGGGAGAAAAAAACCCCAGCAGACTCGGCGCTCAGTGCAGAGCACAGGGAACTGGGTTTCACAAGCTGGAGATCACCACCCGAGACTAGGACTGAAAGGAAAACCAAGAGTCAGATACCCAACTGACTTCGTCATGGAGGTGCCCCTTAAATAACTTCTAAAAATGCAAACCCATTTTAGGGCACAGAATTTTTACATTTAAATCTATTTCACAAAATAAATAAATAAATAAATAAATAAATAAATAAATAAATAAATCTATTTCACAATGTTGCTTTCTTTTTTTTAAAAAAAATATTTATTCATAAGAGACACGCTCCATGAGGGGAGTCCGACGCAGGACTCGATCCTAGGCCCCCAGGAGCACGCCCTGGGCTGAAGGCAGGTACCAAACCGCTGAGCCATCCAGGGATCCCACACTGTTGCTTTCTTAAAGGATTTAAGATTTGCTTTTAATTTTGTCATTGAAACTCTTTTTCCCTCACCAGTACCAAATTCCCATATTTTCACTAGTGGGCAGAAGTGAAGACGTGAAATACGGGTCTGAGAATAAATAAGGTGTCTACCTTCTTACCATGCAAATATTTGATAGAAGAAACCTATATGCTGAAGTAGGAATGTAAAAACTCATTGTAAAAAAAAAAAAAAAAAAAAACACACACACACAGAATACTAGAAGTTTTGAAAGTTTCACTATTTTGACTTTTCACTCTACGGGCTTAATTAATATCATAATTTTTAAAGATTCGATTTTATATAAGTGGGCCCTGAACAGCAATGGCTGGGGTCGTGAAGCCATCTACCTGGGGAGCATGATCTGCCCCTTCGCCCCAGGAAGCCTCCCTTTGTTTGCTTTTTATAATTCTGATTAGCTATACATAAAACTTGCTCTAACAATTGTTTTATTTATCTTGGTGCGAAAAGGTGGTTTTATTAAAGCACAGGGACAGGACCCATGGGCAGGAAGAGCTGCCTATTTTCACAATTTTTAAATGTACAGTTTTCCGTTATTAAGGACATTGACGTTGCACAATCTAATTCCCGGTTCACCTTCTCCTTTAATTTTCCGGCTTACCATAAGGGGGCAGACGGAGACAACGTATCCGCCCCTCTGCGGGAGCATCCCGCCCCGCCTCACCCACGCATGCGCGCCTCACCTGCGGAAGGTGACAGAGGGCGGGGCAGAAGGCGGTGCTGGGGGCGGAGCAGAGGTGCGCAGGCGCGGCGCGGGCATTGTGACGTCAGGCCGCGCGGCCGGGCTGGGACCAGGCGGCGGCTCGCGGAGGCGCATCCTCTAGTGTGACGCGACGACTCTCCTCCCCACATGCCGGCCCGCCCGCCCCCGGCCTCGCAGCCGCCGCCTCCCTAGCTCCCTCAGCGCGCGGAGCGCGGCCCAGCGGCCGGGGCGGAGGCCCGGGGGCGACGCGGCGCCGAGGGGCGGGGGCGGGCTTCTGAGCGCCGGGCGGCCGGGGTCCGCGGCCGGTCGGTGCGCGGCGGGCGGGCGGCGGGCGCCGGTCTATATGGCGGCGGCTCTGTCCGGCCTGGCTGTCCGCCTTTCGCGCTCGGCCGCCGCCCGCTCCTATGGGGTCTTCTGCAAGGGGCTGACTCGCACGCTGCTCATCTTCTTCGACCTGGCCTGGCGGCTGCGCATCAACTTCCCGTACCTTTACATCGTGGCTTCGATGATGCTCAACGTCCGCCTGCAGGTGAGTGACCTTCCCGGAGCGCCTGTCAGCCCAGCGCGGCCCGGCCCACCCCGCCCCGGGACGGCAAAGATGCTGACAGGAGCTGCCCAGCTGGACGCTCAGTGTATGCCAGGCGACGAGCATGTTTCCTGCAGCCCCACGGGAGGAAAACCCGCTGAGGTTATTGTTGTCTCCGTTCTGCAAACGAGACTGGGGGCGGGGTGGAGCGGCTTGACCCGGGGCCGAGGGCCTCCAGCTGGGGCGTGGGGGTGAGGGGGCGTCCCCGGGGATGGTGGATGCTGGCACCGCTGGAAAGGCCGTGAAGAGGAAATTTTGCGCGCGCCCCGCCCCCCGTTATAAATGGTTGGGTTTTGGTTGACTTTGCTAGTTCCCGAACTTTACAAATGTTCAAATAATTATTTTGGAAACTTAAAACGGGTCAGTGTTTTGATAGAGGTGTCTTATTTATTCTGGTCGGAGTGAAAGTGGGGTGAGGGTGAAGAGGGGAAAATGAAGTGGACGAGGTAGAGACGCAAGAGGTTTCAGAGCGTCGACACTGTTCAGGCGTGGAATAGTAGGCGCTCACACACCCAGCACCCTGGAGATCACTGTAAGTGACATTTCTGCATCCCTTGAATTACAGATGCCCCTTTCTAGTGGGATGAAAAGTCGTCAGATTGAGAATTTTCCTTTACAAGTGTGTCATAGATGGCCAGATGCTGAGCTCCTCTTGGATTACATTTACACATTTTGGAGCGCCTGGCATAGGCTTTGATGGAGGAGGGACAGGTTCCTGACCTTCTGGAGCTTGCAGTCTGACAGTACTTGTGTTGCTCCCTGGTGTGCAAAATGAGAAAGTCTGACTGGTAGGATCAGGCATGTTGAGACCATGCAGGTGTTGTCGTTTTTTGGTCCTCTCTGGTTTGGTTGTATCAGAATGGAATTGTCGCTGCCTGGACCTTAACATTTTAGTGCCTATCACTGGTGATGGCAGGCTACTTAAAACCAATTAGTGATCAATATTGTGTGTTAAGGCAAGATGAGATGAACCTGCCTATGTCAAGATCCGAATTGGGATGTTTTTACATGAACAAGGGCCTGTGGCACACCTAAGTTACGGTACCAGACTGGAAGAGTGGAAAACGGAAATATCTTTCCAGCAGGTGATATGAATGAGTAAAGGGTACAGGATGTGGGGGTTGGGGTAAACCAGAAAGCCTGTGCTCTAGCCAGTTGCCACTAGCCAATGGTCGTTTGCCAGATACAGTGATTTTGAAGAGAAATTGGAAATACTGATTTTTAGATAACAAATTAACTCAAATTCTAAAAAAGTAAACTTGGCCAAAACAACATGTTAGCAGGCTATATTTGATACACTCCCTCCCCGCACCTCCTCCCTCCCCCCAGCTCCTACTTTGGAACGATGTGTTTAGAATTGCGTTAATGTTTTGCAGTCACATGTTGAATTACAAGAACTATAAGAGGTAACCTAGTACGTAATGTTGTTAAGAATTATCACGTTTTGAAAAAAAAGATACCACATTTTGTACCATTAAAGAAATCACTTCTGTCACGTGTTCGCTTAACTGTGTATGACTACCCTCTCCTCCAAACTACCATGACCACTCACCTGGATCATCTATTTTGCACTGGGCAGTAGTTTTTTTGTTTGTTTTTTGTTTTTTGTTTTTTTTACATAGGTGTCATTTCCCATAAAACAAGAGAGTAAAACTGCTCCTCATTGCACATAGAATGCAATTCACATTTTTATTCGGCAGATCTGGCTTTTGCCTACCTCTAACTTCCTTGAGTTGCGTCTTGTTTACTGTTCTTTCAGTTTCTTTACTACTGTCTGCACACACCAAGCCCCTTTTTGCCCCTGGGCATTTGCACAGGCTGTTCTTTCTTTGAATCTTTGAATGCTGGTACAGTCGCACTTCATTTCTGATTTCAGAGAGGCCTTGCATGATCAAAATATCTATATGATCTTGCGCTTCCTCTCATTTCGAGAGTACTGAAGGCTTGCTTGTACTAAGCAATAAGGAATAAAGGACTCCATTTCTAATATGCTTAGGGTTTCCAAATCTCACAATTGTTTGTAGTTGTTTGAGAATCTCAGGAACTGTTGTTTAAGTACAAATTTTATTACAAGGAATCTGTACTGTAATGATTGAGATTAGATGTATTTAGGAGGAGACAGACTAGCTCTATTTGGAGTGGTTTGGGCAGTCAGAAGGGCTCGGTACATACCAAGCCCAAAACACCGTGGTGGATGACACGGCATGAATAGTCCAGGTGCAGCTGTAGAGAAGCCCAAGAGCTGAACTGTAGGAGTGGAGTGTGGGCTTGTCATTCAGTTCAGGGGTGAGATGGGGGCAAGGGAGTCACAAAGTGGCCACCCAGTACGTTGGGGGCGAGCTAAGACCTGTGTGAGTATTTTAGGTTCGATCTCAGGCTTAATCAGGTGTGGTGGCAGTCATTTCACGTGCTGATGGGGAGCGTATGGGAGCAGGGTCTCTCTCTTCTTTACTAGGATAGTTAATCTACTTTAAATGCCCCTGCAGGTTTAGAGTTTCTGTTCATTTGTGGAAAATCACTAATTAAATTAACCTGACTTAAGGGTTTAATTACTCTGGCCTCTTGTAAAGGGAAGTGCTGCGGGAAATAGAATCTGAGAGAGAGGACAGCTATGGGTCGCCGCCTTTTTTACTCAGCACACTGTCCCTACCCTCTTCGTGACGGGTGCCATAGTAAAGGATGCTTTGGCCCACATGTTTGCTTAGGGCCCTGCATCATTTGTAGGGCAGTGAGACCTTTCCAGGAGGTTGATACCTCTTTAATATGCAAGATGATTACATGAGAAAATAGATGCAAAAGGGCTTTGTAAACTGAGGAGCTTTATGATTTTATTTTATTTTTTTTTAAGATTTTATTTATTCATGAGAGACACACACACAGAGGCAGAGACACAGGCAAAGGGAGAAGCAGGCTCCACCCAGGGAGCCCAACGCGGGACTCGATCCTAGGCCACCTGGGCTACCCTCTGATTTTAAAATATAGTTTGCAAGCTTAAGAAAAAAGTTGTTTTGGGGATCCCTGGGTGACTCAGTGGTTTAGTGCCTGCCTTTGGCCCAGGGCGTGATCCTGGAGTCTCGGGATCAAGTCCACGTCAGTCTTCCTGCATGAAGCCTACTTCTCCCTCTGCCTGTGTCTGTGCCTCTCTCTGTGTGTGTCTCTCATGAATAAATAAATAAAATCTTTAAAAAAATATATTGTTCACAAGCAAGCCTTAATCTACTGGAGTCCTTAGCATCCTACTTATACAGAATCTGAAACACAGGAGTAGAAAAATGAGAATCTGTAAGAAATACTAAATTAAAATTAGTAAAGGCAAGATGATAGATTATACTGAGAACCTATATAACCATTTATGCTTCCAATTTTTCCGTTATGCCGCCTGTGAGAAGAATCAAGTATCTTAGGCCCAGTTCACCTTGATTCTTAAAATTAAAAGAGAAGACCTCAGGGAGCCTGGGTGGCTCAGTCGGTTAAGCATCTGGACTCTTGATTTCAGCTGATGTCATGATCTCAGAATGGTGAGATTGAGCCCTGCACTGGGCATGGAGCCTCTCTCCCTCTGCCCACCCCACCCCCAAGGGAAAAAAAAAGAGAGAAGGCCTCAAAAAAGTCAGAGAAAAGACATGGTGAAGGTAGATGTTGTCACACTGAGCAGTGTCTTCCTTGGGATAGATGGTCTGTGCTGACTAGGCCCAGGAAGCTTCCTTTGGTTCCTCCCTCCCTGTGACCCCTCTTTTCCTCGCCTCTGACTGCTCTATCATAGTGTCATTTCTGATAGACTTTTTAAATTCACAGCTCCCTGTTTTATCGTGTTTGCCTATCACTTGAAAATCTATATTCGTTCATTCTAATTGGGTAAAGAGTTCAGTAGTGTAGGTAGGGAGAGCTGGTTGCCATTCTAAATAGAGCAGAAGGGCTTCATTAATTAGGTGGCATTTGAACAAAACCTTAGTGGTGAGGGCTTTAGCCTTGGAGATGGGGAGATGTTTGGGTAAGAAGAGTATCTTGTTCTGTGCAGAGAAGGCCCTGTATAGCTGGTGCAAGCCTGGTATTTTCCAGAACAGCAGGAGGCTGGTCCATGAAGAAGGTGGCTGGAGATTTGAACTGGGGGGTAAGGAGCATTGGAAGAACTTTGGCTTTGACTCTGATTACATGATCTTATATCCAAACAATTTCAAAAAGTAGTAAAGATCCCAAGATCCTAGTTGCAGGGTCACATGAAGCTTGAGATGTGTGTTATTCTGTTGCTCGATTGGGGGAAATTATAGATCATTAAGATAATGTAAAAGCTTATAAGCTTTGTGAAATCTTAGTCAAGCCAAAAGCATCAGCTCAGGAATTTGTTCTATAGGAACAATTGTATAGGGAACAACTATACTTTGAGATGGTAAATACCAAACATTCAGGAAATATAACAATACTATAGAATCTTTACATTCAAGTGAATGCTTTCATCATGGTTTTTTTTTTAATAAACTTTGAAAAATTTTCAACCTGTATAAAATGTTATTGTACAGTGAACACCTGTATCCATGAATCAGGTTGTTTTAAGCCTTTTTTTTAAAAAAAGATTTTATTTATTCATGAGAGACACAGAGGCAGAGACATAGGCAGAGGGAGAAGCAGGCTCCATGCAGGGAGCCTGATGCAAGACTTGATCCCAGGACTCCAGGATCACGCCCTGAGCCGACGAAGGCAAGATGCTTAACCGCTGAGCCACCCAGGCGTCCCAGGTTGTTTCAAGTCTTACAAAAAGTCCTATAGTGTGCCAAGCAGATATTAAAGTGTGCATGTTAGATCTCTATGTACTAATGTTAAAAGATACCAACCATATATAAAGTGAAGAAAAGGTTAAAAACTATTTTTTCATAAATGTGTTTGTTGGTACCCAGGGAGAGTGCTGCTGAGTCAGGAGAGAGCGTAGGCCTTGCTTCTCAAATGATCTGTAGAGAAGGGCCAGTGGTTCTTTACCTCCACAGACAGGGCAGCTTATAAACAACGCACATTTATTTCTTATAGTTCTGGAGGCCGGGAAGTCCAAGATCAAGACACCAGCAGAGCCAAGCCCTTGTGAGAGTTCTGATTCCTAGCTGGTGCCTTCTTGCTTGTCCTCTCATAGTCGAAGAGGCTTGGGATTTCTGTGGGGCCACTTTTTAAGAACACTAATCCCATTTATGAAGGCTCTACTCTCAAGACCTACACACTTCCCAGAGGCTTCAACCTCCTAAGACCACCATATTTAGGTTAGGGTTTCAGCATATGAATTTTGGGGGGACACACATTCAGACCATAGCACCTTCTGATGATTTTGTAAGGGCCAATAAAAATTAATTGCTTTCACGTGGAAAAGTGCAGCGTCTGTTTGAGATTCTCTCTCTCCCTCTCCCTCCATTCATAGGCTTGTGAGTGCTCCTCCTCTCTCAAAAATAAATCTTTGGAGGGGGATGCCTAGGTGCCTCAGCGATTTAGTGCCTACCTTCAGCCCAAGGCGTGGGCTTGGCTGGGATCCCTGGGATCGAGTCCCGTATCAGGCTCCCTGCACGGAGCCTGCTTCTGTCTCTGCCTCTCTCTCTCTGTGTGTGTCTCAAATAAATAAATAAAATATTTTAAAAAATACATCTTTAAGGGGAAAAGTCACAAGCTCTCCTAACTGAGCCAGCCAATCGCCCCCCACTGAGTGTCTGTTCTTACATGATCACAGTAACCAACTGGGGGACAGGGGAAACACGGGATGGTGGCTCCTACCTTCATAAGGACTTTGGCTTGTACTCTTGAGTAAAGTGGGAAATATTTCACTAAGATGGGACTTAGGGGCAGCCCAGGTGGCTCAATGGTTTAGCACCACCTTTGGCCCAAGGCCTGATCCTGGAGACCCGGGATCGAGTCCCACGTCGGGCTACATGCATGGAGCCTGCTTCTCCCTCTGCCTGTGTCTCTGCCCCTCTCTCTGTGTCTCATTAATAAATAAATAAAGTCTTTTTAAAAAAAATAAGATGGAACTTAATGTGATTTACTTTTTTAAAGGATTATTTTTTTAAAAAGCTTTGTTGGAATATTCAAATGTACCCCAAAATAGAGTAGTATAATAAACTCATACACACACACATATATACATACACATCTATGTCTCCATCACCCCTTTTCAGTAAGGATCAACTCTTTGTTAATCTTGCTTTATCTATTTCCTCAAGCCTACACCATCTTCATCTCCTCACCCCACACTGCATTTCTTTTTTTTTAAATCTCAGCCAGAATGGATTACTTTTTTGTTGTTACTTTTTTTTTTTTTAATTTTTTTTTTTTTTTTTAATTTATGATAGTTAGAGAGAGAGAGAGGCGGAGACACAGGCAGAGGGAGAAGCAGGCTCCATGCACCGGGAGCCCGATGTGGGATTCGATCCCGGGTCTCCAGGATCGCGCCCTGGGCCAAAGGCAGGCGCCAAACCGCTGCGCCACCCAGGGATCCCTGTTGTTACTTTTTTGTTGTTACTTTTACTTTGAAATGATTCAACTTAGAGAAAAGTTGCAAAAATTGTACAGAGAGTTCCCATAGACCCTTCACCTGCCTTCTGTTAGAGGCTAACTATACCATAGCATAGCTGAAAACTAAGAGATGAGCATCAGTCCCATACATTTGGATTTCACCGGTTTTTCCCACTGTGATTTTTCTCTTTCAGGACCTGGCACTACTAGATGACACATCTCCAATCTGTGACACTTCCTTAGCCTCTTCTTTTATATCTGTCAATTGGACATTCAGGCTGTTCTCACTTTTTGGCTACTATGAGTAATGCTGCCAGGAACATTCACATATAGGGTTCGTGTTTGAGCATGTTTTCATTTCTCTTAGATATTACCTAGGAGTGGAATTGCTGGCTCCTAGGGTAATCCTGTGTTTCACCATTTCAATAGGATTACTCTTTCTTCACTTCAGAATTGAGGGGAGAAGCAGGGAGATACTCAGGAATTCAGGAGGGAGGGAAATCGTGGTGGCTCCTGATCAAGGTGGCAGCAGGGGTGATACCGGGAGTGGTTGGGATATGGCTGTATTCTGGTGTTTGAGCCAACACGCCTTCCTTAAAGGACATAGTGTCACAGAAAGACTTGTCACATTTCTTTTTTTGTGAACTACCCTTGTTTTTTGCCCTTTTTTCTGTTGTCTTAATTTCTTAGAGCCTTGTATCTGTTAGAGTTTAAAAAGTTTGGTTTTTTGTTTAGTTATTATGTTTTGACTTTGATTATGGGTATAGTTAGTTGACATACTGAAGTTTACTTTTTTTTTTTTTTTATCTTTCTTTCTTTCTCTCTCTACACCCCATATGGGACTTGAACTCTCAACCTTGAGATCAAGAGTGACATACTCTACTGACTGAGCCAGCCAGGCACCCCCAAAGTTTATTTTTATGTGGTCAAATGTAATAATCTTTTCTGATTTTTGAGTTTGTCCTAGTTAGAAGGCCTTCCCAACTCATAGGCTATGAGGAATTAAACCTTATTTTATCTTGGTAAAAACAACATATACAGACACACACAGACACACATATATATGTAGATAATATATATATTAATATAAATTTTCTATAATATATAAAACAACATATACACACAGACACATATGTAGATAATATATATATTAATATAAATTTTCTATAAATTTTCTTTTTTTATAGATTTATTTATGATAGAGAGAGAGAGGCAGAGACATAGGCAGAGGGAGAAGCAGGCTCCATGCACCGGGATTCGATCCTGGGTCTCCAGGATCACGCCCTGGGCCAAAGGCAGGCGCCAAACCGCTGCGCCACCCAAGGATCCCTAAATTTTCTATAAGTTGCGCTGCCATGAAAACTGTGTGAATAGCTAGTCCTTGAGTGTATGTTAACTAGAAAGTAAGCTTCAAGAAGAAGAGCCCTGTTTGTCCTAACACCAGTGCCTAGAATAGTGCCTGGCCCAGGGCAGGAGCTCAATGAACACTTGCTGATTGAATCTGTAGCAGAAAATCATAGGCATAAAATCCCGAAGGAAAGGTTATTTGCATTTGTAAATTTTTAATTTAAAAGCCCAATTTGCCCTCCACTGGGGTTCTTGTACCATGTGTTTTCTCCAATGATGCAGGAGATACCTACCTCTGGGTGCTCCCCATTCACTGGTAGGCTACTGCCCCCTGGGCCTTGGCTTCTACCCCTCCATGGAAACCCACGGTCTGCATTGAAGTCACGTCCATGTTACCACCCAGTGGTCACTCCCATGTCTTCTGCTTTATAGAACCCCTCAGCCTGCATTTTGTTGTTCATTCCCTAAAGCACTCTTGACAATGATAGTTGCTGTTTATGGCCTATCAGAGAAGATGCTAGGCGCTTTCACACCCTCACAGCATGCAGAGGACAGAGAATTGCCTGAGGCCCCCAATGTCTGAGCTCACCTTTGGCTGTCAGGTTAAAAGAAGGAGGAAACCGGGTGGTGCCTAGCCAGAGCTGCATGACTGGCTTTTTAAGGGCAGATACGATTTGGATGTACTGAAAGATTAGTAACAGGAACTCTGTACTATTAGTGTTTCCTGTGGTTATGATTCAGCTTAATCTGGAGATGATGAGTTGTTCCTCTTTCTCATCCTCTGAGCTGGGGAGCACCATATCTTTTTTTACAGGTTTTTTGTTTGTTTTTTTTTTTCTTTGTTTTTTTAGATTTTATTTATTCATGAGAGACACACAGAGAGAGGCAGAGACATAGGCAGAGGGAGAAGCAGGCTCCTCACAGGGAGCCTCATATGGGACTCAATTCCAGGACCCCAGGATCACGACTTGAGCCAAAAGCAGATACTTAGCCACTGAGCCATCCAGGCACCCCTTTTACAGTTTTTTTTTTTTTTTTTTTAATTTTCTATTTCCTTAAGTAATGTCTACACTCAACATGGAGCTTGAACTCACGACCCTGAGATCAAGAGTTGTGTGCTCGACAGACTGTGCCAACCAGGCATCCCTATGCTGGTAGTAATTTGAGGAATGTGGGCCATCTCCTCAGTCCGATTGCTTTAGTCATGAGCACAGAGATGTTAAATACTGATGTTCATGCCTGGAAGCTCTGGAAGCCAAGAGAGGCTGGGATGGGCCTGGAGCATGTTTGTGAGCCATTGTAAGGTGAGACTCCACAGCAAGCCCATTGTTCTGACCCTGCTCTTTGAGCTGTGTTGTCTTCCCAGCCCCCTTTGGGAATAGCCTTGCCAGCTGGCTTTCAGAAGCATAGAGGCCAGGATATTTTTAGTTTAGAGAGCAGTGGTATCCAGACTGTCAGGTCCCTGAGGCCATTAATAGCTCAGGTTAGAGAAGGTAGGATGACAGCAGTCCAAGAGGGCAGCAGCTGCCTAATTGGGTCAGGCCTATTGTTATGCAGCAGGTCAGCTGCCTCCAGCAGGCAGGGATTTTTGTGGAGGATGATTTTTCATATCTGCACTAGAAATCATGGACACACCTAGATAATCTTGTTTCCCTCTGCACATCACCCCTCTGGTCTTGTGGTTCCATTTTCAACCTTTGTCATCTTTTTTGGGGGGTGGGGGATGTGGGGTGAGGGAGTATATTCAGGAATTTACTCCCAGTACTACACTTTTTTTTTTTTTCCTGGATGATACTCTTGAACTTCAAAACAGACTCCTTCCTTCACTCTGTTGGTTCAGTGTCAGTGGATAAGTTTATTTGCCAGAGTTTATGTTGCTTATTTTGTAGACTTAACACGGGGCGAGGAGGGGGTTGCGCAGAAGATGAGATTTCTAGGGCCAAGGACAGTTAATGATATAATTATGTGTATTGGGTACAATGTAATGTACCTATATATGTATTAGAGTGGGAAGAGTTATAAAAATATTTCACAAAGACAAATACCATATGATTTCACTTAAGTGTGGAATCTAAAAACCAAAACAGATGAACAAACCAAAAAAGAAACCCAAAAATACGGAGAATAGACTGATGGGTGCCAGAGGTGGTTGGTGGGAGGATGGGAAAAACGGGTGTAGGAGAGTGGAAGGGTATATAGGCTTTCAGTTATGGAATGATAAGTCAAAGGCATGGAAGGGACAGCATGAAGAATACAGTCGATGGTATCATAATAGTGTCGTATGGTGACAGATGGTAGCTACGCTTGCGGGGAGCAGAGCATAATTTATAGGGTTGAATCATTTTGTTGTACACTTGAAATATTGTCAGCTATACTTCAATAAAAAATATTTCGCTTGTTTAGAAATTATTTGAAAGTTATTGCTGGCTCTCAAAAAATAATGTATATGTCTAGTATTAGAAGTTTTCGTTAACTGGGATCCCTGGGTGGCGCAGCGGTTTGGCGCCTGCCTTTGGCCCAGGGCGCGATCCTGGAGACCTGGGATCGAATCCCACATCGGGCTCCCGGTGCATGGAGCCTGCTTCTCCCTCTGCCTGTGTCTCTGCGCCTCTCTCTCTCTGTGACTATCATAAATAAATAAAAATTAAAAAAAAAAAAAGTTTTCGTTAACTGGTTGAGGGATCAGAGCCAAAATGTTTTCACTGACCTAAAGTATTTTTGTCAAGAGATTAAATACACAGTTTATTACTGAATTTACTAAAGAACTAGATCTTCAGGACAATGTATTCTAACATTACTAAATACATGATTATATTAGTGGTAGCTTAGCTTAAATTTTAACACAATTCTGGAAATTCTTCATCTTTCTGAACTGCTCTAAGTTTTTATACAAGGATGTACTAAAAGTGATTAGAAACTAATTTTCTTGAGAGTTGGCCCCTATTAAATGACATGTTTCTCATAATAATTAAAAAAAAAAAAAAACTGGGCAGCCCGGTGGCTCAGTGGTTTAGCGCTGCCTTCAGCCCAGGGCCTGATCCCGGGGTTGAGTCCCACATCGGGCTCCCTTCATTGAGCCTGCTTCGCTCTCTGCCTATGTCTCTGCCTCTCTCTGTGTGTGTTTCTCATGAATAAATAAATAAAATCTTAAAAAACGTTTTTTTTAAAAAACTATGTTAATATGTATTAAAAACATATTTGAGAGGCTCCTGGGTGGCTCAGTTGCTTAAGCATTTGCCTTAAGTCTCAGAGACTTGGGATTGATATACGTGTATATATATATGTATATGTATGTATGTATATATACACATATATATCACATATATATATACATACATATATAGATATACACACACACATATATATATATGAAAATGCTCCCATTTCAGGAAAATGTTCATTCTTACTGCATTTCAAGTTGGTAAAATAAATAGAAGGTTTGAAAGAATGTGCTTTGGAAAGTTAACTTGAAAGAACTATCTAGGGGATCCCTGGATGGCTCAGCGGTTTAGGGCATGATCCTGGAGTCCCGGGATCGAGTCCCGCATCAGGCTTCCTGCATGGAAGGAAATGCCTGTGTCTTTCCCTCTGCCTCCCTCCCACCCCCGTCTCTCATGAATAAATAAATAAAATCTTTAAAAAAAAAAAACTGTCTTAAAAAAAGCTGTCTAGAGAATTTGGTTAGATTTTTGACTCCGTGAGCTTTGAAGATTTTACTTATTTGAAAGAGAGGAGGAGAGAGAAAGTGCATGCACATGAAAGAGCAAGAGTGGGGTGAGGGACAGAGGGAGAAGCAGACTCCCTGTTGAGCAGGGAGCATGATTTGGTGGGCTCTATCCTGGGGCACTGGGGTCATGACTTGAGCCAAAGGCAGCTGCTTAACTGAGCCACCCAGGCACCCCAACTTGGTAAGCTTTGAAAGTACATTTGATCCTTGAACAATGGTGGGTGTTAGGAGTGCAGACCCCTGTGCAGTTGAAAATCCATGTATAAATTTTGACTCCTGGGCAGCCCCGGTGGCACAGCGGTTTTAGCGCTGCCTGCAGCCCAGGGCGTGATCCTGGAGACCCTGGATCGTGTCCCGTGTCGGGCTCTCTGCATGGAGCCTGCTTCTCCCTCTGCCTGTGTCTCTGCTTCTCATTCTCTCTATGTGTCTCTATGAATAAATAAATAAAATCTTTAAAAAATAAATAAACAAATAAATTTTGACTCCTCAAAAATCTAACTTACCAATAACAGTCAACATATATTTTGTGTCATATGCTGTATTCTTAGAAAAAAATAATATAGAAAAAAGAAAGTGTTATTATCAAAAGGGAAAGAAAATACATTTTACAGGATGTACTGTATTTGTTGAAAAAGACATGCATGTAAGTGGACCTGTGCAGTTCACAACCATGTGTTCAAGGGTCAGCTGTATTGAATTGTAGCCAGAATCCACACTTAATAAAATAAGATTGCACCTCATAAAAGTTCTCATCACAAGAAAAAATTGTAATTATGTGTGGTGATGGATGTCAACTTATGGTGAGTAATCATTTTGTAATATATACAAATATTGAACCTTTATATTGTACACCTGAAACTAATGTTATGTCAGTTAGATCTCATATTTGTGAGATATAAAATTGCATCTAACATCTGTGTATTGCTTTATACTGTTCAGATACATTTTTATCAGTTCTGTAGAGTAATGGTCACATTTCTATTGGTAAAAAGTTTTGAGCATGCCCTACAGATATACGGAGATGTATGTTTTTATAAATTGTATCTTTTGCTCCACCAAAATAAGGTATATATTGTAAAGCAGAAAAAGTTAAAAGAGGAATGAAATAAAATGAACTAGACAAAGATGATTTGGTATTCTCTCCCTCACTCCTTGAGGTAGTGTCACCCCATCTAACAACTGCTGGACTAGAAGATCATTTAGAGTTTATCTGGAGCTAAGTTGTTTGTGCAAGAAGCACATCTAACCACCCTCTTTCTGAAGCACTCAATGCTGTTGGCATCTGTGACATGGCGTTTCCTGAGGTGCTCTGAGTCTTCTTGGTGGTTGGGGAGCCCTCGCTAGATCTTGGAGATCCTGGCCTTCTGTACCCCACTGTCTTCTTTTTATCCACCTTTCCAAAGCTGGTGACTTCAGAATCTAGGTCCCCAACTCTGACATCACTCTTTGAGCTAACAACTTTACTCATAATCAAAATGCATTCCCAGTTCCCGCAGCCAAACCCTCTGTGTCCCTATCTGAGCCATTTGACATCCCTCCAGACCTGCTGCTCCTCTCTGTTCTCTGTTAATGATGCCTTTGCTACCCAGAAGTGACAGCCACCTTTCTAACCTGTTGGCCACCAACTGGAAAAATACTTTGTCTCTCCTCTTCTTTCCTGTACCATTGGAATAGCCTCCTCATTGGAAATGTGCTTCCTTTTAGCCACCACACTACAGCCAGGTAATTAATCCAAAGGGCAGACCTGGCCAAACACCCCTTGGTGGCTCTGCATCGCCGCAGATGTCATCACACTCCTCAAGCTGCAGCCACTGCCTCTCATTAGACCTGGTTGGCTTCCTGGCCCCCCATCCCTTCACTCGCTTTGCTTCTGTGTCAGCCTCCAGTAATTCTTGTTTTTCTCTTTGAGTGTAGTCTCAATTTTTTAAAAAATGTAACACGTATACACTCACCTAGCTTGGAGTCTCTGAGCTCCCCTAGTTAGAGAAACTGCAGCTTCCTGACCCCCATCTCTCTGTCCCCGCAGCCAGGCCTCAGCTACAGCTGGTTCTCCTTGTGCATATTCCTCTGTCCCTGAACTGCATGCTTGTTGCTCCCTGACTCTTCACTCAGGCTTTGTCTTTGTATTACTCTGGGAAATGAGCTCCCAGGCTCCTGTCTCACATCCCACATTTCCAGCCTCCCTTTCTCCCAGCAGAGTTGTGTTTTTTCGTTAGATGGCTCTTCCTTCAGGTGGCCTCTTAGAAAAATTATTAAATAGAGTTTATGCATTTCTTTATTTTTTATGTTTAATGCCCTGGGATTATGTTTTTTTTTTTTAATTTAAGATTTTTATTTATTTATTTATGAGAGAGACAGGGGGAGAGACACAGGCAGAGAGAGAAGCAGGCTTCATGCAGGGAGCCCAATGTGGGACTCGATCTCAGGACTTTAGGTTCATGCCCCGGGCTGAAGGCAGGCACCCAACCGCTGAGCCACCCAGACGTCCCTGGTTGGTTTTTGAAAGGACACGGGTCAACTTTTCTTTTTTTTTTTTAAAGATTTTATTTATTTATTCATAGAGACAGAGAGAGAGAGAGAGAGAGAGAGAGAGAGGCAGAGACACAGGCAGAGGGAGAAGCAGGCTCCATGCAGCGAGCCTGATGTGGGACTCGATCCCTGGTCTCCAGGATCACACCCCGGGCTGCAGGCAGTGCTAAACCTCTGCGCCACTGGGGCTGCCCTTTTTTTTTTTTTTTTTTTTTAAACTCAGTTAATGAACTAATGAGATGTTAGAATCAGTTTAAGGGAGAATTTAGACAAATCAAGCACACACGTAATCAGGAAGGCCAAATGGGTATAAAACTGGTCAATAAAAATAAAACTAAAAATAAAACTGGTCAGTATCACAGGCAATAATCAGTTGCCTAGACAAAATTTTTATTTCTTTGGATGAGAAATCTTTTGCCTTCCTCTCACATTTCCTACAACTCAGAGGGTTGTAAAGCAGCTTGGAGATAGGGTCAAGGCTCCATAAATTTAGGTAACTCAGGGACTCACTGGACAGCATGCCCAATCAACTTGTGGTTTGTCAACCTCAGGGCCCTTTCACAGCCTTTCCTGACACATCTTCCCCGCTGGAGACATAATGATATCAAAGAAAGATTATTCTTGGTCACAGAAAAAGGCTGGTCCCATTAGGGTTCCAAGTACAGTGAGAGTGTTAACCATCTGGTCACCTTGAATTTGCTCTTAAATGACCATTGAAGTCACAAATCAACTTCTGTCCTGAAGTTTTCAATGTAGAATCTCAGACTGGGCTTTCAAAAGCCTCTATTATTTGCTAGTCTGAGAGTGGGGAGCTAAGCCCAAGAACCTTTCTCTAGCATATTTACTTATACCTATAAATTCGGGTGAATTCTTCCCTTATCAAGGCTCTAGAATTTGCTGAGGTTCCTGATATGGCAGCCAGTGATCTTCCTTACCTCCCTGATGCTGCAGTGTTACATGCCAGGACCCTCCATGCTGGTTTTTCCTGGAAGGGCTTTGTGGGCATTAGATCCATAAATAAAGTTGACCTTGATTCCTTAAAAGTAGCTGGTCATGCTTGAGTCACTGAGAAGCATTCTCAAATAGGACACATCAGGTAGGGCCTTGGTCTGCATGATCAAGTCATCCAGTTACATCGTGATTAAAGAGAGGACAATCAATCCTGATTATTGAACCTACAGAAATAACTAAATAGCTGTGAAACGTACAAACCCTAAGAATGTTCATTTTTCATATTTTTAGGAAACGCTGAATTAATAATGTACTTTTTTTTTTTAAGTATGTTCTTTTTGTTGTGATCTCTGATTGGTAGGTTATCATCTGTTTTCTGTCAAAATGTAGGAATCCTTGGTAACAGAAACTGTTAAAGAGATCTTCATATTTGTTCGGAAATACCTGGTGTGTGTACGCTCTTTTAAGACTCCGTCTTCGTAATAATACCTTAATTTGATTATCTCTTCCAGGTTCATATTGAGATCCATTGAAGGCCTTCTGCTGACCCTCGTGTGGTCAAGTCTCCACATCAGAGAACACACAGCATGAGGGACAGAGTCGGGGCTCTGGACACTTGCCTCGGGAAGGTGAAGGGGGTGGGAGAGGACTCAAACAGGCTGCTGTATGGACTTGGAAGAGCACAGGGGGAGAGCCCTTGTCCGTCAGGTATACCTTCCTCTTCCTGGATGCATACATCTGTGGTTGATGTGGATGGAAATTCACAAAATGAGGAGTTATCAGTGGAAATGAAAAATGCTCTCAGTGAGACCAGCCTCTTGCTCCTCAATGGCAATAAAGTGCTTCCATGTTTGAAAGAATCATTAAGAAGAAATTCAGCTTCCGTTGCGGCTCAGAGCAAGACTCTGGATCTGTTCTGTGCTCCTGCAGAAGAGTATTTGGCTGGGGTGTCCTGTGGTGTGAGGGACTGGCTGGGAGGGGGGCCAAGGGCAATCAACAGCCACAGAGGATGGTGCCACAAAGGAGAGCCTTGGGGGTTAGGACTACTGTGCTGTCAGAAAAGATTAGAAATGGGGATTTCTGAGGAGGAACCGCCAAGTGCTCTGCCAGAAGGGCCAGGCCTCGAGTTGGAACTGTCTTGCTTGCATTTCGTCCTGTCTACACTGTTGTACGCATGCCCTGAAGTTTTCCTGAATGATGAGACAAAATGTGTTTTCCTTGGCCATTTAGAGCCTGTGTTTTCAGAGCAAACAGTAGAAAACAAGAAAATGCTTTCAAGTATAAAAAGTACCTCAAACCATCTGCAGATAACACTGGGGTTACTGGCTCTACCAGCTTTTGAAGTAGCAAATCCATTATGCCATAGTTAAGGTACAAGCAGAACAATAAAAATAGTGAGATTAATTTTAAAAGTTGTCTTACAATGATTGCTTTCACACTGAGTCTGGATGCCAACAGGGCAGCCATGAAGTTCCTGCTTCAGTTTGTATGATCAGATGAACTCATGGGAAGTTGGTTGATATAAGAGGAGATTTTTGAACATGTTTTATCTTGTGCTTGAAAGACATTCAATATTGGGATACCTTTTCAATAACATTAATACATCCTATATAAATGTCAGGTTACAATGTAAAGATTTAACAAAATTCTTTATGTATCTTCAGCATTCATTCTAAAGGGCTACTGTCCCAGATACTGTCTCCTTAGACTGTCTGATCATCAGGTGGAAGTGCCTGTTTATGTACAAGTCAGCTCCTCCCTACTTGCTCTCAGCCCTGCTGATGTGATTGTGAGCTGCCACCATTTCTGCATTCTGTAGAATTTCGGTCAGCAGCAAAATTTGATTTTTGTCATATCCCTTTCCTTCCCCTTGAAACCCAGTTTAAATGGTGTCCTTATGGTGAAAGTTGAAATATTCAATGTCCTTTTAGTATAATCCTTTCTCAAACACGGAGCCCTAGCCCTGTCACCTGAAATAAAACAAGCTTGAGACCATCTGCTGTAGCTCAGGTAGGTAGGGGGAGACAGTATTTCCCCTGTAGAATGTTTCCAGTTTCCAGGAGCGGAGGTATCTCTTACACTAGCCTTTTTTCTGAGGTAACCCCTCTGGTTGTTGAGAATTCCAATCAAGGTCACCTCAGAGCATGAGTTTTTAAGGAGTCCTAAAGTAAGACAACCATTTTCGGGGTTACTCATTGCCTCTCTCCATTTGTGTCCTAAATTACTCTGCCGTGTGCTATTTTAGTGTTTTGGGGAAATGAAAAATAAAACGTGTTATTTAGCATAATAAGTGTCTTATTTTCTGCGTGTAGTCTTGATTCACCTTGTCATTTATCAATGCGGTCTTCCTCTTACTGAAAGTCTTTTAGCACCAGTCCAAGTAGGCTGCTCACTTAGAAGACCAGAAGCAGAGCTTGAAAGACAATCTGCGAAGCCAGGTCAGAACTCTACTCTCACTTTCCTCCCAGGACATAGTTAGAATGTGTTGTGATCCTCTGGGGTGGTGCTCACTGTGATAGCGGCCAGTGTAAAGGACACTGTCCGGGTTAGGGGTGGGTGGGGGTGAAAGCCCTGCTTAGTGAACCCTCTGTTTGGGGTCATGATGGATGATGTGAGGACACAGAGAAATGTTTTCTTGTCAAGCCATCCCCTCTTTCTTCTTCCTTTTTTTTTTTTTTTTGTCTTTTTTAAACTAAGTCTGTTCCTTTGGGATAGAACTTTCTGGGATCCATCGACTGTTTTATTTATTTTGTAAATTGCAAGTACATAAATTTCAACCAGTTGCAAAGAACAAATACGGAATTCTCTAGTATCAGATGCTAAATAATTTAAAAAAAAATAAATTTAGAATGTCTTCACATGGCCATATTAAAATAAGCTTTTTTTTTTTTTTTTTTTCTGAATGTCACTTTGGGGGAATGCTCGCGTTAGCAACTTTTTTCTTTGATTTTTTAATACACATATACTTGACCAAAATTTTTCCTTTTGACCCTGTGTCCAGTTCCTGTTTGAAGACAATCTCCTATGGAAAGTTCTAGAGTGGAGAGGTGATATAAATTCACTATATAAAGTTTCTTAAAAAAAATAAAGTTTTTTTTTTTTTTTTTTTTTTTAAGATTTTATTTATTCATGAGAGACAGAGAGAGAGGCGGAGAAGCAGGCTCCGTGCAGGGAGCCCGACGTGGGACTCAATCCCGGGTCTCCAGGATTACACCCTGGGCTGATGGCGGCACTAAACTGCTGAGCCACTCGGGCTGGCCTAAGGTTTCATGACTTTATAAAATAAGGCCTTCAATAAACATTTTTATTCTTGAGGCAATTAGTATAGAAATAGGATATTCTTTCAGATAAATTATTTCTGTGATTGAATTATAAAAAGGATAAATCTTTAAAGTTTTAATTTTCCAGTTTACAGTGTAATGTTAATTTCAGGTTCAATTAATCTAGTGATTCAGTACTTCCGTATGTCACCTGGTCACGACAGGTGCACTCCTTAATCCCCATTACCTATTTAACCACCCCCCACCCCCTCATCTCTGGTAACCATCAGTTCTTCATAATTAAGAGTCACTTCTTCGTTTCTTTTTCTCCCCCCTTTGTTTCTTAAATTCCACTTACAAGTGAAATACCTGTCTCTGATTTAAATTTTGCCTAGCATAATACTCTCTAGCTCCATCTGTGTCATTGCAAATGGCAAGATTTTACTTTTTATGTCTAATATTTCATTATGTATACACACATATATACACACACACCATATCTATCCATTCATCAATTGATGGACACTTGGACTGCTTCCATATCTTGGCTATTGTAAATAATGCTGCTATAAACATAGGGATGCATGTATTCTAAAAGGGAAAGTCATTTGAAATTTTTTAGGTGTATCATTTTGACAATGAAAACAGGCAAGTTTGCTTTAGAAGTTTATATATAGGTTTTGGTGTTTTGTTTTTATGGATTCTGTTCTTAAGGATTGGACACAATCATTTTTTTTTTTTTTTAAAGATTTTATTTATTTATTCATGATAGTCACACAGAGAGAGACAGAGAGGCAGAGACACAGGCAGAGGGAGAAGCAGGCTCCATGCACCGGGAGCCCGACGTGGGATTCGATCCCGGGTCTCCAGGATCGCGCCCTGGGCCAAAGGCAGGCGCCAAACCGCTGCGCCACCCAGGGATCCCGACACAATCATTTTAAACTTAGAAGCTCTTCCCCATAGTACAAAATCTTGGACTTGGTTTTTCACATTTGGCAATCATAATTTTTAACATTGGAATGAACAGTGAGATGTTGAAGTGATTATGAAGTTGCAAGCCCATAAATGAGAAATTAAGAAACTTGCATTTAAATCAATCCTTATTGCAGGACTACTGGTTTTGTAAACAAGGCATGTATTATTTGGAACTTTCTGTAAATCAGTGTATTCAAAAATTCACACAGACTATTTGCTGTAGTTTCACATAGAAAAAGAAATGTACTATAGAATTCTCCCTATATTCTCCCCTAGATAATTTAAAAATTCTCCTTTTTAAACCACGCAGATAGCTAGATTTAAGGGGTCTCCTAAACAAGCTAGATGAGCTCAGAGCTAGAAACTGCCTTTTAGCACTGGTTAGTGGTGGAAGCTTTGAAACACACCCCATCTGTATGATACATTCAGTGCAGACGTGAAGTTAGAGACCTGGAATTTTTAATTTTTAAAAAAACTTAATGGGATACCTGGGTGGCTCAGGGGTTGAGCACCTGCCTTCCGCCCAGGGTATCCTGGGATTGAGGCCCACATCGGGCTTCCTGTAGAGAGCCTGCTTCTCTCTGCCTATGCCTCTTCCTCTCTCTCTCTCTCTCTCTGTCTCTCATGAATAAATAAATAAAATCTTAAAAAAAAAAAAAAAACCACAGGCCTGAGCAGGGTGGGGGAGGGGCAGAGGAAAAGGGAGAAGCAGATTCCTCCTTGAGCAGGCAGCCCCATGCAGGACTTGGTCCCAGGACTCTGAGATCATGACCTGAGCCAAAGGCAGACACTTAACTGACAGCCACCCAGGCTCCTGAGAGACCTAGGATTTAATAGGATCATTGCTTCTACTTGGCTCCTCTTTGCTTCTTAAATGTTAACTCATTTTTCCAAAATTATTTTTATCAAAAGTTGATCAATCAGGTCAATTAAAAAGTCATTTGTGAGGCAGCCCGGGAGGCTCGGCGGTTTAGCGCCGCCTTCAGCCCAGGGTGTAATCTTGGAGACCCGGGATCGAGTCTCACATCAGGCTCCCTGCATGGAGCCTGCTTCTCCCTCTGCCTGTGTCTCTGCCTCTCTCTCTCTCTGTGTCTCTCATGAATAAATAAGTAAAAATTTCTTTAAATGATAGAATCATTTGTGCTTCAAACTCTGCACAAAATCTGAGCTGTACATTGGATTGACTGAAATTTGGAAGAGACTGTTGGCAAAGGGACTTGCTGCTTAGGATAGGCCATCTTCACAGATACATGTTTTCTGGAACAAATGACCCACTCATTGGGGCTGAGGAGTCCTTCAGTCCTATGTGTTCTGGTAAACAGATCTGTTATTTACAGGAGCAAGAGCAGGCTTCACTGCAGTTTTGCTCTGGTAGTGTCTTGAGCAGCTCTTTACAGTTAATTTTTCAAAGTGTTTAGTTACATAACAATATAGAGTGTTTCTAGGCAGCTGTGCCTCACCACAGTATTGACAAGAGAATTCTCCAATTAACTGATTAATGCTATCAGTTTTTTTAAGGCAGTGGATTTATATCCTGTTTTCCCATCTCTTGCCCACTAAGGGGTCCTTTTCTGCTCTCAGAAAATGAGTGATTTGTTTGAAGATTAGGGAATAGGATCTTAAAAAAAATTTTTTTTTTTTTAATTTGAGAGAGAGAGAACAAGCATAAACGGAGGAGAGAGGGAGGGGGAGAAGCAGGCTCTTCACTGAGCAGGGAGCCTGATTTGGGGCTCGATTCCAGGACTCTGAGATCATGACCTGAGCCAAAGGCAGATGCTTAACCGATTCAGCCACTGAGGCACCCCTCGGCTTTTTTTCTTTTTTAAGATTTATTTATTATAGAGATAGCAAGGGGGGTGAGGAGCACAGGGAGAGAGACAAGCAGACTGCACTGGGCACAGAGCTGGATGTGGGGCCTGATCTCAGGACTCTGAGATCATGACCTGAGCTGAAATCAAGGGGGTGCTTAACTCACTAGACCACCCAGGTGCTGCTAGGCTCTGTTTTCTAACTTGAGAAGCTTACCTCCTGTTAAACTGAAGTCAGCCAGCACTCTTAACTGCCGCTGCTTAGTAAGATGACTTGGAGGAAGCGTGTCTCTCTTTGCTCCTTTTTTTAAATTATTATTAAGATTTTACCTATTTATTCATGAGGGACACAGAGAGGCAGAGACATAGAGGGAGAAGCAGGCTCCATGTAGGGAGCCCACTGTGGGACTTGATCCTGGGACCCCAGGATCATGCCCTGGGCTGAAGGCAGGCGCTAAACCACTGAGCCACCCAGGTGTCCCTCTTTCTGCTCCTTTGACATCGGTTGATGTATCGAGAGAACCAATAGGATGTAAAGATAGTCCTTAGAGGAATTGGCCCTTGTGATAATGAAGGCTGAGAAGTCCCACCATCTGCTGTGTGTATGCTGGAGAATGGGAAAGTCAGTGGGGAAGGCCTGCCAGCTCTGCAAGCTGATGGTGCTCCCAGTTCGAATCTAAAGGCCCAAGAACTAGGAACACAATGTCTGAAGGCAGCAGATGGATGTCTCTGCTCAAGCGAAGAGGGAGCTAAAGTGCCCCTTCTCCTCCTCCTTCGATTCAGGCCCCAAGCTGGTTGGATGATGCCCACCCACATTCGTGAGGGCGCTCCATCCTCAATCTATCAATTCTTTTCTGGAAGTGCTCTTACAGACACACCCAGAGATAATGTCTTACCAGCCATCCTGTGTCCCTCAGCTCAATCAAGTTGATGTAAAACTAACCATCACTGTCGTACAGCTGCCTCTTGTCAGCTGAGTTCTCGGACATCCTGAAGTGTCTGGTTTCTGTGGGACACTCACAGGGATGCCATAGCTAGGGCATTTCTGGTCACCACTGCTCCTGCTCAAAGACTTGATTAAGGACTCACAGTTGTTCAGAAAAACCTGCTTATTGTAGGAGAGTGATCTGGAAAAGGAGGGCTGTTGTCTTATTCTCACTACAGGTGCTTTGTCCTGTATGTGGCAAGTGCCAGCAGACACATCTGAATTCATCCAGAAATCGAGAACACAGCAGTGAGGGGCATACCCTCCTTCTGCCACCTTGTGCCCCAGCACCTGGAGCCACAGAAGTGGTAAAAAAAAAAACTATAGCATTTCACTCTCAAACTTGACCTTGTCTACTTCATTACTCAGATTCATAACAGAGGGAGCCTTTGTTTTTTTTTGTTTTTGTTTTTTAATTTGGCAGAGATAGCACAATCAGGTGGACTGAGAAAGGGAGAGGAAGAACCAGGCCCCCACTGAGCAGAGAACCTGGTGTGGGGCTTGATCCCAGGACTCTGGGATCATGACCTGAGCCAAAGCAGATGCTCAACCAAATGAGCCACCCAGGTGCCCCAGGAGCCTTGGGTTTTAGTGTGTTGGGACAAGGGTGATCCAGAAAAAGGGATGAAAATGCCCAGTTCATTCCAGATGAGAAACAATTAGGCCAAGGAACCTGCTCCTGTGAGTAACACACCCTAGGGCTTAAAGCATCCTTTCTCAGCAAAATGCATCGTCTTTTTCAGTTTCAGTATTTTAATATGGCTATTAGCATGACCAAGAAGACCTGGGTTTTCTTTTAAAACCTGTTCATTGGGGGATCCCTGGGTGGCTCAGCGGTTTGGTGCCTGCCTTTGGCCCAGGGTGTGATCCTGGAGCCCGGGGATCGAGTCCCACCTCGGGCTCCTGGCACGGAGCCTGCTTCCTTCTCCCTCTGCCTGTGTCTCTGCCTCTCTCTCTCTCTCTCTCTGTGTGTCTATCATAAATAAATAAATAAATAAATATATAAATAAATAAATAAAAACAACCTGTTCATTGGGACACTTGGGTGGCTCAATCAATGAAGCATCTGCCTACAGGTCAGGTCAAGATATCGGGGTCCTGGGATCGAGTCCCATGTTGGGCTCCCTGCTCAGCTGGGAGTCTGCTCCTTCCTCTCCCCCACTCCCTGCTTGTGTGCTCTCGCTCTCTCAAAAATATATTTTAAAAAACCTGTTCATTGATACAGGGCTTTTTTTTTTTAAGGTACCCTTTATTTTTGTACATGTGAGGGGCATTGTATATTGCACTTTGAGTTGGCTGATGAGGTCAAATGTGTGAAAATGTCAAGTGGTTCCTTTGTTATTTTAAATGATTTTTATTATTTTTAAGTAATCTCTACAGCCAAACTGGGGCTCCAATTTACAATCCCCAGATCAGGAGTTGCACGCTCCACCGAATGAGCCAATCAGACACCCCAAGTCTTTATTTTGTGGCCTTTACTAATCTGGGTGCATTTCAATGGCACATTTTCATCTCCCTCTGAAGGTGGACAAGTGAATGGGATACTCCTGTGGAGTATCCAGTGGATGGGGTACTCCTGCCTTGACACTGTGTATTTAGTCAACTCCAGGGTAATTTGAATGAGCTGTCTAACTGGGGGGGAATGAATGGGGTGTGAAGCAAATCCCCCCCTTTCCGCGGCCCTCCCCCGGCCTTTGTGAGGCTCACTTTTGCCACAAGAGGGAGCCATATGTTCACATAGGGAGTGTCCCTACAGGCAAGAACTTGGGGTTTTCTTTTCTGTTTATCCAAATTCAAACTCAAGGGGATCCCTGGGTGGCGCAGCGGTTTGGCGCCTGCCTTTGGCCCAGGGCGCGATCCTGGAGACCCGGGATCGAGTCCCACGTCGGGCTCCCGGTTCATGGAGCCTGCTTCTCCCTCTGCCTGTGTCTCTGCCTCTCTCTCTCTGTGACTATCATAAATAAATAAATAAAAATTAAAAAAAAAAAAACAAAAAACAAATTCAAACTCAAAAACTAGGGATCCCTGGGTGGCGCAGCGGTTTGGCGCCTGCCTTTGGCCCGGGGCGCGATCCTGGAGACCCAGGATCGAGTCCTACATCAGGCTCCCGGTGCATGGAGCCTGCTTCTCCCTCTGCCTGTGTCTCTGCCTCTCTCTCTCTCTGTGACTATCATAAATAAATAAAAATTAAAAAAAAAAAAAAAAACAAACTCAAAAACTAATATAAAAATGTTGTACTTAATCCAGTTCAATGTGGTTTGTTAAGCTCAATGAGAGTGATTTATCAAGCCTTAACAAGATTTAGCTCTTTAACTCAATACCTATAGATGGTGCTTTAAAACAAGAAGATAAATGTGTTAGATAAATTAATTTGGTGAGTTTATTTTTATTTTTTATTTTGGAAACTGACTTTCAGTATGAAACCACATTTTCTTTTTTCTTTTCTCTCTTTTTAAAGTAAGCTCCATCTGAATGAATGAATGAATGAATGAATGAATGAATGAATAAATAAATAAATAAATAAATAAATAAATAAATAAAGTAAGCTCCATGCTCAGCACGGAGCCCAAAGCAGGGCTTAAACTCACAACCCTGATATCAAGACCTGAGCCAACATCAAGAGTTGGACACTTAACTGACTGAGCCCCCCAAGATGCCCCTGAAATCACATTTTCCCACTGTATTGAGAAGCCCGTGGGTTTTGTTCTGAGGGGGCTTCTCAGAGAATTCACTTCTGCCCAGGGCTACACACAGCCTCCTGGGGCAGCTGAGCCCCAACAGATCCCTTCAGCTTGGTGTGGTGTGGGTCTGTGCTGACTCAGCTTGGGCCACAGTGGGCTTGTCCTGAGCCTAACCCACCTATGAGAGCCTCTTGGGAGACCCCGATGGGGAAATCTGCCACAGGAACGAGTCAGATTTTCACAACAGAAACCCTAGATTTCTTTCGTGGCTCATAGTGAAATGCTTTTAAAATGTCAGAATCTGTTAAAATATTGGGAAATACTATTGTTCTGTAACATCAGTGAAATATTCCTCCTTCCAGTGCCTTTTTGTAAAAGATCTCTCAGAGAATTTTCTTAAATGATTAATTGTGATAATCGAGTACATATAAATAGCATATAAACTATTTGATTTCTTGGAAATGTTCTGAGTACCACTTAGGACTTACTAAAATAAAGCAGTTTGTTTGAATAAACTCCAGGCTTCCTCTTGTTAGATGTTTCCGTTTTATTCTCTTGGGGAAAAATTGCTAGGATTTTGCTCCCTCTCTCCTGCTTGATTCAGAATGTAGTTATTCAGAGCTGCTCACATACATTTTGCAGGGTCACAAAACCTGGCATGAGTTTCTTATAAAACTTTTCATGTCATGAAGCTCATTTTTAAAATAAATTTTACTTATTTATTCATACGAGACACAGAGATGGAGGCAGAGACACAGGCAGAAGGAGAAGCCGGCTCCATGCAGGGAGCCCGATATGGGACTCGATTCTGGGATCAGGCCCTGAGCTGAAGGCAGATGCTTCAACAGCTGAGCCACCCAGGAGTCCCATGAAGCTCATATTTTTATGCACATGGTTCATCATATCTGCTTATTTAGAATGACGATGTTTTATTAAAAGAGAAACTAACAATAATGTCCTAACCCCAAAGAACCATCAGGCAGTTGATCACTTTGATAGCTAATAGCCATTCACTGAGCTCCCACCCCTGCCCAGTGAAGAGACAGTGACCGCCCGTGGAACACTCTCTTAAACCTTCAGAATGATCCTGAAACACAGTGGTTCTCATTTCAGTGTTTGAGGACACAAAGATGAGATAGCATAGCCAGTAACTGGCAGAATTATGATTTAAACAGTTTGCTGAAAAAAAAAAAAAAAAAAAAAAAAAATAAACAGTTTGCTGGATGTGGTTTATTTTTCATGTTTTGTTTTGTTTTGTTTTTCCTGGTCACTTCCTTTCAAGATAGTCATTCAACATCCAGGAAGTATTCACTGGGTGCCTACTATGTACCAGGCATCCTCATAGGTGTTGGAGACAGAGCAGAAAGTAAAACCAAGCCCCAATGGCGCCTGGTTGGCTCAGGTGGTAGAGGATATGACCCTTTTTTTTTTTTTTTTTTTTTTTTTGGATATGACTCTTGATCTCAGAGTTGTGAGTTCAAGCCCCATGTGGGATGTAGAGATTACTTTCCTTAAAATAAAATCAAGCCACTATCTTTGAGCCCAGCAGTTCAGATTGGTTCCTTATTAAGTAATGAGCAAAAGAAGTGAGGTAAAAGCAGGTATGCGTGGGGAAGTGGAAAGGTCTTTGCTGTTATAAAAGTGCTGATATTTGCTTTTTGACCAGATTGTGAAAATGAGAAAGATCACAACAAAGAATTAAAGTTTTGTCTGCTAACTGCTTGGTATTGACAAGGTCTCTAAGGATTAGAGCCAGATCCCCTAACTGTGTATTGAATCTTTTCTAATCTCTGGCTGCATTGCCCAGGTCAGCCTCAGGCTTTTCTACTGATTGTCCAAGACTTAAAAACAAAAAACAAGAACAAAAAACAACTTAAATGAATCTAAAATTATGAAAATTATGCCGGGGCTATCCCATTCAGTAGCTCCTACCACACATGTGACTACTTAAAAATAATTAAAATAAATTAAAAAAAAAATCCAGTTCCTTACTCATACCAGCCACCTTTTAAGTCGTTAGTTTCTACATAGCTCACGGCTATGGCAGCGGAAGCTCAGAGAAAGGACATTTCTATCGTGGAAATATTCTGTTGGACACAAGGTATGTCACAGATGTGCTTGTGACAATTTTGCTTTTTTTTTTTTTTAAGATTTTATTTACTTATGAGAGACACAGAGAGAGAGAGAGACAGAGACAGAGACAGAGACACAGGCAGAGGGAGAAGCAGGCTCCTCAAGGGGAGCCCAACTCAGGACTCAATCCCGGGACTCCAGGATCACGCCCTGGGCCAAAGGCAGGCCCTAAACTGCTGAACCACCCAGGGATCCCTGACAATTTTGCTTCTTCAGGATATGAAGACCTTTAACATATTGGAGTGCATGACTTTAATTGTAACCCTCCCCCCCCATCAAACTAAGACAAAAACACTATTCTCTTGAAGTGAGGAGGAAAGGGATCACCAGTTTGCACATGATTTTCTGTAAGCTGTTGCTCTACAAGAAGGGATTGTCTTAGTCTCTTACTTTTTATTGTATTCATGAGTGTATTAGGGTTTTGTGGAGAAACTGAATCAATAGCGTACAGAGGCATAAAAGAGATTTATGATGGGAATTGGCTTATGCAACCATGGAGGCTGAGACATGCCACGATATGCTGCTCTCTGCAAGCTGGAGAAAACCAGGAGAGCCAGTGATAGAACACTCCAAGACCAGAACACTCAGAGACCAGAAGCAGGAGCCCTGGGATCTGAGGACAAGAGAAGATGCATGTCACAGCTCAAGAAGAGAGAATTTGTGAAGTGCCTGGGTGGCTCAGTTGGTTAAGCATCTGCCTTCAGTTCCTGTCATCGTCTTAGGGTCCTGGGATCCAGCCCTGCAGCGGGCTCCCTGCTCTCTGGGGAGTCTGCTTCTCCCTCTTCCTCTGCCCTCCTCTCCACTCCTGTGCTCTCCCTTACATAAATAAATAAAGTCTTAAAAAAAAAAAAAAGAATTTGCCCTTTCTCTGCCTTTTTGTTCTATTCAGGCCCATGCTGCCTGCCCACATTGGTTTGGGAAGATCTTTATTAGTCTATTGATTCAAATGCTAATCTCTTGGGAAACACCCTTACCAGACACACCCAGAAATAATGTCCTGCCAACTCTGGGCATCCTTAGTCCCGTCCAGTTGACACATAAAATGAACCATCACAGCGAAGCACTTCATGACCCCGAGATCAAGAGTCCTGTGCTCTACTGATTGAGCCAGTCAGGCTTCCCTCTCTGAAAGGAAGATGTGAAAATTTAACACAGTGGCAACTACATGGAAGTTCCGTGACACAAGTTCTAGTGGCATCCTCTCTGTCTTTATATGATTCTGTATATTTAAAAATATGTTTTAAAATGTAGAACCCGTGGACCCTCTCAGTTAAGTCCTAACCATTTTATTGTCCTGTGGCAATTGGTTTTAAAGTCTCTTTCAGGGATCCCTGGGTGGCGCAGCGGTTTGGCGCCTACCTTTGGCCCAGGGCGCGATCCTGGAGACCTGGGATCGAATCCCACGTCAGGCTCCCGGTGCATGGAGCCTGCTTCTCCCTCTGCCTATGTCTCTGCCCCTCTCTCTCTCTCTCTCTCTCTGTGTGACTATCATAAAAAAAAAAAAAAAAAAAAAAAAAAAGTCTCTTTCAACCCCGCACCTTTTGAAAAACTGTCACCTATAAGACTGTCGCCCTGGCTGGTGATTTTAGGGAAGAAGGGTGCACTGTGATTTAGCACACTCCCAAGCAAAAACAGACACAGGTTGAAAGCCTGACTTTGGCCCTGGTCATGGGACTTGAAATGATTCATGAGAACATCCTGTATGGCCCCTCTCTAGAGCCACTTGGGGACTCAAGCCGTGAGAGAGGACAGCCTGAGGAATTGAGGCAGGTCTTGGAAACAGTTGTCTCCCTAGACCTGTGGGTTTTACCAAGGAATCCTTGAGCTCCTTCCAACGTCCAGGCTGGCCTCCCCCTTGTTACCTCCAAAAATAGGATTTGGAACTTATTCCCCATGTGACCTAATGCGTGTCACACTCGTGGGCAGGAAGTGAATGCTTTCCTGCTAGGCCTGCACCATCCCCGGGAGATGGTCTGAGAAGGCATGCCTTCCTTCTCTGTCCTCCTTTACAACAGAATGTCAGCACACATAATGTGAGACTGCTTTCTTCAGTCTGAAAACATAGCATGTTCTTGAAAACTACAGCAGAAGATGTTAGATTGGCTGGATTTGTTTGATCCGGGGTGCCAATGCTTCATAGACAAAGTATGGTCAGCTATTAGTAATCATGCTGTCCATCCCCTTGACCCCTGTTCTGGGATCTGTGGGGCTCATAAAAGTGGTGAGGTTGGCTCATTGGGGAAACACTCACATCCTCTAAACAATCAGACCAGACAACAGAATTTGGCTCGTTGACCCAACGTGTGGTTGAGAATCCTACGCTGCATTGAATCAGGCAGGCCACGGCTTGAAATGTTTGCAATAGTAATTTGGGGTTCCCAGGATTTGGAATAAGAATCTGATGTCCTCATTTCACTATGGCTGCATGTCAGGGTCTAAGGATAGAAGGTGAGCAG
This sequence comes from Canis lupus dingo, assembly GCF_003254725.2. Lineage (NCBI taxonomy): Eukaryota > Metazoa > Chordata > Mammalia > Carnivora > Canidae > Canis > Canis lupus. The sequence goes on along the minus strand of NC_064248.1, from coordinate 11,508,733 downwards.
GACTCAAGATGGTCTGGAGCATCCACGAGTTGGGGAGAAGAGTAACACCCAAACCCAACATCACCCAAACACTGTCCTTATGTATTGAGATCTCTCATAACAGTGTCCTATACTTACTGTCCCCGAACTGTACTCTTACAAATGGTTAATTTTATATGAGGTGTATTTTATTACAAAAAAAGAAAAAAAAAACTTTAAAAAAGACTTAAGGAGAAATGACCAAGGCTGTGGAGTCTTGTGAGACCCAGCCAGGTGAAATGCCCAGTGGCCCCAGGCTGTCTTTCTTACTTGGTTATAGGAGGACCTCTGTGCCTGCCCTGTGTCTGGCTCTCTTATTCCTGAGAGTGGAGTGACTACCCTGTTTCTCCAGCTATAGACCTTAACCCCCTGTATGGACTGAATTGTGTGTGCCACTAACTCCACCCTCACCCCACCCCATTCATAGGTTGAAGCCCTAATCCCTGATATGATGATATTTGGAAATAGGGACTTTAGGAGGTAGTTATTTTTAGATGAGTTCAGGAGGGTGAGGCCCCCACACTGGGATTAGTGTCTTTATAAGAAGAGGAAGAGGGGCATCTGGCTAGCTCAGTCAGTTAAGTGTCTGCCTTCAGTTCAGGTCATGATCTCAGGGTCCTGGGATCGAGACCTGCATTGGGCTCCTGGCTTGGTGGAAGCCTGCTTCTCCCTCTCCTTCTGCCTGCCACTCCCCCTGCTCATGCTCTCTCTCTGCCAAATAAATTAAGCTCTCTCTCTAAAAAAAAAAAAAAAAAAAGAAGAAGAAGAAGAAGAAGAAGAAGAAGAGGAGGAAGAGACCAGAGAGCACTCTGTTTCTCTGCCATGTGAGGACACAGCAAGTAGGTGGCCATCTATAAGCCAGGAAGACAGCCCTCACCAAGAGCCAAACCTCCTGGCACCTTGATCTTGACTTGGATCCTCCAGAACAGTGAGAAATAAATGTCTGTGGTTCAAGCCATCTGGTCTGTGGTGTTTTGTTCTAACAGCCCAGGATGAAGAAGGTACCCTCAGAGCCAAGGGGTGTTTGACCCAGAGGAATGTCTGCAGACCTGAGGCCCCCACCTCTGACCCTCCACTGCTCAGATGGAAGGTTACCTGTAGTGCTGGTCAGTACTTCTTAGAGAACCTGCCCCAAAAGTGCCAAGAAAATCTACTGGGCTGCTCCAAAGGCCCATAGGGAGAATCAGAGAGAAAACATTGCCACACACACTGACATGACCACCTTTTCTCTATATGAACTTTACAGCCTAGAGGAGGGAAGGGAACTAATGTGGCCTGGCATTCGTATGTGGATGTCGCTCTCTTTTTGGGGGTGATGAAAATGTTCTAAACTTGATTGTGGTGGTGCTTGCACAACCCTGTGAATATTTGAATCCATAAAATTGTACACTTCATCTTAATTTATTTATTTATTTATTTATTTATTTAGTAATCTCTATGCCTGACCTGGGGCTCAAACTCACAACCCCAAGATCAAGAGTCACATGCTCTTCTGACTGAGCCAGACAGGCACTCCAAATTATATACTCTGCATGGATGGGTTGTGTGGCGCATAAGTTGTATCTCAATTAAGCTATTTAAGTGTAACCAGTATTTTAGGGCAGCCTGGGTGGCTCAGTGGTTTAGCACCGCCTTCGGCCCAGAGCATGGTCCTGGAGACCGGGGACCGAGTCCCACATCGGGCTTCCTGCATGGAGCCTGCTTCTCCCTCTGCCTGTATCTGTCTCTGTCTATGTCTCTCTCTCCTCTCTGTCTCTCATGAATAAATAAAATCTTTCAAAAAAAAGTGCAACCAGTATTTCTATGCCAGTTAAGGGGAGAAATAAAGGGAATAATGGGATGGGAGCTAGGGAAGCCAAAGTTACAGACAGATGTACCACAATCAGGGGTTCTTATGTGGAATTGAGGGGTAGCTACGGGCATTTAGAAATGTGGGTGTTGGTTGGTTAACTCCATGACTTGGGAAGTGCCATTGGCATTGATGGGGTGAGAGCCAGAGAAGCTAAACGTCCTGTAATGCCTACATCAGTTCTGCCCACTAAGAGTTTTCCTATCTACTGGCACCCCCCTTTCCAATCCCCTCCTTCCAACCAAAAAACTCTGCTCAGGGGAGATTTTTTGATGTTAACGTTTATGTATTTTAATACTTTTCTACACAAGACTTTGAAAAGCTCCGTTGCATTTTTGCAACCATAGGAATAAATTTCACTTCAGCTTTTATGCCCACAGCTTTATGAGGTATAACTGACAAATAAAATGGTAAGATATTTAAAGTATACATCATGACAATTTCATATATATATAATATATAGTTCACCCTCCCATCTAGTTCATTAAGATATCCATCACTGGGGACGCCTGAGTGTCTCAGCAGTTGAGCACCTCCCTTCAGCCCAGGGCATGATCCTGGGGTCCTGGGATCGAGTCCCACATGGGGCTCCCTGCATGGAGACTGCTTCTCTCTCTGCCTGTGTCTCTGTCTCTGTCTCTCTCTGTCTCTCATGAATAAATAAAATAAAATAAAATAGGGCAGCCCCGGTGGCGCAGCAGTTTAGCACTGCCTACAGCCCAGGGCATGATCCTGGAGACCCTGGATCGAGTCACACGTCAGGCTCTCTGCATGGAGCCTGCTTCTCCCTCTGCCTGTGTCTCTGCCTCTCTCTCTCTGTCTCTATGAATAAATAAATAAAATCTTTAAAAAAAAAAAAATAAATAAAATAAAATAAAATAAAATAAAATAAAATAAAATAAAATAAAATAAAAAGATATCCATCACCATATATAATGTTTGGTGAGAACATTTAAGTTTTACTTTCTTAGTGAATTTCAATTATAAGATATAGTACTATCAACTATATTCACCTTATTTACCTTAGATTCCCAGACCTTATTTATCTGAGAGCTGAAAGTTTGTACCTTTTTTTTTTTAATTTTTATTTATTTATGATAGTCACACACAGAGAGAGAGAGGCAGAGACACAGGCAGAGGCAGAAGCAGGCTCCATGCACCGGGAGCCCGACGTGGGATTCGATCCCGGGTCTCCAGGATCGCGCCCTGGGCCAAAGGCAGGCGCCAAACCGCTGCGCCACCCTGTACCCTTTTTTTTACTAACCTCTCACTATTCCTGCCCCCTGCCAAGCCAGCCTCTGCCAACCACTTTTCTACTTTTCTGTTTAAGGTTTTTTTTGTTGTTTTTTTTTTTTAGATTCCATACACAAGTGATGACACACAGTGTTTATCTTTGTCTGTCTGGTTTATTTCACTCAGCATAATGCTCTCAAGCTACATCCATGTTTCACAAGTGGCAGGATTTCCCTCTTTCCATTGTATGTATGTATATGTACCTCACATCTTCTTTATCCATCCATCCGCTGATGGACATGTAGATTGCTTTCATTTCTTGGCAATTGTGAATAATACTGCAATGAGCACAGGGGTGTAGATATCTCTTCAATATCCTGTTTTCATTTCCTTTGGGTGTATACCCAGCAGTGGGAGTGCTGGATCATATGGTGGTTCTATTTTAGTCTTTTGAGGAATTTCCATACTGTTTTTCTTAGTGGCTGCACTAATTTACATTCCCACAAACAGAGCAGGAAGATTCCCTTTTACCCACATCCTTGCTAAGGCTTGTTGCTCTTATCTCTTGTGTTTTGGATGGCTGCCATTCTAATAGGTGTGAGGTGAGATTTCATTGTGGTTTTGGTTTGCATTTTTTTTTAAGTTTTTTTATTTAAGTCATCTCTATACCCAGCGTGGAGCTCAAACTCATGACATTGAGATCTAGAGTCACATGCTCTTCCTACCCAGCCAGCCAGGTGCCCTGGTTTGCATTTCTTTGATGATGAGTATTGTTGAGCACCTTTTCATGTACCTGTTGGCCACTTGTCTGTCTCCTTTGGAAAAATGTCTCTGCAGTTTTTTCTGTCCAGTTTTAAATTGGGTTTGTTTGCCCATTGAGTTCTATGGGTTCTTTGTAGCATTGGGATATTAACAACCTCTTATCAGATGCATGATTTGCAAATTTTTTTCCCATTAAAGGTGGCCTTTTCATTTTACTGATGGTTTCCTTTGCTATGCAGAACATTTTTAGCATGATGGAGTCTATTTTTGCTTTCGTTGCCTTAGCTTTTGGTACCCTACATCCGCTTTTGATTCTTACTCTGGATCAAACTAAGTAAGCCAAGAGCTGGTCTGTTCCTCAGCCCAGAGGTCCTCACTTCTCTGGGATCTGTTGCCTTTGGTTTCTTCTGTGGGAGCTTGCCCAGGTTTTGCTATTTGTTTAGAGGTTATTTTTAGCTGGCTAGACGTTTGGAGGTAAATCTTTTGGGTACTTGCATGGCATTATATTTTTTTAAATGATCATGACTATTTTAAACTGAGTGAGTATAAGTTTGAAGGCAGAAACATTTCCTTTTTAAGGCGCCGTTTCTCTAGCAGTTAGGAAAACTAATCCAAAAGATTAGCAAAAATAGCCTCTTGTTAAATAGCTTGAATCTGGAGGAAATGTTGGCATTTCTTCTGTTCAATGAACCCTTCTGGGGTGAGAGAAAGAAAGAAGAAAGGCCGAGGATTGCTGTGAATCTCTGTAGTTAGTGAAGTCCTTCCTGGAACCAAGATTTCTTTTGTTTAAAACCAGGAAGCTTACTGTCTGTCATCAGTGATAAACAATATATACCTGACCCAAAAATATGGCACCAAAATTTTAAGTTAAAGCAATAGTCTACTGGGGAGAAAAGCCCTTTCGATTTGGGGGCAATTATCAGCTCACAGGTAAGCCAGGATAGGTGCTTACAGGTATACCAAGGAGCTGTGGAGGAAGAACAAGTCCAATGGAATGCACTTTTTTTCTTTGGATGCACTGCTGGCAGTACCAGCTCTCTGGCAGTACCAGCTCTCTGCACTCCATGGGATGCCCCATGCAACCTGGCCTGAAAAAGCATGCAGACTGAGGTACAAGACCAAGCAAGGTTATGTCATATACTGGATCCGTGTGCCACATAGTGGCTGCAAACACCCACTGCCTAAGGCTGCAGCAAGACTGTCCATCATGGTGTCAACCAGCTCAAGTTTGCCCAAAGCCTACAGTCTATAGCAGAGGAATGAGCTGGACGCCACTGTGGCCACTGTGGCTCTTATGGTCTTGAATTCTTACTAGGTTGGCAGAGATTCCACATACACATTCTTTGAGGTTATCCTCATTGATCCATTCTATAAAGCTATCAGAAGAAATCCCGACCCCCAGTGGATCGCCAAACCAGTTCATGAGCACAGGGAGACCTGAGGGCTGATATCTGCAAGCCGAGAGAATGTGGCCTTGGAAAGCATCCCTAGTTCCGGCACACCATTGGTGGTTCTTGCAGGGAGCATGGAGAAGGAGGGATCCTCTCCTGCTCCACCTTGCCGCTAATATAATTAATGTTTGTGAAATTCTTACCTAATAAACAATTTAGGACAGTCATGTCTGTTTAAAAGTGTTCTTTAATTTGTCTGCTAAAATGAGTTGCCTGCAGATTGTCCCATAAATGCACTGTCAAATGATGGAAATTGAACTGCTATAATGTTGGAAGACTGTAAGGGTAGGTAGGGTGCCTGGCTCAGTCAGAAGGGCAACATGACTATCAATCTTGGGGTTGTGAGTTTGAGCCCTACGTTGGGTATAGAAATTACTTAAAAAAATAAAATCTTAAAAAAAAAGACAAAATGCTGTTTGGTACAATAGGTGTAAAATAAATTCTATAAAAGTGAAATGTAGAAGCTAGCCCTGTAGGGCCCCTGGGTGGCTCAGTGGTTGAGTGTCTGTCTTTGGCTCAGGTCGTGATCCTAGGTCCTGGGATTGACTCCTGCATCGCATCGGGCTCCCTGCAGGGAACCTACTTTTCCCCTCTGCCTATGTCTCTGCCTCTCTCTCTGTGTCTCTGATGAATAAATAAATAAAATCTTAAAAAAAAAAAAAAGCTAGCTATGTAGATTTGTTGGTGCATGAGTTGGAACCTGTAGCTTCACTAGGGTGATGTAATGCATAAAGCTCTGCTGCTTTACTCTCAAATGGCTGTTTTTAGGGGTTTGATAAGAACAAGCATATTGCTTCGGATTTTGTTTGGAAATGTGAAGAATATCCTAATCTTTTATCATGATCATATGCAGAATAATAAAGTTAACAAGGTAGGGGCACATTTTTAGGTTGAATCCAATATTCCATTTATGTAACTGCTGCTTCTGAAAGAGTAGTTTAAAAGAATGCCACCATTTTAAGGAGAATTGAATAAATCTGTTGCTAGATGGTTCTCTTACAAATGAAAATAAATCCTGTTTGGGGATCCCTGGGTGGCTCAGTGGTTTAGCACCTGCCTTCAGCCCAGGACGTGATCCTGGAGTCCCGAGATCGAGTTCTGCATGAGGCTCCTGCATGGAGCCTGCTTCTCCCTCTGCCTGTGTCTCTGCCTCTCTCTCTCTCTCTCTCTGGGTCTCTCATGAATAAATAAATAAAATCTTTAAAAAAAAAGAAAAGAAAAGAAATCCTTTTTAACCTAAGCTAGAAAGAACCTAAGAAAGAAAGGAAGGAAGGAAGGAAGAGAGAAAGAAAGTCTGTTAACATCTTTGGGTCAACTCTGTGTGTCCCTGGTTTATTTCGGTGGATTTAATTTGTTTCTGCATGTTTGGGAATCAATAGGTCCTGAGGTTCTCCTCACAGCTTTAGGGGTAGGGATCTCAGCCTCCCTGAACCCTGGCAGCCACTGACAGGCCCAGAAGCAGGCTTTGTCTTCAAAGGTTGTAGGTAAACAGAGTATTTCCATTTGGGAAGTGTTTGAAGTTGTTTTTTAACTTAAAACAGCCTTGAGGGGGACGCCTGGGTGGCTCAGCAGTTAACCGTCTGCCTTCAGCCCAGGGCGTGATCCTGGAGACCTGGGATTGAGTCCCACATCGGGCTCCCTGAATGGAGCCTGCTTTTCCCTCTGCCTGTGTCTCTGCCTCTCTCTGTGTGTGTCTCTAATGAATAAATAAATAAAATCTAAAAAAAAAAAAAAAAAGCTTTGAAAAAAAATTATGCCGAGTGAAATAAGCCAGACACACAATCATACAATTGTATGATTCTAATTCTGTAAGGGACCTAGAGTAGCCAAAGCTATAGAGACAGAGAGTAGAAGGGTGGGTGCCAAGGGCTGGGGGAAGGGACGGGGTCAGTGTTGGATGGGACAGAGTTTCAGGTTGAGAAGATGGAAAAGTTCTGGAGATGGGTGGTGATGATGGTTGCACACCAATGTGAATATGCTTCATGCCCTTGAACTAGACACTTAAAACTGGTTAAAATGATAAATTGTGTGTTTTCTATATTCTGTAACACACAAATGCACCATTAAGCAATAGAAAGCTCCATGGGCAGAGGGCTCAGTAGAAAGATTTGGGAGTCATTCAGACCAGGGTTTGAATCCCACCTCCACCATATACTGCTGCTGTGTGACCCTGGGAAGGCATGTAAACTCTGATCCTCAGCTACCTTCTTTTTCATTTTTTTAAAAGATCTTGTTTATCTTGTTTTATTTATTTATTTTAAAGATTGATGTATTGACTCATGAGACACAGAGAGAGAGAGAGAGGCAGAGACATAGGCAGAGGCAAACAGGCTCCCCCCAGAGAGCCCAATGTGGGACTCGATCACAGGACCCTGGGATCACAGCCTGAGCCAAAGGCAGATGCACAACTGCTGTGCCACTCAGGTGTCCCAAGATTTTGTTTATTTTAGGGGGAGAGAGGGGGAAAGAGCATGCATGAACAGGGAGAGGGGCAGAGGGAGAAGGAGAAAATCCCAAGCCGACTCCACACTGAGTGTGGAGCCCAATGTGGGGCTCAGATTTCATGACCCTGAGATCATGACCTGAACTGAAACTAAGAGTTGGACATTCAACCAACGAGCCACCCAGGCACCCCTACTTTATTTATAAAAGGTGTTAATAATGTCTATGTTGTTAGGGGTATTATGGAGGATCTTATGTACTAAAGCATGCAAAGTACTTTGTCCTGTGCTTGCATACAGCTGACACCCAACAAATGGTAGTTACAATAGGGAATAGAGTCATTGTGTACTTGAGAGCTTAAATTCATTAAAATACTACTCAGTAACAGTTTAAAAGAATAACTGGGTCTAGTAACGTTAACATTCCTTTTGTTTTAAACTTTCTAGCTAGCAGTATGGTTAAAATTAAGATTAAAAACTGGGGTACCTGGCTGGCTCAATCAGTGGTGCATGTGGCTCTTGATCTCTGGGTCTTGAGTTCAAGCCCTGTGTTGGGTATAGAGCTTACTTAAAAAAACAACTAATTTTTGGCCTCATAGTTGCTAATTCTTTTTTTTTTCATAGTTGCTAATTCTAAGTGCAGATATGTCCTAAATATTGTATATGTACCATGGAGGCACCAGGGAGGGTTATTTGATGGCTAAGGTTCAAATCTGGTTATTGGCAAGATCATCAGCATTGGTGGTTAAAGAGAACATTCCATGAGGGAAAATATGTGCAACAAGTACATTCTGTAGAGAAAGATTTAAAAGTGAAAATAAAAAGCTTATGTAGCTTTTTGATATCTGAGTGCCTACTGGGGTAAGTGTGTAGGTTCTCACATTAGGCTGCTTAGCGGGTGGCCTAGCTCCATCCCTGCCGAGCTATGGACAATTGTGGTGTTCAAGACTGGGGACAACTCACAAATGGGTTTAAAGAAGGTTCATTGAATTTATTTGGACAGTAACTTTGAGGTGTGCTGGGAGACCTGAAAACTACTTAACATGGCACTTGTGGGTTTTTTAAAAATATCTTTTCTTTATTCATTTGAGAGACAGAGACAGTGAGGATGAGCAGGGAGAGGGGCAGAGGGAAAGGAAGAAAGAGACTCTGCTGAGCTGGAAGCTCAATGTAGGACTTGATCCCAGGACCCTGAGATCATGACCTGAGCTGCAGGCAGATGCTTAACCAGCTGAGCCACCCAGGCACTCCCTTTGGCTAAGTTATTAAATATCCATGCTCTGCCTGCTAGATTTTGGGTCCCTCTGCTTTCCTCATTTGACCAGCTACCTTAGCAAACAGAATTCAACTTTTTTTTTTTTTTAAGATTTTATTTATTTATTTGTAAAAAACACAGAGAGAGGCAGAGGGAGAAGCAGGCTTCCTCCTGGGAGCCCAATGTGAGACTCGATCCCTGGACCCCGGGATCACAACCTGAGCCAAAGGCAAATGCTGAACCACTGAGCCACCCAGGCACCCCCAGAATTCAACTTTTTTTAAAAGATTTTATTTATTAAAAAATAGATTTTATTTATTTATTCATGAGAGACAGAGAGAGAGAGAGAGAGAGAGAGAGAAAGAGAGAGATTGAGAGGGGCAGACATAGGCAGAGGGAGAAGCAGGCTCCATGCAGGGAGCCCGAAGTGGGACTCAATCTCGGGTCTCTAGGATCAGGTCCCTGGGCTGAAGGTGGCGCTAAACTGCTGAGCCACCCAGGCTGCCCCAGAATTCAACTTTTAATAAATTATCAGTTCAGTCGATCTATTACTATTTCCATTTTGCATTTCAAATAAAACTAGAAGGTGAAAGACATTAATTTATACTGAGCTTTAATGTCAAGGCTAAAGGCATGTGTTTTTTTGTTGTTTTTTGTTTTTTGTTTTTTTGGTTAAAGGCATGTGTTTAATTTCAGTTTGGAAGGATTGAGACATGAACATATGCCTCCCTTAAACAAAAAAAAATTTTTTTTCTCTTGTCCACAAAGCATCTTCTTTTTTTTAAATGGGGTTTTCTTCTTTTTTTTTTTTTTTTTAATACTTTGTTATTTATTCATAAGAGACACAGAGACAGAAGCAGAGACACAGGCAGAGGGAGAAGCAGGTTCCCCTCTGGGAGTCCGATGTGGGACTGATCTTAGGACCCCAGGATCATGACCTGAGCCAAAGGCAGAGTCTCAACCATTGAGCCACCCAGGTGCCCCTACAAAGCATCTTTTCAACTGATTGTGATACTCAGATTAATTTGCTTACCAAAGTATATTTCCATACATCGTTATTTAAAATATTTTTTAAAAGATTTTATTCATTTATTCATGAGAGACACAGAGAGAGAGAGAGAGAGAGAGAGAGAGGCAGAGACACAGGCAGAGGGAGAAGCAGGCCCCATGCAGGGAGCCTGACTGGGTACTCCGGGATCACGCCCTGGGCCGAAGGCAGACGCCCAACCGCTGAGCCATCCAGGCGTCCTAATAAGACCATTGTTATTTTAGTCAACTCCCCAGTATTTTATTCTCAGCCATGCAAAATATTTGTGTTTTTTTTTTTTAACTTTCTCTGATTTCAGTTGCATAAACTATATGTACCAATGGTTCTCAAGCTAGACTGGTCATAAAAGCCACTAGAAATATGTAATAGCCACGCAGATGGCCAAGATAGCCCAATTTAGAAAGGCTGGCTAGAATCTGCATCTTTTCATGCACCAATGTGGTTTATAGATAAGACTTTGTGAAATAGTGGTGTATACAGATGTCCTGGGTTAGCCAGTAAAAATCGATCAGGTTGGATGGCGGAACTTTTTTTGACATACCAACTTGAAAGACTTGTTGAAAATAATTCATTAGGGGCACCTGGGTGGTTCAGTCAGTTAAGTGTCTACCTTTCGCTCAGGTCATGATCTCACGGTCCTGGGATAGAGCCCCATGTTGGGCTCTGCACTCAGTAGGGAGTCTGTTTCTCCCTCTACACCCCTGCTCATGCTCTCTCTCTCTTTCTCTCAAATAATTAATATCTTTAAAAAAAAGAAAGGAAAGAAACTACCAGACTATTCTTCCAGAATAACTATGCCATTTCATTCCTACCAACACTGTATGTATGCATGATCCAATTTTTCCATATCATTGACAGTATTTGGTATTGTCACTGTTTTTAATTTTAGCCAATGACAGATATCTCATTGTGGTCTTAATTTACATTTTGTTACTGGTTAATGATGTTAAACATCTTTTCAGGGGTGCCTGGCTGGCTCAGTTGGTGGAGCATGTGATTCTTGATATCTAGGTTGTAAGTTCGAGTCCTATGTTGGGTGTAGAGATTACTTAAAAACAAAATATATTTTTAAAAATAGTTTATTTATTTATTTGAAAGAGAGAGAGAGAGAGATCGAGTGCAAGAGAGAGCAGGAGTAGGAGGGGAGGGGTAGAGAAAGAGAGAGAAGCAGTCTCCCACTGAGCAGGGAGCCTGATGCAGGGCTCGATCCCAGGACCCTGAGATCATGACCTGAGCTGAAGGCAGATGCTTAACCAACTGAGCCACCCAGGTGCCCCTCTTAAAAATAAAAAAAAAAAAAATTAAGATTTTATTTATTTAGTCATGAGAAACAGAGAGGAGAGAGAGACAGAGGTACAGGCAGAGGGAAAAGCAGGCTCCATGCAGGGAGCCTGACGTGCGACTGGATCCTGGGTCTCCAGGATCACGCCCTGGGCTGAGGGCAGCACTAAACCGCTGAGCTACCCGGGCTGCCCAAAATAAAATATTTTAAAAAGTGGGATCCCTGGGTGGCGCAGCGGTTTGGCGCCTGCCTTTGGCCCAGGGCGTGATCCTGGAGACCCGGGATCGAGTCCCACATCAGGCTCCCGGTGCATGGAGCCTGCTTCTCCCTCTGCCTGTGTCTCTGCCTCTCTCTCTCTCTCTGTGACTATCATAAATAAATAAAAATTAAAAAAAAAATTTAAAAAGTGGTTAAAAAACATCTTTTCATGTGTTTATTTGCTATCTGTATATCCTTTTTGGTGAAATATCTGTGCATGCCTTTTGTTCATTTTTAAATTAGATATTGTTTGTTTTTCAAGATTCACTTATTTTTTATTTGAGAGAGAGACAGTGAGCAGGGGGAAGGGTAGAGGAAGTGGGAGAGAAAGAATCCTCAAGCAGACTCCCTACTGAGCATAGAGCCTGACTCAGGGCTTGGTCCCAGAACCCTGAGATCATGACCTGAGCCAAGATCAGGAATCTGACACTTAACTGACTGAGCCTCCCAGGTGCCCCTTTTTATTTGTTGTTATTATGTAGATTGTTCTTTTACTGTTGAATTTGGAGAGATATTTACATATCCTGGATATTCCATTAAAAAATATCTTTATTGCTTTTTCTGATTTCAGAGGTAATACGTGCTCATGATTCTAAAATTCCAGCACTTCAGAAATATATAATACAGAATGTGAAAGTTCTCGGTCATCCTAGTACAGATCTAACCATACTAACTGATCATCAAGAGGCTTTTTTCTTATGCATACACTATAGACATACTTGCATAAACACGTTCTATTTTAACCAAATGGGGTGGCATAGGAACCATTTAAAACTTGCCTTTGGGGCAGCCTGGATGGCTCAGTGGTTTAGCACCTTTGGCCCAGCGCATGATCCTGAAGACTCGGGTTGGAGTCCCACTTCGGGCTCCCTGCATGGAGCCTGCTTCTCCCTCTGCCTGTGTCTCTGTCTCTCTCTCTGTCTCTCATGAATAAATAAATAAAATCTTTTAAAAAAATAATAAAACTTGCCTTTGTTTCACTTCTCAATGTATGATGGACATTTTTACACATTGACTGGTGGAGACCTACTTCATGCTTTCAAACATCTGCATAATTGTCCACTTATACACGCAAGACTTTAGAACTGCAATGAAAGCATTCACTTGAAAGGCAGGAAAGTTCCCATTGTATTTTATGTTTCATTTATGTTTGGCATTTATCATCCTGAAGCATATGGTTTTTCAGAATCTAAAAGCCAAAGCAGCTGCCAATTTTAAATGAGCTCCTGCTTCTGACTGAAAAATCAATAATGTGGACCAATGGCCCTTTATATTTTATGTATGAAAGTTTTCTTAGCCTCTTCCCTAGATTTGTCCTTAGGAGCCTCCTACCCTCCTGGTGTAAATTCAGCTTTGGGCAAAAAAAAAAAAAAAACAACTCTAGGTGTCAAGCTACAATCAGCCCCGGGAACAGAGCTTTGGGACCTTTGTTTTGCTGTTTTGTAGAAATGGATCTAGTGTTTTGCACAAAAGTTCCTGTCTCACTTTGTGACCAGACTAAAAGTCCAAGTCTCAACAGTGCTTCCCCGGCCCTATGTCAACTGTGCTCTGTTCTTTGTGGACCTCCTCTCCTGCCTCTGGCTCACTGATGGCAGTCCCACCAGCCTCTGTGCCCTTCCAGAAGCAGGTACATGGCTGGCCGTGAGCTTTGCCCTGGGCTCCCCTTCTTTGAGATCTCCTCTCCCACACCCCAGCCCAGCCCACACCACGCACTCCTTCACCCCTTCCTTTTTGCTCCTAGTCACCTCCTTTAAAAAAAAAAAAGATTAGGTACTTTATTTATTTATTTATTATTATTATTATTATAAAATATTTTATTTTTTTATTCATGAGAGACACAGAGTCATAGGCAGAAGCAGGCTCTCTGTGCGGATCCTAATGTGGGACTCACTCCCAGGGCCCCAGGATCACAACATCGAGCCAAAGGCAGATGCTCAATCGCTGAGCCACCCCTAGGTACTTTATTTAAGTATAGCATATTTGTCAAGGTAGGTCAGAGGTATGATTTCCCAGTTTGCACATATTTTTAAAAAATATTTATTTACTTATTTTAGAGAGCGAGAGAGCAGACACAGAGGGGAGGGTCAAAGGGAGAGGGAAAGAATCTGAAGCAGAGTCCATGCTGGGCGTGAAGCCTATCACAGGGTCGATTTCATGACCCTGAGATCAGACCTGAGCCAAAATCAAGAGTGGATGCTGAACTAAACCAGGTGCCCCAGTTTACACAGATTTCTAATAGAAAATTTTGAGAAAATGTTTCAGCAACGTAAGGCATAGCTCTTGAATATCTAGAATACTCATCTTTCTTTATTCTGGGCAACAGAAGGATACAAACTTAAACATTTAAAATAATGTGATAAAAAAGGAACCTAAAAAAATTTTTTTTTCACAAACCATCTCCCCACCCCTGCCCACCTGTGGTAACACAATTTCATCTCTGAAGAGCTGTTAAAAATCCTCTTATCGAAGGACAACAAAAGAAGTATGAATGAGGGCCCTGGCTGCTCTCATTAAATAGTAATCTTGTCCACAAGATTTCCCCCTCCCACAGCCTCTGCTGGTTTTGTTTTAAACCATGGTGAAGTATCCCTAACATAAAAGTTAGCCATTTTGAAGTATAAGGTTCAGTGGTACAACACCACACCTACAATGTTGTGCAACCAGCACCACCATCCATCTCCGGAACTTTTCATCCCATAAACGAAACTGAGAGTCTGTCCCCATCAAACACTCAGCCTCCGCCCCTCCCCCTCCCTCACCCCCCATCACTCCCTCTCTGTCTCTTTGGAGTTTGACAACTTCAGGGACCTCCTAGAAGTAGTCACAAAGTATTTGTCTTTTTGCTACTGGCTTATTTTGCTCAGCATAATGTCCTCAAGGTTCATTTCACGTGGGAGCAGATGCCAGAATTTCCTTAGCTTTTTTTTTTTTTTTTCCTTAGCTTTTAAGGATGAATAACATTCTGGTGCTTCTGGGTGCTCAGTGAGTGAAGCATCTGCCTTCAGCTTAGGTCATCATCTCAGGGTCCTGGGATCCAGGCCTGTGTCGGGCTCCCTGCTCAGAGGGGAGTCTGCTTCTCTCTCTCTCTCTGCCTGTCACTCTCCCTGCTTGTATGCACTCTGTCAAATAAATAAAATCTTAAAAAAAAAAAGAGAGAGAAAAGAAAAGAAAGAAAAGAAAAGAAAACAATCTCACCAAGCCCTAGTTTCCTCTTCTGTGAAGTCAGAAGATGACCCCTCTCCCACGGTCACCATGAGGAGGAAATGAGGGAAGAAGGGGAGCTCAGCCTAATGACAGGCACGTGGCACATAGGAAAAGGCCAATGATTGTGGCAGATGGCATTTGGCAAAGATGGCCACGACAGCATCTTCCATCCCACATGCTTTTCTAGAATCTTGTCACCCCATCAAGAGATGGAGTGTAACGCCATCATCCCCTTGGTCTTGGATGCAGGCAGACTTATGACTCACTTATAACTAATGTGATATAAATGACACTCCATGACTTAAAGGATGGGTCATAAGAGGCTATGCAGCTTTTGCCTCGTTTACTGAACATCAGTGCTTGGAGCCCTGCATGGTCATGCCAGAGACCCTTCATGAAGCCCACATGCTGTAGGGGAAGCCCAGACCACATGGGGAGGCCATGTGTAGGTATTCTGGCTGACTGCTCCAGCTGAGGTTCCAGCTGGAAGCTAGTTTCAGTTTTCAAATATGTGAGTGAAGGCACTTCCACATGATTGTAGCCTCCACCATCCAGTTCCCTCACCCCTCCCAGCCTTTGAGTCTTCCCATTTGAAGCCTCAGACCTCACAGCACAGGGTCAAGCCATCCTTGCCATTTTCATTGTTCATGCCTCACCCACAGAATCCATCAATGTAATAAATGGTGGTTTTATACCTGTAGGTTTGGGGCTTTTTGTTACACAGCTGTTGTAACTAGAACAATGATACCAATGCTGTCCTGCCAATTCTATCTGCTTAATATACCTGAATCTGGCTACTTCTCTCTGTCCATCTCCACTTCTTCTACCTTAGCTTGAGCCTTTATGTTTTACCTGCATCAGATTCCAAACATGTCTTTCTGCCTTCCACCTTGGCCCTCCAAACCTTCCCCTACACCGATTTTTCTAAAACACAACTGCAGCTCAATTACCTCAACTCAATCCTTACCCAAGTAATAACTCCTACTCATCTATAATGAAAGTCTGGGGAGATTAATCACAACATTAAAAGACCCATAATTTAGGGAAAACACGAATCACTAAGAAGGCGGTATTTTACCTTACTTTATTCCAGTCTGCTCCAACACTGCCTGGAAAAAAAAAAGATAAAGAACTTGATAATGCTCAGAACATTTGATATTTTTGGAAACAGAAAGTAGGTTCTCTGCTTGGGAAACATGTAAGTACTCTGAGTCTATCCAACCATGAGGAGTTACCTTAAAACCCTTTCAGGCCTTGAGAATTCCAGATTCAAAGGTAAAAAAATGATAGATTCTTGAGTTAGGAACTTAATCACCTAAAGGAAAATTAGATATAATTTAGTCCTACATGCTTTTCAAGCACACAGCTGTTCTTAGATGGGTCCATAATCCAGAATGAAGCCTTGGGCCTGGGATACCAGGTGAATAAAGCCCTGGGTGAGCAGACGCAGGAATTCAGGGTCCTCATTGATAAATGTTGCCAACCCAACATTTTCTTAAAGTTCATCGTTCACCCTTCACCCTTTAAGTGTCAGCAATGGGGTGCTTGCTTTTTATCTTTTTTTTTTTTTTTTTTTTGGTAATCTCTACCCTGAACATGGGGCTCAAACTTAGGACGCTGAGATCAAGAGTTGCATGTTCTTCTGACTGAGCCAGCTAGGTGCCCCCATCTTATTTTTTGTTTTATTTATTTATTTTTAAAGTAGGCTCCACACCCAACATGGGGCTTGAACTCACACCTGAGATCAAGAGTTGCACTCTGTACCAACTAAGGCCAGCCAGGCTCCTGTTAACAGATATATTTTATTTTATTTTAACTCTTTTTTTTTTTAAGATTTTAATTTATTTATTCATGAGAGACAGATACAGAGGCAGAGACAGGCAGAGGGAGAAGCAGGCCCCCTGCAGGGAGCCCAATGTGGGACTCTATCCTGGGTTCGCAGGATCATTCCCTGAGCCCAAGGCAGGCCCTCAACCTCTGAGCCACCCAGGCATCCCGGCAAATACATTTTTTTTTTTAATTTTTATTTATTTATGATAGTCACACAGAGAGAGAGAGAGAGGCAGAGACACAGGCAGAGGGAGAAGCAGGCTCCATGCACCGGGAGCCCGACGTGGGATTCAATCCGGGTCTCCAGGATCGCGCCCTGGGCCAAAGGCAGGCACTAAACCGCTGCGCCACCCAGGGATCCCCCGGCAAATACATTTTAAAGACTGTTGCTCTTCAGAGGTTGTTTTAACCAATCCTTTAGAAATTGAGACTCCACTAGGTGCTCCCTCCAGTTGTAACTGTTTTCAGAACTTCAGATCCGAAAGACTTGGTTCTTCCTGACTTACACAGTATGTGGCCAAGATTACTTTGGAAAATATAGTAAAATTTCGTAGTAAACTGCAATAAAAAGGCCTTTTAAAAGTGGGAAAATGGAAATAATTTTTTAAAATGTCTTTTGTCTTTGAACCATGAAGTTTTGCTTTGAATATGGCTCCTTGCCATTGTCACTTTTTTAAGAGCTAAGGTCTCTTGTATAAGCCTAAAATTCTTATGTTGAAAGGCACTTCCTTCTGTTATTTTATCACCTTCCTGGTTTTGTCTAATCTTACTCAGATTACGGTCATATTTCTTGGTCTTTTTAATGTGCATATTAAAATTTCAAACACAGAGTCTTTGTTCTGTAGTCTTGACTTTTCATGCACTCTTAGACATATTTTGGGACACTTACAAAGAAGAATGTTTTGCTTTAAATATTCTCATGTTTTTAAACCCACTTTGTCATGTTCAACTTCTAAAATTTTCATGAGTTCTGGTGAGGTATTCTATTTAGAGAGTATTTTGTTTTAATTAAGCCCATCTTAAGAGACATTTGTTTTTTTGCCAAGAATGTGCTTTCTCCCTTAAAAATCGGTTATATTTATAACATTCATAAACTAAGTTATTAGCAAAGGCAAAATTTTAGCTGCACCATTGCTGCGTCTTCTCAGTTCATGAGAATAAAAGAGAATAGGAATGAACTAAGCCAAAGCATAATGACAAATCAAGATATTATGAATACACATGGACTTTATTTTCAATAATTTTTTCTTAAATGCTGAGTTTTAAAATTGTTTTGTAGAATAATTTCTCATCTCTGAAAAGAATGCAGAGGGTAGGCTGCTATATTTGAGGGCTGGTGTGTTTTATTTGTTAATGTGTGCCTGCTCTAACTATGGAGAAAAGCTACAGTGGAAACTTCAAATTTTTCCTCAATTTGATTAGGCTGCACTTAAAAATTAAAATATTTTTTTCCTAGATATTACAGTACATCACCATATAATAGAATATATCGAAAATACAGAAAAATAGACCCAGCGAAATTAAAGTCATCTACAGACCTCTTACCAAAGGGCAACCGGTATGAGTATTTTGGTCTGTTTTGTTGGCAATATTTTATTTTATTATTATTATTTTTAAAGATTTTAAAATTTATTTATTCATAGAGACACACAGAGAGAAAGGCAGAGACACAGGCAGAGGGAGAAGCAGGCTCCACGCAGGGAGCCCGTCGTGGAACTCGATCCCGGGTCTCCTGGATCATGACCTGGACTGAAAAAGGCGGCGCTAAACCGCTGAGCCACCCGGGCTGCCCTTATTTTATTATTTTATTTTATTTTATTTTTTGGGAATATTCTATATATGACTTTTCCTTCTTACATGGTTAGGATCATATTGTACACATATATATTTTTAAAGATTTTATTTTTATTTATTCATGAGAGACAGAGAGAGAGAGGCAGAGACATAGGCAGAAGGAAAAGCAGGCTCCCTGTGGGGAGCCCAATGTGGGACTTGATCCCAGGACCCCAGGATCATGACCTGAGCTGAAGGCAAATGCTCAACCACTGAACCACCCAGGTGCCCCAAGTCTGTACCCCTTTCATCCATTCGCCCATTCCCCAGCTCCACCTCTGACAACCACCAATCCTTTCTCTGTATCTATGAGCTCATTTGTTTTGTTTTCTTTGTTTTTAGATTCCACATATAAGTGAGATCATACCATATTTGTCTTTGTCAACTTACTTTGCTTAGCATAATGCCCTCAAGGTCCATATATTTTGTGGCAAATAGCAAGATTTCATTCTTTTTTTTTATGGCTGAATAATACTTCATTGTGTATTATATATAATTATATGTATATACGTGATTTTCTTTATCCATTCATTCAATGAGCCAGGGATTGAATATATCTTTTCAAATTAGTGTTTTTGGGGTACCTGGGTAGCTCAGTTGGCTGGGCATCTGATTCTTGATTTTGGCTCAGGTCATGATCTCAGGGTCATGAGATTGAGCCCTGCAACAGGCTCCATACTCAGCACGGAGTCTGCTTGTCCCTCTTCCTCTGTTCTTCCTCTCCCTCTTTTTCATCTGTCAAATAAGTACAAAATCTTTTAAAAAATTAGTGTTTTTGTTTTCTTTGAATAAATACCCAGAAGTGGGATTGCTGGATCATAATTTTAATATTTTGAGGAACCTCCATACTGTTTTCCATAGTGGCTGTGCCACCCATAGTGCATGAGGGTTCCCTTTTCTCTACATCCTTGTCAACTCTTGTTATTGTGGGTTTTTGGGGTTTTTTTTGATGCCTCAAAACTTAAAGTTTTGCAATTCAAAGTTCTAGTTCCCAAAGAGCTTCATCCTCCCAAAAGGAAACCCTGTCCTCAGTAGTGGCAAGCTACTCCCCATCCCTCCATTCCTCCAGCATCTGTCAACCACCAATCTGTGCCTGTCTCTGGGGGTTTGCCTATTTTAGCTGTTTCATATAAATGGAATCATACAGCATGTGACCTTTTGTGTCTGGCTTCTTTCACTCAGCATTATACTTTCAAGGCCCATCCATGTAGCATATACCAGTACTTCATTCCTGTTTATGGCTGAGAAACGTTCCATTCTAAATATTATTATATATTAACACATATATAATCACATTACATAATTTATTATATATTATTACATATTAACACACATATAATAACACATGATACATTACATATGTTTGTATAGATGACAATATTTAATAAGTTAACACATGTATGTTGCACATATATCATAATTTATCCATTAATTCATTGGTAGGCATTTGGGTGGTTTCCATCTTTTTGTAATTATGAATAATGCCATTATGAACATGTATTTGTATACAAGTATTTGTTTCAATACCTGTTTTCAATTCTTTTGGGCATACCATATACCTAGGCATGGAGTTGCTGGATCATATGATAATTCTACATGTAGTTTTTTGAGGAACTGTCAAATCGTTTTCCATGATGGCTGCACCATTTTGCATTCCCACCAGCAGGCATGAGGGTACCAGTTACCCACATCTTCACATGGAGACCGTATTTTGAAGTTGGGTGGGGGGCTTTCTGATTCTTGGTCACTGTAGTTCGTCCATGATTAGTTTTGATTACCATCAGTGCTATCTCCCTGCATAATTCCCAGAATGGAATGTTGGCTGAAGAGCACCCATTGTGATGCTCTGGTAATGACCTTCTGAGTCCTGTTAGCTTGAAAATTCACACAAAAGCTGGAAGGAGTTTTGGAAGAAATACAGTTCAGAGCATCTTCTCTTGTCTCTGCTTGAATGCTTCCTGTGATAAGTGCTCACAGCACCATGGGGTGGACAATCCCATTGTTGGGTATTGGTCTCCTTTCCCTGGGGCAGAAATCCATTTCTTTAGAGGTGGAGTTTCCAAGAAGGCTCCCTGGAGAAGGGGAGGTCAGAACTGCACTTTGAAGGTATTGAGTTGACCAGGGAAGGAAATGTGGTGATATGTTCCCAGAAGAGGAAAAGCCAGAGGAACATTTTCCAACCTGGTCCTGTGTACCCCAATGGAAGCCTCACCAGGGGCCTTGTTGGGCAGGTTCTTTGGTGAATAACCCTGAGAGAATTTCAGTTACCCCCCACAAGCCCCCCCTTCTTCATCATCTGTCCATGTCTTCAACATCCGGTGGCATCCCTTGGCCTGCCTGTCTGAGCCCCTTCATTACTCCTTGTCTTGGGTTTTCTAGGAGACACTTTGTTATCAAATCCTCCAGGACAGGCAAGTGCAACATCTATAATTAAGTGTGTCTGTTATTAAATCCTACGCCTTAATGAAGAATTCTTGCTGAGGTGCATGGAGCGTGAGTGAGGAAGTAAAATGTCCTAGAATTCACAGAAGCTCCGAGCTGCAGGCTGGGATAGAAATGAACAAAATCCCCAGTGACTGAGCTACAGACTGTCCTCATCTAGGAACTTCTCACCGTGTCCTGATAAGCCACTTCTTGCCTCCAAGGAAGAATACTTGGGAGTTAAACTGATAAAGAAGCCAGCTCATAGTTGTCACTGTGGCTGGGGACAGGGTGATACATAGATAAACAGGTAAAATTTAAATTGTGTTTTAGTGAATATGATTGTGATTTCTTCCCCTACGAAATCTGTAAATAGCAGAGCAGGACTGTTTGAAAGCTGGTTCCCTTTTCTTTTCCATGTATTTTTTCTTCCATCTTCATCTTGTAGAGTGTAAATGATCCCAGGGCTGGGTATTTGTTGCCTAAGTAGGAAGCTAGTGCATGGCTAGAAGTTAAATAGAACATGTCATACGTGCCATCTTTGGGAGAGACAGAGTTCTATTTGGTTTTTTGTTTGTTTGCTTTTTAAAATATTTTATTTATTTATTTGACACAGAAAGTGTGTGCACAAGCAGGTGGAAGGGCAGAGGGAGAGGGAGAATGTGGGGCTTGATCCCAGGACCCCAGAATCATGACCTGAGCTGAAGGCAGATGCCTAACTGACTGAGCCACCCAGGCACCTCTAGGGTTCTATTTGATTTCATGGGCAAGCCCCTGCTATTTTTTTTTTAAGATTGTATTTATTTATTCATGACAGACAGAGAGAGAGAGGCAGAGACAGGCAGAGACAGAGGGAGAGAAGCAGGCTCCATGCAGGGAACCCGACGTGGGACTTGATCCCAGGTCTCTAGGATCATACCCTGGGCTGAAGGTGGCGCCAAACCGCTGGGCCACCGGAAGCCCCTGCTATTTTAGAACCATTCCCTGACTCTAGGATTTCCCACCAGAAGGAAGACTCAGGCTGTTGCATCTTCAGGCCCAATGAGCAACCATTGACATCTGGTGGATGGCTCAGTGGGTAGCTCCCCTTGGCTTCTGGTTGTGGGAGATTCAGGGGAGGGCCAGGCGTTGGAAGGACTCTCAGGGAAACCACCTTTCCTCTGTCTTCTCTCCCTTTCCATATTCTGGTTATTATGTTCTTTTTTATTAAAGATTTTAGGGATCCCTGGGTGGCGCAGCGGTTTGGTGCCTGCCTTTGGCCCAGCGCGCGATCCTGGAGACCCGGGATCGAATCCCACGTCGGGCTCCTGGTGCATGGAGCCTGCTTCTCCCTCTGCCTATGTCTCTGCCTCTGTGTGTGTGTGTGTGTGTGTGTGTGTGTGTGACTATCATAAATAAATTTAAAAAAATTAAAATAAAGATTTTAGTTATTTATTCATGAGACACACAGAGAGGCAGAGACATAGGCAGAGGGAGAAGCAGCCTCCGTGCAGGAAGCCCAATGCCGGACTCGATCCTGGGACTCCAGGATCAAGCCCTGAGTCACAGGCAGATGCTCAACCACTGAGGCACCCAGGCGTCCCTCCATATTCTGGTTATTAATAATGCACTTTTCCTTTTCATTCTTGGTACTCTGGCTGTTCTTTTGGGCCAGGCCAATGTGCACTTCACTTTCTTAGATTTCCTCTCATCCTAATCACAAAATCCCTCCAGGCTGAGCTGCTTCTCAGAAAACTGGCAATTAGAGGAAGAAGCCAGTCTTTTACTAACACTTCATTTGGAGCCCCGTCATAAATAATTAACCTGAAGTTACACTCAGAAAACAAATGGATGGGGTGCAATTAGTGATGCTGTGTGGGAGCTTTCTCTCCTGGGGTTTTACCCCATTCACAAAATCCAGGAAGCGGATACTCACCTTTCCATTAGCAGGAATGAGCTGTCCGCTTTCTAACACTTAGGGAGGAAACCACAGCGAGCCACTTTTCTCAGGCACTTGAATGTGAGATTTGTGCCCAAAGCCAGCGTCTGAGGCCCAGGACAGCATTTCCTCCCACCAGCACCTCTTGGCCCCTGAAGAGGTGCCCATCACTCCCCACCCCCACCCCCAGCCCACAGTTGATTTTTTTTTTTCACAGTTGATTTTGATGTCCTGCCAGTTTGGTCTCATTCCTAGGGGATGACAGTGGAGGGTGCAGGGTGCATTCAGAAGGGGCTATGGTCACCCTGACTCAGATTCTGTCTTTGGCTAAAATGGTCAAGGTAAAGAGGTGGCTAGGATGGATTCTTCCTCCTTCCTTCCTCCCACCTTTCCGTCCTCCCTTCCTTTCTTTCTTTTAATTGAGATGAAATTCACATAATATAAAATTAACCATTTTGTCACAAAAGGGAAAGTGCTATGTGATTCCTCTTACACGAAGTACCTAGAGTCATCAAATTCACAGAGACAGAAAGTAGAATGGTGATTGCCAGGAGCTGGAGAAAGGGGAGGGGGAGTGAGTGTTTGATGGGGACAGAGTTTCTTTTTTTGGGGGAGGGGGACAGTTTCTGTTTTGGTCTATGTTGGGGTTCTGGAGAGGGATGGGAGTGATGGTTGCACAGCAATGTGAATGTCTGATAGTCATTATCATGTTATATATATTTTACCACACACACACTACACACACACACACACACACACACACACACACACACACACGGGTGGCTCAGTTGGTTAAGGAGCCAACTCTTGATTTTGGCTTACGTCATGATCTCAGGGTCCTGGGATCAAGCCCTGCATGGGGCTCCCCACTCGATGAGGAGTCTGCTTATGGATTCTCTCTCCTCCCTTTGCCCCTCCCTCTGCTCATGTGCTTGCTCTCTTTCTTTAAAATAAATAATCTTCAAATATATATATATATATTTTTTTTAATTAACCATTTTGAAGTATATAGTTCAGTAGCATTTAGTACATTTGCAATGTTAGTACAACCATCACCTCTAACTAGTTCCAGAACATTTTTATCACCCCAAGGGGAAACCTCATACCCATTAAGGAGTCATGCCCTGTTCCCTGAAGCCCCTCTCCCCAATCCCTGGCAACCACCAATTTGCTTTCTGTTTCTATGAATTTACTTATTCTAATCTTTTTTTTTTTTTAATTTTTATTTATTTATGATAGTCACAGAGAGAGAAAGAGAGAGAGGCAGAGACATAGGCAGAGGGAGAAGCAGGCTCCATGCACCGGAAGCCCGATGTGGGATTCGATCCCGGGTCTCCAGGATCGCGCCCTGGGCCAAAGGCAGGCGCCAAACCACTGCGCCACCCAGGGATCCCCGAATTTACTTATTCTAGATAGTTCATCTAACTGGAATCATGCAATATGGGATCTTTTGTATTTGGCTTCTTTCACAGATCACAATGATTTTTGGGGTCATTTTTGTCATAGCAGGTGTCAGCGCTATGGTGTTTGTTGCTTTTTATGACTGAATAATATTTTGTGGTATGGATCTGCCACTCATTCATTGATGGTCACAAGGGATGTTTCCACCTCTGGTTGTTATCGTGCTGCTGTGAACATGTGTGTTCGATAATTTATCTGGGCACCTCTGCTGGGAATGTTCAGCAGCTTTTTGCTCTCAGTTTCTTTTTCTCCTTGTCAAGAAGGCTTGCAGCTGGGTCAGCCAAGAAATTAAAGAGGAAATAAAAAAATACATAGAGACTAATGAAAATCAAAACACAACAGTCTAAAATCTTTGGAATGCAGCAAAAGCTGTTTTAAGAGAGAAGAGTATAGCAAATACAGACTTACCTCAAAAAACAAGAAAAATGTCAAATAAACAACCTAAACTTATATCTAAATGAGTTATAAAGGGAAGAACAAAGCCCAAAGCCAATAGAAGAAAGGAACTAATAAAGATTAGACAGAAATAAATGAAATAGAGACTGAAAAAATAAACAAACAAACCCACGATAGAACAGATGAAACCAGGAACTGGTTCCTTGAAGAAAAAAAAAAAGAAGGCTCACAGCTTGCTCATCCTCACCTGTGGTCAGGCTGGTCCTGCTCTGGCCTCCTGTAGCTTGTGGGACAAACCACCTCTTGGAGAACCTGCCAGGTGACATGTCTCAGAGGGTCACAGCATTCAGAGGCCGCCCAGCAATTAGGAAGCTGTCTCATCATGCTCCCTGGGGCGGGTGCTCCAGGACGTGGGCGGGCAGTTCTGTCTGCCATTGGTTTTCTAGAAGTGCTGCAAGGAGCAGTCATAACTTCTGAGGGCCAGATGCACTGAGAATCCATTTCACTGAGTCACCTCTCGGCAAGCTTCACCTTCAATCTCTGGATATCCTGTCTTGCCTCATTTTTAGTATTAGCAGGATGTGTAAGCATGAGGATGCTGAAATGGGATGGAGGACAGTGTAAGTGAAACCCTGTCCCAGTATGGCTCATCTAATGACCTGCTGACACCCACAAGGGTCTCAAGAACTTGTTTCCTGCTGCCTGCATACATCTGATGAGAGCATGCTTCCAGCAAGGATGATGCGCTTTTAAGCTGGGACAGTATTAAAAATAATCTGCTATAGAATTCCTTTGTTGGGCACTTCCCAGACATTTTTAATTTTTTAAAAGATATGTTTATTTTATTTGAGAGAGAGATCAAGGTGGAGAGGGACAAAGGGAGAGGGAGAGAGACTCTCAAGCAAGCTCCCTGCTGAGCATGGAGCCTGACACAGGGCTCCGTCTTACCACCCTGAGACCATGACCTGAGCCAAAATCAAGAGTTGGACATTTAACCAATGGAGTCACCCAAGTGCACCCCCCTGCCAACCCTTTTCAATTTATTGAGGTGAAATTCACATCACACAAAATTCATCATTTTAAAGTAAACAGTTTAGTGGCATTTGGCACATTCCCAGGGTGGTGTCTAGTGCCAAAGTACCTGCATCCCCCCACCTCAAAAGGAATCCTGTACCCATGAAACAGCCACTCCCAACCCAAACCCTTGGACCAGAATCAGGAAATTCAATCCTTGGGTCACCTGGGTGGCTCAGCAGTTGAGCATCTGCCTTCGGCTCAAGTTGTGATCCCAGAGTTCTGGGATCGAGTCCCGCATTGGGCTCCCTGCATGGAGCCTGCTTCTCCCTCTGCCTATGTATCTGCCTCTCTGTGTGTCTCTCATGAATAAATAAATAAAATCTTAAAAAAAGAAAGAAAAAAACTCAATCCTTGGTGTGAATTCAGGTGCTCAGTTGACACCTGTGCCACGTGGTAGGAGCTGAACAAAGAAATGACAGAAGACAGGAAAAGAAGGAGTCTTGGAGTGGGGGGTGGGGATGTAGGTGAGGACATCAGGCTGCATGTGGGCAACAGGCTGGGGACTGGCTATGTGAATGACAGTCCAGGAATAACCAGAATGTGTTCCCTTTTCTTTTGTATTCCCCAGGCCCAACAGTGTCTTGATAGAACAGGGGCAGCAGAGGCAGGACCATTTCTGGCCCCTCTATCCTTTCCTTACGTAGCCTCAAACAAATTAATTTGTGTCTGTAAGACTCAGCTCCCTTGTCTCTAAGGAGGGCTGAAAGTGTCTACCTGGTCAGGCAGCTGGGAGGACTCCAGGGTAGGTAGGAGGACACTTGGTACTGAGATTGCACACAGCAGGTACTTAATAGTAGCCCCATGGGGCACCTGCATAGCTCAGTGGGTAAAGTGTCTGCCTCAACTCATGTCATGATCCTAGGGTCCAGGGATCAAGCCTCACGGCAAGAACCCTGCTTGGCAGGGAGCCTGCTTCTCCCTCTCCCTCTGGTCCTCCCCCTGCTTATGTTCTCTCTCTCTGTGTTAAATAAATAAAATCTTTTAAAAATTTTAAAAAAATAGTAGTTCCTATCATATTGTTTCACTTATTCAGTGATGAAGATGTTGATGCAGTTGATGGAGGTGCTAGAGAAAAGGATGCAGAAAAGTGAAGAATGAGGGAGACTTCTGGAGAAGTCTCTGCCTCCACTGGGGAGAAGCCAAGAGACTTGAAAGCCTTTTAAGTCTTGAGGACACTCGCCCTGACTCACCTGCTGCGACAGGGTGTCTCCCTGCGAAGGTCCTGCGGTGGGGGGAGGGGATGGGTGGGTGGGAGGGCTTGCTTCTTGTTTCTTCTCCTCTTTGAACTTGGAAGCAAGGGAGGAGGGTTTGGAAGGCTGTGACTAAGCTCTCAGCCAGCTGCCCTGCAGCTTTCTGCTGAGCAAGCCGGCGCCAGAGGAGAAGGCGCCCCGGGCAGTGCATTCTGCAGCCGGACAAGAATGTGATTTCTGTGCACTGGTTTTCCAGCCCGTCTTTCACACACAGACAAATGCCGCATGCTTGAGGGCGTGTCCCTATTTCCTTGGGTAGAAGATAGTTCTTCAGTTCCCAAACAGAATCTGGAATTCGTTCTCCTTGGGAGGAAGCCACCGGGACCGCCTGAGGGTGGAGGAGACTGCCCTTCTCTGGGCATCCAGGGAAGACTCCACCTCCTCAATTGACCGAGACCACCAGATGCGGACGGTATGAGTTTCCTGGGGCGGCAGTCACAAATGATCACGGAACAGGGTGGCTTCAAAACAACAGAAATCTATTCTCTTGCAGGTCTGGAGCCAAAAGTTGGAGAGATCAAGGTGTCTGCAGAGCCAAAGGGTGCCTCTCTCCTAGCTTTCAGTGGCTCCCAGCAAGCAGCCTTTGGCTTTCCTTAGCTGTTAGCTGCACCACCCTGTCTCTGCCTCCGTGGCCCAGAGTCATCTTTCCTCTGTGTGTGCCCTCACTCTGTCTTATAAGGACTCTGGTCCCTGGATTGAGGGCCCACCTACTCCAGTATGATCTCATCTTAACGAATTGCATCTGCAAAGACCCTACTTCCAAATTTGGTCACATTCTGTGATTCCAGATGGACATGACTTTGGGGATGGGGGGCACGCTGTTCACCTCAGTACACAAACAGAAACTCCAAATGGCAGCCATGATCCAAAATTCCAAACACACAAGCCTGATACATAGAAACACGGATTCAAAGCCAGACTACCTACACTCCACTCTTTCTCCTCTTTTAAGCACTACTGCCTTCTGTAGGAATTTGTAAGGTTAAAACTTCCACAGCTCCCTTGTGCCCCTCCCCAGGCAACACTAGCCTGCCCCCAGGTAACCACTGTGCAGTTGGCATCCTCCGGGGAGCAGTTAGAGGTGCAGGGGTTCATTGGGGACAGTGTAGTGAGGGATCTTCATGTGTTCATTGCTAGCATATAGAAATACAGTTGATTTTTATGTCGATTCAGTTACTTTACTGAATTCACTTAGAAGTTCTAGGAGATATTTTTATAGATTCCTTGGGATTTTCTATGTAGATAATCCTGTTGTCTATAAACAGAAACACTTTAAGTTTTTTCCTTTGTCATCTGTCGGCCTTTAATATCTTTTCTTGCTTTATTGTGTGGGCTAGAACTTCCAGTGCTATGTTGAGTGACAGTGGTGAGAGTGGGATCCTGGCTTTGTTCCCAATCTAAGGGGAAAAACACCAGTCTTTCAAAACTAAGTGTTCTGTCAGCTGTAGGTTTTTTTTTTTTTATAGAGTTTTATTTTTTATTTTATTTTATTTTATTTTTTTATTTTTTTATTTTTTTAAAATTTTTATTTATTTTTGATAGTCACACAGAGAGAGAGAGAGAGGCAGAGACATAGGCAGAAGGAGAAGCAGGCTCCATGCACCGGGAGCCCGACGTGGGATTCGATCCCGGGTCTCCAGGATCGCGCCCTGGGCCAAAGGCAGGCGCCAAACCGCTGCGCCACCCAGGGATCCCTATTTTTTATTTTATTTTAATTTTTTTTAAACCATGCAGGGAGCCCGATGTGGGACTCGATCCTGGGTCTCCAGGATCAGGCCCTGGGGTGAAGGCGGCGCTAAACCGCTGAGCCATCTGGGCTGCCCCTTTATTTTATTTTTTAAAATATTTTACCTATTTATTTGCGAGTGAGAGAGAGTGAGCGAGTACACGGGAGCAGAGCAGGGGGAGAGAGAAGAGAGACTTCCCAATGAGGAGGGAGCCCAAAACAGGGCTCAATCCCAGGACCCTGAGATCATGACCTGAGCCAAAAGTAGACGCTCATGTGACTGATCCACTGAGGTGCCCCTGTAGAGTTTTTAAAAAATCAAATTGAAAAAGTCCCTCTTTATGCCTAGTATCTGAGCATTTTTTATCATGAATGGGTGTTTAATTTTGACAAATGTTTTTTTTTCTGCATCTATTGATATGATCATATGATTTTTCTTCTTAATATATAGATTACATTGATTGATTTGTGACTGCTCAACCAGCCTTGCATCCCTGGAATAGACCCCATCCAACCCTGGCATGTATATATATATATTTCTTCCATTCTTCTGCAAGCCCACCCATTGATTTAAAAGCTTTTATTGGTTATTTCTTTTCCATTCTAAAATTTCTATTTGGTTCTTCTTTATACCTTCCATTCCTTCATATATTCCATTCTATTTTTGTGTTTATATCACCTGTGTTCATAATTGCTCATTGAACATTTTCTACTGACTGCTTCAAAATCTAATTCAGGTAACTCTAACATCTCTGTCATCTTGGTATGGGCATCTATCAATTGCCTTTTTTCACTGCACCCAGGATTTTCTGGTTCTTGGTGTCATGAGTGATTTCCAACTCTATCCTGGATTTTTTGGTATTGTTATGCAGTCTTAGATAAATATTCTGTTTATGCTTGCTTCCTTTGACACCTCCAGCTAAGGAAGCGGGGTACGTATGCCTCCTCTTTACTACCAGGTGGGGGTGAAAATCCAGGTTCTCCACTTGGTGTCTGTGAATATTCTGGGTTGGGGTAAAGCGTACCTTATTACCGCTGAATGGAGATGCAATTTTAGCATCCCCCCCACCTCTGCTGAAACTACCTTGGTTGGGGGGTGGGGAGGGGCTAGGTCTTCATTATTGCTCCCCACATGGCCTCCAATGATACTCAGGGACCAGATGGCCTCGTCACTGCTGGTGGTCAGAGTCCTGACTCTTCCCTAGACTTTCTCCGACATCATCCTAGTAGAGAGAGATGGGGCCTCATTACTGCCTGGCTGGGATGAAGGTATAGGTTTTCCACTTGGCCTTCTCTGATATAATTCTGGGAGGGGGCATTGGCTTGGGACACCTCCTTTCAGCTTGAGGAGGGTGGAGGTCTAGGCTCCCCACTCAGACTTTTGCTGACATTGGTGGGGATGGGGCTGGCTAGAGTGCAGCCTTATTGTCTAAAAGGTTGTTTGCCTTGCCAAGCTGCACTTTTCCTGACCTTTTGGCTAGAGAGAGCAGGCTTTTGTTGGGTTTCTTTCTTTCTTTCTTTCCCTTTTCTTTTCTTTTTTTTTTTTTTTAATTTTTATTTATTTATGATAGTCACAGAGAGAGAGAGAGAGGCAGAGACACAAGCAGAGGGAAAAGCAGGCTCCATGCACCGGGAGCCTGATGTGGGATTCGATCCCGGGTCTCCAGGATCGAGCCCTGGGCCAAAGGCAGGCACCAAACCGCTGCACCACCCAGGGATCCCCCTTTTCTTTCTTTTCTTTTCTTTTCTTTTCTTTTCTTTTCTTTTCTTTTCTTTTCTTTTCTTTTCTTCTCTTTTCTCTCTTTTTTCTCTTCTTCTCTTCTCTTCTCTTCTCTTCTCTTCTCTTCTCTTCTCTTCTCTTCTCTTCTCTTCTCTTCTTTCTTTTCTCTCTTCTGCACCAGTTGGTGTTTCTAGATTTCTGACTTCTCCAGCATCAAGTCTGAGATCTCTGAGGCAAAAAGAAAACCCAAGGAACTCACCATCATGTCATTCCTTGGGTCCCAAGGTGCCTAGTCCTCTTCTCCTTTCAGAGTCTTCTTTGGTTCATATACAATGTCCATGGACTTGTACTTGGCAGGAAGGACAGGGAAAATGACTTCTATTCCATCTTTCTGGAATCAGAAGTCTGTCTAAACCACATTATTTTTTTACAATGAAAGTGATCAGGATGTTTGGAATCTGCCCTGTAGGTTGATGGAGACAGATTGAACTTTGTATCATTGGGTGCCATGATTGGAAGACATACAACCATTTCATGTTTTTATTCCAGTGAATTAGGGTCCTCAATAATGAGTTTGCCTATTTGAAACCTTAGTAACAGGGACACCAGGGTGGCTCAGCAGTTGAGCGTCTGCCTTTGGCTCCTGGTGCGATCCTAGAGTCCTGGGATTAGTCCCACATCAGGCTTCTTGCATGGAGCCTGCTTCTCCCTCTGCCTATGTCTCTGCCTCTTTCTCTCCCTCTGTCTCTCATGAATAAATAAATAAAATCTTAAAAAAAAAAAAAGAAACAAGTTATGGAACAAAGTGACATCAGAAGAGGGTCACAGAGTCCCCAGATTCCTCTATGCATCTGAGTTCGTCAGAAGACTGTTCAGATATAAAGTGTGGGACAATTCATAAGCAGAGGGCATGGAGCGTGGCAAGGGACATTCGAGAAGGCAGACATGGGGCGAAAAGACGGCAGCTAGAGGGTGGCAGTGACAGTGGGAGTCCTTACTGAGATTCACCTTTGCCTCTCCATTTTGTCAGATGGATTCTGCTTGGCTTGTGCAGAGTGAGTGGGGAAACTATGCTTCTGTGCCCAAAGGTGATGAACATTGGTTGACACTTGTTGTGCACCATGCACTGCCTATGGTACCATCAAGTTATAGCTCCCAGAACAACTGTATGGTGCAGGGTTGGTGGTGGTCACATTTCAGATGCAGAAACTAGGGCGTAGAGAGGTAAAGCAACTTTCTCAAGGTCACACAGACAAGAAATGGAAGTGCCTGGGCTGTCTGACTTTAGACACTGCATTATACAGTTACTAGAGGTAGTGTGCTGTGACACATCATGGCTGGGACCTAATGACCTTACTGGGTTTATGTGGCTTCTTCACAAAGGCAATGGATGACCAGAACTCATGGCCCTATAAGTCAAAGTGCAGAATCCCATTTGTTTGTGCACGGTTATGCCCTCTGGGTCACACAGCACTCAGTGATGGGTGTTGTTTGTCACTTAGCTGCTGGCTAAGAGCTCACTTTCTATTCAGAGGACCATGATCAAGGACAGATGTTCTATGTCTTTATGTTTGTCATTTTCACCCTTTTCCCTTTTAATTGCTTGTCCGTTAGTACACTCTGCACCCCACGATGGTTTTTCTGATGACTTTAAGCTGCACACTGCAGACTCTGACCAACTTATGAAGGGGACCTTTTTAAATTGTTTTCAGTAGGTCAGGGATGTACTATAAAAATGAAAAGCTAGATAAAAAAAAATCCAGTTTTTTATTACTATAGAAGACACCCTGTGTATAATAACTCTTTATATTGATGTCACCTTGAATGAGTATAATGCCTTTCTTCCCAAAGACAAATAGCTTGAACCGGTGGCCAAATTTTTTTCCCCCAGTTTACCATGAACACCAAATTTGATTGCCTTTTCAAGCAGAAATGCAAGTAACTAATCAGTCTAAACTAATTTACAATTTAAGAATCAATTGTGTGGATTCCAGGCAAGAGGACAGGATCAGGGTAGACTGCTTTAAAACCTGGGAAGAGAAGCGGAAGCTGTGGAGGACATGATGTCTGGGCTTTTGAAAATTTAATGAGGATGTGACTTGACACTTAGACCCCTGTTGTTTGCCTGGGCCGAGTGGAGAATGCTAATCTGCACAAGATCATCTCCTTTCCAATGAGATTCTTCAATGATGTTTCTTTCTGAGATGAAATTAGAGTTCAGAAAATATTATTTTCCTTTCGTGACCATGAGCTGACAGTGAGCTAGCCCTGTGTGCACCTTGCCTTCCCTGGACTGGACCAGACCCCTGAGCAGATGCAATGGATTAGTGAGGTTCCCATCTGCTGATGGTCACTGCTGTCACTGCTTTTCTTGACCACTATCAGAGGAGATGGGAACAGCTCTGTGCAGGGGCTGAAAGCAGCCATAGTTCAGGCGGCTTGGGCAGCCTCTTTCTGGCTGAGCAGAACACCGGTCTTGGCAGGGTTTTGGCTCCTGTGACTTTAGAGCCAGGAAAGGATGCTTCTATCCAATTTCACAGACTTTCATTTGGAGGATGGAGATGAATGTACAAAGGAGGAGTCCTCTGACCTTTCTGGAATGTGCACATTCTTGATTTCTTAAAACTATTTCTGCAATGGTCAGAGGGCTGATAAATGGGTTTCAACATGTTTTCAAAATGTCTTCTGGTTTTGATGGCTCTCTGTTCATTCAGCAGCAGTAACAAATGTTGCTTCCTCCCTTTCTCCAACATGGCAAGGCCCTGTAGTGGATGCTAGAGATGGAATAAATACAGACTAGAATCTCGGTTTGAAGGAGTTTCAAGGCTCAGAGCCAATCCACAGGAAACAGCAAACACTTTGAGAAAGGCTGGAAACAGGGTAGGACATCACAAGCCAATTACAAAATTATTTGTGTAATTATTTGCTTAACAGCTCTAATCCTGCTAGGCCTTAAGTCCCCTGAGAACAGGGACTGACTTGCTCTTTTTCATCATCATATTCCCAGCACCTGGGACAGTGCCTGGAATACAGCAGGTGCCTAAATATTTATTGTCTGAGTGATTGCAACGGGGTCTTAACACTTGTTATCTTGGAACAAGGTCTACCACACAAATTGTCTTTCTTACAAATCCACTTATAAAACTTTCAACTTCTGAGTAAACCACACATATGCTGGCCATATACTGAATGCCTATCTTAGTGGGTAAATAGGATACCTAATATTCTTATATGTAGGGGCAACTTGCATGTGAGCAGATTAGATAAATGCTATCTTGGTGGGATTGGGATTTAAGAGATCCTGGAGAACAGCCCTCTTCCCCTCCCCATCAAATTTTCCCATTAGATAGTAATTTCTTTGAGTAGTGAAGGTTTTGAAGTCTTCTGATTCCTCCCTTCAAGAACAAAATGACACCCTACGCCTGTATTCCCCCAACATTTTTGCAGGCTTTGTCAAAATGGAGGCCAGGGCTCAGCCGTGGTGATAATACAACATTCTGCTTGCAGATAACTGGGCCATGCTTTACTCTGATGGGAATTGTCTTAGATGGACATCAGAGAGCAATTTTCAGGTTTATACTTTGAGAGAAGCACCTTGGATCACACATTAAGAAGCATAAAGAATTAGTAATTTGACATTTAAAGGCTTTTCTAATTGATAGTATCTTTGAGTTCAAAGCTCGACATATCACATTATCAAGTTCAATATGTGCTGTCATTTTTCTTGGTAACCATGAGGTTATCTTCAAGATAACCAAGCAGACAGGGACAAGATGGGGAAGCCACATCTCTAGGCTGGTCAAATCTACAACTCATGACACCCAGACCCCTTTTCTGTTGCTTATTTGTTATGTAAGCTGCCAAATATCTTCTTTGCTCCCAGAAGTGTGCCCTGTCACTCTGAAGCACAGGAAGGATGGCTGTGTTTAATTCTTGAGGTTATTAGTAGATTGTGGACTCTGGAATCATCCCACAACCTTGAACAAAAAGGTAAAAACTGTCCACTTGGATAAATGACAGCGGAAGGATCCTTGCACTAAACAGGCCATTTGCAAATATAAAACAGTTGCTGGAAAATTATATTAGAGATGAATTACCTCCTCCATTACAGCGTTTTCTTTTCTTTAATGCAATTTAGTTCAGGCGAGATGAACAGAAAGGCTGGGGAGGGGCCCCATTCAGCTCTTGGGGGGAGACCCTGGAAGCCAGACGCCCAGTGAGGAAGGAAATGCAGAGATCTGGGGCAGGGCAGGCCAAGGCCTTGTGTCCACGAGGCCTGCGCTTAGGACCCTGGCTGCGCCCACGGGAAATTGAATTCAGAGCTCCTTCGGCGTCCTAAATCCAGGGCAGCTGGCAGCTCTCCAAAGGAGACTGGAGAGACACTGCGAGAGCATCCGAGGCCAGCCGACCCGACCAGCCCCTGCAGAGCCCGCTGAGGTGGGTCCCCAGGTGTGCGGCTCTGGGGTTGGAGACCAGCCTGACACTTGGTTAATTTCAAAGTACGCTCCCCACCGGCAAAGCAGCGCCTCCAGGATCCATCAGGAAGCTGAGAGCCTGGAATTACTCGGAAATGCCCTGGGGCCGAAGCGGCAAGGCCCGACTTTTGAAGGCGTGCGTTTCTTGAGCTTTTTCTCCTGAGCGCACGTGCGAGGAGGACCCGCGGCGCCGGGTGTCCGCAGAAGTGGCATCCGGCGCCCAGGACCCCGCAGGCGTCTGCAGTCCCCGCGGGGGCGGGGGGCGGGGAGCGGGGGGCGGGGGGCGGGGCAGGGGTCGCCGCGCCCCCCGCCCCCCCCCGCCCCCCACCGCCCCCAGGGCTTACGCTCAGCCCCACCCGGCCCGCGCGGAGCGGTCCGGGCGGGGCCGGGCGCGTTCCCGCGGGCGGGGCCGCGCGCCCCAGGCCCCGCCCACCGCAGCTGGGGGCGGGGCCTGCGCGTCACGTGACGGCGCGCCGAGCGGCGAGCGCCCCGCCCGGCAGGAGGAGGCCCGGGCCGCGACCCGGCGCGCTCGCTGCTGGAGCCGCCCGGCCGCTCGCGCGCTCCGCACCCGCGGCGCCCACCGCCCGCGGCCCCGGGCTCGCCGGCAGCGGGAGCGGCCTCAACATGGACGAAGACGGCGGCGGCGGCGGGGGCGAGGGCGGCGGCGGTGAGTGTCGGAGGTGTGGCCGGCCCGGCTGGCGGCCTGGGGCGGGGGTCGCGGCTCGCGGGGGAGCCGGGCGGGAGCGGGGCGGCCCGGCCGGGGCCCGGGGTCGGAGGTCCGGGCAGCGCCCGTGCCTGCTGGCGACCCTCCGGGCCCGCGGCGCGCCGGCTCGGGGCACAGGGGAGGGGACCGGCGGGGGTCGCTGCCGAGCCGGAGCGGGGGTCCGAGGCGAGGCCGGGGTCGCCTGCGGCCGGGGTGGCCCCGGGCTGGGGGCTCAGAGGAGGTCTTGGGGGGTCGCCCTCCGGGGGCGGGGGTACCTTGGGGGCGACCTTCCCCGCCTCTCGCCGCCAAGGGCGTCCACGCCCTCCGGAGCCTGACCGCAGGAGGCTGACCCCCTTGGCGTCTTTTCTCAGGTGGTGGGAAAGGGGGGGTATCCCCGGGAAATGGGAAGGGGAAAGTTTCCAATTGGGGATCCTCCAGGTTCAAGAGGGACGGGTGGGGCGACAGGGTTGGAAGCCGTGCCAGTGCACCGGGCTTTGGGTCAGAAGTGGTCAGTGAGGAGGCTTCAACGAAGAGGGGGCACCCAGAGCACACGCATTTTACGAAATAAGGAACGTTATACAGGGTCAGCCAAGAAAATAAGTCGGAGCAGCCGAGGGTCGGAGTCGGGAGGGGCAGCCGGCGCTGAGGCAAGACCGAAAACCGTCAGGCTGTGTGCCTGACGTTCGGTTACCCCTTGCAGGAGGATTTGCATTCGTTGTAGATTACTTTGTGGCATGCAAATTACTGTTGTGTCATGCTGCGAATTATGTCTGCACAGCAGCCTTACGCGTGTGTATGGAGGGGGTCGTTGGTTTGGAAAGTGCAGGGTTAATACCCCTATCTTACAGGGACACCCGAAGTTGAGGTTTTTCTCTACTGTGCTGAAAACCTCCTTTATGCTGACCGACCGAATCTTCAGAACCCCTTGTAATGAGGGAGCGTTTTGGGGGAAAAAAAAAAAAATCTTAATTACAGGCTGCTGGAGCAGCTGCCTGTAAGAATCAGCGGTATCGAACGCTTTCAGGTTGAAGTGGTTGATCAAGGTGCCTTCTGGACTGTAAGTGCTGCCCAGGGGGAAAGGTTTGGTGCCCCAAGAAGCGATGCGGCTGCGATGGTGGGAATTTGGCACCCTCGGTGGCATTTGGCAAATTCAGTTCTCACAGTTAAAGCTAGGGGTAGCACTGTGGCACCGAGTGGGTGTGTTGTTTATGAAAGAAAGTGCTGTGGAAAGAAGGAGCCCAGTTGCAAGCCCTCCTACAGCCAGGCTGTCTGTCTGAAGACTCTAAGCAAAGGATTCTCGTAGATACCCTGCTTCCTGCCTGTCAGGATTTGGTAACAACAGGCATGTAGCAGTTTTTCCTTCTTAGAAAATAAACGGCCACAATACTTAAACGTTTGACATTGCTGGCTTGGCGATTTTGTTTGGAAGGCGTTTCCGACTCTGTGAATACAGAAATGAAGCCAGCTTGAAGGTAAAAGGCAGATGTAAAGATTAGAAAAGGAAGTCAGTGTGGCCCTGCAGTTTATAGATCTTGAGTGTTGTAACAAAGGATGTTATTAAGTATCAAAAGTTTTAAAACTTACTTGCAAGGTTGCTTTCCCAGGAGAGAGATTCAGAAAAAAAAATAAAAAATCTTGTACCCAAAGATGTGCATTATGCTATTTGTAATGGTAGAAAATTGGGAAAGGCAATGCCTAATAGGAGAAAGGTGAGCCAAATTATGGGGGGGGGGGGGGGGAGGGTTATCGATAAAATGTTCCAACCATTAAAAATAAGTAGTTGCTTTATATATTGTGGTTGAAACCATGTAAAATCTGGTGATATTAGGGATATTTTGTTTTATTTGTCTATTTTCCAAGTTTCTGAAATGATGTGTATTACTTTCAAATTTGAATAAAAAAAAACTTATAAAACATCCTGTGTTAGGAAAGGGATGTGATTGTTTTTAATCTCCCTCACTAGAACAGTCAACAATGAGCAGTTCTTTGCTAAAATACCCGGCAGCATGGTAGGTGCTCAAAGACAACTTTTATCGATGAGGTGTTTTTTTTTTTTTTTTTTTTTTTTTTCATTCATCTTCCTTGTAGAAGACACTTGAAAATAAATTTGGCAATCTTAGAAGTATATTTTTGGATAAGTGAGAGCCTTAGAGTTTTGAAATAAGTCATTATAAAGTGATTATTGTATACATTTGATGTGCCTATATTTAACTATTTTTGGAGATCTTTTTTTTTAATGTATAGTTTTTTTATTTTTTTTATTTTTTTATTTTTATTTATTTATGATAGTCACAGAGAGAGAGAGAGAGAGAGAGGCAGAGACTTAGGCAGAGGGAGAAGCAGGCTCCATGCACCGGGAGCCTGACGTGGGATTCGATCCTGGGTCTCCAGGATCCCGCCCTGGGCCAAAGGCAGGCGCCAAACCGCTGCGCCACCCAGGGATCCCTATTTTTGGAGATCTTGAAGTTAACATATACCTCTTTAAAATTCTTTATAGTTATTACTGCCATTTAGATTTTTTTAAAAAAAGTCTTTGCTTTAAAACCTCACTTTTTTTTTTTTTTTAAACTTTTATTTATTTATGATAGTCACACAGGGAGAGAGAGAGAGAGGCAGAGACACAGGCAGAGGGAGAAGCAGGCTCCGTGCACCGGGAGCCTGACGTGGGATTCGATCCTGGGTCTCCAGGATCACGCCCTGGGCCAAAGGCAGGCGCCAAACCGCTGCGCCACCCAGGGATCCCAAACCTCACATTTTTGAAAATAAAGTCCAGCCCTTTGAAAGAGAATAATTTCAGTTGCCAGTCAACAAAAACTATATTTTTACAGTATAGGACAGAACTTTGGACTGTACATGGGGAAGTGAGCTGCAGCTTGTTTACAAGATAGGGTAAATAATCTATTCAAAGGGTAGTTACACAGGCACGGAAGATCACTTAGCCCTTTTTTGCTTCTGTGTGAGTGGGGTTAAAAGACTTCCAAAATGAATTATTTTTATAATTTAAATTTTTGTCCAGGGTATTATTTTGTTCTTTCAATGCAAGATAAGGGGAGAGGATGGTGATGTGAATGGTAGGAAGGCAGTTCTGAGGAGGAACAAGATTACAAGAACACATTGTTACTTATAATGTGTGCAGAGTGTAGTTAAGGTATTTTTAATTCCTTTGGGGCTTTGTTGCCTCTCAATTTTCTAGAACAGTTCTTGAGCTTTGTCTCTGCTTGGCAGGTGACTGGCTAGTTTGGCTCATTGCCACCATCTTAATGCTCAGTTTGGGAATCTGCCTGCTTGATGCTCCCGAGTGGACCATCTGTGGCAGATGAAGTGAATGACTCTACCGGTTTTCCTCTCCCCGCCTCCCAAACGGTGTAGATGAGGATTAAGCGTGTGCTTCACGTGAAAAGGTGCTCAGCTTCACGCGTAATGAAATAAATACAAATTAAGACCAGGTTGAGAGCCCACCTTTCACCTGTCAGACAAGCAGGGACCCCCCACGTTTGAAACCATCTGTTGGCTGTAGGAGGGTAAATTAGTTACAGCGCCAGCCTGTATCCTGTTGGCTCAGATCCATCACCTGCCCTTCCCTGGCTGGCCGGCCAAGGGACTCACCCCTGCAGGCAACATTTCCCAGACCTTTGAGTCAGCTGGCTTGGTGCTGGGTTTGGGCGATGGGGGGTGGGGGAGATTGATGGCTGGAAGAGGGAGGAAATGGGGTTCTCTCCTCCTCTTGTTCTGCCTCAGACCGTCTCTGGTAGTTGCCTTGTCTCCTGTGGTTCCAGCTCCTGCCCATTGACTGAGTCCTCTGAGCTTTAGAAACATCTCCTCCATTTGACCCTCCAACTTAGAAATGGTAGCAGCTTCTTGCTCTTGCTGGTCTCTGGGTTCTCTTACCATTTCCTGTTTGACTTCTCAGCTTTTCCATCATGTGTGTAACCAACTCCTTGTATGAAATATCCTCCATTTCAGCTCCTTAGAGGGCCTTCTGTTTCTCTGGGTGGATCCTGATGGATACAGCGGCATTGGGCAGCAGCAGCTTTTTAAAACAATTGCGCGTGTGTAAATCCTTTGAGCCAGCGATAACAGCTCTCGGAATTTAATCTGCAGGTGTATTTGTGCATGTTGGAGATACTATAGGTACATAATTATTCACTGCTTTGTGTGTGATAGTAAAAGAGAACCCAAGTGTCCACCTTCAGGAGCCTCATCAAATGCTTCTTATACCCAGATGGTGAATGAAGTTGTAGAAAGGAATGAGCAAGCACTTCATGATTTTTTTTTTTTAAGAGAGAGGGAGAGAGTCCACACGCACACTCTAGAGAGCATGTAGGGAAGGGGTGAGGCAGCAGAGGGGGAGAGAGAATCTTAAGCAGGCTCCTTGCCCAGCATGGAGCCCAATGCGGGAACCTGCGGAGCTTTATCTCATGACCCTGAGATCATGACCTGAGCTGAAATCAAGAGTCAGATGCTTACCCAACTGCGCTACCCAGGTGCCCTGAGAGTATTTTTTATATATTAAAGCATAACAGTTTAGGGGCACCTGAGTGGCTCAGTAGGTTAAGCATCCAACTTTGGCTCAGGTGGTGATCCCAGGCCTGAGATCATGAGCCTCAGTTTGGGCTCTCTGCTCAGCAAGAGCCTCCTTCTCCCTCTGCCCCTCCCCCTATGAGCACATGCACACTTGCTCTCTCAAATAAATGAATAAAATCTTTAAAAAAAATGTAGAAAATTATAAAATAGGTTACCTGTATTTTCAATCTTTGCACAGGAAATCACTGTTTTCTTGAATGTTTAGGAGCACCTAGGTGGCTAGTCAGTTGGGCAGCTAACTCTTCTGCTCGGGTCATGATACCAGGGTCCTGGGATCCAGCCCTGTGTGGGGTCCTGAGGGGAGTCTGCTTCAGGATTCTCTCTCCTTCTGCTCCTCTCATAAGTAAATCTTTTTTAAAAATGTGACACGATCGGTGTTTTTAGAGCATATTCTCTTCTCAAACATTGATTCAACAAATATTGATAACAGCCCTACTAAATGCCAGGTCCTGTGCTTTTAGCACAAGGGTGAGTAGCCATGAAAAAGGGAGATGAATTTCCTGCATTCCCAGAGCTTTTGTTGAGATTGGAGATGGACAGGAAATGTAAACAGACACATAAAATAATGGCAGATTATGCTGAGCGTGTTAAAGAACATCACCTGGGGTCGAGGGGTGGGGGTGGGGGTGTAGAGAGGCAGGGGAAGCCTGTACCCAGGGGAAGCCTTTAGGAAGAAATGCTCTGTCAGGTGTCACCTAAAGGGAGAGTGGGCCAGGGTGTGGGCTGGAGGCAGCAGTTTCAGTAGGTAAGGAATTCACATTTTGTTCTAAGCATGTGAAGACGATGAAGGATTTTAAACAGGGCAATGGCATATGACTTATGTTTCAATAATTTTAGCCAGTGTTTACATAACGCTCTCTGTGTTGGGCCTTGTTCCGCGTGCTTTACGTATCTTAACTTACCCTGTTGTTAGCCTGTTAGACACTTAACGTCACCATTTGCAGGTATCAGAGGCATAGGGAAGCTAAACGACTTTTGTCACATGTTACAGCTAGTCAGGGGTGGGGCAGGGATTCGAGTCCAGGTATTCTGGCTCCAGAGGCCACATTCTTTGCCATTGCACCCCCTGCCTTTCTAAGAAGAGTGATCCTGGCCACTGAGTGGAGGGTGGATCCCAGGAGGGGAGGAAGGATGTGGGGACCTCACTGCTGAAGTGGGAGCATGGCAGGTGTTCATGTGAGAGTCACAGGGCCTTGGGGGATTGGGCAGCTGAGGCAGCAGTGAAGGGAAAGAGATATATGATCTATGTAAAGACACAGAAAACAGGGGATCCCTGGGTAGCTCAGCGGTTTGGCGCCTGCCTTTGGCCCAGGGCGCGATCCTGGAGTCCCGGGATCAAGTCCCACGTCAGGCTCCCAGCATGGAGCCTGCTTCTCCCTCCTCCTGTGTCTCTGCCTCTCTCTCTGTCTCTCTATCATGAATAAATAAATTAAAAAAATAAAAATAAAAAATACACACCTTGAGGGTGTCACTTAAAAAAAAAAACAACACAGAAAACAGTGAAACACTCATGTTCCCATTGCTCAGAGTTAAGAGAATACTGCCAGTGTTACATTGTTTTAGGTCTTTTGTAAAAAAACAAAAACAAAAACAAAAACAAAAAACAATTCAAGCATTACAGGTAAGCCTCAATCTCTGCATACGGCAACATTGTTCTTGCTCTGGCCAAAATTTTGGGGCCATCTTTTGTTTCTTTTGCCTTAGCCGCCTGATGTTTTCCCTGCATAGTGGCCAGAACGATCCCTTTAGAGCAGATCATGTCACCCCCCTCTCTGAGTCTGCACTATTCTCAGCCTAGAACTTTCTCTGTATCTGTACTGTGGCCCCCAGGACCTGTCAGTGAGGTTCTGTATGCTCTAGTCCGGGGGCCTGCCAGCTTTCTGTAAGAGAGCCGGGTAGTAAATATTTTTGGCTTTGTATGCCACATACTGTTACAATTTTTTAAAAATAGCCCTTTAAAAACTTAAAAAATATTTTTACTATATTTCATGACCTAGAACACAGTACATAGTAGGCCTTCAGTGAATGTATGTTAACAGATGTCAAATAAAGTTAAGGTCACTTGTTGAATGATTCCTGGTCCGACTCACCTGCTCCTTAGGGTATTTCCTAAGGGCGGATGTGAGTTTGCTTGGGTCCCTTGGTATGGTTTTCATACTTTAACATATATGCGTGTGCCTGTAGATGAGGTAAAGGTCTCAGTTTGTTTAAAATTATAAAAATGGCATCATCCTATTTGGAATGTTCTGCAGCTTGCATTTGAGATTATCTATGTTACCATTTGGAGACCCTATTTATTTCACAGAATTGCTGTAACATTTTATGTATCTTGTCCCACGTTGGACTTTTTTTCTTCTTCTTCTTCTTTTTTTTTTTTTTAAGATCTCATTTATCCATTCATGACAGACACAGAGAGAAGGCAGAGACATAGGCAGAGGGAAAAACAGGCTCCCCGCAGGTGCAGGGCTCGATTTCGGAATTCCAGGATCACCCCCTTACTGAAGGTAGACGCTCAACCGCTGAACCACCCAGGCATCCACTCTGTTGGACTTCTCTGTAAATTTTACGTTGCTGTTACAAACCATACCCAGGGGAACTCCTGGACTTGTCTGCTTCTACAGACGTTGGGGCGCTTTTCTAGACGGCAGC
Source organism: Canis lupus dingo (assembly GCF_003254725.2). Taxonomy (NCBI): domain Eukaryota; kingdom Metazoa; phylum Chordata; class Mammalia; order Carnivora; family Canidae; genus Canis; species Canis lupus. The sequence goes on along the minus strand of NC_064248.1, from coordinate 11,465,889 downwards.
TTCAGAACTGCACATGCGAGTGTAGGCATGCTCTTGGTTTCCTTACCTGCTCACAGACTGTTTTCTCACTGGGGACGAGCTCCTCAGCTCTGGGCATGTATCAGACTTCCAAGCGTTGGCCTGTCTCCTGAGGAAGAAACGATGCGTTGCTTCACCAGTGATGTGTTTTGGAGAATCAGATGGATATGCCGACATCTGGGAGGCCAGAGGTGCAGGAATCAGAGAGGACTTGCCGCCCGGTTCTGGCTCATGTGACAAGGTGGTGATGCTGGTGCTGCTGCCTGAGAATAGAAGGTCGGAGGAGGTGGGGATAGGAGAAAGCCATTTGGAGAATTCTTATGTGTTTTTTTTTTTTTTGTCAAAAATGTCATTACTTTGCTCTCACTTCTGAAGGACAGTTTCACTGGGTCTACGGTTGTAGGTTATCAAGTTAATTTCTTGCAATGTTTTGACCCGTCATTTCAATGCCTCTGGCTTCCATGGATTCTGTTGACAAGTCAGCTGTATCTGTCTTGTCCTTTTGAAGGTAATGTCTTCTCCCTCATCACCCCCTCCTCGCCTGCTTAGGCTGCTTTTAAGATTCTTCTTTTTGCCTTTCATTTTGAGCTGTTACTGTGATGTGTCCAGATGTGGTTTCCTTGAATCTGTCCTTGTTGGGATTGGTGGTGGTGGTTCTGCTTTTCGGTGATGCCGTGACAAGACTTAATCTTATGTTGGAGTTGGAGAATTGGTGCTCATTATCTCTTCATTCGATCCTTTGGCTGCATTCCCCATCTCTCCTTCTGGGACTCCACCTTGTCATCATGTTCTGTGTGTCTCTGACTCTTCATCCTCGTTATCTGTTCAATGCTTCCCTCTGAATATTTCCTTTTGACCCATATTCCTGCGAAGTAATCCTTTCTTCGTCTCCAGCCTGCAATGAAACCCATCTCTGGAGTTTTAAATTTCAGTTACTGCTGCCTTTTGCTTTCTTGATTTTTTTTTTTTAAAGATTTTATTTATTTGAGAGATAGCAAGCACGAGTGTGGGGGGCCGCAAGGAAGAGGGAGAAGCAGACTCCCCACAGAGCAGGGAGCCTGATGTGGGGCTCGATCTCAGGATCCCCAAGACCATGACCTGTGCCAAAGGCAGAAGCTTTAGGGGCTGACCCACCCAGGTGCCCCCAACTTTCTTGATTCTTTTTTTAGATTCCAATTTTCTGCTGAAATTTTTTTGTCATGTAAACTAATTTCCTTGTTCTATTTTTTTTTTAAAGATTTTATTTATTTTTGAGAGACAGAGGCAGAGAGATAGGCAGATGGAGAAGCAGGCTTCCCATGGGGAGCCCAACGCGGAACTGGATCCCAGGACTCTGGGATCACGCCCTGGCCCACCCAGGTGTCCCAATTTCCTTGTTCTGTTAATCATAGTTATTTTAAAGTCCATGTCTGATAATGTCAGTATTTGGATAGCCCATGAGTTTATTCTGTTGTCTATTCTGCCCTAGGTTTTCAGTCATGTGCTCCTGACTCTAGACATACCTGTTAATTAACTTGTAGACAATGAGTATAAAAAATTGTGGAGGTAATTTGAGACTCGGGCAGTTTTCCTCAAGGGAGGCTTCTGGCAGGCAGAAGTAGGGAAACACCACTTTAGAACTGTGAGCATAGGTCTGCTTCTGGTTTACCCCCATCCTGGTGTAGTTGTCTGGTGGTCCTCTCTGAAAGCCTGGGGTGTTTACTAAGCTCCTTCTATCTGTCAGCCCCTGAGCTCTTCCCTGGTCCCCTGAGTCTGCTGGAGGCTTTGCCGGCCTGCTCAGATTCTCCACCACTTGTTTCTGCTTAGCTTTTTGGCCTCTCGGCTTCTGCAGTGAATTGGCAAATGTCTCAAAGAGAAAAGTGGTTCAGGTTTTGGGCTCACTTCTCTGCACTTGTCTCTGGGATCCTGGCCTCCTGAGTCCACACTGCATTGGTAGATCCCCGATACCTTCACACAGTTGCTTCTTATGATTTGTCAACTCTTTTAGTTGTTCTTGGCAGACGGGTTGGTCTGTAACAAACTAGTCAGCTTTTACGAGAAGCATCATCTTAGGATTTTTAAAAGTGGATTTGTAAGTGAAACATCCCAGTGGAGATGGTAGAAGGGCAGGCGGCTGTGAGAGTTGGAGGCTTAGAAGACCTGATTGGGTGGGAGATATGTGTTGGAAATGCTTTCATTCATTTCAGTTCATGGGACTGGATGAATGAGATCACTTAGGGAAGCAAGTTGAGAGGAAGGGGAAAGTCCCAGGGCTGGGGACAGCCCCATAAAGCAGACTGGGAAAGGGGAGCCAGTGATGTCGGGGGCTTCTCAGAGGTTGTACAGAAGTTAAGGGAGGAGCCGTGTTTTGGAAGAGAGGGTGCCCTGATTGTGCTTGAGAGGTGCACTGGACAGAGAAGTGTCTACTGGCCTGGGGGAAAGGCAGGGAGCAGGCTTAGGAGGGACCGCGAAAGATGTTTGCCTGCTTTAGGAAAAGCAGGCACCACGCCCTTGGGTGGAAGTTTGCCCCAGGATGAGAGTGGCAGGAAAGCCACAGGGGTGGGGCTTGGCCAGGGAAGGATTTTGTGTGTTTTGCCTTGAAACGCTTCTTAGGTAAATCATTTAGGTAGAGGACCAACAGTAATTCCTACTGGGTGACTTAGTACAGTGTTGCTGTTGGCCTGGCCACGCTCTTAGCATGAATAACTTTGGGAGAGATGGATTCGTTTTAAAGTTATTAGCAGATCCTTTAGGAAGCAGGTTTATCAGTCTGCGAGAAGATGGCCTATTGAAATGTAGGAGGTGAAAATATAGGTGTCCAAGTAGCTGAAAAGCTGCTTAAAATAGAATCACTTTTGGAGTGGTGGGAGAATAGTAAATCATTTAAATAAGAATAGAAGATACATGGCTCTTCATCCTGATTTTTGAAATTAAACTTACCGACATCCTATAGTCAGCTCCCCAGTTAACACGAAAGAATAGACATCAGATTCTGCAGGGTTTTATAAATTTGTCTGAAGACAATTCTGCAAGCATTTATTTGGGATACGTAGAGTATTATTTAAATACTATATTCACCTGAGTCAGTTTAGTTGTCTAAGAAGATTTGGTAATTTGCTTTCTCAGAGCAAATTTACTCTTTCAGCTGACTTAGTTTTCAATAACTCACCAGGAGCATTATTCAAATAGTAGAAAATAAGTTCCGTTTTAAACTCTCAGCAGGGTTATTTTTAATTACTCTTGCTTTTGAAAAACTGATTTCTGTAATTAATAAAAGCAGTTTACTATAAATCTGGACATTTTGATGATGATTGAAAAGTATTTCCCAATATCTAGGTAATTAGTGATTTTTTTTTTTTCTAGTTTTCATCCAGATGTTTGGCAGCGTGTAAACCCGGCTTCACTGCAATTTTCTAATTCACTTTCATGGGAACATATAATATTCTCCGTTTATTTTGGACAGCAGAGTTTCCTTTTTCTGTGGACAGATACATATGAAACACATGGTCTTCGAGTGGAGTTTGTGGTCCTCTGAGAATTCTCTGAAGGAGGAAATGGGTTGACCTACTGGTTGCTATGAAGTAAAAACAATCTTGTTTTCATTTTTTTAGTGAACATCTGGGTTGCATTTATTATTTTACATTCTCGAGGTTCTTTAAAACCACAGTTTGATAATAAGAGGGTTCATTAAAGCAGTAACTATTTAGCTATTTCTAGAATTGATTTAAGTGTTTGGGTGGGTGATAGGTTTTTAAAAATAATTATTAAATATTTCTTTCCTTTCTGTAAGATGAATAAATAAAATCTTTAAAAAAAATCAAGAGCTGTTATTTAAGAGTTACCTCTTACAGATGAGAGACACAGAGAGGCAGAGACACAGGCAGAGGAAGAAGCAGGCTCCATGGAGCCCGATATGGGACTCAGTGCCGGGTCTCCGGGATCATGCCCTGAGCTGAAGGCAGACACTCAACTACTGAGCCACCCAGGCGTCCCTAGATATTATTATTTAGTGTATTATTAAGAAGCATATATGTTAGCATATCACATTTTATTTTATTTTATTTTTTAAGATTTTTTACTTATTTATTCATGACAGAGAAAGAGGCAGAGACACAGGCAGAGGGAGAAGCAGGCTCCATGCAGGGAGCCCGATGTGGGACTCGATCCCGGGTCTCCAGGATCACATCCCGGGCCAAAGGCTGTGCCAAATCGCTGGGCCACTGGAGCTGCCCTTATTTTATTTTTTAAAAGATTTTATTTATTTTCTCATGAGAGACACAGAGAGGCAGAGACACAGGCAGAGGGAGAAGCAGGTTCCATTCAGGGAGCCTGATGTGGGACTTGATCCTGGATCTCCAGGATCACACCCTGGGCTGAAGGCAAATGCCCAACCACTGGGCTACCCACCACCCAGACGCCCCCACAGCTCTTGATTTTAAACCGTAAAATGGGATGTAGATATTTTGAGGGGCAGGGGCAAGAATGATCAGGCTGCTCATTTCTCTCTTGACTGTCGCTGTTCAGTTGGTGGCTGTCCACATGGCTGTACTTGACTCTGTGACTCTGTGGGCTGCCTATTGCAGATCCATCCTCTTCCTTTGTCTCGGGTTCTTTACAAGGAAGGGGGACCTTATTACTACTAGAGAGAATGAATCTTTTTTTTTTTTTTTTAACATTTTATCTATTTATTCATGAGACACACACAGAAAGAGAGAGAGGCAGAGACACAGACAGAGGGAGAAGCAGGCTCCATGCAGGGATGCCCGACACAGGACTCGATCCCGGGACTCCAGGATCAAGCCCTGGGCCGAAGGCGGTGCTAAACCGCTGAGCCACCTGGGCTGCCCTAGAGAGAATGAATCTTTTTTTTTTTTATTTTTTTTTAATTTTTATTTATTTGTGATAGAGAGAGAGAGAATGAGGCAGAGACACAGGCAGAGGGAGAAGCAGGCTCCATGTACCGGGAGCCCGACGTGGGATTCGATCCTGGGTCTCCAGGATCGCGCCCTGGGCCAAAGGCAGGCGCCAAACCGCTGCGCCACCCAGGGATCCCGAGAATGAATCTTAAAAGGTATAAACCAGGGAAGGAAATCCCTCTTTCTTTATCATTGATCAGAGGAGGGGAGTATAACCAAGTCTGGCCAGTGAACTGTGAAGGGCAGTTTGCTGGGGGTACTTCTTGGAAAGGTTTCTTTGTTCTTGGAAAAATAAGGAAGAAACCGTTCCTTGTCTTCGGATGGACTTTGCTGGCCTGGCTGGGTGGCCACCTTACATTCATGATGTCCCTCATATCCATCCGCACACTGAGGATGACCAGCTGGATCCTTGAGGATGTGGTTGAGTTGTTGAATGTCACCCACCCGGAGCCTCCCTATGTCCATACTTCCTGTCACGCGGGACGATAAATACCCTTCTTGTTTACAGGGTTAAGAGGCGTTCTGTAAGGAGCACAGGCATCTTGCCAGATCCTGGCTGTAGCAGAGGCAGGTCTGTTGTGTCATCACTCAGCAAGGACCTTGTCCTTAAGGAGTGCAGAGAAGAAACCTCTTTTCTTCTGTAGGTATTCATCAAGCATATTGTGTTTGTTACTTTTAGAACTGAGAGAGGTTATATTTTCTTTTTGAGCTTAATTTCTTCTACTTTTAATATATTTTCATATGCTTACAAATCCATTCATAGTTTCATTTGGCAATTCCTTAATGATTACATTTGTTTTAACATGAACATTTTTAAACACGCAGCAATCAAAAGTGGCAGACATTGGCCATTAGAAAATGGAATAGAAATTCCGTTAGAAGACAGGACTTCCTTTTAGTTCTTAGTAGAGAGGAAATAAAATGATCAAGAATGTCCTTTTCCAAGTTGCAGTAATTAAATTAAAATTTTTTTTGAATTGAGACAGACAAATGAATTCATTTTTGTTTGTGTTAGAGTATGGGAAAATTGGAGGATTTTAGTGACTTTGAAGCATTTGGCTTGTTCACACGGTGAGGCCGTATATCCCAAGTGTGGGAGGGCCGAGTGGTTGCAAACTTTTTCGGTATATGACCACACTTCTGAGAGCCCAGAGCATCCTGAGAATAAAATGGTGTCTTTCATTGCCCACACAGAAGGAATCTTAATATCGGATAAGTGTTCTTCCAGAATGTGGCATGTTCTCGGGACTTGCAGAACGTCTGTTGTGGATTCCCGAAAGTAACATGTTTCTAAATTAGCCTTTTCTTTTAAAATAGTGGCTAAGCCGTTTACTAGTCAAATGGTTTCCGTGGCTTTTTTTTTTTTTTTTTTTTTAAACGAAAGAAAGTCAGATGCCTTCTTCCCTCCTTCCTGTGGTCGCATTGGGTCTCCCAAGTACTCTAACTTCTTCCTCTCCTCTCGGTGGTGGCAAGCGGACAGGCAGTGCAGTGTGTGTCATTCGGCACCCCCATGGTGGTTCTGCCTCACAGATGCCCAGTAATTTGGCTGGACATGCAGAACATGACTAATTTTTTTTTTTTAATCCGGAAAGAACATAAGCTGAGATATTTCCCTTGGGTTCTGCTGCTATTAGTGCTTAGACATTTGGTTTCAGGATTTAAGTGTCTCCTACCTCTTGCACTGCCTCCACCCTTTTTGCTCTACGGAAGAGGAGCCTGGGGCCTTCTCTTTTTGTCTTTGTCATCGAGTAATAAGATCCTGGTGAAGAACAGACTATCCTGCATGTCAAGATGATAAAGACTGTCTATTTCAGATGTGTTCAGGCTGCTTCTTAGAAACTTTACCTTTCTCTTCCATTTTTATCTAGGAAGGTTTGGGGTAGGCTGAGAAAGTTTCACTCTTGGGATTGAAGCCTGCCATTCTAGTCCTTCCAGCCACCTGCAGAGGTGGTCTAGGCCTGCCCTGGAGTTCCAAGTCCTGGAGTCATGAGCACGTGCAGCCAAGTGCGTCTCCTTGGGGAGACCATCATAGGAGTTCTCCCATCACCTTAGCTTGGTGTCCGTGGCTTTATCTTCATGGTGTTAGCAGTCAAGAAACCTAGATTGTTAGGATGCCTGGTGGCTCAGTCGTTTGCTGTCTGCCTTTGGCTCAGGGTGTGATTCTGGGATCTGGGATTGAGTCTCACATCAGGCTCCTTGCATGGAGCCTGCTTCTCCCTCTGCCTATGTCTCTGCCTCTTCTCTGTCTCTCATAAATAAATAAGATCTTTTTAAAAAACAACAACAACAACAACATAGATTGTTGACTGGGAATTTGAGGAACAGATTTGACAGGAGAGCCATTTTCCTTGTTAAGTTAATGACTTTCACTTGTCAGAGAGATTAATGGCCAAGCCTGGGTGGTGATACTAACCTGAACCACTTCCCCAAATGCTCCAGAGAGGAGTCTGGTTTTTTAGTATAAACCCGTAATTTTACAAGACTGTTCCTGCATGTTTTAGCGATGGTTTTTTGGCTAATGTCTGTCCCTCCCTCCATCCATCCAGAGACCGTTACTTCCATTTATCAAAATCTGGAACCAGAGGATCTTGGCTATGCTGGGCAGCCTCCTTGTTCCTGGCCATGCCTCTCTGTGGCTGACTCTGTTGGGATGAATCATGTAGTCATTCTTTCCGAGATAATCTCAGTCCTGTGCTACTGAAAGGCCTCCTTCCCCTTGTGGTCTAATTAATTAAGAGAATTAAGATTGCAGAATTCCTGTCTGTTTGCTATGTCCTGATGCTCAGCCACTGAAGGATATTTCAGGGCAGAAAACAGCTGTAATGTTAATGGTTGATTCTGAGAATTTGTGTCTCTGTGTATACTTAACAGAAGTTTGTTTAACCAGTCGAACTGATTGTTGTTGACATAGTTTGTAAGTAAATATATGCAGCTCTGGTCCTTCCCGCCTTGAGCCTGTATGCATAATCTCCTTAAGCTTCAATCTTCCTGTATGTGAAACTGACATGAAAAAACCCAAGTGAAATTATTTAGTGAAGAACCTGTCAAAAATCCCAAACAATTAGCAGGCATTAGAAACATGGTCATCAACATATGAAGCCCCTTCCCCCCCTTTGTGTACTAAGCAGAGGAACTGCTGTGTTCGGGTTTAGGAGTAACTGGTAATTGGCAGTACAATTATCTATCTTTCCTCCCCCAGCTTTGTATTTTGAAAATTTTCAAATCTACAGTAAAATTGAAAGAATGCACCTATACCTGTTACCTTTATTCACCAGTTGCTAAAATGTTGCCACATTTGCTTTATCTCTAATACGAACTAATTTTTTTGGTGGGTGGGGAGGGGATCATTTGAAAGTCAGTTACATATGTCACAACACTTTATCCCTAAATACTTCATCATTCTTCTGGTCAGGACATTGTCCTCATAACCACATCCCTGCCATACTGAAGAAAACTGATTAATAGTAATTCTGTAATATTCTTCTAAATACAGTCCCAATTCTGCTTTCCCCCAAATATCTTTTATATCTATTTTTCCTATCTAGGCTCTAATCAGGGTTTGCACCTTGTATTTAGTTATGTCTCCTTGATCTTTAAAACAGTTGTTTTCTGGGGGATGATGGTGCCTTTTTTTTTTTTTTGAAGTGTCCACGCCGGTTGCCTAATATCATTTGCATCCTATAATATAGGTTACATGTCTAAACAGAAGAGAGGGACACCTAGGTGGCTCCGTGGTTGAGCGTCTGCTTTCGGCTTGGGTTGTGATCCCGGGGTACTGGGATTGAGTCCCGTATCAGGCTCCCCATAGGGAGCCTGCTTCTCCCTCTGCCTATGTCTATGCCTCTGTCTCTGTCTCATGAATAAATAAATAAAATCTTAAAAAAAAAAAAAAAACAGGAGAGAGAAGTGCTTTGGTTTCTTTTATGTCATTTTTTGAAATTATAAATACGTTATTTTTTTTTTTTTTTTTTTTTTATAAATTTTTTTTTATTTTTATTTATTTATGATAGTCACAGAGAGAGAGAGAGAGAGAGAGGCAGAGACACAGGCAGAGGGAGAAGCAGGCTCCATGCACCGGGAGCCTGACGTGGGATTCGATCCTGGGTCTCCAGGATCGCGCCCTGGGCCGAAGGCAGGCGCCAAACCGCTGCGCCACCCAGGGATCCCTATAAATACGTTAAAGTCATCTATGTGATGATTCAAGGTCAGAGTCACATTCATATTTCTTGTTCTTTGGTAAATGTGGATTAGATCCGTAACCAAAAGAAGTTACTAAACGGCTCAGATATCAATGGAATATGTGCGACAGTGAACTTGGAACAAATATACACAGTGGTTAGACTTGTCCTCATATGGAGGTGATTAAGAATTTTATTTTATTTTATTTATTTATTTTTTTTAAATTTTTATTTATTTATGATAGGCACACAGTGAGAGAGAGAGAGAGAGGCAGAGACACAGGCAGAGGGAGAAGCAGGCTCCATGCACCGGGAGCCCGACGTGGGATTCGATCCCGGGTCTCCAGGATCGCGCCCTGGGCCAAAGGCAGGCGCCAAACCGCTGCGCCATCCAGGGATCCCAAGAATTTTATTTTAATATGCAGCCATGGCTTTATAAAGAAATGAGCTTCAGAATTGGAAAATTTAGTAAGACAAACTTTACATAATACAAAAGAGCAGCTTTTGCTGGCAGGTCCTTGGATGAAGAACAAACCTGAAATCTCTTAGGAATGAGTCTCCCCTTCTTCCTCAATCGCCTCTCCCTCCCTCTTCTTCCCCACCCCCCCCACATCCCCCTTTTTCCTATAGGCCTTAAACATTTTTAACTTTAGCTGCAGCTGAGACTAATACAGGATCCAGCTGTAACTTTTCTGTTGTTAGTATATCCGGTGATGGTCATAGCAAACTCATTGTATGAAAATTCAGTAAAGGAAGAGGGCAGGGTGGGAAAAAAAGTGACACTCTATAAAAGTATTCAAGAAACAGTGACAGGATCTAGGAGTCTCCCTTTCAGACGGCTGGTTTAGATTCCACCCTGAAGTACTCATTTTGTTTGTGACTGGCCTAGCAGGCATTTTAGTTTTTCCCTCTTAATCATATCATGTATATTACTGTGTAACCAGAGCACTTATATGCGAGGCTGAGGCTTGTTTTCAGCGGGAGGCAGAAAATAGCTGTGGGAACCCAAAGACTGAACCCTTCTCCTGTCAAGTGGGGCAGGGAATTTTTTTTTTTTTTAAGATTTTATTTATTTATTCATGAGACATACACACACACACAGGCAGAGACACAGGCAGAGGGAGAAGCAGGCTCCATGCAGGGAGCCCGACATGGAACTCGATCCCGGGTCTCCAGGATCACGCCCTGGGCCGAAAGTGGTGTTAAACCGCTGAGCTGCCCAGGGCAGGGATTTCTCAAAATGTTCTAGCTGGTGGAGAGGTGGCAGTGGGCCATCGAAGGAAGCAGAACTCCCTCTCCTTGGGTCTGATCAGTGATGCCCATGTGAGTGCATTACCAGACAGCAGATAAGTGCGGAATCAGCAGTTCAGTCAAATTAAATTTCAAATCTGCAGGTCCACTTCGATGTAATTGCCCTAAAAGCTTTGCATCTTTGATCAGGTCTGTCTTGTAAGGACCAAGTACATATCATCACCCTGTCACTGAAGGTGGATTATATGTTTCAAAATAGCTTTTGTGATAAATGTAATTATCATAAGACTAGTGATTTTCACATACTTGTGTGTCTCGAACATTTTGTTTTTCTTTTTTTTATGTTAAGGAGGTCAGATTTCTCAGATTTCTTCTAATTGTCGCCAGACATCCTGTTTTGGGGCTATTTGAGACCAGCGTTGCCTGAGAAGAAATCAAAATCGGGCAGCCCCGTGGCTGTCTTCCGAGTTGTTCTTTTTATATTCGATTTTTTGAACAGGTTTCCTTGAAATGCCACGCTCTATTTTTAGTTGGTCTCTTTACATTTCTGTGGTTCTGGGCATCCACAATACACTGATTTATTATTCAGCACAAAAATATTGTTCAGCGTCCTAAGGCTGTTGAAACTTTGTAGGGAAAAAATAAACCAGTGCCACTTGAGTGGATGTAATCAGTGAGGACTACTGAGCAAATTTAAGAAAACCTTGTCCTCTTCCTCAGGTCATTGCCATATCAGTACCAGCATGAATGCTATTTTGAAGAATCCTTGCCTGTTTTATACTAGGTGGGCTCAGTCTCCTGGGTTTTCACAAATTGCTGTTTTCTGCCTCCCACTGAAAGACACATTTTTGTAACCATTCAAGAAGCTTTCTACACTGCTCTTCCACCTCTCTCCTGCCTCATTTTTACACAGGGTTTTTTTTTTTTTTTTTAAGATTTTATTTATTTATTCCTGAGAGACACAGAGAGAGAGAGAGAGAGGCTGGCAGAGAGGCAGAGGCACAGGCAGAGGAAGAAGCAGGCTCCATGCAGGGAGCCCAATGGTGGGACTTGATTCCGTGACTCCAGGATCAGGGCCTGGGCTGAAGGCAGTGCTAAACTGCTGAGCCATACTGGCTGCCCTTTTTTCTTTTTTTTTAACTTGAGAATAGCCTGGTAGCTTCTTAGATCTATAAATGATTAGGCTTGCTGCTCTGTAAGCTGTCAGAGGCCCTTATGTTCTTGAAGTAATGTTTGATCCAACAAAGGTATGACAGGAGTCATGGATTGTGAACCTTGGGACTGATTTGGTGATAAGGTACTAAATCTTTTGTTAGAAATTGAACTGTAATTCACGTAACATAGTGGTCACCCTTTTAAAGTATGCAATTCTGTGGCTTTTATTTTTTTTATTTTTAATTTATTTTAATTTATTTTAAATTTTTAAAAAAATTCTGTGGCTTTTAGTATTTTCACAGTGTTGTGCAGCCACCACCACTACCTAATTTTAGAACTTTTTTTAAAGATTTTATTTATTTGGGAGTGTGAGGAGGGGGAGGAGCAGAGGGAGAGGGACAAGCAGACTCCGCTGAGCAGGGAGCCCCATGTGGGTGGGGCTTGATCTCACGACCTTGAGATCAGGACCTGAGCTGAAACCAAGAGTTGGTAGACATTTAGACTGACTGAGCCACACAGGCACCCCAGAATTTTGTTTTTTTTTAAGATTTTATCTTAAAGCCCCCAACGGGCTCGAGCCCACAACCCTGAGATCAAGAGTCACACGCTCTACTGAGCCTGGTGCCCCTAGACTAACATTTTTATCACATTGGAAGGAAACTCTGTCCCCCACTACAGTCATTTTCCCTAGCCCCTGGCAACAACTAATCTACTTTGTGTGCCTGTGGATGTGCCTGCTTGGCACATCCCATGTAAACAGAATCGTAGGATATGTGGCTGCTTTCACTAGTGGGTTCATCCAAGCTGCAGCTAGATTCCGTTTTCCAGGTTCATCCATGTTATGACATGTTTCAGGATAAAGTACCTATACTTTCTTGTGAGTGGCACTGAGACTTGGACCTGTTTTCATGTTGGGAGTGGTTGGAGAGATTGTACTCACCTGTCACATGGTAGAATCTGTAGCTTGAACGCTGTCTTGAAGGTTTTTAGGTGTGCATGTGTCTTCTTCCCACAGAGAAAGTTGAAGTTGATTTTCAGTCTTATTATTTGTAGAAGGGCCAAATTGAGTCCTTGTGTGGTAAGCCCTGAGTTTATAATCATGCACGGTTGCATCCCAAGCAGAACCATGTTGTCTGCAGACAAGTTTTACTCTCTGAAGACGAATCTGTGGGTTCAAGAAACTGAATTTCTCAGGGGGCTGTACTGAAATCTCATAGAAGGCTGAAGGATCTACTTCTCAGGTTCCGTGAGGCTTTGCTGGTAGTGACCCTAGTAGGGGACATAGGAGAGCAAACTCCTTAACATCCCCCCCCCCCCCCCCCCCGCCGCTGCCAAATCTCAGCAAACGATAGGACAAGACGTGATTGGAAATGCTAGCAACACTGGGAAATGCCCGGCAGTAGAGGAGAGCTGTATAGACTTGCAGAAGAAAGAGAAATTGGAAGCCTGTTAGCAGACAGGGCAGAATGAGGGGTGGAGTCTGCGGGGTGGGCTATGCTCCGGCCACAGCTCTGAGAGTGGGCGAGTGTGGACCGTGTTGCCTATTTGGAGGAGAATTTCCAGTCGTGGGGGCGGTCGTGCTGTGCCGCAGGGTTCTCTCCCTTCTTTTGAGGCAGGCAGTTGATAGCATTTTACCCTTAGGTGATTATTCCTTTACGGAGATTGCGTTCTCTGCTGGGGGAGAATTGGGGCTCTCTGGGTATGTGTCTGCACCCCAAGGAAGGCTGCTTTTCCTTCTGTCATATGGAGGCTTGTCATCCTGCAGGCGAGTTCCCTGACTTTGCATCCTGGAGTGAAGCCTGCCAATGGACAGGCTTTGCTCTCATGGGGCAGAGAACATAACAGCCCTTCCCATTCAAGATGGAATCTAGTGAGAGAAGAAACTTTCTACCACACAACCAGCTACATCTCATTTTTAAATATGCACCGACCATAAGAAGCTCCAGACAGAAGAAAAAAAAAAAAAACTCAACAGCATGAGGGAGAAAACTTAATGCAACATTTTTTATAGAAAGAACGTCTGACCACAGAAGAACAAGAATTCTGAAATAGAACAGTAAAATGTGATCATTGGAGACGTGCAGGGAAGATGTGGCCGGAGCCCCAGCAATCCTCCTTCCTGTTCCTCCCTCCTGTCACCCTCCGGATACAGGTGACTGAGCAACAGAAGTCTGGGGACACTGAAGGGGGGCTGCGGGCGGGACTGTGACTGACTCATCACTGTCTCCTGAGGGCAGGGTTGTGAGCAATGTTAAGTAAGAGGACCTGCTGTGGGAGGACCTACAGATCTGGGGAGGGCAGAGAGTGGGCAAGGCCTGTTGGTGCCACGTGATCGCGGGGAGCGCAGGTGGGTTTGCTCCGCAGTGGCAGTATCATGGATCAGCAGAATCCGGTGGCCGGAGGACACGGGTGGCCTCCACGTGCTCAGATTCGTCCGGGCTTCTCCCTGGCTTTGCAGCCATCCTCCCCAGTGCAGTGGGCAGCACCCCATCTGTCTGGAGTAGAAGCCTTGCCAGACGGAGAATCTTGTACAGAAATGAGATCCCAGAACCAACCGGGTTGCTTCACAGAGAAGCATATTTGCAGAGATGAAGTTCACATCACAAATGGTGAGGCATTCATTACATGTCTCAGCTCTCTCCCTTATAAGCTTAGAGCTGGACAAAGCTACCATGCTCAGTAGCGTCCTGCAGAGAAGCAGCCGTTCTGTGCTGGGGGGAAATTGGGCCTGGGTATCATTAAACAGAGGCACCTGGGTGGCTCAGTTGAGCGTCTGCCTTTGGCTCAGGTCATGATCTCAGGGTCCTGGGATTGAGTCTGTTTACAGTTTTTCTGTTACACAGATGAAGCAGAGAAGTGGGTGGTGGGGAAGAGTAAAAGCTCTACCTTTTTTTCCTACAAAGCAGAGATACCTTGTTTTATTTTAGACATTGACAATAAGAATAATGGGGGTAGGGGGTGCCTGGGTGGCTTAGTCAGTTAAGTGGCTGCCTTTGGCTCAGGTCATGATCATAGGATCCTGGGATTGAGCCCCACATCGGGCTCCCTGAGCAGGGAGTCTGCTTCTCCCTCTTTGCTCATGCTATTTCTGCCTCTCTCTCAAATAAATAAAATTAAAAAAAAAATGTGGGTAGTAGTGTGTGTGTGTTTTAAAGTAATTTAAAGGTAACTAAAAAACTTAAAAAAAATTTTTTTTTACTACTAAAAACCTTAAAGTAGGATGTTCACATTCCACATTATGAGAAGGAAACAAACCTATATATCTGATCATGGGATAAGGTCACGTCGGGTAAAAGTACTGCGGTCTGGTTTTGCTTTCTTCATTCGCTTTGAAAATTTATGTGGATGACAGATACCGGCTTGGTGCACATTTTGGAAAATCTTTAAGAAGCATATGCCTTTTTGGGGAGGGGTTGGTGGGAAATGTTCCATTTTGCTAAGTGTATTTGTTTAGGAGTTTGGGTCCTCTGTGATTCATCCTTGTGCTGTTTTGAAGTATTTTTGGACAGATCTGCAGGGACATCTTTGAGGGGGGGAAAGGCTTGGGAAGGGTGGCAGTGTCCCAGGAGATAAGGTAAGGGGAGGGGGTGTCTGTCCCTTCTCTCAAAGATGAACCTGCCAAGGGCAGGAAGGCTGAAGAAAAGAAAGTGGAGGAAGTTCTCTTATTGCCTTGGTCGGCACCTGTGGTCAGCCAGGAGGGGCCAGCTTTCCTGGGGCCTGAAATGCTTAAAATTTGGAATGCCCTCTTTAAGAAAAATAATACAAAATTAAGTATCAAAGTGAAAATTCATTTAGGATGAAAAAAAAGTCACAACAGCTTTTTTTTTAAATTTTTGTTTTTATTTATTTATGATAGTCACAGAGAGAGAGAGAGAGAGAGAGAGGCAGAGACATAGGCAGAGGGAGAAGCAGGCTCCACGCACCAGGAACCCGATGTGGGATTCGATCCCGGGTCTCCAGGATCGCACCCTGGGCCAAAGGCAGGCGCCAAACTGCTGCACCACCCAGGGATCCCACAACAGCTTATAAGTTTTTAAAACCTCATAAACCCACAAATAAGTCAAAACCCAGAAAAATCATACAATCCCTTTCTATTCTGGGCACAACTTTGTAGTATGTTCCCCCTGTGTTTTGGGTTGCCATCTCTAGCTAATTGATGATCCCTTCACACAACAGTAATCTTGGAACATACTTGCTGTAAAGAGAATAGGAAGATAATCCAGTATTTCTTCTAGGATGGTTGAATGAAAAATAATTAAATTATTGCTAACTTAGGAAAGTTTCTTTAAGATTTCAGTCATCAGGGTGCCTGGGTGGCTCAGCTGGTTAAACATATGGCTCTTGGTTTTGGCTCAGGTTGTGATCTTGGGGTCCTGGGATCGAGGGGGTCCTGGAATTGAGCCTCATGTTGGGAATCTCCACTCAATGGGGAGCCTGCTTCAGGATTTTCTCTCCCTCTGCCCCCACCCCCCCACTGGCATTCATGTGTGGTCTCAAATGAATATAAAAAATTCTTTTCAGTCATCAGTGTTAAGTTTACATTGTAATAAGAACTTTTTTTTTTTTTCTATTTTGAAGCTTATTCTCATCTTCTTTTTCTGTTTTTGGATTTTACCAGTTTTTTTATTTTCTGGATCCAATTACAGTGTGAGATGGGCATCCCCACCCACCAAGCAGTTTTTCAGACACCAGCAGGGTGTCTGGGAATTCTTTCTGACACTGTCCACCAGGAGACATCACATCCCACAGGTTAAGGGCTTGGTCTTATAAGACTGCTCCTCACTCCGCTCTTCAGAGGCCTTTGGAAAGCCCTGGGCTGTCACCTGTGCTTCTGACCCACCTGCTCCTTAGATTCAATTAACTTCCTAGAGTGGCTCACAGAAGTCAGGGAAACACTGAAGTTCACCAGCTTGTTAAAGGATATGATAAGGGATAGGAATCAGTAGCTAGATGAGGGCGTACATAGGGTGAGGTCCCAGGCAAAGGAGCTTCTGCCCTTCTGGAGCTTGGGGTGTGGTGTGGTGGCATGTGAAAGCATTCTGATTCCCTAGGTGTGGAAGCTCTCCATAAAGGACCAGGAAGATATCTATCCTCTTGGGTTTTTATGGAGGCTCCATTGGATGGTCATGGTTGACTAAGTCACTGACCATTGGCTGTTTCAACCTTTACCCTTCTCCCTGGAAGTGATGAGGAGTGTGGACCTTAAAGTTCCAACCCTCTGATCACATGGTCCTCCTAGCAACCAGCCTGTGCACTTGAGTGAGGTATAAGAGTCATCTTCATTAATAATGAGGCATTCATTTTACCTTATGGCTCTGATGTGTTTTTAGGAACCATGGATGAAGACCCAAGTGTATCTGAGAAATATATTTTAGACAAGTGACCAAGTAATACATTCCTTTTTTTTTAATTTTAATTTAATTTTATTTATTTATGATAGCCACACAGTGAGAGAGAGAGAGGCAGAGACATAGGCAGAGGGAGAAGCAGGCTCCATGCATCGGGAGCCCGACGTGGGATTCGATCCCGGGTCTCCAGGATCGTGCCCTGGGCCAAAGGCAGGTGCTAAACTGCTGTACCACCCAGGGATCCCTAAGTAATACATTCCTTATAAATCATTTTTATTTATTTATTTTTAAGATTTTATTTATTCATGAGAGACAGAGGCAGAGACACAGGCTGAGGGAGAAGCAGGCTCCCCACAGGGAGCCCAATGTGGGACTCAATCCCAGGACCCCGGGATCATGCCCTGAGACAAAGGCAGATGCTCAACCGCCTAGCCACCTAGGCGTCCCAAATCATTATATTTTAGCCTGGGTACTTCCTTCACATCGTGTTTGAATTTTTTAATGATAAAACATTCTGAAAAACAGAATTATTCTGAAATTATACACATACAAAGGTAATTAGAATGCATTTAAAATTTTCCTCTAAGTTGTTTTTGGGTTATGCCATTTAGTCATGACTTGTAGATGAGCCTGGGAATTGTCACCTGAAAATGGTTTTCTTCAAGCTGTTCTGTTGCTTAGGTGGCAGTTTTGTGTATCATTTCATCTGTAAAGTCTGGAACTGCCAGACGTCATCAGGATGAGATGCATCTGATGTATTGGGCTGATCAAGCATGCAGCTTCAGCACAGACTTGCTAGTTTAGGACTATAGCTATAAAACCTTTAAGTGTAGGGATTCTCATAAATTTTTCACAACACTGAAGGAAAAAAATACGGTGTATTTATTACATGTTGTGCCATCAAGTGAGATTCCTGACAGAATTTCCATTTTGATAAGACTTCAGTGAGAATCAGATCTTCTATTTGATAATTTTTTACATATCTGATAATTGGAAAAGTTTTCCACAGACAACCTTCTGACTCTGGTTCAAACCTAATTTATCCTCCATCACCCTCATTTCTGGTGCTGGGAATTGGAAGATGTGTTCATATGGAGCTACCACCCCAAGGCTACTGCTGTGTCGTAACCATCAGATAAGTAGGTCCAGGGGGCAGGAGACGTCCGAGAAGGCATTTGTCCATTTGGGGATAGCTGGTTATAATTGTACTCAGAAGTGGCTGGAAGCCACATAAATATATCCAAACTGATCCCAAACTAAATGTATCCCCAATTCAGCTTCCCTGTGGTTTTCCAGAATGCCCATTCCTGCCAGGGGGAGTGGAGAAGCTAGAGTGGAAAAAGTGGTCTTAACCCAATCCAGCTTGCTGGAGGTTCAAGCCCACAGACTGATGACAAGGGGACTCGCTGCTGGGGCCTGGCCAGTTGTGGAAGGCCCTGAAGTGCTGGATCCCAGAGCCTCTTCTTCCATAGCTTTGTGGTCACTGATCACTACGAGTGGTCAGACCTCAGAGCCAGCCCAGGCCTGGGCAGATGCTGCCCTTCCAACAGCGACGTGGGCCCAGTCCCCGGGGCTCACTCTGCTCCTTGAGAACAGCTTGCTTCCTCCCATCTGTAGGTGGAAACCCTGCTCTCTGCTCTCGTTCTGTTAATTTCTTGAGCCAGACTGGGAGTGGGGGGTTGGGGGGAGCTCCTGGCTTGGCACTTCTTGGAGAGGAGAAGCATTTTTGAGCACCTGGAGTTAGCAGTGGGCTAGGCTTGTATCTCTTCACTTCAGCTACCTTGGGAGGGACCTGCCCAAGGGCTCAGGGACAGGAAGAGTGGAGCCTTCGTGGATGCAGGTCTCACAGAAACCCAGTTGTCTGGGCAGCTTGGAGGCACAGTTGGTGCTTGTGGTCCTGCCTGGAATTACTGCTAGGCATCTGGGATCCTAGCCTCTTGGAGCAGTAGGGTCAGGAAGGAGTTGGGAGGGAGTGGGCATGGTGGTGATTTAGCATACTGATTTAGAAACTTGGAGTTTCTGTTAATCAAAGCTTCTTGCTCTATTCTTGAGCTCACCCCCTCTGGGCTACGTTTATTGGAAATGGGCCTTGACGGGATGAGTACTGGGTGTTACACTATATGTTGGCAAATCGAACTCCAATAAAAAAAAATATACCAAAAAAAAAAAAAAAAAAAAAAGCCTGGGCCCTGGGTGCTTTTGTTCATGGGTAGGAAAGTGTCCCTAATGCATTCCCTTCCTTCCTTTGCAGAAAGGTTTATTGCACTTGTGTGAACAAACATGAGTCTGTTCTCTGCTGCATCCTGCTTCTTAGAAATTTGTCCATAGGATATTTATTTATGCAATTACAATAGAAGAGATAGGAGTGCCAGGCTGGCTCTGTCATTAGTGCATGTGAGTCTCGGGCTCAGGGTTGTGAGTTTGAGCCCCATGTTGGGGGTAGAGCTTACTTTAAAAAAAAAAAAAAAAAAAAAAAAAAAATATATATATATATATATATATATATTTAAAAATTCTTCCTGGTGCTTTTTCTTACACTTTGTCTTTTTTTCATTTAATTTCCTGGAAGTCCTTCATTATTGGTACCTAGAGCTCTTTCTCACTTAAATTTTCTTTTTCTTTTTTCCCTTTCCCTCTTAATCGTGGCCTTAGTTCCATTTTTTTTCTTTTTCCTCTCACTTTTTAAAAAACAGTTACATAATATTCTATTGTGAATATTTGTTTAAACAGCCAGTTTGTTTAACCAGCACTTTATTGATGGAGTGACACTTGGTTTGTTCTGATCTTCTGATATTATATTGTAGGAAATAGCCTTGTGAATATGTTTTTTTTTTTTTTTTTTTTTTTTTTTTTTTTGCAAATTTACCTAAGTTTTCAGAAGTGAGATTCCTGAGCCAAAAGGAAAATGGATTTAAAATGCTGGTAGATGTTACCAGACTTTGCTCCACATGTCATTATTCCTATTTTTACCTCCCACCAGCAAGATGGGAGACTGCAGGTTGCCCACAGCCTATGGCCAGGAGATGCTGGCCAGCTTCTGGACTTCTGAGAGCCTGATGGGTCAGAAGTAGCCTCTCAGACTCTCACTTGGTTTTCTCATCATGTGGCCATTAATCTAGTGGGCTGCTAGTCTTTTGGGCTTCTATACGGTGTCTGTTAAAGGGGTTAGTTTCCATGGATTGCAAATGTTATTTCTCGATTTGCCATTTCTCTTGTGACTTTGTTTTGCCTTTTTGTTTACTTGGTGTTTTCACTTTGCTTTGCCATGAAAAATGTGCTTTTTTATGCAGTCATATGTATTTATTTTTTTCTTTGGTGGTGTCTGAATCTGGAGTCATCCTTAGGAAGCACTGCCCCATTCCACGATTATAAAGGAATTTGCCCATATTGTCTGTTTTATTTTATAACCTCTGGAGATTTGGAGTTTATCCTGGTGTATGCTGTATAGATAAAAATTTATCTTTTTTTCTCAAAAAAGCTATGTTGTCTCAACACCATTTATTAAAAAGTCCGTCATTACCTCACTGCCTTTATCATATACTGAATTTCCAGCTGATTTGAACTTTTCTGGACTTAACTCTTCTGTTCCCTTGGTCTGTCTGCTGTTAGATCAGTGACTCTCTGTTTTCCTAATGAGGCAGATGGTATTTTAAAATTTTTTTAAATTTTAATTTTTAAAAATAAAAAAATTTGGCGGGGGGGAGAAGGAGAGGGAAAGAGAGAATTTTTAACAGGCCCCACACCCAGTGAGGAGCCTCCATTTCATGACCCTGAGATCATGACCTGAGCTGGAATCAAGAGTTGGAAGCTAACTGGGGCGCCTCGGTGGCTCAGTGGTTGATTATATGCCTTTGGCTCAGGTCATGATCCCCCGGGGTCCTGAGACTAAATCCCGGTTTGGGTTCCCCACTAAGAGCCTGCTTCTCCCTCTGCCTATGTCTCTGCCTCTCTCTCTGTGTCTCTCATGAGTAAATAAATAAAATCTTAAAAAAAAAAAAAAAAAAAAAAAGAGTTGGATGCTAACCACCTGAGCCACCCAGGTGCCCCAGCAGATGGTTATCAGTTGGGATTAGTCTTTTACTCCTCATTTTTCTTCCTTTTCAGAATTTTCCTGGCTATTCTTACCTGCTTGTTTTAATTTATGACCCTTAGAATCTGACCCCAACAGAAAATAGGTGCTGTGTTGAGATTGCATCAAATAGATTTTTAAAAGATTTTGTTTATTCATGAGAGAGAGAGAGAGAGGCAGAGACACAGGCAGAGGGAGAAGCAGGAGCCCGATGTGGGACTCGATCCCAGGTCTCCAGGATCACACCCTGAGCTGCAAGTGGCACTAAACTGCTGCGCCACTGGGGCTGCCCCCCCAATTTTTTTAAAGACTTTATTATTTTTTTAAAAGATTTATTTATTTATTTATGATAGATACACAGAGAGAGAGGCAGAGACACAGGCAGAGGGAGAAGCAGGCTCCATGCCGTGAGCCCGACGCAAGACCTGATCCCGGGACTCCCAGGATCGCGCCCTGGGCCAAAGGCAGGTGCCAAACCACCGAGCCACCCAGGGATCCCGAGACTTTATTTATTTATTCGTGAGAGACAGAGAGAGAGAGACACACACACACACACACACACACACACACAGACACAGGCAGAGGGAGAAGCAGGCTCCATGCAGGGAACCCGATGTGGGACTTGATCCTGGGACTCCAGGAATGCACCCTGGGATGAAGGCAGGTGCTAAACCGCTGAGCCACCCAGGGATCCCCGGGATTGCATTAAATTTATAGATGACCTTGGGGAGAATGACCTCTTTCTGATGTTGCATCTTTTTATCCAAGAACATGGTATGCCTTTTCATTTGTTCCAACTTGTTACATTTTTCAAGAGCATATTCACGTTTTCCTTCTACTTCCATATGTTTTGTGCACTTATTATTAAATCTCTTTATGGATATCTGATATTGCTATTGTCATTGAAGTACTCTTTTCCATTTTTTATTTATCTGGTTATTTGAATTTATGAAAGGTATTGGTTTTTGTACATTAATTTTTTTTGTACATTAATTTTATATCTCACTAGCTTACCAAATTGTTTTGTTTTTGGAACATAGGTTTTTGGTTGGTACTCTTAGGTTTTCCACTGATATGGTCATTTCCTTGGCAAGTGATAACTTTATCTCCTCCTTTCCAGCTTTTTCTTATGATTGTAGTCTCTTGT
Source organism: Canis lupus dingo (assembly GCF_003254725.2). NCBI lineage: Eukaryota > Metazoa > Chordata > Mammalia > Carnivora > Canidae > Canis > Canis lupus. The sequence goes on along the minus strand of NC_064248.1, from coordinate 11,443,828 downwards.
GTCAATTGCATCAGTCATTTTTTTGAGTTCTGTTTTGAAAAATGTTCATTTTGAGATTCTAGTGAGCCCTCCATATGGAGATGCAGGCTTGGAACTTGGGAGAGAGATAGTAGGGCAAGATCAGATTTGGAAGCCATTAACTAACAATGGTGGTTAAACTGGGAGCATATATGTTGGTGGAAGGAGAAAGGGCGGGGGTGGGGGGAGAGGGGGCGGGGGTGGGGAGAGGATGGAGCTGAAGATGGCACCAGAGCTGAAGATGGCACCGTGGTGCTGTGTGGTTGACAACAGGCAGAGACCCCAGAGGGGAGTGAGGAGGAAGGGCTCCCCTTCCCCCTTTAAAATAGACCTTATTTCTTAGAACAGTTTTAGGTCCACGGCAAGATTGAGCAGAAAGTGGGCAGCCCTGGTGGCTCAGTGGTTTAGTGCTGCCTTCGGCTCAGAGTGTGATCCTGGAGACCTGGGATCCAGTCGTACGTCGGGTTCCCAGCATAGAGCCTGCTTCTCCCTCTGCCTGTGTCTCTGCCTCTCTCTCTCTGTGCCTCTCATGGATAAAGAAATCTAAAAAAAAAAAAAAAAAAAGAAAAAAAGATTGAGCAGAAAGTGCAGATTGTCCCATATTCCCGCTGCCTCCTCTTGTCCCCCACTGTGGACACATCTCTCACAGAGTGGTACCCTTGTTACGATCCATCCATGAACCCCCAGTGATGTCATCATCATCCCAAAACCATAGTTTACATTGAGGCTTTGCCTTTGGTGTTGTACAATGAGTGGATTTGGACAAATGGATGATGACATGTGTCCGTTATTAGAGTACCATACTTAAAGCACTTTTTAAAAATAAAGATTTAATTTATTCATGAGACACAGAGAGGCAGAGACACAGCCCAAGGGAGAAGCAGGCTCCCTGTGAGGCGCTCTATGCGGGACTCAATCCCAGGATCCCGGGATCACGATCTGAACAAAAGGCAGATGCTCAACCACTGAGCCACCCAGGTGCCCCTTAAAGCACTTCTGCCTCTTCAGTGAGAGTCCCTTTGTTTACTATCCTACTTTCGCTTCTACTTCCTTGCTGAGGGTACTACTTTCTTAGTCTTTTTTAAGATTTTATTTATTTACTCGTGAGAGACACAGAGACAGAGAGAGAGGCAGAGAAACAGGCAGAGGCAGAAGCAGGCTCCATGCAGGGAGCCCGACGTGGGACTCGATCCCGGGTCTCCAGGATCAGGCCCTGGGCTGAAGGCGGCGCTAAACCACTGAGCCACCTGGGCTGCCCTCATTCTTTTTTTTTTTTTTTTTTTTTTTTCATTCTTTTTTTAAAAAGAGAGGAATTTGTTGAGTGGGGATTGTTTGAACAGTTACCTGCAGGGAGGAGTTACCTTTTTTTCGTTTTTTAAATATTTTATTTATTTATTCATGAGAGACACAGACTGAGAGAGAGAGAGGCAGAGACACAGGCAGAGGGAGAAGCAGGCTCCATGCATGGAGCCTGATGTGGGACTTGATCCTGGGACTCCAGGATCACACCCTGGACCAAAGGCAGGCGCCAAACTGCTGAGCCACCCAGGGATCCCAGGAGTTACCTTTGAATGGAAACATGAGGGTGGTTCTTTTGGTAACAAATGAAGCAGTTAAACAGATAATGAAGATTCACAACGTTTTTCCAGATTTTTATGGAAGTGAACTTAAAAAGCAATTCATTTAAAAAGGATGCAACTTAAAAATATGAATCCCTCATTCTTACTCTGAAGCAGGTTCAGTGGACATTTTCTTTTTTTTTTTTTTTTTTCAGTGGACATTTTCTTAGGTTTAAATGATAACCAACCCCTCAGGAGATTGGATAAAGTATCAAGTTTATCTCGGATGTTTAAAATGTATTTTCTTCCATAGAATGTTAGAATGAGTGAAAACCTTGGTGTCTGCCCCTCAGATGACTCTGGACTCATTGCCTAACACCTCAGCCGAACTGATTTGCAGGCTCGTGTTCTAGCAAAATGGTGAACAGTCTCATGAGTGGAGCTAAATCTTACTTTCTCCCTTGGGTTTGCCATTCTTGCCATCTCTGGAAGTTGGCTGATTTGAGACTTTTTAGGAAGAAAGTAGTCAAATTCCTGTGTAGATGTATAAATGGAACTTTCTAATTGGCAGGAGCTCTTGTGGGAATAAAAACTATGTTTTCAGTAGAAACCAGAGGACAAGATGGATGAGAAGTGGATGCTGCTTCTCAGTAACAAATGCCATCGAGGCCATTTGTTTGTTTGTTTGTTTTTTTAAGATTTTATTTATTTATCCATAAGAGACATACAGAGAGAGGCAGAGAGAAGAGAAGTAGGCTCCTCGTAGGGAGCCCGATGCAGGACTAGATCCCTGACTCTGAGATCATGCCCTGAGCAGAAGGCAGATGCTCAACCACTGAGCCAACCAGGCGTCCTGAGGCCATTTGTTCTTAGAGCCTCATTAGTGGGGACATGAGCTATCCTCTGAACACTGGCTGGAGCTCCAGCCTGTATGAGGCAGCCGTGCCCTGTAGAATCTGGCTGCACCTGTGCCTCCAGTTCCCAGCGGGCCACATAGTGCCAGCCTCAGCTCCTGGGGGATGTGGAAGCAGCACTCACTGTAGCGCACTGAAGGCCATTCAGGTCCTGCATGACATGTGGCTCCTGGAATCAGGAGTTTGCTGAGCTGCTTCTCACCAAGTGTTCCTCTGTTTGGACACAAGCCTTCTCTGAGCTGTTGAGTAAAGAAACATGTCATCATCATCTCTGCCTCCCTCTCAAATAGTTAGAAGCTGGTCCAGGCTTATTGACCCCTAACCTTGAGGCAACTGTTTTGATTAAGTTGTCTTTCATATGAAGCTTTGCTTGTATTAAAGAGAAGAGAGACTTCTTTTTTAGAATAGTAGTTGGGAAATGGAGAAGTTTCAGTAATCTCTTTGAAACCATGCCCAGTAGCAGGTGGATGTAAGTACACTGTCAGAAGAATAGGGGCTGCAAGTTAACCAGAAGAAATGGTTATTTGTTGTTAATATAATCTCCAGAATTTCTAAATCCACGTGTGGATGGCATAGTTTGTTAGGATTTCAAAGCTTAGGATTCATGTTTAGGATGTAATCCTAGAATGGTTATTTGAAAAAAGACCGTTAAAGTGCCCTGATGGTCTGATCACCCCGCACCCCGCCCCCAAAGTAACAGGAAGTTAGGTTTGCTGAAGCTGTTAGTTGTTTTGTTTTTTTTTTATTTTTTTTTATTTTATTTATTTATTCTTGAGAGAGATAGAGAGGCAGAGAAACAGGCAGAGAGAGAAGCAGGCTCCATGCAGGGATCCTGACATGGGACTGGATCCCAGGTCCCCAGGATCACACCCTGGGCCGAAGGCCGTGCTAAACCGCTGAGCCACCTGGGCTGCCCTGAAGCTGTTAGTTGTTAAAGGGATATTTACTTGTGAGGTCCTCAACTGGCTAGGCAGGTTTGATTTTTAAGCAATAGCTAATCCTATCTATACAAACACTTCAAAATTTCTTAAAACAGTGGTAGATTTGTATATCTTGACCTCTATTGGTTGTCGTTAATGGGAGACCTTATTATTTGGCGGTGTAGAGTAGTAAAGAGAAAAAAAAACAGGAAGTTTCACGCCTGATGGGACTGGTCTCCCTGACTGTTCTACTGGATTTCCAGAGATGAAGAAGCTGTATAAATTAGGTAACAGCTGTTGTGTTATTTGACTGATGAGTGGCATTTTATTTTTTGTTTCATAGTACCTCTGCAGTGACTACACGTATGAGAAAGAACCTGTAGTAGGTGTCCGAGAACTATGGAAGGACACAAGACATGGTGACTCTCAAGCAGCTTAGTGAGGAGGATGTAGGGAGGTAACTAGTGAGACACAGAGTGCAGGGCTGCAGGTGCTAAGCAGACATTAAGCAGATATGCAGGCAACACTGGAAGTCCTTATGAAGACATAGTTCTGACTGGGATCAGGGCAGACATCGTGGGACAAGGGATATTGGAGCTGTAAAGGATGAGAGGTGGTCCACAGGCCGGGAGGGAACACACATGTGACAGAGAAGCATGATGTACTCAGGGAGTGAGCATTCGGTGTGGCTGCTGGTTTGTTGGGAGCAATGGTTGGAAACCTTTAGGATGTGATGAGAGACACTTGAATGATGCATCCCAGGCTCTTGGTCTTTTTCTGAGTAGGTGGGGGGAGAAACCATTGACAACGGGGTGACCTTCCTCATCAGCTTGGGCCATGTTCCTTATTTTTTTCAATAAATCACACAAACCCTCTCACTACTGATTATTAGAAGTCCACGATTTCTTTCAGGATGACTCTTCTAGACCTAGGAATTGTCCTTTAGAACTCCAAGGATTCCTTAAATCCCAGGAGTCCATTTGGTCATGTGTTGGGAAAAACTGAGGACCCTAGAGTAACAGCTCCATTAGTAGGTACTCACATTTTCCACTGTTCTTCCCTTAAGCATGCCTGCCCAGCAGACTTCCTGAGTTTCTAGGGCTTCCAGTCTTGAGCACAGGCTGTGAGCCCTTGCTATGAGTATCCTGGCCTCAATATTGAGGCTGAGTCACCTGTGGTAACATCCTCTTTGGGGCTTTTGATGTCGTTGCTTGCCAGCGACCTTGGTTGGGGACATCCAGTGTATCAAGTTCCCTTTGAACTTCTACCAGGAAAGAATGAGGGTCTCCTTTTCCTCCTAAAGATTGCCCATCCCAGATGCACATTTGACAAGTGGGTTTTGAGATACTGGGAGGGCAACCCTTGGCCAGAACCTGGAATATACTTGAGCTCTTTTTCTAGGGCAGCGGGTTCCTACCTGCCTAGTAGTTGCCCAGCTAAGAGAGGGCTGGCTTACAGAACCCTCCTTGTTAACAGAGATCTCTGACAGCCTCTAGAACATTGCCTTACCAGGCTCCTGCTATGCCTGGCAAAGGATAGTACCTGGGACTCTCTGCAAGGAGGGTGACTTTATGAGCCCTGTGTCTTATAAAGGCTGGATTAGTGATAAGATCTCAGCTGAGGATAGAACCTGGGACTACAGATGAAGAGACATCTATTGTGTTAGACAAAACAAACTTCTTACTGAGGCAGAATTGAGGGGATTTGGATATAAGACAAAGCAAACCTGAAGCTTATAGTAAAGGCTTGAATCAAGGTGTGCAGTAGAACAGTGTGTAGAGGATAAGCTAATGGATTAACTTTTGGACACATTGATGCATCCATAGGATCACCTGGAGAAGATGTCTGGCAGGTGGTTGAATATACTGGAGGAATTCACGCCTGGGTGATGAGGTGATCACAGCATGGAGATAACCCAGTGCAGTGTGGGATGATGAAGGTGGAAGACAGAGGGATGGATTTTGGGGAGCATCAATATTAAAGGGAGTTGGGAAGCAGGAGGACTCCTAGGATAGATACCTGGAGACTGAGATAGAATCGATTAGGGGAGTGAGAGACACTGCCACAGGGAGGGAGATAGAGCGTCGGGAGCACCAGACACCATAGCTAATGCTTGATGCTTGAAAGTGAACATAGCCCTTGGGAGTTTTGATTGCAAATCACAGAAAGTAACTAGCTCTTGTAAGTATATAAGGGAATCAGTGGAAAGATTCAGGGGAAGTTACAGAACCTGCGGGAAGTCTGGAGAGCTGGGAAACTGACCGCAGCCAAAGAAAGCTAGGCAGTTGGAACCACAGGTGCAGCCAGGCCACGTCAACAGTGTGGTTTAGGTTGCCCATGGCTGCTGCTTAGCTGCCATCCATGGAGGTGGGGGTATCAGGCCAGGATCCCGATGCCCTTAAACTGTTGTTCAAGCTCCGCCCTCTTGGTTTGATCCCCTGGCAAATTTCCAATTATAAATAGGCTTTCCACCTGGAAGCTAAGGAGATGGTCATGGTAATTTCTAGTCTTACCTGTGACAAGTTTATATTTATCTCTGTGAATTGATCTGTTAACACTGAGAGAATGCAGTAAGTGTAGACTCAGGGACTCGTGTGTGTTAGGCAGTTTTACTTCTTATTGTAAATTGATCAGTGTGCATGCTGATTTGCGAAAGAAACATGCTGAGTGTGGTTAATGTGCATGAGAACCTGAGGGATGGATCTGCTCCAGGCATATGAGCAAGTAAGTCCAGCTTTTGGGCTTGCAGAAATCCACAGGTAGTGAGGCTCCTGAGGAGACTGTGGTGGCCTCATGTGCCTGAGAAATGCTGTCATGATGTTGCATGAGCTGTGAGCAGCTGTGTCCTCCTGCAAGGTCTGTGTCTTTATGCTCATACTATTCCCCTGGCCCAGAATACCCTTTGCCCTGATCCTGCTCTTGGTCTGCTGACTGCTCCTCAGCCTCTGGGGCTGGGACTCCATGTGAATGCCACCTCCTTTGCCTTCCTGTACCTTCAATCTGAGTTTTCTGTTACCCTCTCTTTTCCCTCCTAGAACTTATAGGCATTTTGTAGTAATAGTGTATATGTGGTCTTTCCGTTTTATTGGACAGAAAGCATAAGTTGGGTGGGTCCTTCTGGTTTCATTCATTGTGCATTGTAGGCCATGGAGCCTGCGACCAAGCAGGTGTTTGGCAATATTGAGAGAGAATAAATGAGAGAAATTCCAGGGTGTCGTTGGTACAGTTGGTGGAGGGGAAAGGCCCAGAGGACCCTCGGGGAGCCCTGGGCAACTTAAGGGGATGTGGAAACCCTGCCTGGAAGGTTATAGCGGAAGCACTTGGCAGGACTGTGGCATGCTGTGTGCTAACTTGCATAGCCACAGAGTCCTTGCTTACTTTGAGATGGAGGTAGCATTGTTGATTTTTTTTTTTTCTGATTGTAAAAGTACAAGTTTATAAAATATTTCAGAAAATGACAAATAGAGTAAAAGCCATCTGTAATTTTACCATTCTCACATTTTGGTTTGGTTTGTGAAACTTGGCTTCTCTGTGAGTGAATGTGTATATTTTTCAAAACGCAAACAGGAAGTCTGTATATGTAAGACTTTGTACCTGGCCCTTTTCATTTGTGTACCTGAGCACGGAGCAGCCTTGCTGTGCTCTGTGTCCCGAGCTCACATCTTGTCTCCCGGGAACACTTAGGCTCCATCACACTTTGTGCCATGGAAATTGCCCCGTGAGGAGCCAACTGTCTGTCATAACGTCTGTCCTCCAAGACATAAGGCTTTCCTTCAGTCTGGCACCTCAGAGAGTAGGATGGAAATTGGGGTTCCAAATTTCTTTTTAAAGCTTTTATTTATATATTCATGAGAGACACAGAAAGAGAGGAAGAGACATAGGCAGAGGGAGAAGCAGGCTCCCCGCAGGGAGCCTGATGGCGGGACTCCATCCCAGGACCCCAGGATCATGACCTGAACTGAAAGCAGACACTCAACTGCTGAGCCACCCAGGTGTCCCTTGGGGTTCCAAGTTTTTGTTTTTGACTAGTTCTGTCTCTTTGGGGGTTTGCATTAGTCATTGGACGCTCTCCATGGATTCAAAAAGACACTAAAAAAATTTCTTCTTTCTCCCCCTAGCAGAATGGGGATCTGAAGCTCCACTTTGAGAAGGATAAACTCCTTATAAGTTTCTGGGTGAAGAATGTTAATAGTAATTAATTACAATAACAGCAGTGACAGTACTTATTCACTGTTACATTTAACTAATCATCTACTAGGTGCCGGATGTTATACTAGGCACTTTGCATTTGGAGTGTTAGCTCACTTGTAATTCTTACAAAAGTCCTGGAGATAGGTATTGTGAGCCCCACGGTTCAGATGAGGAACTGATAGGGAGATAAAATAACTTGCATGAGGGTGGAGTTGGGCTGTGGACTCACAGTTGCCTATTCTGGCTGTCTCCCTTGGCAACTCTGTATTTTAAAAGTAGAAGCAGAAATGTTTGATCATTTTTGGGAACGTGTTTAAAATCAAGATGTAACTGCTTTTATTTATTTGGCCATCGATTAGTAGTGAATGGGAGAAGCCGACCAGTCAGGGTAGGCTGGTGCCCTGGCTAACTTGAGTGACTGTGTATTTTCTCCTTGGGTTTCCCTATACTCGCCTTGGCTAATTCAAGGTTTACCTTCTGTTCCTCTGTTTTACTCTGCTGCTGGACAGCTGTTAAACATCTGCTACTCTCTGCTCCGAGAACGTGTGGTTGTTGTGTGCATAGACAGTGGCCCTCTGTATCCTGTTTGTATGTGCTCTAGGAGCCTTCAGAATGAAGAGGCTCCTTTGGCACTGCAGTGTCCTATGCTCTCCTGTCACCATGTCCTCAGTCAGTGATTACTGGTGGAGATGTCTAACAAAATTAGGTTCTTTTCTCACCACAGAAATGAAGGAAAAGAAAAAGGTAAAACAGTGGAAGGAAGAAATAGCCTATAAAGAAAAGGGCAGGTTTTACATTCTCCAAAATAGAGTGTTCTCAAGTGTGAGGGGATCCTGTTGTACATCTGGGTGGCGGGAGGGGTTGTAAGAGTGGGAGGGCACTTCTCAGAGGAACAGCCTGGATTTCCAGAAGCTAGATGTTAAAGTTCAGCATGGTTTAGATGCAGATAAGAAGTTCTTCCGCCTCCTCTACTGGCTTTAAAACTGTTCATTTTTTTATTTGTAAGGTCATTTGGGGGGAGCCTCCTTGCGACCAGTTTAGCTCTTTGAGTGTGGCCTGACCCCTGAATCTTACCCTCCCACGCGAACTTGAGAGCTTGATTCTTTTCTTACAAAGACTTCTTTCCAACCCCTGCCCTTCCTCCAAAATACTCCATATTTGGAGCTAAGTATTCTGAACAGAGCCTGGCTAGAGGTCATGTCGAATAGGTTCTTTCCTGTAGCTATGGCAAAGTATGACTTTAAAGCAAATGTATATAGAAAAGGAAGTGTCCCTCTGGGCCAGGGACACATTGTTTTCCCTTATGGGTATGCCATACTGTTGCAGCCTGTCCTCTTTCACAGGCCTCTTTGCAGCTGGAGAGAAGGTGACCGGCCTTGGTTGGATCATGAAGACTGGAGAATCAAGAAAACACAGTTTTAGACCATTCTTCTGTGAGCCTTAGATTAGCAGAGTTAAACACTTAAATCAGGATGTAAAATGAAGGAAAGTTTCACATTTTCACATTCGTTATCAGCAAAGTTTTCAAGTAGGAGCACTTCAGTCAGAATAAACCTGAGTAAGTTACCTGGTGGTTTTGGAAATCTCGTCTGCCTACCACATGGTCATGATTAAATAAACAGACCCGGAGCAAAGATCAGGGTCCCCTAATGCATTCTCCAGAACGTTAGAACTTGTGGACCATCTGAGAAGGTTACTTGTTTTCATTCAGTGTGGAATATTCCGCTTGAGAAATCATAACAACATTTTCTGGGATACTTTCAATGAAGTTTTATGAGGTCTTACTGACTTGGAAGATAGGTGAAGAATTTGACTGCCCATTTGGGTGGAGAAAGACAAATATGCGAATTATTACAAGCATAGTTGATGGAAATGCTTCCCTTTGGTTTCCTAAGCAGAGCCCCATCCCAGATTGGGGAAATATGCCAGGCCTCCTGCATTGAACAGCAACTGTGATAGGGGCATCATTTCAGTCCCATCTTCAGTGGGAGTGCTTCCAAGTCTGATGCTTGTTGGTGGTTTCTGCCAGAGATCCTCCCCTTAGGTTAAGAAAGCTTCTATTCTTAGTTTGCTGGATTTTTTTTTTTTTTTTAATCAGGAAAGGCTGTTGAATTTTATCAAATGCTATTTTCCCATCTATTGAGATGGTCATATGTTTTTCATTATGAGTCCCTCTGTCTTATTTGACTTTTCAATTTTAAACCATTTGTACATATTATATCCAGCGACTTGAGGCTTTTAGGACTCCTCTAAGTTGCAAACTTTGCAGTAGTAATACTGCCATAAACTTTGCATGTATATACATTTGCTTTCTCCTTGGATTTGATTTTTCCTTTGTTCTGATTCTTTTTTTTTTTTCTAAGATTTTATTTTTATTAGAGAGCGAGTAAGCACAGGAGCAGGGGAGAAGCAGACTCCCTGCTGAGCAAAGAGCCTGATGTGGGACTCGATCCCAGGACCCTGGGATCATGACCCGAACTGAAGGCAGGTGCTTAACTGACTGAGCCACCAGGTGCCCCACCCCTCCTTTGCTCTGTTCTTATCTGCGCGCGCTCTCTCTCTCTCTCTCTCTTTTTTTTTTTTTAAGATTTTATTTATTCATGAGAGACACGGGGGGGGGGGAGAGAGAGAGAGAGAGAGAGAGAGAGAGAGAGAGAGAGAGAGAGGCAGAGACACGGGCAGAGGAAGAAGCAGGCTCCATGCAGGGAGCCCGACGTGGGACTTGATCCTGGAAGTCCAGGACTACGCCCCAGACTGAAGGCAGGCGCTAAACCACTGAGCCACCCAGGGATCCCTTCTCTCTTTTTTGTAATGATTTCTACTTTTCTAAGCAGTTAATGATTTATTTATTTATTTATCTTAAAGCCTCTCCTGTCATTCCCTGGATTTAGGGGAGTGTGAGAGCACACCCACGTGCCAGGTCTGCCAGGCTTGGGGACTCTGAAATGCCCAGCCTTCCTCATCCAGCTTCTGCTGCCCAGGAACTGATATGTTCTTGTAACCTTCGAGATGTCCTGTTGCTTTACCTGGAGATCCTGACTGAATCAGAGCTTGGAATGACATTACAAAGCCTGATAACTCGGCCTGAAAAAAATTTTTTTTTTCGGCCTGAAATTTCAGGAGAAAACGGGACGTTTCCTAGAACCTCCGCTATGGAGTAGCTGCAGGACTCTCCGGTGGGGTTTCCAGCCCAGACTGCTGACCCCACTATCCTTCCTGGACTGTGAGATAGAAACCACATGGATTTCCACCCTGCTTTGTCCTAAAATAGCGCTCCCTCATTTCCCCACCCCATTACCATTAAATTCCTCAAACATTCTACCTTTCAGATGTTTGTGAATGGGAAGTGGAATGCCAGATGTTATACAGCTGTATCTAGTCGGCTAAAGACTGAGTTGTGGTTCACGCTTCCCAACAAGGAATAAGAACATACCTGAGTCAGTTTCTAGGGGAGGTTATTGGAGAATGTTATTTGTAGGTGTGGCTATGGGAGGTACTCGGGTTTTTAGTTGGAGAACTGCCTCATTCTTCAGCTTAAAGCAGAAGCTGAGCTCAGGCACATCGCCTTCTTAGAGCATACCCTTTTTGCCTGAGGTAGGGTTTTCCAGGCTAGTGACACAAGTTGATGTTCTTCTGAGCTCCTGGTGATGAACATTCAAATTGGGTTTTCTTTGTTGAGAGTCAAAATTACCTCCCGCTGGGACGCCTGGGTGGCTCAGCGGTTGGGCATCTGCCTTTGACTCAGGATGTGATCCCAGGATCCAGAATCGAGTCCCACATTGGGCTCCCTGTCTGCCAGTATCTTTGCCTCTCTCTCTCTCTCTCTCTCTCTCTCTCTGTCTCATGAATAAATCTTAAAAAGAAAAAAAAAAAGAAAAAAACAAAACCAAAATTACCTTCCCCTCCCTTTTATTTATTTAAAAATATTTGTTTACTTATTTGAGAGAGAAGAGAGAGAGTGTGTGTGTGTGCACATGAGTGGGAGGGACAGAAGGAAAGGGAGAGAGAATCTGAAACAGACACTGGGTTGAGTGTGAAGCCCAGCACAGGACTCAATCTCAGGAGCCTGAGATTATGACCTGAGCTGAAACCAAGGGTCAAACCCTTAACCAACTGAGCCACCCAGGTGCCAACCCTCTTCTTAAATAACATTTTCAGCATAAACTTTTTCCACCTTTAATTTTTTGCAAGCTTCATAGTAATGTAGGCCCTATTTGGACAATGTTTATCTGTATACCCAGAGTAATTTCTCTGAATGCTCCATTGGATATGTGATAGTAAATATGTACACATCTCTTTGGACAGTGTGACATAAGTAATACTGTATTGTCTTGATTTGTCTTGTATTTCAGACTTTATTAACATTAGATGTTTAGTTCATAAAACAGGCTAAACATTGGTTTAGAATTTGTTTTGAGCCTCACCATTGTGTGCTGCATGTTCAAGATTATCTGCTGTTTTGTTTGTAAAGATTTTATTTATTCATGAGAGACAGAGGCAGAGATGTAGGCAGAGGGAGAAGCAGGCGCCCTGAGGGGAGCTCAACGCATGGGACTTGATCCCCAGACCCCGGGATCTCGACCTGAGCCAAATGTAGATGGCTCAACCACTGAGCCACCCAGGTTCCCCTAGATTTTCTACTGTTTGGACTGCACAGAATGTATAAATGACAAACAGGCATGTGATGGCAGAGTAGGGAACCAAGGATCCTGGATGCTAGGATCTCAAAACAGAAAGATTCATCAAAAAGCTTTTTTTTTTTTTTTTCTAACAGCTTTATTGAGACACAATTTATATCCCCATCAAATTTACCCCTTTTAAAAAAGTTTTAGCTTTTTAAAAGATTTTATTTTTAAGTCCTCTCTATACCCAACATGGGGCTCCAGCTCACAACCCCAAGATCAAGGAACCCCTGTTCCTCTTACTGAGCCAGCCAGGTGCTCCAAAATTCACCCATTTATACTATATAGTTCAGTGAGTTCTAGTAAATCTATAGAGTTGTAGTCCTCACCCAGTCAATTTTAGAACCTTTCCATCACCCCAAGAAGATCCCTCATTACTGGGTGCAGTCTTTCCTTGCATCAGCCCCAACCAACACTATTCTAATTTCTGTCCCTAGAGATTTGCCCTTTCTGGACATTTAGCATCAAGGGAAACATAATATGTGGTCTTTTGCATCTGGCATGTTTCACTTAGCATCATGTTTTCAAGGTTCATATATGTGGTAGTAGATATTAGTATTTTTTTTCCCTAAATAATATTCCACTATGTGCACACACCACAACCTGCTAATCCACTCATCAGTTGATGGATATTTATCTCCACCTTTGGTCTGTTTTAAATAGTGCTTCTATTAATATTCTTGTACAAGTAATTGTTTGAATGTCTGTTTTTAGTTCTTCTGGGTACATACATAGTAGAATTCCTGGATCCTTTGTAATTCTTTAACTTTTTGAGATTGCTAAACCATTTTCCAGGACAACCAAACCATTTTACATTCCTGTTGGTGGTGTATGAAGGTTCCAGTTTCTCCACATCCTTGCCAAAGCTTGTTAGTATCTTCGGTTAAAAAATTATTATAGCCCCCTTAAAATTATTATAGCCATTCTGGTTGGTCTGAAGTACAATCTAATTGTGGTTTGATTTGCATTTCCTAATGACTAATGCCATTGAGAATCTTTTCATGTGCTTCTTGGGTATTTGTGTACCTTTAGAAAAATGTTCAGGTGCTTTAAATTTTTTAATTGGGTTGTTTGCAATTGAGTTGTAAGAGTTCTTTATGTATTCTGGATACTAGACCCTTATTAGATTCATGATTTGCAAGCATTTTCTCTCCTCTGTAGGTCATCTTTTTACTTTTTTTGATAATGTTTTTTTGCAAAAGTTTTTAATTTTGATGAAGTCCAATTTATCTACTTTTTCTTTTTTAGGAATGCACTGCCAAATCCAGGGTCATGGAGATGTACTCCTATGTCGTCTTCTAGAGTTTTATGGCTTTAGCTCTTACGTTGATCTATTTGGAATTGATTTTTTTTAAAGATTTATTTATTTATTTTAGAGAAAGAGAGGGAGTGAGTGCATGCGCTGCATGTGTGGCGGGGTGGGGGGACGACAGAGGGAGAGGAAGAGAGGATTCCAAGCAGACTCCATGCTGAGTGCAGAGCCTGATGTGGGGCCTAGTCTCACAACCCTGAGATCATGACCTGAGCCAGAACTGAGTTAGATGCTCAACTGACTGTGCCACCCTGGTGCCCTGGAGTTAATTCTTATATATGGTGTGAGGTAGGGGTTCAACTGTGTTCTTTTCTATGTGGATATTCAGTTGTTCCAGCTCTCTTTGTTGAAGAGGTTATTCTTTTAAATATCTTTCATATGTGCTTCTGTGTTTAGGCTCTATATTCTTTTCCATTGATCTTTTAACCTATTTTTGTATGAGTTCATACCACACTGTTGTTATTAGGAGTTTAATACCTTTCAGTCTATATTAAGTGTAGACTTAAGCTTATTAATGTGTTCAGATCATCTCTGTATTTAAGAAAGTGCAAGTACAGACTACTCTTTCTAATAGTTTATATGAAGAAAAAAGAGATTGAACTCATTCCTTCAGATCGGTCACACACAGTGGATGGGACGAGAGATTTGAACATGTTTATAGATTGATGGAAAGAAGCTGGTGGGAAAGAGAAAAAGTTGGAAGATCGAAGAAAGAGCATGGCTTGAAGGCAAGGTTTTGGAAGAAAAATGAAAGGTGAGGGCACAGGCTTGTATGTGGTGAGAGTTGCTCACCTTTACTTGACGCAGTACTGACTGTCACTCTCTGTGAAAGCTATAGCTACAGTTCTGTAAAACAACACAAGCATATTTGGTTTTTGTAAACTAAGTATGGAGGACCTACGAAATTGGCATTTGCAAATAAGTGGATGCATAAAAGCTAATCATTCTTTCTCTGGTCTTGCTATTTAGATTAATTTTTCCATTGAGTGCAGCCTTTGCCCTTTGGGAGTGAGTTTTGATTTGAAATAAAGAAGGGTTGAGATTAAATTTTGACCTACTAAACTTAGTTTTGAAGTAAAAGCCATGTTTTGGTTTTGTGATACTTGAGACTTGAATTTTGTGGTTATTGATTACTATATCTCTACAAGTTGATTTTTTTTTTTTAAAGGGTAGAATGGTGTTTTATGAAATGCTGGTTTGTGTAGTCAAGTGGAGAAGAGAGAGCTGCTAATTATAAGAAAACAAGTGGCACTAAACAAGACCCAGGCACACTGGTACAACCTGGATGCCCCCCTGCCTAAGCATCAGAGATCATCATTAGTCCCATCCCACTTAAACACTTAACAAGTGTTTTTGCACTGTTTCTCATCTGATTTTGCATATGTGACTGTACTCTGGAAGACTGAATCTGAAATGTTAACTGTGGTTATCTCTCTGTGGCAGGGTTGTAGCTGCTTTTTCTTTTGTTGCTTCTGCATGAGCATGTGTTTTTGCTTTTGGTGTGATAGAAAAACTCTTGAAAAAATGAGTGAACAGGATAGAGTTGTGAATCAGTGAGAATTATGTGTGGAAACTGAAAAGAGTGTATTTGCATAAAAACTCACAGGTTTTGATGATTTGACTGCTGTAATCACACACATTATCTGTTCCTGCAATTCTGGAGAATTAATTTCTATATACAGACCTATACCTAACCTCCATACAAGTGAAGAAGTGAGAGAAGAAGTGAGATATCCTTACTTCTGCTTACTTTAAATGATGGAGAAAATTACTTGCCTATCAGTAAAGGCTGCCTGCAAGTGTTTAGTTCACATTAAATTTGTTAGTTACTGGGAACCCTGGGTGGCGCAGCGGTTTAGCGCCTGCCTTTGGCCTGTGGCGCGATCCTGGAGACCCGGGATCGAATCCCACGTCGGGCTCCCGGTGTATGGAGCCTGCTTCTCCCTCTGCCTATGTCTCTGCCTCTCTCTCTCTCTCTCTCTCTCTCTCTCTCTGTGACTATCATAAATAAATAAAAATTAAAAAAAAATTTGTTAGTTACTGATTCATTGACTGTTAAGAGCAGGCCAACTAGAGTGTTATGTGGTACCACTTTTTATTTTTTATTATTTAAAAAAATGTTTTTAAAGTATGCTCCATGCCTAGCACAGAGCCCAATGCAGGGCTTGAACTCAGGATCCTGATATCAAGACCTGAGCTTGGGATCAAGAGTCCGACACTTCACTGATTGAGCCACTGAGGTGCCTCCTGTGGAACCACTTTTTAAAATGTTCTTTTGTCATATTAGCTGTGCTGTCCAATGAAAATTAACCGTTACTGGAAATGTGGAGCATATCTTTATTATAGTGTCATATAGTGTAGCATCTAACAAATTGGTTCAGGTTCAGAGTCAGCACTTCATAGTACCATTTGCCTGGGCTGCTGTTTCCCTAGATGTTAAAATGTTTGAATCCTCCAGGTCAGTGGATGTTATCATGGCAGGGATATAGCTAAGATGCCATGTGCAGCTCAGAAACAGTGGTTGGACATTTTCTCCTTGTTTCCATTTTTGGTGTTATATTTTTAGAATGAGTCAGCCCTAATATTCACTTAGTGTAGATGGACCCTAACATTTCTGGTCTCTGAAGGTCTAGCTGGTGTTTCATTAGCATCCTGACCCCATCCCCATCCTGACCCCATAGAGGCTGTGATGAACCTGGCACTCCCCCACCCCAGGAGGGACCACAGTGCTCTGGAGCCAGTGGCTTTCCTCACTCCCCTTGCCACTTCTCCCTGACCTGTGTGACTGGAGATCAGAGTATACCAGTTCTTCTTTCTGGTCATCAGGGTATAGAAGACACCTAGTTTTTTCCTTAGGTGATACGAATGCTTTTCAAAAACTTTAAATTTTGACTTACAGATTCACAAAAAGTTGCAAAGATGGTTGTACAGAAAGGTCTTACATGGCCCTCTTGTTGGTTACATCTTGTGTCATTATAATACAGTTTCAAAAAGCAGGACATTGACATTGATGCAGTGGGTGTGTGTATTTGTGTATCATCTTATCACTCCTGTAGATGCATGTAACCAGTACTGCAGTCAGGACAGAACTATTCCGTCACCACAAAGATCTCTGTGTCCTGCCGACCCATTTATAGTCATACCTGCTGTCCTTTCTCCCAGACCATTCTTTTTTAAGATTTATTTTTTATTTATTTATGATAGAGAGAGAGAGAGAGAGAGAGAGAGAGAGAGAGGCAGAGACACAGGCAGAGGGAGAAGCAGGCTCCATGCCGGGAGCCCAATGAGGGACTCGATCCCGGGACTCCAGGATTGCGCCCTGGGCCAAAGGCAGGCACGAAACCGCTGAGCCACCCAGGGATCCCCCTCCCAGACCATTCTTAATTTCAGGCAACGACTAATCTGTTTGCCATTTCTATAGTTTTGTCATTTCAAGAGTATTATGTCAGTGGAATCATAGTCTGTAACCTTTTGAGGTTGGGTGGGTTTTTTTTTCCCCCTTCGCTCAGCATAATACCCTTAAGACCCATCAAGTTGTTGCGTGTGTCAGTAGCTCATTCACTGTTTTTTTTTTTTTTTTTTTTTTAAGATTTTATTTATTTATTCATGAGAGACACAGGCAGAGGGAGAAGCAGGCTCCATGCAGGGAGCCCGATGTGGGGCTCGATCCTGGGGCTCCAGGATAACGCCCTTGGCCAAAGGCAGGCACTAAACCGCTGAGTCACCCAGGGATCCCCAGTTCGTTCACTTTGGTTGCAAAGTAATATCCCAAGGTGTATATAGATGGGCCACAATGTGTTTATTTGCTCACCTGTTGTACAATGCTTGGGGTTGTTTCTGGTTTGGGGATGTCATAAGTAAAACTGTTATGAACATTTGCATATAATGGACATTGTGTGGACATTTCATTTTTAAGTTTCTCTGGGTTAAATGTCTAGGAATGATATTGCTGGGTCATTTGGTAAGTGTGTGTTTAGTTTATCAGAAACTGCCGCAGTTTTCCAGAGTTTTTCTACGTCCACATTAGCAGTGTGTGAGATCCAGGTTCCCCATAGATCCTCTGTCAGTCTTCTTTATGTTAGCTCTTGTAATAAATAAGTAATAATAGCTCTTTGTGGTCTCTGTTTGCATTTTTCTAATGACTAGAGATGCTGAACTTCTTTTCATGTGCTGCTTTGCCATCTGTAGATCATCTTCGATGAAATGTTTCTTCTAATGCTTTGCTTGTTTTCAATTGGCTTGTTTGCTTTTTACTGTTGAGTTTTGAGAGTCCTTAAATACATTCTAGATGTAGAGTCCTTCATCGGATATATGGCTTAGAGAAAGTTCTCCCAATTTGTAGCCTGCCTTGTCATCCTCTTAACGGCGTTTTCTGCAGAGCAAAGGTTTTAGTTTTGATGAGATTTGGTTTATTAACTCTCTCATATGGTTAGAGCTTTTGGTGTCCTGTCGAAGTACTCTACTGAGCTCTAGCTCCTTCAAGATTCTCTCCAAAAAGCCTTATTCTTTTACATTTGAAATTTAACTCTGTCATCCGTTTTGAGTTAATTTTTATATAAAGTGTGAAGGTTAGGTCAAAGTTCATTATCTTGCTTATGAAGATCCAGTAACTTCAGCCCTATTTGTTGCAAAGCTCACCATCCTCTATGGAATTGCTGTTGTACCTTTGTCAAAAATCAGTTGGCTCCATGAATGACTCTTTGGAGATCTCTTTCAGTGTTACTCCAATTTAATCTTTTTCAAAATTGCTCTAGCTGTTCTGATTTTTTCGACTTGGCATATAAATTTTAGAATAATCTTATATATATATATATATTAATATAGTGATATATTTAGAATAATCTTCTCTATATCTATAAAAAATCTTGCTGGGATTTTTTTTTTTTTAAGATTATTTGAGAGAGAGAGAGGGCATGTACAAGCAGGGGGAGGGGCAGAGGGAGAAGGAGGCAACCAGCTGATGAGCAAGGAGCCCAATCCAGATTCCAGGACCCTAAGATCAGGATGTGAGCTGAAGGCACACACTTAACTGACTGAGCCACTCAGGCGCCCCATTTTGTTGGGATTTTGACAGGAATTACATTAAACGCATGTTAATTTGGGGGAAATTTATGTCTTTACTGTGGTGAGTCTTCTGACATGAACACAACATGTCTCTACATTTATTTAGATTTTTAAAATTTCATTCATCAGTATTTTGTAGTTTCAGCATGCATGTATTTCAGCATACATGTTTTTGTTAGATTTATACTCGTTTATTTTTCTTTTTTTTTTTAATTTTTATTTATTTATGATAGCCACAGAGAGAGAGAGAGAGGAGGCAGAGACACAGGCAGAGGGAGAAACAGGCTCCATGCACCGGGAGCCCGATGTGGGACTCGATCCCGGGTCTCCAGGATCGCGCCCTGGGCCAAAGGCAGGCGCCAAACCGCTGCGCCACCCAGGGATCCCTCAAGTTTATTTTTCAAGTGATGGAGGTAACATTAAAATTTTATTACGTGGGGATCCCTGGGTGGCGCAGCGGTTTGGTGTCTGCCTTTGGCCCAGGGCGCGATCCTGGAGTCCTGGGATCGAGTCCCGCATCGGGCTCCCTGCATGGAGCCTGCTCCTCCCTCTGCCTGTGTCTCTGCCTCTCTCTCTCTGTGTGTGTGTGTCTATCATAAATAAATAAATAAATAAATAAATAAATAAATAAATAAATAAATAAATCTTTTAAAAAGTTTTATCACATGTTCATTGCTGTAAATAGAAGTACAATTGATTTTTATATGATGTCTTGTATCTTGCAGTTTTGTTGAACTTATTTTTAAGTTTTAGAAGGCTTGTTGTTAGGTTATTTTTTATTTTTTAAGATTTTATTTATTCATGAGAGAGACACAGAGGCAGAGACATAGGTAGAGGGAGAAGCAGGCTCCCCTCCTAGGGAGCCTGATGTGGTACTCGATCCTAGGACCCCCCAGATCACGGCCTAAGCTAAAGGCAGACACTCAACCACTGAGCCACCCAGGTACCCCTATTGTTAGGTTTCTTGGAATTTTCTAGGTGGATTATCATGTAATCTGCAAAAAGGGACACTTTTATTTCTTCCTTGAGATACATGTACAGTGATTTTTATGTCAAGATTTACCTGAGAAATACTGGCTAGTAGTTTACTTTTTTGTACTGTTTTACTCTCATTTTGGCTTTAGTGTTTGTACTAGCTTCAGAAAATGAATTGGGAAGTAAATGTTCCTTCCTCTTGTTTTTGGAGAAGGGATTGTATAGAATTAGTGCTTATTCTTTAAAAGTTTGGCAGAATTCTCAGTGAAACCATGTGTACCCATAGATTTCTTTTTTGGGAATTAAAAATTACAGACTCTGTTTTCCTTAATTGTCATAGGCTCTTCAAATTATCTACTTCATTTGGGGTGAGTGGTAGTAGTTTCTGGTATTAAGGAAATGGTACATTTGATCTTAGTGTAGTTTATAGTATTTCTTTATTCTGTTGATGTCTGGGGGTGCTGGGGGGATTGCCCTGTTGCCTTTCTCACGTTGCTAATATGTGTCTTTTTATCTTGTTAAGAGGGTTGTCCTTATTTATTTATTTATTTATTTATTTATTTATTTATTTATTTATTTATGATAGTCACAGAGAGAGAGAGAGAGAGAGAGGCAGAGACACAGGCAGAGGGAGAAGCAGGCTCCATGCACCGGGAGCCCGATACGGGACTCGATCCCGGGTCTCCAGGATCGTGCCCTGGGCCAAAGGCAGGCGCGAAACCGCTGAGCCACCCAGGAATCCCCTACTGTTCATTTTCCTACCAGTGGTGTGTTTGACGATTGAAGTATCCTCAGATGATACTGACTGTCTCTCCTACGCTCCTCACTTGCTCCTGAGCCCTCAGTGGCCGTCTGTAGCATCCGCGTTTCCACTAGCCTTCTGTTTGAGGCAGTCCAGGCCTTTTCTGTCATCCAGTTTCAAAGTTCCTTCTCCATTTTGAGGTATTTGTGCAACAGTACCCTACTACCCGGTACTGAACTCTGTATTTGTTTCCTACAGCTAATCTAACAGACTTGTGGCTTGAAGCAACACATTTTTATTCTTGCACACTTCCGGCAGTCAGAAGTCTGAAATCAGTGTCACTGAGCCAAATACAGGTGTCAGCAGGGGGGCTCTCTTTGGAAGCTCTAGGGGAGAATCCGTTTTCATTTTTCCAACTTGGGTTCATGCTCTTTATCTGCAAAGCTGGCAGCCTAGCATCTTGCTTCTGTCATCCCATTGCCTTCTTGGTGTCAAGTCTCCCCTGCTTCCCTTAGGGAAGGATACTTGTGGGTGCTTTTAGTGCCCCTTCCCCACAAACCAAGCTAACCTTGGATTGACCCTTTTTTCATCATATAATGTCTCTATCTCTGATAATTTTCTTTGCTCTGAATTCTACAATGTCTGTTACTGAATCAGACAATCCCTAACTTTTAGTGATTGGATATGCTTTCTTTGCAGTGGTGCAAAGGTGATATACATTTAGTAGAAAGCACATTTCAAAAATTTCGGGACTAGTAATATATAGTGCAAGATTCTGTTACGGTGCTGGGCAGTGGCAGCCGTGCGATCCTGAGAGCGTAAATAACCAAAATACTGACCATCAATTTGTACCCATGTAACCATCCTGTTTTCCCCTCTTGGTACAGTATTGAATACATTACCTGAGATATTCAACACTTTATTATAAAATAGGCTTTGTGTTAAATGATTTTGCCCAATTGTAGGCCAATGTAAGTGCTCTGAGCACATTTAAGGTAGGCTGGGCTAAGCTATGATGTTTGGTAGGTTAGATGTACCAGATGCATTTTGAACTTGGGATATTTTCAACTTACTGTTTATTGGGATGTAAACGTGTCATAAGTCCAGGAAGATCTGTATAGCCACTTCTGATGATTTTCTTTTGATTAAGGTTTTTTTTTTTTTTTGCATACTTATACTTTCAACCTAGATGTTTTGTCATATTTGAAGTGGGTTTCTTGTAGCTAGCATGTAGATTGGTCATTTTATTTTTATTATTATTATTTTTAAAGATTTTATTTATTCACGATAGACGTAGAGGCAAAGACACAGGCAGAGGGAGAAGCAGGCTCCATGCAGGGAGCCCGATGCGGGACTCGATCCCGGGACTCCAGGATTGCACCCTGGGCCAAAGGCAGGTGCCAAACTGCTGAGCCACCCAGGGATCCCAGATTGGTCATTTAAAAAAAAAATCTCCTAACCTGTGTCTTTTAATTGCTTTATTTAGACCTTCTATATTTAAGGTGATTACTGATGTATCAGAGCTTAAGTTGTCACTTCACTTTTTTCCTGTTTCTTTTTTTGCCATTTCTCTGAACTTTTCCTGTGAGTTACTTGAACCTTTAAAAATTTTTTTAAATTAATTTTTTAACTTTTTAAAAGATTTTATTTATTTATTCATGACAGAGAGAGGCAGAGACATAGGCAGAGGGAGAAGCAGGCTCCATGCGGGCAGCCTGATGTGGGACTTGATCCCGGGTCTCCAGCATCACACCCCAGGGCCAAAGGCAGCGCTAAACCACTGAGCCGCCTGGGCTGCCCTGAATAGCTTTTTTTTGTGGTTGCTCAAGGTGCGTGTATAGACATGTATGTGTATAAGCTATATATATAAAATATATAATTACATAATTTTTAAAAGATTTTATCTACTTGAGAGAGAGCTTGAGTGCACAAGCAGGGGGAGGGGCAGAGGAAGAGGGAGAAACAGGCTCCCTGCTCATCAGGGGATGCAGGGCTCTATCCCTGGGTCCTGGGATCTGAGCCGAAGGCAGACTTTTAACTGACTGAGCCACCCAGGCGTCCCTATAATTACATATTTATATAATTATAGTTTACTGGTTTCATCACTTTTCTATTTCAAGTAAACTAGAGAAACTTTACCTCCCTTTTATATCACTTAACTCTTTTTCCTGCATACTACATCAGACAGAGTTCTAATTTTTATCTCAACCATAATTTAGAATACTTGAGAAGGAAAGGTTCTTGTACTTACCCGCATTTTACCCACATTTTTACTCTTTCTGTTGTCCTTCCTTCTTTTTCTGAATTCCAACATTCCTTATTTTGTCATCTCCTTTCTGTTTAGGGAACTTTAGTCATTCTTTAGGGCAGGTCTGCTCGTTACAAATTTCAGTTTTCCTTCACCTTAGAATAATTTTCTCCTTCATTCCCGAAGAATAACTTCACGAGTTACAGAATGGAGAGTCGACCATTCTTTTCTTTCTTTACTTGAAAATTGTTGCAGTACTTCTGTTGGCCATGATGACTTCTGATGAGAAATCCAGCCATTTGAATTGTTCCTAACCTGTAGGAAAGATGTCATTTTCTGTGGCTGATTCAGCCTTTTTTCTCTTTCAGAAGCATACGGTTGATTTGACTTGGCATAGATCTCTGGGTTGTGCTATTGGAGTTTGCTCACCTTCTTGAATTTGTGGGTTTTGGTTTTTTGTTTTGTTTTGGCAAATTTGGGAAGTTTACAGTCATTTTTTAAAAAGACTTTTTCCAGCATGTCCTCTTTGTCCTCATTTGTTTCAGGGAAATTCTTTGTTCTCTTTTTGACTGTCGAGTGCCCCTTTCAAGTGTGGAGCTTCTCTTGTCAGAGCTCACAGAGAACTTTTCTGTCATGTACATCCCTCTGGGATTTTCTTTGTTGACTCAGGTGCCCCTTGTTAGAAGTGGTGTTCTAAAATCCTATCATTACTCTTTCTAAAACACTTGAGAAGTAAGATATAACTCCCCTCAAAGGAAGAGGCGCCCTATCTCGCTTCTCATGCCAAAAAAATCTAGTTTTTTTTTTTTTTTTTTAGATTTTATTTTTTATTTATTCATGAGAGAGACAGATTGAGAGAGAGAGGCAGAGACACAGGCAGAGGAAGAAGCAGGCTCCACGTAGGGAGCCCGACGTGGGACTTGATCCCAGGTCTCCAGGATCACGCCCTGGGCTGAAGGCAGGTGCACTAAACCACTGAGCCACCTGGGCTGCCCAACAATTCTGGTTTTGTGTAGGGTGCTTAAATATTTTTCTGTTTTTTTTTTTTTTTAATTTTCTAAAAAAATTCACCCTTCTGCCCAAAGCTGACTAAAATAAGGATAAAGGGGCAGCTGGCTGGCTTAGTCAGAAGAGCATGAGACTCTTGATCTTGGGGTTGTGAGTTCGAGCTCCATATTGGGTGCAGAGATTACTAAAAGACTGTTTAAAACATAATTCCTTTTTCTATACTAATGGTACAAGTGGCCAGCTCTTGCTTATAGTGGCAAGGAAGCACAGAGCTTCACAGAACAAAGGTTAGCAGTAGCCTACATTAGGATTGAGTCAGTTTTTATTGCTAGTGGTAATTTGATATTACTGTGGGAAATCTTATCAACCTTATGCGTAACCAGGTTAGATAAGAAGGAAGCAATAGATCTTGCAGGTGCTATGGAATTGCCATAAGCTCCTCCTCCCCGTTAGGTTTCCCTATTATTAACATTTTACATTAGTGTGGTACATTTGTTAAAATTGACAGGGCAGTATTGATACATGGTTATTACCTAACCCCCAGAGTTTACAATAGGGTTCTGCTCTTTGTTCTGTGTAGTTCTGTGGGTTGTGCCAAATGCGTAATGACATGTACCTACCATTTTATAGTATGATACACAGTAGATTTACCACCCTAAAATCCCCTGTGCTCACTTATTTATCCCATCCCTTATCTCCCTAACCTCTGACAACCACTGATCCTTTTACTGTCTCCATAGTTTTGCCTTTTCTAGAACATCATGTAGTTGGAATCATACGCTATGCAGCCTCTTCAGACTAGCTTCTTTCACTCAGTAATATGCATTCGGGTTCCTCCACATTTTTTCTTTGCTTGATAGTTATTTTTAGTGGTGAATAACATTCTTTTGTACTGCTAAAGGGCGTCTTGTTTGCCTCTAATGTTTGCAATTATGAATAAAACTGCTGTAAACACATGTGTACAGGTTTTTGTGTTTGCATGTTTTCAGCTCACTTGGGTGACTACCTGGGAGTGTGATTGCAGGATTGTCTTATAAGACTATGTTTAGCTCTGCAGAACTGCCAAACTGTCTTCACACAATTTTTATTCATGTGTATTTGTGAAGCGGCTCCCTCTCCCTCTTCTACCTTGCACTGTACCTTCTGGCGGGGGGCCGGAGGAGGGGCGGCAGGAAAGGCAATTAAACAAGCCTAATGTCCAGATGCGTATTTTGCTCTGTCATTCAGTTATCTAAGATAGAAAGTCTCATTGTTCACTATTAATTTTTCATGATTGAAGTAAATTTAATTTGAAATTGCAAATAACATTCAAGAAGAGAACTTGATTTTGATTAGCTTTTTTACATGTAGTAATATACATATTACTATATATTAACCTTTTTATAGGCAAGGAAACAGAGGCACAGAGAGGTTGGGTAAGTTGCCCAAAGTGGTCACAGCTGATAACAGACAAGAGACCAGCTTTGAGACAGGTAGTCTGGCTGTAGAATTCAGGCTCTTAATTACTATATCAGATGGCATTCTGTACTCAATACATTGCATTCATGCTTTAAGTTCAGGACTTATATGTTTATAGCCACCTTTTAGCAGTGGTTTTCAAATTCTAGTGTTCAACACAATCATTTGAGAAGCTTGTTAAAATTTGGAGCCCTAGGCCTCATACTGCGAGGTTCTGATCTGATAGGCATGTGATAGGACCCCTGTTTTTGATGAATACCTCCAAGTGCTACTGATGGAGAAGGCTGGAAGACCATGTATAAGAAACTGCTATAGAAGATGAGCTCGAGTCCGTGGTTCAATGAAACACTTTCTTTTTTTTTTTTTTTTAATTTATTTATTTATTTATTTATGGTAGTCACAGAGAGAGAGAGAGAGAGAGAGAGAGAGAGGCAGAGACATAGGCAGAAGGAGAAGCAGGCTCCATGCACCGGGAGCCCGACGTGGGATTCGATCCCGGGTCTCCAGGATCGCGCCCTGGGCCAAAGGCAGGCGCCAAACCGCTGCGCCACCCAGGGATCCCAATGAAACACTTTCAGATATGGATTCCAGATAGATGGCCGAGTCATTTGCTCTTATGTGTGGGTTTGCCAGATGGAGTCAGGGAATAAATCTTCCTTTACCACTGCCTGTAAGACACACGCTGCCACGGAAGCTCTCTTGCCCTTCCTTGGTGGCCACCAAACAGTGTCAGTGACAGGCTGGCATGTTGGTCATCAGAGGGGGGTTATATATGAAGGCAGAAGAGGATCTGGTGGGGAGGGAAGTTCCATGTGAGTGTAAGACAAAGCAGTTCACTTAAAAACTTGCCATGACTGCTCTCATTCTTAGTTTATTGCTGATTTTATCTATCTTTGTATTGTACAAAAATTCTTAACAGTGATAGATGTGCATATCTGAGGTGGAGAGGACTTTGGAAGAATAACAGCCACAGGATGTGAGGCAGAGGTGCAGTGATACTATCTGACTCCTGTCTTATACCTCAGGGCAGATTGTCCTTAGATCATTTGAGCAGGATGAGCATCAGTTCTGTGAGTGGCAGGTTCTTAGAATGTCATTTTAGTATCTTTTGCAGGAAATTAATTCTTCTCTTTATTAAGGATTAAATCGGACTACTTAGGGTGCCTGCGTGGCTCAGTGGTTTAAGCATCTGACACTTGATTTTGGCTCAGGTCATGATCTCAGGGTCCTGGGATCAAGCTCCACATTGGGCTCCATGCTTAGTAGGGAGTCTGCTTGAGATGTTATCTCTCTCTTTCCCTCTGTTTCTCCCCCTGCTTTCCTTCACTCTCTGTCTCTCTGAAATAAAATCTTTGAAAAAATTTAAAAAAAATAAAAGGGATTACTTATCCATAAGTAAACTTTTAGAGACAGTAAATACAATGCTTCTATGCACAAATGTTAAGTGTGCATAGAAATCAAGCTGTTTTACATAGATATGTGTGTATACGCATGTATAACTACCAGATCAAAATCTAGGTTGTTTGCGATACCACACAAGGCTCTTTTGTACCCCTCCTCATTCAGTACCCTCCTCTGCTTTCCAGATTAACCTCTCTTCTGATTTCTTTTCTTTTCTTTTTTAAGATTTTATTTGTTTATTCATGAGAGAGACACAGAGAGAGAGGCAGAGGAAGAAGCAGACTCCATGCAGGGAGCCGGATACGGGACTTGATTCCAGGACCACGGGATCACGCCCTGAGGCAAAGGCGGACACTCAACCACTGAGCCACCCAGGCATCCCTCGCTCTTCTGATTTCTGTCACCATAAATTTGTTTTGCCTGTTCTGGGCACACATCTGATAAAGAGAGTCATACAACGTGTAGTCCCTTGGGGCTGGCTTCTTTTACTCAGCATGTTTTCAAGCATTTGTCAATGCTTTTTTCCTTTTTGTGGCTGCATAATATACCGCTGCATCTGATGGGCCACACTGGGTTTATCCATTCATCTTGTGACTGACATTTGGGTAGTTTCTACTTATTGGCTGTTGTTCCCAGTGCTGCTGTGAACATTCCAGTTTGTGTGGACTTGTGTCCTTGTTCTCTTGGTAAATACCTGGGAGAGGGACTGTAGGGTTATATGTAAACTTTGTGTTTTATTTTTTTTGAAGTACTGCCAAAGTGGCTTTGTGACACTTTTTAAATGAATTTTTTCTCTGTATTATTTTCTCCTTTGTGTTTAAGCAGCTGCTATTTTTCTGATCCCTGGAGGTGAATGCTTAGCTTATTTTCAACTTAACTTTTTTTTCTAAAATAAATGTTTTTCAGTTGTGACTCCATGATTTACTAGCATGCAGGCACTGCTATTTTCTTCATTATGCTCACTTCAGAATTTTGTCATTTACATCTTCTTGGACCAATGTGTTCTTTAGAATTGTGCTTCCATTTTGCATTCATATAAAAAGTAAAATAGGAGCAAAATAAGTTGGTCAGGGTATTTCCAAAACTTGTTCAGAGAGTCCCACTCTTCAGAATCACTCTATGGAAAGTATTTGTGTTTCTCTACACAGTCTTGTCCTCTGTGGGTGATGCATCATTTCCCAAAAGAGTACTGCTTTGTTGTCTTTGGGATTTTTCAAATTCTGTAAGTTTTTATGCTCTGACTTTGGTGATTCTACCAGAAAGTATCAAGGAAAAGTTTGAAGCAATAACCAAGCAATAACTCTTCATCAGATGGTTATTATATTGTGTGTGTGTGTGGTAGAAACATCAAGATCAATTATGCCTCTAGCAATAATAAACATTCACAGATAGGAAGACAGTGACTTATATACCACAGTTAATTTCAAAAATGCTAAAATGTGAAAAAAAAAGTACATCTTAAAATTGTTGAAATGTATTGTCCATAGTGCAAGCTTGTGAATTGTGTTAGTCAAATCTGTATCTTTCCTTTTTTTTTTTTTTTTTTACCTTTAGGGAAAAATGCCATTTTTACATATGTCAATTTCTGCTTTATGTATTTTGAGCCAATTTTGTTAGTGGCATACAAATTCAGTCTTGGTGTGTAATTGAACAATATGTCATTATCTAGTGACTATCTTTGATTTCCTATGATATTGTAGGGGGAGCAACTTAACTTTGGTAAAGGTTTGTCTGGCAGAGCATTCTACCCTTTCATCTCAATCATTATGTATTGTTCTATTTTGCATGTGCCCTTTGTAGAGGACATTTAGTTGGATCTTTTTAAGTCCATGTTTTTAAACTTGGTCCTGTTTTCATTTATGTTCATTGTAAATGTATCATTTATTACTACATAACAAAACAGTATTCCAAAGTAAACACCTTAACAGGACACTGGTTTATTTTGTCCCACCATTATGTGAATTGGCTGGCAATTAATGAATTTCTGTAATCTGGGTCCATGCATGTGGTGGCATTTCAGCCAGGATCCCTCAACCTCATTTCTCTTCTTTTATGATCTTATAGTACTTCAATAGTAGCTAGGAACTCATGCTAATTTAACCTGTTTTTTTTAGTGTTAGGTAGATATTATTTCTATGCGGGTTAAACCACAACTCGTACAGAATTCCCATTTAACGAGTCAGCAGGACCGACCAGTTGCGAAGCCCATGCTCTGCCACTGTTCTTTGTGCCCCGTGGAATTGGTCTGTCCCTGAGCTGATTAAAACTCTAAACAACAACAACAACAACAAACAACCAAAAACCCAAGTCATAACAAGAAAGCTAGTATTAATTAGTAATTAAGGTAAAATTTAAGGGTAAATGACATCACTTTCAGTTAGGACTGAGTAGCCAAAAATGTGGAGCTGTGACTTGCTGCATGTGATTATTTGAACTTTATTTTATCTACTACTATCAAACTTTTGTGCAATGGGCAATTTTTAGGGATTGCATTTGACATATTGTAACTAAAACATAGGGTTTCTGGCCATGGTTCATACTTGGGGACCATTATTTTCCCCTGGAAGAAGTTGGAGAGCCGCTGATTGACTTTAAGAAAGATTGTTTGTGTGTGTGTGTGTGTGTGTGTGTGTGTGTGTGTGTGTGTGAAGTTTGTAGGAGAATCCTTAGATAGTTATAGTAGTAAACCAAATTGTAGCTTCTTAGTAGATTGGAATCTGTTACATAAACTAGATTATTAATAGAATTTGAAAATTAGAAAATACTTAATTTTGGGATACCATCTGATTATAACGTGTCATAATCTTCCATTTTTCACTGATTTTTTTTAAGATTTTATTTATTTATTCATGAGAGACACAGAGAGAGAGAGGCAGAGACACAGGCAGAGGGAGAAGCAGGCTCCATGCAGAGAGCCTGACATAGGACTTGATCCTGGGTCTCCAAGATCAGGCCCTGGGCTGAAGGTGGCGCTAAACCGCTGAGCCACCCAGGGTGCTCTGCATTCTCTATTTTAGTGGATTATTTTCATAGTCTTTATATAGTGGTGGTTTTAAGATCTTATATAGCTTTAATTCATCAGTCTACCATCTAGTGATATTATGCCACTTTACCTGTAAGATGAGAACCTTAAATCACTGTTGATTTAATTTTGATTTCTCCCTTCCCAGGCTTTGTGCTGTCTTACTTTTACATATATTATTGACCTAACACATTTGTTATTTTTGCTTTAAACAGAACAGTAAATCTTTTAAAGAGACTCACATCATGAGGGAACAATGTTTACTCACATAGTTACCATTAGTATTCTGAATTCTTTTGTGGAGATACAGATTTTCATCTGCTAGTTTTTTTTTTTTCCCCCGTGCCTAAAGGACTTTCGAATTTTTTATAGTGCAGATCACATACTGATGAATTCTTTCAAGTTTTTATGTCTGGAAATGTCTTTGTTTCAAAAAAAATTTTTTTTAATAGTGAAGGAGGCAGGAGGGACAGAGGGAAAGAATCTTTTCTCTCTCTCTCTCTCTCTCTTTTTTAATTAGAGAGAGAGTATGAGTGAGGGAAGTGAGGGCAGAGGGAGAGGGAGAGAGAGAGAATCCCAAGCAGACTGCCCACTGAGTGTGGAGCCTGACCCGGGACTCAATCCCAGGATCCTGATAAGATCATGACCCAATCTGAAATCAAGAGCTGGCTGCCTAGCTGGCCCACCTAGGCACCCTGGAGAGAGAGAATCTTAAGCAGGTACCATGCCCAGTGCAGAGCCTAACATGGGGCTCTATTTCACGACCCTGAGATGACCTGAGCTGAAATCAAGAGCTGGACACTTAACCTACTAAGCCACCCAGACACCCTTCACCTTCACTTTTGAGAGACATTTTTCAGGGTGTAGATTGAATTGGGTCTGAGTTTTTCATTTAGCCATTTTAGGCAGGATATAAGTCTAGTCTCTATTACTCCATCTTGACCAGAAGCAAAAGGACCTCACTTAAGTACGTGCATTAAAGTCCTACAGTCCTGAACCCAAAATACAGACTTCGTCACTATGGTTTTGCTGATGTCCATCCGTGCAGGTGAGAGCTTGAAAGAGGATAGAACCTAGGCTGAATCCCCTGAATTTGTTCCTGGTGCTTCCTAGGAAATGTCACTGGAACGTTTTTGTACTAAAATGAGGAATCTCTTTCCTTCTTTCCACATTGCTTTTCCCTCGTGAAAATACTTGCTTTGTTGAAATGGTACCTGCTGCTTTGTAGCTAACATAGATTCATTCTGCTTTAGAACTTGAAGTGATAATCTAGTAATGGAGTGTATCCAGTCTCCCGGTCATTCTGGCAGGTGAAGAACTGAGTCCTGGGTCACGGAGGGCCTTGCTCAAGACTGCCTCTGCAAAGTTGGGATTCCATGTAGAAGCTCATGATAGGAGCATTCAACTGAAGTGATTTCACTGAATATTACCAGTAATTTCCAGTAAATTTCCTTTTTTTAAGAGACAGGTTTTATTGAAGCTGGAAGGAGAAATCTTTTTTATCAAATGTCCTTTTATGTGTGCAGAGTGTGTGTGTGTATGTGTGTGTGAGTATTTGGATTTGCTGTATATCCCATGTATTATGTTTTCAATTAAATCAAGTACCAGCTTTCTTAGGGGGGGGAAATCAACCGTGAGAATTTTCTGTTTTATCTTACCTAACCATGTCAACAGGACAAAATGATGGTAATGTCAGGCAGTGGATCCAAACTGTGTATTGCCTCCCCTGGGTGTGTTGCTGTAGGAAAAGGTCTTGATAACTAAGGATGTCTGCTCTGAATACTGCTTACTCCATTTTTAGTGTGGTGCCTGCACGTGTGAAAGCACCTGCGTGTCAGCAGATTATGTGACTACAAAGTTATTTTGGATGCAGAGAGATACTGATAGAACTTCCCCTCCGACAGCTGGAGCCACAGCTAAATGTTGGTTTTCACTGCACATTCTGGGTGTCAGGAGAAGTATTAGGATAGTGAGATACTTAAGTTACAGAACCTAGGCAGAAATCAGTCTAGTATTTTATCACATATTTCTATTCCTTCTATTTATTTATTCATTGTAATGCACCAGGGAGCATCCCATGATTTCCTATTAATACTTCAGCTGAATACTCTAGTAGATATGACCATAAAAAATGCTGCTGGCCAGTGAATACCAGGAATATTTCTTTTTTACTCCACATTATGACAGATTTCAACCCTTAGAATATGAAATGGATGATGGATACTCCTATGTCCATCAAATAGGCTTAATGATCGTTACTTTCTAAAAAAGAAAAAAGTTTTTTTTTTTTTTCAGAAGTATTTCAAAGTACAGACATAGTACCATTACAGTCCCTAAATGGGACAGTATGAAGCTCTAAGAACATTATTCTACACCTTACCCTACCTTACAAAATGTTTCTTTTAGACCAGCAAAATCTGGTCAGAAGTGTTGGTAAAATAAATGGTCAGTACTTGATTTACTTAAGTCATTGGGGTCTTAAAGTCAAAGGAAAAGATGGGCATCAATGAAGAGTAGCTAAAGGGTATGCGTAGAAGCTTGAGGATCTAGCGACAGGTCATCTGGGTGTTGAGATTGTTACGGGGCCATCACTTTGTGCTCTCAGCCAGCCCTACTCATCCTCTGGGACGGAGGGAGAGGCCAGAGGTGGACTTTCTGAAAAGAAATGAGAATGTTGATGATTGCATGACAGCCCTTGCCTGAGTCTTATTTTCTTCCTCTCTGTATGAGAACTCAGCAGAAGAACACTGAAAATAAGAAATCTCTTTGGCTGATTTAGGGAGAGGCATCTGGGCCAGCTTTTTTCCTTCTTTGCCCTTGACTGTTGGTTTTAATTACTAAACAGCACTGAATTTTCTGAACTGAAATACACTAGGTCGTCCTATGTATGTAAGACCTTTCTCTGCTTTTACCTAAATTCCCTGGGTTGTCCTAACCACTTTGTGGAGGAAGATGTAGTCTGGACATCTACTCCGGGGCCAAGAGTTCTGCCTAGCCTTAAAACAAATGTTTTCAGGGGATCCCTGGTTGGCCCAGCGATTTAGCACCGCCTTCGGCCCAGGGCATAATCCTGGAGACCCGGGATCGAGTCCTGCGTCAGGCTCCTGGCATGGAGCCTGCTTCTCCCTCTGCTTCTGTCTCTGCCTCTGTCTCTCTCTTTCTCTCTCTCTCAATCTCTCTCTCTATCATGAATAAATAAATAAAATCTTAAAAAATGTTTTCATTAAAGTTTTTTTTTAAGATTTTATTCATGAAAGAGAGAGGCAGAGGCAGAAGCAGGCTCCATGCAGGGAGACACAGGGCCGATCCTGGGTCTCCAGGATCACGCTCTGGGCTGAAGGCGGCGCTAAACTGCTGAGCCACCTGGGCTGCCCTGTTTTCTTTTTCTTTTCTTTTCTTTTTTTTTCCTGTTTTCATTAAAGATTTAAAAATTAAAAAAAATTTTATTTGGTAGCAGGAATAGTATTTGTTAGCAAAAGAGCATTCCTTTGGAGCATAATACTACTCTTGAGGTATCCTGTGTATCCCTTTCTTTCCTCCTAAGAAATATTCTGAATTCTGTATTTATTATCCCAATGATTGTCTTTGTTGCTTTACTATGTAGATATTTGTATACCCAAACAACATATTATTTTTTTTTTCGCTTTTGAAATAGAAAGTGTTCTTCTCCCTATTTTTCTGAGATGGTCCATGTAGTTGTGCTAGTATGTGATTTTATTTTATTTTATTTTATTTTTTATCACGGGTCAGGAGTTTCCTGCCTTGAATGTACAACATATTTTCCCATCCTACTCTAGATAAGCATTTAGCCCATTTCCTTTCTCTTTTACCAAGTGTGCTTCTTTGACATCATACATATCATCTATTGCAGTGCTCAAGAATTTAG
The DNA here is from genome assembly GCF_003254725.2 of Canis lupus dingo. Taxonomy (NCBI): domain Eukaryota; kingdom Metazoa; phylum Chordata; class Mammalia; order Carnivora; family Canidae; genus Canis; species Canis lupus. Next base: position 11,410,428 of record NC_064248.1, on the reverse strand, counting down.
TATGTTTACACCTAGGAGTAAAATTACTGGCCCATCACTTAGGCACATCTTCCATAGGAACAGACAGCAGCAATGGTTTTCTGAAGTGGCCGTACCAGTTTCCATTCTGAACAGACTTCTTTTTTTTACTCTCTCTCCCTTTCTCCATCCCACCCCCCAAATGGGTGAGTTTGACGTGCATGTATTTCTTCAAGTTTTTATATTTATCGTTTACGTGTGTATCAGTCAGTGGTTCTGCAGGGCCACAGTGGGGGAGACGAGCATTACCCTGGCTACCCACAAAATGTCTTGTTCCCCAAAGTGTAACCACTTTCACATCTTTGTTCTGGTTGCTTTGCATGTTGGTGAGTGCAAGGCTAAAGGTCATTGGAAGCTCTGAGTGTGTCAAGAGGCCTCGTTGATCAATTTCTTTGTGAGGTGATCCAAGTATGCTGGTTGCTGGCAGACACCCCTCCCCCTTATCAGTATCTTTGCATTCTATAGCTGATCTGGTTCTGCAGAGAAGACCCTCCTACCTCTAGTCCATGATGGTGCAGGTGGGTAAAGGATGATTGCCAGTAGCCAGGAGACTCATGGGGAGAAGATTGGTGGTGATGGTGGTGACAGGGGTGTCAGCACCGCTTGCGTCCCTTGTCTTTGGTGTGGTGTTCTCATGTGTGTTGGGTTACCCTTGGGACCCCGACTGATTCTTTCTGGAGATGAGTAGTCTTCTGTGGGAGCTAGAGGAGATCAAGGGGTCCCATAGCTCTCACAAGCCTCATCCAGCCCTCTTATGAGCTCAATCCTTTTCTCTGCCCGCCCCCAGACTTACTTGCTGCCACCAGTTCCCAAGCCCTTAGAGGGCCTGGAGTCAGGTTCTGCCTCTTGTCTCCCCCCTCCCCCCCATTGATTCTGCTTCATCACCTTGGTTAAGTGAATCACTTCTGGTCCAGTCTGGCTTTTTTGTTGTTGTTTTAAGATTTTATTTATTTGACAGAGAATGAGCGAGCACAAGCAGGGAGAGCTGCAGGGAGAGGGAGAAGCAGACTTGATCATGACCTGAGCCCAAGGCAGCCACCTAACCATTGAGCCCCAGGGCTTTTGAGTCCTAAGAAATTGCCTTAACTGAATTTTACTACTTTGTTAGTAGAGGTCTCTCCCTAATATCTGAATTTACCTTTTCCCATGATTAAGAGAGTTAATGTCTTTTCACATGTCCATTGTTTCATTCCTTTTTGATTTTGTGGCTGTTTAGGTCTTTTGCCAATTTCCTAACCTTGGTTTTAAATTCTTTCCTCCTTCTTTGTATGAGTTCTGTATTTTGGATACCAACCTTTTAATGGTGTTTGGCTTAGCTCTTCACTTTATGGTGTGGAATTTTGGTGAACAAAGGTTCTTAATTTCAAGGTGAATTTATTGATATTTTAGTTTGTGATTTACATTTTTCCTATCTTGTTTAAAAAATCCTTTCCTATTCTAAAACCTGTGGTTTTGTCTTTGCATTTAGACCTTTGCTCTACGTGGAGCTGGTTGAAAATTCCTATGATGATAAATAGGGATTTGGCTTCATTTTGGACACAAGATACATGTTACTTGTATCACATACAGCACATGTTACTTACCAGTGCGCACCCTGCCTTTGAGCTGTGGTGTCAGCTGTTATAAATCAAGCTTCTGTCTGTCTGGGGGGCACTTTCCTGGCTACTATCTTCTGATGTGTTGGTCAGTGGGTCTACCTCTGTGCCATGACCGTATTAGCTTCACTTATGGAAGCTCTGTGTGCTCTCTTGCTGTTTGATCAGATTGTTAATCTTTTGTTTCTTTCAAGAAATTATTGAAATAGAGGGATGCTTGGGTGGCTCAGAGGTTGAGCATCTGCCTTTGGCTCAGGGCCTGATCCTGGGATCCGGGATCGAGTCCCACATTGGGCTACCTGTGGGGAGCCTGCTTCTCCCTCTGTCTATGTCTCTGCCTCTCTCTCTCTATCTCTCATGAATAAATAAATAAAATCTTAAAAAAAAATTAATGAAATGGGAATTAAACGCACAATAGAGGAGTATTAAAAATCAAAAGCTCCTTCTTCGAAAAGCTAAGTGAAATACCAATTGTGGCACAGTTAAAGAAGAGAGAGAATGCGTGATAGGAATGGGAAAGGTTAATCATTAAGATATTATTATGAACAACTCTGTCAATAATAATGATATAGAAGTTCAATTACCCCCATATTGGCCACCCTGCACCCATGGCACTGACACTTACCTGTGTCCTTCTGGAATATGTTTCCTGCCATCCACCCTTCTCAGAAGGAACCATTATCAAGAACTTGGGATTTCTCATTCCTGTGTGTGCACTTTTGTTCATACATACATGCACATCTCCAAGACGTGCACACCTCCAAAAGTGTGTGCTCGACGTTTAGCCTGTACAAACAGGGCCATATCCAGTGTCCAGCCTGCTCTACTGTCCCCATTCTCAGAGGCTCACCCTGTGTTAACTCAGTTCAGCCATGTTTTATTGTTGCATGGGATTCTGTTTTAAAAATGTACCACGTGGATGGAACTGGAGGGTATTATGCTGAGTGAAGTAAGTCAGTCGGAGAAGGACAAACATTATATGTTCTCATTCATTTGGGGAATATAAAGAATAGTGAAAGGGAATATAAGGGAAGGGAGAAGAAATGTGTGGGAAATATCAGAAAGGGAGACAGAACATAAAGACTGCTAACTCTGGGAAACGAACTAGGGGTGGTGGAAGGGGAGGAGGGCGGGGGGTGGGGGTGAATGGGTGACGGGCACTGGGGGTTATTCTGTATGTTAGTAAATTGAACACCAATAAAAAATAAATTTAAAAAAATAAATAAAGGTTTGGGAAAAATAAAAAAAAATGTACCATGTTTATGGACGTTTGGGTGCTTATTCTATTCCAAACAATGCTGCTATGAATATCTTATGTGGGGTCTACCTAGGTTTCTCCTCAGGCTGGATGCCTACCTACAGACCCACCAGCTTGTTCACATGCCTATCTTCAACCTCCCTAGATACTGCCAACATGGCCTCCAGACTGGTAGTAGTTTAATTGATTTTTTTTTTCTTCCAGTGCCTGAAGATCTCTCATTAGAAGAGAGAGAAGAACTTTTAGACATTCGTCGAAGAAAGAAGGAACTTATTGATGACATTGAGGTAAAAAAGCAAACCAAAAACTCTAGTTGGTTTTTGCTTTTAGGTCAAATAGTCAAGTAGCTTCATGAAAATGTAAAAAGTGGGAATCTCGTGTGTCTGTATCCTAACACATGAAGTGAAGGCAAGCAATAGAACCTCACCCTGAGACTGGTGGTTAAGGGCCTGATACTGGCCTCGGCACCTTCTCCCCAGTCTTCCCAAGAAGAGAAGACCATGGCTGTGAAGAAGGCAGGGAGCACGGTCAAAGGGTGGGGAGGAGGAGCCACAGTGAGTGAGCTCAGGACGGTTTTACACACAGACACTCTAGAATCTGCCTGGTTGACCCCTCTGAGCTTGTTCTGGTAAGAGATGGATAGGTAATAATTGTGTTTTCTCCAGAGTTGGGGCTGTTCTGACTGTGAAGCTCTCTCTGTCTGGATAGAAAGTACTGATTTTTCCATCCCTAAGATGCCCACGTGAGACCTCAGGGAAGCTTCTGTCTGGGAGGCTAAAGTTTATCTGTGTCTAGGAGGGGGATGGTAAGGAGCCTGTGCCCAAATGTCTGTCTGCTTTTTTTGGCAGAGGCTGAAATATGAAATTGCCGAAGTGATGACTGAGATTGACAATCTGACTTCAGTGGAGGAGAGGTAAACAGTTGGTGCCACACTGCTGAGTTACTAACCTCTTCTTTCCCTGCCTCAGCTGCCATGTGACCACAGCAGGGGCGGGCAGGACCATTGGAGACACTCAAAGTGGGGCAGCCTCTGTGGGGCCGTTGGTTCCTCTGCTCTCCACCCCCAACCCCTTCCTGCTCTCCGTGGAGGAGTCAGGGTGCTTCTTCAGGGGCCACAGCCACAGCCTGTCCTCTCTCTTCTCTGGAAGCACAGGCCCCTCCGAATTAACCACAGAAGCAGCCTTTATGTAGCCGTTTTCTTGTTATTGGCTTTTTCTGGAGAAGGAATCCAGTGTAGAGAAGAGCCTGGGGAAGCCATGTGTGCTACTTCTGCTTTAGGGGGTAGAGGGTGGAGGGAGAGGGGTGCGTGGGGGAGCCTAGGCAGTTTTCTGCACCGAGATGCTGACCAAAGTGCCATGGAGACTGCATGCCCCCTTGCGCTTGGCGCAAACTTTGGCTAACCATTTCTTCACTGTTTGAAATGCATAGCAAAACTACCCAGAGGAACAAGCAGATAGCCATGGGGAGGAAGAAATTCAACATGGATCCCAAAAAGGTAAGCAGACATCCCAGGTTTCTGACATATAAGAAATTGAGGTTCACCGATTTGACTGGCTCTCTCATTTTGGACAGAGGTGGTCATCTGCCCTCATGAAAAATACTGAGACTTGATGTTAAATTTTTACTATGTAGGGGCTCCTGGTGAGTAGGGTAAAGAAGAAGCTCTGTTGATCTGGTCCCTGGTCTTTGCATGTGAGGCTCCAGGCGAGGCTGGGCCTCCTGGGAGCGATGGGTGTGTGCTGACCAATAGTGGGACCATTGGTGGGGCCGGGTCAAGCACTATATCTTCTGCTGAAGCATGGCCCACAGCTCGAGGAGTGCTTGGTCAGGGCACAGGTTGGGGCTGGTGGGCAGGGCTGCAGCCTGTGGGGCTGCTGGGGGGTTAAATGCTTCAAGTCAGAGGACTTTGTTCCTTTCGTTCACCTTCGAGAGAAGATGTCTGCATGAAGGGTCAGGGAGCTCTCCTGACTTGAGCCAATACAGTGTTCAAGTTGGATTGTCTAGGAAAACACCTGAAAGCAATGAAACCTGCCACACAAACCCCTTTCTTGAGGAGTCGAGTTCATAGAGTTGGCTTAATCAGCAGATGTGCTAAGCATTGGCAGCATCTCGAGTGATACTTCACAAGTGGCTCTTTTAAAAACTGGACCTTAATGTTTTATGGTGCAGTGCAGGATAGTGCGCCAGCAAGGTCATGGGTGAGCCCACGTCCTCCCCCAGTGAAACACAAATAACCTATATTTTAGTGGTTCCATGACTTCTTCAGGATCTTGCCTGTCCTCAGTCTCCCAACACCAGGTGTCAGCTTTATAATCATGAGGGCTGACTCACGTTTATTGAGAACTTGGCATGTGTTGGGAACTGCTAATGAAGCACTGTAATTAGTATACTTAATCTTACGAGGTGGGTTCCATTTTAATTCCTATTGTGCCGTTGGGGACAATGGGGCACAGAACCACTGAGACCAGCCCAGTGTCCTGAGCCAGGAATCCATCTCAGACTCAGGCCTGTAACTACTGCACTTTCCTGAGCTCCTGTGGGACTCTGGGGTTGGATGTCCCGGAACCCTGCTCAGCCCTGGGGATCCTCTTCACCACATCTAAGCAAGCAGGGGCTTTATCTGCTTTGCCTAGGCCATGGCCAGGCTTCATTTTACATATAGACCTCTTCACCTGAAAGATTTTTTTTTTAAGATTTTATTTATTCATGACAGATACACAGAGAGAGGCAGAGACACAGGCAGAGGGAGAAGTAGGTTCCATGCAAGGAGCTCAATGTAGGACTCAATACCAGTACCCCAGGACCACACCCTGAGCTGAAGGCTGATGCTCAACTGCTGAGCCACTCAAGCATCCTATCACCTGAAAAATTTTTTTCTTTTTTCTTTTTTTTAAAGATTTTATTTATTTATTCATGAGAGACATAGAGAGAGGCAGAGACACAGGCAGAGGGAGAAGCAGGCTCCTGATGGGGCTCCACAGGGAGCCCTATTTGGGATATGATCCTGGGACTCCAGGATCATGCCCTGTGCCGAAGGCAGGCGCTAAACCGCTGAGCTACCCAGGGATCCCCCGAAAAATTTCTAAGACACTAATTATTGGCTCTGCCCAACAACTTATTTGTAATCATGTTGCTCGGTAAAATCAGATGGTAAATTTAGTCTGCATGTAACCTGCAGGGGAAAAGTAATGAAAATTCCACTTTATAGATGACCATAGCACTGGTCTGAGTCTGTGGGGCCACCTTCACAAAATACCATAGACTGGTGGCTTGAACAGTAGACTCTGACTTTTTCACAGTCTCGGAGGCTGGAAGTCCGAGATTGAGATGCCAGCATGGCTGGGTTCTGGTGGGACCTCTCTTCCCAACTTATAAATGGCCTTCTTCTCACTGTGTCCCCACATGGCAGAGAAGAAGCAGGAGATAGTTCCCTGGTGTCTCTTCTCATAAGGGCATTAGCTCCATCAGATGAGAGCCCCGCCCAAATGACCTCACCTGACCCTAACTGCCTCCCAAAGGCCCCCGGTTCCTTTTTTTTTTTTTTTTTTAAATAAAGATTTTATGTATTTATTCGTGAGAGAGGGGGTGGGCAGAGACATAGGCAGAGGGAGAAGTAGGCTCCATGCAGGGGCTCCAACGTAGGTCTCGATCCCGGGACCCCAGGATCACGCCCTGGGCCAAAGGCAGGTGCTCAACCACTGAGCCACCCAGGCATCCCCCAAAGGCCCCGCTTTCTTATACCATCACACAGGGTCAGAGCTTCAAGATCAGAATTTTGGGGAAACACAAACATTCAGTCCATAACAGCACTGAGTGATGTCATATGTGGGCTTGGGAAACAGGCTATCATCAGAGTAAAGACTTCCAGGCCAGTAGGAAATATTTTAAGTCACAGAGTGGTAACATTTTGAGCAAGGAGCTTTTGTTTGTGCAGATACATTAGATACCCAGTAGTAGCAGTCGGGGTTATAAGTGAGCAAGAGGAAAGATCAGTTCAATCAAAGAAGCTGGAAACATACTACAGCTTCTCTTTTATTCCCAGTCTCCTTGGAATGTCTTTAAAAATATAATGTATGGCTCTATAACAAGCACGAGTTCACTTAGAGGACTAGAAGTTGAGGGAACCCTGAAAGATAAAAAGATGAATGGTAGCCCAATGCACATCAGAAAAGAATTGCCGTGGGATGTGAGAACCACATCAGGGGTTCAGCTCATTCAGGGCAGCACGTTTGGGGCTTGAGACCATTGAGGGGATATCCAGACCACTTACCCTTGGCTGAGCTTGCACCAAGTAGTGGTGTGTGCCTCCACGTGGGAGATGGAGGTGTCTCTTCTCTGCTGGCCTCATGGAGGAGGAGGAGGAGGAGAAACACTTGTTCTGGAGACCAGCTTCTGAGCACCCCAATGGCCGCATCACTTGCTCCAGAAACAAATGGCGTTTAGGGAGACTATCAGAGATTCTTAAATACTAAGGTGAACACCCAGCCAGGAATCATTGAATGTATAAGCTGTTCGACCCCATGAGAGAGAAGTCAAACTCCACAGCGGAACTAACATAGGAGGAAACATTAAAAGTAAGATGTTATGTATATTATAAATATCATCAGAGATGATAGGGTGTTGGCTTATCCTTGGTGCAAAAACGAGGAGTTGTGGGAAAGATCCGGTGAAGTGAAGAACCAAAGCCCTGTGAAAACCCACAGTGTGGGGCAGGATCAGGGACGCTGGCAGGGTGGATGGTGATGCTCCCTCCATATTTTCCATAGCTCTGTGTGGACTCATGGGGGGTGTGGGGGGCAGGTCTGGCAGCTCGGATTTTATCCCATAGAAGTTCCAGGAGGAGAAGCTAGAAGACAGTGGGGGATGTATTTCAAATTATATTGGAGTATTTCAGAACTAGATTAAGAGAAAATTCTCAAATTCAAAGGGCTCACTAAATGCCAAGCAGGATAAAATTATCAGAGACTGATCCATAGAAATATCAAGTAAAATACCAGAAAGCTTGTGAATAAAGAGAAACTCACTGACTTTCCAGAACGGAAAGACCAGATGATCTAGGAAGAAACCAGAATCTCACCAGAAACACTGGAGCAAAGACAGCAGGGAAAGTGTTTTCCAAGGTCTGAGGAAGTGTGATTTAAAATCTGGAGTTCTGGGGAGGCTCGTGTGGAGCTGCGAGAAACCAAATAAGATAAAAATAATAAAACCTAGAATTCTGTATATCTAGACTGTCACTTGTGTGAGGAGGCAGGTGAAGACATGTCAGATATGCAAAGGCTCACAAAAGTAACTGCTAATGCCTTCTGTGAACTCTAGAAATCACGATTGGAGCAGCACACCTGTAACCGACCCAAATCCAAGAGCAGCTGCACTATGAAACAGAGATGGAAAGAAACCAGCCAAACATATGGTTAAGTCTAAATGAGAGCTTGATTATTGAAAGAGTGTTTAACAAACTAAAACCCCCAGATTACCTCAATACAGTTGACCCGGGATCCCTGGGTGGCGCAGCGGTTTGGCGCCTGCCTTTGGCCCAGGGCGTGATCCTGGAGACCCGGGATCGAGTCCCACATCGGGCTCCCAGTGCATGGAGCCTGCTTCTCCCTCTGCCTATGTCTCTGCCTCTCTCTCTCTCTCTCTCTCTGTGACTATCATAAATTAAAAAAAAAAAAAAAAAAATACAGTTGACCCTTGAGCAGCACTGGGTTTGGGCTGCGAGGGTCCATTTACATACACATGGGTTTTTTTAAAACATATAGTACAGTACTGGAAATGTATTTTTTCTTCCTTACGATTTTCTTTGTAACAATTTCTTTTCTCCAGCTTATAAGAATGTGGTTATAATACTATGATACTATTTTAAGAATACAAATATAGAATACATGTGATGTAGAAAATGTGTGAATTGACTGCTCGTGTTATGGGTAAGGCTTCTGGTCAGCAAGAGGCTATTAGGAGTCAGATTTTTCAGGAGTCAAAGGTTACATGCAGATTTTCGACTACGTGGGGCGTGGGGGTGGGCAGTAACCCCTGTGTTGAAGGGTCAGCTGTATCCATAGCAAGGGAGAAGGGAGCAGGGAAGTAAAGGTTGGCTAAGGTTTTCTGGACATCCAAGGATGAATGTAAGTTTAAATATTAAAATTTTAAGAGTAACCATTGGAAGTTAGGGATAAGATAGGATTTCCAAACTAGGAAACATCGAATAAAGAAAACTTAATTCAACAGAAAGCTGAAAAGACATGAGAAATACCCAGTGTATGTGAAGGCTCAGGAATCAAGTGGTAGCAAATCCATAATCACCATAAATTTGTGCTCAGTTACCGCTTACAAGGCACCTTGACATCAGGTTGAAGAAACAACAATAAAGCCCAGATGTGTCCTGATGGAGACATGCACCCAGGACCCATAGCGCCAGGGTTGAAAACCAGGAAATAGGAAAAGCAGATGAGGTGTAGTGGGTTCAATGGTGGCCCCCTCCAGCAGATTCTCCTATTTGATTTCCTAAATGATATTTTAAAACATTAACCTTGTCTAATGATACCAGAACATTTACTTTCTTTCCTTAACATTTATCTAGCGTACTTGGGTCTCCAGAGTTGCTGTAATAAATGACCACAAACTCAATGGCCTGAAACAACAAGGATCAGTTGTGTCACAGGCCCAGAGGCTAGAAGTCCAAGATCCAGGTGTGGGCAGAGTGGTTCCTTCTGGAAGCTCTGATGGGGAGTCTGCTCCCTGCTTCCCTCCACGGGGGATCGTGATCCTTGGTGTTCCCTGGCTTGCCCACCACTCTACACTCAGCCTGCGTGTCACATGGATGGTGATGCCGCCACTTCTGTCCTGTATGAGGATGCATGTCCCCTGGCTCCTGTGTTGTCGTCCTCTGCTTCTGCTTCTTGATTTTTCCTCCCTGATAATAGTTCCATTCTCCTTCGTAACTGTTCTCTCAGACTCTGGGTTTTGGCTCCATTTTCTCTTCCAGTCCCTGGCCTGGGCTTACCCCTGTGGTGCTGTGTTTTCCAGTACCTCTTGCAGAGGGGAGCTGGAGCTTGATTTGGGGCTCCTCTGGCTGTCTCCCATAACCTTGAAGCACAGAAGAGATGATCTTGTTCTGGACCTACTTGCTCTTCTCAAATCTGGTTTTTCAGGCTATGCATAGCCTCCCTGAGGAGCTCCTGAGTGTTTGAATTTTAGAGCAGGTCATGAGCATCCAGAGCTCAGAAAACCTCATCTCCAGGCCCGTTCAGTTCTGGGCAGAGCGTAGGCTGATGGAGTACCTGGGACTTTGTGACTGTGGCAATTGCTGGGCCTAGGGACTCTGGGGACCTCTGGGAGGCTGGAAAGGGCATGGGGCGGGATGGATGCAAAGCCATGGCCCCAGGGAAGGTGCACAGAGAGTAACGGCAGCAGAAGGGACCTGACTACAGGACAGCCTGCAGCGGTGGTTTCATAATTGTGGGGCCCCTGTCTCGTCTTTTGGTTAGTACTGCAGCCACAGTGGTCACAAAAGACCAGGCCAAGGATGTCACCCAGATGCCAACCAGGCACCCCCCAGGGAACACCTGTATCTCTTGGGCCCTTGGTCCCAAGACCTCGGGTCCTTTGGATGCTCTCTCCCCATCCCTTGCAGTTTTGGATGGGGGGGCAGCAGGGTCTGCTGATTCTACTTACCCTTGGGACACGGAGTCAAGACAGGCAGACCAGGGCAGCTGTGGCCTTGGACCACTTTTCCAGGGATGTTAGGGGTCAGACTGTAAACTTCAGCCCCCCTCCTGCCCTGGGCTCCCCTCCCTCACAGACCAGTGCAACATCCCGAGCCCTGCTTCCCCATCCAGCATGCTTCTCTGTGGGTGAATAAACACCAGCATTGTCACTTTTGTCCCCGGCCTCGCTTTCAGGGGACTGGGTAGGATAGGAGCATACTTGGGATGGAACGCTTCCTTATACTGTGTGCATGCCTTCCCACTTAGAGGATGGTATGGCGGGGGACGGGGGGCTGGTCTTCACTTTAGCTCCCACCAGAAATAGATGAGAGTTAATTTAGGATAGTCAGACATACTGATTTTTTGGTAAACTTTTTCATTTTTTGAAGAACAGCATATGGTGCACAAACTTTGAATGCACAGCTTGACAAATTTTTACAAATTGAAATCCTTGTGTAACCCAGAGCAAGATGCGGTTATAGGGCATCAGAAATGTCTCTCTGGTGTCTCCTCCTAGTGAATGAATTCCACCCCATCACCATAGAGTGGGGTTACCTGTTTTAAAACTTCATATAAATGGAATTAAGGTACACACTGTGTCATCCTTTTACTCTATGCCATGTCTGGCAGGTTCATCGATGTTGTACGCTTATTTTCTCTTATTGCTGTATTGTGTCCCATCATATGAAATCTACCAGAATAGATTTATCTCTTCTCTTATTGATGAGATGTTGGGTTGTTTTCAGTTTTGGGGAATTTTAGATAAGGCTGCTGTAGACATTCATGTGTTTGAAAAAAATGACAAAGACTTTCAGATGGAGCACATGGCGTGAGGAAGCCCAGGTCCCGGGCATGGAGAGTTGTAGCTGGAAAATCTCTCTGAATTTGTAGAAATAACCTCCAGCAAATAGAGGACAGAATCCCCTCACCAGCTTTGCCAATGTGTATTTTGAAACCAGCTCAGAGCTGTGTCAGAGGTAAATTTTTGCTATTATTAGGGCTTCTCAGGAGAGGAGCATAGCTAATTCAGGCCAGGACAGTACCCCTGCAGCCTTTCATTTAGAAATTGTCACCTGTGCCCTTTTGGGCCTTCAGGTGGGCATGGATTTTCACCAGCTTAAGCTCATTGGCCCAGTGATCAGTTAGCATGTTCAGCCACAGCCAATACAGCTTACACAGTGGGCTCTCCTCTTACATAGCAGAGGTGGCTGAAGGGTGTCAAGTGACAGGACACAGGCCCTGTGTTCATCGGGGCCTTTCCCTGGTCCACTGGCTGTAAGGGTTCTGGTCTTCATGTCTGCATTCAAGTCAGGAAGGAAGAAGAAGGAGCAGTGGCTGCTCACGAGTCCCTTTCTATCAAGAAAGTGACAGCTTCCCCAGGCACTCCCTACAGACTTCTTCCTGATCAGATTTGTGTCACAAGGTCACTCCTAGTTGCAAGGGAAGCTGGGAATGTGATTATTTAGTGAGGAACAGCAAGGATAAAGGGGAGCTTGGGGAGGGCGTGGGTTAGCCAACCACATATGACATGTTGCTCTCACACACAAAGCAGATTGATTGTTCTTCTGAGCTTGGGAAATTTGCTATTGTTACCACCTCTGCCTTTATCATCTCCAATAACTTCCTTATAATGATTTTCTCAGTAACCCGTTTATTTGTCTTTTAGCCCATTAACGTGCCAGGAGGAATGAATGTGCTTTCCTCTGATGGACAAAGTATACTCTGGGGGGTGAGGATCAGATTGTCCTGTTGTTTTTGCCATACCCCAGCCAGTAAGATCATTACTCTGGATGTATTTCTGTCTGTGAAAAATGAGTCTGGGCGACCCTCCTAACCAGAGCTTTCTTCCTTATGTCCCTCTTCAGGGAATTCAGTTTCTAATAGAAAATGACCTGCTGCAGAACTCCCCAGAAGACGTAGCCCAGTTCCTGTATAAAGGAGAAGGCCTAAATAAGACTGTGATTGGGGACTATCTGGGTGAGAGGTAAGTTGAAGGAGAATCAACAGTGCAACCTGGTCTCGCCCTCCACATCAAGGTCTGTCACAGTTTCCTGTGGGTCCAGGGCTGTGTGGGCCACTCCCCACCACCAACTTGGCCCTATGCTCTCATGTCCTCTCTCTGCCTTTGGGGGAGGTATGGGTCTCTGGGGCCAGGTGGGGTCTGTGATCTCTGGAAGCCTTTACTCGGGAGCCACAGCAGAACTGAAACTGACGCTGCCTTTCTCTGTACCTCAGAAAGCAGCTTTTTATTTTTTTTAAGATTTATTTATTTATTTGAGGGAGACTAGGGAGCGGGAGAGGCAGAGGGAAGAGAGCACTTCAAGCAGACTCTCCACTGAGAGCATGGAAACTGACTTGAGACCTGAGATCACGACCAAAATCCAAAGCCAAAATCAAGAGTCGGACACTCAACCAACTGAGCCACCCAGGTGCCCCCTAAGAAAGCATCTTAATCTTCTTTTCACGTTTTGCCCCAAAATAGACCAGATTTCTTCATGATTTTCTTCCCCTGTTGCTTGGGGGTGATGAGTGAAGGTGGGAAGTTATTAATTTTTTAAATGGAGAGAAGCTGGTCAGATTTTACATTCCCAGCTTTCTCCAGTTAGTCCATTTGCTGTGCTTAGCACAGGTTAGGGCAGGAATCATGTCCCCTGAGTCAAGGACCAAACAAGAGAGTTTTTAAACAAGAGCCTAACAGTTGTTCAACCAGAGTGGTTTCTGTTTCTAGCTTTTTATTAAAAATACTTGGTCAAAAGTGGAAAGCTGAACACTTAACTCATTCTGTGAGGCCACCACTACCTGATACCCAAACCAAAGACCTCACAATAAAAAAAACACAAAACAGTAGATAGACCAGTATCTCCTATGACTATTGAAGCAAAAATTCGCAATTCAATATTAGTAAATTAAATCCAGCAATATGTAAAAATGACTCTACACTAATACATTCATCCCCATGCATACATTCATTATTCTGTGAATGCAAGGTTAGTTCAGCATGCAAAAGTCAAAGCGATAGACCATTTCAATACAATAAAGAGTAAAACCCACATGATCATCCTAATAGATGCTGGAAAGGCATTTAACAGCATTCACTGCTTCAGGACAGAAGCACTCAACAAGCCAGGAAAAGACAGGAACTTCCTCAATATGATGTAGGGCACCTGTAAAACTTACAAGTTCACTTCATGCATTCTCCTAAGAAGAACAAGATAAGGTTGACTGTTCTCACCACTTCTCTTTGACATGGTACTGGCAGTTCTAGTTAGGCAAGAGAATGAAATTAAAAGCATCTAGTTTGGGGGATCCCTGGGTGGCTCAGCAGTTTAGTGCCTGCCTTCGGCCCAGGGCATGATCCTAGAGTCCCGGGATCGAGTCCCACGTCGGGCTCCTTGCATGGAGCCTGCTTCTCCCTCTGCCTGTGTCTTTGCCTCCCTCTCTCTTTGTCTTTCATGAATAAATAAATAAAATCTTAAAAAAAAAAAGCATCTACTTTGGAAAGGAAGAAATAAAACTGTTTGTAGAGGACTTAATTGTATATGTAGAAAATCCTGAGGAATCACTAAAAGCATTATTAATAAGTTCAGTAAGGCTGCAGGATATAAGATTATTATGTCAAATTCAATTATAGTTCTAAATGGTGGCAATGAGCAAGCTTGGAAAAGCTATTAAGAAAAACAACTCTCTTTTATAATAGCATTAGAAGGAATAAAATACTTGGGAATGGATTTAACAAAAGCATAAAATTTTTATTCTGAACTATAAAACTGAAAAAAAAAAAAGACCTACATAAATGGAAAGATGGCCCATGTTCATGGATGGGAAGACTTAGTAGTACAAAGATGGCAGTACCACCTACCTTGATCTGCAGATTTAACTCATTCCCTATCAAGATCCTAGCTTACTTCTTTGTAGAAGTTGACAAACTCATCCTAAAATTAATGTAGACATTCATGGGACCCAAAATAGCCACAATCTTGGAAAGAAGAGAGTTTTGCAGAACCTACATTTTATGATTTTAAGACAGATTAAAGCTAAAATAGTCAAGATGGCATGATACTGGTGTAAGAGTATACTTCTAGGTCATGGAATAGAATGGAGAATCTAAAAATAAACCCTTAAATTTACTGTGAGATGATTTTCTTTTTAAGATTTTACTTATTTGAGAGAGAGAGAGCGAGCACAAGTAAGGGAGAGGCAGAGAGGCTTGACACTGGGCATGATCCTGGGACCCTGAGATCTCATGACCTAAGTCTAAGGTAGCTTAACAGAACCATCCAGAATCACTCCTGTCAAATGATTTTCAGTAACGTTATCAGGACAGTTCAGTGGGGGAAAGAAGAATCTTTTTTAACAAATGATCTGGGATACCTGGATATCCACATGTAAAAGAATACCACTGGACCACTCACCATATGCAAAAATTAAACTGGATCAGAGGCCTACATTTAAGAAGGAAACTATAAAACACTTAGAAGAAAATGTTAGGGGTAAATCTTTGTGACCTTGGATTAGGCAAGAGTTTCTTAGATGTGACACCAAAAACATAAATAGCAAAAAAAAACAAAAACAAAAACCTAGGTAAATGGGACATCATCAAAATTGAAAACTTGGGGATCCCTGGGTGGCGCAGCGGTTTGGCGCCTGCCTTTGGCCCAGGGTGCGATCCTGGAGACCCGGGATCGAATCCCACGTCAGGCTCCCGGTGCATGGAGCCTGCTTCTCCCTCTGCCTGTGTCTCTGCCTCATTCTCTCTCTCTCTCTGTGACTATCACAAATAATAAATAAAAATTAAAAAAATATATATATATTTAAAAAAAAAATTGAAAACTTGTGTTTCAAAGGATGTCATCAAGAAGGTGAAGAGGCAATCTACAAAATAGAAATCTTTCCAAGTCATGTATAAGTCTGAGAAGGACTGCTATCTAGAATATATAAAGAACTCTTACAACTCAGTAACAAGACAATTACAAATGAGAAACATCTGAATGGACATTTCTCCAAAGAAGATGTGTAAATATATGATAAGGCCATAAGCACACGACAGGATGTTCAGCATCCTTAGCCCCCATCAGGGAGCTACAGATCAAAACCATAGTGAGCTGCCATTTCACACCCACTGGGATGTCTGTAATCATAATAAAAAGATAATAAGCATTGCCAAGGATGTGAAAAAATCAGACCTCTTACACACTGCTTGTAGGATAAGCGATGCAGTAGCTGTGAGAAGTAGTTGGCAGCTCTTCAAAATACTAATGTCCCCACGTGACCCAGTAATTCTACTCCTAGGTATACACCCAAGATAAGTAAAAACATACATCTGCACGAACCCGGACCAATGTTTGTAGCCACATTATTCTTGTTAGCCAAAAAGTGAAAGCAGTTCAAATGTCCATCAACTTAGATGTCCCTCAACTGGTGGATAAATAAGATGTGGTACATCCATACTATGGAATATTAATTGGTAAAAGGAGAAACAGAGTGCTGGTACGTGCTACCACGTGGATGAAAACAGGGAGATAATAGAAGAAGCCAGTTGCAGAAGACCATGTGTTGTGTTCCTCCCTTTACGTGAAGTGCTTGAGACAGGTGAAATGAAAGTGCTTGGGATTGGGGTAATGAAAGTCTTCAGAAATTGATAATGGTAACAGTTGTACACATCTGTGAATATATTAAAAGCCATTGAAAAGTATGCTTGAAATAGGACAATTGCATGGGATGTGAATTATGTTCGGACAAAGCTGCTAAAAACAAACCCACAGAAAACCTGAACAGTGGCCCAGGGGTTGCAGCACTTCATTTAATCGTCTGTGCCATGAGGTCTAGAGTCTGAATTCTCCATCGTTTGGTGGCAAGTGCATGAGATGAACTATGACATTTGTGTAATACGAAGTCTGGCAGTTCCTGTTGCTAGAAGTACTGAGTGTCTGCAGGTTTTGAGTTCCACAAAAATACTAAGTTCTGAGTCCATGCCAGGCTCTGTTTTAGGCACATGGGTTGTGGTGTTAAAAAAGAAAAGATGGATTCATCCACTCGAGCCATATTCTGCTGGCATGATATAGGCAGTCTGTAATAAGAATAATAAATGTGAAAACCATTTCTGTCCTATTTTAGAAGGTGTTAGGGCAAAGGATGAAAGGAAAGTGGAAGCAGATAGGGGTGTTAATAGCCCCAAGTCTGAGAACGAACTTGCAATGCAATACATCTTAACTTCCAGTTAGGCAAAATGGAAAACCACAAGCACCTGCTGGATGTAGGAAATATCTTTCTTTTGAGATGATTGAGAAATTCTGTGCAGTGGACTTGGACTGTGTTTGCTTTCTTTCCCAGGGACGACTTTAATATTAAAGTTCTCCAGGCGTTTGTCGAACTCCATGAGTTTGCTGATCTGAACCTTGTCCAAGCCTTAAGGTAAGTGTCAGAGTCTCGGCTGTTAGCGGGGAGGTGCTGGAGCAGGAGGCCGGGGCTCACCCCCAGAGGAGAGGGTGTTGCCCAAGGGTCTGGGTAGGCGTTCACGGACCGAGCTTGTGCTCGCCTTGGTGGGACCGCTGGGTGTGCGTGCCGTTCCCCACTCCTTTGCTTCTCCCTCATCTCAGTTGGTACTCAGTAGTCAGTGCATACTTTCTTCCCACTGCTGCAGCAGAGTCTTGGGGCGGCCTAGGCATGGGTCTGCTTCCTGGGGCATCTGATCTCAGATGCCTGCCTCGTGGACGCCCCAGCGTGGGTGGGGAGCGTGTGGACGGCCTGCTGTCAGAGGCTGCCCTCTAGTCCCTGCCTTGTCCAGGCAAAGCCAGCCATCATTACATGTCATAGGGGTGAATGCAAGAGGATGGCCCTTGTGTGGCCCTGAGGTTTTGCCGGCCACCATGGTAGAGGTGCCAGGTCATCCCTCTGGATGTCCACTCGAGGCATCGTCCTGTACACTCTGCTCTTCCTGCACCACCAAGAGGATCCGGTTTCCTTCCTGGTGTCCCAGCTGAGGCTCCGATGGCTGTCCCCCAAGCCAGGGCCATGCAGTCTCCATTGCGACTACTTCCTGCTCTGTGGCTGCAAAGTGTGTGACTGACCATGTTTCTGTCCTGCTCTTGGCCCTTGTCCCCATACGGCTTCCGCAAGTTGCACAGAGCTGGGGGTGGCTTTGCTGTCTGCCATTTGTCCTCTTCGGTGCCTCAGCTGGCCTGGGCTGAAGGAGGTGCTGACAACTCTGCAACACAGAGACACAGGCCTGGCGAGTCTGGGGTGTGGTCATGGCAGCCAGGGTTCCCTTTCTTTTAGCTGGTCAGTCTCTGGCTGGAGCCAGGGGTCCCCGACGTGCTCCTGCGGGTGGTGCCGGCTGTCCCTGGGTGGACAGTTGAGGGCAGCAAGTGGCGGCCGCCACGTTGCTCCTGCGGGTCCTGGGGCTCTGCCCCCAGTGCCTCCCTCTGCCATCCAGGGGCTGCCTGGAGCATTCCCTGGTTGGGGGTCCTCTAGAGGGAGAGACACCATCATCCCCTGGTGTTGGTGTCTTCGCAGGCAGTTCTTGTGGAGCTTTCGACTTCCGGGGGAGGCTCAGAAGATCGACCGCATGATGGAGGCGTTTGCGTCCCGCTATTGCCTGTGCAACCCGGGCGTTTTCCAGTCCACAGGTCGGTGAGGGTTGGGCCCCAGCACTGTGCGCCTCTGCCGGGTGGAGGGGGTGCCTCTGGCCGGGCAGGCGGCTGAGCGCCCCGGCTCCCTCTGTCCTCTTTCAGACACCTGCTATGTGCTGTCGTTTGCCATCATCATGCTCAACACCAGCCTCCACAACCACAATGTGCGGGACAAGCCCACGGCTGAGCGCTTCGTCACCATGAACCGTGGCATCAATGAGGGAGGGGATCTCCCGGAGGAGCTGCTGCGGGTGAGCTTCCCTCTTCCACGGAACTGGCCCTCGCCCCTCAGGAGCTGCCACCGCCGCCCCTTAACCTTCAGGCACCTCGTGGCCCTGGTCCCGCTGAGCCTGGCGCCCTCGGGGACACAGTGCTGACTGGGCCCTCCCCACCCCTGGCCCCCGGCTGCATCCCTGAGACCATTGTCCCCGTGCTCCTCGCAGAACTTATACGAGAGTATCAAGAACGAGCCGTTTAAGATCCCCGAGGATGATGGCAATGACCTGACACACACGTTCTTCAACCCTGACCGTGAGGGCTGGCTCCTGAAGCTGGGTGAGTGGCGGCCAGCAGGTGGGCCCCGCGCTCGGAGCCCCCAGCCCTCGGCCCCCAAGGCCCCCGACCAAAGGCAGAACCGCTAGAAGCAAGGGCTGTTGGGCCGAGTCCGCCCACGGTAGCCGGCCGCACGCCCCAGACTTGATGGCTGCTGCTTTGAGCCCTGCCCTGTCCGAACGAGGCCATCTTGTCAGTGTCCACGGCAGAGAGTAACGCCCGGGCTGCACGAGCGTCCGAGAAAACTGCTCACTTAGCATCCAGATAGACCCAAGCAGTTTTCTGTACCAGAGGCAGGTGCATTTACTGCGAGAACCTGCGTGCCTTTCTCTTGGTTTGGTGTGGCTGATTTTTGATGAGTGGTTTAAATGTGCCTTCTTGTTTTCCTTCTGCCTGTGGCTCCCACCTTTCTGTTCTGTGACGGGCTGTCCCTGCTTGTTCTGCGTTAGGAGGTACGTACCCAGTGGCTTCCTGCCCCTTCCCCAGCTGCTCATTCCTCTCTCAGTTTCTCTCCCCCGTTGGTCTGTGTGAAGCTCTGATTTGTGGCTGCCATTCATCTGACCCATGTGGCTTTGGACTTGCCGGGGTTAGCTTCATGCAGGGTGCAGCGAATGTGACACCTACACCTCCGGGGCCGGGCGAGGCATGGCTGGAATGCCAGCCTTTCTGCGCCCGGGAGCGCATGGGAATGCCGTGTGGGAACGAGCTTGCCCCTCAGTGTCCTTAGGGCCTGAGCAGCCACGAGACTGCTGGTTGCCTGCTCCATTCCCGTACATCACCGGTTGCCTCTCATACTAACCAAACAGCGCATGTTTGCACCACCCTTGGACGGAATCCGGAAATGTTTAAAAGGCTTCCTAACCATTGACAAAGAAGTACAGAAACATTGATATTTTCTGGGCAATTTAATGAATTGTTAGGGTGGGGTGTTTTGTTTTGTTTTTACTCTGGGGAGATTGGGATTTCTGCCTTACTGTGACATGAGAGCCTGTGAGACGTGACAACTGTGTACCATCCGGGCACTCTGAGAACATACTGTAAGACATCAAGAAGTCCGGCAACTTTGTGTTTTTAATCAAGTGTGGGTAAGAGGCATGAAGGTGTGTGCTGGGGCTCAGCCATTCTGATTTGGGGTCTTGCTCTGACTTCTCTGCCTGTGCTGCCAGTTAGGGGAGTTCTAGATCTTTGTCTGCAAACTCAGAGCCCTAAGCGTGGACTTGAATGCTTTCATGGATTTCGAGATGCATCTCTGAGGTCACGTCACACCTGTGGCCCTGGGGTGAGGGCAGAGGAGGGATGTGTCTGACACACCAGCAGCTGCACTTGGGTCCCTCCTGTTCCTGCACGGCCAGGGAATGCCCCTCGTGTGACGGTGACAGTGACAGTGCAAGCCTGCCTGGCAGTTGGTGTGGCCTCAGCACCAGTGGGAGATGCTCCTGCTTCTAAAGACAGAACAAAATGAGGGAGGTAAAGGCACAGCAGGCCTTATTTTCCAACCTGTGTTCTGGTTGTACATGTAAGCAGTGCCCAGAGCACCCTTAGGGGCCACAGAGCTGGCTTGGGTGCTGGGTAGGTGCCCAAGGGGCCCCATACAGCCAGACATGGCCGTGGCACAGCGGGTAGGTGGGAGGACCAAAGTCTGCTCCTTCCATGTTCCGCCGCTGCGTGCGTGCGTGCGTGCGTGTGTGTGTGTGTGTAAGTTATGGCACTGGTGTTCTCATTAGCTGTCACAGACCTAGCAGTGATGGTACTGCCCAGACCTTGAGCTGGCCAGCCCAGTGACTGCCCAGGAGCCACCTTCCCAGAGCGCCAGCAAGCCTGCTGCTGCCTCCCTCTGGCCCAGGCAACCTCTGTACCCGCTGTGTTCACAGAGCTGTAGCCGTCCAGAGAGCACATTTCCCCAGGTTGGTCTGCTCTCCAGAGCTGCTGAGGCCTGGAGACCATCCTGCCCACAGGCCGCCTCCCCGCAGTATTGACACTGGCCTGGCTACTGAGGGGCAGCCGGTTGGTGTTGGGCTCTGAAGACCAAGAAAGCAGTAAATTTGCTGGAAGCCGATGCTAAAGATGCGTTAGCTTGGCCTGGGTTAGCTCTGGGCCCTTATCCAGCACAGGGCAGACCGAGGCCTGGACACAGAAGTGCTTGGCCAGAGACCTATGACACAAGGGTAGGAAACAGCGTGTGTTCTGTGCATGTGCTTAGATAGGAACAGAGGTCACCGGGTGGCCTTGCTTTGTGTTTCTCATAAAAAATGTAGTCTTAGGGCAGGTGGCACTTTCAAAAGGCCTGCATGCTTTGTGAGAGCATGGGAGCATTGTAGCATTTCTTCATGATGGTCAAGTAAAGGCCTTATAGTCGCTGAATTTTGAGAATGGATCAGTTGTGTTGAAAACAGGAACGTGGATCAGACTTGACCTGTCCTGCAGAAAACCTGTTGCAGGGTAATGGGTGCCCACATGCCGTGTGCCCACATGCTGTGTGCTAGTTCCATGGAACGGCCATGGAACTAGCAGGAAGTTCACAGGGTGGAGAAGCAAGGCTCCTTTCTGCAGGAGTGAGAGAGAGTGAGTGTGTGTGTGTGTGTGTGTCCATCCCCATCTCCTGAAGCTCAGCCAGGAACACACATATGCAGAGCTTGTCTGTTCCCTTGCAGCAAAACCTGGGGTGGCTCCAACACCAAAAGTGTAGCCGCCTCCCCATGCCTGCCCCTGCTGGGCAGGCCCTGAGCTGTAAGGGTACCTACGGCTGGGCTGGGAGGCCCTCTGGCTGTGACAACTGGACCAGGGTTGGGGCTCCCCTGGACGTGCCACTGAGCGCAGGAGCAGTGGGGCAGGAGCCCAGGGGCAAAGTGCTGAGAAGCCTTCCTGGACCGCCTGCGGTGGGGCCTGGAGGTGAGTGGAACACCTAGACCGCCACCTAGTGACCCAGTGACAGGAGCGTGGACAGAAGAGCAGGTGCTGGACAAGTGGATGGTGCAGGACTCCTGGGAGGATTCTCCAAGAACTGCTTGTGGGGCGAGCAGAGGGAAGGTGCTGGCAGGAGAGTTGGAGCTGCCGCTGGCATGTCAGCCAGAAGGAAGGGCAGGGGCAGGGAGGGGAGCCAGGAGGAGGCCATGGAGGCCACCGAGGGATTGGGGTCTTCAGCTGGGGGTGGGAGCCTTTGGCAGCTTCAGACATCAAGAGCTGGGATGAACTTGTCCTCTCAAGGGACGCCTGTGGCTGCTGTTTGGAGACAGTGGTGAGGCTGACAGGGGCCAGAGAAAGACCTCGTGGGGGCAGGGGATGTACCTGGAGAGAGTCCGTGCTGTCCTATCACTGGAGGACTTTGGGACAGGGGTCTCCTGGGTCCCTGCCCTGTGAACTTGGGCTTCCCTGGGGTGCTTCGGGAGGTTGGAGAATAAACAGGGCTCCTCTACCCAGCTCTGTGCTGGCTCTTCAGAAGAACAGATGAGGCCTGGTCCAGGGGGAGCAGAGGATTCCAGGGAAGCCCCGAGAGTCTCAGGGTAGCTGCACAGGGGTGTGGGGAGCAGGGGTCCAGCTGGGGCTCAGAGAGACACTGGGGGATGGGGAGGGGACATGTCTGTAGGCCTGGGGGTGTGGAGGGGGCAACAGGAATCTGGGTAAGGCACACAGACCCTTCAGACAGGGAGCAGTAGTGAGGTGGCTGGAGCTGGGGGTGTCGGTCAGAGACGGGGGGAGACATAGCAGGCCTGCCTTCCCCGCACAGCTGAGGCCCTGTCCCCACTGCCAGGCATCCCATCCCACACACCAGCTTCTCCGGTCAGATGTTGGCCTGCCCACGGCCGTCCAGAGGAGGTCCAATGTCTGTTCAGTGAGGCAGGGCTGAGGGATCCCAGAGGGACCTCCCTGGGACCTGGCCCAGTGGCACCAAATCCCAGTGGTCATGCCTCTCCCCCTGAAGTGGGGTGTCCTCCCTGCCTGGATTTCTGCAGACATTATGACTGGGAGGCCGTCCTGCCTCAGCCCCAGGCTGAACTGGGAAGCTGGCAAGTGTGCCTTCCTGTCCCTCCTGACCCCTTCCCCCCACGTGACCCACACAGCCTTCCTCCCCTCCTCCTGTCTGCACACCCTCGTCCCTCAGCCCCGACAGCCCTCACCTGCTCACATAACAGAGAAAGGTGGGTGAGCTGCGCCCGGATGCCACCTCAGGCGAGACAGAGTAGGGAGATCCACTCCTGCCCACGTACCGCTTGATCCTGCTACCATGTGTGTGTTTTTCTCGTAGATTGTGTTTTCTTGAACTTTATGTCAGAAGCCAGGGTTGGAAATTGAAGCCCATTTTGTGCTGAATATTTAAGGGTAAAAGATTTCCTTTTCTGTAGTGAAAGGAGAAGAGATGCAGACGAGCTGTGTGTGTGCGCGCGTGTGTGTGTTTACATGTGTGTCTTGATCTTGTTAAGAGATTAATTCAATCGAGTAATTCCCCGGACTGAGGAATAATTGATCCTGATGGATCCCAGGGCCACCCAGAGACCTGAGGTAACAGGATTACAACCCGGACAGGCCCGGGGAGTGGCACTGACTTCATCCTGTTGTCATTTCCATGCGGGGATATTAAGCCCATTCATCACCACTAACGTTTCCAGAAAGCCGGTTTGGAGAGCAATTGAATTTAGTAGGGGGCTCAGGTGGCCGTGGCCGTGGTAGGGGCGCCGATGATGGCCCCGGGTGGGGGTGCATGTGGGGCCCTGGCAGCGCCCTGCGCCCGCTTGTCACCAGCCAGGCCACAAGGCTTGTCTAGGCCTTGGCTAAGTGTTGAGTGGAATGTCCAACGTTTTCACGAGGAAGGGAGCGTAAAACCGAGCTTGGTTCCTGGTGGCATTTCTGAAAATATGGTAATTTCTGTAGGTCCCAGTTCCGAGCAGCTGGGGCTCTGACTCACGGGGTCCTTCTGCTTCTAGGAGGGCGGGTGAAGACCTGGAAGCGGCGGTGGTTCATCCTCACCGACAACTGCCTCTATTACTTCGAGTACACGACAGTAAGTATGGGGCGGGCTGCGGTGCCCCGGGGACCAGGCCCCTGGCACAGACCTGAGCAAGGCTGGCCATGCGCTCTTCTCTCCTAGGACAAGGAGCCCAGGGGCATCATTCCCCTGGAAAACCTCAGCATCAGAGAGGTGGAGGACCCCCGGAAACCGGTAAGCGGGGCTCCCTCTTGCTGCCCCTGCCCTTGGGTGGCCCCGGCGCAGGGTGACGGCCCTCTGTCTCCACCAGAACTGTTTCGAGCTTTATAACCCGAGCCATAAGGGCCAGGTCATCAAGGCCTGTAAAACGGAGGCGGACGGCCGAGTGGTGGAGGGGAACCACGTCGTGTACCGGATCTCTGCCCCGAGCCCTGAGGAGAAGGAAGAGTGGATGAAATCCATCAGGTGCGTGCCCCAAGCCCCTGCTCAGAGCCCCAGGGCCCCGTCCTGTCCCCGAGTGTGTGCGCCTGCACGTGTGGAAGGACATGCATGTAAGTGTACGTGTGCATGTGGGAGTGCACATCCATGTGAGTGTATGCCGGTACATGTGGGAGTGCACGAGTGGGAATGCTTGCACGTGGGTGTGCACACACGAGTAGGCATGCATGCGTGGGAATGCACGCGCATGAGTGTGTACGCCTGCATGCGTTGGAGTGCCTGCACAGGCGCAGCACTGCCTGAGCGCATGCACACTTGTGTGCCGGGCCTGACCCCTGGCTGCAGAGACGCGCTATAGCCGCCCTCCGCCCTCAGGATTGTCCTTTGTCCCCAGAGCAAGCATCAGCAGGGATCCCTTCTATGACATGCTGGCCACGAGGAAGAGGAGGATTGCCAATAAGAAATAGATCCCTCCTGGCCGCAACAGGTGAAAGTGGAAGCCGAAATCCCACAGCAGAAAGTTGACTGGGAGCCTCCCCGTACAGACACCCTGGGCCCAACCTCGCCCTCCTGCCGCCTCCCCCGAGGAGGCAGCGCCTGCACCGGGCGGCGGCTTCACGGAGGCGCCACTCTGGGGTCGCCGAGGGCGCGGCCCGTGCTCTGAGGGGCCTTCTGTGCGGGGCGCCGCCCGCGCGTCCCAACGCCGCCTCCGTGGACAGGACCTCGTGCCCCGCGGGCCACATGCGCACTCCCCGTGGCTGTGTTCACCATTCTAGAAGCCGCCGTTTTCTATCAGGACAAGAAAGGAAAAGCTACCACTTTTTTATTCAGAGTTTTTTCTCAGATATATAGGATTATAGCTTTTATATGCCTTTTTATATTCTGAAATTATAACAAAAGATACTTACTTTCTAACAGTATTTTTAGAATGGCAGCTATAAACAGAACTCCTGGGCACAAGTACAGGACACAAGTACATGCACTGAGGAAACCTCTGTCCACACATGTGCAGTGCAGAGGGGCAGGCACCTCGGTGCCCCCAAGGGGCCCAGGGCTGGGCTCCAGGGGGTGGGCAGGCTCCGGGGCTACTCTTCAGCGCAGACCTTGTGCCCCCACAGAGTACCCTCTGAAAAGGCAGATCTTTAACATCGAAGTGATGGTTCTGGGTGTTTCTCTTGTGACTGCAGTCCTGCGCAGCCCGGGTGCTGAGCCCCACGGAGCAGCTGCTTTGGCCTGTGTGGCCCGCCAGCTAGTGGTTCCCTGTGGGTCAGTCTTCGCTATTGAAAACCTGTTGGCAAAACAAATACTTTTTACAGACCCGATGATAATTTGACCAGATCTTTTAACCTAACACATATAGACAAATAACGAGAACGAACCTTACTCCATGTTTTCAGAGACTTACTCTCTCGCTACGAGCAGGGAGAGAGGACGCTGTGGGATGAAGGCACGGGGCACTGAGGGTTTCCTGTAAATAGTGTAAAACCCCACATATGCACTGGTGGTGGAACTTCAGAGGATCCACCATCAGGTAGTTGTCAGGTTGCTGTTGATCTCATGGTAGGTGCTCAGGGCGGCTGCCGGAGGGAAGGTGGATCTCCGAGCAGGACGGGGGTGCTGGTGGGTGAGGTTGGGGTGCTGTGTGCTGGGACGCTGCATCTGGGTCTTTGGGATGGAACCCCCTGGCCCACGCGGCTGTTCTGGCGGTGGGTCCCCGGACCGTCCTGTGCCACATGCAAGTCCCAGAAAGCAGCCCTCAGACCGTGAGCACCTGTGTGAAGATGTTAAGTACAAGTGACTGTTCCTGTGAGTTGCCTTGGTGCTGGAACTGACCGGCTGCGGGCCCCTGGCCTCGACGCCGCTGACCTTGACGTAGCTTTAAGTCCCACTAAATGCAAAGGGGTCTGAGCCCAGGACTCTCTGACCTGCATTGAACTGATTGTTTCATTCCCAAGCTTTTAGGCTTTGTTACTGTACTGATACCTCAAATTCGAAACTGTAGTTTTTGAGAAAGGCGAGTATATGTGCCGGCATATATGCAACTCTGGCCTCCGGTCTTCCACGGACACGCGGCGCCCGGAGCCCGGGCCCAGCGCTGCTCAAGAGCGCCCCGGCGGCGGCGGCCCGATCGGTAGCTCCCGCGAGGGAGAGCGTCCCTCTGTCCTGCGGCCGCCCCAGCTAGGCCCCTGGGGAAGCAGGGCTTTCTGGCCCCGGGCTTGGCCTCAGCGGGGTTGGGAGAAGCAAGCTTCAGGAAGGCCCGGTAGGAACTGTTCCTCCCCGGTCATGGCTCTTTCCCCAGGAGCGAGGCAGAGGCCGCCGTGCTTAGAATCCGTGGGACCTGCCCCCCATGTTACGGGAGATCCTCTCGTTCCCCGTCTATGTGGTGACAGTATTAACACGACGGGCACACCAGCCGTCGGACCCACTCCACCTGCGGGCAGGCCCGTCCAGGCCGCCGCCCGGACCTCAGCCCCCCCCCCCCCCCCCAGCCCCACGTCTGCGTGGCGTGCTTGAATTGAGGCCAAGGGCAGGCGGCAGTGCGGGGGGGGCGCGCCAGGCGGGCCTCCGTGAACGCTCGAGGTTTAACTGGATGACCCTGGACCCAGGCAAGCGTCTTCAGGATCATGGAACAACTGTCAACAGTTTAATGTGGTACCAAACTGAATCAAAATAGGAGCTATTTATAGGTGAAGCAGCATTTAATGCTTCATATAAAGCAATGCATATTTTTTAAAGTTAAAATGCGTATTATTGACGTAGATGTGCTTTGCTGGGGAAGTTAGGTCTGTTGTAGACCTGAAACCACACGTTGTGATTTCACATTTTCTTATTTTTTCTTAGACATTTCTATTTACGGTAAATAGTTAATATGTAAATAATGTACATAGAGCTTTCTGGAGTGTTTGTTATTCAGTGTATATACTCCCACCACCTGCATGAATACCCTATCAATATTTTGTTGTAAAATGAATAGTAAAAATGGAAGGTGTATGGCCGTCAAATTGCAAATACTGTGTTCACAAAATTAAAAATGCATTGTTTAAACAAGATGGTCTGTGACTTGGTACTCTAAAATAGATGGTTGGGTCGGGCAACCCTCTCCCTGTCCCTCCGTCCTCCCAGGCCGAGAAGGGAGGCTGTAGCTTGGGCTCCAGAGGCTAAGAAAGTCAAGGCAGCAGGAAAAAGTTGATGAAGAAAGGTGTGGTAAGCAAAGGGGAGAAACAGCAGTAAAGAATAAGACACAAAATGTTTAATTTGCTGCCATTTATATACTATATAAATTTTACATGCTGTATATTTACAGTGGGGCAAGTGCTTTTTTAATCTTTAAAAAAACAAAGATCAAACTTTAGACATCTCTGAACAACACAAACTGTATAAACCATACAGATTATTCAGATACAAACTGTATTAAATACAGTTTTCCCCACTCCATCTCCTGATGCAGGACCAGTGAATTATAAGTGTATCACAGTTTGATAGCATATCCATATTAAAAATAAAATCACAGTATGATTTTGTCTGTAACTAGAAACTTTAAGGGACCAAGCTGACAACTCAGACTCCAATATCATAGTCAAGACAAGAGACACTGTATAAAAAAGTGTTAAGTAATAAAAACATACTGTAGGCTTTACAAATAATGTTTGGATTATACATTCATAATGTAAATACTCATCATAACTGGTAAATTGATTGGAATAGTTCCACAAAGTTCAAAAACAGAACTTGTCTATAAAATACATTTTCAAATCTTGAATACAACTAAAATATGAAGCAAATTAGTTTCTAGTAT
This sequence comes from Canis lupus dingo, assembly GCF_003254725.2. Lineage (NCBI taxonomy): Eukaryota > Metazoa > Chordata > Mammalia > Carnivora > Canidae > Canis > Canis lupus. The sequence goes on along the minus strand of NC_064248.1, from coordinate 11,382,519 downwards.
CAGACATTACAGAAAACAGACTGCTCTCAAGTCTAGTTGAGAGCTCGTGAATCTTTAAATAAGTCTTTAAATTAAATATACACACTGTCAGTTTGTTTGTACTTTTAATAATTCCATGGTTTCCCGGCTGGTCTCGCGCCGGATGTCTAACTGGGAGGAGCTTTCCATGGAATGCGAGCGGTCCACCTGAGTCTGATTAAGCAGCATTTGAGATGTTCCAGTCCAGGGCGTTACTGTCCATGGGATTTATATACACGGTGTTTTACAATGGTCAGCAGTTGTAGAAAGTGTTCGTCCATTTGGAATAAGGGTAATTAAGAAAAGGTAAAAACTAAAAAAAAGTTCTCCATGGTAAAATCTGTACAGTATTTACTAAAGAAGCACCACGCAGATTTGAACAAAGTTATTTTCTATATTTATAATTTAAGCTGGGTTGGGGATGGCTTCTGTTGAACACGTTGGATCTGAAAGACAAGAGGCGGCAAGCAGCACGCATTAGTACCTCCCGAGGCAGGATAGAGGGGCCACGGGGCTAGGGGGCCGGGCAGGGCCTGGCATCCCTAATGGGACAATCATTCGTGGGCTTCCTGTCAGCACAGCTGCACCAGGCCTTTTGGGGGAGCTCTTCTTCCTTCCAAGGGCAGGACAGGAAGGGGGCTGCCAGGCCAGACGTGCGGAGGGAGCCACCTGCTGGGCCCGCCAAGCCCGGGCCACCGCTAATCGGCTCGCTCCTTCAATTAATTCCCTTTCACTAGAGAAGACTAATTCCTTACTTAGGCTTAGGTCTTTTCCTTAAGACACACTGAGAAAGCATTAGTTGCACGTTAATCTTCGGTAGACAATACAGTGAAATCCATTTCACCCCCCACCCCCTTGCTGACTACAAGTCACACATTGGACGGAAGTCCCTTCCAGAGCAAGGTGGCACATTCTCCTGAACCGCAGACGTGAATTACTATCTCCCACGGCCATGGATCAAATTCCAGTAGTCAATCACTAGACACTGACAAAGTTTTGATCTGTTAGAAGGTATCCAACCTCATTCCAATAACACAAAGTTCCTTTTGTCTGAAATCGGTGTGATTTCTAGGTCCTTATGGGACCTGTTGCTCCAGGCCTGGACGCTGTGCCAGCTGGGGAGCGTGTCAGGTGTGGGGCATGCTAGCCCCTTGTGCCCCAAGCACGGGGACGGGCGCCTGTGTGTGGGCGGAGCCCCTCAGGCCAGTGGGTAAGGTGGAGGAAGGGGCTTCTCCATCCTTGTCGCCTGCGCTTTCTTTCAACTTTCCCTCATTTTCCTACCATAAGGGGAGGCAGGGGGAGCAGGTGGTGCCGCCTGGATTAAGGGACACCATCTCAGAGCCAGAACTGACGAATAGGGGTCTAAGCACAGCTCTACCACTGGCCTGGTGGTCAGAGGAGTCTGCTTCCCTCACGAGGCACCTCCCACACCTGCTCCCCACAGCACTGGCTGTGTCCCCAAGGCTGCGAACTCTGTGTGTGTCCCCCTTGGTGCCTCTACAAACAAGTATGAAATATACAGACAGGAAAGCTGCTTACCATAACTAGTGAATTTTTTGTTTTGAGGCCAAGTTTTCAATCACCTAGAAAGCAAAGAATCAGGAAAGAGATTTTAATACTGTTTTTGCAGAATTCTTCGTGCCTGTGCTGTGTGCTTGCATCAAGTGGTTATATCTAGAGCCCATTCCCGGGGGCTGGGTGTCTGACACCTGCCCCGCACTAGACAAGCAGGCGTACACTGTCACGCTGCTACCCCTCAAAGCAAGACTTTATGTGATGCCTGGGGAGCGAAAGCCATACATACTCTGTGGGAACAGTTTGCTTTCAGTCCATCAAACTGATCAGCATTTTAACAGGAGGACAGAACAGATCTCAGACCAGAGACACTGAAGTGAGAGTCTCATGGAGCCCGAGGACAGGCATCTGAGAGGTGAGCAGTCAACGTGCCAAGAAGAGGGGACGCGCGGCAGGCAGGCAGGCAGGCAGGCAAGGGGGTCTGGCGTTCTCAGAAGACAGGGATGCTGGGCATGGAAGGCCAAGCAGGTGATCCCTGTCCTTGAGGAGGACAGAAGGGACAGGCACACGGGTTCCTCAGTCTGTTCTCCCCAGAAGTGCTGGCAGCACACCAGCCACCAAGTGTAATCGGACAGGACAGAAACAGCCACCACTTGACACAAAGCTTGACTGCACCCCTGGAGACGTGTCTGGGCCCCCAAATGCCAACTACCAAGGTTCACACTCAGCCTGCTTTCCCTCTAGAACCATCTCTGTGGGGGAGCCGCCCTCCACTGTGCGCCGCGGCCTAGACCTGCAGCTGGGACGGGAAGATTCTGGCAACAAAGCAGAATCCCCTGGATGATGCCCACTACACTTCCTCCCAAGCACCAGAGAGGTCAGAAAGGACTCCATCTTCATCAGGCCAAGCCCTTACCCAAATCACCAAATGCTCATGGGAAACCAGTCTGAAGATTCATATAATTAATCTCTTTAAAAAACCCAGAGCAGAGGGACACCTGGGTGGCTCAGTGGTTTAGCACGGCTTCCAGCCCAGGGCATGATTCTAGAGAACCAGGATCGAGTCCCGCATTGGGCTCCCCGCAGAAAGCCTGCTTCTCCCTTTGCCTGTGTCTCTGCCTCTGTGTGTCTCTCATGAATAAATAGAATCTTTAAATAAAAAATAACCCAGAGCAGACAACAGTCCAGCATCACTTCCCACTCTTCTCTATCCCGTGCCCCCTGGGCATGTCATGGCACGTCACACTGCACATCCCTTCCCACTGGGACAGTACCTCCCTCACGGTGTCCAGTTCTCTAATGCCAACCCTTAGGACCTGTCTGTCCCTCCTCACTCAACAGCCACGAGGACAGTGGGCCACTGCAGGGACTGGTCTGCCCCCAAAACACAGGATGTCCCACTCAAGTTCACAACACAGTCAAGAACCAAAGGGCCTCTGGGCAACCATCAAAGTCCTGAAAGCGCACCTCAGGCATCTAGGGCAGGGGTGGGCGAGCTTTCTGTACAAAAGGCCAGAGCATAACCAGGTTCTGGGTGGGACCATTCAGGCTCTTGGCAGCCACTCACCAGGGCAGTGTGGCCCCATGTAACTGAGCAGGCCTGGCTCACCCCAAGCACAGCTCCGGATGCTGCATATCAGGTCCACACAACCCTCCCATGCAATGAAATGTCCTCCTTCAGAACTGTCCAGCTATTTAAAGCCTGTAAAGCCTTTCTTAGCAGCAGGCCACATGGAGACAGGTGGCACCCATGGGCTGCAGTTGGCTGACCCTGCTCAGCACCCTGGCTCCTGTGGGTGCCCACAGCCGAGGGCCACAGACACAAATCAGAATGGGAAGAGGGACTGCTTTAAGTGCAGTCAGAGCAGAGAGGGGTATGGAATGACATCGGAAGACACGGTGCAAAGGTGGTAAAAATCCAAGCCCCCCAGCCCCCAGCCCGGAGGGATTCACTCGGCAAGAGCCAGGGTCCCACAGTACAAGCACCTGCAAGGCCTCGGCTCCACGAAGGGCCGACAGCTGACATTCCTCAAACTGAGTTTCAGGTTATACTCAGAATACAAGAGGTTTAAAGACTCAGGAGAGAAAAAACACACTGAAAATATTTCTATCAGAAACGGCTTACAAACAAAAGTCCTGGTCCTTCATGAGACACACACAGCCAGAGCCCCAGCCTCCAGAGGTGTCGCTAGAGGCCCCGCAGAGCCAGTCCGCGTCACTGAGCTGCTGGCACATGTACAGCCTCGGCCGGTAGCTGGGACCGTGCGGCTGGGGGCCGAGGGGGGGAGCGGACAGGTACTAGGGCTCCCGCTGGAACGCATGGCCTTCTCCGCCATCTGAGGGCTTCTTCCCCTCTGTTAACAAGAAATCATTTCTATATTCTTAATTCCAAGTATCTCCTCTTACCCTGGCCACACTCAGACAGAGGACACCTGTCATCCCTGCTTCCCATCCTTAAGTGTTTTCTCTTCTCACGGAAAGGCCCGACACCTTCCAGAGGCAGCCCGTCGGTGAGGGGGAGGGTGCCGTCCAGTCTCCGGAAACGGTCAACAGTCTCATGGCTGGCGGCCTTGGGGAGGTGCGGTTCTGAGTCTTTAACAAAGTCCTCGGATTTCCTGGAGTGCCTCTTCTTTTTCTTCTTCTTTTTTTTGTGTCTGTGGAGGTCGGCATCAGAGCATGCTACTGAAAGATCGGAATCCTGCTGATGCCTGTGGAGAAATAAGCCAGAACTCAAACCACCAAAAAACCAAAACCACCTCCAAGAGGCCTGGTCCTTGGCTTTTACCCCCACCACAGCAGACACTCAGCACGCACACACCGGTGAAGAGCCTACCTAAGTACAAAAGTGCTGTGTTCACTGCAGGAAGTGTTGGGGTCCAGGGTATGAGTTCCCTAACCTGGACCCCACCTGCCACTGCCTCAAGCTCCGCTCGGGAGCTACAGCTGCTGGCCACAAGTCCAGAGGAAGGACTTTACTACCTTTTCCTGAAACTAGAGGGTGAGGGGAAAATACACTTTTGCCAGGAGATTCAGACACACAGGAGGGAAGGAGGTTTTCCCTCGGGTAACCGTGTGTCTCCCTAAGGCTCTTTGTGACCTTTCCCCAGGGTTTCCATCTCAACAGACGTCAAGTCTCTAGTGTTGGGTACGGAGCACTGCTGCTTGTGCTCACGCATCTTGTCACTGAAAAGTCATTTTCAAGAGAATGGAGCCAGAGAGACGGACAAGGCTGAGGGAAGCAGTGGTCACTCAGACCCACGCCGTTGGTGGGCACAGCAGCGGGGGACGGGCTCCCTATACCTGCCGCCCAGTGGCCTCTGAGTTGCAAGAAAACATTAACAGGTAATAAAATGTAACTACATCTGACAAGTAAGAGTATTAACCCCAGTCACGAAGTCCAAGACTCCCAAGTTCTCAGGTACAGACCGTGGCATGCTTCCTCCCACAGATCTGAAAGCACGGACCCAAACTGGTATCACCATCTCACAAAGGGAGGTTGAGGCACTTTACGGTACCATGAAGTAAGGGAGTGTCAGCACAGAGTTGGGTCAAGATCTAGCAGGTAGCAGGTCACAACCCACAGGATGGGAAATACGAATCTAGCTGCCACTGCTGCCGCCACTGCCGGAGCTGCCCTGCGTGGGTCTCTGCCAGGCTATGGGGACGGCCTGGCCTCTCCCACCGTACGCAGGCCACCCTCACCTGGAATCCCGGCTGCGGTGTTTGTCTTTGGATTTCTTTTTCTTCTTTGATTTTTTGTGCTTTTTCGCTCTGGGCTCTTCCAAGGGCTCCTTCTGTATGCCCCTCCAGGCCTTCTTCTCAATGTGACCATCGCTGTCGTCCATGCTGTCATATCTCCGCTTCCGGGACTTGCCGTTCTCGTGCTCATGAAACCGCTCGGCGAGGTTACAGGTGGCGTCATCAGCTACAAGTGCAATTTTCTCATGGGGGTACTTTTCGGGGTATGGGAGGAGGGCATGGGGGGCGGCCCGGGGACTGAAGTGGTGCCGCTCCCTGCCCTTGGCGACCGGCTCGTAGCCCTTCCTCCCCTTGTAGTAGTCCTTGGAGGGCCGGCTGCCGTACTGGCTTGCCTTGGTGTAGTCACGGGCACTGTGGAAGGGCTTCCACTCACGCGTCTCCCTGGCTGTGTACTGGGCGTACCTGTCGTGGTAATACCTGCACTTGTCCCACCTCAGTTTGGCCGGGTAGTATTTCTCCCGGCCCCAGGAGTGCTCACTCTCTGAGTGGTGGTATCTGCTCCAGTCCTGGTCTGACCCACCTCGGTTCCGGGAGTGGTGGTGGCTGTACCGGCCCAGGGAGCGGTACTCACCAGGGCTGAGCCGCTCACTGTGACAGGGGTGGTGCTGGGCCCCTCCGCAGGGCTCCGTCCTGTAGCGGTCCTGCTTGGCCCGCTCCCGCAGGTATGAGTGGCGCTTTTTGTGGTAGTGGTCCTCTGTTTTGCTCCTACTCTCCCGTGCACGTTCTCCGCTAGAGGAACGGTCTCTACGGTTGCGGTAATGTCCTCGATCAACTTTTCTGAGGATACTGATTTTTTCCTTAACTGGAGAATGATCTGGAATCTTCTGTCCAACCTTATTTTCTTCACATTTCTCACTGTTACTTTGTTCGGGGCCCCCTTCTGAATGATTTTCTGTCATCTTGTCTAGTTGGGGAGAGGGCAAGTCCTCAACAGCTGTGCCTGTGCTCCTGGGAGGGTCCTCCGTGTCCGTGCACTTGTCTCGACTGATGTAGACTAAGAGTTCATGCTCACAGGCCCCCTCGGAACGTACTGGGGGACTTGGGCTTGAACCCCCCACTGTCTCCACAGCAGCCGAGGCCCGTGGGCTCTCTATGAATGCCCCAGGTACAGCCTGGGGTGGTCGGCTCTGGTCGTCCATCAAATCCCCAGGGCCAGATAGTTTAGGGAGCACATCGTCCCCCGTGGTATTCTTGGTGCTGCTGCAAAGAGTGTTGGCACTAGGCAAAGACTCCTCAGGTTTTGCTAAAATGTTTTCAGAGACTTCTTCTTTGGTAGATTTGACGCTGGGGTCTAAGGGTGGCAGAGCCTTCTTTAGCTTGCTGCTAAGATTTGTGAGTGTCTCCAGTTTCTCACGGGGATCTGGAGAGGGGCTGCCAGCTTCCATTTCCGCACCGGGACCCTCTGCAGGACTCTCCTCTGGTCCAGGTGTACTGCAGCCCCATCAAAACAAAGAAATCAATAAGTCAGTCATTGGCTTGATTGCTTTATGGCTCACAGGGACAAAAACTTCAAAACATTTGTTTACTAAATAATCTATGCTTTTAACCTATCTGGCAGGAGCTCAATTCCAGGCTTATCATTTTTGGAAACTTCAAATTTTCTCTTTTCCTCATTAAATAAAAATACAAAATTCTCTATCAGGCTTATCTACTTCCCCATTTTTCAGGTAATCTTGCAGTTATCAGGCTCCTTCTGTTTTCAGATACACGTCTAATTCTTAACTGCAAATAATCAGAAAAATCAAATGATGACCAAAGGCTCTAACTTTTCCTCTGTGTTTCTCCCAAGCCTCAGAGGTAGAGTCACTGCCTCCAAACAGAACCAACGCCTCCTTGAAACTTACGAACTGGGAGGAATTAGTGAGATTTCAGAAAACCTTCCTGCAGTACATGAACTTTGTGTGCCCTTGACCACTACAGAGCTCCCAAGGCATGCTCGAGGTTAATGAAAACTGCCAGCAAACAAGGAAAGCCCCACAGGGGCCCCATGTTAGTGAGAGAATACCTGGGAGAGAGAACACAGGTGCGATCAGTACAGACAAGTTACCTCAAGTGTGACCATGAGATTTTCAAGCCAGCATGGAAAGCTACATCCACTAAGTTATAGTTTGTGTGTGGTTCTGTGTATACAACCATCTACAAAGGTAATCCTCATGTACAAGACATTACAGGACAAACTAAACTAGACAAGGAAAGGAACAAGAGTGGAACAAAAGGAACCCTGAAGTGACAGGGTTCACACTGGCCCCTCTTGAAGGTCAACTGGAAAGGAGTGTTCTTCGCCTACAGATTTACTCCACTCCGTTTCAATAACTAAACCTTCCTGACCACTGTTCAGGAAGTATAGCCCACCTCCTAGGGGCCATTTTGAAATGTGGGGTGCATCCTGGGCTGTCACAGAGATAGGGGAGCCTTACTAGCACTAGCAGGCAGGGAGCCAAGAAGGCAGCGGGGAGTGGAGAGAGTTAGCATTCCACTTCCCACATCCTGACGTCCACATGGGGGAAAACCCCAAGTTATGGTATCATTGGCAGTTTTCATGGACATGACATTTTCCAGGAACACAACTACTGTGTAAATCCAGAGATAATTAGAATGTCACCAAAAGTCCCTCACGAGAACATCATACCCCTGACCGTGAAATGTGTGCGTGAGACTGTGCTCCAGACACCAGGCCACACTCCACACAGTGAGGCTCACAGCAAATGTGTGTGCAGCTAAAAACACACACGGGGTATCGTGCAGGAGCATGGGCCCGCCCGGACATGTGCAAACCCAAACGCCACTGCCTTATATATTTCTGTCTTTCACCCCTGTTAAATGATACCTAGGAAATGTACTGATTTAAAAAAGTAAAACAAAACATTAAATGTAGAGACAGACTGTATCTATGATTGCAATTTAAGGATTCTTGAAGGAGCAGAATAAAATATTTGCAACATGATGGAGTCAAGAAATCTTGCCCTACAACCTTAGTGAGTCTTCATACATATGTCACTGAAGGATGAAGTGAGACAGCGCTAGGGGCAGATTCGGAAGCATGCTGCAATGTTCCTAAGCTAGAGAGACGGGGCTGGGCAGGAGAACAGAGTGTTAGCTCAAGGACATCGTTTTCATGGAAAAATGGTAATTTTTCCAATAAACTTTTCCTTTCCTTTTCTCAGAGGCACTTAACAAATTCCCTAGATCATGATTCAAATCATTCCAAGATCCAAAAGGTTCATGATGAGATGTGTGCGGAGTTAAAATAGCAGCGCGCATGCACATGGTCATGGTTTCCTTTCCTCACTGTCATTGTCTTACCTGGTTTCTTCTGTCGAGCCTTTAACCTTGTTGCTGAGTTTGAAGGTCTCTAAGATTTTGTCTTCTGGGAGAGGAGGCAGAGGAACAGGCATCAACTATAATAAAAAACACAGCTCTTTCAAATCCTGCTGCCGCTGGACAGTGGCCAGCTGTATTTGAGAGTCGAAAGCCTACCCTCCTCCCACCCACCTCCCCGTCCCCCAGGCCCCCACACACTTACCTTCCCGGGCAGACCATTCGCCTTCGAAAAGGGATTTTCTGAGTGTAGCCCAGGTGGGACTTGGCAACTGGCACCATCACAGGACAGACCGTTTTCCTGCAGGTCACTGTCTGTACCGTCAGCACCATTTAGAGCAAGAGGTTCTCGAAGCTCGAGCGGAGAGGCCTCATCGTCTTCTGCATCCTGCACAGAAGAGCTGGAGCTCTCAATCGTACCGAGACCATTCTCCTTGCCTAGGCCCTTCGCCTCCTCGTCAGACTCTTCAGACGACTCAGCACCATAGGGCACCAGGACGCTGGAGTTCAGCTTGGACTTGCCATTCATCACAGGCTTGGAACAGGACTCGCTCGGGGTCATCTGCTTTGTGACTTTACTAGAAACTGCTGTCGTAGATGCGCTCGAGGTAGACTGTATTGCAGAAGAATTGGTAACGGTAGAAGAGGGAACAGGCTTGTTTGGGTTCTCCAAAGAACTGCTGTGAAGGTTAGGCTGAGACTGGCCTTGGCGAACAGGTAACTTGTTGTGAATACTGATCGTGATTTTTTGTTTCTTGGGATGTTCTGGAATCACTGAAGGCCTGTTAACGGACCAGTTTTGCACAGAAGTCGAAGCATTAACAGAACCAGCCCGGCTGACACTGGAATTTCCACTAGGACTTGACATGGAACTACTCGGCGCTTCTTTCAATGGCCCGGTCCCATTTAAGTGAGGTGGGTTCTGGAAGAAAGAAGACCCCAGCTGGTGAGAGCCCCAGAAATGGACAAAAGAATCCACTCTGGCTGGAGGCCCTTCCCATTTTGCTCATTTTTTTCTTTTTTGGAATATCATGGCGCCCACCTAGAAACACCTCTTCCTCCTATCTGCTTCTGACCACCATAAACCTTCCATGGGTCAGTGTTCTCTGGTAATTAATCAACAACTATTTCTGAGAACTCCAAGCCCAAATTCTTTCTGCTCCATTCTGACAGAAATGAACAGGCTCCCTTGGACACAGAGTCACATGTTTTCCTCGGCCTGGTTTCCTGGAAGCCCACTGCTATATAGGCAGAAGGAACTGCCCACCAGTGGGGAATTACCACTGACCACAGGAGCCAGGGAGATGGGTGGCATGGGCAAACACAGAAGAGCTGCTTCGGGTGCTGTCCCCTCTGAATCCTACTCATGAGCTGTTTTGCTCCAGACTCCACCTATGCAGCTCTATCCTAGAGGCAAACTGGTGGCCAGGGGTGAGATCTCATTCACAGAGACGTTGTGCCTGGCCTTCACAGAGTTTTCTTAAATATCTGATTTATTTGCTAAACTTAACTTTGGAAGGCTTCACATGAAAGAAAACAAAAAACCTTGAAAAATCAGTATTAGCCAACTCTCCACACAGGACACATACTCTCTAGCTGGCTGGTGTCCTGACGCCACTATTAAGAGCCCAATGCAGGAACCCATTACCTGCCCAGCTCCCAGAGGCATTTGATTTGCGACTCTGACTATAACCCAAATACTTTCCAACATCCATAAAAAACAGCACACTAGACAATCTGCTGATTCAAAACAAATCACACTCAAACGGAAAGGCTTAAGCACTTTGGTGCAAGTGGCAGGGGTGCTTCCATTTGCAGACAGGCTGTCCATCATCACTGCATAAGGCCAGTGAACGTCTGGCCTTCCCTCCTGAAGATATGGGTGTCACGTGACTGAGGCATCCCTCCGATTCTCCCAGTAAGTGTGTCCGACCTGCCGGATGGCAGACAGGACACACCACACTCCTGAAAGGGCTACAGGGACACACTGAGAATATTCTTTGTGAAAGGGTTGCTTTCTGTTTCCAGCCTCCATCAGGGATTCCCAAATACTTAGTCCACTCACAGAATGGAAGTCCAAAATGAGAGCTAAAAATCTCTAGCATTTAAATATACCTATACTCAGACTTTCTTCTTGTTTATTATATTCATACACTGAAATTTTCTGTATATTTAAAATACTTTATAATAACTTTTTTGACAAGAAATTCAGTTGTACAAGGACATGGCAGCCACAGCAGTGCTAACCAGAGGCTTTGGACAATACCAAAGTTACCACAGAGATTACATCCTACCTCTGGAATGTTACCTTTATCATGTGAGAAGGGAGCTGTGGTCCGATAAACCCTGACGCAGCCTGTTTGTTGTTGACAACACGCTGGCTGATCACGGGTCGGGGCGAGGACTGGCCAGGGCTGTGAGTGGAATGAGTGAGTTCACCTCCATTTTTCACATCGTGGGACCTGGGGACAGAAAGTGACAGTGGTTAGGGCTTCATAGGGCACAACCTTAGGAAAGATTCATCTGTAGCCCCCCAGAGAACAGACTGAGAAGCTGCCGTGCACAGAGCTATGCATAGGATCCCCTTAGGTCAAGGTTAGTGGCAGATGCTCCAACAGGGATATAACAAAAGCCATACAAGTGGTATTTTTGATTGTGTATTCTGGAGATGCCACTACCTGAAAGGAATTATTTTCTGTTTATTTATATTTTTCTAATTATCAATATATCCCATTACAGGAAGTCTGTATTCAGAAGTTAGAAACACAAACATTGTAACTCATCTCACCCATGAGAGGCATCTACTCTTCAGATTTATTGGAATATCCTCCAAACTTTAGCCTGTATTGATTTTTTCAATACCAGTATAAAAGATTTCAAACCGCTTTTCCTCCATATATATATTGAGCACTTCCTCATATTGTTAAAGAAAATAAAGGCATCATAAGAATTATTTTTAACAGCTGTGTAATAGTCCAACTATTATGGATTATGCTACAATTTACACGCTCATTCTGCTAATATTGGAATTTTTAGGATGTTCTTAATTTTCAGCTATTATAAATCAATACCTAGGAGCACATATCAGACTTTTTTCCAAGCCCACATACTTGCAGAAATGGAATTAGTGAAGTCAGAGTATGCAGCAGCAACAAGAGAGAAGTGAGTTGGTGCCAACCCAGGTGTGCCCTAGGAAGGTGACTGGCTGCCTATGCTCAGTGGTTGAGAAGTGACCACATCCAGGTCCTCAGAGGCCCCTTCCTAAGGCCTCTAACACATCGCCTCCTCAGCCCCCAGGCCCACATTGTGTGTTTCCAGCAGCAGCAGCCTACCCTCCTATGCCATCACCATGCCCTTTCTCGGCATGCTTCACTGTCAACTTGCCAAGGAGCTGGAAGCTAAATCCAACTCCTAATCCATACCCCAAAACTACCTCCCTTACTCTGTTGGCACCATTAAGTTGCTGTTTCAAAAATAACCGAAAATTGAATTTAAATATGTTGATGAGATGAAGAGAAATGACATAACAGAAAATGTGAAAATCTGTTTTCCTGATGATACCTGATATAAAAGAGAACATAAGCTTGTTGACTGAGTACCGATCTAATATCACTGGTAGATACGATGGAGTCATTCATTTGATACCAAAGGCCATTGCTAGCCTGCAAAAGAGAGCCAACAAAAGAGAAATCAGATATAATTAGACAAAGAGGGAACACTGAGCAAGAGAAATATAAGAAACATGGGCTTTCATATTTTAGCTGTAGAAGTCCCACCTTGCCCCCTAAGAGTGCCAGAGCTACCTTAGAGTCTACTTTAAAAACAGTAAAGTCTGCTTACTTTGATGTAGCAGAAGTAGTGGCCAGCATGGCAGTTAAAGCCAGTGTGTACCAGCACTGCATACAGAACATAGATAATTGGTTCTCCATTTGGTTGAGACATGTATGGTCGAATATCAAGGTACTCAGGATATTTCACATCCTAAACAGAGATGGAAAGAGGATAAAGGAAGGTTACTTCTGAAGGCCCAGATCATTCTGCATATCCACGTGGAGACCTGTGCACAAGGCTCAGTACCCTCAGATGTTCAAGCAAAAACCTAACACACTGAACCACATTTCAAAAGACATAATTAGCCTGGAGCCCAAGTTATTTCATGCGCTCCCGCTGTATTCTTGATTTCTTTGCAGCAAACAAGGATCTACATGAAGTGAATCCTCTGAACAGGCCAAGGATGCAATGGAACACTAATTCTGGACTTCTGTCTCACTGAGTTTTACTACTTTGGGAAAGGATTGTTTAGATCTCTTATGTACTACTGATTTCCGATATTTTCTATTTTAGAAAGTAGAAAGAAAATACGAAAATTCAGTGTGTTACTATCAGAAAATATGAACAAATAGGAAAATCAACTCTAACAAAAGAGTGTTGAGATCTAGCAGTGGCATCCTCTTTGGATTTCAAACAACACCAGCTCTCCCTGTATCTCACCACCTTCCCTGACCACAGAGCCCACATGCAGATCATAGTTACCAGTTTTATCATCAGAAAGTCTAACCAGCTAAAGGTGAAACAACATACACTCACAAGCATACATAACACATTACCACTAGCTCAATGCTTTTTCCTCACTACTAAGTACTAGAAGAATTTAGGAAATCAGGTAACAGAACTGTTCAATTAGGTCGTTTATAGCCCTTGATATTTACTGAGAGACTCAATGTAAAAGGTTATTAATATTATCTACATACCTTAGCAATTTTTCCACCAGTAAAATTTGCAAAACGTTTCAAAGAAAGCGTAAGAACATTAGAGGATCTGTGTATAGTGAACCTCTTGGAAGCTGGAACCATCTTTTTACACCTTGAAATAAACAGAAACAAAAGATTAAGAAGATTAATACACACACACACACACACACACACACCTTTTGGTATCTTGGTCTTTCCATTGTTATTTCTCTGAAATATTTCCACCAAACCTAAAAGAAAGCTACTAGCTAAGAAACACCATGGCTCTCAATCAACAATCAAAACACTAAAATTTATAACGGGAGATTGCTCAATTAGCATGAAAGTAAAAAGGAAGCTAGAACAGTTTCTGAGAAGCCACAGTCATTGATAATTTTAAAATCAGGTGATTACAGACTTCTCTCAATTCAAAACAAACTGGAAAGCTAATCAGTTTTCAAGCTAGTATAATTCTTAGCAAACAAATCCCTATCCAGATACAAAAAGAATATAAGTAAAGATTAGAACATTTGTGGAGCTTAGAGTAGAAGTCCCTGTGGTCATGGGGAGCTTTATTCCCCAATGACTTGAGTATTTGGTAAGGATCACCCATAGTACCTGATTCTAAAATGAAAATCTATTAAAACATGTGAAGCAGGACTTTCTTCAAATAGAGGCTCTCCTGATTTCACAGGAAAATATAGCAATGAATCAATCATCAACTCTAGAAGTTTCCAGCAGATACCACCCCAATCCTGGGGGTTGAGCGATGAAGAGTCTTCATCGCTCTAGAAGGTAAACCCCACTCCATCACTGCCTCTCCTAACAAGGAGTCCATGAAAACGCTGCTTACCACAGACACATCATCTGGGCTGCACCCTTCTACATGGCAGCTACCGTGGACTGCCCCCCACAAACCTTCCCAGTAATGGGACACCAAGCCTCCCAAGGACAGAGGTGCACATCTCCGACCCTGGGAGCACGGAAACCTGGTGTCTTCCCAGACACCACAGGAGCTCACAGGAGTTTCGAGGGGGTTCCTGAGACACCCCCAACACCACAGCAAGTTACCCCACTGTTATGTGCTCTCCACCCCCCTGCTACCCCCATCCCACCCCAGCACTGTGGTCACATCCTCGTACTTGCTGCACTTGTAAGAGTTTTCCCCATCGAGCTGTTCCGGCTTCACAAACTGCTCCAATGCCTTGTTAACACTCTGAGCAGCCTGGGAAGAGAACAACAGCATCAGCACCACGTGACCTCTCACTGCCACTTGAGAGAGAAAAGAAAAAGATATCTCAAAGGTATAAAAGCAAATGTGAATTTTTGTGTAGAAATAAATTTCTCTTTTATTATGATGTTCACTTTTATACATGTATACATCAAATGATCTTCCCCTTGTTAAAAAAAACATGCGGATCAAAGTGAATGATGTGTAAACAAGTTCTCACCACAACACTATTTAAAATAGCATAAAACTGGAAACAGGGATCCCTGGGTGGCGCAGCGGTTTGGCGCCTGCCTTTGGCCCAGGGCGCGATCCTGGAGACCCGGGATCAAATTCCACATCGGGCTCCCGGTGCATGGAGCCTGCTTCTCCCTCTGCCTATGTCTCTGCCTCTCTCTCTCTCTCTCTCTCTCTCTCTCTGTGACTATCATAAAATTAAAAAAAAAAAAAACTGGAAACAAACCAAATATGCACCAGCAAGGAATCGGACATGTACATCATGGTGTCTGCACTCACCGGGCACTATGGCACGACTGTCAAGGCATACATACAGAAAGGCCCCCAAGCAGAATTACATGAAGATGGCAAGTGGCCAAACAGGCCTAAGGTGTAATCCTATTTTTATAAGCAGTAGATAGTAGGCGTGGAACAGTTTATATCAAATTGTTAAGGGTTCATCCTGAGGGATGGGACCCTCTACCTATCTGCAACACTTCATTTCTATCATAAGCATGGATTACATTTGTCATCAGAAAAATAAAAGCTTTACAAAAAATAGCTTAGAAAATGCAAGAAACAAAACAGTTTCTAAAGAGTGACAATCCTCTAAATTGGGCTAATACAGGCATCAGCTTCTGGTTTTATCATGACCTATCAAGAGAAAAGTCAAAGGGCAGAAAAAAGATGAAGTCTCTTAAGTCTGTATGATACCTGCTACATATCTTACATAATCCCCTCTAAATACAATCTTGGCATAGGAAATGTTTCAATTCACATTCTCTAGTACCTATAGTCTAAGTTATAAATGAACTGCAGAAAAAGTTACACAAAATTTGACTGTCTTTCTAACCTCATCACTACAATTAGCAAACATACCTTTATCTCCAACGTTATATCAAGATATGGATCGAACGTATCTGAAACACCTTTGCAATTTAAACACTTGACTGAAATGAAAATAAAATGCAAAGAATAAGCAAAGTGTAATCCTTCTGGCAATACCAACTACTGAAATGACAGAACACAATATTATTATTTCAAAATAAAAAATCAAAATAAAGTACATTTTTCTTTCAGATTGGGCAAAAAAACTTAATGCTACACACAGTGTGAGCCAAAGTGTCATGAATGCAGCCCACGTATGCTGTTGGTTGGAATGTAAACTGGTATAACCTCTTGGAAGGATGATCTGGAGCATCAGAATTTAAAATACAGGTACCCCTTAATGCAGAAATTCTAAGAATCCATCCTACTTGGACACTTTTACATGAACATAAAGGCAATGTGTAAGGATGTTCCATGAATGACTAATGGTAATAACAACACCAAAGAATTAGAAACAACCTAAATATCCATTGTTAGGGGACTCAAGTAAACAGATTTCTACTTTAGCTGTGAAAGATTGTGTTACCTACATGTACTAAAACGTAAAAAGATTTATCATGTTAAGAGAAAAAGGAAAGAGATCTATCTAACATACTCCCAGGCTTCTCAAGCATAGGAAAGTACTGGAAAGCTATACTATCAACTGGGCCAGGGGCTGCCTCTGAGGGGGACAGGAGACACACTTTCCAGTACTAAACCTTTCCTACTGCACTTTTCTAACCATATTCATTATCACTTTATCAACAACTTTAAATAAAACTTTACCTCTAGATCTTAGGTATCCTCCAAAAATCTGACAAACAAGTGTGGTAGCCTGGGTATGTCTGTCTAATCTGAAAAAACAAACAGTGATATGAGACAAGAGTTGTACAAAAATTACAGATGCTATGACTGAATTTTAAAAGCATGGACATCTATAAAAGAACAAGAATTCAAACAGGAAGCCACGGAATAAAAAGACATCAGTATGCACGGCAGCCAGAGTGTCATCTTGCCTGGACCAGAACACACTGAGGGTTTGGGGAGAGGCAGAAAGAGATAGGACAGTACTGAGAAGGGCTTTGACATGAGGCAGGAATTTGACCTGGAAGCAAGCAGTACACCTATGACACTGGGTGTGTGGACTGGCTGGTGAAGAAGGCAGGGAGTAGAGAGCATTCTCCTCTGCTCTGGGGTCTGTCATACAAGTGAGCAGAGCCCAGTCAAGGCAGACTAGCAACAGTGGGAACGAGAACAGGAGATCTACCAAGTGTGTTCACACAATAGCAAGTGGGTTAGGATTTGGTATCTAGTTGTATTTGCAATCTTCCTCTTGAGTCTGCATTTAGATTTTAAGGAAGAAACTGTAGGAATTGGTAATTGACCAAACTAAGAAAGATACAAGGAACACACATAAATTTCAGAGGGTGGAGAGGAGCAGAAAAAATGCTGGAGAAACTAGAAAGGAGAAGTGGTTAGTTGTAGATCTGCAAAGGGATGCTGCTACTCAGAAATTAAGTAATGGCCAAATCAATACCCAATTCTTGACATCTGTAATTAAATTCAAATTGTTATAGTAAGCACCCCTTTAAAATGTTTCAATCATTTTAAAATAAGGGAAATCATTTGAGGAAAAGGCAGTGCAAAGTCAGAGTGAAGCAAACACACAGCTCTGTGCATTCATCGTAAAAGGCAAAACTGAACTGATAGGCCAGTGATGCCAAGGGAAGAAATGACTAATGCTTTGCTATACTCACTTATTGCTGCCATTCAAGCACGCTTTTTGCATAGCATCAACAGTGTATTGAAGGAATTCATGGGCATCTTCTTGGTTTCCAAAGCGGAAGTGCCTAGCTATACCTGTGAAGTTTAAGTAAAGACATCAGCCTTATCATCACAGATTATATGCCCCAGCTGTACTCCCCAGAGTAATGACCATCTGTCGGTTAGAAAATACCTGATAATTATTTTATGAGGACATAGCACTAACACAAACTATCCTAAGAACAGCTAGCACCATGCCTTTTAGACCATTACAAGTGCACATGGGCTAGAGTTCCTAAGAGCCCAGAGACCCCAGATTTGCAGCAAGTTAAAAAACTATCCTTGAATAAATTCAACTTCAACTGTATTGTCTCAAAAATTTGTTCAAAATGCTCAAAATGTTTGTTCGAAACATGTTAGCACATACAATCTTATTAAATTTGGTGCTATATCTCCCTAAGAGAATCCACGGCAAACATAAAAGTCTGAACCCATCTCAGTTCTGTCTCAACAACCCACAGAACACACTGTGTTTTCAGCATCTCAGTTACAGAGCAGCTCTGCAGCCCTGTTTCTAATGGGCTAAACAGCCGCAAGACAAAATGACACAACAAACAACAAGATATAGACAATGTCACAATAAATCATGAATAGAGAAATTTCTCTATGTGAATATATATTCGCTGTCTCGTATGACGTGCCGGCGCTCTGCCAGTGCTCCATACATAAGTGGCAATCCCATAATCCCACTGGCTGTGCTGGGTGTTATGTGAGCTTGTGGAAATATGTGCACACAAACAGCAATGACCTTTTCTTAAAGTCTAGGTTTAAAAATATTAATCATTCCTTATATATACACAACACTAAAGAAATAAAATTTCCCCTAGCTAAGATTCTGCCAGGATCCAACACTGTTTAAAAAATGTTTGCGGGGGACGCCTGGGTGGCTCAGTGGTTGAGAGTCTGCCTGGGTGATCCTGGGTGCGGGATGGAGTCCCACATTGGGCTCCCTGCATGGAGCCTGATTCTCCCTCTGCCTGAAAAAACAAACAGTGATATGTCTGTCTCTGTCTCTGTCTCTCTCTCATGAATAAATAAATAAAATCTTTAACAACAACAGTAAAAAATGTTTGTGTTGTTTCCTCTGGTCTGTTAATAGTGCCGAGGGCCAATAGAACACCTCTTAATCTTCGGCAACTTTTTAGGCAAAAGGATTATACATTGTCATTGTATAATTATCCACCCCTATAATTACCCCACTAGATTCCAGATTAACAGTTAGGGTTTCTTTTTTATTTGTATGCATTTTTCTCCCTAACTCAGTTAATTAAGATGTAAAAATTTATTACAAAAACATATAGAAAGTGCATTAAAACATTTCACATACCCTATTCAGGGTCATTATAATGCAGAAGAAAGTTTTCAAGTCATTTAAAAATTAAATAGAAAAAGTGAAATTATCCACAAATTTGCTGTTATGAGTCTACATGTTGCTTTAAACATATAATTAACTAGTTTCATAATTCTTGATGCTATATATACATAGCATAATTACCCATTCACTGAATTAAAACTAATTCAAAACTATTTAAAGAAATCAGTGGGGGGAAAAAAAAAGAAATCAGTGGGACATTATAGTATAACTCAGCATAGTAATTCAAGTATCTGGGGAAATCACTGTAAAACTTATCAATGATTTTATTAACAAAGTGAGTTTAAAAAATTTTTAAATCTGTGGGGTGCCTGGGTGGCTCAGTCAGTAGAAAGTCTGACTCTTGATCTTGGCTCCAGTCTTGATCTCACAGCTTTGAGTTCTAGCCCCACACTGGGCTTTGCCATAAGCATGGAGCCCACTTAAAAGTTTAAAAAATTTTTTTCTTATATTAAATTGAATACTTTATTATATTTATTATTATTTAAGGTTTCAAAGTATGTTTCTATAGCATGTTTTACTAAAAATGTTATTATTTAAAGACATATCCATGTATGATAAAACATGTTTGTTTTCTACAATACACCAGCAGTTTGTCTTTTACCAATTATGCCATTAAGACCAATTACCTAATAAATACTATCATAAACTATTACAGATGATACTTACGCCGCATCTCATTAATGACAAACATCGGCTTGATAACATCCCCAGGATTACTGAGTGCCTGGGTGATATGTGCTTGCATTGTACACATCATACAAAATCCTTCTGCATGACCTGAAAGATAACAGACCATAATCCTCCAAATTAGCAAAATATGACTCCATACAGACATCACAGAATATTTTAAATAAGGGGCACACGTCTGAAGTGAAGTAACAGCAACAGCTACTGTGTGTCACACCTTCAGCTACATATTTTCATTCATTTTCATTTAATTCACCAACAAACCCAGGTGATAAGTATATACTGGCTCAATTTTAGAGGAAACTGAGGCTCAGAGAGTTAAATTTTTGCCCAATGTCAAATTAAGTAGAAGATACATATTGGACTCAAATATTTTCTTCATATTCAAAGCCTGTAATCTTAACTACTCTTTATACTAGAAAAATAAGTTGTCTCTTATACCACCATTTGTCTAAAATAGTACAAAAATGTCACCATACAAGAGGCTGAAAGCCACTCTGCCAATATTCTGGTCTTGTTGGCCACATACAGGGTCTCTGTTGTATATTCTTCTTTTCTTTTCCTTTTTACAACTTTAAAAAAAAATGTGAAAACCATTCTTAGCTCATGACTAACTGGTTCTACTGGTATCCAGTGAGTAGAGGCCACAAATGCTGCTAAACATCCTACAAGAAGCCAAGGCCAGCCCCCACAACAAAGCATTATCTGGTTCTAAACATCAATAGTGCTGAGACTGAGAAACTCTGCCTTAAACTAAAGGATTCTCATAATCTGCCTAACAAAGCTTTAAAAGTCTTGAAAGGGGGATCCCTGGGTGGCGCAGCGGTTTAGCGCCTGCCTTTGGCCCAGGGCGCGATCCTGGAGACCCGGGATCGAATTCCACATCGGGCTCCCGGTGCATGGAGCCTGCTTCTCCCTCTGCCTATGTCTCTGCCTCTCTGCCTCTCTGTCTCTCTGTCTCTCTCTCTCTCTCTCTCTGTGACTATCATAAATAAATAAATAATAAAAAAAGAAAAGTTGCTAAAATTAAAAAAAAAAGTCTTGAAAGGTTCAAATCATTTCCAACTGACTTAACTGTGTCCCAGAATAAAGCTCAAAAATATTTATAAGAATAATAATTTTTTTAAAAAAACCTCCAGCATCACAGAACATAAATAAAGTTCTAATCAAAGACCACAAGGCACGCAAAGATGCAAGAATGACATAACAAGGAGAAAATAAACAGAAACAGACCCAGAAATGGCAGATAATAAAATCAAAAGACAATGACATTAAAAAAGACATCATACATATAGTCACATGTTCAAGGAGTTAGAAAAGAGCACGAGCATGTTAGGGAGCCATGGAAATAGAGCCAAATGTACTTTATAGATGAAAAGTAGAATCTCTGAGATGAATAACATACCAGGAGAGATTAACAACTGATTAGACAGAAGGGGAGAAAGGATCAGTGAACCTGAAGATTTAACAGCAGAAATCATCCATAATGAAACACAGAAATCCCAAACAACAACAACAAACAGATAAGCTGATAATCAGTAAGCAGTGGGACTCCTTCCTGTTAGTTCCTAAATATACTTGTGATTGGGAGTCTAAAAGGACAGAACAAATAGCTCAGGAAATAATTACTGTCTACAGAGAGCATAAGGGAGATTTTTAGAGTGATTCTACAGTTTTGTGTCCTGAAGAGGTGGTAGTTTACATGAATCTATACCTGTGTTAAAATTCATAGAACTATACATCAGAAAAGGTTAATAGTGTTTTAACTACAGAAATAAGAGTCTTTTTTTTTTCAATGACCAGAGTCACACAAATTTGAAACAGTACATTTACAGATCTGAGAACATCAACAAATCCCAAACAGAAGATGACAAAAGACAACCACACAAGGAACCACCCAGTCAGACTGCTGAGAACAGTAATAAAGAGAGCATCATAAAAGCAGTTCGTAGTAAAAACATGTACACAGAAACAACAGTAAAATTGACAACAGACTTCCTGTCAGAAACAACACAAGACAGTGCAGTAACATCTGGGTATTAGGATAAAAATGTCAACAGAGTTCTATACCCCATGAAAACATCTTTCAAAAGCAAAGATGAGACAGACTCTCACTTCAGAGAAGATGGAATAGAAGTTCCTTTCCCTCCTCCCTCCATAAGTACACAAGTCCTGGACACTGGATGTAAAGTAAACAGAAGAAAGCCATGAGAGAGAGGAAAAGACAAGCTAGTGACTCTGGAACCCCAGGAATGACACTGTGGTATGTTCCCTAGGTTTTCTCTGTGCCTCCTATAGTCCAGGGCTGAAGAGGCCAGCAACCTGGAAACACCAACAAATAGAACAAAGCCCCAGTAAAAGCCTGCTTTCTTCTACCAAAAGACCAGGAAGTGAGACAGTGAACTTTTAAATAGTAATTCTCTACTCTAACCACAACCACAGAAAAACTACGACCCCCGACCCCTAGACCAGCAAAGGCCAAGTCCATAGGCTAAACTTCCACTTGCCAGGCTGTAATGAGGCATCCCAACTCACCCACTGGAACAATGTTAGAGAAGATGGATTAGGAGCTGGACCTTTCATCCACACTGGGTGATTACAAACCACACCAAATCCCACAGCATAGATCAAGTTAGGAGCCTAGACTTCTATCCCCCTCCCCCGGTAGTAAAGAAGACTCCCTCTAATTGTCCACTGGAGTAGTTTCAGAATCAGGACTTTCATCATCACCCAGTAGTGCAAAGCCACTGTGGTGTCAATGGAAACCAGGCGGGGAGCAGGACTGAGGAATTCCAAACTCCCTGTCCCATATACCATGAGTGTCAATGGAACAGGGAAGCTGGATTTCTATTTCACTCTAATACAACTTCTTTTGCCAGAGTGGTATCATAGAAAACCAGCTGAAAAAATCATTAGATAAGATCCACATAAAATTTCTAATGCAAAAATGTCCAGGTTTCAGCTGAAAATCACTCATCATACCAAGAACCAAGAATTTCTCAACCTGGTGAAAAAAGACAATAAAAAGAGGCCAACACTGATGTGAGAGATGTTAGAATTATCTAACAAAGGTTTTAAAGGAGCCATGATAAAAATGGTTCAACAAATAATTATGAACACACTAGAAACAAATAAAAAATATAGACTCAACAAAGAAATAGGAAACATAAAAAAACCAAATTGAAACTTGAGAAATGAAAAATACAATAACAAAATAAGCTTAGTAGGTAAGCTAGACAGAAGAATGAAGATCACAGAAGAAAGAAGCAGTAAATATGAAGACAGAACAATAGAAATTATCTACTCTGGATAACAGAGAGAAAACAGACTGAGGGAAAAATGAACAGGACATTAGGGACCTGTGGGACTCTAACAAAACATCTAGCACACATGTCATCAGATTCCCAGAAAGAGAGGAGAGACGAGGCTGCACTCAAAAAATATTACAAGAAATGTAACCTGAAAATTTCACAAATTTGGTTAAAGAAGTCTCTATAGATTCAAGAAGCTGAGCAAGCTCCAACAGGGGAAAAGGAAATCTATGCCAAAATATATCCAAATTAACCTCCTGAAAACAAAAGGCAGAATCTTGAAAGCAGTGAAAGAAAAAAATACCTTACCTATAAAAGTGTGTGTATAAAATAAACAAAAGAAAAATGACTGAAGATTTCAGATAAAAAACCATAGAGGCCAGAGGAAGTGCCAAACCAATTTTTAAGGTCTGAAAGAAAAAGACTGTCAACCCAGAATCCTACGTACAGTGGAAACACTTTTCAGGAATGAAGGCAAAATCAAGACATTCTCAGATGAAGCAAAACTAAGAAAATTTGTCACCAGCTGACATACCCTAAAAGAATGACTAAGAGAAGTTCTCTCAACAAAAACAAAATGATTTGAAAAAAGAAAAGAAAGAAAGAAACCCTACAACATCTAAAAGGAAGAAAAGAGGCACCTGGTTGGCTCAGTTGGTTGTGATCTGACTCAGAGGCATCTGACTCTTGGTTTTGGCTCAGGTTGTGATCTCAGAGTCCTGGGATGGAGCCTGTGTCAAACTTCATACTCAGCATGGAGTCTGCTCATCTCTTTCCCTCCCCCCACTTGTCTCTCTCTCCGTAAAATAAGTAAATAAAACCTTAAAAAAACCCACAAAGGACAGACTTAAGTCCTGATCTGTCAATAAACTTAAATGTAAATGTTCTTAAATACACCAATTAAAAAACCCAGATTAGCAACAGTAGATTGAAAAACATGACTGAGGGACGCCTGGGCGGCTCAGTGGCTGAGCGTCTGCCTTTGGCTCAGGGCATGATCCTGTGTCTGGGGATCGAGTTCCGCATCAGGCTCCCTGTGAGAGCCTGCTTCTCCCTCTATGTCTCTGCTTCTCTATGTCTCTTATGAATAAATAAAATCCTTAAAAAAAAAAAAAAAAAAACCTGACTTAGGGATCCCTGGGTGGCTCAGCGGTTTAGCGCCTGCCTTCGGCCCAGGGTATAATCCTGGGGTCCCGGAATCGAGTCCCGCTTCAGGCTCCCTGCATGGGGCCTGCTTCTCCCTCTGCCTGTGTCTCTGCCACTCTCTCTCTGTGTCTCTCATGAATAAATAAATAAAATCTTAAAAAAAAAAAAAAAACATGGCTCAACCATATGATATCTACAAGAAACTCAGGGCAAATGTAACAATGTAGGCAGGCCAAAGGAAAAAGGATGAAAAAAGATATGCCATGCAAAACATAATTAATGTTTATTAACTCAAAGAAAGTAAAAAACAGCTATATTAATAGCAGATAAAGCAGACTTCAGAGCAAAGAAAGCTACCAGAGAATGGACATTATAAAAATTCCATCCATTTAGCAATCCTAAATGTATTTGTACCAAGCAACAAAGCTGCAACATACAAGGACCAAATTCTGATAGAACTGAAAACAGATATAAAGAAATCTGAAAACAGATATAAAGAAATCCACAACTACAGCTGGAAACCTCAACATCCTTCTGTAAATAAATGATTGAAATAGAAAATCAGCAAGGATACAGAACTCGGCAGTATCATCAGCCAATGGGATATGGTCAGTTTATAGAACCCTTCACACAAAAGCAGAACACAAATTCATTCCAAGCATTCATGGAACATACACCAAGACAGGCCATATCCTGGGCCACAAAACAAACCTCAAAATATTTAAGAGAATTGAAATAATAAAAGATATGTTTTCTACCACATTGGAATCATACTAGAGATTAGAAATAAGAAAACCAATAAACATCTGGAAACTAAATAACACGCTTCTATATAATCCACGGATCAAAGAACAGACTCATGGGAAATTTTTAAATGCACTGAACTGAATGAAAATGATAAAAACAACATATCAAAAATTTGAACACACAAAAAAGCAGCACTGAAAGAAAAATTTATAGCAACTACCAGTATTAGAAACAAAACCAAGGATAACAATACAGACCCTGCAGATATCAAAAATTAAATTTGTAATTTAAAAACTCATTAAAAGGAAATCTCCATGCCAATATAGTTTCACTGATAAATTCTACCAAATGTTTAAATAAGAATTTACATCAATTCTCCACAATCTCTTCAAAAGTACAGAAAAATATCCCCAATTCATTTTGTAAAGTTAGTATTACCCTGACACCAAACCAAATAAAAATGGTACAAAAGCAGAAAATTGCAGACCAATATCTCTCATGAATAGATACATAAAAACAATGAAATATTACAAATAAAATTCAACAAAATATAAAAATAACTACAGATCAGAAGAGAGAAGGGAGATGGCAGCCAAGTAGGAGGACTCTAGGTTCTCCTCATCCCCATAAATACAAGACAACTATCAAATCATCCTAAATATCCTATAATCAATCTGAGGATGGCAGAACAAACTCCACAACTGAAGGGGGAGAAGAAGCCAAATGAAGAAGGCAGGAAGTACAGAGACCCAGGCAGGAAGTGCAAAGACCCAGATTGGAAGAGAAAATGCGGCAACTGCTGTGGGGAGGGAGCTGTAGTGTCAAAGAAGGGTGAGAGACAAATTAGCACACGGGACAGTGTGTGGGGAAGACAAATTCCCAGAGCAACTGGCTTGGAAAGCAAAAGGGTCCAAATTTCATGAGTTCTTACAACCAAGGGCACTTAAACCCTGGAGTTTTAAAGGTCAGAGTGCTTGGCTCTGGTAGAGCTCCAAAGACACCAGTGGGGCTCTTGGAGAAAAGACAGGGCAAACAGCCATCTGAAGAAGGCCTGGGGCACACAGCAGGGAGATTAGTTGCTCACCTCGAAGAACGGCCCAGAGAAACTGTTCAGGGAGAGACCCCCTAAGGAATGAAGGAACTGGCCAGCACCACTGTCCTCTTTGACCCTCAGCATAAACACAGAGACACTTGTGGGAATCAGTGCAGCACCCACACTACCACACTGTAACTTGCTTACTTACACCAAGCTGCCTTGTGCTCTGGAAGAACCACCCTTCCCAGTTACAATTCCCTCAGTCCCAGTGTGGCAGGTCCCTCTCCTCAGAAGACCAGCCCAAACTCCTGCCACCACGTCTTCTCACCAGGGTGTTTCGTGAGACCTTGGTTCCAGGTGGTAGCAGTAACACATCTCATTTTACTAGCAGACCAGAGCACATATAGTAAAAAAAGTTGTCACATTCAAGCCAGGGACCAAACACTGCCCACAATAGGCAAAGAGAGTCTCTGCAGACAACTGGATGAAAGATAAAGTGACCAAAATACAACAGCAGAATGAACATAGCACACACTGGAGACATCCCAAAAGTGCCAGGCCTTGGGGGAACAGGGGATATTACACTGCTGGGCACTACAGGAACTCTCTCTCTTTTTTTAAAGATTTTATTTATTTGAGAGAGAATGTGCATGCATGAGAGAGAGCGCAGGTACAGTGGGATGAGGGATGGAGGGAGAAGCAGACTCCCCACTAAGTAGTGAGCCTGCCAGCCAGGTGCCCCCAGAACCTCTTCTTCATAAGGCCACTACTTTCAAGAACCAGGAGCCATGGTAACTTTCCTAACACAAAGAAACAGGCACAGAGACTTAGACTAAATGAGAAGACACAGTCAGAGATCTAAGCAAAAACAGTTATAAGTAACATGACTGATGGAGAATTTAAAGCAATTATCATAAAGATACTCACTGGATTTCAGAAAAGACATCAGTGAGACCATTAACACAGAGATAAGGGATATAACACAGCAGAGATAAAGGACTCAATAAACAAAATGAGAAACATGCTTGATGGAATGAACAGGCTGGAAAAAGCAGGGGAACAAATTAATGGCCTGGAAGAAGAGTAATGGAAAGTAATCAAGCTAAACAAAAGACAGAGAAAAGAATTATGCAAGATGAGAACAGACTTAGGGAACTCAGTAACTACATCAAACATAATAATGTTTATATTGCAGAGATTCCAGAAGAAGAAGAGAAAAGGGGGCAGAGAATTTATTTGAATAATAACTGAACAGTTCCTTAACCTGGGGAAGGAAAAAGATATCCAGATTCAGAGGCACAGAGAACCCCCCCCCCCAAAAAAAACCAACAAAAGCAGATATACACCAAAACATACTGTTATTAAAATGACAAAATATAGTAATAAAGAATAACTATTAAAAGCAACAAGACAGAAGAAGACAGTTACATACAAAAGAAACCCCTATAAGGCTATCAGATTTTTCAGCAGAAATTTTCTAAGACAGAAAGAAGTGGCATAATATATTTAAAGTATATATTTCTGAATGGGAAAAACCTGCAGCCGAGAATACTCTATCCAGCAAGGCTATCATTCAGAATGGAAGGAGAAAGAGTTCCCCAGATAAACAAAAACTAAAGGAGTTTGTGGGCACTAAACCAGTCCTGCAAGAAATATTAAATGGGACTCTTTGAGTGGAAAGACCAAAAATGATTATATGAAGGTAGGAAAAAGCAGTAAAAATGAGTAATTCTGCAAAAATCAGCCAAGAAACAAAACAAAAGGATGTAAAATATGACACCACATACCTAAAACATGGGGAGGAGTAAAGAACAGGTTAAAACTTAATCACCCACTTCATATATTAGACTGCTACATGTAGATGTTACATATAAATCTAATGATAACTACAAATCAAAAACCACTAATAATTTTGCCAAGAATAAAGACAAAAATCCAAATATATCATTAAAGAAAACCAGCAAACCAAGAAAAAAGACAAGAATCAGAGAAAATCTTCAAAAACAACCACAAAACAAATGGGCAGCCCAGGTGGCTCAGCGGTTTAGCGCCGCCTTCAGCCCACATCGGGCTCCCTGCATGGAGCCTGCTCCTCCCTCTGCCTGTGTCTCTGTCTCTGTCTCTCTCTCTCTGTGTCTCTCATAAATAAAATCTTTAAAAAAACAAACAAAAAAAACCCCACAAAACAAGTAATAACATGAGTAATAAAATCAACACATACCTATCAATAATTACTTTGAATGTAAATGAACTAAATACTTCAATCAAAAGACACAGGGTGACATAATGGATAAAAAACCAAGATCCACCTATATGCTGCCTACAAAAAAACTCATTTTACTATTTTTTGTTAAAGATTTTATTTATTTATTCATGAAAGACACAGAGAGAGGCAGAGACATAAGCAGAGGGAGAAGCAGGCTCCCTGTAAGGAGACTGATGCAGGACTCAGTCTCAGGATCCTGGGATCATGACCTGAGCCAAAGGCAGATACTCAACCACTGAGCCACCCAGGTGTGTCAAAAGACCCATTTTAGACCTAAAGACACCTGCAAATTAGGAAAAATATTCATCATGCAAATGGATGTCAAAAGAAAGCCTGAGTAGCAATATTTATATGAGACAAAATGGATGTTAAAACAAGGACTGTAAAAAGAGAAAAAGAAGCACACTATATAATAATAAAAGGGACAATCCACAAGAAGATATAGCAATTGTAATTATTTATGCACCCAACATGGGACCACCTAAATAAATAAAACAGTTAATAACATAAAGGAACGGATAACAATGCAGTAATAGTAGGAGACTTTAACATCCTACTTACATCAACAAACAGGTCTTTTAAACAGAATGTCAAGAAGGAAACAATGTCTTTGAATGACACACTGGATCAAATGGATTTAATGAATATATTCAGAACATTCCTTCCTGAACAGCAGAATACACATGCAATAATCTCCAGAACAGATCACATATTAGCCCACAAAACAAGCTTCAACAAATTTAAAAAGACAAAAGTTGGGACACCTGGATGGCTCACTGGTTGGGCAAAGTTGGGACACCTGGGTGGCTCACTGGTTAGGCATCTGCCTTTGGCTCAGGGTGTGATCCCGGAGTCCCGGGATCGAGTCCCACATCGGGCTCCCTGTGAGAGGCCTGCTTCTCTCTCTCATGAGTAAATAAAATCTTAAAAAAAAAAAAAAAAAAAAAAAAAAAAGACCAGTCATACCATGCATCTTTTCTGACCACAACGCTATGAAATTAGAAGTCAATCACAGGATAAAATCTGAAAAGCCCACAAATACATGAATGCTAAGTGATATGCTACTAAAAATGAATGGGTCACCAAGGAAATAAAAGAAAAAAATCAAACATACATGTAAACAAATGAAAATGAAAACACAACAGTTTAAAAGCTCTGGGATACAGCGAAAACAGTTTTAAGAGGGAAGATTATAGGAATACAGACCTACTTCAAGAAGCAAGAAAAATCTCAAATAATCTACTCTTGGGCACCTAAGGAGCTAGAAAAAGAACCACCACCAAAACCTAAAACCAGCAGAAGGAAGGAAATAATATAAATCAGAACAGAAATAAATTATATAGAAACTAAAAAATAAGGGATCCCTGGGTGGCGCAGCGGTTTGGCGCCTGCCTTTGGCCCAGGGCGCGATCCTGGAGACGCAGGATCGAATCCCACGTCGGGCTCCCGGTGCATGGAGCCTGCTTCTCCCTCTGCCTGTGTCTCTGCCTCTCTCTCTCTCTCTGTGACTATCATAAATAAATAAAGTCTAAAAAAAAAAAAAAAAAAAAAAAAAAAAAAAAAAAAAAAAAAAAAAAGAAACTAAAAAATAATACAACAGATCAATGAAACCAAGAGCTGGTTCTTTGAAAAAAAACCAAAACTGGGCAGCCTGGGGGGCTCAGCGGTTTAGCACCACCTTCAGCCCAGAGCGTGATCCTGGAAACACGGGATCGGGTCCCATGTCAGGCTACCTGCGTGGAGCCTGCTTCTCCCTCTGCCTGTGTCTCTGCCTCTCTCTCCCTCTCTCTGTCTCTCATGAATAAATAAATAAAATCTTAAAAAAAAAAAAAAGAAAAATTAAAACTGATAAACCTGTAGCCAGACTTATCATGAAAAAAAGAGAAAGGACTCAAATAAATAAAATGAAAATGACAGAGGAGAAATAACAACAAACACCACAGAAATATAAACAATCATAAGAGAATGTCATGAAAAACTATTTGCCAACAAGCTGGACAACCTAGAAGAAACAGATTAAGTTCCTAGAAATACAGAACTTCCCAAAACTGAATCAAGAAAAAATAGAAAAATTTGAACAGATATATTACCAGCAAAGAAATTGAATCAGCAATCAAAAAACTCCCAACAAACAAAAGTCCAGGACCATCAGATGGCTTCACAGGCAAATTATACCAAGCTTTTTTTTTTTTTTTTTTTAAGATTTTATTTATTCATGAGAGACACAGAGAAAGAGGCAGAGACACAGGCAGAGGGAGAAGCAGGCTCCATGCAGGGAGCCCGACGTAGGACTCGATCCCAGGACTCCAGGATCACACCCGGGGCCAAAGGCAGGTGCTAAATTGCTGAGCCACCCAGGGATTCCCTATACCAAACATTTAAAGAAGAGTTAATACCTATTCTTTTCAAACTATTCCAAAAAACAAACGGATAAAGAATGAAGTTGGAAGTTTTCCTTCCATGAGGCCAGCATTATCCTGATACTAAAACCAGATAAAGACACCACTAAAAAAGAAATGACAGGCCAGTATCTCTAATGAACACAGATGCAAAACTCTTCAACACAATACTAGCAAACTAAATCCAATAATACATTAAAAGACTCTTTCACCACAGTCAAGTGGGATTTATTCCTGAGTTATAAGGGTAGTTCAATATTCACAAATCAATCAACGTGATACATCACATCCATAGGAGAAAGGAAAAGAACTATTTGATTTCAACAGATGCAGAAAAAGCATTTGACAAAGTAAAACATCCTTTCATGATAAACACCTTGATGAAGTAGGTTTAGAGGGAACATAGCTCAACATAATAGAAGCCATGTATGAAAACCCCACAGTTAATATCATCTTTAATGGGAAAAAAAACAGAGTTTTTTCTCTAGGGTCAGGAACAAGATAGGGATATCCACTCTCAACACTGTTATTCAACATAGTACTGGAACTCCTAGCTACAGCAATCAAACAACAAAAAGAAATAAAAGGCATCCAAATCAGTAAGGAAAAAGTAAAACATTCACTATTTGCAGATGACATATTATATGTAGAAGACCCAAAAGACTCCACCAAAAAACTGCTATAACTGATACATGAATTCAGTAAAGTTGCAGGATACAAAATCAGTCTACAGAATCATGCTGCATTTCTATACCCAAGTAACAAAGCAGCAGAAACAGAAATTAAGAAAACAAATCCATTTACAACTGCACCGAAAATAGTAAGACATCTAGCTAAAGAAGTAGAAGACCTGTACTCTAGGGTGCCTGGGTGGCTCAGGTTAAGTATCTGCCTTCGGTTCAGGTCATGATCCCAGGGTCCTGGGATCAAGCCCCGCATTGGGCTCCCTGCTCAGCGGGGCTTCTCCTTCTCCTGCTCCCCCTGCTGTTCTCTCCCTCCCCCCCTCAAAAAAATAAATCTTAAAAAAAAAAAAAAAAAAAAAGACCTGTACTCTGACTGAAAACTGCAAAACATTGTTGAAAGACCTTGAAGAGGACACAAAGAGATGGGAAGGCATTCTATGCTCATGGACTGAAGCAAATATTGTTCAAATGTCTATATTATGCAAAGCAATTTACACATTTAATGCAATCCCTATTAAAATACCAACAGCATTTTTCACAGAATTAGAACAAACAATCCTAAAATTTGTATGGAACCACAAAAGGCCCAGAATAGCCAAAGCAATCTTAAAAACAGTATGGTACTGACACAAAAACAGACACACAGGACAGAATAGAAAACCCAGAAACAAACCCACAACTATATGATCAATTAATCTTTGACAAAGCAGGAGAATGGGAGAAAGATGGTCTCTTCAACAAATGGTGTTAGGAAAACACAACTAACTGCAACATGCAAAAGAATGAAACTGGACCACTCTCTTACACCAGATACAATAATAAATTCAAAATGTATTAAAGACCTAAAAATGAATCCTGAAATCATAAAAATCCTAGAAGAGAGCACAGGTAGTAATTTCTCTGACATTGGCTATAACAACTTTTTTCTAGATAGGTCCCCTGAGGCAAGGGAAACAAAAGCAAAAATAAACTATTGGGATTAATCAAAATAAAAAGCTTCTGCACAGTGAAGGAAACAATCAACAAAACTAAAAGGCAACCCACTGGATGGGAGAAGATATTTGCAAATGACATAGTCAATAAAGGGCTAGAATCCAAAACATATAAAGAACTTATAAAACTCAAACACTCAAAAAATAAATAATGCAATTAAAAGATGGGCAGAAGACATGAACACACATTTCTCCAAAGACCTACAGATAGCCAACAGATACATGAAAAGATGCTCATCCTCACTTACCATCAGGGAAATGCAAATCAAATCTACAATTAGATATCACCTCACACCTATCAGAATGACTAAAATCAACAATGCAAGAAACAAGTGTTGGCAAGGATAAGGAGAAAAAGGAACCCTCTTGCACTATTGGTGGAAATGCAAACTGGTGCAACCACTCTAGAAGATAGAAGACAGTATGGAGATTTCTCAAAAAATTAAAAATATAATTATCCTATGATCCCACAATTGCACTACTGGATATTTACCCAAAGAATTCAAAGGGATACATGCACCCCTATGTTTGTAGCAACATTATTTACAATAGCCAAGATATGGAAGGAGCTCAAGTGTCCATTAGTTGATGAACAGATAAAGAAGATGTGGTATATTATTCAGCCATTAAAAAAGAATGAAATCTTACCATTTGCAATGACATGAATGGACCTAGAGAGCAAAATGTTAAGTATAAAAAGTCAGATAAAGACAAATACCATATGATTTCACTCACATGTGTAATTTCAAAAATCAAACAAGAAAAGGGAAAAGAGACAAACTCTAACTAAAGGCAACAAACTGATGGTTATCTGAGGGGAGGTAAGTGGGGCAATGGTGAAATAGGTGATGGGGATTAAGCAATGTACTTGTCATGATGAGTACCGGGAAATTAAAACAAAAACTTAAAATAGTAATTATACATCATGACCAAATGGAATTTACTCCAGGGATACAAAGAGGACTCAATATTGGAAACTCTACCAGTATAATCCACCATATTAACAAACTAAAAACTAAACATCCCATGATCATATCAATTAATATTGACAAAGGATTTGACAAAAATCAACACTTATTCATGACAGACAGCAGAAGTCAGAAAAAAAGAAATCCAGAAAGCTTCTTTAACTTAATAAAGAGCATGTACCAAAAAACCTACCGCTAATATCAAACTAAATGCTCCTTTCCTTAATATCAGAAACAAGGCAAGGATGTCCACTCTGCTCAAAGTTCTAGCCAGTGAAATAAAAAAAGGAAATAAAAAGCATACCAATCAGTAAAGAATAAGTAAAACTGAAAAAAAAAAAAAAAAAAGAATAAGTAAAACTGTCCATACTTGCATATAACATGACTATTAGAAAAATCCAAGAACACTACAAAAAGAAAACAAACAAAAATGCCTAGAACTAATCATGGAGTTTGGCAAGGTCACAGTTGATATGATCAACATATGAAAATAAAATGTATCTTTATATGCCAGCAATAAACATGTGGATACCAAAATTAAAAATATGCCACTTACAACCCCTCAAAAAATAAAAAAAATTCACATAAATCTAATAAGACAAAACATCCTAACACTACACAACAGGGGTGAAAGTAAAGGTGATTTAAATAAATAGACATACCATGTTCATAGATTGAAAATGTCAACATAAGTAAAGGTGTCAATTCTCCCTCCCCAAACTGAGAAGGTTTCACACGACTCCTATCAAAATCGCAGGGGGATTTTTTTGTAGATATAGACGCTATTATTTTATACTTTATATGATAAGACAGAAAAATGAGAATAGCTAAAACAATTTTGAAAGAGACTACATGGCTGGAATCATTCTATCTGATATCAAGACTTGTTACATAGCTACAACTGCAAAACTACGTGGAGAGACAGACATATACCTCAACAGAATAGAACAGAAAACCCAGAAATAGAAACACACAAATATGTCCAGGTGGTTTTTTACAAAGGTGTAAAAGCAATTCAATAGAGGAAAGATAGCCTTTTTAACAAATGGTGTGTGCAGTGGCTAAAAGGCATTTGAGACAAAAAATTGACTTCACCCTAACCTCACACTATGCAAAAATTAACTTAAATGGATCACAGACCTAAATGTAAAATGTCAAACTATAAAACTTTTAGAAAAAAAATATGAGAAAATCTCCAGAATCAAGAGCTAGGCAAAGGGATCTTAAACTTGACATCATAAGCACAATCCATAAAAGGAAAAAGTAAGACACCTTGCCAAAATTAAAAATTTTTGTTCTGTGAAAGACCTTGTTAAAAGGATGAAAAGACAAGCCTCAGGCTGGGGGAAATTATTTGGAACCTACATATCCAACAAAGGCCTGGTTTCTAAATTACATAAAGAACTCTTAAAACTCAACAGTATAAAAACAAAGAATGCCATAAAGAACAAAAGACAGCCAAGAGGTACTTCACCATAGAGGATATACAGATGGCAAATAAGCACACAGAAAGATGTTCGAGACCTTTAGGCATTAGAGAAATGCAAATCTAAACCACAAGAAGGTGGGATCCCTGGGTGGCTCAGTGGTTGAGCATCTGCCTTTGGGGGCATGTTTCTGGGTCCAGGGATCAAGTCCCACATCGGGCTTCCTTGCAAGAAGCCCGCTTCTCCCTCTGTCTATGTCTCTGCCTTTCTGTCTCTCATGAATAA
The DNA here is from genome assembly GCF_003254725.2 of Canis lupus dingo. NCBI lineage: Eukaryota > Metazoa > Chordata > Mammalia > Carnivora > Canidae > Canis > Canis lupus. Next base: position 11,347,722 of record NC_064248.1, on the reverse strand, counting down.
ATAAATAAAATCTTAAAAAAAAAAAAAAAAATAGGGACGCCTGGGTGGCTCAGCAGTTGAGCGTCTGCCTTTGGCTCAGGGCATGATCCCGGAGTCCCAGGATCGAGTCCTACATTGGGCTTCCTGCATGGAGCCTGCTTCTCCCTCTGCCTGTGTCTCTGCCTCTCTTTCTGTGTCTCTTGTGAATAAATAAATAAAATCTAAAAAAATAATAACCCACAAGAAGTTATCATTATCTACCTATCAACATGGCTAAAATGAAAAATAGTGATAACACCAAATGCTGGCAAACATACACAGAAACTAGAACTCCCATATATTGCTGGTAGGACTGTAAAATGGTCAGCCACTCTGGAAAACTGGTAGTTTCTTGTAAAATTAATCATGCAACTACCATATGACCCAGTGATTGCAATCCTAGGCATTTATTCCAGAGAAATAAAGACATGTTCACACGTATATTGTACACTCTAATGCTCAGAGCAGCTCCATTCATAATATCCCCAAACTGGGCATAACCCAGATGTCCTTCTGTGGATGAGTGCTTAAAACAAGCCATGGTACATCCATACTATGGAGTACTACTCAACAACAAAAACAAAAAAAAAACCCCACAAATTATTAGTACATACAACCTAAATGAATCTTCAGAGAATTATGCTGAATGAAAAAGCAAATCCATAAAAGTTAAATACTGCACAACCTAATGTATATACATAACATTCTAAAAACGACAAAATTATAGAAATGAAAAACAGATTAGTAGTTGCTAGGGGTTAAAGGAGGACATCAGGGCACAAAGAAAGTGGGCGTGGCTATAAAAGGGGAACATGAGGGATTCTATAATGATAGAAATGTTCTGTATCGGGACTGTATCCATGTCAACATCCTGGTTGAGATATTGAAATACAGTGTTACCACCACTGGAGAAACTGGGTAAGGTACACAAGAGGTCTCTGTGTCATTCTTACAAATGCACTGAATCTACAATTACCTCAAAACAAAAAAGTTAACTTTTAAAAAGGCAAAAAATAAGGACATTTCAGACTGAGAATAAAACAAACATATAAAACTAAAAGCAGAGTTCATCACCAGCAAGCAAAGTTAAGGGAAGTCCTTCAGCCATAAGGAAACAAGTAGATGGAAATCTAAATCCACATAAAGGAATTAAAAAGCACTGGAAACGATAACTATATAGGTAAATACAAAAGATTTCTAAACACATCTGAACTATTTAAAGCAAAACCTTTATAATTTGTTTAAGGCAAAAATAAACAATATACTGTGTGATTATAACACAAGTAGAAATAAAATGTATGACGACAACAGCACAAACGCCACGAGAGGGGAGATGAAAGTACACTGTCACCAAGTCTTTACAATACACAAGTGAAATATTACTTGAAGGCAAACTGATCATTTAAAGAAGTATGACAAACCCTAAAGCCACACTAAAAAAAGGAAACAAAGTTACAGAAAATATGCCAATAAAGATTATCATAAAATTACTCCAAAAGGCAGAAAAAGATGAAAAAGGGTACAAAGAATAGGACAAAGAGAAAACAAACAGCAAGATGGTAATTTAAACCCAACCTTATCAATTAATCTCATTAAATACAAATGGGTTACACCCCAAGATAAAATGCAGAGATTGTTTAAAAAATTACATTATGGGCTATCTATACAAAAAATCCACTTTAAGCATAGACACAAATAGGTTAAAGGTAAAAGATGGAAAAAGGTATACCATACTAGCATTAGTCATAAGCAAACTGGAGGGGCTCTATTTATATCAAAGTAGATTTCAGAACCAAGCACATTACTGGGATAAAGAGGGTAATTTTGTCAATTATGAATAGGTCATTTCATCAAGGAGGTCATAATAATCTTAAATGACAAAGCTCCAAAACACGAGGCAAAACTGACAAAACAAAGAAAAAACAAATTCACAAATATATTTGATTTCAACAGACCTCTCTCAAAATTTGACAGTAGCCAGAAAAGCAGTAAGGAACAGAAGACAGCCTCAACAACACTACCAAGTAATTGACCATCATGGAGAAACTCCACACAACACAGCAGAGAACACATCCTTATAAAGTACACATGGGACATTTACCAAGCTAGACCATGTTCTGGTGCATAACACGAGTCGCAAGTTTAAAAGTACTCAAACAATAAAAAATACATCCCCTGACCACAAGAGAATTAAGTTAAAATCCAGTAACAGGACAATTTCTGGAAAATCCTCAAAATACCTGGCAACTAAACACATCTCTAAATAATCGCAAAGGCAATTAGAAAGTATCTGGACCTGAATAAAAATGAATACATGAAATACCAAAATGTCTGGAATACAAGTAAAGCAGCATTTCAAGGGGAATTTATGGCATTAAACAGAATGGAAAAGAAGATCTCAAATTAAATGACCTATAAGCTTCCCCTTTAAGAAACTAGTTTAGGGCACTAAATCCAAAGTAGGTAGGAAAAAAAGTAATAAAAAGATAACAAACATCAATGAAACAAAACAAAGTAACAATGAAACCAAGAGTTGATTTTCTGAGATCAATACTACATGAATAAAAAGGGAGAACAGAACATTATGAACAACTTTATGCTAGTACATTCGACATGTAAGACAAATTCCTTAGACACAAACTAACAAAGGTCCCTGATGAAAAAATAGATAACCCAAAGAGGCCTATATCTATTAAAGAAATTAAATACGTAGTTAAAAACCTACCCATGAGAAAACTCCAGGGCCCCAATGGCTTCACTGAAATCTATCAAACATTTAAGTAGGAAATAACACAAATTCTACAAAGTTTTCCGGGAAATAGAAGTAAATAATCCCAACATATTTCATGATGCCACCATTACCCTGATGCCAAAATCAGAAAAAGGAATTATAAGAAGCTACAGATTACTATTCATCATGAACATAAAATTTTTAGCAAATTCAATGATGTACAGAAATCATAATGCCTCGTGACCAAGCTGGGCTCACCTCTGGAATGCAAATTTGGCTTAGCATTCAAGCAAACGCTTGGTGCCCCTATGAAAATTCCCCAGCTAACAACGTATGTAAAAGTGAAAGACTAAAATGTCTTCCCTCTACAGTGAAGAAGGAGACATGGTTGTCACATCTACTTCCATCATATCCATCCAACACTGTAATGGAGGTCCTGGCCAGTGAATCATAGCAAGAAATAGAGCATGCAGACTGGAAATGAAGTAAAATTGTCCTTATCGATAGATCACATGACTGACTCCATATAAAATGTTAAGAAATCTTAAAACAATCAAACAAAACTACCATAATTAATACATTTACCAAGGTTGTAGGATTCAAGACCAATATGCAAAAATCATTTGCATTTTTAGAGTCTAGCAGTAAACAATTAGAAATTAAACTTCAAAAAGTATTACCATTGACAGCTTCCAAAAATATGAAACGCAGATAAATCTGATTTAATTAAAAGTTCACATTGGGGCAGCCCAGGTGGCTCAGTGGTTTAGCGCCTGCCTTCGGCCAAGGGCCTGATCCTGGAGACCCAGGATCGAGTCCCACATCAGGCTCCCTGCATGGAGCCTGATTCTCCCTCTGCCTGTGTCTCTGCCTCTCTCTGTCTCTGTGTCTCTCATGAATAAATAAATAAAATCTTTTTTTTTTAATTTATTTATGATAGTCACACACACAGAGAGAGAGAGAGAGAGAGAGAGAGAGAAAGGCAGAGACACAGGCAGAGGGAGAAGCAGGCTCTATGCACCGGGAGCCCGATGTGGGATTCGATCCCGGGTCTCCAGGATCGCGCCCTGGGCCAAAGACAGGCGCTAAACCGCTGCGCCACCCAGGGATCCCAATAAATAAAATCTTAAAAAAAAAAAAGTTCACATTATATTTGTACATTGACAATTAAGCAATATTGCTAAGAAAAATTACAGAGAACCTAAATAAATGGGGATATACACCTTGTTTAAGGACAGAAAATAATACTGTTTAGGTGTCAACTCATCCTAAATTAATTCATAGATTCAACACAATGTCAATCAAAATCTCAGGAAGCTTTTTTTTTTTTTTAAAGATTTTATTTACTTATTCATAGAGACAGAGAGAGAGAGAGAGAGAGAGAGAGGCAGAGACACAAGCAGAGGGAGAAGCAGACTCCACACAGGGAGCCGAACTCGATCCGAGGTCTCCAGGATCACACCCTGGGCTGCAGGCGGCGCCAAACCGCTGCACCACCAGGGCTGCCCTCAGGAAGCTTTTTTGTAGAAGTTCACAAAATTCACTTGGAAATGCAAAGGACCAAGAATGGCCAAAGCAACTTTGAAAAAGGACAAGGACAAGAACATGGAGGACGACTTTCCTGACTACAAAACTTTTATATATTTATTATTATTATTTTTTAAAGATTTTATTTATTCATGAGAGACAGAGAGAGAGAGAGGCAGAGACACAGGCAGAGGGAGAAGCAGGCTCCATGTAGGGAGCCTGATATGGGACTCAATCCCAGGACTCCAGGATCACGCCTGGGCCGAAGGTAGGCGCCAAACCACTGAGCCATCCAGGGATCCCCCAAAACTTTTAAATACATAGTAATCAAGACCGCCATCTTATGGTGTCAAGATAGACAGTGTCAGCATAACAGAATAGAGCCCAGAAATAGATCCATATAGATACGGCCAATTGATTTTTGATAAAGAAGCAAGACAATTTAGTGGAGAAAGGACTATCTTTCAAACAAATAGTGCTGGAACAATTGGATATCCAATATTGAAAAACCTGACCTTCGATCCGTTCTTCACACCACTAATAAAAATTAACTCAAAATGGATCACTGACCAATATAAAAGCTAAAACTATAGAACTTCTAAAATATAGAGAAAATCATTGAGACCTCTGGTGAGGCAAAGATTTCTTAATATAACACTTAAAATACAAGTGATAAGAAAAAATAATGACGTGAAATTCTTCAAAACTTAAAACATGCTCTTCAAAAAACAGTGTGAAGAGAATATTCTTCTCCAGACTGGAAGATAGTATTTGCAAATTACATATCCGATAAAAGACTTGTATCCAGAATATATAAAAAACTTTCAAAACTCAACAACAAGAACACTACCCAATTTTAAATCAAAAGATATGAACAGGCACTTTAGCCAAGAGTATACAGACGGCAATAAACTATATGGAAAGATGTTCAACATCATTACTCATTAGGGAAGTACAATTTAAAACCACAGTAGGGTAGTTCTTGCTATACTACATACTTATCAGAATGACTTGAGGCTGGAAAGCCTGACCACATCAAATATTATGGGGAGATACAGAGTAAATGGAACTTTCACTCACTGCTGCTGGGAATGTAAAATACCAGAATCCCTTTGGGAACTACAGCTTGGCAGTTTACCTTAAAGTTAACAAACATATACTACAAGACTGAACCATTCCACTCCTAGATATTTACCCAAGAGAAAAGAAAACATGTCCTTATAAAGACCTGTTTATAAATGCTCATAGCAGCTTAATCTGTGAGGGCCTCAAATGAGAAAGAACCCAAATTCCATCAATAGGTAGGTGAACAAAGAAACAAAATGCGGTACCATCCATGCAATGGAACACTACTCAACAATAAAAACTATTGATACACGCAACAACATGGAATGTTAAAATAATTGCACTAAATGAAAGAATTCAAACAATTTAAGAATATATGCCTGTGTAATTCTATTATATGACATTCTAAAAAATATAAACTGATCTACAGTAGACAGAAAACACATCAGTGGTTGCCTGGGGTGGAAGGGATGGGAGTGATTTCAAAGGAGCACTAGGAAACTTCAGGGGTGATGAATATATTCAATACCTTAAGTGTAGTGGTAGTTTTTTTTTTTTTAATTTTTATTTATTTATGATAGTCACACACACACAGAGAGAGAGAGAGAGAGAGAGAGAGAGGCAGAGACACAGGCAGAGGGAGAAGCAGGCTCCATGCACCGGGAGCCCGACATGGGATTCGATCCCGGGTCTCCCGGATCACGCCCTAGGCCAAAGGCAGGCGCGAAACCGCTGCGCCACCCAGGGATCCCTGTAGTGGTAGTTTTATGAGAGTATACAAATGTCAGAATGTATCAAATATATATTTTAAGTATGTGCAATTTACTGTATGTCAATTATACCTCAATAAACCTAAGCAAAGAAAAATATATAATCACATATATAATAAAGAGATGTAACTAACATGTATATAACCATGCCCCAAGATATCTAAATAAAGGAACAATAGAAAGCAAATGAAAGCTACCAATAGCATAAAAGATAGGCACTAACTTTGGACACTGGGAGCTTCTGAATTTTTTGTTGGTCTCGCCCCTTGTGGCCCAGGTGCCAGGACTGGGTTTTAATCCACATGCTACTTTCATTAAGCACAAAAGTAATGGGAAAGCTGTCTGTGGGGAATGAATTATGAATTTCGGGGGAAAATGAGGGTAAACAAAATGTTCATTCTGTAATTTAAAAGCCCTTGGCATACCAAACACCTCTGGGCAGTGAGATTCTAGGTGATTTTCCTTTGGTTTCTTTAAATTTTTCTGTACTTTCCAAATTCTTTACAAGCATTATTTTGCTCTTTGGGGGAGGGGTAAACAGTTTTAAAAGAACTGGTTTAAATTCTCCATCAAGTAAAGGACTATTCAAAAAGAAGCAGCAAAAGGAGTTTTCACCCTGATAATTAATGAATAGCACGCACACACACCTCAGCACTAATATGGATCAAAAGACAGGGAGGCTCTGTTTATAAGAATGAAGGATATTTACAATATATTTAGAAGATCAAACCTCAAAGACTAGTTATTTTCTAAATTCTAAATTTTACTGGTCAACCACTGAGTTGGCTGTCACCTATTAAAGACGTGATATATTTTAACTGATTTCCTGCCCTTTAGTTGAAAACTGAGCTCGCACACATACACTAAAGTCCTGTATGAATTTTCAGGAGGTTGGGGGCTGTAACAAGAGGTTCCTCTCCACTAAGGCTTACAAACCTGTAAATGAATCAAGCCTTACAATACAGGATAGAAGCCAGGAGAGACAGGATTTCTTAATTCTGCTTGTCCCAAGCTGTTGGTGACAGACATTAATGTCACATTTTTCAGCAAGTGTAGAAAGCCAGCAGGGGGTTCAGAAATGGCAAATGCTGATAAAATATGTTTCTTTTTAAATAACTTCACAGGTCAAGTTAGGTGCAAAATGATTTTTATGAAACCTGAATACAAATCTTAAGAGTCTTCTTCCATGGTTTCTAAAAGAATAAACCAGTTTCCTAGTGATCATAGAGTTCTTGGCTTAATTCTTCACTATCATTACAGAGAAAAAAATGAAAGTAGGTTAGCATACCACAACACCACACAAGTAACATAGCCCAGAACACTTACATGTCTTGGAGTGTTCATGTGATAGCATGTAATTGGCAAGAGGTGGTGTGTAAGTCAAACACTGCAATGCTGCATTGGCAAAACAGGTATTGCCCAAATTCTGGAGCCCGGCTCCAACTCTATGAGTCTGTTGCCACTTAAGACAAATCTTCTCAGATGGGAAAAGAACTTTTTGTGGAGGAGCAATGCCATCACCTAGGGCTAGAAAAACAAACAAGAAATATTTTTAAAAAAAAAAAGCTTTGCACGCTTCTCAAGCTAAATAAATAGCAACACATCAAACTGAATCTGATCAAGATTAGTTTGTTTTTTTTTTAAGGATTTTATTTATTTATTCATGAGAGACATAGAGAGACAGACACAGGAAGAGGGAGAAGCAGGCTCCATGCAGGGAGCCTGATGTGGGACTTGATCCCAGGACTCCAGGATCATACCCTGGGCTGAAGGCAGGCTCTAAACCGCTGAGCCACCCAGGAGTCCCTCAAGATTAGGTTTTTACCAGCTACCAGAAATACAGGGAAGAAAGTGATATTTTAAAAGAAGGATCTTAGAATGTGGGAAATTGAAATGATTTGGTTTCTTCAATAGTACAGACCAAAGGGGGTGTGTTAATAGAAACTTAAAGACATCCACCAAATGCAAAGTATAGACCTTGTTTTGATGTTGATTTCAACAAATGAAATGGTAAAAAAATTTTTTTGACAATCAGAAATGTTAACATTGGCTGGAGTTTTAATTTAAAGATGCTTTAAATTATATTTTATTTTATTTTTTGATGCTTTAAATTTTAGAAAATAATTTTTTAGATACGCAAACTAGAATATTCATAGATGAAATACAAAGTCTTGGATTTGCTTTACAATGACAGGGGAGTAAATGGGTGAAGGTATAATTGGCTATGAGTTGATAAATGTCAACATTGACTGATGGTACATGAGAGTTCACCATAATCGCTCTTTGAGATCTACTTAAAAATTTTCCAACACAATCTATAGAAAATCCAGGATGAGTCCACTCTCTACAACATCTGCTTGGATGCTTCTATTCAGTACCACCATCATCACTGTCCTCTCCACCAGCACTCCACATATTGAGTCCTTCCTTATTAGCTGTCAGACAGTCTCAATTCTAAGAGTTAGTAGTGATATCATTCTTATTTTACCAGAAAAGAAACAGGCTCTGAACTCAGGCTGTTTCTTGGGCACCACCATCCATGCACAAGTATGCTCTAAGTAGTCTAAAAAGATGTTTATTTTCAAGATTTATAAACAGATTATTAATGATAACTATGCTAGAGAAATCAGGTATAAAGCTCAAAAACAACTTATTTAGGAAAGTTTGATCATTGATCTGAGGACTACTTTTTCAAGTTTGCCAGTTCCTTGGCACTACTGGGAGATGGAAACGCCTCACCAGATGGCTCTCTATTTTAACTAAGAAATTAATGGGTAATAAGTATGCAAAGGTAGGCTTCAGTTCAGTGGGAATGGAAAGCAAAATTAGGAAAAAGGAAATGAGTCTGCGGAGAGTGGGACAAGGGCTCCAGAAAGGGCATGGCAGGGTGCTGTGAGCTAAGGCTTGAGGGACGGAAAGGAACCCCAGCAAGTAATGGGAAGTTCAAGTCAGTGAAAAGAAGTGCTGTGGGAAGGTCTTGCTGGTGAAAATCTTTAAACTCTATGTGTAACACTGAATTGTTTATTTTGTGATATAAACTCTCCTCCCACTGAAACACCTTCAGCAAATCACACCACCCACCACATCACAATACCACATTTACTATGAAGATGCAAAACCATACAAGGGCCAAATTATTCTAAGCCAAATGACATTCTGAGTCGGAACTAATCTATCTTCTTTGCATTTCAAAGCTTCCAAATCCAGAAGTCTCAGAAGTACCAACCAAAGTGTCAATGTCTCATTTTACCAGATCAGTTTTAACAAATGTAACCACATTTACACAGTTTCAACAAATGTAGCATTTACATTATCTGCTGTCTTTCAAAGAACTTTATTACCAGAGATGATTTTAAGGGGCCAAAACTCCAAATACTAAAAAAAAAACAACCCACAGTTAGGTGGAGCCATTTGTTAAAAGGAAACTTTTTTTTTTTTTTTAAGATTTCATTTATTTATTCATGAGAGACACAGAGAGAGAGAGAGAAAGAGAAGCAGAGACACAGGCAGAGGGAGAAGTAGGCTCCATGCAGGGAGCCTGACGTGGGACTCGATCCCAGGTCTCTGGGATCAGGCCCTGAGCTAAAGGCAGCACTAAACCGCTGAGCCACCCGGGCTGCCCAAAAGGCAACCATTTAAAAAAAAAATATCTTCAGGGACCCCTGGGTGGCTCAGAGGTTGAGCGTCTGCCTTTGGCTCAGGGCATGATCCTGCGGTCCTGGGATCAAGTCCCCACATTGGGCTCCCTGCATGGAGCCTGCTTCTCCCTCTGCCTATGTCTCTGCGTCTCTCTCAGTGTCTCTCATGAATAAATATTTTTTAAAAAATCTTCAAAAATTTTAAAGATAGACATCTAGGGAACTATGGTTACCTGACAAGTTAACAAAATGCCTGCCCATCTCAAATCTCACCAAGATGAAGCTTATCCTCCAAAAAATTAGGAATAAAAAACTACAAATGTTATAGTAACTAAAAGTCATCTACCTTGTTATGACACTTTTTTTTTAAGGTTTCATTTATTTATTCATGAGAGGCACAGAGAGAAAAGTGGAGACATAGACAGAGGGAGAAGCAGGCTCCATTCGAGGAGCCTGATGTGGGACTCAGTCCCAGGATGCCTGCATCACGACCTGAGCCAAAGGCAGACACTCAACCCCTGAGCCACCAAGGCGACCCTGTTATGATACATGTTAATCATAAACAATAGTGCAGAAAAATGAAGCCTGCTGGCCACTTGGGTAGCAATAGGTCTTACAAAAGAAGACCCTCTCCAAAACTACCAACCATTGACAGCATTTATATAAAAGTTTCTTGGAAGAATTTTGTCCTTAAAAAAGTAGTACCTTGATCCTTTTGTGGTGATGGTTTTGATTTATCAGGTACAGATGAACTTGAATAAACTACAGCACCAGGTACTGGTCCTAAAGAAAGTGTGTGATTTGAAACATCATTTAGCGAAGACACAGCTCCCCAGCTGGCAGAACCTGCATCCATGTCTCCAGGTGAGACTGCCTCAGAGCTGCCAGGCTGATTCTGATAGGTTGATGGGTCTGAAGATTCAGAAGCTTTGTCAACTATGGTCATTGTTCAACTCTGCAAAAGACAAAATACAGTTGTTTCATAAAGTGAGAAAAGTAATCTACTTAACCTACCATTAGATTTTAATCTACCATTAGATCTAGTCATATTTAATCATTGTCAAACAAGTCACTGTAATATACCAGCAGCAGTATTTTTAAATTTTGAAATCATTTCCTTGGAACATTTAGCATTGTGCTCATCTAACAATTTTAGTTGTAAAAACTTCAATGAAATATTTGATTGGATCTTGTCATTCTATCCCGAGAGCCCCCTAAAATTTCTTAGTCTCATATTTCGGTTTATAATCAGGTACCTCAATTTCCAATTCTATACATTTGCCAAAAACCCATATATTTTGTTCTATCTAGCTTTAATTTTAACCTTCAAGTCCAAAATGACTTGTTTGAAATATATTATTCAAAAAACAATAGGAAGTCACACATTTGAAAAGTTTTCCTGAAGAGGCTCATTTATTTGGTATATGTGACTTTTTAAACAAAGCCCGTAAGATATTACTGACATCAAATTTGAACATAAATACAGGTTAAAAAAGTAATTATAATTTTCTCTCTGAATCCTACTTTTAAATCTTAGGGCTACACTTAAGCATTTTCTATATGCTGGGCACTGTGTTAATCACTGAACATAGATTCACTTAATTTTCATAATGGACCTATGAGAAATTGGACAGAGTCCACAGGGTCTAGAAAATGGAGCAATTATAACCCAAACTTAGTCACCAAGTAGAACCAGGCACCTGGCCCAATATTCCCAGCAAGAGTTCCTTCTGGCTATACCCATCCAGTCAAGGGGATCCTTTTAGGAATGTAAACTGTCCAGTGACAACCAAATCCAGTGTGCCGCTCCTCTATAGATAACCGTTCTTTGAGGCGTGCCCTGACCGCCCCAGGTACAACATCCCGACACCCAGACTTGCTCCTGCCTGACCTAGGAACCGCTCCCCACGTTCCATTCCTACCTGCTCTCTCTGACTCTTCGCCTCCTGTTCTTTTTTTACCTCACTCTCTTCCATCCTTCCACCTCTGGCCAGTTACCACTTCCACTTCTCAGCTTAGAATTCATTTCCTCTGGGACACTTTCCTTGACAACATTTCTCACTGGGTTAGAACCCATCCTGCGAGCTCCCACAGCGCCCTGGCGCTGATTTCTATGGTAGCGCTACAGCACCCACTCCATGGCCGGTTTCACTCATTGCTCTCTGTCATACTTTTATTTCTATTTCCTGACCTGGCACACAGAAAGCTTGCCACACATGTGCTGAGCAAATGAATGAATTCTGAAGATAGGAAGTAACCAGTGTTTGCTTTTAGCACCAGTTTGTCCTGAGTGATTTATATACAGTATCTCATTTGTATACAGTATCTCATTCCTACTTTGAAGTAGGAACAGCCTTTTAAAACTTGTTTTAAAAAATATTCAATACAGTCAAGTGAAAGAATAAATACCAATGCGTACGCCACCTCAACAAATGCTGTGATGCACAGTTTGCTCACAGTGAGCTTCTTTTAAAATCCTCAAATTTGTTATAATTTTAAATGATGGCATGATTACAGTCCTCTGCCCCAAAAGCACAACCTTAAAAATTTTTTTGGAATCTTATGCAGAAATTAAAAAGTAGATGTCAGATTACATCTTAATAAAATAAGAAAAACGGAACTATTTTAAGTCAATCTATGATACAGGATCCTCATTCAGGAAGAAAGCTTGAGCTGTTTTATCCAAATAAAGTCTACACCATGAAACACAGTGGAGGCAAGCATGTGTAAGAAAACAAAGGAGGAGGAGGAAGACAAGGAGGAGCAAAACGAAGAAGTCAAAACAGCGTCCTGAGGAAAGGTTAATTTGGCCTCATTTACAATAACATTTACTAGAAAAAAACCTCAATTTTCCCAGGGTAAACATCCCTTCAGGACAATCATTAACAAATGACCAAATAAAACCATTTTACTTGTTCCAATTGCCTTTGGGGGCTGGGATGGGGGGTGGGGGGGTGGGGAGGCGGGCTCTTAAAAAAAATTAAGGAAAGCATACAACTCAATCATCAATAACCATATAGCATTATAATTCTAGGAAAACAAACCAAAACTATCCATTTGTCTTCATTTGTATATTCGGCCAATGAATGCTTACTTATCCTAAAACCATCAAATATCCAAACTAAATTCCATCTGCTACAGAGATATCCTTTCTAGAAGTCAAACAATGTTGCACAGGACCTAAGATTCATACAGTTAAAGAAGTTCTTTACTCTCAGTAAAGCTTCTAAACATTATGGTTATATCAGGACTTTTAAGCAGCTATTTCAGTGAAAAGTTAAAATTTCTCTCAGCATCTTCTAATGATACACAAAAAGTTATAAAAGCACGTTTGAAAAAAATGAGTACTTGAATCAAGGCTGGATGTGTGTAGAGGAATGAGACAAATGGAGTTCACAAATGCTTCCTTTGCCTTAAGTGCAATCTTTTATTTGGAAGGCTTAAAATTTTCAGTCCCTTATATGATATTTCTATCAAATAGCATATGCTTTTTTTTTTTCATTTAAAAAAAGAAAAGCGTATCTCTACTTTAAAATCACTGTGGCACTGCTCATAAAGGGGATAACATGAATACATGTAGAGAAGAAAATGATACAGTCTTCATAAACAACGTAATCCACGTTTTTGTGACATTTCTATTTAAAAAGAAAACACACAAGCTTTAAAAAGATAAAGCCTTGATTTCAATTATTTTTAGGTAAATAAAACGACTGGCCTTAAAGCTTTACAAACCAGGGTAGACTTGATTCAACGATAGGAAAAGAAAGTGAAACTGACCTTAAATAAAAACAAATAAGTAAAACTGATTATCCATATCCCCTGTGCACGATGAATGAACCCAGAGAGTAAAATTATCTTTAAAATTTACAACTCTCTTAAAAAATTTCGAGACGCCACAAAAACGTAGGAGAACCTATAATACCGTTGTTAACCTCGAAAGAGAGGTGTTAACTGAACACGTTCCTCAACCAGTTTCACTATTATCCGAGTGTCTTTACTTTAAATAACCAACATGTTTTCCCATAAACAAGTAAACCCTAAGGCCTCCCTGAATATAAAAGCGCCATTCAACAAAAGTGATCTCGACTGCATTCATTAGAACGAGGTTAAAGTCCTAGGATCGTAAAACTTCGGTCCCGTCAAATCTTCATTTCAAACATATGAAACTGATCACCCTCGTCCCCGACCCCCTCCAGGTAAGTCCGCTCTCCCTGCGCTGAAGATAAAGAACGCGACCGAGGCGCACACGCTCTGGGGGACGCGCCGCCGGGGCCGGCCCCTCCTCTCCCCTCCTCTCCCCTCCTCTCCCCTCCGCCCCTCCGCCCCCCCACCCCGAGGGTGCCCGCTCCGCCCCGGCGGCCGGCGTGGGGAACTCGGACACTCGGCTGAGGAGCCAGGTGGACCGCCTCGCGAGAGGGACCGGCGCGCCGCCGAGGGGCGCCGGGGTGGGAAAGTTTGTCTCCCTGGGGGCGCGGGGGGGGCGGGGAGGCGAGCCCCGGGCTCCGAGGGCCGCTCCGAGGGTGAGAGGTGGCAGCCACGCGGGGGGCGGCGGGCGGGCCGGGGACGCCGGGCTCCGCGGCCGGCACCAGCACACGCCCACCGCGGGCAGACCCATGCGGGCCAGGCCGCCCCGGAGCCGCCCGCCCGGCCCGGCCCACGGGCCGAGGGGGCGGGCTGGGGCCGGGTGGGGGTGGGAGGGCAGTGTCCATGGCAACCAGGGGGGTCTGGCCTCCCCGCGCAGCCCGGCTCTCCCGGCGCCCGACCGCCCCGGCCGCCGCCCCCTCCCCAGCGGCCTGGCCCGGCCGGCGGTAGCGGCGCTGCCACCGGCGCCGCGGGGTCCCGGGCGGCCCCGCGGCTGCGAAGGGGGCGGCAGGCGAGGGGCCGCGCCAGTCCCCTGCGGGCCGCGCCGGCTCAGGGGCGGCCTGGCCAGCTGCGGCCGAGGCGAGCGGGGCGCTCTGCGGGCCCCACGCCGGCCGGCGGCAGGCGGGAAGGAGGCGGGAGCTTACCTGACCCGGCTCGGCGCTCGCTCCATCCCCCTCGGCCGCCGCCGCCGCCGCCGCCGCACACAGCCCAGCCGCCCGGCGGGGGACAATGACGTGCCTCCATCCGGGCACCGCCGCCGCCGCCTCCGGGTCAGCGCCGCGCCCGCAGCGCCCCGCCGGGCCGCCAGGGGGCGCGCCAGGGCCGCGCCCGCACGCGCCGCCGCCCAGGGGCCGTCGCACAAGAGGCGCGGCGCGGAGCTAACGGGCCGGGCGAGCGCGGGAGGGGCGGTCGTCAAAGCGCCGCCGGCGCAGGCTGGCGCGCGCGTCACTGGAGCGCCGGGCGCCGCGGAAGGAGCGCGCTGATTGGCGGAGCCGAGCCGCGCGGCGCAGGCCAGGGCGGTCTTTCCCCGGAGCGGCCGGCGGGAGCGGAGCGCCCCGAGCGCGCGGCGGCCGGGTGGTCCGAGCTGCGCCCTCGCCGCGCCCTCGCCGCGCCCTCGCCGCGCCCGGGCCCATCTGGCCTGCGCGGTGACGCGGAGGGCCAGGGTCCCCTGAACGGACACGGGTCCGGGAGAGCCTCGGCCTAGCGATCCAGCATTTAAGGACGCCGGAGCGCGCGGGCGCCGGTCGGGATTCCTAGGCACTCGGCGGGAAGGAGAGTTTGAAGGCTGGCCCTTGAAAAGAGCCCGTCACGACTGCACCTCCGCTCCAAGCGTTCCTCGCACTTAATGGGACAGCTAGACCAGCTCTGGCTCCCCAGTGCCGGGTGCCTACTCCCGAGCACTTACTGGGTTTCCGCGGCGAGATTCAGCGCTGCAGCTCCGCTTGTCTCGGATGGCTTCTCGGCTTTGATTAAGGACAGGGCACTCTCCTGCACTAATCCGAGCCCTTCCCACGGTCTAACGTCCAACACCGAGTCACACCCGACCCTAGCCGAGGCCACCTCCTCGCCACACCCATTCCCTCAGTATCCTTTCTGATGCTCTCCTCCTAGTCTCAACTCCCGTTCCACCGTTATTTTCCTGTGATCTCCTTCATCCTTCAATAACACAGGTCAAACGTTGCTCTCTTCAGAGCTTTCAGCCTCTTGCCCGCAGAATAGTCTAAACTCCTTCACCTGACACTGAAGCCTCAGTTACCTTTCTTCTTGTGTGGGTCCCAGCCATAGCAGACTTTTTTCCTACAAACACCCCATTCCTACATCTATCTGCTTGGGGAAGCCCTGCCTGTGCCTCCTCATGGAGCCCCGCTTGAATCCCCCATCAGAATCTCACTACTCCCCCTTAAAAGACTGCACATATTTTCATGGTGGCCCTTACTTCACTCTTGTTATGGAAAGAGATCACTTGTGTGATTAACAATATCAGTTGTGTGTTTGGAGCAGAACATTGAAGTACTTTGAAGAAACAAGGTGGGAAAAGGTGAATTCCAAACCTCCAAAATTCAGGGCTCATTTTGGGGATGAACACCACAACTTACTTTCTGATGAAGAATGGTTACGGAATTTCACCTCTGTGGCCCTTTCAGCACTAATGAGAGATCTGCAAGAGCAGAAAGGCCACAGGGATGGACTCAATAATTTACTTGCCTTCCCTCAAATGACTTTGAGATGTCAAATACAGAATAAGAAGGAATTAAAGAGCCAAACCCTTAATATTCACCTGACTCTTGTGGCAGTTCAAAACGCTTCCTTTGGAAGTCACACTAGATGTTTGGCTTCTAATTTCATTTTTCATTCTGCATTCTATTAACAAAGTTACCCCCAGAGTCCACCCCTTAATACAGTACCTGAGCAACTTAGATAGGAAGAGGGTTTGGGGTGTGTGTGTGTGTGTGTGTGTGTTTTGTTTTCTGTTATGTTCTAACCATCCCTTTTCATTCTCTACCAGAACAGGCTCTTAGAGGCAGGATCAGATGGGTGATGAGGTGGTGAACCAACTTGCCCCAAAAACTTGTTTTCTTCCAGACCAGAGCTTATCCAAAGTGAATCTGTTTGGAGATTTCACTTTGCCTCTGTTCTTCTGAACTTCACAGATTACTTAGCCCGTTGCCTTTACAAAAACTGTCTTTACGCCAGAAGCCAACTCACCCCAAATGCCCTCGCCTTCCAATCCAGATAAAGAACCAAAAGTAGTAGAATGATAGATTTTTTGAGAACCTCTAGACACTTAGCGAGCCTGTAGTGATGCTGTAAATGCCCTACCAGATCCTCTTTACTGGCTGATGCACCCATTCCCCTCCCAGCTGCTATGAGTGATAGCTGCTAATAACTTACAGCTGCCCCTTCTGACAGCTGTTCTTGGCTGAATGGGGGCGCTGCCTCACAGGGAGGTTAACCACGCCTACCACCCTCGTAGCCTACAACAATGTCCCACTGATAAATGAGTTTAGAAAGGCCTTGCCTCAACTTGTGACCAGCCCTTGTAGTGCAGTGCATACTCCAGAGCTCCGGTGGGATCAGAGAAAAGTTCGTCTTCCACTACATCCTAGGTTGACTCCTTTCCTTCCTCTCTTCCTCCCTTCTCTTTCTCCCCAGAGCACACTCTCGATATGTCACATGTATCTGAGTTCTGTTTCAAGCCCTGCTTCTAGGTAGCCTGACTAGACAGCAGGTACCAGAAAAGGTCCTAGGCAAGAGAGTCTAAGGATAAGATTCCAGGTGATATGTGATTCACCGATCTCCATGCAATTGTGTAAGACTCCCACCTAGGGGAAAGTGAGTTGGGAAATGGGTAGAAGGGCATGCGTTGGCTTATTCAATCTCTCTGGTGTTTGTGAACGTGAGGAAAACAGTCATTGGAAGAACTGTGAAATTCGATGACCATTGCTGCTTTGAAGAAGGAAAATGATAGGCCTGGGCTATTCATCATCAATGTAAAGCAAAGCATAAACGCCAGAGAGACGTTTTAGTGCCCCACCATAACCATCATCTGGAGTCAGAGGACAGGCTGGCAGTCCTAAGGACCAGGCTCAGGGGCCCACTTCGAAGAAGCCAAACTTTAGTAGTGATTGACTTCTCAGCCAAGGTCAGTCTCCAACACTGAAGTCAGGGCTCTAATAAAGAAGTGGTGGATTCCCAAGACTAGGGATAGGAACTTCAGATTGCTCTAAACTCTGGGTCTTCAGAAGTGACCCATCTTAGCCCCCCAACCTGAAGACAATGTAGAATCCTCAAGTGAGGCAAATACCCTACAAGACAATGCATTCTTTAGGATCTGCCCGAAGCCCCCATGGCCACTAGACCACTCACTAAGGTTAAGTCTCAGTATGGCCCAATTGGACAAGCATAAGTCTTACTTAGGGAGGAAAGGAATGATACATTGAAGGAGCTGTAGGACCTGCCTGTGTCTCTGCCTCTCCCTGTCTCTATGTCTCTCATGAATTTAAAAAAGAAAAGAAAAATAACAGTCACAAGAGCTAAAACAAAATGCTAAGGTATAAATAACAAACTTGAAAATTGTGCAGGACCCAGAACTCATGACCAAGTCCTAAAAAGCTTTCTTAAAGATTTTCTGGGGATGCCTGGATGGCTCAGTGGTTGAGTGTCTGCCTTTGGCTCAGGCCCTGGGATTCGGGATCAAGTCCCGCATCGAGTCGAGTCCCGCATCTGGCTCCCTGCGAGGAGCCTGCTTCCCACTCACCCTATGTTTCTCTCTCTGTGTCTCTCATGAATAAATAAATCTTTAAAAAAAAAAGATTTTCTGAATGAAGGGTTATACTTCAGTTTGTAAAGATTTTAAGGGTACTGTAACTGATGCCAAAGAAATTCTTTCCAGAATTCAATAAAATGCCTATAATATGAAGATTAAAATAAATTTACCAATGCAATGCAGTTAGTCCTAAAAGGACTCATGTGGCACTTACTAAGATGCTTGAATATTCATCTGGGCAATAAAGCCATTCATTAATACACTTCACACTTAACTGTATATGGCTCCCTTCTCTTGAAACAGCTCACACATTCATTGCCCAAATAAATACCCTCCTGCCATCTACTCTGGAAATCAGAGAGAGCAGTGATAATGTGCTAGTCCCCAACTTCAGTGAGCTTTTAGGATCTTTACATAAAGCAGGTGAGCAATGAGTGCCAATATTGCAGGAAGAAAGTGTAGGAGAAAACAGTATAGTGGGAGGGGCCAGATAAGTGGGAGGGGAAGTTCAGAGGAGGCTTTCCTGCAGGAGGCTCCCTGAGACTGAGCCCCTGCAGATCGACTGAGTGGCAATGTGCAAGGTGAAATTAGTAGGGGCAACCCAGAGCAGAGAGACACAGAAACAGATGGAGAGAGAAAGTCAAAAGAGAGGAAAGCAGAACTTGATAACCTAATTCACCTTGGTGAGTATCTAAAGGAAACTGGATCAGAACTGTGTCAGAAAAATTTCTCAACATAGGGTCAACTCACAGCGTGGTGGTAGCCAAAGGGAGAGGCTACCACCGAGCTCAGAGTTTCTCTGTTTGGAAGAGTGAAAATCGACATCCAATGATAGACTCAGGTCTCAACAGTTTTGTTTTTTTAGGTCTCAACAGTTTTGTTTTTTTTAAGATTTATTTATTTATTCATGATAGAGAGAGAGGCAGAGAGAGAGGCAGAGAGCCATTTAAAAAGGCTTTGTAAGGGGTGCATAGGTGGCTCAGTGGGTTGGGCAGCTGCCTTTGGCTCCAGTTGTGATCTTGGAGTCCCTGGATTGAGCCCCGTGTCCTACTCCCTGCTCAGTTTCTCCCTCCCCCCCCCCACTCCTGTTCTCTCTTGCTCATTCTCTCTCAAATAAATAAATAAAATATTTTAAAAATAAAAGGCTTTTTAAAAGTGAGATTAGTTTTAATAATATACTTGATTTAATCCAATACACCCCAAATATTATCATTTAAACATGTAGTATGAGCCACATAGCAGGTTGCTCACTAGCCACTAACATATTGGAGAGTAAAGGTCTGTATAATACTAATCATCAGAGTAGAAACTATTCTATATTTACTTGAGGGTAAAAGTTCTGTAGGGTACCTTATCAAGTGATAAAAACAAGTTACAGAGCAGTACATATATAAAAAACCCCAGGGGTGCCTGGGTGGCTCAGTAGGTTAAGTGGTCAACTCTGGATTTCAGCTCTGGTTATGATCTCAGGGTCTAGGATCAAGCCCCATGTTGGCCTCTGCACTCAGCAGGGAGTCAGCTTCAGGATTCTCTCTCTCCTTCTGCCCTTCCCCCTGCTCACACACACTCTCTCAAATAAATTAAAAAATCTTTAAAAAAGAAACCCAAACTCTTTAAGCATGATATCTTGAGTTCCTATGATATTTAATAACTTCACAGAAATTCCTTAGAGATCTTTCCATTGAAGACTATCATGCTACTTAAAGAGCATTTCTTTTTTTTTTTTTTTTTTTTTTTTTTTTTTAAAAGATTTTATTTATTTATTCATGATAGTCACAGAGAGAGAGAGAGGGGGGCAGAGACACAGGCAGAGAGAGAAGCAGGCTCCATGCATCGGAAGCCCGACGTGGGATTCGATCCCGGGTCTCCAGGATCGCGCCCTGGGCCAAAGGCAGGCGCCAAACCGCTGCGCCACCCAGGGATCCCTTAAAGAGCATTTCTAATAATTTTTATTTCATTGCTTTTTTGAAGTGTGGTAAAATACAACATAAAATTAATCATTTTGACCATTTTAAAGATTTTTTATTTTAAGTAATCACTCTACCAAATGTGGGTCTCGAACTCACAACCCCAAGATCAAGAGTAACATTCCACTGACTGAGCCAGCCAGGTGCCCCTCAAAGTGTGTAATTTAGTGGCATTAAGTACATTCACAGTTTTCTGCAACCATTAGTTCTATCTAGTTCCAGAATTTTTTCAATACCCTGAAGTGGAAACCTACACATTAAGCAGTTACTCCCTATCTGCTCTTAATCTTGGCAACCATTAATCTTGTTTCTGTATCTGTGGATTTACCTATTCTAAGTATTTTATATAAAAGGAATCACACGGGCAGCCCAGGTGGCTCAGCGGTTTAGCGCCGCCTTCAGCCCAGGGCATGATCCTGGAGACCCCGGATTGAGTCCCACGTCGGGCTCCCTGCATGGAGCCTGCTTCTCCCTCTGCCTGTATCTCTGCCTCTCTCTCTCTCTCTCTCTGTGTGTGTGTGTGTCTCTGTGTCTCTCTCTGTCTCTCATGAATAAATAAAATCTTTTTAAAAATCTTGTTTAAAAAAATAAAATAAAATAAAATAAAATAAAATAAAATAAAATAAAATAAAATAAAATAAAATAAAGGAATCACACACCATGAGGTCTCTTATGTCTGGCTTCATTCGCATAGCATGTTTTCAAGATTTATTCACATGGTAGGATATATCAGTACTTCATTCCCTATTACAACTGAATAATATTCCACTGTATGGACATACCCCATTTTATTTATCCATTCACCTGCTGATGGACATTTGGATTATTTCCACCTTTTGGATGTCATGAATAGAACAGCTATGAACATTTATTTATTTATTTATTTATTTTTTTAAATTTTTATTTATTTATGATAGTCACACACACACAGAGAGAGAGAGAGAGAGAGAGAGAGAGGCAGAGACAGAAGCAGGCTCCATGCACCGGGAGCCCGACGTGGGATTCGATCCCGGGTCTCCAGGATCGCGCCCTGGGCCAAAGGCAGGCGCCAAACCGCTGCGCCACCCAGGGATCCCGCTATGAACATTTATATACAAGTTTTAGTTTGAATACCTGTTTTCAATTCTTTGGTGTATGTACCTAGGAGTGAAATTGCTGGGTCATATAGTCAATCTATGTTTAACTTGAGAAACCACTATACTATTTTTCACAATGACTGCACCGTCTTGCATTCCCAATACTTGAGGGTCCTAATTTCTTTACATCCTTGCCAACACCTGTTATTACTTTTTTTCTTTTCCTGGTGTATCATTGTGGTTTTACATTTCCCTAATGACTAATGATGTCGAGCATTTTTTCACATGCTCATTAGCCATTCATCTTTGGAGAAATGTCTATTCAACTAGTTTGTTAATTTTTAAATTGGATTATTTGCCTTTTTATTGTTGAGTTGTAAGAGTTGTTTATACTGGTTACTAGACTCTTATCAAATATAAGATGGGGATGGTGCCTAGCTGGCTCAGTCATTTAAGTGTCTGCCTTAGGCTCAGGTCATGATCTCAGGGTCCTGGGATGAAGCCCTACATCAGGTTCCCTGCTCAGTGGGGAGTCTGCTTCGCCCTCTGCCCCTCCCCCATCTTGTGCTCTACCCTCTCTCTCACTCTCTCAAATAAATAAATAACATTAAAAATATATATGATTGGGAGATAGTTTCTCTGATAGGGGTTGTTTTACTCTCTTGAGAGTGTCCTTTTTTTAAAAAAAATATTTTATTTATTCATGAGAGACACAGAAAAAGAGAGAGAGAGGCAGAGACACAGGCAGAGGGAGAAGCAGGCTCCATACAGGGAGCCCTATGTGGGACTCAATCCTGGGACTCCAGGATCATGCCCTGGGCTGAAGGCAGGCACTAAACCGCTGAGCCACCCAGGCTTCCCGAGAATGTCCTTTAAAACACAAAACTTTTTAATTTTAATGAAACCGAGTTTATTTTTTCTTTTGTTGTTTGTGCTTTTGGTGTGTTTTTAATAAATTCCCTTTATAATAAGGAAGTTCTCTCCTATTGCTAGTCTGTTGGGTGTTTTTCTCATGACAGAGTGTTAGATTTTTTTTAAAGATTTTTATTTCTTTATTTATTCATGAGAGACACACACACACACACAGAGGCAGAGACATAGGCAGAGGGAGAAACAGGCTCCATGCTGGGAGCCCGACATGGGATTTGATCCCAGGTCTCCAGGATCACATCCTGGGCTGAAGGCAGGCGCTAAACCACTGAGCTACTCAGGGATCCCCAAAGTGTTAGATTTTGTCAAATGTTTTTGCTGTATGAATTAATATGATCAGGAGGTTAAGGTTTTTTCCTCTTCCTTCTATTAATGTGGTGTATTGCACTAATTGATTTTTCACTTGTTCGTCCACTCTTACATCCTTTTTTAAAAGATTTTATTTATTTATGAGAGACAGAGAGAGAGAGAGAGGCAGAGACACAGGCAGAGGGAGAAGCAGGCAGCCAGATGTGGGACTCGATCCCAGGACTCCAGGATCACAACCTGACCTGAAGGCACTCAACCACTGAGCCACCCAGGTGTCCCCCACTCTTACATTCCTGAGAAATCCCATTTGGTCACATTTATAATCATTGTTTAGCTTGCTAGTATTTTGTTGAGGACTTTTGCATTTATATTTATGATATACACTGGTCTGCAGTGTCCTTGTGATGTTTTTGTCTGGCTTTAGTATCAGGATAATGTTAGCCTTATAGAGAGATAGAAACTGTTTCCTCCTTTTCTATTTTTTGGAAGAGTTTGAGAAGTATTAATGATAATTCTTCTATAAATATTTTGTAGAATTCAGCAGTGAAGCCATCTTGTCCTGGGATTTCTTTGTTGGGAGGTTTTGGATTATCAATTCAATATCCTAATTTGTTATACACCACATTAATAGAACATAATCTTCTCTCTTTTTTTTTAATTTATGATAGTCACAGAGAGAGAGAGAGAGAGAGAGAGAGGCAGAGACATAGGCAGAGGGAGAAGCAGGCTCCATGCACCGAGAGCCCGATGTGGGACTCGATCCCGGGTCTCCAGGATCGCGCCCTGGGCCAAAGGCAGGCGCCAAACCGCTGCGCCACCCAGGGATCTCGAACATGATCTTCTCAATTAATTCTGTCAAAGGCTTTTCCTTTGACAGAATCCAACTCATGATAAAAACATTCAATTCAGATTTTCTATTTCTTTATGAGTTAGTTTTGGGAGTTTGTATGTTTCTAGTAATTTGTCCATTTCATCTATGTCATACTTTGTTGGCATATAATTATTCATAGTATTCTTTTATAATGCTTTTTTTGGTAAAGTCAGTAGTAAGATCCCCATTTTCTTTCCTGATTTTATTGAGTCTTCTCTCTTTTTTTCTTAGTCGATCTAGCTAAAGTTTTGTCAATTTTATTAATCTTTTCAAATACCTAAATTTGGTTTTATTGATTTTTTTTTCTGTTGTTCTGATCATGATTTCATTTATCTTTACTCTAACCTTTATCTTTTCCTCTCTCTGCTAACTTTGGACTTAGTTTGCTCTTCTTTTTTTAGTTCCTTAAAGTATAAGCTATATATTTAAGACCTTTCTTTTAAATATAGACATTATAGCTATAAATTTCTGTTTTCACCGCATGTCACAAGTTTTGATTATTTTTGTTTCTGTTCATTTCAAAATATTTTCTAATTTATTTTGTGATTTCTTCTATGATCAATTTGTTATTTAAGAATGTATTGTTTAGGAGTGCCCAGGTGGCTTAAGTCGGTTTAGCATCTGCCTTTGGCTCAGGTCAGGATCTCACGGTCCTGGGATTGAGTCCTGCATCAGGTTCCCTGCTCAGCAGGGAGTCTACTTCTCCCTCTGCCTTTCCTCCCTGCTTGTGATCTGTCTCTCTCTAAAATAAATAAATAAAATTTTTAAAAAGAATGTATTGTTTAGGGGTGCCTGGGTGGCTCAGTGGGTTAAATATCTGCCTTCAGCTCAACTCATGATCTCAGGGTCCTGGGATTGAGGCTCCAGCTGGACTCCCTGTGCCCCTTCCCCCACTTATGCTCTTTCTCTCCCTCTCCCTTGTCTCTCTCTCTTTCACAAATAAAAATTTTAAAAAAGAATGTATTGTTTATAAATAAACTTTATATATAAAAATATGTTAAAACATATATTATATATAAAACTTGTGTGTATATATATATATTTTTTTATTATTATTATTTTTTAAGTGTGCCTGGCTGGCTCAGCAGGAAGAGCATACAATTCAATGTGGGGCCATGAATTCAAGCCCCATGTTGGATGTAGTGATTACTAAAAAAAAACCCAATAAACTTTAAAAATACATTTTAAAAAAGAATATTGTTTAATTTACACATTTTGTGGATTCTCTAGTTTTCCTTCTAAATTTCTTGTTTCATTCTATTGTGGTCAGAGAAGATATTTTATGTGATTCCATTTTTAAAAAATTTATTGTGACTTGTTTTGTGGCTTAACATATGATTTGCCCTGGACAATGCTGGCATATGGTTTTGTTCACTTCCTTCATGTCCCCACTGATTGTTTGTCTAGTTACTTTATTTATTATTGTAAGTGAGGTGTTTAAGTCTCCAAACTATTCTTGAAGAACTATTTCTCTGTTCTATTCTGTCAACTTTTTCTTCATATATTTGGGGGCTCTGTTAGGTATCTACATAATTGTTATATCTTCTCAATGCATTCACTCTTCTATCATTAAATAATACCCTTCATTGTCTCTTAGAACAGTTTTGATTTAAAGTCTACTTCAGGGCAGCCCGGGTGGCTCAGTGGTTTAGCGCCGTCTTCAGCCCAGGGCGTGACCCTGGAGGCCCGGGATCAAGTCCCACGTTGGGCTCCCAGCATGGAGCCTACTTCTCCCTCTGCCTGTGTCTCTGCCTCTCTCTCTCTGTCTCTCGTGAATAAATAAATATTTAAAGAAATAAAGTCTACTTCAGGGGCACCTGGGTAACTCAGTGGTTGAGCATCTGCTTTTGGCTCAGGAGGTGGTCCTGGGATCCTGGGATGGAGTGCCCCATGGGGAACCTGCTTCTCCCTCTGCCTATATCTTTGCCTCTCTGTGTGTGTCTCTCATTAGTAATAGTAGCTTTTATACTCACCTGTAATTACCTTTACCAGTGTTTTTTATTTTTTTGTATAGCTTCAAGTTACTATCTAGTATTTTTTCATTTCAGTTTGTAGCACCCCCTGTAGCATTTCTTGTAGAGAAGATCTACTAGTAACAAACTCCATCAGCTTTTGTTTCTTCAGGAATGTCTTAATTTTGCCTTCATTTTTGAAGGATAGTTTTGCCAGGTATAGAATTCTTGGTTGACAGGTTTTGTCTTTTCAGCACTTTAATTATGTCAACCCCACTGCCTACTGGTCTCCATGGCTTCTGATGAGAAATCTACTGTTAATCTTGCTGAAGATCCTTGTATGTTATAAGTTGCTTCTTCCCCTGTCTCAAGATTCTTTTTTTCCTTCTTGTCCTATGTCTTGGTGTGTTTAAATATGTGTTCATTCTACTTGAGTTCACTGAATTTTTAAAAAAGATTTTATTAATTATTTGACAGAGAAGGGGCACAAGCAAGGGGAGTAGCAGGCAGAGGGAGAGGGAGAAGTAGGCTCCCTGGTGAGGAGAGAGCCCATTGTGGGGCTCAATCCCAGGGCCCTGGGATCATGACCTGAGCCAAAGGCAGATGCTTAATTGACTAAGCCATCCAGGAGCCCTCACTGAGTTTCTTG
The DNA here is from genome assembly GCF_003254725.2 of Canis lupus dingo. Classification (NCBI taxonomy): domain Eukaryota; kingdom Metazoa; phylum Chordata; class Mammalia; order Carnivora; family Canidae; genus Canis; species Canis lupus. The sequence continues at coordinate 11,321,590 of NC_064248.1, read as the reverse complement.
AATATATGGATTCATGTTTTTTTTTTTTTTTATCAGATTTGGAAAATTTTCCATAATCTTTTTTTCAATTATTCTTCCTGCCCCTTTCCTCTCTCTTTTCTCCTTCTGGGACTCCCATTATGTATATGTTACTCCACCCACCGGTCACTTAGTCTTTGTTCATTTTTTTCATTGTTTTCTCTTTCTGGTTCTCAGGTTGAAATATTTCATCAGACCAATTTTCACATTTGCTGATTCTTTCATTTGCTCAAACCTGCTGTTGAACCACTTTACAAATTTTTTCATATCAGCTATTGTACTTTTAAGCTCTAAAATTTCTGTTTTAGGGGTCCCTGGGTGGTGCAGCGGTTTGGCGCCTGCCTTTGGCCCAGGGCGCGATCCTGGAGACCTGGGATTGAGTCCCACGTCGGGCTCCCGGTGCATGGAGCCTGCTTCTCCCTCTGCCTGTGTCTCTGTCTCTCTCTCTGTGTGTGACTATGATAAATAAATTAACACCTTTAAAAAAATAAAATAAAATTTCTATTTTATTTCCTTTTTTATAATGTCTGTTTCTTTATTGACATTCCCTATTTGTTAAGACATAATCCTTCTGGTTTTCTTCAGCTTTTTTATATTCCCTTTAGCTCTTGGAGCATAGTTAATATAGTTGCTTTAATGTCTGTATTTTCTCAAGGATAATTTCTGTTTGTGATATTTTGATTTATTATTTTAAAAATATTTAGTTTCCATCTCCATTCCTGGCAGAGGGCTCCTAAAACCCTTGTAAATTCCTAAGTGATAAAAGCAGTAGGAGCATCTTTTGTTCTAAAGAGTTGACTCTGGGTGGGCTCCTGGATAGCTCCTGCATGGGAGCTGGCCATCTGAAAAACCAAGCCATGACGAAAACCTTGGAAAGGGGCTGGAAGTGGAGTTAATAATTGATCATGCCTATATGAGGAAGCCTCCCTAAAATTCCAACAGTGTGGGGTTCAGAGAGCTTACATGTTGGTGAACACATTTAAGTACTAGGAGGTTGATGCATCCCAACTCCATGGGGACAGAAGCTTCTGTGCTTTGGACCTTCTCAGACTTCATACTATGCATTTCTTAATCTGGCCAGCCATCTGTATCCCTTATCATATCTTTTAATAAACTGGTAAGTGTAAACTGAGTTCTGTGAGCTGTTCTAACAAATAATTGAATCCAAGGTTGGGAGGCAGTCACAAGAACCTCTGATTTGTAGCCAAGTTAGATAGAACTTGTGGGTAACCTGAAGACCTACTAATTGCCATTGGCATCTGAATTGGGGGGGGGCATTCTCATGAGAGTGGGCCCTTGACTTGTGAGATCTGACACTATTGATAGTGTCAGAATTGAGTTAGAATGTGGGACACCCAGGTAGTATCACATAATTGCTTTGGTGTGGGAAAAAACACTGAATATCTGGTGTCAGAAGTGTTTTAAGTGTGGTCTTTGTGTGAGAGTAAAGGAGAAACACAGTAAAGCAATAGTGCAGATTTCTCCCTATTCATTGTTCAGTTTTTTGATCCTGGGAATGGGCCATACTTTGTTGTGTCTTTGCATACTTCATACTTTTTTTATTAAAAACTGGATGGAGGGATCCCTGGGTGGCGCAGCGGTTTGGCGCCTGCCTTTGGCCCAGGGCGCGATCCTGGAGACCCGGGATCGAATCCCACATCGGGCTCCCGGTGCATGGAGCCTGCTTCTCCCTCTGCCTGTGTCTCTGCCCCTCTCTCTCTCTCTGTGTGTGACTATCATAAAAAAAAAAAAAAAAAAAAAACTGGATGGACATTTTGGTGTATTCTAGGAAGAAAAGAAAGAAAGAAAAGAAAAGAAAAGAAAAGAAAAGAAAAGAAAAGAAAAGAAAGAAAGAAAGAAAGAAAGAAAGAAGAAAGAGAAAGAAAGAAAAAAGAAAGAAAGAAAGAAAGAGAAAGAAAGAAGAAAGAAAGAAAGAAAGAAAGAAAGAAAGAAAGAAAGAAAGAAAGAAAGAAAGAAACTCCCTCGTTCTTTGCAGATTAGCTCTGTGTTGGGGCATTCCTTCAACAATTAACCAGGCTGTTTACACTCTGCCTAAGCCTTCATTTTCTGTTTATGCAGAGTCTAAAGACCAGTCAGTGGTGAAAGCTTATGATCTTCCCAGGTCTTTTGTGAGCGTGCATCCTGCCCTGGCCATGCATATGGATTTCTAGGTCCTCCACTGTGTGTGGGAGTCTTTCAAAGCCCTTTTCACCAAAGTTTCTCACTCTCTAGCTTTTCCTCCCCAGCTTTCGGAATGTCTATTATTTATCTCAACCATTATTTCTTGCCCCAGACAGCATTTGGATTTCATTCTTTTCCAGGAGCATCCTCCATGTAGCCATGGGCATCTTTCCACCCTGAGAGAGTTCTGGATTAGGAAGAACAAAAGCAGGTCCCTTGTGTGTCAGCTCTTCAGAGGACCCATAGACAAGTTGAAACAGACCAGCAGAATTTCTTGATCAAAGTCTCCTGAAGTTTTGGACTAGATGTGCACACTGGGAATGGTGGCTGCCTTTGAGACTGCTGCTGCACTGGGAAAGGATGGGGTAAGACTAAGTTAAAATGCCAGATCCTCATCCCCGCTGGTTTCAGTGACCTTTCTCATGATTAAGCATTTGCCTCATGGCCATAAACCTTTGACTTGGGACGCCTAGGTGACTCAGTGGTTGAGTGTCTGCCTTCAGCTCAGGTCGTGATCCTGGAGTCCCGGGATTGAGTCCCACATTGGGCTCCCTCAGGGAGCCTGCTTCTCCCTCTGCCTGTGTTTCTGCTTCTTTCTCTCTGTGTCTCTCATCAATCAATCAATCAATCAATCTTAAAAAAATAAATCTTTGACTATCTTCTAGAGTTTTGATAAAGTTGATTCTGACAGTTTTTACCAGGATTTTCAGTGTTAAGGGGGATTTTCAGTGTTATGGGGAGAAAGAGCCCCTGGAAATCTGTACTCTACCATTTTTGCTGACATCACTCTTAAGAATTTTTTTAATGCTAATTTTTTGCTTGGACATAATATATAAGTGTTACACATGCAAAATATGAGAATTGTGGTCACTGGGAGTCTTCAGAGAGTTCAAGGAGCCATTAATTCTGATACACCATTTTCCCCACTTTCTTGAGAAAATTGTGGAAACTATACACACCAAAGTGACTTTGCATTGTTTTGTTATTAAAATTGAGAGTGATCATTTCATTTGAAGAGAAGGATGGCTAAAACAGAGTTGGGGACTGTAGCCTTCCCATGAACATAAGGAGATGATATGGAAGTCAGAAGACAAATGCAGAAAAGAGTGGTGATGCATAATGGCATGAACTTTCAAAGGAAGGAGAGGAAACATACCATACAAAGGATCATGTAACATCTTAAATTTAAAATAACTTCTATCAGGAAGCAGCCAAGCAGTGAAGGAACATTGCAGGCCTAGTTCTCGAGCAGTTGCCCCGGAGCCACCAGATGGACAGCCAGACCTACGTGACTGCCATGGCCAAGAACAACTGGGACATGGTGACAGTCCTGTGAAGAAAGGGCCCTAAATCCAAGCAGGCCATCTTAGCATCTCAGAGATGAGGAGAAGATGTGGAGATTTCCAAGAATGGGCTGCTGACCAGAACAAACAGCATTTGATCACCAAGACTATGGCCAAGCTGGATCATTATCAGGTGGCCCTAGAGGTGGGCAAGGTGATCCAGCAGGGCCAGCAGAGCAAGGGGCTGACTCAGAAAGACTTGGCGATGAAAATCAATGAAAAGCTTCAGGGCATAGTGGACTACAAGAGTGGACAGGCCATTCCTAAAAACCAAGTTCTGGGCAAAATTCAAAGAGCTATTGGCTTCAAGTTCTAGGGGTAGGATACTAGGAAGCCAACCAAAAAAGGGGCCAAGGGCAAAATGAACACAAAGCCTGGAAATCAGTATGTTCCTTCTGATCTCATCTGGCTGGTTGCCCTTGACCACCAGCTCTAGCATGGGTCTCTTCACGTGGCTGAGTGGAACATGGGGCATTAGCCCTACCCAGGAACCCTCCCTACCATACCTGGTGTCAAACAAACAACCTTGCAGAGTAAAAAATAAGTAAGTAAATAAATAAAATAACTTCTATCTATTCAGGAATAAAACCATAATGTGTGTTATTACCATAATGATTACATATGGTTCTTGTGTTTTGGACCAATGTAGAAACACAAGAATAAAAATAAAATGAGAGAGAGAATCAATATAATCAATAGAAATCCAATTAGAGTCTAAAATGTTAGCTGATTTAAAAAGACACATATATATATTAAAAAAAAGATACATATATAAATCAGGGGCAGCCTGGGTGGCTCAGCAGTTTAGTGCTGCCTTCGGCCCAGGGCATGATCCTGGAGACCTGGGATCAAGTCCCACATCAGGCTTCCTGCCAGGAGCCTGCTTCTCCCTCTGCCTGTGTCTCTACCTCTCTGTGTATGTCTCTCTCATGAATAAATAAATAAAATATTTTTTAAAAAGACACATATATAAATCAAATGATCTCCATAAATCAACAAGAACAACTCAGAACATGTTATGAGCAGTGACTCTCATCACAGTAGCTGAAACAAATAGCAAATAATAAATAACAAACTGAAATAACTCACAGGAAGAATGTGATCAAACATAACCAAGGGAAACATGTCAAATGCCAGGGTTATAACTCAATATTGAACCAGTATCATGTGTCCCCAAATTAGATTGTGACTGTGATAAAACTGATTGCAAAGAGATTCTTCCTTGAACATAATAAATTGGTTATAAACTAAATATATAAAACCTGTTAATTAAGTTATGAGTGTAATGTAATGAATCCCAAGAGGATTCCTTCCGGAAGTTAGTGAAAATGTTGTAAATGGCTCTCTGGACTATAAACATTAAATTATGATTACAGCTATGCACACAAGCGATCTTCTCTCCCCAATCCCCCAACAGTTCACGCTTTTATTCACTCATCAATTTTCCATTAAGTGTGTCCCTTGAGCATATAAGTGTGTGTATGACACAGAGAAAAATGAGGAGTCAGAGACATATTTGGGTAGGAAAGAAGTAGAATTGGCTCTAAAAAGTAACATCTAGCACAGCCCAGGTGGCTCAGCAGTTTAGCGCCACCTTCAGCCCAGGGGTGTGATCCTGGAGACCTGGAATCGAGTCCCATGTCAGGCTCCCTGCATGGAGCCTGCTTCTCCCTCTGCCTGTGTCTCTGCCTCTCTCTCTCTCTTTCTCTCTCTCTCTCTCTCTCTCTCATGAATAAATAAATAAAATATTTTTTTTAAAAAGTAACATCTACAATAAAGTGTGCTTAGGGCTCTGGGGTGTGGATACAGGCACTAGGAAAGTGCAGAATGGAGGGCCCTAACATAGGGGGATGAAGGGAGAGCTGTGAGGGGAGCATTATGGACTGAATCATGTCCTCCTAAAATATGTTGGTGTCCTAACTCCCACTACCTGAGAATGGGACCTTATTTGGAGACAGGGTCTTTACAGAAGCAATCAAGTTCTTTAAAAATGAGGTCCTTGGGAATCCCTGGGTGGCTCAGCGGTTTAGCGCCTGCCTTTGGCCCAGGGAGCGATCCTGGAGTCCTGGGATCAAGTCCCGCGTCAGGCTCCCGGCATAGAGCCTGCTTCTCCCTCCTCCTGTGTCTCTGCCTTTCTCTCTCTCTCTCTCTCTTTCTCTCTCTCTCTCTCTCCCATAAATAAATAAATAAATCTTTTAAAAAATGAGGTCCTTAATGAGGGCCTTAATCCAATGACTGTCTTTATAAAAAGGGGGAATTCGGACACAGACATACTCTCATGGGAGAACACCATGTGAAGATGAAGGCAGAGATTGGGGTGATGCTTCTATAGGCCATGGGAACATGAGTGATGGCCAGCAAATCACCAGAAGCTGGGAGAGATGCATGGAACAGACTTTCCCTCACAGCCTCAGAGGAACCAACCCTGTTCACACTCTTACCTTGGGCTTTCAGAATCCAGAACTGTAAAAGGATTCATTTATCCTACTTAAGGCTTCCAGTCTGTGGTAATTTGTTATGGCAGCCCTAGCAAACTAATACAAAGGGAGGGAGGTAATACGTTATGTGTAAATGCAACACATCACATTTCATTACAGACCTGAGTGATAAGTAATAGGAAGTCAGGTGAAGTGGGGCTGAGGCAGAGGAATGTTCTGGTCAGAAGGAACCAGATATGCATTTAGTAATCCTGTTTTTAAATTGTCTATATCTTATAATGCTCTCACATCTTAAAAAGCTTGCTGGCCTGTAGAGAATGTCCCTGCCAGGGCTGGGATAGCCAAATCTTAAAGATAGCAAAGTGCTTGATCAACCAGTGCAAACCAACCAATCCCAAGTATACAGACCCAGCCACCTCCTTATCTAATGATAACATACAAGCCAATATTTCCTCTGCCCTAAATCATCCAGGGCTAGGTACCAGACAACTAGAGACCACCCCTATAGCCCAAAGCCTCCTGGAATTATTCCAACTAGCCAATCCTAAACTGCTGACTCCATGCAGAATAGAAACCCAAAAAAAGATCCTGGCTCATGCTTCCCCCTCACTCTGGTCTTCTGCCACCTGACCAACACCTGGTACTTCCCCTGTGGCCCTGCATGGCATGTGGTGATCCCGCCCCACCCCCACCCCCGCCGGGACCTGTGAGTACAACAGATTTCTTCCTTCCAAGCCTCATATTTGTTTCCTCCTGTGGCTGCACTAACTTTACCATACCACATTCAACATTTGTGTTCTTAGGTTTCCAGGAGAGGTGTGGGGGTGGGGGGAAAACCAGGGGAGAAGGGAAGCATAATGTCTAACTCACCTTAATGAGTAATGAAGACACAAAATCACACACTCGCAGAAGAAATCTTTCTGCCTGGGTTCTAATGGCAAAAGACCAATGAACACTACCACCAGGGTCAGAGTATCTGAGCGGATGTCACCCAGTGGTGGCAGGAAAGATCAGCCTCCTAGGAGCAAAGATGAAGAATCATCATTAGGAACAGTTATTAATACCAGCAAATGGTTGAGAGGTTCCTATGCCGCAGGCACCTCTTCTTTATGATTTAAATATATTAATTCATTTATTGTGTACAACAAGACTATGAAGTAGGTATAATATTTCAATTTTACAGATCAGAGGTTAATTACTTTGTTCATAATGTCACAATTAGTGTCAGAACATATATTCCTCAGCATTAAACTGTACATACACAGATTTACTGTAAAACTGGAAATGGGGGCTTGAGACAGAGGGGATTTTCTAGGTAGACAGGACAGCATACATAAAGGCTGAAATAAAAGACAATAAGGGGGAGCACCTGGGTGGCTCAGTCAGTTAAGCATCTGCCTTTGGCTCAGGTCATGATCCCAGAGTCCTGGGATGAAGCCCCACATCAGGCTCCCAGCTCAGTGGGGAGTCTGCTTCTCCCTTTCCCCCTACATCCCGCTTATGCTCTTTTGCCATCTTTCTTTCTCAAATATAAATAAAATCTTAACAAAAAGACAGTAAGGGAAGAAAGAGCTCAGTATGCAGATTATCTTCAGGAGCTGTTGGAGAAAATCCATAACTCTTTCTGAAAAATGTCTCAGCTTAGTACAATAAAGAATTAAAGAAGTTTCGCTATTACCGGGATGGTTTCTCTGATCTCAATGTTGTCAATCAGTGTCTGTGATGGGATGAAGTCTCCAAGAGTTGCTTGCAAGGTAATAAGTACATTAGAGCTAATCAAATAATATATTAATAGCATATGCTATTGTGATACTATTGTATACAAGGTACACCCTCTATATAATCTATATGACTTTACACATGCTAACTCATTAATTATGTTAAAAAACACTATGAGAGAGAATTAGATGCCCATTTTACCAAAAATGAAAAGAGAATGGTTTAAAAACAAATAAAACCAGGAAAGTGCCACCAGGCAAATGAATGGGGTGGAGTCATTGGCATAAAAGGTGGCAATGGTAGTCAGAAAGAGGGCATCGTGGGCAATACAAATCCATCTTTCCTGGTATATCTGAAAATATTCTTCAACTGTGTCCAACTCTGTTATAGAAGCTCTGCATGTTAGTATTTAAAAGGCAGGAATAAAAAAGTTCCTGAAGTAAAATCATTGACTGAAAAAGCAAGTTTTTGAACAATACATACAATATGTAATAAGAATTCAAAAACTAAAGTCCAAAATATTATATGCTTTCTATGGGAATATGTCTATGCATGTAAATGAATAGAAAGAGATTTGGACAAATAGAAAATGAGAAGCGCTTAATTCTCAAAAGGGAAAAGAAGATGGGCTAGAGTATAGTCAAATGGAACTTGACTTAAATGCAATGTTTTAATTTTTTCCAGAAGAGTTTACATATTCCTTGTATAGTACTATTAATAAAAATTTTGTTTGGCCAAAGATCTGATTTTGTTTTGGCTTTCACTCTATTCATCTAAATTAACCTTGAGAAGGCAAGTGTTTGATTTCAGAAATGCACCCTTAAGGCATTGGTGAGCATAACAAAGAAAATGCTTAGAGGTAATTATAAAAGATAATATACCAAAAAAAATTTCAACAGTGTAAAACTTTAGAGGTTCGTTCTAAGATTCCTAGCCAGCAAATTTAATGTGTTTGCTCCAGGAGAAGCTACTTTGTACAGCTACCGGGAACGGGTAGGTAATAAATAATACGAAGTTCCTTTTCACAAACGTGTCCTTACACTTTTATGTTAAGAATTTATTAAGAGGAGTCATTCCAGCATTAAAATGTTTTAAGTGTTCCTCTGAGCAATAAACTCATTCATTAACACATTTAACTGCAGGGTCTTCTTTATGAGTTTGCACATAAGTGAGAGAAAAAAAATGATTGGTCAGACATCAAGAGTTCTTGCACTGTCAGGTTAGGAAGGGAAAGAGGTGCGAAGGAGACGAGAAAGATGGGTAGCAAAGAACCCGGTGAAATGGGGGCTGGAGCAGGCAGTGTGGAACACAGGTGGAACAGCAGATGTGGGAGTGAGGGTTTGGAGAGCCTGGTGGCCTCCTCAGCTCAGAAAAATATATATCGCAGAGTAAGGCTGGATAAAAAAGGAAGACCGAAGGAGAGACCATTCCTTGGGCTTCGTGATTCCTGGTCTGAGTGATGTCCTTTAATGTCTGGCAGATAGAATCAAACGTCCTGGGATGCCTGGGTGGCTCACCGGTTTAGCGCCTGCCTTTGGCCCAGGGCGTGGTCCTGGAGGCCCGGGATCCAGTCCCACATCAGGCTCCCTGCATGGAGAGCCTGCTTCTCCCTCTGCCTGTGTCTCTGCCTCTCTCTCTGTGTCTCGCATGAATAAATAAATAAAATCTTTAAAAAAAAAAAAAGAATCAAACATCCTTAGGGAGAAAGCTGAAAGCATCATCTCTAACAAGGCAAAATACAAACAAGGAATAAAAGTTATTGAAAGATACAAAGGATCAAGTACTTCTGTGTGATTTATATGCCTTAACTCATGAGGACCTACAACCAACTTGGGAGTTTGGTACCATTAATAATTCCATGTTACAGCTAGGAAAATGAGGCAGGAAGTTAAGAAACTATTTTAACCCACCAGTACCACCTTTGCCAGAGATCCTAAAATATTTCCTACTGGTTCCTAACCACTCCCACAACAGCTCTGAATAGGCCAGTTGAGGAACACCATGAAACAAACTGAAAAGAAGAAGAGGAGGAGGAGGAGGAGGAGGAGGAGGAGGAAGAATAGACCTACTTTAAGGGGGAGGGTTCTCAAAGAGCCAGAGAAAAAAGTAAGTTGCAGGTCGATATGTAAAGTTGCATCTTGTAGGGCAATAAGAACACAAATCCTGGGATCCCTGGGTGGCTCAGCGGTTGAGTACCAGCCTTCAGCCCAGGGCATGATCTTGGAGTCCCGGGATCAAGTCCCATATTGGGCTCCCTGCATGGAGCCTGCTTCTTTCTCTGCCTATGTCTCTGCCTCTCCCTGTGTGTCTCTCATGAATGAATAAATAAAATCTTAAAAAAAAAACCCACAAATCCTAAATAATATGTATTTTCTGTAGGGGTATGTGTATGTATATACGAACATAACTACATATGTATATATATGTACGTATACGTATAAAATATTTATATATTTTGGGGCATCTGGCTGGCCCAGTCAGTGGAGTATGTGGCTCTTGATCTGAGGATTGTGAGTTGGAGCCCCACATTGGGTTTAGAGATTACTTAAAAAATCTTGGGATGCCTGGGTGGCTCAGAAGTTAGGCGTTTGCCTTCAGCTCAGGTCATGATTCCCGGGTCCCTGCTAAGTGTGGAGTCTGCTTCTTCCTCTCTCTCTCTCTGCCGCTCACCTACTTGTGTTCTCTCTCTCTCAAATAAATAAATAAATAAATAAATAAATAAAACCTTAGAAAAAAATCTTTAAAATAAATAAATAAATTTTTATAGGCTGGAGTTGCATAGTATATAAATAAATATATTTATTGAGGTTTGTGTGTATATAAATACAATCATATGTATATATGCACATATAAGCACATGTATTCCTATGTATAATAAAAGTATATTTCGTGTATTTACATATATGTATATATAGTTATATGTACCCACACATATATCCTCACATTATTACTTAGAGTCTGTGTTTTACCACCTTACGATATGGTATTTTGTGTATTGATCCGCAACCTATATATACACGTGTGTGCTAATCAATATAAATACCAGGATGCTGGACAGATAAACTGCTTACTTCTTGGGGGGAAGACCGAGATTGGCTGTGATCATCAGGCGGAGCTTCAGACCTTGTCGAAGACCGCCCAGAGGGGCGTCCAGTGGCGCAGGCTGGGGTCCCCCCCTCGGGGCGTGGCAGGAACCCCCGTCCACGCCCCACAGGCCAGCGCCCCAGGACCAAGTCCACCAGCGCGCCTGCGCCAGGGGTACGCCCGCGCCGGGCCAGTCCATCCCCTCCTCCTGGGAAGAGGAGGGGAGGAGCCTCAGGCAGGGCCGGCCCCCCGCCAGCCGCGCGCGGGAGGCTGGGGCGGGTCTTCCGCCTCGCGAGGAGATACTTCCGGATCCGGTGGCGAAAGGCGCGCGTTCGGATTTAGAAAGCCCTTCGCTGCCGGGTCCTTTGGCGGCGGCCGGGGCGCGCGGTCGGAGGTGCTGGGAGGTAGCTGCGGGACTCGGGAGCGCGTGGCGGAGGGCGGCTCGGCAGAGGGCTCGGGCCCCGGGCGTGGTGGCGAGCAGCCAGGTTGGATATCCCAGTAAAGGGAACGGCTTGTGGACCAAGAGTAGGATGTTGGAGGATGCTTGTGGAGCTCACCCCGGTTAACCATTGGAAAGAGAAGCCGAAACCATCAGAAAATCGTACTTTAAAGCGGGAGAATAAAGGGTGTCGGAGGCAGACACTCCCACCAGCCTCAGACTTAACTCTGATTTGGAAGGTCACGCTCAGCGCATGCAAGCTAGAGTCCAGTCTCCTAAGAGCCAAGACCAAAGGATCGGACCTAATCAAAGAAGATAACGCTGCTGACTGTTAAAACGAGCTGGCCATACATATATCAACGGGTTTAATCCTTACCGCGATCCCGTAAGGTTGGGTGGTAGTAGAATCTTCTCGACCAAGAAGCTGAGACACAGGTTAAAGACTGTGTTTAAAATCACAGCTACTAGTGGCAGAAGTCCCTGTAAAAAAACTGGATACAGAGGCGGTTTTTCAGGTTGTCTGGAATATTGACCTATTGGAGACGCCTAATTTCCCCTTCAGTTAGGGGAATGGCTGGATTAACTATGGAATACCCAGTTATGGAATACTGTTGTACGAACATTGGAAATTCCCCAGGACGTATTTTGGAGTGGAGAACAAAATGCATGTTGCAGAACAATACCATAAATAAATAAGAAAATTTAAAAAAAGCTGTTGTAAAAAAAAAAAAAGTAGAGAGCAGTGAAAGGTGATATGTGAAAAACGTCCTGGTTGCCCAAATACAACAGGTAGTGCAACTTCAGGCAAGGTGTTTATTGAAAAGCTCTTTTTACATCTATGTTCTCAACTATAAAATAGGATAATTACAGCACCTAGCTTGTAAATTTGTATTGAGGATTGAATGAATTAATATTTGTGAAAGCACTTAGAACAGGTGACAGAGGGGCATCTGGGTGGCTCAGATGGTTGAGCAGGGGTTGGGCGTCTGCCTTCTGCCTTCAGCTCGGGTCATGATCCTGGAGTTCTGGGATTGAGCCCCATATAGAGATCCCTGCTTGGCAGGGGAGCCTGCTTCTCCCTCTGCTCCTCACCCCACTCATGCTCGCTTACTCTCTCTCTCAAATAAATAAAGTCTTAAAAAAAAAAAAAGAACAGGTGAGGGAGCTGACTAGTACTCGGCAAATATCAGCAATTATTATTTTATTATGATTACTATCATAAAACCTTCTGCAACTTATGCTGTTGTTTTCAATGTTCATGATAAGACATGAGGACATACACATAATATACCTATCTTTGGGCACATGTAGAAATACCCAAAGGGAACCTCAATGGAAATTAAATTAATGGATCTTGTGTATGCACCATGTGACTTTACTCAGTATCACTAAGTAGGTCTTTTTTCTTTTTAAAGATTTTTTATTTTATTTATTCATAGAGACACAGAAAGAGAGAGGCAGAGACACAGGCAGAGGGAGAAGCAGGCTCCATGCAGGGAGCCTGACGTGGGACTCGATCCCAGGTCTCCAGGATCACGCCCCGGGCTGCAGGCGGCACTAAACCACTGCACCACCGGGGCTGCCCACTAAGTAGGTCTTTAGTGATGTATGATAGCTTCTTTTCCTCCACATCCTCACCTACACTTGGTGTGAAAGATTAACTTTGAAAATATAATAGTTTGACATCTTAAACTATTTCACTGTTTAATTTGCATTACCTGTACGTAGAGAAATTTGTGCATCTTTTCCTGTTTATTGGCCATTTGGGGTCCTTTCCAGTTAACTCCATGTTTAATATTGCATGTTTATACGCTATATCATGTTTCTATTTTTAATTAATTTGTGGACAGCCTAGATATAGTCTGGTTATGGAATAAGGTTGACTCTCACATTTTAGGCATGGACAAGTGGGTGGATTATATGCTACTTGAATGAAGAGAGGTAGTAGAAAACAAATTTTAGGGGGAATATTGTGAGTTTGCTTTCAGAAATTTGAGATGCTTTTGAGTTCATTCAAGAGAACAAGTCTGTGCTACAGAGATACATTTGGGAGTTGTCAGCTTAGAGATACTATGTAAAGTGATAGCAATGCATGTGGTTATCTCCTGAGAGAATTTGGAGTGACATGACAAGAACGCTACAGAATTATGCATTTGGAGGAGAATCCAGAAAGGAATCCTAAGATGAAGGGTCAGTAAAATAGAGAAAAACTAGAATTGTGTGATACCATGAAAGCCAAGAGAGAAATATGCTCTTCCCCCACTCTCACCCTCAAGTTTTGTAATGGTTGCATAAAGTTTCACTGCATGGGTGTATCCCAACTACTCTTCTTTTTGGGAATTTGGATTTATTCCAGTGCTTTTCTATTATAAACTACACTTTGATGAACACTCTTATAGATTTACCTTTTTTCATCATTCTGATTATTTCCATTGTATATATTCCTGTATATGGATTAAAGAGTATGACTATTTGAAAATTTTCACTATAAGCTGAGTATTGTCTTCTAGAAATGTTGCCTTCATTTATATTTCCATGTGAATGGGTTTGCTGTTTTCTCCATTCTGGTGGTGGTGGAAAGTGGAGAACTGGATATTGCATACTATTGTTTTTATTGGTTGCAAAGTGTACCATTGCATGGATGTTTATAATTTACTGAATTATATTGTCTTTTTGTTTTGGGTATTATATAACTTGTGTTGCAATTAATAGTTTTAGCTGAATACTTTTGCTTATTCTTAACCTGTTCTTTAGAATAAATTACTGAAAGAATTGATGAGTCAAAAGTATTTGCATTTTTAAAGTTGTGGATACATATAGAGAAACCACCCTCCATAGAGCCTGTATTCTTCCCATCAACAGAGCAGGTGAAGAGGCATCCCTAATCTTTGGATGAACCATTCCAAATTGCTTCTATCAGGCTGAACTCATCCCGTATGATTTTATAAGAAAACTTTATTCAAATAAAATTAAGCAATACCACTTTTGCACATGCCACTGGGGTTGAGACGCAAAATCTGAAAGGCTTTTTATTCCAGCTGTATTATCGGATCTAGAATCTAAGAATTATTTCTAACAGCATTGTGTTGGTAACCAAGTAATCAGAGATGTTTCCAGAGGGCAGAGGATTTTTTGAAGCCAAGGGCTCCAAATCATAGTCGATGCAGTGTGGCCATGGGATCACTTGGTCTCAGGTTTGAAATCATTTCAATAGAAAGTTCAGTCTTAAAAGCAGCGAATTTCTGTTAGGTTGGATTCACTTTGGAACCGGAGTGGTATTACACATTTTGTAGTGTTTTAACGGTTGACTAAAATAGGTTCAGTTCTTGTTGAGATAGGTCTTGTAGATGCTTTTATTGCTTTTTTTGTTTTTCCTTTTTTGAAAAACAAGTGACAGTCACCGTTGCATCTGCAGAGAGCATCTATTTGGATGAGAATCTGTAGACACGGGCTTCTTACATGAGCATCCAAGTCTTAGCATGAGATGTGATCGCTCTGACCCCTGTTGTGCGGGTGCTGATGTCTCGAGAGCGACCGGGACCGTAGGTTCAGGCCCCCGCGGGCGTGGCGCGCATCCCGGGCCCGCACCCGGACCGCCGCGGGCCACAGAGGACCAGCCCACCAGCGCGCCTGCGCCGAGGGGCGCACCGCGCGGGATCCGCCCTCTCTCCCTCTGCCCCGTCCTGGGAGAGGGAGAAAGGGCGGGGCCTACGGCAGGGCCCGCCTCCGCCAGCGGCGCGCGGGAGGCCGGGGCGGGTCTTCCGCTGCGCGAGGGGCTACTTCCGGATCCGGTGGCGGGCGCCGCTGGTTTCGAGAGAGGCGTCGCTGGGCTGGTAGTCTGGCAGGCTGGCGGGCTGGCGGCGGGCAATGCTGGGGGGCAGCTCCGGTGCCCGAGAGCGCGAGGCGGAGGGCGACGGGGCGGAGGCTGTGCCTGCGCCTCCTGCCATCGAGTTCCCGGCCGACGGCTCGGACCCCAAGTATGATGGTGAGGGACCTGGAATGCCGCGACCGCCCTCCCCTTGCACCCGTCTACCTTCATTCCCGGGCGGGCAGGGCGGCTGTGAGCTTGGGGCGAATTCGGCTGGATCCGGACACGAGTGCAGTGCGAGGGGGAGATGCGGGAGGGCGGTCTGGGTAAGGTAGACATTTATTGAAGAGTGTCGCGACCCACTCGTTTGTTTACGGTTCTGTTCCGTGGTTTCCTCTTTGCCGAGTCGGCTCCGGACGTGCTAAGATTAACCTCAGGCTGCTTTCCAGCTCGCGAGCGTTGTGGTTTTTGTTAGGTGACGAGAATGAGCTTTGTACTACTAGAAGGGGACTTTGCAGACTTATACACTCAACAGTTCGGGTTAAGCGTTTTAATTTGTAGCTTCTCTTTTGATGCAGTGATGAGGGAGTTAGAGACCTCTCATAGTGGGGCGCTATGGAAATCATCCGTGTGTGTGTGTGTTTGTGTGTGTTTAAGATTTTCTTTATTCATCCATGAGAGAGACACACAGAGAGAGGCAGAGACATAGGCAGAGGGAGAAGCAGGCTCCCTGCAGGGAGCCTGATGGGGGACTCCATCCCAGGACCCTGGGATCACCACCTGAGCCAAAGGCAGACGCTCAACCACTGAGCAGCAGAGTCGTCCCATCCTTTTGTTTGCTTGTTTGTTTTTTAAGATTTTATTTATTCATAAGAGACACAGGCAGAGGGAGAAGCACGCTCCATGCAGGGAGCCCGACGTGGGACTCGATCCCAGGACTCCAGGATCATGCCCTGGGCTGAAGGCAGGCGCTAAACCGCTGAGCCACCCAGGGATCCCGTCTTTTGGGTTTTAAGAAAAGAAATGCCCAAGGTTTTTTGTTTGTTTGTTTGTTTGCTTTTTTTTTTTTTTTTTGAGGCTTTTGGTTACTAGGAGATACGGAGTTAAGTCAGGCAAGTTATTCTGCATAAAGTGAGGGATACCTAAAACATTGACTCTAACCAGAGTATCCAGGATTTTATTGAAAGTTCATAGATCTTTAATTAATCAGTCGTTTGGGCAGTTTAAAAAATATTTATTTGAGAGAGAGAGCAGAGGAGGGGCAGAAGGAGACAGAGAAGCAGGCTCTTGATTGAGCAGGGAGTCCCACTCCGGACTTGATCCCAGGACCCTGAGATCATGACCTGAGCAGAAGGTAGGCGCCCAACTGGCTGAGCCACCCAGGTGTTCCATGTTTTGGCAGTTTTTAAAACTAAACTGTGCTATGAAGAATGAATAACGATTCACGGAGGTTTTTACTTTATGGTAGTTTGCATAGGATGATTACAGGGAATACACTCAGTTGCAGCATGAAACAAATATTAACATGTTGCGATGGATTAGAAAGGGCAAGGGATTGAAAAGATTAATTTATTCCTTAAGTCCTTCGATCTTCACCGCTAATACTGTCTATAATTCTTCAATCTACAGGGAAGCAAAAACAGACTGGTGGTAATTTAAGTAGGTCATTGACAGAGGACAGGTTTAAGGGAACTTTTTTTTAACGAACTGATTTTTTCACATGAAACCCGGTGTACTGTGGCAGCTCAATAATATGGGAAGTGTTATATCAAAGGAAAAGCCCCAGCTGTAAACATGCAAGTCTGTCTTTGCTGTAACATTATGATAAGGCTTTCTGCAAAGGAAAGATTATTCTTGAAGGGAGTGATCTAGATAAGCTTTGAAAAATGTCCTTTTACGAGGTTACAAATAATACTCTTGTGTTTACATATTACCTTTTCTTCAAAGAGGCCTGGAATACCCAGACATTTATCTTTTTTTTCCTTTTTATAATTTATCTTTTTATGTGAAAAAAAATGTAGTTTCATTTTTAGTAGATGTAGAAACAGTGGTTACCTGATTTCTCGAAGGTCATCTGAATGATGTGAGGGGGTTACTTTGCCAGTTTATTTTAGAGTCAAAATTCAAAGCCTAGATATAACTCTAAAACCTGTGTTTGTCAGTCTATTACGTAGGGACTAACTTTGATCAGAGTTCCTGTATGTTCTTTTCCCGCTATGGAATAGCAGGTAGCAGCAGGAGAGCAACAGTAAGCCCATTGCCAGGCTCATTTTTTTTTTTTTCCTTTTATCTGATAGGAGTTTTTCAGAATTTTTAAAAGATTTTATTTTTCATGAGAGACACAGAGACATAGGCAGAGGGAGAAGCAGGCTCCCTGTGGGGAGCCTGATGGTGGTACTTGATTCCAGGACCCCAGAATCACGACCTGAGCCAAAGGCAGATGCTCAACCACTGAGCCACCCAGGCATCCCTGAGTTTTTCAGAATTTTTACCTCAGAGTAGTCCTCCACATTCCTCCCTTATGTAATGTTGGACCATTTATTTGGATCATACTTTCCTGAGAAGCTTGAAGTAGGTGATCCCTTTCCTTTTTGTCTCCTCCCCTCCTAATTGGCAGAAATGTCGATCTCTTACTTCACCTAGGATCTCATCAAGTTTTTTCTTTTATGAGAGGGCCTGACCTCGTCTTTCTTATTAGCCACTTTGCTCTTCCTCTTCTACTTGATCAGGACTGAATGGGAAGCACTCTGCTTCAGACTTCATTTCCGAAGTTTTATGTCTTCCTGCGTTTGAGTGTTTGTCCACTGCTCTTTTGTAAAGATGCCATTTTTTTGGTTTAGTTGGTTCATTTGACTCTGGTCATTCTTTTTGTTTGTTTGTTTTCTTACTAAAAAGTAGGATTTTCTCGTTGTAGAACATAGGAAAGTATGAGCATAGAAAAGCAGAAAACCCTCCAAACCTTAATGTCACCACTGTTGACAATTCAGTGTGTTAAAAAACTTTTTTTCACATTACAAAGTATGTTGAAATTATAGAAAAGCCTGAAGAAGCAAATTTAAAAACCACAATCTCATCGCCCAGAGATTACTGTTTACATTTTGACATACCTAGCAAAAATTTCTTTGCTGAGTTTTGCATTTAAAACTTTGTCAGAGATATCATAAATGGATTAAAAATTTCTGAGTTTGTCCAAATAAGATAAAAATTTAGAAATATCATTTGAAAAATTTAAAATAAATAAAGGAAAAAGAGGGGAAAGTCACCTGTACTCACATCCCAGAGGACTCACTGCTAACAATTTGGTGTATTCATTTACTATTATTAATGAGAATTGCTGTAAGCCAGGTAAATGCCTAGATACTAAGGATCATACAGGCAGATTGTAAAACAACATATTCATTAATTTCATTTGTTGTACAAATTCTGTTGATACATTATCGGAAACAGAGAGGGCAGAGAGTTGCTGTTTTATTCTTTGTATTGTCTGTACATTTATGTAGCTATGGAATAAATGTATTTTTAAATTGTGAGCATAGTAGTATGATAAACCTTTTATGTTTTATTATTTTTAAAAGATTTTATTTATTTGAGAGACAGTGAGAGAGAAAGAGAGCACAGTGGGGTGAGGGGCAGAGGGAGAAACAAACACTCCACTGAGCAGGGAATTGGATGTGCAATTCTGGAATCATGACCTGAGCCAAAGGCAGACACTTAACTGACTGAGCCACTGAGGCACCATATGTTCTGTATTTTATTTTTTTATTTTATTTTATTTTATTTTATTTTATTTTATTTTATTTTATTTTATTTTATTTATTTTATTTTATTTTTTAAAGATTTTATTTATTCATGAGACACACACAGAGAGAGAGAAAGAGAGGCAGAGACACAGGCAGAGGGAGAAGCAGGCTCCATGCACGGAGCCCGACGTGGGACTCGATTCGGGGTCTCCAGGATCTGGGCCTAGGCTGAAGGCGGCACTAAACCACTGAGCCACCCGGGCTGTCCATGTTCTGCTTTTTATTTTTATTTTTTATTTTTTACTTCTTTTTAAAGATTTTATTTATTTATTCATGAAGGACACAGAGGAGAGAGACAGAGGCAGAGACATAGGCAGAGGAAGAAGCAGGCTCTGTGCAGGGAGCCTGATGCGGGACTTGATCCCGGGTCTCCAGGATCACACGGGCCGAAGGCAGGCATTAAAGTGCTGAGCCACTCAGGGATTCCCACCCATGTTCTGCTTTTTAAATGTGATGTTATATTAACATTTTCTTGCGATAAATTAGCCTTCAAAAACATTAAGACCATTACATTCTGTATTATCATTTTAGTCTTTGCCTTTTTGGAAAATAGATTTCTCTTTTTTTTATCATTAGAAATAATGTTGGGTTTGACATCTGTATACAAAAATCTTTGTTGATATCTGATTATTTCCTTAGACTACATTTATAGAAATAGGATTTGTTGGATTAAATAAAGTTAAAAAGTTTTGATATATTTTGGTAAAATGATGACAAGAGAGGTGGTGTTGGTTTATATGAAGGTATCTCGCCTCACCTTCATTAGTATTACTGTTTTATAGCTTGCTTCTTTGACTTGATAAGACTATTCATGATTATCTTTTTATTTATTTATTTATTTATTTTTATGATTATCTTTTTATACACCATCATTTCCAATAGCTGCATAATCTGTTATACGTATATAATTTAGCAACTTTTCAGTATTCTTTTTTTTTTTTTTTTTAATTTATGATAGTCACAGAGAGAGAGAGAGAGAGAGAGAGAGAGAGGCAGAGACACAGGCAGAGGGAGAAGCAGGCTCCATGCACCAGGAGCCCGACGTGGGATTCAATCCCGGTCTCCAGGATCGCGCCCTGGGCCAAAGGCAGGCGCCAAACCGCTGAGCCACCCAGGGATCCCCAACTTTTCAGTATTCTAAACAGTGTTATGCTAAACATCTTACATATATATATGTTGTGCTTTATTTTCTTGTATTTTCAAAAACTAGACGTGCTGAGTCAAAAGTTTGCATATTGTGAATTTTATGATATATTTATTGCCAAAGGTTGCAGACACCTTTACCCCACTGTGATTGAAAATGTCTGCTTTTCTGTGTTCATAACAATACCATGTATCCCAGGCTTCAAATGGTTACCAGTCTGATGGCAAATTTTGGTAGCATAGTTATTTTAATACATATATGTCACTAGTTACTAGTTATGTTAAGCCTATTTGAGTTTTAATTATGCTTCATTTTATTGTAAGAACTCTATAAATATTACTATCTTTTCTTAGATCTATGTGCAATATTTGAATTTTTATTTATTTATTTATTTATTTAGTTAGTTAGTTAGTTAGTCAGTCAAGTCATGAGAGACACACACAGAGAGAGAGGCAGAGATACCGGCAGAGGGAGAAGCGGGCTCCATGCAGGGAGCCCGATGTGGGACTTGATCCTGGCACTCCAGGACCACACCCTGGGCTGAAGGCTGCACTAAACTGCTGAGCCACCTGGGCTGCCCCAATATTTCAATTTGTGATTCATATTTTAACTTTATTTTTTAATTAAAAAATCTTTTTAATTTATTTGACAGAGAGAGAGAGAACACAAGCAGGGAGAGTGTCAATCAGAGGGAGAGGGAGATGCAGAGCCCCCACTGAGCAGAGTCTGGTGTGGGGCTTGATCCCAGGACCCTGAGATCATGACCTGAACCTAAGGCAGACACTTAAACAACTGAGTCACCCAGAGGCCCCTATATTTTAATTTTAAGATGTCTTTACATAGAGAAGTTATTACACGGGCACATTTTTCATTCTTTCCTGTCCCCACACTCAGTAAGTTTTCATTTAAAATGAATAGCACATCTGCATATATGGAAGGTTTTGGTCACCTTGTAAGTCAGAGAGGAAATTGGTGACGAGGTCCGAATATGGAAACTTTGACTTTTCCAGGACCTTTATATAGAATATTTTATTTTATTTTAAATGGGGAGGATTCTTAGCAGATATAGGATATATGGTCCCTGTTAACTGCAGGGCATTTCCAATATAGTGAGTCCACAGCTCTGGAGAGCTTACAGTGTCTCATCTTTTCTCTAACAGCCCTCTAAGAGTTTTTATTCTTGTTCGCACCTCCATCCTCCCACTCCTAGTGTTGTGTAATTGGCTAGTACATTTCTTTCTCAGTATCTCTGGGACCTGTTCTTTCCTCCATGTTTCTGTCCTTTACCTCCTATACTAGGTTCTTGTTGCCTGTTGCGTGCTTCTTCTTGTCTACCTATTACATGTTCCAGACAGTTTTCTCAAACATGTTTCCTTCTTACTGTTACTGGCCTATTCAGTAATCCATGAAACAAACAGTAAGTGAGAACTTACAGCCTTCAGTTTGAAGTGCCAGCTTGTCCATCTGCTTCGTCTTGTGTAGTAGAAAGAGGATGGACTTGGGCATCGTTCTGCTTACAAGTTCCTTGACTGCTCTATGAGGTCAGTATCCTCATCTGTAAAGTGAGAGCGGTGACACTTACCTTCCACCGTTTTGTGAGGACCGGATGAGACTGTTTCTGTGGAACACCTGGAACACCTGGCACACACGCAGCACGTGCCCCTGATGATTCCCATGCCTCCTGCCTTACCCTCTTTCTGTTGCCAGACTTCTTTCTTCGTGCTGGTGCCTAGACTGTCCTCTCAAAGGAAGGAAGCCATCCCGTTCCCGCTAGTTCGCCTGAATGTTTATTCATTCGTTTATTTCTGACTTTGCACAAACCGTTACTACCAACTCTCACCCTCCCTCTGATGGTATCCTTCTGCTGGTCTTCCAACTTCCAGAATTCAACTCAACACTCAATTCTGGAAAGTCCATCTTGATTAACCCCACCCAGCTTAACTATTATTTCTTGTGTTTTATTTCCTTAAATGTCAGAAGTTTGTGTTTCATTAATTAAAAGATGCTGTTTTGTCATTGTGGGATATGTTTCCCATTTATAAACATTTTTTTCCTCTTTTAATTTTTAGAATCTGATGTCCCAGCAGAACTCCAAGTATTAAAAGGACCCCTACAACAGCCGACTTTCCCTTTTGCAGTTGCAAACCAACTCTTGCTCGTCTCTTTGCTGGAGCACTTGAGCCATGTGCATGAACCAAACCCGCTCCGTTCAAGACAGGTGTTTAAATGTTAGTAAGAATAACTCTTGCTAAATTAACCTTGTAAAAATTCTATGTTGTTTGATGTGGGTCTGAAAAGCAGCTGATACATAAACATTTGAAATGAGTATTAATAGTTTGTATCCCTTGAATGCATTGGGAACTCCAAAAGATTAATAACCATGAAGTTGGCTGTATTTAACGAAAAAATAGTTGTTTTGTCTCTATAACATGATCATTCATATAATTTTTGAAGATTTATCATGGTTTAGTCAGTGAGCAGCCAAATGAACATCGTAAGTATTCATTCTGAGCTAGTTCTTGACCAGAGCCTTGAACCAGCTGCAGTCTATGTTGTTGAATAGGAGACTGTTTTCATCTACAGAGTACTTCTGACACCAAATGTGTGTTTTTTTTTTTCCCCCCATACTGACTAGTTTTCTGATACCAGCTGGGTGTCCTACAATTCAGTTCAATTCTGACACTGTCTACCTGAAGTTAATGTCAGATCCCACAGGCTAAGGCTCAGTCCCACAGACTGCCTTCATTTCAGATGCCGGTTGCAAGTAGTGGGTCCACCATGTCCTTAGGTTACCCATACTTGTGTCCGACCTGGCTGTAAATTGTTCACAATCAAGCGTCCACTCTTGCCCTCTCAGTTTTAATAATTTGCTGTAATAGCTCATAGTACTCAGGGAGACACTTGTGCTTCTGGATTTGTTATATAAGAGAGGATATGATGACCAATACAGGTGAACAGCCAGATAAAGAGGCACATGGGGCGAGGACCAGGGTACAGGAACTTCTGTTCCTATGGAGTTGGGTGCACCACTCTCCTGGTGTATGGAAATGCTCACCCAGAAGCTCTCTGAATCCCTTTTGAGGGGTTTTTATGGAGTCTTCATCATGGTGGCATGATCAATTATTAACTCCATCTCCAGCCCTTTTCTCCTTGGAGAATGGAGGGGTGGAGCTGAAAACTCTAAACTTCTAGTCATGGCTTGGTCTTTCTTGTGACAAGTCCCCCTTTGAAGTTCTCTTGGGGATCCCCACTCATCTCATTAGCATACAAAAAACACTGTTATTACTGGAGATTACAAGGGTCTTAGAAGTTCTTGTGTCAGGAACTAAAGTCAAAGACCAAATATTAGAACAAAAGATGTTCCTAGTACCCCCAGCCCTTGGGCAATCACAAGAATTTTAGAAACTATGTGAGTTTCAGGAAACCAGACCAAATATGTTTTTTATTATACCACAGTATTTGAAATGTTTATTTTTATTCCTGCCATATGTTACATATATGAAAAACTTGAGCATGCATAGACATGAGCAGAATTATGGATCATGTTGTTTTGGTCCAGCTCATTGAGAACATTATGGCCTCTTTAATAGCTCCAACCACAGATTCTAAGAATCTTTTACCAAAAAAGTCTTTCCAAGTCTTATTTAGTGTTAGAAATCCTCAAACGTAGAGCTACCTTTATGTGACCTTAGAGAGTAATATTTTAAAGGTAGATTGGTGTTTTGATGAAATTGATGGGACGTGGGAAATATACAAGTGTATAATACGGGTGTTCTTGTAGGTTCCAGAGCACAGGTAGCTGGGCATTATTGTATTGAGCTCATTGTATAGAAAAGCAGATTGTAATGACTTGGGTAGTAATCTGGCTCCTAATTAAAGCAAATCTGAATCTTGTTGATTTTAAGATATTTTTGGATTTCTTTGTAGGTGACTGAACTTTTATTTATTTGTTTACTTATGTAAATTATTTTACCCACTTTATTTAACCTAATTTTATATCATTAGAATTTTGTAACATATTCTTCCTAATTGTATTTTTGCTTATTCTTTTTAAAAAAGTTTTTAAAATGAATTTCAGTTAGTTAACACGTAGTGTATTATTAATTTTAGAGGTAGAGTTCTGTGATTCATCAGTCTTATACAAAACTCAGTGCTCATTACATCCTGTGCTCTCTTTAGTGACTGAACTTTTAAACAAAGTATATCTAAAATGTTTTTGATGTTATTCAACTAGTGGATAATCTAATGAAGTTACCCATATAGAAAGAATATTCTTGGATTCCCTCTGGCTCCTGTGTGTTGCCTGAGCTTACTCCACAGTAACACTACCAGGACCTTGCCCATTTATAATGGGTCACTATAGTATCAGGTGCCACGTAACATCTCTATTCCTCCTTAGGAGCCTACAGAGCTCTGTGGAGGGGGGGAGTGCCAAAATGCTAACCCCACAATTAACTACTTGTATGTTGCTAACAAGTCAGAGCTAACCAGCTACTGAAGAAAGTCCTCTGACATGTTTGGCTCCTGACCAGACTAGCATGCACCAGGCTTTGACCGACAGGTCACCTAAGACCTCTGGCCTAGTGCTCAAAAAAAAAAAAAAAAAAAAAGAATATTCTCCATGGTATCTGTATTCCTTGAATAAATAAAAGCCAAGCACTTCTGTAGAAACTTCTTTTTCTGAGCAGCTTGGTGTTGTGACTTCAGATTTGACTTTCCCCTAGTATTTGGTCTGTGCACATCCCTTTGTACTCCTTGTTGGTTAGAGATCATCAGTCCACAGTTGAAAACAATAAGTCACTTTTGTTGTCAGTTCTAATCATGTTTTCACTGTTGCCTTTGTTCTTACTTCATTGCCTGTCAACAAAAGGTGATGTGTTTGAATGTTGGGAGACTAGTAAGTCTACATTTTTTTCTTGCCTTTTTAAAAACAGCTTTGTGCTTTACCAGCTGACCAGGCATGGTAAACAAATGACTTCTCTGTATCAAATAGGTAATTCTAGATGTGCCCCTGATCACCCAGAGTACTGAGTGTTCCTTCTGTATTGGAGGGTTAATCCCCAAATTATAATATGTATAAACATAACTCTTTTCTTACAGAGGTTTTTCTTTTTTTTTTTTTTTCAAGATTTTGTTTATTAGTGAGAGTGTGTGCGTGCATGCACACACACGATTGGGGGGAAGGGAGGGGCAGTGGGAGAGGGAGCTGCAGGCTCCCCATTGAGCAGGGAGCCCAACTTGGAGCTCCATCCCAGGACCCCAGGATCATGACCTGAGCCAAAGGCAGATGCTTAACTGACTTGAGCCATCCAGGTGCCCCACTTTTTTTTTTTTTTTTTTTAATAAAGGCTGTTGTTCTCTAGTCTCTTTAAAATTGCCATTTTATTGAAGGCCTTTCTGATTATGTCCATATTCTTTTTCTAGTGCTTTGCCAGACCTTTATCAAAATGGGGCTGCTGTCTTCTTTCACCTGTAGTGATGAGTTTAGCTCATTGAGGCTACATCACAACAGAGCTATTACTCATTTAATGAGATCTGCTAAAGAGAGAGTTCGTCAGGTAAGCACTAAAATACAAACTTTGTGTATGACAAAAGCATTTTAATTTCAGGAGAACTGTATTTTAAAGCATTATGAAATCCTAGTTATATGCAGGTTTATGAAAATGTTGACCTTAATTTGTTTATTCAACAAATATTTATTGAATGATTACTGTGTGCTAGGCTATGTTGTAGGAGCTGGGATTCAAGCAGCAAACAAAATAGACAACAGATAAAAGCACCTGCTCTCATGGAGCTTATTTTTAATTTTTTTTAGCTTATGTTCTGATGGGGAGGGCAGTCAGCAATAGAAACCTAAAAATCTATTAAAAATAAAGGGAGTGTTGCATGGTGGTAAGTGTTAAGGAGAAACATAAAGTGGAGAAGGAGCTTAGAAAACGTGTGGCAGGGTGTCCAGTTACTGAAATCAGGAGCTGCAGTTGAGAGTACGAGCCATGCTCCAATCTGGAGGAAAGCATTGTAGGCAGGACAGTCGTTCCTGGGATAGCAGTGTGCTCGGTGTGTTTGGGAAGCTGCCTGGCAGCCATATGGCTGGAGGAGAGTAAGTAGGAGGAGCGTGTGGGAAAGGTAGGGAAGTGAAGGGCATTGGGATGGGCAGATGGTGGAGGATCTTGAGACCATCATAACATCTTTGGTTTTTAACTCAGAGTCAAGTGCGAAGCTTTACAGGATTTTGAGCCAAGGAATGAGGTGTTCTGATTTATATTTTAATGGATCACTGCAACTACTGTGTTGAGAATAGACAGAGGAAATGAAAGGCCAAGGCAGGGAGACAGGTGGTCATACAGGCAAGAGGTGATGGTGACTTGGATTGAGTGGTAGCAGTGGAGGTGTGAGAAGTGGTCTATTTCTGCATATATTTTGAAGGTGAAGTCAGAATTCTTTGCTGACAGAGCTCTTTGGTAAGTTCTCAGCCTTATCAGTGGATGGTAAGAATCTAGCTTTTTTAGTAGTGATCTTTTGGCTAAGACAAACATTTTCAATTGTAAACCTCTAGGTGATATTGAAAAAGCCAGAATGTTTTTCTTTTTTAAAGTATTATTTGAATATTTGGGATTATTAATGTGACATTGAATTTTGTTAGAGTCCTCATTCCATGAAATTTGCCTAAAATGCTTTTAAAAGGAATTTTCTGGTTTTAGGATCCTTGTGAAGATAATTCTCATACCCAGAAGATCAGGTACGTGTTAGATACATCCGTGATTGTACTGAAAGAAATTAAGGTTAAGAACTGATTCTGAATTAATCAGAAATTAGTTTTGGGGTTAAAAATAATGTAGTTAGGGTAGGTTATGAAAATTTTAAAAGCTTTATTCTCAGAAATTGATTACTGCTCTAAGATTTACTTTACTTCTCGTTCCCCTCCCCCTTATGCCACTCCCCCATTCTGTGTGGATTCCATAGGCCCTGCCCCTAATTCAGAGCACTGATACCCAGTCTCTGTCAGGGGAACAACACTGAATTTTGGCTATATGTAGGAAATGCTAGTTTAAAATCTGTAATTCATTAATAGTTTATCATTTAAAAACATTTTTTTAAAAAATTTATTTATGATAGTCACACACAGAGAGATAGAGAGAGGCAGAGACACAGGCAGAGGGAGAAACAGGCTCCATGCACCGGGAGCCCGACGTGGGATTCGATCCCGGGTGTCCAGGATCGTGCCCTGGGCCAAAGGCAGGCACTAAACCATTGCGCCACCCAGGGATCCCTAATAGTTTATCATTAAGAATTTTTTTAAAGAATTTATGTTTTAAAGGGAGAGAGTGTGTGCACATGGAAGCCCAAACAGGGGAGGAGCAGAGGGAGAGGGAGAAGCAGACTCCCTGCTGAGATCATGCCCTGAGCTGAAGACAAATGCTTAACTGACTGAGACACCCAGGTGCCCTCTCATTAAGAAATATAAGTAAATTTATTACTGAGCTCAGCTAATCAGCATGTTAGTTATCCTTAGGACTCCTGCTTTAAAACATTGATAATTCCTGGAGAGAAAGGGGATGGGGAAACTGGGTGACGGGCATTAAGGAGGGGCACGTGATGTGATGATCACTGGATGTTATATGCAACTGATGGATTATTGGAAACTACATCTGAAACTAATGATGTACCATGTTAGCTAATTGAATTAAAATAAATAATAAAACTGATAATTTCTAATTAGATACTAATTACTGGTAGTATACTTGATTATTTGATTAGCAATCCCTTTGTCATCTGTTTTTTCCCCTTGCTCTCTTTATTACCTGTCAATTTGCTTAGCAAATAGTTTTCTTCCTAGAGAATGAAAAATTTTGACTCCTTTTCAAATCACAACTTAGTGATTGGTAAGGTTTGACAGGTTAGTGATACGGTAGGCACATGGTTCTCTCATGCTTTAAAATTGATTGGTTGTTTGTATTTCACTTTTAGATCAAGGGAAATAGCCTTTGAAGCACAGACTTCACGTTACCTAAATGAATTTGAAGAGCTTGCTGTCTTAGGCAAAGGTGGATACGGAAGAGTGTACAAGGTTGTTTTCCACAGATCCCTTTTGATCTCCTACCCTGAATAAATGTGTTTTGAGAAGCTGTTCTCATGATGACTATTTAAAGTGCTCCAAGGGAAGTTCCTAGAAAGGATGTATATTTACTTTTCCTTAAAATTTGTCATTTATAAGGAAGTGGGCAGGTTTTAACTTTTTCCTAACCATGTTGGTGGTTTAGGCAGATTTTGGAAACCACATTGATTTACTTAAAAATATATCACTAAAGAAAGTTGTACATTTGTATTTTGAGCTTCATGTGTTTTTTGTTTGTTTTTTTGTGGGGGGGGACTTTCCCATTTTTCAGACCTAGAGTCTCTAGGAGTTGGAGACTCAGTGCAGTTTGGAAGCTTCTAGTTGAACTGACTGGTCGACTTCCCTGACCATATTAAAGACCCTGGTCTTTCATTTAAATTCACCTTTTTAGCTAGTTTGGATCTTAAGCTCAGGTTGGACTAATTTGCTCCATTCAGTTGAATTTAATGGCACAAATACTTTTTCTTTTCTTCTACTTTTTAGGTCAGGAATAAATTAGATGGTCAGTATTATGCAATTAAAAAAATCCTGATTAATGGTGCAACTAAAACAGATTGTATGAAGGTATGATTTTTTTAAGTGTATTTATTTTAAGTAATTGAGTGGGTTCTTTTGAAAGAGTTATGTATGTGTGTATATTTGGCAAATATTAGGTGTTGTGGATCGCTAAGTTTACTAAGAGTGGGCTATAGAAAAGCAAACATCAAAACCAAATTTTTATTTGACTTAATTTTTAATAAAAAAAATTTCTTTTTGAGAGAGCTTAAGAGAGTGAGAGTGTGAATGGGGTGCCGGGACAGCAGGAGAGAGAGACACAGAATCCCAGGTAGACTCCATGCTCAGCACAGAGTCCAATGTGGGGCTTGATCACCCAAGCTGAGATCAGGAGTTGGATGCTTAAGTGACTGAGCCACCCAGGTGCCTGTTGACTTAATTTTGAATAGACGCTTCTGACCACATTTCAGGATCATTGCTGGGGAAGTTAATCTTTAAAGAAAGTATACAATGTAGCTTGTTAGAAAAAATAGGAGCTCAGTTCAGGTTCTGGTCTTCCCCCTGACATGTTCTGTGGTCCTGGACAAATAAATGACCTAGTCTCTTGTCCTTGACATAGTGGTGACAGCAGGACTGGACTTGCTAGTAGTAGTATATGTGTGCTGAAGCAAGCTCTGGACTTACTGGAGGAATAAAATGAGAGAATGAATATAAATAGGCTCTGAAAAGTGTAAAGCATTAGATGCATATAAGTTATTTTGTTGCTGTAATAATTCCATTTGCCTCTCAGAAATATTCTGATTATTTTAATGTAGTTTAGATTCCTTGTTCAGTTGGATTTTTACCGTTTTGCTCTGGAACACGTAGCATTTTGATACCGTACACATTTAACAAGTTGTCAGTAAAAGCTGGATATAAGTGCGTTCGTTTCCTCTTTAGGTACTACGGGAAGTGAAGGTGCTGGCAGGCCTTCAGCATCCTAACATAGTAGGCTATCACACTGCTTGGATAGAACATGTTCACGTGACCCATGCACAAGGTAAGCAGTTATAGATGATATAGCTGAAGGCTTGGCCAACTGTGGCCTATCGGCCAAACCGGCCTGCCCCTGTTTTGGTGCATCCCCAAGCTGAGAGTATTTTCTTACATGTTTAAGTAGTTTAAAGAGGAATCAAAAGAATATTTTGTGAAAGCTATATGAAATCAAATTTCATGTCAGTGAATAAAGTGTGTTAGGATAGGACATAGGCTCATTCATTTGTGTATTGTCTGTGGCTGCTTTTGCACTACAACAGCTGAACTCAGTTATGGTGCAGAGTCCTTTGGGGCCCACAAAACCTGCAACAGTTACTCTCGGGCCCACTATGGAAAGTTTGCTCCCCTGGCATAGTTGAACTGGTCTGTTTCTATGGTTCCTAAAATGTGCCAGGCATTTGAATGACCTTGTTATATTGCATTTTGCCCGAAAGTATTAACATTTTTAGACTTGTGGTCTCCTTTGGTGTTATTTTAGCTCTGTCTTTGATCATACATTAGAAAGCTAGGCTGCCTGAAGATGTGTTATTTTTGTTTCCTTTTGCAGATCGAATTTCTATTCAGCTGCCATCTCTGGAAGTGATCTCTGACGAGGAGGGTGACAGGTATGTGAATAGGTGTGTAGTTTGACAAGTTAGGTATAACCTGTTCCCTGCACTGAGTTTTCTTTGTCTTTTTGATCATTTTCATTAGAAAATGATAAATAATTTCTTCCTCTCAAGTGTTTCCTGCTAGTGTTTTCAATAAATGCTGCTGCTAGAGAGATTTGATACCATTTGCTTCCAGTGTTTACCAGTGAGGTATATGTAGTTTTTTTTTTTTTTAAGATTTATTTATTTATTCATGAGAGAGAGAGAGAGAGAGAGAGGCAGAGACACAGGCAGAGGGAGAAGAAGGCACCATGCAGAGAGCCTGACGTGGGACTCCATCCAGGGTCTCCAGGATCACACCCTGGGCTGCAGGCGGCGCTAAACCACTGCACCACCGGGGCTGCCCATATATGTAGGTTTGAAGGGACAGCTGAGTTATTCTTGATCTTTTTTTTTTTTTTAAGATTTATTTATTTGTTTATGATAGACATAGAGAGAGAGAGAGAGGCAGAGACACAGGAGGAGGGAGAAGCAGGCTCCATGCCGGGAGCCTGACGCGGGACTTGATCCCGGGACTCCAGGATCACGCCCTGGGCCAAAGGCAGGCGCTAAACCGCTGAGCTACCCAGGGATCCCCTCTTGACCTTTTTTTTTTTTTTTTATGATAGTCACAGAGAGAGAGAGAGAGAGAGAGAGAGGGGCAGAGACACAGGCAGAGGGAGAAGCAGGCTCCATGCACCGGGAGCCTGATGTGGGATTCGATCCTGGGTCTCCAGGATCGCGCCCTAGGCCAAAGGCAGGCGCCAAACCGCTGCGCCACCCAGGGATCCCTCTTGATCTTTTTTTACATTGATTTTTATCTTTACTGTTTTTCCCCCCTCCAGAAATCAACATGTTAAAAATGATGAAAGTAACAGCTCATCCATTATCTTCGCCGAGTTCACCTCAGGAAAAGACAAATCCTTAGGAAAATCTGGCATTGAAAATCGGAATAATAGATTGGTGAACTACAGCACCAGTTTAATCCCCAGAGACACCAGTGAATTTGAATCACCCAGTTTTCTCCAAAGAAATGGTTTGGCTGATTTGCCTTCCAGCTCAATTATTGAACATCAGCTGCCACTTAGGCATCATTCCGACTTAGAAGAGAATTTCACATCCACTGGGGAATCTTCTGAAAACTTAAGTTTGTTGGGGCAGACAGAGGTAGATCACTTTACCAGAACCTACTGATGATTTGATGCTCAAATAGTTATGATGTGGAGGACCATGCCTAGGATGTGACCTCCCCCCGTCCCCTCTATCCCTCACTCTTCATCTTTCTTTGTCAGTCTCTCCCCTCCTCGTCCCCCTGGCCTGTGGCCCTTGTGTTGGGTTTTGCCCTCCTTTACTTAATTTAATGCCTGCTAAGCCTTTTCTGGTTCTGTCTATATCTGATCATTTGTGCCCCCTGGAGTTGGAAACGTCGCTCACACGTTTCTGTTGTGTGTTCGCCTCCTGCTATACAATATTTATGCATAAAGATCTTTTGTATTTTGGAACGTGACTTTAGGAGAGAGGGGAAGAGAGATCAGCAGGTCCATTTTCAGGACACTATCAATAAGGGTCACACCCATGTGCTAGTGAGACTGTCACATACTTTCACCAGTGTGGAGTCTTAGTGTTAAAAACCTTGAACGCTAACAGGGTCTCAGTATAATCTGGCATGCTGGGATTACAGAACTGTATGTGCTATCTGTATATGTGCACACAGAACTAATTCTTACTGCGCAGGAGTATGTGGCTCTGTGCATGCACTTTTTAGGAGACAAAGCTTTGAACAGGGTCATCTGAGTACACAAGAGTTGGGTTTGAGGGACTTTTCATCAGAACCATTCTGTTACTCTGGACTACATGTGGGAAACTTTCCTTGGTGTCTAAATGCACTATAGAGAGCTTAAATTTTGCTTGCCTCTTGTTTGAACAAATTATTTATGGACACAGCAAGGCCTCCAAAAATGTGCATCTACTTTGGGGTATACAGAGAGCAGTAGAGTGCCTGCCGCACAGCTGACCTCTTGATGCTGTGTCTTAGCTTTAGAAACTGGTTGTGTGGCAAGCCGACCCAGTCGTTTCAGTGCCACTGCCTTAGTGTCACATTCAGGAGCTTGTCCCATTCTGCAGCTGGGCCTCCCCCTGCCCACTCAGATTCTGACTCGCCGTTTTAGGCGTTCCTTTATTCCTCTGTCTCTTTCGCGAGACTTTGGGCTTCTCAGGCAGATGTGTGTTTGTCATCTCTTTCCTGAGCACTTAGCCCCCTGCTCTGCCTAGAGGAGGCAAGTGAGTATCTATTGACTAAATGAATAATGCGAGCAAGTCGTGCAAAGGTGGGAGCCAGCCGTGTCGTCCCCCAGGTGCAGTACCACTTGATGCTGCACATCCAGATGCAGCTGTGTGAGCTCTCCCTGTGGGACTGGATAGTGGAGAGAAACCAGCGGGGTCGGCAGTATGTGGACGAATCTGCATGTGAGTACCAGATGGATCTCTAAACACGGGGCTGGGAGGTGGAGACACAGGCGGATCTTCTGAAGTAGGAACTACCTCCAGGTGCTTTAGACTCAGGGAAAAAGTCACCTTTTTAAAACAAACAGTTGTGCTTATTTCAACATTCTCAAGAACATACAGGCATTTGGAAGTTAATTTTCTCTGAGATAGAGATATATTTATGGGTGTCTAAGCAGTAATGTGCTAGAATTTAGGTTAATGATTGGGGCAGAAAAAGAATTTTTTTTTTAAGATTCTGTTTATTCATGAGAGACACATGCACAGAGAGAGAGAGGCAGAGACACAGGCAGAGGGAGAAGCAGGCTCCATGCAGGAAGCCCGATGCAGGACTCAATCCCCGGACCCGGGATCACACCCTGAGCCAAAGGCAGACGCTCAACTGCTGAGCCACCCAGGCGTTCCAAGAATTTTTAAGGGAGAAATTTTAAATATTTTATTTTTTAAGTCTGACAATGTGATACTCTTGCAAAAAGACACCTTTGAAGAAACTCTTATAGAAGGATAGGTGGTGAAAAGTTCGTCTTTCTTAAGACCCAGATCTCCTATCTTCCCCTGTAGATCTCTAACTACAGAAATACTCTGTTAGGTTAGTAATTTTTAAAATTATTTTAACACTGGTCCTCAGCTTGTACCACACATTAGAATCACCTGGGGAGCTTTAAAAAAAGATGTTGATAAGACAGAGTAAGAGAAAACAGGTGGAGAAAGCCAACCACCATGATGTTGTCTGGGGTGACTGTGGCTGGTATTCAAGGTCAGCATCAGCAATGAAAACTCTTCATATTGTGTGACCTTGAGAAGGCGTGATGAGAAGAGCATTGTATCTCTGGGTCTTTCTCCCCAGAACCCATAATGCTAGTCTAATTGTAAAAAAACATCAGACAAATCCCAACCTAGGTACCTTCTATGAATTACCTGACCAGTGCTTCTCAAAACTGTCAGGGTCCTCATAAACAGGAAAAGTGAGGAACTGTCACAGACCGCAGACCTGACAACTAATGTAATACGATATCCTGGATGGGATCCTAGAAAAGAGAAAGGACAATAGATAAAAACTAGGGAAGCCTGAATAAATGGTGAACTTGTCTCAATCTTGGTGCATTAACTGTGACAGGTGTACTATACCAGTATAAGTGTTAATGGGAAACTGGGTGGGGTGTAAGTGGGAACCATACTATGGCCTCAGTTGTTTTTTTTTTTTTTAAGATTTTATTTATTTATTCATGAGAGACAGAGAGAGGCAGAGACACAGGCAGAGGGAGAAGCAGGCTCCCTGCAGGGAGCCCAACGCGGGACTCGATCGTGGGTCCCCAGGATCATGCCCTGGGCCAAAGGCGTCGCTAAACCACTGAGCCACCCGGGCTGCCCCCCCCCCCCCTCCTTTTTTTTTAAAGGATGTTGTCAGGGACTGCACCAGGAATTTTTATATAACTGTTATGAGATAGGGCTTGATCTTTGGTAATTTTTTGGAAATTTTCTTGTTTCTAATGTGTAGCCAAAGTTGAAAATCACTATTCTGTGATCAAAACTGGTAATAAAAGTGACCTGGTTTTAAGTAAAGACTCAGCTAAATACTGATTATTAATCATTTGCTCTTCACACCTAATGACACTATAACTCTTTATTTGGTCTAAAATGTAGGTCATTTAACCCACCCAAAATCTTAGCTTCCAGTGGAGGCAGAAACATAATGCCTCCTTCAGGCATCTCCTCGATGCCCCCTGCTGCTTCTCTGGTTTACTATGTAATCAAGACTTGCCATACTTTGTTCAGTTTGGTTGTGGCAAGTAATGGGTGGGGTATTTTCATTGCCCTGTAAAGTTTTATTCTTTGCTGCATGAGCATTGTAGTGCTGGCGCAGATGTCTCTATAAAAAAGAATAATGGTTTATTGAAGTCTTGTATGTAGTTGTTGATCTTTAAACTTCCATTTGGAAAGTAGGTCATGAGTCCTTCATGATATAGGAGATAAGTCTGACTTTCAGACATCCAGGACAATAAGCTTATGAAAACAGAGAGGGCAAGATAGGATACTGCTAGCATGATGCATATTTCTTTTAAAAGTATTTAAAAAGGTTTAACTTGGTAGTATTCCACCAATGTTACATACCTTCATATCTAGTACAGTTTTACAACAGTCATTCCCAGCAGTCCATGTGTGAGAGACCCAGGTTTGAATCCTGGCCCTTGCAGTCACTGGCGATAAGGTTTAGGACCATTCAGGTAACTGCTCTCAGACTGTCTCCTCTGCTGTGAAATTTGAGTGTGAGGATTGGAACACTCAGGGTAAGGGATGCATTGCCGAGGAACGGAGGAGGCTGTTCTCACCGGATCAGGTCCATATGTGGCATTGAGCCCTCGACAGAGACCCATTGTTTGGATATGGTAGGTGGTTACAGTGAGACCCCTATTATAGACGGACCAAAGGAAAGTAGTTGTTCTGGGTGACTGTGAAAGTCCCAAAGCCCTCCATCTCTGCAGCAAATGGTCACTCCAGTGTGAGGGGCATGGTAGTGGCAGTACTTATAAGTAGCCCCCCTTGTGTTTACACACACACAGACACGTGAGAGTTTTCTGTCTTCTCAAGTTCTTGGCTAAGGACTTGAGGTCCCTGAGTTACATGCTAGCTGGTGCAAAAGGAGAAGGTGGTGCATAGGTGAGCTGCATAGCAAAGTAGGCTTGTCCAGGAAGAGAAGGGAGCATGTTGTATTTACATGTTATGTATTTACGGTTTAAAATGGCTGAGGAGACAAGAGCTAGTAAGTTCTTATTATGAGAGCACCAAATTTACTTAGCTGCAAGAATTTTTTTGCTTTAGCAGTTTTAGTCCTACAAAACTTTCCTACCCCCCCTTTTTTTTTTAAAGATTTATTTATTTATTCATGATAGACATAGGGAGAGAGAGAGAGAGAGAAAGGCAGACACACAGGCAGAGGGAGAAGCAGGCTCCATGCAGGGAGCCCGACACGAGTACGTGGGACTTGATCCCGGGACTCCAGGATCACACCCTGGGCCAAAGGCAGGCACTAAACCACTGAGCCACCCAGGGATCCCAAAACTTTTCTACCCTTAAAGTCTGTTGTATTATCATGTTAATAGATGAATGAAAACATTTGCTTTTTTCCCCTGTATACTTCATTTTTCATTCGTCAGTCATTTTTGGAAAATGCAGCATTCCAAATCTTCCCACATAATGGGAGCTCACTCTTTGAGCTAACATAATGTATCTTTTCTTAAAAATTTCATTATTTGTAAGTCTTTAATCCACAATAGGCTTAGGACACCAGATTTATTAGTGTTAAACCCCAGAGTGTCAGAAGTTTAAAGGAGATTTAAACCTAATTTAATCCAGCCATTTTATGCCTGAGAATGGTTTACACACTGATTAATACAGGGGCTCTGGGTGAACTTAGTGACACCAAATCTATTCACTAGGGCACTAGTTTGTGATGGTTTCTTTGTAAACTGAGATAGCTCTTGTTGCTTATATTTCACCATTTTGGAATATTGACTGTTGCAAATCTGAACTATGTTAATGTATTTAATGTGTTTAGAACTAGGTAACGTTTAGATGTTGATGAATAAAAAAGAGAAATAAAACTTCCTTTTTTATTTCAAGGTCCTTATGTCATGGCCAGTGTTGCAACAAAGATTTTTCAAGAACTGGTGGAAGGTGTATTTTACATACATAACATGGGAATCGTACACAGAGATCTGAAGGTAAGTGGGGAGGCTAGTTGAGGACGTGGTGTTGCTTCACTGAGTTAAATGAAATTATGTGTCCCCTTTCATTTACTTAGAGGGTTATCATTATTTTTGTATAAATCCTCATCCCATGAGTCTGGAACTTTTGATTGAATTTTAAGGCAGTGATCTTTGGGCATTTGAAAATTCTCTGTGGAGGATTAGTAGTGTGTTTCAGGTAGTGAGTATGCTCAGAGTACTCATATAGTAGATGATGTTAAATGTATTTAATGCTGTCAAAAATCCTCATGTTATAGCAGCCTTAGAGGTAAAATCTGTTTCTACAATTATGTATCTTAAAGGAAATTTAACATGGGAAATTTTTTTCTGCTATTTAAAAAATTATGATTATTCCGGTTTTTAATCTACAAAAGACCTTGTATCAAGAAAGAAAATAGATTTACTTCTTTGGCAGAAGAGTTTTAATTTGCTTATTTTTTGAACAAAGAAATTGTGGAAAATGTCTTTAAAGAAATATTTGGGAACAAAAAGTTAATGTGCCAATCATTTTATTTTTTGAAAAAAGTTTAAGAACCAGTTTGTACATCTGGGATGTACATGATGATGAGTTAAGTGTTTTCTGTGTATGAGTCTAGCCAGAAAATGCTGTGTGAGTTACTGAAATTCTGTGGCTGGTGAAACTTTGAAGTCCTATATCAAGAGGTAAGCTAAGTCATAATAACCATATAGTGAGTTCCAGATCTGCACTGGGAGAAGTTGCTTTAAGTGTTGTTTGTATTTCTCACCGTAAATATTTCTGATGTTTCTTTTACAGATGTCCTCTAGGGATAAGGGTTTTTGAGATAACTTTATTAGGTTTTCCCTTAAGAGGTGGAATTCTGGCAGCATGATTCCTGCAGGTAGAATCCCTTGGTTATTGGTTAGTCTTAAAGGATAAGAGCGGTAAAATAGCTTGGCGAGAAGCCCTGTGTCCCTGATGTTGGAACTTCGCTGGAGGTACATGTATATCGGAGACTCCCCATTTCTTGTTAATATGTTAACGTTTGCTTCAAATTCAAGCAGGAGATTGATTATTGCCTCTCTGCCTCCAAAACATGCCTCATGGATAGCTGTTTGACCTTTATGGTCCCGGGCATTTACTTTGGCTCCATGAATTAGCAGCAAACGGATGCAGCTCACCCCTGCTGCCAGCAGTCGGCCGGCTTTGCTGGATGCGGTGCACACTGCCAGCTTGAGGGCTGTATTCCCTGTGGAGGAGATGGCACAGTTAACGTTTGCGCCACAGGCTATCAGCATTTCCATCATCTCCTTATTCAGGATGTTGGCAGCCATGTGAAGGGGTGTCATGCTGGATTCGTTAATGGCATTGACGTAGGCACCATTTTGGACTAAAATAGAGAGAACTGGATAGGTCCCATAGGTTATGGCCAGGTGAAGGGGTGAATGTTTGTTGCTATTGTCTACTTGAGCGTTGACTTGAGCTCCGTGTTCACACAAAATGCGGAGACACATCATAGCATTATTCTGAATGTCTGTCAGGATCCTTTGGATTCTGTTCCCCGGTTTTGTCCGTATGGTAGAAATGATTGGCCAGTGCAGTAACATCAGGTGAAGTGTGGTGAGGCCTCTTGTGTCCCTAGAATAGTTATTAATCGCAGATTATACTGTATTCACCATGGAAGCAGTTCTACACTAAGAATTAGTGCTTAAGAAGGTGACATTTATTGAAAGTACTTCCCCTCAACTACTTTAAAGAGGTGTTTGAAAATCTGTGTTTCTCGGGATATCACAGCATTTCGAGGGATGGGGTGGTTTGCATCACAGCATGGAGGGTCCTAGCTGTCTATAGCAGTTTCAGTTTTGTTTATTATAAACATCTGACTGCTCTACTAAAATTTGAAAATGATTTTCAGTTTGTGTATATTTATTTAGCGTAAGGCACCATGCTCGGGATATGGTAAAATAGCACAGAGTCCCTGCTTTTGCAGGGCTGATGGTCTAGCATAAAAGACATTAAACATACTTAAATAACTAGGTCAGTATTGCAAATGGGCAAAGTTCTAAGAGGTATGAGGCCCCACAGGGCCGGCTTGTGGTTGGAAGGGTTGGAAAGGGTGTACTGAGGAGTCCTGTGGAGGAGGAGGTACATTGGTGACATCCAGTCATGGAGGACTGGAAGAGCATCTGCAGAGCTAGGCAGGGCTCTATGGGGTGGGGGAGAGGGTCATTCGAGCCAGACAGGTCAAGGAGCAATTCTGGAGCATGTTGAGCATTTAGGGCTTTACTTTCTGTTAATGTTATGGGGGCAAGAAGTTGATTGTTTATACCATGTGATTCTTCCATTCATTAAGATAGTATTTATTGGCACATAGTGTCAGGCAGTCATTTAAGGTGGTGAAGATGTATTGGTGAATGAGATAATTTCTTTATCGTGAAGTGTATTCTTACAGTGGGTAGTAAAAAGAAAATCCATGGTCTATTTCTGTTTACTTATTTTCCATACCTAACTGAGGGTTTTAAACTAACTCCCTGAGGGCTGTGACCAGGACTTCATGTGTTTTCCACATCATCACTGCTGAGCACTTAATTCTCAGGATGCTTGAAGTGGGCAGACTGGTTTGTGTTCCTAGATTACTGCCAGTTTTTCAGAGTATCTCATCTAGTCAGTAAAGAAATTGGTTCATTCGAGACATGGTTATGGTATTTTGTAGTCCATAGCCCCCGAAGAATGGATGAGTCCAGACATGACTGGGGAGAGTAACATCTAAATCATGCATATCCTCATTTAGATCTGATTGCTGTTGAGTTAACTCACCTTACTTCTGGGTCAGCCCCATGTTCTAACAAACAAAGCAAACTTTGTGCCTTGCAGAATTCGACAGCCAGATGAATGGGGATGATGGACTGTGTCTGCTTTGAGGGAGAAAGCAGACTATGTTATAAGTAGCCCTGTGCAGTGAGAAGAAATCATTGTGTCAGCCTGCTATTCCAGAGGAAATAAGTGTATTTAGTTCCTCAAATGCGTTGAAGTTTTCTTTTTGACTATTTTAAAAGACCCCAAACTAGTGAGATTCTTATTATAAAATCTGTGTTTTACATAAATGCAAATTTACCAGTGCAGCAGAAATAACTTACATAAAGCTTTCGAAGCTGATTCTTGTGGAGAGCTCATAGTGTAAAATTAATGGTAAATGCAACTAAGTCACTGTGTCCTTAAATTAACCCACAGGGTGATTGACAAGTAGGTTTTATGGTTTTTAAGGCTTTGCCAAAGTCATAGTATCAGTAGTAAAACCCACATTTCCAGGGTTTCAAAGATAACACAG
This sequence comes from Canis lupus dingo, assembly GCF_003254725.2. Lineage (NCBI taxonomy): Eukaryota > Metazoa > Chordata > Mammalia > Carnivora > Canidae > Canis > Canis lupus. The sequence continues at coordinate 11,281,806 of NC_064248.1, read as the reverse complement.
CATGTCTTCTATGATTAGCAGAGCTGTTTATGCCAGTTCTTAAAATACATATATACTAAGTAGTGACTTTTACAGCATAACTTCCTTTCTCAGGAAAGGATTTCCTTTCCTCAGAAAGGATAAGAGAAGAAGTCAGGGTAAAGGAGATGGTGACTTTTGGGAAAAAAAATTTTAAGGTAATAATCATTGTATAAAAATTTAGAAAATGAAAAGTCATACGTATAAAAGGGAAAGAATAATTCCTTCATACAGATATAATGGCCATTGGTGTATCTGAGAAGATGATGTTAATGTTCCGCCAACCAAGTGGTTTCTGGCCTTTCTGCATGTCAGCCTGCGAGTGTCACTGGGAAGGGAGGTGCATGGTGTGCGGAGTGAACTGTCCTGGGGTGGGCATGGTGGGGGCCGCCAGGAGCTCTGAGGACCTCAGTGGTGGGCCTCGCAAAGCAGCGTGACTTTTCCCGACAGGTGACAGAGCAGAGGTGGGGGGTACCTGGTTCAGAAGTACTCGGTAGCTGATGGAGTTGGCCAGGATGGTCATAGGCTGGTTGACTGGGTGGCTCCTCAGGAGCGCCTGGATTGCCGAGCGGTCCTCCCTCATGATGGCCTCATAGAGCCTGGTGTGGAGTGCCGCAGGTGGGCCTTCTTCTGGGGGCTTGGTGCCCTCTGCAGCCAGCTCCCTGCTGCCTCTCCTGGTTATGTTTCCCATGAGCAAAATGTAAGAGTGGGGACTTGGAAGTTCAGGGGACACTTGTGACAGAATTGATTTGTTGGAGTCTCATTATGATCCCTTCAGTTCCATTCTAGAATTGTTCTAGAGCAGTGAGAATTGTAGCTGTGAACATGATTTGTTTTTATCTTAGAGCGAACTATTTCAAGCTTTGTTCCCAGGTCCTACAGTGCCAAATAGAAGCATAGTGTTTTGGACTTGACTCAATCACAAAAACACACCCAAATTATCACCTTACACCTAAGGTTATTTCTGTGCTCTCTTCCATTCAGCTATTTAAAAAAAAAAACAGAGCTTAAAGAAAAGAGCTAAAACAGGAATTTATACTGAAAGTCAAAAATTAAAATTACTACATCTAAAGTAAGAAAACCCAATTTTTAACCTAAATATATTTTATTTTATTTTTAATCTTTTTTAAGATTTTATTTATTTATTCACGATAGAGAGAGAGAGAGAGAGAGAGGCAGAGACACAGGCAGAGGGAGAAGCAGGCTCCATGTAGGGAGCCCGACGTGGGACTCGATCCCAGGACTCCAGGATCGCGCCGTAGGCCAAAGGCAGGCGCCAAACCTCTGTGCCACCCAGGAATCCCTTATTTTATTTTTTTAAAGATTTTATTTATTTATTCATGACAGACACAGAGAGAGAGAGGCAGAGACACAGGCAGAGGGAGAAGCAGCCCCATGCAGGGAACCTGACGTGGGACTCAATCCCAGGTCTCCAGGATTACACCCTGGGCTGAAGGTGGCGCTAAACCTCTGAGCCACCTGGGCTGCCCTATGTTTTCATTTTGAGTGGCAATCCCCTCTTTGCCCAGTGTGGGTACAGGTTTTCAATGCCACAGGTTTAGTTCTATTGGGAGAAGTTTTGGGTTGGCCTCGGTTGCTTAAATAGAGCTAAATGGGTACCTTCATAGTGTGACCTAGTTGCCCCTAACTCTGGCTGACATAAAAGCGTCATCTAGGAGCTTCTAAAAAATATCAAAGTTTTCTCATTTAAAAAAAAAAATCAGGGACGCCTGGGTGGCTTAGCGGTTGGGCGGCTACCTTCGGCTCAGGTCATGATCCCGGGATCCTTGATCGAGTCCTGTATCAGGCTCCTACGAAGAGCCTGCTTCTCCCCCTCTGCCTGTGTCTCTGCCTCTCTCTCTGTGTCTGTCATGAGTAAATAAATAAATCTTTAAAAAAAAATTTAAATAAAAAATAAATCAGTCTTTGACTTGTTGGAGGGGACAGTAGTTTTTAAAAGCCTCTTGGGGGATTCTGATGCCCAGTCAGGGCTGAGGAGCACTTGTGTACAAGGTGTGCTGTGTGTTAGTGGTTCTCAAACGTGGAGTAACATGGGGACTTAAAAAATATTGCTGCCTATGTCCACACCCAATAATTCTGATTTTACTGGTCTGTGGCATGGCTTGAACATTGGTGGTTTTTTTCTTAAAGCTCCCTGATGATTCTAATGTGCAGCCTAGTTTTAGAACCACTGCTCTGATTTTTTATTTTTGAGGGGCTACTTGTCAGTTGTAAACTCTTAATGTCTACACATTTTTACTGTTTTAATAACACCAAGGAGTTCTGTTTTATTACAGCCAAGAAATATTTTTCTTCATGGCCCTGATCAGCAAGTAAAAATAGGAGACTTTGGTCTGGCCTGCACAGACATCATTCAAAAGAACACAGACTGGATCGGTAGAGATGGGAAGAGTAAGTTTATTCTAGTTCCTTTCTCTTGTTTCTTTCTTTCCCTTTCTTTCTTCTTTCTTTTTTCTTGGCATTAAGACAAAAAGAAACACGGTTGAACTTGTCAGTATTCAGAGAGACTCATAAAAACTTAATAGCAATAATGAGGTAAAGACAAAAAAGCAGCCATCGTTCCCTACACTGCCCTGTTTAGGCTCTATGTTCTGCAGTGTAGACAGTGTGAACTCTACCATGTTTTTTTAATGTTTGGCTCTTCAAATTACAGGGCCACCCACACACACTTCCAGAGTGGGTACTTGTCTATACGCTTCACCTGAGCAGTTGGAAGGATCCGACTATGACGCCAAGGTAGTATTTGCTGCTCTTCCCCCCTTTGCTGGACTTTCTCTGCTGTCATAAATAACAAAGAGCACAGTAAATGCAGTGTTATTTCTTGTGTAGAGGTGTCTTTGGAGATAACAGAATAGGGGAGGTTATCTGTTATGTCAAACTGCGGTTAACAGGAAACCTCAATTTTTACCTGAATCTGACTGGTTTACGGGCTACTTTACCACTTCTAAATCCGTGGGTGTCAGAAATTATTTTTGAAATGAGCTTTCCTCTTAAAATGTCACAATTCACCTCAGGAAGCTAGAATTTATAGAAGCCTTTTCAGTCTGCCTTTCTTCTGTTTTCATAAATACATGCTAAAAGTGCTCTGGGGAAGTATAGCACTTGACTCCCTTTGAAGAGTGAAGATATTGAAAAGTTTTAATTCATTTGGTTCCTTGAAGAAATTATTAAAGTAAATCCTTTCCTCAGGATAACAGCCTAGTACATTTTCTTCCTTTTGACGAATCATTCAGCTTTTTACAGACTGGGCATGAACTGCCAGGAAAAAAAATCCATAGCTCTTCCTCAAATCCTGTCTGGTAAAGACCTTTCTTAAGAGATGATTTCAGGAAAAGGAACAAATTTTTTAGTTTCTTAAACTCTACTAGATGCCTGTGTGTGGAGGTAGAGGGGAGACAAGGCAGGCCACAGGGAACCCAAGCCCTGGAACTGGCACCAGCATGTGTGAGCTCACATCTCTCGCTCAGGCTGCACCACGCCTGGATTTTCAGGGGAGTAGTGGGAGTTCTCCCTGACCCTTACCTGGTTGGCCATCCTTTGTGCCCGTGGATTCCCTTTGTGGTGTTGAAGAGATGGGATTGTGACCATATCAGCTCTCCCCAGGGCTGTAAATCCAGGTGGCAGACACCTGCCTCTGTGAGGGGGTAAGTTTGGCCACCATGTTCCCTGCATCATAGGGTCTATGAATTGTCCTGTCTTAGAAATCATCTTGTGTTTGAGAGGATGGTCATCTTGTGTTGGAGATGTTAGTCTCCCTTTGTGTTTCACTACTAAATTACCTCTCCCCTTCTTTTTCCAGTCAGATATGTACAGCTTGGGTGTGATCCTGCTAGAGCTCTTTCAGCCATTTGGAACAGAAATGGAGCGAGTACACATTTTAACAGGTTTAAGAAGTGGTCAGATACCTGACTCCCTCAGTAAGAGGTGTCCCGTGCAAGCCAAGTACATCCAGCACTTAACTAGAAGGAATGCATCTCAGAGACCATCTGCTCTTCAGCTGCTGCAAAGTGAACTTTTCCAAAATTCTGGAAATGTATGTAACATATTTCTTTTTTTCTTTTTTAAAGATTTTATTATTCATGAGAGAGGCAGAGACATAGGCAGAGGGAGAAGCACGCTCCCTGTGGGGAGCCTGATGTGGGACTCTGGGATCATGCCCTATGCCAAAGGCAGACACTCAACCACTGAGCCACCCAGGTGTCCCCCGTTTTTTCTTTTATAAAGTGATCTCTACACCTAAAATCACAACCCTGAGATCAAGAGTCACCTGCTCCACTGACTGAGCCAGCCAGGAGTTCTTGTATATATGTGTATTTTTAATACTGGGGAAAGTATGAAACTTAAAGTAGAATTTAAATTGTGAATCCAATTTCATGAGGAACAGTTGAGCTTAGAAAACGTTTATGGAAACCAGATTAAACTCATTCTCTGAGTTCTGAGTAGCACACTCTTCAGAGTCCAAGTAAGCAAGGTGACCAACTGGACCAACTGTCTAAAAATTGCAATTATAGGCTCTACTTTCTAGCTTCATCTTGCTAAGTCAAAAGGCTTTGGTTTTCCAACTACGATATAACTTTTTATAAACATAACCTTTTATCTCCTAGTCAAAGGGGGCACATGCCAAAGGGTAAAAGGAGGAAATCTTGTGGGGAGCTGGAATGAGGGTGGCATAGACTGCCTCAGCCTGCGATCCTTTAGCATGCAAGTGTGTGATTCTGGTTTTCAGTCCTGTGATGTGGGATCGCCCTAGGGCAGTCCCTTCCTTCCTCTTTCCAGGCTGTAACCACAGTGCCAAGTACCATCTCCAGTCTACATGTACTAGAAACGTGATTCATCCATTCTGTTCCTCCAGAAACTTTCTAGGATTTATCAAAAGCTTATTCAAAGATGCATTCAGATTCTCTAGTTCTCTGCTGCCCCAAGCATGGTCCTTGCACCAGCAGCATCAGCGTTATCTGCTGGCTGCTGAGAAGTACAGGGCCTTGGGCTCCACTCCAGACATATCACATCACAATCTGCATTCAGTAACATCCCCAAGTGGTTTACCTCTGGTGTGTGAACAGCATTGTGTTAGATGCATTGGTCCTCAGAGTACAGTCTCTAGGCCCTCCCGGCTGCTCTGACCTATTTAAGGAAGTCTGTGGGGAGAAGGGGCAGTAGTCATTCTGACGTACATAGTCTGGGACCTATTTGTGGTAAACTATTCCACTGTTTTATTTTCTGTTTAAGGCTAAGTTTCAGGTAAAATGGTGAATTTTACTAGCTTGAATAGTAAACAGGTAGGTATAGTACTTTTCTGAGTCTTTGGGAACAGCAGATGTGTTGATTAAATTTATCTCCCACAGAAGGGATTTTCTAACCCCCAGTTATGTTAGCTATTAGAGACCGTAGTTAGGTGGCATTTATGGTATTTCTCTTGCTGAATTTATAAAATAGCCTATACATACCTATATAGAGAAAACTTGTACAAGCAGTCTGTGGTTTGTGTGGTTGTTGGTACAGGACTGTGAAAACGACCATGCTGAGATCAAACCACGCAAGGGGATCTTAGTAATTCATGGGAAGTTACGATTGTCCCATGACCCTTACAAATGTTTTCAAAACATTAAAACTCAGTTGCAGATGCACATGGAAACAAAGCAAGTTATAAAACTAGTATTTAGTGTACTATAATGAAGAATTAATGTGTTCAGGAATGGTTTGAATAGTGCCTACCTGCATCTCACCATAGAACTCCAGATATGGAGTGCCTTTTCTGTGCCTCGGTAAACTGTATACTCCTAAGCTTGGATCAGGGGCCAAGATTTCATCTTTTGGACTTTCGAAGTTGTGAGTGAGATAGCTCCCAGAGTTCTTCCAATGTGAATTTTGCTGGTATCACTTTCTCTGGGACATCTTCGTCCTTTTCCTCATTTATGTTAACTCCTCTCCTCCCAGTACTGGGGCTGCACACCGCATCTGTCTGGTGGTGGTGGGAGCAGCACCCCCATGGCTGCCTGTTTCTCCTCCAACATCATGTGGGTGCAATTTGATTCCACCTTCAGCATCATTACTTTGCATTTGCTCACCGCACTTCCATCTTTGTTGGCCAGTTTCATCTGTCAATTATTTTTTTTAATTTATTTATTTTATTTTTTATTTTTTATTTTTTTAAAATTTATTTATGATAGTCACAGAGAGAGAGAGAGAGGCAGAGACATAGGCAGAGGGAGAAGCAGGCTCCATGCACCGGGAGCCCGACGTGGGATTCGATCCCGGGTCTCCAGGATTGCGCCCTGGGCCAAAGGCAGGCGCCAAACCACTGTGCCACCCAGGGATCCCCTCAATTATTTTTTTTAAATGTCATGTGGATTTATCACCAGTACACACGTGGCCAGGGTGTGGTGTGTGCAGGGACCAAAGTGGTGACTGGCCCCTGGTTGTGATGTGCATCGTGGGCTGAGGTGCTGACAGTGAGAGAACTGTGGTGACCTGACGCTGGTGCTGCTTCACTAGCTGCAGTGATTGGAATTCAGGCATACCATGCCAAGGGAGGTATGCCTGTATATTTAAAGTGGAAGAGGCCATTTTAATAGAACTTAAAATTTTCTCTTGACAGGTTAACCTCACCCTACAGATGAAAATACTAGAGCAAGAAAAAGAAATCGAAGAACTAAAGAAGCAGCTGAGTCTCCTTTCTCAGGACAAAGGGGCCAAGGATGATATGAAGGATGGGACTGTGCCCGTCCTGCCTTAATTAAGCTCTGTAAATGTGAATGTGGACTTCTAATTTTTTAAATTGTCAACTGGAATGTACATTTCAGTCTTTGTTAGGGTATAGATGATATAATTGTATCTAGTGACCCTGTACAAGACTTATTAAAGTTGTAGAAGTTCCCTCAAATCGCTATTTCCTAAAAGGAATTGTTATGATCCAGCACTTTGAACGAAGCTGCTCTAAACTAAACCTATTTTGCCTTTTCCTTTCTCCTGTCCCACAAACTCCTAATTTTTAATATTACTGTCTGTCCTGTCTCCGGAAGGAGCGATTTAGACAGTATCCTCCATTCTTTCTCCTTTGAACTCTGCCTGTTGACCATCCAGTCCTCCTCTAGAATGTTTTACCTCACAGATTGAGGTATGCACCCCTGCACCATCACAGCCAAGCCCAGGCCTGCACGATGGCTGGACTGTTCGTTTTGATGGCTGCCAGTCTTCCTCACCCTTCCACGATGCTGCTGCCAGTTAGTTACCAGAAGGACATCTGATCAGTTCACTCCCTGGCTCAGAAGCTCCTGCTGGCTCCCTGCTGCCTCTAAGATGCAACTTTAGCTTCCTAGCATCATCATCCAACCTCTTTCTGTTCACCTTCAGCTTGGTGTCACTCCAAAAATCATGCCCTTTCTAAGCCTTGTGCTGCTTGCATCCAAATCATCTAAATCATCTCAAAGTAGCTCTGGTAGGAGTTCCTGCTTTCCCCCTGGTACTGTTGTGTGTTTCCATGGCGTTGCCCTTTATTTAGCACTCGACTCCCCACCAAGCTATGTTTTCCAAAGGCCCCGATGGAGTATGTTCATTTTTGTATCTCAAAAAAATGCCTGCCACATAGCTGGGAGTTGTCATGGTACATGGCACGTGATGTGGCTGAATTTTAAAATAAAATGAAAACCCACAAATTATTTGATGCCTTTATTGATTCTAGGCAACTGGCCCAGATAGACCGATTTTAGTACAAGTTCCTTTACCCACAATACACGTGAAACAGCACCATTCTTGAAGTCAACCTTTTACAGTTATTAAACTTCACTTAAGGAGCTTGAGGGCAGTGTTGAAAGGGGCCAGGTTCTCACATGCCCTCATCCACTTCTGCACATTGGCTGGCACTGTCACATTGCAGCTTCCCGTCTGCTGGAGCACAGACCATAACACAACATCTGCCACAGTGAGTTCATTCCCAACAAGCCAGGGGCTCTTCCCAAGAGCAGAGTTCATGGAGCGGAACACAGCAGCTTTTTCTTTACTGCTTCCCTCTTTCAGCTGAAAGATAGCTATATCTACCCAGCTATCTATGAGGGTCAAATTTACAGCATTCTGCTTCTGGCCAAACAGAGAGAACAAAAAACGTGCAATGTTCCCTTCTCCTTCGATGGGACACATTGTTTGGACGCTGAACTTCATCTGAGTCTTCGGTACTGGAAGGGAAAAAGCACACCATGTAACAAGAGCCCCCTGCCACCCAGAGGAAGTGCTTGAGCAACAGGGAGAGGGGAGTCTCTAATTAACTGGAAACTGGTGGCAAGGGAAAGTATTTTCAATATCACATTTGTCTGTCTCCAAAACGTGTATGATTCAAGAAAGTTTAAACCAGATGTTTACAGAATGCAAACTCTTTACGTTAAAAAAAAGTAACCATTTCTGGTATTTGATTATAACCATTCTCAAGCTAGAAGGGTGACCTCAGACCATCTATTCTAAGCCCTGTGCCGGAGAATTTGCAGGATGAGGGCTGGAAACCAGGAGTCCCACCTCCCAAGCTGGGAACTCAGTCTACCCTCACAATGGCTCTTTACGTGGAGCTGGAGTAGCTAAGGTGTTCCTGGATGAATGGTGCTAACACACTACCCCCTGGGATAAATGTAACCAGGAGAGGCATACAGCAGCAGATGATGAAGAAAGGACAGCCTGCCACCTTTTTCAGGCCTTTTGAAAAGGTAACATCGATGTCCCTGTGATAAGTTTAGAAATGTGAGGTGAAGATGGCTAGGACAGCCCTTACCTTCCTGCTCTAGCTGCCTAGCAGGATCCCCCCAAACCGCTCTCGGAGACCCTAACCTTTCTGGAGGAAGGAGGGCATCTTTGCATCAAGGTTTATCTGTGCTCCTTTTCCAGAACTACCCCATGTGCTTGCTAAACTTCAGGGAATTTGACTGACAGCAAGTAGCTGAAAAACGTCATGGTCCTGGCCCCTTGATGCATCTGATTAAAGTCACAGGGCACGCCTCATTCCAGAGTGTACGAACCCAGCCCAGTGCCCTCTGCTTACCATTCTTCCAAATCAGAGTAAAACCCAGCTGATATTCGTGACGGGGCTGGTTTTTAGTCTGCTCGCCAAAGCACTTGAGGAGGTTTTCTGGCACGCTTTTGACTGCAGAGTGTGTGTGGACGGTGGACAGGACCCTGTAGTGGTCACACAGCAGCCTGTGCAGCACGAGCAGGGACAGGGGAGGGGAGGCGGGGTTTGCATTGATCACGATGTCTTTCAGAGCCCCGTAATCCTGAGGGAGAAAACCCAAACAGTAACATAGACATTTAAGTGTGTGGACTTGTACCTGGTGCTGTTCATAGGGCCTAAGCAGGGTTATTTAACTAAATCTTCAACTTCCATGAAGACAGTCCCACTATCACCCCATCTCACAGCTGAGGAAGCTCGTCCTGGGGAGGCAATAACCTGGCTGAGCTCACGGAACTCAGTGAGAAGTGGAACAGTGATGCAAACCCACTCCAACCCCTCAACCTCTGCCCTGCTGGCCCCCAACAACTATAGGGTTGACTTCATTGTGAAGTTACTAAAACAACACATTAAGAATGATACTACCTGTTCCTAAGTTATTTAAAAATAAAAAAAAAAAAAATCACACATGCAAGCACTCTACCAAATCTTTCCAATACCTGACCACCGGACAGGATAGTTTCTATGTCAATTGGTGTGTGAGTTACAGGTCAGTGAAGAGTCCCCTCAATAAAGGCCTTGGCTCAAAATGTCATTGATGATGACAAGCAGGCAACATCTAAAAAACTAAGTATTAACTAAAGGGCTAAAACATACTGCCTTTTTCTTTTTTAGATGCAGACTTTATTTTATATGTTCACTCTTAATAACGAACAAACTCCTGTAATACAATGGAGGCAAAATTCAAATTCCTTGGATTTCTGTATGCAGCCTACCACAATCTGGCTAAGAGTCCTACCACTCCTCCCCGAAGCCCATCACATCAACCTGTGATAAATGCTTTGCAATCCTCTGAGCATAGCACCACTTGATGCTGTGCCTTCTGAGGTATCAAAATTCATCATAAGCACCATGTGCCTCAGCAAGGCTTCCCAGCCTCCAGACACTGCCATAGCTGTACGGTATCATTGACTCTTCATCTAGACTGGCTCCCTGGGGGGTCTGGCCAGGTCTATAGGTCCTTGGTGTGGGCAAATGTACTCAACAATCCAAGAACCTGAGTGCAGAGGAACCGAAGTCACCTGGGAGACACTGCAACCTCGCCTCCCCATTAAGGCTTCATGCAGTACCACTTCTACCACCAATTCCAGAGGACAGTATTAGCAGGGATTCCTGGGACAAACCCTTTTATACTGTCAATAAATACCACTTAGAAATAAGACCTTCTTTTTTGCATGTCAGCCGGTCACCTACATTTCCTGAAGCTCTTTAAAGGTAGCAGATGCAACTTAATTCTAAGACTGCAAACAATGTAGCAAAAGACATTTGCCTCATGAGACTGTGCCTGGGTGACCAAAGCTCTGAATTTCAGGCTACTTTCAGAGTCAGGATGGACTTGCTGAACCTGAGAAGCACCAAGCTGACACAGGTGTGTTTCTCTAGGCTTGGAAAATTGCTGGAGTGACATCCTACCTCTCGCCTGCATCCCACACTGCCTGGAATGGTAGGGACCTGTAACTTAACTCCTATCACTGCCTACAGTTCCTCTTAGCTCTTCTCCACCAGGTCTGACAAGTCAAGTGGCTTTAGAACTTGCTTTGGCTTCACTCATAGCTCACGAATCTGTTCTGTGGTAAGGCACAATCATTTAGGGGAGGAAAAAAGAACATGACCTTTGTATTGCCTTTGAAAACTAGAAAACCAAAGCTTGAATCACATGAGCACAATTTTCCAGCACAAACCACCACCTAGGACGCTGATGTTCTTTAGCTCTCCAGATGAACTCACCTTTCCGAGCACCGAATTTAAATCCAATGTGCCGGTCGAGAAAGCAGCAGGCTCATCAGCCTGGATTATGTTGGTTACATCCACATCTGCATCTGGTGTCTGAATCATCTTGGAGAGGCCATCAACTGCAGCTTTCAATTCGTACAGACGTTTTAAGATATCATCTTGGCGGGACTCGAGAGCTTGGAGAGATGGGTCAGACTCTTCCTAAACAAACCAACACCAGAATGTTAATTTCCTCTAACATCACAGCAGTGTTTCAATTTGATCACTTTTCTTCTACTGGGTTCCATGAATTTATCAACCCCTCCCCCCCAACTGTGAGAAGACATTAAAATGAAGAAGCAGAACCATCTCGTTTTTCCCATAGTCCAATAGGTCCTGCAAAGTGATCCACAAATGCTTTAAAACAAAAAACATGATCAAAAGCCATTTCGAAATTGTAGGACTCCTAGTTCAGGTAATCTATGAACAGAGGATGGAAAATGAACACAAACAGGGATGCCTGGGTGGCTCAGCAGTTGAGCATCTGGCTTCAGCTCAGGTCGTGATCCCAGAGTCCCACATCATGCTTCCTTGCAGGGAGTCTTCTCCCTCTGCCTGTGTCTCTGCCTCTGTGTCTCTCATGAATAAATAAACAAAATATTTTTAAAAAAATGAACTCAAATAATTGTTCTTTATTTTTAATGTCAAATCAGTTCACATTACTTTGCTTATTTAACAAAGAGAAAAAGATGGGGAAGTGCAATGAGAATGTAACTCAGCAATTTATACTAATAGGAAAATGAAAGGTATGTCCGTGGAGTCAGTTGATCATTTCCCCGCCCCATTCTCAAGGGGATACTGGCACTCTTATCTTAGAATCATCCAGATCATTTTCACTGCTGAAACGTAAAACTTCCTAAGTATGGAATGCTTACGTCCTTAGTTCAATGAATCTTTGCATCTTTCTTGCCTGTTATAGTGACTGCAACACAGTAAGTAACCAATAACATCTACTGAGGAAGCAATCTCAAATCTCTACAGACTTACTTTAAAAAGCATTAACAATGGGGCAGCCCGGGTGGCTCAGCAGTTTAGTGCCGCCTTCAGCTCAGGGCCTGATCCTGGAGACCCAGGATTGAGTCCCACATCAGGCTCCCTGCATGGAACCTGCTTCTCCCTCTGCCTGTGTCTCTGCCTCTCTCTCTGTATCTTTCATGAATGAATAAATAAAATCTTTAAAAAGAAAAAAGCAATAAGAATCCTCTTAATAAAGTCACACTGTATAACCCATTTCCAGATTCATAAGCTCTTATAAAGGATAATCCATTTTGAGCACAAAGAATGTGTTAAGAAGAAAATGCTCATAACCAGACAAAACAATCCATGTGGCAAGGACCAGGACTATAAATATGCACTCATGATACATTGTATTTGTATGCTGGTAAGCCTCACTTTCTTGGGAACTTTTTTTCCTCCCATAGTCACTGGTAACACTGCCCTCTCACAGATTGAATTCATCACCAGATGCTGTTCATTTTCTGGAATCCACTGGTTTCTAAGCTTGCCTCGGCTGTCGCTGCCCAAGTTCAAGACACCACTTTCACTTGGCCTGTGTCCACCTTGTTCCCACTGTGGTCATCCCTCCAATTCATCCCTAAGATGGCAGCCAGAGATTATAACAAATGTCAACTCCATTACCCCACCTCTGTGTTAACTTCTAAGGCTTTAGCTAAAAATCAAAGCCCTGAACCTGCTTAAGAAATAGCTCATATGACCTGTCCTCTGGCTACCTCCTCTCACATATGGCTCCCCTGTGCTGTCCTTTGGGTCCCTAAACACACCATGCCCCCACCTGCCACACAGCTTTTGTTTATTCTTTTCTCTCTATCTGGGACACTTCTCCATCTTCTCCAAGAGCCTCATCTGCATTTTCTCATCTCTGCTAGCCTGGCTCTTGTTTTTGATCAAACAGCAAAGATATGTAAGATGACTGACCTGTGGGTAAAGAGGTATAAAGACTTGAGTGCACCAATTAAACAATTATGTTTTGATGGAAATAAGTGAATGCAAGGTGTGTGATGAATAGGGCTACTAGTGTGTAATATCCTTCCATTCCTCAATGATAGTCCTCAAGTAGCATTCCAATCACTTCCAACCAGCCTGATTTGTGCATTGTGTGTGTGCATTACCTTGCTCAATTCTACAAGTGGCAGGAAGCTCCCTGATAAACCAGGGCAAAGAAGCACCTACTGGATTCCATGTCCCGGTCAACAGAGTAAACAGTGCCTGAAACAAATAGTACATTCGTAATGTGTCCTGTGACTGGAAGCCCAGCACAGGCTGGTATCACTCCTCTGGATGTGAGGAATGAGGAAATACTCAAGATCTGCTTTACCTGTACCTTTAACCTTGTTTGTTGGCTTGTTTTCCTGTTGAGATGAGATTGTGACATGGCACATGTCTATCCATTTGTTTTATATGTATTTTAGAAGCAGTTTATTCTTTCTGCTGCTCCTATTTGCCTTTAATATGCTTGATTTCTAATTATCGGTCTATATTATTATGATCTGCTAATCAAGAGGATCTAGGTGTCTTATAAGTTAGAAGTTCACAGCTGAAAGTCCAAGGAAGTTAGCAGCACACCAAAAAAAAAAAAAAAAAAAAAAAAGACTTGATCTCAAATGAGCTGTGACACTTCCAACTCTGAGTCTGGGTTTTCTTTTCAGTTCAGTGGGACTGTCCAGTTGAGCCACACTGGATCATGGTGCTATTTCCATCTTAGCTCTCTGGTGAGACAATTGTGTCCTTGTTTTCCAACTAACCCAACCGTTTGCCTTCCCATATAGGCAGAAGGCTATTAAGAGAAAGTGAAGGAGGAGCGCATGGTTGGCGCAGCCAGTTAAGCCTCCTGGATTCTTGATCTTGGCTCAGGTCATGATCTACAGAGTTGTGAGTTGAAGCCCTGAATTGAGCTCCACACGGGGCCTGGAGCCTACTTAAAGTGAAGGATAACACTCCATGGGAAAATGGACTATAAAAGTTACCCGTTCACTCATCTTCAGCCCGAATGGACAGAAGGTTTCTCTTGCTGGAAACCTAAGATGGGTATCTGCTGCCAACAAAAAACCCGAAAGGCCTGGGCAGACGCTTTACAAGAGAGTGTGCCAAAATGGCCAGCCAACACGACAAGGCGATCCGCTGATGTAGAAGTCTGAAAAACCTGAGCTAAAAACCACATCAAGCTCCAACGGTCCACCCACCTGCTCTGGGGAGGGTGCAAGAACCAGGAATTCAGTGCTCACGGCCCAGGCACACACACCTGCACACAGGCCGCTCCGGAAAGCGGTTTACCTAGCCCAAAGGATGACAGTCCACCTCCCCTCCCCAGCGCCGGTGCACACCCCAGGCCTGCTCATGCACAGGTGCGCCTGCCCACCGCAGCACCGATGCAGACCCGCCCCTCCGCGCACAGCAGCGAAGCTCAACCGCCCCGCCCCGCCGACGCCACGGGAGCCAGGTCAGGGGGAGGCAGCCCCACACAGCAGGGTGCAGACAACGTCCTGTTACCCTAAGTAGCAGCGGTGACAGCGAGGATCGCTTTAGAATTCCTAAAAATGAGCATTTACGTGCTGCTCATATTTCTGTGGCCACAATCTGGTAGCAAAAACGCTTTAGGAGCCGTAAGCGGAAAACGAAATAGATACAAGAGGAATAGAACTTTTAATAGACACAACTGGAACGCGAAACTGGCGGAAGCATGAAAGCGGGGGCGGGGGGGGGGGGCAGGCGGCCAGGTCTGACCCCAGGCCCACGGTCCTTCAACCCCGACGACCCGGCCACGGCGCCTGCGCCCTGGGCAGAAGGCGGGCCGATGAGAGTAAGCGCCTGCGCACTGCAGGAAGGCGGGCGGATGAAACTAAGCGCCTGCGCACTAGACGGGGTGGAAAAATGTACACTCAGGACGAGTGGGGGCGGGGCGGGGCCGCACGCTCCTACCTGCACGTGGCCTGCGTCCGGCGCGGGGCTGCCTGTCCTGCCGTGCACGTTGGGGAGCCGGTACATGCAGGTGGGAAGCTCTACACGGAGTGATGCGCTGCCCCCATGATAGGGCTTTACCTGGTACATTGGCATCGTGGGAGCCAAAAGACGGAACGTGGCAAGTGGGGGGCACGGACGCTTAAAAACCGCCCGAGACCACGAGAGACCGCGACCACCTCCTTTCCGCTCCGGCTGCGGCCGTTCAGGAAAGCGCAGTCCGTGCGGTCTGATTGGCCCACGTGGTTTGGACGTCGCGGCCTCGACTCTTTACACAACCAATCGGCAAGAAGGAGGGGTGGGAAGCGTCGGCTGCCCCATCCGGAAGGGGCGGGGCACAGTCCCGGAAGCAACCAATGGGAGGCAGGGAGGCGGAGCCTCCGTGGGAGCGGCGGCGGGAACTGTCCCGAGTCCAGGAGGCGGGTCGGGTTCTGGATCCATGGAGCGAGCCGAAGGGCCGAGGTGAGCGGTGCGTGCGGTGTCCCTTCGCGGTCGCCGTTCCTGAGGCCCACGGCGTTCCAGACTCCATGAAGGGAGGGGAGGGAGACCGCGGTGCTAGGCGAGCCCGCGCGGGGGCCCTTTGGGGGGACACTGTGCGGTCGAGGTCGTCGCGGGGATCCGGCCCGCTCTCCAGACAGCGCGACATCCCCAGAGAATGAATTCATTTCCCTTCTACCTGGTTTCTCACTCTTTTCTTTCTTTCTTTCTTTCTTTCTTTCTTTCTTTCTTTCTTTCTCTCTTTCTTTCTTTCTTTCTTTCTCTTTCAAAATTGATGTTATTTTGGGGAAGCTTCAAGGCACATGCTAATTTGCATAGCAGCACAGGTTTTAGAAAAGCAGAACTTTTGGATCTCCTTGAGTGTGTCATTTCTGGCTAATAACCCGATTCGGAGGGAGTTTCAGGGTCCTGAACCCCAGGTCACTGTCCGGGTTTCAGTGTCTCATCCCCCGTGCTCAAAATAAGTATCCGAAGTGAATTGGCAGCTTGGGGTGTGTTCCCAAATAAAGTGTCAGAAAAACTTTCCACTTTATGTTGTCATCTGGGGTTTTCATATTTAAGAGAAACCCGAGTGAAATTTTTTTGCAAGGTGGAACAAAGAGTAAAGATGTTGCTTGTTTTACAAGGGCTTACTGAGGGTCTGCTATGTGTTAGAAGTTGTGGGAGAGGACCCAAAGATTTCTCTCTCAGGGAGGCGCCTGGGTTCTGTTATACCCACATTATCAGTTAAGACCCTTACAAGAAATTGCTAAACTAACGGACGCAAGGAATACGTTCTTGGGATGAGCAGGAGTTTGCCAGGCAGAGGAGGAAGAGGGGAACGATTTAGACCTGTATAGACAACGTGCAGTGTTTAAATTTATTTATCTATGTATCTATGATAGTCACACAGAGAGAGAGAGAGAGGCAGAGGCACAGGCAGAGGGAGAAGCAGGCTCCAAGCACCGGGAGCCCGTCGTGGGACTCGATCCCGGGTCTCCAGGATCACGCCCGAAGGCGGCGCCAAACCGCTGGGCCACCCAGGGATCCCCAACGTGCAATGTTTAAAAGAGCTTGTTATATTCAGGAAACAGTTTGCTATGACTAGAACATAGGGGAATTGGTGAACAGAGGATTGCAGAGAATGAGAGAAAAGTAGACTGGGATCCAGTTTTTCACATGACTAGATTTTCAGATAGCAAACAGTGGGATGCTAGTAGATTTTTCCCCCCCTAAAGCTTGTTTAATTAAATTAAGCAATTATGTAAATTAAGTAGCTTTTTTTTGGTGGTAGCGGAGGGTGGATTGGAACAGGGAGAAAGTAGAAGCAAATTGGTTGCAAAACTCTTTAAGTAGGTACATCAAGAATTTTGGGTGTTTTTACTAAGGCAGCAGCTGGCAGCCTGGATTTGGAGGGGAGATTCAAAGGATCCTGTGGAAATGGTTATATAATGGGTACTTAGTTCCTTTTTTTTTTTTTTTTTTAAGATTTTATTTATTTATTCACAAGACACAGAGAGAGAGAGGCTGACATAGACAGAGAGAGCAGCACGCTCCCTGCTGGGAGCCTGCTGCAAGACTCCATCCCAGGATCCTGGGATCATGATCTGAGCGAAAGGCAGATGCTCAACCACTGAGCCACCCAGTTTCTAAGATGGCTTTTTATTTTCACATAAACACTGTATTTCCCACCATACTGTTGGGTTTTCAAAACGTGTGAGAAGTGTTGCTTTCACTTTTCAGAAGAAGATCCCATTGTCGCCAAAGATTATTTACCCATAGGTTGAATAGTACATGTGTCTCCTCCATGTAGATCCCAGTATAATTAAATTTCTAAATATCCATTGCATTGAAGTATCTATTCAGAAGATTTTTACAGATGTATAAGGGTTGTAGGTCAGCATTTATATTTATGAGTGTAATCAGTGGATTCATGAATATAATAAATGAATACATCAGACCCATTAGCTCTTAACAGAAGTGAATCATTTACTGCAGTTAAAACCAGGATGAAAATACATAAATGTATACTCGCTTTGTTTCTTGTAACTGATGTCTTTAGTACAGAACTTGCTAAGGCCATCAAACCTATCGATCGGAAGTCAGTCCATCAGATTTGTTCTGGACAAGTGGTACTGAGTCTAAGTACTGCTGTGAAGGAGTTGGTAGAAAATAGTGTGGATGCTGGAGCCACTAATATTGGTAAGTTTGGGAGAGTTTTAAGCCCCAGGGAACCCTCACTTTATACTATTTTATTCAAGAAACACTCATGATTGTAATGAGACAATCAAATGTAGATATACTGAGAAATTTTAGCTTTTAAACTTAATCATCTCTTATGTACCTAATACTTAGGTAAGTAGTAGTAATGATAAAAGCAGTTAACTTTTATTGTGTTTTTACTAATGTGCTTCACAGGTATTTTTCATCTGCAGAACAACCTTATGAGATAGGAGTTATCATTATTGTTGTTATTATATCTGTTTTACAAATAAGAAAATGCAGGCATGGGAATTTACTTTTTTTGAGGTTATAAAGCTAAGATCATATTTATGATCCCAGGAAGTCTGATTCCAGAGCCTATTCTCTTTAATGACTATGTTAAAATTATCTTTTTGAAAGAAAGGTAGGAAGGAAGAAAAGAAAGAAAAACAAAACTTTCATCTGGTTTAATAAATTGCCAGGAAGGCCTTTAAAGAAAAATGAATGAAACACACAAAATGACAATAGTACATTTAAGTAAGTAATAGTACATTTAAGTAAGTATAGTTAGGACTCACCTTTGCATTAGGTAAGTTATAAATACTGTCAGTATACAGGCATGTATGGATCTGTTCTTTGAGAAATTAATATGTTAAACTTTTTAGATCTAAAGCTTAAAGACTATGGGGTGGATTTCATTGAAGTTTCAGACAATGGATGCGGAGTCAAAGAAGAAAACTTTGAAGGCTTAAGTAAGTTGAATTTTTCTAAATTTTTCTAATCCTTTTAAAAATATTTGGACAAAGTATTTCAAAGCTTTGAGTAACACTATCTTAAGAAACACAAAAATGGCTTTTTAAAAACCGGTTACTTTGGTAGGTTGTCTATATTCAGGGTATGTCACTTGAGACATCTTGGGTCTTACTGTGCTCCTGTCTTTCAGCTCTGAAACATCACACTTCTAAGATTCAAGACTTTGCTGACCTAACTCAGGTTGAAACTTTTGGCTTTCGAGGGGAAGCTCTGAGCTCACTTTGTGCACTGAGGTGATAAAATATTTTGTCCGCTAACTTGACTTCTTATAAAAATCTCTCTGAAAACAAAAACAAAGAGATTAGAATCATTGCTTATACTTTTCCATCCTGAATGCCTCAACTTCTAACTTCCACATTCCATTTTATCTTACTGCCAATCTAAGTGATGATACTTCTGAAATGTAAGCAATGAAGCTAAGTAAATAGTCTTGGAAAAAAAATCATTGCCCTTGTTAAAATGTCAAAATAGCACATAAACCATAAATTATATACATGTTGGTATTAATGCATTTCAACGTTTAGGAAAATATTTAACCAAAGCTCTTATTATATATAACAATTTAAAATTTTTATGAATAAATATATAAATAATTATTCATATATATTTAAATAATATATTCATATATATTCATATATAGTTCCAATATATAAATAAATTGGAACTATAATATTTTTTGGATCCTTGTGAAACATTTTGTTAGAACAATAGGAATAAAACTGAGAAATAAATCTTTATTCATTAGTGTATAAGCTTTGAGATCTTTTATTTTGCAGTTTAACCAAAAAAAAACACAAATATCAAAGCTTTTATCAAAACAACATTTATAAAACTCTCTGTTAGGTGCCAAGCCTTAGATTCTCTGATGATCATTCACTCATAGAAACTTTCTTGGATTATCTTAGAGAGATCAGCTATTTTCAGAAGGGGTTTTAGAGAACACAAGTAAGAAAATAGTGCCCGGCACCTGTGAGTTTCTGACCCAATCGTGCCTGCTCTCTCTCACAGTGACGTGACTATTTCTACCTGCCACACATCTGCAAAGGTCGGAACTCGGCTGGCATTTGATCACAATGGGAAAATTGTCCAGAAAACCCCCCATCCACGACCCAGAGGGACAACCGTTAGCGTACAGCAGCTATTTTATACACTCCCTGTGCGCCATAAGGAGTTTCAAAGGAATATTAAGAAGGTACAGTAAATCCAGAACCCCAGCTTCTCAGAGCCTTGGTAGTGTAATGTACATATGTAGTAAAAGATCTCCCACTGGAGGTAAACTGAAGTTAACTCTTCAGTGAACTCTCTTCCCTGAATTTTTTTGGGAAGTGCTTGGTTTGCTGTTTCCCCAGCAAAGACTGAACTTCAGGATCATTTACCTCTTTTTTTTTCTTGAAAAAAATAATTATCAAAGCATATTTAGTAACTGTTCTAATGTGGGAATGGGTTAAGAAGTAACTTTTTAAATTTGATCTGTAGGGGTTTTTATTAAATATTTTATTTACTTAGAGCTTGTGCATGAGCAGGGGGAGGGGAGAAGGAAAGGAAGGGAGAGAATCTTGAGCAGACTCTGTACTGAGTGGGGAGCCTGATGTGGGGCTCAATCTCACGACCCTGAGATCACAACCTGAACTGAAATCAAGAATTGGATACTGAACCGACAGAGCCACCCAGGTGCCCCCATCTGTAGTTTTTAATAAGATTATTTTTCTTGGTTTCCTGAAAAATGAACTATTACAACTTTTGTGAATTTGAATGAAAATGAGGTAGCTAAATGTTATATAATTGTGCTTAAAAAAACAGTTATAGGGATCCCTGGGTGGCGCAGCGGTTTGGTGCCTGCCTTTGGCCCAGGGCACGATCCTGGAGACCCGGGATCGAATCCCACGTCGGGCTCCCGGTGCATGGAGCCTGCTTCTCCCTCTGCCTGTGTCTCTGCCTCTCTTTCTCTCTCTCTGTGTGACTATCATAAATAAATAAAAATTTATAAAAAAAAAAAAACAGTTATAAACTATGCATAAATATGTATGTGAGTATGTGTATATGTATATAACTCTACTACATATGATTACAGTTTTATAAAGACAAAGAAAGCAGCTGGCCTCAATATGTATAGAAAGAAGTCTGGAGGAGAAGACATGTGATTCTTGTGTGATTGTTATCAGTGGTTGTCCAGGGAGGTGTGCTTGTCTCTGTTTTTTGCTGTCTGCTTGTGCTTTTCTATTTTGTACATATATTTTTTCATAATCAAAAAGTTACTTAAACATATGCAGCTAAAAAAACTTTCTTGTAAAGCAATTTGTGCTGGTTATAACTGAAATTTTACAAAAATATGTATTTACTACAGGCAAGACTTAAACATTTTTTCTTTTTTATTTAAAAGAGAAAAAAAATTTTGTAGAGAAAAATTAAAATTTTTTTTTCTGTATCTCATGGTAAAAAAAATCAGTGCCTCAGAAATTAGAGCAATAAAGAACTCGTACTTACCAGAGATGACCATTGTTGATGGATTGAATGTATGTCTCTCCAGACTCCTTTCAGTTTCATGTCTTTATAAATCTTGAAAAACAATTTCAAGATTAATTAATTAATTAATATAATGAAATCAAGCAATACAGATTATGAAACGTTTAAGTAATGTAGAATTATATGTGGTAGAAGGTTGATCTTGGCTCTGCTGTCTTCCCAGAGTTTGGTGTATATCCAAACCTGTATACAGATATATAGAATCTTTATGTATATGTTTTGATATTTTTCTTTAACAATTAGGATCATAGGGACGCCTGGGTGGCTCAGTGGTTGAGCCTCTGCCTTTAGCTTAGGGCATGATCCCGGAGTCCTGGGATCGAGTCCCACATTGGGCTTCTTGCATGGAGCCTGCTTCTCCCTCTGCCTATGTCTCTGTCTCTCTCTATGTGTGTCTCTCATGAATAAATAAATAAAATCTTAAAAAAAAAAACCAATTAGGATATTATAAATCGGGCAGCCTGGGTGGGTCAACGGTTTAGCGCCCCCTTCAGCCCAGGGCCTGATCCTGGAGACCTGGGATCAAGTCCCACATCCGACTCCCTGCTTGGAGCCTGTTTCTCCGACTCTCTCTGTGTGTCTCTCATGAATAAATAAATAAAATATTTTTAAAAAAGGATATTATAAATCATAGGTATCTTTTTTGGCTGACTCATTACTTTATTCTTTATCATTCTACTATGATATAGATATCCCATAATTAGTTCCTTGTTGATGGTAGCTTAGGTGCTTTTTAATTTTCCACAATTACAGATTGTTCCAGTGAACATTTTTGTAATATGTCTTTGATTGTGCCAGTCTTTCTGTAAGGATAAATTTCTAGAGGAAGGATTATAAAGTCTAAGGGAATGCACTTTTTGATTTTTACAGTAGCAGGCGTGGATTACCTGGGTGGCTCTGTTAATTGAATGTCTGACTCTTGATTTCAGCTCAGGTCATGATCTCAGGGTCGTGGGATCCAGCCCAGGGTCAGGCTCCATGGTCAGTGAGGAGTCTTGAGATTCTTTCTCCCTTTCCATCTACTCCTTCCTCTCTCCCTCCCCTGCCCCCCACTCATGCTCTCTCTCTCTAAAAATAAAAATAAATAAAAATAAAATTCTAGCAGTGCATGTGGACACAAGAGAAGTGTGGCTAGGAACCTAACTAAGCCTGTGAGTTCTTTTACCCAGTACAGAGGCATATGGCTCATTCTGTCAGGAGCAATTGGCCTTATTCGTGTGCTGATATGAGAACATTGAATTGGATGTTTTAACTTGAATCATGTAATTCTTGTAGGATTATAAGTAAATAAAATATCTTTTTAAAAAGGGCAGCTAGGTGACTCAGTCAGTTAAGTGTCTGCCTTTGGCTCTGGTCCTGATCTCAGGGTCCTGGGATCGAGCCCCAAGTTGGGCTCCCTGCTCATCCGGGAGTCTGCTTCTCCCTCTCCTCCCTGCTTATGTGCTCTCTCGCTCTCTTTCTCAAATAAATATCTTTAAAAATTTTTTTTGATTCTTTTAGGTTTAAAGTAATACTGAGTCTCACATTTGTGTTTTTTATGCAGGAGTATGCCAAAATGGTCCAGGTCTTACATGCATACTGCATCATTTCAGTGGGCATCCGTATCAGTTGCAGCAATCAGGTTGGACAAGGAAGACGGCAGCTGGTGGTATGCACAAGTGGAAGCTCCAGCGTAAAGGAAAATATTGGATCGGTGTTTGGGCAGAAACAGGTAGTGGTAGCCCATTATTTAAGAAACATTTTATTATAGCTCTAGTTATTAGGGCAGGTTTCCATTGTCCTTTCCAAAGAATAGAGAATAAAACCCAGTGATCGATTTTCTTTTTTTTAAAGATTTTTATTTTTAAGTAAGCTCTACTCCCAACATGAGGCTCGAACTTACATGCCCGAGATCAAGAGTCGCATGCTCTATGGACAGAGCCAGCTAGGTGCCCCCAGTAATTGATTTTTGAGTTAGGTACTTATCACAAAAATTAATGTTGAGAGCTGAAGGATTTTTTTATTTTATTCTTCCAGAGAAGAAAACACTCCTTTTACTCTATCTGAAAAAGTATGTTGTGGGCAGTGTATTGGTTATGAATAAGTACAAGCTCAAGCCGTTCATCTCTCTAATAAAAAAATCACAATTATTCTTACTACCAGATGGAGCTGTTAGAGATTCTTTGTGCTCTTAATGTGAGTAGCCTGACCAGGTTAAAAAAAACACACCAAACCCTCATTCTATATCTTCCTTTCTGAAGTTAGGTTCATCCTGTTTGTGTTAGGAATTAACTACATCTTGTTTCTTTCAGCTGCAAAGCCTCATTCCTTTTGTTCAGCTGCCCCCTAGTGACTCCGTTTGTGAAGAGTATGGGTTGAACCGTGCTGATGTTCTGCATTCACGGTTTCAGTGAGTCAATTACTACCTTACTGCCTGGGGGTGGAGGGGATTGACAGAAAATAGCAATCAAACTTTTTTTGTTTTTAAAGATAATGATTTTAAGGCTTAATTTTTTTTTTAATTTTTAAATTTAAAAAAATTTTAGATTTATTTAGTTTTTTTTTTTAAGTCAAGTCTACACTGCATGGCAGCTCAAACTGAAAACCCCAAGATCAAGAAACACATGCTCTGCCTACTGAGCCAGTGAGGCGACCCAAGGCTTATAGTTTACATTCATTATAAAATTGTAGGCATTATTACTGCGGAGAAGGAGGATTTTTTTTTTAAGATTTTATTTGAGAGAGAGAGCATGAATGGGATAGAAAGTGAGAAGTAGACTCCCCACTGAGCAGGGAACCCGATGCAGGACTCGATCCCAGGACCCCAGGATCGTGACCTAAGCTGAAGGCAGATGCTCAATTGACTGAGCCACCCAGGTGTCCCAGAAAGAGGACTTCTGTAAAGGGGTCTGTTAATTAGTTCATTCAATATTTTGGGTCCTTGGTGCATTGTAGGGAGTTTCCTATTGAATTTGCCTTTGTAGTAAAGACCTTGTTTAGTAACCAATTAGAATAACTTTTAATTTATGTGTATGTTGCGCTTTATGAGGATTCAGCAGAGTGTAATAGAGGCTGTGCTCTTTAATTTATGCCTTACCCAGCATCTTGTCCAGCATCATTACTGTAAGAAAAATTGGCAGTTTTCCCTACTTGGGATTGGCCCTGGGACAGCCCATGTTGCTCATTGTCCCTGCACTTGCCTTTGGCTTTTATGCCTGAAGACACATTTCTTTACATTAACATACTGTTCTTACAGAAGTGTGCATATCCCTGAGGTAGTTTACAGGTAGAGTAAGCACTTTCACAACACTTTAGTAGGCAGGAGCTTGCTGATAGCAGATTTTAAAAGGGCAAGGAATGTGGGCAGAAATTGTGAATACAAGTCGTTGGACTCCCTGGACAACCAGTATGGTTAGCTTGAAGATTCCAGAATGTGAGTCTGAGATGAAAGTCACTCCTTGCGTGGAGGCCAAGAATTTAATAGGACAAGTGTGAGAGGAGAGCTGAAGCAAATCCCTTTTCAACCCACTGCGTTGCCGGTGCTGGATTTGCAGGAGCTGTAGAACATTCTGGAAGGTCCATGTTTTTGTGATTTATCAGAATGGAATACAGATACACATTAACTGACATGTTAATACTTAGCACATGGGGATCCCTGGATGGCGCAGTGGTTTGGCGCCTGCCTTTGGCCCAGGGCGCCATCCTGGAGACCTAGGATCGAATCCCACGTCGGGCTCCCAGTGCATGGAGCCTGCTTCTCCCTCTGCCTATGTCTCTGCCTCTCTCTCTCTCTCTCTATGTGTGTGTGATTATCATAAATTAAAAAAAAGAAAAAAAGAAAAAAAATACTTAGCACATGACTAGGAATTCTGTTTTTATTTTGTTTTTACTTTGAGAACGTATTTTCTGATGTGTTACTAACTCCTTTCATTCTGGAATCCTGCCCTTACCCTGTGAACATGGGACAGCATCTCGGGCTTCATCTCTCACTGTGCTCATGGTGTTGGAAGAAGTTCAACAGACAGACAGTTTTTCTTCATCAATCGGCGGCCTTGTGACCCAGCAAAGGTATCTAAAGATTTTTTTTTATTCATTTTTTTCTTTTTTGCCTTTAACTTTTAATCTTATTCATTTATCTAATAAGGTCTCATGACAATTTACATGGAACGTAGGACTTTGACACAGAAACCTGGCTTTAAGGAATTATCTTACTTCAGCCATTTAAAGAATCCCATTACATGGTTGTTTCAGTGATGCATGTGTATACACACATTGATATCCAACGTATTTATCACCATAGAAATTATCACTGTTTGTAGAAAGCAAACATATCAAAACATTTACCATCTTCTAGACTCTTCAGTCTAGAGTGACATGTTTGGATATGCTTCGTATTTTCTTCTTTTGTCCATTTTCCAGGAAAATAAGGGCCATGGTATCTTCTGCCTCTGGTTGTCCTAATGGAGTTATCTAGGTGTTAATGGTTTAGTTTTGATTTTGCTTCTTCAGCTACATTGGTACAATGTCACAGGTTGTTTTCAGGTGATATTTTAAAATGACTTTCATCTGTCAGATGTTCAACCTCTGCATTTTCCACTGGATTGTAGATGGTATGATTTTATAGTTTATCTTTGACCCCGTTTAATAATCACTTTAGGAAGTCATATAAATACATTTCTGTGTGCATTAGTGTGTGTTTAATGATCATTTCAGGTGCACCTACAGTATGTTAATGACACCAGGGTCAAATAACATAACCAAGAAATAAATAAATGGACTGCCCCTGCATCTTTTGATAATTCTTCAAAAGCATCTTTGGATTGGAAAAAGATTCACTTTTAAGGGTTGATAATTAAAACTATTCCTTAAAGGCACATGAGAAAACTTCTTTGGGCAATCGATACATTGATGATCTTGATTGTAATCCTACTGGCCTTGATAGTGAACTTATCAAACTGTATACTTTGAATATGCATAGTTTATGGCAGGCCCCCCTCGATAAAGCTGTTCAAATACATCCTTCTAGTTGGAACAGCTTATTGGGGGACAGGTTCTTTTTTTTTTTTTTTTTTTTTACAGGTTCTTTTTTGATCTTTGTTTTGTACTTAGGTCTCCAGACTCGTGAATGAGGTCTATCACATGTATAATCGACATCAGTATCCATTTATTGTTCTTAACATTTCTGTTGATTCAGGTAAGTTCCACTGAACTCTCTGTCACATTAGTGACTTACCCCTAAAAGAGTAAAATGAAATTATAAAGCCCTGATATGACTGGAAAGAGACTTTTGTAGCAACAGTTAATGTTTTTTTTTTCTTATAGACTTTTAATTTTATTTCATAGACTTACTTTTTATGCAGCCTTTTCTACTTGAGACCAGGTTATTGTATTATCAGAAAAATGTGACTTTTTCCTGGCATCCAAAGTAGAAAGCAAACTAAATGTTCTCCCTCCTTTTAAAAATAACGCATGTTTTTGTTATGATTGGGGAAATTCTGGCTTATTGTTACCTAGAATTTTTTTTCTAGGCACTTAGAAATATGTGTACACTTTAAAAAAATATTTTTTTCTAGGCACTTAGAAATATGTGCACACTTTATAAAAATAGATAACGATATATGTACCTGCTCATATTCTTTGCAGGGAGAAAATAATTTTGAGTAAGTTTGTATCAAGCTCTTTATCCTTTTATATGAATTTTTTTTTTTTTACTATGTCATTAAATTTTTTTTTTTAGATTTATTTTTATTTATTTATGATAGACATAGAGAGAGAGAGAGAGGCAGAGACACAGGCTGAGGGAGAAACAGGCTCCATGCCGGACTCCGGGACTCAATCTCCCGGGACTCCAGGATCGCGCCCTGGGCCAAAGGCAGGCGCGAAACCGCTGAGCCACCCAGGGATCCCCTATGTCATTAAAAATTACTCAAACAGGGACGCCTGGGTGGCTCAGTGGTTGAGCATCTGCCTTTGGCTCAGGTCATGATCCTGGGATCCGGGATCAAGTCCTGCATCGGGCTCCCTGTGAGGAGCCTGCTTCTCCCTCTGCCTGTGTCTCTGCTTCTCTCTCTCAGTCTGTGTCTCTCATGAATAAATAAATAAATCTTTAAAAAAATTACGGAGAAACATTTAAATAGCAGTATTTCTTATATTTCAACATACAGATGTATCTTCAACTTTTTTTTTTTTAAGATTTTATTTCTTTTTCCATGAGAATACACAGAGAGGAGAGAGAGAGAGGCAGAGACACAGGCAGAGGGAGAAGCAGGCTCCATGCAGGGAGCCTGATGTGGGACTTGATCCCGGGACTCCAGGATCACTCCCTGGGCTGAAGGCAGCGCTAAACCTCTGAGCCACCCGGGCTGCCCAACTTTTTTTTTTTTTTAAAGACTTATTTGAGAGAGAGAGAGCACACATATGCAGGTGGGGTAGGGAGGGGCAGAGGCAGAGAATATCCAAGCAGACTCCCACTGAGCATAGAGCCTGATGCAGGGTTCAGTCCCATAACCCTGAGATCATATCCTGAGCCAAATCCAGGAGTCAGACACCTAATCAATTGAGCCACCCAGGTGCCTCATAGCTTAAGCTTTTTAAATTCTTAGCCTTAATTTAAGCTGTCTTCAGTTTTTGGAAATTTAAATACTATCCTTATAATTAAATTGTTATCTATATTTTGGTTATTCCTTTAAGATACATTTCTAGAACTAGAATTACTATGTCCATGACTATGATCATGCTATACTAATTCATACATCTACTAGTGGTATACTGGCTAGTATCATTTTTAATTAAATTCAGTGCATGATAGGAGGACTTTTTTTTCACCTTGCAGTTTTCTATCATATGTTTTCATGTGTTTATTTGCTTCTTTTTTTTTTTTTGCTAATTATCCAAATACTTGCATATCCTGTCCATTTAATAAATCGTCCATCTTTTTCTTATTTCTTTGAAAGAGCTAATGTTTTAGTTTATAAATATTAACCTGGCCCCTGCAATGTTTTTAATAGTACTTTGGTAACTGCAAGTGAGTAAGATGGGGTAATTTCTATTATTGAAGGTGATTTTAAACATAAGGACTATCCTTTTCCTTTTTTTGTCTTAGAATGTATTGATATCAATGTTACCCCAGATAAAAGGCAAATTTTACTACAAGAGGAGAAGCTTTTGTTGGCAGTTTTAAAGACGTCTTTGATAGCAATGTTTGATAGCAACGTCAACAAACTCACTGTCTCTCAGCAACCATTGTTGGATATTGAAGGTAAGAAAAATACAATGTATGGACAGCTTCTAAAACTCACAGCTATTGTGATACTTTTCCTTATTTTTTTCTGAGGTAAATTTTTGTTTTTTAAGATTTTATTTATTGAGAGAGCAGGAGCTAGGAGAGGGACAAAGAGAAAGGGACAAGCTGATTCCCCCCTGAGCAGGGAGCCTGATGTGAGACTTGATCCCAGGACCCGGAGATCTTGACCTGAGCTGAAGGCAGACGCTTAATAGACTGAGCTACTCAAGCATCCCATGAAGTCAAGTTTTTTTTTTACATGGAACAAAATGTAATGTGCCAATCCTCTTCTTTTATTTTTTTATTTTATTTTTTTATTTTATTTAATTTTTTAAAGATTTATTTATTTATTTATTTATTTATGATAGAGAGAGAGAGAGAGAGGCAGAGACCCAGACAGGGGGAGAAGCAGGGAGCCCGACGCAGAGAGAGAGAGAGAGAGAGAGAGGCAGAGACACAGACAGGGGGAGAAGCAGGGAGCCCGACGCAGGGAGCCTGACGCAGGACTCGATCCCGGGACTCCAGGATTGCGCCCTGGGCCAAAGGCAGGCGCCAAACTGCTGAGCCACCCAGGGATCCCCTAATCCTCTTCTTTTAGGCAGGATGGGTCACACTCAATAGTGTAGAGCTGCAGATGTAAGGAAGTCTGATTAACGAGAGGATTGACAGGCGTGTTTGGCACATACAGGAATGTGTTCTTATCGAGACTCAACCGTTTTTCTTTAATAAACACTGCTGATTGCTACAAGCCTTTTGTTCATTTCCAGAGTTCTGAGAAAGTCACTTCTGACCACTTTTGCCTGTTTTCCCATTTCTTTGATGGAGTGGGAAATTTCTGAGGCCTTCATTGTGCCATTTCCCACATTACCCCTGTGCCATCTTCACTGGGTGGCATGTTGGAATGAGCATTGCCAGCATCTGTAATAATAATACGCACAGTCATTATTTTACTGCCTGGTCACACGTGATCAGTTGTTTATGTAGTTTAATTCTTTTTTTTTTTTTTAAGATTTATTTATTCATGAGAGACACAGAGAGAGGGGCAGAGACACAGGTAGAGGGAGAAGCAGACTCCCCACAGGGAGCCCAATCCGGGACTCAATCCTAGGACCTCAGGATCACAACCTGAGCCAAAGGCAGATGCTCAGCCACTGAGCCACTCAGGTTCTTTTTTATCCAAACCAAGTACAGCTGGGGCATCCGGGAGGAGGACCAGGGTTGAGCTCCAGCTGTCTTCCGTGGCAGAGGGAAGAGTTGGCCATTACCTCCCCTGTTGCCCACATCTGCTCCTTAGGGTTCATACTGTCTTCTGTGGGCCAACCCGCCCAATCTCCATGTCTGTATGTGCAGGGAGGCGGGTGGTGGGTGCCCATCATTGTGTCCTCCAAGAGCTAAGACCAGAGCTGTTGAGGGAGCTGAACTAGAGTTTGGTGGGAAGCTAAGTTGACAAATGCATATTGCTCCCAGTGAGAGGAGATGGTTTGGGGATGAGGCTTTATAAACTGAAGATAGAGGAGAAGCTGTAAGTTAGGAGTTTAAGGGAGGGCAGGGATACAGAGCAGCTCCATCCTGGCATTCCCTATCACGGCAGGGGTGAGGAGAGGTGGATTTGGAAGATGGGGGCAGGCTCTCATTCTGATAATCTGGGAATAAGGTGGAGGTGAAGCTCCAGAGGGGTGGGGTGGGGCAGGAGCACGGAAGCTCTGATAGTGCTGGAACTTTGGTTTGGACACGGTGAACCCCTGTCAGCCTTGCTTGCTCTTGGCATGGGGCGATATGGATGTGCGTGGAGATGGGGTGGAGGGTGGTGAGTCATCCACATCTTCGTCGAAGTGGGCCAGGGTGGCATCTCTGAGCCCACTCACAGATACTTTGCCAGAGGCCACCCTATAAAGAGAATCTACTCAAAATATCAGGGCATCCTGAAGCACACAGTGTTGTAACTAAGGCCCCCTTTCAGCCATTTTACTGAATTCAGAAATTAACACGAATGTATGAGCCCTAAGGTCAAGACGTAGCGCCCATAAACCAGCCTGGTACCCCTTTCCTTACACTGCCCCCTGGTGGTGACCATTTTCCTGACTTTTTTTTTTTTTAAGATTTTATTATTTATTTATGAGAGCCGGGTGGGGTTGCAGAGACACAGGCATAGGGAGAAGCAGGCTCCCTGCAGGGAGCCCAATGTAGGACTTGATCCCGGAACTCCAGGACCACGCCCTGGGCCGAAGGCAGGGGCTAAAACGCTGAGCCACTCAGGGATCCCCTCCTGACTTCTGAAACCACAGGTTCTTTTTATCTGCTTTTAACTTGAAGCCATCTAGTATGTAGGCTCTTTTGGATTTGTTTCTTTCAGTATCTTGTGAGGCTCATCCACATCACGTGGAGCAGCTGATGCCTTCCTTCCTTCCTGAGCAGCATTCCCTTGTATTTAAATGCCACAATCTGTGGACAGTTGGGTTGCTTCTGAGATTGGGCTGTCGTGATTAGAACAGCCATGGACACCTGTCTGTGGCTTTGGTGGGTTTGGGTGCCCTTTCTGACAGGAGTGCCAGGTCTCAGGCCTGCATCGTGTTTAGATTCAGGAGCTCTTCCCAGTGGGTTTTCCAAAGCAATTGTACCCATGGCACTACCACCAGCGGTATTTATTTTATTTATTTATTTTATTATTATTTATTTATTATTTATTATTTATTTTTTTAAGATTTTATTTATTCATGACAGACACACAGAGAGAGAGAGAGAGACAGGCAGAGACACAGGCAGAGTGAGAAGCAGGCTCCATGAGGGTAGCCTGATGCGGGACTTGATCCTGGGACTCGGATTGCACCCTGAGCCAAAGGCAGCCATTCAACCTCTGAGCCACCCAGGTGTCCCTATTTTTATATTTCTTAAAGATTTTGTTTATTTATTCATGAGAGACACAGAGAGAGGCAGAGATATAAGCAGGCTCCTCTTGGGGAGCCTGATGTGAGACTTGATCCCGGACCTGGGATCACACCCGAGCTGAAGGCAAATGCTTAACCGCTGAACCATTCAGGCACTGGTTAAACACCAGCGGTGTTTAAACCTTCCTTTTGATCCTAGTCCCTGGGAACTTGTGTTGTTTCTTAAATTTTTACCCATGCTGGTATCTAGTAGCATCGATACTGTGGTTTTGAGTCATATGTCCTTTACATCGAACGTGGAACCATCTTCGTCTTTTTGATCTGTGCCTCTGTGCAGTGCCTGCTCCAGTGGAAATAGCCTCTGATTCCATTTCCATGCAGCCCCTGATACTCTTCTGTTTGTATCTACGCAGGTCATGTAATAAAAACGCATCAGGCAGAAATGGACAAGCCCCTGGCAGAAAAACAGGATAGTCCTGCTTTGTTCAGGACCGAAGGAGAAGAGAAAAGGGCTGTGACCATCTCCAGACTGAGAGAGAACTTTTCTCTTCGGCACACAACAGAGAACAGGTCTCGGGGCCCCCAGACCCCTGAATCAAGGCAGATCTCCCCAAGACAGAAAAGGCACATACAGTTGCCTGGCGCTTTGCACTCCCCCTGCACCCCGAGGCCCGTCCCTGACACCAACTCATGTGGTCCTCAGGAGGTGGTGAGACATTTGGATGAGGGCCCCTGTGGCCGCAGTAACAGGGTGGACATAGAACAGGAATCCGGGCCCAGCCACCTGTCAGGTGGCCTGGGGGAAGGGCTGAGCGCCCCAGAAGCGGGCAGTCACTCTGGCGGGGTGTCTGCTGCTTGCGCCCCTGAGGACACGCTTTCACAAGGAAGTGCAGAGTCACCTGAGATCGACCATCACCCTGCTGATGCCGGAGGCCAGCTCGACCATGAGAACAGTGGCCAGACATGTCGAATCTCGCCTCAGCCTGCAGACATGTCCTTCTCAAACACAAAGCGTTTTAAAAAAGATGGAGCGCCTCTAAATTCTGATGCCCACCCAGGGCTGGTGAAGACTCGGAACACGCCAGCGTCTCAGGTTGATGTGGCTGTTAAGATCAATAAGAAAGTAGTGCCCCTTGCCTTTTCTATGCGCTCCCTAGCTAAACAGATAAAGCAGTTGAGGCAGCAGGGACAGCAAAGAGAAGGCGAGCAGAACTGTAGGAAGTTCAGGGCCAAGATTTGCCCTGGAGAAAACCAGGCTGCGGAAGATGAACTAAGAAAGGAGATAAGGTAAAGATCTTTCTCAGAACTGTTTGTGTTCGTGTCGGAGAGCCATGGCCAGGGAGCAAGGCTGATCCTTCCAGCCTCTACTTTTGCTCTTGGGGGTGTCCTCTGTCCTGCGCCTCCCCTCTTCTGGCTCAGAGTGCAGCTGTGGCCCCTCCTTGGTTCCAGTGTCCCATCCTCTAGCTGCTGGACAGATGGATGGACCTACCTGGGGGCCTTCCCTCCACTGCCGGCATGGGGCACCCCAATGTCAAACTCACCTGAGCTCCTCTCTCTTCCTCTCCCAGGCCCCTTTCTCTCTGCCCTCTCAGTGCTCCTTCTCAAAGATTCTCATTTTGGAGCCCATCTCTCCACGGCTTTGTCATTAATTAACCTCACTGGTGCGTCCTTGGTGCTCTTTCCATTCACCACCTTCTTCTCATTGCCTCTCACATGCGACAAATTGATTTTCTTTAAAGCGGTCTTTATGAAACCTTTCAAGCATTATTTCCTTAGATTTTCTTAGCACCTCTTTGCTACTGGTCCACGTTAATCACCTCCTTGACCCTGACCTCACTTCTTTGTTAAAGGTTTCCAGCTCACAGCACCTCCTTCCTGCGCTGAATTCATGGTGGTTGTGGGAGACATTGCTCTTTCCTGTTATTGATTTATTAGCAAAAATTATAATGCATTATCAAGCCTGTGGATTCCGGAAGATTACATAGTGTAGGGCTAAGTAATGAAGGGAGTCAATTTAAAGAAAACTATTAATAATACTGACAATAGAAAATACTGGTCACCACTTTGTTGACATTAATTGCATACAATGTGGTGACTTCTAAAAATGATGACTCCTCTTGAAATATGTAACTTTCATCTTTTTAAACATCATGTACGATTTGCCTGGGCAGGTACTAAAAAGTACTGTGTCCTGTACATAGTCCAACTCAGTAATTACATGGAAATTTTGTGGCATTTTTAGTCTGGACCACACAGACTTTGCTTAACTTGGACTATGAATTCTCCAATAGCAAGCATTATATATTTCCCTTGATATCCATGCCTAACTTATACTGAGAAGGGTTTTCGGGAAGTAATTCCTTTCAAGTGTGTGTGATTAATGGAGGTGGGATCTGGGGCCTGTGAACTCTGAGGAATGTAGTGGTGAGCCAGGCTCCCCAATCACACACAATCATGGAACAGGTGCTTGATGAGGAAAGACCTGTAAGGTGCTCCAAATGAAAACCAATTATGCTTCCTCCTTGGACTCCTCTAGCTCTCTCAGTGGGTGAAATCAGTTGTAATTTTAAAAAATAGTGATTTTTTAAAAGATTTTTATTTGAGAGAGAGCAAGCGAGCATGTGCACAAGCAAAGAGAGGGGCAGAGACAGAGAAGCAGGGAGTCCGACACGGTGCTCAATCCCAGGATCCTGAGATCATGACCTGAGCCAAAGGCAGACCTTAACCAACTGAGCCACCCCAGTGCCCCTAAAAATAGTGATTTTAATTCAACAAATATCCATCGATCACCTGTTGTCATGGTTCTTGAATTTATCGTCACATAAGATTATTGCAGAAGCTTGTTCGAAAAGCAGAACCTAGGGCCAGCCTCCAGGAGATTCTGCTTAATAGATCTGGTTGATGGTGGGTGTGGGGCCCAGGAATCTGCATTTTTGATCGGTAACCACCTCCCCCCAAGTGGTCACTCTGAGAAACCCTGATCCACAGTGGGCCTGCTGTCAGCTTTTGGCCTTCAGTGCACAGCTGCTGGTCGGCTCTTGGTTCTGAGCTATGGTTCTGCCGATGGCCTTCTCCTGAGACCCACTCGGGGCGAAAGATGAGGCAGTAATTAAAAGCACTGTGGTCGTGTTTGCCAGCTTTTGTGTTTATATTTTGAGTCATAACTAGATATATCAAGTTGTAAAGCTCTATCTTTTAGTTTATGGTGGGAGATACACCTGCAGACAGAATTCCTGAGTCTTCAGGCGGGTACAGGCTCTTCTCGTGGGGAATCCACCTGAGAGCCAGAGCCCAGAATCAGAGCAGGGATCTGGCATTCGTGCCACTTCGCCAGGTGTTGCCCGTCAGTTCAAATCCACTGTACTTTGCCCTGCTTTGCAACCCTGGAGGCTGGGCCATGTAAGCGTTTCTCCTGGTGCACTGCTAGACTTTGTCAGTAGGGGGCGCTGGAGGGACACTGCAAGACAGGGGGCCCAGCTTCTCCCTTGCTTCTTGGCTGCCCTTGTCTTTTCCTCTTAAAAGCCAGTTGCCAGCAGCAGGCCTAGCATTGCTCACTCCTTTGCTCCAGCCGACTTAGCAGACTTATTTTTACCCAGTGGGCTGCAGGTCTAAAGCTCAGCCAGGGAGGGGGGATGGGTGCTTTTCTAGGAGTTACTTCTCTGGATGTGCTCCCTCATCCCTGGACATAGGAGCTGCCTCCTCTGTTACTCCTGTGTTTCTTAGCTAATTAATCACCTTATACTAGTTTCCAATACTTTGTTATGAATTTTCCCTGCCCAAATCAATGGTGTGGTTTTTGTGTCTTGATTGGACTCTGATGTAGAATTACTACCAGGAATGGTCCTGGGAGAGACACCCTCAAGACAGGGTTTGGGGATTGGTTTAATCCTACCTTGGACTTGAGCTCAGTGCTGAGCAGTTTGCCAACAGGAAATGGAGGTCAGTAACCCGTGGCACATAGAGACATCACTGTTAGACCATCGCCTGTGGTTGACTGGTGAAGCACCAACCAGAGTAAGTCCCCTGGGAGCTGAGGTGGCTGCTGTGGTGTGGGAGGGACCTTCCTTGGTGCTCCGGAGCACTTACAGAAAGGACTAGCTCAGGTCTCCGTTCCAGGCACCGTCTGGAAACCAGGGTGCTTCCATGGAAGCTCTGACAGAGTCTCGTGTCCTCTGGCCACAGGGTTGATCCTCTTGGCCACTTCACAAAATTTAGTTGTGTGGTGTGTAGAATGGCAATGTCAGTTTGTCACGTGAAGATCAGTGGTAGTATCAATCTCTCATCTACACTGATGCACACCATCACTAGTGGAATTAGATTTTGAAGCCACCCACCATAGGACCTGTTGGTGAGCGTAGCAGTTATCTATCTAGAAGGATTGATAACCCAGGATTGGTGAAAAGGTAGTCTTACACACTGTTGGGAGGGCATACTTCTGCAGATCTATCCAAGTAAAAAAAATGTACATACGTAATTCTACATCCAGAGATTATGGCACAGAAATGCTCCCAGAATAGAGTGGATTTATGTCCATTAGCTTTTGTTGCAGTGTTGTTTGTATTACTCAAAATGGAAACCATGGAAATGTCTTTTAGTACAGAATTTGTCAGACAAGTTATGGTACATCCACACAGTGAGTTCCTACGTGGCCATTGAAAAGAATGAAAGATCTGTATACACGGGTCTGAAAGAGCGCCTAAGATGCATTGTTAAGTGATGGGAGTAGAACAGCATGAAGAATTAGGATTACATTTTTGTTTGTTTAAAACAATGCGTAGACAAAGGTCTGGAAGGATGTATGGCAAATGAGCATTAGTAACTAACGCCATGTCTGGGGAGCTGGATGAATGAATGAACAATGTTATCTTCAGAAAGTGGGATTATTAGGGACTTTCTCTATGTTTTTGTATTTTTTTATTACAGTCTGTTTCATAATCAGAAAAGTAATCTTTCACAGTTAAAATATCTCATAATGAACCTTTTCTACACGCAGTAAAACAATGTTCGCAGAAATGGAGATCATTGGTCAGTTTAACTTGGGATTTATAATCACCAAACTGAAGGCAGACATCTTCATAGTGGACCAGCACGCCACGGATGAGAAGTACAACTTTGAGATGCTGCAGCAGCACACGGTCCTCCAAGGCCAGAGGCTCATAGCGTGAGTTTGCTTTACCATTCAGATTTCTCAGTATAGTCTCACCCCTCAAGTTTAAGACCTAAGAACTTAATGTGTATGTGTCTGTTTTTTTAGTCACAAGCATCCCTGCGGCAGATTTTTATACTTTTTACATAATAATAGTCATACCTGTCATTTACTTATTTTTTTTTAAAGATTTTATTTATTTATTCATGAGAGACATACATAAGGAGAGGCAGAGACACAGGCAGAGGGAGAAGCAGGCTCCTTGCAGAGAGCCTGTGTGGAACTTGATCCTGGGACTGGGATCACGCCCTGAGACGAAGGCAGATGCTCAACCGCTGAGCCACTCAGGCGTCCCACATCTGCCATTTATTGAATGCTTGTTATGTGTCGGGTACTGTTGAAATGCATTTACACTCATTAACTCATTTAATCCTCCCACACCTATGAGGTAGCTGCTATTCCCGTCAGCACTTCACAGGTGATCTCACTTAGGCACGTAAACAGCAGTTAACATAACTTTCCCAAGTTCATATAGCTAATGTATTCTTTTTTTTTTTTTTAAGATTTTATTTATCTACTGGGGAGAGAAAGAGCATGCATATGAATGGGGGGAGAGAGAGAGGGAGAAGCAGGCTCCTCGCTGAGCAGGGAGCCCGATGTGGGACTCCATCCCAGAACCCTGGAATCACGACCTGAGCTGAAGGCAGATACTTAACTTACTGAGCCACTCAGGTGCCCTGCTAATGTGTTAAGTATCAAGTCTTTTACCTTTTCTGGTTGGCCAGAAAATCTTTTTGATGAAGGGCAATTTATGGTATGTTGTGTGTCAGTTTATTATAGCGCATAGGGTTTACGTGTTCAGGAAGGTGGCACTGCCTGTGTGTTGGTCCTCAGCTAGACTAGGTCACCAAGTTCAGTTAGTCACTGCAGAATTTGGTGTTTTTCCTCCACTTTGCCAATCTGCCTGTTTTACACTGACAGCTGTATAAGGTGGAGGGAGGTTGTATCATGTGAACCAGAAGTCTTTTCTTAAAGCCAAGTTAGAAGAAGAGGTCCTGGATTTTCATTTGGGAAATTCAGTGACATAGAGAAATAAACTCAGATCCCAACAGGAGTAGATCCTGGCATGTAGAAATGTTCTACTACAATAGTCACTCAGCTGGGGAAATACACTGAGTCTACGGAGTACTCTGTTTCCAATGGATGGTTGAATTCTATTTATTTTCAGCAGGTGAAAGTGGTAACACTAAAGACATTCAGTAAGCTGCTTTATCAGGGTACTTGAGTGGCACAGTTGGTTAAGTGTCTGACTCTTGGTTTTGGCTCAAGTCTTGATCTCAGGGTTGTAAGATTGAGCCCCAAGGTGGGCTCTGTGCTCAGTGGGGGGGTCTGCTTGAAGAATCTCTTCCTTTCCCCTCCTCCCACTCAAGGAGGGATTTTGATTTCTATAAATAAATAAATATAAATAAATAAATAAATAAATAAAATCTTAAAAAGAAAAAGCTACTATATCATACTGGATCATTCCTGCCCTTTTCATAGAGGTCATTTAGTTTTTAGCCATTTTGCATAGATAAGGTCTCATTTGTGGCCTTTCAGGTCGGCTCAGGTAATCATAGGCCATGTGGGGTCCCAAATGGACCATATTTTAAGGTTAAAGAGCATAGGTCAATCCTTTCCTACCAGGCCCCGCATGCTCTGGCCCTCCCTATGCCCTCACCTCCTTGTTCTCCGTGCTTAAGGCACACTGGCCATCTTTCTTTTTCAAAACCTTGATAGGCCTGATGATTTCCTGTGGCCATTAAGGAAAACGAAGTAGATCTTTTTTGTTGCTCTGGGAACATCAGTGATCCATCCTTGGGCCTTTGCACAGACTTTTCCCTGCCTAGAATGTTTGTCTCTGCACTCCCCCCTCTGTCCATTACCTGATAACTGCCGACCCACCCCCAGATCTCAGAGGCTCCTTCCTCAGAGACACCTTCCCTGACCCCTGTCTCCAGGTTGGTCTCACTTGCTCTGTGCTCTTATGGCTCTGGGTGTCTCTTCCTCCTGATTGGCAGCACGCTTTGTAATTATAGTTTGCTGGATCCATGGCCTTCTTCCCCACTGGTCTCTTACTCCATAAGGGCAGAGACTGGGCATATGTATGTGTGCACCATCCTACCTCCTGCCCTTATCAGTGTCTCTCCGATTAAGTGCTTGGTGAATCCGGGAGGACAGTGGATGGATTGTGGACAGATGGAGAGAGAAATGTTGCAGCATCTTTATCTGCTTTCAAATGCTGTAATGTAACACAGGAAGGAAAAGTAGCACCTTCATGTTCTACCTTTATCTTTAAGGAGCGGATTCAGAGAAGCACGGGGTCATTGTGGTGGGGTGACAGATTGGGGAAAGTTGGCTACTTCTGTGAGCATTTTAACTTTAATAAAATGATAAAAGGGGAATTCTTGAGAAGTTATGTGATAGGAAGGGCACGTAGCTCAAGGAAGTATCGCTACTCGTGTTGCTTTTTGAAAGGAATTCAGAAAAGTATGCACTGTTGAGTTTCACTTCTGCCTTATAGCTAAATGTTTGACTTCGAAATTGGGCTTGAATCTCCTCTCTCTGTCCTTTCAGACCCCAGACTCTCAACTTAACGGCTGTCAATGAAGCTATTCTAATAGAAAACCTGGAAATATTCAGAAAGAATGGCTTTGATTTTGTTATCGACGAAGGAGGTGAGTTATTAGGACTTTAGAGTGCGTCCTGTCAGTGTCTGGAACAGTCCCTGAGGTTCTGCAGATCAGTGTATTTTATCAGAGGCAGACATGGATCCCCCAAATAGCATTTCGCTTCTTTCCCCTCTACTGGCGTTCATTATTAGAGGTAGCACTCAGGTGAAATGTGCTCTTCAAATCACAGATTCTTCTCCCAATTTTATTCTTTTAGCTCCAGTCACTGAAAGAGCTAAGTTGATTTCCTTGCCAACTAGCAAAAACTGGACCTTTGGACCCCAGGACATCGATGAACTGATCTTTATGCTGAGTGACAGTCCTGGGGTTATGTGCCGTCCTTCCCGGGTCAGGCAGATGTTTGCCTCCAGAGCCTGTCGGAAGTCTGTAAGTAAAGATGGTTCATCTGCTGGGACTTGGAGGCCCTACTCAGCCTTGTGGTGGCAGCAGCTCCCAGGCTGGCCCACAACCAGGCAGCGTTGTTGGTGGTGGTGGCTGTGCCTGCCCTGGGTCATCGTATGTAACACGTGCCTCTGCACCACTGTACCCTGTACACTAAACAAGCCCGCCATATCTCTGACCTCTGACCCATAATCACTGCTCCTTCTCTACTTCCGTCAGGCAGCTGGCTCTGTTAGAGCTTTTGCAGATCCCAGAGTGGTGAGCTATCTAGGCACATAGTTCATCTGTGGACCTTATGGGAGTAACATGGGCAGATGAGCTTTGCTGCTGCACGGGGCTTTGTAAGTCCTTCTATCAGCAGGCTCCTGGCAGGGCACCCTGGTGCTCTGCTGCCATTCAGGTTGTCCTGGAGGTGATGGCAGCAGGTGGTGATCAGCCTGGTGTCAAAGTAAACTAGGTGCATCTGAACTACCCGGCCCCTGGGAGCGCCCAGGATGGCCTCCCTTCATCAGATTCTCCCTGAGCCCTGACTATGTGGCCCACCTCGTTCAGGTGCTGGGGACATAGGTGACAAAAAGGATGAGGTCTTGGTGCTTGCAGAGCTTTCAGTTTGGTGGGGAGGAAAAGACCTAAGCAAAAACAGTGACAACTTCCAGCAGTAATAGGTTTGGGAAAGAAGTTAAAACATGGGGCTGGGGAGTGGCCATGGAAACCCGGGCGAGCAGTTGAGATGTTGGCCAGGGAAGGGCTGTCCGAGGCTGGTGCATCTGAACTAACACTCCAAACAAGAAACAGCGAGTGCAAAGCCAGGAGATTGTTTGAACCAAGCCAGAGTCTCCCCACGTGACTTGGAGCAGGGCCAGAATGCCAGCAGAGTGGTTTTGATCTGGTGACCCACACGGGGCCACACAATCCTGGTGGGAACCTGGGAGCCTTTGTTGCTGGGGGCGCCAGAAGGTAGATGGCACCACCTTCTGGAAACAATAGCTTGCTCACATTTTGGGGGGGGTGTGGGTGGCCTAAAAGCTATTTTAGACATGCTGTGTTTGAGGTCCCATCAGGCTATAAGTGGAGGTGTCTTAAGGTGTCTTAAAAACGGTCTGATTAATGAATCAGAGCTCAGGGGAAATGTCAGTGCTGGAGATAAAACTTTATAGCCTTGGGATTGCATGAAGTTACTCAAGGCAGGGTTCTCGGGTCTGACTGCCAGCCACAGGTCTTTTTCTGATGAAGACCTAATACTGCTGCCCAGATCTCATGGTGAATCGGGGCAGAGCAGATGGACCTGTGCTAATAGCCAGGCATCTCAGAATCCTGTCTGAACGTGACTCAGCTCTTTGGTGCCCCCAGTTGCCCCTTCCCTCCACACCCTGGCAGGCCCGTTGTACTG
This sequence comes from Canis lupus dingo, assembly GCF_003254725.2. Classification (NCBI taxonomy): domain Eukaryota; kingdom Metazoa; phylum Chordata; class Mammalia; order Carnivora; family Canidae; genus Canis; species Canis lupus. Next base: position 11,241,001 of record NC_064248.1, on the reverse strand, counting down.
CGGCTCTCTGTGTCCTCCCATCAGCACAGTCGCTGGCCAAGGTGGCTCCCTTCTGCCGCACCCTGAGGGGCCCATCCACTCCTTCAGTTCCAGCCACACAGGCCACTTCCAGGTCCACGGCTGCACCAGCCCTCCTCCAGCCTTTGCATTTGCTGCCTCATGTAGCTCCCTCACATACCAGGCCCCGTCCTGTCCTTGGGCTCTCCTGGAATACCCTACTGAGGTAGCCTCTCCCAGGCACTCAGGCATGGCCCCCTGGCTGATACTGGTCTTGTTTCTCTGTTAACTTACCTGCGGTCTAACTTACCTCCTGGTCTTACCTGCCACCAATGTGGCAAAGTCCTGCTGCATATCCTGCTTGGAAGAAGGAAAGGGACCCAGAGGCTTGGGCTTATCGTCTCTCACTGTCTCTCCTTGTTTCTCAAGGCCGTCAGTTTCTTTGTTCCTGTGGAGCCTTCTCATCTCCATGTATATGTCAGAGATAAGTGCTGTGGAGACCAGCAGGGTGAGGGCCACAGAAGACCAGACAGGAAGTGCTCCCAAGCGTAGGCAGGGATAAAAGCCTGAAGGAAGGGGAAGTGAGATGTGCAACTATCTGGGAACAGAGTATCCTGGGCAGAGGGCATAGCCAGTGCCAAACTCCTGAGGCAGGTACCTGCTTAGTGCACCTGTGTGAGAAGAGGGAGTGCCAGTGTCCTGGAGTGGGGCAGGGAGGGATGTGTGCTTGTAGGTGCAGGCACTAGGGCCAGTGAGGGCCAGATCAGGGGACGCACGTGGGCTTTTCTCCAGGTGAGAAGGTGAGCCACGTGATCTATGGGATCTGACATGTGTTTTGTTGTTTTTTTTTAAAGATTTTTATTTATTCATTTAAGAATACGTTTGCAAGCATGAGCAGGGAGGGGGGTGAGACAGAGGAAGAGGGAGAGGCAGACTCCCCGCTGAGCAGGGATCTGACTTGGGGCTTGATTCCAAGACCTTGGGATCATGACCTGAGCTTAAGGCAAAGCCTTCACCGCTTCACTGACTGAGCCCCCAGGCACCCCTGACATGCCTTTTAAAGGAATTGCTACTGCTGAGTGGAGAACAGGTGGAAAGGAGCAGCAGGGAGGCCTGTTGGTGACCCTGCAGTTGCTGAGGTGAAAGGTCAGGGCAGTGGTTGTAGGCAGTAGTGGAGCCACTGAGACTGGTTGGGTCCTAGACAGGTTCGGTTGGCGTCTCTAGCAGACATGTGGTGCTCTGCAGGAGCTACGGACACCCTGGATTTTCCAAAAAGGTGGGGGCCTGAGATTGTAGAGGGTAGGTAGGATTCCTTGGGTAAGATTTTTCAGGGAACGTAGTTTCTGAGTTGTAATCTTGCCCATCTTTGTTTCAGAGAAAAATGCTACTGAAGAATTGCTATTCTAACCAAAACCAGTAAAGCCTTAAATCATTGTCTCCTAATCAGGTAATGATTGGAACTGCTCTTAATACAAGTGAGATGAAGAAGTTGATTACCCACATGGGCGAGATGGACCATCCTTGGAACTGTCCCCACGGAAGGCCAACCATGAGACACATTGCCAACCTGGATGTCATTTCTCAAAACTGACAACATTTCTCATTTTATAGAACTATACATTTTATTGCAGATTTTTCTGTTTTCAAAAGCAGGGTTTAAGCTAGCCACTTGTTTGCAAATTAGCCTGCTGTTTAAAAAAAAAAAAAGACCAGATCCATCAGAAGTGATCTTGAGAACCTCTTCAAACCACATGGAGCATTGCTTGCAATGTTTTTTGTTCTGCACTTCAGTGTGTGTGCATATACAGGCAAGAACACATCACAAACATAGGAAGCACGTCTTGAAAGTCACTCAGGCTTCTGCTGCTATGGCCTAGGCTATTTTAGTTTGCAGCTTTCAGCCCATAATATGATTAAATTCATAATGGTTTAATTTCATAAAATTATGGTCCTTTTGGGTTAGTGGTTCTCAACCCTAACTCAAATTTAAAAAATAAAAAAAGAAGAAAACAAAACCTAAGGGGGATTCCCTGCCCAACTGGAAGGAAATGGCCCAGGTGGGGCCTGGGTTCACTATTTTTAAATGTTCCCCAGTGCAGCCCGGGTGGCAAAGCATTGTCCTAGGCAAGGGGAAATAAAAGATTGATTTTTTTTTCCATAACTTTAATGCTGCTGTTTCATTTCTGTGAGGTGTGAATTGCAGGATGTACTTGTTACAGGTCCTGAGTGGTACTGAACAGAGCAGAATAGTTTTTCATGGAATCTCATCCCATTTGAACTGGGGCAGAGACGGAAATCAAAGTGCCCTCTGTTGACCCAGACAGCTGTCTGACCAGTGACCAGTGTGGACCACCGCCCTGTGCTCACCCTCCCTCCCAGCTTCCATTTGCAGACTTAGAATTCTGTAGATGTAAGGAGACAATCGAGTTATTGTCAGGTGTCAGGCAGTATGCCTCTGTGCCCTTGGACAGGATCTTATTTGATAATTTCGAGAACTCTGCAAATTAGGGTCTAGTAGGCACCACCCCTCTCCCACCTCCAAGACTGCCATGTCCTAATCTGAGAACCCTCAAATATGTGACCTAAATGGCCAGAGGAGGCTCTGAAGATGTGGTTGAGGGAGGGGTCATGAAATGGGGCAAATATCCTGGATTGGCTGGGTTGGCCCAATCTAGCTGGTGACTTAGAAGTTGGGAGACCCTTTCTCAGCTGATACGGAAGATGTAGGAAAGCGGTTCTAAAGGATGGAAAAGGCAAAGAAATAGGTTTTCCTCCAGAGCCGCCCAAAGGAACCAGCCCAGGTGGACTCCTAACTTAAAATCCTAAAATAACAAGTTTGTGTTGCTTTAAGCCTTTTAATTTCGGGGCAATTTGTTTAGGGCAATGGAAAACCGCCTGAATTCTTGTGTTATGGTGAAGATAAAGGCTCCAAGGCCATGCGGCAATTGGCAGAGCTGGGGAAAACCTGGGTCCGGTGCGTCCAGCTCCAGATTGCCACCTGGCCTTCCCGATGGATCTGAAGGGCTAAGGCCTGAGGCTCAGCCACTTCTCAGCCGGCGGTCCCTTTAAGGACTGGGCGGGGGCGGGGCCCGCAGTTGCCTGGAGACCTGCCCGAGTCTGGACGCTCCGAGTCCCGCGCAGCACGTCCCCGCCGAGGTCTGGCAGCCAGGTGAGCGCCCTGCCGGTGGTCCTGCGTGCGCCACTACAGACGTGACGGCCAGGTCCGGCTCTTTAGCCAGGCGGCCGCAGCCCCAAGGGCCTGAGCGGGTGCGGTGGGCGGGAGGTGCGGGGCACCCCAGACTCAGAGAACGAGCGTTCCTTTTTCGCTGTCTGATGAAGGAATAAATCACGATAATACGACCTCACACCAGGGAGAACAGAACATCAAAGTTAGTGGGAAAAATGCCAGGAGAAACAAGATTTGCCTTATTTGTAGGTTGGAATTCATTGACAGGACTAGAAAGCCTATCTATAGCAAAGACTCACCTGGGCCTCCCTGGAGAGAATAATGGGGCTTTGAAAGAAAGAAAAACGGGATCATGTTGGTGAGAGCAACCCCGGGTGGCTTGAGGTGGCAGGTGGGGTGTCCAAAGGATACCATCCAAGCAGTGAAGGGTATGGGGAGCTCACTTGCACCCCTCAGGGTGTGAGGGGAGACTAGACCTTGACCTTCACCCCAGGACTCATCTGTGTGTCTTGCTTGTTGGACTGCATGTGATCCTTTCAATGGGGCCAGTTTGGGGGGCCATGAAAACTATGGCTTTGGGCAAACATCATGCCATTTGTCTTCTGGCATGGGAGGCACTCAGTCTGGCATAGGGATTAGGCAGCCAATGACTTCAAGTTCAAAAACAGGAAAGTGACATAAGAATCACTCCATTGGGGGATCCCTGGGTGGCTCAGCAGTTTAGAGCCTGCCCTGGCCCAGGGCGCGATCCTGGAGTCCCGGGATCGAGTCCCGCGTCGGGCTCCCGGCATGGAGCCTGCTTCTCCCTCCTCCTGTGTCTCTGCCTCTCTCTCTCTATGTCTATCATGAATAAATAAGTAAAAAAATCTTAAAAAAAAAAAAATCACTCCATCGTTGATAGTGTGTTCCATACTTTCAGGGGTTTCTTGTGCATCACTTCATGCAATTCTTTTTTTAGATTTTATTTATTCATGACAGAGAGAGAGACAGAGACAAAGGCAGAGGGAGAAGCAGGCTCCATGCAGGGAGCCTGACGTGGGACTCGATTCCAGGTCTCCAGGATCAGGCCCTGGGCTGAAAGCAGCACTAAACTGCTGAGTCACCTGGGCTGCCCTGGTGCTGTTCTTTCTATTTGATATCTGAAGCAGAAGGAGATTAACCTCAAGAACACACAGCTGGTAAGGTGCAACGCGGGAGCCTGAATCCAGCTCTTAAGCCCTCAGTCCTGCAGATGTAGTGAGAGATGGGCTTTTAAAGTATAAATTTGCAACATGAGGCCATAGGGATTGAGCAGCTAGCTATTTCTCATGTATTAGCTTACCTTCTTGCTGAAACACTATTTTAAAAGAAATGGTAAGTGGCGGTTCCAGTTTTTTAAAGAGTTTTAGGGACAACCAAGGAGATATTTTTATAAACTGGTGGTACTTGATAGTTGTAATTTTTCAAGCTTTGGGAGGAGAACGATCATGACATTGGGTTGTAAAGCTAGAAGTTTAACTACAAGTGAAACCTGCATGTATTTAGAGAGGTGATTTTTATTTTTCAGATGACTCTGATCAGCACCTTGAAACAAACAGTAAAGTAAACTTTAGGACTTCTAAAGACAATGGTGAAAGAAAAGAAAAGAGCAGACAAAAAGGGGGATAAGTCTGCCCGCTCTCCCTCCTCTCTCTCCGATTATCCAGACTTTGCCAAACAAGATGGCAACACACCTAGACAGGAAATGTCCCCTGGTGCTGTCCCAACATTGGACATACAACTCAGTGAATTGATGCCCCGAAAAGAGTCCAAATATGATGAGCAGCAGGATGAAGATGCCACTCAGTATGAAGAACCCATTCTCACCAAACTCATAGTTGAAAGGTGATTTTAATGGGCTGCATCTTCCGTGTTCTCCTTTCTACCACTTTGATGCTCTCTGTTCTCTCTCTCCCCGCAATCTCATACTTTGGCTTTCCCTGCCCCTTTCCTCCCTAGATGATTATAAACACCTAGGTCTCCCTCCTGGAGTTTGAGGTTCAAATTCTTAACTTCCTACTGGACATCGTCCACTGGTCATCAAACCCCCTGTGTCCAAAAGCAAAGACTGCAGGACTTGAAATGAGATCTGGATTAGAGTCACCTCTGCAACATCAGCACCATCATTGAACTTTTCTAAGCCTCAGGTTCTTTTTTTTTTTTTTTTTTAAGGTTTTATTTATTTATTATTCATGAGAGGCAGAGACATAGGCAGAGGGAGAAGCAGGTTCCCCATGGGGAGCCCAATACGGGACTCTATCCTAGGACCCCGGGATTATGACCTGAGCCAAAGGCAGATGCTCAACCCCTGGGCCACCCTGGCGCCCCTAGTCTCAGGTTCTTAACTGAGGAAAATACACTCATAGAAGGTTCCTCTACATGTTGCTACATTTCTTCCAGCCATTGGCTTCTCCACTGCCCTCTGCTGATTTCTTCCTTCCTCTCCAGGCTGTCCTCCTCCTCTCCTGTGCTTGTGTATTTCTTTTTCCTCTATGCTCACTCCACCTCCTCATGACCTCTTGACTTGACTGTTGGATTCATTTCATAAAGATTTCCCTGCTTTTGGGATCCCTGGGTGGCGCAGCGGTTTGGCGCCTGCCTTTGGCCCAGGGCGCCATCCTGGAGACCCGGGATCGAATCCCACATCGGGCTCCCAGTGCATGGAGCCTGCTTCTCCCTCTGCCTGTGTCTCTGCCTCTCTCTCTCTCTCTCTCTGTGACTATCATAAATAAAATTTTAAAAAAAATTAAAAAAAAAAAAGATTTCCCTGCTTTCAGGCTCCTCCTGAGCCTCTTATAGAGATTTGCCTTCTTAATTGTTTACATCACTCCCTGGATTAGTTATCTGTCCTATTAAGTCACCTCGTGATAATTAAGACAAATATTATCTCACACAGTTATGAGGGTCAAGAATCTGGAAGCAACTTTTAGCTGGGTAGTATTGGGTTAGGATTTCTGGAGGTTCAGCCAAGATGCGAATCTAATACACCTTAAGTCTAGTGGGTACTTGGTCAAGATTTATCACTTGAATGATATTAGTGGTCACTTTTATTTTTATTTTTTATTTATTTTTCTTTTTTTTAAATTTTTTATTTATTTATGATAGTCACAGAGAGAAAGAGAGAGAGGCAGAGACACAGGCAGAGGGAGAAGCAGGCTCCATGCACCGGGAGCCCGATGTGGGATTTGATCCCGGGTCTCCAGGATCGTGCCCTGGGCCAAAGGCAGGCGCCAAACCGCTGCGCCACCCAGGGATCCCTTGTCTTTATCTGACTTATTTCACTTATAGTACTCTCTAGGTCCATCTATATTGTTGCAAAAGGCAACATTCCATTGTATAGATGTGTATGTATTTATGTATATACCACATTTTCTTTTTTCATTCATCTATGGATGGACACTTGGGTTGCTTCTAAATCTTGGATCTTGTAAGTAATGCTGCAATAAACATGGGGTGCATTTATCTTTTCAAATTAGTGTTTTCATTTCCTTTGAGCAAGTATCCAGTGGTGGAATTGTTGGATCATATGGTATTTCAACTTTTAATTTTTTGAGGTATCTTCATATGGTTTTCCAGGGTGGCTGCACCAATTTATATTCCCACCAACAGTGCACGAGGGTTCCTTTTTCTCCACATCCTTACCAATACTTGTGTCTTGGGTTTTTTTGTTTTTTTTTTGGGGGGGGGGGTTGAGTCTAGCCATTCTGACAGATATGAGATGATATCTCACTGTGGTTTTGATTTGCATTTCCCTGATGACAAGTGATGTTGAGCATCTTCCCATGCATCTGTTGGCCATCTGCATGTCTTATTTGGAAAAATGTGTATTCAGGTCCCCTGCCCATTTTTTAATGGGATCATTTGTATCTTCGGTGTTGAGTTGTATCAATTTTTAATATATTTTATAAGTTAGCCCCTTATTGGATATATCATTTGCAAATATCTTCAGTAGGTTGCCTTGTTTTGTTGATGGTTTCCTTTGCTATGCAAAAGCTTTTTATTTTGATGTAATACCAATAACTAATTTTCACTTTTGTTTCCCTTGCCTGAGGAGTCCTATCTAGAAAAATGTTGGTATGGCTGATAACAAAGAAATTACTCCCTGTGTTTTCTTCTAGGAGTTTTATGGTTTCAGGTCTCACATTTAGATCTTTAATCCATTTTTAGTCTGTTTTTGTGTATGGTATAGGAAAGTGGTCCAGTTTCATTCTTCTGCATGAAACTGTCCAGTTTTCTCAACACCATTTATTGAGAGACCATCTTATTCCCATTGTATATTCTTGCCTCTTTTGTTGTAGATTAATTGACCATATAAGTTGGGTTTACTGGGCATCTATTCTGTTCCACTGATCCATGTGTCTATTTTTTTCCCAGTACCATATTGTTTAGATTACTACAGCTTTGTAGTATATCTTAGAATCTGGGATTATAATGCCTCCAGCTTAATTCCTCTTTCTCAATATTGCTTTGGCTATTCAGTATCTTTCATGGTTCCACACAAATCTTAATATCATTTGTTCTAGTTCTGTGGAAAATGCTGTTGGCATTTTGATAGGGATTTCATTGAATCTGTAGATTGCTTTGGGTAGTATAGACATTTTAACAATATTCTCACAATGCATGAGCATGGAATATCTTTCCATTTGTTTGTATTGCCTTCAATTTCTTTCATCCATGCTTTATGGTTTTTGAGAGTACAGGTCTTTCACAACCCAGGTTGAGTTCTTAACTCTTTCTGCTATTATTAGTGTATGGAAGTGTGACCAATTTCTGTCAGCAGACGTTTATTAATGAGCTACCACGGACCAGCTCTGGGTTGAGCACTATAGAAGGATATTAAAAAGTAGGAAATATGGTCTATGTAGGGAGCGCATAATTATATTCTACATTGTGCTCTTTCTAGAAAAACTCAGCTGAGTGTCAGCAGTATGCTCTTAGTTGAGGGAAGGTGGAGCCTGGGGTTACCCTGTTGTGAGAACCATAGGAGTTGAATATCCTGACATCAGGGTGGTCCGGATCCAGGCCAGGAGCACCTGGAAACATATATGTGGTTTGGGAGTGAGGGGAGGTGTCTATACCATTGAATGGTATATGGCTTCTTTAAAAAATCCCTGAGGGATGCCTAGGTGTCTCAGGTGGTTAAGCGACTCCCTTTGGCTCAGGTCATGATCCCTGGGTCCTGGGATCAAGCCCCGTGTTGGGCTCCCTGCTCAGCGAGGAGTCTGCTTTTCTCTTTCCTTCTCCCACCAGCTTATGTGCACGCGCGCTCGCTCTCTAAATAAATAAATAGATAAATAAATAGTTTAGTCTTTCCCTCCACCATATTCCAGTTTCCTCCCATGGGTTGCCACAATCTCTCATGAATTAAAAGAAAGTCTTGGGGTTTTACAGGTAAATAATCACACAATCTTCCAGTTAAAACAATTGCCTAACTCTTGTCAATATTTATGCAGATTGCCTAAGTTTCCTGAGTTTTCACATGATGCAGAACCTCTAAAACAATATTGAATAAATAGTGGGAAGAGGAGGCATCCTGTTCATGTTCCTGATTTTCAGGGAGTTGATCTTGGTATTTCACTCTCAAAAATCATATATGCTATCTGTTGCCTTTTCATAAGTAGTCTCTTATGTTTAGGTAGTTCCCTCACATTGTACTGTGACTAGAATTTTTAAAGAAATGATTACAGAATTTTATCAAATACCTTGCTGGCATCCTGCTATAAACCTACAGTCTTTTTCCTTTGATTTGCTGATGCTATGAATTGTGTTTATAGACTTTCTTTTTTTGTTGTTGTTGTTTGTTTGTTTTTTTGTTTATAGACTTTCTAATGTCAAATCTTCCTTGGATTCTTGGACAAATCCCAGTTTGGTCATGGCTGTCACCTGATCATTTTTCAAACCTGACTTACCCCAGAGCTTAGGGTTGAGTGAGATCCCGAATTGCATGTTATCCACCCAGTTCTGAACTCAAAATCTGAGCACTGTTCTGAACCTCCCACTTCTCCAAAGCCAGCACATCAGCAAACTCTTCTGGCCCCATGTCTAGAATATATCTTTAAAAAAATTTTTTTTTCTACATTATCCTAATAAAATACACCTAACATAGGGAGTGCCTGGGTGGCTCAGTGGGTTAAGTGTCTGACTCTTAATCTCAGTTCTTGATCTCAGGGTCAGGAGTTCAAGCCCTGTTCTGGGCCTGCTTAAAAGAAATACACATAGAATTTCCTATTTTGACCATTTTAAGTGTACAGTTTAGTGGCATTAAGTGTATTCACCCTACTGTGTGACCATCAACACTATCAATTTCCAGAACCTTTTTCATCATTCTGGACACTGTCCAGAATAAACTGTCACCTTCCATCTTCACCCCTCTTCACTCTTTCCTTTGGCTGTTAGCTCTTTACACAGTCTTTGGCACATAGCAGCCAGCCAGAGTGTTCTTCTGATGTTAATCTGACCTTGTCCAACTCCCTTCTTAGAACCTTCTCCAGATTCCTCCTAGAGCTCTGGGTTTTACTGTGGCCCTCTGGCCTCTCCTCTTGCCCTCCTGTGTTCCAGCTGGGTCACCCTCCCTTCTGTTGGCTGACCTTGAGCTGTCAGGTTCTTTACTGCCTCAGGGCCTTTGCACTTGCTGTTCCCTCTTCCTGGGATCCTCATCCCAGGGTTCTTCATAGGGCTGTTTGTTTCATGACCTGAACATCTCAATTCAGCTCTCATATCCTCTGAGAGGCCTCTGCCTTGACCTCCTGTACACAGCAGCCTCCTCCTCCTTATTCCCTGATCACGTCTTTCACAAAAGCTGATCAGGATCTGGAATTATCTTGTTTGTTTGTTTCCTTTGTGTTGTCTGTCTCTACAGTGAACTATGAGCTCCCAAGGGCAGGAACTTTCCTGTCTTGTTCACAGCGCCAGACCAGGGCTTAGAAAGGGGCACAGGGACCCTCGGGGCATGTTTATTGAGTGAATGAGTGTGAGATGTCACTTGGACTTCTTCACTGATGTGAATTGTCAATTTAACTGTCACTTAGATTTGCTTATGCCACTCATTGCCTTTAGCTTTATTTCTTCGTAGCTATGAAGGTGAAAAGGTCCATGGACTATATGAGGGAGAAGGCTTTGCAGTCTTCCAAGGATGTTGCACCTACCACGTGAGTTACCCATTTTGGGAACGGGCTGGGAGGAAGGTCAGAATGTCCTGTGAGAGTTTTAGATTAGTATTTTCAGAAAAGACCATTAATGGGGCACCTGGGTGGCTCAGTGGTTGAGTGTCTGCCTTTGATTCAGGTCGTGATCCCGGGGTCCTGGGATTGAGTCCTGCATCAGGCTCCCCACAGGGAGCCTGCTTCTCCCTCTGCCTGTGTCTCTGCCTCTCTGTGTCTCTCATGAATAAATAAATAAAATATTTAAAAAAAGAAAAGCTCGTTGGTTCTTCAGAAGAAATTAGAAGTATTTTCTGCTCATTTTATTGTGAATCCTGATGACCTATTTTTACGGTAAAAACATGGCTCCATACAACTGAAGTCATCATTTTAGATTTTCTTTTCTTGATTTGTATTTATTGTACATACAATATTAAGGTGACTAAATGAAATAAGGAAGAGGAAAATCCCAGTATCATCATCATCCTTTCCCAGGAAATGTTTTGGGTGTGCTGTGTGTCATTTTTGTTCCTTGAATGGAAGTATCAGCATTTATGTGGGCCTATTGGTTTGGCAGATAAACTCTTGAATCTTTTTCCACTTATGAATACTTTGCTATATTGCTGCATGGTTTTCATAACTTAAATATTTTGTGGTAAAACATATATAAAATTTATTGTTGTAATGATTTTTAAGTGTAGAGTTTAGTAGTGTTAAGGGCATTCACATTGTGGTATAATCCTCCCCACCATCCATTTCTGGAACTTTTCATGTTTCCAGGCTGAAACACTGTCCCCATCTAAACACTAACCTCCATTTCTTCCTCTATAAAAATAAAATGTATTTTATTTATATATAACTTAATTATATACTGTATATAAATATACACGATATTTAATTATATAACATATATAAGTATATATACTATATATATAGCACAGTGTTCTGACTTATTATTCATTACATACCATAATTATTAGATACTTTTAAGGTGTTTTTATTTTTTTGCCATCAATAATGATACAAAGAAACATGTGCTTATAATAAGAACATGATTATCAAAGAAATGTGCTTATAATAAGAACAAATTTTTGTGGTTGGGGTCATAGAGCATGGGTTTCAGTACCCTGATTTTTTTCCCCACTAAACATATGACATGTTCTTATTCCTGTGTCATAAAAACTCCTAAAAATGCCATTTTTATGGCCAAGTGATACTAAAATGTCCCATCTGGCCTTTGCCAGTTTTGGAATAAGCTGTCACGTTCATTCTGATCAGAGAATTCTTTCAGCACCATGGCACTAAATGTAGCCCTGGTGTGTGAATACTTCAACACGAACCTTAGTTCTTTTCTTTCTTTCTTTTTTTTAAGATTTTACTTATTTGAGAGAGAGGGAGAGGGAAAGAGAGAGAGAGAGAAGAGGAGAAGAGAGGAGAGGAGAGGAGAGTGTGTGAGCAGGGGGAGGGGCAGAGGGAGAAGTAGACTCACTGGTGAGTAGGGAGCTCCACTCAGGACTCAATCTCAGGACCCTAGGATCATGACCCGAGCTGAAGGCAGACGCTTAACTGACTGAGTCACCCATGCGCCCAAGACACCCAGTTTATTACGTGGGCCAATCCCTCCCAGGCTGCTGAAGTCGCAGTATCAGCTCCTCCTACCCCAGAGGGTTTGCCTTGGTTACCTAAAGCTCAAGCTGGACCCAGTGGCCTTGCCCTTCCCATACATGTGGGGACAAACACCCTCTGTTTCTAGATGATCTTTTCTCCACCCATTGCCTGCTACATGCCCTGTAAGCTCTCCATATTTTCCTCAGACTCAAATTATTTTGATTAAAAATCATCATCAGGGGATCCCTGAGTGGCTCAGCAGTTTAGCACCTGCCTTTGGCCCAGGGTGTGATCCTGGGGTCCCGGGATCGAGTCCTGCATTGGGCTCCCTGCATGGAGCCTGCTTCTCCCTCTGCCTGTGTCTCTGCCTCTCTCTCTCTCTCTCTCTCTCTCTCTCTCTCTATGTGTATCATGAATGAATAAATAAAATCTTTTTTTTTAAAGTTAAAAAAATAAAAATCCTCATAAGTTACATCTCCTTTATTTTTTTTATTTTTTTATTTTTTTGTTACATCTCCTTTAATTTGTGAGAGCGGCAAATCCAGCAGAATAACTCTGTAGCCCCAGGCCCCACATCATCAGACCTCAGGTTTATCACACATTTAGATCACCATCCCCTAAAGATAATAAAACCAAACACTTCTTGAACCCTTTGCCCTTACCCTGTAGATGCAGCGTGATCCTTTCCAGTCTAATTTGTTAAAATACTGGTGGTTGTGACCATCATCAGTTCCATAATAACAAACAAGAACCAGCCTATGGTTAGAAAACCGCTCCGTGGCAGCCTGCCTGGGGTGAGCCCACATTAACCCTTGCTGGTCAGTAAGGGCTGTCATTCTCCAGAGAAGCGTGGTCAAGAGGATAAGCAACATTACCTGGGGGATTTTTTTCAAAATGCAAGTTCTTGGGCCCCAACCCAGACCTGCTGATGAATCAGTCTCTGGGGTGGGCCCAGAAAATCTGTGTTTCCACAAACCCCAGGCGGCTCTGAAGCACAGTAGAATCTGAGAACCAGAGTTAGAGCACTGTTTACTCAGGGTGTGTCCCCAACACCCATCCCACATCTAACAAGGTGATTCTAAGGCAAAACTGGATGTATTCTTACCTTTCTTTTCTCTGATAGCATTTAGACATTCAGGTGTGCTAAGTTTTTAGTGATTAGTTTTATATGTTAACAGTACACACTAAATATAAATGGACTATACTGACAATAGTATATCATGTACATACATGAATATGTCCAAAGACACAGACACACCAACACCGATAAATCCTAGTAAGTAGCAATCGAGTAGTTGCTAATGTCCAGATAATGGTTTTCACCGGGTCTGTCTAGTTTATTTTTTATTTTTTTTAAATTTTTTGGGGTCTGTCTAGTTTAAATAATTTTTTAAAATCCTTGCATTTGGAAGTGCAAAACCAAAAGTGTATGAATTCTTTTGAACTACAGCATTTTTCACTGCTTAATTAGGAGAGGACGACACAGAGTGAATTTACAACTCATTTCACCACTGCATAGGACTGCATGGTGTACATTTTGGGGAATTTGGACAAGTATATTTATGCAAATGGAAAGGGGATAAGGCTCCATCCTAAGAACTAAAACCACAGTGGCAGCTGTTGTGTAGAATCAAAGACTGGTGCTAAGGGTTTGTTGTTCTGTTTTGAAGGGTATGTTTTCAGAAGGACTCATGCATGGACAAGGGACTTACGTTTGGGCTGATGGTCTGAAATATGAGGTAAAGCACATAATAGGTAATAGTTTTTAAACTGTAATTAATGAAACTTTTAATGTCCAGCTTCCCACAGTTAAACCCACTACTTTCATAAAAGTAATTCAGCACATGAGTTTAAGAAAGTCCATAGTACCAGAGAATATAGGCGAAAAGCCTTGTTACTGTACAGGCTCCTCTGTTGATCGTTACCCATTTCATCTGTAAATTCTAGAGGTCCCTGTGTGTTCTGTGCATGTACAGCACACATGCCTATATTTGGCCTTTCTTACTCTTTACAAATACAAATAGTTCATTATACATTCTCTTCTGTACCTTTATTTTTTTGGAGCTCAGACTGTAGCCATTCATCCAGCTTCACCTATTTTTACTGGCCACTTTTATCCCTTTTTTCAAGATGGGTTGTGGGTCTCAACCCATCTTGATGGTTTAAAGGAAATGTATATTTTTTAAATCAATAGCTGGAAGGCTATTCTAGATATTGCAGTTGCAGAGCTGCTAGTGATGGCATTTATAAGTGGTAATGAAAATAAGAGGGGGATCCCTGTGTGGCTCGGCGGTTTAGCGCCTGCCTTCGGCCCAGGGCCTGATCCTGGAGTCCCATGATCGAGTCCCATGTCGGGCTCCCTGCATGGAGCCTGCTTCTCCTTCTGCCTGTGTCTCTGCCTCTCTCTCTCTCTCTCTCTCTGTCTCTCATGAATAAATAAATAAAAATCTTAAAAAAAAAAAAGAAGACACATGCATGTAATGTACATATTCAAGTAGCAGCCAAGTGAGGGAAACAGACATGTTTGGGCCAGGTGGGCAGCTCACTGGGGCTGGACAGTGGGAGACAAGCACTCAGAGGCTCAGGGGAGCCTGAAGATCTGGTGCTTTGGGGCCAGCCTCTCCAGGGAAACTTTACCCGCAGCACCCTGCCTTCTAACCTGTGAGTTTCTGGAAGCTCTCAGGTGGGAATCCTTCCGGTAGGCATAGACCCTTCCATACCAGCTTAGATAGGAGGGTTGATGGACAGGATTTGGGCTGTCACAAAGGTACCTTCAGGGAGGTCAGCTAGCCTCATGCAATCTGGCCCATGGTCAGGCCAGGCCACCCTGTCCTCTTTCTTCTGCTGGCCGGATGCCTCTGGTGAGTTCATGTTCCTGAGAGAATCCAGTGGCTCAAGGCTGTGGTGCTTGGAACTGCGTGCTGCCCACTCAGCTGAAATCCTGGCCCCAAGCAGAGCAGATTCTCTAGAAGGCACCCACAGGGATGTGGTTGGCTGATGTGTCTGCAGAATATTTTGATGAACCACAAACATAAAGAAGAGTTTCCACCAGTTGATCACCAAGCCAGGCTAATCACTGGTGTCCCCTGAGGAGAACACTGGAACCCAGACTCTAAAGTTCCTAAGGCCAGGACAAAAACCAACACCTTTTCATGTTATCCATTTGCCTCTTGGAACCTTGTCTACACACAGCTTCCAGCTGTTTTATCCTGCTGGGGCTTCCACTCCGGGGAGGGGAGGGGAGAGAGGACAGGGTATGTTAGAGAAGGAAGGGGGAGGGTAGAAGCTGATGGCCGGGATACTCCACTGTTTCCACAGAGGAGAGACAGGAGCAGTGTGCAGTAGTCAAGGAGATGTTGCAAACCATCCATGGGATTAGGGGTCTCACAACTGCTTTTTCTCACTGAGCTTTCTTATCCTAGGGGGAGTTTGTGAAGAACATCCCCATGAACCATGGTGTGTACACGTGGCCAGATGGCAGCACCTATGAAGGAGAAGTGCTACACGGTGTGAGGCAGGGATTTGGTATGTTCAAATGTGGCACACACCCTGTGTCCTACATCGGCCACTGGTGTCACGGCAAGAGACATGGGAAGGTGGGTGAGGCGGCCACGTAACTTCTGCCCGTAGATAGGGTGAACAAATACAGGGGGTGGGAAATGGGGGGCTGTTGTAAAAGTATATTCAATTGTTGATTGATGTGAAATTCACAGCACGCAAAACTGACCAATCCAAAGTCAGCAGTTCCGTGGCATATAGTGCCCTCGTAGCCTTGTGAGACCCCCACCTCTGTCTAGCCCCAAAACCTTTTTGTCAGCACTCCAAAATAAAACCCTAGGCAGATATTTCCCATCCCGAACCCCAGCAGCCCCTGTCTGCCTTCTCTCTCTATGGGTCATCTATTCTGGTTGTTTCGTATAAATGAGACCCTACAATATATTACCTTTCATGTCTGGCTTCTTTCACTCAACATCATGTTTTTTTGAGATTCATCCATGTTGTAGGTACTTAATTCCTTTTGGTGACTGAATAATACTGCTCCAGTGTATGGATGGACCACATGCTGTTTATCTGTTCATCCTTTGATGGGTATTTGGGCTGTTTTCATCTTTTGGCTTCTGTGACTAGCACGGCTATGAATGGGTGTGTAAGGATGTATTGGGGTACTTGTTTTCAGTCTCTGGTGTATAAACCTAGGAGTGGAGTATGGTAACTGGGTGTTTAACATTGTCAGGAACCTTCAAACTGTTTTCCACAGCAGCAGGACCAGTTTATACTCTTTCCGGTAATGCACATTATATTCACTTTTAAGTCAAGGTTGCTCTTCCTGGCACTGCTATTTCCCTTCTGTATAGGATTATAAAATACCGTAGCCATGTTCTTGGAAAATGTAAGAAAAGAGTCTACCATTATAATCATCACTCTGCTCAGATTTAGACTGTTCTGTCAATTGTATTGTGTTTTCTTTTCCTCCTCCCCCCTCTCTCTTCCCTCCCCTCCCCTCCCTTCTCTTCTCCCCTCCTCTCCTCTCTCAGCTCATAGCAGTTCAGACTAGGATGGGGGTGGTGACTTCTAGACCATGGCACCTGGATGCAAGTCAGCTTGATGATGGGGAAGAAAAGAGAAAAATTGCACGCTTCCTCACACACACACACACACACACACACACACACGCACGTGCAGTGAGATGAACCAGTGAATAAACAAGCAATCTGAGGCCATTTGGTGTAGATCCAAATACATGGTAGCTAGTACTATTCCCTAAGAGGAGTCACCAAAGAAAGGTTACTCCATGGTCACTTATACTCAGAAATAATACAATTTCACTTTATCACAGATAGAACCCATCTTTCTTTATACTCAGAGGCAGTAAAATAAGTATGATGATGAATGGATAGAACAAAAGTGGTTTGGGTACTGACATGGGATTCCTGAGTGGCTCAGTCAGTTTAAGCGTCTGACTCTAGATTTCAGCTCAGATCTAAGCATCTGACTCTAGATTTCAGCTCAGGTCATGATCTCAGGGTCCTGAGATCGAGCCCCATGTCAGGCTCCCACTGGGTATAGGTGGAGCCTGCTTGGGATTCTCTCCCTCTCTCCTTTTTGCACCTTCCTCCTGCTTGTGCAAGCACTCACTCGCTCCCTCTCTCTCTTTCCCTCCGTCCCTCTCTCTCTCTCAAAAAAAAGAGCAGGGAGCGGGACTGACCTTTACTTGTACAGAAGGATCTACCGCTCACTTTAGGTAACAACAGAACAGGATTGTTTAGGTACTCATCTGACTCAAAGTTACCAAGTAAATGGATAGACCGAATATAATGGATGTGGTCATTCCACACCTTACTGTGATACCTCATCATTAGGGAGTAATTGATCTGTGATGTGATGGCTACTTTACCATATCCTTGATTACAAAACAGAGACCTACCACGGGTTAGGTGTCTTGCCCATGTATGACATTGACTTCCATGGGGTTAGATTCCTTAAATTCATGTACTTTTTAATCTTTACCTTTAATAAACATTTGTTTTATGAGGCTTGATATTTTTTAATGATATTATTTGTTTTAGGGCTCTATTTATTACAATCAAGAGGGTACCTCCTGGTACGAGGGGGACTGGGTACACAACATCAAAAACGGCTGGGGGATAAGATGGTAGGTATCGCTGCTGCCACACGTGGGGTGTGGGTGAAACATGTGTTTGGGGGCCCAAATAATTTTCACTTAGGTGACTTAAAGATAAGGTGCAGAGGGGCGCCTGAATGGCGTAGTCTGTTGAATGACCAACTCTTTTTTTTTTTTTTTAATTTTTATTTATTTATGATAGTCACACAGAGAGAGAGAGAGAGAGAGGCAGAGACACAGGCAGAGGGAGAAGCAGGCTCCATGCACCGGGAGCCCGATGTGGGATTCGATCCTGGGTCTCCAGGATCACGCCCTGGGCCAAAGGCAGGCGCTAAACCGCTGCGCCACCCAGGAATCCCGAATGACCAACTCTTGATTTTGGCTTGGGTCATGGTCTTGGGGTGATAGGATCAGGCTCCACATCAGGCTCTGCACTGGGCATGGAGCTTGCTTAAGATTCTGTCTCCCTCTCCCTCCCCCACCCCAGCTCATACACGTGCTCTCTCTAAAATAAAATAAAATCTTAAAAAAAAAAGATAGGGTATAGAAATTCCAGGGAACACATTTCCTATATAAGCAGGGTAGAATATCTAAATTCACCCCAATATAATCTCCATAGTGATGAAAACATTCAATGGAAAATTTAGAGAAACATTATATTAAGTGAGGTTTAATCATACAATTTCACTTTATCACAGGTAGAACCCATCTTTCTTTGTTCTCCATTAATCACAGATATCTATTTCTGTATGTTTTCAGAAGACTCTTGACATGTTTCTTTGATTTTGGATCAAGCTGATAGAGTCAAATATTTTAAGGACTGGAATATTCGGGGGAGAAATGTTAAGTAATAATGATTCCATAGGGAGTTAGCTTTAAAAGACTTAAAATCCCTGTTCTTATCTACTTTATCACCTTATTAAATGATCAGAGGATTTAATAAAGTGGTTTATCCTACTCCTAAGATGATTATTTTTACTGACCACATGCCTATCCATTGAATTTAAGAAGACTGTATGGGCACAAGGGTTGGATTTTTCAAAGGTGTTTAGAGAAGTTTTTTTTTTTTAAGATTTGTATTTATTTATTTGAGGAAGAGAGAGAAGGATAGAGAGAAAGAGAATGATCAGTGATGAGGGGCAGAGAGGGAGGCAAAAGCAGACTCCCTGCTGAGCAGGGAGCCCAGAACCCTGAGATCCTGACCTGAGCCGAAGGCAGACACTTCACCAACTGAGCTACCCAGGCACCTGTAGAGAAGTTTAAAAGTCTTCCTAAAGATAAGTATAGTATGTAAAATAACTGACTGTTTTCCGTTTTTTTTTTCTTGTCCCAGTTACAAATCTGGAAACATATATGAAGGTCAGTGGGAAAACAACATGCGCCATGGAGAAGGCAGGATGCGGTGGCTGACAGCCAATGAGGAGTACACGGGTCAGTGGGAGAAGGGGATCCAGGTACTGTGCCAGCTGGTGTGACCGGAACACATCCCCACGGGGGCACTGATCTTCAGCGCATGTGTCACTCCATATATCATCTGGTGACCTAAAACTTAAGCTCTGTGAAATATAGAAACCCGAAGTATGATTTACTTGTCCAAACCATCTTTTTTTTTTTTTTTAAAGTACATTTTATCATTTAGGTTCCTCTGAAGGTCTTATGCATACCAGTGAGGTCATGGCATTGGCAAATCCATCATTCCCACAGCTCACATGTGGACCAAAACAGTTCTTTGTACCTTAGAAGCAATGTATTTCCCGCACAGAACAGAAAGGCTTTATTGATGTGGTTAATTTCATATGGTTTATATAGTTAGGATTTTCTAATAATAACTGCATATTAATCTGGTAATTGGGAGCCTTGCTAAGAAAGCTTTGTCTGTTTTTCTCACTTGTATGCTTTTTCTTATCCTCCTTTGCACTGGCTCAGACCTCTTGGTGTGGTTGGTACTGAGTGGAGAGAGCAGCCAGCCTTGCACTTTGCCTGAGCCCTAGCGGACAGCACTCGGTCCTTGAGTGATGTTTGCTGTGGGGTTTTCATGGGTGTTCTTGATCAGGCCAAGGAAACTCTCTAATCTTAATTTGCTTATAATTTTTATCATGAATGGATATGAAGTTTGTCTAATGCTTTTTCTTTTTTTTTAAAGATTTTATTTATTAATGACACATAGGGAGAAGCAGAGACACAGGCAGAAGGAGAAGCAGGCTCTATGCAGGGAGCCTGATGTGGGACCTTATCCTGGGACTCCGGGATCACATCCTGAGCCAAAAGCAGCCGCTCAACTGCTGAGGCACTCAGGGGTCCCATCTCATGCTTTTTTCTGCCTCTAGTTAGATAATCATGTGGTTTTTCTTTTCCAGTCTGTTGTTAATGTTGAATTACATTGATTGATTTTCTTTCTTTATTTTTTTAGGGGCGCCTGACTACTCAGTCAGTTAAGTGGCTGCCTTCGGCTCAGGTCTTGATCCCAGGGTTCTGGGATCAAGTCCCACGTCAGGCTCTCTGCTCTGCAGGGAGCCTGCCTCTCCCTCTGCCTGTGCATCTGCCTCTCTCTGTGTGTCTCTCATGAATAAATAAATAAAATCTTTAAAAAAGAATCCATTTCTTGCTTTGACTCTGTCTTTCCCCCACCTTTGCTTGTTTCTTAAATTCCACATATGAGTGAAATCATGGTATTTGTCTTTCTCTATTTGACTTATTTCACTTAGCATTATAGTCTCCAGCTCCATCCATGTTGTTACAAATGGCAAGATTTCATTCTTTTTTTAAAATTTTATTTATCCATTCATGAGAAACAGAGAGAGAGAGGCAGAGACACAGGCAGAGGGAGAAGCAGGCTCCATGCAGGGAGCCTGACGTGGGACTCGAGCCCCGGTCTCCAGGATCACACTCTGGGCCGAAGGTGATGCTAAACCGCTGAGCCACCCAGGGATCCCCTCATTGTGGTTTTGATTTGTATTTCCCTGATGATAAGTGATGGGCATTTTTTTTCATATGTCTGTTGGTCATCTGGATGTCTTCTTTGGGAAAATATCTATTCATGTGTTCTGCCCATTTTTTATCTGGATTATTTGGCTTGTTTTGGGTGTTGAGTTTTATAAGTTCTGCATGTACTTTGGATACTAACCCTTTATCAAATGAGTAATTTGCAAATTTCTTCTCCCATTCTGGAGGTTATTTTTTAGTTTATTGATTGTTTTCTTCACTGTGCAAAAGCTTTTTATTTTGATGAAATCCCAATAGTTTATTTTGTTTCCCTTGCCTCAGGAGACCTATCTAGTAAGGACTTTCTATGGGTGCTGTCAAAGAGGTTACTACCTGTGTTCTCTTGTAGAATTTTTAGGATTTCAGATTTTACATTTAGGTCTTTAATCCATTTTGAATTTATTTTTGTGGTGATCTAAGAAGTGGTCCATTTTCATTCTTTTGCACATAGCTCTCCAGTTTTCCTGACAACATTTGTTGAAGAGATTTTTTTCCCCCCACTGGATGTTCTTTCCTGCTTTGTTGAAGATTAATTGGCTGTGGGACACCTGGGTGGCTCAGTGGTTAAGTGTCTGCCTTTGGCTCAGGGTATGATCCTAGGATTCCAGGATCAAGTCCTACATTGGACTCCCCACAGGGAGCCTGTTTCTCCCTCTGCCTGTGTCTCCGCCTCTGTGTGTGTGTGTGTGTGTGTGTCTCTCATGAATGAAAAAATAAAATCTTTTTTAAAAAAAGATTAATTGGCTGTATGACTGTGGGTTTTTTTCTGGATTTGCTGTTCTGTTCCATTCATCTGTCTCTATTTTTGTGATGGTACCAAACTGTTTTGATCACTACAGCTTTGTAATATAACCTGAAGTCCAGAATTGTGATGCCTCTAACTCTGCTTTTCTTTTTCAAGATTGCTTTGGCTATTTGAGGTCTTTCATGGTTCCATGCAAATTTTAGGATTCTTCTAATTCTGTGAAAAATACTGTTGATATCTCGATAGGGATTGCATTAAATGTGTAGATGGCTTTGGATAATATAGACATTTTACCAGTGTTTGATCTTCCAATCCATGAGCATGGAATGCCTTTCCATTTCTTTGTGGCCTCTTCCGTTTCTTTCAGAAGTGTTCTATAGTTTTCAGAATATAGGTCTTTCACTTCTTTGGTTGAGTTTATTCTTAGGTATCTAATTATTTTTGCAGTTGTAAATGGGTTTTCTGACTTTCTCTTTCTGCTGCTTCATTATTGTTGTATAGAAATGCAGCTTATTTCTATAGGTTGATTTTGTGTCCTGTGACTTCACTGAATTTGTGTATCAGTTCTAGCAATTTTTTGGTGGAGTCTTTCAGGTTTTCTATATTGAGTATCATGTCATCTGCAAATGGCAAATGTTTCACTTTTTCATGGTAAGAGTGGACTTGTGTGTCTTGTCCTATAGGAAAAGCTCTGTTTTTCCCCAATAAGGATGATATTAGCTGTGATTTTTTTTCCCCATATGGCCTTTATTATGTTGAGCTATGTTCCCTCTAAACCTACTTTGTTGAGGGTTTTATCATGAATGGATGTTGTACTTTGTCAAATGCTTTTTCTGCACCTACTGAAATGATAATGTGGTTCTCATCCTTTCTTCTATTGATGTGGTGTATAACATTGATTTGTGAATATTGAACCACCCTGGCAACATAGGAATAAATCTCACTTGATTGCAGTGAATGAGGTTATACTTTTTTTTTATTTTTTATATATTTTTTTGAGGTTATACTTTTTTAAAGAGAGAGAGAGAGTAGCGTGTGGGTGGGACACAGGGAGTTGTTGACAGAGAGAGAGAATCCTCCTAAGCAGGCTCCACACTCAGCACAGAGCCCAACATGCAGCTCAATCTCATGGCCCTGAGATCACGACCTGAGCTAAAACCAAGAGTTGGATGCTTAACCAATTAAGCCACCCAGGCACCCCTGTCTGTTTATTCTTGAGTAAGTTTTAGAGGTTTGTATTATTGAAGGAATTTGCCGATTTCATAGAAATTTGTTGGTACAAGGCTGTTCATAATAGTCTCTCAGGATTCTTGTAATATATACTATATGGGATCTATAGTATTGTTTCCTATTTCTTTCAGTACCAGTTATCTATGTTTTCTCTGTTTTCTTCAGTCTTGCTAGAGGTGTATCCATATCATGAAATTCTCTAAGAGCCAGTCTTATTTATTTTCTCTTGAGTTTTTCCAGTCTTTAACTTGATACCTACTCTTTGTTATTACCTTCCTTCTGCATGCTTTGGGTTTAATATTCTCTTCTTTTACTTGAGTTATAGGATGGAAGCTTTATTGACTTGAGACATTTCTTCTTTTCAAACATAAGCATTAAATACTAAATTTTTCCTCTTAGCACTGCTTTCTCCAAATTCCATTAATTCTTTTTTTTTAGGATTATTTATTTGTTCCTGAGAGACCAAGAGAGAGAGGCAGAGACATAGGCAGATCCTAGGACCCTGAGATCATGACCTGAGCCAACCACTGAGATACCCAGGCGCCCCTGCATCCCACTAATTCTGATATATTTTAATTTTTGTTCAGTTCAAAATATTTTCTAATTTCCCTATGACTTCTCTTGGGTGTATTATTTTGACATATGTCATTTAATTTCCAAATAGTTGGAGATTTTTCCAAATATCCTTTTGTAGTTGATTTTTTGGTGTAATTCTCCTGTGGTCAGAGTACATATTTTGTATGATGACATTTCTTTTTTTTATTAGAGTTTAATTTGCCAACATATAGCATATTACCCAATGCTCATCCCATCAAGTACCCCCTCAGTGCCCATCACCCAGTCACCCCCACCCCCCGCCCACCTCCCTTTCCACCACCCTTTGTTCGTTTCCCAGAGTTAGGAGTCTCTCATGTTCTGTCTCCCTCACTGATATTTCCCACTCATTTTCTCTCCTTTCCCCTTTATTCCATTTCACTATTTTTTATATTCCCCAAATGAATGAGACCATATGTTTGTCCTTCTCCAACTGACTTACTTCACTCAGCATAATACCCTCCAGTTCCATCCATGTCGAAGCAAATGGTGGGTATTTGTTGTTTTTCTTTTCTTTTCTTTCTTTTCTTTTCTTTTCTTCTTTTCTTTTCTTTTCTTTTTTATTTATTTATTTATTTTTCTTTTCTTTTTTTTTTTTTTTTGGTATTTGTCATTTCTAATGGCGAGTAATATTCCACTGTATACATAGACCACATCTTCTTTATCCATTCATCTTTCGATGGACACTGAGGCTCCTTCCACAGTTTGGCTATTGTGGATATTGCTGCTATAAACATTGGGGTGCAGGTGTTCTGGCATTTCATTGCATATGATGACATTTCTTTTAAATATGTCATGGTTTATTTGGGCCTCAGGATATGGTCTGTCTTGTTAAGTGTTATATGTATTTCTGCTTTTGTTGAACGGAGTGTTCTATGGATGCCAATTAGATCACACTGGTAGTATTGTTCAGCTTTCCATATCACATTACTCATTTTCTGTCTACTTTTTCTTTTTTTTTTAATTTTTTTAAAATTTTTTTTATTTATGATAGTCACAGAGAGAGAGAGAGAGAGAGAGAGGCAGAGACATAGGCAGAGGGAGAAGCAGGCTCCATGCACCAGGAGCCCAATGTGGGATTCGATCCTGGGTCTCCAGGATCGTGCCCTGGACCAAAGGCAGGTGCTAAACCGCCGCGCCACCCAGGGTTCCCCTGTCTACTTTTTCTACCCATTTCTTTTTTCTTTTTTTTTTTTTTTAAAGATTTATTTATTTATTTATGAGAGAGAGAGAGAGAGAGAGAGAGAGAGGCAGAGACACAGGAGGAGGGAGAAGCAGGCTCCACGCCGGGAGCCCGACACGGAACTCGATCCCGGGACTCCAGGACCGCGCCCTGGGCCAAAGGCAGGCGCCAAACCGCTGAGCCACCCAGGGATCCCCTCTACCCATTTCTGAGAAGAGTGGTGAAGAGTCCAAGTATAGATTCATCTATTTCTTTCAAATCCATCAATTTTTGCATCATACATTTTTAAGTTCTGTTGTTAGGCATGTACATGTTTAGGACTGTTATGTCTTCTGGGTAAATTGACCATTTTTATCATCTGGTCATGTCCCTCTTTAGTCCTGATCATTTCTCTTCCTCTGAAGTCTTTCTCTGGTGTGAATATAGCCACTCCAGCTTTCTTTTTATCTTTTTAATTTTAATTGTGGTAAAATACACATAACTGAAAATTTATCATCTTAACCATTTTTAAGTGTCCAGTTTAGGGGCATCCACCCCCACCATCATCTTCAGAACTCTTTTCATCTCCTCAGGCTGGGACTCTGTCCCCATCACTCACTCACACCCCTTCTCCCAGCCCCCTCCTCCACCCCTGGCGCCCACCATTTATTTTCCTGCCCCTATGAATCTGACTCCCTTAGATATCTCATATAAATAGAATTATATAGAATTTATTCTTTTGCAACTGGTTTATTTCACTTAACATCGTGTCTTCACGGTTCATCCATCTTATCCATCTTATTTTTAAGGCTGAATAATATTCTGTTGTATGTTTGTATCATCCATTTGTTTATGTGTTCATCCATTGATGAACACTTGGGTTGCTTTCACCTTTTGGTTATTGTAATAATGCTGTTATGAACATGAGTGCACAAGTATTTGTTTGATTCCTCGCTTTCAATTCTTTTCAGCATATACCCAGAAGTTCTAGGAAGATATATACAGAGTCATCCCATTGTGAAAAAATTGTGTCTTTCTATGTGTTCTATGTACGTATGTGTAATACATTGACTCACTACATACAATTGCATGTGCCTGGGGAAAATACAGATGAATTCTCAAACTCTCAAGTAGTGGTTATCTCTGCTAAGTGGGATTGAAGAGGGAGCATTTTTTTTTTTTAATGAGGCTGTATGTAAAAATAAATAAAATTTAAGGTAACGATTTATCAGTATCAAGTCAGGCATTTTATATATACTATATTCAGTCTTTATATCCAACCTGCAGGATAAGTGTTATTTTCATTTTATGGATGAAACCCAGAGGGCTTAAATAATTTGCCTTACGTCAAAAGGCTGGTTAGTAAGTAGATGACACAGAGGCTGAACCCAAATCTGTGTGACTCTAAAATCCATGTTCTTTGTCCTTTGAAGTGAGTCATTGTATTTGATCTATTGACTGAATTTTATTTTAATTTTAAAAGATTTTATTTATTTATTAGAAAGCAAGAAAGTGCAAGTAGAGGGAGGAAGAGGTATAAGCAGATTCTGTGCTGAGCTCAGAGCCTGACGTGGGGTTCCATCTCATGACCCTGAGATCATGACCTGAGCCCAAATTAAGAGTTGGAAGCTTAACAGACTGAGCCACCCAGGTGCCCCTATTGAGTGAATTTTAAATGGATTCAGGTAAAAAGAGGAAATATTTGAGTATTTCCCATGGAAATTTGTTTTGTTTTCAGAATGGCTTTGGAACACACTCATGGTTTCTAAAGAGAATCCCCAACTCCCAATACCCTTTAAGAAATGAATACATAGGAGAGTTTGTGAATGGATATCGTCATGGCCATGGAAAGTTTTACTATGCCAGTGGAGCCATCTATGAAGGAGAATGGGTGTCCAATAAAAAACATGGCATGGTAAGTGCAGACGTGTGAAGAGCACATTTTAAAGATTTTGTGAAGCAACTGGAATACCATAAAAAGCATGTCATTCTTTGGTAAAGTGCATAATCCATTTTTGCATAGGATAACTTACTGTTTTATTAAAATGATTACATGAAATTTAAAACAACTTTCAACATAACATCAGTATCCTATATATTTAGAAGATATTTACTTAGTTTATGTTATGTACATAGATATGTGTGTTAGGGTGGTTTTGTTCACAAGTAACGGAAAATCTAGCTTACTCATCCACAAACAATAAAGAATAAATTGGTGTTTTTCTTTCTTTTTTTCAATAAATTGGTTTCAGGGTTGGTTTGATTCAGCAATGCAGTGATGTCAGGAGTTTTCTTCCATTTACCCATGATGTCTGCTACCATGTTGTCAGCTTTACCCTTAGGCTGCCCCTCCCTCATGACCACAAGATGGATGCTGTGGTTCCAGGCTTCACATCCACATACCACACTAAGTAGAAGGAGAGAAGAAACTCTCTTCTGAGAAGCTTTCCACAAATATCTTCAGTGTGGCTGAGCTGACTTGGGTCATTTACTTACCTCTCGATCAGACTGACTGTTGGCCTGTGTTGGACAAATAGCTAGAGAGCTGCTATTTGGTGATGGGCACTCTGCTAGTCATTAGTATAGTTTAATAAGGCACCTTCTGTGACCTAGAGGTAGCTGAGGAGAGGTTGTGGGACAGACAGAGGAGGAGGAGGAGGAAGAGAGAGGATTCACACAGTGACTCGAGAATCTAGGAGCCTGATTCTATGTGAGCTAAGTGCATGCCTTAAAAACAAAAAACTCCAAAACAAAACTCCAAATCCTTGAAAATGGTACAGAAGTAGATTAGCAGTGGTTTTCCTGAACTGTAAATCTTTCTATCTGCAGGGCCAATTAACTTTCAAGAACGGGCGTGTGTATAACGGTGCATTTTCCAACGACCACATAGTGGAGTTTCCAAATCTTGAAGTTGAGTTCTTAAGTCACCTGGACCTGTCTTCAGAGTCTTCCATCAAGAGCCAATACACTGGATCCTCCATCAGTGCTGGTAGGGGGTGTGCACCTGTCAGATGCATGCAAATTAATTTAAATTATCAATAGAATCTACTCATCAAGACACACTGAATATTTCAGAAAACAGAAGTTTCTGTTTGTGGGGGTGCGCCTGGGTGGCTCAGTCCGTTGAGTGTCTGCCTTTGACTCAGGTCACGATCTCAGTGTCCTGGGATTGAGGCTGGGATCAGGCTCCCCGCTCTGCAAGGAGTCTGCTTCTCCCTTTCCCTCTGCCCGTCTGCCCTGCTTGTTTGTGTGCTCCATCTCAAATAAAATAAATAAATAAATCTTTTTTTTTTTTTTAAAGATGTTTCTGGGGGAGAAACTGCTTTCTTAGTAGGTTTTTGAAATACTTTTCTTTTTTTTTTCTTTTTTTTTTTTTTTTTTTGAAATACTTTTATATCCCACTTTGGTGGAAAATAATTTTGACCTAACATTGAAAACAATTTTTTTAACTTCCAAAAGCATTTTATTTTCTTTTTCCAAAAGCATTTTAATTTGCTAGGTGCAGTGGTAACATTGACAACTTTTAACATTGCTTTTCACCATTATCCCCTCTATTTGCCTTTATTTGCTAGAAATTATCAGAAAGCTCGATAGCAGTGAAAGTATCTCTGTGTTAGGATCAAGCATTGAACTGAATCTCAGTTTGCTGCTGAGTATGTACCCTGAGAAAGATCAAGCAGAGGAAAAGAAGCAGGTAAAAACCTTTCATATTGTTATACATTTATATTTTAAGCTTAAATATCAACAGTCTCCACAGTCTTGGGAAAATATAGCCTTAGGGTAGCTGTCCTGTGTGTCTTTCATAAGCCAATAGATGCTTTGTGTACCATCCCATTTAATTTGCAAGGCAGCCCTAGTGAAGAGGCTTTGTGAGTAAACAGAAGCCTAGATAGAAGGACTCAGTGAATTAACTAGGCCCAAGTCATCCTCACCTCCAGCTTTGGTCTGAAGGCCAGGGCTGTGGCACCCCAACTACAGGACATTAATTCTGCTGTGAATTATTATGGGCTGCTGGGATTTGAAAGAACTTTAAACTCCTAAAAATCATTAGAAATCTAGAAATCCGGGCAGCCCGGGTGGCTCAGTGGTTTAGCACCTGCCTTCGGCCCGGGGCATGATCCTGTAGACCCAGGATCAAGTCCCACGTTTGGCTCCCTGCGTGGAGCCTGCTTCTCCCTCTGCCTGTGTCTCTGCCTCTCTCTCTCTCTCTGTCTTTCTCTCTCTCTCTGTCTTTCATGAATGGATGAATAAAATCTTTAAAGAAAAAGAAATCTAGAAATACTAAGAGACAGGGAAAATTATGTGTACGCAGACTTCATTTGATTAACATCTGGAAAATCCCATCCACCAAATTACATGTTAGTATCACGATCCCTGCTTTGACTGGGGTTTGGTATGATTCTTCTGTGAAACCATTGTTGAAGATATTGCTTGCTACAAGAGAACCAGTGGTACCTCGAAATTGCAAGGTGTGTGCCCCTTTGCTCTTCCTCTTTCTTGTCTCCTCTGGCCCCAGTTCTGTGGGTCTCAAAAACGATGACTCTCCATCCCCCATACTCCCCTCTTCTTGTCCCGGCCAATGTTGTAATTCAGGCTACAGACATCATTCACTTCATCTGCTGCCAGATTCTTGTTAAAAATAAGAACCTTGGGGCACCTGGATGGCTCAGTCAGTTAAGCGGCTGCCTTCAGCTCAGGTCATGATCCTAGGGTCCTGGGATTGAGCCCCATGTGGGGTTCCCCATTCAGCGGCAGTCTGCTTCTCCTGCTGCTCCCCCTCCTCATGTTCTCTCTCTCTCACTCACTCACTCTCTCAAGTAAATAAATAAAATCTTTTTAAAAAGCTAAAACAAAACTTCTCTGATATTCTCTTTGTTATGAAAATAGTACACAATACATGTAGAAAATTTAGAAAAAAATGCAGATAAGAGTTATGGAAATAGTACACGATACTTGTAGAAAATTTAGAAAAATGCAGATAAGAGTTATGGAAATAGTACACGATACTTGTAGAAAATTTAGAAAAATGCAGATAAGAGTTATGAAAATAGTACACGATACTTGTAGAAAATTTAGAAAAATGCAGATAGGAAAAAAATGGAAGAGAATCTCCACCCAGACAAAATCTGGTGACCATCTTTCCAGTTTTGTTCTGAGCAAACATAATTAGAATTGGAGCATTCTGCTCATATAATCTCTTTTTTGTGTGTGTATTTAATCATAGCTCTTCAGTGCCATTAAATATTCTCCTACAATATAATTTTTAGGTGAATAAATGAACATGCATTGATTCACTCCAAAAGGAGTGGTATCCTTATAGTTTTTTTTTTTTTCTCTCTCCCCCTTTCTTTCTTTTTTGGTTTACATATGTATCATTCAGTTTCCACTTTAGAGTTCTTCCCATGACAAAACAGGTAAACAACTACAAGTTTAAAAATAATATTGACTATTTTATGATTATAAAAGCACATGCTCTTTATAGAAAATTCAATTATAGAAAATAGGACCTAGGAAATGAAAAAAATCTGTAACTTGACATTTTAGAAATGCCTCTAAAAATGTCTAATGGTTACATGGTATTTCATAATATAGACATATTACAATCTAGTTAGGGAAACTTCTTTTTTTTTTTTTTCTGAACCTTTTGAGAGGACTTGAGCCCTACAGAAGAGCTGCACAAGCGAGGTTTCTGCATCCCTGCCACTAGCTCCTTGGCACATGAGCATCTCCCATCGCTGCAGATTGGAGACTGAAGCTGAGACATGGGCCTCGCTTGCCACCAAAACTAAGCCATGGATTTTAATTGAATTTCACTTTTTCTCGCAGTGCTCCTTCTCTGTCGCAGGATCCCACCCCAGGCCCCACACCGCATGCAGCAGTCACATCTCTTTAAGTTCCTCCGTCTGTGACGGAGCCTCTGCCTTCCATGGTACTCCGTGGCCTCCAGAGCTTGGAAGATTCTCGCTCGCTTACTATGAAGAATGTCCCTCCATGTGGGCTTATCTGCTGTGTTTGTTATATGTATTCGTTATTATTATTGGATCATTTTGTCAAGATGCAGTATCTTTTTTCGAGCAGGGATTCTGGACAAGCTCTCTTGCCCTTCTAGCTCTGGCCTCTTCCATCAGGTAGTTGCCTTGGCTACCCATGTCCTGTTCCTGAGTGTATATTCAGAACCACCTCGGATCTGATATCAGCCTCTTGCCAACCTGCCCCTGTCAATCTCCCTCCTCCTTACCCTGCACTCACATGGTAATAATGGCCAGCATGTACACAGGAATATGCGCTGGGCATGTTTCCAAACACCTTTATTTTGGTAAATCCCCCCAACAGCTTATGGGGCTGGAACTGTGGTTGTCCCCCTTTGCCAGTGAGGCAGCTGGGGCAGAGAGCAGGGATACCCTTTATCCAGGTCAGGCAGCTTTCCTGGAATTCCAAAAGCACCTCAACCTCTCTGCTTCCCCCACCCCAGCTTCCACTGGGGGGTGGGGGCTGATGTCTGTGAAGGTCTCATTTTTTTCTGTGCTATGAGGCTCAGTTCAAGTACAGCATCCTCCAGGGAACTTCCTTGGGATCCACCTGTCCATTCTCCATGGCTCTGTTCTACCAGTGGCACTTCCTTATGGTGTCTTTCCCAGGTTTTAAGCTTCATGAAGAAAATTCTGTGCTTACTCTAGAACAGTGCTTTAGATAGGGCAGTCTATATATGTTTATCCAATTGAATTAAAATTTTAAAAGCAGGGATTAATGCTAAGAAGAATCAGATGCCTGATGCAACTGCCCAGGTGGGACTCTTCCATCTCCTTGGGGGCCCCAAACACCAGTCCTCACATTTCCTGAATATTTCATTTGGGAGGGAGAGGCAGAGTGTAAGTGGTTTTGGAGAACAGGGCACTGCATATGCTGCAGGGTTACATGTATGGGGAAGTCAAGGTAGCATAAGGGTATTGAGAGTTGGGGAAAATTATAGAAGGTGATTGGGGACAGAGAGGGAGGTTAGTAATGAGTATGAGTATCTTCTATTTCAGACTTTCAGCAGGAAGTATGATGTTAGTTGCATGTTTTAAATCAACCAAGGCTGGGTGTCTCAGTCAGTTGGGTGTCCGACTCTTGATCTCAGCTCAGGTCTCGATCTTATGGTTGTGCATTCCAGCCCCACGTGAGGATCCATGTTGGGTGTGGAGTCTACTAAACAACCAACCCACCAACCAACCAACCAACCAACCAAGCTGGTTGAACCAGCCTTGCGATCCCAGGATAAACCCCACTTGGTGTTGACTTATTATTTGTTTTATAAATTGCTAGATTTCATATACTCCTATTTTCTTGAGGATTTTTGTGTCTGTTTTCATGAAAGATACTGCTTTGTAGACTAGAGGATTTTATTGCTGCCCATTCAAATAGGATGCTACCACATAGCAGTATGAAAGCAATTCCATTGTACTGATAACAGCACTTTTTAAAAATGTTATTCAGAAAATGCATTTTATTAACTGGAGATGAGTGGAGAAAATATAACATTTGTTGAGCTCTTACAGTGATAAGAGTTAAATGCTATTACTTCACATATGTTATCCCATTTAATTTACAAAACGTGTTGTTTCTTTTGCTTTTGTTCTTATTAGGCAAGATTAAGACATGCATGGTTTTTTCTTTGTAGGTAGAATATGCTGTCTTAAGAAATATCACAGAATTGAGAAGAATCTATTGCTTCTACAGCAGCCTAGGATGTGATTGCTCTCTGGATAATACCTTCCTGATGACAAAGCTTCACTTCTGGAGGTTTCTAAAAGACTGCAAATTTCATCACCATAATATAACTCTTGCTGATATGGACAGGGTATTAAGTAGTGAGTATTCCAGATCACATCTTTTGTGTTTTTTTAATTAAGATTTTATTTATTTATTTGAGAGAGAGAGCGAGAGAGAGCGAGCATGAGTGGGGAGAGGAGCAGAGGGAGAAGCAGACTTCCTGCTGAGCTTGGAGCCCAAGACGGGGCTTGACATGGGGCTTGATCCCAGACCCTGAGATCATGACCTGACCTGAAGTCAGATGCTTAACTGACTGAGCCACCCAGGTACCCCAACATCTTTTGGTTTAAACGGTAGTATAACATCATGTCACCATGAAACCAGTCAGAAAATGTGGAGGGAGTGAGGAAGACAGATCTTGGGAGAGGTGTTCCAGAAATCAACACATGGTTGTCTTCCCAAGGTGCTTAAAATGTACTTGAGACAATTTTGTGAAATAATGGCAGCAGTGAAAGATTATCTACAGCAGGGCCTATGGGCTGAATCCAGCCTCCTGCCTGTTCCCATAAGTAAAGTTTTATTGGAACACAGCCATGCCCATTTTCTCATGCACTGTCTGTGGCTGTTTTTGTCCTATGATACCAGAACTGAGGGGTTGTGACAGAGATTGTGTGGCCTACAAAGCATAAAATATGTACTGTCTGGCTCTTGACAGATAAGTTTGCCTGCCCCTGATCTGTAAAACCCACTAAAATCGTGAGGTCAGAAACAGAGAGGATTAAGGAGGGCTTGTCATAGCCGAGAAAACACTTTAGGTTGTCTTGGGCTTGGGCTTGATTTCAAATGAGAAAGTTCATGTGATAAACTTAATACCTTTGAAGATTTTACTCCTTACAGTTGAATTCTGAGAAGCAGGCCTTGAAAACCTCAAATTATCTACCTGAAAAATAAAATATTAGAACTAATACCTATTTACCTGAAATGTAAGTGTTTGACACAGATTTAGAATCTATTTAGAATTAGAATCATCGGGATCCCTGGGTGGCTCAGCAGTTTAGTGTCTGCCTTCTGCTCAGAGCATGATCCCAGAGTCCCAGGATCAAGTCCCACATGGGGCTCCCTGCATGGAGCCTGCTTCTCCCTCTGCCTGTGTATCTGCCTCTCTCTGTGTGTCTTCATGAATAAATAAATAAAATCTTAAAAAAAAATTAGAATCATCAATCACATGTGGCTCAGACCACTTTGAAAAAACACTGGCACACGGTATCTTGTAAGTTTCTTGAGCAGTGACCAGATCGAGATCTTTTGAGTGGTACTTAAGTTTTAAGTGGGTGTGTATATGCTGCTCATTGGTATTTACTAGCAAAAAAGATACTCCGTCAAACTCAGTTCTTTGTATTGCATACCAGGAGCAAAATAAAAAATAGAAGGCTTTAGAAAATACTAGGCATCAAAAATGAAATCTTGATATTTGCAACAAATATGGATAGACCTTAAGAGTGTTTTGCTAGGTGAAGTAAGTCGGACAGAGAAATACAAAGAGTGTATGATTGAACTTATAAATGGAACCTAAACAAGAAGGTCACAGATATAGAGAACAGGCTGGTGGTTGCCAGAGTGGGGAGGGGTGGATGAGATGGGTGAAAGGGGGGGTCAAAAGATACAAACTTCCAGCTATAAAATAAACGTGTCACAGAGGCTGTGACTATAGTTAAAAATACGGTGTTACATGTGAAAGTTACTAAGAGGGGGTGCCTGGGTAGCTCTGTTGGTTAAGCTTCTTCCTTCTGCTCAGGTCATGATCTCAGGGTCCTGGGATCAAGTCCCATGTCGGGCTTCCTGCTCAGTGGGGAGCCTGCTTCTCCCTCTCCCTCTACTTCCCCTGCTCCTGCTCTCTCTCTCTCACTCACTCTCTCTCTCTCAAAAAATTGAATCTTAAAAAAAAAAAAAGAATAGTTGCTAAGAGGGTAAATCTTAAAAGTCCTCATGGCAAGAATAAAAGAGAAATTTTTGTAACTCTGTAGGTGAAGGATATCAATAAGACTTATTGTGGCGGTCAATCTGCAACATATGGTGAATCATGTCGCAACACTTGAGTACAATGTTGTATTGTCAATTATACTTCAATTTAAAAAAATACTAGGCATCCTTTCCAATTTTCTTTATTTTAGCCAATAGTGACATTCCAGTTGAAGAAATTCATTCTCCGTTTACAACAATACTTTTGAGAACGTTTCTGAATTACCTCCTGCTCTTGGCTTACCGCATCCATCACAAAGAATACCAGTAAGTACTACTTCCAGGGCTCTGAGTTCATCAGGTGCCCCACGTTTCACAAACATTAACTACTCAACCATGAGATACCAGATTAAAATTTAGAATACCCCTCAGATGCGAGTTATGTTTCCATATTGAATACTGTTCTCAGGATTTTACTCAGAAATGGTCACCACCAACTCTTCCATAGGCTAGAATTTCCTGTCTTTCTCAGGGAAAAATGGATACTTTATCTTTAAAAAAAAAAAACTTTTTATTTTGAAATAAATTTAGTTTTATAGAAGTGTTGCCATATTAGTACAGTGAGTTCCTCTCCATCCATCACTCAGCTTCCCTGAACAATAACGTCTTGCACAGCCACAGAGCACTTATCGTAGTGAAGAAACAAATGTTGGTTAATACTAATGAAATCGCAGACTTTATTTGGGTTTTCCAAGTTTCCCCTGATGTCCCTTTTCTGTTCCATGTTCTTTGCGTTTTGTTATCCCATATCTTCAGTCCCTACAACCTGTAATAATTTCTTATACTTTTTTTTTTATGACCTTGACACTTTGGAAGACTACTGGTCAGTTATTTTGTAAATATCCTTTGATTTTGGTCTGCTGATGTGTTTTCATCATTTCCCTGAGGCTTGGGTTTTGGGAAAGAATACATGGAGGTGAACTGCCTCTGGCATCACATCACATCACATCACATCACATCACATCACATCACATCACATCACATCCATCACATCAGGGGTATGTGATGTTGGATTGTCTTATTACTGGTGATGTTAACCCTGTAATGTTTGGTTACTGAACATTTGGCTAAAGGGGCGGTGGCCAGGATTCTCTACCATAAATATATTGTTTCTCCCTTTCTGTACACTCATCATTTGAAGCAAACTACTGAGTCCACTCTGTAGGGAGAGGAGGGAATTAAGTTTTATCTCTTGGACAGAGGGGTGACTGAATCTGTCTTGGCAGAAACAGAAGCCCATCGCTCTTTCTGTGTTTTACCAAACTGATGACTGAGAACATTCACCCAAATGCCTGCCGTGTAAAAGGTAAATACAAAACTAACAGCATTATATTTATTAACTGTTTTTCCCCCAGAATGTAGCTTTGTAATCATCTTTTGACTGTTTATCTTTCCATTATGTCTTTAGGCAATTTATTCAGTGGACAGCAGCGAACACTCTATTCCATGAATTATATCGACAAGACCTGGGAGATTTATACACTTTACTGCAGACCACACACAGCTCCTCCCCACGAGCCTTCCATGAAGATGCGACACTTCCTCTGGATGTTGAAAGTAAACACTCATGATCGAGACTGGTTTTATATTAATAAAGAATTTTGGCTATTTTTTTTTTTTTTGAGAAAGAGTGAGAGACTGTGTGCACACAAGTAGGGGGAGATGCAGAGGGAGAGAAAGAATCTCAAGCAGGGTCCACGCTCAGTGCAGAGATGTGGGGCTCAATCTCACGACATTGTGATCATGACCTGAGCTGAAATCAAGAGTTAGATGCTTAACTGACTGAGCTACCCAAGCACCCTAGCATTTTGGTTTTCAGTAAAGAAAGGGGCACCTGGGTAGCTCAGTTGGTTGGGTGTCTGCCTTTGGCTCAGGTCTTGATCATAGGGTCCTGAGATTGGGCCCCACATCAGGCTCCCTGCTCAGTGGGGGGTCTGCTTCTCCTTCTGCCTCTGCCCTTCCCCCTATACACACACACACACACACACACACACACACACACACACTCTTTCTCTCTCAAATGAGTAAATAAAATAAAGAAAGAAAGAAAGAAAGAAAGAAAGAAAGAAAGAAAGAAAGAAAGAAAGAAAGAAAAGAAAGAAAGACAATGTATTCTAGCTGTGATACACAATGAGGTGAAGATCAGGGATCTTCATAGCCATTGAATGTTTGCTGAGCCTCTTTGGGAAGAAGTGAGTAATTCTGGGATCCATAATGGAGGAAGGACCTGAGGCAGAGGGAGCACCACCCCATGTGCTTCCCAGTGAGGGGAAGGCACAGGCAGCCTCAGTGCCTTTGCTAATGCAGACCTTGCCATGTAAGAGAAGATGAGGTGGGGGTGGGGAAGCAGATGTCATTTAAAAAAATGATTGTTCATCAAAAAGTAATTTGAAGAAGCTAATAGTTTATAAAATAGGATAGTCCTACAATATCCTTGTACTAACTCTTGGCAGTTTTTGTTTTAATTTACACCATGGGAAGATAAATGAGAAAATGAGTCAAATACTAATAGGGAATAGAGTGCTTTCAGGAGGTCTAACAGTGTCATGTGTGTGTGTGTGTGTGTATGTGTGGAAAAGGGACAGTGACCTAGTGTCTACTAGAGGAAAGTAGCTTGTTAGAAGTATCTGTGTTTGGGGGAGGAGTATTGTATGGCTGTTTATTTGTTCACTTTCCTCCTTTCTCCATGGCCTCATATTGAAGAGACGAGGTCATCATTCCTCTAGATGGGTCAGCCTTCCGATTTGGGCTGGCTGCATCCTCCCAGAGATCATTACCATGTTCTTCTCTTCCCCCGCACATCCACTGAAGCAGTACAGTTAGAGGCTTGTCTGGATTCTGGGTTTCTTCCCCTCACAAAGCCACAGGTGGTTCTGTGTTGCATCGCCTCAGGAATGTTCCCGTTGAGTGATACTGAGATGGATCAGTGGGTTCACGTGGTGTCAGTACGATTCTTCCAGTAGAACTTACGAGCCTGGTTTGCACGCAGCTTAGGAGAGAGGAGGGTGGGCCAGCACAGAGCCAGGCCCTGCGAGGTGCACTTTCACTTAATCCTTAATCTCGGCAGCACTGACTTTAGGAGAGACAGTGTGTCCTGGGCCAAATGCTCTCTGGTTCAGTATCTCCGAGAGCAAACCTCCTGTTTGCAGTGTTGATGCGGACAGGGTCTACACCTGGACTTTCAGGGAGTCTTCTTGTGTCCAGCCTGGCCTGCAGCATTACTTCCAGCGGGGTCTCCTTCCTGAGTGCCCACAGCACCCTGATTCTGTGGCCCCCAGTGCACCATCTCCCTACTTGTACAGCTGGGCCAATAACTCACATCTGGATCATCTACTTTTCCAACCCCTCGGCCCTTTGTTTATGCCTCTAAAGACACTTTTCTTTTTGGAGGGATTAGGGAAGGTCTAGAGAGGTAAATACCAATGTTAATCTAGAATGCTTTTCAAGAGGATCAGTTTCAAAGATACGCATTTCTAGAACATCTCCTTAAAGTGTCATATGGGGGATCCCTGGGTGGCGCAGTGGTTTAGCGCCTGCCTTTGGCCCAGGGCGCGATCCTGGAGACCCGGGATCGAATCCCACGTCGGGCTCCCGGTGCATGGAGCATGCTTCTCCCTCTGCCTGTGTCTCTGCCCCTCTCTCTCTCTCTCTCTCTGTGACTATCATTAAAAAATAAAATAAAATAAAAAAAAATAAAGTGTCATATGGATATAAATTGACACTAAAAATATGTAGCTATTTGTAATTACAGGCCATTGTGGTTTAATTGGTTGATTCTTTTGCAGGACTTTAAAATGATAAATAAAGAATTAACAGCAACCAAATTCGTGGAGGTCATCGCAGAGGATAATCCTTTCATACATGACGGTGTTGACAGCAACTTTGAACTTGAGGTTTGTAAAGAGGTGTCACAAATAGTGCAGATATGGTTGAGGCTGTCCTGCCTTGGATACAAATAAGAACCAAGATTTGACTGAAAAGCATTCTAACCCCATACATAAATATGTGAATGTCCATATGCATGTGTGTGTATACATACATGTGTGTATAGCTGTGTGTATCTATATAGCTGTATCTCCTTGATTGTTAGAAAACTAGAGTTAATATAACAAAGAATATTTCAGATGTCAAGAAGTAGTGAATGAAGTCAAAAGGATATGAAACTACAGTGGATCCTTGAATAACACAAGTTAGGGACACTGACACCCCTATGCAGTCAGAAATTCAGGTATAACTTTGATTCCCTCAATGCTTCACTACCAATAGCCTGCTGTTGCCTGGAAGCCTTACAGATAACATTAACAGGCAATCAACATATATTTTGTATTACATACTGTATTTTTTTTTAAGATTTGTATTTATTTATTCATGAGAGACATAGAGAGAAAGGCAGAGACATAAGCAGAGGGAGAAGCAGACTCTGCACAAGGAGCCTGATGTGGGATTGGATCCCAGAACCCTGGGATCACAACCTGAGCCCAAGGCAGACATGCAAGCCCTGAGCCACCCAGGTGGCTTTATATACTGTATTCTTACAATAAATAAGCTAGAGGGAAAAAAATTAAAATTATAAGGAAGAGAAAAGACATTTGCAGCACTTGTATGCATAGAAAAAAATCTGCGTATCGGTGGCCCCACACACTTCACATTTGTGTTGTTCAAGGGTCATCTGTATGATGCTATTTCTTGGATAATTTAGCAATTTAATACACGTGTGTGTTTTTCTGGGAGATGAGTCCTATAACCTGTCAAAGACACTGATGGATCTCTAGTGACTTAGTCTAAGTGCCTTCAGTTTTCAGCACTCCTTGCAGAAGGGCTTTGGCCAGTTCAGCCTCCCCAGGCTCAGTCTTTTCTTCTATAAACGGAAGTGGTGCAAACCAGTTAATCCTTCCTCCTGATTGCCCCTCGCCCGACCCCTGCCACCAGGAATCTACTCCTTGACCTTGAGCATTTGCCTCTTCTGGACAGGTCCTAAAGGGTGGGATCTGTGTGGCTCCCCCAACTCAGCTAACACCATTTGCGTTCAGGCCACAAGTGACTCTGTGATGACCTACCCCGGGGGGTGTTGCCGTGGCACCTGAAATACCATGTCTCCCACCTCAAACATGTTCTTCCCCACTTTCCCTGGTCTTCCACTTCCCTCACTGCTGGTTCCTTTCCGACTTCTGCCACACTCATCCTGTCCAAGTGCCCCAGACTTAGGCCTGGGTCCTTTTCTCTAGCTACGCCCACCCTTTGTCTCATAATCATTCTGAGGACAAGGCCAGTGTTTGTATCTGTAACCCAAATCATGCGCTCCAGCTCCAGACGGCCTAGCCAGAGTGGTCTCTTGGGCTTCTAACAGCCCAGAGTGTCCCACACCCCAAACTACAGCTGTGACCCTCATCCTCCCCCTGTGTACCCCCTGTGTTGATGGCACTCCACCCTCTAGTTGTCAGGCCCCCTCCCTGTCTCGATGATTCCTCTCATAGGCCACATTCAAATCTTCAGATCTGGGATCCCTGGGTGGCGCAGCGGTTTGGCGCCTGCCTTTGGCCCAGGGCGCGATCCTGGAGACCCAGGATCGAATCCCACATCAGGCTCCCGGTGCATGGAGCCTGCTTCTCCCTCTGCCTGTGTCTCTGCCTCTCTCTCTCTCTCTCTGTGACTATCATAAATAAATAAAAATTTAAAAAAAAAAATCTTCAGATCTTTTTGGCTCCACTTTCAAGTATATCCAGGATGTGGCACCTCCCACCACCCGCACTGCTTCCACCCTGGCCGAGCTACCCACTGTCACCTAGAAAGCCGCTCACTAATCTTCCTGATTCACCTCTTATCCTCCCACTGCCCAGGGCAGCAGCCAGGTCACTCCCCTGCTCACACCGTCCAGCTTCCCATCTCACTTGGAGTAAAGGCCCTCAAGACACTGATGGTGCCACCTTGCTGAGTCCTTGTCTGACCACTGAGTCATACTTGCCTCCAAGCTGTTCCTGCGACACACCCATCGTGCTCCTACCTCAGAACATTTAAACTTGCTGTGCCCCACCCCGCCATTTTTCTGGGGGCTTAAATAACAGAAATGTAGTGCCAGTAGTCACTGAGTTAAGGTAGAGCTGGTTCCTTCTGGGGCTGTAGGAAAGGCTGTGCTCTGGGCCTCTCCCCTTGGCTTGTTAGGTGGCCATCTCCCCAGGTCTCTTCATATTATCTTCCCGCCATGGGTCTGTCTCTGTGTCCACATTTCCCTCTTATAAGGACAGTGGCCATGTTGGATCAGGGCCCACCCTAATGATCTCATTTTAACTTGATCTCTAAAAATATTATCCCTAAATAAGGTCATATCTGAGGTGCTGGGGGTTAGGACTCCAACTTTTTTGGGAGACATAATTCAGTCCATAACAGTCTTCCCTTTGCTCTCTCACCCCCCATTCATGTCCTCCTTAAGTGTAAAATATATTCATCCCATCCAGTATCTCCCAAGGACTTTGTCATTCCAGTGTCTACACTGGGTGAGCTCCCCACCTGCCACTGTGCTGCTTCCACCTCACGATACTTGTGAGTTCCCTTTAGATCTTATCCAAACTGTAAGAATAACTCCATTTTGAACAAAAACTTTAGGCTGCTTTTCTCAAGCTGACAGGCAAAATCATAAGCCAGGATACACAGAGTAGGCTAGAGCTATTAATTGTAGGCACTGTTTCTATCCGTCTGATGTTTACAGAACACCCACAGTGCGAGGTGGGGTGCTGTGTCTTCAAAATTTGCTCTCTGCTAGGAGAGGAAGATGTAGGACTGACATGAGCAGAACACCTAGTAAGAAAGCAAGATTCTTCTTGTTGTGGGTCACGCTTACAAAGTG
The DNA here is from genome assembly GCF_003254725.2 of Canis lupus dingo. NCBI lineage: Eukaryota > Metazoa > Chordata > Mammalia > Carnivora > Canidae > Canis > Canis lupus. Next base: position 11,200,104 of record NC_064248.1, on the reverse strand, counting down.
GATGTTTGGTATCACCTCAAGGCCAGTGACAATGGGTGCCTGTGTAGGGGCAGGGACCCACTGGCCTGTGCTTTTACTTAAGATAACAGCTACAAATACCAGCCACTAATGATTCAACAAGTGGGATGACAGGCACTTCACACCAGGATCTCATCTGATCCTCATGACAAAGTATATGGTACTGACGCATCTTACAGATGGAGAAATTGATGCTCAGCGTGGTTCAATTCAGCAAATAGCAAAGTCTTTGGGAGGTGGGGTTTGGCATAATGGTAAGACAGTTTATGAGCTTGGTGGGTAGTGAGTGAGAGTTAGGTGGGGTCACAGGAAGAGTCAAATTTGGGGATAAGAAACTAAAAGTGTCCTGCCCTTGAGCTAAGCAAATGTCTCATTTACCAGCCATCTTTGGACAGGTGTCAACCAACTGTTAGCCTAGAGGACACTGAGGTTTCAGGGATGCTAAGCAGATCCCTGGCAGCAGGCAGGGGCTGGCCTGGCACCATCGGTCAAATGAGCAAGCCTGTTCCAGCTCAGACTCACAGGGCTCTGGGTTCAGGACCAAGAGACAGGTGAATGATCAAAGTCCAAGCAAGCTGTCCCTGCTGCAGGTGCTGCTCGGGTGGAGGCAGGCCCATGGTCAGGTGTGCACACAGCCGGGAGGGGCATGGCTGCCAAGTGGGTAACACCTGCACTTGTCACTTCAGATGCCACTGGTCTAAGTAGCTTAAGAAAAAAGGAAACCCTTTCTAAAATGTCCTCAATTAATTAATATAAAATAAACGTTTCCATCAAAATAGAAAATGGCTTATAAGTCTAATAATCGAATGCACATAATCTTTTAAATATTGTAGTTCTTATTTCAAAGAGGCATGCACCCATGATAGGTGGGTGTTGAATGAGGTGGCACCTCTGGAGAAAGAAGCCAACACCCAGGTGACTCACTTGTCCACCTCAGAGTATGTCAGAATGAATAAGACCCTTTATACTTTCTTATGTTTCAGCTGGTTTTCCTGGAATTCTTTGAAGCTCTCTTAAGCTTTGCACTCATCTCTGTTACTGAACAAATGATTAAAGAATATTTAAATTTTCCAAATGAGGACCTGTCTGGAAACAAACATGGAAGCCCTTATATGATGAATCAGGTAAAGGTGTCTTAGAATCTACAGAGCAAGAAATGGTTTCATTGTGGCATGGTTAAACCAATATCAAAACTATCTTGGGTTTTTGTCACCTTTCAGGAAATAATTTAAGACTTATGAAAAAACTTGAGACTTCCTTTCATATTTTGAAAGAGTATATTGTATTTAATTTAAGTCCTTGGGAGACACCTGGGTGACTCAGTGGTTGAGCGTCTGCTCTCAGCTCAGGTCATGGTCCCAGAATTGAGTCCCAGGTTGGGTTCCCCTCACGGAGCCTGCTTCTCCCTCTGCCTACCTCTCTGCCTGTCTCTTATGAATAAATAAATAGAATCTTTAAAAAAAAAAGTTAGGTCCTTGGTCATGACCTAGGGCGTAAACTCCAAACCACAGTAGCAGAGATATCCTGATGAAGGTCAGAGTGCCAACCAACACATTGGGTGAACAAGAAGGGCTAGAATGAAATGTTTCATTACATGATCTAGAGTTTACCAGAGTGGAGAGCCTGTCCCAGAGTGAAGATGTTAAGAAACAGCTCCTGAGTGTGCATGAGATGTTAGATGGGTCCCTTAGGATGTGGCCGGCTCATAGGACAGGCCTGCTGGACTCAAGGCCCACTGCCAGACCTTGGTGGAGTAGGGGCAGTGTCAGCCACTCTGTTGAAGGATCCAGCTGCTGGGGCAAATTGATACCAAGTAGACGTGGGTGAGGCTGTCAGGTTAAATAGGCTTAGAGGATTTCTGAGTTTTGAGCCATTCATTTGGAGCCACAGGGAGTCTTGGGGGCCAATGGAACTCTTCAGACCTGCGCACACAAGCACATTATTTATTGTGTAAAGAGCGACTCTTTCTTTTTTAAAAATTTTTATTTATTTATGATAGTCACACACACAGAGAGAGAGAGAGAGAGAGGCAGAGACACAGGCAGAGGGAGAAGCAGGCTCCATGCACCGGGAGCCCGACGTGGGATTTAATCCCGGGTCTCCAAGATCGCGCCCTGGGCCAAAGGCAGGTGCTAAACTGCTGCGCCACCCAGGGATCCCAAGAGCGACTCTTTCCACAATTCTCTGATGTGTCTCAGACTCTTTGTGTGCTGAGAGAGCTCTATGTTCAACTTTACCTCACAGTCTACCCAATAACCAGATAGGCCTCTTCTAGATTGAGGATATGACTGATGGCTTTTCTGGATCACTGGGGGCCTTATCATGGGCCGTGGTCTGGGGCTTGGCTCTGAGGGAAATGAATGTCTGCCTTGAATTCATCCGTGATTTCATAGATGGCATCACATGGATTCTAATAACCGAGTGTGAACACTGGTCTAGGCGGTCATCCTCAGAAATCACTGGACCATGTGCACTTCAGTTTTTTAATATGTCATTCCAAATGTCCAACAAGGTAAATCCTATTATATCCATACAATAGAGTATGACTCAGCAATGAAAGAACTCATGATATAGGACAAGGATGAATTAAAATAATTATGCAGGGTGAAAGGAGTCAGACAAAAAAAGTACAATTATATAAAATTCTAGAGAGTGCGAAGTAATCTGTAGTGACAGCAGATCAGTGGTTGCCCGAGAATGAGGGAAAAGGGGGGATTCCCAAGAGGCACAGGAAGCTTGGGGGTGATGGATATGTTCACTGTCTTGACTGAGGTGATTGTCTCTCAGGTATAGACATGTCAAAAATCATCCAATAGTAAGTATACTTTATGTGTAGCTTAATTGTAAATTATACTTCATTAAAATCGTGTGTGGGGGCACCTGGGTGGCTAAGTAGGTTAAATGTCCGCCTTTGACTCAGGTCATGATCTCCGGGTCCTGGGATGGAGCTCTGCATTAGGCTCCCTGCTCAGTGGGGAGTCTGCTTCTCCTTCTCCTTCTGCCCTTCCACCCTGGCTTGTGCTTTCTCTTTCTCATAAATAAATAAAATATTTATTTTTTAACTAATTAGTCATTAAGATTTACTTATTTTAGAACCACCCAGGTGCCCCAATAAATATATATTTTTAAAGATTTTATTTATTTGTTCATGAGAGACACAGGCAGAGGGAGAAGCAGGCTCCATGCAAGGAGCCCGATGCGGAACTCGATCCCGGGACTCAGGGATCACGCCCTGAGCCAAAGGCAGATGCTCAACCGCTGAGCCACACAGGCATCCCTGTGTGGCTTTTAAATCTTTTTTAAAAATCGTGTTTGTGTCTCCATGGAAACCCCAAATCCTCTTATGTGTTTGTCCTTGCTCAGAACATCCAGAACAGGAGTTCAAGTGTAGGAACAAGCCAGGAATCAGATCTGGAGGATGGCAGCACCAAGTCATCTTCAAGCAAGCTGGGACTCATGCTTGATCTTAGCAAAATGAGATCAGAGGTTTGCATGTACAACTATAACCACATAACAACAGTTACCTGGTTGCAGTATTAACGAGTTTTGCTCACCTACTGTGTGATGAACACGCTTCTATGTGCTAGTGACCTGCAGTGAAGCAAAAACCTGTCCTCTCGTGGACTTCACATTCCAGTAGGAGAGGGAGACAAGTGAACAGTAATAATAGCTAACTAAGACTCCTGGGGTGTTTACCAGGTGCCATGCACTTCTCAGGAGGAGCTCATTTGACACCCCAAACCAAATCGGGTTCCGTTCCCATCTCTAGGAGGGAGTTGAGGCATGGAAAGGTTAGGTAACCTGCCCATAGTCATGGATCCAGTAACTAGTGGAGCCAGGGGGTCTATATGCAGGCAGTCTGACTCCAGAATTTGCACCCATTACCACAATGCTACACCTCCTCACATTTACGAGGTACAAGTGATAAGGTAAAAAACAAGGCAGGCTGTGGAGTGACAGGGTGAAGTGGTGACAGGTCTTCTGATGAAGTGACATTTGAGCACATGTGAAGGAAGTGGGGAAGCAACCATGGGATTATCTGGAGGAAGAGTATTCTGTGGATGAGAGAAAAGGGGGGAATCCCAAGAGGCACAGGAAACTTGGGGTGATGGAAATGTTCACTTTCTCGACCGAGGTGATTGTTTCACAGGTGTAGACAAGGTGTAGACATGTCAAAAGTCATGGGCATGAGGGTGTATTTGAGTTGTTGAAAGAAAAGTGGATCAGCAGGTGCAGCCACACCAGAGTGGCAGGGCACAGGAATTCAGTGGGGCAGCTGGGCCAGACCAGGAGGGTGCCCAGCCATGGTGCGGGCCTGGCTTTCCTTCTCAGTGAGGCGGGAGGGCCCCAGAGCAGAGATCAGTAGGCTCCCTATAGCTTCACTGTTGACAAACTAGTAAGGAAGATCTTGGAATTATGTGCAGGCTTGTCAGAGGCTGCGGAGTTTGAGAGAGAAAGAGAAGGCCAAGATGATTCAAAGCCTTCTGGTCTGAATGACTGGAAGACACAGTTGTCATTTGCCGTGAGGGAAGGCTGGAGTGGGGGGGATGGAAGTTTGGGGGCAGAATTAGGGAGCTGGTTTTAGACACGTTAGGCTTAAAGTAACTGATCAGACACACCCAGGGGGGCACAGATGGAGACACGAGCCTGGGGTTGAGATCTAGTTGGAAGCAAAAATGTGGATGTGAACAGATTATATCTGGAAATTAATGCCATTAATATTGGGACGTATACACAGTTAACTCTATGCACTAAACACTTTCCAACATCCCAGGGAAGACTTTCAAATCTTTGGTTTCTTGGGAGGAAGGTTTTAGTGGATATAATAACTGTTTTAATTTCCTTAATTGTACAAATAGCAATATTTTATGCAGGTTAAAAATAGTCAAAGATAGTCTCTTTAGCTTAAAGAGAATGGCCTTGTTAATAATTTTCTAATTATTTGTAATGCAGAAAATTAGTTTTAATCCACACTGATGCAGAAATCATATTTTGCTTTATGATTTTTTTATGTAAAAGCCCAAGATCAAGAAGTCTCTAAGTAATGAAAGAATTTCCAAAATGAACTTTAAATCTCCAGGAAAAGGGCTAACCTTTCTTTTGTCTCAAAATGGTGAGTATTTGAATTACTGAATTCTAATGTTTGCATACTGTTGCTTAGAAATGATATAATTCTTATAAAAATGTACAACTGTCTTTTAAAAATATAATTAGGCTGGTAGCGCTACTTCCAATCCTGCCACCCACTTGACAGAGTGAGTTCACTTTCAAGGCATGATCTTGCTGAGGTTTTTTTGTTTTTGTATTTTGTTTCTAGTTCTGTTGAGATGTAAGTAACTTACAGACTGTCGCAGGTATACAGCATAATGATTTGACATATGTATGTTGTGAAATGATCACCACAGTAGGTTTTGTTAATACCCATCATCTCATATAGATAACCAAAAAAAATTTTTTTTTCCTTGTGATAAGAACTCTTAGGATCTACTCTTAACAATTTTCTTCTGTATCACAACTATAGTTGTCATGCTGTAGATTACATCCCTAGTACTTATTTATCTTACAGCTGGAAGCTTATACCACCTTCTTCCAATCCCTCTTGCCCCCAACCGTGGCCTCTGGTAACCACAAATCTGGTCTCTTTTTCTGAGCTTTTATTTTATTATTTTTTAATTTTTATGTATGAGTAAGATCATACAGTGTTTGTCTTTCTCTGGCTGGCTGATTTCACTTAGCATAATGCCTATAAGGCCCATCCATGTTGTCACAAATGGCAGGGTTTCCTCCTTTTTAGCAGATGAATAGAATTCCATTGTATATATACCACAACTTCATCTATCTATCTGTTGGACACTTTAGTTATTTCCATGACTTGATTATTATGGATGCAGACTTCTCTTCCATGTAGTGTTTTTGTTTCCTTTGGATATATTCCCAGGACTAGAATTGCTGGGTTATATGGTACTTCTATTTTGAATTTTCTGAGTACCCTCCATTCTGTTTTCCAGAGTGAATGCACCAATTTACAATCCCTCCAACAGGGCACAAGGGCTCCTCTTTCTCCACAGCCCCGCCAACATTTGTTATCTCTTGTCTTTTCAATGGTTGACATTCTGACAGGTGTGAGGTGATCTCTCATTGTGGTTTGATTTGCATTTCCCTGATGATAAGTGATGTTGAGCACTTTTTTTCCCATGTACTGGTTGGCCACTTGTATATCTTCTTTGGAAAAATGTCTATTCAGATGCTTTGCTTATTTTTAATTAAATTTTTTCTGTTGAGTTGTAGAGTCCTTTAAATATTTTGAATTTGAAGCCCTTATCAGATATATGGTTTGCAAATATTTTTTCCTGCTCTACAGGTTGTCATTTCATTTTGTTCATTTCTTTTGCTTAATTTGATGTCATTCCACTTGTCTATTTCTGATCATGTTGCTTATTCTTTAGGCATCATAACCAAAAAAATCCTTGTCAAAATCCATGTCAAGGAGATTTTTCTCCCGTTTTCTTTTAGCAGTTTTATGGTTTCTAATTTTACATTTAAATTCTTAAACAATTTTGAAATAATTAATATAAATGGTGTAAGGCAGGGATTTAGTTTCATTTTTTTGTATGTGAATGTCCAATTTTCCCAACACCACTTATTGAAGAGACGATCTTCCCTCCATTGAACATTCCTGGCTTCCTTGTCAAGTACTGACTATACACATGGGTTTATTTCTGGGCTCTGATTCTGTTATATTGGTCTTGGCCAGTATCATACTGTTAGGTTTACTATACTGTGTAGTGTAGCTTCAAATCAGGAAGTATGATGCCTCCTGCTTAGTTCTTTCTCAGGAATGCTTTGGTTATTTGGGGTCTTTTGTGGTTTCATGTAAATTTTAGAGCTGTAAATTTTCTACCTATTAAAAATGCCATTGGAATCTTGATAGGGATTGCAATGAATCTATAAATGGCTCTTGGTGGTATTGACATCCTAACAATATTAATTTTTCCAGGTCATGAATGTGGGCTACCTTTCCATTTATTTTTGTCTTCTTTAATTTCCTTCATCAGTCTTGATGTACTCAGAGTAGAGATCTTTTTCCGTCTTGGCTAAATTTCTTCCTAAGTATTTTATTGTTTTGATAGTGTTGCAAATGGGATCATTTTCTTTAATTCTTTTCCTGATAATTCATTGTTAGTGTATGGAAACACTATTGATTTCTGCATGTTAATTTTATATTCTGCAACTTTCTGATTCATTGATTAGACCTATCCATTTTTTTGGTGGAATATTCAGGATTTCCTACATATAAAATCATGTCATCTGCAAATAGAGACAATTTTACCTCTTCCTTTCCAATTATGATATTTTAAATTTCTTTTTCTTGCCTAATTGCTCTGGCTAGGACCTTCCAGTACTATGTTGAATAAGAGTGGTGAGAGTGGCATCCTTCTCTTGTTCCTGATCATAAAGGAAAAAATTTCAGTCTTTCACTACTGAGTATGATGTAAGCTGAGGGCTTGTAATAGATAGTATGTATGTATGTATGTATTTGATTTTATCTATTTGAGAGAGAGAGCACAAGCGGGGGGCGGGGGGCAGAGGGAGAGGGAGAAGCAGACTTTCCACTGACTGGGAAGCCTGATACGGGGTTTAATTCCAGGACCTGAGATCATGACCTGAGCCACCCAGGAACCACATACATAGCCTTTATTATGTTGAGGTACATTCCTTCTGTACCTAATTTAAGGGTTTTTTTAAGATTTTATATATTTCACAGAGAGCACAAGTTGGGGGGAGGGGCAGAGGGAGAGGGAGAAGCAGGCTCCCTCCTGAGTAGGGAGCCTGACATGGGGGTTGATCCTGAGATCACAACCTGAGCTGAAGGTAGATGCTTAATTGACTGAACCTCCCAGGCACCCTTTGTTAAGGGTTTTTATCATAAATAGACATTGACTTTTGTCAAATGCTTTTTCTGTGTTTATGAAGATGATCATATAATTTTTTATTTCATTCATATGAAATATGCATATGTTGGACCATCCTTGTACCCCAGGGGTAAATCCCAGTTGACCATGGTGAATGATCCTTTTAATATGCTAAACTCAGTTTTCTAGTATTTTATTGAATATTTTTGTTCCAGGGATATTGGCCTGTAGTTTTCTTTACTGGTCCTTTAGTGGTCTTTTCTGGCTTTGGCATCAGGGTAATGTTGACCTTGTAAAATGAAAATTTGGTAGTGTTCCCTCCTCTTCAGTTTTTGGGAAGAGTTTGAGAAGGATTGGCATTAATTTTTTTCAAATGTTTGGCAAAGTTCAACAGTGAAACTATCTGGTCTTGGGCTTTTCTTTGCTGGGAGATTTTTGGTTACTAATTCAATCTTACTAGTAATTGGTCCAATCATATTTTCCATTTCTTCTTCATTCAGTCTTGGTAGGTTGTATAGTCCTAAGAATTTCTCCCTTTCTTCTAGGTTATTATCCAGTTTGTTGGTGTATAATTGTTCCTAATAGCCTCTTAGGAAACTTATTACAATTAATACCACAGAAATATATTTGTTTTCATTTACAATTTTGTTGATTTGGGTCCTCTCTCTTTTTTACTTGGTTAGTCTAGCTAAAAGTTTGTCAATTTTGTTTAAGAGTTGGTTTTTTGAAAAAACAATTTTGGTAATATTTCTATTTTCCTGTTCTCTATTTTGTGTATTTCTGCTCTAATCTTTAGGATTTGCCTCCTTCTGCTACTTTTGGATCTAGTTTCTTTTTCTAGTTCCCCATGGCAGAGTTAGGTTAGTTTAATCGAGTTCTTTCTTGTTTCTTAATGTAGGTGTTTCTTGATATGAACTTCTTTGAACTACATTCACTACATCTGTAAATTTTTGTATATTGTGTTTCTATTTTCATTAGTCTCAAGATACTTTTAAACTTCCCCTTTAATTTCTTCTTTGACCCACTGGTTATTAGGGAGAGTGTTAACTTCCATGTGTTTGTGAATTTTCCAGGTTTTCTCCTGTTACTAATTTCTAGTTTTATACCATTGTGGTCAGAGAAGATACTTGATAGGATTTCAGTCTTCTTGAATTTGCTAAGACTTGCTTTGTGGTCTAACACATATTCTATACTAGGAAATGTTCCATGTTTGCTTGATTAGAATGTGTATTCTGTTGTCAGAATGTTCTGTATATGTCTGTTAGGTCCTCCATTTGGTCTACAGCATTGATCACATCTGCTGTTTCCTTATTGATTATCTGTCTGGATGACCTATCTGTTGTTGAGAGTAGGGTATTAAAGTCTCCAACTTTATTGTATTGCTTTTTTTCTCCTTTTGCTCTGTTAGTTTTTGCTTTATTTATTTAGGTACCATGAAGTTGGGTGCATAAATACAATTGTATCTTCCTGATGGATGATTTATCATTATATAATGACCTTGCCTGTCTCTTTTTACTATTTTTAAAGTCTATGTTGTCTGATATAAGTATAGTTACCTCTGCCTTTTTTTTTTTTCTTGATTACCATTTGGTTGAAATGTCTTTTCCACCACTTCACTCAGTCTGTGTGCCTTGAAGACTAACATGAGTTCTTGGATGCAGCTTATTGTTGGATCTTGTCTGTTTATCCATTCAGCTATTCAATGCCTTTGACTGGAGATTTAATCTATTTACACTGAGTAATTATTGATAGGTAAGGGCTTACTACTGCTCTTTTATTAATTGCTTTCTGATTGTTTCATAGAGCTACTGTTGTATTTTTATCCTGCTGTGGTTTCTTTTTTTCGTGTTTTGATGTCTTTGGTATCAGTATGCTCTAACTCTTTAATATCATATTTTTTTTGTGTGTTATCAGTATAGATTTTTTCCCTTGTGGTAATTACCATAAGGCTTATATAAAATGTCTTAAAATTGGAACACCCTATTTTAAACTGATAACTTCATTAGAATTCCTAAATTTTATACTTCTCCCCCTCACGTTTTAGGTTACTGATGTTACAATTTACATACATACATACATACATTTATTTATGTATTTATGGTTTTATTTATTTATTCATGAGAGACACAGAGAGAGGGAGAAGCAGGCTCCATGCAGGGAGCCTGATGCGGGACTCGATCCTGGGACTCAAAGCTCATGCCCTGGACCGAAGGCAGGTGCTAAACCACCTGAGCCACCGAGGGATCCCTATTTACATATATTTAGATTATGTAGCTAATAACAGATTATTGTACTTAGTTACTTTTATTATGTTTTTAAACTTTTGAACTAGAGTTGTAAGTGAATTAGGCACCACCATTACGATATTACAGAATCTATGTATTTACTATTACTAGTGGGTTTTATACTACCTTCTTATGTTTTTATGATGTTAATTAGTATCCTTTGACTTCTACTTAAAGCGCCCTCTTAAGCATTTCCTAAAAGGCAGGTTTAGCAGTGATGAGCTCCCTCTTTTATTTGTTCGGAAAAGTCTCTCTCCTTCATTTCTGAAGGACAGCTTTGCTGGGTAGAGTTCTTGATTGATTCAATATTTGAATAGTTCATTTCATTCTCTCTTGGCCTAAAAAGTTTGTTGATAAACCAGTCAGTAGTCACATAGGTGTTCCCTTATATGTAACTTATTTTCAAAATTCTTTAATTTTGATGATTATAATGTGCTTCAGTGTAGCTCTCTTTGGGCTCAACCTATTTGAGGTCTTTATGGCTTCATGGATCTGGATGTCCTTTTCTCTTCTTAGGCTTGGGAAGTTTTTAGCCACTATTTATTGCTTTAAATATACTTTATAGGGCATCCCCGGTGGCTTAGTGGTTTAGCACCGCCTTTGGCCCGGGGCATGATCCTGGGAACCTGGGATGGAGTCCCATGTCGGGCTCCCTGCATGGAGCCTGCTTCTCCCTCTGCCTGTGTCTCTGCCCCCCCCCCCCCTCTCTCTCTCTCTGTTTCTCATGAATAAATAAATAAAATGTTTTTTTTAAAGGAGGATTTCCTTACAATAAATAAATAAACTTTATATCCCTTTCTCTTCTTCTTCTGGAATTTCCATAATGAGAATATTGTTTCTTTTAATTGTGTTCCATAAATGCCATAGGCTTTCTTCACCTTTTTTTCTCTTTGCTCCTCCGACTGGGTAACTTCAAATGCCCTATCTTCTGGGTCTCTGATTCTTTCTTCTGCATGATCCACTCTGACTTTAAAGCTTACAATTAAATTCTTCAATTTGGTTATTTTTCAGCTCTAGGATTTCGGTTTTGGTATTTTTGATGGCCTCTTTGTTGAACTTGTTTTGTTCTTGCATTGTTTTCCTAATTTTGTATAATTGTATATTCTTGTAGTTCACTAAACTTCAAGAGGATTGTTCTGAATTCTTCAGCAGTTTATAGATCTCCATTTCTTTAGGGTCACTTATTACAGCTTTATGAGTTTCCTTTGGTGGTGTCATGTTTACTTGTTTTTCATAATTCTTGATTCCTTACTTTGGTATCTATGCATTTGAGCAAGGGGTATCGATTTCAGATTTTACAGGCTTGCATTAGCAGAGACAGTTGCTCACCAATAAGCTCAATTTGGGTTTTTGGATGTGTCTGCTGGTACTTTTTTGGGCAAGGGGGCTTGTTATCAGTTCTATTTCATGGCAAGGCCACTGTGTGAGCTCTGAGGTTGACAGGAGAAAGGTGCTGCTGGCTGACAACTGTTTTTAGGTAGGACTGGTGGCTTGGTTCCTTACACAAGTGAGGCTACAGGGTCAGCTTCATGGTTGCCTTGGTGTTCTGGTCAGGCTTACTAGATAGTTGGGGTTGGGTAGTATTCTCAGCTGTATGCAAGTCTATGAATTAGCTTCCCTACTCTAATAGGGCAGCAGGACAGGGTCCTTGGATGGCATGTCTTATTGTTGGGATTCCTGAATCAGACAATTTTGTGAAATAATTCCCTGGCCAGACAGGTTACTGGTTTTGCTCTGCAGACAGGGAAAATTCTAGGCTGTGCTCTCTGTTCAAGTGCAGGGCTGTTGGGTGGGATAAAGACTATCCAACAATGAGGCATGGTGGAAGGGGTGGGGAGTAGTGTTATGAATTAGTTTCTTTGGCTGAGTGGAGAGGGAAAAGCCTTATCTTGAGGTGGATAAGGCTTTTTGTTTGTAGTCTTGACTCAAGCCAACCCATGCCCCCATGTTTCCTGGTTAAACAAGGCCACTGGCTTTGCTCTGCAGGCTTTCAGCTCCGCATACCAGACTGCTCAAGTGTTGTAGGACTACATAGGTTCCAGGTGTTCTGGCCAGGCTTCTGGCTGAGCAGGGCTGGGAGCTTTCCTTAGCACTGGGTGGGGCTATAAATCAGCTACTCTGCTTGGGCAGAGCAGTGGAACCCTCCACACATGGCACTGGCTGCCATATTTTCTGTTAAGTGTTGAATTATACAGTTTGCAGGTGTTCTTGTCTTTCTGTTCAGATGCTGTAAGTCAGGCTATGACTCAGCTCTCCTGCCAGGGAAGCAGGGCTGACCAGGTTCCAGGGCTGGCACAGCTCCTCATTTGAGGATATGAATCAGGCTGATCTGTACCCTGTGGAGTTTCCTGGTCAGATTTCACCACCAACTTGGTACTGTAGGTGTGCAACAATGCTGTTTGCGGGCTGCCACTTGGGTGCTGCAGGTAGGAACTCAGTCTGCCAAGATCTCAGTGCAGTGACTGTTGCAAGACCCCCGGCCCCCCCACTTTTGTTACAATCAAATTCCTAGTGGTTGAGTCCTCAGATTCCCTAGCGGTTCCCATGGGGTAAGACTGGAGGGACCTGTAATGCTGAGGGAACTGGATGTCTACCCTAGTCTCTCTTTCCCCACTGGAGGAACCACAGGCTCAGGGGTGGCCTCACTGTGGTGCTGTGCCAGCCTGAGGGTTGAGGGGGTGGTGTGGGCAGCATTTAACTGCTACTCTTACCCTTCCAGTGCTGCTTTGTTCTCTGTGGTGCAGGGGGGCTTCAGCTTCACCCCTGCATTCTAGGATTCTCCCAGTGGTGTCTTGTTCTGGTTCTTCTTTTGAAGGGGGAGTGAAGTCAGGTGATGACCTATGTCACCATCTTGGTGATGCCACTTCTCCTGGAGTTGACTTTTGAAAGCATGATCCTACCAAGTTGAATCAGTCAGGACAGTGCCCCTCTGGTGTGGGGCCTGCATGTCCATCTCTCCAGCCTGACACTGTTGACTATATCCTTACACAGCCGACTTGTATCTCTCAGGAGTTTCACTCACTTTTTTAAAAAAATTGAAGTATAATTAACATACAGTGTTGTATTAGTTTCATATTACAGATGATTCAACAATTTTACACATTACTCTATGATTTTCAAGATAAGTGTACTCTTAAACCCTCTTTTAAAATTTCACCCATCCCTCCCATTCACCTCTCTGGCAACCACCAGACTTTGTCTCTTTTTTTTTTTTATCCATATTTAAGACTTTGTCTCTTTTCTTCTTGTTTATTCATTTGTTTTGTTTCTTAAATTCTACATGAGTGAAATCCTATGGTATTTGTCTCTCTTACTTCACCTAACATTATACCCTCTAGGTCCATCCATGTTGCAAATAGCAAGATCTCATTTTTTATGCCTGAGTAATATTCCATCATATGCATATATGTGTATAAATAGGTATAAATATGTACATAGTAAGTGTGTACATATACACACACACACCTTCATCTATGGATAGACACCTGAGTTGCTTCCATGTTTGGCTCTTGTAAATAATGGTACAATAAACATAGGGGTGCATATCCCTTTTCAAAATAGTGGTTTCATTTTCTTTAGATAAATACCCAGTAATGGAACTACTGGATCATATGGTAATTTTAATTTTTTGAGGAACCTCCGTTCCATTTTCCACAGTGGCTGCACCAATTTTCATTCCCACCAACAATACACAAGGGTTCTTTTTCTTCCATATCCTTCCCAACACTTGTTATTTCTTGTGTTTTTGATTTGAGCCATTCTGATAGGTGTAGGTGATATCTCACTGTGGTTTTGATTTGTGTTTCCAATGATGAATGTTCATCTTTTCATGTGTCTGTTGCCTATCTGAATGTCTTTGGAAAAATGTGTATTCAGGTCCCCTATCCATTTATTTTTTTCCCTGTCCATTTATTAATAGGATTATTTGATTTTGGTATTAAGGGATTAATACCCAAAGTATATGAAGAATTTATCAGATATTATCATTTCCAAACATCTTTTCCTATTCTGTAGGTTGCCTTTTTGTCTTGCTGATGGTTTTCTTCACTGTGCAAAGGCTTTTGATTTTGATGTAGTCCCCATAGTTTATTTTTGCTTTTGTTCACCTCAGGAGACACATTTAGAAAAATGTCACTAGGACTGATGTCAGAGAAATTACTACCTATGTTTTCTTCTAGGAGTTTTCTGGGGGAGGTCTTTAATCCATTTCATTTTTGTGTAAGATGGTTTTTAAAGATGCTCAAGTACCTCATATTCCTTCTAATATTATCCCCCTCCCTGGTAAAAATCCCCCTAGCATTCTATCTGCTGCTTCTACTTCCCCAACTCTCAGATCATTACTCAGCCCTGTCTACACTGGCTTCCAGCTTCATCCCTCTCCTTTTGCTGGAGTCATCTAATGCCACTGGGGTCTTCCTATTTTAAAAAGGGCCAGCTGTATTCAGTTAAACAGCAAACCATCATACAACCACTTGGGACATTAAAAGCACTAAAACCAAAACAACAAAAATCCCCACCAAATAGGAGGTCCTCTATTCTAACTAATCCTTAGAGAAAAATAAAATTACATTTCTGAGGATACTTAGAAAACGGAAAAAACAGAAACACTCCCTATGAGATATAGTCAAAACTATAACCTAAGAAAATGGATAGTGTTAAATGTTTTCACCATTAAACAGGAAACATGGTAACTTCAACATTTGGCCAAAAAAAGGGTAGAAGGGAGGAGTAATGAAATATAAGGACAGCAGGAGGAGGCATGAACAAAAATATAAACTCCTAAATTATGCATAAAACAAAAATACTAAAATTACTAAAATTGATCATTCTGAAAGCTGGTTTTTTATGTGAGAAGACACCCCCAACCTAGTACAGTCAGGATGAAAGTGATAGAACACATATCATCTCTCTTGGAAGGAAAAAGTACCCACCAATGAGAGTCTTAAAAAAAGATTTTTGTTTATTCATGAGAGACAGAGAGAGGCAGAGACACAGGCAGAGAGAGAAGCAGGCTCCCTGTGAGGAGCTGATACAGGACTTGATCCCAGGACCCTGGGATCACAACCTGAGCCAAAGGCAGATTCTCAACCACTAAGCCACCCAGGTGTCCCAAGATTTTTTTTTAAGTGTAGTAAAAGGATGCTATACATCTCCAAGCTAATACATGTGAAAAATTTGAAATTCTTTTCTAGGAAGATAATAACAAAAATTGACTCAGGAAAATACAAAAAAAAGAACCCTGAATAATCATGGGGGGAAAACCATAAAAAAAGTTACTCTCCTATATTTAATTTTAGGAGCAAAAAAACTTAAGACAGTACCAATATAAGAATTGTTCTTACATTCTTATTTTTAAAACTCTAAAGCTTATGCTAAAAACCTTTCAATTCATTTAACAGAATCAGTATAACCAAGACTGGTTTGAAAATGTGACTCAAAAAACCCCCAAACCAAAACCAAACCAGACCCCTGTTTCTCCACTGGGAAAGAGGCAGGGGTGGGTACATAAAACCTACATGAGTGGGAAGATCCCTGCTGAATTCCCGGAGTCTAAAACATGCTAAATTAATGAAACCTAAACAATATTAATTCAAAAGTTCCTGTCTTTTAATCCACAGAGTGTTTTTTCTGCTCCATCCATTTCTGTGGTTGATGCTCTACTGGATTTTCATCTCACGTTCCTCTGTTCCACAATTTGTTTGGTTCTTTGTGATTTCCATCTCCTTGTGATAAGCTCCTTCTATTTGTACATTGTTTTCCTGATTTCATGGAATTTTCTTCCTGGGTGTGCTTCTACCTCCCTGAGCATCCTTCAAATGGCTATTTTGAACGTTCAGTCGGGTCCATTGCAAACCTCCATGGATAACTTTGGGGCTGGTTGCTAGAAGATTATTGTGCTCTTGCAGTGGTCACATTTCTTAGAGGGTTTGTGTTCTTTAAGGCCTTGTGTTGCTGTCGTTTTATCTGAAACCTCCACTAATAAAACTTTCCTTTGGCCTTGCTAGGGATTCGGAAGCTTTCTCAGACCACCCAAGGCCACACCTGCTCAATATTTCTTAGTCCCTCTTACAGCAGAATTCTTAAGCCCACATGCCTTCTCTCCATCCCACAGCATATCAGGTCGTGTGCTGGCAGCCTCCTTCTTGCTTTCCCGAGATGGTGCTAAAACTCAAGTTGGTGGTCTCTCCCTGGCCCACATTCTGTGAGCGCTCACTCCCCCCACCTTATGTGGTGAGGTGCATGGGGTGCTGGGGGCTCCTGTGGGCCAGCTGGCACCAATGGCCTAGTTTCTCTCTTCGTGCATTTGCTCTTCTTGGACATTTCAAATAAATGGAATCATATGTCTATTGCATCTGTCATCTTATTCACTTGTAATTACTTGGGGATTCATTCATGCTGTAACATCTCAGCATTGTGTCCCTTTGATCAGTTGAGTAGTGTTCCATTGTACGAATAAACCACGTTTTCTGTCTTCATCTAGCTGGACTGTTGCCACTTTGGGCTATCATGAATAGTGAAAATTGGTGTGTAAGGCATGGTGGACATATTTTAACTTTTCTTGGGTAGATATCCAGTGGCGGAATTGTTCTGTCATATGCTAAGTCTATGCTTAGTGCTTAAAATAGCCAGGCTGTTTTCCTAATTGGCCATGCCATTTTATCTGCCATCAGTAATATAGGAGGTGGTCTGGTTTCTCCTTGTCTTCTCCCAACACTTAGTGTGTGTTTAAAATTTCTTTTTATTGGGTTGTCTCATTGAGCTATTTATGTAATCTGGATACAAGTCATCCTTTATCTGATATGTTTGGCAGATATTCTCTCCTGGTGTGTGGCCATTTATTTTGTAATTATTTGCTTTGGCAAACATGACTTGGGGGGAAACCACAAGCATATCACTGTTTACTTGTATTAAATCATCTAGCCTTCACACCACCTCTGTGAGGTGTCCTCCATGGTTCCCTTTTTGCAGATGAGGAAGCTAAGGCACAAATATTCACTTGCAGTTTACACAGTTAATACGTGGCATAGCTGAGCCTTGACTCTAACTTGTTTGGCTCACATCTATGCTCTGGACTCCTGCACTATGATACTTCCGAAGCCTCTGCTTCGGAAGTATCAAGAATAAAAGCAGCAGCAGCAGCAGCAGCAGCAGCAGCAGCAGCAGCAGCAGCAGAGACTGTGCATGCTCCTTGACATGGTTCCCAGAGCCTGGAAGAGGGTCAACACAATCCCAGGGAGGTGTTCTTCATCAGTTACCTCCAGGCACAATATTCTCCCAAGCCTGGGCCCGCTCCAGGTTATATGGATGTTCTAGAACCTAGGAACTCATGTGTAAAGTGCAGATGAAGGTTTCTCTCAGTGTTTATAAAATCTGGTACTGGCACCAAGGCCCTATTAGTGTTCCACTATGCTTGCCACAGTGGCTCCTGAGATGGGAAGTTGGACTGCTCGCAGAACCCACCATTCCATTGTCCCTGTCCCCACCCTCTTTACCCATCCCTGCCCTCACACAGCCGGAGTAGCCCATGCTAGAGACACAGTCTAAAAATACTTGCTGTCTTGAGAGATCCCAGAGCTTATTGATATTACCGAACCATCCAAAGCATTCTTTTCCCAGAATTAAACACATTCCAAAGTGTGTATCTTTTGGCCTTTGTAGATGTGAAGCAACTCTTACCAAGTCAGTGGTTCTACCGACCTTCTTATTTATTTGAGAGTTAAAAATCCTCTTTCATGCCATGCCTGGATAGCTCAGTTGGTTGAACATCCAACTCTTGATTTGGGCTCAGGGTGTGATCTCAGAGTGGTAGGATCGAGCCCGTCTGGCTCTGTGTTCAGTGCAGTCTGCTTGAGAGTCCCTCTCTCTCTGCCCTTCCCCTGCTCACATTCTCTAAATAAATAAAATCTTTTTAAAAATCCTATTTTCTTAACTGCCTTTGAAAACTGCAAAAGCCAAGGTCCCCTCCCACATAAAACATGAAAAATGTAAATTTTCTAGTTTAAATTCAATTCATAGTTTTAATTTTAGAAAACAAGAATACTGGGATCCCTGGGTGGCGCAGCGGTTTGGTGCCTGCCTTTGGCCCAGGGCGCGATCCTGGAGATCCGGGATCGAATCCCACATCAGGCTCCCGGTACATGGAGCCTGCTTCTCCCTCTGCCTCTCTCTCTCTCTCTCTGTGACTATCATAAATAAATAAAAATGTAAAAAAAAAAAAACAAGAAAACAAGAATACTTACACCATTTAGAAAAAAAATACCAGGAGACTCAGAACATCAATAATCATAGCTCTGGGTCTACTGACCAGGTACCTGCCTTGTTCCAGGTAGTCAGTGAAGCACTCTGTGGTTACCTTAGCCCTCCCAAGCTTGAGGGGAAGCATAGCATCATCCCATCTTCCAGGAGAGGAGGATGCTTAGTCATTGTAGAAAGTTGCAGAACTGGAATTGTATTCAGGCTCACTTTAAACTTTCTTCCAGAGAGAAAAGAAAAATCCAAGGATGAACCAAAAGAAAACCTTGCTGTGTGGATCATGAGTATGTATATCTTTTTTGTGAACATACTGTTCCATGCACACAAACACGAAGAAACCCTCAAGGAGAAAATAAGGGAGGACAGGCTGCATTACATGGCCACGGCTCACCAGAGGAAACTCGAAAATGATGAGCTGGAAGCAAGGTAACTTCACAGAACTTCTCTGCTCCTGTCCTCCATGATCTTTCCTTCCCATCTCTGTGGCTGTGGACCAAATGCTTTCATTAAAAATGTACGACTTCCTCAGAGATGCAGCTCCTCTGGTGGTACCGAGAACCTGGAACTGCCAGAAGGATCCTGCCTGTGGCCACCGGTTCTCTCAGGTGGTGAGGATGCCTGGGCCCCAAGGCTCACACAGACTCAAGTCCACATCGTGGCTGAGAGGCCACAGAGCTAGGCTGCTAGGTTCAGATCCCAGTCCCACCCCTTGGTGGCCTTGGATAAAATCCACTCACCATGCCTCGGTTTCCCCATCTGTAAGATAATCCCCCATTGGGCTGTTGTGAGGACTGAGTGAGCTGATGTAAAATATCTACAACAGTGCCTGGCATGTGGTGAGACCCCAGTACCTGCTGCTCACCTACCTTTCTAGAAACATGGTAGAGAACTGTGCAGTCATGTCTGTCCAGAGTGCTAGAGCCTGCTCTTTGCAAAGCACACCTCAAGCCCATTGGTCTGTTGAAGAAAGCAGTAAAATATACTTACAGGGGCACCTGGGTGGCTCAACTGGTTAAGCATCTGGCCTAGGCTCAAGTCTTGATCTTAGGGTCTTGGGATCCAGTCCTGAATTGGGTTCCCTGGTCAGCAAGGAGTCTGCTTCTCCCTCTCCCTTTGCCTCCCCATCCCTGCTCATGTGCTCGCTCTCTCTCAAATAACATCTTTTAAAAAAATCCTATACTTACGGGCAAAGATCACAAGAGTATTTTTTTTTTAAAGATTTATTTATTTATTTATTCATGATAGACCTAGAGAGAGACAGAGACACAGGCAGAGGGAGAAGCAGGCTCCATGCAGGGAGCCCGACGCGGGACTCGATCCCGGGTCTCCTGGATCACGCCCTGAGCTGAAGGCAGGCACTCAACCGCTGAGCCACCCAGGGATCCCCACACAAGAGTATTTTAAAAGGCCACTTACTAGCTGCTTTGGTTGCTATAAAGGAAAATGTTCCAAAATCACCTTAGATACATGGAAATTTTATTCTGGAGTGTCTATATATGGTATTACTTTTTATTTCAGGCCAAGTGAGGACAATTTACAGTTTGGCTTACAAAAACTAGTTGAAATCTAGGTGTGGCCAATTTGGTGTAAACAAAATACAGCATAAAATCTGGTTTTGAAATTGTGAAGTAAAAACAAAGCTGTCTTCCCCTGTTTGCTTCTTGTGTTAGGCTGAACAGCTTGAAAGAGGAAGAGGCCAAAAGAGCAGACTGTGAGATCGACATCACCGTGATCAAGGAACCAGTGGATGCTCCATCCTCAAGTTTCACACCCAGTCCCCCTAAGGAGGACACCATAGTGCCCCCATCCAGCAAGCCCGTCACAAGTAAGAAAAAGAAAAAGTAGAGGCTACTGCATTTGTACACAAGCTCCAGGAACAAGCCGATGTAAAAGGAACTGACAAGTGAAGTACTGTAACACATTTCCTGACCAATAAAACTGCGTTTTACTTCTTGTCTTAGTGTTTTTGAAATACCCCTGCCTGGGCCACTGCATTTCATGTTTCTTATGTGGTTGAAACAGAGCTGAATGAATATACACACCTGGATATTAAATGCGTGCACCTTCCATATATATATATTTTTTAAATCAAAGGACAGTATGAGTGATGAAGTTTAGAATCTGACAAAACTCATCACAGGATAGCTGGCAGGGGACAGACTAATTAAAACATTTCTTCAGGGCCCCCGCCTGAGCCTGGACCACCTCCTTGCCCCTGTCAGTGCCCTGTATCCAAATCTTACGTGTCCTCACGTGCTGCCTCTTATCCAGTTCCTACCCCATTGCTCCCCTATCAGCTCCCCAGCACTGCAAATGCAGCTCCACCACAGGCCAAGGTGGAAAGGCTGAAGAATGCATGTGCAGCCAGAGGTGAAGTGAAACTTTAAATCTGTGTTAGGAAACGTTATGCTGATCTGTGTTAAATTTAAGGGTAAGCACCAAAAGCATACAATCTATAGCTCCCAAAGAAGCAAAAGGAAGGAAACGGGGTCCACAATGCTGGGAAAGGAAAACGAAGGAAAAAGCTGGAAACCGAAATCACAGAAGATAGTGGGGAAAGTGCCGATGTGGCACACAGCTGGGAGTGGGTTCAAACCAACCCCCGCCCGGCACCCAGATGACTAGATTGGGTTCAAAACTGGAATTCACTTCAGTTACTCTTTTCAAGGGAAATCTCTTAAAACCAGATAGGAAGGATGAAAATAAAGATATGTAGCAGGAAAATCTAATCAAGATGCCTGGAATCATAAGCAGTATCAAAAAGAACAATTTAGGGCAGCCCCGGTGGCTCAGCGGTTTAGCGCCGCCTTCAGTCCAGGGCATGATCCTGGAGACCTGGGATCAAGTCCCATGTCGGGCTCCCTGCGTGGAGCCTGTTTCTCCCTCTGCCTCTCTCTCTCTGTGTGTCTCTCATGAATAAATAAATAAAATTTATAAAACAAAACAAAACAAAAACCAATTTAGGGGCACCTGGGTGGCTCAGCTGGTGAAGTGTCCAACTCGGTTTCACCTCAGGTCATGGTCTCGGGGTCTCAATTCTCTCCTCCTCCTCCCCCTCCTCACCCCCTACCTGCTCACTCACTCAAAAAATGAATTTAAAATGGAAAATGAACAGAATTTAAGGCAAACAGCATAATAGGGATAAAACTAGAAATGATAAAAGGACCAACCACCAAAAAGATGCATTATTCATAAACATCTTACATACTAACCTTGCAAAAGCTGGCAGAAGTACAGGGAAGAAACTGATCAAAAAGACATTTAGCAATGGATATGGGTAATTTAAGCAAGGAAAACTAAAAAAGTTTTAACATGCAGAAACAAGAATGCAACAGAGCTAAACACTGACTGCATTTTAGTTTGAAAAGTACAACTCCAAAGGATACATCAGAGACCCTGATCTAATTGTGCTGCAATTAGTAAGTCAGCAATGAACACATGAGACAGAATGCCTGCACAGACCGAAGCACAATCTCAGGTACCTCATGGCTTAAGAGTGATTCATGATTTCATAATGGAAAGAGTAAATTACGTAAGACATGAGAGCGGCAACAAAAATACTCCATGTCGGTGAGAAGTCCTTGGCCCTCTGCCATGCAGGTTGGGTTAAAGGCAAAAGGTGGAGAGTCCTGTCTAGAGCCAGGGTAGTACTGGTTTCCCTAAACTCTGGGATGGCCCAACAACCAAGTTACGGTAAATAAATTCCAGACGGGCTACGTGTCAGCTGTGAGGACGCAAGCGGCTGCGGCTACCCAAGAGTTCTACATGACAAATGAGGAATGCCTGACGTTTAGACCACACTGGGACACTTCCATTCAGTTCTTTGTATTACATATGGTCTAAAAATCACATTAGTACTCAAGAGAAAAACCAAGTTTAGCAATTAAGTCAGCAATGAACACATGAGACAGACAGAATGCTTCTGGGTTTGCTATAGCAGGTAGTAGGGAAGGGACCCAAACTCTGAGCAGCTCTAGCAGCTAGAATATCCCCAAGGATGAGCCAGGGGCCCACAGGGTGGGGAGGGGGCAGGGTGGTGGTCCACAAACAAGCAACAGGTGAGAGACTCAGAGCCAAACCGGAATTTAAAAACCTTAACAATTTATTCGTCTTATTTTCCAGTAAAATATTCACATAATGTCAAAAGAATGGAATGAAAGAGATGTAGCCAACTACCTTTAATTATTTCCGCATAAATATTTAAAATCTAAAAACCCCAGGGGATCATCAGACTGAGTAGAAATTTGATTCTTCAAAGCAAGTATTGCTTTACTATTGTCATTAATTCAGTCAATAATATGACCGAGAACCTGCAGTGGTAAACAAAATGCCTGCTGAGTTGTTTTTCAAAAGATGTTTCGGTGAGCCACTATCGGTCAATCCAAGAAGAATATGTTATTGAACTGTGTTGCACAAAGTTTCTTTACCTCTTCTGCAAAAAACAAACAAACATAAACAGAAAACAGGGGAGTGAGAAACTGAGGTTTTCACCTGAAAGGTTATAGGTTATATTTTAGTACCTTAAACTCTTCTGGAATATAGTTGGGAATAAATGTCTGCATTGAATGACCTTTAATCTCTTAAGGCGTAGGTCAGAAATGGTCATCAATCAAGGAAAAGGACAACAAAAAGTCAGCCTCCCGTGCCTAAAGGCCTCAGTACTGTTCCACACATCAACATGCGGCTGGTCTGGGCCCAGGGAGGTACATGCCTAACACCGCAAGTGCTGGAGACACCCACCAGTTGGGGGCCTGGAGCACAACTTCTAAAATATTGAGCAATTGGGTGCAACCCCCCAGGAACCCCAACTGCCACCAGGGCTGTGGTTCAAGCGCCCTGCTGAGGTGGCACCATCATGACTCAACTCCCCCTGTGCCGAGGTGAGTCACTGCTGTTTCTAATGCATGCAACTCTCACTACAAGTACTAGTAAGAAAAAAATGAACCGTGTCCTAGCAGATTTGTGCAAAAAATGAAACCTCACACCCAACTTTTCTCCTGTATAGAGCAATCCCCCAGCTCTCCCACTCCAGCTCGAGCAGAAGAGCAGAGGAGCCCGATGTGGCGAAGGGGACACCATCCTCTCCTCCAGCGCAAGCAGCTATCAGGATCAGCCGAGGCGGTTGCTGGAACCACAGGGCGTGGAGGACCAGACCAACCATCAGGACTGGAAGGTGAGAGAGAGGGAGCTCACCCACAGACAGGGCTGTAGCTTGCCCTATGAACCTCACAGTTCTCCCTGGGGATGGCTCTTTATCACTGGGAATAAAAGTGGACTTTTTTATACACAATGAATAAAGCCATGGGAGTTTTCTTTCTTTTAGCGTTATAGAAAATTTTCCTTTGGCTACTGCCAAGTTTCCTGTAACCTAGGGAAGCTTTTCATGTATATTTTCAAGGAATTGTACAACAGAAAAACACAGAATGGATTAAATCATGGTTTCCTTTAAGCAATGGGCAGCTGCTGTTCAACAGCCTCTGTGTGACTCGCTCTCTAGCAGGTTTCTTTCTCAGCACACTCAACAGACAGCACTCTAGTTCTGCTCAAGTACCAAAGCCTATTTACCATTTACTTCAATCAGGTTTGCGTTTTTTTGATTCAGAATAACATACAGCTCCCGCTGGTCAGACTTCTTCCCAACAACCCAGTAATCACTCATTGCCTTCACAATAACTTCTTCGTCCTCATCCACTCTGCAAGACAGTTTCCAAAATGCAATAGTTTGTTACAGGGTTATTAGAGCGTGAAAGACCCACCACTCTAAGACCAGAAGCCACAACCAGTCACTTGAAAAGTCTGGGGACCCACATGCAAGTGACTAACTTTGGGGCCTCCTGATCGGTTCAAAAGGGGGGCCCCCTCTGGGGAGGCTCCAGGATGCTCTGCTTTGAAGAAGATTCCTCCAATGCCTCTTCTCTTCTTAGAAAAGGGACACCTAATTTAAGAAATTGTTAGAATTACCTAGTAAAATCACTGTTGATGTCACCCAGAATCTTCATTAAGTCCGGATGCACAGATGTAAGTGACACACTAGGTGTTTTCCTCATGTGAATTGTACTTTTCTCGGCTAAATTCATATGGTTGAAGTAGATAAACTTAAACTGGGGTTCTTTTTCAGACCTGTGAAAACATGTCATTAAAATGTCATTCTCAAAGAATATTTATCCTAACAAGAGCACTACAATGTTAAAACCTTAAATCCATGTGGCGAAGGCCTTGTATTTTTGATGTTGGGGCCTTCAAATCAAGAATCTCAGTTAAGATGCTAATAGTAACTTATTTGATACCCATGAAGTATCCAATGATGGGATTTCCCAGAAAGCTTATCTTTTTGAAAAACCAGTATTATAACCATTTTGTGGTGATTTTCTCAACAATAGTGCTTTTAGAAATGGCAATCACTGGATTATTCACTGAATTTTTAAAAACAAATGCAAACTACACACAAGTCATCTGTCTTCTAGCAGAGGAGTCAGCAAAAGACTAGTGGCTCTGGTGCCAAATGTGGCCATTTTCCTAAAGTTTTGTTGGCATTCGGCCACTCCCATAGGTCATGTATTATCTACAGCCACTTGCACTTCAACAACAGTTGAGTGTTTGCAACATATACAGCCCACAAAATCTGAAAGGTGTATTATCGGGTCTTTTGCAGAAGTTGTTTGCTGACCTGTCTTAGGAGAGGAATAGCTCATTTATCCCACAGTGCCAGGGAATGAACATGCTCCCTGTATGTAAGGGAGGGAGAATTGAAGCTTACTATGGTAACAAAGCTTTTGTCACCCTAAATGGAGACCATTCTAAGGTGTATTTGGCTTTACTGCTGTAGCATAAAGAATATTTTAATTGGAATACATCTTTTATTATTTGAAATAACCAGACAATGCTACCACATTGCCTCCCAGGTCAGAGTCTGGACTCCTCAGGGAACCACTCTGACAGTGAGGCCACAGCTCCCGGGGCCTCCCTCCCTCCCTGCTCACAGCACCCTTAAGTTACACTCTGGGGTGTGGTGACAGCCTGAGCAGCCCTGCCACTGGGAGGCTCAGAAGCCTTCTCTGCTTACTTCAGGGTTAGGAGCCATGTTCTGGTGGGCTGAGGGTGCCGGAAATCCGACCTCCGGAAAAGTGGGTTACTACTGTAATACTTTACATCTAGGCAAAGAAAGAATGTGGATGGCTTAGTGTCCAGGAACATGAAAAGAGAATTCTCACAAAACCAGAATATGTTTTTCGTAGGCCCCCTAAAACTAACAAAAGCACGTATAACTACAAGAAACACTGGAAAAATAGAACATTTTAAAAATGCTTGGAAAGAGTTGTGAATTTAGTTGTCTGGGCATATAAACTCCTACCCAGCCTCAATCGGGCTTACAGTCCTGGCTATTCCATTTCACTCCAAAACACTCTGTGGCCTCCCTCTCTCCCTCATTTAGAATATGTAAAATATTCTTCTAAGATCTAAATGATTTCTTTTCTACCCCCAGTAGAAATTTACATTAGCAAATGCTATTCAGTAGTTAAGACAGTGACCAATGTGGCCTCTTTCCACCCCACCTTCCACTACGATAATATAAAAACAGAAATAGATTAAAAATTGCTACTTGCTCTTCACAATTAAGTTGTCCTCTTCATATAAGAAAAAGGAGAGGGCAGCCCTGGTGGCTCAGAGGTTTAGTGCCGCCTTCAGCCCAGGGCCTGATCCTGGAGACCTGGGATTGAGTCCCATGTCGGGCTCCCTGTGTGGAGCCTGCTTCTCCCTCTGCCTGTGTCTCTGTATCCCTCTCTCTTTCTCTGTGTCTCTCATGAATAAATAAATAAAATCTTAAAAAAAAAAGAAAAAGAAAAAGGAGAGACCTGCTCACAATAAAAACAGCAAGGATAATGTGCATCCTAAGACTCATTAGTCATGTCAAAAGTAACATCTAACAAATGGTGTGCTAGTTTTGAAGTAGTAGTGGCCACATTCACCTGGTATCTTTTCCAAAGAGTGAAAACGGACTCCTTTTAAACACCAAAGCATTTTTCCTCTTAAACACAGAAATGAAAATTTCTTGCCTTCTTAAAAAAGAACATGCTAAATACAGTTAATCACGTCAATATAAAATACACTGAACGCAGGGAAATACAGAATTCTTCCTGACGATGTTAAAAAGTTTGGTTTAAAATATCATAGCACAGTAACAATATCCTCAAAGAACATGGAAAGGCGAGGCCTGTCTTAACTGGTTGTAGTCTATGCTTTTTCAGTTCATATGTCCACAAGTTTTTTTTTACAGATTTTCTGTTTTCTACCAACCCTTTCTTTACATCCTTTTTTGCCCCTTCTACTATCAGCTGAAAACCTAAGTATCCGTGACTGGCAGAGTCACAGGGAGGTTTCCCACAAGTAAAGAGCAGCAGTTTTACTGAGATGCCAGAGACTAAGTGTTTAAGAACCAGGTATGTGAAAACCCATCCAAACTTCAAAAGCATGCCAGGAGAGGTTACTACAAGCCCTGAGCCCATGGAGGAAATCATCAGCTGTTTAGCAGGTGCCTGATTGCTTGTGGAGTTTCCCTGTGGAGTCAATAGTTGTTGGAACTGAGACCATCTGGAGGCTTTACTTATTCTGGGCCTCGTTCCAGATGGCTAAAGGTTGCCACACACGTGGTTTCTGGATAAGGATAGCTATTCCTCACTTAATGAACTGAACGAAAAAGATTCTGAACTGACCGATGTGGATACTGTAAAAAGGAAAACTGGCCTTTATGTAGGAGTTAAACATTACAGCTCTTGCTCCTTTGTATGTCTAGGATAATCAGGAAGTGAGGCACAGCTGGGCCCCAGGAATATACATGTGAACCCTATCCTGGAAGGAAGGCTTCTGAGCCCCTGCTCCCACTGCACCACCTCTGCACACCAGACTAACCCATCCCTTGTCATGTCCCTCCGCCTGGCATCCCATCCTAAGTCTTATCCTTACCAAGCTTCTGTCAAAGGTTTTACTCCTCACTTCTTGTAGAAATCCTAGCACCATCAGCCTCCCAAGCAATTGGGCTGTTTTAGAATTTTTTTTAAAAAAGATTCAATTTATTTATTCATGAGAAACACACACACACAGAGGCAGAGACACAGGCAGAGGGAAAAGCAAGCTCCATGCAGGGAGCCCGAATGTGGGACTCGATCCCCGGTCTCCAGAATCACACCCTGAGAAGAAGGCAGATGCTTGGGATCCCTGGGTGGTGCAGCGGTTTAGCGCCTGCCTTTGGCCCAGGGCACGATCCTGGAGACCCAGGATCGAATCCCACATCGGGCTCCTGGTGCATGGAGCCTGCTTCTCCTTCTGCCTATGTCTCTGCTTCTCTCTCTGTGTGTGTGACTATCATAAATAAATAAAAATTTTTAAAAAATGTTTAAAAAAAAAAAAAAAAGAAGGCAGACGCTTAACCGCTAAGCCACCCAGGTGTCCCTGTTTTACAAATGTATTCAAAATGACTGATTAAAAAAGGATTATAAAAATCACTCACAGGAAAGAGTCTCCTTTTCCAGTAACTTTGTCCTTCCTCCTCCTCCTCCCTTTCCAAATTTAGTATTCAAAGTGGCTAGTAAGTAAGAATATGTGAAAGAAATAAATGTCTCAGATTCAGAAAACTATGGATTTTGGGGAAAAAGTATTAAATTAGAGCCCTTAAAAATTCCAGGTGAATTAGACCGAGACACAGAAGATAAAATCATAAAAATACTACAGATAAAAATGGCATTTTAAAAATGATACTGGGATAGAAAGCTGCAAATATGACAGTGAAAACAGAAATCAAAAGGAAATGACTTATGAAATGGATTATATATGAAACCCAAATGTTATAAAAAATAGTAAAACCAAAGTTAAAAAAATACGTGGTATGACTGAAGAGTATTACATGAAAAGTGCTGAAAGAAAAGATTTAAAGCACTTCAGTGGGAAGGGCCAATGGACACAGACAGGCAGTTCATGGAAGAGACAGAAATGCCAACCTCGAGTGTCACCTAGCAGATGTCAAGACACAGCATGGAGAAGGAGTGCGAGGTGACCCACACTGTCACTGCACATTCCCTTTGCCCCAGAACTCCATGCCAGGGACATCTCCTAACACATCAGATCATTTAATACAGAGCTGTTTGAATGTTAACAGCCATAACCAGGCTACCCACCAAATAGAACAATGATTAAACAAACAGAGCTCATCTATCCAATTAAGTACCTATGAAGCCATGAAAGAGAATAGACAGATCCATATTTATTGATTTAAAGTGATGTTCATGCCATATATTTTCTAAAAGCTACAGATTTACAGCATGACTTATTTTTAAAAACCTGCCAGTAAAAAACACTGTGTCTAGGTCACTGATTTCCTATGTGTATAGATCTAAAAAGATACACGCTAAATGAGATAAGATTTCCAATATTTATATTTCTGAATTTAAAAATTATGGACATAAATTACTCTCAAAAAAAGAAAAACATTTAAAATAATTGAATTACAAAGTCCTTAAGTAGAAAAAAATCGAGGTGTCACACAAGTAATAGAAACCAAAGGCCAAACAAACCTACTTTATGCCATTCCTTAAAGGAGTGACCTCAATTTCATAAGGAACATTAAAAGAACCACAGCTTATGAGTATAAATTTGACACTAAAGATTACGTCCTGAGCTAGCCCTATGGTTGCCTCCCAGTGAGGGTTGAGGCTATCAAAACAGCTGGGCCCTGGAGTCCTGGCACTGACCTCTGGGGTCAGGATGGCTGGCTGCCTAATACAGTACTCCCCACCTATCAGCAATGCTAGGAGCTAGGATGTGAGTCTTGGAGGTCCTAGAACTGGCATGTAAAATGGTTTGACCTGGGTCAGGATTTCCAAAAGAAAAGCACATTATCTTTCCTACTCAAGAGCATTTCTAATCAGCTGAGACTTACAGTTTGGCAACAAGAGCCCCTTACAAGTAAAATCTTAGATGCATCGAGAGTAACCTTTAGGTCACCTTTCAAAGACACAAACAACTATGCCTCTAGAGTCTCTGTTCTTGGGCATTGCCCTAAGTTGTATGTTCTACCGTCAAGTTTTCCAGGCGTCCATCTTTCAGGGGCCATAGACACTACACAGTGGTTCTAGGCAGTCAGAAACTGTCCTCCGCAGTAGATGGATCTGTGCCAAACCACACACAGCGAAGTATTAACTGTAGAGTCTGATGGGGGGCTGCATGTGTGTTCAGGGTGTCATTTTTTCCACTTCCTATGTTTGAAAATTTTCATAATAAAATATCAGGGAGAAAACTCCTTTCTAGTGAAATTAGATTATTAATATCCACAGCTCTCTCCTTTCTTCAACTATTGATTTGGGAATAAAAATCTTAAATTACAGCCCTTCCTCTAGTGCTTGAAAATTCCGGGTGAATTAAAGATTGAAACACAGAAGATAAAACCATAAAGTGCCAGAGATAAAAATGGCATATTTTTAGGATATTGGAGTAGAGAGCCATAGGTATGACACTGAAGGTAGAAATCTAAAGGAAATGACTACTAAAATAAACGACATATAAATCCCACACTTGTATGTTATAAAAATAACATACCATAATAAATAAATAACCATAATAACATAAATAAAACCGAAGTTAAAAATGAGAATATACGATATGACTTCTGAACAATCCCAAGGAGAGTTGACCTTTGCAGAATAGAAGGTCCCTGACAGCAAGTCTACCTGAGATATTTGCTGGGGAGTTATGTAAAATCCATCACATCTATGGAAAGCACGGGCAGAACGGGTACCCTGTCCAGCAATCGCCCCACGGCTGGGAGGTGGGGAGTGGGGTGGAAAAACAGGGAACTACACTTCCTCTCAACAGTTTATAATTTGCATGATACCAAACAGATCTGATTCACTTAGGCTTCTTTCAGAAAAGAGAATCTGACAGTTTAATGGTGAAAATTAAACTTCAAGACACAAACCATAAGAGACTCTTAACTCTAGGAAACAAACTGGGGGGGTATGCTGAAGGGAAGGTGGGGGGCGGGGGTAACTGGGTGATGGGCATTTGATGGAATGAGCACTGGGCATTATATGCAACTGATGAGTCACTAAATTCTACCTCTGAAACAAATAATACATTGTATGTTAATTAAATTTACTTAAAAAAATTAAACCTCAGGATGGAAAGTGGTCTGGCATGTTCATTTCCTGGCCTTATCTTTTCTAACGCAAAGCAAGCTGTTGACAGTAACAATCTACGCACAGATACAAAACCTATTCGTACTATCACCTGGACCCTATGTGTGACCTCTCTACAGGCTGACGCTTCTGTAAGACCATATACACACAGCATGGAGTCACTATGCACACAGGTTATACATAAATTCAAACACGTAACTTCACAAACATAGAAAGTTCATAGACGGCTTATGTTTCTCAAAGGACTTCCCATGTGCTTGCTTCATCTTTACAGCAATTTGACTTTACATTGAGAGGAGTAGCAAGAGGTTCAGTGACTTCCCAGTGTTCTTAAATAATGAGGTTAACTTGAGTCTCCTGATATATTACTGGAGCCAGCGTCTTTTAAGGCACCAAACTCTGGCCCAATGCCCTAATGGCCTACATCACAGCTAACTTCACCCCATACATTTATGCACAAGAAGCAAAGTCCTTTCTGTCCACACAAGGCAAACCCCTGCTAATTAACACTGCCAGTGTGAATTTTACCACTGGGCAGGCAGGACGTGAGGTGGTGCTCATGAGGTCCAACCAATGGGCACAGCTAGTATGCCTAACCCCATACGTTTACGCCACAGTCAGGGCAGAGCGAGGAAATGTGTTCCCAGAAGACCCAGCCCCAGTCATCATCGTGGAGCAGAAAAGCTCAGGGAGAGTTCCCCTGGGAGCTTATAAGACAGGACTGAACTGCACACCTCTTTTCTGGATTCAAAGAAAACATGAATGACATTACCATCCATATTCTTAAGTAGAACTATCCTTACTCTTCCCAAACCAGTTAAATGCTAGAAAGTAAACATGAAGTACAAACCCAGACATCCTTTTGTTGACGTTAAATTGCTCACAGATGTCGGACGCCAGCACCGTGAGCTGGGGCCCAACAATGCTGTCCAGTCTTCGGCAAAAATCCAATGTGGGCTGTACAGAGGCTAACAATTTAAAAAATGCCAGTAAGTTTTAGAATTCTTTGTGTTGAGAAGGTCAATATTCATCTAACAGTCTTGATTACAGTATTCCAATGAAAACTTTACTGATCGGGAAAATAAAACAATGCAGTAACTGGCTCTCCCTCCCCTCCCCAAGAGAAGAGAAACTTCTAGAAGAGTCAGAGACCCCAGCTCATTGTGAATATCGATATAAACACACCCGTGGCATGGGTAAATTGGCCGGCTACCCCCACTAGACCCAAGAAGGTCAAATATTTAACTAATACCATACAGCACTCAGGGGCCAGCTGCCCTCTGGTGCTTTATAAACATTATCTCATTTAGCCCCCAAACCCCCTTTAACAAAGGTACTCTTGTTAGCACTTCATGGGCAGAGAGGCACAGAAAGGTGCCCAGGGCCTACTGCAGGAAGCAGGAAGACCAGGACTATTTACCACGGCAGAAATCAGAGAGGGCAGCCATGCTTAAGAGAGCCTCTATGACAACATGTTTACTGTTTAGGGATAGAACACAGCAAAGCGTAAAGAGAAAAGGCTTATCTACTTGGGCTGAAGTCAGATACAGGTGTGTACCTACCATCAATCATAAAGCAAACAGCTGCACTCATGGCCTGGGAAGAGAAAACAAACCAAAGATTACAAAATGGCACAAAAAAAGCAATTTGACGATGATGCAGTGGCTCTGTTTGAATCCGGACTTGAATCACTTGGTCAAGATATTTTTTAGTCTACTGGAGAAATCTGGATATGGACAGGACAGTAGAGGACACGAAGGAAGTACTACTGTTTATTTTGCTAGGTGTGCTAATAACACATGGTTAGGTGGAAACAGATGCCCTTATTAGAGATGCAAATTGAAGCATTTATGAGTGAAATGACATGATCTAACATGCTCTAGCAAAGAACATGCAGGGAAAACAGATCAAAGATTAGCATATTCTTAATTAAATTAATCTGTGTGATAAGTGCCTGGGAATTCACTGTTCTGGTCTCTATTTTTGTGTATGTTTGAAAATTTGCACGAACATAGTTAAAAAAGCCCCCAGCAAAATGATGTTCCCTTGTCTCCCTTTTTATGAGTGAATGTGACAGTTGTAACATGAGCTACAGCAACCAAGACCACAAATCACATAACTCGAATTGTTTATCAGTGGATACTATATACATGGTACAATGCAAAAACAGTCACACAGAATACGGCCTTAGGAGAAAAAGCCACAGAGCTCCTCCTGAGGCCTGTTCCAATAGGCAGCCACTTCTAGCCATTTCAGACACCAGGGCTCTACCACTGTGGCCTTCAAATGTCACACTGAATCCCTACTCATGTTACGACAGCAATGACCCCCCCCATTGGCTTTCTTCTCCCTCCCTGTGGTTTAGAGCCACTCCAGCCTCCCCACTGGTCACCTTACAGCTCCAAATGGCCCACTTCTCATGCCACAGTTCCAGGCACAAGCTCCTGGAAAACAGCTGCATTTTACACAAGGACACTTACCCCATCCACCATCGGCACCTCTCCCCACATCCACCTCTCGAGCCCTAGCAGCTATAACTTTGTTTTCACATACTTAAGCACACCAGCACTATTTTCTAAGTGAATCATAATTATCAACTGCTTATAAACAGGTTGCAAAACTGATGGATCACAGGCAAGTTCCAGCCAGTATGTTTCTTTTTGTGTAACTTTGACTTAGATACCAATGAGGTTTCCTACATAAATTCCCAATTCCAGCCTCTCCTGAAATATCAGGACATCTGAGAGCACCAGTTCTGCATTCCAAGGTGCTACCTAGTGGATGTGAGTGGCCTCTGGCCTCCTTGTGACATGGTGTTTCATAGCCCCCCATACACTAAAGCCCCATCTGTTTATGTCTGCCATCTGCAGGGTTCCTATAGGCAACTGCATGTGTGACTCCTTCCAGGTTGATTTTTTTTTTTTTAAGATTTTATTTATTTATTCATGAGAAACACAAAGAGAGAGACAAAGACATAGGCAGAGGGAGAAGCAGGCTCCTTGCAGGGAGCCCGACGCAGAACTCGATCCCTGAAACTTGGGATCATGGCCTGAGCCAAAGGCAGACACTCAACCGCTGAGCCACCTAGGCATGCCGGTTGATTTAATAAGTACCTTTCATGTCCCTTTTTAAAAACTTGAAGAATTTCAAATACATAGAAAAGCACATAGAACAGCATTATGAACCCGGCAGACCATCACTTCCCCAATGCCTGGCAGCTGAGGCAGTCCTGCCCTACCTACATGTTCATCTCAGACACCACATCAGTTACTCCTGACACACATCAGTAGGTACCTACAGAGGACCAGGACTCAGGAGCCCATTCAAAATGGCAGTATGTAAAAAAAAAAAAAAAAAAAAAAAAAAAAAAATGGCAGTATGAGGAGCTCCACAGATCTCAAACACCATAACTGGAGAAAACTGTAAAAAAATGTTAAGTTTCCAGAGGGAAAGTGTCCTAAGGGCAGACAGCAAATGGAGTAATGTTTCTTTAAGAAAACCTATAAAATCTGAGTATTAGCAGCATCAGTCTTTATAACTTCAGAGCCATCAACACATACGTTAAAAACAAGGAAGATCGCAAATCAAGAACTTAAACTTCCATTCTCAGACCTTGGAAAAAAGGTAGAGCAAACTAAACCTAAAGCAAGAGAAGGAAGAATATAACGAAGATCAGAGCAGAAATAAATGAAATCGAGAACAACAATATAAAAAAAGCAACACCAGGAGTTGGTTCTCTTAAAAGATAAGCAAAATTGAAAATCCTTTAGCTAGACCACCTAGACCAAGGCATAAAGAGAGGAGACACAGGACACCTGGGCAACTCAGCAGTTGAGCAGCTGCCTTCTGCTCAGGGCGTGATCCTGGGGTCAGGGATCAAGTCCCACACTGGGCTCCCTGCAAGGAGCCTGCTTCTCCCTCTGCCTATGTCTCTGCCTCTCTCTGTGTCTCTGTGAATAAAAATAAATAAATAATTTTTTTTAAATGGGGGGGGAGGAGAGGAGACACAAATCACTAAAATGAGGGATTAAAGAGGAGACATCACTACTGATTTATGGGGGAAAAGGGATTTGAAGGCTATAATACTATGAAAAATTATATACGAAACAACTCAAAACAAATTCCTAGTAAGACACAAACAACTGAAACTGACTCAAGAAGAAATAGACAATAAGGCACAGAGTAAGTACAGAGACTCTTTCACAATGTTAAGGTTTCCAACAAAGACAAGCCCAGATGTAGATGGCTTCACTGTGAATTATTAAAAGAATTAACAACAATCCTTCACAAGCTCTTCCAAAAAACAGGAAAGGAGGAAACAATTCCCGACTTAGCTTGAGGCTGGTAGTACTCTGATACCAAAACCAAACCATAACTTCAAAAGGAAAAAAACACACAGGCCAACAATCCCTTCAGGCCCCAAGCCCACAGGCATCAGCAGGCCACTGGAGGGCTGGAGACTAAGGCCAGTGACACGGGCAGTCAGGTGCATCTGTGTGGCCAACATCCAGTAAAAACCCTGGATGTCAAGGCTCCTGTGAGCTTCCCTGGATGTTCGTACTACATACACATCATGTCACTGCTGGGAGAAACAGGCCCTGTGCTGTCTGCACAGCTTCACCAGGAGAGGACATCTGGAAGCTTGTGCTGGGTGACCCTTGGATACTGCCCCAGGTGCCTCTTCCCTGGACCATTTTTCATGTGTACTCCTTTGCTGTAATCAACTGTAACTGGGAGTGTACTGGCTTCTCTGAGTCCTGTGAGTGCCTCTAGTGAACTCGTGGGCCCAATGGTCTTGGGGGCCTCTGAGCTAGCAGTGTCAGGAGCGAGGGTGGTCTTGGGGACTCCTGAGCGAGTGTGGGTCAGGAGCGAGGGGTGGTCTTGGGGACCCTTGCACTTTGCAGCTAGACACCACTGAATTGAATACATTAAAGGCGCTAATTATACAGTATGTAAATTACATCTCAAGCTGTTTTGAAAAAAAATTTTTTTAAAATAACCGTGATGCCATCATCCTATTAAAAATTCTATCTATTGATTGACTCTAAAAATGGAAATTCAATAAACAACAGAGTGTACCAGGGTATTTCTTCCACTTGGCTTCAAAGTCATTCCCCTGAGTCATTCAGAGGATTCTGAACTTGATACAGAATTGGACTTCTCCCTACTTCAGTTATGGCTCATTTTCAGACACATCTGTACAACTTCCCTGGAATTCTGTCCTCCTGTGCCATTCCCTCAACATTTGCTCAAATCTCACAGATTATTTTATGAACGCAACATCTATTTGTTCTGAAGCCTGGGCACCCAGAGCGGAGCCCCCTTCCTCTGTTCCACTGCAGGAGTCACTGAGGTGCTAACTTCATCACAGACCTGGAGCTCTATCACCTCAAGCCTTCCTCTTACTATTTTCATGGGTTAGGGCCACTCTTGTGGATTCTAAAGTGTTCTCATTCATTGTTTCCTGATTCTCACCCGCAACACCACACAAACCCGAAGGACAGATGCACGAAGTAACCTGAGACTTTTTACCATTAACACACCTCTCTTCCATCTCACCTGTGATGGAATAGTTTGGCTCAGCAAAGAATTCTACACTGAAAATCATTCTCTCTCGGAACTTTGGAAGTTTTCCTTCCCTAACATCTGCTGCCTGTAAGAAAACTGCTGCTAATGCCGCTTTTATTTACAGGTGACCTGATTTTCCTTTTGAAAGCTTCTGGGATCTTCTCTTTATGCTTCTGAAACTGCTAATTGTGTGGGTTGGAGTAGGTCTTTTTGATTCACTGTGTGAGACATTCAGTGGGCCTTTGCTAGACGTATCCTCATCATACACCTGAATAATTTCCTCTCATCCAACTTTCTGTGAATCAGATGTCGAGATCCCGCTCCCCCATCTTTTCTCCATATTTTCATCTCTTGTCATTTTATCTTATATCTGAGGAAGGGCAACTTATCTTGAACCCTTCTGATCAAGGGTTCTCTTGTCAAAAATTTTATTTTCAGGAGACAGGCTGGGGGGGTTATTGTTTAATAGGTATAGAATTTGGGGTGAAGACGAGTTTTGGAAACAGGCAGTGGTGACGGTTGTACAATACAGTGAATATAACTTAAATGTCACTTAAGTGGTTAAAATGGCAAGTTCTATGCTATGTATATCTTGCACCAACAAATAATTTGAACAATTATGTTTTCAATTAACCTGAATTTACTCTAACCCTGACTCTTTGATGTCCTCCTGTTTCAGTCCTATAGATACACTTCTCTGATCTCTGTGGATGCTAATTTTTAGAAGTTCTCTCTGTTTCAGAGTTATTTTTGTTTCTCTCAAGATCTACAGTTTTATTTTTCCAAACACATCAGGGAGGGAGGCTTTGTACTGGGTCCAGGATGAGGGCAGAAGTCCTATGGGCACCCACAATCACCACTTGTTCTCAGGTGCTCATACTCTAGCTGAGCTAGGACTCCCTGGATTGTTTTTCTTTGAAAGGACCCTTGACTTTCACCCAGGGATAGGTGCTCAGCTGCCTGTGTGTGTGTGTGTGTGTGTGTGTATAAGGATGGAAAAAGGGGTGCCTGGCTGGTTTATATATAACACTTCACTTACTCCCCGCTTCTTTCCAGGCTCACTTCCCAACTCCTGCCCCCTTCGGTGCTGTCTCCAAGCCAAGAGCTTCTCTGCGCTTCTGTGGCGGCAAATGGGCTCTTGCCTCACTGCACCCTGTCCACTCATGTCCTTGGCCACACTTCATCCATCATCCTCCCCTTTTCTGCCTTCCAGGGAGAGACAGATCCCTTGTAATCTGATGTTCACCTCTGCTCTGTGCTCTCATGCCCTCATTTCTAGGCCTTTAGAAATTAAAACATAATTATACTCTCAAGTGGGGAAGAAGATAAATACACATGCTTAGCCTTCTTTCTTGAACCAAAACCCACCTTTTGAAAAATCAATCTAACATATCTGAGTTATAACGGAGATTATAAATCAGCAAGTCTTGGGACACCTGGGTGGCTCAGATGGTTAAGCATCTGCCCTCAGTTCAGGTCATGATCTCCCAGTCCGGAGATTAAGCCCGACGTCAGATGCCTGGCTCAGCAGGGAGCCTGCTTCTGCCTCTGCTTGTGCTCCCTCTCTGTATCTCTCTGTCTCAAGTAAATAAATTAAAAAATCTTAAAAAAAAGAAAAAAAAAAAAAGAATCAGCAAGTCCTTGGCTTTCTAACCCATGAAAGCAGCATTCACTGACGTGTGGCCAGGCCCATATCAGAAGGCATCTAATGACAAGCAACACAATCTTTGATGGCCTCTGATTGATGAGCACACAGGACTTCAAATGTTTCTGAGGCACAGCCTCAGACAGTGTCAGAGTGATTCTTTCACTAGCCAACAAAAGTATTGAAAAGGAGTTGAAAGTAAACCCACTGTTCCAGAGGAGCACTCATTTTGAATTTTACAGTAATTAGAACTTTTAATATCTGTTCTGAGAAATATCTGAGAGGTATGTAGGCGCACACACACTTGTGCACATGTGCAACAAAGATTTGCTTTTGTACTAATCTGTAACACTGGCAGGAAAAACAGTTGTTACCTTATAAACAATTAAATGCAGTGCTTCATAAGTGTCATCTGTATTTACAAAAATTTTGGGGAATCTGCATTTTGCTTCTGGATCATTAAGGTTCAAGGGTCCAGTAAGAAATCTGAAAAATAAGCATGGAAATAATTCAATTAGGTAAATGATAAACAGGAATATATAAAACAGAACATATTCCCACTTTATATTCATTTTTTTTGGAAGCTAGACACCACTTTGAAAACACCAAATCAAAGTATGATAAAGTTTTAATTCACTGGAAACAACAGAATTCCCTTTACTGACTACTGCCAATAAATAGCACAAAGGTAATTCAGTGCTGATGATTTTACCATTGCCAAAAAAGATAATAAAATTCAATACCATACATCAAAGAACAGAAGTTCTACCTTCCATAATGTTGAAGATTTCCTGGCATCTCCGCCCTTACTGGAGAATCCCTTCCTGCCAGCTGTAAACAAATTCAATGTTGAGAAATAGATTACTAGATTTTCTCATTTCAAAGCTTTGAAAACAACATTCATATCTTCTAGTTGGCTCCATGCCATTTTCCTGTATCATTTGCTCATATTCCTCTCCACCAAAAAAAGGGAGGGAGGATTATAAGAGGTACATAAAGAATGCACTGATGTGAACCAGAATGATCAGAACTTCATCATATTCTCAATTCCATATACTGATTTAGTTCCTTGAATAGCAATAATCGAAATTTCCCATGTGGTTAATGTATGTTAGAGGCAATGACCACCTCATGGGACCCCTAGAGGCACCACATACTTCACATTTTTTTGTTGTGGAAACTCAAGTTAGAAGTTCCCCAGGGCACACAGCTCCTAGGTGGCAGGGCCAGGTGTCAATCCCAAGCCTGTCTAACATCAAAGCCCCTGCCTTCAGCCATGACATCACGCCTCCTCAGATTTGTATTTGTAGCACATCCCTAACAGTCTTTGCTGAAGATGTGCTATTTCAATATGCCCAGGAAAAGGAAAAAAAAAAAATCCAAATCTAAAAGTCATTTTAGCTAAAACTTATTCTTCTAAAAAATTCTGACATTCTTCCAGTCTATATAAAATTTTAGCATATAACCCCACGCAAAAAAAAAAAAAAAAAAAAAAAAAAGAAAAAAGAAAAAAACATTCTAAATCCAGTAATAAAAAGTATATCCATCTCTCACATAGTCTGTCCTGAGAAAAAAAAGACCTATGTGTCTACACTCACAATGCTGTATATTTTGGCTTCCTATTTTATAAGCACAGCTCCTTGGGCAGATAATAAAGTACCAAATAGAACTTTCTGTTGTGGCAGCTGCACTGTCACACATGGAAAAGCCTCCTAAGAGTGTGGAGGTAAGCAGGTGCTTTAGCATCAGGCAGACCCTGAGATCAAGTCCTGGCCCTGCCATTTACCAGCTAGGTGACCCCACATACATCATTTAAACCCCCCTCACCTGATATCCTACCTGCAAGATGGGGATAAGGTATCCTACTCAGGATGGTTGTCAGGATGCTGGGAGATAATGCACATTAGCTGGCCACTCAGTCCAGCGTCTGGGACACAGTATGTACTTAAGAAACACAAGCCACTGTACTCAAACTGCCTAGAAAGGAACTACATGCAGGACTAGGTCCTTCTTAAAATCCTACTTTCAATTTCTTATCAAAGAGATTTTTTTCCTGTTGTTTCAAGTCACAGCCTTGGGCGGCCCCGGTGGCTCAGCGGTTTAGCGCCGCCTTCAGTCCAGGGCGTGCGTGATCCTGGAGACCTGGGATCAAGTCCCACATAAGGCCTCCTTCATGGAGCCTGCTTCTCCCTCTGCCTGTGTCTCTGCCTCTCTCTCTCTCTGTCTCTCATGAATAAATAAATAAAATCTTAAAAAAAAAAAAGTCACAGCCTTAAATGGAGGGAAGGGAGGGAGCGAGCAAGTGCATGCATGCACCTGAGCCAAAATGGTTTGTGGGCTATGAATATTTTTTATC
Source organism: Canis lupus dingo (assembly GCF_003254725.2). NCBI lineage: Eukaryota > Metazoa > Chordata > Mammalia > Carnivora > Canidae > Canis > Canis lupus. The sequence goes on along the minus strand of NC_064248.1, from coordinate 11,159,881 downwards.
TCCAACCTAATGAAAGCTGCAAAAGGACATTTTGGGGAAGGCTGCAGTACTACTTACAGGTCTCTGCAGAAAACTGGGAAAATAAGTATCACAGAGGAAAAGCAAGGCAAGCAATAGGACATCTACTTGAATGATATCTCATGTTTGTAGGTGACAAGATCACAGGATTAACCTTTGTTCTGTCAAAGATCCTGGGTGTTTTCAAATTCCCAGAACCCTACCTAAAACCCTCTACTCAGTGAACTGCTCCTCTTAAAAACAGACCTTTGCAATTGTGTTTGAACATAAAAAGATGAAGAAGAGCTGACATACGTGGTTTTCTGTGCTAAGGGATACACAACCAAATAAATATCACACTAGCAGTGTAAAATATAGATCAGAGCTGCCCCTGCCCCCACCACTATGTTACTTCACTCTCTCTTCTCTCCCCCCACCCCCCGCCCCGGTGTCCATGTGTATGTATACATATAACATACATACACAGACACAGACAGAGGTGTTGGGGGGGAGGGGGAGGAGGACTAATGCCCGGACATACCTCAGGTTCGATATGCCTTGGAAACAGAGATGTGGTGAGGTATTTGTATAAAATTCTCATGTCATCTTGTTCTAACCCACTCCTGAAACATCAGAAAAAAATGGTGTTAAAAAGCCTGGAACTGGTCTTCCGTCTCCTGTATTTCTGATCATAATAAAACTCCTCTTTTGTCTTGTTTACATTATACCCAGAAGTCCTTTCCCTGACTGGGAAATTCCAAAATCAAACCAAAGTTTGGCACCAGCATTCTATCTTGATCCAGCAAAGGCTACTACTATGTCATCTTGTATTCTATATGCCATTTTAAACAAAAAGTCACTGGTCTGATTTGGTTTGACTTGATTCTCTGCTTAAATTCCATATAGGATTCTTCAGGGAGCATTAATAACCACCACGCTCCACTTCAGGTAGCAGATTTTCTTTGCTTTCCAGGCTATATGAGAATGCCACACACTTTCAAGAGCCTCCTGGGAAATACTGGGATGCTGTAGATGGGGAACTTGCTCCTGCCAGGTCTCAGAAACTTATGTGGATTTTCATTCTATGACCTCAGTGTAGGCAGAGAGGCGAAAAGAAAGAGACAAACTTTCACGTAAGTCTAATCTGAAGTGAGGCAAGAATAAGTAGCACTGTGGAAACAGTGCTGAGACACCAGCAGGCCTCAGACCTTATTTGAGATCAGTTTTCTAGGTAGGGATATAAACAGACCATGAGTCTGTGTCTGGTTTTTCTATTTGAGACAACTAAAAAAAAAAGAAAAAAAAATCCCGTGATGAAATCCAGCTTTATATAAATCAAGCCTCTACATCATATTCCAGAGGCACTCTCTTCTTTTCCTAGTGAAACCATCTGTTAGAAAAATCTGGCTTTCCTTAACAAATAACATGCTGTTCCCTTCCTGAGACTCTTCCAATGCTGTCTCAACCCTTCCTCTGCCACCTCACTCCTTTCCAGATTCAATTTTCATAAGGTCTTGTCCACAACTAAAATTATAAGGGATGGAGCCCTAGCCCTTTATGCAGGTTTGTTTTGTCTGTCCTACAACAACTCTAACTCAAAGTACTATACAGCCAACTGGGCAGATGGAATCTCCAAATCAAACACATGAAAAGTCACCCACTTTCTTCTTTTGCAGAAATAATGGAGGTAAGAAGAGAGAAAGAGGAAAACAAAACAGGTTCTGGATGTTATCTTCCATCCAGACATAGTCAGAAGTACTGGTGGGGAGAGGCTGTCGATGATAGGTAGAAGACAGTACATAAAGAACTATGTGCTGGGCAATTTCTTCTGGAGCTGCACTTCCAGTAAGAGAAGCTACTGGGCACATCTGGCTACTAAATGTGTGACATGTGGCTCATCAAAGTGAGTGTAAAACATACACTTGATTGTTAAGATTTAGCACAAAAAGAACAGGTCATTAATAATTTATGTTTACGTGTCCAAGTAATAAATTTATAATAGTTCATTAATAATTTAAGCTTTTACATGTTGAAATAATTTTAGGTATACTAGGCTAAAAATTAATTTTACTAGTTTCTTTTCATTTGAACGTAGCTACTAGGAAACTTAAAATTATATATAATGGCTTGGACTACATTCTTTTTAAGATTTTATTTGAGAGAGAGGGTGTGAGCAAGTGAGCAGGGAGGGGCAGTGGGAGGAGCAGAGATAGAATCCCAAGCAGACACCTGCTGAGCACAGAGCCCAACACAGGGCTTGATCTCACAACCCTGAGATCATGACCTAAGCTGAAATCAAGAGTTGGATGCTTAACCAACTGAGCCACCCAGAGGCCCCTGCACTAGATTCTTAATGGACGGTGCTGTTCTAGACCATAGGACACCAAGAAGAAAAAACTCTGTAAAAGCAGCCTGTAACTGTTCAACTGTGCATTGTGATTAGGGCTTTATCATTTTACTTCAGATTTAATGCTAGGCATTAAATAACTTGGTACTGGTCTTCTGGATAGAAAACTTAAAAATAAAAATACTTGGGATACCTGGGTGGCTTAGCAGTTTAGCGCTTGCCTTTGGCCCAGGGCGCAATCCTGGAGTCCCGGGATCGAGTCCCATGTCGGGCTCCCAGCATGGAGCCTGCTTCTCCCTCTGCCTGTGTCTCTGCCTCTCTCTATGTCTATCATGAATAAATAAATAAAATCTTTTTAAAAAATAAATAAAATAAAAATAAAAATACTAAGTTGCAGGCAGCTGTTCAGAGCAAAAAAACCCCAAGTAGGTGATTCCCACTTTGCCTACAGAAAGGCCTGCCCTACTTGTAGGATCTCCATGAGCTCGGACCACAGCAGGCCTCTCTCCAGTGTCTGCCACTCCTATCCCTACTTCTGCTCCCCTATAAAAATAAATGAGGCAACAATTCGTTATAATTATGGAAAATGTTACTATTGGAGAAAAGTTCTTTAAAAAAAAAAGGTAAATTTAAAAGTTCCTTCTTTAGTGCAAATAGATAAATAAATAAAGCAAAAAATCCCTGCACTGACAGGTCCAAATGATTCAGGACTCCATCAATGGTTCACATCACACAGACAATAGCCCACTCATGTTCAGAAGTATAGGGGTTCTCTCAAAGTCTCTCAAATATGGTTATTTAATACGAATAATTTTTTTCTTAAAAAAAAAAAAACTTTTCTTCAGCTTAAATCTCAACTGATCCAATTTGTGTGCAATGCAGAATCCTTCATATCAAGATCAGTTTTGTCTACAATACAGATGTTATCGTCATGTATTAAATATAAAATAATCTAGTCAAGCAAGATCCAAGGGGATGGTCAACTTTGATGAGCTTAAGAAATACCTAAAGCATTTATTCATAGAAGCATTAGCCCCTGGAAGGTAAATCAATTCACTAAAAAGAAAATTCTCTCAGGGGCACACAGGTGGTTCAGTTGGTGAAACATCTGTCTTCGGCTCAGGTCATGATCCCAGGGTCCTGGGATCAAGCTGTGTTGGGCTCCCTGCTCTGCAGGGAGTCTGCTTGTCCATCTCCCTCTGCCCCTCCCACTGCTTATGCTCTCTGTCAAATGAATAAATTTAAAAATATTTATTTATTTATTTATTTATTTATTTTTATTTATTTATGATAGTCACACACAGAGAGAGAGAGAGGCAGAGACATAGGCAGAGGGAGAAGCAGGCTCCATGCACCGGGAGCCCGACATGGGATTCGATCCCGGGTCTCCAGGATCGCACCCTGGGCCAAAGGCAGGGGCCAAACCGCTGCGCCACCCAGGGATACCATAAAAAAATATTAAAAAAAAATTTTTTTCTCAAAAAACAGGCCAAGAACTCTGGACAAGAAAAATGACTGACATCTTCCTACCAAACAGCAGTAATGTCTAATCCTATCATGGTCACTGCAAAACCAAATCCATCCATTAAATGCAACAAAGTCAAGAACCTAAAAGATATTTTCTACTAATTATTTGCTTTAAGCTCACAACCATTTACCAAGTACCTACAGTCTATAAGGTTCTGGCCATGTCCTGGGACAGATAAGAGTTTCTAACTTCAATCAGAAAATTTCAAAACAATATAAACAAGTAGTAAATTGAACCCAATAATATACTTAAAAAAAAATCATTCACCATGATCATGTGGGATTTATTCTCAGAATGCAAAGGTGGTTCAATATTCACAAAACAACATGATACATCACATCAATAAGAAAAAGCATAAAAACCATATAATAATTTCAATAGATGCAGAAAAAGCATTCAACAAAGTACATCTATTCATGATAAAAACCCTCTGCAAAGTAGGTCTAGAAGGAACGTATCTCAACACAATAAAGGTCATATAGGAAAAACCCACAGCCAACATCATACTCAATGGGGAAAAACTGAGGAAAGCCTGGGTGGCTCAGTGGTTGAGCGTCTGTCTTGGGCTCAGGGCAGGATCCTGCGATTCTGGGATGGAGTCTTGCACTGAGCTACCTGCAGGGAGCCTGCTTCTCCCTCTGCCTATGTCTCTGCCTCTCTGTCTCTCGTGAATAAATAAATAAAATATTTTTTAAAAAATGGGGAAAAACTGAGAGCTTTTCCTCTAAGGTCAGGAACAAGACAAGCATGTCCATTCTCACCACTTTTATTCAACATAGTACTGGAAGTCCTAGCCACAACAATTAGATAACAAAAAAGAAATAAAAAGGCATCCAAGTTGGTAAGGAAGAAGTAAAACTCTACGTGCAGATGACATGACATTATATGTAGAAAACCCTAAAAAAAAAAAAAAAAAAAAACACCAAAAAACTATCAGAACTGATAAATTAATTCAATAGTCACAAAAATCAATCTATAAAAATTTGTTCTTTTCCCATACATAAATAAGAAGAAAGTGAAATTAAGAAAAGAATTGCATTCACAACTGCACTGAAAACAATATAATATCTAGGATTAAATTTAACCAGGGAGGTAAAAGACCAAGACTCTGAAAACTATAAACCACTGATGAAAGAAATTCAAGACAACAGAAATAGATATTCTATGCTCATCGAATGGAAGAACAAATATTGTTAAAATGTCTAGACTAAAAAAAAAAAAAATGTCTAGACTACCCAAAGCAATCTATACATTTCATGTAATCCCTATCAAAACATCTACAATATTTTTCAAAAACTTGAACAAACAATCCTAAAATCTGTATGAAAGCAGAGAATACCTCAAATAGCCACAGTAATCTTGAAAAAACAAAACTGGAGGTATCATAACTCCAGATTTCAAGTTACATTATAACACAGTAATAATTAAAACAGTATGGTAATGGCATAAAAACAGACATATAGATGAGTGGAATAAAACAGAAACTCCAGAAATAAACCCACAATTATATGGTCAATTAACCTTCACCAAAGGAGTGAATATCCAATGGGGAAAAGATGGTCATTTCAACAAATGGTGTCAGGAAAACACAACTGCAACATGCAGAAGAATGCAACTGGACCTCTTTCTTACACCATACACAAAAAGAAACTCAAAATGGACTAAAGACCTAAATGTGAAACCTGAAACCATAAAAATCCTTGAAGAGAGCTCAGGCAGTAATGTCTCTGACATCAGCTGTTGCAACATTTTTCAAGATATGTCTCCTAGAGCAAGGGAAATAAACTATTGGGACTATATCAAAATAAAAAGTGTCTGGAGAGTGAAGGAAACCATAAAAAAGGCAATCTACTGAACGGGAGAAGATATTTGCAAATCCGATAAAGGGTTAATATCTGAACTATATAAAGAACTGATATAATTCATTACCCAAAAAACAAATAATCCAATTAAAAAATGGGCAAAAGATATAAACAGACATTTCTCCAAAGAAGATGTCCAGATGGCCAACAGACACATGAAAAGATGCTCATGATGAGTTATCATCAGGGAAATGCAAATCAAAATTAGAATGAGGTAATTTTGTCAGAATGGCTAAATTAACAACATAAGAAACAACAGGTGTTGATGAGGATGTGGGGGAAAAAAGGAACCCTTATGCAATGTTGCTAGGAATGCAAACTGGTGGCGATACAGCCACTGTGGAAAACAGTACAGAGGTTCCTAGAAAAATTGAAAATAGAACTATCCTACGATCTAGCAATTGTACTACTGGATATTTATCCAAAATATAAAAAAAAAAAAAAAACTAATTCAAAGGGATACATGTACCCCCCTCCATGTTTATAGCAGCATTATTTACAATAGCCAAATTATGGAAGCAGCCCAAGTGTCCGTAAATAGGTAAATGAATAAATATGTGGTGCGTATATATATATATATACACACACACATACACACACACACATAAACAGAGTATTATTCAGTCATAAAAAATGAAATCTTACCATTTGCAGTAATATGGATAGAACTAAAGACTACAATGCTAAGTGAAATAAGTCAGAGAAAGATAAATACCATATGACTTGACTTGTAGAATTTAAAAAAATAATGAGCAAAGGACAAAAGAGAGAGAGACAAGCCAAGAAACATACTTTTAACTACAGAGAACAAACAGATGGTTACAGGGCGGGGCGGGGGGATAGGGGATGGGACTAAAGAGTATATTTATCATGAGGAAAAAAATTAAAATGATTGGAAAAAAAAACATTGGGCTCCACTTCACAAAGCATTCAAAACTAAATACGTGCACATGGGCACATGTACACACATATATAATAGTAAGCAATTAAGAGCAAATATATATCCTATTCGTGAAATATAAAATACTTCATTGGTATTTAAACAGACCAGCTTTGTAACTAACAGTTGCCTCCCACAATATGTTGGTTTTTTTGAAACTCCTCCTTATGATGACTGCCTGGGGCCAACCTTGCCCTGTCTGCATATTGTGGTGGGATCCCAAAGCAGCGCTGTGCAGCCATCGGAGCTGGGCACAGCTTAACTCCAGGGGCTGTCCTTCACAAAGACAAAGATGCCAACAGGATCCCTAGGACTAGGGCAACACGCAGCCCTGTGAGTTCAGGCTTCCAGACTTCAACCCCACTGGTCCTACTGGCTCATCGGCCTCTCAGCAGAAGCTGCTGACTTTGAGGGGGACCCTCTTGCTCTAGGCCTGTACCCTTTCTCACCCCGGGTTCATGCCCACGTCAGGGGTTATGCTATGTCAGGCGATTAGAATCTGAGCTACCTTCCTCCGACAGGAGCACCCAGGTCATGGACTGCCATGGAATTCTAGCATATCCGTCTGTCTGCTCACTGCGGTGGGGGAATGGGGGTGGGGGGGTAAGGGGGAAAGCCTTCCCAGCAGCACCTCCCTGGAATTTCTGCCTGTGGAGGGCTGCTCCCTCCTCAGACCTGACACCCTCCAACCCTGTGTTAACTCTTCCACCTCTCACAACAGCATTAAGAATCTCATTTGACTACCATAGCGTGAAAATTATAAAAAGCAACTAGAACAGGACCAGCTAATATAGCATCATGTGTTCTGCTAAATAACTTGTTAAATGTGAAGGGAAGGGCTTTTTCATCTGGATTTCATGCTGCTTTCATGGGGGGGGGGGACAGAACACACGCACAAATTCTACATGAAAACTCATCAACGTGTTTAATAAACGGATTCAAGGGATCCCTGGGTGGCGCAGCGGTTTGGCGCCTGCCTTTGGCCCAGGGCGCGATCCTGGAGATCCGGGATCGAGTCCCACATCGGGCTCCTGGTGCATGGAGCCTGCTTCTCCCTCTGCCTGTGTCTCTGCCTCTCTCTCTCTCTGTGACTATCATAAATAAATAAATAAATAAATAATTAAAAAAAAAATAAACGGATTCAAATTTCTTTCGATTAGCCTATTTCTCTTCCTGAAATGATGCCACAAGATCTTGGCAGGGAGAGGAAGGGTTTCCAGAACCATTACTGCCTTTTGTGTTAGCTGAACTCAAGTTTTTGGGCTCAAATACGGCCACAACCTGAACTGCAGAAAGTGGGATACAGTCCATGTAAACGTGAAAACTCAACACTAGTGAGCACCCGGAACAGCTCCTGAACTCTAGGAGCCCATCTCAGACAATCAGAGGACTCTGGATGTCTCTGAGCCACACAGCCTCTATATGGTCAAGGTCACATGGCTTTTCTAGAGCTGTCCTGGGTAGCTGAGAGCGTTTAGTTTCTCCTTTCTTCCTGAGTATCAACACTTCCAAAGAAATTATGTTTTTGTTCCTACTACAGGATGCACAGTTGGTTGCCAGTAGGTAACTTTCTGGTTTTATGGCACATTTAACTTCTTGGATATTTTTAAAAATCTAGCTTGAAAATAAAGTATGAAAAGTATGCTTTCCACATTTATTATACTGTTTCTTTAAAGAAGTTTTCCGAAGAACACCCAAATAAAAATAGGATCCCTAAACTTCACTTGACACGAACATTTTCTATACCTTTCATGCAACCAATTTTAAATTCCCCTGCTTTGTCTTTTTAACCCAAATCACCCTACTTTTAGTTTAAATGATCACTGCTTTATTTTGACAGCATCTGTAAAGATGCTTCCTACCTTGCCCCCTTGCTATTCATTCCAATTTGACAACCTATCGATCCAGTCACTGCTGTTTTTATTATCTTAATAGGTTTTCTTTTTTTATATGCCAAGCCTTAGGGTGTACATACCAGATTAGTTGATCGTTATAGAGAAAGGCAGTGTATTTGACTATACTCAGGCTTTCCTCCATTCTATTAATAAAGGACTGGATTTTCAAATAAGTCATTTTATCCAATGGGAAGAAGCTGATTCCACCAAAAATGTCAAGGAGATCACATGACTGCAAATGCAACGTTTGCAAGTACTGTAGGAAAAAATAAGGCATTAAACTTACTAAGAGTACACTGAATATAGCACTCTGAAAGCTGAGAATAATTAGTCAACTTAGGATAAGATTACATCCTAGCACACTGACAAGACCAATAAGCAGATTAGCCACAGCTAACTGGATGTGAAATCAATACCAATTTCAAAATATAAAGTTCAAATGTAAACTGTTAATATTTATTCAGAATTATCTTATCTCTTTGAGGTATTTAATTCCCTAAATGAATGATTCTCAAATTATATCTCATTAGGGACCTATATATTGATATGGACTGACAGTGCCATCTTCTGCAAAAATAACACTGAGAGCACAGGTAGTCAGTTGTTGATAGGTAGGAGAGTAATAAAAAGGCAAGGACAGAAGTCAGGAGACAGCATAAGAGTAAATGATGGTCACTAGAATGAAGAAACAAAGAGGAAACAAAAGTAATTCATAAAAACAAAATAATTCAAAAACAGAGAAAATGTAGTTTAGGGGAAAAAATAAATTGAGAATTATTTCTCTAAGCTAAACTGAATTTTACCAGCGATAAGCTATAAAAAACTTACAGTGTAACAGAGTGACAACTATATAGGCACATTCATTTATTGTTCGGGAAAAATCACACTAATAACCACTAAGGTGATAAAGTCTATATTACAGCAATAACTTTTCTACTGCATCAATACAGATTAAACAATACTGTTCAGTGAACAATAATCAATCCATAAGAATGTATATTCAGGTAAAGAGTTTAAATTCGGCTAATTGACCAATCATCATGCAGGAAGTTCATTTTGAGTAAGCCCACACTAACAACACAGGTTGACCAAGGATTAAGACAAAAGGTGTCTCCAAGATGATGTGGGGATGCACACAAATGGCAGGATGCTCTGATCCTGCACAAAAAGTTATGAAAAGATTCAAGAATGCAAGTCTAAAGAGTTTTCTCACTGATCTCATTTTGCCACAATGTATCTTACACTTTGTCACTTTCAAGTCCTAAGTTTTTCCTAAAGGAGAAGCAAAATTGTATGTTTATTTCTAAAAGTCTTTTTGAAGACTACAAAGATTATAAATAAAATTCATAATACTTACCCGATGGAAGAATTTCTCTAATCTTTCTTTTAGGAGCTTGACACCTCCATCTTCCATGGCTCTCAGGAATGTACCATTAAAAAGCTAATGATGCAAAAAAATTTTTTTAAAAGTCAGTTTCTTATACCCTGCAATTTACCAGTATAACAAATTCTTTTCCTTTTAGATTAACTAATTTGGCTTATTTAACCCCCCACCCCATTCCTTTTAAACATATAGAAAATATTTACATGAAAGGGCCTGAGTTATAAAATAAATCACACACAAAATCAACACTGTTAAGTGATATCATTTCTGTGTAATCACTGAATCATTTGGGAGATTTTTTTTTTTTTTAAAGTAAGCTTCATGCTCAGCATAGAGACCAACACTGGGCTTGAACTCATGACCCTGAGACAGATCAAGACTTCAGCTGAGATCAAGAGTCAGATGCTTAACCAACTAAGCTACCTGGGCACCCTGCATTTTTTTTTTCGTAACCTCATCTCATAACTAAATTTCATTTTATGTAAATAATATTGCCAGACTTCTTAAATCATACAAATATCTACAGTATGCCTTTTCCTCAAGCATATGGACTCTCTTGTTTACCAACTGGGATACATTCCTAGTACTGCTAGGAACAGAGAAAGACTCACTACTCAGCGAATAAGTCTATACATAAATCTCAATGCAGTTTCAAAGGCCTCATTATTTCTTCCCTTAAAACAGATATAGTCACCACACAGTCATCTAAAGAACTAAGATTTTGAAACAATCCCTGTAAACAGGGGTAACTGGCTAGACTCAATTCAGAAAGAACTTCGTGCTTACCTTGTACATGCTATAGCACTGCTGTAACACTGAACTATAAACCTTGTCCTGCAAGCATAAAGACACAGATCTCAATTCAAGGGGGAAAAAGTCCATGGCATAGCAAATGTACAATGACTCTTGGCAACGCAATATAGTGCTTATAAGCTTGGACCCACAACAGTTGTGTGCTGACAGTGAGATGTATTTAAATTCAGTTATGAACCAGCAAGCCTAATTTTAGGAGGGCTTATAAAAAGATGATTAGAAGACACTAGGGAGACAAGATACAGATTTTTATACAACTGTGCTAATGTAAACAGATATGAAACTTCACTATGCAGAACCTCAGAATCTTCTACAAAGGTGACTGCTTAAAGTTGACCAAGTCACTCAACATATTCAGTAACAGGTTTTCTAAAAATATGAAACAAAAAATGACATATTACCAACAACTCCTCCTCTTGGTATTCAACAATTGGTTTTCCATCTTTACTTTGCTTTTCAATTATAGGATTCCGAACAACCTACAAAATTTTGATAGGACGAAATTACACAATGACCCAATTATATAAGTTTTTAATTTTCTCTTAAATGAAAAAATCTGAGCATGTCACAACACCAAAAACACAACTTAAAACAGCCCCAAGAACACATACACTGAATATGTGCAACCAACTTTATTGTAATTTTACTTTGCAATAGCTAGAGGACTTCTCTAAAGTCCTAAGAGAAAAGATCACCCATAATCTCACTACACAAACTCAAAAAGATGTACTGTATATGCAAGTACCATGACCATCCAGAAATTCTCTTCTGGTTCATTGAAGAACTGTCTATTCTTCTGTGTATGTAAAGACTTTGCAGGTTTTGATGGACTAAAGGTCCTAAAAAGGTTAAAAAAAAAATGTTGGGGGACAGTTCTCGAAGTTGTAAGAATTCACGGAGCTTACTGAGCTCTGCATTTAAGGGCATTACCTTGTAAACTGTACAATAGCTTCACATAATCCAACATTTCTAATTTTCTCATTCTTTTCAACTTCATTTGGATGGTAAAATAAAATTTTATTTTCCTCCTAAAGTATGGAAAAACAAAATCATCACATTAACATAAGCATTTTTAAAAAAATCATCTCAGCTGTTAAAAATGCTGTTCAATGTCAAGCTCTCACATCACACATGCCAGCAGCAAAACAAAACAAAAAACCCTTTTCAGAAAAATCAAAAATTGTCTTCTCCTTGATATGTAAATGATGCTCACCAGCCTAGAAGGCCATTGTGATATACAGTTAAGTCACAAGTCCTCTGGAGGCGCACAAAACAATTACTCTGAAAACTCAATCTTACAGTTTCTTTCCTCACACTAATTTTGCAAAAAACACCGTTTGTAAAAAAAAAAAAAAAAAAAAAAAAAAAAAAAGCGTGTGCGCACATGTGCAGACTTACTGCCTCCTTGCAAGTAAAACTCAGCAGGTTCAAGAGCATTAGAACTCAGAGCCTTTCAAAGGACCCTGAGGGGCACCTGGGTGGCCCAGTGGTTGAGCATCTGCCTTTGGTTCTGGTCGTGATGGGGGTGAGGGTGGTCTTCGGATCGAGTGCCCCATCCGGCTCCCCAGAGGGAGCCTGCTTCTCCCTCTGCCTATGTCTCAGCCTCTCTCTGTCTATTTAAATAAATAAATAAATAATAAATAAATAAATAAATAAATAAACAAACGTGACTTGCTGCCAGCCCAACCGGACATCCTTTGGGGAAGTCACCGTCCCCACCTATAAAACAAACAAAACCCATCCCTGGAATTTATTTAGCAATTCGGAAAAACAACACAAAACTTTCCTATGCTCCTCCAAGCCTGAGTTATCTTAGGAGCACATAGGCCACCACTCTCCATCCATGCTTCTAGTCCGGGACTTGTACTAACAAAAACATAAGCTCAATTTTACTTACCCGGGATTGGCGCAGAAGCGCGGAAACTCACTCACCCTGCGTGGAGTGATGAGCCTGCCGAGCCTCCGTCCAGAGACCCTGCCCGGCCCCCACTCGTTCCGCGGGCGCACGCCCGGCACAAAGCAGCCTCGGTAAAAGCCGCCCCGGGAGGGGAGTGACAGGTGCTGCGCGGTATCCCCCGCCCCCCTCCTCCGGGCGCGCCCCACCCCCCGCCTTCTCCGGCTCCGACGCGGGCCGGCCGGCCACCGCCCCCGCCCTCCGGCCCTCCTCCGACCGCCGGCTGGCACCCGCCCACGGCACCGCTCCGCGCACCTCGCCCTCGCGCGGCCCGAAGCGCGGGTTGTAGATGAAGAAGCTCAGCAGCGCCGGCGGGAACTGCTTCTCCTGGGCCGTCCCGGCCCCGGCCCCGGCCGCCGCTGCCGCCATCCCGGCCCGGCCCCCAGCCTCGGGAGCCTCCCTCGGCCCGCCCAGAGACAGCCGCCCTGAGGAGACCGCACTTCCGCCTCGCTCGCGGCCGCCCCGGAAGTGGTTGCCGCCGACCCGGAAAGAGAACCTGCCGCCCAGCATCCCCTTTTGGCGAGGTCCGGTGAGGGTTCGTTTTGCGTTGGTTTCTGCCGCAGGTGCTTCTTGTTTGAGAGTGGCGGTGAAAGTGAAACTTTTTTTGTTTGGTGGTTCCCAGGTTTGTGTCCTGGCTGAAGCGAGAGCTGAGTATTTAAAGAAAAATAGAACGGGCATAGGTTGTTTTTTTGTTTTGTTTTGTTTTTTTAGAAGGGAGAGTGAAGGCGCAAAGGAAGATGAGGTGCATTAAGCTGGGCGATTTGCCCACTTCCATCATCTACAGGGTCCCGCCTGGCCTGTATAGGCTTTTTTGATCCCTGTTTGAGCGACCTGAGGTGACCGCTGGGTCAACCCTAACCAACGGGGTTTGCGTCTTAGCCCAGCTCCCGTGGCTCTGGGGAGAATGGTTGTGCGCAGAAGCGAGGGCGCGGCGTGTGTGGTCCACGCGGGAGCAGAGCGTGCATTCCCCGCGGAGCGCGCCGTCCCGGGCCTCGGCGACCAGGGCATCGTCCTTTCTTCGCATCGAGGAGTCACTTGCTTTTGAGCCCTATGGATTGTGCCATGTTGGAACAGCTCGTCACTTCTGGCCTCTGGTATTGGGAGTCCGAGCCCTTGCATGGCAGCCTGCTTGGCCAAACTCAAGAAGACCTCAGTTTAGGATGACTCCTTGGTCACAGGTGAAGTTTAGGAACAGGACCTCATATTCAACCTGGTAGAGTAGACTTTAATGTTTAGGGAGGAGATGCACTGGAATTTGGACTGGGTATTTATCCTAACCTGGTCCCTCGCACAGTGCGAAACCTGGGACCTGTTACCTAGCTTTTCTCCAGCCTCTAGTTCATATTTGTAAAATGATGAGTAGCAAATGCTTGCCTAGTAGGAATTTTGTTTTAAGAATTAAATGGTCGGGGGGGGGGGTGGACCCTGGGTGGCGCAGCGGTTTAGCGCCTGCCTTTGGCCCAGGGCGCTGTCCTGGAGACCCGGGATCGAGTCCCACGTCGGGCTCCCGGTGCATGGAGCCTGCTTCTCCTTCTGCCTATGTCTCTGCCTCTGTGTGTGTGTGTGACTATCATAAATAAATAAAAATTAAAAAAAAAAAAGAATTAAATGGGGGACGCCCGGGTGGCCCAGTGGTTGAGCACTTGCCTTTGGCTCAGGTGCTGATCCCAGGGTCCTGGGATAGAGCCCCCCATCCCGCTCCCTGCAGGGAGCCTGCTTCTCCCTCTGCCTATGTCTCTGCCTCTCTCTGTGTCTCTATGAATAAATAAAATCTTTTTTTAAAAGAATTAAATAGGACCACGAATTGAATATAGAGTGCCCAGCACTTCATCATTATTCAACAAATGTTTGTCATTACTTGCCCTTGAAACACTTTCCCAACTAACTTACTCTGTTGCATGAAATTCTGCACTAAATACAGTGTTTTGGTATTAAAGCAATAATTTTAAAATATTTTAAGGTAACAGAATCCTCTCTCCTCTCTTTCTATCCCCCAAAAAGTCTATGGAGAGTTCTAATACATAAAATAGATGCAGAGCTACCATGGTTAAATGAGAGCCCAAGGGATAGGACTGAGGTCTAGGAGTACCTTTTGGCTTTTTCTAGGTGCTACCCACCAATCCCATCTTCCTTGGGGACCCTAAAGCACCTGCCCAGGACCTTGTGACTCCATGTAACCTGAAAACTCCAAGATAAAGAAGTCTCCTTTGGCCCTGAGTAAATACTTCTGGAAAAGTAGAAGGAAGAGCCCAGGGCTGACGTTGGAACACCTGGATTTGAGTTCTGGTTTTGCCATTTATCAGTTGAATGACTTTTGACTAATCACTTATGTTATTTAATCTCAGTTTCCTCCTTGGCGAAATAAGGTTAGTACCTGCCTCACAAGGTTATTGCAGAATTAAACTAGATGGTGCAAGTGAAAACACTTTGTAAAGTACAAAGTACTATGCAAATGTGATGCATGAGCACTTTAGAATATTAGTCGACCTTTCTCCCCAGCACACTTCTACTTCCTTGTAGACTTTGCCTCCTCTGCACCCAATCAATTAAATTAACTGCCACAGGAAACAGATGATACAAAACCAAATGAAACAAAAACCCAGAAATCAAAGAGATTTTTAAGTTTCAAATCGGGAAGCAAAAAAGCTTAGATATTGATGCATCCCCCTCTCACACTCTGGGGTTGTACATGGGCGTGGTGTGGGAGGAGTGGTGATGATGGACACTTAGATGGTTTTGGAGACCTCAAAGTAGAGAGAATGTGTTGTTGCTTCCTTGTGAAGCTGGGGAGGTAGCAAGCCTCACAGAGTTTCCCTCTGTGTCAAGCATGATGCAAGCAACGGTACCATAGCCTCATGAGTGTCTAGGCAGTAGGTTGCTACTCGGTGCAGGAAGCAGCCAAATGTTTTACTGATATATAGAAGTAATTCAGAGAAAGCCAGACCTGAGCGGCCTTAAAGTCAGGACAGAGTGGAGGTAGCTGTGGCCTCGATGGACCCCGCCACTCAAAACCACAAGACTAGAGAGGAATAAAGATGAGTTACTAGTATGGATTGAGCACCAAATACTCCTTTCCCATGTAGGGCTTTGGCATCCCCCCCCCCCCACCTCAGGAGGCCCCTGAACTTCTCTATTCCCACAAACACACTGAATGTACAGCTATACATAGAGCAATTCCTTCTGGGAGAAATCCAGAAACAAGCTGAGTGACTCCTACACAGTCAAATGAGGAAATACCCAGATCAAAACGGGTTAGAATAGGGTGAGACATGGTCTCGCCACAATGCCCACCTGAGCACAGCATCATACAATTAGGAGGGAACCCTCAACTCCTAGCCTCTCCCTGGGTTTGGATTGTACATCGAGCACCCCAACCTTTAAGACCCCCACCCACAGCTCCCATCTCCAAAACACCTAACTTTGAATGCCAGTGGGACTTGGATTTACTAGACCTACAAGACTATATAGCAAAGTAGTTCTTATGGGCATGTGAGCACTCCCCATGGCAATCCCTTCTAAACTCAGTGCAAAGGGAGCAGGTGAAATGTCTATCTGTGGTCTTTGCCTGGAAGGAATTTGTACACTTACGAACCGCTGCCTGAGGGTCTGGCTTCTAATTTAGCACGCATTCAGGGGCTGGCTGCAATCCTTCCCAGAACCCAAAATAGCTGGTTGGCACTACACCCGATTTTCCCCTCTGGTTCCCTTCAACACGTGTAGTATGCCAACTTTTACAGTCACCACCCAAGGGATGGGCCCCCAAATTACCTAGCTCTGAGAGCCAGCAGGCATTCCTGAGCCCCACTAGCACCATAGCAAAAAGGTTTTAAATAGGACAAGAGTGCCCTCCAGTGGCTATAATAATAATAAGTAAGTATTTTTTAAAAATGGAAATAAAAAAATATATAAGTAATACATATTATAACATAATATACATATTATGTTATATATTATAACATAAGTAATATATATTATAACATAAATAATAAATATTTTTTAAAAATGGAAATCAAAAAATATATTGAGACAAATGGGAATGAAAACAACATAGCAAAAACTGAGTGCAGCAAAAATAGTTTCAAGAAGAAGGAAGTATATAGAGATAAGTGCCTATATTAAGGGGGAGAAAGGGGGGTGCTTGGGTGGCTCAGTCCATAAAGCATGACCTCAGCTCAGGTTATCATCCCAGGATCCTGGGATTGAGCCCTGTGTCCAGGCTAGCTGCACAGCAAGGAGTCTGCTTCTTCCTCTCCCTCTGCTGTGCTCACTTGTGCTCTCTCTCAAATAAATAAACAAAATATATATAAAAAAGAAAGCTCTCAAACAGCCTAAGTTTACACCTCAAGGAATTAACAAAAGAACAAACTAAGCCCAAATTTAGTAGGAAAAGAGGAAAACCCAAAAATCAGATTGGAAAGAAACGACATAGAGACTAAAAGACAATGGAAAAGATCAATGAAATGAGGAGGTAGGTTTTTGAAAAAAATAAACAAGATTGACAGACCTTTAGCTAGATGGAGAAAAAAGATGCAAAAATCAGAGGCAAAAGAGAAGACATGACAATTGGTAACACAGAACTAATGAGGATCATAAGAAACTACTGTGAATAATTACACATCAAGCAATTAGATGACAGGAGAGCTGGAGACATTACTAGAGATGTATAACCTACCAAGACTGAAATGATGTAGAAAATCTGAATAGACCAGTTAAATAATTTAAACAGTATTTCAAAGTTTGTTTCAAACAATATTACAAAGCAATAATAATCAAAACACTATACTACTGGCATAAAAACAGACACAAAGATCAAATGGAATAGAATTGAAAGCCCAAACATAAATGCATGCATATATGGTCAATTAACTTATGACAAAGGAACCAGGAGTATACAACAGGGAAAGGACAAGTCTCTTCCATAAATGGTGTTGGGGAAACAGGATGGCCCCATGCAAAAGAATTAAACTAGATATCTATTTTTATACCATATACAGAAATCAACTTGATATGTATTAAAGGTTTGAATGAAAAATTAAAAACTTTACTTGGATGTAAAGACAAACAGTAAGACTCATAGATGAAAACTGGGGTAAGCTCCTTGACATTGGTATCAATGATGATTTTTTAGATTTGATGCCAAAAGCAAAGGCAATAAAAACAAAAATAAGCAATTGGGAGTAAATCAAACTAAAAAGCTTCTGCACAGCAAAGGAAACCGTCAATGAAATGGAAAGTTAACCTGTGGAATGGAAGAAAATATTTGCAAACCACACATCTGATGAGGGTTAATATTAAAAATATCAAGGAACTCATGCAACCCAATAGAAAAAAACCCAAATAACCCAATTTAAAAATGGGCAAAAGATCTCAATAGACATTTTTCCAAAGAAAAAGGTCAATAAGTACATGGAAAGACACTTGACATCAGTCATCATCAGGGAAATGCAAATCAAAACTACAATGAGGTATCACCTCACACCTGGTAGGTCAGTTTTCTGAAAGGACGAAAGAAATGCTGGCCAGGATGTGGAGAAAGAGAACCCTTGAGCACTGATGGTGGCAATGTAAATTGGTGCAGTCACTATGGAAAACAGTATGGAGGGTACTCAGAAAAATTAAAAATAGAACTACCATATGATCCAGCAATCCCACTTGTGGCAATGTATCCAAGGGAAACGAAAATTATCTAGAAGAGAGATCTGCACTCCTTCACTGTAGCATTATTCTCAATAGTACGGAAACAACCTAAGTGAACTGGCTTCTCCAGGAAAAGCTGCTGTATTTTGTCAGAGCAGAAAAGACACACCTGGACATGATAGCTGAAGGAGGGCCCCACACTAAGGAGGGGAGCCAGCGAATAAGTGACCATCCCCTACTGATTTCCATAATAAAAGTACCATGGCTATCGCTTCACCCCTACCCCCCAAATCTCAGACCCACCTAAGACTGGTACCAACAGCCCAAGCAAATTGACACAAGCAGTGCCAAGATTTGATAAAGTGAGGGGGTAGGTACACAGGTGTTTTGTTGCCACCTATTGTCATCTTTATGTTTGAAATATTTTATCACGTGGGTACCTGGGTGGCTCAGTTGGCTAAGCATGTGCCTTCGACTCAGGACATGATCTCAGGGTCTGGGAATCCAGTCCCACATTGGACTCACTGCTTGGCAGAGAGTCTGCTTCTCCCTCTACCCCTCCCCTCTGCTTGTCCATGTTCTCTTTCACACACTCTCTCAAATAAATAAATCATTTTAAAAAATGAAATATTTCATCACTTAAAAATAATTCAAGGAGGGGTGGCTGGGTAGCTCAGTTGGTTGGGTGTCTGCCTTCAGCTCAGGTCATGATACGGGGGTCCTGAGATCAAGCCCCACTTCAGGTTTCCTCCCCAAGTGGGGAACTTGCTTCTCCCTCTCTCTCTGCTCCCGCCCGCCCCCCCCCCCCCACTGGTGTGCGCACTCTCTCTGCTCTCTCTCTCTGAAATAAATAAGTAAAATCTTTAAAAAAGAGTAAAATTAAACTCCTCAGGTGATTCCAGCATGAATAAATAATAACAGTAATAATAGTTCAAGGATGTGAATCTATTTACTTTCATTGTAGAAAACACCTAGGAAGACAATGTCAAAATCTACTCCTTACCCGAAAAAGCTGACTTTTTGAAACCAGTTAAAACCAACCTCATGTAAATGAATAGTCTTTCCAGTGAATAAATTAACAGGCCAGGTGGAAATGAGCCTCCTGATTCCAATTTCATCTGTCGTCTTAAGTGTTTGCAAAGTAATACCATACCTTCACATTCGCAGGAGAGATATAAGATAGGTTTTTGCTTGAAATTAGATTCCCGAGTACTCATTAGACAAAATTAAACTGCATCGTCACACAGAATTAACTATGTGGTTTGTAAACCTGAACAGACGAGCACTTCACATCTTTGCTGTTTTTCTGTGCTTTCTTTTTGAGCTGGGAATATGGTGAAAACTATGTATTTAAAAATCAATGTAAATATTTCATAATGTGCAGATGCTGAAGCAAAATACCCAAAATGTTTGAACTATTTTAATAATTCTTATTATTAGCCTCAACAATTAGGCACATTCAGGTAACTGGCTTTCAAATCACATCCATTAAATTATAAACTACCAAACTGTCAGTCAAAACTACAATGAGGTAAAAGTAGTCCAGATTAAAGCCACAGTCGCAGCCCTATCTTATAAGCAAGTAGGAAAAACAGACTTCTGTAATCTATCATATGCTCTAGGCCCTCATCTCAAAGTTAAAATATATCTCGCCACTGCTGAGAACATTCTTTCTTGAGGTATATTAGTGGTCATCTGCAAATTAGTTAAAAATCAAGAACACAAGCACAAAAGTTGCCTTACATGCATGTCAATCCTTTTTCCAGATTGTTACAATTTCAGGATTTTTTCCAGTTTTGATTAGACTCTGGATATGTTATATTTAACATATTTAAATTTTTCCTCAGTATATAAAAATATAAATGAGTCCAAAGAAATGAGTAGAAATTTCAGGAACAGAATAGTATGTAGGGCTTTCATTCATTTGAGTGTGGGATACATCTTTGGCATGAAAGTTTTTTAAAATCAAAATTTGTTATTTGGCTTAGTGACAAAAATCGGGTAAATTCTACATCTGTTTTTCATTTCTCTAGTTACTATGCTCCATTTCTTTAAAGGCCTCAGTTTTACCACACTGTTCTGTAATACTTCCAGCTGGAGATAACCGGTGTTGACATTTTATGTACCCTTTCTCTCTTTTGGTGAGGTACATACTGAATAAGACTCATTTAAAAATGAATTACCCTGTACAAAGTTTGTATAATGACTAAACTCGGGTAATTTTTGAAAACGCTTTTTGTTTTCAAATTATACTTACCAAAGATTTGGAAATGCTAACGTCTTTGCAAAATTTAAACTTAGAAAAATAATCAGAAAAATAAAAAGCACTAATTAACAAATGTATTCAAATGCCCAGAGTTGTTACTTGCATTCACGGATGGAGTTATGTACCACCCCTCCTCCCTGCCACACTTAAAAATCCAAATAATGTAATTTAAAATTGTTATGAGTAAAGATTGTTTCATGGAAGCATACCACCTGACACGTTTTGGATGTTAGGTACACAGAAATGGCTACTTATTTTGTTTTGATTGCTACTTATTTTCTATTGACAATGACTCTGAAATTAAGTTCCTAAAACTGGGTTGAAACAATGTAAAAGCAATATACCTGACATGGGCAAATATAACTGGACTTGTCATTTTAAAACAGCAGAATGAATAAAATTCATGAATAACTGGCCATAATCCTATCTGTGGAAAATTTGTGGCAATGGATCCTTTTGTAGACGTCTTCTTTCAAATAGCTTCCTCAAGTCAGGACATCAGTATGACCCAATGACACAGGGTCCCCTGGGTGCTCCATCTAACCCCTCCAGTCATTATCCCTAGACAGATGCCCTCCTCAGTGACAGAAAATAAATGAGAAACTGATTATCTCACCTAGATGAGGGCGATGTTGCCTTTGCAGTGCCAGTGGGTGATGGATTGCTTAGAAGCTCATAACACGTATTTTTAAAACATCATCAACCACCTAGCTTCGCTGACCTTTATGATAGCCTGAGCCCCCGCCCCGCGAAAGAATGGGGCAGGCTCACTTTGAGGTATTTAGAGCTGTAGCTGGAATAAAGAACCATTGGCTGGGAAAAGCTAACAGAGAGACATGAAATAACAGAAGGATCAGAGTATCCATGTGTGGTGTGAAGGCAAAGGCAACACATGGATTGTCTGAAGAATCAAGGCTCTAAGGTTGTCAGTATTGGTCAGAAAGACCCTCTTGCTGTCTTTAGTGTGAGCAAATCACAGATGCTCATGGGGGATATTTGCACACACCAGGAGAAGCTGAGGCGGGGAAGACCTAGCCTGATTCCTGCCAAGAAGGCTTGGGCATGAGGAGGGAATGGTTGTGCCCTTTATGGGATTTATCCCTCCAAATACCACATTGTATCTCGAATATCACTTGATACTGTTCTTCAAATCGATGTGCTTTGAAAAACCTGATATTCCCCTTAGCTTTGTTCTAACCTAGCGATATTGAAATCACATGTTTGTTCTAGTTGAATTTTTTAATGCATATTAAAATAAATACATAGTTTTTAAAATAAAAATGTGGGAACACTGGCCTCCTGGAGTAACCCAGAGGCCCCCTTGTAGCATACACCCTATGCTTTGAAAAGCTAACACGGCCCTCCAAAAAACAGGGGTTCGAAAGTCACTGAGCTACTTAAGTGTGAAGGAAGCAATCCAGGAGAGCCCAGGGCCTTACGAGCCTCCATGTGGAGTGAAAGTTGTGAGCCTTACAGCAGGCTCCCAGGAAAATGGCTCAGTTCCTCCCTGGAGTCCTAACTTCCAGGGTCAGCCAGAGACCACAGTTTGCATCTGCCACCTTTGGAAATCAGCTCAGTGAGAATTTCCTTGCTTGAGATTGCCCCACCCTGATGAACACCATGTAACAGGACCCCAAGGCTCACCTCCAAAGTTAAGGCAATTCTCGGTGTAATTGGCTCAGGTGGTATCAAATAAGAGCCAGGAAAGTAATGATAGAAAGGGAGAGGTGGCAGGAGGTTGGGTCAGAGCAGGCAAGTCTCAGATAGCTTGTTTTTCTAAGAAAAGAAAAAAGAAAAAAAAAAGCAGCAAGCTTGAAAAATGGGTTTGTGCCCATTTGGCAGAGCAAGTCTCCTTAGCTTTGGGGCCACTGTAGCCTCACACTTTTTTCTGTCCTGTACTGTTGGCTTTTAAATCCCTCTTAGGCCATCTAACACATAAGCAAAGGTGATTTTGGGCTCTTTGTAAATTTCTTTGTATTACTTTCAGCCTCCAATAACTCCCTAAGAAAATCCTAGCCTGACAGTGCCATTTGTTTGTCACTTTTTTTCCTCCAACCTTTTCCTCTGTTGAGCTGATAAGACCAGAAATATTTCTAAAAGCCCTCGGCTCCCAAGTTGCTTTCATTCCTGTACCTTGCTGAAAACAAAACAAAACAAAACAAAACAACACACCCACACATCAGCAGATGATGAGAAACGTATCTTTATTGGATGAATTTTAAAGGCATTGTCTGCCGAGGGCCTTACAGAGTCATCAGGGCATACTGACCATCGAAAATTCATGAATGACTGTCTTATTACCTCACTAAAACAAGAGTAAATTGCAGAAGCACTTGTGGGGGTGGAGGTGGGGGAGTGAATAAATAAATTAGGGAGAGGAAGTGGTGTTTCCCATTCCTGGGGCTTTGGAGACCTTCTGGCTGATTGTCTCCACAGCCTGGGGCTTTTAAGAATGCACCATTTCCTGGAATTCTAAAACAGAAGAGGTGAGAAAACATCAGTGGAGATGGCTTGGTATTTTTCCAGACATGCTGTGGCCAGTGAGAGTTCTGAAGAGGAAGGGAAGCAGATTGTTCGGTGATGGGTTTGGCCCCCTCCACGGGCACAAAAGGAGGGGAAAAATGTGTCACTGACTACAGGTGCAGATGGTCTATAGTGTTCCATCTTCCTGCATAATCTAACAAACGTCTTCAGCTTTGCAATAGAGCCCCTTGTATTCGAATTTGTGAGTCCAGCCATTTCCCTCTGACAACACATGGATTTGGTATAATAACTTATTGCAATCTGGGATCACTCAATTCTCTGTCTGGCTATTTTAAGACAGATTGGGGGTTTCCTTCCTCTTTTCTGAATCCACTTTGTGCAGATGTAGGAAACAATTCATGGGGGCAGGGGCTTGGAATTCACTTTTGTCTGATGAACTCTAACCTTACCCCCAAGAGTTTATATTACTAAATGCTGGTGATGATGGTAGTGGTAAGAATGAGCAGATGTGACCAACTGAAATTGGAAAACTGGGGATTTGCTCTGTATTTATTGGTACACTTTGCCTATTTGGAATTTTTTGGTGGTTAGATTTAAGTAAATATATTTTCTCTTACCTAAACTATTTTTCTGAGCTATGTATAGAAGCTACATTAACTCCTGTGTAGTAAGTCATAGTGGTATAATTTTGGATAGGTTTTTAAAAAGAGGATCTAAATAGGAATTTTTAATCTCCAATGAGTACCACCTCAAAGACCATGCATAAATTCTCCTGAGTTGGCATGCACAGTGTAGCTAAAAGGCATGTAAGTGGGGTGTCTGAGTGGCTCAGTTGGTTAAGCATCTGCCTTTGGCTCAGGTCATGATCTCAGGGTCCTGGGATAGAGCCCTGTGTTGAGCTTCCTGCTCAGCGGCAAGTCTGCTGCTCCCTCTCCCTTGTGATCTCTCTTTCAAATAAATAAAATTTTTAAAAAGATAAAAATAAAAAACATGTAAGCAATATGACTGAACTGGATGAAAATAATCCTACAGCCGTGCTTCTATACTAAAATTTGAATATAGGGCTCTGCACACAAAAGTCTCCGTACAGGATGTTTGATCTACTCTCCCATATTGTCCAGTCAGTGGGCTAATGTCCAATAAAATGTATTTGTTTAAACCTTGAAAGCTAAGAGGCTTTCCTATTCAAGTCAAGAGACATTTTGATACAAGACACACTTGAGAATGTCAATCCTTCCCTTAGGGGGGTTCAAATCTCAGTGGTAAAAATTCCTCACATAATTCTCATGATGCATTAGGGTGTCTTGCAAATATTAGCCAGACAATAGCTAGTCCCCTGGTCAGGTGAAGGGTATTTCCTGGGTCACAGACAGTGATTCACAGGATCAGCTTTTATGGTACATCCCCAGACATCATGCTAGCCTCTACGTACATCATCTGTATCCTCTCATCAGGCCCATTTTACAAATGAGAAGGCTGAAGCTCAGCAAAGTTAAGAAAGGGGGATCTTCACTAACCATGTCTGCTTGATCTCATCGCCCAAGTCCCCCAGATTGCTTCCAGAGCTAAATTTGTTTGTGCTATGTGCACGTGTGAACATACCGTCAGCTCCAATTTTCCCATCACCATCATTGTCTGCAGCTGCCATCAAAGACTTGGTTTCTGACTCTGTCAGCTCTCTAGCACCACTCTCGAACTTCTGGAGGAAAAACCTGCAGGACAATCAAAATTGGTGGAAATTTCCTGAAAAAATTACCCTTTTCTCTCCTGAAGCAAACCGACTGTTCCCGGCCATTGCAATATTCAGTCAGAGGCTTTCACAAGCCAAACTTGCCTTCCTTGTAGAAACTACTGGTGGGCATTTTGTTTTTAAAAGTGTTTTTTCAGAGGGGCACCTGGGGGCTCAGTTGGTGAATTGTCTGCCTTCAGGTCAGGTCATGATCCTGGGGTCCTGGGATTGAGTCCTGCATCAGGCTCCCAGCTCAGGGGGGAGTCTGCTTCTCCCTCTGACCCTCACCCCTGCTCTTGCTCTCTCTCTCAAAAAATAAATAAAAAGTAAATTTTAAAAGATTAAAATGCTTTTTCACAGTTTTGTTGATAAGTACATTTGCCAAAGAAAAAACCTACAATGAATGAATTTTTGCACCTACAGTCTTCAGTGCCCATGTCTAGTGCTTCACAAGGAAAGATGCATGGCCCACTGACTCATGTTCTTCCCTTCCGTGGGGCTCTGCTGAACCAGTGTCAACGCTGGCCATTGAAGAAATACTACCAAACTGGCCTTCACTGCTCCCAACCCACCTAGCAATGTCAGGGGTGCCACGCAAGCAAGCTCAGGACAAAACTCACTTAAGCTCTTCTTCATCCAGATATCCACTCTGGTCATTGTCTATGAACCGAAAAACATCCTTCACCTGACTGGCCGACATCTTAGAGAGGCCCGATGTCTGGAAGAATTTTTGGGGTTCGAAAGTATCTGGGTCTGAAGGACAGAGAGAGGGTTATTCTGAGGCTCATCGGGTCACATTCTGTATTTGGACCAAGGTGCTGGAAACATAAGTTATTAAAACCCTCTTCATGATATATCATCAAGCTACAGGGAGGCTCTGTTTTCGAATTTTAAAGAAGATAGGGTGCTGGGTGGTTTCATCCGCTAAGCGTCTGACTCTTGATTTTTAGCTCAAGTCGTGATCTCATGGTCATAAGATCGAGCCCCATGTTGAGCCTGGTTAGGATTCTTTCTCTCCCTCTCCAGCTCTGTCCTCCCACTCCCTCTCCCTCTAAAAAGGAGAAGGAGAAGAAGAAGAAAGAGAAGAGAAAAAAAAGGAAAGGAAATGGAATGGAAAGGAAAAAGAAAAGAAAAGAAAAAAGAAAAGAAAAGAAAAGAAAAGAAAAGAAAAGAAAAAGAAAAAAAAGACAGGGCTGTGACTAGTGCAAGATTTTGAGGCAACCAAGACCAGGTGACTTTGTGACAGCATCTCCTATGGCCCTCCCCACTTCCCTGCCCACTTGCTCTTGCTGCCCCCTTCCTTCCCTCCCCCCCCATCCCATGCCTCCCCCTTCCCTTTTAATAGGCTGAGTGTCCAAGACTCAAGCAGCACTGGTCTAATGGGGGCGGGGGAGAATGTGAAATGCAGTCATTGGATTCAAACAGTCTACATCATATCCTCACGTTTTTTCACTTTTAGTAAGTTTCTTCCACCTGACAGCAAAGGAATCCTATGCTCTCTCATTGTAGTTATTTCACTGGTAACAGTTTTCTTCTCTGATCCCATGAATGTTCAGCAAAGTCCACATTTTAATTTTCTTGGCTTTGCTGGAGGTGTGACCAGGTGGGAAATACCCCACCCCCCACCCCAGCCCCGCCTCACTGCCCTTTACCTTGGCACTCCTGCAGGGCTGCTGCGATGTCGTCAGCGCTAAGGACGTCTGTGATGCTCATTTTTCACCTGTGCACACAATAAATGAGCTGTGGTCAACGGCAAGCAGTGCCATGAGTATCTAAGGGGACTACACACTCCTTGGCCCACTGAAACTGTATGCTGGTAGGGAAATTTTAAACATGAGATCGAGGTATATCCTATTAAGTGATGAGACAAAATAGCCACATGCAAACCATCAATTGAAATGATTCCAGCCCCTGTTGTCTCAGTGCCTTCTCCTGAATATTCTCCTAAGGCAGAATTAAGAAATACAACTTAAAGAATTATTTGATCCCATTTTCTTATGAAAATGACATTTGCACAACCAATCACTTTCATAGGCATCTACAAAACATCCAAAAGTAAACCATGTTACAAATGCAATGGTATTTTCATGCACTGAAAATGCAATGTTGCCAATGTCACATGGGAAAGGATACAACTTGGGCTACTTAAAGCCCTTCTGTGGAAAAGATGCTATCTATCCTGAAGGCTGGGAATCAAAGACATGAAAAGCCCATCCATCAGAGATTAAAATCTTTCCAGGTGTCAAGTCCATGGGGAAAGAAATCTGAGCACAGCACATACCAGTGTAATATGAACGCAGGTAGGAAAGAAGAATCTGGGGTCTTGTAGGTCCACCAGCTACTCACCGTTTTAGATTTTCCCCCAAGAAGAATCCGGAAAAAGAATTGAAGGAGCAAAAAAACAGATGTGCTTTTGCTACCTTACTGACCTACCTTATATAGGATTGAAAAAGTGATAGTAAGAACCTCTTAGATTTCCTTTTCAAGGATCAAGTAGACGTAGCTCAAATGTCTTGCCTTACTAATTAAACCTCTTTTTTTTTCTATTTATAGCACAAGGGAATGTGGGTGGGAACAGCCAATTTTTAAAAACAAACCTCAACAAACCTTAACTAAGGTTTCAGTTCTGCAAACGAACCCCGCTGGCAGTGTGGGGGAGACCAGAAACCTGGTAAAGAGGAGACAGTGGCCCAAATGAGATGACACAAATGGGGTGCTCTGTAAACTGAAAAGGGGCCCCCCAGGTGTTAGTGACTGCTGTTTTTTTTTTTTTTTTAAGATTTTCTTTATTTATTCATGAGACAGAGAGAGAAAGGCAGAGACACAGGCAGAGGGAGAAGCAGGCTCCATGCAGGGAGCCCGATGTGGGACTCGATCCTGGGTCTCCAGGATCATGCGCTAGGCTGAAGGCAGTGCTAAACCACTGAGCTACGCGGGCTGCCCAGTGGCTGCTGTTTGAAGCGGGTCTGCTGTTGACCTCTGAGGCTGTGGATGTGTGAGGCTGACCTTGGTCTGCGGTTGACAGACCCAAAGTCAGTGTCAGATGAACACATAAACTCGTCCATCAAAGGGGTGGCACCGCTTGGATGACTTTCCAAAAAAGTCTTGATTTTGATTTTCCTAGCAATATCTTAAATTGCACACACTAAAAAAGCAAAAAGGAGGCAAGCAACCAACCATATCCCATATCTAAAATTTACAGGAAAAACATGAGGCCAGGATTTGAGACCTCAGGTTTTTTGCTTTTCGTTTGTTTGTTTTTGGCTTTCAGCATGTATTTGTTGAGTCCTTAGGTAGCCAGCGCTGTGCTAAACTTTTTTTTTAAATTATGGCTTAAAAAAAGCACGTAACAAAAACCTTATCATTTTAACCCTTTTAAAGTATACATACAGTATAGTAATGTTAACAATATGCACATGGTTGTACAAGAGATCTCCAGAGCTTTTTCATCTTGCAAAACTGACCCCTATACCCATTGAATAAGGATGCCCTCTCCTACTTCCCAATCTGGCAACCACCATTCTACTTTCTCAGGGAGTTAGATTACTTTAGATATCTCTTATAGGGCACCTGGGTGGTTGAGCGTCTGTCTTTGACTCAGGTTGGGATCCTGGGGTCCTGGGATCGAGTCCTACATTGGACTCCCTGCAGAAAGCCTGTTTCTCCTTGGCTGTGCCTGTGCCTCTCTCTCTGTGTGTGTCTCTCATGAATAAATAAATAAAATCTTAAAAAAAAAAAAAGAATGTAGATTTGCTAACATTAAGTTGCCATAGAAACTCAGGAAATTCTTTCTTTCCATTAGTGTTCAATGGGGGGACAGAGGTACAGTTTGAAAAGGTGAAAAGTGTTCTGGGTGGTCGTGATGGTTGCATAACATGAATGTGCTTAGAGCCACAGAGCTGTACAGTTAAAGTGGTTAAAACAGTAAGTTCTATGTTGTATGTGTTTTACCACAATTTAAAAAAAAAAAAGATGTTGATTCAGCGGTCTACACTATCTGGGCCCCCAAACTCACAAGTGCTCCCAGGAAAGAGTAGAAAGAAGATTTAGAAGTAGAAAACCTTAACTGGACCCTCACGAGGTCCTTCACTAGCCTCAAGACTCTGAGTCTCAGTTTCCTCTGGCAGCGAATAGGAGGGATGCAAGCGGGTGCTCTGTCAACCTTCTGGGCTTCTTTTGAAGATCAGGGGACCAAATGCAGATCTGCAGACCTCCAGAAGAGTCTCTGAGTTCCCTGTTGAATCCCACCCCTGTCCTGGGATCACAAGACGACGTGTTGTGTATCCATTCCACTTGATTGGTAGGGACTTCCCGGAGTGGAAGGAGAGGATGCTGGGACCAGCTAGCAATGTCTGAGGGGAGGAAGGCTGGCAGGTGGGGAAACAAAGAACTTGGCGACCCTGGCCGAGCTGTGTATTTAGACATTACTACTGCTGATGGCCCTGGACTCTCAGATGACACTTCTGTTTCAGATATCTTATGCTGTCTCCAATAATCACCGGTTTCAATCCAAATCCCCAGTGTGCCTCTTAATCCTACAGATTCCCTCTACCCTGAGCCCCCAAACTGATCACTTGCAGTGTAACTCTGGGATGTCTCTCTAGCCATGCTGCCCTGGCCCATCTCCTGACCCATTGGCCTGTCCTAGATGTCATAACTGCCTGTGCTCAATCCCAGCTGCCTTGTTGATGACAAGTTTCTTGAAAATGTTTGGGGCTCTCTTTTTAACATGTATCACACAGTAGACAAGAGCACAGTTGACCCACTTCCATACTCTCTCTGTAGATGTCACTTCCCAAACATTCCTCAGATCTGTCTTCTACTCATGCCCCACTTGTCACCACCCTAGCCCAAACCACCATCTTGTCTGTGCGGGAGGAATGCAGCAGAACCTACATGGCCAACCCTTGTCCACTTAGGCTCCCCTTCAACCTAGCCAGATAGATCTTTTTTATTTTATTTTTATTTTTTTTAGATTTTATTTCTTTATTTGAGAGAGAGAGATCACAAGCGGGGGGTGGGGTGGGATAGGGGGAGAGAGAGAAGCAGGCTTCCCACTTAGCAGGGAGCCCAGTGCGGGACTTGATACCAGGACTTTGAGATTATGACTTGAGCAGTGGCAGAAGCTTGACTGACTGAGCCACCCAGGCACCCAGATGGATCTTTTAAAAACTCAAGTGTGTTCTTTTCCTAGAGCGACTATGACAGAGGTCCACAGACTGAGCGGCTCAAAACAACAGAAACATATTGTTTCAAGTTTTGCAGGCCAGAGGCTGAAATCAAAGTGACCACAGAGCCACACTTCCTTGAAGGTGCCAGGGGAGGATCCTTCCTTGCCTCTTTCAGTTTCTGGTGTTTGCTGGCAATCCTCAGCATTCCTTGGCTCATAGCCTCATCCTTCCAATCTCCGTCTTTGTCATCACATGGCCATCTTCTCTGTGTGTCTTCTTCTTGTAAGGACACTAGTCATATTGGATTAAGTGTCCACCCTACTCCAGTATGACCTCACCTTGACTAATTACATATGCAATAACCCTATTTCCAAGTAAGGTCACAATCCTTAGATAATAGGGGTTAGGACTTGAGTGGATCTTGTTTGGGACATGATTCAACCCATAACACCAAGCATATGGCTCCTCTCTCCTCCCACTGCCTGTCACTGGCTTCCACTTGTTCTCACAATAGAGACAAAAGTTCTTCCCGTGGTCTTGAAGGCCCTGTATGATCCGTCCCCTGTGGACTCTTCCAGCATCATCTCACATCATCTTCCCACCTGGAAGCCCTTCTAGTCCCTTGGTTACCCACCCTCCCTCCATCCATGTCTCCCTGTACTGTTTCCTTTGTCTGGAATATCCTCCTTCCTCTTGCCTTCAGTGTCTCATACGTAGGTTTTGCATCTCTGGTCAGGCATCACTTTTCCCAGGAAGACTTCCCTGACTCTCAGACTAGGTCAGACCCCCACTTCACTGGATGAACAATGGTGGTTGAACCCCTGTGCTTCTCTCTTACAGCAAAATCACAGCTGCATGGTCCCATTTACTGTGATTGCTTGACTAGTGTGTCCTCTCTGCTCACTGGACAGTGAGAACTATGAGGACAGGTTGAGGGTCTGTGTTTGCTCAACTCTGTACCCTCAGTGGGAACATAAATGAAGACCAACCAAACGAGAACAGGCAAAGACTATTAACTCAGAGCCTCCTATGGCAAGGGAGTAAACCACCATCACTCGTGTTTGGCAGAGACTCAAAGGCAAGCAGAGGAGTGGGAAAGCTTTATAGAGAAAAAAAAGGTCTTGATAGGAGGCTGTCCACCCGGGAAAGCTGGAGGCAAGCTAATAGAAGCCAAACATCCTCCATGATTGAGCAAAGGGGCGTAGTTGGCTTCCTCTGTTTGGCCCTATGTTGGAAGCAAGAATAAAAATGAAGGAAGCTATGAATTATGCTTTAAGTTCCTGCTGTTTTTGGCCAGTCATTACGGGGGTTATTGTTTGGCTTCCTGGATTGCTTGCTAGGGACAGTGATCTGATTCCTTACAAGCCTGACTTGTATTCAGTAGGCTGTCTTATGGGACTGGTTGCTGCAGGTAGTGGGTCAGAGCTCTGTTTTTACTTATGGTTGGACCATTGTTCATTTATTTGTTTGTTTTAAGATTTATTTATTTTTGAGAGAGAGAATGCATGTGCAAGAGTATAAATGGGAGGGACAGAGGCAGAGGGAGAGAGAATCTCCAGCAGACTCCATGCTGAGCAGGAAGCCCAACACGGGGCTGGATCCCACAACCCTGAGATCACAACCTGGGCCGAGACCAAGAGTTGGACACTTAACTGTGCCACCCAGGTGCCCCTGACCATTGCTGATTTTTATATTCAACCTCTCACTACCACTTTCCTTGTCACATTGTAAATTCAGTAGCTGCATTTGTGGAACTGGTGAACTTAAACAGGTCTCTTACCCTGAGCCTCACCTCTCTCCTTTCAAACTGGAGATAATAATACAACCTGATCCATAGGATTGTTGACAGCTAACCCAGGTGAAGCACCTGGCTTTGGGCCAGATACACAGTGAGTGAGCAATAAACAGTGGCCATTGTTGTTACTGTTGTTGACTGTACAGCCTTTTAAAAACAAAGATGATCCAGGTAAAGCTCATCTAAGGCACTAGAAGGTGATAGTGGTGACCCTTGAGGGGTGGGCAGCAGCTGAGGGTGAGGAGGTCCTGCTGTATTGGTAATGTTTTATGGCTTGATCTGGGTGCTGCTTAAATTTTTATAAAGCTCTAGTGGGCACTTTTCTGGGTGGAAGTTTTATTTCTGTAGAGAGCTGACTTTTATTTTATTTAAAGATTTTATTTTAAAAAAATAAAGATTTTATTTATTTATCCATGAGAGTCATAGGCAGAGGGAGAAGCAGGCTCCCTGCGGGGAACCCAATGCAGTACTCAATCCCAGGACCCTGGGATCATGGCCTGAGCCAAAGGCAGATGCTCAACTGCTGAGCCACCCAGGCATCGAGAAAGCTGACTTTTAAAACATGGGTGAGAATGGAAAGATGGAAGGTCCTGCTCTGTGATGTGGGGGGTGAAGCTGTGGGACCAGACACTAGCCGACTAGTCTCTATCCTCTGGGCTGAATTATCACAGGGTTTTAGAACTTCTATCAGGTGAGACCCAGACACGCATCTTTGGTGCCTCCTGCATTCACTACAGGGCCAAGAAAGAGATGCTAAACAGGAGCCATTAGGTGACTGTGCCCTGTACCTGAGCGAAATGACCTTGCAGCTCAGAAAGAGAAGCCACTCTGGCCCCCAAGGGAATCAGACTCTGCTACCCCAAAATTTGCCACTTAGATTATTTTGAGCCAAAGGCAATTGAGAAACAAACAAACCAAAAAAAAAAAAAATGCAAGAAGACAGGCACCTGGGTAGCTCAGTCAGTTGGGCATCTGCCTTTGGTTCAGGTCATGATCCTGGAGTTCCAGGATTGAACCCTGTGTCAGGCTCCCTGTTCTTCAGGAAGTCTGCTTTTCCCTCTCTCTCTGAACCTTCCCCTGCTTATGATCTCTCTCTCTCTCTCTCTCTCCCTCAAATAAATACGTTTTAAAAATCTTTTTAAAAATACAAGAAGAGTTCTCTGCTCTCTGCTTATCTGCCTAAAAATAGGGCATACATTTCTCAAGAGGAAAATACCTTTCATTCCTGTACTGGGAAGGGAGAGAAACCCATTGCTGGGGATGGAGAGTTGATGCTGGGAGGAGTCTGCATAAACAGACCTTTCTAAAATACCCCTTATCTTCCATTAGTCCCTCATATATTTCCTAGTCACTTGCCCATGGTTTATCACCCCTAGGAATCCAAATCCCCTTTCCTTGGTCTAGCCACTTCCCCACAATGTATTGCTCTTTGTTAAAATGGTATATAAGCTCCTAAGTCTAGTTACTCTTTTGAGTTTTGCTTCTTTGCTGTGAACTCCATGCAAGTAAAATAAAATTGTGCCTTTTCTCCTGTTATTCTATATTTTTTGTTGGTTTAATTAGCAGGTCCCAGGAGCAGAATCTAAGAGACTAGACAAAAAGTTTCTTCTTCCCCTACAGCACCATCACAGAGAGACCTCCCTGTCTGCCCCATCAGTCTCATCATTCTATTTTTTTTTCTCCAGAGCACTTACCATGATGTGGAATGATCTCGGATTTTTTTTGCTTGCTTGCTTATTGTCTATCTTCTCCCCACCCCAGATGGAAGCTCCTGGAAAGTAGGGACAGTGTGTGTCATGTTCACCCTCAATCCCCAGGGCTTATCTTTTGCTAGCACCAAAGGCTCCAGCAGTGGAGATGAGAGGGCCTGGCATCACCTGAGAGACAATGACTGGTCATAAGGTGGACCTAGTGGGAGTCTGAAATCTTACCTAAATAATGGCCAGTATGGTTAAAATAATCTCTCATGCTTTGTTGTTCTCTATCTATTCCAAAAGAGTCTCAGGGGCCCCTGGTTGTTGAAAGAGAGTGCAACTCTTATCTTGGGGTTGTGAGTTCAAGCCTCACATTGGGTGGAGAGATTACTTAAAAATAAAAAAAATTTTTTAAAAATTTTATTTATTCCTTAGAGACAGAGAGAGAGAGAGGCAGAGACACAGGCAGAGGGAGAAGTAGGCTCCATGCAGGGAGCCTGATGTGGGACTCAATCCCAGGTCTCCAAGATCATGCCCTGGGCTGAAGGCAGCACTAAACCGCTGGGCCACCAGGGTTGCCCTAAAAATAAAATTTACAAAAATTTTTAAAGTTGCAAAAGAGTTTGAATGTCTTATGGGACTACAGCAAATTATTTGAGAACCTTAAATGTCAGTGATGAAAAAGCAAGGAGCAGGGGAAAGTAACTCTTGACTGACAAGGTAGGAAACACTGAAAATCTGAATTTTAACATCTAGCTGATGCATCTGTACAATGATGTGGGGAGACATCTAGAGTTACTGGAGTATGTTTATTTATAAAGGAGATGTTTCTCTAGTGAGGAATTTCTTTTCCCACTCAAAGAGACTTGGCAAAAATTTGTTAAAAAAGTTTTCATGTGGAAGCTTAGAACAAGCTCCTTAGTAAGAAGATACTGCCATTTACTCACCAAAAACTGTACAATGTCTTAGGGATGAATGAAAAGGAAAGCTTGCAGGTTTCAAAACAAATGAGTAATAAAGGTGTGGTAGGACACAATCTGTGTCTATAAGGATTGATCTCCACTGGATTTAGAGTTTTTATGAAACCTTGTATAGAATACATCCCTTGTGACCTGCTATGGGGTATGGCCATGAAATATAGTTCATAACCAACATCAGCTACATAATCTGTGGGACCCAGTGAAAAATTAAAATGCAAGTTCCCTTGTTCACAAATTAAGAATTGTAATATGGTGGCAAAAGAGCATTAAATCAAGCATGAGGCCCTTCCTTTTTTTTTTTTATTTTTGCATGTGGCCCTTCCAAGCACAGGTCATACCCACAAAGCCAGCCCTGCTCATGACTTAGGTTTGTTCAACATTGCCTGGTTCACCAACATTATGTCATGCCATTAGTCATTGCAGCAATTCTGTGAAATATTATTATCCCTATGAGGAAGAGAGAGGTTAAGAGAAACCCCAGGTCAATTAGCTGCTTACATGGCAGGGCCTGGACTCACCCCTGGTGTCAACTGAAAAAATCCCAAGACAGCCAGGCTTCTGATTTCCACAACCCCTTCTTCTCCTCAGAAAGAAAAAGTTTCAAGTTTGCTTTCAAGCAACTAGACAAAGCACAATGCACTCTGGCATAGGTGAATCATCATCCCAATCCACCCCCTTAATTCCTGCTGCCCTGGGAGAAGGTCATGGTATGTGGTCCTAAAGCATCATTTCAAGCTAGGGAGCCGGTGGTTGTTTGGGAAGTTGGGCATATAGCTACCTGTTCCCCTGATAATTCACTTCAGATCCAGGGTCATGTATGTGCTAGACCTATTTCCTCAGGGGGAATGTCTAAGTCAAGCAAGACGGTACTGCATGTAAACAATAAGATAGCTTGACTTAAGCATACATAACATGTATCTAGACTACCACGTACACTTAGGATTACAAGTGCTAACATGGTACCTGGTGAGGCTGAGACATGTTCAACAAATGAGTGAACAAGCCTCAAGCCTGGTTTATATGCAATATTTCTCTCCTGCCCCTGCCTGTGTGTGTGTGTGTGTGTGTGAAGGTTAAGTAATTTTAAAGGTATTATTAAAAATATAATGCCTTCTTTTTATAGAAAATACAGAGAAAAAAAGAAAGAGGAGAAAGAATGAATCTAACTCATTACTAGAGACAGCAATGCTAATATTTCAGTGGTCCTTTAAGATATATTGATTTTTTAAAATATTTTAAACATTGAAATGGGTCCATGACCTCAGTAACCTGCTTTTTCACTTAACCATTTGTGAATACTTTCCCTGTCAGTAAGTATAAATCTATATACCATGACTTTTTTTTTTATACCATGACTTTTAACAGTTATGTATAGTTCTCCTGTATGGAGGAGGGGAGGCTCTAATGTCATCAATTCCCAATTACTGGACCTCTAGGTTTTTTCACATCTTTACCACTATTTTTTATTTTTTTTACCACTATTTTAAAAAAATATTTTAATAAATAAATATTTAATAAATATTTATAATATTTATTATTCAATAAATATTTATTTATTCATGAGAGACACAGAGAGAGAGGCAAAGACATAGGCAGGGTCCCCATGGGGAGCCCGATTCAGGACTCGATCCCAGGACCCCGAGATCATGACCTGAGTCAAAGGCAGACACTCAACTACTGAGTCACCGAGGTGCCCCACATCTTTACTATTATAAGAAATGAACATCCCGGTAGCAAAATCTGTGAGTTCATCCTTAGTTATTTTTTCTTTAGGGTACATTCCCAGAAATGTCTTATAATACTCATTTGTTCAGCCAGTATTTGGTGAGTGCCTTCTACAGGCCAGGCATTGTGCTAGATGCTGGGTTTTGAACAATGAACAATTGAGCAATTGCCCGGTCAGTTTCATCTGACATCACATTCAGGGGTTGGTGTGGTTGGCAGAATTTCTAGGGATGTCCCTCAAGAGCCCATACCCTAATGCCCAGACATGTGACATTTTTTGGCTCATGTTTAAGAAAAACAAGAGCAAAAATGTAATCCCACTGATCACTAATGAACGCATACTTATAAAACGAGGGAGGATTTGTAAAACCTTGTTGGCCATGTTCAGGACTTGGCATTCAGAGCCAAAGGGATCCATTGAAAGATTCTAAGGAGGGAATGGCTGAATTAGAGTTGTATGTACTTTTAAAAAATTGTTTATTTTAGAGAGAAAATGCTGAAGAGGAGTAGGCGGATTTGAGAGGAATTGGGAGGGCAAGTGGACTGAATTTGGTCATGGCTCTGGGCGGGGAGGAGTAGCAATGTTAAGAATGGCTCTAGGAGGGCTGGCATTGCCCCTTCACAGAGGCACGGTGCCCGGAAGGGGGGCGCAGCTTGGTCTGTGAGGGTTTGGCCAGGTTGAAGGGAACCATCCACATGGATGTATGCATCTGGAGCTCAGAGGAGAGGTGTAGGCAGGCATGCACATTTTTGAATCATTCTTGAAGAGCTGACAATTGAAGTTTTGGGTTTGGCTCAACCTGCCTGGGATTGGGGTATAGGAAGCAGGGATGATGGCTCAGGTCTGAATCTTGAGGACATCCTGGAAGAGGATGGTGAATCTGAACAAAAGGCAAAGAGGAGTGCCAGAGAGAGAAAGAAAGGTAGGAGAGGGCTGCACTGAAGAAACCAGGTGTTACAGGCCAGACAAGCCCCACCCCCAATTCATGGGTTGAAACTCTAACCCCCAGAACCTCAGAATGTGTATTTGGAGATAGAGCCTTTTTTTAATCCTTTCTTAAAGATTTAATTTATTTATTCATGGGAGACAGAGAGAGAGAGAGAGAGGGAGGGAGAGAGAGAGGCAGAGACACAGGCAGAGGGAGAAGCAGGCTCCCTGAGGGGAGCCCAATGTGGGACTCTATCCCAGGACCCCAGGATCACACCCTGAACCAAAGGCAGACCCTCCATCACTGAGCCACCCAGGTGTCCCTGGACATGGGGCCTTTAAGGAGGTAATTAACTTAAAATGAAGCCATTAGGATGGGCCCTAATCCAATCTGACTGGTGTCCTTACTATAACAGGAGATTGTAATATTCAAAGGGACACCAGGAGGGATCCCTGGGTGGCACAGCGGTTTAGTGCCTGCCTTTGGCCCAGGGTGCGATCCTGGAGACCCGGGATCGAGTCCCACGTCCAGGATCGAGTCCCACGTCGGGCTCCCAGTGCGTGGAGCCTGCTTCTCCCTCTGCCTATGTCTCTGCCTCTCTCTTTCTCTGTGTGACTATCATAAATAAATAAAAATAAAAAAATAAAAAACAAAGGGACACCAGGAATGTGTGTGCGCAGAAGGAAGACCATCCCAGGACACAGGGAGAAGGTGGCCATCTGCATGCCATGGAGAGAGGCCTCAGGAGCAAGCAGCCCTGCTGACCCCTTTACCTTGGACTTCAGCCTCCAGTCCGTGAGAGAAGGAATGTCCATTGTTCAAGCCACCCAGGGTGTGGTGTTTTGTGATTGTACCCTGAACAGACTGACACCCAGGGAGCCGTGTGCCCTCCAGGCAGGTGGGGTGAACCCTGCTGGAGCCCCTGACACCACAGGTGCACACATATCACAAGCACACACTGAAATGTAGTGAAGGACATGTGGGCCCTCCTGTCACTTGAGATCCAGGGCAACCCGTGAGCAAGCATCTGCTGACATGGCTAACACTGCTCAGGCTCTGGGGAAATCCTTCTTGACATCTCTTGCTCTATGTCCTCAGAACGAAAGAGGACAGTGTGTAATGATGTGTAAGTTGTGCCCTTCTGACCTCAGACACCAACAGAGAAGTAGAAGATTTGAGTGACGGGAACTTTAAGAGCAGGAAAAAAGATAACTAAGTCATCACGTCCTTTCTCTCAGACACATTGAGTAGGACAGATTCTCATAACAAAATATTGTTTCCTTATTGTGCCGAATGTCTGTTTTTTTCCCTTCTCTTGGTGCCTTCATGTGTGGTTCCAGAGGTATTCACAAATTAGCTTATTACTTGTTTTTAAAGATTTTGTGTATTTATTTGAGAGAGAGGGAGAGACAGATAACAAGCAGAGGGAAAGGGTAGAGGGAGAAGCAGACCCCCCTCGCTGAGAAGGGAGCCTCATGTGGGGCTTGATTCCAGGACCCTCAGATCATGACCTGAGCCGAAGGCAAATGCTTAACCAACAGAACCACCCAGGTGCCCACAAATTAGCTCGTTATTTATTTAGTTTGTTATTATTAGCAACTGTGAGTGTGGCTCAGGAAAATCTGCAAGATCAAACAACTCATATTATTCTGAATTTGTTTACAGATAGGCATGTACATATACGTAACGTGGGAGAAGCACTATCAGTTTTTTACATTGGCAACTAGTTGAACATTGAATATTAGGATTGTGAATCATTTTAGTTTTAGAAAAATATAATTAAATTTAATAAAATTCAGGGCAGCCCCGATGGCCCAGCGATTTGGTGCCGCCTTCAGCCTGGGGTATGATCCTGGAGACCCCAAATCGAGTCCCACATTGGGCTCCCTGCATGGAGCCTGCTTCTCCCTCTGCCTGTGTCTCTGCCTCTCTCTCTCTCTGTGTCTCTCATGAATAAATAAATAAAATCTTTTTAAAAAATACAAATAAAAATACCCATCAGAATCGCTTTAAAAAAATAGAAGAAAAACAATCTTGTGAAAACAAAGGGTAATTTGGGTTTTTAAAACTTTTTACCTTTAATACACATTTTTGATGAAAATATATTCAAATGTCATATACTTTGAATACAACTCTATCCTCTTTTTTAGTCTTTGAGATCATTAATGATAGTAGAACATTAATTAGGGCATGATTTTATTATATTACATAAATTTGTTCTTACTAAAATTAAGAGAAGAAAAATTGTATGGATTTGACATATACCAATTTGTAGATCATATCTTTGTTTTATTACTCATTCAAATGTTGCTGACCCAGCAACACAATACCAGACATGTACTAATAAAGGTTAGTCATCTTTGATATTTAGTTTCTGACTATTTCACTCATGCAGAAAAGCTGGCCAGGGGTGCCTGACTGACTCAGTGGGTTAACCATCCCTCTCTTGATTTTGGCTCAGGTCATGATCTCAGGGTCCTGAGATCGAGCCCAGCCTCAGGCTCTACACTGGGCATGGAGCCTGCTTAAGATTCTCTCTCTCTGCTTCTCCCTCTGCCTGTGTCTCTGCCTCTCTCTCTCTCTCTCTGTGACTATCATAATAAATAAATAAATAAATAAATAAATAAAATAAAATAAAAAAATTTTTAAAGGGATCCCTGGGTGGCGCAGCGGTTTGGCGCCTGCCTTTGGCCCAGGGCGTGATCCTGGAGACCCGGGATCGAATCCCACATCAGGCTCCCGGTGCATGGAGCCTGCTTCTCCCTCTGCCTGTGTCTCTGCCTCTCTCTCTCTCTCTCTGTGACTATCATAATAAATAAATAAATAAATAAATAAATAAATAAATAAATAAAATAAAATAAAGATTCTCTCTCTCTCTCTCTCTCAAGGTCAAGAAAGTTAAAAAGCTTAAAGAAGACATTTCACAGGGGGTACACGTATCTGTATATAGAGTTCGAAATTTGAGCAATCCAGCCAAGAAGTTCAAGATTGAGGCCAATGCTAGGCAACTGTAACTGACAGGAGTGGTGGTACTACACGAGGATGTCAACGCGGTGGTAGTGGTAGGGGGCCCCAAGGTCCAGAATAAATTTAAGCGTCTTATGCTGCATTGGATAAAATGGGATGAACAGACATCTAACACAAAGGGAGATGATAAGGAGGAATCTGATGAGGAAGCTGTGAAGAAAACCAACAAATGTGTACTAGTCTGGGAGGGTACAACCGAAGACCAGAGCTTTGGGGAAATGAAGTTCAAACAATGTCCTACAGAGAACATGGCTCGAGAGCACTTCAAAAAGCATGGGGCTGAACACTCCTGGGACCTTGCGCTGAGTGAATCTGTGTTGGAGTCCACCACTAAGACTACTGTGAGCCCTTGCCTCTCCCCTCCTGCCGTTGTCTCTTCAGTCCTCTTATTCAGTCCTCTTATTTCCCAGCCCAGTCCCACTGGTGTGTGCGATCACAGAACTGTGCCAAGCTGACATTGGGACAAAGGAAAAACACCTTAGTTCCTTCCCCAGTCAGCCTGGTGCTGCCCTTTATTCCCCTTATGTGCATATGATTAAAGAGCTATTTTAAAAAACAAAACAAAACAAAAAGATTCTCTCCTCGATAATAGGGGAAGAGAGGAAAAAAATAAAACAAGACAAAATCTGAGAGGGAGATAAAACATAAGAGACTCTTAATCATAGGAAACAAATGGAAGGTCATTAAAGAGGTGATGGACATTAAAGGGGACACATGATGTCATGAGCACGGAGTGTTATATGCACTGATGAATCACTGAACTCTACCTCTGAAACTAATAATACATTACATGTTAATTAATTGAATTTAAATTAAAAAAAAAAGATTCTTTCCCTCTCTCTCTCTGCCCCCAGCCTTCCCCTCATGCATGCTCTCTCTCTCTCTCAAAAAAAAAAAAAAAAAAAAAAGCCACACAAAAGCCTATACTCTTACAAACAAGTGTTAAGTCTTACCAGCTAAGCATTAATAAGGACTCATCCTGGTCTCTGCCAGATGGAGAGGCTGCCAAAAGAGTAAAGAGGCAGCTGCTCTTTTTGCCCACGGGTCCTGTCCCTGTGCTTTAATAAAACCACCATTTTGCACCCCCCCCCCAAAAAAAAGGGAAAAAAAAGTATGTAAGGAATTCTGTGAACATCAGCCTGCCAAAATATGAAAAGACATGGTTTTGGTGCTATGAGAACACATCTGCCAAGGTCGGGGATAGCGCCAATGTACTTTTAACAGCTCCTTAGCTTTCACACGTGTGCCTCTAGTGCTCTTACTCTGGCCCAGCAAATGTCAAGGGTGAATGTAAGTGTATTTGGAGAATGAAGGGTGGATTGGCAGTGTCGACTACTTCCAGGGGTGCAGATGTGGCCTGAGACTGTACGCGTGAGGTTTAGCCACTGGGGACAAGTGTGTTTTGGGGCAGTGGGGAGGGTGCCTCAGGGGACCAGTAGGGGAGACATCGAGCTGTAAGGACCTGGGTAGACACAAGCTGCCTATGACCTTGCAGGAACCGAGGGTTCAGGAGAGGATCTGAGAGGGCCCAACACCCCACTTGTAGGAACATTGATGCTTCCTGGCTGGGTTTTAGCTTCTCTCTTCTTCCTCCAGCTTTTTCTTGGGACCAGAGTTCGAATTCAAACAGTCCAGGATGAGCCAGCTGTTGGGAACTGGGGTCAGTCACTTTTGTCTCCAGTGATGGCCCAGCCAGGATTCCTAATGGGCTCCCACACCACACTGCAGCCTTCTCACTGGCACTCAGAGGAAAGCATTAGGGGTACCATTTCTTATGCAAAATGTTGCTGGAGAGGACAGTTCTTTCTCTCCTTTCTCTCTGCTTTCCCTTCTAATGCCTGAAAGTCATCAGAGAGATTACAGCATCTCTGTCTTTTTCCTCCTCTCAGAAATTTGCTTTCAGTGGCGCCTGGGTGGCTCAGTGGTTGAGCATCTGCCTTTGGCTCAAGTTATGATCCTGGGGTCCTGGGATTGAGTCCTGCATCCGGCGCCCCGTGGGGAGCCTGCTTCTCCCTCTGCCTCCCTCTCTGCGTCTCTCATGAATAAATAAATAAAATCTTAAAAAAGAAAAAAAAAGAAATTTGCTGTTGTTACTTGGTGGAATTGATGGCAAATGCATACTAGTGTGTTAGTACATAAACCTTTAGCTGACTGTGCCTTGGAGGCCCTTGTGCAGCTCTGAGAAGACAAGGCTGACATGAAGATGTGGTGAAGGCTTCCCATCTCAGTGCCTTCTGAACTTAGGGGGCTGTGCTCTCAGCTTCAACAGGCTGAGCGTACCAGCTCTGGAGCCCCCACTGCTTAGGACAAACTTCAATTCCCCCATGTCACCCTTATTCTCTCACTGCCACACACTCACAATGCTTCTGACACTGGGAGGGGTTGGGGGAGAGGTTGTTCCCCACCCCAAGCAATCCTGGGCAGCATCAGCTGGGTGCCCTAGATTTTAACGCCATTCTGACACTACTTACCTGGACGTACCATCAGATTCCACAGGTTAAGGGCTTGGTCCCATAAGGCTGCTCCCCACTTCAGACGCCAGTCACAAGTCCGCCTTGTCACCTGTGCTTTTGACCAACTGGCTGTAAATCAGAGGTTCCCACAACCCCCTCCTCAGGTTTGAATGAGTGGCTAGAGCAGCTCACAGAACTCAGAGACACGTTTTACTTATTAGACCACCTGTTAATTATGAAAGGCTGTATCTCAGGAACAGCCTGGTGGAAGAGGGGCGCAGGACAAGGTATGGGGGAGGAGCACACAGGTTCCATTCTCTCTCCAGGTGCACCCCTCCTCCCATCTCTGTGTGTTCACCAACCCAGAAGCTCTCTGATCCCCACACTATTGGGATTTACAGAGTTTTCCTCGTATAGGCATGACCAATCATTAACCCATTTCCAATTCCTCTCTCTTCTCCAGAAAATTGAGGTGGAGGGGTGGGACGCTAAAAATTCTAAGCTGCTAATATATGGCTTGGTCTTTCTGTTGACCAGTCCCCATCCAGGAGCCCAGCCAGAGTCACCTCATTAGAACAAAACACACTCTTATCACCCAGGAAATTCCAAGGGATTTAGGAGCTCCGTGTCAGGATCTAGGGTCAAAGACAAATATTAGAAGAGGATGATCCTAGTGTT
Source organism: Canis lupus dingo (assembly GCF_003254725.2). Classification (NCBI taxonomy): domain Eukaryota; kingdom Metazoa; phylum Chordata; class Mammalia; order Carnivora; family Canidae; genus Canis; species Canis lupus. The sequence goes on along the minus strand of NC_064248.1, from coordinate 11,116,593 downwards.
CTTATCACTTAGGAATTTATAAGGGTTTTAGGAGTACTGTCCCAGGAACTGAGGGCAGTCACCAATATGTATTTTTTATGATCTACCTGGTGAGATCTTATGGCCTCTATGATGCATACACCCTTTTTATATTTATATTTATTATTTCTACACTATACAAATAGCTATTTAATTAATTAGCCAATCAATTAACTAATAATTTTAATTCCTAGTGCCAGGCACATAATAGACACTTCCTGAAAATTTATCGAGTAAACAATAAGCTGATGTTCTAAGAGCTTAGGTGAATACCCCAAGGTCAGACAGCTGGAAGAATCAGGGCCTGAGTGGGCTTCCATGTCTTCCAATCATCTTTCTATTCAAGACCATGTCTAGATAAGGACATGAAAAGGCTCTTGAAAAAGAAAAAAAAAGAAAAGGCTCTTGAAGCTTTAGAGCAATCTCCTGGATTTGAACCTGCCTCTGACTTCTGAGGTCTCCAGCACCTTTGGATGACAATGCCCCCTCCCTGAAGTGTGTCTTATTGGGTTGTTTTCCTGGAGATCTGATTCTTAGAGGGGATATCAGACCGATTCAAGGAAGCTCCCCAGAGCACCTGCATCAAGGGAAGAGCAGACAAAGAAGTGTGTGCCCTGGAGCAAGAGACATGGCCCCTCTCTCATTTTGTTGGGTTTGGTTGCGATTTCTCCTTAATTAACTCACTTAGTCTTCATTAAACATTACCTCCAGCCCAGTGGTAAGTTGAGATGGTGATGCTCACATTTCTTGTTCATGAAAAAATCAGCCTTCTAAAGCATTTTGTTTCTTTTCTCCTCTAACATTTCATAGGTGCCTGAACAGCTTGGGGCTCTCCTAATATTTTTTTCCCTTGGTCAAAATCAATAAATTCATCAAATAAACCACAGAGCTGGTCAGATGGCAAAAGCTCCAAGGTCAGGTTTTTAGTGAAAAATGCTCAGGGACTACTTGGCGAGAAGTCCCCAGACATGGGATCCCTGAGGCTGGTCCCCACTGTTGTTATGAAATGTACTTGCAGAGATAGAGGTGTTTGTAGTTGATGTTGCTGGTTTTTAACCAGCAGGATGGGAGGCAGGCTGTGCTTTGAAAACACTGATTCTTCAGTGGAGGAGGCTGAAATGGAATAACTGGGTCATATGGTAGCCATCATGAGCCTGTTTTTCAAAGAATGTTAAATTCAGGAGAGAAAACATCTGGAAAATTTACCCAAGAGCCCAAGAGAATCTATCAGTGCTTGGGCAACACATTCCTGTTCATTCAGAGAGTTTGATGGTGAATGAGAGTTCCAATCCCTCCCTTCCCTCACCACCATTTGGCATGGCTTGTCTTCATTTGGGACATTCTCATTAGTGGTGTAGTGGCATCTTTGTTGTGGTTTTAATCTGCATTTCCCTAGTAACTAGTGATGGGAAGCGTCTTTTCAGATGCTTATGCTGTGGACTGAATGTTTGCATCTCTCCTCAAATTCAAATGTTGAAACTGAATCCCCAGATGTGATGGTATTTGGAAGCAGGGCCTTTGGGGGGGTGATTAATTAAGTCATGAGAGTGGAATTGACATAAGTTGGCTTAGTGCCATTACAAAAGGGACCCCAGAGAGCTTCCCTGCCCCTCTGCCTTGTGAGAACACAGCGACAAGGCACTGGCTATGACCCAGGAAGAGGGTTCTAACCAGACACCAGATCTGCCAGTTCCTTGACCTTGGTCTTCCAGCCCCTGGAACTGTGAGAAATAAGTTTCTGTGTTTAAGCCACCTGGTCTATGGTGTTCTGTTATAGCAACCTGAATGAGACAGCTTATTTGCCATCCATATTGAAAATTGATCTTAAAGATAGGATCAATAATAGCATGTTTGTGTGAAAAATAATGATGGAGGAGAAGGAGAGGGTAGTAAGTAGAGAGATGTCCTTGAGTGGGCAGAAGGGGACAGGGTCCGAAGTGCACCTGGAGGAGCTGGCATAGAGAGGATGTGGTTAGTTCATCTTACAGGTGAGACACAGAGGCGGGCATGTGGGTGCAGGTGCTGGGAATGGGTGAATGGAGGGCAAAAAGCTCTCTTCTAATGAGCTCCCAAAATCTAATGGTTTCTATTTTCTCAATTAAGGAGGAAACAAGGCCATCTGTGGGGAATGAAGATATGTTGAGGTTTGAGGAGTGAAAGACTGATCTGGTGTGCATTGGAGAGAGAAAGAGAGATGGAAAGAGGGAGAGAGAGCGAGAACTAGAGTTGTAGAGCATGGTTTACTGAAAGGAATTGTCACTCACAGGTGACACTGTAGACTTCAAAGTCCTGCAGAATGTGACAGACTCTGTCTGTAGTTTGATACCAACTGGATCTGACCTGGGATTCCCATTAACCAAATTTGGTGTCATCGTGACCCAGTCACCCGATCTTGTCACCTGGAGCCTCTTGTGAGTGTGTAAGGTGTATTTTGGCCAGTGTCAGCACAACTGAGGAGAATGATTGGCAAATGCCTGAATTATTCATGTTTTTGACCTATTCTAACGAAAACTTTGCCCAAAAGGCTAAATTATTAAGTACCTGGGTGCGATCTTGCAGCCTACTGTCTAGAAAACCGGAACACGAAGTTTCTTGCTGGTTTTGCTTCTTAAGGGAGTTGAGACTTCACTAACATTTCAAAATTGCTCCCCAAATGGAAGACGGTGATGCCAACAGAAGAAAATTAAATTCAGGAAACCAAATGTATTCGACGGTGCCCTCGGAGCCCAGGAGAACAGTTTGGCACTTGGGCAACACATATCCTGCACATTTAGAGAAAGTGACTTTAGCTATAAATGTAAATACAGGGATCCCTGGGTGGCGCAGCGGTTTGGCGCCTGCCTTTGGCTCAGGGCGCGATCCTGGAGACCCGGGATCGAATCCCACGTCGGCTCCCGGTGCATGGAGCCTGCTTCTCCCTCTGCCTATGTCTCTGCCTCTCTCTCTCTCTCTCTGTATGACTATCATAAATAAATTTAAAAAAAAAATAAATGTAAATACATAGGTAATGACAATCCTGAAGTCTTTAGTTATGTTACCCATTTTTGGAAAGCAAAATTAATACACACATCTAGACATGAGGCAAATACGCCGATCTTTTAATAATGGTATAGTTGCCTATTTTTTGCACGTTGTGTAGGTAAGCTTTTAAAGCATTCCCCAAACCATAGGGCAATGTAAAGGCTATTCCTGAGTATTATATGTATTTGTGCAAAATTCTAGAGCTCAGATTTCCCATGTAAGTAACACTGGGCTTTCCTGATTTGCACTCAAGAATTTCTAAGGGATGTTGAATATTATTAATAGAACATCATATGCATAGGGAAGCATTTACAAGTGAAATGACATTCTGCCTTGGATTTGCTTTATTATCCAGCAAAAAAAGGGGAGGGGCAGTGTGAATAGAAAACAACTAGAAAAATATTTGTTGGTGATGAATGTACAGCAACTATATCATTCTATTTCTTTCCTTTTTTAAAGGCTGTTTATTTGAGCAAGAGAAAGAGTGCAAGAGTAAGCAGAGGTGGGAGGGGCAGAGAGAGAGGCAAAAGCAGGCTCCCCACTGAGCAGGGAGCCCAACCAGGGGGCTGGATCCCCTGACCCTGAGCCAAAGGCAGACACTTAACTGATTGAGCCACCCAGGTGCCCCTATTCTCTCTGTTTCGTGTATATTTGGAAATTTACAAATTAAAGTTTAAAAATACATCATGAGACCCTCTTCTCGACTGAATTTAAGAGTAAGCAGGTCATACTTTCTAAACTAAAATTAAACTTCCATGAATTTCCTGTTTCTCTGACTTCATGGTTTGGCAGTTCCTGTTAGATCAAAGCCAAGATGAAGCAAAGTCTCAAAGAGATGTTTTTACACCTATGTTCATAGTGGATGTTTGTACACCATGTTCACAAAAGCTAAATGTGGAAGGAACCCAAATGTCCATACAATGGAATATTATTCAGTCTTTAAAAAAAAGAAGGAAATCCTGCCATATGCTATGGCATTGACAAAGTTTGAGGACATCATGCTAAGTGAGATGAGGCAGTCACAAAACGACAAATACTGTGTGATTCCACCCATATGAAGTACTTAGAAGAGTGAAAATCATCAAGACTAAAAGTGGAATAGAATGGTGTTTGCTGGACTGGAGAGTTAGTGTTTAATGGGAACAGAGTAGCAGACTTACAAGATGATAGAGTTATGGGATAGGTGGTTGTGGAGGCTGTAAAACAGTGTGAATGTATTGATTACCTGTGAACTAACTATATGCTTAAAAATGGTTATGAAAGTAAATTTTATGTTTTGCATATTTTAACATGATAGAAAAGAAGTAAAAACCAAGATAAAGGGCAGCCCTGGTGGCGCAGCGGTTTATTGCCTTATTGCTGCCTGCAGCCTGGGGTGTGATCTTGGAGGCCCGGGATTGAGTCCCACATCGGGCTCCCTGCATGGAGCCTGCTTCTCCCTCTGCCTGTGTCTCTGCCTCTCTCTCTCTGAATAAATAAATAAATAAATCTTAAAAAAAAATCAAGATAAAGACAAAATCAAAACATCTCAGTTGACAGCAGAATGAATGGCCAATATTCTAATAACATAAGACTTGTATCTTCTTTTTTTTTTTTTAGATTTATTTATTTACTAATGAGAGACAGAGAGAGAGACAGAGAGAGAGAGACAGAGACAGAGACACAGGCAGAGGGAGAAGCAGACTCCATGCAGGGAGCCTGACATGGGACCGATCCTGGGTCTCCAGGATCAGACCCTGGGCTGAAGGCAGCACTAAACCGCTGAGCTACCTGGGCTGCCCAAGACTTGCACCTTCTTTAAGACATTTAGCATTCATTCAAAAATATCTGCTGAGTGCCAACTATATGCAACACACTTTTTTTCTCAACAGTGATGGGTACGGTGGGAAACAAAATGGACAAAGACCCTATCCTCCTGGAGCTTAGTGGCTGGTTGGGGGACAAACATTTAACTTCTAACTGTGTGAAAAAATATGATGAGTGACCCCAACATACAGAAGATGTTGGTAACGTGGGAATAACAGTTGGGGTTCAGAAATGGCTTCGTTGAGGAGGTGCCACTTAACCTGACATCTGAAAAATGTGTAGGGGATTGGTCTGGCAAGGGTTTTGGGGTGTGATAGACTTTGGGGGAGTGGTCCACACAGAAGGAACACGTGTGCAGGTCCTTAAGTGAACCTTATCCTAGGTGTGCTGGGAGGTTTCCATCAGTTTGCTAAGGATATTTTAAAAGCCACTCCAAAACTTAGTAGCTTCAAACAACAATCATTTTATTTGCTAACAATTTTGTGGGCTCAGCTGGGATGGTCCATCAATGCTACATGTGGTGTCAGGGGCATCAACCAAGACTCCTGGGACAGCTAGAGCACGGGGGTCTCTCCCCACAAATGGCCTTTCACTCTTAAGAAGGCTAAACCGATATTCTTTACAGCATGGTGGTCTCCAGATGCCAGGAAAATGAGAAAGAAACTATAAGGCCTCTTGAGGCCTGGACTTGGACCTCATGCAGCATCATTTCCACTGCATCCTCTAGGACAAATCATGAGCTAATCCAGACTCCACTGTTTATGCAGCAGGTGTAAAGAATTGGTGGCCATTTAAAATCTACCCCAGGAGGCTTTAAATATGTTTCATGCCTTTAACATCATTGTTACACCCAGTACTCTTTATTTCATTTTTACATGAAATTTTGTGAAGTGACAAATATAACATCCATGCATACATGAAACGTGCAAATCTTGTGTACAACTTAATGATTCACAAAGTGGTCACAGTTATGTAGCCTCCTAGCCCCTCTCCTGACCGCCACTCTCTCTCTCCTCCCAAAGATAATCCTGCTATCCTGCTATCTGACATCATAGTTCAGTTTTTGGATTTGATGTACATGGAATGTATAGGATGTGTGGTTTCATCTTGCTGACATGTGGCGGCACAGGACACACATTCTCGTATGCCATCTGCCTCACCAGCCCCTTCTTCAGACTCTGCCCCTTGGGCCACATACCTGTTTAGTTCTGTGATGAGCTCCTGCTGTCGGACACCCTGGTCATTGAAGTTGGAAGTTTGGAGGCAACAAGAGTCCAACATGGGCTTCAGTTATCCTTGTGGGTCCCAGTTTCTTCTTGTTTTCCCAGCTCATGGCCATCTTCTCTTCCCACTGGCTGGCTCAAGCACCAGACACAGAGACAGAAGTTTTCGATGTGCCACGTAGCCAGCTGTCACAATTCTGTAAGGTCAAATCCCTAAAACAGACAAACTATGTATATAGATATATATTTTTTAATTTACAAACTATGTTTTGCATCATGCTTTTCCCATTCTACAATATATGGTGGATATATATTTTCCATGTCATTTTAAAAAAAGATTTTATTTATTTATTCATGAGAAACATGAGAGAGAGGCAGAGACACAGGCAGAGGGAGAAGCAGGCTCCCTGCAGGGAGCCCAATGGCAAGACTCCATCCCAGGACCCCAGGATCACGCAGAGCCAAAGGCAGATGCTCAACCACTGAGCCACCCAGGGATCCCTATTTCTCATATCATTAAGTACATTTGTAAATTATACTTTTATTTATTTATTTTTTTAAGATTTCATTTATTTGAGAGAGAGAGTATGTGAGCAGGCAGGGGGAAGGGCAGAGGGAGAGGGAGAAGCAGACTCTCTGCTGAGCAGTGAGCCTGGCACAGGACTCATCCCAAGACCTGAGATCATGACCTGAGTTGAGAGCAGATGCTTCATTGACTGAGCCACCCAGGTGCCCTAGATTATACTTTTATCCTATGTGACCCATCAATTGACCAATCTCCTCACATGGACATTTAGGTGATTTCCAATTGCTGAGAGAAGCCAAAATCTTTGGTTCCATGCATTATTGTTTGTTTTTTTTCTGCCATGCTTTAAAAACAGTGCTCCTCTGCCTCTTGGCTTGTGCTATTTCTGATAAGACATCTGATGTCAATCTTGTCTTTGTTCCTCTGGACAAAATGTATCTCTTTTCTCTAATTGCTTTAAGATTTTTTTCTTTATTGTTGGTTTTATTTGTATTTATTTACTAAGGACTTTAAGTAATCTCTACTCCCAACATGGGGCTCAAACTCACGATCCCAAGATCCAGTCTCATGATCCACTGACTGAGCCGCCAGGCACCTCATATCACTTAGTTTCAAGCAATTTTATTATAATGTGCCTGTTTGTTGTCATTGCCCCTTCTCCTCCTTCTTCTTCTTTTTTAAGATTTTATTTATTCATTCATGAGAGACACAGAGAGAGAGAGAGAGAGAGAGAGAGAGAGAGAGGCAGAGACATAAGCAGAGGGAGAAGCAGGCTCCCCACAAGGAGCCCGATGTGGGACCCGATCCTGGACCCCATGATCACACCTTGAGCCAAAGGCAGACGCTCAATCCCTGAGCCACCCAGGTGTCCCTCTTTGTCTTATTTTTTCTGGACATTTGTTAAGCTTCTTGGGCCTGTGAGTATATAGTTTTCATCAAATTTGGAATTTTTTTTCTGCCATTATTTCTTAAAATATGTTCTTTCCCTTTCTCCTTTCCTCTGAGATCCCAGTTACACATACATTATTAAATCATTTGAAGATGTCATCAGCTTACTGATATTTGGGGGTTTTTTTTCCAGAATTTTTTTCTTGATTTTTTTAAAAATTTAAATTCCATTTTCGAACATACAGAAGTATCACACCCAGTGCTCATCGCATCATGCATCCTCCTTATCTCTCAGTGTTTTAACCAGTATCTTTTCTAATGCTATGTTTTCAAGTTCATTGCTCTTTTCTGCTGCAGTAGTTCATCTGTTAATCCAATCCGGTGTACTTTTCATCTGTAAAAGCTTGGTTTGGGTCTTTTGTATATCTTTTATGCTTCCTCATAACCTGCTCATATTTTTCTCTACCTTTTTGACCAGATCAAATATAGTTGTAGGAGCTATTTTAATGTCTTCATCCAATTCTATCTGTGTCATTTCACTGGATTGATTTTTCTCCTCATGATGGGATGCAGTCCTTGCTCCTATGCATATATGGTCATTTTTGGTTGGATGCCAGATATTGTGAATTTACTTTGTTGGGTGCTGGATAGTCCTCTATTAAGATACACATAGAGAACTCTGTTCTGGAGCATAGTTAAGTTACTTACAAATAGTTTGATCCTTTTGAGGCTTGCTTTTAAGATTTGTTGGGTGAGGGGCACTCAGGTGATGTAGTCAGTTGAGTATCTGGCTCTTGGTTTCAGCTCAGGACATGATCTTGGGATCTTGAGATCAAGCCCCACATTGGGCTCTGTGTGCAGTGTGGTCTGCTTGAGATTCTCTCCCTCTCTCATTGGTCCCTCCTCACTTGTATGTTCTCTCTCTAATAAATAAATACATCTTAAAGAAAAAAAAAAAAGATTTGTTAGGTGGAACTGGCACCATCTTTAGGGCCAATTTTGCCCCACCACTAAGACAATATCCTTCTGAGCACTTGACTGGATGCCCTTGTATTATGAAGTTTTTTTACTCTGCTAGGAACATACACTATTCCCAGCAATTTATGGGCTTCCATCTGCTTATTTCACATGTTTTGTCTCTCTGGCCCTGGGTAATTTCCTCATATGCCTGTGCTGAAGATTCCAGAGGGAAACTGTAAATCTCCAGAGCCGCCTTTCTCAGCACCCTCTGCCCTGCAAACTCTAGTTACTTTGGCGTCCCCAGACACTAAACCCAGGGAGACTGCCAGGCTCTGCCTGGGACCCTGTCCTTGCACTGCAGCCTGAAAACACTTTGCCTCCTTTGTGTGTCCTTTATCAGGGATCACTGTCCTGAGCTGCCTGTTGGCTGGTCTTAAAACTATTATTTCATATATATGGTCCTGCTTTGTAGGTGCTTAAGGCAGGCAGGCTAATCTCATCTGTTTTTCTATCTTGGCCAGAAGCGGAGGAAGTCTTCACAATTTTAAAAAAATTGTTAAGTTCTTGGAAAGGGAATTTTTTGTTAAGGTATATGAAATATTAAGGCTTTTTATAATAAGTAAATATGAAATTTTAAAAATTTGTTGGGGGGGGCACCTGGGTGGCTCAGTCAGTTGGGTGTCTGACTCTTGATTTTGCCCATGTCATGATCTCGGGGCCCTGGGATGGAGCCCCAAGTTCAGCTCCATGCTCAGTGGGGAGTCTGCTTAAGGATTCTCTCTCTCCCTCTGCCTCTTCCCCTGCTCTCTCTCTTTAATGAATACACAAATCTTTTTTAAAAATTGTGTATGTGTGTGTATGCACCAGAATATTTATTTCCAGAGGAGCTCTGAGTTCTCCAGACCCCTTCTCTGTTAATGGGCATACATTTTGCAGCTGCCTGTAGATGTCACCAGAGGAAGGCAAGTCAGAGGGGACAAAGTCCCAGAGTGAAAACCATAGGCTATAGCAGAGGGTAAAAAATGAGCAGGAAGTTTCCATGTCAAACAGGGAAGAGAGTTATATTTTAATTTTTTTTTTTATTATTTTTATTTTATGATAGGCACACAGTGAGAGAGAGAGAGGCAGACACAGGCAGAGGGAGAAGCAGGCTCCATGCACCGGGAGCCCGACGTGGGATTCGATCCCGGGTCTCCAGGATCGCGCCCCGGGCCAAAGGCAGGCGCCAAACCGCTGCGCCACCCAGGGATCCCAAGAGAGTTATATTTTAAATCAAGAAAGTTAGTCCACAAAACCAAAATTACTAACAGGGACATAGTGAAATCCTTACTAAGGATTTACTAAGGATTAGGATTATTACAAGCAACCAAATAAAATATTGTCCAAGTTAAGAGCAAATGAGGAAAGATTTGGTTACATTCAGGAATTTGGACTGGTTTAATCGAGGTCAAATTTTATCCAATTCTTTTCAAAAGCTGGATCTTCCACTGTGTCTAAGCACCCGTGTCTCATAAAGCATCCTTTGTGTATCTGTTCTGGTGAGTGGGATTTCATTACTTTATCACAACTCCACAATTTAAGACACTGAGGATACAGTGTTGATCAAGACACAAGATCCCTGCTACCGTGAGGGGGGGACAATAAACAAACAGATAAACAAGAGAGTAAACACCAACATGAAAATAAGACCGGGAGCGGAGGGACTCACTGTTACTGCCTTAAAAACTCACCATCTAAAAAAAAATAAAAAAAACAAACAAAAAAACTCACCATCTCACCGCACCATGCGCTGGTCACTAGGGAAGCAGTTTGGGGATTTAATGATGTGGTTTGTTTGTTTTTAAGATTTATTTATTTATTTATTCATGAGAGAGAGAGAGAGAGGCAGAGACACAGGAGGAGGGAGAAGCAGGCTCCCTGCAGGGAGCCCGATGTGGGACTCAATCCCGGGACTCCAAGATCGCGCCCTGGGCCAAAGGCAGGCGCTGAACTGTGGAGCCACCCAGGGATCTCTAATGATGTGTTTGGATCTCTTTTCTGGCAAAGTAGTTTGACATGCTTCTCAGTGAAGAGAATGAGTTTCTTGGGGTGCCTGGCTGGCTCAGCCAGTACAGCATGGAATGCTTGATCTTGGGGTCGTGAGTTTAAGCCCCACATTGGACACAGAGATTACTTAAAATAAATCATTTAATTTAAAAAGAGAGAGAGAGAAGATGAGTTTCTTTCCAACTTAGAAGCCAACCAGCTTAAAAAAAAAAAAGAAGCTAACCAGCCTCATTGTCTGTGATACACTTTGGAGTGGGCACAGTTGATTCATGCGGGCAACACGAGGCCACCCATGGAAGACTTGGGGTCCATCCCATTCAGCTGTGTTGACAAGCTGTGTGATCTCAGATGGGTCCTCTGCCTCTCTGAGCCTGGGTTTCCTCAGCTACAGGTGTAAGGGGTCAAGATAAGACCTTGGCCCTGAGAGCAGGACAGGTATTTTATGAATCACATAAAGTGATGCACGCAGCTTCATGCATTCCATCGGGATCTCCACACCTACCTACTTATCTCTGTAACTGACAATTCTTTTTTTTTTTTGTTTTGTTTTGTTTTGTTTTGAAGGATGTTGAAATTTTACTAGAACAGAGAGATGCAGAGCAGTGAGGTCATAAGGTTACAGGGTTTGGGATACCCAGCTCAAGTTGCCCTGATTCTGAGGAAGTAAATGCCTGTTCTCTCTGTACTCAACACAACTGTAGATTCGCTCTATGTGGTACTGCTTGTGGGATAGAGGTTTATTCTTTTCTTTTACTTTCCTGTCTTAAGCAGATGAAATACCCTCTCCAAACCTATTTTTTCCTTTTTGAAGGGAGTTGTAAGTAGTGTTCCCCCGGGGATGCCTGGGTGGCTCAGTCAGCTGAGCATCCGACTCTTGATTTCGGCTCAGGTCATGATCTCAGGATCATGAGATTGAGCCCCACATTGGGCTCTGCACTTAGCGTGGGGTCTACTTATTCCTCTCCCTCTGCTCCTCCATGCTGCTCTCTCTCTCTCTCTCTCAAATAAATAAATGAAATCTTAAAAAAAGAAAAAGAAGTGTTTCCCTAGGTTCTAGAAAGCTGTTGTACAATACGGGGCCTGTAGTTAACAATACCGTGTTGCACAGTCACATTTGTTAAGAGGATAAATCTCATGTTAAGCATTCTTGCCACAAAATAAAAATATTAATAATGATGATAATAATAATAATGTGTTTTTACCTCAGAAGCAAGTGTCAGACATCAGCCCAACCGGTGGCATCTGGCTGTACTTGTGGCATCCCAGACCCTCCTGGTCCCCGGTGGGAGACCTCGCTCTTTCCTGGCTGCCTCAGGAGCACTGTTGACCCTCTTGGTCACTCCCTGCTGCCCCCTCATTGGCTCATACTGATCCTGTGGCCTCCCAGGGCCAGCCAGGAAGCCCTTGGGCCATGGGTCTCCATGCTTCTCCTCGGGGCCAGGCCAGTGCCCAGACCACCACTCCAGGTGCAGTGAAGAACTAACCTGGGAGAGGCCCAGCCTTTGCCCTTGGCTCCTGGGGCATGATCTCTAGGTTCCTGGATCGTTCTCCCTGATGGCAGTGTCTGCTGGGCCTTAGGCCACAGACCATCTAACCACGTGATTGATGTTTATCTGCCGAAGAGAAACAGGGCCGCACATTTGACAGGTAGCAAGACAATGTTCCCACTACTGCAGGAGGGGTTCCTGTAGAAAGTGGGGGCAGCTCTGACCTGTGAAGAGGCCACTGGGCCTTTCAGAGGGAGGATGAGGACATAGAGGAAGGACTGAGTGAACAGAGTCACAGAAAGAGTCAGGGGAGGGCAAGGCCACCCAGGCAGGTGGGGGTTGTTTTATGACAGCAGGCTCAGGCCTGAGGTGGGCCAGGATGTATGCCAGGCAGCAAATTCCTTGTCAGTCTGGAACTTTTGAAGGGGGGTTTCAGCATCCTTGGGACGTGACCAGGAGCTGGTCAGGCTGGTGTTTGCTCTTGTCTCCTGGTGCCGGAGGCAGACAGGATAGAGTGTGCGGTGGGAAGTTTGCAGCGCTCCCAAGCCAAGCCTGAGGGCTGGTGTGGAGATTGGGGCTCAGAGGAGCCTGCCCACAGGGGACAGTGGAAGGTCCAGTATGGAAGCCTCCCTTGGGGGACTTTAGTCTGTCTCCTTTGCTAGAACAACCCCTAACTGTAAATTCAACAGCTTTCACTGAGTCCTTCTGGAGAATCATCAAACCCAAGGGTGGTCTGGGGGATCCTCTTAAACTTGTCATGGGTGTCAGAAGTGAAGGTGGTCCCTGGGGATGATACCCTGTGACTTTGTCGTGGGCCAAGCTCCTCATGTCCTGATGGCCGGTGCCCATCGTCATAGGTACTGGGGCATGCAGTGTGGATGGCAGGGGTGAGGACAAAATGTTCCAGCAGGATATTGGGCTGGGAGCACCGTTACTGCTGCGAGATCCTTAGGCCAGGGCCTGGTGATCACCTGGCTGCTCTGCATGAATGTGGTGTTTCAAAATTTGAGGCACATTTGCCAACCACAAGCAATGAGTGGTCCCTGCTGTGAATCTTGCAGAGGAGATTTTGGGGGGGTGTCATCCATTCTGCTGTTCTCCATCTCACCCATACCAGCCTCTCCCAGGGACACAGATTCAGTGATGCCCACAGAGAAAGGCCTGGATGCTCCAAGCCTTGGCCACTCTGTGAGGGTAGGAGCCTTACTCTCCACACGGGACTGCTCAGCTTCCAGACAGTTCTGCTGGCTCAGCAGCCTCTTGCCCCTCATCCCTGTGTTCTCTATTTTTTATTTACTTCTCCCACTGCATTCAGTTTCTGATGGGTAGAGCTGGATTGAAACCCCAATCTGGGGCTAAATGTCATAGTTTGGGGAGCTAATTCTATGTTAAAAAGAAGTTCATAATGATAAGGTGCAGGATCCCAACTACTGAATTCACATGATTTAAAAAAAAAAACAAACAGAAAACAGAAAACCACATATTCTTTCCTTCAGATAATGCCTTTTTGTCCATAACATCTGACAACATAGGCAAGTCTACATAATGTCATCAAGAACATCAATCTGTTAAAAACTATTATCTGAAAAAAAAAACTATTATCTGTATTTCCCGACTTTATGGACATTCTGCATTTTCTTTTTTCACCCTTTAAAAATTAATTTCAGAGGAAGAAGAAAGTATTTTCTTTCCTTATTCATTGTAATATCCACCCAACAAATGTTCAAATGTCTCAGTATCATTCAGAAAAGGACAAAAATACGTAAGTGTGAATAACTGAGATTCAGCACACATGCACCCAGAAACCAGTCACTTCGGATCTGGGGAAAGATAGTTATGAAGCGCGTGTTTGGCTGGGGTGTGAGAGCACTGCCTACTTCACATGATTCTCAGTGCAGACAGTGATCAGTTATGGGTATGCACCCGCCATCTGTGAATTGTAAAAGATTTATAAAATGCTACATCTGGTTTTAAATATTAATAATCACTGGAGGAGGGTGGTGGCAATCAAACATGCAAGTAGTACACAAACACATGTTTCTCAAAACTGAAGCTTCAATGAGTCCCCCCGCCAAGTCTCAAAGAAGCTTCCATGAAGCTTGGGAACAGGAATGGCTGAAAAGAGAGGGTGCTATGAAGGGCTCCTCAAGGACTTGCTTCTCATCAAGGCTCTTAGGAACCTACTTCGGGGAAGGTCCTAAGTGTGATATTTGTGGAGGGAGCGCCAAGAACTAGAAGGCACGGTTCCTGTCCTCAAGCTGCTTAAAATATAAAAGTAAGTTTCCATAAAAAAGAAATTATCATTTATGAAGAAAACCTAACATACCAGCTCTCTTAAGCAAGTGCAAATGACATTGGCAAAGGCACAGGGAGGTGTCAGCAGTCTGCATTATTTATTTATATTTATCCTCATTATCATAGCGAACATTTAATTCCTACCACGTGGTATGGATTGAATTATGTTCTCCCTCAAAAAAAGTACATTGGGGGCACCTGGGTGGCTCAGTCAGTTAAGTGTCTGCTTTCGGCTCAGGTTGTGATCCCAGGGTCCTGGGATGTGCCCTATGTTGGGCTCCCTGCTCAGCGGGGAGTCTACTTCTTCCTCTCCTTCTGCTACTCCCCCTGTTTGTGTTTTCGATCTCTTTCTCTCTCAAATAAAAAATAAAATCTTAAAAAAAAATTATGCTGAAGTCCTAACACTCAGTACCTTAGAATAAGACCTTATTTGGAAATAGGTCTTTACAGAAGTAATCAGGTTAAAATAAGGTCATTAGGGGTGGGCCCTAATCCAATATGATGGATGTCCTCCTAGAAAGGAGAAGTTTAGACACACGTACACCACAGGGAGAGGGCCATGTGCAGATGAAGACAGAGATCGAGGTGATGCATCTACAAGCCAAGGAATGCCAACAATCACCAGCAAACCCGAACAGCCGAGGAAAGGCCTGGAGCAAGCACATTCTCCCTCACAGCCTCAAAGGAACAACCCCTACCACACCTTGATATAGGGTTTCCGGCTTCCAGAACAGTGAGACAATACATGTCTGTTGTTTATTTTATTTTTTTAATTTTTTTAAAATTTATTTATGATAGTCACACACACACAGAGAGAGAGAGAGAGAGAGAGAGGCAGAGACACAGGCAGAGGGAGAAGCAGACTCCATGCAGGGAGCCCGACGTGGGATTCGATCCCGGGTCTCCAGGATCACGCCCTGGGCTGCAGGCGGCGCTAAACTGCTGCGCCACCGGGGCTGCCCTTTTTTTAAAGATTTTATTTATTCATTCATGGAGAAACACTGAGAGAGAGAAAGGCAGAGGCAGAGACACAGGCAGAGGCAGAAGCAGGCTCCACGAAGGGAACCCGACAGGGGACTCGATCCCAGGTCTCCAGGATCACACCCGGGGCCGAAGGTGGTGCTAAACCGCTGAGCCCCCCGGGCTGCCTGCAAGAGCTGATTTTATTAGAACCCTGGTGACTCTGGAATGCCAGCAAAGGTGACAAGGACATGGCTGCAAAAACAGGAATAAGAAAATGTCTTCCCTCTAGCATTCACTTGAAAAGACAGATGCTTCATTTAAATGAGAGATTTGCTGCACTCTTGTTCATACACGGGGCCCAGTGATTAGTAAACCTAAGAAATCTGAATTTCTACCTGGAGCTGAAGTCTGGGAGTGTAGGGATTACGTTACACCCCAGTTCTCTTTTATCTCAGTCCTTTTTTTTTTTTAATTTATGATAGTCACACAGAGAGAGAGAGAGGCAGAGACACAGGCAGAGGGAGAAGCAGGCTCCGTGCACCGGGAGCCCGACGTGGGATTCGATCCCGGGTCTCCAGGATCACGCCCTGGGCCAAAGGCAGGCGCCAAACCGCTGCGCCACCCAGGGATCCCTATCTCAGTCCTTAGGTCCATCTTATGCCTTTGTTTTTTCCATTTTCCTTACTCACTTCCAATTCATATCATCTTGCTGGACACTATAAGACACTGCGAATCCACTGCTGAACACAGTCGAGCCACAGATATGTAAGCAACTAAACCAATTCCTAATAGCTGCTTGGAGTCAGAGCTGATACTAAGAGGCTACACCGACTCTGTCCTTTGCCAGGCCCCTGAATATTTCCACTTTATAGATGATCACACCAAAGCCCTGAGTGGCAGGCAGTGTCCCAAACTACGGTAACAACAGCTAACTGGAATCAGCTGCTTCTTAGGCTAACCGGCACCGTTCTGAGCATTTTACCTGCGTTAACATACGTAACCCTCCATAAAAGCTGGTGCTGGGATTATTTCTATTTTTCAAATGAGGAAACTAAGGCAGGTCACTTAGCGGGAAGTAGTGGAGCCGGGAGTGGAGTCACAACAGCGTGGCTTCAGTGTGGCCCCCACTGAAGCCTGTCAAGTGTCAGCAGAGAATAGTGGAGAATATCCACAGAACAGAGAGAGGGGACAGTGTGGTCCCATCAGCCAGGGACACTCAATGGCCCTCCAGAGTCTCTACCTCTGTCCTGTCATCTTTTGTTTTTTTAAAGATTCATTTATTTATTTGAGGGGAGGGGAGAGAGTAAGGGAAGAGGAGCAAAAGAAGAGGGAGAGAAAGAATCACGATCATTAATAGTATTGTTTTACAGCCGGGGAAACTGAGTTGTGAGGGATTTACTCAAATATAGCACATGATAGACTTGGAGCTTGATGCGAGTCTTCTGACGCTGGAGTGTTTATCTTTACCCTCTGGGGGCAAAGGGGGTCAGAACCCAGAGGCCACTTGCCTCCAGGCAGGTATGAGGGATGGAAAGAAAACATGCCCCAGCTCACTCTTCGGCTCCGGCAGCGGGAACAAAACAGAAGTCGGTATTTCAATCGATCGTTATTATCTGGTAAAGCAAAAGTCGCTGCCCTTTGCAGGTGGTTCTCCGCTGACTGGGGTGGGGGCGTCTGCGATCCTTATGGGAGAAGTTCTGTCTGGGTGAAGGGAGCCTTGGCTGTCGCACATGTTCAAAGTTGCCAGCGTTTTTGCAAAATCAGGTTGAGAAGGAGCACGTGACGGCAAAAACACGAAAGACTGTAGTCGAAGCAGGCAAGATCGAGGAGGTATTTTTGTAGACTTTGCAGGGAATTCTTGGATCAAGCTCTATTGGGTCGGTGGCTGGATTTAAGAGAAGCTGTGAGGAGTCTCATCTCTCTGGTCATGCATGCATTTGGGACCAGGGCCGGATGCCCCGCGGCCCTGGAGAACTTTTCAGACATGCTGTCCAGGCTCAGGGACCTCACCACGTCCGCATTGACCCCTCTCATGGCTGGAAGGACGACTGCTCTAGGGAGAAGGGGATGAAGGCGAGGTGGCAAATGTGAAGTCATTTCACTGATGTGATGCTGGTCACAAGCCAGGGAGGAGGCTTCCAGGCCTGAGCTTCCCTGAGCCTGGAATGAAGGGAGTAGCATCTCTGCACTGGAGAAATGGTCTCAGCTGGCAGTCACCCGGCTTGCCTAGAACATGGACTTTGACTTGAGCCTCTGTTAATTATGCTTTTAATTTTTCATGATGCTTTGACATCTTGGTTGCCTTGCTAATGGAAGGCTTGTGGAAGCACTGCCCCTCCCAGAGATGGTAATTCCTAGAGATAGCAGAGGACTGGCCAGCAGGAGCCAGAGGCCCGACTCCAGCCCCTTCTCTGGGGGGGGGGGGGGTGAAGGGGCCTCTGGCCTCTATCTCCTCCCCTAGGCCCCCAGGCCAGGCACCTGCCAACTAGAGAGAGGCTCTGTGGCCAGTAGCTCAATGGAACTATTCAAATTAGCTTGATTGTGGCTCACTCTGCCTCGCGTTTCTTCCTCTGAAACCATAATAAAGGCTCTTGCCCGTGTTTTCCCCACTTCCTCTGCCTCCTGACCTTGGTGCTGCCCTGGCGTGGCATGGCGTGGTGTGGCATGCCCCCTTCTCTTGGGAAATGGAAAGGACAAACTATGTCCTTTTCTTTCTTTTTTTTTTTTTTAAGATTTTATTTATTTGACAGACAGAGAGAAAGAGAGCACGTGAGCAGGGGGAGGGGCAGAGGGAGAGAGAGAAGCTGACTCCCTGCTGAGTAGGGAGCCCAACATGGGACTTGATCCCAGGACCCTGGGATTATGGCCTGAGCCGAAGGTAGACACTTCACTGACTGAGCCACCCAGGTGCCCCCAAACTATCTTTTCAATGGTAATCACCTCCGGCCTCAGCACACGAATGATTATAGAACCTCCATTTCAAAACAAGGCCCAGCAACCAGTCTTTCCCTTTATGTGTGTCGTGGGGGCAGGGATGGTTGGGAGGAGAGAGAAAACAGAGGCTGGACATCTGATACTCAATAAAGCGAGAGAGAAAACAAACAATTTTGGCTGAAAAACCAGTCTCTCAGAGAAGAAGGAGGTAGGGTGACACAGGAGGTCCAGAGGCCAGAGTCAAGAAAGGGAGAATGACGCTGTCAAAGTCCTGGTCAAAATCCTGGTCATCGGGTTTCCACTGACTGGGGAGGGGCCTGAGGCACAGAGGTAAGTATGGGGGTTTCAGAGAGATAAGTGGGTGCAGGGAGGGCGGCTGTGGGTGGGCTTGGGCCAGTTCTCTCCTCAGGGAGAACCACCTTCCCTGTGGGGCCAGGGCAAGGACAGATTCATGGCAGAGAGGTGACCTTAATTTTTTTTAGCTTTTTAGAAATTGTGGCAAATATACATAATTTGAAATTGAGCATCTTCATCATTTTTAAAAAGATTTTATTTATTTATTCATGAGAGACACACAGGGAGAAGCAGAGACATAGGCAGAGGGAGAAGCAGGCTCCCTGCGGGGAGCTTGGTGAGGGACTCCATCTCAGGACTCCGGGATCACAACCTGAACTGAAGGCACTCAGCCACTGAGCCACCCAGGTGCCCCACATCTTCATCATTTTTGAGAATACAGTTCAGGAGTGTTAAGCATATTTACACTGTTGTGCAGCCATCCCCACCATCCGTCTCTGGAACCTTCTCATCTCCCAAACTGAGACTGTGTCCCCGTTAAACACTCACCCCCCTTCCCCTCCCCCAGCCCGGCAGGCACGTTCTTCTGTCTCTATGAATTTAACAACTCTAGGGACCTCACATAAATGCAATCATACAGAATTTATTTTTGTACCTGACTTATTTCATTCGGCATCATGTCCTCATATTTCATCTACATTGTAGCAGGTGTCAGAACTCTTTCCTTTTTAAGGCTGGATCATACCCCATTGTATACATGGACCACATTTTGTTTATCCACTCATCCATTGATGGACACTTGGGTTGCTTCCACCTTTTGGCTCCTGTGACTAATGCTCTACAAACATGGGTGTACAAACATCTGTTTCAATTTTGCTTTCCATTCTTCTGAGTGTCTACCCAGAGGTAGAACGGCTAGATGTGCTTTTGTTTTTGAGGTGGATCAGTGGTGCACTGGGGCCAGGCTGCTTCAGCTCTAATCCTGGCCAAGGGCTGGGATATGATAAGTCACTTTAGGGCTGGGATGTGATATGCCTGGGTGGCTCAGTATCCAACTCTTCATTGCAGCTCAGGTCTTGATCTCAGGGTGGTGAGTTCAAGTCCTGCGTTGGGTGTAAAATCTACTTAAAAGAAAAAAGAGGGCTCCCTGGGTGGCGCAGCGGTTTGGCGCCTGCCTTTGGCCCAGGGCGCGATCCTGGAGACCCGGGATCGAATCCCACGTCGGGCTCCCGGTGCGTGGAGCCTGCTTCTCCCTCGGCCTGTGTCTCTGCCTCTCTCTCTCTCTCTCTCTCTCTGTGACTATCATAAATAAAAAAAAATAATAAAAATAAAAAAAAATAAAAGAAAAAAGAAAAGTTACTTCTCCGGACAAGGATTTCCTCAACTCTGAAAAGGGATAACGATAGTAGTAATAGTCAAAATGACAAACCTTGTGTATTGGCTGGAGCCTGCTGCCTACCCAGCTGTTATTCACGCTGTTTGTAAATTCAGAGACAGGGTGTGCACGCTTCCGCACGTCCACCAGGGGTCGCCACTGCCCGCGGAGCCGAGTCCGTGGCTGGGCCACGTTGGCCTCTGCCCACTGCCCCCCCATCTCTCTCTCCCATCACCCAGTGCCCTCTACTCTACACTTCCTTGTGTCTTCCTCACACAGGAACAAGAAGTTCCCAAATTATCCAGGCCATATCACCTGTGCCCCCAGCCGCCCACCCCCACCCCCAGGGGGAAGCTCCTGAAAGCATTATAGGCCATCACGTGGACATAGTTATCAGGCCCAAATGATCTCCTGCTGCAGGTAATTATCATGTCCTGCTTTACGAGGGTCAGGGAAGGTCATGTGTGTGGGAAAATACATCATAAATATTTGGGGCAGCTATAGTGAGTTTCGGGCCTGGAGCCTGGAGGAATCATCCCTTGTCAGAACAACTGTCCAGAATGATTGCAGTTTCTGAGCAAAGCATGGAGCATTTAAGTGTTCACAGGGCCGGAGCAGATGTGGCCTGGGTGGGAGGCTGCTGGGCACTGTGGCTGTTAAGAGGCGCAGGCACTCCTGCAGCTCAGCCCACGGTCTCTTGGGCTGAGCCTTTCACATGGATGGGCTCAGCGTGCCCAGATACTCTGATGTTTCAAGAGCATCTGAAAATGCAGGACCCCCACCCCCCCACGCCAGACAAAATCTCCAAAATTGTCAATAGTGACAGTTAGTTATAATTTTTTCAAACTTGGTGTGGGCCCATAAAAACACTCTGCAGGCTGGTCTTGGCCTCTGTGGGAGCCATTGTGCAGCTTTCGATGGAGTCTTGCTAGAGACAGTGGTCACTGAATGCCATGGTGGTAAATGCCATGCGACATTGAGCAGGGGCGGGATGACCTGGATTTTAAACTGTCTGGGTGCTCTGTGATGCTCCCTGGTCAGGGATGAACCAGGACTAGTGGCTTCTTCTATAGGGAGGTGGAAACAGGGTGCCGTCTGGCTGTCTTCCCCAGGACCCAAGCCAAACTAGTGACCTAGAGATGTGAGAAGCCCCATTTATATCCCATTCCCCTGAGCTGTCCATCTTCACTTGATAACCCAATCAGAGCATCTGCATCAGGCTCTCACAGACCAGGAGCATCATAGTCTCTTCTCTGTCATGAGGATGGTATTTCTGGGTGCACACAAACGGCCCAAGAAACATCAACTGCTAATTACACGGAATAGTCCAACCATCCCAAGAAAGGTCAACTCCATGACACCCATGGATGGCACCAATAGTCCTTCTGAATGGATGAAGGAGGGCTTGTCCTTACAGCTCCAACAATGAGAGCCAGAGGCTAGGACTAGGAGGAAAGGGTGGCCCCGTGGGTTCAGTTGGAAAGTCCTGATGCTCAGCTCTTCACACCCACTCAGTAAGTGTGATCACGGCTGTGAGATTGAAATAGATGTACTTGGCAGAGGTCCTCTTAAGGTGCTGAAATGAAATTTCACATGGCGGGCTGATATCTGTATGCAAGGAGAAGCCAGAAACTCTGTACCCCAAAGCCCCAGCCACATGTATCCAGCAGAGGAGACTTCTTATGGATGTCCTAGCTGTTTTTTTTTTTCTGATCCCAAGCAGCCAGCTCCACAGGAGGTGGTCCATTTCCCTAATTTGGGAAATGTCGAAGGGCCAGATGCTGAATGCAGCTATTCCATACCCCCTGCCCCAGGCTTAACTTTTATGGAATGTAACAAAGTCAGATTTTAGCAAAGATGATGCAGCTGAGGGCAAAATAATTCTGGTTCTCTCTCTCTCTGTTGATCCCCAAAGAACTGACCACACACACGCACATACACACACAATTGCTTGAAACAGCCGGGGTTCATCACAGCAACATTTTCCATGATTCAGAAATTAGATATCCAATCGGAAGAAAGTGATACCACTTGCCTCTCCTGAGAGGTGAAGCAAACCACAGCGTTCCCGCCCACGCTATCTTCTGGTGTAGCCTCCAAGCGGCAAGTGGCCTGTGTCTCCAGGGAAGGGGGAAGCACGCAAAGTTTGTCCCCAAGGCCTCTGTGGATGTGAGGCCAGGATCTGAGCAGTGTCAGTTCCAGAGGGGAGCTGCACTCCTGATCTTGGATCTCACCTGCAAAAACTCCAATGCTGTTATTCCTATTCATTTTTCAAAGTTTTCAGCAAGAGGCTCTCTTGTCATTTCCCTCCTCCACCCTGCAGGGGCCTAGCTGTGAGAGTTCACAAAGAATCCTAATCATAATCACAGATGGCCCTCTTGGGTCCTAGGCCATGGGCACTGTACATGCCTTGAGCTGGGCACTGTACATGCCTCAGGCCGGTTCTGTCCCATAGAACCTCTGCCACGATGGATGTGTCCTGTATCTTCGCTGGCCAGTACAGTAGTCACCAGCCACACATGGCTATTGAGCTCTTGAAATGTGCCCAGTGCCGGGCACCTGGGTGGCTCAGTGGTTGAGCATCTGCCTTTGGCTCAAGGTTCTGGGTCCCAGCCAGGGTCAGGGGTCCTGAGATTGAGTCCCACATTGGGCTCCCCGCAGGGAGCCTGCTTTTCCCTCTGCCTGTGTCTCTGCCTGTCTCTGTCTGTCTCATGAATGAATAAATAAAATCTTAAAAAAAAAATTAACCTGGTGCAACTAAAGGACCGAGTTTAATTTTATTACCTTTACCTTTAGACAGACATGTGGGGCCAGTGGTTAACATATTGGGCAGCACAGCTTCAGATTCTCACCACAAGCTTATAAGTACTGGTATTAGTCACCCATTTTACAGATAGAGAAACCAAGTCTCTGAGGGATTAAATAACTTGCCCAAAGTCACAGAACTAGCTCTAACTATGGTCACTGTGTTTGGGGGAATATTGTTTAGGATGCTTCATCCTCAACCCTCCTTCTTCCCACCTGGCCCTAGTTTGGGTGTGCAAATGAAGGTTTCTCTATGTATGCCTATGTTTGTCTAGTCCTTCCTTTCTTTTACTGTCCTTTAAAAATATATCTTTTTCTAGTTACTGAGGAAATGTAGGTACATGGTGGGGGCAATTATAGGAAAACACAAAAAGAAAAATAATTATCACAATTCTTTCAACTAGATAAAACCACTATTTGCAATTGCATCAAAAAGAATAAAACACCTAGGAATAAACTCAAAGAGATGAAAGACCTGTACAATGAAAACTGTAAGACATTGATGAAAGAAATTAAAGAAGACACAAATGAATGGAAAGATGCTCATGGATTGGAAGAATTTATATTGTTAAAGTATCTACACTAACCGGGGTGCCTGGGAGGCTTAGTCAAGCCTCCAACCCTTGGTTTTGGCTCAGGTCATGATCTTAGGGTCCTGGGATTGAGCCCTGCATTGGGCTCCATGCTCAGCATGGAGTGTGCTTGGGATTCTTTCTCTCTCCCTCTGCCTTCCCTTCTGTTCCTCCTCCTGCTCACTTGTGCTCTCTCTCTCTCTCATAAATAAAATCTTCAAAATTCCACACTACCCAAGCGATCTACAGATTCATTACAATCAAAATTCCAATGGTGTCTTTTACAGACATAGAACAAACAACCCTAAAATCTGTATGGAATCACAAAAGACCCCAAATAGCCAAAGCAATCTTGAGAAAGAAGAATAAAGCTGGAGGCATCACCCTCTCTGATATCAAACTATATTGCAAAGCTATAGTTATCAAAACAGTATGATATTGGCATATAAACAGACACATAGATCAATGGAACAGAATAGAGAGCCCAGAAATAAAGACACACATATATAGCCAATTAATTTATGACAAGGGACCCAAGAATATACAGTGGGGAAAGGACAGTCTCTTCAATAAATGATGTTGGGAAAACCGAACAGCTACATGTAGAAGAATGAAGCTGGACCATTATCTTATATCACACACAAAAATTAACTTAGAATAATTAAAGACTTGAATGTAAATACCTGAAATGATAATATTCCTAGAATAAAACATAGGTGGTGAGCTCTTGGAAATCAGTTGTGCTGATGATTTTTTGGATTTAACACAAAAGGCAAAGGCAACAAAGGCAAAAATTAACAATTAGGCTTAAACTAAAAAGCTTTTGTACAGCAAAGGAAACCATCAACAAAATGAAAAGGCAACCTGTAGAATGTAAGAATATATTTGTAAATCTGACAAGAGGTTAATATCCAAAATATATAAAGAATTCACACAACTTAACAGTAAAAAAAAATTAAATAATCCAATTAAAAATAGGCAGAGTATCTAAACAGACATTTTCCCAGGGAAGACAATCCAGGTGACCAACAGGTACATGAAAAGATCCTCAATATCACTCGTCATCAGAAATACTAATCAAAACACAATGAGAGGTCACCTCACACCTGTCAGGATGGCTATCATCAAAGAGACAAGAAAGAACAAGTGTTGGTGAGGATGTGGAGAAGAGGGAAACCTCATGTGCTGTTGGTGGGACTGTACATTGCAGCCACTATAGAAAGCAGTATGGTTTCTCAAAAAATAAAAAATAGGATGACCTATGATCCAGATAATTCTGGGGATTTGGCCAAAGAAACTGAAAACACTAATTCGAAAAGATATCTGCACCCTCATCCTCACCACAGCATCACTCACAATAGCCAAGACATGGAAACAACCTAAATGTCCATTAGCAAATGAATGGATAAACAAGATGTGGTATGATGCCTGGGTGGCTCAGTGGTTGAGTGTCTGCCTTAGGCTCAGGTCATGATCCTGAGGTCCTGGGATCAAGTCCTGGGCTCCCCGCAGGGAGCCTGCACAATGGGATGTTATTCTGCCTCTAAGAAAGAATGAGATCTTGCCATTTGTGACAACATGGACAGATCTTGAGGGCATTATGCTTAGTGAAATAAGTCAGATAGAGAAAGACAAATACTGTATGATCTCAGTTATATGTGTGATTTAAGAAACAAAGACAAAAAACAAGCTCATAGATACAGAGCACAGGCTGGTGGTTTCCAGAGGCAGGAGGTTGGGAAGCCAGTGAAATGAGTGACAAACTTCCAGTTGTAAAGTTTTATAACAAACTTTCAGTTATAAAGTCACTTTTATAGTTCATAAAGTTTATAATAAACTCCCAGTTATGAAATCAGTAAGTCACGGGGATAGAACTATAGCTTAGTGGCTATAGTTAATAATAATGTATTGTGAGGCACCTGGTGGCTCAGTAGTTGAGCATCTGTCTTTGGCTCAGGGCATGATACTGGGGTCCTGGGCTTGAGTCCCTCATAGGGCTCTCTACAGGGAACCTGCTTCTCCCTCTGCCTATGTCTCTGCCTCTCTCTCTGTGTGTGTCCCTCGTGAATAAATAACTAAAATCTTTAAAAAATAATAATGATGAAAAAAAAATAATGATGTATATTGGAAAATGCTAAGGGAATAGGTGTCTTAAAAGATCTCGTTGCAAACAACATTAACAACAGAGAAAACTCACTATAGGGGCACCTGGGTGGCTCAGTTGGTTAAGCATCTGCCTTCAGCTTGAGTCATGGTTCTGGGGTCCTGGGACCAAGCCCCCCGCATTAGGCTCCCTCACAGGGAGCCTGCTTTTCCCTCTCCTCCTAACTCGTGCTCTCTATCTTTCTCTCTCAAATAAACAAATAAAATCTTAAAAAAAAAAAAAAGAAAACCCACTCTAAATGTTTGCCTATTCCTTTTCCATGTTTTTCTGTATACACATGCATGCTCACAGATGAAAAAATATATATATATTTTATAATTTAAGAGTTTTACCCCATTTGCCAAGTAGGTTTTTAGAAAGTGTATACTTATTTATACTCCAGCAGCTATATGTGAGATTTTTTTCCTCCTTAGAACTTTATCAGATATTGTTTCTTTTGTTAAATTTACAAAGTATGGTATCTTACTGTTTTTATTCATTGTTCTCTCTGTGTGTGATTATATGTCTCTTATGCTTATTCATTACTCATGTATACATTTTTATAATTTTCTCTCATGATGTCTGAGTATCTTTCATCTTGATTTGTGTGATACCCTGTTATATTAAGGTTATTTGGATTTTGCAGGTCATGCTTGTGACAAGTACTTTCCAACTTGTTTGCTTTTTAATTTAAATTTTTTTTCTTTTTTTTTTGCTGGTGTTTCATTACCAACTACTATTTTTCCACCATTGCTGATTCATTGGTTTCAATCTTCAAGTCTTTCCTCTTCTGTGGATGAGATGGCTGTCGTGTGTCTGATGCTTCTGCAGGAAAAATCAGGCATGCTCCTATTTTGCAGCCTCAGTTGGCAAGACCCGAGATGCATGAGGCCATTCGATTTAGGGTAAAGCTTTTGGAGGATGAAGGAGTTCTATGCAGGGGAGCTAAGGAGCCAGAGGAGGGAGAAGAGAATGTGGGGTGAGGGAGCAAAGAGGGAAGGGGTTTGCAGGGAGGAGCTGGTTGTAGGCATGGACAGAGGGAGGAGAGAGGGCCAGAAGGTGAATGAGGCTACTTAGGAGCCCAGGTGAATGACCACCACGTGGGCAGAAAAAGGACTTTTACCCTCTTCATTCACGCATGCATGCATGCATCAACACATGCATGCATTCCAGCTTTCAGCGGTAGGACAAAGGCCTTAGCATGGTGTGCTGGGATGAGCCAGGAGCTCAGGCTGAGTCAGGTCTAGGTGGGACCCGCTCATCCTTACACCTGCACATACACAACAGACAAGTCCCCATAGAGACAGAGGTGACAGCAGGTGAGGTCCCAAAACATGGGCGAAAAGTGCTGTTTCTCCCCATACACGCTGCAAGAGCAACTGCAACAGTAGACAACCTAGTTCTATTTTCGAACAGTGCAGACAAAATACTATGAGAAGTGAAAGTGAAATCATAACTTCGTAACTTCAATTCAAGCTCATGTCCATGAGTGGAGACTCAATGGACATTTTCTCAAGCTGACAAATGGGTTTTATTTAATGACCTGCACCGTGTTAGATTGCAAAGCATTTTTAACACCTTTTGAAATCACTCCTACCTGACTTCACCTAAGAGTCAGGATTTCTGGGGTGCCTGGTGGCTAGGTCAGTTAAGCATCTGACTCTTGATTTCGGCTCAGGTCATCATCTCAGAGTCCTGGGGTCAAGCCCCATGTTGGGCTCCACGCTCAGCACAGGGACTGCTTGTCCCTTTCCTTATCCTCTACTCCTCCCCTCGCTCTCTCTCTCTCTCTCTCCCTCTCTCAAATAAATAAATCTTTAAAAAGTAAATTAATTTAAAAATATAAGATTTTTTTTAAAAAAAAATCAGGATTTCTAGTTTTTTCAAAAACCAAGCAATCTGATGGCACTGTTCCTGGCTACATTGGCTGGAACAGAGTGGCAGGTGCCCTCTGGCATCCCTTTTTGCTATGGGGCCCATGGGGCAGTTACCCCACTTAGCCAAACTTCTCATGATGTGAAATTCCCCCTTATTTGCTGCTAAGTGGTGTCAGGATCATGGCTCTCCTGCATTCCCCTCCTCATGTGTGACTTCATTTTTGTCTTCATCATTTTGTGATTGTGGCAAAATATATATAAACATAAAGTTTACTGTTCTAACCAGTTTTTTTGAAAATATTTTATTTATTTATTCACAAGAAACAGAGAGAGAGGCAGAGACACAGGAAGAGGGAGGAGCAGGCTCTGTTTGGGGAACCTGATGTGGGACTCAATTCCAGGACCCGGGATCACAACCTGAGCCAAAGGCAGGTGCTCAACCACTGAGCCACGCAGGTGCCCCCCATTTTAAGCATCCAGTTCTGTGGCATTCACGGGAGTACAGCCACGCTGTGGTACAGTCATCCTCACATCCATCTCCAGAACTTTCTCATCACAGGCCCTTGGACCTTCTTTTCTACCTTGCCTTTATGGATTGGACCACTCCAGGCACCTCATACAAGTAGGATCACGTGGTCTTTATACTTCTGTGTCTGACTTATTTCACTTAGCATAATGTTTTCAAGGTTCATCCAGGGTAGCTTCGCTTTTTACCTATCTCATTGTGTAGTGAAATTCCCTGTTGCTAGCATTAATGGCAGTTCCCTGATGCTTTCTGCTGCTGCTTTGACTCAGTGTTTCAATCCAGGTAGATTAAAATCTCCCCTGGATCCCAAGGACAAAGACACCCAGTCACTGGAAGCTGGGCAGCCATGAGCATCAGTACAGGAAAAAAAAAAAAAAAAAAAGACATGCATTTTTGTAGGCTGCCTTTTGCTTTATTTTTTTGCCTCCTAGCTGAGATGCCACTTTGTGACTTGCTGCACTCGCCTTGCTCTCTCCCCGTTGGGACCGTGGCTGTGTCACCACAAATGCTGACCTGGCAACAGGCCCTGATGGTGTAGCTAGCAGCACAGAGCTGTTTGATTGAATCACGATGCACAGTAGCAACAGAAAGGAGTGACCACTGTGCCCAGAAGCATGAGGGGTGCGGAACAATGTTGAGGTTGTCCTCAGGTCAGAAGCTGGCTAAGCCTTGAGCAGAGTTTAGAATCCTGGCAAGAGAAGAGCTGTGCTTAAAGATACCTCTGGGAGGAAGTCATTACTGTGAAGCCAAGCAAGACCCACGAGGAGATCTGGTGACTAATGTGCCCAGGAGAAAGCAGCAGCGGGCCTCTGTGCTTTCCCTCTGATGCGGACCAGGAGCCACAGCTGCCAGCTCCCTAGGCCTGTGGCACTTTCCTGCCTCTGTAAGAGGGTTTCTTCTAAGCCGAGCCCTTCTGAGGGGTTCCCAGGCAAAGACAAGGGACTCTGGAGTGTGTCTGCCTGGAGTGTCAAAATCACGGAGCTCAGAATGGCGAGGATGGGGTTCAGTTCAGAAGGCGCTCCTCTTAGCGTGAGGCCACGTGGATGGGGCTGAGATCTGGGCTGTTTGTCTTTGAGCCCTGAGCCATCTCCAACGTGGATGCAGTGTTGTGTCCCTGCCATAGCCAGAGCTCTGGGAGCCGGGGGTGGGGGAGGAACAGGTGGCAGGGAGGTAGGGGAGGAAATGGCTGTTGGTGTTTTACATAATTTGATGTCATATTTGGGCCCCCAGATTACAGGCTTAGAAGTGCCACCTGAGCATTCGCCCCTGGGGAGAATTTTACCGCCCCTGAAAATCCCACTAAGACAAGCATATTTGCCAGCCTCCAGGGTACAACAGGCAGGTGGGGAGTGGGGTTGCGGAGGACCCCCTATGCGATGCCTATCTACCCTTTTGGTGTCTCATTTGGTGCCCAAACCCCCAAATTCTATCACATGAGGACATAACGTTAGAGAGAAAGAGAGAGAGAAAGTACTGCAGAAACATAAGTATAATCTTCTCCAGGTTGTGGGGCCACAGACTAGGAGAAAAGTGACAGTTCCTCCCAGCCAGGATGCAGTCATGTGTCTCCACAGGTGTATGGCTAGCTCCAGTCTGGGGTGATGAACCGATGTTCTGGTCGCTGGAGGAAAAGGAGCCTCAGAAACTTCATCCTTCAGAGTGTCGGGCTTACAGCTCTGGATATCATCCCGAGCTGCACACAGAATCTTTCTGATAAAAACGTGATGTACGTTACAAAGTGGAATCCTCAAAACAACCTTTTGAGAGAAGCACTGCCGTGATGCCCATCTTACAGACAGGTACATTGAGTCCGGCTCAGAGACACAACATGGACTGTGTGAAGTTATCACAGTTGTAAAAGGCAGAATGAGGATAGGAATCCAAGGTTTCAGACCTCAAGTTCTATACTTGGTTTTTTGCTCCTACATTTGTGATATGTGGCTATATGTCCACATATCTGCATCTGGAGCATTACCCTGTTAGCGTTTCCCTGCCCTCGTCCAATACATGTTTTCTCTGTCCATCCTTCACCTGTTAGTCCAGATGGTTGCCTCTGTGCTCCATACAGAAGGTAGAAGCTGCTGGCTTGAAGGGTAGATGCACGTCTCTCCGAGGTCAAGAGGAGCCATGAATGCCAGTGGATGGTGGCTCATGGCAGTCTTAGCCGCCAGCATTCTCTGAGAAGGCACTGCAAAAAAGCACTCAACATTGTTAATTGATTAGATTGATTGTCAAATTATTCATTCCCCATGAGGCAGGGAGTACTGCTGACTGCTTCACCAGGGTGGGGAGCAAAGCTCAGAGAGTTGTGAGCACAGGTCACGCAGCTGGCAAGTGGAGTAACTGGGATCCACTCTGGCAGCCAGATCCCGGTCCCTGTTCATGATCCCAGTCCCTAAATAATGATCTGCTGCCTCCCACATCCCCATCACAATTCAGTCCTCATGGTGATTCAGCAAGGTAGGCATCATTCATTCACGCCATCTACAGATGAACACACAGAATCCTGAAGGGCCTGGGGAGGAGCAGGGTGTGGAGCCCAGGGCCACTTTTCCAAGCAGTAGAAATCCTTGGAATTTCAGAGTGTCCTGGAGATCTCAAGAATTCTCCATCATGTTTATTAGATAAAGCTTATTCAGTTCACATCCCATTCTGCTACTATAATTTCCTCAGCTGTTGGTTTTTAATTGAGATGCATAAATCTTGAGGAATATGTTTTCGTGTATATACTACTCAGATCAAGATATAGAGTACTTCCATAACCCCAGAAACTTCTCTGGGGTCCCTCTCCAACATTTGATTATTATTATTTTCCCTCTCCAATATTTTAAACTATTATTTTAGCAGTTTCAACATTCAACTTTTATTCTAATGATACTTTGCAATTGATAGATTTTTGTCACTTAAGAGTTTGTCAAGTCATTGCTTCTCGAATAGAGATCTGCGGAGACTTCGGAGTCTGGGAGTATATTCTCAGGGGTCCCAGCCAAGACTTCTCCTTTAAAATAGTTGGAAGGTTATTCATGGTTGCAGAACCCCAGGCCTACGTCTTCACTTCCAACACACACAAGGGCCACTGGCCCAGTGCAGGGCTTCTGCACTTCAGCACCGCTGACATTTGGGGCAGGATCATTCTTTATTGTAAGGGAGCTGTCCTGCACATTATAGGATGGTTAATAGGGTCCCTGGCTTGTGCCCAATAGATGCCCATAGCACCGCCCCCCATAGTTGTGACAAGTACAAATGTCTCCAGATGGACAATGTCGCCTCTAGTTGAGAATCACAGCCTTGCTTAGGCAGACTTATTTCTGGAGAAATTAAAGATCTTAAAATATAAATCAGACCGAGGCTTCTATAATGAGAAATAATGATAACAATAAAGGAGGGGCTGGGTTTGGCAGGGATCATTGCATGCCACTGTGGGGAGCCAGGAGGGCTTGAAAAGGAGGACAGGAGTGTGTGAGAGGCACCCGAGGGCAGGTACGGTGGGGTTTATGGGCTCCAGGAGGAGGAGGTCGGGACCTGCTCGCTGCCTACTCCCACTCTGCTATATCCATCTGAGTCAATCTCCTTGAGAAGCTCTTTGTCTCCTTCTCGGCTGAGCCCCAGGCAGAGTGGAAAAAGCTCTGCAGGAACAGCCTATAGGAACAGGGCGCAGTTTGGGGGCCAGGAGACAGGCCCGGAGGTGCTGAGGGAGGCTTGGAATGACAGGTCACCTGACACAGGGAGCTGTCCCCAATCCCTGCAGGAGCCACAGCTCCAGGGACCTTTAACTGTCAGTTCATCCTTTCACCTCCCACCACCCCCACAATTCCCGTATTGGAGAATTCGCACCTCGGCTCTTCTTCAATAAGGGCATGCTGGTCCTGGTCTATGCTCATAAATGCTCTCCTGACAACATCAAGGTTCTTTCTGGATAAGCCCATGTGAGAGGAGAAGTCTTTGTGGTTGAAGCTGCCACGTTCTGAGAGACACAGAAGCCCTTAAAGGTTACTTCATCTTTTGTTTTTAATTCACAGTGTGACCCAACCTAAATCCATGCCTTGGATCCTGAGCCACCACCTCCATCACAGTTCCTTATAGGTACGTTATGGGTGTGCACGTACATACGTGTGTACATTTAGGGAGGTGAAATTGACTTAACATAACATGAATCTCCTTTTTTTTAAGATTTTATTTATTTATTCATAGGAGACACAGAGAGAGAGGCAGAGACATAGGCAGAGGGAAGAGAAGCAGGCTCCATGCAGGGAGCCTGATGCGGGACTCGATCCCGGGACTCCAGGATCACACCCTGAGCTGAAGGCAGACGCTTAACTGCTGAGCCACTCAGGTGTCCCAACATGAACTATTTAGTTATTTATTTACTATTTATTTATTTATTTATTTATTTATTTATTTATTTATTTATTTATCTTGCTTATTTATTTCAGAAAGAAAGCATGAGCAGTGAGCAGGAGTAGAGGGAGAAGGAGAGGGAGAAAGAAAGAAGCTCAAGTGGACTCTGTGCTGAGCAGGGAGCCAGACTTCCAGCTCAATCTTGTGACCCTGAGGCCAGGATCTGAGCTGAGACCAAGAGTCAGACATTTGACCGACTGAGCTACCCAGGAGCACCTAACATGAACCATTTTAAAGTGAACAATCCAGTGGCATCAAGCATGTTCGTGATATTGTACAACCACTGTATGATCGTCTAGCTCCAAAACATGTTCATCACTTCCAGTGGAAATCCCACACTGGTAAACCATTGGTCCCTGTAACCCCTCTCCTCTCTTTCCTGTCAACCACCAACCAACTTCCTCTCTCTATGGATTTTCCTACTGTGAATATTTCATGTAAATGGGATTATACAATATTTGTCCTTTTGTGTCTGGTTTATTTCACCAAGTGTGATATTGTGATGTTTCAGCCATTACAGCATGTGTCTGTACTTCATTCCTTACCATGACTGCGTAATATTCCATGGTATGTATATGCCACATTTTGTTATTCATTTGCCTAACAGTGGGCGTTTAAGTTGTTTCTACCTTTGAGCTGTTGTGAATAATGCTGCTCTGAGCATTTGTGTACAAGTGTTTGAGTATCAATTTTCAATTCTTTGGTCTTATACCTACAAGTGGAGTTACGGGGTCATAGGGAAAATCTATGTTCAGCTTTTTGAGGAGCCGCCATACTGTTTTCCACAGTGACTGCATCATTTCATGTTCCCACCAACAATGAACTGGGGTCCTATTTCCATATCCTTACCAACACTTGTTATTTTTTTTAAGTTATAACTATCCTAATGGGTGTGAAGGGATTTGAGGGTTGTAGTCTTCTTTTTTATTTTAAGTAAACTCTGTGCCACATGTGGGGCTTGAATTCATGACCCTGTGATCAAGAGTCACTTGCTCTACCGACTGAGCCAGTCAGGTGCCCCAGAAATTGGGTTTTATAGGATGTATTTGGCATATTTTAATTAAGGAAATCAAAAAGCCTCTTCTAGAGGATTCAAAGTATGGCTAGAAATGGTTATCACAAATAGATTCTTTCAATTTATATGCTATCTTTAGGCATGGCTGGGTGTTAGTGGCAACCCAAAGCAATACTTCAGATTTGCAGACCTGGCCATACATAGCAAAGGAATGCCCTTATTTCTTTCCCCTGATTACAAACTTTCTGTGATACACAAAGAGGCCTCAATGAAAGATGTCAAAATTAATAACAATAATATGTAGAATTTATTGAGTGCTTGACCGCATGTCAGATACTGGGCATCTATTGTATGAAATATCTTCTATTTTTAATCCTCATTTTATAAATGAACTCCCTGAAGCTAAATGGCTATTAAATGGGAATTAAATGACTATTTGATGTCCTATAGTTGGTAAGTGGCCAAACATAAATGGAACCTGGGCAGTCTGAGCTCAGGACCTGTGCCCTTAACCATGACCCGTGCGGATTCTTGAGGTATTCCGCTCCCTTACATCCCAGATGCTACAGGAAGAGCCATTTTATCCATGCTGGGAGCAGGAGCCAGCACTCTAGAAGCCCAGTAATAGCCCAGGATAAACCCATCCCCCTCTGAGCCTTAATTTCCTCATGAGAAAGCAAGAGGGTTGGACTGAATGATCTGCTCTGACACCCCAGGACTCTCCCCATTTGGGGAAGAGAGCAGAACCTGTCACTTCTGCAGCTGGATAGAACAGCACTGATGTCTTTTGGGGAGACAATATCTCTCATTACCATGGCTGGGCTAGGAAGCAACATGCAAGAGAGAGTCTCTGCCCTGGAGAACCCACTCTTCCTCTGCTAACACTTGAAACCAAAGCCAAACCTGAGAGTTTGGGATCTGGTGATGAGGGAGATGTCCTCAGAAATGGGCACAGGAAGGAGAAGAAAGATGTCCCTTGTTCTGGGTCTGTCTCTGTGCTGACCCATCCACACACAGGGTCTGGGGACAGGAAATGCACTCTTAGTCACCATCCCAGAGGCTGGCTTGCACTGGGGGCCCCACAGACTCTGAATCCAGCCCAACTTCAAGTTTGGAATCCGTAACTTTTGGTTGGCAAATGCATTCTCTGTTTAATCAAGGAAAGTGGATCCCTGGACCTTGCTGCCACCACACTGAGCTAATGCTTTGGAAGTAGGTGTTAGGTTTGCAGTCACGGAGGATGGTAAGGAAAAGCCTTTTTTGCCTTGTCATTATGACTCTTTTCAAAGGAAGCCAGAAATAGCCATGCTGGGAAGGGGCTTCTGTCAGGGAATGGCAGGGGTCCCCCCCTAGGGGAAAGGTCTCAATGTGGTCTTTTTGAGGAACTCAAAAGAACCTATCTAATTAACAGGTCAGAGAACTTACAAATCCCTTTGTGTTTGGCCAGGGAGAGCTTTCTCTTCTACCGTCAACTAACACCTTTCCCAGGGAAGCAGAATGATGTAGGCAGGAATGGATAAAAATAGGTACCTGGGATGAACGGTGGGGGTCTTGGGTGTGTCCCACCCCCTCTCTGGAACTGCTTCAGAGAAGCCTTATGTGTAATGTTTCAAATTTTTATATGGAGAAGGCATTATGTGTATTACTTGGGTAATTAAATTTTAATTTTTAAAAAGCCCCTCAATTGGAAATCACCATGGTTTTTCTCCTGCAGTGCTTGGAAACGTCCTGATCTGCATGTCATTGTGTTCTCAAATTAAGGTCTTCCTTCTCTTTGTTTTTCTTCATAGGCATTATCTCCTTGGAATTATCTTATGTATTGGTTTACTTTGAGGTGAAGTCTGTCTCCATTTATTAAGATGTAACCATAATCGCATCCTATAGAAATTACCCTGCACCAGGCAGCATTTTAAGTGCTTTGTATGTAAATTAAACCGCATAAACATCACAACAGACCCTGGGAAGGAATATTCCATGAATATCCCCATCTTACAGAGGAGGATACAAGGTCATGGGGCCAGTAGTTAAACTCAGTCACAGACTGGAATCTCTTCACTGTCAGCCACACTGTCACAGGAGCCAATTTGCTGGTCCTAAAGACAGATCTGGGAGCTTAGTGACCTTTCAAGGAGGATTTGTTGAGTGCCTGCTGGGCACGTGGTGCAGAGACGAGAAGAGAAGCAGTTGCACCTATGCGTACTGTGTCTATGGGCGCCCCTTCCTATCTGCTGGTCCCCAGGGTCTGGTCTGAAAGAGGTTCGTGAGCCCACCAGGACAGGGCCCGCCAGAGGTGCTTCTGGATTCTCCTGGCTGGGGTCCCAGTAGTGTCCAGGAAGCGGGGTGCTGCCTCCTATAGGATTTGCCCCATGTCTACACCCTAAGCTGAGTCCCTACAGTACAGACCCCAGGGGCCAGTGTCACATGGACTCTCCAAATAAGCACCTCTTGCTGTTTTTATCTTGAGAAAAATGCATATGATATATGCAAACAAAACAAGATAAATGGCTAGATCTAGGGAAGGTGCTTGGCCAGATTGAATTTCCTATGATTTAAGCAGAAAGTTTAAACTTCTCAAGCCTGGAGCCAAGGGCAAAGACAATACTGGGCTGCACCCTAGGATACAGGGTGAGCCAAGCTGCCAAGCGGGCAGCAGAAGAGAGTGCAGAGACAGAGAAATGTGCTAACCTGTTCCTGCTGTGTGCAGACAGCACCAGGGACAAGGCCCACCTGGCCAGCGTCTGGGGAAGAAATTAATCCTGCACCATGCAGCTCATGTTCTGTTTTAGAGCAAACGAACAGGAACTGAGATATTTGACTCAGGAAAAGGGGATGGGATTCCCTGGTTTGTTCCCTGTCTCCTGAACACTCGGAGATGCCCACTGATGTCTGCCCCCGAAGCTACTCACTGACCTTTGGCTTCGGAGATTTCCGGCTCTCCTCCACATTAATGAAGGGAACCTTGTGCTTAACTTTATTTTTTTTTTTTTTAGTTTGATAGCTTTTTGGCTTTTTTTTTTTTTTGGCTTTTTTTAAAATTTAAATGTTTTTCTTATTTTTAAATTGCATTAAAATACAAAAACCATAAAATTTACCATCTTGACCATTTTTTAAATTTATTTTTTATAGATTTTGTTTATTTTTGCGAGAGAGAGCAAGAGTAGGGGGAGGGACAGAGGGAAAAACAGGCGCCCTGCTCAACGGGAGGGACTGAGACATCCAGGTGACCATCTTAACTGTTTTAAGAGCACAGTCCGGGGGATCCCTGGGTGGCTCCCCGGTTTAGTGCCTGCCTTCCACCCAGGGCATGATCCTGGAGTCTTGGGATCGAGTCCCACATTGGGCTCCCTGCATGGAGCCTGCTTCTCCCTCTGCCTGTGTCTCTGCCTCTCTCTCTGTGTCTCTCATGAATAAATAAAATCTTAAAAAAAACAAAAACAAAACCACAGTCCAGTGGCATTAGCTCCACTCACACTGGTACAGCCACCACTGCTGTCCATCCCCAGGATTCTTGTAACTCTAACGCCATACCGATTACACCGTGACTCCCCACTCTTCCCTCTCCCCAGCCCATGGCAACCACCATTCTACTTTTTGTCTTTATGATTCTTTCTGACTAGTCTAAGTACCTCAACAAGGTGAAGAAATACAATATTTGTCTTCTTGTGACCGGCCTATTTTGCTTAGCATGATGTCCACGAGGTTCATCCATGCTGTAGCAAGTATCAGAATACCCTTCCTTTTTCAGGCTGAACACCATGGTGTCCATTGTATGAGTAGACCTCATTTTGTTTATCCATTCATTGGTTGATGGATGTTCGAGTTGCTTCCATGCTGTGGCTTTGGTGAATAGTGCTGCTGTGAACAAGGGTGTACAAATATCCCTTCGAGCCCCTGCTTTCAACTCTTTTGAGCATATACTTAGAGGCGAAATTACTGGATCTTGTAGTCATTCTATTTTTCATACTGTTTTCCAGAGTGGCCGCACCATATCACAATCCCATCAACAGTGAGCTAGACTTCTAATTTCTCCACATCCTCGCCAGCACCTGTCATTTCCTGTTGTGTTTTGGGTCTTTTTATTATTATTATTTATTTAATAGCCATCTTGGTGGGTAGGAAGTGGTATCTCATTGCGTTTTTGATTTGCATTTCCCTATGATTAGTGACGTTGCATCTTTTTGTGTCTTTTTTTAAAATTTTTTTAACTTTTATTTATTTATGATAGTCACAGAGAGAGAGAGAGAGGCAGAGACACAGGCAGAGGGAGAAGCAGGCTCCATGCACTGGGAGCCCGACGTGGGATTCGATCCCGGGTCTCCAGGATCGTGCCCCGGGCCAAAGGCAGGCGCCAAACCGCTGCGCCACCCAGGGATCCCTCTTTTTGTGTCTTATTGGCCATTTGTATGGATTCTTTGGAGAAGCGTCTCCACATCCTTTGTCCTTTTTTAAATCAGATTGTTTGGGGCTTGGTCCTTGTTTTATTTTTTTTAAGGATTTTATTTTTATTTATTTATTTGAGAGAGAGAGAGAGAGATAGCAAGAGAGAGAGAGAGAGAGAGAGTGCACAAGCAGGGAAAGAGGGAGAGGGAGAAGCAGACTGCCCACTGAGCAGGAAGCCTGATGTGGGGATCAATCCCAAGACCTTGAGATCATGACCTGAGACAAAGGCAGATGTTTAATGGACTGAGCCACCAGGCACCCCCTTGTTGCTATTGAGTTGTGGGAGTTCTTTTTATAGTCTGGATATTAACCCCTTATCAGACATATAATTTGCAAATATTTCCCTCCATTCCGTGAATTGCTTTTTCACTCTGTTTGGTGCACAAAAACTTTAAATTTTGAGGCAGTCCAATTTCTATTTTTCCCTTCATTGCCTATGGTTCTATCTAATTTTTGAAAAGCCATTTTCTTGGAAACCACCATAGTTTTTCTTCTACGGTGCTTCAGGACATTCTGACATGCATGTCACTGTATTCTCCTAGGAAAGTCTTCCTTCCAAGTGATTCCCACAGGTCTGCCCTCTGTCCGTCCTGGGAGACAGAGTCTGTGGCCTGCACAGAAGGGGCCGGCCCATATACAAGCTTCCCGGCTAAGGTGGCAGCTTGTTTGTACCCCCACCCCCCACCCCGTGGCCCACTCCAATCCTGAAACTCTCCCGTTAATCACTGTTCTGGGTTAGGATCTGTTGGAGAAAGGCAGCCTGTTCTAGGACCACTGCTCTTGGACCCTCTCAGGCATGAAGGTCTGGGAGATGGACTTCACATGGGCATTGGGCCTGGTCCCAGCACTAAGACCAACCCAGGACAGAAGTTCAGAATCCCCAATATCCCCCCAACCAGAAGAGAGAAACATCCAGAAAAGGCCTCTTGATCCTCCTCAGTGCTGGCTCTCGCTTCTGGGCTCACGGTTCTCCACAGGCACCTTCCCTCAAGGGGGTGGCAGGGGGCGGGCTTGAAAATAGCTCATTTTGGCCAATCTTTTCCATTCTGGCACTTAATCATTTTCTGCCGTAGACAGAATCTATTTTGAACTGCCTTTTTTTGTCTGTTTGCTTCATATATGTGGGTCTCCTGTGGGCTCCACATCAGAGCTGCTTCATCCCCTGGCTCATTCTCAGAAACAGAGCCAGCCACGTGGGGAGAGCTGCTCTCAAGCACAGATGGCACCCACAGCAGAGACGACAGTGTGCTGGGTCTCTTCCGCCTGCACCGTGGGGCCAAAGCCAACTTCCTGGCCATCCTTCCAAACCAGAAAGAGCTGACCACAAAGTTACTTTGAAAGCCACTTGCCTGTGGCCCTGGACCTTGACAACACTTCTCACAGTTGCTTTCTGTTCCCTGGGTTGAGATTTTGGTAGTTCGTAAGCTGGCGTCTCTTTAAATTTGGATTTCAATACATGTGCACTCTCTGCTAAATTGGTACCACTTAGTGATGCTGGTAAGTGGCCAACTGATTTGGGAGTTGGGGGTGGGAGTGGGAGTGGGGCTTTCAGGAGCAAAGGCAATGTTTGCTTGGGTCAGGCCTAGAGCAGCTGGAGAGGGGGTCAGCATTGGGGGAACTGGAGAGTCATCCAGACTCAAGACGGTTTTGCTATAAATTCACCGTGGCCATCTACAAGGGCTTTCCACACTTTGGGGGCAACCCTGAGGTCTCCTCACTCCCCCACACTCTGTAATAACTATTTAAAACTCGGTCTTCTCTCCTCAAACTTCTGATTCCTGCCCTCTCCCACTCAGCCAATGGCTTCACTTCTCACTTCACAAAGGTCTTAGAACCTTCAGCCAGAAGTTCCCAGTGCTCCTCTTCCAGACACACAGACTGCCCTCCCCTTTATCTGCTCTGCTGTCTGAGCCTACTCCCCACCCAAGACTTAGACCCCTCCCCTCCCCTCCCCACACCACCTTCTCTTCCTGTCCATGAGATCCTCCCCAATGAAACAAAACAAAGCCCTCCCAGGGCCCCTCACCCCTTCTAGCTAATGCCAGCTTTGTCTCTTCCTTTTGCAGCCAAACTCCTCAAAAGATATATTTAAACTTACTCCCTCCCATCTCCCCTCTCTTATGAGACCCTCTTTCTGTCCCCAACTCCACAGAGGTCACCGATGACAACCTCTGCATCACTAGAGCCAGGGGCATCTCAGTCCCTTCTCACCTGTTCTCTTAGCCAGAGAGATGCTGGAAGGTTCTTTTTGCTCAGCTGCTGAAGTGGCCCCCTGTTTCATTAGAGCTGCCATCCACATCACCTTTGCAGGCTCTCCCTTCTGCATGAGGCTGGGCGCTGTCTTCTTTCATATTCTGGTCCCACTCATGGCATCTGTTACAACCAGTTCCCATTATTCCTGGTTGTTATGTTCTACAAAGTGGCTGCGAACACCGAATTAGCAAATACCGAACTGTTGCTCCCAAGGAAAATATGGGGTTGGCTTCCCTCCAGCCTCCAATCGTAACATTTCATCAATTGATCAATCCGTACAAAACCTCACTTTATGTGTATTTCTGCTTAAAGGCACCATATTGAATATACATTGTTTGGTTCATTAACAGTGAGCTCATGATGGACAGCGCTGCATCTCATGCCCAAATGAAGCTTCTCTAACACATGTGGTTTCTCCATAGGTGCATCACAGTCTTGCACTCAGGAATACTTTGACACTGTCCTTGGGGCCATCTTAAACAGCTTAGTCACCAACAAAAAGCACAGAAATGCAAAAATTTTGGCACTACACAGACTTTGAAAGAGACCTTGCTTAAGGTGCCAGCGGAGCACCACTGAGTTTCACCATAGTTGGAAGATGGACGTCAGGAGGCTTAAATTTTTCACCACTCCTGGAATGTCTGCAAGATGCTGTGAGTATTGATTTGGGGGTGACAAATCAAACATACCAAGCAGGCAAGTTCACAAGTAGAGAATCTATGATTAGTAAGGATGGGCTGGACACCTGATGAGTCTCAGGCTGAGAATCTTCCTTCTCAGCCCTGGCTGTCCACTGCATGGCTGACAGTGGACGTCTCCATGGAACTGCACATTTAACTGTCAAGTTGTCCTGTTGAGCTTGGCCCCCCTAAACTGGGTCTGATTCCGGTCCTGTCCCCTGCTTAGGGAATGGAGCCACCATCCAGCCTGTCACCAAGCATCATCACTGACTCCTCCCTCTCCCAGCAGTTCAGTCTGTCCCAGGTCTTGGTGAATTTATAACCCTCCTTTCCACCACCACTGCTCAGCCAGGTGAACCAGAGCTCTCTCTCCTCTGGCCACACCCACCCCTGCCCCGCCCAATCCTCTACCATCACTAAGATGGTAAACATGGGGCCTGGGTGGCTCAGCGGTTGAGCACCTGCCTTCGTCCCAGGGCGTGATCCTGGAGACCCAGGATCCCATGTCAGGCTCCCTGCATGGAGCCTGCTTCTCCCTCTGCCTGTGTCTGTGCCTCTCTCTCTCTCTGTGTGTCTCTCATGAATAAATAAATAAAATCTTAAAAAAAAAAAAAGATGGTGAACATGACCTGTTTAGCCCTGCCTAATCCCACCCAGTCTAACCCTTGAGTCTGGATCCCACCACACACCACACCCCCTTGCTCTCTTCATTTCACCCACTTTGACTTTTTTGTCTCTATCAGAGAACTTGCTGCCACAGGACCTTTACACATGCTGATCTCTCTCCTGAAACCCTCCTCACAGACACACACGTACATGTACAAATACACAGAGAAACGTGCACACATGTACACACATTATATATACTTACATACACACACACACACACACACACACGGTTAACTCCCATTTTGACAGTTCTTTTTTTTTTAATCTTTTTTTTAAGATTTTATTTATTTATTCATGATAGTCACACACACAGAGAGAGAGAGAGAGAGAGAGAGAGAGGCAGAGACACAGACAGAGGGAGAAGCAGGCTCCATGCAGGGAGCCCGACGTGGGATTCGATCCCGGGTCTCCAGGATCGCGCCCTGGGCCAAAGGCAGGCGCCAAACTGCTGCGCCACCCAGGGATCCCTCATTTTGACAGTTCTTAACACAATCCTTACTCTCTCAGAGAAATCTCTCCTCTGATGCCAGGACCAGGTCACCTCTTTCCCACTCTATGGCATTTTCTGTGTTACAACCATTTATGGGATTATGTGATTAACATCTGTCTCCACCACTAGACTGGAAACTTCATGAAGATCCCAGAAACCAGATAGTTTATGGCACAAGGAGTTTGAGAGAACCCCAGAGCCTGAGCAGGAAGCTGTGTCCCCAGTCTCCAGTGTGCACCTAGATGAACAGATAAGTGGATGGACAGAGAGATACCTCCTTGTATGTGATCCTGACATTGCAGATGGAGAGGGAAGAAGAGGAGCAGAAAGCTTAATGTCTGGTTCCTGAGGCCTCCGGGCTACTCCTTGCCCACACCATCAGCTTTAAGTCTCTTCTCAATCTCAAAAAATTGTGCCCACCTTACATAAAAGGTGGTGGCTAATTTGTATTTCTTTTCTATTTTAAGACTTTTTTTTCTTTTTTCTTTTTTTTTGTAGAGAGAAAGAATGAATGCAAGTGGGGGTGGTGGGGTGGGGTGAAGAGTAGAGGGAAAGGGAGAGAATTTCAAGCATGGAGCTTGCAGAGAGGCTCGATCTTACTATCCTGAGATCATGACCTGAGCCAAAATTGAGAATCAGATGCTTAACGGACTTGAGCCACCCAGCCACCCCTGTATTCTTTTTAGATAAGAGAGGCTGAGCATCTTTCCACATGTCAATCAGCCACTTGCATTTCCCGTGCGGCTGGCATCCTTTATCTCTTTTTCTATTTGGTTATTTGTGTCTGTTTTTAAATGTATTTGCAATACCTCTTTGAAATTATAGTAGCAAAACCCTTGACCATCATGCATAGCCAATATATTCTTCCAGTTTTCTCTGGTCTTCCATTTGTTCCTGGTATCTTAAAGACTTTTTATTAGAGAAAACTTGAAACATACACCAAGTGGAGAGAACACTGTCATGACAGTCCACAGACCTACCCTGGATTTCAGCCACCATCCACTCATACTTCATCTCTGTCTTCACTCTTTCCTCCCGTCCCCAATTATCTTGAAGAAAAACCCAGACATCACCGTATCATTTTACTCATAATTATTTTGTATATATCTTTAATTTTTTTAAAAATTTTAAGATTTTTAAATTTTATTCATTTGAGAGCACGAGGAAGGGGTGAGGGTCAGAGGGAGAGAGTCAGAGGGAGAGGGAGAAGCAGACTTCCCATTGAGCAGGGAGCCGATTTGGGGCTCTCAATCCCAGGACCCTGGGATCATGACCTTAGCCAAAGGCAGATGCTTAACCAACTGAGCCACCAGGTGCCCCTAAAATAGTTTTTAAAAAAACCTTTGGTTGGGGGCACCTGAGTGACTCAGCAGGTTAAGCATCTGACTATTGATTTTGGCTCAGGTCATGATCTTAGGGTCCTGGAATAGATCACGAGTCAGGCTCCGTACTCAGCAGGGAGTCTATTTGAGGATTCTCTCTGCCCCTCCCCCTGCTCCAGCTCCTTCTCTATCTCTGTCTCTCTCAAATAAATAAATAAATAAATTTTTAAAAATGTGTGTGTGTTTTCATATGGAAGTTTGTAATTTTATGCAAACACACATTTTTTTATATTACATGTATCTATCTGTAATATATATGTGTGTGTATATGTACATACACATATTTTTTTTTGCTTTATGGGTTCTGTGTTTTGTTTTCTGCTTTGAAATTTCTTCCCAACTTCTATATTGTAAATAAAATTTCTGATTTTACAGTTTATTTTATAATTTTATAAATTTATTTTTATATCATTATTAATCTGAATTTTTTTAAAGATTTTATTTATTCATGAGAGACACAGAGAGAGAGGCAGAGACACAGGCAGAGGGAGAAGCAGGCTCCATGCAGGGAGCCCGATGTGGGACTTGATCCCGGAACTCCAGGGTCACTGCCTGAGCCAAAGGCAGACGCTCAACTACTGAGCCACCCAGGCATCCCTTAATCTGAATTTTTTAAAAAAGATTTATTTATTTGAGAGAGAGAGAGAGACAGAGTGTGAGTGGGGGGAGGTGCAGAGGGAGAGAGAGAAGCATGCTCCTTGCTGAGCATGGAGTCAGACATGGGGCACCATCCCAGGACCCTGAGATCGTGACCCCAGCCAAAATCAAGAGTTGGACGCTCAACCAACTGAGCCACCCAGGTACCCCTAATTGAATATTGTAGTGTAAGGTGTAAGGTAGGAATCTAGTTTTGTTTTCTTTCCAAAATACTTGACAATTAACCATTTATTCAGATAGGTATATGGATTCTCATTTTGATCTTCCAAAAGTATGCACTATCTTGATGGTTTTCCAGACACTGAGCCAGCCTTGCGTTCAGGGGATGCAGCTCTTGAATGGAGTGCTAAGTTCTTAAAAATGTATTTTTAAAGTTTGCCTTGCTATTCAAAGGTGAGATTGTTCTGCAGACTTCTATTTGGGGAGCTATTTTCATTAGATTTTAGCATCAGAGATAGTCTGTCATTATAAAATAGAATTTGGCAAATTGTCCTTCTTAATGCTCTGGAACAGTTTAAGTAATATTGAAACCATGTATTTCTTCAGGGCACCTTTTAATTTTATATTTTGCTATGGAATCACTTAGATTGGAACCTATCTTGAGACTGTTTCCTTGATTTTGTTCCCAAAATCTTGATTTTGTTCCCAGTTTTCACCATGGTTATCTATTTATCTTAGAAAGAGAGTATGCGAGTGGAGGGCAGATGGAGAGAGAGAGAGAAGGAATCTCAAGCAGCCTCCATGCCTAGCGTGGAGCCTGACGTGAGGCTTGATCTCACAGTCCTGAGATAGTGACCTGAGCTGAGCTCAAGAGTCAGTCGCCCAACCGACTGAATGATCTAAGTGCTCCCTATCCATTGTTATTAGATGGACAGGGATCTTACCATTCTTATGTAGGCAGAAAGAGGAAGAGCTACCAATGAATGAGTGAGGT
Organism: Canis lupus dingo; assembly: GCF_003254725.2. NCBI lineage: Eukaryota > Metazoa > Chordata > Mammalia > Carnivora > Canidae > Canis > Canis lupus. The sequence goes on along the minus strand of NC_064248.1, from coordinate 11,071,916 downwards.
CAGCCTGGCATTTGGGGATAACCTTTCAAGTCTTTGAGAGACAATATTGGACTGAAGCAATCTAGACTCCTACAGACACTGCCCCAAAGAGCACTGTCCCCTCAAGGGGACACTGTTCCCCTCTCAGTGTGCCCAATGAATGCTTTGACCCCTGCCCACCACCCTCTCAGGAAAGCTGCTCCTGGTTGGATGGTCCATTAGCTTTCTCGGGCTGCCATAACAAATTACCACAAACTGGATGACTTAGGACAGAAATTCATTCTGTCATAATTCTGGAGGCTGGAAGTCTGATACTGGAGTGTTGGCAGGGCTATGCTTCCTCTGAAGTCTCTAGGGAAGAATCCTTCTAAACTTCTAGTGGTTGCTGGCAATTTTCAACGTTCCTTGGCTTGTGACTGCATCAATTCAGCCTTTGCCTCTGTCTTCACAGGACCAGCTCCTCTGTGGGTGCACGTCTCTGTTTTCTCTTCTATTCTAGGGATACCGGCTCTAGGTTAGGGCCCACCTGTTTCCAATATGACCTCATCTTAACTTACATCTTAATTACAGCTGCAAAGATCTTTTGGGGGGATACAGTTCAACCCACAACCCAATAAGAAGCATCCATCTCCCTTAAGAAATTTCCCATTGGCTCAAATCCATCTCCCGGAGCAATGCCAAGCTGTCCTATGACCACACCATCGTCATCAACCCTGCAGATCAGGGATGTACCCCTTGGCACAATGATGACAACAATGTTCCCATTGATGAGGGCCTACTCCATGCCAGGCACTGGGCTCTAGCTACAGTGAACTGCTGAAACAAGAAGCTTTGTCCATATTGGATAGTGCAGAAACTGAGCAAGTCAAAGGCAAAAGCAGGTGCTTTGCCGAAGGCTTCCTGGCCACTGATGAGCATGGCTGCTGGCTCCAGTGCCGCGCTGCTATCTGAATGGGTCTGTTTTTGGAGCAGTGGACAAACAGAGGGAAAGTGGGCATGGGAATGTCTGGGGCTGTGCAGAAAGGATCCCTTGTCTAAGTCCAAGGCAGAGGAAGGTGGCTCTTCACTCCCAGTTCTCTGAGTCCATCTTCAGGCCCAGACCCCAGATCTCCCAGTTGCACTGCCAAGGGAGGGAAGATGGCAGGAGGCAGAGTATTTCTGGTCAGATGGTGTTCCAGGATGACTACGCGGATGACCCATGCTCCCGAGGACTTGCCTTATCGCCGTGCATGGTTCTAGACCCAGTTTGGGGGTTTGGTATGTGGCTACAGGGCCCTGCTTACCACTCTTCCATCCTTTTGACCACTTCTGATGGACTCTGAGCTGAATCATCTGGCTGAAAGGCCCCACCCTTTCACTCTACCCAGAGACCCTCTGACTTTTTCCAGGTACCCCCGAGACACTCTCCAATTCTGAGGAGAATTCCAATTAGCCTCCACTAATCAAAGTGCCAAGCCTCCTTTGACAAGGATTTATTTTCCAATTTATTTTTACTTAACAAATATTTACCTAGGGTTTTGTGTGACCCAAATGCCAGTCTGTGTTTTTAAAATGTTAACACATTATATGTCAATTATATCTCAATAAAGAATAAATGAAATTTCAAACTTAAAAAAATATTAACTCATTGAATCCTTCAGCCGAGTGAAGTAGGAACTGCTGTTATCTACCTTTTTTAGATGAGGATAATGAGGCCCAGAGAGGTCGAGGAACTGGCCCACAGATACACAGCTAGTGAGTGATGGAGCTGGATTTGAACCCGGCCATTTCGGCTCCAGGGTCAGCACTCCCAGCCCCCACCTTATAAGGTAACTGAGACTTCTTCATCTCTTCCCTTTCTCCCTCAGCCCATGTCTAATGACTTGCTCATCCTGCTGGCTCCACCTTCAAGGCAGATTCTTTTTTTCTTTTTTAAAAGTAGGCTCTGGGATCCCTGGGTGGCGCAGCGGTTTGGCGCCTGCCTTTGGCCCAGGGCGCGATCCTGGAGACCCGGGATCGAATCCCACGTCGGGCTCCCGGTGCATGGAGCCTGCTTCTCCCTCTGCCTGTGTCTCTGCCTCTCTCTCTCTCTCTCTCTCTGTGTGACTATCATAAATAAATAAAAATTTAAAAAAATAAAAAATAAATAAATAAAAGTAGGCTCTACAGGGGCACCCGGGTGGCTCAGTCAGTTAAGCGTCCAACTCTTGATCTCAGCTCAGGTCGTGATCTCAGGGTGGTGAGATTGAGCCCCACATTGGGCTCCACGCTGGGTGTGGAGCCTGCCTGGGGTTCTTTCTTCCCCACCCCCCCTCAGCCCTTCTCCCTACCCTGTCTCTCTCTCTCTAAAAAGAATAAGTAGGCTCCATGCCCAAAGTGGGGTTTGAACTTGCCACCCTGAGACCAAGAGTCCCACACTCTGCCAAATGAGCCAGCAGGGCACAGGCTCCACCTTTAAAATTCACCCAGCACCTGCCACTTCTCACCCCACTCCATCCCTGCACCCTGTGGGTGGCAGTCTCTGTCCCCTCCCTCCTGGACAACAGCAGTCACTTCCTACACAGTTTCCATGCCTCGACCCCTTCCCTGCCTCTGTCTCCCCAAGCTCTGTCACACGGCAGCTCACATGGCAGCCAGATGTCCTTTTAAAAATGGAAGTCTTGGAATAAAGTTCTGATTCATGCTACACTGTGGGAGAGCCTTGAAAACATTACACCAAGTGAAAGAAGGCAGACTCTAAAGGACAAATAGTATATGATTCTGCTTCTGTGGAATATGGAGAGTAGATGAATTTGCAGACAGAAGTAGAATAGAGGTTACCAGAGGCTGGGATGGACACAGGAATAGGGAACTTGTTGCTTCATGGGTAGAGTTTCTCTTTAGGGTGATGAAAACGTTTTGGAAATGGGTAGTGGTGATAGTTGTACGATATCAGGGATGTAATGAACTCCACTGAACTGTATACATAAAGATGACTAAAGTAGCAAATTTCGTTTTGTCTTTTATTTTACCACACTTTAAAAAAATTAATACTGTACCAAATTAATAGCATGCCAGCAGTCTGAATTGTATGCTTTAAATTGTATGGTACATGAATTATCTCTCAATAAAGCTGTTTTTTAAGTAAATGGATTACTTTACCTGGAATCAATGCCTTCTTGGGATGAAATCCTAACCTTACCAGGCCCTTGCTGGTCTGCTGGCTCCAATGCCCTTCTGGCTTCCACCTCCTGTCCCTCACTTACTTCTCAAATGACTTGGGCCACTTAGCTGTTCCTCCAGTATACCAAGGACACCTCCCCCTCAGGGCCTTTGCACATGCTATAGCCTCTGCATGGAGCTCTTCCTCAAGTATCTGCACTGTCTACTCCTACTTCCTTCAGTTCTCCCCCCAAATGTCATTTGAGACACTTTCCTTAACCAGTAAAACATCAGACTTTCTGTTCCTTATCTTGCTTTATTTTCTTAGCACATTTCACCATCTGAATATTATAATTTTTTTTAATCCTCTGTTTCCTCCAACTGGGAGCTTAATACTGAGAAGGGAGGGACCTTGTTTTAGTTCCTGGACCCTGAAATAACACCTGGTCACAGCAGGCCCTTCAGTAATATTTGTTGAGACAATAAAGAGCTGCAAAATATTCCAGCTTATGGGTGCTACATAATGTCCTTAACCAGTTTTTTCTACTATTAACAAGGTTGCAATGAATACCCTTGTGTTTAGGTCTCCAGCACCTGTGGGACAAATTCTCATAAATGGAACTGATGCTTCAAAGGGCATGTGCATGTTTTGACCTGATACATATTGTCAGATTGCCCTCCAAAGAGGGCATCAACCATCCCATGGTTGAGCATCTCACTGAGTAGAGAAACCGAAGGGATCCCATGAAGACTGCCTTTTTTGCACTTTTTCCTGCTTCTGTTCTTGCTAGGACCTGCACCTACACACGCCTTTTAGAACAGATAATGCATGCCCTCCTTGCCAAGGCCAAGGAGTTAATGATTTCTTTGGAATCTTCAAGTACAACAGATAACATCTAAGGAGCTGACTGGGCAAAGTCGTCATGTACATTTTCCAAGACCACGGACTCACCAAGACGCCTGGCTCCAGGGCATACGTGACTTCTAGAGGACACCTAAACACTTGTCTTTGCTTTGATCAGTTCCTGGATGCCTGGGAAGACACCATAGTCCTCAGTAAAAACCCCAAACCTCAAGCAAAGAGGAGACTCTCTCTTTTTCTTTCCAGGTCTCCCTCTGTATCTGTGCTCTCTATATTTCTTCAATAAACTCTGCTCTCACTTCCTCTCAACTCATGTTTAATTTCTATCCCATGCATTTGGCTGGTACCTCAGGACCCTCCCTCCAGATCCTTAGACCTGGCCACCCTGCCTCACCACTAACCGTGTAGACTTCCCCTACAGCCTAAGCAATAATGTGCCAACTTTTATCTTTGCCAATCTGAGAGATGGAAAATACTATTTCCTTCTAGTTTTAACCTGTATTTCTCATCCTGAGTAAGGTTGATCATGGTTTAAAGCCATTTGTTTCATCTATGGTTTCAAGGCAATGCCAGTCAATAATTTTTTTAACTAATAACCCATTAATTAACATCCCTGTTGTTCCAGTATCTCAAGATTTAAAATAAAAGTCCAACTCACAACTCATACAGCTTTGCACCCTTGCCTGGTGATCTCTTCAGCGAGAAGTGGAATTGCTGGTTCAAAGAGTATGCCCATTTGCATCTTGGGTTGATAGTAATAGTCTTGCAAAGACTGTTCCATTTTATTTCTACCAATACAGCATGAGTGCATTATACTATCTTCTGTAGATTATAATCACTTACTCTCCTGCAAGAGAGCATGAGAAGCCCCCATCCCTGTATTCTCACCAGTTTGGGTTTTCTTCATCATCTTCATTTCCCAGAAGCATTATTTGTTGTGCAATAAAGGATCCACCCTGCCCAAAAAGAAGCCTAGCCTCTGCTCTTGCTTCCGGGAGGTGATCTTTAAAGCCCTTGGATTATCCTGCCTTATAAGAATGTTCTTTGTTTTTGTTTTTATCTGGGGTCCTTGGACCATAGCAGAAAGTATGTAACAAAGTGATTTAAGCTTGACCACATGATGTCAGTTCAACCTCTGCAGGGACTGGAGACTAAAAGTCAGCCAGAATCGGAGTCCACCATGTCTATGTGATGGAGCCCCAGTAAAGCCTCTGGACCCCAAGGCTTGGAGGGGCTTCCCTGGTGGGCAGTACTCCATGTATGTTATCACTCGTCTTTGCTGGGAGACATTAACACTGTCCTTGACTTCCCTGGGAGGGGACAACCGGAAGCTCTGTGTGTGGAGTCCTCTTGGACTCTGCCCCAGGAGCCTCTGCCCTTGGCTGACCTTAATATGTATCCTTTTGCTGTAATAAACCATAATCATGAGTGTAATGGCTTTGCTGAGTTCTCTGAGTCATTCTGGCAAATCAGTGAACTTGGAAGTTAGTTTTAAGGTGCCCTGAACTTGAACTTATCCTTGTAAAAGCTTGGTAGCCCACATAGGCACCTGTGACTGCTCCCTTCTGATTGCCTTTTGGGGCCCATTCTTGGTTGCAGTCCTTTCCCACGCGTAGCAATTTGAGCTCCTGCTCTATCTCATGGGGCCCTCGGAGACTCCCTGGGATGTGGACAGGGAGCCACATCCTCCCGTGCTGGTTTAAGACTTAAAATCTTAATGCACTAAAGTGCTCAGCTGGCCAGGCCACTCCTTAAATTTGTGGATGACCAGAAACAGGCCACACGTCCAAAAAGAGGAGAATGGCAAAATAAATTATGGTACATCTACCAGATGGGATGTTACGCAGCTCTTAAAAATAACAACCACGAGGACTGCAGCAATATATAAAAAAATGCCCACAACATTTAAAGTCAAACAAGCAGAATCTGAAGCTGTATCTATGCTGCCTGGAACCATGTAAAAATGTACCTGCAAGTGAATAGATCTGGACAGAACATAGAATAGAGCAGAGGTTGGTTGGTGTGGATGATTTTCCTTTGTTCTGTCCTTTGTTGGTGGTGGTGCAATTGATGCACTAGACAGAGGGAATGAGTTCAGAGCCTCCCAGGGAGAGATAGGGTGTGTCTCATGCCTCTGCAATGAGGGGCTGTCAGGGGGAGGGCCATGTGGCTTCTGCAGCATTCTGCATGGGAGCGGGCTGGGCACCTTGCAGGTCATGCCCACGTGCTACGGGTCCACTGAAGCTCATGGCTGCCATCTGGACCTGTACTTCCTTCAGCATGATACATGTCCCACCTCATTTCAAGACAAATGGTGTGTGTGTGCGCATGTGCATGTGTGTGATGTGGTGGTGGTTTTTATCATGCTAAAATACACCTAGCATAAAATTTTCCATATTAATTGTTTATTAAGAGTACAATTCAGTGGCATTAAGTACATTCACATTGTTGGGCAACCATCACCACTGTACATTCAACAGAACTTTTTCACCTTCCCAGACAGAAGCTCTGTTCCCATCAAACAACAACTCCCCATCTTCTTCCCCCCAGCCCCTGGCACTGACCATCCTACTTTCTCTCTCTATGGATGTGTCTCCTCCAGGAACCTCATATAAGTGGAGTCATACAATATTTGCCCCTTTGTAGCTGGTTTATTTCACTTCGCACAACGTCCTCAAGGTACATCCATGCTATAGCACATGTCAGAATTTTCTTCCTTTTAAGGCTGAATAACATTCCACTGTGTGGATTTTGTTTATCCATTCATCTGCGATGGACACATGGTTTGTTTCTATCTTTTAGCTGTTGTAAATAATGCTGCAGTGAAGATGGGTGTACAAAAATTTGTTTCAGTCACTGTTTTCAATTCTTTTTTTTTTTAAGAATTTTTTTTATTGAGGTGCCTGGGTGGCTCAGATGGTCCAGCTGATGGGTCAATCAGTGGTTACTTTTCCTCAGTGACATTCCTTAACAGTCACTCACCAATGGAGCCAGCCTTGCTCTGTTGACTCCACTTAGAATGGGCAGCTTAAGAATGCAGTGGGGAGGGGACTCTGAGTGGCTCAGTGGTTGAGTGTCTACCTTTGGCTCAGGTCCTGATCCTGGGTTCCTGGGATCGAGTCCTACATCAGGCTCCTCACAGGAAGCCTGCTTCTCCCTTTGCCTGTCTCTGTGTCTCTCATGAATAAATAAATAAATAAAATATTTTAAAAAAGAGAATGCAGTGAGGAAGGAGACTGGATTGGGAGGGAGGTGAAAAGGAGGCTGGTCAAGGGCATTTATTCTGATGGCACTATAAATACTTACAGAAAACCAACGGCACGCGGGGTGGGAGCCTATCTGCGCTGGTCTGTGCAAAAGGAGAAACTGCAAAACATCTAAAAATGTCCACTGGAGATTCAATTCAAAGATCAGCCACCATTAGCAATGAGTCACCTCTCACCCCTGGAGGAGCAGGCAAGAAGATATCATGCTGAAAAATGGAAAGAGTGACATCACTAAGTGCTGATGATGATATGGGGAAACAGGGCCTCACCCCCCCACCCTCCCACCCCCCTGCCGCTGGAAGGGTGTAGAAATTTGCCTCATTCACTCCCAGAGCAATTGGCAATCCCTGGCATCGGGAGGATGCTCATATCTCACACCTTAGAACTTGTGTTTCTAGACACATTGCAGAGAGAACTGATTGCATGGGAGATCAGGAGCAAGGTGCAAAGATGTTCATTGCAGCATGTCTGTAAAAACAAAAAAATAGAAACAATAGAAATTACCATACTTAAAAAAAACAAAATGGAATATTAAAATAAAGGATTTATTTAGAGCAGTTAAAATGAACATTAACCAAGAATAAATTTCAACAGCACGTTCGGTTAAAAGAGCAATTTGAAAACTCTGTGATGTGAAAATGTACATTTGAAAACACACACAAAAAAACAATACTCTTTATTGCTTGTGTCTACTTACCAAGGTAGTAGAAGTATGAAAGCATGGACAGGAAGGACACAGGCCAACTTCAGAGTGGGGGTTACATCCAGAGAGAATGAGATCCAGGAGGAATGTAAAGGGAAATTCTTAAAATAAGAATTGGAAACATACAAAGCAACAATGTTAACATACATTAATTCTGGGAAGAGGTGGTGTATGAGTGTTTATTTTACTCTGTATAGTTTTCTGTAAGTTTGAGCCATTCCATAATTTTTAAAAATTAAAAAATGTGGGGGGCACCAGGATGGCACAGTCAGGTGTCTGACTCTTGGTTTCAGCTCAGGTCATGATCTCAGGCTCATGGGGTGGAGCCCCACAAGGGGGTCCTCGCCCAGCGCAGAGGAGTATGCTTGAGATTCTCTCTCCCTGAGATTCTCTCTCTCTCTCTCCCTCTTCCTCTGCTCCTCCCTTCTTGCAGAGCTCTTTCTCTCTTTATAAAATAGAGAAATCTTAAAAAAAAAAAAAAGCAATGTTGAACAGTTTCCCTTTTCGCTTTCCACTCCTTCCCAGGGCCCACCTTTTAAGCCGAGGCCTGGGGAGAGGTGGGGTGACAGGATTGGGGGCGATGGCATGGGGAATGAAAATTGGCGGGTGGCTGGGAGGTGAGACCCGCCGCCCCCTTCCCTCATCCAGTTTGGCTCCGCCCCCGCCCTGCTGTATCCATGACAACCAGGGTCAAGGCTCGCTGGACCCGCTGTCAAGCCGGGCTTCCCGGCGCCACCTGGTGGTCTTTCTGGTGGCGCGCTCCGCCAGGGGTCCCCAAGGGTGAGTCAGAGGGGTCCCTTGATGAGGGGCACTCCTTAAAAATAAAGACCAACGTTGTCCTGTCGCACCGGATCCCTTGTAGCTGGCCTTAGGGTAATTCATTTCGGGAATGGCTTTCCTTAAAATTCGGCTGCAGCCATTGACCACCAAAGGTTTGGGGGATGTCTCCCGGTGCCCCCCACTGCTCTGGGCATTTACAGGTGTGTGTCTTCATGGGGACCCTCAGAGCTCGTGGTTACAAAACCTCTTAGAGACCCCAAGAGAGAAGAAGGCATGTTTAAAAAAAAAAAAAAAAGCCAATGTGGACTTCTAGATAGCATAAACCCATTCTTTTCTAGATTAAAAAAAAAAAATTGCTTTACTCTAAAAGTAACATAAATTTGTAGAAAGCTGAGAAAATCATCTCACCACCCACACAGAACCAGAACTAACATTTGGGCTTTATCCTTCTAGTATCCCTCTGCTCCATTCATTTTTGAGGGGTTGGTTTCTTACAAAATTGGAAATTCACAAGCTCAGAGTGATTTTCTGCTAGGACAGGTAGAGCGGAGTTACAAGCCCAGCTCCTCTGCTAACTGTCACCTCAGGCAAATGAACGGATTTCTTTATGTCCTAGTCTTCTGACCTGTAAAATGGGAATATTAACGGCACCTCAGAGAGTCACTGGGAAATTTTCAACGATATAATACAGATAAAACATCTAGCACAGTGCTGAATGCATAGTAAGCAACAGAACCTCAGCCATAGCTAAAATTACAGCAGAGCATAGCATGGCATAATTACAATATTCTGCAACCCACTTTTCTCACTTAAACACAGCATACGCATTTTCCTTACGTGAAGAAAAAATTTAGTTTTTTCCTTTCTATGTAGGGGAAAAGCCCACTCTTTTCTACTACGTCTTTTACCTGTGAGTCTCCTTTACTGCTCACAGGAAACACTGTACTGCTGACAATGCTGGTCACCAGATGTGTGGAGGTTTTTCCCACACCAAGCAATTCTCTGTGACACCAGCTGGGTGTCTTGTAATTCAACTCAGTCCTGGCACTACCTATCTGGAGGTACTGTCAGATCCCCCAGAGTTAAGGGCCCAACACTTAAGTTAAAGCCACAAGACCTCCCCCTCTCTACTTCAGATGCCAGTCTCAAGTCCAGATTGTCTGTTACTTGTGCTTCTGACCAACTGGCTACAGATTGATGGTTCCAACAACCCCCCTCCTTGGGTTTGATTAATTTGCTAGAGTGGCTCACAGAACTCAGGGAAACACTTTTGTTTACCAGTTAACTAAAGGATATGGATATTATTTTATTATTAAATGCTATTAAAGGCAAAGTCTGGAAGCTTCTGTCCCTGTGGTGTTGGGATGTGTCACCCTCCCAGTGTCCTGGAAGCTCCCAAAGCCCATACTGCTGGGATTTTATGCAGGCTTCATCATTAAAGCATGATCAATTTTTTTTTTTAGGTTTATTGATTTATTTTAGAGAAAGAGAGAAAGAAAGTGGGGAGAGGCAAAAGAGAGAGAGAGAGAATCTCAAGCAGACTCCACGCTAAGCATGTAGCCCAATATGGGGCTCAATCTCAGGACCCCGAGATCATGACCTGAGTGGAAATCAAGAATGGGATGGTGAACCAACTGCACCACCCAGGTGCCCCAGGTGCCCCAGGCATGATAAATTATTAACTCCATTTCTAGCCCCTCTCCTCTCTCTGGAGAGGTGAGAGGGGGTGCTGAAAATTTCAAGCTTCTAATACTGGCTTGGTTTTTCTAGTGACCAGCTCCCATCCAGGACCCCACTCAGGGTCACCTCATTAGAGCAGAAAATGCTCCAGTGCTCTTGTCACTTAGAAATGTACAAGGGGTTTAGGAGCCCTGCTGTCAGGGACACAGTCAAAGATTAGACCAGAGATGCTCCCAGTGTTCTCCGGAAATTAGAAATTCTGTACTGGGGGCAGAGACCAATCTATATTTCCTGTTCTCTCACTATAAATGTGTGCATGTGTGTATGTGTATGTTGTGTGTGTGTGTGTGTGTGTGTGTAAACTTAAGTATTATCTAAGAATGGTATCCTTAATGACCACATGATGTTTCAACATACAAATGTATCCAATAACTTATTTAACCAATTTTCCACCTTTGGATTCAAGGAATCCCTGATATTTTCCTTTCATAAACAATGCCGCAGAAAAGATTCTTTATTAGTTGCTTTCTCCATTGATGATTCATTTGCTTTTGTGTTCAGGAAGGCCTTCCCCTCCCCAGGATGAAATAAACACTTTCTTAAGTGTGTTTAGTTCCTTTACGGCCCCAGATTTTCAATTGAATTCTTCAATCCATCAAGAATGTATTTTGATACCGTAAAGTGAGAGCTAAGAAGTCTCATTTTGTTCTCATTCACAATAACCTCATCAACTGGCCCGGCACCATCAATCAGGGCATTCAATCTCTCCTCGCTGCTTTATCGGATCACCTTTATTAGATTCCAAACTTGTCTTGGTGCTGGCTTTCCACTGGGCTCATTGCTCTGGCTCCTACATTTCAGTGTGGCTGTTGGCCACAGGCATCCTTTTGTTGAGTCCCAGGGAAGCTCAACCATTCAGCACAGACCACGAGTTTCAGACAGCAGGAGCCAAGGCTCCAGCTCCTCTTCAGCCTGTGTTGACAGTCTTTGCTCATCTCTTCCCCACCATGAATGATCCTATATTACTGTCAAGCCCAAAACTCACCTCCTGTGAGCCACTTCCCTCCATAGTCATATCTATACTTGGAAATCTCTCAGCACTTATGTATTCAGCCTTCTCAGGCAGAGCAGATTGTGTTTTCCAAAGATGGCCTCACCAATATATTTATCCATCCTACGGACTCTTGTTAAAGAAATTGACTGATTTACCTCCCCCTGAGAAGTGGAGTCTGTGTGCCCTCCCATAAATCTGGACCTTCTAGCTGCCCCGTTCAATGGAGCACAGCCAGAGTGATGCTATGTGATCTCGCTATGTGATCTCTGGGATGAGGTCATAGAAAGGATATAGCTTCTTCCCAGCTCATGTGCTTGCTCTCTCTCTCTCTCTCTCTCTCATTCAGTGCTCTCCCCTTTGGAATCCAGACACCATCTTTAAAAATTTTTTTTAAATTTTATTTTGATTTATTTAAATTCAATTAATTAACATGTAGTGTATTATTAGTTTCAGAGGTAGAGAGGTCAGTGATTCATCAGTTGCATATAACACCCAGTGCTCATTACCTCACATGCCCTCCTGAATGCCCATCACCCAGTTACCCCATCCCCCCCCACCTACCACCCCTCCAGCAACCCTCAGCTTGTTTCCTATGATTAGGAGTCTCTTATGGTTATTCCCTCTCTGATTTTATCTTGTTTTATTTTTTTCCTCTCATCCCTTATATCCCTGTGTTTTGTTTCTTAAATTCCACATATGAATGAGATCATACAATAATTGTCTTTCTCTGATTGACTGATTTTGCTTAGCATAACACCCTCTGGTGCCATCCTTGTCGTTGCAAATCCAACCACCATCTTTTGAGGAAGCCCAGGCCACACATAGGTGTTCCAGGTAACATTTCAGGTGGTTGAGCCTCTATCAACTGCCTAACATGGGAGTGAATGACATGATTCCAGCTTCAGCATTCCAGCTTTCCAGAATTCCAGCTGAGGACTCAGACATTAAGAAGCAAAGATAATGGGATAAAGGAAAGCTGGGAAATTATTATTTATGGGTATAAACTTTCCATCTAAGATGATGAAAAGTTCTGGAACTGGAGAGATCAGTGATGGCTGCACAACATTATGAATGTGTGGGATGCCACTGAATAGTACACTTAAAAATGGTTAAAATGATAAATATTACTTTAGGTGTATTTTACCACAATGTAAAAAAGCTATTAAAGAAAAAAAAAATCCAGAAAACAAAGAAATCCAGAAAAAGCCATTCCCACTTTCTCTCTTGAAATTTCTGAGCCACAGAAATCAACCCCAAAACTAAGTTTTGAGGTAATTTGTTATGCAGCAATAGCTAACTGATACAGACATACTCTCCTGCCTTGCAGGAGACCCTGGGGGGAAAAATATGTGCTTTTTCAGAAATAAATGATAAGCTTTCAGGGGGGCCTGAGTGGCTCAGTTGGTTAAGCACCTGACTCTTGATTTTGGCTCAGGTCATGATCTCAGGGTCGTGAGACCAAGCCCCACATCAGGCTCCAGGGTCAGCATGGAGTCTGCTTGGGATTCTCTCTCTCTTTCTCTCTCTGCTCCTCCCCTGCTCACTCACTTTCTCTCTCTCAAAATAAATAAATAAAATATTTTTCAAGAAAATGGGATATTTTCAGGGCAGAGCCTCTCCATCTAAAATACTGCTAAGAGCACAGTAGGTACTCAGAAAATGTTTATAGACTTGCATTGAATGCTCCAAACTACAGATGTGATCTTCAATTCTTTAACAATGCTTAAAGTTACATCACTATCAGAGACATGACAAAGCTCAGCCTATTGTAAAGGAGAATTGAATTCACGATGTGATGTGCTGAGCAATCATATCCACTATGGGAAAGTGCCCAGGTTCTGCGGTCAGGCAAACCTGGGTTCAAATTCTATATACCTTCCAGCAGTGTGGTCTGGGGCAAGTTACTTGATCTCATTGGGGCTCCATTTCCTGAACCATAACATGCATGTGGCAGAACCGATTTCAGAGAGTTGTATGAGGATTAGACAGGATAAGTGTACACTAAATCATGAGCAAACATGAGGTACACATTTAGTGCTCGAGACATGTTGGCTCGACCTCATTTACTCCTCATGTCAGCTCTGCAACACAGGTGCAGACTTACCTGCATTTTACTGAGATGGAAAGAAACTTTGGAAAGTCAGGCCACTCGCCTAGGAAAGCATGAGTGGTGATGGGACAGAGTCTGGGTTGGCCTCTGCATTTGCTTCCTCAGGCTGCCGGAATCACCAGAGAAATAAATTTTCTCACAGTTCAGGGGGTCAGAAGTCAGAGATCAAGGTATCAGCAGGCCTGGGTCCTCCTAGGCCTCTGTCCTCGGCGTGTAGATGTCATCTTCTCCCTGTGTCCTCATGTGGTCCTCCTTCTGTGGATGGGGACCTGCACATATGGCCTTCTATGACTTTATCACCTCTGTAAAGACCCTAGCTCCAAAACCAGCCTCATTCTGAAGTAATAGGTTTTGGGACTTCCACACAGGAATTCAGGGGAACACAGTTCAGCCCATGGCAGCTCCCTTCCTGCTATTCTGAAACAAGTGGAGGTGAAGGTCTGAGCTGGGACCTTGGCCCAGCATCTCTTGGGTCAAGGGCTGTGTGTCCAGACCAGGAAGAAACACCCAAGCTGTTTGGGGAGAACAGTTTGTCCCACGAGAGGCTAGTCTCACAGACTCCACAGCCGCCCTCACAGCCCTGGCAAGACTAGAAAGTGCTAGTAAACTGCATGGAGTGATGATTGTTCCGACAGGTCTGGGCCCGTAGTGCTCACCTCCACACAAAGACCCAGGAGAGGAGAAAAAATTCTGTTGGCTAAATGGAAAAGAACAAACCTTCCATTAACAACTCCCTGGGGGTTGTGGGGTGAGAAGTTGTGGGGAGGTGGCTAGTCAGTAAAAATTTCCATCTGTGGAGGCTGTGAAAATCTGCTGGGGTATCCTGGCGGGAGGAGGAGACAGACAGTAAGTACAAATTAACAAGCAAGATGGTTTCAAATGATGATGGCAGCCATGAAAGAGGTTGAAACCATGTGAAGTAATAAGGGGGTGACAGGAGGTGCCCCTTTACAAAGGATGGTTGGGGGGTGGCCTCTTTGAGGAAGTGGCATTTGAGCTGAAGCCTGAAAGACAAGAAGGGTTGGGTTATGAAAAGATCTGGAACCGACTTTCTCAATCTTGGCACTGTGGACTTGTGGGGCTAGGATAACTCTTTGCTGTAGGGGGCTGTCTTGTGTACTGGGGTGGGGGGTGATGATCCAGAAGAAGGGCGTTTCAGGAAGAGGAAATGATAAACACGAAGGTGCTGCAGTGGCAACAAGCTCGGACAGGTTTCCTGGGAATAGAAGTTTCCAGAAATGGAAATTTTCAAGCATGTGATGGTTTATGGGCCAAGTCCAGTGAGGCAGGAGAGTGGGGAGGTGGGTAGAGCCCAGACCACTGGGAGCCTAATGCTTTGGGGAGGGGAGAGGAACTCAATCTGACCTGAAACTTCCCTCCAGCTGCTGAAGTAGGGGGTGGGGGCACAGATCAGAACAGGACAGCAGATGTATTTCTTCCTGTGGCTGCTTTAACAGACTTGGAATTTGGTGTCTTCAAACAGCAGAAATATATTCCCTTAATTTGAGGCCAGAAGTCCAAAATCGGCAGGGCCATGTCCCATGTGAAGGCTCTAGGGGAGGACCTTTCCTTGTACCTTCCAGCTTCTGGTGGCCCCAGGCATACCATGGCTTTCCATTCTCTGCCTCTGTCTTCCTATGGCTTCTGTTCTGTGTCTCTGTGTCCTCTCCTCTTCTAAGAAGGTCACCAGTCACTGGATTTAGGGCCTGTCCTCACTCCAGGATGACTCAGTATGAGATCCTTAACTGATGACATTTGCAAAGACCTTATTTCCAAATAAGGTCAGAGTCTGAGGTTCTGTGTGGATATGCATTTTGGGGGACACCACTGAACCCACCACAGCAAGCAAAGAGGAGGCAGAGAGGGCTGCTGCCATCTCCAGGCAAGAACTGGTGGGGCCTGGGCCATGGGCCTACAAAAGGAGATGGAATGTCAGGATGTGCCGGGTGCTCACACAGAAGGCATCCCCACGCTCTGACCCACTGTTAACATGTTCAGCCCACAGGTCTCAGGGTTGGTCCCCTAACTTCTCCCCAATGCAGGAAGGAGTCAGCCCTGACAGGGCCAGAATCTAGGCTTCCCCAGTGCTGTGGCCACCCGTCTCCTCTTTCTGGGGTCTGGTGCCAGGTTTGGGGCTCCCCTCTGCTCCTCCAGAGTGCTGGGATTCTGTGCTCAGAAGTTTCTCAGAAAGCACAATTTAGTCCCTGGCTCCTGCTTTCCTCCTAAAGCTCTCACGTGAACATTTTCCTTCTAGAACAGAGATTAGGGGCCTTTATCTCTGGCCCAAGGGCAAAATAGAAGACTGTCCCTGGCTTTCCTCTGTCGCTGCCCTCATCAGCACTGGGCTGGGCTTGTTTTTCAGGTTTCAGTGAATGGAGCATTTTTGTTCTCTGCAGAAACATAACCAAGTGCTTGGGTCCCCTGTCCTATTGGGGGGTATTGGGGTTTGTGGAGGTCATAGGCTCAGGTGTTTTTAGTGTGCCCCTCCCCCCATACCCTGGGAGTGGGGCCTGAGGTTTGTGGGGGTCATAGGCTCAGGTGTTTTTAGTGTGCCCCTCCCCCCATACCCTGGGAGTGGGGACTGAGGTTCCACCAGTAGAGAGTCCAGCTCCCATCCTTTCAGGGTGGTAATTAGGGCTTGCAGTGGATGGGGGCCATGCGGACAGGCCTGGGGGTAAATATGTGGGAGTCAGGGTAGGGGTGGAGAAGGAGTGAGCAGGGACAGGAGGAGGGGTTTGTTCCAAAGGGCACCCTGGAATGGCCGAGTTTGTGAAAAATCCATCATTTTAACCGTGGACAATTCAGTGGCGTTGAGTCCATTCATGGTGTTGTGCTACTACCACCACTGTCTACTTTCAAAACATAGACATCACCCCCAAAGGAGACCCCATGCCCATTAAGCAGGCACTCCCTACTCCCCTCCCCTTGTTCCGGGCATGCACGGCCCCAAGTATTTTTTTTTTTTTAAGATTTTATTTATTTATTTATTTATTTATTTATTTATTTATTTATTTATTTATGAGAGACGCAGAGAGAGAGGCAGAGACACAGGCAGAGGGAGAAGTAGGCTCCCTGCAGGGAGCCCGATGTGAGACTCGAACCCGGGTCTCCAGGATCACACCCCGGGCTGAAAGCAGGAGCTAAACCTCTGAGCCACCCGGCCCCATGTATTTTGAAGGATGTTCCTTTTTCCTCTGTCTCTTGCTGGCTTATATGAAAATTAAAAGCTAAGAAGGAGTAATTCTAGCCTCTGACCATTGCTCTAGGGGCGTGGTGGGCCCAGCAAATGTGACCCCAATTAGATCATTTCTTTAACACTCCTCCATCAGACCAAATTATTTTCAGGAGTGACTGCAAAAATGGTTATTGCCTGGATTCATTCTCTAGTTGTTTTTTGTTTGTTTGTTTTAAGATTTTATTTATTCGAGAAAGAGCATGAGCAGAGGGAGGGGCAGAGGGGCAGAGACAGGGAGAAGCAGGCTCTCAGCTGAGCGGGGAGCCCGATGTGGTGCTCTATCCCAGAACCCCGCGATCATGACCTGAACCAGACAAAGGCTTAACCGATTGAGCCACCCAGGTGCCCTTTGTTCTTTGGTTTTAAAACAACGAAAACTTTAGGAAAGAAGAATACATTTTTATTTTAAAGAGATTACTCAAATTCAGTAGACTCTTGCACACAGAAATTAAGTTACACTTAATCAAAACATCACATCTTGCTGCTTGAGCTTTGTTCTAATGTTTTAAATTTTAAACCCAGACGGAACCCCCCCAAGGGGTCATGAGAAAGGAATGCAAGAAACTCAAGTTCAGTGTCTTGTCTTCACAATCTTGTCTCCGGTAGGTACAGGAGCACCGCAGAGGTGACAGATGCCAACCATGCCCAACGTCAGTTCCAACAACATGGAACCATTAACGAGGTGGGTGCGTGCATGACAGGGCCTGGATGCATAACTGGGAGCTCTCTGAATTACCTGCCATGTCGAATGCAATGCTTATTAAGGCTTGAGAAATAAAAGTACACGCATCTGAATTTGCGTGTATATTATTAAAAGCCAACACTAATTCCAACTATTGTATAGAACTTAAACCACGGTACCTTTTTTTTTTTTCCAGAAGAGTATTTTATCATTGGTGATTAGAATTACTGACACTGAATGATCATAAAAAGCATGCAAATGTTGGGCTGAATTTACTATTTTAAATCTTTGACAGAAAATGTACCTCCTTATTACCTGTACTCAGGGCTGGTCTGCTCCCCCTGCCTGGCCCACTGGATGGGAGCTTCTGGGATAAAGACACCTGGAAGCAGCCACCCCAGTGCTTCACTGGACATGGGGAGGAAGCCCAAAGCCCAGGTGCTTGTTGACTGTGTTCATGTATATCAAGGGGAGCCCACACTCCACAAGGGGGAGGGAAGAGATAGAAAGAAATGCCAAGCCCCCAAATCAAACCAAGATTGAAGCAGGTATGAATCACTCCTGAAGTTAAATACAGACCAACAATGGCCAGACTATACAGTGCAATAGAACTCTGGCCCACAACCCAGTGCAGCTTTAGGACATGATCAGTAACTGCCAAGCTTCCCTACTTCCCTTTTCCAACTCAGGACCAACCAGAGAAGCCAGATGTGCTCCCCTAACCAACCGCATAGGATGCTCGCTTCTAGTTAACCAGCCTCTGCCAAACATGAGTGATGGTAGCTGATTCCCTGGCAACGAGTGGTAGACGAAGAGCCCCTGTTCATTGCCACTTGTGTGGGCTTCATGTGGTCCCTGTTATTTGTTGGGCTGACCCAAGTGTGTTTTATTACTTACAACCTAACTGAAAACTCCCCTCCCCAACGCCAAAGGAGGGAATATGATGTCCACTTCATAGCCTACTCCCCAGAGGTGTTGGTACCTGGCATACCAGAATGGTTTCTACTGGAAGGAAACGAAAACCTGAACCCAAGTTGGGGGAAACCATAAGGACGTTTGTTCTCTCATATTGCAAGGCTTCTGGAGGGATGGGTGGGCATATCCAGCTGTTCACTGGAGCTAGCACATTGACTGGGCCTCCGGAGGCCTCAGGATGCCTCCTTGAGTGGTTTCAAGATGGCTGATGCTATTTAGGTGTACACAATTAGACATGTGTAAATTCCACCAACAGTTGGTATTTTTCTTCAGAATGTCCCTTAAGAGCAAGACATCTCACTGAACAGGATTATACCACGAAGCTATGCTTGAGCCATGCAAAGGCTGAGGCACTGGTGGATGCCAATCAGGATCCAGCCATAGAGTTGTAGCTGGGTTTGGGCTCCCTTGTCCTCTCCCCCTGACTCCCTGGAATCATATAAAGAACTGAATAAAAAGTGGGATCTTCCAAGAAGGAGGAGGAGGCTGGGGAAGGATGAGGAGGCGTAACTCTCACATCTGGGCAGTGTTTGTTTCAGATCCTGAAACACCTGAAAAAAAAAAAAAAAAAGGTGCTTGGGGCACCTGGGTGGCTCAGTCAGTGGCACAGTTGTTTAAGGGGAATCATGACCCCCTTTGGCTCAGGTCATGCTCCCAGGTCCTGGGATCAATCTCTGCATCAGGCTCCCTGCCCAGAGGGGAGACTGCTTCTCCTTCTGCCCCTCCCCTGCTCGTGTTCTCTCTCTCTCTCTCTCTCAAAAAAATAAATAAAATCTTTTTTTAAAAAGAGTTTTTGAAGGGGCCCTTGGGATGGGTCCCCATTGGCTATGGACAGGAATTCCTCCCATATGGGCCTGGTATCTTCCTCAGGTCATTGATCAGAGGTGAGAGCCTCACCCAGCTCCTCACTGGCCTGCCCTGGCTTTGAAAAGGACAGTCACTGGGAAGGCAGGATGCAAATTCTGGAGGTCCCCAAGACCATTTTCACTTCTGGCATCAACTGCAAAGTTCAGAAGTGCCCAAGACCTTCCTCATTCTGACACAAAGTTGTCACATTTGCACGTTTAGGTGGTTCTGAAGACCACCCTCAGATTTGATAATTAGCCCGGACTCACAGACTCACTGGACCCATTGTACTCATGATTATTCTTTTTAATTTAATTTTTTCATATTTTATTTTATTGCAGCAAAGGATGCAGATTGCAAGGGAAGGGATTCAGAAGGTAGAGTCCAGGAGGGTTTCACTGGCAGAGCTTTCTGTTCTCCCCCAAGAGGGGAAGTGCAGGCAGTGCTAATATATCCCAGCTACAACATGTGACTGCACAGATGGAGTATCACCAACTAGGGAAGCCCCCACCCACCCAAGTCTTGGTGTTCAGAGTTTTTATTGGGTCTCCATCCCCTAGACATAGTTGACTCCCCATACGATGGCTGATCTCAGTTGCCAGCCCCGCCAGGGGTCAAACTGGTGCTGCATGGCCCCAAGCCTCCACCATAAATCACATCGTTAGCTGTTTGGTGACTCAAGGTCCTCAGGTAAATAGACCGACACTCTTATCAGGCAGGACATTCCAAGGCTTAGAGATAACCTCCCAGGAGCTGAAGGCAAAAGCCAGACCCCTCTGTGGGTCATGTCAGTACTTTGCTAGCACAGACTGGTTAGCCAGGAGCTTTGTTTGGAGGCTCTAAAATCACTACTGCCTTTCAGGGAAACCAAGAAGGGGCAAGGGAAGACAGGTCCGAAAAACCCCAATTGAATTCCCCAGAACATCTGGGGGACTTGTGGGGGCCACGTTCATGGTCTTCTTATTGTCTTTCCTTGAGCTGGGCCAACAGTGACTTCCTGGGCCTCTTGATGAGGGGAATGGTCCAAGGGAAGAATGTCTAATGGTTAATTAAGAAATTTAGGGCTAAGAGGGACCTCATCCCCAGGTCCAACTATTCTTACAGAATGGAGAGTGTAAGACTGACTGCACTCCTCCCTGGCTAATTGTAGGTGTTGTCTCCAAGGGGTGGAAGTTCATTTTTTGCTGTAATTAGGTGAAAATTCTAGTGCAATCAAGTCAGTAATTGCTGTGTTCACACCAAAAGGCAGGGCTGAGCAACCAGCCCCAGGGACTCAAGCCCACGGCCCTGCTGGCTTCTCCTTGGGAAGGAAGCCACCGTCTCCTTGTGCGTCAGGTGTCTGGGGGCTCCATAGTCATATCCGAGGCTCTGGCCACTGTCTAGGTGTTGAAACACAGGCATCCAGAGTTCCAGCAATTGTTGTTCTCACCATTTCTCAAACACGCAGCTATGTGAGCACAGTTCAAACATTATTGCATTTAGTCCTCACAATAATCCAAAGACCTAGGTCTTCTGTGAAGAAGCTGAGGCTCTTGGAAGTAAATTGACAGATCCAATGCCCCAAAGCTGGAACTGGCAGCTCCAGGGGTCTGCACTGAGCAAAGTTTGGGGGCAGCTGAAGTGTCCCCAAACCCAGGTCTTAATCACCAGCATTCCTTTCATGATAGATGCATAATGATGTCTTCACAGAAACTTTGAGGTCGATAACCCCATGCACCCAAGTGGAGGGCTGTGGGCCAGCCAAAGAATTTTCTTAAAATCTGTGAACTAGGGACGCCTGGGTGGCTCAGCGGTTGGGCTCCTGCCTTTGGCTCAGGGTGTGATCCTGGAGATCTGGGATCGAGTCCCACGTCAGGCTCCCTGCATGGAGCCTGCTTCTCTCTGCCTATGTCTCTGCCTCTCTCTCTGTGTGTCTCTCATGAATAAATAAATAAAATCTTAAAAAAAAAAATCTGTGAACTATCTACTTGCTACACACTCCAGCTCGAAACTGTGTGTTTTAAATATTAATAGAAAATATGAGGTATAGTGAGGCCAGCAGATCAGGAGAGGATTGTCATGGTAAAAACAATGTTACTTACATGCATGCCACACAGGGCCACATGAGGAAGCACCAGGGTGGGTTAGGAAGCAGAGCAAGCAAGAGGAAAATGTGGGCCAGAGCCTTTATTGTGGTTTTGTGGGAAGAAATAGACAAGGCAGGGAAAGCAGGGTATGCAGGCTATGCTGGTTTAGAACTGGCTAATTTGAGTAATTCCAGTGGGCTCTGGGGCATACAGGCTGTCCCTAGTTGGCTGATCTCTGGCCCTGGAGGATTAGGGCAGGGGGATAAAGGCCCAGAGTGTGAGAGCCTCATAGAGGAGAGGGTTGGAATATGGGATCTGGTGTGGTTGGTTTGCATTTGAAAGGTGCTCTCCGGGATCCCTGGGTGGCACAGCGGTTTGGCGGTTTGGCGCCTGTCTTTGGCCCAGGGTGTGATCCTGGAGACCAGGGATCGAGTCCCACGTCGGGCTCCCGGTGCATGGTGCCTGCTTCTACCTCTGCCTGTGTCTCTGCCTCTCTCTCTCTCTCTCTCTCTGAGACTATCATAAATAAATTTAAAAAAAAAGAAAAAAAGAAAGAAAGGTGCTCTCCTAGGTGAGTGGTGTGTTATGGCTAGGAATTAGCTAGCCCTGGGCTGGGGTGGGGGAGTGGGGGGATGGGGGAGGACAGTCCTTCCAGGTCAGCAAAGGCCCGGATATGAAGCCTCAGATCAGAACACAGAAAATAAAAGACATGGTTGATGCACCGTGCAAGAGCTGATCCCAAGTAAATTCTGGGTCATGAGAGATGAGCAGGATTTCATCAGGCTGGACAGGGGAGCAGGAAGGGATATGTAAGCAGAGGAACCAGTGTGAACAGAGGTGAGGAGGCAGGAAGATGCAGGCGCACATGCCATGGTGCTCTAGAAAGGCCTGGTAGGTCAGATGGTCCTAGACTCTGCCTCTTCCTTTTCATGCCAATCCTTCTGTTTCCTAGCAGTTTCCACATCCTGGAGGGAGAACTGTACCCCACAACGCCTCTCACACCTGTACCTTTCTATCACCTCAGTGGCTCAGCCAAGTCCAGATCTCTTCAGCTCTCTCCTGGGGGGTAGGGGGACACAAGAGCCTCCTAGCTGGTCTCCCCACCTCAGCTCATCCACCTTCCTGACATCTTCATGAGATGTCAATCTGACCGTGTTATTTCCCTGCTCAAAACTTTTGGTGGTGGGGCGCCTGGCTGGCTGGGTGAGTAGAGTACACAACTCCAGATCTCGGGGTCACATTGAGCATGGAGCCTACTTAAAAAATAAAGTAAAATGCTATTTAAAACAACAACACCTTTGGTGGAACTGGATATTTGAAGATATTGAAGAATTGTTGACTATTTTAGTGATGGTAGTACTGTAGATTTTAAAAAATATAACACGTTCCTTTATCTTCAGGAGAGGCAGAATGAAATATTTGTGAATGAAAAGTTAGGATGTCTGGAATTTGCTTTCACAACAATACAGGAGGGGAAAGGAGCAAGTGGAGATGAGAGTTGAAAATTTGCTAAAGCTGGTGACAGGCATGAGGGCTGTCGTGATACTGCACTTCCTGTGTTTCTGTGTTTGAAATGTCCCCAGAAAAAAGTTCCATGAAAAAAACTCACACACTGGACAAAGTCCAAAGCCTGGATTTGGCTCCCCTAACCTCCTACACTGGGCCCTGCTCTCCTCTCTAGTCCCTACCTGCCCTCTCTGGGTGCTAACATGTGTCTTAGAGCATCCCCCACACCAGCCTCTAACACTTGCCACCTGGGCTACCTCTTTTTTTTTTTTTTTTTTTTTAAGATCTTATTAATTTATTTGAGAATGAGAGAGAGAGAGAGACCATCAGCGGGGTGAGGGGCTGAGGGAGAGGGAGAAGCAAACTTCCTCCTGAGCAGGGAGCTCGAGGTGGGGCTTGATCTCGGGACTCCAGGATGATGACCTGAGTGGAAAGCAGATGCTTAACCGACTGAACTACCCAGAAGCCCCTGTGCTACTACCTCTTTCAAGAGAACATTGCTGTGTCCTCAAGATACAGCCTAAAATTAACTTTTTTGTTTTGTTTTGTTTTTGCCTGATCCCCCTAGGCTGGTTTGGTAGCTCCCCTCTAGCCTAAATGGTATTGTATTTCTAACACCTGCTTTCTTATCTCTCTATTCATTAATTCATTTGTTCATTCAATTAGTCAGTCAATCAACATTTGTTGGCCGTGGATGGTGAGCATTTAATCCGGCCACTGGGGGTGCGGCGGGGATTGTGTCTATTTAACCCAGCCAAGGGGCTGCCCTGTCACAGCCCAGGGGACAGAATAACAGGACTAGACCAGGAATGTGTGATCCACCTGCAACTCCCTCAGTGGTTCATGGACTCTGAAAAGCAGGAGTAGAGGCACATGATGGGTGTTGTTGGCCTGTGAGGGACCAAGTTCAGAGGAAGATGCTCAAAGTGTCCAAAGTGTTTCTTCAGCCGAACCAATGACAAGCATGTTGGGCCGCACTGGAAATCAGGGAAAGTCATCTTTTAAGAAGTCCCTGATCCAGGTCCTGGGGCATCTGGTTGAGAGCCTGCCTTCAGCTCAGGTGGTGATCCCTGGGTCCTGGGATTGAGTCCCACAACAGGCTCTCTCTGGGGAGCCTGCTTCTCCCTCTGTCTTTCTCTTTGTGTCTCTCATGAATAAATAAATTAAAATATTAAATAAATAGATCGATGATAGATAGATAGATAGATAGATAGATAGATAGATAGATAGATAGATGATAGTCCCTGATCCAGGTCATTTGTTGCCTCCTTCCATGCAACTCTGGCAGAGAATCAGAACCCCCAAGTGGCAGCCAATCTTGAAGGAATAAAAGAGGAGCCTGCAGACACCACAGTGAACTCTCTCCATGTGGAACCTAAAACCTCTGAATACTGCCTGCCTCAGGTGCTTTATGATCCCAGAGCTATTCTTTTAAAAACTACGAACTCAAGTGAATTCCAGGGAGACAAATCTATGAAACATTAAACCTCATTATCTGTTTGTTTGATCTTTCGATCTTTCTTGAGGGCCTTGGTTTTGTATACAGTTGTCATCAGTAGGTACAGATTTCTTTTTCTTTTTTTTTTTTTCAGATTTCTTTTTCTTAGCTGAATTTTTATTGCAATCGATGTGTGGTGTAATGGGTTAACTTAAAGACCATGGGACCAGACTCCTGGGATGTGAATCCCAACTCCTTGCTTCCTGTGTGACCTAGGGCAAATTACTTAATTTCTCTGTGCCTGTTTCCTGGTCTGAAAAATCGAGGTAGGAATAGTATTTATCTTGTTGGGTTGATGTGGTGGATTAAATGAGTTAAGACAGGTAGACCAGGGGCTGGGCCATGGCAAAAGCATCTATGCAGCTGCCCAAGCCAGAAACCCAGAGGCCACCCTGTGTGTCTCCCTATTGCTACCCTTTGTCCCATGTCCAACCACATTCTGTGGGTTGTACCGAGGGGGAGAGGGGGTCTTTTTCCAATCTTCTCATTTCCTCTCATCTCTATCCTCATCACCTCAGGCCATCACTTCCTGCCTGAGGGACTACAGTGCTCTTCCTCCCCGCTCTTTACTCTGTTCATGTATCTTTTCTAGATAGAGATTTCATTTCCTCTGGATAAAAATACCCAGAAGTGGAATTACTGGATCATATGGCAACTCTATCTTTTTTTTTTTTTTTTCTGAGGAGCTTCCATATTGTTTTCCACAGCTGCTACACCAATTTACATTCCAATAAAAGTGCACATGGGTTCCCTTTTCTCCATGTGTCCATTGACCAATAAATATAAGCAAAATGTGTCTATCCATACAATGGAATACTATTCAAGCTTAAAAAGGAAGGAAATTCTGGCACCTGCTCCAACATGGATGAACCTGGAGGACACAATGCTGAGTGAAGTGAGCCAGAGACAGAAGGACAAATACTGTATGATTCCACCTGTAGTCAGATTTATAGAAATAGAGAATAGAATGGTGGCTGTTGTGTATTGTGGGAGGAGGAATGGGAAGTTAGACAGACTTTCAGTTTGGAAAGATTAAAAAGATCTGGGGGGATTGTGGTGATAGTTACACGCCAATGTGAATGTACTTACTAGACTGAACCATACACTTAAAAATGATTAAAACGGCAACTTTTAGGGGCGCCTGAGTGGCTTAGTTGGTTAAGCACCTGACTCTTGGTTTTGGCTCAGGTCACGATCTCACAACTGTGAGATCAAGCCCCGTGTTTAGCTCCATGCTAAGTATGGAGTCTGCTTCAGATTCTTTCTCTCTCCCTCTCCCCCCATCCCCATTCTCTCTCTCTCTGTCATAAATAAATAAATAATCTTTTTTTAAAAGGGCAACTTTATGTTACGTGTATTTTTACCATAATTAAAAAAAAAAAAAAAAAGCAGTTCCTTAGTCATACCAGCCACATTTCAAACATTCAAGCTGTGACCAGTGGCTACCATATCGGATTGTGAAGATAGAGAACATTTCCATCATCTCAGGAAGTTCTGTTGGCCAGCTGTGAGGCCCAGATGTAGTTGAGGAGTTGCTGAGTGTCATGGATCTCCGTGGTTCCTTCTTGTTGATATCATCACCAGGGATGAAGCATGAAGACAAAGGGAGTAAGCATCAAACCTTCCCATGGAGCCTGGTGCTGAGTGAATGTTGCACTCTGGGTTTTCCCATCATCCTCCTGGATGCTTTGAGAGTGAGCTGGACTTGATCACATTAAGCAGAGCCCTAAGCTCTGTGGTGACCTTTTATTTTTTTATTTTTTTGTGCTGACCTTTTAGAAGACAAAAGAGATGTGTGATCTTACCCACCTTTTAGAGAGATTGTAGCAAGTGCATCCCCCTCCATGTGGTTTCAACACTATTCTCCCTCATTTGTGAACAATGTTCCCACAGCAAAGGCAAATGTGGCAATGAGTTTCAATGAATTGTTTCCTTCATGAGAGTCAAGAACACAAGTCTTCACACTCATTGAATTTGCCCTTCCTTTTACACTGGGGTTCCTTGAGTATAGAAAGCTGCATCTCAACTACTTTTCTACATCCCGTAGCACCTATTACAGTGCCTGGCACAGAATAGCCATTTGATAAATTTTATTTAAAATTTTTTGATTTAAAAAAAATTGTCTATGTTCCAGGGTTCTTGCCATAAGGGTTGCAATGTCTTACAAAAGGAAAATATTCAATAAAGTAATCACAAATTAGGTGGGAAGAAGGAACCAGGGCCAATAAAATAAAAAAGAAGGGCAGCCCCGGTGGCACAGCGGTTTAGCGCCGCCTGCAGCCCGGGGTGTGATCCTGGAGACCCAGGATCGAGTCCCACATCGGGCCTGCATGGAGCCTGCTTCTCCCTCTGTCTGTGTCTCTGCCTCTCTCTCGCTCTCTCTGAATGAATAAATAAATAAATCTTAAAAAAAAATAAAAAAATAAAAAAGAAGTGAGGGTCCCTGGGTGGCGCAGCGGTTTGGCGCCTGCCTTTGGCCCAGGGCGCGATCCTGGGGATCCAGGATCGAATCCCACATTGGGCTCCCGGTGCATGGAGCCTGCTT
Organism: Canis lupus dingo; assembly: GCF_003254725.2. Taxonomy (NCBI): domain Eukaryota; kingdom Metazoa; phylum Chordata; class Mammalia; order Carnivora; family Canidae; genus Canis; species Canis lupus. Next base: position 11,045,009 of record NC_064248.1, on the reverse strand, counting down.
CTCCCTCTGCCTGTGTCTCTGCCTCTCTTTCTCTCTCTGTGTGACTATCATGAATAGATAAAAATTTAAAAAAAAAAAAAAAAGAAGAAGAAGTGACGACCAGGGACAAAAGAAGTCAAAGGGCAAGTCAAAGATGACACAGTTGTTCTAGCCTCCTATTTGCTTCAGAGCTTCCTGGTGGACGAAAAGATCCCTTTTCATTGTCAGGGAAAGAAACCCATCCATGGCAGACATCTTCCCTTTGCCACTTCAGAACCACTCTCAATGCTTCTCCACACCATTCCTGTCCCAGGAGGAGCTTTACAGACTATACTAACAGGTTCCTGTACACTTCGGCTTCCTGTACCCATGCAAAGCTCTGGCACGAGATAGAGGAAGAGAGGGGTGTGAGGCTGGATTATTTATCTACCCCCCCCCCCCCGCCCCACCATCTCCAGTGCCTTATCCCTTCAAGGTCAAGTTACCTTGGGCTGGCTGTTTCCTCAACCGAAGGTCATCCTTCTTTTTTTTTTTTTTTTTTAAAGATTTTATTTATTTATTCATGAGAGACACACACAGAGAGAGAGAGAGAGAGAGAGAGAGGGAGTCAGAGACACAGGCAGAGGAAGAAGCAGGCTCCATGCAGGGAGCCCGATGGGGGACTCGATCCCGGGACTCCAGGATCATGCCCTGAGCCAAAGGCAGGCGCTCAACTGCTAAGCCACCCAGGTGTCCCTGAAGGTCATCCTTCTGTACCTAACTCTCTCCTCTCCTGTGTTCTGGTAACCCCTCCTTCCCCACTCCTTCCAGCCGGGAATGATAACAACTTAGCTGCTGTTATCCACACCTTTGTAAATAGCTCCATTGTAAATAAACCCTCCTAAAATGATCCTATTTTGAGTGTACCATCTGGATCCTGATGGGACCCCGACTGAAACAATATCCATTTCTCATGGGAAGCAAGCTCTTTTTGCCCTAAGTTTGAAAATAAATATCTTATATGGAATGCATTACAGGAGGTAAGGATTGGGGGGTGGTGAACAATGTCCCCACAACAAAGGCAAACATGGCAATGAGTTTCAATGAATTGTTTCCTTCATGAGAGCCAAGAACATCTCATTCATTCATCCAGCAAATAATCATTGAACTCCTACTATGTGCCCGGTACTGTTCTAGGTGCTGGGGATTACACTAGTGAACAAAATGCAACCCAGTGAAGATAGCTCTGTGAGAGGCTGAGCTACTGTCCCAGTATGTGCACTTTTGAGAGGTAGTTCTCAAACGTCAGCATCTGATCCCCCTGGAAGGCTGCTTTAGACACCAATAGCTGGCTCCACTTCCCAGTTCCTGTTTCAGGAGGTCCAGGCCTTTGCAGCCTAAAAATGTACATTTCTGACACATTCCCAGGTGATGCTGATGCTTCTGGTCTGGGGATCACACTGACTTCTGATGCCTAAATCCCAAGACTGGCACACAGAAACCATCTTGAAATGAGCATATCCTGCAAATCTTCTATCAGTAATACATTTTCTCCTTGACTTTTGTAGGCCATCTGGGCTGTGTTCTCTAGCCAAAGCTCTGGGTACTAAAAATCCCCACTCTTGGGGCACCTGGGTGGTTCAGTCAGTTAAATGTCTGCCTTTGGCTCAAGTTGTGATCCCAGGGTCCTGGGATTGAGTCCTGAATCACGCTCTCTGCAAGAAGCCTGCTTCTCCCTTTGCCTATGTCTCTACCCCTCTCTCTGTGTCTCTCATGAATAAATAAATAAAATCTTAAAAAAGAAGAGAGAGAGAAGGGGCAGAGTTCATAACAGCTATCTTTTAAGGAAAGTTCCTGGAATTTTTAAAAGAGATTTTATTTATTTATTCATGAGAGACACAGATAGAGAGAGAGGCAGAGACACAGGCAGAGGGAGAAGCAGGCTCCCCATAGGGAGCCTGATAGGGACTTGATCCTGGGAATCCGAGATCATGCCCTAAGCCAAAAACAGATGCTTAACTGCTGAGCCATCCAGGTGTCCCAAGTTCCTGGAATCTTAAAATTCATTTGCCACTTAACCACTGAGCCGCCCAGGTCCCCCCTCTTTGCTCCTTCTTCTTCATCTTTTCTTCCATTTTGCAATCTGGAGTATGAATGTGGTGGCTGGAGTTCCAGCTGCCATCTTGCACTGTGAGGATGGGGCCACACCCTAGAGATGGCAGAGTGGGAAGCTGGAAGGACTGCCAGAACTGCTTACCCCAGACTTTTTTTTTTTTTTTAAGATTTTATTTATTTATTCATGAGAGATAGAAAAAGAGAAAGACACACACACACACACACACACACACAAAGACAGGCGGAGGGAGAAGCAGGCTCCATGCAGGGAACCCGATGTGGGACTTGATCCCGGGACTCCAGGATTACACCCTGGGCTGAAGGCAGGCCCTAAACCACTGAGCCACCCACGGATCCCCCTACCCCAGACTTTTAAATGAGAAAGGAATAGACTTTTGACTTGTTTAAGGCTCTCTTATTTGGAGGTGGGGGAAGGACACGGTCCCCAGTATTCATAGCTGAACCTAATTCTAACTGGTAACCAGTAATCTGATGAATCAGTCTGGGTTCTTAGTCATAACCACAGAAACTACTCTAATTGGCTGGAGCAGAAAAGGGATGCATTAAAGAGAGTGGGTAACTCAGAATCTCCAGGAAGGCTAAGAACCTGGATTGGAGTCTCCATAGCCAGGAACAAGCCCCAAGCACACTACAGGACAGGTTTAATGGAGACACCACTGCTACAAACAAAGAGGAGTAATCCCTTTGATTCTCTGTCTAGGCATTACATGCAGTGTTGGCCACCCTCCTTCAAAGTGGATATATCTAGTATTCACTCCTGTTTCTAACCTCTGGCTGGGCACCCATGCATTGGTAGAATATAGCTGCAGGGCAGGGCTCTAGCTTCAAAGAAGGCTGAGAAAATGATCATCAGCCTCCCACAGCCATGCTAGGTGGCTAGAAAGAGTGATAAATGGCCACTACAACCATCTCTGGCATTTCCCACAGCTGTTGCCAAACCAGAATCTCAGATAGTGAGATTTGATGTATGTCTGGTGTATGTCTGCATGAAGGAAACTCTAATGGACAACAGCTTATCTCCAGGACTTAGTCAACAGCACCTTTTAATACTTTATATTGCCTGTCACTTTGGGTGTAATAAGTCCATGTGTTACCTCTTGAAATTCCCTGCTCATGCTGAGGAGAAGGATATGCATATGCAGTGACCTTTGAAGTCAGGAGCAAATAGTTCCTGACCCAGCAGAAAATTCTCCCTGAAACTCCTACTCCAAAGTTATGGTTTCTTTTTTCCTTATCCCCAAAATGGCGAGGAACCAAGCTTCATGATCAGGACAGAGGAAATATGTCACTGCCAGATTTGGATTCAATGCAGATTCTTCACTCACAAAGTGAGAGCTCTGGGCTCCATGTTTCTCAAGACCCTTCCAGCTCAAACCCATTTTCTAAGGCTTGGTGCTACCGTACTTTCTAAACTTCCTGGGGTCTCTCCAGGAGGCAGGTGTTGCTGACACCAAGCATCAGGAGCCAGAGAACTTTTCCAATTGGCCTCATTTCTGTTTCTATTAAAATGTGTGCTTACTTAGCAATTCCACTTCTGAATATATACCCGTAAGAATTGAAAGTAAGGACAGGAGCCTATATCTGCACACCCATGTTCCTAGCAGCATTATTCACAATAGCCAAAGGGTGGGAACAACCCAAGTGTCCATCAACAAATGGATAGATAAACAAGATATGGTCTATCCATACTATGGAATATTATTCAGCCTTAAAAAGGAATGTTTGACATGTTGCACTAGATGAAAGAAGCCATTCACAAAAGGACAAATATATGATTCCACTCGTGTAAGGTACCTAGAGTAGTCAAATTCAGAAAAAAAGTGAAATGGTGGTTGTCAAGGGTTGGGGGAGGGGGTAGTGAAGAGTTATTCTTTAATGAGGATATAGTGTTTTAGTTTGGGAAGGTGAAAAGTTTCTGGAGATGGATGGTGGTGACGATTATATAGCAATGTGAATATACTTAATGCCACTGAGCTGTACACTTAAAAATGGTTAAAATGGTACATCCCTATGTTATGTATATTTTACCATAATAATAATTTGAAAATGTCTGCTTGCTCAGAGCTCAGTGTCTTCAAAGATTCTCTCAGCTTGATCTTATGAGCGGGACTAGAGCCGAGTTACCTATTCCCCAAACATCTAATCAGCTCACTTAGTTCATTGATAATTGTAATCAATACAGAGAAAAACAACCAGCCAGCCAGCCCTTCCCCATTCTTATGTAAAGGAGCCGGCACATCTGATGACCTGGAGACCTGGACCCCCTGACTTGTGGAAAGGTACAGATTCCACTTAGGTATTCCAAAATCGCATAGCATATCTTGTCTCCAAACAAGCCAGCTACTGGCCCCAGCTCTCTTTTGAACAGACACATACAGTCAGATTTGAATAAAGACACAGCAAATAACGTATCATCTATACCTTGCTCAGAAACAATGCAGAATAGCAAATCGAAAAGCTATCCACCGTCCCCAAACAGCAACAATCTTTCAAGTAAAATTTAAAAAAATACCTGGAACATAGCCAACCATCCCCACCGAAAATAAAACACTCCACTTCCCTCAGCCGATTCAATTATCTCTCTAAAAAAGGGCTTTTTTTAACACCTCCCAGCAGGCAGCAGATTCAGAGTTGGTGGGGATAACAGTGCATAATCAAGCAACCAGAGCCCAAGGTGTAAAATAAAACATGGACTGGCTCGGCCAGGAGCAGTGGTGCCCTAGCACCGTGAATATAAACGTTTAGAAATGGATATTATCATTTTAGTGCCATCTGGAATATTTTCCACGATGTAAAGTATATTAAAAAAAATTCTACATGATTCTCTAATCGTGGGGAGAATTGGTGCTATGATGGTGACACAGTCTCTGTCCTTGACATGATATTGCTGAGTTGAGTCTGTAAAATCCACCAGCTTAAAAACAAAAATAAACACACAAAGGAAAAAAAAAAGTTTCCTTTTTCCCTATGAAATAACTCAGGCTCATTAGAGAAAGGTGAGAAAATACCAAAAAAAGGGAGGGGGGGAGAAAAAAAGAAATAGAAGAGAAGAAACATCCATAGTCCTACCATTCAGAGATAACCACGTTAGTATTCTTATGTTTTGGTGATTTTCTTCTAGTCCTTATGAATATGTATAATACTTATTTGAATATGCATATGAACATGAGATCATGCTGTCTCTTTTTACTTAACATGGCAACATGGCATTTTTCCTTGTTAACATGGTCATTCCCAGGTCTGGTCACATTTGCATCATCCCCTTTCCTGCATTTTAAGGTCTCTGGCTGAATATCTCTTCTGTCTTGCGCTTCCTTTTCTCATCCGGCCTTGCTACAATATAATCTCCCACAATTCAGGCCTCTCTATTGGAGATTCTGTGCCCTGGGCCTGTGCAGGGCCAGGGTCCAGTGGGCCTGGCTGCTGGGTGGCCAGAAGGGCCTGATGTCTTTTCCTGGAGATGCTTTCTTGCAGTATCAGGAAGTTTGCAATGTGTTTTCCCCATAGGAATCATTAGCTTCCACGGTTTATAGTTCCTTAGCCATCTCAATAAGAAGAAAGTCACAGAAGGTTGTCTTCAAAGAATCTGGGGTGTGGTTGAGCAAGACCCAAGTAAGCATAGCACAAACAGAGGAGGACAGAGGTTGTTTTTAGGGATGCCCAGAGATGTTGAAGCTGAAGAGCTGAAGAGCTAGTTGAGTTTTGGAGGGTTTTTTTGGTATTCTCAAGACCTAGGACAGACATGCCATGTAGGCCCCTCTGCCATCCTTCCTTGGGATCTCTCCTATCCCACTTGAGCTGAGTTGAGAGCTTCAGCCCTTCATGTGGAGAGGTGAAGGGCTGGGACAGGGCCAGTCTTCTCCAATGGAAAACAAGTATGAGGAAGGAGACTATGGCCATGAGCCCAAGTGAAATCCATGGTGGAAAGCCAGCCTCCCTATGAGTCCTTTCATCCTATTGCTGACCAAATACCATCCCACACCTTACCATCCTCCGGGAGAACAAAGATGCCCCAAATCCACGATGGGCACAGCTTATGGGGAATAATGAGGAAATGCACTGGAAATGCCTGCGTGTCACTTGGGACACAGCACATGTCTGAGCTTCCTGAGCAGAGTCTGGAATTGTGTGTGGCTTGTCCCTGAAAATCCAAGAGAGGGACACAGATGTGCCATCCTAAAAGAGCCATGGTTCATGGTTGTAACCGTGTATGCCAGGCACAGTGAAAAAGCCTATTTCCAATAAAACCCTGTAATTAAAAAAATAACCACACCTCCCTCTGCTATTAAATAATAAATCCATTGAGTGTTAGAGAAGGAACCACACATTCTGGCTGGGCTTGTTGGCAGGTGGCAGAACCACCCTGAACAGCTTCAAGCACAAACAGGTGGGGCTAAGGGAGGTGCAGGAAGTCACCTGGGCCTCCCTGACTCAGGCCCAGCCACTGGGGTGGAGGGTAAGGGGGTGCTGCTTGTGAGTACAGCACCCTGCTGGGCCCTGAGCCTGAAAAGGAGCTACAGGAAGAATTAGGCACCAACCACAAACAGTGGCCTATGGTTTATTATCTAGGTGGTTTTGACCCTAGGTTCTGGGCAGCTGGGTTCGGCAGTAGTCAATTCCTTACCTGTTGTCTTTGGGATCACACGAAGTGTTTACTTCCCTGGCATTTGGGGGCAGACAGGAAAAAAAAAAAGGAAAATTGCTCCTTCTAGGTGCCCCTTGCTGGGACTCACTCCAGGCACCTTAGATGGGATAAGGCAACATTGCAGGAGGAGCCTCCCCCAGGATTTCTTCTGCCTCAAAGTTCCCAGGCCCTGCATCCCGAACTTCCTTTGTGGCCCAGTGCCAACGCAGGGCCAGAAGATGCTGTTGCACAGGCTGTTTGGTTCAGGCAAGCCAACAGGCCTCCGCCTGGCCCTCCAGCCACTCCAGACCCACATGCCAGTGCCACTCAGGGGAATCTTCCCACTGCCGCCAGGCACCTGCCACCTGACCTGCCCCAACTGGCCTGGTGGGAGCTGATGCGGGAAGCTACCCCAGTAAGTCAGCCTTGGTTTTATAGGCTTGGGGCAAGGGTCCCCTGACTGGCTGGGAAGAGGAGCCAGCCAGGGCTTCCCAAAGCAGTCTCGGCTTTTTGTCCTAGAATACCACCTCCCAGAGAGTGTGGACCTCATATTCGTGTTTATTCCTGTGCTTGGAACATGACCCAACACATCACAGTCTCCTCCTCTAGTTGTCAAATTGTTGTGGAATGATCGGGGAGGAGTAGATGTGAATAGAACATGTGCCCTGCCCTAGAGAAGCTCAGGGTGCCCGCACACCAACCATTATTCCCCAGGACAAGGAGTTAGGAAGATGGCACTGGGCAAGGTGGATGGTTGGCAAGAGGAAGAGTGGCAGTGACCCCAAGGGCAGCTGGGGAAGCCACGTGTTACATCTCTGGAGAGCAGCCTGGGGACCCAGTTGGGCAGTGGTGTCAGATGGGGCCAGAGTAGACGTGGGACAGACTTGGAAGGAGTCAACCACTGGGTGGGAGAGGGGAAGAAAGCTAAGCCTGTGCCAGATTCCCTGGAAAAGCTGCCAGCAGGAGTGGATGCAGCTGCCAGGGCCCTGCCTCTGGCTGGCTCACCCAGCAGATGAGTGACGAACCCATAGCCACTCAGTAATGGCTGATGGAGATCCCACCAGTGCCAGGCCTTTTAGCAGTGGGGGCACAGCAGGGAATTCAGCAGGCAGGGCTCTCCTCAGGAGATTTCCATTCTGATGGAGGGGAACTGGTGATACACCCACCGGTGAGCATATATACATAAAAGCGTCAGAGAGTGAACGGTGCTCTGAAGGATAATGACCTTAAGTTGGGGTCAGACAGTGACAGGGATGGGTGGCCAGGGAGGACCCTCTGAGGATATCTGGGAGCTAACAAGCAGAGATGTTGGAAGGGGTATTCCAGGTGGAAGCAAGAGCCCAATTCAGGGGGTCCTGAGGAGGAAGCCACAGGGGTGTGTTTGAAGAGCATCCAGGAGGCCAAGTCCAAGTGAAAGCCACATACACAGAGGGAATGAACCCAGGGTCCCAGCAAAGCACCACCGCTACTTGTGTAGTGAGTGGGCTTGCCCTGCGGTCAGAAATGGAAGTGAAGCCCCTTCCCACACCCCCTAGGAGAGAAATGGGAGGGATCAGGGCCCCATCGCACCCTTTCCCAAAGGCAGTCCCACAATTCCCAGGGACTACACTGGACTCTTCCCTTTCCTCATCCAAACTTACCTGCCTTTCCACCGGGCAGTGATAGTTTTCCCTCTGACGCATGGGAGATGTAACATTAAAAGTCACGCTCTTTCCTCCATCTGGAACTCTATTTCCCTCCTCCCCTAACAAACTACCCCCTGTTCATCCTTGGGATTGTCCCTCAAGTATCACCTCCTCAGAAAAGCCTTCCTTGATTCCCAGGACTGGATCAGGCTGCCTTGTATACCTGCTCTTTACTATCTCTCACTATTACAACAGTGCACTGACAATTGTGTGATCAGCTGTGCAATTTCTGTCCCCGACAGAGCACAAATGCCAAGGTGCAGGGACAGCATTTGTCTTGTCCATCATGGTATGTCCAGTGACACAGAGTTGATGCTGCTTAAATACCTGAGGGCCTGGTTCAAGAGCAGCTCCCACAGCACTGGCTGCATTCATAAGGAGAGGCCAATGTTCTTTGCAGAAGCTTGAAATAGTTGAGTTGGTTTCAAGGATCTTCTGATTCTTCTAGAGACCACATGGGTCTGGGAAACGACTAGAGAGCAGTGAGTAGCCACAGAAGCGCTGGGTCTGGGCTCTGGACTTGGACTCAGGACATAGGGAGCCACCAAGGAGGCTGTGCAGGGGGAGGCCACCAGGCCCTGCCTTGGTAACTGCGTGCTGGGATGATGAAGCTCCCAGCAGCCCCAAGGACCTGGAAGGATGCCTAGGCCCTGGCTGCTGGGGACACAGAGGCCATGTCTGGCCCCTGGTCTTCATAGTGGGAGGTGATCTTCCACCTACCAAGATTCATATTATGGGACTTTCTCATTTCTCAACATGGGAAGGGATTCAGCTGCTGGGCAGGCTAAAGAGAAAAAAAATGCAAATGTTCATCCCAGGAGGAGATACTGTCTTTCTCATTGGAGAGATTTATTTTATTAAGCAACTACTGCTTTCAGGATAGGATTTGCTTCTCCACCTCCAACTCTTCCCCCACCCCCATTTCTTTCCCCACCAGGGTCTCTCACCCAAGAGGCACACCTCCATAATTTGGCCCACACTTGGGATTCAGAAAAGGCCTTCAATGTATGCTTTTGACATTATTCAGTTTTTTTTTTTTTTTCATTATTCAGTTTTGATTTTGAGGCTTAGCAAGGACTCTGGAGCCAGGCTGGCTGGGTTAGGATCCTGCTTCTGCCACATGACCTTGGCCAAAGTATTTGACTTCTGTTTTTCAGGTTACTCATCTGTAAAATGGAAACAAGCATTTATGCCCATCACAGAGAGCTATAGGTTGTATAGTTCTGTTTAAAGGAGATGTCTGGGTGGCACCTGGATGGCTCAGTCAGTTAAGTGTCTTATTTTGATTGATTGATTGATTTTTACAACATTGGATGCACCCCCCCTCCCCCAAAGTGGGAGATGGCTCAGGGCTCTGAAAGGCAAACACAGCTGGTAAACTGTCCTTAACTCAGAGAGCTTTGGACAGAGGATCTAGAAGGCAATGAAAAGTGAGAACTTCCTACAAAGGCATTTACAAGGACAGTCAGGGATGAGGTATGTGATCTTTGTTGATTGGCAGAGAACTAGGCAGAGTCCGACCTACTATCTGCATGGTCTCCTTACTCGCCTAAGGCTGGAGTAAAGTAATGCAATTACAAAAGGGATTCAAGGCAGCAAGAGGCAATCATAAAGACCCTGTAAAGGGTACCCACTGGCAAGACCACTAATGTGTGTAACAAGTGGCTCTCTGGGAGGCAAACAGCCCTGATTAGTATCATTTGCCAGTTTCTATGGTTTAAATACTTACACCTTGGTTTATTTCAAGCTAAAGACATGATATCCCTGAAGTTGGAATTGAGAAGAGGTGCACAATAATACATACCATATAGTATTTCCATTATACAACTATAATATATGTAAATAAGCTCAAAGCATAGATAACAGTAAAATATAGTAAAATCATGAGACTTGATAGTGGTCACTCTCCATTTCTTCCCACCACCCTTCAGCCCTAGGCAAACACTAACCTAATTTCTGTCTCTATGGATTTGTTTATTCTGGATATTTCATAAAAATGGAGTTATGCAATATATGACCTTTTATGACTGCCCTCTTTCACTTAGCATCATGTTTTCAACGTTCATCCATGTTGTAGCTGTTTTGGTACTTCCCTCCTTTAATTAATTAATTAATTAATTAATTAATTAATTAATTTATTCATTCATTCATTCATTCATTCATTCATTCATTCTTTTAAGTAGGCTCCCGACCCAGCATGGAGCCCAACACAGGGCTTGAACTCGCGACCCTGAGATCAAGACTTGAGCTGAGATCAACAGTCAGACACTTAACTAACTGGGCCACCCAGGTGCCCCAGTACTTCCATCCTTTATTGCTGAATAATATTCCATTACAAGGACATACCATATTCTATTGATCCATTCATCAGTTGATGGACATTAGGGTTATTCACAATAGCTAAAAGTGGCTATTGTGAACAGTGCTGCTGTGAACATTGATCAACAAGGCTTTTTGTGAACATATGTCTTCACTTATATTAGATCTATATCTAGGAGCATGAATATTAGATCGTATGATAACTCTGTGTTTAACATTTTGAGGAACTGTCAGACTATTTTTCAAAGTGGCTGCACCATTTTATATTCCCATAAGCAATGTAGGAGTTTCCAATTTCTGTGTATTATCACTAGCACTCATGATTATCTGTCTTTTTGATTAGAGCCATCTAATGTGTGAAGTGGTGTTCATTTGCATTTCCCTGATGCCACATGATTTTGAGCATCTTTTCATTTCTTTATTGTATGTCTTGGGAGCAATGTCTACTCCTATCTTTTACCTATTTTTAATTGGATTATTTCTTTTTTCATCATCAAATTGTAAGGGTTTTATATATATATAAAAATATATATTCTTTAATATATATATAAATATTATATTAATATTTTAATATTAATATTAATATGTTAACATTTAACATTTAATATATAAATATAATAAATATATAATAGTTAATATTAAAAAATTAAAATATATTCTTTAAATACAGGTACCTTATCAGATATATGCTTCACAAATACTTTCTTCTATTCTGTAAATTGTCCTTTCACTTCCTTGAGGATGTTCTTTGAAGCACAAAAGTCTTTCATCCTCTTTTTAAAAAAAATTTTTAAAAGATTTTATTTATTAATGAGAGAGAGAGAGAGAGAGAAAGGCAGAGGGAGAAGCAGGCTCTATGCAGGGAGCCTGACATGGGACTCGATCCCAGGACTCCAGAACCATGCCCTGGGCCAAAGACAGGTGCTAAACTGCTGAGCCACCCAGGGATCCTGAAGCACAAAAGTTTTTAATTTTGATGAAGCCCAATTTATCATTTTGTTGTTGTTACTTGTGCTATTGCTGTTTATAGCTATGAAACCATCACCAAAAACATGAAGATTTATACCAATGTTTTCTCCTGAGGGTTTTGTGTTTTTTTTTTTTTTAAGATTTTATTTTTTCATGAGAGACACAGAGAGAGGGAGAGACGTAGTCAGAGGGAAAAGCAGGCTCCCTGCAGGGAGCCCAATGCAGGACTTGATCCCAGGACCCTGGGATCACGACCTGAGCCAAAGGCAAATGCTCAACCACTGAGCCACGTAGGTGCCCCAAGTTTTATGGTTTTAATTCTTATATGTAGGTCTCTGATCCATTTTGAGTTAATTTTTGCATATGGCATGAGGAAGGGGTTTGTCTTCATGCTTTTCATATGAATTGCTTCAGCACCATTTGTTGAGAAACTAATATTTCCCATTGAATTGTTGGTACCTTCTTGAATATCAATTGACTACAAATATTTAGGTTTATTTATAGACTCTCAGTTATATTATTTGTTCTATATGTCTATTCTTATGCTAATATCACATTGTTTATTCTAGCTTTGTAATCAGGAAGGGTCAGTCCTCCAACTTTGTTCTTTTTTTCAAGATTGTTTTAACTATTCTGGGCCCCTTGAATTCCAATATGAGTATTAGTATCAGCTTCTCCGTTTCTGGAAAGAAGCCAGCTGGAATTTGATGGGGATGGCATTGAATCTGCAAATCATTTGGGGAATATTGCCTTCTTAACAATATTAAATCTTCAGATCCATGAACATGGGATGTCTTCCATTTAGTGAGATCTTCTTTAATCAATCAACCTTCTTTCAATCAACCTTTAATTATTTAGACATGGTTCCCATTAGCTCCTTGAACATATTTGTAATAGTTTATTTATTTATTTTTAAATTAATTTTTACTAGGTTTCTATTTATTTAAATTTTATCTATTAAGTCCACCTTCTCAGCTTCTTCATGGAAAGTTTTTCCTTACTGTTTTTTTATTCTGTTTGTGGAGCATACTTTCCTGTTTATTTTTGTGTCTTCCAATTTTTTTTTTTTTTCTTAAACTGGATATTTAAAATCTCACTATGGCAACTCTGGAAACCACCTTTCCCTAGTATCTCTTGTCCCCAGAATTTGTTTTGTGATTGCTGTTTGTTGTTGTTGCAAGAATTGCTGCTGTCACCATTTGTTTGTTTAATTACTTTCCTGGGCTAATTCTGTAAAGTCTATGTTTTTTATTACATGTGGCCACTGAAGTCTCTGTTCAGCTAGCTTAAAGCTTGTATGTAGTTAATGATTATACAAAGATTTTCTTAAATGTCTTGAATCAGTATGTCTCCTAAATTTTCCTAAGAGTCTCTGTATGTGTGTTATGGCATGCCTGCAATGTTTTGCCGCTTAAAATCCTGCCCTAGCCTTCACTTCTTGCTTGCGCGGAACCTCAAGATCAGCCAGGAATGAGTAATTTAGGCCTTCTTGTGTCTTTCCTGGGCCTGTGCACAACCTTGCACATACACACAGCTTTCTAGATTTCCAGGAATTTGTTGGAGCTTTTCAAAGCCCCCATTGATACTTCATTCCCTAATTTTTTCTTTTAAGTTTTTGATCAGCCAACAGGTATTACTGGTTCAGGAAGCTGCATTGTTAAACAAATACCACCGATTATTTCCAACAAACTGGGAAAAGGGTTGTTTGCACTAAGGGAGTTCTGAGTCATGTCAAATAAAGACAAGTCCTGAGAGTGGTGCCTTTTTAGGCACCATTTTAGGAGCTGCCTGATGGGTAAAACACTGTCAGTTCTCTGGGGATGCAGCTTTTGGGCAAGCCTCAAACCTGTTTCCTCCTGCAGCTGGTAGGCTGCTCATTTTCACAGTTACTGTGGTTTTGAGGCTGTTGCTTTTTAAGACTACCATGGAAGTGGGGGGGAGAAGAATGGAAATACAACAAATGAAAATGCCACAAAGCTCAAAGTTTTTACTGAGATTCAGCCATTTTTATTTAATAAATACTCCTTGTGTTGGTGCAAACCTTTGGCTAATTTCTAGAGTTTAAAGAAGTTGATTTTGAATGTTTTTGCCAGTGTTCTCATAGCTTTTCATTCTGGAAGTGCTTCTCCTATTACCTTTGTTTGTTGTTGTTTTGGGTTTTTTAAAGATTTATTTAATTATTTTAGAGAGCAGAAAGGGGCATAGGAAGAAGGAGAGAGAGAATCCTCAAGCAGACTCCTTTCTGAGCATGGATCCTGACTCGGGGCTCAATCCCAGGGCCCTGAGATCATGACCTGAGCTGCCGCTTAAACGATTGAGCCTCTCAGGCACTGTGTTACCTTTGTTTTTAAAATAATTTATTTGTCAGTGTATACAATTTAATTTTTAACAATGGCTGTGTCTAACAACTGGCATGCAAAGTTCCTGAAGATTTAACAATTGGCTCTCATGAGCCCATATCACCTAGTTCCAGTACACCACTGACAGAAGACTCATGGATGCACCCAGTTCAGCCCTGCAAACATTTAGAGTATCTGCTGGACGCCAGACCTCCAGAGATGCACATATATCCAGTACTAAACTGACTCCATATCCCTCAGCATTTAGCCCTCAGTGAGAGCTTGCTGGCAGGACCAGCAAGGCCAGTAGGATTGTCCAAGTGATGACTTGGTATGGAAGAAAAATTGGAAAAGGCTGAGCACAGGTGAGAACAGCTATAGGAACACACTGCAAGATATTGTTTCCAAGTTTAGGGATTTAATCCCAAATTGTGCCAGAGGCTGTTTTCTGATTCCTAGGTTGAAACCAAACAAAGCAAACAGGTTTTCAATTGCTTTGTAAATTCTCTAACTGGAAATCTTCGAGAAGCACTGGCAAAGGTATGAGTGGTGAGGTGGATGATAGGGTAAACGTTTCCATTAGATGAGCTCTGAGGAATGTGTACCTTAACTCCTGCTCTGTGAAGTGGGAAAAAAAGTATTTTTAAAAACTTTTTCTTTTGTTCAAATAATAATGACATCTGCTTTGGGATTATGGTCTGACATTTTGCTGTTGGGGTGCACTTTAATTATGATTAACAACCACAAGGATTATGAGGCAGGGCCTTGCTTGGGCCAGCACTGCTGCAAAAAAGCATAGTGACTTCTCCTGACACACAGCATGAGCATTCCCTGGCTTCCTCAAACTCAAAGTCTGGAGATTCCTGATAGAAGTCGAAGCACAGCAGGGTGATTGTATCTCTTCTCCAGAACTTTGCCTACCTCCCCTTTCCCAAACAGAGATCAGCAGACAGGCAGGGACACTTCAAACTCAGTGTTTCACATTCCACCTACTTGTTTACTTAGGTGTTTATTGGCTTGCCTTAATCATTCCACAAATATTCCCTAGGGCATCGTCTGTGTGTCTAATGCTGGTTTAGCACTGCAGAGAGCTGACATTTAGGATGGACATTTGAGGAGTTTGGAGAACTGGGCTCCCCTGCTGGCAGTTTATAGAGCTCCATCTGATAAGATTCAAATCAGTTCCTCATGCACAAACTGGTACAAGTACATTCTCCAGAAAAGTCCAGCATTTTCCCATCCTCCAGGCCTTTATTTTGTTAATTCTGCCTGGAAGGTGCTTTCTCTACATTTTCTGCAGGACTATGGTCTCTCCTTACCTGTTGGCTGGACCTTGTCTCTTGGTGGGGAGAAGTTGGCACCTGGGAGTGCCCAGCCCCGGGACCAGGGACAATTCCTTTAGGAAACAACTACTCGGAACCAGGCCCTGTGCCAGCCCCCGGGGATATTCCCACTGACATGGGCACAGTTCTGTCCTCAGGGAGCCTACAGTTCCAGGAACAACGAAATAGGGCAGCTGGGAGAGCAGCCTGTCTAGGGCCGGGGTGGGGCACGAGGAGACGTCAATCATTTCTCCTGGCTGGGCGGGGCCTTCTTAGATGACGTCATCCTTTAGGTGACTCTTGACAGTGGAGTGTGCCAGGTGGCCAAGAGAGGAAGGGCACTCTTGGCAAAGGGACCATCCTGAGTTCAGGAGCCGAGTCAGTGGGTGTGAGGGGCGAGCCATTCTATTCCTGTTGAATCGAAATGAAAGCCCAAGTATCCTTGATGGCTGATAGGATGTGTAGGTCAACTTAAGAATGGCCTAAAATGTCTATGACAGGTAAAAAAAGAAGACAAAATAGGCCTATTTTTGCTCATTTTAAAATATTGGAAAAAAATTCAGGTGAATTCGGAATGCTTTTTATTGTCTCCTTTGTACTTCCCTGTCTTTTAAAAATTAAAATAATTGTCTGCATTACCTGCTGCCCACGCACTCCTCTGTCTGCAGGGGGCGCACCAGCGGCCATCCTCCCTCTTTCAGGATGGTGGGCGGGGCCTCTCCGGCCGGTGTGGAACTGACGATTGGCTGGCTGGGCTGTTCGTCACGGCGTCCCGCCCCCGCCCTACGTCACATGACGCAGCCCATCATGGCGGTAGGGTCGCAGCTGCCCTGGCCCGCGGCTCCGCAGGGCTGCTGCCGTTGCTGCTGTTGAGGGGTGGCGGCGGCGGCGGCACAGGCGGGCGGGCGGGAAGGATGGTGTTTCTGTGGTCCGAGCGGCGGGTGCGGACCAGGAGCCAGGTTGAGGTTTGGCCGAAGCGACCTGTGCTCTGGAGCAGCCGGCGCGGGTGCCGCTGAGGCAGGCAGGACCGACTGACGGACAGACCGACGGAAGGCGACCCGAGAGCCGGCCCCGGGGCCGCGCCGTGGCGAGATGCCGGGGCCGCCGGCATTGCTGCTGCTGCTGTTGCTCCTGGCCGCCGGCAGTGCCGGGGCCGCGCCACTTCCGCAAACAGGTGCAGGTGAGCAGGCCAGCTGCAGGGACCGGGCTGCGGGAACCCAGGCTGCGGGGCCACTGCGACGGGGGTGGCGGGGGAGGAGGCGGGGGCGGGCCCGGTCCAGCGTCGGCGCCGAGAAATCGGAGGGCCTGCCGGGGCGGGAGGCCCGGGGACGCGAGCGATTAGGGAGGTTTCTGCCGCAGGGGCGTGGGGTGGGGGAGCGGGAAGCCTCTCCAGGGCCGAAGCGGGGGCGAGGCGATGCGGTTGGGGCCGAGGAGGACGGCGAGCCGGGTGGCAGCGTCGACCCCTCCCCAGGTAGGCTGCGGTACCAGCCCTGAACCTGTTGCCCGAAGGTCCTCAGCCTACATCCCTTTCTGGCAATTCTGCTTCCATTTCAGATGTCACCTGCCTCCTGTGCGTTTCTCACCTCTTATAATAAGAACCGTTTGTTAGCCCTAATCCTCCTTAAATGCAAATGACTTGGTGAGATGTGCGGAGTTTTTCTTCGCTCCCTGCAACTTGTTCTGAAGTTGTAAATTGATTTTAGACGCTGAGCTTTTTATTCGGATTGAATCTCTGGGGATGGGAAGGAAACAAGTCTGTAAATATTTTCTATTTTAGGAAGCCAGTGATTAGAGTAGCAGCCTTTGAATAACTATTGACAGAATGGCCCAAGGGTGATTGAAGTTTCTATTTTAGCTACGTCAGTGTGTGATTTTTTTTCTCCCCATTTTTTTCGACGTCGTTTTCAGTTGTGGTTTATTTTCCTAGATAAAACTTTACCTTAGGAATGCGTCTTTAGTTGGGTCTTTTCTGTTTTGTTTTGTTTTGCTTAAAAAAAATTCTGGGTTAAGATCTAGTGCTTATCTTTAATAAGGAGAGACTGAAACTTCATAGAGTCATGAAATTTTAGAATTGGAAGAGACCTTAAAGAAAATTGAGTCTGATGTCTTTGTTTTGCAGTTGAAGATACTGAGGTCCTGAGGGTCAAATGACCTACCCAAGGTGACACAGCTAAATTGTAGGTGGAGCCACATCTAATACCCAGGTCTTAGATTCCCCTAGTTGTGTGATTTTTCCACTTCTCACTTCAAGACTTGTAAGTGTTTAGGCATACTCTTGACGTTAAGAATTATTTTTAAATGAAATTCACTGGGTACACAATGTGGAAGGTATCTTACCCAGTAAAGACAAACACATCTACAATGAAAGTTATATATAATTGTTTCAGAGCTACACCAGATTATGTCATTGAGTGTGTTAGTTGAGTTTTAACTGTTATCATTGTACCATGTAACATCTAAGTTATTGCCACTGCCTTAGATCAAATATTTGTTAGGTGAATTCTGTTTTCTGATCTGGTAGATATGGAAAGTGAATGTTATTAGGAGGGTTTGCAGTAACAGAAAGTACTCGGGAAGTTGTAAAAGACTGTATGGAAAGATGTTGATGTTGATATTGAAAGAAACTATATGGTAAAATTGAAAATTAGCACTAGAGTAAGATAGTGGATAAAGAGTATTCAGTGAAGGGATTCAAGAAGTTTCCAGATGACTTTGCACTTAAATTTTTATATTTTTTGAAAAACGGATTCTATGTGAAAAGCTATGGAAATGTGTCTGCCTATAAACCTCTTGACATGATTTTTATTCCATTCTTTCACTATTTTATGGAGTTGTGAATCATAAAATCCGAGGGTTTTTCAGAGCATTGTAAAACATAAATAATCAAGAAAATTAATCCATAAATAGAAATACCAAATTTTGGCATTAATAAGACAAATATTTGGTGATGTATAGCTGCTTTTGCAGATTTTCTCTTCATATTCTGTTGCTTAGAAGGTATGTGATTAGACATGTGGCATATGAATGACAGGTACCTAAGGTTAAATTCTGTGGAAAAGATGCACAATCACACATCGATTTGGGGGTTTGTATTACCATCCAAAAGAGATGATTAATCCTGGTTATGGAGATGGATTCTTGATGAAGATGTATTAGGCCAAGGAGAATAAAGAAACATTTGAGCTAATCCTGGGAAGTGATCTCACTGGTTAAGAAGGAGGAACCCCTCTTGAACATAGAAGCTAGGTAAAAGAGCAGTTAAATGTTGAAAACATAGTAACTCTCGAGCCTTTGATTATCTGAGGGACTGGCCATTTTCAAATTAAGGACAGATGCATCACATAGTATTTTTTATCTCCTTGGCATTATTCTTTCTACTTAAATTTTAAACTGGTTTCTCCAGTGCCTTGGAGAAAGAATGGCTTATCAAAAATAGGTTGGAAAAAATACTTGGATTTTATCCTTTGCCAGTCCATTTGCATGGGGAAAGAAATGAGGCAGTTAACTAAAATTAAGCCAAAATTCATTTCTAGGTTCGGAAGTTGAAAAGGGTACTTACATATTCGGTCATAATTAAGCTTTGTAAATATGTGGATTGCCTTTGTCTATCAGGCAAGAAGGTCTTTCTTTCTTTCTTTCTTTCTTTCTTTCTTTCTTTCTTTCTTTCTTTCTTTCTATTTTAATTCCTGTTTGGTAAAATACAGTGTTATATTAGTTTCAGGTGTACAAGGAAGGCATTTCTTGCTTGAACTTTATTTTGGGCCTCTCTTTATTGCTCTGGGGGTTTTGTATATGCCCTCTTTGGGGGCCTCTTCCTGAGAATGTATATTTCTGCAATGGCCCTTGTTAGGTAGATGGAGATCTTGTTGGTCCTCACTAGGAAGCTTACATAAAGGGAGAAAGTCCACTGTTTTCACACACAGTTAAGTTACTAAACTAAGGTTACAGTTGAGAAATTATTTTCTCCAGGTCATACTTATCAGATCATTCTTCTCTTAGAAAACATTTATGTACCTTTTATATGATTCTTAGGATTCAGATCATAAAGATGGATCTTCTGTTTGTATTTGTGAAGGCATTCCTTTAAGTCCACAGTTTGTTATTAATATTAGGATAGTGGTTAGACAAGGAAACCCACTTCTATTGTTCTGTGGCATATTAGGTCACCGAGGACAGAGGAAGCTTTTTAGCAGTTCCAGATAAAGGAGCTCACGGAAGTCTGTGAAGCCGGTGGGACTCAGCTACTTATTAAACAGCAGCTTGTGAAACCGGGGCTCTGGTTTTAGGTTAAACAAACAGACTTGGATCTTGAAAAAGATTCTGCAGTAAAGGAAGTGCTTTCTAAAAGTGTGAATTTTTGTGTTTATTTCAATAGCTTCTGGGAAATAAAAATGATTTTTAACAGACTTCCCATGCAGATGATTTCATGATTTCTGGCTGTAAGGCCTGAAATTTGATTTCGGTCAGCAATGTTGTGGTTGCTCTTAGTCGGTAGTGTTTAGGGGTTAACTAAATATGTTCATTTGCACAGTAATAGGAAGTCTGTAGAAAAGTCTTGTTGCTGATCAGCACTGAAGTTATCAAATCCCTACACTTTTGCTGATATCAATGTGCTGACTCTTCATGCAATTCTCCTAAAATTTAGAGTCCTTGGGCTTGCTGTGTCACTTGGATAGCAGCTGTATATATCATAAAAAAGACTTTGTAATGAAAATGAAATTTATTGTAAGGGGTGGCCAGGGTTCTGCAACAAATGAGTCCTCAAAAAATCCTTGTAGGTGGATGTATCAAAAGAAGCCAACCTTTCAGTCCCGTTAAGAAGGAAAGTTGTGAACCAGTCACGGGAGTGAGTATTCTGGACAGAGCTTGGACTTTGGAGTCTGTCTGTGGCGGAGGCCTCCCCTTGCCACTTCAATAGTATTGAGACCTTGGGCCAGTTACTTGACCTCTCCAAGCTTCACAGAACTCAGCTCAGAAAAAGAATGGTGATATTTTCCCTAAGGGTTGTGGGAAGGTGAGGAGGTCATGTCATGTATGCCATGCCTGCTATGTTAGGCTTCTTCATTGCTTCAGATTTCCTTGTAAAATTGGTGGGTTACCATGGAATCGACTAATGGTGAGTGGTATAGTTCATAGAAGAAACTCAAAGGTAGCTGCTTATCATGGCATGCCTAAAATTTACTGGATTTAAAAACCTTTGTTACTTAAAATAACTTGTTATATGATGGGTGAAGAGGAGATCCTTCCCAGAGAAATCTGGCTTATTTAAGGATAATGCATAGGCTGGTATTGTTACTTCTTGAAATTCATAATGTTGAGGAATTGTGCTAGAAATTTTTAGGATGATCTGGATTAGTCCACTTTTATGTAATAAACCTGTTTTTAAATGTCAAGATTATTAAAGCTCTTGCATGTGAACATTTTCTGGTTTTAATGTACTTAAAGGAACTACAAGCAATGTAGGTCTAGTTGATCTCAAACAAAAACTGTACTTGAATAAAGCATCCCTGAAAACAGCCTGCTAAACTGGGCCCTTAGAAAGTATCATTTGGAGGGATGAATATGACTGAATTGCTTCCTCTCTTTCTTTTAAAGCCATATATTTTTGGAGTCTTCTAGCTGTGCCTTACTCTTCTTTAAAGGTTTATTTATTTTATTTTATTATTATTTTTAAGTCTAAGTAATTTCCACACTCAACGTGGGGCTCAAACCCACATTAAGATCAAGAGGCGCAAGCTCCTCTGACTGAGCCAGCCAGGCGCCCCTTAAGAGGTTTGTTTATTATTACTCAGGCATGAGGAAAGGAATATTAGAAAGAGGAAAAGGTGTACAGATGCCCCTGGTCTAAAACAGACTGCTATCTAGGGTCTTTTCTGAATTTGATTTTCAACTTTTCTGTAAATCTTCATATGAAGACAATGTAAGAGAAAGCTGAAGAAATATGGTAAAATCAGTGCGTCAGAGCAAAATATTGGAGTGAAGTATTTTTAAATTGTTAGCAAGTGACTAATTTGGAATGGTGCCTTGGCATTACAGTTATTTGCCACAAAGAACAGGCATATCAGAAAAATAACCTCAGTATTTAAAAAAAAAAAAAAGAAAGAAAAAGGTGTTTTTTTCCCCCAAAGGTTAGCACAATGCGGAGGTTCCAGATTTCATTTGACTTTATTGTGATTCAAATGGGAAAAATGAGAATTGTTGTTGCCAAATGCCTCAGGTACCCGAAACCATAGCATGGGGAGCACCTCTCATTCTCCCTGGCCCATCTGGGGCTAAGCCAGTGCTCTGCTGCTCTTCCCCCCACTACAAAAGAGTGACTCTGTACTCTTCTATCCTCCTGGGGCTTGGAGAATGGTGATGGCACACCTTTTATATTTGACAGTTTGGCAGATTTTGCGTTTCATCATATGTGTTTGTTTATAAGGCCTCAATTATCATCAAGTCAGATGGGCACACCAAGACTATGTGCCATGGCGGGCTAGGGTAGACCCTGGCCTCCGGCATCTGACTGTAGTTTGGGAAGCATTGGTCAGGCCCAATTGATGCAACCAGATTTCTGCTATAGGGCATCTGGGGTCCCTGCCTCCCCTCTCCACCTTTGTGGCACTTTAAGAGCAAAATTAATCTGCTTCTTATTTGTAAATTATCTTCAGCTCTCCATATAGTCTCCATGTGTTGTCTGGCTCTTCCAACACATATGTGCTGTTGTCAGTTTCTTTCTGTTCTTTTCACCTCTTTGCAGCCCCGCCTCCCTACCAAGAACTTTCTTCTTGCCCAGATCCTAGAGATCCCCTCCCCCAATGAACTCCTACTAGAGTGTTTGCTTGTAGAACTAGAGGTTCTGTAAGGTGTGGGATGAAAACATTGGAGCCTCAGTTTTTATTTGTTTTCATTCTGTTCTTTAAACATTTTGACTTATGTGACTTTTTAAGGTACAGAATATACTGGCACACTAACATTATGCTTTGTAAATCAGTGTGCATGAAATGGAAGGAATGCAAAGAAAATTTACTGATGGGCTCTGATTAGAAAAGGTTTGGATTGGCTGTACCAGTCTATCATTTGCATTTAGCAAATACCACTGGTTTCTTTAAGCCTCGTCCCTTCACCGGACTGCAAGGACTGTGTCCTATATCCTATTTCTGGTGTTTGCATGATATCTCACAGGTTGTGGACACTCAGGCAAAGTTTGTGGGGTGAGGATGGTACCAGAGAACGAAGTTCACAGACCAGTTCTCCAGAGAGTGTGTGAGCTAAAAGGAGAGGATATAAGTTTGGAGCCTCTCATTCTCTTGCAAACTTCGCTTTTTTATCCAGCCATAGGCCATTGCCTGGGCTTTATAGTTGATTGATTGATTGACTGATTGATTTAAAGATTTTATTTATTTATCATGAGAGACACAGAAAGGAGGCAGAGACACAGGCAGAGAAGCAGGCTCCATGCAGGGATCCCGACGTGGGACCGGATCCCGGGTCTCCAGGATCATGCCCCGGGCTGAAGGCGGCGCTAAACCGCTGAGCCACCGCCCCCCCCCTCCCCCCCCCCCCCCCCCCCCCCGGCTGCCCTAGTTGTCTTATTTTTAATAATAAACCTTCTCTTTTAGGACACTTTTAGATTTACAGAAAAATTGCAAAGATAGTACAAAGAGTTCCTGCATATCCATTACCCAATTTTCCCTCTTAACATCTTACATTTGTGTGGTAAGGAGCCAATACTAATTAATACATCATTATTAACTGAAGTCCTACTTCATTCATATTTTTAAAAATATTTTATTTATTCATGAGAGACACACAGAGAGAGGCAGAGACACAGGCAGAGGGAAAAGCAAGGCTCCATGCAGGGAGCCCGATGTGGGACCCAATCCTGGGACACCAGGATCATGCCCTGACCTGAAAGCACTCAGCTGCTGAGCCACCCAGGCGTCCCTTCATTCATATTTCTTTAACGTTTCCTTAGTGTCCTTTTTCTGTTCCAGGATACTACATTGGATTTAGTTGGCACATCCCCTTAGGCTCCTTTGCTGTGTTCCCCTTTTTTAAATGATCTTGACAGTTCTTGAGGAGTTTGATGTTCTTCTCATTGATTAGGCTGGGGTCCTATGTTTCTGGAAGGAAGACCACAGAGGCAAAGTGCCAGTCTAATCACATATCATGTCAGGAGTACATGCTTTCAACATGACTGGTTTGGCAGCTTTCTCTATTGTAAAGTTTCTTTTTCTTTCCTCCTCCATGGTACATATAGCCCACATTTAAGAGGTGGTGAGTTATGCTCCACTTCCTGGCCAAGTACCTATATATTTTATATGGTATTCTTTGGTATGGGAGATTTAACTCATCTTCCTCATTAATTTTCTTACTCAATTATTTATATTAGAGTGGGCACATAGATATTGATTTTACATTTGGGGTTATAATCCAATATCATCTTATTTATTTTCCTGCTCAGAGTGTACCAGCTTTGGCCACTGGAGCTCCTTCACTTGGCTCTGGTACCATCACCCCCCACTCCCACCTTTAAAAAAATTTTTTTTTTCATGTTCTTTCTTTCTGGCACTGAAGAAGCTATAGGCTCATCTTATATTTTTTCCTGTCCAGTCCTAGAATGAGCCATTTATCCAGTATCTTGGTTTCTTTTTTTGGAGAATGGCATTAGAAACCAAGATGTGGGCCCTGGATTTATTCACTGCTACTGGGGCATGTATAATGGGGTTTTGATCCTCTGCTTCCTATACCTAATCTTATGTGTTGGGAAGAAGAGAGAGAGTAAAAGAGATTTTGGAAGGATGAAGGACCTTAGGAGCAAATGACTTAGCAAGGCCCTGGCGATGTTTTCTGTCACTTGACTACCTATTAACCAACTATAAACATTGCCATAAGTACTCTACATCCCATGTTTGTGATAGAATGATGTTGACAGGATGTTATTTTTATTTTTAGAGCAATAGGTATTTGAAAAATAGATGTGATTTATTCTCTCAAAAAGCAGCCTAATCTCTGAGAATATGAGGGAAACCTCTTAGGCTTAAGAATTTAATTAGGATTATTTTAGGGGGTCTGTCAGCTTTGGCAGTTGTTGAATTGTAGGTAACTCCTTTAATTGGTAATTTTTTAATTGGTAAAAGTTTACAGGGAGCTTTGGACTTGTTTTTTTTTTTTTTTTATGGTGAAAAAATTTATATTTAGATTTATAGCCGGCTGGACTCAGTTTAGATGATCCCAATTTTGTTGGCAACATCCAAAGCATCATAGTCAGGAGCCAGTCGAACATATGCTTTCTTCTCTCCATCAGGCCTGATCAAGGTGTTGACCTTGGCCACATCAATGTCATAGAGCTTCTTCACAGCCTGTTTGATCTGGTGCTTATTGGCCTTGACATCCACAATGAACACAAGTGTGTTGTTGTCTTCTATTTTCTTCATGGCTGACTCAGTAGTTAAGGGGAACTTGATGATGGCATAGTGATCAAGCTTGTTTCTCCTGGGGGCGCTCTTTCGAGGATATTTCGGCTGCCTTCGGAGACGCAGGGTCTTGGGTCGTCGGAATGTAGGTGACGTGCGGATCTTCTTTTTTTTGTGACTGTGCACGCCTTTCAGCACCGCTTTCTTAGCTTTCAAAGCCTTTGCTTTGGCTTCGGCTTTGGGAGGGGCAGGGGCTTCCTTCTTCGCCTTCGGCGCCATCTTCGTGAAAGGGTGGACTTGTTTTGATCATTTTACAGAGCTCTTCATTTTTTTTTTTTTTCACTTTTAGTTTTGGGTAATTTCAAACATTTTCAAAAGTAAATGATCTTAACGTACCCATCACCCAGCATCAACAATTTTTAATTTATGATGAATCTTGTTCACCTGTGTGCTTCCTACTAGCTCGGCCACTCCCTTGCTTTGCTATAAATGCCATGGTACCCATTGAGCTGTAAATGTTTCAGGAAGAAGTGAAGATGTTTTTATAAAATGGTACACTTGCATGAAGATCGCTGAGGTATTTGTAGAAATGCAGATTTTTGGACCACAAACCAACTGAATCAATTCTGGAGGTTGGCCTGGGAATATGCCTTTATAATACATTTTTGGTGATTTCTCTGCCCCCACAACATAAATATTTTATCTTCTACTAGAGATAAGATAAAATCAATTACTTGGGGGAAATCCGTTGACTTGGGTAACTAGTGAGACTCAAGGAAGGAAGAACAATTTAAATTTTAAAAATTAATGTCAGGGATCCCTGGGTGGCGCAGCGGTTTGGCGCCTGCCTTTGGCCCAGGGCGCGATCCTGGAGACCCGGGATCGAATCCCACATCGGGCTCCCGGTGCATGGAGCCTGCTTCTCCCTCTGCCTGTGTCTCTGCCTCTCTCTCTCTCACTGTGTGCCTATCATAAAAAAAAAAAAAAAATTAATGTCAACACCTAAATTCTGGAGAGATTTATACTCCTGACCACGGTATGTGGATATCATTCTGAGGAATCTTCCTGTGAAAAGTAGGTATGCAATAACCACAAAGGAATTTTTTTTTTTAAGATTTTATTTATTTATTCATGAGAGACACACACAGAGAGAGAGGCAGAGGGAGAAGCAGGCTCCACGCAGGGAGCCTGATGCAGGACCCGATTCCGGCACCCCAGGATCACGCCCTGGGCTGAAGGCAGGAGGAGCTAAACTGCTGAGCCACCCAGGGATCCCCAACCACAAATTTAAATACTGCAGGGCAGAACAGTCACAGCTCTAAATGCCCCCCCCCCCCTTTTTTAAATTTTAGCTCTTTCTCTGAAAGTCAGTATAAATAACAACTTCTTTATATTTTATAAATATCCTATATAAATAATCAGCAAAAACTTTGAGCTGATAACCTGACAGTCAGATGCCAGTGTTATGAGCTGAGAGCCTCATGGTGTAAACGTGCCAGCCCTGGACTGCCCAGGGTTTTGCCCACTGGAGCTCAGATTTAGCAAGGAAATTAAGCTAGAGCAGGCATTAGTAACCCAGTGGCATTCCTGATTCCCCAGGTGAGACATGCACGCTAGTGTGTGAGAGCCCTGGATTCGTGACCTATTCAGTAACTTTCAGAGCTGTTTCTTTCCAGGATAATATCATGTCATTAATGTCTTGCTCTCAAAAAGTTTATTTTTCTAAGCTAGTTTATTTTAAAATAGTCTGGGATTTGTAGCCTATTTCATATTTTTCAACAAGTACTTTCTTTTTAGCCAGTTGATATATTTTTGTATATTTGCTGTGGATGTATTGGTATGTACAAAATAGTCTTATGATGAGCTAAAGAAAGTACACCATTTAATCTCTGAAACAGCTACATTGTAATGATTGTATAATCAGTCCAATTTGATTAAGAACATCCTGGGCTCACAAGCTAGTACAGATAATTTAGGACTGTTGTTTTTGGCAACATCTGTATGGCTTGGATGGGAGAAAAAAAATTGAGTTACAAGCATTTATGATAGTGATTTTTGAGAGGGAAGTTGCTTTTATCCAAGGTAAAAACACTATTATTTAATTTTTTTAGAGTTTATGATTTTTTTCCTCCTTAAGGCCCATGTTCAGAGTCCATCCTGAAAACATCTTTTTTTCCTTGTTTGCTTTACTGCCCAGGAGTTTGACATGATGACACTGCAACCTTTAATTATAGGAAGTAAATCTCAAAGGCATCGTGGACTTATTCGAAGGTCGAGTAGAATGAGTGTGCAATCATTTTGCACATTTATAGTAGCTACTTTAACCAGTTTGCAATTGTGAAATTTTGTAGTTCAGCATTTTTATTGCAAAACCAGAGCCTTGTAGTCTTTTGGTTGGTTGCCTCTCAGATGAGCCACTGAATTTAAGTTGAAAGTCTTTTTAAGTATTTTTCACATTGCAATTTCTTCTCCAAACCCCTGATAAATTCAGCCTGTGCTCCTTTCATAAGGAAAGAAATTCCTCTTCCTGGTTCCACCTGGCAGTGTGCCTGTGAGGACTGTTCTCTGTGTCAGCCGTAACGGTTACTTTCCAAGGATCTAGCCTGCCAGTCACACAGCGCAGAGCCCCACTTGACTTTGGCTTCAGACTATTATTAAAACACAACACCAGGACACTGATTGCTAGTGAGGCATAGAAGAGTAACAAACTTACCAAAATAGTCCCCTGGGAACACTCCACTGAGGCCTGCTACCTGGGTGCAACCCAGAAGTCTGTCGTTTAACTTCATTTTCTTAAGAAAAATAAAAAGTACTTTAGTAAAAGATCTGATTTCTGGTATTAACTGTACAGGTACTTGGTAGACTCATAAAATTTTGGAATTATATATATATATATATATTTTTTTTTTTTTAAATTTTGGAATTATAAATCCTCGTGTAGAGTTTTAAAGCTAGCGTGCTGGCTCATAGGTGAAGGCACTGAGGCCCAGAGAAGTTCGATAGCAAGTTTGAACCTGTGTTGCCAGTCAGTGGCAGACCTGATTGCAGTAAGAGGGCCCTTCACAGCCAGGTACCCCCTGTGCCCCACCCATTCACCAAGTGCACTGCTTCCTCCCCTCAGAACACTTTCATTTGGGTGATGCATACATGTACACACAAAGGCTAGTCCCGATCATTTCTCCTCTGGATCAGTCTTTTAAAATTTATTTATTTGAGAGAGCACAAGCGGGAGGGGCAGAGGGAGAGAGAGAGAGAATCTTAAGCAGTCTCCACACTGAGTGCAGAGCTGGACATGGGGCTCGATCCCACCACCCCAAGACCATGACTTGCACAAAAATCAAGAGTCAGTCACTCAACCGACTGAGCCAACCAGGCGCCCCTATTTATTTCTATTTATTATCTGAAAGTACAGACATGAATTTTTTTTAAAGATTTTATTTATTTGAGAGAGCTTGCCAGTGAGGGGAGGGATAAAGGGACAGGGAGAGTGAATCCCAGGCAGACTCTGCATTGAGCACGAGCCTGACACAGAGCTATATCCCATGACTCTGAGGTCATGACCTGAGCCAAAATCAAGAGTCGGTCATTCAGCTGACTGAGCCACCCAAGTGCCCTGGAGATGAAATTTAAATGTAGTTGTCGTATAGTTGATTCTTAAAGTACTAAAGATAATTACTTACTGAAAATTAGGAAGCTAAAGTGAAGACTTCTATAAAGAGGCTCAAAACCCACATTCATGTTTAACTGTTTTAAAAATTTTATTTATTTTTTATTTTTTATTTTTTAAAAGATTTTATTTATTTATTCATGAGAGACAGAGAGAGAGAGAGGCAGAGACACAGGCAGAGGGAGAAACAGGCTCCATGCAGGGAGCCTGACGTGGGACCCGATCCGGGGTCTCCAGGATCACACCCTGGGCTGAAGGCAGGCGCTAAACCGCTGAGCCACCAGGGCTGCCCTGTTTTAAAAATTTTATAAGAAAAACAGTTTAGGGGCACCTGGGTGGCTCAGTCAGTTAAGTGTCTGCCTTCTGCTCAGGTCATGATCTTGGGGTCCTGGAATCCAGCCCTGTATCAGGCTCCCTGCTCTCTGGGGAATCTGCTTCTCCTTCTCCCTCTGCCCTTCCCCCCCGCCCCCCATGCTTGCTCTCTCTCAAATAAAATTTTTTTAAAAATTAGTTTTAGTTTCTACCTATGAGATGAAGTTGTACTGTTTAAAGGTGATAAAAATATTTCTGACTTTTAGGCAATGTAATCATAAACTTGTAAACATGAAAAGTTCTTCAAACATGAATTTGTATGCTTTTGTGGAGGAATGAACCCTTGTTAGAATTTGCTAAGTGCTGCAGATCCCAAGAATAATGCTCATTGGCAGGTATTTTGTGTATATTTTTAAGATTCACAGATAGGTATTGAGAAACGTATGTGGAGTTGTAGACAAGTGTCACTTTCTCTTTTTTTCTCAACTCTTTAAGACTACCTTCCTAATTTATGCCTTACATCCCATCCTTTTCTAGCCCTGGCTTCCTTTCAGGGCTTAGTCATCAGGGACATCCTTCTCTGTCACCTGTGTTTTCTCCTGGACCCCTTCTTTCAGTTAACATACAATAGAACAACTTTATATATGTACATATATTATATATATATAAATTCCATTATGTGCTAAACTGCTGAGCCACCTGGGCTGCCCAGTTTCTTGATTTTAAAACAGGGCTAATAGGGCAGCCCCGGTGGTGCAGTGGTTTAGCTCCGCCTGCAGCCCAGGGCGTGATCCTGGAGTCCCATGTCAGGCTCTCTGCATGGAGCCTGTTTCTCCCTCTGCCTGTGTCTCTGCCTCTCTCTCTCTCTCTGCATCTCTATGAATAAATAAATAAAAAATCTTTAAAAAAATAATAAAACAGGGCTAATAATAGTCCCTACCTCAAAGGCTTGTTGTGGGTTTGGGTGAGTATGGAATAGTGCCTGGCATGTAGTAAGTGCCATTTAAGTATCAACTTTTTATAACCACCTGGGCCAAATCACCATCATTTCTTGGGTTAATTGTCATATCAGAAATGTATTCCCTGGTCACTTTATATAAAATAATGAATCTTTCCCATCTACTGTTTAATTTTCCCACATTGCTTATCACTGTCTGAGGTGCTGTATATTTATTTACCTTATTGTCTGTCTCCCTCCACGAGAATGTAAACTGTGAGTGTGGGATCTTCTAGATTCCCAGAATATAGCAGATGCTTAGTCTGCCCTATGGAAGATGCTTAGTAAACATTTGTTGAATGAAGGATGTGTGGGGTGGGACTTGCTGACTCGTGGACTTCACAGTAGGGTGATGGAACAGCTGTGTGGCTAGAAGACACCCCACCCCTATAGCTCTTTTAGTTATCTATAGATCTTTTATCTTAGGCTGGACACTTGAGTGTCTGGAGGCACCTGGATATATTGGGTTAAATTATCATTGGGTTTATTTTTCTATATATAAAGATGTATCAGTGAAGCATTATCAGGTAGGAAACCGTAGATCATCTTGCCTGCATGTATTATAGACACTTGTCAAGGTCAGTATCATTAGCAGTTCTGACTTTATTACAAAGATCATACTTAAAAAATAAAACTTTATTATGGAGAATTTTGAACATGCATAGAAGTAGACAGAAGAGTAGAATGAATCCTCTGTACATATCCCTAAGTCCCAACCATGCCTATGGCCAGTCCAGCTACATCCATCACAATTCTGCTTCCTCTCTGAAGAAAGAACTTTCAAAGACATATTGCCTAAGAATACATTTCAGTTGTATTAGCAGGAATTTCAGTTAGATCTTAGGAAGCTAGAAAATTTCAGAGACCATAGACTCTATATAAAGGTCTTGTAGGAAATTAAATATATATAATATATATTATATATATTTAATATATATAAAATTAAAATTAAATATATATAATATATAATATATATATAATATATAAATAAAGGAAAAAGGTAGACATGTTTTTCTAGAGTATTGAAGGTCTACCCTCCCTGGGAAGTAAGGAGCAGACATTTAGGTCATTTCTCCCATCCTCTGGGTCCTATTGTGCAGAAATTGTGCTGGCTTAGTGTTGTGAATCCAGTACTGCCTTTGATTTACCTGTACATTTCTACAGATTTCAACAGGAAGTCATATGGAAAGACAGAATGTCCTTTCCCCTAGATGTTAGTGGGACACTGAAGTGACCAGTTATGGAGGAAGAAGCCCTGGGAAACTGGCCACGAATTTCTACTTCTGGGACCAGATGCTGCCTCTTCCTGAGCTGGCTTCCTGAACTACAGGAAGATCATGATTCAGAGCTGTTACAAACATCTGAGTACTGTCGATTATTCCACAACCTAACTATGCCATTGACTTCATTAAGATTCATAAGATATTATCCCTGCCGTTGTTTTCCCATGGGGTAAGGACACAGCAATCTGATAGAAGTCATGGAAATCTGACATTCCTTTGGCCCAACTGTTATGTTAGAGGAACTCTTCTGTGGTAGTCTCCATCCTAGTTAGTGTTTTCTAAATTGGAATGAAATGAACCTTTGATAGCAGTTCGATGGAAAAGGCTGAGATGAAAGCAACTTCATATAAAATGATCTCATTCACAGGTATTCCATCAGCACTCAAATTACATAACCTTTCCACAAGTACTAGAGAACAGTTGGGTTGGCTGACCTTGAAATCATTTTTGAACAGAAAGAACACTTCACTGTGATTAGCACACGGTGCAGTTTGTTTTTCTAGGCTGTTGATATTCTGGCTTAGGGGTCTTTGTGGAATCTTTGATTCATCAACTAGATCATCAATGCACTATTTACTGTTCTGTGTGGTTGGGCGTATTTGGTGCTATGCTTCATTTTCTTTTTCTAAAATTAAAATATGTTAGGGACGTTCTAGATTATTTAATGTTATAAATAGATGTATTGTTACACTAAGGCAAGGAAAACATTTAGTGACTTAAGATTCTGTGCACAGGAAAGCTTTATGATCTATCATAAGGGTTTGTAATTTCGAGGTGTTAAGTAGAAATGCATGATGTGCAATGATTTTCTGAAATTTTTCCCCCCAAGTAGTATGATGATGATTCATTTTACTAGGACTCCAGGATGTGAAGCTACTTGTCAGGATATTGGAAAAGGTCCAATTATTAGTCCTATCCTTGCAGGAAAAAAGAGAAAAAAAAAGCCAAAACTTTGTATTTAGAAGTGGACTTTATGTCAGGACCAGTTTGGAAGATCTCTAGTCCTTAGCTTCTGTGAGCCGTACAGAGTTCCCCTTGTCTAGTCAGCCCAGTGGCCACCGGTTTTCATCTTTAAGTAGACACAGAAATCTCTTATGTGAATTTCCAGAGGCCAGAAGTTAAAGAAGAGAGAACATGGGAGGGTGACATCCACATCTGACACTTGTCTCACTGGTCCTTTCCATTCCCAAGTCACTGCATCCTGGGAAACCAGAGAGGAAGGCAGTGCATACTTGTCCCAGGTCCTGCCCAAGATGGATCCCTCACCAGGGGAGATGGTGTTCCTGAATTATCAACTGTGTACAGCATTACAGGCCAAATTAAATCCCTGTCTAAACCAACACCCGCCTCCCCCAGTCCCTCAGAAGGTGATGGTATTTGGAGACGAGGTCTTTAAAGAAGTGAATATGTTAAAATGAGGCTATTAGCTTCTTGGTTCCTAATCCAGTATGACTGGTGTCCTTATAAGAGGAAGTTTGAAAATACAAAGAGATCAGGGATGTGCAAAAAGCAGAAAGACCACGTGAAGGCACGATGAGAAGACAGCTGTCCTCTGTAGACCAAGGAGAAAGGCCTCTGAAGGAACTAACCCTGCCACACCTTGATCCTGGGTTTCCAGCCTTCAGAACTGTGAGACATTGGATTTCTGTTGTTTTAGTCACTGGTGTGTGGTGAACTGTTGGGGCAGGCTTAACAGATGAGTATGCAGCATCTAGACTGAAGCAAATTCAGCGCCTCTTAACCAGTGTCACGGTGGAGCTCCACTTGTGCGCTGGACTTTCCCCTCAGTCCAGGGCTGGGCTCCTTAGGGAGAGGACACCTTTGAGTTCCTCCCTTTCAGGCAGAGCAAACCTGCTCCGACAGCTTCCAGTGAGATGCAGCTCTGTGGAGAACACAGGTGTGAATAAATACTCATTATCAGAGGAGAACATAACAGGGAAGGTCCACTTTTTGAGAATACTTATGTTTTAAAGGGAACAGGGAAGGTCCACTTTTTGAGAATACTTATGTTTTAAAGAAATCAACTAAGTAGTAGTTACACTACTAAACGTGAATTGCAAAATGGGTAAAGACTGTAGGAGTTCTCTGCGACCCAGGGAATAAGTGGTAAACTATTACTAGTGGAAAGGGTGACAGCCACCACAATACAGTGTCTGTATGGGTATGATTAGTAATGGGAGGAAAATCTTTGCCAGATAAGAACATAAAATTATTGAAGGAATGCTACTTTTGTAATCTTACTTGTTTGACCCTGAAAACGTAAGTTTCTTCCAGTAACCAGTAGATGACTTACGGATGTCTCCCACCCCCCTCTCTCTTTCTGTCTCTCCTGTTATGTTTATCTTCCCTCCCTTTCTCCAGCCCCTTAGTTGCTGTGTCCCTGATTCTATCCCCTCATCCCCCCTTCTGACTGAATGCCAGGCTCTGTCCTGGGCCCTGGAGTCATTGCTGGAGTCTATAGACTTGGCCACCCCTTTGAGCTTGCAGTCTCGTGGGGAGGACATCTGGGCATTTAAAATACACAGTATGATAAACTTTACGGTGGGCAGTACAGGTGCTTGGAGGCTCCAGAGGCAGGGACTCTAACTTGTGGAACTTTGGGACAGCTTTCCAAGTTGAGATCTTAGTGGTGAGGATGAATGAGTGGAGAATGTGCCAGTGGGAGAGGCTCCTGGTTGGGGAGAATGTCAACTCACAGACTCTGAAGGGGCAGAGGACATTCCTGGAAGGACTGCGAGGAGTTATGGTAGATGGAACTAGATGCACTAGGGAGTTAGGAGTGATGCAAGCCTGGGGTGGGAGGCAGATGGCAGGTAACAATGAGGGACAGTGGGGCTTGTTAAGGAGTGTGAACATAAGGCTAAAGATTGTGGGAAGCCCCAGGACAAAATTTAAGAACTATACAAGGACATAACAGCCTCTCCTCATTCCCCAGACGCCAGGTTTCCCTCTCTGTTGGTAGCCACTGTTGACCAGGAGTAGCATTGTGTACACATTGATCTGATCTGTTTGTTTTTGTTTTTTCTTGTTTTATTTAAACATGTATCATAGAGATGGTTTGAATTGTATCCCCACTCCCCCAAATTCAAACGCTGAAGTCCTAACTCCTGTTACCTTGGAGTGTGACCCTCTTAGGAGAGTGGGTCTTCACCAATGTAATCAAGTTAAAATTAGGTCTTTAGGCCCTAATCCAAAATGACTGTGTCTTTATAACAAGGGGAAATTTGGACATGGAGACAGATCCAGAGGGAAGTCCGTGAGAGGGGATGCAGGGAGAAGATGGCTATCTCCAGAAGGCAGGAGGTGGGCCCTGAGCATATCCTTCCACACAGCCCACAGAAGGGGCCAGATCCACTGACATCTGATGTTGGGCTTGTAGCCTCTGGGATTGGTGAAGCTACCTAGTTTGTGGTACTTGTTACAGCAGCTCTAACAAACTGATACACATTCTTAGAGCAGACAGAAATATAGGTTGTGAATTGTTATAGCTACTCCCCCCCATTTTAAACTTTTTATTTAATGGACATGAAGAAATTATGTAATAAATGGAAAACTTGAAACATACACCTCTGTGCAAGACCAGACAGATGCGACTAAACTGACCTCCCCTGTGGCTTTCACTCAGCTTTTATGAGCTGCTGGCTGTCTTCTGTTGTGCTACCCCCATCACTTTTGCTGCCCTCATACAATTTTGAAGCAAATTCCAGACACCTTTAAATAGGTGTAAAAAGGTGAGGACTATCTGTAAAAAGGTGAGGACTACTTTTAAAAACATAATCACATTTATTATCACTCCTACGAGAAAGAAGTCTTAACTTCCTTAATATGGTCAGTTACCAGTGTTCAGATTTCTAGTTGTCTCAGATGTCAGGATATTTTGAGTTTGAATCATGATTCAAATGACACCTGTGCATTGCAGTCGGTTAGTATGTCTTTTCAAACCTCTTCCAGTCTCTTTTCCATCTCTCCTAATGCAGATTTTCTTCCTTGGTGTTGCTGGTAACCTCTACTTCACCGATCACATTCTTGTGGTGGTTATTTAATATGTTCCAGGATTCTCTTTATTTCCTATGAATTGGTATTTAGATTTAGAGGGTTTGTCAGATACAGGCTTGATATTTTGTTATTATTGTTTGCTTTTGGTTGTACTGTTTAGTAGGTGGTGGTGTTTTTCTGTTGGGAGGCACATCATGTCTGGTTGTCTCTGATATAAATGTCACATTCACGAAATTGTTTTGTTTTTTGAACAACTATTTAAAAATGTAAATACCATTCTTAGATTGCAGGCCATACCCAAACCAACCAGGCAGGATTTCATTTATAGGCCATAGTCTCCCAATCCTTGTTCTGAGATATATACATACCCATGACATCATAGGAAACATGTAGGTCTTTGTCCCTTTCCTGGCACAGAACTCCTAAAACCCTTGGAATTTCCTGATGAGATAATAGGAGCATCTCTTGTTGTTAATAACAAGCCCCTTTCAGCCATACTTGAATTTATGCTAATGGAGTGATTCTTGGCAGCCCCTCAGTAGCTTCAGGATGGGGAGTGGTAGCCAAAGGATTTGAATATACCACTGGATAACCAAACAGTAAATATGAAGACATTTCTCTATAAAAGTGTATCAGCTAGTGACTGGGGAAGGAATGACAAAATTAAGAGTATCAGCATTTTCAGTCCCTAATGGATTTGCACATACCATCACTTGTTTTTATCTGTGGACCTTAAAATTTTTTTATTTAATCCAAAAATGGATTCACAAGTAACTCTTTAGTTAATTACATATGTGTTCAAGTTCTGAGGGAGGTTCTAGGCAGGGATTTATAATGATTGAATTAATAATCAGGTAGTACTCCTGATTTACTCTGAGTCATTGCCATGAAATTGCATTCTCCAAATTACCTGTCTATAAAACAGATAATATGTACCCACTTCTTAGGGTTTCTCAAGTTTTCTGCTTATTAAATCAGGTGCTAGATATCTATTAAAATGGTTTGAAAACTGTGAAATGAAAACTCACAGAATGGGCTTTGGCAGTGCCAAGTATTTTTTAATCAGTGTCTTGGGGAAGCATACTAACTATTCCAAACCTCTAATTATCTTCATTTTCGGTTTGTAATCCGTAAAGCTGCCTAAAAGTGTGGAGACACTCCTGTGGTCATTGATGTATTTCTTTGGTAGGTGATTGGTCTGCTTTATGCATTTTTGAATGCTGTAGGCTGAGAATGTTGAAGGAAAGCTGTCTTCTTAGTTTCCTGTTTCCAGGGGCCCAGTTTGTAGTTTGAACTGCTGGGGTGTGGGGATTTTAGTTGTCATTCTTCACATCTAGAATTTACTTCCTCTCTGTGGTTTGTGCAAACCCATCTCACCTTCCAGCCTATTCATAGGTGGATTTGATATCTTCATTTTATGGCAGTTTTTCCTTCATTGGTATGTTGAATTTTTTAAAGCACAGTGCTTTGAACTGATAAAAAGAAAAATACAGTAAATAACATACTCTTTTAAAGTGGTACAGCTGTAAAAAAATTTCTCTTGAGCCTACCCAGTGAATTTCTTCTTAGGCGGTAATTTATAGAGGCCTTTCAGTGGCACTGGGGGACCCTGAGGTACGCCTCACCTACGTGGAAGAAATCTGAGTATGAGAAAGCAGATGCCTCTGCAGTGTCTTAACAGAAATAAGTACATTATCAAGGTAGGGCAAAACCCCTCATAACTAGTTATTTTTAACATGAGTCTGACTTTTCATGCCTACCTAATGACTCATAGAAGACAGTTTTATGAACTGGATAATTGAGCTGGCCTTCAGGCAGTGCTCATCAAATTTTACAATAAATAGATAGTATGTGATGATAAAAATTATGGTGAAAAGACAGGAAAAAGTAATTTAATATCTACCTTGTGGAGTTTGGAGGAGAGCACCAGAAGTATGAACTTTTAATGAACAACAGTGGCCTTTGGTTCAAAGTACTTAGGTTAGGCTGTTTTTAAGTATTAAAAGTTAACCTCCTTGAGGCAAAACAATGTGGTATCAAAGGAAGCAATGGGGCATTTGTCCTCAGCACCCCTGAACCCAGAGTCTGGCCCTGCCACTTTCTTACTTTGAGTTTGGGCTTCTCACTGGTCTCATATGTGACGTGGAGCTGGTCAGATTCCCTCAGAGGTCTTGTGATGCTTGAATGGAGTAATACTGTATTTTAACAAATCTCTGATATGATTGACTATGACACACCTTTATTTTTGTGCCATTAAGAAAGAAGGAATACTGCCAGTGTAAACTAGCTTTCTTTTGAGTCTAAGATGCCCCTGACATTTAGGAATGTTAAAATGAGGTTGGACAAAACTGCCTCTTAAAAATCAATAAAATACAGTGTATATGAAAGTGCTTTGCTATCTAAGCCTCAGGAGTCCTATTTAATCATTGTTATATGAGTTAGGGGAATGAAACAAAGTTGTAAGAATAAATACCACTGGGAAGCAGAGGCTCTGCAGGGTGAGAGAGGGTGGTAGCTCCCAGGAGAAAGAGAAGTGCCATTCTTATGGGCCTCTGGTTATAGAGAGGTGGCTCTCAGTGGCTCTCTGCTCAACACTTAGCTTTCTGGGTGTACACAAGTGTCTCGTTGGGGAGTCCTTGTTTTCAGGGACATCTGACTTTGAGAGGAATCACCAAGTTATTTTCTCTGTTCAATAAATGGATTTTTCTATGTTATGGATTTTATTTGTTTAGAACTTGAGTTTTTTTTTTAAGATTTTATTTATTTTAGAGAGAGAGGGAGTACATATGAGTAGAAGGAGGGGCAGAGGGAGAGGGAGAGAGAAAATGTTAAGCAGACTCCATGCCGAATGTGGAGCCCGATGCGGGGCTGTCACCACCCTGAGATGATGACCTGAGCCGAAATCAAGAGTTGGACACTTAACTGACTGAACCACCCAGGCACCCCAGGAACTTGCAGATTCTTAACAACCCTTGGTTAACTCTTACTTTCTTAAGAGCTGACTTGAGCAAGGCTTCAGCTGGCCTGATCCCTGCTTGTAACAGCATGAATTTCAGCATTGTCCTTTCCCAGAGGAACCTCTTGTAATTGGAAAGGAATTTAGTCCTGTTTGCTGTTGATTTCAGACTTCTCTACTCTTCACTAAGGTCATTTATATTTAAGAACATATTTGGTTTCAGCTCAGTTCATGGTCTCAGGATTGTGAGATTGGGCCCCACATCAGGCTCCATGCTCAGCATAGGGTCTATGTGAGATTCTTTCTCCCTCTCCCTATATCCCTCCCACTCATGTTTTTTTTTTCTCTCTCTCTCAAATAAATAAATAAATCTTAAAAAAAAAAAGTTTTTTTTTTTTTTTCCACATAGGAGTTTGGGTTAGTTCTTATTTTCTTCAGGTTCTGTAGTTTCACTTCAAGAAAACAGTGACCTCATTCCTTAACTTATCTCCATGCTTCCCCTCAGTGTACCGAACGTTGAGCTTACATGTTATATGTCAGTTACATCTCAAAAAAGCAAGCAGCATAGAGTCATTTATTTCTTAGTCAAACACCACTAGGTGAGACAAAGCAATTCACCCTAAGAAAGAAAAGCTTCAGAATAGCCCTAGCAAATAAGATGTTTTACAAATAACTCTTTGCTGAAAGGAAAAATTGCATTTTGTTTTGAAAAACACAGGATCCCTGGGTGGCTCGGCGGTTTCACGCCTGCCTTTGGCCCAGGGTGCGATCCTGGAGTCCCGGGATTGAGTCCCGTGTCAGGCTCCCGGCGTGGAGCCTGCTTCTCCCTCTGCCTGTGTCTCTGCCTCTCTCTCTGTGTCTATCGTGAATAAATAAAAATAAATCTTAAAACAAAACAAAACAAAAAAACACCCCTTTAAAAATATAAAAATTTAAAAATATAAAACTCATTCTAAGTTGGGGTCTCCCTTTCCCCTCCCATGCCAAAAACAGGCCACAGGCTGTAGTTTGCAGCCCCGTGCTCTGGTAGAAAGCTTCTTACTCTGACCAAGGCTCCTTGAAGAAGTGGCTGGTTCTAAAGCTGGAGCAGGGAGAACAGAAGAAAAGCCTAGAGCTTCTGGTTGTGCCAGAAAATAAGGAAGTGTTGGAGAAGGAAAAGATGGGGCATGTCCAAAAGATCCAGTAGTCAACTTGAGAGAGCTGCCAGGGGCCAAAGCTGGAACAATTTGAGCTATAAAATAATTTTAATAATGGATTGTAACCCAAAGAATATAA
Source organism: Canis lupus dingo (assembly GCF_003254725.2). Lineage (NCBI taxonomy): Eukaryota > Metazoa > Chordata > Mammalia > Carnivora > Canidae > Canis > Canis lupus. Next base: position 11,005,770 of record NC_064248.1, on the reverse strand, counting down.
AATAAATGTCTATGAGTCCATAACTAAATAAATGACCAGATAAATAATTCAGGGAGAAGGGACAAATCTTCCTTATAGAAGAACTTCAAGTAATAAACGTAGAAGGACTGAGGGAGATAGAAGATCGCCATTAGAACATCATAGTGGTAATTACTGCAGATAGGACACAGTGACAAATGTGAAAATAACTGTGCCAGACTTTAGAGAGACATGGGATATTTGCACAGCCTCAAAGTGTCTTCCAAATATGAATTACTGTGACATTATTAACATATGTCTATAGATTCTGTAGTATTCCTCCTTCCAGGGAGTACAGCATAAAATGTCCCTGCAAGTGTGAACTGGACTTTGTGACCCACTCTTAAGGGATCTGTAAAGGGGAAAAGTGGTAACTTACCAGTGGTGACACCTGGCAGAAAGCACCTGGGCCAGGAGATGAGGCCTCACATTACTGGGAGGAAATTTGGCCAATGCTGTGTGCTCCTGATGTGATGTGACTAGAAGGGTAGTTTGCTGTGGTCTTCTAGATTCTTCCCACCTATCTGTAACCTCAGTCCAGTTATTAGGCAGAAAACAACAGGCAACCCAACCGGAGGAACATTCTACAAAATGCTGACCAGCACTCTTCAGAAGTGTCCAAGTTATGACATGAGGGAAGATTGAGGAAGATCAGAGAGATGAGAGGAGTAAGTGCAGCGCTGGTAGCCTGAAATCCTGGAAAAGAAAGGGGACGTGGGAAAACTGGGTGAAACCTGAGTAGCATTATAGCATATTAACAGTCTTAATTTTGATCATTTTGCACTGGGGATGTAAGATGTTGATGTGTGTGGAAGCCGGGGGAAGGATTTATGGGGGGGGGGGGGGGAGCTTGGGAGTGTCCCGTTAGCTCCTCTGTAAATGGAAGATTTTTCCATATTCAAAGTTTTTTTTTAAACCCTGACGTCTTATCCTGGATTGGTCATTTGCTCTCTCTTGAACAGCTAGGCATTATTTTCTTAACTCTTGGCCCCCTTTATATTGGGTGGGAAACCTATTGATTTGCATATTAAAGTTGATTTTGGAATGTCTGTGTTGTTAATATTAGTTCTTTCTCTTTTCAGGAGAAGCACCTGCTGCAGAAGTCTCATCTTTTGTGATCCTGTCTGCATGCAGTTTACTGGTATTAATAGTATTAATTGCAAACTGTGTCTCCTGCTGTAAGGACCCGGAAATAGACTTCAAGGTGAGTGCAGGTGATGGAAACACTTTAGATCATCCTCTGTTACATTTAACAATAGGTGGGCTATGTATCACAGTCCCTCAGGAACAGGGGTGGGCAGAATTTTTCTGTAAGGGCCCAACAGTAAATATATTAAGCCATTGTAAATAGTTGATACTGTGGGCTGGAAGGTCTCTGTCATGGCTACCCAGCCTCAACTCCACCATTGTGGTGCTCCCTCAACATGGACATGAGACATGAAACCAAATGGTTGTGGCCGTGTACCAGTAAAACTTTATTTACAGAATTAAGTGGTTCAGATTCGGCCCACCAGCTGTAGTTTGCTGACCCTGCTTTAAAGTATCAGCAACAATAACCACCTGCCTATTTTAATTTTCACTAAGTGAAGAATAAAGGATGATTGAATTCACTTGCTGTAAGGCCTATAAGGAAGAGCAGGCTGATCCCCCACCACCCCCACCCCAACTTTGTATGCTGGTGAATTGTGGTTGTTAAGATTACTGAGGCCAAGGGATCCACCAATATGTTTTGTGTATGAGAAAGATCATCTCTTGTTGTACCTGAACCCTTGAGTTCTCTGAGGGGGAGAAAGAATGGTACCAGTTGTAAATTCTGGTAGGGCTGGGGGGGAGGGGCCTAGTGTTGTAGCCACAGAAGGGTGGAATCTGCTGGAAACCAGCTGGGATATCCTACTCAAGAACTTAGCATATGTCTGATGTTGTGCAGTAGGGCTCAGTGAATAGTTGTTAAAGAGGAATACTTGAAGAAAAAGAAGGAATGCATGTGGAGAAAATGATCCTTAATGTTGAGCCCTGCTAGTTGTCCTAGGGTTGTCAGGGGGGCCCTGAGGGCCTTTGGTTCAAACTGGGGGGTGGAGGAAGCTGTCTTGTAGCTAAAACCCTCTTTTTAGTGGACACATGAACATTATTTCTAGGGTCTCACAACCTGTTTGTGTTTTCTCTGCCTTGAGTCTGGAGGCAGCTCCAAGAGGTAAGGAGATGTGTTGTCCTTTTGGCTCTATGCTAACACACATGGGAGAATGAAAACAGAGGAAGGCCAAAGGAAAAGACTTACTAGTACAGGACGTTTTCCTTAGAAGATTCTACCCTAAACAGACGGGTAGGGCTTTATTCACAATATCAGCTCCCAGGCCCTGAAATCACTACAGACACTTCTGTGGGAAGTTAATGACTGTACCACCATGGGGGCACAGTGGTAGGCAGAGAATCTCTTTCCCTTGACCCTCAGTCTTGCTGAGGGACTGTGTACAGACACCTTGTCTTTTGGGACAAAGATAAAGTCTGAACGGTGCTGCTGAAACAGAAATCCAGGCTCTCTCACAGGTCATGATGCGTCATTCTTGCCTTAGATTATTCTGACCTGACTGGGTCTCGGTATTGACCCAGGGAGTTCATGGTGATGTCGATTCTGGGAGTCTGTGTTTCTCTCAGGCTTACCCACATGGTTCTGGCACATATGGCCCCAGGACCACATTGTATAGAGGATCTTTTCCAGCTGTGTAAGACATGACTGAAGGTGAGTGTCCATTCCTTTAGTTTTAGTGTCAGAGACCTCCGTCCCTTGGAAATCATGTTCCAGACTAGGAAGCTGCTGCCTAGCAAAGGAAGCAACTTGCCCCCCAAGTATCTAGGCAGCGGCTGGTATAACTAAAAAAGCGACCCAGTCTTCTCCCTAGCCCCATGTTTATTATTAGGCTGATTTACCTCTTTGAATCTTTAGAATCATTGGTTGCTAGAGTTTTGAGTGATACTGCTTTTAAGGTAGGAGTGATGGATAAAGTCTTTTTTTTTTTTTTTTTTTTTTAAGATTTATTTTAGAGAAAGAGGGAAGGAGAGAGTGAGTGGGAGGGGCAAAGAAAGAGGGAGAGAGAAACCCAAGCAGACTCCCTGCTCAGCATGGAGCCTAACTTGGGGGTCAATCTCATGACCCCAGAGCGATGACCTGAGCTGAAACCAAGAGATGCTCAACCAACCCAGGCCCCCCCAAATCTTTTTTAATGAGAGAAGCTTTAGGCATATCCAAAGAGGAATTGAGCAAAGCTCTTCCATTCAGAGGTGCCTCATGGATTGAACTTACGGCACCTCATTGGTCCCTCCCCACCCCATTACAAATAGCAGTAAATGTCATAATTCATTTGACAATGTAGGTGACATGTATTAGAATGAGAGAACATACATGTTAGAGAAGTCTACCTTCTGGTTTTTCCCTTGTAGGGAGGGTGGGGAATGGCAAGGAGAAGTGGTAGAGAAGGAAAATGAAAAGGAGGATATTCTTTTTTTTTTTTAAGATTTTATTTATTTATTCATGAGAGACACACAGAGAGAAAGAGGCAGAGACACAGGCAGAGGGAGAAGCAGGCTCCATGGAGGGAGCCTGACACGGGACTCGATTCGGGGTCTCCAGGATCACTCCCTGGGCTGGAGGCGGCGCTAAACCGCTGAGCCACCCGGGCTGCCCGAAAAGGATATTCTGTAGAGGAATGGAAAACAGTCTTGTTCACTGATCTATTCTCGGCTTCCGTTATGGTGCCTGGTGGGGTAATGCTCATTAATTATCTGAGAAAATGAATGACCTTGATCATTCTCTGTATGAATGTTAAATGAACACAGGTACCAAGGGAGACCCAGCTCACTAGAATGATGATAGCAGGAGTCATGGTAGCTTTCTGCTGAACAGAGTCACTGAAAAGATCTCTGTAGCTTTACAGACACAGCATTGGTTTTAAAGTTGCCATCTTCAGAAAACCAGACATTCTGAGTGTGTCAGTAGTACCAACATGCTACACAGCTTCATCCTCACCTTCTTTAGACACTGATGATTTTTCTACCTAGTTCAGTAACTTTTCCATTATTACTTTCCCAGGAAAATAAGACTTCCTTGAAAGTATCTTTTCAAAAAAAAAAAGAAAGAAAGAAAGTATCTTATCTGAGGTCTTTTAACTGTCCTTATCTTGATTGAAATCTTGTTGCAATTAGAAAAGTGTATATAGTTTTAAAATAAAATGAATCCAGGGATCCCTGGGTGGCGCAGAGGTTTGGCGCCTGCCTTTGGCCCAGGGCGCGATCCTGGAGACCAGGGATCGAATCCCACGTCGGGCTCCCGGTGCATGGAGCCTGCTTCTCCCTCTGCCTGTGTCTTTGCCTCTCTCTCTCTCTCTGTGTGACTATCATGAATAAATAAAAATTTAAAAAAAAATGAATCTGTTTTGATTCAATATGTTAAAAGATTTGTGAAAGTGAATAATAAAGAAGAAAAGAGTAGCTGAAGCTCTAATAACTGAAAATTTCCAACCTAGACAAATATTTCCACTTGATGGTCTATGATCATTTTAGAAAACGTTGTACTTAAGTCCAAGCTGTCAGTTGAAAAAGTTGCATAAAGTATGGATAATTTATTTTCAAACCATATCAATTCTGCTATTTCACATTGGAGAACACAATTATGTATGCTTTTTACTTAAGTAGGTACAAATTGGAAAAATTAAGGCCATGTATTTCAGATGAGTGAGTAAATGCTCATGTCCCAGACGTTTGTTAGCATATGTTTTTAATATGCTGGTTCATATCAAGTATGACATTGCTCCTCTTTTATTTTAGGAATTTGAAGATAATTTTGATGATGAAATAGATTTCACACCACCAGCAGAAGATACTCCCTCTGTTCAGTCACCGGCAGAAGTTTTCACACTTTCAGTACCAAATATCTCACTACCAGCTCCGGCCCAGCTCCAGCCTTCTGTAGGTAAGGTCCTATGTCCCAGTGTCATGTTTTCATGAATCATTTCTCAGAGGTGAGAGTGGGAACCTTGATGCTAATCATAAAATACTTGGATTGCCTGTCTGGTCTGCTTGCTTAGTTCTCTCCTTTCTGCTCCCTGGGGAAGCTAAATTATAGAGGCCTGGTCATTGCATGCCTGCAGAAGCGTAGTCCTTTCCTTTTGGACCCTGGTCTGGTATCAGAATAAACTGGTCTCCTCTGTTCATTGAAATGGAGCTCACACAGAGCTCCTGGCCTTTACTTGGGTAGTTCTAGACACTGCTCATCTTGCTGAGTAGGACACTGCTATCTTTCCCAGGATGTCCTGTGTTTGAGGAGGAACAGTATATTTGAATATATTAGTTGAATGGACTTTTCATCCTGAGATAGAGGTTTGATTAGATGTTGATGGATTTCTTGTTATAAAATAGAATATGACTGGCAGTTCAAGAATCAGGGATTTTTGAGACTACTAAGAGAAGGCTGTTGTATCTGTGCACAGGGCCATTCCTGCCTCTTGTGGTTCTGTGCATGGTGGTGTAGGTTTAGGGTAGTGTAAACCTAGAAGATGGCACTAAAAGAAATGCAGTATATGTGACTTAAAAAGTAAGATAAAACATGACACAGCTGGGGTGCATTTCCTATAAAATATTTGGACATATAGGTATATATTTTAATTTGTAGGTTTTGCAACATTAAAAACTAACATGTAGTATTTACCTTTCATTTTTGTAAATAACAATACCCTTACTTCAACCAAAATAGTGAAAATTAAAAAAAATTTTTTTTAAGATTTTTAAATTTATTTATTCATGAGCAACACACAGAGAGAGGCAGAGACATAGGCAGAGGAAGAAGCAGGCTCCCTGTGGGGAGCTTGGTGCAGGACTCAACCCCAGGACCCTGGGATCACAACCTGAGCCAAAGGCAGATGCTCAACCACCGAACCACCCAGGCGCACAAAAGAGTGAAATTTGACAGGAGTCTTAACATACCTTTGGGATCACCTAAGTAACCTAAGTATACTTCTCTCTAAATGGAAATATTTTCTCTTCTTTTTGCTTTCTTAATAATAGGCTTTCCTTTATACTTAAGAGAGGCCCTGAGAGAATTCTCTTAGGGCTTTTGCCATCTTGGAGTCTTAATACCCATGAATTAATTTCAAGTGATAGAATCCTAACTCAGATCAGCATACACAGAAAAGGGACCTTTTTTGACACTTGGAACCAGGCAATGGAAAGAGTAGGGGTTAGGCAGACCTTAGAAACCTCTGGAACTGGGAACCTGGTCACCATCATGCTTTTCGTTCACTCTTCATCTCTCTCCTCTTTGTCAGTCGGCTTGAATCCTGCACACCAGCTCCTTTCCTCAGCTTGGAGCATGGCTGCTGCCTACCCTGCTTCTCTCTCTTTTGACTAGAAAGAAAGCCCTCAGAGAGCCATTCTGGTTGGCTTCCCCCAGTCTGATAGTGCTGACCCCTCACTGTGGGCAGGAAGGCTCAAGAGGGAAGGGCCAGGCAGCTTCTATCCAAGGCATAGTGGAGAGGGATTGGAGTGCAATCATGGGCACAACAGAAATGGTAGTGACCTGGAAAGCCATTCTCATTATGTTCATATACCTTTCTGTGTTTCTAGAGCCCTCTGTTCTAAATCCCTTCTTAATAGGAAGAAATGCTTTTCAATTTCTCTGCATTGAATAGTCCCAGAATATTTTTATGATCTTGGGATGTAAGAAGGCTTTCCAAGCTTGACACCAAATGCAGAAACCATGAAGGAAAATATTGGTGAATTTGATTCATAAAATGAAATACTCTGTATGGGAAAAGACATCATAACCAAATTTGACCAAGTAGCAAAAAAATTGTTAACTACAAAAAAATGTCTAAAAACATCCCATGTTATTAATATATATTAAGATTACAAATAAATGTATAGGAAGAACAATATTAAATTAAATTAAATTTTATTTAATAGGAAAGGATAAGTCAAGGATGTGAAAGGAGAAACTCATGAAAAGAAATTCAAATGGCCAATAAAAAAAATCGGAATTTCACTGTCAATTAAAGAAATACAAATGTAAAGTAAGATGATAACAGCTAAAGAAAGATGAGAAGAAAAGCCCCTGGGTGGTGATGGGTGAAGGGCATGTGTGGGAAGCCGGCACTTGGACAGTCAGTTGCCCTTACCAGGGCTGTCAGTTGGTGGAGATGCTCTTTCCCAAGGGTATTCTGACAGTATGCATCCAAACGTAAAATGTGTTTACCCTTGATCCAGCAGTTCCACTTTCAGTAGTTTATTTATGTCAGTATGCAAATAAATATCTACAAAGGAATTTATTGCAGGGTCAGTGAAATATCTGACAGGACATATCTTGTTAAATTATGGTAAGCCCATACAATGGAGCATTATGTTGTCCTGTAAAAGGATGAATGGTTTTTGTGATACATTAAGTGGAAAAAGTTTCTTCTAGATTTGCTTTTGCTTCTCTTTCTCCCTCTGCCTGTGTCTCTGCCTCTCTCTCTCTCTCTCTGTGTGTGTCTCTCATGAATAAATAAATAAAATCTTAAAAAAAATAATCTTCTGCCTATGTTGGTTTGCACACTGATGTTGGGCTGGCATAATAAATTTTTATTTATTTTATTTATTTATTTATTTTAATTTTTATTTATTTATGATAGTCACACACAGAGAGAGAGAGGCAGAGACACAGGCAGAGGGAGAAGCAGGCTCCATGCACCGGGAGCCCGACGTGGGATTCGATCCCGGGTCTCCAGGATCGCACCCTGGGCCAAAGGCAGGCGCCAAACCTCTGCGCCACCCAGGGATCCCATAATAAATTTTTAAAAGTGGTCAAAGAGTACACGTGTTTTATAATCTGGGGGGATATTGCCAGCTTACCCCCCACAAGGAATTGTGCTAATTTATGTTCCTGCTATTTGGGTGTCAAATATTATATGCTATTACTATTGAAGCTAAGTTGGTATCAGTTCAAATTAGATTCTTATAAATTTAGGATGATAACTGTAATCTCCATGGTAACTACTAAGAAAATAACTAGTAAAAATGGAAACAGAAAATGAAGAAATCAAAATGTGCACTAAAAAAATTAGTCAAATATACATGAAAAAAGAATTTTTTGATAAGTTTTCTGATTTTAATATAGCCAAATTTAACAGCCTCTTAAGCTAGAAATTTTGCAGTCTCTCTCTCTCTCTCTCTCTTAATTTTTTAAAATTAATATTTTTAGAGTTAGAGCTTTTTATGTCTTTAGAAATCCTTTCCTATTCCGTGGTCAAAATGATACTTAACTACTTTTTTTCTCTACAGTGTTTTAAGGTTTCACCTTGACATATTACTTTAAATCCATAACCCAGGGGCTGCCCGGGTGGCTTGGCGGTTTAGTGCTGCCTTCGGCCCAGATTGTGATCCTGGAGGCCTGGGATCTAGTCCCATGTCAGGCTCCCTGCATGGAGTCTGCTTCTCCCTCTGCCTCTCTCTCTCTCTCTCTCTCTCTGTATCTCTCATGAATAAATAAATAAAATCTTTTTAAAAAGAAAATAAATAAATCCATAACCCATTCTGAGTTGATTTTTCAGCATGCTGTTAAGGAACGAATGAGTCTTTTTTGGTAGATTACTGTGTTTTTCTTTAAAATGTTTTAAAAAGATTTTATTTATTCATGAGAGACAGAGAGAGAGGCAGAGACATAGGCAGAAGGAGAAGTAGGCTCCTTGCAAGGAGCCCGATGCGGGACTCAGTCCCTGGACCCAGGATCATGCCCTGAGCCAAAGACAGACACTCAACCGCTGAGCCACCCAGTTGTCCCATTGCTGTGTTTTTCTGAGCTTTCGTCATTGATTGGTCCTTCAGTTCCTCCTCTGCTTTTTAGTTCCATATGTGTATGGGTCTGTTGTAGGCTTTCTATTCTATTTCAGTAATTTGCTAATTCTTTGTTGCAGTACCGTAGTGTCTTAATGATTTAATAGCTTCATAATAATGATGTGATTTGCAAGTTTTTCTCCCATCCTGTAGGTTGTCTTTTCACTCTTTTGTTGGTGTCCTTTCATATGCACGGTTTTAAATTTTGATGAAGTCTAATTTATTTTTTTCTTTAGTTGCTTGTGCTTTTATTTTTTTATTTATTTTTTAATTTTTTATTTATTTATGATAGTCACACACAGAGAGAGAGAGAGAGACAGAGACACAGGCAGAGGGAGAAGCAGGCTCCATGCACCGGGAGCCCGATGTGGGATTCGATCCCGGGTCTCCCGGATTGCGCCCTGGGCCAAAGGCAGGCGCCAAACCACTGCGCCACCCAGGGATCCCTGCTTGTGCTTTTAGTGTCATACTTAAGAAGCCTTTCTTGAACTCAAGGTCATGAAGATTTACACCAGTGGTGTCCTCTTTGACTTTTATAGTTTTAACTTTGAAATTTGGGTCTTTAACCCATTAATATTTATATATGATATGAGTAAGTTTCCAGGTTCATTCTCTTACAGGTGGTTAGCTAGTTGCCCCAACAACAATTTTTGAAGAGACCCTTTCTTCCTCTATTGAATTGTCTTGGCACCTTGTTGAAAATCAGCTGACCGTATTTGTTGATGTTTATTTCAGACTCAGTTGATTTGTATATCTAGCTTTATGCCAATATCACAGTGTTTTGATTATTATAGCTTTGTTTTAAGTTTTGGGATTGAGTAGTTTATGAGTCTTACAACTTTGTTTTGTTTTGCAAGAATGTTTTGGCTATTCAACGTCCCTTGAAATTCCATATGAATTTTATTTTAATTAATTTTTAAAAGATTTTATCTATCCATTGGATAGAGAGAACACAAGCAGGCGGGGCTTAATCCCAAGACCCCAGAACCAAGACCTGAGCCAAAGGCAGATGCCTAACTGACTGAGCTGCCCCCCATATGAATTTTAGGATCAGTTTTTCCATTTCTGCAAAATAGGCCATTGGGATTTGTTGGTGTACCATTTTGATTCTTATTCCATTTTATTTATTTTTTAGATATTTCCTTCAGATCACAATTATCTTAAATTTATAATAGTTGTGTTTCAGTTGATACCAACTTAGCTTCAGTACCATATAAAAACTCTGCAATTCAGTCCCATCCTTTTATGTTATCACAAATTACATCTTCATACCTTGTATGTTTCTTAACATAGACGTCTAATATTTTATATGTTTGTCTTTTAAATCATGTAGGAAATAAAAAGAGGAGCTACACACCAAAAATACAATAATGCTGGGGCAGCCCAGGTGGCTTAGCAGTTTAGCGCCGCCTTCAGCCCAGGGCCTAATCCTGGAGACCTGGGATCGAGTCCCACATCAGGCTCCTTGCATGGAGCCTGCTTCTCCCTCTGCCTGTGTCTCTGCCTCTCTCTCTCTCTCTCTCTCTGTGTCTCATGAATAAATAAGTAAAATCTTTTTTTTAAGATCTTATTTATTCATGAGAGACAGAGAGGCAGAGACCTAGGCAGAGGGAGAAGCAGGCTCTATGCAGGGAGCCCGACGTGGGACTCGATCCCAGGACTCCAGGATCATGCCCCAAGCTGAAGGCAGATGCCCAACCGCTGAGCCACCCAGGCGTCCCTATAAATAAAACCTTTAAAAACAAAAACAAAAACAAAAAAACCCCCCCAAAATACAATAATTGGCTTTTATATTTACCTATGTAGTTATGTTTACCTGTCATCTTTGTATGGCTTCCAGTTGCTGTTTAGTGTCCTTTTATTTTGGCCTGAAGGACTTCCTTTAACATTTATTGTAGGGTAGGTATCATGACAGCAATCTCCTTAAACTTGTGTTTATCTGGAGGTGTCTTAATTTCTCCTTCATTCTTGGAAAACAGTTTTGCCAGGTATAGAACTCTTGGTTGACAGTTCTTCAGCACTTTACATGTGCCATCCCACTTCTTTTGGCCTCTGGTTTCTGGTGAGAAATCATTTGTTAATCTTATCAAAGATCTCTTGTATGTGATGAGCAGTTCCCTTTTGCTATTTTCTAGATTATTCATCTTTAGTTTTTGACAGTTACAATGCGTTTCAGCAATGGGTTTCTTTGAAATTATGTTACTTGGACTTTGTTGAACTTTTTGGATGTATTGATTCATACCTTTTATCAGATTGAGACTTTTTTTTACCATTGTATCTTCAAATATTCTTTCTGCCCCCCTTTTCTCCCCTTTTCTGGGATTCTCATGTGTATGTTGGTCTCCTTGGTGGTGTCCCTATAAGTCCTTTAGCCTTTATCTATTGATTTTTTTTCATTCTTTTTCTTCTGCTCAGCCTGGATAATTGTATTTGAACTCTCTTCAAGGTCACTGCTGGTTCTGTCTGTTTCCTTCTGTGGTTGAACCCCTTTAGTGAATTTTTTCGTTTCAGTTATTGTACTTCTCAGCTCCAAATTTGCATTTGGCTTCTTTTACTAATTTGGATTTCTTTATTGATCTTCTCCACTTATTAGGACATCGTTCTGGTGTCCTTCAGTTCTTTGTCTGTGATTTCCTTTTGCTCTTTAAGCATGGTTAAGGCAATGGATTTATTTTTTTTTTAAGATTTTATTTATTCATAGAGACAGAGAGAGAGAATGAGAGGCAGAGACACAGGCAGAGGGAGAAGCAGGCTCCATGCAGAGAGCATGACGTGGGACTTGATCCAGGGTCTCCAGGATCACGCCCCGGGCTGCAGGGGGCACTAAACCCCTGGGCCATACTTTCTTCTTTGTTTCATGTTTTGTACTTTTTTGTTGAAAATTGGACATTCTGAATAATATGGTGTACGTAAGAGAAGAAAAAAACAAAAGAAATATTCTGTGGGTCTTTGCAGATTAGCTCAGTGTTGGGACACTTCTCACCCAGGCTCCTTAGAGCTCTGCCATAGTCCTCACCTCCTGCTTGTGCTGGGCATGAAGCCTAGCTAGAGGCGAAAGTTACATTCTTCTCAAGGCTTTTGTGAGTGTGTGTCCTTCCCTGAGCATGCAAGTGGCTCTCAAGATTCCTCTTTTGCAATAGCTTTTCAGAGCTCCTGTTCACCTCCCAAATCTCACTCCCCGGCTTTTCCGTAAAGCTTTCAGCATTTCTACTCTTTGCCTCTGTACTTTTATTTTTTGTTCCAAATGGAAGTATCTTGTCCATTTGGCTTTCACTGTTTTTGAGGCATATGATATCCTGATAGAGTTCTGAGTTGGTGAAACCCAGGGAAGCCACTTGTGGCAGTCCTTCAGGGAAACTTGCATTAAAAGGGAACACAGTTCCTTGGGAATTCTAAGGTCCACTGTGCTCTGTCTGGAACCGAGACGCACACTGGAACGTGTGTCATCGTTAAGACTGCTGCTGCACTGGGGACTTGCGGGGAGGTGGTGGAGCTATGATAAAAGACACAAGATCTACCCTATTTCAGTGGCCTTTCTCCTGGTTTGATTGGTTGCTGTAAACCTTTGTCTTCCACAGTTCTGATAAGGCTGACACAGTTTTTGACAAGATTTTCACCCCTACCAGGAAACTAAGGACTAAGTAAAAGCCATTGGAATGGTGATTAGTGGTTATAGTAGAGTGGTTAGATGAGAAGACAGTGCAAAGTATCAGGGTAAGAAATGCATTCAGAAAAACATTGTCAGTTTTAAAAACCAAAACCATTTCAGCAGTATTAGTTTGAAAGTGATGGTATATATATTTAATGAATATATTTTACTTTTATTAGCACAAGCTTTAAGTTTACATTGTTTATACTTTATATATTTAATATTTATTTCATTCCGGTTAAATGCCCATATTTTGTTTTTTGTTCCTTTCCCTACAGAAGGTTTGAAGTCTCAAGTTGCTCGCCACAGTCTAAACTATATACAGGAAATTGGAAATGGCTGGTTTGGAAAGGTAAAATGTTCACATTTACTTTTTATCCCCCTTCTAAACACAGTTACAGTGTTTAGAATTTAAAGCTAATTAAGAGTTGTATTGTAGGATATTTCACATTTTCTTTAGTTGCTCTGGTACTACTTGAATGTATTCCTTACGCCCTGAACCACACAGGAGTGTGAGCTTCAGTGTTTCTAAGTGTGTGCATTTTTCCAAGAAGGTCTTTTATTTATGTGTCAGATACTTTTCTAATTGCTGGCATAGAACAGTAAGAAGGGAAGAAAGACTGGAATTTTAGAAGCTAAATCCTCCTCAAGGTAAATTATTTGTTTTTTAATTTTTCTCCACTTCTCCCCCGTCTTCCTAATGATACTTAAACCACTTTAGAACCATAGATACACAGTATTATTATAATGAAAACCATGGCAAAGAACTGTTCTCTATTTCTCATAGCCTGTCAAGGGATATATAGTAGCAGTACTTTACTGAACACCTCTTTTGAGGTGTTCCGAAGGAATAATCTTATTATCATAGCTATTTTCTTGATGTAATTAGCAGTGAATTTGTGTAAAAGGTTCCTCACTTAGTGGCAATTGCATCAGAAGCAGGGTGGTCAAGACAAGAAGAGGTATTTGCTTGGTGATCGATCAGCCATCTTATGCCTCTTGTCTTTCCATTCAGAGTTGTCAGTTCTGTGTCTTTGACATTATCCAGCCTTTATTAGTTACCAAATCTTCTAAGCCATTTGGCAAAACCTTTTGTGTATCATACCTTGTTTTTGGTGCTCAAGGTACAATGTGGAGGAAGGCAGGTGAAGTGAAGTCCTGGCCTGTGTGTAGTGCTAGGAATGTGGCAGCAAACAAAAGAGGACCCTTGCCCTAACAAAGCTTAAATCTCTAGCTGTAGCGGGGTGTTGGCAAGTGTGGTGGCAGGTGATCAGACAGCAAACAGTCAGGAGTAGAAGATGGGCTCAGGGATCCCTGGGTGGCGCAGCGGTTTGGCGCCTGCCTTTGGCCCAGGGCGCGATCCTGGAGACCCGGGATCGAGTCCCACATTGGGCTCCCGGTGCATGGAGCCTGCTTCTCCCTCAGCCTGTGTCTCTGCCTCTCTTTCTCTCTGTGACTATCATAAATAAATAAAAATTGAAAAAAAATATTAAAAAAAAAAAAAAAAAAGATGGGCTCAGAGAGGTGTGGGAGAGCCAGGTGATGGGAGATGCATTTAGAGACTTTTACTCAGGGGGAGCTGGGAAAATACTTTGGTGTCTGAGAGAGGAGTACTGTAATCTGGCTTACCTTTGAAAGGGTCACTTGGGCAGTCATATTGTGGAAGACCAAGGGGAACCAGGGACATTGGGCCTAGATGATAGCATGGAGCAGTGAGAAGTGGTGTGAGCAACATGGATTTTCAAATAAGAGCCTGCAGGACTAGGGATGGATCAGTGGAGTCTGGAGGAGGGAGTCAAGGATGGCTGCTTATGGCCTGATCAGTGGAAAGAATGAATTGCTAGCAAGTGAAATGGCAAAGATTAAGGAGAAGCAGGCATGGAGGAAGAAGTCAGGAGTTCTCTTTTGGATAAGTTAGGTGGGATGGCTCTTAGGCATCCAGATGGAGGTTCCAAGTAAACAGTTGGAAGTATACACCTAGAGCTCAAGAGAGGTCCCAGGCCAGAGGTACATGTCTGGGCGAGCTCCATCTCTAGCTGGTATTTAGGGATGTGAGCCTAGATGGAATCACCAAGATTGTGCACGTGAAGAATGGGGGTGGGGAGGGGTGCACATGGACAGAGCCCTGAGGATCTGCGGCAAGGAGAAATCAGCGCAGGTCAATGACAGAAGCTGGGGTGATCAGCCACTGAGGAGGAAGAGGGTGCAGGAGAGCAGGGTATTCTGAGAGTTGGCAAAGGAGGAGTGCCAAGAAGAGGAATGGTAGTAAATGCAAACTAAGTAAAGACTGGGAGAGGTAGGGTATAGCACATGAGGGCCACAGTATTGTCCTAAGAGGCTGTAGAGGGGTCATGTGCTCACATGCAGTGGGCACAAGGGAGAAAGCAGAGATGGCACATTTACAAACCTTGCTGAGTCTTACTCTAAAAGGAAGCAGAGAAACGGAATACGAGCTGTTTGGGAACACCTAACAGCCAAGGAAAGATTTTTCTTTTTGCTTTGCCTTGCTTTTTATAGGATGTGCAACTATTTTAGCCTCTTTATATTAGAGTGGAGAAGCTGATAATGCAGGAGAGAGGAAAGGGGAGTACTGTAGGAGTTCTCTTAGAAAGGGAATAAAAACAGTGTGTATAGATACAGGTATAGGTGGATTTGGTGTTAAAAGGAGGAATTATTCAATGAATAGGCCAGTTGAAAGGGAGGAGTAAAAAGATGGGTTGGGAGTTTGAATAGGAGAAGAACATGTGAGAGAGTCCTCTGGGAACTCTACCAACTAGGGAACATAGCAGGGGGTTGGGAATGCTGAAGACCCTCATGAATTTGAAATGAGACTAGTCATTGCGGTTGTGTTTTGTCTACTTTTGGTGTTGCCATAGGCAGGTAGTTGAATTTAAGCAGTGCTGGGGTTTGGCTAAGCCCATAGGGCTCTGTGAGAGGGGCAAAGGGGATGGTGATAGTAAAGGATTGTAGGGTCTAAGCTGCCAGGGAGGGGAGAGGGGCCAGCCCTGTGGTAGGGGCGGGATGGTGGAAGGAGGGTATCATGAATGGATCTGGAGGACAAGTTGTGCCCTTGTGGGATTAGACTGTTTAAGTGAGTGAGCTGGAAATTAAAGGACAGGTAGAGAAGGAGAAATCAAAGTTCAAGGTTTGGGACCATAATCCAGTTATTAACTAGGTCTAGACCCACAGGAGATTTTCCAAGATAGGGTCAGAGAAAAGATTGTTGGAAGTGAAGTAAAAACCTGAGAGGTCAAGGTGTTGAATGAATTGTCCTTACAGACATTGAAGACCAACAATGATGGCAGTGGCAGTGAGATTATTCTAACCTTTTTTGGAATTGCTATCTTATGAGTACTAGGCTTATGATAGCTGTACAAGCTGGTTATTTGAATCCAGAATATGACTTTGTTAATTATCAGAATTCCTTATTCTGTTATTTTTCTGCCTTTACATTCTTTTTTTTTTTTTTTTTTTCCTTTACACTCTTAATCAACTATTTTCTGTTCAAGGTCTTACTATATCCAGGGCGCTAAAATTAATTTACTTGATAAAAATATTAAAAACTTTTAAAAAGCAGGCTTTTAGTTTTGATCATTCTTTTAAAAAAAATTTTTTTTTTTAAGATTTTACTTGAGAAAGCAAGGAGAAGAGAGCATGAGCAGCGGGGAGGGGCAGAGGGAAAGGAAGAGAATCCCAAGCAGACTCTGTGCTGAGTTTGGAGCCCAACTCAGGGCTCGATTCCACAACCCTGAGATCATGACGTGAGCCGAAATCAAGAATCAGTTGCCCAACTAACTGAGCCACCCAGGCACCCCATTATTTTCATTCATTTTGTACTCTGTTCATTTCAGTGGCCTATTTTTTTCCTTCTGTTTTGAATGAAGTTTTAGTATAAAGGTCTGAAATAATTGGAATACCATAGATTTTTAAAGTTATAATGCAATGATAGTATATTTGTACATTGCCTGTGTGTCAGTTTACTTTCTCATATCTGAAGGAGACAAAAATAACAAAACTCAGTTGAAGTGTTTTGAGAAACATTTGAGTTATGTTTGAACTTACAAATTACTCTTCTGTGATGTCAATGGTAATATCTGTGAAAATATGGTATGATTTTATAATAAATAGAAAAGAAATACAGACACCTATATGAAAGCTATCAACATCCAGTGAACAGTTTAAAACTGAAGGAAAATGGTTTCATTTTTCTAGTTTTTTTCTGAGGTAATATTTTCATAGTGGAAGGCCTGATTGTTGCTTCATTTATTTTCCTGTACTCCATTTCCTGATAATGAGACATACTTCTTTACCAGTCTGATGGAAGTGAAATGAAAAACTGTTCTTTGGTTTTAGGTCCTCCTTGGAGAGATTTATACAGGCACTAGCGTAGCCAGAGTCATAGTGAAGGAGTTAAAAGCAAGTGCAAGCCCAAAGGAACAAGATACTTTTTTGAAAAATGGAGAACCTTACTAGTAAGTAAACGCTACTATGTGTTCTGTAAACATAGTCTGAAGTCTGTTGAAAATCATGTATTTAAAATGACTTTGCTATTTATCATATATTTAAATCGTTATGAATGTTAACATTTGGATTACTGTGTGAACAGTTCTACTAGCCTGCTCCCTGATGAACAACACTGTGACTTTTATTTTTCTCCAGTATTCTTCAGCATCCAAATATTCTTCAGTGTGTTGGACAATGTGTAGAAGCAATTCCCTATCTTCTGGTGTTTGAGTTCTGTGACTTGGTAAGTTTTCAGTGGAAATTCAAGGTCATGCATTCAAAAGGTTATATATACCCAAGTGTTTTTGACACAGAAATGCTGGATGAGGGACTGTTTTCACTTCTGTCCCCTATTTTTAAGACTATGATGTGCTAAGTCATTACCTTTGAAAATACTGTGTACTGATGCTTATGTAAGTGTTGTCTTATACTCCATTCCTTGCTCGGCTCTTTGCATTTGTTAATGTGGATATTTAATCATATTTGTCCACATTATGTGTATGTGGACATACACATATGTGTGTATATATATGTGTGTGTGTGTGTGTGTGTGAGAGAGAGAGAGATTAAAGTAGGGCTCACAGAGATGAAGAAAATGTTGTTTATCAAGTATATAGCAGAGCCAGAGCTTGGATTAGGATCACCCGTCCTGAGAGCTTGAGGTCTTAACTTCAGCTAGACAGTTCAAAACACTTTTCTCATTAAGGTGATCTTATAGAGTAGTACCTATGACCTGTCAGTTTTTAATTTTTTTATTTTAAAAAAATTTTATTTATTTGAGAGAGGGAGAGCATGAGAGAGAGTGAGCAAGCAGAGTAGGGTGGGGGATAGGGCAGAGGGAGTGGGAGAGGCAGACTCCCCACTGAGCAGGGAGCTGATGCAGGATTCGATTCCAGGACCCTGAAGTCATGACCTGAGCCAAAGGCAGATGCTTAACCAACTGAGCCACCCAGGCGCCCAACCTGTCAGTTTTTTAAAGTAGTGAATGTATGTGCCATTTATATTTTTAAATAATTAGATGATTTTTTAGCCTAAAATTAATAGCCTCATTTCTTTTCTTTTTTTTTTTTTTTTTTTTTTAATAGCCTCATTTCTTAGCATGATAGTACTACTTACTGAGATTTATAGTTTGGAAAATTGTTTTTATTAATAATAACTTTTATGTGAAAATTTCCTGTAAGCATCTGTTTTTAAAAGCAAGGTTTTAACCGATTTCTTTGCATCATCTCAGTTTTCAGAGCATTCTAACATTAAGATCGTGCATAGAAGAGTAGGAGTACAACAGGATAAATCCCTAGTTAGTGCAGACAATATTTTCAGCTGATAAAATTGAAAGAGAGCAGTAACCATTGTGGATTTTTGTTTTAATTCCTAAATGTGATTTGAATATTACTGTTATTGGCAGAGATAGCTAATTCCAAAGAAAAATTAATAAGCTTGGGGGATCCCTGGGTGGCTTAGTGGTTTAGCGCCTGCCTTCGGCCCAGGGCATGGTCCTGGAGTCCCGGGGTTGCGTCCCACATCAGGATCCCTGCATGGAGCCTGCTTCTCCCTCTTCCTGTGTCTCTGCTTCTCTCTCTCTCTGTGTCTCTCATGAATAAATAAATAAAATCTTTAAAAAAAAAGAAAAGAAAAATTAATAAGCTTGGTATATTAGCTTTCATTAGATTATATCAGAGTAACCTCCAGATCTCAGTGACTAAAGAGTGATTCTCACTCCCCTCCTGCATCACCTCTCTCCCAGCTGCTGGATTCCTCTTCACCCTGGGTCAGTGTATTTTTTATTATCTGTAGGTGCTGGGGGTGATGTATTTTCTGGTATTCTGCATAGGTGTATCTGTATGGCTCTCTTTGGGTCAGGTTTATGAGGTTCAAATCTCCTGTATCCTTCTGATCTGGGGATTGTTGATAGAGGGCAGAGGGAGCGGGAAATTGATAGAGGAGTCTGAGTCTGTTTTCTCTCAGTTTTTGAGAGGCATATTAAGATCTGCTGATTAAAAAAAATCTGCTGATTACAGGTTTTCCTTATAATTATAATTGTATTTGCTTTGAATGTTGTGCCAAGGATACAAATTTAGAATTGATATATAACGTCATGTGATTTTAACCTTTTGTAATTATGAAGGGGCTCTTTTTAAGACTAGAAGCATTACTAAGGATTAAGCCTGTTAACTGTATTAATATAGTTATCCCAGTTTTCTTTTGGTTAGAATCTGCCTGGTTATCTCTGTCAGTCCTTTTCTCTAGTTTACATCACCTGTAAATAGCTTAAAGTTAAAATTTTGTTAATTTGTCAGTCTTGATCACTTAACATGGAACATGTAGTCCATTTATGTGTGTTGTATCTATGAGATATTTGGAATTTTATGTACCTATTTTGTATTATTTTTCCTACCTACCTGTTTGAAGTTTTTTGTCTTGCTTTTTTGCTGGCCTTCTTTTAGATTCTCGATTTGAGGGGGGCAGGGTGTAGTTCAGTTTTTCCCATCTACTAGTTTGGATTTTTGAGACTGTTCTTAGTTTCTTTTATGATTACACTGGGAATTATAACATGCATATGTAATTTGACTAAGTCTAAAATTAATATTTTAACCCTCCTCCAAGGAAGCTGGGACCTCAGAGAGCTCTCTCTCCATGTAAGGAAAACTGGAATTAAACCTACTTTCCGGGATCCCTGGGTGGCGCAGTGGTTTAGCGCCTGCCTTTGGCCCAGGGCGCGATCCTGGAGACCCAGGATCGAATCCCACGTCAGGCTCCCAGTGCATGGAGCCTGCTTCTCCCTCTGCCTGTGTCTCTGCCTCTCTCTCTCTCTCTGTGACTATCATAAATAAATAAAAATTAAAAAAAATTTTAAACCTACTTTCCTGGGCCATCCCCACATTTTCTTGTCTCATCAAGGGTGCTTATTTGTTGAACAGCTGCTGTGGAGAGACAGCAGGCTGCACTCAGTGGACATAGAGGGAAGGTGTGGTCATTGCTCTCTGGAGCTCCTCTGTAGAGGGAACAGACATGTGATAATTGTTATTCATCCTGATAAATTATTGAATGGAGGCATGAGAACTAAGAGGAAGGAGTTCTTGGTGATGTTTCTGATCATTTTTTTGCATGTAAATTTTGTTTTGATTATCTCAGTATTCTAAGTTGTAATATTTATGATCCTTGGTTATTACAATATGAGAACTGCTTTTAGTTGGCCCGTGGGTGACCAGTGTGATAGGTGATTCCTGTGCTGCCAGCGCTTGAGAAGAAAATGTAAAGATGCATATGTATGTGATGAGACAAGTCTGCTGTCAGAGTTGTAGTTTTTTGCAACACTTTATGCTGGCTTTTCTGGGTCCCTAAGCTCTTGATGTTTCTTATAAATGACAATCACAACCATCTCCATGAGTGAACACAACAGAAGTTGGCAGGAAGTGTATCTACTTGAAATGCCACATTTCTGCGTTAATCACGGTGGTTTGTAAAACCATCTCATACACATTGGCATTTCCTATTCTTCACCTTCTGTGTCCATTCTGGAAGTTTTATTAGACATTGTTGTTGTTGTTCCTTGAATGGGAAAAGCCTCTGGGTGCTCAACTTAATGTTTTCTTCTGGATGATTGAGTCAATGGATTTAGTTTTAGTACTATTTTAATTTATTTTTTCACAAAGCTGCATATTCTTTTCAGGAGTAGGAATTTAACCTACTTTATAAAGAAACTATAACATTACAAAGATCCTGGGACCACAGGATCACACTCTGAGCCAAAGGCAGACACCCAACTGCTGAGTCACCCAGGTGTCCCCTGAGTATTCTTTTTATCTTTGTTATTATACATTGTTTTTATATAAATATAATAAATACATGTTTTTGTTACCTTTTTAAAAAGATTTTAGTTACTTATTTGAGAGAGAGAGAGCAGGGGGAGGAGCAGAGAAAGAGGGACAACCAGACTCCTCACTGAGCAGGGAGCCTGATGTGGGGCTTGATCCCAGGACCTTGGAATGATGACCTGAGCTGAAGGCAGATGGTTAACCAACTGAGCCACCCAGCTGCCCTGGTAACATTCTTTTTTATAAAAATTTTTCCCCACTACTTTTAGATCTCACATTTAAATGCATATTCTCCAAGTACTTATTAGACTGAGTATTCAGAGGATATTAATTTACCTAAAGACTGGCTTTCATATTTTAGGGTGAAGATTATGTGTACAGCCCTCCAGAATTAACCAATATGTTTTTGAAACGTATTTTATGTGAACCTCTTAAGTCATAATGGCAGAAGTGTTCACTCCTAAAGACTAGACGCATGGAAAGAGCCCTCACCCCCACCAGCAGCTTTCACTAGCAGTGCAGAGCTAATAGCTATTTTTAATTTAAGTGCACTGCCCAGTGGTACACTCATCAACAGTAAAACATTAAAAACAATTATTTCTCAAAAAATTAAAATAGAATTACCGTATGACCCAGCAGTTTCATTTCTAAGTACATGTATCCAAAATCACTGAAAGCACCTCAGAGGTATTTGCACTTCCATGTTCATAGCAGCTGAAAGCACCTCAGAGGTATTTGCACTTCCATGTTCATAACAGCATAGTTCACAAGAGCCCAGAGGTAGAAGCAACTCAGTGTTCTGTCAGTGGATGAATAAATAAATATACAAAATAGAGTCTATCCATACAAAGAAATATTACTGAGCCTTGAAAAGGAGGAATTTCTGGCACCTTCTTGAACATGGATTAACTTCGAAGGCAGTATGCTCAGTGAGCTAAGCCAAACCAGAAAAAGACAAATACTACATGATTCCACCCATGAGGCATCTGAAGTAGTCAGACTCAGAGACAGAGTGGGGTGGTGAGAGCCATGGACTGGGCTGAGAGGGATGAGGAGTGAGTGTGTAACGGGGACAGAGTCTCTGTTTGAGGAGATGAAGAGTTCTGGAGACAAATGGTGGGGATGGCTGCACAACAGAGTGAAGGTGCTTAGTGCCCCTGACTGAACCTGTAGAAATAGTTAAGATAGTAACGTTATGTTAAACATTTTCTACCACACACACACAAGTCAATGATTACCCGCTTTTAGTTAAGGTGCTGTATCAGGTGTTATCTGTACCAGCAGGATGCTACTATGCCCTTGGGAAATCTGGTGGTCAGTGCTTGGAGTGGCTGATTTCCCAGCCAAGTAGAGGCTATTAACCCAGGGAGCTCTCTGCCTTGTCCAGCAGCGAGGAGTCACGTTTATGTCATTGGACAGTTTCGTTCTTATCACCACTGGGCCCTAGTAACTTCAGAGGGAGCAGGCCCAGCAGTGGCTCACACTAGGGGCTTAGCAGGGTCACCAACTGTAAAATCCAGTTGTCTGAGCTCAGTTTATACAGTGGCTACATGGCAGGAAGGCTCAGGTAGTGTCATCCCACTGAACCCAAGAGGGTACCCACCTGCAGGGACATCCCCTAACATACCAAAGCCTTGCTTCAACAGAGAGCCCTGCTCCCAGCCTGGATGCCCCACAACCCTCCCAGAAATAGGCCATCCTGAGCAGAGGGGCGTCATCCAAGGCAAAACCGCCTACTGGCAAGGGTCCAGAGGACAGAGGGTAATAGCTCAGGCTCGGTAATAAGCAGCTGCAGCCACAGTGAAAGGAGCCACTATCTTCACATGTCCTTAGTAGGTCAAGAGCTATTGAATGAACATTGGCCCTTTCAGTCGTCATTGAGCAGTGATCATACTCAATGATAACATCTTTTAAATAGAAAGGAGAGAATATTTTTGCACTTAAATAATTCTTTTGAGATGGAATTACCAGTCTGTTGTTGAAAAGCACTTTATCTTAGAATTTTTATGAAAGAAAATGAAAACTCTCCTGAGCGAGTTCAGTAGCTGGACTGCAGCCAGCAATTTATAATGCTGTTGATGCAATGTTCATGGAAGGAGCGATTACTGCAGGGTGTTGTCTGTAACTCGTTGCCATAGGAGGTACATAGTGCCCTTACATGAATATCCAGGCAAGGAGATTGTTTTGGGGGTAAGGATCACTCATTCAACAAAAGTGTACCAGATACCTATTAAGTACAAAGGGCTGTGCATAGCGCCCCAGGGAGTATTGAGGTGAGTCATCCCTCTCCTACACAGTGCCCTCAGGAACACAGGCAAATCACCCAGATCCCTGCGTTTCCTGCCTGTAAAGCCAGGCTGGCCTGTCTTCGGATGTTCATTCTGCCACTTATGTATCACTTTGGAAAGTTACCTCACCTCTTTAAGCCTTAGTTTAGACATCTGTCAAATGGGCATAATACCACCTACCTGGTAGACAACACCGAGGATTAATAAATGATAAATGTAAATTTTGGAGTACATAGTAAGTGCTTAGGACATGATAGTTATTTTTACTTATTTCTAGTTCATTATATATTAATTGATCGTAATTAATGATTTAGTAAAGTTTTGAATAAAGTGTATAGAGGTATAAGCAGTTCTGTGCACCTGGTGGCTCAGTCACTAGAGCTTGTGACTCCTGATCTCAGGGTCATGAGTTCAAGCCCCACATTGGGCATAGAGCTTACTTTAAAAAAAAAAAAAAAAAGAAAATACAGCAGTTCTAACTAGGATCATTGGAGAAGGCTTCGCTCTGGAGAAGGTGTTTGCTTGGAATGTGCAGGAGTGGTTGGATAGACCTGTGTTAGCAGGAACCTCCCGAGCCAGGCAGAGAAGCCTACAGTGCCCTGCAGGGGCGCAGAGGGTGATGGGGGATGCAGAGTGCTGTGGTACTAGGAGCAGGTTAATGTCTGCTGGAAAAGATCAGGTGGAAGGGTGAAAAGCAGAGACAGACCACTCGGGAGCCCAGACTGCAGGCTGAGTGACAGACATGTTGCTCCGTCTTAATCTTTCTGAAGAGTCATCAGTTGACCCCAAAGCAATTTTCTTCGTAAGGGAGTATTCTTGACGTCAGGTACACGTTTCCTTTATGGTAGTCAGCTGATAAAGCAGGGAGTAAGTTTCTGAGAGGAATTAGCAGTGGCTACATGAGAATAGGAAAGAAGTCCATTTGGGATTCTCAGTATATTCTCAGTATATTCCTCTATGGGGTTTTCTTTATTCGGTATCTCATCAGGAGTCAGTGACACTTAGAATCGTGGGCTCACCAAGAGGCCTAAGGAAAGGAAGGCTCTAGCTTGTCTGTGCCAGGCTTTGTGCTAGGCATGGGGAATGTCCATTACTCCCTTTGTGGGTCCTAAGAGTCCTGTGAGATGGGTGGCAGTGGTCTCATTTTACAGATTGGAAAATTGAGGCTGAGAAAGATGAAGGTACTCATTGAAGAGTCAAACCCACGTCTGCCAGGCTTCAGCACTATTCTTTCTATTCTTCTTTGTCTGGTTAATCAGCTTGCCTGAGGTTGCATAATTACCAGTGGCAAAATGGGGATTTTAATTGATGGCTTAATTTTATTCTTTGTGTTTTTAAACCAGGTGGCTTTTCCACCAGTGAAGAGCCTGATTTATTTTTTTTTAAGATTTTTAAATTTATTTATTTATGAGAGACAGAGAGAGAGAGAGTTATTATTACTTAAGTAAGCTCATGTACCAGGGAACCTTCTAGGTGCTGGGCATACGAAGATGAATGACATGTCCTTGTCCCCACAGAGCTCATGTAGAAGAGGACATGGGGCTGCAGTGGAACATGTGGACAGTGTCCCTAATCTAGGGGCAGCAGAGGGAATGCTAGTACCACAGGACAATACACCACAATCAGACTTGACAGTGAGGGCATGGGCACCTGGGTTGAGAAGGTATCCCTGGGCCCTGCTGGTGGTGGCCTCTCCCTTCTCATGTCTGGCTGTTGCCCTGGGCACTGAGGCCCTGGCTCTTGGTGAAAATAGATCAGGACTTGGTGATGGGTTGGATGTGGGAGTCTAGAGACAGCGAATCCAAGAATGAGGTCTTTGGTTTCCATCTGATTCACTGGTGATGCCATTTTCTGAGATGGAGCAAGTTGTCTGAGTTTTGCATCAGGCCTATTAGATTAGAGGTGCCTCTCAGGGCATCTAGGAGAAGACATCAAGTTACTGGTTGGGAGGATGAGTCTGGGACTCGGGACAAAGGACTTTGAGCCTGTAAAATGTGTTAAGGATGATTTTTAAAGCTATGGGAATGAGCGTCTGCAGTGATGAGTGACAGGATGGAGCTCTGGACTGTGCCAGTACTTAGAGATCAGTAAGAGGAGGAGGATCCAGCCCTGGGGCCTGGGAAAGGCATGCCAGTGAGATAGGAGGAGACCAGAAAACAGGTAGAGAGGGAAGGATGGCTCCACCTTGGCTATGCTGGGTAGATGTGGTGGGAGACGTGGTGGGAGTGGGGGTGGGGTAGGGGGGAGTAGCCTTGAGAGAGTGGGAGCACAGGAGGTGAACCAGCAGAACAGAGCAGGCTTTTGAGTTGTCTGTGAAAAGAAGAGGGAAATGGGATGGTAGTGTGAGAGGCGTGTGGTGGCAGAGGGAGGCTTGTTTGGTGGTTGGTTGGATTGACCTGAGGGGTGTTTGGGCACAGGGGTGAATAATCCCTAACAGCAGAAGATGATGTGTGAGGATGTGGACATTGGCAGGTGGGGTTTGGGTGCTGAGGAAGCGGCCTGGGGTGGGTGGGGGGTGACCAGAGTGGTGGTGCTCAGGGTGTCCAGCTAGACGTGAACGTTTTTGTTCATTGGCAGGGCCTGAGGATGTGCCTGCATCCTTTCATTGAAATCTTTGTTTAGTAACCATAAATTTTCCCAAGTCCTCCTATTAAACATATGACTGTGATTTTCCAGTTATTGAATTCTTCAATAACTGAGTTGAGTTTTTATGTTATGAGGAGATTAATTTATTGTTCTCATGGCCCTTCAGAAAGTTGGATAGCGCCCTCATGGCAGTTTGGCTTGGAATTCAGGAGGACATTTGTAAGGGTCCCTGTGGGGGGGCTGTGGGTGACTCTTGCCTGGGGCCAGTCCGGGTTCTTGATGCAGCACTTTGCTGCCACCTAGTGTCATACATTTTTTTTAAGTTTTTTTTTTTTTTTTTTGGTGGTTTTGGGGAGGATCTGAGAAATTTTTAAGACTTAAAGTATATTTTAATTCAGAATACATTGCCATTCTTCATGGTTTTTCCTTTAAGTAAGGGACCAAAGTAATAATCCTGGTATGCTCATTAAGTACCACTGAAACATAAATAAAATAAACCAGATATATCAATATAGTTTTGTCAGTTTTGGATAAAATGAATCAATTTTTTAGTATTTAATATAAACATTTTTACTGTAATTAAAGCTTTTATGCTGATTTTTTTTTTTTAACGGTGGTACCGTTTCTTTTTTAACGGTGTGGCACCTGGGTGGGTCAGTCAGTTAGGCGTCTGACTTGATTTCGGCTCGGGTCATGATCTCAGGTCATGAGATCAAGCCCCCGAGCTCCACATGGGACTCTGCGCTCAGTGTGGAGTCTGCTTGAGATTCTCTTTCTTTGCCTCCCTCTGCCCTTCCTGCTCATACTCTTTCTCTCTCTCTCAAATAAATAAAATCTTAGAAAAAGATTTAAATGGTGGTACTAGGAGAGCTCTGAGGGTCTTTCTTTCTAAGATTTTATTTATTCATGAGAGACACAGAGTGGCAGAGACACAGGCAGAGGGAGAAGCAGGCTCCCCACAGGGAGCCAGACACAGGACTTGATCCCAGGACCCCAGGATCATGACCTGAGCCAAAGGCAGACGCTTAACCACTGAGCCACCCAGGCGTCCCTGAGGGCCTTTCTAGACCATAGAACTAACTCTGGGTCCTGCACAAACCACAAGTCCCTTCCTGGAGAAACTGAACAGGTTCCTCCTTAGTCATTGATGTTAGCTCCTCCCTGGTTAGAGGTGTGTCACCTGGGTTGTGCTAACTGCTAACTTTATCTGTCATGGGGGATGGGGAGAGGCTTTTAGTTTTGCCAAGCCAGAAACATTAGAAGCATTAACATTCTAAAGCAAAAATCCCCTTCTGCTTGTTATATTTTACATTCTGGTGAAATTTGGTGAGTGAATTATTGTGGAGACAATAAGAAATAAGAAATATTGTGGAGACCTCTTAACACAGTGTGTGGTAATGAGTATACAGTTGCTTCTTGAACAACATGGGTTTGAACTACGCAGGTCCACTTAGATGCCATAAGTGCTTTTTCTCTTCCTTATGATTTTTTTAAACAGTTTCATTTTTCTGGCTTAGTTTATTATAAGACTCTAGTATATATGTGACATACAAAATACCTGCTAAGTAACTTCGTGTTATCAGTAAGACTTCTGGTCAATAACAGGCTGTTACCTGTTAAGTTTTTGCAGTGTCTAAAGTTATATGTGGATTTCTGACCACTTGGGGGTCAGTGCCCCTAACCTCCCCACGTTGTTCAAGGGTAAAATGTACTTTAGATAACCTTGAAAAATAACTACACCCATTCTGCCATTCTGCCTCCATGGCCAAAGTCACTTGTGAAGTCTTCACTGTTTGCCAGCACCTACTGTTTGTTTTGAGAATTGGCCAGACATGGCGCAGCAAAATACTACTTTTGTGTGAGGGTAATTTTTTCCTTAGATGGATATTGCATGAGAGAGGTTAGACAAATGGATTTAGGTTGTCATTTCATTGGTAATGTAAATAAACTTAAACTATCTATTTTCATATTTAGTTTCCGCATGGGCCACCTTATAAAAATCCCATTAGCCTGTAGGGCTGGAGCTTTTTGCTGGTGCTTGTCTGGGTTAATTTAATTATCATGAGAATCATCTGTATTCCTTTTTCTTTATTCCCACAACTTCCACCACTGGATAGAAGCTAGCCTGGAGGAGGGTGGGGTAGGGGTGGGAAGAGCCATGTAGTATTTCTATTTTTTATTTTTACTTTTAAAAGATTTTTATTTATTTATTTGACAGAGCACAAGCAGAGGGAGGGGAAGAGGGAAAGAAGGCTCCCCACTAAGCAGGGTAGCCTGATGTGGGGCTTGATCCCAGGACCCTGAGATCATGACCTGAGCTGAAGGCAGATGCTTAACTGACAGCCACCCAGGCTCCCTGGAGGATGTATTTTTAAAAGTCGAGTAAGGGTCTGTTTCTCCTCTGGAGCGGCTTACAATTCCAGCATCAAGTCTGGGAGGAAATAACTTGGAGAAACAGGGATGCCTGGGTGGCTCAGTGATTGAGCGGCTGCTTTTGGCTCGAGTTGTAATCCTAGGGTCCTGAAATCGAGTTCTGCCATTGGGCTCCTCACAGAGGGCCTGCTTCTCCCTCTGAATATGTTTCTTCCTCTCTCTCTCTCTCTCTCTCTCTCTCTCACGAATAGATAAATAAAATCTTTTAAATGAAGAAAAAAAAAGTAAAAAAAAAAAAAAAAACCCTCAGAGATACCGGTCCTGAGGGCAGAAAACTTCACACATACACACTCGAAGTTCCATTAAGTTTGGGAGAATCTGACAAACCCATGGGGTTGACATTAAGTTATTTTATATTCATTCTTATAAAATAAATTGATCTTCTTGACAGGTTGGTAACATTGAAAAGTAGGAGTGTACCCTCCATTTATTGGCTGTGGCCGTGTACACATTTCTTCGCCTCCCCCCTGAGCCTCATTTCCACATCCAGGAAATGTTTCAAATTGCAAGGATTATTTGAGGCAATAAATATAGGAGCTCCTAGCACAGTGCTTGGCACACTGCTCAAAAGTTCTAGTGGTAGTGATTATTAATCTCATCATTATCGTTCATATAAAAATCCTTGAAACTGGGAATGAAAGATTCCTGGAATGGACCTAGAATTTACATTGTAATGTGCTTAGCATTAAATGTAGGCAAATGTTTGTAACAGAGTATTTGTGTTTTAAGGTTTTACTCTGGGAAGAATTTGGTAAGTTTGCTGTCTCCCCTAACAGTTGTAAGAAATGCATTCTGTTCCTTAGTTTGTTTCCTCCCTCAGGAGTCTCTCTGACTCAGGTATAACACATATTGAAAGGTATTGGCTTGCTTTCTAAACTTTATTAACCATTTAGAAAAAAGCTTTAGTTTGGAATTAAGTCAGATTGATAAATATTTACTCATGTGATAAGGAGAATGTGGAAGATTCTATTTTCTCAGATGTGTATTCCGCCAAAACATATAGTCCTAAATTAAAGTCCCAGAAGAAAAGCAGAGTGGCACAGGGAAGTCTGGCAGGAGAGCCCGGAAAGCCCGGCATGTCAGCATGTTTCAGGGGTCCGGGTGTGGGTTTGTTTTACTGCCCATGGTGCCCTCTGAATAGGTATATTAAGTCTATGAAATTTTCTGGAGGGGCTGGAATGTTCTTTCTCAGGGTGGTGTTGGCAACACAGGGCCTAGGGAAGTTGCGGATGCTTGGCCAGCACTCAGAGTGCTTTTTCCCTTCTCTCCCACCCAGTTTTCTTTCATTCTGTTGGAAGTGCTTCACTCCCTCTCTGTTGCTCACAAGTGCTTTGGTGATAACCATCATGATGCATGTTCTTCAACCATGTGTCTCCTAGCCTTAAAAGCAGTGCAGATGGCACTGTATCATCTCAGTTACCTGGAAACTTCTATACCTCTGCACGTTTATGTTGTGTATCATTGACAAGTTATCTTATTTTGACTGTTTTGTCTTACATGGGTTCATATAAACTAATATTTAGTTTGTTTGAAGATAAACTAATGTTTAGCTAGAGTGATCCTAAAAGATAATAGTGTTTCCTATACTTTTAAAGTCTCTGGAGTTACTTTTTATAATTTGGAACTTCTTCAAATTAGATTCTTTATTAAGGTCAAATCCAAGTGATTTCTAACAAATAACCTTAGTAGTTAACATTAGCTAAGGCGCCTGTTTAGATGCTAGTTTGTTTACCTCATCCCCTCTGGAAGCTGACCTGGACTACTTTTTACAGGGTGACCTGAAAGCTTACCTGCGCAACGAGCAAGAGCACATGAGGGGGGATTCGCAGACCATGCTGCTGCAGCGGATGGCCTGTGAGATTGCAGCAGGCCTGGCGGCCATGCACAAGCTTCACTTCCTGCACAGGTAAGGTCCATCCTCGGCACCCTGTTCACCACAGAGTTTGTGCCCCAGGAGGTGGCGCCATTGGTGTCAAGGTTCCACAAAGTACTTTGGAGAGTGTCTTAAGTAGAAACTGTCCTGTGCATCCCAGTGTCAAAATGAGGGTGGAATTGGGCTTTGGTTAAACCAGTACCAGTGAACAGAATGTCTTCATACGGCCTGAGGTCTAGAAGCCATTTCCAGATTTTCAGAGAATGTAAAAAATTGGACATTGCTCAGAGCTGAGAGCAGACAGCTCCAGTCTCCCTGCTGATGTCTCTCTGTGCCCCTTTTATGTCAGCTTCAGGCTGTGGTTCTAATGGCCAGGTTCCTGGGTGAGGAAGAGAGGATCTGATAGGCTTGCGTCATTTTTTTCTAGAGGGTCAGAGCAGTGGTTCCTGGCCAACACTCCGAGGGGCCTGCTTCCCCTCCCCTGCCTTGCCCGGGGCCAGGCTGTAGGTGGTCGGGGGTTGTGTGTGGAACACATTTGTGCAGAAACCTTTCCGGTCCGACTTGAAGAGCTGCACCTCTTTAGAGCACATTGTGTTTTGCTCAGACCATTGATGTAATTTTCGTCATTAAAACAACAAAGGGCTTTGAATCCTTTCTGAGAGCATTCTCTGAACCCAAAAGTAGATTTCTGCTTATTCTCCTCCCTTCTGAGCTCTGATTTATGTTTAAAATATGTTTGAAATTATTTCTCAGATCTCCAGGGAAACCAGCTTCTCGTTAGTTGACTTTAATTAAATTATTTAACTCTTAACAGTCCAAAGGCCCAAAAAGCAACACCTGTGAGTGTTGACTTTAAAGGCTATGATGTATTCCATTTTTTATTTTTAAATTTATTTTTGAAGTATTCTATTTTTTAAAAGGTAGGCTGCACAGGAATATATTTATAGTGTGACGCCATTTTTTAAAGTAAGAAAACACCTGCCTGTATTTGTAGTGGTGTGTGTGTCTGTACATGTGCGTGCGTTCGTGTGCTCGAGCTCGTGTGAGAACAGACGTGGAAAAGTTACCCTATCAAATTCTCAACGTTATTTCAGGGTAGGGAAGAAAGAAAATTATTAACATTTTCCCATATATCTAGATCATCTTTGTCGTGCAGAGTGAGCAAGTCATTCTGATAAAGGCTTTATAAAAGACCTCAGAGATTACGGGTTTCTTCAAGCGCAAGACAAAATCCCTTACACGAAACTTCAAAATATAAATATCTATTTGTTTTATAATGGAGAAGTCTTGTATTTCATTTTTTAATGTCTTATAACAGGCTAACACCCAGCAAATTTGTACTGTTACTCTTTTGTGAGACATGGCAGATTATTCACTGAAAGGTGGTTTAGGAATTTTTAGATCTTGGAGGCTGGGACGTTTAGAGAGAATGTCATGTCAGATGTAGCAACGTGAAGGTCTCGGACACAGCTAGAAATTGCATTTAAAGCTCAAGCATATTCCTACTACTGCATTTTAAAAGTTGGCAAAGATGTCAGAGTATATGTTCTTTTCCTGTGAGTTTCTATAGGTTAAAGTTCTACTTGATTTAGAATTTTGTGAATTTTAGGACAATAAAAATGATAAATTAAGTCACATGGTTTGGATATTATCCAGGCACAAAATCTCAAGGTAAAGGATATTCTTTAAACTATTGGCAACTATCCCTCCCTCCCTTTATCCCTCTCCCCTTAAGTAGCCATATTTTACGTAAAATTCCCACTTGGGGCAAAATTTGTGCTTTAAGTTTTGTGCTTTTTCTTGACTGTACAGAATATTTTTAAGTTGAAATTCAGAATATTTGTTGGCTGACTTGAAGTCAGGCTTTCTATGTTGATTGAAGATAGAATAGCCCACACGTCCAACTAGAAGCTGTTGGCTGTGTTTGGAAACTGATCTAGTAAAGCACCCCCAATTAAATTTTATTTTTGCTTATTTAAGAGGAGATGTATGCCTAGTCTTAGCCTGCATCTCTGAAGTTTACATGTGACATCCGTGAAGGCTGTGTAAACAGGAGAAGCTGCCAGTGTACTGTATTCCCCACTATTCTCCCATTCTGGCTGAGAGCCTGGGACTTCCTGTCCCCTGTCAGCCTTCCTTGGCTCCAGTGAGATGCCACAGGTCACTGAGATGAGCTAAGTGCACAGAGGTTCCAGTGGGCAGTATGGGCCTCGTGGTGGCTCAAGTAGCTGTAGGCCTGTGTGGCTATGGCCTTGAGGAGTACTCTGGTGACCCCTGTTCATGAAAGAGCCTCTTTAGGATTTTCCTGCTTTTAAAATTAAAGTAACTTTCTGCTGAGAAATACAGGTTCTCCGGCTCTCAGAGTGTGGCTCTCCAGTATTACAGGAACATGATAAATAAACACTAGTGTTAGGTGCCGTTTTACATGATTTTTTTCTTAAATTGTACTGTGTGTGTTCACATTGGTAGGGATTAGAAAGTCGGGTTACTAATTGGCTTGTGTCATACCTCTAGCAGGTGTCTTTCAGTTGGTGCATTAGGGCATTTCATTAATTTGCGTGCATGTAAAATCTTCAGATTATGTCTTTTGAAACTCCTTCTAACATTTTTTAATTTTATTTTATTTTTATTTTTATTTTTTTTACATTTTTTAATTTTAAAGATTAGTCTTTAAGGAAAACAATTTTTAAATGGCAATAAATATGCTTGCTTTAATGCTTTAGATTATTGTATTTTTTAAGATGTAATTGGCTTTATTAAATGATTCATGAATTGGACAGCAGCACCCTGTCTGCCAAGTCAAGGGGAGCTCTCCCTGATTGATCATTTTATATCAAAGTTACAGGTAGCATTTGGCACATGGTGGTGTTAAATGAAAAGAAGATGCTGTTCCATCATCTTGCTCTCATGAAAATCCAAGGATTTTCCTTACACGGGCTGTGGAATTTGGCTTAAACTGAAAGTCTCCAGGCATTTGACCACGTACGTGAATTGAAAGAGTGAGAGTCTCAAACATGGGGCTTCACCTGCTCCAGCCTCATGCTCTTCACTTGGAAGATCTTGGTGATAGGGCAGAGCTGGAATTCAAAACCAGAGCTGTAGTCTCTGGGGCTCACACTCTTAGCCAGTAAGCTACCCTAAACAGTCACCCTTTGTTACTAATGACATGATTCTGTATATTGAGAAAAAGCAAGATGCTAGTTTCTTTAAAAAACAAAATTAATAAGAGAATTTATTGTAGCTTGCTTATAGATATACTAAAGTATACCTGGAAATGAGGGCAAAAAATTCCATTCCATTTTGACCAGTGCCACAAAATGTATTTATTTTAATGTTTTATAAATTATTTGGGAAAAAATAATGTGAGAAAGATATGGGACTATGTGAAGAAAGCTGTGCAGTTTTACTGAAGGACATAAAATATGTGAACAAATGGAAAGATAAACTCTATTTTATTGTGGGAAGACAACACAAAAATGTCAGTTAATTTAGAATTAGTACGTAAACTTCATAAACAATCCCAGTAAGAATCCTCACAGCATTTGTGGCAGGGAGGATGAATAAAATTATCTTTAGCTTCACGTGGAAAAAATAAATGTCTAAAAGAGCCAGTACAGTATGAAAAAGAAGGGAATTGTTGGAGCAGAAAGGGAAGCTTGCTTTACGAGGTATCAGAATTCCCAGCAAGCCACTGTAGAGATCAGTATGGTGTTTTTTGTTTTGGGTTTTTTTTTTTTTTTTTAGGATTTTATTTATTTATTTTGAGAGAGAGAGAGAGAGCAAGCATGAGCAGGGGGAGAGGGAGAGGAAGCAGACTCCCCACTGAGCAGGGACACACACAACCCCCCCCCCCCCCCCCCCCAGTGTGGAACTGGATCCCAGGATCTTGGGATCGTAACCTGAGCTGAAGGCAGACACTTAACTGATTGAGCCACCCCAATGCCCAAGATCATTGTGGTTTTGATGGAGAAACAGACTGGAGAGTAGACAGTATATAGAGCAAGTTAATGTATGGCAAAACTGATACTCATATCAGCGGGGAAGAGATGGCTTCCCTATTAATTGCAGGCAGTTAGTTACTCATCTGGGAAAATATTGGACGTCTACAGCACCCTGTATATAAAAACTAAAATATAAGAAATAAATGTGATAACTGGCAAAATTCCAGAAGGCTCTATGTGTTACCCAGGGCTGAGTGAGGCCTCCTAACTAAAAAGGCCTTCCTTTCCTGAGGTAGGAAACTCAGGAGTTGTAAAGTAAAGGGTAGCTATTACATGAAAGGTTGATTATTCTATAAATATTAAATATTTTGCATAGCAACAGACACCACAACAAAGTTGGCAGACAACAGACTTGGGAAGGTGTAGCTGCCAACATGAGCAGCTGAAGGGCAACTGCTCCTGACACACAATGGGTACCTGTGAATTGGTGAGAGGACGATGAGCCTCTAGACAGACGGGCAGAGACAGGCCAGCAGACAGGAAGGTGATCCCAGTCATTAGCCAGAGACATGCAGGTTAAAGTCATGGAACCTCAGAGCCAAGGGAACTGCCATGCCTGTTGCTAGTAGCAATGTGGGGAAGTTTCTGTCCTGAATCCCATATTACTCATTACCGATTTCTGAAGAGCAATTGGGGCAATAGCTGTATAATTAAAAATACACATCCCCGTTGATAGACTTACTTCCATGGGACAGAGAGACACCGGAATTTAAGGATGTGGATTGGAATAATCTGTCCCAGCGTTGTTTGAGGCAGTGGCAAAAAAAAAATAAATAAATAAACAGGACAAAGTCAATGTTTATAGGGGGTGGGACAGGGACAGGAACCAATTTCACGCCATTCATACTGTGGTGTAGTGGTGTACTTCATGGCTATTGTAGAGAAAGAGAGCTGCTATATTAGTTGACTCAAGGATTTCCACATTGTGATGTTGTTTGTTAAGAAAGAAAGATGTAGGGGGTGGGCATGATGGCACATAAAGCAAATGCTCCTTATTCCTTTATCTGTATTTTCTTGTGTGTATGCTATGTATATAGAAAAACACAGAAAGATTATATCTACCAGTTTGTTAATACATGTTACCTGGAATGGGTGTTGCTGCGGGAGGAAGATACTTTTAAAGAAGTGTGTTTTGTTTTGTTTTTTTTTAAATTAAAAAAAAAAAAAATGAATGACCACACTTGAGGAAATCTCAGAAAAAAAAAAACTAGTATTCTTATAACCCAGTTAATGCAAAAAGCGACTGAGAGGATTAGAGAGCACAGAGCTCTCGGCTTGGGCTCTATGTGCTGTGTCCTCAGGAAGGAAAGCATGCTGTAGGCTGAGTGTATGAAGCAGAGGGAAAACGAAAGTGATGTCTTCGTGTGGAGGGCCACTTTGCCTTGGGACCCTAGACCTCAACTTCAAATTATCAGTGGTAAGTAAGGTATTAAATATCCCATTTTTCTAGATGACTCTAGGCCTCATGGGAAAATTCATGTTCTGGGATCATGGCATAATACCAGCTGTGTTCTAAAGCCTGCTGGTTTGTCACTGGTTAAAATGTGCACACCTGAGCCATGCTGGCCTTCCCTGACCCTGATCTGGTGCAGCCTTCTAGGCCAGGCTTGGATTCTGGGGGTTGAAGGTACTCCTGGCCACTCCACTGCAGGCCCGTTGTGTCTTCACTTCCCTCCCAAGTGATTCCAGTATATGCCCAGTGTGAGAACTATCACTTTGAAGAGTGTGCAGTTGCATCCTGGAAAGTATTTAATTGGCAGCTCAGCTCCATCCTGGTATGGACACCTTTAGGACAGGCCTAGAGGATCCCTTGCCTTGTATCACAGTAACTGTCTTCTAAGGACTTTGAGGGCTGTCACCAGGATGTTAAGGGAGGTCTCCCCACTCTAACCAGTCTTCCCAGTTCTGTGGAGTATCTTGTCAGCTCCTTATTGTCTCCCAGGGTACGTATGTACCCAGCTCAGGAGTCGGCCGCAGACAAGACTCAGAGGGACCCTCACGTAGATTTCTGGGGTGCTTGCTTGGTCTCTGAGCTTGCTCTCTCTTCTTCTACCCTGCCCTACAATCAGCCTCTCTGGCAGCCTCTGTTTCCACCAGCCAGGGAGGCTGTTGCTCTCTGGGCTCTGTATCTTTGTGCTGTGGTTTGGAAAGTGACCCTAAACAGAAAGGTAGAGCATATGTGAAGCTCACCTCTGGTATTTTGTTTTCCTTCAGGATCAGAACCCTGGGGTCTTCACTGTCCAGTACCTGAAGACTGCTTCCTTGTGCATTTTGTCCAGTCTTGTGATCATGTATACAGTGAGGAGATAAGCCATAACTGGGAGGTTGAAACCCATAGAAACCTGACTGTCTAGCTCAATGTCAGCTCTGGCCCAGCCCTGGAGAAAACTGAGAACCAAAGGCTTTGTCCCCATTTTATTACCAGCCCTCGAAACCCAGGCCAGGGGTGGTGGCCCACATTCTAGCCACAGACCTTCTCTGCGTCCACCCAGAATTTCACAGCCTGAGTGTTCTCTGTACATCCGAAGCCTAACAGGTGCCTGACATGCAGGAGGTGCTTAGTAAATGTAGTCTCGTTCAACTAGCAAGGACTGGCCTAATAAATCAGGGTGAAAGTTGTCAAAACTGTCCTTTGTACCCTATCAGAGTCCTCTCATTTTCACCTTGAGCTTGTATCTCTTTGAGCTGCATCCCATCTTTGAGTGGTAAATGGCAATTCCTCAAAACCCATAGTGATTTTTTTTAACTTTTATGACTGCCAACAGCAGAGCGGTCTGGTGAACAATGCAAAAAGTAGGAGTTCAAGTTTATTAATTCACCTCTTGTCAGCTTTACCAAGATAAGCCCTGTTACTTAATCCTTCTGAACCTGTTTCTTCTATGAATTGGAGATAGTTTTTATCCTGAAGTGCTGTTGTCGAGAGGACTTAGATAACGTTTACCACGCCTTAGGAGAATATTTAGCAGTGTCAGTTCTTTTGCTTCCCACCTGTGCCTCTCTTAAATCTTTTTTTTTTTTTTTTAAGATTTTATTTATTTATTCACGATAGACACAGAGAGAGAGAGAGAGAGAGAGAGAGAGACAGGCAGAGGGAGAAGCAGGCTCCATGCAGGGAGCCTGATGCGGGACCCAATCCCAGGATGCTGGGATCACTCCCTGAGCCAAAGGCAGATGCTCAACTGCTGAGCCACCCAGGTATCCCTCCACCTATGCCTCTCTCTATCAGGAACTCTGCTTGCTCGGGAAAGCCTGTGTAACGTGAATAGAAGTGTGGGCGATTTTGGGAATGGCTCCAGCCTCACCAAGCCATTTCTGGTCAAGCATTCCTGCTGGAGCTGGGTTAACTCTAGGTCTGGCGTGAGCTGAGAACAAGTAGTAATGCTTCCTTGTGAGTCAGGCTGGGGAGCTCTTGAGATCTGTGGATCCTCACTTCTAGCATCTGTCTGCCCTGCTTCCACGGCTGAGGCCCCTGTGGTCATTGACTGTGCAGACGCAGGTGATGGCCTTGCTGTAGCTGAGGGGACTGAGCCAGAGGCTGTCAGGCTGGATCATTTGGCAGCCTCCCTGATGGACCTGTTTTTCAACCTGAAGGAAGAATATACTGGGTATGTTTGTGTTTCCTGACCAAAAGCAGCCATTGACGTCAATAATTACCTGTGTTGTTAAGTGACACCTTTGTGTTTTTCTCTTCTCTAGCTTTGTGTGTGTGTGTGTGTGTGTGTGTTTTAAAGATTTTATTTATTTATTCATAGAGACACAGAGAGAGAGAGAGCGAGGCAGAGACACAGGCAGAGGGAGAAGCAGGCTTCATGCAGGGAGCCCGACGTGGGACTTGATCTTGGGTCTCCAGGATCACGCGCTGGGCTGAAGATGGCGCTAAACCGCTGTGCCACCGGGGCTGCCCTAGCTTTGTGTATTATTGGGCTTCAGAGAATATTTGTTTTCACCAATTTTGAATCAAATTATATTATCTTGGAACTAGATAGTGCTTTAAAATTTTGAGAACATTTCATCTCTTGCTTTATATTATCCTCACAGAACCTTGTGAGTAAGCCCTTACAGCACATCCCTGTTTGTGAGTAAACTGAAGCTCTGATGTGTTCAATGATTTGCCCAAAGTCACACGGCTTCTTTTTTTTTTTAAATACATACAAAGTTTATTAAAAATAGATTGCAAATGAAGTGTACAGTAGAAACGGTCAAGTACAGCAGTCATGACAGCCCCAGAGTGACGCAGTTATGAAGAGCACGTGTTCACATTTGACCCGACGGCCCCAGGGTGGCCCCGCCCACCTGCTTACAGGCCTTGCGACCACACACAGACACCCCGTATATCAATATTTACATATATTTGCAGGTACTTACGTGTATTTGCTGTTTTTCTATATAACACAAAAGTAATTCATCTGCATCTTTTTCATGAAAGAAAGTGTGGGTTCAGTCCCCGTAAGGCGGCCAGTGTTCTCGAGTGATCTGGGAGGGGCCTGCTTTTCCTGGGACCTCCGGAGCAAGCACGCACATCCTTCATAAACATTTAGAACCACTTTACTCTCTTCAACAAGGGGAATGGTGAGAGCACCCTTCCAAATAAGAACCCTGATAGACGTAAAAATATTTATACTCGCTCAACAATTTATCATACAGCTCTTATTAAAGTGATTTCTATGGCTAAAAAGCCTCACCCTCTTCTATTTGAAAGTGTGCATATTTTTCTAACATATATATTTGTAAGAGAACAATCTGGTACAGAAGAATCATTAAGATCCCACAGCAGGGCTTTGTCAAATAGAAAATTTGCTCATAATCACAAAGTAATTTAGCACTTTCACAGCACACAGTATAAAACGAAGTGAGATCCATCTCCCCAGCATCAGCCATGCGTTCACAGCTGAAGAAACAACAGTGATCACCAATGACTCAAAATGAAAATTAAAGAACTCTATTCGGTGTAAAAAAATAGCTTGAATGGCCATACAGGCCCCTGACATTGTAAGTCACAGATGCCACGTGTCACCAAACCTTCCTTCCCAGACAGCACATGGAGGTGAATCTTTCTTCCTCGAATTTAAAATCTCTGAGCAACAGTCGTGCTCAAGAGTCACACAGCTTCTGAGCAGTGGAGCCGAGACTAGTTCTAAGATGGCCTTTGTCACTTCCCACCCTGTGTTGTGTGTGGCGCTGGCACACATGCAGTGGATTTAAGGGGGCAGGTTTAGAAGAAGCTCCTCCAGTCCCACCCTCGTTTTTGTCCTCATTACTTCTGTTTTCAAGTGGTGAGAAGCGTTCCTCTTTCCCCTGCCCTGAGAACATCAGTTGGATTGTGTTAGAGTTTTAGGATTAAGCCTTTTACAGTGAAAGTCAAAGGCCTTTTGCTTATGTGACTTTTCACCTTTTCCGTAACCTTCACATTTGATGTGTCTAAAGAACCGCACTGAACATGTGTAAGAGCGAAGAGGAGGGAGGGAAAGAGCAGGGCAGTCTAGGAGTTGCTCAAGGCTTAGCTGCTTGGATGACCCAAGGGGAAGGCGCCAAGTGCTCAGGCTGCTTCCTGCCTGCAGGTGATAAACACACAGGGCCCTGTTGGAATACTGGCACCCAGCTTTTAATTCTGGTCTTAGGAGAGAGATGTGGGCAAGGTTAAGAAGGATCTGTTTCTAGAGACTCTGGAAATGCCCATCAGTGTTGCTTGGGGACAGAGCCATGTTGGCAGAACTCGCGGCACCATCCTATTTGAGCTGTTGGACCAGTGGACCATGCCACTGGGCTGAGAGCATTTCCCTTTTTCTGCCCTCAGAGAGTATACTGCTTCTTCCTCCCTCTTGCCTCCCTTCAGTCCAAAAGAGACACCAGTTAAAAAAAAAAAGAGACACCAGTTTTCTTCTTAAAATTTGAAGTTTCTCTGTTGCTCCCAGAGACCACAGGAGGCCTGAGGGCTTCTGAGGAGAGCACCACAAAAATTACCACTAGTGAACCCAGTGTAAATACGATTGAACAGAACCAACTGGATGTCTAGATCTAGAACACCAGCATGTGTTCCTTGGGTACCAACCATATGCCCAGACCAGCGCTTGCCAATTGCTGATGCATCGGCGCTTGATAACTACTGGTGGGGACGGCGTCTTGCTAGCTTTACAGCCCTGGCAAAGTTACTTTGATCCTCTACCTGCTTCCTCCTCTGTAAATGGGAAAGATAAGAGAGTATCCACTTCCAAGGTTCGTCATGCAGATTAAATGAGTTAATATGTGTATAGAGCTAGAGAACTGCCCAGTGTAAAGGAAGTGCTTTGCAAATCTTAGCCATGAACATATGATTGAATCAGTGTCATTAGGTGCCAGCCAGGCTGTCACTGAGTTACATCAGTGATAGCTGCTGTCGTCATTAGCCTCATCATCATCCTCTTTCAGGCATGTAAGCTTCAGAAACTAAAATCTTTGAAAATAAGTATTTAATCATTAATTTGAGCTGTTGTCTTCTACAGTCCTATAAAGACAGACATTTTGAGTTTTGGACTATGGAGAGTTTTTGATAACTTTATGATCTGAAACTATAAATCGGGTACCTTAAAGTACCCGATTTTTTACTTAAATTTTTACTTAAATTTACTTAAACTTTTAAGTACTTAAAATTGTACTTAAGTACAATTTTACTTAAACTTGATTTAAATAAACTTAAATCAAGAAGATTGAAAGATTGAAAGATAAAAAGGGGCTTATACGAAATCCAAAGTGTTTACTCTGTTGTCTATATGGAAAGGTCCTTCAGAAAAAGTAGTTTTTACTTTTCAACATGTGTTTTTGAGAATTAATCTGTTCTTAAATAAACTATGTAAATTGTTTTCAGTAAGTCCTGAAAATGTGCTCCTTACCTCCCTGTAGAGAAGTGGGGTTTGCAAGAAAGCCAAGTAATATGGAAAGTGCCTCCTCAAAATGCTCCCATATCTTTGAAAAAGAAGTTAAAAAAACAACATTTTAAATATAATTAGTTTTGGGTATTTGAAGTTGTAATTTTATTTCTCTTTATAATAAATAGACTACCACTAGATTGTTACGCAAGTACTATAGGTTATTGTAAAACATTATTTAGATAGTTCAGCCTATAGTATTTAAAAATTCTTGGTCACTCTTCAAACACTAGGAAATGGGCCATAAATCTGGTATCAGTGCAGCACAAGGTATAAATGTGGTCTGTATTTAACCTTAGCAGTTGTTTTTTTTTAAAAAAGATTTATTAGAGAGAGTGTGTGCGCGCATGAGGAGTGAGCACAGGGGGCGGACAGAGGGAGAGAATCTAGAAGCAGAGACTCCCTGCTGAGTGTTATGGAGCCAGAGGACCCTGAGATCATGACGTGAGCTGAAATCACGAGTTAGACACTCAACCGACTGAGCCATCCAGATGCCCTGCTGTGTAGCAGTTATTTGTTAAAAAAAAAAAAAAAAATCTGATCATTTCCATGGACTTAAATAATGAAAAATATTATATTTAATCCTTTTTCCATTAAAAAAAGAATTTTAAGACATTACTGAGCAGAGAGCTGAACATGCCACTCTGCTTCATAGAGAAAGCCTTGTTCACAGCAGTTTGGGGTGACATCGTCCTGCTTGTTTGTGGGTTCCCCTTCACACTTGTGTTCACTTCGCTCTTTCTGTATTCAGTGACTTAGCCCTGCGGAACTGTTTTCTTACCTCAGACCTGAATGTGAAAGTGGGAGACTACGGAATAGGATTCAGCAGGTACAAGGTAAGCCAAGGCTTAAAGATTCTTTCCTACAGCTGATTTAATTTCATAGTCATGAGGTGGTCCTATCACAAAATGCCACTCTAGTTGTGGAAGAGGGGGCAAGAATCTTGGTTATTGTGGCCTTTCTGGAAAGTGGTTTGTTCTAGTCATTTTAACAGAAGTGTTGGCTTCTGACGTGTGGTTTGTCTGCATAGTGGCTCTGTGCTGAGGTTTTGTGACAGCTTTCCAAAGGCTTTGTTTAAAAGTAAGACTTTTTACACAGAATAATTGATATAGTCTGATGGTATATAATACATTTTAGTATGAACACATGGGCAGTAATCATGACCCACCTGTATAATAAAATAGATGAAATCGGCATTTCTCCAGTAAAATTCTGGGTCAGATTTAGTAAGCATGGAATTTACATTCTTTAAACTCTGCCATAAACTTATCCCCAAACAAGATAAGAAGTAGATGAGGTTTTCATTTATTTTTATGTCACCCAACTGAATGAGATAGCATGATTTAGAGCAGAGAAGGTGATTGTCCTGGCTCTATGCCATCAGCAATAACATGAGGATCATATCTGTTCTGTCTTACTGGTTCTTGTGAGGACCACAGGGGTCATGTTTTCATAGTACTTTGTAACTAAAACATGCAAATATAAGTTGGTTATGTGTCTACATAGTAGCTCTCGTGTCTTGAGCCCTTGATGTGTACCAAGCACAAGGAAATAGTTGCTGACAGTATCTCATTTAATCCTTACCATAAAAGGGTATTGTATCATCCTTATTATACAGATAAAGAAAAAGGCTTAACACATCTGTTGCTTGCCCAGAGTAGCTAGCTAGCTGGTAAGTAATGGAGCATGGACTTACAGCCCAGTCTGTGCTCTTACTCATTAACCTTAGGCACTGCCATGCTACTCGGGGCATAATGCCCAGCATATTTTAAAAGATGTTTTGCTCAGTCAGAAACCATGTTCTGTGCATTAGACGTGGCGTACCTTCCGTTTCCTGGAAGGCTGACTGAGTAAGCGTTCATGGCTCAGAGAGCAGCTTGCGAAGCCCAGGAGGCTTCAGAGAAAACCTCACCCACCTTCTGCCCAGAAAATCTCTCTTCGTTCCCACTACTTTTTCTGATTCATCTTTTAGGTTCAGTATGTGTTTCTGAGAATGACCTGGTGTTCAATCATTAAGTTCATTAACAAGCGTAATAGAATTTAAAATCCTGTATGCTTTCTGACAAAACAGGAGGATTATATTGAAACAGATGATAAAAAAATTTTCCCTCTGCGATGGACCGCTCCAGAATTAGTAACCAGCTTTCAAGACAGACTACTAACTGCAGATCAAACTAAGTATAGTAACATCTGGTATGTATAGATTTACCATTTTGTTAGCCTCTCTTGTGTAGCAAAGTCCTAACTTCCTTCCCCTTGAGTACTTGAGGAAAAATAATTAAGATGTAGGAACACAGAAATGCCTGATGGTATGAAAAAGTTTATTGACTTCATATCAATTATCACAATTGCGATGGTAATAATTAACTTTTCTCTTACCCATTCAACAGTAATAAGGTCCATAAAAGCAGGAACTCGGCTTTTTTTCTGTGGCTACTGTAGGGCCTACAGTATAAGAGACATTTTAAATATTTATTGAAGTGAATGAAAAAAACAAGAAGAGGTTTGGACCAATATGTAATACTGTGATTTATAGGAGATCAGTTTAATGAAAGTTGGAAAAAATGTGTTTATGTCTTTGACTAACGATTTCTGTTACAGCTTTCTTAATTTATATATAAATTTTTTTGTGCTATTATTCTGCTTTTTCTATTTTCCTTTTCTCTTGTCTTCTTTTGGACTACTTTTTTTAAACTGCTTTTTCCTGTTAGTTTGGAAGCTGTATATGATACTCCTGTACTTTTATTAAAGGTTGCCCTAGAAGTTATAACATGTATATTCCACTTATTTTAGTCTCATTTTAGTTCATATTTTGATCCTCTGTCTGATCAATACAAGGATCTCAGGATACTTTAACATGCTTAACTTGGTTTAACCATATACCACACACGTGCATGCGTGCACACACACATGCACTTGCACACACACGTATACACAATTATATCTTATTGTTGGGTATTTTTTTCTTTTACCTTCACAAGACATCGTTATTATTTTTTAGCATTTTTTGTTCAGGTTTATCCACATAATTAAATCACTTTGCTCCTCATTCTTTTTTTTTTTTTTTTTTTTAATCTCAGACATTTCCATCTGTGATCATCCTTCTTTGTCTGAAGTATGTCCTTCAGAATTTCCTAGAGTGAGGGCCTGCTGGTAACAGACTCTCAGTTTTTTGTAGATCTAAACATACCTTTATTTTATCTTCATTTTTGAAGTCTATTTTTACTTGGGGACAGTTACTTTCTCTCAGCATATTGAAGAGATCATTCTACTGTCTTCTGGCTTCCATTGTTGCTATTGAGAAGTCAGCTGTAAGTCTACCTAAGCTCTTTGAAGGTAATGTGATCTTTTCTCTCTGGCTGCTTTTAAATTCTTCTCTTTGTCTTTCATTTTTTGTAGTTTCACTATGACGTGTATGGGTGTGGATTTCTTATGTTTTTCTGCTCGGGATTTATTTGGCTTCCCAGACCTTAGGTTGGTGGTGTTCTCAGCCCTTACCCTCTTCAGATACTGCCTCTGCTCCCTTTCTCTCTTTTAGAAAGTCTGTTTAGATGTGTGCTATCCTTTCCTGCTCTGCCTTCTGTCTCTTAAGCTCTCCTTTATATATTCT
Source organism: Canis lupus dingo (assembly GCF_003254725.2). Classification (NCBI taxonomy): domain Eukaryota; kingdom Metazoa; phylum Chordata; class Mammalia; order Carnivora; family Canidae; genus Canis; species Canis lupus. The sequence continues at coordinate 10,961,236 of NC_064248.1, read as the reverse complement.
GTCTCTTTGACTCTCTGTGCCACACTCTAGATAATTTTGAGACCTGTGTTCCAGCCACTAATTCTTTCTCTTTTTAAAAATTCTCTCTTCAGCTGTGTCTATTCTTCTGTTAAATCTCTCTATTAAGTTTTATATAGTCCAGCTATTGATTTTTCAGTTTTAGGAATTCTATTTGGTGTTTTAAAACATGCCCCAGCATTTTTAAAACGATTGGATTATGATCTGCGTCAGATGATTCCTGTATCTGAGGTCTTGGTGGAGTTGATCTTGCTGATTCTTGATGGTGCCTTGTTTCCTTGGGGTGAGGATCTTGGAAACCTAGAGTTGGGGAGCATTCCTCCAGAGAGGATCCACATTTACCTGCTTGTGTCGGATACTGGGGAGTATCCTGCTGTGTAAGGGAGCTCTACTACTACAGGGCTTCATGTATTCAGCTCAAGGTTTTTGACCACCCAGGTCATGTGAATTCAGTCCGCAAATACAGTCAATGGCCAGCTCTGTGGTTACAGCTTGTTAGGGGCCAGTGTGCCCCCGACACACACACACACACACTCAAACATGCATACACATGTACACTAACTCACAGCTCCTCAGTGCCGAGTCAGTTTGCCTTTCAGACTCCTGGAGGGATGCAGGGGGCAGGCTTAATCTCGCTGTGAGGAAGTCTCTCTGTGATTCCCCTTAGCTTGGGCAGACCCAGGGCTTTGGCCTATTTACCTCCGCTACCACCTGCATTGCCTTGTAAACAGAAACTGCAAAAGCCCAACTTCTGTGCTTTAGCAAAGGCACCAGCTCAGAGGTAGTTTTAGTGTTCTCCTTACATCTTCAAGTTCTAGAGATTTTCCTGGCAAGTCCCTGCTTTCCTGTCTTTGATGCCTTTAAAAAGATACTTTTTATGCTTCATCCATATTTTCACTGTTCCTAGCAGGGTGTTGAGCCAGAAAGCTTAGCCTGTGTTCCCAGAGACAGAGTTTAGCTTGTGTTCCCACCCCTTGTTGCTGACACTTTGAGAAGTATCTGGAGGTAGGGCTGGCAGTAGGGCCAACTGCAGCCCAAGGCAAGAGCCACCTACCCTGTACCAGGGGTAAATGAGAGGGGCATAGTTTGGTGGAAGAGAAGGTAACTCCAGGAGGGAGAGGCTGGTGGGACTCCAGGACCCAGGAGCCAGTACAAGGGGAAGAATTGAATAGCCAGGGATCAGAGGCAGTAATTGGTGGCAGGACACCACATGGAGTAGAGAGCTACAGGGCAGGGACAGATTTTGAGGAGGAGATGTATCTCATCCTTCTCTGTGGCCTGAGGAATGGGAAGGGTGTGTACAGAGATGCTAGAATTGGGGAAGTGGGGAGTTGAGAAAGCCTGTGCTTCGTGTTCTCTGAAGAACAGAGTGGGCTGGGGCTGGACAGGGTTTTAGTCTGGGAATAGGCCTTTTTGGGGAGGGAAAGGAATTAAAACAGGGCTTTGGAGATACTGAGGCAGGTTGTTAGTTAAATGCCCAAGGTCACACCAAGCATGGCAGCAATAACACTCATTGTGCCATTCATTATGTGGTCTTTAGTGTTCCATGTGATTTTCTTATTTTCCTCAGTTAAATTGTAAACTCCCTTTTTAAGGCTTCAATAATGTCTTAAACTTCTTTTGTATCCAGGATGGCCCTCTGCCTCTGACAAATCTGCGCCAGGGAGAAGATGTCTTTTCTTTCTTGAATGGAGTTGTGAAATTTGGGTCTGTTTATTTCCTCTGATAGAGGTGGTCTCTCAACTTAGATACTGAATATGCTGATTTTTTTCACTGATTTATGAAGTTTAGAGAAATGAACTCTAAGTTATGTTGCACTAATACAATGTCAAATAACAGACTGGTTTATTCAGTACAGCTTATTCAAACAAGAATTCTGGAGTTACCGAGCCAAGTCATGTAAACCATCAATACCCAAACCTGGCTGGATGCCAGAATCACTAGGGAACTTTTAAAGTACAGTTTCTTGGCCACACCTGATCTACCAACTGCAAGTCCTTGGGAGCAGGTCGTATGTAGCTCTGTATTCCCAGATGACACAGGTGGACAGTCAGGTTTAGGAGCCAGAGCAGTGACTAGGAGATGCTAGTACACAACGGAAGGCTGGTACCTGGGACTGAGCCACGGAGACCGTTTCCATGACGACAGAGCACTCACAGAGAGAGAGACAAACACACATGGGGAGTTGGCACTGGGAAGGGGCACTCCTGCCCAACTGTGGTAACAGCCGTGTCCCTAGAGACATTGAGAGGCTCAGTGGATGGCCTCTTCTGGCACACAAGTAGGTGGCAGAATGATGGCAAGAAATCTCTCTATCATAGTGACAAATGGCGCTATGGAATCATTGCAACAAAAAATGTGTGGACCCACCAAAGAAGAGATTATTTAATTATCTAAAAGTTTGCTTTAGATATTTTCTGGTGTTTACTACCATTAGGTGAATGGGATTTTTTTGTCCACCTCAGGCTGTTTATCTTGTATCTCCCCACTTCGTTGAACTCTGAAATAATTCTAATGATCTTTCAAATAATTTCTTGAGTTTCAAAGTTGACAGTTACATTAGCTCCTCTCTATGATAATTATATTAGCTGCTCTCTATAATTATGCCTGTTATCTGTTCAATTTTTTTTCTTTTTGCATTGGCCAAACTTCTAGAGTACTCAGTCATAAATAGGAGGCATACTTGTCCTTGTTTTATAGACAATGCCTCTTTTTAAAAATCATGTTAAAGAGCTGTCTTTAATAACCTTTTCAGTATACACCTTGTTCTTAAAGCCCCTAATGAGTGTACAAATAGAAGTGTTGGTGCTAAAAAATTTGACATCTAAAGAAAGGAAGAAAATAAACAAACAAACAAATAAATAGAGGAAGAAATAACTTCTCTTTTTTCCACAGGTCCTTGGGTGTGACACTTTGGGAGCTTTTTGATAATGCTGCTCAGCCTTATTCCAACCTTTCCAACTTAGATGTTCTCAATCAGGTGATTCGAGAGAGAGACACAAAACTCCCTAAGCCCCAGCTGGAGCAGCCTTATTCCGACAGATGGTGGGTAACCCAATTTTATATTTTATTGTCTTCAAAAGATAAGGAAATCTTTCTGTGGGTGTCAGTTATATATTCCCTGTTTTTAAACAGTAAATGTTACAAAAAGCAGTCATTTGTATATTATTCACAAAGGATTTTAGATGAACATCAATTTTTAAAATTTAACATTTAAAAAAAATGTATAGGACAGGTAGGAAGTTATGAATTATATGCAGTAAGAAAAAAGTGTGAAGTCTGAACTAATTAGGGAAGTCAGTATGAAGGGAGTTTTCTATTGTGGAATTGTTTTAAAATGAAACTGTTTTTGTAAGTGATACCTAATATGTAAGAAAAGAGACAACATAGAAATGATAATATTTAAATAGGCAGGAGAAGCTAATTTGCATAATATACGTGACATTTGCAAAATATATTTATTTCTTATGAGTCTTTGGACTAATTCTTTATTGCCAATTAGAATCAGGTTCACCTCTTTCTAAGCCTCTAAACCACTGTGTGCCCAGCATGCACTGCCTCTGAAGCATGGCAATCCCCTGCACTTAGGCTTGGCTCAGCTCCCCTTTCAGCGAGAACCCTTTCATCCAGATTAATGGAACCTAATGTCCTCTAAATGTACTCTATACACTTAATACTTTGAAGTATTAAATCTTTGTCTTCCCTGCTGTTCACGGCACCAGCTTAAGATGTTGGCTGTGGGGCACCTGGGTGGCTCATTTGTTTAAGTGTCTGTTCAGGTCATGATCCCAGGTCCTGGGGTCTTCCTGCATTAGGCTCTGCTCAGCAGGGAGTTGTCTTCTCCCTCTCCCTCTGCTCATTCTCTCTCTCTCCTCTCTCGTGCTCACTCTCTCAAATAAATAAAATCGTTTTTTTAAAAACAAGGTGTGGCTGTTTTCAGTCAACTCCTGGAAGACCTAGCTCCTGGTTGCTGCCTCTGTGGACTTTGTTTTCTACTGCTTCTCTCCACTTTGGGCCTCTTCTCTGATCTAAGGAAACCATGTGCTACATAAGATCACAGTGTTACTTTTTATTGGGGGAAATAGTGAGAGATTAGTTACAACAGCATTTGTCTCTGAGAATTCTTACAAAATGAAGTAAATCTGAAAATGTAAGACAAGTGTGTTCTTTACTACACAGAACATGTGTGGTAATTTTTTAAAGAGGAGATCATGTTAAAACTATTTCTAAATTCTGGGGCTAAGTCACTGGATAAACACCAGAACAAATGACAGACACTGATTCTGTGAAATGTCCTGGAACACAAAACACTAGTAGGCCACATTTTTATATTTCTTCATTTCCTCTTTCACCATGAACTGAGCTCCTTCATGTGGTTGACAGTGATTATAGCATGGAAACTTTTGAGGTGTTGAGTTGGCTTAGGAGTCCTTGTGAAGTCCTTATTTTATTTTTTAATCATTTATTTATTTTTTAAATTTTTATTTATTTATTTATTCATGAAAGACACATAGGCAGAGGAAGAAGCAGGCTTCCTGCAGGGAGCCTGATAAGGCACTCAGTCCCAGGATCCCAGGACCCTGGGATCACATCCCGAGACAAAGGCAGATGCTCAACCACTGAGCTACGCAGGTGCCGCCCTTTCTTATTTTAAAGCAGTTTTTCATCAGTCCATTAATTACCTCTCCATTGTCACTTAGGTATGAAGTTTTACAGTTCTGCTGGCTGTCACCAGACAAGAGACCAGCAGCTGAGGACGTGCATAGATTGCTCACTTACCTACGGATGCAAAGCCAAAGGGATTCAGAAGTTGACTTTGAACAACAGTGGAATGCTCTTAAACCAAATACAAATAGCAGAGACACTTCAAGTAATGCTGCATTCCCAATTCTCGACCATTTTGCCAGAGATCGGCTTGGTCGAGAGATGGAGGAAGTCCTCACTGTAACTGAGACCAGCCAGGGCCTGAGCTTTGAGTATGTGTGGGAGGCAGCTAAGCATGACCACTTTGACGAGCATGGTCGGGGCCCCGCAGATGAAGCCTTGTCCTACACAAGCATCTTCTTTCCAGTTGAGGTTTTTGAGAGTTCACTTTCAGATCCTGGACCAGGGAAACAAGACGACAGTGGCCAGGATGTCCCCCGTGGGGCCCCCGGAGTGGTTCCTGTTTTTGATGCCCACAACCTTTCTGTTGGAAGCGACTATTACATCCAGTTGGAAGAAAAAAGTGGTAGCAACTTGGAGCTTGATTACCCGCCGGCACTGCTCACAACTGAGATGGATAACCCAGAGAAGATAAGTGATGAGACGTCCCAGTTTCTGACACTCAGGAATCTTGAATTTGAAGAGTCGAGTACAGATGAAGATTTCTTCCAAAGCAGTACAGACCCCAAAGATTCCAGCATACCTGAGGACATACATGTTACCAGGGGTCCTGAGAGCCCTTTCAACAGTATATTTAATGATCTGGACAAATCAGAGGATCTACCCAGTCACCAAAAAATATTTGATTTAATGGAACTAAACGGAGTTCAAACGGACTTGAAGCCGACCGCTTTAAGTTCAAGTCTGGATGCCTCCAGAGAGTCAGTAACAGCGTGCCACTTTGAGAAAGAAAAGCCCCGTAAGCTTTTTGACTGCGAGCCTCTTTGCTTATCAGAAAACCTTTTGCACCAAGATAATTTTGATCCACTGACTGTTCAAGAATTGTCAGAAAACTTTTTATTTCTTCAAGAGAAAAACTTACTAAAAGACTCATTGTCTAGCAAAGAACATGTAAATGATCTTCAAACAGAACTTAAAAATGCTGGTTTCACTGAAACAATATTAGAAACTCCACGTAGAAATTCTTTAGATCTTGAAGTTAAGTTTGCTGAAAATAAACCAGGCTTTTCTTTGTTGCAGGAAAACCTAAGCACAAAGGGTGAAGACACAGGTGGTGTGTTCAAGGACAACACTTTAAACACCTCACCACAGTCTTCCCCGGAAGTGCAGGTACCTCCTACCTCTCTTGAAACAGAAGGAACACCTCATCATGTACCTCCAGATCCGCTCCTGAAGCAGGGAGAACCCACGTACCCAGATGTCAGTATCCATGAAGACTGTCTCTGCCAGGAAATCAAACCAGACTCTGTCACCATCACAGTTGTAATTCCCTCCACTGATGCCAAAACATGTGGCATTGGCAACATGTCTCACGACCTGACCCACCAAAGTCAGGAGGCCTTGAGACTGACCAAAAGTGACTCAGTTCTTGTTAATGACGTTTTTGCCAATAAGGTGAGTATAGGAAGTAGTCTTCCAGAATTGAGACAAAACTTACAAAACCAGACGCTTTCAGAAGACCATCATAGTAATAGCCTGCTGGAGAAAAACGTGGAAGCTGTGGAGACTTTGAGTCAGCTGCATTGTAAAGATGCCACAAAAGAGGGGGGCTTGGTGTCTGCCCTCTCGTCGGACTCGACCAGTCAAGACAGCCTTTTAGAAGACAGCTTGTCAACACCCATTCCAACTTCAGAACAGTCTGTGGAGACCCCAGACTCTCTGGATTCAGTGGATGTCCATGAAGCCTTACTGGGTTCTTTAAGTTCTCACACGCCTCAGAAACTCTTGCCCCCTGATAAGCCTGCAGACAGTGGCTACGAGACAGAGAACTTAGAGTCCCCTGAGTGGACTCTGCACCCTGCTCCCGACGGCACCTCCGCCTCAGAGGCTGCCACAGTGGGCAATGACAGTCATGGTAGTTTGCCTCCCAAACCGGTCATCGTCATCTCAGATGCAGCTGATGGCCACAGAGGTACAGAAGTGACCTCGCAGACTTTTGCACCTGGCTCTCAGAGCTCATACCGAGACTCTGCTTACTTCTCAGATAATGACTCTGAGCCCGATAAGAAGTCTGAGGGGGTCCCAGGACCCCCAGCCTCACCCTTGGTATTGGTGACGGATCCTCCCCTGCCTGAGCCAGTCATTCCAGAGCACAGTCATGGCATCAAGGACAGTTGCCTGGAAACCAACCATTGCCAGCCAGACCAAAGTTGTCTCCCTGCCTCACAAGATCCCAGTCACCTGAAGTCTAGAGAAACCTTGGACGCAGCACCAACTGATGTTTCCAAGCAGACACCTGCTTCTGAAGACAAGGCTGGCAGTCCCTTGAGTATGTTGAACTCTGAGCTGAGCAGTGGCGATGACTTTGAGGCTCAAGAGGAGTGCCCCTGCACACTCACCTCCACTGGAACCAACACCAACGAGCTCCTCGCCTTCACAAATTCCACCCTCTGCTCTGGCAGCCCATCAGACCTGACGGTGGAGAAGTCCTTGTGTGGCCATGCCGAGGGCCCCAAGTTGAAGGAGCCAGATATTGAAGGGAAATACCTGGGGAAACTTGGTGTGTCAGGGATGCTTGACCTCTCTGAGGATGGCATTGACGCAGACGAGGAAGATGAGAACAGTGACGACTCCGACGAGGACCTGCGGGCGTTCAACCTGCACAGCCTCAGCTCCGAGTCAGAGGATGAGACTGAGCACCCTGTGCCTGTGATTCTCAGCAATGAGGATGGGCGGCACTTACGGAGCCTGTTGAAACCCTCAGCCACTGTTGCCATTGAGCAGCTCCCAGATGACTGGAAAAAAGAAAAGAAGGCAGTGACATTCTTTGACGATGTCACAGTCTATCTGTTTGACCAGGTACCTGTTAATTCTAAACTGCCATATTAGGAAATTCCAAGGTGTGTTAGGAAATAGAGGGTGCTTTGTTTTCCTGATTGCCGTTTCGAGGCCACCAACTAGTTTATGATTCCTCATAAATAAGAATTTGGGGTTGGTTATAGTTCCAAGAATATGCAGAAATGCATTTTGGACAGGGAACTCCTGTTAAGGGAAGGAGACGTGGATGCCCCTTCTAGGTCTCCTGGCAGAGTCCTACTGAAATTAGTTCCCTTTTACAGACCAGATTTCTATAATCCAGCAGTAGGCAGCAATAGCCAGCACACAGGTGCCAACGAATAGTCCATGGCTCACAGGCAGCCCCAGGGGTGCTGGCTATCTCCGTCTCTGTGGGTTGGGACCAGGCAGTGGTGGAGTCTGCAGCCTTCCCACCCTCCTGTGCCTGTTGAGAACTGCTCCGTGAGCTCCGACTTCAGCCTCTTTACAATCTAGGGCTGGAGATTTTCTTATATCTGTTAAGTGACTTGTAGGCTAAGTCTGTTAACAGTCAGAGCACATGTTTGGTATGGTTTCAGTTCCTCTGAACTTACAGGGGTTTGTTTCTGAGGCAGGCCATGGTCTGTCTTGGTGAATGTTCTGTGTGTACCTGAAAAAACGTGCCAGTCGGTTAGGTCTGGATGGTTGGTAGTGTCCAGCTCTTCTACACGGCTGCTGATTTTTTTGTGTGCTGCGAGTTCTTCCCGTGGCGAGAAAGAGAAGTGAAGTCTCCAACTGCAGTTGTGGATTTGAACTCTCCATTTCTGTTTGTTTGTGCTTCCTCTGTTATATGGCTCTATTGTTAGCTGTATGCACATTTAAGATCCCTAGATCTTCTTGAAAAGATTGAACTGACCTGTTTATCGTTATGTAATGTCCTTCTGTATTCCTTTGTCTGACATTTAGCCTCTCCAGCTTTCTCTTGATTGGTATTTGCATGAGATATCTTTCTTCGCCTTTGTACTTTCAATCGTATATCTTTATGTTCAACATCAGTTTCTTGTGAATAGCAAAGAGATTTTTAAATCTATTCTCAAAAAAATTATCTTTTAATTGATGGTTTTAGGCCCTTTACATTCAGTAAAATTAGTCTTGTTTGAATTTTGGCATTTTGTTCACTGTTTCTATTCCTCTGGTTCTTGTTTCCTCCTTCCTGTCTTCTTTGTGGTAATTTAAGCATTTTTTAGTGTTACCTTTTAATTTATTGCATTTTTATTGTGTATCTTCTGTGAGTGTAGTTTCTATAGTGGTTTTGGGGATTATACTACACTTTTTACAGTCTACTTAGAGTCAGCACTCCACCATTTCAGGTGGAATGCAGAAACCTTATTACCATTATCTGGTGTATTCCGCTCACAGACGCCAAAGCCCCATCAGATGGTGCTCTGCATTTTACTCCCAGTTATCAAATATATTTTAAGAAACTCGAGAGGAGACAAATAAGGTTCTATTTACCCAGACAGTCCCTACCGTTTCTCTCATTTCATTTTTGATGTTCCAGGATTCTTTTGGTATCATTTCCCTTCTGTTTGAAGAAGGTTTTTCTTTTTTTAAATCAAACCTACTGACAACGGATTATCTTAGTTCCCCTCATTCCTTAAGGATATTTTCTCTGAATATAGAATTCTGAGTTGACAGTTCTCTTGGTATTATGTCTAATTGCTGTCAAGATATTTTTCTTTGCGAAATTTCTTTCTCTTCTTAGCAGTTTGATTATGGGCATGGATTTCCTTGAGTTTACCCCGTTTCAAATTTGCTGAACATCTTGAAACTGTAGTTTTATATCTTTCACCAAATTCAAGAACTTTTCAGCCATTATTTTCCCAAATGCTTTCTTTTGCTGTGCTCCAGTGTCAGATTGCTGTGTATGACCCATTGGCACGCTCTTCAGTTTTCATTGTTGTTCAGATTGGATCATTTCTATTAATCTCCTTCAAACTCTCTGTCATCTCCATTCTGATATTGAGTCTATCCATGGGGTTTTTAGGTTTCAGCTACTGTATTTTTCTCTTTTAAAATTTGCATTTTGCTGTCATTTTTATCTTCTTTTGCCGAGACTTTTGTCTATTTACGTTCATGTCAAGAACATTTGCCCTTGCTTGTAGGAACATTTTCATAATAACCCTTTTCAGAGAACCCCAGCATGTGTGTCACTTTGACACTGGCATTTCTTGATTTTCTTCTTCCCTGGGAATTGAAGTTTTCCTGATTCTTTGTATGTAGACTGATTTTAGACTGTATCCATTGTGTGTTCCGTGACTCTGTGTCTTGTTTAGAGTCTAAGGAGAATGCTGATAGTTTTGTTCTAGCAGGCATTGGCCCATTGGGATTTAGGTCACAAGTTCCCGGTCTTTCTGTGGGTGAGGTCCCCCCTTGTTGTACTGTTTGAATCTGGGCTCTGTACGTGCCCCCTGCTGGCCAGGATGGATCTTGGCAGTGGCCGCCCGGCAATTCAGTTCTTAGAGCTTTGCTGTGCTGTTGAGAGTCAGCTCTACCATGCTCAGGTCAGAGGTAAGGCAGGAGCTCATGAACTTGATGGGGTCACTTTCCTGAGCTCCTCCCTCACCATGGGATCCCTGGTACTTTCCCATGTCTTGGCCTGCCCTCCCCCCCCTTTCCAGCTAAACAGCTGGTGCAGTGGCTGGACAGAAAGGAAGACAAGCAGCAGGCTTCTTCTCACTGTCTTGGGATTTCCACTCCTCCAGGGGGAGAGGGAGGTCACTTCCCTCAGCATATAGGTGTCTGTCATCCTGGGACTGCTGGAGGCTAGGGAGCAAGAGAATGGAGGGGGAAAGTCTGGAGTTCTATCCCACCCCCCACCAGTTCCCGAGTGTCAGAAGACCCCGTGCCTGCTTCAGAACCAGAACCAAAGGGCTTCTGGAGCTCTCTCTGTCCATCCCAGTGCCCACTTTGGATGTCAGGCTGTGCTGGGTCCAGGCCAGGAGCTGTTGAGGCAGGGGCCATGGGAAGACAGCAGATCCACTGCTGCCCTGGTGTACCTTGAGTTCTGGCATGCTTCCCTAGCCTGCCTGCTACTATTTACTTTTCGGAGGCCTCCAGCAGCTGCTGCATGCATTCTGCCTGGGCTTCAGAGTTGCTTCGGTGGGAGAGGCAGGTCTGTCTGTGTGTTCCTACTGTGGCTTTCCCAGGCCCCGAGCCCCTCCATTAGTCAGACATGGTGCCATCCTGCCACACCTACAGCAGGGGGCTCCCAGGAGTGGGCCTTTGCTGACGAGAATTTCTCTCTGGCTTTTCAGGAGACCCCAACCAAAGAGCTGGGGCACTGCGGAGGGGATGCACACAGCCCCGAGCTGAACAGCCCAGCACCATCCTCAGGCTCTCCTTATCTGAGCAGGTGCATAAATTCGGAAAGCTCAACAGATGAAGAAGGTACTTCTCCTCATTGATGGGTTTGAAAAGAAACTAAAAACAGTGCATTGTGAATAAGGTGCATTTTTCTGGAGGTTAACATCATGGATTGCTTTAAATGACTGTCTTACGACCCCTGGAAGCAGCTCTGCCATTTTTCGGACCCAAGTTGATTTTGGTTGGTCAGCAGCACATGCCTGTGTGCTTGCCCACCCCCTACCCCCCGCTTCCTGTTCTTTATAATGAAGTCATAAAAGGAGAACTGGTTTTTATTTTTACTTTCAGGTGGAGGCTTTGAATGGGATGATGACTTTTCCCCGGACCCTTTCATGTCAAAGACAACAAGTAACCTTCTTAGTTCCAAGCCTTCTCTTCAGACATCCAAGTACTTTTCACCACCTCCGCCACCCCGGAGCGCGGAACAGAGCTGGCCTCACACCCCGCCGTATTCCAGATTCTCCATCTCTCCTGCCAACATCGCCAGCTTTTCCCTCACTCATCTTACGGACTCAGACATTGAGCAAGGAGGTGAGAGGAGGGCTGTGTGTTGAATGCTTGTTCATTTGGTACCTTCTTAGTGTTTGCAGAGTAGATTGTACAGAAATTCTTTAGAATGCTCTCACAGTCTTAAGAGTGTGCTCTCAGGGCCATATCCACGTGTAGGACTCTGTCACTCCACAAGCTGAGTGCTACTTGAGGTGTCCCCGCGTGACCCTGTTGGGTTAGGTGACCTGGTGGCAGCATGGTTCCAGGTCCCTGCACTTGCTCCAGGATGTCTGCCACCTTCTTTTCTCCTTTTTTTCCCTTTTGCCACAACCCCTCCTCCCATCCCCCATTCCCCGCTTCTTTCCCCCAGAGAGAAGCTGTTCTTAAAAACACTTGGCCCGAGATTTTGGGATTTAGCCCAAATGTGCTCTGGCTCTTCCCTGGGAATATTGATTTTGCCATTAAGTCTTGGTCTTGTGTGATAGCAGAGGCCTAGGTGGGAAGTCACAGGCAGGGCACATTTGAAGTGCTATTATCTAAACATATGGATCCTTTTTTCCCCATAACCAGATTGGAAGATAAATGTTAATAGGTACATTTTTTGATTTGAAGTTTGCCGTTCAAATACTAACTATGAAACATAAAGCGCTTTCATTTGTGCTTGTGCTCTGTTGAATTGTGCTGATTAGATAATGCCCATTACTTAGAGATCTGTCAGAGATCAGGACTGACTTTCTCCTGTGCCCTAAGCGCTGACACTGAGCTGCGTGCGAGCTTAGCAGATGTGTGTGCGAAAGCCTGCCAGAGTCTGGCAGGTGCCGCTGTCACAGGAAGCTATGCAGCTGGAGCAGGTGGTGGGCAGCCACACTCTCAGTTCCTTTTTTCTGTAGCGCAGGTCAGATGCTGTCTAAACTATTTTTATCTTTGACAATCACTTCACAAACCTAGCTTTGCTTGTTCTTCCCTAAATAGGAAGCAGCGAAGACGGAGAAAAGGATTAGGTGGATGTGGATGCACTCCCGAGTCCCAGGCTGCTCCCCCAGGGTGGCATTCCTGCACCGCAGCCCAGCAGTGATACCCCTCCACGTCCGCTGCAGTGGGCACAGCTGCAGTGGGGTGCGGCGCAAGAGAGAGACTCAGGAGGCCGGAAGGGAGTCGGCTGGCTCTGTGCCCATGGTGGGAAGCCCAGCTGGGGAGGCCCTGTGGCCGCTGTCACTTGCCAGAAGTGCTTGTGCCCTGGTCATCCTTGGGGAGCGTCGATCCTGCTCTGGTGTGTGGGGAACTGTAGGCTCTGGGTTGTTTCTGGCTTCCATGTGGGGTGTTCTCCACTTCTGCACCTGTGCATCCTTCTGTGCACGAGGGCCCAGAGGTGCACAATGGGAATGGGCACCAGTGAGCCATATTTATTATTTTAAAGAAATCACTAATTGCTTTCTGTAATTGCACTGTGGATAAATGTTCTAAGAGTACCTGATATTGTACAGAATCTTAAATTATTCAAGGAAAATAAGGCAGGTCAAGCTGGTGCTATCCACTAGTTTGATTTTTTTTCTGTTTTATAGTTTGTTTGCTCTGCATGGTACTTGTAAAGTTTAAATATTTTGAGTGTTCTGCTGTCTAGAATTGTTGGAATTGTACATATGGTACTTTTTCGTAAATGATAAATGATTCCGAAGGTTAGTGTTTTTTTTTTGTTCTTATAGGAAATATTTTTGATGAGTCCAAAAAGACTGCTTTGTTCTGTTGACTGAATGAACACACGTTTGTCTCTTTCTATGACGCAGGTTCCTTGTAGCAAGCACAGCTTCTCTGAGGAGCTCAAGGGTCTTACAGCCCCTCCGTGTGATTCTCCCACCCTGCTCCCCAGTTTTTTTAAACCCTTCTGAGAAACTTGACAGGTGGTTCACCGCAGAGCTCAGCTTCAGGTTAGAGTGTCCAGGTCTCCTGCCCGCTCCCTGGGGAGCCGAGTGCCCCCATCTGGGCCGAGTTCTGCTGTGGCCCCTGTGCCACTTCCCCTCAAAGTCTGCTCTTCTGCTTGGTTTTTGGAAGCACAGGCTGCTACGTAACTCCTTCCTTCAGATGGTACAGAACTCTGAGGAAGAAGCTGCCCGCACAGGGCTCTGGTTGCCAAGGACAGTTTGAGTTCATTCTGTTTGTACACACTAGGCGTTGAGCTTTTAAATCACCTCCAGAGCTGAATTTTCCCCGAAGAACCACTTCTCATCGTGGCCCACGGCGGCTGGTCTCTGTAACCAAGGAGATACACTACATCCTGCAGCTGGGAGGAGGGACGAGGGACATGATGGAGCCTGCACAGCTAGCACGTCCTCCTGGTTGGGACCTTAGGCAGCCACATGTGGCCATCACACCGAGACATGGCCCTGGGACTCATCTGCACTGACCCTTCCCTTCTGCGTTAAGCACCATGTTCTCCCTTTGCCTTGAAAGGGACCGAGTGTGTCCCACACAACCTCCTAATGTTGCCAGGAATTGGGCGTTTGTGATAAAGCTGACCTCATTCTGCAGTCCATGATTCTGCTTTGACATCAGGAAGTTTCCAGGGGCCATAGAGCAGCATGTGCCGGAGGAGGCTTGGCATGTCCTCCATGAAGCCGTGTATACCGGGGTCGGGCATCAGGTCTGTGGTCACCACACACTGGCCTTTCACCCCAAATGTTTTCCGGTGCTGATTTGTTTCCCCGACTCCAGCATAACATGGGCCCACTGGGGCTGCGTGATAGTCCCAGCAAGCAACCCTGGTCCTCATGTGAGATGCAGTTGTGTATACTGGCTAGAGTTTACAAAATCAGTTATGATCTTTATTATCAATTCTGGTTCACTCCACTCACTTTTTATACTAGCAATAACTATCCAGAGCAAGAACTCAGAACGGAGAAAGAGCTTCCTCTTGGTGTGAGCAGGAAGCACAGCCAGGACAGCAGGGCCTTGGGATGTGCAGACTGGACAAGAAAAAGTTAATAGGGCATTAAAAGGTGATTTTGCCAAAATTGTCATAACTCTGAATTTCCTGCTATGAAGATTTCCTGAGTTTCCTGAATTTTTATATCTATCAGTCTTTGTGAGAGATACATGAGAGGTGATAATTATACAAGTTTTTTCAAACTATAACGAGTTCAGATTTAATGACTAAAGTCAAGCAGATCCATAGAATATATAGTCTTCTTGTGTAATCAGCCTGGGATCAATTTACTGATATTTGGGGGCTGTACCTTTTTCACTATGATTAAGGAGATTTTAACAAACTAATTCCCATTTTAATTTATTTTAGGTCTATCTTGCTGTCATGATTAATTGCCAAAAGAAAGCATTTTATACATTGAGTTGGGGGGGTGGGTTGGAGTAGTAAATCTTACTGTGGTGTTGCATGGTGGGGAAGATTTTATATTTATAATAAACATGTGAGTCAATATGTTCTTTTGAAATCTCAAGCAATACACAGGAAACCAATTATGTAGATTAGAATTTTCAGCCCATCTTTGAAGTGTCAGCATGTGCTTTGTTGTTCAAGTCAGGTTTCCTTTTCTTTTCTTTTCTTTTCTTTTCTTTTCTTTTCTTTTCTTTTCTTTTCTTTTCTTTTTTTTTAAACTACGTTGGTTACCAATAGTGGATTTTCAGACCGAACTTGTTCTAATAAGTTATGCAATGAAATCAGTGGAAATCTCCAGAAAATATGGGTGAAGTTGATAATACCTGATTCACAGTGGTATTTCCTGGCCTTCTTTGGAATCTATCAGGTTTTAATTAGTGCTACTCTGGTGGAGTTTACGTCTTTTAAATCCTATAATAAGAATAACCTTCATTTCCTTCCTACTAGATGTTAAATTTGTGTTATCAAATGATCCTGTCATAAGCCAGAAAAAAAGAAATTAAAAAAAAAAAAAACAGTGCTCCCTAAATCCTTCTGGAAGGACTGTGCGTCTGGGTAAGAAGCCATTCATCTTAAGGGTGAAGAAGCTCCACAAAGCTAAATTGAAAACAGAGCATTCATTCTATTTTTAAATGTACAGGCGATTGTTTCTATAGAAGTGAGTTTTATCTTAGAAAAGTCTTTGTATGTCTTGCTGCCGTAAAACGCCTTTCAAAACCTCTCCCTTGTATTCATATTTTCCATAGGGTACTTGTAGGGTTAGTGACTTACTGCATTTCTGTCCTGAGGGCCCAGGGTGCGACGGAAGCAGCTCTTGGTTTTACCCTACTCAGCCCATCATCTGAAATTCCAGAGGTGAACCTAGTGTTAGGCTCTGAATGTTGGGCTTCGGTGATCAGGGCTTCAGAATAGTAGCCTTATGAGAAGTAGCCTTAAAATAAGAATGGGTGGCACAGTTCCTTCAGATTTCAGTCTCATAAACAATATTCCTAATAGTAACGGGGTTGGCTCCAGTTTTGGCTATTAACGAAACTCCTCTTCAGTACACAGATAAATTCTGAAAGGTGTGTAGACAGTATTGAATTACCAACAACCTGCTACCCTAATGGCTTGAACTAGGTGGTTCAGGCTCACACAAATGCAGACAGACCTTACCAGTGGGCTGGTGCGTGCATCCACTGTTGAATCCCGCCTGCAAGAGAAGATCCATGGGGCAGTCACACCCACACGGCTTCCCTGTTGTGCTTTAACACAGTTGTGAGAGGTTCACGGCAATATCACAGCTAATGAACTTTCAGTTTAAATTGTGTACATTTTTAAATTGTAAGATTTTTACTGTATATTGATGCATAGTGTGATTCAATAAATTGCTTGTAATTTAAAAACTATTTAATATTCAAAATAAATATAGTTATATATTTATAAACTCTGTCGCTGCGTTTCTTTCGTGTTCCCACCCCACCCCACCCCACCCCCCCTTGTGCAAGGCCCGGGGTGGGTGACCTGACACTCACTGCCCTGCCGGGGGCACTCACTCCCCGGGTCTCTCGAGATTGTGTGCCTTTTTACATGACCTAAAACCCCCACTCTCCTGAGAACATGAAAGTCTGTATAATCACTGGAAAACTGAACTTGGAGTCGTAGTGCTTGTGCCGCCTCCAAGTGTATCTGTAACTCAAAGCCTATATTGAGTTTGAGAAGCATTTTAATTTCGGAGATACAGTCTGTGATGAGCTGTAAACCAAGAGGCTGGTCTGCTCAGCCCTAGCCCTTCTCTGCCCCAGCGGACCTCCGCTCCCCTGGCCCGGCGCAGGAGCCTCCTCCTGAGTAAGGCTGACCCCGACTTGGGTCACACCAGCCCCCTGAGACCCTCGGGGCCCGATGGAGCCCACGAGCCGCCCTGGGAGCCCGTCTGGAAAGGGCGAGCTCGGCGCGGCCCCTGACCCTGCGGGTCACGAGGGGCGGGAGGCCCAGCGCACGCGGGACCTCGGGCTGCAGGTGCCCCCAGCAGCCTGGAAGCACCCCTGAGCCAGAGGCTGCTTTTACCCCTTTGTCACGCTCCTGTGAAAGGTGAGGAAACTGAGGCAGGCAGGCGGGCGACTGAGTCAAGCATGTGGGTGGAAGCCAGGGTCTGAGCCCTAACAGCCCCTCTCCGGGTGGAGACCTCGGAAGGCCGGTGACCGCCCGCAGAGGCCGCGCGTCGCTCCGCGGGGCTCCGCCCACTCGCCCCTGGACCTGCGCCCCCGCCCCGCGCAGCGCGGGGGGAGCCCTCGGAGCCCCCGGGGGCTGCGGCCCTTTTCAGAAACTAGTGTTATCGTCGCAAAATGGCTTTTCCGCCAACTCTCCGGGCTACTGCGCGTGTTCCGGGCCTTCACCTCAAGGCCAGGTGCGGCGGCCGGGCGCGGTCCCAGGGCTTCGCTCCGCGCCCGCCGGCCCGCAGGCGCCTCAGTCTCCCGCTCCGCCGAATGGGCTCCAGGCCGGGCGGTGCGCGGCGGGCAGGCTGCGGCTCTGGGGCGGGCGGGGAGCGCGGGTCCCCCGCCCGCAGGTGCGCCCCCGCCCCCGCCCCCGCCCCCGCCTGGCAGGGACACGCGCGCCCCCGCCCACCCCGGCCCCGCCCCGCGGGCTCATTTACATACAGCCGCAGCCCCGCCCGAGGCGGCTAAAGCGACGTGTCCTTGTCCCCCGTGGGCAGCCCGGCGCGTGCGGCTGCGGATCGCCAGGTGAGCGGGGGTGGGGGGGCAGCGCGGTGGGGCGGAGGGGCGAGTGCCGAGGGGCGGGACCTGGGGGGGTCGGGGGTGGGGGGGCATCCACGTGGTAGGGCCGGGGCTGAGGCAGGCGCTGGCCGCTGCCCACCTCGGACCCCGACCCGGACCCGGACAGGCGCCCCGCGTCCACAGCGACTCTGGGTCCGGAGTCCCCCGCGTGAGTGGCGTCCGGCGGGCAGCGCGTCAGGTGGCGGCCAGCGTGGGCGCCTGTCCCCTGGGGCGGACCCTGCGCGCAGCCAGCGTCCCCCCGGCTCGCTGGCCGGTCTGAGAGGAGTGTCACTGGCCGCCTGAGCTCGGGGCGGTCCAGGGTCAGTGCATGTCACGTTGAGGGGCAGCAGGTCAGAGAAGTCTGAGGGGCCGGGGTGAGCCTGATCAGGCGGGAGTGGCAGGGCTGGGCTCGGGGCTCCATGTGTGAGTGGGAAGCACCCCGGGGGCTGTGCCCCGAGTGGTCGGCTGCCATCGGGCAGCGGGGGGCTGCCGGGCGGCTGCTCTGAGTGTCCACCGGGCACCCTAGGCATCCACCAGCCTGCCGTGTGACCACGAGGCCTGTGTTCTGGATTCCAGGTCCCAGGGCCTCCCTCCGAGCCGCCACCTGCCAGGATCTCTAGCCCGGAGCCATGAAGACCAAGAACCGGCCCCCCAGGCGCCGGGTGCCGCCGCAGGCCACAGAGGCCACCGCGGGGGAACAGAGCCCTGACAGGCCCCAGCAGGGCTCGGGGCTAGAGCTGGCCAAGGGTCTGCGGAGCAGGACAGCGCGGGCGCAGGCGGCACGGGCTGAGGGGGGACGCAGACGGCCGGGGGCCTCGGGGCCGGGGGGCCGGCGGGACAGCAGCGTCCAGCGGCGGCTGGAGAGCAACGAGCGGGAGCGGCAGCGCATGCACAAGCTGAACAACGCCTTCCAGGCTCTGCGGGAGGTCATCCCACATGTGCGAGCGGACAAGAAGCTCTCCAAGATCGAGACGCTCACTCTGGCCAAGAACTACATCAAGTCGCTGACCTCCACCATCCTGACCATGTCCAGCGGTCGCCTCCCGGGCCTGGACGGGCCGGGCCCCAAGCTCTACCAGCACTACCAGCAGCAGCAGGCGGCTGGGGGCGCGCTGGGGGCCGCCGAGCCGCAGCCCGAGGGCCACCTGCACAGGTACTCCACGCAGATCCACAGCTTCCGCGAGGGCTCCTAGCGCCCGGCCCACCGCTCCCGGCCCTGCCGCCTCTGTGCCGAGAGCCCCGGCTTGGTGGGGACACCCCACACGGACATGGCCCCAGTGGCCCCCGCTTTCCCTGGACACTCAGCTGCCTCCTGGGAGCCCATCCTGGCCCCCCCAGGGGACAAGACTGGCGAGTGGCCTGGCGGCGGCCACGGCTCCGGGCCGCACGAGGCCCAAACCTCCGCAGAGCTCCCAGGACCTGCTTTCTAATTGACGAGGCCGCAGTCGACAGGCCTTTGTAACTAAGTTCTCTTCATTCCCAGCTCCCTCCTGAGGCAGGGGGAGAATCCAGGGAAAGGTCAGCCTGGGTAAGTTTTCCCCAGCCAACGCCGAGGCCCAGGCCCAGGAAGGGGCCTCCCCCATCCTCCGTGGGAGCTCCTCGTTCAGGGAAACTGAGACATGCGGCAAAGCAAAGCCACAGAGTGTGGCTGAGCCGAGATGGTTGATGTGTGGAATTCAGCATGTGTCCGATAGACACCCCAGAACCCCTAGAGATACGAATCCGTTTATCTAGAATTAACCCTAGAGGGAGCTGGGCAGGAGGAGCGGCTGGGATCTTCGCCTCCCTCCCCCTGGGGGCGGGGGTCCTGACTCTGGAGGGTCTGAGCCAGGCCCGAGGGCCTGCGGCCTGGCACCTGGCACGGGGCTGCTGGAGGCAGGTCTGGGAGGGAGGCTTCCAGCCACGGCTCCCCCAGCAGCCTCCCTCCGAGTCCCGCCCAGGGTCGCTGCTTGCTGTCCTGTCGCTGCCGGGGCCACGTAAGTGGCAGAGGGCAGTGTGACAGAGCTTGCGGTGCCGTCGGGTCTGGCTCGGAGTTGGGGGCCCTGAGGTGTCTCTGTGGGAAGGAGCCCGAGGTGGTGGGAGCTCCCCTCCCCCACCGGCTGCTGCTCCGTCAGGGCGGGCCTGGGCAGTTTGGCAGGTCCCCGGCCGCCTCAGGCCAAGCAAGCTTCCTTCTCTGGTGACAGGCTTGGCCACTTTGCTCTCGATGCCCCCTGGCATCTCTCCTCCCTTGTGCCTACACCTGCAGCCAATATGGGGAGGGCACAAGGCAACCTTGGCAGCCTCGGGCAGGAACCCCATTGACAAGGGCGGAGGTGAGGGTGGAGTTGGCCTGGCAGATGAAGCCAGACCTCGAGAAGGCCTTGGGGGCGGGGGGGGGGGGTCAAGCCCCTCCTGGGGGGGCCGAGCCGCATGGGAGCAGGGCTGCCACAGTGGAGGGCTGGCTCGCCCTCCCAACCCTGGTCGTCCCGGCCCCAGATGCTCAATCCACTGCCAGGCTTCGCGTCGGCCTCAAGGAGAGCAGGCGGCGGCGGCCCTCGGAACAGCCGTTACCGGTCAGTCCTCTTTCCCGGTGAGACACTGGCTGGACACCCCCCACCCCCAGGCCCCACGCCAGGCCCTCTGGAAGGCGGCCCTGGGAGGCCTGGTCGGGCCTCAGCCCTCCTTCAGCGTGGTCGGGTGGGGACCACAGGTGCTCCTGGCCTGCCCCTCAGAGACGGCCACTCGGCAGGTCGGTCGTCAGGACATTCCACCTCAGGAGCTGAGGCTGAGGGCCATGTCCAGCTCGGGACGGAGGGGGCCCCCCTGTGGGGGGCCTGCCGGCTGGAACACAACACAAGGCCCGCAGACCTCGTGGCTCTTATTTGGCTGAGCCGGGGCCAGAGCAGAGCCCCGTGCACCGCTAAAATTGCTGAATGAACTGAGAAACCGAGCTGAAAGGCCAGCAGAGGCTCCGTCCGGGAGACCACGCCAAAGCCCGAGGGTGGTGGGAGGGTCTGTGGGTCACCACCAGCTTTCAGCACCTTCTGTCCCAAGCTAGCACCTGGTTCCCAGAGGGTGACCAGGGCCCAGATGTCTGGTCCTTCTTCCTTTGTGGCCAGAGGGCATCTGCACACCCTGTGGCCATGTCACAAAGTCAAGCTTTCGGGTGTTAAATATGGGGAGCAGGGGAGAGGAAGGGTCTGGGGGCAGGCTGGTGAGGCCTGCTGCTGGGTCTGCACCCTCCGCCCCTGTCCTGGGCCCTCCTGCCCTGCAAGGACTCTTAAGACCAGCGAACCGCTATCCCCAGGGCCCTGCCATCCAGCCTCACACCCAGGCCTCGTACCCACCTGCTGACCAGACCCATGTGAGCTCTGGAGGGCCGAGACCCCACAGCCCGGACCTGAGAAACCAGAACTTGGGACTTCTCTGTGTGGGAAAACACACTGGAACTGAACGGCCAGTGCCCTTGCTGTAATTGTGGTGAAAATGTTTCTTAAATGCCCCAGATTTGCTTTGATTTCTCCTAATGGTCCCTTCAGTGTACTAATGAAACCAATGCTGTGTCATAAAAATGAAAGATTTTAGCACGACTGCTACTTGCGCCCCAGGCTGGACACTCATGGGGAGCTGTGCATTCTAATCACAATGTAGCAATAAAAAAAATAGCATGTCGTTCACATTCTGGTGTGAGTTTTTATTGAGTAAAGCATCCAAGGAATCGAGATGGTTTGGTGGTGCTGACCAGGTAGACAGTGGGCGCTCAGCAGTGAGGACACAGTCGCCCTGGAGCAAGAGCAACGTGGAACCAGCTACAGACAGACAGCGAGTCACAGCAGAGCGGCAGGTTGCTGTTGTAGAAGGAACCCATGGTGCAGACACACGGGACGGTGCCCCCAAAGCCCCACTCACGCCTCCCGGTCCCACCTCCACAATTCACAGCAAATGCAGAGACCATCAGCCCCTTCCAGTGCCCTGCAGGAGGGGACCCCAGAGGAGACCTTCGAGTTGAATGCCACACCGCAAAACGGAGTCAAATGCATGGCTGACCCCTCCTGATGAGAATTCCAGGGAAGGCTGGAGCCAGTTCGTTTTGTCCCAAAATGAGCAGAGGCCAACTTGGGCTCTCAGGCAAAGTGTCTGGTTGCAGGAATCAAATCTGAGGCTTCACCAAATGGAGCCATAATGGAATAAAAAGCAGCAGAAAAGGGGCGCCTGGCTGGCTCAGTCAGTACAGCATGCGACTCTTGATCTCGGGGTGGTGCGTTTGAGCCCCATGTTGGGTGTAGAGATTACTTAAAAATAAAATCTTAAAAAAAGAGCAGCAAAGCAGCTGCCCGATGGGAGGTGCTTCCCTACTGGCCTGGGGGCGGGGAGGGGGGAGTCTTGCCCCAGTGTGTGGGGCCTGGGGCTGCGGCCTGCACACCCCGTGTCCCTGCAGCCCCTACTGTATCATTAGACACAAAGGGAGCAGCCTCCAATCCCACAGGGGGGCTTGTGCCCATCCAAAAGAAACCCCTCTCCAACCTTGGCTTCCAAGCTGTCAATTCTCACTTAAGTTTTGAAATTAAACTGTGTTCTCGAGTCTGGCTCTAAAAAATGATCAGAGAACAGGGCAAAGTGGCCCTGAGCCCCACAGCCATTGTCTTGGTGGGGGAGGGGTGCTGTACCCCATCTGTCTGGGGACACTGGGGGCTTCCTGGGTTTGGCTTCCCAAGGCAGCATTCCTGGAAAGCTCCAGGCTCCTGTTCCAGAACGGCAGGAGGCACAGTGGGGAGGGGCAGGTGGGAAAGGCTGGGGTGAAGGAGCCCCCACCCCACTCCACGGCTGCAGACAGGGGTACGTGTGCGGGAGCATCCACGAAACTTCACATTTCTGGGCTGGTTCAGCCAGTGCCTCTGAAGTGGCTGTGACCTCAGGCCAGGTTCCCTCCACGATCCACATGTAAGAATGGCTCAGACCGGAAGGCGCACATATCAACTTTGATCCTTCACACCTGCAGGACACACTTGCTTCAGGTGAGGGGAGGCTGCGGCCTCAGCAGCAGACAGGGCCATGGGCCTCCTGCGAGGCTCCAGCCACCCTCGACGGCGTGCTGGGGAGGCCCGGCTCCCCACTCCAGTCAGTGGCTGTCTCCTGGGACCTGCTCCTGAAGGCTCTGGTGGCATTGGCCCGGACAGTGATGTGATCCCAGCCCCCCTGGAAGGAAAGAGCCTTGTCAGCTGTGGCTGCTGGGGGCCAAGGGGAGAGACCATGCTTCCAGACCCCTGAGGGGCTCCATCTGGGGCCTCCCGTGCACCCCAACACTGGATCCCAGAGCACGCAGCATGACCACGCCACCCCTGGCCGGCTCGGCCGCCTCTCACAGGCCCCACTCACCCCGATGCCATAGTCCCAGCCCTGGCCCTTGGGCTCTCGAGGCTGCACGCCTGTGCGATGGCACACGGTTCCCCGGCTCAGGCCATGGCTCCCCTGGACCTTGTTGGCGATTACCCAAACCTGGAATGCAGACCCGGTAAAGGCCCAGCCCTCAGCCCTGGTGGGACTGTGGGGATGGCAGTGAGGACCCAGAGTACCCCAAACCCCCAGAGCAAGCATCCGCTTTCGGCCCTCACCCCCCGGGCACCCAGACCTGGTCCAGGGGCCCCACGGACACTCGGCACACGTTGTTGGACACGTGCTCCCAGCTGGAGCCTTGTGGGTAGCTGGGCGTCACCCCCTGGCGATACCACAGGTTCCCTGGAGAGAGAGGGGCCCAGAGCATTGGGACCCACGTCAGGGTCTGGCCACAGAGACAGAGGAGGCTGTCCCCACACTTCCTGGGGCTCCTGCTGAGCCAGCAAGAGAGAAAAGCTGGGGTCCCAGCCCCCTCTGCCCTATCCACACTGGACTCCACCTGAAGCTCAACATCATCCCGCTGTGCAGGGCTGGCATCGTCTCACGTTCTCTACGCATGAGAAACTGAGGACAAGGAATTCTTTAAACAAATCCAGAGAACAGGGTCTGGACTCAAAGCCCAGTTCCAGGCCCAACTCTGCCCTATTCCTCGCCGTGCTTGTTGTGACCACAGCCACAAAGCAGAAAAGGGACCTGACCAGAGCCCTGCCCGAGGTGGGATGGCCCCTAGCTGCCCGTGGGGCTCCCAAGCAGCCACGCGGCATCACCCGGCCATGGTGCTGCACCCTCCACCGACGCCCCGGGCAGGGCTGGCGCCCCCCCCACCCTGCACGGCTGGGGAGAGGGCTGGGTCTGGAGGCTGACCTCAGGCTGCCGGCCTCTCACGGTGGCTCACACAGGTCTTGTGTCAGGGCCCTGGGGCCGCTGAGGGTCTCATCCCACTGGGGTGCTCAGGGAAGCCCTAGCCTTCTCCGGTGACCACCGAGGATGAGAAACAACTTGCCGTTTTCGTCCAAGGCGTACACTGACGTCTGCCCCACAGATACCTGCTTCAGCCTCTGCTTGGGAGGAGACGGGATGTGGTACCAGCAGTCACCTGCGGAGCAAGGCCAGACTCACTGTAGAGCCACCAAACCTGCCACCCCATGTGCTCGTGGGCCACATGGCCGGCCTGTCCTTGGGCCAGCCAGGCCATACACACGTGATAGGGCCCCATGTGAGCCGGAGACCAAGCAGAGCAAAGCCCCCAACGTGCCACTTTGCCCAGGGCCATTGGAGGCTGTGGGTGGTTCTAGACGGTGGGATCCAATGGGGCAACCTCAGCACAGGGACGCCAGGGTGCCCAGCCTGGCATGTGGTGGACAGCCCGTCTGGGGACTGCCACGTACGACCACAGCACAAGTTCCCCGTCCTTGTGTGGAGGGCAGCGACATGCAAGCCACCCTCCGTCGTCTGTCTGCCCCTGTGCGAGACGCTGTCTAGACGTCCAGCCGAGAACAAGCCAGCACGGCCTGCACTCCCAGAGGGCTGCCAGAGCCGCTACTGCGCACCAGGCCCTGTGGGGGCCACCCCGGGAGGGCGGCCTGATGGGCAGGATGTACTCAGTGCCCACAACCAGCAATGCCCGGGGCTGGAGGTGAGGTTGGTGAGGGGCAGCTGGGAGGGACTGCCCCATGCCCCAGATGACCACCCCCAGCTGGCCCCCGCAGGAAGGGGCATGGCCGCTGGAGGGTCCTGGCTTGGCCCCAGGCCTAGTCCACGCGCAGCACTCAATACATGTTTGTCCAGCAGAACCGAACATTAGGAGACCCGTCTTCAGTCCCCTGGAAGCAGAGGCACAGGCAGCCTGGCTCTGAGCAGCCCCGGCCACCCTCATCCCTGCTCACAACAGCTGGGGATCCCCCTGGAGGGGTGCACTCACCAGCTGGCTGGGTGGGGGACACAGAGCCCCGGTAGAAGGCGGAGCCATCCCTGGCCACGGCCCACACCTGGTGACAGGCTCCAATGGAGATGGAAGTGAAGGGCTGGTCAGTGCCCACGTGCAGCCAGGAGGAGCCCTGGGGACAGGAGCCAGGAGGGACACTGAGGGCTGCGGGAGCCCGGCCTCTGCCCCTCCCCTGGCCCCAGGACCAGGACCTGAGAGGCGGCAGCTCCTCACGCCAACCTCACCCTCGGCTCCAGCTACCCAACCTGGTGACTCCCCTGGGCCACATACAGTGTCCACAGTCCCCGGGGCTGTCCTGGGCAGGCCTTGGGAGGCCTGAGCCCCGCGGGACCTCAGTCCAGAGTTCTATTTTGGAAAGACTCTGCCAGAACCCCAGGAGAGCCCGAGGGCTGACAGGTGGGCAGGACTAGGGTGGCCCCTGGGGGCAGGTGCTCACCGCGGGGTTGAGCTCCGACACGCCCAGGCGGCAAAGCACATCTCCCTTGTCACTGACGGCCCAGAGGGCAATGCTATGCCCACTTCTGTTGGCATCTGGGCTCTCTGGGATGATGGACACGTCCCCAAGGGTAATAGGGGCCACCTCCAGCCAGGGCCCAGTGGTCACCAGCTTACATTTTCTGCACAGTGGAAGAAAACAGAACCCTGGGGTCTGATGCTATGGCAGGAGCTCTAGATGCGCGTGCATCAGGCCGCCCTCTAGCCCACACAGCCTCTGCGGGCCTGGAGGCAGAGCCAGGATCGCCCCCAGTGTCCAAGTGGGCACCCCTTCCTGATGGGCAGGAATGAGGGGCCTGGAGAGGCGGCCCCTGCCTGCCCTGCCCCCAGCCAGGCCTCCCATCCTGACCTGCCTGTCCTGCTTAGAGCAGAGCCTGCCAGTGACATTTCTCTTATTTGTTCTTGAAAACAAACTGCAGAAACCAGAGAGCGTTGGGAGCCCAAGGGCATTTCCTGGACTGACATTTACTTTGATTCTCTTTCCCTCCCCCCTCCCTCTGCTTTTCTTCCACAGGGACTGGCCCAGGAGGGACTGGTAGGAAGGGCAGGCTCACAGCCCCTGGTTACCATGTCACTCCCGTCTTTACCTGGCCCAGCACCTTCTCCTAACAAAATCCTTCATGGTTTTGTATCCGTGGTATGAGCTGCAAGAGAAAGAAGCTGAAGTCAAGGCCACTTTGTGGAAGTTTCTGGAAAGCAAGACGGTGCATGCACGTGTGCACACACATTCTTTTTCTCCTCATTAAGGGCAGAGCCTCCGTGTGAGCCAATGAGTGAGCTCAACAGGCAGCAGGTATGACAGGACACAAGGCTTATCCTTCAGATGCCCATTGCCTGGCTGGGGTTACTGGGGCACAGGTCTCCCTGGGGTCAGGGTCTCCATGGGCTAGGATGTAGCAGCTGCCAGACTAAGGGTTCTAGCTAGGGGGTTCCGAGCCCTCCCCACCACCCAGCCCATCTGAGCCCTTCTGGGGAACAGTCGAGTGGAGGCCTAGAGACAAGGGTAGGGTCAGTCCAGGCGGCTTGGCTATGGCTGGAGGGGATGCCTATGGGCTCACCTGTCCCTGACCTGCCTGGTCCCCAGGCCTGGGCCTGCTCAGAGGCCCTGGCTCGGGCTCCCACAGCTCTGTCATCCACTTGGATGTGACCTGTGCACCATGAAGGACCTGCTACCCACCAATGCCATGTGCCCACTTGGCCACCAGGGTCTGCTGGCTTTGTGGATATGTCACTCACTTCTCCCTTCACTTCTCAGGATGCTGCTGGCCTCACTCCACTTTGTTCAAGCTGCCTTTCCACCTGACACCTCCCTCCAGCCACCTCCGCCCATCCCCCAGGGCCTGCCCCGAAGCTCCCCAACACCACCCCTGATAGAGAAGCCCAGTGCACCAGGTCCCTGGCTGCCCCCCCTCTCCAGAACCCCTCCCCAGAGTAGCAGGGACACAGCTGGGTGCTGAGGGAGTCGTGGTCATCCTCCCTGAGCCTGTCTACTGAGCTAGGTAGGCAGGTGTGCTGGCCTGAGCTCATCTCTCTGACTGGCCACCCCACTGGCTGCTGAGCATACAGGGGTCTGCTCCTTGGACATATCCGGGTGCATGGAGGGGCGGGAGTGGCCCCGGAACAGCGGGGGGGGGACGACAAGGGTGCCTGCTGGCACAGGGTGAGGGCCCCACCCCACGCAGAGGCATGCTTACGCAGGGAAGTCGCTGGCGTACTGCCAGCCCTCCTGGTCGGTGCCCCCGGGAACGCTGAAATCCACAGACCAGTCAGAAACCTGGAGGAGAGGTGGGTGAGTGCGGGAAGCCCCCGGCGTCAGCCCCCGTCCCGCAGTCCGGAGCTCACCCAGGTCCACTGCAGGGACGGGGGCTTCGTGCCGGCCTTGGTGCACTCCTGCAGCCCTGAGGCGTCGCTCCACATGTACCGGTCGGTGGGCAGACCCCTGCAGTGGATGACAGGGCCGCTGGGATGACCAGTGACAGACAAGACAGGAGCACCTGGAGTGTCTGCGTCTCCAGAGGGGTGAGGGCAAAGCCAGAACTGCCCCAGGGTGGGGACAGCAACCAGAGGACCCCTTGTCACCCAGGAGCCTGGGTCGCCACCTGCAGCCAGGCCATCCACCCGCGAGCTGTGGCCTGCTGTGCGGTCTGAGAGCCTCTCCTCCCCTTGCGTTATGGGTTGCTGTGCTCCCAAAGATGTTGAAGCCATAGCCCCAGTACCTGCAAGTGTGAACTTATTTGGAAATAAGATCTTTGCAGGAGATCAGGTTAGAATAGAGTCATCAAGGTCGGCCCCAAACCAATACGACAGTGTCCTAATGGGCTTCAAATTTTCCAAATAGGGAAAGCAGTGTGAAGATGGAAGGGATGTTGCCACAAACCAAGGGGCATACTTGAGGCCTCCGGGAGAGAGGCTGGGAGCAGATCCTCCCTCACCACCCTCAGAGTGAAGTGGCCCTGCGCACACCTTGGTTCTGGACTTCCCAGCCTCCAGAACAGGGAGAGATTAAATGTCCATTGTTCAGACTGCCCAGTGTGTGGTGCTTGGGGACAGCAGCCGAGCTCACTCAGACACTCGCAGAGTGACAAGGCCACGCAGTGGTGTTGGGCAGGCAGCTGTGAGGCTCAGGTGGCAGGAGCTGGGAGCTGTGGCCCTGGGTACCCACACTCAGCGAGGACCAGGGAGCACAGTGCCCAAGGAATAAGCAGGGATGCTACCCGCACCCATGCAGAGGTTTCTAGGACAAGTTTTGGTAACGTGTGTCAACTGCCTTCACAAAGCTCAAGCCCTGATTTACTGGGATGAAGGACAAACTCCCAAATATTTACACACAAGAAAATCCTTCAAGCAGTTCGTACAACTTGGAAAGGTCACAAAAGATCTCCCTATCCGACACTGAGAGGAGGTTAGATGACCTGGATCGCCCTCGAGTGTCCAATGGCGGGGCTGTCACAAACCATCTTTATGTTCCCATGAAGCCCCTGCCTGGCCCGGCGCCTCAGCCACTCACCTGCTGGAGTAGCCCGTGACGGGGTTCCAGCGCTGGTTCTCGTAGATGTAGACACACTTCACGTCTGACTGCGTGTAGATGTTACTGGTGCTGCTGGCCAGGCCTGGGGAGAGAGGAGGCTGCCAGCTGGGGACTCAGGCTTCTGTCTGAAGCACTGAAAGCTGCAGAGAATGGGTGGAGGAGGGTCCGGGGAGGGCCAGTAGAGAGGGGTTCACAGGCTTGGCTTTCTCGCTTTGTGATTATTCTGGGGTTGTACACCCTCCATGAGAAGAACCTGCAGCGCATTACATCTCTGATCCGCACCACCTCTAGCTCCTCTGTTCTGGCAGCTGTCTTTCTAGAAACTTCAAGGCCCCGGGCTCAGCTGTGGGTGCCCAGGAAGGTATGCTGGAGGCAAGGCTGGTCTCCGGGCTCTCACAACTCAAGGGCTAGCCCCGAAGCCATCCTCTGGAGGCTGGCCTTGGTGAGGTCAGCCGAGAGCCAATGCTGGGACAGTGGCTCTAGAGTGGGGGACAGTGGCTCTAGAGTGGGGCAGGGAAGCCAAGTGGGATTGGAGGGGTGGGCCTGGGAAGGCTGTGGACAGGGCCTGGGAAGCCAGACTGGCTGGCCTCTTGAGTGCAGGTCACTCTCACCTTGGAAGCAGCCTCCGCCGTAGCCACCCGTATAGACCCAGGCTGTGTGGTCGTAGCCGATGCCCCACACCACTCCCCGGCCGCTGGCCTCCACCACTCGCAGGTGGCCTCCCATCTGCCGCCAGAACCTGAAGCGAGGCGAGAGAGGTCAGGAGGAGTGTGTCTCAGCACACCTTGCCAGCCTTCTACCCTGCAGCCCTGTTGGCTCAGTGGCCTCCCTCAAACATCCTATTTTTACTGATCTTCCATCTCTAAAGGGTGGACTTTATTTAGGACGATAACATCTGTCTGGCTCCCCATCCAGTAGTAATCGGAGCTAATGTGGCCCAAGAGTGGGCATAGGAGCCTCAGGATCTGCGGGCAGCGGAGGCACACCAGCAGCCACCTTTCCACACCTGCCCCTGGGGATCTGGGACAGGCATGTCATGGCAGAAGGCAGGGCCATCTCATCTGGATGAGCCACGACACAGGCCAGTACACTGAGAGGTGACAGCACGGCCTCTCGGGTGGCCAGTGTGCACGGTGTCGCCTGGGTCCCCCTCCTGTGTGCCAAGGTCCTGCCTGCTGTCACCAGAGGTAGTCAGACTTGTTCATCCAGGTGCTAAGCACACGGGGCTTCCAAGAACAGACCAACAAAGGCTGGACACATGCATCCACTCTCCCATCCTGAGCGGAGCCTCCCAGCCTCACCCACCTTCCCCCGGTCCACACAGGCTCAGAGTGACCTAGGGGAAGCCCTGGGTTGGCATTAGGAGCATTGTGTCCCCTGCTGGGTCCCCATCTGCTTTCCCACCCTAAATGCCAGATACCCCAGAATGCTACCGCCCCTGCCACTGTGGGTGACCTTGTTCCATCTCCTGCCCCCAACACACAGTGCCTGCTCAGTGGCACCTGATGTGCCTCAGCCCCACCAGGCTTCTGGCCCCGCCTTGGGGTCCTCCCAACAGGCCCAGGAAGACTCGAGGCCTAGGACCCGCATGTAGATGTTACTGGTGCTGTTGGCCAAGCCTGGGGAGGGAGGAGGCTGCCGGTTGGGGACTCAGGCTTCTGTCTGAAGCACTGAAAGCTGCAGAGAATGGGTGGAGGAGGGTCCGGGGAGGGCCAGTAGAGAGGGGTTCACAGGCCTGGCTTGGCTTTCTCGCTTTGTGATTATTCTGGGGTTGTACACCCTCCATGAGAAGAACCTGCAGCGCATTACATCTCCGATCTGCACCACCTCTAGCTCCTCTGCCCTGCACCCTGTTCCTGACTGCACCTCGTCCTGATGACCAGGTGCCAGGCAGGTGGGGGCCCCCACCAGCTCCCTCCTTATTAACACTCACATGATGCCATTCCCAGGGCTGGCCAGCAGGAAGCAAGACCCTCCCTTCTTGAACCACAACCCTGGCTGCCCTGGGCCAGTGCAGAGCACAGCTGACTCACATCTGGTCACAGGGCAGCATGTGCTCGGAGGCCTCCAGGTCTGGGCTGGGCTCGCTCACAAAGATGTCCCCCTTGCAGGTGACAGACCAGATGGCCTGCGGGGAGGGGCGGCCGTGGACCCTCCGGCTCTCGCAGCAGGACAGGTTGAGCAGGGCCAGCTGGAGGGGGAGACAGCCAGTCACCACTGCGAAGGGGGCAGGTGGCAGGCCCAAGACCCCTGCCCCATGAGCCTGTCCTGTCGTGTATGTCCACTCACCCAATCATTCATGTCCTGCTCAGTGGCAGCAGCCAGATGCACGGGCCACCTCTGCCGTGTCCTCTCGGGGGTATAAAGGGCAAAGGAGTGCTTGGTCTCGTTGAGCACAGGGACTAGGAGTGTCACCTCGTTGAGGAAGACGTGGAGGTACTGTTTACAGAGGAGGGAGCAGGGCTGTCGCCAGGGAGGAGGGGGACCTGTGGGGCTGTGGGGCACAGAGGGCCTCTGGGGGAGCCCCGGCCGTGGTGAGGGGACAAGGATGGCCTGGGTCACCCCCAATTCCAGAGAGCCAGTCGTAGGGGTCCCTGGGGCCTGTGGGGTTAGTGGTGGGCTCCAGGATCAAGCTTGTTCAGTATGGAAATCCCAGTTCACGAGCAACTGCCTTAGTTATGCGCCTGATGTCAACAGCAGACTCCAGAACCCAGTCAACTGGGTTCAAACCCCAGCGCCAGGAGGGCAGAGGGGCTTTAACTCCCGAGCTGAAATCCCAGGCACTGTCCGCAGCTCCATGAGGAGATGGCTCTCTGGGGCTGCAGCAGGGGCCCCCGCACTTGTGCTGGCCACTGACTGGGGCTGCTGTCACCACGGGCAGCCGCTCTGCCACTGCCAGACACGGTCCCTGACTGAGCACCTGGGGGCTGGTGTCCCAGGCATGGCCCTGTGCCCCCCTCCCATGGGAGCCACCCTCCCAGGGGAACCCCACACACACCTTCTTCTCCTCGTGGACCACGTAGTAGATGAAGAGGATGCTGTCCCGAGCCCCATCGAGCCCCGTGAACTGCTCCAGGGCCACACGGACGTCCACCCACTTGTGGGGTTTCCAGTCACACCACCACTGCAGGGCCCCCGTCTTCACCCACACCGACTGTAACACAGGCCCCAAGGGCACAGGACAGAGTCATAGGTGGGCCTCTGGGGGCCCTGCTCCCTAACCTCCCCCTCGTGACAAAGGTGGTGCTGCGGCTGCTCACCCAACAGCTGCTGGGTCCACAAGCCATGGTGTCTGTGTACCCCCTCCTAATTCTGTCACACTGTCACCCCATGCTCAAGATAGGGAAACTGAGGCTCAGAGAGGTTCTGACCTGACCCAAGGTCAATGAGGGAGTCGGGGGCAAAAAAGGGGCCCACGCCTGGCCTGCTTGTGTCTGGAGGCCCAATGCTTAGCCACCAGTGAGATGCTTCTGCACCTGTGGCCGAGGCCCAAGGACCCCATGCTTCATATAACTTTCACCTGCCAAGCTGACTGAGGGCTTTGGGGGACCATGACCCACCTGAGGGGCTCCAGGACAGCCCTTAAGCCCATCCTCACTCATCTCAATGAAGCCACACCATCTTGGCTCTTGGGGTTCCTTCTGGAGGGAAGGGGACCACAGCGCTCCCCTCCCCCACGCCCCCCTCTGAGGCTGCTCCGGTATCTGGGTCCCCCGGGCTGAGGCTGCACCTGGAGCACAGTGGGATGAGTTCCTCGGGATGGAGGACAAAAGGAATGGACTCTGTCTTCAGCCTTGAATCTACAGGACCTGGGAAGGACGGCTTCACCTCTGAGCGGGACGGACAGAGGGATGGCTACCTCTCTGTTTCCTCTTCGGGTGAGTATACAGTAGGTACTAAGTGAATGCATCCAGGAACTGCCTACCTGCTCTACGGCCTGCTCGTAGTGCCGGAAGTTCTCCAGCTCCCGCTTGGTCCTCTCAGTGAGCTGCTGGAAGATCTGCTTCCGCCAGGCGGCTGTCTGGGCCGGCGTGATGGACAGGGACAGCGTCTGTACCGAGGGGGACAGGCCTGCGGGCCAGCAGAGCCTCAGGGCCAGGAGCCAGCAGGCCAGGGCTCGTCTCTCTGTTCTTGTTTTTAACCACTTGTTCTTGCTGGAGAGCTATGATCTCTGCAACATGCCCCATAAGCCCTCTCCAAAGGGCTCTCCCTGATGGGACCCCCAATTCTGCCTCGAAAGCAGCCACCAGTGCTAGGCCACAGGGAGGGGAAGGGCCACTCTGGCTGGTCTCCCAAGGCTGCTGACAGATGGGCTGAGCTGAAGGGGGTGTTCAGGCAGGACACTGGGTCTGCTTCCCACCCCCCCAGAGGGTGCTGGGCCCCTAGAGCCCTGTGCTTACCCGACTGGATGGTGAACCACTTGAGCACAGAGTGGGCCTCCACAGCGCAGCCTCCTCCTGACACCCAGGCCCATAGTGAGTGGTCATCAGCCCCGTAGGGCTCCTCCAAGCCCAGTGGGAGGAGCCCCAGCGAGGAAAGGCCGGCGGTCTCTGGAAAGCCAGCAGCTGAGTGGCTGGGTGCTCTCTTGGGCTCCTTCAGGTCAATATTGGTCCAGGGCAGTTCAGCCGGGGTGGAGGCCAGGCCAGGCCCAGGAGCCGGAGTGGCCAGGCTGGTGACCTCCACGGCATGCTCTGTGGTCCTGCCGATGCCCGGGCCTGTGGCCAAGCTGTCCCTGGGGTTCCTGGGACCGTCCACAGACTCTGCAGGGACAGGCTGGTCAGGCCCCAGTCTCTCGGCTTCTAAAGAGGCATCCGTGTCACTCGGTGCACAGGACTCACCACTGCCCCTCACCTCGTCGCCAAAGAAGCAGCCAGCACTGGGGATGAGAGGGGCAGACCTGTGACTTCTTCGAGGGAAGGGCACGTGCTGCTGTGGGCAGGCCTGGCTCACCCGCTGTGACCCTGGGGGCAAGCCACAGCCACACCACACACATGGAAGGCTACCTCCCAGGGCGCGGGAAGAGCCAGGTCGCAGCCCAAGCCGATCAAACCATTTATCTGGGGGTGGAAATCTGGCAGTATCGTTATTTTCTTATTGTGGCAAAATACATGTAAGATAATATTTACCATCTCAAATGATGTGGCATTAAATACCCATGAGGTTGTGCAACCACCACCACTAGCTGGTTGCAGAACTTTGTCATCACCCCAACAGAAACCCTGCCTGCGTTCAGGAGCCACCCTCCACCCCCCTACCATCCACCCTGGCTTCCACCAATCCGCTTTCTGCCTCTGGATTTGCCTATTCTAGACGTGTCATACAAAGGGCGTTGTGGGATATGTGGTCTTCCGTGACTGGCTTCTCTTGCTCTGTATGATGATGTCAAAGTTCAGTCAGGTTGTGGCATGGATCAGTACTTCCTTTTGTTGCTGAAAAATATTCTGCTGTATGGATACGGCACATTTTATTTATTCATCCGCGGATGGACATCTGAGTTTCCACCTTCTGGCTACTGTGAATGATGCTTCTATAAACACGCATACACAAATTTTTGTTTAACATCTGTTTTCCGTTCTCCTGGGTATATACCTAGGTGATGCGAGTGCTGGGTCATGGGGTGGCTCTATCTTTACTTTCTTGAGCAACCGCAACACTATTTTCCAAGGTGGCCGTCCCCACCAGCAGTACACGGGGGTCCCAATTTCTTCATATCTTGTCAACACTTGATGTTGTTGTTTTTTTTGACTATAGCTCTCCCAGTGGGTGTGAAGTGGTATCTCATTTGTGGTTTTGATTTGCATCTCCCTGATGATACTGAGTGTCTTTTCATGTGTTTTTTGGCCATTTGCATATCTACTTTGGAGAAATGTCTATTCCAGTCCCTTGACTTTTTAAATTGAGTCGTCTTCTTGTTGTTAGTTGTAAAGGTTCCTTACACATTCTAGATACTAGACCTTTGTCAACTATGTGATTTGCGAATATTTCCTCCCATTCTATGGATTATCTTTGCCTTTCCTGATAGTGTCCTTGGATGCACAAAAGTTTTTAATTTTGATGAAATTCTAATTTATCTATTTTTCCTTTCCTTTCTGGTGCTTCTGGTGTCCTATTTAAGAAGCCGTTGCCAAATGTAAGGTTTGGCATCAGCAGTTTTGGAAGCATCTCAGATGATTCCAATATTTGAGTACTACCAGCTGAGAGCCCAAACCCTCAGGTAAATGAGGAAAGTCCAGCCTGGCCAGCCTCTCAGCCATCTGGGCTTCCAGCTCAGCAGAGTGAAGACCGCCATGCTGGGGGAGCAAAGGGACATGGACTGGAGCCTGTGGAGGGCCTGTGTCGCAGACAGGGACGTGGCTGCCGTGGAGCACTGTACCAAGGGTCCCTGTGCCACAGGACCGAGCAGGTAAGCACTGTGAGCACTCGCGTTACAGAGCCGAGGTGATCCCCTGCTAAGACACTAAGTCATCTGCCTGCATTTAACGCAGGTGGCAGAGCTGGGACTCACCCACACTCTACACCCACGGATCTCAGAACTGTAGGAACTGCACACCTGGGACCTTGCAAATAATGCAAAATCTGCTGACTGCAAAATTCTACTGAAACAGAAGCTCCGGGGCTGGGGCTTGGACATCTGTGTGGGATCAAGCCCTCTCGGCGTTTCTAGTGCGTGGCCAAGTCTGAGGTCCCTGTTCTAGACTAGAGAGACCCTCTGTCTTCTTCTCCGCTTTCTTTTGCCAGAGGGGCCTTAGCATCCACCCCATGTAGAAGCCTTTTCTCTCCCAGACCTTGAGACTTCAAAACCAACGGGCCAGCTCTGTTCAGGGACGACTCCCTGGCTCTGACATTGGATGGACACCCCAACCTCACCCACTGGCCCATTCCCACCCTGCCCACAGCCTATCCCCACAGACCACCCTCAGGCCTAGCCCTGGCACCAGGCATGGGGAGAGACCTCGCGGGCCATGGCCTGGTTTTTCCCTGCCTGGGCAAGGCCCAGAGCCCCACTGAGACGCCAAGTGGCAGCCTCCTTTGGACACTGCCACCCTTCCTGACCCGAGTCTTCCATACCCTGCTGCCCCTGGGATCACCTGAGGAGACTTGATGAACTACCAGAGTGCGATCGGTCACTCTCTCGGCTGGCGACGATGGCCTTCCAGGTTTTCCCACTGAGTTCACTCTGGGTGACACCCTGACGGAAGTACATGGCCCGGTCCTCACAGCCAATGCCCCAAACCTGGCACAGAGAGAGGTGCTGCTGGGTGGGAGGCCAGGATGGACCTGAAGGATCCCTTCCCTTTAGGGGTGTGGGGGAGGACGAGGGGTGGGAGAGAGTACCCCAAGGCTGGAGGACGTGTCTATAAATGCAGACAGGATCCCCTCCTAATATGTGCAATGTGTGTGTATGTGTGTGCATATGAGTGTTATGGCTGGGAGGGTTGACGGGGGCGGGAGGCGGATGTGGGGTGGGTGCACAGGTCAAATGCAGGGAGCAGAGCCCAGAAAGGGCCAGGAGGAGGGCACAGCACCAAGCTCAGGAGAAGTGGGGCTCAGGGAGACCCTGGGCTTTAGGCTGGCAAGGTCCAGAGAAGGTGGTGGTGCTACTGGACATTGTGCTGTGACACAAGCCCACTCATGTCCCGATCTTCCATGTAGCCTCTGGGAGGAGGAATGCTGCTCCCCGAGTGAACCCAGAGAATGGTCTGGGTCTTTTTAGAGAGTGTAGGTAAGTCCCAGTTCTGCCCACTGGCGTTAAATGCAGGCAGATGCAGGATAGCATCCTTGATCCTGACCTCATTTTCTATGAAAAAGGCAGCTGGGCAGGGATCCTCCTGTCTGCCTTTGGGTTCTGAGGCCTGTGGGGGTGCCTCCGGGCCTCAGCCTGCCCATGGCGGTCCCAAGTAGCCTTGCTGGGAGGGAGGCGGTGTCTCCATCACTTGGCCATGGCAGGCTAGCCTCTGCCCTCTGTCCCTGTGGGTACCTACCAGTGCCTGGTCTTGCCCGACTGCTGTGTGCCCAGCTGACTGGGGTGGGTGAGAGGACAGCATGGGGGCACTGAAAGGCCAGCACCCCCCGGGAAGAGTTTCTAGGGCAGGGCATTGGGGAAGGAGTCACCTTCACACCGTCAGTCTTAAAAGCAGCCAAACCTCATCCACCACACTGTACAAACTATACAGGTGATGTTCAAGAGATGTTGCATTCATAAAGTTGGGAAGATCGGTTTCATTTTTCACTTACTGAGCTGACTGTGCCCCAAAAATTCTCGACAAAATATCCCTGCCAGTCCCTGGGATGTGCACCCCTGGTCTGTGCTCACCACCACCACTCTGAGGATCCCAGGGGGAGGGGCCTGGGACAAGCAGGGGCCCTCGCACCTGGGTGCAGCCAGCCCCCTGGGTACCCTTGCAGGCTGGGAGTCTGAGGAGGTGCCAGGGACCTCCCATGCTGGCATCATGTCTGGTGGGAAGGGGCAGCAGGAAGCATCAGGAGCCCCCACTCTGAGACCTCTATTGTGTACGAGCTGCTGGGCCCCATCCATCGGGATCCAGGGCTCAGAGTCACACACATACCTGGTCATTGAGCCCCACGTTCACCATCATCATATCTCCGACCATCTCAATCCAGCTGGTGCCACAGGGATTGTGCGAGTTGACGCCTCTTCGGAACCACACCTGAGGAAAGTCAGAAATAAAATGCCTCCTTGGAGGGCCACTGGAATTGGATATTGTTTTCAAAGGTTCTGGAAGAACGAATGAATAATTTGGTTCTTTGGTTCATGCCACAAATGACCACAGCACATCAGTGAGAAAGAAGACATCATTTGGGTCCCTCTTCCCTGCACCCCTGCCGCATTCCCTCTGGGCTTGGTGCTGTTCCACTCAGCAAGGGTCACCTGCCCCTAGCTGTACCTATTCTGGTGGCTTCCTATCTCTTCTTTGGCAGAGGGCATTGCCCCTCCAGGAGACAAGGCTGTCTGAATCTTTCTAGAACATTCTTTCTACCAGTTCACATCTTGGCACCAGGCAGGAGCAGCAGGTGTCACCTATATCAGCTGTCTTACTGTACAGTCAGGAGGTGGGACTTCTCCTGGGCAATGTTTGGGGACAGGGAGGGACGGACACATACTGCATCTCGAATGTAGAGCTTGACTAGCAACATCTCACCCCCATAGACCTGTATGTAGTCCCATCTTAGCCTGACACTTGGAAAATGTGTTTGTCCAATCAAGCTTGCCTCTATGTCAGATGACGGCCTTAATGATGCTATTTAGAAAAACCGTTTTTTCTAAACTTATCAGGAGATAACACACTTTGGATCCATTCTTAGTGCTTTAGGAAATAGTCTCTTTAAGCCTAACTTTTTTCGGGGCATCTAGCTGGCTCAGTCAGAAGAGCATGCAGCTCTTGATCTTGGGGTCATGAGTTTGAACCCCACATCGAGTGTAGACATGACTAAAAAGGTAGATAAACTTGTGAAAAAATCAGGCCTTTCCTTGTTGTTGTTAGTTTATAAAAATAAACACAATCCAACCAAATTTCCCTCAACCCACATGTGGCCCCATAGTTGAACCCACCCACCCTGGCCCCTGCTGTGCTCTGCCACAACTGTCCTTACCCACTCTGGCTGCCACATGAGCAAGACCCCAGCAGTTCTGAGACCCACTGAGAGGAGCACCCACGTATTTAATCAGGAAGTTCCTGAGGCAGGATGGGGGGAGGTGACTGGTGAGAAACTCTCAAATCTCTTTTATAACAATTGCTAGAATGCCTGAAGTGTCTCCTCGACCCAAAGAAAGTTTGCACAAATATCTGTCTGAAGACCGAGCACATTGCTCCTATAAATAAAATGCTCTGCTCATTTAATGCACTGTTCTGAGAGGGACTGAGGAATTATGGGAGGCAGATGCTTCAGGTGACCTGAATTTTGGGCTCAGGGACTTCTGCATGGACACAGACTCAGATGTGTGGGGGATTCATCATCCCTGGGTTGCTAGAGGATGCTCCTGAGGTGGGGTTAGAAAGAGCATGGAAGCAACCCCAAATCTGCTTATTTTACTGGACTTACCTCTCATGATGTAAAAATGGAAAGCACTGGATAGGAGTCAAGGGACACATTCAGTTAGCTGAGGGTTTCAGAAAATTGGCACCTATTTAAAATGTTATGGCCTTCTGAGTGATAAGGACAGTTGTCCTGCACTTGGTACAGGGCACGGGCATATCATGGAGATCACTGAGCCCTTCAAGCCCCAGAAAGTGCAGGTGCCTGGTTGGATTTATTTCAAAGGGTTTAGACCACACTTGCAAGAACAAAAAAACCACACAGCCCTCAACATTGAGCCCTCAGTCTGATTCCCATATGGGCCAGTGACTCCTTCAAATAAAAAGAAATAAACAAAAGCCTTTGGCCCCAGCCCCCAGGGACCCCATCTTACTTTCCGATCCTTGGTGATGGCCCAGACCACGCCAACTCCCACGGAGACATGCATGATCCCATTTTCAGAGGTGGGAGGCTCCACTATGGACCAGGAACTTCCTACCCGGCCCCAGAATAAAGAGCAGGTGGCCCTCATCAGCGAGAGCGCCAGGGAGAAGCTGGGCATCCCCCACCACTCCCTGCATGGGGCATAGGGCTGCCCACCTTTGGGATTGTTCCTGTTGATTCCTTCCCGGACCAAGGCCTGCCCCTCCCAGAGCGTGACCCACAGGAGGTCGTGGGGCCCACAGCTGATCTGCACCGCCTCCCCTGGGGTGTCCATGAGGGACCACGATGAGCCTTCGGGGTTGGGGTGGCTGACGTCCTCTCTGTACCACACCTGGGTGGCGGAGAAACCCATGGCAGGGTCAGACGGGGTCTGGTCAGGGCTCTGGGTCAGGCTGCCCGAGGCTGGCTACGTTTGCGTTAGCGTACACATGAGCCAGCCGTAGAGTCTCCGGGGCCAGGGGGGCCCTGAGGGTTCAGACTTATTCTCCCTCACTGCCATCGGGATCCTCATGCCTCAGCTTAGAGGCCCCCCAATCCTGCTAAAAAATGCAACCCTGGATTTCAGCCATCCTGGGAGATGGACCTCTGGATCATCTACCTGGAAGGAACCCCTTCCCCACTCACCTAGGGCCCCAGGGAGACCTCTGGCCCCAGCCTGGGTGTCCTGTGCCCCCTAGTGGCCATGTACTCTCAGTACACCATCTCTACGTAAAGTGGGGTTCTTTGTGGTTAAGCGGGAAAGCCCCCAAATCCCTTTCATACAAAGTGTCTAAAACATCCACTTCTTTTTCCCCTTAATCTGAAAACAAGGAACATAACAAAATATTTAAGACCGAGCCACCTGCCCACATGGTCCAAACTGGCTCTTGTCATCTGGAGGGGGTTACACTTCACTGCGTGGTGCAGGAGGGCTGGGGACCCCCTCCCAGCCTATCTTCACAGTGGGGACCTTAGCTTTTTAACCTTTCACCTCACCTTTACACTCCACACTACAGAACCAGGCCTAGGCAGCCTCCCTTCTGCCACCTGGTGCTTTGGGTAGTCCTCTCTCTAGCTCCTCCTGGAGCCAGGGTCCTAGTCATACCTTTAGTGGCCCACAAGAGTGGCTGGCGTGGGGCAGCCCTGGCTAACAACTGGTGCATGGTGACCACAGACACTGCTTTCACACCCTGTTCTCCTCTCTTTGTATCCAGGTGGGCACAGGCCCCACAGTGGGGGCTCTGCCCCAGGCCAGCTCCCCACCATCCTTCAGCATGGCTCAGAGAAAACCAACAACTATGGGTTGACCTAGGCCCAGACCAAAGAGAACCCCAGAAGTAAGCCTGATCGAAGCCTACTGTGTCTATTCCGAAGCCAATCAGAGAATTTTGGTGAATTGGTGATAAAGAATACTGACTAGATCAAGTCTGCTCTAAAACCACAGTTAAAGTGTTGAATTGCCTGCCAGCTGGACCACCCATGTTGCTCCTGCCAACAGGGGCTGCTTTACGCCTTTGTTCATAAACTCTATGAGAGAAGAATCTCTTCTCCTCTCTAAATATCCATCCGCCTACACACACACACACCCATCCGCCTACCTATCATCCACCCACTCACCCATCACCCATCTCTCACACATCCATACATGTATCCACCCACCCACCCACCTACCTATCCATCACCCATCTCTCCACCTATCCATTCACCTATCCATATATACATCCATCCCCCATCCACAATACTATTGCAGACTGCTGTGTGGGAACCAGCAGAAAGGAATAGGCAGGGAGCTCAGAATCTGAGGAGACAATATTGATGGCATCTGAGCTCAGGAAGGGCACTGATCAATGCTCTGGGGATTCAGAGAAGGGACAGGCCAGGACCAGGCATGGGGTGGGATGTCAGAGGCTTCTGGGGGACCCCAGTAACATGCTGCCTTGCCTGCTCAGGGTAGTCTCCCTTGTAAGGACAGGAGGAGAGGAGAAGGTAGCCAGCCACCCCTCTTCCACCTCTGGGAGGACATCAGAAGGCCAGTTTCTCTCTTGCCCTGCTCCTGCCTGTAGCCAGCCTCCCTCAGCCACCTCCCATCCTAGGCACAGGGGGACGCAGACCTTACCTTGCCCTGCAGAGACACAGCCCACACGGACAGGCGGCCCACGGGCTCGTCTGTGATTTCCCACCCCCCCACAGAGAGGTCATTGAAGGGGTCGGGCAGTTGCTTGGGGTCATCCTTCGAAGGGATCTGAAACAAGAAGGTATGTGGCAGGGGCAGTCAGTGCCTGTGGACACCTGGCCGGTAGGTGGCACTGTTCCCCTCCCAGTGGACACCTGAGTGGTACACACCCTCCTCCCCAAAGCTCCCTCCCTCCCACCCCCAGGGGGAGGCACACTCCTATCCTCTAGTTCAGCCCACAACTACCAAACTTCAGAGAGAAGGCAGCATTAGGACAGAGAGCTCCTAGCCCTGGGTCCCCTCTGTCCTGTCCTCCCTCCATTGGCCACCAGGCCAGGGCTGTAATCCGAGGGGTCCTGCTGCTTCAGCACAGAAGACAGATGCACACGCAAGGCCTTGGCTCTGTGCCTTTAGCCTTTAGCAGCCTGATCACTGTGGCTCCATCCCCTCACCTAGATGGGGGCTGATCCCAGGACCTGGTCCAGTGGGGTAAGCCCTTCATGATGCTGGCTGTTACCCTGCTCTGTGGGCTGCTTCCAGTGCAA
Source organism: Canis lupus dingo (assembly GCF_003254725.2). Lineage (NCBI taxonomy): Eukaryota > Metazoa > Chordata > Mammalia > Carnivora > Canidae > Canis > Canis lupus. The sequence goes on along the minus strand of NC_064248.1, from coordinate 10,919,507 downwards.
AGGCCTGGCAGGCTGGACTAGCGGCCCCACCAGACTTGAACCCTCCAGAGGAAGGTCCAAGGCCTTCCTCTCCTGCAAGGCCACACAGGATCCTAGTCCAGGCCTCACAGCCCTAAGTTTGCAAGGTTTTTGGGGGATCATGGGAATAATATGAGAGTCATTGTGGGGGTTAAGGGAGGAAGTGCACAGATGGGGCCTCAGGCTGGGACAGAACACCCTGGAGACCAGGGTCAGGTCAAGTTCTATGCTGTCCTGGGCCACAGTCTAGTCTGGCTTCCTGTATAGCCAGCTCCCATGCAAAGGAACACACAGGACCATAGTGTTCTTGGGACAGGAAACAGGTCAAAGGCTAGGTACCAAGGTGGGCCTGGTATCCTCCAGTGCAGAGGTAGGCTGGGCGGGCAGGAAGGTCCCTGCGATTATCTCAACAGCGGGACTGCTGTTCCACCCCCAGGCCACACTCAGGTGCAGACCTTGGCCCAGGTGTCCCGAGACTTGTATCTCCTGTACCGGATCCACCTCCGACGCCGCACGCAAGAATTCCACTTCTTGTCTCTGGTGTAGGTGGCAGGGAAGTCGATAGCATATGTCCACCCCTGAAATACCAAGTGGGGGGGCTCTGTCGGGCTCCTAGGGAAGGACTGACTGGAGATAGGCAGAGAGCAGGGACAAAGAGGCGGAGGGAGGCAGTGGTGGTACCCAAAGCCCCAAAGGCCACCCATCCCGAGCAGAGGTCGGGAGCATGCAGAGCAGTGGCTGACGCTGGACAGGGGGCGTGGGAGATGGCAGCGGGGGTACGGATCCAGCCCAAAGCACTCCTTGCCCACATGGGAGCCACAGTGGGAGCTGAATTTACCTACCCCTTTCTCGGTGGGTTCCCCTCCAAAGTTCTCATCCACATACCAGTCCGACTCCCACTCCCAGTGCGGTGAGGGCAGTGCCACACCATCCAGCGGCCGTTGCTGGAGCCCACTCACATCGCTCCACTGCCAGCGGTCACTTGGCAGGAGCTTCTCACAGAAGCCACCCACGGGGTTCCAGCGCTGAGGGCCGGGAGGCAGAGACAGGCCTTAGGTCCACAGCTGGCCTAGGGCGGTAGGGGCCTCTCGGGGGTGAGTGGAACCCCACCACTAAGGGCCTTCCTGCTGATCTCGGGGATGGAAAGTGAGCAGAGGGCCTGCCTGGAACTCAGGGACCAGAGCCACCCATGGCTGGTCACCCAGAGTCAGCATGCCAGCATGGCCCCAAAGGACAGAGAACTGGCCACAGGACACAGAGCCCTGAGGGGTGACAGGAGAGGTCACCGCTCAGTCCTAGGCTCTTGGACACCCATGGAGCTGGAGCCCACCCTCACACAGACCTGGCCAGCTTGCCTTTATAAAGACACAATGGGGACTCTGACCCCCAAGACCCTGACCACGTGGTGACTCGAACCAGAAGCAGAATGGAGGAAACTGACGTGGGACTCGGCCACGATCTGGCAGGGTGGGGATTGGGGGGACTTGGCTTCCCAGGACACCAGCCCCCACTCGGCGGCCCCACCTGGTTCTCGTAGGCCTCCTCCCGGCGGCGGATGGGGACGTCGCTGGCACACACGTAAACGTAGACCTGGTTGTCACAGGCGATGCCCCAGCAGCACTGCATGGCTGCACTGACCCTTTTGAACTCCAGCCGGTTGTCCTTGCACAGCTCCCAGTACTGCCCCGCCGTGGACAACGTGTACACCTTCCCGAAGAGGTCCACCGCCCACAGCACGGAGTTGGGCATGGTGGCGGTGGCGGTGGTGATGGTAGTGGTGGCGGCTGCGGGAGGAGGGCTGGCGGCAGGAGGCCAGGTCAATGTCCGCCGCCAGCGTCTAGGGCAGTGCTTCCAAATGCAAAAATGTATGGAGGGGACATTGCAACATCCAAGTGTCTACCTCCTCCAATTTAATGAATATTATTATTTTGGTCACAGCCTCGCTCTTTCTCATCAAGAGAATAAATGAGGGGCACCTGGGTGGCTCAGTAGTTGAGCGTTTGCCCCTGCAATTGAGTCCCACATCAGGCTCCCCGCAGGGCACCTGCTTTCCCTCTTCCTATGTCTCTGCCTCTCTCTGTGTCTCTCATGAATTAATAAATTTATAATTTTAAACAAAACAAAAAGAAAGAATTCATGAAAAGTCCCAAAGTTTGTTAAAGCCTATGCCCATCGCTGCCTCTCTGGGAGGCCTCTGCCCCCACAGTGGGCAGGTCTTCTCATCCATGTGGGTTCTGGTGAAGGTGTCCTCAGGGATCTGGCACCCCGGCCAGAGCTGTGTCTGGTCCTGTGGGAGCCCTGCAGCTATGTGGCGGGGACGTGAGGGTCCTGTCCTTGGCGTCCTGGTGTGTGACTACCACCCTCTCTTCCCAGACCCCTCCCCATCTGCCATCCCCCACTCTAACTCCTTTTGCGGTCCTCTCCCTCTCCACTCTGCAGCAGGTGGGCAGCGGCCAGTAAATTCTAGGACTGGCCACCCCCACACCTCCAGGGCTGACTGTGCTGGTGCTCCCTGGGGCCTAATTCCTGGAGACTGGCTTAGAGAAGGGTCAAGCCTCCTACCACCTCAGGGCCAGAAGGCCAGAACCTCCCCAGCTGGAGGACAGCAGCCTGGGGGTGGGGGGCAGCGAGAAGCTCAGCCTGACACTGCCCCAGAGCCAGTAGGGGGGCAGAGCCACTAGGAGACAGCCGGCAGGCCAGGCGCCTCGAGGCTGCTGCTGGGCCAGGCTGTTCCACACCCGCAGTACACCCGATGCTGTGGGCGCTTGGGAGGGGATGACGGGTGCTAAGTGTCTGAGAATGGGAGCGTCTGCTACAGGCACAGAGGCTCTTCTGGAACAAAGCATGTCTCACAAATACCAAACAGAGTGCAGGCTAGGAAGGAAGTAACCAAGGGATGAGAAGGAAGACAAACAGAAGGAACAGGAGCCCTGCTTTGGGAGACCTCCCAGAACCCTGACCTCTCCACACTGGCACCAAGGCCGGGTCAAACACATGGGAAGTCACAACACCAGCTTTCTGGAGCGTATCTGCATCCAGGTGGAAGAGCTGTGGTTACTCTTGCCTGGCCAAGCCTGTGGGCCCACTATCCCCCCTCTGGCATCTACACTGTGGCTAAGAGTGCCCAGAGCCACCCTGGACCCAGACTGTTGGAATCTGGGTCTTGGCTCCATCCCTTTCTGGCACCATCCAGAGCCAGCTAACCTCTCTGTGCCTTTATTTCTTAAATTGTGGAAGGCAGAAAGGAACACCGACCTACTTACAAAGTCCTACAAAGTCCTTGTAAGAATGAAGTGAGATAATACAGGTACAGAGCCTCTGTACTTGGTACGCAGCAAAAACTCAGCAAGTATTACTGGTGTCGTTTTATTATTTGGCACCTACGTTAAAACTACTGGTTATCAGGCAGCCCAGGTGGTGCAGCGGTTTAGCGCTGCCTTCAGCCCAGGGTGTGATCCTGGAGACCCGGGATCGAGTCCCACATCGGGCTCCCTGCATGGAGCCTGCTTCTCCCTCTGCCTGTGTCTCTGCCTCTCTCTCTCTCTCTCTCTCTCTCTCTCTGTGTCTCAGGAATAAATAAATAAAATCTTAAAAAAAACAAAAACAAAAACAAAACTACTGGTTATCTCCTAACTCTTAGAAACAGGAAATATCAAAGCCCTTCCTCTTCAGCCTGAGTCTTCAGCTTCTTTGCTTCCTTGGCACCTAACAGTGCTCTGCACATAGTGGGTGTTCACCCAAAGTTTACGGAGAATCACAGCCACCTACATCCACTGCATGGCCAACTCCCTGGGCTAAGATGGAAATCCTGTTCCACAGAAGCCAAATGTCAGCAATGACTTAAGGTTTAAAGGAAGATCAAGGGGCACTTGGGTGGCTCAGTGGTTGAGTGTCTGCCTTGGGCTCAGGTCATAATCCTGGGGTTCTGGGATTGAGTCTCACGTTGAGCTCCCTGCATGGAGCCTGCTTCTCCCTCTGCCTGTGTCTCTGCCTCTCTCTGTGTTTCTCATGAATAAATAAATAAAATCTTTAAAAAAAAAAAAAAGGTCAAGACAGGTGGATACATATGTGATAAAACAAGAAGAGTAAAAGATCAACAGTAGAATTTAGGTGGTAGGTGTAGGTGTTAATTCTTTAAACTTGGCTGCGTGTTTGAATATCTTCATCATAAATTGTTGGGGGGAAAGTAAGAATTTTGGGGGTGAAGAGAATTTTGGCTCCTATAATGTTACATGACTATAAATCTACTCTTTAAAGCTATCTCTCGGGTCACAGTTCACAGTACAAGAAACCAGCAAAGTCAGGCTATCTGTAGGTTTAGCTCAATGAATAGTGACTTTCACTTGTATTTAATACACTTCCTTTCAGAAAGATGACTAAGCACTAATTTCCATATAGATATAATTTAACCTTCCAGGCAGCTAACAAAAGACTCTACTGCAGAGAAAGGACAGGATGGGGGGTTATGTTTGCGAACTCCCTCCAGAGTGGACACGGAGGCACCATAGCTTCCTAGCTAAAGATGACAGGGGTGAACATCCTTGGCCAGCCTCACCCTCTTTCTGCTCTTACCAGGATGCCACCCCAGCTCATCATATGCCACTTCCTGGCTGTGAGGTGACCAGACAGCCAATCCAGGGACACTGGGTCACTGGGTCAGGGGACTCTTGAAACTCTTGAAAGGGAGGTTTGAGCATTGAGTCCCATGGTTCTGTGATCCTGGGATTTCTTTGTTTTGTAAGGCTAGAGAGGACAGTTTCCAAGAAAGAAACCTCGGATTCACCAAGAACTTTTGTACAATGAATTCCAGTTGGACCTTTGGTCAATCTACTAAGAAGACCTGCTCACCGCCCTCAGAGCCATCTGCCCTTCTGCACGGGTTTACTAATAGATCCCTTCAGAGACCAAAAGGTCCTCAAAGGAAGGTGAAGTGGTGGGAGGGGCGGGGGCAGGGCCAGGGCATGGTGGAGGGAGGGACACAAGGTACCGGGGGAGCTCCTGAAGCATCTATTTCCCCGCGTCTGCCTTAGGGCTCCTCCCTGAAAGGTCTCCAGCTGGTTTGTTTTTCTATTACACCTTGTCACTCCCACTCCCTGTGCAAACAGAAAGAGCCCTGATTTCTGATGGCTGCTTACTGCCTGCCACTTTCGGGGGCTGTCGGAAGGCAGGGTCCAGAGACGCGGGAGAAAATAGCAGGACACGTCCGGTAGCTGAGTCCTTCCTGAAGCAGGATCCGCTGGCCGCACTGGGCAGGAGATGCCCTGAGCCGGCAGTTTGGGGGTGAGCCCTACCCCATCCCACCCCGCATCACAGCGGGCAGGTCGGCCTGGTCTCATTCCGGCCTCGCGCGCTCGGGCGACAGGTGGGCCCCCCGCGCGGCCACCAGAGGCACAGCCGGAGCGCCCCGCCCTCACCATCTGCCCGTGCTAATCCCACGACTGGCAGATCCGCTCCTACTGCTGCCTAGGGGAGGGACAAACGGGCCCCGCGCAGCTCGCTCCTCTGAACCCGCAGGCGCCAGCAACCCGCTTCCCCGGTCCCTCCCGCGCGAAGGCTGGGGCGGGGGCGTCACCGGGCGCTCAGGGGAACCGCGCCGGCGCCCGCACAGCCTCTCCCACCCGCGCAGCGGCGGGAAGAGGGGGCGCCCCTGCCCTCCGCCGCCCCCCGCCCGTCCGAGGGACTGCGGCGCCCCTCCCACTGCCCGGGCCCGCCGCCGCACTCACCTGGGCTGGCGCCCGGCGGGCGGGGTCGCGGCGATGGTGCCTCGGCGGCGGGGCGAGCGGCCGGCCCTCCCCGGCGGCCGGGGCTAGCGGGCCGGCAGGAAGCGGCGGCCAGGCCCGCGCCCATTGGCCGGCCTCGTCGTGACGCAAGGCCGGGAGCGCGCGATTGGCTGCGGCGCCCCGCATCACCGGCCCGCCTGGGGGTCGCGCGCCCACCCACTTCCGGGGTCGCGGGGGCAAGTGCCGCGGCGGTCTGGTGCGGCGGGGCTTCCGCGCGCTCCCGGGAGCCGGGCGGGCCTGCAGACCACCGACGCCCCCGTCGTCCCCGAGAGCCCCCTGCCGGCACCCCCCCCCCCCCGGCCCGTTGTCCCCTCAGGCCCCGACCCGTAGTACCTCAGGCCCCAGCGCGCCGACCCCTGAGGACCCTCCTCCCAGGACCCGCCTGCCAGGACCCGGCCCGCCGACCCCAGGACCCGCCTGCCAGGACCTGTCCCCCCGGGACCCGTCCCCCCGGACCCGGCCCGCCGTCCCCCCGGACCTGCCCGGCAGCCGCGTGTTCTCAGCACGTAAGGCGAGGAGGGGGCGGCCGGGAGGCCCTGGAGGGCAGAGGAGGAGAGCTGGCGGCTGCCCATGCCTGGGTGGTTCCCCCTCCAACTGAATGTCGCCTTTGAGCACGCAAACTCAAGGCTTTATCCTTCTCAGGAGAAATCCTCCAAACTTGTGATTGTGCGGGGACAGCATGGGGCTGTGGCAATAACAGGCCACTGTTTTGTTCAGACTCGTGTTGCCACGGACAGAAAACGTAATGGGAGGCGGCCAACCTAGCGCCTAGTGCTAGCTCAGATGAGAGTGCTCTCTGGCTGCCAGGCCCAGATGCAGGTGAGGCTCCTGCACCTCATTCCACCCAGTCGACAACCCCGGGAGCGACCCCCACAGTGAGGATGGAGATTAAAAAACAAACAAACAAAAAACAGACGTGACTGTTGGCAGGCCAGACACAGCCTGACATAGAGGGGGAAACCCTGTGGCTGGGACCCAGGTCGCCTCTCTGCTCTGGTTCTCGCCCCTGCTCCTTTCTGAGGCTGCAGACCAGCTGTGTTGTGGGAAGCCCCATATAGGCTAAGGCCAGCAGTGGGAGGAGAGGCAGAAAAGCCTCTGCTTCATCCTGGACAGTTTTGTGGTCTTGTGTGTAACCTTCAGCGTAGCTTTTGTGAACTGACTTAGTCTGGAGATGTGGGTTATTGTACACTGTATGTTTGTGTCTCCCTAGTATTCATACATCGAAACCTTAATCCCCAGTGGGGGTGGTGTTTGGTGATGAGGCCCTGGTGGTGCGTTATTGGGTCACAGAGGTGGAGCCCTCCTAAGAAGGTAGCACCCTTGGGGCAGCCCAGGTGGCTCAGCGGTTTAGCGCCGCCTTCAGCCCAGGGCGTGATCCTGGAGACCCAGGATCGAGTCCCACGAGGGGCTGCCTGCGTGAAGCCTGCTCCTCCCTCTGCCTGTGTCTCTGCCTCTCTCTCTGTGTGTCTCTTATGAATAAATAAATACAATCTTTAAAAAAAAAAGAAGAAGAAGAAGGTAGCGCCCTTATAAGAAACCCAGAAGAGCCCACGCCCCCTCCCCTTGTCAGGATACAGTGGGGTGGGGGGGCGGGGGCGGGGGTTGTCTTCCAGCCAGGAAGCAGGCTGTCACTGGACACGGGACCTGCCGGTGCCTGGATCTTGGACTTCCAGCTTCAGAGCTGCAAGAGCTCAGTGTTTGTGGTTTGAACACCCCCAGTCTGTGATATTTGTGTTATAGCGGCCCCAGCTCACAAAGACCCATGGCAGGAGGGCTCAGTGAGACAAGGGGGTGGTTCCTCGGAGGAAAAGGAGGTTCTATTAGCAGGAGGACAAGTAGCTGCCAGACAGCAGAGCAGTAGTCATCTAGAGATCAGGGGACCTCTATTCTGTTCAGTCGGTGACACTTTATAGCCATTTCTTCTACTTGGCCTCAGTTTCCATGTTAAAAGAAGCCTTGAGTTAGGAGTTCCCCGGAGCCCCTGCAGAGCACCTGTGCTGTGACACACAATTCATTCCAGTTTCCCTGAACTGACTCTCACCCAGTGGAACTTCTGGGGATCCAAGATTCCTCCCCCTGCCACCAACACTGCACCCCTCCTCCCTCCAGTTCTTTCAGCCCATGCAGAGGTGACTCTCTTCACTTATTGCCAGGACGCCTGCATTTTAAATCTGCCCTCACCACAGCTGAGAGTCCTCCTTCCTATTTCTGCTCTTTCATTTTATTTAAGACTTTTGTTTATTCTGTTCATGAGAGGTACAGGCAGAGGGAGAAGCAGGGTCCCTGTAAGGAGCCTGATGCAGGACTCCATCCCAGGACCCCGGGATCAGCCCTGAGCCAAAGGCAGACACTCAACCACTGAGCCACCCAGGCGCCCCTGCTCTTTCATTTTAACCTCCGTTTCTTGTGTCCTGTCTATCGTCCTTCCCACTTCTCTCCTGGGCCAGACACTAGTAGGTTCATATCCCACCCAGCTCCATAACTTAATATGAATTACTATACCTCTGAGCCTGTGTCCTCCTCTGTAAAATGGGAATAACACCATCCGTGTCTTTGGGCTGGAGGGAGGATGAAATGAGAAGGTACATGTAAAGCACTTACAAGCGCTCACATATTACTAGTGTTGTTATTATAGTCTCTGCATATTTGAGTTTGAGGCTCTTGGCCATTTGTGTCAAGTCTCAGAGTTTCAGAAGCAACACTGGGTTGAGAGGCATTCCAAATGATCGATAGAGGGCTGCTTTCAGGATGATGGACATTACTGTATCTGTCTCTCATTTTTGGGTCAGGGAGGGATGGCTGGATAGACATGCTGGACGGTCTTGATTTCCCCAACACTTGACCATCAGCCACAGGAGAGAGCTCAGGCTTTCCAAATCGCTGGCTCTTCCCCACCATTTCTACCTTCCATGGTATCCTCAATTTTGTGGCGCTTCTCTGAATCTTTAGGCTCCAGCCTTGGCAGAATTTGCTGCTGTGCCCCTCGCCCCATCGGACCTCTAAACTTCTCCTATGCAGCCCCCACTGTTACCACATGCCATACGCATCCTCCTTCCGCTGTCCATTCTCATGCAGCCATAAGTCTCAGATCATAGGTCATGTCTCACTAAACCCAGAGGAACACGGACATGGGTTATTTTTTTTTTTAAGATTTTATTTATTTATTTATTTATTTATTTATTTATTTATTTATTTATGAGAGACACACAGAGAGAGCCAGAGACACAGGCAGAGGGAGAAGCAGGCTCCATGCAGGGAACCTGACATGGGACTCGATCCTGGGACCCCAGGATCACGCCAAAGGCAGGGGCCAAACCACTGAGCCACCCAGGGATCCAGACATGGGTTATTATGCCCTCATCTTGTATGTTCTTTATTCTGTGCCCGCCACATCCTGTCTTATTGTTTTCCTATATATATCCCTGACCACACTGCAATAAGTTTGAGGGAGTGACTTTCTTTTTTTTTTTTAATTTAATTTATTTATTTGAAAGAGAAAGTACCAGCAGGGGAAGTGGGGTAGAGGGAGAAGCAAACTCTGCACTGAGCAGGGAGTCCGATGTGGGACTCAATCCCAGGACCCTGGGATCATGACCTGAGCCAAACACAGATGCTCAACCACTGAGCCACCAAGGTGCCCCTATCCCTCCCTTTGTAAAGCCCACAAGTCAGATGTCTGCCTGTGAGCCTGGTACTGGTAAGGCAGGACCCTGGGCAGCATTGCTCAGGGACTTCAGCTACCCCTTGTCACCGCTCCATCAGTAGTGCCTCACTCCCACTAACCCACACTGTACAGAGTTATTAAGGTGCTAGAGGAAGCAGTTAAGAATGTGGCATTCCCCAACCCACTCTACCCATCCCCCCCGACTGAATCTCTGGCAGAGGAAAATTTGCTGAAACCATCTGTTGAAAAGGACAACTCCAAAGTTCATGTGCATGTCCTGATTCATCTAGGTAACGATGCCTTAAAGTGAAAAACTGTTTTTGTTTCTATGAAGAAACCTACAACACCTAAAATCTAAAACAGCAGCAAACAGTGAGCTAAACCTGGAAGCCAGTGTTAGCCACCATCTCCGTTGTCTGATTATCCAGACTCCCACAGACATGGCCAAGGCAAGGGTTCATTCAACAGCCATCTTTGGAGTTATGCCTAACCTACATGTTAGGTTAGTGCTAGCAATGCTGGGGATTCAAACTGGCTGAGAGACCTTTTTACCTGGAGCAGAAAAGGTCCAATCAGGGAGAAGGCATGAGAACTTACACGAGAAGGCAGGAAGTACTATAACCCATAGAGGTGTATTTGAGCTGTGTGTATAAAGGTGTTTAATAAGAGGTGGAGGAGGGTAAAGTGATAAGGTCATTGGTAAAGTACAAGGGTCAGTAGTAGACAATACCCAGGTTAGTTTGCGAAACATAAACTACGCCCCAGGAAGCAACATAAAGCTTGCACTCATACCTTTAAAGTCCTGATTATTTATACACCAGTAGGTATACAGGTCTGTTTCTCTCCTGGGCCAGAGGCTTCTCACACAGGATGGACTTTGCACTCACTGTATGCAGCACTCTGCACCAGACCACATGATGGCTCCTGGTTGACAGTAGTTTGAAGAACTTCTTATTGTTTTTTTTTTTTTTTTAAGATTTTTAAGTAACTCTGCACCCAGTGTGGGGCTTGAACTCACAACCCCAAGATCAAGATCCACATGCTGCACCGATTGAGCCCCACCACGTGCCCAGGAATTTCTAATGGCCGCAACTTCACACAGACAGTTCAAAAACCAAACCATCATCTATGTTTTTACTTGCATGTAAAAGAAACATACTGTATATCTGATTCCAGAGATATAACTCGTCAGACAAGACACTTGTACCTAAAATGTCCTTCATTGTGTTTTTCCATCATTTACACAAATGAAGTTTATTATTAACATACTCTGGAGTGATGCTTCCTATCTCAAATCCCATCAACTCTCTTTCCAGCACCGAAATGGAGCTCTGCTGTTGGTTGCCACAGGTAGGCTCTGCCCTGGGTGGTGACTGATAAGGGAGTTCCTGGCCTCAGCTCTGCTGGGCTCACCACAGCTCTCCCAGGCAGGCAGAGCACCAAGAATGGGTGCCACCCCACCACTAGGCGTGAAAGCCAGGCCCAGGCTGGCTCTTCTGAGGCATTCTGGTATGCTTCTCTGTACCTCTCCAAAACCCAGTAATCTCTGGTGGCTAGGATTAGAGTCAACTGTTGCTAACTCATTCCAAGAAGAAAAGCCTAAGGAAATTTCCAGATGCCCTTAAGAGTAAAAGGGATTGCTAGCTGGAAGAGATGCTAGGACGGGAGTTATAAACCTAGCTTTATGGCTACTCTAATTACAGATTTAAATGTGAAAAGCAAAACTTCTTGAAGAAATATAAGAAAATCTCTCTTTTTTTTAAACGTAGGCTCCACACCCAACATGGAACCCAACGTGGGGCTCACTCGTGACCATTAGATGAAGACCTGAGCTGAAATCAAGAGTCACTTCACCGACTGAGCTACCCAGGTGCCTCCATATAAGAAAATATCTTAAAAATATTGAGATAGGCAAGGATTTCTACAAAAGAGATGTAGAAAGCACCACCTATAACAGAAAAGATTATAAATTCAACTACTTTAAAGTCAAAAATGGGTCTTTATCAAGACACCATTAAAAGGGTAAAAAGGCCAGTCACAGAACAGAAGATATCTGCAACACACATAACCAACAAAGGGCTAGGATCCAGAACATAGGAAGAACTGCCAGTCAGTAAGAAAAAGACAGACATTTAAATTGTTTATTTTTTAATTTTAAAGATTTTATTTATTTATTTATTTGACACATTGAGAGAGAGGCAGAGACTCAGCAGAGGGAGAAGCGGGCTCCCTGCGGGGAGACTGATGCGGGACTTAATCCCAGGATCCTGGGATCACCACCTGAGCCAAAGGTGGAAGCTCAACCACTGAACCACCGAGGTGCCCCCAGACATTTAAATTGTGAAAAAGGTAAAGGACCTGAACAGGCACTTAAGAAGAAAGCGGAACTACAAATGGCTAACAGACCTGACAAAATGCTCAATTTTAGCTAGAAAGCAGGGGAATAGGAATTAAACCCACAAGGAGTTGCCTATAGGTTATGCCAAGTGGAAGTATAAGTTGCTGCTACCCCTGGGGAAGTCAGTCTGACACTATCCAGTGAACCTGAAGCTAGGCCCGTCCTGTGGTCAGCAGTGCCTTTACCAGTACACACTTCGGGAGCACATATGAGAACATTCTCAGCAGCATTGTTTCTAACGGCCCCCAGGGTCCATCAGCAGTGGAACAGATGAATGTGATCTAGTCATACGGCGGGATATTATCAGTAACAAAAAATGAAATGCAACTCGATGCAAAAATGCGGGTGAATCTAGAACATATGGTGAGTAAAAAAAGCTAGCCTAAAGGAGTATATGTGATCCCTTTTATATGTGATGTTCGAAAATAGGCAAGAATTACAATGTTTGCAGATGTATATTTTTGGTAAAAATATAAAGATAAGGAAGTGGTTACCATAACATTACCATAAAAACCAGGGTGCGGATGCCTTTGGAGCACCAAGGGGATGTGCAGAGGCTTTGGGATTACCGCCAGTGTTTTAGTTCTTGACCAGGGCAGTGGTTATGTCAGTTTTGCTTTATGATAACTCACAACATTTATGTCTCAGACAGACTTCTCTATTATATTTTATAATTTAAAAAGGCGTGGTTTTTTTTTTTAAGGACATATGGTAAAAGCAACTATCCTAGTTCTACATGAATGAGATAACTTACTAGTGACAGTATCACACAGGATTTTAAAAAATGTTGTAGCTCAAACAATCCAGAAAAAAGACAAGATGATGAGCCCTGGAAATCTGTTTTGTTGGCACAGGGAGCATTGGCATGATGGGGACACCGTGGTGATAGCAACACAAAAAGAAGTTTGAGTCATTTTCGGAAAAGTAAGAGTGAAAAATGTTTTCTAAACATTTCATGGGTGTATCTCTGATTGGAAATCTGCACATAAAACCAAGTTAATGAATATTACAAATTGACATCCATTTCATTTTTATTCTCAAAAAGTTGAGCCCAAGTCAGCCACATCTTTTCTGGGAGCTTCCCCTGGGAAAGAAGAGTGCAGCCTGTGTTGGGCCAGTCCCAGTGGCTGTTACCAGCCCCATCTGACAGTGCTCAAAGGCACAGCTAGATAAAGTGATTTATCAGTGTCCACACAGCTGGGTTGCAGACTGAAAGGTGGAAGGGAATCCATAGCAGTGGGTCTTGTGTAACTCATAGAATCCACAGCAGGTTAGAAAACCAGGTTCAGGGATCCCTGGGTGGCGCAGCGGTTTAGCGCCTTCCTTTGGCCCAGGGCGCGATCCTGGAGACCCGGGATCGAATCCCATGTCAGGCTCCCGGTGCATGGAGCCTGCTTCTCCCTCTGCCTATGGCTCTGCCTCTCTCTCTCTGTGTGTGACTATCATAAATAAATAAAAAATTAAAAAAAAAAAACAAGGAGAATTTAAGCTCAAATTTAAAAAAAAAAGAAAACCAGGTTCAGTAAACCAGCAGGAAGAGGGTACATGAGAGCCCAAATCACCATGCACATCCTGCCATCGTAACAGCCCCAGTATCATGGCCTCCACTCAGTTCCAGACCCTGGATGGTGCTGCTGCTGCCCTCTGCCCATTCCCTCTGTCTCGCTGCAGACCCAAAGTTCCAGGCTCGAGTATGCATTAACCAACATCCAGTTCCTTTGGTATGTCCTAGGGACTGGAGGTTTGAGGGAGCAAGGATCTCACCTCTTGGGGTCCCTGCCAAGATTCCCAGATCTCCTAGGCAACAGAGGTAGTTCTCACACAGAACAGTCAGAAATTGTCATTGTGATTTTCTCTTTAGAGGCAGGCAGTGGCAAGGCTGGGACCGGTGCCCAGGACGACATGAATTTCCAGTCCCCTCTGTTGCTTTGGACCTGATGGTGAGATGGGAGGCAAATACCAGTCACCAGTGGTGGTGTCCTCACCCTCTCATATAGTCACAGGTGTCAGATCCCCAAGTGAACAGAAAGCTCACCCTAAAAAAAAAAAAAAAAAAAAGCTCACCCAGCTGTGTTGGCCTGGGGGCTGTAGGCAGGAACCTGCCGAGGTCTCCCACGCAAGAACCTGTCCCAACAGCAATTCCTAAGTTACTTTCAAACCACTGAACAGCAGGCCAAGGACAGTGTGGGTGCAGGTACAGAAAGAGCCCAGTTTCCTGCTCTAAAGAGCCTGTGGTCTAATCTCTTAAAACATCGGCTTGGGGCACCCGCACGGCTTGGCTAGTTGAGTATCTGCCTCTTGGTTTCCACTCAGGTCCTGACTTCGGAGTCGTGGGATCAAGCTCCGGGTTGGACTCCCAGCTCAGTGCAGAGTCTGCTTGTCCATCTCCCTCTGCTCCTCCCCCACCCTCTACGCTGTGCATACTCTCCCTCCCTCTCAAATTAAATTAAAAAAACAAACATCAGCTGTATGTTACTGCTGCCTTTAACGTAAGGTCTTATTATAGAATTCCCGAATTCCTCTTTCTGGTCTCCTACTGTATTTCCAAGTACATGTTTTAAGGATGAAGTGTTCTATGATCTTTTCCCAATTTATATTTTGCAGCTGTTGTCACTCATTATCCCTAAATGGTGAAGATCACCAATTAAAGGAAGCTTAAGGAAATTGAACTTCGGGGTTGTTTGACAGGCTGATTTGCTGCCTGGTATAGTGCTTTAGGCATTGTGAGTACTCAGTAAATGCTGGAGAGTGGTTGGACGTGGGGCAGGTAGTGGAAGTGATTTGGCGAAATGGGAGACAGAATGAACTTGATTGAGGTATGGAGAGGCCTCTATAGGTAGCCAATATGCCTCCTGATCCAAAGGACATGAAATTGAGGAAAAAAATATATAAAGGAAATTTCTCCAGAAACCAAAAAGGACCAGGGAAGGGACCAGAGCAGGGTGGGATCCCTGACCAGGGCCTCTGGATGGGCAGGAATGCAGGCAAGCTGACCCTGAAACCGCACCAGGGTCCACTCCCAGCCCAGATGGAAAGGAGAGGTTGGACACTCAGGTGCATTAGCCAGGCCGCTGCCGCAAGGGCTCAGACTGTTGGCCTTACTTGACAAAGGCTGACCCTGGGGCTTGGGGAGGTCACATTGCCTAGAGGCAGCTGGGATTCAGCCTTCAGGCATTGACCCCAGAGCCTCATCCCTACTGACTGCCTCTCTGCGTAGTTTTAGGGTTTCCCTGATGGGGCTCCGTGAGGGGGGCGGCGAATAAAGGGGCGAGGATGTGAGTGAAGCACAAGCCGGGAATGTCAGATGCAACAGCCCAGGACCCGCAGGGAGGCGGCGTGGCTGGGGCCGGGGAGACGTGAGGCAAGTAACAGTGAGCTCAGAGAGCCTGCAGGGCCAGGCCCATGGAGCCCCAGGGCACACGTTACTATGAAGCTGCACAAGTGTGGCTGCAGGTGCAGAGGGTCAGACATCTGCATAATGCCCACTGCTTTCAGTAAGTGGCTGTGGAGACAGACCCCGAGTGGCCCCGTGATCTCTGCCCACTCTGTAGTCCCCTCCTGTGATGTGGGCTGGCCCGTGGCTCCCCTCTAGCTAGTAGAATACTGCAGAGACGTGGGGAGTGTACAAGATGTAATTAAGGTTCGAAATCCGTAGATTTTGAGTTAATTGGAAGGGAGATGATCCTGGGTGAGCTTGGGTTAGATAACAGCCCTTTCAAGGGGGACTTGGTCTCTTCTGAGGCTAGAAACTCACTCCTGCCATCCTTGCAGAGGCAAACAGCTATGTTATCAATGGCCTCTGGGGACGGCCCTGGGGCAGGGGACCTCTGGCAGCCTTTAGGATCTGAGGGTGGCTGAAACAGCCAGTGAGAAGCTAGGGAAGTGAGTCCATCCAACAGCCCAACGGCCCAGCAGTGAATCTTTCCCCACTCGGGCTTCCAGGTGGGTACACAGCCTGACCACATGTTGGCTACGGGCTCATGAATTGTTTTAAGTTGCTCAATCTGTGGTACTGTGTCGTGTAGCCTAGAAAATGAATACAGTAGGAGATTTCTAACATACGTGTACGTGTTGATTTTCCCAGCACAAATGGGGACCGGCAGGCAGAGGGAGTGGGAGAAGCAGGCTCCCCATTGAGCAGAGAGCCTGACATGGGGCTTGATCCCAGGACTCTGGGATCATGACCTGAGCCAAAGGTAGACGCTTAACCATTTTTTAAAAGATTTTATTTATTTATTCATAAGAGACAGAGAGAGGCAGAGACACAGGCAGAGGGAGAAGCAGGCTCCATGCAGCAAGCCCAAGGTGGGACTCGATCCCGGGTCTCCAGGATCACGCCCTGGGCCAAAGTCAGCAATAAACCGCTGAGCCACCGGGGGTTCCTGATACTTAACCATTTGAGCCACCCAGGTGCCCCTGGACTGGTGATTATTCACAAAAACAGGCAGGTGCCTGTTGCAGTGCTCACACACAAAAGCCAGGTAAGGAGCGGGCTTCAGGACGCCTGGGTGACTCATCGGCCGAGCATCTGACTTCAGCTCAGGCATGATCCCGAGATCCCGGAATTGAGTGCCACATTGGGCTCCTGAGGAGCCTGCCTCTCTCTCTGCCTATGTCTCTGCCCCTCTCTTTGTGTGTCTCTTGAATAAATAAATAAAATCTTAAAAAAAAAAAAAAAAAAGGAACAGGCTTCACTACATATTCCCAGGTCGGTAATACATCACCCAAGTGTCCTGAAGAGAAGACATCACCATGAAGATTCAGTCCTTCATTTCTGGGTAATAAAATTTCTAGAGATCTTGCTAATCTTAATGCAACGCTAATAAGGCAAACATAAATTTTTAATAATACTAACAGATGAAGTCACAATTTTGTAATGACAGGACTAGGTTAATCAATTATAAAAAATACCCAAAGATGGGTTTTGGAATACCCCTCAGCAAGACTTTAAAAATGCATTGTTATAGGGGCACCTGGCTGGCTTAGCCAGTAGAGCATGCGACTTTTTTAGGGAGAGAGGAAGTGCATGTGCACAGGGTAGGGGATGGGGGAGGGTAGGGAAGTGGGTGAGGAGAGGGAGAGAATCCTAAGCAGACTCCCCACTGAGCATAGAGCCTAATGCGGGGCTTGATCCCACAACCCTGAGACCGTGACCTGAGCTGAAACCAAGAGTCAGATGCTTAACCAGCTGCACCCCCTAGGTGCCCTGAGCATGTGACTCTTGATCTCAGGGTTGTAAGTCTGAGCCCCATGTTGCATGTAGTACTTAAAAATAAAATATTTTTTAAAAGATGTATTGTTGGGCACCTGGGTGGCTCAGAGGTTGAGTATCTGCCTTTGGTTGTGGTTGTGATCCTAGGGTTCCTGGGATCGAGTCCTGCATCAAGCTCTCCACAGAGAGCCTGCTTCTCCCAGTGCCTATGTCTCTGCCTCTCTGTGTCTCTCTTGAATAAATCAGGAAAATCTTAAAAAAAAAAGAAAAAAAAAGATGCATCATTTTAGGGGAGACATAAAGTTGCAAAGAACTTAAATCTATGTGAAGGGTGTGGGTTTTACAAATCTGACTGATGCAGGAAATGACATTTCTAAAAAGCAAATTTAGTCTGATGGCCTAGCTCCAGCCCTCACCAAGAATCCATCTGTAACCAAAATGTCCTAACTTGGCTAGTTATAGATGGTACCCTTTTTTGTTTGGGGCCTTTAACCTTGGAAAAATACCAAAATAAATATAGCCGTAACTCTAGCAAGGTTTTTTGTTTTTTTGTTGTTTTTTTTTAAGTAAAGGAAATTGGGATACCTGGATGGCTCAGCGGTTAAGTGTCTACCTTCAGCTTAGGGCATGATCCTGGAATCCTGGGATCAAGTCCCATATCGGGCTCCCTGCATGGAGCCTGCTTCTCCCTCTGCCTATGTCCCTGCCTCTCTCTCTCTGTGTCTCTCATGAATAAATAAACAAAATCTTAAAAAAAAAAAAAAGGGAAAAAACCTCTCTTTTTTCAAAAAGTAAAGGGAATCATGAAGATGATGTTGATAGTTATCTTTTTTTAAGATTTTATTTATTTGGGCAGCCTGGGTGGCTCAGTGGTTTAGCGCTGCCTTCAGCCCAGGGCATGATCCTGGAGACCCAGGATCGAGTCCCATATCAGGCTCCCTGCATGGAGCCTCCTTCTCCCTCTGCCTGTGTCTCTGCCTCTCTCTCTTCCTCTCTCTGTCTCTCATGGATAAATAAATAAAATATTTAAAAAAATATATTATTTTTTTATTTGGGGGAGAGCACAGGCAGGGGGAGAAGAAGAGGCAGAGGGAGAAGCAGACGCCCTGCTGAGCAGGAAGCCCGATGTGCGGACCTGAGCCAAAAGCTGACTGAGCCCCCCCAGTCGACCCAATGATGATGATATTTGGTGAGAAATTAGTACATGCTTTCTGTGCTGAGGTGTTTGCAATAACTAACCATGCCCTATTTATAACAGGTTAAGTTGTTGAAGAGAATTACATTATTTGTAGCTGTGTTTTAGATGTGAAAAGAAAGATTTGTGAAATTTGATTCATAAGAGCTTAAACTGAGTATTAAAAAAGTATAGGGAATGTGGATGTCCTCTTCATGCCTGATGCTCTGGGATAGTTAGGAACCTACATAGTCAACCAGGGAAAGATCTGGGTTCCAAAATCTGAGATGGGGCCTGGCCTTCCATCAAACAGAGACATCTCTTCTATTATAGTAAGAGAACAGAGGGCCTGGGCATCTCCATGGAGATGCAGAGATCTCCAAGTAAAAAAAAAAGCAAATTGTCCACGAGGGGGAAAAGTCAAGCCTAGTAAATCACATGTGCATCTAATTCCTAGGAAAGGATCACCAGATCCGCTAGAAACCCTTTCCTGTGTTACGTATGGGGACAGAAGGACTGTCCTCTCTTACTTGATGTCAATGCAGATTCCTGTACAAGGTTCCGGGCAGTACCCAGTGCTTGGAGACAGTGGCCACGTGCCATGCTGGATGCCCACTCCGTGCCACACACACACACACACACACAATCACCTCTCACAAAAATCTGATGAGGTTGCTACAGTTATGACCCCATTTGACAGGTGAGGAAACAGCCCTAGGTGGGCTCCAGGTTAGTGGGTCCAGGGAATGGAGGTCTGGAATTTGGACAGCCTGACATCCTGGAGCCTGTTGACTCTGTCTGGGAAGGAGGATCTGTCAGAAACAATAACAAAACCAGTCAACTCAGGTTCCCTGGGAAAAAGTGCCAAGTGAGTGATGTGGGAGGAGGAGGAAGGGCTGACCTGCGTAGGGGCTGCTTCTCATGGTCAGTAGCTCTCGGATGCTACACTGAAGAGCTTGGATTTTGTGCTGCAGGCAGTGGAGGACCGCTGACTCGTTTGAGCAATGAGAGCAGAGCACAGCAGCTCCGAAGGGTGATTCTTCCCAGCTTGGTATGGGAGGAGCCCAGAGAGCCTGGATATGCTCAGGAGGCTTGGCGGTGACAGAGGGACAAGAAGGTTGTGTCATCTCTAAAAGAAAGACCTCACAATTACATCTAAATAAGGTTTGGGTTTTGTTGTGTTGTGTTGTGTTGTGGTTTTTTTTTTTTTTTTTAAAGGAGAGACTACACGTCCTGGCTCCTGTGCGTCCTGGCTCCTGTGTGCAGGCATATGGGAGGGGGATGTATTTTCACTGCAGGAGGCTTCTCTGAAACTAGAAGACTAAGGGTTGCATATGGGTAGCACCACAGACCACATGTTGTTCTGCAGTATCCAGTTTTTCTCACTGTAACGATGTGAACTTCAGATAGGAGCTCAGATTGGAAAGCGGATTCCTCAGCGATGCGGTATGTGGGATGCAGTGAGGAGCCAGTCTGCATTTCACACCCATGACAACTTTTGGCCTGCAGCAGTCAGGTAGATGAACAGGACCCACCATGGACAGAGTGGGCCCTGCTGGGCTTCTCCCAACAGCTCTTGCTTTTCTGGATCCTGCCACCAGTCTTATGCTCAGCTCCTGGCACCCCCTCTCTGGCAGAGGTGTAATGTACATTTCCCTTCTTAGGTCTATGTTGGAACTCCGGAAGGAACTTGACCGAGAAAAGTCAGGGCAACAACCCATAGAAATGAATGAATGATGGTTGTGAAGGGCGCTTGCTCTGATGAGGGGGCCATCACCTCATGGATAAGGCTACAATCCTTGCTCCACCTGTCCCTACTGACAGTTTCCTGGGACACAGGATGAAACCTGGCACCGGGCTTTTGTCTTTGGTGCCGGTCACATTTTGTCCTTACCTGGCTCACCCTACTTTTCCTACCTCTCATAAGTCATGGATTTGACCAGGGATGGCGTTAGCGGTGTTATTAAAAGGGCTTTGTCTTAACTGCCAGAGACTGAGTCTCATGGGTGGTGCCTCCAGCCTCTTCCTGGTGGCTGGACTCCATGCTCAGAACTTGAGAATCTTGGAACAGGGGAGGATTGTGAGGCTGTGTTCTATCCCCTGCCTAGTTCCCCCTGGGCCTCCCTGCCCCGCAATGGCTCCTCCCCTGGGGCCTTCTCCACTTCGCCTTCATGTCAGCCACTGCCTGTCTTCTGCTGGAGCATAAGGGGACCATTCCCAGCTCGGTCCTCAGGCTCCCTCCCCAGGCCCAGGGGCAGCTCACTGAAGTTAGCCATGACAACAGTGCAAGCAGCAGGTAGGGGCCACTGGATAGGGTGGGCAGGCTGGCCAGAGGAGAGGGGGTTGGGGCCTTTCAGCAGAGGTGGCCTCTTTTGGGGACCCCCGTCCGCTCACCCCTCCAAGCCAGTCAGTTTCACAAAGCTCCTTTTTATTTTGTTTATTTTTTATTCATAGAGAGAGAGAGGCAGAGACACAGGCAGAGGGAAAAGCAGGCTCCATGCAGGGAGCCTGACGTGGGACTTGATCCCAGGTCTCCAGGATCATGCCCTAGGCTGAAGGCGGGTGGCACTAAACCTCTGAGCCACCCAGGCTGCCCCACAAAGCTCCTTAATGAAACCATGTCAAAGCCTCCTTCTCTTTTGCTTCACTCCGCAGCTTGCAGAACTGAGTTCTGGGAGTTGCTAGCCAAACAGAATAAGGGCTGAGAAGGAAGGCCAGAACCCTTGGAGGCCCTGCAAGGGGCTATAGAAATCCCCAGCTGGGGCAGCTCACAGGGGTCCCTTGCTGACCTAAGCAGGTGACCTGTCACATCAGCTTGGGAATGGTCATCTGCTTTCTCCCAACCAAAAGAGGCCCAGGTGTCACTGAATTCAGTGCTCTGGTAAATGGTAACAAGCTCACCTTGGTTTCTCTTTACTGTCACAAATTAAACAATGGTGACAGATTTCAAAGGGAAATACCTTCTGTAAATCTGAGTAACTTTCACTGACCTCGGAGAGGGTACAGAAGTTTTGGAGGTGCATCTTTTTCCCTGAATGATACTCTGTAATCACAAAAACCACTGCGTGAGATCCCAAAGGGCATTAATCATCTTCATGGACATCTTCCTTACACTCTGGGCACTCTTGGCTTTTTAAAACCAGGAATGGCTTTCTGGGATGATCCATACCTATTTCTAGCCTGAAGAGAGATGCACGTCATGGTGTATGGGCCAGAGCTCAGTCCTGGCGGCAGGAGGCTCTGGTTTGGCATCCTTACCAGCCATATGATCGTGGGCAAGTGACCTTAAGGTCAGCACTTGTTGAGCACCTACTATCCCAGGCAGGGGGGTGCGGGAGTGGGGTGGGGTGGGGTGGGTGGATGAGACACTATCCTGGCCCAAAGGGGTTCAGTGGGCCTGACTTAGTGGAGAGAAGGCACTTTCCTTATATGTAAAATCTGACTGTCATGGCCCTGATAGGGAACCCCACACGGTACCCAACACGTGTGTGACCATGGCTGGGTTTCTCCCCGTAAGTTCTGTTTAGAAATGGTGATTCTGTCATTGTGGGAAGTGACAGGGTAGAAATGCCCCACAGCGGGGACACTGTTAAGAGTTGTGAAAGGATGCTGGAAGCCTTAGTGTAAGAAAGCCGGGCTTACAAAGCTCAGATGGGAGCTATTCTCACTTTGTAGAAATCCGGCTGGCAACCCGCTGTTATCCCAACTTCAGCCACTTCCTCTGTGTGCCGCCCTCAGCATCCAAATTTGGCTGCAGTTTTCTTGGACTCCCCCAGCCCCCGATCAAGCAGTCTGGGAAAAGCACCTGGCTCTGTTACGCCGAATATGGCAGAGCTAAAAGGCGTTAAATCAATTTTGCACGTGGTTGCCACACTGGCGTTTGACTTTGTGGTTTTGCCTATTAATCCAGATCCGTCCGTTACATCCACTTATACAGAGCTGCTTTCCAGGGCTGCCGAGTACAGCTACTTGGAAATAGACTTGGCTAGAAACTTGCCATCCAGGATTTGCGGTTTGTTCTTGTGAGAATTGCTGGAAAATGTTGACTTAGACGTTATCTGTGTTTTACTGTATGTGTTCTACTGAGTAGACCTATGGAGCAAGGACCACCTCTTAGAGAACAAAGGGCATAGGATGCATTTAAAGATAGTAATATGTATTATGTGTGCTGAGATTTACATGGTGACCCAGCATGAAACTGTCATCTGTGTTGCATAGAAACATAGGTGCTTAATTTATAAAAATATTCAGAAATATGCACCTAGTAGGATTGTAAGGTTTACCAAATGTTTATCTAAGATAAACATGAAGCAAATATTTGGTGAGCGCCTTCTCTGAGCCAGGCACTTGTGGTTTTACAGCCTTGGATTTTGAAATATTTGCTGCTGCTGCTTTTTTCCCCGCCCCCCACAATCCCAACCATGTGAGATGCTAGTTTCCTGAATGTGCAAGACACTCACATGATGGGTAATCAGCAGTCTGCAAAAAAGGCCACGAGGGATCCCTGGGTGGCTCGGCGGTTTGGTGCCTGCCCTTGGCCCAGGGCGCGATCCTGGAGTCCTGGGATCGAGTCCCGCGTCGGGCTCCCAGCATGGAGCCTGCTTCTCCCTCTGCCTGTGTCTCTGCCTCTCTCTCTCTCTCTCTCTATGTCTAATAAATTAAAAATCCAATTCTTAAAAAAAAAAAAAAGGCCATGATCCTTGTTTTGGTTTCCTCTAGCTACATCTGAGGGAGCTCTTGGTGACAGTCAAGGTCTGGAGGACAGTGGTGCCTCCCAGGTGGGGGCCAGCACGTCCGCCGGCCCACCAGGTCCCCTACAGGGTGCTCCCAGTGAAGCCATGTACACATAGCAGTTAAAATCACATTTACTTACTTTTATGGAACTGGCAATACTTACAATTTTTTTTAATGTACACATGATATGAATGTGCAGAATTGCAGCTGAGAAATGTGCACAAGGGAAGATTGTTCCAAATCTTCTTTAATCAGAACGTATTTGTTAAAAGCGTCGTGGCTGGCTTTTCTTGTGCACTTTGCACGGAGGCAGCAGCATACAGGGATCGCTAGTGGCATGAGTGCCGATGTGGGAACTGAAGATCCACCTTTCTTGGCTGAGACACCTTGGAAAAGTTACAGGACCTCTCTGTGTCAAGCAGTTGGGGGCTGTCCAAGTCTTACTTCATGGGATGGCCCTGAGGATGGACTGAGGTGTTTAAAAGCTCGACTGAGTAAATTTGAAGATCAAATTAACTTTATTCAGTGACTCGTGAGTTGGGCAGCATCCCATTCAGCAGACAGGCGCTCCAAGTGCTGCACAACATGGGAGACTTCTGTAGGCAGACGGGGACGGGGCAAGGAGCAAGCGGGCCACCTCCCCTCCGGGGGTTCTGAGGGTCCTGTCCAGTGGATCACCTCACTACTGCTGGCCAGGACATTCCAGATTGGTTTGAAACCGCTCCTGGGAAGGGTTGAAGCTGCAGTTTGGCTGGGTGTTGAGTCCTGGTTTGCTGACAGGAGACAGCACCAGGCACTCCATCCGGGGCTCGTGTCATTTTTCTAACACAAGTCCGGGGCAGCCCTGGTGGCGCAGCGGTTTAGCGCCGCCTGCAGCCCGGGGTGTGATCCTGGAAACCCTGGATCAAGTCCCACATTGGGCTCTCTGTATGATGCCTGCTTCTCCCTCTGCCTGTGTCTCTGCCTCTCTCGTGCTCTCTCTGAATAAATAAATCTTAAAAAAAAAAAAAATAACACAAGTCCGGCTACTCTTGGTCCCCAGGTAAAGGAAGCAGCGGCGCCCCAGGTCAGCTCTTAACACTGGTGCGGTCAGATCCTGACTCTAGCCTGGCCAAATGCCCATTCTCCCCAGTGACTCCCCTACTTCCTCTTTTCTCCTTGAACCCCCTTACCCCTCCTTTTCCCTCCCCTCCATCTCACTGCAGACTTTGCTTCCTGTGTCATCTGGAAAACAAACAGAACACCGCACCTGCCCTGTCCACCTGCAGGGCCCCCACATACTCCACCTTCTCTGTGGATGACCCCGCTGTCCCAGCAGGGGCTGGGCCGCTGGGCTGCTTCTCCCTTTTTCCCACATCCTCCCTCTTCCTACATCATTCCCACTAGTTTATACACACGCTGTTTCCTTCCCCTCAGAACGCAAGCAAACAAACAGAAGCTGATCCTTCTGGCCGCGTCCCAGCCAGCTCCGATCTGCCTCCAGGCTCTGCTCACCTTCTGGACACACCCACTCCAAGCACCTCGGCCACCTCAGCCCTGGGGCCAGGACCCTGCTCATTTCCCAGCTGTAGGACTCGCCACTTCCTAAAGCTGCCTCCAGCCCATTAGAGTGTAGCTCCAGGAGGCAGGATGGTGCTAGTTCTGCTGCATCCTGGGCTCCATAGATACTTGAGTGGGTGATCGGCTGTCAGCCGCTAAGATCGTTTCAGATCTTTACCATAAGACTAATGCTTCATAGTTTCCTTCCTGCACAGCCTTCCCTTGGGGTTGGGTGTTTCTTCGGGATCTGTGTGCATGGAGTCAGCCAGTGCGAGCTCCCACGTGTCCCCTCCAGACCACTGCTTCTGGTTCACACCTGTGTTCTGGCAACACTGCTCAGAAACCTGAGCATCATGACTATTCCACATCCGTCAGGAGGTGATCAAGTCTCCGTGGGCTCTCTTACCCCGTTCCTCTCCTCTCCATCTCTATCCACGGCTGTCCCTCTCTCCTTGATTCCCTGCCTCTGAACTACCCTCTACAGTGCTGCCAAAGCCATTTTTCTAATGTGCAAATCTGATGCTACTCCTCCCGTTTTTTTTTTTTTTTTTTTTTTTTACTCCTCCCGTTTAAGCTCTGGCAGTTCTGCCATAAAGTCTTATAGGATGCTATCCTGCCTCCCACATGTAGGCCCACCCTCCTCTGGGCAGCCCCACTCTTGCTTGCTGGAGACTCTCCCAGGGTTTGGATCACACCATGTGACTCAGCCTCACCAGATAGGGGGCTGCTCTTTGGGACGGGAGTTCATGCTGCCTGGAACGCTGGTCCCCTGGCCCCTTGGGCCAAGTCACCACTGGCATTCTTTTTTTTTTTTTTTAAGATTTTGTTTATTTATTCATGAGACACACAGAGAGAGAGAGAGAAAGAGAGAGAGGTAGAGAGACAGGCAGAGGGAGAAGCAGGCTCCATGCTGGAAGCCTGACATGTAGGACTCTTACCAGGGGCCTCCAGGATCAGGCCCTGGGCTAAAGGCGGCGCCAAACCTAAACCGCTGAGCCACCTGGGCTGCCCACCACTGGCATTCTAGATGGAACTTCTGCCCTGCTACTCTTAGGGCACCCAGAGTTCATGGGCACCTCCAACCCCCCCACTGCACAAACCTTATGGAACTGCCATTGTGAGTCTGACTTCCTACCAGACTGCTTCTTGTATGTGTCCCCGGCCTGTCATCTTTGTTCTTCCACCCGCCCCCACCCCCCATCCCAGGCCTTTTAAAGGCAGAACTTAGGATAACAGGTCACACTCCGCTTGCTCCTGAATGAAGGGGCAGGACCCATTTGGTGGTGTCTGAGCAATGTCCCACCAAAGTGACATTGGGAAATCCCAAGCCGCACCCTCTCCTTCAGGACTATGGATTTCCAAGGGGACACTGCTCACAGGGTGGCAAACCAATAACTGGAGGAAGAGTGAGCCAGAGGCGAGGACTTTGTGGAGCTTGATTAGCAAAGGCACATGAAGAAGGGGAAATTAACCAGGAAATTGAAGGGACATCAGCCAAATTAGCTTGAGTCCCATTGGAAAGGATCTCACCCAGCTACCTCATTAGCAGTTGCAGGTGGGAAGGATGGGGGCTGTAGGAGTGTCCGCTGGTCACCCAGCACAATCGACCCAAGCCCACTTTTCACTGGTTGATGAGGTTGGGGGTGCACCCCTGTTCTTCCTTGGTGGGATGGTACACTGGGGCCATCCCTCTCTCAGGCCGGGACTCCTGTTGGCCCCAAAGTCCTTGGCGACTCTAGTCCAGTCTCCACTCTTGACCTGGCTCTCCCCTAATGCTACCCAGGCTCGGCCTCCCTTCTTCCCCACCAGGATGCTGGGATGATGATGACCAGTGCAGGAGACAGGCCCTGAGGAGCTAATCTTGGGACTGACAGATAGGATGGTCCCTGAAGTAGAGTTAAAAATAAGGTGAGCGAGGGATCCCTGGGTGGCTCAGTGGTTTGGTGCCTGCCTGTGGCCCAGGGCATGGTGCTGGGGTCCCTGGATCGAGTCCCACATCCGGCTCCCTGCATGGAGCCTGCTTCTTTCTCCCTCTGCCTGTGTCTCTGCCTCTCTCTTTCTATGTCTATCATGAATAATTAAAATCTTAAAAAAAAAATAAGGTGAGTGCTGCGCTAGATCAATCTCCAAGTCACTTGAAAGGAGCTGGGGTACACCAAGTGCTACAGAAGACCCTGGAAAGGCCTAGAGGAGCTGTGTCAGGAGCCCTAAGCCTGCAGATCCTTCTTTTCCAAGTATTATTCCAAACCCATTAAGCATTAGCTGGTGGCAATGAAAGTACATCGGGGAGGGAACCCGACCGAGTGGCCGGTCTTTGCGTCAAGCTCAGGCCACTCCCCTTGCCCGAGCCTCGGTCCCGGCCGTAACGAGGGCTAATGGTAAGTACCTCCCGGGCTGCTGCGACGCTTGGCGGGGCCGACGAGCAGCGGAGGGGCGGTGCGTGTCACCTACTGGGGGCTCAATATGCAGGGTTTTGTCTCCAAGCGGGGGATTATTTGTCATCAGCGGCTACACCTCCTAGAAATTACCTAATTTAATTTGTCAAGAAGAAAACCGAGGGACCGAACATCCGCTGAGCGCTAGCAGGCCAGGCGGAGCCGCGCGCCCCGCTCTTCCCTGCAGGGGGCAAAGCTTGCACGACCCGAAGCGGCCCTGCGGGATCCCGGGTGGCTCGGAACGCGGAGCCCCCAGGCCCTCCGCCGCGGAGCGGGGACAGCCAGGGGCGGCCGGGGCACGCCCCTCCGGGACTGCCCTCCGGGCCGCCGCGGGCCCCTGCCCTTCCTCCCCGCCGCGGTGAGTGGCTCCGGCCTCCGGACCTCGCGCCGGCCCAGCAGGTGTCCGCCGGGAGATGGGAGGGGCGTCTCCCGGCAGCGGCGCGTGCGGCGCGGTGTCTCCTCGCGGCGGCGGTCTGGGGGCCGCGGGCGCGGCGCGGCAGAGCGCGGGGTCGAGGCCGACGAGCCGCCAACCCGGCTGCCGGGGGCGGGCGCGGTCCCTTTAAGACGCCGCGCTGGCCCCGCCCCGCGCCGCACCCCCGCCGGGAGCCGCGCCACGTGACCCGGGTCTTGTGACTGGCCGGGGGGGAGGCGCGGAGGGGAAGCCCGCGGCGCCCGCCTCCGAGAGGGGCCCAGCCCCGCCGCCGCCGCAGCCGCTGCCGCCGCCGCCGCCGCCGCCGCCGCCGCAGCCAGCGAGGAGCGGGGCCTGCCGCTGGGTCGGGGCGTCCGCGCGAGTGCAAGCCGGAGCGGGAGCCGGAGTCCTTGCGGGAGTCCGGGCGGGAGCCGGGCCGGGCGCGGTGGGCGCCGCCCGCCATGGACCACAAGCCCCTGCTGCAGGAGCGGCCGCCCGCCTACAACCTGGAGGCCGGCCAGGGCGACTTCGCGTGCGGCCCGCACGGCTACGGCGCCATCCCCGCCGCGCCCCCGCCGCCGCCCTACCCCTACCTCGTCACAGGTGCAGCCGGGGGCGGCGGGCCGGGGTGGGGGGCCGGGCCCGCGGCCCCCGGAGCAAACTTTGGGGCCGGCTCCGTGGCGACCTTTAACCCCGAAACCAACTTTTCTCGGGACGCTGCTGCGGCGGGGGGCGCGGCCTGGCCGGGCTCGGGGGTCGGTGTGGGGGAGGCCTCCCCGGGGTCCGTGGACGCCGAGCCCGGTGGACCGAGTGGCCGCCGAGTGTCCCCCGAGTGTCCCGCCCCGGGAGCCCGGGGTCGGGCCCTTGGCGGACCTGGGGGGTCGCGAGCCCCGGGCCCGTCCACCCCGGGGAGCGCCCGGCAGATCGGCACCCAGGAGAGCCCGTAGTGGGCACTTAATGGAGGCGGCCGTCGTCTGCATTTTGGAAAACGATAAGTTTTGGGGGGCGGGGGTGTCGGAGTGGGGGGACAGCAGGAGAAGTAACCCTCAAACTTCCCAGTTTTCCTCCCGGCCCCCTTCTGACGTGCCTTCCTGTCCACAGGGATACCCACCCACCACCCCAGGGTCTACAGCATCCACAGTCGAAATGTCACCAGGTACCCTGCCAATTCCATCGTTGTCGTGGGAGGCTGCCCAGTCTGCAGGTATGTCACAGGCAGGGGCCGGCCCAGACGCCTCTGAGATCATACACCCAGGGCCTCAGCGAGGCCCACTGGCCCGGAGGTGGCCGCCCCGAGGTGGCGGGTCTCGGGACCAGCGCTGCCCTGCGGTGAGCGAGAGAGCGGGTCCGTTTGTCCTCCCGTCCGAGTGCTGTTTCACAGGTCACAGGGGAGGGGCTCCCTTTCCTGCGGAGTTAGTGGTTTTTGGGCCACTGAGTCCCAGATGAGTGGGACGCAGAAATGTTAACATGTCGTGTCCCTGGTTCTGGGACCTGCAGGTTTGCTCCAAAAGTGGTGGAAGGTTTCCTCTGTTGGGAAGGGTGGCCTGAAGTGCAGGGGCGCTCTGACGCAGATGGCCAGTGTGTCCAAGGATCCGGAGGTCCAGGAGGCCGGGGAGCAACTGTGGGCTGTTAGCTGGAGGAGGATGGTGGTTCTCTGGGGCGGGAGCGATTTTTCATACTCTCAAACCAAAGGCTCCAGGGGCTCGCAGCGGCTTTTATAGGGTCTGAGATGCAGCTGGGTTGCGCTTGCTCTGTGTGGGTCATGAGGGTGCACGTTCAGATAAGACTTGGTTCTTACTCTTGGTTGATGCAAGAGTTAGGGGTCTTCAGTGTGTCTGGGAGAAGGAAGATGAAGTGTTAGATGGAATTGAGAAATGCTGGTTTACGCTTGGGTTTAATGTCAAAGGTGTATCTAGAGAGCTCAGAGTGGAGTCCAGGAGAAGTTAAAGATTTCAGAGTCACAGGGAGTGACCATGTGGGAGGGAGAGAGCCTCTCAGAGATGGGGGTAGGAAGCTGGACTCCCAGAGCCAACAGTGTGCCTCGATTGTAAACTCAGGTACATCTTCTGATCTCATCTCTGGGGAACAGGAAGGGGGTTGCACCATCCTGGACACTATTCTCACGGCATCGCAGCTGTTGGGGTTTAGAGACGTGAGGGGACAGGGCCTGGGAGCCGGCCGGGTGCTACTGGGCTGGGCTGCTGGGCTGGGGTCGGGGCTTGGTCCCCTGTGAAGAGAGCCACAGGGAGTCTTGGGGGGTTGTGTGTAGAGGTGGGTGACGGAAACCCGCTGTATTTGGCTTTGAGGCTGGTGCTGGGTGCTCAGAGCTCTGGCTGTGTGCACAGTCCTTCTGTCCCCACTCAGGTCAGCTGGAGGATTCCAAGGACCTATTTTTGGGCGGGAGAGTCTTTTGAGTGATGTCTCAAATTTAGGGAAGAGTATCAGGCTGACAGACTCGGGGAGAACCAGGCAAGTGTCTAAAGGTGTCGGGCAGAGCAGCCTGGCTGGGATTTCAGTGTGTCCGCGCTGTGGCTGATTGTTGTGTCCCGGCCAGTGCCTAGCCTGCTGTGGGCGCTAGGTTCAGATCCTGGCCACATTTGCCAACTTGGGGAAATGGGGGTATCTTGGGGCGCTCTGTGGAACCCTTTCTGGCCCAAGCGCTTGTGCCGAGAGACCACAGCAAGGCCCGCGAGGCTCTGTGGGGTGAGGGAGCGCTTGCCCTGCTACTTCCTTTACCCCAGGGTGGGAGTGCTCTTCTCCCCAAGGCCTGTGGCTTCCCCTGCTTGGGGTCCCAGAGCTGGGGTCCCGCAGAATCTGCATCAAGGTCAGGCTGCCTGAGGCTGAGGTGTGGGACCCCGCACCTGGGACAGGCTTCCTCCTTTTTATGTTGGGATCACCATTCTCCCTGTTCCTGGGTGGTCGCAGTGAGGAGGGGGTCCTCTGAGAGCAAGTTTGGGGACTGATTTGGGACCAAACACTTGATTCCCTCTTGGCACGTCCCCCTGTGATCCCTCTTGTCTGCAGATTGCAGATGGATTGGATGGATGCGGGCAGCAGGGGCCCTCCCCTTGGCCCTGTGAGGCCTTTCTCTGACTTCACAGCCCTGGGTGTGGGACCCACCTTCATAGGCAGCCAGTGAGGGTGGGAGGGATGGGGGTAGGGGCAGGGGGAAGTGGGGAGAGGCTGGACGCTTTGCAAGGAAGCACTGCTGTGATTTGGGGAGTGGGTGTGTGGCCCTGGGGAGGCTCTTCTCTGGGGAGAATGGAGAGGTGTCCCCTGAGCATAGTCCAGCGAGGCCACTGTCTGGCATCTAGAATTGGGAGACAGGCTTGTCATGTGACTACACTGTCTCCCTTTCCATCCAGCCCGCCAGGCTCTGTCCCCTTTCCTCCCTGGTACCTTGGCAGGGATTTGCCCAAGTCACACGTCTGTGATTCCTTCTGAGTGAGGCTTGGCATAAGAGGCCTGTGTCACTTGGCCGTCATCCTAGCAGCCTGACCCCATCTTCCCTTTTTAGTGGGCTACACGAAAGCTTTTCTTTGGAGCTCAGCAGATGAGCATGGTCCTGGTTTCACCCCTTCCTACCTGGACTATGTGCCATCTTGCCCAGCCAGGGCTTTGGCCAGCCCCTGGCCTTTGAAGCTGGTCCTCCTCGGGGGGGGGTGGGGGGGGTGGGGGGGGGTGGGGGGGGTGGGCCACCCTCAATGCAGGATGAGGGGCGGTGGCAGCCCCCAGAGTCTGGGAGCCCAAGCCTGGCTAGGTTCACCCCGGGCGGTGGTGGGGCAGCCTATTGGGAAGGCTCTCTGGGCAGCAGGCGTCAAAGGCCAAAGAGTACATAACGTAGCAGGCACAGGGCCTGGCCTTCCCTGGGCTCCCCACTGATGCCAGCTGGGTGTCACTGAGTATTTAGTTTTGGGGGTAACCAGAGAGGTAGGAGGTGATCTAGAAACAAGTGGGGCCTTGGAAGCTGGGAGAGGCTGGAGGAACAGCTCTCAGGTAGGTGCTCTTGGGCCCACGTGGCACTGGGTGGTCAGCGTGGAGGGTGCTGGTGGCCCTGGTAGAGCCTCTGGGGACAGAGGCAGGGTGAGGTATGACACAGGGCACAGGGGGATGAGGGGGGGTATGTGGGAGGGTCCTAAGAGGAAGGGCCCTGGGACAGAGCCCAGGGTGTGTGGATAGTGGCCGTGGGCAGGTGGCGGAGGAGCCGCTGCCTGTGACTGGGGCCCCAGCTCATCCGGCGCCTGCAACTGCAAAGCCAGCCTTCCAGCCGCGCCCGGAAGACCTGGCTGGCCTGGGCTGGCTGGACAGCAGGCCACCAGGATGGGCCCTGTCCTGTCCATGGTCCCGTGGGCTCTGCCCGCCTCAGGAGGCGGCAGCACCCGGATGAGCTGGGACTCGTGCCCTGGGCTGTGCTGGGCAGGGCACGCAGCTCGTGGGAGTGCTCCAGGGAGTGCTGGGGCCTCCAGTCCGCCGGTCCAGCCTGAGCCTTGGTGGTGCACGGCCCCCGCCGGAGGGCAGGTCGGGCAGGTCGTGCTGCTCAGGCAGGCAGGAGGCTCCGGGCCCTCAGGCTCGTGTGGAACCGCCCCTCCTCCCACGGAGGCCCCGGGCAGCAGAAGGCCCGACAGATGCGCCTCCGAGCACGTGAGGCGTGACACGATTGGCTAGGTGCTTTGGGCATGGCCTGGGGATTGCTCCTGGGGCTGGATCCTGCCCTGAGTAAGGGGGGACAAACCAAGGGCCCCTGGAGCTGGTGGCACTGAGTGCCTGGGGCTCCTGGGTGGGGAAGCCCTGGGCTGGGCTGCTGAGAGCGATACAGGGCATGCTGACATCTGGGACCATCCCGGGACGTGTGGGGCTGCTGTTCGTGGTGGCCCGTTGCTGAGGCAGTGCCCTGGCCACTCTGCCCTCCCTCAGGAGGCGGGGGCCCCGGGCAGGCAGGGGCCAGGCCCGCTCCGGACAGATGTCCGGTGGCCACTTTCTCCATAGCGTCAGAGTTGGGAATTAAATAAGCGTTTTCAGAATTTGTCAGTTCCTGATTTCTCCAGCTCCCACATCCTTCCCTAACCGCTCCCCCCGCCCCCCTTGCTCAAGAATGGGGTGGGGCCTTTCTCCAGAGCGGAGCGCAGCTTTGCTCAGTTTGGATTTGGGATTTGGAGCCAGTTGAGAGTTGAAGCTCGTCCTAAACTGACTGGGACCATGGGGATGGGGGGTGGGAATTTGGAGGAAGAACCTGTAGGCCATTTGGGAGAGGCTGGCGTCCCCTCCAGGAGGCAGCCTGGGTCTGGGTTGTTCCAAGGTGTCCCCTCCCTTCTTGGTGCCTCACAGGGACAGGTTTGCTCTGCATCCTGGAGTCTTGCTCCATCAAGAGTGGCCCAGAGATCAGATTGTGTTTCTCAATTCAGAAGATTCTGGATTTTTAAAAACTGTGAATTATGCCAGCATTGGTTTTGAGGTCTGGTGCCGTACCCATGGTCAGAACGTTAATATTTTTGCAGCAAGACATGACTATTCATGTGAAGTAGATGAATTATGACCATAAATGGCCACACGTCAGTTTAGGCCACAGGTGGTTGCCAGGCAAGTTTGGTATAAACCTGTAAAAAAGTCTGCTTTCAGAGTCGTTTGGAAGAGGTGTGTGGACTCCCTGGGCTCCAAGTGTGGTGGCAAGTGTGGTGCCTGAGGGCTGATCTCCTGCTCATAGGCTCCCCGCTGGCTGTCCCTTGTTCCTCGGGCTTGAAGGCCATGGTGGGTTTGGGTCGTTGCCCCGTGGAAGATGATCTGGTCACCAGCTTGCTGGCAGGGAGGCTTCGTGAAAGGAAGGCTCTTGCTCTTCCCAGAGACATGTGGCCAGGCCATCTTTAGAGTGGGGAGAAGGCAAATGGGGCGAGCTGGGGCTCTGGCCCTGATGGGTAGGCCTGGGGTGAGGCACAGGGTCAAGGACTCGGCGCACAGGGTCAAGGACTCGGCACACAGTGCTCCTCACTGAGGACGGAGGAGTGGGGTGGCCCAGGCTGCCAGCTGTGCTCCGGCCAGAGTGACTGACAGGTGTGGACTGAAAGCACCACAGGGTTGAGCAGCCAGGGCTTGTGTCCCTCGTGCCTGGGAGCTGAGGTGCGCCTGGCTGTGTGTTACCCTTGCTTTGCGTTTTAAGTTCCCAGAGCGCCTCTGAGGCTGAGCGACGGGAGCGTGGGGCTGGGACGGTGTGGTGGCCACTGGGAAGCTTTGATCTCGGGGAGGGCCAGCCTCTTGGCGTCTCGGGCAGGGAGGGCCTGGGAGTGAGTGAACAGTGCCCCCCCCCGCCCCCCCCCCCCGCCCCCGCCATGGGTTTCCTGAGGACCACAGGAGCCTCCTCCTGGATGCCCTGAGCCCTTGAGCAGACACGCGGGCTTCTAGGCTGTGCTGCTGTAACTGCTTTAGTCCTTGAGTGATGATGTGGGCTGTCCAGCCTGAGTGGGTGCTCAGCCAGGTAGTCCCTGTCCTTGGGCTGCACGCTCCCCTGGAGGGGATGCTGGGCAAAGCTCCCTCCTAACTTCTTCAGAGGGAAGCTGTTCTGGAAGGTTCTCAGCTGGTGCTTGTGACCCAGCTAGGAGGCCTGGTTCACTTTGGCCCTTTGCTTTTTTTTCTTGGGCATTCTAAGCGACTTTGTGAACCGGTGCAATTCTTGGGATTTCAGCTGGGGTGGAACTTTTTGTAGATGCCAGGAGGAAGGACAGTGACACCTGGGTGGTTCCATAGCTCTTAGCGGTCCAAGGCCACCTGGCCGCATCCAGCTGCTATGGAAGTGGCTTCACTAGCGTCCATAGTCACGGGGGCTGTTGGTGAGGACTGTGGACAGAGCAGGTGTTCCTGTCCCCGTGTGTGGGGACACAGGTGGTGGCCCAGGGCCTCCCTGAAGCCTCATCCCTGACTTTGGCAACATGCACTCAGGTGCTTTTTCAATTGGGGCAGGTGTAGGTGGGCTCTGCATGGTTGTGTCTGGACTCTCAGGGCAGGGTCAGCCACGGGAGGGCAGAGAACAGTGTAGGGACCTGATGGCCCTTGTAGTCCGTAGAAAGGGGACTCCGGTTACAAAACTTTGTAACCATCTAGACAAGAAAAGGTAACTCTAATGATGGAAATTCAGGCCTGTTGATTAGCTTTCCCTCAGATCGAGCCTTGCCTGTGTCTAGCCAGACCGGTCAGCGCACACGTCAGTCTGGGAAACACCAGCTGAAAGTTTAACAGGGGTCTTTACTGCGGGACTTCTCAGAGCCTTTCCTGAACTGCTGTGCACTGTGATTCCAGGACGGGGAGAGGGTTTCCTCAGATTAAGCAAAAAAACTCCCTTTTTCTTTTCTGCAGAGCTTATCAGGAGAACTGCTGTTTTAGGACCAGCACTTTGGGAAGTGCTTCTAGAGTGTCATGTCTATTGTAGACATTTTAGGTAACTCCCTCTTGAGCGGGTTAGAAGGGAAGTGGGCATCGAGTTTGACTTTTATTTAAGCAGTTTGAAAACCAGGCTTCCTCATAGTCTAGTTTATTTATCATGATTCTCAGCCTGGTGCCTGGAGCTGGAGCCCTGGCCCGGTGGGGCGGCCACAGCTGTGGGCAGTAGCAGGTTTGGTGGCATTTTGACCGGAGGAAGCCTTCAGTTGGGTGCTTCACCTTGAGACTTGACCTTCCATTAAGCTGAACCATCCTCCTCCACACAGGGTGGCAAAACAAGAAGCAACGGCTTGCAGAACATTGTGGGCACAAGAGATCCTTAGCAGCATTTGAAGACCAGGGGCTGAGGTGTGGGTAGAGGAGGAAGTGGCTACGGGAAGACGGGGGCAGCTGGGGTGAAGGGGGGTGGGTGGGGATTGGGAGTGGGGTCCACTGCTGAAGGCAGGCAGGCTCTGGGAGCGCAGTGGGGCGTGGGTGCATCAGGCCTTTCTGCTTACTGGCCCATCTCCTGCTGAGACCTTGCCGTTTCTGGCTGGGCTCCTGCCACCCCTGGAGACCCTCCCTGAAGTTCCTCCTTTCTTCTTTCTCAGTACGCAGCCCTGGCTGGTATGGCACTTGTTCTGGTGAATTCTGTTGAAGTGCCTTGTTCACCAGAGGCCCTCAGCTCACAGTGTGGTAGACGAGGCTGGAGGTGTCCTTGGCTGCCTGAGGAGGAGCTGGTTACCACTGACTTTCCCTGGCTCTTGGGAGTGTGAACCATTTCTCATTAGGGCTGAGTTGGCTATTCTCATTTGGATTTCAGCTGTGTCCAGAACTTTCTAGAAGTAACCTAAGGAGCAGTGGTGGAACTGAGTGCCTGGCTCTTGCTTCCCACCTTTGGGGCCGTTGAAAATGACCCTAGAATGAGTGGGGACTTTAGGTCACTGAACCTGTACTCACGGCACCTGATTGTGGGGACAGCCCCTAGGCATCTTGTGTGTGGTGCACATTGAAGGTAAACTTGACTTTGTGAAGAAGAAATGGAGATTAAGTTTCTCAAGAGAAAGTAGTTGTCTTATGTTGTGAATATGGCTGATTTTAATCTTTCACTAAAATCCATCGTAACCTTTCCCAAATCAGAATTCTGACATCAGTTTTTAGAATTTCCGTCTAAGGGATGGGAGAATAAAACTTTCCAACAGTGGGGAAAAATACTCTAAAATGATTGTTTTCTTGATCTGGTCTTCAGAGATACAAGCATTCGTATAGAAACTAGCATTTGCTTCTCATTCCTCTTTTTGTAATGGAGGAGAAAATGTGGCAGGTAGCCTGGGCAGTGAATGTTCTCGTCGTCATAAGTGAGGATTCCTTCAGGTGACTTTCACGTGTTCCTGTGGTGGCAGAGAGCAGTAGCCCGCCTTCCCCCGGGGGGGCAGGTTGGTGGCTGGCAGGGCGAAGACTGCTTCCGTGGACACGGTCACCGGGAGGCCGGGGCCAGAAGGGCCTCTCCAGGCACGGCTCTACCAAGGGCCCTGACGCCAGTGCTCGCCTCTTCTCTCCACAGAGTCGGGGTTCTGGAGGACTCCTTCACCTTCCTGGGCATCTTCTTGGCCATCATCTTGTTCCCGTTTGGGTTCATCTGCTGTTTTGCCTTGAGGAAGCGAAGATGCCCCAACTGTGGAGCCAACTTCACTTAAAGGGAACAACACACCTGGCTTTCCTACATCCAGCTGTCTTTTTCTAATGTAAATGTTGTGTACAGTAGCTTTATTTGATTAAGCTTTCAGGACTGTTTTGTAAAGCGAGGTGGGATAGACGGCGTGAGCTGCGGTTTCATGGTTTCATGGGCGCAGGGGTCACAGCGTGGGGACGCGGCAGCACTGCTCCGGGTGAATGACAGCTCAATAAAGCACTGCTTTTATTTTTTTGCAGTCTTCAATTTGAGAAAGGTGAGAAATACTGTTTTAAATAAATGAGATTCATACCATTGTTTACCTGGTTCTGCTTATTGTGTGCACACTGCTACTTGTATAAACAGACTCGCATATATGTTTGAAATTTTCTGTAACCAAACAGACTACTAGAATAATATACCTGACGCCTGGCTTTGGCATGGTCCGGCTCATGGCAGATCTCGATCTATTTCTCCGTAGGCATACACAGCTCAAGAGAATGTGCTTTCCAAATTTTTATTACTATAACGAAACGTAATACCTTGACATGTACAGAGCATGCACCTCCGTGCCCAGGACCTAAGGCAAGCCCTCCCATCCTCTGTGAGGCAGGTGAGTGCCCACCGCAACCCACTCTGTGAAGATGTAGGACAGGTCGGGTGAGCCCAGCGAGCCCACGGTGATCATCTCCGTAACAAAGCCAGGGGATCCTGAAGAGCAGAGCGCTGAAGGCCGGGGTCCCCCACCCCATTAACACGCTTGTGTTACACCTGACTCCCCACCTTTGGAAATACTGAGCTTCCGTGAACCTTCTTACCCAGATGGTGAGAGAAGCAGTGGAGCACTTAACAAATAAATTTGGTGGTTTTTTGGCTGGCGCATCTTCTCTCAAGACAGATATGCTGCTTGCCAGCTGCACTCAGCCTGACTTGGTTGGCCCTGGAAGAGCCCTCACAGAGGTCTGACGCATCAGCCTTTGGTGGGGTTGCCTGGTTGACTTGACCAACTGGGACAGGACCAAGAACACATATTGTCACACACTGGTTTACCTGCATTTGACGGTGACCATTTTCAAGCTTATAGAAAAATGTTGATATTTGTGGCGAGACCCAAGGAGCCATGATAAACAAGGACCGCTGTGCCCACGCACAGTGAATGGCGTGGGTGGGAGTCATGATTCTGCACTCCTCCAAAACAGGGCCCAATCTCTGGCACCTGGAAGTAAACTGGGCCCCTGGCTCAGAGGGTGTGATGGCAGGTCTTGGATGAAATGCAGACCTTCCCGTCCCAGTCGCCAAGACTCAGGCTCCTGCTTTCTATGCCTTCTCGGGAGGGGGGGGGTGTCCGTACCCGACTCATAAATGAAGAAAACTTGGACCCCAAGATGTTTCAGAGTACACTAGTGGATAGAGGCAGCTTTGGTCAGCTAGCGTAATGAGAACACCCTGGCTTTGCTCACATGGATGTGTGACGCTCTGAGCGACTGGGTCTTCATTGGTCAGTCCAGGTGGTAACTCCAAGCCACCAAGCTCAATAGCTCTTGGGATTATTCAAGTACTAAACCTCAGGGCCGTGACAGGGATAGGCAAAATGTCTCCGTACTCTAGAGCTACGTCTAAATTGAGGGAAATGGGATTCTTCCAGCTTAGATTGCTCTACATTTGATCAAAAATTAATTTTTTAAGTTAAAAAATTAAATTTTATATAATAGTCTCATAATTTATATTGCTTACAACTGTGATTTGCATGCCAAGAGGCAAATTTACACATCATTTCCTTTAGATGAATGTCTTGATGCTAGGTAAGAGCACGTGCTTTATAAAACTGTGGTCCCATTTGCATTCAGGTGCAGAAAGCCAGTCATGAAAGTGCAGACATCCCTTACTCTGGCTATTAAAAATCATAGAATATTTTAAAAGATACAGTAAGGATTGGGACCAAATTTACTGTCTTCTGATGAACAGAAAAGGGATATTTTAAATAACTGAGTTGGTCACTAAACTACTCTTTATCTTCTTTAAAGACAGAAATGTATCAACCCAACTATGTTCAATTGAGAGAATGCATTGATTTGCTCAAGTAGAATACAGGTAAAATCAGGCACCCTTTGGCGAAGCTTTACATCAGTTACAGCGCACATCAAACCGCGTGTATCATTTTGCAAGTGAGAACTTAATGTTGGAGGAACAGGAGTCCCCGGGCCCTCTCTTCATCGGATGACGGGCGCTGAGCGATCGTTTGTCACCGTCGGCCGGAGTTTCACAGTAGCAAAGGGGTTTTCTCCACTGTGTGGGGAGGAAAAACAGCTGCAGAAATACTAGGTGATGGAAATTTGATTTTAAAAGAGCTATGAACTACTGTTCTCGCTCTGTGCAATTCTGTGGCTTCTATATAAAATTCTGGACGTTTTCTGAACATGAACGTTGTGGCAGATCTCTCCGTGCCACCCACCTGCCACAGAACTCTCTAGAGTTGCAGACACCGTAACAGGAGAGCCCACCTCGCTGTGGCCCCTGTGCAGAAGGGCTACGGGGGCGGGAGCCACCGAGGACACGGTCTGGATTAAGTTGCCTGACACAACAGTAACCAGGCGGCTTCCCTTCAGGACCTGGGCAGAGGTGGGCAGAGCCTCCAGCACACCCCCCCCCCCCCCCCCCCCCGCCACCGCGACGAGAACACAGTGGCCGCATCCTCCTCACACCCTTCCTGGGCTGTGCACCAATGAAGGAACCCCCAAAATTCAACGTACCTGAGGAAAGGAGGCTTTGCTGTCCCATTTGTGTCGTTCTGTGAAGAAGATAAAGAGGAAGTTTACGGACGGCTCATGAAATTGGGACACTTAATAAGAGCGGAATGTAAAGCCATCTAAGGCAGAAGGGACTATTTGTGGCTAATGCGTGTTTAAAAGTGCCCTGCAGTCTCTAGCCATTTGAGACCGTTTCAATGTCTTCCTAAAGTCACTTAAAAAATCAGGGTGAGAACAGAAAACCATAGACAGGGAGGGACCCCACGAGCACCCAAATGCCTCGGACTTTAGAGGCCAGGATGTGTGCACCTGTGGCCCTTCGGCTGTGGAGCTACAGTGCCTGCAGGTGGTTTTTTGGGAGCCCAATCCTGAATGATGCCATGAAAAACCAGTAAGTAAAAACAAAACCTTGCTGGATTTTGGTGCCCACAGCTAGCCGGAGATCCAGCAGGACACTTCAGAAGGTGAGGAGGGGATGGAACAATGCCAGCGGTCTTTGCCTTCACAACCACCAGAGCCTGGGGACTTGGGGGTCTCCCACTGTGGCCACGGACCACGGGGGTGTGTCCTGTCCTTCATTCTAGAAGCCTGCAGGCTTTAAAAATTTGCTTTAAATCTGCTCTGGCTGTTCCAAGAAATCACTAAGCCCAAATTTGTGAGGCTAGTTCTCCAGACGGCCGCCCAGGAGAGGGCAGTGTAACGCCATCTGAGCAACAGGCCACCAGAGCAGCCAGTCCTCAAACTCCCAGGATTCCCACTCTCACTTCCTGTTGCCAGCCTGGGGGGTTGAAGGCCATACTTGGGGCAGAAGCCCACCAGGGCTCTTTCTGCAGGACTCCTGGGTGTTAGACACACAGACTCTCAAAAAGGGTCGCAGGCCCCTGGGCTACTTCAGAACTATGCCTGCCGTCTCTTAGGACCTCAAAGGGAGACTATGGGGCCAGCGGGGTCATCCCGATGGGGAACCCCAGCACCAGGAGACAACTCCAGTTAGTCCTGTGCCCCAATTCAGCATGTCTACTTTTCTTCACTGATGCACAAAGCAGCTGCCCTGCTCAGCACATCCTAATTGGGCTTGAAATGGCTGCAAGTGGTTTCTTCCTACTAGGCAGGCTGAGCTTCCCCAGCAGGCCTCCAAGTAAGTAATTTCTGAGCGTAGCGCTCATATTCTATGATAGTTACAGGCTAGTTTATGATTTATTTAAAAAGCTCCAGGAGACCTGCCCTGCAATGCCTCACGTGCTCAGACCGCTGGCAGTGGTACCCGGCCTAGAGCAGAAAGCCCTGTGCCGGGGAGGCACATCACATTACACTGGGAAGAGGCTTCTGGCATCCTCCCGGCCTGGAGAGCACACTTCCTGCCGAGCCAGACTCCCCACATAGGGCCCATGCTTGGCCCCAGAGGCACACAGCCCTCCTGGCTCCTTGATCTTCTCACTGGAAACCACCTTCTTGCTGCCTGTCCTCGGGCGTGGAACACTGTATCCCTGCCAGGTGCATCCGCAAGTTTGAGGAGAGCTCTGTGCACCCTGAACTGGAAACCAGACACACCACCCTCCTGGGGTACCTGCAGGCTGTCCTTGAGGGGAGGGTCTTGGGGCTTGTTCCCAGGAGACCCACTGAAACCCCTACCAGGTCACTCAGACCCTCCTGGGCCCTGACTGACACAATTTGACTTTAAAACAGAGTTTGGGCACATTTTCATGAGCTGTGCCATCCAAGTACTTGGCCCAGACATTTGAGAAACAAACATGGCGGCAGAGATGCGTCACAGTCCACTAAAAGTAAAGTGGCATGAAGTAACAACTCCTGCTGTGAGGGAGGACAGCCTGAAGCCATTCAGTGCCAAGGCAAACCTTGGTCCTGCCATGAACTCTACACCATGGGTCCCAGCAGCGCCCATGGGTACTGAAACCCCTACCAGGTCACTCAGAGTCCCGTCAGAACAGCCTAAACATCTGTCACCAGGAGAAGGGACGACAGCCTTCCATCCAGTGAATGCCACACAGCAACAGTGTGTCACAGGAGGGCATGCTGCACAAGGTCACACCGAATGGGCCATCCTGGTTTCCAAAATCGGGCCAGTCTGGACTGTGAGCAGGGACAGTGAGGGGGTGGGTGGTGGGTAACGTTCTAGTTCTTGATCTGGTGCTAGTTATATGCAGTTGCTTTGTAAAAAGTCATGCATTTTCCCGCACATGGTATTCTTCAATATTTACTTTAAAAAAGGATGTTTTCAGAAAGGATTCTCCTTTAACAGACCTCCATGGAGCCCACTGCTGTGGCCACAATTGACCACCTCCCCAGACCTGCCCCTGCTCCCTGTCAGGGGAGTGCGCCTCTAGGCCACACAGGGCACCGCCCTGGGTCCCATCATGAGGGATGTGCACATCCTGCTCAGAAGCGTTTTCAGAATCTTCCCACCTCAAACCTGACTGCAGAGCCCCATTTCTCATGCTGGTCGATACCACAAGCTCTCCTGTCCTGCCTGCTGCCTCCAAAAGCTCCACTTAAGCCTGTCCTTCCCCTGCCTCTCTTGGGCTGTGTGGTGAGGATTGGGGTCCCTTGTCTCTGCACTCCCCAATCCCATCTTTCCCTCTTCCTTTGTCCTGTAGGAACAGCCAAATCCCTGGAGACCTTTCTTGGTCCTGTGTCCCAGCACCAGACCTGACTCGCTAGGGCTCCTGCTGGCCCATGGTCTCTGCACAGGCTGATGGGGCTCGGAAGGGGACACAGCTTGTGCTAGAGCGTGTCTGCAGAGCTGGGCTCTCCCCGAGGTCCCCATAGGCAATTGGCGGGACCCAAGTTTGCCCTGGCACCGAATGGCTTCAGGCTGTCTTCCCTCACAGCAGGAGTTGTTACTTCATGCCACTTTACTTTTAGTGGACTGTGACGCATGGTGGACCTTGCTATATATATCTTATACTTTATATCACTATATATCTTATACTTTTCCTCAGACTTCCCAAAGACCAGCACTTATGGCTCATAGGCACAGCCAGGTGCATGTTCTGTGT
The DNA here is from genome assembly GCF_003254725.2 of Canis lupus dingo. Lineage (NCBI taxonomy): Eukaryota > Metazoa > Chordata > Mammalia > Carnivora > Canidae > Canis > Canis lupus. The sequence continues at coordinate 10,877,304 of NC_064248.1, read as the reverse complement.
CCCCTCCTGGCAGCCAGCATGGTGCTGGTCTGGAGTGCACTCAGCAGGACAGGAGGTTATCAAGTGATGAAAGCAGGCACCACCAGGGCCTAGGCATGTCATTAGGGGCGTGGAACAGGTCACCCACGAGACAGGAAGGCAATAAAGGGCTTGGGCTTGGTCAGCAACATAGCCCACAGCCAGCAGATCATGGCTGAGTAAGAGAAGGCAGAGTGGGGACACATCTTGTAATTCTTTCCTCCAGAAAATCTAAAGGCCTAAGTAGTCCCCCCCGCCGGGAGAAGTCAGTATCTAAGAACATCAAAGGGCAGCCACAGAACTGTAGGGAGGTGGGTTCAGGAACATTCTACTCCATAGTAGGCAGCTCCCAGGTCTGGATGTTCAGTGTACTTAAGCCTAAGAATCCTGGTGTTTAAACAAAACTACATGTAACTGGCATTAATGAATGGTTGTACATAAAAAGTATGTATAAAAGTATTAAGATGCTTTGCCAGCTGCCATGGATCCCAGCATTTGGCTGAGATAGAACATACCTTTCCCCACCATCATCAGCTGGTTTAAACATTTTAGTTCAGGAAAGATAAGTTTATCAGCCTGTTGGGCATAAGAACTTTTAAGATGTGAAATTCCAGGACCATGTCCTCAGCCCTCAGGGGCTACCAGGCAGGTCTGTCATGCTCCATGCTTCTCCACTTACATTTCTAGATCTATTTTTTTTTTTTTTAAAGATTAGAGAGAGAGAGAGAGAGAGAGAACGAGCAGGGGGAGGGGCAGAGGGAGAGGGAAAAGCAGACTCCCCACTGAGCAGGGAGCATGATACAGGACTTGACCTCAGGACCCTGGAATTATGACCTGAGCCGAAGGCAGATGCCCAACCAACTGAGCTACCCAGGCACCCTAGATCCAGTTTTTATTTTATTTTTTTAAAGATTTTATTTATTTATTCATGAGAGACACCGAGAGAGACAGAGAGGCAGAGACACAGGCAGAGGGAGAAGCAGGCCCCATGCAGGGAGCCTGATGTGGGACTTGATCCCGGGTCTCCAGGATCATGTCCTGGACTGAAGGCAGCGCTAAACCACTGAGCCACCCAGGCTGCCCTAGATCCAGTTTTTAAATGGAACATTGTTCTATCTTGCATGCTCTATATCTGACTGTCCAATATGGTAGCCACTACCTATATGCTATTCGCATTAAAATACAAATTCAATTCCTTTAGTGCATATCCACTTTTTCCAGCACTCATGCATATCCACTTTTTCCAGCACTCAAGTGCCTTTGTGCCCAAGAGGCTACTATGTGGCTTGTTATGATGATAGGAGCTTCCACTGCTCCTGAGGTAATTTCTTTGGAGCAGAACCAGTTCTTCTGTCCTTCCCTGCAGCGGGCCTCCTTGTTTCAGTTATGTTCTTGGAGCTCCTGACCTGACTTGATAGAATGGTGTCAGCAGAGGCGGCACACAAGGGTTTCCACTGGGACTTGTGGGGTTTCTTCTGCAGTTTGCATAGGATCTTGAAATAGGACTTCAAAACATGTTAGTGACAGAAATGGAAGATAAATCAGTCATTTAATTTCACCATGCATCTGTGAAGCACCGTGTACTTATTTTTGGGTTATTACCCTCTTCATTCCAAAAGTAGATGTTCTTTATGGTCTTAAGGTTAAGGAATGTCCTGAAGAGGGTGACGGGGGAAGGAGTCCTTGAAGTCACGGCTGGCAGTGCCTTTTCAGGGAGGCCTTCAAACCTTATGGCCTTTGCTGATTTTTAAAAGCCAATTGATATTTTCTTGTGACCTTTAACAACTATTTTCCATTATTCTCCAGGTCACAAAGACAAAAAAGCAACCTATCGGAACCTTGTGAATAGCACACAGAGGACAGTGGTATTTGTCTTATCAAGAGTTCAGATGGGTGGAGCACTGATAAGAGGAGAGTTGAGGCTTTCGAACTGTTTCTCAATCTGAAGAAACTCCAGGTCCTGCTGCTTTCTGTGCTTTCCCCTCTCTTCCTCCTCCCAAGGCTTCACAGTCCAGGAGGTTAGAAGGCTGGATCGGCACTGTTCCCATTGCATGCCAGCCTGGGCAGCAGTGCTGGGGCTCATCTGGCACTCATAAATGCTTTTAACTTGATATGAGCAAATGCTCTGATCCTCCTGTGTGTGGGTGCTGGGCATGGAGGGTAAAATATGTATTTAAATAAATTTACCAGGGCACCTGGGTGGCTCAGTTGGTTGAGCGTCTGCCTTTGGCTCAGGTCCATGATCCTGGTGTCCTGGGATCAAGCACCACGTCTATCTCTCCCTGCTTGTGGGGAGTCTGCTTCTCCCTCTCCTCCCTGCTCGTGCGCTCTCTCTCTCAAATAAATGAATAAAATCTTTTCTTAAAAAAATAAATTTACCTATAGTTTTCCCAAAGGAGATACAATGAAGTGCTAACAGTGGTTATCCTGGAAGTGAAATTAGAAATATTTTCAAGCAAAACAAAAATTCCCTGGGTTATTTTCATAAGCAGAAAAAGTATTACTTTAATAAGAGCTGTTTTGGGGATTCCTGGGTGGCTCAGTGGTTTGGTGCCTGCCTTTGGCCCAGCACATGATCCTGGAGACCCGGGATCGAGCCCCACATCAGGCACCCTGCATGGAACCTGCTTCTTCCTCTGCCTGTGTCTCTGCCTCTCTTTCTCTGTCTCTCATGAATAAATAAAATCTTTACAAAAAAATAATAAGAGCTGTTTTAAATAACATGTGATGGCTATTTTAATTTTTACAAACTTGGACTTTCTCTTTAACTTAAACCTACAGCTATGACGGCCAGGTGGATATAAAGGAAACCTCATTTCAGCATCTGTTTAGCAAATGTTACCATTTGCAGTTAAAAAAAAAAAAAAGAAAAAAAAATTCACCTGTTTACTTAAGTTGCATCAGATAAATGTTAATTTGAGAGCATCATTACTTCTGTCTCAAGAATGGGATAATTTATCAATTTGATTATTTGTATTGAATTTTAGACAAATTTTTACCATAAAGCTACTTCCTTCTAAGTTTAATATAGTAAACAAATCATGAAAGACATCAAAACACCCATGGAAGAAAACTTTTATCTTTTTGTGAGAAGAAAGGTATCTCAAGTTTTAGGTACTTTAAAAAAACCATAAAGTAATCTGGTCTTTAATGAATACAATCATATTTATAGGACCCTGATTATTTTACCTTATTTGGAATCTCCCAATTTTTTTTCTATGGGTTGTAACTTAAGTGGAGATAAGCATGTTTTTCTTTTTGAAAAATGCTCACAAGTCAAAAATCTGGACCTCAAGATTACATAAATTACCCACCCTCCCCCCCCCAAAAAAGAGAGAGCGCTCCAAATTTATACGAGCAAACCAGAACTGCTTCCAGAGTTAAGATACAACAATGGTTTCTCCCAACTAGGCTACACCAGTTGGTCACGAGCTCTGTCAGTTCTTACCTCTTGAATAACTCTTGTCACCACATTCCTGTCTTCACTAATCACAATTCCCACCACCCTGTCTCCCCCTGGATGACCCACAGTCTCCTGCCCTGTCATGAGGCTCCAGTGCACACCTTCAAGGCTGCCTGCAGATACCTCCCAGGAGGAAGGATGACATCCACCCCAGACATCCTGGCTGGGTGTGTTTCTCTTGGGCCTATTCATCCCACCACTTATCTGGCTGTGGTCCTGGACCACACCCAGCCAGCAGGGTTCCCAAAACACACATCTATCAGAGCTCTTCCTTCAGAACTTGGCTCAAATGCTTGCCTCCAAGAAGCCTCCTCTGGTGCTCGCCGGAGCCCAAGCCTCCCCTCCCCTCTCTGTTGCCTCTTTGCCCCATGCATCTTTTATGTGTAAAACATAAAGCATACTGTTCATTGGACTCAACTCCTAGGCTGGTCTTATTCCTCTTTGTTTCCCTGGACCATGGTAGCTTGTCAGTCAATGCTCAATGGATGGATTCCAGTGTGAAGGTTTGTGATCCAAAGATCTCTTCTATGCAGCACACCTTCACATGCCACATGCTGTGTTTTAAAAAAGTATGGTTGGTCCCAGCGTCTGCTGCCACAGGAACACTAGTTCCCAAGTTATGTGACCTCACTGCAGGTACACACTCTATACCTGTTTGAAGTGCTAAACATTCCTTTTTATGGAAGATCTCAATTATTAAAAAAAAAAAAAAGTCGGGATCCCTGGGTGGCGCAGCGGGTTGGCGCCTGCCTTTGGCCCAGGGCGCAATCCTGGAGACCCAGGATCGAATCCCACATCGGGCTCTTGGTGCATGGAGCCTGCTTCTCCCTCTGCCTATGTCTCTGCCCCCCTCTCTCTCTCTGTGTGACTATCATAAATAAATAAAAATTAAAAAAAAAGTCAACATCATTTATTATTCTGACACTCATAAAATCAATGACAACTAAAATCACCACTGGAACCCACAAGGGAGGCATTTTCATTAGGTATCTGGGGCTTTTAAATGTTACATGAAACCAAACATGAAAGGCTGCTAAACTGAAAGGCTAAAAAAAGCTTTCTGGCTTGCAAAACAGAAACAGGGGGACTGACCAGAGTTATCAGGATGATGCTGGCCTCAGAATGAGTTAGGAAGTGTTCCCTCCTCTTTGATTTTTGGGAAAAAGTTTGAGAAGGATGGTATTAGCCCTTCTTTGTATGGCAGAAATCATCGGTGAAGCCATCAGGTCTGGGGCTTTGTTGGGAGGCTTTAGGTTACTGATCAGTGGATATGGCCCATGGTAGGGAGAGAGGACTTGGGGTGTGGAGCTCTGCCTGGAGGCAGCCCTGGGACAGGATGGACCGGGTGCACACGTGATGTGAGCAGCCCCATCCTGGCCCTCAGGAGACAGTTGTATGCCTAAAGCTGCTGCCTAATTATGTGTGGATGAGTAAGATGTTAGGGTATTGTCCAAACCCCTCAGTTTACTAGATGGTCTCAGCACTTTTCAGGGCAGGCTCCTTATACTGCCAGTCTATTATGATCCAGCCAAATGGTTTAAAAATAAAGTTAGATCTCTGATCTCACAGTTGTATATGATCAAGCCCCACGTTGGGCTCTATGCTCAGGAGTCTGCTTCAGATTCTCTCTCCCTCTCGCTCTCATGCTGTCTCAAATAAATAAAATATTTAAAAAAAATTAGATCTCATTTAAATTGCAAAATGCTAAGCAATATCATTTTTTAACTATCTTGATATTTAAAAACAGGATTTTTCAATGTATCCTATTCAGTATAGTAAGAACTGCATCAGTGCTTTCATAATAAAGCTTTACTGACATGGGAAAAACACTGAAAATTAAAATGTTTTTTAAAATAAGACTGTTGGCTAAAATGTCAGCATTTTCACTTATAATTTCTGTGTTAACTCTGATTTTGAGGCAAGATTCTTTTATCTTTAAAGATATTACACAAGGTGCACCTGGGTGGCTTAGTAGTTGAGCCTCTGCCTTTAGCTCAGGCTGTGATCCTGGGATCGAGTCCTGAATTGGGCTCCCCGCCGGGAGCCTGCTTCTCCCTCTGCCTAGGTCTCTGACTCTGCGTGTCTCTCATGAATAGATAAAATCTTTAAAAAAAAAAAAAAAACAAGATATTACACAGTCTTAAAGTAATAGTATAAGGTGGTCCTTATCAAAACTGCTAATATCACAAAAGGAGAGATAGCCAGACAGGTTTCTCTCTGGATGGACTAGCCATCACCACAGAGGAAATGCTCTAACAAAACAGGCAAAGAAACAAAATAATACTGACTTTGATCCAGGCTGAGTATATAGGAGAAAGGGGAATGTGGTGAAGGACGCTATATGGATGCAGCAAAATCCAGCCTGGGGCCACCCTCCAGGGTCAATAACCTAGTTCTTCCAGATAAGTTACAAAGAAAAAGAGATGGGTAGACCTTAGATACTAAAACACTTGTCGTGAGACTCAGTGACCATTTACAAAGTATGGAGCTGGCCTGGATCCAGATTCAAACTATACTGTTCAATTTTTAGTAAGACAATAAAAAATATGAAGTGACTGGTTGATAATATTAAGGAATTACTGTCAATTTTTAAAGATATGATGATTGGTATTATGGTCATATAAAAATAAAAGGTGTTAATATATTTAAGGTATTTATACATGAAATGACATGAAGTCTGGAATTCGCATCAAGTTGATGTGGCAGTGGCCAGGGGCAAGATGAAAAAAGATTGGGGGGCACCTGGCTGGCAGAGTCAGTTAGTTAAGCGTTCGACTCTTGGTTTTGGTTCAGGTCATGATCTCATAGGTTGTGAAATCAAAAGCCCCACATTGGGCTCTGTGCTCATTGTGGAGTCGGCTTGGGATTCTCTCTCTGCCTCTGCCTCTCCCCCACTCACACACTTGTGCTTTCTCTCAAATAAATAAATCTTTAAAAAAAGAAAAAAACTGGTAAATGTATTGACAATTGTCAAAGCTGGAGATGAAGAGACCAGGTCATTATTAATTTTTTTTTAAAGATTTTTATTTATTCATTCACGAGAGACACACAGAGAAAGGCAGAGATGGCAGATGGAGAAGCAGGCTCCTAGGCATCCCCAGGTCATTATTCCCAATTCTATATATGTTTGATTTTTTCCCTAAAAGTTGGAAATCAAACAAAAACAGGAGAAGGTCCTACAAACAAGTCACACCAGAACACTGTACCTTGCCCCAAAGATACAGATGTAGTGAAACTACGGGATACCTGCACCTCAATGTTCACAGCAGCAATATCCAAATAGCCAAACTGTGGAAGGAACGGAGATGTCCTTTGACAGATGAATGGATAAAGAAGATGTGGTGTGTGTGTGTGTGTGTGTGTATGGATTATTACTCCTCCATCAGAAAAGATGAATACCTACCATTTACATCGATGTGGATGGAACTGGAGGGTATTATGCTGACTGAAATATAAGAAATAGCGAAAGGGACCATAAGGGAAGGGGGTAAACTGAGTGGGGAAAAATTAGAGAGGAAGACAAACCATGACTCTTGACTCTGGGAAACAAAAGGTTGCTGAAGGGGAGGTGGGTGGGGGATGGGATAACAGGGTGATGTGAATTAAGGAGGGCACGTGATGTGATAACATATATACTATATGTTGGCAAACTGAATTTAAATTAAAATTTTAAAAAACCCCACAATGCTGCCAACCAGAAAAAAATAAAAAATGAACAGTGTACTTTGTATTTCCGGATCCTGAGTTCTGTCACATGCAGTTCTAAGTACCCCTGCATCCCCAGCAAAAGGAATTTTAAGGATTTTTGAAATGCCTAAGATCATTTCCAAAGAGTGTGAATTGAATATTACTTTACAATGTACTAGGGCATTTAATAAAACAGCATTTGATATCTTTGTCCTTCCAAGTAATTTCTATTAACATGATGATAGGATGGAAAAGCTCCACTTTCAAAGCTGTGTGTCATTCTTTTGAAAATAATTTTTGCAGTTCTGTATTTGGAGTGATAAAGGTGCAAACAATATATTGTATAGTGTGTTAATCTGAGAAGCCAAAGATATTTTTGAGTGACATTGCAAAACTTTGCATTTCCTGGGTTAGAACACAGCACTGCAGCTTATGAGGTATGCATGTTCCAAAACACCTGAAGGCTCATGCTGAAACACAGGGCACATTTTTAAGAGTTCCCATTCCACCTAATCCAGGGACCGCACCCATGTACCATTCACAGCTGAACAAAGGCCACCAGTAGAGTTGTGGAGCCACACGTTCCGTGAGAAGCAGGGAGATGCTTCTGCATGCACTACAGAAAGGACCACCCAATTACCAGAAAATAAAAAACAGTAGCCTGGGATCGTTGCTCCAACTGCCTGTGGACCATGAACAGTGCCCAGGGGTGTTTCTAGGAGGAAGCTGGCAAGGGCATGGGCTGGGCAGCCTCTAGTGCCACCTAACCAATTGTGCAGCCCTGGGCACAAAGCTCAGCAGCATAGCCCCCCAGAAGTCCAGCCTACTCTCTGACCCTCACCTCCCAGGCTCCTTTTCCACTGCACTCTAGCAACTGTGCAGCTTCGCAGAAGTTCTGGCACCCCTTGCACCTCCTTTCTGCCCACCGCCCCCCACCTCCAGATCCTTTCATGGCCTAGGCTGAATTCCAGGATCTGGGACACCACAGCTTCACCCTCACAAACACCAGAACTCTCTGCTCCTCCTCCTGCACCATCACCTGGTAACCCCCAACTAGTTAATTACTTCTTGTCTACACAGGAGCAGCCGCATGTTGCTGGAGAAACAACCATACTGCTTGGCTTTGTTTTAAATCATGACCCCAAATCATAAGGCATAAGGCATAAGACATGGCATGACCCTTGTATTCTGTAGCACATGTACCTTCTCACTCTTCAGAACACCCATTTCACAGATTCTCTTTCTTTACACTTACTCGCTCTGCCCAGCCCCTCTGCTGAGGCCCTCACTTCCCCACCGAGAGTAGACATCCTCATTCAGGAACTTCCCAATCTGCGTGTCCTATTGCACCTCTGCCCATGTCCATGGCTTCCCGCTCACAACCTTCCCTGCTCCTGCCCACACACCACGTGTCCTCTTCTCCATCCTTCCCCTTCTTTATGGTAGAATCTATCCTGAGAAAAAAAAGGAGAACATGCATCCGTTCTCGATTCTCCATCATCCTGGAATCTCAGCCTCATTCTCTAAGCATGCCAAGTACGTGCCCTCCTCTGCTCCTTCTATCTGGGAATCTCCGCCCCTTGACCCCTACATGATGGGCTCCTTGCCATTCAGGTCTCAGCTTCAGTGTCTCTTCATTGGGGGTGCAGACATGGTCATGTGCTGCCCAGATCCCCTTCAGGACTGAGGGACTGATTCCAGGCTGTAAGAAGTCCTGCCCTCGGCTGTCCAGGCTCTTCAGGAAACTGCCCTGGCTAAAGCTCTCTCACCCTGGATGTCAGTGATCAAGGCTTGGTTCCCCTGAAGGTCCAGCTCCTCCCCCTGCCCAGTGCTGCTCCCCTCCTCTCACTTTCACAGGTGGGGACCCAGGGCATGCCTTCTTCATAAGCATCTGCACGCAAGCCTGTGACATCCATCCTAGCTGTCGCCTTATCCCTTTCTCACCTCACCTTGTTTTAGTTCTCTGCACAGCTTCCATCACTGTGTTTACTGTTTATTTCTCATTGTCTGCCTCCCATCACTAGAACGTAAGTTCCAAGAGAGCCATGAACTGGTCCTGTTCATCTCTGTACCTTGAGCACCCACACCAGAGACTGGCACTAAGCAGACACAGTTGCCACAGGAATGAAGGGATTCTGGGAGCCCATGGCCTCTATGGCCTTTCTTCCAGGGTTAGTTAGGATTACAGAGAATGTACATGACATGGGGTTCACCCAGCCCCTGGTGCAAATTAAACACTTTCTGAAGACACAAAGATACAGTTACTACTTTTAACCTGAAGCCTTCCTTTAGGAAACAGTATGAAAATTGAAGAAAATGCAGAAAAAGTGATGAGGTGACTGATGGACTGCAGCCAGGACCAAAGGTGAGGAGAGATTCACACCTGATACTATCTGACATACTACACTGTCAGATAAAATACAAACAGAAGGACTGAAATTAAGGAAGCTGCATGGTTATGTGACAAGAAGGGAATGCAGAAAAGTGCCAGTCCCTATCCAGCCCTGGGGACACCACCTTCATTCCTTATGGGACAAAAGCCCACACCCCTAGGCTGTCGTTCAGGGTGGGGGAACATAGCATGTTACGCTGCAGCTCCACTCACAGGAGATGAGGCTTCTGGTTTGGACACCGGTGCTTTAAAGGTAGATGTATTTTTGGAAACATCTGCTCTCTTATCTGCAGCTGCTCCCAGGGACAAACATTCCAAGTAATCTGGTGGGGGGATGACAACACTGCTCTTCTCAGTTAAGTCCACTGTGCTGATGCTTCTCACGGGTGCCGGGCTAACAATCAACAAGTAGAGAATACAAGTTACATATAAGATCTTGCCCTCTGAATCCCAAATATCCTAAATAGCGTAAGGGCCAGAACTGTAATAGATTAACAAGCAAACAGAATGTGAGAGGGGAGATTACAAAATGTGTGCATGCACACACACAATATATATATCTTTGTAAAAATCATCGTAATGTTTTTACTAGTTTATAAATGTACACTCACCAAAAAAACAAAACAAAACAAAAAACTAGCTTACATAAGGGCTGTCTCTTGGTTAACTTAAGAAGATCTATAAGAAAATGAAGACTATAGCACAAGCCTTAGCAAAAATATTGGGCACTTCAGATATGGGGAAAATAAAACAAAACAATACACCTCAGCATTTTAACATCATAAACATGACATCTAGTCTTACTCCTTGGCCCAGTGGCAGTTAAGCTGTTCTGTCAGGGCTGAGGACACACAGATGACATAGAACAGGACTTGGTGCGGGAGGGGGAGCATCAAGCGTGGTGCTTAAAGGTCTGCAGGGACAGCTGGATGGATTACAGGGTTTCTTTGAAATGGAAAACACCAAGGATGAAGCAATTTACGGTAAAGATGAGGAGTACGATTTGGATGTATCATTTCTCTCTCCTTCCTTCCCTCCTTCCTTCCTTCCAGAGAGGTGAAAGGGGCAGAGGGAGAAAGAAAGAATTCTAAGCAGACTCCATGCCCTGTTTGAAGCCAAATGTGGGGCTCAAGCTCATGACTCTGAGACCGTGATCTAAGCTAAAACGGAGCGGGATCCTTAACCCTCTGATCCACCCAGGTACCCCTGGATGTGTCACTTCAGAGGACCCATGGGGTAGCCAACTACAACTACCTGATATACATATAAAGATTCATAACTAGGTCTTGGAAAGACCTCCCTAGGCTCCAGCCTTGGCTCCAACTTTCCATGCCTCAGTGTCCTCAATTTTAAAGTAAGGACCTACCTCATAGGTTGTTATGAGAATTACATGAGCTAGTTAGTGTAAGGCACTTGGCACTCCCCAAGTGGTGATGGTGATGATAGTCACCTTGGATTTAGTGACTAGTTATGGGTTGGGGGAGTGAGTGGTTCCAGAGGGATGATGGGGGGTAAGGGGCAGAGTATGGGGTGTGTCTCCACTGCAGAAACCACAAAGGGAACAACTAGGGGATAACAGTCCCCTTCAGTATACAACTATATGACTGGAGGTTTCCCTGGAGGGTAACTACACATCTAAAGAGAATTCTGATATGCCCAAAAACATGAGGTCAAAGGTGAGTTTTCCAGGATGCCTGAGTGCCTTTGGCTCAGGGTTAATCCCCGATTCCCGGGATCGAGTCCCACGTTGGGCTCCTTGCATGGAACCTGCTTCTCCTCCCTCTACCTGTGTCTCTGCCTCTCTCCCTGTGTCTCTCATGAAATAAATAAATAAAATCTTAAAAAAAAAAAACAAAAAACAACAACAACCCAAAAACCCACAAAAGTGAGTTTTCTGTCACTGGGAAAAGAGAGCCACAGTCAGGTCCTACCTCGGTGTGGGAACACTCATGGCTTCCTTTGCATCTTCTTCTAGCAACTTTGTGTAGGATGCCGGGAACCAGCCCCTCCTACAGGTGAGGAGTGAGAAAAAAAAGGCCTGGTTGTGGGGTCAGCAGCAGACAAGTGAACAGTAAGCACACTACAGAATGGCTTGGGGGCGGCTCAGGGGCAGACCAATCGATTTTCACATCACACAATGTGTCTTTTATATACAGCACTCATTTTATTTGGATTCCCTTTTTGGCTTTTTTCCACATTCATTTAATAGCTGAATAATCTACACAGAAAACTAATTTAACCAGCTTACAGTAAGGCCTATGCACATACTCCTGGTTGAAATGACAACGCTGGCATTTAAACTATTTATAACCTAAATCTTAATAAAATCCATTTGATGTGCAGATTATTCTTGAGAAATCCAAAGTCATTAAAAAAAGAACACAATTATTTAAGCTACTTTCAGAGGTGACTTCATATCATCTGTTTAAATACTGAATTCATTTATATACACACAGACATACAGAAAATAGTCTGGGACAGAGTCACTCCAATTAACTAAACTAGAACCATAATTAAACTATGAACTTACCTTTGGTAAAAATGCTACTATGACCACAAAGACAATTTGTGGCTAAAAGGAGATATGGTAGCTCTTTGAAGTACTGGGCGGCCTTGACTGCTGTGGGGACAGCATGTGCCCTGAGACTTACACTTTGGTGGTATCATGCTCTCCATAAAGCCAGCCATCTTTCTCCTCAGAAATGAGCAATGTGAGGATGTCTCCTTGGGCGAAGCTGAGCAAGGTCTGGTTCGTGCCAGCAGTGTGTGGAAAAATGGTTTTTACTTTCTGCTTCTTCATCATGTTGAGTCCAGTTGCAACAGAAACTGATCGCTGTAAACTAGGATCATCTGAAGAATCTGTTGAAAATGAACATAGCAGTGAGAACTTTTCAAGGACTGGTAACAAGTTCAAACAAGCAAACTCCAGAAAGCCATCCACTGTGGCCCACCAGGACTCCGACTGCAACTCCGATGCGTTTTATTTCCACACCTTAGACTTTGCCCTGATGTGCAGGGACTGCAAGGGGCAGAAGCAGAATCCCGCCTGAGGTCTTCCACTGAGGAGGACCCTTGTGGCTAAATTCTCTTTTCCAGGCAGACAGGACACTGTGTGTGCTAAGCTTCAACTGCACTCTGGTTTAACCAGAGACAAGCTGACACATCCAGAGGGTCTGATGCTTTCCTTGCCCTACTCTCCCAACAGGGACCCCAAATGGGCATCAACTCACACCCCACTGCCCATGACAAAGAATAAGTGGAGACTGGAAATGCAGATGTTGTCACTGTGCAACTGCTCAACATCGCATCTAGGAAGTAGTAAGGATGTGGAGAGGACCAGTACGTTTACTAAACCCTCCCCTACATGCCAGTCCACACTCTCAATGCTTCACAGCTTCTGAGGGAAGAAGCAGTGACTCACTGGGATATCACAACTAGCATGCCAGCCCTGGATACAGATGGCCTGACTCCACAGTCTACCGCACTATATGAAGTACCTTGCTGTGCATTTGTCTCAATTGAAGCACAGGCTGATATTTGCCAATCCAAAGAAACAAAATTGCCATTCTGAAACTCTTATCTCTGGATCTCACTCAGCAGCTGCAAATGCTGTAGTCTGTAGGCTCTCTCTAGCACATGGTTTGATTGCCACAACTTTCATACCCAAGAGGCTGAGGCCTGTGAGATACTCCACAGAGAGAGGGGGGCGGTCTCTGGGTCCCAAAGACTCTGTCTACACAGAGTGGAGCCTAAGCAAAGATGCCTGGAATCTCTGTAAACAGTAACTGGTCCTGATTTATTGTAAAAGCATCAACAAAGTTAAGAAACTTCAGCATCCAGAAAGCATGAAGTTCTCTGTTAGAGATGAAAAGCACTGATTGTAATTCACACTAAGCCTATTGGTAAGATCAATAGCCATAATTTTGTCATGTGAACTTTTATAGTTTGTTTTATTGAAAAAGAAATATTATAATTGCCAAATATGGCACATGGTGGGGCTCTTTGTACATTATTTCTAATTTTAAAATGTAACATCTTTCAACAGTACATTTCCTCTATGTAAACATCAATCAGCATATGCAATTAGAATTTGCCAAAGAAATGTGTCACTTACAAAATGTCTTATGGTTTTATATTAAATCCAGACCTTTATTTATTGAAGTATAAGTTTCAACAAGGCAATGTTAAATGTGTGCTACCATACACGTTTCTTTACCTCTACTTCAGGGTAATATTTATCCAAAATATTTATTAAAAAAATTTAAAAAGGTATTTTATTTTTTAATCATGCTCATTTTAGAGATTTTTTTTTGAGAGAGAGAGAAAACACGAGCAGTGGGAGGGGCAGAAGGAGAGAGAATCTCAAGCAGACTTCCCACTGAGCGCAGAGCCTGATACGGGGGTCAATCCCATGACCCTGAGATCATAACCCAAGCCAAAGCTCATAACCTGAAACTAAGAGTTGAATGTCCAAATGACGGAGCCACCCAGGCAAGGGTATTTTAAAAAGAGATCAAAATAAATTTCTTACCTGTTGAATTCTTTATCCTTTCCGAATTCTGTGCAACTGTTGCTGGGTTATTAAACATATCGATCAAAGGACTGGTATACGCTCTGGCTGAAGGAGCTGGGGGCACCTTTGGTGAATATTTAGAAAGAGTGTCATAATCTTTTCCAACCTGTGAAAAATTTCTGATTAGTTTAATATTAGTGTAACACAGCAATGGAACTATAGAGATTGCCAGGGCTGTTTTAACATGCTTTAAATTCCACTGTCTTTCCAAAGTTCTTTTGGTTGGATGGCAATGCTGTATTCTGAATTATTATTTCAAAAATATCACATTCTTTTTTTCATTCCTGTCTTCATTTTTTTTTTTTTTTTTGGAAGGCAGTTACTCTCCATTTCCCACCACCCCCTGGCAACCACTAATTTACTTTCTGTCTCTATGGATTTTAGGATCCCTTTTAGGTGCTACTTAGCTACAGGAGTCTACATTTAAAATAATTTTTCCAAGCAATTTTGAGTACATTCCTCCATTAAATTTCTCATATTTTTTGCTAACAAAAAAATCTAGTACCAGTGGAGTTCTCTTTTCTTTGTAAGTATTTTATTTTCCCCCTCTCTGGAAGTTTTTAGAATTTTCTTTGTCCTCTTCTATAACTTGATCATAATATGTCAAGGTTTTGTTTTTTTCCCATCTGTACAGGCTCACTGTGGCTGCTGTGTTAAAGACCAGGCAGAGTCTGGTAATCTTTGCAGGAGCCAGAGTCAGGGGTGTGGAGGGGTGAGAAGTGGCTGGATTTGGATCTGCGTTGAAGGTGGAAGCAGCAGGCAGGCATGCCAGTGGGTTGGCTGTGGTCTGGGAAGAGGGGAGGGGAGAAAAAGGGGGGCGGGGGAGACGGACAAGTCCACATTCGTGCGGGAGCCACTGGAAGGATGGAACTGCTATTTTCTGGATGGGGAAGACTGGAGAAGCATGTTTGGAGAAAATCAGTCACCTGGTTTTGGATGAGTTGAATGTGAAATTCTCATTAGACATCTGGTGGTGATTTTGAGAAGGCAATTAGGTTATCTCCAACCTGTCTAAAATTATGTTTATACCCTCTCTTCTCGTTCTGTGTTTCGGGTTAATTTCTAAGCAATTCCATGCTGTTAATGAGCCAGTCTATTGGTGTGGGGGTTTTCTTGTTTATGTTTTTTTTTGTGGGGAGGGGGAAGGGAAGGGAAAAATCGAAAAACCTATTTTAGAGAAATTTCAAGCATGTACAAAGGAGAGAGAACAGCACAACAAATCTCCCTGTACCCAACACCCAGCTTCATCAATTATGGCCAATATTGTTTCATATATGCTGCACCCATCTTCCCCTGTACCTGGGATATGCTGTAGCAAATCCCAGACATTTTAATTAGGAATAATCCTTTTTTAATTTTTAATTTCCAAAATCTTTAGCTGATTTTTTTAATTTCCAAAATCTTTAGCTGATTTTCCCCTGGGGATGTAATATCTTTTCATCTCTTTTTAAAGAACTTTTTTAAAAAAGATTTATTTATTCATGAAAGACACAGAGCGAGAGAGAGAGGCAGAGACACAGGCAGAGAGAGAAGCAGGCTCCATGCAGGGAGCCCAACGTGGGACTCGATCCCAGATCTCCAGGATCACAATCCGGGCCAAAGGCAGCACTAAACCCCCGAGCTACCTGGGCTGCCCTCTTTTTAAAGATTTCTTTTCGGCCCTATTGCCTCTGCTACCTCCAATATTGGTTATTCTAGTTTTTTTCTTTCAGTATGTCTTTTCATGACACTGGTTTTCCTCCCTTGTTCAGTGATTCTTGGTTATCTGTCCATTTCCGTATTGCACGGCATTCCCTATTCTTTCACATGTTTATCATAGTCTGTATTTTGCCTGTTTTTCTTGTTATCACAGACTGCCTGCAGTGAGGTAGGGATGGGGAAGTACACTCTGCCTCTTCTCTGGAAACACAGTCTCCGCCAGTGGACAAAAAGGCCCTGCTGCCTACTGTTAACCGCAAGTGTGAGGGGGAAGAAACTAACCAGCTTAGAGGATGCAAATCATCTACAACTGACCACACACAGGAACACCACAGCCAGGTTTTCGGCTCCTCTTGCATCTACTGGCTCTGGGCTCTCTGCTTTGCCCTCTTCTGCAGTCTTGCCCTCATGTGCTTGGGGCTGTGATTTCCTTCTCTCTTGATTCTCCACATACCAATCTTGCCTTTTTCTCTTTGAGACTGTTATAGTGTTTCTGGTCCATTGACAGCACCTTCTTTTATTCCCCATGCAGTTATGGATCTATTCTGTAGGTTGTCCACTGGTCTTTAACATCTTTGTTTTCATTTCAGAGGTTAGAGTGAACCTATGTGTCCAAACTAACCACTGGATCCAAATCTCCACATGTTTGCCAAAAGTAATAGAGCCCAGGTTCAAAGAGTAGCAAACTACAACGCTTGATTTCATTACCTTGAAGTCTTTGGTGGCTATTTTTTTCTGAAGTGCCTTATGTTGTGATGAATGGCACCAGAGTTTTGCTAACTGTTCTCTAAGCCACCTACGTTTCTTTTGCTGGGAATAAATTTACAAAGTTGGAATGGTTATAATTCAAAACAGTAACAATAACATTCCCAAAACAAAGATAATAGCACTGAACACAGCACTACACAGTGCTGAGCACCACACAACTATGTCAAATCTGAAGGTAAGACCATCAGAGTGAGAAAAGAAGAGGCCCCAGAAGAAAGGAGGACCTGTAATTGCCACCAACCAAGGCCTTCGTCTTTTTGGAGATTTAGCCCAAGTCTTATCAGTAAATACACAACTGAAATCTTGGAGAGAGAATTAATTCCTACCATGCTGCTTCTCTCAATCATTGGTGAAGGCTGGGGTGTTCCAGACACAGGGGTAGAGCTTGGGGTCTTTATTTCTTCGATCATATTCATGATCTTCTCGGGCACTTTGGTAGCATCACCGCAGGTTTCTTGCCACCTGGGCAGTTTGGAATTGAGTAATTCTGCAGACTATAAATCCAAAAGAAACACAACTAAGCACAAATGTGTACTGTTCAAAGAGCAAAGTTACGTCAATTATCAACAATAATGTTTTACTGGCTTACCACCAGAAGTGTGAGAGCTTTGTGTTAAATTCAGTGAGGGCTTAAGTATCTATGAGCTTCCACCTTTATTTGCTGAAAGAGTTGTAGGCCCCTGTTCTACAGGAGCTTGCCTTCCCCCTCAGTGTGAATGCAGAGTATAAGACTAATATAAGTAATGTAAATGATTCAGAACAAGCTCAAACACAGAAAGGGAAGGGTTGAGCAATCTTATTAAGCCCCACTGTTTCCCCAATGGCCCCAGAAATGTTAGTCAGTGCATTCTTCCTCCCTACTCCTAAGAGAGGGCAAGACCCCTTCGCCCCAAACCACCTATGGCCTTGGACCATAGCACTGACACACCAATTGCTTGGGCCTGCTTTATCCAAGGAGCCATTGAAAGGACTGGGATGTTGTAGCCAAAAAAAGGGTAGTTTTCAGAGAGGTGAAGAGACTTCCGGGAGAGAAAAGAAGTAGACTTGATTTATGCCAAAAAGCATAACTGGGATCCAAGGTTAAACATAAGAGTCTACCATCAACTAGAGCTCCCTGGAAATAGGCCAGATTGCCTTGTGACACAGTGAGTACCCCATTAATGGCAGGGCTTCACCACAGAAAGAGCTTCAAGGTCTCTTGACCTATGACCCTGCCCCAGCAGGACATCCTTACCATGGAAACAGACACTGCTGAACTAAGTACAGATGCACTATTGACAAAAGTGATCATCTAATACCGCAATTCTTTCCTTTCCTGTAACAATATCAGATCTTAGGGATTTAGATTTATTTGGTAGGTGAACAGTCCTTAAATTTGCAAAGACTTTATAAAATATTTAACATACGACTGATGCATACACACCAGGCCAAGTGTTTTTCCCCTGAAAAAGAGGAAGTTGCCTTATTTTCAAGTTCTTACAAACCTTTTATCATGGAGTGCTCTCTAAATTATTATAAATAACATTGAATATTTGACTTAATTTAATGCTAGTTTTGGATACTTACATAGGCCCAATAAAATTTATAGTTTTTTTTTTAAAAAAACGAAAGTAATATATATATTTTGTAATGATTCCTGGGGTTAAAAACCTCACAACTATGTGTGTTGGAAGGAGGGCAGGAAAGCCAGTTCTTCAGTTAAGGAGTTCATGAGGAAACATCCTTGAGAGGAATGAGAAAGGAAACACAACAAGTGTCCTGATGCTGTGAATGGGTCTGTGGCTGGGAAAGAACTTCCAGGGACACCTCTGTACATGGACTCCCAAGGCAAACACTCAAACCACCCAGGTCTGTTGGGACTCATCCCATGGCTCTGGTGAAGACACTCATCCCATGGCTCTGGTGAAGACGCATGAGAGTCTGAGAAAAGCGGACTCGTAGGTGAGAAAAGAAAGTGCTAATTCTTAATGATTACACATTTTTTATGAAAGATTTTAAATATGGATATACTTCTAAATTAATTACATATTATAAGCAACATTTAATCATTTCATCTACATTTCTGAAAGTTTATATATTCAAGTCGGTCAAAAGCTATTTCTTTGGCATCTCTTCTCATTGGTAAAATAGGCCCACCACTTTACACTGAGGCACATATGGAAGTAAAGCATTTCAAGGGCATTTGAATATGAAGTTAAATTAATAATGCAACACAATTGCCATCATGAACCCACCTGTAAATGATAATAATGTAAGTGATTTGCAAAGCTACAGTGTTTGTCAACCAGAAAGCAGAAGCGCCTTTTCTCTTCAAGTAGAGCTTCTTTGCAACCATCTGCAATAAATTTCTGGATTTCACTCTGGCGAGAAGTAACGGTTTCTACATACTAGGAAAATAAATAATAATTATACAAGTATGACATGAGGAATCAAATAGCTGTATAGCCAGACATTTATCTTGTGCCATCTTTACACCTGGTTTATTTCGAAATGGAGTAAACACTAAATGCAGATAAACATGAGATAAAATAACAAAGTTGTAACCTAACCTGAGCAGGTATCATCATTCTCATTAAGATCCCTGACTCATGTGTGGAAGGACGTTGCCAAAGGCCTTACATTCTTCACTAGGCAACCTGCACAAAGTATCACTTTACATACTTCAGGAATAGGATTGTGTTCTATTGGCAAATCAAAGGCTTTAAAAACCAGAAAGTCCAAATTTAAACCCCAGTTCTAAATATCAACCACATGACTTAGCCCAAGCCCCATTTTCTTCATCTGTAAAATGGGGAGAGTGATGTTAATCAAGGAACATCCCTTACCTATCCCTCTCCTGAACCAGGAGAAAAGGCCAATGCTTTTAGGAGGCTACTAATGATTCTTAGCTCTGGAAAACTCTGCAGCCTGCAATTCATACCTAGTTAAAAATGCTCATTTTTTAACTCAACAGCAGCACAGCAGTGAGCGAATAAAGTATAGACTGACAGAGGTAGGTAAGCCTCCCTGTAAATTGTACAAGTTACCAACCACAAGACAAAACAGTGCTGAAAAGTTCACCTCAATTTCTTTGTGTTCATATTTGAGTGCATTTCGTCCTCCTTGACTTTTCCTTCT
Organism: Canis lupus dingo; assembly: GCF_003254725.2. Taxonomy (NCBI): domain Eukaryota; kingdom Metazoa; phylum Chordata; class Mammalia; order Carnivora; family Canidae; genus Canis; species Canis lupus. Next base: position 10,857,588 of record NC_064248.1, on the reverse strand, counting down.
GATCTTCTTCAATTCAGCTTGAGATTTCTCCAAAGAATCTAATTTATTCCTGTGTTCTGTTTGGTATCTTTTGAGAGTTGCCTGTAAGTTAAATGTTGTGCTTATTTGAATGTAGCACCACACAGACTGTTGGGCAGTTACTTTTGCTGATATTCCCACTGGGAGTCGTCCTGCATCCTTTTACAATGCACACACTCTCACTTCATACCACTCTCTCCCTCCAACTTCAGCAGGGAGCTTTGTCCTAAAGTCCCCTGTTCATACAAGGGGCCAGTGACACCCAAGGGCAGCTTTTACAAGAATGTCTTTTCTTTCTTTTCTTTCTTGTTTTCTCAATTTTTTTAGACACTGAATGGTTAAGTGCTTTGGTGAATAAAAAGCAATATTAAATCACATGTTTCAAGACTTACAGTTTTATTTTTTTATTTTTTAAAAGATTTTATTTATTTGATAGCGAGAGAGCATGAGTGAGATCACAAGCGGGGGGAAGGATAGAAGAACAAGTAGGCTCCCCAATGAGCAGGGAGCCTGATGTGGGGCTTGATCCCAGCACCCTGGGATCATTACCTAAGCTGAAGGCAGGAGCTTAATGGACTGAGGGACCCATGCACCTCTGACTTAAAACTTAAAAAAAAAACAGAATGAATGAGTGTAATCACTTCCAATTATTCTGGGTGCTCTGTAGCAAAGGATTTTTGGAGCCTCATAGACCTGGGTTAGAATTGCGGTGTGTAATCTCAGCAATTACTTAATTTCTTTTTTTTTTAAGATTTTATTTATTTATTCATATATGAGAGAGAGAGAGAGAGAGAGGCAGAGGGAGAAACAGGCTCCATGCAGGAAGCCTGATGTGGAACTCGATCCTGGGTCTCCAGGGTCATACCCTGGGCTGAAGGTGGCGCTAAACCGCTGAGCCATCCGGGCTGCCCAATTACTTAATTTCTATAAAATCCATGTTTTCCCTTAATCTATACAGTGAGGATAAGAGTAGTTTACATCATGGAGTTTCTGTAGGGGTAAAAATCAGATAATGTATGTAAAATGTTTGGCATTACATCCACCCCAGCAGTTGTGGGTGGTCCTGTGGCCTTCCTCCAGACTGCGCAGAGCACATGCACACAAGGGCAGTGGGGTGTTTTCAGGGTAACTGCACAACTTACTGCCAAGTGGAAGTCTTGGTGAGAAGGGGGCTTTGGGTGGCAAAGAAAGCAGCTATTCCACAGCAGGTAAAGGAGATGAAAAGAGCCATGTGACAGGGCTGGAGGGTCAGACAGGAGAAAATTGCTGGAGTCATCAATACCAGGGGACAGGTAAGGGACACCACATAATAGTCTTTGACAAACAGACCTAGGCGCCTGAGAGAGCCCCAGATGGTATTCTCCCACATGTCTCACATCCTCAAGTGCTGATTTGTGACAGCAACAGTTGCACTAATATAGATGCAGATGTCTTCCCCACATGTGTTCTTTGAAAACAGTGCTTTCTAGAGGTAGGAGGATTCCTTGCAATATTTTCCTCTCTGATTTTTAATAAAGATCCCAGGTGTTAATGCAAAGGGGGCACCCAGCTCCAATGGACCTTGTCAATTTCACGCATCTATGTATGTACTCAGCACTAAGCTCTGTCCAAGTTTGCTGTGGCTGGATAAACAGTAGGAGAAAGTTCTCCTCAGGCTTTGAGATCAGGCAATGCAACCTCCTGGATTGCCAGGCTCCCATATCCCACACTCACCTCCAGCCATGGAGATAGAGCAAAACCAGGTACTCACATTCATGTATTTTACATCAAGTTCTGTCTTCTTCTCCAGCTCATGTATAATCTCTTTATGGAATTTTTTGAACTGTTAACAAAAGGAATTAAAAATCCACACCAGATTTGAGACTTTAAGTAAAATAATGTTTGGAAAGAAAATATATTTTATAAGTACAAAAATAGTTCACATACGTTTTCATCAAGACTCTCATTGAGTTTCTTGTGGGTACTTGAAATCTCTATAAGTACATGGCCTGTGAATAAAACCAGATGTTGGGGATAAAGTCACTGTGTGGATTTTGTAAGGATACTACAGAAAGTAAAATAATGGAATATAGCACAATCTCTCACTGCCCTTAGCACCGGGAAGCATCAGGGCCTGTGGCATGTCAGAAACACTAACTGCATGCCCATGGCAGTGGGTTCCAGAGGAACACAGGCCCTAGCAAACTTACTCTAACAACACTGTTCATCCAAAGAATGCCAACTTTGTCTTTAAATTCACATCATGCTTTCTATATTTTCTCATTCCCTAAGCTGAATCTTATTTATCTGATTTAATTTTTAAATTCTCTTACAAAAGATTATCATGGCCCTTATAGTAACTATAGGAACAAATGACTTATTTTTATCTAATCCCTAGAGTAATCTGATTATCTGTCAGGCATAAAAGATAAAGGTCATTTTTTCTCATATTAGCTCTTGTGTCATTTTGGAAAATAGTAACGCCATGGGAAAATGCAGCAGGGACAGTGCTCTGCCTCTTATCTCCTGGGACTACATCAATTCTCTGAAATAACTACAGTCACAGGAGAATGTTCCAGAATTGAGCTTTACTCCAAAAGCAGCAAGACAACCACTTGATTTGCAAAATACATCTCTTGCAGTTTGAGACAGTGTGATGCATCTCTGCTACTAAACTCTAATAAAGGTGAACAAGAGCCTCTCCCTGCTCCCTTATCTACAGGAACCAAATGGGTCTGATACCTAAGAACTGGAAAAAACAGAATCATTTGGAACAACCACCAGATCATACTAAACCATAACACAATGTGCTGGAGAGATCCTCCCACAGTTTTGGTAGGAATTCCTTGGGTGAACTGAAAGGCTGTAGATGAAGGAGAATTAAAATTAAGACTGTGGTAGATACAGGGAAAGAGAAAGAATACCAACTAGATTGTAACTTCAGCTATCACCTTTACACAAATGACACTATGGTGTCCTGTTCCAGAAACCGTTAACACACGTGACACTCTGTAGTTCCCCACACCCCCATTGTCAGATTCTGAAATTCAGCCTTTTCCTTGAAATGTCCACCTGAAGGTCTCATTAGGTGCCTCACATTCAACATGTCTAAAAGTGAATTCACCCCCCCTATTGTCCAATCCCAGCTCTTGGATGCCAACTAGCCAGTCACATGGGGTTGACACCTCACCCATAGTCACAATTCAACAACAAAGACTCATTCCCTTGTGCATGTGTGTCATCACTTGGGCCAAAGTCTAGAGTGAAATCAGGCCCCTTACTCATCCTGCTTCCTTGATCAACAAAGTAGCAGCCCTTCTCTGTCTGGGAGAGGAGGTATATGCTGATGACTTGTGAAATCTACGTGCACCCAATCATCTGTCCCATGAGGGGTGGGAGAAGAGTCTCCCTAGTCTGCCCCCACCAACACATTCAAACCCACAAGTTGGATCTCTTAGGAGTCTCCCTGCCCCTCAAGCTCTTATCATTTCTCTTGATTCCTAGCTTGTTCTATTCCAGACCCTCTTCCTCACATGTGCTGGGAATCCCTCAAAACCACATGTAACATGTCATCTCCCCAGCCCCTCCCCATGGTATACCAACTCCTCAGCATGAAGCCTACCGTCAATAATGCTGCTTAAAATAACCATGGCAGGTGGTGGGGACAGAGACTCTCCTTATAAGGTTATTGGTATATAACCTGTAAGTCTCTAAGCAGCTTGTGATTCTGGAAACCTCTAACAGAATAGCCTGCTGGATAAACATGGGAGGGCAGACTCATCCCCACCACACCAAGTTACCAAGATACCCACTCTCCAGCCTTTTTTTTTTTTTTTTTTTGGAAAGATTTTATTTATTTGAGAGAGAGAGAACAAGCAGAGAGGGAGAATGAGAGGGAAAAGCAGACACCCTGCTGAGCAGGGAACCTGATACAGGCTCGATCCCAGGACCCTGAGACCATGACCTGAGCTGAGGGCAGACACTTCACTGACTGAGCCACCCAGGTGCTGCCTCCACTCTCCATGCTTAATGACACTGACTTCATTTCTCCCGTAATTAAGTTCTCCTAAAGTTCAACAGGAAACAAATCAGAGTTCTTCACAAAGGAAGCCCCTCACATGACCAAGAGTATAAGTACAATACGTCATTTTATCATTTAGTGATATCAGATACTGAAATAGCTTGAGTTACTTTCATATCCATTTTAAACCCATAAATGACTCCTGGCTGGAGATGAAAAACAACAACAAAAACCCCACTTCAATTACTTGAAAATTAAGCACTCTATTCTTGGCAAGTCAGATCTACTTTTTTTAAAGTCTAAAAATAATTGTGCTTAAATCAGGAGTGATTCAGACTAATTCAAGGCACTCATATATTTTTTTTTTTTCCAAACTGTCATGAACTTTATCTCTACAACCTTATACAATGTGGATCTCTGAGAAGCATGTTGCCAAAACAAAAGCATGTGCTAGTGTGGCAATATGGAGAAAGCCAGCACTGCTGAACCTGGTGCTTGGGCCCTGAGGCCCCTTCTGCCTGGGGTGTTCTCCCTGCAGGCAGCTTGGTGGAAAGGCTCACTGAAACAGCTCATTCACTCTGTGGGCAGGAACGGAACACCTGACCTTATCCTTGTTATTCCTGTCCCTCACAGTTCGTGGAATTTAAATGCTGACTTTTAGCAGCAGCAGTCCTTGGTCAAAAGAAGGATTAGAAAACATCTTTAATGTGACTATGGGAGTTGCCAAAAGTGTATATTAAAACAGAAAATGAAAACAGCCCCTTTATGTTCAATCTATAGAAGTTTATTCTTAAATATACCAAGTTACTTTATGTCTCAAATGTGGCATCACACACGTTTATTTACTCCTAGCCTGGTAACCTAATTTTTCATAAATTACATCTGAGAAGAAAAAAATTTTTCAAGGAGAGGGTGGAGCACAGCCCAGATTCTAATGGAGCAGAACTAAATACACACCCAAACAGGAACCAACGTGCTGGTCTCAGAAATCACAGCACTGTATGAACTGGATCAACCATTTCCTTTTTCCCTTTTAGGTTCTGAGTAAACATTCTGGGAAGAGACATGTAGTAAGTACTGAAATATGACTCAGTCTGAGTAAATTATATTCTTAATGGCAATATTAAAGGAATTTAAATACATCGTATTTCAAAATCATGAACTTCATATAGCTAAAAGTCAATAGACAGGATAAAGTGACAGGATACCATTAGTTTTTCCTTAAAATTCATATAGATAGCTGACAAGAGATATCACTCCAATTTTAGGAGTTATGAATAAACATGTCCAAAAATTTGGACAATACTATGTAAAAATATGAATTTAGTCAATCAGCAAAATGGACTTTAAAAAGTTAAATAAAATTTAAGAGTATTGGTAAGAACACACAAAATTTTCATTTGAAATATAGATTAGTCATTGGACTATTTATTATGTATTTTCAACTAGATAATTCTTCATTAATTCACAGTATAAATTTAGAGAAACCAGATGGGGATTATTAATGGATGTGAGTAGCACAGAACAGGTGCCAAACGTGTAGGAATACATATTTTTTCATTTATATTTGATCATGGATAATCAGAACACCATATTTCCAAATAGCACAGAGCAATGACCGAGCCACACACTACTTCTTTCATGTTACTTCAAGTGGAATCAGACAATAAAATGACAGGGTGGAAGACAATCTACTGTGGACCTAAAGTTACATGCTATGAATTAATGTAAACCTGACCAAAACTGTTACTAGAAAAGGATGTACTTTTTCTGACAATTTTCGAAATATCAAATGTGGCCAGGAGAAAATATAAAGGAAATAAAAGCAAACTACACATAGATGGAATATGTTAAATACACAAGTGTATATCCTACAGATTAGAGTCACCAGCACTGAATTAGTACAGAGGCAGATTAGTAACCGTGAACATGTGACTGAACTTGAAAGGCTTTGCTAAACTTTAAGAATAGCCCTTGGTAGCTGCCTACCCCACAGTCCCTGGATGCAGTCGGAGGTGCTCTCCTCTGGTCAGTGTAAGTACTCTACCAGTAAACAATGTGCATGGAGAAATAACACCGAAAAAGTGAAAAAAAAAGTGACAGGATAAGCATTTCATTCAATATTTCTTCTGACTTAGCCAACCATAGTACCACAGTTCTAGCTAATGTCTTGCAGAGAGATTAATTAATTATTAATTATTCCACCACTGATATGATTTGTATCATTCTATGAAAACAAGTAGGACAAACAGAAGTTATACATTAGAATTATATACTCTTTCAAAGTTCTTTCATAGTCTGAGATGAAAGTAAAGTGCCAAGTAACATCTGACTTTGGTAAGAAAAAAATGCCACGAGGGTAGTCACTAAAAGAATAAAGTACACCTAACTACCAAGAGAATAGAAAGTCAAAAAAAAAAAAAACAAAACCAGTCAAAAAGAGGTAAAGAGAAGAAGTGAACACAGACAGTAGGGAAGCAAAAAGAAATTACATGGAGTGTAAATGGACTATATAATCCATTTAAACAACGAAGATTTTTAGGGTTAAAAAATTGTATTTTGCTTACAAGAGACATGCATTAAATACAAGAATAGAGAGTAAAAGGATGGAATAAGATACATAGCAAACACTAACCCAAAGAAAGCTGATGTAGATCTATTAAAACCAAAGTCAAAGCGGGTGAGAAACATTATTAGACATAAAACAATCACTTCATAATGGGAAAAAACTCAATTCGTCTAGAAGATGGAAACATTTTTTATTTGTATGCATCTATTAACATAGTCTCAACATATTTAAAATTGAATTTTAAAAAATAGATAAGTCATTAATTGTAGGAGACTTCAATATACTTCTTTTAGTAAACATATAGAACAGACAAAAATATCACTACAGATATAGATGACCTGAAAAATACACTTGATCTAATGAACATATACAGAATATTATAACTGATAACTTCATTTTTAAAGCCATCTATATATTTTTAAAAGGATCAAAAGAAAGCCTCACTGTATTTCAAAGGACTGAAATCATATTGAGTATGCTCTTTAACCACACCAAAATTAAACTAGAAACCACTGACAGAAGGGTAGCCAGAAAATGTCCATATATTGAGGATGAAAAAACAGACTTCTAAATAATCTATAGGTCAAAAAAGAAATCACAATAGAAGTTTAAATTATTTTGAAATGAAAAAATAAATATAGCATATAAGAACATGTAAGATGGGGCAGCCCTGGTGGCTCAGTGGTTTAGCACTGCCTTCAGCCCAGGATGTGATTGATCCTCAAGACCCGGGATCGAGTCCTGCGTTGGGCTCCCTGCATGGAGCCTCCTTCTCCCTCTGCCTGTGTCTCTGCCTCTCTCTTTGTCTCTGTGTCTCCCATGAATAAATAAAATCTTAAAAAAAAAAAAAAAGTAAGATGCAACTAAAGCTGTGGTTAGAGGAAATTTATAGCCTTCAAATGCATATTAGAAAAGAATGAGTGAAAAAAATAAATGCTCTACTCATTTCAAGAATTTAATAGAATACTATTCAATAATAAAAAGAAATTACTACTGACAGACATCACAACATGGATAAATTTCAGAAATAGTATAGTAAATGAAAGAAGCCATACTAAAAATACTACATACTATAGGATTCCATTTACAAAACATTCCGGGAAAGGCAAAACTGACAGCATCTGATAAACAAATCTGCCTATTCTGTGACCCAGCAATTTCACTCCTAGATATATTCCTAAGAGAAATAAGTGCATTTGTTTACCAAAAGGCAAGCACAGGAAAGTTCATGGCAGCTTTATTCATATCTCCAAGCCAGAAACAACCCAAACAACTTATCAACACTAGAATGGATAAATTATAGAATAAACTGACACAATGGAACAGGAAGACCCAAAATCTGTATATAAATTCCTCTCAAGGGCAGCCCGGGTGGCTCAGCGGTTTAGCGCCGCCTTCAGTCCGGGGCCTGATCCTGCAGACCTAGGATGGAGGCCCCCTGCATGGAGCCTGCTTATCCCTCTGCCTGTGTCTCTGCCTCTCTCTCATGAATAAATAAAATCTTTTAAACAAACAAATTCATTCATTCATTCATTCCTCTCGAATCCTTGGCTAACACCTAAATTGCACATGTACAGGGTTAGACTCAAAGAAAATCAGCAGCTGAAAGAACATGGAGTTCAGCAGAGATTCTCAGTAGACACACAGTGTTGGGGATACAGAGTTGGGAGCTGTAGTCCCACTAAGTGAGAAAGGCTTACTAAATACCAGGGGGACACCTGGGTGGCTCAATGATTGAGGGTCTGCCTTTGGCTCAGGTCATGATCCTGGGGTCCTGGGATGGAGTCCTGCATCAGGCTCCCCCCAGGGAACCTGTTTCTCCTTCTTCCTATGTCTCTGCCTATCTGTGTCTCTCATGAATAATAAAATCAATCAATCAATCAATCAATCAATCAATCCCACAGGCTTCCCACAGACATCTGGTAGGGACTTACCTTAGGAATAAAGACTAAGTCATATGACTAAGGGCATAACCAAAATAGATCCACCAGAAAAATCTACAATTAAGCCTCCACAAATCAGGGTTATCTACTAGTAATTTAACTGCCTATTAGAATAGAATTTCACAATCTTAAGAGGAAGATAACAGAATTGAGTCTCTACAACATTTTCTCACAGTGCTCAGCACAGGAAGAAAAAAATCAGTAGACAGGGTGAATGGCAAACCTATCAACTCTGAATTCTTTTTAGTAGGTTTTTTTTTTTTTGTATTCCAAAATATTTTATAATTCTAATAATACTTACGTTTACTTATAACTTTAATGTTATAATATAAATTTGTAATATATTATAAATTGATACACATTTTTTCCTTCAGTAACTGGTTTACTTAGTACCGTGTCCTCAAAGTTCATCCATCTTACAGGATGCATCAGAATTGCCTTTCTAAGACTGAATAATATTCCATTGTTTGGATATTCTACATTTTATTTGTCCATTCACAACTTGCAAAAAAAATGTTGATAGACACCTGGGTTCTTTCTACCTCCTGGCCATTATGAGTAATGCTGCTATAAATATGAATGTGCAGATATTTCAAGACTATTTTTTAAATTCAAGTGTAACATACAGTGTTAAATTAATAAACATTTTTAATAATTCCAGAACTATTTTATTTTTTTTAAGATTTATTTATTTATTTATTCATGAGAGAGAGAGAGAGAGAGAGAGAGAAGCAGAGACACAGGCAGAGGGAGAAGCAGGCTCCATGCCAGGAGCCTGACATGGGACTCGATCCCAGGTCTCCAGGATCGCACCCTGGGCCAAAGGCAGGTGCCAAACCGCTGGGCCACCCAGGGATCCCTCCAGAACTATTTTAGATGTATTACAGGATTGAGAAAATGTATAAACATGTTGAGGTTATTGGGAGCCAATGTACACACACATTTTCAAAATACATAATGTGGGACACCTGGGCGGCTCAGCGGTCATATGCCTGCCTTTGGCCCAGGACCTAAATCCTGGAGTCCCAAGATCGAGTCCCACATCAGGCTCCCTGCATGGAACCTGCTTCTCTCTCTGCCTATGTCTCTGCCTCTCTCTGGGTCTCTTATGAATAAATAAAATCTTAAAAAAAAAAAAAACCCACAAAACCCACAGAACACATAATGTAAGTACATCTGTTTATTTCTATATATGTGTATACATATATGTCTATTTTTGAGTGTATGTATGTTTACAACATACACTGTACATATACATATGTGTGTGTGTGTATATATGTATTTCCTAGCTCTGTTTGCTGAAAGGACCAAGATGACACTTCAGTAGCAACGAGCACACCCAATATTCAAATCTTAGCTTCTAATATCATTCCCCCTAAAAGGAAGTATCATTCCTCAGAAAAAATGGCCATTGATTCCACAATTGAGAAAAGACAAGATGAGCCTGGAACATACAGTTACACAAGAAAGAGAGAAAGTACACAGAAATAAGTGAATGAATGGCTGAGTGAATGAATGGATGAGAGTCAGCCTGAAGGAGCTCCTACTGGCCAAACACAGGACAGTTTAAGCACCAAAGTAATTAAGGACAGTTATAAATTATAAATCATTGAAAAAATCTTAGAATCCATGAGTCCACAACAATAAATAGGCAAAGATGTGAGCAAGGAGGGCTCCTACTAAAAGTAAAATGCCAAACTGGTAAATATGGAGAGAGTGTTCAGTCAGAAAATCATCACTCAGCAACAAGCAAACACTGATTCAGGCAAAATTCATTAATAGATACTAAGCCTAAGGAACAAATGTTGATGATAAATAAGATATTTGCATAGTCTGAAAGTGTTACCGCTTCAGATAGCTTATTAGTAGCAGTAGAAAGAAAATTTCTCCACTTTACAGTGGAAAAATCAGACAACACCTCCAATGGACAATCAAAATTGTCACAAATGAGAGGCAGATGAACACTATCAAATTTGATACTCACAGGACACAAAATGACTCAGCATTCTAGATCACCTGAATCTAATCAAACACACCTGGAATTTCAGAGTTAATATGTTCCTGACCATTCATCCCCTTTTAGTGTTTCTTTTTCTTTCTTTCTTTTTCAAAAAGATTTTATTTATTCATGAAAGAGAGAGAGATGCAGAGACACAGAGGGAGAAGCAGGCTCCTCACAGGAAGCCCAATGTGGGACTCAGTCCCCCAACTGGGATCATGCCCTGAGCCGAAGGCAGACGCTCAACTGCTGAGCTACCCAGGTGTCCCATCAAATGAATAAAATCTTAAAAAAATACATACCAAGAAAGGAAAACTATGAACCAGTATCTCTCATAAAGAGAGGTACAAAAATCCTCAACAAGGTGTTAGCAAATCAAATCCAACAACGTATGAAAAGAATTATATACCATGAGCAGTGGGATTTATTCTACGTATTTAAGACTAGTTCAACATTTAAGTCAATTAAAGGGGCACCTAGATGGCTCAGTCAGTTAAATGTGTCTGCCTTCAGCTCAGGTAGTGATCCCAGGGTTCTGGGATCAAGCCCCATGTTGGGCTCCTTGTTCAGCAAGGAGCCTGCTTCTTCCTCTTCCCTCTGGTTGTGCTAAGAAACAAATAAAAATCTTTAAACAAAAAATAAAGTCAATTAAGGCAATTCATCACATCAACAAGCTGCAAAAAAAAAAAAATCATATGATCCTATCAATAGATGTAAAGATTAAAATAAGAAAACAAATCAATTAAAATGTGAACAAAAGATAAAAAGACACCTACCAAAGAAGATATACAGATGGTAAATAACCATATGAAAAGATGTTTCACATCATATGCCATTAGGAAATTGTAGATTAAAGTAACAATGAGACACCACCACACACCTATCAGAATGGCTAAAATCCAGAAAACGGACAATACCAAATGTTGAGAATGTGGAGCAACAGGAATGCTCATTCATTGCTAGTAAGAATGCAGAGTGGCACAGCCACTTTGCAAGACAGTGTGGCAATTTCTTACAAAGGTAAACAGTCTTACCATTCAATCCAGTAATTGTGCTCTTAGGTATTTACCCAAATGACTTGAAATCTTTTGTGTACAGAAAAACCTGTACATGAATGTTAATAGCTTTTTCATAGGACCAAAACTAGGAAGCAACCAAGATGAATGGATAAACCGTAGTACATGTGTACAAGTGAGTATTATACAGGGATAAAAAAGAAACAAGGTATTAAAACCACAAAAAGACATGGAGCAAGCTTAAATGCATATGGTTTAGTGCAAGAATCCGGTCTGAAAAGACTACATATTACAAAATTCCAACCAAATGATTCTGGAAAAGGCAAAATTACACAGACAATAAAAAGATCGGTGGTTGCCAAGGAGGGTGGGGGGTGGATACTGTAATGGTAGACACATGTCATTAAACATTTGTCAAAACTCATGTTAACACAAAGAGTGAACCTTAATGTAAGCTATGGACTTTACAATACAATGTATTGATACTGGTTCATCACTGAGTAGGGGAGAGAGGAGTATGTGGGAACTCTGGGTAAGAGTTGCTAAGTTTTCTTTAAATCGAAACTGTTCTAAAAAAGATAAACTTATTAAAAACAAAATAACACAACAAGAGAGCCATCTGCAACTAGCAGTAATTAGAAACTAGTGCCCTGTTTGGAGGAAAACACATGCACTGTCTGAATCTTTTACTTGTGGACAAGAACTCAGTCACCTGTGTGATGCCAGTGCCTGTCTGGCACCTAATAGTCCTTAAAAGTCTGATCAATAAATAAGTTTATTGAACAGATGAATGAAAGGTAATCACAGTGAAAAAAAAATATAAAGAAGTACAGTGAGGTCGGGGAAAGAAAACTCTGGCAAAAGTTTGATCCATCATAAGGTGGTATCTGTAGTATTTGATTTTATTGCTATACAAATGGGTATTACAGAAATTCCTACAGGAAAAATGATTTCTGTTGAACCTGAATGCCTGATCCCCGATTTGCCCTCTCCGACCCCCCAAGCTCAACAAGCAGTTTTAGAAGGAGAGGCTTCTGTTGTGGCAGTACAGACACTGGTTGCATCTGGAGTCTGAGCAGCTGGCATTCACCCACAGGGCCCTGAGCCCTGGAAGAACAAGCTCTCTTAAGCAGGGCTGGCACCCACGCAGACACATTTCCATCCTCAGAGCCTCCAGGAGCAAATTCCTGGCAGCTTTTGTTTCCTATCACCAAAGTTTAGTAACACCAACGACATCTGGTCTCAGAGAATCCTGAGCCATAAACAACGTATCAAAAAGCCCCCAAAATAAGGGACATTTTTGCTTACAAAATTTTCATTCTGCAAAAGCTACAATACCAGACTACAGTGGTGGGTTCAGTGATGGACACTTGGCAACCCAGGTTGTGAGGATTAAGTGTCCTAATAAAGGAAAGGTGCCAAGAGCAAGACGCACACTAAATACTCAGTGTTAGCTTCCTTCCAGCATCCTGATTTCTGGCAAAAAGTGAGAAAGGAAAGGAAAGATAATATAGAAAAGGAGGAAGTTGGTATAAACTACTTACTTTAGAAGTTTGGCATAAGAGAAAAGTATGAAGGTAGCTAGAAATAACCACATTAAACAATTTTTTCAAGAAAGGGGATAACTTACAAGATTTGAAGGAAGAATAAATGGAAACCAATAAACCCCATATGACATATGAATTCTTAATTTATATATAAAAATGCCATAAAAATATTACTGTTATCCTTGCACAAGGACTTAAAATCTCAATGGAAATTATTAGAAAATATTCTAGATATTTTAAACTCAAGTCTTTTCAGTGAGGCAGAGAACAAATTCACATCTAACATCAGAAATCTAGTCAACCCCAAGGTAAAACCTAACAGACACGTCCTCTCTGAAAATTATGACCAAGTATTATTATGTAAAGGTAGGGGAAGATTCAGGGCTTAGGTGATAATTCTGTCATCAGTATTGATAAACTGATTCAGGAAACAAATTAACTGTTTATTACCCACTTCATTTTTGATTAGCAATTAAACTAATTTAGCTCATCTGCTGTACACAAGCACTGTCAAGATAAAGCACAGGATTTGCAATGAAGGAAAAATATTTCCCAAGGTGGGTTTTTTTTTTTTTTAATTTTATTTATTTATGATAGTCACACAGAGAGAGAGAGAGGCAGAGACACAGGCAGAGGGAGAAGCAGGCTCCGTGTACCGGGAGCCTGACGTGGGATTCGATCCCGGGTCTCCAGGATAGCGCCCTGGGCCAAAGGCAGGCGCCAAACCGCTGTGCCACCCAGGGATCCCCCAAGGTGGGTTTTAATGTACCACTCTTATTTTGGCTAAAAGGATGACATTAATTTATTCAAGCTTATCAATTATATATCACATAGAAATAATTTATCAATTTTGCATCCATATACAGATTACAAGCAATTGTTTTCTTTACATGTGAATGTAAAAAAACAGCATCAAAAGATTAAGTTTTCTACAAGCTATTATATTGAGGTAGGATAATATTAATTATTCATCTTTTTTTATTGATTAGTAGATTAAGACTAAAAAACAACCATTTTGATACTAGCAAAAATGAAAGCAGGTGTATTATTAATAATGAATGAAGCTGATAACTAGTTATTCAGTATGGTATCATTAACTAATTATAGGAAATTTCATGCAAGCCCCCAAAAAATGCTACATCTGAAAAATTTTTAAGTCCTTTAAAAATATTGAAACAGGGGCACCTGAAGCATCCAACTTGATTTCAGCTCAGGTCATGATCTCAGGGTTTTGAGATCGAGCCCCTGCTTAAGATTCTCTTTCTTCCCCATCCCTCTGCCCCCCTTTAAGAAAATAAAATGTGGAAACAGGTCCCCAAAATACAAAGAGAGGACAATACATATAAGAAGGTGCAAAGACTATTTCGGTTCAGAATTACTGAGTAAAATCATCCTAAAAATTCGAAGTGAAGGGGCATCTAGGTGGCTCAGTCAGTTACGTGTCTGACTCTTGATTTTAGCTCAGGTCTCAAGCTCAGGGTCGTGAGTTCAGGCCTTACATTGGGGCCTACTTTAAAAAAAAATTAAGTGAAAAATTTCTTTCAAAAGAACTAAGGGTTTCGGTTATTTTGTTTTAGGCAACCAATTCTAATTAAACAAATTTAAAAACAATAAAATGGGCTACTGCTCCCATCTTTCAGATGGGAAGCCATTTATTCCTTGGATCAAATATCACACACCTCATGTAGATGTTGGGTGGTTTTATTATGATGTGAATCTAAGGTAGATTCCACAAAACATAGAATTACTTTATTATATCTCTTATTCCACAAGGATAACTGAAACACAGAAAAGAGAATAACTCTGTGTTTTTGCAGTTCAAATGAAGTCCTAACCTTCTACCTTAGAGGGGAAGACGACAAATACCAGCACACAACTCTAAGATCCCCAAAGGGAGCAGTAGCTTGCAGGTACTGATTGAGTCCTTTCGTTGTGCCAAGTGTTGTGCTAACTGCCCTAAAGAGATGGCCTGATTTAGTCCTCACACCCCAAAAGGGAGTACTGCTGTTACCTGCACTATAGAGAAGGAAACTGAGACATTAAGAAGTTAGATGATTTTCCCAAGTTTACACAAGAACTAAAAGGTGGTAGAGCTGGAATTTGAACTCATGCCTGATCCCAAGTCTGTGCTTGTAACTACTCTGCATCCTCATTCAAATATGCAACAAGAAACCATGTAGAAGAGGAATTACATTTTCTTTACTAGGTACCCAAGGATGGAATGATGCCCAGTGTATGTGAATTACAGGGAAAGGGATGTCTACTCAGCATTAGCTGGGACACTTTAATTACTAGTGTTGCCTGAAAATGGAACAGGCTACCTCTGGGGGGCTGGGCAGTATCAGTGGGTGAGGGCGGCCTGCTCGCTTGAAGCCATTTCAGCTCAGTGTTTAGGTCATGCAGGAAGTAAAACCAAAGTGGTGGGACTGACTCCTCAATGCACCCCATGAAAATGAGCCCCGCCCCCAACACCAAACAAGGTGTACACACACACACACCCCCACACACACCCCCACAGTATCTCACTCCCAATGGCTACCTGCTCCATGCAACGAACTTTGGAACAAACTAAACACGATTTAGGAAAGGAACTTAGGAGGCATAGAAAGGATTATCCATTACAATTATCATCTGTAAGATGGACATGTCAATAAACAGCCCCTCGGAGAACCTGGTTAGACTCAAACAAGATGAAAGAAGTGAAGCATCTGACATGCTGTGATCCTCAGTAATTGTTGGTTTCCACTGAGGGAAGCCAGGGGGCATGTAGTGTTAAGTGTCAATGTTGCTGGGCAAGCAAAACAGGGCCCAACTTGTTCGCAGGGATATAGAGCTACACATTCACACAATGAACTCCAGATTCACATTTCCAGTGGCCGCGTCAACATTTCCATTTGGTCTAATAGGCATCAAATCTCACATATTTAAAAGCAAACCCGGACACCCCAACTCACCACACCCACTTCTGCACACTTGACATCCAGTGCACAGCAAACCCCATTGTCTGTACCTTCCATCCCAGTCCAAGCTACCCGTCTTTCTCACCTGGACTGGTACAACAGCCTCCCAACTGGTCTCCGTGTTTCCACCCTCCTACACTATTCTTTGCACAGAAGCCAGTAAGAAGCTTTTAAAATCTAAGTTGAACCAAGTCACACCTGAGTTCAAAACATTCAGAGGCTCTCCACCCCCCCCCCTCAGATTAAAAGGCAACATTCTTACAAGACCCATGAGGCCCTACTTGACCTGGCCCCGCCCTCACACCTGCTATACCTCTGGACTCATCGCTTCCCACTCTCCTATCCTTAACTGCATCTCAATCAGACTGGCTCTCAAACTGTGACCCAAGTTCACAAGGCCTCAGGAACTTTGCCCTTGCTGGACTCAAGCTAGAATGATCTCCCCAGACATGTGCCTGTGAAGCTCCCTCCCTACTGTATACCCCTGACCATGCTCCCTAGACTCACCCCTTTCCTCCCTCATTCAGCACGTCACCTTGTTACTATCTGGGATATCAGACATGTTCATTTACCACCCACTAGAATATAAATTTCCAGACAGCAGGAACTTCTACATATTCTTAGTGTCCACAACAATGCCTGCTAGATAGTAGATGCTCAATTATATCGTGATTTAAATGGGGAAAAAACTATTATAATCCCTTAATTACTGAATATTTGATTTTATGTGCTTTTCAGAATACCATGGAGTGACCTTTTTTTCCCTTCCCAGTTAAGGGACCATTTTTCACAAGAGCAAAGAAGAAACAAACCTTGATACCACAATGCTCACCCTCCGAGTCCCAGCACAGGGCCTCCAGTTTGGTCATGTAAAGAAGTGAAATGTAGGCAGTCATCACCAAAAACAGTGAGTAAACCAATTAGTTGTTAATTCAAAAAAATAGTGGAATGCTAAATTTAAAAGAGCAGTGCACAAAATAGTTTATATAGTCACAGGTTTAATTATGTTTAAAAACAGACATTTGAAAATAATAAAGGTAGAAAATGCGTTTAAGTTGATTCTTCAGTAAAAATATTAATTTTTTAAAAACTTGAAGTATATTTTAATACTCACTGTAAAATGAAAGTACAGTTCTAAACTTCTTGGAGGATCCATAAGTTATTTAAAATATTAACATGAAATGGGAAGTTGGGCAGGATTGAGTAGAAAATAAAAATGAGAGATTAAAATACTTAATCACACACATGTCCACAGATGCAGGAGAGAGAGAGAGACCTTAGTTACTGTCACAAATTTCTACTGTTACACAAGTGGGAGCTGCTGACCATCCGGCATGGCTGAGTCATAAACGCCTGATTCATATAGGTGTCAGCGACACTGCACTCAAGAGTCACAGGAATAGACTTATTCTGGACTCTTACAGGTCCAGTTCTTATTTGTGAAGGGCTTGCCATTCAATTTACTCTGTAATCGCCTTGTAATTTTATCTTTGAACCCACGCTCCTAAAATATTAGTCAGCTTTTAACAAGTCAAAATCTTTTAGTCTTAATACTACTAATTCTTATTTCAATATGAAATGAGACATAACAAACACAATCTGTAGCCTACCCTCCAAATAACAAGGTCTCCATTTAATTTGTACCCATTATATCCATGATCCTCTCCATTAATCCTAAATTCTTGGCAAATTAAAATACACTTCCCTTGCTCCAAACTGTTCCCTCCTCCAGAAACCACCACCCTTTCTAATTCCAGTGCTGACTCATCAGGATGCTACAGCATCTCTGACACCTGGTTTCCCTCCACCTCCTCCACTCTACCTCATCCTGTGAAATCCCGTAGCTTGTGTATCTTTTGCCCTTGCACTCAGTCCTGGATTACAGGTATGCATGTATATATTTGGATAATGTCCTTATTATGTTGTAGATAACTTGAATGTGGGACCAAGTTTAAGGATGCTGTAAATGATAGCCATGCTTTCAAAAGAGTCTAGAAAAAACTGGTTTATAGAGTTAGAATGGAATAAGCCCAAAACCCTTATCTGAACACTCATTTGGTCCATCAAAAAACCTTTCTAAGCTCATCCTAGAGTATACCCACTTCTATACCCTTGACTCACCAGCCTCCCTGCCCCAGCAGACACTGCTAAATGGTGGTCAGGACACCTCCTCCAGGCTCAGAATCCTTATGGAGACACTGTTCCAAGCACGATGGTCAGAGTTCCTCTGCAAGTATTATAGAAGGACTGACTTGTCCCAAGGCCATTTTCTATACTGAATCAAAGTCTGGCTTCTGGTTTCTTCTTTCCACTGGATTTAATGAATAACCCACAAGGGATCGAAATCCTTTTGTCATGTGCCCAGTCTTCCAGATTTCAAAGACTACTTTCATAATTTGTTCCCTACATAGAAATCTAACTTCTTTGGGGTCCTCTTTACGGACTACAAAATAAAAAATTCAGACTTAAGCACAGGGTTTGAAAAGCCGTATTGTACCTGACTGAGCTCCCTCAGTCTAGGGAAGGCCTCCACTCTCCATGGACTCAACAGACCCCCCACCTTCACCCCAGTTGAGTGAAGTCTGACAAGTTACTTAAGCTAAGCTTCTGTTTTCTTGTCCATAAAGTGGAAATAACCCCATCTCAGAGGACTGTTGTGAGAATTAAACGAGATGCTGAATTCTGAACTTCCGTTACTGCCAACAAAATTCATTTATTGTCCTGTTCACACTGGGTCAGGGCCAACTAAAACTCTCCATAGGTTATGGTGAGGTTAGGAGCTAACACATGTGAGACGTGCTGTACAGCACAGAGCAGACTGTCTCAAAAATTTCTGACTGGGGTCCTAATTCAGGTCTGCAGATTTCTGCTGAAAAATTGAGGAGAATAAAGTCATACATAACTTGATGTTCATGATGCTGCTGCTGGGCTACCTGCATTTTCAAGGGGACTGGGAAACATACACAACTGGCCTCTTGAATTAATATGTCTAGTATACTGTTTATAGTATGAATTAATTAGGATATCCTGTGCTGGGAACTTCTCAGAAAGAACACACTTACTTTGGGGTTTTTAAGATATTATTTGAGAGAAAGAGAGAGTACACATGAGTGCACTTGAGTGGGGGGGGAGGGGCAGAAGGAGAAGAAGAGAGAAAGCTTCAAGCAGACTCCCTGCTGAGCACAGAGCCCAACATGGGGCTCAATCTCAGGACCCTGAGCCAAAATCAAGAGTTGGATGCTCAACCAACTGAGCCACTTAGGTGCCCCACCTTTTTTGTTATGTATGGTAGAACACACATAACATAGTTTATCGGTGGCAACATTTAGTACATTCACAATGTTGTACAATTGTTACCACTAGCCAGTTCAAAGGCATTTCATTCCTGAAAAGGAGATGCTGTACCCAATAGCAGTCATCCAACCCTCCCTCAGCCTCCAGCAACCACCAATCCACTGTCTGTCTCTCATCGATTTGCTGACCCTGGAAATTTCATATAAATGAAACCTTGTAATATACATGGCCTTATCTGGCTTTTCTCACTTAGCATGTTTTCAGGGTTCACCCACATTGTAGCATGTGTCAGCACTTCATTCTCTTTAATGACTAGATAATATTCCATTATAAGGATATCCTAACATTTTGTTTATACATTCATCAGCTGTTCAACATTTGGGTTGTTTCCACCTTTGGGCTATTGTGAATAGTGCTGCTAAGATTCTGTGCAGGCATGTTTCATTTTTTTAGATACCTAAGGAATGGAATTACTGGCTCACACAGTAACTCTGTGTTAAATTTTTGAGGAACTGACAGGATCTCTTCCACCACAGGTTCTTCATTTTACATTCCCACCAGCAATGTACAAGGGTTCCAAATCCTCTATATCTTTGTCAACACTTGTTATTGTCTTTTAAATTATACCCAGTCTATTGGGTATGAAGTGGTAGGTCACTGAGGTTATGACTTGCATTTCCCTAATAGCTAATAATGCTGAATATCTTTTCATGTGCTTGATGGCATTTTTACTTTTTTTTTTTTTTTTAAGATTTTATTTATTTATTCATGAAAGAGAGAGAGAGGCAGAGACACAGGCAGAGGGAGAAGCAGGCTCCATGCAGTGAGCCCGACACGGGATTCGATCCTGGGTCTCTAGGATCATGCCCTGGGCTGAAGGCAGGCACTCAACCACTGAGCCACCCAGGAATCCTGGCATTTTTACTGTAAATCATTTTGTCAAGTTGTTTGGAACAGGAAAGAGTACCTAAGGAAGTACATCTATTCCCAAATGGCTGATGATCAAAAACGGTCAGAACTCCACTTGTACTAACAAAGAACCTACTCAAAACCCCACATCATGGCTGTCACTTGCCACCCTGGCATCTGAGTCTGCTTTGGCATATGTGTCTAGCACAATCAAGCCAAGCCCCTCCCACATCATGATTCTAACTACACCTATCTTTGGCATATCCGTCTCCCTTTTATTTACTTATCCTCCCCCCTTCCTCAACCTCTTCCAAGGGCCACACCCTTTCTGCTATTTCCTATGCATCTGACCAGAGATACTTTTTTCTTCCTTCCCTTCCTCTATTTGTGTATTAGACCTTAGTTTGTTTCTGACACATAACTTCAGGTCTAGCACAGTGCCATGAACAAAGTAAGACATCTTCCAGCATTTGTAAGAGAATACGAATAGCTCCCATCAAAGATGATGGTGGTGGTGGTGAAGCAGAGCCCCATGGGTCTCCTGAGCCACTGCCCCTTACTATGACCTGTGCAGATGCTGTGGCCCCCTGACCAGCTGTTCTTTGGCTATGGCTGAGAGCATGAGAATAAGGACTCCTATATTCTCTCCAACATGATTGATAGTACACAGGATATCCTTTAAGATGACGACGACCAATTTGAATCAATTGTGAAAATTGGGTTTAAGCAAAATAATTTTCACATACTTCAAAATTCAAAAAATTAAGAGAATAGATAAGCATAATAAAGTTATGAAAAACAGGCAATGATGTTTCAGATTTACATTCAGGATGTGCCCACTATGCAATCAGGAAGCATTAAATGTTAAACTAATTTTGACAACTTAGCTTTTACACCTCTAGTTTTTACTAATTATAGTACTTCATTTGCACATATAGTTACTTCAAAGCTAAGAAAAAGAATGCTTTTCTTGTAATAATTTCTTTAAAGTACAATTTATAGAACCTCCTCTTGGACGTTTTAGGAATTTATACAGAAATCAATATTTTAATGATATGGGGACTTAAACAGTAGGTGTGTATGTAGATATTTTATATATTACTTATAAATTATAAGATGATCTATCTTTATAATTACTATAGCTAAGATCTTTCTTGTTCCCAAAGGGACAAAGACGTGTTGAGTATCTGTCACTTCAAAATCCAAATGACAAAAGTCACTTGCAAAGTCCAAAGGCATCTGTCACGTGTACAATTCCAGGACAAAAAATCTTTTTTCCAAACCCAAACTGAAATTAAACAATAAAAACAATAAATGGTCATGTTATAAATGCTCTGAAGTACAAAATAGAAAATCCTGATAATATCCAATGAAAACACAAAATGCAGACTCATACATATTGGTTTCAGACTACATGATGGTTCACTATTTAACACAATCTTTTAAAACTATAACAAGCAGGATAGGATAATCTTCACTGCCATAAAATAAAGCAAGTCAGAAAAAGTACACCTTTCTGATATATATAGAAAATTAAATCACATAGCTGTCAGACTGCTGGGGATCAAATTAGCTACCCATTAGCCAACTGGGTGACCTTGGCAAGTTACTCATTCTCTTCGAACCCCAGTGTCTCCATCTATAAAATGGAAATAATTATAATAATACATACTTCAGAGGGCTATCATGAGTACGGAAGTATTTGTAATGTGCTTAACAGCACCTGGGATACAGCAGGTACAAGGTTAAGCAAATAAAATAAATTCTCTATTGTTTCCTATTTTTGTGGTAAGGATTTTAATCTCTTTAAAGTGAGCCTAAACTGCAACTAAAAGATGAGGGATTTTAGTCACTAACAACTGCTTTTTGGGGGCGCCTGGGTGTCTTAGTTGGTCAAGCATCTGACCCTTGGTTTCCGCTCAGGTCATGGTCTCATGGTTGTAGGATCAAGGCCCACATAGGATCCCCCACTCAATGGGGAGTCTGCTTCCCCTGTCCCTCTCCCTCTGCCCCTCCCCCTGCTCATTGTCTCTCAAAAAATTAAACAAAAATCTTTTTTTTTTTTTTTTCCCAAAAATCTTAAAAGAAAAATAACTGCTTTGGCTCAACTTAGTGCTCTCATCAATTCTTTGTATATTCATAACATTTCTTTGAAGAAATTTCAGATACTTTTTTCTGCTCTTATTTTTAAGACCAAAGACTGATTTTGAGTATCAGGACAAAACTATAACAAATGTATTTCTTAAAGATGCGTAACCTAAGAAAATAAAAATATAGATTGCATAACCTATAAACATTCTATCAGTAACAAAAGAAAATCTATGATTTTGTAGGTTTTCTGGTGATAAGGAGATAAAATCGTCTGTTTTGTGCACAATTTAAGAAACTGGGGCAAACAAATTAATAAATGATTCAAAGTAATAGCTAACTAAAAAAAAAATAATAGCTAACTAAACAGGAACAAAAGTCTAAATTTATGTAACGTTGAGCTGTAAGATCCTCAAAGCAAATCTGTAAACTCCCCAAAGTAAGTCTCCTGTTATTTGAGAAATAAATGAGAATGAGCTTTATTTTTCCATGCTTTAAAAATGAAAAAGCTGGGGATCCCTGGGCGGCTCAGCGGTTTGGTGCCTGCCTTTGGCCCAGGACGTGATCCTGGAGTCCCGGGATCGAGTCCCGCGTCAGGCTCCCGGCATGGAGCCTGCTTCTCCCTCCTCCTGTGTCTCTGCCTCTCTCTCTCTATGTCTATCATAAGATAAATAAATCAATATTAAAAAAAAAAAAAAAGAAAAAGCTATTTCATACTTTTTTAAATATTTTGCCAAAATTTTTTCCTCTGACCATGTTTTCCCTTTCTACTTTTTTCAATATTTTCTAAGTTTTTAAAAACAAACATTGTTTGATTTAGAGACAAAACTGAAAGTTTTATACATATTTCAGTTTCTTCTCTTATTTTTATTTTTTTTATCTTTTTTTTAGTTTTTTTTTTAGTTTTTTTAGTTTCTTCTCTTAAACGAGTACTGTTCCTGAGGTGAACTGTATACACATGATAAAGATTTGTGCATGCACTGCAACCACACATTCTGACAATGAATTCTTTATGGGACTTATTATTTAACAATTAACATAGATTAAAATATTTTACCTACCAATCCTGACTACAGAGCTCTGGTTTCTGGCTTTGTTAGTTCCTCCCAATAAGGCAAAGTGGTTGTGCTCTTTGTGCTCTAAGCACATGTACTGCTGTGGTTGTTAATGTCTGTTAAACCTACACATTTAGCAGGTGATAAGGAATCACTTTTTCTTTGGAAAAAAGATATCAAATCCCTCACACAATCATTCAGTCTTCACATGTAATCAACTGTATGGTATTAAAAGTCTTCCATCTATCTTCAGGGTAAGGTCTTGTAAAGGGACAGGTTGTAAATAGTTTAAGCCCTTGTGGGAAACTTCTCTGTTGTAACCACTCAACTCTGCCACAGAAGCCTGAAAGCAGCCACAGAGGATACGTGAGAAAGCAGGTGTGGCCAGGTTCCAGTAAAATAATATTTACGATTAGGTGCTGGCCAGCCCTCTGGCTCCAGTTTGCTCACCTCTGCAGTTAAGGTACAACTAAGAAAAGGTGATACTTGAGCAAAATGAACTTGAAAGAGACTTCAAAATATATACTAATTCTTATTATAATCTTCAAATGATTTAGAGTATTTAGCATAAAAATGACTAAAATTTGGTAGTTCTCTTAAATTAATATTTTACCTTAAATTACAGTTGAAAAAAAGCAATGACACATCTTCTAAGTATTCTCTACAATAGGAGAACAGAGTCTATTAATACAGAGTCTTTCAATCTCCATAGAAAATGACCAGGATACGACTTTTTTGGGGGAAGGATATATATCTGGCAGATTTACAGAAAATTAAAAATTTGAAGACAGGGACGCCTGGGTGGCTCAGCAGTTGAGCAGCTGCCTTTGGCTAAGGGCGTGATCCCATAGTCCCAGGATTGAGTCCCACATCGGGCTCCCTGCATGGAGCTCTGCCTCTGTCTCTGCCTCTGTGTGTCTCATGAATAAATAAAATCTTTAAAAAAAACATGTCTTCTATGTATAAAACAAAATTTGAAGACAAATGATGAGAGATTCCTAACTCTGGGAAACAAAGGGTTGCAGAAGGGAGGAGTGTGGAGGGATGGAGGGCACTTGATGGGATGAGGACTGGGTGTTATATACTATGTTGGCAAATTGAATTTAAATTTTAAAAAAAGGAAAAAGAAAATAAACTGGTATTATTTGTCAAGTATCAGAGAGTTAGAATAACTTAAATTTTGGATATTTACATTAAAATATTTTCCATGAAGTCTGAGTCATCTCACCCTGCAAAACATGCACAAATACCTCTGCTCATATAGATAAAACAGAAAATCGGCATTTCTGCTGCTTTGTAAATTCTAAATATTTTACAAGAATTTTATCAAATGGTAAGTCATATTACATCAGCGATTCCTATTTTCTAAGAAGTAAACTGTATTATTTAAATACATTTAAATGACAGAAGTCCCATCATTGCTTGGCATTTCTCCTGTTCACTTCTTGGTGACTTCCAGTGGCAACAAAACTTTTATACACTCCCCTTAGGTGTTACCTAACATAAGGAGGGAACTATAAGATAATAAAGCTCTTATACAGAGTATCCTCTATGAATGAGAATCAAGAGGCACAATAATAGCATCAGAACTTCAATGCAACTACTGCATAGATAATAAAAGGAATCAAAATGTAAAAACAAAACCCAAATTAGAAGTTAATTTGCAAAATCAACAAAAAGACAACTCAATTAAAAATGGGCAAAGGATCTGAATAGACATTTCTCCAAAGACGACACTCCAAAGAATGTGAGAAGATGATTAGCATCCTTATTCACTAGGGAAATGTCAATCAAAACCCAAATGAGATAGTACTCCATACTCCCTAGGATGGCTATTATCAAAAAGACAGCAGATGTTAACAAGGATGTAGAGAAACTGGACCCTCACACTGCTTGTGGGAATGTAAAACAGTGCATTCATTTTGAAAAACAGATTGGTGTCTCCTCAAAAGGTTAAATGTAGACTTACTGTAAGAGCCAGGCATTGCACTCCGAAGTGTACACCTAAAACTTGTACATCAATGTTCATAGCAGCATTATTTATAATAGTTAAAAGATAGAAACAACCCAGGTACCTATCAACTGATAAATGGATAAATAAAATGTGGTACACCTATACAATATTATCCATCCATAAAAAGAAAGGAAGTACTCATACATGCTACAGCGTGAATGAATCCTGAAATCATTATACTAAGTTAAAGAAACTAGTCACAAGGGATGGCTGGGTGGCTCAGACCTTGGGTGTCTGCCTTCAGCTCAGGGTGTGATGCCGGAGTTCCAGGATCAGGCCCCACATCGGGCTCTCTGCAGGGAGTCTGCTTCTCCCTCTGCCTAGGTCTCTGCCTCTCTCTGTGTGTCTCTCATGAATAAATAAAATCTTAAAAACTGTGTATACCTTAAATGTGTGAATTGTACTGTATGTAGTTATATCTCAAAGCTGCTATGACAAAAATCAATCTGCAGATTTCAAAAGAGCTAAATACAATAGTGATGGAAAATAGTCACTGAAATTGAAAACAATGGAATCAATTAGAAAATAAAAATTTTAAAATACCATTTACAATAGAGGACAAAAACCACCACAAATAAGAATGCATATATAAAAATGTGCAAGATTCCTTCAATTAAAAACACAAAATAGTGCTGAGAGAAATAAAGGTAGTCCTAAATAAATTTTTAAAAAGTGCCATCTTCAGGGTGCCTGGGTGGCTCAGCAGTTGAGCATCTGCCTTTGACTCGACGTGATCCCGGAGTCCTGGGATCAAGTTCCCCATTCAGCTTCCTGGATGGACTCCGCCTGTATCTCTGCCTCTCTGTCTCTGTCTCTCATGAATGAAAAATAAAATCTTAAAAAAAAAAAGTGTCATCTTCATGAATTAGAAGACACGGTATTGTTAAGATGTCAATTCTTCCTAAATCTACTTACAGAGTCAATCTGTAGTACAAATCCTAGGAGATGTTTTAGTGGAAACTGACAAGCTGATTCTAAAATATATATAAACACAAAAGTCCTATAATAGCCAAGGCAATCTTGAGTAAAAGGGTCTACTTGTTCTACTTGATGTCTACTACTAGGTATCAGGGTACATTAGGAAGTCACAGTGATTAAGACAGTGTGGCACACAGACAGCAAAGTGCAGTAGTTGTGTTGCTTCCTTGTTTTCCAGTGATAAATCCATGTGACATGTTACAAAAATGGATAATTAAAAGAGAAAGTGCAGCAAAGAAATGAATAGTAACAAGAGTAAACAGAGTTGAAGTAGCAGCTGCCTATGAAAATGTTGACACTGTGGCCAGTTCAGGAGACTGGAAGTGCAGCCACAAGAACTTAGTGAAGCCCAAACTTATCAACACAATGAGCAAAATGGTTATGACAAAAAGAATGGAGATATTTTAGAAAAAGTCAAATCAAAGAAAACTTAACATTAAAAGAACTATTGGGAATACCTCGTCCCACTGAAATCACAAAAGATAAAATGCTAGAAGCTGATGCAAGCTTAGGAAAGAGCATGACAATCTGCAAAAGCATACAGAAGAGGCCAATTCTGTATTCTGAGTTACAGGAGGAGACAAATGCCACTGAACTAAGTTTCTTACAAATAAAGAAAAATGCTTATAAATCAGTGCTTCTAATACTTTAAGTTACTATGTACTAAATAGTTTTACTATTTTTTTTCATTTCCCTATACATTTATAACTGAGAATAAGAGAATTTTTAGTGTTTTTTGACAAACATTTTCAAAGGTCATGGGGCAATCCTAATTTTCCCCATTGATTATTAAGATGGCTTTCAATAGTTTTAACTTGCATGGTCATTTTTATGGTCCTGCAACGCCACCTAAAATGAGGTCTGGGGATGCCTAGGTTGCTCAGTGGTTGAGCATCTGCCTTTGGCTCAGGGTGTGATCCCAGATTCCTGGGATGGAGTTTCACATCGGGCTCCTTGCATACAGCCTGTTTCTCCTCCCTCTGCCTCTCTTTCTGTGTCTCTCATGAATGAATAAATAAAATCTTTAAAAAAATAAAATAAAATCAGGCCTGTATGTAAAATTAATGAATTAAATGTATTATTTCAGAAATTAGAAAAAGAGTAACAGTAATTCTAAAGATAATGGAAAGAAGAAAATAGAGGTAAGAGTAGAGATTCATGAAATAGAAAACAAAATACAATGGAAAGAACTGAAAAACTGGTTCATGAATAATCAGGAATAATCAAGTAAAATGTATAGCCTTACAAACTTACATCACCTACTCTACAGAAAAGAATAATGTCAATAAAAAAAAAAAAAAAAAAAAAACCTGTACTCTGGGTGCGCCCAGGTGGCTCAGTGGTTGAGAGTCTGCCTTCGGCTCAGGTAGTGATCCTGAGCTCCTGGGATCAAGTCCCTCACTGGACTCCCTGCATGGAGCCTGCTTCTCCTTCTGCCTGTGTCTCTGCCTCTCTCTGTGTGTCTCTCAAGAATAAATGAATAAAAAAAAAATCTTTAAAAAGAAAAAAAAAAACTGTACTGTTTTTGTGTTCTCAAATATTTGTGCATATGAAGTAGCAACAGAGAGGCATCTTTCTAGTCTTTGAAACTTTTTTTTTCTTAAAGATTTTATTTATTCATTCATGAAAGACATACATAGAGAGAGAGGCAGAGACATTGGCAGAGGGAGAAGCAGGCTCCATGCAGGAAGCCTGATGTGGGACTCAATCCTGGGACTCCAGGATCATGCCCTGAGCCAAAGGCAGACGCTCAACCGCTGAGCCACCCAGGTGTCCCTAGTCTTTGAAACTTTAAAATCCACAAGGCACATTATCTCATTTCATCTTCAAACAACCCAGAAGGTATTGCCGACATCCCTTTAGGCACGCCAACCTACTCACAGACACTAAGTGTTGCCCAAAGTCACACAAGTTGATAAGAGCAAAATAACAACATAAACTTTACAAGCATCTCTTAGGTGTTGGGCAGCATGCTACCTGACAGGGTCTCAAGGGAAAATAAAATTTAGCCTGGTGTCCTTGTCCTATGTCACAGGATATTACCTGACCTTCAGTTGGGGTTGGGGGGAAGCTCTATGACCCACGTAGCACCCAACACCACCTACCATACTCTCTAGGGGTCACCAACTCTTATAACCCTTGTTCTGTCTTGCTTGGATGCAGAGTACATAGCCAAGGACACAGGACTCAATGTGGTTGCTCATGGAGGTTCTCTTTTCCCTCCATGCAGGAAGTGACCACCAAGTTTACCCTCAGAGCCTATTAGCCACATCAAGGAAACAGTGGGTTACTGCCCACACTGCAGATAATGCAGGGAAAATTTATCTCTGAAGATCTTGAGGATGAGACATGACACAGAGGAGGCACTTAATGAAATTTGAGTTTTTGTATGAAGCATAGCAGTACAAGTGCAAAAGTCAAGCAATACTTGTAAGAGCCATATACACTATCCATATAATATATATATGTTAACTTCTCTGTAATCTCCATCCTTCCTAACCCCAATATAATACCTGGCATATATGGTCAGCACTCTGGTGAAACCACTATTTTCAAGGGGACCGGTGACCTCTAATCACCACAACTGCCGGCCTCTCCACAGTCTTTGGCCAATGACACTCTGCTTCCTGCTCATCTCCCTCTTGGAAAGGTCCTCATTAGGGAGTTCCCATCTCCCTCTTCAATGGCCCTTTCTTGGCTAGCTCTTTCCTTTTCCCTTTGCCTCAGTGAAGTATAGTGGAGAGATGAAAAACTCAGATTCTAAGGTTGAACCACCTATTATCAACTGTGTGATTTAGGGCACACCCTTCCCTCCCAGGTCTTACCTATAAATCAGAGATAGTGAAAGTGCCTACACCCAACTCATAGGGCCATTGAGTCAATGAGATGAAATAACACCCATCAGGTGCTTCACCCTGTGCCTGGAAGAGCCAGGACTCATTGTTTGCTGTAAGGCATCCTGTATAGGAGCATCCTCATGCGAAGAAAAGACCAGAAAAGAATACAGTGGTGACACAGTGGTTGTGTTACAGTGGTAAAATTATAGGGGATTTTCTCTAGTCCCCCAGTTTTCAAATATGAGGCCATGAGGTCACACCAACACATGGGCAGAGAGGAAGAAGAGAAAAGGAAAGAAAGGAGAGAAGCAGAGACTGAGAAAATGCACCTCAGAGTTCATGATTACAAGACACTCAAAGGCTGAAAAGGAAAACAAAAGGGCAATAAAACAGCAACTACCCCCAAATCCCTAACTCCTCCTCTGTGCTTGGAGTCCCTTCCCAAATAGGAATAGACCACAAAGGATAGGTATGGTTTTCAGGAGAAAAAGCAAGTGTCCAGAAGAAGCAATAATCATAACATCTGAAGTATACATGTTACTGAAACCACACACCCCAACGTGGGAGAAAAACATAATCCCACTCAGAGATACACACAGAATGCCAGAAGCACTATGCAGTCTGAGACACAGCAAAGTGAGGACATTTGTGTAAGTCCTTTCATTTCATTGAAAGTTGCTGAAACAAGACTTCTGGTACCAGAACTGCCTGATCTGGTAGCTTCATCAGGTGTCCTAACAGCTATGCCCTCTCCCTCTCAGATGGATTCCTTGGCTAACCATACTGGGGAAAGCTCTCTGGCTTCAGGGTCATGGGACATAAGAGGATGCATGTGCTAGGGTGGATGGGGAAAGGTTTCCTCCATTGTAAAGGGCACAACTGAGAAGAAATTCCCCTTCCTGCTTTTTGGATACAAAGGGAGGAGAAAGGATATGATGCCTAAGACTAGCAATGGCAGGCGTCTTGGTACCATGAGGAGTAGGGCTTAAGGATGAGAAGAGAGAGAGAAGGAACCTGAGTTCTTACTAATGATTACCCAACCAGGAGCCTGCTACTCCAGGCTTTCTTATGTGGGATAATGAGCATCTTTAATGGTTAAGGCACTAGTAATTGGGTATTTGTTACTTTTAGGCAAAAGCATCTTAAAGTTATTCATACAGCATTTGGTGAGCTGATATGTTAAGAGGAATATATAAATGGAAACACCCATAGCCAGGAATCAGAAATGGCAGGGCTACAGCTCTGTCTTAATAGATGCCAATCCAAATGACAAGTAAAAAATAAAAGGCTAATCAATTTTCTCCTCTGGCTTTTAGCTCCTTCTCTCCCTCCCCCACCTCCAAAGTAAGAAGAGAGACTGAAATGTTCAGTTTTGCCACTCTAATTAACACTGATAATGCATTTGGCCAGGTAAAAATTTCAGGTAAAAAAAGACTATATATAAAGTTCTCCTACAGCAACATTAAAAAATAGGAGTTCAACATTAAAATGAAAACTACTCTTGTAATCTGTTTTAGAAATCATAAGAATTCTTCAACATCCCTTTCACTTCCTTCCTGAGGAAAATTTTTAAATTGAAACTTTTAGAACTATAGGATTTGTTGGGGGTAGTGGAGACACAAAGGTTTTTCAGAGATAATAATACTCTAAAGGAATGAAAACTTTGAAATGATTCAAGATCTTTACATATGAAAGGACCCTTCAGTTTTATTAGATACTATCATAACAAAGTTATGAATACCAACACCCAAAGTCAGTAATTAGACAATAAAACCTTCTTGAAAAATGAAAAATATAGAACCTACCATAGGTCTCTTTTTTCTATGATTCATTCATTACTCTTTCATACAGGGAATTTAAACAGGAGTATTTTAGCCTATACTTTAAACAAAATAAAAAAAAGCAGGCACATGAAAACAATTTAAACATTAAGGCTCTGAAAGCAACGCTTGCTAGGGTGGCACTTTGTTGTGAAATTGCTGCAAATGAGCAGAAAATTACTAACTATATGACATGGTGAATATAAGCAAAAAGACAACTTGAAACAAAAACAAAACACAGAAGTTATTTCCATTCCCTCTAAATAAAACGCATGTCCACATGAAAGAAATTTTGCCACTGCAACATATTTTCCTCATTGAAACTGAAGTTTTTGGCCTATGTTTGTAACAACACAGTTGCTGTGGAAATAGCTGATTCAATGTTATGAACTCATAGCTGCTTAAAGTAAGGTGTGGAACAGAAATCTTATTTAAATAGTGGCAAGAACGATAAAACATTAAAAAGGCAAACTGAATAATGGTGGATCAGAGCACTGTATGGTTTAATGCAAGGGTCATATATTTTCCCGTGGCGCCTGACACAAATAGGATGTTTCTTTTTAATTTAATCCTATTTTGGCAACCTCTAATCATCTTCATCATCCTAGTAAGTTTTACTATCTCTTTCTGTGTACACAATCCAGTGTGTATTTTTTTTAAGCTGACTCTGCTGAGGACAGAGTTTCTAGAGTCCATACCTTGCCAGAACATACACAAGTGATGGCACCAACAGAACACAAGTCACAGCTTTGAAAAATTTCTGCATGTACCTCATTCTATTAAATAGAGCAGTACAGACTTAGTCATCACACATCACTTCAGGCTTAGGTTTCAAGACTCTTTACAAACTCTTCAAGAACCAAAGTCGTCAAAAAATATTCCTGAGTGCACAGTTCCACTTCACATCCTGCAGCCCAGCCCCCAACCCCAGCACTGTTACCACACCTTGAATTTGTTTCTCCACTTTTAAGGGTCAGGTAAGAGTTCTCCAAGCAATCTTGAACACCCTTAAGACACTTTACAGAAATGATGTGAATTATTTGATTCCTAAATGTTTGTTTATACACACCTCTTCTCAGCTTCCCTTTTTGCTTTTTAATTGGAGACACACTTTTCTTTAAATACACCCACTTCACCAATATTTTCTTCTGCTATGCTGAACATTTCAAATTATGACAAATACTTTAAAGCCAGAAATCTTACCCTTTGTAAAAAGAAAAACATTTTAATTTAAAACAAAACATATTCATTCTTTATTCAAGATTTTAAAATGATGGTTATGTGTGGGGTTATTAGAAAAGGAAAAACAGTGACTTTTCCACCCATAGGAGAGGGCGCAGTGAATGGACTCTGTAAACAGAAACCCAGATTCCCTCTGCAACTAGTGCTGCTGAGGGCGTGGCTGCCCTCCGCATGTGCACAGGAGATCAATTCATACCAGCAAAACCGGAAAAATCACAACTGAGAGCAACTGTGGAAGCAGTGAGAGCCAAGAGCAGGACGTAAAGGAGTCTGACTTTCTGCTAGGTGAGTCACAGGAAACACTCCTGCCAGAGTCAGGAGGCCTGCGGTGCCCATCTCCTTCTGTTAAGAATGTAGGTCAAAGCTCCTGGGGCTTTATGCTCCAGGGATCCAAGGGGAAGAGCTCGGGCCCAAGTTTAGAGCCAGAAGCTCAATTCCTAGGGAGCAAGGAGGCCAGTCATTGGGCTTGGCCTGCCCTCTAACTAAGCCTCCACTTTCAACAGACCACAGCAAACTCAATCATTCCAGAAGTGAACACACTGGAATACTGGGCTAGTTCTTCTTACTACTCTGGATTTGAGCCACTTCATGTTTCTTTCAAGGGCTCACAAGAGGAAAGGCCCTGGAACCAGCTCAACTTGCGTTTGTATATAAAGGACAGTCAGCTCACCCAGTTCTGTTGACACGGGGGACCCGGTGGCAATCTCACCAATCTTGGCCACTCCATCGTAGTAGGCTTTTCCCGCAAGGATCATAGCTAGACAAGGAAGGTGACACACACAAGTCATCACTCAGACAAAGAAAAGAGGAAGTGCCATTGAGGTTTGCTTCCAAATATCCCTCAGTCCCTTCCAGGGCAGGAAGATTTGGGCTGTGCCGATGGTGGCTCTCAGAAGTCAGGGCTTTTGCTTAATTGCTGTGCCAAGGGGCAGTGGTCCCTTCACTGCTCTTCCAGAGGCCCTCACCTGGTGGAAAACCATATAGGATCCTTACCTTAGACTTTAGGAACATTCAACAGCAGGTACTGGAATCTAGAAAAGGCCCTGCCTTCAACATGATACCAGTTCCAGCGTGGATGTTTTCAATATCAAATCAGGGCTGGAAACACATCCACTCCAGCAAGAAATCTTTCCTCAGCTGGTTATTCTACAGCTATACAGGTCTACAACATTATTAGTTAAAAAAAATTGTATAGGGTGGCCCAGGAACCTGGTCTTTCAATGGAGTTTTTATTTTTTTCTATTGAAAAAGGGTATTCTGAGCCTGTGGCTCAGAACAATATCCTTGCTGTTAGGGAAAAAAAAAATCTATGAAATTTGAAATACATTATCATTACAAAAACACAACAGAATTACTGAAAAATAACTGAAGTTTCTATCCTCCCTCTACTATACCCTTTGGCAGAGACAAGGAAAACTTTTATTGCTATATAAACTGAATTCTAATCATCCTAAAAATACTACTTCTCCTTTCAAATTGATTCTGAAGACTAAATTATAAGGTACAGAAATCTGTTTCTGATTTTTCTTTGGGGAAGGAAATTGGGGGCAGGACAGACTCGGGTTTGAACCTTTACTTTTAATGACATGACCTCCTTGGGCAATGTAGCTATCCTTTCTGAAGCAAAGGATGGTCATCTATAAAATGTCCTAATACTGTGAGCACAAGACAAATAAATGGAAGCTATTAATATGGATTCCTTCTTTCACTTTACAACAAGCTAAGTTTGAGGAGATTGACAATGTACAACAAGCAAGCTTTTCAACAAGACCTAGCCTACTTCGGGTGATTTTGAAGAAAATGTATTTCACTTGAAGACCAACTTTGAAGATTATAGAATTTTGGAGCTAAAAGTGCCCTTAGGAATCTCTAAGATTCCTTTCCTTTTACTGCAAAGAAAACTAGAGGCCATACCAACTGCTTTGCCCCAATTTTATAATGGATATTGTTTTAAAATGGTGAATTAAAAAAGGCATTTCAAGTATAAAAAATGAGGGAGGGTGTCACAGAACAAGTTATATACAAGTCCAGATGAAGATATTCCTGGCCAAAAAAGCAGTAGTTTCATGGCAAATTCATCGATGGTAGCATTTCTTGAAGAGTTAAAAAATTACAGAACTGACAGCTTTTACTATATATGCATACAAGTTTAAGAATGATTATGCTCTATTATAGGATTACTTCATAAGACTGAGAATAACCTTGAAGCATAATTGTAAAAAAGAACAGTAACAATTAGCATTTATGTGGACTTTCCAAGCCATTATTTAAGTTCATCTACCTAGAAATATGAAGACGTGGGTCAGTGGTGTTATCACCCTGTTTCATGAAGGAGAGCAGAGCAGAGATATGCTGGGACATGCCCAAGGTCGTGGCAAATAAGAGGGAGTGCACACAACTCCAGCTAAGGTCACTTCCTCAGTTCTAACTTATGGTACTTTTCGAGTCTCTGGTCTCAGCCAGAACTAAAAAAAGAGAAGACTCCACTTAAAAACAAGGTTGGTAGCCAATAAACTATCAAGTTAATACATGCAATATTTTAATATGAAGATTTTAAATTGTAAGATACTGATAAAGCTGACAAGCAGATTGATGGGAGAATAGCATACAGTTTTATACAATATATAAACAAAATTTTTGGTCTACATTCACATGTTACATCAAAATTTTTCATTAACAAGAAAGAAAATTTTCATTAACATTTCTTATATTTAAAACTAACCTCAGAAAAAAAAATAAATAAAATAAAACTAACCTCAGAATGGTAAAATATCCTTGCTTTTATGATAAAGTGGAATTAACTTTAAAAACTATAAAATTTGGGATGCCTGGGTGGCTCAGGGGTTGAGCATCTGCCTTTGGCTCAGGGCGTGATCCCAGGATCCGAGATTGAGTCTCACATTGGGCTCCCTATGGGGAGCCTGCTTTACCCTCTGCCTATGTCTCTGCCTCTCTCTCTGTGTGTCTCTCATGAATAAATACATCTTTAACAAAAATAAAAACTAATTTACCCAGAACTTTATAAAAAAAAAATCAAATAATATTTTCATAATTTTGCTATCCCCCCCTTTGTGAATACATTGAGATTTTCTATAACTTTTTTTTTTTAAGATTTTATTTATTTATTCATGAGAGACACAGAGAGAGAGGCAGAAACACAGGCAGAGGGAGAAGCAGGCTCCATGCAGGGAGCCCGATGAGGGACCCGATCCTGGGACTCCAGGATCACGACCTGAGCTGAAGGGAGGCACTAAACCGCTGAGCCACCCAGGTGGCCCTCTATCACTTATTGTTTTAAGGACAAAGCATATTTGTTCTATTTTAGTGGCTGACCAATTCATCAATTTAATCTATATACTTCTACCAGATAATTTTCCCTTAAAATATGATTTCATCAGGTTACAGTTCTTCTCAAAAACTTTTAATGGCCTCCACTGCCCACAGTGTAAGTCAGTACTCCAGAGTTCATGATAGATTTGTACAGCAATGGTCTTCAATAAACCACACTTTCCGGAATTCCCAAGCTTTGTAGTAGCCTATATATCAATGGGTGGCTTGGTCATCTGACTTGCTTTGGCCAATGGGGTACCAGCAAGCATAACTCCCACAGGGGTTTGCACTTTAGAACAGCCTACTATGCCCATGGGAGGGAGAGAGCCCAGTGCCCCTACTGACTGCAACTGTAGGATTGGGACCCTGGGGGATAGAGAACTGCATTGCCTTTACAGGACTTAAGAAATAATTAACTATTGTTATCTTAAGCCACCAAGTTTAGGGACACCTGATTATGTGACAATAGGTAACTGATGCTGCAAATGCATTAATAACCTGACCCTACTCCAGCTTGTATTTTACTATTTCCCAACAGCTTCCCACCCATGCCAATGTGGACCTCAAATCTTGGCTTGGATGTGGTCTATTCTGCCTGAAACCTACCATTTGTCACCCAGCACAGCTTCTACAAGTCCCCCTCCCTTCCCTGTCCCCCAACAACCTTGACTGCTCAAATTCCTGTGACATTGCTCGTCCCATGCTCTTTGTTAGCTGTACATGTTGTCCTGATTTATGACCTGAGTGTCGACTGCACATCTGGCATCCTCAACTATACTACAAACTCTTACCAAGGACTTCACAAATTCATCTCAATTTCTCAATGGCTTGAGTAAAAAACAGATGGCCTGCAAAAATACTGGAAATACTTTCAAAGTACAGAATAGTCCCCTTGAGGAGAAGCCTTGTTAACAAGAGACTAAACTGCTGGAAGGTCCCTGAGTCACCTTATAAAACTCTGTTTCAGAGAGGCAGCAAGTGCTAGAAGGAAAAACAACAACAACAACAACAACAAAAAACCACTTGCAGGTCATGGTGATTTCCTTCACAGGGGCATCTAAGGCCATGACTTTGTGGCCTTATGACTAAGCAGTCATCAAGGGAGAATCAGTTGTGCAAGAATTCTAAAACAAATCTCCTTCCTGTTCTTTGAAGGAGTGAGGGCTTACCTGCAGAAGTCACTGACACTACTTGGGGGTGAGGGAGGATTTCCCGATGCTGAAAATCTCTGGTAAATAGCACAGAGATCAAGAAAGTAAATAAGCACTTTACTTTTCCATGACCGTGACAACTGGGCACCTGTCATACAGTCTAGCTACCACACTCCTTTCCTGGGGCATGCTTATGCTGAGGGTGTGTGAGGTCACAGTTTTCTTTTCAAAATCTCAAGAGGGAGCAGCCAAAGGTGCTGGCCATGGTGAAAGAGAAAAACAAAAGATACATACATAAAAGACACAAAACTTGATCTGAAGTCTTTTCTACTCATTACTTGGTGGTCTTTGTGAACCAGAGTAGAGGGTGAACTGGGGTCTGAATATTTTGGAGGTGATACTTGTTACACAGGAAGACTTGTTTTGCCCGTGTTAGAATCTGATGATTAGTAGCATCTCAAGTTTTTAAGGTAATCATTGATAACATTCACCTTTTATTAGGGAAATGCATGTCAGCTTCCTCAAATGAAACCTCCTGAAACTAGCATACAACTCTGGTTCACAAAGCCAATGCTTGAATTCATTTTACGGAAGCACTCATTTTGAAATGAGAATCTAAGTTCAACCTTTAATTTAGATGTTTTTCCATTCAGGCTAACTATTTGCTCATATCACTATCACAAGTTATACACCCAAAAGCAAAGAATTCTTCTATAGAAAGAGAACAATTCCTCTGTATCCGCAAGATACTAACAAATATTTTTTTTTTTTTTTACTAACAAATATTTTAAGTATACATTTCATATGTGTTATTAGTTCATAAAGAAGTTGGTTTGCAAAGTAGAAAACATGTTTATGGCAAGATATAAAACACGGAGTCATAAAAAAACACTGAGTCATGCCAAAAAACTATGATTTGATCATTAAAATGCATCATGTATACAGTCTATTACTCCATTAATTTTGTAAATTTAAGTTCAATTAATTGGGACGCCTCGGTGGCTCAGGGGTTGAGCATCTACCTTTGGCTCAGGGTGTGATCCCGGGGTCCTGGGATTGAGTCCAGCAACAGGCTCCCTATGGGGAGCCAGCTTCTCCCTCTGCCTATGTCTCTGTCTCTCTCATGAATAAATAAATAAAATATTAAAAAAAAAAAATTCAATTAATTACCATTTAATGTATTATTGGTTATGATTCCATTTATTCATCTCAAATATATTAATATCCTATCATTGCAAACTTCTACAATGAAATGTAAATAATTTCTACCAACTTAAAGATATTTTAAGAGTTCACTATTAAGCACTTCAAAATAATTAAGTAGAATATTTAATGAATGGTTTTTATAGGTGCACCATATTTATAAATTTAGAAAAGAGACTTACCATTAACAGCTTTTTCATAATTTTTTCCTAGGTTTATTAAATTTCGTAGCCCAGGATTGAACTGTTCCATAACATTCTGACAAATAAACAAAATAAACAAATTAATAAAATAAGCAAACAGTAGATCATCTTTAGATTTTGTCACTACATAGCCTGGGATATCTATGTATACTTGACGGTACAGTCCAGAAAGCCATGAATGTTTATTTTAAAATAATGAAGAACACATATGGTAAACAGCACAGAGCTGTACATGGAACAGGGTGCTTGCATCAGCAAGGCATATGTAATCCTGGAGGTCTTCCATTGCCCAAGGGCTGCCTAGAACCTACTGTAAATGGATCAAGTAGCAGACATGCACACCTACAAAGCATACCCCATGGGGGCTATGGGGCCCAGAAGCTGATACTCCCTTTGCGGTTTAAGTAGGTTAATGGTTGTCAGGCTAGTGTTAAAAACAGTTGCACGTGACCGGAACTTAATTACATGAGCAATATTTTCATTATCAACTGAACAGAAATTTCTAAGAGATCTTGTTTTTACTACACTTAGTTATCAGGAGAAGGTATAAGGGTGGGTATTGCTGATAGTTCTGGGATACAGTCCAGCCTGCAACCTTCCGTCTAGGTGGTCGCTGGCATTTTTTTCCCTAGTGATCAGTTTATTCATTAAGTATTTGTGGAGTAACATCAAGTGGTAGGTTCTATGCACACAGTAGTAGCTGGGAAGGCATGGTTTCCCTCTCATGGATTTCATGATGCCATATCTGTGCAAATGTCATGGTTTTCATTTCTAAAAGTATTACTCCTATAGCACTAGAAAGTCATCAACATAGAGACAAATGCTATGATAATTTAAGGCAATTGATTAGAATGTTGATCTAAACTTAAAATATCCTAAATCTGAAGTACAGATAACACATCATTCCTGTGGGGCTGTAACTTGACTTAGAACACATGGTGACTGAATGTATTTGTTTCACCTATGAATAATGAGCTTCACAATATTAATCATTCCAAATAGACTACTCAAATCTCCTTACGTCCTCTGTCAAAATGTGAACCCTGTTTGTAGAGGACCAGGCAATAAAAAGAATGAAAAATACACAACATTCAAAGGGGCAGATACTTGATACGCATGCTCTTCAGAATAAAAAGGTTCTCCTTTATAAATCAGTACAGAGAGAACATAATAACTTCTATCAAACAGTGATAAAGGCTTATCATGAAAAACAATGCCTGGCTCAACCTTTCTTCAAACCTGAACTTACTCCCATGAGCACTTTCAACTAAGCTGCTCTTCTTGTGTTTATCTACCATAGTTTTGGATAATATTCTTGATTTCTCAATTTTGGATAACTACTGGCTTTCTACTACAGTAAAAGAGGGCTCAATTCTTCATATCACCCCACTTGCCCTACCTCAATCTTTCCTATATAATTAAATGGCAATTTCCTGGTAAGTCAATAGTCAGGGTTTATTATGACTTTGTAAATATCGGTCACTACAATGCAAGGAATGTAATAAGGATTAGGTTTCCTTTCTTGGTACCTCTTTTCTTCTCCTGGGATTAACAATCATCCCATCCCCCTCCCCTCCAGCTTAGTTTTCCATGAATCTACCTTAAATTTTTCCACATGCTCCATCACATCTAGCAGAAATCTATCAGTATTATTTTTCAAATGCACAAAGTTGTCAACTAATCTTCCATTTTCCTCCAGAACTTCCTCCAAGGACTCTTCGTCCTCTTGCTCAGTCTGGCCTGACTGTCCCTGCCACGCTGTTACCCTTGCATGTCCCTTTCTGATCCCGTGTTAAAGGTCTCATTAACTGGACTCCACACCTTCCTCTTTCTTCATTTATTCCTATTTGCTGTAGATCATTCTCCAAGAACGACCTAAGAAATGATGCATAAGAGATGAAATTTGAGTCCCCATGTGTCTGAAATTATCTTTACCTTGACATTTGAT
Organism: Canis lupus dingo; assembly: GCF_003254725.2. NCBI lineage: Eukaryota > Metazoa > Chordata > Mammalia > Carnivora > Canidae > Canis > Canis lupus. Next base: position 10,817,464 of record NC_064248.1, on the reverse strand, counting down.
TGATATTTTGCTGGGCTAAATATTACAGAGCTAAAGCGATTCTCCCTTAGAATTTTAAAGATATTGCTCCACTATTTTTAATAACCAGTTATGCTATTGAGAAGTCAGCTGTCAGCCGGGAGTCCGCTTCTCCCTCTATCCCTCCCCTCTGCTCACACATGCACACACTCTCTCAAATAAAATCTTTAAAGATATATAAGTATTAAAAAATAAAAGCAATAAATATAATAAAACAAAACAAAAAAGCATCCTGTTTTGTAAATGTAATATCGTCTCTAATCTGAATAAACTGAATATTTTTTATTTTCTTCCAGTTTCCCATATTATCTCCTGATTATTTCTTTTCATTGTTTAGTATCCATCTGTCTTTTGTGTTGGAGGTTTTCCTCAAACATCTGGTGATCCCTGTCAGCTTGTATTTAAGAGTAAAGCCCTAAAATGCTGGTTGGAAGCTTGTGTGTGTGGGTGTGTATACAGGGTAGTTGTTGATTAGCAGGCTTCATTCAAAATGACTTTTCAGAGTGACCTGACAAGTCAGCTATAGAGAAAATGGCCCTGTGACAGTAACCAGAGTCCACTGACTCTCTCTGGAGAAGTTTCTCATTTCCCATCAAGGGTAGGGGAAGAGGCAATCACCAGGTCGTCAGCTTTCCCCACCAGGAAGGGGACTGGGTTGGCAATTCCACAGTTTACTGGGCTGATTTTTACTGAATTCCCCTGCTCTCTACTCCAAGGTTTATTCCTTCCTGCTGGTGTTTTCACATGGAGAACTCCTCTGATTCAATATAGCCTAAGATTAAATCTCCAGTCTGCCAGGCAGGGGGAGCTGCTGGTAGTAGTGGTGGTTGGGGTAGGAAAGGGAACCGGGCAGTTTAACTTGTGTAACTCCTATACTACCCCTAGGTATGCCCTCCATCCCCACCTTCTGTGGGACTGCTCCTCAGCCTCTGGAGTTCTCTGGGGGTGAATGGTTCAGCTCTCATCAGTACTCCCATTGCAGACTCTTTATGTTTTCTTAAGGCAGCTACTACTCCTCTGTCCATTTTCTGTTTTCCCCAAATTTTCTTAGGCCTTTGGCCAGCCTTTTACAATATGGATTTAGGAGGTTCCCCCCCTCTTTCCCTTTAAGTTCTCTTGCTATCACTTCAATGTATTCTTAGAAGAAAAAGAAAAGTCATGGTCAATCTGTTGTGCTTAACTGGAAGTCTATTCATCCTGTGTTATTAGAGCCAGTTATCTGTTTGAGCTGCATTCACAACCAGTAGCCATAAAGCTCCAAAACCAATGATGACTCCCCTATTAGTCTCTCTGCAAGACGGTAAGCCTCAATACCTGATGATCACAGGGATCTGTGGCCACAGCTGCTATTTCTATTATCTTTTCTCAGTTCCCTTGTTTTTAGGCTTATTTTGAAATCACTTAAAATTCACAAGAAGTTGTAAAAACTGCACAGAGTTCTCAGGTATGCTTCCCCCAATGCTAACTTATATAACCATAGTATATTATCAAAACCAGGAAATTGACACTGGTACAACACTTCTTAGCTAAACTATAGACTTTATTTGTATTCACCAATTTTTGTATCACTCATTTGGGAAAGGGGTGCACTGTTTCTATGAAATCTTACCACATGTATAGATTTGTATAATCATCATTACAGTGATAATACAGAATTGTTCCCGTAACATAATGATCTCCCTCCCTTGTGCTACCCCTTTATAGCCATACCCTCACCACCATTCCTGGCAACCACTGATCTCAATCACTGTAATTTTGTCATTGTGAGGATGTTATATATTTTTTTTTTTTGTGAGGATGTTATATAAATGGAATCATATAATATGTGACCTTTGACACTGACTTTTTCACTCAGCACAATGTCCTTAAGAACCATCCATATCAATGGATGTATCAATGTATCAATAATTTTTTCCCTTTTTTGACTAGTAGTATCCCTTAGTATGGATGTATCACAGTTCATACATTTGCCCACTGAACATTTGGGATGTTTATAGTCTCCAGCAATTGCAAATAAACCTGATATGGACAATCACACATATTTTGCGTGTGTATGTGTGTGTGTGTGTGTGTGTGTGTGAACATAAGTGTGCATATCTCCAGGATAAATATCTAAGAGTTCAGCTGCTGCGTCATATAGGTGTATGTTTAACTTTGTAAGAAACTGCCAAACTATTTTCCAGAGTGCCTGTGCCATTTTACATTACCATCAGCAATGTAGGAGATTTCATAATTTAAAAAATCTAAGAATTTCATTAAAAAATAATCACTTTTTAATAAAAAGATACTACTTTTCAAATATCATTAAAAATTCTTATAATAATCTTATGACACCAAGTCTGGATGTTGAGAACATAAGTTCTGATATAAAAGAAAAAACTTTTAAAAACATTTAGAATTCTCTTTTAAGATTTTATTTATTTATTCATGAGAGACAAAGAGAGAGAGGCAGAGACATAGGCAGAGGGAGAAGTAGGCTCCCCATGGGAAGCCCAATGTGGGACTCAATCCCAGGACACCAGGATCACGACCTGAGCCAAAGGCAGATGCTCAACCACTGAGCCACCCAGGTGCCCCCATGTTAAATTCTTGTAATAAAAAAAAATAAAAAAATAAAAATAAATTCTTATAATAATCTTATGAGGCCAAGTCTCAATGGGTAAGAATATAAGGAAAAAGATACAGAACTAACCCTGTCTACTAGCATATAAACAGTCATAAAAAGAAGCCCAGATCTATGTTCTTTAAGATTATTCTGAATTCAGCTTACCCAAATGAGGGAAAAATATAATTTGGTTTCTTGATAAAATTCTTGAAATGTTTACATGTTAGGTCTTATCTTAAAATATGAACAATGAATTAATGAGAACTTCCAAAATTAACACCAAGCATAAACCACTACCCAAATGATGCTACTGGGGAAAAACAGGTTAACTAATAAGACCTGGAACTACATTAAGCTTCAGAGAAAACAATACAAGAGTTTTTAAGCTTCTAAGTTCAACATTCAATTCCTCATTATTTAGCTTTAGGTACAGAAATTTTTCCCCCAGAAACTTTGCCCCCTTTGAACAGTGGAAAATCCATTTCAACCCTGGCTGTTGGCCATTAATCTAGTTATTTTAGCTGAAGTACATGTATTTTTAAACCCAGGAACAAAAAGGCAGTGCTGCCTTTGTATTCCATGATCTGTAAAATTTCACAAGTAGCAGTGGATATCTTTGTGAATTGGATGGGTCCCACATTTTTTTTGAGAGGGCAGCTGTCCTTTCATAGGTCACATGCTGTGTTAAGGCTTGTTAAGACCTAAATTTTTTTATATAACCTAGGATTTAGAGAAAAATCACCAGTAGTAATTAACTAATCTATTTTAATTTAGGTTTGGCACTAAGAATAAAAGGTTTAAGATACAAAGTATAAAAGGTATTAATGATCCAAGAAACACAATTTTGTTACAATCAATAACAAAAGCTTAGTATGTATTCTATCTGTTATCGCGGGCAAGGAGGATAATTTCCCAAACCAATTTCAAACACGATGACTTTCATTTCCATTCAAAGATCAATATGGATAGTCTAAGCTATAATAACTGGTGATATCACTGTTCTACTTGTGCTGTGTCTCATATGAAGAGGAATTGGTTCTAAGACAAAAGCTCAATCAGCGGGATAGGAGAATCAACTGTCAGCTGTTCCAAATAAAATGTTGACAAACAGGCTACTCAGAACCTACAGGCACTTTCCACCAGATTTCTAGCTGGCCCGTTTATCTCATTCATTTCTCTCTGCTTCCTGTAGACCTACACATCATAATTTTAAAATGAATTATACAATCTCATGATGGTTTTAACTTCCTCACTATTCAGATTTTTCTTTCATTTTTGAAATATTATTACCTTTACCAATATGGAACTATAGACTATGAAGCATAAATTAATACAATTATGACTAGGCAGATAGTTAAACTGAGCTGACTTTAAATTTCTAAGAATTGGGGACGCCTCGGTGGCTCAGCGGTTGAGCATCTGCCTTTGGCTCAGGTCATGATCCCAGGGTCCTGGGATTGAGTCCCACATCAGGCTCCCCGCAGGGAGCCTGGCTTCTCCCTCTGCCTGTGTCTCTACCTCTCAGTGTCTCTAGTGAATAAATAAATAAGATCTTTTTTTAAAAAATTCTAAGAATTGGTTTCTTTTTCCAATTCTCTACATGACCAAGGACAAATTATTTGATATTTCAGTGTTTTATTTTTCTGAGTTGAAAAATGCGGGTAATATTTACACTAGAATAAACTCTTAACAGTGATTTAAAAATCTCAAATAGAGTTTTATAACACACTTCAGATAACATAATTGTCCTTGAAATTTTCAATATTTTATTCTATACAATCTCATAAATTAATCCAGCAATGTTACAAATGCTTAAACTAATCAAGGAACATTCTAATTTCATGTGACAAGATTATCTGTTAATAAGGATAAACTGTGGGGGAATACTTCTAGATAGACATCATTTGATTGTTTTTTTGTTTTTTTTTTTTTTAAAGATTTTATTTATTTATTCATGAGAGATACACAGAGAGAGAGGCAGGGACACAGGCAGAGGGAGAAGCAGGCTCCATGCAGGGAGCCCGATGTGGGACTCGATGTGGGACTCGATCCCAAGACTCCAGGATCACACCCAACCCTAGGCAGGCGCTTAATTGCTGAGCCACCCAGATGTCCTGATAGACATCACTTGAAAATCTTCTTCCCTCCTTGTGTTGTTTGTTGGAAGCTGCTGTTCCTGTACTAACATCATCAGTACTTGATTATGTCCTCTGCCTTTAGGGAAAATATTAGTGAGTAAATTTGGCAAAAGAGCAGTTGCTTGTAGGCTAACAGATGGTCAGAAGAATCCTGTTTTCCATACCCATCTTGAATGGGAAGCACAAACCAAGTAAAGGAAAATAAGACAACAGAGATGTTTTGTTTGAAGCATTAAGTTACAGCAAAAATACACAAGATTCAAATTTATAAAACACAAAATGCTTATCAGCCAAATGTAAATAGTATTTTGGTTTCCCTTCAGTTTGTATTATCTATCTACGCTACTAGCTATCAACTTGCAGAATATATCAATTTGTATTATCTATCATTTGTTACCTGCCATCCCAGTAGCAATGGGTCTGGGGAACACGGGATAAAAAAACTCTGAAAACAACTTGGGCAAATTAAATCACCACCTCACTAAGCCTCAATCTCCTCCTCTATAAAATGTAAATAATGATCATTTGGACCTCATGTGGGGTATGAAGATTCAGTGAGATAATAAGTACTATTTATAGAAGACTGATGTGCTTTTCCAAGCACTTGACATTTAGTGCACACCGAATCAATCGTAGTAATTAATTTTGCAAGACAAAAGCTCTAAAATATTAGTCAACTCTTCAAATGGATGAACAGTCCCATTTCCACAGATGTTTCCAGATACTTCACTTCCTGTCTGTAACATGAAAATAAGTGATACTGGCTATTCTACCTTGAAGCATCACATCAGGACAAGAGAGACCGTGAATATATAAACCTCTAAAAAAAAGTGTGGGGTACAAAGGAAATTGAAGGTGTTTTTATTCAGTTGAGAACATTTTATTCCTTTTTTTCCATTTGGGATACACTTTGATGTTTATGTAGTGCTATTTTTCAGGCTCTATGCTTATTTTCTTTTTAGAGGATTTCTTGTAATATTACTCTTGACTTTTTATGAACATCTTCTAATAGCAGTAAAATATTGACCAATTCTACTCAGGCAAACAAATATGTGACCTTCTTCTCTTTCCCTTAAAAAGAAAAGAAAAAGATTCCTCAACTACCTGTGTCCTCACAGGTATAATGGTTAACACTACCATATTGATTTCCTTCAGTGTGAAGGAATTAAAACATTGCAGAACAATATTACCAAACCACAGGATGCTTTAACCACCATGGCCAAGTCTCCCCAGAGAACTATCAATTAAGAATGCTGTTCATTTTCTACTTTTATACGTACATATATTTAGTTATGAATGACCTATACTTTTGCTTCATGCATTTTAATAAATGGTATCATAATACATTTCACTCTTATATTTTTTTATTCAGTATTATGTTCCCAAGAGCTGTCCACCTCATTATCTATTGACTGGTCTATTCCTATTTTACTTCTGTAACTTCCCACTGTGGTAGCTAGCTTTAGGTGTCTGCATGCCAGGTACCCAGTCAGTCAATTAGATACTAATGTGGGTGTTGCTCTGAAGAAATTCTATACATGTGGTTAACATCTATAATCAGTTTAAGTATTATCCTCAATAATCTGGGTAGACTTCATTTAAATCAGCGGAAAAGCCTTTAAATAAAACTACGGTTTCCCTGAGGAAGACTCCATTCTGCTTAAGCCCTGCAGTGTACGCTTCTAGCCTGTCCTACAGATTTCAGACTTCCTAGCTCTCACAATCAATTAGGCTAATTTCTTTACTTCCTGATTGGCATTTAGATGGCTTATAAGTTTTGGCTAATATAAAGTATGTGGCAAGGGACTATACACATCTCCTTGTACACACAGGTACAAAGAAATTACCTAGAAAAATAATTGCTAGGACATAGGGTATGTGACAAATTTTTCAATTTTGTTAGATACCACCAAACACCCTGGAGAAAGAAGCTGTAGTAACGTGTGCTCCCATAACCAGCTGTCACACTTTTTTTCCTATGAGTGAAAAATAGTACCTTTTATAAAGAACCTTAACTGCTTCCCCTGTCAGCATCAAAAAAGTATACATGACTGAAAATATCTGATAGAAAAGAAACAAGGAAAGGTAGTTTACTCATACATTATCATGGTTTTAGCCTCAACTCTCACAGATTAACGTTATCAGAGTGTTATCCTTTTAACAGTAGGGTAGGGCACGCAAAGCCTGTGTATTTCCCATAATCAAGCAGGTTTGGGCTCTGGCCACTCCCTCCTCTGCCTCAAATCACCGTGCTCCAGGCACAGTGGCCTCTGGGCTGTTCTCGGAACAGACCAAACCCATTCCCACAACAGGGATTTTGTACTTGCTCTCCTTCCGCCTGAAGGCTCTCCTCCTGGACACCCAGCCACCAGTCTTTAGCTCCAAACCTCTGAGACACTTTCCTCCACTTGGCTCCTACCATGTCTAGTAGGACCTCTAACCTCCCACCATCACCCCCTAACTCTGTTCCTTGCTTCTCTTCCTTCAAAAGGCTGTTCACTACCCCACAGGATACAACCAATCTGTTTAGTGTTTCCTTAACAGGAATTGCATATAAAATAAGGCCAAGGACCTGTGGCATCAAGAACAGTGCCTGGACCACCAATGCCCAAAATGTACTCAGCAGCAGTTTTTGATTATTGTTGTTGTTACAGAAGAGATGTATGTGCTCATGGATGAATCAAGCTGCACGGTGTGCCCTCAGCTCATCTGAACATAATGCAACAGACACAATGACCCAGCGGGCCAATTAGCCATGAAAATCAGGCATGAGGTAATACACTGCTTGTAACTTCATTAGCTCAAAGTAACAGCTCCAACTGAGGGTCACAAAAGTAGTAAGGCTCTGCTCTATACCTACTAAGTCCTAACAAGCTTACAAAATCTGAAAATGCCAGGGTTTTCCTTGTGAATTTTGCCTTCCCAACTCTATGTTTCTCCAAGTTGGCTTTTAAATTACTTTTTAAGTATTAGACAGTAACGTGGCCCTCAAAAAAGTATCTTGTTAGGGGCACCTGGGTGGCTTAGTCAGTTAAGCAACTGGCTCTTTGGGCTCAGGTCATGATCTCAGGGTCCTGGGATCAGGCCCCATGTCAGGCCTGGCACTCAGTGTGGAGTCTGCTTCTCCCTCTCTGGAAATGTTCACCAACTGGCGAACAGATGAACAAACACGGTACACCCATAAATGGATTATTCAGCCATAAAAAGTAATAATGTACCAATACATACAACATGGATGAACATCATGCTGAAAGAAGGTAAGTCACACAAGACCACATATTATATGATTCAATTTATATGAAATACCTAGTAAGACAAATCTATAGAGACCAAAAATACATTAGAGGTTGCCTGGGACTTGGGATGAGAATGAAGAATGACAGCCATGGTCACAAAGGACCTTTATAGCATGATGAAAATGTTATAAAATTGGATTGTGGCGATGGTTGTACAATTCTGTTCCTTTTACTTAAAAAAAAAAAAAAAAAACCACAACACCCCACTGAATTGTACACTTATAGTGAGTGATTTTTAATGAATTACACTTCAATTAAGCCTTTTTTTTTGTTTTTGTTTTTTAAAGGAAAATAGCAGTAACAAAAACCCTTGACTCTCCTTAACGTTCCAGGCTGCTAAAGGCTCAGGCTTTAAATCCTTAATGCTATGGAATGTCACAAAGCTATGTGTCTTTGTTCATTCCTTGGTTCGTTCTAACTAGCCTGCCCACAAAGAGCCAGAGATGCAGGCCATCCACTGTACTTTGTGAACGCTGGTCCAAGACCATACAGAAAACTCCTACTGGTCTGCAATCATTTATGCCCATGTACCTGTTAGCAGGAACTTCTCCTCCTAGAGTGAAAATCAATTAGATCCATTAGTAGAAAAAGATAACCCAGCTATTTTGAGGCAAATCTCCTGCTGGATTAGCAGCTGTCTTTCCAGCTATCATTGGGGAAGGAGTTTGGCAAATGTCTCTCCAGGCAAAAAAAAAAAAAAATCCTTTCTGTGTCCTTCAGTAAGGGTAATTTCATTGGAAATCTTTAGCTCACAGATAAAATTCTCCATAAAAGTTTCTATGACTTAGACATTGTTTTGCCTACATTCTTCCTTTCCACTCTCCCCCTCACATCCAGGCTTTGGTTTATAAGTTTTTTTGTTTGTTTTTTAGATTTGAGAGACTGTGTGTGTGCGTGCACACACTCACACACACACACACACAAGCTGGGGGGTGGGTGGAGGGGGGTAGGCAGAGGGAACAGCAGACTCACCGATGACCAGGATCCCAGACCATGAGATTATGACCTGACCCGAAGGCAGATGCTTAACTGACTGAGCCCCTCTGGTGTTCCATAAGTAATTATTTCTGCAAAAGTGGTTCTTCAGAGTGCAAAAGGCATGCCAGAAATGAAGCCACGACACCCTCAGGGTTACATGGCTCCATCCCTTGCAACATGACCTGAGCAAGAGAAGCTGCTGGGCCAGTGATCAGCAAAGCACAGGGCCATCTCTTTGGGCTTAGCTTCTCTTGGAAGAATGTTCTCCAAAGGTTCTGAGAGCACCTATTAGATCATGAGCTCCTTAAGAACCAACTGAGTGATGAGACCCAGTGTAATCATCCAGAAAATTATGTATTGCTACCTCTTAAGATACATTACCAGAAGCAATAACATTTCCATGACCTTTTATTTCACTGTTCAAAGAAAGACTTCTTTCACAAACTCCACTTTCTCTATTCTCTCCTCATTTAGGCAGCAAGAATTGTAGACGCAAAAGCAGTTAAGAGGGTGGCCCCAGTGGCTCAGTGGTTTAGCACCGCCTTCAGCCCAGGGCATGATCCTGGAGACCTGGGATGGAGTCCCACATCAGGTTCCCTGCATGGAGCCTGCTTCTCCTTCTGTGTCTCTGACTCTCTGCGCTGTGTGTATTCTCATGAATAAATAAATAAAATCTTAAAAAAAAAAAATAAAAGCAGTTAAGATGCTTAAAAAGATCCCATACTGGCAGGAGAAAAGAAGTATGTTCTTGTAACTGTTCAAGCCTTTTGGATGAAATTATCAAACCAATCAAGAGAATTCAGTCCCAGAGCTATCCCACTCAGTAAATTAGTATAAGAATCTAGGTACTCAATTGTTTTGTTTTGATTGGGGAGGGAGAAACATGTCACAATCTGAGTTCATGACCATCCTTGATAAAGTAACTGGAAGAAAAAGTCATGGCCTGAATCCTGTTCAATAGTACAAAGTATCATTCTACTTTAAATACTAGACAAAAGTTTTACATTTGTCTGTAGATTTTAAGATTTTATTGATTGATTCATAAGAGACACAAAGAGAGAGGCAGAGACACAGGCAGAGAGAGAAGCAGGCTCCATGCAGGGAGCCCGATGTGGGACTCGATCCTGGACTTGAAACCACTTTCCCTTATAGTTTAAATGCACACTTTTATACTGGGTCTAATGTCCAGGTGCTATATAGAACACGACTAAGTTATAGATTTTCATGGCAGGGTGAAGCTACCTTTTGGGGCTGAAAACAGGCGTTCCTAACCTTAGCAATTAGCAAGCTATCAGACACTATAACTATGTCTGGCCCACCCTGGCCTTAATGGGACAAAGTATTTGGGGACCCTACCCCAGAATTGAAGTAACTTCTGGACCTTGCACTTCAGAGGGAGTAATACCTGGGAGAATGAAGAAAAAAAATCACTTCTTGAAATTCCAATTATGAAGACATCAGTTTTCTTTTTTCTGCTTGGTTCACAGAGGTGCAGGTTCCCATTTTTAAGAATGGAAACATAATTCCCCCCATAGCTACAGTACCAAGATGACAATTACATAACTCTCAATCAGAATCTGAAAATGGGCCTCTCTTCTAGTATCTCCTATGGGTGGGGAGTAAGAAGGGTAGTATGGCAAGTTTATACAACATGTATTTAGGTTTCATTCCACTAACTATAAAGTCTTCTCATGTTTGGGCCTTTGAAACTACTATATATGTATGTGTTCAATCTTTTTTATATACCTACAATGAAGTGAACCCTGTCCTATGCTGGACATACAGAACACAAAGATGAATGAGGAAAGTATTCTAGCTCTTGTAAATGCATAGTCTAACAGGGAAACAGGGGGCGCCTGGGTAGCTCGGTTGGTTAAGCATCTGCCTTTATAGCTCAGGTATAAGATAGCTCAGAGTCCTGGGACAGAATCCTGCATCAGGCCCCCTGCTCCATGGAAAGTCTGCTTCTCCCTCTTCCTCTGCCTGCCACTCCCCCTGCTTGTGTGCACACCCACGTGCTTTCCTCTCTGTCAAAAAATAAAATCTTTAAAAAAAATAGGGAGACAGGTATTTAAAAAAAAGGCAATTCAGATTGACATGTTAAAAATAAATGCAAATATCTTTAATATTATATATCAGAAATACATAATTTTATCACAAATTAGTATCTATTAAGGAAACAGCAATGATTAAGTTACTGTCTTTTAAAAATTTTTTTAAAGATATTTATTTATTTATGAGATACACAGAGAGAAAGAAAGAGAGGCAGAGACACAGGCAGAGGGAGAAGCAGGCTCCATGCAGGGAGCCCGACGTGGGACTTGATCCCAGGTCTCCAGGATCAGGCCCTGGGCGGAAGGCAGCGCTAAACCACTGAGCCACCCGGGCTGCCCAAGTTACTGGGTTTAAAATAGCTGTCAACAGATATATACTTTGAAGGCTATAGAGCACACTAGACTATTTGGTTGAGCGTTCTTACCTGCCTACTTATTGTTTTTAAAAGGTGTGTCATGGAATAAAAAGCAAGCAACGAATTTACAGGAAAGCATTCTCAAGTGCTGAGTTGCATTTGTTTAGAAAGCCCTTAAGTATGCAACAGGAACTTTACTAGATCAAAGTACTGATGATTTCATACAGCAAATAACATTCTCTTTTTAGTTCCAAATGCTATTCTTACATCATATCTCAAATAATTCTAGTTGAACTTCCCTCACCCAGGCCCTGTAAGATGGGTTATTCTGTTCTGCATTAAAATTGCAGCCCTGGGACACCTGTGTGGCTCAGTGAAGTGTCCAGAATCTGACTCTTGATTTCAGCTCAGGTCATGGTCTGAGTTGAGGGATTGAACCCAGCACGATGCTCTGTGCTCAATGCTGCTCAATGAGGAGTCCGCTTGGGATTCCTTCCCTCTGCCCCTCCCCCAACTCACCGGGGTGCTTGCTTAAAATAAATCTTAAGCCTGCAGCCCTTGCAATCTGAAAAATACTGTTCAAAAACATAATTTAAAAATACTTTCAGTTCATTACATGTAGTTCTCAGATACCAGTGAGAGGAATCAAAACTTTTTTTTTTGTTTCTCATCTAATTCTCTTATTTATACCCAACTTTCCAAAGACTTCTTACAACCTGCCTTAAAAACTCCTCTTGAACTTAACCTGCACATGCATTTATTTTCTCCCTTTCTTCCAATAAAATAAAGTCCAAAGAACTAAATTGATAAAGACTGGATCCCTGGGAGAGAGGGTGGGGAAGAAGCAAGGAAACATAACGCAATATTGGGCAAGCCAAGGAGGAAGGGAAATGCTGGACAGATGAAAACTTTGGCATTTTTGTCCTGTCATAAGACATAAACTCTAGAAAAGCACAGACTGTTTTCTTCTCCAGTGTGGTTCCTAGTGGTGATCATAGTGCTTGGCACAAATGTGGTACATAGGAAAACTGGCACATCTGTAACAGGTGCTCAGAACATCATAGCTATTACTACCAGTGCTAGCTCAGTCCCCCTGGCCACCAAGGTGAGGATTTTAGCTACAACTGTGTGATAAACATAGATCTTCCGTATTCAACAAATTTTTCTGAGTTCTGTGCACAGAATTGAGGGATTCAAAAAAAAAAAAAAAAACCCTCAAGAAGTGTATAGCTCATTGACAGAAAAATGTGTACCAATAATATCAACACTATTCTTTTATCAAATATTTACTCAGTGCTGCCTCTATGGCAGTCAGTCTACTAGATACTGGGGATAAGCAGTAAGCAAAATAGATGAAAATCAATGCTCTTATGGTGGCTACACTCCAGTAAACACATGCTTCTGCTAACAATTAACACACTAAGAGCTTTCATGTATTATAGTGTTCAATCTTCACAATAACCAGAGGTAGATACTACTATCTTTAAGTACAGATGAGAAAATTGAAGCACAAGGTCAAATGGAGGAATATGACTTTAAGTACATACAAAAATCTGGGATAAGACAAAAGAATGGACTGGTTAGCTGCATAAGCAGTCTTCTCAAAGAGTTTAACAATTGGACTGAGTGTCCTGTAAGAACGTTTTGCATATTTTAAATGTGTTTACATGTTTATACATTTAGAAATGTTGATGTCCTGCACCAAGCTGCTCTGAGCGTTAAGATGAAGCCCATGACAAAATATACCATTTGATCAATTAAAACCATTCAAGTTTTATTAAAACAAACAAACCCACACAGATAGGGGCACCAGCTGACTCTCAGTTGGTAGAGTGTGTGACTCTTGATTTCAGAGTTATGAGTTCAGGCCCCATGTAGGCATAGAGCTTAATTTTAACATATATATATTTATCTTTTTATATATATTTATATATACATAGATGACATATATACATATAAAAGCACTTAAGTAAAAGGAATTATCATTGTGATTTTCCCGGTTTTCCTTTACCATTTGAGTTTCTGTGCCCAGTAACAGATTGGTCAGTGAGCTTAGGTCTCATGCATCTGTACCTGATAAGAATACGAAGATGACCAGGGTTGTCTCCTGCAGTCTCCCTCCACACAGGCAGAGGCTTCCCTTCTCCTAACTCAGGATGGGGCTGCTCCAGCCTCAAGGCCAAAGAGAAGCACTTAGAGTGGCTGGTAGCCAGATACATCATCTGAGATCTGTTCTGACCCCCAACTCCAACCTTTTCCATGTTTATTATTCTAGACATGTTTATGTGTTCTAATCATCTGAACTTTTATCCTTACTTACCTCTGACAAGTTATTACTACTTTTGTACCTTTTCTTGTCCTTGTTATTACTGCTTTTATACCTTTCAAGTATACAGTTGCATCTAAAAGGATCAGCTGCTTATAACATCAGAAAAAGACTCTTAAAAGATAGCTATAAGAACTGGAATTTCAGGGTTCTCGGTTTTGTTGCATTCTCTTCTGCTGCATTCAGTCTCAGGTTAGTAAATGTTAAAGATGTACTCCAATAAGCAGTAATTAAGAGAAAAACAGTGAGACTTTAGGTTTATCTTTGAAAGGTCAGAAAATGGCACATTTTAGCTTAGTTTTCAAAACTTCTTACCCATTAAAATGGTACATCAATTTCTTTTTTAAAAGCTTAAAATTATAAAAGTAATCCACTTACAAAAGAAAATGTAAACACTCTAGAAGGCAGAATAAAAGTGACAAGTAAGTCTCCTTCCCCCTGCCCTATAGTTTAACCTCTGCTATACTTGGGTATTTTTAGTGAAGAAATTGCTCTTGTTTAGGGACTTTTAAACCTCCAAAGCACCATATAAATAGTTTAAGCAATAAACCTGAGGGCATCTTTACCCCTAGGCTGCTCTCCTTAAAGCACAGGTAGCTCTAAAAGGCTGGGAGCAATCAGATCTCTGAGAAGTGCTCATTTGTTTTGTTCCTTGGATTGGGAACACCTCCTGGTAATATTTTTCATTTATTTTTGAATGAGAAAGGAACCAGCAACTTTTTATCTCATTTACATAAATCTCACCTGTATCCATAAGGATGTGAGGCAGCTATTAAAACCAGAACACAGTCTCTAAAATAATAATAAACCAGAAAGACAGACTCAAGGTCTGAAGTATAAAATCAAGGCTGAGGAAAATAAGAAAATACACAGGCCTCAAGAACCACAGAGCTATAATTATTCTGTACACATCTCTAAGTACAAAGTTTATGGGGGAAGTTATACTCAATAGCAGAAGATGTGGAATCTCAGGTATCATCCTGGTCAATGTTCACATGCTATTATACATTATAGCTATACATGTTTTACTAAAAAAACAAGAACAAAAAACCCTGTATAGGTTATAAAAAAGGAAGTGGCTTTGAAAGACCTACTTAATTGGTTGGGGTTCAAGAAAGGTACATTCTCACAGAATCAGATTAAGTATAATTTGGGGCATGTTTTCCAGAGGGCATTTTGCAATGTGTAGCAAATATGCTTTAAATTGCACCTACCCTTTGACCCACAACTCCCTTCTGGGCATTGAGCTTAAAGAAAACATCCCGGATTTATGCAAAGCTTTACTTACAATGATGTTTGGTACAGTGCTTTAATAGCAAAGTGCTGGCAGCGATCTTATGTCCGGTAAAAGGGGACTGGATCAATAAATTGTTGATAAAGAACGGAATACTGTGGAGTCAGCAAGCTGATGAGGCACAGATTACTGACTGACACAGACAGATGGACTAAAAACTATCACAAAGTGTGACAGTAAGAGTTAATATTGTTCTCTCTGGATTGTGAGATCCAGATGACTTACTTTCAGTGTGAATTCCACAATTTTTGTGAATAATTTTCTAGTATCAGAAAAATACAGTTTAAAAAGCCTCAGAGATTAAAACCAACACACACATAAAAAACATATAATATGGGGATCCCTGGGTGGCGCAGCGGTTTGGCGCCTGCCTTTGGCTCAGGGCGCGATCCTAGAGACCCGAGATCGAATCCCATGTCGGGCTCCCCGTGCATGGAGCCTGCTTCTCCCTCTGCCTGTGTCTCTGCCTCTCTCTCTCTCTCTCTCTCTGTGACTATCATAAATAAATAAAAATTAAAAAAAAACATATAATATGAATGTGGGAAATGCTGAGAAGCAGGATTTGGGGGATTTGTTCTCCAGCATGTACAATGTAAGTGGGGGAAAAGACCCAAATTAAAATGGTCATTTCCTTCAGAAAGTACTATTAGTCTTGAAGCCTCTTAACTGTAACTCACTGAAATTCTTTTTAAAAAACTAGTCTATTAAGCCCATAATAGTAAAGTAAGTACATTTTCAAGAGAAGTCAAGCAGAAAGAAAGGGAAAGGTGCTTTAATACTCAAATGAACAAGAAAATTCAATTAACTGTAACTCTGCACCCCTGCCCCAGCATTCATTTGTTAAAACATGGCTCTTCTATGCCTTGAAAACCCCTTATGCAATAAAACCTTTTGATGTGTTCAACTACAATAGTTTTAGAGCCTACTAAACTTAAATTTGTTTTACTTTACTGAATACCACAGCTGAATGGCCTCTCTCAGACCCACATTCCCTAGGTTCTAGGTTCTACTTTCTGACCGGAAGTACCCCTTAGGGAGTCAGCCTTCAGCAGATTGCACTGCAGGCATCCAACCAGCAAACCTGGGGCAGTTTTGTTTTGAATTTTAAAATCTTATTTGCATACACTCAAACTGTATTTTTCTGATACTAGAAAATTTCCAAAATTTTTGTGAATATTCACACTGAAAGTAAAAGGAAAGAAATTATCAGCTGTTGCCAAGAATGAGCTATTGGAACTCTGGTACAACTATTTTGGAAAACTGCTAAATACTCAAATACTTTATAACCCAACAATTCCACTCCCATGTATGCATATACCCATGAAAAATGAGGGCCTATGCCCATCAGGCATGTACTAGAACGTTCATAGCAGCACTATTCACAATATCCTGGAGTAGTCTGAAAACAATCTGAAAGCCTCTCACGAGAATAGATAAATGGTGATATATTTGCCTAGTACAACACTACACAGTAATAAGAATGAACTACAATTACTCCAACAGGGGTATATCTTACAAACACATTGGGTGAAAGACGTCAGATGACATGGGCCAAACTAATCAGTGCTGTTGGACGTTAAAGAGAGTAGTTATCCTGGAGGAAGCACAGTGACTGGAAGGGGGCATAAAAGGGACTTCAGGAGGGCTTGGTCATGGTTTGTATCTTGATCTGGATGTTGGTTATACACATGTGTTCAGTTAGAGATGATTTTGGGTTTTTGGGTTGTTTTTGTTTTTGTTTTTTTTAGTTAGAGAGGATTTTGTGAGCTATATACACCAAAGCACACCTTTCAAAATGTATAATTCAATAAAATGTTTAAGAAATAAAATTTACTTGCAAATGTCAACAGATAAGTTAATGTTTCTGTAGCTTTTATAATAATTTTTACTTTTGAACTACAGAATAAATAGCTGTGTGGAATGCTGATGAAAAACAAAAATCCAATTTGTTGGAATTCCATGCACATTAGGTTTCCCCTGCAGGTCTGCCTGTGGCTCATTATAACGGAAGTGCCAGGCAAGAATTAATGCCCATTACTGGAATAATGTAACAAATGTAAACTCAAAAGCAACCTGAAACTTATAAATGGTATCACCTGGCCAAGTGTTCCCAGCCTCCCAAGCTTCATAATAAAGGACATTGCTCTGTCTACATAGTAATAATGTTATCATAGTTCTAAAACCTCTTTCCAATCAGGAAAAAATGTATGACAGAAAAAGACAACCATTGTTTGTCTTTCTATTTTCATTTTACCAGACAAAAAGCTACAATACGGGGCTGTTTAGTTTAATATTTGATACCTGGCAACTCTTTCTGCTGCTGCTACTGGCACCTGATTCTTACTGTCCCCTTTTATGGTCATCATGGAGCCAAGAGCAATGTCTGGGCCTTTGCAAATCCCATTTTATCTTCAGCATACCTGAAGAAAGTAGTGTTCTGGGAACAGATGAAGCGATCAAATAGTGTATACAGCTATTGCAATAAACACACAAGACAACTGAAACCTTCACAAGCTGGACCTGTATACCACAGTCCACACTGGAAGACAACTAGGTAGGGACTTTCACTTCCACATCTCCAATTAAATCCAAGTCCAGAAAATAAAGAACCATTAAAAAAACAAAACCCAGTATACATGCTGAGATGCTTGCTTGACCCGATTAAAGAACAAAAGTACCTCATTTTTTTATTAAACAAATTTTTGTTCAAAACAAAGATGGTGGACAAAATGGCAGAAAATCCTGACATCTTAGATCACCAAATTATGAAAAGGCATTTGATTTGTGAATTTGTTGCTCACTAGAGACTAAACTACTTTTCAAAAAGGAGAGGGATGGAAGCTGGCAGGGTAAAAAGCATGTGGATACTGGTCCCTCCTAGACTTTTGGGCCTCAGTTTCTCAAAAGTAACAAAATCCACATCCACCTCCAGGGTTGATGTATAACTAGAATGAAACAAATGCTCTATGTAAAGTATCAAGTAATAGCCTAGGTATTTACTAAATAAATCAAATAAATGTTCACATAATCAACAAACCCGCACACCTACTACATGCCCAGTAACTGTTCAGAATATAACAAAGCCAAGCTCTTTTCCTTTGGGAGCTAATATTCTAGTTGGAGAGGGATGAGAGATAAATGAATGTTCATGTAAAATGTCCTAAGCACTACACAGGAAAGGTAAAGTTGGGTGGGACTGGGAGATGGATGGTGTTGTCTACAATTTTGAAGAGTTGTTTGAGCAGACCTCTCTGAGAAGATGACATTTAAACAAAGACTTGGGATCCCTGGGTGGCGCAGCGGTTTGGCGCCTGCCTTTGGCCCAGGGCGCAATCCTGGAGACCCAGGATCGAATCCCACATCGGGCTCCCGGTGCATGGAGCCTGCTTCTCCCTCTGCCTGTGTCTCTGCCTCTCTCTCTCTCTCTGTGACTATCATGAATAAATAAATAAAATCTTTAAAAAAAATAAAAAATAAAAAAAAATAAACAAAGACTTATGTGCCCTTTTCTCCCTCCTTTTTAAGTGACATTTTTCCTCTTCGCAGCTGCTTAGCAAAAGTAAAATAGGTATAGATGACCTCATACTCATCTGTCCTCAACTTCCTAAGACTTTAGCAGTTGTAAGTTCTAGGAAGGTTGTGGTTACTCTTAATTAAAGGTTTTTTTGAACTTTACTTCTTCCTCATACCACTAAAGCATGTACTCATCAGAAAACCATGCAAAATCACAAGTAAGCATTGAGGGCAAATTATGGGCATACTATGTGGATATGGGGAGGAATCTTTGGCTGAACTCTAATTAGCAACAGTAACATTACTTGACATTTTGGGGCTTATTATCATACCATTTGTTTATGAAGCCATAAAACACACATCCTCCTGGGATTCAGTATGGGTCTCTAGTAGTCATTTGTCTAAGTACACATTTTAGAAAACTCAGCAAATGTGTAAATAAATACTGAAAGATATTTGATACTGCATACAGAGAATTACACTTTATAATCCCCTACTTTTCCCCAAAGAATTTATTCCTTTATTTCAAAGTTGGAGAAATTTGAGTATTAAAAAAAAAAAAATCTAAAATCCATACTAGCAAGTCATTAAATCTCATTTGCAGGTGCTTTTGTCAACACACCTGCTTATATTTCTATTAGCAAAACACTGTAGACTGTTAGGTAACATAAAGGAAATCGCTTAAAAAAAAAAATTAGATTCAGTCAGTTAAGCATCCAACTCTTGATTTCTGCTCAGGTCATGAACTCAGGGTCCTGAGATTGAGCCCTGGCATCCAGGCTGCGTGCTAGACATGGAAGCTGCTTAAGATTCTCTTTCCCTTTTCCCCTCCATCCTCCTCCCTCCCTCTCTAAAAATAAAATGAATTAATTTAATTAAATAACTAGACTCATCACACTGTGAGTTTACAACATTAAGCTTAAATTGTTTTTAGCTTTGGTTGTCAGGGGGGTGGGGTGGGGAAGAACTCAATGAGGTGGTGGTGAAGGATTTCAGGATTTCAATCAGATCTGCAAATGTAAAATTTCACTATGCATTTCCATCATAGCCAAAACATGAGCCAGCAGTATTCACTTCGTAGACTATATATATATACTTGCTGTCTGGAGCTGTAAATTCTTTTATCGTCACTCAACATAAAAAAACATGTTCCCAAAACGTGAATGAAAAAATGGTGATTAAACTTTATCAATAAACATTTGTGAGCTTTTAAAGATTTTTTTAAAAAAAATTTTGATTCATGAGAGACACAGAGAGGGAGGAAGAGAGGTAGGCAGAGGGAGAAGCAGGCTCCCCACAGGGAGCCCAACGTGGGACTCCATCCGGGTTCCGAGATCACGCCCTGAGCCAAAGGCAGATGCTCAACCACTGAGCCACCCAGGTGTCCCACATTTGTGAGCTTTTAATATGTTTTAAGACACCTGGGAATGGAGAGCAGTAACTGGTCTCTAATGTTCAGTGTATAACTTCTCAAACCATAAAAATGACCTACACTGCCTGTTGTCTATAAATATGTATAACTCAAACTGTGAAATCCATACGTTTTGCATCCTGCCCCAGTTCTTTGGGGTTGGCACTTGTGGCACTACAAATCACTTGGGTACAGCCCCTCCACTGAGTCATTGTTAAAAGTGAAAGGAAGAAGTGGGAAGGGGGGGGGGGAGCAAAAGTTACTTCAGAGCATCTGATTGCTTGTCTCAAATTGATCTATCATCCTAGATTCAAAGATAGATGCGCCTGTCTTCTTGGAGGCAACTTTGGTGTTCACGTGGTTTTGTGCCCCACTGGATATTTAGACTGCCTGAAATCTGCAATGATCTGCGTTCCTCAACTGCATACTTTCCTTAACTGACAGTTATCAGAGTAGCTCCAATTCCCCCAAGTCTAAAAATGTTTTATTTACACACTGTCAACCCCAACCATCTTCAGAAATCATTTAAAATATTAACAAACTCAATACAGATGTAAAATCCTAACATTCCAATTTCTGGGAATTCTAAAAATTGCCCTCTATTAAGACAATACAGTCACTTAGAGACCAAAAATGCTGTGTCAACTATGGATACCATATCTATCCAAGAAGTATAATTCACGTTGCCTATTTGTGCCTGATTTCCGATGAAGGGAATCAATATTTTGAACTCAAAGGATAGATTACGCGTGTACTTTCAAGCTTTTCCTTATTCTTATCCTACAACAGGCAATAAACCTCTCTGATTTCAGGAATTCACGCAGACCTTGCACGAGGGCTTAAAAATAAAATCTATAAAAGTGACCACACTGCGGGCATTAAAAATGGCTGCAATTTGGAGAAGTTGTGTTCGACGAGCCGACGCCGAATTAAAACCAAA
Organism: Canis lupus dingo; assembly: GCF_003254725.2. Classification (NCBI taxonomy): domain Eukaryota; kingdom Metazoa; phylum Chordata; class Mammalia; order Carnivora; family Canidae; genus Canis; species Canis lupus. The sequence goes on along the minus strand of NC_064248.1, from coordinate 10,796,535 downwards.
GTCGTTTTGCAGATGATTAAACACGTATCTTATTTCAACTGGAATTCATTTACAAGTACTTCGCTGGCCACTAATCCTAAATCTGTGTCTGTTTCTGGGGAAAAAACGCTCTTCCGCGAGGAACGCAAGTTCAGAAGAGTGACCGTCAAGGCGTTCCTGAAGGTTAGGTGGATCTCGTCAGGTCGCGGCGGGAGCGGACGGCGGGAGCCCGCGGCGCCCCCCAGAGGCGCCCCCGGCGCGGCCAGAACCCCGCCGCCGGACCCCGACGCTGCTCTCGCGTCCCGGGCAGCTCGGCCGCGGCGGCCGCGCCGGCGCGACTCGCACCCGGAGGGGAAGCGGGGCAGCGGGGCAGCGGGCCGCGGCCCCCAGGCACCGGGCAGACCCCTCCCGCCTCCGCCGTCCCCCGCCCCTCTACCCGTCCCGCGGCGCGGTGAGTGCAGGAGGGCGTCTCCAGCGCCGGGAAGGGGGCGGGGAGGGTGTTCCCGCGGGAAGTCCCCCCTCGTCCCTGCCTCCCCCCCGGCGACGACCGCGAGCCGGCCCGGGCCTCCCCGAGCCCCCCGACTTCCATGGGCCCCGGCCTCCCCGCACCCCCGGCCGTGCTGAGCTCGCTTACCCGGTAGGTGCTCTCCGTGAGCCGGTTCACCTCCTCCGGCCCCCGCGACATGGCTGCAGCCGCCCGGCGAGCCAACGCGGGAGGACGCGGCCGGGCCTCGTGGCCGCCCGAAGCCTGGGAGGCGGGAGCGCCGGGGCGCGGCTGAAGGGCCCTCGAGGGTCGGCTACTGCCACAGCCGTCGGCGCCGAAGTGCCGCCGCGCTCCTCCGCCGCCAAAATGTCAAAACTTGTAGCGGCGCCGCCGCCGCCGCCGCCGCCGCCGCCGCCCGTGAGGAACTGAGGAGAAGCGGCCTGACGCGGCTGGGCGAGCGCGGCGGGCGGAGCGGCCCCACCTGAGGCGCGCCGGGCGGGCGGGGCCGGGGTGGGCGGGGCGGCCCCACCTGAGGAGCGCGGGGTGGGCGCGGCCGACAAGCCGGGGCGGGCGGGGAGAAGGCGGGCCGAGCCGGGGTGGGCGGGGCAGCGAGCCGGGGTGGGCGGGGCGGAGGCGAGCGCGGCCGAATGGGCGGGGCGTCCCCACCTGAGGCGCCCGAAGCGGGGCGGCCACCCCTCGCCCTTTTGCGGCGGTCAGAGAGCTCCGGTGACGCAGCGCCTCGGCCTCGGGTCCCGCGAGGCGTCGGTACCTCGCGATGCTGTTCTTCTTGGACAGAGCCCGCACGGGGAGCGGTGAGGCCCCGAGACCCATGTTTTCCCCGGGTGCCCCTCAGTGCTGTCTTTTGGGGGCTGCGAGAAGAGGGAGCCACTTCTCCCGGTTGTATCAATTTCCCTGCTTGACCCTCGTCCTGAGCACCTCACTCGCTGACGCCAAAGATCGGAGAGATACCAGGGCATGGGCTCTCAGAGACGGAGGAAAGGGCTGCCACCTGTAGTTTTGGAGGCTCCCGATGTATTAGAAACTTAATAAATGCCGAGATCTGGTTGCAGAAACTGCAGGGCGTTTTTAAACTTTGCATTAAGAGTGAGCTTTAACTCAGTGCAGTACAGCTGTGCTCTTCACGAGATCCTTACTAGATTTAAGAAACCGTGATGAGCTGACCTGTTGTGGAGGTAACTCTTCCTTGGGGCGCTCAGTGTGAGCAGGTGCGTGGGTCCTGAGGCTCCCTAATCCGTCGGCGCCCCAGCCCCAGCCCAAACCCCGAGGATCCAGAAGAACAGGCTTCTCCCAGCAGGAACCACGGCTTGATATCTGAGACATCCTCCCAACAAGGAGGTCTTCTGGTTTTTGAATTTTTTCATTTGGGTGCAATTGCATATTTTATGAACTGTCAGGATATGAGGCTTCTAACCCGCTCTTGTGATAAAGTGCAATTGGAAATGTACACAAAGGAGGCAGTGTGTGGTGGGGATGAGAACTAGGAGAAAGAGATGCAGCTGGACTTAGAAATAACCCCTTGGACTCTGGGACAATGTTATCAGGTTTTGCAAGTTATAAAACATCATGCTTGGGAATTAAAAGATGATATATTCTTGGATATTGGGGGAAACAACACATCAGCCCTAGGTTGCAGGCAGTGGAAGCAGCTGCCTCTTTCCTTAACAGATTTCTAGCATTTGACTCCTAAGATTTGCCAGGTAGGTTTCATTTGCCATATTGAGATGAACTCATGACCTTATAATTACCACCAATATGTATTAGGCTCTCCAAGTATGTCTGCTGGTTTTCATTTAAGCTTGAAAATCCGTGTCTTAACTTTGCAGTTCACCTTTTGTCTTAGCACTAACCTCTGTGCCTTCTGATGAACGGGGTCATTTCACTCTCTGCTGCAAAAGTCAGTCAACCCAGGAGCTAGAAAGACAGCAGAGGCTTAACCTTTAACACCCCACAGCTCAGCGGTGTAGTTCAGAGTCAGAAAAGAGAGATTTACAAGCCATCATAAAAGTAGCAAGTATTTCAGATGGCCTGATTTGATTGCCAAGGTTGAAATTTGACCAAAGGACCAGGTTCATAACTGTATGCAAATTGGCAAACAGATACTCAGTCTTATTTAACTTTCCTTTATGGAAATAATTTCCTGGTTAGGATCATCCTGGTCCTTTAGAAAGTCTTTCAGAATGGTCAGTTCTTAGTCTGGATGGATATTATGGATATTAAGACTAGGGCTGTTCAGCTCCCAGCTCAGGAGTTGGCCTATAGATGCCTAGTAGGTGTCTGTTGCACAAAAGAACAAGTGAATATTGATTATCTGCTCTGTGCCAGACATTCTGCTGGGGGGTGGGGGGACAGTGTAGGAGTGCAAAGTGAATTGGCCTTGACCCAAGCCTTTAATACTGTGTAAGAAGTATAATTTAAGGAGGACCGCAATGGAAGCTGTAGTTGAGACAGTCAAACTTGCTGTAGATGTAAAAAGGTGGGAGGGATGCCTGGGGTCTCAGTCAGCTAAACATCCTACTCTTGATTTTGGCTTGGGTCATGATCTCAGGATTGTGGGATTGAGCCCTGTGATGGACTCTGTGCTCAGTGCAGAGTCTGCTTGGGATTCTCTTTCTCCCTCTGCTCCTCCCTCTGCTCATGCTCTATATAAATACATACATAAATTTCATAAATTTACTTTTTATTTTTATTTTATTTTTTTAAAAATTTATTTATTTATTTGTTCATGATAGACATAGAGAGAGAGAGAGGCAGAGACACAGGCAGAAGCAGGCTCCATGCCGGGAGCCCGACGCGGGACTCGATCCCGGGACTCCAGGATCGCGCTCTGAGCCAATGGCAGGCGCCAAACCGCTGAGCCACCCAGGGATCCCCAATAAATTTATTTTTTAGAAAAAAGGTGGGAGACCTCTCAAGAGGCAATTTGCATTAGGCTCTTCAAGCACATTTGCTGGTTTCATGCAAACTTGAAATTAAACTTGACTCCATGAGACTCAGAGCAAGGAAAGTGAAATCTATGAAAGGAATGAGATGAGAAGCAGGAGAAGATGAGGAGCGGCCCCTTTGCTCAGCAGTTTTCCCCCAGGTAAGAAAGTGCTGCATCCAGGCACAGGCACCCAAGGCTTCCACTTTTAACTCCTGCTTGAATGTAAATAATCAAAAATCCTGGGCACCTGGGTGGCTCAGTGGTTGAGTGTCTGCCTTTAGCTCGGGTTGTGATCCCAGAGTCCTGGGATCGAGTCCCGTGTCAGGATCCCCACAGGGAGTCTGCTTCTCCCTCTGCCTATGTCTCTGCCTCTCTGTGTCTCTCATTAATAAATAAATAAATAAAATATTTTAAAAAATAAAAAATCCTGTTTATGAGAACAAGACTTGTAAGAAGCAATTGCAGATGGTAATCTCAGTAAGACTTTCAAAGCCACAGTCCAAATTGACTCTCGTTTTGGGGTTTTACCTTCTGAACTCAACTGCGCAGCTCAGTGAGGGGCTCTCAGAATTAACGGGTGCTCTGGCTATTCCCTGAGCCTAGAGTGTGCTCACCCCGCCCCCCAGCATTTTTCCCGTGACTTGGATTTTAGCCTAGACACCGCCTCAAAGAGGCCTTTCCTTCATCACTCAACCTGAAGGTGTTATTTTAGGCCCTCTCTGCCATGCATGCTATTTTCATTCTAGTAGTGCTTATCGCTTGCTATGGTAGGTTGGTAAACGGTTCCCCAAAGACGTCCAACCCTTGGAACTATGAGTGTTAACTTATGGCACAGAGACTCTGCAAATGTGATCAAAGGTTTTGGGAGGAGGGGATGATCTTGGATTATTTGGATTGACTGGATGTAATCACAAAGGTGCATATGAAAGGGACATAGGAGAAGTCAGAGAAGGTGTGATGACAGACACAGAGCCTGTAGTGATGTATTTTGAAAATGGAGGAAGAGGCTACAAGCCGAGGAATACAAGAAACCACCAGGAGCTGGAAAGGCAAGTGCACAGATCCTCGCCTCAGAGCCTCCAGAAAGAACTGCACCTGAGGACACTTTGATTTTAGCCCTGTAAGACGCATTTCAGACTTCTGCCCCAGAACTGTAAAAGAAGAAATACATGTTGTCTTAAGCCACTAAATGCATAGGATTTTGTTTCTGTAGCAAGGGGAAATGAATAGACTAGGTAATCTTTCCCTTGTTCATTTCTCCATCTGTAGACTCTTTCCACTCCTTTCTCCCATTAGAATGCAAATGTCACCAGGACAGGTGTGACTCCTGTCTGGGGCACTGCAGCTGATTCAGTGCCTGGCATGTAGTAGGTGCTCAAGAACTGTTAAGGAGATACATTTATGAGGCAGCCAAGATGCTCTTCACTTCACAAAAAGCAACTACATCAGGGGTTTGCTTTTCCAGCTTTCAAAGAACAGTAAACTAGACTGCAGAACAGGGTGGGGGCTCTGAAGTCCTTGACAAGAATATACAAATGTTACAATCAATTCAACAAATATCAAAGGGTAGCAAAGCATCGGCATAAATGGATTTTGAGAAAAAGTCCTGAACTTTCTACAATGGACAGAGCATTGCAGAGTAGACTCCCTGTCACTGCTGTATGAATACTCTGAGAATGTTAGCACTCAAAAAAGGGTAAATACTGGGCCACCTGGGTGGCTCAATTGTTGAGCATCTGCCTTTGGCTGGGATTGTGATCCCAGGTCCTGGGATCTAGTCTCACACTGGGCTCCTCACAAGAGCCTGTTTCTCCCTCTATCTCTCTGCCTCTTTCTCTGTGTCTCTCATGAATAAATAAATAGAATATTTTTCTTAAAAAAGTGTAAATACTCATCTATTGATAAAAACACCAAATGATGCCTGTATACTGGCATATTAATGTCTAGTAAAAGTCCTGTGAATAAGAATTAAATGCAAAATGTATTCATATACTGTAAGTGCTCTATTACTATGAAGCATTCAATAGGTTCCAGAAGGTACACGTGAAAACCAATTTTGTCACTTCAGTGGTATTTTGAGCCACTTCTGCTTTTCAACTTTGTTCAATTTTTTTCAACTTTGCTCAATTTTGTTGAAGAAAGCTCAAATCTTCATCTATCTTCTCTGTGGTTCGGTTACTGTGAAATGTACTGTGAAATGTTATTTTGTTATTTTCTATGTTATTCTGCATCACTTTAATAGTTGTTGTCTCTCCTGTCAAAGAACACTTAAACTTGTAATGAAATCAGAGCTGGAGATTTGAAAGGGTTCTCACTACTGACTTCTAGTTTATCTGGGTATAGAAATCATATTTCTCTTTTATGTTTTTCACATCTTTATCTTTCTTTGCTGTGTTCTGGATAATTTCTTCAGAATTATCCTCTGAATCATTCATTATTTCCTTGGCTGTGTCAAATTCCTATGTAATTAATCTGTTCACTGAGTTTTAAATTTTAATTTTTTTATTTCTATAATTTAGTTCTCTTTTAACTATCACTGTTTAAAAAATAGATTTATTGAGATACAATTCACATTCCATACAATGTTTCTACTTAAAGTGTACAATTTAATGGTCCTTAGGTCATTCATAAAGTTGTACAATCAATTTTAGAACATTTTCATCATCCCTAACAGAAATCCTGTCCCCGTTAGCAGTTACTCCCTATTTTCCTTCAACCCTCTCTCCTAGTGCTATGCAACCACTAAATCTACTTTCTGGTCTCTGTAGATTTGCCTACTCTGACATGTCATACAAATGCAATCATATAATATGTAGTCTTTTGTGATTAGTTTCTTCCATCTAGATAGTGTTTTCAAGGCTCATCCATGTTGTAGTATGTATCAGTCCTTAATTCCTTTTAATTGCTGAATAATATTCCATTGTATACCACTTTTATTTATCCATTCAGCTATTGATGGACATTTGGATTGTTTCTACTTTTTGGCTTTTGTGAATAATACAGCTATGAACATTTATAAGTTTTGGTGCTTCTTAGGTACATATCTAAGAGTAGATTTGCTGGGTTATTCTATGCTGAACATTTTTGAGAACTGCCAAGTGCTTTTTTTCAAAGTGGCTGCATCATTTTACATTTCTATCAGCAGTGTATGAGGGTTCAAATTTTCCCACGTTTGGCAACATTTGTTTTGTCTGTTTTTTTTTTTTAATTATTATAGCCATCATACTGGGTATGAATTGGTAGCTTGCAGTTTAGATTTGCATTCTCTAATGGCTAATCATGTTGAGCATCTTTTCTTTTTGTATTTTTTTAAAGATTTATTTATCAGAAAGAGAAAGATACAAAGTGCATGTGAGCGGAGAGAGGGGCAGAGGGAGGGAATCCCCAAGTAAACTACCTGCTGAGCTCAGAGTCCAACTTGGGACTCATTCCCACAACCTATGAAATACCAATCTGAGCTGAAACCAGAGTTGGATGCTTAACCGAGTCACCCACATGCCACTTCTGCAACTTTTCAGGCACTTATTGCATATCATCTCTGGAGAATGTCAATTCAGATCCTTGGTCCATTTTAAAATTGTGTTATGTTATCTTCTGATTATTGAGTTGTCAGTGTTTTTCATATATTCTGGGTGTAAATCTCTTATTACATATATGATTCCATTCTGTGCGTTGTCCTTTAAAACACACACAAAAATTTAATTTTACATCTTATTTACCTATTTTTTTCTGTTGTTGCTTGTGATTTTGATGTCAAGTCTAAGAAACCATTTCCTAACCCAAGATCATAAAGATTTACCATGTGTTCATCTAAGAGTTCTATAGTTTTAGCATATATATATATGCATTTAATTTTGAGTTAATTTTGGGGTATAGTGTAAGAAAAGGTTCCAACCTCATCCTTCAGCTTGTGAATATCCAGTTGCCCCAGTGCCATTTGCTGAAAAAATGATTCTTTCCCTCATTTGAATGGTCTTGGCGCCCTCGTCAAAAATCAATTAACCATAAATGTCAGGGTTTATCTCTGGACTTTTAATTCTATTCAATTGATCTGTATGTCTGTCCTACCACTGAATTGCTTACTGCCTTGATTTCTGTAGTTTTGTAGTAAGTTTTGAAATTTGAATGTGTAAGTCCTTTGACTTTTTCAAGATTGTTTTTGGCTATTCTGGGTGCCTTGTATTTCCATACCAATTTTAGGATTTGCTTGTTAGTTTATGCAGGAAAAGCATCTGGTATTTTGGTAAGGGTTTTATGGAATCTGTAGATCAATTTGGGAAGTATTACTATCTTAACAATGTTAAATCTTCTAATCCATGAACATGGAATGTCCTCCCACTTATCTAGGTCTTTCATTTTTTTAAACAATGTTTTGTAGTTTTCAAAGTATAAGTTTTACACTTCCTTTAAAAAAATAATTATTTATTTGTTTATTTTTTTATTTATTTATGAGAGAGAGAGAGAGAAAGCAAGTAGGGGGAGGGCCAAGGGAGAGACTCTCAAGCAGACTCCACAGTGAGCACAGAGCCCAACTCAGGGCTCCATCTCATGACCCTAAATTATGACCTGAGCCAAAAATCAAGAGTCAGATGCTTAACCAACTGAGCCACCCAGGCACCACTACACTTCTTTTGTTAAATTTATTCCTAAGTTTTTTTTTAATGCTGTTGTAAATTGAACTGTGTTCTTATTTTCATTTTCCAATTGTTCATTGAGAGTGTGCAGAAATATAATTGATTTTTGTATATTTATCTCAAACCTTGTTATCAGATTGAGGAAATTCCCTTCTATTCCTGGTTTGTCAAGTGTCGTTATCATGAAAGTGTCAGATTTTGTCAATGCTTTTTCTATGTCTATTGAGATGTTCCTGGATTTTTTTCTCCTTTGTTCTGTTGATTTAGCATATTATAATGATTGAACTTTTGTGTTTTGAATTAGCCTTGCATTCCTGGGATAAATTCCACTTAGTCATGGTCTATAACCCTTTTTATTATTGGTGGATTCAGTTTCCTAGTATCTTGTTGATGGCTCTCACATCTATATCATAAGGAACATTGCTATATTGTTTTCTTGTGATGTCTTTGAATGGTTTTGATAATTGGGTAATAACTGAGTCTATAGAAGGAATTGGGAAGTGTTCCTTCATCTTCTATTTTTTTTTGGAAGAGTTTATGAAGAATTGGTATTTATTTTTCTTTGAATGTTTAGTAGCATTTGCCTGAGAGTCCAACTAGGTCTGAACTTTGTTTTGTGGGAAGTTTTAAAATTGCTAATCTAATCTCTTTTTATAGGATCTTTACGTTTCTCTTTTGGATGTTATTTCCTTATGGTTTCTATTATGTAACCACTGTAATCATTTACAATATTATTTTATAGTCTCTCCCAGATCGTTCTGTAGTTTCTGTTTGGTTTTATTTTGTCTGGTTTGGCTACTTAGCCTTTCATTTAGCCATGGTTGTGTTAGCTGATTCTCTGTTATGGCAAATCACAACATTTTCTTATCTGTCTTGGGAATTTGTTGTTGTCATCTAAAGTTTATTAAAGATAGCACAGCAGAAAGATTCAAGTGGCTCCATGCAGTGTTTTGGAATTCATCCCAACTATAGGCTGAGTGACCTGCACGTTAGACAAACTCCCAAAGTCCAAGAATTTCAACATTTCTTTAGTGTCAGGATCAACTTCAATGATTTCTTGATCCAGGACAGAAACCTCAGCAACATAGTTCTCTCTCTTTTCTGTCTTCTCCTACTGCACATTGATGGGGATACATTCAGGCCTCTCTCAATCCGCTGTGTGACACAGCTTGCTATATTGCTGTGGAGCTTCTTGCTGGGGATAACAGCAATCTCCTCGCACACATGCTTGTTGGTGTGGGAGTTACTGTCAGGCATGTGTAGTACTTCTCAATGATGACCTGGGCTGACTTCTTCATGGTTTTGGTGTGAATGTAGCTCATTTTAGTGGGTCTGGTAATTATTATGAGGTCATCTTTAGTGGGGATCTACTTTGTCTATAAAAATCTCATGTGGACTGGGTTATAAAGTGTTCCTCCAGAAAAGCTTTGCATTTGTTCCTTCCAGGCACTCCAAGATGATTACCAAGGTGGGGCACATGGGTGGCTCAGTTGGTTAAGCATCTGACTCTTGATCTCAGCTCAGGTCTTGATCTCAGGGCTCTGAGTCCAGGTTCCATGCCTAGTATGGAGCCCACTTCAAAAAAAAAAAAAATTACTAAGGGAACATATAAAATTCAGGCTCTGCACCTGCCAAGCATGTCACACAGGCTTGGTGGGCTAATTTCTCTTAAGATAGTATTTTTTTTTTTTTACTACACATCCCAATGAAGCCAAATTCCTCTGTCCTCTCCCTACCTAAAAAGCACTTTCCAATGCCCCTCTTACTGGCATGCAGCCTCCTGAGGCTCCCACCAGTGTGAATGGATCTTGGTGTCTACTTTCCATCTTGTACAGGTCACAAGTCGTTCTACAAGTGGAACTTAAAACATTTGAAACCTCTGACCATTTGGGCCCACCTCCAGTGCCAGCATTCACAGCCATACCCCGAACGGCTGCCATGTCATCTGTCCTGGGGGCTTGTTTTGCTTTCCTTTGTGTTTTTGGCATCTGGTGTTTCCTTTTTTTTTTTTTTTTTTTTTTCTTTCTCTCCCCAAACTCAGCTGTGTGTTAAAATATTTTTGTTACATTTTATATGTAATTTTGAGTATTTATAATTGGAGGAATTCTGGGTTGTACAGTGTGCCAGAAGCATGAAAAAGGGCTTTTGTAGCCTCCATCTGAAACTGCTTATGGAGTGATAAGTACAGGGTGAGGAGGCTGAGGATCACATTCCAGCTTGCCTCTATCAGTGTGTAGGACCGGGCAAAGCATTTTCCACTTCTTGGTCTCCGTTTATTCACCTCCGAAATAGAGTGGTTGGTCAAGTTACTCTCAGTTCTAAAATTCTCTGATTTTTTTTTTAAACTTCTGTCTACAGTACTTATTCTGAAGTCTTATTCTCTAGGTTCAGAATTGGCTTCTGTGAGGAGAGGCTATTTGCCAGACAACAAGATAACCTGAACATTCTTTACTATTCCAGGGGCAGAAAGGGAGAGACATTTGTCTGTTGTCCTGAAAACCCTAGTGATTTGGCTTCATGGGGAAGATGGCTGCATTTGTGGAAGTAGATCTGCCTGGCCTGTCTTCATTTGCCTTGTCTTTTATTTATCCACGGGAAAAATGTCAGCAGAGAAAGTTCCAGACTTTCTCTTCCTGGGCAGCTTTGTTTTCTGTATTTAGCAAATGCCAAACATCGACCACGTCTGCAAATTTCCTCTTTGTGAGACTTAAATTCTTGCACCGTGTGCCCAATATTTTATCTTGATAGAAAAGCGCAATAAGTTCTGGAACAATTTTACCTTGAGTTGGAATTTTTTTTTTTTTTTTCGGGAGGAAAGACTTAGAGAAAGACACTCTGAAGTGCTTTTACAGAAATCTATTGAGCCAGATAGACAATTCTCATGCCCTTCCTTGTTGCCGCTGTCACCACAGCAAAGCCAGAAGGAAAACTGGATTGCTGAGCAACGACCCAATGTGAACAGCAGGGGGTGCTGAGAGGGTGGAATGTAATGGAATATTCTTTTCCATGTTAATTCTCTTTTGGAGAGAACAAAGGCCTGTCTCTGATGAACTTTTTTTGTCTGCACTTCTGCTTTATGAATCCATGTTTGTGTCCATGTGCCTGCCAGGTGCCACTTCACTGCAAGGGCCCCTTCAACCTTGGGCCCTTGGCATTTCCAGTGAATTTGTTTCCAGAACAGCTCAGACCATCTGTAACCTTTTTTCTCTATCATTGTCCCTCCACTCTGACTCTGAATTTCCATGGATCTATGAAGGCAATAAATGAAGAGAGAATGCAACCACTTCACTAAAAGGCAAAGTATTAGCCCTGAAGATCTTGAAATTCAGCATAAAATGAAATTTTCCATTAGGCAAATGCATACAATTATAAATAATTAAGCAAAAACCTTGACTAGTAATTTACGTGTTTCTTTAAAAATGTCCCTAACATTGACATTGACCAAGAAGCAAAAGAAGGCTTAAGAATCAATGGAAACTCTGCTGAGTCCAAAAGGCAGATTTTGCCACTTAAGCCAGTTTGTAATGTCCCATTAGTATCTGATCGCTATAAAACTTTAAGCATGCGTTTGGCTATGATGTCAGGCAGTAATCTGCGCCCGGAAGTCAGAGTCACAAATTCATGGTGGAAAGAGCTTCACCATTTTTATACCCTTAAAGGATGCACTCACCAATTAAAAGCATGCATTATTGTTGCCTATGCATTATTTGTTGTTTTTAGAGATATTTAAAGTCTGCAGTTGCTATAGCCTTGGTAAAGGAACAAGCGGGCATATGATGTCAAATATTCAATGCCCCTTTTGTATTAGGGTCTGGAGAGCAAGAAACTTGAATTTCTGGTCTCCCTTACAATTAAGAATGACAAAATAGACACTGTTCTGGCAAAAGAGACAAAGTAATTTAACGAAGGTGTGCTGAGAAGATAAAAAGTAAAATAGGGTTTGGGTAATTGTTTGCTTGACCCCCTAATAACTTCCTAGAAAGCAGATGGTGATGTCCATGCAAGAAATTGCTGCCATCTCGCAAGCTCCAAGCAGCAACAAGACTGGTGTCAAAGAACTGAGATTGTTGTGTGGAAAGAGAGAGAATGGGACCTCGATGGCATGCAAGCACTGAGTTTTCTGTTCTTTGCAGCTGAAAGCATTCCTAAGTGACCTATGCTGTAATTAAAATTGGGTAAAATTTTTGGTTGTGTTGATGTCAACATATACAGAACATGATGAATCTTCAAATGAAAAATCCAAAAAAGTGAGAAAGTACTTCTTGAAACTTTTAATACATTTAAATGTCTTCATTTTGGGGATAACCATATTTTGGAGATAAAATGGAAAGATCTATAGGCTGCCAAATAAGAATATGATTAATGGAGACCAGAGCGGGGAATGTTATTAAAATTGGGATTCTCGGGATCCCTGGGTGGCGCAGCGGTTTGGCGCCTGCCTTTGGCCCAGGGCGCGATCCTGGAGACCCGGGATCGAATCCCACATCGGGCTCCCGGTGCATGGAGCCTGCTTCTCCCTCTGCCTATGTCTCTGCCTCTCTCTCTTTCTCTCTCTGTGACTATCATAAAAAAAAAAAAAAAAAAAAAAAAAAAAAAAAAAAAATTGGGACTCTCCTGGAAAATCCTAGAAAATTGTCTGTGAGTTTGCTTCCTAAAGCCACTTTTTAAAGCATTTTTATTTTACTTTAATCAGAGAACGTAATTTTACACCCACTTTCCAAGAAATACATTTCTGAATCATTTTTCAAAATTGGCAAATAAAAACCTTGTAGAGATAAGTCATCCACTTTGCTTTTGAGTCAGTCATTGTTTCCGGAAAACAACAACAATGACAATATTCCCAGAGGCCACAAAAAGGAAAGTATTCATGGATTACTATGAATGCATGCTAAAAAGATGATCCTTCTCTTGGCCTATAATTGAGCTCATAATTCCTGGAAGATTTCCTCTGTATCAGTGGCTTTCTTCAAAACATGAAAGGAGATGAGATTTTGGTACAAAGTGTCATTCAAATTTCCTTGGGTTGTAAAAACAGTTGATATTAAGCAGACAGACTATTTGGGTGTCTGCATTTCCTCCCATTCTGATTGAGCTAGCTGTTGGGTTATTGGGTAGACTTTGGAGTATAGACTCAATCTTCTTCCTTCATTAGAAATAGCAGCTGGGAAAGAGGAGCAGCATTCATGCCTTGTACTATTCCCAAGCCATTGTAAGCCTGACATTGGCTTCAGAGTAGCCCTGAGCTCCTGGGGCCTGTCCCCATTGTGATGCAGTGACTAGGGTCTCCTGCTGCCATTGGAATGGGATAGGGTATGAGGATAGTGTGCTTGCCATGGCAGGAAGGTTAGTTTCTAGTCTCAGTTGTAATGGATCCAGTCACGCCATGTCCCTGGACCTGTGTGTCCTAATCGATAGAAGTGGGAGTAGACAGTATTTCAGATGACCCTGAGAGTGGTCAGAGGCCATGCTTTCCCTAGCGGCACTTCTCCAGAGATGCAGGCTACCTGGTGGCCAGGCTCCCCGTCGGAATATACAGGAGGGAGAAACAGCTGCATAGAGCAGGCAGTCGCCCTGCTCTGCGGCTGCTGGCTAGAAGGAGGCCCCGGAGAGCTTAGTAGAGGCTGGGTGAAGGTCATAGGTCCCTACTTTGAGGCTGCAGCCTGCCTACCCTGCCCCCTTCACAGTTGTCTTTGATCTCTCCAGATCATTCCATTTCACTGTCAACAGATTGCAGCTCACCCTGAGATCAGCTGGCCTGCTCTTTCACCCCCACCTCAGGATCCAAGCCTTGTAAAGTCATGTGGAATTTCCACACCCCTCATGGGTCATACAACTATGGTGCAGACGCATCTCAGGTTTTGTTGTTATTATTACTTTTTGAAGGGTAAACACTTTTTGATTTGTTATTTATTTTGCTGATCCACCCAGCAAAACGAATCACTGACTTAGCAATAGTGATGGTAGAGAAGGTGACCAGCCATAGATGGGCTAGGTGACCAGGCTGAAACTGTTGCTGGGCACCCCCTATGATGGCTCCCAAGCCATTATTTGCAGTAAATCACTTTGGAGGAAGCGAAACAAGCTGCTGGAATTTGGGCCCATGCTCAAATCTCAGATCTCAGTTCCCTGATTCTTTCCAACTTGGTTTGGCCCACCTTTCTAGGACAGACCCTTTATCCTTCTCTGCCTTTTGAAACTGTCGCTCTTGGCGTAGTTTTGCTGCCTTTGCTGCCAGGCAACAAGCAAACCCTCCTGTGTCTTGTTTTCTGTGTCTTTGGACAAGATACTTCACTCCACTGAGGCTTTTCCCCCCATTTGAGAAATGGGAATGAGATACTGGGAGCCATACATTGGTAGAGGTTGACATTGACATTGACAGAGGTTAATGCAGGCTCCTGAGCAGGCTGCTGAGAGCCCCTTAATTGATGTTCCTCATGTCAGACGCTACATCTCATCTGTAGGGTCTCACTCCAGCTTAGTTCACTAGTGACTGGGGCCCTGCTGGGAGCCAGATGTTTGCCTGTTAGGGTGGGTCAAGGCATGATTTACCTTGACCAGCAGCTCACCCTTGAGCTACATTGATCAGGAAGCCCGGACGGATGTGACATCATGAGTAAACACAGACAGATAAGGAAGCAGCTCTGTTTGCCTTAGAGATGAATGCCACCACCCTGTCTGGGCCTCCGTAGAGAGGGTAAAGGATACCAATCTTGTAACTGTTAACTCTGTGCAATGATGTGTCTGTGGAGACACTGAGAAACTCAGGGCGGGAAGAAAAGTCTGCAGGGGTCAACTTGTCACTTTGCTACAGTAAAGCCTTATATTTGCAGTAAAGTATTATTTTGTTGTTTTTTTCCCAAGGTTCAGCTAGAGAGGCTCCTGATATTCTGCTTCTGTCCATACCTGTCTCAGCTAAAAGATGATGGACCCCTTGAGGGCAGACTCAGCCTGTAGGCCTGAATTTAAATCAGTCTCCTTCCTTGTCTAAATGAAGAATCGCCATTGAGACCAGAATTTGTTTTTTCCTTCAGGGTCATGTAATTCTTGGTTATGGCATGCAACTGGTCTCCAGGCCCTCGCTCAGCCTGGTCATCTGGCTGGTGTGGCAGGGGCCCTTTATCCCTCTGGGGCTCTCCTGAGACCAGGCTGATGAGGTACAGGATCCATAACATGCCCTGTGAGCACTACAGAGCCTGAGACGGATAGAAATATCAGGAAAACTGATCTGTCTATATTTGAACATTTGCTGTTTTGTTCATCATGGGTCTCTTTTTGCATTCGATTTTCTAAATGTTTTTAAAAATTTATTTTAGAAAGGGAAGGGCAGAGGGATAGAACCCCAAGCAGACTTCATGCTGAGTGCAGAGCCCAACGCAGGCCTCCGTCCCATGACCCTGAGATCATGACCTGACCTGAAACCGAGAGTCAGGTGTTTAACCTACTGAGCCACCCAGGCGTCCTTGCATTTGATTTTCTGAATCATGAAGACAACTTGACTGATGACTCATTTGGCATTCCCTTAAGTGTTGTGTTGAGTCAGTTTCCTCCCTCAGTTCACCAGCTCAGTGTCGTGTCTGAAGTGTCTGAACCGCAGCCTAGCCCTGCGGTTCCTCTCTCCTCTTCAGAAAGGCCAAAAGTCCTGACTTGCTCTACAGTTTGCACAGACTTGGAGCCCCTTCAATCCTCCTGAGTGCCCCCTGTGGCCTGGGATCCAGGAGGGCCAAACCTGGGCCGGCTGCCCGACTGCCCGCCGTGCCCACTAGATGGCGCGCTGGCCGCACAGTGAGCGCTGCACATCCCTCCGCGGGTCGGCTTGCAGTGGAGAGGGCAGGCTCTGTTATCTCCACTGCAAGCCCAGCGTGCATCGGTGAGGGTACTGAGGCAGGGAGGTGAAGTGACTCACCTGCTAGCCTTTAGTCCCTAATCAATAGCAGCTGTGGGTTCTGGCTTTCTACCTGACATTCTCCCTGGATCAGTTAAGCTTGCTCTGTTTTAGAGGTGTCTTTTGACAACATGGTGAAAGCCATCGTGACTCTCCTTGGAAAAGGTTTGAAATTAATGTCATAGGCTTCAAGAAGAGCTCAGAAATAGATTAAGAACCTCGTTCCTACACGTTTGCAGGATATGCGTCTGATTTGGGGTTTATAGCTAATTCCTAACTTTTGGTTCCAGATATGAATCTAACCATGTACACCATGCATTCATTCAAGAGCACCTACTAAAAAAAAAAAAAAAAAGAAGCACCTACTGTGTGCCAGGCACTGTTCTAGGTGCCATTGTGGAGATTCCATTCTAGAAGGGAAAGGAATTTTGTAACCAAAATTGTAACAGCCACTGGTGCCATTCTCTTGATGGGCATTTCCTGTCCTGAGCAGTAGAATTTTACTTCCTGGCTCTCTTAGGGTTAAATGAAACCACGTGGCCAGTTCTGGCCAAATATTTGTGAGAAGTTATGTGTTGTCCTGGGCCAGAACATTTAATTGCTGGGGTGAGACCCTTCAGAGCTTTCCTTCTGCCCCCTGATACTGCAACCAGAAACATCTCACACAAAGGCTGTGGAGTCAGCCTAAATCCCCAGGACATGTAGCATGAGTGAGATGTCAACGTTTGCTTTTCCATGTCACTGAAACTTGGAGGGTGTTCGTTGCCACAGCATGACCTGGCCTATTCTGACTGATAAAACAACAACAAAAGGAAATAATAAAATTACCAGAAGGAGATGAGAACTACAGGGGAAAAGAAGAAACTGAGTAGGATAAGTGGTATTGGAAGGATGGGAGTTAGATGGAGGGGCAAACAAGGTGGGTTTCATTGAGAGAGTGGCCTTTGAAAAGGAAGCAAGCTGTGCAGGTATCTGCAGAGAAGAGTGTCCCAGGCAGGGAGAATGGCCAGGATAAAGGCTAGAGGCATGTCTGATAGCTTCAATGAGCAACGACAAGTTGATAGGACTGTGATAAACTTTGGGGAGAGGTCAGAGAAGTAACAGAGTGTCATCACGTGGGACTTTGTGGCCATGTAGGGATGTTGTCATGTTCTCTGAGTGAAAGGAGAACTATCGTGGGGGTTTGAGCTCAAACAGAATATGATGTGATTCACACTTTCAAAGGGTCAGTCCAGCCTCTAGGCTGAGACCAGACAGTGAGGGGGGCGGAGGCAGGATGAAAATGAAAGTAGGGAGGCCTGTTATAAGAGGTTACTGTGTATTGCAGGTGAGCACTATTTGTGGCTCATGTGTGGCGGTACCAGCAGAGGTGGTAAGTGGTCAGATGGTCAGATCCTGGATGTAGTTTGAAGACGGAACCATAAGATTTCCTGATAGATTGGATGAGGGATGGGAGGGGTTCAAGGCTTTGGCATCATCCAAATAGGAGGATGGAATTGCCATCAGCTAAGGGTGGGGGAGGTTGTGGATGGAGGAGGTTTTTGGGTGGAGAACAGGAGTTTGGGCCATGTTAAGTTTAAAATGTCCATTAGACCCCAAGTGAGGATGTGTGGAGGCACTAAATGTATGAGCCAGGAGCTGGGAGGATATAAATTTGGGAATAATTGATGCAAAGATGGTATCAGCAGTTTAAGGTCTTAAAACACTTTGGTTGGTTATAAAGAGAAACTTTTAAGTGCAGCATTGTATATACACAGGGCTGATTCTAGGGACTTTAGATGAGAATTATGGAAGATGATGTTAGCTTACCTTTGATGGTGTCAGAGGAGTTATGTTCTCTTTGCTTTAGGAATGTCGAGGGCATGGATCCATTACATCAGGCAGTGCTCCCTCCATCCCTTCGTCTTTTGCTGAATCCTGGGAAAAGCTCTACTTTCTCTGATGAAATGAACCTGCTTCCTCTTCCCCAAAAATGAAAATCATGAAAAGATCGTGCATCTCTTTTCTCTTTAGCTGCCAGGGAGCTCACAGAGTCAAATTAGAAACTCAACTATAATAATACATTAGCCCCTTGGGTCTGTAGGGACTGCATATTTGTGTTTTTATTTTCCCTCGCCTTGACTTCTTTTAATTCCCAGTCTTAGTTTTAAATTTTTTACTTTATCGGGATCCCTGGGTGGCGCAGCGGTTTGGCGCCTGCCTTTGGCCCAGGGCGCGATCCTGGAGACCCAGGATCGAATCCCACATCAGGCTCCCGGTGCATGGAGCCTGCTTCTCCCTCTGCCTGTGTCTCTGCCTCTCTCTCTCTCTCTCTGTGACTATCATAAATAAAAATAAAAAAAAAAAAATTAAAAAAAAAAAAATAAATTTTTTACTTTATCATATGTCTTCTTGCTAGAGTTGTCTCACATCTCTATGGCATGAGAAGTGTTAAAAAAAAAAAGAAATAAGCATAATTGAATAAAGTTGCTTTTTAATAACAATACGACTCATTTATAAGTAAAAAAGATATTGAGAATTTGTCTCTAAAGTAATTTTCTATATGCAGAATCGTATATTCCAGCTGACTTTCATTATAAAATTGAAAATGTGTTCCTTAAGGAAAAAGAATGCTAGTCCTGAAATGTTATAAGAATCACTTTAAAATTGCAGCAAATAGATAAATTCACATATTTTAAAGCAAATAAGCAAGTTATTGCCAAGATCCTGAGAATAATATGCAAAGGAGGTCAAAATACAAACGCAAAAGAACTGGAGTTGTTTTTATGTTTCAGTCCAATGATTTAAAGTTTGCAGGGGAAGGATGTGGATTTTCCTAACAGGACACACTACTCTGTGACACTGCATAACCCATGTTTTCTGGAATCGGCTGAAGCAGAGATTCTCAGACTTTAGCCAGCCTCAAATACCTTCACCTACCTAGAAGCACTTGTCTTATTAGTCTGTCAGTGTTGCTTATTCAAATCAATACCTTTTCTAAACTCAAACTTATTTAAAGAGAAAACAGTTTAAATAATATACCATAGGAAGAAATCCACAGGTTTCATACTTTCTTAAGTTAGAAATTAAAGTCAATTCCTAAATATGAGAATTAAAAATTACATGGTGTGGAGCGTGTGGGTGGTGGTGCAGTTAAGCGTCTGACTCTTCATTTTGGCTCAGGTCATAATCTCAGGGTTGTGGGATTGAGACCCATGCCGGGCTCTGTGCTGAGCATGGGACCTGCTTGGGATTCTTTTTCCCTCTCCCTCTGCTTGCCACCCCATCACCCCTGCTGGTAGGTGCATGCTCTCTTTATCTTTCTAAAAAAGAAAAGGAAAGAAAAAAAGAAAAAAAGAAGTCACCCTGGACCGGTGAGATCTACCGGTGAGATCTCCAGGGATTCTGATGGATGTTGAAGTTTGAGAACCACTACTCTAGAATAGTGACCCATTTTTGTACAGTAAACAGAAGGCAATCAGCAAGGAGATCTGATTTCTAGTTTGCATCTATAGCCAATTAACTGTCACCTAATGCCAAAAAACCAAATCACTCTAAGTTTCAGTTTCCCCATTTGTAATGTGAGGAAGAGGTTCCCAGCCCTGCTGGCACAGTGGATCACCTGGGCGGCTTTTTAAATTCCAATGCTACTGTACCAAAGAGTCCATACCATGTAATCTTATTTATATTAGGTTCTAGAACAGGCAACAACTGATTTATAATGGGAGCAATCACAGCATGCCTGGGGTAGAGGGACTGGTGGGTTCACTGGGAAGAGGCAGGAGGGACCTTTCAGGGGTGATAGTACCATTCTGTCTTGATGGGAATAGGAGTTACAGAGGTGTATGCATTTATCAAAATCTATTGAATGGTAGGTACACTTGAGATTGTGCATTTTACACATATTTTGCCTCAAAGGGGAGAAAAGAGTTGTAAACAAATATTGTCTCTAAACAATATTTGTGCTGAAGTATTTATGGGTGAAATGCACTGACATTACAACTCATTTTGAAATGCATAAAAAATAAGACGGCTTGCTAGATGGATAGAGGAATGGAGGGTCAGTTGAATTCTTTGAATTTTTCATTGGGTTTGAAAATGCTTATTTATAATAAAATGTTGGAAGTTCTGATGCTGGTTCCCACACATCTATTAAGCTAGAACCTTTCCTAAATTAAAATTTCTACAATTGGGGGCACCTGGATGGCTCAGTGGTTGAGCATCTGCCTTTGGCTCAGGTCATGATTCTGGGATCCTGGAATCGAGTCCCACATTGGGCTCCCTCCAGGGAGCTTGCTTCTCCCTCTGCCTATGTCTCTGCAACTCTGTGTCTCTCATGAATAAATAGATAAATTTTTAAAAACAAACAAACAAACAAAAAACCTTCTGCCATTGGAGGGAGACACATTTCATTCTCAAAGGTAACAGGTTCTAAGTTATTAATGTACAGATATACAGGGAGAAGAGACATGTCAGGAGATTGTTTGGTTTTATTCCTGACGATGAATTATTGGGCTGGAATATTCCCACAGGTAACAATAATGGGAAGGGAATGGGTTGTGCACCTGGGTTTCATTGTTTGTTAGAGCTACTCCAACCCCTCAGCTGCAAGCATTTAGCCACTGATGGCCACCTCATCGCCAGGTGCAAATTTGGGGATGCTCTCTATAGAACTTCTTGCCTCAGCCACCAGGGGCAGCGCTCACCCCAGCTGTTGCCTGTTGCTCCCGCAATGTTCAAACCCAGGGCTTGGCATCATAATGTGTCCCTCTCGGGGTTCTAGTCCCCTGATGCTTTGCTTTTCCTGTTATTTCCTTTTTTATTTTTATTTTTATTTATTTATGATAGTAACACAGAGAGAGAGAGAGAGAGAGGCAGAGGAGACACAGGCAGAGGGAGAAGCAGGCTCCATGCAGGGAGCCCGACGTGGGATTCGATCCCGGGTCTCCAGGATCGCGCCCTGGGCCAAAGGCAGGCGCCAAACCGCTGCGCCACCCAGGGATCCCCTCTCCTGTTATTTCTATGACCCCCAAAGGACAACACACCACGGACCCTCATTCCAGACCTGTGCATTCTCTAATTGGACTCAATGTGCCCCCTCACCTCCATCCTTCTCACCTTCCCAAGCTGGGCTGATGGCACCATCTGTAACCAGCAAGCTCCTTGAGCCTCGAAGCTCAGCCTTTTCTGAGAAGGTTCTCTTGACTTTTACCTGGTTGACCGGCTCGCCTGGTGCTCTCCACAGGGGGTGGGGTGGTAGAGGGGCTTTCTTCTCTGATGCCCCACAAACCCCTGAATCTAAGGTAAGCTCAGCCTCCTCCATGCTTGCCAAGGCTGCTTCTAAAACATTTCTCTTCCCCTCTCATTCAAGACCCAGCCTTGTCACCTGCTGTCTCTCCTGGTGGCGGCCATCTCTGGTCTCGTGGTCACCAAAGACCTCTGCTCCTACTGTTTCCTCCACGCTCCACGTGTCCTCTTCTCCATGACCCTACAGATGGCCATACTCCTCCCTGGCCGCCTGCTACCTTGTCTTGCTCATCTCCAGCAATCTCCACCAATGCTCTGACCCTGCTGCCTCTTCGTGCGGCCAGGGACCCTACCCGTGTGTGGGGGGGTGGATATTCAAGCACCCGCACCCCCACCTGCCCTACCCCTGCACTCCGCTGGCCCATCCACAGCTCCTCTCATGGCCTCACTGTGGCCCCAGGTGATCACCTCCCTCCTCTCCCGCCCTGCCCCACATACCCTGGCCGGCTCTCCTGCTCCTGCACCTGAACCCTGGCAGCCCGGCAGCCCCGGGAGAAAGCACCTGATCAGTGGGACTCCTCCCACTTTAAATTCATGCTCACAGACCTAGGGGTGCTGCTGGCAGCCCCACTGCTGGCTCCCACTCTCCACACGGACGACTTCGTACCTCCTCTCCTCTTCTCCCTGAGCCGCCTTCGCTCCCGCCCTCCCTCCCTTCTGCTCCGAGGAGTCACATCTGACTTCATGGAGGAATTCGAAGCCAGCAGAGTGAGCTCTGTGTCTTGCTACCCCCGCCTGCACCTTTCTGCATTTCTGCTGTCAGGGCGGAAGAACCGTGGAAAGAATCGTGCCTTCTCTGCTAGGAAGGCAGCTGCCCTCCCCCTGCACCTGGCCCCCCCGCCCCCAGCTTGGTTCCCATCCCTTCTTGCTTGGGGCTTGTTCTCATTTTCTCACCAACAGGAGACTTTCATGGAAGGGTGAAGAACTGGCTCTGTAGTTGGGGACCCGATGTCATTCTGCTTTCCATAAAGAGGAGGTTTTCTCGTCACCTGGCTAGGGATGGAGCAAGCTTGGTGCGGGAGGGGGGAGTCTATTCTTGGTACACAGGCTCTCAGGTGACCCCTGGTCTACAGTCCATGCATGGATGGCTTCAGAGTGGCTTCCTGGAAGTAATGAGTTCTGACACAGAACAGCATCTCGAAACTCTCCCATCCAACACTCAGCCTGGTTCAATCATTCCCACCACTGGCAGGTGAAAAAGGGACAGCTCTGTGTCCATGCAGGACATACCCGAGGTGGCACACCCAGAGGACAGTCCCACGCAGGTCCCAAGAGGGCACATCTGAGGATGCTCGGGATCGGGGGGTGCCCTGGAGGTCCCTCACTAGCGGAGAGGGTGGGCAAGGTGGTCAGAAACACACAGCAGAATATCGTGCAGACAGAGCCAGGGCCAACAGGTTAGATGTGCGCACAGCAGCATCTCCAAGCCTAGCTGCCTGAACACAGGAAGGCCCATCACATTTGTGTACATTAAAGCACCTGCACGCAACACAACACAGGTGTTTCAGAGCCCCCGTGACTAAAAGTGTACGCGTGGGGGACTCCTGGGTGGCTCAGCGGTTGAGCATTTGCCTTGGGCTCAGGGCGTGATGCTGGGATCCAGGATTGAGTCCCGGGATCAAGTCCCACGTTGGGCTCCCTGCATGGAGCCTGCTTCTCCCTCTGCCTATGTCTCTGCCTCTCTCTCTGTGTGTCTCTCATGAATAAATAAATAAAATCTTTTTTAAAAAGTGTACACGTGGAACCCATCAGAAGGCTCATCTGTGGAAGGGGGTAGGAGGGGCTCATGGACAGACAGATGGGACTGGGGTCTTGTGTGGGGCTGTGCTGATGTGGGTCACGGCCCTGGACTGAAGCATGTGATGCCCTCGGTCCTCAGCTGGCTCACCTGCCCTCCCTGTCTGATTCCTGCACCTTCTGCTCCTGTGCTCCCTTGCAAAGACCCATTGTGGGTGCAGCTTCCAGGCCCGGGCTTTCCTGGGTCTCGTGACCCCTCGAAACAAAGTTCTGTTGGTAGAAGCAGAGAGGCCATTCCTTACTGAGACCGTACCCGAGGTCCCAACCAGTGAGAAAAAAAAAAAAAAAAAAAGCCTCCAGCACGCTGGGGACCACACTCCCACAGAGCCCCAGGCCCGGCCCTCGCGTCCCTGGGGTCCAGCTGGGCCATGTCTTGGGGAGCCATGCTTGTGGCACAGTGGGGGCAGAGACACTTCAAGCAGAAGGGTATTATTGGCCTCTCTGCCTATGACATGGGCCACGAAGGTTGGTTTCCTGGAGTCCCAGAGACAGTGAGTTGGAACTGTCAGGGTCTGGGGATGCCCTGATTCCTCTTGTCTGCAGTCCATTGGCCTTACACCAGTGGGATTTCTGGGTACAGTGTGTCTGATTCCAAGCCACCAGCGTGGTTAGGAGCTGGGAAGAAATGTACAGAGTCAGGTGGGTCCGTCTTCCACTGCCCGTGACCTGCCGGAGGTGGCATGAGGGTGCGGAGCCCCAAGGTGTGGAGGATCGAGGGGAAGGCTCCACCTGACGGAAGCTGGGGACCTCTCTGGTTCGGGGCACAGTCACTCTCATTTAAGCCAGACCTGAGGAAAATGCTTAACAAGAAAACTGTCCTCCGTGGGCCTGCGAGGGAAGTTGAGGTTTTGTCTACTTTTATGTAGCAATCCACCAGGACTGGACATTCTCATTAGAATGCAGGTAAAACAGGACAGATTTGGGTTTGTTGGTGAGAGAACTTTCATTTCCAGAGCTGTGGGACATGTGTCAGACCTTTCCACGGAATGAATCAGAAACCAGGGAAATTACTGTCATTTTTATACAAACAAAGCGCAAGTGATAAAGCGCAAGTGATTTCCCTCCGTAGAAACTTCCAGTTAAAAAGAGGGCAAAAAGTCTGATTTCCAAGTACAAATTCCTCGTTTCTTGCCAGTGAATTAATTGCTTCCCACCTTGTAATATTTACAGAATACTGATGGCATGTTGACGGGGGGAAGAAGAAAAAAGATCTCTTGTACAGGAGGAATTTTTTAGGCACAAAAAGGAGTCTCTAATATTAGGTTCTCCAGAGAAACAGACCCAATAGCCTATTCGTGTATATATATATTTTAATCTCATATATATAATCTCACCTGTGATCCAGTCAGGTTGACAGATAAAGTGAGCCATCGTGAAACTGTGTCTGCTAAGTGAGCCAAGATGTGACTGAGGCTTTAAAAAGGAGCAGACATAGATGGTAGGTGACTTCCATGTGCAGAGGCTGGATAAAAAGCCCTCAATGGCTGCAGAGGAGGTCTCCTGGATGTGCATTTAGTGGGTCTTTTTAGAACCTTCTAGAAGTTCCTTCTAGGAACTGTTCCCCTCAACTTATGGTCTAGCACATCTTTGCACTAAAAAGCACACCTCAAGCTTTGCCAGGATTCCATGGGATCCCAATAGAATTGGAAAGCAGAATGGCTGGTTTTCTTTAAACTGAAATCTTAACATGTTCCCATGATTCATTTACAAAGCGGTTCGTTTAATAATAACTTCAAGCCACCAACAGTTTCATTGTTTTTCCAAAAAAAAAAAAAAAAATCTTTCTCACGGGCTAACTGTGAACTGCTAGCCTTGTGTTGCCTGATGGAGAATACTCAGCCTAGGCCAAGCTGTCACCCACATTTTTTGGGTTCTTCATCCTGTAGGAGGCCAGGCGCTTGCCTCGTCTGGCCCCCATGGAAGGATATGCTTCTGAGGCTGGAGGTGAGCTCCCCCAGCCCCACTCCTTCCCACCTGTGAGGCCCACTTTCATAGGTATCATGGCAGGACCTGGTCATCCTCTCTGGGCTGCTTTGGGAAAGATGGCCAAGCATGTGATGCAATCCTGCTCCCTTCTAGACTTCAGAGTAGGACTGGTGCTGCACACAGAATGTCTGTGTCCCTACTCTCCCACCCAAACCCATATGTTGAATCCTAACCCCTGAGACAATGGTATGAGGAGGTAAGGCCTTTGGGAGGTGATTAGGTCATGGGGGTGGAGTCCCCAAGAACAGGATTAGTGCCCTTAGAGAAAAGACCCCAAAGAGCTCCCTCACTCCTCCAGCGACCTGAGGACACAGCAAGAAGGCACAGTGGCGTCTGTGAACCAGAAAGCAGGCCCTCAGCACGTGCTGAATCTGCTGGCACCTTGATCTTGGACTGCCCAGCCTCCAGAACTGTGAGAAATGTTTCTATTGTTTATAAGCCACCCGGTGCTATTTCTGTTATAGTGGCTCGAACAGACTGAGACAGGTGGGTAGGGGCTGCCCAGCCGGTCTCCATTTCCCAGAAACACCCCACTTCTTATATTTTGGGGGGGCCCAGGAGTGGCAGGTTGTTTTTCCCCCCAAATAATGTCAACACTATTTATGGGTTCCTCTGTTCTTGCAGCTCTTCTATCAAGAAGTGGAATAATCTATGTCCTTCTCCTGGAGCTAGGAGAATGTTTTTGTGACACAGCCTCATCCCTCAGGGTAAGTAGATGTAATGCTCTGCAACTTACAAGGCTGGGACATGGAAGGTGACATGGCTCCTGCCCGGTGCTCTCTCGTGACATGTGTTTTTGGGAGCCCCAAGCTGCCTTGCATGAGTGGGCTGTCCGGCAGCTGTCATGCTGGAGAGACCACTTGGAGATAAAGGCGCACGAGGCCCTTTTGACTCTTCCCAGCCCTGCATCAGACATGTGTGAGGAAACCATCTCCACGACAAAGTCCCCTACTCTGCCTGCCACTGTACCCTACCTGCCACTGCACCCGGCCACTGCACCAGCTTAGCAGAACCATCTCGTTGATCCCAGATTACCCTGCATTTTCATGCAAAAAGAGATCTGTTATCTTGAACCACTGTTTTGGGGTGGCTTATCACACAAAAATAGATAACCATAATACCATGCCAAGGGGAGTGAGATGGGTCATTTCCTGATCAAGGTGATTAAGAAGTAGGGAGACCATCTGGCCCAGTTTGCACAGACTCAGTGACACCTATTGTCTTGGCCTAATTAATTTTTTAAAAGATTTAATTTAGGGCAGCCCCAGTGGCTCAGTGGTTTAGCGCCGCCTTCAGCCCAGGGCATGATCCTGGAGACCCGGGATCGAGTCCCACATCGGGCTCCCTGCATGGAGCCTGCTTCTCCCTCTTGTGTCTCTGCCTCTCTCTCTCTCTGTGTCTCTCATGAATAAATAAATAAAATCTTAAAAAAAAAGATTTAATTTATTTTGAGAGAGAGAGACAGAGAATGAGAGCAGGGGGAGGGGCCAGAGAGAGAGAATCTGAAGCAGACTCCATGCTGAGCATGGAGCCTAATGTGGTGCTTGATCTCACGACCCTGAGATCATGACCTGAGTCAAAATTGAGAGTTGGATGCTCAACTGACAGAGCCACCCAGGCACCCCTTGACCTAATTCTTAATAACACCCCCTTTCACTCTTGAAAGTGTCTTGACTTGGGAGGTATGTTCTATGGTCGCCCCAATCAGAGCCAGATGTGCGTTGGGTCTGGTTGGGTTGGTGCAGATGAGAATAGTGACCTTGGAGGAGCTGCAAATGGAAGGCACCTGTGCCACTGAATCACCATGTAGAAGAGCACCCTCCATGGCTCCAGACCCCCGTTCAGGACTCTGCATGAACGAGACATAAACTGCCAAAGGGAATCGGTTTTTGGAGCCCTAAACCAGTTTGTTACAGCAGCTAGTGTTCCCCTGAAATCAGTTAGGAGCAAAAATGAGAAATCTCCATCCTGCTTTACAAAGGGAAAGTACAGGCATCAGTGTCAGGCATCCAAGCCCATTTGCTTTATACCTACAGACTCCTAAATCACATGAACCCACGGTCAGCACTATGCAATTTCTATAAACAAATCTTTTTTTAATTACATACTTTGAGCATGGACAATGTTCCCCCTAGCTTCTTCCCAGGTCTCGCTTTAAAAGATCAAATGTGCTTGTGACAGCAGATTCTTACATTTTAAAGGAATTAAAAAGAAGAAACTCACTGTGTTTTCAAGATGTGGCCTTTGGGAATCAGATGGGCTTAGTATGAACTAGTATGGAGATGTTCACTAGCTGTGCAGCCCAGGAAAACATCACTGAGCGCCTCTGCGTCCCAGGTTCCTTACCTGTAAAACAGCAGTAACAGTGCTAATTCTCCTTTTCTCTCTCCTCTTCCTCCTCCTTTGTCCCTTTGATAAAATTTTGATGAGTTAATCCAGGCACATATATGAAATATGAGGTCCCAAAGTGTATATATTAATGGTAAGTGTGTGGGGGTGACTTCTGGTCTTTACCTTGTACTTGGCCTCTCTCATGCAGAAAAGCAGCACTATGGAGAAATGATGGGATCAGGACCCACATCCTGGTGTCTGTCCCTTCCCCCTCCATCCCTTCATCCACCTCTGACATCATCTGCCAGCTGACAGATTAGCTCAGCCCAGGTGTGGGGGCAGCCCTGCCACGTGAAGGCGATGCCCCCAGGGACAGCCTTCACCCAGGGGGAGACTGGAGCCAGTGCCTGGATGCCCTGGTCCCTGGTCTCAGAGAGATGAATGTGAGGGGTAGTGTCCAGGGCTGCTCAGGTGTCTTGGAAAGATTGAGCGCTGGCGGCCTTCATGGGTGACCGGCATAATCAGTGGTGATTAGCTTCTCCTTCCTCTCTCCAAGAATCTGTTCCTGTAGAAATACCGGCACTGGATCCTTGTCCCAGGTTCTGCTTTGGGCGAACCCAGATTGAGACACTGGGGGCTCGCCTCCCCTCTTCGCAGTTTCCCAGCCACGCAGCCTGTGTTGTGGGGTCTGTTGACTCATCTGGAAATGCAGCGATGCCCTCATCTAGCCTTGTCAACCACTCGCTCCCTGTCATGGTCCCTGAATAAGAAAATGTCTCTTGACTTGGGTTCTAAATCCCAGTGTCAAAACTTTGTGATCTGGGCTGGACCCTACAAAGTTCCCTGTTTTCTAAGGCCTAGGAATTTGGAGCAAAAGGTCAGTTGTCTATCCATATCCATGAGCACATGGGGATGCAGCCAAAGAGGTAGAGAGAGCAGAAGAGAGCAAATCAACCCCCAATGCCTGAGACCCACCTGGCTGGGGGCCTGGCTGCCTCCTGAGAGAGGAGCAGAGAGGGGGTGGTCGGCTGGCATGGGCATCAGGGCATGCTGGCCAGGCCTGGCTCCACTCCCCAATTCTTCAGGATCTGAGGTCAAAGGAGAGAGGCGAGCACCAGAAACGTGTGATCCCTCCAATGCCAGTGACCCACACATGGGCCCAGACAGGCCTGGAATCTGACCCGTACCCCTCACACCTCCCTCCTAGAAGAGCTGGCGGGGAGGGGGGGTCCATCAGGAAAGCTTTGCGAGTGAGTTTTGCCCTAGAACACTGAAGCGCAAGTCAGGCGAGATCGTGTTTGTGGAACTGCTTTATGAATAGTTGAGTGTGAGGTACAGGACAGATACAACTGTAAAAGAGATGGAGAGAACTTGAATTGTGACTCCAGGGAAGTTTCCCGAATCAGAACTCTCTTTCCTGGATGCTGATTGCTCAGAGGGTGGAGGGTGCTAATTACGTGAAATTAGGAGGGAAATACCTCCTTTCACACCTAGAACAAGCTGGGAGAGGCTTCTCCACTAAGTTTCCCTGTGGGCCAGGCCGGGGGGAGCCCTGCCACCGGCAGTGGGCAGTGCGTCCTGCTGGCCGAGGGAGCCCGGGGCGCCGGGCGGGGCAGGCGGGCCCCCCAGCTCCCTTCCACCTGCCCAGCCCCCAGCAGGAGGCAAGCTCCGGACACCTGACGACAAACCTGGCTGTAGCTACGGACTGTGTTTACGGCTTGCTAGGGGCCAAGGGAATCACCGAGGGAGGGAGGTTGCCAGAGGAACCAGAGCCATTCCTCTCTCTCTCTCTCTCTCTCTCTCTCTCTCCCTTACCTGAAAATAAAAGATCACCGCGGCCTTCGGGGGGCATAAACCAGCGCTGCCTGCCCGAGCTCTGGGCTGGGCGAAGCACTGCTGAGGGCCTGGGAGGCGCCGGCCCTGGGGGGCAGTTTCCCTTCCTTGCTGTGAAAGCTTTCTTTTCTTTTCTCCGGCCTCCTCGGCTCCAACCTTACCCGCCTAAAATTCCTTCCCAGGCAAAGCTCCCATACCCGTTTCTGGTTATGCTTCCCTCTTACAGCTCTCTCTCTCCTTTTTAAAAAATTTATTTCTCCATCTACCCACTTTGTTGTTGCTTCCTGGGATTGTTTACCAATGCAACAAATGCTAATATTATATGAAACATGCTAGAAAGTGCCAGCACACAGAGAAGGAGTCCCCTCCTCCCTCCCCCTAGCAGTCCCCCCCACCCCCCAACTGGCCCAGGCCGCAGAAACCCCGTGGGTGCCGGTGCCGGCCTGCTCTGGGACCTGGCGGGCTTGCTCGGCAGGAGGCTGTGCGAGAACCCTCCACCACGGTGCTCTTTTCTTCCTTCCTTGTCTCCTGAGCCTTGGAGGGAACAGTGGGGTGGCCCAGTGGGTGAGCACAGGTATAGGAGACTTTCGTGGGTCCTTCTCCTTCCCACCTGATAGGTTCCTGCAAAGGGCTCATGCCCAGTCTTTTTTTGTTGTTTTTTTAAAATTTTTAAAAATTATTATTTATTTGAGAGACGGCGAGTGAGCAGATACGCTTGCATGCAAGAACAGAGGGAGGGGTAGAGGGAGAGGGAGAAGCAGACTGCCCGCTTAGCAGGGAGCCCCATAGGGCTCTATCCCAGGACCCCGAGATCATCACCTGAGCTGAAGGCAGATGCTTAACTGACTGAGCCACCCAGGTGCCCCATTTAGTGCCCAGTCTTGAAGGGAAATTTATTCATACAGTAGACATTCACTGAAGTCTTCTGTGTGTCAAGCAGAGTGTTTAAGCCCACAACGCTGGGATAGACTGGGTTCCAATCCTGCCTCTACCACATATAAGCTGTGTGACTTTGGACAATGAGTTAACCTCTCTGTGCCTTGGTTTGCTCATCTGTAAACTATCTTTTTTTTTTTTTTGTAAAGATTGTATTTATTTATTCATGAGAGACACACAAAGAGAGGCAGAGACACAGGCAGAGGGAAAAGCAGGCTTCCTGCAGGGAGCGTGAAGCCAGACTTGATCCCAGGACCCCTGAGATCACATCCTGAGCCAAAGGCAGATGCTCAACCACTGAGCCACCCAGATGCCCCTCATCTGTAAAATATCTTATTCATGAAGGTTAAATGAGGTAGTATTTGTAAAGCCTTGGGCAGAGTGCCTGGCCTACAGTGAACAAGGTTTGTTCGGGGCGCCCGGGTGGCTCAGTGGTTGAGCACCTGCCTTTGGCTCAGGCAGTGATCTCGGGATCCTGGGATTGAGTCCCACATCGGGCTCCCCACAGGGAGCCTGCTTCTCCCTCTGCCTGTGTCTCTGCCTCTCTCTCTCTCTCTGTCTCTCATGAATAAATAAATAAAGTCTTTAAAAAAAAAAACACACAAGGTTTGTTCAATAAAAATAAGCCGTTCTAGGTGCTGGGCATGCAGGGATGCTCCAGAGCCCATGGAGCCTTCACATGGAGCGTGGAGACAAATTATAAACATGTGAACAAAGAAATGATATAATTGCAGTGTCACAAGGAAAATTAAACCAGCAACAGGACAGAGGGTAAGCAGTAGGTGTAGGGGAGTGAGGGGGTGGGTGGGGACCTGAAGGAAGGTCTTCCAGAGGAGGGGTGTCTACATGGAGACCTGAATAATGACAAGGAGCAGCCAAGGAAAGAGCAAAGGAGTGGAATCCAGGCAGCGGGAATAGCATGTGCAAAGGGCTGGTGTGTGGGAGGAAAAGGAAGACAGGTGTGGCTGAAGGGGGGATGGGAGGAGCTGTGTGTGGATGAAGATGGAGAGAAGCAGGCCCAGGTCCCGTGGGGGCCCAGCAGGCCCCAGGAAGAAATGGATTCTTCTCTACCTGCAGTAACAGACTGCACTCATCTCTCAGGGCTGCAGCAATGAAGAACCACAAACTTGGGGACTTAAAACAGAAATGTGTTCTCTCAGAGGCCTGGAGCCCACAAGTCTGAAATCAAGGTGTCTGCAGAGCCACAGTCCCTCTGAAGGAAGCCTCTAGAGCAGCACCCTGCCTTGCCTCTTCCAGCTTCTGGTGGCCCCAGCTCTACCCTGGCTTTTCTTAGTCACTGTCTCTGCCCTCACACGGTCCTCTCTGTGTGCGTGTCTCTGTGTCATCATCTCTTCCTCCAAGGACACCAGCCATTGGAAGTAGGGCCCACCCTAAATGCGATAGACAGCATCCTGAGATCCTTCACTTAATTATATCTGCAAAGACCCTGCTTCTGGTGAGGTCGCATTCATAGGCACCATGGGTTAGGACTTGGACATAGCTTTTTTAGGGGGGCTGCAAGTCAATGCGCTACAGATGCCACTCATAGTTTCAGAAATGGCTCGTGATTTAGTGGCATCACGCAGGCTGCGGTGTGGAGATTGGATCAAAGGCAAGTTAGGGGGGCTGTGGCAGGTAGGGGTGCCAGAGATGGTGGGGAGAAAGAGAAAAGGTGTTCTCTTCTTGGACATGAACATTGTCACGGATCACCGTCAGACAAAGGCATGGTGTCCACAAGGGATCAAGAGAGCCACAAGACCCCTCTGAAATCATGTCTGAACACAGACTGGGAGTGGCCATGGTCCAAACCACAAAATTAACCAGACATTCTCCATCCTGGCTAATGTGACTCCTTTTTTTTTTTTTCCCTTAAAGATTTTATTTATTTATTTGAGAGAGAGAGCACAAGAAGGGGCAGAGGGGCAGGGGGAGAGGGAGAAGCAGACTCCTTGCTGAACAGGGAACCCGATGAGGGGCTTGATCCCAGGACTCTGAGATCATGACCTGAGCCAAAGGAAGACACTTAACCAACTGAGCCACTCAGACGTTCCATCCTTTTTTTTTTTTTTTAATCACCATCAGCTATAGCTTTGCTCCATCCTTGTCACCTTCCAGGTAGGAGTTATTAAGATGCTCCATCACAGCATTACCCCTGATTCTGATAGCAGCCATTCCAGAGCAAACCTTGCTTCCTTGAACTTGAGGCTGCACCCCCACATCACACAACAGAAGCCTCAATCCTCTGGCAGGTCTTAAATGACATGCCCTAGGGTTCCCAGTGGTGTGTGCTCACCCTTGTTGCAGCAAATCAGCAAACCTAATTTTGTTTCATTCACAGAGTGCTCCTGGTGGTCACAGTTTGAAGGGCGGCGGGGGGCGGGGACCTTCGTGGCAGTGGGCGATCCACAGGGCCCTGTACCTGGTTTATTGCTGTGCTGCTGCCATATTGGAATTTATAATCATATTCCAACAAGGGTCTCTGTGTGTTAATTTTTCCTGGCCCTTGTAAAGTCTGTAGCTGGTTCTTTTCTTTTCTTTTTTAAAAGATTTTATTTATTTCTTCATGAGAGACACACACAGAGAGAGGCAGAAACATAGGCAGAAAAAGAGAGAAGCAGGCTCCCTGCGGGGAGCCTGATGCAGGACTCAATCCCAGAACCCTGGGATCGCCACCTGAGCCAAAGGCAGACACTCAACCCCTGAGCTACCCAGGTGCCCTGGAGCTGGTTCTGCTGAAGAGCACTGACAGTGGCTAATGGCAGGGTCATTGTGGTAGAAAGAGGGACGAGTGTGTGGATTCAGGACTTTTTGGCCTAGACGTGCAGGACTGGTTGCTAGTTTGGATTTGCGTGGGGGAATGCAAGGAAGAGAGAGAGAAAAATCTGAATTTGCTCTGGGGTAGGGAATGCCCCTTATCAAAATGGGAAATATCGGGTGGTCAAGTCAAGCAGGCTTTGCGTTGGGAGGGTTTGGGTCAACAGTCTCAATCTGGGGATGCCTGGGTGGTTCAGTGGTTGAGCATCAGGTCATGATCCTGGGGTCCAGGAATTGAGTCCTGCACTGGGCTCCCTGCAGGGAGCCCCCTCTGCCTATGTCTCTGCCTCTCTCTCTGTGTCTCTCATGAATAAATAAATAAAATCTTTTAAAGTCTCAATCTGGTGAAAATATCCTTCCTACCTTATTCTAGGAAATAGGCATGCAATGTTACATTTTTAAAAGTTGGTGACTCAGTGCTGTACTACAGTTTTGCAAGATATTACCATAAGGCAGGGAGGAGGGGAGAACAGAATAAAGGGGATATGGGATCTCTTCATATTATTTCTTACAACTGCATGTGAATCTCCAATTATCCCAAAATTAAAAGTTTAATTAAAAAAATTGGTGACCCAGAAAATCAGGATGTGAATGGAACGATAGGCAGCTCCAGGCAGGTGTTACTCATTTGTATTCATAAGTTCTTAAATCTGAAAGGGGTTTAGGGGCAGCTCACACAGGGGACACAGCCCAGTGAGGGGGCCATGCGTGGCGTCTAAGGGGACAGTGGTGGCCACTGTGGCACCTGAGCATCTTTCCTAGGGTCCTCGAGCTGGAGACTAATGGGGTGGAGAACAGCTCATCTCTCCAAGGCCCTGCCAGTGAGGGGTGTGGACTTCACCAAGGAAAGTTCTGTGAGGAAAGTGATCTGGGCATCCAGTTCCTGTAGTAGTTTCTGGTCACTTCAGCAGGGGGTGAGCACAGGGTACTTTGGGCCTGGACACCATGAGGAGGAAGAGAGACAGAATGACTCCTGTTGGCCTCTACTTTTATGCTTCCGTTAGGTAGATTCAGGCTCCTGGGGGTAGGGGTGGGGGGAGCATTTCATCTTGATATTTGCAGATTTATTCACAGAACTCCCCACACATCTGGAGGAGAATATATGACTTGCCCCCTAGAGGAAATAGTTAAATGAATCGCTAAAGCACAAAATGTTCCTGTAAAATTGCTTCCATATTTTATTAGACGCAGATGAGCATGAATTATTGTGAAGCCAACAGGAGGGTTTGCAAATTGGGTTCTTGCCTTTCCATAAACAGCTCTTCCACACCTAGATCATTATGGAAAAGCTTTAACAGAACATTGGTTTGGGATAGGGGCATTGAATAATTCATTCGCTCATCCATCCATCCATCCATCCATCTATCCAACATTTACTGGGCACCCACTGTATGCCAGTAATGTCAGCTAACTGGCAGCTACAGGTGTTATTCTCACTGACCTACCTCTAAATGAGTCCTTTTGAAATGAGCTCACTTGGGGGTTGGAATGTTATGGGAGGGACACCTTTTGTGGGGAAGGGACTCCCTGTCACGCATCCCAGAGGGCCACTGTCCACAGAGAAGTTACTTTTTCATGTACCCCTCAACAGTTAAAAATGCTCCCTCACCTTGAATTCTTCTTTCTTAAAATCTGCTCATTTATGTCAAGGTGTGAAATTTCTTGCAGGAAAAAAATGGACCCGGTTGTGCAAAACTGCCTTTCGCGTTATTCGTTTCTTATCTTCTGTGTGGCTCTGCCAAACTGATCACAGCTGGGCATCTGAAGGATCTGCTTTCTGCTCAGAATGCCCAGCTTGGGGCAGGGAGCAGAGAGCAGGGGATGAGAGGACAAATATCGCTTATTTCTCCTCCTCTGTCTGGAAGTTAGGCATAACAGTGAGGCTCGTAGGATCATTGGAGCAACCAGGGACTAGTACACAATGCTCCCTCGGCCACCATGGACAAGTGAGTAAGGGGAGGATTTTCTCTACCAGCCCTGGCCTGAGCTGGGGATGGGAGTGGTGGTTGCCCCTGACATGGCTGGGCAGATGTTGGCTCAGTGGAGGGCTGGGCCCTCACCCCAACGGGATCCAGAGCTTCTAAGCTTGTCAGAGGCACTGCAAACTGTCTTCTGGGAGGGGGGCATGGAATCTTCGCCAAGGGAGGCTTCTTGAGGAAAAGCAAAAAGTGGGAAGGACACCCAGAGGTGCCACCTGTTGCATGGAAGTCCTTTACCATATTGATGTGTGGGGCTCTTACAGCACCTGCAGGCTGGGCTGGAGCGGGGCCGTCCCATCTCCTCCAACTTGTGAGCATGGAAACAGCTCAGTGAGACCAATAATGTGTCCAGGATTTCCCAGTGATTGGTGGAGGTTAAATTTGACTTGCTATACTTCTCTGCACCACGGCTTCCCAGGCAGGAGCTGTGTGATGACCTCTTTCAAAGGCAAAAAAAAAGAAAAAGAAAGTGTTGCTAAACATGTTTTGGGAGTCCTCTGTGAGGAGACCACTGGGCAGGAAAAGGTGCCCTCCACTGCATCTATTTTCTGGTGAGGTGAGGTGTGGAGGAGGAGGATTGGGGAGTGTCTGGAAGCATCTTCTCCCATCTGAGGGCTGCAATTTATGATCAAGCCAGGCAGACACAATGGTTATCCTCTTGATTACAAGTAGTGGACACCTGGACTCAGAAATGCAGGAAACAGAGTTGGGCATTCATACTAAATTCTCCCAAAATTGAGAGGGCTCAGGGAACCCGAGAGTGGGTGGAGGGAGGTGGCAGTGTCTGGTTCTTAGCAGTTGAATGCTCATCAAAAGACCCTTTGGTTCAAACTTTCAAATCATATTGAAATAATTCTTCAGAATGTCTATTTTGGTAAATAGAATAGGATAAATATGGTTGCACCTTTATTTGAGTCATTGAGGTCCTGCAGTGTTTCTGGGTCAGGATTTTACTCCTGAAGTCTCACTGTGGTGTTCTGGAAATGCCCTGGTCTCGGCATCAGAAGACCCAGCCCCCCTTCGGGTGGCTGTGTGACTTCTGGCAGGGCACAATGTTTCCCTCTGTACAAGTTACAAGTTTGAGCTACAAGTTTTCCCTCTGTAACAGCAAAAGAGAATAGTGTTCACTTTATGGATCATCCAAGGGTGTTGTAAAGTTGACATTGAATGAGCTTCTCAACTTGACTTCTAGATCCCTGTGCAAACACAAATTGGTGCAATCAACCAGAGGAGAGAGGAGACAGGACCAAATGTCTTTTTTAAACCCAAATTAGGCTTGTCTATAGTCAGGGTTCTCCAGAAAAATAGAACCAATAGATTCTATCTATCTATCATCTATCTATCATCTATCTATCTTCTATCATCTATCTATCTCTCATCTATTATCTACCATCTACCTATATCATCTATCTGTCTACCTATCAAACTATCTACCTATCAGATACCACGGAGATTTATATAATGAGGAATTGGCTCAGGTGACTATGGAGGCTGAGAAGTCCTGCTCTCTGCCATCTAACACTGGAGGCCCAGAAAAGCTGATGGTATAAAATAAGATGAGATGAGATATTTCAGCTCCAGCAGTGAGTCAGGAAAAAAGTAGCAAATTCCTCTTTCCTCTGTCTTTTGTTCTTTTCAGGCCCTAAATGGATCGGATGAAGCCCACCCCACGCTGGGGAGGGCCATCTCCTTTCCTGAGTCCACACCTTCAAACACAAATCTCATCCAGAAACACCCTCACAGATATACCCAGAAATCATGTTTAATCTGGGTGCCCCATGGCCAGTCAAACTGACACATAACATTAAATCGACATCACCATCTGGAAAGCTTCTTTCCATTCATGAAATTGGAGGCATGGTCTTTGGCAGCTCAGCTCGTTTCCTGAGGCAGGGGAGGAAATGTTGGGAGCTCTGGGGCAGCTGTCAGGGATGAGGGATTCCAAATGCCAAAAGATGGGAAAAGCACATGAAGAAGCATCAGTGGGCGACATTCTTTGAGAACCGTAGCACAGATCAGAATATCTTTTGATAGTTTTTATGTCATGGGTGTGTTTCTTTGAAGGTGACGCCACCTGGAGCCCTGGGATGAACTCGGATTACATTTAGAGAGTTATTCTCAGAATCTGAGAACTGGGTGTTACATTCAGTTGCAGCCTGTATGGTACATAATCACTCAGTACCTGAGCTATTGTATAATAAAGAATCTGACTGGCCTTTGTTCCTGGTTCCAGGAAGGGAGCTTCTAAGTCCTTGGAAATTTCTGAGTTGTTGGGAGTGTGTGTTAGTCATGGTGGCCTCCTTGAATGAGGCCTGAGTTTGATGTTAATGAAATGACTAAGGATGGGGGCTGGCCAAACCACAGAGACTAACCAGGTGATGAGTAGGTTGTGGCTTCAAGCGGGGGAATATCACCTTGTTATGGTCGGAATGTTTGGGGCTCCTCCAATTCATGTGTTGAGATCCTAATTCTCAGTGTGATGGTAGGAGGAAGTGGGGCCTTCAGGAGGTGATCAAGCCTTGAGGGTGGAACTCCCATGAATGTGATAGTGTCCTTATAAAAGAGACCCCACAGGGGCACCTGGGTGGCCCACTGGTGAGTGTCTGCCTTTGGCTCAGGTCATGATCCCGACAGGGTCCTGGGATCAAGTCCCACATCAGGCTCCCTGCAGGGAGCTGCTTCTCCCTCTGCCTATGTCTCTGCCTCTCTCTGTGTCTCTCATGAATAAATAAATAAAATCTAAAAAAAGAGAGAGAGAGAGAGACCCCACAGAGCTCCCTCACCCCTTCAGCCATGTAAGAACACAGTACAAAGATGGCCATATAGGAACCAGATGTACCAGGAATCTGGTTCATGCCAGACCCAAGGCTGGGCGAAGCTTCTTGGTTGGTGGATCATAGGTGTGCTGGAGGGTGACATGCCCAGATTCCATGGGGAGAGGGCACGGAAGCCGGGTATCCAAGTCCCTCCCAGACCTCACCCTCTGCAGCTCTTCGTTTGTCTGGTCCTGATCTGTAACTTTTATAATAAAACCGTAATCAGTAGTACAGCACTTACCTGAACTCTGTGAGTTATTCTAGCAAATTATTGAACCCGATGGGGGTCACAAAATCCGTCCTCATCCCCCCCACCATTTGTGGCCAGTTGGTCAGAATTGCGGTGGCCTGGGGATCCCTGAGCCTGTGCCTGGTGATTGAAGTGGGAGCGATCTTGTGGTGGGGGGGTCGTGCCCTTAAACCTGCGGAATCTGTGCTAACTCCAGGCGGCTAGAAGTACATTGCGGTAACCGCAGAGCCAAGAGAACCCCATATCTTATATCATCTCTTTTCCACCCAGAAATATTTTTCGAGAGCTTATTTTGTGTCAGGCATGGTGGTGGGTGCCATACATACCACCTCACTGCTGAATGTCATGTTACTAAAGGAATTTGTGAGGCTTGGAACACCACTAGTGTCAAAGGGGCGATGTTGTGAAAAACACATTGAGATCGGAATTACTATTTTTAGGATGAGGCACAGATTTGGAGGGGCCAGATTTCCACATACATTCATTAAACCAAGGAAGTCTAAAAGCTTCACGAAGTTAAGGCCTGGGAAGTAATTCTCAGCCTCGCCTGAGGAGGTACCCATTTGTGAAGACCAAGTTGTTTCCGGGGGGAGAAAGGAGGCTGGTGGCAGATGTCCCTGCTCTGCACTTAGGATCTCCTGCGATGTCCCAGTTGGGGGTGAGTTTGCCGTGGGGGAAGCTCTCACACTGTGAGGGCAGGGTAAGCTGTTGGCAGGGGTGTGAGGACTGCAAGGGACATGGCATGTCCAGAGCAGAAGGGAGGGCTTGGGGACGTCCCGAGTCCTCGGGGGTGGGGGGCCCTGGGCAGAGATGCACGGAGGGATGAGAGTCTGCAGACTCCACAAGCTTGTGGTTCCTGGGCCTGGAAGCCAGGGCCTCAGTTCTGAGAAGGCCAGTCTCTTGGTCCCACAGGAGCATCAGGTTGGGCTTCATTTGTTAAAAAGCATCTCAGCAGTTGGGGAAAATGAGTCACAGTGGACTACACTGCCCCTCCCCAGTTAGGGACAGTTGAACAACATTTGGAGATTCGGATGTGGTGGGCCAGGTACTTATGAGAACTTCCCGAAGGTGGGAGTTGCTGAAAACACTGGATTTCCTTACACAATAGAGTGGCTCCCGATTCTCACAGTTAGACTCACCAGAGGCGGGGGTGGAAAAGACACCCTCTCAACAGCCTCTAAGACCAATGGAAAGGGAGCATGCTGAGCACCAGACAGGCTCGAAGACATCATGCGGGTGTGCCCAAGCCTCTGAAGCAACCCTACAACCAGTGGGTGGGGTGATCAGCAATCCCCTCCAGAGCCAGCTGGGGCTGGAGGAAAGCACGGTGTCCCCAACCTGCTAACGGGGGGCTGGGGTGGGTCAGCAGCCCTGGTATTTCACAGAACCACTCAGGGGCTTTTCAGAAATCTGGGAGTGGGGATGGCCTGACACTTTCCTCAGGTCTTCAGCAAAAAACATCCAGGAGCCGACAAACCCCACAAGGGAAGGATGTGCCTCCCTCTCCCAACATCAGACACAGACCCTGGAGGGTGGAGAGGAAATGCCAACCCCAAGAATTTCCTCCTATCTCTGCTCTGCCGTTCTGCAACAAAAGCTTTATCCTCAATTGGCTCCCCCTTATGGTTCCACATCATCTACCTCGCTTCTTCATGTCCCATCATCCAGATGGTGACGGGAGGCTCTGTCCCACATCCAGGCATGAGTCCCAAGATCCATCTGGGCCTGTAGCCAGGGGAATGGACATGCTAGTAGGTTTATGTCCACTGAGACTCCAACTGAGCCAGTCTGTGGTGGGCTGAGTTGTGTTCCCTCTCAATTCATATGTTGAAAATCTAACCCTCAAGTAGCTAAGAATGTGCTATGTGGATATGGGGCCTTCAAAGGGTTAATTAAGGTAAAAAGAGGTCATTAGGGTGGGTCCTAATCCAGCAGGACTGGCGTCCTCGACTAGGGTCCTTACGAGAAGAGGAGACCAGGACAGACACAGACACACATAGAGGGGCACCCAGGTGAGGACACACGGAGCCATCTATATGCCAAGAAGAAGGGCCTCAGAGGGAACCAGCCCTGCTGACACTGTGATCTTGGACTTGCAGCCTCCAGAAATGCAAGAAATAAATGCCCGTTGTCTGATATGGGCACATATATGCCCTCCCATATATGCCCTCCCATATGTGGTACTTTGTCATGGGGCCCCTGGCAAACCTTAATACCTGGCCTCAACATCTGGGGTAGATTCACCTTCCTCAAAGCACATGGACAGTACCCATGGGCAAGAGCAGCAGCCCAATGGGAATCTGGGATCTGTTAGGAGAAGGGAAGGGGACCCAGAGTAGACTCTACAAAGATCTCCCACGATGGAGAAGAAGAGACACTCTCCATCTTGTTCTAGGTCTTTCTTTTTTAACCCAGCACCAGATTTAAGACTCACCGATGTTGCTGGTATGTCTCCTTCACCTTCTCTGGTTGCTGGGTTGAGTTCCACGGTACGTGCTGCCGTGTGGGATTCCT
Source organism: Canis lupus dingo (assembly GCF_003254725.2). NCBI lineage: Eukaryota > Metazoa > Chordata > Mammalia > Carnivora > Canidae > Canis > Canis lupus. Next base: position 10,756,070 of record NC_064248.1, on the reverse strand, counting down.
CTGTTTCCCGGAGCGGGAGGGTGCTGGCTGCCTTCCATTCCCTCATTCTGCTCCTCCAGCTCTGTCCCCAGCAGGCTGCCCTGTATGGACCCCAATGATGGTCCTCTTGCTCTCTGGCTTCCAACTGGGTCTGGCGGGCAAGGGGAGGGCAGGGCGGTTCTTTCTGGGGCTCCTTCTGGCAGCAGCACTGTACCTGACTGAGTCTTGCTCATCCACACCTCTTCCCATTTTGGTTCATTCACTGCTCCCTTCCTTCCTCCCTCAGGCCTGGGTAATAGCCCTGCTGCTCTGAACCTGGGTCTTCTGCACTTTCTCTGGGGTTTCCCTGTACCCACACTTCTATAAACCCATTTGCAAATGAACCCTCAAATGGTCCTGATTTGGCCATACCACCTGTTTCCTGCAAAGACCCTGAGGGATCCAGCCTGGGTTCCTTCCACAACCTGCCATCTCAAACAGGTCCCTGATGGGTGTCCTGGCATGGGTCCCTTCCCGGAGTGAGAGGCAGCTCTCCAGGACAGAACCTGACAGTCCTCCTCATCAGTGCCACCCCAGTCTGCCATGCACAAGAGCTTCCATGGCCCTGGGTTTTCATCCACATTTAATAGTATCCTGATTCTTGTCTATTCCGCGGATAAAAGTGGTATCTCCCTGTTGCCTTCATCTGCATGTACTTGTTAGCCACTTGGGCTTTCCCTTTGCCTGTTCATGACTTTTGATCTACCTGAATTTCTTTCTTTTTTTAAAAGATTTTATTTACTTATTTGACAAAGGGAGAGAGAGCACAAACAGGGGGAGTGGCAGGCAGGGGCAGAGGGAGAACCAGCCCCCCTGCCAAGCATGGAACTCGATCCCAGGATCAGGACCTGAGCTGAAGGCAGCTGAAGGTGATGCTTAACCAACTGAGCCACCCAGGCACCCCATGTATCTGAATTTCTTGACCCTGTATTGGTCTTGGTACTCCTAAAACATGCCCTGGGGGCTTGGGGTGGGGGTTATCTTGACTGTGAAATAAGACTTCCTTCTGTATTTGATAGACTAAAACTTAAAAAAAAAAAAAAAAAGAACAAGTTCCATTAAAAAAAAAAACAAACAAACACAATTACTTTTAAACTGAGGTAGGAACAGGGGCACTGCTGAGCAACACAGCCTGGACATAAACCAGCAGAGGGGTGACCTCTGGGTCCCACTGCTTGGCTGTTTGGGACCAGAGCTACTCACTCAGGAGCAGGCCTGCTCTGGGGGAAGGACCCCCGAAAGGCTGCCTGTAAGAGGAGACAGCCCCAGCTTCCTGCATTGCAGTGTAGTCCTGGGAGGCCTCAGGTCAGCACATCTGTGACCTCGGGCAAGCAGGGTGGATGGTTGGGGAGGCTGGCTCCCCATCCAGAAGGCTCTCTGTATTAGTACTGCCAACGGGAGGCTTGAAACAACAGGGATTTACTCTGCCGGGGCTCCGGGGCTCCAGAGGCCAGAAGCCCAACATCAAGTTGTCTACAGGGCCGTGCTCTGTCTGAATGCTCCAGGGAGAGAATCTGTTCTGGTCTCTCCAGCTTCTGGCGGTTCCTGGCACTCCTTGATCTTCCTGGGCTGGTCAACCTCACTAGTCTCTGCCAGTCCTCCCCTGGCCTTTGTCCCTGCGGCTCTCTGGGTCCTCCTGTGTCTCTGAGGAGGAGACTCTCACTGGATTGGAGCCCACCATAAATCAGTATGATCTCAGCTCTAACCTCAATCATTCCTCTGCAAAGACCCTATTTCCAAAGAAGACCATATTCTGAGGTTCCAGGTGGACATGGATTTGGGGGGACACTTATTCAGTCCCTTAGGCCCTCTACAGGTGAATCAATTGGCAGACAGACCAAAGGGGCCAAAAGAGGCCACCACGAGCTGGGGAGGGCAGTGGGGCCAGCCCAGTGGGAAGAGGGAGTATTTATATACTCTTGCTCAGTGTCCCCACGCAGAGAAGGTCCAGAGCCACTGCCCCCTTGACCATGGTGATACCCTCACACTCTTCCTGGAGACCCTTGGCCTTTCCTGTGGTCCGATGTTGGCACAAGCTAGGTTCTGAGCCGAGAGCGGGATGCTCATCCCGGGCTGGAGCAGAGAGCTGCTGTGGTCCACACCACCCTCACGGCTGCAGGAGCAGAGGAAGTGTGGGCCCTGGCTTGGTGAGGTGAGGGATTGCATTCCAAAGGGCAGCCGGGTTCTGTCTCCAGGCAACTTGTAATTCTTTTGTTCTGAGAAGAAAAGCAGAGCTGCACACTGGAGAGGGGGGCTGGGCCCCTGAGAGTTCTGAAGCCAGAACGGGCTCACCTCCTGGCCCTAACTACGCTCCGGGCCTGTGAGGGCATCCGGTGGGCACCACTAACACGTATGGGGCCAGAGCAGAGGCCGGGTCCTGCTGCCCATGTCCCGGGGCTGGCAGAGGAGGGAGGCCGGCTCCTCAAGTGAGAGGCAGGAGCACTGTCCCTTCTTCCGCACCTCACACCTCGCACCTCGAGGCTCCAGGCTCCTGCCCAGGGAGGAGCCGGGAGAGGCGGTCTTCGGTTTCACGGTAGCACCCAGCCCTCGACGATCACGGAGGTCACCGGCCCACCAGGACAGGGAAGGGTGGACAGCGTGGCTCTCCCGGTGTATCCCCGGAAGGCAGAAGTGAGAACAGGATTTCCTATCTTATAGGCCAAGCTGAGAGCAGAGGGGGGAGCTTCCCTTGGGGACCAGAGGGTTTCTGGGTCTGCCAGGAGGGGATGGGCTGTGGCCTTTGGCTCTGCCCCCACTAAGCACCACAGAGGCCTCCTGGGACCAGTGCCGAGCAGTGTGGATGGCTGGCCAGCGGGTGGTGCGTGGTGCTGGGATGCCAGCTGCCCCTCTACAGCCACAGGTACCAGGCTGGGGACTGAAGGTGGCCCTACGGCAGAGCAATGGTGGTGATGCTCAGGGGGTGGTGCCGGTTTGGGACTTCTCAGGAGGCCCTCTTCTCACCTTTGCTCTCTGTGATGGAACTTGGTCCAGCGGCAAGTGGCCTCTCCATGCATCTGCCTGCATCCTTGGGAGGCAAGCTGGAGGCTGTGGATGAGAAGCTTCAGGATCCAGGCAGGGCCTCAGCTCACCCAGGGAGGAGAGCAGGTTTTCCTCTCTCCTGGTTTTGCAGGAGGGCTGTCCTTAGGGCGGGAGGGCCGTGGCTGTCCCTGGAGTCAGGAGGGAGATGAGCTCAGGATGGCAGATCTTGAACGAGGGGTTGATCTGAGCAAACACCGGAGGATTCCGGGGGGGGGGGGGGGGGGGGGGGAGGAGGGGGTCACTGAGACAGGGAGTCTTCAGGTCAACTCCGCAGGGAGTCCCCAAGGTCAGCCCCAGCCACAGCAGGCTGGATGGGGGCTCAGCTCAGGCTCGAGGAGGAGCGTGCTGCAAGTGGGTATAAATAATGAAACATTGCAGCTACTTACAGAACACCATGCAGAGAATGCTTGTGGATTCTCTTTGATGTCTCCTCTTCACCTGTGGAGTGTCTGTCTCCTGTGTTCCCACCTGCTGGGGAAGCCGAGACTCCAGGCTGGCTGTTTGGAGCTTGGTTCATGGTTGGGCTGATTGCTCCGGAGGCAGTTTGACATCCGGGCTTCTGCTTGCTCCTCGTGTGCCCCAGTCGGGGGGGTGGATTGCTGGGGGTTGCTCCCACAGCGCCCCTTGCCTCCTGGCCACACACACTGGTGTGTAGTACAGACAACCCCAGGCAGGAAAAGAGAAACCACTCCGGGTATTGAAACAGAGTGAATTTGTTGGTTACCCAAGTGATTAGGGAGCAGAGAAGCCAAGAGGGTAAAATGAGGCAACTCAGAGATTATCAACCTGGAAGCTGCAACCACCCCTGGGATTGGTAAGACCAATGGAGGTAGTGGTTTTACTGGAGCCCAGTGTCTGGGGCTTGTTGTCAGGAGAAGGGATCAAGGAGGGAATTATTGTGTAGCAGGCGCCAGAGCAATGGAGGAGGAACGGCCATCCTGCAGCCTCCACCGGACAGTGGGGGCCAGGTCTTGGCTCCTTCTTCCATCCTTGCCTCCCAGTCTTTAAAAAAAAAAAATTAGTATAAAATACACATAACAAAATTTGCCGTCTTAACCACGTTTAAGTGTATGGCTTAGTGGCATTAAGTGCATTCATATTGTTGTGTGACCATCACCACCATCCATCTCCAGAACTTTTTCATCTTCCCAAACTGAAACTCTATCCCCATCAAATACTGACTCTGTCATTGTCTTCCCCCAGGCCCTGGCTCCCACTTTCTATTTCCAGTTTCTATGGATTTAACTGCTTTAAAATATTTTATTCATTCATTCATTCATTTGGAGAGCATGAGTGGGGGGACGGGCAGAGGGAAAGGAAGAAGAAAAATCTTAGGTGGACTCTAGGCCCAGCGTGGAGCCCATCACAGGGCTCGATCTCATGACCCCAAAATCATGACCTGAGCCAAAACCGAGAGTCAGACACTTAACTGACTGAGCCACCAAGGTGCCCCTGGACTACATTACCTAACGTATAAGTGTGATCATATGGTGTCTCTTTAGGTTTGGCTTATTTCACTTAGTCTAACATCCTCAAGGTCCATCTGTGTTGTGACAAGTGCCAGAACGTCCTTCCTTTTAATGGCTGAATAATATCCCACTGGATGGCTAGACCACATTCTGTTTATCTGTTCATCTGTTGATGGACGCTTGGCCTGCCTCCACCTTTTGGCTCCTGTGAATAACACTTCTATGAACACAGCTGTACAAATATATCTTGGACACTCTGCTCTCTATTTTTTGGATATGTACCCGGAACTGGCATTGCTGGATCCTATGGTAATCCCAGTTTTAATTTTTTGAGGAGCTGCCATACTGTTTCCGGCATGGCTGCACTGATTTACATTCCCACCAACAGCACACAGCGGGCCACTTTTCTCTGCATCTCTGCCAACACTTGTTAGTTTCTATTGTCGTTGCTGCTTTAAATAGTAGCCATCCTAATGGGTGTGAGGTGGTATCTCATGATTTTGACTTAGATTTCTCTAATGATTAGTGATGTTGAGCATCTTTTCTTGTGTCACCTTTCAAGTCTTGCACTAGTGCCTCCCACTGACTAAACCTATCTAGAAACCAGAGGGCAAGGGAGCATGGGAAATGTGGTTTTCTGCCCAAGTGAACAGGGAAAGGCACAGGCTGGGGATAGGGGGCAGAGAGGTACTGTAAAAACAGCAAATATCAGGGATCCCTGGGTGGCTCAGCGGTTTAGCGCCTACCTTTGGCCCAGGGCGCCATCCTGGAGTCCTGGGATCGAGTCCCACATCGGGGTCCCTGCATGGAGCCTGCTTCTCCCTCTGCCTGTGTCTCTGCCTCTCTCTATCTCTCTCTGTCTCTCATGAATAAATTAAATCTTAAAAAAAAAAAACCCAGCAAATATCAGTGTCTATAATAAGGGACTTCAGGGTCTCCCATGCATATTAATGTCCTGAGGAGTACACTAAACCCCTACAAAGGGATGGACCCGCCAAGATTTCACAGAAAGGAAGCAGCAGAGCTGGGGTTTGAACCTGAGCGTGTCTGACTCCCAAACCAGTGCTCTTCCCACTCAGTGATTTCTGCTGCCCATGTGGGGCTGGCAAGAATGGGGATCACTGGTTATGAACATGCCATGGCTTTTCACACCTCAGCAGCTTTGCTCATGCTGGTCCCCCTGCTTTGAATGCTTTTCCCTCCTTTCCCATCTGGAAAACTGATGCTTACTCTCAGCAGCTCAGCTCAAATGCCAACTGCTATAACCTGAGCCCTGGGGAGAACAAACCTGACAAGTTTGTTATTGCTTCAGTCTGTGTAAATAGCACAGAACAGTGATGGGGCCTCTGTCTTCACGCCACACTGGGTCCCTGGTGTTTGTCTCTTCCCAGCATACTGTCCCTGTACTTCTGATGACTCTGAGTTTCCTCTAGGGCTCTCTTCCCTCATTTTGTGTGGATTGGTGGTGCTGACACCACTCATTCCCAAGCTCATCATTCAATCCATCTTCTCAGGTCATAGAGATTTTCACTGAGCCTGTGGACAAGAGGGACCATCCTCCACAGAGCTGGCAAAGCTGTGATGACATCGCATGGGAGAGGCCTGTCTGAGAATGAAGCCAACAGAAAGGAAGGCAGCAGTCTTGGGCTGCAGCACTAGAGAGTCTTGACAACATTGTTTCTATGCCTGGATACAGCTGTATCCTGTAGCATCCTCACCTCCGGGTCCGAAAAAGTTCCCTCTTTATGTGAGGCCAAGTTGTGTTGAGATTTGAATCACTTACCACTGGAAGTCATGATGGATGGATGTGCCTTGGGCCAAAGCCCTGGCCTTTACACACATTCCTGATTCGATGGTTCCTGGCCCAGCAGCTCTGTAGATCTTGCCCCCAGGACAAGTGGTCCTTCTGAATACCCCCAGAGCATAGAGACCAGCTGACCAGACATTGGTGGGATACCACTTGGGAAGTTTTAAGTCAGGAGGGCACAGGTTTAGTGAGTTGCCCAACAAGGCCTGTAGGTAGTAGATGGTGGATCTGGGACTGCACCAGATATTGGACCCCTTGGCCACTTTGCACAAAGCTCCGCCTCTGGTGAGGGCTATAGGGGGATATCCTTGTTAGGTAGGATGACAAAGATATCCTTGTTTTTTAAATGGCCACAGAGCCAACAGAGCTATACGTGGTAAATGGCTGCAATGTCGGGACTCTGAGTCTCAGTGGTCCTGCCCTGGCTGAGATAGGCTTCTCTCTGTCCCAGGGCCCAGGAGGGCCACTACTGGGCACATGGTGCTTTGTGCTTCAAGGACAAAGCCGGAATGAGGCCCTAGCATCCCAGTGCCTCGTCAGCTCTGTGCCATTCCCCATCCTCCCTGGGCACTTTGCACATTCAAAAGCTATTTTAGAAGTAGCAGCACATCTGATTCTCTTTAATGCACTTCCAGGCAGCACAGATGTGCATCAATGAAAGAATGTTCCCTGAACCAAAGTGCTTCTGTGGGCCTCATGATCCTCTCCCTTGGCGCTCACTCCCAGGCCAAGAGCCTCCCATGAATCATGCATTAGCTTCTGTGATTGCTGCTCCGAGAGGTGGCAACTCTTACAGAAGGAGGGGGAGTCACTGTATGCTGTGGGAGGCAAAGGGACTGGGTCTCCAGCTGGGAGCAGGGGCAGAGAGCAGGAGGCAGCAGACCCTGTAAAGGGAGGCGGATGTCTGCTAGTGGAGGTGAAGCTTGCAGCGTCCAGAGCCCTGCCACCAGCTCACATGGCGATGGGGCCCTGGCTCCTGCCCTCCCACTCCCGTCCCTGTGTGACAGACTTTATCCTGAATGAAGGGAGGATTTGGCGCCCAAGGAACTCCCATATGGAGCCCAGCTTACACGGGGGTGGGGGTGGGAGGGGAAGGGAACCAGCAGATACAAAACAAAGGGGTGGGGGGAAGAACCCTCCACAGGTGAGGAGATGACAAACAACCAGGCTAATGAGAGATGCGGAGCCACACAGCAACTCCCAGATCAAAATAATTGTACAGAGCTCATTAAAACACACAAAGACATAAATTAAGCACTGCAGTCGCCTGTCCCTAAAAATGTGTCTGTCAGACAGACAGATGACTGAGGGAAGATGTCTGATGATTCTGTCGTTTGCAAAAATACATTATTTTGAATTTGAGGGGGAGGCACAAAAATTCGTGATTTAATGTTTAAAGCGATTTTCAAAGTTTTTTGTTTTGTTTTGTTTTGTTTTGTTTTTCCCTCTTAAGCTTAAAAACGTCCCTGGAAAAGAACATGAAGGCATATGTTATTAAGAGATGAAAGTCTCAGGGCACCTTGGTGGCTCAGTGGCTGAGCATCTGCCTTTGGCTCAGGGTGTGATCCTGGGGTCCAGGGATCGAGTCCCACATCGGGCTCCCTGCAGGGAGCCTGCTTCTCCCTCTGCCTGTGTCTCTGTGTCTCTCATGAATAAATAAAATCTTTAAAAAGAGAGAGAGAGAGAGAGACAGAGATAAAAGTCTCTCCCTTGGATGAAATGAAGGCACCAGCCAGGTGGGTGTTCCCAACAGTGGTGGTCTCCGTGGGGAGGGCCCAGGGGATAGCAGGTATTCTTCACTGCGTGGGCAGAGCTCAGACCCAATAGTGCTTTCCACACCAACGGTTCTCTGCTGAAAACTTCCAGGTTCTTTCTCTGGGTCACCACTTCAACCTCCCTCCTGGCCCGTCTCTGTGAGTAGGGAAGGACAGGAGCCACCTGTTTTTGAGGGGGGACCCTCCTGCCCACAGTACTGTCCAGAAAAGGAGGCTCAAGGCAAAGCAGCAGGAGGGATCTGGAGTTTGAGAGCTCAAAGCTCAGACTGTTTGAGGGATTCCCTTTGAGAAAAAGAATACATGAATGCAATACAAACTTGGGTAGGGAAATGAGTATTTATTTAGAATGACAAAGGAAATCACCACGAAGTCCTGAGGCCCTGGGAATCCAGCTCCTTTCCTCCTGCCATCTCTTTAGGCAAGTTACCAGAAGTGTTTGCTGATTTCCTCCTTTTTCTCCCCACCTAGAATACTCTATGACTCCCAGGAACTTCCCGCTCTCACAGGGGCCCAAATAGGAGGTCCTGATGCTGAGGCTTCCTTAGCTTTACCAAAACTCTCCCTCTGGAAATGGGGCTGCTCAGAGACGTTACATCTCTGCCCTGGCTGGGATTGGCCTCTGGGAGGTCGGGGTTGGGAGTTCCAGGGCTGGAGGCTTTGGAAACACCTAGAATTCTGGGATTTGGGGGCACATGTCTGGAGGTAGCCTGGCATAGCTCTGCAGCTTCAGTCGATGGAAATCTGGCCAAATTGAATTATACTCTGTTCGGAAATAGATCATGTAGCAAGAGGGGGACTGGTAAGCCAGGGCCTGGAGACAGTGGTGGGCAGGGCCATGCAGCGGGGATGGGGCAGGAGGCATCTTGGCTGAGGCATCGAAGCCGGCTTGCCAGGGCTGATCGCTGGCACGGGAGAGAGAGCCTCGGGCTGTGCAGGCCCAGAACCCCTCCCCGCTCAGGTTTACCTCACTCTCCTTGTTCTGATTCCAGGCTAATCAGGCAAATTTGAGGGCATCAGTCATTCTCCGGGAGGCCTGCCTGCTGGCCAAGAAAGTGCGGTTACTCTGTGAGAAAGTCTGTCCACCCACAGTGGCCCCCGGGGGTCATCTGGCTCTCATTGGAGGTCGTCTGCGGGAGAGAGGCTGCTGGCCTGTCAACCTGCACGTCCGACGGCTGTATCTCACCCGGCACATCACTCACCTGGCACTGTGGTTTTTATTTATCACTTTCTTTGAACTTGACTGGTGCCAGTTCACCCCCAAGACAGATGGAGCCGTTTCACGGTGCCCAGAAAATCGTCTGGTGCTGAGCCAGCTTGATAAATTCACTCGAATGAATGAAAATTAGATTTCTGAGCGTGCTGGGAAGGCTGAACCCAGACGGCAACAAAGTCCCAGGAAAAACCATCGCCTCATGAGGGCCAGTCTGGGGGAGCAGCAGGCCTGTGCTGCGTTCCTCCAGGTGTCACAGCCGGCCACGGGCTTTGAGTGCAAACTGCAACCAAAACAAGGGTATCCCTTTGTTCTGCACTGAACTGTCTCCCTCCAAATTCGTATGCTGGGGGCTAACCCCCAATACCTCAGAATGTGTCTGTATGTGGAGACAGGGTCTTTAAAGAGGTACATGAATGGGGTGCCTGGGTGGCTCAGTTGATTAAGCGTCTGACTCTTGATTTCAGCTTCAGGTCAGGTCATGAGAGCATGAGCCTGCTTGAGATCCTCTCTCTCTCTGCTCCTCCCCTGGCTCGTTTTCTCTCTCTCTCTCTCCCCCTCAAATTAAACAAATAAGTAAACAAAAAATAAAGAGGTCTTCCTTCTAGAGCCTTCTGTGTTCCCTGCTGGCACCATTCTGGCTCCAGAAGGCCCCATTTGCCCCAGCTGTGACTTTCCTCACACCATCTCTGGAGTTAACCACTGACACATGTTTAAAGGACACACCTGAGTGACTCAGTCGGCTGAATGTCTAACTCTTAGCTCTCCCTCCACCTCAAATAAATAAATAAGGGGTGCCTGGGTGGCTCAGTCAGTTAAGTGTCTGCTTTTCGCTCAGGTCATTATCCCAGGGTCCTGGAATCGAACCCCAAGCCACATCAGGCTCCTGGCTCAGAAGGGAGCCTGCTCTTCCCTCTTCCCACTCTCCTCCCTGCTCATGCTCTCTCTCAAATAAATAAATGAAATCTTTATTTTTTTTTAAAGATTTTATTTATTTATTCATGAGAGACACAGAGAGAGGGGCAGAGACGTAGGCAGAGGGAAAAGCAGGGTCCATGAGGGAGCCTGATGTGGGACTCGATCCCGGGACCGTGGAATCACACCCTGAGCCAAAGGCAGACGCTCAACTGCTGAGCCACCCAGGCATCCCATTAAATAAAATATTTTAAAAACAAGCAAATAAATGAGTCTTAAAACACACACACACACACACACACAGCTTTCTTTCTCTTTCCCCTTCTGCCCCTCCTGCCCCTCGTGCTTCCTCTCTCTCAAAGGAAAAAAAAAAACAACACAGGTTTTTGAATTCTCTACTGATGCGAAGTCAACTACTACCCAGTGGGGAGAAGACACTAGGGCCACAGCTGATCACAATTCCATTCACACTTTGTGAGTCAAGATCACGTAGATGTCAAGGCTGTTCATTCCAGAGCTCCCAGGACTGGAGTGCCAGCCCAGCCCTCCATAGTAAGCCCCAACTCCAGCTCCATGCAGGCTTCAAATGATTGACACTCACCTGGGCTGCACTGCCACCACTTTCTGGGGAGTCTGAGCTTCTGCTCGTAAGCATGTTATAGAAGATCAAGTGAAACAGCAGGAAACTGGAGATGGAGAGAGAGAGGGTCACTTCTTAACTGTGTCCCATTTAATATGGGTTCAATATATGTGCATTTGGATTGAAAGATTAGGATGAGGTTATTAGGGTAGCCCTCACCCCGTATAACTGGGTCCTTACAAGAAGAGATTAAGACTCGGACAAACACGGAGGGACAGCCACATGAGGACACTGGGAGGAGACGTCCATCTGCAAGCCAAGGAGAGAGGCCTCAGGACACGCCAACCCTGCCGACACCCTAATATTGGACTTCCAGCGTCTAGACTGAGAGAATAAATGTCCGTAAGTCCAGCCGCCCAGTGTATGGTGCTCTGTTATGGTGGCCCATGCATATTGACACACTTCTCACTCCTGCAGGCCCCTGGGAGTCCTGCTGACACTCCTGGGACTGCCCAGTCCCCGCCACTCCCTTGTCCTCGATTCTATCTCTTGTGTAGGTGGCCATAGCAGCTTCCTCCTCTCTGTGGCCAGAGTGGGTTTCCTAAAGCCCAAGCTGACCACCCTCCCTGCTGGCTAGAAGGCCTGGTTTCCACACTGACCAAAGATAAACCCTAAACTGAACATGGCTCTCTGGAGCCCCCTCCTCTCACTACCCACCTATACCACTCATGCTTCCTACCTGGCTACAAACTGTCCGCAGTCCCCCACACCATGCCCTCTCATTCAGGCCTCTGTGACTTGGCGTACTCGTCTTGGACTCTGGCCCCCAGAACCGTGGAATAATGAACCCATGTCGTTTAACCCACCTGGTCCATGGGGCTTTGTGACAGCAGCTCTAGCAGTCCAAGATCAGTGTGCGGGTAGGCAGGTTCCTTTCGGGGCTGTGAGAGAGAATCTGTTCCAGACCTCTTTCCTTGGCTCCTCAGTGGCTGTCTTCTCCCTGCGTGTCTTGCCATGGCCTCCTCCTATGTGAGCATCACTGTGTCCCCATTTGTCCTGAATGAGGATACAGGTCATACTGAATTAGGACCCCTACTAATGACCCCATCTTAACTAATTACGTCTGCAACGAACCTGTTTCCAAGTGTGATCACGTTCTGAGCTGCTGGGGTGTGGGACTCCAACATGTGAAATTTTAGGGGCACAATTCAATCCCTAACACTTGGATATGCTATTCCCTCCATCTGACATGTTCTTCCCCTTGTTCTTTCTCTGGATAACTCTCACTCATCCTGGAGGGTGTAGGTAGTGGCAACCACGCATCCCCAAACTGCCCTGCGGGTGGCCCCAGTTACTGGGCCCCAACTTTGCCCCAACCCCCCTCTACTTCCTGCCCAAGCCCTCCCCAGTCCTGTGTGCCCAGCCCCCAACCTGTGGGCCCTGCATCCAACCTGTGGACTCCCCCTTTCTGTGCGCCCTGCCCCGCTCCTGCCCAGCCCTGTGTGAGCCGCCCCATCCTGTGCACCCTGGGCCTGGTCCTGTGGACTCCCCTTTTCTGGGCGCTCCTCCTCCCCTCCTAAGCGCTCCATCCCTGGTCCTGAGCACCCCGTCCTCCCGCTCCATCCCTTGTCCTGAGCACCCCCCTCCTCCCGTGTGCCCTGCCCCCTCCTGAGCGCTCCCCCCTCCTGTGCGCTCCCCCCAGCCCTGAGGCCCTGCCCTCTCTTGTGCGCTCCCCCCCAGCCCTGAGGGCACTGCCCCCTCCTGTGCGCTCCTCCTCGCCTGCACTCCACTGCCCCCCCCTTCAACCTAGAATACTCTATGACTCCCAGGATCTTCCAGCTCTCACAGGGCCCAAGCAAGTCCCGCCCCCCGTCTGGGCGCCCACTCCCAGGCCTCATCCCACTCCTGGGGTCCACCCAGCTGTCTGCCTCAGTGCCGGAGCCTGGGGTCCCCGCATCCTCGCGCCCCCAGGTACTTCGGTCCCCTCATACCTTGTCCTTTAATTTGAGCCATCATCTTCCTTCTCCCTGCGCACTGACTTGTTTCCAGAATTAATAAGACTAAAATTACTTTCATAACTTTTGGGGGATTCGGGCCGTCCCTTTAGGAGGCGGGAAATGCTGGGGGAGGCCTGCGCCCCCGGGTCGGTGGAGGATTTCTTCGGTTCGGCGCTGAGCCGGCTCCGGGGAGCGCGGGGAGCGGGGAGCCGCGGGGCCTGGGACTCCCGACGCACAGCAGGAATGATAATGACAATGACGGCGCACCTCGGGGTAATTCACTAAGCGTGTTTGCCGCCACCATCTGATTTGATCCTTATTAAAAAACAAAAAGCAAAAAATCCCCGCGCTGGCATATTTTCTATCCCCATATTAAAGGCTGAGACATTGAGGCCTGGAACCAGACAAACTGGAGCCTGGTCTGCCTCGGAACCAGAAAAGGAGACAGAGAAGGGAGGAGACCTTGGAGGTGAAATCCTGGACGGGAACCTGGGGGAGAGGGGTGAAGCTGAGAGAGGGGAGGTCCTTAGCCTTCTAGCCCAAGCCCAGCACCGAGGATGCGCTGCAGGCCTAGGTGGGGCTCACTGGGCCCCCTTCTGCTAAGAGCAGCTTCCCCCGACCCCAGGACCCCAGACCGCTGGCTGAACTGACCAAGGGAGGACCTTCTACACGCCCCAGGCTTTTTTTCCTTGGAAAGCCACATTCAATACCCATTCCAAGCTGTCAGCTGACCAGGCCCAGAGAGTGGTTGTCTCAAGGAAACCATAAACTACATGAAGGATGCCTTTCTCCTATTTGGTTGACATGCTTTATGTGTGATCACTCTTATGACAACAGAAGGTATATAAAAAGGCTCAGTTACAGTTTCTTGGAAATAATAAAATAGCTTGGAGGGACTCGCATGCCAAGGAGTCTGAAGATGAATGCTTGGCTATAAAAGAGGACTCATGTCATATTTCATAAAGCTGCGGTTCAGCTGCCTGGCAGGTGAGGAACGAGAAAAGTGAGATTATTTTGAGAACGTTTTACGATGCATCCGGAAGCGTCCAGTTCATTGTGTGATCAACATTCTGATTTGAACGGAGAGAATGTGCATTGTAATTTCCTCCTTTTCAAATATCCTTTTGGGAGATAGCAATTTCAGGACTGATTATAAAGTCTAATAATTATCAGCTACCACGATAGAGGGAGAAATCCACCTTCGGTCTCTATAGTTTGTGCTACTGGAGGTGAGGGGCTCATCAGCTCTGTGTTACAAATGGAGAAACCGAGTCTCTGTCAGGCATGGAGACTTGTCCACAGCCTCATAATAAACAAGGACAGGGACTGAACCAAAGGACTGGCTAGCTTCCAAGCCTGGGCCTTGTGGGAACATCATTATATACTTGTTTAAAAACTTACTTGTTCCCTTCAAATTGTACTTTAAAAATGTGTAATCAGAAAGCCCCTTTAGAAAAAAAAAATAAATAAATAAATAAAAAAATAAATAAAAAAAAAAGAAAGCCCCTTTAGGAAGTCTCAGAAATAAAAACTTCCATTAGAAAAATAAAATCAAATTTAAAAAAGCCACTCATTAGAACATAATAGGATATATTCCTTAAAATGATTAGCTCACGTTAGTTTTCTCTCTACTTGCTAATTAAAAAATATTTTTTAAAAACATTTGACAAGAGAGTTCCATAATTATTCATTTAATTTATTATGGTAAATCTCAGTGTTTAATATATTTTCAACACCTTTCTCAAGCGAGATCTCACTTTGGTGTCTTTCCCTTTTTTTATTTCTGTCTAAAATTAGAAGTTGGGTTAAAAGAGGCAGAAATGCAGATCCAACGTGGAGGTTGGGCTCTGCTTCTCAGACCGTTTTATTCCAGTTCCTTGAGTTAATGTTTTTCCAGTTTTATTGAGATAGAATTGAAGTACTAAACTACATATTTGAAGTGTAAAATTATATATATATATACACACACATATAGAAACTATCACTACGCTCTAGATAAAAATTTCTGTTGCCTCCCACAGTTTCCTAATAGCCCTCTGAAATTCAACCCTCACCCTCCCACCCCCAAGTGACCACTGATAGGATTTCCATTCATTTGCATTTTGTAGAATTTTTTTTAAAGATTTTTAAAAATTTATTCATGAGAGACAGAAGCAGAGACAAAGGCAGAGGGAGAAGCAGACTCCCTGTGGGGAGCCTGATGTCGGACTCATCCCAGGCCCTTGGGATCATGACCTGAACCAAAGGCAGACACTCAACAACTGAACCACCCAGGTGCCCTGCATTTTGTAAAATTTTATATAAATGAAGTCATATTACATGTATTCTTTAGCCTGGCTTCTTTCACTCCATAGAATGAGTTGAGACTTACTCACATTGTTATCTATTAGTGGTTAGCGAAGCAGCTCTCCACTGGGGGGACACACTATAGTTTCTGTATCCATTCACCCATTGATGGACGTTTTGATTGTTTCCACTTTTTGGCTATTGTGAATGAGGCTGCTGTGGACCTGAGTTTGAGTCTCCGGATGGATATGTGACTTCATGTCTCTTGGGTAGACACCTAGAAGTGGAAAGAACGGGTCACAAGGTAGATGCATGTTGAAGTTCTTAAAGAAACCATCAGACTGTTGTCCGAGGTGGGAGTACCATTGCAGGTTCCCATCAGCAGCGCACAGGAGAATCCACTGGTCCACATCCCTGCTAGATCCTGAGTTGATTTTAATGCATAGTTTTGGGTTTGTGCCAGAGAATCAACTCTTGGCTTATTTAATGGTTGTCTACCTCTAAGGCACTCACCAGTGCTATCTTTTAAGTATCTCTCCTTGCTCACTGCCACCGCATCCTCGGCTCTGTCCTATCCAGATGCCATGTCCGCCTTCTCTCCTTCAAGTCAGGCTCCATGCAACAACTGGATACCTCTCCTCAAGACACAGGTCGGTGGTGACTTTGCCTTGTTTGAGACCATGTCATGGCTTCCCATTGGCGGGAACACATTTCTCTCAGAATACAACATCATCCTGCAAGGTCTGCCCCTCTGCCCCCCGCCCCCCCCCAATTCCTGGTATTCAGTCTTTCTCCTGTTCTTTTAGTGGTTGGGTTCAGTCATAAAACATGCTTTGTTTGGTTCCTACATGTTGTACCATACAATTTTATTGTTTTATAAAAATTGAATGAATTGGGGTGCCTGGGTGGCTAGGGGATCAGCGTCTACCTTTGCTTCAGGTCGTGATCCCAGCATCCTGAGATGGAGTCCCACATCAGGCTCCCCCGCAGAGAGCCTGCTTCTCCCTCTGCCTCTGTCTCTGCCTCTTTCTGTGTCTCTCATGAATAAATAAATAAAATCTTAAATGAATTATCAACATTAAAAATATTTTAAAAATCTGTAAAAAAAACATTAATAGACTGGCATTCTGTGCTGTTGGCAGAGTGAGCAGGAGCTGGGGGACTGCCCCTTTAATCCAGGGTGGGTGCCTCTCTGCCCCCCACTTTCTTTCATCTGTTCCTTTCACTCACCTTTGCAAAATTCACACTTGTTTCTCCTTCAAATGTCACCTGAAAGCAGGAAACTTCTGAATCTCCCTTTCCTCTCTAGCACAGGGACCTCACACCGCCAGGGCGGGTGTCCCTGCCACGTGTGAGCCACGGGGCCACACCCTCTTTCTTTTGGCACTTGACCCTGTGAAATTGGTCTGCTGACCGCTTCAAGACTCTTCCAATGTGAACACAAAGCCATTTCAGTTTCCTTGGAGACGGAGTAGGGGATTAAGGCAGTTATACCAGCCCTGCAAAAAGGAAGAAAGCTAATATCAGTTTTGAGGCACAAAATAGGATTTTTAAGTCTGCAGCAAGATTAGGAAGCCAGGTTTGGTCAAGAGAGGTAAGGGTTCTTGAAATGACTTCAGCTTCCACTTTAGTAGATCAAGAAGCTGGCCTGGTGGACTGAATCAGAGGGAATTTGTCCCTTTGAGCTTAATGGCTCACGCAGTGGGAAACATGGGGATAGGGATGCTGAACCTGTGTCATGAATACCTCTTGATAGGCTAGGGGCGCACTTGGGGGATGCATTACATAGGGGCTTCTGTTACACTTCCTTTTTAGGACTCTGGGTGGGGGTAGGGGCAGGTGGCCTCCCAGCCTGCCTTCCCCACCTGGAAGGAAGAGTGAAGCCCTGAGTCCAGCTCCTCCAAGTACCTTTGCTTCTGTATGATGTGGGCAGGACTGGGAGTACCCACATTCCTGGGACAGGGATAAGATGGGGGGGCTTCTGGATTGAACTGAGGTTGGGATCTCTGGCAGGGGCATTTGGGCTCCATATCCAAGGGTTCTAGAGGGCCCTGTGCCCTGGTGGGGGATGGGACACACCACTTCTCTCAGAGGCAAGAAAGCTCAGCTTCATCTGTGGCTCTGATCAAGTCTCAGGAGAACAGACTCCAACAGCCTTCACTTGGCCATAGACTTTAACAAAAGGCAGGTCTGCACAGAAACACCAGGGGCGGTGTTCACAGGGCCTGCACTTAGAAGGGCTTGTACTTGGTTTAATGCTCTGCTGTCACTATCTCGAAATTCTTAGCAATTTTTGAACAAAGCACGTCATATTTTTCTTTGGCACTGAGCCCTGAAATCCTGTAGCCAGTCCTTCTCAGGAGACACCAGCCACATGTTCATCTAAGGACAAGGGACCCTTCACCCTAGGGCCAGGAGGGCATAAAACCACCTACTATCCACACAGACTGGGACACTACCTTGAGGCACAGGCGCAGGGGGAGGTGTTTGAGGCCTGGGTGGTGGTGGGGGGGGGGGCAAGAAAAACCCTGAAGAGAATAAAGAAACTATTAGATTATAGAAGGATGCTGTATTTGCTGCATTGCCCTGCATTTTGTTTTCTTCTCTCCCTTCCCCTTTCTCCAGCTACAAATGGGGTAGGGGCCTGGGAGGAAGATCAGATTATTATTTTTAAAAATATTTTATTTATTTTTTCATGAGAGACACAGAGAGAGGCAGAGACACAGGCAGAGGGAGAAGCAGGCTTCCTGTGGGGAGCCCAATGTGGGACTCAATCCCAGGATGCTGGGATCATGACCTGAGCCAAAGGCAGACACTCAACCACTGAGCCCACCCAGGGCTCAGGTGTCCAAGATCAAATTATTTTATAGATATTATTTGCAGAGGAATAAAGAAACCACATGTTGCACATCTCCATGCTGTGTGAATCTGTGTGATCCTGACACCAATGGATAAAGTAGCTCTGTTTTTCATCCAGTTAGTAAGTTTGGGGAAAAAGTAATGGATAACCTGATCTGATAGGAATAAAAGTAGCAGTGGTGAAAAAAACAAAAAGAAAAAGGAACTGGAAGGAAAATGGAAAGCTGCTTCTAGACTTGCGTAGTGACCTGGCTGCTTTCTGGGGTGGGGAGTGAGGGAGCAGAACAGCTGGTTGCCTAGCGATGCCTGACATCCACCCTCCTGGCACTGAGTTGGAAGAGAGCATGAGGGTGATGGAAGTTTTGCTCCATTTTAGCGATGGAGGATCTAATCCAAAAAGGAAGCCCATGCCCCTTCCTGTGGGTGGGGGAGTCCAAGTCCCAGGAACAGAGAATGTTCCAGCCAATGCAGGAAGGATGGATTATTCATCCCAACTGCAACATTTGCTGGAATGGCTTCTTATCATAAGTCTCAGAGAGTGTGAGGAAGACGGAGCCATTCACAGGAGAGAGGAAGAGACTTTTCCTGAGAAGAGGACAGAGACCAAGTGATGAATCCTATGAGAACCAGCCTATGTAAGAGGGGCCCCCATTAGTCTCAGAGTTATTTCTTTAAATCTTGCTCCATAATTCCTTTCCTCAAGTCATGTACAGAGGGATTTTAATGAAAAATAGCAGTTTTCATAGAAAAAGTTACAGGCTCCAAGGGACCATTGTGGGGAGTCATCTGGTTCTCCCTTTGCCTCTGGACAGAACCCTGTCATAATGACCCCAGAAAAAAAGCTGTGCTGCTTTTAAGGTTCTTCAAAGATGGAGCTGTGTCATCTTCCTTGAAGCTCACTCCAGGGCCTGCACCTGCAAAGTTCCCTTCACGTCTCACCGAAATCCCTGCTGCTGTAACACTGCCACTTGTTTGAGGTTCGACCAGATGAGAGGGTAAAGCAAGACCCCAGCTGAGTGGGCCATCCTGTCCTGGGGGCAGTGTTAAGCTTTCTTTAACCACAGAAAGGGCAGTCATATTCCCAACCACCCAGAGATGGTCAAAGTAGATTGCTCCTCTGGCGGGGGTGGGGTGGGGGAGCAGGCATTGGACAGCCCTGTGTCCTCTTGCTCCGGGGACCCAGCGAGATGAGACATGCGACAGAGCGCAGCTTATCACACAGACCCCTGTGACGTGGAGAAAGCCTGCCCACTTTCTCCTAGCTTCCACTCTGGACTGCACAAATGTGAATCTCTTCTTGGTAACGTGACTTACCTTCCCGGAGCTGCAGTCTTATTGTCTGCGAAATGGCGTATAGATACCTACGTGGTTGCCATGAAAATGAAATGGGGTAATGAATAGAACACATCTAACATCATGCCTAGCACCTGTCAAGAACTTGGTGTTAATTATGACTGTTTTCTGGGCAAGTTGACATGCTGCGTGAACAGATAAGCTCTCCCCCTTAGACCTGCCTCTCCAATTGGCCACCACCAGCTACACGTGGCTGTTTACTTTTAACTTAAGATTTTATTTATTTATTCATGAGAGACACACACAGAGAGGCAGAGACACAGGCAGAGGGAGAAGCAGGCTCCATGTGGGGAGCTAGATGCGGGACTCAGTCTCAGGACCCTGGGATCACGACCTGAGCCAAAGGCAGACGCTTAACCACTGAGCCATACTTTTGACTTAAAATTAGATTAAAATGCAGTTGTCAGTTGCATGAGCCACATTTTAAGTGCTCAGTAGCTACATGTGGCCAGTGGCTACCTATTGGATGGCATGGATAGAGAATATCTCTGCCACCGCAGAATGTCCCTTTGGACAGCATTACCTGAGATCAGTGAGTGGAGGCAAGTCCCTAAAAGGAGCCCAGGTAGGGCAGGCAAGCTTTGAGGGAGTGAAGGTCAGGGTCCACAGCGGGTGTCCCTCGGGGCAGTGAGTAGGAGGCAGCATGTGGGTGGGAACAGGGTGTGTGGGCCATGGGGGCCACAGCAGGAGTGACAGCAGAGGGTCTGAGGACTCCCGGCCCCTCCCAGCAAGCCCCTTCCAACCAGAAGACAGCCTGCTGCCTCCCCAAGGGATTCCATCATACTGGTTTCATCCAACACGCTTTTCAGGCATTCCATGGCCATGTCAGTCAGTGGGTCCCTTGTGAACCAGGGGACATATCTGTTGCCTCCCCTGACTGAGGAGGGATGCGGCCATGGCACCTTGAATGTCCTCTGTGGCCCCAAGAGGCTGGGCAGTTTGATTTCATCCTCGTGTGTCCTCCCTAAGTGCTAAGTGATCGGTGATACATCGAAGCCCTGATTGCTTCTGAAGGGTTCTTTTACGAGATCTCCAATAAAGTTCTAAATGATCATGCCTGTTTGGGGAAAGATAATGCCGGAGTGGGGCCAGGAGTTTGTCAGAAGAAATTCCAGCTGGGCGAGCATTTACAGAGCGAGATAAAGTCAGCGCTGGGAGATGGTGAATTAGACTGCTGAATATGTCACCATGATAATGATGAATAATAAATGACCGAGAAGCTGCTGTAACTCACAGGGTAGGAGTGGAGATGGGCGAGGAAAATTTATGGCCTTGTAGTGCCGGGGGAAGAGAACATCTCAGACTTGCCTCCATCTCTTTTGAAGAAAAACCTTCTCGAAGAGATGCTCCTGTGGAAAAAAGCCTCTTGTCAAAGGAGTGCCTGCCTCTGGGACACCTGGGTGGCTCAGTGGTTGAATGTCCTCCTTTGGCTCATGTTGTGAACTGGGGGTCCTGGGATCGAGTCCTGCATCGGGCTCCCTGCATGGAACCTGCTTCTCCTTCTGCCTGTGTCTTGGCCTCTCTCTCTGTGTGTCTCTCATGAATGAATAAATAAAATCTTAAAAAACAAACAAACAAACAAACAAAAAAAAAGAGTGCCTGCCTCGGTTTCTTGGAGACAAGGGGCTCTGGCCCAAATGTACCGTCCCTGCATCCAGCCCCATCCTTGTCCACCTGACTCCCTGCACACTGTGAGCTCCTGCCAGCCAGAATCAGGGCAGCTGTGGGGACAGGCCACTGCCTCACCCTCCTAGGGCAGCCTTTCAACCCCCTTCTCTGCAAACAGGGAGTGGGTCCCAGGATCGACAGCCCCATGGGACGAAGCCAAGGTGGGAAGAGCTAGCTATCAGCAGGAATCTCACTCTGGGAAAGTATTTCGCAGGTGTTTTTATTAGGCCCAGGGGTCACCTTCTCCACATCCATTCAGAGCAACCACTAGAAAAGACATAGTCAAAAAAAAAAAAAAAGAAAAGAAAAGAGAAGAAAAGACATAGTCAGAAATAAAATGGGCCTCAGCTCTGTGGATCGATCTTTAATCATTTATTGATGGTCTTTGGGGAAGCACCGGCACAGTCCAAGGGGGCCATGGGCAACCTGGCCCGCCCTCCCAGACCCTCCCCGCCAGCCTACAAATGTGCGTATGACCTGTCTTGACCTCCCTGCTCATGCCAGTGTGGCCTGTTCCTGGGCTTGGAGTCCGAGCCAGCTGCTTAGTCAGCTCTCTGCACCTGCTGAGTGCGTGCCCTCCACGCCCTCTTCCTGTAATCCCTCGGGCACTGTGCACAGCCGAGTCAGCTCAGGGCTCTGGATGGGTCCAGCAGGAGCAGCCTTACCTCTTTTCTGAACAGCCATTCTCTTCTTTCTTGTCTTCTGTGACCTCACCTTCCCCTGGGTCTGTGATCTGTAATTATGTCTTAAATTATAAAGGTGACTGAGTCACAGAGTGGGGAGGATATTGTCATTAAAAGAAAAGTTTCCTGTTACAGTTCTCCTCCAAACAAGAGGCCCACATCCAGGCAGGCCGGTGGGGAAGCACCCAAGTCAGGAGGCAGAGGCGAGAGGGAGGGGAATGCATAGGCTGAATCCTGCACTGGGTTCCCCCCGGGGTGAGGCAGGGCAGGACAGGGCAGGGGAAACAACGTAGGGCTGGCTGGTTTGAATAAGGTGAGTGGGCTCTCAGCCACAGCGAGGTCACCAGCTGTCTGGTTCCAGGCTCTGGAAGATTTAGGGCAGAGGAAATATTGGCTTGGGGGCTTGACAACATCCCCCTTTGTAGCTGCCTTCCTTCCCGTATTAGTTTGGTAGGGCTGCTGTGACAAAAAATTATTGACAGGGTGGTTTAAGCATCAGAAATTTGTTTTCTCACAGTTTTGGAGGCTGAAAGTCCAAGATGAAGGTATCTGCAGGGTTGGTTCCTGATGAGAGCTCTTCTGGCTTGCAGAAGGCCTCTTTCTTACTGTGTCCACACAGCCTCTTCCCTGCTCGTGGACAGAGAGACAGACAGAGACGGAACAGGTGCTCTGGGGTCTCTTTCTCTTCTTCTTTTTTAAAGATTTTATTTATTTATTCATGAGAGACACACAGAGAGAAGCAGGGATAGGCAAGAGGGAGAAGCACGCTCCCTGCAGGAAGCTTGATGCAGGACTCAATCCCAGGATCCTGGGATCACGACCTAAACTAAAGGCAGGTGCTCAACCACTGAGCCACCCAGATGTCCCTCTTCTTTTTTTTTTTTTTAAAGTGGCTCCAACATGGGGCTTGAACTCATGACCCTGAGATCAAGACCTAAGCTGAGAACAAGAGTCGGACACTTAATCAAATGAGCCATCTAGATAACCCCTTCCTCTTCTTATAAGGATACTAGTCCTGTTCGATCAGGGTCCCCCACCCCACTTATAATTCATTTAACCTTAATTACCTTCCAATCTCCAAATACAGCCACACATTGTGGGTTAGGACAGCAACATAAGAATCTTGCAGGGACACAATTCAGTCTAAAACACCTGCCCTGCTTCTCACAGTGGGGATCTTGGGGTCACCTCCCAATAAACTACTTGCCTTGAATCCTTATCTCAAGTCTGCTCTAAGACACAGTGGGGCATACTGATGCCTCTCAGACTTTCCCCTCCAGACAATAGGCCCTGTAACCTAAGATGGTATAAGTGTCCTCCCATCTCTCCTGCCAAGGTCTCACAACAGGGAAGTGGGGGTGTCTCTACCCAGGTGGTGGAAAACCCTCCTGGTTTCCAGCTGGGGCTGGATTCCACTGCTGCATTCCTGTTCTCTTTGTTGCCACCATAGAGGATTTTGGATAAAACCCAGCCTGGGTTGCACCCAGGGCATAGGAACAGCCTTGGGGCCAGTCATGGGGCTCCCATCTGGGGCCAGATGCAGCCAGTGGGGAGGGCAAGGGAGGCAACTCTGCTGCCCATGCCTGGGGGGTGGCAGTGGGCAGAGGTCTGTGCCCTGGCTGGGACAAAGCCTGCCCTGGTGGCCCCTGTCTGCCTTGGCCCGGCCCATCTGCCTGAGAAGGGAGGCATCCTTCTCCCCTGGGGTTCCAGGAACCTGGAGGGGATGAGGCCTGATCTCAGAGCTGTGGCTGCTCATTCATTACTGATGCAGCCCTAGGCTGCCCTCTCTTGAGCAGCCCCACTCCGGATATAAATTCCAATCTGGTTTCAGAGCCACAAGGACCCAGCGCTTTGGTGGTTGTACGATAGTGGCTGGGGAGGAAGGCAGATTTCAGTAAGTGCCTGCAAGTCTCTCCCCTCACCCCAAATCCCCAAGTTCACATCATCACGTTGAGCTGGGGTGTTAAGGCTGAGGTAAAACAGTAGCCTGTGTTTGTGCACAGCACAGGATGGGAAAGAGGAATGAGGGGTTAGTGCTGCTTGAACATCCACCAGCCACTGGCCACAAGCAGCTATTCATATTAAAATTAAATAAAAGTTAAGATTCAATTCCTCAGTCATAATAGCCATGTTCAGATCCTCAATAGCCATGGTAACCAGTGGCTACACCACTGGGCAAAGTAGATATAGAACACTTCCATTGTCATAAAAGGTTCTTTTTTTTTTTAAGATTTTATTTATTCATTCATGAGAGACACCGAGAGAGAGGCAGAGACAGAGGCAGAGGGAGAAGCAGGCTCTGCTGAGCAGGGAGCCTGATGTGGTACTTGATCCCAGGACCCTGGGATCACAACCCACTGAGCCACCCAGGTGCCCCATCATAGAAGGCACTTACATTCAGCCCTGATGGGCAATTATGGGTGAGCACCTGTGGTTCCCAGCTTCTGTGGAATGAAGAGTCCTCTGCTAAAAATGTAGCTTCACAGGGCAGCCCGGGTGGCTTAGCAGTTTAGTGCCGTCTCCAGCCCAGGGTGTGATCCTGGAGACCCGGGATCGAGTCCCACGTCAGGCTCCTGCATGGAGCCTGCTTCTCCTTCTACCGGTGTCTCCTTCTGCTGGTGTCTTTGTCTCTGTCTCTCATGAATAAATAAATAAAATCTTAAAAAAAATGTAGCTTCCCAGAGCAAGCAGACTCTAGCTTGACTCTGAGTGCCTATGGCCTCCTTCCCTCTACCCTCTGCTCACTTCGGCTCTGGCTCCTGGCCCATGCTGGTCCTTCCTGGGCTCCCAAGGTAAGGCTGGCCCAAAGATGGATTTACCAGCCACCCTCAACCCTACCAGGAGAGAGGGCAGGGGAGTGTGGGGGTTCTCCATGCAGCCACCCCTCTGTAAAGCCTGTGTGGTGCCGGGGATGGTGTCACGTTGGGGCTGTGCCTGGAGCAGAACATGTGTGCACTGGAAGCACAGCT
Source organism: Canis lupus dingo (assembly GCF_003254725.2). Classification (NCBI taxonomy): domain Eukaryota; kingdom Metazoa; phylum Chordata; class Mammalia; order Carnivora; family Canidae; genus Canis; species Canis lupus. The sequence continues at coordinate 10,731,442 of NC_064248.1, read as the reverse complement.
GGAGGGACCAGAGGGAACCAGTGTATCTGACCATTATGAGCTAAACGGTGTCCCCTGTGAAATTCATCTGCGGAAGTCTTAACCCCCCAGACCTGAGAATATGACTGCATTTGTAGGCAGGGTCTAAAAAATATGTGGCTACCTCGGTGCCACCCCCAGAGCTTCTGAGTCCACAGGTCTGCACTGGGCCCAGGAATATATATTTTTAAGAAGTCCCAAAATGACTTTTAAAAACTTTTCATGTTGAGTTCATTTGAAGCTTACAGAAAAGCTGCAAAAATAGTACAGAGTTCTGACATAACCCCTTCCCTTGCTCCCCCTATAGTTACTGTCTTACAGAATCATTGTGCAATGGTGGAGCTCAGAGGATTAATGTGCCTGCAGCCCCACTGGCTTTGTGCATGTGTGCATGCAGGCAGGTGTGTCTGCATGTGTGTTTCTAGGCATCTCTGTGTGTCCATAAGTGTGTGTGTGCATAGATGTGTGTGTACATGTGCATGTGTGTGGAGAGCAGGGAGGTGTCAGGCAGCAGAGCAGTGGGGCTTGAGGCTTGTAGCAGGGCTGCTAATGCAGGGGAAAGCCCCCAGAGAAAATCTAAAAGTCTCTTCACTATCAAAGGAATATTTACTGCAATAATGAAAGACTAATGTTAAAGATTTTTAAAACGAGATGTAAGTGGGGCACCTGGGTGGCTCAATTGGTTGGGCATCCAAGTCTTGGTTTTGGCTTGGGTCATGGTCTGGGGATCGTTGGATTGAGCCCCATGTCAGGCTCTGTGCTAACCGGGAAGTCTGCTTTTCCTTTGCTCCCTGCCCATTCCCTCCCCCACTCTCTCCCTCATAAATAAATAAATCTTTAAAACAGAAAAATGAGTAAAATATATTGTGAAAAGTAGGGGAGCCATGTAAAGATGTGTAACGTGCATTGAAATGTGTCCCAAATCCTGGTGATTCAGGGCAACCTTTCATGATACAGGAGATACTAATTAACTTCAGGTTTGTTAGGTTAAGTATCCATATTAAAAAAAAAAGAAAACATAAGAGCAACCACTAAAATATTGGAAACAGGATGCCTAACTACCAAAACAGCAGAGGGAACAAAGTGTACAAGGAGTGTTGCCCACATTTACCTGGAGCTTGCTGTGAGCAGGCCCTGTTCAGAGTTCTCCCTGTGGTCTTCTGTGTGGAGATTCTGTGTCATTTCCATTTCACAGATGGGAAAGCAGAGACATGGAGAAAGAGAGCCCACCCGGGGCCAGGATTGAGGTCCAGACAGTTTGGCTCGGTGACCTTGAGGAAAGAATAAGAACGAAGCTAAGGAAAAATATGAAAAGCAGAAATTCAGGGCAGATGTTCCTCCAGGTGCAATCTGTAGGCTGCACAGAAGGACGCCGGGGCTCTGAGGCTGCTCGGCCGAGGTCACATCCAGGGTGAGGGTGGGTGGGGCCGGGGCTCAGTGTAGCCCCCCAGCCCACTGCCCCACACCGCACCTCGCCCAGAGAGACAGTGGCAGAGGAGTAAAAATATAAGACTGTTGGTGTCCTCAATAATAGAAGAAACAAGTCACCACTCAGGATACACATCAACTCACAAATCCTAGAGCAGCGTTTCTGGACGCCAGGTGCTGCTCCCAGAACCAAGCCCAGAGTTGCATCTGGAGCACCTGCCTCATTGCAGCTCACCCAGACAGCCACGCGGGGCAGGTCAGTTTCGAGATTCATTTCAGCAATATTTGCTTCTACACCACATTAAACAAATCTGAACCTTTTTTGAGGGTAAGTCTTAGAGGGACATAAGTGCAGAAACAAGATTTATTTGTTTCGCAAACAAGCGTGCTTCCTGTTTCACAATGAAACAATTCTGGTCGCTGTGGCCACGTATTTCATCGTTTGCTGATTGCAAAAGGAATGTATATTTATGATAAGAGCTTGGAAAATACGGAAAAGAAGAAGAAAACTAAAAGTCACCCATAATTTGGAGATTGCTCCCGTCAGCACTTCTACAGATTTTTAAAACATGCGAATAGGCGATACTTATCATATATATATATTATGTAGATGTAGGATATGTGTTCTATGTATTTAGGGATACATACATATATGGAAAACATTAAAGAAAGGCAAAAGAATGACTCATACAAATGAAAGATAGTGATTAACTTTGGGGGTGTTGGGAGGGGGCCGTGATTTGGGGCACATGGGGGCTCAAATGAACAGCATTTTTTTTTAAGATGTTATTTATTTATTAGTGAGAGACACAGAGAGAGAGAGAGAGAGAGAGAGAGAGAGGCAGAAACATAGGCAGAGGCAGGCTCCATGCCGGGAGCCCGATGTGGGACTCAATCCCGGGATCACGCCCTGGGCCAAAGGCAGACACTCAACCACTGAGCCACCCAGGCGTCCTTGAATAGCATTTTTTTTTTTTTAAGCTGGATCCTAGGTACTTGGGTGTGCATTGTTCTTTAAATATATGTAAAGGTTATATACACCTTTTGGCATATGGTATAGTTTACAATGAAAGAATTTTGTTTTTATGGCATTCTCTTCCCGCTTCATTTATTCAACAAACACTTGCTGAGTGCCTCCTCTGTTTGAGGCATTGGAATCCATTGGGATGAACACAAAGATCCCTGCCCTGGGAATGTATGTTTGAATGGAGGACACTGAAGATCACGAGGGTCGGGGGCAGTTGCTAATCTTCATAGGATGGCCAGGGGGGGGGTCCTCATCGAGAAGGAAATATTGGAGCAGAGACTTGGAGGAAGTGAGGGAGGGAGTCCCTTGGTTACCTAGGGAAAGGCCATTCAAGGAAGAGAGAATAGCCCGTGTAAAGGCCCTGGGGTAGGAGTATACTGGGGGTAGTTGAGAATTGGAAGGAGCCTAGGTGAATTGGAGCAGAGGGCTGGGAGTAAGGGAAGATAAAGCTCAGAAAAGTAATCAGCGGTCCAATCTGGGAAAGACTGGTAGGCCTTACAAGGATTTGGCTCTAAGTGAAATGGGCCGCATGGGAGCAATTGAGTGGAGAGTTGTCTTGAGCTGACATGTTTTCACTGGGTCACGGTGGCTGCTCTTGAGAATGGATTTGGGTGGGACAGAAGGAGGGAACCACCACTTGGGAGGTTCATGTAGCATCTGAGAGAGATGAGGGCCCCTGGAGGTCAGGGGGTGGTGAGACAAAGTTGGATTCAGATCTTTTCTGAAGAGGGCGCCCACAGGACCTGCTGGTGGATGGGATGTGTATGAGGGAGAGGAACTGATGCTGCCGCCACGATTCCTGACCTGAACAACGAGGAGGGTGCGGTGGTGACCCCATGGAGGAGGAAGCCCTTGGGAGGGAAGGTTGGGGAAGGTGGGAGGAGAGCCACGGGGAGAGTGGAGGTCCTGGAGGCAGAGGGAAGGGGCATCAGAAAAGAGAAGTACTGGGTCAGATGAGATGCAGATGGGAAAGCAATAGCAGCAACATGGGATCCAGCATCTTTCACTGGCAGCCTCGACACGCCCAATGTTTATGGACGTCAGGGGTGGAGTGAGGACCTCCCCAAATACATGTCTGTCTGAGTCCTCACCCTTCATGCCTGTGCATGTGACCATGCGGTCTTTGCAGATGCAACTAAGTTAAAGATCCTGAGATGAGATCACCCTGGATGTGCAGTGACCACACAGGGGATGAGGGCCACCTGACAAGGGAGACAGAGAGGGGAAGGATGATTCTACAAGGGTTCTCAGAAGCCACCCAAGCAGAGAATAGGAGCCTGGGACAGAGTGGCCCTCAGAGCCTCCAGGAAGAAGTGGCCCTGGAACACCTGGGGGTTGGACTTACGGCCTCCTGGCCTCCTGGCCAGTGACAGACTCTGCTGTGTTTAGCCACCCAGTTTGTGGCGCTGTTACAGCACAGGGCTGTATTATTTCTCAGGAAATGAGAGCACAGGGCAGTGGGGAGTGTAAGAGGCTACAGGAGAGGGAGGGGGGTTGTGACCCAGGAGGGAAGTGGGGTCCAGGTGGGGTGTGGGTGCAGGTGGTACTGAGGCACCTGTGGCCGAGGTGGGGAGGGCCCAGGGAGGCTTCCTCCTGCTTCCTTAGACTCTCCCGGAACACAGAGTGACTATTCTCTATCTTTACGTTTTATAACATTTTAGAATTTTAAATATAAACCGATGGATTATTGAAGACCATTTCATTATTCATCTGGTGAGACATTCTTACCTTTTGATAGCAAGCATAATTTTCCACCATTCCCTTGAAATGTCCTGGGCTTCCTGGCACCACCCGCACACCCTCCTCTCCAGGAGCCAGGGGAGGAGCTCCCAGCCTTGCAGGCTCCGTGTGCCGTGTGGACAGGCGCCCAGTGCCTGGGGCCTTGAATCGCAATCGATTCCTGAGGCGAATGATGCCTACAGCTGTGGGGATTTCAAACGGCCAGCTCTGTCTTGCAATGGCCTCACATAGTGGTTTAAAATTCTAGAACTTAATCATCACGATTGGCATAATATATAAGAGGGGTAGGTGGTGGGACAGGAAAATCCTGATGTAAACACCCAGGACTGTGGGCCCCAGCTTGAGGGGGGAAGTGTGTTTGTTCTCCAGGCTGGGCAGAGTGGATTCTGGCATATAAACCGATTGCTTTGTGCAGCCAGGCACGGAGCACCAGGCAGCCCATGGCTCCATCCACAGGAGTGCAGCCTGGGATACGGGATGTCCTGTGGTGATGCCAATCTGGCCCTTCTGGGAAATGATGCAAAGCTCCCAACAGGGCCGGTTAATGTGGCCATAGATCCCAGCCAGGGCAACACTTGTCTTGGCTCTCTCTGGCTCATGGAAGGGCTTCTCCAAGGTGCTTTGACAACACACGCATTTTGCTGGAGCATTAACTCATCACCCCAGAGGAAACCGTGGCTTCCCTATAGCCGTGAATCCACTCATTCTGTCATTCATTAAAAGCATTAAATGCCTGTCGTGCATCAGGCACCCAGCTTAGGGTCAAATGAAACAATCAATTGGCAAATAATGTGTCCACTCAAGGCCAGGTTATCTGGGTAATCGACTGGAGGGCTTGCAGTCCCCATGGATTAGAGTTTTTTGTGCTGTGTAACATGTTTGAATGGGTTTAGCTCTGAGCTGAAATAAGACTTCAACACGGCTTCTGGGGAACACATCAAAGCATCTATCAATTTTGCACACTCTCAGGCCACTCCCTGGGGGCAGGCCCCTGGGGCCCTTGTTTTGACCAGGGCTGCAAGCATCTTATTCCAGGCAGACAGCGTCCAGCCTTTTCACCCCGCCATTGCTCTGCCTGTTTGTACCTCTGGCAAGGTGGCCCTGCCGACAAACAAATTCATCAGATTCCATGTCCTAACCTTCACTACGCTAGTCTTGTACTCTTTCCCTGGCTTGTACTCTTTTCCTGGCCATTCCTGATAAGGCCTTTGTCTGCCTGGAAGGCGGGGAGGTCAGCCCTGGCCCCACATCACCGTGTGGGGTTTTCACTTTTCTTCATCGGGCATGTCATCTGGGACAAGTCAAGCGTTGGATCTTCCAGAATATTACAGAGAAAACATCTCCACGTGTTTCAAAAATCTACCTCAACAAGAGGTTGCCAAGGGGAAATTTACCAACCAGCTGCTTTTTTTACAACGATGAGAGGGAGAGTGGCCAGGCTCATAGCTGGCCTACGATGCTGTCACGTGGCCCCAAGAACAGTTTGCAAGAGGTTCCTGTGTGTTCCACCTTCTGGCTCAGTGCAGAAGCGTTGTCTTCTCCCACCACCCCTCAAGCGTTACCAGGATTGACTTTGGTGTCAAAGCCATGTGTTTGGGGTGCCTCCTTCTAAATTCTACTCAAAATTACAGTTGGTTCGGCTGTACCAAGGGGGGGTGGGGAAGAAGGGGTGGATGATACAGAAATGGCAGGAGGAATGTGTTGTCCGTTTTGCAGTGCCTCTGTATCTTTTGGACCTTGACTAATGATAACCGGATTTCTACTCTCCCCCAGTTTACCCTCATTTAGGGGTGTGAGGAAAGATAGGGGGATCAGGATGGAAGCAGGCTGCCCCAGATTCTGGGCGGCGGAGGGGAGGCTGGGCCTCTGGGTGAGGAGGTGCTGGCCACTTAGCAGACAGTGCGGTAGGAGGCACTGTCACTCACCAACATGCAAATGTCATGTGCTTTCCAGCCACTTTCAACCAAACATCTGTTTTATTAATATTAAATGAAAGTGCTTTTGGTTGTTAAGAAAACATTACTATAAAATGTGTAAGTATAATCATCACATCCTCAATACAGTGCATAAGATCCCCTCTATGGAAAACAGGCACTTGTACATTTGCTTTTTATCATATGCGAGTGTGATAGGTAATGAGAACATCAATCCACGTGAAATGATAACAATAAAATTTACGGCATCCTCCTGACATTAATAGTGTCTCAGAGTGCCTCATGCCCCTTTTCTCTGTGAGATCAATTCGGGCTTCTTTTAAACTTTGCCATGTTCATCTGATACATCAGTTCAGCAGAGTCTAATTACCAGGGGCCGATGGAGTAAATTTGTATTAGTCCGTTGACTGGCAAGGGCAGAAGGACCCGGCAGCAGATTGCTGATTCTCAAGCACCATCCAGCTTCCTGGAGGAAAGGCATGTGGCTGAAGATCTTGCTTGAGTGGAGTGCAAAGATATTGGGTTGTTTTGCAAGCGCCTGGCATACACTGAGAATACAAACTTTGGAGGGAATGAGGGCAAGTAACTAGGGTAATGTACATCTTCATTAAGACAGCATTTGCAGGAGGGAAAAACTGTCCTCATCTGTATGTGTAACCTCTCCAAGTTGGCAAAGGGTGTAGATCATAAGAGATGGTTGATGCAGCATCATCCCTACCAGAAATGTCTATTAACCAGCAGATCTGCACATTTACGGGACAAATAGAAACCGATATTCATCATTATGACTCTCAGGCAACAAAAAGTCCTGGTGAGACTCTGTGTTTATCAGAGCCAGATTAAATTATGGTCACTGAGGTTTTAGTGCCAAATGCATTTTATTGTTTTATAATTCTTTGAGAAGGGGGGATCCATGGAAGGTAGAGATGTAATGCTCCATTAACCAGGATATCTGATTGAGACAGGTCTCCTCTGCCAGCCTTGCTGGAGAACAGAGTTAACAGAAATCACTCATAAAATGTACAAATGGCAGCCTCGCCAAGTCCAGCTTCCCTTATCGTGGCGATGGTAGGAGATAGGTCAGGCTGGGGTTTGTACCCACGAGCGCACCACAGGGTGCAGGGGCTACACGATGGGGAAGAGCTTGTGGGCTGTGGTCCCTGCAGAATGTGACATGCAGAAATGTGTCTGGGTCTCAGTGACTTCATGTGTCCCATCCTTGTTGAGCAGCCAAAATGTCTGCAACAGTGAGGAACTCTGAGGAGTCCTGATGCCTGGTGACAGGGACACGTGGGTGGTGTCCACAAAGGGCACTCCTTGTTCGGGTCACACGAGGCTTGATGGGGAAGGGGCTTGCCCAAAATACCTCAAATGCAAAGTGGCAGAGCATGACTCTAGAACCCAGCTTCCTGCCTGCTGGATGTGGGTTTGTCTCCACACCCTGCAGAATCCTCTCTGCGCTGGTCTCAGCATTCCAGCAGCTCTGGTGCTCCTCTGTTCTCCAAGCACGGCAAACTCATTCCTGCCTCAGGACCTTTGCAAGGGTTGTTCTCACCACCTGAAATGTTCACCTCCTTGATGTTCACGTGCTTGGCTCCTTCAGACATCCCATTTACAGCTTGGGTGCCCTCTAAAAATGTCGAGCATCTGTGATAACCCATCCGAAGTGGGCATTGGGTCACTTTCCATGATGTCATCTTGTTGTGATATCCTGCACACATGCCTCACACCCAGCATCTCAGTTACTTGTCTGGAGTTTGTCATCTGTCTCTCCGTGAGGGCAGGGGACCGGTGGGCTCGTCTCAGCTGTGTCTCCAAGGCATAAAGCACACTGTGGGTGCTCATTACAGTTTGATGAAAGGAACAAAGTTATCAATTGTTTTGGGCAATTGTAGTTTGATCATACATCCAAATCCATCCATCACATACTCCAAATCCAGGATTGAGGCTTGGAGCTCACCCCTGGCTGGCAGTCCTCAGTGTCCCCAACCACATAGGTGATGACATGGACCGGAAGATGCCTCCAGTGTGGGTGCTGCTTCAGGCCCAAGGGAGGCCAGGAACACTAGTGGACATCGTCCTCCACCAAACGTCACTGGTAATATGGTGACACTTGCACACTCCCCTCCAGCCTGTTACATGCTGCACCACACCCCTTCCCAGCTAAACAAAGGTTTTTCACAGAATTGAGTCATAGGTGACAGAAGTAAGCACAGTTTTTAAAAAGCCCCCTAAACCTACCCAAGATGTCCCCCAGGAGACACTTGGACCCCAAATTAAGGAGGCGTGGGGAAGACATCCCCAGAGAAGTTTCCAGAGTTCTCCCATGCAGGGGTGAGGAGTTAGGAGGCAGAGAAGCCCAAGATAAAAACTCAGAGGAATAGCACCCAGACAGAGCTGCTGGCACCCACATCTGCCCTGCATACACATGACCTTGGGGAAAGTCCTCTGTGTGGCTTGTTTACATTATGACTGGCAACTGCCTCTCCAGCCTCCTCCCAGGGATGCAGGAAAGGCTGCATGGGCCAACAGGCACAGGTGGGCATGGGGATGGCACAAATGTCAGGCTGTTATTAGTGGTCACAAGCCAATAATCAAGACCCATTCCTCAGAGTGACACTGGTCCAAACCGTGACTGACATCTCTGGTTCCAGCTTGGTCCTTGGAGCCCAGATGCTCACGTATTTCAGACCAGCAAGTGATCACGGCCTTGCCTTATAATAGCACTTGTCATAGCCATGAAGTCAATACTGACAGTTTGCATTTCTTTCTCTCTCTCTCTCTCTTTTTTTTTTTTAGATCTTGTTTATTAATTCATGAGAGACACACAGAGAGAGGCAGAGAAATAGGCAGAGGGAGAAGCAGGCTCCTCACTGAGAGCCCAGTGTGGGACTCAATTCCAGGACTCGGGGATCATGACCTGAGTCAAAGGCAGTTGCTCAACCACTGAGCCACCCAGGTGCCCCAACAGTTTGCATTTCTGAAGACTGTTCCATGGGCTGGATAATGTGACAAAAACATCACGTATGCTACTGTATCTGATTGAGACCAACCCTGTGGAGTATGTACCAATGATGATATGGAAGCTCAGAGAGGTTAAGTGACTTGTCTGCCCAAGGTCACCCAGCTGGTAGATGGCACAGTGAGGATTTGAACCCTGGAGTCTGACACACGAACCTACCTTTGAGCCACCAAGACTCATGGTCATCCCTGGGGGTAACCAAGACCCAAGAGGGCCTGGTCACAGGAGAAGTGACAGGGTGGGGTAGCTGGCCACCAAACGTCACTGGTAATATGGGGGGCATCTTGCTCCCTAAGAGTGAAGGTGGTGATGTGGTTCATGGAAACAACATCGTCTGTGGCTGATGGTTGGAAAGTTGCCAGCAGGGTCTGGATCTGGTACTAACAACTATAAAAATAGTAAAAAAGAGGAGAGGGTGCTTGAAAGAGCTTAAATGCAAACTCCTCAAATTCAGGAGAAAGAACATTAAAACTATGATTTCCTTTAAAATAACACACAGGCCAAATGGACAGAATGCATTCAGAAATGGCCCTGCACAGGCATGGAAAGATATATGGCATTTCAGATCAGCGGGGGGAAAAGGTGAGATTATCCAATAAGTGGTATTAAGGTAACTTAGAGTAGTCTGGAAAAAATGAAGCTGGGGTCCCCACATCACTTTTTATGTGAAAATGAATTCTAGATGGATCAGAGGTTTAAATGTATTATTGAAAAAAGAAGGCCATGGCTCCTGGGATGATGGAATAGATATTTTTTTTCTTTTTTTAAAGATTTTATTTATTTATCCACGAAAGACACAGAGAGAGAGAAAAAGAGAGAGAGAGAGAGAGAGAGAGAGGCAGAGACACAGGCAGAGGGAGAAGCAGGCCCCATGCAGGGAGCCCGACCTGGGACTCGATCCCGGGTCTCCAGGATCACGCCCTGGGCCGAAGGTGGCGCTAAACCACTGAGTCCCCCAGGCTGCCCTAGATATTTTTTTCTATTCTGCCTGTTAAGTACAGCTAACATCCCTGAACACTATATGGAAAACAAACATAAGAGGTCTCTGAGAGATGGAGAGAAGGCAGACAGGGCGGGGAGTTCAGGAACCAAGAAATGACATGATACTGTGTTCCTTGAAATTTGATGTGTGTGTGTGTGTGTGTGTGTGTGTGTGTGTATGCACTTTATATATTTCAGACTAGGTCCCAGAGAAGCTGGCAACCTGGAAATGCTAATATGTGCAGACAAAAATAGCCCTAAGAGGAATCTGCTGTCTCTGGCCAAAGGACCAGGAAAGGAGCAGCCTAACAAAGCAGGCAACTTTAGACAATGAATAACCTCTGTACTCCTGCCGACCACCACTGAAAATAGATGCCCTACCCCGACCATTGTCAGCACTGGATGAATGAGGAACCTAGACCTTCACCCCTTCCAGGTTATAATGAGACACCCCAACTCACCCCCTCTTTGTTGAAGTGGTGGCAGAGAAAGCCTCAACGGGGAGCCACAAATTTTACTCCAACTGGTGGTAATGAGACTCTCTCCCTCTTTGAATTTGGTGGACACTGTGTGTGGAGTCTGGGGCTAAGCCGAACCCAGTGGTAACAAGGTCCCCTGCCCCTGCCTGCTGGGGTAGTGTCAGCTGAAGCCTAGAAGGAAGCCTGCACTTCTACCTCAACCCAGCAGTAAGGAGTTTCCCCCTCCCTTTCCCCTACTGGAGCGATGTCACAGGAGGCCTGATAAAATAGGAGATTTAAATAAGATCCAGATTTTCAAAACACAATGCCAAAAATATCGAGGTTTTGGTAGAAAAATCACTCATCATACCAAAACCCAGGAGCATTTCAACTTGAATGAGATAATCAACAGAAACCAACACTGAAGTGGGCACAAATTATTAGAATGATCTGACAGGGATTTTAAAGGAGTTATAAAAATGCGTCAACCAGAAATAATGAACATACTTGAAACAAAAGAAAGTGTAGAGCATCTTAGCATATAGAGAAAGTTCCAGCAAAGAGATGGAAACTATAAAGAACCAAACAGAAATTTTAGAACTGAAAAACCAGACAAGTAAAATAAAAGCTCAATGGGTGGGTTTAACAGCAGAATGATGGGACAGAGGAAAGAATTAGAGACCTTGATTAGAACAATAGAAATTATCCATTCTTGAACAACAGAGAGAAAATAAACTAAGAATCATAATGACAAAAAAAGAGAGCTTTAGGGGCCTTGGTATGAAAACAAAAGGTCTGACATTCATTTCATAGGAGTCCTGGAAGGAGAGGAGGTAGAGGGTAGGACTATAAATTATTCAGAGAAATAATGGCTGAAAACTTCCCAAAGTTGACAAAAGACATAAACCCATAAACCCACAAATGCAAGAAGCTGAGTAAACCCCAAACAGGATACACCTAAAGAAATATGCTAAGATATCATGTTCAAATTTCTGTAACCTAAACAGAAAGAAAAAAATCTTAAACACAGCGAGAGAAGAAACAACACCTTACCTATTTGAGAAACATAATTAGAATTACTACAAATTTTTCATCAGAAACTATGGAGGCCAGAAGAAAGTAGCACAAAAGCTTAAAATAACTGCCAAACCGATTCTATATCAAATAAAAATACCCTTCAGGAATGAAGAGGAAATGAAGACCCTCTCAGATGAGGGAAAACTAAGAGCTTTTGTCACCAGTGGATTGATCCTAAAAGGAAACTAAAAAAAAGTTCTCAAAATAGAAATAAAATGATAAAAACAGGACTTTTGGAACACCAGAGAGGAAGAAAAAGCAATAGAAAGCATAAAAATATGAGTAAACACAATAGACTTTCCTTTCATTCTCGAGTTTTCTAAATTATGTTTGATGATGAACCTAAATTCTAACACTATTTCATGAAGTACTCAATATATTGTAGAGGAAATATTTAAGACAATTATATTATAAAAGGGAAAGTATACTCAGATGTAAAGGGAGGTAAAGTTTTTATATTTTATTTGAACTCGTTAAATGTTGACACCAGCAGACTATGATCTATTATGGATGTCTAATGAGATACCTAAAATAGCCACTAAAACGATGCAAAGAAATATATTCAAAAATATTGCTTATAAATCAAAATGACTTTCTTCCAGGTGGGAGAATTCTTTTCTTTTTTTCTTAAGATTTTCTTTATTCATGAGAGACACACAAAGAGAGGCAGAGGGCTAGGCAGAGGGAGAAGCAGGCTCCATGCAGGGAGCCCGACGTGGGACTCGATCTCCAGATCCTGGGATCACATCCTGAGCCGAAGGCAGGTGCTCAACCGCTGAGCCCCCCAGGTGCTCTGCCAGGTGGGAGAATTCTAAACAATGTTCAATAACCCACAGAAAGGCAGGAAAAAAAAAAAAAAAAGAAAGAAGAAATGAGAAACAGAAGGAACAGAAAACCAAAAAATAAAATGGCAGACTCAAGCCCTGACAACAATAATTACATTAAATGTAAATAGTCTAAACATAAGGATTAAAAGACAGAGGTTGGGATGCCTGTGTGGCTCTGCAGTTGAGCATTTGCCTTTGGTTCAGGCTATGATCTCAGATTCCTGGGATCGGGTCCCACATCGGGCTCCCTGCATGGAGCCTGCTTCTCCTCCCTCTGCCTGTGTCTCTGCCTCTCTCTCTGTGTCTCTCATGAATTAATAAATAAAATCTTTTTTTTTTCAAAAAGACAGAGGTTGACAGAGTGAATTAAAAACAACAAACAAACAAACAACCGTGCAGGAAAATAATTTGGCAGTTTCTTCACAAAATTAAACATTCACTTATCCTATGGCCCAGCAATTGCACTCCTGGGTATCGATCCCAGAGAAGAGAAAAATTATGTCCAGAGAAAAGCCTAATTATTCATAGAAGCTTTATTTGTAATAGCCAAAAAACTGGAAAAAGCCAAAATGTTCTGCAATAGGTGAGGGTTAAACAAACCCTGGAACTTTCATACCATGGGATACTTCTCAGCAGTAAAAAGGAATGAACTCTTGAAAAAGGCAACAAATTGGGTGATCTCCAGGGCATCATGATGAATGAAAATAGACAATCTCAAGTGGTTGTATATTTTGTGATTCCACTTATATAAAACTTTCAAAATGAAAAAAATCTCAGATATGGAAAATAGATTATGGTTGCCAAGGGCTAGAAGTGGTGAAGGAGGGGAAGGAGGACAGGTCTGTCTGCAAAGGGGCAGCTTGGGGGACATCTCTGTGGAAACAAATAGTTCTGTATCTTGATTGTGGTGGTGTCTACACAAACCTATTCAAGTGATAAAACGACACAGGAGTACACGTACACATTGAACTGATGTCCTGGTTTTCATGTTGTACTATAACTAAGGAAGCTATAACCACTGGGGGAAACTGGATGGGGTACAGGGACCTCTCTGTACTGTATTGGCAACTTCCTGAGAATATATGATTGTTTCAGAAGAAAAAATTAAAAACAATAAAGACATAAAAGTATAGAAGAGAGCATGAGCGAAATAAAACACAAAACCGAGAGCTAAGAAAAGGAAATAATCAATAAGTTTAGCTACATAAAAATCTGAGACTTTTGTTTGATAAAGTTGACTGTAACAGAGTCAGGAGAGAGATGAAATTCTGGGAAGAACATATTTGAAACATCTGTGGCAGACAATGTGACAGACCAATTTCCCTGCCTTACAGAGTTCACGTAAATCGATAAGAAAAAAATAACCCAATAGAAAAATGGGCAAAGGATGTGAACGGGCAATTTATTGAAAAAATAAATACAAATGGCCAAAAAATGCAGGAAAGATGCCCAGTGTCACTCTTGATGAAGGGCATATAAAACAAACCACAGGGAAATTTGTTGTTCACCTGTCAGATTAGCCAAAGTGGAAAACTGAAATGCCCTAGGGCTGATAAGGATGAGAAGTAGACACTTTCCTACACTGTGGGTGGGAGTGTGAATCAGCTCCCTCTTTCCAGAAGACAATTAGGGCATAATTTTGAAAATTTAAAATCCTCCCTGTAACCCCATTGCCATGAAGTTATCCTAAAAGCACACTCTCAGGTTTCTTGAGATACATGTTTCTGGAATGTTTTTGTACCAAGAAATGAGTCATATTTGTAAAATGGTGCCTGGCACATAGCAAGTGTTATGTAAATGTTTATTAAATAAATCAATAGGACTCAGCTTGGGCCCAGGAAGGCTGTAGCTTCAGGGACACTGACACACAAGACCCTCAGCACAGATGCCAGGGTTGTGGTGCATACAGTTGGCGCTCACTTGTGATGGTTCATTTTATGTCTTGATTGGACAAAGGGATGCTCAGATATACAGTCAAAAAATATTTTGGGAGTGCCTATGAAGGTGTTTTTGGAAGAGATTAGAATTTGAATCGGTAGACTGAATAAAGCAACTGGCTCTCCCTAATTTTGGGTGGGCCTCATCCAATCAGTTGAAGGTCTCAACAGAACAAAAAGCCTGGGTAAGAGGGAACCCCTTTTGTCTGACTTCATTCCAGGTGGGAGACATCAGTCTTCCTCTGCCTTTGGATTTGGACTGGAACTTACACCATTGGCTCTTCTGTACAGAGAGTCTTGGTTCCTGGGGGCACCTGGATGGCTCAGTGTTTGAGCATCTGCTTTTGGCTCAGGTCGTGATCCCGGGGTCCTGGGATCGAGTCCCATATCGGGCTCCCCACGGGGAGTCTGCTACTCCCTCGGCTTATGTCTCTGCCTCTCTCTGTGTGTCTCTCATCAATAAATAAAATTTAAAAAATAAAATAAAATCTTGGTTCCTCCCTATTTTCCCTTTCAGGGATGATGGTGATGATGAGTGTTTGGTGCAGTGTCTTTTCATACACATGAGAATCTCTACTCATTCTAAACATGTCCCAGGACAGAGTATGAACACCCAGCATCCAGACAGCCAACACTTGGGACCCATAAAGTCTTTCCCTCCCCTGCTGAAGTGAGTCATTTGCAGTGTAGACATTGGTCTTCGCCATAGGGGACACACCGTGTTAAATGTAGGCCCAGCCTCATCTCTAGTGAACCCCAACCTCACAATGAGGGCTGGGCAGGATATGAAAAGTGATGGTCTCACCTCTCTAGTCTCACGTTCCTGAGCCAGGGGCATCTTTTGTCTGGTGTGAATGTAGCTAAAAGGCAAATGATGGGATGCAGGCCTGTGCAGGAAAGGCAATTTGCAGAGACATTTCTTGCCCCTCTGTTCTCACTTATCTAATCTTTATCTAATTAAACAAGATGCTCAGCCTGCAGTCAAGGCAGTCGCACGTACGGACCTGGCGATTTGTTCACCCGGGGGACTATTTGCATTTGCTCACATGTGTATTTGTGGCAAAAGTGCTTGCTTTAGGTAAAAGAAAAAAAAATCATTTTCCTCTAGAGTAGAAATAGAACCCAGAATTTTGATTTTGCACCTTTAGTGGTCCTGATCTATTCTTTAGCCCATGAAATGCAAAGAAAGTTCTAGAACACATCTCAGAAGGACCTCAGGATACCATCTGCATTCGCTGAGCTGTCACCTTTGGATGTGCACTGTGAGCTCTCAGGGCTACTGTATCGGCACTGCGTCTTTTACTTTTTAAAAAGAAATAGAAGGTGGATTGGATACTCTGAGTTCTAGATGTGTTTTTTGTTTTGTTTTGTTTTGTTTTTCTGCCTCTCCCTTCATCCTGCACTTCCTTCTCCCTCTTTTTTAACCAAATCGGTTTGCCTCAGGTGCGCTGGGGACAGGGCAAAGCTAATGTCTTCTGAGCAGATGTTTGCTAACAGTGTCTAAAATTGGGGAGTGAGTTTCTCCATTGTGGTGGATGCCCAGGTCCCATCAGTGTCATGAAAATGTTCTCGGGTTTCAAAAACTTTACAGAAACAATTTACAACAATATAGATGCTCGGCTGTAAATCAGACCGAGGGGAAGAGCATGAGATGAAAAGCAGCAGTGTCCTGGCCCATCCCCACCCCCATCTGACTCACTTCCAGACAACCTCCTTGTGTCTGCCTGTAGGATTCTAGTGGTGGTGGCTGGAATGCTAGACACTGTGCTTCTTCCTCTGCTTCTTCACTTGCCAAGTTTAGGGAGTAACTACTGGTCCATGAGAACTTAGATGATTCATACCAGTCTCTTCTCTGCTTCCCTGCTTCTCCCAATGGGTGGCAGTTATGCTTTTTGGGGTTTTTTTGTGTGTGTTTTTTTGGTGTTGGTTCCCTGAATGGGGTCTTGAACGCCAAGTAGATATGCTAACAACTGGGCTCCCTCTGAGGGAGGAGTGGAAGGTCGGCCCCAGGTGCCCCGAGTTCTGCTGAGGAAGGCAGTTCTGGGGCACAGTGTCCCTCTCTCCTGATGGCCCTGTGGTCTGCCTCTGCTTCCTGAGCTGTGAGTGGAGGGTCTGGGAGGGGAGTTGGTGGAGGGCGCACAGAAGCAGGTGTTTCATAACCGTCCTGCTCTTGGGTCTCTCTCCTGCTCCCACCCCCCATCAGGCCTGGAGTGCCCTCACGCTGGATCCTGTGTCTTGGCTTCTTCTTCCCATTTCATTGTGCACATGGCCCCATCCATTTCCTTATCTTCCAGAAACCCACTGATGTTTCCTCTTCACTGATAACCCTCCCTCGTGGGTACAGTCCTTCTATATTTCTTTCCTTTATTTGGTCTGTCTCATCAACAGGAAAACCACATCAGCCTTTTTAACAGGTCTCAAGACGCCAAACAGAGGCCTGAGCTCGGCAGCCAGAGCTGCCCTGGGCAGACAATCCACAGAGCCTGAGCATGATCTTCTGATGATCGGCTGCCTGGGCTTTCTAGGTTCCCTTTATAGATGTTCCAGACAATTCTATTCATCCCAAACTTCGTCATGGCTTTAAAACAATTGCTCAACCTGGGGCAGTTTCAGGGGGGGAGGGGTATCAAGTCATCTTTAAAATGGTGGAAATGAACTGGCTGTTGGGTCAAATCAACCCATGCGTTCCCTGCTCCTGTGAGGATGGTCCCTGTGCCCAGGAACAGACATATTTCTGCCAACTTGGTCATTCAGGGGCAACCAATTCCTGTGAAGTCAAGTAAGAGTTCTGAATGATTCCAAAAATTTCCATGAACACTTTCTATCTGTGAGCCTTGTGAAACCTCCATGGGGTTGTGGTATTCCACTTGCTGAAGCAGACCCATGGGTGTAGAAGGGTGCCTGGACTTGCCCAAGGGCTACAGACTGAACCCAGATGTTGGAGCATACACCATCAGCATCCCACTCTTGTCCTTGTCTAAACTGGGCGGTGGGGGGGAGGTTTACAGACAGCAGATGATATATTGGTATCCTAGTTTGTGTGCCCATGTCATCTTTTTCCCATCTTCAGGTTTTGTTATGGGTTGAACTGTGTTCCCCCCACAAATTCATATGTTAAAGTGCTAACCCCTAGCACCTCAGAATACAACTATTTGGAAATAAGGTCTTTGTAGATGATTGAGTTAAAATGAGGTCATTAGGATGGGCCCTAATCCAATACAACTGTGCCCTTCTGCAAAGGAGAAATTTGGATGCAGAGACACGCCCAGAAGGAAGACGATGGGAAGACACAGGGGGAAAAGCAGCATCTACAAGCTGAGGAGAGAGACCTCAGAAGAAACCAACCCTGCCCACACCTTGATCTGGGGCTTCTAGGCTTCAGAACTCAGAGACAATAAATTTCTGTTTTGTGAGCCACCCAGCCTGTAGCTCTTAGTTACGGCAGCCCTAGGAAACACATGCAGGTTCTAAGCAGGAAGCTACATTCTTTGCATTTCCTTGTCTTGAAAAATTTCCAAAAGGCAGTGCCCGAAGCTGTACTACAGTCTCTTTGTAAAAGCTGATTATCATAGAAGGTGCTTGGTATGGCAGAAAGAGTCATAGTCCCTTCTTGTGTTGCCTCCAGATGGCCTCTGAGCCCCCATCAGGCTCCAGGCCCCCAGCCACAGAACCACCAGATAAGCTCTGAGCCCAGAGAGCAAGAAGGTGCCAGGGGCCTCCTGATGGGGTCAGAGAGGTGCCAGATGGAATCAGCCATTTGGGACTGGCTGCAATCTTTGTGGGACCCAGAAGCTGGGCTTTTGAAATGAGCCTGTTCATATGGTTCCTGATGACTTCCTCTCAGCTTTCCTGGATCACCTGGTAAAGTCTTGTGAAAGGCTGAGCCTTCCTCCCTGGGCAGAAAGAAACCACGGTTTTCATGGGCACCTGCATTGCTCTGGGGGAGTATTTACCTCCAGTGGCCAGCAGGGGGCAGCATCACACACCACAGGCAGAAGCCAGCTGCAGGCGCTGGGCGGGGGGGGGGGGGGGGGGGGGGTGGTGGAGGTTGGAGGGTGGCTTGAAGAAGCAGCAGTGAGAGCTGGGTGAGGTGAAGGCCATGCTCACCACTTCCTGGTGCGCTTCAACCCTCAGCTCTAGAGCCCCATAGTAACTAGAAATGAGCCCAAGGGACTTTCTCTCTAGATATTCTTAGGTCCCTCACTTGGGGCAGGCACCCAGACACACCTGTGTGCATGCATGGACCTGAACAGAGAGACCAAGGTCCGGGGTATGCAGGCTTCATCCATCCACATCTGAGGACCATTTTGCAAAACACACATTTTGAGCCTCTCATGGGGTAAAACTGTCACCCAATAGTATTCGCCTGGGTTGGAGGTTTCCAATCAGTGCTCCCTGGCATGGCCCTGGAAGTGCCTCCTTTTATGCTCAAGTGCCAGCACACTGAGAGCAATGAACAGTTATCAGCTGCATTAGGACGTTTCTTCTTTCTTTTCCTTTTTCTGGATGGGATTACAGCTGCTGCTGCCAGCTATCCCCAAATCTCGTGCCAGGTGCTGCAGACCTTCAAGACTAATTGGGTCAGAGCCTTATTGGGTTGCAGGCGGCCCGGACATTGTTTTGGACAAGGGCATGCCACTCCGAGATTAAATTCTTCCACAGTGACGGAGTCTGTCTTTCCTGGTAAAATATGAGTTTCTGTCAACACTGGAGCCCTCTGATCTGATCGTCAGGGCTCTGCGGCTGAGTTTGGGGGAACAAGGACAAGGAAGGAGATGACACAGGGCAGACCTGAAACACCCAATTCTCTAAGGCCTGCCCACCCCTTGGGGAAAGACTGCAGGTTTGGGATGAGAAAGTCTTGGATTTGAATTCTTCTTATCCTACCAACTTGGTGACCTTGGTTGGGTGTCATTTTACCTGCTGAACCTCAGGGGTCACTCCCAGGAGTCGGGGCACAGGGCTATGGTGCAGCTGCAATGTGTGGAGGCAAGGAAAGCAAATGTTTTCTTACGTTGGAAAGAGCTCTGTGTGAAACCAGGTAAGGAGCCAGGTGCCAGCTCTATTCTAGGTGCTTGGGAGATATTAGTGAACCAAAAACGGAGACATCCCTCACTTCTGGGTTTACATGGGAGAGAGACAGTAAACAAAAAAACAGAATACATAAGGAGTTTCTGTATCAGGCTGGAGGAGCCGAGTGTTACGGGAAAAGGAAAAGCCTGGCTGGGTAAGGGCTGAGAGTATAGCCAGCCAAGTGGAAGGGTGGCCACTAGGAAGGGGTTTCCATGTGGAGTAAGGCTGTTAGGGGAAGCCTCGATGCACAGGTGGCATTGGAGCAAAGACTTGAATGACACGAGAGAAGTAGCCAACTAGAGACCCAGGGGAAGAGCATCTGGGCAGAGAGAGAGTCAGTGCAAAGGCCCTGTGGCAGGAGCATGCCTGACATGTTTAGGCGCATGGTGGCAGCTGAGAGAAACCACTGAAGGATTTGGATTATCACTCTGAATGAGATTAGTAGGAACTGCAGGGTTTTGATAAAAGGAATGACATTACCTGCTGTGGGGTAGAGAGCAAGGTGGCCAGTTAGCAGAAGGCCACAGTAATCCAGGCATGAGATGATGATGGGCTTGGACCAGAGTGGTTGCAGTGGAGTGGTGAGAAGTGATGGTTTCGATGTGTTTCCAGACAGATCGAATGTGGAATATGAGTGAAGGGAGGAGTCGAAGATACCTGAAGGCCTTGGCTGCCATCAACAAGGATGGATGAGACCATATGAGGTGAGGTTTGGGGTGGAAGGTCAGGGTTAGGGCTTTGGAAAGATGGAGTTCAGGTGTCCATTGGACAAATTCCCTGGAGATGCCCAGCAGGCAGCTGGATATGAGTCTGGACTTTGGGAGGAAGATCCAGACTGGAGATATACACTGGGAGTCATCAGTCTATGGGATGGAATTTAGAGCTGGAGGTTAAGGGAATGAGGGTGTATGAAGAGGAGAGGAGGACCAAGGTCTGAGCCCTGGGGCCCTCCAGAGTCAAGAAGTCAAAGAAAAGTGAAGGAACCAGCTCAGGGGGCAGAGAAGCTACCTTTGGGGGCTGGGACCATGAGTAACACAGGGGTCACTATTGACCCTGACAACTGTGATGTGCTGGATCACATCCTCCCCAAATTCATAGGTTAAAGCCCTAACACCAGGGGATCTTGGAATGAGGCTGTATTTGGGATAAAGAGGTGATTATGGTAAGATGAGGTCACTAGGCTGGGCCTTAATCTAGTAGGACTGGGGTCCTTGTAAGAAGAGGAGATTAGGACACAGATATGCACAGGGGATATGAGGACCCGGAGAGAAGACAGTCGTCTACATGCCAAGGAAGGAAGGCCTCGGAAGGAGCCAACCCTGCCACTCCTTGATCTCAGACTTCCAGTCTCCAGAACAGCAAGAAAAAAAATGTGTGTTGGTTGAGCCCCCCATCTGTGGTGCTTGGTCTTGGGGGCACCAGCAGACAGATGCCAGCACCGCAGGGGATGGGGATCGCAGAGTATGGACAGCTCTCCTGACGAAGAAAAGCAAAGACAAGGAGCGCAGCTTTCAGAGGAAGTGGGATCAAAGAATTTTTTTTTCTTTAAAAACATTTCTTTGAGGATTTTAGGTAGGAGGCGTAACAGCTTGTGCTGGGAATGGTCCAGTCGCCGTCACAGAAGCGATGACGATGCGGGACAGAGGCGGAGTGGGGGTCTGTGCCCAGAGGAAGGGGGGCGCAGAGGGGCCTCCTGGCAGTTTGTGGGCGCAGCTCATCAGGCAGGCGAGATGGCAGGGCGGCCAGGCTGGCTCACCCTTCTGCTATCTCTGCCTTTCCTTGTCTTTGCGCTTTTCTACTCTCCCAGTTGTGGAAAACTGACAACCATGTCGCTAAACATGAACCGGCAGCAGCTACTGGAAAGCAATGTGTTGCCGCCTCTGTTTTTTTTTTATTTTTATTTTTTAATTTTTTTAATTTTTTTTTTCCGCCACTGTTTTGCATCCATTTGCGGACCCGCATCCGCCAGCCTTCTTTGGGTGATTTTAGCAGTGCTCCTTTAAACCACTGGTAACGTCTTACTGGTTCCCCCAGTAACTGATGACTTAAGTAAGATCTCTGACACATGTCTATTTTCTATTTGTAGGAGAGTCACTATTTTACCTTAAAAAACCCTTTCACAAGACACCGATAGGTACATATTCTCTTCTGATGGGTTTACTTTTTCCCATGATACCAGAGCCCTGGGCCAAAGTGGACCCCTCTCTGAAACCCTTATCTGAGGAGTGCTGGGTGACAGGAGGAGGATACGGGCCACTTGGAGGGACTCTGTAGGTGTGCTGGGCAGGCAGTGGCCCACCTTCCCAAGGGTGACAGCCCCCTGGACCCGTGGGGGTTGCAGGGAACTTCCATTTGTACTCTGGCTGCAGGCCCACTTGGCAACACTATCATTTTTCACCTGGAAACCCCCACTGAAGTTTGCTTCTCCTCCCCTCAACCCCAACCAGCCCGGAAATGGCCAATTTAATGTATTTGTATGACTACAACACGGATGAAAGCAGGGTAATCCAGAGGGCTGGTGCAACCCCAAGGGAACAAAGTCTCCCATTCGAAGGTCTGCCCTGAGGAGAACCAGTGGGGGCTGGGGCTGCTCCAGGACGGAGAAGCACTGAGCTCAGGGCCCCCTGCCCACTCCCTTTGGGACCGACCTCTGACTCCAGTCTGAGGGCTGAGTGATGTATTGAGCATTTGTACAGCTCCAGCTGTACAGCTCCTCTGTAGCTCAAATCCCCTTCCCATCCTGGCTGCATTTAGATGTTTAGATTGTTTCCTCTACTAGGCTTATTCACTCACTCATTCATGTGTGCATTCATTCATCCATTTGGCTGAGGTTTACTGAGCACGCACTATGCACAATGCACAGGCCTTGTTATAGGCCTGGTGCTCAGGTGCAAACATATCAAGTCTCTGCCTTCAGATGCCTGTATCCTCAGGCACTGAGCAGAGCACCTGCCTCCCAGGTCACAGGTGTTTGGTAATATAAAGAGATACTGTGAGTCCATTTGTCCTAACCCCTTGCACTTAGCATACCCTGTTTGTTTAGATTTTATGGTGCCTTTCCTAAAGGCACGTTCTTTGGCCCCCTGCACGTTCTTCCTCCATCTGTGGGAATGCTAGGATTGTGTAACAGTTTGGAAATCACACTGTTGGGAGTCTCCCTGTTGGTCCAGCCTGGGCCCGGGGCAGCCTGGTTCCCACACTGGCCTCATGTCCTGGGCAAGCCCCTGTCCCTCCATTCCCAGCCTGCTGTTCTCCTCTGTGACCTTTGAGGAGATGAGGGCAATAGGCTGGCTTGAGCCCATCCTAGTGGTGTGGCTGCCACGGCCACCGCTGAAGTCCTACCTCCTGCCTGGTTTTGGACTCCCATCTCTGGAGCCAGCTGAGCCCTGCAGAAGCAGCATGTGCCAGATGGGGCTAAACCAGGCAGAAGCACCCTGTGCTTTGCCCTTTGGGTGATGCTGTATCCCCCCAGGGGCCCGGATGTCTCCCAGCAAGTCCACCTCCAGGGGAAGAACAGGGGAGGCCATAGACATAGGTGCCCATGGTGATGAGCAGACCATGCATGTCACACCGTCCTGTCCCCACTCATCCGGATGAAGCCAGATGCAGGCCAGGCACTCAGATCCCTGGAGTCCATCCCCTCACCTTCCCCAACCCAGCCTGCCTCCCCTTGGGGAATCCTCTGCTACCTTGCTCCATCGTCCCACCTGGGTGGAAAGGCAGACCTGGGCCTGCCCACCCCAGGGAAGCTACCAGCATCCCTGGAGATGCCGATTCCTGATCCTCAGCAGTTAAGGGGTGTCCAGACCAATCCTCTCCCCCCCAGGGGACTAGCCACATGCTTTCCTTGAGGCTCTGCATCTGGAACGGAATGAGGCGGGCATGAGGAAATGCTGGAGGCACTCACTGACCCATACTGGGCTCATTCAGGGCAGGCAGTGTATTAGTTTCTGCTGCTCAGAGGCCCAACCCCTCCCGATTCCTCCTCCTCCAGACTTTGTGTGGTTTCTCATTCCTAGAGCCGTGAGTCCGAGTTGTCCTGGCTGGAGACAATGGTCACTGGGTCAGCAGAGAGTGTCCATTCAGAGCATCTCGGTGAGATCTCAGGAGAGACATCCTGCTCTGTGTCAGCTGGAGACTGTGGCCGAGCACATGCTTGTCCTTCCAGGGTTTTCAACAGGACACATATACGAAGCCTTCCCTGGAAGCCCCTTGCTGTTCCCAAATGTCCCTTCTCACTATGCTGGCCAGTATATCGTGCCTGCTGGTCACCGTTTAGGGACAGCCAACTTTGTGGCAGGCCCTGAACACAAGCAGGTGCTACATGCTCATTTAAGAGGGAGCAGACCAAGGTCTACAGCTGGGAGGGAGCCCATGGTTTGCCTAAGGTCACAAATGAGATGCACCCCAGCTCGGACCTAGGGCACTGCAGTGGCTGTCTCTCTTCCTCACCACATGAAGATTCCAGGGTCATGGGCTCCAAGAGTTCATGAGATATGGGGAAAAGTGTAGGAACAGGACTAGCAGAGAGCACCGTTCTGTTTCTCCCTTCTCCTCTCTCCCTCTTCTGAGGCCAGGGGAAGATCATCTTATCATCTTGGACTCCAAGATGCTCTGGACTTACAGGTAAAGCAGCCTGTGTTTGGGTCCTGGGGCTGCCATAATAAAAATCCCATAAATGGGTGGCTTAAAACAACAGAAATATCTTCTCACATACTTTTGGAGGCCAGAAGTCCAGAAATCATGGTGTTGGCAGAGCCATGCTGCCTCCCCAGGCTCTAGGGGAGGGCCCTTCCTGCCTCTTCTAGCTGTGGGGCTCCTGGCAATGCTTGGTGTCCCTTCACTGGTGGACACATAACTTCAATCTGTTTCTTTCCTTACACAGCCTTCTTCTGTGGGTGTCTTTTCTTTTAAAGACACCAGTCACTTTGGATTCAGGGCCCATGCTCATCCAATATGACCCTAACTTAATTATATCCGAAAAGATCCTGTTTTCAAAGAAGGTCACATTCTGACGTTCCGAGTGGACATGGATTTGGAAGGGGGCATTATTCAGCCACCTCACAGCCCTCTGAACAAAATCCATCATCACTCACATTTCCAGAGCTCTGCCATGAATGTGTAGGGAGGACCAGCCAGTTGGGTCCCTCTCACCACGGCCACCTGCCTAATCTGCCATTGTGACCTTGTGTCAGCCCTCCTGCAATGGAGACCCTGAAGCTCAGGGGTGCATGACACACCTGAGGCCCTGGGGTCTGGCTATGGTCAAACCCACAGTCTTACACAGTCCTCTGGCTCCAGACCCAAGTCTTCTCATAAAATGAGAGGCTTCTTCTGAAGCATGAGCCCTCATTTGTGTCGTTGGGCTGCCCTGCGTCCAGGAGAGCGAGCCTGCAGGGCCCAGGGGCCCAGTGTGGCATTTCATAACCCGAGTGTGACACTCGTAGGCAACTCTGCAGCCTCTGAAGCAGCAGCTCTGTTTTCTGACATATGAATTACTGTATTGTTGCAAATATGAGTTGTAAACACAAGTGAGTCCCAGATCACAAATCCATTTTTATTAAAAAATACAGCTTTCAGTGTTTTGAGCCCATTTTTCACTAAATGAAACATGGGCCCCATACGTCGGAGGGAGAAAAAGAAAAGGTAATGCTTTGCCAATTAGGTAGGACCCTGAACACATGAATGAGAGTTAAAATAGCCATTCTAATATTTTATGTTAATTGAACTCTCGGGGTATGGCTCAGCTTGTAGAGAAGTTAGTGAAACATTGGTTATCAGGCTGTCCAGAGTATTGTCCGGTGAGAAAGAAGTTGGGCCAGTGGCACCTTATCTGTTTCTGCTAATCTCTGCGAGGGAGTGTCTGTGCCCAGCAGCCCCCAGATGGGACCCAGCCTCACTGCAGAGACTCTTCTCATAAACACAGGGTCAGTTCCTATGTGCTTCTAACAAAGGTTCCTGGGTCTGCACTTGGGTGGCCGGGGAACCTGGGAGTCTGGGCTATAAGCACACAGAGGGGCTAGGGAAGCCTTGGCAAAGAACCTGGTGGGGACTCTACCCTGTGCTTCGCATCTTGGTTTCCTCCACAGTACGATGGGAAAGATGCCAGTAGCAACCTCAGAGGTGGGGATCAAGTGCCCTCTTCCATGAGAAGGGCAAGGAGCGCTCCATGAATGCCAGTCACTATCACCCACACTCATTTGATGAACGCAGGGACAAGTTTGCAATGGTAGGCAGCAGAGGGCAGGCCCAGGCCTTTTCTCAGGTGCAAGGGGCGCCTTCTTCACAAGCTCCCTGAAGTGGGTTAGCAAATATGATCCCACAGGGCTCTAGTCCTCTTGGCATCCAGTCCCCAGAGCAGAACCACCACTATTACAATTCTTACTTTTGTCTGCTCTTTAAAGTAAACAACCAATTCACACCCCAAGAACTTACAGATTGGTAGGATATAAATATATCAATTTGTTTTAAGCCGTTGGAGAGCAAAATGACATTTTTAGCACTCAAAAGGGCTGAATCATGGTCTGGAGGTATGCAGTTGGATCAACTCCTTTGAGGGGTCAAGTATAATTTTAGAGTAGAATTAGTATGATTCATGATAGAGCTGCTATACTTATCAAAAAAAAAAAAAAAATCAGTTCCAAGCAAGGATTATGGTTCTTTTTACTTAAGCATTTTCCAAAAAGTTTAAGATGTGCTTTTGGAGGGAGGCGTTTATGACTCGTGAAAAGTCTGAAATTGCCTCTTCCCACTGAGCACATCTTTGTTACAAACATCTAAGTCATGGTCACGTATCCAGATGACCTCTGCATGATGGTCGAGGATGCCGGGCCAAGGTGTCTTGCCCATTTCATGCAACAGATTCAATATCCCCCAAGTTCCAGTAAGTTCCTTTCATTATCATGCCATTTCATAAGGGAGTGGGTTCAAAAGTCAAATGGACTTTACAGGAAGTACTAAAGGAGGGGTACCCACAGAATATCTGAAGAACTTTTTAAAGCCACATGCACCTTGTATATTATTATGAAGAAGGAAAAGAATTAAAAAGTTATTAATCTTGTTTCCCTCATCTGACAAGGAGCACAGTGACCTGGACGCCTCTCTGATGGAGGTCTTGGTGGTCAATTGAGAAGGCACTACGAGGGTACCTGCCTACATTGTATCTTCTTCTGGCCCCTCTTCCTCTTTTTCTCTTCTGCTTCCCATAAGGGAGATTCATTTGGGAGTCTAAAGTCACCTCTATTGACAAAGTATATTTTGAAAGAAAATCAAGCTGAATTTGGGCCAGGTGCCTCTTTCTTCTTGTTTTGGGAGAAGAAAAGTTTAGAGTTGATAAGCAGAAGTCTGAATTAGCTTAACTCTGTTTTTCAGAATAACCAGTAGTAGGATGGAAGCGTGCCCCCTATTCCCAAAGGCAAGTCTTTACTCTCCCAATTACAGCCCTCCCATGGGTGGTCCTCCTCCGTAGGCCTACGTCTCCCAGGCCAACTCCCAGGGCCTCTGTGGGGTGAGTCCTCACCTTGAGATCACATACCCAGACCCAACTATATCTACATAGTGGGTTAGCCAGTAGTGCATTATTTCTGGATAATCTTCAAAATATTCTGCTCAGATTTATTTCAAGTGTGGATTTAGTTTCTTTCCTGCAGTGTTACCAGTTCGTAAGGATGTATTTTGCCAAGGTAATTTGTTCTACTCTGGCCCAAGTGAGATGCGGTGAAGAAAGACATGAAATCTTCAATTTCAGAAAGGAAGGAGCATAAATTCTGAAGTGTAGCACCTGCCAGTACAGGAAGGTCCCAGGGGAAGGCTGTGAAAGAATGCTATAAAGTTTTAATAGCTCAAGACCCAAGGTAGCAGAATTAAATGCAAGCTTGGAGACTAACTCTTTTCTTGATTGTATAAAATGTGGAGAAATCTCTGTATCAACTCTGGCAGCTCCTTGGGTCTTTGGGCAGCATGTGAATGCTTCAAAATTTCAAAGCACGTGTGAGTTTTTCCAATCTCATTAAGAGAGGTGGAGCTACTTGCTGGAAATTTGGAAAAGTCCACTTGGCCTGTAGCTACAGGACACGAGTATCTTTACCTCCTATGAGAACAGGTAACTCAGTAACTCACAGAATACTGAGTCATTCCAGAAAAGTATCAAATTCAAGAGTGTTGTAGAAACCCCCAATTTGTAGCCAGTTGCTCAGAAGTATGGGTAGCTTGGGGGCCCCTGAAGTGTGGCTGGTGTCTGAAACTAGGGCAGCTTTGGGGAGCCCTTAACTTATGGGATTTGTGCTAACCCCAGAATTCTGAGTTAAGCTGAACTGAATTGTACAGAACTGCAGTACACCCAGTTGGTTTCCTCTTTTCATCCAACAGGGAAAATATTCCCACACATATTCCTAAAGGGAATCAGGAGTTCCCAGATCCTTCTCTGTCACAGGAGGCTGGTGTGGCCATGAGGATTTTTTTTGCACAGCTGGCCCCCATGCTGGGGACAAGCAGGCTTTAGCATGAAACTTTAGCCTGAAAATGCCAGTTATCCACTCCTTCTTATGTCCTCCACTAGAGGTGCCCCAAAGCAACCAAACCATCTGTTCACAAACCAGAGGTGTAAATGAACACAAAGATTGCAGCTCCAGGTGCATGTGCCAAAATCACCCTTCCCAAATGGCAGAGGAGCCCTGAGTGAGTATGTGTCCTGGGGTCTCCATTGTGACTCAGGGTGTTGTGTGAACGTAGGCTGAGGGAAGTAAAGGCTCCCCCCTACCCTTCCATGGAAGGCTTCACACAGCCCCACTGTTGGGAGGAGTTCCTGGCAGTGATCTATTTGTAGAGTTGCTATTTAACCGGGTGACTTGCCTAGGCAGCTGCTGAGATCTCGGATCTAACAGATTTGACACTTAATCCCCAGGGCGCCAACAAAGCCCTGCTCTTTTTACATGGCTAAAAACGTACAACGTCCAGACACGGCTCAGTTGTGCTCTGTCTACATGGCATTTAAAACACCTCTGCCCACGTGGGGCATCCACATGAGTGGGTTTCCTAGTAGGAGTGTGAGCTTCAAAAAAATAAAATAAGGCAGGGAGAAAAGGCTCAGAACTTGCTCTGGCAGCACACTCAGTTCACTGGAAGAGAAAGTGAAGCTCCCATCCCTTTCATCGGTATGGCCTGGTGCGATAGGGAGAGGAAGCGGAGACAGGGAGGTTGTGCAAATGGATGGAAAGGGCTGCATGCATGTTTCTGGAGTGCTCTGTACTTCCAGGGCTCGCATGCATTCTGAAAGGGAAATGCTTGGTTGAAAGAATGGATCCAAAGCCCTTTAAACATCTTAATCTCACTCTGTTTACACTGTTGGCTGGAGTAAAGCCAACACCCACATGGCTGGCTCCTGCTTCCGGCTTCTTCTTTTTGTTTATTTTCCTCATGATGCATCACAACATCTGTTTCCCTGGTTATCAGTTATCATCCAAGAATAGAGCCCTGGGGAAGTAGGATCTGGTCTGTCTTTTCTTTTCTCTGCCGTACCTTGGACTCAGCAGGTTCCCAGCACACAGTAGGAGCTTAATAAATATTTCAGAAGGAAACCTCCTAAGTGGCCTTCTTGACTCTGGCCTCACCCCTTTCACCTCCCTACTCAGCCCAAGACCTAAGTCACTGCTCAGGTAACAGGTGACGCCAGAGGGGGTTCACTCCCACCTCTACCACCCACCCTGCATCTAACCTGGCCTGTGGGCAACCCCCACCCTGATTGTATAGGAAGACTCCCTGGTCCCTAATCCTGCCTCCTTGGCATGGGTCTCCCAGGTGTCCTCTGGCTGGCGTGCCCATGCCTTCTCCTTGCCTTACGGTCTTCCTTCTTCATGCATTTCCTTTTCAGCTCAGCCCTCACGGTTCCATGCACTAGAAGGGGCTCAGTGGCTACTGAACAAAAACATCAGACATCCCATGTCACCAAGCTGGGGCTCACACCAAGCAAGTCTTCTCTTTTTAAGACTTACCATGTAGGGACGCCTGGGTGGTTCGGCAGTTGGGCATCTGCCTTTGGCTCGAGGCGTAATCCTGGGGTCCCAGGATCGAGTCCCACGTCGGGTTCCTTGTGGGGGGCCTGCTTCTCCCTCTGCCTATGTCTCTGCCTCTCTCTCTCTGTATCTTTCATGAATAAATAAAATATTTTTAAATATGACTTACCATGTATATAATGTATATAATGTGCCACCATAAGTTCTTTTTGTCATTACTTGAATGGAGCTGCAGCCACTTGGGAAAAAAAAAAAACTGTTTTTCATCTAGTAGAAAAAACAACCCAATATCAGGGAACTCTGCCATTTGCACATCCGGATCCTCTTACCACAAATGGCTTAAGTGCCTAGACACACCGCTGATCCCCTACTAGATGGTTTTGGTGCCAGAGCCAAATGAAATTCCAGGCGGCAGGGGACAGAATTTTCTGTGGCTTCCTGGAAGTGTGGTCATTGATGAGACTTGATATTAGCCACTTCTGCAAATGGCCAGGAACCTGGTAATTGCTCATCAGAGCTGGTGCCCAGAGGCCGAGTAGGCAAGCGCAGGAGGAGGAACATACCCGTACTCAGCAGAGGAAAGCGTAGGTGTTAGGGAGGGTGGCAGGGCAGACAATGAGAAGAAAAAGCTGGAATTGTGAGTTTTGACAGCCATTCTCACCTGCCGTTCTCTCCTTGGGTTTGCCTTTTTGGGGGATGGTGGTGGGAGGGCAAATAAACTTTAGTTATCGAAAAGCCCTGTTGTGATTACCCCCAGAAGATGGGGGTCGAAACCCAAAAGGCCCTTACCAGTGGAGCTTGCTTCCTTATTCTGGAACTTCGGAGGATGAGAGCAGTTTCTTTCTCTTCTCGCAGGGTGTCTGCATCCATAACTGGTCACCCGTACATAGCCTGAGCTCACATGGCCGGGCTTCCCTGGGTCTCACTGACTGAAAGCAGTGATTAACTCCTCATTGCAGCCATCTGCACCCATTTTGTACAAAACATGGATTTTAATTAAATTAACAAGAATACAGTAATGATGACTGCCGGTTGCTAATATTAGTGCAACACATCAGAAGGAGCAATATGGGCAGGAACACAAAGAGAAGGGCAGATATGGAGGTGGGATTGGGTGCTCCTGACATTAAACCCCGATTCATTGCTGCTGTAGTTATCCTCGAGTTCTCTTATCCATGTAAGTGAAAAACAATGGTGAGTGTTTTCTTGTAGCCCAAAGCCCTTGGGGACCCTGTCGGTGGCTGCAGGTATCAGAACAACCATGATGTATCTGGGCTATCCCAGGGCAGTGGGGCCCCTGACAGATCTTTCTTTACCCTGTCCCAGGACCCAGCACTGAAAGACTGTGGGTTCAATGAGATGATCTAGGGTTGCTTTAGCTCTTGCCGTCCTGTAAACTCCCAGGAAGTGCTCAAATCTGGTGTCTGATCCAGACACGAATACTGACCATGTTCCTTTCCCCTTCTTTTTTATTTTTTTTCAAAGTCACCTCTTCTTTAGAACATTATGAATATTTCAAACATAAGTACCCCGTGATGTGTCCCTAGCATCCTTCTTCCCTACAGCATCTGGGTCTTCAAGGTGCTTTCTGGAAACCCCATGGTGGAGTTGGAACCTCTTCTCCCAGAAGCCTTTTTCTTTATAGGCAGTGGCATTCTGAGTCACATACCTCTTGGGAGGATAGCTCAGGCTCCCCCATCATCTACTCTGAGGGACTAGTTCATAAGTTATTGAAGACTGACAGGAACAGTAAAATGATGCAGTTCCTTGACGTCCCTAGAAGATGCATTTGAACAAGATTTTGACAAAGGATGGGAGTAGAAAGAGGGGCGCCAGTGGACATTGGGGGAGTCGTTTGGTATAGACACTTAGCAACAGTTCCCAGTGGCTCAGCTGTCAAGAGGCCTGGCCGCAGAGAGAGGAAGCAAGTGTCATTTATTGAGCCCCTGCTGGGCTGTCAGACCTCTCTGTTTCTCATTTTGCTTTTGTCCTCCTCAATTTGCTTTTGGCAACTTTCCACATGCAACCTGTGTCTCCTGCAGGCAGGGAGAACCTACGGCTTTTTCAAGCCTCAGGGAGCCAGGCTGAAGGGATTTGGGATAGTAACAGGTGCAGGCCAGTGCTGGGCTGAGAAACTGTCCTGTGAAGAGAGGTGCCAGGAAGGACAGGGATGTCACTCAGTGACTCCTCTCATCTGCCAGGGCTGCTGAGGGAGGGCCAGAGTGGCTGGGGACATATGGAGGGAAAGACAGGTGACTGCCCTGCCATGTGGGACACTCCTTAAGCTAAGCAGAGTTCCTATTCTGGGGGTGCAGGGGACTTCCCTTTTTGTCTATCCAGAGCCCTCCTGCACTCCCTAGGATGACCAGATCACTCTGATGGGGCCATCCTAGTGGGAGCTGCCAATCAGGGATTGGTCCAAGGGAAGGACACATGATTCAAGCTAGGCCAATCAGAGTGCTTCCCTGGGATTTTAAAATTTGTATTCCTTCCTCTTGGGCTGCCAAGCTATGAGAATGTGAGTTCAGAGCTGCCGTGGGTGAGCATCTTTTTTTTCCAGAAGGAGAAAGCCCATCCACAGTGAGAGAGGAAGGAGCTGATATGTGGAAGGAAATGGAAGCAAAAGACAGGGTGGGGAGGACAGGCAGTGTTCAAAGCCCCCAGAGCTAGCCCAAGGGTGGGAATGTGGAGAGCAAAGGGGAGAACCAGAAGAGCCATGCGGCAGAAACTGAGATGTGGTAGGGAGTCTTGAAATGGGTGAACAGGGCAGCCTGGATGGCTCAGTGGTTTAGCGCCTGTCTTTGGCCCAGGATGTGATCCTGGAGACCCGGGATCGAGTCCCACATCAGGCTCTCTGCATGGAGCCTGCTCCTCCCTCTGCCTGTGTCTCTGCCTGTATCTCTCTGTGTCTCTCATGAATAAATAAATAAAGTCTTAAAAAAAAAAGAAATGGGTGGACAATAGGGGAGAAGGACAACAGGAAATCACGTGGCCTTGACGGGGAGGCTGGGACAACTGTCTGCAGGCCAGACCAGTGCCCACTGATCAATAGCTGCCCGGAAAGATGCTGTTTTCTGATTTTCCCAAGATGCCATTTGCAGTGGCCTTGGGATTCTCTCCCTCTGAGAGAGGGTCAGCCTCTGCCCTGTGTCCTAGACTACGTGTCCTCATAGTGTGTGGTCAGGACATAAGCAAGTCAATGTGCAGTTACTGTGCCTGTGAGGAGGGTCCTGGGAGAACCTCAGGGGCTGATGTTCCTCAGAGGAAGCAAATGTCTTCTTGGCTTTCCCAGAGGAGGTAGCAGGCATAACAAAAGCCTAAGTGGATCAAGGCCACTGAGCCTCTCTAAGTCTTCAAAATTTATGCCTTAACCAGGTGGAGGCTTTTGTATTGCTCAATGTTTACATATCTTTTATTTGATCAGAAAGCAACCATTTCAGGAAAGGACATAAGTATCACTCTTGCCATTATATAATGAAATCCTATAACTGACTCTCAAGTGGCCTAAGGCAAGGGAAGAAAATACCACTTGTTGAACACGTACTATGTGCTAGGAACTTTTCAGCAATCATGTTTACTCTCCCACTCCACTGCAAGGTTGATGAACTACCATTTTTGCTGATAGAGAAACTGAGGCTCCAGACACAGAGGCAGAGCTCTCATCTCTGCAGGAAGCCATTTTCCAGGAAGTAGTGAATCTGGTAGGACTGTTAGAAAAAGAAAATTGTCTCACACTGGTTCCACCACCACGGGGATTGGCTGGCTCACATAATGGGAAGATTCAGAGATAAGATGGACTTCAGGGTTGCTTTGACTCAGCAGCTCAACCATGTTATCAAGCATCCTGGTTTTTTTTCAGGCTGTGCCTTCCCGGATGGCAGCTTTGTCTTCAAATACCTTCCCCCATGGGGGTAAAGGGGCCTCCAGAATTTTAACCCTTGCAACCATTACCATATTTCCTTTTGACATATGGTAGAATCAGAAAAGCAAAGAAGCTTTTTTCCCAGGAAGTTCCTAGCCAATTTTCCTTATGTGTCATCCCAAATAATGGATCTTATTTCCATTTGCTTCTGAGACAATGTTAGGAAAGTTTTGGGCCAACTGGCTGAGCCCTGGGTTACCTGGAACAGTCACTTGTGGCACAAGGGATGGGATCGGCCTGACTGCTTAGGTGGCCAGAGCTCATTGCATGCACAGGTGGACAGGTCACTGAAGCCTGCTATTTCATGGAGGTCTGGTCCTGTTACATGCCAGGGTAGGGGATGTTGGTGGGCAGGCAGCAGAGCCTCCAGGAAGCTAGTGGCTTATTTTCCATGTTCATAGGACTGAACAAACAGCTCTGCATATTCAATGAAGCAGCAGAGCCTCTGATTCGATGCATGGGTGCATTTCTAGCTCTCAGGGAAGGAAATAGCTAGATGAAGAGCCTCTCAAAGAACTTGGCATTCTCGATGGTTTCTGGAGGACATTTTGCATGATTCCAGCAAACTTGTGCACAGTCAGAAATGGAGCCCACATCAGGGCTTGTTATTACCTAGTTAATTCAGGCACAGGGGCCTTTTGGCAGGAAAGAAGAGGGGAAGGTGGGCGCCTCTGCCTAGGTGCCCTTGGAGCTGACGGCACCAGGCCTGGAGCTTTTGTGGTGGTAGGCCATCTGCCCCAGGTGGGGAGACTCAGGCACCCAGAGTGCTTGACCAACTGCTCAACTTGGCACCCCATCTTCTCCAACCTAGAAGGCATACTGACTCCACTTTCACGAGGTGCAGGTGAAGAGAAGGCTGTTAGTTCACTGTGAGCCCCAGGCTGTTTGTGAATCTTCCATCCTCCATTACTGCCAGGAGCTGGTTCAAGTTCGCACAGGTCCTGGCTTGGGGAGGGCTCACAAGCTCTTCTATATCGCCGCTGGCTTCTTTATCCAGCTTTCATTGTCTGAGCTGCACCTGGGTGCCAGGCCCTGCGCTGAGCGCTGGGGAAATGGAGATGGGTGGTGGCCCCTTACCTTTGAGAGATTAGGATTGAGGGGGCATACGGGAGACATTCAGGGGGTGGTGAGTTACGGAGCATCCAGGTAGAGGGGAACTTGAGAAGCTCTGACTATCCCTGGAGGCGTGTGGGTGCTCAGCCATGATAAGGCCATTGCATATTTGGGGAACAGAGGTAAAGCAAGAGGGTACTGGGACTGGTTGTGTGTGCAGAGAGCGGTGGTGGTAGCAAATGAGGCTTTAGGGGTAAACTGCGGCCAGGCAGTAATGGCCTGAGTAGAGAAAGCAGAGAAAACTGAGAGCCACACCTGTAGGCAAGATGGGTTTATGGGACTGGATGTGTCTGACAGGCTGTGGCAGTGAGATGGAGCAGGTCAAAGAGGAGGGTGGTACAGGCAGCAGGTGAGGGATGCTGGGTCCAGCAGAGAGGATTTCCCATTGGATGGAGCAGGAGGCAAGAGTCAAGGTTACCTTCAATATATTTGTATCTGGCTTAGAAAATTTGGTTAGAAGACACAGGCACAGGGGATGAGCTTGGGTTGGTCAGGAGATGATGCTCAGTATGGCCCTGGCATGACGCCTTTCTAAACCATGCCACCTCCCCAGTCCCTGGGATAGGAATGGCTCTGGTGGGCCACCTGCACAGAAACCAAGGGAAGTCACACTGCTGTGTACTCTGAGGGTGAGCCTCTGCTATCAGGGAATTCAGTTTTTCTGGTGGCTCTCTCTGGGATAGATATGGCCCGGCTGCTGCCCAGCAAAGCACATGAGGAACACAATTTGGTCTCAGGAGAGCTCCTCTCCTTTTTTTGCTCTGAGGGCAGGACCACTGGATACAGGGTCAGGTGGTTTCACATAATGTAATTAAGTCACACAATAGAGGATTGTTCCTGAGGAGGGCTTGGAGGGCCAACAGATACAGCACCAGGCACCAAGACCCTGATCCATTAGTGCCTCAAATGAAGGGAGCTGCTGCCCTATCCTCGTGAATGACAAGCACTACTCAGACATTCAGTTTCCCATTTCTTGTACATTGTTTTCTGGCTTTAGACAATGAGATGCATACACGGAGCCCAGGAGAACAGCTGATCCAAATATCCTACTCTGAAGACTCCTGATTTCAGTGGAAATAATGAGCAGAGACAAATAGTGAAGGCCTTGCCTTCACCGCCTCCCCCCTCTACCCCCACCAGGGCTGATGGAAGCTCAGGCTGTGGGGACCTTCTGGGGGTCCTACCTCAGGGCCTCCACGTGTCCAGAGCATCAGGATCTATTTGGCTTCAGCCTCAGTCAAGACCTCAAAGGCTGTCCCCAAAAGACCACACAAAATTCGAGGCATGAATTGGAGATCAGTGGCCAGAAGAAATGGAATTTTTGCAGTGAAAATCCTGTTACATCTGGTTTGCTCCTTTCAGTTATATTTCATAGAGTTTCTCTGATATCCCATCAGAAGAATACTAAATAGTGAGGGTTGCTTGTACACCTTTAATAATGCCAATGAAACAAGAAGAATGTATTTGAGGATGTCTGAGGCTCTGGCAAGCATTAGGGCCAGTCTGTTTGGCAGTTTCTAAGTTTAGCAGAGTAATTAACCCCCTACTGTGAGCCGAGCGTTATGCTAAGTGCTACCGGGGCTGAACCACGGGCTCTGCCCCCCCCCACCCCACCCCACCCTGGGGCTCCCCCAGCTGGATGGCTGGATGGATTGATGGGAGATGAATGAAATGAAGAGCAGGATGTGCGTCTTGTCCTCAAGTTGTCCCCGTGATCCCTTGGAGCGCTGTAACTGACCTGTCTGGTCCTCTTTATAAATCTTCAGGTGGAGTCAGTTACCGTGTAGGAGTGTCAGTCTGTCCTGCCCACACCGCAGTGCAAGAGGACTTCCTGGTTTCCTTGGAGCACCTTTGCATAGCTTGAGTCCAGGTCCTCTGGCAGAAGCGCCAGCAAGAGTCTGGAGAGAACTCAGCCCCAGGGAGACTTGTTGCTTCAGAGAACAGCAGAAGCTTCCCTTTGGCTTTTTTTTACATTCTGCCTTAGGTGGAAGAGGGGGCTGCTCCCCACTCCCGGAGGGTCTGTAACTGCACTACAGAAAATCCCCGGGGTGAACCACCTCAGGAAGCAAGTGCCACAGAGCAGGAAGCCCACAGGCATTCTTTATGAGGAAGTCGCGCACCCTACACACCACCAACCTCAGAACTGAAATCCAGGGTGCCTCATTAACCCCTGTTTCCTGACAACCAACATGGTGAGCCCCACCTCCCTCCAGGCAAAAGGAGTTCTGTGAGAGGCCTGGGGGGGTGGGGTGGACAGAGCCCAGGGCATCGGGGAAGACAAGAGAGGATGCTGCTACTGCTGCTGCCACCAGGACCGCAGAGGCCCTTGAAGACAGTGGGGTCCAAACTATGGATCCTGAACCATGGCAACAAAGGGAGACCAGGCAATTCCCAGAAGAATCCGCTGGGCCTATTCTGTTTGGGAAGCGAGAGGAATGAGTTCAGGCTGGGGAGGAGGAACCCAGCTGTGACAGTCATATTTAAATAATGTTAATGAACTTTGGGATGTCTGGAGGTCACTCTGGCTCTCGAGAATGTGACAATTCCCGAGTTCCAGAGGAACCACTAATGATGGTGTGTGTGTGTGTGTGTGTGTGTGTGAGTGTGTGTTGTAGCTCCTATTTCAATTTCTTTAGGTTAGCTCATCTAAGAGCAGGCAAAACAAAACTGTGTGCGTGTTGGGGGAACCCCTGACCCACAGCTACTGGCCTTTGCTTGGAGACATTTCTGGCTCATATTCAAGTCTGTGCTAATTGACATTTGTCTCCCCACCTCTCCCCCCCAAAGCCCCACTACCCCTGTGTCATTAGGACATTGGCACCACAGCTATTT
Source organism: Canis lupus dingo (assembly GCF_003254725.2). Taxonomy (NCBI): domain Eukaryota; kingdom Metazoa; phylum Chordata; class Mammalia; order Carnivora; family Canidae; genus Canis; species Canis lupus. The sequence continues at coordinate 10,694,043 of NC_064248.1, read as the reverse complement.
CTAATGCTGAGTTCCTTTCTGTCAGGGCCAGACGGTATGGCAATTATCACTAAAACAAAACAAAACAAAAACAAACCACAATCTGATAAAGAACTTGCTTTGTAGGCTTAACAAAATTAACAGACTAGTCTCATAACCAGATAGATTTTCCTTTTCTCGGCCAGCACTGGAAAGTTCTCAGGGATCTGTCTGCAAAGAACAAAAGAAGCCTAGATCTCTTTATTTCTGGCCAACCTCTTTCCCCCCACCCCCAAACACTGGCTCACTGTAAGACAAGACACATTCTTGACAGAAACAAAATGACTCCCCTGACAAAGGAAGCTGAGAGCCTATAAGGTACTTCTGAAAGACGGGAGAGAGGAGCTTAGTTTTCTGATTCCATTAGGGGCACCTGGTTGGGGAAGCAATTTTTAAAAAAATATTCCATCTTCACACAGTGTAAGGTTTTGAAGTGTTTGCCCCCAATTACTGCAGTGGTGGCAGAATGTGGATTAATTTGGAAATAGGGAAAAACTTGAGGAGAGGTGGAGGGGACTACTCTGGTGGGAGGTCGGGGATGCACTTTCCAGGTAGCAAAGTTAATGGGTATTAACGAGCTGCCAGAGCGGAATAATAGGCTATGCCCTTGGCAACCAGTCTGAACATGAACATGATTTTACAGAAGGCCCAGGGATCCTGCCCCGTGCAGAGAAGATGATGCCTTCGTTCCCAAGCATCCCTTATATTGCTTTCTCCTACCAGATGATGGCAGCCTTGGTGATGTGCACCCACAGCTCACAGCCAGGAGGAGCCTCTCCCATCTGGCTGGGTATTAACATAGTCTCAGGCTCACAGCATCACCCTCCCTTTTTCTGTGTGGGGTCAATGGAAATGATCCACATGGGATAGGCTGAGCCAAGACAGAACTGGGTCTCTGTTTCACCATTCATTGGATGGTTAGCCATAGATGATTCCTTTAACCTCAATGAGCCTCAGTTTTCTCATCTATAAAATGGGCACAGTGATGACACCTATGTAAACAGCAATGAGGAATCAAAAATATAACAGATGTGACAATGGAAGCTGTAAAGTGCTCTGTGCTTGTGATACTGTTGTCCTTGGCTGCTGCCCACTGTGCTGTGTCAAGTATACCTTTATTTATTTATTTTTTATTTATTCATTCATGAGAGACATAGAGAGAGAGAGGTAGAGTCAAGTGTACCTTTAGAAAAAAGAAAGGGAAAAAAAAAAAAGAAAAAAGAAAGGAGGGCAGCCTGGTGGCTCGGTGGTTTAGCACCGCGTTCAGCCCAGGGTGTGATCCTGGAGATCCGGGATCGAGTCCCACATCAGGCTTCCTGCATGGAGCCTGCTTCTCCCTCTGCCTGTGTCTCTGCCCCACCCCCCCCCTCTCTGTGTGTCTCTCATGAATAAATAAATAAAATCTTAAAAAAGAAAAGAGAAGGGAGTGCAAAAGAGTCCAAGCAGAACAGAGACTTCTTCTGATAACCCCAACACCACATTCTCCCCCCACTTCTTCCTTTTTGATAAAAGCGAGCCTGATATGCAAAGTAGTCCCCTGCTTCCTAGGGGCTTTACCAAGTGCTGCCATCTGGGGCAGTTAATTTCTGTCCCTGTCCTGTCATGGCTAGAGGCAGTGATTGACTTGATGGCAGAAACCCAGGCCTCTCAGCCAACGAATAGTCACAACGTGGTCACCTTGGGTGCCTTGCTGGAGTTGCAGCTGGGATCCCAAGGGCTCCCAGGAAGATAATAATTGTTTCTCATTTCTATCTGATTTCCTATTATCAATAAATGCCCCTTGACCACTACAATGCTTTAAAAAAATGCACCAGCAGACCCTAGTGGACACCAATTAACCTCAAACAAGGAACAGGAAAGGAAATGTGCTGTGACAGGAGGGATTCTCCTCCCCCTTCCCATCAGTGTTCAGAGATGGAGAGGGCACCTTTTTCTCACTTATTGAATGTGTAGCAAAAATGAGTAGGAGCTGAACAGAACAGTCAGTTGAGATTCTGGTGTTTGCTTCTGAACGGTTCTTGGGCAACAGGCACTGTGCCTGCTCACAGAAACAGCACTCTGCAAAGATGAACAGGACACAATGGCCTCCTTGAGTGGCATGCCTGAGCAGAGCTGCACACTGAGGCTGGGAGCAGACATCATGAATAAGCCATGGGGACAGAAGGCAGAGGCTCATCTGCACATTACCTGTGGAAGATGGGGGTTGGGGTGGGGATTCTGGCCCCCTGGATAGCCAGAAGGCCATTTCTTTGTTGGTCTCTGAGCAAACAAGAGAGCAGCACCTTGTCAGTGGGTGTGATTCTGGTGACGTCCGTACAACAGCCCCCATTAATTCACACTCAGATCAGCATGACTCATGGCCTTGAATCAACCATTGTTGAGTCTGAGGGAGGCAAACGCAAAAACCAGTGGGAAAAGGTGTTGAGAGAGAACGTTCCGTTCTGTCCTCCCGTGAGAAGTGCCTGTTTGGCAGAGTTGTGGCAGGGACAATGATCTAGGGGATGTCCTTGACAATTCTCAGGCTATCAGGCTGAGAGGCAGCTGGCGATGGGGGGGGAACAGAGCAAGAATTCACCGACTCACTTATTCATTTACTCACAGGTATTTATTATACATATCTTTGTGACAATCACCCTTCCAGGCACTGCAGATACCTTGATCAAAATACCACCCTTCTCATGGAGTTCAGTGGGGACACAGACAATGAAAATGGGTGCTCTCACATCATTTGTCCTGAAGCTCCTGGAAACCAATGCTCAATTCCATATAGGTATGTTGAGATAGTTGAAGAAATTCTACCTTAATCCATTCAGGTTGCTTTTACAAGATGCCACAGACTGGGTGGCTTATAAACAACCCACATTTATTTCTTCTAGTTCTGGAGGCTGGGAAGTCCAGGATCATAGTACTGGCAGGTTTGGTGTTTAGTAAGAGCTGCCTGGTTCATAGACTGTGTCATCTTCCTATGTCCTTGCATGGTGGAAGGGGCTAGGATGATCTATGGAGCCCCTTTTATTAGGGCACTGCTCCCATTCACGAGGGCACAGCTGTTATGACTTAATCACCTCTTAATGGCCTCATCTCTCAACACCATCACCTTGGGGGCAGGTTTCAACAAATGAATTTGGGGGGGGGCACACAAACATTCCAACCATAGCAAATTCTAAGATGAATAACACATGGTGCCTGCCCTCAAAGACTGGCCTTCTTGTGGAGGAGCTACCTGGGGGCAGTAGTGAGGCATCCCTAAAGAACAGAGGAGGAAGGAAAGAAGATTCACCTTGGAGAGCTGAATTATGGACTCAAGACCTCCTGCATCAGAGCTGAGTAGGCAAAGTCACCTTAAGAGAGAGTCCTCAGTCAGCAGGACTGTAATTGGATTTAATGCGTAACTTATATAAAGAAAGATTATGTTGAGCTGAAAGAAAGTCATTGGAGAGGACCCCCTCCTCCACCCACCCCAGCACTATTGGAGATTTGGCACCCTGTGGCCCAGAGGGCTACCTGTGGGTGGCAGATTGCATTATTTGTACACAATGCTTCCTTCCTTGTCTGCCCTTGCCATGTCTTCCCTGCGGTGAGTCTATTCCCAGCTCTGTTGTCTTTAGCCTTGGCTTGCTTCAGCCAGTGGACTGTCAGTGGCCGCAATGTAAGCAGAGGCTTTGCCCACCTCTTATGGTTCTGCCATTCACCATGAGAAGAGTTTGTCCCAGGAACCTCTTCAGTTTGGCTCCCAGAATGTGGAGCTGACCTGAACCCAAAATGCAGGCCAAAATAATGCCTCCAGAGTCCACCTGCAAACTTGCGAATGGGAAATGAACATGGTGTTTTAGGCCAGTGAGATATTAGGTTTGTTACACAGCATCAACGGTGCAGAAACCTGACTGATACACAGAACCTAATGTGGTAAACAATACAATCATGAAGTGGCTTAACTGTTCCCTTCTTTGGTTCCTGGCTCTCTAAATCACCTCCTACTTATAATTAGCTTCTGTACTCTTCTCTTATAGGGAGATAAGTAGCTGGTCAGGCCTCTGTTAATATTATTTAGTACTTTGATCTCCTCATAAATTATAAGGGTATAAATTATAAGGATATACCACCAGTATATCCAACTTATGGATATACACATTAGTCTCTTGTGAGGGGTTAAGAGGAAACAGGCCTAGGCTGATCCTCTCTGAGATGCTGGCAAGGTTCATCATGGGAGGCTAGTGTGTGGTAGACTGCTATACCATGGTGAAGGCCTCAAGGCCTTGTCTATGGGCCTCTTTGTGGCATCATGGACAGCCAGCATTCCTTAAGCCACAGTGCCGTGCAGCCAGAAGGAAACTCCTCAAAGCCAAGTTCACAAATCACTGTAATATGATGTAGCCATCCACTACCATCTACCACGAAGATGGAATAATGTCTGGTTACAGCAGTAGCTCTCAGTCTGGTGAGAGGAAGATATATGGTATCAAATCTCATCATTTCCAATGGCAGGATCATAGTGAAAGGGATTAGAGGGTGGGGTGTAATTATGGTCTCCCCCATTACCAGTTGATGACCACTGAATCAACAGGATCAGAAAAGCTTTGTGGGGGATGCATTATCCAAGATAAACTTTGGAGGATGGATAGAATTTCATTAAGCAAAGATGGAAGTGGAGCATTGTATGTACAGAGAATGAGACAGGGAGTAGTACAAAGAGGTTGGGGAGATATCCAGGATGAACTTGGGGAATGGCAAGGCAAACTGATCTATGTGGCTAGAGCACAGGACACAAGCTGGGAATGTGGGAGACATGAGGATGGGAAGTCAGGCTGTGTGTCACAGAGGGTCCAAAAGCCTGGGTGTGGTATAAATGTTCTGAGGGGTAGGGATGGGCCTGGGATCATTGTACCACAGACCAGGACCCTTCCAGCAAGGCCAGGCAAGCAGACCAAGATTCTAGAGGCCTATTATGACCCTGATGCCCTGATAACCAGAGCCCAACTCCAGTGGCTGCAGCCCCATTGGGAGGAACACCTGGTCTGGAGCTTGGGGATGGGAGGCAGGCCACATACTGGCCTCACTCCATCCTACAAACTTTGCTTGGCCTGGCTGATCTTTGCTCATCCCTGCATCTGACTGGCTCTTGGTCTCAGCTCTGGGTGCACTGGTATGTGGTTTGATCCACTAGCAACACTGTGGATGTACTCTTAGTGACCATAGGAATCCTTGAATTATGGCCTAGTAAGCAATGCTCAGACAGTCCCCTTGGCTGGCTCTGGCCCTACTGGACTGGGTTTCTATTCTGCTCTTCCTTTTCCTTTCTTGGAACAGAGGAGAATGGGCAGAGCTGAGGTCAAGGGAAAACTCTCTCCATGGTCACTTCCCCCAACCTCCCTATCATGATAAAGACCCATGTGGCTTGAGAGAGGGGCTCTGGCTCCATGAGTCATATTGGCCCTATGTAAGACTTGTAGAGAGGGGTCAGATCCTCCTGTGAGCCAAGGCTTCTGCCTGACTATTTTGGCCTCTGGATGTACAAACTCTTTCTAGAGATGATTTTTGTCTAGAGAAACCAGGCCATTCACTCATGCCCTCATCAAGCATTTCCTGAGCATGTCCAGGCACTGACACTTCACTAAGGCATAGGTAGGTCTCCAAGGCAGGTCTGCACCAGCAACAGGGAAAGAAATCTGGTGCCCCTTTTGGAGTGGGTTGTGTTTGGGCAAGTCTTTAGCTATGGCTGAGGAATGCCTGGAGCCCACTAAATAGTGCCACTTGGAATACACTCAAACAAGATACTCTGCCTGACAAGCCTCCACTGCCCCCTCACTGTCACCCAGGCCTGTCCAGTCCTGGACTGTGCCCCAAACCATTTCCAATGCCTCCTTCTTCCCACTCTGCCCCTTCAAGACCTCAAATCCCATTTTAACCAAATTCCACATACAGAAAAATGTTATTATGCTGTGCATAGGAGACAGAAGTTGATTTGCTCTGGTTCACCCTAGTTTGTGAAGCCGCTAAGAGGGCTCCATTTTTGATTCTCAGGCAGAGCTGCCATCCAGTCAGCCCTGCAAGAAGACTGTGTCCCTCCCACCAGGGGCAAGGATGGATGGTTGGCAGGATAAGCCCTTTATAAGGTTTTGCATGGATGACACCCTGCAGTGAGCTCAGATAAAAACAAAAAGGTGTTGAATAAACATAAGTCAATTTTCCTATACACTGCCTTGACCTGTCTCATCAATAGTAGGTACTTGATACCTTCTGGTTGAATTGCTGTTTTTCAGTCCTCTCCTGTCCAGAATGTCTATGCAGGGGAGACTTGGAGCCATTATTCAGACCAGCAGCTTCTCAACAGGATGACCCCGAGACAGAAGCTAACAGTGCCTGGTTTGTCTATTTTTCCAATTAAGGTATACTTTACATAGAGCAAAATGCACCCTTTTAAGCATATTGTTGGTAGAGTTTCAACAAAAGCACAGAGTTGTGTAACCATACCACCAATTCCCAAAAAGTTCCCTCATGCCCCTCAAATAGTCAACCCTTCTACCCATCTCCTGCCTCTGGCATCTCTGTTCTGTTTTCTGTTCCTATAATTTTGCCTTTCCAGAATATCACATAAATGGAGTCACACAATATGTAGCCTTAGAGTCTGCCTTCTGTCCATCAACAATGCACTGTCAACAATGCACTTGAGATTTAACCTTGTTATTCTGGTGGTCACTAGTGCATTCCTTTTTATTGCTACATCGTATTCCTTAGCATGGAAGAACTGAAGTTTGTTTATCCTTTTCCTAGTTGAAGACATTTGGATGGTTTCCAGTATTTTTTGGTGATTATGAATCAAGCTACCATAAGTATTCATTTTCAAATTTTATGTGATCATAAGTTTTCATTTCTCTTGAGTAAATATCTAGGAGTGAGATCTGTTGGTCTTATGATAAGGATATGTTTAACTTTATAAGAAACTTTCAAACTGTTTTCCAGAAGGGCTATACTGTTTGGTATTCCTGCCAACAATGTATTATGCTAAGTGAAATAAGTCAGGCTGAGAAAGACAAATACCATATGATTTCACTCATATGTGGAATCTAAAAAATAAAAAAACAAATGAATAAATGAACAAACAAAAAGCAGAATCAGACCTATAAACACAGAAAACAAACTGATGGCTGTCAGAGGAGAGGCGGATTGTGGGAGATAGGCAAATGGGTGAAAGGCAGATACAGATACAGGCTTCCAGTTACAGAGTAAATAAATCACTGGAATAAAAGGCACAGCATAAGGAATATAGTGGATGATATTGTAATAGTGTCATATGGTGACAGATGGTAACTACACTTGTGGGGAGCACAGAATAATGCTTAAACTTGTTCAGCCACTATGTTGTCCACCTGAAGCTAATGTAACATTGTACGTCATCTACACTCAAATAAAAAATAAAAAAAGCATAGAAACAACAATGTTAACTAAAAAGTCCTTGCTTAATACCTCCCAGAATACAGTAGTTAGCCAAGAAGATTATTCATTTAATCTTAGAATGTTTATTGTAGAAAATAAAAGGGAGTTTGTATTTAAATTACAAGTAAACTCATTTTATAAATAATAAAACAAAAGCAAAAAAAACCCCCATATAAACCAATCCCAAACCCCCACAATGTACCAGAGCTTCAGCTGTCTCATCTGTACAGGCATTCAGTGTTGCCGTATTTTTGTCTGTCTGAAGCCATTCCAATAGGTGTGCGGCAGCATCATGCTGTGGTTTGAATTTGCATTTCCCTGATGACTAATGATGTTGAGCATCTTTTCATGTACTTATTTGCCATATGTATATTTTCTTTGGTAAACTGCTCAAAACTTTGGCCCATTAAAAAAATTGGTTTGTTTGTGTTTTCTTATGTGTGTATGTATGTGTACGTGTGTGCGTGTGTGCTTAGAGTCCTTTATATCTTATACACACAAATCTTTTGTCACAATATATTACAATTATTTTGCTTTGGATAGATTAAAATAAGAAAAAAGTTATTTTTTTATTTTTAAAAGATTTTTATTTATCTATTCATGAGAGACAGAGAGAGAGGCAGAGACACAGGCAGAGGGAGAAGTAGGCTCCTGGAGAGGAGCCCGATGCAGGACTTGATCCCAGGACCCTGGGATCACACCCTGAGTGGAAGGCAGATGCTCAACCACTGAGCCACCAAGGCATCCCAAGAAAAAAGTTTAAAAAATATTCACCTTATTTAAAAACTATTTTTGGAGATCTTAATTTCTTTGTGCAGATCCAAATTACTGTCTGATACCATATTCTTCTTGAAGGATTTTCTTTAACATTTCTCATACTATACATCTGCAGATAATGAATTCTCTCTGCTTTTGTTTGTCTAGGAAAGTCTTTATCTTATGTTTATTTTTATTTTTTTTTAATGCAGAGCTTGAACTCATATGACGCCAAGATCAAGACCTGAGCTGATATCAAGACTTGGATGCTTAACTGACAGAGCCACCAAGGCATCCCATGTTTATTTTTTGAGAGAGAATTCTGAGGTAACAGATTTTTTTCTCTCAATACTTTCAAGGTATTACTCCATTATCTTCTGGCTTCCATTGTTTCTGATGAAAAGTCTCATAATTATGTCTCTGTATATAATGTGTCTGTTTTCCTCTAGCTGCCTTCAAGATATTGTCCTTCTCATTGGTTCGCAGAAGTTTGACTATTTTGTTTGTTAATATTTTGGGGATAGGCTATTTATTCTGATGTGGTCCTCAGATCTTCTTGGATTTGTAACTTGATGTCATTTTATTTTTAGAAAATTATTGGCTATTATTTCCTCAAATATTTACTCTGCCTCACTGCCTCTCTCTTTACCTTCTGAGATTTCAATTACACTTACGTTAGACCATTTTTAAATTGTCCCATATCTACTGGATGCTCTATCCTTTAAAAAATTTTTTTTCTTTTTAAACCTCTTCTTTGTGTTTTAGTTTGGAGAATTTCCATTGACCTCTCTTAAAAGTTCATTTTTCTTTTCTCTGCAGTGTGATGTATTCTGATGAACCCTTTGAAGGCATTTCACTTCTCTTTATTACTATTTTTTAAATCCTATCTCTTACATTTGACTCTTTCTTATAGTGTCCATCCCTCTGCTAAAATTTCTCAACTGTTCATGAATGTTCTTCACCTTTTTGACCAGAGCATTCACCATATTCTTTAAAGTTATTTTAAAATCTCTGTCACAGAGTTCTAACTGATCTGGGTCATCTCTGAGTCTGTTTCTTTTGATTGCTGTGTCTCTTGGCGGGGAGTTGTTTTCACTTCCTTTTTTGCATGTCTTGTAATTTTTGGTTGAATGCCAGACACAGTATGTAGAATAGTAGACTAAAATAAATACATATGCCTGCAAATGCACAAGGCTTTTCTTCTGCTTGGCTCCTGATGTGGGGGTTGAGTCAATTTAGTCAGGAATAAAATTGGGTTTGGTTTTTGGTGTTGATGGGGTTACTTTCAGTGTACCACCAACTTCAAGTTTTTCTAGAGATGCTTTATGTTTAGGGTGGTGGCTGGGGTGCAGAGGGTTGTTGTTGTTGTCGTCATCATTTTTAATCATTTCTGAACGTTGTCAGCTTTCAGTATTCTCTGTGTGTCTGCAACTAAAAGAGGGGGTCCATGTTCTTGTCCTTCCCCCGTACAGTAGACTGCTGTGCTAGTCTGGAGGTGGTGAACAAAAATATTCTGTTTCCTGATCTAGTTTTGACACAGGCAGGCCCTGTGTCCCTGGGTCTTGGGGGTGAGGCTTTTTCAGTGATCCAGCCTACTTTCCTGTGGCAGCCAAACTCTGCCTTATAACTTTGGTGGGTCTTACAATGGAGAGAGTTTCCTGTTCCTTTACCAGCAGTAGGAGACATCTAAGGGTATTAGTATAGGATTCTGGGCTCAGAATGATTTCCTTCTGACTCTACCTCAAGGGCAGAGTTTCTTCTTTTACCCTAATGCCACCTGTGATGGATCTTCAACTATGTTCTGGGGATGACAGAGTTTTCTGCCCAATATCTCTCAGGACTTTAGGGCTTTATTCCAAGGAGGGCAACAGTTGAATACTGAGTTTTGTGCCTCTGCCACAGCGGCAGCCCTCTACGTTGTGAGGTATGCTCCAGTTTCCTATCCTATGTCTAGTCTTTTGTGTGAGCACACAGTAGTGGTTTGTAGAGCAGAGCTTTCAAGTGGGAGTTTGCCCCCATGATTTTATATGCTCATATAAACCCTCCTTTGGTTTTTAGAAGTTAAAGTTTTTTTATTACCTGAATTCTTCTTACCCATTTGTATGGCACCTGATGCCTTTTCTTCCTGTGCTCTGTCACAAATGATTCAGTGTCTGAGTCTCATTTTTCCTTAAAGGGCCCATCTTTCCTTAGTTTTCAGGCTACTTGGTTGCCCTACAACCTCATTTTTCTGATAGGTTCAATAAAAGTTACAATTTTCTTGTTGTTAGGGTAGGAGTGACATTCTTCCTGCCTTTCTTCATCCAAAACAGAAACAGAATTTTGGGTTATTCATTCTGAATGGGAAGGAACAAGGGGAATGGAGGAGAAACCACAGTGGAGTGAGACAAGGAGATTTTTCACTAATGGAGAAGAAGGATGTACCAGCTGACCAAGGATATGGTATTCCAAAACAAGGATGGGGATGTTTGCTAAATCACAAGAAGCAGAAAGGTGTGACTCAATTAGCAGTTAATATGTGTAGCAATTCACTAAGACAGAGACATGCACTGAGGCTGAATCTCTATGTCAGCCAGACAGAGTTGGCCCATTGGAGGTGACAAGGTGAAACCATGTCCCATAGGGTTAAGGAGGTTAAAATTGCCACCAGCAAGAGCCCACTGACCCCTTCATCTTCTTCACAAAAATGTTAACCTTATCTTTTAGAGGAAAACAACAGGAAGACCTCTGGTGGCTCAGACCAATTTGAGCTTGATGGTTGAGTCACATCTACATAGATGGACCATGGAGTGCCCAACAGTTATGTCTACATCATTGTAATGTTAAAATCTCCATCCAAAGAGGAACATAAGCTTCATTAACATAACATAGGGTACATGCATAGGCATGTTTTCTAAGTAAGCCCACGCAACAACATTATGCTCTCCATTACATATGATGACAAATCTCCCCTTTCTGAAGATTTATCCTACTCCTAAATAAAACAAGCCACTCACCCCCACTCAGGAAGTCATGGCCTTGGAATTTATTCCCCGCGATTCTCATTTCTGTTGCAAATAAAGTTTCCTTCATGTGATAATTCCCCCTGGTATGGTCTCTATCACCAAGGAGTGAACTCAGTTCAGTTACAATGGTAGGAGCCTGATCCGGATACACCCGAGGGATAAGGAAGAAGTGGCAAGTACTGGCCTTTGCACAATGAAGGGTGGCTGGCTTACAGTATTACACCCCCAAGTGCCCAACAAATGAACTCTGAAATGTCTTCTCCCCAGCAACTCTGAGACTGCTCTGCACATGGGGAAATTTCCATCTCCTGATTTCAGTCATTTCTGGATTCTTGCCTATTCCTTCCCTCAAATAGTTTTCTTTTTATCTTAATTCTGAACTCCTACTTGTCTCTCTGCTTATCATCTCCTCTCTCCCCTTCAGTCCATCCTATGAATCGGCATCATAAAACATAAAGCATCAGTGTTTTCCTCTATTCTCACAAAATGTCACCAGCTCTTCCTTGCCTGGATGACTGTCACAAACTTAAATGCTCACAGGGACCAGGCAGGAAGCATGACCAATTGAGGAAAGTGAGACTGACCAAAAGCACACACATGCCTGGTTGCAGCAAACAAATGCTTCTCAACCCCAGGATACTCTTGTGAAGTGAGAATACAGGCTATGTGGACAGGTTTTCTGATTTTCCCAGATAAGCTGGAAATCTAGATTTTTGCATGAGTTTTCCAATTTGTAATGTTGGCAACTAATTTAAAAATTTGTCAAAATAGTGTGTGGGCCAGAGAAAACAATCTGTGGCCGGATATGCCATGACAGCTGCTAGTTCACAACCCCTGGCTTGGAAAATCAGCTCCACATCTCTCCGCTTGATATGTGAGGCATTGCTCACCCCACCACCCTGCCTTTTCAAGAACTGAGCCCATAGGCCAGACAATTGGAAAGATGTCAAGTCCATGGTACACAGTGGTCAGTCTTCAGACTCATCCAGGAGCTGAATGCCCCTGTTTGCAACAACCTAACCCTGCATTTCTCATCATTAAAACCTCCCTGATTTCCAGAGCTGTGTGACTCCTCTCCCAGTACAGGATCTTCTTTGACAGCTTCATGACCCCTCTCCTGACCTTTCTTTGTATCTGTAAACTTTGTTAATGAATTTACTCATTTTTAAAACAGCTTTGTTGAGTTATACAGACCAGACAATCCACCTATTAAAGTGTACAATTCAACAGTGTTTAGCATATTCACATTAACTAATTTGTTATTTATGTCCTATTGACTTCTAAATAGGATTTGAGGTTGCTTACAAAATTAAACACAGCATAAAGAGGACAACTAATGAGAATAATACAGCTCCCTCAAATTAGAAATAGACTTTTCCAAGCACCCAAATAGGTTACTTCACTTGAGCATTTATTTTAGCTTAAGTCCCCTGGCAGAGAAGAAAAAAGAGAAATGAGTTGTATAATCCTCATTGTCTGATAAAACAACGCAGACAAATGTTCTCAAGAGAGATACTCTTTCCTGGCTAACAGTCCAAGGAGGACATTTGCATAAAGAGCCATTATTTGTTACTTTTATTGATGCATAAATGACTTTCATTCAGAACAATACTGACATTTCTCCACTTAAATCAATTATTGACACAATAGACTAGTTGGCAGAAATAAAATGTTCAGTATAACATTGCAATTAAGAACACAGGCTTTGGAATCAGAAAAACTTCCCCAATTATTAGCTGCATGACCTTGTGCTAAGTTATTCTGTCTCTATAGGCCTTAGTTGCCTCATCTGTAGAATGGAGTTAACAACAGTCTTTCTATCAGAGGATTCTGGCCTGAGGATTTGGAGAGTAAGGTTAGGGTGGTGCCTACATCATTTTTCCCATTAAGGTACTATTTCATTCTCCCCTTAATTAATAAATATCTTTTGACTCCTCACTTTGAGATTATGTAAATACCTTATTACCTCTCAAACTTACTTACTTATTTATTTATTTATTTATTTATTTATTTATTTATTTATTTTTACCTCTCAAACTTTAACCCACTAGTTTTAGAATTCATTGATGATTCTTATCCAAATCAATCATTACTAGGATGACTGCCACATGACGATCTTTTAATATCATCATTTCTTCTGCAATTATAAGTTGACATACTACTATAGTTTAAAAAAAAGGTTTCTGAAATGAAAGGTTGTCTAAATAAATAAAAAGATGTTCATAAATCAGAAAACTTAGTATTGTTAAGATGGTAATATTTCCCCAATTTGATCAAAAGATTCAACACAATCTCTATGTGACTCCCAGCTGGCGTGTGTGTGTGTGTGTGTGTGTGTGTGTGGCAGAAATTAACAAGAATTAAGCTGACTTCAAAACTGAACTTTCTCAGGGTCCCAGGGCAGTCAAAAAAATCTTGGAAAAGAAGAACAAAGTTGGGTAACTAACACTTTTTTAATTTTAAAACTTACTTCAAAGCTACATTAATCAAGACAATGTGGTACTGGCAAAAGGATAAATATACAGATCAATAGTGCAGAATTGAAAGTCCAGATATAAACTTTTAAATTCATGGTCACTTGATTTTCCACAAGAGTGCTAAGACAATTCAGTGGGGCAAGAATAATCTTTTCAAAAATGGTGCTGGAACAACTGGATATCCATAAGCAAAAGCATGAAGTTGGATCCCTATATCATACCATCCTCAAAAAAAAAAAAAATAAAAACGGATCAAAGACCTAAATGTTAGAGTTAAAAATAAAACTATTAGAAGGAAACATAAGAGTAAATCTTCATGACCTTGGGTTAGGCAATGGTTTCTTAGGTATGACACCAAAAATACAAATGATGAAAGAAAATATGGATAACTAGACTTCATCAAAATTAAAAACATTTGTGCTGCAAATGATGCCCTCAAGAAAGTGAAAAGACCACTCATCCACAGAATGGGAGAAAATATTTTCAAATCATATACCTGGTAAGTGGCTTATATACAGAATACATGAAGAACCTCTACAACTCAATAATAAAAAAGATCAATAACCCAATAAAAAATGAAAAAGGATCTGGATAGGAATTTTTCCAAAGAAGACATACAAATGGACAATAAGTATATGAAAAGATGCTCAGCATCATTAGTCATTAGTAAAATATAATTGAAAATTACAATGAGATACCATTTCACACTCAGCAGGACAGCTGTCACCAGAAAGACAGATTATAACAGGATAAGGAGAAGCTGGAACACTCCTACATTGCTAGTGGGAATGTAAAATGCGAAATGTAAAAGTAGTGAAGCTGCTGTGGAAAACAGTTTGGTCGTTCCTCAAAATGTTAAACACAGTTACCATATGCCAGCAAAATCACTGCTGGAGGAATCTACCCAAGAGAAATGAAAACACATATCCACAAAAATATTTTTACATGAATTGCCGTGAGTTAGTACACATAAAAATTTGGACACATAGTTCATGGCATATTTATTCATAATAGCTAAATAGTGGAAACAGTTCATATGCCCATCAAGTGATGAATGGATAAACAAAATATTGTACATCCATATAATGGAATATTATTTGGCAATAAAAAAGGGTAATGTAATGACGCATGCTACAACATGGATCAACGTTGAAAACATAAAGTGAGAGAAGTCAGTGACAAATGACTGCATATTATATGAATCCATTCACATGACATATTCAGAGCAGAAAAATCTACAAAAAGAGAGAGTAGAGTAGTGGTTGCCTGGGGCTAAGCAGTGTGGTGAGAAGTGAAGGGTGAGGAGGAGTGAAGGCTGACTGCTAATGGGGAGAGGGTTTCTTTTTAGGGTGATAATATGTTCTCAAATTAGAGGTGGTGATGGCTGCATGACTCTATGAATATACTATAGCCACTAAACCGTATACTTTAAATAAGTGAATTGTCTAGTAGGTGTATTATGTCTCCATAAAGCTACTGAAAAATCAACACATAAACATAACAAAATCAAATATATAAAACAAGAGAACTTTTCCTCCCCCTATTATTTATTTATATCAATGTGGATTCATGGATTCAATAGGTTATAATCCTTTGCCATTATCATTTATTTTAATGCTTAACTTGTCCTCTACTTTGCCACCAGGTATGGTTTCAAGCTGGCTACTGTGTCCTTTTGACATATGTTGATAATTCCTTGAGCATTTTTTTACTATTGCTTTCTTTCCCTCTTCGCACATGACAGTCTAGGCTTATCTTGCATTTTTCCTTTCTAGCCTGGGGCCAACTATTTTTCCAAAGAGCCCTGGTTCATTGGTGGAGAATAGTATTTAGAAACCAAGATTTGGGCCCTAGGTGTGTTCATTGCCGGTGGGGTGTTAGTACTTCTCTCAGCAAACAGAACTGTGATTTTAGATATTTGAATCATCATATGTACATACATACATGCATGCATACATATACATACCCTCACAATCTATATCCATGTCTATATCCAACTAGACTAAAACTCACAAGTTTACATTCATACCTCCAATTTCAACATAATACCATAGAGTTCATTCCATCCTTATCTCTTTCCATATTTTTTGTAACTCCTTTTTCTGACATTGACAAACCTGATATCCATTATCCACAATAGATGTACTTATTAGTTCAATCTTAGAATATTCAGAAAGTAATTTCAGAATTTCTAGCTCATGCCTCTGAGAAAATGAAGCCTACTAATTGGAGTTCAATATTTATTTAGAGTTTTTTGTTTTTTAGTCCAAGGATATTTAGTCCAAATACTGTGTTCAAAAGTTAATTGGGTTAGTTCTTTTCCCTCCATTTCAGTGTGGTCATGTTACTCACTTGAATTATGGTTCTGCTTGTTTTTGTTTGTATTAAATTTTAGAATTCCTCCCCCATCTCTGCTGATTTCCTTCCTTCCTTCTTCACTTCCTTCCTCCTTTCCTCCCTTCCTTCTTAAACTCTTTCTTTCTGTGTGAAGTATTAAGGTGATTCCAAAGACACGACTCAACAAAATTTCTATTCAATAAAGTGTCATTCTTCTTCTCATTCCCTCTACCCTTGTCTCTCCATTCCCAATAGTACCCTGTAGGTAACCAGGCTCACTAGTCTCTAGTTTATCTTTCCTGTATTTCTCTTTGGTCAAATGAGCAGATAGATACATATTTTCTAATTTACTCTCTTCTTTACACAAAAGATGGCATACTGTGGACAATTTTTTATGCTTTACTTTTTTTTAAGCTTAACAATACATCCTAGAAATTACTCTCAATCAGTTCATAGAGATCTTCATTTTTATAGCTGCATAGTACTCCACTGTGTGGATACACCATACTTTATTCTATCACTCTGCCATGTGTACAATTAGGTTGTTTTCAGTATTTTCTTTTTTTTTTTTTTTAAAGATTTTATTTATTCATGACAGACACAGAGAGAGGTAGAGACATAGGCAGAGCGAGAAGCAGGCTCCCTGTGGGACGCCTGATGCAAGACTCAATTCCAGGGCCCCGGGATCACAACCTGAGCCAAAGGCAGATGCTCAACTACTGAGCCACCAAGGTGCCCCTGTTTCCAGTATTTTCTATTGTTGGAGTGTATTTTCAGGGAAAATTATCAGAATTGGAATTGTTGGGTCTAGAGGTAAAAGCATATGTAGTGTTGTTAGCTAGACAAATTCCCTTAATGAGGATTGTGAGGATTTGTACTCCCATTAGGAATCTGTAAAAGAGCCTATTTCCCTGCAGTCATACCAACACAGAGTGTTGTTAGGCTTCTTAATTTCTGTCAATCCAATGATGAAAAGTGGTATCTCAATGTAGTTTTAATTTGCATTTCTCTTATCATGAATGAGGTTGAACATATCTTTATACCCATGAGGGCCATGTTTGTCTTTTTCTGTGAATTGTTGGTTCATGTTTTTGTCCATTTATCTTTTATAGTTTTTAAAGTTCTTTCCTTTGATTATAAATAGTTATTTTTTATTAGATATATTAACTCATTATCTGTGAAATATATTGAAATAATTTTCCAAGGTTGTTAGTTGCCTTTTAACTTTATATATGCAGGGAAGCCTTCTTTCATGAAATTTATTAATTTTTCTTCTATTGCATCTAGGTTTTGAGTCATAGTTAAAAGCCTTTGTCTGCATCCAGGTTCAAGAGGAATCCATTCATGTGTTTTTTTTTTATTTAAAAATTTTTTTAGCTTAATCCATATATTTATTATAACACTAATTTACTGGATACTATCCATGTTTTATTTTAGTACTTTGTAGGGTTTTATTTAGATAAATTTAGATTTATATAGCTTTTTAATTTAAAAAAAGTAAAAATTTAATTTTAGTGTAGTTAGCATATAGTGTTACATTAGTTTTGGGTGTGCAATACAGTGATTCAGCAGTTTTATACATTACTCAGCGCTCATTATGGTAAGTGTACTCTTAATCCGCTTCACTTATTTCATCTATCACTCCCCATCCACCTTCCTCTGGTAACCATCACTTTGCTCTCTATAGTTAAGAGTCTGTTTCTTGGCTTGTCTCTTTTTTGATTTGTTCATTTGTTTTGTTTCTTAAATTTCACATGTAAGTGAAATCACATGGTATTTGTCTTTGTCTGACTGACTTATTTCACTTGGCATTATACTCTCTAGCTCTATCCATGTCATTGTAAATGGCAAGATTTCATTCTTTTTATGGCTGAGTAATATTCCATTGTATATATATGCACTGCATCTTCTTTATTTATCCATCTATTGATGGATACTTGGGCTGTTTCCATAATTTGGCTATTGTAAATAATGCGGCAATAAACAAAAGTGTGCATACATCTTTTCAAATTAGTGTTTCTGAATTTTTTCATACTATCATATGGTAGTTCTATTTTTAATTTTTAGAGGAACCTCCATATTGTTTTCCACAGTTGCTGCACCATTTGCATTCCCACCAACAGTGTGCAAAGGTTCCTTTTTCTCTACTTTCTTGCCAACACTTGTTTCTTGAGGTTCAGATAGCATTTTAGGTAGCCAACCCAGTTGGAGTTTATTCTTATATATGATAATAAGTATGAGGAATCTAATTTTATCCTTATCTTTAAAAAATCTTTAAAGACATCTTTCTACCTATTTTTTTTTAAACAAGCATGTGACCTGTATCCTTGAGGACATCTGTAACTTGCTTACAAAGGTGGGTCCTGCATCTAAACCTAATATCACAGTGTTTCATGGGGATGCTTCCTAAGTCTGTGGGGTGGGTGGTAGCTGCTGCTTTGCTTCATTAAAGATTATGTCCCTTCTACCTCATGTTTTATTGTTCTTGTTTTTTTTTTAATTTTATTTATTCATAGAGACACACACACAGAGAGAAAGAGAGACAGAGACAGAGAGAGACAGAGACACAGGCAGAGGGAGAAGCGGGCTCCATGCAGGGAGCCCGACGCGGGACTCGATTCCAGGTCTCCAGGATCATGCCCCAGGCTGCAGGCGGTGCTAAACCACTGCGCCACTGGGGCTGCCCCTGTTCTTGATTTTGGTGGGTTTTAAGTAAAGGGGGTAGAGTAAAAATGGCCTTTACCCTGCCAACTTTAATTGGAAATCTGTTAAAATATATTTTTATTTTATTTATTTAATTTAAAAAAATTTTTAAGCAATCTTTTTTTTTAAATTTTATTTATTTATTCATGAGAGACACACAGAGAGGGAGAGGCAGAGACACAGGTAAAGGGAGAAGCAGGCTCCCCTGACTTGGGACTCGATCCCAGGTCTCCAGGATCACACCCTGGGCTGAAGGCAGTGCTAAACCGCTGAGCCACCTGGGCTGCCCTTAATTTTTAAATTTAAATTTAATTTATTTTTAAAAATTATTTGAGAAAGAGAGAGCAAGAGGGGAGGGACAGAGAGAGAAAGAGAGAGAGAGAGAATCTTAAGCAGGCTCTGCTGGTGCAATGTGGGGTTTGATCTCATGACTCTAAGATCATGACCCGAGCTGAAATCAAGAGTTGAATGCTTAACTGACTGAGCCACCCAGGCACCCCTATTTTATTTATTATTTTTAAAGATTAAAAAAAACTAATCTCTACACTTAACGTGGGGCTCAAACTCACAATCCTAAGATCAAGAGTCACATGCTGTACCAATTGAGTCTGCCAGGTGCCACTGTTTAAATATATTTTAAAATATGACATTTTAGCTTAAAATGACCTTTAGCATTTAAAAATAATTAAAAGTACATTTTAAATTTTTATAAAAAGCAGAAGTTCAGTTAGCTGAGAGTAGGGAAGATGCCTCCTGGAATAACAGGTAGAATGTAAAGTACAAATGAAAGTGTTAGTGTGGGATAAGACAGATTTATAGTAAAACAGGCTTCAGGGCGTTCAGGAAGTATGGAAAATTTCAGGTTTCCTCCTACAATCCTCCAAATGGCTGAGTTAGCTTGTGCTATTCTCCTCAAATTTGCAATATAACCAAACGGTGGAGATAGTAAATAGTCACTGAGCAAAATACTTGTATTTTTTTAAATTATGCTCTGAGTTATAGATCATCCTTCCAAAGACAAACCATGTGAATATTAGTAATATTCCTATTAGCTAATAGACTATTTTAATAAAACTTTCTGGGTTTTTAAAAGATTATTTATTTATTTATTTATTTATTTGAGGGAGAGAGAGAGAGCGAGCTTGCATGAGCTGGGGAAAGGGCAGAGGGAGAAGCAGACTCCCTGCTGAAGCAGAGTGCCTGACCTGGAGCTTGATCCCAGGACCCCGGGATCATGACCTGAGCCAAAGGCAGATGCTTAACCAACTAAGCCACCTAGGTGCCCCCAAACCTTCTGTTTTAATAGAAATAACACTTGGGTGGAAAAAGCACCTTAACTTTTGCTCATTTTTTGTGTATGCTTCTTATTCAGAAAGTCTGGCCATTGGGACCATGTCTCTAGCTTAAATGCCATTATTAACCTGCTAGAAGTTACTCACATTTCAGGTAGGAAACCCAGAAAGTAAACTGTGTATAAACTCTGTTAAACCCAGCCTATGGTGTGGCCAGTATTAGTCACTTAATGTTAATGTCTAAGACTTTATTGAGGATTATTTCATCAGATCAAGTGTGCTGCGAGATATCCAGGCAACCTGGAAGCAGTTGGCACATGTGGGGTAGGAAGAAGAGACGCTGAAAATAAGCAAATCCTTTGTAATTTTGCTCAGTGCAGGCCTTCTCCCAATATCCAAAGGAATTGTAATTTGTAACTCTCATGGCACCAAAGAACAAGCCATGTATCTTCTTCTTTATGAGGGGGTTGCCATGAACAGCAGGTCAAGAAGTACAGGTGACCCTGACTTGTCATTCTGCCTCTACTCTTCAGCTGAAGAATGAAGTATGTTGGGGAAGAGCATGCAGAGGAAAAGATCAAGTGTTCTCATTTTTATTTTCAAGTTTAAGCTGTTTTAGGGTCATCATCTAACCTTTATGGAACCTTCCCATAAAGTAGAGAGGGCCTAAATTAGATGAGCAGCTGCAGGTTCTAGACAGAGGAGAGGTCATTACTTGGGAACTGGGCCCATTTCCTAGTCTGCCACATGACCTCATGGCCCAGGAGTCCCCTGAGTCATCTCTTTACCACTCAGTTGGCAAATGCCTATTGTCTGCTCTGTGTGTTTGGCAATGTGCCATAATCTTGTGAAAACAGTTTGGGGATTTTTGCACTCTTTCTGTATCAGTCTGCTCTAGCTGCCATAATAAAATACTACAAACTAGGCTTAAATGACAGAAATTTGTTTTCTCGAAGTTCCGGAAGCTGAATCTAAGATAAGGTGCCATTAGGGTTGGTTTCTGTTGAGACCTTTCCCTCCTGGCTTGTAGACAGTCACTATCCTGCTGTGTCCCCACATGGCCTCTCTCCTGTGCACATGTGGAAAGAGAGATCTACCGTGTCTCTTCCTCTTCTTATAAAAACACTAGTTCTATCAGATTAGGGTCCTACCCTTACAACCTCATTTAACTTTAATTGCCTTTCCAAAGGCCTAATCTCCAAATAGTCATATTGGGGGTTAGAGCTTCAACAAATGAATTCTGGGGGACACAATCTGATCTGTAACAGTTCACTTCTGGAATTTTAAGATTTTTATTAGAAGTTTGAATCACAAACATATTTGGTCTAAGTGAGATTTTATCTATTGGATTACACATCTACCCTCACCTAAAGTATTTGAGATGACTGGGCAGACTAGATTTAAGGACTCTTATCCTTCCAAATAATTGGGTGTAAGCAATGAGATGGATCCACACAGTTATCACACCTATAGGGCCAGACATAACTTATAGGGTAGAGAGTCATTTCCACAGTCCTGCCAGAGATTGTGTATGCTCCCAGCATGGCACCCTGCACACAGTAGGCACTCCATTCAAATGGGCTGAGTGAATAAATGAACAAATAAGTGAACAATGATGATTTCCACTGAATATGGGAAACGTCAGAGATAGAGGGTTTTAGTAAAAGGAGGCTGCCTATCTCCCTTCTGTCTGTCATTCACACAATTCTGAGTTTGAGTCTTGAGCATCTTACCTTTAGCTCTGGGTTTATTTTACTTCATGTGCTTCAGGAAGGGCAGGGCTCCCTCCAAGTCTTTGTGAAGTGAGCCTTAGATAAACTGCAGAGGTGTGAAAAGCACCTGTCTAAGAAGATCTATATGATGTCTCCTGTAGGTCTTTAATCTGGTTCCTCCAGGGTGCGTGGCATTGGCGGTTCATGGAGGTTCAATCAAATGCAGACAGGTGGGAATGGATTTCTTCTTTACGCAGCTGGCTAGATGGTGAATCTCTTTCTTTTTTTTCTTTTGCTTCGCAATGCTCACAAACTTATCTTGAGCTCTAAGATGGCTGGGACTCCAAAGGATCTGAACTACTGCCGTCTGATAACCAAGGAGAATGTTATTGTAAAAAAAAAAAAAAAAAAAAAAGAATGTTATTGTAAAAATCTGCTTAAGGAGTCTGCCAATTTAACTTTAAACTACATATGAGCTGCACTGCAGAGGAGAAACATTCAGCCTAGGTCTATTTCACGATGATTACATTAATGACAAAATATTTCATAATTTTTCGAGCTATTTGGGGTAAATTAAGCAAATTAAGTCTACCTTGCAAAACTGGAATTGGAATAAAGCTATTAGAGTACTATTCCTACTCTAGCAAAACTATATAATTAAATGTAGAAGAGTTAATAAATATTTGATAAACTTAATACAACTTAACATCCACTGAGTGCCTACTATGTATGTATAAGGCATAATGCTTGATGCTACAAGGTCTGCAAGAAAAGAATAAAATAATTTCTCAAGTAGCCTTAGCTTCCTAGTATTTTATGTCACAATAATATGAAAATACATAGTGTCTTTTAAAAAATCAGCTTGTGCATTATATCTTTAAGGACTCAGCACCCCCTATAAACAATTTTAATCCTACTGTACCTTAGAGGAGTTCTGTGGACACAAACAATTATAAAAAGTTCTGACCTTAAGAATAGCTTGTAAAATGGTACAGCTTAAATAATGCTGTTAAAAACATTAAACAGGGTATTCTAGCTGAGAGCCAAAACAAAGGCACGAAATTCATTTATGGGCTTCTCTGCCAGGGGTACACATACATTGTCATTTGCTGATCTAATTCTCTCTTCGTCTTGAAATGTTTTCCCTAAGCTCACACAGAGAAATCTACCAAGAGAGAAGAGAGTTCTCTCACCTACAAAACTCAATCTGGATTCAAGAGCGGATGGATAACACTGGTTCCTCTCAAAAAGGCTCTTATTACTGATAGTATTCTTTCCCCACCCCCTTCCTGCACTCACCAGAAGGCTCTATAGAAAGTCTCCATAATTTGCTCCTTTGTGTTTCTCATTAGGGCTTGAGAGGAACCCTATTGAGCTTCCCTGACATTATCTCGGTCCACCTGATGCCTGGGTGTTTTGAAATGTCATATTGTTTGAGGGATAATACCAGCCCTGATTATGTCAGTCATAGAGCTGGGCATGGAATAAGTAAGTGAAGAGGGACCACAAGGAAGAAAGTCAAGGTCATTCATACACGTTCAAGACTTTGGGCCCTTGGTACTCTCCAGGACCTTTCAGGGCCAAACTGGCATTGGTATTGCAATCCCAGGGTGAATTCTATGTATGCAATTGGCAACATGTTCCTTGGCCCCAGAAGTAAGTTTGAGCCCCTTCATCACAAACAGGGGGAATCGGGGGGCACTGAAGCCTCATAACTATGACAACCACAGACAGCAAAAAAGAGCAGTGAACTGGATCTGTCAAGGTTGACACCAGCACAGTCAAGGCTGATCTGCTCCCGGGAGAATGGGGTTGAAGACCACAGGTAGCTCCCACTTGCCCAGTGTGGTAACTGTAACTGTAGACTCGGCCAAAAAGCATAGGCACTAGCTTCTGCTGGTTGCTGATGAATAAATGAACAAATGAGTAAGTGAACAATGATGATTTCCACTGAATATGGGAAAGTCTCCTTCTCATTGTGGGCATGCCGACCATTGCTCACAGTCATAATGAGAGCAGAACCTCACACCCATCTCCATTTTCCCAATCAGAACACATCGCTGCCTCCCTCTCCCTGGCACTGTGCAGTGGGCAGTCCTGGGCAAGGCCAGCCAAGTGTCTATGATCCCAGGACACTAAGAACATGCAGAACCAGCAAACCGCTCTAGTTCCCTCCTCCCCTCTGCCCTCCTAGGGTCTTGCATCTCCTCAGGGGAGTCCAGGGGGAAGTAAACACAAGTGACATGGGTCTCAGAGACAACTTAATGCTAAATCCACAAATTCAAAGCCTGCTGAGATATGTGCCAGGGAGCACATACATGGATAAATCAGGCTTATGGCAATAAGGAGGTGTGGGCCCAGTGTCTGAGCTGACTCTCTTAAACAAATGCAAAATTACAACACCCTGAAAAACCAGATCAATACAAAACAAGGCCTTATAGCCTCAATAAAACACACCTGCGGGCTTCTAGGGTCCCATAGCCCACTACTATGCAATTCCTGATCTGGTCTATGCGCTCTTCTTATGGACGGGGAGACTGAGTCCCAGGGGGTAAAGTTACTTGTTCCTGGATAGGGCTAGAATCTGGGCTACCTAAATTTCCACATATGGCTGGTGACCTCACAAAACCTGCCTCATTATTTATTGGGGGCTGGCAATGGATATTGCTAGACTTCCAAGTCCCAAACCTTCAGGTGTGTGGACACCAAGCCCCACCTGACCAGGACTGCCTGGGAAAGGTTGAGCCACCCATTGTGGGCATGGTTCCCAGATAGACTGGATGGCCTCTGGCTCAGTTTCTACATCTTTAACCTGGAGTTGAAGCTTCCCAATCTGTCTACCTTCTGTCATGAGAGGTTCCTTCCTTGCCTGGAGGATCAGGGTTCTACATTCAAGGCTGCTGACCATGGAAAGTCCTGAAAACAGTGCCTGATACACAATGATTGCTCATTAAGTGTCTGTTAACATTGTGGGGTTCTTGTATTGGTATTATTATTTGATATGGTCTAAAACACCATTGGTAGATGAATGAATAAAGAAGATATGGTAATTATATACAATGGATTATTATTCAGCCATAAAAAGAATGAATCTTGCCTTTTGCAATGACATGGATGGATCTAGAGGGTATAATGTTAAGTGAAATCAGTCAGAGAAAGACAGATACCATATGATTTCACTCATATGTGGAATTTAAGAAACAAAACAAATGAGCAAAGGAAAAAAAGAGAGTCAAACCAAGAAAGAGACTCTTACCTATAGAGAACACAGTGATGGTGACCAGACAGGAGGTGGGAGGATGGGGGAAATAAGTGATGGGAATCAATGAGCACTGAGGAATGTACAGAATTGCTGAATTGCTGTATTATATACCTGAAACCAATTTAACACTGTATGTTCACTATACTGGAATTAAAACTGAGAAATAAATAAAATAGAAGATACAATACCATTGATAAAATTAAAATGTTACCTGGAAGCCTAACTAATAGGAAATGACTCAAAAGATGCTTAGTGTGTGATTCACACAGCTACTAAGGAAAATTACAAGGAGAGGAATTACGTGGCCCAGCTAGGAAAACAGAAAAATGAAAACCAAGCAGCAATGCTATCCAGGGTAAACCTTTTCACCAGCCAGGAAGATAAGAATTAAGCAAATTTGTTCTCAAGAAAGATATAGCAGAGAGCTTTTTCTGAAAAAGAAAAATTGAACAATCTGCTTACTAAGTCCTCTTAAGAAAGAAAATTTCTTTTAGTAAATACTCCATGTTCAGAATGATCATGAGCCACAAAAGTCATTTTTCCTCAAGTGAACTAAGATGGAGTTTCTTGTAAATTGAAAATCCCCCCCCCCCAAAAAAAGAATTGGAAGTGGAGGCAAATTCATCTTGAGCTATTAAAATGAACATACCTTCCTGGCCATTTTAAGTTGTTTTTTGAAGCTGGGTTTCCGTACGCAGTTAGCGTACTGGGGAATGTGCACCTCCAAGCCTTTGACTCTTGCTTCCTCATCTGCCACAGTGGCACGGAAATTTCTGCTTCATCTGATGTGTACCACTGCTGTCTCCAAGCTTCCAAGATCTATCTTTGCAGCACTTTGGCACTTTCTCCCAGGGGTCACATGTGGTATATGGATATAGAAGTGCTTCCACATCAACAAACTCTCCCTTGTGCAATCTTGTGCCCCTATCCCTGGGTGGTCCATACCTCCAGGATCCAGGCCCTATGAACTCTTCTCCTGGGGACAGTCACTTCCATCCTTTGGCAGGTGTCTTACACTTCCCCAGCTGTGTTGTTAAGACTTGACCCCTGATTTTGGTTTGGTGCTGGGAGGAGAGGCAGGTGTACATCCTGAGAGGAGTATACAGGGCTTTGAAAGGCAACTGCTTCTGTCTGCATGGTCTTCCAGCTAACCTCTAGCTGGAGGGGTGGCTCACCGGAGCAGGGTCATGGGGTTTCGAGGGATCTGGGGCTTCAAGGTTGTCAAGTGCATCCACCAGAATGACACCATCTCAGTCCTCAGGGTGCCTCCTTCCCACCTCAGCTCCTGAATTGATACAGCAGATCTGCGGAGGTTAAGAACTCAATCCATTTTGGAGGATTGGGGCCACTCCCACGACAAAGTCCTGGGCCTGACTTTTCCCACCTTGTGGATGCAGCAGATAAGAGTCTCTTTATATGCTGTTGAAGAGGCCCTCCAAATTTCATACTCTGCTTTTTATGGTCTTTTTCTAAGGCATCAATCACACCCATTAAAAAGCATTTCATTTCATTGGGATCATTCATTTCACTATAATATTATTCTAAGCCCATCACGTCTCAAGAGCTGGAGATATTTCCCCTGCCAGGACTCATATCCCCAACCAAGCCCCATTCACCTTCATGAATGTCTCCCAGTTTTACCCTCGGCACCTCAGAACCAGCAGAGCTCCATCTTTCACTGGTACAGCCTTAGGCCATCCCACTGGTGGGTGACTAAGGGCCAACATCCCACTTCAGAGTCTTCTTCCTTGGACCTGATCCCAGTGTCTTAGGCACAGTGTCCCAGGGAACAGGTTCTGAGAGTCTGAGATTTGTGGTCAGGAAATTTACTGGGGAGCCTAGAACCCCACACATGTGGGGGACTGCAGGCTGAAGGCGCTGAGCTGTGACGTGGCCTCAGGCTACTCCATTGCAGCTCTAGCGCTGGATAGCCTTTCATAGTCATTCAACCTGCCTTGAGACAACCAGGCCCAAACCCTGAGACTGACCCATTGACCTGTCATTGAATGTGGCTGCCCTGGGGAACAGTGTGACTTTTGCTGAGGCAGCTGAGGACAGTTCCCAGAGAGGTTCTCAGCTGAAAACTGAGGAAGGTCACCTCCCTGAGCAGTAGAGGAACAAGTGTCCTGGCCCGAAAGGTACATGCATGGCACACTCTTCTTTGGTTAATGCAGATGATGCCTCATTACCTCCCTTATCCCTGGGCCCCTCCACACTGCAGCTAGGGACGTTTCCAAAATGCAAATCTGATCACATGATGGCCAACATACCTAAAACCTTCTTATGGCCTCCCAATATCCTCAGAATAATGTCCAGTTGCCTTAACATGGCTCATAAAATTTTGTATGATCTGGCCTCTGCTTACCTTTGTGGCCTCATTTTTCAACGCTTCTCTTGAATGTCTTGTTTCTGACCTTAGGAAAGTCCTTTAATTTTATAGCTGTACCAGGCCTGTGCATGTGGTATGCGTTCATGTGTGCCCAGGGTGGGAGGAAGTGAAGGGTGTCTGCCTGGGACACCCCTTCTGCCCCCACCTCATCCCTTCCCATGACCACTCCCTCAAACACCTCCAACTGGCTCACTTCTTTATCCTTTACTTCCTACTTTTTACTTTCTCTTAGAAGTCTTCCCTGATTCTCCAGTGTTAGCTGGTGTTCCTCTTCTATGGTTCTCATACTTACTGTACTTCTGCCACCATGCTGTTCATAATGTGTTTTAATTGTTTGCTATTCAGTCTCCCTGAGAGGACAATGACCATGGCTGTCTTGTTCACTGTTGTATTTCTAGATCCTTGTGGGGTGCCTGGTGCATAGTCTCCTAAACAAATGAATAAATATATGGCCACTGGGGTGGGGGGCACATGTCGACAATTTAAGAGAAAGAAAATATGGAAATAAACCACTAAAGGTAATTACACTTTTGGTCAAACAGGCTTAGACAGAGAGTGGAACTAGTTTTCAAGGGCAGATCCTCTCTGAGCACAAAGGCCAGTGGTATCTATCAAGCATGTGACAAAGGTGAACTCACCCAGCGGAAATGGGATTCAACACTGACCTTTACAGAAGAGCCACTCTGGATGCAGGAACTCCAGGGTGAAAAGGCCAGATATCTGGAAGGAATCTCAAAGAAAGCCAACCAAGTAGTCAGGGAATTGAAGTGATTCCTGAGGAAGGAGAGAGAGATTGGACAGGTTAGGACCCTGAAGGTTTAGGCCAAAGGGCACAGGTTGAAGTCTCCAGCAGAATTCAGGATATGAACCAGACTAATGCACGGAGGCTGAAACACTGGAATTAGAGGTATTCTGGAAGCCTACATGACACTGATACACAGATGTAAGGAAAGTTCCTTACAGAAAGCAGATATGTAGATTTCACTTCCCAAAAATGACAGAGGCAAAAACGGGGATGCTCATCACTCTGAGAAAGCCTGGGTAGTCACAGCACTATCTTGTCTCTCCGACCACGTGGGAGTTGTAGAATAGAGGGATCACCCTTTTCTCACTGGACCTGCTCCTCACAATAGCTCCACACTGTCAGGGCTGCATCCAGAGTAGGCATCTAGGTGGTGTTTGCTAACAAGTCCTTCAGTTAGTAAAAAGACATAAATAATTTGGCAGAATACTTTGGTCTTTAGTAGGAAAAAAAAAAAAAAAAGGAACTCAAAGTAGGATCCTTTAGAGCACAGAATGCCTTCTGAATGTAACATGACCTCTCTGGGCAGCCATCTATTGTTTTGTGCCCCAGTTTCCTTCTCTGTAGAATTGGACTGTCACGAGGATTAAAGAATTTACTATACGTAAGAATGCAGTCTTGGCCAGCCATTTACTGCTCTGGCATCTTTATATACAAGAAAGAAAGAGGTGATGCCCCATGCAGGGTTGTTATGGGTATCAAATGACAAAGCACCTAAGAAATTTCTGCAGATGTTTTAAAGTGCCGTCTGTAAATTAGAAGATCAGAATATGTGTGTGGGTGTGTTTGTGGGTAGGTGTGTGTGTGTGTGGGGGGGCATGTTCCTGTAAGCAATTATGTTGTAGGTCTGTGTTTTTCAAGCATAATCTCTCAACACTTGAGTGGTGTCTAGTATGTGTTTCCTGAGGGGATGAGTGGGTGGTGGAGATGCCAAACTGACATGGACAAGCCCATGCGCAGACCCGGGTGGGGGGTGGGGGAGGAAGACAGCGTTTCCGCCCCCTCTGTGGATCAAGGGCATAGAAATCCATTAAAAGAGGAGAGATAACACCTCTCTTGTCTGTTGCCATTCCCAGGCTCACAGGCCCTCAGTGACCCCCACTCGAGGACAACAGCTGTGCCCTGCCATGTGCTGGTTGACAAGGAATCCTTCTCTTCTTACACCAAGGTGCCAGATGCCAAGCAAACACAAAATCATATGTGCAGATGTGTTCACTCTTATTTGGAGTGTTTTTGTTACCTTTTTTTTTTAAAGATTTTATTTATTTGCTCATGAGACACACACACAGAGAGGTAGAGACATAGGCAGAGGGAGAAGCAGGTTCCCTGCAGGGAACCTGATGTGGGAATCCCAGGACCCCGGGATCACAACCTGAACCAAAGGCAGATGCTCAACCACTGAACTACCCAGGAGCCCTGCTTTTGCTACCTCTCGACAGCAGATGTTTGTATCTGAATTGCTTCCAGACATTAACCAGGTATTTTGCCTGATATGTTTACAGTGTTGCAATGCAGTAAAGGACAAACTCTAAAGCCATGAATTGCCATTAGTATAGGATCATCTCCTAACTCATGCTCCCTCTCTGTTCTTCTCTTAATATATACACCTGGTATAGACAAATCACACCTATAAACTGTGTACTTGAATCTTTTCGAGATGCCATAAGTATGATGTTAACAATGAGAAATAGAAAGAGAAGGCTTTCAAACCTTGAAGCTGTGTTTCAGAAATAGTTACAGATAGAGATATATATAAGCTATTAGGCCTTTTTCTAAAAGAACATGAGTAGAATGAAAAATCTATCTCAATATGGATGAAAAAATATATATAGGTTGTTTTTGTTTGTTTTTGTTTTCGACAGAATATTGGTATAATAAGGGGCAAACTGAACCCTAAGCATGTACACATCTTTGGCATTTGTGAGCTACCAAATCCAAATTGCTCAATGGCATCACTTTATTAGACATCTTCATTTTATTGCTACCACTACTAGCAATAGGATTACTATTACTACTAGTAACTAATGAGTGTGGCTTTGTACCAGGCACCATGCCCTCAATTTAACAAACATAGTATTTCATCTAATCCTCACAACAACCTCATGAAAAGAGAGTATCCATCCCATTTTAGGGGAGAGGAAATTAAATCTCAGTGGTTAGGTAACTGGCCCCAAGTTACAAGAAGATAGTGATGCCATGAGGATTTGAACACAGGCTCTGTAATCTAAAACTGGGATTTTTAAACTCTATACAATGCCACTTCTGGCTGGGGGCTTTCTTTCTCAGGATCATATTCACAATTTAACACAGTTTCTTTTTTTTTTTTTAAGATTTTTATTTATTTGACAGAGAGAAAGAGTGCAGAGGGAGGAGCAGAGGGAGAGGGAGATAATTTCCAGCAGACTGTGCTGAGCACAGAAGCAGACTCAGGGCTTGATCCCAGGACTCTGAGATGGTGGCCTAAGCTGAAACCAAGAGTCGGACACTTCACTTAACCGACTGAGCCATCCAGGTGCCCAAACACAGTTATTTTTCACATGATGAGAGGTACTGGATTCATGGAGATAGAAAACAGAGCTCCCCCTGAGAACTGACTGGTCTCTCCAGCTAGCAGGCTGCAGTGCACCTGCTTCAATGTGAGCATCAGTCACACTTTTGCCTGAACAAAACGAAATGTATAACGTTATGGACTTTCAGAATAAAGTCTGTGTCTCCTCATTCACTTGGGCATTAGCCAATGGGTTTCAGACATTCTTCATCCTTTGTTAGGTAGAGTTCCAGGCTGGAAATAATGTTTCTACAGAATTCTGAAGGTGATGCTGCACTGCCTTGTAGAGTTAAGTGTCACAGCTGAGAAGTATGCGCCATTCCAATTCCCGAACCTTTGTGTGTGAATTGCCTGTTTCCTCGGGAGTTTTGCTTCTAGGGATTTCTCTTTGTCTCCGGTATTCTGAAATTACATGATTATGTGCCTTAGTGTAGGTCTCTTTGGGCACTCTTTTCTTGCTGGTCCCCCCAATCTGAGCACTGAGATTTCTTGGAACATTTAGAAAAATAGCTTTATTAAGGGGATCCCGGGGTGGCTCAGTGGTTTAGTCCCTTGCCTTTGGCCCAGGTCATGATCCTGGAGTCCTGGGATCGAGTCCCACATCAGGCTCCCTGTATGGAGCCTGCTTCTCCCTCTGTCCGTGTCTCTGCCTCTCTCTCTGTGTCTCTCATGAATAAATAAATAAAATATTAAAAAAAGAAAAATAGCTTTATTGAGATATAATCTACACACCATAAAATTCGCCCATTGAAAAGATACAGTTCAATAGTTTTTAGTATATTTATGGAGTTGTGCAGCTATCTCATAATCTAATTTTGGAACGTTTCCATCACCTCCAAGACAAACCTTGTGCCCATTTGCAATCATTCCCTGGTCTCCCCCACAGCTCTAAGTAACCACCCATCTACTCTGGGGGCCATTCTTTTGAATTATTACTTTAATAACCCTCCCTCAATTGTCTTTGTTCTTTCTGGAACATCTACTACTTAGGTTTTGGGTCTCTCCGACTGAGGTCTTATTTCTTCATTTTCCATCTTTCTTTTCTGGTTCTGTTCAAGGAATATTTCTTCAACTAAACCACCACACCTTTTATGGAAAATTGTATTTCAATCAGAATATTTTTAATTTGCAAAAGCTCTTTTTTAGTCTCTGAACATTTTTTGGTAATATCCTGTTCTTTTTTTCATGAATGGAATGTCTTCTTTTATCTTTGAAGATATAATTTACAGCTTTTAAAAAACTCTTCTTCTGCTCTTTGCATTACTTATTTCCTCTAAGTTTTTTCCTTCTATTGTCTCAGTTTCTGACTTTCATAGTACAGATTCCTCAGACATTTGGTGACTGCCAACTCATACTTAGGAGTGAAGCACTCAGACGTGTTTCTGTGTGTGTGGCTATAGCTTATTGACTGGTGATCTGCACTAGAAGTGGTTCTCACCCTGCGCTGTACGTTCACATCACCTGGGGGCCTTTAAAATCAATACAAATGCCAAAGTCCCACCCCTGAAGCATCTGATTTAATTGGTTGGGGCCTTGTCATTCATATTTTTAAATGCTTTCCAGATGATTTTTTAAAAAATATTTTATCTATTCATGAGAGACACACACACACAGAGGCAGAGACATAGGCAGAGAGAGAAGCAGACTCCATGCAGGGAGCCTGATGTGGGACTCGATCCCAGGACCCTGGAATCATGCCCTGAGCCAAAGGAAGGTGCTCAACCACTGAGCCACCCAGATCTCCCTTTCCAGATGATTCTATTGTACAGGGGGGAGAACCTCTGCAGAGGGAGGGTGGGAGTGGGGGGACCATCCCCTTCACTGGGGAGTTCACAACTACCAATATAGGATATATTTTTCCTCTGGAGTAATCAGATTCCTCAGAAAGGACACTCCATCTCCCAGTTTGGAGGGTAGGCATCTGGCTACTCACATCCTGAGACCCTCCTGGAAGAAAGGGCTGAGGGTCTCCCAGTCAGTGTCAGTACTAATATGACCCTTGTTTTCTGTAGGCTGGCTGCACCCTTAACTTTGCCCTGCATGCCCATGTCTGGAATCAGAAAGGAAATCTCTAGCCAGCCCAGTGGTTCTCATTGTATAGTGTCTAGTATCAACATGGCCTAGAAATATGTTAGAAATGCAAATTGCCAGGCCCCAGGCTGACCCACTGCACCAGAAATCCTGGGAGTGGCGCAAAAATATCCAGGGGATTCTGATGCCTGCTCACACTTGAGAACTAGTCCTCCTGGCTTCTGCTGGGGCCCAGGGGTGGGGGGCACACGGTTGTTCAGAGTGGGACAGGGCTCTACTGATCAGGAGCTCATGTGCAGGCTCTCATCCGGTCTCTGGCATCTCCTGCACATCCACTTTCTAGAAGCACCTGGCCCATGACCTCCACAGCCTGAGATTTTGAATTGGAAAGCAGCGATTTGGAGACTTTCTCCAATCTTCTGTTTTCATTTCTCCAGGTTCCTAAGACATTTTCGGCTCCTCCATTTTGCTTTCCAGGTCCCAGATTTTATTGTTCTCTTCCCCTTTGCTGTGCTCTTTATCCTTGCAGCTCATGTCCTTTTCAGTCCCTTGGCTGCCATTTTAAGTGAGGTTGCAGGAGGGTATTTAATCCACCAGGCTTAACTGAAATCTCATGATATAGATTAAGTGAATAAAGCACATTGAGGGTGGAAAAAAACCCTAGTTTCAGTATCAACAAAGGAAGAAAGGAAAAAAAGAACAAAACCATGATATATGACTTCATATATTTGCATGTGCTTGTATATGTATTTTATTTTTTTTTAAAGATTTTATTTATTTATTCACGAGAGACATACAGAGAGAGGCAGAGACATAGGCAGAGAGAGAAGCAGACTCCCTGAGGGGAGCCCGATGCAGGAGACTCGATCCCAGGACCCCAGGATCACAATCTGAGCCGAAGGCAGATGCTCAACTACTGAGCCACCCAGGTGCCCCTTGCACATGTATTTTAATATATGGTGTGGATGGATATACTTCCAGCTGTTAATTATTACCTGAGGGGAATTGTGTTAGGGAGGTGGGGAAGGGGGGGGATAGGGAGGGACACTATTACATTTTTACTTACTTACTCCTGAATTATTTGAATTATTACAAAGAACAAATATTACTTGTAAGAAATTTGTTTTTAAATGTTGAAGATGTATTTGCTTTGCACTAACTGACCTTTTATAATTTACACAGAGACCTGTATAACCCATCCAGGGGTTGGAGGGCCTAAGGTTTCAGGGAAGAAATCACCCTAACCTCCAGATGTCGTCTTAGATTTAGGCTGGACCTGAACAAAGCCAGAAAGATCCAAATATTCAAGTACCTGCTTCTATCCTTATATTAGGCATGGAATAAAAGAAGCGTTCTCACCCTCACTGATTTGCCTGGAGTGCTGAAGCAGCAACAGAAACAACAGAACAGGGCAGCCCCAGTGGCTCAGCAGTTTAGCGCCGCCTTTAGCCCAGAGCGTGATCCTGGAGACCCGGGAGACACAGGATTGAGTCCCACATTGGGCTCCCTGCATGGAGCCTGCTTCTCCCTCTGCCTGTGTCTCTGCCTCTCTCTCTCTCTGTGTCTCATGAATAAATAAATAAATATTAAAAAAAAAAAGAAACAACAGAACACCCCACTGCCCCATCTTTGCAATAACTAAATCCCAAGTGATTCTAATGTATAGCAAGGCTTGAGACTCACTCAAGGAGATATTATTTTAATCCCTTTTTAAAATCAGAAAGATCAGCTCTCTGATATCACTCAGATCTTAAAAACAGGTTGCTTTACTAGATTTTAAAAACTCTTCAACTTTCTGACATCACACAGCACAACACTAGGGAAGCTTTTTAGTCTGTGTCTTAAAATATTGCCTACTTTTGGCTTTGCTAGAACCACAGTGATCAACTGAGCAGTATATCTCATTGCATTTGCAAGCTGGATGCTCTCTCATGGGCCTTAGAGATAATGCAACTCTTCATTTTACAGATGAAGAAATGTTGCCCAGAGGTATTCCTTTACAAATTTACTGGGGGGCAGGGGGTGGGGCGGGGAGAGAATGTGTGTGTGCCTGCATGTGTGTGTGTGTGTGTGTGTGTGTGTGTGTGAGAGAGAGAGAGAGAGAGAGAGAGAGAGAGAGAGAGAAAACTTTTACAAGTTTATGTAACTGGTTTATTCTGTATTATGTCAGGAATGTTCTCTAAGGATCAGTTTTACTTAACCTTGAAAAAAATCAGTCAAGGTCCAAATGAATTGAGCATTGCTCATCTATTCTTCCTTGTGGGTTTGTACTAACTCAAGTCCTGGCCTTGGCCTCTTGCAGAAAACAAAGAATTATTTTCTTTAAAAAAATTCTGTATCTTTACCCAATGTGCTTCTCTAAGCTGCTTCTTCGCAGCTTTACTGAAAGTATTTTGTTTCAGAGAGAAATCCTCTTGGCTTAACCTGCAATGTCCCAGAACAAATGGTGTACTATGTGAATAAGGCATTAGATTTTCAGCCTCCGTGTCTGAGAACCAGGGAAGGCTCGAGGTCAAGGTGTTTTCCTTATTGAGATCAAAGTGAGGAATAAGACAAGGTAGTTCACAGTAGGAAACAAGTTACTCATGTCATGAGCCAGGATCCTAAGTTCAAGAGGGAGGAAGGAAATTCATGCTTATTGGATGAAAATTTGTTCTTGAGTTTTCCTCTGTTAAAATCACGTTTCTGTGATGGGCCATTACAAATGTCCTATCATGTGATATGCAATCTCAAATGTATATTTATGGCTTCTCAAGCATGTCTGTTAACCTATATGTACATATCAGATGCTTACATTACTTAGATGTACATATTCCCGTATATATGAAAGTATGATCTCACACATACATTTATTTGTATTGCATCACATGTATACATGATCACTGGCATATTTATTTATTTTTAAAGATTTTATTTATTTATTTGAGAGAGAGAGCATGAAAGAGAGCAAGAGAGAGCATGATGTGAAGGAGAGGCAGATGGAGAGGGAGAGACATAATCTCTGCTGAGCAGAGAGTCTGATGTGGGGCTCAATCCCAGGACCATCATGACCTGAGCAAAAGGCAGATGTTTAACGGACTGAGCCACTCAGGCACCCCAGCATATTTATTTTTTATTAAGCTTTATCGCAGTATAATTTACATGAAATAAGCCTCACGTTATTTGAACTGTACAGTTGGGTGAGTTTTTTGTTTTGTTTTGTTTTATTGGGGGGGGTGGCAGGGGGAGAGGAAGAGAGTCTCAAGCAGACTCCATGTCCAGCACAGAGCCTGACTCAGGGCTCCATCTCATGACCCTAAGATCATGACTTGAGCTAAATCAAGAGTTGGACACTTAAGTGACACTGAACCACTCAGGTGCTCCTGGTAAGTTTTTCATATGTATATACAAACGAAACCATTACCACAATCAAGATAATGAATACACTCATTATTCCCAAGTTTCCTTTTGACCATCTGTAATCCTTCTTAGCCTCTCCCCATTCTTCAGTTCCCCCTGCTGACCTGTTTTAATTTTGTGTTTTGTAGAATTTTATATAAATGATTATGAGTATTACTCTTTCTCTGTCTCCTTTCAGCCAGCATAATTATTTTGAGATTCATTCATATTGTTACACATATGGATAATTCATTCCATCTTGCTGCTGAGTATTTACCACTATTTATTTATTCAACCACTTATTGATGAACTTTTGGATTGTTTCCACTTTCTGTTAGACACAAAGCTGTTATAGATATTCACATACAAGTCTTTGTATGAACACAGCTTTCATCTCTGTGGTAAATACCTTGAATTAGAGTTGCTGGTTCATATATTAGGCATAAGTTTAACTTTTTAAGAAACTGTCAAACTTTTCCACAGTGGTTGTACCATTTTACACTCCTATACCAGTACACAAGAGTTCACCCTTTAAAAAAAAAGATTTATTTACTCATGAGAGACACAGAGAGAGAGAGGCAGAGACACAGGCAGAAGGAGAAGCAGGCTCCCTGCAGGGAGCCCGATATGGGATTCAATCCCCGGATCCCGGGGTCACAACCTGAGCCAAAGGCAGATGCTTAACCACTGAGCCACCCAGGTGTCCCACGAGAGTTCACCCTTGCCAACACTTGGTGTGGTCAGTCTTTTTTAATTTTAGACATTTCAGTGGATGCGTAGAGGCATCCTGTGGTTTAAATTTGCATTTCCTCAATGACTAATGATGTTGTCTATCTTTTCATGTGCTTATTAGCCATCTGTATATACTCTTTGGTGAAGCATCTGCTTAAATCTTTTGCCATTTATTAATTAGGTCATTTATTTTCTTATTATTAAGTTTTAAGAATTTTTATATATTCTGGATATAAGGACTTGGTCAGATCTCTAGTTTGAAAAATATTTTCTCCAATTCTAGGACTTAAAAAAAATTCTTTTAACAGTGTCTTTTAAAGAGCACAAGTTCCTAATTTTTGTGAAATCCTATGTATTACTGTTAAAAAATGGATTGTGAAATTGGAGTCATATCTAAATCTATTGGAGTCATATCTAAATCTTTGCCTAATCCAAGATCACAAAGATTTTGTCCTATGTTTCTCCTAGAAGTTTGATAGCTTTAGGCTTTATATTTAGACCTATGGTCCATTTTGAATTATTTTTTTTAATATGATGTGAGATACAGGTCAAAGTTCATTTGCTTTTGGCATTAGATATAAAATATTTAAGAAAAAACTTTCCTGAGACGCCTGGGTGGCACAATTAAACATCAGACTCTTGATTACAGCTCAGGTGGTGATCTCTCCTAGTAAGATCAAGCCCTGTGATCAAGCTGAAGTTTCTCTCTCCCTCTGCCCCTCCCCTCTCCTCACGTGCCTGAGCGCGCACCCGCACGCATTCTCTCTCTCTCTCAAATAAATAAATCAATCTTAAAGAAAAAAACAACTTCTCCACTGAACTTAGCCCCCTTGTGTAAAATCAATTGACTATAGATGTGGTTTCTGTTTCTGGACTATTCTGTTCCATTGGTCTTTTTGCTTATTACTCCAAAACAACATTATCCTGATTACTGTTGCTTTAAAATAAGACCTGAGGGATGCCTGGGTGGCTCAGCGGGAATCATCTGCCTTTGGCTCAAGGTGTGATCCACAGGTCTGGAATTAAGTCCCCATCAGGCTCCTTATAGGGAGCCTGCTTCTCCCTCTGCCTATGTTTTGTCTCTCTCTGTGTGTCTCTCATGAATTAAAAGAAAGACCTGAAATCACATAATGGAAGTCCTCCAACTTTGTTCTTTTTTTCAGAAGTGTTTT
This sequence comes from Canis lupus dingo, assembly GCF_003254725.2. Taxonomy (NCBI): domain Eukaryota; kingdom Metazoa; phylum Chordata; class Mammalia; order Carnivora; family Canidae; genus Canis; species Canis lupus. The sequence continues at coordinate 10,655,995 of NC_064248.1, read as the reverse complement.
AGCCGTTCTCTAGGTCCTCTGAATTCTCATATTAAATTTAGAGGTAGATTATCAATTTCTACAAAATAGCGTGCTAGAGTTTTTATTAGGATTGCATTGAATCTATAGGTCATTTTGGGGAGAACTGACATCTTAACAATGGTGAGTCTTCCAATCCACAAACATGGCATATTTCTCCATTTATTTAGGTTTTAATTCTTTTCAGCAGTATTTCACAGTTTTTAATGTACTACTCTTGCACATCTTTTGATACATATATTTCTAAGCATAGTTTTGTTGCTATCATAGATTTTTAAATTTCTCTAACTGCTGCTAGTATATAGAAATATCACACACTTGGATCTGTTTCTCTTGAATCCTAAAGTCTTCTTAAATTCACTTACTCGTTCTAGTAGCTCTTTCACAGATTCCGCAAGATTTTCTCTGTAGATAATCATATAGTCTCCAGTTACCATTTCTGGTGTTCATTATTCTTTCATTACCCACATTATCACTTGGAATAATTTTTCTTATGCCTGAAGATTACCTTTAATATTTCTTATACTGTGGATCATCTGGTGACAACTTTTTTTTTCTTTCCTTTTTTTTTTTGGTTTTTGTATGTCTGAAATGTTATATTTTGCTTTAGATTTTGAAAGATATTTTCACTGGATTGTAGAATTCTACATTGACAGATTTTCTTTCATTAATTAATTTAAAGATATTCCAGCTGCTTGTATGATTTCTCATCAGAGATTTTAAGAAATTTAAGTATGATGTATCTTAGTATAGTTTCATTTATGTTTATTGTGCTTGGGGTTCATTGAACTTCGTAAATCTATGAATTTACCATTTTCATCAATTTTGGAAATTTTTAAGCCATTATTTCTCCAAGCATTTTTTCTGTTTCCTTTCTCTGTCTTCTCCTTTGTTTTTTTTTTTTTTTTAATATTTTATTTATTTATTCATGAAGACAGAGAGAGAGGCAGAGACATAGGCAGAGGGAGAAGCAGGCTCCTCTCAGGGAGCCTGATGTGGGACTCGATCCCAGGACCCCAGGATCATGTCCTGAGCCAAAAGCAGATGCTGAGCCACCCAGGCATCCCATGTCTTCTCTTTTTGGACTCCAATGACCTCAATGGCTTATTTTAGATTACCTAAAAAATAAATAACTGTAGCCCATAGATGGAACATAGAAAAGGTAATATAATTGATCTTTGATATATCCTTGCAGATGAGATGGAGAGAGAAGTAATCAAGGTGAGATGGGTATTATGCTGGGTGAGAAGTCAGAAGTTTTTGTTTGAACTGTACCAAAGTTAACTATGCAACTTTAGGTTAGCTTCTTTATTTTTTTGGACCTCAATATTTTCAATACTGAAATCTGGGAGTTGTTCTAAAGGACACCTGAAGTTCTCTTTAACTATCATCTTTTTTGATTCTGGGTAAATTTTGGTGACAGGAAAGGGAAAAGAAAGGATGCATTCCTTATCAGATCCTCACATATGCCTAGTATCCATTCATCTTCTCCCTTCTTAGTGTAATGAGTTTGAGCAATCTGAGCTCAACAGAGTTAGGTAACTTGGTTATTTGGACCAATCCTCTCATTGAAAACAACTAAAAGCTGCATTTTTAAAAATTCCTTAAAAACACCAAAGACCCTGACAAGGCTATATGAAATTACTAGGTAAATCAAGAACTTAGAAAAATAAGAAGTAGACTGAGGCCACACTTGCCTGTCCAGGGAATTGATTTATTATTGGCCTAGATCCCAAAAGATAGGGATGTTCCAGTGACAGAATTTGATGACATAATTTATCTTCATCCAATGTATGGGATAATGACCTAAGGAACAGGATCCATTTCCACAGTGAATTTATTTAGTATTAGTTATGTTCAAGGATTGGATGTTCTGTCTGGAACAAAAACTGTCATTATATAACAGGGCTCAAGCTGAGCTTTTAGATCATCAAACTGCTTGACATGACCTCTAAGTTCTTGTTTCACAGCCAGAAATTCTTAAACCATATTCCCTAGTCTTTCCACAGGTACTAGAAAAGATGCAATTTCTCTAGCCAGGCCATTCTCCTCATTCTGCCATTTACTTTCCCAGTTGCTTTCATTTCTTCCAACAATAAGGCATATTGTGAAACTGAGTTTCAGTATCATTCTTTTCCAAACCATCAGCTCAGATACTAATCATGAAACAGATCAATGTGCTAGCTCTTCACAATGCATTTGTTTTAGATTTGATAAAATAGCCTCCTAAAGGCATGAGCTTATGACGATGATGAATGATTCAACAAAACTTCCTTGGCATCACTTCTATCTACCAATTGTCAATATTGGCCCACAGGGGTACGGAGGTCATAAGAATAACTCCCAGGTCAACCCAAAGATTGTCTAAGTGCTGTGCCTAGAGTAAACATTATAGCTCTAGAATTATGGCGACCAGAATATAAGCAATGCTGGAGGTAAATGTTCTTATTCTTTTGCTTTGTGTTTCCAAGATTTCATTTACAAGGTCTGTTACATGTACATCTATGTGTCTTGGATGGTAACTGAGGTTCGATAAGGCGTGTTAATTGCAATGATGTAGAAAGAATAGTTGAGGCTTATTCTAGTGGGAAAGCCTTTTCAGGCCTGTTCTGTTTTCTGCTCCTTCTCCTCAAAGGATGCCCTTTTAAAGTTTTTATTCTCTGGATCGAGGCTATTTTTCCATTCTCTAATTCCCCAAGAGGGAGTCAAAGTTGCAAGGACTTCAGTTTCTGTTGTTTTTCTTGGACTCAAATATTTCCAATATATAGTTAAAACTGCAATATAGTAGTCTCACCTATAGTTTTCAGAAGCAAATTAAGCTATCAATAAACCATCTAGATCAAGAAATTAGGAATCTTTTACTCCATATCGGTATGCTACCTATTCATGGGAATGATGTTTTGTGAGGCATATAGCCCCTCTACAACAACACATCTTTCTCTTTTTTTTAAGATTTTATTTATTCATTAATGAAAGACACACACACACAGAGAGAGAGAGAGAGAGAGAGAGAGAGGCAGAGACATAAGCAGAGGGAGAGAGGCTCCACGCAGGGAGCCCCACGTGGGACTTGATCCTGGGACTCCAGGATCACGCCCTGAGCCAAAGGTAGATGCTTAATGCTGAGCCATCCAGGCATCCCCCAACAACACATCTTTCACAGTAAATACTGAGCATTTACAGTCTGCCAGGCACTATTCTAGAGTTGGAGACAGAAGTAAATAAAAACAAAAAAAGAAGTAAATAAAAACAAAGTATTTATCCCTTATCATTATCAGTTGAGATAATATTTCCTGGCCAGTTTACTCTGTGAGTATAATCTTCAAGACTTGAAGCATTGTGAATTATATTTATGTAATAATTTGAGGATTAACAGTGATCTCAATTTTCGAGGAAATTGTAGTCTTCGCACCTCACTACCGACCCTACCATATCACCTAGTAAACACATATATTCTTTATATTTCTTGTCTTAGGTGCTTTCCAAACCAGGACTCATGCTACTGCTTATTTGTTAAAAATAAATATTAAACATCAAAACATGAGCTGCAGTTTCAAGTAGCATACTCAATGCATATTTATTTTGTTATAGGGTTTGGAAATAGAATTCTTTTTAGTGCCAAAATAGCAAAGAAAAATATAAAACACAGTAAAGAGAATGAAGTCTAAGTTTTGACCTAAAATGCTACACATTGACTCCGATTCTTTTTGCTTTCATATGCCATGAGAGGTTTTTTTCTTTTGGCATTAAATTGACCTTATCTGTCAAATCCAAAGACTCAAGGCTGCAATACAGCATTACGCCTTTGTTCTCATAACCCTTTTACTACCTTATGTAGTTTTCAGGAAGCTAGACTTAAAAACCAATCATAACACAGTATCTTTCCACCAAAGATTTTTCCTTCACTTTAAGAGTTTTTAAATATTTTGTAATGAATTCCAACTGGGATTCATTTGAGTTGGGCAGTGAAATAAAGATCACTTAACTGGATCTTCTTGAAGAGGAAAAAAAAACCTTAGTAGAATTTATTTATTTAGACTATGTTTTTTTTGTTTGTTTGTTTTTGTTTTGTTTTGTTTTTTTAGGCTGCTATGTTTAAGAGAAATATTCTCCACCCCCTTCCACTCAGATGGGCTATTCATTAGCTAGACTGAATCACATAGCAAAAGAAGAAAGAATCTGGTTGGAAAAACCTGCCACCTCTGCAACAAAAGCAGCCAATGTACATGAAGGGTTCAATTCACTTCATGTGGTCTAGGGCTGAGTGGAGATGGCAATGGGACATCTGGAACATGGATGAACATATTTTCTGATAGAGGGTGGTAATAGTACAATTCCTCTCTGATTAGCAATCTAAAACATGCAGTCTCTTTGCACCTTTCATTTAGCTAAGGAGAGGCTGTTCCAGGTATGAACATCAAGATTCCAGGGGGAATAAATAATTCAGCTGAAATGAAAGAGGCAATAAGAATTTTAGCTCAAAGCTCAAGGAAGCACTGCACCTAGCATGTTGAGAATCAACAACACTGGAGAACTTGTTTTAGCTCTGACCTCCTATCATCAATTGCTCTTAGGGCTCAGAACATCTGATAGTGCCAGGAGAGAGGTTCATTCTTTTAAATTTCACCTTAACCCCCACCAAGTGGTGTTATACAGCCAGCAGAAAAAAATGCTAACCCTCCCTCCACCATTTCTGTAACACTTCCATCTGGGTATCCATCTGGGAGAATTTCAGAAAGTCTGGAATGTGTAGACATTTCAGATACAAATTCCCACTTTCCTTTTGCTCAATTAAAAACTGAACATTGTTACTACTTACACTTTGTTCATTCTTGCAAGTAGCTACTCTGGTCACCTGGCCAAAATAATGACCCTGTCTTTCCCTATGGAGGCTACCTGAATGATATCTACCAGAAACAAGATAAATTTATCCTAAGGTATCCTTGGAAACAGAGAACAGATTTGAACAGAGGACTAAAAGTCAGACATTACTAACTTATGTTTTTCTCCAATGGCTTTGACTTTTCCTTCTCTTGTCTGCTCCTTCAGATACCAACATCTCCTATCAAGTACACCTTCCACGATATCTTCTAAGGGCCAATTTGATTCCCAACTTCTCCATGAAGATGTCCCCTGCCAATCTAACACAGTGACTTTCTTCCTGCAAAATCGTAAAACAAACCACACATTGAGCAAAATCTTGTTTCTCTCCCACAGCACTATCACTGTTGTGCATATCCAACAAGATATTTTTTGAAAAGAGAATGTATATTAGACCTAGGTGTTGCTCTCAAGGAGCTTGTAGTCCAGCAGAGAAAATAATTATAATACAGACACAAATAGTAAAAGAAATAAAGAATGCAAAGATAAACTACTGTTCTTCACTATTTCACTTTGGATTGAGCAAAATCAGAGTAAACTTCGTGAAGAAGGTAATGTGTGCACAGCTGTGAAGGATGAATGGGTTATGTGGTTCTAGAATTGGCAGAAAGGTCATTTGACATAGGAAACAATGTGGGCTCCAAATCTAGAGAATGGAAAGTGTGGATAGTGTGTGAAAAGCACCAAATAGTTTCCTGGGATTAGCATGAAGTGATCAAGGAAGATAGCAGAAAATGAGGTTGGATAGGAAACTGGAGGGCACATAATGGAGACTGAAGAGTTTACAAATTTGTGTTCGGAAACACAGAGGTCTTCTGAGTAGAGAAGCTAAATGCTTCACGACTGTGCTTCAGGAAAGGTGACCTGGCAACACAATGTATGCTGAAATGGAGATGAAAGAGTTGGAGGATCTAGCTAGGAAGCTGTTGTATAGTTTAGAACAGGAGCGATGAGGTTGTAGCAGTGAATGTGGAGCTGACATAATGTAGAAGGACACCTGGAACTTAGACACTGACTAGAATTTGAATGGACTTGGAGGGTGGGAGAGGAGACATAGGTAACTCCAAAGTTTTCACTTCAGATGACTTGGAAAGCACTGATACATCACAACAGGGAATACAGGAGGAAGGAAAGAGGGATGATGAAGAGAACACTGAATTTAGTTGAGGACATGTTGAGTTAGAAGTGGTGGTAGTATTTTCTTGACATGTCCAGCATGCAATTGATTTTGTTCTGGAGCTCTGTACAGATCAGAGATAGAGTTACTAACCTAGAGATCATAGCTAAAAGCATAAAACTTGTTAAGGTAGAGAGAATAGTGAGAGAAAGGAGAGAGAGAGGACAACTCAACTTTGGGCTCATGTATTGAGGGAGTAGGTAATGGAAAAAGACCCAGGGAAGAAAGGAAGGAAGGTAGGAAAGAAAGAAGGAAGGAAAGAAGGCGGGAAGAAAGGGAAGGAAGGAAAGAAGGAAGGAAGGAAGGAAGGAAGGAAGGAAGGAAGGAAAGAAAGAAGGAAGGAAAGAAGGCAGGCATGCTCTGAAAACAAAGAAGAAATCCAGAAAAACATAATATTATAGAAACCAACAATGGAAAAGTTTTAATAATTTTTAAAAAAGCCATAGCTGAGCAGCCCAGGTGGCTCAGTGGTTTCGTGCCACCTTCAGCTCCGGGCATGATTCTGGAGACTTAGAATCGAGTCCCGCATTGGGTTCCCTGCATGGAGCCTGCTTCTCCCTCTGCCTGTGTCTCTGCCTCTCTCTCTATGTGTGTCTCTCATGAATAAATAAATAAAATCTTAAAAAAAAAAAAAAGCTGTAGCCAACAATGTTGAAAGCTGTAATGAGTTCCAGGAGAATTATAGAAAAATGGATGTTGGATCTGGTGTGGTGTTGACTTTGAAGAAGTCAAGCATTTTAAAGGGTTAATGAGTAAAGTAGGGAGTGGTACAGAAGAAAGACCCCTTGATTAGGAACCCAAGAACCTGAGTTCCAGCTTGGTCCTGCTGTTAGGTAGCCATATGACCTTTTACCATCTCATAAGCTGTTTCCTAGTCTTCAAAATTCTATAAAATCTCTTCTGACTCTCACTGTCAAAGATTTAAGCAAGCTAACCGTGTGCCTAAACTATACGGAAGAGTGAGCTACAAATCTTTTTTTTTTTTTTTTTAAGATTTTATTTATCTATTCATGAGAGACACACAGAGAGAGAAAGAGGCAGAGACACAGGCAGAGGGAGAAGCAGGCTCCATGCAGGAAGCCTGATGTGGGACTCGATCCCAGGTCTCCAGGATCAGGCCCTGGGCTGAAGGCGGCGCTAAACCGCTGAGCCACTCGGGCTGCCCTGAGCTACAAATCTTAATCAGATATAGATCAATTTCACTACTTGTGAAACTTGTGTAAAAGTGAGGCACTTTCTAAGTATTTCCTAATACAGAATAATTCAAACTATATTCTTCAAGTATTTTCTTCAAGTAAACCTTCCTCTACCCTCCTTCCATCACTAGTCTACTATCCTTTACTTTTAAAAACTGAGCTAAGATAATATCCCTAGTTTATCCAGCAACTTGTTCTATCACTTGAAATCAGAGGGTACCACCAAAAGCCTTTTCTGTTTGTTGAAATCTGTTGGGTAGTATTCACAATCATCTCCAAATCATGGCTTTCCAGCCATGTGATCATATACTTGTACAAGAACACTGCTGGAAACTCAATGTCTCATATCACACACTCCCCAAATTAAACCAGAAATATGTTATTCAAGAAGAACCCAGATGCACTGAAGAAAGAACATTTGCTGTATTTGGGGACCTCAACTCTATTGAGATCCCATAACAATACAAACTCAGAGTCACTGAAATGTTGACCACAAATCTTTCAGTTGGGTTCAGGCACATGGTCTAGTGATATAAATTATCACTATAATATTGACTGAATCTTATGATTAAAGTTTAAAAATACAAAGCTTTATTTTAATACACACACAGGCACACACACATACACACACAGTAGGATAGGTTAACTTTCTCTGAGACACCAGCAAATTTTCCTAGAGTTCTCATCCCTTGCCTTTCCTCCAAACAGGTATTCCATTCTTTCTCAAGAATTCTTGCTTTATTTAATTCCAAATGAATATTGTAGAAAATAAAGGAAAAATTTAAACTTTGTTTCCAAAAGAACTTACACAATTCAGCTCTGAATACAGTGGGGAAAAGGAGAAGAAAAGGACAATTAGCATCTCTTGTGCACCTGCTATATGCCAAACATGTTCACATACATTATCTCACTAAGCTTGACAATAATACTTTGTAGTAATCTTAGCTTTGGTGTTAGAGATAAGAAAAATGAGGCTCAGAGAGGTTAAGCTATCCTCTCAAGGTCAAATGGCAAGTTATAAAACTAGGATTGAAACAAGAGCTGAAACAAGCCTCCCAAGCTCAAGCATTTTCTACTCTACCACGCAGTGAGTTCAGTTTAGTGAAAAATTCACTCTTGAAAAGGTCTTAGCATTTTAGGCATTAAAGAGTATTTGTTACAATTCACTGGAGCCTCCAAATTCTGTTGTATCTGCACTGAATCCTACAAAAAAAGAAAAAGAAAAGAAAAAAACAAACAAAAACACCCCCAAAACATCACATTCTTAGCTCTCCTCCCAATTGAAATTCAGCAGTGAGGCCAGTTCCTGAGTCATGTTCGCAAAAAGCTGTCCTTGGATTCTGTTATTGAGCTCACACCCCCATTCTTGACTTCCCAAGTGGCACTGAGAAAGAGGAGGAAGAAATGTAAGAAAGTATAAGATGGGATCCTCTGACACCATGGTGGAAATTAGCACATTTCCCAGAAGACCAAGATAAAAATGCATGTGAGAAGAACAAGGGAACCAAACAGATGGGGCAATAAAATGGAGGCGGAATGAGCTCATCAGGATTTCCAGCACACGGCTGAAGTCCATACTGGGCTCGCAGCTGACCTGGGAGCCAGGAGACATAGTGAATGAGTGGGTGGTTACTATGCTGCAGCATCAGTTACACTAAAGAGATTAGGTGGAGCTGATTCACTGCTGCAGATCTGCACGACTTTTCAAGTGGAGGAAAATCTGTGGGCCCTGGTCTCTGCCACTCATAGAACAGTCCTTATGGATAGTGTGAGTCAGATATATAGGATCCTTCAGGTAGGCAATCTTGTGCTGTGAGTAAACCGAGGGCAAGCTTTCCTGTCTCAGTAACAGGTCTCAACCACAGCTACCGGGCATATTTGTGTGAAGGTTTACCTTCACAAACACCCTACCTTCCCTAACTCATCCTTGGCTACAGGTGGTTCATTAACACAAAGGACAAGGCTCCAGAATATTCGTCACATGGAACAGTGATTTTTTTTTTCAAGCTATCAGCTCTTGAGCATAGCCAGAAGGGGTCTTTGGAGAGTCTAGTCTATGCTCCTTATGTCATACACAGAAAACTGAGGTCCAAGGAAGAGAAATGACTTGCCCCAAATCACCCGGCTAGTGACAGAGTTGGCATTAAGACTCAGTCCCTCTGTTTCTAAGCCAACAGACTTTTCCCCTGTGCTAGGAAAACAAAATCAAACCCTAAATAGCATATAATACCCTTGTGAACTAAGCCCTCTAATTATACTGCCTCCAAAGGAAATAACATCTTTTAAAATGCCTCGGTCTCTCCATCTTAGGCAATTTCACTGATCATTTCTCATATCAGAATCTCTTTTGAGCAATTTAAGAGTAATTATTTTGGGATATCTGCTTTGTTATTTTTATATCTTCTTATATGCTGCTTTCTTTGTTCAGGAGAAAATTAGAATTCTGGAAATACACTTGACTATTTATTAAAGGAAGGAGCATCTATTTCAAGTGGTTGCAAGTATCAATGTATCAGTCTGCGTCAAGAATGGATATTTGGAAGAACGTAGGCTATGCTACTCTGTTTCCAGTTAAGAGCCACCTAGGTCAAAAAAAAAAAAAAAAAAAAAAAAGATCCACCTAGGTCTCAGTTAAAAAATAAAAAACAAAAAACAAACAAACAAAAACAACCTACATCAACCTATGTGTGAAAACTGAAAAGTCAAATCTTCATCTGGGTAAATCTGAACGTGTCTGGATTTAGTGCCTTACGGAATCATCAAAAATGTAATATTTTATAACATGCTCTGCAACCTTACTGCCTTCATTATTTTGCAATCTGTGGATATATGGGCTCACGGGAACTTTTGGAGTTTTCAGGGAGCTGAAATGAGGTAGGAGGAATGAGCCTGTTCAAGGTCATACATACTACGCAAAGCTGCTATATTTCCTGGTGATAGGGACCAACGGTGGCCTTAGCCCATTACCCACTCCCCCTCATCCCCACCTCATACCTTTCCTGAAAGAATATTCGAATATTCTTACCTGAACCACCATCACTTCCATTGTCCTCTGCCTTGGGTGTTGTGTAGACCGGATTTTCTATCTCTAATGTTTATCCACGGGGAGATTTTTCACGAAAAGAACTTTTCTTGTAATTTAGTAAATGTTGTCCTTGAAAACCCCACAAGTATTTACATAACAGAAGCTATTGTTTTGAAGTGCAAAACAGGTCAAAATTTGGTTTCTGGAGATTAATCACTGTGGTCTATTTTATATTATCATAATAATTTCATTTATTTTGATACAATTTGTTTTCAGAATCAACCTCGGCTTCTGAGCTCAAGCGACAAATCCATTTGTTCCTGGGATAATGGATAAGGTGATTAATGACCTTGCAAACAGGATTTCTGAAAAACACAGAGGGAAAAAAAAAATAAAGTTTCCACTTAGAATGTGCAAGTCAACCAGCTCAGTCTGTAGCTGTGCACCAAAATCTCTCCGAACTTGTTGGCAAGCCACCGCCAAGATTTTTCAAACAAATCTGCCCCTGCCTTTCGGGGTTTCTGTCCATATCTGGGCTCTCCAAGAACGTGGGGACAGGGGCCTCGCCTTGGGAAACCGGAGCTTCGAGCGGCGAGCTCTCGAGGGTGGGGCCCTGCTTCACAGCGCGGGAGCACAGCGAGGGCCGGGCTCAAGGAGCCCCCGGGGCACAGGGCTCGCAGGGTAAGGTCAGCACCTGCCGGGCTGCCGGCCGCCCAGCCCCGGACAGCTCCGCGGGCGGCCGCGCGACTTGGGCCGCCCCGCCCCGCCCGCCCAGTCTCCCCAGGTGGGGGCGGCGTGCGCGCCAGGCAGTGCGGGCGCCCCCTCCGCGCGTTTCCGGTCCCCGCCGCCCTGAGAAGTCCTCCCCGGCGGCCGGGGGCGGCGGGAGACCGGGAGGCGGACGTGCACGCGGGGGGGCGGGGGGAGGGCGGCCGTCGCGCGTCTCCTTCCCGCCTTCACGGCGAGGCGGCGGGCGCGGTCCTGCCAAGGAGGCCCGCGCGGCCCGCGGGGGGCTCTCGACGGCAGCCGCGAGTTGGAGGTCCTCTGGGGCTGCCCCCCACTCCTCTCACTCGGGAGTGACTGAAGCGAGGCCTGGCGCCGCTCCAGAAGCCGCTCCGGGAAAGCCGCCGGCTTCTCTTCAGACCGCGACGCTCGCGTCCTCGGGCGGGTCCGAGGGACACCTGGACTCGCCGGCCGGGGCTCGAGAAGGCACCTGGGGCGGCTTTGCTGGCATTATTTTTTTTTTTCTCGTTTTACCTCCGTGCTCTCTTCCTGGGGAGCGCGGGGAGCCGGGACCCCGCGCTCGCGCCCCCGGCTCGGGCCCACACACGCGCCCGCCCGCCCGCCAGCCGAGAGAGGGCGCCCCCGCCCCGCCCCCTCGCTGACGCGCGCCCAGCCGGGCCAATCAGAGCTCGCGGCGCTGCGCCCCACGCGCCGGCCCCCCCCACCCCCAGCTTAAGAAAGGGCGCGCGGGCCCGTTCGGACCAGAGCGCTGCGCCGGGCGGGCTGCGTGAGGGCCGCGGCTCCCGCGCTAGGGCTGCCCTCGAGCTGCGCGCCCCGCCGCAGCCCGCGGAGGAGCCGCCTACGCCGCGCGCCCCGACGGCCGATGCTGGAGTGAGCGCTGCGGCGGGGGGATGCTGGTGCTGCTGGCCGCCGGCGTGGCGCTCGCCGTGGCCGCCGCCGCCGCCGCCCAGGACGGCCCGGCGCCCGGCAGCCGCTTCGTGTGCACCGCGCTGCCCCCGGAGGCGGCGCGCGCCGGTTGCCCGTTGCCCGCGATGCCCATGCAGGGCGGCGCGCTGAGCCCCGAGGAGGAGCTGCGGGCCGCGGTGTTGCAGCTGCGCGAAACCGTCGTGCAGCAGAAGGAGACGCTGGGCGCGCAGCGCGAGGCCATCCGCGAGCTCACGGGCAAGCTGGCGCGCTGCGAGGGGCTGGCGGGCGGCAAGGCGCCGGGGCGGGCGGCCACGGGCAAGGACACCATGGGCGATCTGCCGCGGGACCCGGGCCACGTCGTGGAGCAGCTCAGCCGCTCGCTGCAGACCCTCAAGGACCGCCTGGAGAGCCTCGAGGTAGCCGGGTGCGGGGATGCGAGGTGGGGAGGGTCCGAGGCGCGGGGCGGAGATGGGGCGCGTGGTCCTGCCCGCCAGGCGGTGCCGGCCACTAGCGAGCTGGTCTTGGGCTCAGGCGGTTTCTCGGTCGGGCTCCAGAACTCACTGGCGGGGCTCACATCCCGCCCCCACCGCGCCTCTAGCTGGACGGAAAGGGTTAAACGTGCCCCCACCCCCGGACTGTCCGCCGAGTGGCCGGTCACCTCCCGAGGTCCGGGTGAGCGGACCGGGACGGCCTCTTCTCCCTTCGGGGAAATCTCCCCGTCCCCCGGGGCCGGACGCGCTCCCGGAGGCTGTGCCGGGTGACCCGAGGCTGCCGCGTGCGGTCAGCTGCCCCGGGCGTCCCGCGTTTCCTTGAATACATCAGGTCGGGCTGGACCCGAGCCGGCTGAGACCAGAGGGTGTCGGCGGGAAGGCGAGCGCGGGCGGGTCCCGGGCCACACACTGGTGGGCGCCTTGATGGAAAGCTGGTTTTAACTTCAAAGCCGCTCTGTCCGCCAATCGCGCGGTTCTAAGGTGCCCTTACTGGCTGCTTTGGGGGAAGGGACCTCATTCCGTTTCCCTCTTGGAAGGTGTCTGCAGTTTGGAACTTTGCAAGACAAATCCTCATTTAACTTCCATCTGTACTTTCGAACCCTTTTTAAGAAGCGGGGACGTTTCTATCAGAAACGTTTACCAAAATGCTTCATTAGCAAAACTAGGTTTCAATTACAGGTGGTGATTATTGCGAAATTATTTGAGGATTTCCTGTGGCATGAAGGCTAAATACAGTATTTCCAGCATCTGTATTATTGCTTGAATCCTCATGATTAATAGCAGCTAACATTTCTAGTTTACTAAATATACACCGGGCGTGTTATCTAATTTTAACCCTTGCGGCAGTCTTTTGAGGCAGATCCTCTTAACTGCATTTTACCATTTGGAATGCTTAGAAAGGGGGGTGAATAGCTTGCCAAGGATTCATGGCGAGGCAGTGGCAGACTGCCTCCAGAGCCAGCATGATGGTCGAGGAGTAAAAGACATAGGAAGTGAGGATTTAGAAACAGCATTCAAAGCAGAGATTCCTGGAATTCAGAACTGTCGTGTTTTAGGTCTCTCATTTCCCAGTAACATCTCTGCAAGCGTAGTTATTCACCTTTGTGCCATGTCAGGGCTTGGGGGCTGTTTTCACATCTAGATGGAAGCTTTGAGTACCATTTGGTTAACTGTTTTGTTGTTGTTGTTTTTTAATCTCAACTGTGTTGTCTTTACCCGAGAATGATAGACAGTGCTTAAATTTTTTACTTTTTATCAAGGGAAGGAAAATGAAATTCATAAGTTTCAGATACTGCCACAAAGTAATTCTTGTTTGACTTTGAAATCCTTCCCGTACAAACAAGAAAAAAGCATCAATGTAGTGCTCCCCTTCGTGCCAACAGCACGATTTAGTACTCCCGTTCTGGAAGCTTCTCCCTGGTGTGGTTGAGCTTTCAGAGCTACATTTCACAATTTCTTTCTAAATGGCCTTAATACTTCTCCCTTATGTGTCCCTCTCCCCATGTAAAAGCACCAGCTCCGAGTGAATGTGTCCAATGCAGTGCTGCCCAGCGACTTCCGAGAGGTGCTCCAGCAGCGGCTGGGGGAGCTGGAGAGGCAGCTGCTGCGCAAAGTGGCGGAGCTAGAGGATGAGAAGTCCCTGCTCCACAATGAGACCTCCGCTCACCGACAGAAAACCGAGAGCGCCCTGAACGCTCTGCTGCAGAGGGTGACGGAGCTGGAGCGGGGTGAGTTCTGGGTGAGCTCCTCTGTTGCCCTCTGGCTGGTGTCCCTCCCAGCCCCCCACCCCATTGTCTTGGTGTTGGGCTGCAGTGTGAGGGCCAAATAGGCAGCAGCAGAGAAGGGGGAATTGTGGGGGTGGCCTTACAGACTGGCCGCTAGGGCCTTTGGGAGTCATGACCCCTGCTTGCTGACTCTTGGCACTCAGCTCTGCTGCTGTTTGCTGGGACCAGCTCTGAGGCTGCTCTTGGGTCCGCTCTGAACCTCCCTGTCCTAGGTGCGGAAAACCACAGCGTTCCTTACCAGTCCGGCAGCTCTCCACTTTGCCTTCTCTGCTTCTCAAATTAAGTGTTGTTTTTTCAGCTTGAAGCATCTCCCGGACACAGAGGTTTAGGGTTTCTGCCTTACAGTTGCCCAGCTTAACGGCCATGTCGACACATCTTCCGATTTGGACACCCTAAGGGGCCTATTGTTGCTGGGAGTGGCCTGGCTTCCATCCCTTGCAGGCAGACCCAGGGGGTGTCTGCAGAGACATGGCACCTCGAGGAGGTGACTTGTGGCTGTTTGAACAAACAATAAGCGTGATTGAGGATGGTCCTCTCAGGAATGAGCCCCACCCCCAGCCCGCTGGTGTTATCCACGGGAAAGCCAGTGCCCTCAGGACCAGCTTGGACAAACAATCTAACCCTGTCCTCCTGCCATGTGGACCTTTCAGCCACTTTTTAGCTAGTCCTGGAAGTGGATTCTGAGTATCACACTATGGTGGGTAAATTCCTTCCACAGGGCACAGGAAAGGAGGGATCAAAGGGCCCTAAGTAATCCACACTGCATCGTCAACCCCCGAGACTGCCAGGTGGCCCAGGAGTGAAGTTTTAAGTTTGCTGGTAGTGGCTATGAGATTGTAATCTTTTCAGATTCACCAATGTGACAAAGACAGTTTCTCATTACTCCATTTTATGAACTGATAGGAGAACGTCCAGTTAGGCCTTTAGTGATGCCTGCAGAGGACAGCCAGATGATCAAGGGGAAGGTATTTCTGTTCCATTTTAGAGCAGCTCCCCAGAAGTCACAGGGTCTCCTTCATACTTTCCTGTTTTCTTCCTCCAGAAAAGTTTCTTCTTCCTTCCTTGTCCTTCTCAGAAAGGGGTGGGTGACTTAGCTGTTAGACTTGGATTCTTGAGTTTCTGAAAAAACGTCCTCTCTGCCTCACCTCCGTTGCTGGGTGACCTCAGGAAACTCATTAGGTCTCAAGAGCCTTCCCTGAAGGCAGAGCCTTGCAGACAGGAGAACAGAATGGCCGTATTGGGTCCAAGGTGAGGGTGGCACTTGCCTTGCCTTTCCCCTGCCTCCCCCACAGTGGAACCTGGGGACATGCAGGGGTCCCGAACAGGCACACTACAGTCCCTTAGTATCTTGCCTGGGATAGCTGTAGAATGAAAAGAGAGCTTCACCAGAGAACTTGGTGGCTGTGTACCTTGCTTGGCATGGTGGCTTAATTGCTACCAGGATGTAGGTTAATAACCTGCTGAGTTAGAGTGGAGTGGTGCCAGGCAGCGTGCCAAGCACATCACCCCTGTGAGATAGGGCTTCTCTTATATCTGTTACGCAGATGAGAAAAATGCTCCAAAGCTTTCAGCTGGAGGGTGTCCTCTGGGGAGGGGAACAGAGGTGGGGCCTGGGCTGGCAGCTAGTGAGCAGCCACATGGCTTTGACCACCCAGGAGCTGCCACCTTGTGACTGTCCCTCCCATGCCCAGACCGATTCCAGCACCCACACTCTGGATACCTAGGTTTTACAGGGAGCTCTCAGCTCATCTGGCACAGAGAGGTGGTCTATGGTCTCACTAGGGCCTGGCTCCATAGGCCAGGGCCTCTGACTGGCCTGCTTATGAGCCGCCAGGACCCGGTACTCACCCACCTTGAGAACTCTGGAATCCTTCAGCGTGCTCCATCCAGCCCTGGGATGAGCAAAGTGATCATTTGCCAACCAGTTTGTCTTCTGGGTCATTCTGAGTTTATTTGTGGAGAGAGTAAAGGGATATATAAACTCCCCGCCCCTAAATCTAGACCATGAGAGGAACATACACAGTTCCTCAAAGCATTCTGCGGAGCCCAGAGGAAATGGACCTCAGGCATATGCAAAGTAGGGGGCTTTGGGGACTCTGGCCTCTGTCCAGCATCTCCGGCCCGGGAAGCGCCTGTTCTGGGCCAGGCACCAGGCTGTGACTTCTGCACTCTGTATCTTCTTGTAACCCTTACAACAACCGTGTGAGGTCGGTATTAGCTATAGATGAAGGACTGAGAGAGCTAAGTGATACGTGTATTCACGTGTCCAACAGAGCTGGGGCTGAACTTGGTGGGGACCCCAGAGCATGAGAGGCCCGGGAGCTACAGCCTGGAGCGGCATGTTGGCTCCAGCCCTGCTGAGCAGGAGGCTCCCCAGAGCCCAGGGTGAGCAGCCAGCGCTACATGTGAATGCTTGTGCTGCCTGACCCCAGGGGTGCTTGTTTTCTTTGTCATAGGACCCTGCTCATATGCAGGGGTCTGTAGGTTCCGGGCCAGCTGGCCAGGCACAGCCCACCTTCAAGTTGACATAAACGTTGCCACTGAGAAGAGAAAACCCTTTTCTTTTTGGCCCCAGCTGCCCCCCGTTTTCACTTGTCTGCCACCTGCAGCCTCTGATTTATTGGTCAGGCTTTTTAATGCCTTAATTGGTTTTGACGAAGATTCCTCTGAACCTCCAAGCTGTTGGTATAAATAGAGGGCACCAGCTTTCGGGGTGTGGGCCCGTCCTCTGCCCCTTGGCTCTCCCAGGTCTAATTAAACCTATCTGTTGTCACCTAGCTAATGATATTACCGACACCGAGCCTTATTAAATCAGCAGGACTGCCCACCTGCAAGGATAGAAGCCATTTCTCTTTATTAGCTAATCATGCCTTCGTGAAGAACATGACCATTTGCAAATTAAATATTAGCAGCTACACGTGGTCGAAAGAGGGACTTCAGCTCCCTGCTCTGTCATTCATTAGATTTGTGGCCAGGGGTCAGTCACCCCACCTCTCTGAGCCTCGCTGCCTTGGCTATACTGTACAGCCTCCAGGATCAAGGGTGGGGCTTTCTAGTCTCCCTCAGCCTAACATGGGGTCAGTCCCAGCCTGTACCCTGCCAGGTCCCCTGTGGCTCCCCCAGGGTGACCAAGTCTTCCCAGCCTTTGCAAGGTACCCGGTGGCTCTGAAGACTGGGAGGTCAGGATGGGCCAGGCAAGACTGTGCACGCAGCAGATATGAGTGAACAGTACCCACGGAACCCAGATTCTAGTATTTCTCTACTGCCTATTTCAGAGAGGTTGAAGGGGTGATGCTGGGCCCTTGGCTTTTCTTTGCGGGTCTTCCTTGGATGGGTGTGAACCGTGGCACCCAAGAGCTTCTCATGTGTTTGTTACTATGAAAGCAAATGAGTTTCTCCACTGCAGTGGAGGAAGGCTCATCCATTCTGGCTTCCATTCTACAGAAGGGGCTGATTCATCCACTCAAGACACAGGCACTTTGGTTCCATCAGCTCTGGGTCCAGAGAGCTGCCTGTTTTTCACACTGAGTCCAGCCGGCCCCTCATGGATAGCTGATAAATACTTGTGAACAAGTGAAGGGTGTTTGGGCTCCTTCATCAGAAGCATCTCATTTGGTGTTTCTGCTATGACAGCTCACAGAATCAGGTGATACTCTGCACACTTCAGAATCTATGATAATTGGAGACAGGGAATCGGCTTCCATGTGTTTATTTTTGTCGTTAATTTTGAGCTTAAATCAAAACTACTAAAAATTAGACTTGTTTAAGAGTATCCGTCGCTTTCAAAGACCATGGAGGCACCATTTAATTGAGGACAGTTGGGGGTGGGAGGCTCATCTGTCCTAGGTGGGCCCCAAAGGCTCAAGACTCTGACCAGGGTCATTAACCTCCCCAGGAAGGTTACCTCTCTATTTCTCTGCCTCTAACTGGTTCCAAACTGTAGGAAATGCTCAACAGACACAATCTTCTCTTGAGGCAAGGGCAAATTATGTGCAGAGTGGTTCATGGGAGGGATTTAGTCCAAAAAGCCACTTCTGAGTTAGTTGTAGTGTGCAGACACCAATGTGGACTCTGCCTGGGTGGCAGTGGTTCTTTAGGGTGAGAAGTGACAGGGGTTTACAGGCTTGAGTGTGCATTGAGTCCCTGGGTCCCTGCTAAGACTTCCTGCCTCTAAGCTCAATCCAGCGGGACTGTGCCCCTGTCCTGGCTAAAGGAGCTGCAGGGACCAGGATTTCAAGAAAAGAGGTGAAGAAGGGTTTTCTGGCTTAATTTAACCAGAAAGTTAGATCTAGCTTGCCTTACCCCCTTCCTCAAGCTTTCCAGAGCAAGGATGCTCTTGTTAATTCCTAGACTTGTAGCACTTTCAACAGGGGCTTCCCAGTAGCTGATGCCCTATTGTTTGAAGGACCAGCGTGGGGGGAAGTTGGGGTCCAGCTGAACTGTCGCTGGGCTGCTCTGGCAGGGAGTAGACTAACCCCCTTGGCCTCTGTTCCCCACCCTCCAGGCAACAGTGCTTTCAAGTCTCCCGATGCATTCAAGGTCTCCCTCCCTCTCCGGACAAACTACCTGTATGGCAAGATCAAGAAAACACTGCCTGAACTGTATGCCTTCACCATTTGCCTGTGGCTGCGATCCAGCGCTTTGCCGGGCATTGGCACCCCGTTCTCTTATGCGGTACCCGGGCAGGCCAATGAGATTGTGCTGATAGAATGGGGTAACAACCCCATTGAGCTGCTCATCAATGACAAGGTGAGGCCTGCTTGGACTGCCACCACCCCCATTGCGGGATGTGATAGCATCTGACTGCCAGCTAGGGCTATCCTCCTTGGGGTGGGGACAGCTCTGCACTGACTCAGCCTCACCCTGGCCAGCTGACCAGGTAGGGGTGGGCATCTATAGCTTGTAGAGATCCAAGCTGTGAAGTCTGCCCTGGACCCCGTCTAGCTACCCCTAGTCTGGCCTAGAAGTGGCCATGGGGTCCAGGCCAGACATCACAGAAGGACTAGAACTCAGGTCCCTGTGGCTATTCCCAGGGCCATACAGATTAGAGGATCAGATATGTGTGTCTCCCTCTGTGGGATATTTATCAGTGTATCTTTTTGGGTGGTCTATTGAGATAAAATATATATACAGTAAAACTTAAGAGTTTTTGGTGAACAGTCTGACCAGTTTTTATAGCTGCATGTGGTTGTGTGACCACCACAATTAAAATCTGTAAGTGTTTCATTCCTCTCCCTCCCCCCACCAAATCTCCTTGTTCCCCTTTGTAGTCCACTCCTGCCCCTCCTCCACCCATGACAGCCACTCATCTCTTCTGTCCCTGTAGTCTGGCTTTGACCAGAGTAAATGTCCCTTTCTAACAGACTGGCTGGTTTTGACATTCAAGAGTGTGATCTTCTCAAGGACTCCACCCTGGGCACCTGCAAGACCTCCAGGAGCCCCACTTAAACTTCATTCTGAAGTCAGATTCAGTGTCACCAAACAAATGTATCCTCACTAGAACCAAGCATCTGCATGGATGCTCCAGTTCCCTGCTGCCTCTACCCTGGCTCCTCACTCTGCTATTTTCCAACCGGCCTGGGTGTAGTTTAAGTGGGAAGTGCTGTGGAATCTCCCTGCTGGGCCCCTTCTAGTGGTGACCATGTCCCAGGGATTGACAATTAACCAGGGATTAATTGTTCTAAATAATGCCCTTGAACACAACATGGCCCAGAACCTTGTTTTCCTCTTGGGTTAGGTGGCACGTAAACAGCCAGTTCCCTGTGTTGCTAGGACACCAGCAGTAACAACAGGATGGCACCCAGCTGGGCGGGTCTGTAGTACTACCGGGACATGACGTCGGTCAGAGATGCCCTCCCTCTGGTTCTCAATGAGGGTCCCTGTGTGTACCCTCCAGCACACACTCCCACATAATTGCAGGGTTTTGGTCTCCTGCACAGGAGTACATAAACACACAGTCCCCAAGCGCCGTAATAGAATTTTAGCCCCTGCCTAGAGTGTAGATGCCTAGTCTGTTTCCCAAGGGACAGATTTGCCCATGTTGTCCACATAGAGAAGGGGAGACCAGCAGGGGCCCTGCCTGATGGGAGCAGCAGACCTCTGGGACCTCTGCAGGTCAGACTTCTGGAGACCCTATGGGGGCCCTCACCTGCGTGTTGGTATCCACAGGTTGCACAGCTGCCCCTGTTTGTCAGTGATGGCAAGTGGCACCATATCTGTATCACCTGGACGACACGGGACGGCATGTGGGAAGCTTTCCAGGATGGGGAGAAACTCGGCACTGGGGAGAACCTGGCTCCCTGGCACCCCATCAAGCCAGGGGGTGTACTGATCCTTGGGCAGGAACAGGTGAGTGCAGGGGGTGTGAGATGGGCATGCACTAGCCAGCCAAGCCCACAGGGCTGTGCTTGCAGGCTGCCCCTCTTCCCTTCGCCCACCCCACACCCATCTCCTTGTCACCCCCACCCCCCCCACCCCCATTCCCCATCCTGCTGTCTGCCTGGCAGATGTGGCTAGTGTGGCTTGAGAGCCCCATGTGCTGTCTGTCTTGTGGCCTGAGGGGCAGAGGGTGGGGGACCAGGATGGTGTGGTGGGTTCAGAGAGATTCCAGAATGGAGTCCAACACAGGTGATCAGGAGTGTCTCTGGGGTCATGCTGTCATGGAGTGACTGGGTTCTCTTCAGGCATTTGCCCTCTACCAGGCACAGCATTGATTCAGGGTGCCAGGGGCTGATCTGGCATCTTCCAGGAACTGCTGGCTCTGTGTTTTGGGGCACTTAGGGCATACTGTGGGGTGCTCAGCCCTTTGGGCGAGATGGGGGTGGGAAAGTGACTTCAGAAGCTGCCCTCAAGAAACCCCCCTGGGAGACAAAACCGTAAGGAGTTTGTTTGCTCCTGGGCAGGTAAGAGTTGATGTTTCAGCCTGTGTTTGAGATTTGCTGACAGCTGGCTCCTTGCCTCACTTCCTCCCTGGGAGAGGCTGGGAGTCCGGACACCTGAATTTCATGCTAGCTTTGGGACCTTGGGCACATGTCTTTCTACTCTAGCTTTGAGGTGTCCAGAGCTCCGGAATGTGCAGGAAGGGGGTGGGGGGTGGGTGGGGGAGTGGCCAGCATTGGAGGGAGTTGGGAAACCGCCTCAGGCTCCACCTCTCCCTCTATAGTTGGCATCCCTTCCCAGTGGCTGGCCGTTCACAGTCCAGAATTAGTGGATGTCTGCTTTTTGACCTACGCCAATGAGGTTCTGTTTCACCTCCTTCCAGGACACTGTTGGGGGCAGGTTCGATGCTACGCAGGCGTTCGTGGGGGAGCTCAGCCAGTTCAACATCTGGGACCGCGTCCTTCGTGCACAGGAAATTATCAACATTGCCAACTGCTCCACGAACATGCCCGGCAACATCATACCCTGGGTGGACAACAATGTTGATGTGTTTGGAGGGGCTTCGAAGTGGCCTGTGGAGACCTGCGAGGAGCGTCTCCTTGACTTGTAGCTACTTTCTGCTCTGTCTAGGAGGCCAGGGCTGGGCTATTGCCATCGGAAGTGCAAGGCCACCTCCTCCCCCAGTTAAACTGTGTACAAAGCCCCTGCCAGAATGGGCTGGGGCCCCCAAAGCTCATTCCCAGGGAATCTCAAAGGCCGAGGCTCTGTGGCAGCGCTTGTCACTGGATTCTTTGTTCTTTCCTGAGATTGTGTTGTGGTCAGGGGGGAGGGGGAAGAAGCCCTGAGCTGCAGGTGGGCAAATCTGACTGCCTACTGGGGGAGGGACGGGGGCGCAGGGGGATCGAGGCCCCTGAGGCTCCATGCAGAGCCCCTGAAATTGCTAGTGCACTGTAGCTTTGCCCGCCCTCCTGGATCCCCGATGTCTCGTGTGCACCTTCCATCTGTCCCTTTTAAAGGCTGTGCGGCCATCCTGCTGGAGTATCTGTGTCCCTTGTGTGATAAGTGTACCCTGCTGTCCCTTGAGCACGCAGCAAAGCAGCCCCCGCCGCCCACAGAAGGACTTTTCTCTTGGTGTTCTTTACGCCGTGAGGAACTCTTCCGCTGGAGGATGGAGGAGGGCAGGGTGCCCAGACATGGCCCTGCCTTTGCCAAGGTGGAGGGGGCTGGGAGCAGAACCCATAAGGAGTTCTGGAGGAGGGCCGAGGCAGCTGTCCCTCCCAGTCCGTCACCTCTCCCTCAGACTGATGCTTTGATGGAATCAGCGCTGGGAATGGCTTCTTTGAAAAGCCTCTTTTCTCCACGGTGCCAAAAGTTCAGTTGCAGCTTCTATAACCATTCGATATGGCCAGGGGGGATTTATTTTTTCCCAACAGAGAAGAACAGCCATTAGCAGCCTTCCATTTTTGATGTCTCGCCCCACTGTGAGGAATGTGCTAGTTTTAATTCACGTTGATTCCTGTAAGCATTTGACTGTCTCAAGTATTTCCCCCAGAACTTTTTCAGGAAATGGAAGTCATTTGGCTGATATTTGCTTAATGACTCCAGACTGCTTAAATTATTGGATAGAGATAGTAATTTATTTTAAGGACAAAGTGACAAAGTGGGGAAATTTATAAAGCTAAATATTATATATTTTATTTTTCATACATGTTTGAAGTGCAAATCTGTGGAAATTCCATGTGTAGGACCAAGTTGACATGCCCATCCTAACGTTGTATGCTACAAGAACTCTTCTGATGGTGGAATTTTGATTAAAGTGCAATGGAAGATGCCTCAGTTTCTGTTTGCTCTGTGTCTGGGGCTGAGGGTACGGGGGTGGGGCACTGCCACAGTTGGCAGGTCTGGCGCCTGTGCCTGGTGGACCCAGGACCACTAGCGGGCTTGGAGGGAGTCATGCCCTTCCCTCCTCAATGCCAGGCCCGGATCAATGCCAGGCCCAGACTGCAGATGTCCCCCAGGTTTTGCCTAGCCCCCCAGTCTCCAGCCGGCCACTGTCTTCTCAACCAGGAATCACACTTACCTAGATGACACCTCCCTGCCCCAGGCCTGACATCTGTTTGCCACCTACTCTGTGTTCTACCATACATCCCCGTTCATTCCTCCAAAGAGCCCCCTGAAAGGGAATCCCAGTTTACATGAATACTTGGAACGATTAAACAGTGACTTGGATCACATGGCTAGTTAAGGGTCAAGTGGGCCTGTGGCTCTGGAAGCCTTGCCCCTGTTGTGATTACCATCATGATGGCATGGCTGACTGGGAGCCAGGGCTCACTGCTGCTGCTCAGCATCACCAGTATTATACAGTATCGCTCACCCCGGAAAACTCAAAACTCAAAATGGTTTCTACTGAATGTATGTTGCTTTCACACCATCATGAAGTAAAAAAATTCTAAGTCAAGCCCCTGTAAGCCAAGGACCATCTGTACACTGAAAGTTCCATAACACTATTATTATTTGATTTTCCTTTTTTAAAATATAGAACAATAATTTGAGAGAAAGAGGGCCTAAAAAAACCGAAATATATCTGTGTTCGTAGATTAAGACTTAATACCATCAGGATTGCTGTTGTGGACACGTGGTGGGATAAATTTGATTCCAATATCCAGTCTGATGACACCCCACACACCCCAAGAGGGTATGAAAAGGTGGATCCTATAATGAGACTTTCTGGGGAGACCAAGGTGGTGCCCACATAGGTCTGAAAATGTCTTGAGAGAGCAGAGAATGAAGACAGGCTTGGTTTCTTCTGGTGGTTAGGGAGTACAACCAGAGTGATGCTTTCACTGTGTGGTTTGTACATCCTCCCCCTCCAGCCTCTTTTTCTAAAGGAAAAAGAATTGAGGCTCTCATTACTCACCCAGATGTGGGGCATGTCAGGAAGAGGAGAGGTGAGGCTTAAAAGCTGTCAGCAGTCAAACATCAAAAACTGTAGGCATGTTATTACAATTCACCTCAGATGTTTGATTGATGGCTGACATATGCCATGTTGCATTTAATCGAATTTGAACTTGTTGAAGTCATTATGAGGTCTGTAGCTTGAAGCAGGTAGGGGAGGTGGGAATTTGGTTGAATGCCCGTTCAAGGGCCCAGAACTATGTATTTGAGAAGTGCAATGAGTATCTTAATGAGTATCAATGAGTATCAATAATCATCTTGATTATTAATAAGATCTGGAACTCTGAAGGAGAGGAGTATCTTGGAAAGAGATCTTGTGTTGTGGCTTTAGCAAGTAAGAGAGATATTTATGCTCTTGAGTTATGTTTTGAGTATCCGTGAGACAAGAGATTCCCAGAGTTCTTTACTCTAAAAGGGGCAATCTGGCTCAAGAGTCAAAGAATATACACAGGGGTCACTTGTTGGTCAGGGCCTTCAGTGCTAAGATGAGTCTGAAGTTTAGGGTCAGCTGTGCTTGAACCCTGGGTCCTAGTATTCTTCAGGGAGATCCTGGTTAAGGGATAAGAAACAGCAGCTCCCCATGGAACTCTAGCAGGTGTCACGGTGGTGATGCCATCTGTAAAGCATATGAACTCCCCTTGCTATGTACTCAGCTGATGGCAAGTGACTTCAAGGGGTACGAGAGAGGGGTGACCTTCAGCACCGAGGCATCTGGGAAGGGGACTGAGGACAGGAAAGGCCACCCCCTATTGTAGATGGGATGTGAGAGGGCCCAGGGTTAGCTCTGCTTTGTGGCAAAAAAATAGCCTGGGTGGCCATGCCGAAATTATTGCCGGGGTGTTGCTTTTATGACCCAAGATATATGGACAGCTGGGTATGAGGTCACAGGCCAGGGCCTCTGACGGCTTCTATTTCCAGCATCTCATGGTATGCAACCTGCAGTTGCAGCTCTAATGGCCTATAGTGCGAGGCCAAGGAGTTTCTTATATCTGAAGCCCATGGGTAACGTAGAGGGTCCAGAGGCCCCAGGAGTCATGAGAGGAAATTGCTGAAGCCTCTGTAGTGAAGGACTCTCTGGGGACATCGTTGGGAATGTCTGTATTGCAATTCCGATGGATTTAGAGCCTTTTGTTGGGGGGCCCCCACCTGAGGAGGGCGATGTGCAAGTAACAGCACAAGTGAGTTTAACAAAATTTGCAAATGCAGAATGTGCTGCTTCCAGAACCCAGAAGAGTCCTAGAAGATGTGAGGCTAGTTTTAATATTTGGATGCTGAGAAAGACGGTAGCTTTTTTTTTTTTCAGTGTCAGAGATCTAGAGTGGCTTTCAGTTTATCAAAAAATTTTTTAGGGATTTAGCGGAGGTTTCAGGGTCTTGTGCTAGTGGGGGAGGAGGGACAGTGATCTGCTAGAATTGAATTAAAGCACAGGATTCAATTTGACATACACGACTAAGTCTGTGCCAAGACATATGACCAAGGGCCGTTTGCAGGATTGGCCCTTTGCCAATCTTACATTCCTGTCGAAAATGCCAATTATCTAAACTCCGACTTGGACCAGTTAAATCTATAAGGGTAACTCCCAAACTGGGCTGCAATTGGCTTGAGGGCAGGGAAGGGACACTGGCTTGGGATTTTAATGACGGCTAGAAGGTGGGACTGGGGTGAAGTTTCTGTGTATAGTTTGAACTTCCCACCTACACTAAGGGAGAGCACTCCTGGTCTTTGTCACCAGAGAGAGGGTGAGGCAAATGTCAAAAAATGCAGTTAGAGGACTTACTACAATAATAGTACTCCCCAAATGAATCTACAGATTTAACACTATCCCTATTAAAAAGCCACCCTTTTTCCCCCCAGAAACTGATAGGCCAATCCCAAAATTGGTATGAAAAAATAAGTGACCCAGAATAGCTAAAACAATCTTGAAAAGAGAACAAAGTTGAAATTTTTTATTTCCAAAGTGACTGCAAAGCTATACTAACAAGACTGTGTAGTCCTAGCTTAGGGATAGATCTATGGATTAATGGAATAGTTTCAGAGTACAGAAATAAATCTATACATTTATGGTCAATTGATTTTTGAAAAAAAATACTAACTAAGACCAGCCAGTGAGGGAAGAAGAGTCTTCAACAAATCCTGCTGGGACAGTAGATTTCCACATGCAAAAAAAAATGAAGCTTGGGGATCCCTGGGTGGCTCAGTGGTTTAGCGCTGCCTTTGGCCCAGGGCACGATCCTGGAGTCCTGAGATCGTCCACATCAGGCTCCCAGCATGGAGCCTGCTTCTCCCTCTGCCTGTGTCTCTGCCTCTCTCTGCCTCTTTCTCTCATGAATAAATAAATAAAATCTTTAAAAAAAATGAAGCTGGATTTCTACCTCACACCATATATAGAAATTAGCTCCATAGATCAAAGACCTAAACTTAAGTGCTGAAAGTATAGACCCACAGAAGAAAATATAGATGTAAATATTTGTGACATTGGATTAGATACTGATTTCTTAGATATGACATCCAAAACACAAGCAACCAAAAGGAAAATTGATAAATCGAACTTTACCAAAAGTAAACTTTTTCTGCTTCAAAGAACACTGTGAAAAGGTGAAAAGACTACCCAGAGAATAAGAGAAAATATTTGAATCGTATATCTGATAAGAAACTTATATCCAGAGTATGTAAAGTACTCAACAGCTCAATAACAAAAGTGGACAAGTAATCCAATATAAAAGTGAGCAAAATATTTTAGTAGATCTTGCTCCAGAGAAGGTATACAAATGACCAACAACATAGGCAAAAATACTCAATATAATCAGTCATCAAGGAAATGCAAATTAAAGCCACAAGGAGATACCACTTCACATCCCCCGGGGCAGTTCAGTTGTAATTAAAAAAAAATAAGTAAATAAGTAATGTGTTGGTGAAAGGGTAGAGAAATTGGAACCCTTGTACATAGTTGGTAGGAATGTAAAATGGTGCAGCCACTTTTGGAAAGCATTTTGTCAGTTCCTCAAAAAATTGTGAACAGGGTTACCATATGAATTCAGCAACTCCACTCCTAAGTATATACTAGAGAGAATTGATAGCATATACCCACGCAAAACTGACACACGAATGTTCACAGCAGTGTTATTCACGATAGCCAAAAAGTAGAAACAACCCAAATGCCTATCAGCTGATGAATGGATCAAAAAAAATTGTGATGTATCCATACAATGGAGTATTCTGCAATAAAAAGGAATGAATTACTGATATATACTATAATATGGGTAAACTAGGCACAAAGAGTCACATATTGTATGATGCGTTTATAATAAAATGTACAGGATAGGCAAATCTATAATCGATTAAGCAATAATCGTCTTATTTCTATTCAACAATAGAAAAAGTAGATTAGTGGTTGATGTGGGCTGGGGTTAGGTGTAGGGATAGAGGGAAGTGGGGAGTGACTGCTCGTGGATAGGGAGTTTCTTTCTAGGGTGTTAAAAACATTCTCAAATGGATCACGGTGACGGTTGCAAAAATCTGAATATTTTTAAAACTACTGAATTGTACACTGTAGAATTAAGGGTGCATTTTATGGCATGCAAATTATATCTCCACTTTTAAAAAGAAAGAAGTGAGGTTTTGGACCTAAGCAGGTGGTAGATAGCATTTCCTGAAATGGGGAGATAGAGGAGGACAAAATGCAGGTTTGAGAGGGAGGAGAATCAAGAGTTCTGTTTTGAACATAGGTCCAACAACAACACATGTGCCTACAACACATTTTTGTGGAGCTGTCTAGTGGGCAGTTGGCTTTTGCAAGAGGTCAGCTGTAGAAATTAAAATCAGAGTTAAGGGCAGCCCGGGTGGCTCAGTGGTTTAGTGCCTGCCTTCGGCCCAGGGCATGATCCTGGAGTCCTGGGATCGAGTCCCACGTCGGGCTCCCTGCAAGGAGCCTGCTTCTCCCTCTGCCTGTGTCTCTGCCTCTCTCTCTCTTTCTCTCTCTCTCTCTCATGAATAAATAAATAAAATCTTTAAAAAAAATCAGAGTTAAAAACATGAAGCCCATCCTCTGGGCACTCCCAGTATGATTACTCAGCCTCTGTACTTTTTGAGAGTAAATGTAAAGAAACATAGGTGTGCACATTCTTAAATAGATGACAGGCTCCTCACGAGTAGGGACCATGCTAATATACAAGCCAGTCAGTTTAATTCAACATGCATTTATGGATCCTGTTGTGAGTCATATTTAGAAGGATGGAACATGCAGTCTATTATGAGACAGACAATTAAACCAATTAAGCCAAATAAGCAAAACATTGTCTTCCAAAACCTATAGGTGGCCAATGTTGAGGTATGAGCATTTTCCACATTCAGCTTCAGACTGAACCAACCGAATCATTGCCCTTAACCTCAATGGCTCATAGAGCAGCCAGTTGACTCTGCCTGGGGCTGGCATTGGGCAGTCCTAGAGAAGCGACTTGAGTGTTACTAGGGATTCAATAGGGTAGGGAAATTTGTCAAGGATTATGCATGTTTGGTTATAGGACTTTGTCCTTGACAGGCTGCTGGCTTTCTATTGTTTTCTCAAGGAAGCACAGGACAAATTTACCAGGTAGTTTTACTTCTTTCTACAAAGCAGTCCTGCTCTCTGTAGTTGTCAGTGCAAATATTCACGAGCACATTTTAAAACCCTGTTCAAGCAGAAATAAGCCACAGAAGACTGCAGCTTGTGGGTAGATTGACATTTCCTTGTCACTCATCATCATGTACCAGAGAAC
The DNA here is from genome assembly GCF_003254725.2 of Canis lupus dingo. Lineage (NCBI taxonomy): Eukaryota > Metazoa > Chordata > Mammalia > Carnivora > Canidae > Canis > Canis lupus. Next base: position 10,627,188 of record NC_064248.1, on the reverse strand, counting down.
ACATCCCGAGGGAATAATGCAGTCATATCCTGGCTTTCTGTGCTCAAGGGAATGGCATAGATCATGAAGGGTCTGTATCTCCACTCAAGATTCAGGTCTTGCAAGAAATACCACATCTGTTTCCCTCCAAGACTGCTATGAGACATCTTATATACAACAGACTAGGTGTAATGCACGTGCACAGTTTAAAAATAACCACAAATGAAGATTAGTGTACCAACCACTCAGTTTAAGAAATATTTGGGGGTGCCTGGGTGGATCAGTTGGTTAAGCCTCTGAATCTGGATTTTGGCTCAGGTCATGATCTCAGGGTGGTGAGATGGAACCCCAAGTCAGGCTCTGTGCTGCTCATGGAGCCTGCTTATGATTCTCTCTCGCCCTCTCCCTCTGGCTCTCCCCCTCCCTCCCTCCCTCTCTCTTGCTCTCTCTCCTTCCTCCTCTGTAAAAAAATTAACTATATCTGTTCAGGGCCTACTTTATACTGGATATGATTCTAGATATTTGGTGGATATCAATGAATGAAAAAAAAATTCTTCCTTGTGGATCTAATATTCTGGAGGGAGGAGGTCAACAATAAATACCAGAGGCATGAATAAACAAATTCTATAATTTGTGAGAAGTTGATAAATGCTCTGGAAAAAGGACAGGTGAGCAGAGCAGGGTGACTAGGAGTGTGCTTATGGAACATGGGCTTTACCGTCAAGGTCGGTTGATGGAGTAGGTTTTATAGAGAAGATGACTTGTGAGCAAAGACTTGGAAGGAGATAGGAGAACTGACCATGCAGGTCTTTACTGCACAGACTACGGGTTCTTCTGGGACTTTTTTTTTTCAAATAATTTAATCTGATGCTTTTGTTCTTTCTCCAGGATAGTGTGTGTAGCTGTAATTCATTAATTTTCACCACTATATGTCTTTCTTTAACACACATACTGTATTCATCTTCTGCTGTTGAACTTTTGGATGATGGATATCCACTTGCGCAATCTGCAAGAATTTTCTCAGGATCTAGGCTGAAACATCGGAACATCTTCACGTTGAACCAAGTGCTATGATTTGAATTATGTCCTCCCTCCGCCAAAAGGTATCTGAAGCCCTCATTGGCAGGATCTGTGAGTGTGTCCTTATCTGGAGATAGGGTCTTTGCAAATGATCGAGTTGAAATGTGGTCATTAGGATGAGCCCTAATCCAATATGACTGGTTTTCTTCTTCTTCTTCTTTTTTTTTTTTTAAAGATTTTATTTATTTATTCATGAGATACACACAGAAAGAGATAGAGGTAGAGACACAGGCAGAGGGAGAAGCAGGCTCCATGCAGGGAGCCTGACATGGGACTCGATCCCGGGTCTCCAGGATCAGGCCCTGGGGCTGAAGGCAGCGCTAAACCGCTGAGCCACCCAGGCTGCCCTATGACTGGTTTTCTTATAAAAAGGAGGAATTTGGTTGCAGAGACACACTAGTATAGAGGGAAGACAATGTGAAGATGTAAAGAATGCCATCGTGTAAACCAGGGAACACCTGAAGCTACCAGAAGCCAGGGGACAGACCTGGAATGCCAATGACAAGTCCCATGTTGTCAACTGTATTTGTGGCCGACTGGCTATAAATTGGGGTCCCTGTGACATGCTCTTTGGGTTTGGTAACTTGCCAGAATGGTTCCCAGAATTCAGGGAAACATTTACTTACATTTATTGGTTTATTGTAAAGGATATATAGTACAGGATACAGATGAAGCGCCAGATGAAGAGACACAAGGGAAGAATCCTGAGCTCATGGGTTTTCTGTCCCATAGGGTTGGGGTGCACCACCCTCCCTACTCGTGGATGTGTTCAGTGACCCAGAAGCTCTCCAAACCTCACACTTTGGGGATTTTTACGGAGGCTTCATCACATAGGCATGACTAATTATAAACTCCATTTCCAGGCCCTCTCCCCACTCTGGGGTAGAGAGGGATGACATTTCCAAGCATCTAATCATGACTTGGTCTCTCTGTGACCAGCCCCATTCAGGAGCCTCATTAAAACAAAGACTTAAAAACAAAACAAAACAAAACAAAAAACAAAAAAACCCCACAAAGACTTGCCTCATTAAAACAGAAGATGCTCTATTCACCCAGCAAATTGCAAGGGATTTAGGAGCTCAGTGTCAGGAAGTGGGGTCAGAAACCAATGCATATATATATTTATTTATTATTTCATAATGCCTCACTTAGCTTTTTTGGACATACAGAGCAGAAAAACTTTCTGGACCTATCAAAGAGTTATAATTGTTTTAATGTCCTTGTCTCTTTATTTTAATATGTATATCAATTCTGAGCCCGGCTCCCATGAGCCCTGCCCCCACAAGTCCTCAGGAGTCCAGAGAGGAGGGTGGTCTGTCTGCTGTCTCTGACTCTGTGTCTGCCCCTCTGTCCAGGGATGGTCTGTCTGTCCACGGAGGGTGGCAAGCCTGACTGGGAGGAGCTCTCTGCTATCCTTCCATTGGGCACATGCTCCATGAACCCCCTTGACTGCTGCCTTTTGGAATCCGGCCCCCCTGCAGCTGGGAGGCCCCTGCAGAGGTGGCCATGCGCATGACCTTCCCTGTAGGCAGGGAGTTGTCCCCCAGGACTGGGCCACTGCTGTAGACACAGCCAGTATTGTCACCAGGGCAGCACTTCAACAGGCTCCCAAGCAGCCCATTAGAAGAAGCCAGGGCCTCTGGCAGAGCGGAGGGGAGTGGGGATCACATTGTCCTGGACCCAGGCCGGGTCTGCACTCTATCGGGGTGTAGGGGTGAGCTCAGGTACCCTTACCCTGTGGGCGGCAGAGCCCCAGCTGCCTCTCGGCCCTCAGAGAGGAGCTTCCGCCTAGGACCTGTCTTCACAGCCCCACCTCCTGTTCTATTTTAGGAGACTCCAGTGCAAGAAATAGGAAAATGGAATAAATACATATATTTGTGTTCCAGCAGAGAAAAGAGGCAGGGTGTAGATGGCTGCAAGGAGACTTTGAGAACAGTGTCTCCTGAGAATGATCAGACTCCCTGTTAACATGGAGGGGAAACTGAGGCTCCAGCCTTCCAAAAGAGCCAAGACTCAATCCCAGACCTCTTAGGTAGTGTATTCTGTGCACCTTATTCTCTTAATAATAGGATGTAATCTGCTTTACTCCCTAGGATATAACTTAAAAATAAATGCAGCTTTTGGCTTACTTTCAAGGTGTGTGCATGGACCTGTTAACCGGCAACCTGCGGGGATTGAGGATGGCCCACAGGGAGAGCCCCAGTCCCTTCCTCATGCTTCTGCAGGAACCTTCAGCCCCTCCCTGACAGCGCAGGGCCATCGGCTCTGCTTCCTTGCCTCTCTCTGCTGAGACATCTTTGGCAGCTACTGTCCACGTGCCTGGCACACCCCGAGCCCTGACCCAGATTGTGGCTAAACCCTGAGCATGTCCACAGGGCAGCACGTTGCTACTGTCGTTCACAGCCCCTTCAGCTGGTGACAGCTGGTCAGGGAGGGCCTTGTGCCCTGAGATGACAGCAGGACTGGGTGGTTGGGTTCTGGGCTCAGCTGCACTTGCCGTGTGGCCCCGAGAAAGCTGATTCCCTCTCTGGGCTATCTAAAATGTGGCTGGGAGATCTTGACATCCCTTTGTCCTGGAATCCAGCGAGGGACAGGGATGGGTGGGTGGGGGGTTGGCAGGGAGGGGTGTGGTACAGAGATCTTTATGACAATCTCTCCTGAGGATGTCCCAGGGGTCTGGAGTTCATTTAAGCCACGTGACGTCCTTGAAAAGGCAGGCAGATTTGTTATTCCCATTTCACAGATGAGGAAGCAGACTCAAGCAAGAGAAGGGGCTTACTGATGCAGAGGAGTACCCCCCCACCCCCACCCCCCCCCCGCAAATCTGGCCTCAGACATGCTGTCCTGAGGGCATATTTCATGCAGAGACTCAGGGAATGGGAGCAGGAGGTGGGCCACCTACCCCACCCCCCTGTATTCCTGGAGGCATCTGAGTGTCCTCCTGGGGACAGCCCCCAGCCATCCACAGGCCCCCAGGGCAAAGCCCCACTCCCATATCCTCAGGTCTCTTTTCCTTCCTACCTGGCTCCCTTGCTCTCCTTCAGCAAATATTTGCTATTGCTCAGTGAGGTGCTGCCATGGTTACAGGCATCCCAGGAGCTAAGGGTGCAAGTTGGACTTTAAACCTCTTTAAAATTCAAGACCTAGAGTAAACAGCTGCTTCTTGAAAACTCAGTCCCCCTGGTGACAGTGTTCCCATCGCTGCAGGCTGCGAGCCCTGCAGGCTTCGAGCCCTTTGCTGGCTGAGGGGTTGAGAAGGGTGGAGGAGGCGCTCCAGGGTTTCACCAGGCCCCACAGCCCTGGAAGGGGGAAGAAGCACTTGAGGCCACATGGGCCTCCCCTAGAGGGACACCCAGGACTGATTTCTTCTCTGAAGAGGTGCCTCCTCTGGGCAGGAGGGACCCAACTTCCAGTGACCTCAGATGCCTGGGGCCTGGGGCTTGAGTTCTGACTGGGCACCCTGCATTCCAGCTATATGAGCCTGGTCAAGTCACAGTTCTCTGAGTCTCAGTTTCTCCATCTATACAAAAAGGGCAAGTAGCCCTCCAGGCTTTATTTTGAGGAATAAAGCCCTCAGATGAGGACATGCTTCCTGAGTAGGAGTGTTGTTGTCAGGGGACGGAAAGCCCAGAGGTCTGGTCATATGTGATGCAAACACCCAAGTTGCTCTGCCCCAACCTCCCCTCTGGGTGACTTGGGGCCGGTGACTCCATGTCTCCCAGCTGCCGTGTCCTGCCTGTAGGATGCACAGCACAGAGTTGTTCCAAGGACTGAAGGAGCTAAGATGGGTGTATCAGTTATCTGTTGCTGTATAGCAAACTACTCCAAAATCTAACATCTGAAGCCAGCAAACATCTATCATCTTACAATTTCTGTGGGTCGGTAATCCAGGAGTGGCTTACCTGGGTTGTTCTGGCTCAGGACCTTTCACAAGGCCGTGATTAAGATGCTGGCCGGGGCTGCAGTCTCTGAAGGCCGCCTGGGCTGGAGGGGCCCAAGATGGCTGTCGGCAGGCCGCAGGTCCTCCCCCATGTGGGCCTCTCCAAAGGGCTGCTCACGACAGGGCGGTAGGCTTCCCACAATGAGTGATCTGATAGCACTTGGTATCTGTGGTAACCTAATCTCAGGAAGGTGACATGCCAGCACTTGTGCTGCATTCTACAGGGCACACAGACCGACCCTGGTGTGACATGTGGCCAGGTGGGGGTCTACTCAAGGCTGTGTGTTTGGGAGGCAGAGATCAGGGGGTGGGAGGGCGCCTTGGATGTTGGCTACCACCCCAGGAAAGGGCTCATCCAGTTCACCCAGTGCCAGCACAGAGTGTATGGGAGGTGATACAGTTGTCATGCAGGACCAATTCACTTTCTCTCAAAAAAAAATTTTTTTTTTAAAAAGAAGCCATAAGAAAGATATATAGCATAACACATATAACCTATGTCACATAAGAGAGCATGTTAAGGGGAAACATGGTAGATATAAAAACAAAGAACTAGACTTTCTTTCCACAGATAAGAATCACAAGGTCTGAGATAAACCATGAATTCTGTATCCAGTGACTTTGGGAATGAAGGGGAAATAAAGACATTGTTTGATGCAGGAAGACTAAGAGAATTTGACATTAGCAGACCTACCAATAAAGACTACCTGAAGAAATTCTTCAAGCAGGAAAGATATAATATGAGGAAGAATCTTAGAGCCTCCAGAAGAAGGAGCTCTGGAAAGAACAGACATGCGTGTGACATCCAGTAGACCAACTGTGCCTCTTCTCGTGCGTTTTTAAATCATATTTGATGACTGAGACAAAACTGTAATACCATTCAATATTCAAGGTATTGAAATCTAAAAGCAGGGAAGGTAAAGGGACTGAAATGGAAGTAAGGTCTTCACATTTCACTCCAAGTGGCAAGCTAAAGATACCAGGGGGTTATCATAAATTACACATGTATATCATTTTTTTAAAGATTATTTATTTAAGGGAGAGAGTGTGTGTTGCATGAGTGGGGGAGGCAGAATGAGAGGGAGAGAGAATCCCAAGCAGACTCCCCACTGAGTGTGGAACCCAATGAGGGGCTCAATCTCACAACCTGAGCTCATGAAACCAAGAATCAGATGCCTAACGACTGAGCCACCCAGGAGCCCCAAATTATACATGTATATTATAACACCAGAGCAACCACCACAAAAGCTGTACACAGACACTCAACAGCACTGTGAGTAAATCAAGATGGAATATTACACAGCTCTTCAAAATAATCTGATGTATCTGTATGCACATAGACATGGAAAAGACACGTGATAGTAAAGTAAAACAAATTTCCCAAAAACATATATAATCTCTTTTGTATAAAAGTCATGTCTGTGTGTATGTGTTAGCTTAGGTCCTCTAAGACACACCAGCATGAGATTAGATGGGATCCGTGTGCAAGGAATGTATTGGTGACATGTCTGTGAGGGAGGACCGGAGTGCTAGCTGATGCCAAGGAGAAGAAGGAGGGAGGAAGAGAGATTAGGTAAGGCAGGGGGTTGCATAGTGTTCCCCAAAAAGATACAGCTAAGTCCTAACCCTTGGTACCTGTGAATATAACCTTATTTGGAAGTTGGGTCTTTGCAGATGTAATGAAGTTAAGGGCCTGGAGAGGAGATCATCCTGGACTAAGGATGGGCCATAAATCCAATGACTGGTGTCCCACTAAGAAGAGGGAGAGTGAGATTTGAGACACAAGGGGATGGCCACGAGAACACAGAGGAAGAGTTTGGTGTTATGCAGCCACCAGAAGCTAGGACGCAGCCATGGGACAGATTCCCCCTGGAGGTCTCCAGAGGGGACACCCTGTCCACACCTTACTAGGACAGAGCAAATCTCTGCGGTCTTGAGGCACCCAGTTGGTGGCACTTTGTCACTGCAGCCCAAGGAAACTAGTATAGGTGAGGGAAGTCTCAGATGAGCAAAGTTTTCCCAAAGCAGATGGCATGTCTGGAAGCCAGAGAGTAGGCAAGTGGAGTCCAGATCTGGCTCCCAGAAGATTACTGTTGATGTCATAGAAGCTTTCTAGTATGACAACAATCAGTATGACCCAATTGTGTCCTCCACCAAGTTCATGTGTTCAGACCCTAACCCACAGTGTGGCCATATTTGCAGATAGAGACTTTAGGAGGTAATTAAGGTTCAATGAGGTCTTAAGGAAGGGGCCCTCATCTGATAAGGTTGGTGTCTTATAAGAGGAGGAAGAGACACCAGTGCTCTCTCTCTCTCTCTCTCTGCCAGATGAGATAGAAGAAAGCAGGTGTCTGCACAGCAAGAAAAGAGGCCTCAGAACAAAACCTACTTGACTGGCACCTGTATGTTGGACTTCTTGTCTCCAGAGCCATGAGAAAGAAATGTCTGCTGTGCAAACCACCCAGTTAATGGTAGTTTGTTGTGGCAGCCCAAGCTGAATAAGATGGTGATGACTTCGGCTAACACTTGGGACATGTACAAGGTGCCAGGCACTGGTTAGATGCTGAGGATGTAGAGGAAATGAAATAAAGAGAAATTCCTGCTATCATGGGGGTGTATTCTAGTAAATAGACATAACAATATATATACAGAATCTATAGGGTATCTATCTATTGATCGATCATCTATCAGTAATATATACAGTAAAATAAATATGGTAACTGTATTCGTCAGGGTTCTCCAGAGAAGCAGAAGCTTCAGGATATATGGGCAGAAGGAAAGCAGGTGCATTGACCCTGAAGGGAGACATTCTCAAAGTAACACAGGGTAGGCAGGACCCATGTGGCAGGATGAGAGTGGTGAGACACGGTCTCTGGGGCTGCAGCTTCTGGGGCCTCGTCACTCTGGCAAGGACTTTGGATTTCATTCTAGTATCATAAAAAGCCACTGGAGTATCCAGACAACAACACTGTCCAGCTTAGGTTGTAACAGGAGCACTCCGGCTGCTGCAGGGACAGGCTCTAGGGCCCCAGGGAGAAGGCAAGGAGAATTGGGAGCCTGTCAAACAATTTTGGACAGAAATGGTGGTGGCCAAGTCCAGGGTGGTGGCAGTGGAGTTGATGAGTAGGGCTTAGCTTCCAGACTGACTCGGAAGGTCGAGCCACTGGGGTTTCCCTGCAGGTTGGCGGTGGCTGCATGAGGATGGGCCATGAGGATGACACGGGTTTGGGCCAGAGCTGGGGCCTGGTGATGCTATGTGTCGACACAGAGAACAGGGGCAGTGGGTTAGGGATGTGGCACAGCCGGTGTGGGCACTGGAACTGTGGAGGTGTTTCTAGGCACCTGGTGGGGGTGTGCATCTGAGTCCAGAGGTCAAGAGTCAGGTTGGGGATAGGAACGTGGGAGCTGAGACACAGAGGTTGAAATGAAACCACAGGGATCCCTGGGTGGCGCAGTGGTTTAGCGCCTGCCTTTGGCCCAGGGCGCGATCCTGGAGACCCGGGATCAAATCCCACGTCAGGCTCCCGGTGCATGGAGCCTGCTTCTCCCTCTGCCTGTGTCTCTGCCTCTCTCTCTCTCTCTCTCTCTCTCTCTCTCTCTGTGACTATCATAAATAAATAAAAATTAAAAAATTAAAAAAAAAAAAAAAAAGAAACGAAACCACAGACCACCTAGGTGGTAGAGGGGACACTGGGTCCTGAACACCCCGGGTTAGAGGCCAGGAGGGTGGAGGAACCGAGTGGGAACAGCTGGAGACAGGAGGGAAACGCACAGAGTAGCATCCAATACACCTCAGGAGGGAGGGAGGCAGGTATGCTAGGTTGAATGTTGTCCCCCCCACCAAATTTGTGTCCACATGCACCCTCAGGATGTGACCTTGGCTGTAGGGTCTTTGCAGGTGTATTAAGTTAAGATGAAGTCATCCTAGATTTGGGTGGGCCCCACATTCAGTAACCTGTGTCCTTATAGGAAGAGGAAAGGACACAGACAAAGGAAGAGGTGATGTGGCCACGGAAGCAGAGGTCGCAGGGCTGCAACTATGAGCCAGGGAATGCTGAGCACTTCCGGGAGCCACCATAAGTTGGCAGAGGGGAGGAACGGCTCTCTCCTGGAGCCTGCAAAGGGAGTGTGGCTCTGAGGGTACCTTGATTTTGGACTTCTGGCCTCCAGAATTGGGAAAGGATAAATTTCTGTTGTTGGAAGCCACCCAGTTTTGTGGTGCTTTGCCCCAGGGAACTAATACAGATGGATACCCAGAGTCCCTCTGTCCCCAACTCATCCCCCAGGGGACATCCAGAAGGTTGGCACCTTGCCCCACTCTGCCTTGTCCCCTCTGTTCCCCTCCTTCCCTGACCTACCATAGCTGAGACATCGAGTGACTCTCCATGGGGAGCCTTGAAATGTGACCTCTGTGTCCAAGGGGCCAGGGTTGAGTCCTGCTCTGCCACTTTTTTAGCAAGCCCCTTCCCTACCCAGAGCCTAGTTTCCTTACCTAACAAATGGGAGCAACAGCATCATGGAGGCATGCATGCCTAATTCACACCCAGAGGGCCTGGATGGCCTGGCACAAAGTAGGCTCTTTTAGTAAATAGCTTCTACTCCCCTCAATGACACCCTAGGTGGGGATGTGATCTGTGGAATTCACCATGGAGAAAGATCCCGATCCCTTACCCCACAGGATGGAGTAGATAGAAAGAAGGAATGGCAGGAAGGCTGTCAGTGGGTCTTGCTGTAAAAGAGAACTTCTCCTGGACCAGCTTTGGGAGTGGCAGGCCTATGGGCTGCATTCCGGCTTTTGGCATCTGGGGACACACCACACCACACTAGGATTGACAGTTAAATACAGGGCGCATAGTAAAATTAGAATTTCAGATAGATCACAAACAATTTTGTAGCAGAAGTATATCCCATGCAATATTTGGGATATACTTATACTCAAAGTTATTTTGTTGTTGTTTATCTGAAATTCAGCATTAATGGAACATTTTGTGTTTTTATTTGCTAAGTCTTGCAAACTTTGATTTGCTAAAGCATGTCTCCCCTCACCTAGGGTTTATGGCCAGGCCTTATGAGAAGGCCCTCCAACCACCTCTTGACTAGAGAAACAGAGTCACCCCCTCACCCACCTTGACACCTCTCTCCACTCCCACAGTTTGGTTCCTTGTCTGCCATGTGCAGAACCCTCTTTCCTATTACACTTACGTCCCCAAATATGAGGAATCGATAACAATTTTAGGGAGAAAATACAGTTGTCATGGAAAAAAAAATTGGAGTGAATTCAGAGTTCATTAGGCAAGTTAATCAAACTGTCCAGCCGTGCCTTGCTGCTTCTTGGAGCCATCTGGCCCTCCTGAATCAATGCAGGCCCGGTGGGAGGTGTTCTGTAGTGGAGGAGGAGCACAGAGATGCCAGCGGGTAACAGGGCGGGAGGCCCTGCCAGAGAGGCTGGGCATCCCACGCAGGGCAAGGCGGCTTCAGTCAGGACCTCCCACCAACCCCCATTCTCTTTTTTCTCTTGAGCTGCATGCACACAAGAGGAGCAGAGGGCTGCCATCGGCGGAACAGCATCTGCTCTCCCATCCATGTTTCTTGGACTCCCGCCACGATAGCCACCCTTCCAGGCAGCGAGCCAGGCAGACCAGGTTCCTGTCCTCATGCGGCTGATATTCCAGGCCAGGAGAGGTAGTCAGCATGGGAACAAGGGCTTGCAGAATCACCACCTTCCAGAGCTGCAGGGCTGCTATGCCCCCCACCACATTCCCTGGCAAGCCCAACCCACCCCCATTCAGAGGGGTGAGTGATCCATTGTCTTGGTGGGTGCCAGCACCAGGCAAATCCATCATTTGCTTTGCTCTCATGTCAGACCCCATGGTTAGGAAGCAGGCTCAATTGTCCCCCAGAGCTCACCTGCTCTGGATTCGCAGGAATTCACTCCCACCCCCTTCTCCCAGCAGAGGGTACTGTCTGGACCATGGTGCCAAATGGTCACCCAGAAGTGAAAGCTCCTTGGTCACCCTCCTGGGTTCTCTTATCTGTACGTGTCTTTAGTTTCCATTCCCCAGAAGCGGCCTTGGAAGAAGAACCCTGGTGAGGGTGGGGGTGAGAGAGGAAGCGCTCCAGGAAGCAGGGATTAAGGAACCAGGAGAGCAAAGCAGAGGAGACAGGGAATCAGAGAAGGATGCGTTAATAAGCAGGTTCCTTGGGAACCAGTTCCATGGGAACTGGGACTCATGGTTGTCCCACCAAGAGATGATTTCCTCAGGCTATTTATACACCTTGTCCCATTCTTCCAAGGCCGATGCTAATTCCAGAAGTGTCAAGTCCCTGGACTGCCTGGGCTTCCCTGCCCATAGGCTGAGCTCCCTCCCAGGCACCAGAGGGGAAGTCGCCAGTGTGTCCAGAGGCTGCCCATAGGTGCAGGTGAACCCTGAGTCATCCTCCCAAAGTGAAATTTTGGTCCCATTCAATGCCAATTCCTCTTCCCCCTCCTCCAGCCCCTGGCAACTCCCATTCTACTTTCTATCTGAATTTGATGACTCTAGGGCCCTCGTAGAAGGGGAAGCATACAGTATTTGCATTTTTGTGACCGGCTTATTTCACTTAACATAACGTCTTCAAGGTTCATCCACGTTGTAGCTGGTGTCAGAATTTTCTTCCTTGGTAAGACTGCGTAATATTCCACCATATATATACACCACAATTTGTTTATCCGTTCATCTGTCTAAGGACACCTGAGTCGCATCCACATTTTGGCTATTATGAATGATGCTGCGATGAACATGGGTGTACTCATCAGGGATTTTTAAAAGAAGCTTTTGAATGAAGGGTCTAGTTTACAGAGTTAGAGGCAAGACTGAAGAACCAACAAAAATGATGATACACCCAGAGACTCCTAAGAGTGGAAAGTCATTACCACCTCCAGGTCTGATGGACAAGGCCAGGGAAAGGTGTTAGCAGAGTCCTGGGAGTGTTTGGGGCTGCCCAGCAGGAACAATAGCGTCTAGAACCACAGCAAGGCAGAGAGGGAGCAGGACCACCAGGGATGGGGCAGTCATATCCTGACATCCTTCCTCCAGCTCTCCGATCTGCTGAGGCCTTCCGATGGAGTGTACTGAGTGTAGGGTCAGCTACTGCCATTAGCAGGCTGGTAACAAACGACCCTGGTATTCAGTGGCTTCAAACAACAATCATGTGTTCTCATGTCCATGGATATTCAGATCAACTGGGAAAGCTCTGCTCCACGTATCTTATATTTCATTCTGTGGCCCAGGCTGGAGGGGCCCCAGCTGCCCAGGATGGGTCCTTATCATGGCTGTGCAGACACACAAGGAGGCAGGTCCAACTGTGCCAGCACATCCAAGCCTGTGTTCCTCATGTCCATTAGCTTCCCATTGGCAAGTCAGTGAGTGGAGAAGATCGCTGTGCATGCTACCAAGCCATGGCAAGTGTATGGAGGTACATTTCTGCTGCTGGGGAGTGAAGAATCGTGACCGAAAATCCATCTGCTAGGAAGGAGAGGGATGGTCTTCAGAGTCAGGCTCCGGATGCCTAAGGAGGGGTGGAGAGTGGATGAGCGAGCAAACAGAGAATAGCCAGTGGGCCCCAGCCCTCCGCAGCCTCACCCCACCTCCTCTCCAGGAGGTGAGTCTGCACGATCCCTGCTCCCAGCCACCAGCACAGGCGTCCCACAGAGGGACTCGGCATGTGATGCTCTCAGCCGCCCTGGTCAGAGGCCAGGAAGGGTTAACTGGGGGAAGTGCACCGGATCATAGAGAGAGACTTTTTCAAAGACTTGATAAATAAATCACCATTCATGTTTAATTCAAGGGCCCCACTGCCTACAGAGAACACAGGGAAGAAGCGATCTTTCAATTAAAACAGCTCTGAGGGGCTTCTCCTGCTCTCCTGGGGCTTTGTGGCCTCCCCCCTGGCTGGAGGCCTGGGCAGAGAAGGCCAGCGTGATCCTGCAGCGCTCCCAGAACAGCTTAGAATAGAATGCAAACCCCTCATCCAGGCCACCCAGGGCCCCAGCCTTGGCTCACCAGCCATCCTCCTCCCTGATCTCACCATCCCAAATCCCTCTTCTCTTCTCCATAGCTCTTGCCCTTATGTGAAGGTTTTATAAGCTTTGCTTGTTTCTTTAATGTCTATCTCCCCAGCTAGCAGGTCATCTCCGTGACAGCAGAAACTGGGTTCATCTCTCTCTCTGCAGAATTGCTAGCATCCAGGACAGTGCTCAGCACACAGTAGGTGCTCAATAGTTGTTTGTCTATGTTTGCACCTTTCCTCTTTGAGGCTAAACACCCCCAGATCCTCCAGTTTAGAGCACAGGGCATGAGGCAGAGCATCTGCTTGGGTCCCTGCATTTCTCAGATGCTAGGTTTCTAAGGAACAGCAAGAGGGCCAGAAGAACAGAGGGACTCCCATTTATAGGAGCCTGCAACAGGCCAACACCATGCCGAACACTTTGCATGGATGGACTGGCTTGTTTTCACCAGAGCCCATTTGACAGATGAACAAACCAAGGCACATTGAGATAAAGTCACTTTTGTCAGGTGGCACCATTAAGTATGGTGGAGGTGGGACTTGAACCTAGGCTGCCAGGGCTTCTAGAGTTGGCACCCTGAGTCACCCTTCTAGAAGGTGAGAGCTTTTTATAACCACCAGGTGCTGTGAAGGATGAGTTACCACACACCTCAGGGAACCCCAGGTGGCAAAAGTCAGACTCAGTGACGAAAGAAAGACCAAGTATTCTTGTAGGCTGAGATCAAAATAAGCTCTCAATCAATATCTTGGACTTAAAACCTATTCTTTCACATTGGTCAAAAATATATCCTGTTCCCAAAATAGCACTCTCTTTTAGGAGTCGGTCTAGGTGCCAGCATTCAGCACACTTTGAGTGATTTATCTCAGTAATATCATGCAATTGATAGTTTCAATCTCTACTTTGTAAGAAAACCGAGTCCCCAAAAGACTGAGTAACCCAGTCACCCTGCGAGGGAGTGTTGGAGTTCTGACCCCAGAATCACATTCTCTCTACAGAAATCCCACAGCGATCGTGCCGTTCATTGCAATCATCATACGAACCTTGAATGAACACTTTACTATGTGCTGGACCGTGTGTTCAGCAATTAGAGTTATTAACTCCTTTGATCTCAATTGCAATCCCAGGAGGCAAATACGACCTTTCTCCCCCATTTTAAAGATGAGGAGATTAAGGTCCAAATGGTTAAGGAAGTGTTTTAAAATGCAGATGGTTGAAGATGTGTTTTAAAATTTTCCATGGGCAGCCCGGGTGACTCAGCACCGCCTTCAGCCCAGGGCATGATCCTGGAGACCTGGGATGGAGTCCCACATCGGGCTCCTCACAGGGAGCCTGCTTCTCCCTCTGCCTGTGTCTCTGCCTGTGTCTCTGCCTCTCTCTCTCTCTCTCTGTCTCTCATGAATAAATAAATAAAATCTTTAAAAATAAATAAATAAAAAAATAAAATAAAATAAAATAAAATAAAATAAAATAAAATAAAATAAAATAAAAATTTCCTTCAGGGGGATCCTGGGTGGCTCACTGACTGAGTGTCTGCATTTGGCTCAGGTTGTGATCCCAGCGTCCTGAGATTGAGTCCCACATCTAGCTCCCCACAGGGAGCCTGCTTCTCCCTCTGCCTATGTCTCTGCCTCTCTCTCTGTGTCTCTCATGAATAAATAAATAAAATCTTAAAAAAAAAAAAAAAAACCTTACTGTTCAGGTGTGGTGAGGCCAGCAGATAAGGACAAATTGCCATTGAAGAGATAGCTTGGTACTCATACTTCCCAAGAGGCAGGGGCACACCACACCATGCTGGTTACCCAGGGAAATACCAGCATGTCAGGAGGCAGAGGGAGTCAGGGGAAAATATGGGCAAGAGACTTTACTGTGATTTCTAGGGGGAGGCAGGCTTAGGACTGGCTAGTTTGGATAACTGCAGAGGGTTCCGAAGTGTAGGGACTGTCTCTAGTTGTCTGGCAATTAGGGCAGAGGGGGGTAGAGGCCCAAAGGGTGAGAGCCTGATAGAGGAGGGGGTTGAAGGTATGAGCTCTGGATTGGCTGGTCAGCATATAAAAGACACACTTGCAAGGTCTCCAGGATTTGGCTAGCCCTGGGACTAGGGTGGTCTCTCCGGGGTCAGCAGGCTCCAGAGGTCAAAACGTCAGGAACACAGAGCAGGACTGGAAATCTAGGGCAGCTCGTTTCAGAGCCCCCTGCTCTCAGCCACTCTCCAGTGAGGTTTCCTCTCTGTGGCAAATACCTGCGAATACAGCATGGGAAGAACTCCGAAGTTACAACACTGGCATCTGGACAGAGATGAGCCCCCGGGCAGAGGCTGCAGGTGGGAATGGGCAGGAGCCAGGAAAGCTGTTTGGAGCTTTTTTTTTTAAAAAAAGATTTTATTTATTTATTCATGAGAGACACACAGAGAGAGGCAGAGACATAGGCAGAGGGAGAAGCAGGCTCCATACCGGAAGCCGGATGTGGGACTCGATCCCAGGACCCCGAGATCATACCCTGGGCCAAAGGCAGATGCTCAACCACTGAGCCACCCACGTGTCCCTATTTGCGGCTTTCTTCAGCAAAACCAAGAATCCCCGAGAGGGTGGTTATGAACTGGCATCCCTGTTGATCCTATCATCATTCCCATTTGGGAAAAAAACATCAACACCTGACAGAAATTTGAATCCCACCCCATCACAAAGAGCCCAGATTGGATCCAACAGTCCCCAGTGTGGGGATCAACCGTGTCCTGATTTTGTTCTGATGCAGGAGTGCCGCTACCCTGCTTCCAGATTACTTGGATAATACGCCTTATTTGGGATAGGCAGCTGGAAAGGGAGGCACAGCTTAGATGAAAATAGCAACATCTGTTGGAACCTCCCAGGAGAAAAATTCTCCTTTTGTTGTATATTAAGCCATTAAAACACAAAAAAGAAAAAGGGACATTAATTTCCCCACCATATGCAGACAATATTTTAATGCAAGTTACCAAGGGAAGTGCTGCCTGCCTTTGGCTGACAGTCTGTGGGTGGAGTGTCAGGGAAGGGGGGAAGGGGGTGACCCTCCACAGGAGTCATTTGTCCTCTGCAAGGAAGGTCCAAGGGGCCTGTATTGGCTCTGCTCAATCCCATATTCTGAGTTTCATTTCTTTTCTTTTTTTAAAAGATTTTATTTATTTAATCATGAGAGACACGGAGAAAGGTAGAGACATAGGCAGAGGGAAAAGCAGAGTCCCTGTAGGGAGCCTGATGTAGGACTCGATCCCAGGACCCTGGGATCATGACCTGAGCCAAAGGCAAACGCTCAACCACTGAGCCACCCAGGTGCCCCATATTCTGAGTTTCTTTCTGCTTCCCGGGCCTGAGCTTGGCTTAGGGCCCCAGAGACCACACTGGGGTCTCAGGCTCTGGCTTACATCCTTGTCCCAGATCATTTTAGAAGCCACAGTCATTCCCTCTGGGCCTGGGATCCCAGCCTCCTGGGTCACTGAGGTAGGGATTCCCCTCCTAGCTGTCTAGCCAGATGCCAGCCAACACCTGCTGGACCTCCATGAGTCGTCTGCTAGAAGGAGGTTAAGTTTGGGGTCCTGCACACCTGTGTTAGAAAGCCTGCTTCAGCCACTTAAATGGCTGTGTGACTTTGATTGGGACTTTGGCATCTCAGAGCCTCCATGTCCTTGTTTGTGAAATGGAGGCCAATGGGTAATACCTGGCATCATGGGGTCTAGAGCCAGTGCTGGCATCTGTACGTAACGGGCACTTCCATTGCTGGGGAGCCTGGTGGAGGGCTCACCTATTTCCTCCCCTTCTGATGGATAATCGATGATGCTCTTTCTTCCTGTGTCATGGTGCTCACCTGGGGTCACTGCGAGCAGAGTATGCAGCAGCATCGTCCGTGTTGGCTCATGAAGTGTTACCTTGTCATGTGACCCCCATTGCAGGGGCTTTTTGCCCCACTGCTTCTGATACCTGGCACTGTGCACAGCGATGCTGCTGCACACCCAGGTGGGCCACTGCCTGTTTCTGTATCGAGGGAGCAAATTACCCATAGGCTCTTGCCTTGTCTTCTGCCTTCCCTGACCTCCTGGTGCAGACAGAGCATCTTTCCCGCTCCGTCTCCTTCAGCACGGGGGCCCATCTCTGCCCTGAGCTGGATGTCTGCCTGTTGGCTTTGGATGCCCAGAACAGCTTCCCCGGGCAGTGCTTGGCAAAGTCTGTTTACATCCTGTGCATTAGCACCCACACAGCCACTGCCTTTTGTGCACCTGGGATGGCCCTCAGGAATGGACCAGAACCAGCATGCTGGGCCAGGGTATGGGAGAGAACGTGGTATGACTGCAGTCTCGCCAGAGTGGGAGAGGGTCAGTGATGGTGGCAGCCCGCCAGGGTGCAAACGGAGATGGGCACGAGACTCCCAGCTCTCACCTGTGGGGATCAGCTTCTCTGCAGAGACCTCAGAATTTTTTTTTTAAAGATTTATTTATTTATTTATTTATTCATGATAGAGAGACAGAGAGAGGCAGAGACACAGGCAGAGGGAGAAGCAGGCTCCATGCCGGGAGCCCGACGCGGGACTCGATCCCGGGACTCCAGGATCAAAGGCAGGCATTAAACCGCTGAGCCACCCAGGGATCCCCCGAGACCTCAAAATCTTTGACCCCAGTAATGACATGGTTGACCCACTGAGGAAATGGAAATATCTGCCCCTAAAATTCTCTGGACACTCTGGTGGTGTTTTGTGGGTCAGAATCCCTGGCTTTTGACAAATTGAAGTTCACTCTGATGCTGTTTTCCAGGACCCAGCCCAAAGCCCCCTTGATGGGCAGCCTCAAAAGTGTGTGACACCATGGGCTTTGGAGACCGGATGTCAATTATTTTTGTTTGCTCATAAGAAACTACAAACCCAATAAATGGTATATGAAATAAGTAAGAAATATTTTTGCTTCATGAAACAAGTGATCCTGGGGAAGGCAATCCACTGATGTCACCAGAAACCCAGATTATTTCTACCCTCCTACTCTGCCGTCCTTGGCATGGGGATTCGACCTCATGGCTACAAGGTGGCTGCTGTGCCTCTAGGTATCATACCTGAACTCTAGACAGAAGAAAGGGCAAAATGCCAATGGATGAATTTGCCCCAAGGGCTTCTGCCTGGTTCCTTTTTGCTTACATGTTGATGGCCAAAACCTGGTCACTTGGCCACTTCCAGCTGCAAGGAAGTCTGACAAGATGAGTATTTTAGCTTTCCACTCTCTTTAGAGGAGGGAAAGCAGGCTGTGAATGGCTTTGGGCATCCGTTCCCTTCTGGCTGCCAGAGACAGGCAGATCCAGCAACATCACTTAGAATGACCTTGCACAAAGTATTTATTTGAACTTTTGTTTATTCATTTGGAAAATGAGGACACTAACAGTACCTCCCTCCCAGCGTTGCCATGCCTGGAATACAGTAAGTGTTTAATACATGGTAAATATTATTATAATTATTATAATGGGAAAACAATATTTATGTAAAAGGCAAGCAGCAGGCCCAGTTAATATATTTCTGGAAAATTACTGAACTATCCCAAATTACACAGAAATATATTCCAAAAATCCCTGTAGAGGTAGCTCAGAGATCTATTTGAAGAGGCCTGAGGGGTGAGGGGGGAACCACTAACCTGCTTTCCTGCACAGCCTGTAGGGGAACAGAGCAGGGAGGAAACGGAGGGCGAGTGTGGCCAGCAGGCTCCCAGGGCCATGGCTCCGAGCCTGCCAGGCCCCTGTGGGACTCGGAAGCAGACTACAAGATGGGCAGAGTGACAGATCTGGAGTAACACAGCTGGTGCCCGGCCCACCCAATCCCCCCTGTAGAGCTGGGACCCCCCCCCAGCCCCACCCCCACTGACTGTGATGCATTTTTTTGCTCTGAACAAACAGATGAAAGATGAAAGAAAGCTGGGGGTGGATGGTCCTGCCAGTGGGAATATTTCTGAGCAGGAAGTAGCAGTTGAGCTGATTGCCCTTTGGAGCTGCAGGCTGTAGCTCGGGCTGCCCGGGCCCCTGAGGTCCCGTGAGGATGAGAACCGGGGAGTGAGAGGAGCAGGCCAGCAGAACCCCCACCTAGGAGAGCTCTGGCCTTTGCTCGTCTGGTCCAGAGAGCCCCCGCCAGGGTTCAAGAGTGGGAGAGTGGACGGGACCCACTGTTGGGCCACCTAAGACCACTCCGGTTGGGGCTTGTCTCCTAGGAGCCCGGGCAACCCCGGGCCCCGAGGAAGTGATGTGGATGTGTCCCTGGGGTCATGTAGAGGCAGCAGCCACAGCCCACAAAGGCCGAGGGGGTATCGTGGTATCTGGGACATGCGAGGTGCTCCAGAAATCCAGGTTGGGGTGGGAGATGCCAGGCACCGCTCCAGGAGATGCATGCAGCCACTCTTGGGTTGGCTGGACGCCTGGCCTGACGCATTGTGATGAGTGGCCTCCGTCCTGGCACCTCCTGGCTGGCCCACCTTGTCCAGTGCTCCTTTACAGCTTCGGAAGGCCTGGGAGGAGCTAGACAGGACATCGTCACTGGTGAGGTCATCCATGCATATTGAGCGTACATTACACACCATCTGTGTGCTCAGCCCGGGGCCAGACAAGGTCACTGCCCAGCGTTGGAGGCTGCCAAGTGTCTGTAATCAGCTCTTTATTTTCATTTAAAATCTGCTGGTTTTCACCTCCAGCACATTCTTCTTAGAGATGACTCGTGGAGTTAGTCACTCAGAGAGACACAAAGGAAAAATTAAATTAGGAGTACTCGTGTCCTAATGACAAATCCAGACACCAAGCTGCTGGTTCTCCTGGGGAATCAGCTTCACCACCTGGGGTTGGATGGATTTGGGAAAGAAGTCAGAGGCTGTTGCCTGACATGTGTCCCCCTTCTGGGGCCTGTGGGATAAGCTGGGATGGGGAGTAGCTGTCCATTAGCCCATCCCACTGGGCTAGGGGGCTCCCCCTGGCAGCCCCCACCCACCCCCAGATTTGATTCATTTATTTGATCTTCTCATTAACCTCCAATGTCATTCCTGCCTCAGGGCCTTTGCATTTGCTTTGCCCTCAGCCAGGGAACAGGTTCTACCCAGATCTTCACCAGGCCTTTTCTCAGGCTTCAGCTTTTGGCACAGATGTCACAGTGTCCCAACGAGAGTGGTCACTCCATCTCCTCCTGTTTTCTTCCTTATCAGCATTTACCTTGAAATGTCTCCTTCTTAGCTGCTTACTTGTTTGCTGTCCTTCTCCCTTCCCTTGGGGGCAGGTGCCATGACCTCAGTACTTAGAAAGGAACGCCACACAGAGCGGGGCTCAGTAAACATTATGGGGCAAATGAAAGAAACCCATTTGGCAGATGACGTAACAGAGGCCCAGAGGCTAATGGAGTTGCCAAAGTCCACAAGATGGGTCAGCGCCGGGATTCAAAACCAAGTCTTGGGTCTCCATGTCTTATGCTCCTTCCATCTAGACCCACTCTCTTGTGGAAACTCCAGGTTTCTTCTTGTTTCTGTCACAACTTACCCCTCCTGGATCCTACTCCCTTGAGCTCAGCAGTGACCTTGAGACCAAGCATCCCACCTTCCTGGGAGGCATTTGGTGCATTGACTGGGCCCAGGGGTTGGGCGGCTGGCTGTCGAATGCAGCTCCACCACTTACAGCTACTAGACCTTTTACATAAGTCATGTACCATCTTGTGCCTCAGTTTCCCCTTCTGTACACTGGGATTGGTTGTCATATTGCCTATTTTAGAGTTTGCATAAAAGGTAAATGAAATCATACACATAAAGCCTCAGAACTGAGCCCTACACAGAGGAGCAACAAACAAGCATCGCCATCCTGACAATGACCTCCCAGCCACCTTGTCGGGAAGGCCACGTGGTGTCTCCCACCAACTCCCCGCCCCTCCCACGCCACTGTTCCCCTCAGCTGCAGCACCTGGCACGGTCCCTGAAGTCAACCAGTGTCATGAATCACGTTCTTCTGCCTTCTTGCCTTGGAAAATCCCTCTCCACAGCTCTGTCCTCTGAGAAGCCTTCCTGGATTCCTGCGGAAAGACACCTACCTGTTCCCTTTGAGTCCCAGCACCGAGTAACACTGAAGTGAAACCACAGGCGGGCCAAGTGGCAGGAAATCAACTCACAAGCCCTGAACCATTTTAGGAGCAAATCCTCCGGCCCGAGGGGAGACTTGCTCACCTGCAAGCTCCTGAGATCTTAAGCCCGAACTGCCCTGCTGCATTGCTCCCATGTTCTTGAACCACAGAAAGCAAGATCGTTAGTGCTCTCATTGTAAGGTAAGTGTTGGGATGAATTTTTAATGTGGCAGTAGACAACTAACTAGCACCTAAAAACCCCATCAGATAGCACTGAGCTTTGATCCATCAGAGGTGAGGCTCTGTGAGGTGGGGCTTATGCTGGGTCTTGGGGTCTCCCCACGGGATTAATTCCCAAATCTCCATACTCTCCCCCTCTATATTTGCCCCTCCCAAATAAATCACTTGTCCTCAATTTCTTGTCTCTGAGTCGCCTTCTAGAAGTCCCAACCCAAGATACAGGGAATGTCAAAGGCTCTACCGTGTGATTTTGCCTCCCCTTGGAGCATCACTGCTCTGAAGGGAGCCTGGGTATGGCCCCTACACAGGGGATGATGTCTGGACATAGCTCATCCAGTCCCAGGGACCTACTTCTTCTATGGGTCTCACACCTCCCGGGAAACTCACCTCCTCTGTCCTGAGTGGAAAAATGCCTCCTGGATCCAAGCTGGTGTCAGCACTCAAGGCCCAGGTATCCCAAGGGCATTCCAGACCCTTCCTCCCCTCTCCTGCAACCCAGCATGCTGCCGAGAGTTCCCACCAGGGCTTCTCCAGTCTGCCCTCCACCCGCACTCTGCAGCTGGCACAAATACAGTCTCCCCACAGTGGATTGGTTTTCAAATGTATGGAGATGCTGTGATAAATAACTTTCAAATTGTTTTTTCAAATGCGCCTGATTTAATTCACATCACTGTTTGTCCTCTACTGGTGTCTCCATCGCATGCACTCAGAGCACCACCGCCATCCTCTGCTGGGTGGATTTCTCTGACATTACAAAGGGGTCCTCCCACTGAATAAGAATGGGACCCCCTAGTGCTACACAGGCCATGTTAACCTACGGTAGTGATGTGGGGACAGCCGTGGGCAGTGCTGGGTCAGGACAGAAATTGAGAGGTGGGGCAGGCTACCTCACAGATGATGTCCAGGTTTTCTAGAACAGCTGAGACTCCAAATGGGGCTCTTGCTGTCAGATGCAGTGCCTGACTTTTATCCTAAAGCTGAGGTCACTGAAGCCTTGGTGGTAATTGCATTGTGTCAGGACACCACCCCCCTGGCCCTCTCCTGCCCCCCCACCAGTTATTGACTTTTCTGCTCTTGATTTGGGGAGCTACAGCATCTGACACCCCCCATAGGTCTGCCATTGACAGTGATGCAGGTTATAGACACGTGGTCCTGAAAGACTCTGTGCACAGGGACGGTCTCTTCCTGTCTTCCTGCTATTTTGATGCTTGTTACTCGCTTGTCTGTGGCTCCCCCAACCCAACCTTGAACTCCGAGAACTGAGACCTTATCACCTCCTTACCAAGTGCCCAGCTGAGCCCAAGCCATCAACACTGCCACCAGAACCCTTGGGTGAGCCCCACCTGTGATCTAAATTCTCCAGGAGCTACATTAAAACAGCAAATGCAACAGAGGAGATACATTTGAATACTAAATTTTATTTAATCTAAAATACCCCAAATGTTTATCATTCCAACATATGATCAATATAAGATTTATTAATGAAATGTTTTACACTTACTGCATATCTTAACTTAGACCCCTAAATTTTCATCAGAAATACCCGATCTGTATTTAGACTTCCTACTGCAAGTTTGCAGTTGAAAAAGCAGATTCAAATGTCCAAGTTGTTCCAAACATCCTTGAGAGTTTTCCAAGAACTGTGTCAAGCAACTACTTTAAAATTTAAATGAATGGAAAACAAATGAAAATTTTAAGCGAAACGTTCAGCTCCTTGGTCACAGTAGCACATTTCAAGTACTCAGTAACCGCAAGAGACCGCTGGCCATCGTACTGGGCAGCGCAGATAGAGAACATTCCACTGGGCAGAGACTTTCGTTGAATGGAACAGATCCCAGCCTCGTGTTTTCTTTGGGCAGAGGCATTTATTAACAGTGAATTAACAGGACCCATCTGGATGCTGCCTTGCACCCTTCACTCACCTTTGAGGGGTTTGGGGTGGAGACACATGCTCCACGTGGTCCCCAAATGCACCCCCATCCCTGAAACTTGTACTTTTGCAAAAACCCAAACACAAGTCTGCAAACAACGTGGACAAAAAAAAAAAAAAAAAAAAAAAATCCCAGAATGAGAAGGCAGATTGATTCAATATTCCCCCTAGACCTTTCTTTGTTTTCCAGATGGGGACTTGAAACCAAAAAATTTCAATAAGCTTTTCAGAGACAAATGCTTTCAAGAACAAGGGGAAAAGCAAAGCCTGAAACAAGTAAATCTTTATGCATTTCCCGGGCGGGACCCATCTCGTTCATTTTTGGTGACACTTAAGGGCGGTGAGGGGCTGTCAGCGCATTAAGCCGGCCACAGGCTGCCGCTCTCATTTATTTGCCGCTATTCTAGGACCCTGGTTTGCTTGTGCACATCTCCTCTTAGCCTCAAACAAATAAATAATTCATCCCCAAAGTGGCACATTTGCTGGTATTGCTTAGATTAAAATCTCTAAAATATGTATTTAATTTGGATTTGGTGGAGCCGTTATCAGCCTCAGATAATACGGAAACTGAAATAAAATCTAGAGCTCTTATGAGATAACCCGCAAGTCAACTCCGGACGTTCTCTGCAACTGGACTCTTCTTGCTGTGGTCTCTTCTAATGACCGGTCTGGAGACGGCGAGTGGCAGTATTTTTATCATTCAAGCTGGTCTCTGGCCGAGTCCGCTAATTACAGTGTTGGAGTGCATGGAGCACCTGCTTCCTGGGCTTGCAGAACTGAGGAAATGTGCTATGTAATATTTATGGTTCCTGTAAAATTCACGGAATAATTTGTGGTGCCTGGCATTTGGGGCTGTTTTCAAAAGAGGCTCCCAGTCTCGGCAGAGATGCGCCCCCGCCCCCTGCCACTGTCCCTGGGGTCAGGTGCACATGCCCAGGGATGGTCCTCTCCTTAGGGTAGTACGGTGGGGCTCTCCTGGCTCACACTGGCCTGGGAAATGGGATCAGTGGTGAGATTAAAACCCCATTTAAAGGTGCTCAGAAACATATTAGCGTCCTGCAAGCTCATTTGGAATCCTCACTACTTTCCTGTGTTGACCTTTATTGTGTGCCCGGTAGAAGCCAGATGAAACCAGGGAGGAGGGGAGGGTCTTAAAGATGGTGAAGGTGGAGGGCAAAGGGGTGCCCCAGAAGACCCGAGGTTCTCCTTCCTCCCTTCCTGTAATATTTAAGAAGCACCTACTATGTGCCAGACACCCCTAGAGATGCCAAATATCACCAATGATGGAGCATGTCCTTGCCCTCGGGAAGCGTACAACCTGGAGGAGGAGGAGAGGCACTATCCTTGGGAATCCCACGTGTAAATTTACAATTGTGCCAAGTGCTAAAGAGGAGCATCCAAAATTATCCTGTTCCTCAAACATCTCAAAACCCAGGGAAGCACAGGCTTTGATCCCCATTGGCCTGATACTCACGTGGGTGCAGATTAAGGACCCTGGACCTCGGGCATTCTGGCATGGCAACACCAAGCCTGTAAACATCCGTGTCATTTGTGGGCTTACTCACTTCCTCCGTCCACAAGCATTTTGTTGGGGCGGCCCTGTGCTGGGTGCTGGGCAGGCAGGTGTGCTCACTGGCGACTCTAACTTGGCAAGAAGATGCCAGTGACAGAGAGTAGCTGTGGAGGGTGAGACCTCACACTGGGGGGTGTTCAGCATCAACATGAGTGAAAGCCACCCAAATGAGAACAAGCCAATGCTATTTATCCAGAGTCTCTGATAGCAAGTAAGCCCCTGTCATTTGTATTTGGCAGAGACCCAAAGGCAGGCAGCAGGGTGGTGACGCTTTACAGTGGGCCACAGGGGAGACTCAGACATGCCTAGTCAAAATGGGGGGCCTGAGAAGCTGAGGGTGGCTCACTAGAAGTGGGACATCCTCTGTGATTGGTTAAGGGACCACATTTGGCTTTCTCCGATTTGTCCTAAACTGGAAGCAGGAACAATGACTAGGGAAGCTGCTGGATGATGAAGTCTGGGCCATCTGGGGCTGGTTGCCGTGGGTTGTGGATTCAAGTTCTATCTTTATATATGGTCTGGCCTGTGGTTGGCATCTTGGTCTCTCATCCTGAGTGATCCTGCTCTGTGCCATCCTTAGAACGAGCTCTTCTTTCCACATCCTCAGTCTCACCAGGAAAGCATCACAGATGTGGGGACATGAGCAGAGCCTGGAAGGGAGAGGGGAGATGCATTGTCCAGGGGAAGGGCACTGAGCGGGGAGCAAGCGGCATTGGGAAGGAGTACGGGACTCTGAGAATGGTGAGCACCTGGGGGCAGGATACTAAAGCTGTGCTTTAGTCAGAGGCAGAGATATGGGCTGAGGACAGAGACAGCAAGCACCAGGTTATCCAGAGTCTGGATGTTATCTGGGAGCAATAGGGAGCCACCCAAGGTCTTTCAGCAAGGGCAGGCCATGATCTGAAGTGAGTATCAGAGAGCTGGATGTGATAGCCGGATGTGGGGACAATGCACCATCACAAGGATGAGGGTTGGGGTAGGCTGTGCTCCAGAGGAGATGGGAAGACTTGTTCTCACACTTGTCTGACGAGGAGCCTGAGCCATGACAGTCAGTGGAGACAGAATGGACAGGGAGCCATTCCAGTGGAGGATCCTGCTTGTGGAGGTGACATTGAGATGCCTCACACAACAGCCTGCGTGTCCCTAGGATCCGTTCTCAAGATGCATGGTGCCATATCCTCCAACTTCTCCCCATCAACGTTTGTGACAACATTTCTCAGATTTAGTTGACAGTAAGCTCACAAAACTTATTTGGCTGAATTTGCAGCCACTTTGCATTTGGCAAAGTGCAGCCGGAACCAGCAGAAAGTCTGGGAGGTCTCTTAATGGAAATGTTACAGCATAGCATCTTGTTGGCTTGCACAAATGACCAAGGAGGCCATGGCCAATCCCTGAGCATCTCCAGTTTGGTATTGTGAATGAATGAATGAATGAATGAATGAGGGAGGGAATAAATGAATGATATAACAAAGATCCTTCCTCCAACCAGTGTGCTCCTTGCAAAGCAAGAAGTCAGCTTCCTCAGTGACTAGGATGTAATTTAGTTCCTAATGAGCCTTTGAGTGTGTATCATAATTAGGGAGCACTCTGGCAGGCGAACCTGTTGGCGGAACAAACCACTTCTTTGTTGAGTCGAGCTAAGATGGTGATTTACCAAAGTGAAAACTAATGAGATTCCACAGTCACCAGCTTTTATGTGCAGCCATATAATACCGGTGTAATTATAAGTGCGCATCCATAAATTGGACGCAAAGCTTAGGAGCATGCTTTGGTAGCAAATGCAAAAGAATAACAAAGCCATAAAAGATACACAACGTCCACTGTGTGCACCTGAAAGCCACCTCAGTAGGGTGTCTGTTTCCATGAACTTGGCGATCTGGGATCTCTTCTGGGACTCTGCAATCTTGCCCTTCCTTCCGGAAGTCGGGCAGTGCCCCAATCTTGGTGGCCCCCTCACGTCTCAACCGCAAATGTCACTGAAAGCTTCGTGCTGGCTGGGAGCATTTCTTGTACCTTGTGTGGCTTCCAGCCGTGTTGTTGGTTAATCACAGAGCTTAAAATGGATCAGACAAGATCTGACTTTAGCCTTTTTAAGCTGGCAATTTTGCAGAAGGCCCACGGAATGACATTCATTATATTAATTGTAAAACCCTTAACTACTGGATCTACCCGAAAGCAGAGAGAGAAGCTGGCAGGGAGGATGGAACAGTAAGCCTGCTCCCTCCTCTGAGCCATTCCTCCAACCTGTAAACCAGGGATTTGGTCCAGGCTACCACCTTGTCAGACCCCCTAAAATTCTGAAGTTCTAATTACTCCCTGGGACATGACTTCTGTAGTTACCTGAGGCCCACATTGTATGAACCAGTCTGGAATTTGGTGAAAAGGTTGAGAAACAGACACCCAGGACTTTTTGGCTGTTTCGTGCTCAAGTGACTCTGGGGAGACACACTTGTTATTCATTTGCCAAGTCAGGTTGATTCAGCCTGGCCCTTGAGTAGGCGCTTTGAAACCCTAGAGGGAGAGTCTGTTTGAGGGAATGAGCTGGGATTTTTGGAGTAGGCTTCTGTGCAAAATTCCCAGTGGGTTTGTAGCTGATCCTGTTGTGTCGGCTGCCCTCTGCGGGGTGGGGGCTATAGGGGGTGAGGGGGTGAGATCCAGGCTGTGGAAGGTCCCTGAGGCCTTTTAGGAGGAGACAGGCTGGTGGTAACCCCACTAACTGAGTGGGATTCTGTTGGATAGATAGAAAGGGACAAGGCATTCTGTGTTTTCATCTGGGTGGTGACCTTCCTGTATATATGCCCAAAAATCCATTGAGCTCTTGGAATGTCCTGCCTGATAAGAATGCCTTTGTTTACATAGTGGCCTTGGGCCATGGCAGATAGTCTAACAATATGATCCAGGGTGGGGGCTTTGGGGTCACAAAGGGTCAACTTGACCTTCAGACAGGCTGGAAACCAAGGTTGGCCACATGAGGAGTCAACCATGTCTGTGTTATGGATCCCCAGTAAAGACTCCGGACACCAAGGCTGGGTGGCTTCCCTGGTTGGCAATACTTCATGCGTATCGTCCCATGTTGCTGAGACATATTAGCACTGTCCTTGACTCCACCGGTGGGTGACACTTGGAAATCCCATGTTTGGATTTTTCTACACTCTTCCATGAGCCTCTTCCCTGCACTGATTTTAATCTGTATTCTTTCTCTGTAATAAACCCTGACCTTGTGTGTAGATGTCCTTGACAAATTGTGAGTCCTTATTGTGAATTATTGAACCAGTAGTCTTGGGGGCACTGGTGTGAGAAGTGAGGGTGGTCTTGTGGACTATTCCCTTAACTTTGAAAGTGGCCAGCCCCACAATTGGGTTTTCCACTATCTGTAAAATGTACCCTCAAAATACAGCCTCTGTCCAGCTCACGCTGGACCGCCCACACCTGGAGTAAGTGAGGAAGGGCCATGGAGGAGTACATTGAGGCCCCTTCTGGAAGCTACTGCTCTTCAGAAGAACAGGTCACAGACATCTTGGTCCTCTCACAGAAACTCCCACTTCCCTGGCTTGATGCCAACAAACAGACACACTTCTGATCTGCAAAGTTAGGGACCCTCCTTGAGACATGGCCCTCCTTCAGTTCCAGTACCTGCATCTCCTTCCTAGTTGCATACCCCGGGAGAAGCATGAGCATTTCCAAGAACCTGCCGACCATGTGAGGTCCGTTTCTTCAGATCCCATTGAACATTCAGCCTCTGGTACCCACAGAATCTGAAAAAGCAAATGAGTTCTGGAGATAATTTATTAGAACAGTAGATAGCAAACAATTATGTGTATCTGTTGGTTTGTTTTCCACATCTGGTCACCAGGCCAAAGAAACATAATTAATTTTTTGGTTCCAAAGAGACAATTCCACCAATGATACACATCTTTAATTAGCCCAGCTCAACAATTGTGCTCCGGCAGTTTATTTCAGGGAGCTCCATGCTGACACGTTAATGGAAGACGGTGCCAGACTCTGGGGTAAGAATAAAAATGATTGCATGGCCTGAGATGAAGGTGGTTGCTTACACAAGATAAACCCTGGGTTTCATTCTAGAAGTGATCTAATCGGCTGCACATCTAAGAGAGAAATGCAAATGGGTGAAGAGCAATGTAGAATCCATTAGGAGGGAAGCCTGGGTGGCTCAGCGGGTTAACGCTGCCTTCAGCCCTGGGTGTGATCCTGGAGACCCAGGATCGAGTCCCACATCAGGCTCCCCGCATGGAGCCTGCTTCTCCCTCTGCCTGTGTCTCTCTCTCTCTCTCTGTGTGTGTCTCTCACGAATAAATAAGTAAAAAAAATCTTAAAAAAAAAAAAAAAAGAATCCATTACGAGAAAAGAGGAGGAAGGTAAAGTGGTTTGGGACTGTCTTTAATAAATCTCTTGAGGATATATTTTGCAAATGGTGGAAAATCCAATGCAAACTAGCTTGAGCATATGCAACTTTTGTCATCTTACAAAACTAAAGAGTCTATGGGGTTGCCTGGGTGGCTCCACTGGTTGAACATCTGGCACTTGGTTTTGGCTCAGGTCATGATCTTAGGGTTAGGGGATCGAGCCCCATGTTGGGCTCCAATGTCAGCACAGAATCTGCTTACGATTCTCTCCCTCTCCCTCCCTCTGCCCCTCCTTCCCCTCTCTCTCTCTCTAAATAAAATAAAATAAATAAATAAATAAATAACTTAAAAAAAAATTAAGAATCCTGTGGGAGGGCTCTCCAAGCAGGCTCTGACCCAATTTCTCTGCTGTTCTCACATCTCCCTTCCACTGTTTGTTGGCTTCTTCCTCACACTGGTTTTCCTCATGGTCACAGGATGGCTGCCAGGACATGTGTGGCTGCAGGCCTCCTCCTTCTCATGGTAGGGAGTGAGGGAAGGTGGGGGAGGGGGAACAGCTTCCCACAACCATCAAAGAGTCCCGAGCTCCACTCTGAACGGACCAACCCGGCCAGGACCTGATTGGCTTAGGCGGATGATTCACATATGTGGAGTTTAGGTACCAAACTACCTAAACTTTAAGGGACCACACAAGAAGATGAGTGTGGTTAGAAAGGAGAGATGTGTTAAAACCAATGGCATTTAGGAACAGCAAACAATAGGACTATTTGAGAAGAGCTTACTAGAAATGCATCAGAGGTATGAGCAGGGGAGAGAAAAACCATGAGACTGAGGCAGTGCCCTGGGCTCCATGATTGCCTGTAGACATGGGGGATGGGCTAGGAAAGGGCATGGTCACTGAAACTGGTATCAGAGGGGTCCTGTGGCCCTGGTCAAAGAAGCAGCCAGCTGGTGGAGACTCTGATGACAGACAGCTGAGAAACGAATGCCCAGACCCCACTTTCTTCCTTCACTCCATCACTTACCAGGCTTCCCATTGTCAAACCCAACAAGAAGCCAGAGGGCAGGGAGCCTCAGGATATGGCCAGCTCGGGATATAGAGCTCAGGATATAGAGAGCAGCTTGGAGGAGCGTAGAGGAGGGTCTGGAAGGCAGGAGAGGGAATCCTGTATGCAAGTGGCGTGCCCCCAGGTATGGGGTGGTGACAGAGCTCCTGGCTGCATCTCCCTGCAGGACCAGGCAGGGGCATCAACCAGGGGTCAGACCAGGTTCCCCAGCAAGCCTGTTGATCCTGATGGGTAAGCCCTGTAGGACCAATTGGAGAAATTTGCTCTCATAATCAAAAAGTTTCATTGTGAAATATCAGGAGTTGGACAGATCAGGCTTCAAACTGTGGCTCTGCCATTTACCAGCCTCATGAGTAGAAGTTAATCTCTTTCTACTCTAGCATCTTCATTCACAAGAAGGAGAAGATAACAAAACCTGTTTTTAGGGGCATTAAGTTAAATAATGTGTGCCGAATGCCTAGCATATAATATGCGCTCAATAAATCCTATTGCAGTTTTGACTGTGATACATTGTGATGTATTTACATTGTGATATAATGTAATATAAAACCTTAAGATGATGCTCTCCATGTGGCCTTACACTATGATTTTTTTTTAAAGATTTTATTTATTTATTCATGGAAGACAGACAGAGAGAGAGAGAGAGAGAGAGAGGCAGAGACACAGGCAGAGGGAGAAGCAAGCTCTGTGCAGGGAGCCTGACATGGGACTCTATCCCGGGTCTCCAGGATCACTCCCTGGGCCGAAGACGGCGCTAAACCGCTGAGCCACACAGGCTGCCCACTATGATTTTTTTTTAAAATGATTTCTCCAAAGAGGTGGAATCTGAGCTGGCCTAGAATGGACAAGGAGTTTTCCAGATGAATGCCACTGAAAGGAAGATCTTTCCTTATCTGCTCCTTGATCACATCACTGTGCTGCTCAAACACCTGCTATGACTCCCTAGTTCCTACTGTAACAATTCTGAGCCTGTGTGACCTGAGTTCCTCCACCTGTCCACACCATATATTTTTTTAAAGATTTTATTTATTTATTCATAGACACACACACACACACACACACACACACACAGAGGCAGAGGAAGAAGCAGGCTCCATGTAGGAAGCTTGATGTGGGACTCAATCCCGGGTCCTCAGGATCACACCCTGGGCCGCAGGCAGCACTAAACTGCTGCGCCACCAGAGCTGCCCTGTCCACACCATATTTATCCACAGGAAAGCTGTGCCCAGGCCCATCTGGGTAGTTCTAGACAGCTGTAAAACCCCTCTCCCTCTGCTGCCCTCACACTCCCATCTTCCCAAATCTGTAAATCCCTCCCACTAATACTTTGAAACTCAAGGAGCCTCCCCTGATCTGTGCAGCACTGCTCCCACACCCACATATCCCCTGTTGGATTGCAGCTCTCTGTGATGACTCTTACTCACCAGCTCGGAGTTCCTGGATGGGGGAGCTCAGAACCCTGGCACATAGCTTTGTGAGCAGTAGGCACTCCATAAATGTTGGTGAAGCGAATAAGCTATTTTTTGAAAATTAATTAATAATTTAACATTTTATTAGTTGTGATAAGTGACAATTTTTCTAGAGTCTAATTTTCTCATTGGCAAGAGGGAAAAAATATCTCAGATTATTATGAAGAATTAAATGAGGTCACACATTTAATACTGAAGGCTCATCACAGGGGCTCAGTAAGGTGTGTTCCCCCTGACTCCCCTAGGAAATGTAAATTATCTGAGAGTAGGCCCCCATATTTTCCTAATGCTTCTCAAAAATAAATTTTATTGAGGTACAATTTACATACAATAAAATGCACACATTTTTGTTGGATGTCTTTTGACTGTATATACACACAAAATTACTGCCACAATCAAGATGTAGGACATTTCCATTAGCACATAAGGGTCCCTCATTGAGCCTCTTTCCACTAAACACACTCTCACCCCAGGCTACAGGTAACCGTTGATCTGCTGTCTAACCCAATGGAAAAGATTTCTTTTCCCTAAAGTATAAATAAAATGGAATTTTACTGGAGGTACTCCTATTGGATGGGCTTCTTTCACTAACTTCGATGTTTTTAGATTCATCCATGCTGTTGCATTCCTTTTTAACATTTAGCAGTATTCCGTTTCATGGGTGTATCACAATTTGTAATTTGTCAATCTGTTCATTTGTTGATGAGCATTTGAACTGTCTCTGGTTTCAGTCTTTAGGAATAACCTTTCATGAACATTTGTGTACAAGTCTTTGTGTGTGGACATGTGTTTTCTTTTCTTTTGGGTAAATACCTAGGAATGGAATCGTGATTTGTATAAGTGTATATTTCACTTCGTAAGAGACTGCCAAGCTGTTTTTCCAAAGTGGTTGTCACATTTTATGCTCTGGTTGACAACATATGAGAGTTCTAGTTGCTCCAGATCCTTGTCAACATTTGGTGTTGTTGGTCTTAAGTTTTAGCCACTCAGGTGGATGTAGAGTAGCATCTCACTGTAGTGTTAGTTTGCAATTGCCTGGTAAGTAATGATGTTGACCCTCTTTTCATGTGCTTGCTGGCTATTCATGCATTTGCTTTTTTTTTTTTTTTTTAAGATTTTATTTAAGAAACACAGAGAGAGGCAGAGACATAGGCAGAGGTAGAAACAGGCTCCCTGTGGAGAGCCAGATGCAAGACTTGATCCCAGGACTCCAGGATCATGACCAGATCATGTTCATCCACTGAGCCACCCAGGTGCTCCATGTATTTGCTTTTGTGAAGGGTCTGTTCAAATCTCTTGTCTATTCCTATGGTTTTGAACCATGCCTCCTACATAAAGAAAAAAAAAAAAAAAAAGCCCAAGTGTCACTTTCCCAGCTTCCCTTGACACTAGCCTATAGTCATCAAGTCCAGGCTTGACCAATCTGATACACCCAGCCCCAAATGGAGCTG
Source organism: Canis lupus dingo (assembly GCF_003254725.2). Classification (NCBI taxonomy): domain Eukaryota; kingdom Metazoa; phylum Chordata; class Mammalia; order Carnivora; family Canidae; genus Canis; species Canis lupus. The sequence continues at coordinate 10,593,969 of NC_064248.1, read as the reverse complement.
TACATTGTGAGCTGGTGATTGGAACAAGCCAGGCCAGTAGAGTCCATTTTATTTTATTTTTTTAAAGCATTTTATTTATTTTTAGTTAAAGAAAAACAGACTTTTCCAAGGGGGACAAAGTGAACTGAAGATCAGACGGAAGGAAGCATGTGTGTGGGCTGCTCAAAGCTCTTGCTCCAAAATCTGGAGGTGAGGAAAGAAGGTCCTCCCAAGAATTCAAGGGTGAGTGGCCAGCAGAGGGTTGACTTCGATAACTTTGGGCACTAGATCAGTCTAAGTAGGCTCTATGGTGATTTCTACCTGCCAGTTGGTTGACATGATTAACATCATCACTCTTAGGGGCTATTACATTAAGGAATGATGCAGGAAGCCAAGAGAGTGGCTTATTCAGTTGGATTCTGAATCACAATCAGGAAATAGGCTTTATCTGGTACAACCATAATTTCATTTTCCTTGGAGCAAATTCAAAGGAAGGTGAGATCATTCTGGGGGTCAATTTCATGTACAGTGCTCCGGGCATTCAAGATGAAGCTGTGCCTGAGGTTGGCATACTGTGTAGTGGTGGGATGGTCCATGGTGCTCTTGATTGGAATGCCTTCTGTGTTCACCATGATGATGTCCTGTACTCCCTTCTGGCTCTGAAATCGCTTCAGTGTCTCCTCCACCTCTGCCATTTCCAACCAAACCAGTAGCTTCACAACACTGGCACCAAGTAGAGTCCATTTTAGCATTATTGGTAACACTAGCTGCCACGGCATCAGCGACCATGCACATTGGTCAGTGACCTGTATCAAGGGTTAAAGTAAAGCCCAATCCATTGGAATTTTAGGGCCAGTTTTTAAGGCCAACTCACACCAGGCCTGTGGCTGACTCTGAACTAGTCTCTGCCAAATCCCGCCTGTGATCCTGGAACTACCCAACCGCTTTTTAGTGACCTCCTTTCCTGCTTGCAACAGCCATGTCTGTGGAGTCTGTTTCCATCAGGGCACAGCTTTGAGCATGGTAGGTTGATGTGTTGATTTCTGGTGTTCAGGGAGTGTCCGAGATTGTGACTTCCGCGGTGGGAATGAGAATCCATGAATTAGCATGCCACTCGTCACTGCAGCCATTACAGGCTTGGCTTGCTTTCAACTTCTTTGCCAAAGGGCTTGACAATAAAAGACACTGTTGAAAATGAAATCTTATAATTGCCTTTTTTAAGGAGGGCTGTATTCCAAGGCCTGGATCTCCGCCCACATTTGCATTTGGATCTGGGAAACCAATATGGTATGATAAGTATTTATTTTTAATAATCTGATAGCAGCAAATACATTTCCCATTTCCCAAATTCTTTCCCATCACTCACCTTTGTGTCCCTGACAAAAATAAGAACAAGCTAACAAAGATTCAACTAAATTTGCAGCCGTGGTTTTCTCCATCCCTGTCCTTTGGGAATGAATTGTTAGAAGTTTCAAAGTTACAGACTCAGCACCCTGCCTTAAGTACATTTCCGGATTGCACTTCCCAGGGGTTGGTCCTGGTTTTGCAGGATCTGAAGCTTATATGACGTGGGGGATGCTCTTTATGAAGAGAATTCAAAACTACCACAAAAGCGTTAGAAGCAGGTGTTGTAACGTGCCCTTGCAAGGGAAGGGCTTTAAGCCTGAATCTCATTAGCTCCATATATACCTATTCCTTGCTATCGCTTCCATTCTTCAAATAGCAACAAATTCTAGAAGCCATTTGCTTCCTCCCGTGTCACTGGTCTACCAGCAGGTTAAACTGCCACCAGAGCTCTGGGCTTCCTCCACTTTGGATTGATCCCTGAACAACAAGGTATCATCAAGGCCTGGCGAACCAAGGACACAGATTTCCATGCTCTGTGATCAGGGGCAAGTATAAGTTGCACACTTGCAGAAGTATCACAGGGTCACTCTTGCTCATTCTCAGCCAAGACACTGCCATCCTGCCCTCCCTGGTCACGTCTCCATCTAGGAGCACAGGACTCAGGCAGGTTCTCTCTTAGGCTCCTATGCTATCACCTTTGTGTTTCAGAATAAGTTTTGCCTGTGCAGAAAGAGGTCCTCCAACTGTCTTGTGGCCTTGGATGACATGTCACTCTCCACTTTGCTTATGTTCCATACAGCACAGCCTGACCTATATGATGTGAGGAGGCAGGAGCTTTACTGAGGAACCTGCCAAACACTGCAGACAGGGCAAGTAGCTGAACGTATGTGCTACATCCTCACGGCTGCCATGAGAGCAGTGGATGGAGCCTTACCACGTGACTCACTCTAAGACTGAGCATTAAGGAAGACAGAGCCAGAGGAAGTTTTACAACATGATCTTACATTCAAGATTGTGTGTGTTTAGCCATAGATATAGTTACAGTGAGGACAACTCTATGTTCCAAAGATGGTTGCAACCTTATCTCCTATCCCACAAGCTCTTGGGCAGTGTGACCTTCTCACTCCCCTGCCAAGGGCTGGGGTGGGTGGGTCTAATTCCTCTGTCCTTGAACTTGGGCTGGCCTTATGACTCACTCTTAACTGACAGAACGGAGAGAAAAGGGTTGTCCGTTACTTTGAGGCTCTTGAAACTCTTCCTCTCCAGATGGCTCCTCTTGGGACCTTACTTGCATGAATTAGCAGCCATGCTGTGAGGAAGCCCAAGCCACATGCAAGGCTGTTTTCAGGTGTTCCAGTTGGACCCAGCCTTCAAGACATCCAAGTCACAACAGCAGATATGTGAATGGAGAAGCCTCTAGATTCTAGTCGCCTGTCACTGTTCAAATCTTCCTGGCTGAGGCCTCACACATGTAGAACAAAGAATGTGCTCTGCCTGAATTCCAGGCCCACAGATACCATGAGCTTACTAAAATACTTGTGTTGCAGGGAAGCCCGGGTGACTCAGCAGTTTAGTGCCTCTTTCAGCCCAGGGCCTGATCCTGGAGACCTGGGATCGAGTCCCACGTCAGGCTCCCTGCATGGACGTCAGGCTCCCTGCATGGAGCCTGCTTCTCCCTCTGCCTGTGTCTCTGCCTCTCTCTCTCTCTCTCTCTCTCTCTCTGTGTCTCTCATGAATGAATAAATAAATAAATAAATAAATAAATAAATAAATAAATAAATAATACTTGTGTTGCAAGTCATTTAGCTTAGGATAATTTGTTAGGTAGCAATAGATAATGAGATTATATAGCTATATGTTTGTTCAAGATAATATGAGTAGAGAAGGGATGGGCTGAGGCCTATACCAGGCTGTTAACTGTGGTCAGAAATGGGGGAAGACAAAAGAGGGAAGAGATGGGAGGGAAAGAGAGAGAGAGACAGAGAGAGAGAAGATAAGCAAAAGAAAAGTTTCCATGATTTAATGTGCTTGTATATGATCCCATTTATGAACTTCTGTGTGTTGATGTGTAAATGTTTAAAGAGATACCTGAAAAGATGGTCTCCAAAATGTCAGTGATAGAATTTAGGTGATTTTTCTTCCCTATGATTGTCAATATTGTTGCAATTTCTTTGACAATTACCAGGCATTTGTATATAATCAGAAAACAAAACAAGCATATTTTTACTAGAAAAAAAATTTATTTAAGCAATCCTGGCTGAGGGAAGTGTCATACTGCAATGAGTTAGCCATCCTCTTAGTTGACCATTTCCTGGGCCAGGGCCCCCAGTCTGGTCTTCTGGGCCTCTGCAGTGGCCTGCAGGGATGTGGCCTTCTGGGGTAGCCTCCATCCCCCTCCCCCACACAGTCTTGCCCCTCCTGGATCCTCTGTGAGTCCCAACATTTGCCTGCCCAGACAGTATCCTATTGAGTGTGGTGATGACCGCTATGAGCCTTACCCTCCAACAGGACCTGCTTTTCTTTCCACAAATAGTAGCAGCAGTGAGAGGAAGCAGGGGTTGAAGGCCTGTCTTTGCATCGACACCTGCTACTGGATTTTTTAAACAGCTTTCCTGAGATATAAATTCATATATTCTACAGTACACACTTAAGGTAGACAAATCAATGATTTGTAGTATATTAAATTAAAATTTTTAAATTGTGATAAAATACAGATCACATATAGTTTGCCATTTTAACCATTTGTGGTGTATAATTCGATGGCATCAAGTATATTCACAATGCTGTGCAATCATCACCATTATTTATTTCCAAAACTTTTTCCTCACTCCAGACAGAAACTCTGTACCCTTTAACCAATAACTTCCCATTTCCCTCCATTCCCCAGTCCCTGGTAACCTCTAAACTACTTTCCACCTCTATGAACTTGCCCATTCCAGATATTTCACATAAGCAGAATCATAGAGTATGTGGTCTTTTGTGTCTGGCTTCTTTTACTTGGTGTAACATCTTCTAGGTTCATTTATGCTGTGGCTCTGGTCAGTACTCTATTAATTTCTATGGCCAAATCGCATCCAGTTGTATGGACAGACTCCATTGCATTTATCCATCCATCCATCCATTGAGTTGCTCTGTCTTTTCTGCCACTGGCTTTTTCGAGCCCCAAAAGTGTGTTTCTCCTTTCAGGTATGGAACACGTTTACCTTGATCGGGACCCAGACTCTGTCCTGGGGATATTTCAGGTCTGGAATAGGAGGTGGGGCGAGTAGGAACAGCTGTGGATAGAGGTGGTGGATCATGGGTAGCCGGCCCACGCCTGTGAGTGTGGCCCCTGGTTGTAGCCCGTGGCTAACACAGATTCTGGGTCATTCTCTACAGTCTAATCTGGCCTAATTCCTCACCCTGTCTGGAACTCAGTTTCTCATAAATACCTCCGTGTGGGCTGCTGAAATGGGCTGTGCAGGCAGCACTTAGCCCAGTGCTGGTCCATGATGAGCTCACGATGCACAGCAGCCATGGCAGCAAGGCCACCTTGCAGCTGGTACCTTCCACCTGCATCCTTCTACCAACTGTATTGCTCTGCCTGTGGCTTTCCTGGCAGCCAGAGCCTGCTCTGATGATGCCCATGGCATAACGGATGGAGCAGGGAAATATAGCCATCCCCTTTTCCAACAGCCACCCGCTAATCATGTGTAAACACCAGCTCTCTCGCACTTGGATGGGGTTATCCGGTGCATTTTCCCTAGTGCTTCCCAGAGTCCCCAGTGAAGCTCCAGTTGTCCATGGGGGAGTCTGGCTTGGCACCACACCCTCTGTGGGCTGCCTTCTCTTCCCTGTCTCACTTCCCCTCTCTTTTACCAGTCTTCCCTGGGCTTCCTGAATAAACCACATGCACTTCAATCCTTGTCTCAGGGTCTGTTTCTAGGCAAAATTCAAATTAAGACCCTCATCATACGAGTAGAAGTAGTAGCAGGAGTAGCAGCAGCAGCAGCAGGAGGGGTAATAATAAATAGGGTCCCATCTCATCCTCCACTTCCTCCAGGAAGCTTCCCTTGGCTGGACCCCCCACAGGGACCACCCTTTCCTACAAAGTTCCAGCAGTTGTGGCTCTAGCCTTCATTTCTCTCTTCAGCACATCCACCTTATTTTATTCCACATCTCATCAGCTGCATGTAGAAAATGCTAATTTTGTGGGCTGGCCCAGGGGGCCGACAACCGCATGCTCTGAATCTGTGATGAAGCCATCCAGCCTTTGATGGAGACAGAAGATGAAACGTGGCTGGGGCGCATCTCGGGGAGATGGGGCCCGGCATGCAATATTTAAACGGCCCTTTCATGAAAGGGAGCTACCCAAGCTCTTAACATCGGTGTTCCAGAAAGTCAGACTCGATTTTTAGCCTCAGACTCATGTTTGGGTGCACTTCGTGTCTTAAATACTCATTTCTGTGGCCTTGATATTTCAATTCATTTCCTTTCAAGTTTTACAAGCCCAAAGTGCTATCGTCATCGTCATCGGTGCTTTGTTGAGAGGCGGGCACGAGAGGTGGGGACTTGTCACATGCGACCAGGGACTGTCACTATCCCTCAGAGGTCAGTAAAGCTGACCCTTTGACACCGAGATATAATTGTGTGAACAGAGCCCGAACTACTTGAAAAGTGTAAAGTGTAAAGTTGATTTAGGGCAACACGTCTGTTCTTCCTCCCTCTTTTTTCCACTTTTTTATTGAGATAGAACTTATTATAAAGCAGATCTACAAGCACTGCTCAACGAATTCATATGCATGTGCCCCGTGCAACCACCAGCAGATGAGGATGTAGAACATTCCGTCAGCCCAGAGGGACCCCCATGTCTTCCCATCCAGCACCCCATAAGGTAATATATATATTATCTATGTTCTACATGTTATATACCTCTGCATCTGATGGTGGTTATATGGATACATAATGTAATATATATTATATGTGTCTAATTTATTGACTTCACTATTGCCATGAATTCTCTGGGTTATCAGAAAGCCAGGTACAGGGCGCCTGGGTGGCTCAGTCAGTTAAGTGTCTGTCTTTGGCTCAGGTCATGATCCCAGGGTCTTGGGATCGAGTCCTGCATCGGGCTCCCTGCTCAGCGGGGCGCATGCTTCTCCCTCTCCCTCTGCCTGTCACTCTCCCTACTTGCGCTCTCTCTCTGTTGAGTAAATAAATAAAATCTTCAAAGGAAAAGAAAAGAAAGCCAGTTATGTATTCCTATGGGGAGGAAAATTCCCTCAACCTATTATATATAGTAACTAAATTTTCTCATATGCTTGTACATGTTAGTATTTTAAATGGTACCAATGAATGATATGTCACTCGTTTTACTAAAAAACCTAAAATAGACATGCACCTTAAAATGAGCTCAGGCATATATTTACTTTAATGATTAGAATAATTGGAATTTTTTCAGGATAATGAAACTCCTCCTATTTCTTCTTATGAGCAGAGAATTAATCTTTCTCTGTATATATTGAACCAACTCTCTTTAAATCATCCCATTTTTTTTCCTCCTCATCTCCAAAATCAGAGGAGAAAAATCAAACAAAATTACCCAATGCATGTATGGGTAAAGTTCACACTTAAAAATTTTTTTTATTTATTAGTTTCAGAGGTAGAATTTAGTGATTCATCAGTTACATATAATACCATACCAGGTCATTCCATCATGTGTCCTCCTTAATGCCCATCACCTGGTTACCCCACCCACCACCCACCTCCCTTCCCTGTTTGTTTCCTAGAGTTCAGTATCTCAGACTTTTAAAAATTGTGGTAAAATACACATAAAATTTACCATCTTTACCGTTTTTAAGTATACAGTTCAATTACGTTAAGGGCATTCACTTTGTTAGGCAACTGGTCTCCAAAACTTTTTTCTCTTGTAAAACTGAAACTCTGTACCCATTTAGAATAACCTTTTACTAAAGTACAAATCAGATATTCTCTCACTTAAAGCCCTCTGAAGATTTCCCATTTCTCCTATTATTAAATCTAGGTTCAAATGATAAAGACCTTGCTACAGCATCGCGGCACTGGTGTTATTTTTTCCTGGCCACACGTAGCCTTCACCACCTCTAAATCCTCACATGGCTAGACCCTCATTTTTTCCATTCTGCTCATCACCGTCTGAAGTGAACATGTTCAGTGACTGATGTGTGGTCTACGATTTGCCTGACTGCAAAGGACAGGCTGCCTTCTTGATTACTAAATCCTCAGAGTCTAGCACGGGGCCTGGCGTTAGTAGGTGTTCAACCAGGGTTTGTTGAGTGAATACTCAAAGGAAAACAGTGAGTGAGAAGAAAACAAAGAAGATGCTGTAGGGGAGCATACAACCCATTGAGGTAAACATGCCTCCCCGTTCCTGCTCCACCCCCAGCCCCCCCGCCAAACACACACAGAAATGCCAAGTGGGTAAAAATGGGAAGACACAAAAAACAGGGTTGTGGCATATTAGGGTTATATCAGAGCAGCAGAGCTTCTAAGAGCTATATACCCAAGATTTTTACTGTAGATGTCATGGGCTGAATTGTGGCTCCCCCAACCCATTCAGATGTTGAAATTTTAACTGCCACTATCTCAGAATGTGACTGTATTTGGAAATAGAGTCTTTAAAGAAGTAGTTAAAATTAAATGAGGTCATGGAGCAGGCTCTACTACATGGTGTCCTTATAAGAAGAGATCAGGACACAGACACAGGGAGGGAAGACTATGGAAAGACACAGCGGAAAGGTGGCCATCTATAAGCTAAGGAGAGAAGCCTCGAAAGAAACCAATGATGCCAGAACCTTGATTCTGGACTTCCAGCCCTCCACCTGGTCTGTCCAGCCTCCCTCACCTCACCTCCTGCTCATACCTGCTACCTGCTGTGCTAGAAGTCACAACCCCTGGCTGCCAGGGGACTGGGATCCATGAGGACAGGATAAGCTGTGTCTTGTGTTGCAGAATCCAGCATGTGGGGGCATGTGGCTCAAAGGTGGAGATGCTGAGAGGCTGTGGCCAGAGCTGGAGGATCACATCCACCTTCACCAAGCACCCTGGTGGCCTGCTAGCCAGACCTGGCTGGCCAGGGCCATGGAGCTCAGTTACCTAAGGGGGAGTGGAAAAGCCTGCCTGTGTAGGATGGGCCGCCTGGCCACAGGATGCCACCAATTTCCTGGACTTCTGAAGACAGGTATGGAGAGGAGCACCACAGGCAGTGCTTCTGGTGGGCCAACGGGTGCCCGGTGACCTAGGTGCACAGGTAACAGAGGTGGCAGCTGCATGGCACCACTGCCCAGTCATCAGGTCCTTGTTCCTCATGGCATTTGTTTTTTCTGTGTTTTATGTGTTGAGTCAGTTGCTCAATTGTTGGAGAATTGATCCACGGATTCTGTTTCCATTGTGTGTGCTGGCTACATCTTAATAGGAGAAACCACATCTGACAGCTACCTATCAACAGACGTGGCTGCATCTCGAAATATAAGTTACATATGTAATTTGCCACAGATCTCGTGGTTGAGAACTAAACAAGATACAGGGATTTTTAGAAAGATGCTGCCTTTAGAGCATCACAGCTTTTCCCGAATAAGCGTAGCATACAGGACATCAACGAGCCAACCTTATATCAGAGACCAGCAAGTACGCACCCTCTGTTTGGCGGAAATGTTATTACAGTTACAAAGAAGATCCACAAAGATCTGAGCTTCTTTTTCAAATGTATTTTTAAAATCTCGAACCAAATGATATTTTAAGTAGACAGAGACTAATGTTCACATAATCCAGTGATCATCCATCTTGGTGGCTCACAGAGAAGCACTCATTAGCTGTTCCATAATATACTGGAGTCAAAACTTATCACTTACACTAAGCATTGCAAATTAAAGGAAAGGCCTGATTTCCTTTTAACAGAATACTCCATATGCCACATCAAAATTACAGAAATAATTGGGTGTCAGAAACACTGTTTCATTTCTGATGTTCTGCCAATGAAACAAATTACTTTTACTGAATTGTGTTTGGGGGACTCCAGCTGACCCTTTGACACTAGAAAGAAGGATTTCCCATAAATAAAAGCTTCAGGGCAATTTTACTTTGTGATTAGTGATTTTTTTCCCCATGCCACCCGATTATTAATCGTTGGGATTTGTGTTTCATATCAAGGCAGGAAATTAATCACACCGTGTACAGGACTTCATGTAAAGAAATACTTCATGAGGTCCCATTTATTTCAAAAAGGAAAATGTAGTTAAGCATTTAAATTAAATAAACGGATCGATGTTACAGCAATTACTAGGGAATGATTTGCCACATGGCAAGGAGAATGCATTAAAGATATGAACAGCTGTTTCTCAGTTTAAGTTTATAGCGTTTCAAAATTCAGGAAATGACTTTTGTGTTCTGGTTGGATTCAAACTGCAACATTAACAGAACCAGCCCATAATATAGCATTCTGAATTATAAAGCCACTTAGATACTTTTACCAAAGTAAAATGTTTTGGCAAAATGATCCAGTTCTCTGTAATGCAATTAAAGCAGGTTTCACATTAGAGTTATATATTATGTTAGTGATAATTTTCACTACAAAGATATCATTTATATTCCAAATCCTAAGCACATAGCTTCATGTAGCAGTTGAAAGAAGAGCCTGAAATTGCTGAATTCAACACAGCAGGGTAATTATAGTATAAAAGGTGAGTTGCTTTATTCTGAGGTTGGTCCAAAACTAAGATCAAGAGTCTGAGGCATAACAATCTTTGAGAGTCCTCCCTCGAGAGCATTTAATAGGCTGATGACAAGTTAGATCGAGCAGACTTTTCAAATATAAAATCCTCATGTGAAGAACAAAACCCCCAATCAAGGGATTTCTCCACCAAACCCATCCCAGCTGATCTCTTTGGTTTGTACTTTTTTTTCCTGAGGTCCTCACTAAATAGCTGCTTTCTTAAGAGAGGGAATTCTGAGCATCAGTGAGAAAAATAATTGCAATGATTGAAATAACTAATGGTTTTGAAAATCGGTTAACAAAGGCGACAGGGGTAGGGGGGAAACATTCATCCTGCTTTTTCTGAATTAATGTTTCCCAGACTAACCAGACAGTTAGGGGCATTTTTTTGTTTGTAGAAATCTTCCAGCTAGTATGCACAGAAGAAAGTGTAGATATTGCAAACTAAGCAATGGTGTGATCTTAAAAAGATGCCATCTGACATAAAACCTGTCCCTGATGCGAGGATACACTGTCGTTCATGAGTGATTTTTTTTTTTTTTTTTTTTTTTTTTGCATTTCATGAAGTGATCTTGACAAAAACTCAGCCTGAATCTGACAAGTCTTTGGATTTACGTGATTGACTTAAATACAGGAAACAGGGGAAAGGGTTATGGGACACCAGGTGGCTGCAATCAGCAAAATCCAGATGGAGGAGTCCCACAGAACCAGCAACCATGTTTCTCTGACAAATCACAAAAAAAGGTAGGGGAGGAAATAAAGAGGAAGATCCAGGGGTTTCCTCCTCCTTTTCCAGAATAAAAGAGAAATAGGATGATCCAATTGCAATGTGTGGACCGCATCTGGATCCTGATCTAAACAGCCTGTAGAAAATACATAGATTTTTAAGAGAACTGGGGACATGAGAAATTTGAATGCTTCAAAATATTTGATGATGTTGGGGACTGAGAGTTAATTTTTTAGGTATGAGAATGGTACTGTGGTTGTTTTTTAAAAACCAAGTCCTTATCTGTTAGAGACATAGTACTGACATATCTACTAGTGAAAAGTGATGAGCTGGAGTTTACTTCAAAGCAGCCCAGGATGGAGAGGGTGGGTGCATTCTGTGGGGCAGAGATGGAACAGAAGCGGAACCAAGCTCAAGCTCTTCCTGCTCCCAGTCAGGCCAATAAGAGGCAAGATGTTGAGGCAAGAAAAGCAACTTTATTCGGAAAGCCAGCACTCAGAGGCAATGGTGGGCTCTTGTCCCAAAGAACCAACTCCTCTCACTGTGAAGTCCAAGCTTCTTTTATGTCAACAGAAGGGGAACTCATGAGGAGGTTCGAGTCAGAAAGTGACTGACCTCTGTAGACATCGGAGGGGCGTCAGGTAACTTATGCATCCTTGGTCCATTGATCTTTGGGTACCGGAATCCAGCCGTGCCGCCTCTGTAAATCTTAAGCATATCAGTGTCATTTCTGTACGTACTTTCTTACCTCCTTGGATGAGGTAGGTTTCGGATTTATAGAAGCAGTCTTTGCCAATCTGAGCTGTAAGCAAAATTCCTTCGATGATTCCTATGCCTACGTGCAGGGCTAATCAGAAGTTCCAAAGCTAGAGGTCACAGCAGCAAGGGAAATAGAAACCACATGGAGTCAGACGTGCTACATTCCTCTGTGTTCTGGGAGGGACCGTGAGGTGGCCACTTATTGAAGCTAAGAGGGGTTTCTTGACATTCACATTCTCTATTATTTGTATTTGAAATTTTCCTTAATAAAAGGGTTGGTTGTGATTTTTTTTTTTTAATTTAAGATGCAGTGAAGTTCCCAAGCCAGCAATGACTTTTTAACCAAGTTCAGAAGTTAATTTTTTTAATTGGCTAAAATATCTGATCAACAAATAGATTTTCTTTCTGTGGAAAAAAAAAGGGTGGGGAATCTGCCTAATATTTTATGATTATTAAATAGTAAATTTAAAAAATACATATGGCCAGCTACAGGACCTCAGTGAACCTAATCTAATATCTTACACCCTACTCTCTGATCATTTCTCTAGAATGTTACTGCCTGCTCCTAACACCTGGGGTCCCTGTGCCTGCCAAGGGACACCCCGGATGTCTCAACCCTCTCTTTTAAGTACCAGCCTCTCTGAACCTTCTTAGTAGCTGCCAGCATTCAACTGCCCTGTACTTCCCCTTGGGCCTCCTGTGCGTTTCTGAGGCCAACTCCGACCCTGGCCACCGTGGCTTTGTTCCTTAAAATTGTTCATCCCGGTTCTTGAAAGTGTGGTTTATAAATGAATCCTGAAAAAGTTTGCTTTTTGCTAAAGGCATGCCCCTCTGAGCTGAGGGGCCAGAGTTACCGTGGGATGCCCAGTTCATCAAAACCACCAATTCGGATACCCAGGAATCAAGACAATTGCAGTGAATGTGTTGAAAAGGTTTTCCATAGGTGTTCGAAGACATGCCCTAAAGTGGAGGTCTTACAGTGCCAGCAGCCTGGGCAATGTCTAGGAGGAGGCCCATGGTCATGAGCACCTCCTGGGATCTGAGGGGCCCTTCACTGCCAGCCTGGCCTGCATGTCTGGGGCAGCTACTGAGGGGGCAACCTGGAGCCAGAAACACCCTGCAGAGAGCAGGGAGGGAAAATCGGCTCTGACACAGCATTTCTGAACCTCACTTTTCTTGTCTGCAAAATGGGCCTAATAAGTGTACCTACATGTATTGCTTACCTGGGGCTGCTACAACAAATGACCACAGACTTGACGGCTGAACATGATAGAAATTTATTCTCTCACCATTCTGCAGGCCAGAAGTTAGAATCCATTTCATTGGCCTAAAATTGCTGGCAGGATTGCACTCCCTCTAGAGGCTCTAGGGGAGGATTTGTTTCTTGCCTCTTGCAGCCTCCGTTGGCTGCCTGCATTCCTTGGCTCATGGCTGCATCATTCCAATTACCACATCTAAGCCTCCTAATCCTCAGCTCCAAAGATTCTGATTCCTCATTCCTGGGGTGGTGGGGGCAGGAATCTGCATTTTTAAGGCAGGTCAGGTTGGACTTGGTGAAGTTCTGTTTATGACTATCCAGGATCATGCATCCAGACTTCTCTCTGTTCACCAGAGAATGTGGCATCTGCCCCCTGCTCTACAGCTGGGCCCCCCAGCCCTGCGGTCAGACATGTTGACCAGCCTTCTGGAATACATCCATCAGGACCCACATGCCCAGGGTCTCATGTCTGCTGTCAGAGGCTGGGTTCCCCGAATAGCAGACCCTGAGTCAAAGATTCAGTGCAGGTGCAGGTATACTTAAGAGGGGTGTTCATTGCTGCGGCTGTTATAACAAATTACCACAAGTTTGGTGGCTTACAATCAAAATTAATTCTCTCCCAGTTCTGGAGGCCAGAAGTCAGCAATCATTATCTGTGGGCTGAAATCTCAGCGTGGGCAGAGCTGCCCTCCCCTTGAAGGCTCTAGGGGAGAACCCACTCCTTTCCTCTCTCGGCTCCAGGTGGCTGGTGTTCCTTGGCTGATCTTGGCTTCTGCCTTCCTGTCACCTTCTCTTCCACTTGTATCAAAGCTCCCTCCACCTCCTACTTCTGACAATACCTGTGATTATATTTAGGACCCACCCAGATATTCAGGAGAATCCCCCCACCTCAGCATCCTTGATCGCAATTACAGAGACCCTTTTACCTTATAAGAGAACGTTTGTAGTTTCCAGGGATTGGGACCTGATATCTTTGGGTGGCCATCACCAGCCTGTTCTACTGCCTCATGAAATAGTAGTGAGTGTTCTTGGTTTATACATGTAAAGTGTCAACAAACCGCACCCACAACTAGAAACCTGCAATCATAGGCACCCCATTGTCCTCGGCAGCCAGGGAATTGGAACCTGACACCTCAGCCTCATCCCCAGAAGCCATGCTCTGATTTTCCCCCATACCTTCTTCTGTGTTCTTGTCTCATGATCCCTGGAAGCCTGACAGATGGCCAGTGGAACCTGGGCAGTGTAGGCCCCTGAAGACAGAAGGGCCATGTCCCATGCAGACACTCCATGAGCAAGTAGTGCTGGAGTCTGCAAGCAGTCAAGGGAAGCTTGTCAACCAGTTTGTCGGAGTAAACTTTTTCTGAAGAATTGAACCTTGCCCTTTTAAATGCCTGCTTCTTTAGATTTTTTATGAAAATGTTTCTGAAGTGTGTTACATATTCCCCAGCAGTCTTGAGACTGGAGCTCAGCCTTTTGCAGCTAACTCAGTGACAGCTGCCACATGATTTTTGCTGTACCTGCCTGTCACTGGACCAGCCTGAGAGGCAGAAAGGTGGCAAGGTGCCTGCTTCAAACTGAAAGCACAGGATAACTATAATGTCCTGGTTCTTAATTTTCCTGTCTCCTTCCACCTGCCAGAGTAGCTATAGTTTACATCTGTAGGTATTCCTCCTGCAGGCAGACACCCTCCCCTCACTTCCCCTTATTTTATTTTGACTCTTCTAGTAACTGTGGGCTGGGAGGTGATACTACTGAGGCTTATTAGCACTTTTTGCAAAGGAAGAGTTAGTGGTTTCTCAAGGAGTTCTCTGAGGACGATCATATTTTTTAAAGATTTATTTTATTATTTATTTGCGAGAGAGAGAAAGAGCACGAGTGGGAGGGGCAGAGAAAGAGGAGAGAGAATCTCAAGCATATGCCAAGATGAGCGTGGAGTCTGACAAAGGGGGGCTCAACCTCATGACCCTTGGATCATGACCTGAACCAAAACCAAGAGTTGGACACTTAACTGGCTGTGCCCCCAGACACCCCAACAATCATCTTTTATTATTATTATTATTATTATTATTATTATTATCTTATGTGCCTTCCTCCACCACCAAAAAGAAACACTTTGTATCCTCTCACCTATTTTTAGCTGACATCAAATTTTTTCATGACTTGAAATGGTTGCAAAGGATAAAATGTCTCATGCATTGTAAATATTAACATTATAAAAATGACACTTATGAAATCAATCGTTTCAATGTATCCAATGAAATCTGAATGCCATAGCAATTCAATAGCCATCATCTTTCATTTGAAGATACATGAACGAGTCTTTTTTAAATAGCCAAAAATGTTGTAACTTCCATGTCTCTCCTTGAACTCCCATTTCCATCCCATTTCGCCCACAGAATTGCATCCTAATGTAATATATTTTTATGCTTGAAAGTATTTTATTAATCATCCTATCATAACTCTCTCGACAAAAAGTATAGAAGTTAAAATTACATTTTTTAATTACCTGTGACCATAAAGCTCAAGAGTCAAAAAAATTTTTTTCTCCTGGTTTGAGCTAACAGTACAATTATGAGTATCCAATTTATCAAAACCAATTCATTATCCATCTTTATAAATAATTATAAGCATAAAAATAAAATGTTGTTAGAACTGCATCTCTTACTGAGATAGATGAGGCTATCTTAATTTTCTGTTAGTTCATGAATCCATGGAGGGGTATAGCTCTGGCCACAAAGATCCAGAATTTAGCCTTAATTTTTCTTCTGTTGTTTTCAACGGAAACTTAAAAAATATATACTGGTTCATAAAATAAGTAGATGGGAATGGAAGGGGTTTTGTCACAGCAGCTCTACTCAGTGGTAAGAACTCCGTCAGCGTTATGGCCAAAATTCACATCATTATTTCTCATGAAAAGAATTTCCATCCACTGACAAGTTCAGTTGAGCTCCTTTTAGTTGGATCAAATGCCCAGTTTTGGAGACCCCTTGAGTCACACCAGTTCTCCCTCTGCAATAGATGAGTATGCCAGAGACAACTTGAACTTGGCCTTCAAATACCAACCAGATGAGTACTTGGGTTGATAGAGAGCTGCCCTACGCATGGAGAATGTCAGCTCTGCTTGGTCCGCATCCAGGACTGTCCACCCAGACTCAGGAAGGGAAGGATTGATGCTGACTGGAGGCAGGAGGCTGGGCAGGGAGACCCACACAGCTAAAATGGTGCAATACCCAAGCTGATGATCAAGAGGAAGGAGGCCATTAGGGCTTTGACTCCGTGGTGCCAATCTTCAGCTTGACCCAATTTTTGAGGTGTTTCCAACAGAGTGGACCAGAAATTATCATCCATAGAGCTGCAACTCCTTTCATTTATCAATTTCTTACGTGTGTGTTCATTTCTTCATTCACCAAGTGTGTGGAGCCTTCCTTAGCTTTCCACCTTTTGTCTACCCAACTCTGTACTAAACATTTGGGACATACAGGTGAGTTTGGTGGGTCGCTCTTCCTCAGGGGACTTTCCATGGGGGGCGGGTGCAGGCAGATCAACAACAACTCTCACCCCTCTCTCTGGAATGGAAATCCAAGCCCTGAGTGTGGCAGGAAGAAAAGAAATTTGGGATCTGGAGGATTTTTTTTCAGGTGGCGATTCACACTATGTGCTCTGGACAAGCATCCCGCCTTTTCCCATCTGAATATGTTGGCATGGGGTAGGGGGATGACTCAGATCTCCAAGCATTCCCCAAATGCTGACACCCACCTTCCAAACTGCCTCCTTGGTGGATGATGTCAGGAAAGTCTTGGGGTGGGGGGGACCTCAATGTGCCTGATGTCTAATGTCTCTAGATGGGTGCCCCCAGCTCCCCACCTAAACCAGAGCCTCATGCTGGACTTTGTCAGTTCACTGTACTTACCCAGTCATCCCTGTCTTCTTGTCTCTCTGTTTTTGAAACAGTGATGAGAGGGGCACCTGGGTGGCTCAGTGGTTGAGTGTCCTCTGTCTGCCTTTGGCTCAGGTCGTGATCCCGGAGTCCCGGGATGAATCCTACATCAGGCCTCCCATGGGGAGCCTGCTTCTCCCTCTGCCATCGTCTCTGCCTCTCTCGTGAATACGTAAATAAAATCTTTAAAAGTAAAAAAATAAAAAAAAATTAAAAACCAGTGATGATTTAGAAAGTTTGTTGACTGTTGCCATTTAAGCACTGGGGGATGTGATTTTCAATCTTTTTTCTTTCTTCTCTCTCTCTTTCCCTCACCCCTTTCACCACCTTCCTTGTCCCTTTTCTCTTGTCTTTTTGGGGTTTTTTTTTTTTTTTGGGTTCTTTTTTTTGAGATCAGATTTATTGAAGCATAATTGACATACAATAAAATTCACTTCTCTGCTTGGACATTTATGAGTTTTCACAAATGCCTGCAATGTGTAACTACTGTAGTCAAGATATAGAGCATTTTCATTGTGCTACAAAATTGCCTCCCACCCCTTTAGAATCGACCCCTCCCTCTGCCCCCACCTCAGCAACCATGGACTTGATCTCCCTCTCTAGCGGTTTGCCTTTTCCAGATTAGCGTATAAATGGAATCATGCAGCTTGTTGCCTTTCAGGTCTGGCTTCTTTTCTCAGCCTAATACACACCGATTTTGCATATGTACCATGGTTTGTTTATCCACTCTCCAGTTGAGAGACACTTGGGTCGTTTCCAGTTTGGGGCAATTGTGATTAGACTTGCCATGGAGATTAGAGCATAGGCCTCTGTGTGGACATAAGTTTTAATTTCTCTTGGATAAATGCCCGGGATCAAGATGGCTGGGTCAAATGCTAAGTACTTTTAACTTAGTGATTCTCAGCAGGGGATGATCTCCACCATCAGGGGACATATGGCAGTGCTGAGGCCATCATTCATTGTCACACTGTGGGTGTAGATGAGGAGCCCCATGGTTGAGCACTCTCAGGCCCAAACGTCAGCAGGGCTCCAAGTAGGAAAGCCTGGCTTCCACTTTTAAGAAACTGTCCTCCAGAGTGGCTTCACGTCCTCTCCAGCATTTGATGCTGTCAATCTTTCCTTTAAAAAATATTTTTTTATTTTAGCTGTTCTAATAGGTGTGTAATCGCATCTCCTCATGGTTTTATTTTGCATGTCCCTAATGACTAATGATGCTGAGCATCTCTGCAACTTACTGACCATCCATGCACAGCTAACCCTTGCACCATGCAGGGGCTAGGGGTGCCGATGCCCAACGTCCCCCCATAGCTGAAAATCCACATATAACTTTTGACTTCCCCCAAATCTAACTACTAATAGCCTACTGCTGACCAGAAGCCTTGTGGATAGCATAAATAGTCAATTAACACCTATTTGGGATGTGGTGTGTATTATATACCATACGCTTACAATAAAGTGAGGGAAAAGGAAATGTTATTAAGGAAATCATAAGGAAGAAAAAATACAATTACACAATAGTACTGTGTTTATTTTTTAAAGATTTGCAAAAAAATAAAAAAATAAAGATTTGCATGTAAGTGGACCTGCACAGTTCAAACCTGTGTTGTCCAAGGGTCCATTGTACTTGCTTTAGGGGTCTGCCCATATCTTTTATCCATTTTCTACTGAATTATTTATTTTCCTTATTATACATACTTCTTTTTTTTTTTTCCTACTTTAAGCCCCATAACAGTCCTGTGAAGCAGATTTGATAACTCACATTTTATACATGAGGAAACAGACTCTGAGATGTCATAGGGCACATGGCAAAACCCGGGGTCTCTGACTCTCCCCCCACCATCCAGGCGTGTTTGGTGTTAGAGCCCGTGCTCTAAGCCAAATAGAGCATCCAACCACTTTTGTTCTTCCCTCCCTCCTTCCTTGTTCTGTTCCTCATTCTCTCCTCTCCTTTCTCCTTTGGCAGACAAGTTCTTTCTTTGAATGAACAAGATGAAAATCAAACCAATTTTTTCAAGGAAACAAATTCTGTGTACTTCTTGATGAATGCTGGCCTACTTAGCTCAGGGGAAGAATTTGAGAACAGAAATGTCTTTGCTCCTCCAGGCCAGAACTCATGCTGAGATGGGGGGAGGGGTTATATTAGAATTTTGACAGAGCCAAGGATTGTTTGGATGAAAAACAGATCCCCATTTGAGCAGGAATGTGATCTCAGGGCAAGAACAGAGGGATGAGGTTACTGAGGGCCTTGATATACTAGACTCCAAATTAATGGCTTAGGTGCCCACTTTCTTGCAAACCTGAGACATTGGCCATGTTTCCTTGGCTGTGACTTAATAATTACAACCTGTGTTCCAAGGAAGGCTTCGTTCTTCTCTAAATGAGCAACATAAAAAGCCAGTTTCCAAATATGTGCAGCGTGAGACACATTTGGTGGAGTTAGCATCAGAATCTCATCAGCAACAAAAGAAAGAGAGTGACACTTGGGGAGGCTGCTGGTTGGATTGATTCAATAAAATTCTCTGAAAGGAGCATCAGGGTCTCCAGCTTCTGATGCTCACAGGCCATGGTGCCACTTCTGCCAGCACCCATGACCCCAGATGCTCCTTGGAGGAACCAGGAGGGCACAAACTTGCAGCCCCTGTGTGGGAGTGGGAGCGGGGTGGGATCACTGCACATCGGAAACCCCCCAATCTCTGGCTGCTCCCTCATATCGGCCCCCAAATGTCTCCCTTTGTGAGCAACTGTCTGATGTCTTTTTTCTTCCTGACACTAAAAATGTGATGTCTTTTCCAACACCATCCAGTTCTCCGACTTTCCATGCACCAACTAAGCGTCCTACAGTTCAGTCCTATTCTGACACTGACTCTCAGAGTTGACACGAAGCCCATATATGAAGAGCTCAGCCCTGCAAGATTGCAACACCCCCCCCCCCCCACTTCAGACACCAGTGACAAGTCCTAGGGGCCACTTGCACTTCTGGCTGATTGGCTGTCAATTCGGGGGTGCCCACACTTCCTCCTCGGGTTTGATAATTCACAGAACAACTCACAAGACTCTGTAAACACTTTGCTTATATTCACGAGTTTATCATAAAGGGTGCAGCTCCAGAACAGCCAGTGGAAGAGGCGTGCAGGGCAGGGTCTGGAGGAAGGAGTGCCGAGCTTCTGGGTCTTCCCTGGCACACCATCCTCGGAGCGGGTCAGTGCGTTCACCAACCTGGGACCTGTTGCATTTTATATCCCAATCTCCAGTACGTACCCCTTACCAGAGGCTAGGGCGTAAGGCCGAAAGTTCTCCTACCACCTGATCCCATACTTAGTCTTTTGGGGGACTAGCCCCCATCCTGAAGCTACCCAGGGGCCCACCCTGAGTCACCTAGTTAGTATAAATTCCGGTGTGGGGGAGAATGATTATAGCAATTAGTGATAAGGGGTCCTGGGAGAGGATTGGAGGGGCAGGAGTGACTCCGGGTTGGGGTGTGGACATGAGCTGGTGGGGCCTAAAGGCGGTGGTGGCACCAAAGTTAAGGGCTGGGAGAAGGGAGAGCCGGGCTGGAAAGAGGCTGGAACTGGGCAGGCAGCGAGCCAGACCAGGAGCCCCAGGCTCTACCCCAGCCGGCCACCCCCCTCCCTTTGCTCCTCCCACTGTGACAGGGCCAGAAGGTTTGTGCACATCTGGGGGAGCGGGCCCCCAGCTTAGCCAAGGCCCCCGGGAGGGGTGCCACTAGGCTACAGTTCCCAGAAGGTAGAAGCAAGAGAGCAGGACCAGGAGGATGTGTGGGGTCAGGAGAGTGCATGAATTGACAATTCCGCCAGTCCAGAAGCTGCCATCAGAGGCAACAGTCCAGAGGAGTTTGATCCAGACGTCCCTGCTATGTAGCCGACCCCAGGAAAGAGATCAAGCTTTAGAAGCCAGCGCAGAGGGCAGATGTGAGCACCAATCCCTCCTCGGCCAGCCTGCCCCAGGTCCTGGGACTCACAGTATTCACAGCTGCTCCCTTCCCCAGACCTGCAGCCAGGTCTGCCAGAGGCTTAGGGGCAAGTGGCCCATATCCCTGAGTCATTATTCTGGGTGGGGCCTCCCGGACCTAATGCTGACCCCAACGAAGGCTGACGCCCAGTGGCATCCTGCCAGCCCGCACACCTGGGGTAACAGGTAGAACCAGGTGGTTCTTCAGGAGTCATAATGAGACTTGTTCCAAGCCCCCAACCATCGAGGTTCCCAGGGGAGCCAGAGCCTGGAGATACCATGACTCATTAGCTATTATTTTTAGTTTTATGCCACAGAAGATGTGCAGCAACGAGATCAGCTTAAATGTCTTGCTATAAAAAGGATGATGGATGGGGGGCGGTGGGAAAAGAGGGAGAACAAGTCAGACATAGAGATCAAGGGGAGGAAAATAAGAAGTACACCAAGACTTTAGCAAGGGTTCCCCCTAAATGGCAAGATGAGGACCAATCCTAAAATATTTCTATAAAGAATTTATTTCTTTTAATAATAATTTAAAAATACATGTTAGTTAAGTAAATACACAGGCATGAGGAGCCCCAAGGAACCCCTCAAGACTCAGTGTGATGCAGGCCTCCTACCTAGTTACTGGCCTTGCTGCAAAGACTACCTCCCTCCTAGGGATTTTGAAGAATGTTCTGGAAACAACATGGACCACACGTGCACTCCTGAAACAGCTTTCTCACCTCCTGGTGTTCACACCATGTAGTCACCTCTCCATGGATGCAGATCTAGTTCTTGTAGCCAAGAGGACATGAAATGAGGGAGCATGTGACTTCAGAGGCCAGGTCGTAAAGGACATTGTAGCTTCACCTTGTACACCTTAGACCCCCCACTCTAGCTGAAGCCAGCCACTGTGTCAGAAAGACACTCCAGCAGCTATGTGGAGAACTGAGGCCTCCCAGCAACTGCCAGCACCAACACGGCAGCCACTCGAGTGAATCACACAGAAGACGCTCCTCCAGCACCAGTCAAACCTTCAATCACCTGAGTGCAACCACATGAGAGATCAGGAGCCAGAACCCTCCAGCTCAGCCACTCTGGAACCCCTGAGCTACAGGAACCATAGGATAATAAATGTTTTCTTCCTTCTTTTAAGCCAGTAAGTTTGAGGGAATAGATCATGAACACAAATGGTGATTTCCATTGGAAAGGCCTGGGTCACCACCTGAGCCCCAGAGCCAGGGATGTGAGCATCCTACTGAACCACAGGCTTGAGACCCACACACCCAATGGGATGAGGGTCGTGGGGGGCGAGGGAGGTGAGTGAGGGCAGTTGATGCACAGGCAATGTTGGATCCTGTTTTTATAATTTTGATATCTTGCTCATCATAGATTTTTTTTTGGTCTCACTTTTGATTTTTTTATTTTATTTTTTATTTTTACTATTTTTTAAAGATTTTATTTATTTCTTCATGAGAGACACATAGAGAGAGAGAGAGAGAGAGGCAGAGACACAGGCAGAGGGAGAAGCAGGCTCCAAGCAGGGAGCCCAATGTGGCACTCAATCCCGGGTCTCCAGGATCAGGCCCTGGGCGGAAGGCGGTGCTAAACCGCTGAGCCACCTGGGCTGCCCCTCACTTTTGATTTTTTAAAACGTTGCATTAAATAATTGTTTACCTTAATTGCTGAGTTTTTGGCACCCCTTAAACTGGGCGTCTTGAGGTGAGTGCCCCACATGCCTGGCCTCTTCCTGGCCCTCTTCCGTGGTCAGACTCCATCCCACCTGCAAGCCTCCATTATGCTCCTCTGCCCTTGTCCTTGGGGGCTCAGGGGGAAGGAGTCACCCCTCTGCTAACTCAGAGTACCTAGTAGGGCTGAAACTCCATGCCCTGCGTGTCTGGCCTTCCTGTGTGATTACCAAGAGCGCCACAGTCAAACATGGTGGCCTTGCCACGTGTGGCTACTGAGCATTTGACGAGCAGCTCATCCAAACTGTTCTGTGCTATAAGTGTACGTCAGATACACCTCAGTTTCCAAAGGTTTCCTACAAGGAAAATAATGTAAAAATTTCTATCCTGAATTTTTTTATTGATTAGTGATCTCCTTTAGATATAGTTTGGATACATCTATCATATATGTATTATATATTTTAGATATATTCCTTTTTTTTAAATGTGGTCAATATTCTATTTCCATTGGGTAGCCTTATTCTGGATCATTCTCCACTTCTTTCCTCAGGATCGTTTCCTGAGTACCCTTCAAAAGCCAGTTCTGGGGCAGCCCCGGTGGCCCAGCGGTTTGGCGTCGCCTGCAGCCCGGGGTGTGATCCTGGAGACCCGGGATTGAGTCCCACATCGGGCTCCCTGCTTGGAGCCTGCTTCTCTCTCTCTCTCTCTCTCTCTGAATAAATAAATCTTTAAAAAAAAAAAAAAGAAAAAAAGCCAGTTTTGCAAGCTGAGACTGAACCTCCCTTGGAAACCCAGCCTCAACCATCCTAATTAATCCCGAGGCTGTGTGAATACCCCTGATGTCCAGAAAAAATTAAAAATAAAAACCCAAGAGGTGAAGATTATAAAATATGGCCTCATATTTTTCTATCTCCCCATCACTTCCCTCTGCAGGAATGGAGACATCCACCATCCTCCAGCACTTTCTAGCCTCTCTCTCTCTCCCCTCTTGCTCTGCCCT
Source organism: Canis lupus dingo (assembly GCF_003254725.2). Lineage (NCBI taxonomy): Eukaryota > Metazoa > Chordata > Mammalia > Carnivora > Canidae > Canis > Canis lupus. Next base: position 10,570,595 of record NC_064248.1, on the reverse strand, counting down.
TAGCTGGCTTCTCTTCTCACCCACTCTAGCGGCTCACATGTGTGTCCTCAGACATCAGAAATGTGTTGTGAAGATGAAGAGGGTGAGACCTCTTCATCTTCCAGGTGGAGCCAGGACCCCAGGGTAGAGGCTGCAGGACGTGGGTTTCAGCTCCAAGAGAAAGAAACGTATGCCAGAGCAGGGCCACATCACCTGAGACAGGCCCCCTCGGGACACCTGTCACCTGCTGTGTCTGAACAGAGGCCAAATGACCAGTACCAGGCTCGGAGATGCTCATCTGCACCAGAATCACCCAGAAAGTGTGTCCCAAAGGCAGATTTCCAGGGATCCACACCCCTAGAGATGTTGACTCATCAGCCCTGACAAAGGGGTCTCTAAGTCTGAGTTTTTAAAAGGAATCCTAAGAGCCACATTTTGAGAAGAAGAAGTCCCTATGCTGGCTGAAGGCAACTCTTGTAGGCTACGGGGCTAGCTGCTAAGTTAGTGTTTGTTGAAAGACTAAATGAACAAACGAACGGTGAATGAATTTGAAGACATATTAATATTCCAACAGCCTCTTCCTGTTGGATGAGAGAGGCAGCAGCTCTTGGAAAGGAACCTTATCTCAGCAACAATCCTCAGACACCTGAAAAACTTGCTGTCTCCAACAATGTTATTTTTTTTCCCTTTGGAAATGTATTTTATTCCCTAAGGAAATATTTAGCAAAATTTTTAGAGGTTTTTTTCCTGAGTTGACAAAGAGAAGTATTCCCATTTGGAGGTGATTCGTTTAGATCTAACATCTTTATGGGACAGACAATATTTAAAGTAATACTTTAAAAAAATAAAGTAATACTTTTTAATTAGTATGCATCTAGTTGTTACATATAGAAATAGCAAGTGTTATATTTTTCTAGAAAGAATAATATACTAGAAAAAAATTTTAATTTTTTTGTATTTAGGATACTTCAAAAAAATTTTTTTCCTTATCAACATTCTAATCATTTACAATGAGCCACTGTATAAGGGTATTATAAATTTTTTTTAAAATTTTAACTTAAATTCGATTAATTAACATATAGTGTATTAGTTTCAGAGGTAGAGTTCAGTGATTAATCAGTCTTTTGTTCAATTTAATTCAATTAATTAACATACAGTGTATTATTATTATTAGTTTCAGAAGTAGAGTTCAGTGATTCATCAGTCTTATAGAAAACCCAGTGCTGGGGGATCCCTGGGTGGCGCAGCGGTTTGGCGCCTGCCTTTGGCCAAGGGCGTGATCCTGGAGACCCGGGATCGAATCCCATTGGGCTCCCGGTGCATGGAGCCTGCTTCTCCCTCTGCCTGTGTCTCTGCCTCTCTCTCTCTCTCTCTCTCTGTGATTATTATGAATAAGTAAAAAATTAAAAAAAAAAAGAAAAAAAAAGAAAACGCAGTGCTCATTCCATCACATGCCTGCCTCAATGTCCATCACCCAGTTATCCCATCCTGCCACCCACCTCCCCTCCAGCAAACCTCCATTTGTTTCCTATGATTAAGTCTCTAAAACTAAAAAAAAAAAAAAAAAAAAAGAGTCTCTTATGGTTTGTTTCCCTGTCTGATTTCATCTTGTTTCATTTTTCCTTCTCTTCCTCTATGTTCATCTGTTTTATTTTGTAAATTCCACATAGGAGTGAGATCATATGAAAATTGTCTTTCCCTGATTGACTTATTTTGCTTAGCATTTGACAATGTTATTTTAACAGTCTTGGCTTAATGTGACCTTGGGATAGAATCCTTCTGGCCTGAGCACCCTCGGCATTCTCAGATGAGACCTGGGTCTGAGTTAGTGAGAATAAACAGGCTGCTTTAAAGATCTCCATTGGGCATTTGTGTATTATTTGGCTTGGGCCGCCATAACCAGGATACCAAAGACTGGGTGGTTTACACAACAGAAATTAGTTTTCTCTCGGTTCTGTTCTGGAGGCTGGAAGTCTGAGATCAAGGTGTCGGTAAGCTTGGCGCCTCCTGAGGTCTCTCTCCTTGGCATGTAGACGACTGGCTTCTCCCTGTGTCCTCAATGGTCTTCCATCATGTTTGTCTGTGTCCTAATCTCTTCTTACAAGGACACCAGTTATGTTGGGTGAGGGCCCACCCTACTGACATCATTTTACCTAAACTCCCTCTTTAAAGACCTCATCTCCAAATATGGTCACATTCTGAGGTCCTAAAAGTTAGGACTTCAACATATGAATTGGGAAGGGGCCACAGTTCGTCCTGTGACCATTTGCAATCAGAAATTTCTGATTTCCAGGGCACCTGGGTGACTCAGTCGGTTAAGCATCTGCCTTTGGCTCAGATCATGATCCCAGGCTCCTGGAATCCAGTCCCTCATCGGGCTTTGTGTTCAGTGGGGAGCCTGCTTCTCCCTCTGACTCTCCCTCTGCTTGTGCTCTCTCTCTCTCTCTCTCATAAATAAAATCTTTAAAAAGGAAAAAGAAATTTCTGATTTCCAAAGAGTCTTGAGTCCCCATCTATTGGAATGGAATCTATACTCCCAAACCCAGAGGTCAGGGCTCTGGGGACTCCTAGAACACACAACAAAAGTGAAACAAAGTCATTAATAAATGCTTGCAAATAGCATGATCTGGACAGTGGTGCTGGTCCTGTTGTCTAAGAGGGTGGCACATGGGCTGGTTCCCTTAGTCACCACACAGAGAGGGCCCTGTCTTCCCTGCTTGCTTGCCCCTGAGACCCTTCCCAACAAGACCCCCTCTCTGTGCACAGCCTCCTTCTCCTCCTTGAAACTTCCTCTCTCTTTTCTCACATTTGGGCTTGGGGAGGTTGAGTCACCCTGAAGGAGCTTGACAAAATGGCTCACAAAAGTGTTTTTATTTTAATAATTATCAGCCCCAGATGCTTCCCTGGTGAGACTCCTCACTTGAGTGGTGATAAACACAGCAACCGGAAAGTCACTTTATTAAACCATAAATGTTTGCCACAAATCACAACTAAATTAGCCCTTGGTGGAAGCTGCACAGAAGCCCGGCTGCTGCTTTCATTCCGTGAGGAAGGGAAAGGTAACGACATATTTTGAACACTGTCTCATTAGGCTTTAAAAATCCCCGGTGCCACTCTGTCTTGTGGGTTTGGACGTGCTTGGCATACATGTACGTGTGCATGCACGTGTGCCGAGGATGTTGAGAGTGGAAGTGGATGGAAGAGCAGTTGCCTTTGCGGCCAGCCCTGGCGCAGGGATCGCCATCACAGCCCACCTGTCCGTCCGTCCTGCAGCTGGAGCAGAGAGCAGATCTCCCTCCTCCCCGGCAATGCCTGCATTTGAGCAATGACTATAGAGAGATCCGGTGCTGCAAAAACTAAGCCAGGAGCCCCTCTCCAATATGTTCTTGGGAATCCCTTCTTCTTTCTTGGACTCAATTTTTTCAGCTGCAAAAGGGAGGAAATGGGGTAAGACAGTGGTTTTCAAACCCTGTGCCATGGAACCTTAACAGAGGCACCTCAGAGTTCCCTGTGATGAACCAGGGGAAGTCGGAATGGGCAGACTCCAAACTCCCCACTTCACTTCCACCCAAACAGTTCTACCTTTACCTGTTTTGCATGTTGTGGCCCTGGAGGGGATTTTTTTTTAAGGGGTCTGAAGCCAAAAACTGTTTGAAATACATTTGATTTAGTGGCCTCTAGGGAGGTTTCTGGTTTTGGGTTTCATGAAACTGTGATTCAAACATGTGATTCTGGGACCAGAACAGACTTTTGGTGGAGGAAGTTTATTCTCAAGCTACTCTTCAGTGGATGGTCATCTCCACACCTGTCTGGCAGTAGGGTCTTGTGACTCTACCTGGTATCATAATTAACCCAGTGCTGGTTGTTTGTTACCATGTCTGATGACTCTTATGCCCCCTGGAGAGCCTGGCTATGGTAAGTCAGAGTAATAACACCAGTCTCCCCTTCCTGTGCCTGTGGCAGGCATCACTAATCAATCCCCATGCTTTCCTGCTGAGCCCAGATTGGGGTCCAGCATCCTTCTCATTCCATTGTTCCAGACAGCCCCACCAATTGATAGGCAAAAGTATGCAAGATGCAAAATATTCGCCAAGATTTTCTCCTTCCCTTCTTTTTTTTTTTTTTAAGATTTTATTTATTTATTCATGAGAGACAGAGAGAGAGAGAGAGAGAGAGAGAGGCAGAGACACAAGCAGAGGGAGAAGCAGGCTCCACACAGGAAGCCCAATGTGGGACTCGATCCCAGGTCTCCAGGATCACACCCTGGGCTGAAGGTGGCGCTGAACCGCTGAGCCCCCCGGGTAGCCCTTTCCTTCCCTTCTTGATAGAAAAGTCCCTGAAGGGCAGCTTGGGTGGCTCAGCGGTTTAGTGCCTGCCTTTGGCCCCAGAGCGTGATCCTGGGGACCCGGGATTGAGTCCCACATCGGGCTCCCTGCATGGAGTCTGCTTCTCCCTCTGCCTGTGTCTCTGCCTCTCTCTCTCTCTCACTGTGTCTCTCATGAATAAATAAATAAAATCTTTAAAAAACAAAAAAAGTCCCTGAAAACATGGGGACAGACCTTGTTGTGGCTTGTGCATGGTGGTCTTCAAAGCATCTCCTTTCCTGTTCATAGGGAGCTTGGGGGAATATCTGTATCTATGGTGGCTCATATCCAAGATGGCACATCCTGGTGTGGTCCCCTCCCACACTGAATACTGCTGACCTGCATAACCAGCAGGATATTTTGGAAATGACATCATGACTTCAGACACTAGACCATGTAAGGCCTTGGGGCTTCTGCCTTGTTCTTTCTTGGATTACACCCCTTGGAGGAAACCAGCCACCATGTTGTGAGGATACTCGGGAGAGGTCCACATGCCACCCCCAGCCAACAATTAACTTGCCAGCCACATCAGTGAGCCCCCCGAGAGCAGATTTTTCCAGTCCCAACCAAGCCTTCGGATGACAACAGCACCAAAAGACATCCTGACTGAACCTTGTTAGTGAACCCCCAGCTAAGCCACACTCCCATTCCTGACCCACAGACCTTGTGTGAGATGATAAATGTTTACTGTTTTATGCTGCTAAGATTTGGGGTGATTTGTTATGCAGCCATGGGTAGCTGTTGCAATATCTGAATCTACATGTTCCAGGGAGGACTCCAGCACAAAGAAAGGTACCATGGTGATACCATAACTAATCATGGATTGTCACAGAGCTCTATAAATAGAGGATAATTTGACCCCAGGGAAGGTGAAATGTTAGTAGGGAAACCGAGTGGGAGTTTCTTTGACGTGGCTCTGACTCACCCAGTGATTCCTCACTATGGCATTGCTTTTCCTTCTACCTCTGCCCATACAAGCACATCTCTGACTGTATTTACTAGTCAAAACCAGAAGGCCTCAGGTCTCTCTCACCTTAAGAACTTATCATCTAAAATCATAATGAGGAGGCCCAAATAAAGAGAAAAGAGTGAACAAAAGGAAGAAAAACAAGCATTTTGGTTTCCCACTGCCCTTTCTCTTTTTATTAAAATACTTGTCCATCATGATTGTGAATCCTGCACCCTAACGAGTCACCTGCACTGCCAGTGCTTATTGCTTTGATGGGAGATCTTTTTTATTTGTTTGGGCTGAAGCTAAGTCATAGATTTACCGCTTTGCTCATGACCGGTCTTAAAACACATGATTTAAGTTCTCAGAATGCAAATAACTCCAGATATCCTCATAAATGGAGATGCCAAGGAGGGTTTTACTGTTGGAAAGAAAATAGCAAACAAGAAGTAATGCTGATAACAGTAAAATGGTCTCTGTATCTACAAAAGAAAAGAGACACAGAAAGAAGGAGGAAAAGAGGGGAGGGAGACATCATGACAGCTGAAATTGTGACAAAACTTAATTTTAAACTCTGGAGAACCAGCCTCCACTCACCTCTCTTATATTGTCGTTGGTCTGTGAGGTTTAATGCCTGCTTTCCTGGCCTGCCTCTGGAATATCTTCCCCCAACTGACCTACAAACACTTTATGTGGAAAGAGAGAGAGGACCCCCATGGCCTCACAATGGGTCTGATAGATGGATTCTTGGCTGCATATAAGCAACCGCCATGCCCAGCAGCCACCACAATGCCCAGGTCAGCCACACCTGCTCAACAAATGTTTGTCCAGTGATGGAGTAAATGAAGAAGGCATCCTGTGCAGTTAACTGGGCACTTATGTCACTGTGATCACCCTGGGGGCCTGCTTGAGCCTAGCAAGGGAGATATTCTCCCCACTTTACAGATGAGGTTACTGAGGTTCAAAGAGGTTTAGTAATTCCTGCTAGCAAAGGGCTGGCAAGGAAGGATCAAAAGCCAGATGTCCCTACTTTACGTCACAATGAAGCTGGAAGAGGGAGGATGGACTTGAAAACAAGACAGGGCTGAAGTTCAGGGATTGTGGTGAAGAGAAGCAGGCCCAGTCAACCCTTCCATCAACAGATATCCTATAGCGATGCCTTCTCAGCAACACAATGAATCTTCTGGACATTGGCTGTAACTTCAGAATATTCTTTTCCCTTCCTCTGAGAGCAGCATCTTTGATGTTTGGATGCCGGGGAGGGAAGGAGAAGGCAGCGTGACCCTCTTCCAAAGGGTCACCCGGCCCCCTACAGCTTCTTGCCTCTGCCCAATGCCCCTTAGAAGAGTTGTTCTTACCCTGGCCACTCACTGGACTTACCTGGGGAGCTTTTAAAAATACTGCTGCCCTGGCCCTGTCCCAGAGAGTCTATAATTCAAAAGCACACCAGGTCTGAGAACAGCTGCCCCAGGGAGAGATGGTCACCTTTAGGAAGAATGGTCCAGCTTCATAACTCCCAGGAACTGCCACAGTCTTGGTGTTGGAGGTCTTGGACTTCAGTTCTAGAATCTGGGCCTCACCCCAGCCACCTGGGAATCTGTTTGAAATGTCAGATGCTGTCCTCAGCTTCCAATCCAGTAGCCTGGGTAGACCTGGGAGGCAATGCTTTTATTGAGACACACATGGCTGGAGAGATCCAGGAACTAGGCTGAGTTCAGATGCAAAAAATGTCTCTTTTCAGCTCTTCCTTCAGCTGTATCCTCTTTAACCATGAAGGACGAGTGCTAATGGCTGCTATTTAGGATTAGTTGGTGCCAAATCACCTGCAGGCAGCCATTACTCTCTGTTAATGGGGGAAGAGCCTCCAGGGAGCTAGTGAGGCCAGGATTCCAGATGTATATAGATGTCACTTCTCAGAGTCAGGCTTGTCATCCCTGAAGTTGTGGCGTCCTCAGTGCGGGGCTGACTGCCATTCCAGAGATACTGGGATTGCCCCCACTCCCAGTAGGTGCATTTGGGTATAACCAAACTAATGGGAACTGAACCTCATTGTGTGCCAGGCACTGTGCTGGGCCAGGGAGATAAACATGAGGGACCCTGGGCCAAGGGAGTTACCAACCAGGAGTAAACCATGATGATGCCACATGAGGAATGGACACCTAAATGGGCAGGGAGTAGGGGTAGGGGGACTTCATGGGAGATGCAGCCTTGGTGGGGTGTCCTAGAGGATGGAAGATTCCTCAGGAAGACATCAGTATCACACAGAGAGATGGGACAGAGTGACAGAGGTTAGGGAGACAAGCCTAAAGCCACAGGGGCTTGATTACAAGGGCCTTAAAGCCAGGGAAGGAGCGTGAGCCATGATCCTAAGAGCAGCAGGGAGTCTTTGAAGGTGTTTAATGGCTGTTTCAGAAAAGGTGCTGGCCGGAGGGGCCTTCATCTGCCACTGGACAGATGGGACTGAAGTATAGACTCTTGAGTCCAGAGGCAGGTGTAGACTCTGGCTCTGTCACTTCCTTCAGGGACTCCCTGGGTAAGTTCCTGACTCCCCTTGGTTCATTCCTATTCCCTTTACTGTAAAATGAGGGTGAAGAGGGTACCTTTCACATGTGGGAAGGCAAGTATGAAGTCTCATAACGCTTGTGAAACATTCAGCATCATTTCTGCCCCATGACGAGCTCCCAATAATGGTCAGCTCTTATAATCATTCGCCTGCAGCCCCTAACACTGTCCCACACATATCCTGATGTTTAGAATATATGATGAAATGAACAAACAAATTAATGAATGAATTAAGTCTAACCTCATTTTATAAATATAGGACCTGAGGGGTGCTTGGGTGGCTCAAAGCGGGTAAGAGTCTGACTTTGGCTCTGGCCATAATCTCAGGATCCTGGGATTGACCCCTGTGTGTAGCCCACATCAGGCTCAGTAGGGGGTCTGCTTGTCCCTCTGCCGATCCCCCTGCTCCTGCTTTCTCTGTCTTTCAAATAAAGAAATAAAGTCTTTAAAGAAAAAAAAAAAAAAAAAACTAAACATAGTACCTGAGAAGATCAGGTCAAAACTATGGCCCAGGGCAATATAGGTATCAAGGAACAATTTGAGACAGATTTTACATTAACCATTAAGGGCCAAAATAATAACCCAAAGCCCTCTTAGACACTGTAGTACCTTCCTCAACCCTGTCTCAGGAGAGACACAATAAAGTGATGGTCCAAACTGGAGTTGTCTCTGAGTTTCACCATATTTCTGTCATGTTAAAGTTCTTGTATTAGTCAATATAGGAGAGGCTTTGTTCATTAACAAAATAACACCATCATCTAAATGACTGAACACAACAGGTTTCTTTCTAGTTCACAGTGTATATCTGGCACATGGAGGCAGGGCCAGGGGAGGGAGCAGAGATGTTTTCTCTATGCAGCCACTCAGGGATCCAAGCTGATGGAGACCTTCTCAATCGCCCAGCCAGGGGAAGAGGAGAGACTGGAGGATCGTGCTTCCTTTTTAGTGCCTCACCTCGGAAGTGATATAGGCCACTCCTTATATATCATCGGCCAGATCTGACCTAACAGTAAGGGTGCAGCTGCCACGAGCTGGGAAGCAATGGTCAACAGGAGATTGATGGACAAGAGTAATATCCACCCCAGTTCTTAATCCCCCTTTTTTTCTAACTAGAACATTTAATCAGTGCACTTCATTCAAAGGATCTGCTGCAGCTAGCTAGGTCAGATTTACAGAAATCCAATTTGAAACTTTCTGTACCTCCTCTTTTCTTCAGGAGGGGACTGAGTTTTGCTTGAATGACCGCTTTCTTTCTGTAGCTTACAAAGTCATAGGCAGAGAGCGTTATAGATCTACTGTGGACTTTGCTATATGCTTTGATTTTATGTCCACATTCATGTTCATTATAAGGCCGCTGTTCCCTTATTTAGCCAATCTTATGGCAACAAATACAAGTTTGGATGGAGATTAGGGGGTTAAATTAATCTGACAACAGTATCTTTGCTTGCTATTACAGTAGAGCTTATAATATCAGTTGGGCTGATTTAACAAAATTTATAATGTATTCTGCAGTTGATGGCTTGAGCCTAATTGAACACAAATTTATAATACCATCCAGTGTTGTAATTAAAATGTGGTAAAATTAGCCCATCAAATATTGTATATACACACACTCTCACAAAGCCATCAACAGCTTTGTTTTGTATACGGTCAATTACGTTTTCAAAGTGGAATCCTCAGAAGAATCCATCAGACAAATCAAGATGAAAGGAAACCAATTGAGAACTTAAGCCTGCTCTAAAGTGACAAGGAAACACTTGGAAAATTGTTTTCAGACAATGAGAGAAATTAATTTTCCAATGTGGTGATTTGGGGGCACAATTAGTCTCCCATGTTATTTGAATGACCACAGGATTATGGGAGCCCTGAGGCGGTTCAGATGCATGAAAAGAGAGTTGTCCATGTATCTCTGTCTAGAGTCCAGGCCATGTAGGAAAGAGAAAACAAGATGTTCTTCCCCCAAAAAACCATGATGGCACTAAAAAGGCAGATTTGCTGCAGGGATGAATCATTAGGTGGGCTTCATTAACTACAATCGTCATTTGCTATGTGATGACATATTCTATCATGGGGGGCATCTTCAGATCAAAATTGCATTTCGAGTCTAGAAATACTCCTTCCTTAAATATTTTAGAAGAAGAATGAAAGGAGCATCAGGACACAGTGCTAGCAATGGGGAAAATGTTCTCACCATCAAGGACTCACGTTCGCATTTTTATTAGCCTTCTGCTGAGGTACAGTGGAGGGGTGTTTTCTTCAACCAGGAAAAAGCAGAGGAAGGAATGGACTCATAAGGAAATGGCTTGGTTGCTCCTCTTATTTGGGGCATAAATACTGATCTGTTCCAGGCAGGGGCTTTTCCAGCGGAGCTAGCCCCGCTCTCCCCTCACTGCCCCCTGGTAGTGTTGGGTTGAACTTAGAGTTAACGGAAGGCAAGGCTAAGACCTCAACTTCAAGTTCAGGGGTTTCCCAAAACCACTTCCAGTTTCAATAATTCACCAGAGCAACTCACAGGACTCAGGAAAGCACTATGCTTACTATTAGAGTTTTGTTAGAACAGAAGAATGTAAATTAGAACCAGCCAAAGGAAGGCTTGTGTGGTCAAAGTCTGTTAGGAGCCCAAACATGAAGCTTCTGTGGTCTCTCCCCAAGGAGTCCTGGACAGTGTTTCCCCCTCCAAGCCACGGTGTGTGACAATACTCAAAATGCATATTGCCAACTAGGGAAGCTCATGTGAGCTTCAGTGTCCAGGGTTTTTATTGGGGTTTTATTATGCAGGGATGATTGAATCCTTCATGGCTGAACCCAGTCTCCAGCCCCCCTCTCCCGCCAGAGGTCAAGCTGATATCACATAGCTGAAAGCCCCAATGCCATAATCACATGGTTGGTCTTTCCACTGTGGCCAGCCTCCACCCTGAGTCATCCCCTTGACTTAAACCATCTGGGGGGTCTTCCAGAGTCACCTCATTAGCATACATGATCAGGGCTGAGAGGCACATGAATAACAAATATCCTTTTTTTTTTTTTTTTTAACAAATATCCTTCTATTGCTTGGGAAATTCCCTGTGCATAGAGGTTACCTCCCAGGAGCTAGGACAAAGTCTCTCTTTAGGGGAAGCCAAATGCCATAGACACAAGGTGACATTCCCCACCCCCTCCAGGGAGGAAGGAGCAACTGTACCTCATTGGGTTTGACCTGTGGGCAGACCCAGCCAGAGCCCAGGTTTATCTGCCCAGGCCACCTGAATTGTCCAAATCACACACACATCAGATCATGTCCCTCTAGCCTCACACCTGGAGCTACACCTGCCTCTCACTATGCCCTCTTTTATTTCCAGAGACAACTGAATAAACTTTATATGCCCTCTTTTAAAAAAGATTTTATTTATCTATTTTGGGGGAGGGAAGGGCAGAGCAAGAGAATCTCAAGCAGACTTCCTGCTGAGCATAGGGAGCCCAAGTAGGGGCTCAATCCCATGACCCTGAGATCATGACCTGAGCCTAAATCAAGAGTCAGATGCTTAGGGCAGCCCTGGTGGCTCAGTGGTTTAGTGCTGTCTGCAGCCCGGGGTGTGATCCTGGAGACCCGGGATCGAGTCCCACATCAGGCTCCCTGCATGGAGTCTGCTTCTCCCTCTGCCTGTGTCTCTGCTTCTCTCTCTCTCCTCTCTGTGTATTCTCATGAATAAATAAATAAAATCTTTTTAAAAAATTTAAAAAAAAAGAGTCAGATGCTTAACCAACTGAGCCCCCCAGGTGCCCCCCACTGTGCCTTATGGCACCAGTCATGTTGGATTAGAATTCATCCTAATGACCTCATCTTGATTACATCAGCAAAGAGCCTATTTCAAATAAGATTGCATTTACAGGTACCATGTTAGGACTTTAACACATCCTTTGCGGGGGTGGGGGAGCAATCCAATTTGTAAGACAAAGGGAGATTCCTGGCATTTCTGTCTTGCTTATATCCTGTCCTGGATCCTGCTTCTCCACCATCCCCATGACACTCTCTCCCAGTGCATCTCAGATTTCCGCCTGGTGCACCCAGCATGCAAGCATTGGCTCCAGTTGCTTTAATAGAGCACCTCAGACTGAGTGGCTTCAACCAGAAAAATGTATCGCACAGTTCTGGAGCCCAGAAGTCCTAATTCAAGGCGGCAATAAGGTTGGGTTCTCAGGACTGTGAGCGACAGTCTTATTCCAAGTTTCTCTCTAAGCTTCTGGAAGTTCCCTGACTTGTGACAGCATAGCTCCACTCTCCACGAGGTGCTGTATGTGTGTGTGTGTGTGTGTGTGTGTGTGTGCCTGCGTCCCCCAGGCACATTTCCCCCTTTCTAAGACGACTCCAGTCATATTGGATTAGGGCCTACCCTGACGACCTCATTTTAACTCTGTAAAGACCCTATCTCTAAATAAGGTCATATTCTGGCCTACTGGGGTTTAGGATTTCAACATAGGGCCTTGGTGGGAGACACAACTGAAGCCATAACACAGCAGTACCCAGCCTGCATCATAGTCTCACCTGGTGGCAGCCAGAGCCCTTCTCCTGTGAAATTGCCTCTCCTGTTGGGACGCTGTGTCCCTTCAAAGCAGTTCCATCAGACACTGGGACTAGGGCTTTTATCCAGGATATTGTTACAGATGGTGCCTCTAAAAGCTATGTTTTAATGCCTTCTCAGCTGCCACCCCCCATTCCCCACATGTCCCCAAACAGAAGCCTCATGTAATCATGGGACCTACCAGCTGTTATGGGGGGGGGGGACATCTGTAATCATCTGAACTCCTGGGAATGGGGGGCAGTTATTTGGGTAGCACATTGGCAAAGCAGGGGGGAGGTGCCAGGTGGCCAGCCCACAGCGGGGAGCTTGGACATGCCTGGAGGCACAGCAGCAAGGCATTGAGATTCAACCAGAAATCAGGGCTTTGCCCTCAGCAATATGGTTCTTCCCTTTCTCGGCCTTTCCTAGAGATGATTTAGAAGCTTCTGGTGGATATGTCCTATTGGCACATCCCAGGGGTGTGGTCCCACCCAGAGTCCTTCTCAATATGCAAAATACACATGCAGCCGACCCTCACTTCTGCAGATGACAGCTTGGAATGGCCAGGAATTGCCGATCGGTTCCCAATACAGCCTTGAAGAGCACTTAATTGTGATCCTTCAACACCCCACATTCATTTATCTCATATCTAAATTAAAATAAACATCTTATTTTTCATTCACAGCAGGTGTATGCACCTTGTACCTTTGAGTCAGGCTTCTTGAGAGCATCTGAAAGGCTCTGTCAAGGTCATGGGGCCTGAGGAACTGCCATGATAATGAAACAAGTCACCCAGCACATCCCCCAATCCGACAGGTATGGGGATCAAGCTGAAAAACTCTGTTACAGGGTGGAGGGGCGGTAAGCAATTGGCAGTGCTAGGTCAAGGGCATCCTTGGGCCTCAGGGGAGCCATCCCAGCAGCTGTTCTGCATTTGGGTTAGGGAGGGGTGCAGAGGATGAACAATTAGAGTGCAATGGTGCTTGGGGACCCTGTAGTTAACATAATAATCATCATAACTTATTTGAGGTGAGCTTGCACCAGGCTGAGCACTCTGTGTCCATTATCTTTGATCTCTTGGTCTTCTTCCTCCTCCAGGACCCCAAGACCAAGGACTCACAGTCTCATAGTGTTCGTGGAATGTACACCCCTGACTCCATTTATTGGGATGTTTCTTAGTGAGGCCAAAGTGTGGCATTGAATCAGACAGACCAGAAATCTGATCCCAGCTCTTCCGTCATCCTTCACTGTGCAGCTGGGATGGCGCTAGCTCTCCTCCTCCACCTTCAAGTTCCTCATATGAGTGGTTTATCCCTTATCCCCTCAACTACCCTAGAGGACAAGACAGATGGCTAATTAGCAGATGGCTAATAACAGGTGTTGCTCCATGTGGAGCAATTGGAACCCTCCTCAACATGGCTGGTGGGAATATACGATGGTGCAGCCACTTTGTTTTTTTTTTTTTTTTTAAGATTTTATTTATTTATTCATGAGAGACACAGAGAGAGAGAGAGGCAGAGACACAGGCAGAGGGAGAAGCAGGCTCCATGCAGGGAACCTGATGTGGGACTCGATCCCGGGTCTCCAGGATCACGCCTGGGGCTGAAGGCGATGCTAAACCACTGAGCCACCAGGGCTGCCTGGTGCAGCCACTTTGGAAAGCAGTGGCGGTTCCTCAGAAAGTTAAACACAGAGTCAGCATACGACACAGCAATTCCCCTTCTAGGCATCTACCCAAAAGAAACAAAAGTATATGTGCATAGGAAAACTTGTAGATGAATGTTTATAGCAGCGTGCTTTAGAATAGCCAAATCGTGAAAGCAAGCTAAATGTCTATCAATAGATGAATCAATTAACAAATTGTGGTATATCCATACAATGGAATATTATTCAGCAATGACAAGGAACACCCCACAATATAGAGGAACCTGGAAAACATTTACGGTTTAAATGTGTGGCCAGATACAGGGGGCCACACACTATATGGTGCCATTTATATGAAATGTCCAGAAAAAGCAGATCCACAGAGACAGGAAGTAGATTAGTGGCTGCCAGGAACTGGGGAGGATGGGGAATGATTACTAATGGCTGTGGGATTTCTTCTATGGGTGATGAAAATGTTCTGGAATTCGAGAGTGGTGATGTTTGCACAATTTTACAAATATACTGAAAACCACTGACCTGCACACTTTAAAAACAGTGAATTTTTTGGTGCCTAAATTATGTCTCAGAATTTTTCTCAAAAGGAAAGGGACATAAGGCTTCTCAGGAAACTATAAAATATTATTAGTGAGAAACACTGAAAATCAAATAAGGAGAGAAATACTCTATGTTTAGATGGGAAGAATCAGAATAGTGTGAAGATGTCAATTGCCTTCAAATTGATGCTCAGATTTGCTGCCTCCCCAGTCAAAATCTGGTCCCAGTATTTCCTCAGTTCTCGCCAAGGGTCCCACAATGAAGTGTAGGAACCCCTGCTGTAAATGAGCCTTTGCCAGCATTCTGATGAGGATGAGGGGGATGCTGTGCAAAGAACCCCTTTGAGGCCTCCCTCTTCACAGCTCCAGCTAGGGCACACAAGGAAGCCAGGCTCTGAAGCCTTCCCAGTCCCCTCTAGAATGGACCCGGAGTGCAGCAGCAGCATCCACCTGCAGCAAATGTCCTGCTTTTCGTGCAGCAGCCTTGAGATATGCCATTCCTTTCAGAGCAAGGGATTCCAGACTTCCTCCCAGCAATCTCTGCATAACTCCATTTCCTAACCTGCTCCCCCAACTCCTCTTCCAATGCCCAGCAGGCCCTGCTTTGCCAGCTGATAACATGCTGTTGGAGCCTCCCCAGTTCCTGGCAGCCACTAATCTACTTCCTGTCTCTGTGGATCTGCTTTTTCTGGACATTTCATATAAATGGCACCATATAGTGTGCGGCCCCCTGTATCTGGCCACACATTTAAACCATAAGTGGATTGGGAGCCAGAGAAATGATAGAGGGCTAAATTCAGGAGAAACAGGCAGAGGCCAAGACATCCGTACTGTGCCAGACACTGTGCTGATCCCCAGGGACACAAGCCCCAAAGCTCCACTGCAAGTCCAAAAAAGGCTTCACGGAGGAGGAGCCTTGAGCATTCCAAGCCATTGGCTCACTCTCCTCTCCCTTGATCTCCCATGGAGGCAATGTGAATATTTGGGATTTGCACTTGGCAGTCATAGCCCTATCTTCTGGTGGCGGTGCCCAGATTTTTCTTGGGGAGCCCCCTCTTTTCATTGGACATGGATTGGCAGGCCTGTTAATCAGGGTCTCCTGCCTGCCCAGGCCAGAAACCAGACACATGTCTGCAGCAGGCCAGGTCAGCCAGAAGCTAAAGCAGGCAGCACAAAGCCTGAAGACATTTAAGTCCATCTGGCCAACAGCAGCATGCAACCTCATTGGCTCCTGGCACTGGGTCCCTGGATCAGACACAGTCCTATCCTTTCTGGTGCTCAGCTCTTCCTCTTGTCCTTGGGTTTGGGAGTCACCATGTCTTTCCAATACATTCCTCTTTGGGTCAAATTTAGCCAAGAGTTGGAGTTTTGTGATGGCTTCTCCGATCTCCACCGTAAACTCCCCCATTGGGTGATAACTATGGTGATTGTGGAGGTTTGGCCCTACCCTGGGTCTAGAAATAGACTCTGATTAGCCTAAACCAAATCATATCATCCCATTCCCCTTGCCACAGTGACTGATTTAAAGGCAGATAGAAGGCTCCAATTGGTCTAAGAGCCCAGGATTTTTGTTTTGTGATGTGAAGGTCTCACTGTTTTATCATATGCAAATGAGGAAACGTGCAGCAATCCTGCAAGCAGCAGGGGTGCATTTCCAAGATGAAGCCAGAAGCGTGGAAATAGAGAGGAAAGAAACAGTTTTGATTGGCATCTTTGAGCTACTGGATCAACCTTCACCTGCTACCCACCTACCTTTAAACTTGTCCCATAAACTAATGAATCTCCTTAATTGTTTAAGCCATCTGAGTCAGGCTTTCACATGCAACTAAACCTTCCTAACACAGTTGGTTCCCTCTTGCCAATAGAGAAAGAAAGAGGCTGTCACTTTTCTCATTTTCTGGCTGAAAAACTCAAGCCCGAGGAAAAGATGACAGTGAGGATTTTAACCCAGACATCCTGATCCTACCCATTGCTTCCTGGTTCACCACACTGCCCTGAAGCCTCTTGCTCGCATGAAGAGAGAGGGGACTCCAGGCAGAAAATACTAGAATGACAGACTGTGTGTGGTGCCTGAGGCTAGAGGTTGAGGTCCTTGGGGCTGGTGCCCAGGGCCTGATTCGGAAAGGTGGCTGAGAGGAAGCTGGACAACTCTGTCTCTTTTGATTACAGTAAGGAGTGTGAACTTGACTCCACAGGTAATGGAGAGCCAGGGAAGGTCTGTGGCCAGACCGTGAGGAAGGAGATGGTAATGAGAAAGGGTGGAAGGTCATGGGGTGACATGACCTGCAGGACACCTGCAGGATGGGAAGGCAGCCCAAAGCTGGCTCCGAGGGCACACAGGGAGGGGACATCCAGGCCCCAGGCAAGGTATATCATAGGTACAGCTGAAGCTGGGGCGGCAGTTTGCCATCCAGACACTTGTCAGTTCTCCCGGGAGAAGCCAGATTCTGCTTGGGGAATGTGTGTCAGAGACTTGGGGAGACACTCAGCCAATCAGGAGGGCTCTGATCCATCTGCAAACCCAGCCTTTCCCAACACTTGGCAAAATCCTGACCTGGAGGGCCAGAGCAGTGGGCAGGGCCCAAGACTTCATTCTCAGAGTTGGTTCTGTTGACCTTGAGCTGTGGCTCTTCAGAAAAGAGGATATTTAAGGACACCTGGGTGCCTCAGTGGTTGAGCGTCTGCCTGTGGCTCAGGGCATCATCCCAGAGTCCCAGGATCGAGTGCCACATCAGGCTCCCCTCAAGGAGCCTGCTTCTCCCTCTGCCTATGTCTCTGCCTCTCTGTGTCTCTCATGAATAAATAAATAAAATCTGGAGAAGAAGAAGAAGAAGAAGAAGAAGAAGAAGAAGAAGAAGAAGGAGGAGGAGGAGGAGGAGGAGGAGGAGGAGGAG
This sequence comes from Canis lupus dingo, assembly GCF_003254725.2. NCBI lineage: Eukaryota > Metazoa > Chordata > Mammalia > Carnivora > Canidae > Canis > Canis lupus. The sequence goes on along the minus strand of NC_064248.1, from coordinate 10,553,111 downwards.
GAGGAGGAGGAGGAGGAGGAGGAAGGAGGGGGAGGAGGAGGAAGGAGGGGGAGGGGGAGGGGAAGGAGGAGAAGGAGAAGGAGAGAGGACATTCCTTACAAAGCCTGGTAGCCGACAGAGTGTGGATCGAGATGCCCCCGATGTCCCCCCACATGCACAGCCAGGCCTGGAATTTGGGTCCTTGGGCTGGTGTGGTCCAAGCGCAGCCCTTAGCTGGGTGGATGCAGCTCAGGGCCAACTCGGTTTCATGAGATCAGCACCACCTCCAGGCCTTGCAGCCCTTGGCTCCCTTTTACCTGCGTTCTGCTCTACTCAGCCGTCCCAGGGCTGCCAGCTGCCTCCCACCTTGGACCTCCTCAGCCAGGACGCCCTTTCAGTGGGCCTGGCTCTCCTCCTTTGTAGGACCCACCAGGACTGCAGGTGGGTGCATCCTGTGAGGCTGTGGGTTTTGTGTGCACAGACAGACAGCTAAGGGTAGAAGCTGCTTCACACGATGAGGCCACCACCAGCTGTGCCCCAGAATTTCGTCCCATCTTGCTGGACCTCATCTCCCTGCTCTGGGCCTGCTTGGGACCTGCACCACCATCCAGAGGAAGCCAGGAATGCAGCAGGAGGGTCCTGCCCCTCACGCCCCTCCCACTGGGGACACGACCCCATCCCTCCCAGTGGCCAAGCCAGTAGCTCCTCTCACACTACTCAGCATCGGGGCCTCCTCACCGGTGCCTCAACACATCCAGGGTGCTTTCATCCCAACGGCTCCTCTTGGATCACTTGCCCTGGGCCCTCGGCCTGGGTGCCTCGTTTCCCGGCTTCCCTCAGAGACCCCTGTGTCAGCTAGCTGGGGCGGCCGTGACAGAGCACCACAGGCTGGGGAGCTTCAGCAGGAACTTCTGGTCTCCTAGAAGCCTGACACCAAGGTATCGGCGGGGTTGGTTCCTTCTGAGGTCTTCTTCTGTAACTTGTAGGCTGCCATGTCCTCCTCTGGTCATCTCTGCATGTGTGTCTGTGTCCTTATCTCTTTTTTATTATTATTATTTAAGATTTTATTTATTTATTCATGAGACACAGAGAAAGGCAGAGACACAGGCAGAGGGAGAAGCAGGGTCCCTGTGAGGATCCTGATGTGGGACCGGATCCCAGGATCCCGGGATCATGACCCGAGCCAAAGGCACACATTCAACCACTGAGCCACCCAGGTGCCCCCTTATCTCTTCTTATAAGGATACCAGTCCCAGGGATCACACCCATACAACCTTGGTCAACTTCCATCACGAGCCCTCTCTCCAGTTACATATGGGGTTGGGGTGAGGACCCCCACATATAAAGTTGCAGGAGACATGATTCAGCCCAGAATGGCATCCTCCTCAGAAGGAACTTCTCTGACCAGCCCTGACACTGGTCACCTGCGCTGTCGCATCCCTCTTGGTAGCACTCAGCGGCCCGACAGGCCTTGAGCTCTCCCCCGGCCCTGCCAACCTCGAGGACGGAGGCCCCTCAGGAGCAAGGCCCTGTTTCTCTCCACCGTCTGCAGCTTCTAGGACAGCACCAGGACTGCAGTAAGCTCTCCATGTTTGCTGAATCCCCAAGGTAGCCCCGAGGCAGGTCCAGCTCTGGGGTGCGGTCTGATGGGACAGCTGTACAATGTGCAGAGACAGACAGACATCCAGAGGTAGTGGTGACAGGGCAGGGCAGCGGTCAGGGCTTCGGCAGAGGGGCCGAGGTAGAACAGAGCAGGGAAATCTTCAGGCTGAGGGAGAAGGGTCCCCGAGGTGGTGCCAGCTGAGGCACGTCCAGGGTGCTTGGGTTGAGGGGGTGGCTCCTGTGTGGGCTGTCTCTGCCCCATTCAGGCTCTGGAAACAAGCCCTTCTGGTCCAGGGAAGGAGAGCCTGGCATCCTCTGGAAAATTCTCCATTGCATGCCTGTGGTTGGGGGGAAGGAGGGGCTGTCCCATCATTTTTGGAAACAGAATTTAATGGGGTGGGTGAAAAATATCAACCTGTCAGCTCCACTGCGCCTGCCTGCATCGTGGCGGACACTGGCAGCTGTCTCCTCTCGGTCCCAAACCCACAAGGGGTGGGCCATCAGGGCAGCCCAAGCTCCCCTTGCCCCCTGCGCATACCCAGGGCCCCAGCATGCCAAGGTCTCTGCTCCAAAGGGCGATGCTTCCCAAACTCACTGCCTAATTAGTTTTCTCCCACTGACCCCTGACAGGCAGGTGATCACAATGGTGCAGGAGACCCTTTCTGTGGCAGATGTCATGCAACTCCCCAGCGCATCCGGGGCAGGAGCCCAGCACCTGTGCGCCTTAATTAAGCAAGTTAATTACTTGCCAACATCAGGGCCTGATCAGGCCTTTTGCACAGAAGGCCTCTGGGTCTGCTTTGCATCCTTGCAGCCCCAGGGCATCCCTGACTCCCACGCAGGACCCAGCTTGGTGCTCTCGGAAAGTCCCTGAGTCCCTGTTCATCATTTAGCACAGAAATGCGGCCACAGACTCATGGGCAGAATGAGTGGGGATATTCCCAAGGCCCAAGGCGCTGGGGAGGGAATGAGAATGTTAGGAAAGTGTTTTCAGCAGCAAAAGCACCTCATTTGCCTGTGGAAAGAGCTCTTTTCATCTGCTTTTATACCTACTGTGTGCAGGCAGGGCATGAAGGGGGGGGGTGCTGAGGTATTTGCATAGCAACAAGGGTGCTCGCTGACCTGGCTTTGGCTCAGGACCCAGACAAGCCCTCTGTTCATTCTTTAACCCCACCTCCCCCACAGCAGGCTCAGTCCTGGCTCCGTGGTCCAGCCCCCAGAAGTTCCTTCCATTATAAGGAAGTGCATGGTCCCTACCCACAATAGCTACTCAGCACCTCACAATTTACAAACTGTTTCACATACGAGGTTATTGGAATCCTCTCTGAGAGATCTTGTGTCTACTTTACATACAGGTGAATAAGCTCAAGTGTAGAAAGCATAATTCTATTAGAACTTTTCTGGTATCAAATAACAGAAATTGTTCAATTCAATTAGATTATGAAGTAGGGGGTGGGGAAAGTCCATAACCTCTTGGGTCATACAACTGAAGATGTAGGAGTAAGGTAAATGGCTTCAGGCACAGTTGGATCCAAGTGTCAAAATGGGTCTTCAGTAATCTGTCTATTGTCAGTTCTTCTGGGCTGGCTTTATTCTCCGGCCAACTCTGTCCTTATAGTGCAAAAGGACCAGCAGCCACTCTAGACTCCTGTCTCACCAGTGTATCACCACACTGAGCAGGTGAAAGTGAGGCAGGTACTGACATATACCTCCTGCCCTTGATACCTTACTCAGGAATTCAAAGACCCTCCCACCCACCCACCCCTCCTGCCCTGGGCTGGCTGAGCTTGCCCCAATGGGGCAAGACATCAGACTCTCTGCTTCTCCAGAATCCCTCCACCCCACTGCCCACTCTGTCCATACCATCAGCACCCTCTCTCCGTGGCCCAGCCACTGCGCCCTGCTCAAGTCATGCACAGTTACCCTTCCTGACCTTGTGGCCAAGGCCTGTCTCCTTCTTAGTGATGTGAAAACAGGTATCACATGGTCCCACCATCCTGTATGCATGTGTCTCAGCTCTCCCCACCCAGGCCCCAGGAAACTTCTAGAACAGGGCTATTTTCAGCTCAGCTTCCCCATGCCCAACAAAGGGCCGAGCACACAGAGTATTGAATGAACGAGCGAATGGTTGACGAGGGTGCCCACTGAGGCAGCTGTCTACACAAACTTGAAGCCATGGCCAGCGGGGGCGCTTCAAGGGAAGGGAGAGGGAGTACCTTCCACCTCATGGGGTGTGCTCAACAAGCACCTCCATCTGCAACAGCTCCCCGAACCCACCAGCCAGGACCCCTGTAGTGAATGGCAAATGTTGGTCCACAGAATGGCCACTCAGCATGGAGCTCCATCCACAATGCAGAGTGAATGAGCAGCCTCAGTAATAGGGCGGGGAGTCATTAGGAGATGATTTTGCTGCACTCAGAAGTGGGGACAATCCCACCTGCAGGCCAATCACAATCACAAGTTTAATGAGCTGGGCCCAAAGTCAGCCACCCCCCAACCCCACCCCAGGGGCTGCAAGATCTAGCAGAGAGCAGCTGACACCACAACTTCTGGAACTCCACTGCATTTGTCGATCCCCCCAGCACTGCCCAGAATTTGAGGACTCCAAGCTACACTTGCAGCAGAAACTCAACAAATGTTTGTGGAAGCTAAAATGCTTCTCATCTGTCTGCCTTGCTCCATCTGTAACACTCACGTCTTCTTCCCTCTTGCAATTTTCTGAGGGATCACCCCTTACCATGGGGAGGTCTGTGGCTGTAGCATGGGAGGGATGGCTGCCATGGCGCAGAAAGCAGGATGTGCTTGGGTTGTTCGCCTTATTTCAGTTTTTTCACCAATAATATGGAAATATTTGTAGTCCTCTTCCCAGTGCAAGTGAAAGAAACCCCAGTTCAAAAATTCTTAAGGAAAAGGAGGAATTTAAGGAATCATGTTACTAAAACATTCAGTGAGGACTTCAGGGACACAAGGGGAACAAGCATGGCTCAAGGCTCATTCTCTTGGCTACTCTAGCCTCTAAACTGGTTTCATGTGGATGGGCTCCTTCTGTGCCTGCGTTTGAAGTTGCACTCACCCCATGCAGATCCTGAGACAAATATTTGAGTGAAATCATTTATTTGGGAGATTTGGGAGCTAGGAAGTGAGACAGGGAGGGGAAGCAGCCAACATGGTGTGCACTGAGAAGCAAATTACCCCTCTGGGCACCTGGAGCTGAATGCCACGGGGGAAGTCTAGGAGAACAGTGAGAACATGCCTAAGGGGTGAGGAAGCTGGTTTATTTACCTACCAACGCTTATCCAGCCATTCGGTTCACTCCTGGCACCTGCTGAGCTCACCCCTGCAGCCAGGGACAGCTCTTAGGCAGATTCACAGGGACCTATAGGCAGCAGTGTCTGGGGTTTCCTCTGAACCAATAGATTCATGTTCTCACCTGAATCCCAGTCAATCACACTCCAGCCAGGGGTGCGGGAGGCGCTGTTTGGCTGAGAGGGTCACATGTCCCAGCCTCTGTGGAAGATGCTAAATGGTTGTGCTTGGGGCACATGCTCACCCCTAAAACTTGACACACACTCACTGAGCCTGTGTCACATGCTTACCTGGCCCCTGGTGGTAGGAGCCCCCTGGCGCCCCAAACTCTATGACCAGAGATTGGGAGAGGGATGGCTCTCCAAAAGGGGTACTGGGAGCTGGGGAGGCAGAAACCACAGCTGTCACCCCCAGAACCCTGTCACATTGTTTGGGAATTAAAGACAGTAGGATGCAGAGTGTGGGGCACAAAACTCAGCACCTGCCAGGCACCTGCCAGGCACCTGGGGCACGTGTGTGGAATCCAGCAACCCCACACGCCCCACAGCATCAGTGGATGCACCACTCCAAGCTTGCTGCCTCGTCTCCCCCTTTTTCAAGCTTTCATTTTTCTCCACCAGGTTTTTGCATTTTTTCTGGGATCTCGGACTTTGTTTTCTTTAATACAGAAAAGATTTTTTTAAAGCTTCAAGTTGGATGCTGTCTTCTGAGGAGCTCTTTCTTGTGTGCCTGCTGCCCTCACCAACCCTGCAGCGGTGTGCACCAGTGCGCTTGCTTCCTGAGCAGATGAGGCAGCCGTGGGGTCAGGGACCAGGCCTTGGCAGTGGCAGGGGAGACAGTGGTCGCCCACGGACCCATTAACTGGGCTAAAGCCTCCCCAGTGTGGGTGAGCGAGCCCTCTGATTTGGCCCTTGTAGAGAACTGTACATGCAGCCAACTAAATTCTACAACTTCTGGTTCAAACACAGCCTCGCCGTGGGTTCTCCTAAAGTCTAGCCAAGGCTTCATGGCGTTATTTTGTCATTCAGGACATGCTTATTGACCCCCTACTATCTGCCAGGCACTGTCCTAGGCATGGGGGCAAGAACAGGGAGCAGAGAGGCAAAATTCCCTGGCTTTGTGGAGCTTACATTGCGGTCAGGGTAACTAATAGTAAATAATGATTAGGTAAGGTGCACAGTATGTTGGAAGAGAGTAAACGCTATTAAGAGCTAGGTGAAGGAAACAGATGCATGGAGTGTGGGGGGGGGTTGAGGTTTGTTTTCTGTTTGTTTGTTTTTGAGGAAGGAAGGGGCAGAGGGAGAGGGAGACAGAGCATCCTAAGCAAACCCCACACTCAGCACAGAGCTCCACGCGGGACGCGATCTCACCACCCTGAGATCATGACCTGAGCCGAAATCAAGAGTTAGACGCTTAACCGACTGAGCCACCCAGGTGCCCCGGGAGCGGCGCTGAGTTTTAAGTAGGCCAGCCAGAGTGGGACTCCTTGAGAAGGTGACAGATGAGCAGAGATTTGAAGGAGGTAAGAAATGAGCTGCAGGCGTCGAGGAGACCCGTGTCCACCAGCGAGGACAGTCAGTGCAGAGGCCCTGGGGTCAAGCATGCCTCTTGTGCTCCAGCCTCAAGGAGACCAGTCACAGAAGGGGCTTAGGTAGAGAGGACAGAGGTTGGAAGTGGGTCCTGCCGGCCCTTGTAAGGACTTTGCTCTGTGACAGGAGCCTTCAGGGGGTTTGTATTTTGTGCAAGGACACACTTTGTGCTGTCCCCCTGGCTGCCCGCTGAGATTAGGTTGCAAGGTCAGCAGTGGACTCAGGAAATGCTAATGCAGCCCACCTAGGGTACCAAGGAACACAGCTGGGACCGGGTGGGAGCAGACTGCGGGGTGGATTCTGGATCCATTGGGCAGGAGAATGACCTAGGGATGCATTAGGCAGGGGGTGTGAAAGGAAAGGAATTCAGGCAGGTGGAGGGGAGGAGCAGTGGAGAGGCTGGAGCAGAGGCGTCCTGCATCCCCACAGCAGGGCTGGGGTGATGCAGGGAGCTCCTGGGAATTCAGCGTGGGGGCTGGGAAGTTTCAGACATCCAAGTGAAGAAGTCGAAAAGGCAATTGCACGCGTGAGTCTGCAGCGTAAGAGGAACACACTCAGGGGTCGTTGACCGCCGATGGTCTTGAAGCTCACCAGGAGAGGGGTGCAGTCAGGGGGAGAGGGCCAAAGTCTGAGCCCTGGGGCCCAGCTAGGACTTGAGGGAGGGCGGAGGGGAGAGACAGAGGAACCCGCCTGTGGGGTGGGAAGCAAGCGGGACGGGATGTGTGGACCAGGAAACCAGGGAAGAGGGTTCTCCCGGGGGACGGGATTGAGCTCCCAGAGCTTCAGGAGCATCCCAAGGAGGCTCGTGGGCGAGTTTGCGAGAGGCAGGGAGGAGAGGCAAGAGCCCGGGAGGGTCGTGTTGCAAAGCTGAGGAGGCAGATGGGCCGCTGGAGCAGGGGGTGGGGTGGGGAGAGCTTTCTCCGCTGCAGCAGCACAAGCACCTCCCTGCGTCGACACCACACCGTGGAGTAGAAAGACAGGACGTGGTCCTGATGCGAAGTCGTGCCTTCGCCGCTCACATCCCTGGGGGCTTTTACCAAATTCAGAAGGAATCCAGGCGGCCCACAAGCTACCAACGGCCACCCCCGGACAGATGTCACCACTCTCCCGCCCGTGACTCCTTCAGGCTGATGCAGGGCCTGGCAACCCGTTCCTGCCCCCTCCCTCCCCCTCCCTGGCTGAATAATTTAGGCACTATTCTAAGTTCAAACTAAATAAAGCAATTTAGAGTGACTAATTCTTTGTGAATTTTATGTTCCCCAAGTGTATCTGCTGGTACCAATGCCGGGGACCATTTATCCCCCTGATTTCAGCTGCGCGGATTCTGGAAGGAGATCCCAGGCTGAGGTGGCCTCATTTCTAGCAGCAGGCAACCACAGCCGAGTCTCTCCGTCAGCTTTCTTCCCACCTGAGACAGGGCTTCAGGAGGGACTCCGAGATCTGTAGTTTATAGGGGCAGGTATGTGAGAGATGTCATCAGCCATGTGGCCATTCACAAGGCCACCTCAGGACTTCACAGTTGGAGGGGATGGAGGGAGGGGGCTGGGCTGGGCTGGGCTGGGCCAGAGGCCTCTTCTCAGAGAAGATGGGACGTGAGCAGGCCCCCAAGGCCCAGGGGCTTTGGAAAGGTAATGAGAAGCTGTGTGCACACCTGTCGAAGGACTTGGAGACAGCAGACACGTGGAGGAGGAGAACATGAGTGAGGGGAGGGACGGGAGGGAAGGATTCTTCTCCACCCAGGCCCCATCTCTGCCTGTTCAAACCTGCTCCTGCTGCCCAGGTAGAGCCCCTGCACCCCCTCTGGGCTCCCAGCCCTTCATCCTTCCCTGACCCTAGCCTTGTCCCCATCTGGACTGGGAACATTTATGTTCAGACTGGCCTTCCCCTAGCCTGGACCCTCCTGGCTGTGTTGGAGTCTGGGAAAATGGGGCATCCAAGAGAGGGAATGGCCAGTGAAGGACTGAGGTCCAGTGTGCCTCCACATCCTCAAACAGCAAGGAGGCCAGTAGTCAGAGAAGCAGCACCCTGGGTCTGGTCCATAAACTGGCACAGAGTAGGAGCCTTAGGGATGACAGGTGAATGAATGGGGGGAGGGAAGGATAGAGAGATATGCACATGGGGGGTGGACAACCTCTGTCTAGGTTTTACTGTGGCTATATTATGCTCTGGCCCTGAAATGTCCTTGCTGCAGTGAGCTGTGAGCACGGGGGTGGCCGTGGAGTCCTGCCCCTGTCTTGCTGGGTCCTATGTGAAGCTGTTGGGAGCTGGATATCAGGATCCTGTGATGAACCCAGGATGGTGGCACCTGCCTGCCTGGCACGCAGGCACCCCCCACCCCCCGCCCCGCCACACACACATATACCAGCATGGTAGCCTGCCTTCGTGTAAGATGGGGAGGTTGGGTGGGGTGTCTGAAGTAGACACAGGAGGACAGGTCTCAGAGAACCTCTTGTAAATAGCCCTGTGAGGTGGCTGGATTTCCTTCTGGATGAAACTGGGGATGGCAGGAATGTTCCTGATGACCCCACAAAGTTCTTTTTAAAAATATTTTATTTATTTATTCATGAGAGAAACAGAGAAAGACGCAGAAACATAGGCAGAGGAAGAGGCAGGCTCCTGGTGGGGAGTCCAATGCAGGACCTGATCTCAGGACCCCGGGGATCACAACCTGAGCCGAAGGCAGATGCTCAACTGGTGAACCACCCAGGTGTCCTGACCCCACAAAGTTCTGAGTCACCTTTGGGAAGGCGCCAGAGGCAGGGACAGGGGCCCAGAAGCTCTGTGAACCTTAGCATCAGGCTTTGAGTTGGGGCAAAAAGCTGAACATGACTCCCCTCCATCCTGTGGGAGGAGTGAGAGCTACAGGTGAGCACCCTGGAGGCTTCCACTCAACTGATGCACAGTCCTGCTCTATTTCCTCCAGAAGAAAACAAGTCCCAGGGCCAATTCAGAGAGGAGGCCTTGATTCGATTCCTGGGGGACCATCTTAGTAAACATGTGTTAAGCATCTATTATGTGCTAGGTATACCCCCACAGGTCTATTCTAATTCTCACAACGCTGGAGACAACAATCCATTTCCATCTTGAAAAATGGGAACAAAGCCCAAAGAGGTTGTGTGACTAGCCACAGGTCACACAGCATATGAATGACTGAGTTGAGATTCAAACCAAGATCTACCTGGCTCCCAGAGGATGCTACCTACACACTGCTTGATATCAGCTCCTGAATCCTGGTCTCAAGGAATGGAAGTTTTGAGGTTGGAGAAAGCATTCGATTTTCACCTTGAAGGGATGATCCTCCCATCCCCAGAGTTCAAAGGGACCTCAGTTATTCTTCCTACTGTCAGATTTCCCAGGATGAATCAAAGGCACTAAATTTATTGTGTTAACGCGACTTCTCAAGCGTCCCAATAACGGCTCTGATTTATAACCAACACATTGTTTTAACCACATTACGAATGATAAAAATCAGTCCCACAAACTCACCTCAAGAGAAACTGTATTAAAGGAAGAAAAGAGGTGGTGAGATTAGATGTTGCATTAAAAGATAGAGTGATGGATTAAGGCCCAAAGCGTAAATTTAGTGAGACTTGCCAGAAAAAGTTGGAGGGGTAGTAAATCCAAAGTGACAGTCTGTGTACGGTGTAACAGTATTTGTCACTTTTATTATAGTTTGTTCAGAAGTTGTAGATGGCTCATTATTTAAAAAAAGAAAAAAAGCAAAACAAAATTCAATAAAGCTTAGAAATGAAAGCTTCTTTGGCTAAGGATATAGGTCGAAGCCTCAAATCCAGCCCACTGTGTCAGATCAGAGTACATACAGATCATTACATACTGGAAGTTTCTTCCTATCATATCCAGAAAATGTCCCAAACCCAGAAAATGTGGGGAAGGCTCTTGGAGGATCGCAGATCATGCCCCGGAAGGCAGGGAAAGATAGAGCCCACACCCCCACCAGGGCAGGCACTCTCATTAATAACAATGACAATATCCAAGGGTCTGACGTTTCTCCTGGGCACTCATTCAAGGGGCTTCTGAGAGCAAAGAAGGCTAGACCCCAAGGCCCGCTGCCTCTCTTCCTGTCCTAATCAGAGATCTTGGAGTAGACTGGATCCCTCCCTGCGACGGGATGACGTATCCATGCTCTCTGCTCTGTGATTTGTAGCATTTCTCGCTATTGTGCATGTTCCTGCCCATCTGCACTGCCTTGGCCATGCAAGAATTTTCAACAGATACAATATGAACAGAGGCTTGAAACATGCCTATGTTTCCAGAATAGTGAAGGCACGAGGAGCCACCCTGTGCTACTGACCTGAACCCAACCCACACTGTGGAACCAGGCCTGGCTGAGCTGAGGGGAGCCCAGACACAACCCAGCTGACCTGCAGAACCATGCACAAGATTTTTTGCTGTAAGCCATTGGGATTTTTAAGACAACTTTTACACAGCATTTCTGTAGTCAAAACTGACTGATAGGGATGCGGGCATGGCTCTGTGGTTGAGCGTCTGACTTTGGCTCAAGTCATGATCCTGAGGTCCTGGGATCGAATCTCACATTGGGCTCCCTGCATGGAGCCTGCTTCTCCCTCTGCCTGTGTCTCTGCCTCTGTGTGTGTGTGCCTCTCTCTCATGAATAAATAAATAAAACTTTTTTTTTTTTTTTTTAAGAGGCTGACTGACAGACCTCAGCTAGGCCTAATGGGCTGGGTGAATCCACCTGTCCTCCATGATACCCCCTGAGTTCCCTGCTCCATCTGTTTGTCCTTCCTGGTCCAAATAGACACATCCATCAACCAAAGTGGGAGTGATCAGTCCTGGTAGCACCAGGTGGCTTTCTAGATGCTCACAGTAGATTCCTGCTCAAAGCCTCTATTCCAGTGGCTCCCTAGTGCCTGCTGCACTTTTCCCCTGGACATCTGCTTCACTTCTGTCCCCATCTCCTCACCCCTTTTAGAAACCTCACTGTCTCCATGAAGTCCACTCTGGCCACTGTTTTTTATCTTGTTTTTTAAAAATTTTATTTAGTTATTCATGAGAGACACAGTAGAGAGGCAGAGACACAGGCAGAGGGAGAAGCAGGCTCCCTGTGGGAAGCCTGATGCGGGACTCGATCCCAGGACCCCGGGATCATGCCCTGAGCTGAAGGCAGTTGCTCAACCACTGAGCCACCCAGGTACCCCTGGCCATCGTTTTTTAAATGCCCTGTTTATTGAGGTGTAATCTGCATACAGTAAGAGGCACAGAGTTTAAGTGTGTATGTAGTTCAATGAGTTTTGAACAAATACATCCAGGTAAACATCACCCAGACCCAGATATGGAAAACTGACCATTCTTCTTTAAATTCAAATTGATTCTCCTTCCACCTCCCCACTGCTCAATTTTTTTCTTTTTTTCTTCACCTCTTAATTCACTTATTGATTTTTATGTGTATTCGTTTACTTATCTAGTCTATGTTTACCCATTTATAATATTGTGTATGATCTTTTTTGCCAAAATAATGTAAGGTCCACGAGGATAGAAATAATTATCTCTCTTGTTCACAGATGTATCCCAAGAGCCTGGAATAGGACCTTGCACATAGTCAGTGCTCAGTAAATATATTTTTAATGAATAAATGAGTCCCACTTTATAGATGCGGACAGTGAGTAAATTGCTCAAAGGAACACCATGAGTTAGTAAAGAAGAAATTGAACTCAGGTGGTCTGGCTCAAGAGTACCGTGTCTGGGCAGTATCTCATGCTGCCTCTCAAGAATGAAAAGATCCACCTGGCTATCCTGGTCCCAGGCCTCCTCAAGAGTTCTGCTTTTCCCAGGGCTTCCAGCCACCATCTTGCTTCATCCTGTACTCATGAGACTCCTGTTCTCTCTAACCAGCTCCTCAGGCAAAACTTTCTGAAGGTCAGCAGAGAGTCATCAAAGGGTCCTCATGGCTGTCTGCATAAAGGGTACCTATGGTCTCTCCCTCCTTTCCTTGGCCTCTCAAGGGGACAGCAGGCAGGGTGGTTACGGGAGGATGTTTTCCCAGGATGTCTCTCTCAGGAATGGGATCTCTTGTGCACGAACCAGAGAGTTGTTTGATTCCCACCTTTTCTAGAGTCCCTCACCTTGCCTAATTACAAGCAGAAAACATCTTGCAGACAAATTTATGTTCATCTATCTGCTTTCCATCCTTCCCTTTGGTGGATTTTCCTGTTGGCAGAGGGATGCCATCAGGGTATCACAGAGTGAGGTTCTATGTAGACCTGCCCATGAGGATGGCCCCCTCCCTCTCAATCAGGCATTTTCATACATAGCTGGTGGGAGTATGAAATAGTACAACCCTCCCATGGAGGGAAAATTGATTATAGCTAACAAAATATCATGTATTTATTTCCCCCAGCTGTGTGATCCCACTTCCTGAAATCAACCCTGAAGAAACACTTCTAATGATACTACATAGATACACGGGCAAGTTACTGCAGAATTATCTGTAATAAACACTCATATATCAGAGAGTGGTTGAAAAGCCTGTGGTACATTCACATAATGGATACTATGCACTTGTGTAAAAAAAAAACAAAAAACGATGATCTCTATATCCTGATACAGAGCGGTTTCCAGGATACATTAAGTGGAAAAAGCAAGGTATGAAAAAGTATTTACTGTGGGGTTGTTTTCTGTATAAGAAAGAAAGGGAAGAAAACGCATATACATACATATTGGCTAATTTTTGCAAACAGAAACATCAGATGGTAACCTCAAAATTAACGAAATTGGCTACCCCCAGGCAGTGAAGGTGGATGGGGTGCTTCTCTGACTATACCTTTTTTTAAAGATTTTAGTTATTTATTCATGAGAAACACAGAGAGAGAGAGGCAGAGACATAGGTAGAGGGAGAAGCAGAGACACAGGTAGAGGGAGAAGCAGGCTCCCTGTGGGGAGCCTGATGCAGGGACTCTATTCCAGGACCCTGGGGTCACGCCCTGAGCCGAAGGCAGACCTCAACTGCTGAGTCACCCAGGTGCCCCGACTATACCTTTTTTATACAGTTGTCGCTTTGGCATCAAAAACTAACTCAATGATATTGAGGAGGAAATGCCCCAAAATGATTGAGAACATAAATAAATGGAACATACTATATATTACACTGATGACATAACAATTAGAGAACTTTTTTAAAGAGTTAATCCAAGTTTATTTTTAAATCCTCTGAAGCTTCCTTAATTCGCAAGCCTAGTCCACAGTAGGCACTCAATAAATGCTTTGTGAAGTGAGCAAGAGAATGAATGAGTGGACGAATGTATGGATGAATCAAGAACTAAGGTGGGAAGCTTTGTCCAGCAGGACTACTATAAGGATTCATTATTAATACATATAAAGCATCAACAACAGTGTGGGGGGACATAGCCAGTTCATGATTGTTTTTTTATTAGTAGTAGTACTATTATTAAATACTGAGTCATGCTCTCCACGCTCATGAATACCCTAAGTACTCGCCATTGAGCTGATGCCATGCCAGTGGAGCACCTGTCGCCAGACATTTCCTACCCTACTCTCAATCACAGTCGCTTGCCAGGTTCACCAGCTCCACGGCCCCAAGTAACAGATCTGGTGCCATGTCTTCAGGCTCGGAAGACACCCAAACCATTCACCAAAAAATGTGAAACCAAGAAAGAAAAGTCCCAATGCCACAAGGGCAAAGCCTATTTCACGTTTCAGATGTCAGCAGCCTCGACACTCTGCTGTAGGTGCAATCATAAAAGTTTCAACTCTCCAGCGCCTCCTCATAATATTCAGAACTGTACACAGGATTTAGCATGAAGAAGATGCCCAGAGAACAGGCACGCATGCTGAGTTGGCAGATTATCAGGGTCCTAAGGATTGGGGAGGAGGGTTGGCACGGCCCACGTCGCCCTGAGGTCTGCCCAGGACAGCCTAGGAGGAAGGCTGGGGAGGAAGGTCCCCTTTTAGCACCTGCATCACACAGACTCGTGGCCACTCTTACAGGGCACTCAGGTTACCGTCCAGCTGGCTCTGCCCAGAGATGTGTGCCCTGGTTCCATAGTTCTCAGGGTTTGGGAACCTAGACTACCTCTCCTCTTTCCTCATCAAATACAAAGCAATTATGTCAAAGGGATGCTGAAACAGGCTGCCGCCCTCGGGGATGGGGAGGGGGAGCTAGGTGGGGCCGCAGCTCTCGGCTCAGTTCAAGGTACAGGGTTCCACGCTGCCAGATGACAGAACGCATTTGTGCATGAAAAGAGAAGCCTCAGAACAAAAGGCAAAGAACAACACACGTCCCACTCTTGGCCTTGGTGATGCTTGACATTTCTGGGAAATGAATTTAGCGCAAAAACCAACAATTCAAAACCGTGTGCCAAACAACCGATGCGAATAGAACCAGTGGGGGAAGAAAGCAACGTGAAGATGAAGCAGGTCCTAAAATAGCCCTCGTTTGCTGCTGTGTCCACGCGAGCAGAGGGAGGCAGGTTGTCAAGGGAGCTTTGTGAAAGCAGGAAAAGAGGTGGGAGCGAGGGCCTGGCTATTGAGGGAGTGTGCATGTATGGGCGGCGGGGCTGGGTGGGGGGGACGTTCCGCTTTATTCAGATTCTTGGTCTGTAAACTCCCAGCAAACTGTCTAAACCTGACTTCTGATTCCCCCGAGGGCCTAACCACCCTTCAGCTGTGCCAATGGTGTCCCAAGGCCCTTTCTACTCAACATGTCCCAAACAGACTTTTCTTTCATTGCTCCCTCCCCCACCTCCAACACACACACCCCAAACTCGCTCCTCCCCACCATTCCCCATCTTGGGGTGGGGGCAAGAGGGTAGTCTTCCCCCTTGACTTCGCCCTATCCATCCTGTGGCCTCTATGGGGAGGCAGCCTTGGTCTGTGTGAATAGGTACAGGCTCTGGAGCCAGGTGGCCATGGTTCTGGGTTCAAATCCCACCCTCCCACTTACTAGCTACATGACCCTGTGCAGGTTTGTTTCTCTGAACCTTGGCATCCTCCTCTGTAAAATGGAAGTGAGAGCACTACCTGTTTGCTACAGCACATAGAATTCATGACTTAAAACTGTAACAGTGATGAGCTGTGCCTGGTCCACATGAAATACTAGAAAGATGTTGACAATTATGATTGCTGTTTTAGTATTTCTCCACTTTCAAATATGTCCCATTTCCCTGTCCTCGCTGTCCCTTCAGCAGATCTGCTCAGCCCACCCGTGATCATTCTTCACCCTGCCTTCCCTCTCCCTCTGGCCAGGGCAGCCAGGGTGAAGGGCAGCAAGGAGGGCCGGGGTGGGGGGGTGTCCACCCTACTCCCTATCTTAGAGGTTCGAGGGACAGCCCTTTCCCTTCCCTTAAGACCACTTCGGTCATGCCTGGCCTGAGGGACTCTTACCTTGGAGGGTGTAGTGTGTTGAATAGCGTGTCCTCCAAATTCAGGTCCACCCAGCACCTTGGTTAGTGTGATCTTATTTGGAAATAGGGTCTTTGCAGATGTCTTTGAATTACGTTGATGTCATACTACATTGGGGTGGTCCCTTAATCCGATGACTGGGGTCCTTATAAGAAGAGGACACAACACACACAAAAATACATATAGACGGCAACCATGCAAGACACAGGCAGAGGTCAACCTGAGTGAAGCAGTGACCAGCCAAATATGCCCAGGATGGCTGGCAACGACCAGAAGCTGGGAGAAGCAAGGAGGGAGCCTTCCCTAGAGACCGCAGGGAGAGAGGCCATGCTGACATCTTGATTTTGGAACTCTGACCTCCAGAATTGGGAAAGAATGAATTTCTATTGTTTTAAGCACTTGGTTTGTGGTGATTTGTGACGACAGCCCCAGGGAAACTCAGACAGAGCCCGTTGCACCTCGACTTCCACACCTTCGAATACCCCTGGGGTCCTCCTTAAATACCACTTACAACCAGCAACACGGGAGTCAAACCGCCCACCAGCAGCCATGATGTGACAGTTTGTAGATGTGTAATTAAACTTGTATTGATTACGATTTTGCAATTTCTTTTCCTTCTTGCACAGCCTCTGATAGCTTTTTCTCATTCCAAATGTTCTCTTAGCCTTTGAAAAGCTTGCAGCGCAGAGGCCCTGTGCCCACGAGGCCTGGTAGGTGGAACGCCCCCACCTTTCATGCCTCCTCTCGGACTCAAAGACACCCCTGGGGAGGATGCAAGCCCTGCCAAGAGGCCACACACTGCCTGCCCTTGGTCAGAGGAAGCCGGCCCACTCCTGCATGACCAGGGCCCAACCTCTCCTGCTTGGGCTGTGATGGGGGGGCAGATATCTACTCTCACCCCACTCCCTGGGGTTCAGCCAATCAGACCCCCGCAGAGCCAGGTAGAGGTTTGGCTGAGGGGCGGTGGGTTGCAGGTCAGTTGAGACCCTCCCTAGCCTTCCTGGCCTCCTCCAAGCCTCTGAACTATCTTGGAATTGAGGTATCAAGAGAGACAAGGTCAAAGCACCCCTCCTGCCCTGCCCTACTCTTCGTGGATCACCGCCCACTCTTGGCTTCTGGCGGCTCCCTCTCTGCAGGTCTCCTATGTGCCCCAGTTTATGCCTGTCCCCCCCCGGAGGGCGCCTTCTGCCTTTCACACCACCCAATGCTGGCTGTGTTCACGAGATTCTCGTAATACCTAGAGCCACACCCCTCCCTGAGCCTCAGTTTCACATGTGAGGATTTAAGCACATGCTTGTCTCACACATCCCTGGGCGGCCAGGCGGTGCCACAGGACAGAGTGAGACACACACATGGTCAAGGTTAAAGGCAGTAAGTGCCACCCAGGGAAGAGACCAGCGCGTGATGGAGATGAGGACAGCCGAGAACAGATGACACACACACGCTGGGCTCAAGTGGTTGCAGTGTTGACTTGCAGCAGGTTGGAGAGGGGAGGATGCATGAGCGCCAGCCCTGTGCAGTGCATCCATCCTCCGTGGATCTACTCCACAGCCCCTTCGTGGCCGCAAGCACCCCACTTCCTGCTGC
The DNA here is from genome assembly GCF_003254725.2 of Canis lupus dingo. Taxonomy (NCBI): domain Eukaryota; kingdom Metazoa; phylum Chordata; class Mammalia; order Carnivora; family Canidae; genus Canis; species Canis lupus. The sequence continues at coordinate 10,535,649 of NC_064248.1, read as the reverse complement.
AGTGGAAGGGACCCACTCCCCTGCGGTGTGGGGTCTAAAATACAGACACTGCACAGGCATGCCTGAGGGCCACTGACCCTCAGGAACAAAGGGGCACTGGGTGTGAAATAGCTACAGGGAATAAGGGAATAAGCCCTGTAGGGCTGTGTGGGCTCCTCACTTCCTGAGAAAAAAGTTCTCCAGGCCAGAGTCTATCCCCTTATGTGACCAAGCAGGGACCAAATGACTGCCTTTCCCAACAGAGCTCCATAAGTAGCACCTAGAGTCACTGTTACTTTACATCCAATCTTCCTCCTCGTTGCCTCCTGGGGCCGTACCTCCTCTATTAAACATTCTTTCACAGCTGGTGTCTCCCCGACACGGCCCACTTACCCATACATACACTAAGGGGGTAGCCTGTCCTGTAGAGCAGAGGTGGGAGTGAGGAGTCCTCCCCAAAGGGCCACCTGGGTTTGCCTTTTCCACATTTGTCTCCTCTTCCTCGTGTCTGATCAGTTTTCATATCCTACCCGCCCCCACCCCCAACCCCACCCCCACCTCCTTCTTTGTCCATCCAGTCACCTTCTCCATAGGTCCTAGAGCCTCTCCGATCACCCCCACCATACCTCGCAAGGGACAGAGCCAAGGTAGATCTGTCTGTCAACGAGCAATGAACACGGTGGGTCTTCACAGGATGAGGGCCAAGGGAAAGCACACCGTGGAATTCGGTTTGCTTTCACCATCGCTGACTTGGAGAGACATCGCTGGCGACCTGTCACCTCTCATGGGGAGGCACAAGACCCCAGTTCCCTCCCACCTTGGGACACTTAACCTTGTGGTATCTCAGGGCATCCACCTGCCAGGTGGGGCTACCACACAGCCAACTCAGCCCCTGCCCCATTTGTGGGAGGTACACTCACTCTTCCCACAGTGGCTGCCCCCCGCCAGCCTGTACCATTTTATTGGATCATTGTGAAAATAGAGACGGAGCAGCAAGACACCCCATCAGGAAGCTCCAAGATCTCGGGATCCCTGGGTGGCGCAGCGGTTTGGCGCCTGCCTTTGGCCCAGGGCACGATCCTGGAGACCCGGGATCGAATCCCACATCGGGCTCCCGGTGCATGGAGCCTGCTTCTCCCTCTGCCTGTGTCTCTGCCTCTCTCTCTCTCTGTGACTATCATGAATAAATAATAAATAAAATCTTTAAAAAAAAAAAAAAAAAAGGAAGCTCCAAGATCTTAATGTCTACAATGTATAACTTTTAACTTCTTTTTAACTAAGAATTAGCTCAGAGGTAATTGCTTAAATCACACTGATGAAAATCAATACGGAGTAAATTAAATGTAAAGCAAAATTTATCCTGAACGTGTTCCTTGTCGCCTTTGAATAATGCGATGACAAAGCAACTATTTTACCTCCCAGGCTTAGAGTTTTTGTTGTTGGACATCTCAAAAGGAGATGTAATTATAGGGCCCATTTATCAAAAAGATTAAGGAAATTGGGGAATGGGAATTGGTTTGCAACAGTTGCGGAAATTAGATCAACGTGAGCCTTAGGTCTGCATTTTTCACACTGTGTCCAGAAAGTTTCTCGAATCGCACTGTTTGCTGGCCTCCCTCCCAGCCCCACAAATCAACAGCCACATACAAGGTTGATCCAGAGGGAATGTGGGAACAGGAGACAGAAAAGAGGCCCTGAGTCCTGTCCCAAGATGGAAGCCTGGGCCTCTCCACACTGACTGAAGGGAGGGGGCTTGTTTTTCTCGAACCATGTTGCCAAGGATACGGCATCCAGTCCTCCGGATCTGAATGAAAGAGCCTGGTTTCCGGGGTTTTTCGTGCATTTCATAATTTAGAATGTGTTTGGCTTTCATTTGCAACCCGGCCTGCCAGCCCATCCTCCCCACAGCTCTGCAAAGCTAACCTGTAATGAACATGAATAAATCAAACCTTCTCCACTCCCGCTGCCTCATGGGGAGGAATTTGGGGTGTTGGGAGGATCAGAGGAATCTCCTGGTTGGGGGTTCTCAAGACTCATCCTGGAAGTGTCACCCAGGGTGTACAAAATGCACACTAATGATCCCCACGCACAGGGTGAGGCCTGGGTTGGTCTTGCAGAAGTTCCCGGATCATTCTGGTGCACACCTCACTTAAGAACCTGCATTCCAGCACCCTGCTTTCTGGTCTCCAGGAGCAGCTCTGAAGGTCATTACCAGGAGCGCCAGGCCTAACACCTCTGGTAGTGCCATGGAGATGGGAACAGAGGTCCCATTCCTGGCTCTGCCACTTGCCAGCTGTGTGACCTTGGGCAAGTGACTTGATGTCTCTGTGGTCAACTTCCTTAGCTATAAAATGAGGACAGTAACAGCTCATCCTCTTGCTGGGTTATGGTAAGGCTTACAAGAGATCATGCACATACACTCTGACATGTAATGGGACCCCTACCAGTGTCCACTCTTAACTTCAGCATGTGTGTTTGTTGGTCCTACCTCATAATGATGAAAGTGGGGTCTTGGAGATGCCTTCCTGCCTCAGCAGGCTACTCCAGATGTTTCCAGGGATAGTCATTTCCTAGCCCAACCTGCCCTCTGGGGAGCACTGAGCCATACAGGGGACCCAAGGGCCCTGGACACACAGGCTTCCCTGCCTACTGGTTTCTGAGCCTGGACACGTGCATACAGCTCCCCCTCTTTGGCTGTGTCATCTGTGCACCCAAAGCCCATTCTTGAAAGCCTCTGGAAACCCTATTAAATTGTTCCCCATCTTGGAGGCTATATGATTTCCTGTGGCTGCCGTAACAAATTGTCAAAAACTGGTGACTTATAAAAACAGAAACTTATCCTCTCATAGTTCTAGAGACTAGAAGTCCAAAGTCAAGGTCAGCAGGGTTTGTTCTTTCTGGCAGTGCTAAGGGAGAATCCATTCCCTGCCTCTCTCTCCTGGCTTCTGGAGGTTGGCGGCAATCCTTGGTATTTCTTGGCTAGTAGGAGCGTCATTTCAATCTCTGCATCTTTCCCCCTGTGTGCCTGTGTCTTCTCTTCTGTTTCTTTCAAGGATACTTGTCATTGCCTTTAGGGCTCACTCTGTTAATCCAGGATGATCTCATCCCAAGATCCTTCACTTAATTACATCTGCAAAGATCCATTTTCCAACTAAGGTCATATTCTCAGGTTATGGGGGGTTAAAACGTGGATATATCTTGGGGGGGCACAATCCATTCCACTACTGGAGGGGTTTTCAATCTCTGTGTTTCCTCGGTTCTAAGACTCCATATTTTAATGTTCCTGAAATCTGCATGTATCTCACAACCAACGATAACTTCCCATGTAGTATTTCTGCCTCCCCCGAGCTGTTATTAAGTCAGTGGTGATTGTGTCTTCTTGTCTATGATGACTTGACAAGGAGGAGGTGGGGAGTTCAAGGCTGTGGTCAAAGGACCCCAATGGGCCTCCAGGCTGTGGACTCTTCTTGCTGGAGGCCAGGCCTGTCCCACCAGCTAACATGGGGTACCCTGGTTGCACCTCAAAGAGCAGATCTCCCCTGTAGGCAGGACCAGCCTAGCTTTCTCACCACCACTGGAGGGCTGTTGGTTCTGTGGCCTACACCCCACAAACTGTAGCTCTCTAGGCCCAGAGAGGAGAGAACCAGTCTCTCCTTTGTTCATATCCCCTCTTCCTCCCCCTCTGGGGCTCACTCCTAACCCTTTGAATGTCAGCTATAAGTGTTACCTCTTCAGAGAGGACCACCCTGTCCCAGGCAGTGTCTCTTTCCTCTCCCCTTCTCATCCCCCCAGGCACACACACAGTTAATCCCTCTTGATCATGACAGTGGTAATAATTTTATTAGTTTTTTGTTTTATTTTTGTCAGTCCCCACCAGGCTCTAGCTCCATGATGGCAGTGTCCACAACCTGCTCATTCACTCCAATATCCACCTTTCCAACTGGCCACAGAAAGTGCCCAGCAAGTGAGTGAATGAACAAATGAACATATGAAGAGTGAATGAGTTAGTGACTTCCAACCACACCACACCCTTGGAGAGACTTTTATAGACACTGAGTTCAACAAATCATGTCTGATGTGGGCACTACAGAGACAATAAGTGGGGCTCCCAAGTCCTTTCTTAGCAACAGATAAGTGTCATTAGATAGAATTTGTGGTCAAGTCGGAGCTGGCCCCTGACCCACAGAGGGTCCCCATCAGGACCAGCTCAGGCTGGTGCCCTGACACTCTGCTCTTCCAGGTCCAGCCTGGGGATCCTGCTCAGGGAGGGCTGAGACCCCCAGTGTGAGAGTCTCCTCCAGACCTACCCCTCCAGAGAGCAGGACTGACCCAGGGACCCCACGGCTGTGCTCTGGGACCCACAGATCCCAGCTGGTGACTGAGGGTGACAGGGTGGGAGATGGGGGCTCCACGCCTCCCCAGCAGCCCTGCTCAGCCTCCCTTAGCCTACATAGCATCTAAGATGCTCCATGCCACATCCTCTCCCCGACTCTTGACTTGCCTCAGGGTCTGCCTTGCATGTGGACTTAGGTGCCCCGCAGCTTTCCCGGAATTCTTCCCCATTGTTTTCCCCACAAGAGTTTCTCCTAATAAAATTCGACCATGGATCATAACATCCATTCTTGGGGATGCAGAGGAAGTCCTATCCGCTTGTGAGGGGACTTGTAGGGATGCAGCTCCCAAAAAGTCATTCTCGGAGGGGGGGGAGCAAAGATAGGGTGCTTCAGGGGCACCCCATGAGGCTGGCAATGTGCTGGCAACTGCACCTGCTGGGGCGGGGGTGCTGACAGGCACAAGCTTGCAAACTAGAGCATTTTCAATTGCCAGCATCCCAACTCAAACTGGCAGAAGTGAAAAATGAAAGGCTCATGTAGTAACCGAACAGTCCTGGAGGGCCTCACTCCCAACCCAACTGGGGCCTCACTCCCCCAGCCTGGGGCTGGACTCTCCCAAAGACTCACCATCGTCGGGGAAGCTCGACAAACGCCAACTTCCGGGTCAGCCAGTCCGTGGAAAAGCCCACGTGAAAGACCGTTTCTGATTGGCTTGGCTGAGGTCACATGCCCACCGCTGGCCAATCACTTTGGCCAGAGAGGTCAAGCGTTCTGATTGGCCAGGCCTGAACCACGTGGCAGTTCCGCGTGGGAAAGTCTGTGTGCCACTGCGCAAGAGTCCTGTGCAGAGAGGGGAGCTGGAGGGTGACCCCCGAAGGCAATGCTTCCAGCCGTGGAGGGTGGGTGCTGGAGGAGGGTGCTATACCCGTGGAAAGCAGGGCAGAGGGGAAGCCCAAGGCCCACGGGGGCATCCATTGTGCAGAGCTCGGGCTCAGACAGAGACAGGACCCGAGACATGCCCATGCATCCCAGAACTTTCCAGCACCTCTTCTGTCTTCGCTCCAAGGTCAGTGGGAACACTGAACGTGAGGAGGGTCGGGGTGGGGCAGACAGCGGCAGAAACGAGCTTGAGCCTGAGAAAACGGGACAGATGTGTGGAGGCAGCTCTAAGAAGGAAAGGGAAGGGCAGCCCGGGTGGCTCAGTGGTTTAACACCGCCTTCAGCCCAGGGCGTGATCCTGGAGACCTGGGATCGAGTCCCATGTCGGGCTCCCTGCATGGAGCCTGCTTCTCCCTCTGCCTATGTCTCTGCCTCTCTCTCTCTGTCTCATGAATAAATAAATAAAATCTTAAAAAAAAAAAAAAAAAAAAAGGAATGGGAAGAGGTCAGAGTCCTGGGGCTGGCAGAGCAAGGAGGGTAGGCGGAGGGGTGGATAGGAGCTTGAGCCCAGAAGCTCCCCAGTGCATACTTTATACATAAATGTCCACTGAAACGACCATCCTCTGAAGCAAGTAAATAACTAAACAAGGAACAGAAGTCTGACCAGCCAGGTTAATCCTGATAAATAGGTCAATACCTGCAGCCCCTCATCCTCTCAGAATCCACAGCCACCTCTGATGCCTTTCACAGCTGGGCCCCGATATTTCCTGGTTTGGGACAATAGGGCATTTGGATTTTTTTTAATGGCAGAATCTGGAAGCTAATTAGGCCATTACTCTTCAAAGATTTAATTTGCTTTGATGGGCCCATCTATAATCATATTTCCAAACAGCTTCTATTTAATTACTGCACAAAATGAATGAGGTCCTTGAGCAATTTGTGTCTGATAAACTCACCTCCTGTTTTAGTTCCCGAGACAAAGAAAGACACTGGGGTGCAGGTGGGGGGTGGAGACCAGATGGAGGAGGTGGGGATAGAAGCTGACATCTCAGGTGGCCACTGTCCCCCCAGGAGAAGTGTTGTAGGGAATCTTGTCTCTGAGCGCTGAAACCACAGCAGGAAGGAGCCCACTGGGAAAGGTGAAGCCCCACTTCCCTCTGGAAGGAGATCATCAGGCGTTTGGGGATGGAAACCCCAAGAGGGCAGGGATTTTATCTGGCTTTTTTTACTGCTGTAGCTCAAGTGCCTGACCAGAACTGGGCAGAGCTCCAGGTGCTCAGTAAATGCCCGCTGAGTGGGTGCCCCGAGTGGACTTGCCTGAAGTCTGCGTTCTTACAGCCTGAAGTGTGGGAGAAAGGTGTTGATTGACACCGTGGTCCTCCACCATCTGATCACCTGATTAGCTAAGGGATCTCTTGTAGCCACCAGGGCAGCTGGTGTCCAGCCACCCAGCATTCAGTCTCCCTTCTTCTGGGGATGGCACCCTCACTTTGTTATGAGGGTCCCCTTGCTCCCTGTACTCTGTCTTGGTGGGTTTTATAAGTTGAATTGTTTCCCCTTTCTCAAATCGGTGTGTTGAAGTCCTCACCCCCAGTACTTGAGCATGCGACCTCATTTAGAAATAGGGTCACTGCAGACATCATTAGTTATGACGAGGTCATACTGGAGTAGCTGGGCCCCTAATCTTATAGGGCTAGTGTCCCTATAAAAGTGGGAGATTCAGGCAGAGACACACACAGAAGGCTGGAGTGATATAACCACAAGGCAAGAACTACCAGAAGCTGTGAGAGGCCTGGAGTGGGCCTCCCCCAGTGCTTGCAAAGGGAAGATGGCCCTGTCGATGCTTGATCTTGGACTTCGGTCTCCAGAACTGTGAGACAATACATTTCTGATGTTTACTGATGTCACTTAGTTTGTGTACTTTTTTTTTAAGTAAGCACTATATATACCAAATGTGGAACTCAAACTAATAACCCTGAGATCAAGAGTCCCATGCTCTATGGACTGAACTGGCCAGCACCCGTGTGTGGGATTTTTAATGGCAGCATTAACGGCTTAATACCCTGGGAGTGGCTGTCACAATGCCCCCACCTGCTCTGGCTAAGGTGCTGATTGGATGCCCCATCCCTGAAATTTGAATCCCAAGGTTGTCAGTGAGCCCTGACATACTCTGTCAGCTGGGTGATTTTCCTGTAGGGAATCTGCTTCCTCTTCAGCTCTGAGCTTCCTTTCAAGCCTCCTAATAACAAGGGCATCTTACCATATTCAGAAATTTTTTTTCTGTTGCTGGCAATCAGATGTTCCTGACTGACGCCAGAACCAGAGAGCTGCCCCCTGTAAGGCAGGTCCCTAGGCAGGGGAGGAGACATCAGTGTTGCTCAGCGTGGAATCATCTGCTCCTTCCTGTCCCGACCACACACATTATTCAGCCAATCTAGATCATATGTTTGGTTCAGGGATGCTGCAGTGAATAAGGCAGCAGAAAGAGAGATGATTAAATAAACAATTTCAATACAGCAAGGTGGGCGTTATGACAGGAGGTATGGGGCCATGTGGGTGCACAGATGAGAGGCACCTAACTCGCTGTGGGTAGGGTGGCTGGTCGTTAATGAGAAGGGAGCAGGGCTGCCAAGAGCTGAAGAGAATGGAGCTAGGGTGACCAGCTGTCTTGGTTTGCTGGGACTGTCCCAGTTTTAGCATTGAAAGTCCTGAACCTTAGGAAGCCCCATGGCACCAGGTAACCTGGAGTGTTGGTCTCGCCAAAACAGGACACCCAGGGGATTGAGAATTGAGAAGGGGCAGGATCATCAGGAGCCTGCTGTCCTTGGAGGAAGGTTCGGATCTTAGCTAAGAGAAAGGGAAATCTTGGGGGCATCTTATGCCAGAGTGGGACACGCCGAGACCTGTGACTTTTCCGAGGGCTCCTCCGGCTGCTGTTTGAAGAATGGACCATAGGGGCTGATGGGGGCAGGCAGGCCACTTACACAGGTGTGCTGTGGGTGAGGCCCCGGGTGGCCATGGAGGTGATTCAAGCAGTGATTCTGAGTCTTTTTGGGGAGAGTGGTGGTGACAGACCCACTAAGACCCTGATGAGGGCCATGGACACTCTCCTCCCATAGATGCACATAGTTACAGGCATCCATGTGCTCTTTCTTGTGCGCACACACACTGTTGCATGTGGTTTCAGGGGTTTTACAGACCCCTAAGATCCATCATGGAGCCAAGATTCTGAACCCTCCTTTAGAATTCTAGGCGGCCACATACTGTGTTGGCATTTGCCATTTCTTCGGTGATCTGTGTCACACCTCCCCTACCTGTCCTTGCCTCTAGAGCCAAAGGCGCTCCCCAGCTCTCCTCTCCAGGTCAGCAGGGTCAGAAGAAGACCACCAGTCCTGTCCATCTGGCTCTAACTCCCGGGTCTCATCAGCCTTGAGCTGTGGGATGGTGCCTTATCTTGGTCCTCAGTAGTGACCAGCCTTTTCCCAGGCTGTCACAATGGTCCCTGCTTCTTGGGTCCTGCTGAGCTCTCTGCCTCCTGCCCATTTCCATCCTGGCTTTTCTAATCACCTGTCACCTCCAGTTTACCTCCGGTAAATCCTCCTTCACTTAAGCTAATTGTCAGGTCAGTTTTGTTCAAGTCAGGTTATGCATATAACAAGTAGGTGGTGGGGCCCAGGGTTCAAACTTGGCTAGACTTGATGCCCAACACATTGCTTTTTAAAATATCTTATTGCCTGCGACACATGCGTGTGTGTGTGTGTGTGTCTGCATGTGATGTGCGCATGTGAGAGAGAGAGAGAGCAAAGGGGATGTCCAACAGTCTCCTCTTAAAAAGATTTTATTTATTTGAGAGAGAGAGAGAAAGAAAGAGAGATCATGAGCAGGGGCTGACTCCCCGCTGAGCAGGGAGCCCACTGTGGGGCTCCATCCCAGGACCCTGGGATCATCACCTGAGCCAAAGGCAGAGATGCTTCACCCACTGAGCCATCCAGGCACCCCAACACTCTCTTTTTTATTTGAAGATAATATTACAAATGAAGGAAGAGCCTGCCCTTGACTGAAATACAAATATGTAAGCAATTTTATTCTAGTCCAAACTCCACAGAGGAAATTGTGCCTGATGTGTTATGACAGATTCTTGGGGCAACACAGTGGATGTACTCTTTCTTCTCGGAGGCGAAGGCGCCGTCTTTGACTTTCCCACCCAGCATGCAGGCCCAGGAAAGTACATATCACACACATGTGATAATGCTGCCTCCACGAAGCAGAGGGGGAGAAACTAGGAAAACAACTAATAAATAACACACCCAAGAAGAGAGAGGAATTCCCTGCCTTCTCTTTTTTTAAGATTTTATTTATTATTCACATATCTTGTTGGCATTTGCCATTTCTTTGGTGATCTGCATCACAGAGACGGGGGCGGGGGGAGGAGGAGAGAGAGAGAGAGAGAGAGGCGCAGAGACACAGGCAGAGGGAGAAGCAGGCTCCATGCAGGGAGCCCAATGTGGGACTCGATCCTGGGACTCCGTGATCACGCCCTGAGCCAAAGGCAGATGCTCAACCGCTGAGCCACCCAGGCATCCCGTCCTTGCTTTCTCTTTAATGCCTGAGAACACACCAATTACTGATGGGGTTTTAAGGTCTCTGGAAAGGAGACACACTGTTTAGAGCTCCTGGGGTAGTAGGTATCGTGGGGATGCTGGCACAGGCTGAAGGTGCCAGATGCCTGTCAGCGGTGATTGCTGGGAGGTCCAGAAACAAACGTAAACTATAAATTCCACCAGTGGAGACATCCTATGGTAGGACCTGAAAGCACTTGGAATTGTCCCAGCAAGCAGCCGGAGGCCTGGCCTTTCCTAGCAAAGGGCACAGTATGGACCGCTGATGGGCACTACCTGGGCTGTACCAGCCTCCAGTGGGTGCAGACCCCCACGCTGAGATGAGACATGGCTCTTCTGGCCCCCTCCCCTAGCCTTCGAACCATGCCACTGGCTGCCATCCAGTGCCTGGGACGCTCCGGGACCCTCTGGCTGCTGCTTCCCTGGCCTAAGTGCTGTTGACTCAGACCTGGGTCTGAGCCTGGCTGTTCTGCTATCCTTCTTGCTTCCTGCAGTTCACAAATTGGGAAGCAGCAAAGACATCGATCTAGCCCACATGGTCACTGTGGACACAGACAGTGCTTTGGGGCATAGTGGGAGGGGAAACTGAACCTCATCCATAGGTGGGGGGGGGGGAGACCCCAGCCAATCCAGCTGCTGCCCATTCAGCCTAGAACAATCCCAGGAAACAAACTGACTCTGCTGGAGCCTGCAGGGAGGGGACAGTAGCCACTGGCTTCAGGGGCACTGCCAGGCTGTTCCAACTTCACCAAACCTCTTCCTCCCACCTCCCTGGGCTGTTATAATGGTTAAAAGATGTATTCTTTCGCTTGGTGATGAAGTAACCACAGATAGAGGCTTGAACAACAGAAATGTATTCTCTTACAGTCTGGAGGCTGAGATGGAGGTTACAACCTTGACATATGAATTTGAGGGGAGGAGGGGGATGTAATTCAGTCCATATCAAATGAAATGCTGCATAGAGACCACCGGACACATTGAAGGTGGTTGGTAAACAGTAGTGAGTACAAGTCCTTTCTTTAGGGCAGCTGAGAAGGTAAGCAGAGACAGAGTATAGGAAACGCTGCAGTTCTGGTGTCTTTCCTCATTCAGCCCTTCTCTCTACCAGGAAGCCATCCTGGGCTTCATTGTCGATTGTTCCAGAGAGGAAGTAATTCAATTCCTAGCCTTATGCAAGCCTGGATCTCCCTAGAGCTTCCAAAGATGAGCTAATGGGGCCCTGAGGCAGGAATCCCAGGCCTGTGGCCCCAGCTAATCGCCAGTGGCGATCATGGAATGTCAGTAGAACCTCCAGCCCATGGCAAGACCACGGTGTCACTGCCCTGAGTCTGTGCTCCTTCCCATGGTTGAGTCCCCTGGGTCAAGGGGCAGGGAGGCAATCAATTTCTGCCCCTCTGACTTTCTTTTTCTGACCTAAACCTGTTGGTAAGATTTCCTCCAGGATACCCCCAGAGGCCCTCAGGACTGTTTACCCAAGAAGGGCACTGCCCCCAAAGCAGGAGACAGGCTCCTGAGCTCAATTCAGGACTCAGCAGACTGAAAGAAGGATCAGAAGGGAGAGGTTTCTTGGTGAACCGGGTTCATGGCAAAGCAAGATTCAGAGCAGCTCCCGGCCATTTTCCTGGTGGTCTCCCATCCTCTGCACAGAGTTTTAAATCTGCCCAAACCCAAAACAAGCTCTTCAGTGCTGGTTGTGTCAAAAGTGCGGTCTTCTTGGCCCTCATCGGCCCTTCTTCCCATCACACAATGGCTGTCCTCGTCTTCCCTTTTTTTTTTAAAAAGATTTTATTTATCTATTCATGAAAGAGAGAGAGAGAGAGATAAACAGGGAGCCTGATGTGGGACTCAATCCTGGGACTCCAGGATCAGGATCACGCCCTGGGCCAAAGGCAGGTGCTAAACCCCTGAGCCACCCAGGGATCCCCTGTCCTTGTCTTCCCTGAAACTTAATGCATTGTATCAATGGGAAGATATTTTCAAAACTGTCAGCAAATTGGTGATAATCTACCCCTAAAACATGACAAAGGCTTTTTTTTAACATTTAAAAGTTAGATTGCAATGGACTGCCCGCCCCCCATGAGGCCTATGTGTATGAAAACAGTTATTTTGAGTCCAGACAGTTTGATTTGGTGCAAATGCAGGGGTGCTGCCCCTGCCATCACCACATGTGTTAATGGTGTGCAGAACTGGGTTCTTGCCCCCACTAAGCTACACTTTGAATAATGGAATTATAACTTTTTCCCATCCTGCCTTGGTAGATCTCAAAAACTGCAAACCAGCATTTTTGGGGTGAAGCTTCAGGACCTGGATTGTACAGAATAGAGCAAAGGCAATCCCCCTATGACTCTCTCCTTCCTCCAAATCATGAGATTTATCCAGAGGAGACTTTGTGTCATGTTGCCTACCCATCAAAGCTCCTTTTCTTCTTTCCTTTGGAAATTTGATGAGATCAAAGTGTCAGCTTTCACCAGCAATGCCTGAAGAAAGTGAGAAGGCAGATGGGCCTCGCCCACCTCCACGGCCCAGAGCCATACTGCCAACGCCTTTTGAAGGAAATGCTAGACTCTTCCCGCATGCACCTGGCTCCCCTGCAAATTCATAAATGGCAATGCATGCAAGAAGTAGATGAGTTCCTCAAAAAATTAAAAATAGAACCACCATATGATCCAGTAATTCCACTTCTGGGTATTTACCCAAAACACTTGAAAGCAGGGTCTCAAAGAGGTATTTGTACACCCATGTTCATAACAGCATTATTCACAAGAGCCAAAAGGTGGAAGCAACCCACATGTCCCATCAACGATGAGTGGATAAACAAAATGTGGTCCATCCATACAATGGAATATTAGTTGGCCTTAAAGAGGAAGGAAATCCTGGCACATGCCACATTAGAGATGAACCTTGAGGATATCGTGCTAAGTGAAATAAGCCGGGCACAGAGAGGCGGATTCTGTACAATTCCACTTACATGAGGTTTCTAGAGTAGTCCTATAGAAAGTAGAAGCCAGTGGTTTATCCTCCAGCTCCCAACTGTTACTTACTGGCCACAGGGCTGTTCTGTTGGCCCCCAGCATCTGTGGATGTCCTGCTCCATATGTGGATCAAGAGCACACCTATGGCAGAGCTGGAGGTGCTCAGGCCAGGCTGCCTCCCACGTGACATGCACTAGTGACATGAGGATTCAAGGGGCCCTGACTGCTGCACTGGCTCCCACTTTAGGCCAGTGTACACTCAATATTATGTGTGCAGGGGAGATTCGTAGGTAGCAAGCATGGGATGGTCAGAGGTCAGAAGGGACAGGAACCCTGCGAAGATCAAAGACCCCCCCATGGCTAAGTGTGAAAGGGGGATCAGGGCCTTGAAACCAGCAAGCCTAGGTTTGCATCCAGTAGGACCAGGATGCATCAGGGCGTAGCTTGGAGCCTTATCTCAAGATAATAAATCCTACCTGATGGGGAGTGTGGTGGGCAGCCTATGAGATTTTACCCTTGTGAAATCCCCTCTGCTGGTGTATGGGCTGGACCTGGTGACTCACTTCTTAAAAAAATAATGGCAAAAGTTATGAGCTGTCACTTCCAAGATGAGGATATAAAAAGATTCCATCTTGCTTGTCAACTTTTGTCCCTCCCTTAATCCAAACTGCCATCTTGTAAACCACCCATGGAGGGACCACATGGTGAGGAATAGAGGGCAGCTTCTGATCAACAGCCAGGAAAGAACTGAGGCCCTTAGAGAATGGAATCCTGCCAATAACCAAGTCACTGAATGTGGAAGTGAACCCACCCCAGCTGAACCTTTAGATGGGACACCAGCCCTGGCCCACACCTTGATCACAGTGAGAGCCTTGATCACAAGTAAGCTGAACATCTGGGCTAGGCTGTGCTCAGAATCCTGACCCACAGAAAAATATGAGATAATGAATGTGTATTGTTTTAAACCACTACTCTTGGGGTAATTTGTTACAAAGCAGTAGACCACCAATAGAGGGGATGCAGTGTTTGACATGCAGTATTACTTACCGATGTTGGTTCTTTTCTTCTTTCCTGCCACAACCTCTGTCTTGTAGATCTACCAGCCTTCAGTGCTCATGCACCCAGAGGAAGATCAGCACCACCCCATCAGAAGTAGTAGCATGCTGAGTGACCCTGAGTCATCGGAGCAGGTCACATTGTGCCAGCCTGTGGAAGTGGGTGAGTAATGCCACTGTGAAAGTTCTCTATGAAAAAGAAATGAAGTCATACTAAACATAATAATCATTAAAAGTCAAGTCATTTAGTCAAAGAGAAGGAGCTAGGATGCATCACAGAGACCTGGAGTCCACCTTTTCACCTTACAAGCAGGGAAACTGAGGCTAGAGAGTTTGTGTGAATAGCAGATTTGTGTAAATAGCAGAACGAGTTAGCAGAACCAGATAGTTAATCGTGGCAAAGAAACACCTAACCAGGTGCGTCTTGGTGAGCAGAGAACAGATTCCCTGTAATTGGGCCAAACTCAAGTCGTGATTTCTGGGAAAACAAAGCCGGGCTTCAGGTGGTCCTCAAGAGTGCCTGAGATGAGAGGGTCCTTGGGAGGGAGAAAGGGGCACCATTGCTTGAGCTCAGGAGGACGGCAGGTATGAGTGGATGGTGGGCTGGAGGGGACACAAGTGAAGAAAGGACTCCTGTGTTTGGAAAGCCAGAGGCCGCTGGACTCCTGCAGACACCTGCCAGTAGGGGGTGCAGCTGTGGCAGGGAAGTGTCCAGGGCTGAGAGGAGAAGACCACCAGAGGTGCTTCCTACGGCCTGGCTGGCCCTCAACACACCGGTCGAACTCTTGGACCGTCTCCGTCTCTCAGGAGGCCCAGCCACCCATGTGTGCAGAGTGCGGAGGTCCCAACCAGCCAGGGAGACCTCCCACGGGATGACAGATTTCAGGAACCAGCATGCACCCTGGGGAGCCTGGGGGCTCCAGAGACGGCTGCACGGTGAAGCCACTTGGGAGAAGGGCGGTAGTAGTAGGGATGAGGTCTGGGTGCCAGAAGCTCCCTGGTACCTCCAGATGATTCCCGTGCTCCCCACCTCCGATTCCATGCCACTTGCCCCTCGCCCCTTCACCCCCTCACTGTGGTGTCACAGGCAGTGGTCCTCCCACTGTGTAAAACAGAATGGCCCTCTACACGTGGAATTACCGTGTGATCTGGCACTTCCACCTCTAGATATGTACCCAGAAAACATGGAAACAAGAACTTGAAGGAATGTTTGCTTATAGCACTGTTACTCACAGGAGCCAAGAGGAGGAAGCAACCCAGATGTCCATCAACAGACCAACGGATAAACAAAATGGGATCTATCCCTATAACGGAACGATATCCCACCTTGAAAGGGAAGGAAATTTGAACACGTGCTATAGCATGGATGAACCTCGAGGACACGATTTTAGGTAGAACAGGCCAGTCGTAGAAAGAGAATTCTTGTACAGTCACATCTGTA
Organism: Canis lupus dingo; assembly: GCF_003254725.2. Taxonomy (NCBI): domain Eukaryota; kingdom Metazoa; phylum Chordata; class Mammalia; order Carnivora; family Canidae; genus Canis; species Canis lupus. Next base: position 10,520,370 of record NC_064248.1, on the reverse strand, counting down.
TGAAGTCCCCAGAGTTGTCAAATACAGACAGATGGTAGAACGGTGCTTGCTCAGGGCTGGAGCTGAGGGGAGCAGGGTGGGTCAGTGTTTAATGTGTGCAGAGTCTCATTTGGGGGAAGATGAAAACCTTCTGGAGATGGATGGTGGTGATGGTAGCACAACAGTGTGAATGTGCTTAATGCCACTGAACAGTACACCTAAAAATGGTCAAAACAGTAACTTTTATCAACAAAAATGAATCAGTAAAGCAACTCACTAGTGGTTAAGGGGCTTTTATGTCTCCAGGATGGGCAAGATGGTCCACTGGGCGCCATCTTTGTGTCTTGGGCAATCCCAGAACTGGTTGTCCCAGGTGTACTCATGCTGACGCAGTCCATGCTGGGGTCTGCCTCAATAAACCACCAGGCAGAGAGAGCCCTGGGCACCTGTCACACGAGGTTATGTTGAGAACTAAGGGCTCTAGAGAGGCATCAAGGCCAATGCCACACACAGAGGCCAAATTGCTGAATCCATTCTTTGTGTCCCGTTGTGTCAGAGGCTGGTAGAGGGTATGAGCAGTACAGACCAGTCACTGGACATGTAGAGACAGGGAGGGGTGGGGGACACTGGGTCTGGGTCAAGGACCATGAAGGAAGGACCAGGCAGCTCTGTGCCAATGGAGCCTGTTTGAGGCCATGAGCTGTGGCTGGAGCCTGGCCTGCCTGTTCCTCAGTTTTCTCTGGAGTGTAGAATGATCCTTAAGAGCTATCCCAGGGCAGTGCCAGTCTGCAATTCTGTTTGAGGGATAAATGTGTCCTAAAGCAGGAGTAGTGTAGCAGACACCTGCTCTGCCACCTGGCCAGTGGCTCCTAGAGACCTGGAGAGCTTATGAAGTTAGAAATGCCCCACCCTGCCCCACAAAAGTCAGCTTTGGGAGCCTTGTGGGAGGCCCTCCTCCTGTCTTCATTCAAACACTCTTCAAGGATTGGGATATACCACCCCAATGCTTATGAGCCCTGGGGTGGCCCCCACCGCTCACTTTGCAGATGAGACCCAGGAAAGATGAATATGGCACCAGAAAGATTTTCTAAAAACGACCAATCTGGAGAGGGCAGGTCCCATTCCTTTTATTTCTTGGGATCCAGCTGGGCAAGGCCAGGCAGGAAGTAGGAGAGTGGAGCATGGCAGGGACCAGTCCAGGAGCCATCTCTTCCTCTGTAGTATCTTCATTGCCATGACAACAGTAGCCGTGGAGTGTTCACTCCTCTGGAGTGTTCAGGTGCTGATGCTTTACATGGGATTTCTAATCCCGTAAGACAGTCTTTCAAGGAAGTTGCCACTGTCCCCACTATATGGATGACACAATCACTGCTCAGAGTGGTTGCGAGACTGGCTCAGGGTCACATAACAGAGAGGAGGTAGGGCCAGGATTTGAACCTGCCCTGGTTCCCCCATAATAAGCATGCGGCCCCTGAGGTCCCAAACTCAAGGGACACCTGGAACATGCAAATGATGCTGAGGAGCACCCCCCACCCCCATCCCCTGTGAGTGTGGCAGGTCCCCATGGGCAGAGTCTCAGCACTGGACTTGGGAGATGCTGCTGGCTTGAAAGCCCAGGAGCTGCCCCTGCCCCAGAAGCAGGCTACAGTGGAACACACCCACCAGCAACCCCACGCTACAGCGTCAGCCAGCTGGACAGCAGGCTGGCAGCCAGCACGTCGTCTGTATAGTGAATGCCAGCAGCAGCTCCCAAGGGCCTGAGCAGTGGGCGTGTTCCCTCGGCTGCCCCTGCACATCTGCACCCCCTGTTCCCCGCCAGCCGTGGTCTGCTCAACCCCCCCTGAGGCTCAGTTCTACCCACAAGTGTCAGCCCAGTTTCCAACCCTCTCAGGGAGGTGCTGAAAGCTCTCAGCAGGCACGGGCTCAGTTTGAATTAGGTTGCTGTTGATGTTATTATTTGGGGAGAAATGCTCATTTCCAGCCCCCACACTGCACAGATCAGGGCTCACATCCAGGATTGAATGCCAACTGATTCCAGGGAGATGGCGGGAATTAACTCCATTTCTGTGCTAGAGTCAGGGGTCAGGCTTGAACCTGATGGGAAACTCCAGGGACTTTGGTGTGTGTGGAGGGTTGGGGGGAGCTGTGTGGTGTGGGGTTGGGGGTGCTCAGAGAAGGAGGTGGACAGCCAGGCTTGCCCAGGGACAAGGTTTGGAAACTACAACAGCTGGCCTGGGGTCCAGGTTTGCCTCTGTGAGCTCCACAGGGCAGCAGGCCAGGAAGTGCCAGCCTTGAAAGGGAAGACTGGCATGCAAATTCAGCTTTCTCTGAGCACCAGCCACAGGCTCCCAGGCAGGGGGCCAATAGTGAGAAAGGGCAGGGTCTTCTCCTATGCTTCCTGCAAGGATTGCTTCTCCCCTCCTGCCCTCTCTGGGACTTACCTTTGGCCCTCCCCTCCACGTCTTTCCACATCTACGTTTTGGCATGCAGAGATCTGTGTGCGTGCATCAGTGGTGCTGGGAGTGGAGACTGTTTCTTGTGTGCCTCCGGGACACATAGCTGGACTGCACTTCCCAGCTCCCCTACCAGGCAAGTCTGGCCCATCAAATCCTCCTCGACCCTCCCTCCTTCCACGGATCCCAGAGCCCCACAGGAAAGTGTAGCCACTCCATGGAAGGAGCCTGGACCCCTGTCTGACTGTGTGGAGCAAGCACCCACTCAGCCCACATCAGGCTCAGGCGTGAGAGAGAAGGAGACCTCTACTGTGGGAAGTTGCTGAGGCATGCTGTGGGTTGTTAAGCTGCTAGAGCTCCAGGGCCAGGAGGAGGCAGCTAGAAAGAGGGCCACCCAAAGTAGTGGCGGCTTCCCATGGCTTCACAAGCAGCAGAAGCCTCAGCCAAAGGAGAGGAAAGAGAAAGATGGCATCCGAGGACCCCTGGAACTACCAGGGGCCTTAGTGGGTAGGGGAATGGGTCCCATGGTACAAGTGAGGCAAGAGGCCTACAGAGAGCAGCAGCCGTGGCCAGGGGTCTCTGTGAGCAATCAACCATAGTCCAGGAGACTGGGAGGCCAGTGGGACCCAAGGCAGCACATCCAGTTACATTCCTTACCCCCACAGCCGTCATCCCCAACCCTGCCCTTTTCTCTGAGTGCTATGGCAAACGCTGCCGCTGGGTGCTCAGAGTTCTCCTTGGACATATGGCAGAGACTTGTGTTGGAAGCCTAAGCAATCTGGATTTGAATCCCTGCTGCACAACCAGCTCACCCCAGACATTAGCTCTTGACCTGCATGGCTTTACTCAGCGTGCGTGGTCTCTTCTCTTGTAAGGATACTATTCATTGAATCAAGGGTTAAATCACAAAAATTGCCTGCACCCAATTCTCCCATCCATGGGTCAGGGGCAAAGGGACAGTCTCCTGAGATGACCCCGGTGGACCACGGCCTCCTGGTGTTCATGTTCTCATGTGGTCCTTCCCCCCCTGGAGCCAACCCTGTGACAAGAATTTGGCAGAGTCATGCCAGTTCCAGGTCTGGCCTGTCAGAGGGCTGCCAGCTTCAGCTGCTTCCCTCCTGGATCCTGCACCTTGGGGAGCTCTGTGCCCCATCTACAAAGTCCAGGTCTCAGGAGGATGACCCAGAGAGGTGGACTCTCCTACCACACGCAGCAGAGAGAAGTCCAGTTGTCTCAGGGTCCAGTCAAGCCCACAGATGACACCAGCCCAGCCACTCTCTGGAGGCTTTCAGTGGGATCAGAAGAAGAACTGCACTGCTAAGTCCAGCCAGCCCACAGGACTGGGAGACATTTTAGGATGGCTGTTTGGGGGCAGTCTGTTAGTTGGTAGTGGAGAAATGAAATTGTAGGGTTTACACTCCACCTCCTTTGGGGCTGAAATCTGCAGAGAACCCGTTGTGAAACATCAGTGGGAGATGGCCCCAAGAAGCATGTGTTCACGTGGCCACCGCAAGCAAGGCTCTGGTGTAGGAGGCTTTTGGGGAGGCACCCTTTCCCAACCACCTCTATCTACTCTGCTGTCCTTTCTTCAGTATTTAGAACTAAGAATTGTGGAATTGTCAGAAGCAGCAGAACTCAAAGAGATTGCAACCTTAGGGGCCCTGGCATGACCCCGTGAGTGGCCCTTAATGGGGGGCTACAGGGAGACCAGGCTGTGTCAGGATAATAAGCCTTCTTCAAGGAGGGCTAGCTCCCCCTGTGAGCCATGGTGTCACAGAGAGGCCACTTAGCCCAATCACCCAAGTCCAGGGAGTGTGACCAGGACTTCGGATGAGAAAGGCTTCAGGTAGGGGCACGGCTCACACTGGCACTGAGGGGAAGTGGGCCCTCCATACCAAGCAGGCATATCCTCCCAGGAGATTCAGAGGGCCCTGCAACTGGGTGGTCTTGCCCAGCCCTCGTGTGGATGGGGCCCTAAGAGAACAGATCCTGCCCAGGTTTGCGCACCAAGGTAATGGCATGGTCTGGCCTGCTCATAGGTCCTGTCCCCATGCCAGGGTCCTCCTAACCCTCCATATCCCTGCTGAGGCTGTCCAGGCCAGAAGAGTAGCTTCCTGGGGCTCAGCACTCCAGGCTGAACCCTGGCTGGGCAGAGAGAGGGATGGGAGAGCTGCCCCTCACTCAGTGTCCTGTCCCCTCTGGCTGCAAGCACAGCTGGATGCGGGCTGACTGGCTGTCACAATTGTCATCTGCCCTGGCAATAAGCCAAGGCTGTTACCGAGAGTGCCATTGCCATGGAAACCATGAGTCAGGGCTGTACTTAGCAGAGCCACACTTGCCAGGGGCTCTCAGGGCCTCTGGTCTGCCAACGCAAAAGGCGACACCAGCACATAGCATCTCCTTGGGACTCGTTAGCAGGGTGGAGTGGGGGTGACAGGGAAGGGACAGGTAGGGAGAAAGGGAGGGGGAGAGAGGTAGGCAGGATGGGAGTAAGTAAAGAAACCACGTAGCCACAGGACTGGCTTAGGGGCTGCCGAGCCCAGACCACAGAGGCCAAGGGGTCCTTCCCAAGCAGCCAAATCTGCAACTTACCAAACCCAAGAGGCCAAACTCCCAGAGATCAGAGCTCAGGGCTGGGCCCCACAGATGCAGATTTAGCAGCGATGGGGAATTGGGGTGCCTCTGGATCACAGGGTTCAGCCAGAGAGGTCATCCAGCACAGCTGCTCATCTCCAGGGGTGCAGGGAGGTTTAAGGAGTTGCCCAGGTGGGGCCAGGAAGGCAAGAGGAGGAGAGCCCGTCTCTGTCCACAGCAACCTCTTCCAGCTCCCCATAGTCCAGCGGTCAGGTGGATGCAGGCCTGCCAGCTCCGGAGAAGGCTGTGTCCACACAGGAGTCCCCAGCATGGCCTGGGCCCAGCAGGAAACAGCCCCAGCCCCCAGATCTGCCCTGGGCACCCCGATTGTATTGGTGAGTCAACTGCCAGGTTCCCAGGCTAGCTCACACAAACCTCATTTGCCACATCCCCTCTGCCCCATTGCAGAGTCTGGCCCTTGCAGAGAATCGGGCAGATGCCACCCCAGGGAGGCCCTAGCTGTCTGCAGCTGCACAAGGCCCTAGGAGAGCTGTAAGTGAGGACTGCCATTACCTGCCCACCCTGAGTGACTCTCCTCTCACATCTTTACTGACAACTGCCACAGAGCTCGAAAGCCGGAAAGCTTTGCTCTGACCTGAGGACTTGGTGATCGCAGAACAGCATCGTGGCCACTCTGCCACTGAGCACAGCCCAGGTGGCTGAGCCATCCGTGGGAAGCCCCGATGTCCACCCTCACACATGTGATCCCAAGGAGGCCACAGGGCTGGGGGCAACCCGACTCTTGGCCATGTGGCTCCTGAGTTCCAGGGTGCCGAGGGACCAGGGCAGAGGGCTGACCTCCGACGGGGATGCAGCCACTCAGCTGGGGGGGAGGTGCTCTATAGCCCTTTCTGCCAGTTTGCTGAGTAAGCAACAGAAAGTTAGATGAAACGTTCCAATTGCGGGGAAAGGAAGTCAAGCATCATGTGCTGGCTCCCAGAGGACAGTCATTACTGCTGCTCCTCTAATAGCAGAAACAAGAATTAAGGGACATTGGAGAGCTGCCTGGAGGAGGACCAACACCTAACCTGCCCACCCTCGTGGCACGAGACTGTTGCCTTCGACCGAGGAATGAATAGCTCAGGGACACATCTCTCGAGTACCCCATGGCCCTTCAGTTCTGTAACCACAGGGGCTCCTGCCCAGGAAACACACCCATTCCAGTGCTGGGGGGGCCTGGATCCAAAAGCCCCCTCCTCCCTTCTGTAACAGACATCTCGTCCAGCAGGCTTGGCCCCTAACCCTCGCTTGTCTCCCAAGTCAGGTAAGTGTGATTGGTGCGGAGCTATGAATGGGCACGGATGTGAGCTGGTGTCATACAGTCTCCCTCATGTCCAGCGTTTCTCACCTTTTTTTCCATTATCACCTTCCTGAGGAGCCTTTTTAGACATTTTTAAAGAATAATTGACCCATCCCCCATGAAACTAAATACTAGGGAATATGATTTTGTCAGGTAGCGATGAGCTTTGGATGGACACACACCACTGTAATAGCTAAGACTTCTTTGGACTCTCCTCCTAGAACTAATTTTAACCCCTTGGGAGTGCCGTCGCCCCATTGAGAACGTTGGATCTAATCCGTGCATTGGTGGTGCACGTTGGGGGATGGCCACCACTCATTTGCCCATTTGGGGTTCTGTGGCAGGTCCATGGACCGGACACCAAGACTGGAGTCTCCTTACATTCAGTCCTTGCCCAGAGGTACTCATTCCAGTAGGAGCAACACACCTGGGAGGGTAATTAGCAGACAGGCTGCTCTCACCTGCAAGGGGAGCAGGGAAGCATCTTCCAGCGAGTAGGCAGTCTGGTCCCCACAGCATGATGTGAACCCTGGGAACCATCAGGGTGCAAACGGGACCCTGTGTCTCAGAAGCCTACTTGCAGGAGGAAGACAGAAATCATTCCCAGACTGCTTGCTGATGTCACACTCATGTTCTCCATGCAGGACCCTTTCCCAGCACAGCCCTCAGACGAGGCAGCGGGAGCTGTGCTGGAAGGGGAGAGGTGAGTCATCCTGGCTGGCATGCTGGACCAGCCTCTCAGCAGAGAACAGTTTTATGGTGATCAAGCCACAGACAGGGCAGGACGGGGCCGGACATGTGCCCCTGGCTCCTGTCTCTCTGAAGCCCCAGCCCTGTGACTGCACACTTGTCCTTCCTGCAAACAGTACTTCCCACAAGGTCCAGTGGCTGATGCTGCGTGCTGGCCAACGGGCTTCCACCTGCCAGCCTCTGTGTCTCGTGGCCCGAGGACTTTCCCTTGGACACACAGCTGGCCGGAAATCTCCAGAGCCAGTCCTCAACTGGTTACAGCTGAGAGCATTGGTGCGTCAGTACCCTGGTACCCTGGTTCCCTGCCATCCCCACCCCCAGGGTGGGTAACCCCAAAATGTGTGCTCTGTACTGTCTCCCACGACTTCCAGAAGCCTCGGGTTGTTCCTGTAGTGTGACCTTGCTTGATACTTCACCTTGCATTGGCCACCTCACAAATGCCCCTCGGATACTTCCCACATAAGTCACTTGCATTCAACTCCTTGTCCCAGGGTCTGTTTCTGGAGGAGCCCAGGCTGAGATGGGCTTCCATCCTGCCTCATGCTGTGACCTTGCTTGGATGCCAACGGTTGCCTGCTGCTTTGTGGATCACACCCTCAGAGCCAGGGCTGATTTTTGGTCAGCATCTGCAGAGGGCTGGACAGAGCTCAGGGGTGACAGAGAATGGAGTTAGAGGAGGCACTTGGCAGAGGAGGGGCCACTTGAGCAAGGTCTTGAAGGGTAAATAGGAGTTTGCCTGTGGAGAAAAAAGCACAGGAGTACCTCCACCTCGCCCATCTTAACCCTGAGCTATTTGCAGAAAGTACCTGGACAGCGATACCCATCACTTAGCTATGGGATTCTGGAATGTGAACTTGTATAGCTCTGACTGGTCACTCCTCAGCTCTGAAATCTGCAGTGGCTCCCCATGGCCTGCAGTGGGTCCAAGCTCTTTGGCTTATAGTTTGAAGCCCTCTGCAAACTGGCTCTACCCTACTTTCATGCTGTCACTCATGTCATTGCTGCTGCCGGCTGCCCAGTGAGCCCAACCTGGCAAAATTCTGTCTCTCCTGTGCCATCCAAACACCCTCTCCGCCAGGAAGCCACCCAGTGGTGGCTCAAAATAACGGCTCTCAATCCTGTGCCCATAGAGCACCATGGACAGACTCTAAGGCACCTTCCAGCTCCAGACTAGGGTGAGTCACTAATCTGGGTCAACCAGAAGCTCCTCAAGGTTAAGACCCATCGCGTGGACTCCCTGTACCCCCATATCCCAGCAGTAATGACAATGACCTGATGCTTCTGGGACATTTCACAACTCCCTTATATCTCTCCTTCGGCCTTGTGTAGAGAACACATCTCCACCAACACAGCTGGTTCAGATGGCCTGTAGGGGCACCTGTGCAGCCCCGGGGCTGGATTTATGGTTTAATTTATGATTTATAAGAGGAAGGATGGAGCTCATCAGGAACGCTTCAGCCATCCCACATGCTTCTTAATTAAGTGAAAGATGAGGGTCCCACTGTCTTAGGAACCCCTCTTTCCTCCCCCCCCCCCCAGTGTCACATTGTCAGAGGCAGGGTCTGGGAAGGATATGCTCAGAGTGGGTACGGTCTAGGTAGCCCAGGATAGAGCCGATTCCCCTTGCGGATGAGCCTGACACCCAAATCAGAAGTTTGAACGTATTCCTTAATTAGAGCTCGACTTTGTTCTCAGCTGCCCACTGGAGTGGGCCCCCGATAAGACCAGGCAGCATTGTTGTCTTTATGCTTATGAGGTGAATCCACTGGAAGAGCACATTCTAAATGAGATTACATCTTATACATGTTTAATGTACTGTTTTCACCATTTAAAATGCGGCTGTATTAAAATAGCAGGGAGGGAAAATTGACTCTCTGAGCTGGGTGTGGAGAGAATAGATCACTAGTGAAATGAATAATATATTAACAGAATAATGATGTTGCTTCTCATATTAATCGTATAAATCACAAGATTCTCAAGCTGTCAGCAGAAGTTTAAAAAAAAAAAAACAAATTCCAGTTTTCCAGATGAAGAATCCTGAGGCCTTTGTGGGGGGTGGGGGGGTTGGGGAGGGCGGAGCTGGTTGCTGGGGGTCACACTGGTTATGAAACAGAGGTGTTCAGGGCCTGCTGAGGAGGCTGCCAAGGACCTGTGACTTGCCCTGGAGGCGGCAGTGATGTTGCAGGAAGGCCTCCCCTCGGGTCCAGCCCGCATCCCTTGCTGAGGCCAACCATTTAGCCGGGATATGAGAAACATGAATGAGATGTGGTCCCCGGGCCACAGGCCAGGCCAGAGGGACAGTAATAAGGTGCATAGAGGGCTCCGACCACATGATACGAGGCAGGACAGAGACTGGGACAGCTTTGGGGTCAGAGCCCGATGCCCCGCCCCTGGGGCCTGTCAACAGCAAGCGTCCAGTCCTGTTTGGAGGTCTGCAGCTGCAGTCGTATGTTGAATGAGCCTCTAGTGACAGGCCGGGTGTGGGGGTGCTCTGGGGGCCATAAGGAGTGATTGTAGAGTTGCCGAGATGGATGCCGCATGTGTGTAAATATCTGCACGCCGGCTGCACGTAGCTCCACCATGGAGTGGGGGTAAATAAAGACAAGGAACTGCCCTCGGAGGGGGTGGTGGTGAATCAGAAATCAGGGCTGGAAGCATCCTAGGGAGATTCCTCCCATCCCCCTCAGTACTGCTTGTCATCAGGACTGGTCCCCTCATTGCCCCACTGCAGGCCTGTGTGGACCAGCAGGGCCTGAGCTGGCGTTGCTGATGCCTCATTGTATGGAACATGGAGAAGAAAGTTCCCCCCACCCCCACCTCCACTCAGCTGGGGAGCAAAACTCCCGGGATTCATGGGCAGCCTCAGCCCTGCCAGCCTTGACACGGGCCGTGGGAATCAGCCACTCTCACCTCCTGTGCGCACTGGGCTGGAAACCCCCCCCCCCCCCAGGCCTTATCTTGGCGCATGCTCACAACCAGCACATGCTGTGCACGGTTTCCTACTTCACAGGGGAAGGAAAGGAGGATCCCAGGAAGAGTATATGTGCGCCACTGCCCAGCTGCTGAGTGACAGGATCATTTGGGTTATGGGCACATTTTATACTCCCCCACCCACTGGTATTGGACTTAACTAGGTGACCCAGCCAATGGGATATAAGCAGATGCTAGAGGAGCAAAGACAAAATGTGCCGGCCCTCTCCCACTTCGACCATTACCTCGAGGAGTGCTTCCCCCAGGGAGCTTTGGCCCCTTCGGCCTGAGCCCCAAAATGAACACACAGGGCAGAAGTAAGCCCCACCCGCATTCCAGAGCAGAGCTGCCCTGCAGAGCCCCGCCAGGTTCTGGAGCCCACAGCTGATCCTCAGGCCACGAGTATGAGCATAAGCACTTAATTCTGTAAGTTACTGAGTTACGGGCTGGTTTATTACACAGCATTGCTGTGGTCATTCCTGGCTGATCCAGAGGCAAAGCCCAGGCTCACCTTTAGGGTAAACCACCTCCCACAGGGTTGAAACAGGGCAGCGGAGGCTCACACAAACCCAGCAACTCTTTCGAGCTTGGATCCCACTGACAATCTGAGGAATTCTTTTCCTGCACAAAACCCCTCTCCTGCCCTGGCCACGGCTAGTGCAGGGTCCTTCCATGGACATCTGAGTCAAGTCTCAGGTCTAGGCCCCCTTCCCCACTGGACCTTTGGGGCCCTAGTAACCACATGCACCCACCAACGCAGGAGTACTACTAATCCTTAGAACAAACATTTCTGAGCTCTGATAGTGTCCACCCCTTTGCTCTACCATCTCTTACTATCGCCATTATCCATGAAGTAAGCTCCATCACCCCCAGCTCCAGTCTTTAGAGGAGGAAAGTGAGGCTCAGCAGTCAAGCAACCTGCCCAGTGTCACACAGCTGATAAATGCAAGAGCCATTTCTCCAACAGAAACGGGCCTTACTCCCTACAGTGTTCCCACGCCCTGTACCAGGAGGTTCAGTCCAACATCCACTCCTCCACTCTGGGCCCTGGAGGTGGGCCACTGGGTCCTACCCAGCAGTCAGCCTCATTTGTCCTACCTGGGAGGTCAGCCCAGGCTCATGGCACCATCTGGGTATGTTGAGTCCGGCCTGGCCGGTTGGGCCACAGATAAAGCTGACTCAGGCACAGACAGGTGAGAATGCTGGGGCCTCACCAGGTCTAGGGCAGAGGTACCTGTGATCACCTTCACTGCCCTTTGCCTCACTCTTTCAAGGCTGAGGGCTCAGAGGTGGGCAAACCCCAGCCTCTGTTTTCCCACACACCCATTCTACCTCTAGGACTGCCTCTCACCTGAGAAATCATTGGCAGGGCATCACTGCCCTGAATGTGCTCAGGGATGGTGTCCAGATGTCCACAGCGGTGGCCAGCCCCGGGCTGGTGGCCGCAGCCTTGCCCTCCAGTGGCACCTGCCTCCCTGGGTGGAAGGGGGAGCATAAGGGGTGCTCTGCTCCCGCAAACCTCCAAAGTTCATGGAGGTGCTCACAGAGAGCCTGGCAGGTGAGCACTCAGCATATGTGACTCACCACAACGGTTGCCATTGGTGCAAAGCTGGACTGCCTGCTGTGCTGCTGGCCCACCCCATTTCCCTGAGGGACCACATCTGAGCAGGGAACTCTGCCCAGCAGGACCAGTCTGGTCCAGGCAGATGCGGGAGGGGCATACCCCGGGCTCAGCTGGCTGAGAGATAAAAACTTCTCCATGGCAACCCAACCTGCCCCCCAGAGGGGGTCATTGGCTTGGTTTTCCAGGCCACGGGAGGGCAGCCCAAACCCCCCAAGCTGGAGAAACTGGGGCACAGACCAAAGGCTCTCACTGCACCAGATCACAAGCTCCCCAGGCCCCTGGGCAGCAGTGGAGCTGAGCAAGCTGGGAAAGTAGGCCAGAGCCCGGAAGCCCCATCTCCCCCCTCCTCACACGCTGGGGAGGCTCTTGAAGACTGGTACCCTGACGATGTTTGAGGCTTCGGTGGAGGCGGCTCTGAGCTATGACGTGGAAGGGAAGCTACTGGCAGGCTGTGGGAGCAGGGAGGGCTCCCACAGAGTCGTCAGGGAATGCCATCTCCCGTCTCTGGTGGAGGAAGGAAAGAAACCCTTGCCTCCTTGGTGGCTTTTCCTCCGCAAAGTCTTGAAGGCCCACTTCTGGTAGCCAAAGGGGATTAACCATCAGTGTCCCGGACAGAGTAAAACAGATGGTTGTGCATGTGGTTCTGCCTCCCTGTAGAGAAAGCTGACAAGGACACCAAGTGGCCTCAGTGTCACCCAGCAAGGTAGGGGCAGTGCTGGAAGCAGACCCCAGCTGTCCTGACTTCCAGACCAGTTAGTGAAATCATCTAGGGAGATGTTTTAAATTCCAATGCCCAGATCCTACCTCGGGGCCAATGAAACCAGAGTCCCTTGGTGACAGCAGCGCTGGGCTTTTTGTCAGAATCCAGGTCCCATCACTGCTCAGTCACCTGCCTGCTCCCCAGCTGACTTCATCCATCAGCTTCAAAGCCCTCCGTGGGGCTTCAAACACTCTTTCTAAAGCAACTTAACAACGTTCTCCCTGCAGTCTTGTCTACATTGTTCACTTGCTTGACCACCTCTTCATAGATGGTTCCAAGGTCAAATTTAAAAGATCAACAGTTCTCTTGGCGTGTCTAGGTAGCTCGGTTGGTTGAGTGTCTGACTCTTTATTTTGGCTCAGGTCATGATCTCAGGGTCACCAGATCAAGTTTCATGTTGGGTTCCACACTTGGTGCAGAGTCGGCTTGAGTTTCCTTCCTTCTCCCTCTGTCCCTCCCCCCACTAGAGCGCGCTCTCTTTCTCTCTTTCTAAAAATAAATAAAATCTTTCAAAATAACCAAAAGTTCTCAAAAGTGAGGAACATTCAACTTCCCCTCCTCCACACAGCCTCTGCTGAGTTACCCCCACTTACACCCAGAGCCCTTCCCAGAGGTTCAGTCTCTCCCCTCTGCACCACTCCCAGGGCTCCTCTTGGCTGTCCTTCCCATGCTGGGCACTGCTTCCCATGCGTCCACATCACCTCCCCCTGCCCCCACCCTCAGCATGGACTCCACATCTAACTCACCCCACCCTACCCCCCACCCCCACTCCCGGCCCCTGGCATGTGGTTCCCGCCAAACAGGTGAATACTGAGGTGTGCCTGTCATGATAATGACCATCACATGACCTTGAAAAATAAACACGAGAGCTGGAACATCCCCACTGACAGCTTTGATCTATTCTGACCTGCCTATCTTGAAGTGTCGTTGTCTAAGAAAGCAACTCCTACAGGGAGCCTCTATTCTAACTTAATAAAATGTGCTTTGTGGGTACTACAGATTGAATATTTGTGTCCCCAACAACTCCACATTCATATGTTAAAATCCTAATACTCAATATGATGGTATTTGGGGGGAGGGCCTTTAGGAGGTGATTATGTGGTGAGGGCGGGGACCCTCTGAATGGGATTAGCATTCTTATAAAAGAGGCCCCAGCAGGTTCCCTTGTCCCTTGGGCCTGTGAAGACGCAGGGAGGAGATGCTGTCCATAACCCAGGATGCAGGTTCTCACCGGACACCAAATCTGCTGAAGCCTTGCTCTTGGATTTTCAAGCCTCAGAATCATGAGCAATAAATTTCCATTGTTTATAAGCCCCCGAGTCTATGGTGGTTTGTTCTAGCAGCCCAAATGGACTAAGATAGTGAGTCTACAAAGGATAGCAAACAACTGCAATGCCCCCAAGCCCCCAGATCCTGTGTCAAGCACTCCATAGATGTATAAATAGTATTTAGTAGCAGAGGATCCGGTGATCCAAGGAAGACTGCAGGGCGAGCAGCCACGAGGTCAGGTGGGAAAACTGATAGGTCCAAGTCCTGATTTTGGCTGGGCAGCTTCCCGGCTCCAAGGGCCTGGGCACTGCCTCCGCATGCTCACAGATGCACACACTCATCCTGGGGCCTTCTGGGATCGGGATCGGGGGTGGGGTGGGGTGGGGGGAGGGCAGGGTCTCCATGCACAGTGGCTCCGCGCGCTGCTGGAGGCTCCTCGCAGACCAACAGCTCCCAAAGGCGAGCTCCATGGTGGTGCATGAGGCTCCACCAACCAGGACATTTGCAAACACCATGCACTGTGCACAGAAAGCCCAGCCTGCTTTCTGTGGAAGAAAGAGAAGTGGAGGAGGAAAGGTCCAGCATCAGGGGCCCAGTTGCAATTGGGAAAGCCCAGCTGGGATCCAGGCAGCAGTGGAGGGTGGTCTGAAGGCAGACTCGCATATGGAAGAGGGGGGCTTCTTCCTGGATCTGTCAGTGGTGCCTCTGAAGTCCACAGCCGTGTTCTCACCTCACCGTGCCTGTCAGGCCTGCACCTACGTTTCTCGGACAGTTTCTCCAGGTGCCCAACAGGGAGCATGTGGCCCAGCCGGGGCCATGATGGAGACTCAGAACAAGTCTGTGAAACGGAATCGGCTCTCACCGATGCAGACTTGCTTTGTCCTTTGCACTCAGCGGGCCCCCACGTCCCTTACTTCTAGTTCGGGCATCAGCAGAGGATGCTGTGAGTGCACAGCCAGATCACTGTTCAGCCCAGGATGGGCAAATCAGAGGCAGACTGAGAATCCTGGCCCTCTCACCCCATTTGGTCAAAAGGAGATGGAAGATCAGAGGATTGGAATAGGTTAATGGAACATTCTAGGTCTCAGCTATGAGAACCTTTGCTCCAGGGTAGAATTGAAGGAATGAAGAAGGACGGGGAATTTTATCCTGGTCTCATAAAAAGGCAGTGTGAATGATCCTCAGCTGCTACTGGACCCATTAAAGGCCTAATTTCCATTCACCTATAACTTTATTAGGCTCATCCGAGCTATTCATCAGACAAGGCTGTCTTGAAAAGGGTGGATAGTGGCTTTTATTAAAATGTCTTCCTGGTGGCAAATGCATTAGGTTTTATAGTCCTACACACGCATCTGCCTTCAACAACGGGAAAGAGCTGCCTCGCCATCGCTGGGGCCGCCAGAGGTTACAGGTAAGACCTAGGAGACCAGATGTCCCAGACACCCAGCCCTGTGCCTGGGCCTTAGCGTCTGGAGTGGGTCCTCGCCCCACCTCTGGAAGTTTGGGTAAAATGTTCCATCTCAGAGAGCTACCAGATGCCTCTTGCACAGCACCAGCCCCCACCAATTCCCAGCTGCCCTGCCCTTCAACTACGTGCTGGAGCCAATGTATATTTTTGGAAACTGGTCCCAGAGTAGAGCCTGGAGAGTCTGGATAAGGGGTGGCCATCCTGCTGGAAAACTGTGACAGGCAGCCCTGGGGGCCCTAGGGTTTGGCAGGTTCTGAAAAACGTGGAAGGGAAGTGGCTGGACGGACAGAGCCGCTCAGCAGTGCAGAGTTAGGGAGAGGAGCCCCCAGCACTGGGGGAGGGAGAGCCTTCCCTGATTTACCTGTGAGGTTCCAGGTCTCCTCTGCCTTGGATACAAATCCCTCGTGGAGACAAGTAGGGAGGGAGAGCGGAGTGAGTCCCCCAGGATCAGGCCAGCTCTGCAGCTTTGCCACCATGTGGTGTGGAGCGTGTTATTGGCCTCTCTGAGCCTTGATCGCCTCATCTGTAAAATGGAGCTCGCATGCCCCACGATGCTGAATTGTTGGCAGGATTAAAGCAGTCAGATCTCACAAAGCATTTAGCAGTGGGCCTGGCACATAGTGAGCCCAGAACTCACACCAGCTGTTATTATTATAGTCGCAATAGTGCCCCCATGATGAGCAAGTGTTGAGGGTGGCAGGGCTGCCAGTTGTCCCACTCCATGGCCAACTGGAGTGAGGGGGGTGGGATATGAACTCTTCCAGTTTATTCCTAAGCCAAGCAGCTATTGAGCTGGAGCCCAGCTGTGTAGGGCTTCACGTTTGTCTGCCTGCCCCAGGAAGAATTTCTAAATAATTAGTTGTCGTTGACAATACTTGCAATGTTACTAAGGAGAATATAACGAAAGCCTACACATCTGGAGATAATAGTACTAACCTGTCTCATGGGCTGTTGTGTGGATTAAATGAATCAAATCGCGTAAAGAACTCAGAGCCAAGTGCTGTGTATGTGCATGTGCCTGCATATTTAGAAAGTTTTCTCTGGGATTCTGGCTGCCATCATGAAACAAAATGGCAGCCAGCATATTTCCCACGGGCAGATCTCTGCTTACTCGTGGGGGTGTTCCCTGCATTTCCAGAGGTTGTAAGGATGGGGAAGACCCTAGATGGAGCCAGCTCAGCTCTTGAGCCCAGGTCCTACTCCAGTGCCTGATTATACGAAGGGTGTTTCCAATATGAGAGGCCTGAACGTTTCTTCCCATACCCTTGGCCCCCTGCTGCCCACGCATCCCCTGGCTGCAGTATAGGTAGTCCAGAGAGAGCAGACCGGGGCCCCTGAGGGAGACTGGGAGACTTTCGGGGGAGGGGTGTTAGGGCAAGGCTGACGCATAATCCGCTTAGGTTTTATTTATTTTTTAAAGATTTTACTTATTTATTCATGAGAGAGAGAGAGAGAGAGAGAGAGGCAGAGACACAGGCAGAGGGAGAAGCAGGCTCCGTGCAGGGAGCCCGACGTGGGACTCCATCCGGGGTCTCCACTATCACGCCCTGGGCTGAAGGCGGCGCTAAACCGCTCAGCCACCCAGGCTGCTCTCCACCTAGGTTCTAACGGACTGAGACCAGACCACGAGGGGATAGGACAGAAGGTAGGGCAATAATCTAGGCAAGAGATGGTCATGATTTGGACCAGGCTAGGAGAGTAGAAATGGAAAGAAATGAGTAGATTCTAGATAAATTGTGAAGGTTGCCAATGGGATATGTCGTCAAACAAATGAGCTACTTGAAGAAAAAAGAGAGATCCAGAGCAAGCCAAGTGTTGGCCTGAGACATCGGAAGGGTGAAGTTGCCATCAACTGAAGGGGAAGGCCGTGAGGAGCAAGACAGAGGTAAATCAAAGCTGGGAAGGGCTAAGGGGCTCCCCCCAGGCCCACTGGGAGCCTGTTTCAGGAGACAGGAAGAGGAGGGACGGGCAGGGAAGTGGAAGATCCAGGGCCCCCACCAGCCATCTGCCTTCTGAGTGTTTGTCTCCAGGAGGGCTGCCCAGAGGAGCCCTCCCCAGGTAGCCAGGCCTCCTGCTCCTACAAAGGCTCATGCCTGTCTGGAGGGAGAGCGAAAAAAAAAACACCTTGAGGGAGGTACACGTCCTTCTTGCCAACAGATAACACAGCCCCAAACTTCTAACAGAGCAAAAAATCCCCTAAAAGGAGCAGTTGACACCTGACCCTGCTGCTACCTCCATGAAGGGCCTCCAGTCTCCAGGCCGGGCGCCTCTCGGCCCTGAGCCTGCCTGGATATCCTGCACACAGGTGCAACTCTCGGTAAAAAACCAGAATTCCTCTCGCTTCAGAAATAAAAGGTAGGCATCTGCCAGTGGTCTTAATATCTCTTCTTTTCCATTCTCAGCATGAGGCTAGGGCTCTTTATAATTCATCAAAAAGGCCACACATAATGAGCTCAGCTCTAGTTCTGCAGCCAGGGCTGTCAGCTCACCTTTTAAGGGCCACACACACACACTGGCTGGGGACCCTTAGATCTTGTTGTCCTGAGGCTGGGGATGAATCACCTATGAGTCAGGCATCAGGCTGAGCCAGCACTGCCCTCTTCCTGAGGACCAGCTGTGTTACAGGGTGGGGGGCCAGGCTGGGGGCTTCCACAGATGCCACCTCACATCCTCCTCCTCACAGTGCTAGAAGGAAGGCACCTACATACCCATTTTGCAGATGTGAACACTGAGGTACCATGAGGTCTAACATCTTATCTGAAGTCCCCTGGCAAATGTCTAGTAAAGAATCAACTTGATCCAAAAAGAGGTCTGGTCTTTGTCCTCAGCTCCCAGGAGGTGATCTTTTAGCCCTTGGAAATGGCCTGCCTGATAAGAGGGGTTTTGTTTACCTGGGGGCTTTGGGCCATGCCAGACAGCTAACAATGTGATTTAGAGTGGGGGCTTTGAGTCATACAGGGTGAACTTGACCTCTGGAGGGGCTGGACATGGAAGTCAGCCACTCTGTAAGTCCACCATGCCTATATGAGTGAACCCCAATGAGCATTCTGGACACAAGACTCAGGTGAGCCTCCCTGGTGGGCAGCGCTTCATGTACTTTGTCACATGTTGCTGCTGGACATCGTGTGCACTGTCCTTGACTCCACTGGAAGCTCTGCATCTGGTGCCATCCTGGACCCTGCCCCCTGGCCCTCTTCCCTCGAGTGATCTTAATCTATATTCCTTTGCTGTAATAAACCATAGCCATGAGTACCCCAGCTCTCGAGTTCAGGAGTCTTTCCAGTGAATTACAGAGCCCGAGGGTGGTCTCGGGGACCCCTGAAATTTGCAACTGGTGTCCGAAATGAGAGTGGTCTTGGAGATCCCTGAACTCTGCCACTGGGTGTGAAGTGAGGACCTGTGACCTGCCCCCTATTTGGTCTCCTGGACTAGGAGAGAACGTCTTTCTGTTGTTTTAAGCCCACAGAAGCTTAGGACAAGGATCTCAGCTCCTCTGCAGCTCACCAGCTGTGAGTTCGTGGAGATTTTATGGTGGCCCTAGGCAACAAATACAAGCCATCCCTTCCAGAGGCTTCTGCTACAGCAGCTTCTCTGGCTTCAGCTGCTCGAGAAAGACCTCTGCTCCAACAGGATCTCTCTCAGGCCAATAGCAACTTCCCTTCACTGTCCATTCGTTCCCTGGACCACCGTGGGGGCCGTGGGAAAGTGCCCGGTAGCCCCCACAGTTGCATTTGCTCCTGAGGCCACCCACCCCACGGGCTGCTCCCAGCCACAATGGCCCGCAACAGACCCCTTCCTGGGGCACTCAGGACCCCACAGCCAGGGATTCCCAAGAGCCTCAAGCCTCCCAGAGGCTGCACATCAGCTGAGCACATCTCCCTGCAAACCTCTCCCTCTCTCCTTCACCTGCGTCCAGCTGCTCCAGCCTTTCCCAGTCCTCCCTCCCCCTTCCGGCTGTATTAGTGTCCCGGGGCTATCACAGCGAATCATCACAAACTAGGGGGAGCTTGAACAGCAGAAATGTATTTTCTTGCAGTTTATGAGACCAGAGTCCAAGACCAAGTTATCAACAGGGTTTGTTCCCTCTGGAGGGTCTGGGGGATAAACCACTGCATGCCTCTCTCCCAGCCTTCCGTGGCTGCCAGCCATCCTTGGCGTTCCTTGGCTTGCAGACACACCATCCCAATCTCTTCACCATTGTGCCGTGACCTTCTTCCCTGTGTGCCTCTCTGTCACCCCCTCTTCTTGTAAGGACCTCAGTTGTTGGATTCAAATCATCCCGAAATCCAGGGGGATTTCATTGTGCGCTCCTTAACTAATTATGTTTGCACAGACCGAATTCCAAATAAAGTCACATTCCGAGGTCTGGGGGGACATGGCACACACACACACACACACACACACACACACACACACACCAGACCTAAGATTTGGGAATGGGGCAGGTGGGGCGGATCAGGTTGAGGATGGAGTTGCATTGTGCACTGGGACCCCCACCCCCACCCGGCTTCCCTGCCTCCGTGGGAGGGGCTCTGGTGTCACTGCTCCTGCCAGGGGAAGAAAGACCCAGTTCTGGAGCCAGGCCCTGGCTTCCAGGGTGGCCGTGCTCAGGAGGCTGTCGCGTTGATGAAAATACCACAGAGCCGTCTGCAGGGCTCTTCCTCTCACTGTCTCCCAGTGCCTGAAATAAATGAAAAAGAGATGTTCCTGGCAGAGTCTGTGGAGGAACTCCATGGCAGGAATGAAAATTGGCTGCAGCATCCAAGAAATCCTTGAATGGAAAGAGATTTCTAGGACAACACACCTCTAGGAACAGAAAGTGTCAGTGGTAGAGCCTGGGGGAGGGAGGGAGGTAAGCCTGCATGTAGCATGTCCGTGCATGTCTGTGGACACTCCCACGAGGGGCACACCTGCACAGGTGCTCACACCTACGCAGGTGTGCATACCTGCTGACGGTGTATGAACGTGCGGGCGGGCATGGGGGGCCCAGCCGAAATCACGGCGTAGGCTTCCTTCTACTGTTGGACCATCTGTCCGCCTCTCCCATCACCCCCATGCCCACTGGCCAGCTGGGGTCACCTTGTCCTGCTACATTTGAACAAAATTGGCTTTGGCCCTTGTCCAGGGCCTGGGAGGGATTCCAGCCTCCTGCTGCTCCTGGGGGATCCGCTGAGGCTGACACGGCTCCAGCCCCACCTGGCACCGAGTTCCAGCTTTCGCTGAATCCTCCATCTGCCCTGCACCGTGCAGTCTCCTGTGCCAGCCGGCCCTTTACCTCCCTCACTGGAGCTTCAGGGACTCGCTCCCATAGGCAGCTTTCTCCTGGCTCTGTCCCAGCCTCCAATGCCTTTAAACCAAAACAAGGCAACCGCGTGGCCAGTCCTGCTCTGGACCTGTCCTGGCTGGAGAGCCCTCACCTACCCCTGTCCAGGACTCACACAGGCTCCTCTTTCATCACAATGGCCCATCTGGGATTTGCTAAGCAAAGAGAGTCCCCGTCCTATGCCCAGCCCCTTGGCCCTCCAATCCTCCATCCCTGCCCCAAAAGGGACCTGCTTGATCTACAAGCTTGGTGCACCACGAGGGCCAGGAACATGGCTCCTCCCAGTCCTGCTCTAGGGGGCCTTCCCAGCCCTCCTCAAGGGAGTGGATCCCTTGGTCCTTCGAGAAATACATCCTGGAGAGACCTGGTGTTTGCCCCAACCTCAGGCTGCAGTGGTGAGGATCCAGGAATGTGTGTACTGAGCAGCCTAATCTGAAAGCCTTTACTGACAGAGGGGGAAACTGAGGCCAGAGAAAGAATCAGTTTGCCTCGGTCATGCCATGAGTTAGTGGTCCCAGGCCACAGAAAGCCTAGGTCTTCTGACTTGGGATGAGGTCTTTATCCCAGCCAATGGGGCTGGTGGGCACTCCCAGGCACAGAGCTGTGAGTGGGCATTCCTTGAACACCCCAGAATCCTCAAAGACCAGCTCTCTGAATGAGTGTCTTTTCCTGGCTATTAAAGCTGGGATCTCTGATAAAGCCAAAATTTGGTTAAAGGCAGAACCTAGAGGTTCCCTTGGGAACCCCTTTTCCCCTCTCCATGCTCAGGGGTGCTCAACTATAATGTGGGCAGAATTTAGCACCTTCCTCTCCTGTCCTCTCCACTCCAGTCCGAAAAGTACTCAGTGTCCCCATCCTCCTTCCTCTTGGAGGAAGACATTTTTGCCAAAACCATTATAACACTGTTATGGACTGGAAGATTATGTCCCCACCACCGCCACCCCCACCCATATGCCGAATTCATATGCCGAAGCTCTGACCTCCCAGTGTGACTGTATAAGGATGTAGGGCCTATATAATTAAAGTTAAATGAGGTCACAGGGTAGGGCCTTGATCCAACAGGACTAGTGTCCTTATGAGAAAAATCATCAGAGAGCTCTCCGTCTACACACACGTACCCAAGAAAAGCCGTGTGAGGACACAGCGGGAAGGTGGCCGTCTGCGAGCCAAGCACAGAGCTCTCACCAGAAACTGAATCAGCCAGAATCTTGATCTTGGACTTCCAGCCTCCAAAACAGTGAGAAAATAAATTTCTGTTGTTTAAGCCACCCTGTCTGTGGTATTTTGTTATGGCAGCCCTAGCAAAACTAAGACAAGAAACTGAAATATTTACAGATTAAATGACACCAAGTCTGAAAGAGATGCCTTAAAACAATGCAGAAGAGGAAGTGAGCAGAGATGAATCGGGATCAGCTGCAAGCTGATAATTGTTGAAGCTAAGTGACAGGTTCATGGCGGGGTCATTTTTTCCCCTCTGCTTTTATGTGTCAGAAATGTTCTCTAATAAAATGTTTGTCAAAATAGTATGGTGGAGTGGGTCATGAAATCAATTCGATGGGTCACAACCAGCTTTTTTTTTTAATGAGAAAGGATAAAATAGAATATACCAGAATGTATCATGTACAACAATGTGATACTTTGTGAAACTTTTTTCAAGGATGTGTGTGTGTGTATG
Source organism: Canis lupus dingo (assembly GCF_003254725.2). Lineage (NCBI taxonomy): Eukaryota > Metazoa > Chordata > Mammalia > Carnivora > Canidae > Canis > Canis lupus. Next base: position 10,498,165 of record NC_064248.1, on the reverse strand, counting down.
TGTGTGATGTACTGGGTCTGAATGTAAAATGTACTCTTATTGTGGGTCATGATCAAAAGAGATGAAAAGTTCTTTCTCACAGGTGATTGGACCGTGGCCCCTACAGTCAGATTGCCGGGGTTCTGGTTCTGCTGCTTACTGGCTGTGTGGTCTTAAGCAAATTATTAAACTTCTCTGTGCCTTAGTACAGCTAATAATACCACTCCCATCATAGGATTGATGGGAGTGGTATTAGGATCAGGTAAGCTAATAATGTAGAGTGCTTCCAGCCATTCTCCTAACACATTGCAAGGGCTCAGAAGGTAGTAACTATTACTGCAGTGGCCATAATATACATGGAAGCTATTATTATAGCATCAGGAATTTGTTGGCCTGGATGGGAGGATGTGTGTTTTATAAGAGGAGAAAGGCAATGCTCAACCATTGTTATAGAATCAAAACTCAACTGAGTAAATTTGAGGATCTAATTGGCTTTATTCAACCATTCATGAATCCAGCAGCATCCCACCCAGTAAACACACAGATGCTCCCTGGAGCTGTACAAAATGGAAGGCTTTTGTCGGCAGGGGGGTGGACAAGGAGATAATCAGCAAAAGAAAAGAAAGGATTATCCTTTCTTAGGATATCCTCCCTTAGGGGAAGAGATGTGGTCTTCTCACTAACATCTCTGGGAAATTCCAGACTCATCCCTTTCAAGTTCCACTTCTGGAGAGGCTGAGAGTGCTAGTAATCTGGGGTTTGCTGTCCTGGTGGCATGATTACATTTTGGGCCTGTTCATTTTTTCCTTCCTTCCTTCCTTCCTCCCTCCCTTCCTTTTTAAAGACCATGAAGTGAATTGAATTTCTGGCAGTGGGGCACTTCATCCATTTGTGAATGTTAACTCTTTCACTCATATTATGGAATGCCCACTCTGTGCTAGTCCCAAGACACTGGCCACAGACAGATGCACAAGGCAAATACGGCCCTCACCCTCATGGAGACCACCCCCTATCTAGGGAGAAAAAGCAAACAATAAATGGTGATTAAAATGTCATTATTGGGGTGAGGAACTAAACAGGGTGATGGGGAATGGCAGAGAAGGGAGGTAGTAGCCTGACAAGGACTTACAGTGGCCATAATATACAAGCCTTTAGCCAAGGGGCACCTGGCTGGTTCATTCGGTGGAGCATTTGACTCTTGGTCTCAGGGTTGTGGGCTCAAGCCCCACTTTGGGTGTAGAGGTTACTTAAAAATAAAAATAAAAAAATAAGATTTTATTATTTGAGCTGAGGGAAGGGGGAGAGGAAGAAGCGCACTCCTGCCTGACTCAGTGCTCCATCCCAGGACCCTGAGATCATGACCTGCGCTGAAGGCAGATGCTTAACTGACTGAGCCACCCAGGTGCCCCAAAAATAAAATCTTCAAACAAACAAACCACTCAACCAAGAGGAAGAATGGGGCCCAAGGCTGGGAGGCAAGAGACCCTGGGAATGACAGCAGCTTCTCAGTAGGATACCACTGGTCACGCATGGCCCTTATGTTTACCATGAAAATGGAACGGAATTAAAAATTCAGTTCCTCAGGGCTCAAAGGCATCAGGCAGTGTCTGGGCAAGGACTTAGAACATTCTCATGGTCTTGGAAAGTCTGTCGGCGGGCGCTGGTGGAGACCCCAAGCTACACGGTCCATTGCGGCAGCCACTGACCACAGGTGGCAGCCGAGCTCTAGAAATGTGGCTAGGGCCTCTAGGGAAAAGAATTTCAAATTTTCTTTTATTTTAATTCGCTAAAATTAAAATTGAAAAGGGGATCTTTAATTCAATCATTGGAAGGCTTTTAACTATATTTGGAACAAGTTGGGTACGTGAATCCATTTTTCCAACTGTACATTTTATAAAATCTAAATATAGAGCAAGTTAAGACACGCTCTAAGAGGAAAATACATACACCAGATGGTGAAACGTAATATGAAGAAACAAAGGTAAACCGTCTCATTAATAAACTTTATATTGATTATATGTTGAGATGATAATAATTTGAATATATCACACTAAGAGAAGATATTATTAAGTAATCTGGCCTGTTTCTTTTCATTTTTAAATGTGGCCAGTAAAAATACTGTCAGTTACTTATGTGGTTCAAATTTATTTCTATGGGACAATGTAGGACTAGGGTTTGGAAAGCTAAGCAGTGAATGGAGAGGTCTGTAGTGGGTGGGGAGGTCTTGTTGGCTCAACACAGAGTTTGGACTTCTTCCTGGGTAATGGGGAGCCACAGCAGGTGTTTGAGCAGAGCAGTGATGCCTCTGAAGGATCTGTTTGGCAGCTTTGGGCGGAATGAGGGGAGCAGGACACCAGTTGAAAAACCATTGTTGTCGAGCTCATCAGACAGGATAGTGGCTTGGATTAGAATGGAGAGGTGCTGCCTGTTGTCTCTCTCTTAAGGGGACTTTGCAGACATGTCACCCTAAACTTCTGCTTTTCTCTTATCAGCCACCCCTCACTGTAGGGGGACAGAAAAATATAGGTGTTTAGTTGGGCTCATGGCAATCCAGAAAAAAATGGGGACACCCGCATTGTAAGGAAAATGAAAAGAACAGAGGCTGGGTGGGCAAATAGCCACTTCCACTGAGAGAAGGTGAAGGAAAGAGAGCCAGAGGCTTCAGCCGGCAGGGTGGGAGGAAAACCAAGGGGCACAACACAGGGTCTGTGTGTTTCTGGAAGGTGGGATTTGAAAGGGGGAAGTCACCTGCCTCCGTTTTGACATCAAACTTTCTAATTGATAAATGTTTCTTCCCAGTTTATCTCTTAATTCAGGCAAAAGACCCAGTGGGCAAAGCATCCTGTGAGGGGAACGACGGCACCCTTGCAAGTAGTGGGGACTGCGCGGAACCAGCTAGACCCCGCTGATTGGCCCTGGGGACAGTGCTTGACCTGACCTTCGCTGCCCACCTGCGCGCCCCCACTGGCCTCTCCTGCATTTTCCTTATATAAACCAGGAACCGTTATCAGCACTTTGGCACAGTCTTTGAGGCATTAGCCCCCTTTCTTGTTGCACCGGCACTCGTCTCTGTGCCTTGGGTCTGTCAGCCAAACTTGGTCAGCTTGGGACCCCCAGCTACAGGCTGCTGCCCAGGAGCCACTGCCTGAGTGCCCAGCAAGATGACAGGTGAAAACCTCAGGCACAGAGTGGGGCTCACCTGTGGCTCTTGACAACTATTTGTCCACTAATGTGAGCATCTAGCACTAATGTCACCATTTAGCTATGTGAGCATCACTGGTGACCTTGGGAAGAGCAGTTTTGAGGAGATGCAGGCAGGCGGGCAGAGAAATGAGAGGGAGGTGAGGTTCCAGTGAGTGTGATGCTTTCCAGAAGTATGGCTGGGGAGAGCAGAGCCGCTGCAGAGGGAGGCAGGTGGAAAGACATGGGGTGGAAGGAGAGGCCATGGCCTGCTTAGCTCCCAATCCCAGGACCTGGTATTATTAGTATTATGGCTTTTATTCCTATGCAAATGAGAAAGGTAAGGCTCCAAGAGGTGGGCCTATGGCCCCAGGTCTCCAGAGGGGGCCCACGGTCTGGGCCCAGCCTGCACCTGGGGGGGGGGGGCAGCCTCCTGCCACTGCCACTCCCGCCTTGCACCCTGCATCACCCCTGCCCTCTCCCACTCCTTCCCAGCGTCCTAATCTTTCTTTAATGAGCTGGCTCTTTGATAATCGCAGTGGGCCTTTTATGAACTAAACAAACCAAAGCTGCAGGCTATTTTTTTTTTTTTTTTTTTACAAAAGAGCTCATTGAATAAGCAATGGGCTTCTCTGCAACTATTTTTAAAGATGGAGCTGCAGGCGAGTCTGTGAGGAAAATCAGAGTGAGGGAGCTTCTGAAGGTCACCTGGCATTTAGGGAAAAATCCAGAGCTGGGGGCGCACCTCACTGACCCCTGCGCTGGGCCCTAGAGAAGGTGGAGGTCCTGGGTGAGAATCCTGCACACAACTCCACTCGCCCCCAGGGGCAGCCAGCGAGGAACTGGCCCAGTGTCCCGGCTGACTCCCTTGGACCAAAGAGTTCTGCCTCTTTTTTTTTTTTTTTCAAAGATTTTATTTATTTATTTGACAGAGAAAGAGCAAGGAGAGCAGAGGGAGAGGGACAAGCAGGCTCTGCGCTGAGTCTCAGAGCCAGATGTGGGGCTTGATCCCACAAGCGTAAGATCATGGCCTGAGCCACCCAGGTGCCCCAAGCTTCTGCTCTCAAAAAAAGAAAGAAAGAAAGAAAGAAAGAAAGAAAGAAAGAAAGAAAGAAAGAAAGAAAGAAAGAAAGAAAGAAAGAAAGAAAGAAAAAAAAGCCACAACTGCCCTCGGCTCCTGCCAGTGGCTCCAGCGTTCCTTCTTCCTCCCCCGGGCTGCTGCCTCCGGCGCCCACAGGCCACTGTCGCATCCGTGGCCTGCCTCTGTGGCCCCTCCCTCCACATGGCTTCAGACAGCCCTGCAGACACTCGTGACCTCTGCTCCATGCTGAGAACCAAGACCTCAGACCTGGTCCCCGCCCTCAGGAGCCTCAGGGCCCGACCATCTCCTCTCGGGATAAAGCTTCCACACACAACCGCGAGCCTATTCCAGCCACTCCCGAGGCATCACAGCAGAGAAACTGAGGCTTCTCAGCCACTAAGATGTCAGTGGCTGCATTTGGCGGAGCTGGGTCTCAGCCCTAGGGCTCCTTCTGCGTCCTCGGATCCAGCTGCCTTACACCCTCTAGGGAGCAACCTGTCCCAGTATAATCTTGGCTTCAGGGGACTTGGAAGGTGCTGGAACTTTGTGGAGGGCCTCTGGGAGGTGCGGTCAAGTGGATTTTTAGTCAGCCTCCCCTTTGCACAGGCCACAGAGCCCCCGAGGCCGGCACTATTATTTCCCCCAACTGAGACAGGGAAAGTGACACTCCGAAGAACAAAATTACTTGTCCAAGGTCACTCAGCTTGCAGGGATTTGAGCCCTGGGAGCCGCCCTCCCCCCTTGCTTACTCTGCCCGCCTCTGGGCTCTTGGGGGGGCCTTCCCCTCCCCATCCCCCTCTTCCGAGCCCGGGAGCCCCCTGGTGGCCAGCGCCGCCCCTGCACCTCACCTTCCGGGCAGGGACCTCACTCCCGGGGCAGGTGGGCCCCTCTGAAGGCCTGAGCTGCGGCCTGGGAGCCAGGAGGTCACATCCCAGCTGTACCACCCCTCCCGCAGCTCTGCGGCCTGCGGAGAGCCAGGCCAGAGAAACCACGGAACAATTAATTGGTGCTTTATTCTTTTTTTTTTTTTAAGATTTTATTTATTTATTCATGACAGACACAGAGAGAGAGGCAGAGGGAGAAGCAGGCTCCACACAGGGAGCCCGACGTGGGACTTGATCCCGGGTCTCCAGGATCACACCCTGGGCTGAAGGCAGCGCTAAACCGCTGAGCCCACCGGGGCTGCCCAATTGGTGCTTTATTCTTGTTGCATTTTCCCCTTCTGAATTCAGAGAAGAGAGCAGGGCCTTAGTCCCCCTCTGCCCCCAGGTCTTGTGTCAGACAATGGCCACTTCCTGGCTGTTGCGGTGACACTGCAGGACTGGAGGGGGTTGCCCCAGGCCAGGCAGTTGCAGGGATGCGGTTGCCAAGTCCGGAGGGAAGCATCCACGCCTCAGTAAGGATGACTGAGGAGGGCTACAGCTCAGCTGGGGTGTGTTCCCAGGAATCCTGGTGTTGGCTTGTTTGGACCCGAAAGCGCTGTGCCCAGCAACGGTGAGCCCCCTGTGCAGAACCCAAGGCAAGTGGGCATGAGCTGCTCCGGCCCCTGACACTCGGTGACTTGAGTCATCAGCGACCATCAGAGTGCCAAATAAAAACAAGTCCAGACTTAGGAAGAGAGATTTGATGCAAAAAGATTGTTGCAAAGACGGGGAAAAAACTCTTGCAAGAGGGAGAATTCTCTGACCGTCCGGTCGGCAGGCGTCTGGAGAGAGGTAGAGAGTTTCTCTGCTCCAGAAAAAAGCAAACCGAGGCAGAAAGTGGGGTGGGGAAGCGGGATAGAAGATCAGAGAATGTCTGGTCCTACCTCAGGGCTATTCCAGGACGGGCCCTCAGTGGGCTGGCTCAGGCTGAGGACCAAAGTTCAGGCGCCAGGAGAAAGGAGGGACGAGTAACCAAAATCTGGCTAATAGAGCACTTTGCTCTGATTGACCAGTGGAGACAAGCAGTTCAGGTCATTATTTATGATCCTGTGAGGGAGAATTTGAGGGTCTGCGTCTGTCCTTGTCAGAGGTGAACAATGGAGGTGGGCACCTGTGAGTCTCCTCTGAATCACATGGAGAAGGTTGGTTCTTTGCAACAAGTCATTTTCCAGAACACAGAGGGAGGGTGGGGGATTCCTTGAAGCCCTGCTGTTTTCCTAGGAGCGCAGGGCTCAGGTAAAAATCTACATAGTCAAGAGCGATAACACTGTTCTCATTAGTGGGTTGAATCCGCAGATAGCTAGAATGTTCATTGCATCCATGGTGAAATACAGAAATAAAGAGATCACAGGCAATAATCTTTGTCCTACTTGTTAAGATCCGGGAGCAGTGGGTATGTTGCCCTGGGAATAGCTGGTGGTGATGCTTGTAATAAGGCCCCTGCTGGACTATATGCTGCAGTCTCTGCCCCCTTGAGCTCAGAATCCTAGAGCATCTCCCTGGGGGACCTGAGCAGGGTTGGGAGGGGTGGGGGTAGGGGAACCTCATGGTTTTCTGCCAGAAGAGCCACAGGTGGTCACAGAACTCTTGTCACTGTGGTCTGGGCTAGAGTCAGGAAACTCAGCCTCTTCTGTGTCAGGCTCCATACTGGGCACCAGAAGGATTTTGGGCATGGTCCCCAGGCAGGCGTGAAAAAGAGGCATGAGGACAGCAGGCACGATAGCCCTGGACCTGTTTAGTGGCTGTTTCTCTGGTTCCTGGCTCAGTGTCGGTCATCATGGGGATAGGAGGCCCGAAGGGGCCGGGCCTTGCTGGTTCACGGCCACGTTCCCAGCACTTGCCACAATGCATGCTGAATGAGGGGTGAGCCCTGACAACGGTGGGGTTGTGGGGAGACCACATGCATCCAGGTGAAAGGGGGAAATGGCAGCACTAAGAAGGTGGGAAAAACAAGTAGGAGGGGCATGAATGCCAAACTAAGAGTTTGGACTTGGTGCTAAAGGTGATGGGGGGCTTTTGAGGGTTTGGAGCCCGGAAGGGAGCCGATCCAACCTCTGTTTGGGGCCAGAGGTTCGAATGAAGATGCAGCACCTGCCACGCCCCTCCAGTCTCTACCGGGACCAGGCTAGAGGGGCCCTGGCGCCCAGTCACACAGTCCTGGGGAGCTGGGAGAGGAGGTGTGGAGAGAGGGCAGAAAGGACAGCCAGAGTGGGAGCCACCCTCTGAAAGGGAGGCCTGGCCGGCCCTTCCCGGCTCTGGGGCTGGCTCCCTCTCAGAAGAGCTTACAGCACCCCCTGCTGCCTGTTCCCAGACTCGACCTGGGCTCTGGGGGAAGCGAATGAAAAGGACAGCATGGTCCCATCGCTGCCATCCGCAAGACTTCTGCTGCAAGGGCGGTTGGATGACCACAGTTTCCAAAATCCTAACTCAACATGAGACTCTCGTGACTCTGTAATATGCCCAGCATGCTTCCCATCACCTGCTCCCGAAGCAAATGTGATTCTTCACACTCCTGCTCCTAGGGTCCAGGGAGCTCATCTTTCACTCCGGAGGCCCTGGGGTCCCCCACACATGTTATCAGGTTCTGGATAACTCCAGGTTTGGCCTCTGTAGGGAGGATGAATAGTGTCCCCCCCCCTCCCCCTGCCACCGAAATCATGGCCTTTTGGAACCTCAGAATGTGAGCTTGTTTGGAAATAAGGTCTTGCAGGTGTAACTAGTTAAGGCGCTTGTGATGAGATTATCCCAGGTGGGCCCTAAATCCGATGGCAGGTGTCTGTATGAGAGGAAGGAGCCCGGGGACGTGGGGGAAGAAGGGCACCTGAAGGAGGCCTGAGGCTGCCACCATGTGTGTTTGAGATGAGGAGCACAGGGCTGCCAGCAGCCACCAGAAGCCACCATGTGAGGGTCTCTGCTAGCGCTTTATCCCACTTCTGAGGTGTGCCATTCACTCTCATGCCTGTACTCACACCCTTGCATGCACACCCATGTGCGCAGGCATGCACATAGGCACGTGTGTGTGCAGTTTACAGAAAAGAAGAGGCATGGGCTATCACAGAGGCGGAACACATGGATGTGGAGGGAGCTGGCTGTGACGGCCGTGGAACGCAGTGATTAGCACACCCTGGGTCCCTAAAATGCTCCCTGTTCTCCCCAGGACCTGTGTGCAAGTAGCCAGCCTGTGCCTCCCACCTTCCATTCCTTCTCCCGCTCCAGCTCTGTCTCCTCCCGAGGGGAGCCTGGGCAGCCTGCTCCTCATCACCTAGGGGAGGGGGCGAAGTTCCTGTGAGCAGAATGGTCTCTGAGCGAATGCCTGGAAAATGCATCCATTCTCTCTCTCTCTCTCTCTCTCTCTCTCTCTCTAATTGAAAAAAAAAAGTTGATGAAGTTCACATGATACACGATTGACCATCTTAAAACAAATAGTTCAGCAGCCGCTTCTGCACATTGTACAACTACCGCCTCTCTCGTTTCAAAATATTTTCATCTGCTCAGAAGAATACCCACTAGCAGCTCCGTTATCACTCGCTGCTCCTCCCTCCCAGCCCGCTGGCAACCACCAGCTGGCTCTCTGCCTATGGATCTGTCTGTTCTGCACAGTCCATGTAGATGGAATCATATATGTGGCCTTATGCACCTGGCTCCTTCCACGAGTCTAATGTTTTCAAGGTTGCTTCACGTTCTAGCGGGGGGTAGTACATCATTCCTTTTTAAGGTTGAGTAATATTCTAGTGTGTGTATAGACCACAATTTGTTTATTCTTCTGTTGGTGGACGCTTGGGCTGTTTCCACCTTTTGGCTGTTGCAAATCGTGCTGCTGTGAACAAATGCCGTGAGTGAGTCATCTGAGCTTCCGTTCCCCGTTCTTTTAGGTATGGACCTAGGAGTGGAATCACTGCATCCACACTAATTTTGGGTTTAGCTTTTTGAGGGATCGCCAAACCATTTTCTGTTTTCCATTCTCACCAGCACATCCTTGCGAATGCTTACTATTTTGTTTCTGTTGTGTTTGGTTTAGTTTCTTGTAGCCATCCTAGTAGGCATGAGGTCCTATCTTACTGTGGTTTGATTTGCATTTCCCTGATGACTAATGATGTTGAGCATTTTTTTCATGTGCTTATTGGCCATTTGTAGATCTTCTTTGGAGAAATATATGTTCAAATCCTTTGCTCATTTTTTTTTATTGGGTTGATTGTCTTTTTGTTGTTCGGTTGAAAGAGTTCACTCACTGTACCAATTGTGCAAAACAAAGAAACTAAAGCTCAGACTGTCACTTGTCTATGGTCTTGGAGCCAAACTGCAACTCAGACCTCCGTTTCTGCAGTCCCTCTCCCCACCCCAGCGGCAGTTAGGTTTTTGTAGCTGGAGTTGACTCGTGCTGACCTGTGGACATCTCAGAAAGACTACTAGGGAAGAAAAGATGATGCAAAACAAAGGGGGTCTCCTCTTCCAGAGTCCCAGGAATGCCTTTTGTCTTAGAAGAGGCTGAATGCTCTGGAAACCGGTTCCTAGGTAGGCTGCTTGAATTGTGTGTGAACATGCATATGCGTGTGGCGTGTGCCTGTGTGTTCATGCATGTGCACAAGTGTGTGCATGTCTGTGGGTGCCAGAGCTGCCTGGACCTGCACCATCTGTGTCCCGTGTCCCCTCTGTGGCACGGGAGACCTGCCACTGGAAGGAAACTACAGGAAGTACGGCTGGGTGGGACTGCCACCTGCTGGTCGCGCTGGGTGCTGCAGGTGTACTGCCTGCTAGTCGGGGTACCCACACCTGGTCTCCTGGGTCGGATGCCCAGGGCAGGAGCCTTTAGGGCCCGAAGAAGGATCTTTTCTTCTGCCCCAAGGAAAACAGAATGCCTCCTTGTTGCTCCCATGCCCTTTGAGCTTCTCTAAGGAACAGCTACAGGGGCCAGATAGCCTTCTTGGCACTATGAGCCCCCCTCCAGTTCAATCAAGCCCTTAGAATAGTTTTTTAAAGTGTAATATAAAATGATAGGATCACAAAGGAAACCAATTATAGTGAAATACAGTTATCAAAATAGTGATTGTAATATATGTGCTTAGTGAAATAAGATCCAGCACCAGGTCTAACAGCAACTGTAATTTTGAAGACATGATCAGCATAGATGATGTTTTGAGAGAACCTGCAACAATCGGAATGTGATGTGAACACATTTGGGGTTTCTACCGATGGAAGTCAAAGAACTGCTAACAGCACTGCCTAGATTTATGGCGGATAGAATCCCCACAATTGATCAAGGTTTATAACGTTGAAGATGCAATTTCTCCCCCTCCCCACCCCAAGTTTGTGAATTCTCTCCATGGATCCCTTGGGGATCGGCCACCCCAGGTTAAGAGCCCCTGGCCCCGACCTTGCCAAGTGGCCCCAGCTCCTCCAGCCTCTTGGCCAGATGCCAAGCAGGTCCCAGCCAAGCTTGAATCTTCAGTCCCTGCCTCACCACCCACAGCCTGGCTGCCTCCCTGCTCCTGCCCTCTGAGCCCCCTCCTCAACACAGAATGAGGCATCATCCTCAGAAACCAGCCCAGTGGCTTCCTGCTCTGATGGTAGACATACAGCAGAACCAGTTTCTGACATGACATCAGATGAGGCAGCTCCAGTCCCCCAGGCAGGAAAGGCCTCCCCACCCCTGCCACAGGCGGTCCCTCTCCAGGATACAGACAGGGAGATCTCTGCATCCTGTCACTTGGACATAACCCCCTTGCCCAAATCAGGGCTTTCCAAGCCATTTTTGTTCTTTTCCTTAGGATCTTCTCTTTTCTAAATTCCAGACATTGTGAGGCCATAAATGGGAGAAAGGACATTTTTCCCTCCCTTCCTGGATATTTAATGAGCACCTACTATGTGCTAGGCATTGTCCTAGGTGCTGGAACTATAAATAGTGAACACGGTAGTCAAAGCCCTTCTCTTCTTGGAGTTTTTATTTGAAGGGGGAAGACAGATTAAATACATAAATTAGTAAAATTAATAGTATGCTATGGGGTGATCATTGTTATTGGGAAGCCAAAGGAGACAGGGACTGCCAGAGTGACACTTAAGCAGAGAGGCAGAGGGGGAAGCCCTGTGTGCTTGTAGCGGAGAGCATCTGGCAGGGGGAAGAGCCGAAGCAAAGCCCTGAGGAAGGCAGAGCCAGAAGGATGAGCAGCAGGGACTGAGAGCAGTGAGGTCAAAGTGGCCAGGTCATGGCAGCCTTGGGGCCACTGGAAGGACTCTGAGCTGCAAGACATTGAGGGGTTTGGGTGGAAGAGGACATGGACCTGGTGCACAGACTTGGGGCAGGGTGAGGAGGGGACAGTGGAGTGGGGAAGGCGCCACCAGGGCAGGGAGAAGTGGACTCTGGACCTGCTGGTTAGACGGGTGGGTGCCGCATGTGAGACCAGCTGTCCCAAGGACACAGGGAAGCACATTCATTTCCTGTGGCTGTGGAAGCAAATACCACAAACCGGGTGGCTTCAAACAACAGAAATCTATTTTCTCCCAGTTCTGGAGACTAGAAGTCTGAAATCAAGATGTTGTGGGTTGAACTGTGTCTGTTCACATTTCCTAGGTTGAAGTCCTGACCCCCAGCACCACCTCATTATGTGACCGCATATGGAAATGAAGACTTTAAAGAGGTAATTGGGTTAAAATGAGGCCACGGGCGAGTCTTAATCCAGTCTGTCCTAATCCAATCTAAAGAAGAGATTGATTCTACTCTTGACTCCCTGGAGTCATAGGAACCCGCAGCCTCTCATGGTCAATATTCGGGTCCCTCCTAGAACAGCCAACTGGTGAGAACACCTGCTCCAGCCCCTCTTGCTGTCTGGGGTCAGGGGGCTGTGTGTGTGGGGAGAGCTAGTACCGAATTATGACACCGTGGGCAGCCCTGGTGGCTCAGCGGTTTAGTGCCACCTTCAGCCCAGGGCGTGGTCCTGGAGACCTGGGATCGAGTCCCACATCAGGCTCCTACATGGAGCCTGCTTCTCCCTCTGCCTGTGTCTCTGTCTGTCTCTCTCTCTCTGTCTCTCATGAATAAATAAATAAAATCTTAAAAAAAAAAAAAGAATTATGACACCGCTTACAAAGACACTAGGAGCTGGTGAGTATGCAGTTAGCTCCCCACAAATGCTCCCACCTGGGCTGCAGCTCTGCTAGCTACTTGGTACCCCTCCCCCCAGAAAGAAGCGCACAGAGACAGCACAGCAATCCTGCCTGGAGTACCTTGGAAGACCTGCCTCGCTCTGGGTGGGGAGGCAGCCTGCAAAGTGCTCGACCCAGCATACTGCCTCAACAGCCTGCGTACCCCCTAATTTTCAGGTGAAATGTTTTCCTGCTGAGCTGTACTGCAGTTGTGTGCATCTTTGGTTGGCAAAGTGAATCCTCCCTCTACTGCTGTGTTTTTTTCTGCGTTTCTGTTCCAGTGGTTCTTTCTTCCTCTTTTATTTGGTTGACGATTTGTGGCTTTTTTTTTTCTTCCAATGGTTTTAACTTCTGTAAAATAAATACCCGATAACCGCAGTTTTTACAGAGGTAGATCTCCATTTGTAGCATGAACAGCCACTTCTAAATCCCTCTGGGTGGGGTTTAGATTTTTTTAAAGATTTTGTTTATTAATTCATGAGAGAGACAGAGAGAGAGAGACAGAGACAGAGACACAGAGGGAGAAGCAGGCTCCCTGCAGGGAGCTTGATGTGGGACTTGATCCCAGGACCCTGGGATCACGACCTGAGCCAAAGGCAGGTGTTCAACCACTGAGCCACCCAAGAGTCCCAGGTTTAGATATTTTAATCCTGGGTTCTCTTGAAGGCATGTGCAGAGATGGGGACCTATATACTATTCCAGTGGGGAGTGGTTCTAAATGACACATGGGCCTCATCGATTAGGAACCCAGTAAAATAACTCAAGGCAAGAATAGAACCCCCACCCCGTCAGCTTCCTCCAAGGTCTCATTTGATCTTCTAACCAGTTATCCAAGGCACTAGGGTCTCTTGCAACACTCAGGTCCCTTCTCACCTGAACCCTGACACGCTGACGCCCCCGCGTGGGGAGTCAGAGGAAAGGCATGTGTGGCAGCATCCAGCCGACATGCTGATGCTGAAGTCTGAGACATTTCTCCAAATGACTTGGTTCATTAAAAGTGGGGCTTCCCAGGGTGGTACAGCCAAGGTGAGTTTGGGGTTCATTCCCAACCACATCCAGCTTGAGGCCTGGGGCACACCGGCTGGCCAGCTTAGGTGGTGAGGGTGGTGTGAGAGCAAAGGCAATTTAGAGAAAAGTCCAAATCTCTTAAAGAAGATGCTTAGGTAGGAAGCCAACTCAGAGGCGCACAACTCCCAAGTGTGGTCCTCAGAGCAGGAGCATCAGCAGCATCTCGAATCTTGTTAGACACTCAGAATCCCAGGCTCCACTCCCAAACTCCTGAGTGAAATCATGTGCCTTAGCAAGACCTCTCGTGATTCTCAGGCACATCCAAGTTCAAGGAGCCCTGCTGAGACTGGAGGTGCTCACACTTGATGGCACCAGGACTCCTGTGGGGACACAGGTGGCTGCCCCCGTAGCAGGTATGGACTCAAGTGTGGGTGGGATCCCAGGATCTGCATTCCCAAGTTCCCTGAGCGTGGCCTTTCTTCCAGCTCTGATCTAGCATCTGCCTGGAGCCGCAGACTTGGCTGCACTTTGGAGTCATCTGAAGGACACCTGGACCCATGTCCCAGACACCCTCCTCCTCCCAAGTCTGGTCTGTGATGCAGCCTGAGTGGAGACTGCACCTGGAACCTGGTGCCCCAGACAGCAGCTCCATCCACACTTGCCAGAGAACACATTGGCGATGCCCTGCTACTCCAAGGCCCAACCCCTCACCCCCACCACGCACAAGAAAGAGACTCCTGCCCCTGGCATCTGCTTGGCTATGTTGAGAGCACACAAGCTTTATTCAGCAACAATGGCAGTTATTTCATGAGAATGAGCTGCATGACAGCGAGAATGCTGTTGTCTGCACAAAGTCTGAGAGCGAAGATTACGGCAACAGAGCTTCACGCCCCCATAGCCCTGCCCCCTCCCCCCCAAACTGGCCCCAGTTGCTCCCTGCACTCCTGCGGGGCTATGGGGGGCCTCACTGTGGTCTCTCTCTGCACCTGTACCTGCCCTCTGTGCAAGCTCTCCGCCCCCGCCCCAGCAGGCTCCCTCCAGTCCTGCCTCCTCCTTCTCAAGGTCACCCCTGGGGGCAAGAACACCAAACCCCACAGTGAACCCAAGTCCCCACTGGCTTGCTCCTCCTTTGCTGCGAGGCCTTTTCCTCAATGGAAGTGAACATAGTCTCAGTAAAAGCAGACGCTATTTATAAAGCACTCTGTGCTCATGAAGCATCAGCCCTGTCCACCCCAAACCGCCCCACCCCCACCCCCCACAAGCAGGCAGGAAACAGTGTGTTGTTTAGAACAGGCCCTAGGAGCCACATGGACAGCACTCAAAGGGAAGGGTCAGGCCCAGGAGCTGCAGAGGCCAAGTGGAGAAAGTCTGGTGTCATTTTAGTTCTAATTCAGGACACAGCAACCAACATAACTGATACAGAAGACATCATCTGAGACACCTGTGTGACACGTATGTGTGCATCTCTGTGTGTGTATGCATATGCTTGTCTCTGTATGTTTGAGCTTTTGTGATGTAGCCTTCACCATTGGTAACCTTCCTCCCAGTTCTCTGACCTTGGCAGGGCCACGCTGTGGAGGGAAGCTTGGACCCTAGATGGATGGCAGAGGTGCCCATGTGGGAAGGATGCGTGAGGGGCAGCCAGGCACACCTGGGAGAGAGGAGGCACCCCGTTGAGTGTCAGGTTCCTGCTTAGGGTTCTTCAAAGGCAAGGGGTGGAGTAGGGCTGATGGAGGAAGTCTTACGGCAGAGGCTGAACTGTACAGATGGATGGATGGCAGGGATGTAGGGCTGAAGGGGGGGTGGTGGCGGCAGCTGGAAGTACAGATGTGTGGTCAGCAGGGTGGACAGCCCCGCCCATGTGTACCCCTCCTGCTTGGTGGCATGCACCACCCTGTCTGAAGTGCCCAGTTCGTGGTCAGTTAACGCTAACATGGGACTGGGGGGTGCTCACACAGTGTAAGTTTTGACGGATTTGTAGAGGGGTGGCAGCAGCCCGTGGTTCTCCCGGACAACCTCCAGGTACTCAGATGGAGTCTCCAGCAAGAAGGGCCCGCAGCACATCTGGCAGCAGCACCGGACCCCAGCAGGCGGCTCCGGGTTCTTGTCAGACATGGGGGAAAAGTCAAAATCAGCCACCTATGGTGAACAAAACCCCATGGGTCAATCACCCGCCTGCCAGACCCCCTTTAGGTGGCCTTACGAGCTCAGCTACCTGGTGGCACAGGCACACAGTGTTTCGCTATGCATTGCTCTCTGGTCCTCCCTCTTTGGGTCGCCCTCCCCCTTTCCAGCTCAAGGGCACGACTGCAAGGCAAGGGGTGAGCACAGCCACGAGTCAGACGGAAAGAAGTCAACTCAATTTGGCCCACCTATGAATGTGTCTTGGGTACACCACCCCCAGCCCTAGGACCCTGCTCTGACATCCAGACGCCCGCTAGGCGCCTCTCTTTCAGTCAGGGCCCGGTGGTCCAGCCTCCACACTCCTGAGCACCCACCTCTACCATGTCCTTCTGATGAGCGGCATTCCGTAGGGTCATGTACATGATGAAGGCAAGCATCATGGTGATAAGCGTGGCACACGGAAAAGCAAAGACAGCCGGCTGGATGCCTGGGGAAGAGACAGGGTAAAGTCATAGGGCTGGACAACTGGTGGTGAAGGCTTGCTTTCTGACTGCAGTGGGGAACAGAACAGTCAACCCCACAAGAGCTGTTTTTTCCTTACATACACGCATCCCAACTAGGCAAGCCCAATGGGTGAATCCCGGATTCTACATAAACCAAGTTGGGTGTGTTAGCGTTTTAAGAACTGTCCACATTACTTGACAAGAGGTGCACCCCGAGTGTGGGCTGGACTTAATGACTTGCCCTAACAAATAGCACAAGATAGAAGTGATGGCTTCTGAGTCCAGGCCATCAAAGAAATCATAGCTGCCTCCTTACTCTCTTGGGTGACTTGTATTGGAGATGGGGAAACATGTTGTAAGGATACCCTGCGACCCTGTGACCTATTGTAGCTGCCTGCCCTCCACCAGCTCTAGGCTCACGGCCTGCCCCTGCTGCCAGGAGGCTGTGTGATGGAGCAGGGGGGACCTAGGGTCTGCAGTTAGGAGGCCCTGGGTTCGAACCCTGGCTGAGCAAGCTCCCTGATGCTAATGCTGCCCCACGAGGCTGCTTCAGGGATGCCACGAGGTGAGGGGTGGGAGTGTGCCAGATGCATGGCAGGTGATCTGCACTGTGGGTCCCCCTCACACTTCCCCAACTCTGCCCCGGGTGTAGACGTTGCAATATGCCAGGAGGCTCTGCTTTCCAGGGAAAGGCAACATGGAAATATCTGGAATGCTGTCCCCTCTGTAGGATTCAGGGGGATCCTGGGCATCCAGGGCTCAGGAGGGGCTGAGGGAGGCAGGGCCCCAGGCCCTCAGTGATGCCCTCAAGGCCAGCCAGGGCCTAGAGTGGAGCACGGCATCTGCCCAGTGGCTCAGACAGAGACTGGGGACATGGGAAGGGACAGCAGCAGCATCTGGTGTCCTCGCAGGTCTGACCCTGGGGCCAAGAGCAGCTGGCAAGGTTTCTCTGTGTACCCTAAAAGCTGGGTCCTGGCTGGACACCTGAGAGGCCACCCCTCAGGGTTCTGGTATCCCACTTTCTCCTCTATGTAAGGTAGTGCTTTTCTGGGGTCACAAGAGTACCCCCTGGAAAAGAAGGGTAGAATTTCACACTATCATCAGCTAATCCTCTGACTGTAAGCCAGTGGCTGGGGCTGACTGTGACTTGGCATTCCAAAGGAAGTGGCAGATAATAGGACCCTCACTTCACACTTTCTGAGCAGCTCCCACTCCCTGGGGGCTAGTTTAGTGGCCACAACAGCGCCGAGATCTGGGTGATGGCGGAGAAGGGAGTACTGTGATCGTGACGTCTTATTTAGAGGAGGAGTGCTCACGACGGGGACAGTGTAGCATTGGTAATATGTGGGAAGGAAACCGGGGACAATGATGGTGGCAGCAAGTAAGAGTTGAGCTGTCTTGATGCTGAGCACCATGGGATCGATGGCCCTGGTCCATTCAGTGGGTGTTGGGGCCGGTGGGAGGGGTGCTGACGGTGGTGTGGGCAGTGGTACTGACAGCTGTCTGCTGGCTCTGGATGGTCCTTCCAGCACTGTGTGCAGGTAATGGTGGCAGAGCCGGTTGGTCAGGTTGGCCACTGGTATTGCGGGTGGTGTTGGTGTCAAGGGTGGTGTTGGCAGAAACCAGGGGTCCTAGGGCTGCCTGGTGATGGCACTGGTCATCTGGGGGAGCTAATGGGCACTTAGTCAACAACGTTGGTTGGGCCAGTAGGTTTAGTGATGATTCCCTCAGTGGTGGGTTGGCTGCAGGTGATGGCGCCAGGGTTGACTGTTTTTTTTGCTGCCTGTGTGGCACTGGAGCAGAAGGCAAGATGTCACTTACTGGAGGGCCACACCTGGATCCTGTGGTACTGATGCGTCTTACTGATGACATTCTCAGCCCGGATGCTAAAGCAGTAGTCCCCCGGATCCCTGAAGGTATGGGTCAGGTTGTAGGCTGTGGTGGTCACGGACACCGGGTGGCATTCCCCTTCCTCCAGCGGGAGGCACTCGGGCTTGAGCCGCCAGCACACAGTCAGAGGGGGGCTGTGGGGAAATGGGAGTGGGTTTTCAGAAATGGCTCAGCGAGGGGTGTGGGCACAGACCAAGTCTGAGAAAGGCCGGACAGCCGTGAACTTTAGTGTTCTTTCCAGCACAGAACACCTAGCTGTCCTGGCCTCTGCTTCACACCTCCCGGACCGGGGAACACGATGATAAATAAGAGATACCCCCCCACCCACCACAGAAGATGCCAGGCTAGTGAGGCAAACAGGGACAGGCACGGGCTGCTGGATGGGGCAGAATGAGCGCTCCAGTGACACACGGAGTGTGCCGTGGAAGCAAAGGGGACAGGTGAGCACATTCTTAATGAGCAAGTCAGGGAGGCCTTTCTGGAGGAGGCACCATTTGAATAGGATCTGAAAGGATAAGCAGATTTTTGACAGGTTGGGAGGGGTGAGGGCAGTCGGGGTTATCCACCTGCCACAGCACGGGCTCAGAGGCTGGGAAACAGCTTACAAAGAATGCTGAGCAGGCAACCCCAGGCCTGAGTAAAACACACCCTCCTGCCACCTCACCATCAGGTCTGCAGCCTGAGTAGCTTCCCACCCCACTTTTCAAGTATTCAGCGCCTGCCCCCAAAGCTCCCAGAAAGCTTTAGAAGCTTCTTCCAGCCCCATGGCTCATCCTCCTCTTTTCTTGGCCGCTTTGCTGCGTCCCCATCTAGCCCTGCTTCCGCGTCCTGTCCCTGTGTTGAAGGGTGGGACTGGTCCTCCCCACAACAGACCTTGGAGGGCTGAGCCCTGACTGCCAACCTCTGCAGCTCCGTCCACCCTTGTGCAGAGAACATGCCCTGCTTCCCAGTAGCTTACTACACACTCAGCCTAACACTCTTGCCAAGAACCAGACCAGTTTGCTTTCTCAGGGCTGGAGGCAGGCCCAAGCCACATGCTGAGGGCTTTTCACACGACTAGTTCCTCCCCTGCCTTTGCCTCAATGCCTACACTGCAGACAGCTCCAAGGGGCCCATTCTTTCCCCGCTGGACCACGGTAATGGAGCTACGCCCACAACTCTCCCATGGCTGCAGGGCAAGGTAGGCACCAGCTTCCACCAGCCCCCAAACTTGGGGCCCCTCAGGGGATGGAGCAGGCTCAGGATCATCCATGGGAAAGTGTGGGCAGGGCAACAAATCACCCACTGTCCGATCGGGGTTCACTCACCTCCCCAGGAAGTTCAAGGTCACTGTCAGCTTTTGGAAGGTCTGAATTAGGGTGGGCCCCAAGACCTGGATGCCTCGTAGGGTTTCTGGAAGGCAGAGAGGGCCCGTTAGACCTGATGACTGAGGACAACTGTCTCAAAGTTCTCAGGGCTCAGGGTTGTGTGACCACCACACTGTCCTCTTCCAGGCTCTCTCCCAGGGGCGAGTTGCAGATCTGCCCAGGGCATGCCTGGGTCCCTGACAGCAGCAGGTGCTGGAGCCCACTCAGAGTGAGGATGCTGGTAGGGGCGGAGGGGGGGTGTCTCTGGTAACCAGGACTAAAGATGGGCTCCGAATAAGCCAAAGTCTGGGAGAGGCAGGTTTGGGTGTTTCCCCTCTGCAGAAGCCTGAGGCCGCCCAGCCCCAGCCAGTGTGGCCCGAGACCAAAGAGCAATGTGGACCGCCAACTCACAGCACAGTGTCTGGCCACAGGCTCAGGCTCTGGGAGCTAGGAGGCCTGGGTTCAAATCCAACTCCACCTCTTGGTGGCCATGTGACTTCCATTGGGCCTTCAGTGACCTCTTAGAGGGGGGATAATGACCAGCTGCTCAGAGGGCTGCCCCAGGGGAACGTGAAGAGAGGATGTGCACCCAAGCTCAGTCCCATGCCCAGCTGGAGCCACTCTGATCTTCATGGGATCCAACCCTGGAAAGAGTGCTGCCCAGGGCTCCTCAAGGTGGCCAAATGCTCAACCAGTACCAACCCCCAGAGACGCACCCTGCAGCTTCAGTGAGGCAGAGAAGTCGCCTGTCTTCTGCACAATGCCCTTCCCAGCATTCTGCGTTGCCTGTTCCCACTCTGCCACCACCTTGAGCTTCACAGTGAAAGTTCCAATGATGGAATAGTTGTAATAGACCATAGCATCTTCAGTCACCATCTGGGTGCTGTAAGGTGACAAGAAGGGACTCACATGACCTCTTAGAGTCGGAGGTGTCCACAGAATGACAAGCTCGGCTACCAATGCTTTGTGAGCAAACTGGGCATCCTCACAACAGCAGCCCCCAGAGCCAGCCAGGATGCAAGGTCAGCCATGCTTGTGTGGTCATCTGGCTGCTGGTCATCTTTGTGCTTATAAATGACAGCTGGGAGAACTTCCAGCAACAAGCGCCTATCACCTGCCAGGAAATGCTCTTCCCCCTTCCACCAGGAATCTACAAGGGCCCTGCATTAGAGACAAGGACAATCCTGGGAGGGAAAAAGTACAAACTTTGGAATTAAGACCTTCTTGACTTTTCTAGATTTCCTATCTATATAACTCTTAAGTCTTATTTTTCTCATCTGTAAAACAGAATCGTATCTCCATCACAGTTTATGATATGACATATAAAATATTATGCTTTTTCCTGCAATTACCTGAATTACTTCAAAAGGAAATCTAATAAAATAAAGAAAATATTTGTTGATTTCTCAATGCTCTTTACATATGAAGTTTAACAAACCTTTATCTATTAAATATCTTCCAAATATTTTCTAAACCCAGTTTAGCTTTTGTCTTTTGGTTTGCTTTACTTCTTTCATACTCAGATTTTAAACCTAGTGAGCCAAATCTAGCATTTTTTTCCTTTATAGTTTCTGCCTCTGTTTCTCTATTCTTAGAAATGCTTTCCCCACTGCCAAATTATCCAATTGCAGAGGACCATCAATATTTCAATGTAGTCCTGTTTCACTGTGTTTTTTTCAATCTCTCTGGAATTGCTTTTAAGGATCAGATTGTTTTTCTTCTAGTTAACCAACTGCCCTAGTGCCATTTATTAAATAATCTATCTTTACTCACTGGCTAGAAATACCGCTGTTAACATATACTAGATGTGTACATAGACTTAGGTTTGTGTCTGCCTTTTCTGTTCTGTTCTGAGGAGTAGCCTTTTGTAGCTGCAAATTATTTGTGGCATTTTTTTTAAAAGATTTTACTTTTAAGTATTCTCTACACCCAACATGGGGGTCGAATTCATAACCCTGAGATCAAGAGCTGCATACTCTACTGACTGAGACAGCCAGACACCCCTATTTGCAGTTTTCATAATACATTTATGTATCCATTTCTATCTTTCTCCCCATCTCCACTCATCACCATTCTACTTTTCTGATTATTTTTCCTTCCGGCAATATTGAGAAATTCTCTCTTCATTTTTTAAGTCTTTTTAAGGTTCTAGGTACAATCTGCAGCTTTATTCACATAAATCCTACCACTTTAAGCTACGTTTATGCTCTTCCAGATTTAATGTTTTACAACTATTATAAAAGATTTTTTTCTATTGCAATTATATATGGAAAGGCTATGAATCTTTGTTTTGTAACCAGCCATATCAGTAAAATCTCTTTTTAGTTTTAAGATTTTTCATTTGAGGCTTTTGCGTTTTCCAGGTCATCTGTGTGTGATGATTTTTGTTTCTCCTTTATAGAATTTATATTTCTTTTTCTTGTTTTATTTCATGTCTAGTCAAAAATGTTCCATTATAGCAAAAATAGTAAATAAAGTATTTAATGTGAAAAGAAATGCCCCTAACTAGTATAGAGCCTGTCCCCTGGTTTGAGACAGATTTTCCAGATGTTCCTTATGTTATAAACTACATATATATTTATAATGACATACATTTTTATACATGTATATATGCATTCATGTATATATGTGTATGTATATGCATACTTAAACACCAAATTTAAATGAACTGTAGAATCTTTGTCACATCCCCAAAATTATACTTTATGGAACATTTATTGGACTTGTATCAAGCTTAAAAATAACTGGAGAGAAGTAGACATCTTTACAATCTTAAGATTCACAATCCTGGACATGGCGTATATTACCCGTCTACTCAAATCTTTGATATCTCTTAGTAGCTCTAGTTTTCTTCACACAAGATCTTGCCCATTGTCAGGTAAGTGTGCTCTTAGGTTTATTTTATGTACTATTTTTGTTGTAATTAGGAGGAATCCCCACTTTGTTATTCTAAATGGTTACTGTACATAAGAAAGCATGCTGAGTCTGTAAGTTCCATGGGGCTGAGGAGTGGTACACTAAGCCTTTGATGAACTTGGAAAACTGGTCTCAGTTTCTCTGCCTGAGAAATGTCTTAAGGAATGCCAATGAATGAAAGGTGGAAAAATATGGGATAGAGTAGGAAGGACCATCAGCCAGGGACTTGACCCAAATGGAAATGAGGGGTCTTCACAGAGCACCACCCTCATGGGAGCTTGGGACATCTGTGGGCTGCCTGGACTCAGTGCCTGTCCCCCATTTCCTGACCTGCCTCCTCCAGCCTGGCTTGTTTGGAGAAGGGAAGTCAGGAGAAATGAAGCCAGAACACCTGAATTCTATGACATGAGTATAATCGCATGTGCTGATATATTAGCCAGGTAGGTCTTTCTAGAATCAAATGGAAAAAATGTCCTATTTTGACCTGTCTTAGAGGGATGTTGGGGCACCAATGACCTCCTGTACTAGGTTGTAGGCACCTCAAAGGCAGGTCCTGTGACTGGCTCACTACTGGTCCCCACGTACCCCAAGCTTGACACAGAGTAGGTGTTGAAGGAATGTCTAGAGGCAGAGAGAGTGAGCAGGTGAAGGTAAGAAAGTACAGAGCAACTGTGCATGGGACAGTGAGGCCACCAACCACAGGCCAAAGCTCTGGGGCATCAGCGGGGAAGGACATACCCATCTCCGAAGTCCCAGTTGTAGAGAAATGAGGCAGTCTTGAAGAAGTTGCTTGGGTCATGGAGGAGGAAGGAAACTTTAAGGACAGTCTTGGTGAGGTAAGAACTGGGCCAGGGCAGGGAGGTGTTCTGGGTGACAACAAGGTTCCCCACGAGGAGCTCTGGGAAAGAGACCAAGGTGAGTGAGTCTTGGTGAGAGGGTGGGAAGGTAAGGCCAGGGAGTGACCTCACATGCTGGCTGGCAGGACAGCCTCTCCCCACACTAACCTTCTAGCAGAGTGAGTGGCAGCAGGAGGGGACCCAGCAGGTCACTAAACACATACATCATTGCCCCTCCTGCATGGAACACTGGTGAAGACTCACAGCACACATGTGAGCACACACATCACATGTATAGCCTTGCTCCTGCACCGCTTTTACCAGGATCCCAAACTTTCTAGCACAGAAGATGCCCAGGACCAGGAGGAAATGCACAGGCTTTGAAAGAAATTATCAGGAGAGATTTCAAATTATTAGATGAATCTAGAAAAATTAGCAGTTCTACCGATCACAACTTTACACCCAATGTGCTAGGCTGGGTAAGGACCACTGTTCTGTGTCTGCATCTCTAAAAAAAAAAAAAAAAAAAAAAAAAAAAATTAGGAGTTGATTTTTTTCACCCCAAAAGCAGAATGTAAGGTGTGCTCAATAAAACTCATTTGGAAACTGCTGAAAAGTAGGATGAAAAGAAAAGAAACCTCCTGTCAGTCAAACATTAACTATTGTTGATGTTTTGGAGAATTGCAAAGCATTTGTGTGTGTTTAACAGATATGGACACCACATACACATACATAAATTAAATACAGTTGAGTAGATTGGTTACTGAAGTTTGTGTTTTGGTTTTTAAATTTTTCTTTTTTTTTTTTAAAGATTTTATTTATTCATGAGAAACACAGAGAGAGAGAGAGAGAGAGAGGCAGAGACACAGGCAGAGGGAGAAGCAGGCTCCACGCAGGGAGCCTGATGTGGGACTCCATCCTGGGTCTCCAGGATCATGCCCCAGGCTGAAGGCGGCACTAAACTGCTGAGCCACCCAGGCTGCCCGGTCTTTAAAATTTTCTAAGCATGAGTATTCCCCCAGGACATTACAAACTTTGTAAAGGTAATTGTTATTCGTTATACAAATTACACCCATATACTTAACCAGTCCCTTTATGATTGCGTACTTAGCTTATCTCCTATTTTCTTCTGTTGCTATAAACATCACTGCAGTGAACATATTTGTACATAAAACATTACCCAAATGGAAATTTACTTCCTGAAGACAAATTCTTTAACATATTGTAAACTCTAAGAGAGCAGGGAGGGACGCCTGGGTGGCTCAGCGGTTGAGAGTCTGCCTTGGGCTCAGGGTGCGATCCTGGAGTCCCAGGATCAAGTCCCACATCGGGCTCCCTGCATGGGGCCTGCTTCTCTCTCTGCCTCTCTCTCTCTCTGTCTCTCATGAATAAATAAATAAAATCTTAAAAAAAAAAAATAAGAGAGCAGGGACTTCCTGGAAGGAGAGAGAAGTAGTAGGGTGGGAGGCTGGAGGGAAGAGAATGAACAGACAAGAGATTGAAACAGTGCATAACCGTTGATACGTATCGGTCAGCTGCTCTCGATAGGGTTATGTTAACTTAGACCCCCAGTAGCAACATGTACTTTCTGTGTCCCTTCCAGTACAATGCTGTCAGCAGTGGGTATTAAGCATTTTCTGATCCTTCATTAACATATAACAGAGAAGGGACTAGGAGCCTAATTGGTGTTTAGAGGATTACTAACCAGGGTGGATGTTTTTCTCTGCAGCAAGAGTCTGAAGGCAAATTAGCAAACAGAAAGGGTCCTTACCTGTGATAGGGAGGACAAGGAGGCTCCTCGCCACAGGCTGGCACGTCCAGCAGTCGGCAGCGGTGACCCAGACAGAGATGGGGAAGTCCCCAGGCATGTTCCCCACAGCTCGGATAGCGGAGCTGAAAGGCTCATCAGTCTTCCCCATGAGCAGCAGCGGGGTATGGATCCAGTGGAAGCGGTAGAGGCGGGAGTTGGTGGGCAGGACCAGGCTGCCGTTGTCGTTGGCCACTAGGCTGGCTGTGATGGTCACCTCTGCCCCCGTGGTGGCAGGGCCATCGGTGGTGAGGTGGAGTTCATACAGCCCTAGAAGCCCAGAGACAAACTATTTCAGGAGAGGCATGGCAAGGGACTTACTGTCACCCTCTGGGCTGGCTGCTGCTTCTTCTTTTTTTTTTTTTTTTAAGATTTTATTTATTCATTCCTGAGGAACAGAGGGAGGCAGAGACACAGGAAGAGGGAGAAACAGGCTCCCTGCAAAGAGCCCAATGTGAGACTAGGTCCCAGATCCTGGGATTACGCCCTGAGCTGAAGGCAGACGCTCAACTGCTAAGCCACTCAGGCGTCCCTGGGCTGGATTCTATTATTCTATTTTACAAGTGGAGAAACTGAGGCCCAGGAAGCTCAAATGACTTGCCCAAGGTTCCTATGGCTAGTTCATTGTAGGCTGGGATTCGAGGTACCTGGGTGTCTCGGTGGTTGAGTGTCTGCCTTAGGACAGGGAGTTTGCTTCTCTCTCTGCCTAGGTCTCTACCTCACTCAGTGTCTCTCATGAATAAATAAAACCTTTTAAAAAACAACAAAATGAAACATTGTAAGCGGAATTCAAACTCAGGTCAAACAGACTCCAGAGAATTTTTTATGCCAGCCAAGCAGAGCATTTCCAG
This sequence comes from Canis lupus dingo, assembly GCF_003254725.2. Lineage (NCBI taxonomy): Eukaryota > Metazoa > Chordata > Mammalia > Carnivora > Canidae > Canis > Canis lupus. The sequence continues at coordinate 10,472,584 of NC_064248.1, read as the reverse complement.
AGCACAAGTCTGATCTGGCCAGACTTATTTTTTAGCTATGCAAATGACTCCCAACATATGTCACAGGAGGGATCAGCTTGGTTGCTGCCAAAAAATGCCCTCTATTACCCACTCTTTTAGACTAGGCTTGACATGGCAAACAAATTCTGATCTGAAACCCAAAGCTGAGTCTGGGGTCTTTTAGAGGCCTAAAGTGATAGACAGTGATAGAACAAGCCTTGGGACAAAGGTCCACTCTGATTCAGGCCAAGCCCTCTTCTGTATCTGTAACGGAGGAGGTTCTAGATCTACACTGCCCAACACAGCAGCCACTGGCCACACATGGCTGTGTGTTTCAATTACAATGAAACAAAATTTAAAACTCACTTTCTTAGCCACAGTAGCTGCATTTCTTTTTTTTTTTTTATGATTTTATTTATGTGTGAAAGAGAGCGAGAGAGAGAGAGAGCGAGAGAGAGAGAGAGAGAGAGAGAGAGAGCAGGGAGGAGGGGCAGGAGAGGAGGAAGCAGGCTCCCTATAGAGCAGGGAGCCCAATGTGGGGCTTGATCCCAAGAACCCAGGATTATAACCTGCGCTGAAGGCAGAGGCTTCAACTAAGCCACCCAGGTGTCCCATGTAGCTGCATTGCAAGCGCTCAGCAGCAAAGATACAGAATATCTTCATTATCATCAAGGTCCCACCAGACTGCACTGTTCTTAAATGACCTCTGGGATTCCCGCAGAGGCCAAGGCTGGAATTATATACCTCCAGCTGGTTGACTCCTCAGGGAATTTGAACTGAAATATGGGGCATGTAGCTCTTACAGGTTAACTGAGAATCAGTCTTAGAAGATCCTAGCAGAGAACAGGGCCTTGAGCGTTTGGGATGGAGGCCAGGTCAGAGGCCCTTTAAATAACACTCCCTTCCTGATTACCGCATGGAAGGTGACACTAAATATAACCTGAAAATAGAGGAAATAGAAAGTTAAAACTTAAAAATTTGTCTTAAAAATACAAATAATCAGTAACAACCGGTATTACCATGTGTGGGCATTTCCTATTTAAAAGAAAAATTGTGCTCACACTTTGGAATTCTATATTCTAATTGTTGTTTTCAATTCCATATGTGGGCATTTTCTTAAATCATTATTCTTCAACTGCTACCATGTGCATAATATTTTGTGTATAAACAAAGTAAGATTTTTTAAAAAAGGTTTCTTTCCATTATGAAAGTAATATGTATGTATAAAGAATATTAGAAATATCCCATTATCCCATCTCCCGAAAACATCTGCAACCATACTACAGTCCTCATAGCTCTTCTTCACATGTAGTTTTTAATTGAGATATAATCACACTCTGCACACAATTTTAAATTATTTTATTTTCACATGACAACATGTCAAAGGCATATCTGTGGTCACACTAATGTGAATTTCACTCTTGGTTTGATGATTCCTCAAGCAGGTAGATCTTTTTTTTCTTCTTTTTTAAAAGATTTTGTTTGTAAGCAATCTCTACACACAACGTGGGCTGGAACTCACAACCCTGAGATCAAGAGTTGCATCCTCCACTGACTGAGCCAGCGGGTGACCCTAATTTTTTTTCAAGTAAACTCTATCCCCAATATGGAGCTCAGGTTCTTGAGACTGAGTCCCATGCTCTGCCGACTTAGCTAGCCAGGTGCCCCAAGCAGGTATATATCTTCATTTCCAGAACTCTTCACTCTTGTCAATAGTACTACTGCACGTCTTGGTGACTATTTTGTTATAATTTGTAAATTTCCTCTTCAGATGAGATTTCTGAAAGGCTCCAGGTTAGAGAGTGTCTAGCCAGCAGACACCTCACCAGAAGAGGTAAGGCAGAAGAGGTAAGACAGGCAAAGGGGCTGCAAGCACCTCTCCGCTCATTTCCCCCACTCCCATCCACCTTCCTGGCCTCATGCACCTGCTCCCCAGGTTTCAAGTGCCTCCTAAATGCTGGCGGAACCAAGTAACATAGACCTACTTTCTGGCTCCAGATCTGCACTGAGCAAAAGAGGAGCTGCTAACCACACGTCACCAAGTTTAAATTAATCAAAGTTAATTACTTAAATTGAATTTGAACCAATACTAAAAAGTCAGTGCCTCAATTGCGCTAGCCACATTTCAAGTGCTTCACAGCCAGATGTGGTCAGTAGCTCCTCTTCAGGGCAGATACAGAATATTTCCTCCATCACGCAATGTTCTGCTGGACGGTGCCACTCTAGGGTTCTCCCCTCCCCACACCTACCATTTTCAGCCATCGCATTCTGTTGGGGCCGTAGAGAGAAGCTGTCCCAGGTGTAAGTCCCTAGTCCTTTGCCACTACTCCTCCCATCTGGGTACGTTTGCTTCCTCTCCATCACTACTAGCATTGCTAAAAGCCAGCATTCAGCCATCTGGATCACTGCTTCATCCTTGGCCCTGGCCTTCGGCCTCCAGTCCTCTCTCTCAGCACCATCCATCTCCTGCCCCTACCACCAAGGAGCTTCCTCTACAGCTAATGTTTTCACGGGCCAGCCTCCATGTAGAGTCCGAATTCACATCTTGGCACATCTATGCTGGGGCTGGCCATTTTAACTCTTGCAGTTCCTGTGACATGTTCTGTCCTTCCTAACCTCAGGACCTTTGCACATACTGTCTCTACTGCCATTCTCCACCCACACGTCAATGGATATAATCTCTTCCAGGAAACCTTCCCCGAACCCCTCGTCCCCTCAATGCTCTCCAAACAACCTGGGCACACAGTGGTCCCAACCCCAAGTTGACATGAAGGTTTCTTTTTCTCCCTGCAAGTTCCTTGAAGGCAGGGATCATTGTCATCTCCCCATGCACCCAACAGAGTGCTAGGCACAAAGGTTCAACACTGCTGCTGCCCAAGAGAGATGAGAGGGACCAGCCCATGTGGCACTGCCCCAGGAGACCATTTACCTAGGTGGTACTGACTGACCCCCTTCCTTGTGCTCCACTCTACAAGCACTGGGGGAACCCAGAAGTGCAGGACATGCCTCTTGCCCTCAGGGAGCTCACTAGAGATCTGTCGGACTCAGCAAATCTGTGACGGGAGCATGTGTGTGCCTCAACTGCATCCCATTAGCCTGTGGCAGTGTCCCCTGCCTACTCTTGACTCCTGCTCCAGGTTCCCTCTGTCCACATCACATATTTCCTGTTCTGAATCCCCTTCTCTAGAGGCATATTTTGGATTGTAAAGTCACTTGGACTGGCACTGAAAAATGGACCTGCAGTGTCTTAATCCTAAAGAGAGAATTCTAGATACTATGGCAGAAATTGCTTCAAGAAAACACAGTGTGTATTTTACACTGAGGGACATGAGTCTTCTGAGGTCCCCCATGTAACTACCTGGAGTCACCAAGGAAATCTGTACTCCCCCCCCAAACCCCCACCTCCGGGTTGAGTTGTCTTCTCCCTCCCTTTGGCTATGAGGCAGCAAGCATTTGGCCAGGCTTCACTGAAAGAGAGGCCATCTCATCCCTTCTCCCTCTTGCTCCCGCCCACCCCCCAGGCGAGGAGTGTGGGCCAGAGCGAGGCTGGCAGGTGGCAGGGACATTCGGCTGCATGCTAATGGCCATCCAGCATCTGCAGCGAGACTGGAGACAAGCGCATGTCAGCGCTACGCAGATGCAGACCCGTTGCCAGGGGAATGGACTGGCTGGGAGGAGGGAGGAGGTGGGGGGGGGGGCTGTGGCTACAGCTATGTTGCTGCAGACACTGACCCAGCTCCTGGGAGCCCCCACACCTGTCCAGACACAAGGATCCTCGGTGGGCACTTTTTCCCAAGCTTTTTTTTTTTTTTTCTTTTTTTTTTTTTTAAGCAGATGTTTCACAGCCCCCGGGGTAATGCTGCTTCTCTCTTCCTCAGGGCTCTCAGAAGTGTCCAGGGCATCCAAACTGAAATGGACTGTGAAGGCTTTGCCACGTATGGCTAAAGGAACCAAGCCCAGGTCCTGTTGCCCTACGAATCTAAACCTATCTTTCTAGGTTTCAGACCCCAGGTGACATGGCCTTGGAGTACAGATCGGCTAAAGGAGGGGGTTAGGGGTCTCCACAGGTGCGCTGAGTGACCCAGAGCTGAAAGAGCCAAAGCAAAACACCAAGTGGCAATTACCACGAAGCCTGACCCACAGAAGTAACACTCACTCACTAACAGGCCCTGTGGGCTTCCACTTTGGAGAACGTCTTCCCTGATAACACTGCATGTGGGACCCTGAACATTCTAGAAAATGGCTGCATTGGCTCTTTCACACTGCACATGTGGATAGCCACGAATGCTTCCTAAGTTACCTCTGAACAGCATAACCTGGAATTAACGAATGGTCCAGTACTTGGACTCTGGACTCGGATCTCCACTTCTTGCGTGGGAAGCATCCCATACAGGCTGACCCAGGCCCCAGGAAGGACCGAAAGGGCGTCCAAGTCTCTTTTTTCACATGTGTGAAGGAGAAGGTATGCTCCCCAACCTCATTACCAGCTTATTTTGGTCATATCATGAATAGGCCAGGCTGGGAACCATACAGGACTTCCAAAGAATTAACGTTTTGTTTTTGTTTTGTTTTGTTTAGGCCACGGTGATCATTTCCAGACACATGTAAACCCAATGGACAAGAGACCCCCATCTCTACACGAAATTTATAGGAGGGAAGCAGGTAATCCCGACCAAGCATAATTCCCACAAGGTTCTCTTAATTCATCCGTAAGACACAGGTTTTTATTTTACCTTTTGGATTCTCTTTCACAATTTTGCATTAGATCTCTTCCTCCCTCTACCATTCTTGGGGGAGGGGGGGCGTAATGAAGAATGTTGGCTATTAAACACACGCTCATCCCCAGAGCTGTCACCTGTCCCCCAACAACTCTCCAATCCGGGTTCTTTTGTTGTTACCAAAATGAGGCAGGAAGGTTGGCGCTGGCCTTTCCAGCTGGGGGGAAGGAGGGGGCCTGGAGGCACGGACCGGTGGGGAGGGGGCGGAGGGAGCACCCAGCAGAACCTGTCAGCTCGGGGTCCATTTTGGAAACCAATCCAAAGACGAAATGGCAGACTGGCCTCTTGGGCTTTAAAATCGCCACCTCCCCGAAGCCAACACAAGCAGGGGGGAACCTCTCCAGACAAGATGCCATTTCAAGGCAAAGACGCTGCTCCGCGGACAACCTGTCCGTGCTCCCTCGGGGGAGGGGAGGAGGGGAGGAGGGGAGGAGGGGAGGAGGGGAGGAGGGGAGGAGGGGAGGAGGGGAGGAGGGGAGGAGGGGAGGAGGGGAGGAGGGGAGGAGGGGAGGGCTGGGCGTGCGGACCGACCGCGCACATTCCCGGTCTCCCCGCAGCGTCCTCCCCGCCCCCCCCCAGCCACCCGCACGGGCGCACCGGCCACCGCGCGCGGTTCCCAGGGCAGGGCCGATCTGCAGGTGGCAGCAGGAGCCGAGGAGGCCCCTCGAGGGCCGGGCCGACGTGTGGGGAGAAGGATGAAGGGACAGAAGAGAGGGCTTCGAGGAGCCGGCTGGCCGCCGTGCCCTCCGCCGCGCGCTGCAGAGGCCCCGGGAGGAGGGAGGAGTACAGAGCAGGGCGCACGGCTGGACAGCCCGGGGACACCGCCCGAGGAGGGAGGGCGGCCGGCGCAGCGCCTTACCTGCGGCCACCCCAGCCGGGGCCAAGGGCAGGAGGCAGGCGAGCCAGAGGACGTGGCCGAGGCGCGGCCAGAGGGCCGGGGCCATGGCTGCGCCCGGAGCGGCGGGAGCGCCGAGGGGACGCGGCTGAGTCGGCGGCGGCGGCGGCCCGCTCCTCCCGGCGCGCGGCGCGGGCAATGCGGGGAGGTGCGGGCGCGGCGCTCGCTCGTCCTCGCCTCGAGACGCTGTGGCTGCGCGCCGCCGCCGCCGACCCCGGCCCACGTCAGCCGCGCCGCGCCCCCTCCCCGCGTCCCGCCCTCCGCGCCGCTCCCCTCGCCGCACCCCTCCTTTCCCCTAGAACCCCCGCCTCCGGAGTCCGCGCTCCTGCAGGCTGCGCCGCCTCCCGCGCCCCCTCCCCTCCCCTCTCCCCCCGTACCCCTCTTCCCCCCCAGCCCCCCTCCCCTCCCCGGAGCCGCGCTCTTCCCGTCTGCGCCTCCTCTCGCACCCCCTCCCTTCCCCTCTCCCCCGGTACACCTCTTCCCCTCCCCTCCCCTCCCCGGAGCCGCGCTCCTCCTGTCTGCGCCCCCTCTCGCACCCCCTCCCCTCCCCCTCTCCCCCGGTACACCTCTTGCCCCCGCCCCCGCCCCCACCCCGATCCTCCCCTCCCCAGAGCCGCGCTCCTGCAGGTTGCGCCGCCTCCCGCGCCCCCTCCCCTCCTCTCTCCCGCCGGTACACCTCTTACCCCCCCAAGACCCCCCCGATCCTCCCCTTCCCTCCCCGGAGCCGCGCTCCTCCCGCCTGCGCCGCCTCCCCGCGTCCGCGCCCGCCGGCTCTGACTCAGCGTCCCCAGAGGCGCGCGCCCCGCTGCACAGCCGCGCGCAGGTCCCTTTGCATTCTTCTCCAGGTGCCATTTCCCCTCTTGACGCACACGATTCGGCGATGCGGCTCCTCATTCACGTGGAGCTGTGCGCCTGCCGGCCCCGGGGCAGAGGGCCTGCAAACGCCTCCTGTCCCTCCTGGGATGCACTACATACGCTGAGACTCGTGTCATTCCTCAGTTTACCCTCTCTGTGCCAGCTGTGAAACGGCTCATGCTCACAGCTGGGCCCACAGTGCCGTCGCTGTCTCGGAGGGCCTTGTGAGACTCAGGCGCAATGAGGAGTGGCCAGGCCCTTCCTTGGCCTGCCGCGATAAAGCGGAGCATGTCTTTCTTCCTAGAAGGTGGCTGTTCCTGTCTGGCCTTCAAGACTGGAAGCTGGCAGCCTGGATCCTTGTCCCACCTCTGCCTTTGCTTAACTCTGTACCTGGGCAAGGGATCCCACCTAGAGGGAGGGGAATTGGACGACCCCTCTGGCCTGGTGGGCCCGATGGACCACGACTTGAATCACAGCATGGGAGTGAAGACACCTACAGGTATGGCCTCTGTCTCTGTGACAGGTGTGGCCTCCACTGAAGATAGGCCCAGTGGCCACACTGCCATCTCACGCTAATGGAGGCCAGACAGATTTGAGTGACCCCCTCCCCCCCCCCAGGAAAGTTAAAAGTGCTAGACAGGGGTCACTGCTCAGTAGCATCAATCACCATCGTGGGGACAATACCAGGCCTATAAAGTAGGAGACTTTGGATTCTCCCTGAGAGTTATGTGACCTTGGGAAAGTCACTTTCCTCTGAGTCCCTCACTTTCCTTTTCTTTAAAATGGAAATTGTCCCGTAGTAAGAATAAAATGAGTTAATACATAGAACAGTGCTTCAGACATTGCACTCTATCAGTACTGGCTGTCATCATTAGAATTGCTTTCAGATCTGGGAGAGTTTTGCTTGTCCATCAGGAATTGAGAAAATTATGGTTGGAAAAAAATAGTATAGTAGTAATAGTAGTTTAAGGTTATAAACCGAGTTTCAAATATTTAACATTATTCAAAGGTTTGGTTCTTAGTGGCTTTTTTTAAAATTTTTTTTTAATTTTTTTATTATTTATGATAGTCACAGAGAGAGAAGAGAGAGAGGCAGAGACATAGGCAGAGGGAGAAGCAGGCTCCATGCACCGGGAGCCCGACATGGAATTCGATCCCGGGTCTCCAGGATCGCGCCCTGGGCCAAAGGCAGGCGCCAAACCGGCTGCACCACTCAGGGATCCCCTTGGTGGCTTTTAAAACAAACTTAATGCAGGGGCAGCCGGCTGGCTCAGTGGGTGGAGCATGTGACTTATTCTTGGGGTTAAATTGAATCCCCATGTTAGGTGTAGAAATTAATTAGAAATAAAATCTTCAAAAAAAAAGTTTTAGGGCCACCTGGGTGGCTCAGTCAGTTAAGTGTCTGCCTTGGGCTCAAGTCTTGATTTCTGAGTCCAGAAGTCAAGCCCCAAGTTGGGTTCTCTGCTTAATGGGGCGTCTGCTTCTCCCTCTGTGCCTCCTGTTCATGCTCTCTCTCAAATAAATAAAATCTTTTTTTTTTAAATAAAATCTTTTAAAAAATAAAAATAACCTACTAAATGCAGAAAACGAAGTAACAAAATTTAGCTTTTTTATGTGTAACTTGATTGGATTGAATAATAATTTTACAGTAGTCGCAGATAGCCTTATCTATGTTACAGAAGCCACCTGCAAAGGCCACCCTGAAACTGATGATCAGATTATGAGGTTATTGGGGGAAAAATACAGTATTCTGAGTATTTCCCCTGGCGAAATTATTACAGTATTATGAGTTAGTGAATTGGGGGAGGGGAAGTGGGAGGAACAGTTGTCTTTTTACATTGGGCCTTAAGAAAGTTGTCTCTGAGGAGGTACATTTGAGCTCATCAAAGACGACAAGGAGCCAGCTTTGTGCCTCTGAGGAAAACATTTCAGAGGTCTGAGGTGGGCATGAGGCATAGCAAAGCCACTATGGCTAGAACATGAAGAATGAAGTTGGGAGGTACATAAGGCCAGGGAATGAGTATGAGCTGCAAAGTCTCTGGCGGGTTTTAAGCAGAGGAGGGGTGTGATATAATTTCCCCAATAGGGATGGAATTGACAGTGTCTCTGACCTCCAGTTCAGGAGATAGACAAGAAAACAGGTAAAAATCAGGGATCTCTGGATGGCGCAGCGGTTTGGTGCCTGCCTTGGGCCCAGGGCGCGATCCTGGAGACCTGGGATCGAATCCCACGTCGGGCTCCTGGTGTATCTCCTCTTGCTTCTCTCTCTCTCTCTCTGTGTGACTATCATAAATAAATAAAAATTTAAAAAAAATCATAACAGTATGTTGGATTCTTTGCTAGGAGAAGGTAAGGCCAAGGGAAGTGTTGGGATTTTGCCAACAGTAGAGCTAAGCTTAACTATAGGTCTTCAGCCTGTGCAATTAATCTGAAACTTACCAAAGGATTTGTCTACCTCCTGCTTTTTTCTCCACCCCCTTCCCAACAAAGGTTAGTAAAGAACAGCTGTTTGCACACTGATTTTAGCCCTCAGATTATTCCACCTTCCCCAACTTTGGACCTATTTCTCTTGGGGGTGTTGGTGGTAGTAGTAGAGAGGATTTTGCTTGCCAGATCTTTTTCCATGGGGAAAAGATGTTCTGACCCATTTTATTTCTCCCAGCTCAGACATAAGTAAAAAAGACATCCACATAAAATCCCAGCACTTCAACAGATGTTTGTTCTTGAGTGGCAACATTTTTAAACATGCAAGGAGCATGCTTCTGAATAGGGCACCTTTCTTCCAAAATATCTTGCAGGTATTGCAAGCTGCATTTATTATGAGGTGTGAAATGTATCTATCTGGGAAGGGAACACAAAGACTTTGGTAACTTAGTGATGATGGGGGGTGAGGAGTTAAGATATTGTCAGGAAAGGGCAGGAGGTGGAGCAAGGTCTTGGAGGTGGTGGAGATAGGTCATCCCTTTAACCCTCTGTCCATCTAACATGGTAGCCATGGATTACCAGGAGCCAGATGCTCACTATTCAACCATTCTCCTTGATGGAGTCATAGAGGAGGCCCAACACTATTTTTCCCTTCTAAGGCCTCTTGGTCCAGCCCATGCCATCTCACCTGGACATCAGGGCGTTCTGCCCCACTCCCCCTCCTCATCACTGCTCTGTCCTGGCCTGAGACATCTGCCTGCCAGGTAGGAGCTTACAGAAAGAGATCCTCTGCAGTCCAGCCTCTGGGTGATGTGGCTGCAGAACAAATGATCAGGCTGGCCACCTCCGAGCAGAACACCAGGGCTTTCCTTTGCTTCCAGGGTCTCGTCTGTTTCCAGCCTTAGCGTTCCCAAGGCCCCTGCTTGCTTCTTCCCCTTTCAACCTGTTAACCACCCCAGGAAGGGAGGAGGGAGGAAACCCCGCTCGGCCAGCCACACTCAGTTCAGTGACGGACTCTTCCTAGGCCCGACTGCCGCCTGCTAAGGGAGCTGCTTGGGTACCCACCGCCGCGCAGCCGTCCCCGCGCTGCCTCACATCCTGCCCAGGCCCGGCTCCCACCGGAAGATTCCCGGCACCTGCAGGCCCCTCCAACCTTGCTGGCGGCCCCGCCCCCGCAGGCGGAGGTTTAAAGGGCCGGGCGGCTCCAGCCGGGTGCAGTGCCCCTCCCTGCTCCCGCCGCCCGCCCAGGCCGCACCCACTTGGGGGCGGTGCGCCCGGGCCTATTTCTCCCGCGGCGGGCGCGGCTGCTTTAAGCGGGGGCGGGACTGCACCGCGGCGGCGGCGGCGGCGGCGGCGGGGGCTTCGGCTTTGCTGGGGGTCGCGGGCTGGTTCTGCAGGGGGCCGGCCGTCGAGATCAGGGTAAGCGCGGGCCGGCGCGGGCGAGCGCGGGAGGGCGGCGGAACGACCCCGGGAGGAGCGCGCGGCCGCCCGAGCCGGGGCGGGGGGGAGGGCGGCGTGGGGAGGCCTCTGCGGCGCAGCGGCTCCGCGCAGCGACAGAGATAGGCTCGGTGCACCCGGTCCCCCCGGCCCTCCCCTCCTGGCCGCCGCCGGTGTCCAGCCCGGCCGGCCGGGGTCGGCGGCCGCCCTGTAGCCTCCTGCTGCTTGGCCGCGCTGGGGAGCTCGGGAGGCGGAGGGCCGGCGGCGCGAGAATTGGCCCTCGGCGCTCGCCGTAGCACGGCCTGGAGGGCGGACGCTGGGTGTCCGGAGACGGCGACAAAAGGAGGGAAGCGCAGAGCCGTTTGAGACCGGGGAGGGAGAGCGTGGGGTTGGGGCCTCGCTTCCCCAGAGGCGCCCCGGGCCAGCCAGGCACCTCCCGGCCTCCACGCAGGCCCCTGGCTCGCCGAGCCCGGCGCGGAGAACGAAGGTAGCGGCAGCGACAGCGCCCCCTCTGGCCCGGCGGCGCCGCCTCAGGCTCTCGGCGCGGCGCGGCGCTGCGGGGCGCTGCGGGGCGGGGCGGCGGGGCCGTTTGTCCGGGCGCGGGCGCTGCGCCGGCTCCGGCCTTCCCACCTGGGCCGGGACGCGGTGGCCCCTGGAGGCCAGGCCCGGGCCCTCGGCCCCCGGCGTCTTGGAGCCGCTCTCCCACTGACCGGCGTGATGGGCGGTGTTCCCTCCTCAGCGCCCCCCACCCCAGGCCCGGCGGGACGCTGGGCTGGGCCTCCGGGGGCCCCGCGGAGTGGAAGAGTGGATCACTTCGGTTGGGGGGGCGGGTCCAGGCCTTGAAGGAGTTTGGGCACGACCGCGAGGTTCGTAGGCACACGGGGAGGCCCCGACCCTGACTCTTGGGTCCCAGGGGTTGAGGGCCGGGGTGGGGGTGGGGGGCATTCTGTGTTTGGAGGGGGGCGTGTGACCTGAAGGAGGAAGCAGCCGTCGGGTCGTCCGGCGGGCCTGATGGAACCCCTCTTGGGTCTCAGGGCGAGAGGAGTGCGATAGAGCAGCAATCCGGCGTCTCCTCCGTGTTGGAGAAGTGCTTTTGGTGTCTCAGAGAGAGTGGCCCGTGGAGGCTCTGTGGAGTCGGGGTGTCCCCATCACCACTTGGGGCCGAAGAGTGCGCTGCTGGGGAGGGCTTCCGGTACGGAGGGCTTTTGAAAGCCCTGCAGGAGGAAAAGATGAAGTCCTGAAGATGCCTCTTGACGCAGAGTGGAATTAAACGGTTATATACACAAGGAAGATAGGTAAAAGCAAATTCAGTGGGTTCCCAAGATACTTCTGTGAGTGGTCCTAAAACAAACCGGGTCTCCCTCTATATATAATGTGTCAGTCAGCCTGGAGAGGTAGTTCTTGAAGTGTGATGGCCAACAACTTGGAACATTCATTCAGAGAAGCATTTTCTAAGTTCCTGCTTTTGTGCAAGCAAAACTTAACTGCTTCCTGGGCCCCTCCCTGAACCACCGTCTCTGGGTTGTGGTTGGAGGTCCCACCTTGGGCACCTGATGATCCTTGTGCACACTGAAGCCTGAGAACCAGTCACCCAGGGTAGCGGTTGTCCAATCCAGTCAGCTGCCTGTTTGCTGCTGCTGCTGCTGTTGTTTTTAAATATTTTTAATTTTAATCTCTACACCCAGTGTGGGGCTCAAACTTAGAACCCCAGAGCCTGCAAGAGTTGCATGGTCTACAGGCAGAGCCTGCCAGGCGCCCCTCAGCTACCTGTTTTTAATACAGCCTGTGAACGAAGAATGGTTTTTAAGTTTTTAAGTGGTTGAGAAAACGTCAAAAGAAGAGTAATGTTTCGTGATGTTTGAGAATTATGTGAAATTCAAATGTAAGTGTCCATAAATTAAAATTTTATAGGTCACAGCCATGCTCTTTCATGTATGTGTGTCCATGCTATTTTCTGGCTGCAACAGAGCTAAGTAGTTGTGGTAGAGACCACAAAGGCTGAAATATTTATTGTGTCTGGTTTACAGAGTTTGCCCATCCCACAGTCTAGGGAAAGAAGGATATACAGTAAGGGGAGGGGGGCGCCTTTGATTATAAAAATCATGTTTAGAAATTAATAGGTAAAATGGATGTAAGTTTACTTTCAAAAAAGCAGAGGGAATAGTATTGTGGGCATTTAAAAAGTATTTTGCTTAATATAGTCATTTAGGTAAGATTTTCATAGAGACTGTGAAGCTGTGCCTTCAGTAAGTTGGCTAACCTTACGCTCCTTTTCATAGGCTGGGTGAACTCATGGACCTGATGCTTTTCTCTTGAGAAAGAAACCACTCAAAAGAAAAATGGCATTTGTTGCAACACAGGGGGCCACAGTGGTTGACCAAACCACGCTGATGAAAAAATACCTTCAGTTTGTGGCAGCTCTCACTGATGTAAATACACGTGAGTTGATCCTTTTTGTCATTAAAAAATGTGTTATCGTGGTTCATCTGTCTCAGTTCAGATGGTGTGCACGTTGAGAATAAAGAGTAATGTTGGCTTGTATCCTAATTTTCCTATTCTCTGCCTTGTGGAGAAGCAAAGTGATGAGCATTATTGGCTAGAGCCCCAAAGAGGCACATGTGTGTATGTGTGTGTATGTATGTGTGTCTGTATCCTTGTCTGTGCATGCACATGTATGTCTGGGAGTACGAATGTGTCTGACTGATTATAGGGAACTAGTCTATGTGCCTTCTGTTGGACGATGACAGTCAAACTGATAAGATCTGATTGCTTCTCTTAAACATTAAATAATTTTATGAAGATCCTTGACATAATTTAAATTACCTGATAACTTGTTTTGTCATTTACAGCTGATGAAACAAAGTTAAAAATGATGCAAGAAGTTAGTGAAAATTTTGAGGTATGAACTTACTATATATTTTTTTGTTGTGAGGTAAATATTCACATGTGCTTCCCAATTGCTTCTCTGTTAATCTTAGTAGTGAATCAAAAACCATTCTCTCTGTTAATGTGATTTATTGTATTTCACAACTGATATGAGATGTGTGCACGGTATTGTCCAACTATTTTTTTTTTAAGATTTTATTTATTTATTATGAGAGACACAGAGAGCGGCAGAGACACAGGCAGAGGGAGAAGCAGGCTCCATGCAGGGAGCCTGATGCAGGGCCCCAATCCTGGGACTCCAGGATCACAGACGCTTAACCACTGAGCCACCCAGGTGCCCCTGTCCTTACACTAGTGACCGTGAACCTCAAGTATCATTGAGGGATGTTGCTTTGGTTTTGGTGGTTAAACCTTTTTCAGTTTTGAGGCATATACTTTCAGGATGCAGCCAGACTGAAGTTGTGGATTCATTACTTTCACATAATAAATGTGTACCACTGGGTACAGAGAGCAGGACATCACTGTGGCTCTGTTACTTAGCAATTGCATGATCTTGAGCATTTTCTCTCTTCTGAGCCTCACGATCCACAATTTCCTGGTATCCCATGGGTCCCTGGGCTCTGTTCACTTTTCTTTGGTCTTCTCTTTGTTCTTTAGATTGGATGATTTCTGTTCTCTGCCTTCAGGTTCATTGACTGTTTCTCTGTCCTCTCCAGTTGGCCAGGAGGTTTTAAAGTTTCAGTTTATTTTTTATAAAATTTTTTTTATTTTAGTTTTTGTACTTTCAGTTTTGGCATTTCTGTTTGGTTCTTCTTTCGATTTCACTACTTCACAGAGATTATCATCACATACCAACATCATTTTGTTGTTGTTATTCTTAGACCATTTTATAACGACTGCATTAAAGTCTTTGCTAAATGCAACATTTGGGCTAGATGAGGGTTAATTACTGACTCTTGGTCACATGATCCTGCTTCTTGCATTGTCTAGTAGTTTTTGACAGTATGCCGAATACTGTATATGAGGCCAGGGGACTCTAGATTGCTACCTCCCTCTGAAGAGTCCTGATATTTTGATTGTGGTAGGCAGTTAACTGGTTGATCTCGAACATACATGGGCTTGGTTTTATGCTGGGGCACAGAGGATCATGGGAAGGCTAAGGTATTCCTTGGGTCTCTAACCTGGCGGGATTCACCCTTCAAACCCTGGCTTCCCATGGGTATCATCAGAGGTTGATTTTAGGCTTGGCTTGTTTTAGAGGCCTAGAATAGGCCTTACTCGAGGGCATGGTCCTTTCTCAGCTGGATGTCTGGGGTGTTAAAGAGGTGTTACTGAAAGTGCACTGTGCTTAGGCTGGAACCCCAGCATCCTCCAACATTGTTAAATCTCTGATACCTCTTCGTCTCTCAGTCCCAAAGCTGTCCCTGTCCGGTAAGCTCCAGGTGGTCTTTCCCCCTCTAATATGTGCAGTCCAGCCCTCTGTCAAGGTCTCAGAGACTCAGAGAAGACCATGCCCTGTAGTTCCTGTTTCTCTGGAGCTCTGCTTTGCAGATTCCGGCCACTTGAACTGTTTGGAACTCTGGTGTTTGCTGCTCAGCTCAGCAGGTCCATCCTGCTGACCTTGGGTGTCAGCCTGCCACACACCAGTCAGGACATCTGTACCCAGGCAGAGAGCCACGGTGATCATATAATGTCCCCTGCTCCCGGAGATTGTGGTCTTGCACTGCCTCTTCTCCAGTACCTGAAAACCATTCTCTGGTTTCTTGTCCAACTTTATGGTTAGTTTTGTGCTATTAGTTTCATGGGCAGGAGAGAAGATTTTATTTATTTATTTTTTATTATCTTTAATGTGAGGATAATAAAATATTTTTAAGAGAGTTAATGTGATTAAGAAAAACAGATAAAATGTTTTCAGCTTCAGGCATGGCCATTTGGACTACAAAGGATCAAATAAATGCTGGTGCAGGAATGAATCAGTGCCCTTCTCTGGAGCACTGGGTAGTATTTCCGTTTGGTGGTTTTATTTTAAGTAGATGTTTTTTAGGACTTGTTGCGTTGAACTGAGCTGGGAAAATAAATCCTGAGATATTTAGAGATTGAGCTAAAGAGCTTTCTCTTTTGCCCAAGCTGCTAACGCAAGCTGTTAAAAAAAAAAAAAAAAAAAGGTAAAGAAAACCCAAAAAATGAAAAAAAGGAGGTGGGAGGTAGAACATGATTGGCTTGTGTTCTGCGTTTTTGGAAGAACTGATAAGTGAGAACCAGAGCCCCAGCGTTTGAAAGGATGCAGTCCGTCCTGGAGGAGCTGGCAAACCTTGAGAAACAAGCACGTATGTCAGGCGTCTGAGTGCGGGCCTGGATCAAGTGTCCGACCTTTTCTCTCCTGTTTCCTGTCTGCCAGTTAGCAAGTTAATTTCTGACTTTGGTCACAGTCACATTGATCAGACTCCCAGAACTAAAGTCAGTGGAGCAATGTACTTGGGCTTTTGAAAATCATGACTTTGGAAATCCGTAGGATATAAACATTTGCCTTAAATGAAATTCAGATGACTAAGGCCTTCAAAGAATCAAATACTAGAATGACCATCAGTAGGTAATTCTAAGTTAGCACCACTACCACCCCAGAAAAATACCAGAATGAGGGGACTGAAATTAAAAAAATAAAATAAAATAAAATAAAAGCCAGTGCTTACAGGAGTCTTAGAAACACATTTCACTAAGCACTTAGGAATAAAATTGTGGGCCAAGTAAATGTCCTGTGGGCCATCTTTCAAGATAGGAGCTAAAGAAACCTCCAAGTTAGAACTCCTGTGACAAATTCATGTGGATCAAAAAGCTGGGAGCTGAGTTGAAATCCTGGCAGAATAACCAGGCAGCTTGTGAATGAATCTTTTTTATCAGAGGAATCTGAAACTCCTGTTTTGAAAATTTGGAAGCCGCAATCAAATGGGCCTCTGTGCAGATGAGCTTAACTTCTTGGTAACTTTGATAATGATACAATGGGAATTTTCTTCCTTGAGTTTTTGAATATGGATATTTTGTAAAAAGTCTTAAGCTTTGGGGACGAAAGTTGAAATACACACACACACACAGGCTCCTGTTCCCAGTGAATTCATACACCCTACTTGGGGAGAGGCTGGGGGCTGCCGGAGGACTTCTCCCATGGTGTTCTGTGCGAATGGAGCCCTGGGTGGGTCCTGGGAGCCTGGTGCTCAGGCACACGTTCCAGGAATCACACTATTTTCTTTCCTGGCTCCTGTGGCAACCCTTTTCTGGTTTTCACCTGTTTCTCTCTCTTCCTTCATAGACTCCTCTTCCAGGATTACCTTATAATGGTAGACAACCCCACATCTTTATCTGTACCCCCAGTGAGCGTCTGGACTGTCAGACGCTTGTATTTAATTAACTGCCCATATGTGTCCTCTCAAGGACTTGTCAGGCTAGCGATAGTAACAGTTGAACCCCTTGCTCTTATGCTCCCACCTTCTGCCATGCTCAACTAGTTTTAGTGCCTTCACATCCATACTTTTTTTTTTTTTACATCCATACTTTCTTATAATTTTCTGCCTTTGCAATGGCTTTCCTTAGAACCTTCTTCATTTCCACTTTTTTCATGAGGTTAACTCCTGCTGGACTTCTAGGTCGTAGTGTAAACTTCGCTGCTTGAGGAAGGGGTTCTGTGTCCTTGGTTCCATCCAGTACATTGTGGTCTCTTAGTTGCCAGTGCTTCTTCTATTATAATTCTGTACTGTTCTTTTTATCTGTATTCCCAGCATATGACTGCCTCCCGCATCTCTGAGGGCATAAATAGTATCTACTTTCTTCCTTTTTATGTTTTTTTTAAAAAAGATTTATTTATATGTTTTTAGAGAAAGTGCACGTGTGCAAACATTGGGGGGGTCGGGGAGCAGAGGAAGAGTGAGATTCCCAGGCAACTCCCCATTGAGCACAGAGCCCAATGGATGGCTCCATCTCATGACCCGGAGATCATGACCCGTGCGAAAACCAAGAATTGGACGCTCAACCAACTGAGCCACCTGCACATCCCTCCACTTTCTTCATTTTATCTCCATCGAGCACATGATAGAGCCTCACTGAATGAGCAAGTGAGGCCTTAATGGGGAAAGGACCAGGCTGTTAGAGACACTTAATTTGGAAACACTTCTCAAGCTTTTGAAACAATATTCAGCAAGCTTTATAACCTCTCTGAGCCTCTTTATCAATGAAATGGAGATAATACTTACCTTAGGTTTGTGAGGACTGAGTGAAAAAGAGTAAAAATACACAGGACGGCAGTTAGCACACAGGTGATCTGGTAATATTGCCAGACGACAATGAGCATTTACCTTAGAGCATTTGCTGTGTCTTAAATTAACTCATGTAATCTTCATGTGATTACCTAAGACAGTAAATAATATGATACTCAACAGAGGGGACACTGAGGCACAGAGGCTAGGTAACTGCCAGAGGTTCCCACTTTCTAAATGGGATCCAGAAACTGCTCTAGGAGCCATTTTATGTCACTGTCTCCAGACTATGGGGTCATTTCCAATTCTCCTTTTAAAGTCAGTGCTGGGAGAAATAATGGATTAGGTTAGATTATAATCTGATGAATATAGATTTGACAACTCAGCTTTTCAGATTAGAAAAAGGTACCAGTTTGTTTAGGCTCTTTTTCATTTTCCACTTGAAGAGACTATGATCTAGAAGCTAAATGTCTTTTCAGAGATCTCACGCTTAAGATGTGGTAGAGCCAGCCTCTAAAAGAGGCTCCAGATTCCACATTTTCCACAGCATTAGTATTTCTACTTTTAACATTTAACAGTTTTAACATTCATTTTGCATCTTAAATTGGATTTCAGGAGCAATGATCATTTTAATTAAAACTGTGTTGTAACTGAAATGTCTAAAAGTATTAAAAATTGTTGGCTTCACTACAATGTTTTGTATTTTCTTGAGGTTATAATATGTGAATTTGAAATGAAAATGTGTACACAAACTTAATGGCGTTTTCTTTTATTTTTGCACAATTAGAATGTAACCTCATCTCCACAATATTCTACATTCCTGGAACATATCATCCCTCGATTTCTCACATTTCTTCAAGATGGAGAAGTTCAGTTTCTCCAGGAGAAACCAGCCCAGGTAATCCATTGAGGAACATCAGTGGTGATGGAGGTGGGGGGAGGGGGGAATGTCATGCTGTAAGATTGTAAACTTTTTATGAATTTAAACAACTGAGAAAAGGTGGGGCTCCACTTCAAAATAAGAGTGTTTTTGTCACATAAGGATGACCTTGTCCCCAGCCATGCCTCCTCAGTTAAATTTGGTTTTAAGTCGTTCACATTTGCCAACTGGTGACGTGGGTACACTGTTCATTACAGATGAGTTCAAATATCCACAAAAAAGAAGGAATAATCCTTTAATGACCCTCTCCATAGCTACTCCCTGACTCTGCTCTTCTAATTTGAGTTCTCATAACTTCTGACCAGTTTTATCTATACCTCCACCCACTCTGTACACTCCCCTCCTTACCATGATCATTTTAAGCGTCTCCTATAAATGTTTCAGTGTCTCTTAAAAGTAACTCTTTCACTAGCATTATGGTAATTTTTAAAGTTACTGCCAAACAAAGTATTTTTATGTTGTATCAGTTGAAAGTCTAGATGCTTGACCTACCTTTCAGTTGTGGGCTCCATGGACCAAATCCTGAAAACTTGGTCAGCTTGTGATGTAATCATTCCTTGGGCCCAAGAGAATCAGGAGAGAGGATTGTAGGAACCAAACCCATGATGGAGGGAGATCCCAAACCAGGTTCAGTTTGTGTTGTGCTCTTTCATGCAAAATCCATCCCGACATTCACACACTGGTACCCTTCTGCTGGAAATAATGGTTTCATTGTGAAAGAGGGAAAGTTTGGCTTGGTAGGTTTGGTGCACAACTGTAGGGGTCTTGAAAGTAATGGTTTGTGGTACGTACTTAGGATAACATTTAAGTAATTCACAGGACCGTTTCTGAAATGGGGTCCATCTTGTCATTTGATGGTTCCCCGTGCTGGGTGCAGATAACTGTGTAACTTACGGAGTGTGAAAGAATTACTTTGGGATTCTTGAAGGATTTGATTTTTACATTTTTAATTTTTCCTCACCAGCAACTGCGGAAACTAGTACTTGAAATAATTCACAGAATACCAACCAACGAGCATCTTCGTCCTCATACAAAAAATGTTCTGTCTGTGATGTTTCGCTTCTTAGAGGTAATCTTTGAGAATTCTTGTTATTTAACCATTTCTAGGTTGTCAGTGGTTTTCTTACTGTAGAATCTAGTACTGCACAACTGCTTCCCTTTCACTAAAGCTCTGATTCACATGAGTAAAAATTTTCTTAATGTCCATTTTCCACCATTTCGCCCACCAAATTACTAATAAATATTATTATTGAAGATTTTTTTTTTTTTTTTTTTTTTTTTGAGTCAGCAGGGAATTGACTAGACACAGTGGAAATCTTTAGAAAGGGTTGGGTCAAAAAAAGAAAGAAAGGGTTGGGTCGACAGACTCGAGTGCAGGGCTCTTTGGCTTTGTGCTACTTCAAGCACAGTAAATACTCAAAAGAGTTTCTCAAATTCTTCAGGTGAATTTATTTGGTACCTGTTATATTTGCCTCTAAAATTGTTTTCTTACTGTTCTTAGCCTTGATATGTGTAGAATTCTGTTGTTTCTGGGCCCCTTGAAAAGATGAGCTTTATAGGGGATAGAGTTGGATTCAGATCCTAGCTCTGCCATGTGTTAGGTGTATCATGTTAGCCATGTGGCTTACTTTCTTTTAGCTTTAGCTCCCCTAGGTAAGATGTGGCTCACACCCCATTCAGAGAGTGTAAAGTGTTTATCAGATGGTCCAATGAAAACATAGTGGGTTTTTTAATTTTTTTATTTTTTTTTTATTTGAGAGAGAAAGCATGAGCAAGAATTGGGAGAAGGAGAAGCAGACTCTCCACTGAGCAGAGAGCCCAACATGGGGCTTGACCCCAGGATCATGACCAAGCTGAAGGCAGATGTTTAAGTATCATTTGGACCATTAAGACCTTTGTTCATGGTGTGACTTGTCTTAAGTGCCAGTTACTCATCTGTCAGAGTGTTATTCTCCAGAGCTTACTGGGCGGCATACCCTTTAGATGGTCCACCAAAGACCTCAAAAGCTTCTTATCTGAGACAACTATTCTGTGTTCTCTGTTCAATAAGTCAAATCTGAGTTAGCTGATGTAGGGTGTGTATACAGAAAAATGCTTAGCGAATGGTCAGTAATCTTTAGATTAAAATAACCTCAGAAGTATAACTTAAAAAACATTTTTTTTTTAGACGGAAAATGAAGAGAATGTTCTTATTTGTCTAAGAATAATCATTGAGCTACACAAACAGTTCAGGCCGCCTATCACACAAGAAGTAAGTGCTTATCCTGATTACGTTTATAAAAGTGTGTCAGTAGGTTTTTTTTCCACCATGTGATTTATTTATTCTCTTAGAATTGACAGGACACATGCTACTTTCAAGAAAAGGATAGCCTAAGTTTGGGGGAAATTCTTTATGGGTTTCTTTTTTTTTTTTTTTTTAAAGATTTTATTTATTTATTCATGATAGTCACAGAGAGAGAGAGAGAGAGAGAGAGAGAGAGAGGCAGAGACACAGGCAGAGAGAGAAGCGGGCTCCATGCAGGGAGCCCGATGTGGGATTCGATCCCGGGTCTCCAGGATCGCGCCCTGGGCCAAAGGCAGGCGCCAAACCACTGCGCCACCCAGGGATCCCTCTTTATGGGTTTCATAGTGACTTTTTTCTTGTCAATGTTTACATAAATATTTGGGTGAATTTGTACATTCATTGAAATTTAGTAAACTACCAAACTGGCAGAGCTTTGTGGGTAATTCTGGTATTTACAGGCCTGGTATGCTAGAAGGCTCCAGTCATTTTATGCTCTGCAGGGGTTTAAGATGTGGGTTCTGAAGTCTAGTGGGATCATCTAAAGGGCATACCAGTTCTGAAGTCAGAACTGGATTGGAATCTCAGCTCTGTAGTTAGTAGGTATCGACATTGGTAAGGTTTTAGCCTTTTGGAGCCTTTTCCATAAAATGATACTCACAGGACATATCCTCAAAAGGTATCTTGAGGAATTAAATTTTTTTTTTAAACACATATAATCTGTATATTCTGGCAAACATACCCCCTCCCTGAGATGCCTTCTTTTTTATACTGACTCTTTATTGGTTCAAATTATATGTGGAAGAGTTCATAGAGGGCAGTAATAGCTTTTGTATAACAAGAGTGGAAAGTTCGTCAAAACTCAGGTCTTCATTAAGGAAGTCATATAGGAATAAAATATAAATGTAATGAGTGTGGGAAAACCTTTGATTCTAGGTCCTATTTTATGTGACACCAGAGAACTTAGAACCAGTTAAGTATGTAGGGATGCAGTAAAAAGGGAAACATGAAGATTTCCCATTTGGAGTCAGGATCCTTTAGTTGATTTTGAGCGTATCAGGAATAAACCCCATGCTTTTCTGACTGCACTTTGATTTTCCGTCTGGAAATGCCACTCAGGAGTTTTTGGTTGAAGTTTTAAAGATGGATGAGAAGGCCTTACCACCCTGAGATTTTTGAAGAATTAAATATAGAGTGATTGGTACCCACATAGTAAGCACTGAATATGCTGTGTTAGCTGTAATTACAGTTTTCTTCTGTTGTGAACCTTACTAAGTGCCTATTGTCGATTATTTTGAAATTAAAAGAATAAAGATGAAGTAGAATTCCCATTACCTGAAGAAAACTGTTTAATGTCTTGATTTTTGTTCCTTTTCCTATCTTAGGTATATTTGCTACATAAATTTGATAATATTGCATTTGACATTTTATGTCTTGTTTCCCTTCACATTGTATAAGAGTATTTTCCAATCATAAAAAGTTCCTTATAAAGGAAGTTTTTCATGGGTGCCTAATAGTCTTTCTTATGATGCCCTTGTGTTTGGATATTTAAGGTATTTCAAAATTTTTATTTTAGGACTTTGCTGAGTGTCTTGTTGACAGTTCAGATTATTTCATGGACTGGGTTTGTAATAGTAGGATTATCAAGTCAGAAGTGTTAATGCTTTAATGCTTCTGAAATTGTTAAGGCGATTTCCAGAAAGGTTTGAGCACTTGACACTTCCCCTGGTAGTATGGGAGAGTCTCTCTCCTGTTGGACTCTATCTTGCAGGGTGTAGCAGTACTTTTTGAAAGGCAAGAAGTGGCATTTATTTTAATTTTCATTCCTTTGCCCTTCCTGAATTAGAAACTTATTTCCTTTGTGTTTCTTTTTTGGCTTGTCTGTATTTTGAGTCTGACATTTTTCCTGCCAGTTTTATGAGTTCTAACATGTTAATACTATTAATGTTTTTGCTACCCACTATGAGCGTTTTCTGTTGATAAATATCTTCCTTACACTCTCTTTTTAAAATTTTATTTTTAGATACATCATTTTTTGGATTTTGTGAAACAGATTTACAAGGAGCTTCCAAAAGTAGTGGTATGTTTTTAATATTGACTTTCTTACTTATATTCATTTATTTCCTCATTCCAAAGGGAATTTGGAATATTTGGGTTGAAAGAGTAACCGAGGGGAATGCTGATTTTAGAATGAGGAGTAGTTAGTGGTGGTCAAAATGTAGGTTAATACATCAGCATTTAAAAGAATTCTCTTGCTTTCACTGTTTAAATACATTATTTTTGACATAAAAGCAATAATATATTTTTATTGTAGAAATTTGCGACAAAACCAAGGCAAATTTGTAAGCAATCATTGATGTTGAAGTTTTGTTTTTTCACATTTTTCATGTTTTTTAAAGATGGTTGTATTCCTGTTGTGAAGCCTTTTTCGGGAAGTGGTGTACACTTTCAGCCTCCTTTTCAGTATCCTTAAAATTCTTTCCAATGTTCAAAGAAGTCTTTCTAACTGGCGTCAGAAGTGTGGGGACGGACATGGTGTGCCTGAGGGTGTGCTCCTCCCCACCTTACTCTGGCTTGCAACAACCAGTTTGGAACATCCTCCGGAACATTTCTGTTGGGGGTCCTAGTTCTTAGTGGCCCCATAACTTCCTGTCCTATGCATGTACCTGGACTGTCTCCGTGGTGCTGCTTTTCCAGATTTTCAGCTCCTGTCATAAGTAATGGTAAAAATCATTGTGCGTAAATCTCTTCGTAAGTCAAGAGTTTTCTAAAGATTTTTTTTTTAATTTAAAAACAATTTTTAAAAAATTAATGAAGTAAAATGGACTCCTTTGGTATTTTAAGGATTTTTTTTAATTAATTAATTATTATTTATTTATGACAGTCACACACACACACAGAGAGAGAGAGAGAGGCAGAGACACAGGCAGAGGGAGAAGCAGGCTCCATGCACCGGGAGCCTGACGTGGGACTCGATCCCGGGTCTCCAGGATCGCGCCCTGGGCCAAAGGCAGGCGCCAAACCACTGCGCCACTCAGGGATCCCCTTAAGGATTTTTTTTAAAGACTTTATTTATTTATTCATGAAAGACACACAGAGGCAGAGACATAGGTAGAGGGAGAAGCAGGCTCCCCTGTGCGGAGCCTGATGCGAGACTCAATCCCAGGACCCTGATATCATGCCCTGAGCCAAAGGCAGACATTCAATCACTGAGCCACCCAGGTGCCCCTGTTTTAAGGATTTTAACTTAAGAATGTGTAAAACTTAATTGAGTTCTGGGTTGCCAAGTCCTGTCAGCCTGTCATTTCAGCCAGAAAAGCTGCTGTTTGTCAGAAGCTGTTTTATTTAACATAAAGTCCAAATTACATTTAGAACTGAGGATGGCAATGAGGCCCTGGCTTTTAAAAATGTCTGTGCTTTGTTGTGGTTCCTGTCTTTGTTCTCTGAAGGAGACTTTGGAAAGTGGACTCAGTGGGGCCTAGCTTCTGGGTTCCTACCACTAGAGGCATGGGCTACATGAGGTAGTAATGTAGCATGTCGTGCATTACGTCTATCACCAGCTGGGAACAAAGGTAGAAAATACTTGGGCAAGTTTTCGTTTTCCATTGTTGGGGTAGAGAATATTGTCACTGCCGTGTTACCTTCACCCATAGAGGACTCAAAGTTATGGCATCTGTGTGACAGAGACGGGTATAACGTTGGATTTCTTCCAGCACAGGTTGGGTGTGTTTCATTGAGAAATATTGTGTCTGACATGAGGAAGAATGACTTCCACTCTTTTTATGCAGAACCGCTACTTTGAGAACCCTCAGGTGATCCCTGAGAACACAGTCCCTCCCCCGGAAATGGTTGGTATGATCACAACAATTGCTGTGAAAGTCAATCCAGAGCGTGAGGACAGTGAGACGAGAACAGTAAGTTTTTTTCAGTTGTTTTGCTTTGTTTTTATTCCTGTCTTCTGTACTGGGTAGAGGAAAATAATGAGATACGGACTTTTTATGTATATTTTTTAGTATATTGTGGGTTTTTTTTCTCTAAACAGTTGGGGCATTTAAGATAACATAAATGTGTGTGCCTGAGAAAGCTTCACTGATTCTTAATGCAACCCTGAAGTGCTGAACGGAAACTAGTGGAAATCCAAAATCACCTATTGGAAAGACAGCTGCCCAGCCGAGGGGATCGCTGCTCCATCCTTAGCCCTGACATTAACAAAGTCCCTTTAAAGCTACATATATTTAAGAAAAAAAAGTTGATTTTAAAAAATGAAAAAAAATAAAGCTACATATATAAATTTCTACCTCGGTACCTGAGAGTGTGGGCTCTGGGGACAGAAGCTTGGGGACCATGTTCCAGCACCACCATTGGGCTTTTTGACTGTTGCAAAGCATATAACATTTGTTCTAGCTTAATTTTCTCTCTCATTATCTGAGAGCCCTGTCATGTGGAATTTTGTGAAGGTCATACTGGTGTTGTCTGCAGGTAATACATTGTATTGGATGTATATGGTACACAGGTAACCTGTACTGAGCAATTACGAGGCCTGTTTTCAGGATTGAGTTAAGAATATCATCTATATTTGTTTTATAATTTTGCAGAATGTTTTGATTTGTGCTAGGGTAAACAAGAAACTGCATTTTGAAGCTTTCATTCCTTTTCTCTTCTGGAACCAGAAACTCATTTTCAGTTTCAGTCATTCTTTTCTTTTTTGTCTGCCCCTGCCCATTGTCCTGACATTTTCTGAGTCTGACATTTTGCTTACCTGCGCTGGGAGTTCTTATGTCAACATTAAAACTATTAAATTTTTTAAAATATCATAAACATTCTGTGTTTAGAAGTATATTTGAAACTAGGTAAATTTGTACTTTCTGATGTTGTTCTTTTGAATCAATTAATAGATACTAATTTAAAATTTCTTCAAGTGGGGATCCCTGGCTTGGCACCTGCCTTTGGCCCGGGGGGTGATCCTGGAGTCCCGGGATCGAGTCCCATGTCGGGCTCCCTGCATGGAGCCTGCTTCTCCCTCTGCCTGTGTCTCTGCCTCTCTCTCTCTGTGTCTCTCATGAATAAATAAATAAAATCTAAATAAATAAATAAAAATAAAATTTCTTCAAGTGATTTGAATGTCTAAGTTTTGACAAATTTTTCTGATGTTTTTACAACATCAGAAAATAGACAAACCAAAGGAAATAGACAAACCTTTATATTAAATGATAGTTCTTTGTGCTTTGTTTTCAAAATAGTTTGGCTCTTTCACCACAGGTATTTACAAAGATGTGGCAATTCTTTCCATTTTGCTGGGGTGAGGCTAGTAGCAGGCTCTTTTAAGTGCCATAGTGATAACCGTGGTCCTGCTTGCTTCTCTCTTACAGCATTCCATCATTCCAAGAGGATCTCTTTCTCTAAAAGTGTTGGCAGAATTGCCCATTATTGTTGTTCTAATGTATCAGGTATGCACATTGCTTATTAGTTTCTTGGGTTTGGGGATTCTTATTTTATGACAAAGTTCATATCTAATTTTCTGTGGCAAATGGAAGATGCGTGTGATGTACACATGCTGACTAATGTAATGAATCTTAGGGGTTTTTTGGTATGCCAAATTATTTTGCTGTAGCCTAGTGTAAGAGCATGAAAATCTGCTGTGTTTGCTTTTTTAGCTCTACAAACTGAACATCCACAATGTTGTGGCTGAGTTTGTGCCCTTGATCATGAATACCATTGCAATTCAGGTGTCTGCACAAGCCAGGTGAGATTTCTGTGGACAGCAACATGGCTGACTGCCACGGTTCTTTAATTCCAAATAAAAATATACTTGCTGTCATCTTTTGTAAGACATGGAAATTCTGGGTGATAACATTTTGGTCAGATGATACGCATTTTTGACTTTTTGAGCTTACATTTGAATAATGATGTGAATAGTTTTAGTTTCTTATTTTGAAAAGATGAGCTAATATTTTGGGTTTTTGTGTCTTGTGAATTTAGAACTATCATTAGGTGTTACTGTGCTCACTCCCAGCTGTGGGATAGACAAGCCTTGCCACCTTCAAGCCCAGTTCTTGCTGTGCCTTTCAGCATGACTGCTAAAATGTTCTCTACCCCTTGTTCCCCCTCACCAATCATTCAACGTGTGAACTGTACATATTTATCTTTGGAAGCCCCAGTGAGGCTTCTTCTCAAACTTACGAGCATCCTCTTGAGGCCTTTGTCACTCACTCTCTTGACTGCTGCCCATCTGGCTTTGGGTCATTGGAGGGGGGATCTGAGGGTGAATCAGCCGTAACAATCCCTGGTGGCCCTAACTGGGGTCTTTCATGGAGCAGACAGTCCCTGATAGAGTCTGCTGGCCGAGTGGGTCAGCCTGGCATTGGCTCTGGGATGCACATTGCAGCTGCTCTGGAATGGTTTCGAGAGCCGCTTGCTTTATGCCTTTAAACCCTTTGCATTATTTGGAACTGCACACAAATGTAGAATGTTTACAGTTGGTGCTGTGTTATGATCTGTGTAGAAATCATGCTTTTAGGACTTAGTCATTATTATAGGCTTTGATTAAATCTAACACCACCTAAAGAGTTAAGAGCTAATACTGTAAATTCTATTCACTTCTCATTTAGGCAACACAAGCTTTACAACAAGGAGTTGTATGCTGACTTTATTGCTGCTCAGATTAAAACATTGTCATTTTTAGCTTATATTATCCGAATTTATCAGGTAAGTTCATTAACTTTTAAGTCAAGTGTACTGAGATATAATTTACATGCAATAAAATACACCTTTTGCAGATACACAGTTCTGCAAATTGACAGATGCATACAGTTAGTAAACCCCACCCCCACCCCCCAAACGTAGAATCTTTCAAAGTTCCTTTTACACGTTCATAGTCCATTTTCTCCCCAGTCCCTGGCAAACACTGACTTGCTTTGTGGCACCTAGTTTTGCGTTTTCCAGATGTCAAAAAAATGACTTGGGTAATGTATATAACCTTTTGAGTATCACTTTCACTTAGCAGTAGCACTGAAATTTATTCTTGTTATTTTATTTTTATTGGGGTTAGTTGTCTTGGTCTGTCTAGGCTTCCTAACAAAATGGCATAGACTAGATGGCTCAAACAACAAAAATTTATTTGCTCACAGTTCTGGAAGTTGGGAGGGCCAATATCAAGGTCCCTTCAGGGTTCAGGTTCTGGCAAGGACTCTCCTGTGTTGCTAGTAGCCGCCTTCTTTCTGTGTCCTCACATGGGGACGGGTGAGTGGGGACGGGTGAGAGATGGCTGGTTCTCTTCTGAGGCCACAGTCCCATCGGATTAGGGCCCTGTACTTAAGACCTCATTTGACCTTAATTATCTCTGGTTTCTCGGTGCAGTCACAGTAGGGCTGAGGACCTCAACATGAATTTGAGGGGGCAGCATCATCTGAAGCTGCAGTACTGACCTGTATGGGTGTGCTATGCTAGGTGTAGCCACTCTCACCAGTTGCTGAGCATCTGAGTTGTTTCTAATTTTTTTAAAGCAGCTTTATCAGGATATAATTTACATATAAAATTCACTCTTTAAAAAAATAAAATAAAATTCACTCTTTTAAAAGTATTCAGTAAGTGGGTTTTAGTTTATTTACAGCCTTGTACCACTATCCCCACCATCCCATTTTAGTACTGTTTCTTCACCCTGAAAAGTCTTCTTGGCAAAAAAAAAAAAAAAAAAAGTCTTCCTGGCCCTGGTTGGCAGTGCCATTCAGTTTCCTATGGCCCTCAGCTCCTGGCAACCAGCGATGTCCCTTCTGTCTTGGATCCGCTGATTGCGTTTCTGGCCATTGTTAATGAGTCCATCATAAATGGACATGGGCACACAGATACTTGTGTGGGCATGTATGTTGCATTGACTTCTGTGTCAGTGCAATTTTTGAGGAGAGATTGGAACTTTAAAAAAATGGCATAATTCATAAGCCGGTGATAGAGTTTGCAGTGTTCTTCGATAGGCTGGAGGGTGATTTCAGTTCTGTTTTTCCCACTCGTAGTTGTAGTCTGTCTTTATTTCAATCCTGAGAAGAACTTGGAGGAAAGAAATGACCTTATTTCCCATTAGTCATAGAATGTTTTTGTGTAAACTTTTGGTGTAGTTGTGGTTCTCAAGTGTGGGATAAACCTAGTCCTGACCCATTGTATAACAGTGGAATTATATTGCAGTTGTTTTTTTAAGGAAAAAACTTTGTTATTTTCAGGAAAGTAAAAATGAAAACATGTTTGCCAAATTGTTGAGAATAAAAACTATCTTGGAAAGCATTCATAGCTCTTTTTGTCCTTTTTTAAGGGCATTTGTCTAGATAATGATAATTTGCACTGAGAATACGGAACATTTGATTTTGAAAATCTGAATTAGGTACTCTTGGGTATTTTAGCCAGCTTGAGCTACCTTGGTGAATTGCATTGTTACTACTCCTCAGAAGGAAAATGATGAGAGCTTGTTCTTGAGGGAAAGGGGTCTCTGGTGTCATTCACAACATATGTTAACGGGATGACAGAGTAGATTATGTTCTTTTTTTTTTGTAGATTATGTCCTATGAAATTTTCAATATTCCCCCTCCTTCCCACCAATAAGGAAGTGATTCGTATTCATTGTTAAAAGCTGGG
This sequence comes from Canis lupus dingo, assembly GCF_003254725.2. Classification (NCBI taxonomy): domain Eukaryota; kingdom Metazoa; phylum Chordata; class Mammalia; order Carnivora; family Canidae; genus Canis; species Canis lupus. Next base: position 10,443,225 of record NC_064248.1, on the reverse strand, counting down.
AAAACAGAAAAATACAAAGAAGTCATCCATAATCCCATCGTGTAAAAGAAACTACTAAACACCGCTGTACGTCCTTCCACGGTGGCAGCAAGCACCCAAACTATTAAAACTTTCCAGATGCTGCTTGTTTATGAGGGTGATTACTTCATGAGGGTCCTTTGAGCCACACTTAGTCTTACTGAACTTTTTTGAGTTTATAAAATTGGGGTTTTTCTTACCCATCCCATCTGTGTCAATATTACTTTATTTCCATCCTCGTTTTGCAGGAGTTGGTGACCAAGTACTCTCAGCAGATGGTGAAAGGAATGTTACAGTTACTTTCTAATTGCCCTGCAGAGACTGCACACCTCAGAAAGGAGCTTTTGATTGCTGCAAAGCATATCCTCACCACGGAGCTAAGAAACCGTACGTCCACTTTATCTTGGAATGCTTGCATGGGCCTGTCTGCCTGTGGTACTGTAGGCATCCCCTTGTTGGTCTGAGTCTTTAGTTTGCTTGGGTGTTTTAGGCTCCATGTGTCCTTTTCTTTACCGCTCTCTCAGATTTACGCTTCCTCCTTCTTTCTCTGCCTTGTTGCCTCCGCACTCTCGGTCTGCCTCTCTACTTTGCTTGCCACCAGCATTCTCCCCATGTCTTCCCAACAGTCTCGTGATTAATGTGATCATTTTCTTAGCATAATGGCGCGTCCTCAGCATCTCCTGGTACTTCTCTGCCTTTTGGCTACATACCTTTTGAAACTGCAAGTAGCTGTTTACTCATTAACTCACAGCTAACAGTCTTTAAAAGGTGAGAAGAAAACAGAATTTTCTTTCTCCACACTGTGAAAATGGTAAATTGGTCCTGTTTTTTATGCACAAAATTACTTGCTTTTTGCTAATCTGATAATTATACTTTTTCTATCAATTATTGATATATAATTTTAAAATACTTTTCTATTTTCTATGTCCAAATCATTACATCAAAGTTATATCCTAATTGTTTTGGGTTTATTATTATTATTTTTTTTTCATCCTGTTTTGAGATGGTAATCTTTCGCCAGTAATGATTGAATATTCAGTGTTTTATTTGCCTGGCTTGTAAATTGGAGCATCTGTAAAACTGGCTTTCTTATGTAGTTTTTAAACATGAAGCGTACGGTTTGAGTAGTAACACATGAATTAATACAATAAAGCTCAGGTGTTTTATGCTGTTAAAATACAAGTTATAGTGATATTAAGTATGGATATAGCTGAGTAGAATATAGACTTTTTTAAAAACTTTTTTTAATGTAATCTATAGAGTACCGAAAAGAAATGTATGATTTTGCAAAAAACTACAGAACAAATGTGTGTGCACGTCCTCCATGTTGAGAAATTCAGTGTCACCATCCCGCAAAGCCTCCCATGTGCCTCCACGGCCAAGGGCCATCGCAGTTTGTACAGTCATGGCTCCCTTGGCCATATGTGGCTCTTCTGCATGTTCACCACTGAACAATATTATAATAAAATAATTTTAAATGGAACAGTTTATAATCTATTCACTGTGGTTCTCAGATTAACCATTAGCATTCCTGCCATTTGAGTAATGAGACTCTGGAAGGTGTGCTTGGGGAGCTATGTAGCAAGAGGTTTCTACTTGTTGAAATGCTGACAGATAAAAAACCCTTTCCCATGCTTATCAGGGAATCGTGTTCCATCGCCTGCAGCCCAGCCCTGGTGAGGGCTTTGTTTCAGCCTTTGGGCTCTTCCACAAAGATCGTTGTGTTTCTAAGATGCTGCTCTCAGGGTTTGATTGCATCAGGCTTGTTGAATTCAGCTTTCAGAGCCCCTCTCCCCCCTTTCAAGTCTCTCTACTGATTGATTTTATTTATTTATTTTTTTAACAAAATACTTCACGATACTTTGCTTTGAAAACTATAGTAGTTCTTGGACTTTGGTGGGTAACATCACATCTCAAAAAGGGTTTCATTTAAAGAAATACTTAAGGAATTATTTCAGATGTTAGTGTTATTGTACATTATTATATTGTTTGAAAATACAAAAAAAATGTATTTATATAGCTAAAATTTACACGTCCACTCACATTTTCAGTTAGCCCTGCTTTTTTGGCATCCAAAATGATACCAAGAGGTAACTTATTTGCACAAATTCTGAAGAGCAGTAGTTTGAGAAAACCTAGCTGTTCAACAATGTTACCCATTTTTCTGGAGACTCTGATTCTGGGTCATGGAGGGAATCTGGGAACTAGCGTCATACAACTCAGTTTCTTACCACTTCCTCCTTGCACATGTTGCTTGTCCCTAGCCAACCCACCAGCCACCAGTGGTTGGTGCCTGAGTCCTTTGCATTTTTCCTTCTGTGCCTCCTTCCTCTTGGCCACCTCACTGAGGACATATCAGGCACATTCCCTTCTCTAACTTTAGAGGGATTGCTGGCTGCTTTTTCATTTGGCACTTGTCCCTGTGCTGCTTTGCTTTGGGAGTTAACTGGAGATGTGCATTGTGTCTCTCCAGTGTATACACTTCTATTATAGCTTTGACCCTTAGTAGCTGTTAGCTGGTGGAGAGTGTACTTTATTTTATTTGATTTACTGACGCTGGCAACAATGCCAGGCTTATTCCAGAATCTAAACATCCTTTGGATGTTTGTGGCCAGGGCTCCCTAGGGGAGTATGGAAGAGAGGCCTAAAAAATGTAGGTTGCTGCCTTATCTGTACATCCTCAGAAATGTGATTTGTCTTCGAGTGAAGACCAGCTGTTTCTACCCTGGTGAAGTCTACAGGCCTCCAGGGGAGTAGGGAAGAGGTTTGGTCATGATGCCATCTGCAGGATTAGAGAGAGAGAACTCGTGTTGAGTTTATAGTCTGCCTCACCCAATGTGTAGGGACCCCTAACCTGGGCTCCATGTGTAAGAGAACCCTGGAGAATTTTTAGACTTTTGTAAGTTATATGGAGAAATACCCTTATTTCCATAATAAGTAATCGTAAAATGTTTAAGAAAGGTGAGTTCAGGCCAGTAGATAAAGAGACATTTAGCAGACGCAGCTCCTCCTCTCCAGATAGGTGTGGGTGGATGGTGGCAGCTTTTTTTTCATATATATTTAAGATTTGTTTTATTTTTAAGTAATCTCTACGCCCATCGTGGAGCTCAAACTCCCAACCCCACAACCATGAGTCACATGCTCTTCCGACTGAGCCAGACAGGTGCCCTTCTGGTGGCAGCTTTTAAGAATGATGGGATGGACCTCCATGAAGTACTAGGGGCAGATTCTCTGCCAGGGAACAGGAAGCTGATTTTTTCTTATTCTGTGATACAGAGTGTGTGTGGCCCAGCAAAGCCAGTGTCTTGGACTGAAATACAGCACATGTATATTTCTCCTACCCACACTTTTCCAAATCTAGACTGTAGATTGGCTACTGTTAAGTAGTTCACGGTGTCATTGGTGTCATTGGTGACATATGCGATGAACATTTGTGTTCTAGAGTTCATACCTTGCATGGACAAGCTGTTTGATGAATCCATACTAATTGGATCAGGATATACTGCTCGAGAGACTCTCAGGTATGATATCTGTTGATAAAACACAGGAGGGTCAGTGAACCCTGGCACTTTATGTTATGAATGTTGCAGCATACATAGGCTTTACTCTCCCTTTAGGTTTAGAATTGCAGGAAATTTGGAAATGCCTTAGGTTGCTTTTTGTGCCTTAGCTTATGGGGAAAAATTCATAGGTGTTTTGATTTAAATTGTAGGTAAAATTGTATCTAATTTGTATTGGTTTTTCTGTTGTTTTTTTTCTTTTTATATAACAAATGTATCTCTTTATTATGGACCCAACAAGAAGCAAGAAGGAAAGAAAACCTTTTGGTTCTACACAGAGAGTTCAAGTAAAGTGGATAATATTTTGATGTGTTTCCTTCTAGCTTTATTTTCTTACGTATTTCATAAAATGTAGTTGTGGCCATGTTTATTGTTTCTTTTTTAAAATTTTTTTTTTTAAACTTTTATTTATTTATGATAGGCACACAGTGAGAGAGAGAGAGAGGCAGAGACACAGGCAGAGGGAGAAGCAGGCTCCATGCACCGGGAGCCTGACGTGGGATTCGATCCCGTATATCCAGGACCGCGCCCTGGGCCAAAGGCAGGCGCCAAACCTCTGTGCCACCCAGGGATCCCATGTTTATTGTTTCTAAAGGGGAAAGTTAATATTACCTTTTACAATGTAAAATGAATCAATATCAGTAATTTTTTGGTTCTAATATGGGAAGTGTGGTAGGTCTTTTGAAAAATATGCAGAACAGTTTGAGGATAGTGTAGACTAGTTTTCCATATAAAATAGTTACAAATGTGAAGACACTTTTTTTTATAGCTTGCAGTTGAACTTGTCTGCAGTTGGACATAGATCATGTCACTCCTGCTTGAGATCTTCCAGTGGCTCTCTGTTGCCCTTGGAAAAGACCACCAGCCTCACCGCTTGCGTGGAATTTGGCTCTACTTTCCCAGACCTGCTGCAGCCACGCTGGCATCTGTGGCATGTTGGCCGTTCCTACTCAGGGCCTTTGTCCAGTTTCCTCCATCTGGAGATGTCTCTGGCTGTCTGCCCTATGGCCCTTTTATCCTTAAGGTCTCAGCATCAGTGTGACCTTTTCAAAGGGGCTTTGCCTGCCCTCTAAGAGCAGTTCCCCCTCTGGTCTTTGTCATGGTGCGTTTTCACATCTCCCATAGCACGTACTGTACCACTTGTTCCAATGTTTCTCCTCCTATACATGAGCTTCCTGAGGGCTTCCTATTCACTTTGGTCACGGGCACACTGGTTTTTAGCTCATGGCTGGCACATGGTATCCAGATGTTTAGTCCGTGAAAGTGCTCAGTAGCCCAAATGTTCTTTTTCTATCTCCGTAAAATGGGCACAATGTCTAAGGTGTTAATTGGCACACAGTGGTTTATATTTGAGTAACAAAACCCGTTTTGTGTGTGATTGAGCTGGTGATTATTTCTGCTTGTGTACTGTATGTGCAATCGTCACCATGACGTGCAAGAACTTTGGAGGTAAACATTTAGGCACTGAGACTAGGCTTGAGCATTGTGGTCATGTAGCTGGGAAAACTGGAACTATAGTAAGCGTGCCCCAAATGTCCCACCCCGATCATGAATTGCTGGGGCACATAGCAGGAGAAACAGTGGCCTGCGGACGTGGCCCCATGGGAATGTTGACACGCACACTAGCAGAGGTCTCTGCCCACAGGCCCCTCGCCTACAGCACATTGGCCGATCTCGTGCACCATGTCCGTCAGCACCTGCCCCTGAGTGACCTCTCCCTCGCCGTCCAGCTCTTTGCCAAGAACATCGATGATGAGTCTCTGCCTAGCAGCATCCAGACCATGTCCTGCAAGCTGCTGCTGAACCTGGTGGACTGTATCCGCTCCAAGAGTGAGCAGGAGAGTGGCAATGGGAGAGATGTCCTAATGCGGATGCTGGAGGTACCGGTTCTCCTGGGAGGTGTCAACAACCTGCTCTCTTTAATCCCACCCACTGCTAAACTTGTACAAGTGCTTTGCTAATAAGTTTATGCTACTGTCAGATTGTTAGGCTGGATCCCTGGTGTCAGACCACCTGGGGTCAAATCCCTGCTCCCCATTAACTAGCCAATGCCCTGAGGCAAGATGCTTAACTTCTCTGTGCCAGCCTACTCATCTAACCAAGGGGTAATCACAGTGTCTGTCTCCTGGGATTGTTGTGAGAGATAGGACATAATTGGTGAAAGCTCTTACACCATGGTTCCTAGCAAGTACTTACATGGAGTATTTCTGGGACACTATAGCCAAGGGCTGGGTTCGCTGTGAACACCTCTGGAGAGGCACCCAGTTGGGGTGTGGGTACTGGAGTAGAGTGTAATTGCCAAGGCTAGTGGGTGATAGTCTGGGTTTTGGAGTAGCGTGGGCCATGCCCAGGCATATCTGACAAGTACCCCAGCTTTGCTGAGCCAGAGTCTTCATGGCAACAGTGGAAGTAGTGATGCCACTGTAGTTACCATCAGGGAAGATGGCACACTCTCTTCCTTCATGTGAAGCAGAGCGACCTCAGCAAGTGGTTTCAGATTCAGAGAGTTCCTTTTTCTGTCTTCTGAAAGGGTTGTTGGCCTATCAAAGGGAATGATTTTTGTCTTTCTCGCCACTTTCTCTTTGTTAGGTCTTTGTTCTCAAATTCCACACCATCGCCCGGTACCAGCTCTCTGCGATTTTTAAGAAGTGCAAGCCCCAGTCAGAACTTGGAGCCATGGAGGCAGCCCTGCCTGGGGTGCCCACTGCCCCTGCAGCCCCGGGCCCTGCCCCCTCCCCTGCGCCTGTTCCTGCCCCCGCCCCACCCCCGCCCCCCACTCCTGCCACTCCCGTGACCCCAGCCCCTGTGCCTCCATTTGAAAAGCAAGGAGAAAAGGATAAGGAGGACAAGCAGACATTCCAGGTCACAGATTGTCGAAGTTTGGTAAAAACCTTGGTCTGCGGTGTCAAGACAATCACGTGGGGTATAACATCATGTAAAGCACCTGGTGGTAATTGCACTCTTGAATTATTTAGACATTCTGTTTTTCACAGAGTGGGTTTTATTCACAGTAACTGATTATTCTTTCTCTCTTCCAGAAGCTCAGTTCATTCCCAACAAGCAGTTACAGCCCAAAGAAACTCAGATTTACATAAAACTTGTGAAATATGCAATGCAGGCTTTAGATATTTATCAGGTAAGCAAGTGTCCTTGAACCAGGCTCCCAAGTGTAGAAGAGATGCTAGTGATGGAAGGGGTCTTGAGAGTCTCATCTGTCATTGTTTTGGATGGTCGACAGTATTTGTTCTGTAGCGTAGCATTGCGTTAAAAGTGAAGAGTTTTACTTGTGTCAGTATGTGCATTCTGTGGGAGGTGGTGATTAGTGTAAGTGGACTGCAGTAGATTTAAGTTTACTAAATTTATTCCTGTTTGGAACCCTTAGCAAAGTTCTTTTATTTTGATTATTTTCCAAAATCAAGCTGAGAATAGCGAGGTAAAAGATTGGATGGGGCATTTATTATCTAATTTGAAATGTTCTGTTTTAATATGTAGCTTATCTACTTATGGAATATGTGCAGAGATGCCTAGTTTTAATGTCCGTGGGTTTTTTTCCCGTGCTAGGTCCAGATAGCAGGAAATGGACAAACATACATTCGAGTAGCAAACTGCCAAACTGTCAGAATGAAGGAAGAGAAGGAGGTGTTGGAACACTTTGCTGGTGTGTTCACAATGATGAATCCCCTAACATTTAAAGAGATCTTTCAAACGACGGTCCCTTATATGGTGGAAAGAATCTCAAAAAATTATGCTCTTCAGGTATAAAACTCCTTTTTCCTATCTTTTCAATAGTAAATTTAAAGTTATTTATATGTTGAATACTTGGTGTTCCATTTATTTTGAGAGTTTTCTAAATAATATGGCTAAGGATATGCTTGTAGAACAAAACATTTAGTTTTTGAGAGCATGTGTGTGCTTGTGTGAGTGGGGTTGGGGTGTGGGGGAGGTTCAGAGGCGGAAAGAATCTCAAGCAGACTCCCTGATAAGCACAGAGCCCAATGCAGGGCTCCATCTCAGGGCCCTAAGATCTTGCTCTGAGCTGAAATCAAGAATTGGGCAGTTAACTGACTAGAGAAATATTAGGGTACAATACTAACATTTTTTTCGGGATGCCTAAGTGGCTCAGTTGGTGAAGCATCTGCCTTTGGCTCAGGTCATGATCCCAGGGTCCTGGGTTCAAGCCCTGAGTTGGGCTCCCTGGTCAGGGAGAGTCTGCTTCTCCCTCTCCCCCGTCTCATGCTCAGTCTCTTTCAGATCTCAAAAAAAAAAATCTTAATTTTTTTTCAAAGTATCAATATGTTTTGGATCAGTTTCATTAGTAGGAATTAAATGTACATTAGAGGTAGGCTCTTGGCATTTGATGGTGAGGATAAAATAAGGAACCTAAGTCTTTGAAGTAAACTGCTCCACTCAGTGCTCAGAAGATTTATTAGTTTTTTTTTCCTTTGGGTGGATAATTAATTTCTTGGATTATATGATACAGGTTTGATTTTGTATTTTTGGAAAATTCATTAGTTTGTGCTAAAGCTGCTTTGAGGAAGGGATTATTTTTGTCACCTGTATGTCTTGTTTTGACAGATTGTTGCCAATTCCTTCTTGGCGAACCCTACTACCTCAGCTCTGTTTGCTACGATTCTGGTGGAGTACCTCCTGGACCGCCTGCCGGAAATGGGCTCCCACGTGGAGCTCTCCAACCTGTACCTCAAGCTGTTCAAGTTGGTCTTTGGCTCTGTCTCCCTCTTTGCAGCTGAAAATGAACAAATGCTGAAGGTAAAACTCATTTAGATCCAAGTGTACTTTGGGAGTTCTTTTGTTTTGTTTTTTTTTTTAAAGATTATTTATTTATTTATTCATGAGAGACACAGATAGAGAGAAGCGGAGAAACAGGCTCCATGCAGGGGAGCCCAATGTGGGACTTCATCCCAGATCCTGGGATCATGCCCTGGGCTGAAGGCAGATGCTCAACCACTGAGGCATCCAGGGGTCCCTTATTGTTGTTTTTTAATTCCTGTTTTCACTTTTGCACAGACTGGAGTTGCTTATTTTGTATTTGTAAAGTGTTCTTTGAATTATTTTTTTTTTTTAATTTTATTTATTTGTTCATGAGACTACATAGAGAGGAGAGAGAGAGAGAGAGAGAGGCAGAGACACAGGCAGAGGGAGAAGCAGGCTGCATGCAGGGAGCCCGACGTGGGACTCAATCCCAGGTCTCCAGGATCACACCCTGGGCTGAAGGTGGCGCTAAACCGCTGAGCCACCCAAGCTTCCCTCTTTGAATTAAAAAATACTTGCAACCAATAAGGACCAAATGTAGAAAATATCTTATATATTTCTAAGCAGAGCTTCATTTATTTACCCATGACTTAAAGCGAAAACTTCAGATGCCTATGGTCGGCAGTGGGTCGCCATTAGTATTGCCAATACTGATTTTTTTTTTAAATTCAAATTTATTTCTCTGGATTACACAAGTAAAATAGCACATCAATCCTATTTTAAAAATTGAGTGATAGAAAGGAACAAAGAGGGAAAAAATGTCTTCCCTGACTTCTCCTATCCAAAGAAATAGCTGGCTTTTTGACAGTTCTGATTAAGTCAACAATTCTGCACTTTAACTCTGTTTCTTCTCTGTTCTTATTTTCTGTGGCAATACAAGAACATCTTGTTTCGGGACCATTTGTTTATTTTCCCCCTTTTTATAAAAAATTTTAACCAATTTGTATTCCTTATTAAGACTGTCTTGGAGCAATGTGTCTCCTGACATCTTTTTTTTTTTTTTCCTGACATCTTTATGGATGACTAATTGCAGTATAATCTGATCTCATCAGTTATTTGATTTTAGCAAATGGCTAAAAAACTTACCCCTGGTTCCATCTCCCACTGAAAAAGCAGCAGATGGTAGAACAAAAAAACCTAATAAAAATGTACTTCCACCGAAGGCAGAGTATTTTAATTCCTGCAGAAAGTTGAATGTTATCACCAGTTGTCTCTGAGGAATGATATCTTCCCATAGGGGAATTCTGAAAATATAAACAAGATCCTTTTTTTTTTCCTGGAGTAGTAAATGTACAGATGGCGACAAAGAGTACCAGTGATCTCTGCTTTTATGTGACTATTTCCTTAGGGTTTTTTTCAATTCTATAGTAATTACTTACCAACAACCTTGATGTTACTTTCCTGTTACTATGAAAGAAAAATACTTGACTTTTTCTAAGGTAAAAAATATTTGATTGTGATCTGTGTCCACGTGATTTATCATCTTCAAAAAAATATAATTTTTGCTAACGTTAGATACAGAACAACAACAAAAAATACAGAACAAACCTTAATGGAAGGATGTTGGAATATCGTTCAAGAAAAACATTCAAAGAACAAATTTCGTTAAGACTTCTTGTCAAAATAATATATGTAATCGATTTAGTCTGTAAAGTAATTGTATTGTGCCATTTAGGACAACAGATTGGGAACTGTGTCACTGATACACCAGCACTTTTCAGTTCACATTAAATATGCCTGTAAAACATTTCATGTGCAGCCTAACCTGTCACATGTTAGAACCAGGATCTGAAGTACTAAATAAAAAGCTAATCTGGCTTAAAATGTTAATTAAAGTTACTTTAAGCTGATAAAGTGCTTTTATATCAAAGAAATACTTACTTTTAAAATTAAATCTTTGAAAACCTTATAACCTAAGTTAAAAATTTTTTTTTAACTATCTAAAAAAGATTTTATTTGAGAGCATGACAGAGTGCACACGCTACCAAGAGCGTGTGCACGAGATGAGGGAGGGTCAGAGGTAGAAGCAGGCTCTGCACTCAGTGAGGATCACTCCCAGGATCATGACCTGAGCCAAAGGCAGCTTAACCAACTGAGCCACCCAGGTGCCCCTTACTTTTTCTTTTTTTTAAAGATTGATTTATTCATTAGGGAGAGGGAGAGAGAGCACATAAGCAAACAAGCAGGGGGAGGGACAAGCACATTTTGTGCTGAGTGTGGGCCATAACTAGGGCTCAATCAGATGACCTTGAGATCATGACCTGAGCTGAAATCAAGAGTCAGACACCCCTTTATGTAAAATCTCAATTTTCATGGGTCTTCTCAACTTTGTGTATCATATTTGATAGTGAATTTTTATTTCTGTTAGGTTACTTTTTGCATTTAGATTGTTAGAAGAAATGGGCGTCTTCATCTTGATTATTTAGTCTTCTAAAGGAGGTGACCATATATCTTATAAAGGAAGTGACCATATTCACAGGAATTGTAGGGCTGACAGACCTTGCTCCAGAGTTGTCATCTTTTCAACATCATGGAACTACACAGTAACATGGGAACCTATTAAATGTTTTTTTCCTGGACGCCCTGGTGGAAACCAGCATGTATCTTAAGACAAATTAATTTGAACCAAATGAAGGCTGGAAAGATCTTGTTTTGTTTTCCCTTTGGAATGAAGTCATCAGAATTACCTTCCATTCCCGTTTGCAGTGAACCTTCAGCGTGAAACGTGGTGTGGCCCCTCCTTGTTTAGAGCCTATTAACCTGCCTTTTCTCCACCCTGCAGCCCCACCTGCACAAAATTGTGAACAGCTCAATGGAGCTTGCACAGACTGCCAAAGAGCCCTACAACTACTTCCTGCTGCTTCGGGCCCTCTTCCGCTCCATTGGAGGAGGTAGTCATGACCTCCTGTATCAGGAATTTTTGCCCCTCCTACCAAATCTCCTACAAGGTCAGAGCAGTGATTTTGGTTGCCTCTTAGTCTCGCGTGCACATGTGAATTGGCTGCTTGTGTTTGTGAGGTTTGCCCTCTGTACCCACCGAAGGTCATTGTGAGGGGATGTATGTGTATGTCCCCTGCCAGAGGGGTGTGTGTGTGTATTTGTGTGTGTGTTCATCCCTGTGTCCACTCTCTTTAAAAGCAGTGGGATTTTGAAGGGAGCCCTCCTGTTTAGGACTAGACCTTCCCCTCCCTGCTCAGAGTTGAACAGAATTGGAAGATTTTCATCACCCTGGTTAGACCTTGCTTGTATTTTTGTAGCATTTGGTAAGCAGGCCTAGAAAGTGTTTCTAGGGCTACTTAGTAATAATATCAGGGATCCCTAGATTGAAAGAGAATCGGAGTTATAAAGCTGATTTATAAGTGTGTATTTTTATTTTGTTGCAAATTTACATAACTAGGATTCTATAATTTCCATATAATCAGGAATACTTTCAAGACATAGAGCTCAAGGGGCTGCTTAAAGAGAAGCTATTTACAACGTGTAATACCTAGGAGGCACTGGGAAATAGTTGACCACATTGCCTATAACTTGGCCCTAAGTCCACCATGCAAGGTGGCCCAGCCATAATCCAACTCTACTCTCTGTATTTTTTTTTTAATTTTTTTTTTTAATTTTTTTTTTAATTTTTTATTTATTTATGATAGTCACAGAGAGAGAGAGAGGCAGAGAACACAGGCAGAGGGAGAAGCAGGCTCCATGCACCGGGAGCCCGACGTGGGACTCGATCCCGGGTCTCCAGAATCGCGCCCCTGGCCAAAGGCAGGCGCCAAACCACTGCGCCACCCAGGGATCCCCTACTCTCTGTATTTTACCCCATTGCCGGTTGTTCACCAGCCTGAGCCCTCTGTTCTGAGGAATCTGATTTCCTCCTCCTGCACTCTCTGTGCTGTCTGCAAGCTTGTTTCTTCCTACATAGTTGTGTTAAGTGGATCCCCTTCTGGGAACTTAGCCTTTCCCTGTCCTCCTTTGGACTCTGAATCTAGTGCTGCTGCTGTGTGATGCCTTCACTGATCCCTGTTTCTGTGAGCTCTCTCCATTCTTGCTAGTTTGTCTCTCAGTACTCAGGGCAGGTCCTCATCTGATGTGTCTCAGTGAGGAAGTTAGGAAGGCACTCCGGGGACCCTCATGAAGAGTGGGGAGGTTGACTTAGTAAAAAGGAAGATCCTCTCCATTGGTAGGAAACAAAAGTGGATTTAAAAAAAAAGGGGGGGGGGTTGTTTAATATATCATAGACCTCAATTGGAGTCTGTTGGAAGCCTGAGAAAAGATGTTAGGTTGTAGACCTCAAGCTGAAGGTGACTGCACCTTACTGGAGTCCGTGTCTTTAGATTGGGCTTGTTAAAAACCTACCATGTTTATGTATGTATGTATATATAGAGAGATATCTACATATTTATTGGTATAGATATATAGATATCCCAAGCAGGCTCCACAGTACCCACAGGCTCCATCTTATGATCCTGAGATCATGACCTGAGTCAAAATCAAGAGTTGAACACCTAACTGACTGAGCCACCCAGGTGCCCCAATGTAACATGATTTCTACAAGATCTACATATAATGTTAACTATTTTATTAAGATAATTTGACATTAAGTAATTATATTAATTATAGCTTAAATTCTAATTTGTAATTTATAATTGTGTGCAGCCTGCTATCATCACTTTGAACATGACAGAAGGGGCTACGATTATAGAATAGATTTAGCTAATGCGGTAGATTAAGACCTGACACATCTTCCTGTTATCACGTTAATGTTTATGATAAAAGGCAGAACAGTTACCTTGTACAGTTTGTGTTGGGCTGTCTGGCAGTAACTCTCCTCTCTGCCGTCCTTGAACCCTGTGTTTAGGGCTGAACATGCTGCAGAGCGGCCTGCATAAGCAGCACATGAAGGACCTCTTCGTGGAGCTGTGTCTCACAGTGCCTGTGAGGCTGAGCTCGCTCCTGCCCTACCTGCCCATGCTCATGGACCCCTTGGTGTCTGCTCTCAACGGGTCACAGACGTTGGTCAGCCAGGGCCTGAGGACCTTGGAGTTATGCGTGGACAACCTGCAGCCTGATTTCCTCTATGACCACATTCAGCCGGTCCGCGCGGAGCTCATGCAGGTGAGCCCAGGCTCTTCCAGTGCCAGTGCAGGGCGGGATGCAGGGTGCTCCTGTACCCGTTCTTACTTACTGGGGAATTCTAGGCTAGTGGTTTCTAGAAGTATTGGACCTCCACTGAGCTCTCCGTGCCCCATATTGGGCTCTCTGCAAGATAAAGTAGTGTAGCTTTCAACTTGCTTTATGTGAGTCTTCTGGCTTACGCAAAGATGTGAAGAATGAAGAAATACTGTATGTGCTGAAGAGACATTCGTTTTGTAGTATTGCCCCCTTTGCAGAGAGCTTTTACAAGTGGCATGTACTCATTAAGTTGATGACCTCTGAAGGCAGATGTTATGGTTACTGTGCGCTTCCAGGGAGGTCCTTCCTTTATCCACAGAAGATCTGGAGATACCACACACTGAAGAGAAGCAAACTCGTAAGGGAAGCGCAGGGGTCCACTTTAGGGTCAAGGGAAATGAAGCAGATAATCAAGGAGCTTGTTTTGTGAAAACATTTTATATTTTCTCTTCGTGAGAGTTTGTGTATTAAATATTAGGTTTTTCCTTCATGTTTTGCTGTTGTATTGATTCATAATGTAGTTGGTAATTGTTAGAGGTTTAGGCTGCTTGTTACTTATCTACCCCTTTTGTAGAGAGTATTTGGTCCCAAGTAGGGGTCAGAATGCCAACTCCTGTAAGATAGGATTCCAGATTGGAAATTGCAGCGTGCACTTCAGGCTGGGTTGGGAGACTTTCCCCACCAGTCCTGAAATGCAGACCTTTGGCTCCATCTAGGTGGGAGAGGATGGTCCTGGAGGTCAAGTCAGGGCCTGTAAGTCTACTTTCTCATCCATCATTTGGCGAATTGAGAACCTGCCTTGAGAACAGCACTCTTGGTTCTGGAAGGCAGACTCTGAACCTGATGCAGGTGTGGGTGAGCACCATGTGGGAGGAGGAGGCAGGGATGGGACTGTGGGCCTCTTGCCATTCCAGGAGGCAGACAGCCCTAGGGAGAGACAGAGGTGAAGCTATTTCCTGCTTTTGGAGACAACCCCCCACCCTCTCCCCCCTACTAGACAAGTAGCATCTCTCTGTGATCTCATCACCCATCTCTCATTGCCAGTGCCACCCCCTCCTGGGGAGTTTAGCAGAATTTCCCTCTCCTGAGAATACACGAAAGGTGGTTGGGCTGGGCCCAGGGGTGGAGGTAGGGAGGCTTAGCACCCCTCAACAGTGTTTATTAATGACCAACCTTTTTGGACCTTTAGGGACATAAGAGAAATTGAAGCTTTGCTTTAAAAAAGAGTCCCAAGATTTTATATTGGCTATTCCTAGACAGTAATATCTGTCATTGTTATGGAAGGTGATTTAAGAAAATAAACTTAAATAGACATAATAATTTTTAGGACTTAAGGTGGTGGTTTTAGGTAAAGGACTGTGGGAAAACTGACAAGTGTTTTGAAACCATTGAGTGCTTGTGGTCCTTAACACTAATTGTGAATATGAGGTACACGTCTTTGTCATGTATTCCCATAATCCAGATCCGGTCATGATCCGTGTTTCCCTTCTTATACCGTGAGATGTGTAAGATAGTTTATCTGTCATATTTATTTGTAGGAATTTGTCATGTTTGTATTTTACAAAGCATGATAGTAGGAGTAAAAACCTGAGAACTCCCCATCAGACCTCAGGACAAGAACTTTACCAGTAAATAGCATTTCCCTCACGCTTCTGATCCCATTTTGTATATATGCTTAAACAATACATTACTAGTTTTCTTGCTCTTGAGCTCTGTAATATTTATAATATGCTACCGTTTGTGTTTCAGGGGTGTGGGAGGACATTTATGTTCACATGTGCATTTTCTTTAAAGACAAAATGTTTTTGGAAGGACGCACAAGACTATAACCTTGGCTTCTCCCAAGAAGGAGGAGGTGCATGTTTGGAGGATAGAGATGGGAGGAGGAATTTTTGCTGTATAGTCTTTTATAACTTTCAAATTTTGATTTGTGAACCATGACAGTGCATTACCTTGAAAGGATTTTTAAATGAAAGTACGTTGTGTCGTAGGCTTTATGGCGCACTCTACGCAATCCTGCTGATAGCATTTCTCACGTGGCCTACCGTGTACTTGGCAAATTTGGTGGCAGTAACAGGAAGATGTTGAAGGAATCCCAGAAGCTGCACTATGTTGTGACGGAAGTTCAAGGCCCAAGTATCACAGTGGAGTTTTCTGATTGTAAAGCATCTCTTCAGCTCCCGATGGAGAAGGTAAATTTGGAAGTCTTCAGGAACTTCTTAAAGATAACTATACATTTCATTTTAAGAAAGCTGATTTGTGTTTGAAAACACGTAAATAAACCATGTACTCTCTTGGGAGGGAATTTATTATTTTTATTTTTTATTTTTAAGTTAATCTTTACACCCAACGTAGGGCTCGATTCATAACCCCAAGATCAGGAGTCACATGCTCCACCGACTGAGCCAGCTCAGTGCCCCTTGGAGGGAATTTCTAATTCAAAGTACAAAATGTACTAGCTTGGTTGTCAAGGGGGCTTTCATAATACCAGGAGGCCAGTGGATGTGTATTGTGTGAGAACCGTGGACCCTTGAACAATTTTATCTTTCCTGATAGAGCAGGAGGTACCAGTCCCCAGCCCATCCTTGAACTCAGTCTGTTTTGATGCCTGGCAGGCTTTACTTCAAGGGTCATTTAGAACAGAAGTTAATCCCATTCTTGTCACCCCTGAGTACCTGCTTCTCAACCATCCTCTACCCACACCTAGCACCTGCTGCTTCCTGGGACGACTCCATGCTCTCTCTCCATCTGCCATTTACAACTCCAGTTTTGTTGGGTAAAAAAAATGGACAGAGTCCCCAGCATCTTGCCAGTGTCCCACTCTACTACTTTTGCTCTATCTATACTGAAAGCTGTTTCTGCCTCACTTTACTGACCCCTCCCAGTCCTCTGTCACATGCATATTGTTCCGCTTGATTCTAATCTACATTGTCAGGGTCGATTCTCCCCCTTATCCTAGAGCTGGCCTTTTTCCACCTTGTATTACAGCTTTGTTACCATGTCTTTCCAGAACATTTATCTAGCCATTATATAGTGAGTATTTTTTTAAGGGTGTTAGAGCCTTTTACATGCATCTGTGTGACTCAGCTGTTTTATAAGCCAAGTGCCAGCTGGGATTCCTGAGCTCTCTGTGGATCTGGTCTTAAACCAGCATTCTGTGGCCTGGAGCGACTCAAAACCCTCCCTCTACTTAGGCTAACTGCCCTGTTGTTATATTGTAGAGCTCTGCGTGTCCACCTTTCTCTGTACAAAGTTTACCCATGTAGTGAGTTCTGTGAGGTTTTTCTTTTTTTAAATTTTTTTTTATTTATTTACGATAGTCACAGAGAGAGAGAGGCAGAGACACAGGCAGAGGGAGAAGCAGACTCCATGCACTGGGAGCCCGATGTGGGATTCGATCCTGGGTCTCTAGGATCGCGCCCTGGGCCAAAGGCAGGCGCCAAACCTCTGCGCCACCCAGGGATCCCCAGGTTTTTCTTTTTTAACCAGACTTTCCTAAGCATCTGGGAAGAACAATATCCATCATGAGTAGTTGTCCCTCTAGAGTTATTTTCCATCATCCTCTCTCCATCCTCCTGTCCCCATACTTCTCAAGCACATACATTGCCCTGACCCTTCCCCAGCCCCATCCCATAAATGAGTGCCCTCCCCAGACTTGGGGAGGTACATCTCCAGCTCCTCACCCAAATAAACACTTCTCACCCAAATAAACACTAGTTCCCTGCTAAGAGACTACAGCTAAAAATCTGTCTACATCAGAAGTTAGTGTAGTGAATGCCCTGTGTCAGTAGCACATTCCCACATTTTAGGTAATAACTTTAATACCAGATTTCTGTTTGCTTCAGCCCGGTCGGTGGCAAGGTTGGCATCGGTAGGGAACACTAAGATTTGTATTTGATCTCTGCAGAGACTAAGCAGAACCAGAAAATCCCTTTGGAGGTAGTTTTTCTCCAAAGGAGACCAAGTTGTGGAGATAGGCTTCCAAGTCTTCTTGGACACCGCCTCCCTGCCACCACCACCCCCCAACACACACACACACACACACACACACCCGGTGTATGAGGGGCCGGTTTCCCAGCAGGGTGGCTGAGGGCATGGGGTACGGCGCTGCACCTGGGGGGCTGCCAAGGTGAAGGGAAGAAGCAGTATGGCCACACCAAGTGCCAGGGAATCCCCATTAAGATAATCCTGCTTTTGGCACACTTTATAACCTGTTATTCTTCTGGCAGATAATTGGCTCAGAGGTTATATTGATCCTTAACCACTTCCAAAATTATCCCCACAAGCCAGGGTGACACATTGAGGAGCTGTTGTCCTGCTCTATGTGGCTGTGTGTGAGTCTGCAGGGCAGGGCTGCTGTCCCTGTCAGTCCCTCTCTGCTCTTGCACACCCAGCCTTGGTGAATCTTTAATCTTTAACACAGATCAGGTTTTCAATTTATAGTTAAATAACTGTCATTAAGGATGCCTAACATCTTAGGTTGTTAAAGGCTACACATGATTTTGAGCGTGTGATTGCCTCCCCCGCCTTCCTGGTCAACCTAATTGAATAGAATAAAATGTGTGTAGCTATGAAAGTTTTCTGAAAAAATAAAGAAAACCTTTTTATCTTCCAAAGAGAAAGTTGAGTAATTGTGTAATTTCTGTGTAAACTCTAGTTTTTCTGTTTCTTTGCCGTAGGCCATTGAGACCGCTCTGGACTGCCTGAAAAGTGCCAACACTGAGCCGTACTACCGGAGGCAGGCGTGGGAAGTGATCAAGTGCTTCCTGGTGGCAATGATGAGTCTAGAGGACAATAAACATGCCCTATACCAGCTTCTTGCACACCCTAAGTATGTGGGGCACATGGTTGTCTGCGATGGGTGCAGCTTAGTCTGGACTTAGGAGTGCAGAGGACCTCCCATATTTCCTAGTGCTATGTGGGTGCTCTTTCAAGTCAGGAAGTTGACATGTTACCTGCCCAGTAGTGCTTGTTTGGGCTTTTAGATGAAATGTAGAGGACAAATCTGGTGCTTGAGAATTAAGGTTTCCCTCAGTCATCATGTTCCTGATTATTGCCTCCCTTTAAGGTGGTCAGCTTCAGGAAGCAAGTATCCTGCCCGTTTCTTGTGCTTCAGTATGGCATCCATAGTGCCTGGCACATGGTAGACAGTCAGTGGCTCTTTCACTTTTCTGGTCTATGGTGATCCTTTCATTCCCCAGATATTTGTCATGTGTTATTTGTATTTTGCTCTTACCAGTTAGGTAAGATGATGGTCTTATGTGATCACGTGTGTACATTATTTTACTGTGTTACACGGTTAGGGGAAGGGACTTTTCCTCTGTATTTTCGCATTTTTCACAGCATCAGTGGTAGGTGGTAGATGCGCTATCATGAGGTCTATAACTTCGTCTGATTGTTCCTGTGATGTGATTTTTCAACACACAACAGGCGTATAGCTGCCTTAAATGGCTTTTTCATTTCTATTTGCTCATTGATGGAGTTACTTCTTAGAATTTGGCTTACTCAGTTAAAAAGGATCAAAGTCAAGCATTGAATTTCTTTAAAAATTATAAAAATAATGAATCTGCCACCATGTTGTAATTTTGCTCCCAATTTATCACTTGTGCTCATATTAGGTAGAACATACTGGGAGTCTAGGACCACTGGTTATTTAACATTCATAGTGAAATTCATCATGTAAGTCCAGGTGGCATCATCACCTCAGCACTTCGGTGTTGTGAGAATGAATTCAATTCTATCTTTCAGCTTTACAGAAAAGACCATACCTAATGTCATCATATCGCATCGTTACAAAGCACAAGACACTCCTGCTCGGAAGACTTTTGAGCAGGCTTTGACCGGGGCATTTATGTCTGCTGTTATTAAAGATCTCCGACCCAGCGCCTTGCCCTTTGTCGCCAGCCTGATCCGCCACTACACAATGGTGGCGGTTGCCCAGCAGTGCGGTGAGTGGGACAGAGGAAGTGGTTATGTGACTTCCTTAGACGTGTTTCAGAGGAGCAGTTAGACTGGTTGGGTTTTGGCCTTGGTTTTCAAATTTCCCACTTACTGCAAGATAGTTGGGATTTCAGTGATGGGTGCAGTAGTAACTTTAAAACTGTTATCAAGTTTCATCTGTACAGTATGCCCAGTAGAAGATTTTCACCCTTTGTTTTTTGTGAAAACAGGGCCCGAGTACTTGTGGGATCACTGCATAGGAGACCGTTTGTGGTCTCACCCTTGTCACTGGTCTTCCCTCCACGCTTTGTGTTCCAAGGCCCAGCCTCTGCTCTCCACTCTCCACTCCTGGGCTGGCTCCTCCCCGTCTCCATGTGGTGCTTTTCTTTGCTCCTGGGGTGCTCATCCCTGCTGTTTCCTGCCTCTGCTTCAGGGCCCTTGGGCTCTGGATGGGGAGGGACCACTTTTGGTTGTCTCCTTGTTTTTCTTTCTAATCCATCACAGACTGGGTATGCTTACAGAAGACACTAAAAATGTCCTGACACTGCCAGTTGCTGTGGAAATTTCTGGACATTTAGTCTCAGTTTTTGCACCTCCTCCCAGACCCATGCTGGTGGGTGGACATGCTCAAGTAGCGCTGCTGCAGTTTGAGTCCCCAAGGCCCCCCACCCTCCAGATGGACAGCATTTCTCCGAATGCTACAGAGCACCCAGAACTTTCCCCTTGTAACTCTTTTTGCCCTTCTTGGCCCAAATAGTCCGTGCTGTCCAGTTTATCTTAGATTGTTTCTCAGTGTCCTTTTTTTTTTTTTCCTCAGTGTCCTATTAACATCTTTCCAACAGACTTAATAAGCTTCTCAATAATATCCATCTTGCTGGGTACCTGGAAGGCATTAATTTTTTTTTTTTTTTTAAAGATTTTATTAGAGCACAAGCCAGAGGGAGAGGGAAAGGGAGAAGCAGACTCCCCAGTGAGCAGAGAGCCCGATGTGGGGCTTAATTAATCTCAGGACCCCGGGATCATGACCTAGCTAAAGGCAGACGCTTAACCGACTGAGCCACCCAGGTGCCCCTGAGGTGTTAATTAATAATAGATTGTTCTCTTTGTGGGCTAGGTGTCATAGCTGGGTTGTTTTGTAATTATTATTTGTATGTCAGGAATGTCCAGAGTGTAGCCCATACTTATTTCTGTGCTGTGCTCCTTGGCCTGTTAAATAATTTTTTAAGAGAAGATATATGAGTCTCATGATTGAGAAAACCTGAAAAGAATACAGCTTAGAATGGAAAACATTCAAAAAATAGCCTTTGTGCAAATCAGACCATCCTAGTTTACAAGTAACTGTAGTTTAACAGAAATTGGTAGAAAAGTACTAGCATTGGATTTTATTGAACTCCTAATCTCACATTTAAAAATGAGTTAGTTTTGGGGTACCTGGAAGGGTCAGTCAGTGGAGCATACAACTTTTGATCTATGGGATTGTAAATTTGAGCCCTACATTGGGGATAGAGATTCCTAAAAAAATAAACTTAAAAAAAACAAAACAAAACGCTTTTTAATGTAGTTTTGCCATTTGAAGGACTAGAACATCCATGTAAATAACCTCTCCTTTCTTCCATGCCTGCCACCTCTTTCAGGTCCTTTCTTGCTGCCCTGCTACCAGGTGGGTAGCCAGCCCAGCACAGCCATGTTTCACAGCGAAGAAAATGGATCAAAAGGAATGGATCCCTTGGTCCTTATTGATGCAATAGCTATCTGCATGGCATATGAGGAAAAGGAACTTTGCAAGATCGGGGAGGTGGCCCTGGCTGTGATATTTGATGTTGCAAGTATCATTCTGGGCTCAAAGGAGAGGGTAAGAAAGGGGGATCTTCTCTTCTGCAGGCATTCTAGAAACCAGTTACAGAGAGTTGGAACAACATGAGGGTCTATGTGTGTGTTTTTCTCTCTCCAGGCGTGCCAACTGCCTCTGTTCTCCTACATCGTAGAGCGCCTGTGTGCGTGTTGCTATGAACAGGCCTGGTATGCGAAGCTAGGGGGTGTGGTGTCCATTAAGTTTCTCATGGAGCGGCTGCCTCTCACTTGGGTTCTCCAGAACCAGCAGACATTCCTCAAGGCACTTCTCTTTGTCATGATGGACTTGACTGGAGAGGTAGGTGATGTATGGTCTCAAATCTAAGCCAGCTGTTCTGGAAGTTTGCCTAGAGAATAGTTAGGATGAGGCAGTTTGGCAAAATGCTTTCCCAGAAGCTTAGGTTTCATTACAGTATCTTTAATAAGGACAGATCAGGACCCCCACATGCTGTCCCTGGTTATCTAAATATCTTTCCTCCTTGATAAAGAACCGTCACTGGCTGAGTACATAACACGGTATATCTGTGAAGGCAAATAATACTTCTCACGCTCTCCTAGGGCTAAATAGTGCACCTGCTGCAGGAGTTTCTACAGCAGTAGCATTCTTTATGAAGCCTTATGTAAGTGTAACTGAAACAAATAGAATGTAGTGGGCGTTGCCAGCCTACGTGTTTGGTAAATAAAATGAGTATGTTTAGGTCCACATGTTCTTTTCTGAATGACATATAGGAATTCTAAGGTGATTTAGCCACTGAAATACTGTGCGGAGGTTATGAAGTAGTCTTGTTAAAATTCACTGGCCCCGGCAGTGGAGGTGGGCCCTCCGCGATAGCCCCTTTCATTCTAAGGAGTCTCTGGCCTACAGGTTTCCAATGGGGCGGTCGCCATGGCAAAGACCACCCTAGAGCAGCTTCTGATGAGGTGCGCAACACCCTTAAAAGATGAGGAGAGAGCCGAAGAGATCGTGGCAGCTCAGGAGAAGTCTTTTCACCATGTGACACATGATTTGGTTCGAGAAGTCACCTCTCCAAATTCCACTGTGAGAAAACAGGCCATGCATTCGCTGCAGGTCTTGGCCCAGGTCACTGGAAAAAGTGTGACTGTGATCATGGAGCCCCATAAAGAGGTAAGATTTCTGTCACTGGAACTAGGATAACTTGAACAAAACTCTTGAGATCCTTTTCCTTCTCCTTCAGATGTGACTGGAAGAGGATATGTAATTTATAATTTTGTGTCCACTTCACAAAGTGCAACTATACATGCTGTCTTTGACCTCAGGCACAAAAGCAGTGTGCTTACATTAATGGCTCTATCCATAGCTGTCAGTGTCAGGACAGAAAGCTGCTTTCCTGCGTCTCTGTAGCACAGTCTGGTCACTCTTTATTGTTTTACGAATGGTCACTTTGGAAACTTGGAAGTTAAGTGTGTCTGACATGTAACTATCCACCATCCAGTTTTAGCACATGGAACATACCTTCCCTTCCCTAACTAAAGGACATCCATAAACACTTTCCATCTCCCAGTTTCTTTTCTTTTTTCATGAAAGACACAGAGAGGCAGAGACATAGAGGGAGAAATAGGCTCCCTATGGGAGCCTGATGTGGGACCTGATCCCAGGACCGCAGAATCACGACCTGAGCCAAAGGCAGACGTTCAACCACTGAGCCACCCAGGCACCCCCCATCTTCCATTTTCAAACTGATAGTCATTTGAGAATGTTATGATGAGCCATATTTGCTTTTTAAAGGATGGCGGGTTAGTAGTACTTCCTCCTTGCCTCCCCCAGGTCCTCCAGGATATGGTCCCACCTAAGAAGCATTTGCTCCGACACCAGCCTGCCAACGCACAGATTGGCCTGATGGAGGGGAATACATTCTGTACCACACTGCAGCCCAGGCTCTTCACAATGGATCTTAACGTGGTGGAGCATAAGGTGTTCTACACAGAGGTAGGGGGGTGGTGGTGCGGCGTGGTGTGGATGGTGATGACGTATGTCTGGTAGCCTGTCTTTGTGCACGAAGACTGGTCAGGCAGCACTCAGAGAAGGCCCGGGTAGTGACCACAGGTAACCAGCTGTAACCTGGCACAACCACCTGCAGAGGTACGTTACAGAAGGTAGGCCGGGTAACTGGAGATGGTCAACCATCTGTGGCTGTTTTCTGAGTCCTTCGAGCTTTAGCCTTCTCCAGGCCTTGATCCCAGAGCCTGAAGGATGTAGTCTAGAGAAAGCTGTGCTGCCTACTTTGATTGCTCTTATCAGCTGGGGCTTAGAATAACACTGGCTTAGAGCAAGCGCCAGTTTATTGAATTTATTCATCACTTAAGAATGTGCTGTGTGCTGTGAAGAACTTACCACACATGAATGCCATTATTTAGTTTGGACAGCTCTTCGTGAACTAGAGATTCTGATTGTTCTCATTTTGGGTGATAGCAGATGGTGTCCTACAAGTGTTTGTGAACTTTCCAGTATGGGGTGATATTAGAAACAGATTGAACTGTACTTCCAGTCCAATTCTAAGCATTAATTCATAGAATACAGTGATGGTTTGGTGATGAATCCCAAAGTGAAATTTTTTTTAGAACCTGAATCCTACTCTGGAGGCATTGTCAGAATGAACAGAGGCAAAAGTCATAAGAAAGCAACTTCTTTCTGATCCACACTAAGTTTGAATTTCCACTTACGAAAAATTTACCTCTTGAATTTTTAAGCCCAGTGTATTTGCTTGGACATAGAATTCTATGATCACATGGTCTAGCTTTGATCTTTTATATCTTATCGTATTCCTTGTGTAGGAGTCATAGTTCATATGTTTGGACAGAGGTTCTAGGAGAGCCACTGGAGGATGGGAGGAAGTTTCCCTTTGGTGATTCCAGAGGCACATGTGTTTTCCCCTGTGTGGAAAGTTCCTCACTAAGCTTAAGACCAGAACCTGATAGTGTTGAGTGATAAATTGCAGGGAATGCAACTGGTTTTCCAAGTGTTTATCAGTGTACTGGCTGTATCAGAACATGTGGGATCTTTTTAAAAAGAGAGACTCCTGAGTCATCTCCCAGGTTTGGAGTCAGCCCTCCAGATCTACCAGCTCTAAGCTTCCCAGGTGATTCTGTTGTGGAGTATGCATCACTCTCTTTCTAGAGATAGCTACAGATACAGGTATCTGTGTGTGTGTGCATACGCACGTATTTATGAGGAGAGTAACTCATAGTGATGGAGTGGAATAGGGTGGTGGCTTAAAGTGCTTATTAGTGTATATATCCTTTTTTGCTGTTTGAAATCTTTTACTAGGTAGGAATCTTTGAGGGAAAAAAGATACTGATAAAGTTTATCCCATTTTCCCAGGATGTAAATAGAGAAAACAGTAATAGAACAACATGTATGATATTTTGGGTATTAGATATATAATATATACTGGGGAATGATAAAATATTTGGAAAGATTTTTACAGGAATCTCTGAGTTAACAGGTATTCCCAGTGATTTTCAACTTCTTTATGCTTTTCTGTACTTGAAAAAAGTATTACTACTCAGCTATTGAATTACAGCACGTATGTTTTTTGAGCCATGGGCCCATGGCTTATAAGGAGGGAGATGTTCCTGCCATCATGATATTTGCAGTTCAGGTGATTGCCAGTTATGGTATCAGAGTGGGTGAGAAAGTATCTAAGAATTTTTTTTTAAATTTTATTTTATTTTTATATTTATGATAGGCACACAGTGAGTGAGAGAGAGGCAGAGAGATAGGCAGAGGGAGAAGCAGGCTCCATGCACCGGGAGCCCAACGTGGGATTCGATCCCGGGCCTCCAGGATCACGCCCTGGGCCAAAGGCAGGCGCTAAACCACTGCGCCACCCAGGGATCCCCAGTATCTAAGAATTTATTTCACTAATGAGGTTGACACAGTTTGCTTTAGAAGGAAGCTCTGTCACATTCAATATTCCCTAGGGTTTGAGTTTAGTTTATCAGTCATTAATCATGTTGTGTGTGTTTGTGTGTGTGTGTGTGTGTGTGTGTGTGTGTGTGTAAGATTGCTATGTTCTGTAATTTTCAAGGTTACTTGTCTTCACAGTAAGAGCAGGCTAAATTAAATTATTTTATCTTTTACAGCTGTTAAATTTGTGTGAGGCTGAAGACTCAGCTTTAACAAAGCTGCCCTGTTACAAAAGCCTTCCATCACTGGTGCCTTTGCGAATTGCAGCATTAAGTAAGTTAATATGAATTAAATCTGAAACAAGCCATGGGTATGAAGGTACAAGGAGACAGTGGTCTTTTGGGGTTGTGGTTTTTTTTTTTATGTTCTTTTTAAGGTGGGATAATCATGTTTGAGTATTTGTCAAACATATAATCTATTGACATTGTGAGATGTCAATAGATCATATAGATTGATAGGATTTAAACAATTGTTTATTCTTGTACACTATGCATTTTACTTTGTAGTAATTAACTCTTAATGCTATAGTTCTCTGATGAATCGAACGCTTTGGTTGAAGAGAGCAGTCATAGCATTCATATATTGCCAGTTTCGCCCAAATCAGAGTATATAGGAAGATCTACTATAGCCTTCATAGGTTTTGCACATTGGTTTTGTAGCATTTGAGATTCTGTTGTCTTCAAGGCTTCATGAGCAACGTCAGCTACATTGTTGAATTTTTACTCACTTAGAAGCATCACACCACACCCCACCCACCCCGTCCCCACCACCCAACACACCTTTTTTTTTGGTAAATAAATACCCAGTACAAGTTTTTTTTTAGTTGACTTGGTCTCTTGCTTTCTCGGTATGTATGTATATATGTATGTATGTATTTATTTATTTATATTTTTAAAAGTCAATGATTTTTTTAAAATATTTTATTTATTCATGAGAGATACAGAGAGAGAGAGAGAGAGAGAGGCAGAGACACAGGCAGAGGGAGAAGCAGGCTCCATGCAGGGAGCCTGACATGGGAGAGAGGCAGAGACACAGGCAGAGGGAGAAGCAGGCTCCATGCAGGGAGCCTGACATGGGACTCGATCCCGGGACTCCAGGATCAGGCCCTGGGCTGAAGGCGGCGCTAAACCACTGAGCCACCAACAAGAAAGTCCTCTTTCTTGGTTTTTTATACTCTATATGAAATGTTGCCAGAATCTTCCTTGAGTTAGAGATAGAGGAGCTGAGAAGCAAGCCATAATACCTGCATGAGCATGGGGCCGAGGTTTGGAAGACATAGCAGGTGGGAGGGAGAGAGATGCTCGGCAGCCAAGTTTGACAGCTTCTTTCCTCTTGGGATACCTTTCTTCCAGTGCCTCTTGTGCAATCCTGTTGGCTAGTACAGGCGTTGCTCTTGGTCAGATGTTCTCTCTTGACTAACATATTCCCTTTTCTGAGAATATCTGTATTTTCAAAACCTTTAACTCCCCACGTGGGGAGAAGGCTGCCTGACATGGATAGTGGAAGAAAAGCCAGGCTGCATGTGTATTCCCTCATCACCAGAGTTCAAGGCCAGTTCAGTGTGTCTGCCCACAGCCCAGCTATCCTCTCACCCCTTGTGGGGATGTCTTGGGGAAAGGGTGTCAGTGGGCACCTCCACTTCCTCCCTCTGTCTATCTGGACAGGGTAATATTTACCATGGCTCTTCTGACAGGCTGTTGGCTCCCCTCTTAAATAACACTGACCATGTGAGTTAGAAGATTACATGGCATTCTTTGATCTTTTTCGAGGGCAGACACATGGGAAGTGGTTCAGTGATTCATACTTTGTGTTGTTTGGTAAGAGCCTTTAGACAAGGAAATTGTTTATATCTTTTTAAGGTTAATAATGAAATTGATTAACCTCATTGATTTCTCTTCCGAAAGATGCGCTTGCTGCCTGCAATTACCTTCCTCAGTCCAGGGAGAAGATTATTGCTGCACTCTTCAAGGCCCTGAATTCCACCAACAGTGAGCTGCAGGAGGCTGGGGAAGCCTGCATGAGAAAGGTGAGTGGGATGCACGTGTGTATGTGCGGGCGAGGGTCTGTCTTCAGCGCTCTTCCTGTTCACCTGGTTCATGCACCTGGAAGGCTGCCTCTTGTTAGTACACATTGGATTCCAGTAATGTCTCTATTTGTTTCCCAGTAACACTGAGCCTATTAAAATAGTGACAGTAATGACTAGTCTTCTTCATCATAAACTTTTAGAATGTGCTTGCCTAATATTTCATTTTCTCACGGAAAATAAAATCTTGCTGCTAGAGCTGAATGAGTTCATTCTGTTATAAAGTGTATTTTGTTGTCTATTTTTCTCCATAACCTTTCTTTTTAAATAGTTTTTGGAAGGTGCTACCATAGAAGTAGATCAAATACATACACATATGCGGCCTTTGTTGATGATGCTGGGGGATTATCGAAGCTTGACGCTGAACGTCGTGAATCGTCTGACTTCCGTTACCCGGCTTTTCCCAAACTCCTTCAATGATAAATTTTGTGATCAGATGATGGTAAGCCATATTACATTTAAACATACTCTGTATTCAACCTGAAATTTTAAGGGTCTTTTTTTTGGGGGGGGTGGGCAGTAACATGGGGGTGGTTAAAATTCAGGAGGTGTGAAAGGGGTACTGTGAACGTCTCCTCCCATCCCTGTCTTCCAGCAGCCCATCTCCCCTTCCCGGGGATAGCCAGTGATAATGGTTTCCTGTATGTCTGTCTGAGATGTTTTACATTTATAGGAGGACATACATAATTCTTTTGTTTCCCTCAAAAGGCAGCACCATGTACACACGGGTCATATTCTTTCTATTTACTGCTCATTTCAGATCAGAACATGAAGTGCTTTTTCTTTTTTTAAAATTTTTCTAAGATTTTGTTTATTCATGAGAGACTCACAGAGAGAGAAAGGCAGAGACACAGGCAGAGGGAGAAGCAGGCTCCATGCAGGGAGCCTGATGCGGGACTCAATCCCAGAACTCTGGGATCATGTCCTGAACCAAAGGCTGATGCTCAACCGCTGAGCCACCTGTCTTCTGGCTATGTAATATTTCATTATGTGGACATGCCAGAATTCGCTTCACCATTCCCCCACTGACAAATGTCTAGATTGCTCCCAGTCTTTTGCTATTATAGACGTGATGTATTGAAAAACATGTAAGAACTTTAGGAGTTTTTTGGGTTTTTAAAATTACCAAGAAAATAATTATGCAAATAAAATACCTGTTAGACAGTGTTTAAATTTGAATATAAGCAGATGAAGGAGGTTCAGCTGTTAACTTTCTTCTGCATTCAGTTTTGCTTCCAGTAAGTAGACGTTCGTAAATAACTTAAGATTTCATGGTATGTTATTGTGGACGTGTACGTACTTCCCATGCTTCTGTTTCTCGGGTGGCCTTTGGCCATTTAGACATCTCAGGACACCAAAGATAGTTGGTTTTTTTTTTTTTTTGGTTTTGGTGCACCTTTACCCTAGCTGTAAGTGGGGGTGAGGTGACATATATAGATGTAGCGTATGTAGAGTTGCAGATATATGGATGTGTGAGGGACCATACAGCTTTTTCTGTCACCTACTGCGTCTTCGTACCTGCAGATACCTGAAAAAGGAACAATGACTGGAACACCTGACTTGGAGTTGGTAGTATTACAGTTGGCCCTAAGAATTGTAGCTGATGCCCTATTAGAGTGTTATCGGGAAACAGTATTCCATGGGAGTAAATCTCCCGAATTGGAAGGCTCTTTCCTGTTTAACTTCTAGATGTGTATACACACCCTCCCTACCAGTGTATGTGCATGCGCACGTTAACAGACGTGATCACAGTAGGTGAGGTTGTATCACTTCCTAAGGAGAGCACATCAGATATGCATTTTATCCTCCATTCAGTGTGAGACCTGTGCATGTATGCCGACTATCCCAGTGTTGTCATGTTCATTTCTTCCCTCTCCGCTGTCTTTTTTCGCTGCCTTTGCATGCCTGCCAGAAGCGATGTGCTTGTGGCTAGTGGGTGGTTTTACCACCAGGCTGACCCTTGACGCTTGGCTGTGAGCTGAGAGTTATTCAGTGAATGGTATTAGAACAGATTCTGTAGAACAGTGTGAAGAGACTGCTGTACCACTTTACAATCCATAGTTTCTGACTTGGGGTAGGAGTCGTCTTCTCCCTAGAGTGAAGTTTGGGGGTTTATGTTTTTGATTTGTTCAGAGGATTTTCCCTCCCTTCTTTGGCATGGTAGCTATTTTCAGAATGGTTAAAATTTCTCTAAATGTAGAGAATGTTGATGTTCTTGGATAAAGAAACTGAAGCTACCATTTGTCCAGCTGTGTTCCTCTGGCCCCCACCTTGCTAGAGTCCAGCCTGAGGTCTCTGCCAACAGGGCATTTGCGTGTGTGGCATGGATGGGTCTTCTGATGTGTTCATGCCTGCTGCATTGCAGCAGGGGTGGTGCAGTGGTCAAACACACATTTGCCCTTTGAGTCCTGGTCTTCAGAGCTGTGCTCTATCTCTGAGCCTTTGTTTTCCCGAGTGTGATGGGCTTTCAAGGTTAGCAGCTCAACCCTTCAGCATAATTTTAAGAGCTGAGACACCCTACTCTGTAGAATGGGTATTCATGAACACAATCCTGAAAATTTGCCATTTTAAAAATTTGAACTGCTTGATATTTGACTTTGAAGTCTCTCATGTAGTTATTTGTGGTGGATAGCTCCTTCTTGAACTAAAAGTGAACTTATGTACAATTAGTGTATTTTTTTCCTTTGGGGAATCTGAAAACAGGATAGGTGATGCAGCTGGCTGCTTCCATTTCCTTTGGTTTTGTTCCTCTCTTATCTTTGGCAAAAGAGCTGTTGTAGTAAGGTCAGGTTTCATGAATGTAGATCTTGGCGATTAATATCTTTCCAGGAATTTTACTGGCAAATAGCTTAGTGTACTTAGTTTCTTTGAAAGCATATAGATTTTAGTGTTTCTCAGTGTGTGTTATTTGGAACACTGGCCCTATAGGTGTATTTAAGTCTAAGTGTATTTAAGTCATGTGTCCCCAAGTCTCTTTTACCATGGAGTCCTTTTAAAAACAACTAGTTAACTTCCTGCAGGGCTTCAGTGTTTGAAGAACAAGTCTGGACAGTGTGAGACAATGAAGATAGTTGTGTTATTTGGATAGTCTTGTGGTTTTACCTGTAGGCTCTGAGTGCCTATCTGCCAGGCTTTGCTGGACATCATGGCTGGGAGGCTGCCTGCTGCATGCCCCGGTCAGATAAGAGTTGCTTTGGGCTCAGGGATCTCTCTCCTCCATGGTCTTGGAGTAGAACACAGTCTTACCATGTTAACAGTTGCCCTTGTTCTGCACAGAAGGGAAGTGATTCCTGTTTGCCCTAATTTGTACAGCCTCTGACCATGCTCATCTCACCTGCCCACCACCATTTCC
Source organism: Canis lupus dingo (assembly GCF_003254725.2). Taxonomy (NCBI): domain Eukaryota; kingdom Metazoa; phylum Chordata; class Mammalia; order Carnivora; family Canidae; genus Canis; species Canis lupus. The sequence continues at coordinate 10,412,557 of NC_064248.1, read as the reverse complement.
TCCCACCCCATGCCCATTGCTCCTTAGCCATACATAGCAACCAGCCTTCTTGTTGGTGGACTCAGGGCCTTTGCCTTTCCTTTTCTCTGCCTGGTGTGCAAGACCCTCCTTGACCTTGACTGCCTTCTCCAGCTGATTCCTGTTCCTCTTTCATAACCTTTAGCATGACTGTTCCACAGCAGGCACCTGTGTCCTTTACCTGTTCTCCCCACTTGAACCTGAGGAACGAGGATAGGATGATGTCTGCCTGTCTTTCACTTCTCCACCCAGGTACCTAGCATGGTGCCCGGCTTCTACAGGCGCTCAATGAACAGGTGCAGCACCAAGTAACATGGTAATAAGAGGACAGCAGTAAGATGCTAGCACTAGAATGATCAGGTTTCAGGACTTTTTTTTTTTTTTTCTATCAGCATAAATTCAGCCTTTTGTTCATAGAACGTGACGCAGATGCTAGTTACCCTCCTCTCTAGAGCAGTGGTTGGGCTGTTTCAAATATGAACACTGCCATCCTACGTTAAATATAATGGAAATTAATGATTACATATGAATTTTCATGTAAGAATAGTATGGAATCGAACTGATCCTCTGTGAGGGGAAAAGTGTCTAAGGATGTTGTTTTTCCCCACAGCAACATCTACGAAAGTGGATGGAAGTGGTGGTCCTCACCCACAAAGGGGGCCAGAGGAGCGACGGAAACGTGAGTGACTTGTTTGCTTCTGGGAAGGGCAGCCCTGCCGGGCACTGCTGCTGGCAATGTTAATATTGGAGCAGTGCTTTTAAGTAAAATACCGGTCAGAAACCCAGTTTATGTCATCATAGTCCGTGTAAAGTGTTGAACATCTTTTACCAGCATTACATTTTGCCTTTATTTTTCTTAATTCTTGAACATTTCTTTTTGTGTTTCTTTAAAATCTCCTTTGTTCACCTTAATATGACGTTTTTGTTGATGAGAATTCTGGGAAGCTTGAAATATTAGTATTTCAATTTTACTAGTTTTGCTATAAAGTACATTTTCTAGAGTGTTTTTGGCAGCTGCTGTCTGCATGGTGGTGCATTCCTCAGCTGTGGTTTCCCATTGCTTCCCATCATCACCGCCTCATGAAACTAAGTATAGATTTCAGGACTTCAGACACTGAGGATAGTGTAGCAAAGCATCACATAAATACCTGCATGTATGTTTACAGGTCTGAAGCCCCACCCCAACTGTTTGCCAAAAATCAAATGGCCAGTACTTCAAAAACACATTTTTTATGGGTTTAAGGGAAAACTACTTTAGTTCAATTTTTTTATGTGCCTGATGTTGGTCATTTTAAGATTTTGCTCTTAAAAATAATGGTTCTTGCTGTTTTGAATCTATTTTGTATAAGTTAATATTCCTTTAAAATACTTTTTAAGTTGATAACTGTTCTATCGGTAGGATCGTGTTTTCCCTAAGTTCCTGTTAAACCTGGTGAAATTGTATGGCAGTGTCCTAATAAGGGGATTCTATAGCTTTTCAGAGGCATAATCAACGTGGCTTTTTGTCTTCCTGTGCCTATTTGTTGGATGCTGTGTTTCATCCCAACTTGGATTTTTTTTTTTTTTTTTTTGGCTTAATTATGCTTTGTTTTGACCATTCTGTGTCAAGGTGTTTTGTTTATGTAAGTCTCTATTCCTGCCGCTTCTAAACAGCCAACTAAGCAAAACTAAACCAGGATTTTAAACTTTTTTTTAGGAGTGTTATACCACCATGACCTCTTTGAAGGTTCGTTACTTATATACACAGGGAAAAATCAGGAACCTCTTTGTGGGGAAGAGCAGAGTGTATTTTAAAAGCCTAAACTTTTGGGAGTAGGTACAGGTGCCTCTGTGCTTTTCCTCCCCGTCTCATCCACTAGGTATTTTTGCTCTAAGTTTTATGTTTGTTTTATCTGTTAACTCTGCAACACACAGTTCTAGAATAAACATTTAACTCCTACGAGGCAGGTGAATTACTTCCATTAGATCAGGAAGATTCCATAAACTTGTATAGCAAGTTATTTGGAGGGCTCCTTGGATGGGGCAGGGGCAGTGGGCAGGAGACGGAGCTGTGGGTTTTAGAAAGTCCTCCCAACTCCTGCAGGAACATGTGGTGACCACCGTAGGAGTCTGCTCCTTGACCGGCCTGGAAACACCCAGCTCTGCAAGGATGGCCTCAGGCTGTGGTGTTTGGGGTCCAGGAGCAGCGTCCCCACCATTTCATCACCTCAGCCCAGGGCCAAGCTGCCTTTGTACTCTTGAGCTCTGATAATTTTTTATGGATGTTCAGAATTGAGTATGGATCTTACATCGTGTTTGTCCCCATTTGGTTGAATCCCCAAATAACATTACATAATTGAGAACCCATAACTGAAGACCTGTTAAATAGTTGACTATAATAAAACAAACACGGGGTTTTCTGTAATGCTGGGTACCGTGATGATCAGAGCTTTGCATGAGCACCATGTATAGGAAGGCTTGCCTGGTTCTGGCGTTAAACTCCCTTGGGAGGACTCAGGACCACATGTGCCAAGTCTGTGTGCATACACAGCTTCACTTCACAGAATAACCCAGATATCTGTGGGCGCAGCATGGCCTGTGGGTTCCTCTGGTGTGGGGGCCTCACTCATGCCCAGTTGAGGGAGCTAAACCACCTGTACTCTTCTGACTTGTGCTGGGAGAGAGGAAGAGATTTTCTTTCATGTCAGCACTGCACATAAGGTCATAGCTTACTCGAAACAAAACCAGATTTTTAAATGCATTTGTTTACCACAAGGTCTGACAATTTCTCCCCCTGGGCAAGAATTCTGAAATTCCTGCGTTTTAAATTTTATTTAGGGAAGGGAGGTATTCTATCCTACACTGTCTGAAGGGCTCTGTTTTGACATCAGAAGGGTGGAAGGTGTATTTTTTTTGCTGTTGAGCATTTGTTAATTATTGTGTGTGCTTTTTGATAATTGTCTTTCCTGTCTTGTTTCCCCCAATAATCTTTACTGTGTATGAGTATATGGGAAGTTTTTATGTAAATAACATAAATAGAAAAAAGATGATTTTCCTCCCCATCCTCAGGAGAGCATTTCCGAGTGCGGGAGATGTTCCTTGTCTCCATTCTGTCAGTTTGAGGTGAGAACAACCCTATTAAAGTCAGTTTATGACTTGTACTGTGAAGAACAGTTTATCTTTTCTTTTCTTTTTCTTTTCTTTTTTACCTTTTTGTTGCCTTTTTTCATGCTGTAATTTTTGTTTTGGTTCAGCCTGCCATGGAAGGGGTAGAGGTGAGAATCTCAGTGGAGGCACAGGAGGGGGTGTTGTCGCATTTGGTTTTGCTGTGATTTGTGGTTCTGTGGTGGACAGAGTGCGTTGTGCCTTGGAGTGCAGTGAGCCGTATTGTCTGTCTGTGGCGGAGTTGTATTAGTACCATTGCTGTGAACTGTCCGGATGCCAAGCATGTTTCCTATTAGGATGTTTTAAAGCAAGATGCTAAGTTCTTTGGTTTCCTACATGTTAGAATTGCAAAATGTCAATACTGTCTAAGATTCACCTGGGTTTCGCTCTTCATCATGTTTGTACGAGCTCACACATCTAACAACCTTTTAGAAGGAAACCACACAAAGAATAGCATACCTGCTAGGAAATGGGAGGAGCTCATTTCACACTCGCAAGTGCCCACTTGCCTGGAGCTTAAAACCTCCTTGCCCCTCAGCGCCCAGGTCCCCCTGCACCTCTTGCTCACGCACACCACACCGATGTAGTCCCAGCGCTGGGACTTGGGACAGTCAAGCCCCGAGCTTTCCCTCTGCTGTAAAATGGGGATGATAACATTGTCAGTCTTGTCTTCCGGTGCTATCATGAAGACCAAAAGAAGTGGTTCCCTGACTGCACTTGTAAAACAAAAACCATAATACAGAAGTGTCATGATTAGCACATTGTAATTTCAGAATAGAGCTTGCTCTGTGTGAAGACCTGGAAATTCTGTAGAAAAGAACTCTACAGGAGAGGTGGGGTGACACCAAGCCATGTTTTCTCATTTCTTCCCCAGCTCAGTTTAGTCTTTTTCTCCGTAGAGGCTTTGGGGGAAATATGTTCAGATGTTCCTGGGATGTGGTCCCTTGTGACGAGTGTTCATCATCCCCATTTTACTGTCATTAGTGTGACGGACATCCTGTTACACACAAGGCAGGGGAGTACATCAGGGAGTCTTCCCTTCCATGGCCATGGCTCCGGCCATGTGGGATCTCTTTGAATGGCGGATACCACACAATGGGAACTGCCACTGAGAACAGAAAGTTGGAACAGGAGTGATTGACCACTGAGCTGTTAGCACCTTAAAAAGTGCAGAAATTTGGCACTTCACATTTTGGATATGATTCAGTAGAGCAATTTGTCAGCTTCATCTTTAGGCCTGATTGACAAATACTTCGTACCGTGGTCAGTCATTTATTTACATTCATGTTTAATTTTTCAGGATAAATACTTAAGGATTTTTTGAAGACTTTCTTTGTGCTAAGTTTTGAGGGCCAAAGGAGTCTGTACCCTCAGAACTTAGTATGTTGGGAAGACCCCATGATGTCACAACAAAGCGGGGGAACCGTAACACTCTGACAGCCACAGGCATGCTTGTTTCCTCCACTATAGGGGGCTAAGCATAGGCAACCCAGCAGTTCACTTCCAACATTTGTCCCTATTCTCGAAAACGGACACAGCACAGTCACAGGTGTACACAGCTCCCTCTGCCCTCTGTTGACAGATGAAATCTGAGTGCAGAGGGCAGTTAGTTTCCTTGGGCCACAGCAATAACCTGACATTGATAAATTGTGGCTTTTTACATGTTAATTCTTTGCTTCTGGTGGCTAGCCTTGTGAATGTAGCTAGACCATAGTAGGGTCTGTAGTAACATTGGTATCTCTAGCTGCTAAAATTAATTGGCCTGTTTTGTAATTTCTGGTTTTCTTCATTAGGAGATGAAAATTTGTTCGGCTATTATAAACCTTTTTCATCTGATCCCAGCTGCACCTCAAACTCTGGTCAAGCCTTTGTTAGAGGTGGTGATGAAAACAGAACGGGCTATGTTGATTGAGGTAATGATCAAACTTGGGGTTAATTCTGATTCTTCCTCCATCTGTTGGCTTGTTATGTTTTAGGTGGATTAATTTAACAGCATGAAGCATGTTTGATGTTAGCATTTGCTTATAGCTGTAGCACACTCTACTTACGAGAGGGAGAGATGCCTTCTCCTGCCACGGTAGGTCAATAGGCCAATGTAGCCTCAAACCCCAAGAACATGCCATTTTCTCCATGTGTTTTCTAGGCCGGCAGTCCCTTCAGAGAGCCTCTGATCAAGTTCTTGACACGGCACCCCTCACAGACGGTAGAGCTGTTCATGATGGAAGCCACCCTGAATGATCCCCAGTGGAGCAGAATGTTTATGGTAGGCACACGATGAGCTGCAGTCAGGTGTGCCTGCAGATTTGTGTCAGCTGGAGTGCTCTGAAATCTGAAATTCATACGTCACTGTTCAGTTCCCCAGCTGTATTTTTCTGTAATGTATCCGAGTGTTAGAAACATCATTGGTGTGTATGTGGAAAGTTTGAATGGAGGAATCCTTCTTTAGGATTTTGGTGGTGGTAACGAATGAGTTGCTGAGATAATGAAATCCGTAATCACAAAGTATTATTACTGCTAAGAAGCAGGTTTTTTTTTTTTGTTTTTAAAGGGTGGTTATAGCGACTTTTTGGCTTGCCTAGAAAGACTTAGAAAGAACCTTAGGATTTGGCTTTTGTGGGTTTTGACTAGCTTAAAATAGCTTGTTTTGTTCTGTTTTCAGAGTTTTTTAAAACACAAAGATGCCAGACCTCTGCGAGATGTGCTGGCAGCTAACCCCAACAGGTTTATTACTCTGCTGCTGCCTGGTGGCACCCAGACTGCCGTGCGTCCCGGTTCGCCCAGCACCAGCACCATGCGCCTAGACCTTCAGTTTCAGGCCATCAAGGTAGCATCTCTTCTCTGAACAACTGAACTCTTCAGAGTTTAGGCAAGATGCATAGAGAATCCTGTCAGTTCCCTAACTGTCGCTTCTTTAACAGATCATAAGTATTATAGTTAAAAATGATGACTCCTGGCTGGCCAATCAACATTCTCTGGTGAGCCAGTTGAGACGCGTGTGGGTTAGTGAAACCTTTCAAGAAAGACACCGAAAGGAGAACATGGCTGCCACTAATTGGAAGGAACCCAAGCTGCTGGCCTACTGTCTGCTGAATTATTGCAAGTGGGTACCTCTGTTTGGCTTTACATTGAGTGAGTTATTCTATCCGGCAAGCTGAACTAGAGTCTCTATGGGAATTTGTGCTTAGCTGTGGTTCACTGGCCCCGTGCAGTTACACTTGTTAGAACCGATTGTGACTTTGAGCTGGTCAGAGCTCGCATGCAGTTCTAAAGCTGGCCCCAACTTAATCTGTCTTCTTGTTTGACCTTGCAGAAGGAATTATGGAGACATAGAATTGCTGTTCCAGCTGCTCCGGGCTTTCACTGGTCGTTTCCTCTGCAACATGACATTCTTGAAAGAGTATATGGAGGAAGAGATCCCCAAAAATTATAGCATTGCTCAAAAACGTGCCCTGTTTTTTCGCTTTGTGGACTTCAATGACCCCAACTTTGGAGATGAGCTGAAAGCTAAAGTGAGTCCCACCGTTAGGCGGCAGGAGCCATGGGCATTGGAACCAATTTCCTAGGGAATTGAGGGGACTGTCTGTTATGCTGTGTCTCATGGTTAGTTACATAACGTGGACTGTTCGAAGCATACAGCAGATCCGGAGTGAACCAGTGTTGAACACTAGTCTACTAGTGTCCTTGTTTTTAGAAAATGACTAATCTGACATGAGAAGACTAGACAGACTGACGTCACTTTTCCTCCTGTTTTCACCTACCTTTCCAGTCATCCACTTTAGTAAAAGGATGATTAGTCACACCCTTGACAAGATCTGGCATCACGGGTGCAACGTGACCCACTGATGCTCCTGCCTGCCTTAGTAAAGAAACGAAGAGCATAGCATTGCTTTTCTCCTTCATTTTAAAATTTTTTTTGTAGGTTTTGCAGCATATCTTGAATCCTGCTTTCTTATACAGCTTTGAGAAGGGTGAAGGAGAGCAGCTCTTAGGACCTCCCAATCCAGAAGGTGATAACCCGGAAAGCATCACCAGTGTGTTTATAACCAAGGTGACGTCACTAATACGTTGGCATGAAAAGTAACTTAGCAGATGAGTAACAGAATGCGTGCAAGTGTGTATGTGTGAGCGCATGTGTGTAATGGGTTCGTTGAAATAAACCTGTTGCCCTAAGGCTCTTATTTCTCATGATTGCATTAATTTATAGCAGAGCATTATAATTCTTACTGGTGCATTTTTAAAGGTAGCTTTACTTTAGGATGGATTGACTTTCCACACTAACAGGTTTCAATGAGAAACCAAATGTATGCCTGAACTGACGTAGATTCAAACTCATGTTATCAGAGTTACTTTGTAAAAACCCCTCTTGTTGGTCAAAGTTTTTGACGTACAGTTTCGTCCTTAGCTTTGCAAAGGAACATATTACAAGTCAGTGAGAACATCAGATCGGATCTGGTTGTCACCGTGATCTGCCTTGATCTTTTGTTGTCAAGTTCACGAAACCGTTGTGGTAGCAGTGGTGTCTAAAGTTACCTTAGGTGTTACAGTCTCTGTATTTTTATAGTAGCATTTCCAGAAAGGTTTTACTGGGTTGTGTGTTTCTTTGAGAAGTGCCTGCCTGGTGTTCCACACAGGGTCTGTCCTCTCCCATGCAGGTCAGGCCTTTGAACCTTGTTGGCAGGTGCTGTGTTTGCCTTGAGGTTGGTTGAGTGTTCTGTATACATGCTGTCTGCTGGGGTGCTGTGAGCCATGGGCATTCCTAAGGTGGTGTGCCGAGTGCGCATGAGCCCTTGGGAAGGAGTCGATTCCTTACCACTTCTGTCACTGTTTCATCCTGGGGTCCAGAGGAAGGGGACTGTTGTTCCACTTGGCAGTTTATTGGTCCTTGCATAGTCTTTGTCCCTTAACACAGGCTTTCCTCCTATTGTTTTCACCCTACCTCTGCCCTCTCTAGGAATGTGAGCTGAGCCCAAGGGGTCTTTTTCAGTCCTCTTACTGATAACTTGCTGTATTCTGGGCAACTAGATGGAGAGATGGTCACCCAGATGTGGCCCCTTCCCTTGTGCTGCCTTCTCTAGACCGTCTTTTGGGTCGGATGCTGCTAACGCGGCACAAGTAGGAGCTGGCATTTCAAGTGTTCGAGGAAGACAGAGGACACTGGGCAGGTGGGGGCCCCAGGGTGGGGCCATCGGGAGCAACAAATCCAGGAGAGAGGAGACTTGGGGGGCTAGAGGGACCCTGATGGAAACACAGTTATGGAGAAGACTTCAGCCTTTCAGAACTTTGTGGTAGACGGAAGTTGGTCTGGATGTCCACTTGAGTGAGGCAGTTGGTGCACCTGATTGAGTAGAGATACGTGGGGTGTTCCTTGGAGTGTGCCTTTTTTCTTATGTTCATAAAACACGGAAATCTATCAGATAGCTGATGTAGAAAACCGTAGCAGTTTCTTGAGAGATTTGTTTCCAGGTAGCATTTTCTGATCCTAATGCTGAAAAATCCGGACTAGATAATTAATAGCTGACTAGGAAAAAAATCTCAACTACTTGGAAATAAGAAACTCCATCCTGCAAACCACCTTGTATCAGAGGAGGCCCTCCTTGTCCCTCAAGTTCCTCCACTTCCTGCATTACAACTTCTAATTCTGCCCTTGGACACTGAAATAAGTTCATTGAATTTCTAATCCTACATGTAAAAGGAAAATTGATATGGCATCATTGCTTCCCTTGTTGTGAAACTTGATGTTATATATTGTGTGCGCACACGTGTGTGTGTTTTAAAAGTTTAAACTTGCATGATCCTTAGTAGGTAATGCAGTTCAGAACCAGAAGTGAGTTCCTTTTCTGCTTGTCTTTCCCACAGGTCCTGGACCCGGAGAAGCAGGCGGACATGCTGGACTCCCTGAGGATTTACCTCCTTCAGTACGCTACCCTGCTAGTGGAGCACGCCCCCCACCACATCCACGACAACAACAAGAATCGCAATAGCAAGCTGCGCCGCCTGATGACCTTTGCGTGGCCCTGCCTGCTCTCTAAGGCCTGTGTGGATCCGGCTTGCAAATACAGTGGGCACTTACTTCTGGCGCATATTATTGCCAAATTCGCCATACACAAGAAAATTGTTCTTCAGGTACCACACAGCTCCCTTCTACCCTCCTCATAGCCCCCGACACTCAGTGGTCTTGCACACATGTGCATGCTGCCCCCTCCTACAGTCGTGGCCTCCTTTCCTGTTGTCTTTCCCAGCACCATTAAAAATGCTTGTTTCTGACATCTTAAAAGCACTGTTGTGCTCACTTCAGCACATATACTTAAAAAAAACAAACAAACACTGTGAACTCTCCTGTGACTCTACATTCTCTCTTCCCTCCCCAATTGCCAGTCTGCTCTCCTGTTCTCTGCAGCCTTGCTGTTGAAACAACAAAATGTCTCCTTTGTCCACCTCATGCTCCTCTACACATTGCATTCTGTCTTCTTTTATCCTGGTCCATTGAAACCATTCTGGAAGCCCAGCTCCCTCTTTAGCTAAAGACACTCAACACTTTAGAACCTTCATCCTATTGACCCCCTCCCGACAAGGAACACATCTTCTCTGAGTCCCTCAGTGGTTTAGGCCTTGATGCCAGGCAGCCCTGGGTTTGAGTTTATTTTTTGCTGTCACAAGTTCTCATGACCCTGAATGAATAAATTATTTCTGTCTCTGTAAGAATTAAAGGTAATGATACAGTTCAGTGCTTAGTCGGTCTGTCCCATTAACATCTTATACATGATCGCCCTTCTCTGAGATCACATGATCAACCCCAGGCATGTCTCTTCTCCCAGCCAGAGACCCAGAGGCTATCAGTGACACCAGTTCCCCCCCAGTGTCCAGGCATGAGTGAGTCTTGGTGATTCCCCTCCACCCTCAACACCTGTCAGGTGGTCTTTGTGTCCTGTGACCTTACATCAGAATGTCACCTCTCACTTGCACTGTCCCAAGGGTGCCTCTGATGGCAGCCTCTTTTTCTCCATTTACCACACTGTATCCAGAAAGAAATGATCTCTGTGCTTCACCTGACTTCCCATGAGTCACACTAGCCTAAGTCCCTGTAGGGAGCTAGGTCTTACTCCTCTTTGTCTATTGTACCCTCGCCCAGCATGGGCACAGTGTGGGTGCTCAGTAGGAAGAGAATGTGAATGAGTTCATCACCCAAAACTTAACAAAGGAGAAAGCAACTATGTTCTTTCCTAATAAGACAGCCCTAAGGAATTTTGTAGAAATCATATTACAGAAGTGTCCTGCCTTGGTTCAGAGTGATTGGGTTCTTTGTTTCTCTGAGCCTTCATTTTCCTATATAAAACTGTCTTCCCGGTGTTAGGTTTTTCACAGTCTGCTCAAGGCCCATGCGATGGAAGCTCGAGCAATTGTCAGACAAGCGATGGCCATATTGACTCCAGCAGTGCCTGCCAGGATGGAGGACGGGCACCAGATGCTGACACACTGGACGAGGAAGATCATTGTGGAGGAGGGCCACACGGTCCCTCAGCTGGTTCATATCCTGCATCTGATCGTGCAGCATTTTAAGGTGTGTAGGAAGTACTGTAGATGGGGCTGGCTGCATGTTCAGGCATTTGCTTTGACTTTTCACTTCTCTCTAATGTTCTGCAATAATAAGGTGGCTGTTCGCCTTTTAGTAAAGGTATTTCTGGTCCGTTGATGAGCGTGTGTGTGTATGTGTGTGTGTGTGACTGTCAGTGTGGAAATGGCTCTGGTTTAGAGTAGTGTCCTAGGTTTCTGCTTTTGTCTAGGACTATATGTTTCATGTAAGTACTCAGGTAACAGTGAGTACCATTGATTTAATACTTTGAGAGGTAGTCACCGTTAACTCTAGGTCTTGGTAACATGGCTTGAAGAGTTGTGTCACCAGCACCTCCTTCTTTATAGCCAAATTCCCCACTTTGTTGGATTGATTCAAGTGTATTTCTTATAGATTTTATGTAGAGGAGAAAATTCTTTATAGCCAGCTCTTTTAGAATTGGAAGTTTGCCTCTTGGTATTGGCTGAATATCTGCAACATCAAGTCTGAAGTTAAGTACATGTTAGTAGCCTCACCTACCTAAAGAGAATTCAATATTGCAACTTTTTTTTTTTTAAGATTTTTAAATTTATTCATTTGAGAGAGAGAATGTACAAGCAGGGTCCTCAGAGGGAGAGGGAGAGGCTGACTCCCTTCTGAGCAGGGAGCCCAATGTGGGGCTCGATCCCAGGACCCTGATACCATGACCTTTGCTGAAGACACTTAGAAACTGGGCCACCCAGGCACCCCAACATTTCCCCAGTCTGTTAAGATGGTGCTAAAGGGCTGAAATCCAGTGTTCTGTTGAGATTCAGCGGGAGGCTGGGGGAGAGGGGTGATAAATACCCACACACATACAGAAAGTAACGAGAAATTTCCTAAGTCATGAGTCAGAATTTTTAAGCAGGAGTTTGGGTTGTGTGCATGTATATGCCTGTGCATGTGCGTGCGTGCGTGCATGTGTGTGTGTGTGTTGGGGTCATGGTGCAGCAGCACTGGTGTGATGCAGACCCCGTACCTGCAGGTGTACTACCCGGTGCGGCACCACTTGGTGCAGCACATGGTCAGCGCCATGCAGAGGCTAGGCTTCACACCCAGTGTCACCATCGAGCAGAGAAGGCTGGCTGTGGACCTGTCTGAAGTCGTCATCAAGTGGGAGTTGCAGAGGATCAAGGACCAGCAGGTAGGTCTGTCAGACTTCTTCCAGACTCATTCTTTCTGTTATTCCCTAGAAATCAGTTTATAACATCACGTTATGTGTCTTTTAAGCCGGATTCAGACATGGACCCAAATTCAAGTGGAGAAGGAGTCAACTCTGTTTCATCTTCCATTAAGAGAGGCCTGTCGGTGGATTCTGCCCAGGAGGTGAAACGCTTTAGGACAGCCACAGGAGCCATCAGCGCAGTAAGAGCATGTGCTTGCTTTTATGGGTTCTGTGCTTCCTTGGGGGATTTTGTTCATTTATTCTACAAATTCTGAGTGTGGGCGAAGTGCCCAGCACTGCCCCTGGACGTACCTGGGAAAGGCTGCACTCAACAAGTAGAAACCGAATGACGACAAGTAGAAACCTATTGACACCCAGGGGACTTACTCATGGTGTTTTCCAAGTCCCCAGACAGGGTTTTCTTTATGCACGTATAATGCCATTAGAATCTTGACAAGAATGGTTAATTACTTGCAGTAAGCCATTGAGAGAAACACTTTAGGGTAAGAAAACTGATCAAGAATGTGCAGTCATGTCAAGTTCAGTTTTTTAAAAGACTGTCTTATTTTGTTTAGAGGGCAGCCGCCAAGAGAGTCCTGGGGATGCTCGCTCTCCTCACCCCTTGTTGAGGTGTTGGCTCTGTCACTGTGTGCCTGAGGTTGAACTGTCCCCCTGCTACCACCACCACCACTGCTACTGTTCGTTCCTCCAGAGGATGTGATCACTGCATCCACCTGTGCTCAGCTTGGACTCCCAGAGCCATGGGAGGTTTTGTCCATTTATGTGTCTGCACATATTGGTGGCAAGCAGGTCCTGCCAGCCCAGCCCAAACGCCTTCATGGAGGGCACGATGCTGCCTCCCCTGCTCCCTGTGGAGCCTCGCAGCTCTTCTCCTTCCTCTTAAGCTTCTCTCTTCCACACGCTTTCTACAAAGCAGAGTACCAATGGCTGTCTTATCAAAAACTAAGGGAAGCACCCAGAACAGTATCTGCCCCCAGAAGGACTGTGAGCTGGCTGCGTAAGTCAGCACCTTCCTTTGGGAACGTATTGTTGAGAATGCGCTTCCTGCCTCTTCTAGGTGTTTGGGAGGAGCCAGTCGCTGCCTGGAGCAGACTCCCTTCTTGCCAAGCCTATTGATAAGCAACACACAGACACCGTGGTGAACTTCCTCATCCGAGTGGCTTGTCAGGTGCGGCTTTCTGGATGTCCTGTGTTAAGGCTTCTTCAGAACAGACTTCTTAGTAGATTCCAGAATATTATCTCTGATAGAAAATGGATAAACCAAAGTCAGGCTAGCTCTGTCACTTTCATACCAAATTCCATTGATTTTGTGACATGCTAATATTTCTGAAACCTATGTTTTATGAGTGACAGGATTTTTTATTTTTTTAGGATTTTTTTTTAAACATGTTTTTGTTTCAGCAGTGATAAAATAATGGTGTATCTTGTAATTAAGGGCATCTTGGTGTTGGCAAAACGTGGCAGTAGATCAGTGATCTTGGGCAAGTTACTTATCTTCTGAGTTACCTGTCTCATAAAGGTGCTGCTGGGATGATTCAACCTACATAAATTATATATAACATTCAGTAATCGAAGGTGCCTTTAAGCCTGTATTTATTTGTTATTCATGTCAACATATTTTTTCATGATTTATCAGGAATCTATTTCTGAAACTTCAGTTTTCCTTTTCAAAAAAGAAAAAACATTGTAAATGAAATTTTCCTAAGTAGTTGGGTTTTTTGTTTTGTTTTTTAGAATATGGGAATCTTAAGTTTATGTAGTTATTAAAGAGAATAGCAGGTCTTGGAGTACTGGTGAGGACTTCAAAGTACTGAAAAGAATCTGCTAAATTAGCCAGTATCTTCTTGGTGCTTATGTATGCTAGGCACAGCCCAGGAGGTCCGTGGGGAGGACCCAGCACTTGGACCCCACCCCAACAGGCTTGGGGAGCTGCCCAACACTAATCTATCAATCACACAAATGAGTGCAAATCCCCACTGACCCCATAGCAAGGGAGCAGGAGGATATCCCATCAGGGAGTATCTCCGAAGCAGAGAAGGCTCAGTGGAGTCTGATGGAAGAGGAGATGGCAGGGTGGGAGGGGGCTAGGATGCATGGGCAAGAGGCAGCGTCAGGAGCCTGCAGTTGTGCCGCTGAGACGGGGCCTTGAATTTGAGTGCGTTTCCAGGTTAACGACAACACCAACACTGCGGGGTCTCCTGGGGAGGTGCTGTCCCGCCGGTGTGTGACTCTTCTGAAGACTGCCTTGCGACCGGACATGTGGTCCAAGTCTGAGCTCAAATTGCAGTGGTTTGACAAACTGCTGATGAGTGTGGTAGGTGCATGTGTCTATCGCTACCACCTGGGCTGGGGCTGGGGCTGGACTACCAAATGCTGAACCCTCTGTTACCTCAGCCAGTTTTGGCAGCTAAGGAGAAGGGGGAGGGAGTTTTGCTTCCTGAAACACGTTTTAAAATTTCAGCTCCTGCCCTCAGCAGTTAGGAGCTTTGGAAGCATAGCAGTTCTCTTGCCCGTTGAAGTCTCATTTCTTAAACTGACTTCCTAGCTGGCTTGGGGTAAACAGTTTTAGTTGATTTATGCAACAACCTCTAAAATTGAATTTTTTAAGTGGACATAAAATTTGTTATTGAGAACTGTGAAGTCAAATAGTAAAGAAGTTAGTCCCCAAAGCTGATTATCTGGTAGGTTTTTTATTGTTTGTTTCTATAAAAACCATGGTCCTGTCATTTCTGGCAGCTACAAGCCTGTTTTAAACATTTGTTATTTTGCCTTGCAAAGACTAACATAGTTGCCTCCATTTTTTGAAAGGTTACAAAGATTCCCTATGCTATGAAAACAGCTGGATCATAGGCTGCCTGTCTGCAGTACTTGTTTTGATTCTAGCTTGACATAGAACTTCTAGGTTTCCTGCAGATTTCTTTCCTCTTTTTCAAATGTCAAATTGCTTTCCTGCTACACACAGTCACAGTTGAGTCAAGCTCAGCCATGAGTGGACAGCCTCTGCCACGAAATAGGCTAAGTTTTCATGATGCCATGCCCCCAGTGACTTTCTACTTTGTTTGGTAGCAAGAAGATTTTATCTCAGCCCAGTGCACACATATATGCATGTGTATATATATGTATGCATGGTATGTGTGTGTGTAAACCACAGAAACTTTTTAAAAAGCAGTACTGTACTATAAACCATGCACTCTATTTCCTATTATTAATGCTGGCATCATCTGTTAGATTGATTTCATGATCCACAATCTCAAAGTTACTTCCTTTTGGAAGGATATATGTATGTTAAGTGAAAAAGAGTAGAGGAGAAAAGGAAAAGTCAGTGCAATGATTGCATTTTTATTTTTTTAAGATTTTATTCATGATAGACAGAGGCCAGAGACCTAGGCAGATGGAGAAGCAGGCTTCCTATGGGGATCCTGATGTGGGACTTGATCCCAGGACCCTGGGGTCACAACCTGAGCCGAAGGCAGATGCTCAACCACTGAGCCACCCCAGTGCCCTGCAATTGCATTTTTAGACCAGATTTTGTTGATTTTCAATTTTTTAAAAAAGGTGCCATTTTTAAATAATCCCTAACCCAACATGGGACTCAAACTCACAACCCTGAGATCGAGAGTCACATGCTGTATGGACTGAGCCAGCCAGACGACCCTGATTTTCACATTTTTAATATTGGATATTAGTATCTTTCATGAGCTTTTTTAAAAAGGAGGTTTGACTAAATATTTAAAGAAATTTATTAAAAGAATTGTGAAATTCTGCTGTATTCGTAAGGTATGGTTGTCATGGGTTTTTATGTGTATAGTATGTTTATTTTTTGGTGGTTTTTTATTTCATTAATGGCATGTAGTTTTAGGTTTTGCTTGGTTTGTGTTTCTGTAATGGACTGTACCAGAGGATTGATATTGTCTCTGTGTGACCTGTGTTCTCCATTCCAGGAGCAACCTAATCAAGTCAACTATGGAAATATTTGCACAGGACTGGAAGTGCTAAGTTTCCTACTCACTGTCCTCCAGTCTCCAGCCATCCTCAGTAGCTTCAAACCCCTGCAGCGTGGCATCGCTGCATGCATGACGTGTGCAAACACCAAGGTTCTCCGAGCAGTCCATAGCCTCCTCTCCCGTCTTATGAGCATTTTCCCAACAGAGCCAAGTAGGTGACCTTTTCCCTGGTGTCTGAGTGGATGGGAGGGCACGGAGCTTGTCACTTGAGAGTGCTCATCCTCTGGTTACTATAGTGAGCATTTTATTATCTTGCTTTTTTGTGTGCTTTCACCTTTTCTTTAAAAAAAAAATGGACATAGAACTTAATGGTAGCAGTCATTGCATCGTGTTTTCTGGTTTGCTTTAGAAATGCTGTTATTTGTCAGCTGAATGTGACTGTTTCCTTATGGCAATAAGGGGGAGTTGGGTTATAGTGTTTTGTCAGATGTTGAGCAGCTGCCAAGATCAGATTTTGGAGTATCATAAGTAAGTGCATCTCGAGTGTGTTAATGGTAGAGCTTGGTGAGCTAAAATGTCACTTAGCTTGGTAAAGTCGCATCAGCCCAGAGAGGAGCACCACACGTCCTGCAGTGGGAGAGGAGCACCCTTGCCAGTTGCCACAAATCCCAAGATAACAAGCTCAGTGCCTAGCATTAGGAAAGTTGACCTCCCAGTGCCCGGACAGGCCTGAGAACCCAAACCACAGGGCCCACATTCTCACTTTTGTTTCAGGCACTTCCAGTGTGGCCTCCAAGTATGAAGAGCTGGAGTGCCTTTATGCAGCTGTTGGGAAGGTCATCTATGAAGGACTCACCAACTATGAGAAGGCCACCAACGCAAATCCCTCCCAGCTCTTTGGTGAGTGTGTGTCTGCCTTGGTGTTTCTAGTAGTGGTTCCATTTGGCATTGATCTCTGTGTTCTCTGGACCAGCTTTCCTTCAGGGAAAGGCTCGGAATGTCAGGAGGAGCTTTGAGCTGATGTGTGCTGCAGGCATCTGTGTGTGGCCTGCTACATACACCATAGGCCACCATCCCCTGTGGTATTTGAGGGTAACACCCTCCACCTGACCAATATCTGGGCTTCCTCACTTCTTCCTGCCTCAGATGCAGGATGGGGTTGCTGGGGAATAGTCCCATGTTGCGTGGATACTGCTGACCCAGTATCACGTCAAACACGAAGATGCTGCCAAAGCAGTGTGCAAGTATGTATAACCACTGCCTTTTATACTATGCTCACCTGTTAGTAAGCCGCTCACCTATTACTAAGCCACTCACAAGACAAGAACTGGTTCCTGTCTGCTTGATGAGGCTCTGGCTGCCCCAGGTGAAATGAAAGTTGGTTTCTCAGGTAATCAGGCCAGCTAGTTCACTTTGACCTCCAGAGATCCCTAGAAGTCTAATGTGTAGATACTTTGCTTTTCCTGAAACACATCTGAGGAAGATTAGACTTTGGGTTAGCAATTTAAAATTTTTTAAAAACTCATTTATTGTATAAAATTTTGAAAGTACAAAGGAAGGACAACTAAAAGTTGCCTCTCTACTTATTAACATTCACCCTTAACATCTTGACACGTGTCTTTTTTCTGTATATACATGTATAAATGCATATACAGGAAGCCCTTATTACTGCAAACATTTCTATCTGAATTTGCAAACTGAATACATTATTTCTTCTGAGTTTCTTGCTCTCCAAACTCTTGCTACTTGCTATCTGAAATTCAGGAGCCAGATAAATTTAGTTAAAATTGTATCCGTAATTGTTGAAGCTTGCCATCCCTATTCTGGAACCAGAATCGATTAGATAGTTGAGGAATGCTTTTGTGACTTTTTTTGAAGTTGGATCATACAGTAGATTCTGCTTTATAACCTGGCTTCCAGAGCATGAATATCTTGTTAATTCTCTAGAGGACTCTTTTAGAAGAGCTGATGACCGGTCAGTGGCCCTGCCTCCCTCCTGTGGGAGTGACAGCAGGCTGAGGGCAACACTGGGGCTGGTGCCTGGAGAACTGGTCACATCACTCCCCTCCCTGTTCTAGAGTCAGTTACCGACCCATCATCACCAAGTGTCACAGGTTCCCTCTTATGGAATCAGATTGATCATGCATTCACCCTCTACTGAGAAATTGTACAAATCTGTGAGTATTGCACCTATAAACGGCAGATAAATACTCTTTCATTGGTCTATAGTGGGAGCCATTAATATAAATTTAAAATTTAATGCGTAGGTCAGGTTCATTAAACTGTCAGGAAAGGTAACATTTTTTTTTCATGTATTCCATGTTTATGCTCTGATGTTTTGCTGATTTTTATTGAGCTTTGGCAGTTTTACAGAATGAGTACAAGCTGAATTCTAAAATATCATGTCCAGATAGTCTAGATTTTTTTTTTTAAGGACTGTGTTTCTTTCTTCCCTTTTTTTTTCCCCCCTTGCCCAAGCATATTATGGGACAAAAAACTTCACTTAGGATGGTTTGCTATAACCTAAAGATAAAATCCACACACAACCAAAGGTACGAACACTGTTTACCAAAGCATAAAAATTGGCTCTTGTGCTTGGTGTTGACCGTGCATTAAGAATTAATTCTTTGACATTAAGAATTAGAAGTATGGGGATCTCTGGGTGGCTCAGTGGTTTGGCGCCTGCCTTTGGCCCAGGACATGATCCTGGAGTCCCGGGATCAAGTCCCACATCGGGCTTCCTGCATGGAGCCTGCTTCTCCCTCTGCCTGTGTCTCTGCCTCTCTCTCTCTCTCTCTCTGTGTCTATCATGAATGAATAAATAAAATCTTAAAAAAAAAAAAAAAAAAAGAAGTGAAAATACAGTGCTCTAAAGTGTAGCATATGCCATTCAAAAGCTTGGAATGTTGACATTTGGGGTTCATCTGTACTTTTGTCAGAAAGGAGCACATTTTTGTTCAGCACATTTCAAAATGTTTTAAATATTCCATAAACATGGAATATGTGAAAAAAAATGTTACCTTTCCTGACATTGTTTTTGTTGTGATCCATTTTTTTTAACTTTTCTTAAAAAACAAAAACAAAAAACCAACAACCAACCAGCAAATTTCTGCCTTTTAGGGACCCTTATGATTCTCAAGTCAGCCTGCAGCAACAACCCAAGCTACATAGACAGGCTCATCTCGGTGTTCATGCGTTCCCTGCAAAAGATGGTCCGAGAGCACCTAAACCCACAGGCAGCATCGGGCAGCACAGAAGCCACCTCAGGTGATGGTTGTGGTCCCTGTGGGTTTTCACAGGCTCTGTGTCAAACCTCAGGGATGCTGCTGTGTGATTGAATGCTGAACCGAATGTGAAGTCCTCTTGTGTTTATGCAGTGCCTTGTCCATTTGCTCTCAACAGAGAGGTTTTGAGCATCTTATTTAAAACCAAAGTAAGACTCGTTTTTAAAATGAATTAACTCCCAAATTTGTGAATGTAAGGATGAAGGAATTTTTAGGTGGCTACACATTTATGTGGAACATTTCACCATTAAACAAGGGCAATCTGCTGGTTTTGCTGTAAAACAGATTGCATCACTCGAGCTGTTAGGCCTGACGATGACTTAAATTGCAGGTTGCAGGCCTGAGCTGTGGGCCCCAGGAACCTGCGTGATACATGGGTGTGGGTGGGAGCTGTGATTGGCACCGCTATTAGAGGCAACTCGGTACAGAAGTGCCGTGAATGTGGTTTCAGGGCTGGCTGAGTATGGGTCATCTGCCCTGGTCTATCCGCTCCATTGTCCCATCACCTGTGTGGAGGCTCTTAGAAGGCCACCCTCCCAGGCAGAATAGCAGGGGAGTGGTGAGGTACCTCAGATCCCAGAGTTCTCACTGGAGAAAATATTGGAGAGGGGGAGTGATGGGCAGATTCCGACACTCCACGTCACACACAGTGGTTGCCTATGGAAACACTGAATGTGGATTGTGGGGGTGTGTTCTTTTTCTCTGCATGAGCAGGAACGGGTGAACTAGTGATGCTGAGTCTGGAGCTGGTGAAAACACGCCTGGCCGTCATGAGCATGGAGATGAGGAAGAACTTCATTCAGGCCATCCTGACCTCCCTCATTGAAAAATCTCCTGATGCCAAGATCCTACGGGCTGTGGTGAAAATTGTGGAAGAGTGGGTTAAAAACAACTCTCCGATGGCAGCCAATCAGGTGAGCAGCCAGAGGGCTGTGCCCTGGCCAGGCAGCCACCTCCGTGTGTGTGTATGTTTAAGCACAGCTTTCTCAGCTCTTCTCCTGAAAGTTCTCCAGCAAAACATTTTCTCCCCTCTGTGACATTGACAGTATTCTTTCTTAAGATGAATTTTTCTCACTATGCTTAGCAGATTTTGACTGAAAGCTTGAAATAAGAGGTCAGTCCTCTTAATGTGGTTTTTTACTTGTATTAAACTGTTAAATGAACCTTACTTATGTCTTTATAGTGGTGTAAAGGTAAGACCCAAAAAATTAATAACAAGGGACTATTATTGAATTTAGTAAGATGCCTGCAAACTTATAATTTCTTCTATAATTTAGTTGCTTTCTCTTCCTAGTGAGTTGCAGCCCCAAGGAAAATTAGATGGGTGGCTATCTTGATTTTAGACAATTTGCAGATACAGCGAGGGTCTTTCTGTTCATAAATGACCTTGTCTTATTTTACTTGAAAAAATTACAGGAGGTTAAAAAAAAGAGAGAGCAGATGGCTAGAATACTTTTGAATATGTCTTTTTTCGAATAGAAGTAATTGACTTTTTCTCTAAAAAAAAAAATTATATATATATGTATGTATGTATACACCCAATTAATATAGACGCCTACACTTCGGGAGAAGTCCATTTTGCTTGTGAAAATGATGGCCTACATAGAAAAGCGCTTTCCGGAGGACCTCGAATTAAATGCCCAATTTCTAGACCTCGTAAACTATGTCTACAGGTAATAACTGCGGTTAACCAATTATTGCATGTGTGTGTCCACATTGTGTCCTTTGACAAAATGATGTAACAATCTTTTCATGATTGTTAAATCTCAAATATCCATGTAAATACTAAATCTTGTAACATATTTTGGCATGATTAATGCACCTTTTGCTTGAATGCTACATCAGCTCAGGTTGATTTGTGATACACCCTTGGCTTTCATATTGGTGTTTTGGAATGTTGGTGCCCACTTGTCTTCAGCTCACTGGCTTAAGGCCTACAGAGGCCCCCGCTTGTGTGGCTCTTCACCCGGTGTTACTCCTTCCATTTCAGGGACGAGACCCTGTCTGGCAGTGAACTGACTGCAAAACTCGAGCCGGCCTTCCTCTCTGGCCTGCGTTGTGCCCAGCCTCTCATCAGGGCAAAGTTTTTCGAGGTTTTTGACAACTCAATGAAACGTCGGGTCTACGAGCGCCTGCTTTATGTGACCTGTTCCCAGAATTGGGAAGCCATGGGAAACCACTTCTGGATTAAGCAGTGCATTGAGGTAGGATGGGCTCAGCTCACCATCTGTGGCCAGGGCATTGAAACTAGGAGGTGTTAACACTGTCTAAGATGAATTGGAAACCTCCACCGTAGACTGCTTTAATCTCTTCTAGGAAGAGACAAACACTTTTAAAGTTGTGCTTAAGTTGAAGGTTTTTGTTTTTTGTTTTTGTTTTGGTTTTTAAGGGTGATTTTAAGCTCTTAGAAAATGGAATGGTTTTCCTTAGTTTATAGCTAAAGGGTTCATTTTCTTCAGATACGAAAATTGTAAATTCTGTCTACATGCCCTTAAAGACACCATGAACTGGGATCGTCAGGTCCCGTCATTCTTAGAGCAGGAAGGTAGAGCAGCCAGGCCAGACCAGCCCAACAAAGCCATGGACTTTGATCCCTCAGTGTGAGGAGTCAGGGTGCCAGTAACAGGGGCCTGGGTAGGCCAGTCAGACCGTTCTAGTGGGTGGTCGGATATTCATGACATTTCTGATAGGATTGTAGTGAGACTTCCGATTTCTTGTGTGTTACTGAAATCCGCTTTCATTGGCTTAGTTACCTGCCTACTGCACTAGGCAACCTAGTTTCCCATAGGTTATCAATGCTATGTGGATGATTCTAATCTGCTGGTGTGGAAGGGGTGAAACCCAAAGGTCACCACGTTACTCTGTCCAATGAGACCGAAGATAGTGAAGTTCTTTTCAGGGGAAGAAGGGCCTTATGTACTGGGTGTCAGGGAGAGCTCATTGACATGTCTATGTTGATACTGCACGTGCGTTTCATAATGGCATGTGTTTGGAACTTGGCTAATGGCCACACGGGCAGAGTTCCTGATTTGTTCATCTTTCATTCGAGAGACTTGGTTGCTGTTAGGTGCCAGGCCCTGGGTCGGGTACTAGAGATACAAAGATGAAAACAACCTTAACCTGTGGTAGGTACACTGGAATTGATGGCGAAAGGACAGGTTATAGGGCACAAGCTGGGGATCTGCCGATCCTTCCCCCCATTTGTCCTCTCTGGTCTGTCACCAAGTGTTACCAGTTCAGGGCCACCTGCTTCTCAGCCTTTCTTCTCCTTCCTCCCTTGTGTGGCCACCATCATTGCTCACAAGGATGACAAGAACAGTTTGCTCACTGTCGACACTTTCCTCCTACCCACCACAGTTTTGCTATTGTGACAGAATTGCCCTAAATGAGATTGTGTCACTTCTTGCCTTTGTACTTGACACAAAATCAAACTTCTAGGATAGTCTTTCTTGCCCCCGAATGACCAGACCATTGCCTCTCCCTCCAGCCCTGTGCTGACCTCCATCCTGCTGGCCTCTTGTGTTCTCACACAAGCAACGATCTTAACACCAGGCTAGAGCAGGGTCCTTATTTTTCTTTTAGTCTCCCCATCTCATGGACATGTTATCACAGTGAGTATGTGCCTTTTTGTTTGGGTTTGGTTTTGGGAATTTTTTGTTTTGTTTTTTAGTATGTGTCTGTTAATGTGTTGATATGGGTCTTATCCTTCCTCTGACACTTCATCTCCACCGGAGCCTCAAAGCACCAAGTGGGTACTCAAGAAATATTTGCCTCCAAAATGCAAGAGTGACTTAGTTGAGGGGCAGTGGCCAAGTGGTGAAGCAAACTGGGATGTGGGGACTCATCAGGGAAGTGTTAGATGTGAGTGTGGAGTGTCACATTACAGAGTTTGTGAGCCACGCTGAGGAGCTTGTACTGTCCCCTCAGGGCCGTGGGAAGCCACCAGGGGACACAGGAAGAAACACTCAGGTCAGCTTTGTGTAAAGAGACAGGTTTGAGATGAGGAAGTCGATGAGTTAGGAACCTAGTCCATTCATGAGCTCATCTGGTGGGGGAGAAAGGTAATGAATTTATGCTTAAACATGGAGTCAGAGGTCCTGAGTGAGTGGTGTCTGGAAGAGAGGTTCAGACTCTCCATCTAAGCTGAGGAGAAGCAAACAGCAGAGTTGTGAGCCCAGAAGTCCTCAGGTGCACTGCAGTCAAGAGGACTAGGTCTTAACCATGGGTCCCTGCACCCCAAATGCCGGACAAATGTCCTAGGTTTGTCTGCTTTTTCATAAACTCTCTTCAGCTGCTTCTGGCAGTGTGTGAGAAGAGCACTCCCATTGGTACCAGCTGCCAAGGAGCTATGCTTCCATCCATCACCAACGTCATCAACCTGGCCGATAGCCACGACCGCGCAGCCTTTGCCATGGTCACACATGTCAAGCAGGAGCCTCGGGAGCGAGAGAACAGCGAGTCCAAAGAGGAGGTAATGCTCCAGATTGCATAGTGCCTCCTTCTCACAGCAATGTTTCTGTTTCCATTGATGAATTTTATATCAGCCTTCGATTTTGGGGAGGTGGGACGGCAAGATTCGCATATTTAAAACCTGTCTCTACCTCAGAGTTCAGAATATGGTACTTGTGTTCAATTAGATTTTTCTTTCTTTTTTATTGAGATACAGTTGACATGAATTACATTAGATTCAGGTGTTCAACAGGATTCAGTATTAACTTGTATATGTTATGAACAGTCACTACAGTAAGTCTAGTTAACATCTGTCACCACACAGTTACAAAAAAATATTTTTTTATAATGAGAACTTTTACTGTTTACTCTCTTAGCAACTTTCAAGTATCCAGTACAGTATTGTTAACTGTAGTCACCACGCTGTGCGTGACATCCCCAGGACTTACTTTATAACTGGAAGTTTATACCTTTTGACCACCTTGACCCATTTTGCTCATTCCTGATCTCCCTGCCTCTGACAAGCACCAATCTGCTCTCTATGAGATTGTGTGTGTGTATAAGATTCCACATATGAGTGAGATCATATGGTATTTGACTTATTTCACTTAGCAAAATGTCCTCAAGATCCATTCATGTTGTTGTAAGGCAAGATTTAATTTTTTTTTTTTATGGCTAAAGAATACTGCATCATATGTATATACACACCATGCCTTCATTATCCATTCTTCTGTTGGTGGAGACTTGGGTTGAATTGATAAGCATCTCGTAATGCCATTTAATTTTGAGATAGGTCACTTTATCATGAGCTAGTGCTGCTTAGTATAGGATATCCTAGTGTTTGGTGATTTTTCTCTCCAAGTGAAAGCGCATGTTGTGTTAGCACTACTCTCGGGAGGAATACCCACCATGGCTCCAGGGGGTTCCAACCAGCAGCTTGCTGTGAACCTCCGGAATCTCCATCTCATCCTGGCAGGGGCAGCCCTGGAGCCAAGAACTGGCCATTATGTCTTAATGGCCCTTAACACTCCAAGAGGAATGGCTCCCAGCATAGAAATTTAAATTGTGTCTCCTTTGGTTGTTGGCTATCAGAAGCTATCTCTCCTTGGAGTGTTGGGTTTTAGAAGTAGTCATCCACTGGTGCCCAAGTGGCCCAATTGGTTAAGCATCTGACTCTTGCTTTCGGCTCAGGTCTCCGCTCAGGTCACAATCTCAAGGTGGTAAGACTGGCCAGCATCAGGCCCCACACTTAGCAGGGAGTCTGCTTCCCCTTCTCCCTCTGTGCACCCCTCCCCTTGCTCACACAAGTGCCCACACATTCTCTCTAAGAAATAAAATCTTAAAAAAAAAAAAAAAAAGGCAGCTGCAGCCAGTATTAAAGGAGGAGGCACCTTCTTTGCTTTAAAAGGGATAGCTTAAGGGCAGCCCTGGTGGCTCAGCAGTTTAACGCCGCCTTCAGTCCAGGTCGTGATCCTGGAGACCCAGGATTGAGTCCCACATCAGGCTCCCTGCATGGAGCCTGCTTTGCCCTCTGCCTGTGTCTGTGCCCCTCTCCCTCTCTCTCTCTTTCTGTGTGTCTCTCATGAATAAATAAATAAATAAAATCTTAAGAAAAAAAAAGGATAGCTTGATCCCTCTTCTACATGTAGGATATCTACTCATTAACAAATGAGAATTTAAAATTTTCTTCTCTCTTGCTAAACACTAGATCATTTAGTGATATGATCTTTTCCTTCTGTAATTCTGTGTGAACTAAATTACCTACTTTGAAGTGATTCTTCTGCTTTTTCAAGGACACATACCAAATGGGGATAACTTGATTTGGAGGCTGGTTTGATGACTAGATTTTGGCTGTGACTTCTCAGAAGCTTCAGACAGAAATAAGATTTATTCCTTTTGGAAATAAGTCCTGTAAAACATTGTGCCAACAGATTCTGCATAGTGACCCTGACAATATTCTTAATCTGAATGAGGAAGACAACAATTGCATTGTGAGGCTATGACGGGCTGTAATTCTTTTAGTGCCTTATATTTATTATTTTTACTGTTTAGAGTTTATACTTTATTTTTCATTTTACTTAACCCAATCTAAATAGGAGAGCAAAACAGTGACCTTTCCATAGTGTTGTTTTAGCTTTTTTCCTTCTCCCCTTTAGTGTTACATAAAAAAAGAGAGGTCTGACCTAGTTAATCCGCTTGTTATTTTAGAACTTAAGATTATTTAAATAATTATAAACTTCCAGGAACCTGACTAAAATTTTACTTGCCAAAAATGTAACAAGAAGCTTGTAAGGGTCCTGTTTGTTGGGTTTTCTTCAACCATTTGACCTTTTGGTTTTACCTATTTGTGTTTTGTTTTGCAGGATGTAGAGATTGATATTGAGCTGGCTCCTGGTGACCAGACCAGCACACCCAAAACCAAAGAACTTTCTGAAAAGGACATTGGGAACCAGCTGCACATGTTAACCAATAGACACGACAAGTTCCTTGATACTCTCCGGGAAGTGAAGGTCTGTGTGCAAGTTCAGAGGGAGGGTGGTTCTTTTCCCCCCACTAAATATATTGAATCCTAAAGTAGGATTATGCCACAGTAATGTGAAACTGTCTTCTACAAGTTATAGGTAGCTTTCTTTCCTTTCTCAATTGACACCATCATAGTTCCATGAGACTCTAAAGTGGATATTCTCGGTAAAGATTTGAGAAACAAATCTCAAACAAATTTTTATAGCATCTTGGGGGAGAAAATAAGAAAAAGAAGTTAATTTTTCCACTGCTACTCTTTGAAAGAAATGGTAAAATTGTTTACTAAATATATGATAAAAAATACATGATTATTTTTCAAGTGCAGTAAAAGGGAAGAAATGAGAATAGGTTAACACGGTAAACAAAGTCTATGTCACTGTGCAAGGAGAGGTCCTCCAAGTGTATCTAAACTCTTGCTTCCACAAACTCTCAGGTTAATTGTTAATGTTAAGTGTAATCATTTCTAGTTAAAGATTAAGAGAATCCAGGGGCACCTGGTGGATGGGTTCAGTTGCTTAAGTATCTGCCTTCGGCTCAGGTCCTGATCTCGAGGTCCTGGGATGGAGCCCCATAATTGGGCTCCCTGCTCAGCAGAAGTCCAAATCCCCCTCTCCTTCTGCTCCTTCCCCACTCATGCATGCACACACTCTCTCTTAAATAAAAATCTTTAAACAAGAAAAACTAGGAGAATCAGTTAAGGTTCCATATGCCAAGTTCATTTAGAGGAGTATTACAAAGAAACAGTGATGATTCTGTTCATATCATGAGCCTAGGTGAAAAAAAAATTAGAAACTACTTCTCACAAATAGTTTCAACATGTAATTTCTCTGGTAACGTACCCTGATTTTATGTATTAAATCAACCTTTGAGCTTTTATATCTGAGTAATTATTTATGTGTTGATAAACATATAACACTTGGTCTTCTGGTGCATGGGACAGAAATCAGCATTCTTAACGTGTAGATGGAAGGTTTTCTCATTTACAGACTGAAGACTTTACCAGGCCCCTGTCCCTCTTGTCATCACTGTCAGGAGGAGGGATGGAGGATCTATGCCCCCAAACCTAAAGGTCTCTCTTGGCTAACAGTCATCACAATAAGTCCCCATGTAGATACTGACTTACTCGTTGCTTTGGCATGAGTGTAATGATCAGCTCGTTGTAGAAATCCGAGTACATTTTAGCAATACTGGATAACTGAATGAAATAGACAAGAGGAGCCAGCCCTCATGGAGCCTTTGTTGTAGTAGGGAAAGTAATAAACAGAAATAAAGTCAATATGTACTGTGTCAGGTGATGAGTGCTACAGAGAACAGCAAAGCAGCCAGGTGGCTTGGGAGTCAGAGGGAATGGTGTTCATGTTACTATATCATGTGTTTATAGAAGTCATTTTTTTTAGAGCAAGGTAGGGTTCTAAATCACTGCATTTTTGTAAGTCAGTTTAGCCCTGACATTTTCATTCTCGAAGCTCCTTGACCTGTGAAGTGGTCAGGGGCCAGTCGGCACTTCCAGGCTGTTTGTTTCTAAGTCTAGAGGGATTAAGAAGCATCCAGACAGGTCCTTCATGAAACCAGGCACACTTGCTCTCTTTTCTGCTGTGGGCATCTTGATCCCAGAATTGACCATTTTATTCCTTGGGACATCTGTGGAAGCCAGTGTCCCCTCCCTAATCTCCCTGTTGTAGGGCCACCACAGCATGCACCCACATATTTACCTCTCTCTATGGGATTGTGTGAATGAGAACAAGCCAGGAACCTATAGAATCCCCCATCTGCCCTCGAGACAAGCGTCTTTATTGGCAGGTCTGTGATCATGTATGGCCCTTCAGTGCTTTGGCCTCTGCTAAATTGACCTGGAGCCAGGAGGCAGCTGACATAGTGGCAAAGGAGGAGGGAGCACCCATGTGAGGTCATCCAGGCTCATTTTATCATGGTCTTCCTCACGGGGCAGTCTGTTACCAGCAAGGAGCATTCTTTACTTAAATGTCTTCGCTCATTTTCTTTGAAGTATTACATCTTTGCTTTCTGCATTTTTGGTAGATATGAATATGGGAGTGATTTTCTTTCTTGGATTTGCTGTTGAAGTAAGGATAGCATAATTATGACCCCCCATCACTGGAGCCCTGTCTCTGTGAGGAGGTGGGCTCCACCGGCCCAGGAGGCTTCAAGCCAGCTGCAAACCTGCCTGTTTATAGGAAGTATTGGCAGCTAATTCAGACTTCCAGAAACAGCAAAGGTGTGGACAAAGCCAGAGGCATCTGTGGATTTGGTTTAGTTTTTGGGCCCTGAGTTTCCTACCCTGACCCCTCTTGCAGTGCAGGGCAGGCATCCTGTTCCAGGCCAGGCTGCTCACTGTCCACTCTTGCCCACGGTCAGCTGCACAGACTCTTGAGTTCTTTCAGTTCCTGATTTGTTCTTCACAGTTGTACTTTTTGGCCAGTGACTTACCTCCTATGCATGTGCTCCTCCTCTTTTCTCTTTCATGTTTCCAGTGGCCTCTGCTTTGGTGGCATCTCTGTGCCTCCCGTTTGCACATCTGCACCAGCCTTGCATTTGCCCTTCTCAGATACTTGAAAGATAAAAAAACAAAACAAAACAACAACAAAAAAAAAACAAATGTAGGCATATCACTAGCTGCTAAGCACACCATGGGTTCCTGATGCTCAGAATCTGTGTTTTTGCTCTGACATGACACTTGCTCAATCTGTGAACGTTTGAAAGTGGAGGAATGTCTGATAAAGCATGAGACAGTAGTGTCCTGAGCTTGGACATATGAAGCACCCGCATGGCCACATGAATCTTTGTTGTTTCTGTAGACGGGAGCACTGCTCAGCGCTTTTGTCCAGCTGTGTCACATTTCAACAACACTGGCAGAAAAGACATGGGTCCAGCTTTTTCCCAGATTGTGGAAAATTTTGTCTGACAGACAGCAACACGTGAGTATATATTTTAAATCCTGTTTCAGGGGGCACCTGGGTGGGTCAGTAGTTGAGCATATTTGCCTTTGATTCAGGGCGTGGGATTGAGTCCCACATTGGGCTTCCCGCAGGAAGTCTGCGTCTCCCTCTGCATATGTCTCTGCGTCTCTCTCTATACATGTCTTTCATAAATAAATAAATAAAATCTTTAAAACTAAAAATAAATAAACCCCGTTTTGGAAAACGTAGTTTTAGGTTTTGATAAATATTGTGAAAGAAAGGACTCTAAGCTTCACAGGACAAGGAAACTGCTCACTGTAATCTGATAAGTGAATTCTCCAAAATCCTGTCAGATGCTACATAAGAGAGTAAAGACTTCAGTTGCCATGCTCTTTGGTTTCAGGCTCTGGCCGGTGAGATTAGCCCGTTCTTGTGTAGTGGCAGCCATCAGGTGCAGCGTGATTGTCAGCCCAGCGCATTGAACTGCTTTGTGGAGGCCATGTCCCAGTGCGTGCCCCCGATCCCCATCAGACCCTGCGTTCTGAAGTACTTGGGGAAGACGCACAACCTTTGGTTCCGCTCCACGTTAATGCTAGAGCACCAGGCTTTTGAGAAAGGTCTGAGTCTTCAGATTAAGCCAAAACAAACAACGGAATTTTATGAGCAGGAGAGCATAACACCACCACAGCAGGTGAGCCCCGCCTCTCTGTCGTCTTGGCCGGTGACCTCCCCATTCTAGTAAACCTCTCCCCAGGGATTTTAAGTTACAGCACAGTGAAGTTGCTTTATTGGGAAGAAAATGTTTTTGTCACAAGCTCTTAAGAAACCATGCTCTGTTTTCAGGAGATACTGGACTCCCTTGCTGAACTGTACTCCTTGTTACAAGAGGAAGATATGTGGGCTGGGCTGTGGCAGAAGCGCTGCAAGTACTCTGAGACTGCGACTGCCATTGCATACGAGCAGCATGGGTTCTTTGAGCAGGTAGACACCAGAGGCCCGTCCCCTGGCCAAGCCGTGGACTTGACGAGAAGTCGTTTCTAATGTTCTCAAGTCAGGGTTCATACTAGATAAAGTCACTGGTTTATTTCAAGCGTTTATCTTACATATAAAGACCCTTTGATTGGAGTTTCCGTTTAAGAGAAACCTACGTGTAGGACGTGAACATTTTTGAAACTCAGTCCTGAACCTTTTAACATTAGATGCTAAATGTGGATGCATTTTATCTGCAGTCAGTGGTCCTGTTGGAAATGGCAGGTAGATTGTAGTTAGTGTTTAAACTTTAATCCTCATGTTTGTCCTTCATTGAAGTGTGGCTACCATCCCAGGATATGGGTCTCAGTCCCATGGTAGGGGTACTGAGCCACAGAAACACCAGAAGCACAGGCATGAGCTGTGGCTTCTGCTGTCCTTGCTGAAGGACAGAGAGATGTACCCCGGGGCGCAGCAGTCTCTGTTGGCTCCGTCTGTCCTGTGGGGGATTATGTGACGCCTCTGTTGCCTACATGTGCAGAGCCTCAGGTGGCAGTGATCTTATAGAGAACCATGTAGGCTGCCCCCAGACCTGAGTTCCAGCTTGCCCTAAGTAATTGAAAGCATTATTAACTTCCTCAGGCACAAGAATCTTACGAAAAGGCAATGGACAAAGCCAAGAAGGAGCATGAGAGGAGTAATGCATCCCCTGCTATTTTTCCAGAATACCAGCTGTGGGAGGACCACTGGATTCGGTAGGCCCAAGTGCTTGACGTACTCAGGAGTCTGTTAAGGAAACTGGTAGAAGAAAAGTCTGAAATTTTCTAGTAATGAGTGCTGTTAAAGGGGAGCTTTGCTATTTTCTTTTCCTTAGAAGGAAAAGAACAATCTCAGAACAGCATTAAATATGTGACTAATTAAAAGCGACCATTGGAGAAACAACAAACGATCTCTGCCTTCCCACAAGCTCTGGTACTTTGGACTTTGCTGTGTGGTGGGCGGCTCTAGGTGTTCCAGGGGGTCAGTGTATTTCAGAGAGCTGGGGGCTCACTTCAGCCCACCCTTTGCCCTGTAGGGGGGATTTTTTTTTTTTCCCTGCAGAATGGCAGTAAACAACTTAAAATCTTACACTTTACACTCTGTGTGTTGGTAATTGAATTGCTCTTGAATCCCTGGTCTTCCAGGTGCTCTAAGGAGCTGAACCAGTGGGAAGCCTTGACGGAATACGGCCAGTCCAAAGGTCACATAAACCCTTACCTGGTCCTGGAGTGTGCTTGGCGGGTGTCCAACTGGACGGCCATGAAGGAGGCATTGGTGCAGGTGAGACACCCTCCCAACCACCAGGTGCCCCTCCCAGAGTCAGATGATGATCTCTGCAGCTGTGTGTGGTCCTTTCATGAAACCGTGGATCTCTAGCGAGTTCTCGTCACTTAGAACAAGCTGAGCAGTTTGGCAGGTGAAAGATAGCTCTTGGGAAACAAGCGTTATTTTTAGTTCTCTCTTAACACTTCCCAGATTTGTGCAATTTGGGAGTTAGATTAAGCATTCATTTGTTGTGGTGGAACTGGTGCAAGAGTGCTGCTGGAGGTGAGCGCAGCAAGGGTGAATCATGCACCGGGCCTGGTAGATTAGTAGCTGCTGTCGGCAGATATCTGCTGAATGAAGCATTGTTGTATTGAGAACATGTTCTGTGGAAGTGAAGTATAAGTGAAGCTGAGTCATGAATTTGAGTTCCACAGTTTTTAAATTCACTTCCATCCAGAGGAATTCGGTGCACAGCGGGAGAGTGAGCCCAAAAGCCCTGATCTCTTTTTCCCACCAGGGGGAATCCAAAAGCCACAGTCTTGGACAGCACAGCTCTGTGTCATCTGAGCCCCATGAAAGGTTATGATTTTTGCCTTAGTCGGTCTTCAGAGGCAGCCATTGCTGTTGCTCTTTATCGTTTCCTGTATCTGGGCCCTTACCTCATATTCCCCCTCAGCCCCTTTCCCTGCTTCTGCTCCTCATCTTTCTACCTTTTCCATGTGGTATTCATGGTTGGAGTGGAGGTGGAGGAAGTGTGTCATCCTGTTCTCACCTGCCCTTTTACCCAGCAGGACTTGTTTGTTCCCTTCTCGTAATATGGAGTTCCCTTCTCGTAAAACACATCCTGAGATTATAGTTACTGTCTCTGAAATGATGAACCTGAAATTTTAACCAATCTCATGGCTACCATGTTTATGTCATTACTGATGTCACTTTTTAACAAACCTGGAACATGTAAAAGATGGTAGAACTGAGAAAGCGAACCACAGGGGGTGGAGATAGCTCAAGGCTTGCATTTGGGGCTGGGATCTGGAAACTGCTCATCTGATGCAGGGAGTTTATGCCAGAGATAACCAATCACATCAGTAAAATGTATATCTTGTTTGTAACAAAATGCACTTATAATGGATTGTTATTTCTTTGCTCTGATAAAGGTTGTGCTGAGTAAATCTTTATAGCTCACTCTGGCATTTCCTTTCTTCTCCCTTTCCAGGGTTTCACTTAGCTGGATTCATGTAGCGTCATGCTGTCTGTAGGGCTGAGAAATGACTTTTTTCTTTCAGAAACCCTTAATTTTCTAAAAATTGTAAGGCTTTTACTGATTAGAAAAAGCTCAAAGTATATGAATAAACATTCTGGGTAGTCTGTAGTAAATTCAGATAGTCTTGGTCCAAATAGATGGTCCAAAATTATGTACTCATTTACTGATATGTTAAGGAAAAACCCCCTCAGGTTACTTCTGATTTTGTTCTGTGCATTATGATTTCAGGACTGCTTAAAGAAGTATGGTTGTTTCTAGGTTTGATTTAATTGATGGAGGGTAGCTTGTTTTGGGGTCAGAAAATAGGAGATGCCTTTATTCTTAGTGTTATGGAAGACAGATGTGGTGATTGACAGAAGCCCATCTTGAATAGTGTTTAAGCCCAGAAAGTGTGAGATTGGTATGATTTTAGAGGATCACATTGGAAGCAGATGTTTTGACAAGTTTGTCTTCCTAAATTTCTTCATTGTTGGATTATTGAGATAGAAGAGAGGCCATGAGTGTGAATGTCCTTTAAAGACGTAAGATGTAAAAAAAGGAAAGAAAGAAAGAAAGAAAGAAAAAGAAAGAAAGAAAAAAAAAGAAAAGAAAAGAAAGAGGGATCCCTGGGTGGCGCAGCGGTTTGGTGCCTGCCTTTGGCCCAGGGCGCGATCCTGGAGACCCGGGATCGAATCCCACATCGGGCTCCTGGTGCATGGAGCCTGCTTCTCCCTCTGCCTGTGTCTCTGCCTCTCTCTCTTTCTCTCTGTGTGACTATCATAAATAAATAAAAATTAAAAAAAAAATAAAAAAAGAAAGAAAGAAAGAAAGAAAGAAAGAAAGAAAGAAAGAAAGAAAGAAAGAAAGAAAGAAAGTCAAAAAAATAAGCCAAAGAGTTACATAAATGCAGGATGGCACCATCATCGTCATTATACTTAATATCATTCAGGCAGATAGTATTTTGGCACTAAAATGTGTGTGATTTTTTATCATTACCGAAAGCTGTTCAGAATGAATGTTACGTTGATTTTGTGACAGCAAATTCTATAAAATACCTTCAACAGATATATCCCTTTGTTCTTACACACAGAGATTATTTTTGAAAAGACCTTCATTTTTATCACTTATGTTTATAAATAACTGTTAGAGATTGATAAACTGAGATGAGTTCTAGTGCTTGAAGTTTTTTTTTAAATAAGCAATGTTTTCACATTTATTTTTTCTTTTCACATTTAAATACCCAAGTATCTTTTTTTTTTTTAAGATTTTATTTATTCATGAGAGAGGCAGAGACATAGGCAGAGGGAGAAACAGGTCCATGCAGGAGGCCCGATGCCAGACTCGATCCTGGGGCTCTGGGATCATGCCCTGCACCAAAAGCAGCTGCTCAACTGATGAGCCATCCAGGCATCCCATCTAGTGCTTTCTTTAAAAGGTTAGGCAAACAGCTTGCAAGGGCAGAAGTGGTGAGCACATGGAACCTTTATGGGCTCTGAGCCAGGTGGGGGTGGGGGCAGGGTCAGAACCAGGGAGAGGAAATGTGACAGCTCTGGGCTCTCCTTCATGATAGAACTGACAAATCAAGATGTGAAAACTCTGGGGGAGATTTTATAGTAGGTAACAGAGTGTGGCTTTTGAATGACAGTCCAATTTATGAATGTTCTCTTCTTATCAATCGGAATTGTTGCCTTTTGCTTTCTTGTAATGTGGAACAAATTGGATTGATGTCCTAGGATAACAATATGAATTGGAAACAATTCCAAATTGTATTTATCAGGGTGGAGATGAACATATGTTTAATACATTGGAAATTTGCTGACTGACTTTGTAGCCAAGTGGTGATTGTTAATCTGGCCTGTCACAACAGGGTTGATTGGTTTCTCTCTTTTCTGGAACTGCTGATGACTTAAGGCAAAGAACCTATAGAGATTGGCTACTCACTAGTATTTGGAAAAGGAAAGTATTCAGAAAAATGCAGTCTAAATGTATGACTTTTCTAAAGAAAGTAAGCATTTATTCATAGCTTAATTTCTGTCTATTGCCTTGCATAATTGGCTATAAAAAAATTGGCTTGCATTTTTGACCCTTCATATTGAGAGGAAAATTGCCCATTGCTTCCCATGTGATGTTCTTTCACCACCAGGTGGAAGTAAGTTGTCCCAAAGAGATGGCTTGGAAAGTCAACATGTACCGTGGATACCTGGCTATTTGCCACCCTGAGGAGCAGCAGCTCAGCTTCATCGAGCGCCTGGTGGAAATGGCAAGCAGTTTGGCCATCCGTGAGTGGCGGCGGCTGCCCCATGTGGTGTCCCACGTGCATACACCTCTTCTCCAGGTGGGTGAGGCACGCTTACCACCCTTGTGGTGAGGAGTCTTGTGGGCCTGTCGCTGCAGCCCATCTCCTGTCCAGGTGTAGGTCCATAAACCGAGCTGGACAGCAGGAAGGAAAATCCTTCCATTCATTTTGTCCTCTCTCATTTAAACTCGTTCTCAGTAAAAGAAAGGCCAGGGTCAAAATATAGAGGAATAAAATGTTGCGTCTCATTTTTAGAGCTTCCATGGTATGTAAATGACAGAGGACATTTAAGAAGTGATTTTGATGATTCTCATTTTTGCTCTAAGCATTTTCTTTAATGCCCATTATACCCCATCAGTGTGATGCCACTGTGCAACATGAGACTGCAGAGTGCCGGTTGCATAGCCTGCGCCTTAGCCTCTTCCTTGCTGGATCATCTGCACTGTTTCTGATGGTTCATTCCAGCCACACAGGCCACCTTCACTTGCCAGGCTCTGACACAGTCTCTCCTACAGCCCCTCGCACACAGTGCTCCTCTGCACAGATTGTACTTCTCCCACCTCTCTGCCTGACCTTGAGGATCCATATAAGCAGGAAGTGAAGGCTAAGGCATAACTGAAAATTGCCCAGCTGAGTGTTGAATGCAGGCCACAGCAGGCACATAGCCCCTTAGCAAATGCTGAGCAACTTGGTGGTTCTGGTCGTTTACTGACATCTCTGGCTCCCTGGCTGGCCACTAATCCAACAGAGCATAGACTTAAGTGGTTGCATTCTACATACAATAGAGCCTTGATAGAGTAGCGTACCAGTATACTTAGTGGGGGTCCCAGAGGAAGTGGAGCCAGAAGAGGGGCCAAAAGGAGTATTGGAAGAAATCATGCCTGAAAACTGCCCAAATTTGATAAAGAAACCAATTTTATTTATAAAGGAGATACACATATGAGCTTATATGCGTGGGAAAAATTGCTCATCATTAGTCCTTAGGGAAATGCAAATTAAAACCACAGTGAGATATCTCCTATCCCCTACGCTGCTGGAATAAAGACAATAATGAGAGTTGGTAAGGATGTGTAGAAATTGGAACCGATGGGATTATAAAATAGACTGGAAATACTCTGACAGTTCCTTAAAATACTAAGTACAGAATTCCTGTAGGATAGCAGTTTTGATCCTAGAGAAATTAAAACATGACCATACAAACACTTGTCCACTGATGTTCATGGCAGCAATATCCAATAATGGCCAAAATGTGGAAACTGCCCAGATGGCCACCACATGTTGAATCAATAAACAGTGGCAGATCCAGGCAGCAGACTGGCATTCGGCAAAGGCCCATTGCAGCAAGGGTGAGCCTTAGCAACACACTGAGTGGAGAAGTGGGCACAGAGGGATGCATGCTGTATTGCATCTGTGAGGAGTGTCAAGGATGGGGAAATGTGCAGAAATGATGCAGATCCCACCCTGAGGCAGGAAAGAGGATGGGAAGAGGCTGCTGGCAGATCCAGGGCCACTTTTGGGAATAAGGTAGGCGTTCCCATGCGCAGATGAAGATTATATGACTTCGGGAACATCCTAGAAACTACTGAATTGTACACTATAAAGGGAATTTCAGTGATGTTTTAATTGTATCTCAGTGAAGCTGTTGTAAAACAGATACTGCACTGTTGTGCTTTCAGTAAGCTCTTGGCAAGAGAGGTGTGCAGAAAACTGAAGGTAATGAACTGAACTCAAGGCACAGATGGAAAGTGGAGCTTCTTGCAGGCAGTGTCTGCAGTTAAGATCAGTCAGTAGGCCAGCAAGTACTAAATCTAGGTGCTGTGCTCAGGAGGTTCTAATAAGTTTAAAACCGAGATTCTGCTCCAGAAGAGTGTCCAGCTGGAAAGGGAGGAGGCAAAATTTAAAAATTTAAAACGAGGGAGGCAAAATTTAAAACGAGGGAGACTGATTCGGTGCCATGCAGTAGGGTGGAGAGTGAACATGGGATTTAGTGAAAGGAGAGACCCCCGTGGGAGGGGAGTGGAACCTTATGGGTGGGTAGACTTGGGATGGGCTCAAAGTTGTGGCCAGGGCATTTGGAACCAGCAGCTCATCTGGGGTGTAAAGGGGACAGACTCGTGAGGGACGTGATAGAAAGCATATGTGCCAGCCCAAAGGGATCGCCCAAACCATGTTTTGAGATGCTTAGTATGACCATGGGGTTTAAGTGTGGCTGGAGACCCTGAGGGCCAATGGACCAGACTGTTCTGACCTGAGCCTTCAGTAGGAGAGCCTGGCTTAGTTGATGGCAAAGGGAATAATAGACAGTTTGGGGAGCTACCCGTTAGTAAAGTGTGCTGCCTGCACCACTGTGCTCCCTCTCCTGTCTCACAGTAGCCACAGAGCTGAGTTTTTTGTTGTTGTTGTCTTTTCTTTTCTTTTTAAGATTTTATTCATTCATGAGAGACAGGCAGAGAGAGAAGCAGGCTCTCTATAGGGAGCCTGATGCGGACTCGATCCCTGGGATCACGACCTGAGCCAAGGGCAGACACTCAACCACTGAGCCACCCAGGTGCCCCACAGCTGAGCTTTTAAAAGTGGAGGGATCACAAGAGCAGAGTTTAGGGTGAGGAGTAGACAAAATGTGGATTTGCGGTATCTGGACAAGCTCGAGTGTTTCCTTCAGTATAAGTGAGTCGTGAAAGCTTTACAGTCACCAGATAGCTGATGGACTCTGGTTTATTTTCCTCATCTGCTTCTTACCCTGATGCTCACTGTGGAATCCCTTCTGGTCCCATTCAGGCAGCCCAGCAGATCATTGAACTGCAAGAAGCCGCACAAATAAATGCTGGCTTACAGCCGACCAACCTGGGCAGGAACAACAGCCTGCATGACATGAAGACAGTGGTGAAGACGTGGAGGAACAGGCTGCCCATCGTGTCTGACGACTTGTCGCACTGGAGCAGCGTGTTCATGTGGAGGCAGCATCATTACCAGGGTAAACCCACCTGGTCCAGCATGCATTCATCATGTAATTTTCCAGACATCCCACTGTTCTGCTTTCGTGTCTTGGTTTTGTTGTGGGTTTTTTTGTTTTGTTTTGTTTTTGTTTTTGTTTTTTTCGTTTTTGTTTTTTTCTTTCACCAGATGTTCTATTTTCTGGCAGGTTTGGTAGGTGGTGGTTGGTCTGGTGAGGGTAAAGGTGAGGGCAGTGAGAGATGAGGAGCTTCTCCCCACCTGCTAATGCTTCTCTGGTGAGAACAGTTGCCACTGGAAGTATAGACGGTGGGATCTGAGCTCCAGGGTGTGGCGCTCATGGTGGAGGCACCCCGAGGAGGAGCTGCTTGACAGTGGCTTGTGGAGCCTTCTCCAGGTGGCCTGGTCCTCTCTGCTCCTCCCTTCAAGCTGCCAGGCACCTCTTCAGAGCCACCTTTCTGATTTAGTTAACCATGATGCTAATGCTCAGCCGTTAGGCAGTGCTGCTTAACCTCTTATTTTTATATAAAATATCTTCCTTGTATAAAACCCAAGGAAAAGTAATGAAGGTTTGTCACAGAGTTTCCCGTTTTCATAAGCCACATGTGCGTGTTTTTCATTTTTTATTCAAGCCTTATTGCGGAACACTTTGAGAAATGTTTGGCAGGGACTGATAGCTCTTTTCTTTGCTCTCTAGCTATTGTAACTGCCTATGAAAACAGTTCTCAGCATGACCCAAGTTCAAACAACGCCATGCTTGGGGTTCACGCATCTGCATCGGCGATCATCCAGTATGGGAAGATCGCCCGTAAACAAGGACTGGTCAACGTAGCTCTGGACATACTAAGTCGCATTCATACTATTCCAACCGTCCCTATCGTTGATTGCTTCCAGAAGATTCGACAGCAAGTCAAATGCTACCTCCAGCTGGCGGGAGTCATGGGGAAAAACGAGTGTATGCAGGTAGAGTGACAACGGAAGCTGGTGCCTTCCCCCTCTGCTGAGGAGGTCTGGTGGAGCACAAGTACCCATATGGAAACTCCTGGTACAGAAAGCAGGAAAGGAGGGTCAGAACTTTATATAAACACAGCATTATTAGCAGGAAACAGTCCCTTCACAACTAGAAAGGGAAAAGATACCACTTGAGTGTTGAAGGTCCACTTTATGGTCTCTGTTTCACCTTGTCCTTGGTTAATATATTTAAGGAGAGAAAATGAAAAACAGCAGGATTATGGATGTAAAAGTAGATTTTGATGATGTTGAGAGGAATATTAATGAAAACAGGGAAACGGACTTAGGCATACAAAGCTTTGGAAGAAAGTATCTTTAAGGTATCAGAATCGAATGTGGCATTTAGTGATTCCGTTGAAGTATGCTTGTCAGGCAAGAACTGTTCATGGTAGCAAGTTGGCTCTCAACTTAAGTTGCTTGTCGATGACCCTTAGGACTTACTACCTAGAGAAATATTTTAATGCTGTTTTAACATCACTGTCTAGAAATTTCAAGAGCTTTTTTCCTTTTTTTTTTTTAAACAGGGTCTTGAAGTTATTGAATCCACAAATTTGAAATACTTTACAAAAGAGATGACAGCTGAATTTTACGCACTGAAGGGAATGTTCTTGGCTCAGATCAACAAGTATGTATGTTATACAAGAGAAGAAAAATTCATCAACTTAGTTATAACTTGAAGTCATTGTGAAGCTGCAGCTTAAAGTCGGTATGATTTAGTGATAGTTGTCAGAGGTAATTCTCCAGGTAGTCTGTCTCTGTGAAGATAGTAACTTAGAGCAGATTGATTAGCCAGTTTGATGTGTAGTACTTAAAGACACTTTTTAGAAATGAATTGCTTAAACACAGAACTGCTGAGAACATAAATACATTTCCCCATTTTCACAGCATGACATTTTGGACTAGAGTTGATTTGATTCCTTTTATGGAAACAGTTCTTATTTTAGAACGGGGTCAGTCAGCTCTGACCTGCAGGCCAAATTCGGCCAGCATCTGGTTTTTGTAAATGATGTCTTGGAACACGCCCGTTCTCACTGATGTTGTCTATGGCTGCTTTCACACTATAGCCACAGAACGGAGTAGCTGTGACAAATTGTTTGGCCCACAAAGCGGAAATCCATTTACTGTCTGGCCCATTACAGAAAAAGGTCCTAGAACCCTGCTTTAGAGAAATGAACATGAGATGAAATTTTGTTAAAAGGATACTGATGAGGGATCCCTGGGTGGCGCAGCGGTTTAGCACCTGCCTTTGGCCCAGGGCGCGATCCTGGAGACCCAGGATCGAATCCCATATCGGGCTCCCGATGCATGGAGCCTGCTTCTCCCTCTGCCTATGTCTCTGCCTCTCTCTCTCTCTCTGTGTGACTATCATAAATAAATAAAAATCAAAAAAAAATTAAAAAAAAAGGATACTGATGAAATATATTAAGATGCTGCTTATTGCCATATGTAGAGCTGTAAAGCCCACTTTTTACATTTCAATAAAAGGGGTTGCATTTTTAGCTTATTTTAAATAAGGAAGTGATTTTGTCAAGATAAATTTTTTTTTAACATTTCAAATTCACGTGACCTAAAATACACCATTCAGAAGTGTACAGTTAGTTCAGTGGGCTTAGCACATTAATGGTGTTGTACAACCATCACCACCTGCTAATTCTAAAACATTTCCATTATCCTCAAAAGAAACCATATACCTGTTAGCAGTCACTCCCTGTTTTCTCCTTCCCTTGTACCCTGACATCCACTAATCTTTATATCTCTGTGATGTTCTTATTCTGAACATTTTGTTTTGTTTTTTGAAGATTTTTTTATTCATGAGAAACAGAGAAAGCGAGAGCGGCAGAGGGAGAAGCAGGCTCCATGCAGGGAGCCTGACTTGGGACTTGATCCCGGGTCTCCAGGATCAGGCCCTGGGCTGAAGGCGGTGCTAAACCGCTGAGCCACCCGGGCTGCCCTATTTTGAACATTTTGAATAAATGGAATCCTACAGCCTTTGGCCTTTTGTGCCTGGCTGCCTTCACTCAACATCATGTTTTCATGTGCTATAGCCCGTGTTAGTACTTTGTTCCTTTTTGTGGGTGAATAATACTCCACACTGTGTCTATATGTTTTATTTATGCATTAACAATCAGTGAACATTTGGACTATTTCCACGTGTGATTACTATAAGGTGGCTGTGAGCGTTCACGTGCAAGGTTTTGTGTGAGCGTTTGTTCTCACTTGCCTGGGGCATATAGGGGTGAATTTGCTTGGTCATGTGGTATTTCTTTATCTTTTTGAGAAACTGCAAGATGGTTTTCCAAGTGGCTGCACCATTTCACACTCCCACCAGCAGAGTTTGTGAGTTTCTAGCTTCTCCACATCTTTGCCAGCAGTTGTTGCTTCCCATTTTTCTGATTGTAGCTGTGCTCATGAGTATGAAGTGGTGCCTCACTGGTTTTGATTGTCATTTTCCTGTTGATCAGTGATGTTGAGTGTTTTTTCTATGCCATTTGTTTGTCTTCTCGACAGAAACGTGTTCAGTTAACTTTGTCCATGACTAGGTTGGATTATTTGGCTTTTTATCACCCAGCTCTAATTCTGAGACATTTGGATGTAAGTGTCTCTGAGGTACACGGTTGTAGACATTTGCATGCTTTCTGGAGGCTGCCTTCTCACTTTCCTGATTATGCCCTTAATGCACAAAGCTTCTCATTTTGAAGTTGAGTGTATCTGTTTTCTTGGGTTGCTCATACTTCTCATGTCTTTAGCTATGACACCATCACTTAACTTAAAATCACAAGATTTATTCCTATGAGTTCTTTGAAGAGTCTTAACAGGGTTAGCTCTTCAGTCAGGTCTTTAACCATTTTTAGTTAATTTTTATATGTGGCAGGAGATAGTGGTCCAAATACATTCTTTCACATGTGTATAATCTGTGTCCCAGCACCAGTTGTTGAAAAGACTTCTTTCCCATAGAAGGGCCTTGGCTGCCTTTTAGAAAGTTAGCCGACCAGAAAGGTAAAGGTTTGTTTCTGGACATTCAGTTCTGTTCCATTACTGTATATCCATCCTTATGCTGGGGCCACACAGAGTTGCTTACTGTTGCTTTACAGTAAGATTTGGAATTGGGGAGCGTTCTTCAACTTTATTCATTTCCAGGATGGTTTTGGCTGTTTGAAATCCCTAACATTTCCCTTTTTGTTGTTGTTGTTGTTGTTTGTATATTTTTTTATTGGAGTTCGACTTGCCAATATATAGTATAACACCCAGTGCCCTCCTCCGTGCCCGTCACCCAGTCACCCCATCCCCCCGCCCACCTCCCTTTCCACTACCCCTTGTTTGTTTCCCTGAGTTAGGAGTCTCTCATGTTCTGTCAGCCTCTCTGATATTTCCCACTCATTTTCTCTCCTTTCCCCTATGATCCCTTTCACTATTTTTTATATTCCCTGTATGAGTGAAACCATGTGATGATTGTCCTTCTCTGATTGACTTACTTCACTCAACATAATACCCTCCAGTTCCATCCACATTGAAGCAAATGGTGAGTATTTGTCCTTTCCCTGACATTTCCACATGAGTTTTAGATTCTCCATTCCTGCAAAAGAGATCTTTGGAATTAGAGTGATTGATCGCAGTGAATCTATAGGTGAATTTGGTGTTACCATCATAACAGTGTTAAATCTTCCAGCTCATAAACAAATGATATTTATTTAACAGTGTTTTCACTTAATAGTGTTTTACATTTTTTAGCATTACAAGTCTTGTATTTCTTATGCTAAATGTATTTCTAAATATTTTATTTCTACTGATATTAGTGAATTTTATTTCCAGATTCTACATAGCTAAAGTATAGAAATACACCTGAGTTTTGTATGTTACTCTTAAATTTTCAACTTTGCCAAATGTTTATTTGCTCTGGTGTGTGTGTGTGTGTGTGTGTGTGTGTGTGTGTGTGTGTGTGTGTCATCTTTAGGGTTTTCTGTATATGAGATTATGTCATCTGCAAGTGGAGATAGTTGTACATCTTCCTTTCCAATCTGGATGCTTTTACTTTTTTTTTGCCTGATTGCTCTACCCAGGACTTCCGGTAGTAAGTTCAATAGAAGTGGTGAAAGTTCTTGTGTTGTTCCTGGTCAAAGAGGAAAACCTTTTAGTTCTTCACAATTGAGTAAGATGTTACCTGTGGGCTTTTCCTGTGTGACCTTTATTATGTTAAAGTAGTTTCCTTCTATAACTAGTTGGATGTGTTTATCATGAAAGGGTGTTGGATTTCGTCAAATGCTTTTCCTGTAC
This sequence comes from Canis lupus dingo, assembly GCF_003254725.2. Classification (NCBI taxonomy): domain Eukaryota; kingdom Metazoa; phylum Chordata; class Mammalia; order Carnivora; family Canidae; genus Canis; species Canis lupus. The sequence continues at coordinate 10,369,461 of NC_064248.1, read as the reverse complement.
CAGCTGAGATGATGGTGTGTTTTTTTTCCTTCTGCTAATGTGATGCATCACATGGGTTGTTTTATTTTTTGTTTGTTTGTTTGTTTATTATTTATTTATTTATATGTTGACCCAACACCTTGCATTGCTGTGATAAATGCTACTTGATCATGGTGTATAATCCTTTTCATATGCTGTTGGGTTTGGTTTGCATTTATATTCATGAGGGATAGGAGTATCTATTTCTCTCATGTCTTGTACGTTGTTGGAAGATGTAAAGCTGTCTCTTATTTGCAGATAGTAATGTGGTGCAGCCACTGTGGGAAATAGTTCATGAGTTCCTCAAAAACTTAAACACAGAATTCCCCTATGACCCAGGAATTCCACTCTTAGGTATATACCCAAAAGACTTGAAAACGGGTGCCCAAGCAGGTTCTTGCCCATGAATGTTTGTAGCAGCGCTGTTCACAGTAGCCAAAATGTCAAAACAACTCAAATGAATGGATAAGCAAAGCACAGTGTAGAGACACAAAGTAGTATTCAGATGTAAAAAGGAATGTGTTGGGGATCTCTGGGTGGCTCAGCGGTTTGGTGCCTGCCTTTGGCCCAGGCGCGCAATCCTGGAGTCCCGGGATCGAGTCCCACTTCGGGCTCCTGGCATGGAGCCTGCTTCTCCCTCTGCCTCTCTCTCTATGTCTATCATGAATAAATAAATAAAATCTTAAAAAAAAAAAAGGAATGTGTTGACACCTGCTACAGCATGGGTGAACCTCAAAAAATCTGTGCTAAGTGAGAGAAGCCAGGCATGAAAAGTCACGTAATACACGATTCCGTTTCTATGAGATACGCAAAATAGGTCAATCCATAGAGCCAGAAAGTGGGCTGCTGGTCCCCAGGGACTAGACATTGGGGAAGATGGAGAGTGACTGCTCCACATTATGGGGTCTTCTTTTGGGATAATAACAGTGTTGTGGCACACAACAGAGTGGCAGTTGTATGACAGTGTTAAGGTACTAAATGCCACTGAATTACTCGTTTTAATATGGCTGACTTTGTTACATGAAGCTCACCTAAAAAAAAATCGTTTTGATTTTGTCTTCTCACAGATCTGAGGAAGCAAACAAAGCATTTTCTGCAGCTGTGCAAATGCATGATGTGCTGGTGAAAGCTTGGGCCATGTGGGGTGATTATCTGGAGAACATCTTTGTGAAGGAGCGGCAGCTACATCTGGGGGTGTCTGCCATTACCTGTTACCTGCATGCATGCCGACATCAGAATGAGAGCAAGTCAAGGAAATACTTAGCCAAGGTAAGGCCAAAATAACTACTTTTCACCAAAGGCTGTCTGGTAGCCTACAGGTTTGCACGGGAAGCCAGCTCTTTCCTCATCCATGCTGGAGGTAAGACATTTTGTGGTGACACTGTCCATTCCCATTACTCTTCTCAGTGTCTGTCATAGTTCAGTAGAAAGCTAAGAAAACTGAGGCCTAACATACCTGGAGTCCCAGGACTTTAAAGCAGCAAAACCATGCCTGGCATCAGTCCTGGGAGTCAAGTCCAGTGTTCTTGGGACCTCACCCTGGACACAGATTCCTACAGACTGACTAGGCTGCCAGGAGAGCTTACCCGCCTGACACCTGGTAGATTCTCCCCTCTCACTTGCAGGAGAGGTGCACACAGTCCTAGAGCTGCTCTGCTCTAGTCGCAGGTGACATGGGATCACATGATTTCTAGAGACACTGCAGGGTATGGTCACGCTTGGTGGATTTCTGTCCCATGTTGCCCCAGCACAGCATGGAGGACAGGGCTGGTGGCAGATGTGCACCTGCCCAGAGATGCTGCTTAAAACTGTGATTCTTTCTTCCATGTTGCGCCCTCTCTTTCTCAAGAAATAACATAAATAAAACCCAGAATTAGGGGCACTTGAGTGGTTCAGTCGGTTAAGCATCTGCCTTCGGTTTAGGTCATGATCCTGAAGTCCTGGGATTGAACCCAGCATCAGTGGGGAGTTCAGTGGGGAGTCTGCTTCTTCCTCTGCCCCTCACCCCACTCATGCTCTCCCCCCCTCAAATAAAATCTTTAAAACAAACCCAGAATTAATCTTTGTAAAAAACTTAAAAATAGACCATTCTGCTTTTCTGTTTTGTCGCATTAAAGGTTTGGATTTCTTAGAGCCCCTGAATGTCCAAATTGGGAATGAATATCAGCATCTAGTATTTAAAGCCGACTCCAGAAACACACACCAGCTGTGGTGACACACACAGAGAAGTTCTCTAGATATTTACCTACTTCTCAATGTAATTGTTTCAGACATTTGTGGGCGCCTCATTCCAGGGTGATGTTCATCACAGATTTTTAGCAAAAGTCCATTTTGTTTTGGTGATGTCGTGAGTGTGAATTAACAAATTGATAGGCTCTTGAGTCACTCACCACTGCTCGCGGCTGATTGGGTCAGTTAGTGATTGGCAGTAATGTTTAATCTTGGTAAGAACTGTATTTGCATTCGGGGTTTCCTTTGTATATTGTATACATTAAGTTTAGCAATATTGTTTGTTCTTTTGGACATATTTTCCCACATTGCCAGTAAGGCTATTCTATATGCTGTTTTAACGTTGGAGGAAAGTCACTTGATGAAGGGCCTCAGAAGTTTCATTCACCTCTGGGATTTTTCTTCTGTCTTAGGTGCTGTGGCTTTTGAGCTTTGATGATGACAAAAACACTCTGGCAGATGCTGTGGACAAGTACTGCATTGGGGTTCCGCCCATTCAGTGGCTGGCCTGGATCCCACAGCTGCTCACCTGTCCTGGTGGGCTCTGAGGGAAAGCTGCTTTTGAACCTTATTAGCCAGGTGGGAGTAACAAGGTCTCTTTGTTCATGAGAAAATTATGCCTTCATTTCATGTGTAGGAAGGTATACACATTTAGACATCGGTTGATAAAAAGCACATTTAAAAATGATTGGAACAAAATAATCTGTTAGATCGTTACAGTAATAAAATGCTGATTTCTTTGCTTGCATATATTGCCACACAAAGATGCAAGTAAAACAACCTTCTTTTAAAATGTGCAGTTACTAATGAATCCTCTGAATTAGTGAAATGTGTATCTGATATTTTGCAGCCAAACTTACCTTCTGACTAAAGTCTTCATAATTGTAGCAGTTGTCCTCCCTTGTGTGGTTGTTCTGGGTGAAAGCTGTGTGCACTGCGCATGTGGTTAGGGAATGGGACACACTGGGATCCCATAGGAAGGTTTTCATGACCATGATTTGAGATGATTTCAGGTTGTCCCTTGGTGTGAAAAGCCTGATGAGTAGAGGAAGGCCCCCAACGGTGGGAATTTGGAGACCGCTGTATGTCATACAGCGCCTGTGACTGACTCCTCATGAATGAAGAGCATCCTAACCAAGCATTTAGGAACTTGCTGCTCATCATTCTGTCTCCAGCTTGCTTTGCCCTTTACATGTGACTCATCATCCATGTTGTACCCAGAAATAGTTTTATTTTTCCCCCTTTAAAGCCTGCAGCAATGAGCCTGGGTATTGGTATTTTGCCTAGAGTTTATCTCCTGGGATGTAGATTCAGTCTATGTGATGTAATCATTCATCAGACATCTCTTAATGTATGTTAGCCAGCTATTGTGTGGCCTGTGGCAGAGCTAGACTCTATTCCTGTCTTTTCATAGGCACATTTGGAAGGGTCTGAGTAACTAGCTATTCTGGCATTTTGAAGAAGCCATAAAACCCCAGTTTGGTAAGGCAAGTGTTTCTTACCTTAAACAGAAAATCTTCTGTATCCTCCTTGCTGCGGTTATATGAAGTTTCTCCCTAATGAACCTATTTGTCAGTTAGAATCTGCTTCCAGTTCCCAGTGAATTGTGCCTAGCATAAAGACTGACCTTACACCTTACATGTTGTCCCATTTCTTGGCTGAGTGAGATCCAGAGACCAGTGTGTTTTGTTGTCTTCAGATTTCCCGAATCAAAGGCAAATGTGGTTTCTGTCTTTAATAGTCCCCAGGCAGAGTACATACGCTGTGTTGATCTTTCTCAGATCTTTTAGAGGTAAACTAGGCATTTTACCTGCTGTTTAATCAGGACTCATACATGAGCCCCTGTGGTGCAGTATTTGTCTCCTTGGTTCAGAGGTAGACCCTAGCCCATTGACAAGTGGCAGCAGTTACTTTCCGTACAAATTGTCATCATCCAGAAGCACAGTGATCAGCAGTGCTCTTTATGTTCCATGTCTCTGAGCAGGTTGGACGTGTGTATCCCCAGGCGGTCTATTTTCCCATCCGGACCCTGTACCTGACCCTGAAAATAGAGCAGCGGGAACGCTACAAGAGCGGTATGTCTCGGACAGGGCAAGCTAATCAAATTGTGGAGGGCTCATTCTGTGGGGGTATTCCATGTTTGGATGGCTGGGGACACACTCCTACCCTCAACCTGTCTGTCTTTAGCCAGCGAGAAGACACTTTGGGGCTGGAAAGTAAAGCCTAATCTATGAAAGAAGGCAATGGCTCTCATGGTTGTGATTTAGTAGAGTGTTGGTTTATCTGAATGATTCGGTCCATAAGTAGTTAATTATAAAGTTTAATAATACATCCTCGTAAGGAGTATAAATGTCAGTTAGTGTGTATGTCATTTAGCTTATAAAGTCTTTAGCTGTCAGAAGAAATCAGCATAGAGATCAGTCTTACAAGATTCACCTAGAAGAGTCTTAATCTGTACTGAATAGCCCTCCTATGTAAGAAATAACTTACTAATGGTTTCTTTTTCCTGCTACACATGGTACCTTGGTAAACCATTAAAGCACCATCTGCTTCAGCCCATTTTTAACACCCAGATATTCATGCTGCTAGCGCAAAGACTTTGTAAGGTCACCTGATCCACTGGGCGTGGTTGCATTACCCGCTGCTGAGCTGGGCTGGTCAGGAGACTGCATGGCACGTTCCAGCTCTGGCCTCACGGGTCTACCTCGGTAGATGTGCGTTTGGGTCGTTTGAAAATTAAGGTTCTTTTATTCTGAGTGAGCCAAAGCTAGAGAAATAGGCATTTGGTTCTACATTTCTACAGCATATTTCTCATACAGCAAATGACTGTATTTTTCAAAAATACCTTTTTAACACATATGATCTTTGCTTTCCTAAATGGAAGAAAATGTAGACTTGCTCATTAGTTACTTTCTGATTCTCTAAGCTATCTGCAAAGAATGTATTGTGAAATATTTTCCCCAAACATTTAAAAGATGCTCAGGCTCATTAGTAAAGTTAAAAATGAGAGGACAGTGAACACTTGTGCGCCCCCACCTCAGTCCACCATGTACCACACAGCCCTGTTTGCTCTCTCTCTTGATGTGACGCTTTTTGCTTTTCACGGAAACATCTGAGGCCAGGTTGGTAGGCAGTCGCGCTCCACGTGCCCAAATCCCTCAGCGCACGTCTCCTTAGAGCCAGGGCGGCTCCCACAGTCCCTGGGGAACCGGCCTCGTGATGTATTAACACGCCTGCAGGAACCAGCGTTCCTTTGGCCGATGGGTCCTCTAGAGCACCATCTCTCGCATCGGGCCAGTTTTGCGCTGACATTGGCGTTGTGTGTGTTACTCTCAGATTCTGGACAGCAGCAGCCAAGTTCAGTGGGTAACCAGTCCCATTCTGCATCAGATCCAGGGCCCATAAGAGCAACAGCACCAATGTGGCGCTGCAGCCGAATCATGCACATGCAGCGAGAACTCCACCCAACACTTCTGTCTTCCCTGGAAGGCATCGTTGATCAGATGGTCTGGTTCAGAGAAAACTGGCATGAAGAGGTATGTAGGGGAACCTACCATCCTGTGTACTCTGGGCTGTCTTACCTTCAGATTAGCTGCCTGGTCCATGTATGTGTTCTGTGTTACCTATTTGGACAGTAAAGTAAGCAGATAGCTATGTCTGCATCCTAAGATAGCCTCAGATATTTGAAGCAGAGTATGCCAGAAGAAGATGAGATTGAGAAAGCCAGTTCTGGCCTCACCATACTTACTGTGCTCACATCTGTGAGTGCTGTAATTCACTACCACCTAATTCCAGTTAACCAGGAGCAGTAATGGGTGTGAGCAGGGTCCGTGGTGTAGGTAACTCCAGAGGCGGAGTTCTTCAATGAGCTTTTCGGTAGCCAGGCCCTCTCCTTAATCTGGTGACAAAAGGATGAGTCCTTATTATCTAGATGTTTGTTTTATTGGCCAGGAGGCCCCCTTATTACTGTTTCTTTATGCAGCAGTAACTGCAAAGCTGTCTGCATATAAGGTGTTTTCTATGGCTAATCAACGGAAGGGTGTGTGTATGACGTAAGTGGAGGTTTTTTGTTATTTTTTGTGTTCAGGACACTTCTCCTCATGATTAAAAACATAGCTGACAGTGTGGAGCATACAGGTTGCCTCTATGCTGTACTCATTGATCTTACACCTACTATGTGCTGGGAGGTGGTGGAGGGGACACGTTGGTCAGATGCTTTGTGGTCTGTTAGTTGCTGGAATTGAGAGCTGTTTTGTAAATCGTCTTGGGTCTCTTTCCACTAGGTTCTCAGGCAGCTCCAGCAGGGCCTGGCGAAATGTTACTCTGTTGCATTTGAAAAAAGTGGAGCAGTGTCTGATGCCAAAATTACCCCCCACACTCTAAATTTTGTCAAGAAGTTGGTGAGCACATTTGGGGTAGGCCTGGAGAATGTGTCCAATGTCTCGACCATGTTCTCCAGCGCAGCCTCTGAGTCTCTAGCCAGGAGGGCACAGGCTACTGCCCAGGACCCTGTCTTCCAGAAGCTGAAGGGCCAGTTCACAACCGGTGAGTCCTTTCCTGTATCTAGAGACATGTTCCACTCTCCTGTACCTAGAGAAGTGTTCCACTCACTGTTCTTCCTTTGTCTTTAACATCTCCTCTCCTTGTTATTTCTTTGTTTTCATGAGCACTGTTTTGGGTAAGCTTGCCATACTCTGTTTAAAATGCAGACTCTGGGATCCCTGAGTGACTCAGCAGTTTAGCGCCTGCCTTTAGCCCAGGGTGTGATCCTGAAGTCCTAGGATCGAGTCCCACATCAGACTCCCTGCATGGAGCCTGCTCCTCCCTCTGCCTGTGTCTCTGCCTCTCTTTCTCTCTGTGTCTCTCATGAATAAATAAACAAAATCTTTAAAAATAAAATAAAATGCAGACTCAGATCACAAGGTCACTGTGACTCAGCAACCTAAGGTTGCACATCCTTCTCTCCAGTGAAGGGTTAAGGTCTGGAGCCAGGCTCCATGTGAGGAGATGGAGGGTGTTAGGAAGAGAAAGGTTTCATGGGGAAACCACCCTTTCCTGTCCCTCCTCCATTGGGTTTTTGTGGGAAAACTGAACGGTGGGAGGTGAGATAGGCTCAAGGTACAGGGCTCAAGGTGACAAGTAGAGTTCAAACCTGTAGTGGATTCAGGTGGTAGAAAGACAAGGAGATAGTATCATCATTACTTGTCCTTGGTTTGGGTTCGTGTGTCTTCCGAGGCCCCCAAGAGCATGAATCTTGGCTCCAGCTTTGCATGATCAGTGGCAGATGAGTCCAGTCTCCTTTGGCCTCAGCCTTCACCTGCCAGACAGGGCCCCTGGTTCCCTGAGTGTGTGCATACACAGGCCAACCATGTCCCCTGGTGTGCAGGCAGTCCTGCCACCCATGTCCCACTGCCACCCTGCTGACCTGCCCGTCCTCTGGCAGAGGAGCCCTGGCGAGCACCAGGTCTCAGAGCATCTCTTTAGCTGCCTGGGGAACTCTTGCAGGCTTTTGAGTCTCAACCCATGAATGATTATCATAGGAAAGAAGATTTGTCTGGTCAACTTGCCTGCTAAAAGAAACATTTTACTTTAATTATTGCTTTTATAACTATGTCCAGAACTTCTTTCTTCACTGATACACTAAGCCATAGAAAAAGTGGTCACACTGTTTGTTGTTTAAAATATCTTTTAAGAACTGTTCCATTGTAGAGAACACAGCTAGAAATATGTGCTGTGTAGATGAGATTGAAATCCTGTAAAAGAAAATATTTATCCCACTAATGGCAAAGGATGCTTTGCAGCTACAGCCATGAGTTTCTTTTGATCTATGTCAGATACAGCATGTCCTGCCATCATTCCAGGTAGCCCCAGGGCCCCGGGTTTCTTCCCTTGTGGTGTGAGTGGGACATTAAAGGTAACGCTGGACTCCCCTTAAGCTTGAGGGCCTTCCTCAATGCACCTACCACCTTGACAAAGATGGTGTTTGAACAGTAAAACATGAGCCTCTCACACCTTTTTCACATGAAAAGAAATCTGTCATCTTAGATTTCTTTTTTTGTGACATTCACATGATGGGTCTGTCACTATTCCCTGAAAAAAAGTCCTGAGATGAATTTTATGGAAACTATCATATTTTACTCCAGGGAAATGATACTCAGTATGTCTTTATCTTAAAATGTCCACTCATTAAATCAAATGTAGTCTGAAATAGATTTCATTATGAGACAAGTCATTTGGATTTTGATATAAAAAAATACAAAACCTGAAATTCGTAGGAAGAGCGCTATGAGGCTCTAACCCTCTTCTAAGCATGGGAGTTTCATATGTCACTCAGAGCTCTGCAGCCCCTCTGATCCTCCTTTCCCAGGAAGAACCAGCTCTTGTGTTTCAGTGCCATGTTCTAGTCCACACAGCAGAGTGAGAGTTGCCCCACCTCCATCCTCGGGCAACATCGCACATGCTGGCTACTAACTCCCAACCCCGTAAGGAAGCAGAAGAAAGTTCGAAGGTAGTATCTCACCTTTATCCCAGGGATTGAGAACATATGTACACACAGGAACTTGAACACGAATGTGGCAGCCATTTTATTTGCAAAAGCACCACACTGAGAATTGATTAGCAAAGTGTGCCATATCTGTACTCACGTGAGATAAATAAAGTGGGGTTTTAGCCATTGATTTGGCAACTTGGCTGAACCTCAAATTATGCTGAATGCAAAAAAGCCAATCTCAAAAGGATACTTATTGCATGGTTCTTACCTAAGAAACATTTGTAAAATAACCAGTTGCTCAGTTGGTTAAGCAATTGCCTTTAGCTCAGGTCATAGTCTCAGAGTCCTGGGGATTGAGCCCCACATCGGGCTCCCTGCTCAGTGGGGAGTCTGCGTCTCCTTCTCCCTCTGCCCTTTATGTTGACTCTCTTGTTCTCCCTCTCTCCCACGTGTTCTCTTTCTCTCTGTCTCATAAATAAATCTTTAAAATTTTTCTTTTTAAAGTAGTGTTACAGTGGAAGTGGAGAATGGGTTAGTGGTGGCCAGGAGTTAGGGATTCAGGGCTCAGGTGGGTGTGGCCATATGGCTGACACAGGGTGCCTGTGGTGATGGACAGTTGATCACCTTGATTGTAGTGCTTCTGGGCATGCTAAGGTCACGCTGGGGTTTGGATTGCCATAGTCGCTCTGGTGCCTTTGGGCTGCCTGTGTAGGTGTTGATGGGGCCTTCACCAGCCCCTGGTTCTACATTCACATTGACTCCCAATCATTTTCTCTGCGTTTGGCCCTGGTCCAGTCCCTAGCAGCCCTGGAGGAGGCAGCAAGTAAGGCAAGCCTGCAGGAGGCAGTGAGGACCTGGGAGAGGAGTCTACATCAGGATCTCCCACACACAACCTAACTCTACAGAAGAGCATCTACAAGAGGCGCCAGAGAGGGCAGCCTGGGTAGCGCAGCAGTTTAGCGCCGCCTTAGGCCTGGGGCATGATCCTGAACACCCAGGGTCGTGTCCCATGTTGGGCTCCCTGCATGGAGCCTGCTTCTTCCTCTGCCTGTGCCTCTACCTCTCTGTCTCTCTGTTTCTCATGAGTAAATAAATAAAATCTTTAAAAAAAAAAAAAAAAAAAAGGCACCAGAGAGCCCTTCAGCTTGAGTGTGAGGGTCCCCTGCCACATCACAGATTCCTATCCTTGTCAGCAAGAGGATGGTAGCTCCCATGGGGTCTATTTGCAGCAGAAATGATTCAACTTATCCTGACCTTCAGGCTCTGGCGAATTAGAGAAACTCAGAGCCCCTTCCACCACTGGTGCTCATCTGTGTGGAACTGAGACTTTTTTTTAAAGACTAACTTTTCAGCTGAATTGACCTTTTAATATCGAATTTCAATAAAACCTGAGAAATACAGGAGTGTTTTAATTGCTTAAATGAAAAGTGCATGTTTTCCATTTTTGTCACTTCTGTTTCTTGTCTTAATTTCTTCTGATGAACTAATTTATAATTTACTGTTTGCCTGGATTGGGCTTTTTTTTTTTTTCTCCTTTAGCTTCAGATTGATGACTGTGTTGGCTTTTGGCATGGGGCCATGGTTCCTGAGTGTGATGCTTGCTCTCAGGCGGGGCTGGCCCAGGGGGCTCCTATGCTCCTCGGAGGGTTCCACGTAACCTCTGGTGATGATGGGGGGTGAGCTTTCCTGTTAGCAGTTCATCTCTTTCCTCCTGCAGTTTCGGGGTCAGCAGAGATGTTGCTCAGGCTTCAACTTACACTTTAAAGAGAGACAGAAACTAAAATGCTTTTTGCTCCAGATTAGACATAGAATAAAACATGCCTGTTTCCTACCCGCGAGGCTCTTCAGCATGATTTCGTGGTGAATTCCAGATAACCCAGATGATTAAAAATGTTTTTAATTATATTTTATTTTGAAGATTTTGACTTCAGTGTTCCAGGATCCATGAAGCTTCATAACCTTATTTCTAAGTTGAAAAAGTGGATCAAAATCCTGGAGGCTAAAACCAAGCAGCTTCCAAAGTTCTTCCTCATAGAAGAAAAGTGCCGGTTTTTAAGCAATTTCTCAGCACAGACAGCTGAAGTAGAAATTCCAGGAGAATTTTTGATGCCAAAGCCAACCCATTATTACATCAAGATTGCTCGGTGAGTGAACCCAGCATGGCAGTTGATCCACTAACACACACCACCCCGCGCAAAGCCCCGCTGCAGGGCAGAACTGGTACCGTGGTGCAGACTCATTCCCTCCCTCATGCTCTCCTTGTCCCTGAAACAGGAGAACATGAGATTGTGGAATCAGGCACTTAAAGGGTCTGGCCTAAGTGATGGGTGAAATGTCTTGAGTCAAGTTTGTGTTTCTTTTGCTTTTAAAAATACCTTTTCTGAATCCCCGTGGAACTGGACAGAATAGAAAGTTCCCCAGTCTATAAAACTCTTAAAGCTCAATATTCAAAACAGAATTGGACAATTGTAATATGTACTAGAGCATATGTTGTATCTTATTGTAAATGCCAGAAGTACTGTAACAAATGGTCATAACCAGAAGTCTGCTTTTTCACGCATCCAGAAATGGGTTTCCCAGTCGTCCGGATGTGACTCCTCTTCGGGCCAGCCCTCCCTGCTCCCTGATTTCTGTTGGCGGCCAAGGCCCATGGCAGGGAGGTAAAGGCGAGGGTGTGTAGTCTTCACACTCGCTCCTGGGGCACCTGCTCCCCGGCGGGCTCTGTGCCTGATTATCCTGCTCCTGACATTCAGACTCTGCCTCCTGCCCCCCACTGGCTCTGTGGCTTGAGGGGCTCAGCACCAAATCAGCTCCTGAGGCAGGACCCTATGGCCTGATGGTTTTAAAGCTACAGCATCATCTTCTCTTCCACCTTGTGTTTTTCCTCTGCCAGGGTGTCTTCCCCCACATTGTAAAATAATGTCACACCATTTATACCTTGTCAAAGTGACGCCTGGACTTGCAGTAGTCTGTGTTGTCACCACAATTCCAGATGCCATTCTTAAAAGTTCTGTTTTCTTCTCAAAGAAAAGGATTGGAAATTGAGGCCTTGGGGAGCTAGTATTTCATTGTGTGCTTGCTTGGGTAGGTTTATGCCCAGGGTGGAGATCGTGCAGAAGCACAACACCGCAGCCCGGAGACTGTACATCCGCGGACACAACGGCAAGATTTACCCATACCTCGTCATGAACGACGCCTGCCTGACAGAGTCCCGGCGAGAGGAGCGTGTGCTACAGCTGCTCCGCCTGCTAAACCCCTGTTTGGAGAAGAGGAAAGAAACCACAAAGAGACACTTATTTTTCACAGGTATGAGAGGTGCACTTTGGGGGTACATGGCTGATCCCGCTAGCCTTTGTGGGTTTTCACATGCTGTCTCTTGGGAACTGAGAGTGCCCTGAAGCACACCAAGGAGGGAGAATTCTGGAATGAGGGCCCTGCTCCAACAAGAAGTCACTCCCTAGCCTTTCGGCTCCTCACTACAAGATGAGTGCTTTGATGAGTACTTGTTTAGATAAGTGGGTGCCGTGTCTGGGCACACTGCTTTTGCTCCTTGCCCGGGAGTCCATCCATGCTCTGGTGAAACATTGGCTGAGTACAGGGCATATTGTGAGCGTGTTAGCAGCATGTCATGAGCATGTTTAAGTGAGCTCTCTGGATGACTTCTGGAGTTCATGCTGCACTGTGTGGCCACTGCCGGCACCCACCTTCCCGGCAGGAAATACAGCATGAGGAGGGTCGAGAAGCCCTGTGAAGGCTGTAGAAATATTGGTCACATGGCAACCAGCCTCCTCTGAGTAAGATCTTTCCATGTCAACTTATGTGTGATTTGTGGATGATCCATTTCTGTCTAATAAGGGCAGAGGTGAGCTGCCTATAATCCTATTCAGAGTAGAGAACCATTGTAAAAACATTTTAGCATCTAGTCTCCAAGATTAGGAGCCCATTGCAATGCATATTATCTAGTCCCGTGTGGAACTTTCTTCTGACCACTAAGAATCCAGCCCATTTTGACCTAAAATCTTTTACCCTTAAGTTCAATATCCTGAAAATAAGTAGATCGAAAAAACAAATCTATAGAAAACCGTTTGCATGTTAACATGTGTATAATGTGATCTATAGTGTTGATCATGTCTGGGGTAATAGATGGTTCTTTGTTTTTTCCAAAGAAACAAACTCTTTGTCAGCATCATACAACAGTTCACATATATGCCCTAGAGTCACTGTGGAATTTATGGTTTGAAGCCATGGCAGCAAGCCAGTAGTTGTGCTTTAACTGACATTAGGCGAAATTCATTCTGGGTTCAGTAGAAGTCAGAAATGTGTGTGTGTGTGTGTGTGTGTGTGTGTGTGTACCACACTGACACCAAATGTGGGTGCAGATGGTCATAGTGGCCTAGGGACTGGCTGGTGCAGACACCAGGTCAGAGCTTCCACTTGCTCACTAAGCAACATCAATGTAGCTTGCTGCTATGTCCCCCTGTGGACAAGCTTGATTTTGTTACCTTCTTGCTATCTTTTGGGAATTTTGGCTTGAAATGTCTTAAGGGGTACCTGGCTGGCTCAGTCGGTAGAGCATGTAACTCTCAATCTCAAGAGTCTTGAATTCAAGCCCCACATTGGGCACAGAGCTTACTTAAAAAAAAAAAAAAAGTCTTTGTAGTAGTATCTTGATCTAGTATTTTTAATGTATAATTTGCCAACAACATTTTGGGGTACGTACTGTACTCTCATTTATGGATGAAAAAACTGAAGTTCGTAGAAGTCCAGTGACAGTTCTCAAGTCACATCACTGGGAAAACAGACTTGGGATGTGAGTGCAGGCTGTCTGGCTCCAGGGCTGGCACACCCGGCACTTTCTGGTTGAGTGCAGTCCTTTTGGAGATCATCATCATGTGAGGCGAATTGCTTCATCAACTATGTCTCCAGTGCAAGAGTGGTCATCCAGGTGCCACATGTGCCTCACTCTCAATACAGCTCCACAAAGTTACTGAGTGGAGTGATCAGATTTCGTTCTGGGAGCTTTCCATAGCTGAACCACAGAACACAGAAAATGACTGGAGTGTTTTCCTAATTTCCCGAAGGTGGGGCCAGCCATCCCGACACCTGGAGACAAGTTAACGTAACCACACTGGATGGGCTACCTTGGAGTGAGCGGGAAGATTGAACTCTCCTGATAGAACCCTGATGGAGGACGTTGGCAGAATCTCTAACTTTTATTTTTAAAGATTTCTTTCTAAAGTGTTTCTGTTCACATGTGTCTTAATCACAAATGATGGCAGCTCGGGCTCCGTCACCCAGGAGACATGGGCCTTCTTGCTATATGCCAAGTTAGCGCATGGTGTGTGACTTTCAACTTTACCCCCTTCCTTTGCTCATGAAGGGCTGAGTGAGCTGCTCCCAGGACGTCCCCGGAGGTTAGAGTCAAGCACTACCCGGTGTATTCTCTCAGTCTGCCCAATTTCCTTCTCCTTTCTCCTCAGTTCCACGAGTGGTGGCAGTGTCCCCACAGATGCGCCTTGTGGAGGACAACCCCTCTTCTCTTTCCCTCGTGGAGATCTACAAGCAGCGCTGTGCCAAGAAGGGCATCGAGCATGACAACCCCATATCCCGGTACTATGACAGACTGGCCACGGTGCAGGCGCGAGGGACCCAAGCCAGCCACCAGGTACCAAATCAGGATGGTCAGGAGTGGGAGCTGCTGCCTGCAGCCTCACATGCAGCTACTTTCTGCGGCAGTGCTGCCATGACATGTGTGCTTAGAGAAGTAGTGGGCAGCTGAGAGGTACCTTGTTGCCTCCTTGGACTTGTGAGGTAGTAGAAATTAGGTGACCATGGACCCTAATGAAGTGACTTTTGCTGCACAATAACTTAATGGCAAACTCATTTGGCAGCCAAACTTAATCTAAGGATCATTAGGCTATTTATCCACTTAATAATCACCTTCATCTCGTTTGCTGCTGGGGTATTAGGTAACATATAGTTTCTGTACTGTGGAAACTTTCTAAAATATAAAAATTGGCGAGTTCTGAAACATGTCAGGCCCAGCTGTGTTTCGGTTGTCTTGGGAGCACAATGCCTACCACAGGCCTGGACTGCTCTAGGGTCATCGGGTGGACGAAGGGCTCTCTCTGCCTGCAGATTCCTACCTTGGTAGAAAGTAGGAGAGGTGTGGAGTCTGAATGAGGAGATTTTGTATGGGATTGTGTGGGTCACCAAGAGGCAGCTTTCTTGGCCTGCTCCCCAGACACCACTGTGTTCCTTCCTGTGCCTCCTGAGAGGGCTTCATAGTTTCTGGGAGAGATAGCATGGAGCTGGAAGCTGTCACCTGGCCTCCATCCTTCCAGGTCTGGCTGCCCAGCAGGACCCCACATGGTCTCTAAGCTGGACCATTACCTTCATTAGTCACAGTCGTTTATAAAACACTGGGAGATCCTCATGTAAGTATTTCAGTTAGTCTGGAACCTGGGAGACTTTGTGTTTTTAGCAAGATGGAGCCCACAGGGTACTCACCTCACCCACCTAGGCAGTGCTCAGGGCAGGCAGGGCCTGAGACAGTCCAGGCCTTGAGGTCTGGTGCAGCCTCCTACCCTTGTGCAAGCAAACTGAGTGGAATCCTTCCTCTGCTCTGATTCGCCTCTGTAGACACAGCTTGTAGCCTGCCTTGGGAACTGGTATCAGGGTTTCATCAGGCCACAGGCCACTGCCTGGTCACTCTGTGGACCAAGGACCATTCTGAGGGTTTGTGGGAGATGAATGGATTATATTCTGAAGGCTACATTTGCCTTTAACAGTGTAGAAATTGATGATTTCCATGTGCAAATATTTGCTTGTGTGAAGATGTCTTAGTGTTTTATAATTAGCTGTGTGACTAATGAAGGTAATGGTTGGCCATGTTTAGAGACCACATGGGGACCTGCTGGGCCAGCTAAAGATGCTGACAACAGTACATAACCGTTTAGTGTCATAGCGTTTTCTTACTCTTTGCACCCTAGCTTGTTTTCTTGCTAAATAACTCTGTTTCTTCATCCTTCGCTTTTTAAAATACCTTTATTGAGATATCATTTACTTGGCAGAAAATTCACCCTTTAAAACGTACAATTCAAGGATGCGTGGGTGGCTCAATGTTTGAGTGTCTGCCTTCGTCTCAGGACATGATTCCAGGGTCCCAGGATTGAGTCTCACATTGGGCTCCCTGTGAGGAGCCTGCTTCTCCCTCTGCCTGTGTCTCTGCCTCTCTCTCTCTCATGAATAAATAAATAATATCTTTAAAAAAAAAAACATAAAAACTACCAAAATTCCTTTAAAAAATAAATATACAATTCAGAGGTACTCTGAATTGGCTCATTTAGTTAAGCATCCAACTCTTGATTTCAGCTCAGGTCATGATCTTAGAGTTGAGAGATCAAGCCTTACATTGAGCTCCATGCTGGGCATTCAGCCTGTTTAAGATTCTCTCTCTCCTTCTCCACCCCTTACCCCAGAATACAATAAAATAACATGTACAGTTCAGTGTTTTCAGCATATTCACAGAGCTATGCAGTCATCACCACTGTCTATAAAACATTCCATCACCCCAGGGGCACCTGACTGGCTCAGTCAGTAGAGCATGCAACTCTTGATCCCAGGGTCATGAGTTCAAGCCCCACATTGGACATGGAGCTTACTTTAAAAAAAGTTAAATAAGACACTTCACCCCAAAAAGAAGCTTCATACCCTTTTCCTCTCTGCGCCCCCGACATTGGCAAACATGAATCTTCCAGCCTTCCGAATATGCTTATTCGTTATATGAAAAGAATCATACCATGTGCTCTTTTGTGGCTAGCTTTCATTTAGCGTAACGTTTTTGTCGTTTATCCATTTTGTAGCATGTATCAGTAGTTTGTTCCTTTTTTATTGCTTAACAATATTCCTTTGTGTGACTGTACCACATTTAATTTATCTGTTTGTCAGTTGTTGGACTTTTGGATTATTTATACTTTTTGACTTATGACCAGTGCCAATGACTGTAAACATTCATGTATATGTTTCTGTATGGGTGTATGTTTTTATTTCTCTTCAACATATACCTAGGAGTAGAATTGATGGGTCACATGGTAAGTTTTATGTTTAACATTACATGAACTGCCAAACTCTTTCCCAGGTGATTGCAGTGTATAAAGGTTCTCTTTTCTCTGTATTCTTGCCAATAGTTATTATTATTTTTGGTTATAGTCCATTCATTTTGGGTGATAACAAGTGATATTGAGCAGTTTTTCATATGCTAACTGGCTGTTTACATATTTTCTTTGGAGAACTATCATTCAAGTCCTTTGCTCATTTTTAAATTATATGACTTGTTTTTCTGTTACTGATTCTAAGAATTCTTTGTATGTTCTGGATGCAAGTGACTTCACTTTATTTCCTGTATATTGGCTATGTTTTCCTGTTCCTTTTCTCATGATTTTTTGTTGAAAACTGAATATTTTTAATTATACGTGGCAACCCTAGAAATCAGATCCTTTTCCCCAAGGCTTGTTGTTATTGCTGCGGTTTGCTTAGTAACTTTCCTGGACTAATTTGTAAAGTATGTTTTTGTCATATGCAGCCATTGAAATCTCTGTTCAGCTAGCTAGTGATTTGGAAGAGATTTCTTAAATGCCTTGAAGCAATAAATCTTTCCCCTTTTTAAGGGCTGTGTGTGTGTATGGGGAGGGGGTGTCTTCAACATGCCCAACTCTGCCTTCCTGTTTATAGAATCTCAGGGTCAACCAGATGTGAGAGCATGGGGCTTTCTGAGGGCCTTCTGAGGCTTTCTCATGAGCATACAAGTGGTCTTCCAGATTCTTAGGAATATATTAAAGCTTTTCCAAGCCTCTTGTGGTCATCTCATTCCCTAGTTCTTCCTTTTGTTTGCTGTTATCTTTTGTGCTCTAGCTGATATCACTGCCTCAGGCATCTGCAGCATTAAATGGTTGTCACTGATTGCTTTCAGCAAATGCCCTTCAGTTGAAGTAGGATGCTCCTCACTGACTGAATTCTGAGTTCAGAGACAAGCCCAATGAATGGGACTTTTTCAAGAAGCTCTTAGATAAGATGACTAGTGATAATTCTCTGGAGATGAGGCTTGGGGGGGCGGGGCTCACTGAACCCATTCACTCATTCCAGTGGCTGTTAGGCTGCTGGTTTCCATATAGCTGCCATGATTGCAAAGCTGTTGGTTTTCAAGGCCATTGTGGAGGTGGGTTAAAAGGGATGGGAATAGTATAATTAAACTGCTACAGAGCACACTGTCACTAAAATTCAGCTTTTTTTCTTGAGTAAAAGCTATTCAGATTGTTGTAAGCCTTTAATTTCCAGAATTTAAAAATTTCCAAAGTTCATATAAAATTTTTTAAAGTTTATTTTTATAATTTGTACTACTGTTCTTGACGGTCTATGTGGTTCTTGGTTGCTTAGGGCCTGCATTCTACTGGCTACTCAGAGCCCATGGGTAGGACTTAAGCAAGAATAGATCTTGTGCCTTTATCATTTGGTCTAACAAGAACTAAATTAACTCTGTAAACTTTTTATTGAGACTGTCTCTGAGTTTACAGTGTTTGAAATAGGTTTACAAGTCTCCTAGCACAGAATTGTGTAAAAGTGTTATGTAATATATCTGCTGTGAGAAACTAGCTCCTTCAGTTTATAAAACTGTTGTTTTTAATAGTCTTAGCTAAGAAGAGTTGGTATCCAGTTCTTTTTGTTAACTGGTCTAGTATATTTTGTAGTTAACAAATTATGGTATTTGGATTTATGTAAATTCTTGGTAAGACAAATATCACTATCATGCAGCTAAGGCTCTTATTCGGATGGCTCTGTCGTTCCTTAAAGCATACAACATGAGCCCTGGGGATGGCCTGGGTGGCTCAGTGGTTGAGCATCTGCCTTCAGCTCAGGGTGTGATCCTGGAGTCCCGGGATCGAGTCCCACATTGGGTTCTCTGCATGGAGCCTGCTTGTCCCTCTGCCTGTGTCTCTGCCTCTCTCTCTCTCTCTGGTCTCTCATGAATAAATAAATAAAATCTTTAAGAAAACAAAACAAAAAAACGTGAGCCCTAAAGGGAAAATTTTCCTTTGAAAAGAAGAAAACAAGTGAATTAAAAGGAAGCTATCGTGGAGTGATATATCATTTCAGGTCCTTAGAGACATCCTCAAAGAAGTTCAGAGTAACATGGTGCCACGCAGCATGCTAAAAGAGTGGGCTCTGCATACGTTCCCCAATGCCACAGACTACTGGACGTTCCGGAAGATGTTCACCATCCAACTTGCCCTGATTGGCTTTGCAGAATTCGTCTTGCATTTAAATAGACTCAACCCCGAGATGTTACAGATTGCTCAGGTAATTTGGTGTGAACAGGCAAAGCCTCTCCTTCAGACTTCTGCATTGTGCTGGTTAAGTTCTGAGAACATCTCCTCATGTTTAGGACACCGGCAAACTGAATGTGGCCTACTTTCGGTTTGATATAAATGATGCAACTGGAGACTTAGATGCCAACCGTCCTGTCCCTTTCCGCCTCACACCCAACATTTCTGAATTTCTGACCACTATTGGCGTCTCCGGCCCGTTGACAGCCTCCATGATCGCCGTCGCCCGGTGCTTTGCCCAGCCCAACTTCAAGGTAGGCCACAATGACTGCGCAGCACACACAGTGTTACTTAGACACTGCGCGGCCTCGCGGGCTGCTGGTCTGCTAGTAAGGAGAGAGAAAGCTACTTGTTGCTGAACAATTCAAATTTCTTCATTTGGGAAAAAGCATTTTGAAATTTTTGCTAACGCATTTAGGATGTTGAAGCAGCTTTACAAAAAGGAATTGGAAGCCTCTGTTGGACCATTTTCCCAACTATTACTGTTGCTCATCGGGTTTGTTTACTTGGTTTTGTAGCTGCTTTCCATTTTGCTTTTATGTAAATCTTTCGGCTATAAAAGGGCAGAAGAGTGGCACCTGGCTGGTTCAGTCAGTAGAGCCACATGACCCTTCATCTCCAGGTGGTGAGTTCGAGCCACACACTGGATGTAGAAATTACTTAAAAATAAAATCTTAAAAAAAAAAAAAAAAGAGGTGGAAGTATTGTCTGCAGGATAGCACCTTTCTTACTAGCACTGTGGTTACAGTGACGTGTAAGGCACACCCTGAGGTCCCAACAGTGGAAGATGAGATGGATGCCCTTGGCCACAAGAAGCTGTGGGACAACTCTGTCATGGTGACAAGGTGGCCACCTCTGCCTTCTTCGGGCAGTGATACAGGGAAGGAGGGCAGACCGGGATTCAAATCCATTTCACACTGACTCCGAGCCTGTCTTCACCACTAGAGTAATCTCTCCTCACAACTGGGGACTAAACCAAGTTATTTTTCTTTTAACTTAAGAGACCGACTTGTACCTTTTTCTTTTTTTTTTCTTTTTTACCCACAGACAAGCAGTTTGTGTCTTGAGAGGCCTTCACATACCAGTTGCTTTCCAAAAATGGTCAGAACAGTTTTAAAATTATTAGCTAAATGCTTAACTGTGAACACAGACTTTACATTACATATTTCTTGTGCTCTTCAGTGCTCAGTTGCACGTGTCCCTCTGTGGAGTGCTTTCTGAGGAAAGCATGAGTATGAACATGAGTAAAAATAGCCTTGAGATTTCTCTGTGAGTGAGCAGTCTGTGCTCTGATGCAGCAAGTTCACGGTCACTTATTTGGGGTGTAAGGCTTTAAATAGAACGTTCTCACAGAGATAGGAATGTTATACTTCTGGAAACAATCATCAGGCAGCCTTAGAATGGCATTTATTTGAAAACTTTAAAGAATGAAGGAGGCTCTCCATATTTCAGAGGCCTGTTAGAGCTTGGAGTAACGCCGTGCATTGCTCTTTGTATAGACAGTGCAGTGTAGTTGGGAAGGAAGTGGGTTTTCTCCAAACTCTGGACCAGATTTCTTAACAGCCTAAATGTAAAGAATGCCTAATTCACTAAAATGTAGACCATTTTGTATGGGAATCTCTTCTAAAAACACATTTGGGAGGCTCTATTGTTATGCCCTGTATATGGAGAAACTAAGGTACGGGGGGCTAAGTAACTCTCCCAAGGTCACCCAGACAAAGAGTATTGGAGCTGGGGCTAGAACCCAGAGTCTGTACTGTGTCCGCAAAGAGGCCTGGGGTGGCTTTCCTTGGCCTGAGACCCATACCGTATGACACCCACATACCATGTGTCCTTGTGATTCCTTCCTGTTTTAGCCCAAATGTGACCTTGTCACCAGCTTCCCTGAGAACCCCCTCTGAGCCTGCCTCACTTGCTGTTTTCTGCACCATGCCCTTCATCAAGGGCATGTCAGGCATTTCTCTGTTAGGACCAAAGCCCCATAAGGGCAAGGGCTGTTGGTGTTTCTGCTTTGTTCGCTCTTGGCTGCAGTGCCAGAACAGGCCCTCAACAGGTACTCAGATGTGTGGGGTGAAACAGACAACTGGCACCAGGAAGCAGTGTGACAGCAACAGGTGCCATTGGATACATGTGCCCTGACTCAGAGCAGAATGCTTTGCCTTTGGCCAGTGCTTGACCCCAGATGCCTTCCCTGGTGCATCGACGAGGCATCCGCCCCAGCCCTGGGTGCTATGGCTCACCATTGTTGGGCCCCACCTCGTTAGGAAGTTGCCCCTCCAGGTTGCTCCTGGTTAACCCAGCACCTTTTCCTTCTCCATGCAGGTGGATGGCATCTTGAAAACGGTGCTTCGGGATGAGATCATCGCTTGGCACAAAAAAACACAGGAAGATACCTCCTCTCCCCTCTCTGCCGCCGGGCAGCCTGAGAACATGGACAGCCAGCAGCTGGTCTCCCTGGTGCAGAAAGCAGTGACTGCCATCATGACCCGCCTGCACAACTTGGCCCAGTTTGAAGGTGGGGAGAGCAAAGTGAACACCCTGGTGGCCGCCGCCAACAGCCTGGACAACCTGTGCCGCATGGACCCTGCCTGGCACCCATGGCTGTGAGCTTGCCTGCTTCCGCCACCCCAGAACGTGAAGCACCTCTGGGCTCCATGCCCACTGGCTGTTTAGCTCTTCCCACCTGTCTGCTGCACTCACTGCAGCCTGCAGCGTCACTGGGCTGTGGTCACCCCCAATAGCATGTGTGCGACAAAGGGGAAACAGTTTTGGGAGAGCTGCCCCACCTGGAACAGGGGCCAGGCCATTAGCAAGGACAGGGTGAAAACGTCTGAAATTTACAATTCCTTTTACGAAACCAGGATTCCCCAGTTGGGGATGTCTTTGTGAATTATTTTTTACTGTGTTCCTCGGTGTGAATGTACAGATTGGACTGTAGAAGACAGTTCTGTCCGTTTTTAACTCTGAAGTAACACCTCACAGGAGCTTTGCGCTTTTGTACAGACCTTTGTAACAATTGTACAGAAAACCTACTCTGTTAGAGAAACAGGAAATTATGAACAAATCGTGCTGGTTTTTCTCTGAGCACAAACTTTGATGCTGTATGTCCGCGGCTGTGGGATCTCACTAAGTGGCTGATGTGGGTCAGCAAGGCCCCCTCTGCCCTGTGGGAACACCATTCCTACACGTTTGGATTCAGATTCCATTGGGAGCACACGAGCTCTGGGAGCTGGCAGGTGAATCTTATGCTTTTCATCGGCTGGTTTCTTGGGCACCTTCTAGACATTTACTATCATTGTACCTGGAAAAACACTTTTTTCCTTCATAATTTAAAAAGAAACAGCAACAAAGGTTTGTCCATTCACTCCAGTCTGTTAATGTTCACATTTTTATAAATATGAGCATTGAGAATGTTCTAAAATTTGTACAGTGTGATTTTTTTTTTTTAGAATAAATATTTTATAAAAGGATGTGTCGCCTCTTATGTGTGTGGAAATGCTTGTTTCTGTGAGGTGTTCCCTCAGCCCCTCAGGGACTGAGCCTTGGGGCCAGCACAGGCCAGGCTTCAGGGTGGCTTTCTGGTGACGCCTGAGAGCAGTCTCAGCTCATAACTTCGGGGTCTTCTGTGATGGTGACAAGGAAGGCGGGTCCTGACTGACAGGGTGAAACATGCCCAGGAATCTGGTCCCTTTGGCTTGGTTTCCCCACCTCAGGGCTGCTGCCTGTGATGGGTGTACAGAGGGGCAGGTGGGCAGGCGCTTGGCCTCCTCCATCCTGTGGGTGGCGCCCACGAGGCAGAAGAGCCTGCCCCGGAGGACCTGGAGGGGGGTGGTGTCTGAGGATAAGATCCGGAAAAACGGCCTGAGGGACAGGGCTTGCGGCTTGCATTGTAAAATTATGATTCTGAATTTAAAAGGACTCCTCCATTGGGAAGCGCTTTGCTGAGAGGCAGACGGCTTTCACACAACTCCGGGCCAGGATGCAGCCCTTCCCAGGCCTTGCCTACAGACCTCTCCTCCACCGACGCCCCAGGCCAGCATGGGGGAAGCTTGCGGCAGGTTTCCTGCCGTGTCACTGCAAAATCCAGTCCAAGGGGCAAAACCAGAGGGGCCGGAATAAGCGAAGGTGACCATGAGGGTGCTGGTCTGTACCTGGGATCCAGGGTCATTGGCAGTGGGTGGCCGCAAGATGGGGCTGTTACACGGGTCACTGGTCCTCAGGTGGAGGGTCCCTGATCCCTAAGTGAGTGGCCCTCCACAGAGGAGGGGTTTCCAGCTCAGAGAAGAGCAGCTCCTGAAGGTTCAGCTGTGGAATGTGGTGGTGCTGACACGGCGTGGTCAGCATTTGGAGGAGGGAAGTCAGTGTACTGAGGGCCCCAGGTTCTGAGCCAGCTTCATTCAAACCATGCCCTTGGCGCCCATCCCCCCACCTCCAGGTTTCTAGGAAAACCAGCCCTTGAACAGTGAGGGCAGAGAGTGTTCCTCCGTGGAGTTCCAGCACCTTCTGCTCTCCATCCATCCATAAGTGGAAAGGTCAGGGACCTGGACTCAGGAGGCCAGAGAACGGGTCTGTTTATGGGGGTTCTCCAAGCACCACTGCAAGGTAGGTACTGTTTTATTAAACACGTTTTTTTTATTATGAGAAAAGATACATAAGATTCACCATTATAACCATTTTTAAGTGTCCAGTTCAGTGGCATTAAGCGCATTCACATAGTTATGTGACCCCCACCCCCACCACCATCCTTCTGCAGAACTTTATTCGTCTTCCCAAACTGAAACTCTGCATCCATTAAACACAACCCCCCGTCCCCAGCACCTACCCTTATACATTCTGTCTCATGGATTTGTCTCCTCTAAGAATTTCCTTTAAGTAGAACCATATGGTATTTGTTCTTTTGTGCTTGGCTTGCTTCCCTCAGCATCCGTCCTCTAGGTGTGCCTGTGGTGTAGCATGTGAAAGCAGTTGCTGCTTTTTTAAAGCTGAATCATACTGCATCACAGGTATATGTGTATATACCACATCTTGTCTTTTCATCCATCAATGGATGGTTTTTGGATATGGTAAATAATGCTGCGTGAACACGAGGGTGCAAGTATCTGTGGGACTCCCAGTGCTCAGTTCTTCGGGGAATATGCACAGAAGTAGAGTTGCTGGATCATATGGTAATTCTGTTTTTAACTTTCTAAGGACTGCCGTGCAGTTTTCCTTAGCAATTGCCTCATTTTATGCCCCGACCAGTGGTGTACACAGGTTTCAATTTCTCCCCATCCTTGCCAATGTTTATTTCCTTTTATTCTTGTAACAACCATTCTAATGGGTGTAGTAGGGTAACGTCCATCTTATTGGGGTTTTGGTTTACATTTCCCTTGTGATTAGTGACTTTGAGCATCTTTTGATGAGTTTGCTGACCATTTATGTAACTTCTTTGGAGAAACATCTATTCAAATCTTTTGTCTGTTTCTTAATTGGACTGTTTTGTTTTTTGTTTTGTTTTTTAATTGTAGGAGTTCTTTATATATTGTGGTTCCTAACCTCTTACTAGGTTTATTATTTACACATTCTCTCCCATTTTGTGGCCTACTCTCCCATTCTGTTGACAGTGCCCCTTATGCCCCTATGACAGTGCATAAGTTTTAAATTTTGATATAGTTCGATTTTTATAGTTTTCTTTTGTTGCCCATGCTCTTTGTTGCCATATCCAAGGAATCATTGCCAAACCCAATGTCATGAAACTTTTCCCATTTTTTCTAAGACTTTTATAGTTTCATTTTTTTTTCTAAAGATTTTATTTATTCATGAGAGACATAAAGAGAGAGAGAGGCAGAGACACAGGCAGAGGGAGAAGCAGGCTCCATGCAGGGAGCCTGACGTGGGACTCGATCCCAGAACCCCAGGGTCATGCCCTGGGCTGAAGGCAGGTGCCAAACCACTGAGTCACCCAGGGATCCCCTATAGTTTTATTCTTACATTTAAATCTTTGGCCCATAAAGTAGGGGTTCTATCTCTTTCTTTGGCCTATAGATACCAGTTTTTCAAGTGCCATTTGTTTCCAAGTGCCACCCTCCACAGAATAGTCAATTTAACCATATATGAGGGGATTGATTTATTTATGGGTTCTCTGTTCTATTACATTGGTCTGTATGTCTGTCCTTTTATTTTCTAAGTATTTATTTTAGTAATCTCTACACTCAGTGTGGGGCTCGAACTTAGGACCCTGAGATTGAGTCACATGCTTTTCCAACTGAGCCAGTCATGTGTCACCTATATATGTCATTATGTCAGTACCAAGCTGTTTATTACTTAGCTTTGTTGTATGTTTGGAAGTGAGGAAGTGTGAGACTTCCAACACTGTTCTTTTTTCAAGATTCTTTTGGCTAGTTGGGGGTCCCTGAGATTCCATATGAATTTTAGGGTGGATTTTTCTTGTTTTGCAGAAGTGGTGTTTGATTTCTTTTTTTCTTTTTTTTTTTCTTTTTTTTTTTTCTGCAAAAAGCTTTATTGTCTCCATTTGGTCCACGTTTTGAGAAAGGGCTCCAGGATGGTTAAAAAGCTGCCTCATGGCTGCATGGGAAAAGGTTCAGGCACAAGCCCTGGCACTGGGGGATGCCAGAGGAGCCCCTCAAAGACTGCTGGTCTCCAGAGGCTCCTAGTCGTGCTTGAGAGTGAGCCTTTCGAAAAGATATTCACCCAGCCCAGCCTGGGGGGTGGCCAGCCTGCGGAGGTTAGTCAGGTGGTCGCCCATCTTCTTGATGAGTTTTACCTCATCTAGGAAGTGGTTCTCCAGGAAGTCACAGAGATGGGGATCCGCGCGGGCAGAACCCAGGGCATGCAGATCCAGAAGGGCCTGGTTCAGGTTCTTCTCCAGAAGCAGGGCGGCTTCCATGGCATCCAGGGTCTTCCCCCACTCATCTTGGGATGGTTTCTGCACGTCCTGGAAGAGGGCGCAGCCGCCGCGCTGGTTTTGCATCTTCAAGAAACGCTCAGCGCCCTCGCACTTCTCCAACTCGCGGAAGAAGTGGCCCACACCCTCCAGAGCCACATCGTCACGGTCAAAATAGAAGCCCAGAGAGAGGTAGGTGTAGGAGGCCCGCAGGTGCATGTTGACCAGGCGGTTGACGACGGCCTCCACCTCGGTAGAATAATTCTGACGAATCCGGGAGCTCATGGTTGATTCCAGACAAGGAATTAAATTCAAACTTGGGTGTTCACTGCCGGTGGCAGAAGATGGCCAGGAAGATGGCTCCGAAGGTTGCGACTGGAAAAAAGGTTGGAGGGTGGCTGTTGGCTGGTAGAAGGGGCGTCCCTGGGTCTGTTCATCCAAACACTGTTGAAGCAAGAGACAGATCCGCAGGACTGCCGAAAGCACCGCCTGGTGTTAGATTTCTATAGGAGTTACATTGAATCTGTAAATCATTTTGGACAGTAAAGACATCCTAGCAATGTTAAGTCTCCCAGTCCGTGAACCCAGAATGTCCTTCCATTGATTTTTGTGTCCTCTTCAACTTCTCATTTTATAATTTTTATAGTTTTGAGTGTGTGTTTCATTTTCTTGGTTTATTCCTGTTTTATTCTTTTAGATGCTACTACAAATGGAATTATTTTCTTTTTTCTTAATATTTTGTTTATTTTTTCATGAGAGACACACAGAGAGAGAGAGAGAGGCAGAGACACAGGCAGAGGGAGAAGCAGGCTTCATGCAGGGAGCCCAATGCAAGACTTGATCCCAGGACTCCAGGATTGTGCCCTGAGCCAAAAAGGCAGATGCTGAAACCACTGAGCCACCCAGGCGTCCCTGGAATCATTTTCTTAATTTCATCTTTGGGTTGCTCATTCACCTATAGAAACACAACTGATTTTTGTGTGTTGACTTTGTATCCTGTAGCTTCACTGAATTCATTTTTTTAGTTCTGACAGGCTTTTTGTTTGTTTTTATCAGGAACAAAAGATCTTTCTTTTAAGACAGTGTTGGCATAAATTTTCCTAGGGGGAAAACCATTTTAGTTGTTGGACACATGCAGTCAGAAGTCTGAAAAGTTAGGAGGCTTTAGTTTCTTGAAGGGAAAGAAAATAAGAACTGACTAAAGTTTCTCTGAAAAACTTTACTTAAAAAGGAGATCATGGGAGGTAAAAGATGAGAGTTGGGTCTCAAGGAAATGGTGGAGCTCAAGAAGCATGGAGGAAGACAGCTACCTTGCGGTAGAGGTGGTGGGGGTCCTTAGGAGGGGAAATGAGTATTTTAATGGACACTTGGGCCACTCCTGGTTAATGAACCAGCTAATGGTGGGGAGGTGAGGAGAATAGAGGGAAAAGCAGGGGGAACAGACTCTGGATTATGAACCTGTGAGCTGGTATGGAAATTTTGGCTCATCAGAAGAAAAGTGAGAAAAATCAATGTACCAAAGTGAGGTTCATAAAGGACAATCAATGATAGTCCTCTACCATGAAAAGCTTTTCTTTTAGAATGTCCTTATTAGGGGCACCCGGGTGGCTCAGTGGTTGAGCATCTGCCTTTGGCTCAGGTCATGATCCTAGGGTCCTGGGATCGAGTCCCGCATTGGGTTCCCTGCAGAGAGACTGCTTGTCCCTCTGCCTATGTCTCCGCCTCTCTCTGTATCTCTCATGAATAAATATACAAAGAGAGGGGCGGAGACATAGGCAGAGGGAGATGCGAGATCATGCCCTGAGCCGAAGGCAGATGCTCAACCACTGAGCCACCCAGGTGCCCCTAAATAAATAAAATCTTTTAAAAATGTCCTTATGAAATGAAATGCTAGTGATATGGGTGATTGTTATTAATTTCTCTAATGTTATCTTTGACAAACTAAAAAATCAATAACTATATACGAGTCTCCTGATTCTGGTCAGTATATTTTACTGGTCTGTAAAACAGAAGAGTTTGGGAAATACTAAACAAGTCATAATTATATGGGATTCTGTATAAGAGTGTAAGATGTTTCTTAATCTTTAGCTTATTTTTAACTCCAAAATTTAATGACAAGGCTAAAAAAAAAAAGCATGGACCTACATCATGCATAGATAATAGATGAAAAATCTTAAACTAACACCAAATATAATTCAGGACTATTTTGATTCCTACACCGCATGAATGTGTAGTGGTACAATTTTTATGTATTTCTGGATAACATGCATTATTTTTAGTGAATTATCTAGAGTTACTGTATTCATCTTGACCATATCATAGTCTATGGTCAAATAATATGCCACTTCACTTATGTCAGGATCCTACAACAGTAAACTTATATTTCTCTCCTCCCATCCTTTGTGCCATTGATGTCATACTTTTTATTTCTATCTATGTTAACCTCACAACACAGTATTATTTTTACACTAGGCTATATTTTCTTTATGTATATGTAAGTTAAATAATCTCTATACCCAGTGTGAGGCTTAGACTCATGACCCAGAGATCAAGAGTTACATGCTCCATCGACTGAGCCAGCCAGGCACCCCTAAACCACACTTTCTTTCTTTCTTTCTTTCTTTCTTTTTTTTTTTTTTTTAAACCACACTTTCTTAACAGGAATCATATTGTTCCTTTGTATGGGGGACTGATTTGATAAAAATGCCTAAAAGGCTCCTTAGAAAGATGGCATTGTTTTTTAGTTCTAACAGTTTTTTGGTATGTATTTTCTTTCTTTTTTTTTTTTTTTTTCCAAGACCACAGGCATGGTATGTATTTTCTTAGGTTTTTCTATTTGTAAGGTTATATTGGATAGTGTTCTATATATGTCTGTTAGGTACAACTGGTTGTAGTATTGTTCAAGTCCCCTTTTTCATTAGTGATCTTCAGTCTACTTATTCTCTGTATTATTTAGAGTATTAGAAATCTTCCACAATTACTGTAGAGCTATCCATTTCTCCCTTTAATTCTGTCAACAATTGTTTCATATATTTAGGAGCACTGATGTCTGATCCATATAATTATAATTCTTCTTTCTTCTTGGTGAATTGGCTTTTTATTGTTATATGATACCCTTCTCTGTCTCTTGAATAGTTTCTGTCTTAAAGTCTGTTTTGTCTTACATCAGTGTAGCTGCCTCTCTGCTCTCCTGTCATTACCGTTTGCACAGACTACCTTTGTCTATCCTTTCACTTTCAAGCCATGTGTGTCCTTATATCTAAAGTGAGTCTCTTATGGATGGCATCCAGATGGACCCTGGTTTTTTTTCCATCCTGCCAATAAATGACTTTTGATTATGGAGTTTATTTATATCTTCTTTTTAAGTTTATTCATTTTAGTAATCTCTATACCCAAAATGGGGCTGCAACTCATGATCCCAAGATAAAGAGCTGCATGCTCTTCCAACTGAGCCAGCCAGATACCCCTAATTCATTTGCATTTAAACTAATTACTGATTAAAGAGGACTTAGTTTTGCCATTTTATTTGTTTTCTATGTCTTAAAGCTTTTCTCCTTTCTCATTTCCTCCATTACTGCCTTCTTTCATGTTCGGATGATTTTTTTGGTAGGGAAATTTTGGTTCCTTTCTCATTTGCTTTTGTGTATATTCTACAGATATTTTCTTTGTGTTACCACAGGGATTACACTTAATACCTTAAAATTTAAGAATCTCAGTGAAGTTGATGCCAATTTAACTTCAACCATATACAAAAACGACTTTTTTAGAGCTGTGTCCTCCATTTGTTATTGATGTATCAAGTTACATCTCTATACATGGTATATCCACAAACATAGATTTTATGCACTTGCCTCTTAAATCGTGTAGAAAATTAAAAGCGGGGTTACAAAACCAAATTGCCATAATATTTGTCCATGTATTTACCTTTGCTAGAGAACTTTATTTTCTTATTTTTTTGTAAAAATAATAAACTTTATTTATTTATTCATGACAGACAGAGCAAGAGAGAGGCAGAGACACAGGCAGAGGGAGAAACAGGCTCCCCATGGGGAGCCCAATGCCGGACTCAATCCCAGGACTCTGGGCTCACGCCCTGAGCTGAAGGCAGATGCTCAATCACTGAGCCACCCAGGCTCCCCTTCTTACGGCTTTGAGCTACTCTCTAGTATCCTTTCATTACAACATGAAGGTCAGCCTTTAAGCTGTTCTCTGCAGGGCATTTCTAGTGGTAATGAATTCTGCCAGCTTTCATTTTTCTGGAAGTTTTAATTTCTTTCTCATTCTTCTTGAAAGACAGATTTGCTAGATACAGAAAACTTGATCGACAACTTGTTTTTTCTCTTTCAGTACTTTAATTGTCCCACTGCCTTCCAATGTCCAAGGTTTCTACTAGGAAGTCTGCTGATAATTTTATTGAGGATCCTTGCACATGATAAG
The DNA here is from genome assembly GCF_003254725.2 of Canis lupus dingo. Lineage (NCBI taxonomy): Eukaryota > Metazoa > Chordata > Mammalia > Carnivora > Canidae > Canis > Canis lupus. The sequence continues at coordinate 10,339,022 of NC_064248.1, read as the reverse complement.
TTATCCTTTTCTTGAAACCTTAAAAGATTTTGTCTTTGGCTTTTGAGAGTTTAATTTAAAAGTGCCTCAGTATAGGTCTCTTTGGTTTATCCTGCTCAGAGTTCTTAAGCCTTCTGGATTTATAGATACATGATCATCTTTCCTCAAACTTGGGAAGTTTTCAGCTATTATTTCTTCAAATAATCTATTTCTCTCTCTCTCTCTCTCTCTCTCTCTCTCTCTCTCTCTCTCTCTCCTCTCCTTCTGGGACTCTCATAATTCCTATTTGGGCCCATCTGATGGTATCCTATAAGTCTCTTAGCCTTTCTTCACTTTTCTTCATTCTTTGTCTTTCTGCTCCTCTGATTCACTGATTTCAAATGACCTGTCTCCGAGTTCACTGAATCTTTCTTCTGCCTGTTCAAGTTTTCCAGTGGAACCGCTAGTGGGTTTTTCAGCTCCAGAATTTCTATTCATAAATCATTTTCCTGATTTCCACTGATTCTTTGTCCATTTTCCCCCTTAGATCTTTGAGGATTTTGGGAAGGAGGTTTTTTTTTGTTTTATTTTTGTATTGTTTATTTACATTCAATTAATTAACATATAGCTTATTATTAGTTTCAGAGGTAGAGGTCAGTGATTCATCAGTCTTACAGAACACCCAGTGCTCATTGTATCACATGTCCTCCTCAATGCCCATCACCCAGCTACCCCATCCCCCCACTTCCCTCCCCTCCAGCAACCCTCCGTTTGTTTCCTATGATTAAGAGTCTCTTATGATTTGTCTCCCTTTCTGATTTCATCTGTTTTATTTTTCCCTGTGCTCCTCTTTTGTTTCTTAAATTCTGCATATGAAAAAAAATCCACGAGTGAAATAATATGATAATTGTGTCTCTGATTGACTAATTTTGCTTAGCATAATACCCTCTAGTTCCACCCATGCTGTTGCAAATCGCAAGATTTCATTTTTTTTTTTTTTTTTTTATGATTCAATAATACTCCATTGTGTATATATACCACATATTCTTTATCCATTCACCTGTCGATGGACATCTGGGCTCTTTCCGTGGTCTGGCTATTGTGGACATTGCTGCCATAAACATTGGGGTGCAAGTGTCCCTTCATTTCACTACGTTTGTATCTTTGGGGTAAATACCTATAGTGCAATTGCTGGGTTGTAGGGTAGCTCTAGTTTCAACTTTTTGAGGAACCTCCAAACTTCTCCAGAGTGGCTACACCAGCTTGCATTCCCAACAAAAGTGTAAGAGAGTTCCACTTTGTCTTTGAGCATTTTTAAGACAATTGTTTTAAAGTCTTTGTCTCAAAAGCCTATGTTTATAAGTCTATGTTAAACCTCTGTCTTATATAAGTCTATGTTCAGGAACTATTTTCGGATATTTGTGTTTTTCCTTTGTATGATGCATGTTTTATTTGTGCCTTGTGATCTTTTGTTGAAAATTGGGCATCTGAAAAATGTGCCAGTTTTTGTAGACCATTTCTGTGCAGAGGAAGACTTTTGCTGATTGGCCTGATATAGAGGCTCTTCTCAGGCTTTTTCTGGGTGTGCATCATCCCTGAGCCTATGTATATGCCTAATTCCCCCCCAGTTACAAAGCTGCTTTTAAATGTCTTAATTTTCTTGAGAGTATTACCCCGTCTTCTCGAGCCTCAGACATTCTATTATATTCCTCCATCAGTAATCTTTTGCCCCCAGTGTCTTCACGTAGTCCTCTTGCAGTTTTCATGGGCCATGCCTGTTGCTTCTTGTAGCTTCCTGTATTCTGAGATTTGAGCTGCGCTGCTTTCGACTGAGCTCCAGGTTATGAGACACAAAGACTAGCCCTTCAGCCTCTGATAGGCTGCTTTGCTCTCCCTGGTTTGTAAAAAAGGGGACTGGGGACCTGGCTGCCACTTCCCCCAAACCATGCTGTGCCACACCAGGGAGGGAGTGCAGGGGGGAGGCAAGGGCAAGTGAAAACACTTTGAAATTTCCTATCACTGTAAATGTAGCTTTTTCTTTTTTTTTCTTTTTTTTTTTTAAATGTAGCTTTTTCTTGACTGCACATTTGCTTTCTTGCTGTAGATGTTTGATTCCTAGAGCTTCCATAAAGTTGTTTCAGCCAGTCTGTAGTTTTTTGCTGTGTCTGTGGGGAATGAGGGCCCAGAGCTTCCTAGTCCTGCATCTTGGCTGACGTCACCATCTACGCCTTTCCTTTAAAGGTTATATTTTATTAAGTTATAATTTGCGAAAGTGTAAATTAAAAATCTTTTAAAAGAAAAACTCATTTACAGAAATATATCAGTCTTAAAATCCAGTCTAAATCCAGCCCTTGACACACAAAAATGAGCTCTGAAATCCTCAAGTACTCTTAGGGCAGGTCCCATAGTGAGGGGCCTGGCACCAACCAAAATCTGTCCATCCTCACATTCTCTAGACTCAGGAAAAAAGGGAATAGTTACTCATGAGATTCACTTTTATGTCAAGTACAACCATAAATTAAGCCCCAATGATTGTAACAGCAATAAAACCAAAAGAGGAAAAATTGTCAAAATTGTCTTAGAAATTATTGTTTTATTTATGGATTATTTTAACAGACTTAGTAACAACAAAAATTCTGTATTCACACTACCCATAAATAGAATGACATGGAATCATCTAAGTTATAAGATTCATATTCAGATATTCTTCAGTTATTAATCATTTTAAGAATAGTTTTATCAAGACTCTAATTAGAACCACTATATAATCTCTGAACATATGAAATATGTTTTATATTTTTAGCAATAAAGCTAAAAGAGAAAAAACTCAGTTACTTTAGTGCAAAGATAAAACTATGTAAGTAAGGTTCTAGATCGTTAGAAGGCAATCACTTCCTCAGACTGTGGATGAAGGTGGATTCTGGTGTAGACATTTCTCTTGTAGTGGAGTATGTGTTGAGCCAACAAAGACCACAGGAGGAGAGACTGCCTGGAGGACAGCATTCTCATTTTCCTGAATGTAGGGAAGTACGGGTGCTGGGCTTGGTCCCTGGGACCTCTTGGTTTGGGGAACATCTGAGTCCAAGGAGAGGACTGGCATCTTGGCCAGCGGTTCTGGGCAGATGAGTGTCTAAGCATCTGCCAGCCATCAGGAGGATGGACACGCTCAGTGGAGGGTCTCTTCTCCTGAGGGCCTGAGCCTGTGGGGGATGCCTGGGGCCCTGTACCATCACAGCTCCATGTTCCTTCTTCCTCAGGGGGCTGGTTTCCCTGCTGGGCCTCTTGGGCCTCTGCCAGATGCTTCACCCAAAATATTAGGGGTATATGTTAAACTTTTAATTTTTTAAACTTTTAATTCCTTCTGAGTAACTTTTGTCTGAAGTCTGCATTCTTTTCCTAAATTACTGTGCTTCTCTCATGGGAAATGAACTGACCTTGAGAAAGTCCACTGAGGATTTCTGATGTTTCCGGAAGAATTTTGGCCTCCTGACCAGGTTTTAGCTGTTCACATTTGTGTCTGACCTTTAAATTGCTTCAGAAAGATTCTCCTTTCTCTTTCCATGGAGAATGAATTCTTGATTGAATGAAAATACATTCCAGAAATGATACATTTCTTCATCTCTATTCAGTTTCTGCTGGACTCCTACCTCTCACTTTCTGTGACTTTTTTTTTTAAAGAGAATCATAAGGAAAAATGGGAAATTTTTAACATCCAGATTCTATTCTTTATGTGATCATGAGCTCACATAAAGTTGATTTTCACCTCTCAGGGTGAAGGAGCCCTCTGACTCGGAGATTAGAACCCCATTCCTGGGGATCCCTGGGTGGCTCAGCGGTTTAGCGCCTGCCTTCAGCCCAGGGTGCAATCCTGGAGTCCCGGGATCAAGTCCAGCGTCGGGCTTCCGGCATGGAGCCTGCTTCTCCCTCTGCCTGTGTCTCTGCCTCTCTCTCTGTCTTTCATGAATAAATAAAAAATAAAATCTAAAAAAAAAAATAAAAAAAAAGAACCCCATTCCTATAGAGCTGCAAGAATGTGCCAGACTACACCAACCCCACCAGGTAAACGCCACGCCTATTTTAAATATTTTCCAAAAGCTGGGAGTGGGGGAGGTGGGCAGAATGACTGAAGGTGAGTGGGATTCCAGTTATGGAAGGAGTGTGTCCCAGGGAATACAGTCAGTGTTGGCATGGTAGTGTGGGATGGTGACAGACGGCAGCTATGCTTCTGGGGAGCAAAGCATAACATGTAGACTTGTCAAATCCCTGTGTTGTACACCTGAAACTAGTGTAACATTGTGTGTCAATTGTACTCCAACAAAAAAATATTTTTCAAACCCAGAAGATCCTATAACTTTCATATGTAAATCAATATTGAAACTTTTTTTTTTTTTTCAGCACCAAAGAAGTTTCCTGTTGAGCAGTCAATCGGCGAAGGGGAAGAGGATCCAGGAGGCAGTTGAAGAGAGCAATGGTGGGGTCCTGAAGGCGAGTCTCTGGAGGCTGAATCGGAAGAAAGCCCACACGCTGGGCACCAGTGATGAAACAAAACTCTGGACCCCAAATGGGGGAGGTGAGAAATGGGGGTGGGTGTCATTGACTGAGGGTGGTGGGTGGAACAGCCTCACAGTAGCCGTCACAGGGCCACAGGGAAATATATGGCCGCTAGGTCAGAGGGCTCCTTCCAGCCTGGATGGGAAGGCACAGTCTCACAGAGGAGGTCCATTGACGCCTGGGTGGTAGAAGGCACAGAGGTCCTCATATCGACAGTGGCCCTTTTTGGCAAAGTGTCGGCAGACGGGGCGGTTGGATTTGTCTTCCATAACTTGGGGGCCATCCTTGGGTGGGCAGGTATTTTTGATAAGAGACCAACTTTTGAGCCTTCGGGGATTTCTCTGCTCTTTGTGAAAGCCTCCTCTGGAAGGACCCCCATGGCCTGGTCCAGGAAAAGGAGGTTCAGTATTGGCCCCCCACCAGCCACGACCATATGGGCCGCACCTGGGACCCAGGCCTCCCCGGATTGGGCCTCTGCCCCTGGGAGGAGGTGGGAGGCTCAGCAGTGGTGGAATCATTGGTCCCCTTGATCCTGGAGGACCTCTGTGAAGAGAGTCTGCATTCTTTTCTGTCTGGCTCCTTTCGCTCAACACCGTGTTTGTGAGATTCATCCAGGTTGCCTGTAGCAGGAGTTCGTTCATTTTCATTGCAGTGTAGTATCCCATTGCATGCACACACAACAACTTATTTATCCATTCTACTGATGGTGGACATGTGGGTGGATTCCAGTTTGGGGCTGACTTGGGATCACCAGGCTTTCCATTGGCCATGGGGGGAGGGCCCAGAAGGCTAGGTGGTCCGATGGGACTCCCATCCTCCTCGTCTCCAGTCTCCCCCCGCTCTGGCAGCGGGGGCTGTTGCGGAGGCGGCGGCTGCTGCTGATTCTGCTTCTTTCGTTTGGGCATCGTGGTTGCGGCAATGCGAAACATTTTTAAAGTGATCTCAAACTTTTATTTTTTAAAGCACAAGCAGCAGGGTGAGGGGCAGAGAGAGAGGGAGAAAGAGAATCTTAAGCAGACTCCATGTTCAGCGTGGAGCCCAACATGGGATTCAATCTCATGACCCTGAGACCATGACCTGAACCAAAACCAAGAGTCGGATGTTTAACCAACAGAGCTACCGAGGCACCCCAACTTTTTTTTATTTTATTTTTATTTTTTTATTTTTTCAAACTTTATAAATTTTTTTTTTTTTTAATTTATGATAGTCACAGAGAGAGAGGGGCAGAGACATAGGCAGAGGGAGAAGCAGGCTCCATCACACCGAGAGCCCGATGTGGGACTCGATCCCGGGTCTCCAGGATCACGCCCTGGGCCAAAAGGCAGGCGCCAAAACGCTGCGCCACCCAGGGATCCCTTTTTTCAAACTTTTTTAACAGAAGTTTATGAATTTTATTTTTTTCCAGTTTGAGATACAGTTGACATATGACATTGTGTTAGTTCAAGGTGTACAATATAATGATTTGGTACATGCATCTATCACTGTTTTTCTCTGATTGCACTGAAGGATTCTCTGGAGATTTTAAATGGGACCTGTAAGGGCACAGCTAATTTTCTTTCCCTGACACCATAGCACACATTTGGTGTTCTCTTTTCTCAAGACTTTTTAAAGTATCTGAGCCACATCAGTCAGTTTCTTCAAAACTTGCAACACACCTTCTGTGGGCTTTCTGCTTCCTGACAGAGCCGTCCCATCCAAGTTCACATCCCCACATTACATCCTCCCCGTATTGCTGGCCAAGTCCTCCTGGAGCTGAGCTGTGGGACCAGCTAGGGATACCCAGTGTCCCCTGCATCAGGACTGGCACTGGACTCCCGCCCCACATGCCCTCTTGGCTCATCTGACACTTTATTCCATGCGCTGACCCCCTTCCTCCTCCAGCTTTCTCCTGCTTCTGAAAACAGCTTTATGCTTCCCTAGAGACGATAATTCTGATTTAGGGCATTGTGAAGGGGACTTGTGAAGCCTCCCTTCATTCCTCTGTTGGCTTCTAGAGGCTGATTTGGTTGCAGTTACTTGGCGCTGGGTGTGTTCTGAGGACTCGCTTGAAGACTGAGCTTTCATCCATCAGCTGTTGGCGCAACTGTTCCACACATTGAGTTTTCTCTTTGCTTAGTTGACTTGTGAAACTCTTGACATGAAATCTCAAGTAAGGGGGGGTGGGGCTTTCTGTGTGAAGCTAAGCTGCTCAAGGGGGCTGCCTTTCCTTCAGGAAGACTCCTTGTCTTGTTTGCACAAATCAGGCTTTTCGTGATGAAAAATCAAGTATGACCCTAATTGTCACCATCTCCCACAGCAATCTGTGTGTGCTGGTCCCCGGCCGAGGACCTCTGCAAAAGTGTCACCTCTTGGCAGCATGACCAGCATGACATAGAGCACTGCAGCCGTCAACAGGTAGGCGAGCACGTACTCCCCTGGCACAAAGACAGAGGCTGCTCTCGCCCAACGTCCCCTGGGAGCCCCTGGGCAGGAATCTGACCCCATGACCCCCAGGGCTGGTGCACATGGTCCCTGGGGCCAGAGGGGCTTCCTGGAGTCTGGATCACCCTGGCCCTGCCTGATGGCCTATGAGCCGTGGGGGGCCAGTACATGCGGCCAGCTGTGGCCAGCATTGTCCTTTCCCTGCATCATTCTGTGTCCGGATGCCACATCTGCCCTGCAGGGCTCAGGAAACTCCCCCCATGCAGGCCTCTCCTGCATTAGGTCTGGCCAGCTTTGAATATCTAGGAGGGTTACGGGAGGGGTTCTGGAGGGTCTCACACAAGGTACTACTCTCCCCTTAAAAGCCAGTGGAATGTTCAGTGTTCACGGTTCAGGAATCTGAGGTCTGGCTGTGAGCAAGGAAACTTGATTTCAAACCCATCCTGCAAGCAGTGAAATGCTTGAGGTGAGGTAGAAGCCCTTCAGGATGTTGAGATCACAACAGGGATCCTGGGGGCCAAGGGCTCCTCCTGGGGGCAAGAGGGCTGGGGGCGCCTGGTCTGCAGGAGGCTGCCATATGACACACTGATTGCAGCCTGTGAGACTCTGAGCAGAGGACCAACTTGAGTTGTGGTAGGAGTCCTGATCCATGAAAAATGTGAGTTAAGAAAAAAAAAAAAGGGAAAAAAACAGCCATGTATACAAGGGAATTTAAAAAGCCATGCTCATGTTCATGGAAAGACACAGGTTCAAGAAAGACCAGAGAAGACCTCAAGCTTTCACCTCAGGCTCATCAGAGATAACTTCAACAATTGAAAAGAAAAAATAATGGGGAAAGAGGATAATCTGATTTCCAGATTTACATTATAAAATTCAAATGTCCAGTTTTCAACAAAAAGTCACAAGGCATACAAAGGTATGGCCCGAAAGAAACAAGTAAACAGAAATCATCACTGAGGAAGCAGACAGCAGATGTACTAGACCCAAGGACTTTAAAATAATGGTCTGAAGGCTGCTGAAAGGGCTAGAGGAGGACATAGAAAAAGACAGGAAAACAGTATGTGACCAAAAATAGGAATATCAATAGAAACAGGAATTACAAAAAAGAACCAAAAGAAAATTCTGGAGGTGACAAGTGTAATAACTGAAATGAAAAATTCCCTGAGTTTTAAAAAGACATTTAAGTAGGAAGAATCAATGAACTTAAAGATAGAACAGTTGAAATTGAGAAAAAAAGAAAAGTGCACAGAACCAGAGTCCTATGGGACACCATTAACGCACTGTGGGAATCCCAGAAGAAACAGAGAGAGAGAGGGGAGGGAGGGAAGGAGGGAGGAGTCAAAAGAATATTTGAAGAAACAACGACCCTTGGGATCCCTGGGTGGCGCAGCGGTTTGGCGCCTGCCTTTGGCCCAGGGCGCGATCCTGGAGACCCGGGATCGAATCCCACATCGGGCTCCCGGTGCATGGAGCCTGCTTCTCCCTCTGCCTGTGTCTCTGCCTCTCTCTCTCTCTCTCTCTGTGTGACTATCATAAATAAATGAAAAAAAATAAAAAAGAAACAACGACCCAGAACTTCTCAATTTGATGAAACACATCAATCTATATGTATAAGAAGCTGGACAAACTCCAGATGGAACTAACTCAAGGAAACAGCAAGATAAAGAATCTTGAAAGCAGCAAGAGAGGTGACTTGTCATGTACAAGAGATCCTCAATAAGATGATCAGATTTCTTATCCAACTTTGAAGGTCGGAAAGCAGAGGACTGATTTATTCAAACTGATGAAAGATACTTTCAGAATTCTATATCCAGCAAAATTGCTCTTCACAAATGAGGGTGTGTGCCACCAGGACTGCTTTACAAAAAGTGCTTAAGAAGTCCTTCTATTCGAAATAAAGGATGCTTGCTAGACAGTAACTCAAAGCTGCAAGCAGAAGTCAAAATCCCCAGTAAAAGTAACACATGGACTATTATAAAAGCTAGTATTATAATTTTGGTTTGTAAGTCGGCTTTTTAAATTTTCTACAGGATTTAAATACATAAAAAACTAATCTATATTACTGGGCACACAATGTATCGAGATGTAATCTGTGACATCAATCATAGGGGGAGATGGAGCTGCACGGGAGCAGGGAATTTTATGTGCTATTCAAATTGGCATAAATTAGGTTGTTGCAATATTAGGATGTTAAGTGTAATCCCTGCATAACCACCAATAAAACATCTATAGAATATATACAAAAGGAAACCAGAAGAGATTCAAAACATGTCGCTATAAAAAAATCAGATACGAAAGGCAGTTAATGGAGGAAGTAAGGGACAAAAAAAAACTATAATGTACATAGAAGATGAATAATAAATGGAAGAGACAAGTTCCTTCTTCTAAGTAACTAAATGTCAATATATTAAACTCTCTAATCAAAAGGCAGAGATTGAAGATGTCTAACTAGAAGTTCCAGGCCTGTGCTACCCCCTTGGAAACACTGAAAATACATACATAAAAACAACTACAGACTAAAATAACTTTATAGGCCCTCTGGAAAGCAGACAAAAATTTACAGCAAGCAGGTGAATGCCATCAAGAAAAAGCCACAGTCAAAATGGCAGGGAATTCTGTGGCAGTTTTGTTTGCCGTTGTCTCAACCCCTCCTAGCACAACAATGCATGGTTGGGAGGAAGCAGCCCAATTCCTGGTTTCCTTCCTTGTGACGAAAGGAGGAGAGCAGAACTCATTTGCCATGTTCTGAGCTGTCCGGACTGCCCGAGGGCCTGGTTTCTGTCTTGCCTGGCTTGGAGCTGGAGAAGATGGCATGAGGGACTGCAGGTTGGCAGCAGCAAGCAACACAACATGTGCAGACCTACAGATGCCTGGGGCAAGATATTATGAGAAGCAAAATACAGTAACATGTCTAAGGTCCCGAGAAGAAGCTGGGGTGAGATTTTGGGATATTAGGACTTCTTAAAAGCAGCCACATGTGTATGGGGAAAAGGGGCAGAGAGTGCTTGGGAAATGTATGGGCCCAGGCAGGACACGAGCCCAAAAAAGACCTGACTTAAGCCATCACTCTGGGTTGATCACAAGTTTTAGAACACACTCTGCTAATTAGTGAAGGTCTTCCTGCCATTCTGCAAAGAATGGGAAGATATGGCTGTTTTTTCAAATGATTTCAAAACAAATCTTTTGTTTGTTTTTTTAAAAAGGTATTTATGGCTTTTTTTTTTTAAGATTTTATTTATTTATTCATGAGAGACAGAGAGAGAGAGGCAGAGACACAGGCAGAGGGAGAAGCAGGCCCTATGCAGGGAGCCCAACGCGGGACTCTATCCCGGGACCCCGGGGTCATGCCTTGGGCTGAAGGCTGCAGCTAAAAGCCACCCAGGCTGCCCAAATCTTTTGTTTTCAATGAAAGATCTCAAGGCATACAAAGAAACAGGAAAACGGAAACGTTCAAAGAAACAAAATATTATCTTCAGAAACCCTAGAAACCATCCCTGGAGAACCACAGGCATCAGGCTTACTAGAAAAGACTTTAAAATAACTGTTAAATATTCTCAGAGAACTAAAGGAAATCAAGCAACTGATATATGAACAAAATGAGAGTATCAAAAAGTTACCTTCTTGAAGTATATTAGTAAAAAGAGCCAAATTCTGGAGCTAAAAAATACAACAGCTGAACTGAAAAATACAATATAGGGATTCAGCAGCAGACCTGAGCCGTCAAAAGCATCTGTGAACTTAAGACAAGTCATTTGAAATCAGTGAAACAGAGGAGCAAAAAGAAAAACAATGAAAAGCAAAGAGGGCCTAAGGGCCTTATGGGACACCATTAAACAAAGATTTGCATTACTGGGGTCCCAAATGGAGAAAGAGAGGGGAAAGGAGCAGAGAACATACTTGAAGTGATGGACAAAAATTTCTCAAATCTGAGTATAGAAATGGACATACAATTTTAAGAAACTCGACAAATTTCAACAAGATAAACCCAGAGACACCCACAGCAAACACTGAAAAACTGAAGGGCAAAATGGACAGCTCTACTTAATAGGATTCTTTAGGACCTCACTCTGAGTAAGTTAGAACAACCAACTAGAAGATCAGTAGGATCTTGTGAGGACTTGAACACTAGAGACCATTTGGACCTAATCAACCTATATACAAATATCTCCGCCAACAGCAGCAGAATATACCTTTTCCTCAAGGGACACAGGGAACATTCTCCATAATAGGCCACATTCTGTAAGGCCATGAGTCGAGTCTCAAAAAATTTTAGAAGATTGAAAGCATACAACACAGTTGCTCCTCCCACAATGGAATGAAGCTAGAAATCAGTAACAGAAAGAAAATTCATGAGTATGTGGAAGTAAAGCAATACATTACAAGGGAAATTAGAACCTATCTTGGAAAAAAAAAAAAACTATCTTGAGATAAGTGATCATGAAAACACAAAGCAGCACTAAGAAGGAAACTTAAAGCTATAAATGCTTACATTAAAAAAGAAGGAAGGTCTGAAATAAAACACCTACCTTATACCATAAGGAACTAGAAAAAGAAGATAAAACTAAGCTGAAAGCTAGCAGTAGGAAAGAAACAATATCACAGCAGAGAGAGAACAGAAAACAGAAAGCCACTGAAGTCAAGAGTTGGTTCTATCAAAAAATCAACATAATGGGAAACCTTTAGCTAAATGCCTATGGCAGGGGAAAGATGTGAACTCAACCACACAAGAGGGCACCTTACTACAAATACATTAAGAAGGATTATAAGAGAGCTCTATGAATAATTGTATGCCAACAAAATGGATAACCTGGATGAAATGGACACATTTCTAGAAACACAACCTACTAAGACTGAATCATGAAGAAATAAAGTCTGAATGGACCTATATATAACTAGTAAGGAGATTGAGTCAGTAATCAAATGCCTCCCAACAAGAAAAGTCCGAAACCCAATGGCTTCATCAGTGAATTCTACCAAACATTTAAAGAACAGACACCAATCCTCCTCAGACTCTTCCAGAAAGAGAAGAGAATGCTTTCTAACTCATTCTTAGGAGGCCAGCATCACCTTGATGCCAAAGCCAGACAAAGACACTACAAGAAAGCAATCAGTCAGTAGCCCTCACAAATATTGATGTAAAACATTTCCAACAAAACATTAGCAAATTGAATACAACAACACAGTAAAAGGATTAAACACATCATGACAAAGTAGGATCACCAAAATGCAAGGATCATTCAGTATATAAAAATCGATTTAATATGCCATATTAACAGAATGAAAGGGAAAATGATTATCTCAACTGACACAGAATCATTTGACAGAATTCAATACCTTTTCATAATAAAAACACTCAACAAACTAGCAATAGTGGGAAAATGCCTCAACACGGTAAAAGCCATACATGAAATATCCCACAGGTCCTATCATTCCTAAAAGTAAAGGACTAACAATTTTTCCTCTCAGATCAGGAACAAGACAGCATGTCCACTTTCATTACTTCCATTGAACATAGTACTGGAAGTCCTAGCCAGAGCAATTAGCAAGAAAATAAAGAAACAGGCATTCAAATTGGAAAGGAAAAGATAAAATTGCTGACAATACGATCTCATATATTGACAACTTTAAAGATTATACATGCATCATTAGGATAAATGAAATCTGCAAAGTTGAAGGATAAAAGTCAACACACCAGCCAGTTGTGTTTTTAGACAATAACAGTGTATAATCTGAAAATTAAAAATTCCATTTAAAATAGCATTTAAAAGAACACAATACTTAGAAATAAACTTAACCAAAGAGGCTAGTGACTTAGACACTGGAGACTACACAACACTCTGAAAGGAAGCAAAGACAACACAGCTGTTAGTCCAGAATGTCTCTTCTGGGTACCATGGCCAGATCAAGTCAACACATAAAGTCAACTATCACGACAAGTGTCCATCAAACCAAGGGAAATGCAAAATGTGCTACATTCCTACAAGAGAGCATTACTCAGCCATAAAAAGGAATGGAATTGTGGTATAAGCTCTAACACAAGTGGACCGTGAAGTCTGCTAAGTGAAATAAGACCTGGGGAGACAACTATTTCATATAAGATTCCACTTATATGATGTCCCTAGAATGGGCAGGTTCACAGACAAAGCAGAACAGAGGTGACCAAGGGTCAGGGGATGGAGGAATGGGGGTTACTAGTTAGTGGGTCCAGAGTTTTAGTCTGGGAGGATGTCTTAAGAGGTTTGGGTATAGACGGTGGTCATTATTGCACTATGCTTGTGAATGTTTTCATTGCCACTGGAGTGGACTTTACCAATGGGTTAACTGATAGATACTATGTGTGTTTTATCACAAAAAAAATAATTGAAAAGGAAAATAAAAATGCAAACCAATGAGTATGCCCAGTGTGTGAAGATACCAGTTAACAGATTCAAAACTTTCTCTAGCCCACAAGTTTTTCGACAGAGCACGTTCAACTGCTTGCTGTGTTTTTATTCACTCTTTCTACAATTCTAAAGTTTTTTTAAAAGTTTTTTTAAAAAAGATTTTACTCATTTATTCATGAGAGACACACACACAGAGGAGAGAGAGAGAGAGAGAGAGAGAGAGAGAGAGAGAGAGAGGCAGAGACACAGTCTCCATGCAGGGAGCCCAACGTGGGACTCCCGGATCCCGGGACTCCAGGATCACGCCCCAGGCTAAAGGTGGCGCCAAACCGCTGAGCCACCCGGGCTGCCCTACAACTCTAAAGTTTGTCCCTTTTCCATTCCAAGTTTGTCTAACCATCACCTTTCTTTTTTGTGGGACTGAAAAAACAAAAAAAAAACAAAAAACAAAAACAAAAAAACAAACTCCACCTCATTTCCACACCAAAATATCAGACACCAAAAAATGTAAAGTCGTGAGTTTATTGCATATGTAACAAAATGAATCTGACCTCCCGGGTCCAGCCTGCTGTACAATCACTGTTTGTTTTGTGTTTCCAGCTGGTTCCATAACCACATTAAATAGAACTAGTATTTCTTTAAATATTTTTGATTTTGACATAAAACACAACATTAGTGTACAATTTTCACAAAATAAATCAGCAATAAAAACAGTGGGAAGAATAACAAGGATAGCAGCAATACTTAAAAACAAGACGTTACAAAATAAATTAAAAAATACATTATAAAGTGGTTGAGAAACAAAAATAAACAAATTTTAAAAATTCATACTATGTTTTGGGAAGGCTGCCGTGCGGCACACACCTGGCTGCACATGGGGCTGGGGGACGGGGCGTCTTCTCTGCGGAAGGCCATTCCTGACAGCCCAGGTTTGAGGACCACCTCACCTGAATTGGGACCGCGCAGCTGAGCAAGCTTAGGGAACACGCTCCACCTGGGGGGCAGACGTCCCCCTCAGAAGAGAGCTGTCCTCACTGGCCCCCACACGGCCCCTCTGGTTTTCCTACCTACAGCACTGGCAGAGCGGTGGTTTGCTACATCCCTGAGGGTCGGCTGATGACCGCTGGTGAGGGCAAGCCTGGAAGTTGGGCCCCTGAAGCATCTGGGCAAAGAGGTGAGGGGGGACGGGTGGGTGGGTGGGGATTACTGAGGAGGCTGGCGAACGAGAGCTTGTGGGGAACGGGGTCTGCACAGACCCAAAGTGGAGCGATCGGGAGCTTTCACCCACTGTCTGCCATGCTACTCTTGGGGTAGCTCAATCCACTGTTGATAGTGAAGGTTCTAGAAGTGTGATGCCACTGACAAGCCCGTTTGGCAAGAGTAAACCAGGGCTCTGGAAGGTTCTGCCCTTTCAGGCTCCTTTGTACCACACAGCTGATGAGGGTGCCCACGTGCAAGTGTAAGAAGAGCCAAGACCCAGGCCTTACAAGACAGGTAACGCTCGCTGAGGTGACATCTGAACCTGACACACGGGAGCAACACAGGGCTGGCAGGTGCAGTTCCTAAGGACCGTGCCCTGATCCTCCCCACAGCAGGAAGATCGTCTTAAAGGAGCCAAACACAACAACCCTACTAGACCCTCGTCTCCTCACTAATCCCTACAGATTTTGGCCAACACCACAGAAGACTCTAGAGGTCCTTCCCACCACGGTAGGGGGTGCTCTCAGCTCCCCCGGGGAGGACTCCTCCTCACACTGTGGAGGTTCACCTTGGAGAGGAGGCCTATCTAAGGGAAGGTCTGTAGTGGGTATTTCCTCGCTCTTCCAGAGGAAGATTACGAGGGAGGATGAGAGAGACAAGGGGGATCCAGCTTCTAGAACGCCCTCAGAAGGATCATGGTAAACGAGACACAAGATAAGCCCAATGGGGGCAAGGCAGAGCTTCTGGAAGACCAAGCCCACAAGTTGGCCTGGACTTCCTGAATAGATTTAATTTTCCTTCCGCGCTCTCTCCTAGAACCTCCACGAGCAGCCCAGAAGTGTGCTCTCGCAGCTCCTGGCACCCACAGCCGGCACCCGTGGCCCACCAAACTGGCAAACCCCTCATTCCAAAGGAGGGTCTCTCCCCCAAGAGGTCCCGGAGCTCCTCACAGGGCACCCGAAGAACCACAGCGAAATAGGAAGGGTAAGCATGCCTCCAAACCCACCATGGTCCAGAGATTTCAGTAACCGAGTCATCCAAAAAAGTCCTTCCAGACCCATCTCAGACCTACAGCTGAATCCCAACGCTTAACTCCAAAACCAACTGCAAAATTTCAACAGTGAAATGTCGTGCTAATTAATTACCCCACACTGGCCCCCCCAAAACAAAAACAACAAAAAACCAAACAGGACAATTTGCTGCTGCTGCTGCTGCTGCCACTGCCGCTTCCCTTCATGGAAGTTTGTCTCCAATCAAACCACCCAGTTAAAATACTGCTTGAACTGCTTGTGCCCATTGGAAAGGGGTGTTAGAAACTCAGGGTCTGGGCTGACTTTGGCCTTGCTCAGCACATGAAGGATGTTTGGGCGAGTGAAGTGAGCAGTGATTGCTAGTGTCGCCATCTGACACTTGGAGAATGAGCAGAATGAGCAGAGTGGAACCATCCCCCCAACCTCCCCCACTGTCAGAACAGCAACTCGGTGAGGGGAGCTAAGTCACTGAGGTTATCCGTCTCCCCCTCTCCCTTTTAGACTAGTGCACACCAAGCCAGCAGCTGGAACAACAGACTTCTCTTGTTCAGCTCGTAGCAACTTCCCGTGATGCGGTGCTTTGTTAGTGTTGGGGTGCCCAGCCCACATACAGGCAGGACAGGCTGCACAGATCTGAGGCTGGTGTGGTCTGTTCTTTTATAAGCTCTGTTATGTGGCATTTTCACTGGAAAAATATCTTGAACTAGATCAATAACATGGCAAAGGGGACTCTTAACAGAAAGATCATTCTTCTCGATGCAAAACACATTTTTCAGCCAGGACACCCTGAAAAATACCCCGGGCCTCCAGCACAACTGCCCTAGTTTCCTTTACCTTTCCAAAAGGGAAGCACATTTTCGATGCAAGCTTCCTGCCGTAGAATTCCGACAGAAGATATGGTTATTTTTTTCAGTTAGAAATTAATCTGCTACCCCGAGCAGACTGCTAGGCTGTGATTGGAATGTGAGCTGCTGAACTTGCAAAGGGCCTCGGGACTGTTTGGACACAGCACAGCTAGTGGAGCTACCAGTTACGAACCCTCAGTAAGTCAAGCTCAGTTCCAGAACTTGTGGGTCGATCCTCCGCTAAAGACCACAGGGCAGTGAGCCTCTCACCATAGGGTTACAGTCATAGAATATCCTGTGTGACCGAAGCCAAATGCTAAACCTGGCTGCCTTTTATTGGATGGGTGATGGAAGGGGGTGGGAGTACTGTCATAAAGGAGGAAAATACGGGTGGAAGCCACCAACCAAAGTCCCCCCACCCCCCTTGCTCCCCCCAACGAAAAGGAGGGGAGACAACCCTTTCCCTCCGGTTATCTAGGGTTCCCGGGCCTCAGCCAGCTTCGCAGGAGGCACACAGAAAGCTTGCTTTTGGTCTGGTGGTCATGAGCTAGAATCTGTTGCCTTTGGTTGCTCTTCACTCCACAGCAAACCCACAAGTCTCCTCCACGGCTGTCAGCAGCTTCTCATAGAGCTTCTCATATGATTCATAAGGTGGAATGTCAATCCGATTAAAGCTGGAACAGGACAAAAGACGGAGAGTCATTGCTGGGGGTGGTCCAGACCTAGAACCTACTTCAAGGACAGGACAGGCGGGGGCAGTGCCTTCGTGGCCCTGAGCTAGCAGAGTGTGTGTGTGGGTGCACGGAGGAGGGATGGAGCCAAGGGAAGGGGAAAGCAGCTCATCGCCTCGTTGGGATAAGGAGGTAGAGGCAAGTTTTCCACTTCTCCCTGGTCCTTCTGCTTTGAAAGTCAAGATTTTTCATTGAACACACAGCAAAACAGCTTCTAAGATCTTTAAAACCAAAATGAAACCAGTTACTATTTCTTGGTTCTATTAGGACAAAGCTCTCAGCTCGTTTTGTTTGTTGTCTTCGGGAGGAGTTATTGCTCAGCACCAGGAATACCAGCTTGGGAGACCACTGTAAACCAGACCAGCCGCGGTCAGATCACCACTAACAATCTACTGCATGTCTAATCCTCCGTGACTTGATCTGAGACCAGATGGGCCAGCCTGGAATACTTCTTGCAAAAACAAGCTCTATCTCAAAACTAATGAAACGTCAAATCTCTGACACTGAAATGAAACAAATGATGAACCAGCATTTCCCTGGGGAAATTCATTTCTAATGCTGTTTTTAAGAAAAAGGAAAAAAGAACACCCTTAAGAAGGATATTCTCTCCTAACAAATAAAAAAATACAGAATTCAGACCGAGAGGCCATGTAGTAGCTTACTAAATTACAAGGGGTTAAGCAATTAAGGATGGTTTTTCTCAAGAAAGATTTAGGCTGGGGATCCCTGGGTGGCGCAGCGGTTTGGCGCCTGCCTTTGGCCCAGGGCGCGATCCTGGAGACCCGGGATCGAATCCCACGTCAGGCTCCCGGTGCATGGAGCCTGCTTCTCCCTCTGCCTATGTCTCTGCCTCTCTCTCTCTCTCTGTGACTATCATAAAAAAATAAAATAAATTAAAAAAAAAAAAAGATTTAGGCTGAATGGCGGTGAGTCTTTTTGTAAACTCAAGCATCAGAGGACACTCCTCACATCTGGTTCCCTCGAGGCACAGAACTATGAACGGACAGAGCCTTACATGGAGCACAGCAGCTGCCGGGCATCAACACGGCACTGTTGGCCTCGCTGGGCAGGGCGCTGTAGCCTCGCCATGGCCTCGGGATGGCGCAGACATCGGAACCCACGCCCTGAGGTTCCCAATCAGGAACCTTCTGTTACACCCTGATGCATCCTGGTGACCAGGAGCTGGCTCTCCTGAACTAGAACCACTAGTCTTTTCAATACACAGTTTCTGAGGCAAACGGTATGGAAGTAACTTGATTTTTAAACCACAAAGGAAGTAACCTGCTATAGATATTATTTAAGTTAAAATTTAGGGAAGAAACATTTTTCAATATACAACATGCATCCATCATGGACAAAGTTCTGAGAAAGGAAACGGAGCCCCAGGAAGTGAAGACTGGTAACTCCAAATTAGAAACTACAGATTTGGGGACCTGGGTGGTGCAGTCGGTTAAGCATGTGACTCATGGTTTTGGCTCTGGTCCTGATCCCAGGGTCATGGGGCCAAGCCCCAGGTCTGACTCTGAGATCAGTGCAGAGTCTGCCTGGGTTCCTCTTTCCCTCTCACTCTGCCCCTCCCTCGTACCCTCTCTCTCTAAAATATTTAAGTCTTGGGAGGCCTGGGTTGCTAAGTGGTTGAACATCCGCCTTCGGCTCAGGTCATGACCCTGGGGTCCTGGGATGGAGTCCCATATGGGGCTCTCCTGAGGGGAGCCTGCTTCTTCCTCTGCCTGTATCTCTGCCTCTCTGTGTGTGTGTGTCTCTCATGAATAAAATCTTTTTAAAAAATAAGCCTTTTAAAAAATATAAAATACTACGTTTTCGGGGCACCCGGGTGGGACTCTTGATTTCAGCTCAGGTCACAATCTCGTCCGTGAGATGGAGCGCTGGGTCACACTGAGTGTCCTGGAGCCTGCTTAGGACTCTCCCTTTCCCTCTGCCCCTCCCTACCACTCGCACGTACGTGTCCTCTCTCAAAAAAAAAAAAAATAATAAATTTTAAATGAAAACTAGTTTTCCTACTGAGAGGGACAGGTGTGCTCACACAAGACCCAGTGAGGACAAGACCTGAGCTGCTGGAGTGCCAGCCAACACAACAAAACTGGTTTCATGAAAGACTTCCGATAAGCCTCATGTGACACACTGCTGGCTGCTCGTTCCATTTGACACCAGGGCCATAGCCAGTTGTTCTGGGATGCTGATAAAGGACACAGTGCTACATAAAAGAAAAGAGCTTAGAAGAGTCACGCAAAGGGTGGCACTCCATGGGGACAGGATCCCGGTCCTTACCAGGTGTGGGCCTTTGGAAGGTTGTCTGTGTTGGCATCGATCAGGTGGATGGTGAAGAGCCGGGGCCCTGCGGCGCCTGTAGAACCTTACAAGAAAACATTCTAGTTAATGCACTTCAAAGGCAGGGCCCGGGCCCCACTGCCAACCACACCCCCAGCCCATGCCCGGGCTGCCCGTCTTGCCAGAGGGTCACGGCCTTCACACTGCAGCATGACCTCAGCCTGCTTTCGGCTATGCTGACCAGTGGCCATCCTGTGACCTGTCTCAGACATTCTAGAAAAGCTCAGGGACAGAGCAGACTGCTGAGTGTTCCTCAGGTACCCTGGCCAGGAACCCCCCACTCAAGTGGGCATATTTGAAGGGTAAAATCCTTCAACCACTAGTTATGTTTTTCCTTTTTTTGAACAATTTTTTAGCAAGCAGGCCTGCTACTGGCAGAGGACAGCAGAGTTATAATAAAAGCAGGATACAGGGTCAGGAAATCTCTGCAGGCAGAGAAACGATGGGAAAAGAAAAGAGACAAACAGCGAGGACAAAAGCCCAAGGGGATGGAAGTGACTTCTGTCAAAGAAGTCCTTGAAACACAGAAGAGTCTACAGGGAACATCCTACACGTGCAGTGTATCTGCTGTCACTAGTAACATGCAGAACTCCATTTACTAAGTTTTAGTACACTATCATTCTTCACCTTTTTCCCTCCGCTCTCAGGGTTATCAAAACTCTGGACATCAGATTATTTTGATCACAGTCGGAAGAGACAAGAGAGAGGCTGGGTACCCAAACCGCACAGCGGAGCCTATCAAGCAGTGCATCTGCACGGAGCAGGGAACTGAGGTCTGGGGAGGACCCCTGGCACTAATGACCCACAAGGCAACAAGAGACTCCACCTCCTGATGCTCAGGCCAGGCCTTTCCCCCAACATCTCAGGGCTGCACACAGAGAGCTGCTATCAGAAGACTCAGAAATGAATCCATGTTGCACTTCAAAAACTCTGATTTCTTCCCCAAAGCCTTGTTGCTCTTTGTACCCTCCCTCTACCAATCGATTCTATAGGGCAAAGGGGAGGCACTCGCTCCAGGGCCCTTCCTTGCTCAGATCTTGCCCGACTCAGCCTGGAACAAGTGCCTGGCTGGCCGGCACCCACCACGGCGGCTGCAGACTTGCCCACTGGGCCAGGGATGCTGCAAAAGGTGAGCTCAACAGGGAGCTGGGCTTTGCTTTCCCGAGCTTCTCTCCTGTGTGTTTATGGGTATTTTCTTGGGCAAAACATCATACAGCCTTGAGCCGTGGAGCCGCCAGGGAGAATGGCGACTAGAGCCCACCATCTTTTACAAGGGAGCAAGTGCAGCCTCTCTGCCAGCTGCGCACCTCCGCAATGCTAGACATTTGTTAAGGAACACAGGCCACAGCATTTCCTAGAAGATGTTTCAGGAGAACCACCCCACCACGGTGGTCCAGCTCTTCCTGCTGTAGCCTAGCAGGGGACACGTGTTGGGGGGGCAGGGCGCACACACACACACACACGCACAAGGGGTCAGGAGCCCTGCCTCCACATCAGTCACCTTGCAAAGCCTTGAACCCCTGGAGAGGGACCCGAGTGGACCCAGTCACGAACTGCAGGAGCCTGGCCCTCCTCTCCTCATCGAAGGTCTCCACGGCCTGCCAGAACCACCTGACGATGTTGCTGTCGGCCACGCAGTGCTTCAGCCGAGTGTTGGACTTCCAGTCGCTCACATCTATTTTATCCAGGCCGCCTATGATGAGCTGTGAAGGTGTTCAGAGGCAGGTTACTTCTCGAACGTCCAAACAAGGGTCCCGACACACCTCCCATGCCCAGGACGTGAAAGGAGGTGATTTACAGTGTCTGAACAGACTAGCTCCAGACTTGGGCAAACAGAGAGTGCAGCAGGATGCCCGCAGCCCAGTACCTCCAACTCATGGCCACCTCGTGCCACTTTGCAACCCCTGGCCTGTGGCACATGCTCCTGTTCTAACAACCAAGTCCACATTTGTGGTTTTGTGCCACATCCACGAGGAGTTGGTACAAGAGAACCAACTGGCAAGACCAAAGGGGCCAAGTGTAAAAAAGGGGCACATCCGGGGGTGGGGGTGGGGGGCTCAGGGGCCGTGACAGGTGGAGCTCAAGATCTGGAGCAGAGGGACCGCACCAGGAGCTGCGTACGTGTTTTTGCACTGGGGGAAGGAGGGCGCTCAGAGCTGCTGCCTGCCGCGGGTGACACCTCACCAGGGACAGAAAGACAGAAGGATTTCAGAGCCCTGAGCCATTTGGCATCGGAGGTGGATTAGAGATGAATGAACCACTATGTTCGAGCACATGAAGTGTGATTAGAGAAGACAGTAACACTTTGTTCTGAGTCTAATAATAGCAAGAGCCAAAACAGAAAGCTGACGTGGTGGGAGAATCTGGTGAGAGCAGATAATTTCTTCCCTCTGAGGTGGATACACAGGAGGGGGTTTAGGAACCTCCAGGGCTAGAGCTCCTAAAAAATATGATAAGACACAGAACGCCCCACACAACATCCAGAGAAGAATCTAGACTCACTCCACCAAAGCAGACAGCCCCTCGGCGTGGACATAAACAGGCTCAGACACCCTCGACTCCCACTGGCTCTAGCTCTATTCTTCTGGAACCCTGACAATCCCCAGCCTTGCTGGGGAGCAGGCAAGCCACACTGTCAGACAAGGCATCTGAGACCTCTATTGCTAACTTGGCTCGTCCCGCTGAGCACACACCTCTAGTTCCTTCTGGTCAAAAGGCTTCAGTAAGTGTTGAGGAATAAGTTCATTAAACCCTTTCTGTAGAGCGAGGAACTGGGCTTCGATCCCCCTCATGAACCTCCAATTCACATACAACCTGGAAGACAAAGTCACAAGTTAAAGCCAATAGCAAATAGTTCACGGGAAAGATTTTTTCCTCACAATAGGTTCTGACATCACCTGCTGAAGCTAATGCCTTGCCCACCAGGCCTCCCCTGGGGGGCACCAAACCCCCACCAGCTGGAAGTACCAGGTTAAAAATAAGTCAGCACAGGCCCTGACATATTCTCGTGCTTTGCTAAAAACAGCAGTAGGAATTAACCTGACCTGTCACAGCAAGTGGCATAACTGAAAAGTAGATTTGAAAATAAAACACGAGACACCGTGAGAGCCACACACCAGTCTGGCAGCCTAAGCACACCGACAAGCCCATATGCTTCCAGATTTCTAGTGTAAATGACTAGTCATTTATTTGCCATCAGAGGTGGGAAGGAAAACAGACCACAGTGAAGCAGACTTCCTGGAGACTGCTCTCAAGGAAACTAATAGGCTCCAAGTCTCTCCTGCGCCCACCACCTTCACACCCAGATCGGAAGGCCACCTGCAATCCCTTCCACCACTTGGGTTCTGGGCTCATTAGTCTCCCTTCACCAGGTCAGCCCTGGTGGGATCGGGGCTCCTCTGCACAGAGCCCCACTGCTGAACCCGACTGCTCTATGACTGTGATTCTGATCAAAAGTGCCGGCCGGGATGGGTAAGCCTCAAACAGCGAAGGAACTTTGGCAATCTAAATGTGAACCCAGGATGGTCCCAGGCATCTGGACGTCCCCATGGGCAGCCACCACGGTTCCCTGGAACATTACCGGACATATTCTTTCTTGTTCTCCTCTGTGACAGGAACATTTCGGCCATTGGGTTTTAGTTCATGCTGAAGAATCCTCCCGAAAGCATTGTGTTCCACACAGAAAGTGTGGTCTAGCACGGGGGTGATATCATTCTCTCTGTGGAAGTTAGGACAGAAGACGGATGTCAGACCATGGCCACAATACAGCTGTGAACAGAACAGGAGCTGGAACAGTCCAGGAGATGGATGGACGGACCAATGGCATTTACTGACTGCTACCCCCAGAGCTGAGTGGGGACAGGTGGGGAGCCTTGGGCAGACACAGGGCCTGGGACAGGCCAGGGACACTTGGAGCGGGAGGTGCCGGGGGACCATGGTTCCACGATGCACCCTTGATACTTGGCTCCCCTCGTTCACAGGAAGGTGACAGTGGCTCTGTCATCCTGTGATTTTACAAGACACAGTGACCTGACTGCTTTGTAAACAGAGTCTATAAACAGAAGAGAGGGATGCATGAAGAGCCGAGTCAATGAGAAAGCAACCTGCAGGGAGATACACTCAGATGATACTGTCCTCCCGCCCCTTTAAGGCAGCCCCTCACACAAAGTAGCACATGAGAGTCTCGATGGGCTCCTCCACCTGCCACACTTCTCGAAACAGAGGGAAATATCTCCCTGCCCCTCACAGACTACCCATTTCCAGTAGGGCCACGTGAAGTGAGGTAGAGTGCAAGACCAGACTCTCCCTCTGCCAGAGCCTGGATCTCCCGCTGCTGTGGGATCAGTTCACGTGTGAGGACCTGTGACACGCTGCTCACCATGCAACTGGGCCCACTGCTTGCAAGGGTATGTTAGGATAATTCTTTTAAATTTTTAAAATTATTTTTATTTTTTAAAGATTTTATTTATTTATTAATGAGAGACACCAAGAGAGAGAGAGGCAGAGGGAGAAGCAGGCTCCATGCAAGGAGCCCGACATGAGACTCGATCCCGGGTCTCCAGGATCACGCCCTGGGCTGAAGGCAGATGCTAAACCACTGAGCCACCCAGGCTGCCCACGATAATTCTGAAACAAAGGTGACTGAATATGGGGATCCCTGGGTGGTGCAGCGGTTTGGCACCTGCCTTTGGCCCAGGACGCGATCCTGGAGACCCGGGATCGAATCCCACATCGGGCTCCCGGTGCATGGAGCCTGCTTCTCCCTCTGCCTTTGTCTCTGCCTCTCTCTCTCTCTCTCTCTGTGACTATCATAAACAAAAAAAAAAAAAAAAAAAAAAGGTGACTGAATATAATTTCTCTTGATACTTTTCTTGTAGCAAATACTTTGACATAAGATACTTTGATGCTGATTTTGTTTTTGATACTTTCCCTCCACCTGCTAACCAGAGCCCCCCTAGAGAGTCAAAAGCAAACCACCCACCCACCTCTCAGGCCTGGGGACCAATTGTGATCAGACCTGAAAAATGTGAGGAAACAGCAAAAGAAATGAGCCTATGAAGTGAAACTGGCCAAACATCATGAAAAAAGCCAGTCAACAGAGTATTTCTTGTTAAATCTTCTTTTATGTTTCTGGTTGTAAATCAGTGTTTCTTTATTTCTCTGCACCAACTTCACACCCACCCCTCAAAAGCATTCACATGCACACACACATACAGAATGATAGTCTGGCACACAAGATGGGTGGCTGTGCACGAATGTTCCATGAACTGAACGGTGAGGCTGTACTTACAGAATCCACACCAAGCTCTTGTGTAATTCTGGGTCCACCGACTCCAAATCCGAGAGCTGGATGGGCTTCCCCAGGAGCTGCTTATAGAAGGGAACCGTGAAGCCCCCGTTTATGTAGTGCCCGTGGAACACAGCGAGACCCATGATCCGGCCCACAAAATGGAAATAAGACAGGTGGTCCTGTAGGGGGCACCAGAGAACACGAAGTCATTAGAAAAAGGCAGAGCCAGAGTGGAGAGACCCTGTGCTGCCTCCAAGCTTTTTGGGAAAACTGTCTCATTGCAGCCAGGCCCTGACTCCATCCCTCACAGGCTGTGCTCTCAGACATAGGAAAGAGAGCAGGTTAGGTGGTCAAAACTTGGAGCACGTCTTCTGCATGGATCATCTGAACATGTTACATGCCCTTAATTCAGACACCTGCTCAGGACTGCTACGTCACTGGCGGCACTCCGTGTGAAAGGATAATGCAGGGCCCCTTACTCCAAAGTTGTTAAGGATTTCAACACAGCAACTGCAGGGAATGAAACCAAGCACAGGTCCTCCAAAGAGCAAGGTGCCCAGGAAGCTGGCCCCGCGTCTCCCTGCTGCACCACAGAGAAAGCAAGCAGATGGCAAATCCCCTCCTTCTTCTACCATCCCTCCCCGAGTCCCTAGAGAAAGTGGAAGAGAAAAAAATGCAAAGAAGAAGAAACAGCAAAAAAGGAACAGAAAGGAAAATAAGTGTAAGAGGACCATTCTAAAACTAGAGCTGCTCTGGTTTTTCACAGGAAAACACACATCTCTGCTTTCCATTGGAATTATAATCAGAATTCATCAAAACCTCATTTCCATTTTGGTAAAGAACTCTGTCACACCTGAATGATTGTAGTGTAGAGCTGGTCCCAGGCTTTGCCTCAGGGGCCTTGGCCTCGGCAGCGGCAGCGGTAGCGGTAGCGGTGACCACGGGCCCTGCCCCAAAGGACAGCCCCCAAACACCTGCTGCCCAACTCTGGGCTGGTCACGCAAACACTCCACACTTACAGCCTCCTCTCAAGCAAGCAGCTAAGACTATCAGCACTGGTGGCCCAAAAGGCCAGTTGGGGAAGTTCCCATTTTGATTAGGAGGAGGACCGACTATGTAGCCCACGTCTCAGAATGACACGGTCAACAAACACAGTCCTACTACCTCAGTTCCCCCAATTGGTGATTAAAGGGCTCTGAGCATTCCGAGCAGCTCATTTTCACTTCTGTCTTTGAAAACAAAATACCCAGTGATCCCAGGCATGGGACACACAGGAGAGAAAGCCTCCATCTCAATCCAGTTCCCACTCTACCTTTCAGTATCTATTGTCAGAGACTTTGCATAAGTCTACAATGAATAAACTGAGACCAAACCTGAATATCTATTTACAAAAATTTTCCAATTCACTCCCTCTTTATAAGTGTGAATACTTACTGGATTAATTGAAGAATCCGGGTTGATTTGCAACATGTAAATGTTGTCCGTAGAATATTGGAAGAGTCCATAATATGGATTCAACATTTCATGGCATAATAAATAAAGCCACTCCCTAGGAACAATAACATGAAAGCCATTTTATACGTGTGAAATATCTAATCTTATGTCTTACCCAAAAGACTCATTGCCTGTGCCCTGGAAGGCCACACTGGAGGGATGTCCTGCTCTGAAAGAAAGTGACTTGCACAGATTGATTGGGAAGTAATAACTCACTTCTGACTGAATGACAGATGGCTTTTATGGCCCAAACCCCGATGGTTCTGAAGCTGATGAACCAGATGGACCAGAATCGGGACCGCCTCCTGCAAGCAATGTTCTCGACACGTATCTTGTCAGCTTTCCTGCACCTCAGCTGGAGTTTTCTTTGCTACTGTGCAAAGATCCACATCTCAGGTGATGATGTTCATGATGTGGTAATGATGGACAAAAGTACAATAAGAACTAAGATCCTACTTTTATTTAAAAAGAGTGTGCATGCACACACATGTACACACAACAGGAAAAAACTATCCGTGGAGCAAAGAGAAAAAGGAGGATTTACGCTGATACGTTGACAATAGTTAACCTGAGAATTAGCAGTCTGGGGCACTTTCATTTTTCTTTTGGTTCTTTCTAGATACTTTTTAAATTTCCAACTTTAACATGTTTCTAACACTTAAGTGAGGAGAAGATATTTCAGAGTCTGGGGAGACAGGGAATAAGAATGACTTTTGCCCTTCATAATCTTCTATCTTGTCAAATTCTATTTGCCATAAAAATTTATGACTTTTTTTTTTTTTTTTTTTTTTGCGAGAAAGAGAAAGTGCGCATGCAAGCAAGGAAGGGGCAGAGGTAGAGAGAGAATCATAAGTAGGCTCCATGCCTGGCATGGTGCCTGGCTCGGGGCTCGATCTCATGACCCTGAGATCATGACCTGAACCGAAATCAAGAGTCACTCGACTGACTGAGCCACGCAGGTACCACAACATTCATTACTTTTTGTAATTTAATAAAAAAGTTTAATACTTAATAAGATTAGATTCTAAGAGTTCTAAAATTTGGATGGAATATATAAGAAGAAATTATTTTCAGAATTCCTATATATTCCAATCATTTCATTGTTAAAAAAAAAAAAAAAAAGCCCCAAATCAGGGATGCCTGGGTGGCTCAGAGGTTTGGCGCCTGTCTTCAGCCCAGGGCATGATCCTGGAGACCCAGGATCGAGTCCCATGTTGGGCTTCCTGCATGGAGCCCACTTCTCCCTCTGCCTGTGTCTCTGCCTCTCTCTGTGTGTCTCTCATGAATAAATAAATAAAATATTTCAAAAGAAAAAAAAAGCCCCAAATCAGAAACAACATAAGCCTCTCAATAGAACCTGTATGATTCAGTGCTATGGTTAGCTGTGACAAGCCCAGGTATGGGGAGAACCTTACACAAGCACCTGTACCACTTCTACAAAGAGCCTCTTCTTTCTATTCAAGTTTTATTCTGGAATTTCTTCCTCTGTCAAATAGAAAAGGCATGGAACTGAGAGAGATTATGAAAGGACAAGCACACATGCAAATAATCCAAGAAAACTGTGAGGATACTCACAAAAAGGATCAGACCACAACAAAATTATGTATCAAGCTCAAAAGAATGGAAAGGAAGTGCCGGAAGCAAGGAGACCCTAAATGTCAAAAAAAAAAAAAAAAAAAAAAAAAAAAATCCTTTATTAGGAAAGGCAGAATTTCCCAACTATAAGACCTGGACTCATCCCTGCATTTTAGAGTTTGAGTTTGAGAAGAATCATTTTCAGAAGCCAAGGACCTGCAACTGTCTAGACAGGAAGTGATTAAAATACAAGCAAACATTCTGACCGAGTCACGCACGAGGTAGGGAGGCATATTAGGTATGCTAAGGAAGTGGCAAGGGGAAAGCTGACCATACAGGCAAATGGTTTTTTAATGATACAGGAAATGGTTCAGAACCAAACACTGGGGAAGTGAGCGTAAACGGATTCTCATCGACCAGCTGATGAGTACACACACCATGTGTGGGATGTATATCTCTCTATAGCTCTCTGTAGGGGGTCTGCTTCCCTACAGTACACGGAGGAAGGACCCCAGGCCTGAAACAATACAAGACCCAACTGGAGGCAGGAAAAGGGCAGAACTCACAGCTCTTTTTGCTAGAGCACCGTGTCAGCCAAGGCTGCTCCACAAAGACTTCTCTCCATGCGGAAGACTTAATAAATAAAAACAGGACACGTAGAAGGAAGAGAACTCCTACCAAACTAAACCAAGCTATTCCTGAGAATATATATAATACCAGCCAAAGGAATGATGGTAGGTTGGAACAGTTCAGGATACTGAATTTCTGAGACTATAAAGGAAATAGCATAGAAGAGGGAATGCAAGTAGTCTAATTTCAATTGTTGGGGCAAATAGGAATGTCTAGGGAGATTCTCTTTCTGCCCCCCTAATCCTCTTGCCCAGAGACAGAATTTGTGCTATTGAGGGCAAACAGAAGTTACATTTGCCAAAGGAAAGATGGTTTCTAGAATCAAGATCGAGAAGTTCAAGAAACAATCTAAGGATAGTCTTGAAAGGAAAAATGTTTCCAATGGAGAGTTGGTGCCGAGGTGAGCGCACTGTTGGGCAAACGCATGCCTTTCTGCATCTGTCATCCCAGGTGGATTTGGCGGGACGGTGGGAGAAGGGCAGAGACAGTCAGTGAGAAGAAGGTGGAGGAATCATTCCATCCGGGCCGGAAGGCCAGATTGTGACTTCTTGCTTTTTAATTCTTTTCTTTGGCTGCTGAAGAAAATACCAGCTCTACCCAGAAACCAAATGAGACCACCTGACCACCTATAATGCTTTTCAGAACATAATTTTTCTTGGGGCAACTGCTGTAGGGCTGAGAGTTGGCTTGTGTTTTCTAAATTGTGGGCATGTAATGCTGTCCTACCCCCTGACTTCCCAAGACACATCCTTACAGGAGGAGCACGGGCCTCCTCTGTAGCAGCTACCAGAGATTTCATAATTATTTGTGTAATTCTTTCATTAATGTCTGTACCTCATCAGACCCGGGACTCTGGAGGGGCAGAAATCATGTTACTTTGCTCACTGTGGTATCCCTAGTACACGTAGAGTCTCAACATTTAATGGTTAATGAGTAAACACAATTCTCATACAAATGACAGGGGTGTTAAGATTCAGTCATGTGAAGACTCATAGATGATAGATAAGAACTTCTCAATTTATATTTTGTTACCATGGAATCAATAAATGAGTATGTTATGACAACATAAAAAGATTTTTTAAATGCTACAGCAGGGCAGCCCAGGTGGCTCAGCGGTTTAGCGCCACCCTCAGCCCAGGACATGATCCTGGAGACCTGGGATCGAGTCCCATGTTGGGCTCCCTGCATGGAGCCTGCTTCTCCCTCTGCCTATGTCTCTGCCTCTGTCTCTCTCTGTGTCTCTCGTGAATAAATAAATAAAATCTTTAAAAAGATAATTAAAATGCTAGAGCAGTGCAGCCACTGTGAACGGCAGTATGAAGGTTCCTCAAAAAATGAAAAATAGAAATACCATGTAATCCATTAACTCCACTACTGGGTATTTACCCAAAGAGAATGAAAACACTAATTCAAAAAGTTGTATGCACTCTATGCTTACTGCAGCATTATTTACAATAGCTAAGATCCAGAAGCAACCTCAGTGTTCACGGACAGGTGAATGATAAAGAACGTGTGGTATACATACATGATGGAATGTTAATCATAAAAAAGGGTGAGATCTTGCCACTTGTGACAATATGCTAAGTGAAATAAGTCAGAGAAACAAAATACCATATGATTTCATTTATATGTGGAATCTAAAAAATACAACAAAACAAACGAAAGCAGAGACAGACCCATAAAGACAGAGAACTAACTGATGGCTGCCAGGGGTAAGGGGTGAAGGGCGGGGTCAGGTGGGTGAAGGGGAGCAGGGGTACAGGCGACCACGGCAATGAGGAAGTCCCAGGGAGAGAAGGTGCACAGCACAGGGTTATGGCCGGTGGTAGTGCCGTGGCACTCACTGTATGGTGACAGGTGGTGGCCATGCTTGTGGTGAG
The DNA here is from genome assembly GCF_003254725.2 of Canis lupus dingo. Classification (NCBI taxonomy): domain Eukaryota; kingdom Metazoa; phylum Chordata; class Mammalia; order Carnivora; family Canidae; genus Canis; species Canis lupus. The sequence continues at coordinate 10,308,684 of NC_064248.1, read as the reverse complement.
CAGAGCATAAGATGTAGACTTTTACAAAACATTATGTTGTACACCCGAAACTAATGTTACATTGTGTGTCAATACTTCAATAAGAGAAAAAAAAAAAAAACCCTCAGAGATGGGGAAGTAAAAATAAATAAATAGACTGTCCAGAACCACCACTTTTGTTCACATTAAGAAAACACACTCAAGCACCGGAAGTTGAGATCTCCTAGAAGTAGGGGAAAAAATTTCCCAAGCAAAGATGGGAAATGAAAGAAAAAGAGGAGAGACCTGAAGGGTCAGCCCAGGGAATCCAGCTTCTGAGCAAGAGGCACTTCAAGAGCAAAGCAAGGACATGGAAGGGAGGACACTGTGAGTCAGAACACGCCGCTGCTTGGGCAGCCCCTTGTCAGGTGCTCTTCTGGGAAGTGGGGACTCAGCAAGGACAGGGCAGCTCCGGGGCACATGGGCTGTGGCATGCAGGCCGGGGCCAGGGAAGGACCCTAACGGGGACTGTGTGAGCAGACTCCAGAGAACAGAGGGACAGGCTACCCGAAAATCTCAGGATACTATAGGCCTGAGGCAGACCGCAGGGAGAGTGCAGCCACCACAGGCCAAGCCTGGGGCCACCTGTGAGGCGTCAGCTGGAGGCTCTGGTATAGGGAATGACTGCCAGAATCGCTAGAAAGTTCACACTAGCTGCCTCAGGCAGTGGCCTATGCAGGACAGTGAGAAGCAGGGAGGCAGGGGGAATGGCCACAGCATGGCAATCGGGAGCCAGGAATGGCAGAGCCTGAATGGGGAGCCAGGGAGATGGAGGGGCCACAGATGGTCGGGGCAGGGCTCTCTGCTGAGGACCATGGCTGGATGGGCTCTGGGAGGTGACAGGGAGGGAGTCAGGGCTGCCCAGGGACCAAGGTAGGAGAAACAAGAAACTAGTATGAGGGGGCCACCAGAGATTGGGTACTGTTAGATTTAGGAAGCTTTAAGAATCCCTGAGAAGAGCCCAGGGCAAACAAGTGTGCTGTTGAGGGGAACAAGAAGTAGGGCACAGGCGCAAAGATGTAACCCAGGGCTCACTCGGGCAAGCCTAGGACTGAGATGAGGGCTGCTGATGCTCCGGGGTAAGGAGCACCGCACAGGGGACTGGCAGTGAGCCAGAAGGCAAACAAAGAGAGGGTAGTGTCCCAGAACCAAGTGGAAAAAAAGCTTCGAGAATAGGGAGTGACCGATGCTGTCAGGTGCTGCTGCCAGCACCTGAGCGGGAAGCACAGGAGTGGTAAGGCAGGGCCTGGGGAGATGTAAGCCGAGGGAGACCTTGACACAAAAGGCTTCAGAGGGCAGAAGGACAGAGAGCTGGGGAGGGGTGCAAGAGGAAGTGAGGGATGTAGAAGCAGGGCTAGGGTGGTGAACAACTCTTGCAAGGGGTTCTGCTATAAGGAGAACAGAGAAACAAAACAAAACAGGTCAGTGAATCAGGGAGGAGCATTCTTAAGCATATTTTTGTTTTTCCCGGAATTTCCCATTGTTTTTCTTTTTACTTTGCTCCATTTGCCTTTCATGCCTCCTTAAAGCTTTGACAGAAAGGGATATGCTGTCCAGGGAAGGCTTGGGGGCATGTGTTTCTTTTAAGAAGGGAGTTGTAGCACACGTGTGTGGGGGCAAAACCAACCCAAGAGAAAAGGAGAGAGGAACTTTTTGAGGAAATGAGACAGATGTGAAAGAACAGTAGGAGCACAAGGTTCTGGCACGTACTGTGCAAGGCGCAGGGTTGCCCTTCTGCAGGAACACACCTGGGCCACATAGGGCCATTCAGGGAATACAGGGCCCCACACAGGGCCAGATGCTAGCAGCCTAGGTATCTGGTGGTGGTAAGGAAATACTCTTTACTTCTGTGTCCTCAGAGCAAGAGGAACCAAAGTCTGCAGCTGGGAGTGAAGGTGGGTGGGAGCGAGGGAGAGGTCTGAGGAAGAGCGTAGTGGGGATGCAAGAGAAGCAGAGAGAAACATGGCAGGGAAGCATCTTCCTCCAGCCACCCTCTGCTGCTCAGGAGAGGCTCAGTGGCCCCAGGACGGACCTTTCGGAGCTGAGGTTCTACTGGCCAAGCACAGCCAATGGAAAGAGAAGTGAAGGAGTGGCTGTGGTGGTGGATGGCATGTAAGGAGGAAGGATGGGAAGGGGGTGTAAAAGAGAAAAAAGGTAGTAGATCCTGGATGACAGGTGGTCCTGGGTGGAGCTAAATAACTTCTGGTGAAGGAAGGCCTAAAATCAGACTGTCCTCAGACCACAGCTCAGGAACACCCGGTGCTGGAAGACAGGACAGCAGTGCCTTCAAAGCTCTGAAGCAAAGTTATTTTCTTCCTAGAAGTCTATAAAAAAATCAATCTATCAGTCAAAATGACAATTAACAGATATTTTCCGTAAAACCTTGGAAGATTTGCCTCCCACAGGTCTTTTCTAAGAAAGCTACTTAAGAATAGACTCTGGTAACATGAGAGAGAAAACCAAGGAAGAGAAAGCTGTGAGATCCAAAAAGCAAAGCTCTAGCCCAGAAAAAGCAGCGAAGCCCCAAGACGACAACTGTGCAGAAGGCCTAGAGAGCCAGGGCTGGATGGTCTCCATGACAGAGACACAGAAAGGAAGGGAGGTGTGGGGGATAGCAAAAGATGAAGCTTAATGGGGCCGTAAAGACAAAGCCTGCTTTTTTAGAAAAGAAGACAAACATGAATAAATCCTTGGAGAAATTAAAATTTGTTCAAAAGGCTAAAATAAATTATGAAATACCACCTAAGCCCTCAGTGAACAATATTTACGTAGTCATAACAGTACAAACAATGTACTGATTTTCAACTCTTAAAAATAATAGGCCAACATGCACAGGATACAGAACAGTCTAGAAACCTTACACCTCTACACTGTGAAAGTATGATGGATGCCAGAACATAGGAGGTAAAGGGGGAAGGACTTCTGAAGGGGAAGTCAGGAGTATTTATATCCCTTTTGCTTATGAAAATGAGGTCAAGAGATATCGTTTCCAGTTGACAAACCAAAAATAATGATGAAAACACATCATGTAAAGTTACAAAGACAATGAAAGAAGATCTACAAATTGTGACAGCACCAAATTAGGAATGGAAAGTATTAAATTAGATCTCACCACAAGCATTATCATCTATCTGTGTCTATGACCATATACATAGTCAATGCATAATGTCTGAACTTGGTCAATTTAGTGATACAATATTACCTATTAGAAGAAATAGTTAAAAGAGCAAAAAAGGCAGTTGTCTCAAAGGTGTAATGAGGTAGGATGGGAAATAGCAGCTTTTCATTTTTCTATTTTTAAGATCATGTGCAGGAATTCTTTTGACCAACATAGCATTTTGCAAAATTCCTTTGAAACAAGTGCCCCAAAAGTCCTCTCCTGAGAAGAGCAAGGCTGCCTCCCACCCAGACTAATTTCAGGAGCAGGTCCCTCGTGTTTCAGGTGTGGAGCTGTCAGATAGAGTGGAGGGGCGGGGGTGGGGGTTTGAAAAATTTAAACCTCTCTTTCCAAGAAATAAAGTGTGGCTCTGCCACACCCTCATTGCCAGAAGCGCTGAAGGCCACGTGGGAGTCCTGATCACCCCAGGACAAGCGCCTCCCCGAAAACCTCCCATCCGGGCAGTGCAGCGCCCCATGGAGCAGAAAGTGGGATTGACCCAGCCCCTCACCTTGCCACTCCGCCATAATCCAAACCTTCTTCTCCCCGGAACTTCACCATCAGCCGCTTCTTCAAATCCTTAGGCCGCATCTTCATGATCTGGCGGTAAGATTCCTGCTCGGCAAAATGACAGCGTCAGAGAGAGGAACAGGTGGCATTAAGTTACAGTTACAAAAAGGTGAAAGGTTGTCAGATGAAGCCTGAATTAGGATGCATATTCATTTAAATCCGAGTTCACTCTGGTTCCCTATCAGAGCGTTGATTTGGTGTCTAGTGTCCCATGTAGCTTATGCAGTGGCTCCTGTCACCAGATCTCCCCGGGTCTCCCTCAGAAACAAGGCAGCTGGTGCCAGGCAACACCACACCGAAAGGACACTCACAGACTCATTCTCAGCATAATCACTAAAGGCTTCAGAGCACACATCCTCCCTAGAGCCCATGTTCTCCACACAAATTAATTTTAATGTGGCCATACTAAGAACAGCTTCTTTATTTTAACCAACATGAAGATGTCACTAGAGAATCTGAATAGTAAAAACATTCTAAGCCTGTTTTTATATCTGAGGTGAAGAACCACATGATTTCCACAGAGTCAAAAAAGCAAAAGAAGGGTTTTAGTAAGACATACAGTAGCTTACCCAAAACACAGAGAACAGGTGGCCAGCCCAGCCTGCCCCCAGATTCAGCATTTTGAGTGGAACTAGCTGAATGTTTGTAGACATTTTCAATGATAAGGCACTTGAGAATCTTTTCATGCTTTAAATTTAATGTAATTCAAGCTCTGGCATCCCAAGAGGGAAAGAGGATGCTGAGTAGAATGATCTGGCAGCAACATGTCAATAATTCAGCTCTTTTCTCTCCCCAGCAACCAGTTAAGACTGCTCAACGGCCATTTTGGCCGATTCCTCCATTCGCCCAACACTGGAACACAGGCTAACCCTGGGCATTTCCTCAGTACCCATCACCATGAAGGCCGTACTGGGCTCCCCAAGCCACAGTCCTCACCCTTGTGCCCCTCCTCCTGCTGCTGCAGCCCAGTAGGATCTGCGTTCAGGCCCTATCCAGTCTCCTTTGATCACTTCTGCCAATGATGCCACAAAGGCAGGCCAGATATGGCCCATATGAAGGTAGAATCGTGGAGATTCTACCTTCCGATCATCTTCCTGGAGTAAAGGGCCCCGTCTACAAGAGGGTCCCACCTGGTTGGTGGCCTTGATCCCTCCGAGGAGCTGTATGAAGGACAGAACCCTTCCCAGGACCCAGCTGATCTTCCTTATTTCCTGAAAACACAATGTAGTGGCCATTTGGTCCCTAAGCTGCTCTGAGGAGGCCATGCCAATGGATGAAGCTCTGTGCAAGGGCAATAGAAGGAATGACTGGTTCTGAAGAAACCAGGCAGATTTTGGGAATGTGTATCTGCACAGAGCAGGTAAGAGGATTTCCAGGATTTTTTTTAATACTTTATTTATTCATGAGAGACACACAGAGAGAGAGGCAGAAACACAGGCAGAGGGAGAGCAGGCTCCACACAGGGAGCCCGACATGGGACTCGATCCCCAGACTCCGGGGATCACAATGCCCTGAGCTGAAGGCAGACACTCAACCAATGAGCCACCCAGGTGTCCCAACAGGATTATTTAGTACTAGTTTCGGTGTAAATCTTTTTATTTTCACTTTAGAGGCTCTTGAGCTTTTCAGCTTTTCAACTTCCACCACAAGAGGAAATACGGTCTGTTTCTCTGTGTGACCACTGGTCCTGAAAAAGCCCTGGAATTCACTGAGTAATAAAATCAAGGCCTGAAACACCCAATAGAAAGGAGAATGCACTGTTTGTAAACAGGGATGAAGAATCTGTGCCTCACTGCTGGTCACACCAAATTCCATACCTCAAATATTTCTTCTCTGGATACTTCGATACGGCAATGGCCGGCTTGGGGCTGCTGAAGTGAAAGCTCATGTCTGAGCACCTTCAGCTTCTGCACTAAATCTCGTTCATATCTCTGGGCAGGCAGCTCCTCATCTTCCACGGAGCCCTCGCTGGGCAAAGGCAGTGGCTGGCTGGGCTCCTTTAGTTGGCACTGGTGACTGGAAAGAACAGAAGCATCTAGGTCACTCCAAAGCAGCAGCCAAGGGAGCTGCAAGCAGCGCCCCCCACACTGAGTGACTGAACTGCGAGAAGAAATGTTCTCTCTGCTGATATAACCATACATGAAGATGTGTAAACACTGACAGTGGCCACCACTGGCCTACATAGAGAGGTCTAGATACGGCCTAAATAAAGAAGATACCCCAATTCCACGCAACTGCTCATCCCATACATTTTCAGTGCTATAAAGAAAAGCATAAATTGCAATCATTTATCACGCATCTGGTATGTATCTGTGAGACTGACCAACGTGTAGTTGGTGAGATGTGCCTTGGTGGCTAGGATTACATGGAGCTGACGTGAGAAATTTCATAAGCAGATTATCATAAAGGGGCAAACAATGCCAGTGCAATATAATGGAAACCATTCCTCATTTTCACGACCCAGGCATTTCTAAGCTCACTCAGAAAATTCTGGTAGAATCAAGGACTAGGGATAGTAGAGGGATGAAGTGGCATTTGTCTTGTTCAGGTTCTGCCACCAAGGTCAGCTGTCAATGAAAAGGGCTAATGTGGGCTCTTAGGTTCTAGAGAACACAACAAACCCAGAACACTGAACATGGGATCCCAGATAACTTTCAGTTCCAAGTTGTCCCAGAATGATGGGCATAGGACAAGGTTCCAGGGAGGAGCATTATGGACTGTAGCAGCCCTTCCAGGTGGTGACGAGCAGGCACTAAGGAAAAGCCTAATTTCACTGCCCCTCGCTCTAAGGGCCACCAACTCCCTCAGAGAACTGCATGACGGAAGCTTCAAGAATGGAGCTGTACTGTCTAATACTGCCCTCTCAGTGAATTTTATTTAGGCTGCAAGCAATAAAAGGTGGCCAACAATACAGCTTCAGAACTACTCATGGCTTTTTTTATTTTTTAAAAAATTTATTTACTTATTTGAGAGTGAGAGAGAGAAAGCATGAGCAGGGGGAGGGGAGAGGGAGAAGCAGAACCCCTGCTGAGCAGGGAGCCTGATTCCAGAACCCTGGGATCATGACACGAGCCAAAGGCAGAGCCACCTGAGCCAACTGAGCCAACCAGGCACCCACAGAACTGCTCACAGTTTACTGAGAGTTTGAAATGCATATCTGCCCACCAAATATTTATATTTTACTTATTCTCCACTAACAAACCATGCAGTAGGTACATTAAGAGAAATATTAGTAGAAAACATGAAATTATAAATGTAAAAGATCAACAAAGATTTTGTAAAAAGTCTTACTTCATGATGTGATGTAATCTTGGGTCTGTAAACTGGGTTGTCCGGTTATTATGATCTACAAAATATATTCTCCCCGAAACTGTACTTCTGACTTCCCAACCTGGTGGCAGTGGTCCAAGTTCATCACAATTCACACTGTTAAGGTCTCTACCAAAATGGAAGAAAACAGAGAGGTTTGTCCATCTGAGAGTGGAGGTATACGACCAAAACTTCAGTGAGAGGAACCTGGTCAATGCGGCTGTGTTCTGCTAAGAACAACAGTCATGGTGCTACTTACATGCCAAAGTCCTACTGAGTCCAGGCCTCCATGCTGCAAGTGGCAGCAACACCCGAGAGATAAAAATGAGGCTTTCAGAGCCTACAACCATGAGGGAACCTGGTCCCCATCTTCCCCCAGGTCCCACCTAGGGAAGAGCATTTCTTACACGAAAGAGGGCCAAGTAGCTGGAAATAGCTGATTGCTGTCAGAAAACTATTTGAATTTACAAGCTAAATTAAATGCTCAAGGTCACAAAGGTATCTTCACTGAAAAGCTCCCAGAAGCACAAGTTTAAAGTTCCAGGGGACTTATGAAATGCCTTCGAAATCTCCCATTTCTGAGCAGATGCAGCGGAAAGCGGCATTCTCATGCTTTACTGGGCTTTGTTACACAAATGTTTCTGATTCTGACCTCTCGGTTAGTGAGGTCAGTCCAGTCCAGTCACATGGGAGCAGATCATCACTGACCAAGTCACTTGTCTAATTAGCCCAACACCTGACATTTCCTACAGTGGGTACTAATGAGACACCTCATTCATTTGCAGGTAATATTTCTATTCTAATTATAGATACTGAATCTTAAACTTAATAGAGACTCGGGAAGTCAGTGACAGGAAGCTTGTTCTCAATCAAACAAATTATGAAGAGAAAGGAAAGGAGCATTACTAAAAATGTTATTAGGTAGTAATGCTATTCGAAAACAAAACAAAAAATTTGGAAAGGAAGCAAAACAAAGGAAAAGAAAAAAGACTTAACTCCATTATGGGGCAGGGGAGGGGAGGGGAGGGGGTCTCTCTGACCTGGACTCAGGTGTATGGCCTTATAGAAGGAATTCATATAGAAAAGCCTCATCTCCCCTAGCAATGGTCCCCAAGGGACTGAGGCCATAGGGACAGTCAAGTAGAAGAGAGAAAAGGTAATTGAGTCTATTTCCTTTGTAATGTTTTCTCATGGAAAATTTTCAGCACACAAAAAAGTAGAGCGAGACCATCAATGAATAACCAACATTGACAATTACCAGCTCATTGTCCATCTACCTTGAACCTGCCCCCTACCCCCCTACCCAGATTATTTGAAAATCTCAGACATCCTATCATTTCAACCATTGATTATTTTTAGTGGAAAATGAGAACAACACATCTTGAAGGACTCACTGGCTTTTCAAGCAAGAGCACATGTGATTTCATCTAGGGGTGAGGTTCTTTTTCAGTTCCGTGATCTGCTTTCAAGGTATAGGCCTGCTTTCCAAAGGACCCACTTGTGAGACAGCAGGTGCCCATTTACAAAGAGGAGCCTGAAGGGGGCAGCAGGGCTAGGACTCTAACCCAGAGAGCCTGGGTCCGAGACCCGGTGACTCATTCTCTCTGTGAAGCTGCTCTTCTTTCAGCCGGGGGTGGTGGTGGTGGTAGTGGTGTGTGTGTGTGCGTGTGTATGTGTGTGTTATCATCCAGCAGGGAGGTGGGGGGAGTCCCCTTGGACTGCTGGAGAGAGGGCTTTGGCCGTGCATATTTCAGAAGACCTACCTTGGTATCCTGGGGTCATGCCACGTGCTAACTCCAGTCTGCGTGTGCAAAAAGTAAACTTGCCCCTGCACCGTTGTTCTTTGCTCTGCACAAGACATCAGAAGATGCAGGTCAGTTAGATTCAATCCTGAGGAGAGCTTTCAATGAATCCTCAAAGCACAGAGTCTAAGCTTCCTTTCGGTTTTCTTTAAAATCACGGAGAAGAGGACAGTGATTCGCCTCTGATGGACCTGCTAACTTCACAAACCCTGTGCAAGTACTGGGGCAGCTCTCACTGCTCCCTGCTCACACCTGCAGACGTGATGCTCCCCTCCCTCCGCCGCACCCCATGAGTAGCTGGCCATGTCTCTGCCTGGAGACTGATCTCCCCTTGACCACGGTCACCTCCGTCTGCTCTCACTTCTACTATTATTATCTGCATATCTGAATCCTATTCCTCCTTCACTGTGTTCTCCTCTCTGGGGCAGTCATATGATCCCTTCTCTCCCTCGTCCCAGCGCTGTCCTTCCCACATTCAAACCACAGAAGGCTACACCTACCCTCCTCCAGCCCACGCATCATCTAGGATTTTTTTGGTATTCATTTGCCTAAAATTTTCACACGATTGCTAAACTGGGAGAGTAGAGCAATTGCTGACAAATTCATGATGTATCACCGCCTTTTTTATTGGTCTCAATTCTGACACAACCATCGTGTGGCATGGCTCTACACACATCAGCAGTTATGGCACATACCAATTATTTAAAAAAGGGTTTAAAAAACAAACCAGCATAGCCAGCAGGCGAGATGGCAGGGCAAGTTCTCTCACCATAGCCTTCAGGCAGTTCTGGTGACTGATGGCCGTGGGGTCGGTTCTGGGGCGTTTGTAGTGACCCCCGGACCTCAGGATTTCGGAGCCGCTGTGCCTGGAGTCTTTGATCTTGACTCGGAGATTCCACGAACCTACAGTCCCCTCCCCCTGCAGCAGCACCTGTACTGTCAGTGTAGGGGGCTGGCTCCTCCATGAAGCAGCTGAGTGGCCTCCCAGGCCCTGAATCTTCATACACAGTTCTGAAGAGGAGAGGAGGACAGCACACATGGGGACAGTGGCCCAAGACAAGCACCGAAAAAAAACCCCAACTCGACACTCCCCCAAACCCATTTACTGCGCTTTTCTTCAATAAAGATAGATGCCCTCAGTGCCTAGCTGCGTGAAATTCATTCTGTACTACTGAAACATAAAGACAGACTTTTTCACGAGGAAAAGCAGCCAAAGGGAGCCATATGTAAAGTGCCACCAAAGCCACATGCAGGATTCCAACCTCAGGGAGAGCTGAATGATTGAAAACCCAACCTTGCACTACAAGGAGCTCCTGAAATGAGATTTCATTTCTCTTGCTTTAAAATCAAATCCAAATACCCCATTTTCCTTGTTACTTTACTCTATAATAGAACTCCTGGCTATACAAAGTACTGCAATGACTTGGAGTACTCCCCAACATAAATCTCTACCTCCTGAACAATTCCGAAGACAATTTACCTTAACAGGCCATTCCCTTCACGAGTATTCTTAAAAAAACATATTTGAAACATTGAATATTTCCAAATATATACAAATTGAGAGACCATCTCAACAACCATCCCCTACACCCCACCCCTGGAACTCATCACCCAGCTAGAACAATGGCCAGCTCGCAGCTACTCCTCCAATCTCTCCCCTCCAATGGATTATTCTGAAACAAATCCCCAAGTGTTTCCATTCCATCCTTAAATGTTTCAGGATATATCTCAAGAAGATAAGGACCTCTTCCATTATCATGACTAAAAAAAAGGACACCGATTTTCTTTTAATATCATCAAATACCAGTGTCCAAAATTCTTCAGGCAGTAGTCTCATTAATCAAGATCTAAACAAGGTCCCCACACTGCATTTAGTAGGTGTGTCTCTAAAGTCTCTTTTATTACTAATTTGTAGATTCTCTTTCTTTTTTTATTTCTCTTGCCATGTAGTTGTTGAAGACAGAGTTGCCTCCCACACTCTACAGAGCACCCCCTTCTGGATGGTGCTTAGTGCCTTCCCTTGGGACTGGGCAGCCTATTTCCCCATCCTCTCCATCTCCAAGATGTGTGTTAATGTCAGATTACCTCTCTTTTTTGGTGTTTTAGCAACTATTAATGATTACTGTCCAGCTCCACTGAGGCACTGGAATTGCAAAACTGTGATAGTGACCAATGGGTTCTTAAGGCTGGGTTTTTTTTTTTTTTTTTTTTTTAATGTTTTAGGGCTTTTTTCCCCCTGTCATTATGAACTCAAGAATTTTTAATGTATTTGATGTGTTTCCATTCAGTGTAGTTATAATTCTCATTGATGTCCAAACTTCCATCTTTGGCCCATGAAAATCTCCTTCAGTTGGATCCTGAGTCTTGTGGGTGCAACCCCAACTTATCTTTACAGCTTCCCTTATAAAGGAAACTGGACCCTGCCTTGATCCCAAAGTTCTTTCTTGTATCTCAGGCATTCGGCACAAAGGTGTGAAGGCTACTTTCATGGAACATGAGAGCCCAAGGCAGCCAAGACCTGAGTGGGTCACAAGGATACGTACCCTTCATTCTCTACCAGTCCTCTGCAGTCTACCACAGAGCCTCCAGTGCCTATCCTGTCTCGTGTCTGTAAACTGACTAAAACAGAAAAGAACATCTTGCATTAAAATCCAGTGGCATTTCATACAGTTGTAATACAATGAGCCATTCCAAATGTGTAACTTACATACATTATTAGACAAAGCGAGGCACATGTATATACAGAAACACATCTATTCCTAAGGCTCCCAAGTATGAAGCATTTACTCCAATAGCTGCATGCCACTGCATACAGCTTGGAACATTCCTGGTAAATGTGGAGAAGGAGGTGCTGTGTTTTCACATTCCCCACAAAGATAACAGATTCACAAAAGTCACTTCCTCTGAGTGACCTCATTTGTAAAGAAGATCTTGACTTACGCTTAACAAGGACACAGCACTTTCAGTATCTGCGAAGGTCTAGATGAATTTAAATATTTATTCTCTATCCCTACTACGAACAACAGAGACATTTATAGAGTTGCTTCTACTTATTCATTTTTCCCCTGGCACATCACTCCATAGAGAAAAAGAAATCACAAACAAAAAAGTATTAAGTGAGAACTTTCTCATTACGACAATTTTCAGGATGCATACCCACTGTTAATTTATTTGGAGTCAAGTCTCTTCAAGACAATACCTGAAAGTTCTGGTGTCCTAACTCACTCTGGTATGCTGCTGAAACTAGGTTTTCTCCGACTCCTTGCAATGCACACAGTCAACATTTGAATTACCCTAAAATGCTAGTAAGATGGGGTGGATAATAGAACAGGCCACTTGACAGATAAATCGCTTCCAATGGGATAACTCCAGTCAACACTTGGAACTTTAGCACATTGGATTTTCCTCTTCCTACATATTTCAATCCTGACTCTATAAAATCCTATTACATTGAAGTCTTCCGAAGTCATCCTTGCTTTGTACATACACGACAGGGCTTCCTGAAGAAACTATTTCTCAGCTCTTGCATGTGTGGCCACCATTCTTATGTACACTTGGAGGAGACAATGACAAATTAATTATCCATGAATACGGTGTCTACAATTATATTTAAAATTATAACCCAAAATTCTTTTGAAGCCTGGTCATTTTAACTCAACTTGGAATGACGGGATGAAGGGAATTAGATAAAATAATAAAACCACACAAGATGAACGTTTTTAGTGTCGAAAAGATGGCCCCGGATGTGGCTTGTCCTCTGAAATATGTCACCACTGTCAGTGCCTGTGTGTGCTTTCTTGGTGATGAAGCGTTGAATGTTAAAGTCTGTAAAAGCATCTCTTTATACAGATGAGAAAGTTCTTACCCACTATTTGGCCACGAACTGCATCAGTATCTGAGGGATTTAGTTTGCATAGATCCAAACGCTGGTCTGCAAACAAACAATTCAAAACTTAACCCAGGGAAATGTTAACTAGGGAGGAAGGCAGGAATTTGTGTATTCAGTATTCAAAAGAAAAAAAAAAAGATGCCTCATAAGCCTTCTTCAGTTGTATTGAGAGGCAGAAAAGCATTTGGTTCTTACATCCAGTATCTTTTAATCTGCTGATGGCATTGGAGAGTAGGCGCACACAGCCCAGAAAGCCAGCTCCCTGCTTCTTGTGGATCTTCTTGTGGTTCCACACGCTGATGGTTATAGAATCAGTTTTCCCAACATACCTGAAAATACGCAAATTCCTTTTTAATTGTCTTTCTGCATTATGATAGCTCACTGAGATTTACTCTGATTGACTTGTTAGTACAAAGGAGTCCTTTTAAAATGGTGGTGGCTCTCTATTCCACATCTAACAGGCACTCAATAAATATACATCTCCTTACTTCAATGGTTAAGGAAAAGGACAACGGCCAGTTATATAAGAAGCAAATATACATAAACTAGATTTATGTATTATAAATACATAAATCTAGATATATTATTTATTATTTATTATTATTATCATGAAATGATGATAATCTTAACAGAGATTCACCCTATTTTCATAGTTCCAAAGGACAATGACATTATTCATAAATTCCCAACAACTAGGCTTAATGTAGAATACCAGTTTGCAACAAGGGCCTACTTATAAACCCACGGATCCACCCAAAGCTCACTGAAGAGTACTAAGACTTTATACCCCTCCTATTCACCATGCAAATCAACCACAGAAGGCAGCTTTCAAGACAAGGGATGACAACCACTTTCCAAGCCACTTAGGATTCTTGAGTCTAACTGAAATGGGTCTTGGAATCCAGTTACGAAAAATCCCACCGAAAACTCAGTGCAATCTGTATCCTACAAAACCAAGAATCACTCCACGTTCCTTCAATCAAAGTTTCTTACCAGGGACATGAAAACGAAGGTGTGTATAAAACAGTGGCTTTCAAAGTACAATCCATCTTATGAATGAATGTAAGAAATTGTCTGATGGTTGCATAGGCTTACACACATTCAACCACCCCAAACTATATTTTCTCTTGTAGAAATATATTTGTACTAAAAAGTGGGATTTAAAAAAATAGAGATACATATAATACATATTTGCATAATAAATATGCATGATAATAATGCATTTTTTATTTTTATTATTTTTTAATAATGTATTTTTCAAAAGATTTTATTTGTAAGTAATCTCTATGATCAAAATAGGGCTTGAACTTACAACCCCAAGGTCAAGAGTCCCATGCTTCCACCAACTGAGCCACAATATGCATTTTTAAAATAAAATTCTAGGGGTGCCTGGTTGGCTCAGTTGGTTAAGCATCTGCCTTTGGCTCAGGTCATCATCCTAGGACCCTGGGATCAAGCCCCAAGTCAGTCTCCACACTCAGCATGGAGTCTGCCTCTTCCTCTCCCTCTGGCCCTCCTCCTCTGCTCCTGCTCTCCCTCACTTTCTCTCAAATAAATAAATAAAATATTAAAAAAAACTAAAAGTACAGTAAAAACTCTACAACCAGGTTTGGAGTCTCACTGGAAAAGATAAAAAACAAAAAAGAGTAGCATATAGAAGACCTGAACTATGGCCCTTTTTTCCTGTTAGGATGGCCAGGAGATTGAAAAGTCTGAACACCACAGTTATGGAAGCAAACCATAAAAATCCACGAAAATGTCAAATGTAAGAACTTCCAAGTACACAGATTCTAAAATAAGGCAGTATGTATTCATTTGGCTGTCCACTTTTGTTATCAGTAAGAAATCAGTGAATCACTTTTATCTTTATTATTAAACATTTATCTTAAAAGCTAGATACCTACTTTCCTGGGGTTCCCCAAAAGGCTTATAGAATATTCAACTCACAGATCGTAGTGCTGGTTCCATTTTGGGTCCAACGTGTTTTTCACAGTGTCCGTTGAGTGGCACTGCCCAGATCCATCCACCACAATCTTTGCAAAGGGGTCAGGGAGTCCTACAGGAGAAGGAACAGCCACATCTGGATGAGACTACAGATCCCTCCATGTGACACAGAACACAATCTTCCAGGCTACAGAGAGCTTCCCAAACATCTAATTTGGTGAAGATCATCCTGGTGCATTTTATTCTCTAATTTAGGGTTAGTCTGATCAGAAAAATAAGTTATTGTTAGTTAGCTTTCTAATTTGGTGAAGATCATCCTGGTGCATTTTATTCTCTAATTTAGGGTTAGTCTGATCAGAAAAATAAGTTATTGTTAGTTAGCTTTCTAAGCAACCAAGTATGACAGGACTCTCAGATTTTGAGAGGCTAGAAAAAGATAAAATACACTTAAATTCAAAATTTCATTTCTGATCACTGAGTGAGCTAATTAAATGGAAGAAAAGGGATCTATAATTAATTGTCTTTAACCCTTCTAAAAAAGAATACCTAGAAATCTTTACTGATATTTTGTCTATTTTATCTATGGACACAAGTATTCACCAAGTCTTAATCAGGTAGGTTCCTAAATGGTGGCATCTGAATCACACACATCTATTCGATCAGAGAGGTGGCAAGACAGGGGCCTTTGGAGACCCACCAGTTGGGAGTCACTACTCAGGAGCTTCCTAACTTCTTGAACAGAGCCTGTGAGCCTAAGTTGAAAGTGTAAAAAATGTCACTTAAGAACTGAGCAGCATTCTTGCAAGGAGGAAGAGTGGAGAACGTCATGCTGCCAGCACCCACCTTATAGTAGGTTAATTTCTTAAGGGGTGATTTCTTCCTTCAGAAAAAGATCCTCTATTTTTTTTACGCTTCCTGTCATTATGAGGCTTTCAAAATGTGCTTTAATTTCTAAAATTCAACTTAACAATTTGACTCAAACCCAGCTATTCTATAGAAAAATGTCTCTTGTGAATTTGAGCTGAGAACACTTCATCCAACCCAAAGCAATGTATTAGTGGGCGGAAAGACAGAAAACAGGGTGTGGCCGGAACAGGGAGCAAGAGAGATCATTTTTCTTGTAGGAGTTATAAACTCCATGCCTGGCAGCTAAGGAGCCTTGCATTGTAGTCAACTTGGAAATGAAGTGTGTCAAACCACGGAGCTATGTGCGAAAGGATCGGACTCTTAGGGAAACATTCTCGGGGGTTTTTAAAAAGTTTATTGCAAGAACATGTGAAGAGTATTAAAATTATAAAGGAGCAAAAGCAGGTGGGTACTTACTGAAGAAGTCTTTCTTTGCAAGGTTCTTGGCACATAATACTGAAAACAAACAGAAATCTAGGGTTAGCATTTAGGGAGAAGATGTTCCCAACTAGTTGCTAGGGAGTGCCTTGTGTTGCCCGCCCCAACCGGCCCCCAATTAATGTGTCAAAGCCCTAACCCCAATGTGATGGCGTCTAGAGGTGGGATCTTTGGGGGTGCTCAGGTTTCAATGAGGCCATCAGGGTTGGGCCCTCTGTCGGGATTAGTGGCCTTATAAGAAGAGACCCCAGAGCTTGTTCTCACTCTGCTCTCCTTGAGAGGACACAGCAAGAAGGCAGTCATCCCTATGCCAGAAAGAGGGCCCTCACCAAGACCCGAAACTGCCAGCGCCTTGATCTTAGGCTTTTCCAGCCTCTAAAACTGTGAGAAATAGATGTTATTTAAGCCAGGTAGTCTATGGCATTGTTTTATAGCAGCACAGACAACTGAGATATGAGTCTATATTTGCAATAGAAAAAAATATTCTAGAAATTATCTTTGCCAATGATCGGCTTTCAAGTTTAGTGCTACATTAAACTAAAAAACCTGACACGTAACTAGAAAGTATTTTCTCCTCCAATTGGGAATCAACTATAACAAGTTAAAGATTTAATTTAAGTTTTAATTTAAACTTTAAACCTTAAACACATATAGATTTATCAATATGCTCTTATAACTGCATAGGATCACATGAATGCCATTTTGGTTGTTTTTTTTTTTTTTAAAGATTTTATTATTCATGAGAGACAGAAAGAGAGCGAGAAAGAGAGAGGCACAGGCACAGACAGAGGGAGAAGCAGACTCCATGCAGGGAGCCCGATGTGGGACTTGATCCTGGGACTCAGGATCACGTGCTGAGCCGAAGGCAGATGCTCAACAGCTGAACCACTCAGGCGTCCCGAATACCATTTCAAATTAAGACCTACAATATTTACTTTATGGCTACTGCTAATAGAAACAAAAGGAACTGTGTATTTTGCACATTCAGATAAATAATAATTTTGCAAATGCTAGAGAATGGAAAGCAAGCGGAGATTGATAGAAAATATGGGGCCACCATCAAGTATTGTGAAAAACAAATGAGAAAGTGCGTATTAAGAATTTAGCACAGGGGTGCCTGGGTGGCACAGTCAGTTAAGCATCTGACTCTTGGTTTCAGCTCAGGCTGTGATAGGTGGTGAGATCAAGCCCCGAGTTGGGCTCTGCAACTAGCGGAGATGTACTCTCCCCCCTACCCGCTGCCTTTGCCCCTCCTGCTCATGCTCCCTTTCTCTCTAAAATAAATAAATAAATCTTAAAAAAAAAAAAAAGAATTTTGCACAATGCTGGCATATAGAGAGAATACAATAAATGCTATTGTTATTTTAATAATGAGATGGCATCCAGCTACTGTGAAGAAATTTTGTCACCAGTTCTGTTACATGATGAAAGCTACTGTGACAAGGGAAAATTACACCAATGTCACTTTTATAGCGCTTCACAAATTTTGCCAGTTTTTAAGAATATAACCTTTTATTTTTAAATATATTTTATGAAGATATATTCATATATATTGTTCTGCAAATTTTCACTTGGTATATTTTTATGTAACAGCATTATCAGATACAATTCATACACTACATAATTCATCTATATAATGCATATAATTCAATGGTTTTTAGTATATTTGCAGGGTCATACAACCACCACAATCAATTTTAGAACATTTTCCTCATCCCCCAGAAGAGATTCCACACCCATTAGCAGTTATTCCTCAACTACCCCCACCCCACTCCTAGGCAACCACTCATCTACTCTAGGTCTCTGTGGATTTGCCTTTTGAACAGTTCATAAAAACAGAATCCTACCATACATGGCGTTTTGTGACTGGCTTCTTCCACCATACATGTTTTTAAAGTTCACCCATGTAGCAGCATGAATCAGGACTTCATTCCTTTTCATAACTGAGCGATACCCCTTTGTACGGATAGACCGCATTTTCTTTATCCATTTGTCAGTTGAGAGACATTTGGGTTGTTTCCAATTTTTGGCTATTGTGAATAAACTGTGGTATAGACCTAAATTTTATTTCTCCTGTTGGGAACCTATAAGCCGTCATGTCTAACATTTTAAGGAAGTGCCAGACTATTTTCCACAGCATCTGTACTATTTCATAGTCCCACCAGCAGCTCTGAGGGCTCCGATTCTCCACACCCTAATACTTGTTATTGTCTGTCTCTATGGTTTTTCATCTCTGTGGTTTTAATTTGCATTGCTCTGATGACTAATGACTTTGAGCATCTTTTCATGTGCTTATTAGCTATTGGCAAATCTTCTTTGGAGAAATTTCTATTTAAATTGTTTTGCCTATTTTTTAATTGGCTGATTTGCCCTTTTCTGTGAGAATTATTCTAAATATATAGATATCTATAGATAAGATATCCTTATCAGATATAGGATTTACAAATATTCTATTCTGTGGGTTTTCGCTTTCTTGATGATGTTCTTGAAGCAACAAAGTTTTTAATTTTGAGGAAATCCAATGCATCTATTTTCTTTGGTTGCTTGTGCCTTTGGTGTCATGTTTAGGAAGGCTTTGCCTAACCAATGGTGTTAGAGATTTACTCCTATATTTCTTTCTAAGAGTTTTAGTACTTTTAGCTTCTTTACGCTTTTAACTTATTTATTTTTTTTAGAGATTTTATTTATTTATTCATGAGAGACACAGAGAGAGGCAGAGACATAGGCAGAAGAAGTAGGCTCCCTATGGGAAGCCTGATGCAGAACTCAATCCCAGGACCCCACGATCACAACCTGAGCCAAAGGCAGAGACACTCAACCACTGAGCCACCCAGACGTCCCTACACTTTTAACTCTTAACTAGACAATTTAGGCTATGATCTATTTTGAGTTCATTTTGTGTGTAATGTAAAGAAGGGATCCAACTTCATTCCTTGGCAGGTGGATATCCAGTTTTACCAGCACAATTTGTTGAGAAGATTATTCCTTCCCCATTGACTTGTCTGGACCCTTGCTGAAAATTAATTCCCTATAAATGTGAGAGCTTATTTGTGATCTTTCAAATCTAGTGCATTGATCTACATGTCTCTCTTCATGCCATTACCACACCATTTTGATTACTGTCTTAGTCTGTTCAGGCTACTATAACAAAATACTATAGATTAGGTAGCTTATAAACAATAAACATTTACTTCTCACAGCTCTGAAAGTCTGAGATCAGGATGCCAGCATGATTTGGTGAGGGTGCTCTTCCAGGATGCAGACTTCTTGTAAATCCTCAGCAGAAGGGGCTAGGGATCTCTCTGGAATCTATTATAAGGCACTAATCCCATTCATTAAGGTTCCACTCTCATGACTTAAGTACTTCCAAAGGCCTCACCTACTAATACCATCACCTTTGGGAGGGGTGGGGGGGACCAAACAAACATTCAGACCATAGTAATTACCATAGCTTCATAGTAAATTTTGAAATTAGGAAGCATGAGTCCTCTAACATTGTTCTGTTTCAAGATTGTTTTAGCTATTCTGGATCTGTCAAATTGTCATGAATTTTACGATCAGCTTGTTAAACTGGCGGGGGGGGGGGGGGGGGGGGGAGGACCCAACAACCTGAAATTTGATAAGGACTTCACTGGGTCTGCAGGGAATGTGGGAGTGTTCTTAGTGTCAGCTAAGAATCTTAAAACTTCTACTCCATTAACATGGGATGCCACCCACCTTACCAGTTCATTTAAGTCTTCTTTAATGTTTTGTAATTTTCAGAATATAAGTTTTGTATTTATTTTATTAAACATATTCCTATTTTAATGATTTAAAAATATTTTTATTTAATTGAGAGCAAGAGAGAAAGAGTGAACGAGGGGAGAGGGAGAGGCAGAGAGAAAGGGAGAAACAGACTCCCTGCTGAGCAGAGAGCCTAACTTGGGGCTGGATCCCAGGACCCTGAGATCATGACCTGAGCCAAAGATCGATGTTTAACCAACTAAGGCACCCAGACGCACTCCCACACACACCAAGTAATTTAATATTTTGGGTGCTGTTGCAAATGGAATTGTTTCCTTAATTACATTTTAAGATTGTTCATTTCTAGTGTGCAGAAATATAACTGATTTTGTATATGCAGTTTGTGTTTTACAACTTTGTTGAATTCATTTATTAGCTCTATTACTTTTATTATTTTGAATTTTCTGTATAAAAATCATACCACCTGCAGATATAGTTTTACTTCTTCCTTTCCAATCTGGATGCCTTTTATTTCTCGTGCCTAACTGCCCATTACCTTCAATACAATACTAAATAGCAGAGGTGGGCATTTATCTTGGTCCTGATCTTAAAGGGAAAGCATTTAGACTTCTGACCACTGAGTATGATGTTAGCTGTGGGGGTTTTTGTAGATGTCCTGTATTTGGCTTGGGAAGTTCCCTTCTATTTCTTGTTTATTGTTTTTATCATGAAGCACTGTTAGCTTTCATCAAATACTTTTGCTGTGTCTACTAGGATGATCATTTAGTGTTTGTCCCATATTTATTGGTATAATATAGTACATTAAGTGATTTTCAGATGGTAAACCAACCTTGGATTCTGAGATAAATTCCACTTGTATGGTGCATAAATCCTTTATGTGCTGCTGTATTTGGTTCACTAGTAAGTTGTCAAAATTTTTTGGTCTATGTTTATAATGGATATTGGTCTATAGATTTTTTATTTGTATCAGGATGATGATATTGACTTCATAAAATGGGTTGAAAGGTGTTCGTGTTTTTCTTTTTTTAAGATTTTATTTATTCATGAGACAGAGAGAGAGAGAGAGAGAGGCAGAGACACAGGCAGAGGGGGAAGCAGGCTCCATGCAGGGAGCCCAACGTGGGACTCGATCCTGGATCTCCAGGATCAGGCCCTGGGCTGAAGGCGGCGCTAAACTGCTGAGCCACCCAGGCTGCCCTTGTTCTTTTTTTTTTTTTTAAGTGAAGAAATGATATTCATTATTCTTTAACATTTAGTAAAATTTGCCAATAAGCCATCTAGGCCTGAATTTTTCCTTTGTGGAAAGTGTTTTCAATTACGTATTCAGATTTTTCTTTTCTTCTTGAATCAGCTTTGGTAGCTTGTGTCTTTCTAGAAATTTGTCAGTTTCACCTAGGTTATCAGTTTCTTGGCATACAGATGTTTACAGTATCCCCGATAATCCGTTTTATTTCTATATAGTCAATTGTAGTATTTACTCTTCAGCAAAATCTTTATCCCCTTCTTTCCCAATGGACAAGGACATGGACATACACATTACAAACACACACACATACTCTCTCTTTCTCTTTAGTCTTTTTTGTGGATAAATCATAATTTATTACAGCTCCTGCTGCTGTTTTGTTTCTGTAATTACAAAAGTAATACTTACCAAAAAATGAAAACTTGGAAATGCATAAGTAGAAAATGCATGACCCTGATATCTCATTAACTCTTTGCTCAGGATTCTCCTGGCTACTTTCACATGCTTATTATTCCCACTGAACTTTAGAATCATCTTGAGCAAGTTAAAAAAAATTACTTCATAAATAAATTTGAGGGAATTTATCTCTTTACAGTACTGAGCATTCACATTCTTGAACATAGTATATTGATTCATTTACTAAATTATTCTTTCATGCTCTTAAGTGAAGTGTTATAGTATGTGTGTGTGTGTGTGTGTGTGTGTGTTATAGTATTTCAAAGTTTTCCACATTTCTAATTGGGTTTATGCTTAAGCGATTTTTGGTAGTGCCTTGAGTGGGAGTGTTCCTTTCACTGTATTTTCTGTTATTTGGATATAAGAAAGCTATTAATTTTCTTATGTTAATTTAAAATCACCCATCTTTTGCAACTCCTCAATGGATCTGTAATGTTCTTTCCTTCCACTTCTCTTTTCTTTCCCAAATGTGAATGTCTCAAAGGCTCTCACATCAAACTCAAATGTCCAAAACTGAAGTCAAAATCTTCCCACTGCCTAAAAACCTGGTCCTCTCCCAGGATCCATTACTCCAGATATCATCAGCTAAACCCGTCAGTTGCTTAAGTCAGAAATCTATGTGTCATGCTTTTACTTATTGAGCTCTTTCAAATGTCTTGACTCTTCACCATCTCCACCCTTGTTCAAATCCCCATCAGCCATCACCTGGTAACCTTTCCAAAATTTAAATCTCCCGTATCTTTCCACACTGGGTTCTCATTGCAAAACTCCAGCCCTGTCATACTCTGACCGCAACCTACTACTTCACCTCTTCAGCCTCAAACATTATCCACCAGCTCCAGCCCTTAGTTTTTCTCAGGTGCTGGTGGTTGGGCTGCTTTCAACTGGAAGAATTCTGCTCGCATCTCAAAAAGATGAATCTTTGTTCATATTTACAAGACTAGTAATGTTTTGATTTAAAGCTCATTCCAGTGGAATTTGATTACATCATAAAGTGGAGAAGGTCTCGATAGTGTCAGCAAAGATAATCTTGCCTCCATTTTGTGATCATTTAGGGCCATACTGAATCTAGTCTGGTTAATGGAATTATGATTCCTCCTACTAGAATAATTTTGTTATCTTGTCCACTCTAGGGGATAAAATGATAAAATGTAATTTACTACAGTGTAACATCCCACTTTATTTAGAGCTACCACTCATTTTTAGACACCAGTTCTGAGTGAGCTTTGGAGGACACCACAATGAACAGAAAATGAGCTTCTTTCCCTCGGCATAGAGACCACCACCTGGTTGCTTTGACTCCAACTCTCACGTGCCCCTCTGCTTTGGACACAGCATGTGTCTTACCATCCCAGAATTTCCTAATCATATCCCAGAATATCCTTATGTTGGGAATAAGTAAAGAGTAAATTACATAATATTCGCTTTGCATCTAAAAATACATGGAAAGGAAGTGCTAACTTGAGGTATGTTCTGTTAGCAGACAACCTCTTTACCAGGTCCTCAACAAAGGCAATTTCCCCAAAACACTACTTGTGGTTTCACCCACCCTCAGGACAGGCTGCAACGGCACAAATTTAGTACTTTATTATAATAACCAACTGAAGGAAAGCTCTAATTTGTGTCATTATCTCCACTATTTTTCTCTTCTCCAAGGCTAGAGCCTCTAGCTATCATTTTGATTCCTCCCTCCTCCTATATTTACATGTGTCACCGGGTCCTAGCTTTTCCTTCTTCTGAGTATCTCTTGAATTTGCCCTTTCCCCTAATTTTGTACCCAGTCTCTCACTGGTGGCTTCACTGGCTCACAGTTTAATGGAAGAGGAATGGCACCCTCCCTCCTCCAGCTTCTCCAGGCCACATGATGTTCGGCCACCAGATCCATCTTCTGAGATCAGACAAGATCGGGCACGTTCAGGGTGGTGTGACCGTAGATCAGAGCCATCTTTTGAAATGCTGTTTTCATGTTCTGAGGCCCCCAAAAAAGCTCCAATGGGTCTGTATTGTATCTTCCTGCCAATCTAAACAACTTCCTGGGTTCTAAAGTGTCCCATTCGCTGGTATTCCTTGCATTTCTCACCATTCTTCAGAGCACAGCTTGGTTCATCATGCCCTCCTCCCACCCTAGCCAGTACCACCTGGAAGCAACCATTCTTGCTTCTCAACCAACCCAACAATCCTCTCCTTTTGCTCTGTTTCATCTTCACTGTTCAGGCTGAGGCTCCTTTCTCAGCGAAGCCTCATTCAGGCCAGTGTTTCTGGAATGTCACTCTGTGGTAATGTTTCTACCAGTGCCACAGTGAAGCCAGTGAGGCCAATATGGTGAGAAGTTTGTAAAAACGGAACAAAATCATTTTAAGTGCCTGTCCTTTGTTCTGGTGTTATGTCTTCTCTGTATTTTTTCAGGTTACAATATCCTCTCGTCTTTAACGAAGTGAGGTAAAACAGGGATAATCTCACCAATGACTAGGTAAAATAAAAAGCTGGCAATTTGCTGTTGAAAACTACATTTACTGCTCCAACCACCGGCCACCCATTCCCTCTTGCTGTTCCTATTTACGCTAAGAACCAAATGGCTGAGCAGTCCATTACTTTTCACACAGGTAGGCTTTTGTCCACCCAGGTAAATGATGTTCTCCTCAGACAGGGTTTCGTGTGGAACAGGCCCCTCAACAGCCACGTAACACAGACCGTGATGAGTAAGAAAGAAAGACCCGACAGAGTAATAAGGCTACAAACACAGAAGGTATTTGAATTACATATAACATCTAAGTAAAATGCTCATCTATTAGAACATATAATTTGCCACACAGGAGAGCTGCCCACAACATGCACTGAAGTATATGGTTAGCTGTCTACCTCACCGAGCTCTTCACTCTGAAACACGCGTTTTTTTTAATCAACTTAGGGGAAAATTCTTCAAGCTACAAAAAAAAAAAAGGGAGAAAAACGGAATCCCTGCTAAAGGCAAAGCAGAAGGTTTCCTAGTCAATGTGTCACCAGCATGCCACTTTGCAGGCCCTGAACCAGAGTCACTCACCTGTCAACTCTCATACAAGCTTAAGAAATCCTCAAATTTGCATTAAGAGGGGGGGAAAAAATCACATTTCAGTTACATCAACAGACAGACTCAAAATGCCCAAACCTTTAAATCCATATAGAACTGAACTCTGTGCCACTGTTTGCTTCATGGAATAAACAACTTTTCCCAATCCTTCTCCATAAGCTTACACACACACACATACACACACACGTTTCCACTATTCACACACCATCAGGTGATATAATGATTTCTTCTTTGCAGGGAAAATTGTCCAAGTGACTCAAATACATTTTAGCAGCCACCAACCATCCCAACCGGCTTAGTAGCCGGGGGGACTCTCGTAAAGTACAATCCTTAGACGGATTTCTAAGCACCTCCTTGCTTAAAATACGAGTGTTGCAGCTTCATCTTCTATAAATGTATTAAATTAAGAGATAAACGACAAAATTGTGTGAATTATTTGAACTCTAAGTGTAGCAGAGCTCGCTCATACCCCCAAACCCTGCAGGGTAAGGTGGGGCTGCCGCGACAGAAATTGTGCCCTCCTCCCCACCTCACCCCCCCACCCCACCCCAACCTGCCAAATACACACACACACACACACACACACACACACACACACACACCAGCCGCAGCAGAGCTTGGCTCCAGGGACTAGAGGATCTGCCTTCTCCTCTGCCTGCCACTATGGGTCCCCACCAGCAGCAATACCAACACCCACTTTATGACTTGAGAGGCTCAGAAGCTCTTTTAAGTATGTTACTCCCTACCTGTTCCTTAGAGGATGAGGCAAGCAGACATACAGGGCAGGTGTCATTTTTTTCCACTTTATTGGCGAAAATGATTAAGATTCAGAAAGATTTAGTAGCCATCCCCACCTTCAACCTTCAACTCCATTCCATCCCATATTATGCTATCACAGCAGCATCCCAGCTGTCACCAGTTTTTTTTTCTTTTTTTTTAATTGGAGTTCAATTTGCCAACATATAGCATAACACTCCATGCTCATCCCATCAAGTGCCCCCCTCAGTGCCCGTCACCCAGTCACCCCCACCCCCTGCCCACCTCCCTTTCCACCACCCCTTGTTCACTTCCCAGAATTAGGAGTCTCTCATGTTCTGTCTCCCTCTGATATTTCCCACTCATTTTCTCTCCTTTCCCCTTAATTCCCTTTCACCAGTTTAAAATTAAATCCTCTACTTGTATGCTGCTTCCTATCTGTTTCTCCCTTACAGAAATGTACTGGAACAAGGAACTATGTCTTTTATATTCACCCTTGTATCCAGAGCTTGGTATGGTGCCTAGCACATAGAGGTTACCTTTAACATGTTTACTGAATAAATTATTTACTTATTTATTAAATCCATTATTCTTCTTCCTTTTTTTTTTTTTTTTGAGAGACAGAGAATGTAAGCAGGGAGGGACAGAGGGAGGGAGAGAGAGAATCTTAAGTGGGTGCCACATGAAGCCCGATGAAAGACTCAATCTCAGGACCCTTAGATCATGACCTGAGGCAAAATCAAGAGTCACATACTTAACCAACTGAGCCACTCAGGTGCCCCTTGTAAAAACCTTTTTTTTTTTTCCTTAACTATTCACTAGAACATAAACACCAAGAAGGCAGAGACTATCCTCCTGAAACATTACATTCCTGCCACAGAGCACAGGGCCTAGCATAAGTTAAATGCTCAGTAAATGTTTGTTGAAATAAATGAGTAGGTGCTTGAATGGAAAGGATGAATGAAGGAGATAATTTCGCCAGAGCCTCTGCTGTGGTCTGCCTGCCTGCCACCCTCACACTCATCTGGGAGCCCCGGGCCTGGTGGCTTTATGTACACAATTGCCACCCAACAGATCCTGTTCTTTGGAACAAATTTATGCTATTTCTTAAGCATAAGAGCATAAGGGCCATCGGATTGACATGCTATTTCTTAAGCATAAGAGCATAAGGGGCCATCGGATTGACCCCTGTAGTTTCAAGCCAGAGGTAATATTCCAATGAGGGAAAAATAAAGTAGATGTCAAAACACCAGTGATAGAAGTCCAAGGGGCATTTGGAACTTTTCATTTGAACAAAGCCCTCATTAACAAACAAAGTCATTTTTACATCTTAAGGGGTAGTTTTCAGAGATTGATTAGGCCACTGCATTCCAAGATCTATATAACATATTTAATTTTTAAATTTTGATCTTAAAGTGTTGTTTTTCTTAACACCCTAGATTTGCCCCTACAGAATAGACAGGAGGAAGACTCCTTCCTGCGGGAAAAATGGACAAAGCCAGCCTGACGGGAAGCAATTTCCAAAGCTACTGTTGGCTTCTGTTTGAGTTCTTCCCAAGCATCACAGGCTAGACACTGCATCTCATTTAAAGTCTCTTTCACTTCCAAATCATGTATTTGTCTTAAATCAACCAAATGGAATGTTTTTAAACCATGAGAGTGGACCAGAAGCATCAAGGATCAGGGTGACTTTACATGTGGAAGCATATATCCTTGCCTTAGAACACAGGAAAATCCAGGTTGTTATTAGAGAAAGTTTTATCTAAATATTTAAGGTTATATTCCACAAGTAATCAGTTCCTAGATCAGGTAATTACCAGTGTTGTCTCTCTAAACATGTTTGTTTTTCCTTTCAAATGTCCTCATTCAAATGTCATACACAATGACACTTCTTCAAGTGACACTAACTTCAACACTTGAGCCCCCAGAGTGTGGTATCTCAGATCCTGAAACGCACATGGTGATTTGGCAACCAGGAGCTAAGGGAGCATTTTGCAACGTGAGCTTCCAAAACCATTCTGGCAAGCAGACTACCTCCCAGGCAACCATCTGGCCAAACACCTCCAGTGAAACCTATCCATGGAATCTAAGGGGAGTCTGGAAGATTTGGAAACTTTGTCATTGCTTTGTGAAACTTCATTTATTTTTTTTTTAAGATTTTATTTATTTACTCATGAGAGAGACAGAGAGGCAGAGACAGCCAGAGGGAGAAGCAGGCTCCCTGAAGGGAGTCCGATGCGGGACTTGATCTCAAACCCAGGACCGTAGGATCACAACCAGAGGCAAAGGCAGATGCTTAACCACTGAGCCACCCAGGTGCCCTGCTCTGTGAAACTTTAAAAATACAACCTAAGTAAGTGCCTTTAGTGTAAAGACAGCAGCTAAAATTTATTGAATACTGACCAGGTAAGTATATTAAGTCTCTGACACACATGATTGCATTTATTCAACACCACAATTCCATGAGGTAGTTACTGTCATTATATTCATTTTCCTGATGAGAAAACGAAGGCTTTCAAAGATCACATAACTTGACTGCCACCTCCCCAAGGCAGGCTCTGAGCAGTGAATCCATTTATTCACTTAACAAATGTTTGGTGATCACACACGACAGGTGGAGCTAACCCTGTTCTACCTCTGAAGATTCCACGAAGCACAAAAAAACTCTGGTGCTTGCCCTCAGGTTACTTTCTCAGGGTTTGACCTTTAAGAAAAGTAAATTAACTTTTTTAATTTTTTGTAACAATTGCTTAAGACCAACTTCTCCAGCATGGACTATCTTCCTAAGGTTATATAATATAAAATAAAACTCGACGTTGTCAGGAAGGAAATGGATTTTAACCCCAAAAGGGCTGTCATTAAGTAAATTATATCTGATCGTCATCCTAGAAGGAAAGAAAAAAACTCTATTAACAGGAGATGATCCAAGGTTAATAGGGAAGAGAACCCAAATATCCAAACATCCTCACCTACTTGACTCCTTAAAAAAATCCCTTAACACAAAATGAAGCTGTGTTCTTCTGATGAAACCATTGTAAAGGTGATAACCACTGAGAGTGAAGGAAATTGAAGGATTTAGGGAGAAGAAAGGCAGAAATAAGCAAATTAGTCTACAACCTGATCATCAGACCAGACATAAAACAAACAGGTAAGGGGGAAAAAGTAATAATTAACAAATAATAGCAGGAGAAAGTTCTCTGAGCATTTCCTCTCCTTCAGTTACTAAGCTGACAAATGAGACTTTATTAATTTGCTGCATTGAAAGGTTAACAGAAAACTTTAGAGTGAGAACAAAGTTTAACAAGGTAACACATTACAAATATCTCCATGCATGGTTATGAAAAACCCATAATCTTCTAGAACAAAGTCCCTTATAATTTCTTCCTGATTTATCATTTTATAGCACCAAGTTCAATAGCACTGAAGTATTTAAAGGTATTATTTTCTATGATTTTATCATAAAATCTGTTATAATTACTTAGCTAATCATTACTTGGATCATGGGATAAGTCAAGGCAAAATCATTACACTCAATTTAGTCAAGAAAAATAAAAGCTCAGGAGATTGAGCAACTTGCTCAAAGTGACCCAGCAAAAGTTAGTGATGGACACAAGAGCTTGAGCCAACTATGAATTAAAACCACAGAATTCACTCAATTAAGCTCCTTCATTAAGACCACTGAATGGTAAGAAGGAAACCATCCGTTACAACATTAAAATTTTCAATTCAATGTGGCCAACACTAGATTCATAAGATCATTTAAAATAGAAAAAAAAAAAATCTGGGGCACTTGGTGGCTCAGTTGGTTAAATGTCTGACTCTTGATTTTGGATGCGGTCATGATCTCAGGCTCGTGAAATTGAGCCCTGTGTTGGGTTCCACACTGAGCCTGGAACCTGCTTAAGATTCTCTTTCTCGGGCGGCCCCAGTGGCGCGGCGGTTTAGCGCCACCTGCAGCCCAGGGCGTGATCCTGGAGGCCCTGGATCGAGTCCCGTGTCAGGCTCTCTGCATGGAGCCTGCTTCTCCCTCTACCTGTGTCTCTGCCTCTCTCTTTCTCTCTCTCTCTCTGTGTCTCTATGAATGGATGAATAAAATTTAAAAAAAAAATTCTCTTTCTCCTCTGCCCTTACCCTTAGCCTGCTCTCACTCGCTCCAATAAATAATCAATTAATCAATCAATCATGACCCAGCAATTCCACCTTTAGGTATGTAATCAACAGAAATGTACACATATACATATGTTCACCACATAGAATGGTTATAGCAGCAGTCAGCAATAGCCAAAGGCCAAGAACCAATGATTAGATAGCCATCAACAGTATAACAAAGAAGCTGTAGTATTCATAAAATGAAATATTATACAGCAGTGAGAAACAAATGACAACTATACACAAAATTAGGAAGGAATCTCATAAACATGGTATCGAATGAAAGATACAACATATATTATACAATGCCATTTATACAAAGCACAAAATCAGACAGAACTAGTATACACTGTTGAAGTCAAGTATGATTAACCTTTAGCGGGGACAAGGTTGGGACTAGAAGGGATCCTTGTCTGGAATACAAGGCTCTGTCTCCTGATTTGGGTGCTGATGACAACTGTGTGCTTGGTTTGTGAGAATTCAGTGAGTTATACACTTAAATATTTATAAATCAATCATGAAAATCATCAGAACAGAATAGAAAGTCCAACTATAGACCCATAGGTATAAGATCAAGTTGATCTGCATCAAAAGTGCTGAGATATTCAATGAGGGAGATAAAAGGGATAGTCTTTTCCAGGCTGGAAAAGGGATGTCCAGTTACCCAATTGGAATAAATAGGATATCCTTAGAATAAAAATAAACAACCTTTAACTCTTTCCTCACATCATACACAAAAATGGGCCTGAAATGTTTAAGTCTCTGCTCCATTAGGTACCACTAAGAAATTAAAAAGGCATTTTTCAGGGAAAAATCTTCACAATACATATATCTGATAAATGATTTATATGAAGAATATATAAAGAACTTACAATGCAATAATTGAAAGGAAAAACAGCCCAACTTAAAAACTGGCAAAGAAAAGTGGGATACTTCCTGAAGATATCAGATGGTTGGGAAGCACAACGAAATATGGTAAACAGCACTAATCATCAGTGAAACGCACATGAAAACTACAATAAGGTGTCACTACACAGCCACAAGAATAGCTAAAATTAAAAAGACTGACAATACTACGGTGTTGGGGAGGGTGTAGAAGAATGTAGCTGGTGGAAGTATAAATCAGAACAGCCACATCGGAGAACTGTTTAGTGGACATGTACCCTATGACCTAGCAATTCTACTCCTAGATTCCTGTCCTTATGAAAACATAATAGCCACAAAGATATGTGTGCATGAAAGCTGACAATAGTTTTATTCATAATAGCTAAAAACAACAGCCCAATATGCATCAACAAGTGAATGGACAAAGGGTGGTATACTCATAAAACAGAATGAATTACTGATACAAGCAAAACATGGATAAATCTTAGAAGCATTGAGAAACACTTAAGAGTATATGCTCTATGACTACATATACGTGAAACTTAAGAATAGGCAAAGTTAATCAACATAAAAAGCAAATCACTGGGTGAGTGGGTCCAGGAGCTAGGTAGGCAAACTAGCTGTCTTTTAAAAGGTCATCAGGAACTTTCTGGAATGGTGGAAAGGATATGGATCTTAACTTGCATAGTGGTTATGTGAGTGCTGTGCATTTGTTACAACTCACTTAACTATCCACTTAAAACGAGAGCATTTTATTTTAGGTAATCTATATTTCAATAAAGGCTATTTCAAAGTAAAAAAAAAAAGTCATAGTGCTGTATAAGAATTTACAATGATGCGAGAAGATAATCAGTATAATTAACTGAGAATAAGCAGAGCTGCTGGGTGGCTCAGTCGGTGAAGCATCTGCCTCTGGCTCAGGTCATGATCCCAGGGTCCTGGGATGGAGCCCTACA
Source organism: Canis lupus dingo (assembly GCF_003254725.2). Taxonomy (NCBI): domain Eukaryota; kingdom Metazoa; phylum Chordata; class Mammalia; order Carnivora; family Canidae; genus Canis; species Canis lupus. The sequence goes on along the minus strand of NC_064248.1, from coordinate 10,277,395 downwards.
ATGGGGTCCTTGCTCAGTGGAGGGCTTCCTTCTCCCTCTCTCTTTGCCACTCCCCTTGCTTGTGCGCGTGCACTCTCTCTCAAATAAATAAATAAAACCTTAAAGAAAATAATAATTGGGGGAAAGTTACATTTCTAATATCATCCATTAAAAGAAAAAAACTGCTCCATGGAGAAATGTATGCTTCTAGGACCGGGACACATAACATAAAAGGTAAAGTACTTTGTAGTGACAGAGGTAAGAAAATGCTAAAAAAATAAAAATAAAAAATAATTTAAAAAAAGGAAAGTAAAAAAAAAAATTCCACCACATTTTCACACTTTCAGCTTGACTAAAACGGACATGTTATTAGGTTTCTAGACTGAAAGAGGGAGCACATGCTGCTGTCTGCCCCTTCCTCCAAAAGCAAGAGGAAACCAAAAATAGTTAAGACAGACATACACATAGCTCTGCTCACAAAGTAAAGGAACCTCTAAAAGATGTAGCACAAACAAGAAAAAGAGGGAAACCTTAGGTGAAAACAGATGACACGGTCACAGGCAGGTAACTGTGACTGCAGAAGTGGCACCAATATGGTGGCATCTCGGGTGAGGCCACAGGAGTGGAAGATGAGGTCCCGCGAGCCGCTGCGGTAGGTGTGGCCAGACTTCTCCAGGCTCCTCAGCAGAAGGCACACTGTCCAATGGGAGCCAGCGACCCAGGGCCAGGCTCCGCCCCCAGCTGCAAGAGTGACCACAGAGCATGGCTTTGGGACACAGGATGGTGTGTCAGCAGGATCGGGTGACTCGAGCTCAGAGCTCATTCACTGCAGAGAGTAACAGCCTCTCCTGCAGCACATCGCTCCCTCATCCCTCCATCCCTCTCGCACCTTGACTGAGAAGCTCGAACCCCAGCTACAAAAGCATACAACTGAGAATCACTAAACGTCAGGAAGTCACATCACAAAAGAGAAAATAAACTCAATAAAACTGTTTTCTGCCTAAAACAGAGAACACCACATTCTTTTCAAACACACGTGGAATTTGGAAAAGCAGACTTCGTTCTAAGCTGCAAAGGAAACTTCAACTTCCCAAGTTGATAAACAGTCCACATTCATTCACTAAATGTAATAAAACATCCATACCAAATATAGAGCCTAAACAAATCCGCACATCTGGAAAATTTAAAACCTATTTTTAAATAGCCCTTGTGGTCAAAGTGGAAATGAGAAACTATTTACAATCCAAAGAAGACAAAAAAAAAATACTATATATTAAAATGCACAGGCTTACCTTCATTTGTTAAAAATCCAGAAAGATGGAAAATATATGAACTAAGCTTCCAGCTCAAAAAAGATGAATAATCCAAAGGCAGAGAAAAGAAGGAATAAAGATAACAGCGCACATTAATGAAAAAGAAAGCAGGAACATTGCCCCAAAATCCCAGAAGCCAGTTCTTTTAAATAATTGGGTTTTTTTTTTAAATGAACAAATCTTTAAGCTCAAGAAAAAAGAAAGGCAGCAAACGTAACCCACCCAAAGACAAAAGGAGGAGATAAAACCAGAAGAATAAATCTTATGAATCACAACAGTATACCACAGGAGTAACTTTAAACCAATGGCTAAGATGAAAACTTTCCTAGGAACACAGAAATTGCCAAAATTGGGCCCCAAAGTAGTATAACCCTGACCATTAACCATAGTTAGTTGAAATGGTAATTGAAAATCTACCCACCGGGGCACCTGGGTGGCTCAGTAGATGAGAGTCTGCCTTTGACTCAGGTTTTGATTCCAGGATCCAGGGATCAAGTCCCACATCAGGCTCCCTGCAGGGAGCCTGTTTCTCCCTCTGACTAGGTCTCTGCCTCTCTCTCTCTCTCTCTCTCTCTCTCTCTGTGTGTGTGTGTCTCTCATGAATAAATGCAAATCTTTAAAAAAAAATGTACCCACAAAAACAAGGCATCAAGCCCAGGAAGTCTTATGATAGAATTCTATCAAGATTTCAAGGTATGGATAATTCCCACCTTATAATAACAAGAGAAGCCACTCCAAATGAGTTCATGAGCCTGACATCAAAGTCAGAAACAACCAGCAAAGAAAACAACAGACGGCGGTAGACATCCCTAATGCTCCCGGCGTCCAGTCCTACTCTCCCTCATGAGCAACCAAAGGAAGACTAAAACCTCAGCTCCCCTGAGTTGGCTGGGACCATGTGACTGTAGTACATCTGGCAGAGGTGCTGTGTGTCACTTCTGGGCCAAACATCAGAAGAGCTGGTAAGAGATCTCCATGCCTCCGTGAGATGGTGGACCAGCAGAACCCCCATCCGCCTCGATAGCAAAATGACCATGTGGAAAACAGCCCCACTAACACGTACAAAAGTTAAATGAAGGTAACCTAGGGGGCAGGGTGACAGAGGGTGATCCAGGGAGAACACCAAGCTGGGATCTGGTAGATTAGGGTGCCTTCACCCTGACACTTGCATTCTTCCATAAGAAGGATGTATTTCTTTATAATACTGCTTTTTAAAAATAAATCTCATAGGTCCCAGGAAAAAAAAAAGGAGGAAAAGGAAAAGACAACAGACACAGAAAAGGGAAGAAGGAAAATATGAAAGAGGCAAGAAATTCATTTAATAGCTGGAGAATAGGGGCACCTGGTTGAGTGGCTGCCTTCACGTGATCCCGGAGTCCTAGGATCAAGTCCCACATCGGGATCCCCTCAGGCAGCCTGCTTCTCCCTCTGCCTAGGACTCTCTCTCTCTGTGTGTTTCTCATGAATAAATAAAAAAATCTTTTCTAAAATCTGGAGAATAACGTCACAGTCTTTGTAGAATCTTGGGTTGGGAGAACTTTTGAGACTACTCTTTTAACAGAGAGGAGACCATCTAAAACTATTATTGATGCTGTTTTCCCTGTTTATCTTCTTTTTAAACCAGGGGGAAGATAAACATGATAGATTAATTTTCCAAAAAAATTTCCAAGTTTAAGAAAAAAATTAAAAAGCTTCTAGGTTCGATTTTGTAGGAAGCAATGTCCCAGGTGCAGACACGTATAGAGGGGTAGATTTAATAATTATTAACTGTAAAACTAACAACAACAATTTCTGATATTTACTGAGCTTATTCTACGATGGGTGCCAAACACCCATCGTAGCACTTCCAGATTAAACTTTACCTAGTGTTCACAGAGATAAGAAAACCACGGTTAGGTGAGATTCAGTTATTTGCCCAAGACCACACAGCCTGTAGGAGGAAAATCTTGAGTCTGTCTGACCCGAAGCCCAGGCTCTACACAGCACCATACTCTGATACAGCGTGTTTGAAAAGCTGTAATTATGGTGACAAATTGACATACAACACAAGGAAGCCAGAATACTCTTGAGAAACCTGTATTTTTAAAAAGGCAAACAAACATGACTTAAAATAAAAAGGGAACTCTTGCTTCTAACTAGAGAATGGGAAAAAAAAAACTGCAAAGTAGTGGTATCTCACTGAGTACACATTTTAAAATACACCACTCTGTTTAGAATTCACAAACCATCAAACTCATATTTTTAAAGTGGGAATCCAATTCAATGGGTTTTAGTATGTTCAGTTGTATAATCATGACCATTTGATTTCACAACATTTTAATCACCCCCCCAAAAAAAGCCCTGTACCCATGAACAACCACCCCCATTCCCCTTTTTCACAGTCCCCAGCAACCACTGATCTGCTGTCTCTATGGATTTGCCTATTTTGGACATGTTGTAGAAATGGAATCATACGTATGTGATTTTTTAAAGTAAGCTCCATACCCAAGATGGGGCTTGAACTCACAACCCCAAGATCAAGAGTCACTTGCTCTACCGACTGAACCACTGAGGTGCTCATATGTGATGTTTTCTGACTGGTTTCTTTCATTCAACATAATGTTTAACATTTCATTCTGAAATGCTCATTCATGTTGCAGCAAGCATCAGCACTTCACTCCCTTCTGTGGTCAGATAATATTCAGCCATATGGATATACCATCTTCTGCTTATCCAGTCATCAGATAACAAACATTTTAGTTATTATCACATTTCAGGAGTTGTTTGGGCTACCATGAACAATGCTGCTAATGTACATTTGTATAACAAGATCTTATGGAGACCCGTGTTCAATTTTCTTATGTATATACCTAGGGAGAGCACTGCAGAGTCCTCTACAATCAACATTTTGAGGAACTGCCAAATTGCTTTCCAAAGTCGGCCATACAATTTCACGTGCCCACCAGCAGTGCATAAAGTTTCTAATGTCTCCACCTCCTTACCACCTCTTATTCTGTCCCAGCACCACTTGTTGAAAAGACCATTCTTTCGTCCCACCTCATAGTCTTGCTATCACTATCAAGAATCAGTTCACGATGGGACGCCTGGGTGGCTCAGCCGTTGAGCATCTGCCTTCAGCTCAGGGAGTGACTCTGAAGTCCTGGGATCGGGTCCCACATCGGCTTCCTGCATGGAGCCTGCTTCTCCCTCTGCCTCTGTCTCTGCCTTTCTCTGTCTCTCATGAGTAAATAATTAAAATCTTTAAAAGAAAAAGAATCCGTTCACGATAAATGTGCAGATTTCCCAACTCTGGGTCCCATTCCATTGATCTACGTATGCTGTTCTTATCCTGGGTAACAATGGGTCTTGATTACCGTAATTCAGTAGTACATACTGAAGTTGGGAAGTATTTCCAACCCTGTTCTAGTTTTTCAAGGCCGTTTTGGTTATTCTGGATCCCTTGCATTTCCATATGAATTCTACAATCAGCTTGTCAAATTCTACAAATAAAGCCTCTTGGGATTTGCAGAGGCGGGTCCTGTTCGGCATCTGTCGAGGAATCTGGGAAGCACTGCCATCTTAAGTCTTCTGGTTTATAAACATAGGACGTCTTTCCATTTATTTAGGTTTCCTTCAGTTCCTTTCAACAATGTCTTGTGGTTTTCAGCCTACAAGTCTTGCACTTCTGTTGTTGAATTTCTTGCTAAATTTTTTATGCTACTTTAAAGGGAATGGTTTTTTTTTTTAAGGGAATGGTTTTACATTGCTTTCCTGGTAGATGAGTGGTTGCATAGGAAAGGTGGGGATGACAGCTAAGGGGTAACAGGGTTTCTTTTCGGGGCGATGAGAATGTTCTACAATGGACCACTATGATGGTTGCACAACTCTGTGAATATACTAAAAATCGCTGAACTATATATTTAAATGGGTGGATTTTATAGTATGTGAATTCTATCTCAAAAAAAAAAAAAAAGAGAGAGAGGGATGCCTGGGTGGCTCAGCGGTTAAGTGCATCTTCCTTTGGCTCAGGGCATGATCCTGCATGGAGCCTGCTTCTCCCTCTGCCTATGTCTCTCCCTCTCTCTTTCTGTGTCTCTCATGAATAAATAAATAAAAATCTTTAAAAAAATTTTTTTTTGCTTTAAAAGAGAGAACAAACCCTATCAGGTAGATGAACAAACTCTCAGCATTTTATACTTTTCCATTTATATCAAAAGGAAAGACACTCCACTTCCCTAGGCCAATGTCAAAGACATTGTTAACACACTGGTGGTTCACTTGGAAACATTAACACCTATTAAATTGGTCTCAAACAAAGCTTGGCATGACTGCCATTATACTAAACTAGGGGAAAAGGGAAAGAAAACTTCTGCTGTTTACTTTTCTTAATGTTGATCAGGTACATTTTAGAGTGACAACTAAGTACCCTGCCCATTAAGCAAACCATCTAATGACTGCTGTGATGCTTTCAAAATTGTTGGAATAGCCTCTCAATTGAAATCCCTGCTTCCTTTGTTGATTCGAATCCAATTATTCTTAAGACATTACCAGAAACCTTTCTGATAGTACCTCAAGGGTCTCCACTGCTACAAACTGCTTTCTTTGGAGTTCAAAACACAGAACAGTTTCTCTTGGGGCACCTGGGTGGCTCGGTGGTTGAGTGTCTGCCCGAGGCTCAGGCCGTGGTCCCAGGGTCCTGGGATGGAGTCCCGCATTGGACTCCCCGCAGGGAGCCAGCTTCTCCCCTGCCTGTGTCTCTGCCTCTCTCCCTCTCTCTCTGTGTCTCTCATGAATAAATAAAATGTTTACAAACAAAACAAACCAAAACACAGAGTCGTTTCTCTTGATCTACTTTGCCAACTTTCTCACCCAACTGTGGATCATTTAATTGTTTCTAGACAACACAGTAATTTTTTACCTTTGTATCTTTGTTCATGTCACATGCTGTCCTTATGACATCTCACCAATGTTTCTCGTGCCAGAATACGGGCTCAACCATAGTGCGTGCATACAGTTGGCTCTCAATCACTACTTGTTTAAGAACACTACTTCCTATTTTATGCTAGACTCTGTCCCAAGCACTTCACCTGTGCTATCTTCTATAATCCTTCCACAAATCCTGTGAAGAAACGAAGGGTCTGAAGCACTACTTGCCCAAGGCTATGCACACTGAACCGCTGTCCTGATAGAAATTCTATTCATTCTTGGGATACAGATGAAATTCTATCCCTTCCCTGTTAAACCAATGGAGATTTCTCCTTTCTCTGAACTTCTAAAGTACTTCCTGCCTTTGACACAAAAATCTACACTACCTTTAACTGTATTTTAGAAGTAGACTTTATTCTTTAGAGCAGTTTTAAGTTCACAGCAAAATCAAGTGGAAAGTACAGAGAGTTCCCATATCCTCCCTGCCCCCACACAATATACCCCCCCCCCCCACTATCAACATCCCCCACCAGAGTGCTGTATTGGTCACCACTAATAAATCTACACTGACACATCACTATCACCCAAAGTCCACATTTACATCAGGGCTCAGTGTTGTACATTCTGTGGGTTTTGACAAGTGGATAATGACATGTATCCACCATTATAGCAGCACACAGAATAGTTCCACTATCTGAAAATTCCTCTGTGTTGCCTATTCATTCCTCCCTCCCTGCTAACTCCTGGCAACCACTGATCTTTTTCCTACAGTTTTGCCTTTTTTAGAATGTCATCTAGTTGGAATCATACTACATACAGGATGTAGCTTTTTCAGATCAACTTTTTTTCATTTAGTAACAGGCATACACGATTCCTCCAGGTCTTTTCGTGATTTGATAGCTCATTTCTTTTTTAGTAGTGAATAATACTGCATTGTCTGGATGTATCAGAGTTGCTTCCAAGTTTTAGCAATTAGAAACAGAGCTGCTATAGACATGTATGCAAGTTTTTGTGTGGACGTAAGTTTTCAGCATCTTTGGTTAAATATCAAGGAGCAGGATAACTGGATCATATGGTAAGAGTGTTTAGTGTTATAAGAAACAATCTTCCAGGGATCCCTGGGTGGCGCAGCGGTTTGGCGCCTGCCTTTGGCCCAGGGCGCGATCCTGGAGACCCGGGATCGAGTCCCACATCGGGCTCCCGGTGCATGGAGCCTGCTTCTCCCTCTGCCTGTGTCTCTGCCTCTCTCTCTCTCTCTGTAACTATCATAAATTAAAAAAAAAAAAAAAAAAAAGAAACAATCTTCCAAAGTGGATATGCCATTTTTTTACACTCCCACCAGCAATGAATAAAAGTTCCTATTGCTCTACATCTTTGCCTGCACTTGATGTTATCAGTGTTTTGGATTGTGGCCATTTTAATAGGGGTGTAGAGGTATTTCACTCCTGTTTCAGTTTGCATCTCCCTGGTGACATATGGTATGGAGCATCTTTTCTTATGCCTGTTTGTCATCTGTGTATCTTTGGTGAGATGTTTGTTCCAGTCTTTTGCCCATTTTTTAATTGGGTCGTTTTCTTATTGTTGAGTTTTAAGAATTCTTTGAAAATCTGGGTTAACAGTCTTTTATCAAATACGGCTTCTGAAAATATTTTCTGTCTGTGGCCCCAGCATTTTTTATTTCTCACATTATTCTGTCTTACAAAATTGGGCTTAAATACATTTTCTACTTATTTTTTTTGTAAGGTAATCTCCATGCCCAACATGGGACTTGAACTCACATGCCCAAGATTAAGAGTCACAAGCTCTTCCGACTGAGTCACACAGGCACCCCTGGGCTTAAATATTTCAAAGTTATTCTGAGTAGCCAGATTGCTCCTCACCTTGGGACGTAATGCCACCTAATATTTAAAGTAACTTCAATGAAAATTCTTATCTTCCACATAAAAGACCATGGGTAGCCTTTCTATTTAGTGGCAAGCAAAGTTATGAGGTGGGTGACTTACAGAGCACTGGGAGCTATGCAGGAGAACATAGGTTTGCCTGCTGCTTGCCACCTCCCCGAGTTCCCTCCCATGCCTCTCTAATCCCAATCTAATCCAATACAGTTTACAGCCCAGGTACAAGGCTAGTCCAGATTTTGTCATTTCACAGATTTGTGTCTGCTGTGGCTGATGTAAGTGCCCAGTTCCTAAGAGTGCAACCCATTGCAAACCTAGCCACCATGGGTCCCAATCACGGGCAGTTTGCATGTAGCCTGAATTGGACACCACTGGGGCTCTAAGAGTCTTGAACTCCTACTAAGCTGGTGAAAATTCTATCCACAAATTCTTTGAAGTTACCCTTACTGATGCAAACCAGGGTTATCAGAAGATATAAGGGGTATCACCAAGCCAAACCATAAACACGAGGACACTGGTGGCAAGACATCCCCTGGCTGCAAATACTGTGGTTTTGGAAAGGACCATAACTTTCATGGCACTATCAATAGTTCTCACAGTGTTGCTTGAAAAAGTCCCAATACTCTCAAAATCCACAATCACCACTAATTTAAGCAACCTCTGTAAAATTCAAACCCAATAAACAAGAATTTTTACTTAAAGTTATCTGTAAAAATGGTGGATGTCTGCACCTTATTTCATGAATGTGCTGTCAAACTTATGAAAATTAAAATCTGATAGTGGTGACAAGCTAGTTCAATGAGAAGAGAATAAGAGTCTTTTCAATGAGTAGTTCTGGGACAACTCGATATATGCACATGCAAAAGAACAAAGCTGGACCCCACCTCACATCCTTATCCAAAAATTAGAAGAAACTATAGGCATAAATCTTCATGACCTGGGACTAGACAGCGATTTCTTAGATGTAGGATTAAAAGTATAAAGAGCAAAAGAGAAAAGTATATAAATTGAACTTCATCAAAATTAAAAACTTCTGTTTCAAAAGACTTTATCAAGAAAGTGAAAAGACAAACTACAGAACGGGAGAAGATATTTATAAATCACATATTTGCAAAATCTAGTAAGGCACTTGAATCCAGAATTTATATAGAATTTTATAAACCAACAATAAAAGACAACCCAATTAAGATATGGCCAAATGATCTGAAAGATATTTCTTTAAGGAAGATATACAATTGGCCAAGAAGTCCATAAAAGATGCTCAACATCATTAGCTAGCATCAGGGAGATACAAATAAAAACCATAAGGAGATACCACTTCATACCCACTGGGATGGCTAAAATGAAGAAGGTGGACAAATCCAAGTGTTGACAAGGATGTGGAGAAAACAGAACACTCATGCATTGATGTTGGAAATGTGAAATGGTGGAGTCATTTTGGAAAACAGTTCGGCAGTTCTCAAGATGTTAAGCACACAGTTGCCATATGAACCAGCAACCCACTGCTAACTATATTCAAGAGAATTGAAAACAGAATCTTGTACACAGGGCAGCCTGGGTGGCTCAGCGGTTTAGTGCCACCTTCAGTCCAGGATGTGATCCTGGAGACCGGGGATCAAGTCTCACATCGGGCTCCCTGCATGGAGTCTGCTTCTCCCTCTGCCTGTGTCTCTGCCTCTCTCTCTGTATTTCTCATGAATAAATAAATAAAATCTTTAAAAAAAAAAAAAAAGAATCTTGTATACAGATGTTCATAGCAGCACTATTCACAACAGACAAAAAGTAGATACAACCCAAATGCTTATCAGCTGATGAATAGATAAATAAAATGTGGTATGTCCATACAATGGAATATTATTCAGCCATAAAAATTAATGAAATACTGATATATGATATATACTACAGCATGGATGTGCCTTGAACATATTATCCTGAGTGAATGAAGCCAGACACAAAGGACTACATATTGCATGATACCATTTATATGAACTGTCCAGAATAGGCAAGTCTGTTGCTATAAAATGAAATGTTTGTGTCCCCTCAAAATTCATATGTTAAATCCTAATTCCCAATGTGATGGTATTTGGAGGTGGGGCTTTTGGGAGGTGAGTAGGTCATGGGGTAGAGTCCTCCTGAATGGGATTAGTGCTTTATAAAGGGATCCTGGGAGCACCTGGGTGGTTCAGTCAGTTAAGCGGCCAACTCTTGATTTCAGCTCAGATCATGATCTCATGACCTCAGGGTCGTGAGATTGAGCCCTGCATCCAGCTCCCACTCAGCACAGAGTCTGCTTGTCCCTATCCCTCTGTTCCTTCTCCTGCACTCTCTCTCTCTCAAATAAAATCTTTAAAAAACAAAAAAGGAGCCCAGAGAGCTCCTGAAACCCTTTAGCCAAATGAGGACACAGCAAGAAGATCCCATCTATGAACCAGAAGCCATTCTCACCAAGCAATGAGTTGGCCAGCACCTTGATCTTGGCCTTTCCAGCCCTTAAAACTGTGATAAATAAGTGTTTAGTGGCTCCAAGGGCTGAGGGTAAAGTGAATAAGACCTGACTGCCAAAGTATGTGGGGTTTGTTTTGGGGGTGATAAAATATCCTGAAATTAGCTGGTTATGGTGGTACAACTCTGTGAGCACCCTAAAAACACTGGTTGTATACTCTAAAGGATAAAGTTGATGGTAGGATCATAATGTGTCAAAATATAAAATACAATAGTAGTTTTTTTTGTTGTTGTTGTTGTTGTTTTACAATAGTAGTTTGAATACTAAGTGGTACTGGTTTTTTTATATGACAAACCAAACGCTTTGGCCTTAGCTTTTATCTAGTTGGTTGAGTTACGGGCCATTATTTAAGATGTCATGCGTGCTATGTGGAATAATACATGTTACATAAATTCTTTAAACAAGAATAAAAAGATAATGGCCACCTACTACAAAAGGAGTATAAGATGTAGAGTCTATTCCAAAAGACTTTACAGTTTAACTCAAGAAACAGAACACATCAACAAGAAAACTAAACAACAGTGCAAAGCAGCTCACTTTAGCTAACCAACATTCAATTACTCATGAAGTCATATCAATTCCTCTTTTGTAGTATCTTAAATCCATTCTCTGCAGTCCCAGCACTACTGCTCAATTGCAAGCAACTCTTGTCTCATGTCTGGATTATTACAATAGGCTCTGGCATCTCTTTCCTCTAATTCATTTTAATCATGAAATAATTATTTGTTGGATAAATGAATAGAACACTCTTCATTATGTAAACTCCCCTACACATAAACCTCTGAGCTTAATCCACTTCCAAAGTGAAATATAAATTTTTCCCTGCCCCATATCCCTCCACCCCAAAATAGAGAGGGAGAAAAAGCATAAACTCCTAGTAGCTAGCACTGAAAACTTTCCAGAATCCTGTCCCACACACTTTCTGGTCTTATCACCCACCAACCCTTCCTCTCTGGTCACTCCTAGATTTAGCTCATGCATTCCCACCTCACTTCCCAACTCCTTTGCTGTGGTCCCTCCCACTAGTGTTGCCTCTCCTCATCATCATCCACATCTGTGCTTCCTGGCAGAGTTGAAGCCTCCCTTCTTCTATCAGCCATCCTCTATCCGTACTGCCCTGTAAAGTCATTTTTTTTTTTTTTTAGATTTTATGTATTTATTTGAGACAGAGAAAGAGAGAAAACAGGAGCAGGGGGTGGAGGAAAAGCAGGTGCAGAGGAGGGAGAAGCAGACTCCCCGCTAAGAGAGGGCCAATCCCAGGACACGGAGATCATGACCTTGACCTGAGCTAAAAGCAGACACGCTTAACCAAATGAGCCACCCAGCGCCCTGAAGCCACATTTTTTATTATTTACTTATAGAAGTCTCCAAACAGATTTTAAACTCATGGGAAGTAGGACCCACGGCAGAGGTAAATCTAAGACTAACATCTTGCTCCGCAAACACTGCCATATGGAATTGAACTTCCAAATGAGCTCTACAGACAGATTACCGGAATTGAGAAAAACAGAATGTTATTGTGGGAATGCTTACGTTCTGTTTGCTTGTTTTTGTGGAAGTGAGACAAGCTGAATTTCAAACGGCCAGTGGGCTTTGGATTGATGAAGAGGAAGTCATGTCAGAAATCAGATGGGGTGGGCAGGGGGAGGGAGGTGTATCCCAGGATCCACGTGCCAAATGCTTACATTTTGCAGGGAGGATCTAGATATTGATAACAAAATGAATCTTTAATATACAGTTTAGTTGGGGATTTTGTCTTCAAAACCTTTCAAAATTCTACACAATTCATGAAAGTCATATTGGAAAGTCAACTAGCATTGCTCCCCTGAAGCTGACGCTTGCACGGACCTAAAAGTCTGTTTTTTTCAGCCTATTACTCACATGTAATAAGATTTTGAGTTAACTTTTCTGCAAACCCACCTACATGGATCTTTTCACCAGACTACGTTTTCTGCTCAGTTTATATCTCCAAATGGATGGTGTGTATATGGTAGGAAGGGGCTCATTATTCATATTATAATATTATCACAAATGCTTAAAGCACACCAGTCTTCATATGAGGTCATGTGAAAGAAAAGAGTTTATTTCCTGACAAGAAAAAACCCATGAATTTATGAGGACTGGTGACTATAAAAAAATATTTTCGTGAACATAAATTAGTTGGTTAAAGTCCGTTTAGATAGGGGTGATGGGAAACAGGTGGATAATAGTTGATGCTTCTCAAATGTGAACTATTCTTCCCAGAAGAAGCCGCATACAAACCCGCCTCTGTGGCCAAGACCAGGTGGTATGGGGTTCTGGGTGTAATCTCAGGTGTTTTGAGAAGGGGGCATCAAAACAAAGCTCTTATAAAATGGATCTTCTTCTCCTCCATGATCATGATGAACTGAACATGTTGCTCAGGGTTCGGGAGCCCTCAGCCTGTCCGCTCTTTCCTTCAGCTTACAGATATCTCAGCTCACTGTAGGAACACCCCTCCCCCCCCTCCCCGTCTCATCTTTCCACATAAATCCAAGGCTCTTATAGTCAGCTTCTCTAATCCAACATGTGGGACAGGTGAGAAAGGGAGAGACGGAAAAGGGGAGAGAGAATGCACTGCATTTTAGGGGAAAAATTAGCAACCTCTGCCTTCTGTCCTGAGATACTAAATACCCCCAAAGTTTATCATTAAATGCACAATTTATAACAGAAGAAAAACTAGTGAAATGTGAGTAAGCTCTTACAGTTTCTGGTATTTAATTTCAATTTTCCTTTCCCACCACCACCAACAAAAAATGTTCAATAAACCTAATATGTTGGTAGGGCACCCAGCTGGCTCAGTCAGTGAAGCATCTGACCCTTGGTATCAGCTCAGGTCTTGATTTCAGAGTTGTGAGTTCAAGTCCCACACTGGGCTCCACACTAGCGTGGAGTCTACTTAAACAACTTAAGTAAGATCTTGGTATCAGAATCTTTTTCATAGAGCAAAATTCATAAAAGATAACAAGTTTTCTATATTTCTTCTTATTTTCACTGCCCAAGGTTACAATGTAAATTTTGAAATGCTGCACACACACAAGATTCTGCTAGGGTTCAACCCTACAAAGGAGTTACGAAGATCTTAAAGTAAGAGCTATGCTGTCAACCGGGGATTGGTTAACGATGGCCCATAGGCCAAATTTTGTAAATGGGCCTCCTGCCTGTTTTTGTAAATAAAGTTTACATGGAACACAGCCATGCTCATCTGTTCCCTTAGCGTCTATGGCTACAATGGCAGAACTGAATAGTTGTGACAAAGACCATATGGCCCATAAAGCATAAAATATTTACTCTCTGGGCCTTTTTGGAAGAAAGTTGCTGGACCCTGCTCCAAATATAAAATAGCACTGACTGCATATACATAATAACCTCAGTGGGCAAACTTCTTGGGGATCCACGAAGAGAAACATATCCCCAAAATACCACCCTGGCTTTTGATTGCTTACTCATTTATTTATATGGATGCTAAATACAAACACAATTTGAAATGTATGTGATGCATATCAACCAAACTTGAACCAGATGTAAGAAATAAGCATTCCACAAGAACACCATGAAGCGTCCCTCTCAAATTGCTATGTTGTTGTCTACTGAAAAACATTTGCAGACTCCAAGTAGAAAATGATAGAAAACTTCCATGTGTCTCTCAGAGTCTGGGCATTCACAACACTCTGCTCAGCCCTGGCTCAGAAAAACCTCTAGGTCACAGTTGGATGAGAGAGTGGGAACTGCCTTTGGGAGCCTTTTGCTTACCAAAGTACCAGACCTTTCAGGCTCTGAGTTCTGGGATGGTTCCAAATTCACTCCACCTACAAACATGAACTGTGTGAATATGGGAAGCCCTTCTCCAAAACCACCCAAAAAAGGGACCCATCTCTGGAAGAAGACTTTGGAGGAAAAACCCCTCTGAAGCCAGTCATTTGGAGCACTTGAGAAACAAAGAGCTTTCCCCAACTGCCCACTTTCCTATAGATAACAGGACCTATGAAGGTCAGAAATACATACAGAGAAGAAATTATAAGTGCTACCCTTCACAGATTCAGTTTTGGACAGCTATGAAGATGAACAAAGATTCTCAAATTCATCACCTCCCTCAGATATAAGTGTTCCCTGCCCAGAAACTCATGTCAGCTGAACTCTACCTAAGGCCTCTATTCTTTGAAGCATCCCTTGGCCTCTATCCCAATCTATGTTATAATTTTAGGCCTTTGCAGTCCAAGACCTGTTGTGTGGATCATTCTGGGCCCTGTCTCACCCTAATTTCTCCCACTCTGGGCAGGAAGCATAAGCTCCAGCCATTCTAACACAGTCCTCTTCGCCTAACCATCTCTGTCCTCTACTGGGGAATCTGGATATACAGATCCTAGCTGGATCACTAGGACCCTGACACCATATATAATCCTTCTTCACTTGACATGATCACACTCTGGGCTCAAATCGCAGCTCAGCTATTTAGCAGATAGGTAACCTGGAGCAAACGACTCAACCTCTCTGGGCCTCCATTTTCTCATTGGTACCACAGAGATGATATTTCCTATTTTTCAGGGTTATCATGAGCATCAGAAGAGGTACTTGATAAAGACAGATGCTATCAGTATTAAGCTATCTTACTAGTTCCTACTAACATGACTACTTATCAAGGACTCTCTGTATACACGGCAATGTGACAGCAAGTTCATTCTTTTTAAATTCACTAACTTCTGATGTAGGTAATATTTATCCCCAATTTACAAATATGAAAACAGACACAGATAGGTTAATTTGCTTAAGGTAACAATACATGTATTACATGGTGAGGTCAGGACCCAATCCTAGTCGTTCAAGTAGAGTTGATTCTCATTAGTCATGAATTCTGTATTTGTGAATTGTCTACTTGGTAAAATTACTGGGGCACCTGGCTGGTTCAGTCAGTAGAGCATATGACTCTCCATCTCAGGGTCATCAGTTCAAGCCCCATGTTGGGAGTAGCATTCACTTTTTTAAAAAATTTACTTGTGAGGCACTTGGGCAACTCAGTCAGTTGGGCATCTGGTTCTTGATTTTGGCTCAGGTCATGATCTCAGGGTTGTGAGATCCAGCCCCAAGTCAGGGTCCACACTCAGTGTGGAGTCTACTTGCGATTCTCTCTCCTTTTCCCTCTGCTTCTCCCCCTACACCTGTGCTAGTTTGCTTGCTTGCTTTCACGCTCATAATAAACAAACAAATAGGGATCCCTGGGTGGCGCAGTGGTTTAGTGCCTGCCTTTGGCCCAGGGCGTGATCCTGGAGACCCGGGATCGAATCCCATGTCGGGCTCCCGGTGCATGGAGCCTGCTTCTCCCTCTGCCTATGTCTCTGCCTCTCTCTCTCTCTGTGTGTGACTATCATAAATAAATTAAAAAAAAAAAAAAAAACAAATAAATAAATAAAATATTCAAAAAAATTTACTCATAACCCCAAAATCAATACTCCTGGTACTTTGTCATCACTCACAGACACGTGCAGATCAACAAAAAACTTGAGTGTCCCAATGTACACACTCCTAGCTGTGGCTGAACGATGTGACATTTTGCCTTCTCATTTCAACACTCATGCTACAAACAAGTATTGTTTTTGCAATCTATTTAGTGACTCCTTTTCCACATTTTTGTGCTTCTTGTGGGTGATTTTAAATAGCAAAATAGTGTAGAAGTGCTACCTGGTATCCCCAAACTCAAGGCGGCTATGATGTGCCTCATAGAAAAAAATGCATGTAATTAGACCAGCTTCATTCAAGCATGACTCACAGCACTGTTAGCCACAAGCTAAATGCTAATGAATCAGCATTATTATCCATTATTATTAGTTATTAATACATAATAGATACATTGTCTTTAAACAGGAGCATACATGAAACATACTATTATTGCTCAGTTGACAGAAATGTGACCAGAGACTCATAGGAACCAATTCTGTATCCTTATGAGCAAAAGATCAGGAGTCACTAACTCAGTGTTCATGGAGACTTCACAGAACGTAGTTACCGTGAATAACGGTCATCAACTGCATAGGCCTCGTTCTGTCATGGCTGGTATTACCCACACCTCAGATACTATCCCCAGACCCACCCTAGAAGGTTTTGCTCCCAAGGCCACTCCCGCAGCACCCATCAGACACACGGGTGGGAGCTAGGGAGGGCCCTGGCATAGGGAAGAACCAGAGGAGAATTAAAAAAAAAAAAAAAGGTAGAGTAAACGTGGCATTCCAATAACCTACAGCTCAAAAAAGGTGAAGTGGGAATGCAAGCTACACCCTAAAAATATAAGCTTGCTACCCTCTGCTCCCTTCCTACTTCCAGAATTATAAGCTTTGAGGATCTTGGGAATCCCTATATTCAGAAAACATTTCCAAAAATGAATTAAGGAATTAATCAAATTTAAAGCCATCTTCAGTCTTGGTATTCTCAATAACTACCAAATTTCCTTTCCTCTCATTACAAAGCCAATCTCCTCTGTTTCCAGCTCTAGCTGTAGCAATTAGGAGAGAATATGGACAGTACTGCCACCACAAAGATGTATTATGTTGCATCCTGGAAAACAAAGATTTCCCTGGAATTTGCTCCCCCAAAATTCAATAATTAATTAATTAATTAAAAAATTAAAAATTAAACAAATTAAAAAACAAATTCAATAAAATATAACAAAACAAACACCCTATAAGGACATTAAAATATTGCCAAATTGCCAGTGCCCTGTAGAAAAGGCACCCAAATTCTGAGGAGTTTTTGCAATTTCATTCCTAAAATTCTCGTGCAAAAATCATTTTATGCAAAGCTAAGTACAGTTTGATTTCTTTTCTCATGTAAAGAGTTGCTCTTAAAGACATTTTCTTCATTTAAAACAATCTACTCCAAAGCATATCATACACTCTTCTGTATATATATATATTCCAATTAAAAAAAAAGAGCCAGGGATCCCTGGGTGGCGCAGCGGTTTAGCACCTGCCTTTGGCCCAGGGCGCGATCCTGGAGACCCGGGACCGAATCCCACGTCGGGCTCCTGGTACATGGAGCCTGTTTCTCCCTCTGCCTATGTCTCTGCCTCTCTCTCTCTCTCTCTCTCTCTCTCTCTGTGACTATCATAAATAAATAATAAAAAAAAAATTAAAAATAAATAAAAATAAGAATAAAAAATTTTAAAAAATTAAAAAAAGAGCCAAATATATAACTCCAGGTTATATTGAGATAAGCCAATTTTTCAATTATGAGTTGATTATAATTTGCTAAAATAAAAGCTTTGCAGTCCAAATATTAAAGCTTTGGTAGTCTTTCTACATTGCAATACATTAATTTCAATTTTCAAAAATAACAGATAACAGGCATCTGAGTGGTGCAGTCAGTTACAGGTCTGATTCTTGGTTTCAGTTCAGGTCATGATTTCAGGGCCATGAGATCAAGTCCCATGTTGAGCTCCACACTCAGTCTGCTTAGGACTTTCTCTCCCTCTTTCTCTACCCCCTCACTCCCATGTGTTCTTTGTCTCTCTCTCTCTAATAAATAAATAAATCTTAAAACAAAAATAACAGGTAACAAAAGTCAAATTGTAAGTGTCATTAACAGCCCAGTTGATATTCTCACACAAGATTAGAAACAATTGAAAACTACTATTTGAAATCATATATATAATATCTCAAAATTAAAATCCTACAACTGTTAACAGTATCCTTAAATATTTAATTTAAATATTAAAAATACTAGAATACAAACAGGACCAAAGTAAAAATTCATCCAGAGGTTGGGCATGATTGTCAGGTGGGAAGCTTGCAGGATTCCCCCCCACTGGTTGTGGGAATCCCTGTCTTCTGTGCACACACACACTCAAATAAAATAGTGAAGGAATAATAATTAAATTACAATAAGTAAATCAAAAAACCCACAAACCTAAAAATTCATAAATAACCCCTTTTGAAAGAACAATGAACAGCTTTATAGATCATAAAGGGAATATCTCCCATGAATTGGGAATATTAAAACTGAACAAGTTGAAGGTAATGCTTATATCAATTTTAAAGTAACTTCACAACTAATTTTTAAAGTATTCACAGCTCTGACTAAATCTGTGCCTTTTAAGTCACATTAACATAAACAGGAGACTAACAGGTGAATCTGAAGAATACAAAAGGGAATTCAATTCCATTTAAATACCATCTGTTCTGCTGGGAGTTTCTGTAACACAGATGAGTTCATGTTTGATTGGTAAGCGAGGAATGACATCATGACAGCATGGAAGCCTCACTGATTCATTTGTGAGTTTCCAAAACAAAGAAGTGGAAGGAATGGAATTATGGGAGATCTCAGGCAAGAGAAAAACAAGGCCTCATCTAACTTGGCCTTAACAGGAAGCTGTATTTCAAGCAAGCTGCAGAAGGAAGCCTGCACCCAGACCTCACTCCCCAGACAGGTGGAGTCACAGCCAGGCTGAGGTCTCTCAGCTGGGTTGTGGCACTGGCTCCTGTCCCTGTCCCCTGTAATAGCAGCCCCACTGTCTCAGAACTCAACACCAACTATCCATACACCAGTGCTAGCACTCCTAGCTAGAATTTCCACTTTGCCGTTCTTGTACACTTTTAGTATCCATTTTAACAATGTCCAGCCACGCTGAGATGTTCACCTAAGCGATCCAGGTAATCCTCTAGGGTACTGATTATTGCTTTTGCTAGTAGCTACCAAGCTGCAGAGATTTTAAGAGATCTGCCACCACCTTATTTTTCTCTTATGAGGCACTATTTTTAGTGCATGATTTGCAGAATGCACGATTTTTTAGGAACATAAATATTCCATTTTAGTAGAAAGAACTATAAATGTTTCTCAAGTGCCTACCTACTATATACAGGCAACGGGCCATGTACTCAAGTTATACTTCAGGACCTAAAGATAACAGGTTTTTTTTAAAGATCTCAACTTAGAGAAACAAACAATCTCTTCATTAGTTTGCCAGAGCGGCCATCACAAAGTATCAGGTGCTGGGTGGCCTTAAGCCACAGGAAATTTGTCTCACATTCCTGGAGACTAGAAATCCAAGACCAAGGTGCTGGCAGGGTTGGTCCCTTCTGAGGGCAGGGAAGGAGAATCTGTGCTTCGCCACTCTCCTAGCTTCTCTTGGTTTGCTGGCACCAAAAGGTGCTCTCAGGAGGAGCGCTAATGTATCTATAACCTCTACCTTCATATCAATATGGCATCCTCCCTTTCTGCTCATCTGCATCCAAATTTCCATATTTGATAAGGATAGCAATCATAATTGGATTGGGGGGGGGCCCACCGTACTCAGCATGACCGCATCTCAACTAACTGCATCCACAATGACCCTATTTCTCAATGGAAAGCCACATCCTGAGGTACAGGGGGGCTGAGGACCTCAACCTATGAATCCTGGATGGTCAAAGTGCAATCCATCACCACCTCTAACTCACAAAGTGGAAAATACTAAAAACTGTGTGTTTCCAGCCCTTGGTAATGGCAAATAAGGCAAGTCAGTCGGCTAAAAAACATAAAAGCTGCAGGAAATATGAAAAGCATCTTCCTGAACACCCCACACAACTAACACGGTTGTGAGGACATACTGAACCCAGGTTCAAGTCAGTACTTGACCTAGAGAGCACTAAGAAGCTCAGCTGCCTTTTTTTTTTTTTTTTTTTTTTTGCCCTGTAGTTATTTCCTAAGAGGTGTCTTTTTAGGACTTTGGGGAATGAGGGCTGGGATCTGCTAACAGGCAAGGATGGAGTCCTGATGAAGCACATGTCAGTTTGGGATAGCCCTTGAAAGGCAGCAGGTGGGAATAGGAATTCAGATAGCAGCCCAGCTTTATAATAGCTAGGTGACCAAGAAAATCTCAAGCCTTGATTCTGGACTGCTAGTGATAACTTTCAAATACACATATCCCATACACCTGAACTATGGGGTAGACCCCTGGCCAAGGCCCAGGCCACCAGGAGCACACAGATCAGATACAAATAACACTGCAAAGGTTATGAACACATAAGTGACACTGAAACCACAACCCGCAGAAGACCATTTGGAACGCATACCCTGAACCCAACTAGGCCAATGCCTGCTAAAACAAATACATCATCATTCAACCACAGGATCAGAACAAGATGCAGAGCCTCAAAACAGAATATTCAAGATGTTCAGGATATAATCCAAAATTACTCAGCACACAAAGAATGAGGAAAATTGCCACTCACCTGGGGGAAAAGATACACTATGCAAACACTACTGTAAGAAAGCCGGCGTGGCTATATTAATATTACACAAAGCAGACTTCAAAACAAAGAAAGCCATAGGGGATAAAGAGGAACATTCCAGGATGATAAAAGGGTTAATTTGCCAGAAAGACATAACAATCTTAAACGTTTATGCGTCTAACAACAAAGCTTCAAAACACGTAGGAGCAAAACCTGACAGAATTGAAAAGAAAAACAGAAAAATCCAAAATTACAGCTGGAGACTTCAGTACTTCTCCTAGTAATCGACAGAAGGGGTAGTCAGAAAGGATGGAGAGCCATCAACTCAATGGATCAAATGTACATTTATCGAACACTTCATACAAGCAGAGACACATTCTTTTCAACACACATGGAACATTCATAAAAAAATTTTAACAAATGTAAAAAACTTGAAATTGTATAACTATGTGCTTCTGATTATAATGGAATTAACCTGCAAAGTAATAGAAAAAGATAACAGGAAAATCTCCAACACTTGGAGAGTAAACAGCACACTTATAAATAATTCATGGATGAAAGGGAATGTTTTAAGGGAGATTAGAGAATACTTAAAACTAAAAGAAAAATTTTAAATTAACATAGCAAAATCTGTGGAATTCAGCTAACACAGTACTGAGAAAGAAATTTAGATATCTTTTCTACAATTTTCTAATGTAAAGGGCACAGTGGAGTCATATCTGAAAATTGAAATGTAGTCACTTGCTGGGACTTCATACCTCATACTGTGAAAGTGGGCAGAGGACCCACCACCAGATAACCACATTGATTTCTTACAAATCAATATCCACTAACTCTAAGCTGCACTTCTACAATTTCTCAAAAATCACTACCAAACCTAAATCACTAAAGAAAACAGTAACAGAATGTTTAAAGTATCTTTCTGGTTGTGTGCATCAATGTCCAAAGAGTGTCCTAACCAACATGGCTTAAAATTTTCAACTCAAGCTATTTAATAGGCTATGAGTCCAACCAGACCAAATAAAACAGAATAAAAGTAATAGGAAAAACTGGCACAGGTATTCTAAAAAAACACATCTCCATTAGCTAGTTTCTTGTGATAAAATACACACAAACCAAAAAAACAAATTTGCACCTTTTAAAATAAATAACCAGAGGTCACGACTGTTATCCATAAAATGTTATTTACACAAATTTTTATTGGAAAAGCTGCACATGAAAAATCTAACTTTATACCTTAGAAAATTAGAAAAAGAGCAAAATAAACAGAGTGAGAAACTCCACATTAAGTTTACCTGGAGTCCCAGAGAGAGGAGAATAAGAGAGGATGGGGGGCAACAATGAAAAAGATCCTGGCTGCGAAATTTTCAAGAAGTGATGAGAAACATCAACCCATAAATTCAGAAAGTCCAAGCAGAATAAATAAAGGGAACACACATCAGGGTATATAACAGTGACACTGCAAGGAAGGAAAGACAAAAAGAAAAATCTTAACAGATGGCCACAGAAAAAGGAATGACAACTCATTTCTGAGTACTGACGATGGACTTCTCAAAAGCAACAGGCCAAGTCAGAAGACAACAGAACATCTTCAAGAAAATAACCACTAACCTAGAATTCTCTACCCAGCAAAAAGTACCTTTTAAGAATAAAGATGAAGGAAAGATGTCTTTGGACAAAACCTGAGTTAGCCACCGGTACAATTTTCATTGTTAACCATCATAAGATGCCTCTATTTAAAACACACATTAAATGGGGCACTTGGGTGGCTCAATGGTTGAGCATCTGCCTTTGGCTCAGGGCATGGTCCCGGGATCCTGGGAACCTGCTTCTCCCTCTGCCTGCCTCTCTGCCTTTCTGTGTTTCTCATGAATAAATAAATAAAATCTTTAAATAAAATCTGATAGGATTCAACGAGGGTATGATATAGAACAGTCCACTTTCTTGTTTTCATCACTAATTGATGCCTATTTTGTCCTGTGTCACACATCAGCCCCCTATTCACAGATACTCTGCCTGAAGCTTTACTAAATACAGGACAGCTAGAGAAAACAACACAGTGCATCTAGAAAGTGTACTGATCACTAAGCCCTGTGGCTGAGTAAAACCGGAGAGATTTATATTTGTACCATATCTGGTCCAGAGAAACTGCAGAATTTAGCTACATAGCACACAGTTTCCCATCCAGGGACGTATTAAGGATTGTCAGCCCTTTGAACGTCTTCCCAGCTTGTGAGATTATCAAATCCTCTGAGCAGATCTCTACCTCATTTGTTTAAAATAACATTTAAGAATTGCTTTGGTCAGGGCCTGTGCCACTGG
Organism: Canis lupus dingo; assembly: GCF_003254725.2. Taxonomy (NCBI): domain Eukaryota; kingdom Metazoa; phylum Chordata; class Mammalia; order Carnivora; family Canidae; genus Canis; species Canis lupus. The sequence goes on along the minus strand of NC_064248.1, from coordinate 10,254,258 downwards.
AGAGAGAGAGGTGATGGAATCTCTGCCTCTCATCTTTGGCAGCAGCAAAGACAAAGACATGCAGAATACGAAAAAATTGTGTGGAGCCCTCCATAGGAAGATGAGAAAGGGGAACCAGCCCCTGCCAAGCAGGGAGTGCTGGGGGAGGTCATTCTATGTGGACAAGGAGCATGGACAAGGATATGCTGAAGAGGCAGATGCATTCAAGGCCAAGGGTGTGCTTCTATGGGATGTTTGCTTTAGGAGAGAGAGAAAGAGCTAGGGCCAGACTAGAAAAAGTCTCACCTGCAATTGCTCAGGAATTTGAACTTTACCCTGTGGGCAATGAGGAGCCAAACCTAATCAGATTGGCTTTTTGAGGAAGCTAGAAACTCCGGCACTAGAACAGAAAATGAGAAGGAATGGGAAGAAGCAGAAAGGAGGCATCTATCTAGAAGCTGCTGAAACAGTCCAAGGGGAAAAAAAACAAAAAAAAAAAAACACCAAAAAAGACATAGTCCAAGGAGGTTTTATTCTAATGTGGGCCCCCTGCGGGGGGCTAGCATAATGCCTTAGGCAAAGCAAGAGAACAATGTTGGACTGACCCTACCAAAAAAAACCACCTAAATTTCTTACAAAGTGCTTTCCTGCTTTCTAAGACAATTCCTTCCTCAAGATAGGTGTGGGGAGAAAAAAATAAAAGGCAGCCACACCACCATATACTCTCTGATAAAACTACCAATGCCATTCTAATACACAGCTAAAATGCTGAAGATTCTCCTTGTCTTCATATTATCACATTTTTCACTGATCTCAAGACACTGGTGGAAAGAGTTCTGAAAAAACCTGCAAAGCAAATATGCTGACCAGAGGATGCCATATATACATATTTTAATAACAAAACCAAGGAAAGACTTCAATATGTAGATTGCACCAGTTCAGTGTTTCTCCAAATAATCTAGTTTCAGATGTGCACTGATTTTTATCCACCAAGATACAAATCTTCAGTGCATACTCCCAACAACTGAGGCCTGTCCCAGGAGTTGAATGCAATCAATAGCAAAGACTCGGTATAATATTTAAAATACAATGGCATCTACCCAATGCATTCCCTTTCAAAATTCCAGCTGGGTTTTTTTTTTTTTTCTTCTTGCATAAATTGACAAGCTGATCCTAAAATTTGTGTGGACACTCGGGGACCCAGAAGCCAAAACAATCTTGAAAAAAAAAAAGAACACAGCTGGAGATTCACACCAATTTCAAAACTTAAAATCAAACTATGGTAACAAGATGACATGGGAACAGTGTAAGGCTGGACATACTTAGGTCAATAAAATAGAATCGGAAATTCATAAATAAACCCTTATATTTATACCACCTGATTGAGTACAAGAGCACACAATAACTTAATGAGAGAATAGTCTTTTCAACAAATGGTGCTGGGACAACTGAATGTCCACATACAAAAGAACAAAGTTGAAGCCTTACCTCACACTGTACACAATAATTACTTCAAAATGGGTCATGGAAAGTTAATGCAAGAGTTGAAATTATAGAACTCTCATAGAAAGAATATATAGGAGTCTTTATGACCTTGGGTTTGGTAATGGTGACTTAGATATGATGCCAAAAGGGTAAGTGACAAAAGAAGTTATATACAAACTGTACTTAATCAAAATTAAAAAGCTTTGTGTTTCAGAGGATACTATCAAGTAAAAGACAATCCACAGAATACTTCAAAACCATTGGAAAATATCTGATAAGGGATTTGTATACAGAATATATTAAAAAGTCCTACAATCCTCAATTTTATCTATAGAGATATAAGATACAGACATCTTTACATCTACTTATAGGTAAAGGGAATTTTTTTAATGATAAAGGGGATTAAGAGGTATGAAACTCTGGTTATAAATAAGCACAGAAATTAAAAGTACAGGAGAGAATGTAGTCAATAATATTCTAATAATGGTGTGTGGTGACAAATGGTGACTCCACTTGTCATGGTGAGCAATGAGTAATGTATAAAATTACTGAATTACTGTATGCCGGGAACTAATATAACATCGTATACTTCAATAAAAATGTTTTTAAAACTCCTAAAAATTAGTAGTGAAAAGGCAATCAATTTAAAAATGGGCAAAGGATTTAAAGAGAATTTTCTCAAAAGAAAACATACAAATGGTAAGTACATGAAAAGATGCTCAACATCATTAGTTATCAGAGAAACATAGATCAAAACCACAGTTAGATACTACTTCTCACCCATTAGGATGATTAAGATAAATATGACAATATCAAGTACTGGTGAGAATGTGGAGAAATCAGAACACTTAGACTTTACTGGTAGGACTATAAAATGGTTCAGCCACTCTGAAAAACAGTTTGGCAGTTCATCCAAATGTTGAACACAGAGTAGCATTTGACCCAGCAATTCTCCACTTAGGTGTATTCTCAAGAGACCTGAAAACACAGGTCTACATAAAAGCTTGTACATGAATTTTTATCAGGAGCATTATTTACAACAGTCCAAAAGTGAAATAATTCAAATGTCTATCAACTGATGATGAACTAACAAAATATGGTATGCCCATACAGTGGAATATTATTCAGCAATAAAAAGGAACGGAGTGCTAATATATAACACAACATGGACGAACCTTGAAAACATTATGCTAAGTGAAAGAAAAACCTGCATATTATATGATTCCATTGCTATGAAATGTCCAGAATAGATGATGTCCATATAGACAGACTATAGATTAGTGATTACAAGGGCTGGGGAGAAGGATACAGGGAATGACTGCTATCGGTACAGGGTTTCTTTTTAAAGTAATGAAAATATTCATGCTCACTTCAGCAGCATGTATACTAAAACTGGAATGATACTGGGGCACCTGGGTGGCTCAGTCAGTTAAGCATCAACTCTTGATCTTGGCTCAGGTAATGATCTCAGGATCATGAGATCAAGCCCCAAGTCAGGTTCATGCTGGGCATGGAGCCTGCTTATGATTCTCTCTCTTCCTCTTCCTCACCACACACGTAGGCTCTCTCTAAAAAGGATAAATAAATAAAATTGGAATGATACAGAGATTAGCACAGCCCCTGCACAAGGATGACACACACATTTGTGAAGTGTTCTATATTTTTTCTAGCCATTTGCAAGGGCATGGATAGAACTAGAGAGTGTAACACTACATGAAATAAGTTAGAGAAAGACAAATACCATACAATAGCACTCATATGCAGAATTTAAGAAACAAACAAGCAAAGGGAAAAAAAGAGACAAACCAAGAAACAGACTCTATACTATAAAGAACTGATGGTTACCAGAGCGGAAGGGGTGGGGAAATGGGTGAAAGAGGGGATGGGGATTAAGGACTGTACTTGACTCGATGAGCACCGGGTGATCAAAATAAAAACTTAAGAAAAAAAAATCGTTCTAAAATAAGATATTAACAATCAGCTTAAAAATTATTTGGAAAAACAATGAACCAAAAACATCATCACAAAAGGTGGGATGAACAGCATAGGGATACCACTCTATGAAGATTTTACCCTTAAATAATGCCAACCTGTCATATTCTTTCTAAATGTATACAATAAGATCGATTTGATCTTAAAACTTTAGGTTAAGGGATCCCTGGGTGGCACAGCAGTTTGGCGCCTACCTTTGGCCCAGGGCACGATCCTGGAGACCCGGGACCGAATCCCACATCGGGCTCCCGGTGCATGGAGCCTGCTTCTCCCTCCGCCTGTGTCTCTGCCTCTCTCTCTCTGTGTGACTATCATAAATAAATAAAATAAATAAATAAATAAATAAATAAATAAATAAATAAATAAATAAATAACTTTAGGTTAATCTCTTCAGTCTGATCAATTGACTGTTTTTTACAAAGTCTAGAGCTATTCGGGCACCTGGGCTAACTAACACCAAAGCAGAAAAAGCACATGGCAAAAATGTGAGCTCTAACAAGTGAACCAGAATGGTTTTTGAGGGATTGAAGCAAACCATGCTTGAAACTGAGTCTCTGACTTATATTTTAAACTACCGATCTAGGACCATTATTAATCATTGAAGCTTACAAATTCTTGGGAAAATTAATAAAGAGAAATCCAACTAAAGGGGACTAAGGATGCCAGGAGGGGAGGCTGGAAGGCGGAGACATACTACCCAACGCCAATCACAGACCCCTTATAGAAGAATCCTTAACAGGAAAGAATCCTCAATTACATGCCAACACTGAAATGTACATGCATCCCTTACAAGAAATGGACCATCCCAGCAACTCAGCCAATGAGAAACCCTTATCACTCTGAACTCTTTATACCACTGGACTTTTGTTCAAAACAATCCCTCTCAACTTCCTTGTTCTCCATAAAATAACATTCTTGTCCTCTATTGGACTTGCCTATGGTTTTATCATAGCTTGCTTGTCCTGAACTGTAATTCTGTTATTACCAAATAAAACTATTTTTGCTGGTAAAACAAATGACTTTTATTTTTAAGGTTAATGTACTCAAATGTTCCCTTAAAAACACTGAGGTTAACAGCAGGCTAGATGGCAGGAAATCTATGAATTTGGTGCTGGAAAGGTGTATTTTATCTAGTAAGAAAGGAAGAGAGCAACCAGCCCCTCAATGTAAAAATGCAGTTGCAAGTTCTGAGCCAAACATTATAAAAACATATATCCAGCCTTCCCAGGTGATGTGTGAAAAGAAGCACATTTATTTGAATGAGGTTTGTATCTTTGTTAGAATGTCAATCATTAGCTCCCAGTCATAGTTAATGAGTTACTGCTAGATGCATTCTATCAATGATCGAACTGAGGCTGAACTCATAGGCAAGGAAGACCGCACAACGTGGAGTGGAAAGGAAATGTAGATAGACTCACAAATCAACAAGAATATTCTGAGTCAAAGAGAGATACAAGACAATACTCATCAAATTTTAAACCCAAATCCAAGAAACAAAGGCCAGAGATAAATCTGGCAGGCAAAAGAACCCTTTACTTATTAATAAAGTGAAATTTTTTTTAGACTTTTAAAAAAAATAATTAGACAAAGAGGTATCCAATTTTTTTTCATCCTCATTTTCTTTTTTTTTATTGGAGTTCAATTTGCCAACATATAGCATATCATCCACTGCTCACCTGGGTCAAGTGCCCCCCTCAGTGCCCATCACCTCGTCACCCCAACCCCCCGCCCACCTCCCTTTCCACCACCCCTTGTTCGTTTTCCAGAGTTAGGAGTCTCTCATGTTCTGTCTTCCTCACTGATATTTTCACTCATTTTCTCTCCTTTCCCCTTTATTCCCTTTCACTATATTTTATATTCCCCAAATGAATGAGACCATATAATGTTTGTCCTTCTCCGATTGACTTATTTCACTCAGGATAATATCCTCCAGTTCCATCTGTCGAAGCAAATGATGGGTATTTGTCGTTTCTAATGGCTGAGTAATATTCCATTGTATACATAAACAACATCTTCTTTATCCATTCATTCTGATGGACACTGAGGCTCCTTCCACAGTTTGGCTATTGTGGACATTGCTGCTAGAAACATTGGAGTGCAGGTGTTCCAGCTCACAGAGGAAGACACAGACATGGCCAACAAGCACTGAGAAAATGCTCCATCCACATCACTTGCCATCAGGGAAATACAAATCAAAATCACATTGAGATACCACCTCACACTAGTGAGAATGGTGCAAATTAACAAGACAGGAAACCACAAATGTTGGAGAGGATATGGAGAAAGAGGAACCCTCTTGCACTGTGGGTGGGAATGTGAACTGGTACAGCCACTCTGGAAAACTGTGTGGAGGTTCCTCAAAGAGTTAAAAATAGAGCTGCCCTATGACCCAGCAATTGCACTGCTGGGGATTTACCCTAAAAAGGTATCCAATTTTTAACTGCGCTCAAGTTTTCCTGCCACTTATTTTCATTTTAAAATTCAGTTCAATCTTCTGAAAAGTTACCTCTGAATAAATAAGATTTATTTATTTATTTTAGAGAGAGTACATGAGAGCATGAACAGGAGGAGGGGCAGAGGGAGTGAGAGAAAATCCTCAAGCAAACTCCCTGCTAAGCGTGGAGCCCAACGTGAAGCTCAATCCCTGAGATCATGACCTAAGCCAAAATCAAGAGTTGGCCCCCTAACTGACTAAGAACCCAGGTACCGCTAAGAACCTGATTCTTGATGAGGAACAATGCTACTATTACATGCTAAAGAAACCGGCGGTAGGGTGGGGAGGGAAGTAGTGGTAAGAATGTTCCAGCAATGCTAACATGCCATTTCCACTAATTTAAAAGCTGAGATACTGTGTTCCTGGCCCCTACTTGAGTGGAGGTTTAAACATACAAATGAATACACTACAGAAGACATGCACAATTAAATCTCAAACTGAAAACACAATATGTATCTTTACCGTATGATTTGCATTCAATTTTTGTAATACGAGTGGGAATTCCACATCTAAAGATCCAAACATTTTAATCTCACATTAAGGGGGAAAAATAATATGTACAAAAATATACAGTAACTTTGTTTTTCTTAGTTTGCATTCCCACGTCTAGACAAGCTTAAGGACTATTTTAATATGCTACTGGGGCGATAAAAATACGTAACTTATGGTGTGTATTTGAAATTTAAAAAGACAAAAAAAATTAAAAATTTTAAAAAATTTAAAAAATTAAAAAAGACAAAGAATCATAAGTTAGCTCTTTTATAGGAGCATATTAGGATTATGAATTTTGATCCCATTTAAATCTATACCCTGTACAAAATACAGGCAAAATATATAAACAGTAACTTGAAATTTTTAGATCTTTTCTAAAATCACACTAACATTTTAATAGAATTATCTCCATATTTCTCTATTCTTAGTATGTAAGTTAGTATGTAATACTAACATCCCATACATCTGTCTCTTAGGAGTTTTGAAAGAGAATTTATCTACTACCGTCATATCAATATTATAACAAAGGCATGCTACACAGTGGCAAGAGGTGAGGGGGTAAATTCCTGGATTCACTGATGAAAGGAATCAAGGAACAGGAAAAAAGGTCTGGCAGAAATTCAATAATGGAGCAGGGACCATGTGCTGGTCTGATGTGCAGATGCGACACTTATAAACAAAAGTGCATAGGGGACGGAGATGGAAAACCAAAGCTACAAATGCCAGCTACCTTCTAACAGAATCTGGGCAAACCTGGAAGTTCTCACAGAAGAGCCACACTGTTCTGAAAAATTAAGTAAACACTAAAAGCATATTTGTATTATCTGGAGTCACCAAAGGAACTAAAGATAGAAACTCCGGGGCGTGAAGAAAGGCAGGAAAAGGTACTGTCAATTTTTCAACCTAATCTCTTCTGTACTACTTTACTATTTATTACCATATGCAGGTATTCCATTTTTACAAACAAACATTTTAATTAAGGAAAAAATAAAATGACATCATTAGATCTCCTTATGTATACAATAGACCTGTTTCTAATTTGAAAAACAAATTATAAAATGTTAGTATGATCCCATGACAATGAAATATAATGACAATAAAATGATAGTAATAAACATTGATACAGGCATAGAACAAAATTACCTGATGGGTTAATGGGGCAGGAGCAAGGGGGAGGGGAAGGAGCAGACAGCTTTCACTTTCTATTGCAAAAACTGTAACTTCAAAATTGAATATATATTACTTTTGACAGGAATCCTAAAGATAGAAGAATTAAACTAAAACATGTATGTCTGGAAAAAATAACCGAGAAACAAAATCAGAGTAATAGACTAATAGCAGTATTTCTCAGAGAAAGAGAGAATAGGCAGGGTTTTTTTCTTTCTTCATATTTTCCTAGGGTTTGCCCCAAATAATGTACAAATGAAATGTATTCCTTTGTAGCAGAGAACTTGTATTTCTTACAAATGCTTTTTAAGAATATATTCGGATGAAGATCTAATAGAAGTATGTTGACTTCCTTAAAGGCATCCAGCTTTATGAAATATCAAAATACAATATTTCATCAATCCTAAGGCCTGTGTCTTAACCTCTCTGAAATCAAGATGCATCTTACAATCAGTCTGTCATTGCCTGTACGTGTGTACAGATCAAAAGTACCAGCATTAAAACTTAGAGAGACGATGAAAGGTAAACAGAGAGTGACCATATGACCCAAAGATTCCACTCCAAGGTATATACCTCATAGGAACTGGAAGAAGAGGCTCAGTACATACTTGCACATCCATGTTCATCACAGCATTATTCACAATAATAGCCAGAAGGTGCAAAGAGCCCAGGTGTCCATCAACTGATTAATGGATAAGCAAAGTAGTATATCCATGCAATGAAGTAGTCAGTCATAACATAGAAAGAAATCGACACATGCCACAACAGGAACAAACCTTGAAAACATGCTAAGTCGAAAGAAGCCAGACTCAGAAAGACAGACACTGCATGATTACACTTTTATGAACTATCTAAACCAGGCAAATTCATTTAAAAAATAGATGAGAAGCTACCAGGAGGTTCAGGAAGCGGGAAATGATCAGTTATTACTTCATTACTGACCTTCTGTTTGGGGTGATTTAAAAAAAAGTTTTGGAAATACATGGTGGTAACAGTTACACAGCACTAGGAATGTAATTAACAACACTGAATTGTATACTTAAAAATGGTTATAATGGTAAATAGTTCTACATATATTTCACAACTTTTAAAAATAAAATACACCAAAACCCATTTTACACCTACATGGGTGAATTGCATGGTGTGTCAACTGTATCTCAATAAAGTGGTTTTTAAAAACTAACAGAACTAAGAATGGCCCATTCTTCTAGAAAAGGGTGCATGGTCAACACTATTTATGGCACAGTATGCAGAAATACACAAAATATTATTGATTTTGTGTCAAACAGCTGATTCAGAGAGATGAATACTGAATATGAAGATATTTTAGGAATTCTTTCATCTATATTGCTTTTACTTTTTAATTACAATGCACAAAAATACTACAGGATAAAAATTTATACTTAAATAAGTTACCCTTTCAAGAGTATACATAAAAATGAGAGATAATAAGAAAGCTCTGTCAGGGCGCCCAGGTGGCTCAGCCAGTTAGGCATCCAACTCTTGATTTTGACTCAGGTCTTGATCTCAGGGTTGTGAGTTCAAGCCCCACTTAAAAAATAAAATAAAGAGGGATCCCCGGGTGGCGCAGCGGTTTGGCGCCTGCCTTTGGCCCAGGGCGTGATCCTGGAGACCCGGGATCGAATCCCATGTCGGGCTCCCAGTGCATGGAGCCTGCTTCTCCCTCTGCCTGTGTCTCTGCCTCTCTCTCTCTCTCTCTCTCTCTGTGACTATCATAAATAAATAAAAATTAAAAAAAAAATAAAGAAAGAAAGAAAGCTCTGTTGTTTGGTTCACAGCATTTTGCTTCATCTAGGGGCACCTATAATGGCGCCATCTCATAATCAATGTGCATATGCCACTCACAGCACCATATACATACATGTCTGTGTGCATACACACGTATGCATACAGACCCTTTTCCTAAGCATCCTGTGAAATCAAACATACATTTTCATTTCAATACAGTAATTTCTGAAGATTAATAAAAAACACAGGGAAGTATATTTAAAATGAATGCCATTTTGCCAATTCGATGTGTATGCTATTGCAAGTACTAAAAGAAATGCACTGGCCTCACGTGGAGGTATGACAAAGCAGAAATCTAATATAGATATAATGTCTATTACTCATTTGCATCCATGACTCAGAGTATTTTAAACATACATATGGAAACCAGAATCTTTTCATAACTAGACTACAAACGAGAAACTCATGCCAAGATGTGACAAACACAAATCTTAAAAAGCTTCCCAGATTTAAATTTTCCATTTAAAACACAACTATTTTATCAATGCTTTGATGTAATCTTGAAAATGCAGCAACCACCAAATTTAAAATCCCAGTAACATTTTCTGGTTTTGATGATGGTTAATCACTTGTCCAGTTAGTGGTAAATACACACTGCATGACACATGCAAGTTCAGAGAAAATTCATGTATTCTTGGAGGTGATTATTGGGATTTCTTGCTACATTAAAAAAAAAAAAAAGAAATTTGCAGGGGATACCTCTGGACACAACTTTTCAACTGGAAGAAAAGCATTCCAAGACTTTCCATTTTTACAATAACTTGATCCGTTTGGTCACTATAGAAGTAACATATGCTCATCAAAGAAATCAAAGTAACTAATAAAAGCACCCATAATCTCACCACCTCTTCCATTGTTTTCATATGGATCCTTTCGTGTATGTCAGAGGGTGAGCGATGAAGTGGCTAAGGGTCCATCCAGTTCTAGAGTCTAACTTGTAGCTTCAAGTCTTGCTTCTTCTACTTACGGCCAAGGGGCCATGGACAAACTAGGCAATAGTTCTATACCTGTCCATCAAGTAGGAATAAGAAGAGTAGCTCCTTCATCAAATTTTTTACTATAATGATCCAACCCTGCCTTTTGCTACCTGCCTCTTGCACTTAATAACATGTGTACACAGTTTCCATGTCATTAAATATCCTTCTATAAAATGTTGAAGGGCCACAATGAACTCCATTACACGGCTGTTCCACCATGTATTCTGATCCCTACAGCCAGGTACTTGAATCATTTTCAATCTTTCTGTTATTCCAACAAGGCATTTATACAAGGAGACCAGGAACAACTAGAAAGCAGATGGTCTAAATCTCAGCAACAGTGACACTACATACACACAGACCAGGCCATTAGCCCAGAAGATGGCTGTTGTGCTTCCTGACCACCCGAGCTACCTTAGTTTTTGTCTTTTTTTCAAGTTTGGTGTCCAGCCTTCTAGCCATTTTATGAGTTCCCAAAAACCTTCCAAAATTCTCTTATGCTTAAGTTAGCCAAAGTCCATTTCTGTTGCTTATAACCAGAACACTTTACTGATACACAAGACCTCATTCTCGCCCATAATATTCCATTACACACACAGTACACAACCAACCAACCTTCCCAGGTCAGCTATGTCCCAGGAAGCAGTCAGTAAAACCAACAGCTATAATGCAAAGCACAAAAGTTCTCCAGGAGAAATTTTTATTCTGGTGAAAATTCTGCTACGAGACTCTTCATGCATTTATAGGCCTGGGATGCTACAATTTCACTTGTGCAAAATTACACTGAGTATATAAATCTACAGAAACACCAATCCAATCTTTCTCAGACAAAAAAAAAATCAAATTGCAAATACTAATATTATTATTACTAATAATAATTACTAATATTTATATGTCACACTATTATATGCCAGGCACTGTTCTAAATACTATACCTATTAGCCATTTCATCACTGCAATAATGTGTACATACTATCATTATCCCGTGATATGCAAGGAAAGTGAGGCATCAGAGAGACTGAGTAACTTGCCATAGGTCACATAGCTATTCAGGATCTGAACACTGGCAATGCAGCCTCAAAATCTATGTTCTCAACTGCCATATATACTGTGACTTGATTTCTGTCTCAGAATGACAGACTTTTAAATTATGATCATATAGGGATCCCTGGGTGGCGCAGTGGTTTAGCGCCTGCCTTTGGCCCAGGGCGTGATCCTGGAGACCCGGGATCGAATCCCACGTCAGGCTCCCGGTGCATGGAGCCTGCTTCTTCCTCTGCCTGTGTCTCTGCCTGTCTCTCTCACTGTGTGCCTATCATAAATAAATAAATAAATAAATAAATAAATAAATAAATAAATAAATAAAATAAATATCATATATTAATTACATTTTCATTTTATATATCATAGTTGATATGTGAATGGCAAGAGTCTATTTTTTTTTAGATTGATTGATTCATGAGAGACACAGAGAGAGAGGCAGAGACACAGGCAGAGGGAGAAGCAGGCTCCATGCAGGGAGCCTGACATGGGACTCCATCCTGGATCCCAGGATCATTCCCTGAGCCAAAGGCAGACGCTCAACTGCTGAGCCATCCAGGCGTTCCGGCAAGAGTCAACTTGGAACGCAGATGGACTTCAATAAACACTTCATCTTTTACCATAGCTTCTCCTGCTAAGACTATGATCCCAGGGCCCTGAATCATGTATCATTCCCCTTCCTCCAGCAACAAATGCCAAGTGCTGTTCCCCTTCTAAGCCTTTACTCAAGCTATTTTCCATTATCTAAAATGCCCTCTGAACCCATCACCCATCTACCTATCTCCATCCAGTAAGGCAATGGCAAGCTCAAATACCACATCCTCCACAAACCCTCCACAAGCCCATCCAGATGGAATGATTGACTCTGCCTGACCCCATATTCCTGAGATTCTTTCTGCCTCCAATAGAGCATGTGTTGCAATCTGCTAGTTTTCTTCCCAATCCCTCTCTTCCCAATGTAAGATTCTAGGAAAGCAGAAACTACATCTGATAAACTCCCTTCTTTTGTGTGGTATTCTCCAGTGTACAGAAAAAAGTTATCGCTGGAAGCAGTTACACCATTAATGACTACAGAGGTGAAGGGAATACGAGGTGTTGAAGCCTATTAGCATAGACTAGCCTGAGGAAGCAACAGGAAAATATCCATGATCTAGAAAAAGCCTATCATGTTTAACTACTCTAAACCCTTATAAATTGAAATCTAAAAACCTATCATTACGAGATACCAGCGTTTGTGGAATTTTAACGTGTATCTCAATAGGTCCTTTTATGGTCTGAGTGTGCACACTGTGGAAATGAACAAGGAGATTTTTTGGAAAATATTTAAAATATTTGGTAAATACCGAGAACACAAGGTCACAGGAACCACGAAGAAAGAGCCTAAACTCTGGCCGTCACTACAGCAAGCAGTGAGGGGACCAATGGTAGGCAAATCAGCTCTCTCACTCTAAGAATCCCATTGCCTTCTACATCTCTCGTCTTCCTTCTATTGGTCTTTCTCAAGTGATTTATGGACTAAATCAAAGCAAGGAAGCACTTTGCATTTTCTGAGTTATCCTGCTCATTGCTGCAGTAAAGATGAAATATCCTCCTTGCATTTTTCCCATATTGGATAAGTAAATATGGAAAATGATACGATGAAATCCACATAATTATAGTTATTAACCAAAAGGAATAAACTGTAGATTCTATATAAGTTTTGGGGAAAGGTACATTCCTACAACACCAGGCAACTCACTGCCCACATCACCTGCAGATCAAACAAAGGAGCTCTCCCATGCCATTTGCAGGAACAGAATTGGAAGCCACCCTTCCCACCTGACACATTAACTCTTCTGCCACCACGAGGAACCCTTACCAGCAGGAGCATCTCAAAGAATGCATTCTTTTCAGAACACTAAAGCCTCACTTTTATTCCTTTTTAAGATTTTTATTTATTATTCATGAGAGACACACAGAGAGAGGCAGAGACACAGGCAGAGGGAGAAGCAGGCTCTCCACAAGGAGCCCAATGTGGGACTCAATCCCAGACCCTGGGGTCAGGCCCTGAGTTGAAGGCAGACACTCAACCACTGAGCCACCCAGGCATCCCTCTTTCTTAAGATTTTATTTTTAAGTAATCTCTCCACCCAACATGGGGCTCAACTCACAACCTCAAGATCAAGAGTCATGCGCTCTACTGAGCTGGCCAGGCATCCCTCACTTTAAAAAATATCTACACTGATATCTGTCTAATCAGGCTTGGTCAATTCCTTATAATCCACACTCATTAGGAGTTCTTAGAAATCCCTTGCACCTAACAAAACAGGAAAACATCTATTCTCAGATACAGAGAAAATTGGGTACTCACGACCTCCAACAGTCCCCAGTGGAAATGATCTTTCTGTTCCATTTGCAGGGCTGCTTGCGCCAAACAACATCCAGTTATAGGAAGCAAACAATATTAAGCTGGTTTCAGCCTTCCCAAAGCCAATTCCAAAGTGGCACCAAATGGTATTCCCAGAGAAAAGAAGTTACCCTTAACAAAATCTCACTCATTCTTTTGAGTATTAGTAACACCACCAGGGTAGTGAGACATTTGATTGTCCACCTCATCAGCAAACTTACTTGCACTTATCTACCTGGCCCAGAAAATATGTGACAAATCTGCCAAAAGCATGACAAGGAGAAAAAGTGAGGGTGTTCATCTAATTTGCCTCACCGAGAACACTATCAAAAGTCATTCTTCTTTTAAAAAGAAAAAAATCATTCAAAACGGACATCTCTGGGCGGCCCCGGTGGCGCAGCGGCTTAGCGCCACCTGCAGCCTGAGGTGTGATCCTGGAGACCTGGGATCGAGTCCCATGTTGAGCTCCCTGCATGGAGCCTGCTTCTCCCTCTGCCTGTGTCTCTGCTTCTCTTTCTCTCTGTGTCTCTCATGAATAAATAAATAAAATCTTAAAAAAAAAAAAAAAACCAGACATCTCCAAATAAAAAGTTTTAAGAAAATCCCTTGAAAATATGTAAAAGGTACTAACAGAACACAGCTGATCACAGTGATACTCACACCCCAGTCACAACCTAAAAAACACTTGGCCATTGTTGCTGTGCACAGTCTCAACAACTGGCCCATACCAGGCATTCCCTGTTACACACTTGTACTCAAGACTTCCAATTTTTACAAGAGTAATAGGCTTTCTCATCTTGAAAAGAATCATCCCTTTAATAAAGGATAATAACATCTAAAAGAAAAAAATCTTTTTTAGAGATATGCACGTCTGGAGGTATGTATGCACAACATGTGACGTCAGACAAGTTGAATAAAGATCCTTATGTGTCTATGTAGCTACACATGCCTTCAGTCATGGGCCCTTCTGTTAACTTCAACCTCGGACTCTAGCGTCTCTCCAGATGACCTGCCCACAGGGTGACACAGCTAACATCTCAGAGGTTAAGTTTTAGAGTTTCTAAGAATAGAGCTACACTAGAGAAGATGACTTAAACATCAGTCAGATGGATAAGTTTCATACCCAGTGACCATATCAACCAAACTAGGGCACATTTTGAAAAAAGAAGGATACTATTATTAATTCTGCCAGGACAACAGGTTTAAAACAGAACTGTTCCCAGCAGAAACAAAAAATACAGTCACTCTAGACTATGCCCACCAGATAAAACGGATTTTCTACTTCCAAGAGATATTTCTCCGGTTCTATAGATGTGAAAATATGCAATAAGTCACCTCCTTTTAGGCATGTTATCTGATGATGAGAGAACACTAGGAACCAGGGGGAAAAGGAAGGTAAGATATGGCTAAGACTTGAGATATACTGTCCAATAAAGTAATGTACACACTGAGAATACTCCTGCTCATCTGGGATTTGCAAAGGACGTGGTGGTATTGTCCATGAGACATCACTTTGCAGAGCCATTTTTTTCAATTCAGTCACTAAAGATACAACTGTAAGCCTAAAGAAATAAGCACTGCCTTAGTCAAAAGAAAGGGTTAATAAGAACAATGGATCAGATTCAGAATCTACACGATCAACACATTTGTGATGTGAAGAGATTAATTTTTCCTAATTGATACTGAGTTAGTTTCACTTAATTTTAAGAAGTTGAAAATCAGTCTGCACGTCTGGAAATAAGATGTTAAGAGAATATGATGATTTCTCACAGGCAATTATTTCCCCTCTTCTCTCCTCTTCCACACTCTGCTATACTCTATACTCTACCATGTGATACTGGGGCAAGGTAGGGCTCCCCAACCTCCAGCTGGCTGGTCCCTGTTCACATCTGCCAATGGGAAGTCCTAAAGAGAGGAAGAGATAAAGAAGAAGAGGAGGTTTCTTGCCTATTTTCCCATTTCTGTCAGCATCATTCCAGCAACAGCTGAATTTCCATGCAGAAATCTATCCACAAAGGTGCTTACAGATGTGTAAAATGACACACATTCAAGGACATTCACTGCAGCATCGTGTGTTAAAGTGCAAAACCACAGACACCCTACATGTCCATCAAAGAGGGTCAGGTGATTTAACATAAATAAGGCAATGATGGAGGAAAAAAGGGACATAAGACAGAAAGAAAACACACCAAAATGGTAGAAATCTTTTTTTTTCTGCTAGTGATAATAATTAGCATTTTATTTTCTTCAGTATGGAACCAATAATAAAGCCCAAGTTGAAAAGCTGCATCTGGTTATAGACTCCTTGGTATAAATGCTTACATAACACAAATGTATGTGCCCAGGGATATTGGTAGAAGTCTTTATCAACAAATACATAAATTTAAATGTTAAACTCATCAATTAAAAGTCAGAAAAAAAAATAAAAATAAAAGGCAGAGAGGAACAAAATGGATAACAAAACATGATTCAACTATATTTCGTCTACAAAGGATTAGTTTTAGATTCAAATACACAAATAGGTTGAAAGTGAACAAATAGAGGGGCACCTGGGTGGTTCAGTCAGTTAAGCATCTGCCTTTAGCTCAGGTCATGGTCCCAGGGTCTTGGGATCAAGCCCCACATAAGGCCCCTTACTCAGTGGGGAACCTGTTTCTCCCTCTCCCTGCAATTCCCCCTGTTTGTGCTCCTTCTCTCTGTAAATTAAATAAATAAAATCTTCCAAAAATAAATAAATAAATATTAACATTAAAAAAAGATACTCCACACTAACAGTAACCAAAGACAACAGCTGGAGTAGCTATATTAACATCAGACAAAATAGACTTTAAGACAAAAATTGTTACAAGGGACAAAGGGAGATCTTATGTAATGATAAAAGAGTCAATTCATGAGGAAGATATAACCATTATAAATATCTATGCACCTAACAACAGAACCCCAAACATACAAAGCAAAAACTGACAGAATTGACGGGAGAAGTAGAAAGTTCCATAATAATAGTTGGAGGCATTAACATTCCACTTTCAATAAACAGAACAATTACACAGAAGATTAACAAGGAAACAGAAGACTTAACGCTATAAATCAACTAGACCTAACAGACACACAGAACATTCACAACAGCAGAAAACATTCTTCTCAAGTGCATGTGAAATGTTCTTTAGTATTAACCATACATTAGGCCATAAAAGAGTCTTAGTAAACTTTAAAAGACTGAAATAATTCAAAATGTTTCCTCCAACCACAGTGGAATAAAACTGGGAATCAGTAACAGAGGGAAATCCAGTATCCACAAATATCCTGAAGTTAAACAATGTACTTTTAGAAAACTAGTGGCTGAATGGGGTACCTGGGGGCTCAGTCAGTTAAGCATCCAACTCTTGATTTTGGCTCAGGTCATAATCTCAGGGTCATGAGATCAAGCCCCAAATCAGGCTCCATGCTAGGCATGGAGATTGAGATTCTCTCTCTCCCTCTATTCCTCCTCCCCTTACCCCTGCTCGCTCTCTCTCTCTCTCTCTCTCTTTCTCAAAACAACAACAACAACAACAAAAAAAAAAAAACAGAAAAAAAACCTTAGTGGGTCAAGAAAAAATTACAAGGTAAATTAGAAAAGACTTTGAGATAAGTGAAAATAAAAATGTCACATGTCCAAACATATGAGATGCAGCAAAAGCAGTGCAAAGAGGGAGAATGATAGTTGCAAAGGCCTACATTGAAAGAGGAGGATTTCAAATTAATAACCTAGCCATCCATCTATAGAAACTAGAAAAAGATGAGCAAACTAAACCCAAAGCAGGCAGAATGCAACAATAAAAATCAGAGCAGAGATAAGTGAAGTAGAAAACAAAACAAAAACAATCCTTAAAACCAAAAGTTGGTTTTCCCCAATAACAGGACTAAGATTAGAATGTCTGCTCTTGCCAGATAAAAAGCATCCACAATGGAAATGAAAACACACACACACACACCACACAGCATAATCTTATCTACAGAAAACCCTGAAGAATCTACACAGAAACTATAAATGTTAATAAATGAGCCCTGCCAAATTGCAGAATACAAGATCAACATACTAAAATCAGTTGTATGTTTATACACTAGCAATGAACAATCCAAAAATAAAGGAGATGATTCCATTTTACCTTATCAAAAAGAACAAAATACTTAGCAATAATTTTTTTTTAAAGATTTTATTTTTTTATTCATGAGAGACACAGAGAGAGAGAGGCAGAGACACAGGCAGAGGGAGAAGCAGGCTCCATGCAGGGAGCCCGACGTGGGACTCAATCCCAGGTCTCCAGGATCACGCCCTGGGCTGAAGGCGGCGCTAAACCACTGAGCCACCCGGGCTGCCCACTTAGCAATAAATTTAATCAAAGAAGTACAAGACTTATACACTGAAAACTACAATACATTGTTACCAGAAATTATAAAAGACCTAAACAAAAAACTATCCCTGTTCATAGTCTGTAATATTCAATAACAGTAGGATGGCAACAATCCCCAAATTGATCTACAGACCCAAACCAATTCCTATCAAAACCTCAAGTGCCTTTTTATAGAAATGGACAAACTCATCCTAAAAATGTATATGGAATTGCTAGGGATCCTGAATAGTCAAAACAATCTTGAAAAAGAACAAAATTAGAAGATTTACATTTCCTGTTTCATCTACTGCAAAGCAATAGTTACCAACATAGTGCGGAACTGCCATCGGAGAGACAGTCTAGATCAACAGAATACAACTGAGAGTCTGGAAATAAAACAATACAATTATGCTCAAATGATTTTTTACAAGGTGCTACAAGAGGTTTTCAATAAATAGTCTTTTCAACAAATGCTGCCAAAACAACTAGATACCCACTCACCAAAGGATTCATCTGGACCTGTAGCTCATAATATACAGAATTTCATTCAAAAGGAATGAAGGTCCTATATGTAAAAGCAAAAACTATAAAACTCTTGAGGAAATACAGTGGTAAATTTGTCATTACTTTTTTTTTTAAGATTTTATTTATTTATTCATAGAGACAGAGAGAGAGAGAGGCAGAGAAACAGGCAGAGGGAGAAGCAGGTTCCATGCAGAGAGCCTGACGTGGGACTCGATCCAGGGTCTCCAGGATCACGCCCTAGGCTGCAGGCGGGGCTGCACCACCGGGGCTGCCCAAATTTGTCATTACTTTGAATTAGGCAGTGATTTCTTAAGTATGACACCAAAAGCACAAACAATATAAAAATAAAATAAATGACTTTATCAAAATTTTACAATTTTGCACGTCAAAGGACACTATGGGAAAATGAAAAGACAACGTATAGATTGGAAGAAGATATTCAGAAATCATATATCTAATTAGGGTGTTGTATCCAGAATATATTTTAAAGACTGATAACTCAAAACAAAAAGACAAACAACCCAACTGATAGACATTTCTCTAAGGGAGAGATAAAAATGGCCATAAGCACATGAAAAGATCCTCAACATCTTTCATCTTTAAGGAAATATAAATCAAAACCACAATAAGATAGCATTTCATACCCATTAGGATGGCTATAACAGTAACTCAAAAAAAAAAAAGGAAGAAAGAAAAGAATAAGTGTTGGTTAGGATGTGGAAAAAATGGAACCCGCATACACTGCTGGTGGGATAGTAAAATGATGCAGCCACTGTGGACAACAATTTAGCAGTTTCTTAATATTTAAACATAGAATTCCATATGACCTATCATTTCTATTCTCAGGTATATATCCAAGAGCACTGAAAACATGTTCACACAAAATTTTGCACATAGCAGCATTATTCATAATACACAAAAAGTGGGAACCACCAAGTGTCCATCAACTGATGGAAAACTGTGCTCCATTCATACAATGGAATATTATTCAGCCACCAAAAGGAGTGAAGTAGTGATACACGCTACAACATAAATGAACCTTGAAAGTGTTATGCCAAATGAAAGAAGCCAGACAAAAAGGGCCATATGTTGTTAGGACTGCATTTTTATGAAATGCTCAGAATAGGCAAATTCACTGAAATGGAAAGCAGACTAGTGGCTGCCAGGGCCAGGAATGGGGAGATGCAGAGTGATTGCTGAGTGGGTACCAGATTTCTTCTTAGGATGATGAAAACATTCTGTAATTCAACAGTGATGATGGTTATACAACACTGGGAATATACTAAAACCACTGGATTATACATAGTAACTTTTACCCCAATGTAAAAAAAAGAATAAGGGGGCACCTGGGTGACTCAGTTAGTTAAGCACTCAACTCTTGATTTTGGTTCAGGTTATGATCTCAGGGTCATGAGATCGAGCCCCATGTCAGGCTCCTTGCTCAGTGCAGAGTCTGCTTGAGATTCTCTCTCTCACCCTCTGCCCTCCTCCCTCTGCTCATGTGCACATAAGCATACTCTCTCTCTCCCTCTCTCTAAATAAATAAAATCTAAAAAAAAAAAAAAAAGGCAATTCTATATATGCTGATACATACGGAAGCTTTCCAAGATGTATTATTGGGTGAAAAAAAAAAAAAGCAAGCTACAGAACTGAGTCCCCCACCTCAAGAAGGGGAGTAGGGAAAGGAAGAATATATAGGCATTTTCATCTAACACATCTTTGCAAAAATAAACAAGAATGTGTTACCATTGGACTATCTCTGGGGAAGAGAATTTCAAGGCTAGGGGCAGGTGTGAAAAGACTTCCTTTTTAAAATAAGCCATCTTACACAGTCTACATGTTGTGCCATGTATAGATACTTCCCCCCACGCCGCCATGTCGAAATAAAAACCAAACTGACCTTTCTAAAAGAGGAAATAATGGAAATAAAGGGGTGGTTATATAATGAAAATATGCTCATGGGAAAATTGTTGATCCATGCTGGGGGAGAAATACCAGGTAGTAATGAGATTCTTTTCTTTTTTTTTTTTTTTAATTATTTATTTGAGAGAGAGAACACAAGCAGGGAGAAGGGGCAGAGAGAAGGGGAGAAGCAGACTCCCTGCTGAGCAGGGAGCCCAATGCGGGGCTGAATTCCAGGACCCTGGGATCATGACCTGAGCTGAAGGCAGATGCTTCACCAACTGAGCCACCAAGGTGCCTCTGGAAATGAGAGTCTACATGTGTTTGTCTAACAATGAAGGGTACTGGAATACTGTTTTAGAATACAGTCACACCATTCCCAAATATCAGGGCATATGAATAGTGTGACATTCCTGCAACAGAACCTGGAAAGCTATTCGGGTATGTGACAAGAGGCTGGTCCAGCTACAAACTGCCTGACAGGCAGTGCTCAGGCTCCCTGGTCCCCTCTCCTCCCTCTTGAGATTTCGCTCTCTAGTCTGGGACCTGTGGGCATTGACAGGTAAGGGAGCTGATTACCGAAAGGATGTAAAAACATGTTTTCTAGGATTCCAGGAAAGAGGGAAATTTTGTAACACATCCATGATGTCCTCAACACCCCACATTCAACTCTTTCTCAGACTCGGAAGATCTTCCAACCATATCACTCTCCCAAAAATTAACATGCACTGGTTTAACTCACGGCTTCTAAGTCTCCAGTAAATGTACCCGTGCCGGACCAAAGGAAGTCCTATCATTATCCATTACTACTTACAACCTACAATACAACCCAAACAAAGTGCTCATTTTAAACATACTTCCCAAAAAAAAAAAAAAAAAAAAAAACATACTTCCCTGGACTGGTGACTGTTTCCCATTTTGGGGGATTACCATCAAATCTTGTCCCCTTATCTTTCAATTCATTACAGAAGCTGCTAGGGATTCTGGCTACAATAGCAGACTGCACACATACCCCCGCCCCCCTCCACTCAAGCAGCTGGGAGTGACAGCCAGTCCCTTCCTGCTCCATCTTCCTTATTTAGAGAGCAGGGGAGGAAAGAAAAAAAAAAAAAAGCCACCACCAAACCTGGAAGCCCCACATGGCAGCTGCTTTTGCGGTCTATGACTTAATTTAAGGAAGTATTCTATGAAACCTCTGAAAAGAATCTAAATTTAGATAGAAGTCTTTCACCACCAATATCAGCCTCTCCAGCTAGGGAACTCACATGCACAGCAGCACAGTGAGAGGGAAACAACAAATTTAAAATACTTATAAATGTGTCATCATTGAGGGAAGTGAAGCTGGCATTATTCAGGCCAAAGAAATTTTCTTCTGGTACCACCAACATCTGAATTCTCAAAAAGAAGGAGGAATGACTACAAAAACTTTTAGGGAAAGAAGTGGTGACATAAAGGAGACAGGTTTTTCCATGTAAGATTTCTACTAAGAGAGCAAGGCACTACTCTATATACCAGGATGTCTGTAATGACATAAATCCAGCAATGAAATATTAAAGTCAACATATTGTCTAAAAAAGAGTTCTCCAGCACTGAGTCAGACAGGAAGGAAAAACCATCTACTTAGCACTGCTATTTCCCCAACACCTCACTCTTCCCAAATGTGTCAAGTGAGACCTTGAACTCTGAGAAAAGAGTCACAGCAAAAACACTGGGGTGACTTGAGATTAATGGCAATTAACAGGGAGATAGGGCTCTTCTGTCTGCATTTTTTTTTCACCTTAAAGAGTAAGTCTGATCTAACTTTTTAAAGATTTTATTTATTTATTTACTCGAGACAGAAAGAGTGTGACAGCACACAAGCAGCAGGCAGAGGGAGAGGGAAAAGCAGGCTCCCTGCTGAGCAGGGAACATGGGGTTGGATCCCAGGACCCTGGGATCGTGACCTGAGCTGAAGGCAGACACTTAACCGACTGAGACACCCAGGTGTCCCAAGTCTCACATTTAAAAGCTAATCTTCCCAATGTTTCATTCCCCAAATAAAATTAAAATATCATATATAATTCTCAAATTAACATTCAACAGTGGCTCAGTCAGTTAGGCATCCAACTCTTGATTTCAGCTCAGCTCACAATCTCAGGATCCCAGGATTGAGCCCCACATCGGGTTCCACACTCAGCTGGGAGTCTCTGCTTGAGGATTCTCTCCCTCCCTCTGCCCCTTCTCTCTTTCTCTCTCTCTCTTTAAAATAAAATAAAATAAAATAAATAAAATAAAATAAAATAAAATAAAATAAAATAAAATAAAATAATAAAATAAAAATTAAGATTCAACAGCCTATCCTACTTGTACTCCAGAAAGGTTCTATTTTGCAAGCCATATCTGTAGACAGATTTCAGCTGATAACTATGTAAAAGATAAAAACAAGAGTGAAATTTTCTCTGTTCTTTCAGACATGCATCCTCCTCTTCTCCCCACCCCCAATCAGCTGGGAAACATTCCCAGATTCTTCTCAAGCTTGGTTCGGAAGTAAAGCTCAGCCTCAATAAACATGTAGCCCAGGAAATGCTTTGGATCATAGACCACTTAGAAGACTTAATCTGTCCTCCCCCAAGAGACCCCTTTTCAAACTCTGTTTGATAGGAGGGCAGGCAGTTTTATATTTTCACTCAAACCTCCTGGAACATTGCTGAAAGAGAAAATCATAGCAGTCTGGCAACTCTACAAATGGTGGAGGGAAATGCCACACCCAAGGACACTCTCCTCAGACTTCAGGGCAAACTATTGTCCCAGTGGGCTCCCCATAGCACTTACTCCCTGTGGCAGTCAGGGAGGTGGGAGGGGGACAGCCTCCACCAAGTGCCACTGGCCATGCTTCAGACAGGGTACCACCTCGGTAGCTGCTTGATGCTGTTAGGACACAAAGAAATAGCTACGCTATTTTAAAAAGCTCGCTTTTTTAGTATTTTTGAAATGTTCATGTCCTTAGCCCAGTACTACTAAAAAGACAGACTCAATCAAACAGATCTCAACCGTGTTTCTTTTTACATAATTCTAATTTCACATCATTTCCCTTGTGTATTTTGGACAACCACTGGTGTTACAGTTGGGTACTGTTCAAAATGTCTCCAAAACCCAACAGTTATCTATGCTAGCAAATTCTCTCCTAAACTTGGTTCACAAGTTCAAATGCTGGATTAGGTGGAACCACAAGATGCTCTACCTCAAAGTAACAACCAGCTTCATGACACTATTAAATAAAATATAAAATTCTTACAGAGAGAAGGTGGTGAGGAGGCCTGAGGACCAAACCAAATAAAAAATATCACAGGTGGGGCATCTGGGTGGCTCAGTTGGTGAAACATCTGCCTATGGCTCAGGTCATGATCCTGAGGTCATCCTGAGATCGAGCCCCACATTGGGTCCCTGCTGAGGTGGGATCCTGCTTTTCCCTCTCCCTCTGCCTCTCTCCCTGCCTGTGTATGCATTCTCTTTCTCTTTCTCTCTCTCTCTCTCCCTCTCTCTGTCAAATAAATAAATAAAATCTTTTTAAAAAATTCAAACTTTTAGAAGTCACCAAAACTTTACAGTTGATCCCTGAACAACAGGGAGCTTGAGGGTTAGGGGTACTAACCGCTCCATCCCTGTGCAGTAGAAAGTCTGTGTATAACTTCTGACTCCCCCCAAAACATAACTACTAATAGCCTACTATTGACTGGAAGTCTTATTGGTAACATAAACAGTCAATTAACACATATTCTATATATGTATTATATACTATATTCTTGCAATAAAGTAAGCTAGAGAAAAATTAAGAAAATCCTAAGGAAGAGAAAATACATTTACGGTACTGTACTGTATTTATTAAAAAAAAAAAAATCTGTGTGTAAGTGGACCCGTGCAGTTCAAACTCATGTTGTTCAAGGGTCAACTGTACTTATTTTTTAGTGGAACTGTAATTACAGAGTAACGTTTCAGTGATCTATACATGATACATAATAATAAGACACAGTTTATTCTGATTTTTAGTAAATAATCAACAGGAATTGATTTTAGGCCAAGTCAGAAATGGCAATAAAAAATAAATATTGGGGCTCCTGGGTGGCTCAGTAGTTGAGTGTCTACCTTTGGCTCAGGTTATGATGCCAGGTTCCTAGGATGGAGTCTCATATCGGGCTCCCCACAGGGAGCCTGCTTCTCCCTCTGCTTATGTCTCTGTGTCTCTCATGAATAAATAAATAAAACCTTAATAAAAGAGAGAGAAAGAGAGAGAGAGAGAATATTCACTTTCCTTTTTATATTGTCACTTATCTTTGTCACAATAATGCTACTGTTAACCCTCACCACCTCCCCCACCATAAACAACCTTCAAAGTGATCACTTTCTGGGAAGGCCGAATGAAAAAGAGATATCCTAACTGAATGATGTTTAACAGTGATTTTTTAATTTGGAGACAAAAAAGAACTAGATTCAGAAGTAGTATTTACACCAATTTGTAAAGTCAGAAGCCAAGTAACTTCCAAAGTGGTTAACTTTAATCCACTTATAAGATACTCAATGAAGCCTCTGGCAAGGTAGACCCTACCATATGCTGGGCAACAGCCAGGTGCTGAATTACTTCATTTACTTCTTGCAACAGCCTTATGAGGTAGGTATTATCTGAGGCTTAAAATTGAAATGCATGATTTGCCCAAGGACTCTGGTATGTGGTGGAACTGGGTGGACAGACTCCACAATCTCTAAAATGGGGACAAGAATGATGCCTGCTTCGTAAGTTTACTGAGAGGATAACTAACTCCTGAAACGTGCGTAGCACACTGCCTGACTGCCTGGTGAGTAGTAAAAGCCCAAGAATTGATAGATATCTTCATTATTATTGCCTAAAGTGACCCCAATCCTGAGCAGCAAAGCTGGACAGGAAATTGAGGTCAGGGGTATCCTAAAACCCACAGTCAACCATGAAATTCACCTTAGAATTCTCAAGTAGTTTGTATACCTGACCTAGTTTCCATAAAAAGAGCTAAAGGGCAGAAGGGGTACTCCAAAGAGTAACATTTCAAAGCTAAAGCTGAAAGCTAGCATTTGGCAGACTCTCATTCTAGAATCTCTTTGGAGAGATTCCAAATGGGGTGTGAAGGTTGTACGGGCCCAGCATCCGTGATCCAGGACAAGAGCTAGCTAAGGGAAGGGAAAGGGGACTGGATCTTCCACAGGATCTGCCTCCCCAACTCGAGTAATTCCCTCCTGTGCACTTTACGTTTGACCTACTTTGCCCACAAAGAGATTTTAAACAGTACCTGACTGTCCACGGAAGCAGTCCCGGTGTCCAAAAAAGGAAATCACTACACAAACACCAACTTATCATCCATACTGGAGGAGCCACAGCTGGGCTCCAATTAGAACCTCTAAGAAGGTCTGAAGAAAGCATGTTACAATAAAGCAGCAAGAGACTAAAGCGAGTCCATCAGAGGGAAGGGCTTTTTTTTTTTTTTTTCAAGCCCACTGCATTCCATCAGGATGTCCAACATCATTTAGTACTTATATCACTTAACTTGCTTTACAGATGCTTCTTATCCCTTCTAATTGGAAGGGTTTTTCAAGGACCAAATAGGGAATCTGATGTTAACTTGGTAACAACGCACAGACTGGGTAAATAACAAGTATTTTCCTTCATCTGCTCTCTGTCCCCTTCCTGATGTCCAGAATTTACTTGCCAGGCAACCTAGCACTTAGTAGTCATTCAATAAATTTTTGTTAAAAGAAACTCTGTAGCCCTAAACTCGGCCCCAACAAAGGATTCCTTGTATTGCCCCTAGAAAGAGGATCATCCGGCATTTGCATAAACACAGTCACACACAACACTTATGACTTTGTGAAGGGGCTGAATTTACTTCCTACTTAGTTTGTTCTGTTACCAAGTTCCCCTCGAATAACAGCCACGCACAGTAGGCATCACAACTGACCTCCTCAAAGCACTTACCCTGCCTACCCTTTTTCTAGCACTTTCCACAGCTAGCAAATGGCAAAACTAGAACTGGCACACAGGCCTCCAGCGTGGCTGGCTCCTAGCCACTACACTATTCCATTCACTGGTGCTGCCCTCTGGGTACGGAAGAGCCCCTTGTACGCTGCAGGTTTCTAAAATCAGAATTTATCATCTCACTTCCTGATGGAATCTCTCTACTGCTATCCAGGCCCCTGAGCTTGTCACTGAAGCCTGTGTCCTCTGTTTCCTCTGTCTGGTCACACTCTTGCCCCCATTCTGTCTTTCCACGTGCTATTACCCCATGGTCCCTCTCTCCATGCAGATTTTTCCAGAGCTACTTCAAATTCGACCTCCCCAGCACCTCAACCTCTGTGGCCCACAAGGAGCTCTCTTTTCATTCTGGCATTTAAAAAAAAAAATTTTTTTTTTAATGCTTAACTGTTTCTAGTGACTGTCTCACTCCCTACTGTACTGTTAAGTTCCTGGCAGAGACTATTTTTGTAACATTCCTCTCATCTTTAACACTCTTAAGTATTGTGCTCAATCCTGAGTAATGCAGCGTATTGGCTTTGGTGCTCATCCTCCTTTAGAAATAATCTGACTAGAAAATTAATATCAAATGCAAAAATTATTAACTATAATGTTAAAGAATGAAGCCTCACTAAAATAATAAAGTGCTTATTTCTCCTTTATATTTTTCAACAGAAAAGTATTCCTTTTTTAACAAACAGATATGCTACCTTTGTTTAGTAACACACTGGGGGACAATGTGCTTCTCTGGTATTTATTTAAATGATTACTCTTTAACAAGATGCCCTTTTGTCCTTAAACTATCAGATCATCTGATACGCATTTCACAACTGTTAAAAAGAAATACACAACATCAATCGGGAAAGGTTGAGATGATGCAGAAACAAATTAACATGACAGGTTTGTTCCCTGCTATCACTTTATATCCACCATAGGCTGGGTACTCCTTGAGAGAATGGAGGGGGTGCTGTGTGGGCCAGGGCAGAAGGGGACTCTCTGCTCCACATAATCATTTAGGGACCCAGGCTGATAAAGGCTCCATCATATGCCACACGGTTCCCAGTGCTCCATGGAGGAGCTGGAGGCTCTTAACTGCCTCAGCCCCACTGTGGGACAAATCACTTCTCACAATTTATTAGCCAGAACTAGACATGTGGTCCCACCTAACTACAAGGCTTCTGAAGAGCAGAGAGGTTTCAGCTACAGAGGCAGCTATGGGTGTATGAAAATGGACCAATCCCTGATCTATACTATGTGGAAAAGCATGATGCATAACAGTGCACAGCATATCCTATCATCTGTGTTAGAGAGGGTGGGGGGAGAAAAGGAAGGAAACAGAGAACCTTTGGAAGAATACAAGAGAAACTAGTAATGCCATGATAATAATAGCTACTTCTCTAGAGGCAAGCCAGTTGACAAGGGACAGGAAGGATAGGAGACTTATTTTAATGAACACCCTTTTATATCATATGCATACATCATCTATCTAAAAACTCTTGCTGAAATTTTTAGGCTGTGATGTATACACTTCAAATTAATGAGCTGGGGTTTTTTTCAGAATCAAGTCCCATCTAATATAAGAAACACCAAATCCTTGACTCATATCGCTTGAAATTAAACCCCTGGAGTAACAATGACATCATCATAGCCTTTTGTAAAGCCTCCCTGAGAGATCTTGACTGGCTCCTGTCTATTCTAAACATAAACATTGCTACGGTGCAGGCGATAAGAAAACTGCTTCTGTTGATAAACTGTTTCCTTTTGGAAATAATTTTCCTGGTATTTCAATTTAGGTACCACTTCCTAAAGTAAAACTCCTTTTCTGAAATTAAAAAAAAAAAAACATTTTCTGCTGTTAGGCTGAACCCTCTACGAAATATAGCAACCAAGGCTGGGTTTCTAAAAAGAAAACAGCACTGCTATCTCAGAATGCACTAAAACAGGGAAATGCATGGAGACAATCTTTTCCAAAACCCTAATCAACACCCTCAAGTACTATTTAAATATTTCATGTCCCAGATGTACCAGGGGACAGCCTCTGGGGCTTATGACAAGGTAACCCTAAGGGCACATCTGCTCCTCTCTTGCAGCTGGCTTAAACAAAAGTGGAATCCCGCTGGCATTCAGCTGATGAAGTAAGCTATAAATAATGCAGTAAGGAAACAGGTAGGTCAAGTCTCCAAAAAGACTTCCGTCATTCATTTCAATCAATATCAAAAATAGGTCTAAGAAATGAGCCAAAACAGGGTTATGCTACTCCCGTCACAACATCCGACATATCAGGCTCTGGGAGAAACAGAACGCTATCAAGGCTATATGCTATCCTTACAGATTTTACCCTAAATTCCAGCTTAGCATATCACATGGCAACTTTTTACTGCACCAAGTTAGTACCTAAATAGCCTGTGACTATAGCTCCAGTTCTACAATATACTTCCACATTTAAATTTTAGTGGAAAATCAAATAGCATACATTGCTTTCAAATATCAATATTATGCCTTCTAAACTGAATGTATGGGACTCCTGGGTGGCTCAGCAGTTGAGCGTCTGCCTTTGGCTCAGAGCATGATCCCTGGGTCCAGACTCGAGTCCCGCATCCGCCTCCCTGCATGGAGCCTGCTTCTCTCTCTGCCTGTGTCTCTGCCTCTCTCTCTCTTTGTGTGTGTGTGTGTGTGTGTGTGTGTGTGTGTGTGTGTCATGAATAAATAAATAAAATCATCTTAAAAAATAAAAATAAATAAATTGAATGTGTTTGCATATATCAAAGGTGTTTCTCTAAGCAGGCTTTCTGCCAACAACCTAGGTGTTCTAAAAAGTTCTGGGTGCTATCATTTCATCAACTTTCACTCGGAATAGCTTTCTCTAACTGACTATTAATGATCTCCAAAAACGCGTCTCAATTTTTTTTCTAAATTGCTGAAGAAAAGCAAATTATCAAAGTTCCCAAGCCCATCATGGGTCTTGTACAATCCATTATTAAACCTAGAGAATGAATTAGCAATTATGAAATTGCCAATATTGCAATACATGAGACCAACACCAAAGTAAGTTTAGAACAAAAAAAGAAAAGACACTTCAGGTCCCACTGCATTATGTTTAAACCGAAGACAGATGGCATTAATTTGTGGGTATGCAAACAATTTCCAGGACTTGCAAGTCAGAGGCAGCCATAATATCCTATATATCATCGATTCTAAGACATTTTTTTCTGATTTTAACATCCCTGAAACCTTCAAATGAATCACTTTGTAGAATTACTGGTGTTTCTTTTCTTGTGGTACATAAAACAATGGTGTGACTTTCAGTCAAAGTCCTCTTCCATTCACTGAAATATGACAATGTTAATATCGGCTAACATATACTGAACATTTACTATGGACGAGATACTGCATGTGGATTATTTCTTTTAATACCCACAAACTCTCAAGTGGCTCCAACTATTTCCCACCCCCCTTTTATTTTAAGCTGAGAAAACTATGAGTGACTAAGGTCACTCATCTAAAGGCACAGGCTGGCTCCAGCCCAGCTCATAACCACCCAACTTGGCTGACTGCAGAGGAAAAGGACTTGGAGGGCTGGGAGAGCCAACCTGTCTCCTCGGAACATGGGTTCAAAGCTCTGCCAACCATCTTATAAGCCCCTCTCGCTGTTTTTTAGAAAAACAGCAAAGAAAATACAGAGTTCTAAGTATCAAGAATGGGTATTAATTCAAAGCTTTCACTATAAAGGGTTGGTAATCACTAATCTTATTTTTAAAAATATACACTTGCAAAAAAAATTATATATTTGCATAAAAACCAATTTTTTTCTTTCTGTTCATCCTGAATTCAATTTATAAACAATTAGCATGTACTTTTCCCCTCTCAAAAATATCCTATCATCTCTAGAGAGACAACACAAGAATTTCCAGAATCTGTACCTGAATTTTGTTTAAATCTTAGTATTGAAATCATCCCAAGTAAAACAACAGTACACAACAATCAAGAAACAAATCAACAATGACATTTATTGGGGGTAAGTTTACATATAAAGCTACCATTCCTAACTCTCAGGAAAAATATTTGGCATCTCTACAAAAATACATCTTTTGCTTTGCACTACTACAAAGAAGGCATACTTCTTTTTCATAAGTTCATTAAATGGTAGCTTTATCATCCTCAAACTCAGCATACACAAAGCTAGCATTACAAATTTTTTTAATGGTATTGTCTAGTTATTCATTGGTTGCCTTCCTAGCAACCATTTCTGTTCCCTGAAAAGGACCCAGTTCTGTATGTTGGGTGGGACTAACACCATTACTAGATTCCAAGGAAGACCCGAATTGTCCAACCAGCACATCCCATCATTCTTGCCAAGACGGTTGGTTCAGAGATGGACACATGACCCAAATCAGACCAACCCAACAACAGGATTCAACTCCAGGATTTCTACTCCAGCAATGAGCTGCTGGGAAAGTGGACTTGCAACATTTCTGCTGGTTAAAGCTAGAAGTAAACAGTCATGGGAGTTCTTTGTAAGAGCCAATCTTTTGATCACAAGGGAAGGAGATAGCCAAGAATGGCTCAGAGGTCACAGCACTGAGAATCAAAGAGAAACTAGGTCTTTGTCATGCTATTAACTACTTTTGGACTTTTCAGTTAACTTACTGAATGAAATGCTTCCCATTGAACCAATTTAAACTAGGTTTTCTGCTACTTACTTCTGAAAGCATTCTGTTGTTTTTTTTTGTTTTTTTTTAATTTTTTTTTTTTATGATAGTCACAGAGAGAGAGAGAGAGAGGCAGAGACATAGGCAGAGGGAGAAGCAGGCTCCATGCACCGGGAGCCCGATGTGGGACTCAATCCCGGGTCTCCAGGATCACGTCCTGGGCCAAAGGCAGGCGTCAAACCGCTGCGCCACCCAGGGATCCCCTGTTTTTTTTTTTAACTAAAAAAAAAAAAATCTGCATCATGACGTATGGTATTGTAAATACAAGCCAGGAGTAAAAATGGGCTGAAGAAAGGAAGCAGGGTAAAATTCAAAGAACACCTTACCTGATCGATGCTGTCACTTACTAAAATGGGGCAGAGTAGGATCAGAGCACCTTGGGGAATGACCTAGGGGAGGTTGAGGGAGGAGGTGTGGATAAAATCATGAGTTATCCAGAGGCAACCAATATGCTATTCCTGTATGAGAAAATGTAATGTGTTCTGAGCCATGAAGACTATGTATTTCCCATTCTAAACTCTTTCAAATAGTAGTCTTCAGTTTGGTTTCCTTTTTTTTTTTTTTTAAGATTTTTTTTATTTATTTATGGGAGAGAGGCAAAGACACAGGCAGAGGGAGAAGCAGCGCCCCCCACCCCACTTCCGCAAGGAGCCTGATGCAGGACTCGATCCCAGATCCCGGGATCATGCCCTGAGCCGAAGGCAGATGCCCAACCACTGAGCGACCCAGGCATCCCCAGTCTGGTTTCCTGATCTCCCTCATGGTTGCACACAATTAAACTTGTCATCGGCCTTCCCTAAATCATCAAACCATGAGAAGCTTCACGTACCCTGACAAAGACAACTTGGCTATCCTCCCAAAAGCTCCTGGAGATGAAGCCAGAGGCAGAGAACACAGAAGCAGAGGGGGAAGGAGCTGCACAAGCTAGGAGAAAGGGCAATGTTAGCAAATCTCTGCCAGCTCCCCTTTTAGAATAAGCCAGCATGAGGACTTTTATAATGAATCCTTTAGCATCTTGGGTAAAGGAAGACTGGGGACAGGAAGGCTTCTGGGGAGGAGGGAATCAGGAAGACTGGGACACATTCAGTTTCAGGTATCTATGAGGTAGGTTTGGGAAGAGGAATGCCACCTTTTCAACCTTGCACAACAGAGAAGGACAAATAGGTTACCTTACCCAAAAAAAATTCTGTAAGTGTAGATTTTCCTCACTAAAGCTCAAGAAAAGCTAAATCAATGTCCCATGAGGATAGGCTGGCCGCCTCCTACACAAGACTATTGATTATTATAAAGATAGAAATTCATTATAGTTGGATTAAGTATGCTTCCGAGTATTTCTGTAACTGTACATGGTATGATTATCCATGTAGGACAAGAAAAACTATCCTTTTCCATCCTGTAAAATGTGTTTTCAAAGAGTAAAACAAATTGCATGCTATTTTTTTTAACCTAGGAATAAAATCACATACAAAACAAAACACACGGGGGATCCCTGGGTGGCTCAGCGGTATGGCACCTGCCTTTGGCCCAGGGCGTGATCCTGGAGTCCCGGGATCAAGTCCCACATCGGGCTCCCGGCATGGAGCCTGCTTCTCCCTCCTCCTATGTCTCTGCCTCTCTCTCTCTCTCTATCATAAATAAATCTTAAAAAAACAAAAAACAAAAAACAAAAACAAAAACACAACCCTCCTGGGGCTTGGTTTGATGACTTGCCTCCAGTGAGGAAATAGAACTCTTTGGAAACGATGAAACACAGAGAGAAGGCATTACTATTACTGTCATGTGTAAGCAGGCATCAAGCAATCCTTAAATCCAAAATTTGTAGGTAATATATGTAGAAATGCAATTTATTAAAACTTAGAATTTTTATCCCAAAGATCTAGAAGAACAAAAAGGCAGTAAATTACAGGTGGTTACAACTTTTTCTACTTTTATACAGTCAGATATTTCTTTTTTAGGCACGGCTAAAATTAATAAACAAGCCCTCAAAAAAAGTTTAAAACAAACATACTGATTATATAAATACTTAGGGAAAAGACCAAGTAAGTTATTGTTACTGGCTAATGCAAGTTAGCATTTTTACTCCCAATTTATGGATAATTTTATTTTCTAAAATTAGGTTAGAGATAACCCCAAATGACATTCCAAATAAAAGATATAAACCAGCACTATTATTTACCCCAGTCTTTCAGAGGACTCACTATAGAAAGTAGGTTTCAGGAGGACCTGCTTTCTGAATCTGAAAAGAATCATTTGGGCTTACTTAGTATTTTGCTGGAACAATGGAGGGGGGTGCCCAGAGGGTGTTTAAGTATCAGAATAAAACATATTTCTGGGTGTTTAAGTATCAGAATAAAACATACTCTCTGGGAAAGTAAGTTTGTTGAGATCTGCAAAGGAGACAGAGTATTTTCTTACTCTCCAGAGCCCAGGAATCTTCCTGTGAAGAAATATACATAAACATGGATACATACCTTTAGAGACCATTTCAGCCTTTTAAAATATATTTGGCACAATTATTTTGAATTTTCAGAACACCTACATTTGAAGACAATTACTATTAGTGATTAATGTACTTGTTGCTCTAGGAAATGCTTAAGAGCTGTAGATTGCTCTTTGTTTTAACATTTCTAATTGTTGAAAAGCAATTTATTCTCAAGGAGGAAGAGGGGGAGAGATCAAACAGTACAAAGGGGAGGGGCACCTGGCTCAGTGGTTGAGCACCTGCCTTTTTTTTTTCTTTTTTTCTTTTTTTTTTTTTTTTTTTAATTTATGATAGTCACACAGAGAGAGAGAGAGGCAGAGACACAGGCAGAGGGAGAAGCAGGCTCCATGCACCGGGAGCCCGACGTGGGATTTGATCCCGGGTCTCCAGGATCACGCCCTGGGCCAAAGGCAGGCGCTAAACCGCTGCGCCACGCAGGGATCCCATGCGCCACCCAGGGATCCCGAGCATCTGCCTTTGACTCAGGTCATGATCTCTGGGGTCCTGGGATCGACTCCTACATCAGGGTGCCCACAGAGAGTCTGCTTCTCCCTCTACCTATGTCTCTGTCTCTCTCTGTATGTCTCTCATGAATAAATAAATAAAATCTTTAAAAAAAAAAAAAGAAAAGAAAAGAAAACAGTACAAAGGGGAATACTGGGAATACTGTGAAAAGTCTCTCTCACGTGGATTCTCAGGCCCTGGTTCTCCTTCCTAGAGAAAAATCACAATAAGTATTCTCAGAAGTGTCCTTGTAGCAATATTCTATACAAATAGATCTATATCAGGGCGCCTGGGTGGCTCAGTCAGTTAAGTCTTTGCCTTGAGCTCAGGTCATGATCCCAGGGTCCTGGGATTGAGTCCCACATCGGGCTCCCTGCTCAGCAGGCCATCTGCTTCTCCCTCTCCCCCTTCCCCCTTGCTCATGTTCTCTCTCAAATAAATAAATAAATAAATTAATTAATTAATTAATTTCTTTTAAAAACATAGATCTGTATCAATTTCCCCTTTTATTTTTTTTATTGCTCATATAGTATGTACAACATTCACTCTTTAGAGTCTTTTTCCCCACTCAACAATATATCTTAGAAAAAATGTTCCATATCAGAATATAAAGCACTATCTCATTCCATTAAACAGCTACACATTCCTGGGGATATAATGTAATTTATTTAGCGAGTACTCTATTGATGCGCATTCAGATTGTTTTCAGCCTTTCATCAATCACCTCAAACAATGTGGCAATAATTTTGCATAGAAGACTTTTTTTTAAGTTATTTACTTATTCATTTTTAAGTAATCTCTCCACCCAATGTGGGTGGGGCTCGAACTCATGACCTCAAGATCAAAAGTCTCAAGCTCTCCAAACTGAGCCACCCAGGCACTGCCTGCATACACTTTAAACGTGTGAATGTATCTGTAAGAAAAATTCCTAGAGGCAAAATTGTTTGATCAAAGGGTATATACATTTATTATCTGATAGTAACAAACTCCCCTCCTTACTCTATTGTGCCAATTTGCATTTCACAGCCAACAGTGTGGAAGAGTTTCTGCTTTTCCACACCTTTGTCATCCCTAACGTATCTTCAAACTCTTCGGTCTCTGCCAATCTGCTAACTGAAAAACGGTTTCACTCCTAGTTTTAACTGGTGTTTTGTTTGGTATGTAGGGCTGGGTATCTTTTTGCCTGTTTGAAACCCATTTTCTTTCTTTTTTGTGAATTGTCTATATTCTTTGCAAACAGGTTATTGGCCTTTTCCTAACTGAATTCTGAAAGCTCTTTTTATACTAAGGAAGCTAGACTTTTATTTGCATATAGATTGCAAATTGTTTTTCCTAGTTTGTCTTCACATATTAATTTTTATCCATTTTCTTTTTCCATGGAGAAATTTCCTATCCAACTACTTAAGTTTTTTTAAATTGTTTATTGGCTGATTCTTTTGGATTTCTAAAGCTATAAGTCATATCATTTGCAAATAACAGAAATTTTGCTTTCCTATGTCTTTTTCTAGGCAATGAACAATTTTGACAGCGCATATCCCTGTATTGTTCCTGATTTTAATGGGAGTGCTTCCAAGGATTCACAGTTACAGATGATGCTGGCTTTGGCTTTAATGCTGTTTCTCTAAGGAACTTTCTGAATACATGGAGAATTCAAGTTTGTTCTTGAGTATATTTCTCATGTTTATCAATAGGTTTTATAGATTGTCTTCAGTGTCAAAGTATACCATTAGCTTTAGCATTTTACATAATTATCTAGGAATAAGAATTAACAGGAACTTATGACTCTGTATTTACACCATGCTACTCTATAAATAATTCATAACTACTCATCATAATATTTAATCCACATCTAGTCCCTGTGTGACATGAAAAGGCAGGTATCTTGCATCACAGACAGACAAACTGGATCTCTAAAAGATAGTATTTCTAAGCACCCCCTTTCCCCATAGTGGCACTTTTGGGAGCTAAAAATCAGATTCAGACCTTTGGACTCCCATCCCAGTGTTTAAGCCATAAGAAAGCACCACCGGCCTCTGGAGAATTTAGTGAATATCCAACATACAAAGAAAAAAATAGGCTGCTCTCTACAACCCGCAGCTTAGCAACATCCTCTTCCAGACTCCTGAAAGCAACCTCCAAGTTGGACTCAGGAGCTTAAAACATCTGAAACGCATCACCCAGCAGCCAGCATAATAGGTTCATGCTCAGTGATACACAATGTTGCCGACATTCCTCAGCCAATTAGAATTCCTTTCAGCTGCGATGGAGGTGAACACAGCTGGAATTAGGTGGGGCGCTTCGCCAGATGCACTGATTGTACATTATTTATGCCTTGTTTTAAAACAATAAAAGGGTTTTTTTTTTCTTTAAGCCAGAATATGGAAACAACATTGCATGCACTTAGTTTAAATACCCAAATGGATTAAATTGCATCTGTAGACACAACAGTAATTCTAACATTTTAAAAAGAAGATACGCCTGATCCACATGGCTAGGTGCTTTTGTTTTTCAACAGAGCTTTCCAGCTCCTCTCTAAGTAGCACGCTTAGGGACTGTGGTCAGCTAGGATGAGCATGCAGTGGAAGACAAGCCAATATGAATTAGGGGCTGTCTCTCAATAAAATCACTTACAGAACAGCAAGCAAACCAGTCACTTATGAAGCTGAGGGATATAAATAAATAAATGGCCACACAGTTTTAATTCTCTACTTGTTTAAAAATAGTTAACCTCTAAAATGGTTCTGAAATTACAAAAATTCGATCCAAATAAGAATTCTAAAAGTTAGGGTTTCTCAACCAGAAAATCTGAGACTTGCCAAGATACTAAATTATTTCATCTATTTCAGAAGGTTCTTAAACTTCCCTTTTGCTCTTGGCACTCAATAAAATGCACAATTCAGCTATTTTAACTTTTAACCAGTGCCCACAAACATGTTACAAAACAGCCAGTCTAGTTAAGTGGATCACTGAGCTGATGTTGAAATATTATGGGTCAGTCTTTCTTTTTTCTTATTCATGAGGAAAGACTTCTTCCCAAGTGACTCAGCCCCCAGAACCTCCCCTTACCCCCAGCTTTCCACACTAGGACCCAACAACGTGACCAAACAGAGAAAATGAAAATTTGTAATAGAGAAGGAAAAATTCAAAGTTCAGGTACCACTTTCACGGGCGCAAAAACAGGAGTTCTGACCTCAAATAGTTAGACTTGAAGGCAAAAAACTCTAGTTGGATTTCATTACAACTGCTATAAAAATACAGGTAGAAATAAAGTGTATGAAATATTTCTTGCCCAGGTCAGTTAGGTGGGGCAAGAAGCTTTAAAAAAAAAATGGATTTGAAAAAAAAAAATGGATTTGAGGGACACCTGGGTGGCTCAGGAGTTGAACGTCTGCCTTCGAATCAGGCCGTGATCCCCAAATCCTGGGATGGAGTCCCACATCGGGCTCCCTCTGAGGAGTCTGCTTCTCTCTCTGCCTGTGTCTCTGCCTCTCTCTCTCTCTCTCTCTCTCTCTCTTTCTCTTTCTCTATGTGTGTCTCTCATGAATAAATAAATAAAATATTTTTTAAAAAATGGATTTGAGAAAAAAAGGTTTGTCTTAAGACAACCCAAACGTGGGCAGCCCTGGTGGTGCAGCGGTTTGGTGCCGCCTGGGGTGTGATCCTGGAGACCCAAGATCGAGTCCCGCATCGGGCTCCCTGCATGGAGCCTGCTTCTCCCTCTGCCTCTCTCTTTCTCTCTCTGTCTCTATGAATAAATAAATAAATTCTTAAAATAAAAAAAAGGAATTTAAAAAAAAAAAAAGACAACCCAAACGTGATCAAACCACACATACAATCGGTTTGATTTTATATAAACCTATATTTGAAAGAATGTGATTTAGAGTAAAATTGAAGTTTTGCCATCCATCCCACACCCTTAGCTAACTCAGCTCAAAGAAGTGCCTTGACCGTACCTTCCTAAACTTGAGGCTGACCCTGAAGAAAATGTTCTACAAACTCAGAAGCAGCTCATGGCTAAACACCAATGACATATTCCACCTTATCCTGGTTACGGTTGTTAAAACCAAAAGTTCTGCCTGCCTTACATAAGCAAGAGTTTCCTGTGGGCATGATTGGACAAAGGCAACACTCTTAACAGCCTGCTTAACCTTTAAGAGAAACCGATCTATTCCAAATCAATCAGGCCACCCGTTATTGATGAATTAGTTATTAAGTTATTAATACAACTATTTCTCTCCAAGTTGCATCATCTGGATGCCAAAGCCCAAGTCTGCCTTACTTCCCATGTGCTACAACTTTAAAAATAGCCTCCATTTCCACATGCTATCAAGGAAGGTCTCTTCCCCCTCCTTGACTTGGAATTAGAATTTTTCTCTCTTCATAACACACAGGCACACTCCAAAAGACATAAAAACACAAGGAGATCTGAAAGTATTGCAAGGCATAAAAACACAAAAAAAGTTTAGGCATTTGCTATTTCAACTAACTAGTTAACACTGAGAATAAGATTTAATTTGCTTGAAGAGCACCATGGAACCCTTAAGATTCAAAATTCCATTCTTTACAACAAACTGGCCTAAATGACATATCTGGGATTCATTTGCATACCACATAAGAACAAAGTTTTTGCAAACCCGGCTTGAATTTAAAATAAAAAATGTTTCCAAAGTGTTTGATTTGCCAGTGAACTCTAAATGTCTGCAAAATAATGTTCTTTAAGAAAACTTGATTTTGCACGAATTATGCCCCAAATCTAACTGGACCTGTTTAAAAACTATTTTCCTGTTAAAATACCACAAAGACATCCATTAAAGTTAAGTTCTTTGAATTATAAAGACTCAAATATTCTTTTACTGCAGAGGCCAGGCCTCCAAAGCAGCTCCACATACCACCCAATCATTTCCAAAAACCAAAAGGGTTCCATAGAGAAAAAGCTATAGC
The DNA here is from genome assembly GCF_003254725.2 of Canis lupus dingo. NCBI lineage: Eukaryota > Metazoa > Chordata > Mammalia > Carnivora > Canidae > Canis > Canis lupus. The sequence continues at coordinate 10,214,987 of NC_064248.1, read as the reverse complement.
ATAATCAACACCACAAAATTAAGGCTTCGCATACATCAAACACAAGTGCTGTGTTTTAACAGAAATCTCTGAATATCAGCATTGAGACTTAATAACAGACAGCATTAGTACCCAGCATAATGTGGAATAAGTAGGTACCCAAAATGAGAAAGAGAATCAAAGGTTGTTACAATAAAGTTGAAATCTCATCTTATATGAAGAAACGGAGGCCCAGCAAGGTTACCTAATTTGTTCCATATCATGCAGTTTACGGGAGATTTGCCCAAAATCACGTCTCTTAATTTTAAATCCAATGCTCTCCTCACCACCAAATACAACTGTGGACCTCAAATTTTAAAGGCTGTTTTATACTCCAGTGTCTTCAGATGTTGCCTGGAATTATACTCTGTGTGATATTAATTACTGGTTAGAATGCCCCTTGTTTTTAAAAAAAAAATTTTTTCAAATATCACGCATAGAATTAAACTCTAAATCTTGTAACAAGAGTATACAACTTTTGAAAGATGGCTACCCAATATGCCAGAAAAGAAGAGATTTTCAAACTGCCCTGGACAACCTTAAAGATGATGCCAAAACCTACTCTACACCAAAACATCTGAGGTTCCAGCACCTCAACATAAATTAACATTCAACAGACAACAGACATGGATCTGCCATCACCACTAAAAATCCTGTTGCAGGGATGACCACACTCACACATCATCCCAATCACTAACACCAACAGGGATGAAGGGAAAGGGAGCTTTGGAAATAACACTCATCACTTGATCCTTCAGTATCAAATGCCATCCAAAACTCTTCAAAGCATTTCTGTATCTTTGGCATGTAAATTTCTGAATCCAAAAATAATTTGGGAGGACAAACCAAGCCCTCCCTTTTTCAAGGGAAAGGCTCAGACCTGCCAACTTGGTTTGATATATAAATGTGTATATGATACAAACATTGTAATGAGAACCTATTCCTTCTGAAACATTAATCACATTTCTACCAAAACTCATGAAATCAGTTATTTCTGCTTTTAACAAGAAAAATGAAACCAATCTGATGTCAATTACAGATTACACTGTAAATTAGAATCCAATTAAAGTTGTCAGTAATTAAAGTTTTACAAGCATTACAAAGTCAAAAACATGTCTTTCATGTAACCATAAAAATAACAATGCTTTATACTGTATCTACATAGTGAGAAGCATTTCCTCCTGGCCCTGGAACAGAGTATGTTCCTCCAGAAGCAAAGATCCCTGGGACAGATGGCTGTTACTTCACACAACCAGGGTCTGGATTTGGGTCCAAATCATTACCTGGCCGCCTTATCTTGTAACCTAATCTGACATCTTTCTACAAAAAAAAAAAAAAAAAAAAAAAAAAATTACAACACTTTTCTTGAGAAAAATGTGAGTCACGCAACAGCTCCGTACTTTCAAAGGAAACTTTCGTTTGAAAACGATCGCCATTGTTATTTTCATGGATTTTACCGAAATTAGGGCTACGCATCTGCCACAAAGTGTCCAAAACTCTCATTTGCTCTCTGAAAGCATCCGACCGAACTCTGACTCTGGGGTCCTCACCAGACTGGCCATCCAACAGAAAAATCCAAGGGAAAGCCCCCCGACAGGAACTAGCCTGAACTTTGTATTTCCCTTCCAGGGCTGGAAATACTCGAGTCCGGAAAGTCCCCTGGCAGACGCGTGTCTGCGGCCCTACGATCCGGCCTAAGGTGTGAATCTGAACGGGGAGGCGAGGCCGCAGCTCCGTGGCCCCGAGGGCCGGGGAAGGGGCCGCCGGCGAGGGGCGCATCCACCCGCGGCCGAACCACCGCGTCGCCGGCCGCAGCCGAGCTTCGCGCTCACCCTGGAAGGTGGCACTACAGAGCCTCCGAGGAGACGCGAGCACTTCATTGAGGACTCGGTGAGAGTGAATCGAGGAGCCGGCGTTCGTGCAGCTGCCACAGCCTCCAGTGGGGGGCGGGGGACCCTCAGCCCCACTCAGGGCTCTAGGATGGGGGGGCAGTGCTGGGAAAGTGCAATGGGGGAAGTACCGGGGCAGCACGGCAGGCAGCCGACAGTGGCCTGGCCCGAGGCACAGAGGAAGTGGGCCAGACTCAAGAGGTCTGGAGCAGCGGGGAAGTGAAGAGAACAGGACCGGGACACGCCACACCACAGGACTGAGGAATTCGAGGCTGAAGGAAAGGGTGGAGGCGGCGAGACCCAGCGAGGGGGCGGGGCTGCGAGATAAGCAGGGGCGGGGCCTAGGGGGAAAGGGAGCGAGCCCCGCCGAGGAGAATAAAGGGGCGGGGCCGGGAGGGGAGAAGCCGGACGGGGGGTAGGTGGGGGCGGGGGGAGTAAGAACCGGGAGGGTAGCGGGGCGAAGCGCCGGGTACCGCGGAGAAGAGGCCGCCGAGCCAGAGAGGATGGGGAGGTGGGGAGAAGCGAGGGGCGGGGCCGAGAGCGAGGGGCGGGGCCGGGAGGGAGAGCGAGGAGGCAGGTGAGGGGAGAGCGGGGAAAGCGAGGGGGAGGAAGGGGGCTGAGCGGCGGGGGGCGGGGCCACGAGGGGGGCGAGAGGGGAGAGCCCGCGGCCGGGTGGGGGCCGCGAGCAGGGAGGCGACGGGGCAGGTGGGGGGGGCAGGAGGGGAGCGGGAGGGCCGCGGTGGGGGGGGAAGGTGGGGGGTGAGGAGCGAGGGGGCGGGGCCGGCAGCCGCGAGGGGGCGGGGCCGGGAGCGCGGAGCGAGGGGCACTCGCCGAGGGGGGTGACGAGGTCCTGGGACAACGGCCGGCGTGGGGGAGGGCCACTCCACCGGGGCGCTCTGCGGGGAATTCCGGGGCTGCTGGGGGCCCGTGCGGGGCGCCAGCGGGCGCCGGTGGGGTGTGCGGGGGGAGGCGGGTGGGCCTCCCGCCGGCCGTACCTGTCAGACGGATCTTAATGCTGGAGCCGTTCCTGCGCGTCCCGGGGTTCGACATCTCCCGCCAACGATCGGGCAGCCGCGGATCCAGCGCCGCCGCCCCCCGGCCCGGCCCGGCCCGGCCCCGCCGCCGCCGCCTCAAGGTTACGGCTCCGGGCTGGGCGCCGGGGTCCGAGCCGGGACACAAACTCCGCGGCCCAGGCGTCCGGGCGGCGGGAGGATGGTCGAGCCGGGGGATCGGCGCTCGACCCGGCGCCCCCGACCCTCGCCCGCTCCCAGCCGAGCCCAGTCCAGAGCCGCCGCTGCCTCCGCCGCCGCCGCCACCGCCACCACCACCTCCTCCTCCTCCTCCTCAGAGCCGGACGCCCGCCGCCCTCGCCGCTTCCGCCGCCGCCGCCGCCGCCGCCTCCCGGAGCCGCGCGCGCTCCCGCCGCCGTGCCGGCCCGGCCCTGCGCGTGCCCGCGCCGTGCGCCCCCGCGCCTGCGTGCGTGCGCGCACCCGAGAGCACGCCGGGGCGGGGCGGGGCTACGTCGCAGGCCTGGCTAGGGGCGCGCGGGGTCTGGAACCAGTGGCGGGGCCTGCCCACGTCCTCCCCCCGGGAGCCGGGCGAAGGAGCTCGGGGCCTGGGAGCGGAGCTCGCCCTGGAGGCCGGGGGAAGGCGAAGCTAGGGTGCGGGGCCACATGTGGGCCCTCGAACCGCCACCCTCAGTCTTCGCCACATTGTCCAAGGGAACAGGTTTGCAGATGCGGACCGAATTGATTTTCCGGGTGTCTCTCCAGCCTCCGGGGCGCCCGCCCCCCCCCACATAGATATTGGAAGGAGGATTACGTGAACCCGTAGCCTGTTACGACACACCAAGCACCTTGCACAAATAGGTACCACTTTTTCTTTTTTTGAGTAGAGCTTTCAGAGAATGCAGTTTCAATGGAGAGACTTCTCAAAGACACAAAAGTCCCCTACGTGTGTTCTGTGCAAGTAGTGCGCTCTGTTGACCCGTTACACTTGCCAGAATCGCTGGAAGTGCCATATATGGACAAGGTAAACAAGATGGGAGAGAGGGATAAAGTTGAGTAGATGTTTGTTATGATCCAATCTGCATACAATCCAAACCAACAAAGGCAGCTTTACGGCCTTGGTTTCCCCGCCTTCTGCTAACACATCCCTCCCAGGATTGCAGAGTTGAACTAAAAACTAACATTTTCCCTCCTCCCAGAGTTGCAGGGTAGAGCTAAGAGCTCATTAGGCTTTCTCCAGCAAACAAACTCCTCTCTTTGTTAACCTGTAATGGAGAGGAAATAACTGTTACTAAAGAAGAAAAGCTGGGCTTGTTTACCAAAGTTGTTTTTGACCAACTACCTAATTCTTGGAAAGCCTTTATTTGGTTTGTATCTTAAGGAGCCAAGCTCCGAGCCCTTGAGCCACCCGCTTCAGTCAGACTTTCCTGGGGTCACAACCTTCTAAATAGATCCCTCTAGGGCCCCTAGACATGCCTTACCCCCTTGCCCCGCCTCAGGCTGAACCCAGTGGAAGCTGAGTGTCTCTAGACTGGATTCAGAGCTGCCTTGCTGCCTCTTGAGCTTCAGTCATTCAGTCAAATCAAAAGACATGCCCTTGGGTGGCTCATTCAGTTGGGCATCTGGATCTTGATTTTTGGCTCCGGTCATGACCTCAGGGTTGTGAGATCGAGCCTGGTGTCAGGCTCTACACTGGGCATGGAACCTGCTTGAGATCCTGTCTCTCCCTCTGCTCCTCCCCTGGTCTCTCTCTCTCTATCTCTCTCTCTCTCCCTCAAATAAATGTATCTTTAAAAAGAAAATGGGCCAGACCATTTCTTTGGCCCCTTAAAGCTCAGACTTTGAATAATTCTAGTGAAGTATCCAAGAATACAAGCTATGTTTAAGCAACAGAGCAGTAGACCCAGAATCGAGCTGTTACTCTGTAGGCAATTGTCACTAAGAGTGAGTCCCTAGGGTCCAAATAGATCCATTTAGAGTCTCTAACCCCTGCCCCCAAGTGACCGTCATTATTCTTTCAATCCACCTAGTATCTCTTCTCTTCATTTCCGTATTCAAGAAGTCCCTTCTCCCAACCAGACTAAACCTCTCTCTGCTTGCCTGAATGCTGGCCCCTGTTCTGATCCCTAGCTATTCCCAATCTAAAATACTTCCATTTCTTAACCTCATTGTTTTCTTACCTGCCTAGATGTCTGGATTGTTTCCTCAACACATGAGACAGGAGGTCACTTCTGGAGGTCACTGAAAGGCATTTTGTTTACTCATGAACAAGTCATTGCCGCTTTCATTTAACCAAATAACACCTAACGGTGTCTTTCAACATGGCCTACCCAAGGAGAACCTTCCTAATGGAAGCTAACGTTTTATCCGTAAGCAAACTCCAGCCACCACTATGTGGCCCAGGGACAAGGACTAAATAAGTCACAGCTATAGCATTTCAGAGGCTCATGGACCGGATGAAACAGACACAGAAAGTGCTGACAAGGACACAGTGATGAAAGTGTGTACTAATGGCTAGAACATAAATTACAGGACCGTTCTGCCTGGGAGGAGAAGGATGGGAAAACCACAGAAGAGTCATGGAAGACCTCAATCCAGAATGTAAACGCAGTGTTCAAAGTTGTTGGACAAGGGCATTATAGGCAGAGGGAAGGGCTTGTGCAGAAGGATGAAAATGAATGTTTTTTCCAGCACAGATTTCAGCATAAGTGCAGTAACATAACTGTTGGATCTTCTTTTTTTTTTTTTTTTTTTCACTGTTGGATCTTCTATCTGCACACCTGACCCTATTTAAAAGTTGACAAAGATGAGGGGCGCCTGGGTGGCTCAGTCAGTTAAGCATCTGACTCTTGATTTCGACTCAGGCCCTGATCGTAGGATCCGGCTCTGTGCTCAGTGAGGAGTCTGCTTGAACTTCTCTCTCCCTCCCTCTGTCCCTTCCCCAGCCCTGTGTGCACACACACTCACTCTCTTGAATAACTAAATCTTTTAAAAAATTGATAAAGATGATAAAAGCGGGATTCCTGGGTGCTCAGCAGTTTAGTGCCTGCCTTCAGCTCAGGGCGTGATCCTGGAGTCCCAGGATTGAGTCCTGCATCAGGCTCCCTGTAAGGAGCCTGCTTCTCCCTCTGCCTATGTCTCTGCCTCCCTCTCTCTCTGTGTGTGTCTCTCATGAATAAATAAATAAAATCTTTAAAAAAATTATAAAAGGTATTGGCCTACATAAAATTTATCAGCCACAATTTCGTGCTAAACCTGTGGACCAGCCCTTATCCTGAACTGAAGGTACTTTGATATCCATTCATTATGTATCAAATTTGTCAAAAATACTATCTTCTAAAGGTGTCTGGAACAAGTAGATGGGAAGTGTTTAACAATTCTGCTGAGACAGAGATGAAATTTGGTATCTTCAAGTGCCCTCTCTGCAGTGACTTTACAAAAAGTGCTGTTTTGGGGCAGCCCCAGTGGCACGGCGGTTTAGTGCCGCCTTCAGACCCGGGATCGAGTCCCACGTCAGGTTCCCTGCATGGAGCCTGCTTCTCTGCTTCTCCCTCTGCCTGTCTCTCTGCCTCTGTCTCTGTTGTGAATAAATTTTTTTTAAATCTTAAAAAAAAAGATTACAAAAAGTGCCGTTTTGACTTTGACCCTGCTTTCTATGTAGGATTTGGCAACTTATTTTATTTCTCCTAAATGTATCACTTTCCTTTGTCAGTGTTATTGGGCATTTGAAACACTTTCCAGTGAGGGTGGAAAAAATCTCTTTGGATCTAACCGCAGTAGTTCTTAACCTGTCTTTTGAGTCCCAAACCTCTTCAGGGAATCTGATGGAAACAATGGATCCTAAGCAGCCCCGGTGGCGCAGCGGTTTAGCGCCGCCTGCAGCCCAGGGCGTGATCCTGGAGACCGGTGATCGAGTCCCACGTCGGGCTCTCTGTATGGTGCCTGCTTCTCCCTCTGCCTCTCTCTCTCTCTCTCTCTCTCTCTCTGTCTCTATGAATAAATAAATAAAATCTTAAAAAAAAAAGAAACAATGGAAACAATGGATCCTTTGCCCAGAAAAGTTAATATGTGCAAATATACACCAAATTTACATACAATTTCAATGGGTTCATTATCTCTGGAAACCAATTTGAGGGTCCTGTAGAGTCCCATAGCCCTTAGATTAAAAACTCCTAATCTGAAGGAAATGATCAAGCAAATCATGCTAGGAACATCCCATATGTATGTGTCCAGGAGCCAATACAGCAGAAGCCCTTTCTGAAGGCAGTGAGTATGCATCCTGAAAAGAGGGCAGCTATGGCCCACAAATACCCACACTCTACTGGGCTCAACAACGTTACCAACTAGTGCCAGAGCAAGTTAGTTAAATTCACCAAGCCTCACTTTGCTCATCTGTACAATGGAGATAATAGTGCCTCTCACTATTGTGAGGTTTAAATTAGATGTAGATTTAGCAGTCTACTAGAGCAGGCCCTTGGTAAATGGTAGTTGTTATTAGTACATGTAAAATGCATGTACTAGTCTTTCCCCAAAACCTACGGTACTATTATCCTAGGGAAATTGGGGATGTTGTACAGAAGTGCCTGGCGGCTATACCAAATATCTCTTGGGAGTACACTGCTGTACCTGAGCTGGTGCCTCTGTGGCCAGTGGCTAGATCAGACTAGCCTTTAAGATCTTTCCTAGATCTAGGATCTGGGTCTCTTTTGCTTTTGCTTTTAAAAGCATTAAGTTTTTTAAACAATCAGATATACAAAGTTGTGATTAATTAGCACATTTCTTTATCCTTTTATGCCCAGAGGTTTTTAATTACACCCTAAGCTTAATATTACCAATATGCAAGTCTTTCCATGTTATTATCATTGGTAGGCTTTATCTTTGGCAGGATCTTTCTTTTTAAAGATTTTATTTATTTTTTTATTTGAGAGAGAGCACATGCACAAGCAGGGGAAGGGGCAAAGGGAGAGGAAGAGAGAGAATCTTAAGCAGACTCCATACTCAGCACAGAGCCCGCATGGGGCTCCATCTCACAACCCTGAGATCACAACCTGAGCCAAAATCAAGAGTTGGACACCCTGGTAGGATCTTTTGTTTTGTTTTGTTTTGTTTATTTATTCATGAGAGACACAGAGAGAGGCAGAGACATAGGCAGAGGGAGAAGCAGGCTTCCCACAGGGAGCCCCATGCGGGACTCGATCCTGGAGCCCATGAGCCAAAGGCAGACACTCAACCACTGAGCCACCCAGGAGTCCCAGATCTTTTTTAATTAAAATGTTTATTGACATCATTGTAGATTCACGTGCAGTTGTAAGAAATAATACAGAGAGATCCCTGTGTACTGTGCCCACTTTCTCCAATAGTAACATTTTACAAAACTATAGTATAATACCACAACCAGGATATTGACATTGATACAACCCAATGATGTTCAGATTTTCCCAGTTTTACTTGGATGTATGTGTATTAAGTTCGACATATTTTTAACACCTATGTGGGTTCAAGTATCTACCGCACAGACGAACTAGTGAACTGTTCCAATACCACACTTTCCTCATCCTCATGTTGTCCTTTTATACCCACACCCTTTGTCCCACCACCAACACCTGGCAACTACTATTCTATCATGCATTTCTAAAATGTGGCCAATTCAAAAATGTTACATAGATGGAATCATATACAATATAGTCTTTTAGAATGGGTTTTTCTCACTCAGCATATTTCCCCAGGAAATTCATCCAAATCATTACATGTTTGAATAGTTTGTTCCTTTTCATTACTGAGTAGTATTCCATGGTTTGGATATATCACTTTTTGTTTAACCATTGGAGGACCTGGGCTAACTCTAGTTTTCAGTTATTATAAATAAACAACTATGAACATTCATGTGCAGGCATTTATGTGAAGATAAGTTTTACTTTCTCTGGAATAAGAGCCCTAGAGTACAACTGCTGTGTCATATGGAATTCCATGTTTAGTGTTGTAAGAAACTGCCAAACTTTTTTCAAGTGGCTGTAGCATTTTACTTTTCTACTAGCAATGTTTCTCAGCATCCTTGCCACATTTGGTATTGTCACTGTTTTTCCTTTTGGCCATCCTAATAGGCATATAGCTGTATTTTATTGCTGTGGAATTATCTGAGATTTAGATTATTTCTTCAAATATATGCAACCAAGGGACAATTCTAGAAAAAATAATAATTCCAGGCACCTAAATGGCTCAATCAGTTAAGTGTCTGCCTTCAGCTCAGGTCATGATCTCCAGGTCCTGGGATCAAACCCTAGGATCAAGCCCTGTATTGGGCTTCCTCCTCAGTGGAGAATCTGCTTCTCTATCTTCCTCTGCCCCTGCCCCCAATCCTGCTCCTACTCTCTCCCTCAAATAAATAAATAAAATCCTTAAAAAAATAAAGATCCTAGTTGAACCCCACAGTCTGTGTTCAGAAACAGCTAAGGTCATAGTGAAAATAAGAAAATGATTGAACTGCTATTATCCATTTAAAAATGTAGTTTTAAAAAATAAAAAAATAAAAATGTAGTTTTGTCTATAGAGTAGTTCTCACTTACATAAGAAGTGTTTTAAACAATTGACTATCCTATAAAAATAATTAAGACACTGGCTGAGAATATAATAAGCTCATTTTTGAAAATTCAGACATGACATTTTTATTTTAAATAAGCAAATGTGAGCCCAGGCTCTACTACTACTTTAGAATCTCACGATTTCTACTGGTCTAGAAAAATAAGATGAGGGACGCCTGGGTGGCTCAGTGGTTGAGCACTTGCCCTCAGTTCAGGGTGTGATCCTGGAGTCCCGGGATCAAGTCCCACATTGGGCTCCTTGCATGAGGCCTGCTTCTCTCTCTGACTGTGTCTCTGCCTCTCTCTCTATATATATCTCTCTCATGAGTAAATAAATAAAATCTTTAAAAAAAAAGAAAAAGAAGATGAATATTCTCTAAGTTTGTTGTATCTCATCTGTAATTTATAAGCAACAATAACCAGGGAAATCAACAAACCAAAGAAAATCCCAAGTAAGACCCTGAATCATTGTTCATTGGCTTAAAAATGTTGCTAGTTTTTGGACAGGGTTAAAGGAAGCTCTCCATTATTCTAGGCCAATGGTTCTCAAAAGTATGGTCACTGAAGCAGCAGCATCACCAGGGGACTATTAGAAATGAAATTCTCAGACACCACCCCAGACCTACTGCATCTGAAACTCGGAAGGGCCCCAACAATTGATGGTTGAACAAACCCTCCAGGTGATTCTGATGCAGGCTTATGTTTGAGAGCCACTATGAAAGGTATATTGTTATTTTCCCTAGTGTCCTAACTCAAAGAATAGAGCAGTGATGTGCAAAACAAAAGTACTTTGGCCAGAATGTTAAACTAACTATAAGAAACAAGCAAAAATGGGACGTACTAGAAGAGCTTCTGCAGGTCATAGAATTCTTGTTTGATTTTATGATAGAATACAGGCAGCAATCAACACATCTGAACAGCCAAGAAGCAGTTTTTTTCTTAATGAGGAATAGTATGTCCAGGACACCACCCTGCTCCCCTAGGGCTTAATGCCATCTGTCCATACATCTCAAGATTGTAAGCACCAAAGAGTTCCTGATTGGCTGAATCTAGACCCAGCCCCAACCCCTGGCTGCTGGCGGACAACGAACAGGAAAGATAAAGCCACTTCGACTTTTGTAGTGGGATCTAGGCCACTGCCTCCTGCCGAAACTACACATAGTAGGGCTTTTTCCCTAATAGGAAGAGAACTGAACAACCCCCACATGGCTGATGTCTGCCTCACAAAGCGATGGGGGATGGAGGGCAACAGACTAACATTTGCTATGATTTTATTAAACTGATGCCAATAATTTATAGTCCGGTTGTTTTAATCCCCAAGCACATACAGACTCTAATGTGAAGATAGAGGAAGCCTAACAAGAAGAAAGGCTGAAGGAATTCTGTAATTTAAACCATGCAGGAAAATTCATGAATCACACCACTCTTGTGCTAATTAGCAAGAAAAGACTTGTAGTAAGTGCCCATCTGTGACAAATATTAACCATGGTTTGTGCTGGCAAGGAGGTGACCCAATTCCCCAGTCCTACAGATGTGCTGAACCAGTAACCAAAGCATCGCTCTCTGCATTCTGCACAGCGTTTGCATCAAACTCATCTTTCTGCCGAGATCCGGCGAGGCTCTAATCTTACCCTGATTGTGCAAAAATAGAAACAAGTACAGATGAATGTGACAAAGATTCCCCTAGTACCAAGAAAGGGGCGGGAGCTGTGTACCTCATTATTTAAAGGCATTCATATAAACAAATTAAGTTAATTTGGGGTTCTGGTTTGTGTGAGGGAGGGATGCTTATATAATTATTAGGTTCCATTCCTGCTTAGTGAACATGATAAAGATTTTCAAGGATAGCTATTTCCAATCCACTTTCTTCAGTGCCTGCCCATAGCACTGTCCATGTGCTGAAAGCAGACCCTTTGTCCACCTATCCATCTCTCTAGACTGCATCAATCCTCTGTCTGCTCAGGATCCTCCTGGAGGGATGGGGGAGGGTGGGGCTTAAGCCACAGAGGAGCTTGATGATGCCCAGTTTTTCTTCCCAAGAACATGGTTTTGTCATTTGTATGCACCAATTTATTTTTTTTTAAGTTCACTTTTCCTCTTTATTGTACAGTATAATATAAGCAAACATTTATTAGGAAACTTCAGTGTGCCAAGCAATGGGCTAATGTGCAAGGAATTTTTTTTTGCTATTAGAAACATTTTTGTTGTGAAATATAACACACGTATGGAAAAGTTAAACTCCTATGCAGTCACCAGGAGGTAAAGAAATAGAACATCTAAAGAAATAGAACATCACCAGACCATAAAAGACACCTGCATTCATCCTCCCAATCACAATCTTTCCCAGCCTCCTCCCCACGTAACCACTCTCCTCTTATTGTAATCATTTCTTTGCTTTTATTCATAGTTTTATCAATTAAGTATACGGTTCTCTTTTGCCTGTTTTTTAACTTTCTGTAAATGGAACCATACAATATATACTATTTTGTAGTACTGATTTTTTCCAACTCAACATTATGTTTTTGAGATTCATTCATATTATTGTGTTGTGGCTATAGTTCATTTATTTTTATTGTTTGCATAGTATTCTATTGCATGATTACAATTTATCCATTCATAGACATTTGAATGTTCCACTTTGGGGCTAACGTACACATTATGTTAAACTGCATTTTGACTAATATGAGCATTATATTAAATTGCATTTTCTGATTACTAATAGGGTATTACTTTGGCTATTCGGAATCCCTTTAGTGAAGTGCATATCCAATGTTTTCAGTTTCTTTGTCCATTTTTCTGTGGGATTTGCTGTTTTTCTTACTGAGTTATGGGCATTCATTATGTAGTTTGGATATGAGCTGTCAGGTCTTTTTCCAATTTTTTCATTGTGGCAAAATATACATAATGTAAAATTTACCATCCTAACCACCTTTAAATGTAAAGTCAGTGGTCTTTTTTTTTTTTTTTTTAAATAAAGATTTTATTTATTTATTCATGAGAGAGAGAGAGAGGCAGAGGGAGAAGTAGGCCCCATGCACTGGGAGCCCGATGTGGGATTTGATCCAGGGTCTCCAGGATCGCGCCCCAGGCCAAAGGCAGGCGCCAAACCGCTGCGCCACCCAGGGATCCCCTTTTTTTTTTTTTTAATGATTTTATCTAAAAAAAAAAAATGATTTTATCTATTTATGAGAGAGACAGAGAGAGGCAGAGACATAGGGAGAGAGAGAAGCAGGCTCCTTACAGGGAGCCTGATGCAGGACTCGATCCCAGGACCCTGGGATCATGACCTGAACAAAAGGCAGATGCTCAACCACTTAGCCACCCATGTGCCCCATAAAGTCAGTGGTCTTACATACATTTATAATGTTGTGCTTCACCACCATCACCCATCTCCAGAATTCATTTCATCATGTAAAACAAACTCTCTACCCATTTAACAACTCCCCATTGTCCCCTTCCCCCAGCCCCTGGCAATCACCATTCTGCTGTCTCTGTGAATTTGACTATTCTAGAGACCTCGTATGAGTGGAATCATGATACTTGTCTTTTTGTGACTGGCCTGTTTCACTTAATATCCTTAAGATTCATCCACATTGTAGCAGGTTTCAGAATTTTCTCCCCTTTTAAGTCTGAATAATATTCCATTGCATGGAGAGACTACACTTTGCTTATTCATTCATCTGTCAATGGACATCTAGGTTGCTTCCATGTTTTAGCTGTTGTGAATAATGCCATTGTGAACATGGGTGTACAAATCTCTCTTCAAGACCCTGCTTTTGATTCCTTTTGGGTAGATCTCCAAAAGTGGAATTGCTGGATCATATGGTAACTCCGTTTTTATTTTTTGAGGAATCACCATACTGTTTTCCATCATGGCCACACCATTTCACGTTCCCACCAACATGGCACAAGGGTTCCAATTTCTCCACATCCTTGCCATCACGTGTGTTTTCCAGTTTTTGATAGTAGACATCCTCGTGGCTGTGAAGTGTTATCTCATTATGGTGTTGATACACATTTGTCTGATGAGTAATGACATTTATCATCTTTTCATGTGTGCATTGGCCATTTGTAGGTCTTTGGAAAAATGTCTATTCAAGCCTTTTGTTCATTATTGAATCAGGCTGTTAGGCAAAGAATTTTAAAAGGTCGGTACGGTATGGTCCCTACATTTTGTGGCCCACATCTGGTAGTGGAAAACATCACATAAACAAATAATATATAAATGAGGCAGAAGAGCCACACTGAAGGCTTCTGTTTCTGGTGGACACCAATGTGCTATTGGTGTCCATGGACAAGGGGAAGGGTTTGGCCACTTCTCCTGGATGCATGTGGAAGGAGACTTGCACGTGTCTTAAGCAGCAAGTTTCTAAAGAGTTTCAAAGATTACCAGTGATTCATTCAGGAGCATCACTAATTTAAATTTTATACTCAGGATATATGGTTGGTAACTTTATTTCTTATAAGGAAGCCCCCAAACCTTTGCTTTTTAAAAGACTCAAGCAGCTTTCTCAACAAGCCACATCTGTTTCTGCTGTGAGTTTTCATCTTAGGTTGTCACTTAGAGGTATAATCAATTTAGACATTGCAGTTTGCTCAGCGAGCAGAGTCTGTGATGTCTTAACTAAGCACAGAACAGGACTGCCATGCCTCTCTCTAATAAGTGAGATTCCCTGGAATGAAGTGGGAATACAGTTTTATTCTAAGGAATTGCTGCAAAGGAGAAAACCTGTACTTACTACAGTTGCATTTGTGGATTATGGTTGGATTCTCAACTCGTTGATGAAAATGGAGAGTCTTGAATAGTGTTATCCCAAATAAACTAGATTGCATCTGAATGGAATATTTGGATGATAATGGGCTGGTTTCAGGAGAATACCCCCTTGGAAAAAAGGGTAGAGCTAAGTACCATTAGAGATGTTTCATGGAACCCATCAGCCAATGCATCCTTCCCCTAAAGGACTTTCTACACTCTGAATGCAATCCTTTGCAGAATAATTCCTATGTAAACGGGAGGGAGAAAGGGGGGTGTTGGGGGACTGGTGCTAACAATGAATGATTTAGACAGCTATGAATGTGCCAGTGTATTGGGGTAGCACTAGGTTTTTTCGACAAAGAGCTATTTTTCTTCTTATTGGGAAGAATTGGATTGCAGGTTCAAAAGAAAGAGTTGCCAACTTGACCTGTGGTCACTCAGATTAGAACATTCCTGGGGTTTTGATAGAAGAGTACCTGTAATTAGGAAGCCAGATTTATGGCCACAGGCAAAGAGAAAGAAAGCCCGTGTCTACGGTATTCCAGGTTATTAGGGTAGTTATACTTTTTGGAAGTCCTTCTAGAAAAGTCTCATATAAATCACTTCCAAGCTTCCCACATCTGCACCTGTGTCTTCTTCACCTTCCCATCTGTGATGGTGGAGGGTCCAAAAAAAAAAAAAATTACTTTCAAGCTTCCTTTGGATTCTGATATCTTGGTGACCCAAACATTACCTTCTCTCCCTTTCCTCAAGACTAGAGACATGTCACAAACTAACAATCACCAGTTGCCTTTCCATTAATTGCACAGAGAACTAAGAACCCAAGGCATGTAAGAACCGGGATAAACCCAGAGCAATTAATTTCCTAGCAATCCCCACATTAGGAATACAACAGGAGTGGATTTGGGATCAGCAGAGTGGTCTTAACTACTCCTGTGTTTTCTGGCCATGTGATCATGGGTGATTCCCTTACATCTCTGAGCTTCAATTTCTTCCTTTCATGTTGTTTTTTATAAGAATTACTGGTATGAAAGATGTTACCTGTGAGAAAACTTTGTAAAAGTGTCATTTAAATAATTGTTCTTAATCTAAGGATGTTTGTATCTAAACCTTCCAGAGAAGACTTTCCTTCATAAATTTACTCAACTGAATGTGTAGGTAGTAACCAGAACTTTAATAAAAGTTCCCATAAGTTTTAATAATTGTTAAATGTTATGATTCTCCCACTTCCCCTACCCCCACCAAAAGAAAAAAAAAACTTTAAAAGTTTTCTAAACAATCACATTTCTCAAAGACAAGCAAACCAGAGATGTAGAATCTTTTCCCATTTATGATTCATCCAAACCGAGTTAAAGGGTGTTTACTTTAGAGAAAAGAAACTCACACACTGAAACGCCTTTTTATTACTGGTAACTCCCAAGTCATTTATCAGACTTTCATTGTGTGGAGTTATGCTTCAGGAATTTAGGACTCAAATTCATATTCATGCAATACACCATGAGATTACACAATTTTAATGTCTTCGAGGTTTTCTATTTTTAATTATTATTCAAACACTAGCAATGACAGAATTGGGACTCCCCCTCTCTTCTAGTCAGAGGTTAGCAATTTAGTAACATCTCCCAGAATGTTTTTTTCTATACATATATTACCAGATATATAATATTCTAAAAAATAATAATATATATACACTGGTATTTCTTGATTTAATGTAACACATTATGTGGCTCCCTATTGTGGAAGATAAGGAATTCCATCCTCCTATTTTGGTACTTTCTTTGTATTGTTGCTTCTTCTATTTGTACTTTAAAAGTTTTTTGAGGGATCCCTGGGTGGCGCAGCGGTTTGGCGCCTG
This sequence comes from Canis lupus dingo, assembly GCF_003254725.2. NCBI lineage: Eukaryota > Metazoa > Chordata > Mammalia > Carnivora > Canidae > Canis > Canis lupus. Next base: position 10,198,884 of record NC_064248.1, on the reverse strand, counting down.
CCTTTGGGCCAGGGCGTGATCCTGGAGACCCGGGATCGAATCCTACGTCGGGCTCCCGGTGCATGGAGCCTGCTTCTCCCTCTGCCTGTGTCTCTGTGTCTGTCTCTCTCTCTGTGACTATCATAAAATTTTTAAAAATTAAGAAAAAATAAAAAAATAAAAGTTTTTTGAGCTCATGTTTACTCTCCATCAGCCCATAACTCATGATCCTCTCCATGTTAGATGAAGATATCAATACTCCTACCTTCTCTTTTACTTGTCCTCTATACTCCCACCTTCATATTTATCAGCTGAACCCTGACAATGTCAAGGAGGACAACATTCACATTCTTTTCTGCAAGCAGAGTTGACTTTCCTGTTTTGTCTGCTGGTTCCCTGAGTTGGTTGTTGCAGAATCAAAATTAAAATCCTACCACATTTTGGTTTGTTTCCTGTTTAGCCATGAGTTTCTTACATAATTTTTTACCTGTTATTTCTAATTGCCTTACTTTCTTCTTATTGATGGAAGAGATTTAGGTTTTCTTCATCACGTCATTAACATGACCTGGCTTCTTAGTCATTCTGTTACTCAGGTCTATCTCATTCCTCTTGTTGAAAACATTCTATCTGGAGCTGCCTTGCTGTTCTAATAAGGAACAAATAGCTTTCCAGCTTCACTGTACAACTGTTATCCTGGGATTACTTTTCAATGGACTTCTGAGTTGGTTCTGTTATTTCTTGTATCTTATGTTTTTCTTTTTGGTGATGGTGGAGGGTGGAGTGAGTTGTTTTCATTCTTTTTTGATGGTGTACATTCTCAAGCAGCTTACCTAGAAAGTATTTAGAATGTATAACCCTCCTGAATTTATATCTGAAAATACCATTGTGCCTTATATGACTATAGAATTCTCAGTTGTAATTTTCCCTCAGAATTTTCAAGGTTTTGTTCCATTATATTCTACCATTCAGTGTCCCCAGAGAGAAATCTGATGTTAGTCTTATTTGCTCTTCTGTACATAACATTGTTTCTCTCTGGAAATTTTTTGGATCTTCTATTTATTCTTGGTGTTCTGAAATTTCACAACATTGAATGTAGATTATCATCTTTTTCTCATTTATTTATCTTGGCATTCCAAGTGAGTCCTTCAATTCTGTTTTTTTTTTTTTTTTTTAAGATTTGAGAGAGAATACATAAGAGAGAAATCATGAGCAAGAGGGGAGGAGTAGAGGGAGGAACAGACTCCCCATTGAGGAGGGAGTCCAATGCAGGACTCAATCCCAGGACTCTGGGATCATGACCTGAGCTGAAGGCAGAGGATTAAATGACTGAGCCACCCAGGCACCCGAGATTCCTTCAATTGATCAGTTTTCTTTTATTATTTCTTTGATAATGTCCTTCCCTGTGTTTTCTCATTCAATTTTTTAATTTTTAAATTTTTTTTGGAACTCCAGCTATTCATATGGCAGGCTCCTGAATTAATTCTCTCTCATTTTTCTCTCTCAACTTTTTCATCTCCATTTCTTTCTGGTCTATAGCCTGAAATCTTTCCTTACATTTATCTTCAACCCTTCCCTTGAATTTTGTCCTGATAATTATTTAATCTGAGGTGGTTCCTGTTCCATAGAATCTTCTTGTTTAATGCCTGCAGTCCTATTTTCTCAAACCTGTTAAAAATATAGTAATTTACCTAGCTTCTCTATGTTTGTTTCTCCTGGGGACATTTGTTTCATTCACCTTGGCCTTTATCTTTTATCATGCTGGTTTTCTTCTTGTGCCTGATCATGCATACTTAAGAATGGGAGTCTAGGTTAATTTTTCTGGACAGTTGGTTCATATTTCTTGTATACACACATCTATGTGTTCCCATTAGGATGCTCCCATGAATAGATTAGCTGACTGGGTGCTCTATGGAGATAAAAGATTTCTTAACTAGATGGGTAAGAAGAAATGCATTCTGATTCTTGACCTTCTGTGCATGACTTGTTTTTACTCTCTGGAAATTTGTAGGATTTTTTTTACTAGAGTTTTGAAATTTTACAATGACATGCTTTCACATAGGTTAATTTTAATCCATTTTTCTGAGCTACTCCCTTGAACCTTTAAATTTGGAAATGTTTACTTCTGCTGTGGAAAATACTCTTAAATTATTTCTCTGATAATTTTCTAGCCTTTGTTTTTTCCATTCTCTACTTCTGGAATCCCTCTATTCAGATTTTGGATCTCCTAGACATCAAGATTAATATAACTTATATTTTCTATACTTTTATCTGTGTCACTTTGCTCTACTGTATAGGAGATTTCCTCAACTTCATCTTCCAACCCTACTGTTGAGTTGTTCATTTCTACTATCATTTTAATTTCCCAGAGTCCTTTTTGATCTTCAATTTTTTAAAATAGCACCTTATTTTTACTTCATGGAAGCAATAGTTTATCCCTTGAGTATGCTAGGATTTTTTTGTTGTTAATTTTTTTTCCTTTGCATGGCTTTTCTTTCAAATCCCTACCAGCACTATTTGTTTTTGTCTACATTATGTCAGAAAGCTTCCTCAAATATCTGGTGGTTTTTTTACCTATTTATTTAAGTGAGGTACTAAAAAGCTGATCAGAAGTAGCAGGATCCTGGGGTAACCTAGCTGGGTTGTTTCCTTGTGGAAGTCACAATGTCAGTGTCTTTAGGTCTTTCCCCTTGGGAAGGTAAAATTTCCCAGAGAAAAATCTTCTAGGCTCCTGTGTAGAAGATATACACCTACATTCCATTTACCCAGTGGCGTGTGGGGTAAGTGGGGGCTCATTATTCCCTAAGCAATTTACTTAATCCCCCTGCATTCAGCATGAATCTGTTTTTAACCTTGCCCAATGTATTCTAATACAGAGACCTTTTTTATCCAATTCAAGAAACAAATTTCCAGTTTACTACCAGGGTATGGAAGGGTCAGATGATCAGCTTTGTGGAGTAAAAGGATATAATGGCTTTTAAAAAATTAAAAAAAAATTTTTTTAATTTTTGGGAAATTCCTATGTTCACAGGGAAAAAACCAGAATAGTGTAATACCCATCCCCCATGGTCCTATCACTGGCCCCACTAGCCATTATCACATTGCTGGTTCTACCCTATATAGCTCTACCTCTTTCACTTCCCTTATCCCATGTTACTTTGAAACAAATTTCAAACATCATTCCATCTGTAATTGTTCAGTATATACCTCTGAAGATAAGGACTTTTTAATAAACATAACCTTAACAGGATTGTTCAACCTAAGAGAATTAACGCTTCTTTAATATCAAACCTCCATTCAATGTTCAAGTTTCCAGTTGTCTTACGTGTGATTCATAACCTTGGATGTTAAGTGTATCAAAAATGACATCAATGTCTAATGAAAGAAAGTGGAGCTCATAGGTTATCTTATTTTTTATGTTTGTTAACAATTGGAATAGAACTAATAATCCACACATTCTGGCTGGTCAATAGTCTTTTAAGTCTGTAAGTTTCCCTCGTGTAATTTTTTGTTTTTTTTTTTTCAGTTTTTTTTAAAGATTTGTTTATTTATTCATGAGAGACACACAAAAAGAGAGAGAGGGGCAGAGACACAGGCAAAGGGAGAAGCAGGCTCCATGCAGGGAGCCCGACATGGGACTCAGTCCCGGGTCTCCAGGATCATGCCCTGGGCGGAAGGCAGTGCTAAACCTCTGAGCCACCCAGGCTGCCCCCCTCGTGCAATTTTTCCATTGGAATTTATTTATGGAATGATCTTGCAGAGTTTCTTACAGTCTGGATTTTGCTGATTGCATCTCTGAGGTGTAGTTTAACATTTTTCTCTGTCTTCTGTATTTCCTGTAGGTTGGTAGTTGATCTAGAAGTTTAATTGCTTCTGTTGTTCTATGTTTGAGTTCATTGATTCTTTCCTTTCTGCTCCATTCTGGTGTTGAGTCCATCTAATAAACTTTTTTTTAATTAATGAGAGACACAGAGAGAGAGGCAGAGACATAGGCAGAGGGAGAAGCAGGCTCCCTGCAGGGAGGCGGATGTGAGAATTGATCCCAAGGCTCATGAATCACACCCTGAGCCAAAGGCAGACACTCAACTGCTGAGCCACCTAGGTGTCCCCATCTAGTAAACTATTAATTTCATTATATTTTTTAGTTCTAAAATTTCCATTTGGTTCTTTATCTTTTCTTTCTCTAAGACTTCACTGACCCTAGGCTATCATCTTAATGGTGTCTTTTAAAACGTGAACACATGGTAGAGTGGCAGAGTAGGGTAGTCAGCCTCCAAGGTAGCTCCCAATAATCCCTCTCTCCTATGCTTCACGTTTTTTTTTTTGTTTTTTTTTTTTTTAAGATTTTATGTATTCATGAGAGAGAGAGAGAGAGAAGCAGAGACCCAGGCAGAGGGAGAAGCAGGCTCCATGCAGGGAGCCCGACGTGGGACTCAATTCCGGGTCTCCAAGATCACACCCTGGCCGGAAGGCGGCGCTAAACCGCTGAGCCACCCAGGCTGCCCTACTCTTCACGTTCATGTGTAGCCCCTCCCACATTCTACCAGGGTTAGTCTGTATAACTAATAGAATATGGTGGATACGATAGTATATCACTTCTGAGTTAAATTATAAAGCCTTGGGATCCCTGAGTGGCGCAGCGGTTTGGCGCCTGCCTTTGGCCCAGGGCGTGATCCTGGAGACCCAGGATCGAATCCCCACATCGGGCTCCCGGTGCATGGAGCCTGCTTCTCCCTATGCCTGTGTCTCTGCCTCTCTCTCTCTCTCTCTTTGTGTGACTATCATAAATAAAATAAAATTAAATTAAATTAAAATTAAAAAAAAATAAAAAATAAATTATAAAGCCTTGTGGCTTCTGTCTTTTAAGCATTTCTTTCCCATGCACACACTCTTAGATCACTTACTCTGGGAGAATCTAGCTATCCTATGGTCAGGAGATTCAGGTAGTCTATGGAGTGGCCCTTGTGATACAGAACTGAAGTCTCCAGCCAACAGCCGTGGACAAACTGAAGCCCACTACCTACCACGTAAGTGAATTTTGAAGCACATCCTTTCCTAGTTAAGCCTTCAGATGAAAATGCGGTTCTAGCAGAAGCTTGAATACAATCTCATGAGACTTTGAGCCAGAACTACCAGCCAAGCTGTCTCCAGATCCTTGACCCACAAAAAATGCGTGCAGTAATAAGGTTTCTTTTTAAGCTATTAAATTTTAGGGAAATTCGTTATATAGTAGATAACTGGTACATCAGGGTTTGTTGTATTGAGTCTCTGCTCTGCCACTTACTAAAAAATGCAGGACATGTTGAATAACCTTATGAGCTCCACTTCCTTTCATTGGAGATTGATAACCATTTTTGCCACACTTAACTTTTCAAGGTTATGAATCACACATAAGAAAATATATGAAAACATTATATAATTATTAATTTATCAAACCCAACCTCCCTATATTGCAGATGAAAACTGAAAGCCCAAAGGAATGAAAAGAATTGACAGATGAAGCATTAAGTATATAAATTATAGAACTTGTCTAGGCTTCAGCTATTTAGAACAAGAGCCAGGACCAAAACCAAAGCCCACAACTCTAGGTCTGGCTATTTTTGCTACTATGCCTAAAATATCATGTGCTATTATCATTAAACATGGTCACTCCATGTTTCAGGAAAATAGACAGCAGGTAAATTATGGATTGTAGGATAGACAGGAGAATGCATTTCTTCTATAGTGCATGACAAAATTGAAGTAAATGCCAGAGTCAGTTGTTCCAATTCAGCTTTTACATCCTACAGCTGACATAGGGCCAGTTATTATTCCTTCCTTCTTTCTGTTGCTCTGCCAGTCATCCCAACACACTGAGTCCAAGCACATGGGCACCCAGCCAGAAGGTGACTAACACCAACTCTTTGCACCTAAGCCATGTAGGATAGGCAGATAGTTCCTTTAAAAAACAAAAAAAGCAAAAAACAATCCTCACTGGACAAATTGGTATCAGTATTCCTAAACTACAAATGCTCCTTTGTTATGCAATTTTATTTAAAAAAAATAAATTGACTTGGAGGGGAGAAAAGAGGCTAATAAGTATTTTGAGCCAACAAGGTCAGACCATTTGAGCAAGAATGACTAACCTTAACAGGATTTCAAACTTTTTCCCTCAGGGTATTTTTGTAAACCACCTCACCTTCTACCTTCCCCTCAACTTCAGTCTTCTAATAGAGACCAACCAATGGTGGCATTTTAAAATGTTGAAAAAGAATCAGATCTTAGTCAGATAAAAGAAAAAAAAAGGTATATGTGGACTCAAACTAGAAGGGAAAACACAAACATAAAAATAGTGGTGTTGATGGGGCACCTGGCTGGCTCAATCCTCATGAGACTCAGGGGTCATGAGTTTAAACTTCACATGGGGCATTGATTACTTAAAAATAATCAATCCAGAATAGTTGTGATGGAATGGTAGAATCATTTTTCCCGTTCTTAGTTTTGTTTTTAATTTTAAGAAATATACAAATAATACCTAATAATTATTATATATACTATATGGTAATATATACAATTTGTTACATTCTTTTACTTGTGCTTTTAACTTAAAGTTCAAACTTTATACAATGAGATCTTTTGGATTTAAATAATAACTAGTTACAGTTTAATTTTTCACCCCATGTATATCAGTTAAGATTCTTTAGCTGCAAGCAACAGAAAGTAATTCTGGTTATTTAAACAAAAAGGGAATCTGTTGTAAGAGCATAGGAGAAGAGGGGCACCTTGGTGTCTCAGTCAACTGAGTGAGTGGCTCTAGATTTCCACTCATGTTGTGATATAAGGGTGGTGGGATTGAGCCCTACATCAGGCTCTGCACTCAGCCCAGAGTCTGCTTGTCCTTCTCCCTCTCCTCCTCCCATTGCTCACTATCTAATAAATAAGTGGATGAATATTTTTTAATAAGGAGTATGGGAGAGCAGACAGGACCAAAGGGAGGACTTGGAGAAGCAGGAAGAGCATCCTCTCCACTGAGCATAAAGTCCTGCCACTGGAGTAAATGAACACTTGCCCACTATTTGTTTCTTCTATGCTCAATTCCTGGGTCTAAGATTCAAAGTCCTTGTAGGGTGGGATTCTGCTTGGTCAGAGATGTACCAAGCTAGGATGTCCTGAGCTAATGAACGAAAGAGGGAATTGAAAAGGAGTTTCCTGGGTCCCCTCCATTTCCATGTAGGAGAGCAAAACACTGAGGATCCCATCCCACCAACAGCTCTCAGCAGCAAGCATAGTCACCCCCAAAGTTGATGAGGATAGTTATCAGAAGATCTAATGTCCACTAAGTTGTAGATTTGTCCTCCCCACTAAATGAGATGTTTGTGAGAACATGAATAGTTTTCCAGCAGTATTTTAGATGGACTCCCATACATCTTTCTTCTTCAGTTATCAAGTACCAATGAAGACCTGCTTTGGGCATGACATTTTGGTGTGATGCTTCAGAGCCACAATAGAACTTGATCCATCTCTACACTCAAATAATGCAGATCAAGTCCAATCCTCCTTAAAGTGTATCCCACATCCATCATAACACTGCCTACTATTGTGTTCCTAGGTCCTTCCCATCCTACCCTTATTCTCCTCTTGATCATTGTCCACACAGCTTTCCCTGAAGAATGTTCTGTATTAACAGGTGTTCCATGACAATGAAAAGGAAATGGGAAAGAAATAGAAGAATTACTGGTTAAACCTAGCCTACAAGTGGAAATTTGTCTAGATAGCTATAAGACTATTCTATTGTTTTCAGTGTCTTCCTTTAAGATCCTTAAAGGTAATCACTAAACTATATATTCTTAGAAGATGAATTCCACATGACTTTTAAATGCAAGTGGTTTAACAGCATTTTTGATAGATGGAGGTGAATGTGTTGAAAATTTTATTAACATCTAGTTTAAAAAGCTTTATACCCATGCCAAGCCAATTCATAGAAGGTTCTCAAAGAAGTTACCCATTAGGGTTTGGTCCTTTGTTTAGAAGTCGTGGGGCCTTGGTGTTTTTTTGTTAAGCGGTTTAAGAATTCATTATCTTGGTCCAGGGCTGGTAATATTGCACCACTTTCTTCTCCCTTCAGGGAAGAAGAGACACTATTATACCTGCAGGCTCTCAGCACATTACTGCCACACAGTTGACTCCTTAACATCTTCTGTGGATTAGCAATTTGCTCTAAATTTGCCTCATCTCCCTCAGAGGAAAGAAGCATTGAAATATCTCTCAGGTTGGAACTTAAATGCAGTTTATGTGTGTGGTAAAACATACATACCATAAAATTCACCATCTTTAACCATTTGTTTGGTAGCATTAAGTATATTCACATTGCTGTGTACCCTCTCCCATTCATCTCCAGAACTTTGTCATTTCAAACTGAAGCTCTGTACCTATTAAACACTAACTATCTATTTCCTTCTCTACTGCAGCTCCTGGCACACATTTTTTAAAATAAATATTTATTAATTTGAGACAGAGAGAGAGAATGAGAACATGAGCAGAGGGACAGGCAGAGAGAGAGAGAGGAGGAGAGCCAGAAGCCTGATGTGGGGCTCGATCCCAAGACCCAGATATCATGACCTGAGCCAACGGCAGATGCTTAACCATCTGAGCTACCCAGGCGCCCTGGCACCCACTGTATGTCTACTGTATGTCTGTCTGAGTTTGACTCTTCTAGGTCCCTGATATAAGTGAAATCATACAGTATTTGTGCTCTTGTGTCTGGCTTATTTTTAAGTACAGTTTTGATACACAGAACAGTGCCCTTACAGCCAGTAAGGACACAGTGTATGTAGCTGTTACTTCTAAATCCAAAGTCTTTAAGCCTGGAGCCCTTGGATGAGTCCTAGAGATCTGAACCTCCTTTAAGAGATGGGTTTCCTAATTCCTTAACCCAGAAAATGCTGATTACTATTCTGGGTCCTCTCTGCTTTGAGAGCATCCTCTTTGTCCCAAACCAGTATTGGTTCATCTAACTGAAGGCAGACATCAACCCAGTCATATTTGTTGTATGGCTCAAGATTTTGTGGATTCGAATTTGATGCCTAATGGAATGTCATTCACTATAAACCACCAGCCCCCTGGCCACTGAAGAACTTTGAGCTCATCTTCTTCATATGGAAAATATCTAATGCATATGCAACTCAAAACTACAGTGAGATACCACTTTGCACCCATTAGGATGACTATGATCAAACAGATAACAAGTATCGGCAAGGATGTTGAAAAATGAGAACCTTCATGCATTGCTGGGGAGAATGTAAAACGGTGCATTTCCTATGAATAACAGGATAGTGGTTCCTCAAAAATTAAAAATAGAATTACCCAACAATTCCACTTCTGTATAGACCCCCAAAAGAACTGAAAGCAGGAATTCGAACAGATATTTGTACTCCCATATTCATAGCAACATTATTCACAAGAGTCAGGATAGTCCAAGTGAATATCTAAAATGGATGGATAAACAAAATGTAGTCTATCCACACAATGGAATATTACTCAGCCTAAAATATTAAGGAAATTCTGGCACCTGCAACAACATGGACGACCCTTGCAGGGATTCTGCTGAGTAAAACAAAACAGTCACAAAAGAACAAACACTGTAGAAGTCTACCTATACGATGTACTGAGATAATCAGATTCACAAAGAAAGTTAAATGGTGGTTGCCATGGGCTGTGGGGAGAGGAAAGATGGGAAACTAATGTTTAATGGGGACAGAGCTTCATTTTGCAAAGATGGGAAATTTCTAGAGATGATACTGGTGATGGCTACATAGCAATGTGAAGGTAGTCAGTGACCCTGAACCGTACACTCAAAAATGGTTAAAATGGTAAATTTTTATGTTGCATGTTTTATTACAATAAAAAATGTTTCGAAGGAGTGGCTAGTGCTGTCTGATCATTATTCCCTGCTCCTGCAGAAAAGTTAGAAGCCCTGTGTACAGTTTATCCCAAACCCCATATTCTGGAAAGAGACAAAATGCAGTAAGTAGCAAAATGTTTTGAAAACTGGACCTGCCTTAGTTGTTTGTGTTTCTCAAAAAAAAAAAAAAAAAAAATCACTTCAGCATCATATCACCTCCCTTCCTCCATCCCTCCACATCAAAAGAGGCAAGCAGGGGAAAACAAAACCAAACCAAAACCAAAAACAAACAAACAAACAAAAAACAGAAAAAAAACAAAAAACAAACAAACAAAAAAAAACAAAGTTCTAAACCAGAGGCAGGAAGACAAGCTTTTATGGGACTAGAATGGTTTCTAGGAGCCAGGGAGCTGTCACTCAGAGATAGACCATTCAACATGGATGGGGAGAAACTCAAAGCTAAGTCATGAAAGAAGCCCACCCGTCCATCTTGTCACCCACCTCACAGGAGCAGTATGGGCACCTGCCCAGTGAATCACCCGCTAAGGTGGCCTGCCAGGAGGTATGGGTACTCCTTTCCACTCTGAAATCACTTACCTCACAAAAATGGTTCTCGATAATGTTCAAAGCAGTCAGGGCAACCTGAGGATTCTCATGAAGTTGCAAAGCCTCAATTTTATCAATGCCACCAATTTCTTCTATCAGAAGACACAGATTTTCCTTCTCTGAAAGCTTCTCTGCTGCCTGTGGGTATATAAGAAAAAGTAAGACTGGACAAAAGCCCTTTGGAGGTAGAGCTTTACCACTGTGGAATCAGACCAAAGGCTCCCATTCCTGAATGGACAGCCACAGTTTTACTTTTCCCTAATTAAGATTGCAGGATCAGGGGTACCTGGGTGGCTCAGTCAGTTAAGCATCCAGCTCTGGATTTTGGCTCAGGGTTGTAAGATCAAGCCCTACATTGGTCTCCATGCTGGGCATGGAGTCTACTTGAGATTTCTCTCTCCCTCTCCCCCTCACCAACTCTCTTGTCTCTATCTCTGTCTCAAAAGAAAAAAACAATCAGGATTTTCCTCCTCTTTTAGATGTTGATGTTTATAGTACACAGATTTATATTAATTGCACAAAATACAACTTTTGTCAAGTATACTGCCCTCCATAAATACATTGCTACTACTGTTTAATAGATATCCCCTTTCTAATTAATGGAAATTGTTTAAAATTTAAAGTTTAAAAGAGTTCAAGTAATGTTATTTAAATGTAGGTGTTCTGGCCATACCCTCTCTGGAAAGCTTTGAGAAGTAAGATGAAGGAGACCCTTAATAACATCATGGGAAATAACCAAATTCCCTGGAAACAAGTAACATGAGTGGATTTAATCCAATGCTGATCATTGGATTTATCATTTAGAGCTGTTTATTCATTCAAACATTTACATCTACTATGGGCAAGGCCTACAAAACCTTATGAAGATGTGATTTTAAGATTTTAAGATGTTATTGGGGCAGACAGGTAAATAATTGTTACAGTACAGAAAGCATAATATAGTAAATGATCAGTTGTTTAAGTTAAAGAAGATGTACATAAAAGGCTTGGAAAATAACACATGTTCTTGATAAAGAGTGCTGTGCCAGGGTCAACCATAGGATAATCACAGTATTCCCAAAGCAAAGAGGGGCAAAGACAAGATTTTTTTTTTTTTTTTTTTTTAAAGACAAAGATTTGAAGGAATAAGTGTGGCTGGCATTTTAGGAGACAGGGGAGTAATTTAGCTCAACAGCCTATTTGGGAGAAGTGAAGAGAAATAAAGAAAAGGCTTTGGTGTCAGCTCCTGAAGGGCTCAGCTCTCTATTTTGTGTGCAATGATAAGAAAACCTCCCGTGGTTCAAGTTAAATATTATTTAGTCTACACTGTCTACCTGATGAGGGTTTGCACTGTATCTCTAAACCTTGACACGCTCTAGTCCTATCTGCAGGTCCAAAATGAGGTGGGTTTTTTTTTTTGTTTATTTGTTTTTTTGCTTTGAGCAAACAAACTGAGGCAGGACCAATCTGCTAGATTAACCTAAGAAAGCTGGGGAAAGTGGGATGATCAAGAGCAGTCAGAACTCTGGGAAAGGATTTTGGACATTGACACCACAGCAAACAGCCCCAAAGTCATTTCAAAAAAACTTGAGTTTCACTCTGCTGCCCAGAGGACCTTGTCCTCCTAAGCTGCTATTCCAGTGCCTCTCTCTGGTCTGTCAGATATGGTTTTCCCCAGACTCTCCCAAGGAAAAAAATCCCAAATGTTTAGTTCAAATGAAACAGATGAAGTTAAATTTCTACAGCCCACAAGTGTGCTTTCACAAAGTGGTATATCATTATGTCCAACTTTCTCTATGGGTGGCAAGTCTCTATTCCTCATCTATGTGATTTACTCAGTCTTAGTGTCTAATTGGGTGCTGTTTCAAATCTGTTCTTGACTCTGGTCAGTTCTTTCCAAAACAGTTACATGAAAAGGATGTTTAAAGTGAGCTTTTAAAAGGAGTCCCCTGGTGCTACTTTGAAAATTTTCAAGCAGGTTAGTTGCATATAAAAGAACCTTAACCAGATGACTATAGCCAGCCTTCAAGATGGCCTCAGATGATCCCTACCCTTGTATAGCTTCCTCCCATGTTGAGTGGGGTTGTAACCAATAGGATGTTGTTGAAATGATTTCCAAGGCTAGGTCATAAAAGCCATTAGGGCTTTCACCTTGCTTTCCTAGATAACTTCTTCCAGAAGAACCCAGTTGCCATAATGTGAAGACACACAAATGATCCTATGAAGAGGTCCACATAGTGAGAATAACCTTCCAGGCATGTGAGGGAGCCAACTTGGAAGCTGATCCTCCAGCTTCCATCAAGCCTTTGGATGAGACTGCAGCCCCAATTGACACCTTGAACCTCATGAGAGGCGCTGACCCAGAACCATCCAGCTAAGCTGCCCCCAGATTTCTAATCCCAGAAACTATATGAGATAATAAGTATTTGTTCTAGACTTCTAGGGAGTAATCAATTATGCTGTGATATAGAACTGACACAAATGGTCTATGAACACCGAGTTTCAGAAATAAGACTTTTCTAGATTTCTAATTCAAGTCTTTGTGGCCAGTTTCAAGATCTAACCCTTGTAACTTCTTGCTGCTCTTTTGAGTGCATCTTATGTTTTAGCCTTCTAAAAGAGCCAGCCATGTGGTTCACAGACTGCTTTCCCCTGCTTCAAACTTTTGATTGGTTTCTCCATCTCACTCAGAGTAAGCTGAAGTGCTCCCACACCTTATGTGATCTGGGTACTCTGAGCAGGACTACCACCTTCTATGCATTCACTCCCACTCATCCTTGAGTACTCTTCCCCCAGATAACCACAAGACTCATTGCTTCACTTCTCTTAGGGTTTTACATAAATGTTCTTCCTGAGACAAGTTTCTGCTGACAATTACATACAAGGGATCACCATTCTCTCTCCCTCTCTGAGCCACCAGTGACTGCCCTTTTACCAGATAAACTCTGAACTGCTGTGTCTGTTTCTCTCCCCATTAATATATGAGCTCAAACAGAACAAAAAATATTGTTCTGTTGTATCCTGAGCATTTGAAACAATGCTGGGCACTCATTTGAAAAATGAAGATGGACCTTCTTTGCAAGTCCTGTTTTTGTTACCCATAGGATACATGGCCAGGAGGAAGGGTGAAGGAGTAGAAAGAGAATCCACATGTGAGTTTTAAGAACCAAATTAAATGCCTTAAAATTGGAGACTGCTGTTTAAAAACCAACCTGCTTCAAACAGCTCACCTGGAGGATAAAAGAGATAACGTCAAGGATGATGATAACAATTTTGGTGTCTTGTATGGTAAGCAGATTCACTAGTGGCTCCAGGACTCCAGAGTGGACAAGGTGGATCAACTGGTCTATGGTGCCTCCAGTTGTGAAGTTAGCCACGATCCAAACAGCCTCTTTCTGGACTTTAAATTCTCCCTACAGAAAGAGAACATTTACATTCTTTACAGATCCTGAAGACATTAAATATAGAGATGCTAACACTTAGTTCAATTTCTAGGTAGGCTAATGACAGCCAGGACTGTATGTGCAATTTACATAGAACACCCCAGCAATCTGCCTCCAGTTCTTATGCAGAAGACAGCATCTTTGAGAAGCCCAGAAGCAGGCAGGCAGACTCCTATGGGGCCTTAAAAAAGGTTCTAAGTTGAAGTAGACTCATTTCTTTAGGTCAGGTTTATGGGAAAAATAGACATTATGCTTGGAACTTTAGGTTATAGTGACCCAGAGGTCAACATTTCTGGTATTTCTGTCACAGGAAAACTATGGACAAGAAGCTCCAGAGCTACAAAGCTGAGCACACAGAAGTAATCTCAGGGACTGAGCCAGCCCAGAGGTGACAGAAGAAGGCATTGAAACATTACTCAATGTATGCCTTGCCTTGCATTTACAAGAAACAGTTTACCCAGAGGTATGGGAGTAATTTGCCATAGATACTTTTTTTTTCTTTTTAAGATTTATTTATGAGAGACACAGGGCAGGGGGGCAGAGACACACAGGCAGAGGGAGAAACAGGCTCCCCACAGGGAACCTGATGTGGGATTCGATCCCAGATCTCAGGATCATGCCCTGAGCCAAAGGCAGATGCTCAACAACTGAGCCACCCAGGCATCCTGCCATAGATCCTTCTATCCCCAGGCAGGAGTTATTCCCGCTTTAATGGCTGGGGAAAAACTGTGACCTCAGCTTAAAGAACAAACAAAAAAGGACACAACGATAACTAGCTTGGAGCCAGTTGTAATTCAAAAGGCAGTTGGAAATAAAATTACTCCTTGATTCGTGACTGGATGTTCTGATTAGAATATGTACAGACTCACAGACACACAGAGGATAGGAAATACCTGATGGACTGAACCCTTGATTTGGGTCACACATCTGGGAAACCACCATCCAACTGGAGAGCAGGCTCACCACCAGCAGCTTCTCTTCCCCATCCTACCACGCTTGCCTCCCCACCCCTACAAGACTGAGCCACTCCTGGCTCATTTCACACGTAGAGGATTTAAACATCTATCACATCCATTCGAAGATGGCAAAAAGAAATGCTGACAAATAGTAGTAGTCCTGGGAAAGGCAAGTAGGAGTCAGGGGGAAGAAGGAAGCTTTATTGTATTTCTACTTTTATATCTGGCTTTTCAGTGTATATTACCACTCTAATTGATGTGATTTTTACACTGAAAAGGCCACCTTCAGTGGCCTTTCAGTTCTTCAGTGTCTAATATCACCATAACCTGATAGGTTTTTCCTCCTAAAACAAAACCAAACCTCCCCTACCCCTCTCTTTTGGCAAGTAGAGTGGATGGCCCATTCTTTTAACACTAAAGATAAACCAATATTTTCCAGCTCAATATTTTTTTCTGAATATCTGATCCATGGGATCACCTTTTCATTGAACAATGCCTGTTTAGTCTCTTAAATCTTTAATGGGTCAGCCAAAATGAGATGCCTCTTCTTTTCCAAGGAGAGTTAGGAAACTAAGGTCTCATAGCTCTGTTGTGAGCTCAATTAATTTGCTTCTTAGCCTGTGTCTGAATTCCTGGAGGAGTTCAACACAGGGCCGGTTGGAAAATAGCCTTTTGTCACAGACACGGAGTGCACCGCTTACATTTTTTAGCAGAGCCACCAAGGGAGGCAGCATGCCGCAAGCGATCAGCCGCTGGATGTGTTGGCAGGGCCCTGCAGCCACATTGCTCAAGGCCCAAGCTGCCTCCTTCTGGATGGAGGACTTGGGGTGCATCAGGAGTTGGGGCAGCACGTTCAGCATGCCCGCGTCAATAGCCATCTGGGTCTGGTAATCCGTTCCTGTGACGATGTTCCCAATTGTGCGGAGAGAGGGGGTCTGGAAGAACAAGGCTAGGAGTATAACCAAGCATTGCAAATGTATCATAACAGAAGGAGATGATCACACCAAGCTCTGTGCATTCCCAGATATTTGTCATGCCATGTTGATGGTGCTCAGAAAACCTGTGAATAGTGATTAAGTCCATGATCCTTATTAATTCAGCACATCCACAGCCATTTGCATAGTTTACAGGTACTAGGCTAGCCTCTCGATAGTTCCAGCTCACATGAGATAGAGGTCAAGTGTTGCCTTTATTAAGAAATGATGCTGCCCTTTCTGTATCCTTATACTGGGAAAAATCACTAAATTGATTACAGTGTGTATAATGTAATAATTTCTACCAAATTTGTATTTAGCACCAGTATCAAGTTTTTGTTGTATATTTAATTGGAGCTAATGAGATCCCAATGGCATTTTTTTTTTATGTATTCACAAACTCCCTCTCAACTCTGTAGGTCCCCAGGATGGGGGGTGCAATTGGGCTCAAGACAACCATCCTCTAAGGGCTGACTGCATTTATTTTGATTTCTCTGCACCTGTAATGGCTGCCCCAGCACAGACTATCAACAGTTCTGGAGTTTTCCTAGCCTTATATGCTAGGTATCTGCTAATCAAGTGAGAGGTAGAAGTAGTGCTATAGGCCAATCACTTTGGCAGGATGGCTCCAAATGGGCCCTAGGCCCCCCCACCCCAGGACTAAAAGCTTTTTATAGATACTGTTGGGGGCAGAGAGGGTAGAAAGAGAGTATCTCCAAACTAACCTTGACATATGAGGAATACTATGCTAATCTAGACATAGATGATCACTAAGGCTGCATAAATATACGTTAGCCACAGTAATCCAAAAGGCCACCCATATCTTAAGGCATGTCTTCAAGAAGCATATTGTATAAGGGACACATTTCATAACCTAGCAAAGCATTTGATTTTTTTTTTTTCATTTTCACCTATACTGAAATAGTCTAATAACAAACTGGGGTGAGGATAAGAGGGAATTTTCTTTTATACTTGAGTAAGAAATTCAAATGTTACAATGAGCTTTACATTAATACACTCACACATGTGCACACCGTATTAGCCAACTTGTTAACATCTGCATGCACAGATCCTTGGAAAGCAAGGCCACAGCCACAAAAGAATAGTTGGCTGGGTGAAGGTATTATTTTAATCTGGTGCTTGTCTCTATTTTCTAGCTACCAGAGGAAGACAAAGTAAATTACTTAACATCCACTAGGACTTTTGGATCAAGAGAGATTCGTCTTTGGCTAAAGAGTAGCAGAAACCTGGGAAATGCAGATGACAAGCTTTGTTCTAGGTAAAGTAAGAGATCTGACTATGGAAGACTGTGGGTGGGAGAGATCTTGTTCAAGTGAATAGGACTCACATATTCTAATCTGAAGGCCCATACAGACCCAGATGGGAGCCGGGGACATTTACCAAGACATTGAGCTCTGAGCTGCTCATAAGCTGGACCAGCCTGGGCAGGACCCCTGTGTTGACCACTTGGCCGATGCGCTCATTGCAGCCATCGGTGAGGTAGGACAGGGCCCAGCAGGTATCCGAGAGAACCTCACTGTCTTGGTGCTGCAGGAGGTGGGACAGGACAGGCAACATTTGCTTCACGGCTGTCTTGCAAGGGTAAGGATTTTTGTTTCGGCACAGGTTGGACAAGGTCCACGTGATATTCCGCAGAAACGTGATCTGTAATAAGGAGACTGCTTCCAGCATTGGGTGCAAAGAAGGAAAAATGCCAACAGCTGTGTGTCCTTGCCATCCCTGATCAATATTATTGACCAGTGTGGAGCAAGTATTTGAGCTTCATGCAGAATATGTTCTCGATAGTGATGCATACAGAGGAGACCGAGAATGAGCTTTAAGCTTCCTTTTCAAATGTTAGGTGGAGGTTTCCTCATATTCTTCAAAATGTCCCTCCCCACTTGACTCAGTTGATGACCTATTTTATTTTTCATTGACAAAACAAAGGCCAAGCACGAGTTACTTGGTCTGCACAACTGTCACTCACTCCACCAACATGTGGTAACCACATTCCTGATCTTTGTTCAAGGGTCAGTCTTCCTACCCTGCATCTGGATCCCATTTTTGCCTTTGAAGATTCTATCCCCACCATCGCTTTTCTGCATCCTTCCCACACTCTGGGGCCCACCTCTCTAGCCATCATCCTGCTCCTACTTTTCCCAGAGTCCATCTCTATTCACTGTCTACCTTGCAGCTTCCCATTTGTTCTTCCACCCCTCTGGTCATATTTCTGCCCCTACTTCTTTGTACTGGGTGATGAAATTGGTTTCTTCCAGGCCACCAAATCCAACAGCTGCTTTTTCAATTCTAAAGTTACTGTCCCTCTTAGCCTTAGTTAGTACCCCTCTTGAAAAACCTCTTCTTGGCACCTATGACACCAAACCTGCATTTCTATTGCCAAATGGGCTGTTTCTTCTCAGTCTTTGGGGCAGACTCTGATTGTTAGAGCCTGAGACCCTTGGTCCCAGGCTCTCCTTATATTCCAGGTCAGGGGTTGGCATATTTCTTCTGGAGAAGGCCAGAGAGTAAACACTTCCAGCTTTATGGGCCATAGGGTCTCTGTTGCAATTTTTCATCTCTGCCCTTGTAACATTACCAAAGCCACAGACAATATGGGTAAAAATAAATGGGGATGGCTGTGCTCCAAAAAAAAAAATTATTTACAAAAGCAACCAGCTGGCCCCTGCTCTAGTTGATCCTGCCCAGCTTGATGACGTATGCATGCACGACTATCTGGACCTGCATTAACCATCTACCTGATGTTGCTGTGATGATGCCTCTCACTCACCTCAAATTAATATGTACAACTAAGGCTCTGATTCCTTCTTCCTTCCATCCTTCCCATTTCTCTAGGAGAATAGTCATCCAAACAACCTAACACAAAACCTTTCTTCTTCCTATTCCCCATGTCCAGCATGGCAGCATTCCAGCTCCCTCCGCTATCACTTTACAAACAGCCAGAAGGGTCTTTCCAAAAGATCAGATCACTTCATTTCCTGCTTCCCTCTGCCAGCATGTGGGTGTCTAGGACCCTTGCCCTACTTGTCATCTTGCACTGCTGTCTCTTTGCAAACTCCCTGGTCATGTCAGCCATTTTCTGATTCCACAATGTCAGGTTTTCTCTCTCCTTGGGGGATGGGTATTCCCTGGGCTTTTAGAAGCTACCTTCTCTTCATTTCTGTTTGAGACAAATCTAGAACCAACATTTATCCAAAGGGGTCCCCTATTGTTGCCACATCAATCAACTTTGACTCTAAGCTTCAAACGTAGACCTAATACCTAGGATCAGAATAGATGACCCATTAATTCTGTCTGTGCCCCTTGAATGGAGAGCTTAAACATCTACTTTTGTAGGATTATAAGCTTAGAAAAATTTTAATGGACCTCTTCCAATGCCCCCTGAGGAAAAATCAGCATTACTGGCCCTTGGGGCCAAATTCAAGTCAATCTCTGTCCCATGTGATATTCAATCCTAGGCCTTGCTTATAATTGCTGTCATAAGGGACAAGGTAGCAAGCATATGACCTAGCATTGACTTAAAAGTACTTCCCCAATTTCAGAAACTTGTTACCTAGCTAGTTTTTCTACTTCAAAGACTCTTACTGGTATGGTTGATGAAACCAGGGCCAGCAGATGTGGAATGGCATTGCTCGAGATAACGATGTCTCTGAATTCTGAGCCATCACCTACAAATAGATAAGAATGTGACAATTAAACAGGGAGCGGAGAGAATCCTGGGCTAAGTGACTCATTTTTTAAAAGGCTGTACAAAGGGAGAGAAGCCACAGTATCCCTGGGTTGGACAAGTACATAGTATAGGCATGAACTAGATCCTGGGTCTCCATCATGTCAGTTGGGTAGATAGGCCAAGTGTGAAAAGCAGGCACTACCCAGCAGTGATCATTATAAGTAGTCTGTGGACACATAAAGGAGGCAGCCAGTGGGTCCAGGAAGTGCTCAAGACTCTAAATACTGGTAGCACTTCACAGCATGTTCCTCAGGAAGATGAAGGAGGCTATTGCAGGCCAAATTGTCTTCCCAGGCGACTTTGACATGGGGTGGAAACTTGCAAATGCAACTCAGAACCCAGTGTGGGGGAATGGGTAGATGCTAGCCACCTGCTGTCCCACTCAGGCAAGAATATACCAATTTGAGACCTTAGAAGTCTCAGTTTATAATACTCCAACCACCAAAGCAAGGCATAGGTGACTTTATACCACCCAGTTTTGCCTGTTCCTTACTGAACCAAGCAAAATGAAGGACAAAGTCTCTGCAAATGGGTGCTTGCTTTCTGCAAGCATTTAACAAGCAGACTTGTTTTATATTCTGTGTTTGTTAATCCCAGTATCTGAAGTCCTTGGAGGTCTAATCATACTGTTTGTTTTTGCTGACTCAGTCATGGTGGGTTGTTGATTCTCTGAACTTGAAACTGCTAATATTTGGCTGATCCTAATTTGTCAAAATCCTGAGGGGCCCAATTGAGTTCGTATCCTCCCAAGAGCATTGTATTTATATTCAGCCAGGAATCCTGGAGCTTCCAACCCTGCAGCACTAACTCCTCATCTTATGTTTTCCTGGACCATGCAGGGAATATAGCATCAACCCCAAATTCACAAGGCCTTTTAGGACTGCATTTACAGGGACTTGTACCCCACACTGAGGAAACATTTTTTTTTTTTTTGCTATGTTTCCTTAGTAACTTTCACTGGAGATAGAATTCTCTCAGGGTCCTGGGTTATGCAAGGGTCTATTATATATGCTGTATGAGTCAAAGACTTTTCTTTTGTTCTTGAAGCCATTAAGACTTGAGGCTGTAGGACCCCGGTATTGACAGACCTCACTAGACAGCCTATAGCTTCAGCACATACTGGATCATTTGGTTGCCACTTTAGTTTTTGGTCTCTGAACTGGACTCTGGATTTTGAAAAAGCCTGTCATACTATTCTCAGCTTTTCTAGATATTTATACTGAGTGTATTGAATCTTTATGCTACCCAGAGAACTCCCATAGCATGCCAGATGCCCGGCCCACTGGCTTCCTACCCCAATGGGAAGAGGGGAGAGTCTCACCTGCTATATTACCAAGGGCCCATACTGCCTGCTCGCACACAGTCATGTGGGGGGAAGACAGGAGCTCAACCAAAGGTTGTATGGCCCCACCTTCCACAACAGCTTGAGTCTGCTCGGAAGTCCCTGAAGCAATGTTGGTCAGAGCCCAGGCTGCCTCGAACTGTAAGCAGGGATGAGGTGACAACTTCAGGAACTCCACCAGCCTGGGAATGAGCCCTGCTTCAACAATCAGTTTTAGAGGAGGGTTCTTTTCCTGGGACAGCATTTTCCTTTGTAATGAAAGGGAAAAATATATATAAACAAGTCATGTGAGGCTGATATTAAGAACCTCCTTTAGGGATCCCTGGGTGGCGCAGCGGTTTGGCGCCTGCCTTTGGCCCAGGGCGTGATCCTGGAGACCCGGGATCGAATCCCACGTCGGGCTCCCGGTGCATGGAGCCTGCTTCTCCCTCTGCCTGTGTCTCTGCCTCTCTCTCTCTCTCTGACTATCATACATAAATAAAAAAATTAAAAAAAAAAAAAAATAAGAACCTCCTTTATAAGTG
Organism: Canis lupus dingo; assembly: GCF_003254725.2. NCBI lineage: Eukaryota > Metazoa > Chordata > Mammalia > Carnivora > Canidae > Canis > Canis lupus. The sequence goes on along the minus strand of NC_064248.1, from coordinate 10,177,456 downwards.
TTCTTGGCATTCCTAGCTATCAAATGAGACTAACATCTGGGGCCAGAGCTACTTAATATCCTAACGTCCAGCCTGTAGCACTTTGCAGTGACAAGGCAATATTTTTCCCTTTAGGTATTATCTATGAGCTGAGATCCCTATAGAGGCCAATTTAAATTAAGCAATTCATCTCTGACAACACTTGCATATCTTAAGTTGTTCTCAAGGACGGTGTAGAGGAATAATTTAGTCTTGCTTTTGAATGGACTTGCCTTGTCTTATATTGTGTGGGCATTTTGCCACTTCCACAAAACCAAATAGGCCACTGGAGCTCATTTCTAGCTAGGAACCTATAAACAGCAGAAGTTTGTTTGGTGATACCTGGCTGCCTGGGTGGCCTGGAAACATAGGTCTGGATCTGAGGTATTCACACCATTGATTATTTCTTGCAGGGTGAGGCTGACCTGCAAGGAGACACACATTCAGGTCAGAGTCTCTGCCCAAAGGAATAATGATGGTTATCTAGTCCTGCCATCTATCTGATGAGAACAGGCTGGCTTGGACAAGATGTCCCAGTCTGCACATTGGTCTCCATTAGGGGAGAGAAGAACACTTGGAGGTCTTATAGATCTCATGGATCTGTGGGATACTCCCTATGCTCTGGGGAAGGGGTCATCCCTATCATCACTTGTATCCCCAACAACTTTTCATCCCATGCAGTAAGAACATGATGATCAGCAAAAATGGCAGAGTAAGGACCTCCAAAAATTCCCTCCTCCATAAAAACAAGAAAACCAACACGAGTAGTTCAACCTTCCAAACTCCAAAAATTGACCAAAGGCTTGTAGCAATTTGTTTTATTTGATCCAAAAAGAGATTATTCAAGAAAAAGAGCTAATTTCAGGAAGAAGAATTCTAGGAAACAAAATCTATCAACATATGAACAGAATTATACATCATGACCAACTGGGATTTAATCCAGAAAGGCAAGGGCAGTTCAACATATGAACATCAATATAGTAGGACTTATTAATGAGATGGGGGAAAAGTACACAATCATCTCAGTAAATGCAAGATAAGCATTTGACAAAATTCAGGCACACTTCCATGATAATAAACATTCAACAAGCTAGAAATAAAAGGCAACTTCCTCAACCCGATAAAGCCATCTAATAAAACCCCACAGCTAGCATCATACTTAAATGGTAAAGGATGGAAAGTTTTCTCCCTAAAATCAGGAACAAGACAAGGATGTCCACTCTTGTCACTTTTATTCAATGTAGTATTGGAAGTTCTAGACAGATGAACTAGGTAAGGGGGAAAAAAAGTCATCCAGATTGGATTTTCCAGATTGGAAAAAAAAATAAAATTTATTGCTATTTGCAGAATTCAAGAATTTGAAGATGGAAGAGCCTAAGGAATCTCCACATATACAAAAATAGAGGTTCAGCTAGGCTTCAGGATTAACATATAAAAATCCCTTGTATTTTTATACATCAGCAATGAACAATCCAAAATTGAAATTAATAAAATAATTTTATTTTCAATATCAAAAAGAGTAAAATACTTGGGAATAAATTTAGTAAAAGTAGTACATGGCTTACATACTGAAACTATAAAAAAATTAGGGAAGACCTAACAAATTAAAAAATACACATGATCATGAATTGGAAGGCTTAACATTGTCAAGATGGCAATACTCTTATAAACTGATCTATAGATACAGTGTAATCTCCATTAAAATCTGAGCTATCATTATAGAAGAAATTGACAAGTTGATTCTAAAATTCATTTGACAATGCTAGGGATCCCAAATAGCCAAAATAATCTTGAAGAAGAATTAAATTGGAAGACACTTCCCAAAACCTACTACAGAGCTATAGCAATCAATTCTGTGTTGTGCTGACAGAGGATAAACATATTGATCAATGGAAGAGAATCCAGAGTCTACAAATAAACTCTTACATTTATGGTCCGTTGATGTTAGACAAGGGTTGGAAGACAATTCAATGGGGGAGAGGATGGTCTTATGATGTTAGGACAACAAAATATCCACATGCAGGACAACGAAATTGGACCCCTACTCACACCCTTTACAAAAATTTACTCAAAATAGATCAGGTCAAAAATAGAGAACTAAGGTCTAAAAATAAGAACTAAAACCATAAAACTCTTAGAAGGAAACTTAGACATAAATCTTTGTGACCTTAGATCAGGCAATGAATGGATTCTTAAACATTATACCTAAAGTATAAGAACCAAAGATAAAAGTAGACAAATTGAATGGTTTCAAAATTTAAAACTTCTGTGCTTCAAAGGATTCTGCCAAGAAAGTGAAAAGAATCCACAGAGTAAGAAATATTTACAAATCATATATCTGGTAAGGGTAGGATAAGGGTAAGGGTATCTAGTCTCCAGAATAGACAGTATAAGGAACTCTTACAACTCAACAATAGATGAACAAATCACTCAAGTTTAAAAATGAGCAAAGGCTTGGAATAGACATTCCTTCAAAAGATCTACAAATAGCCAGGAAGCAGATCAAAAAATGATCATCATCAGTTGTTAGGAAAACATATCAAAATTTTATAACAATATAGCCCTTTGTACCTACTAGATGGCTATAATATGAAAATGGACAACAATAAGTGTTGGTAAGACTGTCAGAATGTGATGTAATTGGGTGATCTGATGAGCATTGGGTGTTATATGCAACTGTTGAATTGTTGTAACTGATGAATTGTTGAAATCTACACCTGAAACTAATGATATACTATATGCTGAATTTAAATTTAAAAAAGAACATCAAGGGATGCCTGGATGGCTCAGTGGTCGAGTGCTTACCTTTGGCTCAGGTTGTGATTCTGGGGTCCTGGGATTGAGTCCTGCATTGGGCTCCCTCCCTGCGGGGAACCTACTTCTCCCTCTGCCTAGGTCTCTGCCTCTCTGTCTCTCTCATGAGAAAAAAAAAATCTTTAAAAAATGAAAATTAAAAAAAGAACATCAGAATGTACAATGGTATAGCTACTTTGAAAAATAGTTTGGCTATATATTTGTTTCCTATTGTTTTTTTTTTAAAGGCTTTATTTTTTTATTTATGATAGTCGCAGAGAGAGAGAGAGAGAGAGGGGCAGAGACACGGGCAGAGACACAGGCAGAGGGAGGAGCAGGCTCCATGCACCAGGAGCCCGACGTGGGACTCGATCCCGGGTCTCCAGGATCGCGCCCTGGGCCAAAGGCAGGCGCCAAACCGCTGTGCCACCCAGGGATCCCTGTTTCCTATTGTTACTGTAAAAATTACCACAAATTTAGTGGCTTAAAACAACACATTCTCTTACAGTTCTGGGGGGTCAGAAATTCATGATCAGCTTCACTAGACTAAAGGAAGGGCTGGCTCTTCCTGGAGGCTCTGAGGGAAGAATCAGTCTTCTAGCCTTGTTCAGCTTCTAGCGGGGCCACCTCCATTCCTTGGCTTGTGACCCCCTCCCTCCATCTTCAAAGCACAACATGTTAATCTCTGCTTCTGTTGTCCTATAACCTGCTCTAACTTGTCCTTCACCCTTATAAGGACCAACGTGATTGGTCCCATCCAGCTAATCCAGGATAATCTCCCCATCTCAAGATCCTTAATTTAATCACACCTACAAAGTCCCCTTTGTCCTACAAAGTAACATTTACAGGCTCTTGGGATTAGGAGATGGAGGTTTTGATGGAGGGAGTAGGGTGAGACACTATTCAGTTTACCAAAGGTAGTTCCTCAAAGAGTTAAACAGAATGATCATAGGACCCAGTAATTCTACTCCTAGGTATACTCAGGAGAATTGAAAACATGTCCACACAAATACTTGTGTACAAGGCAGCATTATTCATAATTGCCAAAAAGGGGAAACACAAATGTCCACCAACTAATGAATAGCTAAACAAAACATGGTATATCTATACAATCAGCTATAAAAGGAATAAAATACTGACGCATGCAACAACGTGGATGAAACTTGAAAATGTTAAACTGAGTGAAAGAAGCCACGTATGGCAATTCAGAGAATGCTTACAGCCATTCCATTTGATGGCAGCTACTATGTCAATGGATCCACTTGCCCAGATTGAACTCATCTCTGCCCCATAAGAGTCCTAATCCCAAGGGTGCAATGATGGTTAAGGTGGAACATAGGTGGGGATGGATCATCAAAGACACGTAGATACAAGGCTAGTGGAGTCTAAGAGAAGAAACTTCCCCATCAGAGCATTCCAGAAAGGATTTTCAAAAACAATATTGGCCTGCAAGTCAACCCAGAATTTGTACTGAGTGAGGCTGAGGTGCATGGGGAATGGAAGACAGAAGACAGCATTCCGATCCTAGGCAAGCCGTTATATATTGAGTGACTAGATGATTCTGAGAGAGAACCTTCCTAAGCCCTCATTTCCTATTTCTGGCCAAGTGGTGGCAAGTGAATTTCCATTAGAAACATCATCTTGCCTACCCCACCCTGCTTAGAACATAGATCCCAAACTCACAGTCACAAAGGTGACAGCCCTTAGCTTTCTGAAAACATCAGCTTAGTTCTAACCGTGAACTCTCCATTCCTCTCCTTAAAGACCCTCAATGAGAACTTGCAAGTTCTGAATCTATGAAACATCTTCAAGCCAGAGAAACTAGCTAAGGACGTATTTCATACACAATTCTCATGAACACCACATTCCCAGTGTACCCCTTTAGTTGGTTGTTCAGAAGCTGGATCAGTGGAGAAATTGGCGATATTTCTTCTCTTTAAGGCCTGCTCATCTTTCTTGGCCTTCCGGAGTTCCAGGCTGACTGCTATCCTCTGTTGCCGCCTCATCTAGTGAGGAAAAGAAAGAATTGAAGCCCTTAGAGTAGGGAAGTTAGCTTGTCACCACATTTAGCTCTTCAAAGCTTCAGATTCCACTTTTACAGTTGCAACAGGCTGGAAGAGTTAAGATCACACAGTAAATAGTCTCAGCATGGTTTACCTCCTCTGCTTTCTCCCACTATACCACATCCAGAAAAATAGTCAACCTTCTGCCCAAAATGAAGGAAGTCTATCTACAATCTTGGCAGGCTAGGACTCTCTCAGCTGGAAAGCCATGTGAGCAAAGCATCCCATTGCCCCGAGTCTGAACACATTTTCATCAATGCTGATTAGTCCCTGAAGAGCAGGTGGGCCTCCCGACCGTGGGGATCCAGGCAGGGCTGGGAACTGGGATGTCACAACCCACATGTCCCCTGACCATTTCCACCATCCATCAACAGGTCATTCATCTAGTCTTGATTTAGTCCCAGGAGGTTTACTTGGATGCCAGACTGAGGAAGATGAAAATTAAAAACAGAATAATATACCTTTTTTTCTTAGATCAGAAGAAACCCGTAGACTTTATAGTATTGGGAGTCCTTGGGAGAAATGATTTATCTTTTAGATCTCCATTTTGGTATATTTGCTTTGTCATCCCCATGTCCTGATCCTCCATTCCATTTGTTTTTTTTTAATAGAGGGAGAGAGAGAGCACGTGAGCATGCATGCACATGAGCAAGGAAGGGGCAGAAGGAGAGGGGAGAAAGAATCATAGGCAGGCTCCACCCTCAGTGCAGAGCCATCAGGCTCACTACCCTGAGGTCATGATTGGAGCCAAAAGAAAGAGTCGGACTCTTAACCGACTGAGCCACCCAAGCACCCCTGCTCCATTCCATTTATGATGCATCTCAACCATGAGATTTTCACTGCACTGCTCCTCCAGAGAGTGAAGCAGTGGCTGGGTACTCACAGACACATCTTTGCCTCGGTACTTAAATTTTCTCAGCCTCTCTTCTGGAGCATGTAAAGTCGGCATATTGACTCGAAGTGGTAAGCCACCTGGAGGTAAAGCAATTGCCAGGAGATAGTCAGCACCCAATGTGTGGGTTTCTATGTCATAGCTATCCTTGCTCTAAGCCCTGGAAGAGCTCACAGTGGATGGAAGGGCAGACTCAGGATGTCAGCCTCCCCAGGCATCACCACCCGGGCTCAGTAGGCAATGAGCACCATGGAAGCCAGAGGAGATCGGCTGTGGGCTGCAGCAGTGAGGGATACCTTTTGGAGGCACTTCAGCTTGAACTGGGCCTTTGATGGCTAGGGTAGGCTGGAAGGGAAGTATAGAACCCTCTCATGTGGCTATATCTATGTAGTTCTGTACGAAATGTCTGTGTAGGAACTGGTACCCAACCGGGACAGGAAGTTGACCCTCTTCTCCCACACCCAGTCCACCAACCCTTAGGTCACAACGATCTCAAGCATAATCTGCTCCTTCTAATTCTTTGGTTGATTTCCTCCACCCTGGACCAGGCCACCATCATCTTCCAGCTACACAATGGCAATTGCCTCCCACCTCTTCCCCCCACCTCTACCATTGCTGTATTCCAATCTGTTCTCCACACAGAGGCCACGTGATCTCTTAAAGATAATTTCCCCTGCTTCAAACCTCTCTAGTGGCCGCCACTGAATTCAGAAGAAAACTCAGACTCTCTAGGATGCCCACTTTGTGTGAGCTGGGCCCAGCCTTCTTCACCTGCAGGAACATTTTGAATTCCTATATAAGAATCTAAGTATCTTCCCAGTCGGTTTTATATTCTCCATAGCTTTTACCAGCACCCCAAATTTTCTTGGTTGTGCATCTTTCTCCCTCTCCTCCCAATGACAACGGGGTCATATGTGTCTTAGGTAAGATTCCTCAGCCCTTTCATCACGCATAACAAATAGTAAGTAGGTACTCAGATATTTGTTGGATGAGGGTAGTGGGTGATAGGTCACAAAGGGAACCGATCCCTAATCAGAGGAGGTTATTCAAATCAGGCCACATTTTAACCTTCTCCAAGGCAGTGGGCAATGACATTTCTTACAAGTATGCAATGAATATCCATCTGTTTCCAAGTACATGGGATGAGCCAAACTACATTGCAGAGAAGGAAACACTGGATAAAGATGACCAGAGTCTATGGACTCTAGTCTTGAAGATAGAACAGCTGGGAATAATTTTGTTAGGAAAGACTAATTTAGACACATCAATTTGAATGAGACAGTTTAAACACAGAATTCCAGAAGTAGAGAGCCAAGACTGAGGTCTTAAGAAGAGAGATAGACTTTGTGTGAGAATAGAATAATAACTCAGTCTTGGTGACACTCCTTACTATGGCCCAAAAGAAAGAACCACCAGCAAGGGACCAGGAAAAATAAAGGAATTTGAGTCAAAAGAATGATAATGTCAAAGAAGGGAATTTGAGTCAAAAGAATGATGGTGTCCGAGGCACTTGCAGTAATAGCAGATACCAGGCCATGGACAAGTCCCTAAACAAAGTGCTGCCAGTGGACTAAGCCTCAGAATAGAGGCACAAGAAGCTCAGACTAGAGAAGAACTATGTCCTATACTTCCATCTACCTTTAAGTAGCCTCAAATTCTGCTCCATAAGGAAGAAGAGTTGCTTTTTAGGACCAAAAGGTAAATCAGACACTCCTTTTTAATTTTTTTTTTAATTAGGCTCCACACTCAATATAGGACTTGAACTCACAACAATGAGATTAAGAGTTGCAAGTTCTACTAAGCCAGCCAGCTGTCCCCAGAATATCCTTTAGAACACTTTCTCAAAAGAGTTTTCTAGTTGCTATGATAGCCAGGGTCGAGAAGATTATCAGCTGGAAACTGAGATTTAGGTCGGATGTAGGCACTATACCCTACATCTTCAAGAGATAAGACACAAGATGGCATTTTCAAAATCTGGAGTAGAGTAGTATTAGGGCTCCAGTTCAGGGAGCAATGGGCAAAATACATTTATCACATGCCAGGAATGTCAGACACTTGGAATTAAATGAAGCAACATTAATAGTAAGGTAGAGATGGGGCTCCTAGGTGGCTCAGTCAGTTAAATTTCCAACTCTTGATTTCAGCTCAGGTCTTGATCTGAAGATCATGAGATTAAGCCCCACATCGGGCTCTGCTCAGGAGGGAGTCTACTTGAGATTCTCTCTCTCCCCCACTCCAATTGCACAGGCTCTCTCTTGAGCTATCTAAAATAAAATTGAAAAAAAAATAGTAGGGTAGAGATAGCCCCATTTTACTGGTAGGGAAACCACCTCAGATGTCACTTCCCACAGAAGCCCAGAGTGCCCACAGCTGTTAAGCTTCAGAGCCAGGACGTCAGCCTAGATCTGACTCCCGCATCCATGCTTTGGATCACTAAGCTTTGCTGCCAATAGTCTGTAAGGAGTTCTGATGAGGAAAACAAGTCACCACCATTGGTGGCACTTAACACACGTGGGGATGTTGGAAAATAGGAAAGCATGTGTTTCCAGCAAGGGAGGCCACTTCTGAAACATTGCTACACGTTGCCACTTCATTGCTATCTCTCTCCCCCACTGTCTGGGGCCTGACCAGCTGGGTCCATGAGATCCTCTGAATGTGCCTAAGTTTGAATGAAAGGTTCTTGTGTCTTGGGAGACCCGAGACAGTGTCTGGTTCCAGGACTATTCCACAGGATCCTCTGCCACAGCCCAGAACGTGTGGCCATTAAGGAAACTTGGAAGTAAGTCAGGGGTTCAGATGATAGCCAACTTCCTTCAAATGTTCACTAAAGGCCAGTATGGCACAAGCAGAAAAGCTCAACTTCAGATAGAACAGGATAGACCCCCTTTACCCACTGGGGAAGGTCGTGAAGAACAGTTTGAAAGGCACAGATTTGGGGCCACCTGGTTTGCTGAGCCAGTTAAGCATCTGCCTTTGACTCAGGTCATGATCTCAGGGCCTGGGATCAAGTCCCGAATAAGGCTCCCTACTCTGCAGGGAGTCTGCTTCTCTCTCTCCTTCTGCCTACTGCTCCCCCTGTGCTCTCTTTCATTCTGTCAGATAAATAAATGAAATCTTTAAAAAGAAAAAAAAAAGTCACGAATTAACCAAACCACTCATTTGGGGACAGTCTGCAAAATCAACTGCAAAGCGAATTCTTCTGGCTTTCACAAGTTTCTCTAGTCACAGCTCAAAGTGTGCTTCCTTCCCCTCACATTGCTATTTGTGGCATCCAGGAGAGCCACTATCCCGCCACCCTTTAGCAGTGGCATGAAAGAGCCAAGCTGGAGGCTTTGAGTTGGGTACACGATCAAAGTCATAACCTTTTGTCATTGGTTCCCAGAGATTGAGATCCAAAGAAAGCCAAATTGGATATTTAGGCAAGCATCACCAACATCAGGGGATTCACACACACACACACACACACACACACACACACACACTCACACACATCAAGGCTCAGGCCAGCTCTGCTGCTCCCCGCACACTAGGAGGCTCCCACCCTGGGTGTCAGGTGGCAGAGGCCCTGCCAAGGGACCCTGGCTGTGCTCACAGTCTTCCAGGATACTGAGCTGCTCTTGACCTTTCATTCCTTTTGGACGAAGGGAAACTGGGGACTCCTAAGTCTTATTCATGGCACTGAGTCACCTCCTCTGGTTGGAGCACTACAGGCCATTTTTAAAATACTTTTCTAGATCTAGCCAAGCTTTGACTTTTCACATCTTTCAAGAACTGAGAACTGGTTTAAATTAAGATCAAGATCATCCAAGAGTTGGCTTCTAGGAAGGAGTATTTCTCTGATTTTACATTAACACACACTCATGGTATAGACGATTTAATACCTCAGAAATGTATTGAGCATTAACTCCCATAACCTAGTTAGCTTCTAAAAACTCACACACATGCTGAGCAGCTAATTATAGAAGGGGAGTTTCATAGACACGATTTGGCCACACGTTTCTCCACTTGCCTGTACTATGGACTTTTTTTCTTTTCTAAAATTTAAGTAATCTCTATGCCCAACTTGGGGCTCAAACTCATGACCCCTGAGATCAAGAGTCACATGCTCTACACACTGCACTAAATAGGTTCCCTAACTCTGGACATCTTTTGATGTCTGTATGTTCAGATCTACATCACTAACTGCCACTTCTTCAAACTCAGTGGGTTTTTTTTTTTTTTTAGTGGAATTTAAACTAAAACTACACATGGGGTTAGAACGAGGGTCATTCCTTGGGAAGACCCACTGACCTCAGCCCCAGTGTAGCAGGCACAGCTGAGGCAAGAGTACAGGGATGAAGAAGCAGCCATGGGAGTGTGCACACCTAGGGGGAGGGACCCCACCTTGGCATTCATGGGGCTTTACCAACATGGACAAGGCATGTCCAGACACTGAGTGTGATGCAGGAGACACCCAGTGAGGTATCCCTCCAAGGCTCACCCTAGCCCAGAGGGGAGGCAGAGGTCACAGCAAGAAAGGAGGCAGGAGACCGGGCCCTCTTTCCAGTGATCCTACCTCAGGGCTTGGGAATGCTCTGGAAGTGGATAGAATCACCTGGGGTTGATTCTCAAGGGTGAATATGTCCCAGGAGATATTTCAGGGCGAGGGAACACAGGCAAAGGCACAGACACCTGTGTGTCTCTAGGCTTCCCTGTACCTGCCAGCTCCCATCTGGGCTCTGCAGAGTAAACGGACACCCAGCAATTGCCACATCCTCCTTACCCACCCAGAAAACAAGCCAAGCACCACTTAGCACAATTTCCATAAACCAACCCTGAGCTCAACACGGAGAGACCCAGCCTACGCCTTCTGGGGATCGTCCCAGTGAGCGGGCCACTGGCTTTTCTGGGGGGGCAAGACTGTAGCAGCCAAACCCAATCCCCAAGCAAGAGCTAGGTGTCCCGTCAATACCCAGACAGAGGCCTCTGGGAGGACACGGCCACACCAGGAGCTCTTGACACCCACCCACTCATCACTCACCCGCAAGAGAGCCACAGCCTCCAGCCACCCCCCAGCCACCCTGGCAGCCCTTAAATGCCCTCAGAAGGCAGCAGGTGTTTGGGGGCATTTGGCCCTTCCCCCAGGGTTGGTCTCTGACCTAAGTCAATGGATCTTAGCTCTGGATGCACATTGGAAGCACTTGGGGAGCTCTGAGCAGCCTACCACCTGGACCCCAGCCCCGAGGTCGATTGAGTTGGTCTAGGGGGAGGCCTGGATCTCCAGGTGCTTCTCATGTCCCAGTGAGGCACAGACAGGAGTGGGGGAGCATCACCCTCCAGGAAGGGGTTTGCATTCTGGGCGTTTAAGGCTTCTGGGATCCAGCTAGATTGGCCTCTCCTAAAATTGGAGTATTAGGCTTAACGCTGCTGAGGAACAGTTAACAAATGTTTGTTCTTAAGGCAGGCTTTGGATCAAAATGGAAATTGGAACAAAATTTCACATATTTATTCAACTGTGGCACCTGGCTGGCTCCGGAAGTAGAGCATCCAACTCTTGATTTCAGAGTTGTGAGTTCAAGCCCCACACTGGGCATGGAGCCTCCTTTAAAAAAAAATATTTGGGATGCTGGGTGGCTCAGAAGTTAAGCATCTGCCTTTGGCTCAGGTTGTGATCCTGGGGTCCTGGGATGGAGTCCCCTATTGGACTCCCCACAGGGAGCCTACTTCTCCCTCTGCCTATATCTCTGCCTCTCTCTCTGTGTCTCTCATGAATAAATAAATAAAATCTTTCATTTCACATATTTATTATTATTTTAATATATTTCACATATTATTATTATTATCTTTTATTTATTTATTCATGAGAGACAGAGAGAGAGAGGGAGAGAGACGCAGAGACACAGGCAGAGGGAGGAGCAGGCCCCATGCAGGGAGCCCAATGTGGGACTCGATCCCGGGACTCCAGGATCACACCCTGAGCAGAAGGCAGGCGCTAAACCACTGAGCCACCCAGGAATCCCCAAATAAAATCTTTAAAAAAAATGTTAAGGGGCATATGCTTCTAGAAACTTTGGGGTGTCTGCCTGGCTTAGTCAGTGGAGCATGCCATTCTTGATCTCAGGCTTGTAGGCTTGAGCTTCACGTTAGGTGTAGAGATTACTTTAAAATGAAATCTTTTTTAAAAACCCAAATATTTATGGAGTCCTCATTGTGTGCCAGGCCCTGACACACAACAGTGAATAAGGTGACCTGGTTCCCACCCTCCTATCAGAAGCAGAGATGGGCCCTCCCAGCAGAGGCAAAGCAGGACCACAATTGGGACAACACAGGCAAGGGAGGTCAGGGAGGGCTTCCAGGAGGAGGTGGTGCCAGAACCAAATCCTCAGGAAAAGCAGGGATTAGCAGGTGAAAAACTATGAGAAAAATGCTCCAGGCTGAGGGAACAGCATAGGAAAAGGCACTGAGGCAAGAAAAATGGCCATGGTTCTCCCGGGAACAGAAACCATTCAGGATTGCCAGAGGGACAACAGGATCAGGTGCTAGGCAAAGGTGACCTGGTATACAGGGGAGGGGGCAGTGGGAGCCGTCCACCCTGGTCCAGGCAGTGAGGGGTTACACTGTCTGTAGGGGATGTTAAACCAATGATAAAACCAACTACAAGTCTGGTGCTTTTTATCATCATGAGCCAGGAATTCTGAACAGTGTCAGTGAGCTTCACCACCTCATTACTCACTTTGAAAGCTTTTGAGTCTGGGGAGGGCAGTGGGGAGACGACCCCCAAGGCTTCAATAGTGCTATTTGCATGGCTTTTGCTTTTTTATTATGGAAAGTTCCAAATCTGTAAAAATAAAAAAAAACACTACAAACAAATCCTCAAGTACTGGTCACCCAGGTTCCATAATTACCAACACCATCTTAATTTTTCTCCCACCACCTTTTCTTTTTTTTTTTCCCACCACCTTTTCAACTTTGAATGTATCAATATTTGTTGGTGTGTGTGGGTTTTATTTTATTTTATTTATTTATTTGAGAGGAAGAGAGAGAAAAAGAGAGATTGAGAGAGAGTACAGGCTCATGAGCAGGGGGAGGGATAGGAGATGGAGGGGAAGAGGGAGAGGAAGAAGCAGACTCCCCGCTGAGGCTCCCTTTCCCAGGACCCTGAGATTGTGACCTGAGCCAAAGTCAGATGCTTAACAGACTGAGCCACCCAGGCGCTCCTATTTGTTGGTGTGTTTTAAAGGAAATAGAATTATATCAGTTCACCCATAAATATTCAGAATGAATCTGTAACACATAAAGATGAAAAACTAAAACCAAAATACCACAATCCCTCCTCACGAAATCCACAATCCTTTTAGTGTGTCATTTCAGAATATTTAGGCTAGCCTTGGGGAGGTGAGAGGCAGATTCTCTCCAGGACAGGGCCAGAGGGAGGAGGGGCAGGCAGGGGGTGGGGGTGGTTGGTGGCACCCTGGTTCCTGGAGGGGAGGAAGGGGAAAAAGCCAGGCTCTGAGTGAGTGAAGCATGGAGTTTCAGGGTTGGACACTCTCATTCAGGTGCCTGGAGGACATTGAGGTGGGGATGCAGTAAAAGCCAGTCTGTTAATGCTGGGGCAGGACTCGGTGACCCACTGGACGTGGTGGTGGGTAACAATGACAGAGACACATAAACTGGTGCTATAGTTTCCTTTTTTTTTACTTTTTTTTTTGGTGCTATAGTTTCAAACTGAGGTGGCTGATGAGTGGTGATTATCAGAAGAGAGGGCATTCAGGATGACATATAGGAGGCCTGAATTTATGGGGTCAAGGCTATCAGAGGGACTGGCCCAGGCCCCCAGCTCTGCTCCTTATCATCTCTGTCCCCTCTTTGGTTGTGCCCCTTCCCCTTCAGGCTTCCCTGTCACACAGCTTAGAGGGATCCCTTTAACATGGATCTCAGGTTATACCCCTTTGCTGCTCAAATACTTCAGCATGCTCCAACATGCCTACAATCACCTACGAGGCCCTCTGTGCACTGCCTTACCCCCCCATTCTGTTCCTTCTAGCCTCACTCCCACTCTCACTTCCAGCCATCCCACCCTCCTCATTGCCCCTCAAAGGCATCAGGTCCATGCTGGCCTCAGGGCCTTTGCACCTGCTGTTCCTGATGCCTCCTTCACTTCCTTCAGGTCTTAGTTTTTAGAGACCATTCCTGGTCACCCTAAAATCAAACCTCACCCTGACTTTGACCTCCACCTTGCATTCCTGTCCAACTGCCTAGCAGTACTTGTTAAGATTTGAAATGCAGAACATTTACTTGCTTATTTCCCATCTCCTGCTCTACCACCAGCCCCCCAGAACTATGTCAGCTCTATGAGGGTCGGGGTGTTGCCTGTTTTACTCACTGCTTTATCTCCAATGCCAGGAAGAATCATTGCTCATTATATTGTTTGAATGCATAAGTGGGCACACTGGCCAAAGCCAGGCTTTCCCTCTTCCCCCACTGCATTATAAGTGTCCCTCCTCCAACACCCACAATGTACCCAGGATGACAATGGGCATGCTCAATAACCTTCCCAAGCCAAGCATCAAACTGGTGTTCTTTGAATAAACCTAATCAGCGTGCACAGGAGGGCCTTCAGGTGCTACGTAAAGAATTTAGAGAAGCAGGAGGAAAAGCACTTTGGATGGAACCCAGGTGCTCAAATGGAAGTCATTTCATCCTCGCCTACACCTAAGCCCTGATCATGAGTAAAGGCCACACCATCCACCCGGTGGGGAGCCCACTCCCCATCTCCTTCCTCCCTCAGCTTCACCCTCCACTGAGCCTCAACCTCTGTTCTGCTGACTGGTCAGGTGACACTTGCTCGCTGGTCAGGTGACACTGTCCTGTAACACCCGTCCGACAAACTCTTAAGTTAAATTTTCAAGAAGGAATTAGATGGATGGGTTTACTTACCTGGTTTGTTTAAGTAAACCTTAAGTGCCTCGACTCCTCTGATGTAGTAGGAATTACCAATCCTGTTTCCCGGGGCAGGAAACCGAGGCTGCCGACATTAACATGACGTGCCTGGGGTTACATGATGGAGGAAAACCGGGTCTGTGTGGTCCCATCTTTGCCTCTGCTCTGGGCTGTGCTGGGATGGTGCCTGATTTCCTTCCTAACTCCCTCCCTCCCCTCTTCCTTCTTTTATGGTGGTAACATACAACATAAAACTGACCATTTTAATCACTTGTGAATATACAGTTCAGTGCATGCAGTACATTCACGTTGCTGTGCACCTGTCCCCACCATCCATCTCCAGAACTTTTTCAACTCCCACACTGAAAGTCTGTCCCCATCAAATGCTAATTCCTCAGCCCCCTCCTCCCCCGCCTCCCATACCCCTGGACGCTCAACGTTCTACTTTCTGTTTCTATGAGTTCGAGTCCTCTAGGGACCTGACGTAAGTGGAATCATACAGTATTTGTCATTTTTGTGACTGGCTTAGTTACACTGAGCATCAAGCCCCATCCGTGTTGTAGCAGGTGTCAGAATGTCCTTCCTTCTGACTTCTTTCTTTGAAACAGGAATGCATTTTTTTATGTTGTTGTACTTAACATTGTTATTCATGGTGGCATCCCAAGTGCAGGGGACAGGGCCCATATCCTCCCAGGCAGGGAGGAGTATTTATCGTTGACTTTACCTATAATGGCCAGTGCAGAGGATCCCTGAGTGGCTCAGCGGTTTGGCACCTGCCTTCGGCTCAGGGCATGATCCTGGAGACCCGAGACCACGTCGGGCTTCCTGCATGGAGCCTGTTTCTCCCTCTGCTTCTCTCTCTCTCTGTCTCTCATGAATAAATAAATAAAATCTTTAAAAAAAATAATGGCCAGTGCAGGGTGGTAATAAAAGCAGACTGGTTTCTAGTCACTTTTCATTATTGTTTCAAATCCTCAACAGTCAATGTACTGCCTTGTTCTCCTATTCTTGGCCAACTACTCCCACCATCCCCCCAACTTGGTACATCACGGATTATTTATAAATGCCTATTCATCATATTATGATATAAAAAGAGTTTAAGAAAAAGAACCCTGGAATTGGAAAGCTGATGTAACAATTCCTCAGGGGGTTCAGGAAAAGTTCTGTTTGAGGTCAGCCTTTGGGAATCTGCTGGCTCCTGACAAATGCAGCCTTCGACTTGCTTGGCCTCTGCATGTGAGAGCGTGTGTGTGCCTGTGTGTACGTGGACACACACATGTGTCATAAAGTCCCTGGGGTCTAGAGAAACTTTAACTTCCCAGGATGATGACCCTTATGGAACTAATTTTAGATTCTTAGTAGATGCTATTTGGCCCAGAAGCAGGAGATAAGGAAAGGGGATGTTAAGGAAAGTGAAAGGCAGGGTGGGAAGACAGCAAAAGAAAACCGAAGGCTTATTATTCATCCGTCTGCGAGCTCTCTGGTAAAATCAGAAACTGAATTCCTCAGTGCTATAGTTACTTCCTAAAAGCATGTTCTATTTATTTAGTGGCCTGGTCCAGCCCCACTGCTCCCAAGTCTCCTCATCTGCCTGATTATTCTAAGCATTTTCATTTCTGGGAGGATGGGAGCAGTCTACAGATGTTCCTCCTCTCTGGGCCTCTGAATAGGAGAGGCACAGATCACACCCAGAGCCCACGGTCACGTGTGGCTTTCATCTGAAGCTCACGTGACTAAGGAGCTGGGCCATGGACAAGGCTGTGTAGGGACCAGCTACTTGGCATCCATTCTGTGCTGGCTCCGCAAGGTGCAGGAGTAGATCAGACAGGGTCCCTGCTGCCAAGGAACTTAGAACTCAACTGTCATCACTTGAACACCTGGGCTCTGATAATCACGAGATCTTCCTCTCTGCATTAGTATCTCATCTTGTAACAACTTAGTGAGGTGGATATTATTATGATCCCAGATAAGGAAGTGAGGTAGGTATTTAAAGACAGCACTGTGTGTCCAGTGCAGTGCTTCCACTCCCTGTGATGGCTCCATGAAAGACATGTGGTGGACATGTTCTCCTCACAGAGTACTGGAAAATAAGGTCAAGGTTCATCCAACCCAGTCCCTGGCTCCAGAAGGAGCACCTGCTAAGTGGACAGATGGATGAGTGAATGGATAGATGATGGATGGATGGATGGATAGATGGATAATGATGGATGGATAATGAATAAATGGATGATGGTTGGTGAGTAGATGATGGTAGATGATGATGAATGATGGATGGATGGATGAATGAATGGATGGATGAGTAGATGATGGATAATGGATAAATGATGGATGGACAGATGATGGATGGATGAATGAGCGGATGATGGATGGATGATGGATGAATGGATAATGATGGATGGATGGATGGATGGATGGATGGATGATGAATAGATGAATGAGTGGATGATGGATGACACATGGATGATGGATGATAAATAGATGGATGGATGGATGGATGGATGGATGGATGAGAGATTATCCAGCTGAATTGGGGTTTGAATCCACCTGGGCTTTTCAGACACTAGGCTTTATTCAACCTTGGGAGACTCACAGAAAGTAGAGACTCTCTCTTTTGGAAAAATAAGAATAAATGCTTCTTGACAAAGAGGTGTGATGCCAGGGGCATGAAAAGTTGGAAATATTTTTAGATATTTTTGAAATAATAAAATAAAAATGGTACTTCAGTGCCAAATAAAATCAAATTGAGATATAAGTCTAAGCGCAATATGAAAAAGAAAGAAATTCAGCTGGAGAAATTGATTTCCAGCAGCTTTGACCCTCATATTTCTGGGATCCCATGAAATTCACCATTAATGAAGAAATCTCCAGTTGGCTTGGAATTGGAGAAATCCTTGTCCAGGTCCTGGGTTGTCTCTGCCTCAGGAGGAAAGCACTGTGTTCAGAAGAGCCCGTCTTAGGCCCTCTCTTTCAGAGCCTGCAAGGAAGATTCCAGCAGTGGCCTGCTGGGGCTCACCCTTCCCTGAGATGACCCTACAGGATTCCAAGGGTCTCTGGGGCAAGAGGCTATTTCTGGGTCCCAGGCTCTGTATCCATGTTTGGTCTTCAAGGAGCACACTGTGAACTTTCCTCCACCTGCCAAGGCTTCTTCCCGCAGCCCTCCTGGGAGGACACTGATCCCCTTTCCTCCAAGATGGCAAACAACAGCTGAGAATGTAGCTTCTGGACCTTACCAGGAAGTGCCCTGCAACCACCACCCTGGGGCACAAAAATGAAGGGAGCCTCTTGAGACACATCGATCAATGTTTGTTTCCTTTTCTTTCCCCTAAAGAAATAATTCCAGATCCTGAAAACAGTCCTTCTCATTGAAAACACTTTAGACAACAATGATATGTTTAAAGAAGGTTTAACTTGGGGCACCTGATGGTGGCCTGGTCAGTTAAGTGGCTGCCTTCAGCTCAGGTCATGATCTCAGATTCCTGAGATCGAGCCCTGTGTCAGGCTCCCTGCTCAGCAGGGAGTCTTCTTCTCCCTCTGCCCCCTCCCTCTACTCATGCACTCTCTCTCTCTCTCTCTTTCTTTCTCTTTCTCTCGTTCTCTCACACTCTCTCATTTTCAAATGTAAATGAAATCTTTAAAGAAGTTTAACAAAAAAATCACTTGAAATCCCACCACCCAGAGCTAGTAAGTTTGACTGAGCATCCTTTCAGACAAGCTCCTGACACATCTGTTCACACAGTGCCATTTTGCAAAAATGGCTTCAAGCTCTTCTATATTCTTTCTTAAAACAAACAAACAAACAAAAATCCCAGTGGTATGCAGTGGGCTTTGTTGAATGCCAGTAAATATGAATTTACATTGTCAGTTTAAAAAATATTCATTGTACTTTATTTATATTTACATTATATTATTTGTTATTATTTATATTTACTCTATTAACTAATTCCCTGTGGATGGACATTTAAGTTGTTTCCAACATTTTGTGGGGGGCCATCTCAAAGCTGCCTGAGAAAGAGGAGAGAGTAGGAAGGATGACCCTTGGGCTTCTATTTTTTTTTTTAATTTTTTTTATGATAGTCACACAGAGAGAGAGAGAGAGGCAGAGACACAGGCAGAGGGAGAAGCAGGCTCCATGCACTGGGAGCCCGACGTGGGACTCGATCCTGGGTCTCCAGGATAACGCCCTGGGCCAAAGGCAGGCGCCAAACCACTGCGCCACCCAGGGATCCCACCCTTGGGCTTCTAAAGAGGTTGACCAAGGGGCTGAAGCGGGAGCCTGGGCAGTGCCTGGGGAGTGTGTAGCTCTGGGCCCAAGGCTAGAGGTAGGTGCCAGAAGCCTCAGGTTTGTCTCAGTGGCTTTTCCAGATCAGAGGGTTCCAGAGCCTGAATTACCTACCCTAGGGGTCTGGGTCCAGCCCATCCCTATTCCACCAACCTAACAATAACCCACACACTCAAACTGTGAGGAATGTGGAGCTGGGACAGAGAAGTGGCAATGTGATGCCCCCTAGGGGGCAGAGATCAAGCTGCTAAGGACATAACCCTGCAGACACCTGCCGAAATCAGCTAAGGAACATGGAGGCATGATAAATATATTCCAATTCTGTTCCCTCCCTTCCCACCTCCAGCCCCAAACCAAGTCATCAGAACTCATGGCTCCAACTCTTGACCTGGCTCAGAGGAGCCCAACATGCTCTATGGAAGCATCCCAGGAAATAAGCATTAGTAGATAAAGGTGGAATTTCTTGGGGTCTCCATTCTGTGTCACTTGGGGAGACCCTTAACAGGTAGGCAGTATAATCCCACTTAAAGCATTTTCAAGACAATCCACAGACTAAGAAAATTTTTACAAAGTACATATCCAGCAGTGGTTTTGTATCTAGAATATACAATTCTTGAAATTCAGCGTTTAAAAAAAAAAAAAAAAAACCCACAACTACCTGATGAAAAAACACAGGCAAAAGATCTGAATGAACACCTCACCAAAGAAGACATGTGGGTGGCAAATGAACATGTGAAAATATGCTCAACATCCTTAGTTGGGGGTAATTAGTGAAAAGTTTAAGAAAGCATTTTCAAAAAAAATTTTTTTTTAATTAAAAAAAAAAAAGAAACATTTTCAAGTCCATAATCCCACTTGATTGTTCCATCAGTTCTGGGAGATTAGTAGTCATTTATTATTATTATTTTTTTATTTCCATTTCATAGTGTAGAAATGAAGGCTTGTGGAGGTTAAGTCACTTGCCCAAAGGCAGAACTGTGACTCAAAGCCATGGAATTTTTTCCACTTGGGAGGTTCCTGTATTCTTTTTTTTTTTTTTTAAGATTTTATTTATTTATTCATTAGAGACACACAGAGAGAGGCAGAGGGAGAATCAGGCTCCCCAGGGATTGCCTGATTTGGGACTCGATCCCCAAACCCTGGGATCATGACCTGAGCCAAAGGCAGATACTCAACCACTAAGCCAGCCAGGTGCCCCAGGTTTCTGTATTCTAAGAACATTCTAGAAACAAGCACTTAGTATCCAATTGGACAAGGCCACACTTCTCATTTTAAGCAAGGACAGAAGACCATGCCCCAAGCACATATCCCCGCTTACCACCACCATGGATAGACAGGCCAGCCTCAAACAGGAGAACCTAGCATAGGCCTGCCCCTCTAGGTGCAGGAAACGTACCAAGTGAGTGACTGTTGAATGTCCAACAGTAGGGGCTCTCATAGGCTGGAACCTACCCCTGTGGACCTTCTGCAACTGGCCCTTTGCTTCATAGAAAGGGATGCTGTTCCAAGAGCAGCTGGTTTCCAGCCCAGGGCCTGGCACACACAGCAGGAAAGCTGTAGCTTTGGCTTCCTGGCCCTGGTTCTGGATGGGAGTTTGATTTTCTTCAACATACCTTGACTGAGAACTCTGTTATAGCTGAGATTCTGGGTCCTAATCCTGGGAGTGGGGCACTGAGTGTTGGGGTCTCAGGCTGGCACAAGATTGACCAGATACCACTCCTCCACTTTTATCTTCTGTGTCTCCTGTGCCCTCCCCAGCGTTTCCTCCAGAGGCCAAGGGGCCACAGTGCAAAGCCCTCAAAGGCAGATAAAGCATCTAGTTAATTGTCAATCAGTTGCCATAGTCTAGCAAAGAACTTAGTGCAGAGCTCACAGAACTGGGAAAAGGAAGGAAGGTGGGGGACGGATTGACACATAAGGGCCAGCAGCTCTATTTCCTAAGCCAGCTGTTTGCAGGCAGGGCCCAGTTCTCCGTATATTAAAGTCCCGGTGTTTCTGGATGTAGATGAAATAATAATTCCCATCTCGACTACTATCTGAACACAGTATTGTACTGTGTTCCCACCAGACAGTTCTGGCTTTCACTCATGCAACTGATATTTATTGACCATCTAATAGATACCAGGCACTTGATATACATGAACTCACTTCATTCTTGGAACAAACCTAGCTGGTAAGTACCACTACCATCCCCATTTTACAGACAAGAAAACTGAAGCATGGAGAGCTCACTAGAGGGGCAGACTCAGAAAATCTGGTTTCAGAGTCCAGTGTTTGATCAACATGCTCTGCTTCCCAGGCCAACCCCAGCCCTTGCCATGCTTACATTCTACAAGGGAAAGAGCCCAGAGATCTAGTATATCCGTAATGCACTGCTGAGAGTTGTAAGTGCTAGAAAGAAAAATAGAGCCATGTCGCAGATGCTGACTCACTGTGTGTCTTTGGGCAAATTGCTTCACCTCTCTGAGCACGTTTTCTCATCTGCTAAAAGCAGGTCATTACTCATCGGCCCCACCCATCTACCCAGACCCTTGGAAAGATCCAAATGGAGCTAATGGACACGGGAACCCTTTGTTCTTATCAGTGTATCAATACCAATCCAGGACTCTAGGGATTTCCGCCCCCCACCCCCGGGGGATTTAAGTCAGCTTGCTCTTAGAGAAAGGCATAACTAAACATCCAGATATCTTTATGAGCCAGGTAAGTCCAAGTCCAAGGCTATTCTTACTGTATTTTTAAAAGCAGGTAGCATTGTGTGTACCCACCTGCTTTTGGAAGATGATAGTTACCTGACACTTACTTTGAAGGCCTTCTCCTGGCCAAGCACTCTTACAGAAATGGAACTTTCTAGAACACTGGCCACTAAAAACTCCCTGGTGAAAAGCTCAAGAGAGACAGAATGGCATGTGCTAGAGATCTTGTGTTTGCTCCCCATCCATTCCACCTTGTGCTATGTCCTGGGAGGCTGACCTCCACTCACTGCCTCCCCACGTCTCTGCTCTCTAGCCTCTGGTTGAGTGCGGCCATAGGAGATGTGAAGAGGAAATGGGTGAGTAGGTCAGGAGATTCAACCAAGAGCCTGGCCCCTGTGGGGTCTGGCTGGGCAGTAGCCAGGCCATCCCCACGAGGACTACACTCTTCCCACTTTTCCTACACTTTTCTGGGATGTGGTGGCTTCCCCACTGGCTCTCCACAGCCCCCATCAGTTCTCCTTAACCTTGCCACCCCTACTTAAAAATCTCTCCTTTAAGCTCCAGACTGTGACCCCATGGGAGTGTGCTCTCTCCTACTGGGGCCCAGGCTGAAAAATCTCCTGCCAGGGAACATTCCTTCCCAGAATCACTGTGAGCAGGGTCCTATTTCTTCTTGCTGACCCCTGCTTTCATCAGCCAGAGGATGAAGATCGTGTGGGAGTAACCTGGAAGTACCCTGGCTTTGGCTGGGGCATTCTAAGGATGGACTCTAGACCCCAGCTCCCCCTGCAGCCTCTCCTGGATAACTGTCTTCTAAGGACCCCCAGGAAGTGGGGTCTGGGAAGACCTCCTCTCCTGCTCTCCCCAGAGAAGCTCCACCTATATCTGTTGACAAATCAGACTTCTGCTGCTAAAAAAAAAAAAAATTAAAAAGAACCCTGTCAGGTGACCAGAATTTGGGGAGCAGCTGATTGGCAGGAATGGCACCTCAGCAGCATTGACCTTAGCCATGCTTGGAGGCATCTCAACCAAACTCTTATTTTACCTTTGGGGAAACTGAGTCCCTGCTTGAAAGAAGTGTGGTCCATCCTCAAGTGTGAAGTATTCAGGCAGAGCAGGTGCTAGTGAAGATTCCATGTCATAATTGCTTATTAATACAATTCTTCATTGAAAGATTCCAGTTTTCAGAAACACAATAATAATGCCACGGGGATCAGTTGATAAAAGGAAGCCTCTGCAAACATTAATATGTATTAAATCAAAAGTCCAGTGGTTATTATCTTGGTAAAGTAGCTGCTTCCCAGGCACAAACCCAGAGAGACAAAAAAGGAAATCAGCTCTGTGCTCACTGACCACTAAGATGGGTTCCTCTTTCCTTTAAGAGTGAATTAAGGCATCCATAACCTAAATATAAAATCTAAAACCATACAACTCTTAGAAGAAAATGAAGGAGCAAATCTTCATAACCTTGAATTTGGCAGTAGCTTCTTAAATGCGATGCCAAAAGCACAAGCAACAAAAGAAAAAAATAGATAGCTTAGACTTTGTTAAAATTAACTTTTGTGCATCAAAGGGCATTATCAAGAAATTGAAAAAGCCTACAGAATGGGAGAAAATATTTGTAAACTACGTATTTGATAAAGATCTAGTATCTAGGGGCTCTTGGGTGGTTCAATCAGTTAAGCATCTCACTCTTGATTTTGGTTCAGGTCATGATCTCAGAGTGGTGAGATCAAGACCCCTGTCAGGTTCCACACTGAGTGTGGAGCTTGCTTAAGATTTTCTCCCTTTCCTTCTGCCCCCCCCCCATCACTCTGACACACACTCTCTCTTAAAAGAAAAGGATCTAGTATCTAAAATATATAAAGAACTCTTATGACTCTACAACAGAAAGACAAACACCCAATTAAAATATGGGCAAAGGACTTGGATAGACATTTTCCCAAAGATATGCAAATGACCACTAAGCACGTGAAAAGATGCTCAACATCATCAGTCATTAGAGAAATATAAAAACCGAAGTAAGATACCACTTCATACCCACTAGGATGACCATAATTTAAAACAAAACAAAAAGGAAAGTAACAAATGTTAATGAGGATCTGGAGAAATTGTGAAGCACTGGTAGGAAGGTAAAATGATGATTCAGTCGCTGTGGAAGCAGGTGCTTCCTCAAAAAACTGAACATAGGGGCCCCTGGGTGGCTCAGTCAGTTAAGCGTCTGGCTCTTGGCTTTGGCTCAGTTCGTGATCTCAGGGTTGCGGGATCAAGCCCAATGTCTGGCTCCCAACTCAGTATAGAGTCAGCTTGAGATTCTCTCTCCCTCTGCCCCTCCCCCCACTCATGCGCATGTTCAAGTTCTCTCTCTCTCTCTCTCTGAAAATAAATAAAATCTTAAAAAAAGAAAAAAAACTTGAACATAAAATTGCCAACTGATCTAGCAATTCCGTTCCTAGGTAAATATGAAAAAAAATCTAAAACCAGAGCTCAAATAAGCATAACCGTATGTTCATAGCAGTGCAATTTGCAATAGCCAAAAAGTGGGAATAACCTAAATGTCCACCAATGGGTGAGTGGATAGAATGTGGCAGATCCATACAACGGAATACTGTTCATCCATAAGAGGGAATGAGGTCCTGACACCTTCTACGACTTGGATGAACTTTGAAAACATGACGCTAAGTGAAAGAAGCTTGGCACAAAAGGTCACATGTCATACGATTCCATTCATATGAAACACCTACAGGAGGTAAAACCATAAAGATAGAAAATAGATTGGTGGTTGCCGGGGCTGAGGAGAAGCTGTCTAAGGGGTACCAGTTTTCCTTTCGGGCTGATGAAAATGTTTTGAAATTAGGTGGTTGTTGTATAACATTGTGAATGTAGTAAATGCCATTGAGTTATTCACTTAAAATGGTTAATTGTATGTTAATTAAAAAAGAGTGGGAGGGGGTAGAGATAAGGGTGGAGGCAGAGCCAGGAAGAAAGTCCCCCAGGCAGTTTCTTCCTCCAGATCCAGAGGCCATCTCCGAGCTGGAGAAGGGGACAAAGGATACATAGAGTCCATCCTTCCCCCTGACAGATGGGAAAGGCAAGCCCAGCAAGGGCAAGGACTTGCTCAAGGTCACAGAATGTGTGGGAATCCATGGAGGAATTGGAGGCAGGGCTTTAGGACTCAGAGCTGGCACTGCATCAGGATGCCTCTCCTTGCCGTGGTGGGCTGGAGGGGGCCCATGGCCATGATCAGATGAGTGAAGTCCAAGCTCGCATGGGCCTTCCAGACCAAACAGGTCCTCAGTCAAATGCTTATCTGGGCTCATCCATGCCAAAGGCTTTGGATGAGTCAGCCCGGGTCTTCCTCCTTGAGAGTCGACCCCCTCCATGGGCAGAGTTCTGGCTTTAAGCAGAAAGCTCATTAGCCAACTGTTCTATTTATGCCCATAGCTTACACCCCTGGGCTGAGGTCATCAGTTTCCCCACAAGGGCAATGGGAGGAAGGGGAATGTCCTAAAATGACAGCATTCACTGATCCCCCCTGAGGGACCTGGGAGCATCCAGGCAACTCTGGAAGGTGAAGCCAACTGAGCCACCAGAGCCCTGAGGAGCTCTTTTCTTTTTTAAGGTTTTGCTGGCTCAGACCTGTTGAGCAGGTATAAAAGGGAATGGCCAGCCTCTGCTGGGCACCCAGTCTCTTCCAGCGTGGTCTCAGGTGGGTATCATGGGGGCTGCCGGGAGAGATGGGAAACAGGGAGGTGGGTGCTACGGAGGAACCACCCGAGGAAAGTGGGTGTAATGATGAAAGATTAGCAAGGGGGAGCAGGAGGTGAGCATTTCTTGAGCACTTGCCTGCCCCAGGGTCTGCAGAGTGAGCATTTCATGCAGTGCTCCAGGGACCTGGACCCATAGGAGAGGAGGCAGCTACCAGGGCTCATGCTGCATTCTGCAGTGAAACAGCAGCAGTTGGGATTCGAACTCAGATCACCCCCACTTCACTGCACCATCTGCCTTCCCTGGTTGAGGGTGGGGGAGGAAGGAGGTGCTGGGTTTACCCAGGGTACAATCCCAGCCCTGTCCTTCCCACACTCTGTAATGCCTCTCTGCATCTGTTTCCCCCTCCTCCACCCCACCCCAGGACCCTTGCAGCTTTTGCATTCTTCAAGCTGAATGTTTTCTGTTGTGTGGTTTATGATTTTAAAAGGGGGGGGGGTGTTCTTAGGGGTGCCTGGTTGGCTCAGTCGGAAGAGCAGGCGACTCTTAATCTCGGGATCTTGATCTCTTGAGCCCCACGTTGGGTGTAGAAATTACTAAAAACAAACTTAAAACATTTTTAAATTAAAAAAAAAAGTGGATCTTAGCTATCAAAGATGCTGGAGAGGGCTGATTTCTGGAAGGATGAGAGTAGCTTAAATATGCAGGGGGGCCAGGGAGGTGGGCTCACTACTGACCAAGAGACCAATGAGAGAAGTGGGACCTGGTGTCTGAGGCCTGTACAGACCAGGCCTGCCTGGTCCCAGGGGTCTGTGTTCCAGGCCCCCAAGGCAGGACAATAGAAAAAACCCCTTAGCTTGTGGTTCCTGGCAGAAGCGCCATTAAAAAAAAAAAAAAAAAAAAAAAACCTAAAAAACACAAGCAGTCTAATTGGAATAAACAAAGGGAATTTCTGGCCCTTCTTCCCACATTAGAACAATTTAAAAAGGAACCTAGCCCTCAGACACTGAGCAGTTGCTTTGTTTTAATGACAAGTCTAATGCATTTTAATCTGACTTTGCTGATACTTGCATTTTCTCTTCATGTAGATTTTGGTCTCATTTCCCTGGTGACTTCCATCTGTGTTAAACAGAAGCAGGAAAATGAGGCAGCAAAAAGACAATGCAATTGAGCCATTGGGGAAAACAAATGACAAAAGGAAGTTTATGTTGAGCAATCCTCTCTTCCAGAAAGAGGGAGGGGCGAGGGCCCACGCAGCCACTGAGCTGCCCAAGGTGACTGTGACAGAGCTGAGGGAGAGTCACATCTCCTGGGTGCTGGGTGGACGGCTGGATGCTCTCGGGGACACGGAAGACTCCCAGCCCAGTGCTCCCCAGGGAGGAGACTCAGGATGAGTCAGGCAGGGTTATAGTCTTAGGCGGTGGGGAAACAATTCAATCGTGATTTTCACTACCTTTAACTGAAATGTATCATTCCCCACCCCACTTTATAATACAGGCAACAAATCTCAGCAATACCTGTGACTTTGTCCTCAATGAAAGCCACTGTGATTTCCTATCACTGGACAACGTCACAGAGAGATCGAAAAGATTTGTCGGTTCAATCGTTGCTTGAGAACAACGCTGAGCTGTTAGACCTGTGGTCAGATCATGTCATTTGATGTGTTAGTGAAGGAGTGCACATGTTACTGTATCACGCAGGTTTACTATTTTGTCAATTATATTTGAATACCATTTGTTTCCTTGATGATCCTATGCATTTTACTACCTGAATTTAAAACATTAATTTTGTCCGGGGGGAACACAGACATCACCAGATGGTACAGGATGCCCACCCCCTTCCTCTCATTTGTTCTCATTTTCTATGAAATAGGCCAGTTTTGGGGTTGGAGAACCCAGGCTACAACCAGAACTCTCTAAGCTGGACCCCACAGAGAGATGAGACCGGGAGGAAGTGTCTGGCTTTGCTGCCACCTCTTGCCTCTCCTGGGTCAGCCTCTTTTGGAAATACCGGAGCCCTTGACAGGAAAAGCTGGAGCCCTCCTGAGGATAGCTCGGTGCAGCAGGGTCCTGGGAGGCACAGGCCTGAGACCCTGCATCTCCAGCTGGCTTATTTAGAGCTGGAGGCTGTACTTGGTCTCTAGAACAGCATTGCTGGCAAAGGGGCTGAGAACGACACCCTCCCCAAACTTTTGAGAAGGTTCTTCACTCCTAAGACCAACTGAGATGCCCGACTTCTCCCTTTGCTACCACGAGTCCCCAGTTCTCCTTCCTCGTGGTTTGGTGAAATTGTCTGGGTTTGGTGACCAAGAGGCCCAGGCCTGAACCCAGGCTAATCATCCTAAGAGAAGTAATCATCCTAAGAGAGGTAATCATTGAATCTTGGCAATTTTCAGTACCAAGCATTTGCTTAGCATTTGGCAAAGCCCGTAGACCTCAGCTCAGATTAGTATTTTTAAATACATTTAAAAAAACTACATAGGCTTACAAAGGAAACCAATTGTATTAAAATATAGTTATCAAAATATTTAAACGTTAACCTGTGATGTAGTCATTAAAAGTATACTTCTTTGTAAGTGGATTTAAATAATATCTAACTGAGGGTCTAATAAGACTATAATTTCAAAGTTGAAATGAGAGTAAATAATATTTTGAGATGTCTGCAACCATGCTAAAATGAAAGGAGAATAGCTGTGGTTTCTCTTGGGGACAAACCCAACAGAAACTGTGTTACTGGGGTACCACTGTGCCTTGTGGCCTCTGTTCATACCTTAAAGGGAAAGCAAAAACCAAATAGTAATTGTTTTTCTTCCCCAATTTCATGGTTAAGAGCCTTGCTTTAATCTCCCCAGGCTCTTGTCTTCTCCATAAAATGAGGAGACCCCTACCTCACAGCCTTAGCGTGAGGGGCATATGAGAGGACAAATGCAAAAGTGTTTTGTGGTTGGTGGGGGGAGGTGGGTACAGAATTCTGAGGAGCTATTACCTTATTTCGTATTCTTGATTATTAAGACCTAATGGCACCAAGACACCCAAAGTGACATGAGAGAAGCAACCCCATTTCTCTCGGGGCTTTTGTTCCTGCCTATACATCAGTCTTGGCAAACTTGTTTTTCCCTACAGCACCCAGGGAAGTCCTGGTTCCCTCCCTTGGTTCTTTTCTGCTCCTCCCTCTGCCAAGCCACGATGCCCGGTGGATACAAAGGTGAATGTGGGGATGATGTGGACCCCATGCCCTTCCTGGCACCTCCAGAAAAGGAGAGGATCGAAGCCATGAACAAGCCCTATGACATCAAGAAGTCCTGCTGGGTCAAAGACGAGAAAGAGGGCTTCATCGCTGGGGAGATCCAGTCTGAACAGGGTGACCAGGTCACTGTGAAAACAGTCAACAACCAGGTGAGTGAGGAAGAACCTCTAGGATGAAATGATCTTAGGGAGTGACAGATACCCGGGCTCTGCTGTCCATTCACAAGAGGCAGGGTGATAAGAAGAGCAGGTGCCGCTGAGTCCTGTGTCCTAGGTTCAAGCTCAGACTTGGCTACACTCAAACTGTGGCCCCGGGCAAGACACTTCCCCTCTCTGAGCTTTGCCTCCTTCCCAATAGAGATTCTAACATAGTAGGACACATGGAAATACTTTGTAATGCTCTGAAATAGTACGTGTGTGCACAAGATTGTCAAGGAACTTACGTATCTTTAAAGTCCCAAACAGGGATCCCTGGGTGGCGCAGCGGTTTGGCGCCTGCCTTTGGCCCAGGGCGCGATCCTGGAGACCCGGGATCGAATCCCACGTCAGGCTCCCGGTGCATGGAGCCTGCTTCTCCCTCTGCCTATATCTCTGCCTCTCTCTCTCTCTCTCTCTCTCTGTGTGACTATCATAAATAAATAAAAATTTAAAAAATAAATAAAAACTTTAAAAAAAAAAAAAAAAAAAAAAAAAATAAAGTCCCAAACAGCTTTCCTGTGGAGTGAGAGTGAGCATCCCAGCGTCAGCAGTTGCACTGTGTGCCAGGAACATGAGGCAGGGCCCAGAACATTCTGGCTGACCTGGGGAGCTCTTCACCTATGCGCTCATAGATGGTGCCTCCCGAGCCCCTTGCTGCACGGCGGCCCTGTGCTAGAGCTGGCTTGTCCTGGCCTGTGAGGGCCCAACACCCAATGCTAAACAACCAGGGGCTTTGCAGCCAAGTATTAAACCTTTGGCAACTTGATGTCAGCCACGGTGGAAATATTTACATTGTGGGAATTAACAAATAATATAAATCAGGGATTTTCCCCCTGTATAGCTAGGTTACAAGCACACCACTCTCTGCTGGTCTACATTGTGTCTAATTGTGGGGGTGACTTGAGACAGTGGGCAGAAAGTTTGGTTCATTAAACCCCTATCCTGCGGGAGACTCCTCGTAAGGTGCTGGACTTGTTTAATCCTTTCAATAATCTTATGTAGTAGGATTTTAGGAGTTCCTATTTTGTAAAGGATCAAGGAGGCCCTACGTAACTTGCTCACGGCCACAAAGACAACAAATGATGAGCTCAGATTCAAACCTAGCTGTATTGGGCTCAATTATTGGGCAGCAGGAGTGCAAGGTGGTCCTTGGTCAATAGCAGGAATACAAGATGCCAGAAACCTTCTGTGATCAGAACTTGGAGCAGCCAAGCTTCACTTTGTGCTTTGCTTCACTTCAAGGGGAGTGGCAGCAGGGAGATGAGGCTATTCCTCCATTCAAGGGGGTTGGAACACAAAATTCAAGCTTACTTCTGGGAGAACCTTCTTTTCAGAAAGGCAAAGCACTGCAGTCTTTTAAGGAGTAATGTACAAGAATATGGAGCTCCACAGGCCCCAGTTTAGATACACGTTAGGGACAGCACATAACTTCCGTGAGCATCCACAAGTTTGGGACAGAAAGACTGACTCACCTGGTTTCTAAGATAAAGGCAAAGGCCCCTGTCCCCTGCCTGAGCCAAGAGAGAGAAGTGTCTGCCTCAGGGTGAGGTCCAGAGATATGGGAATTCCCAGAAATGGACTCTCAATAAAACTCAGCTTGCTTTACCAGGGATGTGGTGACCATTAGTGGATAGATTTTCCAGAACTGTCAAGGTTTCAAATTATCTGCCTATTGGACTCATAAATTATTAAAAGTCCCAGAAATCCCAGCATGTGTTCAAGCCTCACATCTCAGGCTGTAGGCAGCTCAAAGATGTTTGTTTTCTGGATCACATGTCTTGAGCTTTGGTCCCAGATGCTGGAACTCAAGAGCTGGTGCTGTTTTCATTTACAGATGAAATTGGGGCACGGAGGGAGGATGGGGTTTGCCTGCCATGCACAAGTGCTCCGGACTCCTAACCCTGTGCTACTTTCACCCTGACACATTTACTGCTCAGAAATCATTGTATTATTATTATTATTATTATTGTATTGTCTGTTTGCTTGCTTTCAATTTTATCCTTCAAGTTGGTTTGGTGGGAGCAGGGAAATGTCTTTTTTTTTATAAGATTTATTTATTTATTTGAGAGAAAGAGAGAGAGCATAAACAGGGGGTAGGGGTAGAGAGAGAAACAGACTCCCTGCTGAGCAAGGAGCCCAAAAAAGGGCTCGATCCCAGGACCCTGGGATCATGACCTGAGCCAAAGGCAGACCCTAAACTGACAGTCACCAAGGCACCCCTTATTCATTTGTTTTAGAGAGAAAGCAGGGGTAGGAGCAGAGGGAGAGGGATAAGTAAACTCCATGCTGAGTGTGAAACTCAACGAGGGACTTGATCCCGTGACCCTGAGATGGTGACCTGAACCAAAATAAAGAGCCGGATGCTCAGGGGTTCCTGGGTGGTTCAGTTAGTTAAGTATCTGACTTTAGCTCAAGTCATGATCTTGGGTTCCTGGGACCAAGCCCTGCATCAGGCTCAGCACCCACTGGGGAGTCTACTTCTCCGTCTTCCTCTGCCCCTCCTCACGCTTGTGCTCTCTCTCTCTCTGTCTCTCTCAAATAAATAAGTAAAATCTTTAAGAAAAAATAAAAATAAAAGATTCAGATGCTCAACCAATTGAGCCACCCAGGCGCCTCCTTTTTTTTTTTTTTTTTTTTAAATGAAAAAGTTCACTGCTGTTCAGAAACCACCACCAATTCTCAAGGCAGAGAGCCAAGAGTCATATCTCTGCAAGTGTCTCTAGGATTGATGAGCAAGTTCTGATCAGCTATTAGAATGGACTTGGCAGGTGGCATCTGATTATTAACTGCTTAGTTAATAAGTGTGTAATATGAAATAAAACCACACATTAAGTCATTTACAAAAAAAAAAATGGACTTGGCAGGAAGAGAAGCAGGGCCCACAGGTGCTCTGAATGTAGGAATGGAGCTTATAAGGTATTTTACATGATCTCATTTAATACAGTTCTCCCAGCAACCAGCCAAGGAAGCTACTGTTATTCCTTTTTTTTTTTTTTTTTCTGTTATTCTTATTTAGAGGGGAGGCAGTTAGGACTCAGATGGCTTTGGAGATCTCTCCTCAGCCCAAGCTACACAGTGGGACATGGCTCGACCAGGAGTTGGTCCTACTGGTCACCTGACTCCAGCTCCTTACAGGATACCAGAGAGTATGTGGTACCTTGTGCCAGAAGCCCATATGGCTGTCAATACTGTTTCCTAATTCCTGTTGTATCTTGACACTCTCCCACCCAGACTGTCACTGTGAAGAAGGATGATGTCCAGCAGATGAACCCACCCAAATTCTACCAAGCCAATGACATGGCGGACATGACTTTCTTGAACGAGGCCAGCGTCCTGAACAATCTGCGCCAACGTTACACCAACATGAGGATCTATGTGAGTGCCTGGGGCTAAGGGTGGGGATGAGGGGTAGCTACAGATCTTCTGCCCCTCTCCTGATGGGGAGGGCACAGCAGCTGCTCCACCTTCCCGCAACCATCACACAGTATGGCTCAGATAAGGGCACAGGGACCGTGCTTTTGACACATTAGAACTTCCACTCTCAGCCTTCAATGTCTCAGTGATGGTGCCATCTCCATGGGCAGCTGATATACCTTTTGCTGAGGTTATCATCTGAGAGTCTTCCTCCGCACCACATCCCTGCAAATTCTCCCATCAAAACATCATTTTCCCTGTTAGATGTCATCCCCTGTCCGCCCATCCTTCCATCCATCCATCCATCCATCCATCTGCTGTCTTCCCCACCCTCACCCTCAGACAGGACTGGCAGGAAAGGGTGACTCAGCAGCAGCAGTCCCAGGGTGATACAGTATGTGTCATACTCTCAACTTAAGCGGGGTCTATCTCATCTTTGTTTCTCCTTCTTTGGATCGTTTTCTATTTAATAAGATTCCTTTTAAAAACTCAGTATGTAGGGGCTCCTGGGTGGCTCAGTTATTGAGTATCTGCCTTTGGTTCAGGCCTTGATCCCGGAGACCCAGGATTGAGTTCCACATGGGGCTTCCGCAGGGAGCCTGTTTCTCCCTCTGCCTAGGTCTCTGCCTCTCTCCTGTGTCTCTCATGAATAAAGAAATCTTACAAAAAAAAAAAAAAAAACAACTCAGTATGTATATCTCAGCTATCCTAAGAAGAAGCTGGGGAGGAGGAGAGAGGTGTTGATTCCCATGTAGGCCAAAGTGGAAGGTTTTTTTTAAAAATATTTTATTTATTTATTCATGAGAGACACAGAGAGAGAGAGGGGGGCCAGAGACACAGGCAGAGGGAGAAACAGGCTCCAGGCAGGGAGCCGAACATGGGACTTGCTCCCAGGTCTCCAGGATCATGCCCTGGCCCAAAGGTGGCGCTAAACCGCTGAGCCACCCGGGCTGCGCCAAAGTGGAAGGTTTTAAAGTTGAACTGGGTGCACCTGGGTAGCTCAGTCAGTTAAGCATCTGCCTTTAGCTCAGGTCGTGATCCTGGGGTCTTGGGATTGAGACCTGTGTCAAGCTCCTGGCTTGGTGGGGAGTCAGCTTCTCCCTCTCCCTCTCCCTCTCCCTCTCCCCCTCCCCACCGTTTGTGCTCTCTCGTGCTCTCCCTCTCTCTCAAATAAATAAAATTTTTTAAAAACATCTTTGAGGTTGAACTGGAAAGAGTCATGGAACAGGGCAGGGGGCAGTGGTATCAGGTGGATGTGAGTGTCCAGCAAGGCGAAGGACAGTTAAGAACTCATGGATAGGGACCCACAGACGTGGCCATTCTCTACCCTCACTTATTCTCCCCTTGGATAATTTCTTCTACTACCTCATGGTTTCTCTGATTTTTTTTTTCTTTTTAATGGGACGATTTCCTTACAGAATTGCCTTGTGATGAAAAGAGAAGCTGGTGCCTCTTCTTAAGAGTAGATCAAACCCAGCTGCCTGCCAGAAGGGGTTGTGCCTGCACAGGGAGGACTTTGCAGCTGTGAAAACACCCCAGAAGTCTCTCTGTAAACTCTCATGGAAAATCTCCCAGACATATTAAATGGATAAAGCAAGATATAGAACAGTATTATAGAAAGTTATCTTTTGTTTTAAAAACAAGAAGGGGGAGTGATAATGTATCCCTGGATCTGTATGTGTATGCATCAAAAACCGTGGAAGGAAAAAAAAAAAAAAAAAAAAAACAAACAAAAAAAAAAAAAACAAAAAAAAAAAAAAATAAAAAAAAAAAGAAAAAAAAAAAAAAAAAAAAAAAAAAAAAAAACAAAAAAAAAACCGTGGAAGGGAGTGTTAGCAATTAACACATGCTTACCTGTGGGAGGAGGAGGCAGGCACTGAACTGCTGTGGGGATTTTTTTTTTTAAGATTTTATTTATTCATGAGAGACACAGAGAGAGAGAGAGAGGCAGAGACATAGGCAGAGGGAGAAGCAGCCTCCCTGTGGGGAGCCTGATGCAGGACTCAATCCTGGGACCCCAGGATGAACTATGAGCCTTTCGGGCATCCCAGTTGTGGGGACTTTTGCTACATATTTGCCTGTTCAGTGACTACATTATCTATGCAAATAATTAAATCAAAAGAAAATGAAATAAATATATATGACAGTGAAGGATTGTTTTTCTCACTGACTAGGTGCTCAGATACAGATTTTGCCTCCAGGAGGGGATGCCACTATATCTATGTAGGCTGGCAGTGCCCTCCAGCCAGGCTGCTCTAGGGTGGGCTAGGGCATAGAGGGAGGAAAACAGCAGGAGAAGAAGCCAGCTGACTGTCTTCCTCTCCTCCTGCCAGACCTACTCGGGCTTGTTCTGTGTGACAGTCAACCCCTACAAGTGGCTGCCCATCTATGGAGCCCGCGTGGCCAACATGTACAAAGGCAAAAAGCGCACAGAGATGCCACCCCACCTCTTCTCCATCTCTGACAATGCCTACCACGACATGCTCATGAGTGAGTGGGGTGGGGCCTGCTGGGGTGCTCAGGGTGGGTGACAAAATCTTTAGAACCGTGTGCCACCCAGTCCCAACCCTGACTCCATACTACCCACTGAAGTTCTTGGTTAAGTGTTGAGAAGCAGCAGCGTGTGACCAGGTACCAGCGCTCAGTGAGGGTGCAGGGCATCTGCTAAGTACCAGCCCCATCTCACACCCCATCTCACTTCAGCTTCACAAAAACAGGGGATGCCAGGTTAAGTAACTGACCCAGAATTCAAGTAACCACTTGTATGATCTCTGCAGTACTGCATGGTGGCCCACAAAGTGATTTTTATTATGTTGCTTGTGATTGGGTAGCTATATAGGATGGGGTTGATGGAAACAGTGGCCAGTAAATTCTTGGCCCTTCCACAAAGGTGAATGCTGCAATGGCAGGCATGTAGTCAGGGACCCTGCAGGATCTAGGGCTTTTGGCTTCTGCTGGTTGCTGCAGCCCCCCTCCAAGCTGGGTGAAATACGGGGGAAATGCAGACTGTTTGGCCAGAGTGATGTCAAACGTCTAGTTTCTAAGTGTTTCCTAATTACATCTTCGTGTTGCTGTTTTCTTCTCTGCAGATCGTGAAAATCAGTCTATGCTAATCACGTAAGTGTCCCTTCTGTCTCTCGGTCTCTATACATATAATTAAGTTTGTATCTTATACATGTAATTAAGCCTTCTTAGAATTAATTGGTGGGATTTTGTATGGAAATCTTCAGGCTGTGAGTGGGCTCAGCAGGGTGTTAAGGCTGCACCTGTGAACTGAGGGTGGCTTCTGTGTCCCCCACTCCCCCCTCACCTGTCTGTCCCTGTCCTGGCTGAGGGATGAATCACAGTAACACTCAGCCTGCACCTTTGATTGCATTGCCTCTCTATGGCCAATCCCCTCTTTATGCTTCCCTCTTCCTATTTCCCACTTGCAGTGGAGAATCTGGTGCTGGGAAGACTGAGAACACGAAGAAGGTCATCCAGTACTTTGCCAATGTTGGGGGGACTGGCAAACAGTCCTCAGATGGAAAGGTAGGGCTGACAGGCAGGCTCAGAGTGTGTCACCCTAGCCCGGCCTGTTCTCAGATGTACATGGAGGGGACACACGGGAGGGCACACATGGGAAGGTGCACAAAGGAGGGCACACACAGATGGGCACACACGGAAGGGCACACTTAGAGGGCACACACAGCAGAGACCATGTGACCCTCGTAGCTGTCCTGTGGGTTCGGGTCATCTTACAGAGGAAGAGACAGGCTTGGAGAGAAAGGTGAAACCACCTAGGGAGAAGGAGCCCAGGGACCTGGGTCTCCTACAGGATATATTCTACTGCCCCAGAAAATGCAGGTGACAGAGCCATTTGTGCTTGGCAGGGAAGAAAGGGGCATACCAGCTCCTCCTTCAGCTGCCTCTGCAGACCCTGGGGCACAAGGAGCAATAGCTGAGCCAGTGGCAGCTGTAAACACTGACAGAGAAAGGGAGAGTTGGGGAGGAAGACCAGGGATGCCCCGGGAAGGGGTTTCAGGCTCACTCAGGAATCTCTCCAGCAATAGCAAAGTATAGAACAGATGAGAAACAAGGCCTGTCATCTGACAGGTGCCCCTCCAATGTCAGGACAGCAGAGGGACAGTCATCAGGTTGGTGGCCCTCTTCCCAGGTTCCTTCCTGCCCTGATTTCCAGGCCTCCCAAGGCCCTTCCTCTCTGGGTTCCTGGCTCAAAAGCCATAGGCCTTTGAAAGGCCCGAATCACCAGGCAGCACCCAACCTTGTGTTTCTCTCTGGGTCAGGGGTCCCTAGAGGATCAAATCATCCAGGCAAACCCTGTGCTGGAGGCTTTTGGGAATGCCAAGACCATCAGAAACAACAATTCCTCTCGCTTTGTAAGTATGAGCAGCAACAACAGGGGCCCCTAGTGTTGGTGGGACAGGGGCCACCTGGAATGCGGGGATGACTATCCCCTCATTCCAGGTAAGGAAATTGGGGCTGATTTAAACATGCAAATGGAATGAGGCAAGTCACAGCATTTCCTTCCCACAGACTGTTAAGGTCTTAGCTGTTGGAGTCTAAATTGAACAGAGCCCACATCAGTATTTAAATCAAGAAGCTTGAAAGGGGAGACTAGATAATAGGGTGATGGAGAGGCTGAGAAGTCAGATGGGGGAGCCAGAGATTCACAGCTGTTGGAAGCTGAGGATGACTCCCCTCATCCCTCCCCTGCACCACCACCCTGTCTGGGGGGATACAGGATATGTGCTGTCCCTGGCGCCCTGGTGGATCCTGAACTACCTCAGCCCTCTCATGGGAGCTCTACTTCCGTACTACCTGAGGTGCTGTCCATGGAGGAGAAATGCCCGGGGCTTCCCTCCTGATTCCTGGTCTCCTGCGGGGGCAGAGTGGGGGGACCTCACTGCCTGAGCCAGTGGGCTGGCAGGGAGCCTAGGTAAACAGGACTGAGCTGGGAGGAAGGGAGGGCAGGTAAGAAATAGCGGTGACAGGCAGGAGCAGCAGAGATGGAGACACCTATTTCCAGGAGAATTTATCGGTGGTTCTACCAAAGGTCAGGGAGAGGGATGTGGTATCTCAGTAAGGAGACTCAGGATGTACCCCCTACTGCTGCTGGCCAAACTCCCCCCATGCCTGCCTCTAAGCAGATTTCCCAGCAGTCCCAGCTCCTCCCACTGGTGCTTCTCTCCCCCACAGATGCCCTGTGGGGCTACCCCACAGACCCTTAATTTTACTCCAAGCTCTGTCCATCTTCTCTACTGTGTGGGAAATCGCAGCTCCGCATATAGCCAGCCACGCACGTGTGGCTCAGTCACACTCCAAACGGCGCCCTTGGAATTCAGGGGTCTGCCAGTAAGGGACTGTGGCCCAAGCTGGCCCATGTGTTGGTCTAGAACTCCAAGCGTCCTCCCTCACAACCCTCCTCTCTCTGCTCAGGGCAAGTTCATCCGAATCCACTTCGGAACTACGGGCAAACTGGCTGGAGCTGACATCGAGAGCTGTGAGTCTGGCCCCCTTTGGAGGGTTCTTCTGGGCGGACCAACTACAGAATGTGTGAGCCCCAGTGCTATCTCGTGCCCAGGGGGCTGGCCCTGCTCCTGGACTCCCCTATGTGGGCAGTCAGGCCCCTAGAATCTGTGTCTGGGGCAGAGGGAATGGCCCTCTAGACTGGCTACTGCATGGGACTGTATGGAGAGGGGAGCCCGTTTGCACCCTGCATTCCAGACAGAATGGGACTGTATTTATGGGCGTGTTTGTGTATTCCCTTCCAGATCTCTTAGAGAAATCTCGTGTCATCTCACAGCAAGCCGCTGAGAGAGGGTACCACATTTTCTACCAGATTCTCTCTAACAAGAAGCCCGAACTTATTGGTAAAGATCTTTATGTCTGCCTGCCTGCCCCTTAACTTGCTTTTCCTCTTGTTTCAGTGACAAAGGTTCCTGAGGACAGTGCCCCCTCCACCCTGGGTTCTGCAGGAATCCCTCTGAGTTAATGCATAGGTTACAGGGAACTTTCTCAAAGTTTTACTTACATCTTGCTTTCCTGCTTTTGGCAGAGAGTTTGCTCCTGGTCCCCAACCCTAAGGAGTACCACTGGGTGAGCCAGGGCGTCACAGTGGTGGAGAACATGGATGATGGGGAGGAGCTGCAGATCACAGATGTGAGTGGACCTGGCAGTGCAGCTGGCAAACAAAAGGAAGAGCCAAGACAAACCATGGGGCCCTGCATGCACTGCCACCAGAACTAGGGTGGGGGTTACTCAGAGCAGCCAGGCAGCAGCCCACATTCATTCTCCCCCTGGAGATCTCTGGAGCCACAGGTGGCATTTATCTCAAGTCTGTCGTAGCAAGAACTGAACTAGGATCCCATGGCACCTAAGGGGCCATCTAGTCCAGCTCAGCTAGAAGCGATGCTCCTGTCACCTCAGTCCCCACTGCACCCTCCCTCTCCTTCTATGACACAGAGAACTTCTGTGAAGGTCTGACAATAGAATCCATTCCTGATGCACCTTTGCCTTTTTCTGTCCTGGTACCTAGCATGAAGACTTAGCAATAATAATGATAGTAATGATAATGTGACTCCCCAGTTGTTATTATGTATCAAGTACTCACCAGGTGTCAAGTGTTGGACTGAACATTTACACATCATTCTGGTTTATCCTTAGGACCACCCATCTCCCCCCTTTTGCAGATGACTAAACAGACACTAGGGAGGGTAAATAAATACAATGACAACATAGCAGAGTGTCTGGCCTGGGCTCCTTGGAAGAAAACAGATGTACCTCTGGCCAGGGAGCGTCTGACCTCCAGACCCCACACCGTATCAGCGTGGCCCATTGGTGCCAACCCCACGACTGCAGCACCATGGCCTCTCTTCCATGGAATGAGAAGCCAGGAGTTTCTTGCCTTTTCTTCCCTGTGGCCCTGCAGGTCGCCTTTGATGTGCTGGGCTTCAGCGCAGAGGAGAAGATTGGTATTTATAAGCTGACTGGAGGCATCATGCATTTTGGCAACATGAAGTTCAAGCAGAAACCCAGAGAGGAGCAAGCTGAAGTGGACACCACGGAGGGTAGGTGTTTGATTGGGGCTGTTCATGGAAGAGGCAGCCAGTGGTAGGGGCTTCTGGCTCTCTGAGGCTTCATGCACATTTCAGAGACATGCCATAAGCCAAGAATGTTCCTTGGACACCCAGACATCAATAATCTCAGAGAGAGTCAGAGCCATGATTTTGGTTTCTGCATTCTGCTTTGCCACTTGGCCTTGAATGAGTGTGGAAACCATCTCGGACATCTGTTTTCTCATTGGCAACACATAGTCTCTGCCATCCCACCCTCCGTTCCTAACCCCAAGAGATGATGTTGGGTTTCTCTGGGGCAGGGCATCATATTTCTTTCACTCACCTGTTTTTTCTGTCCTACTCAGTGGCTGACAAAGTCTCCCATCTCATGGGCCTCAATTCCGGGGAGCTCCAGAAGGGCATCACCAGGCCCCGGGTCAAAGTAGGCAATGAGTTTGTGCAAAAGGGCCAGAACGTGGAGCAATGCAACAACTCTATCGGGGCCCTGGGCAAGGCCATCTATGACAAGATGTTCAAGTGGCTGGTGGTCAGGATCAACAAGACCTTGGACACCAAAATGCAGAGGCAGTTCTTCATTGGCGTGTTGGACATCGCTGGCTTTGAGATCTTTGAGGTGTGCCTGTCCTGGCATTCTCTTTCTGCTTTGGGGTGATCGTTTTTCTTTTAAAAGCTACTTTTCACCACGATTCTCTCATTTCTCATCTTGGACCTGGAGTGGGCCAATCTCAGGTGTTTGCTCTTGGGTCTCTGACTTTTGGCATCCAGAAAGTTCCATCTTCATTTGTATGGAGCCAAACCATAAAGAATTGTGTGAACATACTGGATAGAATGGGTGGCAGGCTAGAGCTGGCCTGTACTGCCTTACAAGGGCTGATTGTTAAGTTTTCAGGAATTTTTTTTTAAATATTTTATTTATTTATGACAGATACAGAGAGAGAGAGAGAGAGAGGCAGAGACACAGGCAGAGGGAGAAGCAGGCTCCATGCAGGAGCCCGATGTGGGACTCGATCCCACACCCTGGGATCATGCCTTGAGTCAAAGGCAGACACTCAACACCTGAGCCACTCAGGCGGTTTTCAGGAATTTTTTGATCTAGTTGACATCATTTTGATACCCTTATACCATGAAATTGTCCAACACTTCAAATTAGGCTCTTTCTTTTTTCTTTTCTATTTCTATTTCTTTTTCTTTTCTTTTTTCCTTTCCTTTCCTTTCCTTTCCTTTCCTTTCCTTTCCTTTCCTTTCTTCCTTCCTTCCCTCTCCCTCCCTCCCTCCCTCTCTCTCTTTCCTTCCTTCCTTCCTTCCTTCCTTCCTTCCTTCCTTCCTTCCTTCCTTCCTTCCTTCCTTCCTTCCTTCCTTCCTTTTGTTTTTGAAAGACAGAGAGTCAGCTGATATACCAGCACAACACTGTGGCCTCCCACTTCTTTCCTGCACAAAAGAGACTCAGGTCTCAACAGACTAGTGTTGTGGGTCAGGAATATTTTACCTTTGTAATTGGAGGCAGCATGATTAGGAGATATGGTTCTGGACTCAGGTTGGCCATCAGCTAGCTGTGTGGCCTTGGGAAAGTAGTTACTGAGCCTCAGTTTTTTCAACTCTAAA
This sequence comes from Canis lupus dingo, assembly GCF_003254725.2. NCBI lineage: Eukaryota > Metazoa > Chordata > Mammalia > Carnivora > Canidae > Canis > Canis lupus. Next base: position 10,136,553 of record NC_064248.1, on the reverse strand, counting down.
ATGAACAGGCTGGAAGAGATGATCTATAAAGCTCATTTCACTCCATTATCCTACTATTTTAAGATTTCCACTGGCCACAGATGGATTCTTTTTAAATCAACTTAGACCAGGGGCACCTGGGTGGTTCAGTCAGTTGAGCATCTGACTCTTGACTTCGGCTTAGGTCTTGATCTCAGGGTTGTGAGTTCAGACCCCATGTTGGGCTTCACACTGGGCATGGAACCTACTTAAAAAACCAAACCAAACCAAACCAACCCCACCAGTTTAGCCCAATTTCTTTCAGACTCTAAAAGGCTAATTTGACTGCCATCTACAATAGAATCATTTAATTTCATAGGTGGAAGGAGGCTTCAAGTTTCCAGACTGTGCTCCCTGGCTTTCTGGGAAGCCACTGATGGCCAGCAGTGGAGGGATTAGGAGAAAGGAGGATGATCTGTGCCAACAACATAGTGTGTGCAATAAACAAACAGGGTTTGAATCTTTGCTTGGCCACTTCCAAGTCGTGTGCCTCTCTTTCTCCACCTATTAATGGAACACCAATCATTCTTGCCATATAAGGTTTGAGCAGGTGTGACTTGGCACAGAGTCTGGCACATGGGCGTGCTCTGTGATTGCAGTGGCCCCCTCTGCTTTAACCTATTTTTCCTGAGGATTTCGGGTGAGATTTCATTAAGAGAAAGCACTCTCTGATTTTTTTAAAGGTAACTTGTAAACCCCTCAAACCCCTTCATCCTATAGATAAGCATTAAAAAAACTGCACACAGAGAGCTGTCTAAAGGCACACAGGGTCAGAAGCATAAAGCCTCTCAAATGATTTCTATGCTAGAAAGAAAGTGATTCTTTCCACAATGATTTTAATTAACCACATGAGGTGGTATTTGAGGTTTGGGCCCCCCAGACCCCAGCCCTCACTCTCTTCTGCCTCTCTCCTCCGCAAGCCTGCTCCGCAGGTTCTATGCTGCTCTGTGCCTTTGCAGAGGAGGGTAACCGAGAAGGGCTTCTTGCAGGGCTGATGAAACCCTGCCTGGTGGTCAGCATTCAGGCATCTGGGGTAGCACCTGAAATGGTTGGCCCTCAGCAGATTTGAGCTCTGCCTGTGACTCGTCCCTCAGTCCTGGTCCCAGGGAGGCTCTGTCTGCGTCCTGGCTGATGCCCTGCTCTCTGCCCTCCCACCCCAGTTCAACAGCTTCGAGCAGCTGTGCATCAACTTCACCAATGAGAAGCTGCAACAGTTCTTCAACCACCACATGTTTGTGCTTGAGCAAGAGGAGTACAAGAGGGAGGGCATTGAATGGGTCTTCATCGACTTTGGCCTTGACCTACAGGCCTGCATTGACCTCCTGGAAAAGGTAACCTGCTGTTCAATGGTGAGGGTTAGAGAGAGGTGAGGGCCCTGACTAGGGCATGCCTCAGAAAGGAACTTCACTGGGGTCTATGGGGAAGTGACCTTGGTAGGTCTGACCTCTAGCTTCCTCTCTGCAAAATGGGTACAGTAGTTTTGCAATGACCACTGTTAGTTGGGCTGTTAGATGCCTCAACTCACTGGATCATCACAACCTACCATTCGTGTGTGTGTGTGTGTGTGTCTGTGTGTGTCTGTGTGTGTGTGTGTGTGTGATGTATTATAACCATTTTGCATATGGGAACATTGAGACATAGAGAAAGGAAGTAACCTGTCCAAGGTCATACAACCTGTGAATGGTAGAGTCAGGTTCTGACCTAGTCAGTCTATTAGCCACCCCTGTAATTACAACACAGGGAACGTTTTAGCAAATGATCTAGTTCAAGAATATATGTTTTGATCCAATGCAGAAAAGGGATAGAAAAAGGATATTAAAAGGGCAGATGACAAAATCCGAACAGTCTGCTCAAAGTATTATATCAATGTTAATTTCCTGGTTTTCATTATCATTACTGAGATTGCGTTAACATTTTGAGAAGCTGGATGAAAAGCATGTAGGAATGCTTTGCACTCTTTTACAAGCCTAAAATTATTTCAAAGTAAAAACTTAAAAAATAAAAGAAAGAAATAACATATGTCATCTCTGAGGCTCAGCCTCGAGGCTGTCATAGAGAATCTATCAGCAAGGCAGCCAGAGGTCTCTGATGTGAGACCAGCCTTAACCTCCCAGGAAAAGAGTCTCCAAAAAACAGGCTGTGTGCACAATCCACCTGTCCCCTACCACTTACAAATGCCTTCCTGTCCAGCTGTCAGAGAACCTGAAATGTCCTCATGTTTGAGCTTTGGGATTAAGCATTGCCCTCTTCCAGAAATTTTCCTTAGAAATCCAGCCCTCCATAGGTTGGGGGAGTGATGAGGAGCAGCATTTATAAGCATTTATGAGCTTGCTTGTTCTGTGAGAAGAGACCTAGAAACCCTATAGCCAGGAATGTCATTGAGGGCAAAAGCAGATAAGAGAGAGTTAAACACAGAAAGGACAGGTGGCATTGACTTTACCATTTTCCTGAGGGCTAAGCCTGCCTGGCACCACTATTCAGGAGGGATAAGCATTTGGGGAGCTATGTAGCCCCTGCATACCCCCACTTCCCTTCTGTTAGATTCAATGAATCCTAGCCTCTTTCAAGTCTAAATGGCTTTAGCATTTGAAGACCAGACCATGGAGCTACTGCACCATTACCAGGGGTCCTTATCCAGAGTTCTGGCTGCCACCTGGGTGTCTGGGACATCCCTCCCACCACTCCCATGCCAATACCTGAGTGGCCCCATTGGGGTCCTGTGACCTCCTCTAATACCATTTATCATTTTTCCCTTCTAGCCCATGGGCATCTTCTCCATCTTGGAGGAACAGTGCGTCTTCCCCAAGGCTACCGACGCCACCTTCAAGGCGGCCCTGTATGACAACCACTTGGGCAAGTCCAACAACTTCCTCAAGCCCAAGGGGGGCAAGGGCAAGGGGCCCGAGGCCCACTTCGAACTCGTCCACTATGCAGGCACTGTGAGTACCCCTCAGTGCCCCCTGTGGCCACCTTCCTGCTGCAATCAGCTTGGGTTATTATAGGTCTTTCCTGCCATGCTCTTCCTGAGACTTTCTGCCTCCAACTAGCACAGCCAAGATAGAACAGCGTGATCAGCTTGGAGAAATGACCTCTGATTCATATTTCTTCATCACTTCTCCCTCTGGGAATTCCAAAACAATCAGGGAGCAGGCACCAGTTCATCCCTCAGACCCACCAGGGCCACACTATTGTCTATGGCCCTTGATTTGATGGCTAAAGCTAGATCTTGGACAGAATTTACTTGCAAAAAGCAAAAAGAAATTCCACGACCCCAGCAATTACCCCCAATTGATTAACTTATCTCTCTGACTGCTCACGGCCACCAAACCAACAAAATGACATCTCCAAACTGGCTTTTTCATTCATGACAAACGTAGTCCTTGGGGAAGAAGGAATTAAGTGCAGCCAGGACTCAGGTTCTATTTGAATAATTGATAGGGGAGACGTTTGTTCAGCTAGCTTTCAAGAATGAGTTTGGTTTCCTTGGGATTGCAGTATTGCCGTAAATGCCAATGCTCCTGTTACCACCAGAGTTCGTTGAGCCTCTGTGGGTTTAACTGCAGAGAAACAGCAGCCTTAGGACAGAGCTGTCAGGAAAGCTGCTGTTGGATTGGGCACTGGAGCCAAGATTTTATGATCTCATCAACCATAACAATACCAATTACTTGCAAAATGAATCACGCCAGTGCCTAAAGCAAACAGCTGATTGTGGTGCACTACCTCACCTCCCACAATAAAATGCGAAGAGCTCTGGATCTGTAGCAATGGAATATTCAAAGTCTAATGGGGCCTATGCCCTTCTAAGAAGGCCTGGAGGTGATGAATGTCTATACTACATAAGAGAAGGAAAGCCCAAAAGTTTTAGCTTCTTATCTGCTTCCCTCAGTTCCCTATGCTCATTGGAAGAATCTGAAAAGTGCTTCCTCTTTGCCCCTCCAGCTAGGGCCACGTGGCAAAATGGGAAGCAGAAATGAATGTATTTCCAATTACCTGAGCACATGGAGCCCCTCTTCCACCAGGCAATGGCCAGGGGATATGTGCCCTTGAGCAAGGAGAGACCAGACACCCTTGTAGGGAGCTCTTCATGTAGCTCAGGATTTCCCTGGTCAAGGCCAGTCATTCACATCAAGGGCTGAGGCTGGATGAAGGTCAATCCACACCTGGGTAGAAAAAGAGCCAGAGGTCAGGCAGGCTCAGAGTAGCCAACAAAGCAAGACATGCAGGAGAAGGTCACAGCCTGACAGCAAGTACCTGGGGAGTCCTGGTTTGTTGGAAAAGCTCAGAGACAAGGGGCTTAAACAGGCAAATTGAAAATGCCCAAGAAAGCAGATAATGAGGCTTCCACTTCATCCTGTGGTTCAGGGATGCCCCCAGGACTCCAGAAAAGTCATCAGTAATAACCAAAGCCCAGGAAATGGGGTTTCAGGTTGACCCTGGAAGCCCAGAGCAGGCCAAAATGTAGGTAGAGGTTCTGGCTGTGGGACCTTGGAAGATTGAGGCTGGACCTGAAGGTAACCACTGGCACTTGCCCCTCCTCCAGGTGGCTTACAACATCACGGGATGGCTGGAGAAGAACAAAGACCCCCTGAATGAAACAGTGGTGGGTTTGTTCCAGAAATCATCCCTGGGACTCCTGGCCCTTCTCTTCAAAGAAGAGGAGGCTCCAGGTACAGCTGACCCCTTGTGTCTGGTCTCCCCATACCAATGCCCATTAGTGACCAAAACGGAAATAAGGAAACAAAACTCTCTCATTAAACTCTTGCTAAATGGATGAATGAATGACAAGTTGCTTGAGGTAGGCCGTGGACAATGGTGCCATGGAGAGATGCAGATGCATCCTGAGATTCCATCAACTGCATTGATCGCTGGGCCCGTATCACCTGCAGGTGGAGCGATACTGCTTTGGAAGAGTTGAGGCCCAGATGCTGTGTGCTTATTTTCTGCTCCCTGTTCTCCTCTGTCTGAGGCAAAGGCCAAACCCAGCCCTGCTTCCTATACCATGGAGGTCATGTGACCCACATGGAAACACCCCGGGTGGAAGTTGCCCAATGTGGCTGCCACTTGGAGGGGCAAGAACTGCAAATTTCCTTGAATTCAGAAATCTTTTCATCATCAACATGCAATTCCTCCAGATGGTCTGTGGGTTCTTCCTTCTCAGGCAATGGGAACAGTTTGTCCCCTTGTGTAGCCCTAAATCACAAAGGGTTACATATTCTACAGAGATCTAATGCTCTTATTGACAATAACCACAGTCATCCCATTTACCCATTCACTGGTAGATCTCCCTTTCCTGTTGTGAGGGCCCCACCTTACCTAGTCCCAAGAAAAGCCTTTTTTTTTTTTTTTTTTTTTTTTTTTTTTTTTTTAAGAGAGAGAGAGAAAAAAAAATTGAGAGGGGCAGGGGCAGAGGGAGAGAGAGAATCTCAACCAGACTCCCTGCTGAGTGTGGAGCCCAACTCAGGGATGGATCTCAGGACCCTGAGATCATGACCTGAGCTGAAACCAAGAGTCAGATGCTTAACCAGCTGAGCCATCCAGGGGCCCCCCCAAGAAAAGCCTTTTTAAACCAGAGAATGCATTTCCTTGACACAGAACACTTAGCAGAGGCTGCCTGTCCCAGTGCTGTGTTCTAACATGAAACATGCTTGTCTTTCTTCCTCAGCTGGAAGCAAGAAGCAGAAGAGAGGGTCTTCCTTCATGACAGTCTCCAACTTCTACAGGGTGAGCAGGGGCTGCCCCACAGGCCACTTTGCATCCAGTGAATCCTCCCCTCCTCAAACCCTCCCTTCTAATGGGGTGGTGGTCTGCCTGCCACCTCACAATGCAGGACAGGATGATTTCATTTCTATGTCTACGATTACCTCTTTCATCCAAGGAGTCTGTTTCCTTCTGAAGGGGTCACAGAACCACAGGACCTCAGACCAGGAAAGACCCTTAGGGATGGTTCCACTTAACCATGTCATTTTAAACTGAAATCCAGAGAGTGGTATCAATGGACATATCAGTACCTAAGATCTTGAGTCCAAGAGTTGGCTGGCAGAAATTCTGGGCTGATCACAACTTCCACAGATTTGGGGCACTACCGGGGATACGTTCCAAAGTGCAGAAGGGCAGCCACTAGCAAGATGTTGCCCAAAGATAGATTTATTTCTGAAGGATCTGGCTGCCCTAAGGCAGGACAGGCTATGTCATTGGAGGTATCCAAGCAGAGGAGGAGGGACCATCCAACGGGCAGGGATTTGTCCTCACAGGCACCAGAGTTTCCTTCTAGTACTAAGACTATGATGAGCCATCATTGATTCAAGAAGGGCCCTCCTTACTGAAAGTCATGTCACCTTGGGCCAGTCCCTCTGAGAGGACAGGCACCGACCAAGATGATATCCATTGTGACAGCCACTAGCCACATGTGGTGGGTGAGTACTGGAAAAGAGGCTGGTGTGTCAGAACTCCATTTTAATTTTAAGTTTTAATTTAATTAATTGAACTCTAAACAAATACCTCTGCTGAGCATGGGGGTCCTGCAACACCAACACTGAACCCTGCTCAGTCTTTCTGTTTCTTTTTCCTCTATCACCAGGAGCAGCTGAATAAGCTGATGGCCACCCTCCACAGCACTGCTCCCCATTTCGTCCGCTGTATTGTCCCCAACGAATTCAAGCAATCAGGTACATTGTGGGAATGAGTTTCCCTGTGAAGTTAGTGTTTGCTCAAATTAAGTACCCCCCTTTTACTAGTATAGTGAACACATATAGCAGTTTAATTATTTTTGAGGGATCCCTGGGTGGCGCAGTTGTTTGGCGCCTGCCTTTGGCCCAGGGCACGATCCTGGAGACCCGGGATCGAATCCCACATGGGGCTCCCAGTGCCTGGAGCCTGCTTCTCCCTCTGCCTGTGTCTCTGCCTCTCTCTCTCTCTCTCTGTGACTATCATAAATAAAAAAAAAAAAAGAAAAGTTTAATTATTTTTGAAATATGGAGTACTGTTTCTCTTTTTTGCCTCCCTGTCTTTCCACCAATTTTTCAATTGGACAATTTTGACCCACTGAAACAATAACAGTTAATAAAAATAGCTAACATTTGTTGAGCGCAAGCTGTAAGCCAGGTATGAATTAAGTCCACTTTAAAAAAAATTTTTTTTTAAGATTTTATTTATTCATGAGAGACACAGAAAGAGAGGCAGAGACACAGGCAGAGGGAGAAGCAGACTCCCTGCGGGGAGCCCAATTCAGACCTCGATCCCAGGACCCTGTGATCACAACCTAAGCCAAAGGCAGATGCTCAACCACTGAACCACCCAGGTGCCCTTAAGTCCACTTTTAATCACCAGGGATGATTGGGGCAAAGTGGTGCACCAAAGGATCCCCCCCAAAAAATGGATCATCTAGGGACACCTGAGTGGTTCAGTCAACGGAAAATCAGACTCTGGTTTCAGCCCAGGTCATGATCTCAGGGTCCTGGGATTGAGCACTGCATCGGGCTCCATACTCAGCACAGAGTCCCTCTTTCTCCCCCTTTGCTCCTCTCCTTACTCAGCACATGCACTCTCTCTCTAATAAATAAAATCTTTTTAAAAAATGGATCATCCAAAAGTCATGTTCTAGCTGCTTTGTAAAGCAAAAATCATGTTCACCAGCTGGAAGTCACATTCGGGAGACCCTTTGGGTCTTGGCTGAATTGTGGGGCCCCCTGAGCAGTGATGGGAGGAAACTGGGGTCAACAATATAGATGCTCAGTTAGCTTTCTGCAGTGGCAAGGAGTAGCTTGTCCCACCCGGGAGCACTGACAGCATCCTGTGCCCTCCCTCTTGGCAGGTGTGGTGGACGCCCACCTGATCATGCACCAGCTAGCTTGTAACGGAGTCCTGGAAGGCATCCGTATTTGCAGGAAGGGCTTCCCAAACAGGATGCAGTACCCAGAGTTCAAACAGAGGTGAGTGGTGTCTCTCTGATACCGTGAGTATAATTCTCAGTTTCCAGGACTGACTGATAGAGTCCTGTTGTAGCAGACAGTACACCTCACAGCAGATACCACCTCACTCTCATTACTTTAGTATGCACTGGCCTGACTTTCAACTGCCAGAACCTGCATTTCTTTGCCTGAGGGCTTTCTCTGGCTCTGGAGCTTGCTTTGCTACTTGGCAGGCTGAATGTCTCAGGAAGTAATGCCTCCCCGGGAGCAGCCCTCCACCAATGACTAAGGACAATTGGCATATAAATACTTCAACTCCCTCACTCTTCTGGTGGGCTGACTATGAGGCATGTTCTGGCTTCCAGATAAATGTCTAACAATAGGCTCTCCAGGTTAAACTTAAAAAAGATAATAAAAATAAAAAAGCCCTGATGTGTAGTGTCTTTGGATTTCCATATAAACACTCCCACGACTGATTTCGAGCCAGCGATGTGACATCACTGAATGTGGGGTTGGAAGAGATGCACACAATTGGCTCTTGCAGACCAGTGGGAGCTATTCCCAGTGTCCCCTAGCAGCATCAAGCCCCAGCTGCCCATTGTGATAACTGGCCTTATAACATGGCTCTTATTAACTTCCCTGACCCCCTTCCCAACTCTGCCAACGCCCCAGAATAAACTGTTTGCACTCGGAACTTTGTCTCAAGTCTGCTTCTAGGGGAACCCCAGCTAAGACCTCCACCTCAGTGATTATTTTCCTCCTTCCTGCTAGAACGTATGGCCACAGATTGATGGACCAGGACAGGTCACTGGAGGTCATCTTATCCAAGCCCTCTGAAGGCTCTAAGCAGAGAAGGACTCTAAATCACAAAGAGGGTTGCTGGCATGTCAGGAAAAGAGACACTTCTCCTATGCCTGAAAGAAAAGATCAGGAAGGAAAGATTTTGGTGTCTTATTTCCAGGAGCACCTGCCCCCTGAACTCCTGACCTACACCAATGTTCACTTCTCAAGGTCTCCTGCCAGTCCCACCCCACTGCCTGCTGTGGGCATCTTTAAAATAGGTCTAAGCCATGATTCCAAGGCCATGTAAAGATCAAAAGCATGGATGCACTTCCTGAGCTGCCAGCTTGGCATGATGATGACCGTCATTGTCTCTCTCCCACCAGGTACCAAGTGCTGAACCCCAACGTGATTCCTCAGGGATTCGTAGACAACAAGAAGGCCTCAGAGCTGCTGCTTGGGTCCATTGACCTGGATGTGAATGAATACAAAATCGGGCATACCAAGGTAGGGCCTTCCCATGATATTCCCTCCCTAGATCACTCAGCCTTGTCCCAAGAAAATGAGCTTCAGGGCATAAATTCCAGCCCAGAGCTGACCAGTTGCCTGCCTTGGGCAAGCCCCACAGCTGCTGAGAGCCCCAGTTTCCTCCTCTGAAAAAAGCAGAGCTGATACAGCTGATCTTGTGGAATTTGGAGGGTGATTAGCAATAATGTGGGTGAGAACCCAGCTCAGACAGGTATTTAATAAGTGGTAGATGATTTCCTAGGCCTGTACAAGGCCCGGTCATGAAGCTGTGTGTGTGTGTGGTGGGGGGGGTGAGGTCTGAGAGTGAAGCACCATCATCCCAGCCCACCCACACCCAAAGCTCCAGCCCTGAGCTGGCAGGTGAGTCGGGCTTGACTCACAGAGAATGCCTGATCCTGACTCACAGGGCCTGGGCTGCCCTGTGTCTGCCCCACTTCCTGGCCCCGCAGAGTCCTCTTGGGATCGGAAGGGCCAGACAGGCAAATGGGCCAAGGTGTCCATCTACAGCTGCCCAAGCACACTGCACCCAACATGACAACCAGGATGATCCAGGAGGAGTACTAGCTTTGCATTCGGGAGCATCAGGCTCAAAGCCTGCCTCTGTGCAGCCCAGAGCAGGTCACTTGCCCCTCTGGGTCTCATGAGTGGCATAGGCAAGCACAGCTTCTCCACAGGCCTGGTGGAGTGCATGGATGCTCCAGGCTGTGTGTGCAGCCAACACATCTGGCCACTTAGCAAATGCTCACAGAGCACCTCCTGTGCCAAGCATGGTTCAAGGCTCTAGGGATATACCAGTGAACAGAACAGAAAGAGTACCTAGCTCCCTGGAGCTCACTTTGTGGTAGCAAGTGTTGGCAGAATTGTTCTGCTCTAGAATCTGCCAGAACTGTTAGCTTTGGCGTCCTTTACAATTAAGACATGCTGTGTATAACTAATTTGACTTATAGGAACACTTCAGGTTTTGTCACAGAATCACTGAATACCAGCTGCTTCCCCTAGTTCCCAACTTTGAAGGATGAGAAACTTGAGGAAGCCTGGACAGGGGCATGGAGCTGATGTGCCCAATTCCACAGAACTAGGCAGGATGGAGCAGGCCTCAGGCCCTATGACGCTGCTCACAGGAAGGGGAGATGGGGCTGCTGTTGCCAGCATTTGACACAGCTACTGGCAGGGCAAACGGACTGTATTTTGCTGTTGTTCAAGGGTTGCATTGGGAACCTCGGGTCCAGATAAAGGCCTGGGGATTCTGGGGACAGATTTCCTCCCCAAGGATCATCTAGGCTCTGGTGGCAGAGGCAGGACAGAGAACAGGATGATTCTGCCTGTAAACTGTGTCCCTATCCCCATCGTTGGCTCACGTGGGCCCTACCCCCAGCCACACGTTCACCTCACTGCTCCTAAAAAGGACACACCTCAATGACAAGCAATTCTGAAATATCAAGAAGCATTTTATGAAATCAAGCCCAAAGTCTCAACCCCACAATGGCTAGCTCTTTGGGTTTTTGTGGGGGAGGAAGGCATGGAGAAGGAGCATTCTTTTCCATTCCTTTCCTGTTTCCATAGCATCCACATAAAAGATTTAGTTGGGGGCTCTGCTCCCTGCCCCAGTGTGGGGAATTGCAGATTCTTGGGGCTGGGAGGACTCAGGGTCCTGTACTCCCATTGAACAGGAGGGGAGATCAAGACCTCCCCAAAGAGAGTGACTTGGCTAAGGTTACACAGCACATCCAAGGCAGGCTGAGGCTAGGAATAGGTCTCCTGTCTCCTTCTGTCCTTCTGGAAGTTTCTATCATGTCCTACTTGAAGCCTATGAAGATGTGTTACATTATGAAACATATTAATAATAAAACAACCACTTGTGAGCCCACTTAAAAATCCAGAACTTGGGACGCCTGGGTGGCTCAGCAGTTGAGCGTCTGCCTTCAGCCCAGGGCATGATCCTGGAGATCCAGGATAGAGTCCACATCAGGCTCCCTGCATGGAGCCTGCTCCTCCTCTGCCTATGTCTCTGCCTGCCTCTCTCTCTGTGTCTCTAATGAATAAATAAATAAAATCTTTTAAAAAAAAAATCCAGAACTTAATCTTTGCATCTCTTTCCTCTCCTTCCTCCCCACCCCCAGGAATAACCTTTGTCCTGAATGTTAACCATTCCTCTGCCTTTTATTTTTTATTTTTAAAAAGATTTTTTTTATTTATTCATAAGAGACAGAGAGAGGCAGAGATATAGGCAGAGGGAGAAGCAGGCTCCCTGTGGGTAGACCAATGTGGGACTCAATTCCAGGACCCCAGGATCACGCCCTGGGCCGAAGGCAGACACAACTGAACCACCCAGGCGTCCTAATCCCCCTGCGTTTTAAAAAATAGTTTTATCACATATGTGTATGGCCCCAGATTTTGCCTGGTTTTGAGCTTCATGGAAATATCATACTTGGTTTATTCTTCTGTAACATGCTTCTAACACTTCATCATATTTCCAAGATGCATTCTCGTTGGTTGGTACATGACATTCATTCATTGTCACAGTCCTTTCATGCTGCCTCAGACAGCCATTCCGCAATTACTCTTTCTCCTGCCCTTGGAAATTTATTTTTCCCCCTGCAGTTATCAAGAATGCTACTTTGAATATCTTTGTGCATGGTCCTATGTAGGACAATGCACAATGTAGAGCAAAATTCTCAGCCTTAGCTATACATTAGAATTATTTGGGGAGGGGTAAAAATACCAGAGCCTCGCTCCAGAAATTCTTCAAAATCACCTGTGTCCAGCTATCAGCATCTTTCCAAAGCCCTCCAAGCAGAACGATGTGCAGCCAGGGCAGAGAAAGATATGTTAATGCTGAGGAGGACAGTTGCCTGTTTCAGGATGTGCAAACATCTAACTTGATGAAGGAATGCCAAATCGTTTTCTCAAACTGTTGTACCAACTCACCGTCTCCTTGATCCACAACCTAGCCAACACTTGCCTTTTTGGAAGTCTTGAAAGTTGCAGGTGGAAGGAGGAATGATTGGTATCTTGTGACCTTAGTTTGTATTTCCCAGAGGTTGGGTGTTTCTTGTTTTTTCTTTTTTTTTTTTTTTTTAATTTTTATTTATTTATGATAGTGAGAGAGAGAGAGAGAGGTAGAGACACAGGCAGAGGGAGAAGCAGGCTCCATGCAGGGAGCCCGACGTGGGATTCGATCCCGGGTCTCCAGGATCGCGCCCTGGGCCAAAGGCAGGCGCCAAACCACTGCGCCACCCAGGGATCCCTGTTTTTTCTAACACATTGCAAAGCTGCCCCTACTTTCCTGGGGATGTGTCCCACTCATGCACAAGAGCTTGGTGCCCAAAATTGTGCAACATTGGTCAAACTCTATATCCTTTCTACAAAGTCAACATCACCCTGCCCTCATTATCCCCTCTTCCCACTCCCAGATCCATAGGGGATCCATAGGGGATCATGACTGTCCAAAGGCTATTTTGCATGACGGTAAAGAGGGAAGGCCCTTTGCCACCCTGACTGTTGGGCAGTCACTGTAGCAGTGAGGATTATGATGATCTCACATTTTACTTATACCTTCACAGTTTATACAAGACTTTTCCTCCCAATATCTCTATCTAATCCTTACTGCAACCCTTAGGGAGGGATCAGCATCCTCATTTCACAGATGAGGAACTGAGGCCCTGAAATGTGAGGAGACACATCCAGGGTGCCCAGCTAGTAAGTGCAAGGCCAGGGCTGGGGCCTGTAGGAGGATCCAAGGGTGAGAGAAAACAGTCACTGGGGCCAGCAGTCGCCCTGCTATTGGAGGTCTCCAGGCCAGGGCCAGCTATTCCTGAGGGGCCTCAGACACCAGCGCCAGAGGGGCTCTCTTAACTTTTAAGGACCTCTTGGAACCTCTGGTACTTTGACTTAAAACTCCCAAGTGGCTGCCACTTGGTGACAGCTGGGCTATTTTCAGATGAGTGTGTCCTTCCCCCAGGTATTCTTCCGAGCGGGCATCCTGGCTAAGCTTGAGGACATGCGGGACGAACGTCTGGCCAAAATCATGACAATGTTGCAGTGTCGCCTCCGGGGTTTCCTTATGAGGATTGAGTTCAAGAAGATGCTGGAACGAAGGTAGCCCTCACAAGCACCAGTGGGGCAGAACCACAGAGGCCACATTCACCCGCACAGAATGAGCAGAGACCATGCCACACACACTGCAGTCAGCTCCATTAGCAACACTGGGTAGTGAGATGAGGGAAGGGTGCCAATGTCTTCACTGGCCCAAAGAACCCTGTTTGGAGCCTGTATTAGTTTTCTGGAGCTGCCATAACAAAGCACCACAGCTGGGTGCCTTAACACAGTGGAAACATTTTCTCACTGTTCCAGAAGCCAGCCCATCTGAAATTAAGGTGTTGCAGGCCACACTCTCTCTGAAGCTCTAGAGGAGGACCCTGTTTTGCTTCTTTTTTTTTTTTTTAATTTTTTAAAAATTTTTATTTATTTATGATAGTCACACAGAGAGAGAGAGAGAGGCAGAGACACAGGCAGAGGGAGAAGCAGGCTCCATGCACCGGGAGCCCGATGTGGGATTTGATCCCAGATCTCCAGGATCGTGCCCTGGGCCAAAGGCAGGCGCTAAACCACTGCACCACCCAGGGATCCCCCTGTTTTGCTTCTTACAATTCTGGTGGCCCTAGGCATTTCTTGGCTTGTGGCTGCATCATTCTGATCTCTGCCTCTGTCTTGGCAAGGCCCTGCCTCTGTGTCTGTGTCTCCACACAGGCTTCCTTCTTATGTGGACACCAGGCATCTTGGGTTGGGGGCCCACCTTTTTCCAGTATGACTTCCTCTTAACCTAAGTGATGACATCTGCAAAGACTCTATTTCCAAACCAGGTCACATTCACGGGAACTGGGGGTTAGGACTTGAGCATATCTTTTTGGAGGGGGACACGATCCAACCCTTAACAAGGGCCACCTAATATAAACCCTTCTCTTGCAGCCTATAAGGCACTTCCCCTTATTGATCAGTGTGATGATACTGTGACTCAGACTACCCTGGCTGGCCTCTAGCTGACTCTGGCTCTTTGTGGTCCTAGTAATAATAGCAGTGATGAGCCAATAACCACAATAATGAGTTTCTGATATCCACCAGGCCCTCCTTGACCCCGGCTGAAGGTGGGGACACCAGTTAGGGACTGAGGGTAGGACAGCAGCCCAATCCAACCCAGGGCCTTGGCACACAGGAGGTCCTCAGTAAATGACAGCCCAGTGAAGCTGCCAGGGACAAGGAGGTAGATTCCAAAGATTGCAGATGGATAGGATTCAGAGTGTAATGGGTGATTGAAGAAGGGAAATGTAAGAAGAAGTGAGTGGTCTGTCTCAGCCTTGTGCTGTCTGGGAGGCCAGGCCCTGACACCTGCACTTTAATTCACACAACCCCGGATTCCTTTTTTGCAGAATCGGCCTGAAAGTCATCCAGCGGAACACACGCAAATTCCTGGAGCTGCGTTTCTGGGGCTGGTGGAAGCTCTACAACAAGGTAGGGCTCAGGAACAGGCCAGCCTGCTGCTGCCCAGGAGGACAGGGGACCTGAGCTCAGCCTGGGTGGGGGAGCCTCTCGGGAGTAGGAGGCCACAGGATGCTGCAGGGACAGTCCAAAAATGAGATGAGGAGGAATCCAGCCTCCTTCCAGACAGAGGCTAATTCCTCCCTGAGGAAGACATCAGTGTGTCTTCCCACCTCATCTCATCCCTGAAAATAGCATCCTGTTAGGATGGAAAGCATTCCCTACCCCCAGACACACACACACACACACACACACACACACACACACACACACAGAGTAGGCTTGGTTACCAGCACCTCCCCCTGGACATGTCGAGGCATCTTCAACTCCTTTAGTGAAGTCCAGCTTTAGAGGTGGAGTGACCTCAGGAAATCCTGGGATCTGACCTCCCTGTTCCCAGATTCTTCTGAGACAGCAGAGAGAGCAGTGAGTCAGCCAGGTGGTGGGGCTACAGGACCTCCAAGCAGCCAGCCTACCCTTAACCAATGCAGGAGGCCATGAGCCATCCTCCTGATGCAGGTGAAATCATACTAGGTGATGGTATGCACACCTTTGGCCCCCATTCCAGGGGAACACAATGCTGGGAACCAGAGGTGGCCGGATGCAGAGCTGCTGCATTCCGGAGACAGGAGGATGGTGTTGTTTCAAGGGGAGCCTTGTGGAGTGGGGGACAGGCTCCAGGTCATCTCTGTGGCCTTGAGGCCCCTACGGCTCATGTAGAAGTTTCTTTCTACTCCCCATGGGAAAGCACTATCTAACACAGTGCTAGCCACAGGTTCAAAGGAGAGATAGCAAACTCTGCATCTCCAAAGGCCAGCCCCCTCCTGGGCCTGAGATAGCAGAGGAGTCCAGATGAGCATTTCTCAAAGTTCAGTTATCGTTGGTAACTTCCCCACTTGTTCTATGACTGACCTCCTTTTCTTATGTCAACTCACTTTTTTATTCTGAAATTTGTATTTTAAAAGGAAACTTTGTATCCTCATCTGCTTTAATCTCATCCTAAGCAAGCATTATCCACAAAATGGTGGATGTGATGAGTGCTTTTCTGTTTTTTTAAAAAATTATTTCAAAAAATGTATTTAATTTCTTATTTTTAAAAGTTATTTTATTTTTTAAGATTTTATCCATTTATTCATGAGAGACACAGAGAGAGAATGAGAGAGGCAGAGACACAGGCAGAGGGAGAACCAGGTTCCATGCAAGGAGCCGGACACGGGACTCGATACCCGGTCTCCAGGATCGTGCCCTGGGCCGAAAGCAGCTCTACACCACTGAGCCACCTGGGCTGCCCTAAAAGTTATTTTTAAAGTAACTATGTAACAATGAATATCTAAGGATTTCTGTGCAATGCTAAATCTATCCCACTTGTGCCTTTGGTATTTGTGTCACCCTCTGTGAAGCTCCAGACTAACAGCCTTTAAGATTCTTCCAGGCAGGGGGCACCTGGGTGGCTCAGTGGTTGAGTGTCTCTGCCTTTGGCTCAGGTCATGATCCCAGGGGCCCCTTTGGGCTCCCCACAGCGAGCCTGCTTCTCCCTCTGCCTGTGCCTCTCTCTCTGGGTCTCTCATGAATAAATAAATAAAATCTTTAAAAAAAAAAAAAAGAAAAAAAAAGATTCTTCCAGGCAGGACACCACCCACGGTCACAGATGAGGGGTCAAAGCCTGGAAACTTCCCCGTTCTTTACTAAAAATTAAAACTTCAAATTAAATAAATAAATAAATAAATAAATAAATAAATAACTTCACCAATTAAACATGGCGGAGCAAGGTCCTGTTCCATTGAGTAAAACAGTAAAACTAAAAATCCTTTACTGTTAGTTTTTAACTAAGCTCTAATATTATTGAATATTAGAATCCCCATAGGATTGATGGGGAAGAAAAACAAACCAGGTTGCAGAGACTTTTACTGAATAGAAAGTGTTACATGATTGTGTTTATGTGGACCTGCTCCCGTGGTATCCCACGTCCCCACAGCCCAGGCTGGCAATGAGGCTTCCCTGTCATCTTGGAAGATAGGTGATGCCTTCTCCCAAATCCATCTCCACAGGGCGTTGGCCCTCCGGAGAAACACATCCATTGATCAGGAAATACCCTGAGGGCCTGTCCCACCTGTTCTGCTCAAAGCTGCAGGGACACAGGAAAGCAAGAGGGAGGTTTTTGAGGAGCTAGAGGTCTAGCAGGGCAGAGAAGTAGAGGTGGATGGAGCTGATGGACCCAGGGTCCCTTGCAGGGTAAGAAGGGCCAAATGCATGTAGAGGTTAGGATGGGTGCAGCGGGTACAGAAGAGTAGTGAGTAGCTACTGCAGGCCAACACACAAAGCAGGCCCAACCATACAGAGATCAGAGCCAGAGGGGCGGAGGCCACGAGGCAGAACTGCAGCCGAGCTGGAGTGGGGTGGGCAAGGCTTTGTGTGGGAAGACCATGTAGAGGGCTGGGACTTCAGGCTGGGGACCAGATGAAAGAAGTGAGAGAGAAAGACTGAGAATATACACAAGACAGAGAGACAGAAAGAGAGAGAGAGAGAGAGAGAGAGGAACAAGTAAGGGAGAAAGGTGAGGAAAACCAGGGTTCCCAAGCACACACAATTTACAGAGCATTTATAAGTGCTGGGCACAGCTAGACACCAACAAACACCCAATTTGGTGTCTCTTAGGATCCAAGAGCATCCTGAGGATTGGTTCTAAGCAAGGATGGGCCTTCTCTGTGGAGGCTAGGGCTGCTTTAGGGCAGCTATGGAGAGGCTCCAACATCACTGCTGCAGCATGAGCTTTCCACCCCACCAGGGGTGTGAAGTCCCACTGGAGGCTGAGCCCCACAGCCCACCACTGTGCCCCCCACACCCCCTAAAATGGTATGGTGTTGCTCACCACTCAGGTCAAGCCGCTCCTGAACGTGGCTCGTCAAGAGGAGGAGATGAAGGCCAAGGAGGAGGAGCTGAGGAACGCCATGTCCAAGACACAGGAGCTGCTCAGCAGGGTAAAGGAGCTGGAGGAGAAGATGGCCACGCTCAGCCAGGAGAAGAATGACCTCACCATCCAGCTCCAGGCCGTATGTGGGGGCTGGGGTGGGGGGGCGAGATGAGGTGTGGGAGCTGGGGGCCCTGGCAACTACCAGGATTCCAGGGTCACCGAGAGTCAGACCTAGGGAGGGAGGGACAGCCTTCGAAGAAGCTGTGTAGGAGCAAGGTCACAGCAGTAGAAGGACCACCCATTGATAGAAGCACCTTCCTGGCCTCCACCCCTTTATGCCTCACACGATTATTTCCCTTAGCTTGCAGACAGAAAAACTGAATGTCAATAATGTTATGCCAAGAAGCATAAATCACATAGTCTGGTTGGACTCTCTGGCCAACTGTTGTCTCACGCCCCTGACCCCATCTTGGGGAGACCCTGATGGACACCCAGGTTGTCCCTCTTCTGCCACTTCCTGTCCGTTTGACTTTTGACAATTCTGCTTCCCCTGCCTATCAGCTCCCACATTCCTTAACTGTAGCTTACAGTAACACGTGCCTGGCTGGCTTTGCGGGGTTGTTGTAAGGAGGACTCGTGGATGGGAAGTGGTTTGTTAACACAGAAGTACTAAAATCAGCACTGGGAGTCATTTGGGCAGATAGCCCAGGCCCCACTGACAGATGGAGGCATAGGCACATCCAGGCTCAGCAGATGGGATGGCACAGCCTGAAGTACCAGTGCTGTCCTCGACTTCTCCTGGACCACCTCTGCTAAAACCTTAACTGGGATTCCGTTAAAGTGCAGATTTAAATGCAACAGGCCTCAGGGGAAGCCTGAGATTTTTTGCATCCCAACCGGTTCACAGGTGATGCAGCTGTCGGTCTGGGGATGGCCCTGCTAGACTGTGTTTTGTCACACACATCGCATGGAGCTTGGAGATAGTGCTCAGACCCCTTTGGGACTCCTTTGACTGGTGGTGTTCTTTCTTCCTCCAGGAGCAAGAGAACGTGATAGACGCCGAGGAGCGCCTGACCCAGATGATGAAGACCAAAATGGACCTGGAGAGCCAGATCTCAGACATGCGGGAGCGGCTGGAGGAAGAGGAAGGTACAGCAGCCTCCCTGAGCGCCACCAAGCGCAAGCTGGAGGGGGAGATGAGCGACCTGAAGCGGGATCTGGAGGGCCTGGAGACCACGCTGGCCAAGACGGAGAAGGAGAAGCAGGTGAGGGGGCCCTGGAGCCTGACCCCGCTCCTTATAAGAACAGGGAACCCTGTGGAGGGGTCATACCTGGAGCTCCCACAGCAGCACTGCCCAGGGCCCTAGCCACCTGCCACATGGGGCTATTTTAACTTAACTCAATGCAATTTAAAATGTGGTTCCTCTGCTGACCTAGCTGCATTTTGAGTGCTCAAAAGCCACACGTGGCTAGCGCTACCACGTTGGATCGTTGGATTGTTGGATCGGCAAGTCTGGTGGGGCCCCAGAGCCTACTCCCTAAGGCACTGCTGACATCTGAGGACCGGACTTTGAATAACAAAGCCTAAACTGGTGGCTCTCACTACCCTAAGATTCCTACTTGGTTGGTTGGGGTATGCCCTGGGCGTTAGCATTTCTCAGGCTCCCAAGTGGCTTTGGACTACAGCCAAGCTGAAGAGCCCCTCTCTCCGAGCCAGTGCCTCCCCTGAGGGCGTTTCCAGCCTTAAGGGCCTGTCTCTCTCCTGCCCCCATTTCCAGGCCCTGGATCATAGGGTCCGCACCCTGACTGGGGACCTCTCGCTCCGTGAGGACTCCATCGCCAAGCTCCAGAAGGAGAAGAGGGCCCTGGAGGAGCTGCATCAGGTAGGCAGCACTGGCTTCCCCTTGGCAGAGCAGGTGAAGCTTGGAGACTGGAGACCTGGACTCAAATCTTGGCTTTGCTGCCCCTCTGCTGGGGCCTGTTGGGGAAGTCACCAAGTCTCCCAAAATCTCGGTTTCCTCATCAGTGAAGTGGGCACTGTCATGTCTTGTTGCTCTCCTACCCGGTTCGTTGTGAGTGGGGTGACTATAATTTATCACCCAAACTAGGACAGTTTGAGTGAAAGAGGGCAGCAGGCATGAGCAGGATGGTTCCAGATGCAAGGTATGTCCCCAGACACATCAGGATGAAGTGTGGTGCGTGGAAGTGCCCTGTGAATGCTAATGTACCAGCAAACCCTGATCCATCTTGGCAACAAAGGGCATGAGCTTTTGCCATGGGGAGACTTATTCAAGTGTTACGGGCTCAGGCTCCTGAATGCAGAGCCAGCTCTGACCAGCCACCAGTGCTGACTGTGGCACAGACCACTTCCCAGCTCTGGAGATGCAGGTACACAGAGCAAGCTGAAGCCCAGAACCAAACCATGGACCCCATTGCCATGCTTGCTGATACCGTGAACACACAACAGGTTCTCTGAATACCTTACTCTCCCACCTCTGGAAATATTTCTCCTTAGACTGGAACTCTCAACCACTTCAAACTCAGAGCCTCCCTTCTATAACAAATATGGTCAATTCTCCTTACTCTAGGTAGTCATGTTCTAAAAAGTCACCACAAACACTGAGGTAGCAAATACTGAACCTCAGTTTTAAGGGGTTAGGTTCCTGCAAGCCTCTGGTTACATTTTTGTCAGCCAATCAATACAGAATACATAGGATTACAATCAATATGTTACCTTGTTTTATGAACGTTTCTGTTGAAAGACACTATTTGGTCCATATTGTAGATTCCTGAACATTGAGCTCACAGTCAACAGCCCTATATTTCGCACCAGAACAAAGCTTATCTGGCATACAAATTTCCTCTGTGAGGGCACAGCACAGCCTTCTTGTGCTTGGGAATACTAGACAGCACAGCAGCACTGTGCATGGGGCCATGTTATAAGCAAAATCACCAAAACAAAAACCATAGCACTGAAAAGACTGTGAAAAAGATACTTGTTTGCAGTCTGAGGAAACCAGAAGGCAGAGCATCACCTTATTCAACTGCAGCTGGGAATGCGCACTCCAGGAGACTCCAATTTTTTGCTGCCTGCGCATGTCTGCAAATGACCATGAAAGCACCACAAGTATTGATTTGGGATTACAAATAAATTTTAGATAGTAGGCAAACTGAAAAATATATAATCTCCAAATAACGAGCACAGAGCCTCTCTTACTATCCTAAAATAAAAATTATTATAAATAACATATAACTTTAAAAAAATCAATAGGGTGCCCTTCTTTTTAAGGGGGGGATGTGAATAGAATGTAATTTTTAATAGATAATGGGGCTGTCGCCATGTAAAAGCTCAGGAGATCCACTAGAAGACGTTGTGAGCAGGAGGCTATCCACCCGAGCCTGCCTAGGTGGCTACAGAGGGTGTGTTGGTGACGCAGATAGCCAAGTGTGGCTGCTGTCACCAATAGGAGTTTACAAAATGGTAAAGAACTCTCAGGGAGATTTTGACAATAACAAATCTTCTCTCAGTTTTCATGGTGGAAAACTGGTAGATCATTCTTTAAAATGTAGTATATACTAAATGAAAAATAAAATAGTTTAGTCATATGTAAAGTGGTACCAAGTGGTGCCAGGTGCTACGTTCAGAAGAGTATGATTATTACTTTATTTACATGAATGCCTGGGTGGGGCATCAAGTGTGTGGACTGCAGAATGATTCCTCATGGTGCTGGACCGTCCAGAGCATGCCATCTTGTCCAGTAGCCCTGGAACCACCCACTAAGTGCCAGTGGGGCCCCCAATCGTGGTGACATCCAAAAGCCCCCCACAAATTTCTGATATGTCCCATGGGGAACCAGAGTCTCACTGGCCATTGAGGGGCCACCTGAAGCTAACAGGTGCTTGGGTCTGCCCCCAACTCACCTGACAGTAGGGGCAGGAGCATGGTAGCTGTCCACTGAGCTCAGAAGTGATGACCGAGAACCAGGTCTATTCAGCTGCTCCTGCATGGTTCATGGGACACACGTTGTGTATCTTTTCCTCCAGAAAACCCTTGATGACCTGCAAGCTGAGGAGGACAAGGTGAACCACCTGACCAAGACCAACAGCAAGCTCAGCACCCAGATCCATGAGGTGATGCCCTGTTGCTGTAGCCAATTCTATACCTCAGGGGCTGGGTCCATGCTGGGGCACAGAGCCCACAGACACATTTGGGGAACTGGACTGACCCATGCCCCTGGGGAAGCGAGGGCCTGTCTGAGGCTACAGCTAAGGAACCAGGCCCAGTCTGGTTCCTTATCACATTCTGGTCTCAGACTCACCTCCCACCCCCACTTTCTCTTGTTTTTGTTGTTTCTGCAGCTGGAGGATAACTGGGAACAAGAAAAGAAAATCCGGGCAGAGGTGGAAAAGGCTCGTCGGAAAGCTGAGAGTGACCTGAAGATGACCATTGACAATCTCAATGATATGGAACGGTCCAAGCTAGACCTGGAGGAGGTGGTGAAAAAGTATGCTCATGCAGTCCTTTATTCTGCCCACAACAACATTAGCAGTATCAAGCACTTCCTGGATGGTGCCAGGTGCCAGGCACTGTGCTGAGGGTTTCGTGTGCTTTAATGCATGTCCCCAGCACCCACTATGTGCCAGACACTGTGCCCAGCACAGAGGATATAGGAAGGGGACAGTAGGTGCTGCCCATCCACAGGGAGCTCCCAGCTTCACACAGGGCCTATTGGGCGCCAGCAATGAGACCAGTACTACAAGGCACCTGCCCCTAAAGGCAGGGAGTCTTCATAGAAACCCACAAGCCAGGTTTTCAAAGATCACAAGGAGTTGAGGTGGGTACTTTATCAGTATCGCTCCAGCAATAACATGGGAGACAGGTGAAGTGGAGAAAAACTGGAAGCCAGAAAGCAATCAGAAGTCCAGGTGTAAGCTTGAACCAAGTAAGAGGCTGAGGGAATGGAGATGAGGAGTCAGACAAGGCAGGCTCTCAAGGAGTGGAATTTGAACAATACATCTTTGAGGTACATTTTGCTAAGGCAGTTTCAAAGCACCACAGACTGCCAGAAGGGTATGCAGCTACTAGCTCTGTGTCTCAGCATATTTCTTCTGTGGCACACTCAGAAAGTGCACGTGACCTTTACCATCCTACTCATCTACTTGGTCTCTGGTGTCTTAGTTTGCACATGTGGATCCTTGGCACATGGCACCCACTTATCAGAAGGAAAAGTTTTTAGAGGAAATTTTTCCCTAAAAAGGCAAAGCATCCTGGTGATTCTGGAGTCCCTAAAATATAAGCTGTACCAAGAGCAGTGATTTCTGTCTGGTTTGTTCACTGATGTGTCCCTGGAACCCCAAACATAGTAGAGACACAATGAACTTGTACATAGTACAAGTAGAGACTCAATAAACTGGCACATAGTAGGGACTCAATAAACTTGTACCAAATTAAGAAGTGAATGAATAAGCAGATGGAAAGCATGTGCAGCAGATTCTGGGGTTCTGCGGGGTGAGACCTTCTGGGCCGTCTGAAGGCCCGAAACTGGGGGATGAGTGGGTTTCAGCAGGTTCCAGGCTTCCTCCAGCAGCCAAGATTCTGTTCCTTTGCCAGCCAGCTGGTCTCCCCTTAGAACTTTTCCTCAGGAGACCAAACCTTCTCTTGCAGGAGAGATATGGAAATCAATTCTGTCAACTCTAAATATGAGGATGAGCAGTCTCTGAATTCCACACTCCAGCGGAAACTAAAGGAACACCAGGTGTGTCCAGGACTGGGAAAACAGAGCTCTCCTTTTGAAACGCACTTCCAGGCACTTTTGTTTCCATCAGCTGCTTCGCTGCCTCGGTTTCCTGAGGAGCAAGACTGTCCCAGAGTCCTTGAGACTCGTCCATGTTCACCTCACACAGGCTTATAGTCAATGCCCTTACAGTGATCACAAGGCCCTTGACAATCTGCCCCTGTTTCCTCCCTGACCTTGTCACGTTCCCCCACTGCTCCCCAGCCACAGCCATGCTGGCCCCCCATGGGATCTCACAGCCCCCTCCTGCCTCAGGACCATTGCACACACTCTCTGTGTCCTGTTGCCCTCTTCTTTTGACAGTGTCCATCATATGCTCAGCTCCTTGCCATCATTTCCATACTAAAAGGCCAAGTGGGTAAGTCTGTAATCTCACCCAGAAGAGATGACCCCCTTCTGCTTTACTTCTTTGTCTGCTAGGCCCGAATTGAGGAGCTAGAGGAAGAACTGGAAGCTGAGCGGTCAATGAGAGCTAAGGTAAATGAAATGCCTCTGCACTTTTTGAGCCTAAGGACACAGTGCCTGCTACAGTCCAACCACAAGTACATGCTCACTCAGGAAAGCAAAAGAGGACAGGTTACCAATTGAAAAGGCCTTGTTGATTCTTGAGCACCTCCTGAGCACCAGGCAGTGTGCTACATGAGAAATACTAATTACAATGCAAGACACAAAGATACTATTTCCAGTGTGAGTCCAAGGAGAGAAGGCCAGCAACGTTAGCCTGGGGACTCAGAGAATGAATTCAACAGGCTGACACTGGGAAGAATTTCTAGGCAAAGAGAAGAAATAGCACCTCTCTGCACAGTTATAAGGATGTACAATGAAAAGGAAAGAATGGAAAAGGGTTCTAGGGTGGGGATCCTAGAAGCCAGCAAGCTGGTGGGAGGTGAATCCTAACATATCTAAACTCCAGATTCATCCAAACTGAGCTGGGGGTAAGTATGTGCAGGAAGACCCACTCAGTGCAGGAGAAGGACACAAGCATCCTTCACTGAGTGTATAGAGTGGCAGGCAAAGGGCAGGGCTCCCCAAAAGCAGGCCCCCAGCCTCATGGACACCATGCAGTCACTGTGGTCTTTACCAGAGAAGGAGGGGCTCCTGCATGGCTCCTGTCACGGTCACTCAATCTTCCCCAGGTGGAGAAACAACGCAGCGACCTGTCCCGGGACCTCGAAGACCTCAGTGACAGGCTGGAAGAGGCTGGGGGAGCCACGTCTGCTCAGGTACCATTATCAGGGTACCAAGGAACGCCAATTCCTGCCTGCCTGCAGGGAGAAAAAAATTGCTGGGTGATAAGCAGTTAGTTCTTGCTGAATTCCTGGAGCTACCTTGAGGAGAAAACAATAATAAAGAAGAGGCAAAAGAGGGGCTGGTTTGGTCCCCTCTCTCCCAGGCTCCTTAGCTCAGTGGTGTTGACAGAACCAGGACTGGACTAAAGGCAGAAGGCAGTTCCTCATTGTCTGGTACCTGGCCATAAGGGTAATGAGGGCAGAGGGGGCAGTGCCTGAGAGTGTGAGAACCCCATAGAGGAGGGGTTGGAGGTATGGGTTCTAGATTGGTTGCTTTTCACTGAAAAGCCAGTTGTTTCCTATCTCTAGGAGTTAACTCCCCCTGCAAGGGGCTGTCCTTCCAAGACCAGCAAAGCCCCGGATGTCAAAGCATCAGAATATAGAAAATGAAGACATGGTTAATACAGTGGGGTGACCACCCACACTCAGGGCTGGAATCCAAGCTGAGCCTCTGGTGTGGGATACATCTTTCTCCAACTCATATAAAGGCATCGTGGAGACTGTCAGAAGCCACTTGAAACTCTCCTTCTAATTCCGTGTAGTCAGGTCTCTTACAAATGCAGACTCTGGATCAGAGCTGAGAGCAGAAATGTGGATGGTGTCCCTTAGCACTAGAAGGCTCCCTGGACTCCATGTCCCACTCCCTCAACATTCCAGCCATAGTATGCACACTGTGGAGGGGCCCAGGTGTGGTCGGGGTCCCAAGGAGGAAACAAAATCATCCCCATTGGTTTAAGCAACAGGCACTAAGAAGGGACTATGTTTAGTGATGCATAAAAAGTTAAGGGAGGGGATCCCTGGGTGGCTCAGCGGTTTAGCACCTGCCTTTGGCACAGGGCAAGATCCTGGAATCCCGGGACCGAGTCCCACGTCGGGCTCCCGGTATGGAGCCTGCGTCTCCCTCTGCCTGTGTCTCTGCCTCTCTCTCTCTCTCTATGTCTATCATGAATAAATAAATAAAATCTTTTTTTAAAAAAAAGTTAAGGGAACAACAGGATGTGGGACACCAGAGGGACGGTAGGAAGCGGGGTTATAGGGCTGTGTGACATTGGGAGCCATGGAGCATGGTTCATTCCAGAGGCTCAGGGGGAGTCTGTCCCAGCCTCTCTCCTGGATGTGTGGGTTGCTGGCAATCTTTATTCCTTGCTTGCAGGTACATCACTCCAATCCCTGCCTCTGTGGTCACATGGCCTTTTTCTTTGGTGTCTCCCTGGACCCAAATATCTCTCTCCTCTTATAAGAATGACCAGCCATTAGGTCCAGGCTCTCCCTAATCCAGTTATGACATTTTAACTTGTTTATATCTGCCAAGATCCTGTTTCCAAATAAGGTCACATTCACAGGTATCTGGGTTTAAGAATTGAGCATATCTTTTTAGGGGACACAATTCAAGGCACAACATTACCCAACCAAATCCTATGGGCAACCCACCCAGAGGCTCCAGATTGATATTTCCATTAAAAAAAAATGATATTTCCATCAAGACGTCCTATCAGTGGGGTGCAGAAATATCAAGGCACCACTGAGCAGGTGGGCAGTGTCTGCCCTAAGGAGCCCAGTGCAGGTCATTTCTGCTAAACCCTGGTTCTTCTCTCTCCCAGATTGAGCAGAACCGCAAGCGGGAGGCGGAGCTGCTGAAGCTGAGGCGGGAACTGGAGGAAGCAGCCCTGCAGAGCGAGGCCGCGGCCTCCACACTGCGCAAGAAGCACACGGACTCCATGGCTGAGCTGACAGAGCATGTGGAGAACCTGCAGAGGGTCAAGTCCAAGCTGGAGAAGGACAAGCAGGTCATGAAGGCTGAGATCGACGACCTCAATGCCAGCATGGAGACTGTGCAGAAGTCCAAGGTGAGGGAGGACCCCCACAGAGCCACAGGGAGGTGCCCCAGCATCTGGCCACCTCACAAATATTCCCCCCAACCCCTAGCGAGCCCAAGGCATGTTCTGGATATTGTGAGGGGAACTAAAATGAGCTCATCACAGATCCCACTGGATGGTGTATAACCTTGGCTGAGTTCACAACCTGTGCTTCAGCTTCCGCAACTGTAAAATGGGGACGTTAATAATCCCTACTTCAAAAAAAAAAAAAAAAAAAAATCCCTACTTCATAGCGCTGTTGTGAGGGTTACAACAGTCCCTGGCATTTAAGAAAAGCTCAATAAATGTGAGCTATTAAGATGACCATTACATTAGGATGACTATATCCTCAAGGAGCAGGGAGACTAGTAGGATAAATGCATACATCACCATAAAGTGATATATGGCAAGAATTTTGGAAAAGCAAGGAAGCCATTAAACATGTGTTTATCAACCATCTGCCATGTGAAGAGCCTTCTTGTGATATGAGGGAAAGAGGGGATCCAAAGGTGAAAAGGGATGATGCTTTGGGGTCCCTGTGGCAGCCAATTTCATACTCTCACAAGGTATCTTCACAGATCCTGTTTTAACTGCACTAATACTAGTAGTATTTTTTTCTTAAATGTATTTTTTGACTTATTTAAGAGAGCGTGAGAAGGAGGATGAGCAAAGGAAGTGGGAGAGGAAGACAAGCAGACTCTAGGTTTCTGTTGGTAGAGATAGCGACCTCGGGTTGGGGAGAAGATGGTTCTGAGACAGGGACATTCTAGAAGGACTAGGGAGGTAGTCTACGAGGCTACACCACGGGAACTCAGATGGGAAGCAGGGAGGACCCGTTCCCCATTTCCACACTGAGTTCATTCTTCCTGAACAGATGAATGCCGAGGCCCACATCCGAAAGCTGGAAGATAGCTTATCAGAAGCCAATGCCAAGGTAGCCGAGCTGGAGCGAAACCAGGCAGAAATTAATGCAGTCAGGACCCGCCTACAAGGTGAGCTCACCCCTCCCTACAGCTTCCTGAGGACCCATTCCTGGAACAGAACGGGGACCTTCAAAGAAACTGAAGGCATACCTGGGTCCTCTTCCCAGAGCTTTCTTGACCTTGGAAAATTCACATCCCCTGTGATGAGACAGGAGATTTTATTCCACCCATTGAGTGTTTCAAGTATCATCTTTGCAGTGTAAAACAGGGAACACTATTCAAAGCATCTCCCCACCAGTTCTGTCAACCACTCTGTGAGATCAGCAGAGGGGCAGTAGAAAAAAAACAATTTTTAAACACTTTAAAACATGACCCACATACTGACAGTGAACATGTGTCACTAATGAAGGAGCCAAAAAACAGTAAACCTGCCTTTGAGGGAACTTGATGGGCAGAGATTTATACAGTCAGTTGGGGAATGAATGCCTACATAACTTGGCTATATAAAACTGGTTAATAATACTGCAACCTCCGGGTTTTGTTTTGTTTTGTTTTTTTTACCAGAAGAAATCCTTTGCATCTCCACGACAAAAATAATTTGCAATTTATCACTATTTACTTAATACCTAACTTTACAGAGGCTGGGCTCTGATCTGTGGTAAACAGCAAGCCAAACAAACACGCATTCCCTGAGACAAGTAAACATTCCTTAGGCCAGTTAGACAATGTTCCAGTGTGACACCAGAGAACCTGCTGGCATCCTTTGGCCTTATTCTCCACATCCTGAATACTCTCTAAAACTAATATACCAGATGAATGGATAAAGAAGATGTGGTCTATGTATACACTGGAATATTCCTCAGCCATTAGAAACGACAAATACCCACCATTTGCTTTGACGTGGATGGAACTGGAGGGTATTATGCTGAGTGAAATAAGTCAATCAGAGGACAAACATTATATGGTCTCATTCATTTGGGGAATATAAAAATAGTGAAAGGGAATAAAGGGGAAAGAAGAGAAAATGAGTGAAAATATCAGTGAGGGAGACAGAACATGAGAAACGCCTAACTCTAGTAAACAAACAAGGCAAAGTGGAAAGGAAGGTGGGCAGGGGCATGGGGTGACTGGGTGACGGGCACTGAGGGGGGCACTTGAAGGGATGAGCACTGGGTGTTATGCTATATGTTGACAAATGGAACTCCAATAAAATAAAATAAAATAAATAAAATAAAACCAATATACCCATTTGATGGATAAGAAAAATGAAGCTCAGTGAAATAAGGTAACTTGCCGCAAAACTAATGACTCAGAGCAGAACTAGAAGCCCCTGCTCATCCTCTCTGGCTCATGCACGTCTTCCTGGCCTCTGGCACTGGAGATCAGTTCACAGATGACAAGAGTGTAGGTTCTGGGACCATGACAATTTTTTTCAAACACTCTCTGCCCCACTGTTTCCTTCAAATGTCTTTACTGTATCTCATGCCAGGGGCTGGGACTTCATTATCTGAAGCCTTGTACCCCATGCAGACACCTGGGCATTGGCAATGCTTGGACAATTGCTCCTGCCCTTGCTTAATTTGAGCAGCTTGTATGTAGCCCCTTCCAGCTCAGTTGGCCAAGTCACCATATTTATTGGGTACTTTGGGAATGCTGCACTGGGGGAGCTTAGGATCTAGCTGGGAGGCCAATTTTTCATCCAATATTTCTCCCATTCCCTTCTCACCCAGCTGAAAATGGGGAACTGAGCCGGGAATATGAAGAATCCCAGAGCCGGCTCAACCAAATCCTGAGGATAAAGACATCCCTGACATCGCAGGTGGACGATTACAAGAGGCAGTTAGATGAAGAATCCAAGGTTTGTTTGGGGGTGGGGTGGGAGTGACAGAGCTGCCTTTCTGAACAAAGTTACAGGTTATAAAGATGTAGAAGGAACATGAAAGATATGATTCAATAGCAAGTTGAGAAGTTAACTAGAACACTGTGGCATGCTATGTGTAAGACTAAATGAAACAGATACAATTCCATATACTTGTGGCCAGTAATTGGAACAAAGCAAGGAGAATAAACCCTGATGGTTTGGGTTGTAAAATCAGGTGTCCTTTGCCCCCCCTTTCTTGCTGCAATGTGATCCAATATTGTGTATATCTAAGCGATGGCCCTGGGGGCCATAGAGACCAGTAGGGCCTCTGACAGGCTTGGCTGGTCCCCGTAGTCTCGCAGTGCAGCCATGGTGAGTCTCGCCAACACCAAGCATGACCTGGACCTGGTGAAGGAGCAGCTGGAGGAGGAGCAGGGAGGCAAGTCAGAGCTGCAGCGCCTCGTGTCCAAGCTCAACACTGAGGTGACCACCTGGAGGACCAAGTATGAGACCGATGCCATCCAGAGGACCGAGGAGCTAGAGGAGACCAAGTGAGTGTCACCCTGTGCTGGAGAGCAGGGAAAGCTGTGGTGGGGGTGGTGCCATGCGTCTGACCATGTCAGCCACTGCGGAGGCCAAGACCACAGCCAGGAGAAGGCAGTTCACAAGTTTCTTTTAAAAGGGGTAGGAGAAAAAAAGGGGGGGGCGGGTAGGAGATGGATATGAGTCTGGACAGCAAAGCCCACTTTGTGCCCTTAGCAGAATATCTAGCCTTCAGGTTCCATCTTCAAGGCTCTCAACATCGTCTGCCCTGAAGGGCTCAGGCTTCCAGCAGGGAAGTCAGGAGCAGGGCTTCCACCTCCAGGCTGGGCGTCTCTGCCCCTAAAGTGCTTGGGAAGCTTCCACAGGTCTGGTGGGTCTGGGGTGGGGCCTCTGGTTGATGCTGGGAGGATGCAGACCACACTCAGTGGCAAAGGCCCTCACTCTGCTGGTTCTCCTGCTCTGTGGTAAATATCCTCAAATCTTCCTCTGCAAACTAGAGAATTTGCAAACCTGCTTGACAGGTCTGAGGAAATGAAAGCGAACACATGCATGTGACTCTGAGCCACCTTCTTGTATAGGAACAGGTTGACTTGGTTGCCCATGTGAAGCCCTGCATGTGAGCCACTCTGTCCCA
Organism: Canis lupus dingo; assembly: GCF_003254725.2. Classification (NCBI taxonomy): domain Eukaryota; kingdom Metazoa; phylum Chordata; class Mammalia; order Carnivora; family Canidae; genus Canis; species Canis lupus. Next base: position 10,105,973 of record NC_064248.1, on the reverse strand, counting down.
GGCAGGGAGAAGACCCTGGCCTGCTTGCAGGTGCCTTCTGCCCACTGGAATTTGTGGTGACAGGATAGCAATAAGTACAGTGACCTCCAGTTGACATAAATAAATCTCTTATCAAAAGCTCTTTAGGTGACTCAGGCAGTTAAGCGTTTGCCTTCTGCCCAGGTCATGATCACAGGGTCCTGGGATCAAGCCCCACATCAGGCTCCTTGCTCAGTGTGGAGTCTGCTTCTCCCTCTCCTCCTCCTGCTCGTGTTCTCTCTCTCTCTCTCTCTCAAATACATAAATAAATATTTAATAATAATTTTTTAAAAGCCCTGTACATATGGAACCTAAATCTGCATCCTGCAGCTCCTACCTCCCGCCCTCCAGCCCTTTTCTGTTGAGAGTGGCCAGAAGATGCCTGGTCTCACTCCAAAGCTCAGGCTAAATCTCAACCCTTCACCTGTCTCTGCCTGGACTTTCTTCCCCAGATACCCATGGTCTTCACCCTTCTCTCCCTCTGGTCTTTGCTCAAGTGTCCCTTTCCTTCTTTATTTTCTCCATGGGGCTTAATATCTCTATGTCTATCCCCCATCTAGAGCAGAAGTTTCATGAAGGCATGGGTCTTAGTCTGTTTCTCTAAGGCCTAGAATGATACCTGACACAGAATAGAAACAATAAATAATTGTTGGATGGATGGACAGTGACTGCTTTCCTCAAAACACTCTCCAATTCATTTGCATCTTCTCCACCGTGACACCAGAGCTCAGCACCACAAACCCAGCCCCTGGCCCATGAGCTACTCTGTTTCCCTGACAGCCTCTCTTGCCCTTGCCCACAGGAGGAAACTGGCCGCCAGACTCCAGGAAGCAGAAGAGACAGCTGAAGCTGCCCAGGCCCGGGCAGCCTCCCTCGAGAAAAATAAGCAGCGACTCCAGGCAGAAGTCGAGGACCTCACCATTGACTTAGAGAAGGTCAGGAGGTCAAACACTCGCTAGGCCCAAGGGACCCCAGGGAGCTGGATGAAATTATCACATGTCTGGGCTTAGCAAGAAGAAACAGGTGGCCCAACAGGATGGAGCACAGGGTTGGTACTCAGGCCCACTGGACACAGGTTCCTGCCTGAACATGTGTTTATATACTCCGAACTCTGAGATCTTTTTTTTTTTTTAATTTTTATTTATTTATGATAGTTACAGAGAGAGAGAGAGGGAGGCAGAAACACAGGCAGAGGGAGAAGCAGGCTCCATGCACCAGGAGCCCGATGTGGGATTCGATCCGGGGTCTCCGGGATCACACCCTGGGCCAAAGGCAGGCGCCAAACCGCTGCGCCACCCAGGGATCCCCGAACTCTGAGATCTTAACACTCAACAGGCCATTATTCAAATAGGTCTATGATGAGGACAAAACTTAGTCCCAGGAAGTCATGCAACTATTGTCTCTGTTTCCCTTTTCCTCATGCAAACCACATTTCACACACTTTGTGTGGCCAAATACTCTTGTTTGCATCCCTGGTTCAGACTGATCAGCAAGTTTCCAAGCCAAATTAAGTAAGATTTCCACTGGCACACAGCAACCCCATTTTGGTCTAGATAGGGCAATTGCTTCATGACAGCAGTGACGGAGACATAGGCAGAGGGTCATAACCATATGAGAACCTTCAGAAAAATAGTCCCCAAACCCGAAAAGCTTTTGCTAACCCCCTCATTTAGAAATTAAGCAGAAATTTACAAAATCCAATACTGCACAGCAGCAAATACGTAGTTCCCAGACAGTAATGAAAAAGGTGAAAGGTCTATGAAAAATAAGGTCTGGGCAGCCGGGGGTGGCTCAGTGCTTTAGCGCCACCTTCAGCCCAGGGCCTAATCCTGGATTCCCAGGATCGAGTCCCACATCGGGCTCCCTGCATGGAGCCTGCCTCTCCCTCTGCCTGTGTCTCTGCCTCTCTCTCTGTGTCTCTCTCATGAATAAATAAATAAATAAAATCTTAAAAAGAAAAGAAAAGAAAAATAAGGTCTGAGAACAATCAGCTTTGATTCACAAGAAAAATAAGACCAAACCCATTTTTCAGTTGGACAATAATGTATAACACGTAGTAGTAAATTACAGAGAAATAGGTTATGGAGAGTTGGGTGAATGTTTTAAATCTGGGAAGGCTGGGGATCCCTGGATGGCGCAGCGGTTTAGCGCCTGCCTTTGGCCCAGGGCGTGATCCTGGAGACCCAGGATTGAATCCCACATTGGGCTCCCGGTACATGGAGCCTGCTTCTCCCTCTGCCTATGTCTCTGCCTCTCTCTCTCTCTCTCTCTCTCTCTCTCTCTCTCTCTCCCTCCCTCTCTGTGATGACTATCATAAATAAATAAAAATTAATAAATAAATAAATCTGGGAAGGCTGCCGGTACCCAGATCCCTCATTTTACACCCAAGAAAATCCTAGCCCAGGAAGATAAGATAGGACTGCCCAAGGTCACACATCTAGTAGTAGAAGTCTTAGAACTGGGATGTAACTGGGGTGCCTGGTTGGCTCAGCCAGTGAAGTGTCTGCATTCCACCCAGGTCATGATCTCAGGATCCTAGGATGGAGTCCTGCATCGGGCTCCCTGCTCAGTAGGGAGTCGCTTTCACTCTCCCTCTTGCTCTGCCCCTTTGCCCATTTGCGTGTTCTCTCTCTCTCTCTGTCTCTCTCTCCCTCTCTCTCTTTTAAAATGAATAAATATTTTAAAAGAAAGGAAAAGAAAAAAAGAACTGGGGTGTAACTCTCTCCGGAATCCCTGCCCCACGCTTGTGCCATCCATGTGGAACTATATCCTAGTCCCCAAGAAGTCTGTGGTCACCAGAATTACTAAGGAGGTTGGGGAAGGTAGGCAGGAAGGCAAACGAGGGGAAGGGGCTGGAAAGTCAGACCTCCGGAGAGCTTCCGCACCTCTCCCCAGGCCAATGCTGCAGCTGCTGCCCTGGACAAGAAGCAGCGGGTCTTTGACAAGATGCTGGCCGAGTGGCAGCAGAAGTGTGAAGAGCTGCAGGTGGAGGTGGATAGTTCGCAGAAGGAGTGCCGCATGTACATGACAGAGAGTTTCAAGATCAAGACTGCCTACGAGGAGTCTCTGGAGCACCTTGAGTCTGTGAAGAAGGAGAACAAGACTCTGCAGGGTGAGTCTGAGGCGGGGATAAAGACACAGGCAGGGCCTCCCTCCTCCCAAGTGCATGAGAGGTTTGAGCTCCTGGCACGTAGTAGGTCCCCGATAAATCTGCCTGGCTGGCAAACACCATGTAGAAGCACTCAGGCACTCAGCAATAGGACTTCAAGCAGGTGAGTTACTTGACTGTTCCATGCCTCAGTTTCCTCCCCTGTAAGTTGGAGAGATATTGCCTTCCTTATAAGGTGGTTGTGACAATGAAACATAATATGTGAAATCTTCAGTCAGTAGATTTTGTGTATTGAGCCTTTCCATGTACATAACATACATACACATGTAAGATTTCTTACATATAGGAGGCCTTGGGCTGAGATTTTGTTCTGTTGGATACTATTTGAAAAATGTTACTTATCTGTTGAAGATCACTTTGCCATACAGAGATCTGGCTGCATGATTTGCTTTTATGGCAGGTGTACATTTCTAACCACAAAATTGGTTGCACAAGGGATATCAATATTTTTATTTTCAAGAATGGTTTTTGGATCCCTGTTTTGCTGAGTAGCAAACAAAATCTCAGTCAATACAGGGTTTCCTTATTTCAGGTTAGGTGACTGATGTAGGGTCACTGCAATGCAAAGGGTAGAAGCAAATGGTCCCAGACTGTCCCCAAATCTGCCCAAGGTCCTGGTCCCTCCCTGGAGAGCTGTCAGCTTACAGGGGAGAATCATGAGAGCCCAGCATTTGAGGTATGAAGGCTCTGCTTTTGTAACCTCGAAAGTCTAAGTACTAAAGGACTTGAATATAAGTACATGAGTTAAGTTTGGGGAGGAACAACCAAAACACCCAAATCAAGGTTGCTGGACTAGGAGAGGACAGAAAACAGGAGGGAGGTGATAATGAGGCACTGCTGAGGGTCCCTGCCAATGGTCTGGAGCCCTGCCTCCTCCCCTACCCACTCCATTCCCCACCCCCATCCTCTGACCAGCTTCTGGTGCAGATGATAAAACTCCCAGGTAACCTAGGGGTTAAGAGCAAGGGAATATGCACCTCATGTGGCAGGTGAAGCATAGGTGAGAAAAAAAAGCCTTTAAAGTACCTCCAGACTGGTGGGAGCCACAAAGGAAAGTGACTGAGCAGCCTGCCTAGGCTGAGAGAGTGTGAAGCAGCATCACAGCGTTCCTCATGGTCTCAGAGCAGTGCAGTGGGGAATGTTCTAGAAACAGCCATTATGTTCAAGGACAGGTGACGGGAAGCTATGTGGGCTACAGGTGTGTCTATGATGCCAGCACAGGTGGACACCAACAGCTGAGACTTAGATGATGTCACCAGTGCTCTCCAAACCCCACCTGGAATTTAGAAACCCAGGTGGGGAGACCTTGCATTAAATGAGATTTCTCTGAACTCAAGAGGGCTTGATGTAGAAATGGAGTTTTGTCATGAATTAATCAGGACAGTTACATTTCCTGGACACCTCTGGTTGTGGGCTGTTTTGTGACTGCTCCAAGGTGCTGTAAATCCCTCAGAGTTCCTCTGGGTGGGCAACAGAGAGGTCTCCCAACTGAGGAAGATAAGAAAGGCTCTAATCCTTTTCTTGTGAGGTTTTCAGACCTGGTGGTAGGGAGGCAGAGGGGAAAAGGGGCTCCCTGAGAGAAGAATGCCCTGAGTGTAGGCTTCACAGGCCCAGGGAGTCCTGGGCACTGGTCCCAAAGCTGCTCTGTGCTTGCCTGCTCTTCTCTGGTCCTCAGCCTCCCATCTATAAAATGAGGAACTTGAACCCCCTGTTCTCCAATGTCCAAGCCCTGATGCTTCATGAGTCTATGACGTGGAGTCTATTGCTTCTCTTTAGAAACAGTGAAGCTAGGATTGCCTGCTTCTACCCTGACATAGGAATGTCTGTGCCACATGCCATGGCCCTGGGATGCTGGTGGTCCTCATATGCCTTACTGATGACAATATTCCTTTCTTAGAGGAGATAAAGGAACTGATTGATCAGCTGGGTGAGGGAGGACGGAGTGTGCATGAGCTGCAGAAGTTGAAGAAAAAATTGGAGATTGAAAAGGAAGAACTCCAGGTGGCCCTGGAGGAAGCTGAGTCTTCCCTAGAGGTAACTATGTGGCCATCACCTTGGAGGCTGGGTCCTTGGCCAGGGACCACGCACCTACTTGGCCAGAAAGGCTGATGTTTATATTCCTGGCAGGTTGAAGAGAGCAAAGTGATTCGAATTCAGCTGGAACTGGCTCAGGTTAAAGCTGACATTGACCGGAGAATCCATGAGAAAGAAGAGGAATTTGAAGCTACAAGGTATGGGGCTGAGGCATGGGAGGCTGATTTTAGGCAGCATGATGGAGTAGAATCCAGAAACTCAGGCCTCTGCCACCCATTAGTCATGTGACCCTGGACAATTTAGGTGAATACTTTGAAATATAGTACATTAGTGATCACAAAACCCCATGAGATAATGATCAATAATAATAATAGGGATGCCTGGCTGGTTCAGCAGTTGAGCTTCTGCCTTTGGCTCAGAGTGTGATCTCGGGGTCATGGGATTGAATCTCACATCAGGCTCCCTGCAGGAAGCCCATTTCTCCCTCTGCCTGTATTTCTGCTCTCTCTGTGTGTCTCTCATGAATGAATAAATAATATATTTAAAAATAATAATAATAATTCAAAAGTGGACCAAGGACTTGACTAGAAATTCCTCCAAAGAAAATACACAAGTGGCCAATAAGACATGGAAAGCTGCTCACTGTCTCTAGTCATTACAGAAATGCAAATCAGAACTACAGTGAGATACCACCTCATACCTATTAGGATGGCTACCATCCAAAACAGAAAATGACAAGTGTTGGCAAAGGACATGGAGAAACTGGAACCCTTGTGCACTGCTGCCAGGAATGTAAAATGGTACAACTGCTGTGAAAAACAGTATAAAGGCTCCTCAAAAAAATTAAAATAGAATTAACATGATCCAGCAATCCTCCTTCTGGGTATCTACCCAAAAGAATTGAAAGCAGGGTCCTGAAGAGGTATTTGTACACCCGTGTTCATAGCATTATTCAGAAGAGCTACAGCATGAAAGCAACCCAAATGTCCATTGGCAAGTGAATGGATAACAAAATGTTGACTATACGTAAAATGGAATTTTTTTTAAAGATTTATTTATTTTCTTTAAAGGTTTTATTTATTTATTCATGAGAGACACACAAAGAGAGAGAGAGAGAGAGAGAGGCAGAGACACAGGCAGAGGGAGAAGCAGGCTTCATGCAGGGAGCCTGACATGGGACTCAATCCCTGGTCTCCAGGATCACACCCTGGGCCGAAGGCAGCGCTAAACCTCTGAGCCACCGGGGCTGCCCTAAAGATTTATTTGAGAAAGAGAGAGAGAGCGAGAGAGCGAGAGAGCATGCACAAGCGAGGAGAGGGGCAGAGGGAGAGGGAAAGAAGAAAGACTCCTTGCTGAGTGCAGGGCCTGATGCAGGGCTCCATCTTACAACTCTGAGATCATGACCTGAGCCTAAATCAAGAGTTGAACAGTCAACCTACCGAGCCACCCAAGCACCCCTATACAGTGGAATTTTATTCAGCCTTAGAAAGGAAGGAAATTCTGATGCCTGCTACAACATAAATAAACCTTGAGGACTTTATACTAAGTGAAAAAAGCTAGTCACAAAAAGACAGACACTGTATGATTCCACCTACAGGAAGTACTTAGAGCAGTCACAGTCATAGAAACAGAAGGTGGGGGCAGCCCGGGTGGCTCAGCGGTTTAGCGCCGCCTTCAGCCCAGGGTGTGAGTCCCGGGATCGAGTCCCATGTCAGGCTCCCCACATGGAGCTTGCTTTGCCCTCTGCCTATGTCTCTGCCTCGCTCTCTCTGTGTCGCTCATGAATAAATAAATAAAATCTTTAAAAAAAAATAGAAAGAAAGAAAAAAACAGAAGGTGGAACAAGAACAGTAGTTGCCAGGGGCAGGGGAAAAGAAGGATATGGGGAAATTTGTATCTAATGGGGACATAATTTCAGTTGCATAAGGTGAAACGAGTTCTGGAGATGGGATGGTGGCAAGGGTAGCACAGCACCATATATTTAATATATTATTAATATATTAATAATATTTATATAATAATAAATAATATTTATATTTAATAATATATTAAATATATTTAATAAACATTAAATATTTATTAATATTTAATATTTAAGTGCACATTGGACGGTGCACTTAATAACGGTTAACATAGGAAATTTTATGTAACGTGCATTTTCCCACAATAAAAAAATTAGGGACAAACCCTTCTGAGATAGGTGTAATTATCCTATAGCTTCCTCATCCCTGCTCTGGGGCATGGGGAAGCTTAATGAGATGGTAGATATGAATGTACATTATTACCTGCAAAGCCACACAGATACAAGTTATTATTAACATTCATGAACCCTTAGAGAACATCCACCACATCACAGAAAAGAACTGATTTGTTGGGGTGCCAGGGAGTGCTAGATTTGGAGATTTCATTTTAATCCAGTGTCCATTGTTGCTGCTTGAGGTTCTAAGAAACCTTTGGACTCAGCACTAGGTTTTAGTTTATAGAAATATGATTTGTTCGGGATCCCTGGGTGGCGCAGCGGTTTAGCGCCTGCCTTTGGCCCAGGGCGCGATCCTGGAGACCCGGGATCGAATCCCACGTTGGGCTCCCGGTGCATGGAGCCTGCTTCTCCCTCTGTCCAAATCCAAAACTGCTCTAAGAAATATGATTTGTTGTGATTCTGAGATGATCAACACATTTGCAACTATCCACATTGGCACCCTGCCTAAACTGCCTGTCTGAAATCTCCCCACACTGCAGCTTCCTGAATTTACGACATACCCCCACAATCACTCCTGAGGGCTGTAGGCTGAACCACTGGGGAGGAAAAGCCCCATAACTCTGCAGCCATCAGGCTAAACCTGACCCCCACCCTAAATATCTAGCTATGCCACAATGTGGTGTGTGTGTGTGAGTTTGCAACAGACTTGAGATATAATTTATACACAGTTCACCCATGGCAAGGGCAAAATTGAGTGATTTTTATTTGTGCAATCATCATTACAATTTTAGAACATTTCATCACCCCTCGAAGAAACCCCATATCCCGTAGCAAACTGCTCCATTTCTCCCCATCACCCCCACTCCCAGCCATAGGCAACAACTAATGTAGCCAACAACTTTCTTTGGACTTGCTTATTCTGGACATTACATATAAGTGGAATCATACAATATGTGGCTCTCTGTGACTGTCATCTTTCAGTAGAATGTTTTCAGGCTTCATCCATGTTGAAGCATGTGTCAGGAAGTATTTAATTCCTTTTTATTCCTGAATAATACTCCATTGTTTGGGAAGATCACATTTTGTTTATTTATTCATCAGCTGATAGACATTTGTGTTGCTTTCACCTTTTGGCTACTGTGGGTAAGTGTCCCTATGAACATTCATATACAAGTTTTTGCACGGATCTAGGTTTACATTTCTCTTGGATATATATGTACCTAGGAATAGAAATTCTGGTCATATGTTAATGCTATGTTTAACTTTTTGCAGGACTGTCAGATTCTTTTCCAAAGCAGTTGCACCATTGTACATTCTCAGTGCTAAGGACTATAGTTTCTCCAGATCTTCTCCAAAATTTATCATTATCTATTTTATCATAGCCATCTCACCGTGGTTTAGAATTGTATTTCCATTATAGCTAATGATGCCAAGCACCTTTTATGGAGAAATGTCTATTCTAGTCCTCGGCCCATTTTAAAAACTAGGTTGTTTGGGATGCCTGGGTGGCTCAGTGGTTGAGCATCTGCCTTTGACTCAGGTCGTGATTCCGGGGTCCTGGGATCCAGTTCCACATCAGGCTCCCTGCGGGGAGCCTGCTTCTCCCTCTACCTATGTCTCTGCCCTTCCTTTCTCTGTGTCTCTCATGAATAAATAAATAAAATCTTTAAAAAACAAACTAGGTTGTTTATGATTGAGTTTTAAGATCCCGGGACGCTGGGATCATGCCCTGAGCCAAAGGCAGACACTCAACCGCTGAGCCACCCAAGTGCCCCCCTTAATTTTTTAAAAAAAGATTTATTTATTGCTGGGCGCCTGGGTTACTCAATGGTTGAGCGTCTACGTTTGACTCAGGTCATAAACCCAGGGTCCTGGGATCGAGTCCTGCATCCCGGGACCCGCAGGGAGCCTGTGTCTCCTTCTGCCTATGTCTTTGTCTCTCTCTGTGTGTCTCTCATGAATAAAGTCTTTAAAATTTTTCATTTATTCCAGAGAGAGAGAGAGAGAGAGACTGAGTGTACAAATCAGGGGAGGGGTAGAGGGAAAGGGAGAGAATCTCAAGCAGACTCCCAGCTGAGCAAGGAGCCTCATGCAGAGCTCCATCTTGGGACGCTGAGATCATGATCTTAGCCAAAATCAAGAGCCACCCTGCCTTATCACTTTCTTAATGATCCTCTGAAGCACAAATGTTTTTAATTTTGATGAAGTTCAATGTATTTTTTTTCCTTGGTAGCTTGTATTTTATTTTTTAAGGTTTTGTTTATTATTTGAGAGAGCTAGCATGAGAGAAAAAGAGAGCAGAAGCAGAGGAGAGAGGTAGAGGGAGAAGATTCTCTACTGAGTAGGGAGCCTGGCATGGGATCTGAGCTGAAGGCAGATGTTTAATGGATTGAGCCACCCAGGTGCCCTGGTAGCTTGTATTTTAGGTGTCATATCTAAAAACCCATTGCCTAATCTAGTCACAAAGATGTCTACTTATGTTTCCCAGATTAGGTAAGAGTTTTATAGTTTAGGCTCTTACATTTAGGTCTTTGATGCATTTTGAGTTAATTTTTATAGAAGGTGTGAAAGAGGGATCCGACTTTATTCTTTTGCATGTGGATATCCAGTTGTCTCAGAACCACTTTCTGAAAAAAACTGTTCTCTCCTTGTTGAATGGTCTTAACATCCTTGTTGAAAATGAATTGACTGTAAATATAAGGGTTTATTTCGGGATACCCAATCCAATTCCATTGATCTATAGGTCTATCTATATACTAGGACCACAATATCTTGATTACTGTAGCCTTGTAATAAGCTTTGAATTTGGAAAGTGTGAGTTCTCCACTCTACTCTTCTTTTTTCAAGACTGTTTTGGTTATTCTGGGTCCCTTGAATTTCTATACAAATTTTAAGATCAGCTTGTCAATTTCTGCAAAGAAGTCAGCTAGGATTTTGATAGGGATTGCAGTGAACCCCACCTTAGCAATATTAAGTCTTTTGATCCATGAACATGGATGTCCTTCCATATATTTAGATCTTCTTTAAATTTTTTCAACATGTTTTATAGTTTTTCCTTGTATTCATTTTTTAAATCAAAGTGAATCAAAATTTTGTCCCCTTTTGAGACTGTCAAGATACCTTCTCCAATCTAGAAATTGAATACATCTTAAAGTGCTGCAAATCCAGTCATGTGCAAGCACATAGAAGGTGTTCAGGGGTGAAACAGAGGTGAATATACTATGGGACAGGTGACAGGATCTTTGCATGCTATCCATTTATTTCCCTCAATGAAAAAATATTTTTGTGTGTGTTTCATTACCTCCTCTGGTCCCTTTCTATGAAAGGAGATTAACACAGCTTATCTGAGGGCTTTATGAAAATGTTCATTATGTTGATTATGATATAATTAAACATAGTAAATACAATCAACTGATGACTGCTAAATCTAATTTGTATGGCCAAAGCTCACATGTTGTAATTTTTAAAACAGGCTAGCATTTGGATTTAAATCCTGGCTCCATTGCAGGCTAAACCTCTGGCATGTTTTTGTCATCTTAGAGCCTCCGTTTCCTTACAAGGCTATTTTGCATATTACATGAATTGAGATCCCAAAAAATATGTGGTAAACATTGACCTGTTTCTTTTCCCAAATCACAATGCTCCCCCACTCACATGTTTAAGGGGAGATAGAATTTAATTTCAAATATGGTTGCCATGTCCATGTTGATGCTCCCACACCTCTTACCTAGGGAGGCTTAGCACAGCCTGACCAGCGGGCCGAGCATGCCAAGGTCTTCTCTGTTTGGACTTGCAGGAAGAACCACCAGCGAGCAATCGAGTCCTTGCAGGCCAGCCTGGAGGCAGAGGCCAAGGGCCGGGCAGAGGCACTGAGGCTCAAGAAGAAGATGGAGACAGACCTGAATGAGATGGAAATCCAGCTGGACCATGCCAACAAGAACAACAGCGAGCTTGTAAAGACATTGAAAAGGCTGCAGCAGCAAATCAAGGTAGCAACCTGGGAGGAGGAAGAACTAATCACAAAGTAAGCCATTGCCCAGCCTGCAGGCTTCTGGGAAGCTATATACATGTCTGCAGCTTGGATGGAAGCATGGATGTGAAATGTGGGGTGGCTGGCAGTCCAGGGAGCAGGAGACTTGGGGGCTGCATAAACGAGAAGCCCTAATCACCAAAGTCCATATCCTGGATGACTGAAAAGAGGGAGAAAAAGAGGAAGACAGAATGTTGGTCCTGTCTTGGTTTTTAAAACCATATCTGACTTATTATAAGTGAATTCAGGCACAGAAAAATACAGGACATAATACACCCCATATATCCACCACTCGCCTTAAGACATAAACACAAATAGAGTTGAAACCTTCCTTTATCCTTCTCTGTCATTGGGCTGGTCTTTCAAGCATCTGTAGCTGGATCTATGCATTCAGCACATATTTGTTGGATATTTGACCAGTCTAAGCACTGCATTAGGTGCTAGGGGTATAAGAATAGCCACAAAAAATAAATTAATTAATTAATTTTATTAAATAGTAAAAAATAAATTAAAAAAGAATAGCCACAACAAACAGACATCCCTGCAGAAAGACAATAAACAACAAATAAATAAAACTGTAGTATTAAAAAAGGTGATAAATGCTCTGGAAAAATAACAGAACCAGGAGAAAGGAGAGACGGATTAGCCAGCAGGGATATAATGGTCAAGGTCATGGAGGAAGGCCTCCATGAGAAGGCCCTGCTGGAAACACCAGGTGCTCTGTCATCAGAAAAGGCTTGACCTCATGCTAACCGTCCACTAGACAAATCCTCTAGACACCGGGGTCCTGGCCAGCTAAGCTTCAACCTGTCCCCAAGGGCAGGTCTACACCTCACTGTCTCTTCCTCCATGGCCTCCACCTTCCCAGTCCTACCCCAGCACCCCGCTGAGCCCGGTCCATAAAGGTCACAGCACTCTCAGGCCCAGCCAGCCCCAGACTTGCCAGGGCCCAACAGGTGGGCTCAAGCCAGGTCCTCTTGACCCCCCCAGGACCTGCAGGTCCAGATGGATGAGGATGCTCGGCAGCATGAGGAACTGCGGGAGCAATACAACCTACAGGAGCGGCGCCTGAGCCTGCTGCAGACAGAACTGGAGGAGGTGCGCTCAGGCCTGGAGGGCAGCGAGCGCTCCCGCAAGCTGCTGGAGCAGGAGGTGGTGGAGATCACCGAGCGGCACAATGAAGTCAACATCCAGGTAGGATGGCAGCTTGCTGGCAGTGCTATGCAGACTCATGCTTGGGGTACCAGAATGGTGCCCAAACCTAGTGGGCACCCTTCAGAACTTCAAGGCAGATAGAATGTCTCACTTGGGACATTCTCAGAACACACCTGCAGAGACTTCACTTGTTATGGCAGGAACCCTGTAACATAAATCTTAACCATATTCAGTGCACACATAGAGGGTGAACTACATGCATGATGTTGTCCAGAGCTTTCAAACATTCCCAGACTTTCCTCTGGGGATTCTGATCCACGGGGTCTCTGGTGGGACTCCAGAAATCTAAACTTGTAAATCCAAACTCCTCAGGAGATTCTGATGATTTAGCCAATTTTAAGGATCACCATTATCTTCAATGTAACCAAGGACAGAACTTCAGAACTGGAAGGGATCTAGAATATTGCAAAGTCTGACTTTCATTTTACAAATGAAAAACTGTGACCCAGAGAGTTGAATCCATGGTCAACAATGGGGACTTCCATCTATTGCCAGTGGTAACACCAGTGCTGCTTATGATATAATCCTTTACAAGCACAGCTTAATTCTTACTTAGCATCTTACGTGAATTCACCAGAAGAAAAAATGTGTATGGGACATATAGGGATTGCAACCCCATTGTAGAGAGAAGATCAAAGCTTAGAGGTAAAGAATTTATCCACATAGGTGGCAGTACTAGGGCGTGAACCTGGGTTTTCCCAGCTCTGAGTTCAGGATTGTTCAAGAGCTGCGACCCACCCCAGGCCTAAATGACATTATTCTTGGGCTCCTTGTGACACAAGTTCTCCTCTAAAACCAAGAGCAAAATGCAGGGAGAGACCCTACTCCAAGCAGGGAGCCCAGGGCCATTTCCTGTTGGGGGGTTTGGAAAGTGTGTCTGGGAGAGGGTTGTTTTTCCTTCCTGGATCCAGCAAGGGCTGTGCAGACTTCTGGCTCACAGCGATGTCTTCATTTTCTCCTTCAGAACCAAAGTCTCCTTGTAGTCAAGCGCAAGCTAGAGTCAGATGTCCAACGCATCTCCAGTGAACATGAGGAGCTCATCAGTGAGTTCCGCTCGGCCGACGAGAGGGCCAAGAAAGCCATGACTGATGTAAGTGTGCACACTCCCTGGTGTTGGTGGAAAGGGACCTGGGCACTAAGGCCAGGCTGCCTGCTGAGAACCAGGCCACCCTTGGAAGGGAAGCCCACCCTCTCCCCTCAAAGGTCACTGTGCTAGCGCCTTCCTGGGAGGGCTGTGGGCCTTCCTCTGGGGAGTCTGGAGGATTCTCTGAAAAGCCAAACACATGAAAATAAGGAATAATTACAAGCTACACATGACCATGGGAGAGATCAGAGCTTGAGGCCAGGTGCATGGGTCAGAGGAGCCATTGAAAATGGGCTTTTGTGGATAGACCTTGTGGCAAGGAGGAGCATTCAAATAGCCTTGAGGAGAGCATTAATGAAAGGAGTATCGTTTGGGTGCTCACACGACCCTGAGTGGCAGACACCATGTACCCCACTTTAAAGATGAAGAAGACCCATCTTCAAAAGGGACCCATCTTCAAAAAGATTTTATTGCCAGGCTCCTTGCACTTGACTGAAATGCCAGGAGCTCAGGAACACTGCTGGTCTTATATGGTGCTGTGTCTGGAGAGCACAGACCCATACTCAGTATGCAGATCCTCTGTGAATATTTATGGAATGAATACAAGAATGAGAGGGTAAAATGACTTGCTGAAGGCCGCACAGGGGCTGGATGTAGACCCTCATCTTCCTCCTCCATTTCTGTGCTTTTCCCACCCTCTGTGCTGTGTGCCTCATAGAGGAGACAGCAAAGAGTGGCTGGAGAGCCCCAGGCCATGCTTCTCCCCTCCCACAGGCCGCCCGCATGGCAGAAGAACTCCGGCAAGAGCAGGACCACTGCATGCACCTGGAGAAAATCAAGAAAAACTATGAGATCACCATCAAAGACTTGCAGGCCAAGATGGAGGAAGCTGAGCAGCTGGCTCTGAAAGGAGGGAAACGCACAATCATGAAACTGGAAGCCAGGGTAAGGATGCCCCTGAGCTGAGCCTGGAGAGAGAAAGGGGAGACGTGACTGGGCAGGGGCCTTTTCCCAAAAGACGCCATGCCTGGCACTTGATGAGGGAATGGGTTATTCAGATGCTAGGACGGAATAGGAAATTGAGACAAGAGCTGTAATTTATTTATATAAAGGTTTCTCCTCCTTTTCCCTGTCATCTTTTCCTCAGAATGTGCTCCACCCCCAAGCAGGGCAGGTCCCAGGATTCTTCCTCCATCTCTGTTCCTATTCTCTTTCCATCATTGTTCTTCCCTATTACTAACAACAAGCCTTAGCCTTCACCCTTGGGGTGGCGGAGCTAGACGGGCCCAGGAGGTTTGGTCACCTTGTCCAGCCCCTATCTCCCCTACTTCCCAGAGGAAGATACCTGAGGCTCAGGAAAGGGACCCATCTAACAACCACAGCAGGTGTATGAAAGGCAGAACCACCTGACCCTCCTGTCCAGGCCTTGCCGGCCCTCTTCTGGGGAGGAAGTGGACATGGCAGCTGTGATATCCCCCAACCCAAGACCACTGAGCTCCCAAGTTCAAAAACCTGCATTCCCTCAGCCACGTTCCTCTCTTCTCCCCTCAGATCAAGGAACTAGAGACAGAACTGGATGGTGAGCAGAAACAGCATGTGGAGACAGTCAAGACACTGCGGAAGAATGAGCGCCGCCTCAAGGAGCTGGTCTTCCAGACGGAGGAGGACCACAAGACCAACCAGCGCATGCAGGAGCTGGTGGAGAAGCTGCAGAACAAGCTGAAGGTCTACAAGCGGCAGATTGAAGAAGCGGTAGGTGCTCGCCGCATGTCTCTAATATACTCTCCCTCCCCAGCCCAGGTCTCAAGACTTGGTTAGAAAGAACCACAGGGAAGGAATCAGGTATTGGCCAAAGAATGACCCCCATGAGCTCCATGTTCATGGCACTTCATTCTCGCTATCATGTTGGAAGAAGACCGGACACTACCCACAGGAGCTAAGAACATGTAGAAAATGCAAATATCTCCTAAGAACATCCAAACTAAATCAGGTACTCACTGCAAGGTGTGCTCTAAAACTGGGGAAGGTCTTAGCTGCCTTCATCCTACTTCCACTGCCACCTATGGCCTTTGCCAGGATAACTTCTCTCTCCCGCTCATACTGTTAAACACAAGACCCTTCCCTGATTTGATCCTCCCAACACGAGGCAGGAAGAATGATATTTTTAGTCCATTCCACAGGTGAGGAAATAGCCCAGGGTGGGATATTTATGTCATGTTAGTAAATGTTAAAATCCAAATGGTCAGCAAATGATGGCTTCAAGTCTCTATCCTATGCCATACATCCACTAACCAGCACCAACCACCCCTCAACCCCCACCCAACATAGAAATTTGACCTTGCCACTGTTCACTGCCAATTCTGGGGCTACCACATTGAATCCACCAGCCACTCACACAACCAATGCCTTTCCCAGAAAGCTCAATAAAGACCAGGCTGTGGTTAATATGGTTCTAACCCAAACAGCACTATGACTCTACTGGGGAGACAAGGGGATGGGAGATGTGTGGGAAGGGCTAGGGAAAGCACTAAATCCCCATCTTTCATAGTGGGGCACCACTAGCTGATGCCTAAAACCACAAATTATAGAAGCACCAATAGAGCACATTTTATTTAGAGATACAGATGTCAAGGACAAAACAGAATTAGCTGAAAGTATTGAAAGACTGAATTCTTACATGTCTATGTAAAACCAATTATGCACATTTAACCAGAAAAGGCCAGGTTTACACTATGTTTTCCACCATGCCTTTGTCACAGGAGGAGCAGGCCAACCAGACCTTGGCTCGCTACAGAAAGACAGTGCATGAGCTGGATGATGCCGAGGAGCGGGCCGGCATGGCGGAGACTGCCCTGAACAAGCTGCGCACCAGACACCGCGTGGCTGGCAAAGGCATCACCTCTGTGGAGATCATTCAAGTGTCCAAGACAGGGTCCTCCAAAACCCTTTCTGAGGAATGAGGTTCTCCTTGTTCCAGCCTACAGCCAGTAGGTGTGGCAATGCCCATGCTCTAAGTTTACCTTCTCTGCTCCTGCTTTGTTCCTTCCAATTTCCATGCTTCCTGTCTGCCACACCCTGATCTCATGCAGTGGGAATTCCTAAGTTCCTGTCCCTTCAGCTGCAACACTCCCTCTCTGCATTCTCAAAGCCCTCAGGCATGGTGCTATCTGTAACACAAGTGCTAGTGGTCATGATGCTCCCCCATTTGGGTAGAAGCTCTTTGAAGGCAGGTGCCATGCCTGATGCCACTTGACACAAGGCCTGGCAGAAAGGCGCTAATGCTGGTTTTCACTGGAGAACCTTAGGGATGTTTACAAGCGTATAGGTGTGTATTCATCTTTCACATCCCCACAATATCTTTATTCTCGAGGATTTCATCAATACTGGTTGAATTTGGATTTCTTACATTAAGGAAATAATAGTAGTAGTAGTAGTAGTAGTAGTAGTAGTAGTAATAGTTGCAGTGACAATTTCTAAGCACCACCTACAGGGGGACAATGTAAAATAGTCCTTTATTCTTTGATTCAGAATGAACTGAGAAAAAAAATATAGGAGATAAATATATAAAAGTCAAAACGTTAGTTTTATTATAATTCTAGATTAAGAATTTAATAGGTATCCAACCTGGGCATCCTTTTTTCCACTCCAGAATTAAAGGTACCTGCAGAACTGAACAACCAGAGCCCTGCTCCATAAGGAGCAACTCCTACTCCAAGGGGAGGGATAACTAGAACTCATCACCCCTATAGGCAGATCCAAAAGGAGAGACTACATGGGGTTAATCCCTTCCTCCCTGCTTTCTTCTTCAAAACACAGGACAAATCACTCCTCTTCCCATGAGAGGAGCAAGGGAAAGATGAGGAGAAAGGGGAAGAACATAATTTCAGAGCAGTGGTTCCCCCAAAAGGTGGTCCTTTGACCAGTAGCAACATCAGCATCACCTGGGAAATTGTTAGAAATGCAAATTCCTATGCTCCATTCCAGACCTGGTGAATCAGAAGTTACTGGAAGAGGGCCCAGCATCTGTGGTTTGACCAGTGATCAGATGTATGCTCAGGTATATTAGAACGAGTGCTATAGCAGGAATCTCCCCTTACAGAAACACAGAGCCAGGGAACAGAAATTTCTCCTTTTACCACACCTAGGTATATGGTAATGTTTTTCACTAACTTATTTATCCTATAGTAAGGAGATATATAAATATTTCCATTTGTCAGGTGAGAAAAATGAGCTCAGAGAAGTTCAGTGACTTGCTCATGGTCATACAAGCCTGGTGCTATGGAAAGGCAAGCTGTCTTTTCTTTTAATTACTATGGAGATGAATAGGGCTGCCCTCTGTTTAGAATTAAGCAGGACAACTCAAGATCAAGGACTTGGTTTAGGTTGGGAGGAATGGGGCTGAAGTCTTAGTATACCAATGGTCCAATCTCCATGGATTATGGGAATTTTGTTCTGGCCTTGTGTTCAAATATCCAGATGGGGGGCACCTGGGTGGCTCAGTGGTTGAGCATCTGCCTTCAGCTCATGTCATGATCCCAGGGTCCTGGATTGAGTCCCATATCAGGCACCCCACTGGGAGCCTGATTCTCCCTCTGTCTAGGTCTCTGCCTCTCTGTGTCTCTCATGAGTAAGTAAAATATTTTTTTAAAAAAATCCAGATGGATTAGCCCCCCAATGAGGGTAAACTTCCCCACTCACTTATAGCTCCCTCTCAGTACTGGATCAGGTCGAGTTTTAGTCCAAAGTGATAACCCCATTGACTTTTGAATTCAAGCTGAGCCTTTTCTTACCATTTGCTTAGGAAGGAAACAAAAGATAGGAGACAATCTTTTTCCTAATTCTCTAATTTTTAATAATGATTAGCTCACGACGTGAAGGAAACCACAGGCTTGTCTTTGGATGAATACTACAACTAATGTATAACCATCTCCTTTCTGGGCAAAAACCTGAAAGGAGTCCCTTCTGTTGAACTCTCATTTTGGTAGGGGTGACTTGGGAGGCTCCCTGTACCACCCAGACTCAGGAGGTCCTTCTAAGTCAGCCTCCAGGATTTGCCATCTTATGAAACAGATCCCCTGCCCTGCCTTGGTGACTGTTTATTTCTGGGGCGCTGATCTTGGTCCAACTGCTCTGTCTCTAAACCATGAGGCCATGGGCCTGCTAACAGCATCCAGAGGTGATGAGGCTCTTTTATCCCATTTCCCCTTGTTGCCGTCAGCAGCCATGAAATGTCTTAAGCAAACTAGTATGAGTCAACACTGAGCCAAGACCCCACAAGAGTTTAATTTTCCAAAGTGGTTTTATATTCAGTCCCACAAATATTGACCAAGCTCTGAATATGGGCTAGGTCTGGACTTTGAGATACAGATATGAAAAATGAGTAAGAAAGAATGTCCTGGCCAGCCCGGGTGGCTCAGCGGTTTAGCATCGCCTTCAGCCTGGGGTGTGATCCTGGAGACACGGGATCAGGTCTCGTGTCGGGTTCCCTGCATGGAGCCTGCTTCTCCCTCTGCCTTGTGTCTCTGTCTCTGTCTCTCTCTCTCTGTCTCTCATGAATAAATGAATAAAATCTTGAAAGAAAGAAAGAAGAAAGAAAAAGAAAGAAAGAAAGAAGAAAGAAAGAAAGAAAGAAGAAAGAAAGAAAGGAAGGAAGGAAGGAAGGAAGGAAGGAAGGAAGGAAGGAAGGAAGAAAGAAAGAAGAAAGAAAGAAAGTTAGTTAGTTCTCCCTCAGGGAGCTCAGAATCCGGTGGAGAGGTAAAAGCAAACATCAACACAAGGCTGTGAGTAAATGCTCTGTGATGCTGTGTTTGCATCTCACTGGAAAGGATCACAGGGAAGGAGTGACTGGTTTAACCTGAGGTGACTGGGTAGAGCAGCTCCATTGAGGAAAAAGTCTAAGAAATGTCTAAGGCAGTGCCACTCAATGAGTGGTCCCTGTTTGTTACTTGCCCAAAACAACAAAAGTACAGAAACTGAAAGGAAGTTTATAGAAATTTTTATATCAATCGTTACTGCCATGACATCCAAATGCATGATCAAAGTATTTTATAAATGTATTAGTTTCTTATATTAAGTAAAATAAATGAAAGAGAACAAAATTTTTAATGGAAATTGAAAAGAATAAGTAAATTGATCTCTCACCAGCTAGAGAAGGAAAGAAAGGAACTCCAGACAGAAGACCCAACATATACCAAAGTGCAGAGGCTGGATTCTTACAAGGGAACAGTGTGACCAGGGAAGAGGAGCTCAAGAAGAGGGGAGAGTGCTGGATGTGGTGGGAGATGAAGCTAGCAGGACATGCATGTGTGAGGCTCTGAAGGGCCCCTCTGGGTACAAGTAGTCCATAATTTCTCTAAGGAAATCTTGTTAATTTTTAAAATCCATGTGTGGAATGTGACGAGCAGTGGCTTTTCTTTCTTAGGAAGACTTATCACAATGGCAAAACAAGACTGTGGGTCCCCCATGAGACCCCACAGGCCAGCTTGTGGTGAGCACTGTATCCCAGGGGACCACACTCCAACCCTCTTGATGGCCTGTATGGAGTCCAGGCCCAGTTGGGTACCCCAGACCCAAAGGTGTCTCTAAACCTTCACAACCTCACACAGAATTAACTAGCTATGACCCAATAATGGTGTCCATTATGAGAAAGGAAGCCTGTACAGCTGTAGCCCAGGCATTTTGGGGACACCATCTCTCTAGCAAGAAGGAGGCAAAGATGTTAGAACCCCCAGCTCTGTTCATAAGGATGTTTTTACCCTCTCTTTTTTTCTTCCAGGGTGACACAGATCTCAACAGCAGACCATTGAGAGGGAAAACATATGAAAATAGAAAACTGGATATCCTGAGAATGTTTACTATGCAAAAGGAAGCACAAGCCAGAAAGAGACAGGTGCTACGGAATAAAGATAGCTGTGGGGGAAAAGAGTCTGAGGATGTAAATACCCAGCCATTAGAGGAACTAAAATTAGTGTGTCTTCTCTGAGACTGCATCAAGCTGTGTAAGCACTTGGATAACAGTAACTATGGATCTGTTTTAGTTGAGATCCTACATGTTCATGTCAAAGACGGAATATGTAATGTCTGTGTGCCCTGGCTGTTTTCTACAAGCAATTCTTCATGTGGACAGTTTTAATGCCCTGTCCCAATGCAGCTTAAATAAAGAAACCTGAAAAATAGACTGGAGATTGTGTATTAGCAATGAAATTTTATTTTTATAAGGCTTGCGAATCCAAGGGAAATTTTTATAATATGTCAGAATTCTGTTTTACTCCTATATTCTAATTCACAGGCTTACATCTATTGGAAACCATGAGAACTATGCAGTCTTGGTAAGGTTCACTGCAAATTTGAAAGGGTAGATCAAAGATATGAAGACTATCAAGGTTTCATCACGCTGAGAAAACTATAGAATCCCTGAATGGATGTTATAGGCTCCATCCAGGCTAAAGACACACAAGGCCCCCACAGGCTCTCTACCTCAGCATCTCCCAAGATGTTCAGACACAGGCAAGCTTTTCCTTGAATTAAGATTTAAGTTCTTCCTTAAATCAAGCTGAGACCTTCCCCCTGGCACCATCTACTTTTTAACCCTGGTTTTGATACCTAGACCTTGCAGAAGGTCGTCAGTGGGAGATAGTTCTCATGACCCTCTAAGACTTCTCTTCTCCAAGGCTGAATATTCCTGGGTCTTTCAACCTTCCCAAGTGTGAGAGGGTTTGTTGTCACCTTTAATATCCTAGACCCCGTTCCTCCCCTCACTTTCCTAGTCTTTGGAGTGCAGGATTGGAGGAGACAGCACCATGAGGGCTCCCTGCCAGTACATAGCCCCCAGATCACACCTCTTCCTAGCTCTCTAGAAATGGTGTCTTCCCTTTGGCTTTAAGCATTCTGACCTCTCTCCAATGCCCTGGCAGAGAGAAAAATCATTGTTCAGCTGGTAAAGGAAGGGATGTTAACATGCCATTGTGACTCCCTCTCTCTCTCTCCACACTGCCCCATTTCACCCTTGTGATGGTTCTACACCGGTACCCACTAGGAACCATTGGGTTCCTTCTGTGCAAATGGATCAAATGTGAAGACACTGCCCTCTGGTGGTAGGGTCTCCAACTGCTTTGTGTGAATTTCCTGGGAGACACTAAGTCACAGAATCATAGAATTAAACATATTGGAATCTTGGGGCTCAAAGGGATATTCAAGTGTCTAGTCCAATTCTCAGCCAGTTGGAGATTCCCCTCCATAACATCTCTAAAAAAATTAATTCAACTTGGACCTGAATCCTTCCAGTGAAAAAGGGCAGCCCATTGCAGTTTTGACTGACAATCATGGTTCAAAATAAAATGGAGACAGAATATGTCTCCTTGTATTTTGCCCTCATTTTGATTTACTCTTTACCTCTGTAATTACATAAAATAAGTCTAATTCTTATACTTTGAAGTCAGACAAACATGGGTTCCACTTTCTCAGCAGTGGGACCGTGGGCAACTTAACCTATCTCACCACTTATTTTCTCAACCATTAAATGAGGAATAATAACAGTATCTGCCTCTTAGGAATGTGAAGTTTAAACAAGATAACCTGGCATAGAGCCTATTATGCACAACACTTAGACACTTGCCAAGTTTCTTCTAGCATTCTGTAGGACTTAACATTTCATCTCCCAAAGGAAGCTTGGCCCGGCTTGTCAGTCTGGCAGCCTACATCAAGAGACCTCTTACTAGAGAAATGCAAGGGGAATTCCATGAAGTTTTAAGACCTCATCATTGTTTCCTGGTGGATAGTCTATCCATGGTCTCCCCACATGTGGTGAATTTCAGAGCAGCTCCTCACTTTGCTGGATAGGGAGCAGGGGCAGAAGCAGATGTAAGTGGGCTTAGTGACTTGCCCAAGACCATTCAGTTAACAGCGACCTAAAAATTCTTCATTGAGTAGAATTAGGAAAGGCTTCTGATCCAGTATTTATAAGAACATGGATTTCATTTAGCCACATATGCTGTTTTTGCCTAAGGACATTATAATTTCAGAATGGCTTTAAGGCCTAAAAGGATATAATCTATGGCCTTAGAAAATAATAGCATTAATTAGTATGCATGAAGACCAAAATCAGGGCAGTGGCACCAGGTTCTGCAGAGTAAATGGAGCAAAGACTATTTAAATGGTTTTGCTAAACGTTTGGGACTAGCTTTCAAGGCTGCTAAATTTTGTATCACTGATTATTTTAACTGTATATTATTTCTTTCTGTATTCTTGATACTCTGCCATCTGAGGTCTCCCTGACTGAGGAGATATGCCTCTTCCAGAGCTTGCCGATTCTTATAGACAGCAAACGGCTTTCATCTAGACTAGCCAATCCAGAGTCCATACTCCAAATTATCTCCTCTGTTCTGCTTTTATATTCTAGGAGGCATTATTCTTCTGCCCTCATCGTCCCAGGGCCAGATACAAGACAATTAGGGACAGCTCCTGTACTCCAGAATCTACTGAAATTATTCAAACTAGCCAATCCTAAGCCTGCCTACCTTGTCTCACCCATTCCTTCCCAAAGAAACCACAGAAAAGACTTGTGTGCACACTTTCCCTTGCTCTTTCTGCCTGCTGGCCTATACTGGCATTTCTTCACATGGCCCTGAGTGGCATGACATGACATGCCTCCTTTATCTAGGGATGGGTCTGAGTATAAAAACTTCCCTCATGACAATCATTTCCATATCTGTATGTCTTACCACATCTGATTAAAAACAAACCCCAGGTACATTAAAAAATACTAATTATTGGGCAGCCTGGCTGGCTCAGCAGTTTAGCACCACCTTCAGCCCAGGGCATGATCCTGGAGACCTGGAATCAAGTCCCACATCGGGCTCCCTGCGAGCCTGCTTCTCCCTCCGCCTGTGTCTCTGTCTTTCTCTGTGCCTCTCATGAATAAATAAATAAAATCTATTTTAAAAAATACTAATTATCTTCCTCCTCCTTTCACATGTGAACCAACCCTGCAGCCCTGTACGGAAACCAGAAAGTCTGGATCTTCCCAAGGAGTAAACCTTTGGGGCTTCCAGAAATCATCACAAAGACCCCTTGACCTTTCCACCCATAGGCTACCAGGAATTGGGGCTGGAGATCTGTTGTGAAAAGGCCAATCTTGAGTTACAGTAAAATCACAAGACTGGAAGGAAACCTGCTGGCTATTAGAAGGGACTATTCTTCCCTTTACTTCCAGAACCCTGGCTTAGACTAACAAAAAATGTATCCTGCAGCTTTGGAGCATTGATTCCATAAAACTTTTTTTTTTCCATAAAACTTTTCTCTACACACATTTTAAAAAAATTCACAAAACTTTTATTTATTTTCTTTTAATATTTTATTTATTTATTCATGAAAGAC
This sequence comes from Canis lupus dingo, assembly GCF_003254725.2. Classification (NCBI taxonomy): domain Eukaryota; kingdom Metazoa; phylum Chordata; class Mammalia; order Carnivora; family Canidae; genus Canis; species Canis lupus. The sequence continues at coordinate 10,081,849 of NC_064248.1, read as the reverse complement.
AGAGAGAGAGAGGCAGAAACACAGGCAGAGAGAGAAGCAGGCTCCATGCAGGGAGCCCTACATGGGACTCGATTCTGGGTCTCCAGGGTCACGCCCTGGGCCGAAGGAGGCACTAAACCGCTGAGCCACCCAGGCTACCCAAAACCTTTAAATATAGGCAGCAAAATAGTAGCCAGGCATTTAGACCAAGGGGAAAAGTGTATTATAAGCATTAGGTTTAGCAATTAGGAAGGCCACCGTGGGAACAGGTACAAGAGAGACACTCACCCCCATTTTGGAAGATAAAGGAAGGCAGTCTGGGGAAAATCATGTCTTTGCTGAAGCCTAAGTATGAATAGGAGTCGCTCTCCCTCAAAGTGGAGGGGAGCATGTGGGAAGTGTAAGTGGGAGTAGGGAGGACCAGCTAAGAGCGTGCTTGGTGGCAGGTGGCAGCACATGAGCAACAGCTGCAGAGACATTCAATGATCTTACATGCCAACCCTGCATCACAGACAGTTTGGGAATTGAATTAGTTCAGTGTGAGAAACCCAGGTCTCCACCTTGCCACATCCTATCTTTCCACAACCATGTTTAAGACAGGAAAAGAAGGGGGCATTGGGTGGCTCAGTGGTTGAGCATCTGCCTTTGGCTCAGGTTGTGATCCCAGGGTCCCACAGAGAGCCTGCTTCTCCCTCTGCCTATGTCTATGCCTCTCTCTGTGTGTCTCTCGTGAATAAATAAAATCTAAAAAAAAGGACAAGGAAAAAAAAGACTTCTTCATCATCCTTTTGATCAGGGAGCATATTTATTCCTCCCTAGGAGACTTGAGTCCTGATTGGCAGAAATGGGTCACATGCCCATCCTTAAACCAATTAGCAGCAAATGGCAATGGGGTTGCCACCTAAGGCAAGGAACATTTGAGGCTCATTCCCAAGGTTAAGGAAGGGCCTGGTCTCCCTGACAGCCACCCAGACAAAAGTAGGGGAGTCAAGAGGGTAAAGGTGATGTGTGGACTGCTCGTCACATAGAGGACATGGTAAGAGATGAAGGTGACAGAGCATAGATACCTTGATGACTTGTTATGGAGTGTGGACTTTATTCGGAGGGCAAGAGAGGTTTGTCATAATTCAATTCAGATTATGTTTATTTGGGGCAGAGAATACAACATAAGCAAAGTTGTGTCCACTGCATCACACCAGAAGACACATGAGGTCAATGTGTGCCACTTTGTGATGTTGAGTTTGATCATTTGATTAGGGTGGTGTCCACCCCCACCAAAGAATATTCTATAAAATAATTGGTGCGGACTCTTTAAGACTGTCAATGTTGTGAAATGCAAAAAAAAAAGGGGGGGGGTAAGGAGTTATTTCATATTAGACTACAGAAACATGATAGTTAAATGCGGCAAATGATCTTAGATTGGCTCTAGGATCAAGAAAAAGAAATTGAAAAAAAAAAGTAAAAAAAAAAAAAAAGAAAAAAAGAAATTGAGGGGTGCCTGGCTGACTCAGTGAGTGGAGTGTGTGACTTGATCTCAGGACTGTGGGTTCGAGCCCCATGTTGGATGTAGAGATTACTTTAAAAAATTAAAAAAAAAATCGTTAAAGAAAAAAAGAAATTTCTGGAAAGAATATTATTGGTGAGGGACGCTTGGGTGGCTCAGCAGTTGAGCATCTGCCTTTGGCTCAGGGTGTGAACCCAGGGTTCTGGGATCGAGTCCCATATCGGGCTTCCTGCATGGAGCCTGCTTCTCCCTCTGCCTATGTCTCTGCCTCTCTCATGAATAAATAAATAAAATCTTTTAAAAAAAAGAATATTATTGGTGAAATTTGAATATGAACTTACAACAAACTTATGTATTACATAATTTTTATAATTAACTTATGCTAATTATTTTGATAGTAAATAATAATACTGAATTAATGTTAAATGTCCTCAATATGATTGTTATATTATGGTTATGTAAAAGAATGTCCTTGTTCTTCAAGATAAATACTAAAGTATTTAGGGCTGAAGAGTCACGATGTCTGTGACTTACAAATGGTTCAACAAATAGGGGCACCTGGATGGCTCAGTAGGTTAAGTGTCCAACTCTTGGCTCAGGTCATGATCTCAGGGTCTCAGAAGAGGCTCTGTGCTCATTGGAGAATCTGCTGGAGATTCTCTCTCTCCCCCTCTCCTTCCACCCCTCCCCCCACTTGTCTCTCTCTCTCTCTCTCAAATAAATAAATAAATCTTTAAAAAGGGAGGGAGGGAGAGGGTAAGGGGGGAACTGATGGATACTAGATGGAGGAACTCAGTGTCAGAACTACCAAAGGTCAGGAACAAAGTGAGACACACATCTGAGGGTCAGCAAGCTATGCACAGTCATTGGAGCTGAGAGCCCGTGTCTGATCACTTTGGGAGTGTGTGCAGAGGGAGGCAAAACTTGAGTTAATCAGCATTTGAAGTTCAGGCCCAGGGATCCCTGGGTGGCGCAGCGGTTTGGCGCCTGCCTTTGGCCCAGGGCGCGATCCTGGAGACCCAGGATCGAATCCCACGTCAGGCTCCCGGTGCATGGAGCCTGCTTCTCCCTCTGCCTGTGTCTCTGCCTCTCTCTCTCTCTCACTGTGTGCCTATCATTAAAAAAAAAAAAAAAAAAAAAAAAAAAAATGAAGTTCAGGCCCAGAGGCAGCAACCAAACAAGAACAGTTATGCTCATAAGTAAACCAGCCATTTCATTCCATGCTCTTCAAAAATATTCACCAGACTTGCAATTTTCTACAACTTTAAATTTGTTCCTGGAGAGACAATCTTTGTGTTGGTCAGCTTCCCTCCAGATGTAGAATTAGTTAACTTTTCTCTAACAGTTTCATTTGGATCTGTGACAAAAGAAGCAGCCCACAAATATATCTGAAATATAAGCAGACAAAAGCAAAGATATGCTACATACTACAATTAGAACTATAGTCATCCTAGGTTAATCCATTTCTGAAAATAAGTCTAAGGTCCAAGAAGCCTATTAGATTATTTTAAATGAGAAATAAGAATGCATGCACTGCCTGCCCAAAAATTCTAACCAGTTTCTCTAAATTATCACTTAAACCCTCTTAAATCGGGAACGGGAGTGGTGTCAAAAGTACTCAAACCAAAATAAACCAAAAAAACCCTTTTAAACCTATAAAACAAAACTCTCCAAAATTTCCGCATAATATACACATTTTACACGTTTACATGTATCATACCTAATTATTTAACACTTAACAAACTCCACAGTGATTACATTTGCCAGCAGTATGCAATGATATACATTATATTAGATGAGAATTAAATATTCCCTTAACCTGCAACAAACATACTGCAAAGCAAATAAACAATGTGATAATGTGTTAAAGATATATAATTAATGCAACACAATTTAGCAAAATGAAGTAGACAAATAGAGCAATTTTTAAAAATAATTACTTACCAAATGATTCTGGTAATGGAGAATTAGGGTGATGGACAACTCTCCTACTCCTGATAACTAGAAAAGTGGAAAAAATATACAAAGTATCTACTCAAAGATAAGAGAGAGCAATATGATAGTAAATACCAGGTCAAAATCCAAGAGAAAAGAGAACATCAGAGAATGAGCCTAGATTTTTGGACTCTGTGTGTGCATCTCTAATGAATAAATAAATAAATGAATAAATAAGAGACACACACACACACACAGAGATGCAGAGACATAGTCAGAAAGAGAAGCAGGCTCTATGCAGGAAGCCTGACGTGGGACTCAATCCCAAGGCTCCGGGATCACACGCTGAGCCAAAGGCAGATGTTCAACCACTGAGCCACCCAGGCGTCCCCAGAGTTGACATTCCTATTCAAGTCTGAAGGCCAGAGCAGCTGTACAACCAGAAAGAGCCAATGTTCCAGTTCAAAGGCTGTCAAGTGGGAGGAATTATCTCTTACTTGGGGGAGGTCAGCCTTTTGTTCTATTGAGTAGTAAATAGATGCCGCTATTGGATCATGCTCACTCACATTACAGAGGCAAGTTGCTTTATTCAGTCTACCAATCTGAAAGGCCAACCTCACCCAAAAACACCATCACAGAAAAACCCAGAATAATATTTGAGCAAATATCTGGACATCCCGTGGCTCAGTCAAGTTGACAAATAAAATTACCCATCACATCTGTGTTTTGGGATGGGACAGTAGGAGGGAGGATGAATTAGAAGATGAACATTCTTCTTAAGGATGGGAGCACAGCTTTGAGTCATCTGGAAAACCCAGAAAAATATCAAATCCTAAAAGTAGATTAGAGTGATCCCAGATTGCTGACATCCTCAGGCACTTGACAAATTTAAAATTAAAATCTTATTGGGGCAAAAATAAAATCATTTTAGGTGTCAAATTATTCTTACATAATTTTAAAATTAAAATATTAGATACAAAAAAATATTAGATACAACATAGATAACCAACCATATAAGAGGACAAGAATACAAAATGAGTCAAAATAAGAAGTTGGCAATAGAAACAGTCCCATAGGAACTTCAGAAAATGGCAAAAGCATGATATTTACTATAGAATTAAAATGTATGCCAAGAATAGCATATAATTATGGAGAAGAAGAATAATGGAATTAAGGTAGTCTAAGACCTTTGCAATATCCAGGAAGAGAAAGTACTAATCATTAGTTTGCTCTGTAGGACAAAAACCCTGAACTGCAGCCTTTGTTACTCTCTATGGTATAAATGCTCCCATGGTGGCTGATTTCAAGCTACCAACAAGAGGTTGCTGAACATGAATTTAGGAAAAGAGAGGCACAAGCTGTTCTCCTGAACCCACTGTGGCCCACTCCAGCACACCTCTAAATTAGTTCTTGAAAATGGAATTTAAAAAAATACAATCAATCCAAAAGAAGTCAAGAAAGGAGAGAGGGAAAAAAAGAGAATAGTCAGGACAAAAATAAAGCATATACTAAGATGATAAAATCAAATTCAAATATATTAGTAATTCCTGTAAGTGTAAATAGATGGATATTTCAGTTAAAAGATGAATATATTATAATCATAAATTGCAACTGCATGTTGTTTATGAGCAACACATCTAAAAGCATAAAGTAATAGAAAAATTGGAAGTAAAAAGAAAAAGAAAGATATACTAGTAGGCAAACCCTAACTCCCAAAAAGCTGGTATAGCTATATTAATATCAGAGAAGTAAATATTAAAAGCAAAAGCACTATAAGAAAGGAATATTCCGGAGCACCTGGATGGCTCAATTGGTAGCCCACGGGACTCTTGATCTGAGGGTTGTGATTCAAGCCCCACAATGGGTGTATAGCTTATTTAAAAAAAAAAAAAAAGTAGAGAGAATGCCATGGTGGGTCAGTCAGTTAAGCATCTGACTCTTCACTTAGGATCTGGTCATAATCTCAGGGTGGTGAGATTGAGCCTGCAGTCAGGCTCCCCACTCAGCGTGGAATCAGCTTCTCTCCCCATCCCTCTACCCCTCCTCCCACTCATGTGCATACATGCTTGCACTCTCAAATAAAGAAATATTTTTTAAAGGAATATTTCAGGGGGATCCCTGGGTGGCTCAGTGGTTTAGCACCTGCCTTTGGCCCAGGGCATGATCCTGGAGTCCCGGGATCAAGTCCCGCATCGGGGTCCCCGCATGGAGCCTACTTCTCCCTCTGCCCGTCTCTGCGTCTCTTTCTCAGTCTGTGTCTCTCATTAATAAATAAATAAAATCTTTTTTTAAAAAAGGAATAGTTCATAATGGTACATCCAACTCATAAAATATAACAATTCTATAACATAGTAGCATCTACAATATAGCCTCAAAATATACAAAGAAAAAATAAGAGAGTAGAAATAGACAACTCCATGATCACTTGGGACACACAAGTGTCCCAACACACTAACACACCTTTCCTTGGGACACACAAGTGTCCCAACACACTAACACACCTTTCCTAGTAATCAAGATAAGCAAGCAAAAAAAAATTAGTAATTAAGTTAAAAAGTATGCCATTAAGGTAGAAATCCATAACAAAAATGTAACTTAAAACTCCCATGTTTAAAAATTAAAAAATGCCAGGGATCCCTGGGTGGCGCAGCGGTTTGGCACCTGCCTTTGGCCCAGGGCGCGATCCTGGAGACCCGGGATCGAATCCTACATCGGGCTCCCGGTGCATGGAGCCTGCTTCTCCCTCTGCCTATGTCTCTGCCTCTCTCTCTCTCTCTCTCTGTGTGACTATCATAAATAAATAAAAATTTTAAAAAATTAAAAAATAAAAATTAAAAAATGCCAGTTCTACACAAACTCTTGCAGAAAATTTAAGAGAAAGAATACTTCTGAACTCATTTTACAAAGGCTGAATTACTCAAATACAAAAACTAAAAAAAAAAAAATTACAAGAAAAGTAAACTGCAAAACAAAATCCTTCATAAGCCAAGATTTTAAATTACTTCCTGTTTTTAATTTTTTAAAGTATTTTCTTGGGATCCCTGGGTGGCGCAGCAGTTTAGCACCTGCCCTTGGCCCAGGGCACGATCCTGGAGACCCGGGATCGAATCCCACGTCGTGCTCCTGGTGCATGGAGCCTGCTTCTCCCTCTGCCTGTGTCTCTGCCCCTCTCTCTCTCTCACTGTGTGCCTATCATAAATAAAAATAAATAAATAAATAAAAAAAATTAAAGTATTTTCTTTGACTTTGTTATTACTTTTGGTACTATGTCTTTGAGCAAGTTGCTTACAGCTTCTAAAGATTTTTATTTTATGTAATCTCCACTCGCCAATGTGGAGCTCAAACTTCCACCCCAGATTAAGAGTCGCATGCTCTACCAACTGAGCCAGCCAAGTAGCCCTTAAATTGCTACATTCTTGTTTTTTTTTTTTTTTAATTTTTATTTATTTATGATAGTCACAGAGAGAGAGAGAGACGCAGACACAGGCAGAGGGAGAAGCAGGCTCCATGCACCGGGAGCCCGACGTGGGATTCGATCCCGGGTCTCCAGGATCGCGCCCTGGGCCAAAGGCAGGCGCCAAACCACTGCGCCACCCAGGGATCCCTCTTGTTTTTTTTTTTAAGTTTTATTTATTTAAGTAATCTCTGGAGTGGCTGGGTGGCTTGGCTCAGTTGGTTAAGAGTCTGCCTTCAGCTCAGGTCATGCTCCCAGAGTCCTGGGAGTAAGCCCCAGTCATGCTCCCTGCTCTGCAGGGAGTCTGCTTCTTCCTCTCCCTCTGCCCCTTCCTGCAGCTTGTGCTTGCTTTGTCGATCTCTCTCTCTCAAAATAAATAAATAAAATCTTTAAAAAATATATTTAATAACCTCTACTCCCAACATGGAGCTCAAACTCATGACCCCAAGAAGCAAAATGTATAAGAAGTGGCCATGGCCTCCAGATTTACAGTCCAGTGAACTACAGATTTTACTTACCAAATTAGGGGGAAAAAATACCTGGTATTCATAAGTTCAATCATATTGAACTTATAAGAAAGACATCAATGATAGTACGGTATTTATATACCATCTGAGACTACCTTATGCCCCTAAACACCCCACAAACTAAGTGGTCCCATCCCTGTGCTATGGAAACGAACTGAGTAAACAGCCTAGAGAAAATCTGCACACATTTTTCAGTCCTCTGTATTGAATTTTATAAGATTCTTTCCAGAGGAAACTTTCCCTCCTTGGAACCATTTAGGACAATATCTAAAGGAGAGGGCAATTAGGACAATTATTTAAAGCATAAGCATTATTAAGCATTAACATAGAGTATGTACTTATGCTTTTGCCCTTTGGTTTGCTTATAGCTTTTATAGGCATTGATTCAATAAACATTTCTAACAATCTCTCTGGTGGATAGGTGGTAGGCATCAACCCATAGAAGATATAAGATGGAGGGAGAGGGTAATCTGGCTGGCTCAGTTGGTAGAGCATGTGACTCTTGATCTTGGGGTTTGTGAGTTTGAGCCCCACATTGGGTATAGAGATTACTTTAAATTTTTTTAAAAAGAAAAAACAACAAAATGGAGGCATGTAAGTGTTCATTGACAGTAGTGTTCACTGTTGTTCAGCTTGGGCTCAAGGGAGAACCAATCTTCTTACTCTCCAAACCACATTCCAGATACTAAATCAAGACCCTCCAGAGAAGATGGAAATCCTTAGGCAAACATAATCTTTCTGACCTATGATTGGGTACTTTCCTGACGTATCTATATGAGCCCCCCCCCCCCAACTGGTGGTAACCTCTCTGTTCTTTGAAATCCCAGATGGTTTATTTCATTCATTCATAGTGTCATTCAACAAATATTAAATAGGACCTTCCACCTTTGAAGCATTGTGTATTTCCTTGTATTTAAAATTATGTGTGAACTGGCCTTGTCCTACCTTCTGAGCTCTTTGAGGACAGAAAGATCTTACCCAATTCCTTTGTACATTTATGGAAATTCTTAACACAATACTTGGCACTCGGTGAGTACTCATTAAATACTTGATGACTTTCTGAAGTTTGACCAAATTCCAATTCAATCCTGTTCTTACTCCAACTGACTCCATAAAGCAAACAAAATCATTCCATGATAGTATCCAACCTTTTACTTCCTCCCATTTCCCACTTCTAAATACCGCCTTCCCTGATACTAATTCTCTAAAAGAGAATCCTCATTTGGGGTATCAGATCAGTGTCATCATGCATGTAAAAAAACAACCACTAAAAATAACTCACCCTCTTTGGAACTCCAATGTCTCTTATAACCAGAGCATGACTGGATCATAGGAAATGCTCTGGACCCTGCAGGTATCAGGAGGCCAGCCCTGGCACCGTCCTGTATCAACACCTTCATCAAGGTTTACTGATTTGTATGTTATCCTCTTCTATCCAGATTATAAACTCCTTCAAAGAGAACCGTCTTTTGTAAGGAGGTGGGATCTAAATAAAAGTTGGTATTTTAGCTCTGGATACCAACTCTACATACTTCTGGATTGGTTCATGTAACTTGCAGACACACGAGGCATCCTTGCATCCATGTGTGCTGTCCTTCCTCTGCCAAAATGTCACTGGGAGGGAGGTAAAATAATTTAAAACAGGAGGGAGGTAAATTAATGTAAAACGATCTTTCTGCTCTCTCATTTGTCCTCCATCTCTCTAGGACCAAAGACTTTGTAGCCATGGGGCAAAATAAAACCAATTACTTCCAATGCATTAGTGCTCCTTGGACAGCTGGATTACCTGGCCCTAGTGAACAGAGTGTGGTTCTGAAATCAAGAATGGGACAACTTGGGGATCCCTGGGTGGCTCAGCGGTTTAGCGCGTGCCTTCCACCCAGGGCGTGATCCTGGAATCCTGGGATCGAGTCCCAGGTCAGGCTCCCTGCATGGAGCCTGCTTCTCCCTCTGCCTGTGTCTCTCTCTGTGTCTCAAATGAATGAATGAATATTATATATATTAAAAAAAAGAATGGGACAACTTCACTTCTGCGAACATCACCCTCTGGGCAAGCACTGGGATCAAACTCGTAAGCCACGAGAGGCACTCTGTTGGTGACCTGCAGTGGCCCCAACAACAGGAGTGCTGCTCCAGGATTTCCACGGGTTCAAGGACGCCAAGTCTAGCTTGGAAGTGAGGTTCAAGGCATTCTGCAGAAGCTGCATCCGTGCAGCAATCACTGTCTCCACGTGTTTGGAAGGGTTGGGGGTTGGGGCAATGATGAATTCCCTCCTCCATCCCGTGGCGCCATCTTGGGAGCAGGGAACAAGTGATTCCAACCCCAGAAAGGTCGAGAAGGTTCCTCGGGGAGGGCCTCAGAGGCTTCCCACACCGAGAGACTGGCTCTGAAGAGGGACACTTCTCTCTGAAGGGAGAAAAACTCGTCATTCGTCGAGTCCCTGTGGCTCGAAAAGGCCTCAGTTCTCACTAATTCCTTTCCTGACAAAAGCACTTGTGAAAACGCCGACGCTCCACACGTGGTTCCACGAATCTGAGAAAACTTCCCGAGGAAAGAAAGAAGCCATCCAGGCGGCTCCGCCACCACCTTCGAACCCGCGCGGACGCAAGACCCTCCCCGGCCGCACCCGCGCCGGCCCCCGGGTCGCGCGCCCAAGCGGGGCGCGTGCGCAGATCGCCGCGCCGCCGCGCTGCGCAGGCGCCGTGGCCATTTCCGGGATCTGTCAGCCGCTCCCTCTGGGCCTCGGTCCTCCGCCCGCGCCCGCCGGAGCCTGTTCGCGTCGACTGACCAGAGTCCGCGAATTCTCCGCTCCGAGCCGGTCCGGACTGCCCCGATCCCAGGTAAGGGCCAACAGGGCGAGCTCCTGGCCCTGTCGGCCTCCATTGGCCCGGCCTCGCCCCGGACTTGAACCCGCGGGGGCGGTGAGGCGGGGGCTTAGGCCGCGGGGCCCAGGGGCTGTGAGGGGCGGGCCGGGTCTCCGGGCCTGGCCTCCGGAGGTGGCGGGGGTCCCGGTTCTTTGTGGGGCCCTCCGAGCCCGTGGGGTTCCCGCACACACAAACCGCTTCCCTCGAGGTTTTCCAGCTCTGAGCCAGGATTAGCGGCTCCTCCACCTGCGCTTCCATAGCCCTGTTCACTTTTCTATGATGGGCTTTTATCGCAATCTGTAAAATTGTCGTAAATGAGATGACCTCCCCCTGGTCGAGCGTCACGACGGACAGTTCCTTCCTTCCTTTAGCAGCTAGGTTGGGTCCTGCGCACGGTGGGCGACCCTGGAATGTCCCAGGGCAGCCCTCAGTCTTTCAGCTCTTGGGGTGGGAGGGCCTCCTCGAGTTCCTTAAGCTTACCCCTCTCGAGAATTGCCTTCTTTTTTTTCTTCTTCTTCTTTTAAAGATTTTATTTATTCATGAGAGACAGAGATGAGAGCTGCCCTCTCTTGAGTATTGCACAAACCCGCCCCTACTCGCTCCGTGGAGCCTTTTATGTAGCCCCTTCCACGTTCCAGCCTCTCCGGTAGGAAAACGGCCCAAATTCCAGTCCCGGCACCGCTACTTCGTTGAGGAGACCCTGGGAAGATGCTTCTCTGAGTCTCTGTTTCCTTGTCTGCAGTAGGAAGGTTCTTAGGGCCTTTTTTTTTTTTTTTTTTTTTTTTAGGATCAAGTGCATTTATTTGCATTAATTGCCTAGAATAGTACCTGGCCCAGAGTAGGTGCTCGATCAATATTAGCTATTCCATCTGTTCTGGGCATTCTGTGCTTATCTCTTTTTCCTTCCTTTCTTACTCCCCACCTCCGCCCCAGACTTGAGGACCAGGGAAGTGTCAGATGTATTTATGCTTCTGGCCCTATCCCTGCGCTTAACTACGCTGCTGGGAACATGGTAGGCACTTAATAAATTGTAGCTTAGAATCTTTGATGAGAAAGCCATCTGTTCTCATACTGCAGCTCTGGAGCTTGAAGGAAGATGCTAACCTACTTTTACCTGCTTCGACTCATTGCCTAAATTACCTACGTTAGCCTCGTTCTGCCCTTTTCTTTTTTAAATCAATTTTATCTCACCTTTTGGTACCAGGTAGGTCCTGGGTTTTTTCAGGTACCTAAGGAAAAAAGGAGAGTATCAGTCTGGAGGATGTTTTTGCCCTGTTAGGGAGTGGGTGTAACTGGCTGGTTCCTACCACAGAGTATTCAGAAGCCTTGCAAGGTTAATTCTTCTACCTATCATAGTTAAAGGAGGGGATTATCTTGGAAAAAACACTTGCTTGGAGGAAGAGTGGCATATTTTGATCTAGTTAACTAATCATATGCTGAAACAAATTCTGCATAAGGAAGTTTAAAATGATTTGCTGGTGGTGCTGGTGCCTGACATGGAAACCAAGTCTCTGGACATCGTGGAGGGTGTGGTGACCTTGTTGGAGTAGAGTACCTGGTATTGCTGGGTTGGGTAATGAGAGCAATTAGAAACTGGATGAATCACAGTGTTGGAAACTGACTCTAAACAGGGAACTGAAGTCTTCACTGTACAAATACTTTCAGGCTTCAGGGCCAATATTTCAAAATATATGTAGACATTTCCAAGTTCAGAGGATAATAACTGGTGTGTACTTTTAGAGATGGCTCAAAAGCCTTGGGTCAAAGGAAGAAAGGGAACTAACTTAGCATCTCTTTTGGGCTAGGCTTCGTACTACATGTTTTCACATGTTATCTCACGTAACGTACCTACAGCCTTAGAATGTCAGTAACTTGTCCATTTACATCTCTTTTAAAAATGAGATTTAAATGTTAAGTGATCGGCCCAGGATGTCATAGCTAGCATGTGACTAAGCTTTAATTGAAACCCAAAAAAAAAAAAAAAAAAAAAAAAGAAACCCAGGTTGCCTTCACTCCAGAGTCCATAGCAACCAAACATCAGAATGGCTATACTCAAAGTGATAAATAGTTGAGTTGTAGAGAGAGTGCCTGTAATCATACTATAAATCATTTTTTTCTCTCATTGCTATACAATAAAAGGTTATCAATAGAAGCTTGTAAAGTTTCATGTCACCACCTTTTCTGTCCCTTTTTCTCCTATCTATTCCAATTAAGACAGAGCTTTTCAGGTTTCACTTAAATATTAATCACAGTTTAGAATTAGAATTATCTGGCAGCCCGGGTGGCTCAGCAGTTTAGCGCTACCTTCAGTCCAGGGCGTGATCCTGGGGACCCAAAAATTGAGTCCCACATCCAGCTCCCCGCATGGAGCCTCCTTCTCCTTCTGCCTGTGTCTCTGCCTCTCTCTCTCTCTGTCTCTCATGAATAAAAAAATAAAATCTTTAAAAAAAAAATAGAATTATCATCCTATGGCAGAAGGTCTGTTTTTCTTGGTACAGAATTCAAGCTATTACCCTCCTGCACTCACTGAGTTGATAAATACAGACTGTTTGCTGGGTGCCTTATACATTTGAGAAACATGAGTGCTGTCTTACCCTACAGACTTAAAATACCGACATGATTATAAATGAGATACAGGCCTAAGTATATGTTCAAATATGGGACTTGAATGATAAAACAAATTTAGAAGTGCAATTTTATTTATTTTTTTATATTTTTTAAATATTTTACTTATTCATGGGGGGCGGGCAGAGACATAGGCAGAGGGCGAAGCAGGCCCCCTGCAGGAGCCAGATGAGGGACTCATTCTGGGACCCCAGGATCACGCCCTGAGTCAAAGGCAGATGCTCAACCTCTGAGCCACCCAGGTGTCCCTAGAAATGCAATTTTAGAAGTAATTATGTCGTTATGTAAATGTTTACTTCTTTTGAAAGCTTTGCTACCTTGCTTGAAAAATTGAGTTGTGGGACACCTGGGTGACTCAGCAGGTGTGTCTGCTTTCTGGCTCAGGGCGTGATTCTGGAAGTCCCAGATCGAGTCCCACATAGGGCTCCCGGCATGGAGTCTGCTTCTCCCTCTGCCTATGTCTCTCCTCTCTGTGTGTGTCTTTCATGAATAAATAAATAAAATCTTAAAAAAAAAACAAACAAAAAAAACCTGAGTTGAGGGGTGCCTGGCTGGCTTAGTCAGTGGAGCATGTAACTCTTGATCTCAGGGTTGTAAGTTTAAGCCCCACTTTGGGTATAGAGATTATTTAAAAATAAAGTCCTTTAAAAAATTGAAGAATGAGAAAGTCTTTGCATCTGTTCTTTTTAACTATACATGAAATATGTGTTTTTATTGCATGTAGATAGTCACATTGAATTATTATTTGTAGGCTTGTTTTAATTAACAAATGAGCCTATAAAAGATGGCATTTGAACTAAATTGCTTTTAATTAAGGAGATACTTATGACACAGTATGTTATTTTGAGTAACTGAGTAAAACCTGTTGTGATGGGTAAGCATCTGATATCAGATATAAAAAGAGAATCATGCAGTGAGCATCTGGAAGTTTATGTTTTAAAAAAACATGTTAAGCAGCCTCATTTGAATTTATTTAAAACATTTTTTAAAAATTTCCAGTTAGATGCTTTTTCTTTACTTGTGAGTTGCAGTTTGCTTTCTGGAACATATAAGTAAAAAACCAGTGACCTAAATATCTCCACTTTAGAACAGAATATGAAACATGGACATTTCTCTGCCAGTTCAAGATACCATGTTTTATTTAAGGGTGCACTTAATCTCTTTTTGACCTTTGGATTCCTTTACAACAATTAACAGAGACATTTCTTCTGCTTTCCACTGAGATTGATTTTTGCTTTATCTGCTGAACTTTGATCACTTCATAACCTTCTGGTGTCCTTTCCATTTGTTTCCTATTTACATGAGAATTCCTATCGTACAATTCAGTCTCCACCCTGGGTTAAACACTTGTGCTGAAGTGGATTGAAATTTCAGTGTTGTATGAGTGCCTTTTAGAAATAATAAAGGGATGGGGGATCTTGCTGCTTTAAAAAAAAATTCTCATTTCAGGTAATGGTTGCTTCTTTGGTGGCTTTGGTTTGGGTGTCTATGAAATAGAAAAATTTTTTAAAGATTTTATTTATTTATTCATGAGAGACACAGAGAGAGAGAGGCAGAGACGTGAGCAGAGGGAGAAGCAGTCTCCCTGTCAGGAGCCCAATGTGGGTCTCCATCCCAGGACCCCGGGATCATGACCTGAGCCAAAGGCAGATCTGAGCCACCCAGGCACCCCGAAATAGAGAATTTTATTTGATTTTTAATTTAATGATGTGTCACAGATTCCTGCTTTTCATTTTCATTCAAAAGTTTAAAGAGCAATGTAAATAAACACCTGTAAAATGTATCCTCTGTGTAGATTTATGTTAACATTTTGCCAGGTTTGCTGTTTGTATATCTACTTGTCGTCCTGAACTACTGAAAATAAATTACAGAAAACCACCCCTAAACATTTCACTCTTAAACACTTTATCATCTTTATCTCCTAAGAGTTAGAACATGCTCCTATGTAACAGCAAACAGGTGTAGTTAAGACATTTAAAATAATTCCAATTGTTATGTAGTATGTAGTACAAATTGATATTTTCCTTATTGTACAAAATGTGTCTTTTATGACTTTTTTAAAAGATTTTCTTTATTCGTGAGAGACATGGAGAGAGAGGCAGAGAGACACAGGCAGAGGGAGAAGCAGGCTCCATGCAGGGAGCCCGATGTGGGACTCAATCCCAGGACTCCAGGACCATGGCCTGGGCCGAAGGCAGGCGCCAAACCCCTGAGCCACCCAGGGATCCCTTTTTATGACTATTTTAAAAATATAGATCACAGGACACCTGGGTGGCTCAGCGGTTGAGTGCCTGCCTTTGGCTCAGGGCGTGATCCTGGAATCCAGTCCCACATTGGGCTTCCTGCATGGAGCTTGATTCTCCCTCTACCTGTGTCTCTGCCTCTCTCTCTGTCTCTCATGAATAAATAAATAAAATCTTTAAAAATAAATAAATAATTTTTTTAAGAGAAAACGAAAACATATTTTCATTACCTATAACATTTGTGCTGCATAACTAATCCCTTGAGATCCCTGTCTGGGGATGAGTCCCACATCAGGCTACCCACAGGGAGCCTGCTTCTCTCTCTGCCTCTGTCTCTGTGTCTCTCATAAACAAATAAAATCTTAAAAAATTCTCTCTTCTTTATTTCCTTTAAACAGAGAAGTAGAAAGAGAAAGAAAGAAAGAAAGAAAGAAAGAAAGAAAGAAAGAAAGAAAGAAAACAAGGAAGTAGGTCTAGATTTTTATTGGATTTATTTATTTATTTATTTATTTATTTTATTTATTTATTTATTTTAAAGATTTTATTTATTCATGATAGACACAGAGAGAGAGGGGCAGAGAGACCAGCAGAGGGAGAAGCAGGCTCCACGCAGGAAGCCCGAAGCAGGACTCGATCCCAGGACTCCAGGATCACGCCCTGGGCCAAAGGCAGGCACTGAACCACTGAGCCACCCAGGGATCCCCTAGATTTTTATTGGATTTAGAGCAAATATGTTTGGCAGAAATATTTGACAGATGGGTTGCCATATTATTAGGTTTCTCCAGGATAGTCTTGTGATCTGTTATAACAACATAACTAATAGTGTCTCTTTTTGCTTTCTTAAACATATTCTGGTCTGGTTGATAAATTAGTGGTCACTATTTCTAAATGATCATGTGCACTTCATGTTTCCTCCCATCAGGAAGCCCATCAGATTTGATTATTCTGCTTTTTTTTTTTTTTTTTTAAGATTTTATTTATTCATTCATGAGAGACCCACAGAGAGAGAGAGAGAGAGAGAAGCAGAGACACAGGGAGAGGGAGAAGCAGGCTCCATGCAGGGAGCCGGACATGGGAGTCTATCCCGGTTCTCCAGGCTCAGGCCCCAGGCTGAAGGCAGCGCTAAACCGCTGAGCCACCTGGGCTGCCCACTGCTCTTTTTTTTTTTTTAATTTATTTTTATTTATTTATAATAGAGAGAGAGAGAGGCAGAGACACAGGCAGAGGAGAGGGAGAAGTAGGCTCCATGCCAGGAGCCCGATGCGGGACTCGATCCCTGGACTCCAGGATCGCGCCCTGGGCCAAAGGCAGGCGCCAAACCACTGAGCCACCCAGGGATCCCCAGCCCACTACTCTTTTTGATGATAAATGTGATTCTTTGGTTAAGATGGTGACTGCCAGAGTTTTTTGTTGTGAAGCCTCATTTTTCTCTTTTAAATTAGTAATCTGTGAGATGATAATTTGAGACTGTGAATATCCTGTATCCCAACAATCTTTAACTTATAGTTTTTGAGTCCCTTGATGGCCCTTGGCAGAATAAAGTATACATTGGTAATTACAGTGCTTGTGGTATTTAAGTGATTAAGTTTTGACATTGAGATTGATTTTTTCATCGAACAGTAATGTTTTATTTGTCTCCAGACAACCGAAATTGTTTTGCCTCCCATTTTAAATGCTTTTTTCTGTTGCTTATTACAGCTTTTTATCCTTTGAAAACACTAAGAATAATGTCCCTGCATCAGTTTTTACTAGAGCCAATCACCTGTCATGCCTGGAACAGGGATCGTACCCGTAAGTATGCTATTAACTTTACTTCCTTATTTTGGTGCCCTTGATATTTTTAGATGTAGGCACTTTTTTAGGGATCACATATTTGTTTCACATGTGAAAAGAGCACAGACATGAATTCGGAAGGAAACTAGGTCAGTTGTTTGGTTTATAGATAAGAGAAACCAAGGCCTAGAGTTTCCAGTAGAAGGAAGTAGTGGTTGATGTCAGAGCCATCGCTAGATCTAAGCCTTCTGGCTCCATGTCCATATCTTTTTCCCCAGTACCAGTTGGAAAATGGTTTATGTCAGAGGGATCTTTCATTGCCTTAAGAACCTAGTGTCTGGAATGGTTGTATGATGTCACAGTCATCCCAGCATTTAGTCAGACTACTAGGACCTAGGAATAAACTATTACAGAGGTATATACTTATTCCTGATGTACTAAGAGCAGTCTTGGCTAATATTTACTGTATTATTTGTAATAAGCTTGAGTTTCTTGTTTTCTTGCTCCAACCAACTACAGTGGGATGCCTGGGTGGCTTAGCGGTTGGGCGCCTGCCTTCGGCCCAGGGTGTGATCCTGGAGTCCCGGGATTGAGTCCCACATCAGGCTTCCTGGATGGAGCCTGCTTCTCCCTCTGCCTTTCTGTGTCTCTGCCTGCCTTTCTCTCTCTCTCCCTCTGTGTGTGTGTCTCTCTCAAATAAATAAATAAATAAATAAATAAATAAATAAATAAATAAATAAAATCTTTAAAAGAGAGAGAAGACTCTCAGAAATAGGCACAGTACAACAAGCAAAGTGATAGTATGTATGCAGGAGGCCAAAAAAAACCCCTAAAAACAGAAGTGTAGTATGCCCATAAGTTATTTAAAAAATTATTTTTATTTATTTTTTTATTTATGATAGTCACACAGAGAGAGAGAGAGAGAGGCAGAGACATAGGCAGAGGGAGAAGCAGGCTCCATGCACCGGGAACCCGACGTGGGATTCGATCCCGGGTCTCCAGGATCGCACCCTGGGCCAAAGGCAGGCGCTAAACTGCTGTGCCACCCAGGGATCCCGTTATTTTTTTTTTTTTTAATTTTTATTTATTTATGATAGTCACAGAGAGAGAGAGAGAGAGAGGCAGAGACATAGGCAGAGGGAGAAGCAGGCTCCATGCACCGGGAGCCCGATGTGGGATTCGATCCCGGGTCTCCAGGATCTCGCCCTGGGCCAAAGGCAGGCGCCAAACCGCTGCGCCACCCAGGGATCCCTATTTTTTTAAATTAATTATATTCACTTCTTTAAAATAAAGCTTTATTGAGATATAATTTGCATAACATAAAATTCACCCTTTTAAAAGATGTGTGAGCAGTTTTTAGTATATTCACAGTTATGAAATAATACTACTATCTAGTTTCAGAGTATTTTCTGTCACTCCAAAAAGACTGGGACGCCTGGGTGGCTCAGCAGTTTGGCGCCTGCCTTCGGCCCAGGGCGTGATCCTGGAGACCCAGGATCGAGTCCCACGTTGGGCTCCCTGCATGGAGCCTGCTTCTCTCTCTGCCTCTCTCTATCTCTCATTAATAAATAAAGTCTTAAAAAAAAAAAAAAAGACTGACATTAGCAGTTATTACCCATTAGAAGTTTTGCTCAAAACTTCCAGTCTTGGGGATCCCTGGGTGGCTCAGCAGTTTAGCGTCTGCCTTCGGCACAGGGCGTGATCCTGGAGGCCTGAGATCGAGTCCCACATCAGGCTCCCTGCATGGAGCCTGCTTCTCCCTCTGCCTGTGTCTCTGCCTCTCTCTCCCTCTCTCTGTGTATCTCATGAATGGATAAATAAAATCTTAAACAAAACAAAACAAAACAAAAAAAACATCCAGTCTTGGGTGCCTGGGTGGCTCAGTGGTTGTGTGGCTACCTTTGCCTCGGGTCACAACCCGGGGTTCTGGGATTGAGTCCCTCATCCAGCTGTCTGCGGGGAACCTACCTTTCCCTCTGCCTATGTCTCTGCTCCCCCCACCCCGCCCCATGTCTCTCATGAATTAATAAATCAAATCTTAAAAAAAAAAAAAAAAAAAAAAAAAACTTCAGGTCTTCAGCAACTACTCACTCTGGTCTGCATGGATTTGCATATTCTGGACATTTGTACAAGTGGAATCATACAATATGTGGCTTTTTGCATCTAGCTTCTTTCACTGACTATAATGTTTCAAGGTTTATCCATGTTGTTCCATGTACAAGTACTTTATTACCTTTTATAGTTGAATAATACTGTACAGACATACCTTTTTTTTTTTTTTTTTTGAGATTTATCTATTTTAGAGAGACAGTGTATGCACAAATCCAAGTTAGGGGAATGGCGGGGGGCGGGGAGGAGAATCTTCAAGCAGACTCCCTGCTGAGTGCAGTCCAACTTGTGAGATAGAGCCCCAACCTGAGATCATGACCTGATCCGAATTCAAGAGCCAGATGCCTAACCGAGCCACCCAGGCACCCCCTAGACATACCATATTTTCATCAGTTTATTCATTAGTTGGATGGACATGGAGCTGTTACCACTTTTTGGCTATTATGAATAATGCTGCTGTGAACATCACATACCAGTTTTTATGTGGACACGTTTTCATTTCCCTTGAGTTTATACCTAGGAGTTGAATTTCTGGGTCATATGGTAACTATGTTTAACATTTTGTGGAGCGGCCAGGCTGTTTTATATAAGATGTGAAGTAGGGGGCCCATTCATCCTTTTGAATGTGACTCTCCAGTTGTCCCAACACCATTTGTTAAAGGCTACTTTCTCCTCACTGAACTGTCTTGGTACCCTTGTCAATAATAAATTGAGTGTAAATGTGAAGGTTTATTGAACTCTCAATTCTGTTCCATTGATCTTATGTCTATCCAAATGTCAGGACCACATTGTCTTGGTTACTGTAGCTTTGTAGTAAGTTTGTAATTGCAAAGTATGAGTTCCAACTTTGTGTTTCTCAAGATTCTTCTGGCTCTTCTAGGCCCCTTGCATTTTCATATGAATTTAAGGGTCAGCTTATTCATTTCTGCAAAAAAGCAAATTGAGAATTTGATAGAGATTGCTTTCAATCTACCATGTAGATTGAAACTTAACAAGATGGTAAATCTAAAGCTTCTGTTTTGTGATCATCTCACAGAGCTTCATAGCTGAGTTTCCTATGTCTTCTGTCTCTACGTTCCCATGGAAAAATGGGTTTTTGGAGTATTTCCAATTATTTTTAGTACAAAGTTCATATTGTTCTCAAACTACTTGATAAACTTAATATTTTAAGTTAGATTTTGTTATAATTTAAAATTTGTAGCATTTTTGAGGTTTAGATTTATTTCTTTTTTTTTAAATTTTTTTATTTATTTATGATAGTCACACAGAGAGAGAGAGAGAGAGAGAGAGAGGCAGAGACACAGGCAGAGGGAGAAGCAGGCTCCATGCACCGGGAGCCCGACGTGGGACTCGATCCCGGGTCTCCAGGATCGCGCCCTGGGCCAAAGGCAGGCGCCACACCGCTGCACCACCCAGGGATCCCCAAGGTTTAGATTTGGATTTGACTTTTGAAATCCCTGTGAGCATCTTAGAAATTTAGAGAAATGTGTATAACTGATTTTGAGAAAGTACTTAAAGACTTAGGATTTTAGAGCTAGATACTTATCTGGTTCCACAGTTTCAATTGTAAAACAGATGTTAACTTTCCTAAGGAGGGAAAGGAAAGGTAATAGAGTAGAAGGTGGGAGCTAGTAAATGATTGCTCTAAAGTGTGAATCGGGATTCCTGGATGGCTCAGCGGTTTGGCGCCTGCCTTTTTTTTTTTTTTTTTTTTTTTAAATTTTTTTTTATTTATTTATGATAGGCACACAGTGAGAGAGAGAGAGGCAGAGACACAGGCAGAGGGAGAAGCAGGCTCCATGCACCGGGAGCCTGACGTGGGATTCGATCCCGGGTCTCCAGGATCGCGCCCTGGGCCAAAGGCAGGCGCCAAACCGCTGCGCCACCCAGGGATCCCTGGCGCCTGCCTTTGGCCCAGGGCGCGATCCTGGAGTCCTGGGATCGAGTTCCATGTCGGGCTCCCAGCATGGAGCTGCTTCTCCCTCTCCTCTGCCTGTGTGTCTGCCTCTCTCTCTCTCTGTCTATCATGAATAAATAAATAAAACCTTTAAAAAAAGTCTGGATCATAGATCCTAATTTTAATTTTAAGAAATCAGTGTTTTGGGGATGCCTGGGTGGCTCAACAGGTTAGCACCTGCCTTCAGCCCAGGGCATAGTCCTGGGGTCCCAGGATCAAGTCCCACATTGGGCTCCTTGTATGGAGCCTGCTTCCCCCTCTGCCTGTGTCTCTGCCTCTCTTTCTGGATCTCTCATGAATAAATAAATAAAATATTAAAAAAAAAACCTTTTTCTTTTTGTTTTGTTTTAATACTTTATTCATTTGATAGAGATAGAAAGAACAAGCAGAGAGGGGGAAAGAGAAGCAGACTCCCCGATGAGCAAGGAGCGTGATATAGGGCTCACTCCTAGGACCCTGGGATCATGATCTGAGCCATCCAGGCACCCTTTTGTGTTTGTTTGTTTGTTTTAATGAGTGAACTATAAAGGAGGAAAAATCAATATAAATTCAAATGAAATCTATCATATATATGTATATTCTTAATATTTCAAATCGATCCAAGAGATTTCTCTTAAAAAACAATTTTAGGGGTACCTGGGTGGATCAGTGGTTGAGCGTCTCTGCCTTTGGTTCAGTCATGATTCTGAGGGTCCTAGGATGGAGTTCCTCATTGGGCTACCCGCAGGGAGCCTCCTTCTCTCTCTACCTATGTCTCCGCCTCTCTCTGTGTCTCTCATGAATAAATAAATTAAATCTTAAAAAAAATGTTTTTTTAATTTTGCAATTCATACTGGCTTTATTGTAAAGGAAAGCTTTGATGTATTATATGAGCAGAATTAAGGTTTTTTTTGATAAATTAATGGTTCCAACCTGGGTCCATGTAGCAGTAATGAAAACATAGGAGCTATTGTCAGTGTTTCAGAAATTGTAATAGAAAGTAAATATTTATTGCTAATAATGTTGGACAGGTGAACTAAAATAAAATGTCAAATATATTTACTGTGGGCTAAAAATTATATCAGCAAAGTATGATAACATTGTTTAATTCTTACTAGTTAGAATCTTAATTGTATATATCTTTAATAAAATGAATTTTTATTTTTTTATTTTTTTATTTTTAAGATTTTATTTGTTTATTCATGAGAGACACAGAGTGAGAGAGAGAGGCAGAGACAGAGGGAGAAGCAGGCTCCCCACAAGGAGGCTGATGTGGGACTCGATCCTGGATCCCAGAATCAGGACCTGAGCTGAAGGCAGACACTCAACCACTGAGCCATCCAGGCATCCCAATAAAATGAATTTTTAAATTCAAGTTTTCTGCAAAACATTTTAAAATATGGTTTCCAAGTAGAGGTAAAAATCATAAAAGGAATTTTTCGGGCAGCCCGGGTGGCTCAGTGGTTTAGCACCGCCTTCAGTCCAGGGTGTGATCCTGGAGACCCGGAATCGAGTCTCGCCTCGGGTTCCCTGCATGGAGCCTGCTTCTCCCTCTGCCTGTGTCTGTGCCTCTCTCTCTCTCTCTCTCTCTGACTCTCATGAATAAATAAATAAAATATTTTTTAAAAAAAAGAAGGAAAAAAAAGAATTTTTCGGGGTGAATATTAGGAACTTTTTTTAAAGATTTTATTTATTTATTCATGAGAGACAGAGAGAGAGAGAGAGAGAGAGAGGCAAAGGGAGAAGCAGACTCCCCACAGGGGAGCCTGATGCGGGACTTGATCCCTGGACCCCGGGATCACATCCTGAGCTGAAGGCAGATGCTCAGCCACTGAGCCACCCAGATGTCCTGGGAACCATTTTTTTTTTTTTTTTTTTCTGGGAACCATTTTTTAAAAACATTTCTTAGTCCTTCCCTTGAACCTAGTTTTAAAATGCTGACCTTTGGGATACCTGGCTGGCTCATTTGGTGGAGCATGCAACTCTTGATCTTGGGGTCGTGAGTTTGAGCCCCATATTGAGTATAGAGATGACTTAAATAAAGAAAAATCTTAAAAAAAAAAACAAAAAAAACTATAACATAGCTCTTTCTTGGTAACAGTTTCAACTTGAGGTGTTAACTGTTGACTTTTTCTCTCCAGAGATTGCTCTTAGCCCCAATAATCATGAAGTCCACATCTATAAGAAGAACGGGAGCCAGTGGGTAAAAGCTCATGAACTCAAGGAGCACAACGGACACATCACAGGTAAAGAAAGACAACCGTGAACTTAGTGTGATACTTGCAAATCAAGCACTCTTCCATTCAGTAAAGAGCCTGTTAAAGTAAGTCTGCCACAATATTTAAAGTTGTGCAGCATTTACTGAGTTTTATTTAGAAAACTTGAGAAAATATCATCATAGTGATCTCAGTTTTTAAGTGCTTCTTTTAGCCCAGCTGGTCCCCTGCACTCCACTAGTATATGGAAAACACTTATCCTACTCTAAGGAGTGAAGAGCTTAGATGAGGTGATGAGATGAGAAAGTGAAAACTAGACATCTAGGGCATCAGCTGTGTGAAAACGTAAGCCACATTGTGTTCTCAAGTGCTGAGGGGATGCAGTGTCTTCCAGAAGCTTTCTGTATGTTGTTTGTGGGGCAAGGAAGACATTCCAAAATATTGAAAAGGACGAAGAGTAATGTAACAAGCACTCACATTACCACCACCTGGAATTAACAACTGCCAAGAAACAGAGCTTTAATAATATAAATAGGAGTATTATTCAAGATTATGGTACTGTCCCTCCCACCACCAGTCCTGTTCCTGTCCCCCTGAAGCAGTCTGTAATTTGCTATGACATTGTCACAGTTCATTTTTAATACTTTTACATACACATATACATATTCATATGTAATCTTTAGTACTTTTGGCTGGTGTGTTAAAGTGCTACATAAATGGCATCATGTGCATCTCCAGCTTGCTTTTGCGTTTCATGTTGTTCCTGAGCTCTATGTGGATCAAGTTTATTCCTTTTAACCACTGTTTATTTACTCTCTTTTCTCCACTGAAGGACAGTTAGGCTGTTTGCAGTTTTTCCTTATTATAGTGAAGTGCTAAATTGAGCATCCTTGCGCAGATCTCTTTGTGCATGCGTGAATGTTTGCATATGGCAAATTTGTTGTACCACCGGGGTGTGCACATCCTCAACTTTACTAGGCATGGTCATATTGCCTGCATCCTGGCCCCCCTGTATGGGAGTGCTTATTTTTCCCCATCCCACACATACTTTATATGATTAGATGGTCTGATGAGTGAAAGGTTGTGTCTCTAGAAGTTGCATTTTCCTGATTAATAGAAAAGTTGAGCATATTTTTTGATGTTTATTAGCCAACTGTGTTTCTTTCTCGGACTTTACTGTTCATTACTCCTGACCATTTTTCCATTGAGTTTTTTTTTTTTTTTCTTGTTGATTCATAGAGGAAAGGATCTTAAAGCATTAACTCTAAGGCAGATTCCCAAGTGTACATTAGCTTTCATCTTTGACAAAAACTATCGATGACTAGAAGGATAAAGATGGCGACCAGAGCAGTGCCGAGTTTCATTAAGCAGGTGTTAAATAAGGGAGGTTGGAAAAGTAAGAGATAAAAACAATTTCTGTAATGGTTTGCAGAATTCAGTGAACCAAATCCTGATACTAAATTTTAAGAGAATGAATTGCTTTTTTGTGAAGTGATACTGGGCTATTTTTAAACGGACATATCCACTTACTGTTCTGTTCAGAAAGAATTCTTGTTCCTTGATCCTTACCATTATTATTTTTTCTTTATCCATTTTCTGGCAGAGTTGATTTAGCCTCTTGCTTTGAATAGTTCGGTCAAGCATGTCACAACTTATTCATAACTTTTCAATTACAAATTTCTCACTGCAGTCTTGGATTTTCCCTCTTTGCAGTGACGTTTGCTCTCAAGTGGGTGGCAAAGCAACTGATAATGATTTTTTTTTTTTTTTTTAGTTGTGACCCTGGAATTTTACCTCTAAACCGCCAACATACTAATGAGCTTAAAGATATCCTTCCGCCAGCCGGGGAAAAACAGCATGTTTTGGCCTGCATCCTTTCCATTTTATTCTCCTGCAGAAACTCATGACCATCCCTTCTTGTTTTAACCAGTGATTTGAATGTGATGTTAGTGAGCATCAGGAGCTAACTGACTATATTACTGAGCCAGCATTAAAGACATAATTTATAATTTCTATTTTTGTTACTATTGCTTTCCCGTGACCTTATTTCTATTAGGTTTGGCCTGTTTTCTTTACATTCGCTTGCCAGTGGCCTTATGGCCTAAAAATAAGAACATTCATATATTTTTAAAATGTATTTATTCATTGAGACACACAGAGAGAGAGAGGCAGAGACACAGGCAGAGGGAGAAGCAGGCACCATGCAGGGAGCCCGATGTGGGACTTGATCCAGGGTCTCCAGGATCATGCCCTAGGCTGCAGGCGGTGCTAAACCGCTGGGCCACCAGGGCTGCCCAACATTCATATTTTAAATTGGAATTTTAGTGTTAGGAAGTACTGTGGGGGTTTTTTTTGTTTTGTTTTTTTAAGATTTTATTTATTTATTCGTGAGAGACACACAGAGAAGGAGAAGCAGGCCCCATGCAGGGAGCCCGACGTGGGCCTCCAGGATCACGCCCTGCCGAAGGCAGGTGTTAAACCGCTGAGCCACCCAGGGATCCCCATTAGGAAGTACTTTTAAGGGCAACCCGGGTGGCTCAGCGGTTTAGCACTGCCTTAAGCCCAGGGTGTGACCCTGGAGACCCGGGATCGAGTCCCACGTCCGGCTCCCTGCATGGGGCCTGCTGCTCTCTCTGCCTGTGTCTCTGCCTCTCTCTCTCTCTCTCTCTCTCTCTTGCGCTCTCTCGCTCTCATGAATAAATAAATAAATAAAATCTTAAAAAAAAAAAAAAAGGAAGTACTTTAAAGTGAGAAAGGGCTAAAGTAAAGGCCAAAGAAATAGCCAAAAAAAATGAAATACTTAGTCATGTTCTTTTTTCTCCTCGGCTTCTCTTTTGAAATTCTTTGAACTTGGGCCTGTTTTCATCCAAATGCTCAAATGACATTTTTTTTAGATCTGAAAAAACTGTTGTTGGAAAAATCTAAATATAACTGTGGCAAGAGACCAAGGATCAAACATATTTTCTCAGAAAGATAGTAACTACAGGGGAAAAAAAATCTTCTGAAGATTTCTAGAAGAAAAGACTAGTCGGTACTACAGAGAAAAGGAGTATGGTTAACATCAAAGATATCAGAGCCCTGGTGTTTGTTTCTTTGAGTTTCTTTT
Organism: Canis lupus dingo; assembly: GCF_003254725.2. Lineage (NCBI taxonomy): Eukaryota > Metazoa > Chordata > Mammalia > Carnivora > Canidae > Canis > Canis lupus. The sequence continues at coordinate 10,055,577 of NC_064248.1, read as the reverse complement.
TTTTGTGTGTTAAAAGTGATCACTCTTCAAAAAACATCTTACTATGGACATTTTAAACAGATAATATTAAAAAGGCAGAATAATGTAGTATACCCACCATCACCCAGATTCAGCAGTTACCACCTCACAGCCAACCTTGTACAGTTTTTTTTTCTCCTCCTTGTACAGTTTGGAAGCACATCCCAGACACTGTATCATTTCATATTTCAATTTGTGTCTTCAAAAGAGAAGGACTCTTCTTTAAAGATAAGAACTCTTCTTTTCAATAATAACAAATACAATAGTTTGGGTTTTGTTTTGTTTTGTTTGTTTTTAAGATTTCACTTATTTATTCATGAGAGACACACAGAGAGAGGCAGAGACATAGGCAGAGGGAGAAGCAGGCTCCATGCAGGGAGCCCGATGTGGGACTTGATCCTGGACCCCAGGATCACACGCTGAGCCAAAGGCAGATGCTCAACTGCTGATCCACCCAGGCATCCCAGCTGTGACCCTTTTTACAGCTTCCATATTCAAATGAAAGATAGTTATAGCAGTAGACTATAAGTATGAAACAAAGCAGAAGACGGTCCTATTTTTTTAGAGTATGAATATTGATTTTTTTAGGTGCCTCATGCTTAAACACCTCAGGAATTCTCATCAAACATGTAGGTGTTTAATCAGCATTGTGATCATATGGAATAAGGGGTAAAATTTTAGATTGTCAAAATCATCACAAAATCACTGAACTTTCTTATTACAAGGTGATATTTTGGATATTAGGGGATGCATTTGTTTTCTTTGGTGTAACAAATACTACAAATTACCAGCCTAACCAAAACAGGTTGATTATCTCACAATTTTTGTGGGTCAAGTAGCTGGGCATGGCTTATCTGGGACCCTGGCTTAGGGTCTCACAAGTTGTAATCAAGCTGTCAGTCAGGGATGAGTTCTCATCAGAGGCTTGACCAAGGGAAGGATCCACTTCCAAGCTCCTTCAGGTTGTTGGTGGTAGAATTCATTTCCTAGCAGCTGTAAGATTCATGTAATCTTGTCCACTAATTGTGTACATCTAATCATCTTTCCAGCATTCCATTGGTTAGAAGCAAGTCACAGGTCCTGCCCATACCCACAGGGAAGGGATTTCCCTAGGGTCGGCCCACCATAGTAGTTTCAAAGGCTTGCTTCCAATTGTCAAGAAACTTGTAATCAAGTTAAGAAAACAACACATTCATAAAAATAACAATATTTTGCATCACACTTTGGGGAATTTATCATAAGGAGATCATTTTAACCAGAACAAAAAAGTGTGTTCCTGAATGTTTATTCCAATGTTATCTATTTTAGTAAATGATTGGAGACTAACAAAACATTCAACAATGAGATGTTTTAGGGAATTATGATAGATCACTGTTCTGAAATAATCTGTAACTGGTACTAATTTATAAAAGGGAGTAGAAAATGTTTGTCATAATATTAATATCATTTTGGGGGAGAAATGTATACTTACATAAGAATGGGGGTGGGGCTTTGTTTACCTCCTGCACATCCCTTTGTGATATTTCTTTGTGGGTATTGCTTTTGTAGTTAAAAGTAAAACTTAAAATCCAATAAAGAGGGCTGCAAGACTATCCTATAATTAATGGATTACAAAATATACATTACTTAGAATACAGTCCCTCATATCTTTTTCCCCTCAGTGGTACAAATAATTGAGCAGACTATTCCTGTAGGTGAAAGAATAAATGAACTCTTCATACAACTAAAGTCACTGTGAGTTATGACCAATGGAAACTTTGATTTTCATTCATCCTTTTTCCGTTTACATGTTAAGAATGTTAATGATTAATATTTTAATGGTTAATAAGAATTTATTAGTTGGGACACATGGATGGCTCAGTCAGTTAAATATCTGACTCAGACCCTGACCTCAGGGTTGTGAGTTCAAGCCCTGTGTTGGACATGAGCCTACTTAAAAAAATAAATAAATAAAATATATATATATATATATATATATATATATATATATATTAGTGACATTTCTGTATATTCAATGTGGAATTATATTTATAGGAAATACTTCATCATGTAACTATAAAATGACTGAGACATAGCAGATTTTACTCTGGATATGTAACAAACTGATATTGACTTTGAGATCCCTCACAGCCACCAAATAAGTAAAAATCTGGTCAAATATGAAAAGTAAACCATATATTCAGACACATATTTAGATCTTTTCCTAGTTTAGATGCAGAGATACTCAAGGACTCTTTCTAGAACCTGTATCATACAGAAAAGGTACTTAGGTTAGTTTAAATGACAGTGACCCTCAGAAGAATATATAATGAGTCACAATTTACATTTTTCTCTCTGTTTACTGAAGATTAGTTTATCCCGATGTTTTATTTAGATGTCATGTAGCAGATTTTTAGTTAATATCATGGAGTGAGGTCTGTTAATGAATAAAGGTACTTTTAACACCCCCACACACACACACACACACAAATCTAATAAAAGGTTGGTTTTTATACCAGGTAACTTGAGAAACCTTTGAGTGGATAGTAGAATGCCCCTGTTTAGTTTTGTAATCTCCACAATCCTAAAACAGCTTTATTCTGCCTGACTTCATGGAGGATCCTGTTTTTGAACTTCACAGACAAACCTTGCCTTGTGTGAAATGATGATCAGGACCATAGATGGGGGAAAGGATGGGACTGGGGAGTAAGATCCCATGCCCACAGCTAGCCCTGCCGGCAGTACCCACCTGGCTGTTTCATGTCTCTTGTCATTGGCCAGGCAAAGCACATGACACTGCGTCTCACTTGCAGGTATTGACTGGGCTCCCAAGAGTGACCGCATCGTCACTTGTGGGGCAGACCGCAATGCCTATGTCTGGAGTCAGAAAGATGGTGTCTGGAAGCCAACCCTGGTGATCCTGAGAATTAATCGTGCAGCGACTTTTGTCAAGTGGTCCCCGCTAGAGAACAAATTTGCTGTGGGAAGCGGAGCACGACTCATTTCTGTTTGTTACTTCGAGTCTGAAAATGACTGGTGAGCAATATCTGAGTATTTTTTATTTCTTTCTGTGGAATTCTACATTTGGAGCACTGTGTTCTCTGGTGACTTCTTGAGGCACTGGCTGAAGGCTTAACTATAACTTCAGTTTTTCCTCATCTGGAGATTTTTTTTTTTTTTTTGCCTCTGAAGATCTCCATTTCCTCTGAGCATTTTTCCTTCTTCCATGCTACATTCAGTCAAATCTCCCATCTTTCTCGTCAATACAGACCTGTAGCCCCATTTTCTGATCTCCTAACTGGCATGTTCTGTAAGATGTTGTTACTCTTCTCATTCTGTGCTGCCCACATTGTTTTCTTATTCTTATGGGGAAATCATAAACTTGAGATTGCCATGCATGACTTGAGTAATTTTTTTCCTCACTATCTACTTAAAATATCTTCTGAAGATTCCTACAGATAACACTGTACTCCTTTATGATTTATTGGCTAACCAAATCTGTCTTGGAATAATATTTTATTCATTTAAACTGTTGAAGTAAAAATTGACCGAAGTCTTGGAACCATAGTCAGCCTGTTGTACTTTTTGTTATAAATCACTTGTAGCTGAGCACTCAAAATACAGAGATTGATTTTATGGCTAAGTAACTTATTTTAACTAATCCTTCTTGCTTATTTTGATAAGAAAACGACTCTATCTGGCATGCATTCACAAAGGGTAGTAAATAGCCTTCAATGTGGAATTGTCATTCAGTACTAATCTGGCAGTGTTTGTATTTCCAATAAAAATAGCAGAGTACACATTACTCTTTATGTTAGTGTTACTGTTTGCTTTCTGCTGAAACAGTGACAGGAATGGATTATATTATGTTTTGTGAAATTCAGTGAAATCTCAGAAATTTTAGTTCTTTGGAAAGAAAGTCTGTGAATTTGCAGCAAGATTAAATTATGAATTTAAGACCTGCATTTTTCTTTCAAGTATGTGTAAAAATAAGTCTAACAAAATGTTGTCTGCCAGAAATCATTTTAGGAGACTCGCTGTAATGAGTAGATAAAAACTTCCCTTCCTAGGTAACATTTAGTCTCAGCAATTGCTCACATTTTTATTCACTGACAAAAAATCTCAAATGTAGGTAAATTGGTCTGTTCTATAGTACAAGGTATTGTCATTTGGAGAAGACGTGTTCAGGGGAGTTTCTCAGCTGTAGAACATTTCATTGGAGTGATGTGAATACTTAAAAATCATCTCTAAAAGCCTTTAAGAAGGGTGCCTGGGTGGTTAAGTTGGTTAAGGATCTATCTGCTGGGCAGCCCCGGTGGCACAGCGGTTTAGCGCCCCCTGCAGCCTGGGGTGTGATCCTGGAGACCCAGGATCGAGTCCCACTCGGGCTCCCTGCATGGGGCCTGCTTCTCCCTCTGCCTCTCTCTCTCCCCAACCCCCACCCATGTGTCTCTATGAATAAATAAATAAAATCTTAAAAAAAAAGAAGAAGAAGTGGTAGCTACTTCCTACAGTTGCTACTGCTCCTATTAAAAAAAAAAAAAGGATCTATCTGCTTTTGGCTCAGGTTATGATGCTGGGGGTCCTGGAATCAACCCCCATATAGGACTCCCAGCTCCATGCAAAGCCTCCTTTTCCCTCTGCTGCTCCCCACCCCCCGCTTGTGTACTCTCTGTCAAATAAATAAAATCTAAAAAAAAAAATAAATAAAAACCTTTAAAGTAACTACGTTATAAGCAAGTCAGAATATTATCTATTTTTCAAAAGGAAATTTTTTAGGTTCCTAAGAGAAAGTTTGTGAAAAAGTAATTTGACATTTAAGGATGGGTATTTGGCTTGATATTACAGCTCCTTGGCTTTTTTTTTTTTTTTTAAGGTTTGTTTTTTTGTTTGTTTTTTGTTTTGGGGGGGTTGTTTTGTTTTGTTTTGTTTTTGAGAGCACAAGAAGGGGGGCAGAAGGAAAGGGAGAAGCAGACTTCCTATTGAGCAGGGAACCAATGTGGGGCTCGATCCTAGGACCCTGGGATCACAACTCGAGCCAAAGGCAGATGCTTAACCAGCTGAGCACCCAGTTGCCCCAGTCTCTCAGCTCCTAAACAGCAGAACATGATTGATTTTTAAACAGCAATTTAGGGGTAGAAACTGAATTAGTGAAGCCAGAGTAAGGACTGATCTCAGACAGAAAAAAAAAACTTTTTTTTTTTTTTTTTAAGATTTTACTTATTTATTCATGAGAGACACAGGGAAGAGGGAAAGCAGAGGGAGAAGCAGGCTGAATGCAGGGACCCCGATGTGGGATTCCATCCCGGAACTCCAGGATCATGTTCTGGGTCAAAGGCAGGCACTAAGCCACTGAGCCACCCAGGGATCCCCAGAAAAAAAACTTTCAAGTGGAGCTAGAGTATCAGTTAGAACCTCCCATAAGAGGTTGTGATTTTCTCGGTTGTGATTTCTCTGTGAAAATAGTAATTCACAGCTTCACAGAGACGTAGTAAGGAAATTGAGCTATTTTACAAGCCAGACTTAACCCAAAGTGAAATCACAGGTCGCTGCATCTTTATTAAAAAAAAAATCTGCTGAGTGAAGTAAGTCAGTCGGAGAAGGACAAACATTATATGTTCTCATTCATTTGGGGAATATAAATAATAGTGAAAGGGAATATAAGGGAAGGGAGAAGAAATGTGTGGGAAATATCAGAAAGGGAGACAGAACGTAAAGACTGCTAACTCTGGGAAACGAACTAGGGGTGGTAGAAGGGAAGGAGGGCGGGGGGTGGGAGTGAATGGGTGACGGGCACTGGGGGTTATTCTGTATGTTAGTAAATTGAACACCAATAAAAAATAAATTTAAAAAAATTTAAAAAATAAATAAATAAATAAATAAAGGCTTTTCAGCGTTCCAAAAAAAAAATCTAAGTCATTTCAAACCACGTATTGTATTTTAAAGGTTAAAGTAACATGTAATCTGAAACTCCACAGGCAGTATCCAGAGTTAATCCATAAATATAGTTACTCCTGGGGATCCCCTGGTTGCCAGGAAAGTTCAGAATGGACTGCTGTGATAAGAATGTCAAAGCCTAAAAGAACAGAAAGGACTATTTATGGCTCCTCTTCCTCTATGCCTTCCTCTCTGGAGAAGACCTGGTTGCCACATGTGTATCACCTAGCACACCTTTGTTAGGCCCTTTGGTAGGCTTGAGGTGTGGATAAACTGAAATGGATGTTCTTCTTTTGTAGGTGGGTAAGCAAGCACATTAAAAAGCCGATTCGCTCCACGGTCCTCAGCTTGGATTGGCATCCCAACAATGTTTTGCTGGCAGCAGGATCGTGTGATTTCAAATGCAGGTGGGAGCAGATGAGAATTGGCAAACAGAATTGATCTGTTCCTTGTTCATCTTTCAAGTATTTTTCAGGTTCCTTTTCCTTGCAAGGTACTGTGTTAGGCACTGTTAGGGACTCAGAAGTGAAAGGAGCTTGGGATCTAAGAAAGCAAACACAGATATCACAGAGAAGGAAGGAAGTGGACTGGGAGGTATAGTAGGAGGGAGCTGTGAGGGTGGGGCCGGGGAAATTTTCTTTACGCAGAATATTCTGCTTGGAGCAGAGGTATAGAAGCCCTCAGACTATGATATTATTTCTCATTTCATAACCCAGGCAGAGATTTGGCAAATTCCTGGCTGAAGCTAAGATGAACAAAACATAGCTGAACAATGCTGTGCTGAACTATTTGCTGTTCTTTTTTTTTTTTAAGATTTTATTTATTTATTCATGAGAGAGAGAGAGAGAGAGGCAGAGGGAGAAACAGGCTCCATGCAGGGAGCCCAACATGGGACTTGATCCCAGGTCTCCAGAATCACAACCTGGGCTGAAGTCGGCGCTAAACCGCTGAGCCACCTGGGCTGCCCTGCTGTTCCTTTTCAGTTCAAGTTTTTTATTTGTTGTTAGCGTGAAGCTAGAAGAAACACAGCCACTTTGCTAAGAGCTGTAAGGCTCATACAGTGTAATTGCTTTTTAAAGCTATTTTTTGCCAAGAAGGCTTTTTTTCCCCTTAGCCAAAAGAAAAGCAAATAAATGTTACTTCACATTGACAACACGGTGGGTTGGGAAATGGGATGTATCTTTCTTTAGTAGGCTATGTGGAGAATTTCCAGAAAACATGGCTTGTGATTTATTATATCCAACAATATCCAAGGATTTGGTGGTTTGTTTGTTTGTTTGTTTTAAAGATGTGTGTGGAGGGGATCCCTGGGTGGCTCAGCAGTTTAGCGCCTGCCTTTGGCCCAGGGTATGATCCTAGAGTCTCAGGATCGAGTCCCACATTAGGCTCCCTACATGGAGCCTGCTTTGCCCTCTGCCTCTGTCTCTGCCTCTCTCTCTGTCTCTCATGAATAAATAAATCAAATCTTAAAAAAAAAAAAAACAATGTGTGTGGAAATTTGGCTGTGGAATGGGGATACATCTGGAAAAAGATTGGTTTTTCTATGTAAGAACCAGTGTAACAGCATCATCTGGTAGAATTCAGGAGTTTTGTTGTCTATGATGTGTTACCCAGTCATTCTAGCTCCCTTAAAAGTTGGAATTGAATGATCCATACACTTAGATTATTGGACTGTGTCTAAAAAATCTGGTTCTGAAAATGGGTTGCCAATTCTTTTGATAATATTAATTTCCAGAAATAAACTTTGATTTGTGGTCCTTTGGGTAAGAGTTCGGTTTTTGACTGAGAACTACCCAGCCTCTGATGACTAGAGCCGTGGCTTTTGTGATGCTGATTTAAACCCCAGTGATTCTCATACTCATAAATAGAGAGGATAAACTGATGGTTGCCAGAGAAGGAAGGTGAGGGGATGGGCAAAACAGGTAAAGAGGAGTGGGAGGTAGAGGCTTCCAGTTATGGAGTAGTCACAAGGAGGACCGGGAACATGGTCAAGGGTGTTGTACAGTGACATATGGTAGCTATACTTGCAGGAAGCATGGCATAGGGTATAGAGAAGTTGGGTCACTATGTCGTACACCTGAAACTAATGTAATACAGTATGTCAGCTCTGTTTGGATGAAAAAAAAGCCCAGTGATTCTAAGGTCGTGTCCTCTAACTTACAGATAACCCACTGTGTCCTTCACCTCTCCAGTCCTCTGCCTCTTCCAAAGCTACTACTGTCATTGTCATTTGGAGGCAAATATCCCAGATCATTTTAGGGAGTCTTTAAGTCCAGAGGTTCTTAAAGAAAAGCTCTACTAGGTAGATTCCCAGCTGCTCTTTCTCCCTCCTGCTTCCTGACTCTGCATCCAAACCTCCTCACACACAGCTTCATGGAATGAGAGAAGAGAGAAAGACTGCTGACAGCAGGCTGTAAAGGACCCTCCTTCACCCTGGACGCTACCAGCCACAAAGACTAGACAGTGAGCTCTGATAGCATGGCAGCATGAGGGAGAGCCTGCCCACTCTCTCCCCGGCCTCCCGTGGCTTCCTCTTTGGATGTCCCTTTCTTTCTTTAAACGGATTAATGCCATTGGTTTATTGCAGCTTAGCAGATAGTTTCCTCTCCTACCGTTTGACTGTGTGGGCTTCCTGGAATACTGTGTTGAAAATGATAGTGAAGTAGACAGGAAAAAATGCTGTGCTCACTTAGCAAGGTCAGCGAGTGCAAGGGAGGGGCAGGATGGCAAGATCCTACCCCAGAACATGTGCTCTGGGATGGGAGGGGGGAAGGGCTTTGGTGTTCATTACTTCTAGAACTGCACCCCTAGTGCAGGGCATGACACGTTATAGGTCTCCATGTATACCCTTCAACTGAGTATGCATTTTGCCAGACTCAGATGGGCCTGTAGGCAGCCCTAAGAACCAGGTCTTAAGAGATTTATGACTGTGACTTTGTCATGTTTCGCTTGTCAAGAATCAATCTCTGCATTCTGAGACACCTTAGGGCAGCTGCCTGTGGCCTGTTTCTATATACACAATACTTTGATTGATTTTTTTTTTTCCTTCTTTCCTGCCCCTTAAACTGCAGAGTGTTTTCTGCCTACATTAAAGAAGTGGATGAAAAGCCAGCCAGTACGCCCTGGGGCAGCAAGATGCCTTTTGGTCAGCTGATGTCAGAGTTTGGTGGCAGTGGCACTGGTGGCTGGGTGCATGGGGTCAGCTTCTCTGCCAGCGGGAGCCGCCTGGCCTGGGTCAGCCATGACAGCACTGTATCTGTTGCTGATGCCTCAAAAAGCGTGCAGTGAGTATTTGCCTTTTGTTCGGAGTTAGGGAGTGGGTTGGGATGTCTCACTAGCTGGGTTAAGTCTTCCCTTCCCTGGGTGTAATTACATTCAGTCTTGACCCAGGACTGCAAGGCCACCTTTAAAGTCACAGACACACATTTAGATGTCTGTTTGGAGAAATTTTAGAGTTAGGTCTCACTTCAGAAACACTTCTTAATGGAGGTAGTGATGGTGATTCCTTTGAAGAACCCTCCTGGTTTGCTGTCGGTAAGAGTTCCTTCAAGTAGCCAGTTTTGTCTGTCAGTGTGAATCCCTTACAACAGGTAAATATCATCCACCAGCCTTAAGTAGGAGATAGTGTTCTTACTCTGTGTCATCACTGAACAGTGACTCCATTAATTTGGAGTTTCATTCGGTAATACTTAAAACCCTGATACCAGTTCCTCCGGAGTATGCCAGAAGAACTCGAATTGCAATGACTCACATGTGAGTGAGGACCTGCCCAGCCCTAGGGAGAGCACTGGGCATCTCCTCACATGTCAGAGTTTATATCTGCCCATCATGTGCTGGAGGAAGAGAGATGATGATTGGGATTCTTTCCCCTATGAATGTTTGTTCTTTCCTGGTGAAACCTTTTCTGTTAGCAGCTAAAAGTCACCTACCTTAAAGGTTTCCTGACTTGTCTACCTGTGTGCTGAGAACCAGTCACCTCAGGTGATTCTGCACCCCCTACTGTACAGTGACAACAAAGTGACATGTCAGAGAGGATATTTTTTTCCTAACTGGATTGAATTGAGTTTATCTTATTTTTTTTTTTAACACCAAATAAATGATGTAGTCTTCTGGATTTCTATGCATGTACGGGCACTTACATATCTTTTCGTTTTTAACACAAATGGGACTGTGCTATACATTTGATACAGTAATTAGCTCTTTATCATTGTTGGATGTCATGGTTATTTGACTTGTGTACAGTTTATTGTATTGCATAATAAGCTCTTAGCATATGCTTATTACAAGCCCCTGTCTGCCTTCATATTGATTTATGATTTGGCTTTTCTGGCCCTGGTTACATCCTCTGCCCTTCCCCTTCTCGAACATAAATAATTTCATGTAGTGGGAACCACATGTGCCACAGTAAGGCCTTAAGATAAGGTGTTAGGACTTTAATCCAATTTCCGTGGTATTGGCGGGGCCGGTGAGGGAGCCTCTCCTGAGACAGAGTTAGTTTTGAAAATGCATCATCTTTTACATGAAGTTCTGTGATCCGAATTCATCAACCAGTGTGTCTGCCTGCCATGTCTGTGTGACCTCTTGGCCAGGTGCTGGAGCAGATAAATATTAAGTATCTATGTATACACACACCTTCCCCAGCCCTTTTGTGTATGAGCTCATGGCTGGCCAAGACTATTGTATTCATTGGTAGCCCCAGCTCCTCTCCCAGTGCCTGGCAGAGAAAAGAGAGTAGACTCCCCTAGGTGTTTGTACCCACCCTGTATGAGCCCACAGTGAGCATGGGCAAGGAGAGGATGGAAGGACAAGGTGTTCAGTCAGTCATAAGTGACAGTGACACCCAGAGGGCTAGGTAGTCCAAGAGAGGAGAAGCCACTTTAGGTGAAGAGCTCCAGGAAAACTTCGTTAAGGGGATCAAATTAAAGCTGAGCTTCAGAGACCGGGGTGGACTTTGGACAAACAAGAGACAGCAAGTGGATAAAGGGGTGGGAGCAAAGACAGAGATAGGAAAGAATAAGGGCTCGCTGGGGACCAGTTGTCATGAGTGGGGGCCTCAGAAGCAGTGGGGCATGGGTCAGAGAGGGTTAAAGGCCTCTGTTTCTACAGGTGACCCCAGGGCTGCATCATGCTTGAGATTCCTGAAAGGACAGGTCATAGGGCTCCTTTTAAGCATAAGCTTTCGTTTATACTGCATGAGCCCCTGTACAAATGGGTCTTTTGTCATTTGTTGTGTCTATAGAGAAGCTGTGTGGTCTGTTCTACCTCAGTTTAATGATTATTCTTGTATTCAGGGTCTCAACTCTGAAAACAGAGTTCCTGCCCCTCCTGAGTGTGTCATTTGTCTCAGAGAACAGCGTTGTAGCGGCAGTAAGTATTTCTCTTCATTGTACGTTGTTGTATGCTGTATTTCATTCTCCAGAAGTGGAACAATACACATTCTGCGACTTTGTACCCTGGCACCAACCAGAGTAGCCTTTTAGAATAGCTGGTCTGGGGACTCCTGGGTGGCTCAGTGGTTGAGCATCTGCCTTTGGCTCAGGTCATGATCTTGGAGTCCTAGGATCAAGTCCCGCATCCGGCTCCCTGTAGGGAGCCTGCTTCTCTCTTTGCCTGTGTCTCTGCCTCTCTCTCTGTCTCTCATGAATAAATAAATAAAATCTTTTAAAAAAGAAGAAGAAGAAGAAGAATAGCTGGCCCAGAGGAATAAGAGGTGCCTGTGGTGTCTATTCTGTCAAGGGGTCAAGAGGTGGGCAGCATGCCCTACGGTGCCTAACTGGAATCTTATTTCAGGGCCATGACTGCTGCCCAATGCTCTTTAACTATGATGACCGCGGCTGCTTGACCTTCGTCTCCAAACTAGACATTCCGAAACAGAGCATCCAGCGCAACATGTCTGCCATGGAGCGCTTCCGTAACATGGACAAGAGGGCCACAACCGAAGACCGCAACACAGCCTTGGAGACGCTGCACCAAAACAGCATCACGTACGTGCTACCCAGCTCCCTGCAGCCCCCGGGAGCCTCCCGTAGTGGGGCCCTGACTGTCTATGGAGATGTGTCTGGTGACCAGAATGCCTTTCTTCCCCTCCTTATTTCCTGCTGGGTTCCCTCTGTGAGTTGTGTGTACTGTGTGCCCAGATACTCCTCCCTCAGGAATGAGAGCAGAGTCTGTAGCTTCCCAACTGTGGGCTCTTTCAACTGCTGACAGGGTGAACTGCCCTCACCCAGTCATTGTTGTGCAGGGCATCCCCTGTGAGGAGTGCTGATTCCCCAGCAGATGTGTGAGCTCCTGTGCCTGTCCCTGCAGCCTCTTCCAGGGCTCGCTTTTTCAAACCCTGAATGAGGACAAAAGGGGTCTTTTCAGGAATGTCACATTCCTCTGGTAGTGAACACATGACAGGAAGACTAGTTATACCCTGCCTGAAAAAAGTCATTCTAGCTGTCATTTCAGCTGTGGATTTCAGGTAATATATACCAGTCAGAAGATCATTTAATTAAAGAAACAGAATTCTTTGACATCATATGGCAAAACCAAGAGTTTCTAGACTTCAGTTTTTCATGAGGTATATAGGAACCGTGTTTTATCCAGAAAGCTTGATTTTTTTCTAAATCTAAAGGAAAAATGTAGTCTGTTCTTGATACTTAGGTACCGTAAGATTTTCTCTTTTTAGGGCACCTGGGTGGCTGAGCGGTTAGTTGAGTGTCTGCCTTTGGGTCGGGTCGTGATCCCGGGGTCCTGGGATTGAGTCCCACATCAGGCATCCTGCAAGGAGTCTGCTTCTCTCTCTGCCCATATATCTGCCTCTCTCTGTGTCTCTCATGAATAAATAAAGAAAATCTTTAAAAAAGAAAAAAAGATTTTCTCTTTTTGACTAGACCTTTTGTGTAAAGAAACTTTCATTGTAGTGATTATAACGGGAAGAAGATTGGAAACCTCTAGACTTTCTTTGAGAGAATTATTAAATGCAGGTTGTGCTTATCATCATGTTCAGTAGAAAGGACCGCTGGACTTTATAGGCTGAAACGTCTGTGTTCTCTTGAAAATAATAACTTGAAGGCATAGCAAAAGCATTCTTGTGCTTCAAGTTTCTTTATCTTGAATGACTTTTGAAATTATTTCTTACGAATTTCTCTGAAGTTTCCCTGCAGACTGTGTATCAGGAAGTAAATACCTCTCGTTGCATCTTTGAGACTTTCCTGTTAAAAATAAAAAGACCCTTGTAGATCAACGTGTCTCTTTTATTTGTAGTCATTAAGTCTTCTTGGCCCTTAAGCAACAGGTCAGCAAACTTTTTCTGTAAGGGACCAGAGAGTAAATATTTTAGGCTCTGAGGTGGTAGCCAGTCTCTGTCACAACTACTCACATCTATTGTGGCATGTGAGCAGCCATTGGCAATATGTATGTAAATGTGCATGGATGTCTTTTGTTAAAACTTTATGGACACTGAAATTTGAACTTCCACATAATTTCCATGTCACAAAATAATTGTCTTAATTTTTTTATGACCATTTAAAATCATTAAAGCTGTTCTTAGCTCACAGGCTGTATAGAAACAGGCCATAGTGTGCCATAGCTTTGCCATCTCCTTCCTTAGAGGGAATGTTCTAGACATTTCAGAGAAGAAAGAAAAATTGAGCTATAAAATTTTCTGGCAAGTTTTTTTGAGGGGCACCCGGGTGACTCAGTCGGTTTAGTGTCTGCCTTTTGCTCAGGTCATGATCCCCTGCTCATGGGGAGCCTGTTTCTCCCTTCCTCTCCACTTGTGCTCTCTCTTGCTATCTCTGTTGCACTCTGTCTCTAATATTTAAAATCTTTGGGCAGCCCTGGTGGCTCAACAGTTTAGCGCCGCCTTCAGCCCAGGGCCTGATCCTGGAGACCCAGGATCAAGTCCCATGTCAGGCTCCCTGTGTGGAGCCTGTTTCTCCCTCTGCCTGTGTCTCTGCCTGTGTGTGTGTGTGTGTGTGTGTGTGTGTGTGTGTGTGTGTGTGTGTGTGTCTCATGAATGAATAAATAAAATCTTTTAAAAAAATAAATCTTTTTTTTTTTAATTCATGAGAGATAGAAAGAGAGGCAGAGACATAGGTGTCCCAATAAATAAAATCTTAAGAAAGAGAGAGAGAAAGTTTTTCAGGTAATTAGGCTAAGACCAGTTAGTTGTTTCATTCATCTCTTTCCCTGCGTTACTTGCTTGGCATCTTGTGCGTCTGAGTGCTGCTTATGGTTACAATGAGTAATTTCACACACCGGCCAAGCTCTTGGCTACTGCACCCTGCTTGTCTGGGAGGACGATTTGAGTTTCTGTTTGGAGCCAGTTGGATTACAGTCGTGCTTCATCCTGCCTCTAGTTTGTTTCTGTTTTGTTTCCATTTTCAGTCATTGCTGTGGCACTCCCCGCACTCGGTGCTCAGGCAGTTTACGGATGGTGAGGCCTGGCCTGTCTCGCCTCTCATGTCCCAATAATTAATGCAGCACCTCACCTTTAACCTTGTCTCAGTCATGGCTTTTCTAGACATCTGGTAATGAGATGCATTTGAATATCTTCTGAGTCAGGTTGCTATAGCCTCATATCGATGGACAACTTGATATTTAGGAATGGGGAATTTGTTGTCTTAAAATGCCCTCACGAAAAAAAAATGCCCTCATGCTGTTAGGGAGGTTGGGGCCCACTCCTACCACATACCCTGTAATCTTTCTTTTGTTTTTACTTTTTTTCAGTCAAGTGTCTATTTATGAGGTGGACAAGCAAGACTGTCGCAAATTTTGCACTACTGGCATCGATGGAGCCATGACAATTTGGGATTTCAAGGTATTTCCCACTTTTCATAAGAAATCTTATTTATGTTAAAACTCTTCCGATGACAAGACTTTTTCTCGTTTCTTGGAACAAAATGTCAAGTCCAGTGCACATCAGAAACGTAGAACATCACTTTGTAGTTGTCTTTAAAACCTGAGTCTAGGCACCTGGCTGGCTCAGTCAGCAGAGCATGTGACTCGATCTTGGGGTTGTGAGTTCAAGCCCCACATCAGGCATAGAGCTTATTAAAAAAAATAATAATAATTAAAACCTGAAAGCCATTAGGGGAAAACCAGATTTTCTCAGTGAGATGGGATATATCATTCCAGATCTCTATTTGTTCCTGGAGGAAAAATTGAGATTTATTTTTGTAGCAGGCCATGTGTTGAGCACCAGTCTGTTTAACTATATAGATATATTTTCGTGGTTTACACTAATTAATCTAGGAAACATTCACTAAATGCCTGATGGGTGCCAGGCCCAGTACTAGGCATTGAGGATATTGAGGTGAAAGAGTCCTCAAGGGGCTTGTCCAGTAGAGGGGGTAGGGGTGGGGTGGTGCTCCAGAAGAGGAGCCAGTGCCTCTGTTTCTACATTGAGGAATTTGAGGGGAGGTGGTGCATAGATTGCCAGTACTTCAGGGAAGAGATTGGCCTGAGCCACATCTCCAGGTGCGGTGGGATTTGGGGGCACATGGGAGTGAGGGGCGAGCAGTCTGAGTTGCAAGAGCAGAGCAGCTGAGCTCAAGCACGCCGTGAGTGTGAGGCTCTGCCGGTGGTCAGGGCTATAAGGGGGTCCTCCAGAAGCCCAAGGTGGAACTAGGAAACAGGTGATGACATGGGCAGGGAGAGGTGGCTGGGCTCTTGTCTGCAGACGACTAGGATTTGGTCCATAGCCAAGTAGAGAAACCCTGGGCTGTAAGGTGTGGGTGGCCTGGGCAACTGTGTGCTCCAGCAGAGGCTGTTGAGTCCAGTGAACAAGTGAGGAGGATGTGCCCTCCGCCTCTGACAGGAGCTTGGCCCCGAGCTGCTAGACCAGAAAGATTCAGGAGGAACAAATGAACACAGTAACCTGGAGATTGGAGGATAGTGGGCAAGATAAGGAACCAGAGGGGAGGAGCCAGGGTGAGCCTTCGAGTTTCATTTCTCCTGGTTCTTAACCTCCAAAATAGGTAAATGTTTACAGAATTCTGCTCTCGCCTGTGCAATACCATAATGTTTGATTTTTCCTCCCTCCTTGGATGAAATACATAATATGGAAGAAACCCTCTAGAATACTCAGGAGAAACAGTCTTCCTCTAAAAGCCCCTCCCACACACCCTTTTCACCTTGCCGTGCTTTCCATCCTGAGCATTGCAGCCCCCATGAAGTTAGCTCCCAGGGCATTTACACTCTGTGCTTTATTCTCTGAGTCCTTGGGCCACATCTCCTCTGCCTGGGTGTTGTGCCCCAGGCCCGCTGCTATGTGGCCTGTGAAATGCGGTACCTCGGAGAGGAGGCACGGTGGAAGGTGGGAGGTGCCGCACTGGGGCCTCATGCAGGCTGGAGCAGGTCCAGATCCTGTGGGGACTGGGAGGGGAGCTCAGGGCTTGGGAGGGCCTGCAGGGGGCCCACGCCTGGGAGAGCACGTCTCCAGGGTGAGCTAGGCCAGATTCCAGATTCAGGGGTGCAGGGCCTGCACATCAGTTTGGGCAGAGGGGGCAGTCTGGGGGGCCGGGGGATCAGGAGGGGAAAGACGAACTGTCCTCAGTTAACCCTCAGAGTTCTTCCTCCATTTTCAAGACCTTAGAGTCTTCCATCCAGGGCCTTCGGATAATGTGAAGCTGAGTGAGCCTCCCAGATCCAGCATGACAAACTGACAGACTGACAAACTGACAAATGTGCTGACACAGCCCCACCGTGTGCATGGTGGTGAGGAGAGCCAGCCGCAAGGAAACACTGAAGACACATTTGGCGCCAATATCGTTTGTGTGTTTTTTTGTTTGAATATAAGTGGTGACAGTGTTGGTTTTTTAAAAGCAGCAGTGATTTGGGGGTTTTTTTGTTTGTTTGTTTTTTTGTTTTTGCTATTTCATTCCATTCTTGACCAAAGCTTCTCTTTAAGTAGTTTATTATGGAAAATTGTCACACTAACTTAAAGGAAAGGGTGGGAAATATGTAAATTGTCTGCTAAACAATTAAATAAAAATACTGAATGTGGGTTTGGTTTGGTTTCCTTACATACACTATTTCTATTAGAAAAATAATGACAGACGCTTCATTAGATAGACTAGTTAGGGGATGCCTGGGTGGCTCAGCAGTTGAGCATCTGCCTTCAGCCCAGGGTGTGATTCTGGAGACCTGGGATCGAGTCCCACATCGGGCTCCCTGCAGGAAGCCTGCTTCTCCCTTTGACTACATCTCTGCTTCTTTCTCTTTGTGTCTCTCATGAATAGATAAAATCTGTAAAAAAAAAAAAAAAAAAAATAGACTAGTTTTCATGGTAGAATGCTAGATTCTAAGTTTCTGAAGTTGAGCCACCCTCCGACAAAAACCATGTGCTAAATGCTGGCTTCCAGTATCAGAGCGCTGCTGCAGACAGAGCCCGTGGGCCGTTCAACTGGTGCTCACGAGGCAGCAGTGACACCATGGCTGCGAGGCCCCGTGAGGCAAGGTGCCCTGGGTGCTGCGGGGACAGGCTGTGGGGAGAGGGGAGACACATGTTACCCATTCAGCTAAACATTATTGGGCCCAAACTCAGTTACTCTCATCATAATTAGACGGGAAGTTTGACATGCCAACGCTGTGAACCTTAGAGGTGCAAATATAAATAATTAGCAGAGGAAGTAAATACGGAGTAGCCCTGACACAGCCATACTCTTCATCTCCCTGGCCCAGGAGAAGGAGCAGTTGAGGTTCAGTGGGTTGAGTCCCCTCAGCAAGAGAGTTCTTGGCTTTGCCCGAGAAAGAATTCAAGAGCAAGCCGTTTAGAGAAAGGGACAAAGTAAGTGTAGAAGTAAGAAAGGAACCGCTTTCCAAAGTAGCAGTCTCCTCCCAGATGGGGAAGAGGATCCAGCCCCTGCCCGCCATCGCCCTTTTGCCTCTGACAAAGGGTTTTAGAAGTTTTTAAAAATTAGCTAGCTGTGCAGGAGGGGCTTACTCTTTAACTTTGGGTTTATCATTTATATCGGGCAGTTCTTCCATTGCTTAGGGTTGCAGAATTACCCACATGGAGCATTGGTAAGAATGTCCAACCTTCATGGCTTTCGCTGCCAGAGGGAGTGGGGTCTTGTGACTCCTCTTTTTTATGACCTTTTAGGTTAAGGGTCAGCCTAAAATCAAAATGACTTGACTCTGGTCAACTTGCCTCCTGCCTCACAGTGATTCGAAGACCACTAGTTTGAGAACACTGGTAACAGTGCTTCTCAGAGGACATCATGACCTATTCTCAAGAGTAATTTTGCAAAGGGGCAAAATTACTTTGCTCCAGGAGAGAATCTCAGCAGCCAACGGGCTGGCCTGGTGGGCCTGCCTCTTCCCTGTTTGCTGTAGCCGCCTCCCGGGACCCCCTATAGCAGGAGCCCCCTTGTGTATCTGTGTTTGCACCCATGCATCAGCAAGGCTGTTGTCACAGATAGACAAGAGTAGGCCCCAAATAGGAACTAGCTAAAACTGTTTTTTTTTTTTCATTAAATCACATGGTTTGGCCAGCAAGCCCAGAGGTGTTTAGAGAAACACTGTATTCCATGAAAGAAACAGCAACAAAGAGACAAAAGTTTCTAACTTTGCCTCCAAGAACTTAGCCAGAGTGGTCTTTTAACTTGGGCCATTTCTCACTGGTGGAAGAAGGCCCGTCCCAGTGACAGCAGCGGGAAACCCACAGTGCTGGCGTGCTGGGGTCTGCAAGCCCTCTCCTCCCACGACCTCTAAGACTTAGGCTGGGCCCAGGGCCCCCATAACTACCAATGAGGAGAGGGGGTGCTCTGGGTGATTGCCAAAGTCCTTTGATTCAAGGCTTTGGTCTGTGATGTCAGGTTGTGGCTCTGCCAAGTTGTGTGGCCTTGAGCAATCTAGTTAATATCTCTGAGCCTTTGTACCCTCATTTATGAAATGGGAATAGCAGGATTAGTAATTCCTGTTGGATACTCAGAAAAGCTGAGGTCCGCTTTTAGGCTTGACACTGGCCCTATAATAGGCCCAGGAGACCCTAATGGTAGTAAGGGAGAGTGGGAAGCAGTGTACAAAGAATCATGCAACCCAAAGAAAAATCCAATAGTTCTTTCCAGAATATGCTGAGAAAGGCTGAGTTCAGCCTCAGAACCCAGGTTGATTGCTTAGGCAACTCTTCAGTTGGCCCAATAGCCATCACACAAGTAGTTTAAGTTCCCATTTGTGGCCAATCTCTGGAGGCAATGATGTGAAAAGTCAGGGTTTCCCCAGGCGCCTGCAGCGTGGCTGAGGCATGAGCTACCTCATGTGGGCTCAGATCCCATTTTGATCAGTACGTAAATTATAAGGCTAGGTTATTCATTTATACATAATAATTCAAATACTGGGTTCAGTAGGTAGAATAATGCCCCCCCCCAAGATGTCCATGTCCTAATCCCCAGAATTTTGCAGATGTAATTAAAGATTTTGCAACAGGAAGAAGATTCTGGATTATCCAGATGGGCCCAGTGTAATCCCAGGGATCCTTATGAGAGGGAGCAGGCAGGTGAGTCAGAGATGGGGCCACAGCGGGGAGTGTCACAGGACCACGGGGCCCAGGAATGCGGGCAGCCTCTGGAAGCTGGAAAAGAAGGAAACAAGCCTCCCCTGGAGCCTACAGAAGGAACGCCACACTGCGCATCCCAAGACTGGGGACTTTGACCTCCAGAAATGTTAAGAGAATACATTTGTGTTTTCAGCCAGCCTGTGTGTGGCAAGTTGCTACAGCAGCAATACGAAACTAGCACATAGGGATCCCTGGGTGGCTTAGCGGTTTAGCGCCGCCTTCAGCCCGGGGCCTGATCCTGGGGTTCCAGGATCGAGTCTCACATCGGGCTCCCTGCATGGAGCCTGCTTCTCCCTCTGCCTGTGTCTCTGCCTGTGTGTGTGTCTCTCTGTCTCTCATGAATAAATAAAATCTTAAAAAAAAAAAAAAACTAGTACATATAAGGTCAATTTGGAAAAAGGAAGTATAGTCTAGAACAGGTATTCAAATTGAGGTCAGAGCCATTAGAGGCTGTAAAAATTGATTTAGAGGTCATGACTGGCATTTGATAAAACTGAAAGGAGAAAACATTTGCATGGCATGTAGTAAGAGTGCGTCCCCATACCTAGGTTTCGGATATAAGTGGGGGTGTGTACTAGGCTACAGTATGTATCACTGCGGGTTGTCACCAAAAAAAGTTGGAAAGCTACCTCAGTAAAGTCAGTCACGGGGTGAGGGGGTGAGGGGTCGGGGGGGGGGTGTCCCAGGAAGGGAGCTGTAGCCATGCCTTTGAGGCACTACTTAATAATAGCTACTGGCCCAGGCACCAAAGTAAGCAACCGACAGGCATCAACTACTCACAACAGGGATCCCTGGGTGGCGCAGCAGTTTAGCGCCTGCCTTTGGCCCAGGGCGCGATCCTGGAGACCAGGGATCGAATCCCACGTCAGGCTCCCGGTGCATGGAGCCTGCTTCTCCCTCTGCCTATGTCTCTGCCTCTCTTGCTCTCTCTGTGTGTGACTATCATAAATAAAAAAAAAAAAAAAAACTACTCACAACAACCCTACAGGGTTGGAGCTGTTACTGCCATATTTTAAAGATGCAAAGCAAGTCCAGAGAGCGGGGGAGGGGGGCTGGCTGTCACAGTCAGTGGAGCATGCGACTCTTGATCTAGGGGTTGTTGAGTTCAAGCCCCATGTGGGGTGTAGAGATTGCTTAAAAATCAAATCTTATTGGTGCCTAGGTGGCTCAGTGGGTTAAGCATCTGCCTTCAGCTCAGGTCATGATCCTGAGGTCCTGGGATCAACCCTGCATCTGGCTCCCTGCTCAGCAGGGAATCTACTTCTCCCTCTCCCTCTCCTGCTCCCCCAGCTCATGCTTGCGCTCTCTCTCTCTCTTTCTTGCTCTGTCTCAAAATAAAATCTTTTAAAAAAAAATCTTTAAAAAAACCCAAAAACCCCAAGTCCAGAGAGCAGAGTGACAGCCCGCATTGGAACCGGGGCGTCTCTCCAGAGCCCCAGGGGTAACTGCTAAGCACGCCCCCTACTGGGCGAGGGCAGGGAGTGGAGATACCTAATGAGCAAGTGCAGGTGAGTCTGCCCAGGCTCAGGGGTGCAGGGAGGTCACAGAAACTGACAGGAGGGCACCCTCCCTACTATACCTTGTGGGGTTGCATTGTAGTTTCCAACTGAACTGATACAAAACCATGTGGCTTGGAAGAGTGTGGGCAACAGGTGCGGCCCCCTGGGGCCCTGGGACATGGGATGCTAAGCCTGTTCTGGGCCTCCTGGGCTTTGTCCGCCTCACACGTGGCCTGGGAAAGGAGACACGGGGGTTTCTCCTCTTCCTCCTCACAGGGGTCAGGTGGCAGTCCCTTGATCTCAGGGAGAGAGACCCATCATCCCCGTCTGGAGGTGGGCACACGCGGAGACAGAAGGAGATGCGACCGGGTGCTTGGGGAAGGTGTTCCTCCCTGGTCTCCCCATTGCCTGGGCCAGCCCACGGCGTCCAGAGTGCAGAAGCCTGGCGCTTGGCTGCCCTCTTGTGACCAGGAGGCAGCAAGGACGAAGGCGCAGAAAGCCGGAAAATACCCCGGTGACCTGAAGTTATTACCTTCCTCCAAGTCAGCCAACCCTGAAGAGTCAGCCTGGGTGAGTAGCTGCAGTTCTTGGAAAAGAGAGAAGGGGGAGTGCAGCATCTTTACCCCAGGTCCCCCTGGGGTGGGTGGAGCAGGGGCAGTTTCCAGAAGAAACCAGCTCTTTGAACTGTTCCAGAACTCCAAGTGAAATCCCTCCACGCCAGGAGTGGCTTCACTTCGGGCTTGGGGAACTTGGTCCCCTAGGGAGCCGGTTCACAGAACACCTGCCTTGGCTTCCTGGCCTGAGATCTGCTTTCCTGTCCGCTGGGTCTTTCCTCCCTGAGGGGGGTCCGCAGTGCTTATCCTGAGTTTGCCTCACTTTGCAGAGTCCGAGATGGAGGCAGCCCTGCAGGAGGAGTGCCTTGTGCGAAGCTCATTTATCTAAGACTACTCGTCGGGGTTCCTTCCTTCATCCACTCATGCAGCAGGTGCACGAGGAGTGCTTCCCAAGCGCCAGGTGCAGGAGGGCTTCCAGAGCAAAGCCAACCCGGTTCCCGCTCACAGAGTTTATAATCCGTTTTCACCATGAGGAGGTAACCCTCAGGTGTTTAGATGTGTCTGGATGCTTTTAGAGATGGGTAACACAGTCTCAACCCAAACCAAGCTTAAACAGTAGAGTCCTCGGCTCACCGGTCCCAGTGGTCTGAAACCTCTGGAAGCTGGTTGGGCTCAAGCTGACCAGTCAGAGTTTGACCAGGGTGCTGGTCATTTCTGGGATTTCCTCCACCTGAGCTCTTTGTCATCTAGCTTCCCTTGTGCTGTTCCACTTTCGTGTTCAGATTCTTACAGCTCACCCAGAAGAGTCTTCCCTCCCTTCCACCACCACCACCACCATCATCATCATCATCATCATCATCATCATCATCATCATCATCATGTCCTGGGCTTGCTTTACCCTGGCCATCTGAGCTCATGAGCTCAGGACAGGGGACCCCAGGAGCCGATGGGGTTAGAGCCATCAGGCCCATGCCAGAGGTGGGGGTCAGCTCCCCCTGGGGTCATTCCCTGGGCATCTAGAAGCCAGGGAGGCAACAGATGTGCCCTCTGTGTTAAGTTGCACTTGTCCCCCACAAGAAGGGGGTGCTGGTACAGATCATCTGAAACTTTTTCTGTTCATCCCGCAGCCATGCTGGGACTGGCCACAGCTAGATGGGAGGGCGGCGCCAGCCCCTCAGAGTCTCAGCCAGGAAGGCTGCTGGCGGTCCTTTGGTCCTTTCAAACCATAGCCGAAGCTTGCTGAGCGCTCACTGCGCGCTCACTACTGGGAGAGCTCCCACGTTTGGAGACAAGGAATCCTCCCAGTCACCTTGCAGGGGCAGGATTCAGTGTTGATGGCAGCCGGGACTGGTGGGCGCAGGGTCTTGCTGGGAGCCCCGCAGTCACCTCCAGGGCAGAGGGTTGTGGACAGAGTGAGCTAAGAGACAAACCCTGCAGGGGGGGGACGGGGGGAGGGGGGAAGTGTTCCAGGCAGAAAGAAAACCATGTGTCAAAGCCCCGGGACCTGTCAGGGTGGGCGTCTGGCCCCAGATCCCGATCCCCTGCCTCCGGAAAGACCACAGAGCCCCAGTGCGGCTTGCTGCTGCCTGCGCCTGGGAGGGAGGACTCCTGGGGAGGAGCCCCCCGCTAAGAGAGGGCGCAGGAGGGGGTTTTCGCCGGGGGCTCCCCCATCCGCGCAGCCACCTGGCCACATCTCCACCGATGAGGCAGAGGCTAAGGATAGAAAGACCCCTGGGGACCACTCGGCCCAAGACCCAAATGCATGTGGCCACAAGGCCACCAGGCAGCTGGGAGGCAGGAGTGGACTGCGGCGGATCCAGGGGCAGGAAGTCGTCAGTGCGAGCCCGCGGGCACCCGGTCCCGGGCCTGCAGTTGCCGCGCCCCGTGGCCATCAGCTCCGGGAGGAGGGAAGGCGCGCACCCCGCCCAGCTGCCGCTCCGAGCCTCAGTTTCCCCGCGCGTAAAGTTGCAAGGGGCGGTTGCGGAGGAGCGCCGGGCGCCCGGGCTCCGCGCAGCCCCCACCCCGGATGGGTGGGCGGGGCCTGGGCTCTGGCCGCCACCCTGGTTGCCGCCCCGGTCCCCGCGGGGCTGAGGCTGAGGCCCCGCCCCCGCCCACGAGGAAGTGGCTGCGGCGCCGCGCGGGGCCCAGAGCCGGTTCGGCGCGTCGACTGCCCAGAGTCCGCGGCCGGGGCGCCCCGAGGTGAGGGGGCTGGGGCCGCCCGCAGGGGGTAGCGGGGAGTTGCCTGCAGGTGGGGAGGGTGCGGGGCGCCCGCGGGGGCGCAGGAGCGCGGGGAGGGGGTGCCCGGGGGAAGGGGCCCGGGGCGGGGGCTCGCCAGGTGCGTGGGGTCGCCCGGAGGCGAGAGCAGGGCCCGGGGTGGGCGGCCGCCTCGGGGCGAGGGGAGCGCGGGGCGCCCTGGCCCGACCCCCGCCGCCGCCCCGGCCTGCGCTCCCCGGCTCTACCCCGCGGCCGCTGCCCCCCGCTATTCCGGGCGGCGAGGGCCCCACGCCCAGTCACTTCCCCTCCATCCTCCAGCCTTCCGGGTTGCTCCGGCCGGGAAATGAGCTGGCGCCCCCGCCCACCTGGCCCCTCCCCCGCGCCCCCGCCCCCCCGCCCCGGCCCTCCGGGCGCCCCGGGGCCGGGGCCGCCGACCCTACCCGGAGGGGGTCCCCCTTCGCCGGAGGCGGGGACCCAGCGGGGCCGCCCGGGGCGGTGACAGCAAGGCCGGCGGGACTAGCGGGAGCCCGGAGCCCGGAGCCCGGAGCCCGCCGCCCGCCTAACGCGGCGCTGAGCTGGAGGCCGTCGGCGGGCCCCCGCGCCTGGCAGGTGGTGCTGCCCCGGCCACGGGCACCGGTTCCCGGGAGGCCCCCGGGCCGGGGTTGAGCGCGCCAGCTTCCTTAGCAGGCCACCTGACGGCTCTGGACCTCAACCTTCCTCCTCTGTAAAATGGGGACCTTTCAAGTGGCGAGGCTTACCTGGGATAGTGTGTGGAAGGCACTGGGTTGTGCCAGGCACACGCTGGGTACAGGTCGGTGCTCTTCCTGCTGCCACTACCATTGTAGGGCCTGCCCGCACTTACCAAAGTGTCTGGATGATGCTAACCTCTGAGATTTGGGGGTCAGAATCCCAAACTGCCATGTAGGAGCTGTGTGGCTTTGAGAGATTCTTGTTTTTATTTATTTATTTATTTATTTATTTATTTATTTATTTATTTATTTATTTATTTATTTATTTATTTATTTTTAAAGATTTTATATCTCTGTTCATGAGAGACACACACAGAAAGAGGCAGAGAGACACAGGCAGAGGGAGAAGCAGGCTCCCCGAGGGGAGCCTGATGTGGGACTCAATCCCAGGACCCCAGGATCATGACTTGAGCCAAAGGCAGATGCTCAACTACTGAGCCACCTAGGCATCCCCGATTCTTGACTCTGAGTCTTTTTCCTCATGTACAAAATGAAGGTTTAAAAAAACACGAAAGAAACCCAAAACAACCCTTTAGGCTTGCTCTTGGGGGTAAAAGAATGTATGTCAAAGCTGTGGGTAAAAATGCTGTGCATTTAAAGATGCCGGTAAAGGTAGTTTATGTGTGTCTATGTACATAATCCACACAGGTCTTTTCAAATAGTTAAATGATATCCCAACATGTTAGTGTCACAATTTACTCTTGCCATATTTGTAGTCATCTGGATTTTTCCACCCTTCCACCATTCTAGAGGGGGTTATTATGAACATGTTTGCTTAAAAAAAAAAAAAAAAGTCGGTGGTTATTTTCTTAGCACCAAAATGAATCTATGCCACCAAAGAGTGTTAATTTTTAAGTTCCTGTTTGTGTTATTCTGCTTGTTCCTACCCAGTTGTTGAATTGTTTTTACATCGCTCTTCTGAAAGGCTGAACAAATGAGAATTTCTCCACAACCCTGCCAACATTGAGTTTTATGTGTTTTTGGATTTTGTTTTGTTTGGATTGCTTTATTAGTACGCTTTATGGTGCTTTCTATGATTGTTTTCATTTATGTGTCTTGACTTGATTTTTGCCTGGTTAAGACTTCAGGAGCAGAGTTGGGGAGGAGGTTTTGGCTGGTCTGGGGTGGCAAGGCCTATTCCATACACAACAGGAAGTTGAGTAACTGCTTAGCACGCGTACAAAATGGCTTACTGGCAACTCCCTGGAGCGTCTGAGCTGGGTGGGGACTTCCCTGAGTGCCTGTAGGGCCAAGATCCTGCTCCAGATGGCTCCTGCCTAGATTAGCCTCAGATACAGCCAAACCTCTGGCTTCAGAGAACCTTGGCCAGGTTTTTCTAGAAGCAATAAGGAACCTACAGCTAGTGCCTTGTTCAGCCCCCACCTTTTCTGGTAGAGATGTGAAGGAAGTATTGGCTGAGGGCATCCAGTTGGTATGGAGAGTTAGAATTTGACCCTAACGCTGTAAGGAAGGAGCCCTGAGGCCCTCGGTCAGGCAGCCCAAGGCTCTACCTGGCTTGCTTTGCTCTGAGGGGAGCTGAGTTCTTCCCAAGTGCTCAGCAGAGGATCTTCTAGATTTCAGATTTCCAAGTTTTGCTAATCATTGACCCTAATCAGGAAGAACACAAAACAAAACTGAACACATACTCCCCAGTAAATATTTACAAATTGCATACATATGTCACTGAAATAATAAAGCATATTCATTCCTTGGAGCCTATCCCCTAAAGAAAAGGATGGGATTTATTCAATTTGCCTTCAAGAAATACGTATTGAGCACCTGTTATGTGCCAGGAACTCTAATTGGTGCTGAGGATACGTGGGTGGACATAGCACCTACCATGCCCCTAGATAGTTCGCGTCCATACCCCGGTGCATGGTTTCTGGCATGGCACCCTCTGGATGGAAACCACACTCTGGAGACCCAAAACCCCTCCCAGACCTCATGCCGCTCTTCCCTGTGCTCTCCCACGCCCAGCCCTGGGTAATCTCCAGCCCATTTGTACTGAGCCTTCACTGTGTGCTGAAAGGACGCAGGGAACGTGCCGCTGGGAACACAGAGATCCTGGCGTTAGGCTGGCAGAGGGGAGCCAGCCAGGGGAGACTCCACATTTGACCCACACTCCCCCAGCCTCTGTTTCTGGGATAATGAGGCACAGATCACTGCACGTGGACTCCAAGTCCCAACACGGTTCCTCTCTCTGTCCTCAACAGTCAAATGGGCCCATGGTGCTGGCTCACGGGGCTGCCTTGACAAGTGGGTGGGTGTCCTGGAGGCCATGGCCTCAGCCTCCCTTTGTCTCCCCGTCCCCGGAGCCATTGCTGAGGCTTTGTGTTGTTAACAGGCTTGGGCAAAAGCAACTCTAGTTGCATAGTCTTTAGGGTGACTGGCTGGCAGTCGGTGCCTTCCCATCCCCCCATGGAGGTTTTCCTGGGAAGGATTAAGTCAAAGTTCCCGCAGCAGGGGGTGGCCCAGTGTGAAGGCTGTGTTGTTGCTTTGCCTGACCACGGGAACAATCCAGTGATTCTGCTCTAGGAGGATGTTGCCCTGAGGCAACAGTGGCCAGAGAAGCTACTCTTCTCTCTGGGTTGCCACTTCCTCATTTGTAACATGGGGGGTTGGGAGTCATTGCGGAGGCCCTGCTGGTTTTAGTTGCTTTGCAGAAGTTATGAAAAGGAGGAAAATGCACCTTCTCTCCCAGCCCCTTCACCCATATCTACCCCCTACGCCCTTTAAGATGTTAGTTAATTCCATGTACTATGAGTATTTCTATCTGAATTCATGCTAAAGTGTGGTTGGCTGATAGATGTGATCTGAACTACCCCCCCCCCCCCGCCCCCCGCCTGTCCCGCTGTGCCTGTGGCCCCTTTCTCTCCCACTTGCAGATCTTTAGATCCCAGGAAACCATGGTCAGGGCTCCCAAAGTCCTCTTGGCTGTGTTACTCACTAGTATGGGGGCTGCCATCTTCAGCAGACCCAACCTCTCCATCCTCACAGCCTGGAACTCTGGAACATACACTAAACAGGCTCTTACAGCCTGGCCCACACTTCTAGATACTCTTGCCAAGACCCTGCAAGGAGCAGAGACCTGCAGCTGCACCGCGTGGGAAGTTGCATTCTGCTGCCGAGCTGTGGGCCCAGGGACCCCCAGGGCTGTAGCCACAGGGCTTCTTGCTTCCGGGCCACCAGGGGCTGAAGGGGCAGGGGCTGGCTGGCCTCCACCCTGGTTCAGCAGCCAACAAGAGCCTGGCTGGGGTGTGGGAGTGAGCCTCTGGCCTGATCTATGCCTCCCTGGCAGTGATGGAAAAGGGAGGGGTGGGCAGATGAGCACAGATGGACCTGCTACTCCCACTTCTCAGTCTTGTGGTCTGTGGTATGGATAGTGATGAAGGGCTCCAGCCAAGCTGGATGCCAGTGCTGACCCAGCCCAGAGGCACCGGAAGTGCTGAGGAAAGTCCCCATCAAGCCTGCTGACCTGAGCTGAGGGCCCCCAAAGCACCACTTCCGGGGCCTTTGCCTTCCACAAGAGGCCTTATAAGGACAGGCTGGGGAAGCAGCCCTGGTGGGAGCACAGTGCTTGTGTGTGTGTGTGTTTGTGTGTGTGCATGCATGAGGCTGAACACAGGGAGGGAGGAGTGTCTTGTGTATACACGTGCAAGGCTGAACACACGGGAGCGGGTGCGGCCTGAGCCTGGGCTGTGGACTGAGCAGTGTGGACTGAGGACTCACTTGGTGCCGAGCTCTAAGCATGTCCCTGCCCTGTACGTGCACTTGTGTCTCCGTGAGACAGACCTGGGCCGCCCCAGGAACCTTCCAGAGCTTCCTGCTATAAAGGAAAATTTTGCATCTGGGGCTGGCAGGAGGAGCAGGGACCGCAGGTGGTGAGCCCGGGGTCAGGGAGCCAGGCCCCACAGGATCCCTGGTGCCGCCTGGGGCCAGCTGGAGCCCTGGATTGCCCGGCTGTGCAGTAGGCTACATGCAGTTCGTCCCTCCCTGGCCTCAGGGCCCTGGCTCAGCGCTGGGCCTTCCCACAAGGCCTCCTGGCCAGCCATGTGGGTAAGCTCAGCCTGAACAGGTGGCCCTTCTTCTGTGGGGCCAGGTAGGTGCTCCCTAGTTTCCGGGGGGTTCCAGGGCCCAGGCCCAGAACTAGGGGGAAGCCTTTTTTAGCCCCGTCCATGGGATGCGGAGCTGCCAACTGGTCGGGGAGACAGCCAGGCTCCTGGTGACACCTGCCAGGTGTGACTGGGCAGGTAGCTTCCTCTCACTGAGCCCCATCCTCTCCATCTGTCACTGGGGCTGTGGCATCCGAGCACTGAAGTCCAGAACACCTGGGGTGAGGGGATGAGTGTAATAGGTAAAGGGCCTAGAGCCTACTTATCTTGATGAGTGCTGAGCAACCTATAGAATTGAGTGACTATATTTTACACCTGAAATGAATATAACATTGTCAACTATACTGGATTAAAAAAATGCCTGGACTGCTTAGAGCTGGCAAGTAAGGAGCATTCAGGAAATGGTGGTGTGTGGGTTTTTTTTTTTAAGATTTTATTTATTTATTTATGAAAGACACAGAGAGAGGCAGAGACACAGGCAGAGGGAGAAGGAGGCTCCCTGTGGGGAACCTGATACAGGACTGCTCCCAGGACCCCAGATTCATGACCTGAGCCAAAGGCAGATGCTCAACCAGTGAGCCACCCAGGTGCCCTGGTGGTGGGGTTTTGTGTGTTTGTGTCTTTAAAGATTTTAAGTAATCTCCACCCCCAACATGGGGCTTGAACTCACAACCCCAGGATCAAGAGTCACATGCTCTACCAACTGAGCTGGCCAGGCACCCCAGTAGTGTTTTGGTGTGGGTTTTTTTTTTTTTTTTTTTTTCTGTAATTTTTTAATAAAGAGCTTATCGAGCACCTACTGCGTGCCAAGCATCTAGGCCCTGGGGAAAGCATTGTGGACAAGTGAAACCTGTCTGCATCAAGCTCGGCAAGGCCCAGCTGGGCGAGAAAGGCAGCCGGCAACGTGGATGAGGACCCTGTAAGAAATGGTCAATAGTGATCCTCTGTGGGAATTCAGTCCAGAATAGGGAGTGCTGGGGTGGGGGTGGCGGCTGCAGTTTTGAATCAGTGGCCAGAGGTGGTCAGAGAGGCCTCCCTGTGAAGGTGGCGTTGGGACATGAAGGGGAAACGCGGGGCTGGCCATGGAGGCCCCTGGGGGTAGAGCTCTGGAGGCGGGGGAACAGCCAGTGCCAAGGCCCGAGGCCCCTGTGCCCCGGGATCAGCCGCTGGGCTAGCTGGGGAGACTGAATCCTGCACGGGTGGGTCAGGGCTGGGTGTCACCCCATGGGAGCTGGGTCTCCTGAACACCTACCGGGTGCCGGGTGAGGAGAGAATGGGTTTGAGGAAGTGGTGTGCACTCTGGGCCTTTCTAGAGGAGTAGGACTTTGCCAAATGGAACAGGGGTGGGCAGAGCTGGGTGGGGGGGGGAGGGGACTGCCCCTCACCCACTGTGCTGGGGATCCCACCCCACCTCAGGTGCAGTGGGCACCCCTGAAGCTCAGTGGCAGTGGGGGGAGGCTGGGGAGGTGTAGTCAGCGCAGGGCCCGTTCTGGGGGTGCTGCCCTCTGTACCCACCTTCACCCCACAGTCCAGCCACCCACTTGGGGCCCAGTCCCGCCCCTCCTCCCTATGGAAGGAGCAGTAAGTGGTTTTCTGGATGAAGATGGGTTGTCTGTGTGGGTCTGTGCCCTCACCTGCAGGCCGGCTTCCTCCCCTCCCTCTCCAGAGAACCAGAGCTCTGGGTGGGAAAGGCTGCGGGCTGTGCACTGGTGCCCCTCTCATTTCATCCTCACTCCATCCTTTTCTTTTTTTTTTTTTTTAAGATTTTATTTATTTGAACGAGTGAGCGCACAAGATGGGGGGAGGGGCAGGCTCCCTGCTGAGCAGGATCCAGGATCATGACCTGAGCCCAATGCACTTAATGGACTGAGCCACCCAGGTGCCCTTCACTCTGTCCCTCTGCCAGGTTGTGGGGGGGGCCTCTACCCTTGAGGAAACTGAGGCACAGATGATGAGCACAGGTGACCCGGGTCAGGGTCAGCACACCGCACTCATGGAAGGTGGGGCCGGGACCAGAGCTGGGGCTGACTCGGGGTCCCTTCCTCTCTATGGCACAGGAGCTAAGCGGCCATGGCCTACCACAGCTTCCTGGTGGAGCCCATCAGCTGCCACGCCTGGAACAAGGACCGCACCCGTGAGTGCTGCGCGCAACCCACCGGATGACGTGGGGCGGGGGCCCCCGGACTGTGTGCGGGCAGTAAAACAGCCAGGCGCCCTGGACTGGGGCTCGGAGGGCTGGCCGGCCCCCTCCTGCGCCTCCAGTCCTGAGGGTGTAAGAGGGACGAGCCCTGGGAACGTGCAGGGGCAGCCAGCGAGGGGCACTTGAGTGGAGGCCAGAGCACAGCCCTGCGTCCAGCTCGGGTGCAGGTCCTGCTCGGGCTCCCAGACCGGGGGTGGGTCGGGGGTGGTGGTGGAATGAAGACAGCCTGGAGAGAAACACGAGAGGATGAGGGGAAAGCACTGGAGGCAGAGGCGCTGGTTTAGAACAGGTGGCCAGCGGGTCTTTTGGAGGTGAGGGAGGCAGCCATGCCATAGGCCCCACAGCGGGAGAGCCCGGCATTGTCAGGAACAGCAAGCAGCCCAGGGCTGGAGTTGGGGAGCAGAGGGGGGTAGCTCCCCTGCTGTGGTGGTGCCTGCGGGTAGTGGGTACTGGTGAAGGATGGCTAGTCCCGGGGAGGGGGGGTGGCAGGGTGCTTCAAGGAACTCTGCACCAAGGCAGGGGGTGAAGGACCACATGTTGCCCAAGTGGCGTGAAGGGTGCTCCTGGTAGAGGGGTGTCATGAGGGAAGGGGGAACCAGGGCATGCACCCCACCTCCTACTACCTACCCCTACCCTTCTCTCCTGCAGAGATTGCCATCTGCCCCAACAACCACGAGGTGCACATCTATGAGAAGAGTGGGGCCAAGTGGGTCAAGGTGCATGAGCTCAAGGAGCACAATGGGCAGGTGACAGGTATGTCAGACTGACTGGGATCACTCTCTTGAAAGGAGATGGGATGATGCAGGGCCAGCCAGTCACTCTCCCAATCACTGTGTTAGGATAGTTTGGGTTGCGAGTAACACAACCAGTATTTCAAACTGGCTTAAGTTACAAAGGGATGATGTTGGCTTATGTTACTGAAAAACTGAAGATGTTTCTGGGCTTCAGGAAAGGCTTGATCCAGCAGCTCAGCTCAGCATTAGCAAGAACTCATTTATTTCCTGTCTCTTGGCTTTCCAGCACATTTGGTGATATTTGGGAGCCGTAACTCTCAGTATCAGTTCTACAGGCATCCCGTGGAGCAGCTCTCATCCAAATTATGGCCTCTTAAGCCCCTCCTATGTGGATGCCAGAGCCACCTCTGCTTGGATGGCTTCAGCCTGTTTCCTCCCCACTCCACAGGCATTGACTGGGCCCCTGAGAGTAACCGAATTGTGACCTGTGGCACAGACCGCAATGCCTATGTATGGACGCTGAAGGGCCGCACATGGAAGCCCACACTAGTCATCCTGCGGATCAACCGGGCTGCCCGCTGTGTGCGCTGGGCCCCCCATGAGAACAAGTTTGCTGTGGGAAGTGGCTCCCGTGTCATCTCCATCTGCTATTTTGAGCAGGAAAATGACTGGTGAGTGCCCAGGCAGGGTCAGAGTCAGTTTGGAGGGATCCCGGGGCCACCGACCAAAAGATGTTGGGACTAGTGTCCCAGAAAGTACTGGATAGAGTTTCAGGAACCTTGTTCACATGACACAGGGGAAGAATGTCCTCTCTGGACCTTGTAGGGGAGGCAAGGAACACTCCCACAGCCCTCAGTAATGAGGGCACAGACCACAGCAGGACCACCTCTGTGGGCACTACACAAGGCCCTGCACAAAGCCTGGTACTCACTCCCTGACCGCCCCTTGGGCTGGGCATCGGTTGTCCCCACTTTTCAGATGAGCAAAGTAAGGCCCCATAAGGTCACTTGTCCAAGATGTCCAGCCTGTCATGGTCCAGGGCCACATCATCATCTTTTTCCCTGGGTCCCTGTAGGCAGAGCCTAGGCTGGAATCTGGGAGACCTGAAATCGAATTCTGCCCTGGCCAATTAGCTGCTGTGTGACTGAGCCGGTCCCAGGGTTGTCATGAAGCTTAAGGGAGACCAGGGATGGAGTTCCCACCTGGAGGGCACCCAGTACCCTACCAGCCCGATCCAGGCCCCTCCCTCTGGGGACCTTGGGGGTCTGCAGGGCCCCGTGGGAGTGTGGAGTCCCTGGGGTGCTGAAGCTACCAGTTCCCCTCCCCTCCGTGTATCCAGGTGGGTGTGCAAGCACATCAAGAAGCCCATTCGCTCCACGGTCCTCAGCCTGGACTGGCACCCCAACAATGTGCTCTTGGCCGCGGGCTCGTGTGACTTCAAGTGCAGGTGAGCCGTGTCAGCCCAGGAACCGGGGACTGGAAGGTGGAGGGAGCCCTGCGGGGGGATCTGGGGCCTCAGTCTTGTATCTGTGATGTTTACTTTTGGAGGGGTCACCACTGGGTCCTGTCTCCAGGCCATGGAGAGGCTTGGCAGGATGCACCGCACCCCTTACCACTGCTTAATGGCGGTGAGAACTCTTTCCTAGGCCCTCCTGTCCTTGTTTCCTTGTCTACCATCGCAAGGACAAGGAGTGGCTTCTACCTTCTCACACTAAGGCATACATGACCGAGAAGCAACACACCTGCCTTGTCACCTTGGGCCTGGAATGTAGTCTCCAGTTGCCATTGGCTGTTTTTATTTCTGGGTGCAGCTCCTGTGGG
Source organism: Canis lupus dingo (assembly GCF_003254725.2). Classification (NCBI taxonomy): domain Eukaryota; kingdom Metazoa; phylum Chordata; class Mammalia; order Carnivora; family Canidae; genus Canis; species Canis lupus. The sequence goes on along the minus strand of NC_064248.1, from coordinate 10,022,214 downwards.
CCTCCCAAGGCCTGGGTCTCTGCTCCGGCAGGCACCAGGACGCCTTTGGAGGCCCCAGACATAGAGACAGTAATGTCCTGCTGAGGCTCTGTTGGCGGGTGGGGAGCTGGTGATCTGTCCTGTCCGGTGACCCCAAGCTGGCCCTGGGACAGAGAGGGCGTTAATGTGTGCTGGCTAGAGCTGCGGGAAGGCGGTCTGGGCTGGCAAGTTGCAGAGCAGGGAGGAGGAGAAGCGTCCCAAGGGCCGGCTGCGGAGCATAGGCGCCAGCATGGTGGAGACCAGGACAGCCCCAGGGGCTGTGTCAGTGTTGTTAGTCCTCAGATGAGGGCCCCAGGGCCCTGGGAGTTCATGGGGGACCTCCTGGCCCCATTCTGCTGCACGAGGGCACCGAGGCCCAGATTGGCCCAAGCATGAGGACTCAGGCCATGAAGAGCTGGCTCTGGTTCCCACCAGTTCCGGGCTGAGCACTGACCTCACCGGGTGGGTCTGGGAGAGACGCCCCAGTCATGGAGGTCTGTTTCTTGCTCTGCCCTGGCAGGATCTTCTCGGCCTACATCAAGGAGGTGGAGGAGCGGCCAGCACCCACCCCGTGGGGCTCCAAGATGCCCTTTGGGGAGCTGATGTTTGAGTCTAGCAGTAGCTGTGGCTGGGTGCACGGCGTCTGCTTTTCGGCCAGTGGTAGCCGCGTGGCCTGGGTCAGCCACGACAGCACCATGTGCCTAGCCGATGCCGACAAGAAAATGGCGTGAGTAAAGGCCATGGGGGGCAGCAGGGGGGTGACGGGCACAGGGCAGGAGGGGCTGGAGCGGCTGACCTCTCTGTCTCTCTCTCTCAGTGTTGCCACTCTGGCCTCTGAAACGCTGCCACTGCTGGCCCTGACCTTCATCACAGAAAACAGTCTGGTGGCAGCGGTGAGGCGGGGAGGGGGAGAGTGGGAAAGGGAGAGAGGGAGGGGTGCTGATGAGGGTGGCCCTTTACTGGTTCCCTGCTCCCCCTCCCCCAGCCCCTAGTCTTTTTTTCCTTCCTGGTCCAAATAGGCTGGGAGGGGCCACCTGGTCTCTAGCATGCTCCCTGGCTGCTGTGAAGGGAGAAGGGGGAGCAGAAAATTGTGCCCTGCACTCTAGGGTTTCTGCTTCCCTACTAACTCTGGCTATGTGGGGGCAGCACAGTTGGGAACACACATCCAGAAGGGCACTGCCCTCCCTCCTTCTGCCCACTGATCTCTCCAATCCCTTTTCACCCCTCAACAAACCTCAGGTCCCGGGGGGGTGGGGCCAGGGGGGGATCAGGCCTGGTTTGCCTACAGAAGCATTCAGCTATGGGTGTTTGCCCAGAGTGGGTGTAACCAGTTGGGCAGGGCAGAAGGTCCCCAAGCTTCTAGGAGAGTCTTGGACAAGTTTTCTCAACTGGGCGTTGGCCTTGCCAGGGGAGGGGGCACCCCTAGATGCTCACCCCCAGCATGTGGTCCCTGTTGGTATGCCTGGCGTCAGCGTAGCTGTCTCTGAACTGGCACTGGCTTCCCAGTAGCTCCACCCAGGTCCTGCCACCCGGCTTCTGGCCAGACAGCCCCCATCTGTGTCACGCCTGGTCTCCAGCCTGTTGACTCACACAGAAGATAGGGGTGCTGTGCCAGCCCTCGGGCCTGCTCCAATGATACCCCCACCCTATTGCAGGGCCACGACTGTTTTCCGGTGCTGTTTACCTATGACAGCACCACAGGGACACTGAGTTCTGGTGGGCGGCTGGACGTGCCCAAGCAGAGCTCACAGCGTGGCCTGACCGCCCGAGAGCGCTTCCAGAACCTGGACAAGAAGGCGAGCTCAGAGGGCAGCGTGGCTTCTGGCTCCGGCCTGGACTCACTGCATAAGAACAGCGTGAGGTGAGAGCGGGACTGATGCCACTGGGAGGAGAAATAAAGCCAAAGTAGGGGCTGGGGGCCCTGACTGAGGAAATGGGGTGACCCTCTAGGTTGCACAAAAATAACATCGGGCCAGGATGCAAACCCAGCAGTGGGTGTGCTCTGCATTTTTTGAAGAAGGTCTGTGGGATGACCAGAGGGCACCCAACCCTGCAGGGCAGGGCTGAGGCTGAAGTGGTCCTGCTGTTGCCTCCTTGTGCAACTAGGCAGGATGAAGAGAAACTATCCACAACGCTCCAATCCTGCCAGCCACAGGTGTCCACCCTGCAGCAACCTGGGAAGACTTCCTGACTTGGCCCCTTGGCTGGGTGACCCCCTCCCATGGCTATCAGGCCGTGTTTTCAGACTAACCCCTGAGCCCAGCCTTCAGGGCTTATTGGAATGACCCCGCATGTCCTCCCAGCTCCAGGTTTTGCTTTTTGCCCCCATCCTGCTCCACGGTCACCCTGGACATTACCCCACACACGTGATTCATGCCGTTGCACATCTGGTTCTATTTCCCTGGATTTCCCTTGGCACCTTGCACATTCCTGCTCCTCCTCAAAGCAGACTCATGCAACCCCGCGGGCCACCTCCCAGGCTCTGTGCTGAGCACCCCAACTGTACATCCCAGTGCTTCTCACTGGAGTTAGCTGCTCCCCAGAGGGCAAGCAGGGCTCCAGCTGGGACCCGTCAAGCCCCCCTCTTCTTTGCAGCCAGATCTCGGTGCTCAGCGGGGGCAAGGCTGAGTGCTCACAGTTCTGCACCACAGGAATGGATGGTGGCATGAGCATCTGGGATGTGAAGGTGAGTCCTAGCCCACCATGGCCCTTCCTCCCCCTCGTCCTCCCTGGAAAGCCCTCTCCGTCCCTACAGAAGAAAGGCACTTCTTTGGGATGAAGAAGGGGGAAGAGTAGCACCACCCTGGGCACCTCCCTTTAGGGCTGGATTAAAACCAAGTCTGTCCAGCTCCAAAGCCCAGGTTCTCTGTCCTCTGCCTGGCTGGAGCTGGGATGGCGGTGAGTGGGACCACCGTGAGAACTAGCCTGTCTGTTCTGCTGTCTCTTTCCAGAGCTTGGAATCAGCCTTGAAGGACCTCAAGATCAAATGACCCATGAGGAATATGTTGCCCTCATCCCCACTGCTGGGGAAGGGGGTCAAGAAGGCTAAGGGTCGCTTTGCTGAATGTTTTTAGGGTAGTAGTCTGGGTCCCCCTGGAGACTGCTCCAGCCAGAGGGGAGGGCAAAGTGGGGAGGGGAGGGAAGCTTTTCTTACCTATTGAAGGAACATAGGTCTTTTTGTCAGAGAAATGTTTTCATTTATTGTTAAAAACAAAAATGTTCCCAAAGCACTGTGCTGGTCATGAACTGCTTCAAAAACATGGAGGTAATAAAAAAGCAATCTTAGAACTGGTCTCCTGTGTTTGGGAGAAGTCCGTATTTGCATGGGCACAGGTAGCTTGCTTCTGCTCACCAGCAAAATTGATCCTTAAACCTGAGGGTCTTCTCCTGAATACTTCCCTTTCCCCTGTAGTCCTGTGGGGAGTGGGGGTGGGGGGGCAGACCCTGGTGGCTGTCACTCTGTAGTCAGTCCTAGACCGGTGGTTGCACACCTTTCCAGGCTGCTTCTGAGCTTTAATGGAAATTGATGTTTGCAGCTGGTTTCTGATAAATGTGCTCATTTCCTCAATTTCCCCCCATTCATTCCTATTTCACTCAGAGGGCCTCTTCTGTTTAACACAAGCTTCTCACTTACCTATTTATTCAGTCATAGCTGGGTAATTACATCCACAGATCCTAATTGTGAACTGTCCTTACATTTGCAGGACAAAGGCTTCCTAAACATGCCTTCTCTCAGATTGTTCTAGGGTCTATCCCTCAGGATAGCCCCCTTGATCGGAAGAGGCCCATGATTCTTCTTTAAATCATGAGATAAAGATTCTAAAATCCAGGGAGACAGGCCACACAACTCCTCTTATTCTAAATGCTTGTCAAAGCCTGTACCAGCCCTCTGTAAAGTGAGCTGTTGGTCCCGTTGCTGACTTGATTGTTGTCGGCCCTGGAAGGGCCAGGGAGGTGTTCACCTACCCCCTTTTTAAGAGCTCACCTCAGGGGTGCAGAGTGACCCCAGAGTATCAGTGTTCTTCTGAGACCTTGCCGAACAGGCTCCCCTTACTCTTAGAGAAGGATGAGCAGCAAGCATGCTCTTGTTTAGCTATAGCGGCCTAAAGTAGAGGCTTCGTAGATGTCAACTGTTTGCCCTCAGTATAGACAGATACTTGGCTTAAAACTGACAGGCTCAATCTTCTGCTTCTAAGAAGAAGGAAAAGGTATTACGGGAAATGGTCAGGGTTTGGGCTCCTCCAAGCATGGCCAAGGCTCTTGTGGCAGGTGGGAAGTCCCATCAGGAAAGGAGGGGATCTGGACCCTGTTCTGTGATGTATACATCACCAGTGGACACTAAGACCACTAGCTAGGCTTTCTGGGCCTTCCTCTGTGCCACACCCCACAGGACCTTAAGGACAGTGCAAGGGACAAGAAGCTAATAGTTGGGGGGGGGGGGCAGTTGATGATAATAACCATTATTGGGGGAGGAAGCTGGTGGAGTAAGAAAAGGAGGGGCTGGGGCAGAGGGAAGATTCTAGGCAAGTCAGTGTGCAAGAGGGGCTGTGAGCAAGGGTTTGAGCCTTCTAGGAGCTAGAGGACTGATGTGCAGGACAGGGATGAGGTGGGTGGTGAGGCTGGGAAGGTCCCCAGAGACCAGCTCCTGGATATCCTTGGCGTCCCGGGGAATCAGGCCACTAAAATTGGCAGAGACATGAGGTGGCTGCTGCAGTTCTGTGGGTGTGAGGTGACCTGGGGATAGCACAGACCCTGGGGACCAACAAGCTGTAGGGATGAGGGACAAGGAGTAGAGAAACACCTGGGAGAATCCTACCACACAGGGGTCATTGTGTCCCCACTTTGGACAGAAGGCCTTGGGGCACCTGAGTCAATTAAGTGTCCAACACGATTTTGGCTCAGGTCATGATCTCAGGGTGGGGAGATTGAACCCTGCATCCAGCTGAGTGTGGAGCCTGCTTGGGATTCTTTTTCCCTCCTCTGCCCCCAACCCACTCTCTTTCTCAAGTAAACCTTAAAAAAAAAAAAAAAAAAAGGCCTTGTTACCATTTTTTAAAAGAAAACAAAGCCAGAAAAAGAAGTTACCTCCTCAAAGTCTCACAGGCAGGAGGTGGCAGAGCCAGGATCCAATCTCAGGTCTGACTTCCAAGCCCCCCTGGAGGAGCCTCTGGTGACATGTACTCGATGTAAGTCAGGGTCTCTGAGCCAGAAAGGAAATGCTTCAAGGCAGCAGTCTTGCCGGCACATCACCCAGCTACACAGGTGAGATCTGTACAACCACTCGTCAGCCTGCAGACATCAGGGAAGTCCTTGGCTCTGGTCTCACACAAAGGTCCAACAAGACGAGGACAAGTCCTGGGCACCCCGGGAGCCCTGGTGACCCAGGCCAAACACGGCCTCTCCATGCCAGCCATTATCGCAAATCTCCAGCTTCCAGCATATTAGAAGATGCCTCCTTACCACCCCGTGTGGCTCTAGTTCTGCTTGCTGGCAGCCCCTGGAGCCAAGGACTGGGTGCTCTGTCCGTGAATCTTGCCAAACAGCTACCACCTTCTTGTTCATCTTCTCAGAGAACCTCTTTTTCTCGGTACAGACCTGAAACTGAGCTGTGGCATGACCTCCAAGGGGTGAGGGGAGGGGACGGTGCTCTGGCAAACCTCTGATGGGGGTCCTGCTCCTCAGGTCCAGGGTCAGGGGCTTTCCACCAGCTGCAGCTGCGGGCAGTTTTTGTATCCCTTCTGAGGCTCCAGCGAGGTCACACCCAGGGAATGTGTGTGGCAGGAGTCACTGGAAGTCAGGGGTCCAGTTCCATCTCTGCCACTCAATCCCGCTTTTTGACCTCAGGGCAAACCCCTGCTTGGCACCAGTTACTGACCTCTCAGAACCGTATATAAAGGATGCTGGTGTTCACAAGGCAGAGTGCCCCTCATGAAGGGGTGCAGGAGAAGGGACAGGCACAGTGGCCAAGCCTGCAGGTGGTTCACACGATTGTGCCAAACCTCAGTTTCCCTGCCGCCATCCCCACCATCCAGGGAGGTAAGGATGGCATGAGGTAATGCCTGGCAGCCATGCTGGGTGTCAGGACACTTCCTCCCAGCACTGAAATTCTGAGACTGTTAAGGCTGGGGGCCCCTGGAGGGCAGGACGGGGAGGTATGGTGCTACTGCCAGGTTGCTATGGAGCATGGACGGGTCGCAAGCCACTCGGGCTCCAGATCCACCATACTTGGGTTAAATGAAGGGAGGGGCTAACTCTGTATCCTGAGGTCTCTCCTGGCTCAGATGCCCAGGGACCAGTCCTCATGTCCTGCTGGGTGCTGCCTGAACCATGTGGAGATGGACCTGAAAGCAAACCCGTGCCCTCCTGGGTGGAAAGGGCCCAGGCACAAAGTGCCCCCAAACGGATCACAGAACAAAGATTACGATAATGTCAAGTTTAATCTGCCAAATATACAAGTTGGACTTGTGGAGCATGTTTTGCCTGGGTGCTGCACAGTAAACAGAGGTTTCTTGAAATGATCAATGGGTAGGGTTAAGAATGGGCCCGAGCTCTGGCCAGAAGGGTGGGGATGGGGCAGGGAAGGGCAGAACGGACTGGCTGGAGACAAGCCATGACCCTCAGAGACCCAGGGGCATGGGCTCCCAGACAACAGCCCCTCTCAGTGAGCACCCAGGCAACACAGACTAGGGCTGGTTGTTGCAAACTTGTCAGCAGCTGCCCCACACACAACCACCCCCTACCGTGCAACCTATGGGACAAATGGAAGCTCCTCTCACCCCACCTCCCAGGCACCCCCAACGAGAGTTCTGAATTCTAAAAACAGCAAAAACACCCGAATGGTTACATATGAAACGCTCTCCCGCGTCTTTCTGTCTCAAAGATAGCAGCCGCCCCCTCCCCCCAGCCCTCCCTACCATCCCCCCAAATGATTTCTGTGCCAAGGTGAAGAGGAGACCCCAGGCTGCAGGGGTTCCTTGCCGTGAGGGGCTGCTGTGGCGGCGCCAGGGTGGGGCAGGTGAGACTCGGCAGAGGGCCTGGCAGCGTGGCCGGATCCCCGGTGCCTCCTCCCGCAGGCCGTGCTACTTATTCAGGGACAGCGACTGCATTCGTTTTCCCGACAAAGTCGCATCATCCTTTGCTGAGGGTGGGAAGGGAAGGGCAGGTGTTAGCACAAAACCACCCTTCCCCCCACCACACACACACCCCCGGAGCACAGCACTGTAGGGCTCAAAGACCTCAGAAAACATTCTGGGCAACTGGCTCAGCTGGCAGAAGAGGAACAGACCCAGGGAGAAGAGGGTTCCTGGGGGCGCCACTGCGCCCGACAGGGGCACCAACGCACAATCTACAGGGCAGAGAGAAATCTCTAACCCCACCCCCAGGCAGGACCCTGCAATTACACCTTCTCCCTGTAGGTGCTGCAGCCTCCAATAAGCAGCAACGTTCAAAGGGTTTAGGGTTTGTGAAGCGAGAGCTTCCGGTGGGAAGCTGGGAGAGCAGGCTATCTCCAATGCAGTGACAACCCTGGGGCAGCTGATTTCCCCTTCTGGGCCTTGGCTACCTTGTGAATTAGCGAGGAGGCAGGACAGCAGATCCCTAAGGGCTCTCGTGGTCCCCCCATGTATAGAGTGTATGAGACCAGGAGACAGAAGGTCATAAGCATTCGACTTATAAACCAGACCAAATCCCACAGCCCCCACTGCCAACCTTTGACCCCACTGGAGGGAGAGCATCGGGGAGGAGGGACAGCTGGGCCAGATTTCACCCAGGTCTGCACTGTGAGGTCCAGCCTGCCCCTGTCCCACCCTCTCAAGCCCCTCAGATGGACAGCGGTTACCTGAGGCAGCTCTCCCCACTGCACAAGGCACCAGATACCTTAGCAGGTCCTTGAGGGTCAGACCTAGCTGTATCCCTGAGGCTTCCATCAGATGCTGTGGACAGTGCTCTGCTTAGATTCAAACCCTTATCCAACTCCCGGCTGCTGCTGGACCCTCCCAGCACCCTGGGACATGGTGGGCACAAACGCCCACCACCCCTTGACATGAGAAAGGCACTTGCATATACACACAGGCTGGGCCTCTACCCAACAACCCAAGCCCATGCCATGGCACAATGAGGACACTGAAGTGCAGGGTTTGGTGGCTTGCCCAGAACCAGATTCAGGCAGCTGCACCAGGGCTCAGGACTTACCTTTCCTCTCTTCTTCTTTCTTCCTGGCAGCCTCTTCCCGCTGTTTCCGGATGATTGCCAGCCGGGCAAGGTCAGCTTTGGCTTGCTCTGTCTTCCCAGCTAAATGCATTTTCATGTAACGCTCTTTTGCTTTCTGCTTCTCGATTTCTTCTCTGTTTGGATAAAATGGTGTCACAGGGAACATCTTCCCCACCATAACCGGCTGAGTTGGATGCGGGAGCCAGATGAAAAGCCAAGTACTTGGGCCTGGGGCTCAAGTGGAGGAGGGTGCCCTGGCTGTGTGTGTCCCCTCTGTGTTGGGCACTCACCAAACAAACAGGCAGAGGCACAGCCTAGACTCTGGTGTACAGACTCAAGGGGCTAGAGGAAGTTCAACTGGTGCACCAGCTTCTCCAGATAACACAGGATGGGGGTGAGCTCAGCACAGAGTGAACAACATCTGCATTGTGGGGAAAGGGGTGCTGACTATGGTCTGGTGTCCACAATGAGAAAGGGGGATCAAAAACCAAGTGAACACTATATCCAAAGATGAGCAGGAGGAGGAAAGCACTGGAAACCACATTCTATGGGGGGTAGAGAAGGGAGTGGATCAAGTAGCCCAGATGGGAATCACACCCACCCAATCTCAGGTCAAGAGAACATGGCACATTCTCAATCAGGGCAGTTCAGATGTGCAAGAGGCTGTTCTCAAGGGGGTGAGCACCCATTGAGGAGGGTGTGGGAACAACAGCTAGACTCCCATAGGCATCAGTCACCAACCCAGTAGGTAGAGAAAGAGGTGATGGGTCATTTCTTTCCTCTGAGGATATTCCTCCCAAGCCTGAGATTCTGGAGTGGGCACGCTTTTTCACTGTGGTGTTGGATGGTCCCATCTATACCAGGTTCCTGGAAGAGCCATATATTGGAGGGGGCAGGGAAGCCCTGTCTAGCAGGGGCCTGGGAGAGGGACTTGCCCCCCCAGAGGCCTTCACGGCACACAGCATTGGGTAATAAGAAACAAAGCATGGGGCCTGGCCAGACAGGAGAGAAAGCCACCCACAGAAAGTTAGATAAGCAGATGTCTTACCCAGGAGACTCTGGACAGGAGACTGGACAAGACACTTGCTAGAGAAGAGACTAAAATACCTCTTAGCTCAGCAGATCCTACCCTGGGAGGTAGACGCAGAGCCAGGAGCCTCTAGGCTGAGCAGAAGAGATCCAAACCTGGGTGGGCGGAGTAGGGGGTGGGGTGTGGGTGGGGTGGTGGTAGTGGTTTTGAGTGGTGTGCCCTGGAGGCATCTAGAATGACTGATGAGCAAGGCTACCCAAAGTCTCTGCAAGGCTCCCTCAGTGAAGGCTAAGTCCCAGGGCAGGATGCTGACCTTTATGGTTTTCACTCTGCAACCTCAATAAGTGGGGGTGACAACAAGATCTCCTTTTTACTGGTGAGACAGAAGCTACCGGAGAGGTACCTGGAGCTCATGAGTCTTCCTTGTGGGGTATTCATAGACCCCCTCAGCCGTCATGGGGTTAGCACAGGAAGGTGGACTTAAATACTAGCAGCTCAGAAAGAAAAAAAACTGGGCAGCTTTCCCTAGAAGGCTTCAACCTCTTGGAGGGCCCCTGATGTCAGCTGGTGGCCATCCAAAGTTGGGGCACTACTTGTCTGGGAATGGCCGTGTGCAGGGCATTTCAGCACTGGACTGGGATCCTCGCACAAACCAAGAAGAGGCTCTCTGCAGCTCTATTTCCAGCTGGGACTGAGAGAGCGCTGGGGCAGCCAGCAGTGTTCACTGGGCTGCCTTCTCCCACCTGCCCCCCTCTCATGGCAGTGACACCAGAGAAGAATGCAGGCCAGGAATGGTTAGCTCAGGCTGGATAAGGGAAGAGTCCCTGGAGTGTGGTGCTCTGGAGGAAGGACTGTAGCATAACCCTCCATATCCCTGGCCATTACTTCAAAAACAACACTCGGGTCTGAATCTGCTGTTCTGTTTTTCCCTGCTGTTCTGTTTTTCCCTGCTGTGTTCCCATTGGTGAAAAAAAAATTATTTTTGTTTTGTGTTTTTGGCAAAGCTTCTATAGAACCTTTGGGGAATGAGATGAAATAAAGTAAATGCTCTAGTTGGAGCCCCCACTCAGCTACTAGGAACCTCAGAGCCCAAGAGGTGAAGGCAGGGGAATTGGGCGCCTCAGCCATTTCCCCCCAAGCCCCTAACCCCCGCCCCACCCCACAGGCCAGGCCCCTGCCCTTGTGCCCAGGTCCCAAGGCCTAGGAGCAGAGATTACCGTTCTCTCCTTGAAAGCTCCTTGGGCCCATCCAGGTCCAGTTGTGTGACCTTTTTGGTTGTCTGTGCCACCCGGTTAGGGTTCTCGATGTCGATGAGTCCCTCCACGCCTTTGCGCTTTTGCTAAGATAGGACAAGAAGCTGGCTGTTGGAGAAGTTTGGTCCTGCAGAGCCTCTGAGGGCCATGCCATCTCCCAACAGCCCGCCTGGATGGGGACAAACTCTTGCTCTACCCAACATGATTCTTGGCCTGAACTTCACAGGAGGAATAGCACTTAAGAGGAGTCTTCACCAGCCTAGGAGGTACAAGGACAGCGAGTGCACAGGACTAGAACCCAAGCTAGGCCAAGTCCCAGCAACCACAGGGGACGAACAGAGACACAGGACTAAATAATTTGCCTAAGGTGAACCAGGAAGCGGATAGTAGATGAGCTGAGAACCTAAGCCCAACTCACGAGCTCTCAACACAGAGCACTATATCTCCACTTCAAGCTCAGCCCCGAAAAGTTTTCCATGGAATCTCACAGCTGACTGCAACGAGCACCACTGGATCCCCAGGGCAGGGCAGGCGAGGCCGAGGACATCCTCAGGACCAATTCCCATTCCTAGCCATCCCAACTGATAGGAGGGGGGTGATGTGAGAAGGAGCCATGAGATCACAATCTACAGGGTCGGGAAACCTGAACTTCCCATTTCCCTTAGGGCAAGTTCAGCAAGAGCACAAGTCCTCAATGTAGCAGGTTGGGTCCAAGCATCAGTCCTTGTTAACCCCAACTTTTCTCTTTAAATGACCGGAGGGAGACAGCTTCCAAACCTCAGCTAATCTGACAGAGCTCCAGACACCAACATACAATCCAGCTACCTAGAAACGCCTCCACTAGGAGGCTCCACATTCCACTGAGAGCACAAAGTGAATGTGCCTCACTCACCCTGCCCCTTCCTGACCATCCTTTATGCCACAGCCTCATGCCCCCTTCCCTCAACCCCCAAACCCAACCCTCCGCAACCCACAAAGAGCCCAACTCTAAAATGTGGTGTGAATCTGCCCACTTGTTTCCACTGCCATTGCCACCACCCACCTCAACACAAGCCACAATTTGTCTAGAGACTGGCTGCCATTTCCCTGCTTATATCCTCAACACCCTACCATGAACTCTTTCCAGAGAAGCCAAAACCGCCTTTTAAAAGCAAATCTGGGGAGCACCTGGGGGGCTCAGTCAGTTAAGCATCTGCCCTCAGCTCAGGTCATGATCCCAAACTTGGGATTGAGCCCGACATCTGGCTCGTGCTCAATGGGGAGTCCACTTCTCTGCCCCTCCTCTGGCTCATGCTCTTTCTCACCCTCTCAAATAAATAAAACCATAAATAAGTAAACAAAAGCAAATCTAGTCATCTCTCTCTCCAACTTCAAGGCCTCCACCATCGGCCTCCTACCCACAACAGTGAAACCCAAACCCTTTCAAGTGCCACATGGAAGCTACCCTTGCCAACTTCTCCTTCATCCCAAGCCACTCTGTATCCACCAAGGTACATCCCTGATTGGCCTCCTGTTCCTGTTCCCACCCCGGGGCCTCTGTGCTTGCAAATCCAGCCACCCGGTCTGTGCTGCACGACAATTTTCACACACCTGACTCCACCCTGTTTTTCAGATCTCAGTTTAAAAGCTACCTCCTCACCACACACTATTTCAAGTACCCATAATCACAGTTCATCTTATTCATGATACCTGCCACTACTTGAAATTATGCTGTTCGTTTACTTCTTTTTTGTCTGTAACTGCCCCCTTGGGGCACCTGGGTGGCTCAGTTTGCTAAGCATCTGCCTTCAGCTCAGGTCATGATCCTGGAGTCCTGGAATCAAGCCCTGCATCAGGCTCCCTGCTCAGCAGGGAGCTTGCTTCTCCCTCTCCCTCTGCCCCTCCTGCTGGCTCATGTTCTCTCTCTTAAGCAAATAAGTAAAATCTTAAAAAAAAAAATAAATAAATAAAAAGAAAGTAACCCCCTTAAGAGCAAGGACTCTATCTGCATCTACCACTGGAAACGGTCATCAACAGGCACCTGATAAACATTTGCTGACTGAATGAGGCCAAGTCTCAGGCCTCCACCAAACACAGTACCTGGTAATCATCTTCCTCATCTTCACTCTCATCTGAGTCTAGAGATTTCTTCTCCTTTTTGGGGTCACCTGCAGCCCCATCTCCACCTTCTTCTCCTTGTTCCTCTTCTTCCTGTTTCAGAAATGGACAACCTGCAAAATCAAAAATGCACAAACCCCCTAGACTGTGACCCCTGCTCCCACCACCTCTAGTCTGTGGACCCAGAAAAATTAAGCCCCAGAAGGCTGGGGCCAAGTATGACAAGGGTCCGACTCTGGGACCCCGGCCCCTAGTTGGGGACCTGGGTCAGAGGCAGCCTATCTATTCAGCTCCACAGTCTAAAAACCATTCCCACAGTCCATCCTGGATGAGAAGTTCATCTCCCAGACTCAGAAGAACTCAGCTGTGGGGCTGAAAACCACAGTCCTGCTCAGCTCCCCTTCTGCTTCCCCAGCTGCCACATGCAGCTGCCAAATCATACTCGCTTTTCTGGACAAGTCCTCCCCTGCTCTCCACTCCCACAGTCAATGGTAGGCCAGCCACTCCAACCTGCCCATGCAGAGGCCTTGCTGTGTTGGCTTCCTAAGACAACACCCAACATGTCGCTTCCTTCCACCCTTCTTGCTTCCCCACCAAAAATATTCCTAACAAAAACAGTAGGTCCTTCCCCCTCCTTGCACTTGCCCACACATTCTCCAAGGTCCTGCTTAGCTGCCAGCAACTCCATCAAGCCCTCTTGCCCTCTCCCAGTCGGTTATGGCCCCTCCCCTTCTAGGAACTCCCAGGCACTCCACAGCAGTGTCACTCATCAGGTCTGACTGAACTCTTTTCAGCCCTTATCCATGCAAGGATCTAATGGTATGGTCAGGGATGTGGATGTGAGTGATGATGGAAACATTCTATTTCCTGACAACAGGCTGTAAAAAACACTGCAGGAATAGAGTAAAGTATTAAGCTCAGACTAGAGGGGGAAGGGTGAATAGCATCAGTGAGAGTCACAGAGGAGGCGACGTTCAGCAAGGTCTGGAGAAAGGAATAGTACTTTGCCTGCTAGGGGTGTGGGAAGGCAGGGCATCATGTCACGCTGGGTCTGGCAAGCAGTCTGGCATGGCTACAAACAAATGGGGCCTGCTGGGAACCTGAGCTATGGATGGGCTGAGCCTGGCAGAAGGACAGCTTCCAGAAAGCAGGCACACAGGACCAAGAACAGAGACCCACTAAGGCAATCACTGCTAAAAGAACAAAGTTCTAATCGATTCAATCAGAAGATGGCTCTTCTTTTCAGTCATTGGTTGTTCTGGGATACTTGCCTGCCGCCCATGCCCCATCCCCAATCCCAAACCTCAGGTGCTGGCTGCTTCTTAGGAATAGGTGGTCCTTGCCTGGCCTCTCTGAATGCCAAAGAGGCAGGGAATCACCCTGGGCCACTGGAGTGGCCTCGACAGGCATGTACTCACCCTGGCCTTCTGCTTCTCAGCCTGGAGCTGTGCGTCGATCTCCTCAGGGCTTGTGTACTGCCTTGCCCGGCCTTTGTGGCCTCCCTTTCTCCCTGCACAAGGATTAGCAATTTAGGAAGGTGGAAGGGAATAGGCTTCCTTGATGGCCCTGAGCCCCAGGGGGCTGTGTCCTGATGCACAGAAGCAGAGACCTCCCCTCCCCCTCACCAAGCACCACCCAAACCTATACTTTCCTACTTTCATATGTTCAAAGGGACAAAAGAGGCAACGTGTGACAACCTGAGGCAGCTCCAAACTGTATGCTGGATGTAGGTTCCTACAAACACAGCTCTGAGGGAAGGATATGGAGGAGGGCACACTGCATATCAGAACTGGCCAAATCCCATGGTTCCTTAGAATCCAAACACAGTGGGATGCCTGGCTGGCTCAGTGGCTGAGCGTCTGCCATCGGCTCAGGGCCTGATCCTGGGGTCTGAGATCCAGTCCCGCATCAGGCTCCCTGAGGGGAGCCTACTTCTCCCTCTGCCTCTGTCTCCCTCATGAATAAATAAAAAATCTTAAAAAAAAAAAAAAAAAAGGATTCCAAACACAGTGGACAAAAATGCAGTAAAAAACATATAACACTTATGCCCCTGCTGTCACTACAGTGGTTTTTACTTGGCAAATGTTCGGTCACAGCCATGCACTTATTTGATCCTCAGAATAAACCTATAGGGAGTCACAGCTGGTCTCGTTTTACAGACAAGTCACTGAAGATTCAAATCTCAGCTGCACCACTTACTAGCTTTGGGCAGGTACATAACCTTTGAGTCTCAGTTTCTCCATCTGTATCCTTACCTCCTACAGTTGTCACGGGAATGAACTTAACATACATACGTCTGTTGGAACAGTGCCTGGCACTGGATAAGCACTACAGAAACATACGCTAGGTTTGTGCCATGTTTGTTACTTTTCGGATAGAGTATTTTGACAAAAAGAAAACAACAAAGGCACTAGCCTCATCAGTGATTCACTGTAAATGTCAGAGAATACAATAAAATATTTCACATTCACCTAAGTGGCATGCTAGAAAAAAGACCCTAATAACCTACTGAGAACTTTCTTGAGCTTGAAGTGAGAAACATAGCTGACAAATTTAAAGTTGAAAATAAAACCAACTACCTTCTAAGAGTTAAAAATGTGACTAGTGATTAAAGCTCATCTAAGAGTATCAGTTTTACAGTCCAAGCCTCTTGAGCCAAGACAAGAGGCTGACTTAAAGCCATCAGCCAGTTTTACAGCAGGGTGGCACCTGTGTCTGCTGGTCCTGGAGGATGCTGGGTGGTTGTGGCCTCAATCCATTCCCACTTCTACTGGAAGCTTCGGCCCAGTTGATTTCCAGTGAGTGTTTCACTGAGCACAGAGAATCTGTAATTAGACAGCCAGAGCTTCTCTGGACTCCAGAGACAGCAGCAGAGATACCAACCTCCTCCTTAGTTCCTAGACAGCAGCTGCAGAGCCATAATTGGCTGCTAAAGACCACACCACCCATTTTTAATAACTACCCGGGTTCCCATGGGTGTCTCTGTTTATGCTCATGAAAGTCCTATTGTGTGATACCAAGCTTGCCATTAAAAAAAAGAAAAAACCTAACACCCTTTCTTGCCCTCTTAGTTTTCCAAGAAGTAGTAACAACTCAATACTGGCTACTATAGGCTCTCATCCCGCACACCTGCCTAGGGGATACTGACCTTAGTTTAGCCTACCATAACTTCTGTCAGAAGCTCCTTCTGCCTTTAAAAGTGATTCACAGTAACTTACTGGAAACAAGAGTGCATCCTTTTCTCTAGGGGAATTTTGTAGTTAAAAAAATATATATCTTTTCTTTAGTTTTTGAAGTAAATCAACACAAGCAAGAAATGCAAATCTCATCTGCCCATAAAAGCTTTTCACAAGCCAAAGGCCAAGTCATTTAACCAAGATATTCAGCATTTTCTAACTGTAACCTCTAACCTTGGCTCAAACTATCTGTGAAGTAGGACTTTAAAAGCCAGAATTCTGGAACCAGAGGGTTCATTTAGCACCCTCCTTTTGCAGGACCAAGATCGAGAAAAATGGAAGAGACTGATTCCACAGATGAAATCAGTAGGGAGGTAGGTTTAAATGGATTCGACTCTGTAAACCCCAATATCTCTGCAAGTAAAATCAGGAAGTCATTTAGGTTTGAAAAAAACTCCCAAGATTTCCTGTGGCTGAAGCAGCTTAACCAACATGACACATGAGCTACCGCTATTAACCGAACATATGTTCTGTGCCAGGAGTTAGCCAGGCACTCTGAGTGCTCTATTTTTTTTTTTTTTTTAATGACCTCTTTCTCCAGCTCTCCAAGCTAAGGGTTATTAGCCAAGTGCTCCAGATGAGAAAAACAGAGTGGAATTAAATAATCTGTTCAAGGCCACAGGGTTAG
Source organism: Canis lupus dingo (assembly GCF_003254725.2). Lineage (NCBI taxonomy): Eukaryota > Metazoa > Chordata > Mammalia > Carnivora > Canidae > Canis > Canis lupus. Next base: position 10,005,744 of record NC_064248.1, on the reverse strand, counting down.
ACAGTGACACAGCTAGACTTCAAGTCAAGAACTTCTGACTCTTAGGGGAAAGAGAATGAAGGACTGTCTACCGTGGATCCTCGGTCTTCTTGGACAAGAAACTGACCAAACCCTACAAATAGTGCTTAGCGGACACTTAACGATGGCCCGGCGCTGTGCCGCGCACTCCACGTGGATCACCTAGTTTAAGTCTCCCATCCGTACTATGAGGTAGCTACAATCACAAACCCGGTTTGCAAATGAGAAAACCGAAACACAGGGAGATGAAGCGCCTGGCTCAGAGGCACACACGCAGCCGCTGCCGAACAGGGGCAGTCAAAGCTAGGTCCGCCAGGCGCCAGAACACCAAGTTCTCTCACGAGGCAGGCCCGGCTCGCCCAGAGCTCGGGAGGGCCCACGTTTTACGCGCAAGGCAGACGAGCCCCGGCACAGGCGCGGGACGCGGTGACTCAGTCCCCGGCAAGCCTACAAGGGGAGGGAACTCCAGGTCCCCCAGGCCAGCAGAAGCGCGCCCTAGATCCGGCCTTCCGTGCCGGCGAGGAGCCGGAGGCCCCCGAGTCTTCTCCTAAGACCCCCGGAGGAGTAGCTCGTGGCCACTCCGGTCCTCAGTTTTTCCATCCGGACAATTGGGCGTCGAGGCCCACACCTGGCCCTCAGCCGGCGCGGACGTCCTCCCTCTGCGCCGCTGTCCGAGACACCCGCGGGCTGAATGAACAAGAGGAGCCGGACTCGGGCGGCCCCTCGAGGCCCACAAGCCACGCGCACTCGCCCCTCACCTCCTTTAGGCATCGCGGCTCCGGCGGCTGCGGCGGCGGCGGCGGCGGCGCCTCGAACTGACACCGGAACCGGAAATGCCTCGGGCTCGACTTCTTCCGCCCGGCCCAGTTTTCTTCAGCGCGCCGCCGCCGTCGCCGCCGTGCCCCCGAGTACCGGGGACCTCAGGGAAGCCGGCTCACGGAGACTGTCCCGCGGGTCGCCTGAGTCCAGGCTCGCCCGGGCGCTGCCCAGGCAACAGTGCCTCCAGTCCCCCCGCCCTGGGGAGACGCGTGAGCCTGCCGGTCTCCCCGCGGGATGTGAGGGCAAAACGCAATAGCGGCTGTAAAATTCTCTACAGGCAGAACTGCGGATACCTAGGATGACGCAATCTCGGCGCGAGGTGGGGAGCGGCTCCGCGAGGACCTCAGCCTGGAGAGATCGCCTGGGAAGCGGAAGCCGTCGGTAGCGAAGTGGCGGCTGACGGTGACGGTGGTTCAGGTGAGCGTTTTTCTGTGTCCTCCAGTACCTTGGTAACAGCTAGGGCCAGGGATCGGAGGTCTGCACCGGGCCAGAAGCGATCTGAGCGGCTGGCCAGGGGCAGTTTCGGGCCCCTGGAGCGGGAGGTCAGAGGAGGTGGTGCCTCGTTCGTTTTGCCCAGGGTATGGGAGATTTGAAGGTTCTTCTGCTTCTAGGCTCCCCCTCCTCCCGCTGCTTTCTTTGCAGAGAACGTTTTCTGTGTAAATGCTCTTTGTTCTTTTGTAAACCTAGCCTAGATGCCGTCGTCTCTAGGGAGCCTTTCCTGTTATTCCGACCGTAACGTTTTCCTTCCCTAGCTCTGAACGCCTTTCCACTCGTTTCTTCTGAGCGCTGCCACCTCTTATTCCGCCTGCCACCTCTTGATCCAGTTGCTTCCTGCCTATTACTTCCCCTGGGCTGTTCTCTGGCCCCCAGATGGACCAGGCTCTCGAATTTCGCTGGATCATAGCATGTTGGTCATCCCGTATCTTTGTCTTCTCAGCCCGTGCGCGCATTTGGGCAGGGTCCAGATTCTGTCCATCTCTAGCTTCAGCGCTGGAGAGACACGTGCAAAGACCACTGGTTTGGAAGTCAGGAGCCCCCTAGTCAGAACCATACTCAGGTAGTCCTCAGCTGTGTGACCCTGACTCTACCCCTAGAAATTTTATTCCTTAACTGTAAGGTTGTTAATGGAGAATTGATGAAAGGACTGGGGGAGGGGGGCGCTTTGTAAACTCGGAGTCAGGCACTCCACGGAAGGGACGGACTGATTGAGTTTGGGAGAGAGGAATCTGCTATGCTTCAAAGTAGGAGGTAGGTAATTAACCTGAATCCTCTGTGCCAATTAGGAAATGCAATGTGGTTTGAAATACGTTTCATTTAGATTTGTACTGGATGGGCTTTATATGACTTGCCTTTATATAACATTTTTCTTGGGTTTAAAAGACTTTTTGGCAATCCAGCTAATTCACTGCCCTCATTTTATAGACAAGACTGAGGACCAGAAAGGGAATGTGACCTCCCCAAAGTCACAGAGTAATTGGTAGAGCTGGACAAGAACCTAAGCCTGTAACTGAAGAGACCAGAGGTCTTTCTGTTACATTCTTGGGAAGCAGACGGTAAGGTACTTTGGCTTTACACCATCTTTTTCCCTTTTAAGCCCTCATTCTCTCTGCTCTCCCAACCATAGACCTTCTCACACTGTATTGTAATTACCTTTTCATTTTGTTTTCTTGCTAGAATTTCACTTTCCCAACGACAGAAGTTATGTCTTATGGTTTGTTCTATGTTCCCAACATCCAGTCCAAGGCCAGGCTCATAGGTGATGTTAATGATAACAACAAAAATTTACTAAACATATTTAATACAAGCATATTCCATATAATTTTAATGAGATCTTCACGATGGCCCTCTATGCAGATTTTACAGATGAGGAAACAGATTTAGGGAAGTGAATGTGCACCAAAATAGTGGCTAGTGAAGGCTTTTGGGGATCTTAGGTTCAGAAACCAATCCATTTAATTTTCCCTCCCAGATCTTTGCAAATTATCTTGTGAGAAAAATGCCTAAAGTCAAAAGAAGCCGGAAAGCTCCCCCAGATGGTTGGGAGTTGATCGAGCCAACACTGGATGAATTAGATCAAAAGATGAGAGAAGGTGAGTGGGGTAGTTCCTAACTGGGTGAGCTGCATCTAAGGGTCACAGGCTCAGATGTCTCCAGGGACCAGGCATAAATGCAAGTATCATATGGGAAGAGCCAGTCAGCACCACTGTGGCTTCTGGGCACTGACCTGTTTTGTTTGCTTACTAACTCAGGAATATTAGGAGTTCTGGGAAGTAGGATGGCACTAATGAAAAGGTCTCCAAAAACGTTTTGGAGCCAACTTAATATAAAAGCCTTAGAGAATAAAGATCAAATAGTCTACCTATAATCATCGACTGTTTTGGGTTAGGTACATATTTAGGATCTTACGTTTACTTGGAAAATCCTGTCCTTTTTCATTTTCACATTTTCAGAAACAACGTAGTCCAGATTTTCCTTGCAGGTCTCTGACACTGTTTTTATCATTTTGTTTTTGCATAGTCTACTAGTTTTCCAAAATGTACTATCTTCAGTTCCTTCAAAATGCTGTATGATCCTGAACTTGATGAATCAGTGTAGCATGTTTTTAGAACTCTTATCTGAAGCCACAAGCATCTGTTGGCCTTACATGACGAACTTACTGGATTATTTTCTTTTCATTGTTTTAAAAGAGCAGGGATGGGAGAGGTGCTTGGGCTTGATCTCAGGATCCCGAGATAATGACCTGAACAGAAATCAAGAGTTGGATGCTCAATTGACTGAGCCACCACCCAGGCACCCCTAAATAACTACTTTTGTAAGGACTTTGAATTAGTTGAAAATGAAGCATAAACACTTGCATAATGAACATTTAACTAGATTTTTTTTAAAGAATAACACTTAAAAATAATTGTTGCCAAGGTTTTGAAGTTAATGGGACATTTCTTTTAAAGTTCTTGGCATTAGCAAAGCAGCAAAAACCTAAATGTAGTCTATACCATGATGCCCCTACTTCTAGCTTCTCTTCCTTCCCTCAAACATGGCAGGACTCTGCATCACCCATTGAAAAATGCATTCCACTTTGTGTGTGAACCTGTACAAAACAACAAGAATGTTCACATGGTCTTATGAAAATGGGCCTAAAAGGGATTTTAAAAATGAGAGTGCAGGGATCCCTGGGTGGCGCAGCGGTTTGGCGCCTGCCTTTGGCCCAGGGTGTGATCCCGGAGACCTGGGATTGAATCCCACGTTGGGCTCCTGGTGCATGGAGCCTGCTTCTCCCTCTGCCTGTGTCTCTGCCTCTCTCTCTCTCTATATATATATCATAATAAATAAATAAATAGATACATAGATACATAGATACATAGATAGATAGATAGATAGATAGATAGAAAGAAAGAAAGAAAGAAAGATAGAATGAGAATGCTGCTATGTTTAAAAGATCAAGAAACAACAAAGGCACAAGGAGGGAGGCTCTGCTTCCAGCTCCAGCCTAAGGAGAACCATGCCCTTCCCTCAGCAGCTTATGCAGCCACTGCCTTTCAGTACTCAACCCAGGTGATCTGATGTCTTCTCTAGCCTAAATAGGAGACTATACCAGCTGCCTGTTGAATGGCCCCATTTGGACGTCTCAAACTTACCATTTCCAGAACCGAATCACTCGCCCACCCCAGAGTTGTTTCCCTTCTGAGGCCACAAACCATGGAGCCGTCCTTGACTCCTCTCTTCCTTTCTTCCTATCCAACCACCTAAGACATCCAGATTCCTTTTTTTTTTTTTTTAATTTTTATTTATTTATGATAGTCACACAGAGAGAGAGAGAGAGGCAGAGACATAGGCAGAGGGAGAAGCAGGCTCCATGCACCAGGAGCCCGATGTGGGATTCGATCCCAGGTCTCCAGGATCGCGCCCTGGGCCAAAGGCAGGCGCTAAACCGCTGCGCCACCCAGGGATCCCGACATCCAGATTCCTAAGAAGAGTGGCAGAATGAAGAGGGAAGGTTTGTTACAGATGAATGAGACAAATCAACAAAATACATCTGATGTTGTTTGGGCCTTAATTCAGACACAGCTGTCAATAAGTGTTTTGAGGCACTCCATGAAAACTGAATAGGGACAGAGTATGGGTGCTAGTAAGGAGTAATGGTTGGTTTCGCTGTGTGTGATACTGGCATTATAGACCTTTTTAAAAATCTTTGATATGTTAGAGATAATACATATTATGAATGCGATACTTGATGTGAGATAATTTTAAAATATTCTAATTCTCCACCCTCAAAAATGGGGAGAATCAAATAAAATAACAATAGCTGAATGTTAGTAATTGATGAAACTGTGTGATAGGAATGTGGCAGTCCACTCTGCTGTTTTGTGTGTATTTTAAATTACCCATAGAGAAATGTTAGAAAATCCATCAGTCTAAATTTTGATTGCTTTTAAATCCTACCACCTGGCCCAAGCTACCCTGACTTCTCACTTGGAACTGCAGTAGCTTTCTGCTTCTCTCTACAGTCTTCTCCACAGGGCAGTCGGGGGAGGGTCAGATCACTGTCTGCTCAGGACCCTCCAGTGGTTCACCTCCTCTTCAGAGCAAAACCAGTCATTCTGTGGCTTTCCAGGTCAAATACTCTCTCGCAGTTCCCTCTTTAGCTCTACCTTCTACCTCTCCCTTACCTCCTACCCCTAGCTGCTGTTCCTTGATCCCCAAGTAGTCCTGTCTCCGGGCCTTTGCATGGGCCTTTGCATTGCTGTTCACTCTGCCTTATAAGCATGTTTGCCCCCCCCTCCCCTTTGAGATATGCTTAACATCAAACCTGTGACTTGACGTATATATTTTATGAGATTAATAACTTAACGCCTGTTACCTCAATTTTTTTTTCCTGTGAGAACTTTTAAGATCTACTCTCTTAGGAACTCACACATACACAATACTACATTGTGAACTGTAGTCACCATCCATAGGACTTCTAACTGGAAGCTTATACCTGTAACACCCTTCACCTGTTTCACTCAACAAGCCTCCCCCCTTGGTTCCTTAAAGACTCTCATCAGATGTCCCCTTGTGCCTTCTTTGATCACCTGTATAAAAGGTCAGTCCCCACTTCTGTATTTTCTTCTTCTCTGTGGCCTTCCCCACTTACCTCCAGGTGCTAATGCACTTCCCTGCCCTGGAACGCAGCTCCAGTGATGCTCTGCTTGCCCCGCTGCAGGACCTCCGGTGCCCAGAGCAGGGCCTGAGCTATAGCAAGCATGCACTGTGCACTGGCTCGGTCCTCAGTGCCTGCCCTGAGGATCACAGAATCCCATTTGTGAATTCTATTTCCTAAGTAATAGAATGGCCCCAAAGGTGGAGAAATGGAGGTAGCTTTCTTGACCACTCCTCACCTTTCTCCTCTGCTCTAAAAACTGAGTGGAGATGGTAGACAAAGATCAACTTATAACTGCTAACAGAAAGAGAATTGCCACTTCAAATAATCATGTTTAAATCATGTGGCTTATTTTTTATCTTTTTTTAAAATAACAGCTCTATTGAGCTAGAAGTCTTATTCTATAAAATTTGCCCTTATACAGTGTTAAGGAGGGTGTTCAGGATATTCAGATTTGGACAACCATTACCTCCTGAAGAAAGCCTGCACCCTTTAGTATTCTCCCCCGCCCAACACCCCCCCCACGCCGCCATCTCCCCAGCTCTCTCAGTCCAAGGCAACCACTGGTCTTTCTGTCTCTGCAGACCATCATCTAGTAGGTGGGCTTTGGGGACTAGTTTCTTTCATTTGGCATCATGTTTTCAAAGTTCCTCCGTGTTGTAGGAGGAGCCAGTACTTCATTTTTTTTTTTTTTTTAAGATTTATTCATTTATTTATGAGAAAGAGAGAGAGAGAGGCAGAGTCACAGGAGGAGGGAGAAGCAGGCTCCATGCTGGGAGCCCAACGTGGGACTCGATCCCAGGACTCCAGGATTGCGCCCTGGGCCAAAGGCAGGCGCCAAATTGCTGAGCCACCCAGGGATCCCTTCATTTCTTTTTATGGCTGAACAATACTCCATGTATGGGGGGCTTCGTTTATCCATTCAACAGCTGATGGATACCGGGATTGCCTCAAATTTTGGCTGTTGTGAATACTGCTACTTGCACATTCATATAGGAGTTTTTGTTTGCATGTGTGTTTTCAGTTCTCTGGGATATATTCCAAGCAGTAGAACTACTAGGGCATATAGTAACTTGAACTTCCTGAGGAAGAGGCCAGACTGTTCTCCAGGGAGGCTGCACCGTGTTACATTTCCATCAGCAGCAGCATATGATCCAGTTTTCCCACATCTTCAGTACTTGTTACTGCCTTTTTGATGATAGCCAACCTAGAAGGTGTGAGGTCGGATTTATTCTTTATCCTTAGTTATTAAAAAGAAACAAAAAACAAACCAAAAAAAAAACTGTATCCTGTGAATACTACCTGCCACAAGAAGACAAACACACACCTTTTTCTCCTCAGCTGAAACAGAACCTCATGAGGGAAAGAGGAAAGTGGAATCTCTGTGGCCTATCTTCAGGATCCACCACCAGAAAACCCGCTATATTTTTGACCTCTTTTATAAGCGGAAAGCCATAAGCAGAGGTAATTAGCTAAATTCTCTCAGCCTCACCAACCTGAGTAGCTTTCAGATTTACTTCATGGTTCTTGTTCTTGCAACCTCAGTAAATGTTGGTTTTCTTATCACTAAAAAAAGCGGGGAGGGGTCAGGGCTGGCTAAATATTCTTTTTAATGAAGAGCAGTGATGGGCCAGGGCTGGGGAAGCTTTGTTATACCATGGTCTGATGCTCTTTCCCCTTTTTGACAGAACTATATGAATACTGTATTAAAGAAGGCTATGCTGATAAAAACCTGATCGCAAAATGGAAAAAGCAGGGGTATGAGAATTTATGCTGCCTGCGCTGCATTCAGACACGGGACACCAATTTTGGGACGAACTGCATTTGCCGGGTCCCCAAAAGCAAGCTGGAAGTGGTAACGTTTCTACCCCTCTAATGTCCAATGATTGAATTTAGAGATTACTTTTTCAGTTCAGAAGTCTGCCCTAGTTGATGGCAGAGATTCAACACAATTATGCTGGGTGTCCTGCTGGCCATGCCCTAGGGAGGCCATGTCCCTCTCCTGAAGAATCCGTGTTAGGCAGTTTGGCAGCAATCGTTTGTTAGGTCTGGGGCCAGTCTCAACTGCACCCTTGGGCAAGTTACTGAATTCCTTCCTCACATAGGAAGTGGGGGTGAGGAGGGCTGGGTCAGGGGAGGCATTTCCATTCTTACCCTCCTGTGCTCACCCCAGATACTTTTCTCCAGATCTCTTTCCCTCAGATTAATTACATTGTATTGCTTCTGTAGAACTTTGTTCTAAAACTAGACCGCAGCTGGGCAGCTCAGGCATGGTGCTGTATGTGTAACTGAGCCTACAGCATATAAGCCTCTCTGAAGTAGAACTGCAGAAGGAGGCAGTTACCAGAATGTTCACCTTAGTGGCCTCTGAGTGCGGCCCCTTGGCTGACCATGGTGGGCCAGCTGGGCAGTCAGGCCAGCCTGCCCACCTCCCAGGTGGCTACCTTTCACACTAGTGCCTCACCACAGGTCCCTTCCTGTTGCAGACCAGTTATATAGTCTATAGAGCTCTGGGCCGGGGACTTTAGCTCAGCAGGCTACTCTGTCTCCCTGAATCATCTCTAAGGCCAGGGAGCAATGAACATCGAATGAGGGCCCAAGGATATCACATTCTTCCTGAGGAAGAATCTGGGTGCTAGTTTTCTGGTGGGAGCAGGGAGAAGCGGTGGAGTGCCTAAGCTCCCTGCCAGGATTCTATGGTGGCATTTGGTTAGGGGTGCTGCCCCAGCCTTGTGGCCAGAATAGAGCTTGCTTTCAATTTAGTTAGGTTTCACCATCTGATCTTGTTTGCTTAGGTAAGGGCCTTGCTCCTCAAATTAAAAAAAAGAAAAGAAACACAAACCATAGCTCTGGGGCCTCTGGCTGTTGGGCAGGCCCTCAGCCAAACATCCGGGCACAGCTGACCCAGGGGGAAAGACTCTTCTGCCATCTAAATTCCAGTGCATATCTTCTGCCCCAATAAGAAAGTTCCCAGGGATCCCTGGGTGGCGCAGCGGTTTGGCGCCTGCCTTTGGCCCAGGGTGCGATCCTGGAGTCCCGGGATCGAGTCCCACGTCGGGCTCCCGGTGCATGGAGCCTGCTTCTCCCTCTCTCTCTCTCTCTCTCTCTGTAACTATCATAAATAAATAAATAAAAATTAAAAAAAAAAAAAAAAAGGAAAGTTCCCAGCCTAGAGGGCCTGAGCTTCTGACACTGAGCCCCCTGAGCAGTAGCAGACCCACTTCCAGCTCACTGCAGGGTATGTCATGCTCATTTCACAGAATAACAATCATTCACGTTTTATTCCTTTATATGGGGCAAGTGTGTGCACTGAATGTGCATAAATTAAATGCATAGAGTTGTAGCTTCAGTGTCCATAGCAACTGTTTGCATCTGTCGCAGAAGGCTTTCTGAGGAGAGTCCTGAAGACAGCAAATGTCCCTTTGCCATCCTTGGTGGGAGGGTTCCGTGGGGCAGGGGAGGCATGTGGCAGGAGTGCAGTGTCTCAGCTATCCTCTGTTGCAGGGCCGGATCATCGAGTGCACGCACTGCGGCTGCCGGGGCTGCTCTGGCTGAGGTCCTTAGGCCCTGACCCCTCTTCACCCTGAACTTTGGACTTCTTGGGTTTCTGCCCGTGGTGCCACCCTCTTTCCTAGGAGCAGCTTTTCCTGCAGAGCAGTGCTCCTGGCCTGAGTTGGAGCATGGTCTCCGTATGTAAAAGCTTTGGTGTTTATCAGTGATTTGTAGAAATAAAACTTTAAACTTTCTGGGTTCTGCATTTATTCTTTCAGAGGTAGCAATCTGTGGAACCCAGGGGGTAAGCGCCAGGCCCTAGAGATCAGTCACCCATGGACCTCAAGCACCCTATTGGTGCTGTGTGACTGTGAACAAGTTCACTTTCCTTGTCCATGATGGGGGACGACACCCACCCCCCAAAGACAAGGATGTGACCAGAGATGGGGTGCCAAGGTGGACCAAGCTGCTCTTGGACCTGCCATGAACTTGTCAGGCACCTTGGGCCCAGTGTTTCTCCTCGTAACTGCCTGAAAAATGCTGCAGCACTTACTCTAGGCCGCACCCTTCCTCTGGCTTGAGGCCACAGGAGTACACACATAGGCCTAATGCAGAGAGGCTCCTAGGGCTCCTGTAGAGCTCTATAAACCACACACTCTGCTCCTTCTCTGCTGGAGGCCCCCAGCACTTCCTGTCACCTGCCTCCAAGGCTTCTGTCCATATCAGCCTCCGTGGTGGACTCTTGGTCTCCCATGGGCCTGATCCGGAACTTCTGCCACGGGTGGGGGGTTTCCTCTGCTGGCATCGATTTCAGCCACTGCTTATAGTAAGCTCGGAAGCCATCAATCTTCTCCAAGTAGGTGTTTTTCTCTTTGTACTATAAATGGAAAAGCATGGACTTCAGAGGAGCCATTAGTCACTGCATGCTACCCACAGCTAATCCCAAACCATGGCAGCTGACTCAAGCCTCAGGAAAGCTGTTTGTGCTTCTAGGTGGTTAAGGGGAGAGGGCAGAAGAACTGTTTGATACCTGAGTAGCTTACTGTCAAGAAACACAGGTGCTGTGGGGCAGACCAGATTCCCATCTAACAATCCCTCCAAATATGTGCTCCTGTGCTACACCCGGGGATGGCACCTCAGCCCCCCAAGCTAGAATCCCTGGGTGCCACTAACTGTCTCTACAGCCTGAGTACCTCCCCTGTGTCCTCTCAGCACTGCTGCAGTGGTCTGCAGGAGTGGAGAAGAAAAGGAGGAAACAAGGTGGGCCCAGCAGAGGCCAAAAAAAAGCTGGTAAAGGAATACAGAGAAAAACACCAAAGAGATCCAAGATCAAGACTATTTTTTTTTCAAGATCAAGACTATTACCACACAATGACAAACAGCTGTATTCAAAGATTTAATGATTCTAAACTTGTATGTACCTAATACAGCCTTGAAAGTACGTAAAACAAAAAGCTGATGGTCACAAATAGAAATAAATCACCTTCCTAAGGGAATATGAATGTGACCTGAATCCAGTAAGCTTTAGGCCTATGGTGGTCTGGTGTCTGAATTGAACCTGAGAAAATCCCCTGAGGACTCCACACCACGGAGTAGACAAATCTGCTAACTAGAAGATACTTGTAACGTGGAACAAAAGACAAATATACAGAACACAAAGAACTCTGAAAAGTCACTAAGACAAGAGTCAACCAACTGCTCAAAGATGCCCAGCTATGCCCTCTCCTGGCATACGCTCTACTGTCTCCTGAATTCTAAGCCTTCACAATGGCACTTGAGTGTTGCACCTGCATAGCTGTCCCTGACCCCATGCCTGGGTGTGTCCTTGCCCATCTCCCTCCATACCGGGGTGGTGTTCCTCCATGATGCAGCTGCTCTGGAGGCACTCAACACAGGGTCTCAATGGACCCTAAAAATGAACCCCACAGCCTATCCTTAGAACAATAAGGAAAGAAGTGGCTATTAAAAGTAGATTCTGGGCAGCCCAGGTGGCTCAGCAGTTTAGCGCCGCCTTTGGCTGAGGGCCAGATCCTGGAGACCCGGCACTGAGTCCCACGTCAGGCTGCCTGCATGGAGCCTGCTTCTCCCTCTGCCTGTGTCTCTGCCCCCCTCTCTCTCTCAATGAATAAATAAATCTTTAAAAAATAAAAAAAATAAGAGATTCTATCAGCCCTGCTGCCATCCCCATTCACTTGACAACAGACACCAGGCAATGAACAGGTACCAGGAAGCCAGGTGAAGAAGAGAGTCAGTCTCCAACTCGAGGGGCTTAGGTTTTGTGAAGGTGACAGTCACACATGCAGATGCAATTACAGGTTGTGAAATGGCCAAAAAGGAACAGTGCTCTAGGTGATGGGAAGGAGGGAGCAGCAGGGCATCCCTGAGAAAGAGCCATCCAAGCTGCGACCTACAGGGTGAGGAGCCAGTTACAGGAAAGATGAGGAGCCTACTGAAGGTAGAGGGACTACAAAAACCGCAAGGCAGGAAAGGCTGATGTTACACAGAAATGATGGAAGGCCAGCAGGGCTGACAGTGAATACAGGGAAGAGTGGCCTGAGATGTAGTCCACAGGGACACATGGGCTGTGGTTTAAGGAATTTGGGATTCTTCCTAAGGGAAGCAACTGACATTTAAAGCAAGGGAATTCCAATTCCTCAAGGCCAGACCTGGGGTAAAGGGTAGGTGGGGTGACTAGAGGACTCTGAGTTAGAGTTGGGGTACACACCCGATCAAAGGTAGGTGGGTACTGGGCTGCAAACTCTAGTTGGCGGATGACCACCTCATTCACCGGGACTCTATTCTGCCTCATGTCCTTCAGGATGTCAATGAGATAGGTGTAGTCCAGCTTCTTGAGGGCCGCGTTGATGAGGGTGCTGTAGATGTGGGTGTTGGGGGTCATCTGGGATTTCTGGAACAGAAACATACACATTCAATCAGTGACGTGACGGCAACTGTTGGGACAAAGCAGCCCACTGTGCGTGTCAGGCCATTTAGGTCTGCTCTGCAGACCAGCAACTGGGGCAAGGTCAGTACCTTGTGGCAATAACAGGCTGTACCCCCCCACTCCAAAAAGGAAAGCACATGTGCCCCACACTGTAGGTCCTTCCCCCCCCCCCCAACTGAGGACCCTACCCTCTCAGCCCTGAAGAACTTGCTCAGAGATCACTGGACTCGGGCAGTAAACCATGTGTAGACTACCTCCTCAGCTCTTGGCTGTGGTTTACTGCAACCCCTGCCCCTAGAATTCTGACATATATCCGTCCAGAGTTGGGGCCAAGACCTGTCCCCACCCCTCGAGCTCTCCCCACTGCAACCACCTTCAAGACTGGAACACCCCATGCTTTCAGTGCCAGTTCCTGCAGCAGGGTCCACTTTCTCTCCACCTGGGCCAATGACCATTCTACACTTGAAGCTAGAGTGATCCCATTCTCCCTGCCCTCACACACACTGTTTATGCTGTCAGGGTGGGGAGGCCTGGGGGTTCGGGGGGGCTCAGCTTTCTTCCTGAGCACCTCCCAAGTTCGTAGCACCATGGGTTCCACCTAGGCTTGGACCAACTCACCTTCATGTCTGCAAGCAGCTGCAGACCATCCCTGGGCCTACGGCACCCAATGGCCAGGTTGCAGAAGGTCTGCAGGTTGGGGATGATTCCCCTCCTTGCCAGGAGTGGTAGCAGCGCCTGTGGGGACAGATATGACACTACCAGGCCTGGCAAGAGCCTTCTCAGTTGAAGTTCCATGGCTGGCTGGAGACCTCGGGGGAACAGCTCTGCTCAGAGGCTTCACAGCTCCCTGTGTGACCACATGGATGCTGTTCTCAGCTTGGCTTGCGAGCACCCAGCTCCTCGGAGTTCAGTCCCTCTGCGAGGACACCCTGCCTTCCAGCCTGTCTCAGACATGCCCTCCCCTCTCCCTGAAGCCCTTCATATTCCTGTGCCTCTCTGCTCCTCTGCTGGCCATCCATCCCAGCACTCAGGCCTTCAATGTCATCTGACCCCACAGCCCAGGGCTGCAGACAATGCCAACAGCAGTATGGGAAGTAAAGATGAGACTGCGAGGGCTGGGGTAGGAAGATGCCCTTGCAGCTTGGCTGGCTCAGGGAGGGGCTCTCACATTCAGCTTGTCTAGAGGAAGGTGCGCTCTGCACTGTGGGCCTGAAGGCAGAAGCTCTATCTCTGCCACCTTTGATGTCCACGAGAGCTCAGTGCTCTGACAAGAGAGGCTTTAGACAGATAAATGGACAAAATCCCACAAGGGCTTCAGTGTCCCCTCTGTGAAATGCAGGAAGCCTCGTACCAGCAGAGCCTTGGTGGTGTGGTCAGTGAAAAGAGGAATGGATGGGAAGCTCTTGGAACAGCATTTAGTGGAGGACCGTTACGTGTATGTGTGGGTCGGAGGGTGTGGGCTGAAGGGTGGGGACACTCGGGTCCCAAGCTCCTGTATGCCTTGTGCCCCTCGGGACAGTGAAGATGTGTTTGGTGTCTGTCTGCATCCATCTGTAAGCTCCTCAATGGAGTGCAGCTGGCTGCTTCACCACTCAGTTCTCAGCTTTGCCCAAGCCCAGGCCCAGAACAGAGGCTCTACTCAGCCTGCCCACCTATTGTGGAATGGGTGACGCCCCCTGCAGGGGAGCCAGGTCCTGCAGTTGGAAGGTCAGAGGAACCTTCCTCTTGAATCTGGTGCCTGCCTCCATGCCCCTCACCTTCGCCCCCTCCAGATCGCCAAGTTTGCTCTTCTTCCTCATCAGTGTGTTGAAGAATGTCACGTCAGCTTCCACCTGGTGCGTGTCCAGGACAGTCAGCAGTGAGGACTCTGCAGGACTCCCAGGCTCTACCACCTCAGCCAGCAGTGTGAGGGTTTTGATATTGGGCTTGAGCCCATGCTCTGCCATTTTGCCCAAGAAGCCCTCCAGGCCCCCCATCAAGGCCAGCCTGTCAGCTGGGGTGGTTACAGTCCCAAAGGAGACCACAGCTGGGGGGACTGCTCCCAAGGTCAGGAGGTTGGCCTCCAGTCCCCAGCGAGAAGGTTCTGAGGCCAATGAAGTGAGGGTCACCATGTGGTCAGGCTCCGTCTTGGTATCCACCTCAGGCTGGGCCTTGCTGGGGGCTCTGGCTTCACGAGGCTCTGGAAGGCCCTCAACTACCTGAGAAGGTTCCAGAAACAGCTGCCTCTCCAGGGCCTCCACGTGCTTGATTGACATGCCATCGCCCACCTGGGCCTGGGCTCTCTTCCTTGTCCGAAACCCACCTGCCCGGGGCTGGAGCAGGACCATCTCCTCCCTGGGCCTCAGGAGCAGTGCTGAGGCCACCTCCGGGTCCCCCAAGCCACAGTCTCGAGCTGCCCCCAAAAGGAGGTTGTAGCCATGCTGGCTCGGCTGGAGCCCCAGACTCAGCATCTGCCTCCACACCTGCCAGGAAGAGATAAGTTCAGGCTCTGCACTCCTCAGAAGAGCCTTAAGCAGAGCAGACACAGGAAATAAACAACCATTTGGCAAATACAAAGGGCACAGAAAAGAGCTAAAAGCATCTAACCCAATGCCCAGCTCTAGACAACTAAGAATCCTGAGACTCTGAGGACTCTCTGGGAGACTTCACAGGGGTGCTACTCCTTTTCTCTCTCTAGCTCATCTCCAAACTGTTCTCCCACTTTCATCTCTCTGCCCTCTTCCAGAGCCCCCGTACTGGGAATAGACTTCACCCTGGATCTCTGTCCAGTTTCTCTGTACTCTGGGGAGGGATATCAGAGAGGCTACATCCTGAAGGAGTCTAGGCTGACTTAAGAGCTGGATTTAGTGACACTTCCTGAGTGTCCACTGCATGTCCTGCCCCTTGCAGCCTCCAGGAAGTATAAGAACACAGGGCAGGGACAGTGCAAGGGGGGTTCAGCCAGGAAGAGCACCCCCTAAGCTGGGGCCCCAGGCAGCCCTGTTTCCTCTTGAGATGAGCTCATTCTTACCCCACAACACAGCACCTAGCACACTCAGTGTGTTCTCCACAAAGGGCCACTCTGATCATGTCTGGGTCACTCTGACATCGTTTCTAAGGTGCCAGGAGATGCCACACAGGGCTCACTGGTCACACTGGCTTCTTTGTGGGCTCAAAGGGTGGCCACATTTGGTGGGATGAGAGCTCGCATCTAACTTTCTGTCTTCATCAGGGGTAAGTGTGCAGACAAGGCAAGGAGTCAGTCAGGCCCAGGTGGGTGCAACCTGCAAGAGGTCTGCTGCCCACCAGAGAGGGTCTTAAGTAGGGCAAAGGTCTCAGCAGAGACCTGAGGTTTAGCACAGATTCAGGTTCTTGGGAGTCAGATGGGCCTCAGTTCAAATCCCAGATCTGCTTAATAGCTGTGTGACCTTAGGCCACTTACTCAACCTCTGTGAGTCTCAGTTTCCTTGTCTGTAAAACAGGGCTGATGGTGCTTAGGTTGAGCAGTTTAACAAGTGCACAACACAAGCCAGCTACTAGCATTTCTAACTACAACAGACCTAGAACAAAGAAAGCAAGAAACTAGATCTTGGCTGATTTTTACCATAAAGCTCTTGCTTTCAGAGTCTGCTGAGGAGAGGCATGCGTTTGGTCCAGGGCTGTCCCAGGTCACTGGGGCTCAGCCTCTGTGTCGATCAACCACCTGGGGATCTTGCTGAAATGTTGATATGGATGTAGTAGGCCCAGGTGGGGCTGAGACCCTGCTCTTCTGACAAGCTCCCAGGTGAGGTTAATGCTGCAGGTCTGTGGGCCCCACCTTAAGTTGAAGAGCTCCAGGGGAGCTCTGGCACCATTGCTACTACTGGCACCTCACTTGCCTAGGGCCAGGGGGGCAGTGCTCTCAGGGGATCTGAGGTGGAATCAGAGCAATGGGTCTCAACTCTGATGTCCATGCACATCTCTCAGGACTAACTGAAGATCCCTGGGTCCCACCTGCAGAGATGCTGAGTGTGGGCCTGTGGGAGGTGAGCTGGAACAAACATTCCATGTAAGTGTGCTGCAGGCCTTCAGAGACTGTAAGCTTAGCCGATCTGAGCCAGTGGCATGGAAGGCCATTTGGCAGAGTGAAAGAGCATGGGCTGGTTGTGCCCTCACGTGGCAGCAGCCATGCCCCTTCTAAGGCCCTCCTCCCCCGCCATCTGTAAAACGGCCGGAAGCAGCATGCTTTATGAAGGCCAAACTATTGCAAACATAACAACACCTGCAAGGGGCAGTCACAGGTGCTCAAATGGACACGTGGTCATCATTTGCACCTGACACAGGTGCACGTGGGAAGGGGCAGCGGGAGAGGCAGAAAGACAGAGCTGGAAGGGACAGACCTGTAGGGTGTATCGGAAACCCGTCTTCTTATCCTGGATGCAGCCCATGAGCAGGTAACTGAAGGTCTCCTCTGTGACTGCATGCCCTTTCTGGACGATTTCCTGGAGGAGGGAGTAGAGGCCACACTGCGAACCTGTGGCAGAGCCCAGGCCCAATGGGTCTGACTCAGGGCAGACACTCCTGGGGCAGGCCATGGCCATGCATCTAGAAGAGGTGGGACCTGAATCTGGCTTTGGGATGGCTCAGAACCAGCCCCTGAGCAGAGCTGTCCAATTGCTGCCTGCATTCCCTCCTCCTCTCCTTCTAGGCTGCTCTTCCTGGTTGATGTGATCACTTTTGGGTAGACCCTCTGCAAAGACCACTGCAGCAGCCAGTTTTAGCCCCTGTGCTCAAGGCACTGAAATTGCACAGAGCTGGCTTCAAGTCCTAGCTTTGCTACTGGCTAACTGTGAGTGTGGGCAAGGCATGAAGCTCCCTGGGTTCAGCCTCCTCATCCAGAGAGCAGGGTCACAGGCAGGACTTGCCTTGGAGGATCTCTGGAACACCTCCACAACAAGGTATAGTGCCCATGCACATTTTTATGACACTTGTTACCCCTGGCCTCTCTCGAGCCTGTCAGGCTTGGCCATTGCCTTCTTGAAATATTCTTCCACCCCTCAGCTCCTAAGGGTCTCCTCCTCGAGCCTGTCTTCCTCTGTCCCTCTTGTGAGCATAGGTGTTCCCACCCTACCCCACCATCAGCCACTTCTGACTCTCCCCGTCACCAACCCTTCCACCTCAGAGAGGTTTTATCATTTTATAGATCTTATTTCTTTGAGAGAGTGTGCACATATGCACACATAAGCAGGGGAAGGGGCAGAGGGAGAGGGAGAAGCTGACTCCCTGCTGAGCAGGGAGCCCAACACGGGGCTCAATCCCAGGACCCGGGTATCATGACCTGAGCTGAAGGCAGACCCTTAAATGACTGAGCCATCCAGGCGCCCCTCTCAGTGAGGTTTTAGTTTGTGCTCTGTCTGGGACTGTCTCCCAACTGTCTCTTAACTGGTCTCTCTCCCCACAGACTAACCTCCATAAAATATCAATGACATCTCCGGACAGGTCAGAGGCCAATCAGCCACACTGACCTCTTCTGGAGGCTTCAACTACCTGCCCCTCACATGGCACCCTTGGGAAGGATTTATCACTCTCAAGGAGGTCTCCAGGGTTGAGACCCCATGATCCTGCCTCTCCTGTAGAGCAGGCCACCTCAAGGCAGCCAACCCAGAGGCTGGTCACAGGCTGCTCTGCACCACGTGGTGCCTGGACGATCCAACAGGCCCCTTCTCCTGTGGTGGGCAGGTGGGACCTCAGTACATGCAGTGAGGAAAAGCATCAGTCAGCAGTGGGAAAAGCAAGACAGAACCTAAGAGCAGAGAATGAGCGTGTCCATGGGCCTGAGGGAAGACAAGGCTGCCAAGGGCATGCTGAAGTTCTCCTGAGGTTTAGTTGTGAGGACCTAGAGCCTTCCTTTAGGTGTTAATTCACGTTTGTCTCCCTTCCCAACCCGAGAGCGCAGAACTACCACCCCGGTACTGGTCCTCCCTGCTTAAACCTCCTCATGGTCTCCTCTGGAACTGGGGATAAAAACCCTTCTTATAGCTGAGGAATAAAAGCAGCTACAGAGAGCACCTTGATGGCTCATTCAGTGAAGCATCCAACTCTTGATCTCAGCTCAGGTCTTGATCTCAGGGTCGAGAGTTTAAGCCCCACATGAACTCTGAACTCCAGCATGGAGCACATTAAAAAAGAGAGGGAGAGAGTGACTATGAGCCAAAGCACTGATGCAGACAAGACCCTGCTCAGCAATCCCATGCCCTTGCTCACCACCTGCTTCCCTCAAACCTGGCACCTCCTGGAAACCAGCGATTTTTGTTCCCACTGCTTTAAGCAGGATGCCTTCCCTGGTGAGCATTGATTCATCCTTACTGCTGTGATGCCCTGCCCTCCTCTATGGCACCAAGGAGTCTCACACAGAGTCGTAGCACACAGTAGCACACACAACCCACCACCCTCCTAGGGGCAGGGCTTCTTTATCTGTCAGACTGAGGCCTCTGCCAATTGGTGAACCCAAGCCCGATTCCTCATCAGCCCCTGAATCTTCCTGCGGGAGGGACATCAAGAGCCATAGCCTCACATCTGCCACATGGGACTGGCCCCGGGTGGGGGAGAAGGAAGGAAGGGGCACCCTTACCTTGAACACATCAAGGCACATCCTGAGGTCTGCGCACAAGGCAGCCATCTTCAGCAGTGCATGGTATGTTTTTAAGTTGAGCTGGAAGTTTCTGGCCTGGAGCTGCTGCCGGAGCTTCAGGGCACTCTGCAGAGCAGAGTCCTTCCAGGGGGACTCAGCACAGACATTGAACAGGGCTGTGTACGTGGCATCTGTGGGCTCCAGGTCCCTTTTTTTCATCTGTGGAGATGGAAAGAAACCTGAAGGTAGCTCTGGGCCAGCTGGACAAACAGGTGACAGCCGCCCTGAGGGAAAGCTGGAAAGAACTCTGTTCCTGCATTTAACAGGCCAGTTGGCAGGACCTGTGCTAAGGTGGAGCTGAGTGACATGTCAGAGCCTACTTCTCCAAAACCCTGACTCAGCCAGAGGGCCTCTGAAAACCTGCCCTCCAGATGCACCAAGGAAAGCATCATCCTCCCCATGGCTGTCAGCCCACTCTGGGCCTGAGATGCCTTTAGCAGAATCCTCCTGATGCTCTCTCAGCTCCGCATCGGGCTCCCTGCTCAGTGGGTTACCTGCTTCTCCCTCTCCCTTTGCAGATCCCCCTGCCTGTTCTAAGTAAATAAAATATCTTTTAAAAAAAGAGCCTTGTGCTCAGAGTCAGGCTGTTTGGGGCTCAAATCCCAGCTCCAATGCTCACAAGCACAGTGACCTTGGACATGGCACTTCACCTCAAACATGGTGGCCGTTGTTTCCTCATCTGAAAAATGAGGATGGTGATCCAACTATGAGGATGATGTATGCCGTGTGTGAACTCATGTACATGACAAATGTGTCCTGAGGACTTACTGTAAGCCAGGCACCAGCTACCAGTGGTTACCAGGACAGATACTGCTTGTTTGCATCAAGCTTACACTCCAGGTAGGACGAAACATAACAAAGAAAAAATCAACAACAGTAATGAGGGCGGCAAAGTACACACACGGAAAAATCGAATAGGGGCAGAAACCTGGCAAACAGCACTTTCGCCAAGTGACCAAGGTATCTGTCACGTGTGCTAAGTCCCCTGGCAGGAAAAGGACACTTTGCTTCTGTGACAGCCTTTCCCCAAGCCCATAACCACAGCCTTGTCACAAGTACAAATGGAGAGACATTCTACAAAATCCTTGACCAGGGCAGCCGGGGTGGCTCAGCAGTTTAGCGCCCTCTTCAGCCCAGGGCGTGATCCTGGAGACCTGGGATCGAGTCCCACATCAGGCTCCCTGCATAATGGAGCCTGCTTCTCCCTCTGCCTGTGTCTCTGCCTCTCTCTCTGTCTGTCTCTCATGAATAAATAAATAAAATCTTAAAAAAAAAATCCTTGACCAGTACTCCTGAAATCTGTCAATGTCATGGACAAAAAGGAAATTCAAAAAGTATCACAAAATGGAGAAGCCAGCGTGGGGACCCAGACTGGATACAGGAAAAGAAAGAAGATCTCAGTGGGAAAAAAAAAAGGTGAAATCCAAATAAAATCTGGAGTTCAGTTTCTAGTAAGAGTGGTTTCTCAGTTCTGATAAATAGACCGTCAAGGCATGAGATGCTACTACAGGGATTAGCAGAGGGAAGGGTATTCGGGAATTTTCTTTACGTCTTTGCACTTTTTCTATGAATCTGAAATTATTCCAAAGTAAAAATTTTATTAGAAAAAAAAAGAAGCAAATTGACAGAGAATAACTTAAGGTAAGAAAGAGTGAACTGTACATCTCTGAGGTGACAGGTGGTGATTTAAGGGTCCTCTCAAATGTGAGTTAAGAGCTGCTATTGGACTGTGAACCAAAAAACACAACAAACACCCCCCTAGCACTAGCTGCCCCTCACTTAGCACCTGAATGCTCTGCTGCTAGGTGGCTTGTCAGGGAAGCTTCCTGTCTTTCTCTACCGTGATGGGTCCTTAGGTCTTTCAGAGGCTATGTTATTTTATCATTTGGAACCACAATTCCCCCCCCTGCTTCCAGCTAGAGATGATCAGGCCTCGAGGAGGTACATCCCAAATGGACAGTAAGTCTTGCTGGGATAAAGGATGTTCCCAAGCTTCTGGCTGCAAGAGAGGGTTGGATTATTTCTACTAGAGCCTACTATCCTCTTAGGCAAAGCTTTCACGACTACACAGGACATAGCTTCCCAGCTCTGAAAATAAATACAACACAAGAAGTGGATGAATATAAAGTGAAACTACCTTCCAAGAGGCACAAGAGCCCCTTTCTAAAGGACCAGCTTTGGACGCAAACTGCGTATATGTGTCCCATGTGGACAGTAAGGGTGAGACAATGTAAACACAACAGGAGCAGCAGTGGAGAAGGGAGGCGGAGTGGGGGGAGGGGGAGCTGCTGCAGTCCAGTCAGGGAATGGAAGACTTTCCACCCAGCTCACATAATCATCCAAGATCCCCTCCACTTTACAGAGGATGAAACAGAGGCCAGGAGGTTAATCTGGCCATGGTAATGTCCCAGCAGTTGACATCCTGCCATGCGCACCCAGCTCCTTCTGCCTCAAAAACCCATGCCCTCTGAAGCCTTACCCCTCTGCCCCCAGCCCCGCACTCACATCGTTGTAGAGCCTGAAGGCCTTCTTCAGGTATCCGGCCCGCCCACAGCCCCCGATCAGTACAGTGTAGTTGCACTCAAGGGGCTGAAGTCGCTCTTCCTTCAGCATCTGCCGCTCAAACAGATCCAGGGCCTCAGCCAGCTGCAGGGAGAAGGGACATGGGGGGAGGGGTGCTTAGGGAGGCCTCAGAGACCCTCAGCAAAGAGAGGGAAACTGAGACTGAGGGACTCCCCCTGCCCCCACCCCCCCAGCCTGCCCAGGAACCACACAGCTGTCCTGGGCCTCTGCTACCAGCCTCTTGGTCCCTGGGCTCTGCAGCAAGGGAGCTTCATGGTGGCCAGGAAGAAAAGCCCACTAAATTCCCACCACCTACAAAAGCTCTTGGTCCTGCTGCCATGGCTGCCTTCCCTCCAGCCAGACAATGAACTCCTCGAAAGCAGGGCCATGTCTTTGTCTCCTTGTGGGCCTAGAGTGGAGCCAGAGCCTGGCCCTCAGTAGGTCCTCAGAAAATGTTAATTCTACAAATCCTGGGATCTGCCCTGCCTTTACTTCCTTGGTGACCCCACCTATAGTGGCAGCCCCTTGGGCCTAAGTGGTATGGGAGATTGGGTTCTGGCCAGGATGGTGGGCACACTTGGGGCCACTGTGTGGCACAACCACATGGGGCCATTCACAGCAGCAGCCTTCTGAGATGGCATAAGACAGCAGCCCTGAGTGACCAGCTTCCTCTGGCTGCAAATCCCCTTACCCCACAGTCATCTCTACCCCATCCCTACTCCAATACCATCTCCTTTAAATCCTCAGTTCACCCCCTTACAACTTAATTATTGTTTTCATCCATTGGTTCAACCAGTAATTACTGAATCCTACTATGTACCAGGCAAGGTCCATTTGCTGGGGATATAGCCATGAACGAGAGGGAGGCTCCTCATGGAACACATTTTCTAATGTGCAAAAGACAGATGCCAGGTGAAATAAAAAAAATATGTACTATGTCAAATGGTGATAGGTTGTTATTTTATTCTTTAAGATTTTATTTGAAAGAGAGACAGAGAAAGAGTGAGAGAGAGCACGAGCAGGGCCTGGGAGGAGGAGAAGCCTGGGATCATGGAACTGAGCCAAAGGCAGATGCTTAACTGACTGAACCACCCAGGTGCCCCAGTGATAGGTTTTAAAACAAAAATAAAGCAAGAAGTGCCAGAAAAAAAGGGTATGGGAGATTTTCCTGGGTTTTTAAGAGATTTTATTTATTTATGAGAGAGAGAGAGAGAGAGAGAGAGAGATCATGAGCAGAGGGGGAGGAGCAGAGGGAGAGAGAGAGGCAGACTCCCCACTGAGCAGGAAGCTCAACACAGGGCTCTATCCCAGGACCCTAAGATCATAACCTGAGCTGAAGGCAGACACTTAACCAACTGAACCAGCCAGGCACCCTGGAAGATTCAGTTTTAGATAAGACAGCCAAGCAGGGCTTCACTCAAAAGGTGACAGAACAACAATCTGAAGGAGGTAAGGGAAAAAACACCACTATATGAGAAAACAGTGCAAAGGCCCTGAGTCAAGAGTGTACCTGGGAGTTGGAGAAGCAGAGAGGAGACCAGGATGGTTATAGCAGTGAGGGAAGGGGAGATAAGAGTAGAGAAGTAAGGAGAGTGGAAGGCAGACCTTGCAGGCTTCATAAGCTTTTGTGAGGACTTTGGCTTTTCTTTATTTCTCAAGTTTTCATTATGGAAAACTTCAAACATACACAAAAGTAAAAATAACTATAATGATTAACAATCTTGTTCATGCACACTCTGTACTCCCACTCCACACTGAAATCTTTTTTTTTTTTTTTAAAGCAGGCTCTATACCCAGTATGGACCCCAACATGGGGCTTGAACTCATGACTCTGAGATCGAGTTAGACGCTTCACCAACTGAGCCACCGAGGCACCCCCAAAATGGAATTTTTAAAGCACATTTACAAGGTGCCTGGGTGGCTCAGTTGGCTAGGCATTTGCCTTCAGCTCAGGTCATGAACCCAAATCCTGGGATCAAATCCCACATGGGGGGTGGAGTCCTTTTACCTCTGCCTCTCCTCTTCACTCCTGCTCATTCTCTTTATGCTCTCTCCCCCCAAAATAAAATATTTACAAAAAATAAAGCACATTTATAGACATTCCATTATTTCATTCCCCACATCTTCAACATACACCTCTAAGAAATTTTTAAACATATGTCAACGTCATTATCAACACCTAAGAATACGAACATCGATGTCATTGAACACATTTGCAAGTCCTAGCAGGAAGAGTAACATAATCTGCTTTCTGCTTTAACAGGGTGGTTCTGCACTGTGCAGACATGGGAGAAGGAGGTGGTGAGAATGGCAGGCAGCCCACTTACAAGCGTCGTGGTAGCTGAGGAGCTGAGGATAAGGCAAGGCCTGGGCTTTCAGGGGGAATACTACAAGAAGGGTTAAGACTGGTCATATTTTAAAGCTCCAGCTGGAGAGAGAAATAGAAGAGTCAGGGATGGCGCAAAGGCTTCTGACCTGGACAGATGAAACAGTAGGATCGCCATTTAATGAGATGAAAACAGTGCAGTCAAAACAAGGCTGAGAACCAAAATTTCAGGCCAGTGTGGGTGGGTGTAAGGGAGCTGGTGAGGTAGCCGGATATGTATATGGGGAGGGCTGGGCTGGAGAGAAGAACAGAAGAACTGCAGTGAAGGGGGAGCCTGAAAGCCAGGGGGTGGCAGATCACCTGGTGTAGCAACCAGAGTGAGTGAAGACAGAGAAGAGCCCTGAGCATCTAAGTATGTAGAGGTCAGGTAAGGTGGCTCCTCCAAAACACTAGGCTACAGAGGAAGTAGAACCAGGACCAACAGAATCCAAAGGTCCCCTCACCTTTCCTTCTCTGATCAGGTGTTTGCACTGAAGGAAGTACCAGTAAGGGGTGTTTTTCCGGCCCCGCCATGACTTTGGCTCCAGCTCTCTTTCTTCATCTTCAGCACTCTGTTCCCTGAGCCGCAGGTTATACAACTGGGCTGTTGACTTTCGGAACATTCTCCTCGAAGAGTACTTGCTGGAGAGGGTCCCAAAGCTACCTTCCTCTTCTTCCTGAGTGGCCGTGGGGCTGGGCTGGCTCAGGTCAGAGCTGAGGCTGCTCACATTCTTCTGGTTCCCCTGGCCAATGGGCAGCTGCAAGGGGGAGCTGCTGCAGGCTCGAGTCAGCCATGCAGCCCTCAGCCATGTGGGCCCCTCCCTGCCTCCTGCCCATTTGACTCTGAGAGGGTCAAGGTGCTGGAGGGCGGACAGTCCCACAGGGCGGAAGCGGGAGAAAAGCTGAGCAAATCTCATGAGGTCCAACTCTGGCTTTTTCCTCCAGGGCCTGGCACAGGTCAGAAATATAATGAAGTCTACTTGGGTTTGTAGTCACAAAAGGCAGAAAGAAGACAGAGAACGGATTACAAGCACGAATACTGATATTAGAAAGCCTGCTTTCAGATTTCGGTTTTGCCAAACAACCACCCATGAGTCCTGGGGCACTCACTGCTCTGGTCTCAGTCTCCTGCCCTGTGAACTGGGGTTAACTATAACCACTGCCCACACAGTCCTGTAGCAATGACTGAATGAAGCTCAGATACATGGTGTGCAGCACAGTGCTGGCACAGTAAGCCCCCAACAGACATAAGCTATTGATATTATCAAGCCATGATCTGAGAGACCAGTCACTGAAGTCAGAATGGAATTTGAGTACTAGCCAGAGCTGTTGTGTGACTAGGCCCATTCCTTGACGTTTCTGTGCATACATTTCTTCAACTGCAAGATGAAGATGATCCTACTGACCTCACCGTAAGGTTGTTGTTCTTTTTTCACCATAAGGTTGTAAAGATTAAATAAGATGTTTTTAGCATATCTCGTTTACTGCTGTTTCAAAAGTTAAAGCTATTATAATGTATTATTTTAAAAAATACCATCTGGGCCTCTGCACAGGGAAGTTCTCTCAAGCATGCCTTTTCTGCAAAATTTGTGGATACATAGGCTAGAGTTGTGCTGTCCAGTACAGTAGCCACTAGCCACATGTGAACACTTAAAATGAGTCTAATCTAAATGAAGACATGCTTTAAGTATAAATTACACACTTGATTTCAAAGACTTTATGCCCAAAAAAGTAGACAAATTATACACAATCACCTTTTGACACGTTGAAATAATTTTGGATATACTGGGCTAAATAAAAATTTAACATTAGTTTTCACAATTTTTCAGATTTAACATGGCTACTTGAAAATTATAAATCGTACACATGGCTTGCATTACATTTCTATTAGTGCTAGACCAGAGATCCTGGTCTGCGTACTTGAAACTCTTTTGATTTTTAAATTTTTTTTTTAAACTCTTTAATAAAAAAAAATGCCAGGGGACGCCTGGGTGGCTCAGTGGCTAAGCGTCTGCCTTTGGCTCATGGTGTGATCCTGGGGTCCCAGGATCGAGTCCCACATCAGGCTCCCTGCATGGAGCTGGCTTCTCCCTCTGCCTACGTCTCTGCCTCTATGTGTTTCACGAATAAATAAATAAGATCTTTAAAACGTGTATCAGAATAGCCACCATGACACTATTTTAAGATCTGGTTGTAACAGAAGCTCACAGTTGGTAAGACTTTTAAGGGACTGCAGACTGATTAATAACTGAGGCTCAAGGGATGCCTGGGTGGCTCAGTGGTTGAGCCTCTGTCTTCAGCTCAGGTCGTGATCCAGGGGAACCTGGGATCGAGTCCCACATTGGGCTCCCCTTAGGGAGCCTGCTTCTCCCTCTGCCTATGGCTCTGCCTCTCTGTGTGTGTCTCATGAATAAATAAATAAAATCTTTAAAAACAAATATCTGAGGCTCAGGAAGGGGAGTGACTTGCTGGGGATCTTGCAGCATGTAGTGGAGTGCAAAGGTGAGACCCGCCAGCTGTGGAACCCGTCTGCCAGTGAGCCCAGGTCTGGATATTAGCCTTTCCTGACACCAGTACAGACATCTGGTGAAACCTGCGACCGTAACAGAACCATAACGTGAGCACATCCGTGATTCTACATTGTCAAGTAGCCACATTAAATAAAGTGCTTAGGTGCGTTAAATGAAATGCTGAGCGCTGCAAGAAAAAAAAAAAAACCAAAAACCAACCATGTCGAAATAGATATTAAGACGTTTTAAAAAACAAGTTCCTGCTATTCCAGTATATAGGCTGCTTTTCCGACGCATGAACACCAAGATCCAGTCACAGCAGTGATTAGTGTAGACGATAGCTTGTGGTAACTTGCACGTACTCTACCTCCGACCATCACTGACGGTCATCCCCACTAGAAACCCCGACTTAGTTGAGGGCCCTGTTAACGCTACACCTGCCAGTCACGGAAGGAAATGCCCATTTCACACAGAGAAAACTAAAGGTGCAATTTTCTCCCTACCCAGGCTCATTAACCTGCCAGTAATGACATCCCCTGAATTAGACACGCGCCGCCGCTGTGCTGGGGTGGGGGTGGGGTAGGGCGGGCGTCCCTCCCCGGACGCTCCCCGGGGCCCTCGGGCCAGCCCGACCCCCTCCACAAGGGCCTTTCGAGCCTCGGTCGTCTCACCAGACAGCCCCGACCCCGGCTGCGACACTCGCGGCCCCTCCGTCGTCCCGTCCCCGCCCGGGAACAGGATCTCACTGGAAAAGTCCCCCCAGTGAACACAGCCCGGAGCCCCGCGCCGCGTCGCCCCGCCGCGCCCTCCTCGCCTCACCGCGCCGTGCTCCAGGGGGTCCTTCCCACCGACCTTCACGTCCGCGCAGGCCCCCCGCCGACTTCACGCAGGCGCAGTCCGCCACGTGAAAGCCCCGCCCCATGCGCGCGGAGGCGGGTTACCCCGGGCGGCGAGAGGAGGTAGGAGTTCGGCTGGCGGCTAGCCTGGCCTGACGGAGCGTCCCGTACTCCCAGCTCTACTGGCCGGGTCTGGACAGGCGAGAGGCCGGCGCGGGTTTCGGCAGCTCCCGGCATCCTTCGGGCGGCGGCGGCGGCGGCGGTGGCGGCGGCGGCGGCGGCGGCGAGGTTGGAAGAGGCGGAGGACCGTGGGCGGCGGGGCCGGTGGCGGGTAGGAGTGTGAGGGCGGCGAGAGATCTGAGGAGTAGTCGGGCCGGTGTGGCCGCCGCCGCCGCCATGCAGGAAATCATCGCCAGCGTGGACCACATCAAGTTCGACTTGGAGATCGCGGTGGAGCAGCAGCTCGGGGCACAGCCGCTGCCCTTCCCCGGGATGGACAGTGAGCGCGGGGCCGGGGCCGCGGGCGAGGGGCACGACCGACTTGGCCCCGGGACCCCTCCCCTCGGTTCAGGCCGCCCTTTCCGTGGGTCCCGGGACCTTTTCTGCATCGGTCCTGGGGACTCCTTCCCCCCTATCCTGGGACCCCCTTCCCCCATTCAGACTCGGGAGCCCCCCTTTCTCCAACCTTTGATCCCCTGGGGCTCTTCTGATACAGTCTTCTGGAGGGCAGGATCGTGTCTGGTTGTTGGAATAAGTCGTGAACGAAAGCGGGTGTTTGAGGTTGGAAATGATTTCCCTGACAAAACTAAAAGAAAGTAATGAGACATTCCCCTTCTCTGACTCCAGTCCCCCCTCCCCCCACACACACACACACTTTGAGCACCCTCTCCTTGCTTTCGTCAAAACTGGGCGGTTGGAGGAGTCTTGCTGGAGGAAGGACCGACCACCTGTCTCCTCTCTGTAGAAGATTCCCAGTTAGACTCTCAAGCTCCATTCTTCTACGATGTGCCCTCCTGGCAGCCTATCCCTCACTTTTTCTCTGGACTCCAGTTCTGAGTCATTCATCACACCTGGGCAGCTGCCTGAGTTCCCTTTGTTCTCCACCGTGAAAGGATAGTCTCTAGCTCTTTCACCCCCCCAACTTAGGTGGATATCTAGCACTTTAAAAGACACCGGCAGTTTTCTTCTCTCTTTTCCAGTCACACTTGGAATGTAATGTTAAAGCCTAGAGCTCATTCGGTTCAATCCACAGATGGGGCACCTGGTTCTGGGGAAGGGAATTGCAGAAGACCACTTGGTCCCTGGCGACTTGGTACATGGTGGAACCACGTGAGCTCTCCAGTGTTCCTTACTGGTTCAGTCTGTGGTTCCCTGTGCTGTGTCCCATGCCAGAGGCTCATGTTCACCCAGGCCTGTGTCCTGGAAGAGCCTCCTTGCAGCCTCATTCCTCTCAAGTGGCCACACTTATCATGCACGCATGACCTGAGTTGTCTCAGTCATGCCGACACTTCCCTGTGAGATACCACTTATACCCAGGAGACATACCTCTCTGGCAACCCTATGTACACACCACCTCCATCTCTACTATACACATCTTATAAGCAGCTGCTGAAATTCAGATACACACTATTAACTACCCCTGGACACATGTGATCACTTCCTGTTTGTGCATGCTCATCCACTTTATTTATTTGCTAGAGAGAGCTAGTGAGCACAGGCCGGGGGAGGGACCAAGGGAGAGGGAGAAATAGGCAACCCGCTGAGCAGGGAGCCCAATGCAGGACTCGATCCCAGAACCCTGGGATCGTTACTTGACCTAAAGGCAGACGCTTAACTCAGCCACCCAACCACCCCATGCTCATCTACCTTTGCACATGTGTCCTTTCCCTGTGTTGATGGAACCATCCATACAGGGCAGCTCCTTCCCTCTCTCCTCTCCAACCTGGGACCACACATACTTGAGTCTATGAGGGCAGGTGCAGAGGCCCACATACCTGTTCTAAGGAGGGTCAGGGACATGCCTGGCCATGGGTGCTGCCCTGGCTTAGGCCTCAGACTTGGTAGGCACCCTCTGCCCTCTGCCAGTCCATGATCTATTTCAGTGTGTTAAAGCCCTGGGTGGTCACAATCGTTTCTCCTTTGGGCACTTCGTTGCCATCTTAGTTTTGGGAAGAATTGTCAGTTCTCTCCTGAAGACATACTCTTAACTTATCTGCCTGAGACCCACCCCCAGGACTGTAGACTTCTGGCTTCAAGCAATGAAGTAACCTTAACCTCTGAGTGGAGCCCAGGAATACTCTTCTGTGATGCCTTCCTTAGTATAAGGCTTTTTCAACTTTTTTTGAAATGCAAATGAATAACTTTTTTTTTTTTGGCTTCTTAAGCTTTTTGAGATGCAAACCAATGATATCCCCTTGACAGCCTTAAGTCTGTCCTAGCAAAATCTGCCTGCTTCTGAGAATCAAAGGAGTCTCTTACAAGATAGCGAAGAGAAGGATGAAAGTGGCTTTCCAAACTGCTCTTGGTGGGTTTTCAGCAGCTCTAAAATGCCTGCCAATGGAGAAAACTGTTAATGAAGCCAGGAGAGTTTATGCTAGCAGCCATGGTGAGTGAATTCCTGGGCTGATTGCAAAGGCTTGCCCCCTGGAGTCACTGATACCGCACTCTGCCTTTATTCCTTGGCTCACTTCACCCAAACTGGCTGCCTCTGTGGAAGCAGAAGACCGTGAGCCTTTAATTGTGTGTTGGTATTGTACCACCATGAGCTAGATCATGGGCAGGCACATTCTGCCTCTGTTTTCCTTGATGGTCTTCCCACCAGAATAGTGCCTCGGAGGCACCCGCCCCTTCTCTGGAGCTTGTCCCTCCCTCGAGTCCCCATTTGATTGTTTGTGCTTCCTGTGAGCTCACACCCTCCCTCTGTCTCAAGTTAAAGTGCCGTGAGTGAGCCCTCTGGAAAGTCGGAGTCCAGACTGGGGGTAATTAACTTCTGTAATCTTTTTTTTTTTTTTTTTAATTTTATTATTATGATAGTCACAGAGAGAGAGAGGCAGAGACACAGGCAGAGGGAGAAGCAGGCTCCATGCACCAGGAGCCTGATGTGGGATTCGATCCCGGGCCTCCAGGATTGCGCCCTGGGCCAAAGGCAGGCGCCAAACCACTGCGCCACCCAGGGATCCCAACTTCTGTAATCTTGTGCTCCATCCTTCCCCCGCCCACTCCTAACTCCTTGAAAGCATCTTGCTTATAGGAAGCTCTCAGGATGACTGGTCTCTACATACGTGTCCGCAGAGAAGGACTGAAATGAGCAGCTTTTTGTGTGTGTGGTCAGGCTTTGTATTTTTTTTTTCCAATCTGTTTTCTGTACCCTGAACCCTTCATGGGTCAAAGAAGGGTCCCCTCCTTATGTCTTCAGCTGTCCCCAGTCACACCTCACTTTGTTTGATGCTTCTCTTCCTTCCTGCAGAGTCGGGAGCTGCTGTCTGCGAATTCTTTTTGAAAGCTGCCTGTGGCAAAGGTGAGAAACCCCGGGCTCCTCAAAATTCCCCCTGAGGTGCTTTCTGCCACCCTGGCCCCTAGCAGACTTCAGGCCGTCAGGTCTCTGGCTTGCATTACTTTCTGCAGATTAACAGTATCCCTAGATGAAATTACTGTGCTTTGGACAGACTAGGAACATGATGGGGTATTCTTCCTGAAATCTGAATCCCAGGACAGAGCCTCGCTCTGAGTCTGCCTCCTCACCTCACCTCACTTTGCCTGTGGCCCAAAGACAGAAGGCCCAAGCACTGAGGTGTTCGGAAACTTTTTCAAGATCTTGGAGTTAGTGAGTGGCTGAGCCAGTGTCTGAACCCAAGCCTTTCTGATTCTATAGTCTACCCAAGCTCCCTGTCCTCTGTACCCTGTCATCAAAAACCCCTACAGCAGTCTGTCCTGTGGAGCCATGTTCATACCAACCAGACTCCAACAGAGGCTGCTGGAACCAGACTATCCACTAATTGATAAGGAGACAGATTGCTGGGTGAGACCTTACATGCCCTGTATAGGTCTGGGCATTTTTCTTCCTGTAGGTAAATTTATTTGGAAACTAGATTTTAATCAGAAGCTTGAGTAGGGAGCACAAAATTGGAGCAAAGGGATGGTTTTAGTGGATGATTTTGGCAAGTTTGGTTTATGACTCTAGCCTTTCCCAGGGTAGCAATAGACCTGCTGGGTAGATCAACCAGGTTGCCCTTGGGCTCTCTGGTTAGAATATCATCTCCCACTGGGCTTCTGGTCTTTTTCCTACATTGTGCTTATTAATTCTGCCCTTCTGACAGATAGCTGTCCTTATCACAGGGCACTGTGGCTGTCTTCTGTGTTGACAGGTAGCCACTGGCCGTATGTGGCTAGTTAATACATGTGGCCAGTGACCGCCATATTGGATGGCATAGATACAGAACACCAGTGCAAAGTTCTGTAAGAAGGAGCTGGTCTAGGGTCTTTCCCGGTTACAACCTCATTCTGGTTGGGTCTTCCCCAGTAGTCCCACCAGGCCATGAGTTAGAAACATGAGTTTCCAGGAGTATGGCTGTGTCCCATCTGGTGGCCAATTGCTCAGGACCTGCTACAGAAGGCAGACCTCCCTCAGTTTGTGTATGATGCATTTCTCTTTCTTAATTCTTGAATGCTAAATGAGCCCTTATAACTAGAGGTAGAACCCACTTGGAGTCAAAGCTTCTGCTGGTGATCCTCTTTACCTTCTGTTTTGGGGGGCTGTGTTTCCCAAACCCTAGTTTTTCCTTTACTGTCCCTACAATTTTTGCCATGTCTGTGTATCACTAGAACTATAATTAAGAAAGAAGCTCATTTTCCCACTACCTTTAGGCTTGTTAAGGTTCCATTTTACAGTAATATTGGTGAAATCATGATTTGATGTTTTCGTTGGGTTTTCCCAAAACACGCTAAAATAAAGTAAGCACTAAAACCTAAGATGTGTGCTTATGTACTGCCTGAAATTACGTTGCCTTCTGCCAGAGTCAGCCACAACCTTCCAGGACATGTTGCTCTCAGGTACTCGAGGGATGTGTGGGACGAAGGCACCACCCTCCTCACAGCCCCCCCCCCCCATCTTCCTTGGCAGGGGGCATGTGTCCATTCCGCCACATCAGCGGTGAGAAGACCGTTGTGTGCAAACACTGGCTGCGGGGGCTGTGCAAGAAGGGGGACCAGTGTGAGTTCCTACACGAGTACGACATGACCAAGATGCCCGAGTGCTACTTCTACTCCAAGTTTGGTAAGCAGATGCCTGGCTTCAGGAGCCCCGGGGAGGCCTCTGCCAGCCCTGAGACCCAGAGGGGACAAGCAACTGGCTGGGCGCCTGCACTTTCTGCCATCTCCCAGCTGTCCGGCTTCAGAATCTTAGGCCGTGCCCACCAACCTCAGCTGGCCCTCTAGTTTCAGTACTTGGACAAGTTTGGGAGACGACTGAGGGTTACATGGTGGGTGAGCAAGCCAGGCAGCTGGCTGGAGCTTGTTCTGCTCACACTGGCCTTTTCCCCTAAATCAGCTGCTGCTTCCAACGTGGTGACTCCTTACCCCGCTCCAGGCATGTGTTAGTTCCTCCTCTCTGGGAATGTGGTCCCAGGTAGTAGTTTGTAAACAGGGGCTGTTTTCTGGTGGCCAAGAGCACCACTCCTCACCTTGAGATTGCCTTGATCCCTGTGTAGAGAACATGTGCTCTTCACCATCCTAAGTGGACTGCATGGAGAAGCAGGGACGGGCCAGGGCTCGGCAGGGCTGTTACACTCGCTGATGGAACTAGAATACCCTGGCTCTGTGCTGTGGGTGAGGCTGCCCAGCAAGGAGCCCTGTTGATTAGGATGAGGGTGGACTCTAGCCTCAGGACGTCCAGCCCTGTGCAGGGACCCAGCGGGAGACTGGAAGCCTGCTGTACTCTTTGTGGTGGGTAAGGGGTGGGGGTAGTGCTGGGCGCACTATACACTTTCAGAGCTGTCATCAGGAGATGTTGATTAGTCCAGCAGCCCAACAGGTGTGGCCTGATGGTTTATTAATGGTAGTTGTGCTTTCTTTGTAGAGGTAGCTTAAGCTGTGAAGTCAAAGTGCAGATGGTCAGAAATAGGACCCAGGCTTCCCGGCCCTGCCCCACCCATACCAGCACTGGAACCAGCACTAGAAGAGGGCGTCCCCTTTTCATGGATGCCGTCTCCCATCTGGAACCAAAGGCGGGAGCCAGCCCTCCTGGACAGACTCTTAAGGGCTCCTCTCAGCCTGGCCCAGGTTCCTTCATTCCTGCTGGGTCTGGCAGCCCCCCAATGCCTCTGGTGCCCCTGCCTGCTCTTTCCCTACAGAGCCTGTCCTGGTGCACATGTACTATCTGCAGCTCCTATCATCCGGGACACAAGTGAGGGTCCTCCTTTGGCACTGGAGGGACGGTAGTAAACAGGACAGGCCCAGTCCTCGTCCCTTGGTGCTTTTGCTCTAGAGGCCCAGGGAAAGAGGCAGCTGACACCAGTGAAACAAAGATGAAAATGACATGTAGGAAGTGCTCTGAAGGAAATAGACAGGGATGGGACCATGTCTGGAGGACCATATTGACCTAGGGTCAGGGAAGGCCTCTCAGGTGAGACGGAGCTAGGATCTGAAGGCTAAGAAGGGGCCACTCATGGTGACCAGCTGGGGTGCCAGTGTGACTGGGGGAGGAGCAGCCTGGGGGAGGGGTGTGCTACACCTCACAGGGACTTGTGTGTCTGGGAAGGAGTTTGCATTTTCTCTGAAAAGCAGTGATCAGATTGGCCTTTCATGTGTAACGTGGATCAGGGAGGGCAAGCATGTGGCACAGCCACCCATCTGGATGGTTCCTGAAGTTGGGTGAAAGATGCTGCTGGCCAGCTACCAGTTGCTCCTGAGAGGAGCTGTCATCACAAAGGCTTTATCACACTCTTGCCATAGGGATCCAGCCTCAAGTTCCCAGGTCTGAAAGATAGAACCCTCAGACCTTTGTCCCATCCCAGCTAGTAGATGTGAAGAGCTGATCAGAGTAGACCAGTCATTTCCTGACTCAGTGGGTGCTTTTGCATATTTGGGTCCCCCACAGTGCCCAGGATACCCCCTTTGCAGAAGTGGTGGAGCCATGAGTTATTTGATGACTGCGCACCCCATGCCCGGCTCTGTGTCGTTGACCTTCAAGGCAGCATGGACATGTGTGAGGGATGCACTGTGTACAAGTCATGTACATGGTTCATGTATAGGTCAGGAGTCTGAGGCTCTGAGAGGAGCCTCACCAGGACTCACCAGGCCAGGAGACACCAGAACTACCTGGCCCTCTGCCACACAGCAAGCCCAGCCTTGAGAAAAGCAGAGGTGGGTCTGAGTCCAGCTCTCCCAGAGCTTCCCCAGATGGGTTCATGTCTGGCTTTCCCTGCAGGGGAGTGCAGCAACAAGGAGTGCCCCTTCCTGCACATCGACCCCGAGTCCAAGATCAAGGACTGCCCTTGGTATGACCGTGGCTTCTGCAAGCATGGTAGGTGTCAGAGTGACTGGGCTCCCAGCAAAAGGCTGGTCCTGTCTTCCTCTGCCCACATGACCTCTCCCTGTCCTACCTGTTCCAGCAAAACCTGGTGTTATGCACCTGGGGCCAGTGAGGCTTTTCTACACCCTCAGCTCACCTGAGCCTCCCAAAGCTCCCGTGTGGACTGCATCCTCACCTATATTTTGCATAAGGAAACTCGCGCTTAGGAGGTCTCATACCCTGCCTGCTAATGAATGGATCCGAGGCAGAGCCAGCATCTAAAGCCCTGCTCTTGCCCTCTGCACCTGGGCAATGGTGTGGCCAGGGCTCTGTTACACAGGGGCATGAAGCCATCCCCTGAAGCGGGGGGTCCGAGCGTCCCGGATGTTTGGCTCCACAGGTCCCCTGTGCAGGCACCGACATACTCGAAGAGTCATCTGTGTGAATTACCTCGTGGGATTCTGCCCGGAGGGGCCCTCGTGTAAATTCATGCAGTGAGTAGCCAGGCCCTGTTGCCCTCCAGACCTTTCCTGGGTCCACCTGGGCTTTGCTGACTGGGTGGTATCACCATGGGGCCCGGGGCAAGGGCCAGTGCTGCTCCCTGAACTCAGAGGTGGCTCTGTCCAGCCTGGCACTTAACCTTTCCTGGGTTGCAGATCTGACGAAAGCTGGCCTCCATGCCCCAGAAAAGCTCACATCTTGCATGTCACTTAGGGACCTCTGGTTAAGAACCTGTGCCTAAAAGGAAGCCAACTTCATTATGGGGGCCTCCCCTGTGGAGGCACCAAGTTTGAGTTTCCACGTATGCTAGTTCATGTAATTCTTCATAAGCTTGTGTGAGAGAGAACCTCCCCATCTCACCCAGAAGACTGAGGCTCAGAGCTCAGCCATTGGCCAGGGTCACGTGGTAGTAGGGGTGGCACCTGGTCAAAGGCAGGCCTGTGGCCTCTGCAGTTGGGTTCTCATTGCCCAGCAGGGCTCAGAGCTCCTCTCCTAGGTCTTAGTCCATGTCTGTCACTTTGGGTGGTCATGGAGTTGGACTCCTCCCTGGGGTGGCACCGGGACTGCAGAATACTGTCGTCCTCCTACCTCCGGGCCACTTCCATCCACCCCACTGACACCTGCACAGAAGCACAGTATCCTGATCACTGCCACACAGGGTCCAGCTCCCTACGTGAGAGCCCAGGAGCCTGCAGGTGGCCGGGCAGGTTCCCCAGGGAGTGTGTCTTGTTGGAGGTGGTCTGGCCACCTGAGTTAGACCCTCAGGGAGGGGCATGTGTTGGGAGGAGCTCCCATTTCCGAAGCCCTTGGAAAGTAGCTCTTGTTGCAGGTCCCTAGGTCCTAGCAGCCAGGTGTAAGCAGAGCTGGGTCTGAGCCTGGGCGAATCCATTCTTTTTGCCCCTTTTCTCCAAAGCTCCAGGGGCTGAGCTCAGAGCCAGCAGCTACCCCATATTCAGGCTTGTTGCTCTGTGCTTGGGCACAGGCTGCCTGTGAGCTCCGGGCCAGGATTTGAGAACACAGCCTGGCCGGGCCCCTCTCTCATCCCCTCTTCTCCTCCCCTTGTTCTCATACCCTCTGGCTGCGGGGTGACCAGCCCTCGATTTGAACTGCCAATGGGAACCACCGAGCAGCCCCCACTGCCACAGCAGACGCAACCTGCAACAAAGGTACCGTGCCCCGGCCCCTCCCCAGCAGTGGCTGTCCCGGTATGCAGGCGGCTACAGACCCAACTGGCGATGTGGGAGAGGGTGGAGGGGACAGGAGGGGAGTCTCCCTGAGTTCCAGCAGATTTGGGAGCAGAGCAGTTGGTCTCTCCCTCTAGAGGTGGAGGGCTGCCTGCTAGAGCTGAATGCCCACTTGGCTTCTCTTCCCTCTGCGTGGCAAGTGGCTCAGTGGCACCCCCTCGGGAGCCAGAGTGGAGGGCAGCATGAGCACCAGGGGTCAGCTGCTCTTGCTCCCTTTATAAACAAGGAAACAGTCCTGAGGCCACAGCTGGGCAGGAGCAGCCCTGGAGCAGAACTGAAGCTGACCGGCTCTCCTGCCTGTGCTGTTGGTGCCCCATGTGGAGGGTCCTGGCAGGAAGGGAGGGCTGGGAACAGGGCTGAAAAACCAGCTGGCTCCACCTCCCTAGACAAAGGGGTCCCACAACCCAGCAGTAGGCTAATTCTCTCAAGCATGACAGCGAGAGATGCCACAGACAAGTGGGAATCTGTAGCAGTGCACACCTCTCCCCCACCCGAACCAGGGGCACCCTGAATTTGTTTATGGGAGTGGAGGGTTGGGGGCCCAGAAGAAAGGGTGGCCAGGTGTGTTAGGCAGGGTCTCAACAGGCCAAGTAAACCCACCTACTGATCTTAAATCCTTACCTCTTACTTGTTGGACTCTGAGCCCATTGCCAAAGCCCCGTCCGTCCTTCGGGGCTACGGGCTAAGGTAGGAGGGCCTGTGGTGGCCAGACATCTGGCAGTGACCCCCACCCTCAGGAGGCTGTGGGATAACTCATAGGACTCATCACAAAGCGGGGAGTTCCTGGGTGCAGGTATGACCATAACGACCTGGGGGTGTCTAGCTTGGTGCTCCTGTATTTATTTACCGGAGGCCAGAGCCAGGAGCCCTCGTGGTTGAGAGGTGGCCTAGCCGTCCAGTCCCGACGCCAGGAGCCCCCACCCCCCTGGCTCACAGGACTCCCTAGCAGAAGGCTCTCTCAGCCCCTAGACCGCAGGTCAGCATGTCAGCCTCCAACTGTTTTTCTGTGACTGTTGCTCGCCGTGTAGGCTGCTAAACATCTGGCTGAACCAAGCGTTCATCCTGACCTGAAGCTAGAACCTCAGAAACAAAAGTAAGGCCTGCTCATGCCCTTGCCCTGCTGCCCCAGAGACCTCCTCGTCTCTTTGGTGTTTTGTTTTCTACTTTTATTTTTCGTTTTTGTGTGTCTGCATGGTGTTTTTCGGGCAGCGGCTCCTGCCATCATCACCAGATATTTGTTTTCCACCTGCTCTCCTGAGCAGGGCCATTGCAGAAGCCCTTCTTCCTGCTGGTCATGCGGGATCAGTCCCGCACTCTTTTTTCCTGTCCCCATTGGTAGTCTGCGTGCACGTGTTTTCCACAGTAAAACCGTGTTGTGTAACTCTTTCCAGCAAAGTAACAATCCGCCATTACAAAGGTCGTCCTCCTTGATCCAGTTAACGAGTCAGAACTCTTCTCCCAATCAGCAGAGAGCCCCGCAGGTCATCGGGGTCATGCAGAGTCAAAACAGCAGCGCGGGCAACCGGGGACCGCGGCCGCTGGAGCAGGTCACCTGTTATAAGGTGAGTCCCAGGGCTGGGGGGCTGGTATGGCCTTCACAGTCAGGATTCATTCCCTCGATCTGCAGGTAGTTAATTTTGAAAGATGAAAACATCTTTGTCTCTGTTGACCGTCAGAGTCAAAGTGGGCTACTCTGGTGGGCTAGAGACCATCCTGCTTCCTTCCATCCATGACACGCCAAGGCCAAGTGAACCATCACACATGCTGTTGAATGAAAGGATGGAGCTTGTGGGAAAAGGAGGGAAATCTTTCAGGGGCTAGTGATAAGGTATAAGCATAAAGCCAGGAGAAGGGAGTAAGCTCTGAAGTCTCAGGATGGCCTCACATCCTGCAAGAGCATACCCAAGGGAAAGGCACAAAGCTTTAAGCCCATGTAAGAAGAAAACAAAGAATTCACCCCACCCCCAGCACGTGCACACATACACACACTCCTTTATCTCAGGGAAAGGTAAGCTCTTTAAAAACCTACTAGAAAACTTATCTCATTCTTGGCTTTGGATGGAAATTGGGGAGATAAGTGCCTTGAGAATTTTCAGTCACCAGGGGACCCTTGTATTCAATCCTCAGTGAAGGAGGGCTGGAAAGCTATAAACTGGGTTTTCCAATCTGAAACAGACTCAGATGTGGGCTCCTGGTGCCTGGCTCTACAAGGAATTTATTCTCAAGCCGACCACATATAATTCCTACAGCCAGAGTGTTGAATGTGTTCGTAATTAAAAATCACAAAATCTAGAAGGAAACCGCCACCACCGAGGGAAATCCGCAAAAACAACTGATAACTAGACCACAAAACCCCTCAGGTTTGGGGATTATTAGACAAAATACAAAGTTAGTACATGCTTTTTGTAAAACCACTGAGATGACATAGAAATGTTTTGGGTACAGAGTGTTATCCCTATTCCCACCTTTCCTAAAACAGCCACTTGATTCCGTGGGCTGTGTTGTCATGATTTTTGGTTTTGGTGCTCTTTCACACCCCACAGGGGACCCCACATGGAGAACTGTGTGCCAAGCTTTTAGTCACACAAGCACTAGGAAAGTACATTTTAATATAAATAGGGCCCTGGTATGTATAACATTCTGTAGTCTTTTTTTTTTTTTTTTTCTTCTCGATAATATGTTGTGGATCATTCTATGTAAACCTAATCTGTTTCAGTGGGTGCATAACAGAATTGCAATTTACTTTACCAGTTCTCTGTTGGTAGCAATTTAATTTTTGTTGCTAAAAACATTACTGAATCTGACACTTAGACATCTGTGAGCTCTTGCCTGAGAGCAGCAGCATCCGTGCCTCCCAAGTAGAAGGTCCGAGCCAGGAAGCGTATGCTTAGCTTAAATTGTTCCTAGAACTTTCCCTCAGGAAAAGCTGAGCCACTTCCTGCAGCCATCACACTCAGCCCCTGCTCTGTGCCAGCCCCACTGAAACGAAGGGTGCTAGCGCTCTTTCCCAGGAGGGGTTTTGTGTTTTGCGGGGAGGAGACAGCAGGTGCCCCAAACTGCTAAAGTTAAAAGCGCACTTGGATTCAGGGAAGGCTGAGCCTGAGCCCTACCGGGTGGGGAAAGTACAGAAAGGAGGGTATGCCTCTGACCAGTCCCCTCTCAAGTAAGAGAAACCGTATGTGTTTTGAGGCAGCGTAGCTGGCATCTTCACCTCCTGCCCCCTGCACTCTTCAGCAAGGCCTCCAAAGCAAGCTCTCCTGAATCCTAAACTTAGGTGAAGCCAGAACCTAACAACCCCCTTGTCACCACAGCAGCCTCCTAGTTGACATTAAAGGCACCTTGTGGGAATCCCAGGTTCTCCAGGATCAGCTGTGGAGGCCAAAGGCCATGCCAGGTGCTCTGAGCAGGGGCCCGGTTAGTCCTTCCCTCTGCTTATCAGTCCAAGGGCCAGCTAGCAGCTGTACAGGCCACTCATCCGCACAGTTACACCTACACATCAGACAGACGGGAGAACATAGGGCCCTTGGGGTCCAGAAATAGAGCAGGCAAGAGATGGGGCCATGACCGGGTAGAGCCTGGCATTCCAGGCTGAGGAAGCCAGGACTGGGAGGGCCCTGAGTGGGTGTCCCCACCTGTCCTCCTGACCCCCTGCTTAGTGCTCGAGGCTGCTGTTCAACCTTTTAACTAGCTTCTGTTTTTTGAGTAGTATGAATGAACAAAGAGAAACCAAGGAAGGGCCTGGGGAATCAGAGCTGGGATGAGGCTGAGTCAGTGCTGGATTTCTGAAGTGATGCTCTGGGGCTGTTCACCCACATCTAACCATTGTCCCATGTCTCTGATCCTATAACCAAAACCTGTCCCCTGGGGTAGCTTAGGAAAACATGGAAGAGCCAGGAGGGAAAACTGTGGGTGCAGCCCACCCTTTGTGTCCACGGCAATGGTCCCCGAGGTGGGGGGAGGAGCCTGGTGGCTTCTCTGGAGTTGTTGCCTCCTGTCTCCAGAACAGTGCCTCAGAAAGGTAAGTGGCTGGCCAGCCATACAGAGGGGCCTATACCATAGGATTCTTGTCCTGCCACCTGCCACAAGAGACCTTCTGTGGACAGGCCCGTGTGGATGTTGGCCCAGCGCCTGCTGTGCGCTCTCAGATCATTCTTGGGCTCTGTAGCCTCTTCCATCTGCTGAGCTGCTGGAGTTTCTGGGCCACTGTACCTTTGGAGCTCCTTTTTCTTTGTGTTTGAAAGTCTGTACCACTGAGAATTCCAGAGTCCAATCCTTAACCTGGTATTTGGTGGGTGCTACCTTACTTGAAAACTGTATTTAAAAACGGTGGGTGTTTTTGTTTTTGTTTTTTGTTTTTGTCTCCTCCCTCCCTTCCTGCTGTTCCCAGTGTGGTGAGAAAGGACACTACGCCAACAGATGCACCAAAGGGCACTTGGCCTTTCTCAGTGGACAGTGACAGCAGCTGGAGCCAGCTCAGAGCAGCCCAGAGGGCCCCCCCTGTTGGGAACCAGTCTGGGCCCTCCTTGGGAGCATGCGTTGAACTGTTTCACACCAGTGTTGGTGCAACTCTGGCTGGGGCTGGCAGGCAGGCACGCTGGGGTTATTCTGAGGGGCTATGTCTGTCAGCTTCCCTATCATTTTGCTGTAATCTTTTAAAAAGGGGATAAGTGCTCTACTTTGGTCCTTCCAAGTCGGCATCATGTTTGTCTACCATCCACACCTCCTGTCCGGATCTCTCAGCACACAGCCCTCTGGGGAGGGGAGGAGGTTGTGGCCAGGGGCTTGTGCTAAGCAGTCTTTATGGAAGGCAGCCCCTCCCCTCAAGGCCTCGTCATTAAACACCACTTCTCGGTGACCCCAGGGCTGATGGATCATTTACAGCTTCGGCCAGGTCATGACTGCTTCCTCCGTGTCCTGCTGAGTTCAGAAGCTGTACCTATCGATGTGATTTGAACGAGGCAGCCCTTTGGGCAAACTTAAGTGCACTTGTTGCCTCAAGCCAGTCCTGCTCCCAGGTGGCAGTGGTTGAGAGGAATAGCACACTGCTCTCCAGTGTGAGCGTCTTTTTCCTCTGGGCTGATTGCCTTGGAGCGCCTACTTGACAACGGTATCTCTCAAGGTATATGTTCAGCTGGAGCTGCCAACCACCCATTGAATAGGGGACGCAGTCCATGTGTGCACCTACCTCCTGCCCCACCAAGTGTCTGTACAGTCACTCACCCTTGGCCTCCGGAGACCACCCTGCCCCTGAACCTGGAAATGTGAAACCATCACCTGCAACCTGCTGGGCAAGTGGGCCTCTCCAAGTCCCGTTACAAGAACACTTTTTATGAGGTTGATTAAAGCATGTTTTCTAAGCTGCGTCTCATTACTTCAGGGACCCTGTGCCAAGGAGAGGACTCCTGCTGTTTGCCACTCTATGTGCCTGGCACGAAGCTTTCATATTGGTGCTTGCTTGTCCCCTCTTGACAGGTGAATATCTCAGAGGGAAGGGATGTTGCCA
The DNA here is from genome assembly GCF_003254725.2 of Canis lupus dingo. Lineage (NCBI taxonomy): Eukaryota > Metazoa > Chordata > Mammalia > Carnivora > Canidae > Canis > Canis lupus. The sequence goes on along the minus strand of NC_064248.1, from coordinate 9,963,654 downwards.
GGGAAGGAGGGGCCTCTGTACTGGCAACTAGTAAAGTCTGGAAGCTTGGCCTTTGTTTGGAACAGCCACATGGCAGGTCTCCTCACTTCATCTGAGATGTTGGATAATACCTTATTCAAGTTTGGATCTCCTAGGAGATAATTAGCCACAGTACCTCACCCTGTATACTCCATGCAGCGTACGTGCTTACCGTATACCCCTCAAGAAACCAGTTCTGGCCTTCATGTCGCTTTACTAGAAGACCTCTGATGAAGGGTTAAGGATGAGGGTGCCTGTTACCCAGAGCAGTTGTGAGCTCCTGTCAGGACCTGTGTTTTCCCTTGCTCCCCTGAATCCTCCCTTGGAACTTCCTACAGGTGAAGCTTTCTTTCCAGGAGGGCCTACACTACTGCTGCCTGTGTATGCAGAAAGAGGGGAAGGGAAGGCATTCATAAGCACTCAGGGTATCAGTTTTGATGTGAAAGCATCAGCTGACAAAAACTCACAAGTGCTTAGAATACTCAAGGTGCAAAGAGCAGGGAAACCCCTCCAGACACTTAACAGGTATAACTAGATGGCACCCCACCTCCAGTGAGCTGGGACAGGGTCCTGAAGCTGTGTGGGCAGCCACTGGTTCAAAGCCCTGGGCCATCAACAAGAATCACCCTTTGGAAACTGTAGCGCCATCTCACTGCTGATGTAGAAGGAACTCCAAGAGGGCAGGGAAATGGCTATACCAGGGAAGCAGTTGAGTACCAGTCAACTTTTATTGGATATTAATCGTGAATTAAGCAATGGAAGGATTCAAGGATGCCAGGCAAAAGTCATGGTCAGGAATGCCAAATGTGCTTCCACACTGGGCCCTCTTCAGTGGTACTTGCGTAGCCGTTCATGTTCTGAAGTTAGAAAGGCAATATGTTAAGTTTCTTAAAAGGTGTAGTGAGAGTACAAGAAAAGAGGGCAGCCACGGCCCAGGGCGGGGGGTGGAGGAGGTAAGGGACCTGGCAGGCTAAAAACCACATAAGGCCATCGTGAGAACTCCTTTCAGGAGATAACCCAGAACTGGCCTGCCAGCATCTCCGCAGAATCAGTAGATGTGGAGGTATAAAGGCGTCTCAGGAGCTACTCTGCCACCTAGCCAGCCTCTTCCTTCCCAGAAAGAACATGCACTCAAAGTCCCCAAGAGGCTGGCCTTCAGACTGGTGGGAACTGGACATGGTCAGAAACAGTCTGGGAAAAGCCAATGGCCGTGGATGCTGTGCCACCATCTCCCACCACACAAGTTCCTCTCTGGCCTGAGACCCAGGACAAGCTACCCTTTTGCAGAGTACCACAAAGACCAGATTGTACTCTCTTTGCACTGGCTGCTGGAAAGATGAAGCCAAAATTTTCCACCAACCCTCAGCAGAGCCTACAGTACCTTACAGAATGCTTCCTAACCATCACCTTTATCCTGGCTTCACGTTATATTTTGTTTTCTCTTTGCCACAGTTTTCTCGCTTAAAATAGCATCCTGAATACTATATTCTGACAAGTCCCTCCCAATTTTTAGCCATCAGTAAAATGATGGACATATAAACGTGACAGTGAACCAGTACCACCCTGCTATGAGAAACCCCAGATGGCAGGTGACCGGAGAGATACTCACTGAGCTCCTTGTAAGAACGACAGTAGTTGAAAAGCACATAAGCAGCCAGCACCATAGAAATCCCAGCAACGCCCCCTTTCTTCACATTGATATACTTGTTGTAATACCGGTAGTAACCTACAAACAGGAGAGGAGACTTTGCTGTGAATGCTTCACACAGTGCAAAGTCTGGCTTAAATTCAGGGGCCCAGTCCTGCTCTGGCTCTTGAAGCAGCTCATCCTAAATTCACTGGCTGATGAAGAAAAGCACAAATGCCCCATGGGTCTTGCCGTGGGAGCCCAGGACAAGCCCCAGCAAGGCCCACCTTGATTCTGCCCCTATGCTTTGGCCTTCACTTTAATAGAACTGGCTCAGCCTGTTAGACTTTGATCCTACCTCACTCTCCCCTCCAGCTCTAGGGATCCCCTTACCCTGATTCTGACCAAAAACCCAACCCCAACTAAGGCCCACTTAGCTATGGCCAGCTGGGTCTGCCTGTGAGGGAAGAAGGCTTTGTGCAATCATCTCTTTGCTGGGTACCCCAACAGTGAGGAAATAATTTCTGCCCTCTTTGGGCCTTGGCTTGGTTGACAAAAAAGAATGAAATGATTCTAGAAGGCCCTAGTTTACAACAGTGAGGGAAGCTGTGAAGGAGCAATATAGGGAGCTGTGGGCATGAACAGGCCACTTTCATCTATGCGGAGTAGTCAGGGACTATTGTCACTAAGAAACATGTCAGAGTATTCTAATCCTAGCTAAGGAAAGGCCCAGGGCAGAAGGAAAACATGGCACACAAGACAGTTACAGTGTAGCCAGAACTGGAAAAAAAAAACAGGAGGCCATAGAGGAGGCCGGAGACTACACAGGCCCCCGTGCATTGCTGTGGGTCTCTGATTCCTGGGAGGAGAACAGAGGTGCTATGGGACTGATGTGATTGTGCACAGTCCTGAAGGAGAGATCATCTCTATCGTCCATCCTGGAAGTTTTGCCTGGCAGGGGGATGAGCATTATATCACAGACCGACATTCGCTATACTTCAAACGCACTTTCTTCTTTAAAAAGTCTTACGAGGGATGCCTAGGTGGCACAGCGGTTGAGTGTCTGCCCAGGGTGTGATCCTGGAATCCTGGGATCAAATCCCCACATTGGGGTCCCTGCATGGAGCCTGCTTCTCTCTGCCTATGTCTCTGCCTCTCTCTCTGTCTCTCTCATGAAAAAATAAATAAAATCTTAAAAAAAAAAAAAAAAAAGAAGTCTTATGATGTAAAAATGCTCATAGATGTTTAAGACAAAGGCAATGGTACCCATTTCAAGCAACAGAAAACATGGTCTTGGCTGAACTATCTTAAAGCCAGTCTTTGGTAGGACCAATCACCCATCAAACACGGAGATTCAGGGGTAACAATCTGTCCCTGTCTTTCTCTACATAATTTATTGGTCTGAAATGAAGCCTTTACTGTTCAAATTAATTCAGAGCAAAGAGAGACCTGAATACCCAAGCATTTGCTTTGGTTGACATAAGCCTGTAGACTCTGACCTCTTTGAAAAGCTCCAGCAATGCCCTTAGGGGTGAAATCCCGCATCAGTATCCAGCCTGGCAGCTCTCCTAGTTTCACCTCCATAAGCTTCTTTTCCTTCACTGGTACTGAAAAGGAAGAGCAGAAAACACGCTGAAAAACCTCCAGTAAGACAAATAGCATCCGTTTGTGTCACTTACTTCAACCATTCAATAAAGTCACCACAAAAAGGCTGCACACAAGTAATATTATGAATAAATATATCACACCAAATTTATTTTTTCAAGCCAGAGTGTATAGAAAGCAACAGCTTTATGAACGAACAAGATTTGAGTAACAGCTTACTGGAAGTAATTGTAAAAACTGAACCTAACGGCCATGTGGAATTAAGTATCAAGCGGAGGACAGAATAATTATTGCAAAACTACTATTTACTTGTATTAGCAGGTAGCTGATGCCTTTATTTTATGAGTGGGGAAGACTGACTCAGAGAAGTTGGGCAACTTGGCCAAGGTCACACAGCATGCGGGCAGGAGGCAGGGCTCAACCTGAGGTCTGGCTCCCATGCTCCTGAAGAGAATCTGATGTCTACCTCAAGTATCCTACCTGGACCGCAAATGTTAAATGACTTAATATAAACCACTCCAAATGATCCAATGGGCCGCAGCTAATCTTCCAATGAGAGTCTGGGGACAGGGACGCCTGGGTGGCTCAGTGGTTGAGTGTTTGCCTTCGGCTCAGGGCATGATCTCGGAGTTCTGGGAATAAGTCCCACATCGGGCTCCCTGTGAGGAGCCTGCTTCTCCCTCTGCCTAGGTCTCTGCCTTCTGTGTCTTTCATGAATAAATGAAATAATCTTAAAAAAAAAAAAAAAAAAAGAGAGTTTGGGAATAGAACAAGAGGGGCTCCAGGTGAGGAGAGGTCAGGAGATCTATGGGATTCCGTTCAGTGGTGGACTCTTGAACCTGGTCCTTACAGAGCCTTAGTCTTTAATTGGATCCCCAAAATGGAGAAGAAACCTTTGAGTAAATTTGGTCTGGCTCCTTCTGTGGTTAGTAATCTTTATGAAGGGACAGTGGTCTTTGGCTCCTTGCCCTGAAGAGAATACCTGCTCAGCAGCTCTTTAAAGTTGATCTCTATGGGGAGGATGAGAAAGGAGACAATTCTCTCCTTATGAGCATCTGAACATTCACCGTTCTACCCTGCTCTGGTCCTCCCCAGTCCCCTTCCTATTTTACGCTTAAGCCAAGATGATTACAATATAGCCTCAACTGGGAGCCCTTCTTGACTTAAGCCAAGATGATTACAATATAGCCTCAACTGGGAGCCCTTCTTGACTCAATGGCAGCTTCTAATCTGCTACAGGTCATTTGGAGAACCAGACACTTGGCCCAGCTGGACACTATCAAGTGTCTGTCAAATGAAGGCTTAATACATAGCCTGAGCGTTATGGTTTAGACTGCTTGTCCCAAACAAACTGGTCCAAACCTTCCATCTAAACTCATCCAACAAATATGGAGCACTTACTTTATGTCAAGCACATGCTAGCACTGTGGATACGGCACTGGCTACAGACGAAAGCCTGGCTCTTAGAAACCGACATCCTATCACCAGACAATGATCTCATGCACTCATCTCACCAGGCTCCGTACTGCCGCCAGACCCCTTTCTGTTGCTTCACCTGAGGGCCTTCATGTGTGCTGAGCTCTTGGATCATCACACGGCCAGCTCAACTTAAATGTTATTCCCTAAAAGGCCTCCTTCCCTGCCCACCTTATTTCAAGGACTAGCACTACCTTCCCATATAACCTCTGAGCTCCAATTTGTCTGTAAAATGGCTTATTCCAAGAACTGAATGAGAATCTATATAAAACCATTTCAAACCTTACTCAGAACTGTAAATTGTTAATATTATTATTGTTGAAATATCAGTAAGGTCTGTGTGAAACAAGACAGAGGCAAAGAAAGAAATGGCATACAAACCAAACTTTAGAACATTTTAAGCATACAAGACTTCAGGGATGAATCGCACCCTTTAGTTCTTTTACAAACAGTAAACTGGGGATCCCTGGGTGGCGCAGCGGTTTGGCGCCTGCCTTTGGCCCAGGGCGCGATCCTGGAGACCCGGGATTGAATCCCACGTCGGGCTCCCAGTGCATGGAGCCTGCTTCTCCCTCTGCCTATGTCTCTGCCTCTCTCTCTGTGACTATCATAAATAAATAAAAATTTAAAAAATAATAAAAAATAAAAAAATAAAGCTAGCACATTTACTATATTAAAAAAAAACAAAAACAAAAAAAAAAACAGTAAACTGTGATGTGATTAGTTTGGTAATATTTTTGAACATGAAACAGTCTAAAATGAATTTTGGGATATGTCCCAAATCTCTGTCAGAGAGTTTAGGGTCAATGGTAGTAACACCAAACAATAAAGTCATTCGAGAAAGACCTGTACTTTTCTCTGTCACCCCATCCATTCTGTTCCTAGAAAAGTTTAACAAGTACACATTTTTCATGCCAGTTTTGTCTTCACTTGGCTCAGGAGCCCTCACTCCAAGAATGACTGTACCACATCTCTTCTTGAATAAGAATGTAGTCAACACCTCTGCTACACCTCTGCTACAGTCCCAAAGCCTTCTTGCATGCAGTGAGGAGTGTGAACGCATCATTCTAAAACCAACTGGCTTTAAATATGGCCACATGGGGGGGCAGCGAGTGAGTGACGAATATATAAATGGAACTAGAATGGCAGACGTTGCTAACTGTTGACACTGGGTCATGAGTACTAAGTGTTCATTACACTATTGTTTCCTTTGTCTTTGAAATCTTTGAATAATAAAAAAGTTTAAAAGTGCTTTTAATCATAGGATTGTGTTGGGGGAGAGGTGCAAAAGAAACACAGTATCTTAAGTCAAAGTATTTTTCACTGGTAAAAGGTAACTGAAAACAAAACAAAATTGGGTCACTTCTGAGCCCACAAACTACGAAAACATACTCTGCATCCTCATGACCACATTCAGAGGCTGGCACGGTGCCCTGGCACATCACGGGAGAAAACAGCCAACAATTTAAAATTCATTTTTCCATATATTTATACACATAAAGAGGGTTTCCTTTTTTTTTTTTTTTAAGATTTTATTTATTTATTCATGAGAGACACATAGAGAGAAAGGCATAGACACAGGCAGAGGGAGAAGCAGGCTCCATGCAGGGAGCCCAACGTGGGATTCGATCCCGGGTCTCCAGGATTGCGCCCTGGGCCAAAGGCAGGCGCCAAACCCCTGCGCCACCCAGGGATCCCTTTTTTTTTTTTAACCATTCTCAGCTCACAGGCCAAAAACAGACCACAGGAAATCTAGCCCACGGGCCAGTTTGCTTACCCAATCTCATCTGCTGCTAATTCATATTCCCATCACTTTATTTGCTAGTGAACTAGTGACTTTATGCTTTGGCAACAGACACCATCTAAAAGATGGTCAGTACTTAAGAGACTTGAACACAACTCCATCACCTAGAGTCATACTAAAAGGGCCAGATGTGACATGACCCTGCTCAGAGGTTACGGGGTGGAAGCTGGAATGACCAGCACTCAACAGAGGGCCAGGCAGTCTTTCCAGTACCTTATATGTACCCAGTTGTTTAAATGCTTAGTCCACAGTACTCATCACTTCACTCTACTTAAAAGATGCCAAGTCTCAGTGCCTCCTTTTCACATGTCCTCTTTAAACAACATAACTGCCGCTGATAAATAATCTCAAGCCTGATTTTACAGATGGGAAAAGCAGCATCATTCTCATGTTTTCTGATCCCCTCTTCATGTCTCCAGGCTGATATTAAGCATATAGAAGTTGGGTAAAACACACGTAGGTTAATCAAAACTCTGCCTCAAGCAGGCCACACTCCATCTCTGATTGTTATTTTCATCTTTAAAATGAGATCAATGTTCCAGACAGGGACCTACTGACAAGGCTACTGTGAGAGGATCTAGGGCTAAAATATGGTTTCCGTACTAAAACAAAAACAAAGACGAAAACCAACAAAAAATCAGTGTGCAGAGTCTGGTAAGTGTAGATTTATACACGCATGTCACTGAAAAGCCTGCAGATCGTAATGCCATCCTTGTGATTAAAGCTCAGTTTGCCATGAGGCCCCAGACTCCTCTTTAGCAGCCCAGCTCAGCCCTCTCACTAGTTGTGACCTTGAGTAAGTCGCTCCACCTCCCTAAGCCTATTCAAAGCGTATTCAACATATATGCGTCCAACCTTCCTCGGTATCAGGCACAGTCCTAGGCATTCGCTCCTCCTGGAGCTTAATTTGAGCTTCAGCTTTGGGAAGAAGGGAAGAAGCTGCGCGCAGGGTTCAAACACAAAGCGCCTAGGTGGCGGCGGGGTCAATATTGTTCAGCGAAGAGGAAGGGTGGCTGGAGGTGGTGCATTCCCAAGCTCGCAGACGCGTCCCTCGGCTGCCCTGACCCTCCCCGCTGCAGCCGAGAGACGCAGGGCCTTGGGCAGGCGGACGGCGCGGCTGAGCGAGCAGAGAAGCGTCGGACGGTGCAGGACCCTGGGAAAAGGGCTGGGTGCGCCTCCGGTGAGGCCGCAGGGAAAGCCCTGAACGAAGGGAAGGCGGCTCCGCAGCCCCGACTCCCTCCCTCCCAGCGCAGCCGTGAGCCCGGAACCTCGCATCACGGCTGCTGCCCTCAACCTTGCAACCTTAACCAGGTCCACGTACTCACCGGGCGAAGCCATCTTGGAGTCCTGGGTGTCCGCTCTGCCGGACCGCGCAAGGACTGCTGGGTAGGGAGCGACGCGCCGCTGCGCGGCGGCGCGGGAAGCAGGGGTTCCTGGGAAGCGGGTCGCGACCAGTGCGAGTCTAGAACTGCAAGCGCACCATAGGATGAAGGGCGAAGTCCCTGGAGGGCACAGCCTCGGGACTCTGCAGTAGGGAGAGGAGGATGGGGGTGGGGGAATAGGAGAATGGGGGGACGGGATGGTGATGGTAGAGCTCAGCCTGGCCTTCCCATCCTAGGAGGGAAGAGGCTGGCAGGGACCCAAAAATGGGAAATGAGAAAAGAGCATCCTGGCTTTCTAACCTTTATCTCCTTAAAATTGTTCTGGGAGGGGATCCCTGGGTGGCGCAGCGGTTTGGCGCCTGCCTTTGGCCCCGGGCGCGATCCTGGAGACCAGGAATCGAGTCCCACATCGGGCTCCCTGCATGGAGCCTGCTTCTCCCTCTGCCTGTGTCTCTGTCTCTCTCTGTGTGTGTCTCTCTCTCTCTGTGACTATCATAAATAAGTAGATTTTAAAAATTGTTCTGGGAACTTACAGAAGCATAGGATATGTATCCCAGCCCTGGACTGGGCTCTGAAGACGGGGGAGGGGGAGGAAGACGCTGGTGGCGGGGGGGGGGGGGGGGGGGGGGGGAAGACGCTGGGGCGGGGGGGAGGAAGACGCTAGGGGTATACAGCTCTAACCCTTATTTCCTCCACTTTTCCAAGCACAGTGATGCTTCACCACCATTTTGGTTTTTTCTGAAAAGGCCACGATAACCATTCCTGGTTAAGAAATTCTGACTTGGGCAAGATGCTTTGATTCCCCGAACTTCACTTCCTTCTCTAAAGTAAGGAGCTCAGCTCAGGGGAGCTGCCTGCCTCAGGGAACTTTAGGATTCCACTATTTTCTTCCCTATTCAAGAAGGAGCCTAAGTATGAAATAAACAAACAAATAAATAAGGATTTATGGTTATGTGAAAAAACAGGAGTGCAAACAAAGCCTGGAGTCAGAATGCACAGATTTCCCCAAGACCCATGATTTCGAAGTCCTAGCCATTCATCTTCAGAAGAAAACAGGGACAAGGAAGGGATGAACCCCAGGATCTTGCTGTCTTTAGTGCAATGCATAAACCCCCTGGGCGAGAGGCTCAGTCCCAGAGGGTTGTAATCTACTCCCTTCATAGATCCATCAAGAAAACACATTCCTCAATGGAGCAGAGATCCATTTTCTTGACATTTGTCTCCTCATAGAAGTTTAATTCATTTGAAATACCTTTTCTTTCCTTTCTATTCTTAGAACAAAGACAAAAGTCCAGTGCTTTTCAAGGTAGCTTTGGATACCATGCTCATGTGTTGCTGGAAAATTTCTTCTCAAGTCCTGATAAGTTCAACAAGTTGTCACCAGCAATGCATGGGAGTGTGGAAGTAGGAGGTATCATACCCATTAACACTTTATTTATTTATTTATTTATTTATTTATTTATTTATTTATTTATTTATTTAAGAGGAGAGAGAAGGGAGGGGCAGAGGGAAAGGGAGAGGGAGACTCTTAAGCATGCCCAGTGTGGAGCTCAATCACAACCCTGAGATCATGACCTGACCTGAAATCAAGAGTCAGACACTTAACCAACTGAGCCACCCAGGTGCCCCTCATTAAGACTTGTTTTAAAGGGATTTGCATTTCTGGAGTGACACTGGGATCTGGTTTGCAGAGGGAATGGGGCAGTTCTCTGTTAGACAAAAAGCTGTGACCATTCCAGGTTTGGCAACCTTGAACGATCTTTCTTCTCACCACAGAAATAATAGGGGTGCTTCTTGCCAGGAAAAACTGCCCCATAACAGGGAGCTCCTTACAAGTTAACAAAGGCCATTGTGATCATTGTCTCATCCTAGGTGGTGCTGGGGGTGGGAGGCAGGGAGGGATCATTACCTTCACTTATCAAACAAGATTCCTTGTGATACTTTTTTTATTGCCAAGTACACTGTGGTAGTTAATACCCATCAGTGGTCAGCTTACTTTTCTGCCTCTTCCACTATAAATTGAGCTCCTTAAAATAAAGCTCTGTTTCTGAACTCAAAGTCTGGCTGTCTCATTCAAGATGTTCAATTGGTGTTTGTTAAATTGTTGTACGAGGAACAGAACAATAAATGAAAGAATCACAGAGATAGCAATTGAAGAAGTCCCTATGTTCAGTATGTCAGAAATGCAAGGAGCACCTCATCATGGCATCTTAGCACACCAAAGGGGAATAAGGCCCCAAGTGCATTTCTAGTATAATAAGGAAAAGGTCTAAAAATAAAAAATAAAAAATAAAAAATAAAATATATATATATATATATCATAGAGTGAGGGCGAAGCAAAGTTCTAATGGCAAGGAAGCATTAAGGGTTAGTGCAGAGAGGATATGCCTGATACACAGGTGGTGAGGTGAGAGGAGTTGAAAAGTGAAAAAATCCTGGAGGATCTGATTTATATGCAATTAAAAGGAAATAGTACAGAAGGATGGTGACAAGGGAGAGAGCAGATTAAAAGAACATAAGAAAACAAGTTAATTTTATTTATTTTTTATTTTTATTTTCTTTAAGTAGGCTCCATGCTCACTGTGGAACAGGGCTTGAACCTATGACCCTGAGATCAAGAGCCAGATACAACTGACTGAGCCACCCAGGTGCCCTTCTTTTAAAAAGTACAAAGATTAGAAATGAAATTTATACCACAGATCATGAAAACAAAATGAGAGATGAGGGAACATAAAAATAAATTGTAAAAGGTGGTTGAAAATTTTTTAAATGGGAATCAACAAAATATAGCACATTTGAAGAGAATTCAAGAGACAGTGTTGTAGACAAATAATATTGAAAACAACTGAAAAGCAAGGAAAATGGTACAAAATATCAAATTGTTATTTTTTATTTTAAAGATGTTATTTATTTGACAGAACACAAGCAGGGAGAGCAGCAGGCAGTGAGAGGGAGAAGCAGGCTCCCAGCTGAGCAGGGAGCCCAATGTGGGGCTTGATCATGTCCTGGGATCATGATCTGAGCCGAAGGCAGACACTCAACCAGCTGAACCACCCAGCTGCTCCTAAATTATCAAATTATTAAATGATGAAGAGATCAATGAAAGGTAATGGGAAGGAAGGTGTTAATGTGTGTAAAAATAGAGAAATACACAATCTTAGATTGCAAAATAATAATAAACAGGACTGTCTTTGTTTGAGTGGTTCTAACAAATTACCATAGACTGGGTTGCTTAAACAGAAACTTATTTCTCATAGTTCTGGAGACCGTAAGTTCAAGATCAAGGTGCCTGCAGATTTGACTCTTGGTGAGGGCTCTTTTCCTAGTTTGCAGATGGCTGCCTTCTCATTGTATCCTCACATGGCAGAGAGCCTCTTTTTTGTGTCTTTTACAAAGGTGCTAATTCCATCATGAAGACTCCACCCTCATGACTTAATTACCTCCCAAAGACCCCTCCTCCCAATGCCATGGCATTGAGGAGTAGGGGTTCAACATGTGAATTTTTTTTTTAAAGACTATGTTTATTCATGAAAGACACACAGAGAAAGAGGCAGAGACACAGGCAGAGGGAGAAGCAGGCTCTATGCAGGGAGCATGACGTGGGACTGGATCCTGGGTCTCCAGGATCATACCCCAGGCTGAAGGCGGTGCCAAACCGCTGGGCCATCGGGGCTGCCCAACATGTGAAATTTTTTTTTTAATGTTTTATTTATTTATTTATTTATTTATTTATTTATTTATTTATTTAATTTTTATTTATTTGTGATAGTCACACAGAGAGAGAGAGAAGACAGAGACACAGGCAGAGGGAGAAGCAGGCTCCATGCACCAGGAGCCCGAGTGGGATTCGATCCCAGGTCCCCAGGATCGCGCCCTGGGCCAAAGGCAGGCGCCAAACCGCTGCGCCACCCAGGGATCCCAACATGTGAATTTTTTAAAGATATATTTATTTCTGGAAAGAAAGAGAGCATGGGGTGAGAAGGGGGTCAAGGGAGAGGGAAAGAGAGCCTTAAGCAAACTCTGTGCTGAGTGCTGATTGTGGAGCCCCACACGGGGCTGGATCTCACAACCCTAAGATCATGACCTGAATCAAAACAAAGAGTTGGTGCTTAGCTGACTGAACCACCCAGGTGCCCCATATTTTTTTAAAGATGTATTTGTTTATTTGAATATGTTTTTAAAGATTTTATTTATTTACTCATGAGAGAGAGAGAGACAGGCAGAGGGAGAAGTAGGCTCCACACAGGGAGCTGGATGTGGGACCCGATCCCGGGACTCCAGGATCACACCCTGAGCCGAAGGCGGGCACTAAACCGCTGAGCCACCCAGAGATCCCTATTTGTTTATTTGATTTTTATTATTATTATTATTCACGAGAGACAGAGAGAGAGAGAGAGGCAGAGAGAGAGGCAGAGACACAGGCAGAGGGAGAAGCAGGCTCCACGCAGGGAGCCCCACATGGGACTCGATCCCAGGTCCCCAGGATTACGCCCTGGGCTGAAGGTGGCGCTAAACCACTGAGCCACCCGGGCTGCCCCCCTATTTGTTTATTTGAGAGAGAGAGAGCATGTATCAGAGTGTGGGGGAAGGGGCAGAGGGAGAGAATCTTCAAGCAGACTGCCCCCTGGGTTAAGAGCCCAATGATGTGCTTGATCTCATGACCCTGAGATCATAACCTGAGCTGAAACCAAGAGTGGGGTGTTCAACAACTGAGCTACCCAGGCACCCCTCAACATAGGAATTTTTAGAAGATACAAACATGGGGATGCCTGGGTTGTTCAGCAGTTGAGCATCTGACTTTGGTTCAGGTCATGATCCTGGGGTCCTGGGATGGAGTCCTGCATTGGGCTCCCTGAAGGGATCCTGCTTCTCCCTCTGCCTGTGTCTCTGCCTCTCTGTGTGTGTCTCTCATGAATCAATAAATAAAATCTTAAAAAAAAAAGAAGACACAAACATGTAGTCCATAACAGGAACCTAAAGAAGAGATGTAAATAGAATTAAATGATAATTCTCCAGAAGAATCTGTCCCTGTTACTCTCAGCACATGGGCAGAGGGGACTCATGTGAGCTGTTTGCCAGCCCCAGCATGTTGGTGATTGGAATAGACAGGCTGCGTTGGGTGTGGGGGATGACTGGATCTAAGGGACCTGGTGAAGTGATTTCATTTTATACTGGAATGTGATTGTCATGTTCCCATAACAATTGGCTCTGACAATTTCCAGGGTAGGAATTACTGAAAAAGAGTTTCAAAAATATCAAAGAGTATACTTTCTCAGGGAATTAGTACTGAGAAATCTATTGGGATGTTTTCCAGATGTGACGTTTGTGTTAATGAAACCCTGCATGTGAGTCAGAGTTGGGGTTGGGTACTGTAAACTTTAATTCCTTACTGCAGAAGCAAGAATTATGTAATAATTGAGAGAATTAAGATACTGGCATAATATCTTCGATGGGTCACAATGCAATATTTAAAGTAGTGACTGAGGGGCGCCCGGGTGGCTCAGTTGGTTGGGCATCTGTCTTGGTTCAGGTCACCGTCCCAGGGTCCTGGGATTGAGCCCCACATTGGGCTCCCTGCTCGGCAGAGGTCTGCTTCTCCCTCTCCTTCTGCCCACCCTCCTCCTCCTGCTGGTACTTTCTCTCTCACACATACTCTCTCAAATAAGTGAATAAAATCTTTAAAAAAAATAAAAATAAGATAGTGATTGAAAGGATTAGGCAAAAATGAAAGCTATATTACTTAAGTAAAATTGATTCTGAAATGGTATGTATGTATGTATGTACGGATGTATTTATTTATTTATTTATTTATTTATTTATTTATAAAGTAGGTTCTACACCCAACATGGGGCTTGAACTCACAGCCTGAGATCAAGAGTCACATGCTCTACTGACTGAACCAGCCAGGTGACTCAATATGGTATTTATGATTTCTAAATAATTATTTAAAGACAAAATGCTTACAAGTGGATAATATCAGAGGGGAATGTTAAAATATCCTTATTAAGGGATCCCTGGGTGGCGCAGTGGTTTGGCACCTGCCTTTGGCTCAGGGCGCGATCCTGGAGATCCAGGATCGAATCCCACGTCGGGCTCCTGGTGCATGGAGCCTGCTTCTCCCTCTGCCTGTGTCTCTGCCTCTCTCTGTGACTATCATAAATAATAAATAAACCAACATTTAAAAAAATAAAATAAAATATCCTTATTAAATGATGGCCTTTGGTGTTTTGTTCGTATAAAATTTTCCTTTAGTAAGGTTGTATTTTTAGTATCCCCTACAGTTCTGTATAAACTATGGGCTCCCCACCAAGCTGATAATGTATGGCTCTGACCCCAACCTGCATACCACAGGTTTGAGAACTGAACTAGAGTAAATAATTACCCAGGTGCCAGACTGACCTGTCTGATGCACATGCAGGACACATCCAAATAACACTGCAAAACACCATTCATGATAAAATCCAACACCCATTCATGATAAAAACTCTCAGCAAACTAGGAACAGAGTGGAACTTTCTCAACTTGAGGGGATCCCTGGGTGGCTCAGGGGATCCCTGGGTGGCTCAGCGGTTTGGCGCCTGCCTTTGGCCCAGGGCGCAATCCTGGAGTCCCGGGATCAAGTCCCGCGTCGGGCTCCCGGCATGGAGCCTGCTTCTCCCTCTGCCTGTGTCTCTGCCTCTCTCTCTCTCTCTCTCTCTCTCTCATGCATAAATAAATAAATGAATAAATCTTTAAAAAAATGATTGCATGAAACAAAACACATTCACAAAAGCTATAACAACAAAGAATATGGTTGTCAATCCTGAATGGCTTCTGAGCTGTTTTTTGTTCATTTCATCTCAAACACAGGGTATTCTCCAGTGGTTTAGAGGTTGCCATTGGGACTCTTTCCTCTCCTGAAATTGGGACTGTCCCTTACCTGCAGGGCTTCACACAGAGGCACTGACACACCCAATTTCTCATTTCTATAGAGGCGACTCTCACTCCCAGGACTCAGGAAATCGGGACTCAACAGCTCCCCGGTGGCTCCAGATGGATGGCCACAGCGGACCAGAGCTGCAGGTGTTAGCAGGGCTGCTGGGCAGCCTGGAACTGAGGGCTGGATTCCAGAGACACAAGTGCGGGGCACAGCAGCCCCAGCCCTGGGCAGAGATGGGGAACATGGTGTCAGAGGGGCCAGTGGGTGCGAGAAATGCAAGATCTGAGTCTGTGCCTGTGAAAAGGACTACAGGCTAGGATAGGTTGGATTCCTCAGCAGAGTTAGCTTTAAAAGGCCTCTGGAAGGAAGGGACCAGCAGAAGGCCCAGAGCTGGAGACCCCTCTCTCTGAGCTGGCCTGCCACCTGGGCTTTTATAGTTGCTTTTCATAAATCTGGCCAGTCAGCGGTTGAGGCTCTGGGAGCATCACAAAGGGACCTTTTGGGGCACCTGGGTGGCTCAGCGGTTGAATGTCTGCCTTTGGCTCAGGTTGAGATCCTGAGGTCCCAGGTCCTGGAATCTAGCCTCACACTGGGCTCCCTGCAGGGAGCCTGCTTCTTTCTCCCTCTGCCTATGTCTCTGCCTCTCTCTCTGTGTGTCTCATGAATAAATAAAATCTTTTTTTTTATTAATAAAAAAAAAATGCCTCCTGTGCCGTGCTTTCCGGGGAGGTCAGGGCTCAAGGTTAAGCCCGAAGTTAAATCAAGTGGAAGACCTTCCAGCAAGGGCTGGGGACAGGGATCCCTGGGTGGCGCAGCGGTTTAGCGCCTGCCTTTGGCCCAGGGCGCGATCCTGGAGACCCAGGATCAAATCCCACGTCAGGCTCCCGGTGCATGGAGCCTGCTTCTCCCTCTGCCTGTGTCTCTGCCTCTCTCTCTCACTGTGTGCCTATCATAAATAAATAAAAATTTTAAAAAAAATTTAAAAAAAAAAAGGGCTGGGGACAGCATCCTCTCTCCTGGTTCCAGGACTCCCACCCAGCCACTTTCGGAGTCCCGCCCACGCGGAGCAGGTGGTTTCCATGGTGACAGTAAACAAGCCTCACACCCAGAAGGGAGCCCACGTGGGGGTGAGGCTTTTGCCTTGGCGGCTTGGGGTTCAGGACGCCCCGACCTGGGCTCTGTGCGGAGGGGGGCTACAGTCCTCAGGAAGGGGCAATAGCTCTCGGGAGAACCAGAAACCAGGCTCCCAGGGACGCAGATGCAGCCCACATGTGCACGTGGCCCCACCCTGCAGAGCTGGGGAGTGTGCGGGGTGAGGGTGACAGAGCGCATGCCAAGCAAGACCTCCTGGTCACAGCGCTGTCCTAGATGGGAGCAGTGGCCTGCAGAGGAAAACTCTCAACCCCCAGACGAGTAATGTGAGCAGCAGCTGAGAAGGGAAAGAGGAACATGGAAGAAATAAATGAAAGCTATTGGATGGGAACACACACATGCACAGAATCATTTATAGGCCCAGATACATACAAAACTTTCTCTCTGGAGCCCAAGGAATAAATAACCCTGGGACAGGAACCCAGCACTGAGTTTGTTCCAAGAACCATTTCTGTCCAAAAGCAGGTGAGATGGAGCAAGTCAGAGGAGTATTCCCAGGAGGCCACCATACAAGTGACCTGCTTATCCAGGCATTCTGCCCCTTGACCATAATGTGTTCTTTGGTGCTGGACACTGGGGGGAAGGAGTGTGTAGGATCCCATCTGGAGCCTGCACAAGGGATGACTCTAAGGTCTCCTAGAGTCTACACTGGAATTGGAGAGAACAGAGGGTGGAGGGGACACCCTATCTTCACTCTACCCATTATGTTTAATTCACTGGGACGGTTCCTGCTCCCACATAGTGTCCAGCCGACAGTGAATTCCAGACGATGGAGTTAATCTCTTCAAGCGAACACTTGGGGAAAATGAAGGGCCATGCCAAGTTCCTCCTGGGAGTCAGAAATGTGCTCTAGTTCCCCTCTCAGACCTGCTCAGAGCCTAAGCCCAAGCCAACAGTGAAAGATAAAATCAGTCCCCTTTCTCCATCCCTAGAGCTTGGATGCTGCTCTCTATGATATAAAATGGATACAGGGAACCCAAGGAGATGGAGTAAGAATGTCCCAACAGTCCCAGATGCCTCTGAGCCATGACCAGGAGGAGGACACAGCAGAGAGATGAATCACTGATGGTAGTAGCTGCTTTCTGGAATATACCAGGGCTTGTGTGACCATGGCCAAGTTTTCCCCTCTGGCCTTATATTCCCAATACATAATTCTGATTCTGACACCAATCCCAACATGTAGGTTTTTCACTTGACCACCAAGCATGTCTCTGAAATTAGCTGGGGGTCCCCATTCCCACTTGAGAAAAATGGATTCTTTCTTCTTCTTCTCCTTCTTCTTTTTTTCTTTAAGGTTTTATTTATTCATGAGAGACACAGAGAAAGAGCCAGAGACATAGGCAGAGGGAGAAGCAGTCTTCCTGTGTGGAGCCTGATGTGGGACTCGATCCCAGGACCCCAGGATCACTACCCGAGCCAAAGGCAGACACTCAACCGCTGATCTACCGAGGTGCCTTGAGATAAATGGTTTCTGACCCATCAGCTATAGACAGGAGGTTCCAATGACTTCCACCCTTCCTGAACTCAGAGAAACATTTTATTTACTAGCTCACTGGTTTACTATGAAAGGATATTACTGGGATTCCGTGGGTGGCTCAGCAGTTTAGCGCCTGCCTTCTGCCTGGGGCATGATCCTGGAGTCCCGGGATCGAGTCCTACGTCAGGCTCCCTGCATGGGCCTGCTTCTCCCTCTGCCTGTGTCTCTGCCTCTCTCTCTGTGTGTCTTTCATGAATAAATAAATCTTAAAAAAAAAAAAAAGAAAGGATATTACTCAGGAACAACCAGATAAAAGAGATGCACAGGACAAAGTATGGGGAAGGGGCAAGGAGCTCCCACGCTGTCTCTGAGCACACCACTCTCCTTGAACCTCCATGTGTTCACCAACCTAGAAGTTTTCAGAACCCCATCATTTTGGGTTTTGTTGGAGGCTTACTACACAGGAATACTTGATTAAATCCTTGGCCATTGGTGGTTAAACTCAATATGAAGTTGATGAGGCAAAAATTCATTCACACTGAAAAAAATCAGAACAGATTTTTTGGAGGGTGGGGGGGTGAAGATGGGGATAGACAAGGAAGGGACATAAGAAAATTTTGTGGGACAAAGCCTATTGTTCTATAACTTCATAGAGGTTTATGTTACATAAATGTTAAAATTCATCACTTAGGGCGCCTGGGTTGTTCAGTCAGCTAAGGATCTGTCTTTGGCTCAAGTCATGATCCCAGGGTCCTGGGATTGAGTCCCTTATAGGGCTCTGCTCAGCTGGAAGTCTGCTTCTCCCTCTCCCTCTGCCGCTGCCCCCACCCTCCCCCACTCTTGCGTGCATGCTCTGTCTCTCTCAAATAAATAAAATCTTTAAAACAAAACAAAACACTGGACGTCTGGGTGGCTCAGTGGTTGAACATCTGCCTTTGGCTCGAGGCGTGATCCCGTGGTCCTTGGATCGAGTCCCACATCAGGCTCCCTGCGTGGAGCCTGCTTCTCCCTCTGCCTATGTCTCTGCCTCTCTCTGTGTTTCCCATGAACAAATAAATAAAATCTTTAAAAAAGAAAATAGAGCAAAACAAAACAAAAAAACCTCATCACTTAGGATACATGCGTTTTGGGATGCTTGGGTTGCTCAGTGGTTGAGCGCCTGCCTTTGGCTCAGGTTGTGATACCAGGGTCCTGGAATCGAGTCCCACATCAGGCTCCCTGAGAGAAGCCTGCTTCTCCCTCTGCCTATGTTTCTGCCTTTTTGTGTCTCTCGTGAATAAATAAATAAAATATTGTTTTTTAAAAAAAAGGATACATGCATTTCATTGTAAGCAAATTTTAACTGAAAAGAATACTGTAGATATATTGAACTCCAGTTAGTAGGCATTCTGGATTATTTAAGGAAAAATGTGCTGGTGTCTGCAATTTTCTTTGAAATGGGTACAAACAATGATATGGGTTGACGGGCTGGGGGGTATGTGATAAAGCAAGTATGTTTAATTGTTAATGACAGGGGCTCTTGGGTGGCTCAGTAGGTTAAGCGTCTGCCTTCAGCTCTGGTCATGATCTCAGGGTCCTGGGATTGAGTCCCACATCATTCTCTGCTCCACCAGAAGCCTGCTTCTCCCTCTCCCTCTGCCTGCAGTTCCCCCTGCTTGTGCTCTCTCTCTTTAAAAAGCTAAAAAATAAAAAAATGCTAATGACAGAATTAATGTTGTGAAGAAACAGGTGTTATCTGTCAAATTAATCTCCCATTGTTTCAACATTTTCATGATTAAATGCTAGGGGAAAAATTTTATGAAGCCCTTCCTACTTTGATGTTGTGTGGAGGTCCCCATGCAAAGGTAGGGTAGTTGGATCTGTTGGGATGCCAGGTCAATGGGAATAAGCTTGTTCAAGGCAAAAACGTGATAATGAGTCATTACTCAGATTCCTTTAGGAAACCTACCCTAGTGTTTACTTTCTTCAAGATACCAGAGCGGTGGAGGGAGGCCTTACACAGCTCAGGGAGATTCAGGGAGCACAAGAAGCATGGATAGGACCCCATGAAGGACACACTGCCTCCCAAGTGTGCTGGGCAGGGTAAATGTTAATATCATGTGGGGTGGGGGATGCCCTTTGTGCAACTCCTCCATGAAGAAATCATTAGTGGGGACTCACACGTTCATTCATCAGCTCCCATGGAGAAGAGAAGAAGCTGCATGAGCCTGAGCATGTGGCATTCTCTTTCT
Organism: Canis lupus dingo; assembly: GCF_003254725.2. NCBI lineage: Eukaryota > Metazoa > Chordata > Mammalia > Carnivora > Canidae > Canis > Canis lupus. Next base: position 9,943,963 of record NC_064248.1, on the reverse strand, counting down.
TTTTCTTTCTCCTCCTATTGCAGACCCAGAAACTCTAATCACAGTGCTCATTAGGGCTCTGATTATTGTTGTTGTTGTTGTTATTTTAAGATTCAGCTTACATTTTCCTCTCTGGTTTGTGCCACATGCAGTGAGGACTTGTCAGATTCAGATCCTCAAGGTCCTCCAGACCCTGCCCACGTGACCCCTCTAGTCTCCCCTGGATTGGGAAGAGGTCTGCACCTTTTTCAAAAGCTGCAAAAGACTTGTTATGAGAAATAATATCTGTTCCTTCTGAGGCTCTTTTTCACTCTGGTGTTCTGCAAACAGATTTTTACTGCGGACAGCACTTTCACACCCTGGCTTCCATTTCCCTTGTCAGCCAAGTTTTCTGAGATTTCCCATAAGGCTGAGGTCACTGGCTCACACTGTCCTTCATTCTGGTGACGTGCTTCCTGTTGTCACTATTCTGCCAGCATTGGAATGTTGGTATTTCCTTCCAGAGCCAATGGGGCTCCGCGTGGTGTTTCTCTGATTTTTCTTTGGCTTCTTCTTCTTCTTCTTCTTTTTTTTTTTTTAAGGATTTTATTTATTTATTCATGGGAGACACAGAGAGAGAGAGCCAGAGACATAGGCAGAGGGAGAAGCAGGCTCCCTGCGGGGAGCCTGATGCGGGACTTGATCCAACGACTAGGGGATCACAACCTGAGCCAAAGGCAGACACTCAAACATTGAGCCACACAGGTGCCCCTTTTCTTTGGCTTCTTCAAGGGTAGAGAAAGTAGATAGGGGTGAGAGGTGGGAACCCAAGTCTATGCGTGAGACTCAGAAGAGAAGCTGTGGGCTGCAGTGGTGGCCTCTGTAGAGTCAGCTTTAAACGGCTCCAGAAAGAAAGGGACCAGTAGGAGGACAGCAGCCAAAGGGCCTGGGCTGAGCAGCCAGACTGTGTCCAGTACAGGCTCTGGTGACCTGGGCTCCCCAGCCCCCATCCTCAGCTGAGGTGTGTGTGTGGGGGCACACAATGAGACTTGGTGTTAGTCCCATCTCCACCTGACTCCCACAGAGAAGTCATCTTTTGCCTAAATATCAAGGCTATTTAGTGGATTTACACCTCAGAACCCTCAGGACCCCCAGCAGTTTTCCTCTTTCTGGCCCTAACCCTTCCCCATCCCGCAGCTCCTGTTCACCTTCCCCGCCCAGACGACAATCTGTGCAGAACTGCGCCGGCGGAACCCGAGGGGCCTTTCCAACCTGCCTTGCCTGCGGCTGCACTAGCCTTCCCCTTCCTTGCTCCCTGGCAGTTTTCGTGTAGTGCCCATTAGTACACCCTGCAAAATTTCAAGACCAGGGGCGCCTGGCTGGCTCAGTCAGAGGAGCATGCAACTCTGAATCTCGGGGACGGGGATTCCAGCCCCTCCTGGGTGGAGAGAATACAAACAAACAAACCCAGGAACAAACAAACAGATTTCAAGACCAGCCAGGTGCGGAGGCAGCGTCGCTCTTGCCCCTGTGCACGTGCTCCCTTTGCAGTGGAACCCACTTCCCATCCTCAGTTTGGGTGATTTTAGCCCACAGGTGATAGTCTGCTCCCCTCTCCGCCCCGCATCCGGGGAAAGGGAGATGGGTAAGTGGCTGCGTCTTGGGAGGGGCCACCCCACAGCCTAGACTTCTGGGCGCCAGCGCGAGGATTGAGAAGGGGCAATCGATGCGCAAAGTGGGAAGAGAGCTCCCCGACAGTCATCGATCGAGATGTGGCGATCACCCGTGTTCGGGACTGTAACATTCTTCCCCAGGAGGAGGGGAGCAGCTAAGTTCTCTTCCACCCTCCCCTCCCCTGCGCCCCACGGTCCCAGCCTCCCGGGGGCAGATCCCTGCACTGGGCAGGTGGAAGCGCGCCCCCGGGCAGGCGGGGCCCCACCTTCAGCGGTCGGCTCCCCGCAGGCTCCTTCCACCGCTAGGCAAGCCCCGCCAGAACTCCCCGGGGGCGTGAGGGTTGAGTCTCCCAGGCGATTCTCCTGAATCCCTTCCTCTTCTGCCTTGAAATGGTTTCCTGCGTCCTTGAACCCTCTTCAAAGAGAGTTAATTAATTAACTAATTATTCCTTAGGGAGCTTGTTGACCAAAGACGGTGTCTGGGGTATAACTGAGCCTTAGACACAGCGTACCCCCAGCTTTGGGCCCCTGGTCCGGAGCAACCGGAGTGGGGGGAGGCCCTGGCCTCGCACCTAGGTCTATAACTCCAACCCTCCCGGGATGGGCCTTCCTTGGTGGGATCTGAGCCCCCACCAGTGGCGCAGGGAGCAGCAGAACTTCCCGACCCAATGCGGGGCGGGGCGAGGCGGGGCGGGGCGTCCTCCCTACTTAGGACTTCTCCGCTGAATTCGCCCAGGGAGCCCTCGTCTGTCACTGAGCTGTTGGTTTGAACTCAGCACGTGCCCGGTCGGGGTCGGGTCCGAGGGTCCGATCTGAGGTCGCAGCTGGGGGGGTGGAGAGCCTGGGGGTGGGCAGCGCTGGTCTTCTGGGGAGGCCCTGGAACTGCCGCGTGAATTGGAGAGCCGGGGCGGGGAGCAGTGGAGACTGCCGCCCGTGGGGGGCTTACCAGCACGAGGGAAGGAGGAGCCGGTGGCATCTGCGTCCCCTCCTTAGTGCCCGCCACCTGGGCCGCGTGGGGGACGTAGGCGCCGCCTGAGCCTGGAAGGCCCCAGAGAGGGGCCGGAGGGAAGCGCTGTGATGGCCACTCCCTCGGGTGGAGGGTGGAGGGCCTAGGGCCAGAGCTAGGATTTTATACATTCACAAGCCAAGGTTTCAGTTAATGGACGAGTGAGGGGTTCAGCTTATTCCAGAGATGTACTCCCCAGGACAGGTCCAGCTGCAAGTGCGTTCCGGTGCAGACACCATTATTACAATTTCAGAACCCCATGAAGGAAACCTAACCACGAGGTAAGAACTGCGTTTTTATTCAAAATTCTATGTTTTTCATTGTGGGAAGTCTCAGGATTGTTCCTGACAGTTACACTTCATAGCTCATAACATGGCATTGGGTGTAGTTGGCGCTGAGCAGCTATGTGGGAAACTGAATAAAATGTATGTCTATAAAAGAATGGAGCAGCACAATGTATACATATATCAAATCGTTATATCATGTATCTTAAACTGATTCAATGTTATATGTCAGTAAAAAAGAATACATGTGCAGGAAAAAAAGAGCGAATCACTAGTTCTGTGGTACTACTTGTACAAACACCTCCACCCTAAAACAAGGTGTCCTCTTAGAGATAATCTTCATTGACATAGGGAAGGATTTGAAGTTTTCACCTCCAAGAATGACCCAGGATAACTGATCCATCTAAGTTGTGGAGGGAGCTTGTTCACTCAAAACTCTGCCTAACTGGGCAATAAAGGAAAAGCTGAGCGAGTTCTTCCCAGGGCTGTTGCATCTTAGATAAATCACTTTGGGCAATTTCCTTAGTCTCTGTCTTTCCATTTCCTCTCCAGAAAAGTGGGATTCATAATAACAATGTCTACCACAGAGAGAGTATGTAAGAAGATTAATAATGTAACATACTTAGGATAGGCAAGTGGCCCATAGCAAGTATTCCACTTAAATGTTATGTTAGAATTATCTTCTTTAAGTAATTAATTTTAACATATAGCATTATATCAGCTTTAAGTGTACAACAAAATGATTTGATATATGCTATTTGCAAAATGATCACTGCTGTGCCCAAGATCGCGAATCCGAGAAACCGCCAAGGAGCTGACACCGATGCAATCACACGAGGGTTTATTTACAAGCTGGAGCCTGGGTCCAAGTATACCCGACGCAGCGGAGCAGGGACTTGGACCCCGAGACTAAGAGGCTTAGCAACTTTATAGGGGCCAGTGGCCAATGGGATACGCAGAAAGTTGCACAGTCATGCTGGTCCACTGAGCCGGATTTCCCATTAGGATGTGTCCTGGTCTTTGATTAGGGCGGGGCAGTGCCCTAAGTAATAAGCAGGTCAGCACAAGGCGGGTGCAGCCCAAAATAGAGTCAGTCCTGCTCTGCTTGTCCAGGGGTAGGGGATTTTGTTCAATTTCCTGGGTCCCACAATCACCACAGTACATCCCGTTAATATCCAACACCACACACACAACCTTTTCTTGTGATGAGAACTTTTAGGATCTACTCTCTCAGCAACTTCAAATATACAATACAGTATTAGTAACAATAGTCACCCTGCTATACATCGCATTATCTTCTTTAATTCTTAAAACACCTTGACAGAAGATCTTAGAATCACAATTTTACAGATAAATGAAGCTCCTCTTTCCAAGAAGCTTTTTCACTCAGTTCATTTGGGGAACATTTACTACTAAAGTGCCTGTTGCTGTGATCATCAATCCTGTTCAATACTCTTCACCTCTGACTCACCACTGAGTCCAGTAAAGGCTCAAAAGTCTTAAAGAGTCCTGAGGGGAAGAGGAAGGAGCAGTGGATTCTGACCTGCAGGATATGCTGGGAGTAGGCAGATGGGCGAATCTTGGAAACTGGCCAGTGAAAGCAACAGGAATTCAGGGTCTGAAGATTGGGCCTGCAGGCATCAGTGACTACAGGTCTGTAAGAGAGTGCTTGAGACCTTCTGTTGAGATTAATTCGGGGATGAGAGGTTGAGTTATGAGGGTTTGGAGGCGTCTAATATGGTTGGGGAGTGGGGATCAATGCAATTTGTGATGTGAGGTCACATCCAAGGTCAGTGATGGAGGTTGAATAGAGTCAGTGTTTTGTGCCACTCTCTGGGGGTCCATCATGGGCAATGTTAAGCAGTGACAGGGCATATAAGGGGTGAGAGAGGTCCCCCTTCTCTTGTTCCTACATTAGGGAGAACAAACTTCACCTCAGTGATCAGAATCTCCTTCAGTTGAGGAAAGGGTCTTACAGTAAATGGATCATAAGAGCCCTACTAACCTTCAGCTGGTTCCCATTGCCCCTCACTCTTGGCTCTATGCGGAGTATCAGCAGAACCCCCTGGAGGAATCATACCTTACTTCTTACCTTTTCTTTTTTTTTTTTTTTTAAGATTTTATTTATTGGGGATCCCTGGGTGGCTGCAGCGGTTTAGCGTCTGCCTTTGGCCCAGGGCGCGATCCTGGAGTCCTGGGATCGAGTCCCACGTCAGGCTCCCGGCATGGGCCTGCTTCTCCCTCCTCCTGTGTCTCTGCCTCTCTCTCTCTCTATGTCTATCATAAATAAATAAATCTTTAAAAAAAAAGATTTTATTTATTTATTTGACAGAGAAAGAGAGCGAGCACAAGCAGGGGGAGCGGCAGGCAGAGGAAGAGGGAGAAACAGGCTCCCTGTTCAGGATCATGACCTGAGCCAAAGGCAGATGCTTAACTGACTGAGCCACCCTGGAGCCCCCACACCTTGCTTTTTAAAGTAAGCATGTATTAAATTCCCAGAAAACTCCTGAAAATTGATCCCAAAGTCTTCAAGACCCTTTTCATGTAAACTATGAAAAACCTATATGAAAACCATACATCAAGGTGAAATACTGGATTGTTTCTCTTTAAAATCAAGAACAAGGCAAGGAGTCTGATCCTGCCACGTGGGCATAGAGGTCAAATCTGAGCTCTTGCGGGGCAAGGTTGGGCTATTCGTCTGGAGGTCCCTACTTCAACCATATTTTAGGGCAGAGGGTGTGTTTTAAATCTGAGCTATATTTAAGGTGCTTCATTTATGTCCTAATAAGCCTCCCAAAAACTTAACCCATAGGTGCTGGCACCAAGCTGCTTGGTAAATGGCAGAGCCCAGCCTCCCCAGGACACACCCAGGGAAGGATTATGGTTTTTCTTGAATAAGAATGGGATTTTTGAGAATTCAATGGTAGCAGTTTTTCATTGAGATTGTTGAGTAAAAAAAGAATTGTTTGTTTTAACACATTTACCCTTTTCCCTCTTCTTTTAATGTAAGATTATTAGAACGAAAGAGTAACAGCATCTCTGCTACCGATACCCCTGAATCATCTGAGGCCACAAAGAGCTGTCAAGGTGGGAGTAAAGCTGCCAACCTCAATCTGGAGCAAAGCCCCCAGTTGATCCCTTCCTGGGAGGGCATTCAGTATTAGGAGTTTCCCTGGGAGAAATAGAAATCCATACATTCTGGTTGGAGCTTTGGGAGAATCCCAAATTTCAGACATAGAGATGATCTCCAAGTCTGTGTCTTGGAGGTGCTCTCTTAACTGTTCTGTTACCTTAATTTTTTTAAGATTTTATTTTTAAGTCTTTTTCTACACCCAGTGTGGGGCTCAAACTTAACAGCCCTGAGATCAAGAGCTGCATGCTCTACCACTGAACCAGCCTGGCACTCCTATTGTTGTTACTTTAAAATCTATTCCCATTAAAAGGATATAGACCAGGATGACTGGGTGGCTCAGTGGTGGAGCATGTGCCTTTGACTCAGGACGTGATCCCAGAGTTCCGGGATCCAGTCCCGCATTGGGCTTCTTGCATGGAGCCCTGCTTCTCCCTCTACCTATGTCTCTGCCTCTCTCTGTGTGTCTCTCATGAATATATAAAATCTTTTTTTTAAAAAGGACATAGATCTATAGATCCTTTACATTCCATAACTCTATATCCTGAGATTAAGACTAGTATCATGTGTTGTATTTGAAAAATAAAATATATTATTGAAACAATAAAGAGGTACCTTTTTTCTCGTTGCAACTTTTAGTGGCTCAGTTTGGCTCTTAGAAATGCTGGCAGAGTGAAGGCTGGTTCTTCTGTTGCTGCAGCAAATTCACTGCAGCATCTACAGTGGAAGCTTTGCTGTGAGTGCTCGTCTATAAACGACATGGAACCTTCTCAATGTCTTCCAGCAGGCCTGGATATGTAGAAAAAAGTAAGGCACATGCTGAAAGGCAGCATTGAACCAGAGACCTCAAGTCTTAAGTTGAAATCGTCCCCAACAGCACTAGTCTTGACTGGGAATTCTTTGTTCTCAACTCAAAATCCTCATTGTGTGCTGTGTCCTAAAACTCAGAAGAGGAAGGTTTCCTGTTACACCAGCAAGGATATGGAGAGATCAGTCTTGATATTTCACCCAGAAAACCTTTATGATGCCCAAGTCGGGGACACCTGGCTGTCACATGGCTTCTGCGTCCAGAATCTCCCTGATGCCAGCTCTGCTCCATTCACTCAGCACCATCAATGAGCAGAGCGCTGCTACCGAAATTGTATTATCTACAGTCATGCTCCACATCCCAGCCACAAAGCATTACTCTCCCTTCTCTGATCCCCTGTTCTTTAACCCAAAATATCACATCAGGTGGCAAGATGTACAGAGCCTGGTGTCTGCAGGTGCTCAACACCCCATATCCTAGTTTTGTTTTTGTTTGCATTCGTATCTGATGAGATTTCTACAACGCATATGTGTTAATTTTTTTAAAGCAAAAAATAAAACTTCTAAGTGTCCCTTTTGGGAAGCGGAAATAGTCTTCCTCCACAGGCGTAACTGGGGTGCAAATTCTCGCGTTGCTCCGCGTACGGAAAGGCTCAGACTGAACACAACCCGGATCCCTGACGCCCCCACCCCTGCCCCCTGGGAGCTGCGACTGGCATTTTCCACAGACGCTTCCCATACCTCGCTCCCTAAGACCCCTGGGGAGGTGGGCTTCCCAAATCCTGCCCACGAGTACCCTCCGCGCCCGGAGCTCCTCGCTGGCTTCACCCACATTTGCATTTTGCTTTGAATAGCTCGGTTCTATTAGGGACAAAGAGCTCAGAGTCAATCCCAAGTCAAAACACGGGCGGGGTGGGGGGAGGGGGGACAACTGAACCCTGCACCTGACACCTGCTGAAACCCAAGTCCTTCTAAACGACAAAAACCGTGCAGCGTGCAGGACCTCGTGGCGCAACGGTAGCGCGTCTGACTCCAGATCAGAAGGTTGCGTGTTCGAATCACGTCGGGGTCACGGCTGTGGCTTTTCTGTTTAGCGGCCCGAATTGATTCGATTCGGTAGTAAAACGAAACAAAATAAGCGGCGGCCCGCTACCTCCCCGCCTCGGGCTTTCTCTGACTGTTTTTTTTAGTCCAAGGGCACTTCTCGTGAACAACTCAGCAATGGACCGGCAGTTCAGCTGAAGGGTGAGGATGACCCGGAGGGGGCGGGGACCCCACAGAAGCCGACATGTAGGTCGTTCTGTTCTTATCCTTATCAGGACTATGCTTCAGAGAGGACAGTAAAATAGGGCGCGAGTAGCCTTCGTTAATGAATTCACTCTGGTGTGAAGAGTAGGGTTTGGTTTTTTTGTTTGTTTTCTTTTTTTTTTTTTTTTAATTGGGTCGTTAGATGGGCATGGCGCAACGTCCCTGGTTGATATTTGTGTCACCTTGAAGAAAATGTGTTGCTACCCCTCCCCCACCACCCGTAACTTTTCAGGGTTTGCGCTTCCTCTCAGCCCCTCAACAGGGGGCGCCTGGGTGACGCGGGAGGTTAAGCTCCTGCCTTCGCCTCAGGTCATGATTTCAGGTTCCTGGGATGAGTAATGCGTGGGGCTCCGTGCTCAGCGTGGAGTCTGCTTGAGATTCTTTCTCTCTGCCCCTCCTGCTCCTGTTGTCTCTCTAAAATAAGTAAATAAAATCTTAAAAAAAAAAAAAAAGAACCTCTGAACGTTGTGGTTAAAAAAAAAAAACTGCGATATTGATTCAAAACTTATTATGCTGAGGATGTAGTTCTTGAATTTTCTTTTTTATTTATTTATGATAGAGAAGGAGAGAGGCAGAGACACAGGCAGAGGGAGAAGCAGGCTCCATACACCGGGAGCCCGACGTGGGATTCGATCCCGGGTCTCCAGGATCGCGCCCTGGGCCAAAGGCAGGTGCCAAACCGCTGCGCCACCCAGGGATCCTGGAACTCTCGTATTCTCCCCACCTACATTTATTGTTTTTTAAAACATTCTGTCACTTTTTAAAAAGAGATTTTATTTACTCATAGAGACACACACACACACACACACACACACACACACACAGGCAGAGGGAGAAGCAGGCTCCATGCGGGAGCCCGAGGTGGGACTCGATCCCAGTCTCTAGGATCACACCCCAGGCTGCTGGTGGCACTAAACCGCTGCGCCACAGGGGCTGCCCTCTGTCACATTTTTTTATAGAGGTTTGTAAATCCAAACACATATATACATATAATTTGTGCTATTATTATTATTTTTGCAAATCATTTGAAAGTTGCAACATCAAGACTTAAACTCCTAAACATTTTAGCATGCGTCACACTAAATTTAAGTATATATTATGCTAAAGAACAGAGGTATTCTCTTATATAACCACTGTAAAATGACCAAATCTTGCAAATTTGACATTAATACATAAGAATATCTAATATATACAACATATTTAGATTTTACAAATTGTCCCAGTAATGTATTTTATAAATTTTTTTCTAATTCAGCTTCCAATCTAAGATTATGCATCACAATTAATTTTCATGTGTTTTTAGTTTCCTTTGACATGGTACATTTCTCAGCCTGCCTTTGTGTTTCATGATATTGATTGTTTTTGTTTAATATTTTATTTATTTATTTGAAAGAGAGAATGAGCAGGAGCTGGGGGAGAAGCCTGATGCAGCTGATCCCATGACCCTGAGATCATGATCTGAGCCAAAATCTAGAGTCAGATACCTAACTGACTGAGCCACTCCGGTGCCCCTGGTTCCTCTGAGAATTTGAAGGGAGCTCTGCACCTGGAGCAATCTGAGCTCAAGAAAGCTCAAACACTCTCATATCAAGTGCCCTGGTTTAGGATTTATTTATTTTAATTTAATTTATTTTATTATTATTATTATTTTTGGTTTAGGATTTCTGGCTCCTGTAGGAGCCACTAGTGGGTTTATTGGAGCTAATTTTGAATTTCAAGGATGGAGGCAAACAAACTCTTTTCCAGAAAAGCATAGTGTTTGAGTGTAAAAGAAATTCCTGGGGAAAGAGACAAATGTAGCCTAATAACCCCAGCTGGAAAGGAAGAAGAAAGGCATCCCTGAGGGCTCAGAACATTCTTTCCTGTGCTCTGGGCCCTTGTTGCCTCTAAGTTTGTTTTTCAGATGCTTACTTCATTTATTCCGTTTGCATAGTACAGTCTTAGTCAAGTCAGTTGGGATCTGAAGATTCAAAATTATATCTTTTTCTTGAGCAGCAAGTGGAATAATAATGATCTTAAATAATGGATCCAAGTCTCTTGTTGTTTCTATGTAGATTCCCTGTCCAGCATAGATCCCAATGCAGGGCTTGAACTCATGACCCTGAGATCAAGACCCCAGCTGAGACCAAGAGTTGGATGCTTAACCAACTGGGCTACCCAGGCATCCTTGATTTAGGTTGCTTGACAATGCCCACCACCAGCCCTGAAATCCAGGCTTTAACACAAAGGAGCACCAAACCACAGAACAAGAAGAGGTATTTGAGATGACTTATTTCAGAATTTTTCATTTTACAGCTCACAAAATAGTAGTAAACAACTTGAAGCGTTCCACCCATTCTAAGGTGCCATGAAGTTAAATGATGCAGCATTATTTTCTGTGTTAACCAATAAAGAAACACTGCCGAAGTTATAATACTTTTTTTTTTTAATTTATTTATGATAGTCACAGAGAGAGAGAGAGAGAGAGAGAGAGAGGCAGAGACACAGGCAGAGGGAGAAGCAGGCTCCATGCAGGGAGCCCGACGTGGGACCAGATCGCGGTCTCCAGGATCACACCCCAGGCTAGAGGCGGCGCCAAACCACTGCACCACCGGGGCTGCCCTCACTTTACTTATTTCATATTACTAATAGGTTCCTTTTTGACTTACTTAGATATAATTTTTTTTCTTTTTCTTTTTTTTTTTTGGACCCGGCACGGCCAGCGCGCGCGCGGGGGCGGGGAGGGGGAGCTTAGATATAATTTTAATCATGTATTCTTAAGTGATATAATGACTTTTGTACTCAGATAAAAAGGAAAGTAAAATGATGACAGCATTGCTAAGTTCTTCACCTTCAGAATCCCATTCTTCTGAATCATTTTTCCACTCAATGTTGTTTGCACCCATGATTTTTCATCTGGTATTATTTTTCTTGCCACCAATAGTATTGGTAATTTGGCAACTCTTAAGTATGCTCCATTATTGTCTCTGGGATTTTCTTCTGATACCCATTCTGGCGTGCCTGTGTACTGCCACAGGTGTGATGACTATGCACTAGAGGCACCTGGCCAACAAAAATTTTAAGGTACTTCTGGATATCAGAGAAATAAAAATGTAAAAAACCTAATTCTAACAAATTAGAATCAGGGAAAACAGTAAAGTCTGCCTTTCATAATATTGTGACCATTCCTGGATTATTTCTGAGTAGCTGGTAAATCGTGTGTTCCCTGCCTGATTTTCAGATTCAAGCTGAGAAGTGCTTTCACTCATTTGTAAGTCTTTATGAACAATAGTAGTATTGTATGTTATCTGACCAGCACATGACAGAAAGATGTGTTTAGTCACCCTTATTAGAATTTCACAGTTAAAAAAAATAAAAAAAAATTTAAAAATTAAAAAAAGAATTTCAGTTTAGCTGGTCTTTATATTTTACTTTATTATTTTAATTTACCAAATTTAAAAAGTAGGTTCCAGGGGATCCCAGGGTGGCGCAGCGGTTTAGCGCCTGCCTTTGGCCCAGGGCGCGATCCTGGAGAGCCAGGATCGAATCCCACGTCAGGCTCCCGGTGCATGGAGACTGCTTCTCCCTCTGCCTGTGTCTCTGCCTCTCTCTCTCTCACTGTGTGCCTATCATAAAAAAAAAAAAAAAAAAAAAAAAAAAAAAGGTAGGTTCCATATTCAGGCTAGAGCCCAATGCTGAGCTTGAACTCAGGACTCTGAGTTCAAGACCTGAACTGAGATCCAGATGTTCAACTGAGCCACCCAGATGCCCCGATGCAGGGTTTTATAAACTGTGCTAAGGAGTTTATGTCTATTTCAGGGTATAGGGAAGTTACTGAAGGGTTCTGAGGAGAGTGACATCAACAGACTTAATTTTTAAATAGCATGTATTGAGAAGCAAGATTAGATGTGGAGAGACTATTCAGGTGACTTTGGTAATGTGGACTGGAATGACAATTGGTTTCTCCTCGATTTTTAAGAATAGAACTGGAGCTATAGACCAGGTGTTTCCACGCAGAGCAGAAGAGTATCTTTCATCCTCATCCAGTTGTTCTTTGGCTCAAGGGGAGCAGCGGACCTTCCAGGACCAATGTTCATAAACTCCGGGTGTGCACAATTTGCTGTTTCAAAGCCAATTTCTGTCCTCGCCTCTTTCTCACGTCTAACTTTTCCTCCTGAACTCATCCCTATATGTTTTTTCTTTTGTATCTCATCAATTAGGACAATAGCTTCTCAACCCTGCCTATAGTGTGTGTGTGTGTTTTTTTTTTTTTTTTTTCTGCTTATGGTTTTATCAGCCAGAATGCTTTCAATAAAATCACCAGTACTCGGTTTACAGATTTGGGGCTTTATTGTAGGATTGAGCAACACTAAGACTGTGTAACAGACTCACACACCACCACCAATTAATCAGACACTGATAATATTTGGACCTTTTAATTTTGTTAAAAGCTTTTTTGGGAGGCAGAGCCTGAGCAGGGGGAGGGACTGAGAGAGAGGGGGAAGCGGACTCCTGCTGAGCAGGAACCCGATGGGGGTGCTCAGTAGCAGGACCCTGAGATCCTGACCTGAGCTGACGTCAAACGCTTAACCCGCTCCAGAAGCTTATAAACGACAGCTTCTCATTTTATTCAGAAAGGAGACCTATCAGATGGGATATTATCTCCATCTAAAGGATGATACAGAAGCCCTGCACTTTCCTCCCCTGGCTCGGGAGACGCCACCCAGGACGGCACCGATGTCCTCGAGCCCTCTGGGAAGTGAAGTCCTTCCGCCGGGACCCCCGACCCGGCGCGGTCGCCTCCAAGTGCGCAGATGCGACTCCAGACGGAGCCTCGGGCTCGAGCCTTTTGTTTCCCCGCAGCTCCGCGGGCCCGGAAAGGGACTCCGTCCGCCCCTCCCGTCTCTCCCAGAGCGCAGCCCCGAGGGGACCTGCCCTGTGGCCGGAGCGGAGTCCGCACTGTGTCCAGAAAGAGGTAAGCGTAAGCTGGGCCCTAGGCGCGGGTCTCCACGCCCCGCCGATCCGTGCGTGCCGCTCCACTGCCTCCCGCAGCAACCCGGGCCACGCTCTCAGGTTCCGGCCCCGGCGGGAAGAGGGCTGGGCCCTGTCTGCGCGACCCGGGCCTACTCACCAGAGCTCTACGAACTGCTCCCTCTTCTCTCTCGCTGGGAGGCGAGCTGGGTTTGTGGGTTCAGCGCTGAGACACTAGGCATCCCGGAAGTACGCTTGCCGCTAAGCCCGCTGGGAGATGGAGTCCGGGAACTTGAAGGAGGCGTGGCCGACCGGGGGATTCTGGGAGCGGGAGTGTGGAGTGCGGGGTGCGGGGAGCTAGAGAACCTTTCGTGGGTTTTGGCCTTCAACCTGCCCGTCTACTAAGTCCCTTAATGTTCTTAACTTCTGGGACACACAAAAAAAATGTGGTCCGTGCCTTACTCATTGCCCTTCTGTGCTTTGCTTTATCAGAGTTTTGGGGCCTGCCTGTATTTGGGGCCAATACAAAGGGTTGAGTACACACACACACACACACACACACACACTCACTTTCTCTCTCTCTCTCTCTTTTTGGGGCCAATGCATAGGGTTGACCGCACACGCGCGCCTGGAATGCGAAGGTTTGGTTAGAGCCAGGGAAAAGCTTTGTTCCCGGGCAGTTTGCAAACCTGGGAGATGCAACCTTCGACTGCAAACCTATAGTACACTCTAAAGAGGAAAGATTAGGTTCAGAGTTAAATAGGCACTAACCACAAATTCCATGCCCTTTACAAGGACTAGTCGGGCTCAAGTCCCAAACCACGAATATCAGGTGCTCAGGTACAGAGTGACAAAACGGTTTCAGGATGTGGCAGCCATTCAACAGTTTGTGCTGCAGGCGTCTTTTTTTTTTTTTTTTTTTTTGCAAATTTTGTTGGACTTTGTGCCAGCTTGTCACCTTAGGCTGTACTGACTGGTTTTGTGCCTCGTGGTCAGTCAGCCTGATTAAAAGTTTACTTTTTCTCCCTTGACAGAAGGGAACCCATCTTGTCTGTCAGTTGTTACTAATTACTGAAGTCTTTTGTTCTCGCTCTGACCATGGAAGAGAATCCTGGGTGTGTACATTTTCAGGGTCTTTAAAAAAGAGCAGGTGGGGAATCAGCTGCTGTATAAGGGCCCCATCTACCAGCTGCCTGTCTTCATGAATCATAAGGATGAACCAATTGTCGGAGCCCTGCTTGTAGTTACTGCTACCATAATCATAGACCACCTTATGGTCAGCTATGTGCTTTAGGGTCTTGGGAATTTCTGCACAGGCTGGAACTAGGTGTGAGGCTCACAGTTCACTGCCCTGCTTCTTTTCTGGTTTTGTCCTGGTATGGCATGTAGTGACTGATCTCAGTACTCTAGAGAATGGTCTTCAGCTGTGGGGACTAATTTAGCCTAAATATTAAGGTTTCAAGCAAAGAGGAATTACTTCTGAGGCCCTAGGACTTAAATGCATAGGAGTAAGCCTCCTAGGAGGAGAGAGAGAGAGATGCTCCAGGGAGCAGGAACCATTTCCAGAGGATGGCGAGCCTAACCTCAAAAATCTCTCTCCAGAGCTTCAGAGTAGAGTTGAATGGTTTACACAAAGAAGCAGATTATGTATTGCTGAAAAGCCCGTGTTTATCTCTCATCTGAAACCGTGACTAAAGAGGAAGTCATAGCAGTAACAGGACAAAAAAGAGAAGCTCATCATGGATTATCTGACCATTGAAGCTGAGGAAGAAGGTAAGCATTATAGAAATAGCTGCAGCCTGCCTTCAGCCCAGGGCCTGATCCTGGAGACTCGGGATCGAGTCCCATGTCAGGCTCCCTGCATAGAGCCTGCTTCTCCCTCTGCCTGTGTCTCTGCCTCTCTCTCTCTCATGAATAAAAAAAAAAAGAAAAAGAAAAAGAAATAGCTGAAGAAGAGAGACTATTTCATCTTGCTTGCTTTTGTGATAAAAGATAGGTGATGCTTTTCTACTCCTTGTTAGATGATTCCAAAAGGTTGATGTATTGTGGGTCTACAATTTAGTTTTTTGGGCAGTGTGTTTTCACTTTATCATCTTTATCTTCATCCTACCTTTCTGAGTTAGGTTGAGTGGGGCTTGTGTATATAATTTATCTGGTTTATGATAGCTTTTGTCTATTGAATAGAGTTTACTTCCTTTGTGGCTTTTTATCCCCCTAGTCCTTCCAGCCATTACTACAGAGGATGCTTCTCTGCCCCAAAAAGCGAACACAGAAGAAATGGAACCTACTGTTGGACTCCTTCCTGTGGAGTTCCAGGCAAGTTTGAGTTCCCTCCTCTGAAATCTTAGCTAGGTCTTCATGGTGTGTTGTTTCCTTTTTTCATTTTCTTTAGAGATCCACAGCAATCCCAACTAGAGAACTGAACCAAGGTAATATTTCCTTGAAGACTTGGAAGTCTGGGGAGAGCTCCAGCTTGAGCATTGAATTTGGGAGTAATCTGCGTGAGTGGCATTATAAACTGTGAAACTGTGATCACTGAGGGAATAGAGAAGAGTTGAAATTTTATTACTGAGCCCTATAGCTCTTCAAATCTTAGTGGTCAGGGAGATGAAGAGGAACCAGCAAAACAGACTGATAAGATGTGGCCAGTGGGGTAGGGAGAAGTTGAAAGTATGGCATCCTGATAACCAATGGGAGAGTTTCAAGAAGCAGGGAGCGATTAGGTGTGTTAAATGCTGCTGCTAAGTCAAGTGTGATGAGGCCTGAGAATTGATTGTTGGATTTAAAAATATGAAGATCATTGGTGACTTCCAAGAACAATTTCATGGAACGGCAGGAATGAAAGCCTGACTAGAAAGGATTCAGGAGAGAATAGGAGAGAAATTGGAGGCAGGGACTACCAACAAGTATTTTGGAGAGTTCTACTTTAAAGGAGAGGACCGAAGAGGGTTTTTTTTTTTTTTTTTTTTTGTGTGTGTGTGTGTGTGTGTGTGGTTTTTTTTTTTAGGATTTTTAAAAAGAATATGGGCACAATAACATTGCTTATAGGTATGTGAGAATGGATGGAGAGAGATGTCTAATGACTGAGCTATGGGGAACTCTAACATTTAGAGCCACTTTTCAAATGTTACTTCATTTATTTTAAACAAAAAATCATGTGAGTTAGGGATGATGCCTATTTCATAGTAAAACTGAGGCTCACAGAGGTGCCTGGCTGGATCAGTCAGTGGAGCATGCGACTCTTGATCTTGGGGTTCTAAGTTCAAGTTCCACATTGGGTATAGAGATTACTTGAAAATAAACTCCAAAACTGAGGCTAACAGTAACTTCCTCAGAATCATAAGGTAGTTGAACACTAATCAGAACCCAGGTATGTCTGATCCTAAATCCTATGCCTCTTAACCACATATTCTTTTTTTTTTTTTTTTTAAGATTTATTTATTTGTTTTAGAGAGAGCACTATAGTGGGGGTAGGGGTAGAGGGAGAGAGAAAATCTTAAGGAGACTCCATGCTAAGTGTGGAGCCCAATGTGAGGCTTGATCTCATGACTCAGATCAGGGCTCTGAGATCATGACCTGAGCTGAAACCAGGATGCTTAATCGACTGTGCCATCCAGATGCCCCTCAACTACTATATTCTATTGGTTTTCTCACAAAGCATTCTCCGGTTAAGTATGATCAACAAAATACACCGATATGACTGTCAATATAACAGAGTATAAAGAACAGTTGATCATTTTCAGTTTACAATCAATAAATCCATTCATTCAGAACAACTGTAGTTACTAAAGGATAACTAAATAAATCTAAAAGTCATAGCCCTAAGTACAGAGAAAGAAGTAGCCTCTGTTAGAACAGGATGGCTATCTGTATACAATCACAATATCAAGCAGAATTTTATAAAATCTCTGAATATTCTAGAAATCAGTATAAATTACATATCTGAGATTTATCCCATCTACAACAACTAAGTACAATTAGTAATTAACATTTGGTTGTCATTCAGTGGTTAGTTTACATTAGATTTATTTAGTATAATATGTAAAAGACAGAAACATACAGTTAAGAGTACAGCTTTGATGTCAAATCACCATGTTGTATACTTGAAACTAGTATATTTTATTTTACATTTAAAAGAAAGAGTATAGCTTTGGAAGCAGACTGCCTGGGTCCAAATCTCAGATCTGGTCCTCATATCTGTGAATAATGTTAATAAGAGTACTTACTTCATATAGTTATCATTACAAGAGGTAGTTCAAAGGACTTGGAACATAGACGATAGATTATAAATGTGAGCTATTATTATTTTCCTTAACATAGAAATTGTAGACTGTTCCATAAAATAAAGGCTTAACCTTTAGATTAAAAAAAATCTTCTTCTTATAGATTGTTCTCTTCCCTAAGTCCTATAATAGTGTGCTTGTTCTTCCAGGAATTGGTGACAGTCAAGGATGAGGAAATGGACTTAACTCAGGTGGAAGAAGAACAGCTGAATTCTGCCCAAAGGTACATGGGCATGGATATGAAAGTGGAGAATTGTGGGAGCCTGGTATTTTGGGGTAAGGAAGTTAATTTTTTTTTAAAAGTATTTTTTAATTTCTTATTTATTTATGATAATCACAGAGAGAGAGAGAGAGAGAGAGAGAGAGAGAGAGAGAGACAGAGAGAGAAGCAGGCTCCATGCACCAGGAGCCCAACGTGGGATTCGATCCTGGGTCTCCAGGATTGCACCCTGGGCCAAAGGCAGGCGCCAAACCGCTGCACCACCCAGGGATCCCAGGAAGTTAATTTTTAATGCGAACTGCTTACTGGGACATAAGCTTCTCTATAACTAAGGGCGTCTAAAATGCCATAGTTTTGCTTAAGATCCAGAGGGCCCTAATCCCCTAGGAGATCCCTGATCACTCTGGGCTCAGAATTGGCTCCTTTTCTCTTTTGCCAAGTAAAAGTTCACTGTTTTTGGTATTGAAAAAGGCCAGCTTCATTACACTGTTTCGTTTTGTTTTTTTTTTTTTTACAGTGTACTTCCTTAAATCATCATCATCATCATCATTATTATTTAAGATTTCACTCATTTATTAGAGAGAGTAGACTGAGCATGAGCAGGGAGAAGGAGGAGCTTCCTCCTTCCACTGAGCAGGAAGCCGGACTTGGGGCTTGATTCTGGGACTCCAGGATTAAGACCTGAACTGAAGGCAGACACCCAATTGACTGAGTCACCCAGGTGCCCCATTACATTGGTTTAAAGATTTGTAAAGCTTTAGTAATCAAAACAGTGTGGTATGATGAAAGGATAGATGTAAATCAATGGAACAGAACAGATGGCCCAGAAGTAGACCCACACAAATTTCTGACAAAGATGCAAAATCAATTCAATGTTAAAAGGAGAATCTTTTCAACAAATGGTACTGGGGGATCCCTGGGTGGCGCAGTGGTTTAGCGCCTGCCTTTGGCCCAGGGATCCTGGAGACCTGGGATCGAATCCCACGTTGGGCTCCCGGTGCAAGGAGCCTGCTTCTTCCTCTGCCTAGTCTCTGCCTCTCTCTCTCTCTCACTGTGTGCCTATCATAAATTAAAAAAAAAAAAAAAATGGTACTGGAACAACTGGATATATATATATATATGCCAAAAGAAAATCCATACCTCCCACCATACACAGTTATTCTCAATGAATCACAGATATAGGTATAAAACCTAGAAGAGGGACGCCTGGGAGGCTCAGTGGTTGAGCCTCTGCCTTTGGCTCAGGTTGTGATCCCAGGATCCACGATTGAGTTCCACATCAGGCTCCTTGCATGGAGCCTGCTTCTCCCTCTGCCTATGTCTCTGCCTTTCTCTCTCTCTCTCTCTCTCTCTCTCTCTCTCTGTCTCTCATGAATAAATAAATGAAATCTTAATAAAATAAAATAAAAAATAAAAGGTAGAAGAACCATTTTATTAGATATAATATCAAAAGCTTAGGGCAGCCCCGGTGGCACAGCGGTTTGGCACCTCCTGCAGCCCGGGGTGTGTTCCTGGGGACCCTGGGGTCGAGTCCCACGTTGGGCTTCCTGCGTGGAGCCTGCTTCTCCCTCTGCCTGTGTCTCTGCCTCTCTCTCTCTATGAATAAATAAATAAATCTTAAAAAAAATATCAAAAGCTTAGTCTAGTCAAGCTCTCTGGGTCTTGAGTTTGCTTTATTGGAAGGTCCCTTGATAGATATAGGACCATTCGGATGATCTGTTTCTTCTTGAGTGAGCCGTCGTAGTGATTTACCATCTTTCATTCCTTATATTGGTAATCTGTATCTTCTCTGTTTTAATTTTATTAGTCTTCCTAAGATTTTAACAATTAATTTTTTCCCCTTTGCTAACTTTAGATCTAATTTGCTCTTATTTTAATTTCTTTTTTTTTTTTATTTATGATAAGCACACAGTGAGAGAGAGAGAGAGGCAGAGACATAAGCAGAGGGAGAAGCAGGCTCCATGCACCGGGAGCCCGATGTGGGATTCGATCCCGGGTCTCCAGGATCGCGCCCTGGGCCAAAGGCAGGCGCCAAACCGCTGCGCCACCCAGGGATCCCCCATTTTTAAAAACCTACTTAAAGTAAGTTTCTTGTGGACAGCATAGAATTGGGTCTGGTTTTTAAACACATGCCAACAATTTCTGGAGTTTTCAATTGCTGTGTTTAGGTCATTTACATTTAAATTAACTATTGGTACAGTTGGATTTAAATCTCACATATATCTAGTTGTTTTCTATTTGTTCCATCTTTTCCTCGTTCATTTTTCTTTTTCTGTTTTTTGGTTGGGTATTTTCATTATCCTATTGCAAATACTATTCATTTTATATATAGATCAGGGGTTGGCAAACTTCTCTATAAAGGACCAGATGGTAAATATTTTTTGCTTGATGGGCCATATACTTTCTTGCAGTTATTTAACTTTGCTATTGTAGCATAGAGGCAGCCATAAACAATTTGTAAAAAGTGGGAGTGGCCAGATTTGGCCTGTGGTGGGTCAGTTTGGTTGCCCCATGGGCCATAACGTGCTGACCCCTGGTGTATATACAAGTTCTTGACTTATATAAATTACCTTCTGCCTATAAGCACATTTCTTATAGTGCACACCTACTGGTAATGAATTCTCTCAGCTTTTGCTTGGCTGAAAAAATAACTTTCATCTTTCTATCTTTCTTCCTTCCTCCTTTCCTTTTCCCTTTCCCTTTCCTTTCCATTCCATTTTTTTTTTTTTAAAGATTTTATTTATTTATTCATGATAGTCACACAGAGAGAGACAGAGAGGCAGAGTCACAGGCAGAGGGAGAAGCAGGCTCCATGCACCGGGAGCCCGACGTGGGATTCGATCCCGGGTCTCCAGGATCGTGCCCCGGGCCAAAGGCAGGCGCCAAACCGCTGCGCCACCCAGGGATCCCTCCATTTTATTTTTAAGTAATCTCAACACCCAATGTGGGGCTTGAACCCACAACTCCAAAATCAGGAGGCACATGCTCTTCTGACTGAGCCAGTGAGGCACCCCTTTTATCTTCCCTTTTGAAAATGAAATTATATTTTCACTGAATATAGAATTCTTAGGGACAGAGGTTTTTTTTCTTTCTTTCAGCAATTTAAATGTGTCCCTTCATTGTCTTCTGGCTTACATAATTTGTGACAAAGTTTGTGTAATTTTTATTTTTGCTCTTCTGTAGTGTTTCTTTTTCTATGGCTTTTTTTTTAAGATTTTTTTTTTTAATTTACTTATTCATGAGAGACACACAGAGAGAGGCAGAGACACAGGCAGAGGGAGAAGCAGGCTCCATGCAGGGAGCCCGACATGGGACTTAGTCCCGGGTCTCCAGGATCACACCCTAGGCTGAAGGCAGGTGCTAAACCGCTGAGCCACCCGGGCTGCCCCGGCTGTTTTTTTTTTTTTTTTTTTTTAAAGATTTTATTTATTTATTCATAGAGACACACACACACACACAGAGAGGCAGAGACACAGGCAGAGGGAGAAGCAGGCTCCATGCAGGGAGCCTGATGTGGGACTCAATTCCTGGTCTCCAGGATCACACCCCAGGCTGCCGGCGGCTCTAAACTGCTGTGCCACGGGGGCTGCCCTCTATGGCTGTTTTTAAGATTTCCTCTTTATCTTGGTTTTCAACAGTTTGCATACAATGTATTTAGAGGTGTGTGTGTGTGTAGGGGGGGTGTATGCACATGCATGTGCATGTTTCATTCCGCTTAGGGTTCTCTGAACTTCCTTGGATTTTTGGTTTGATACCTTTCATTAGTTGTGGAATATTATCAGCCATTAACTCATCAAGTACTGTTTCTGCCTATTCTCTCTGTCTCTTCTCCTTCCAGGATTCCAATTACATGGATTTAGAGCATTAGATATTGTCCCGCAGCTCTCAGATGGTCTCTTCTGGTTTGTTAGGTTTTTCACTCTTTTATGCTCTTTATGCTTTAGTTTGGGTAGTTTATTTTGACCTATTTGGAAGTTTACTGATTCTTAGCTTTGTTGACTTTACTGATGCGTTCATCAAAGACATTAATCTCCATTACCAGTTTTTCATCTTTAGCATTTTCATTTGACTTTTATAGTTTGTATCTCTTTGCTAACATTCCTCAACTGTTAAAGCATGTTGTCCTTCTTTTCCACTGGAGACTTTTACTTTTATATATTAATCATAGTTACTTCAAGTTCCTTTATATCTGGGTAATCATTGAGTCTGTTTCCATTCATTACTCTATGGTTTATACAATCAGATTTGATTGGAGAATGATGCATTGAGAAAGGATACAATTAGCTCCATTGAGTTAGGGGAGAGATGATGGTAACTGAATTGGGGTGGTAATAATGGGGAGAGGAAATACAGAATGAATGAGAGAGATTTGGGAAGTATAATCCATAAAACTTGGTGATTTATTTGTTTTGGTTGGTAGTGTAGAGGGAAAAGCTTAGTATGATTCTCCGTTTTCAGACTTTAAGCTAGAAAAGCTTTTTGGAGTTTTGTGAGGATTAGATGTATTCATATATTTAATTTTTTAAAACAGTAGCTTATACATAATAAACATTAGATATTTCCTGATATTATTATAGTTCATAGCATATATATATATATATATTTTTTTTTAAGATTTTATTTATTTATTCATGAGAGACACAGAGAGGCAGAGAAGTTGAGGGAGAAGCAGGCTGCCATTGGGGAGCCCGATGTGGGACTTGATCACAGGACTCCGGGATCATGACCTGAGCCGAAGGCAGACACTCAATCACTGAGCTGCCCAGGCATCCCTAGTTCATAGCATATATTAAACTTTAGGTTACCATGAGATTTTCAACTTCTGAAAATTATGGCAGCATTAGGATATATTTTGATCAAATATTGGTATGTTTCTATAATGGGATAAAAGGATCTTAAGAAAGGCTTATTACTCTCCAGATTTGTTCACTGCTTGTATTATTTGCGGCCAGCTCAGTGC
Source organism: Canis lupus dingo (assembly GCF_003254725.2). NCBI lineage: Eukaryota > Metazoa > Chordata > Mammalia > Carnivora > Canidae > Canis > Canis lupus. The sequence continues at coordinate 9,921,384 of NC_064248.1, read as the reverse complement.
ATACATCTATTTCTTTTTTTTTTTCCTTTTTAAAGATTGTGTTTATTTATTTGAGAGAGAGAGAGCATGAATGGAGGAGAGGAGCAAAGAGAGAGGGGAAGCAGATTCCCCACTGTGCAGGGAGCCTGATGTGGGGCTCAATCCCAGGACCCTGAGATCATGACCTGAGCCAAAGGCAGACACTTAACTGACTGAGCCACCCAGGCACCCCCATACAACATCGATTTCATGCATATACTTTTTCTTTACCAGAACTATGATAGGCCCTGAGAAATATCAGTGAACCAAAGAAAATTACCTGCCCTCAGAAAAAGACCTTTTGGTGGTGGAGTTCATATTCTTATATTAGTGTCTTTTTATTAATAAGAATGATGGGGGATCCCTGGGTGGCGCAGCGGTTTGGCGCCTGCCTTTGGCCCAGGGCGCGATCCCGGATACCCGGGATCGAATCCCATGTCGGGTTCCCGGTGCATGGAGCCTGCTTCTCCCTCTGCCTGTGTCTCTGCCTCCTCTCTCTCTCTCTGTGACTATCATAAATAAATAAAAAATTTGAAAAAAAAAAAAAAAGAATGATGGTGGTGACATATAGATGATGAAAGCTGGGAAATACACAGATTGAGGGATAAGATGAATTAAGGTATGGATATACTGAATTTGAGATTTCCAAGTGGATACATGTAGTTGGCTAGTTGGATATATAACTAAGTAAATAATTGGATTATATGGTGTAGGGGACAGAAGTAAATAGTTGGATTATACAGTGTAGAGGACAGAAGTAAATAGTTGGATATATGGGTGTGGGATCAGAACTAAGCTGGAGATAAGAATTGGAAATCATTGATATATAGAAGGCAACTGCAACTAGTAAACAAATAAATCCCAGAGATAGATTTATTTATTTATTTATTTATTTATTTATTTATTTATTTATTTATTATTTATTTTTATTTATGATAGTCACAGAGAGAGACAGAGAGGCAGAGACACAGGCAGAGGGAGAAGCAGGCTCCATGCACCGGGAGCCCGACGTGGGATTCGATCCCGGGTCTCCAGGATCGCACCCTGGGCCAAAGGCAGGCGCCAAACCGCTGTGCCACCCAGGGATCCCTAAATCCCAGAGATTTAATGCACAGTAGAGTCAACACAGATAACAATATTGTATTATAATCATCAAACTTGCTAATGACTAGATTTTAATTATTCCCATCACAAAATAGAAATAAAAAATAGAAATAATAATTATGTAATATAATTGAGGTGCTAACTATCAATACATCAGCATCATATTACAGTATATAAACACATCAAAGTAGCATGTTGTGTACCTTAAACTTATACAGTGTTTTATGTCAAATATATTTGAATTTTCTAAAAGAAGCAACTAATACCATGGACTAGATGAAGTCTTTAATGGAGACAGTGTAGTGGAGAATGGGGAGGGGCAAAAAAGGAGAGCCTAGACTGTATACCAAGAAGCATCAACATTTAAGAAGAAGAAACAGAAAAAGCTCTAAATAAATAGCAGGAGTAAAACTTGGACAGCTTAGAATCACAGAAGTTAAGAAAGAACATCTGCCAATTATATCTGAATAAAGTTTGGGGAAAGATGGGGGTGGGAATGTTGTTAGGAGGGATGCATGGTCACCACTGTCAAGTGCTGTTGAGGGGCCAATCTAAACAAGGAATGAAAAGAATCCACTGGGTAGGATGCCTGGGTGGCTCAGTGGTTGAGTGTCTGCCTTTGGCTCAGGGCATGATCCCGAGTCCCGGGATTGAGTCCCACATCAGGCTCCCTGCATGGAGCCTACTTCTCCCTCTGCCTATGTTTCTGCCTTTCTCTCTGTGTCTCTCATGAATAAATAAAGTCTTTAAAAAAAAATTCTCTCTCTCTCTCTCTGCCTCTCCACTGGCTGACCCTGCTCTCTTTAAAAAAAAAAAAAAGGACCGATGGGAACTATTTAAAAAAGTCAAAAGTGGCTATTTCTGGGTGATTATTGTAAGTAATTTTTTTTGTCTTGTACTTTTTAAAAACTGCCCAATCTCAACTTGTGTTTTCATCTTTTCACTCTTCCTCAGATATTTTTTTTTTCCTCAGATATTTTTTATTAACATTTATTCTTAGCCCCACTGCTTATCTTCCTTCCTGACTAGTCCACTGTTTTCCATTCTTTTAGGTGCAGCATCCTCATTGTTCTCTTACTGTGCCTTGTACTAGCCATTCTCCCATCTCTATTAGTCCCTGGAACCTCCTCAGACATTCCCAGGAGGCACTTTCTGAAAACATTCTAATAAACAAACTTATCAAGCATCATTTTTTTTTCCCTCTTGCCAACTCAGCAGTTTTTTTCTCTCACCCCAGAGCACACAAAGACTTGTACTTTTTATTGATTTCAGATTCCGAATCTATACCTGAAGCTAAAGAATCCTTTTCAAAGCAGGGACTTTATGAAGAAGAGTCACCTGAAAGAGAGCTGATCATGGAGAGACTTAAAAAGGATGAGTCCTGGGACTCCAGATTGATGGAAGCCTGGCAATGTGAAGGCACATTAGAAAGACAGCAGGGAAATCAGAAGAAAGATTTAAGGCAAGTCATAATTAAACGCAAGAAAATCTCTGTGGAGAATTGTAATCAAACTGGGGAAAGCTCAAACCCAATTAAACATCACAACATTTACTTAGTGAAAAAGCCTTGGAAGTGCAATGAATGTGGGAAGTCCTTCAGTTACTACTCAGCCTTTATTCTACATCAGAGAATTCATACTGGAGAGAAACCTTATGTTTGTAAAGAGTGTGGGAAAGCCTTCAGCCGGAGCTCATCACTTATTCAGCATCAGAGAATCCACACTGGAGAGAAACCCTATGAGTGTAACGAGTGTGGGAAGGCCTTCAGTCATCGATCAGCCCTCATTCAACATCATATCATTCATACTGGAGAAAAGCCCTATGAGTGCAATGAATGTGGGAAGGCCTTCAACCAAAGCACATATCTAATTCAACATCACAGAATCCACACTGGAGAGAAACCCTATAAATGCAAGGAATGTGGAAAAGCTTTCAATGATACCTCATCCCTTATTAAACATCAGAGGGTTCATACTGGAGAAAAACCTTATGGATGTACAGAATGTGGGAAAGCCTTTAGTGACAGGTCAGGCCTCACTCAACATCAGAGAATTCATACAGGGGAAAAGCCCTATGAATGCAGTGAATGTGGGAAAGCTTTCAGCTACTGTTCAGCTCTTATTCAACATCAAGGAACCCATACTGGGGAGAAACCTTACAAATGTAACGAATGTGGGAAAGCCTTCAGTGATCGCTCAGCTCTTGTAAGACATCAGAGAATTCATACTGGTGAGAAACCTTACAAATGTAAAGAATGCAAGAAGGCCTTCAGCCAGAGCTCATCTCTTACAAAGCATCTGAGAACTCATACTGGAGAGAAACCATATAAATGCAATGATTGTGACAGAGCTTTCAGCCAGAGTTCATCTCTTATTCAACACCAGAAAACCCATACAGGAGAAAAACACTACAAATGTAAGAAATGTGAGAAAACCTTCAGGGTGCATTCAGCCTTTCATCAACATAAAGAAATTCATGATGAATAGAATGCAGTAAATTATTAAAATAATTATGTAGTCTCTGGGAACCCAGGTGGCTCGGTAGAGCATGCAACTCTTGATCTGTGGGTTGTGCGTTCAAGCCCCATGTCAGGCATAGAGTTGACCTAAAAAAGAAAAGAAAGGGTGAAAATTATGTATTCTCTCCTGATTGTTCAGACCTGTTCTAATTACAAGGTATACTACAAAAACATATGAGGCTGTGTAATGCAGAAAGATAGCTCTCTTCCTTGAAAGGTTATTAGTTATGGGAAGAGGACAAGAGGTACAGTAACAAACCCCAGAAAGTGAAGCAGTGAAGAGAAATCCTAGAGAAACACAAGAGAAAGTCTGGTTTAGTCAGAGAAACAGCCTTAGGAGCTAAGCATCTGATATCAGTAGAAAAACTAATCACACGGGATGTCTGGGTGGCTCAGCGGTTGAGCACCTGCCTTCAGCCCAGGGCGTGATCCTAGTGTCCCAGGATCGAGTCCCACATCGGGCTCCCTGCATGGAGGCTTCTTTTCCCTCTGCCTGTGTCTCTGCCTCTATCTGTGTCTCTCATGAATAAATAAATAAATAAAATCTTAAAAAAAACTAATCAGAGGAGCAGACTGAACAGTACTCGAGGCTAAGGCTATTTTTTTAAAATATTTATTCATGAGACACACACACACACACACACACACACACACACACACACACAGAGAGGCGCAGAGACACAGGCAGAGGGAGAAGCAGGCTCCATGCAGGGAACCCGATGTGGGACTTGGCGCTAAACCGCTGAGCCACCTGGGCTGTCAGAGGCTAAATGCTCTGTAAATAGTAGTTTCAACCTGAAGCCAGGTGGGGAGGATCAGGATCCTAAAAAGGAAAATCACCAGGAAGTTTCTCTAGGGAAATAAAGAGAAAAAAATTCTAAGCGTAGGAAATACTCCTTTTCTCTGTCCCTACACACCTCTTGTTCACTTGCAAACATTTACACTGGAGTTTATTAACCCTGGATGTACACAGAAATCTAAGAAGCTTTGAAAAAAAAGTACCTGGGTCCTAGCACCAGAGATTCAGATTAAATGTGGACTAGGGTGCAGCCTCGACATCAGGAATTTTAAAATTCCTCAGGTTCCAATATGCAGCCAAAATTAGGAACCACTGATTTAGGCTCTTTCTGCACAAGGATCAACTCAGTAAAGTAGGAGCACTACAGGCAATTGAAAGGATAATAGTGATCTACCTCAGCTCTCAGGAGCTCTTGGTGTCCTTGTTTCTGTCTTTTCTTTCTCTTTCTAATTATATAATGTCATCTTTTCTTTTACCTGACTTTGGATCCTTTTGTTTGGACCTTTTAAACTTTTTTTCTGACTTGGTGTGAATTGTACTGCCTGATACTAACTTCTGTTAGTATCTGCTCTGGCCCTCACCCTTGCTAATGTGCTCCTTTAAGCTTGGTTACAGCTTTCTCAACCACTTCTGCTTACGAGGATCATATATTGTGTTTGCTACCCATGGCCCAAAGGTGGCAAATATTAATCAAAAGAAACAAGAGGAAGACCAGAAATCAGGAGTGGAGACAGAGTGGGAGGGAACATCAAAGAGTTAAACTTTTGACTCCAACTGTATAATTGCTATCTCACAATTTCCTGAAATTAGAATATAATTTAGTTGTGTGTACTAATTAATACTGAATTTGAAGGGATGTAAGTGGAAGAAAGGTAAGTAAAAAGTGTTTCTACATTGAATATGACAAAGAGGGGTGGGTGCCTGGATGGCTCAGTTGGTTAATCATCTGCCTTCGACTCAGGTCATGATCTCTGAGTCCTGTGATAGAACCCTGAGTAGGGCTTCTTGCTCACTGAGGAGTCTGCTTCTCTCATTCTCTCCCTCTGCCCCCCTCCCCTACTTGTTCTCTGTCAAATAAGTAAAATCTTAAAAAAAAAAAAAAAGTAATATGACAAAGAATAATAATGCTAAGGAAATGATGAGAAATTATAGATGATACTATAATTCCTATAGAATATCCATTAAAAAATAATGCAAGTAGAGGAATTAAATTACATGTTAAAAAATGTTTAACCCAAAAGAAAGCAGGAAAGGAGGAAAAGACACAGATGGGACAAATCATAAACAGGTAGCAAAATGGTAGAATTAAGTTCAACCATATCAATAATTACATTAAATGTAAAAGAGACACTCCAAATAAAACTGTGAGACTGAATAAAGAAGCATGACCCAACTATATGTAAAAGACTCATACTTTAAATACAGAAACACAGGTTGAAAGTTCAAAAGATAGATTCATAGTGAAAACACTAATCATGAAAAAGCTGTAGTGGATATATTAATATCAGATAAAATAGAATTCAAGAACAGGGGTGTCATAGATACATAAGGACATTCTATAATGATAAAATAGTCAATTCATCAAGATTAGGAATTATTATAATCTAGTTGCGAGCTGCATTCTAGTAACACATGTTTCTCAGAGTAAAGTATAGTGCACTGACCTTATGCTTTCACACATACTTTTTTTTTTTTCACACATACTTTTGAGATAGCTTCTAACTTCCTTACATTAGATGCTAGTTGCATGATCTCAGAGGTTGTGAGGTTGAGCCCTGTGTCAGGCACTGTGCTCAGCAGGGAGTCTGCTTGAGGATTCTCTCCCTCTGCCCCTCCCCCCACTAATGTGTGCTTGCACACTCTATCTAAAATAAGTGGATGGGGGCACCTGGATGGCTTAGTGGTTGAGCATCTGCCTTTTGCTCAGGTTGTGATCCTGGGGTCCTGGGATTGAGTCCCACATCTGGCTCCCTGCAGGGAGCCTGCTTCTTTATCTGCCTATGTCTCTGCCTCTCTTTCATGAATAAATAAATAAAATCTGTGTTTCTTTTGAATAAATAAATCTTAAAATGATGAATCTTTTAAGAAATTTAATGTTCCACTCTTAGAAGTTGATAGAACATCTAGACAGAAAATATTAAAGATCCAGAAAAGCTGAACAACACTGCCTACCATCTTGAGCTGATGGGGGGCATAGAATACTTTATAGAATGCACATGGAACACAACAATTTTCAGAGTGTGTATCCCTTCAAGGGCACATGGAATGTTCACCAAGTTAGGTTATACACTGGGCCTTAAGGCAATGCTCAGTAAATTCAAAGAGAATATTCTCTAGTACATTTAATGACAGTAGAGATCAATAAAATAAGGTAGGAAATCCCCAAATATTTGGAAATTAAATGCCATACCTCTAATTAACCCAAGTCAAAAATTTTAAAGGAATTTTTTTTAAAGGAATATGGGTTGAAATAATATACTCTTTGCAACGGAATTGATCTAGATACCATTAACAGGTAATGAGGGAAAAAGCCTCAACTTCCTTAGAAACTAAGAAAAACACCATTAAGTAACCAAAGAGAAAAGAAAAATAGAAATTGAAAAACATTTTTGTTTTTTTTGTTTGTTTTGTTTTTTAATTTTTATTTTATTTTATTTTATTTATTTTATTTTATTTATTTATTTATTTTATTTTTATTTATTTTATTTATTTTATTTTATTTTTTATTTTATTTTATTTATTTTATTTTATTTTATTTTATTTATATTTTATTTTATTTTATATTTTATTTTATTTTATTTTATTTTATTTTATTTTATTATTTTATTTTATTTTATTTTATTTATTTTTTATGATAGTCACACACAGAGATAGAGTGGCAGAGACATAGGCAGACGGAGAAGCAGGCTCCATGCACCAGGAGCCCGACGTGGAATTCGATCCCCGGTCTCCAGGATCGCACCCTGGGCCAAAGGCAGGCGCCAAACCCCTGCGCCACCTAGGGATCCCTGAAAAACATTTTTGACTGAATAATAATGAAGATGCAATATATCCAAACTTGTGGGATACAACTAAAGCAATGTATAGAGAGAAATCTCATCCATTACACTACCTAAAATTAGAAAAGGTCAAAAATCCATCATATCAATTTCTATTGAAAGCCTAAAGGTGGAAGCAAATTAAAGTAGAAGGAAATATAAAGAGCAGAAAAATTTAATTACAAAACAGATACACAATAGAAAGCATCAACAAAGGCAAAGGTTGATACTTTGTGGCTACTTTTTACAAAACAAAACAAAACTAGAAGAACACACAAGAAAATTACATGTGGAAGTCGGAGGGAATGAAGTGAATGGAGTAGGACAGAGTGCCACCCTTCACTGTATTTTGTTTTGACTTCTGAGCCTCTCAAAAAAAATTCTTAAAGATTTTATTTTAGAGAGAGAGAGAGATGGAGCAGAAGGTGAGGGAGAAGTAAAAAATCTCAAGCAGACTCCACACAGAGTGCAAAGCTGATGCAGGGCTTGATCCCAGGACCCCAAGATCATGACCTAAACCAAAACCAAAGGTCAGATGTTCAACTGACTGAGCCACCCAGGTGCCCTTCAAAAATTTTTAATACCGGAAACCCTGGGTGGTGCAGCGGTTTAGTGCCTGCCTTTGGCCCAGGGCGCGATCCTGGAGACCCGGGATCGAATTCCCACATCAGGCTCCCGGTGCATGAAGGCTGCTTCTCCCTCTGCCTATGTCTCTGCCTCTCTCTCTCTCTCTGTGTGTGACTATCATAAATAAATAAAAATTAAAAAAAATTTTAATACCCTTCCAGGGCTATTCCAAGCCATATTGGGTCCTGAGGCAAAAAGAAACATATGTGCACCTATATACACTTGTCAAAATATCTTCCCATGTTTTGAACCAGATTAGAAAGTTAATAAAAGCCATATATATATATATATATATATATATATATATATATAATTTTTTTTTTTTAATGACTATAGGGGCACCTGGCTGGCTCAGTCAGTAGAACATGTGACTCTTGATCTCTGGATTGGAAGTTCAAGCCTCTTGGGTGTAGAGTTTGCCTAAAAAAATAAATAAAAATGAAAAAAAAATGACTACACATAGTCCAAAGCACACCATTGTCAACCTGTACAAAGCAGGATGTGATGACTTCATGGCTCAGGAGCCATGAGTTAATTGGAAATAACTTCCCAGTGCACAATAGCCCTGGGTCATAAAATGAGCAAACAACAGCTTGTCTTATTTAAAATTTCGATATTTTGTTTTTCATGATTTTTTTGCATTAATTTTTTTTAATATTTTTTTTCAATTTTTATTTATTTATGATAGTCACAGAGAGAAAGAGAGGCAGAGACACAGGCCGAGGGAGAAGCAGGCTCCATGCACCGGGAGCCCAATGTGGGATTCGATCCCGGGTCTCCAGGATCGCGCCCTGGGCCAAAGGCAGGCGCCAAACCGCTGCGCCACCCAGGGATCCCTTGCATTAATTTTTAAAAAGATTTATTTATTTGAGGGGAAGAGGGGCAGAGAGAGTTCCATGCCCACTCTGTGTGGAGCCCAACAGGGGGCTTTGACCCACAATGCTGACATCATAACCTGAGCCAAAACTAAGAGACTGTGACTCAACAGAGTGCACCACCCTGGTGCCCCTTTTAAAAAGATTTTTAAAGTAATCTCTACACCCAACATGGGGCCCATACTCGCACCCTGAGATCAAGAATCACATGCTCTCCTGATTGAGCCAGTCAGGCACCCCTTCATTAATTTTGATTTAGAAAATATTGTATTAAAACATTATTTCTCTTGATTACTGAATTTTTTGGTGCTCTCTTAAGTTCTGCACCCAAGGTAAATGTCTCACTTGCCTGCACCTAATCTCTGCCCTGAACACATTATATGGGATCATCTGAAGGTGGGAGAGCTAGAATGGAGAAGATTCAGTGGTTTTCATCATGTCCAAGGAAACCAAAGACTTTGTGGACATATTTATTTAAAAATTAATTAAAAGACTGTAAAGTTATTGGTAGATTTTAGGAAATTCTAAAACTTCACTTTCACTTTTTAAACTCGGAATCACAACCTGGAGTGACTGGTCAATTTGGGTCTTCGTCTTTGTGACAGAGGAAACCATTTGCTACCCAATCTCACTCCTGGATTTTCCATTTGGGGTCTGGAAGCTACATCTCAGGGGCCCTCCAAAACCCAATATCCAACTACAGCTGCCAAGCTTATCTTCCTCTCCCTGCTTGGATTGGGGATTTCATGTGGTGCTATCTATGCCCATGACAAGATTTCTGGGACTGTATAAATTTTCCCATGTGAGTGATTTGAACACTCATTTTCATTTTATCACCTCTTACCTACCAACTTGACCAACTTGCAGTTTCAACCCAAAGTCACAGTACAGCCCGCACTCAAAATGTAAACCAGCATACAGGCATTCCTCCCAATTCAGCAAACATTTTCCTGTGACCCACTTTTGTCATCTGTATGATGAGGAAAAGAAGAGCACCTACTTCACAGGATTGTTATGTGGAATCTGTAAATTAATTCATGTAAAGCACATGAAATACTCCCTGGCACACAAAGAAATCCTCCATAAATGCAAGATATTATCTATTAGTTTTGGTCACTAAATAAACTTTTTTTTTAATATGGATTTTTAAAAATTTTTATTTACTTATGATAGTCACACACACACAGAGAGGCAGAGACACAGGCAGAGAGAGAAACAGGCTCCATGCACCAGGAGCCCGACGTGGGATTCGATCCTGGGTCTCCAGGATCGCGCCCTGGGCCAAAGGCAGGCGCCAAACCGCTGCACCACCCAGGGATCCCCTAAATAAACTTTTAATAAAAATATGTGAGTGATTTTAAGGGAGTGCCACCATTGGCAAAGAAATAAAATGCTTCATTCGGATAACCAGACAAGTGATTGGTAATAACTTTATTCATAGTTTCAAGGAAGAAATGAAAAATTGTTCAGAGTAATGGGAATGAACTGAGAGCCATGGTGAATTACTTAAATCATTTAATCTGAGTCTAGTCCCTCCTGAGAATGATATACTATACATTATTGCATATATTTCACATGTATACATATTTGCTGTGTACAAGTGTTCATATGAAAATCATGTATATTGTGTTTTTTGGATAAGGTCAAGGATTTTACAGGAATCTTAAAAATTTTTTAAAAAGGAATAATTCTGAAGTCATTTGATTTATCTTACCATCTAATTTCAGAACCTACCCTCCACCTCTATTTTTTCACAATAAATAGAATATTTGGGGAATAATAAGATAACTGTTTTGGCTGGATAATGACACAAAAGCATGATTTGTATTGAGAGGATCCTGAACATTAGGATAGGAAATAGGGGACTTTATTTTGAGGCCTTAGTTATTTAATAATTTTTTTCCCTAAGTAGTGGGATGACAATGGTGAAATATCATACAGTAGAACACCTGTTTCCCAGAATTTCTAGGGACATACCTATTCCAAATCTGCAAAGGCATAATCATAATTGTTTCAGCTTCAACATCTTCTGGGTACACTTTTTGGCTTTTCTTCCCAATATATGAATTAAGGGTACAATATTGCAATGCACCATCTTGAAATGGTTATAACTTGCTGAAAAAATAAAATCGCCCCAACGATCAGAATATATGCATTACTGAGCAAGCCAGCTATAAGGTTATTACAATTGTTCATTGTGATATATACCATCTTGTCCATGTCAGGTGGACAGAGCCATTGTGACATCAACTGTTGGTCACATTCCACTTTCAGATTTACCATCTCCTTGCTCCATATGCCATGGGAAATCTTTCTTTTTTTTAATTTTATTTTTTTTTTAATTTTTTAATTTTTATTTTTTTGGAAATCTTTCTTAAATTATTTTGATCACATGATATTCTTTAATGGGTGATTATCGAGAAAACCCTTTTATTTTTTAAATTACATTTATTCATTTAAGTTATCTCTACACCCAATGTAGGGCTTGAACTCATAACCTCAAGATGAAGAGTTGCATGCCCCTCTGACTGAGCCAGCTAAATGATCTGAAAAAAAAAATCCTTTTAGAAATATACTTTTATTTGGCTACTTTCTGTATTTAAATTGCCACATTCAAAGTAAATAAATCCTCTGTATTTTTTTTTTTTTAAAGTAGGATCCATGTCTAGCATGGAGCCCAACATGGGGCTTGAACTCACAATCCTGAGATCAAGATCTGAGCTGAGGGCAGCTCAGGTGGTTCGGCGGTTTAGTGCCACCTTCAGCCCAGGGTGTGATCCTGGAGACCCCGGATCAGGTCCGTGTTGGGTTCCCTGTATGGAGCCTGCTTCTCCCTCTGCCTGTGTCTCTGCCTCTCTCTCTGTGTGTGTCTCTCATGAATAAATAAAATCTTAAAAAAAATATATCTGAGCTGAGATCAAGAGTCAGATGCTTAACTGACTGAGCCACTCAGGTGCCCCTAATTCTTTTGTATTCTTGATAGTCCAGGGATGGACTGACCAATTTACAGAGAAATGGCTGTTTAAGAAAAAACAGCACTTGTGAAATGAATGAAATGGCTCCAAGCAGCTAATGTAGCTATGCACTGAAAGTCATCTGTTGTTTGGAATCAATAGATTTTGCATTGTTTCTACTACACTATAACAATGCCTCTTGACATTCGAATATGTAGCTAATGTGGTTCCACATCCCTCAGGTCCCATCCCTTCCTCCCACAGACCTGCGTGAGAGGTAAGTGGTGGTCGTAATCAGAGGTGGAGAGGGCTGTACTGGTTTCTCAAAGATCTAAAAGGGGAGGGGGTGCATGGAAGGCAGATGAAGTGAGTGTGTTGTTGGGGTTGGGCCATTTCACACCATGTTCTAATTTTTACCAAAAGAAAGTTCACTTAGAAAACAATAATAATTTAACAAGTTATCAACTTTTTGACTATTTTTATAAACGTATGTGGAGCTGTGTTTGCCTAGGCCCTTTTACTTGTGCCAGTTTTACATTATTATGTTGTCAATTAATAAATGTTTCTAAATAATAAATGAAGCTTTAATCAAACATTCAAATAAAATATTTGCATGAAATCTAATTCAAATCATGTTTTGACTGGTTTAAATTTAACTGTAATTTGAGGCTACCCCTGCCTTTGTGCCATCTCCAAATCTATTACACTCTTTAACCAAGACTTAGCTGTATTTAAAAGATTAATGTGGCACCAGGATTTAGGGTAAAATATGTGAGTGAAAAAGAAGCAGCAAGCAGATAAAGAAGCAACTGTAATACATCAGGAGCAACTTAAACCAAAGTTACTACAGTAACACAGTTGGGGCAACAGAAAGAGGGAAAAATTATGAAAGAAATTATACATGAATTATTAGCAGAACTTGTGAAATTTATGGAAGCTTAAAGATATGAGATTCAGGGACACCTGGATGGCTCAGAGGTTGGGTGCCTCTCTTTGGCTCAGGGCGTGGTTCTGGGGTCCCAGGATCGAGTCCTGCATTGGGCTCCCCCCAGGGAGCCTGCTTCTCCCTCTGCCTGTGTCTCTGCCTCTCTTTCTCTGTGTCTCTCATGAATAAATAAATCAAATCTTTCAAAAAAAGAGATACGAGATTCAAAATAACCTTGATGTTCTAAGCTTAGGTACACAAGGTACCACTGAGGCAAATAGGGAAATTAGGTTAGGATGTCAGCTTTTTAAAAAGATTTTATTTATTCACAAGAGACACACAGAGAGGCACAGGCACAGGCAGAGGGAGAAGAGGCTCCCTGTGGGGAGCCTGATGCAGGACTCAATCCCAGGACTCTAGGATTATGCCCTGAGCCAAAGGGCAGATGCTCAACCACTGAGCCACCCAGGTGCCCCAGGATGTCAACTTTGAAGAAACAGACAAATAAATGGAAAAGTCTGACAAGCGTTGTGGGATAGAGAGAATGGAATCTGTGTTCCTACAATAAAGCAGGAAATGAAATGGTTAACTTGGAATACCACTACTGCAAGTCAAACTCTCCTATTTGGTGGTTGTCTTTAGATTCCAAGGAAAGTTCAACCCCCAATTCTAACTTAGAAACCTATTATATTTCCTTTTAAAGTTTTTATTCATTTATTCATGAGAGACAGGGAGGCAGAGGCAGAGGCAGAGGGAGAGGCAGGCTCCCCACAAAGCAGGGATCCTGATGTAGGACTCTTGTCTTAGGACCCTGGGATCATGACCTGAGCTGAAGGCAGATGCTTAACTGACTAGCCACCCCGGTGCCCGACACCTATTATATTTCTATCAACTAAATCCATTTGCATCCTAAGAGCCTTCTGAGTATACTGCATAAAGCAGAGGTCCTCACATTTTAGCAGACATATGGATCACCTATAGTGTTTGAAAAAATTCACTCTCCTGGGCTTCTCCTCCAGAGATTCTGATCCAGCAGATTTGGCTTGGGACTGGTGGATCTGCATTGTAATACGTATCTCAGATACGTGATGCAGATGACTGACCACAACGTAAAACACTATTGAAAAGTCTACAAATGTGTGAGCACAAAAGAAAAGAAATAGTTTTCCAATGATAAATCATCTCATTTCTGAAGACCATTTGCATAGAGAAGCTAAGATTCTAAAGCTCTATTTCCATCAGTCCTTAGAGTTCTTAGGCTCTATCTTCTAAACTGTCTGTCCCTTAGTGTCAGAAATATGTTTGCCTAGGGGATCCCTGGGTGGCTTAGCGGTTTAGCGCCTGCCTTCCGCCCAGGACATGGTCCTGGAGTTCCGGGATCAAGTCCCACATCAGACTCCCTGCATGGGGCCTGATTCTCCCTCTGCCTGTGTCTCTGGCTCTCTCTCTCTCTCTCTCTGTGTCTCTCATGAATAAATAAATAAAATCTTAAAAAAAAAGAAGTATGTTTGCCTTTACTCTTGGGAATTAAACTCTAAGAGATGTGCTCTAGTTGAACCTAGATTACACTATCCCCTCCTCTGAGAAGTTTAGGGAGAAATTATTTCCAAGGGCTGAGAATTGCCCTGCCTTTATTTAGAGAGTAAGTAAACTGGAGAAAACAATTTACATATACATTACAATTTGTTTTTTTTAAACCATTTTGTTTTTTTAAAAAAGATTTTATTTATTTATTCATTCAGAGAGAGCGAAGAGAGAGGCAGAGACACAGGCAGAGGGAGAAGCAGGCTCCACGCAGGAAGCCCGCCCGATGTGGGACTCGATCCTGGGTCTCCAGGATCACACCCCAGGCTGCAGGTGGCGCTAAACCGCTGCGCCACCGGCGCTGCCCCTGTAAGGAATTCCTAATTATCATTTCCACCTCCAAGTCCTGGGAGAACACAGAAAACAACAAAGTACTGCTAAGGGCATCAACTTCAAAGGTCATTGTGAGGTTTCTTAACAGCATGAGTTTTTACCACATCTATGTGAGACCCCCAGTAAGTGATATAAGGCGGGGGGGGGGCGGGGAGGGAGATATGGATTAGAAATAATGTCCAAGGGATCCCTGGGTGGCGCAGCGGTTTGGCGTCTGCCTTTGGCCCAGGGCGCGATCCTGGAGCCCTGGGAAATCCCACGTCGGGCTCCTGGTGCATGGAGCCTGCTTCTCCCTCTGCCTATGTCTCTGCCTCTCTCTCTCTCTGTGTGACTATCATAAATAAATAAAAATTAAAAAAAATAATGTCCAAGAAAATAAAGTTAACATGTCCCAGATCATCAGCATATTTAGATCTAAAATCATAATTCTGGGCTTCTCAGAATTCCTTAATCAAAAGCATCCTCTCAGGTACAAAGACAACATTAAGACATTTAGGGAAGAGAATTTTGGAAGTAAGTGGCCTGGTCAAGACTAATTATCATGGACACTGGAGAAGCCAAATTTTGTACAAAAATGGAGCACCTATAAGGACAGTTCATGAGTGTTTTGATACAGACTTAACAGTACTTATGCTATCTACAGCATTGCCCACATTCTTTAAGACCTGAGTTCTTGGGATAATGGAAGTAGCCCCTCCAAAAATGGGGCATATGCAAAAAAAGGGGAAGCATGTGCACAGGACAGAACCATCCAACCCTGGCAAGTGAGAAACTAAATGGTCAGGCTTCCAAGAGGTTACTCAATACTAGGAAAAGGCATCTATTTTCCTTCCAGCATGCCTGTTGGCTGCTGCTCTTACCCCCTGGTTTGAAAGAGTATGATTATAGAATTGTAATAGCAAAATTAACCCAAATCCTCACAAGATTGTAGTAAGTAAGCCAGTTCCCTCTTCTGGTCTGTCAAGTTCAACAATACAGCACTCCTGAATGGATAGGAGGCAGTAAATAGCCTTCCCTGCCAGGCACTTGCTTGATGGTGCCTGAGATGAATGGGGGTGAAACTACAAGAATAATCCCATCATCCAGGACCAAGAGGTCCTCTTATTGGATGGAAATATACATGAATCAGCTTTCAATCTCCTGTAGAGAACAAGTTAAGGGTACATGAAATAGCTTGGCCTTTAGAGAATGCAGGCTTTGGGGAAATTGCTCCTTCTCCGAGAAGCACATGCCAAGATGGGATGAAACATGCAAGCATTTTATCAGGAGACATGCCTGTGAGAAAGGAAATAGAGGGAGTGTCTTAAAGCTGTGGAGAGCCCAAGATGAAAGACATCCCTGTGTGAAGGAGGGGAGAGAAGGTCAGTGGAAGCATTATGCTGCCCTGCAGGTTAAGGAAAATTCAGCCAAGTCCTCAGGGAACCTCGAGCCAATGTTAGCTGACAAACAGTCCCAGACCTTCCAGGGATGGTTTGCCTTAGTGTCCACCTGCACTTAGTCAGTCAATGCCCAGAAGCAGTACCTATGAGGCATGTGGTGAGGCAGTTAGGGCCTCTGGCCAATTGTTCCTGTAGCAAAGGTCCTAAAGCACATCCCCATGGCCACTGCATGAGGCTTATGAGAATTTCCCAATGGAAACTTAAGAGTATTAATTTGTGAAGTGCCTGGCTGGCTCAGTCGGTAGAGTGTGCAACTCTTGATCTCAGGGTCATGAGTTTGAGCCCCATGTTGGGTGTAGAGATGACTTAAAATAAGTAAATAAACTTTTAAAAAAGAGTCTTAATTTGTAAAAATATAACAACAGAGTGTGTGGAAAGATACACAGGACAAACGACTACCGATTTAGGTAAGGCCATAGCCTCTAGCCCATATTGGATTTTCATTGCTAAGAAAACTTCATGGTATAGAAATATTGACCTGTCTTATGCAGTTATAGAGGATATTCCTCAAATAATGTGTTTTCCTTATTAACACACTGCAAGTTGGAACAACTGTGTTTTGGATCCAGGTATGTTTTCACTGTGACTGATTTCATATGTTTAAGAGAAAGCAGACAAAGTAGAATCTCCATTTAACCCAGTTAAACTCCTTTCTTGCTCTCTAATTCCAAAGACTGATGGCTGGAGGGATTACCAATGGTAATACGGAGGGACATATTCTTGCCCTCTCGGCCCTTAGTAGCAAGTGACCCACTAATTCTGCAGACCAGGAATCCAGGCTACCCCAGAGTCTGCTGATGGTTCTGCTCTCCGTAGTGGGAAGTCCAGAAGCAGGAACACATGGATTCCCACCAGTCTGCTAGTAGCAGACTGACCACAGAGGTATATGCATGGTGGTCCTCAAAAAGAGGACTACAGGACAGGAGAAAGAGTATTGACCTCTGGGTCTACTCACACAAACTTAGCTCCAAAACACATAAGGGAATCTGCTAAACTCCAATCCCCATCCCACCTCCAACCTGCAAGTGACCATGATTTACAGCTGTCCTGTACAACTGCATCTGAAGGGAAAGGAGGATCAGAGTTTTGGTACTGTCAGAAAATCTCTTCTGCAGCAGCAGGTTATAGGATCAGGAGCTACCATGATGTTTATGATACTTGGTGTGCTGGCACACACCTCGAGTGGCAGTACTATGAGCTGCACTCTGAATGCCTGGGGCTGAAGGCCACTGTGGGGAATGGTGTCAAGCCTGGGGCTGGAAACTCCATTGGACATGGACTCCCAAGTTTATCCCCAGCCACTTCAGACCTCGGACCATACCAGTGCGCACCAGAGGTTGGGGTCCTAGAGGGCATGATCAAAACTCTGGAAATCCTCTCAGAGCTGGAAAGCAGACAGATACTAGCTCCAGTAGTACAGGGTCCAGAAGGAAACATGGCACACTGAGGCTGATGTTTGAGAATGGCTTTAGCAGTAAGAATAAGCCAAACTGTCTAGTGGTTCAGGAAGCAAATTTCTGAGAAATCCTTATGGAAAATCGCTGGGGGTTGAAGACTGGTATAGGCAGCAGCTCATGGTTGACTTGGGACATGTGCTGCATGGGTTTGATACATGTGGAGCCAACGAGGGATCAAAGGGACAGAGCCTGTGGCTAAGACCAAAGTAGTCAGTAGTTAAGAGTGAAACTGAAGGGCATGCCTGGCTGGCTCCATTGTTAGAGCATGTGACTCTTGATCTCAAGGTCGTGAGTTCGAGCCCTGCATTGGGTGTGGAGCCTACTTTTACAAAAGAATAAAACTAAAATGCCAGGGCAAAGATGTTAGCATAAGGCTGAACACAGGTGACTCATAACAGAAACCTGGAGAGAGAGAGATTAAGAGTAGAGTCTGGAGGCACCTGGCTGGCTCAGTTGGAGGAGCTCATGACTCTTAATCTCAGGGTTGTGAGTTCGAGCCCCACATTGTGTGTAGAGATTACTTTTTTTTTCTTATGGAAAGCTGTTTATTGTAAAATAATTTACAAACATCTTGCTGTCTTTAGTAGTTTAAACAACGGACCAACAATTTCTTCTGATGAGGACAGCAGTAAGCTAAAAATAAATTCAGTGTCTGTATTTTCCTTCTTTACCTCTTATCTGAGGATGAAACTTGGTTTTCATTAATCCAGAGCTGCTGCACCAGAGATGATTTCAATCAACTCTTTCGTGATGACAGCCTGGCAGGTGCGAACATCAAAGTCAGTTTGTCAATCATCTCAAAGTGTTCTTGCTGGGCAGCCCGGCTGGCCCAGCGGTTTAGCATCACCTTCAGCCCAGGGCCTGATCCTGGAGACCCGGGATCGAGTCGCACGTCGGGCTCCCTGCATGGAGCCTGCTTCTCTCTCTACCTGTGTCTCTGCCTCTCTCTCTCTCTCTCTCTCTCTGTTTCTCATGAATAAATAAAATCTTTAAAAAAAAGAAGAAGCGTTCTGCTAGCATTGTCCATGGCCGTCCTCCTGGCGCTCGGCTCACTAGTGGTGGATTCCTTTAGAGGATAGTAAATGATGTTGGCCAAATTGTATTCTTGGTAATTCTGCAGCACATCAACATCAGTATCATCATAGGTACTCATGCTCTCAGCACTTGCAACGGTTTCTTTCTTTCTTTCTTTTTTTAAGATTTATTTATTTATTAATGAGAGAGAGAGAGAGAGAGAGAGAGAGAATGAGGGCGCGGCAGAGACACAGACAGAGGGAGAAGCAGGCTCCATGCCGGGAGCCCGAGGTGGGACTCGATTCCGGGTCTCCAGGATCACGCCCTGGGCTGAAGGTGGCGCTAAACCGCTGAGCCACCTGGGCTGCCCGCTTGCAACGCTTTCAGGAGAAAAGATGGGCTTTTCTTCTGTCTTGCAGTAGATCACAGACCTGAACCAATTAAAGATGATAGACCCTTCATCAAATTCATATCCAGAATTCAGCAGTTCCAGGGCAATGATGGACGCATCTCCAAAAGTAGGAGTTTTTCTTCCTCCTTCTTTGAAGGACACCAGAAACTGGTCAGAGTGAGTCCTATGAGGTATACCCCTGATTTTATCACCAATTCCAACAAGCATAACTTCTTTCCTGGCTGCTTTGAATGTGGCCACCTCATTTTTCATCTGTTTAGCAGCCGAGGAATGAATAGCACCACAGAGCCCTTGATCTGAGGACATGCTGATAAGAAATGTTTCTTATTGTCTTCAGGCACCTTAATATCAGCTTTTTCATACAGGGCCAAAGATCCTATTCCATACACTCGAGCTGGTTTCAGCTCTCTCTAGGCTCGGGCATATTTTGCTGTGCTACCATTTTCATAGACTTGGTGATTTTCTGGATGTTTTTGATGGACTTTAGTCATCTGGTAATATCTTTTAGAGTTGCCATATTTTGAATTTGGCTCCATCGCGGCTCCACGGCCCAGGCAGAGAGCCCGTTGACACCAGCCCGAGAGAACATGGTGGTACTGGCCCCAGGCCGAGATTACATAAATACATAAATACATACATACATACATAAACAAACAAACAAACTAACTAACTTTAAAAAAAAAAGAGTAGAGGGCAGCCTGGGTGGCTCCGCGGTTTAGCGCCGCCTTCCGCCCAGGGTGTGATCCTGGAGACCTGTGATCGAGTCCCATACCAGGCTCCCTGCATGGAGCCTGCTTCTTCCTCTGCCTGTGTCTCTGCCTCTCTCTCTCTCTGTGTGTGTCTGTCATGAATACATAAATACAATCTTAAAAAAAAAGAGTAGAGTCTAGAGGGATGTCTTGTGCAGAAGCATAGATTCAAACACTTTATAGAGTAAGTGAGGGAGCTACAAAGCAAGCTCTGCCAGGATAAAGAAAGACACAAAGATTGGTCAATCCCAGGGATGGATCAGTTATTAAAATCACCAAGTTCAAGGAAGTGGGACAAATTCTAGTAGGATCCAGTTATTACAAG
Source organism: Canis lupus dingo (assembly GCF_003254725.2). NCBI lineage: Eukaryota > Metazoa > Chordata > Mammalia > Carnivora > Canidae > Canis > Canis lupus. Next base: position 9,901,213 of record NC_064248.1, on the reverse strand, counting down.
GAAAAATCCAGCCTTCTGAATCTTTCTCCTATGTGTTTCCTTTTTTTCCCTCAGATTTTATTTAATTAATTAATTTACTTGAGAGACAGCAAGAGAGAGGGAGAGCATGCACAGAGGGAGAAGAAGAAGCAGACTTTCCACTGAGCGGGGATCCCTGACAGGAGGCTTGATCCCAGGACCCTGAGATCACAACCTGAACTGAAGGCAGACACATAACCGACTGAGCCACCCAAGCACCCCAAGACATTTGTTTTAAACAAATGTTACTGGATAATTTTGTTGGAAAAATGTTAAATTTAAATCCATAACTTCTACCACATATCAGGTTAAACTCCAAATAGATCAGAGAGTTATGTATTAAAGAGGCAGAAGAAACAGAAGTAGCAGAAAGGAGAACCCTGAGGACGGAAGGGATGAGAAGGGCGGGAGAGGAGGAAGAAGAAACCAAAAACATGATGAACTCATTTCTAATCTGGGAACAGAGATGTATTTCTAATGATGTCTCAAAATCCAAAGTCTATACCTCAAGAGGAAAGCATTCACATACAATTATAGACAGTTCACTCACAAAATACAAATGAAATTGTAAAAAAAAAAAATGTAGTGGAGGAATTTTAAAAAAGAGTTGGTTTTACTGAATGATTCATGAATTGGGCACCATCCCAACCAGCAACAGAATGGAGCTTCAGAGGGCTACAGAAGGAAAGGTTTTGAAAGGCAGAGAGGATGTGGGACAAGGAAGTCATAAGTGAAAAAAAACCCAAAAACCTTCTAGCAAGATAACCTTCATTTGGGGGACAACAGAACCTGTTAGAAGCATTGCTTCATTCCTGCTGACCAGAATATTCCAGACTGACAGGTTAGGATGACATTCCTGGGAAGGTCAAAAAAAAAAATGAGGTCAGGTATTAAATCTTGGTATGGTGTTGTAGGTTTGAGATAGGGACGCTGAAGGACTCCATAAAAATCTGCTTACCTGCTTTTTTTTTTTTTTTTTTCTCCTTTACCTGCTTTTATTCTTGCTAGGACCTGCACCTCCATCCCACTCCACACAGGCCTCAGAATGTCCTCCTTGTAAGGGACAAAGAGCTAATGATTTCTTTAGAATAGATAACAACTAAGGAAGGACAGGTGAGAATGACCAGAGGAAGCCTTTGTAGAGGCCACTTTTAGGCAAACAGGCTTGAGCGATGGATTGGAGAAAGGGCCTATGGCAACCCCCTGGCTGAACTCAGGCCCATCAGACAACCCACCTGAGAATATCCACTGGCCCTAATTTACCAATGGGCTACTTATGACCTGGCACAGACAGTTAACAAAAAAGGGGAAATTGCCCTATGTTGCCACATCTCCCCACCTTCCCCCTTTAAAAACCACCCCCATCCACTGTCTCCTGACAGCCTCTGCTTTCCTATAGTGCCCACTGTTCCCTTGAGGTGTATTCAACAAACTTCTAGTTCCTTTGTTTTGCCTCAGGCGAATTCTTTTATGGCCCCTGTCCCAGGCTTCCACATGATCTTCGCCCCACATTTGGGGGCCCCTATCTCATTGGACAGACACTTCTTTAGACACCACAGCCATTATATGCACATTCCAGACCATGGCACTCGACATCTCGAAGCCAAGGCCCCTGGCTCCAGACTTTGTTCTGACCCCTTCCTAGATGCCTAAGGGGACATGTTCACCAGACCACTGTCCTCAGTAAAAACCCACAGACCCTGAATAAAAATGAGTCTCCCTCCTTTCCTTTCTGATTCTCCCACTCTACCTGTACTCTCTCTACACCTTCAGTAAACTCTGCTTTCACTTCCTGCTGGCTTGTGTTTCATTTCTATCCTACATGCAGCCAGGGAACCCATGGCTGGTCTTGAGGGACCCCCTCTGGGTCCCTGGACTTGGCCTGCTGTTGATATCAGGTTTAACTCAAGTGACTCCATTTGGGGCCTGTTGCTTTTTTTTCTTCTTCCCTTTTTTTTTTTTTTTTTTTTGTTTAGATTTTATTTAATTATTTTGGGGGGGAATCCTTGAGTGGCTCAGCGTTTTAACGCCTGCCTTTGGCTCAGGGTGTCATCCTGGAGTCCCGGGATCAAGTCCCACGTCGGGCTCCCTGCATGGAGCCTGCTTTTCCCTCTGCCTGTGTCTCTGCCTCTCTCTCTCTCTCTCTCTCTCTCTCTCTCGTCTATCATGAATAAATAAATAAAATCTTAAATTATTTGGGGGGGGAAGGGGCTGAGGGAGAGGAAGAGAGGATCTCAAGCAGGCTCCCCACTGAGCACACAGCCAATGCAGGGCTCAAACTCGTGACCCTGAGATCATGACCTGAGCCAAAATCAGGAGTCGGTCGCTCAACCAACTGAGCCACCCAGGCACCTCTGTTGCTTCTTTTTAATAGAATTGAAGTATATGAAAATTTTAAGTGGATTTGTAATAAAGGAAATGCATACTAGAACTATTCTGAGTTTCCTCTTCTGGCCATGATGCAGTTACTAAGACTGGACTTACTGAACTCATTGTAAAAAACTATAAAACCAGACACAACATACAAGAAGATGTTTTTAAGATTGGAGACAAAAGGAATACAGACCTGTGATCCCTGAAAAAAAGGCATCTTTTATGCCACAGTGCAGAGGATGAAGAGTCTAAACAGACCATAGCAGGCTCTGTAAGATGAGGAGACAGAGATTTGAATTCAAGGAGGTGGAGGCGGCGTGCCTGGGTGGCTCAGTTGGTTAAGCATCTGTCTTTGCCTCAGATTGTGATCCCAGGGTCCTGGCGCTCCCTGCTCAGCAGATGTCTACTTCTCCCTTTCTCTCTCCTTCCACCTCTCCCTCTGCTCATGCTTGCCCTCTCTCTTTCTCTAATACATAAATAAAATCTTAAAAAAAAAAATAAGGAGGAGGAAGTAGCTGGGATTTGGGTAGCAGAATCCTAGGGAGCCAAAAGCTACACAGAGAAAATCTCTAGAAATTTCTATAATGGGTCCTCTTGAATCTGTTCCTAGTAGAATCAAATGCCAGGCAAAGAATGACTAGGAAACTGTAAGCGAAATAATTCTAAGTTCACACAGAGCTAGGAGAGGCTCATGTCCTGACTGCCATAATTAGTAAAAGTATTAAACTAGCCCTAGAGGACATCAAGATTTTCTCAAGCTTTCAAGCTAAGGTCACATTCTTCTTGGGGTGACTCATCTTTACAAAGCTTCAAAACAAGCTTTGAAAGAGTCAAGTTGATCTGAAAGTAATATGAACTGTCTTAAAGAAAAAAATTTTATTCTAGTAAAATATATATAACATAAAATGTACCCTTTAAATCATTTTTAAGTGGACAGCTCAGTGGCTTAAGGACATTTACACTGTGTGCAACCATCACAACAGTACATCTCCAGAACTTTTTCCATCTTCCCAACCTGAAACTCTGTCCCCATTAAACATCAGTTCTCCACTTCCCACTTTCCTCAGCCCCTGGAAAGTGCCTTTCTACTCCCTGTCTCTATGAATTTGATTACTCTAGGTCCCTCACATAATTAGAATCATACAATATTTGTCCTTGTCTGTCAGGCCTATTTCACTTAGCATCACATACTCAAGGTTCATGCATGTTGCAGCATTTGTCAGATAATTTCCTTCCTATTTAAGGCTGGAAAACATTCCATTGTATGGAAACACCACAATTTGTTTATCCATTCATCTGTCCAGGACACTTGGCTTGCTTCTGTCTTTTGGCTGTTGTGACTAAAGCTATTATGAACATGAGTGTACAATTATCTGTTTGAATCACTCTGCTTTCATTTCTTTGGGGTATTCCCCCAGAAAAGGGATTTCTAGATGGTATGGTTCTAATGCTTTTAAAGGAAAACAACAAACTGTGGCACTCAGTGTAAAACTCATAATGTCTGGCATCCAATCAAAAACTAATAGGTATGTAAAGTATCAGGAAAATGTAATCCCAAACCAGGAAAATAATCAGTCCATAGAAGCAGATCCAAAAATGACAGACATTATGGAGTCAGGAGACAAGGACTTTAAGTGGAGTGGAGTGTGGGGATCTTACAACCCTGAGATCATGACCTGAGCTGAGATCAAAAGTAAGGAGTCGGATGCTAAACTGACAGGGCACCCAGGTGCCCCAGGAGACATGGGCTTTAAAATGATTATGATCAAGGACTTAAAAGAAAAAAAAAAAAAAAAGGACTTAAAAGAAACAAACATAGTGGGGTGGCTCAGTCAGTTAAGAGTCCAGCTCTTGATTTCGGTTCGGGTTATGATCTCAGGGTTGTGAGACTGAACTCCTAGTTGGGTGTGGAGCCTGCTTAAGAGTCTCTCTCTCTCTCTCCCTCTGCCTTTTCCCACTCATTCTCTCTCTCTACAAAAAGAAGGAGGGAAGGAAGGAAGGAAGGAAGGAAGGAAGGAAGGAAGGAAGGAAGGAAGGAAGGAAGGAAACACAAAAGACACAAATATAATGAAAAGAAAAATACAAGGTCATAAAAACAAATAGAACTTCTAGAGATTAAAAAAACATCTGAAAGTATCAGTGAACTTAATGAAAGAGTAGCAGTGGAAACTATTGTTTGTATGATTTACAGTTAGTAATCTCCTCCCTGTAGTAGTCCTTATCTCAAGCACTGGGAGATTGAAAATTCTCCTTTTCCATTCCCAATATGTTAGTATAGCCCTTTATCCTCCAGCTCTGTGTAGCTTCAGCTATCAGTAAATATCCTGAGAAGGAAACTACCTCTGAATTTGAGGTCCCCCATGTCTTCAATGTTGTCATGTTAGCACAGCCTAATTTTTCAAAGGCAAGCTCAACTGGTTTTTCCTGTATGAGATCAGCAGCCCTTTGCCTGGACCAAGCCCTAAATACTTTGAGTAACATTTAAATGTGTAATATTTGAAATTTAACAGTGCCTAGAACATTGTAGGCCCTCAGTAAATATTAAATGAATGAATGAATTTCATTTTATTTCCTGATTCTCTTAATTTTCCTTTAGAAGTTGAAACTGCTACAACAGAGTCACTGAATACCTGCGTTCATCTAAAGATGTTTAGAAACTGAAGGTTTTCTCCTTAATGCTTTAGGAACATTTACTGTGGCCGAGCATTGTTCTAAGCATACTAACTCATTTAATATGGTAGAGAATGAGCAGAAAGTGGCCCCCTCCTCTGTATTCCCCCCTTACCTGTGGGGGAATACATTCCAAGACTCTCAGTTGATGCCTGAAACTATGACTAGTACCAAACCTTATATACACTATGTTTTTTCCTGTACTTACACTCTTAAAATTTCACTTTTTTTCTTAACGTTTTATTTACTTGAGAGAGAGAGACAGAGACTGTGAGAGAGAACACAACCAGGGTGCAGGGGCAGAGGGAGAGGGAGAAGCAGACTCCCCGCTGAACAAGGAGCCTGACGGAGGACTTGATCCCAGGACCCTGGGAACATGAGGTGAGCTGAAGGCAGACGCTTAACCAACTGAGCCACCCAGGTGCTCCGATAAAGTTTCATTTATAAACTAAGTATGGTAGGAGATTAACAACGACGACAATAAAATAGACCGATTATAACAATATACTGTAATAAAAGCTATGTGAATATTGTTTCTTTATCTCTGTCTCTTAAAATATCTTTCTTTTAAATTAAATATTTTATTTATTCATGAGAGACAAAGAGAAAGAGAGAGACGCAGGCAGAGGGAGAAGCAGGCTCCATGGAGGGAGCCTGATGTGGGACTCGATCCCCGAACTCCAGGATCATGCCCTGAGTGGAAAGCAGAGCCTAACCACTGAGCCACCCAGGAGCCTTCTCAAAACATCTTATTGAACCATACTCACTCCATCATCACTTGTGATGATGTGAGATGATAAGATGCCTATATGATGAGATGAAATGAGGTGAATGATACTCGCTTTGTGATATAGCCTTAGGCTACTATTGATCTTCTTAGGATATGTCAGAAGGAGGACCATCTGCTTCTGGACCGCGATGGACCTTGGGTAACTGAAAGAGTTGAATGCAAAACGGAGGATAAGAGAGTATGAGTACTCAGAACAACCCTTAAGATTCATAGTACTAGTCTCCTTATTTTACATATATGGAAACTAACATACAGAGGAGTTAGTTTGTCCCAGGTCAAACACGTAGTATGGTGTTAGTAAAACAAACACCCCATCCCTCTTTCCCTCTGCGTCTGTTTCCAGTGTTTGGGCCAATGGAAATCAAGACTTAAAGGGCGATTTCACACAAGGGTTGTTGGTTTTTTTTTAATCTGTTACTTTTTTTTCTTTGCTAAACATATGGAATCCTATCAAAGCGTAGTCTTCCTATCAATTACAACTAATTGCCACTGATGGGATCCTTGGGTGGCTCAGCGGTTTAGCACCTGCCTTCAGCCCAGGGTGTGATCCTGGGGTCCCAGGATCGAGTCCCACATCGGGCTCCCTGCATGGAGCCTGCTTCTCCCTCTGCCTGTGTCTCTGCCTCTCTCTCCCAGTGTCTGTCATGAATAAATAAAATCTTAAAAAAAAAAAATGCCACTGATAACTAGTCCTGTACTGCTTTAAGTAACATTCATGTAATTTCCGAATGACAGAATTTCAGATGAACACCTACTTTTCATATTTTATGTTAAATAACAGCTATGTATCATAATTCATTAGAGTCCACATCCTATGTTATTCGTCTGGGAGGGTTGTGTCCAGGGCTAGCTCTCTAAAAAGTTGGTCACTCTCCACTACACTCACAAGAGGAGCTTTTAGAAATACCCAGGTGCACGAGGGCCCACCCCTAGAAATTCTGATTCAGTGTGGAAGACGACGGTCTCAGCAGCAGAGGCTCTTTAATGCCTTCAGGTGGCTCGTACCGGACATTCCCGACTGCTCGACAGAGCGGGAACTGGCGGGGGCGGGGCCTGGAGATCACGTGGCCCAGCCGGCGCCCTCGGAGGCCGTTGATTGGCCCCGAGCGGAGCGGCGGGTGCGTGAGACCGGTGGCTGTGGCTCTCCTAACCCGACCAGAGAGTTCCGAAGCCTCCGCGCTTCCTAGAAGGTACACCGGCGGGGACGCTGGGCTCCCCGCGGGCGCCTGAGGGCGGGCAAGTGGCGCGGGGTTCTTCCGCGTTCGCGCCCTCAGGTAGGGGTCCGCGGAGGGGGCCGACCGTGCCACCGGTCCCGCCTGGAACCTCGATAAGGGGAGCCCGGCCCCGATGGCCGCAGCAGGTGGACACTGAGGACTTCCTGGAGGAGGCGGCGCGCGGAGGGTCGGAGGCGCGGAGCAGGTGTGGAGAGAGGAGCTGGCGTGATGGGAGGGGTGGGTGGCCCCGCACGGCAGGTGTCCGGGGTCGGCAGACCCTCGGGCGGGAGCTCACAGGGCACGTACGGAGCGTCTTCCTGAGGACGTCAACTTGTGAATATTTTCCGTGGTGTCAGGTCCTCAGCATTTAAGGAAGGGCAAGGGCATTCATTCCGATGAATGAATGAATGGCCGCTGAATACTGTGGTTTGGTTTGGCTTGGTTTGGTTATAGGGGAAAAGGAGATGTGATTGAACGTTTCAGGAGTTCACATTATTGGGAAGTGGCGTTTTAGGTTCTGGCTTCCAAATGCACCAGGCTCACGGCAGACAGTATAGTTTAGGTCATGAAAGGGTTGAGGTCCCTTCTCCAATCTTGAAGCCATCAGTCAGGACCTTTTTTTTTTTTTTTTTTGAGTACCTCCTTGCTTGAAGAGCATCTTTCAAATGTTTTTAAGGAACGTGAATGTTGCATGAGACTTTCTTAAAAATGCACTTACAGAAAGCAAGGTTTACTGTGGCAGACCGCGCGCTCGCACACACATACACACACACTAAATAGAAAGAAAAGAAAAGAAAGAAAGAAAGAAAAGAGAAAGAAAGAAAGAAAAAAGAAAGAAAAAGAAAGGAAAGAAAGAAAGAAGAAAGAAGAAAGAAGAGAAAAAAGAAAAGAAAAGAAAAGAAAGAAAAGAAAGAAGAAAGAAAGAAAAGAAAGAAAAGAAAGAAAGAAAGAAAGAAAGAAAAGTCACCTGTATCCCATCACTTGCGAACGCCGGGAGACTAACAATATTGATTCTACGATGTTAAGGAAAAACCAAGGTGCAGACCACATTTTTTTTTAATTATTATTCTTTTTTTTAAATTTATTTTTTATTGGTGTTCAATTTACTAACATACAGAATAACCCCCAGTGCCCGTCACCCATTCACTCCCACCCCCCGCCCTCCTCCCCTTCCACCACCCCTAGTTCGTTTCCCAGAGTTAGCAGTCTTTACGTTCTGTCTCCCTTTCTGATATTTCCCACACATTTCTTCCCCCTTCCCTTATATTCCCTTTCACTATTATTTATATTCCCCAAATGAATGAGAACATATAATGTTTGTCCTTCTCCGATTGACTTACTTCACTCAGCATAATACCCTCCAGCTCCATCCACTTTGAAGCAAATGGTGGGTATTTGTCATTTCTAATAGCTGAGTAATATTCCATTGTATACATAAACCACATCTTCTTTATCCATTCATCTTTCGTTGGACACCGAGGCTCCTTCCACAGTTTGGCTATCGTGGCCATTGCTGCTATAAACATCGGGGTGCAAGTGTCCCGGCGTTTCATTGCATTTGTATCTTTGGGGTAAATCCCCAACAGTGCAATTGCTGGGTCGTAGGGCAGGTATATTTTTAACTGTTTGAGGAACCTCCACACAGTTTTCCAGAGTGGCTGCACCAGTTCACATTCCCACCAACAGTGTATGAGGGTTCCCTTTTCTCCGCATCCTCTCCAACATTGGTTGTTTCCTGTCTTGTTAATTTTCCCCATTCTGACTGGTGTGAGGTGGTATCTCATTGTGGTTTTGATTTGTATTTCCCTGATGGCAAGTGATGCAGAGCATTTTCTCATGTGCTTGTTGGCCATGTCTATGTCTTCCTCTGTGAGATTTCTCTCATGTCTTTTGCCCATTTCATGATTGGATTGCAGACCACATTTCGATCCACCACCCGTAACTGTGAAACCAAAACTCAAACTGTCCTAATTTCCCCAAAGTGCTGACTCTCCTTCCACGAAACTTAAGCTGTCTTCTTGTCATGGTGACCTTGTAGCTTCCCAGGCTGTAGCTAGAATCAAGGAAACTTGTGCAATGCTCCTATTCTAAAAGGGTTGTAAGTTTCTATTAAGCAGTCACAACAGAAAACAAGGTACTTCCTCATTTCATGTGTAGGGATGGAGAAATAATTTTCTTTCTTTGTTCTTAGCTGAGACCTCAGCACTGGCAGGAAAAGATTAAGAGAAAAACAAATTTATTAACATGGAGTGGCTTAGAATTCAGACCTAAATACCCTTTTTTTTTTTTTTTAAGATTTCATTTATTTATTTATGAGAGACACAAAGAAAGAGGCAGAGACACAGGACAGAGGGCAAAGTCCTGCCTAATGTCCTGAACTGAAGGCAGATGCTGAACCACGAGCCACCCAGGCATCCTCCTAAATACTCTCTTAATAGGGAAAGAGGAGAGAGGATGTAGGCCTCTTGGAGGAGAGCAAATGATTTTTAGGAAAGATGAGTGGGTCTTTAGAGGAGCAGACTGGAGGTCTGATCGTTTATGACAGTTTGTCTGAGTGTCGATGTGTCATCTCGTCTCGTCTCCTATGACAGAAGTCTGTCTTCCCTGGGAGGGGAATTTAAGACAGCTGAGTTCCTTTTGAGGGATCTGTCTTTAAGCAGATAAGGGGAGTTCAGAGAAAGCCTTTCTTTGTGTTTGTTTGCCACTTTTCAAGTGCCTACAGCACAAAATAATCATGGGTGGCATATTCTGCTACCCCTCACACGCTTTATGAACTGAGCAGTGGCAGCTGATGGCTCAGTCTCTTTATACATATGGTTTTGAAGTCTCCTTGTTTGCTGTTTGTTTCTCATTCCATGAATATTCATATCAAGTAAATCTCTCTGAATACTCTTTGACAATGGTTGCTTCTTTGTATGTAACATGTAGCCAGAACTCTCACTGCCCTAAAGTCGTTTTTATACTCTCTGAGCTGATCCTGTGGGATGAAGAAATACATGAACGCCTCCCTATGGAACTCCCCCCAAAAAGAGAGCAAACGAAGGCTCTTCATTCAGATCCTGCTATAGCAAGGGAGTGAGCCACCATCACCTGTTTGGCAGAGACTCAAAGGCAGGTGGGGGAAAGCTTCATGGTGGGAAAAAAAGGAAAGCTCGGATGTGTCCAGTTTGGAGGTTGTTGACTTGGGAAAGCTGGGGGCAGGTTAAAGAAGTAGAAGTGGGACATCCTGTGTGGTTGCGTAGGGGAATGTATTAGGCTTTCTCTGTTGGTCCTAGATTGTAGGAAGGAAGTCAGAATTTAGGATAAGCTGGCAGTTACTGATCCAATCTCGATGTGGGGCTGATTGCTGCCTTTGTTTTGGTTTGGGTTCTGGGCCGGTTGCTGCAGATTGTGGGTCAGAGTTCTGTTTTTATCTATGGTCTTGTCTCTTTGGGTATTTAGTCTTTCAATAGGGTGCTATAGAATGTATTCCAGGGAGTAGGGGAGGGCAGGGCCTTGGAATAAAGCTTTAGAAATTAAGCTAACTTCAGAAATGCTTGAAAAGATTGTTCTAGCAGCTCCTTTTGCTTTATCACCTATTTCAGCATCAAACGTGGTGACTGTAACCAACTTAGAATTTTCTCTCCCAGGGCTGCCTGGTGAGAGAGCTTTAAACTGGAACTAGCCTTACTCGTTATCTTTTTTTCTCTTTCGGTTCAGCCTGATGGCAGTGATCCTGCCCCACCTCGGAGACCAGGACTTGGAAGGTGTATTCCTGGCAGCTGGATGGAAGGTGAGCTGGTCTCCTCCTTGTCTTCCTCAGGACAGTCCCTGCGGCCAAGCAGTGGCTTGGACTCCTTTGTTAAGGTCGAGCCATCTTTATTAATTTGGGGATTCTTCCTTCTTGGAAGGTGTGATGTAAAGAGCTTGAACTCTGGGGTCAGACAGGTTTAAATCCCGGCTTTGTTTTATTTTATTTTTTAAAGATTTTATTTATTTATTCGTGAGAGACAGAGAGAGAGAAAGGCAGAGACACAGGCAGAGGGAGAAGGAGGCTCCATGCAGGGAGCCTGACGCGGGACTCGATCCCGGGTCTCCAGGATCACACCCCAGACCGAAGGTGGTACTAAACCGTTGAGCCACTGGGGCTGCCCCTGGCTTTCTTTTAGATATGTTACCTTCAGCCAGTTACATAAACTCCTTGGGCCTCAGTTTACTTATCTGTAAATGGGATAGTACCACTTACCACAAAGACCTGTGAGTATTAAGTAAGACACTTCCGGGTGGCCCAGAGGTTTAGTGCCTGCCTTTGGCCCAGGGCGTGATCCTGGAGTCCTGGGATCGAATCCCACATCGGGCTTCCTGCATGGGGCCTGCTTCGCCCTCTGCTTCTCTCTCTCTCTCTGTGTCTCATGAATAAATAAATAAAAATCTTAAAAAAAAAGGCATTTCCTAAAATCAGTGGATAATACTTTGCATACTATCTAGTTATATTTTAAGCACTCTGCAAGTTTTAGATACTGTTACCATAGTTCTGTCAGTGTTACTGTGTTACCAGATACTATACTTTATGCTGGGAGGTAAACTCTACCTGAAGGAGTTTACAGGTTTTGTTTTTTTGAAAAGTAGATCTGTAAACATATTCTTGCAATACAGGGATAGTTTCTGATTTGCTGGTATTGAAGGGTCCAAAGGAAGATTAGTTATTGAATTTGTAACATTATGGAGGATGATTATAAAAAGTTGAGTTTAAAAATAAGGAGACAAGTTAGGAAGCCAACATAACAGTTTTGAAAGAAAGGTCAACAGGAGGGAAGGAATTGGAGTTATTGCAGTTTGGCCGTAGTGCTCCAGGGTGTCTGCATTTTCTGAGGAGTCCCAAAGCTCTGGCTGCTTGCCCACCTTCTGGCTTCATCTCCAGCGTGCCTTGATGGCCAGAAAGTCTGCAGTGCTCTTCCGTTCCTCTATTCTTGCCTCTTCTCTCTGTACAGAGGCAAACTCACATATTCGGATTTTGAGACGGAATGAAAAACTCCTCTTCTCTGTGAAAACCTCCCTGACTTCCTATAGGAACTGTATTACTCTTCCCTGTGATCCGAGGAGGCGGGAGTAGGGGTGCTGTGGAGCATGTGCAGAGGTGTGAAGAGGCATAAACCAGATGGTGCCTTATGGAGTGACTGGAAGTGAGAGTAGTCTTCTCCCGGGACCTGGTCCAGTAAGGGAAGGAGAGAGAGCAGAAACCAGAGGGGAAGGCAGGCACAGGAATGTCTTTTTAAAGATAAGAGAGGTCTTGGGATTTTTGCTGATAAAGGGGAAGGAGTTAGAGGAGAAGTGAGTGTTTAGGAAAAACTCTCCTGTGTTTCTCTGGTTTCTACCTTCATGTTACATTTCACTTTGGATACCAGACATGTTGGGGTTTGTCCCACACATCAGGCAATTCTGTGAAACCACCGGGGTTGGGGGGGGCACTGCAATTTCACTGAGTTTTGACACTCTCTATCTAGAGTTAGCATCAGACCCCACAGGGTAAGGGCCCGGTCTGATAAAACTGCCCCTCCTCCACTTCTGATGCCAGCAAATTGCAAGTCCAGGTTGTCACCTGTGCCTTGACTGGCTGTATATTTAGAGATTACCATGAACCCCTCCTTCGATTAATTTACTAGAGTGGCTCACAGAATTCAGGAATACAGTTTACTTACTGGATTACTGGTTTATTATAAAACGCTATACCTGGGAACAGCCAGACAGAAGAGGGGCACAGAGCTTCTGATCATATTCTGAGTGTGCCATACTCCCAGCACTCCACAGCCTCACCAATTCCGAAGCTGTCTGAACCCCATCCTTTTGGGTGTTTATAGAAGCTCATTACATGGGCTTGATTGAGTAAATCATTGACCGTTGATGACTGATTCGACCTCCAGCCCCTCACCCTCCTCTGAATTGGGGGTGTTCAAATCTCCTAATCACAGGGTTGGTTCTCTTGGCAGCCAGCCTGCCATCCTTGGGGCCTTTCCAGAGATCACCTCATTAACATAATCTCAGGTGTGGTGAAAGCAATTTGTTTTGAGTAAGGAGACACTTTTACCTTCATGACTCAAGCTATTTCAGAAACCAAGGACAAAAGACCAAATATGAAGAGATGCTCCTGCTCTTATCCCTTTAGCCCTTAGGAATTCCAAGGGTTTTATGAGCTCTGTGCCAGAAATCAGGATGAAGATTGAATATGTATTTCTTTTTTATTTTTTTTGTACTTTTTTTTGTATTTCTTTTTTAAAAAAGGGTTTTATTTATTTATTAGAGAGCACACGTGAGAGTGGAGAGGAAGGGCAGAGGGAGAGGAAGAGGGTGAAAAGCAGACTTCTCACTCAGTGGAGACCCTGACTCAGGGAGTCATCGTCGAGCGGAAGGCAAATACCTAGCCACTCAGGTGCCCCTAAATATATACTTCTTATTAAAAAATCACAGTATCACAGGGGAAAGACAATAAAGTTCTGGACAAGGAAGAGTCCTCATCACTGGGTTAAGACCCTGGGGGAGACACAAGGGAATGGAAGCAGAGACAGAGAGGGAGGGATTAGTAGGAGGACAGCTTCTTTCGTAGAGAGGGAAAAGAGAAAGGGATGAGTGAGAACATAGGTAATGCCTGGCGGGGATGGCAGGGGAGGAATTAGGGAGCATGTGTCCTGTGGGTTCTTTCCTGGGACATAACTGGCAATGCCTTCTGGAAGGGAGTGGTGGGCTGAGCCATGTGTCCTCCTAGCCCCCTCTGAGTACCTCCCATTGGATTGTTACCTTGTTGACTTCTCCATCTTTCCTCCTGGATGGTTCACTCCCTAAGCAGGGACCAGAGCTGCTATAGAATCACACAGATTGTGCATGTAGCAACTCGAGGGGACCCCATTCACACAGGTGTGATGTGAACGGTATTCTGTAGGGTTGAGCCTCGCACAGCCTGAATAACTGTATCCTGTGGCCTCAGCAGGAGCTGGAACCTTTCTTGAAAACTAGCAACTTACTGGTGCCCAATAAATGTTCCTTCAAAGAATGAGGGTGGCAAACGTGTAGAAGACCCTGGGGAGAGGATCCCTGGGTGGCGCAGCGGTTTAGTGCCTGCCTTTGGCCCAGGGCGCGATCCTGTAGACCCGGGATCAAATCCCACGTCGGGCTCCCGGTGCATGGAGCCTGCTTCTCCCTCTGCCTATGTCTCTGCCAATCTCTCTCTCTCTCTCTCTCTCTCTGTGACTATCAAAAATAAATAAAAATTAAAAGAAAAAAAAAAAGACCCTGGGGAGGAAGAGGAGGGCAAGAGTTTGGGGCAACATTAAAGGCTATGAAACTGAGTGTATAGAGATAACTCTGTGGGAGATTAAGCCATTTTAAAAAAGATTTTATTTATTTATTTATGAGAGACACAGAGAGAGACAGAGACATAGGCAGAGGAAGAAGCAGGTTCTTTGCAGGGAGCCCAATGTGGACTCAGTCCCCCGACCCAAGGATCACACTCTGAGCCAAAGGCAGATGCTCAACTGCTGAGCCACCCAGGCATCCCAGATTAAGCCATTTTATTCCCCGGTGCTTGCTAACCTTCCATAGAGCATCAGAGAATGTCAGCTGAGATATTCAGGGCAGCTCTGGTAAAAGGAGGGATATTTGGAATGGTGGTGGAGGGAGCTTGAACCCATAGCCCTGGAAGTCAGGCTTGGTAGGGAGGAAAGAGGGGCCATGATTGCCCTTAACCTGCACAGAGAGCCCCCATGCTCTATAGTTTCTCCTAAGGGAAGGGAGCATAGTGGGTAGACACTAGGCCTCTGCTCCAAGGGCTGCAGTAGTGTGAGGCACCTTCTATTCTTGGCCCACAGGAGTTGAACACAGTTGCAAATGGAAACTTCTACCTTATATATTGTACTAAACAGAGGATACCTCTGATGTATGCTCCACCCTCTCCTACTTTGGTCTATGCCCTTTGAGGCTGACCTTTGTATGCCATCAATGCGTTGTCTTACCCTCTGGCTTCCAGTTGGTTCTTGACAATGGGTCGAAGGGGTCAGGGAACCAGAAACCTGGAGGAAAGTGGTGTCAGGTTTTATTCCCAGGGCATCCCTGCTGTGGGATGACAGTGGCTGCAAAGCCCCAGTCTTGCTTCCTCTCCAACAACTTTCTGGATTCCAATAACCCCTCCTGTCTTCTTCCCCATCAGAGCCAGCCCCACACATGTTTCAGCATGCCTTGTTGGTTTCCACGAAGCCCCCTTCTTTGAATAGTCTGCATGCTACCCCATCTTCAGTGACCTCATTTGAATGTGCCATCTCTTTCCGAAGGGAACCAGGGCAGAAATATATTGTTAAAGGTGATATTTTACAAGAACAGGGTCAGCAAGCTGACCTGGACCTGGTAGTCAGATTTTACTGGAACACAGCCATGTCCATTCACTTCCCTATTGTTCCTGGCTGCTTCTGTGCGACCTCCACAGAGTTGAATAATTGTAGCAGAGACCAAATCGCCTGGAAAGCCTAAAATACCATCTGGCCCTCTACAGAAAAAGTTTGTCTACCCTGTGGTACAGAAGGAAGAATGAGCTTGGCTGAGTCCCTTTACCTCTTCAGACCTCACCCGTAGAATAATAATGATAGCTCACAAAGTTATCATAAGAACTGAGCTTGTAATCAGTCTGTTTTCAGGAGTTGTTGTCCTTTGATGACGTGGCCATGTACTTCACCAGAGAAGAATGGAACAGACTTGACTGGGCCCAGAAAGACCTCTACAGAGACGTGATGCTGGAGAACTACAGAAACATGATCTTGTTGGGTAATGACTCAGCTTGAAGATTTGGCTTTGAGTGTCTATACAAGTCCTCAGTCCCTTATTTGCAATTCCAACATCAGAGAAACTCCAAAAACTAGTTTTTTCATGATTTATTTGGCTGCAAGGCCCAACCTAAAGTCATCAGGTGGTAAAACCTGATCTTTTCCTATGGAAAGTTATGTATCATCCTGATCTTTCTCACTTGGTCTTTGTATCTATTTGTTTAGCATCAGAAATACCAGTGTGTTTAAGGGTACAGCTCCTACCCCTGTTGGGGGTGGTATGTAATAGAAACTATACACACTAAGTGTACATTTTCCAAAATCTGGGAAAATTCTGAATCTTGAAACACATCTGGCCTCAAGATTTTCAAATAAGGAATTGTGGACAATGAATAGTTTCCTTTTATTTTAGAGGTCAGAGATGCTTACTCCATCCCCCCACCACAATCTGCATCCTCCACATCTATAAGACCTGTAGCAGCTGAAAAGATTATGACTGATTTGGATTCCAAAGGTTAGCTTTTTTTTTCTTTTGAAAAGTCTTTTTCTGTCTTCTCTCTGGAAATGGGTTCCTGCCTTGTTGGCAGCCTCACCAGGTGTCCAGGAAATGATTCTTAACTGACTACATTTCTGAACCTTCTCTGTTTCTCTACTCTGGGGAGCCTGCCTTTGTCTTATTCCAATGCAGTCCCCTGTGGGCATTTCCTTAACAAATAGCTTGCTTTTTGGGGCCACAGCTTTGACCCCCACACTGACATTCTTGCCACAGTCTTTTTTTTTTTTTTTTTTAGATTTTTTATTTATTTATTCATAGAGACACAGAGAGAGAGTGAGAGAGAGGCAGAGACACAGGCAGAGGGAGAAGCAGGCTTCATGCAGGGAGCCCGACGTGGGACTCGATCCAGGGTCTCCAGGATCACGCCCTAGGCTGCGCTAAACCGCTGCACCACTGGGGCTGCCCTCTTGCCACAGTCTTGACTACCACTCGTGGGATTGTCCACCCACCTCTGGAGTTTTTTATGTCTATTTTCCTTGTAAAAGATGACAAGAGCAGACTTGAATACATAGAAGGTACATGGAATTATGACAGGGAGGGGAGAATATTTGAGGATAATGCTGTTTATATTTTGGAAGATTTACTTCCAGTTTTTCTCCCACTATGCTTTAAAAAAAATGTAGCTGAACATATTCATTGTATAATTCTATAATTTATTTAAATCTTAACATTTACAATATCAGCATTTTCCCTATGCTAGTAAAAGCCTCCATAAATATAGGAAATGAGCATAATGTAATTCTGTTGCATGATCTATGATGTTTAATCATTTTTCCATTTGGGGATACTTAGTTTGGCTTTTTTTTGTTGTTGTTGGCTTGCTTATGCCTTCATCATTTTCTATATTATAATGTTAGAATGGATGTTTCTGACCATAAATCCTTATATGAATTCCTGACTCTTCTCGAATATACAAAATTTTGGTGTTAAAGGGTACAGGCACTTTTAAGTCTCTTTGTATTACCGAATGACTTTTCAATAACAGAGTAGGAAATAAAAATCCTCTGTAGGCCCACTGCCCAGAAATTACCCCTGTTAACATTTTGGTTTACTTTTTCATATATATATACTATATATATATAGTTATGTTACATATAACATATAGTTATGTACATATACACACACATGTATAGTTTTTAAAAACAAAATTTGGATCGTACTCACCTGAGTTTTGCATTCTGCTTTAAAACATATAGGGAACATTTTCCTATTTTAATATTCTTGAATACATGGATTTCTAATATCTGCCTAATACTTTTGCCTTCACTACATTAACATGCCATGCTGTAGACATTGCTCCGTTGATGTTTACTTTAATTCCAGCAATGCATTGGTACAACTCTGCTGAACATCCTGGATTAATCTTTGTCATAATTGTTCCATAGGCTGTATCTCTAAGAGTGAAATGACCACATCTAGAGGTGTGAATATTGTTGAGGCTTTCAGTAAAGATTGTCAGATTTTCAGAAAGACTGTGCTGAATTCTCTTGTCACCAGCCCTTTTGATTATTGTCCTTATCTGTTTGCCACTGTAGACCCAAGGGAGTTAAGCTGAGCTCTAGGACATCTCTCCATAACTCACTAACCACATCCCGTTTACTTCTCCATGAGTA
This sequence comes from Canis lupus dingo, assembly GCF_003254725.2. Lineage (NCBI taxonomy): Eukaryota > Metazoa > Chordata > Mammalia > Carnivora > Canidae > Canis > Canis lupus. Next base: position 9,883,196 of record NC_064248.1, on the reverse strand, counting down.
GGATTTCAGTTTCCCAAACCTGAGGTGATCTACCTGCTGGAGCAATGGGAAGAACCATGGATCCTGGATCTTCCAAGAGCTGGGACTAGGAAGGCTACCAGTAGTGCTTGTCCAGGTGGGTGAGGAAAGGACCTAGTCGAGTGGAAATCCTGAAGAGGCAGGAAATAAAGCCCATTGTGTGCCCCAGACACTGAGCCAGGTGTTTGGCATATATCCTCCCATTTGTTCATCCCTGCTGCCTTCTGAAGGTACTACGTGTGACCATTAGCTCCATTTTCCAGATGAAGAAACTAAGAGAATCAGGGGCATCTGGCTGGTTCAGTTGGTAAAGTATGTGAATCTTAATTTCAGCGTCATGGGTTTGAGCCCCATGTTGGATGTAAAGATTACTAAAAATAAATAAGTATACTTTGAAAAGATTCAGGTATCTGTCACCAGTACATTAGTAGTTGGGATTTGATTTCAAGTCTGCAAAGCTTATCCTCATTCTTTTACAGTAGAGTGCTTCTCTGAAGCAGCAGGTCTGACAGCTCTTTTTTTTTTTTTTTAAGATTTATTTATTTATTCATGAGAAACAGAGAGAGAGAGAGAGGCAGAGAGGCAGAGACACAGGCAGAGGGAGAAGCAGGCTCCATGCAGGGAACCCGAAATGGGACTCGATCCTGGGTCTCCAGGATCAGGCCCTGGGCTGAAGGCGGTGCTAAACCACTGAGCCACTGGGGCTGCCCAGGTCTGACAGCTCTTATGCCAAATTAGATATTCCTTATTCTACCCTCATTACTTATCCTTCCTGTTTTCTCTTGTTCCATTGCTTTTATTTTGGTTTTCATATTCCCATGAGGTTTCTTGATATACTTTTTCCTACTTACTGTGTCCTGATTGCTGCTTCTACCTTTTTCCATATCCTTCTGCTCCATACTTTCTCACCCTCTACTCTATTGACATTTTGGGCTGGTTAATTCTTTGTGTGGGGAGCTGTCCTGTGTATTGTAGGACATTTAGCCGTATCATTGTCCTCTACCCATTAGATTTGAGTAGCACCACCCCAGTTGTGACAACCAATGTCTGTCTCCAGACATTGTCAATATCCCTCAGGAGGCAAAATCACCCCTTGTTGAGAACTATTGCTGTGGTCCATTGGCTTTTGTATCTACTTTCCTCTGGTTCCTTTTTTATTTTATCTTACACTCCCCATTTAAAAAAAAATATTTAATTTATTTATTTATGAGAGACACAGGGAGAGGGGCAGAGACATAGACAGAGAGAAGCAGGCTCCTCAAGGGGAGCCTGATGTGGAACTCGATCCCAGGACTCATGCCCTGAGCCAAAGGCAGACGCTCAACCACTGAGCCACCCAGGCATCCCATTACATTTTCCATTTTTAAGGAGTTGTTTCTCCCAGAATTATTGAAAACATGCTTGTCTAGAGAGTATAAGATGCTACCTCTCCTACATTTATGTGACCCTACTGAATACCCAGAATAAGTTAGCTTTCCATTAGTGGTGATGAGGTTGTTCAGTTCTCACTTCTCTGGCACACACTTGTGCATTTTTCTGTTGGTTAGTCGATGTCCAGAACTCTTTCTACTATTGAAGCCAGGAGTCCTATGAAGAATCAGAATGTAGTGGGATGATATAACTAACCAAGCACTTCTTAGCTTCATTCAAGTATCTTAGAGTACATATAGTTGGCTTCTTTTTTTCCCTTCTGCAGAGGACAGGTCATTTTTCTGTTTTCTTCTTATTTGATTAGGTTCTGAAGCTAGATGCAAGATGAAAAAGCCAACTCCAAAGCAGAAAATTTCAGAAGATGTAGAGTCCTGTAAGACATCAGTAAAGCAGAAAATGGCCAAGAGACTTGGAGAAAAGTTACATAAATGTAATGAGTTGGTGGACATTTACAGACTCACATTCCCTACTATTGGTGATGAATGTCACAAGGACTTCCTTCAAAACCTCCACCTTATTCAAATTCAGAATGCTCAAACAAGGAAGAAGCAGGGCAAATGTGAGGAGAATGGAAAACCTCGCAATCAGAGATCATTCCTTTTGCAGCATAATAAGCAAATTCTTACAAATGCAAAATCTTATGAGTGCAGTGAATGTGATAGAGTCTTCAGGCGTCAGGCTAATTTTGTTCGACATCAAAGAGTTCACACATCAGAGGATCCCTTTGAATGTGACATATGTGGGCAAGCCTTCAAACAGAAGTCTACTCTTATTGTCCATAAACAGTGTCACCCTCAAAAAAAGCCATATAAGTGTCATGACTGTGGAAAATTTTTCCGCCAGATGGCATATCTTATTGAACATAAGAGGATCCATACCAAAGAAAAACCCTATAAATGTAGTGAGTGCAAAAAAACATTTAGTCAGAATTCAACCCTTATTCGACATCAGTTAATCCACAGTGGAGAAAAACCCCATAAGTGTCTTGAATGTGGAAAAGCCTTTGGTCGGCATTCGACCCTTTTGAGCCATCAACAGATTCATACTAAACAGAACACTCACAAATGCAGTGAATGTGGACAGTCCTTTAGCCGAAGTGTAGATCTCATTCAGCATCAAAGAACCCATACCAAGGAGGAATTCTTTGAATGTAGAGAATGTGGAAAAACTTTTAGTTTTAAGGCAAATCTTCATCGTCATGAGGTCATTCATACCGGAGAAAGACCCTATAGATGTGACAAATGCGGAAAATCTTTCATCTGGCGCACAAGCTTTATTAAGCATCAGGGTACTCACAGACAACAGATACTCATGTGATACTAACTGGAAAAAGACCATTTTGGGGATCCATGGGTGGCTCGGCGGTTTAGCGCCTGCCTTCGGCCCAGGGTGTGACCCTGGAGTCCCGGGATCGAGTCCCATGTCAGGCTCCCTGCGTGGAGCCTGCTTCTCCCTCTGCCTGTCTCTCTGCTTCTCTCTCTCTCTCTCTCTCTCTGTCTCTCATGAAGAAATGAATAAAATCTTAAAAAAAAAAAAAAGACCGTTTAAGGACCAAACCTTACCACTCTTGTAATTATGTGTAACTTCATTGTTTTATGAAAATTATTAAACAGGAACTGAAATGGTTTTGCTGTGGAGACCCTCTTTGTGGCTAACCTGGCTGTCGACAAGAATTAATAGAATGTAATAAGCAGTTGTCTGGCCTCCCTTGAGCTCCTCATACTTTCATGACCCCAAGCTAAGGTGGAAGGGAGGCATAAAAACCTTGTGGTTCCCTAGGTTGGAGACAATTTGATGGATTATGAACAATGTGGGAGTGCTTTTCTTACCTCTTATAAAACTGGGGGAGAAATGTTTTTAAGTAAAAGAATGGTGTAAAAAAATGCTTTTCTTGGTTTTATATAGAAAAATTAGCGGATTCTACATTGACTTTTTTAAAAAATATTTTATTTATTTATTTATTTATTCATGAGAGACAGAGAAGAGAGAGAGAGGCAGAGGGAGAAGCAGGCTCCATGCAGGGAGCCCGACGTGGGACTCGATCCCGGGTCTCCAGGATCAGGCCCTGGGCTGAAGGCGGCGCTAAACTGCTGAGCCACCCGGGCTGCCCTACACTGACTTTTTAAAAGTAAAATAAGGGCTACTCACCAGTAACTAGTGAGTTATTAAGAATTACCAAAATTTGGGTGCTTGGCTGAGGAGTGTGAGTTCAAGCCCCACACTGGGTATGGAGCCCATTTTCTTAAAAATTACTAAAATTTATCCATAGATTAGTGTGCTACTGGATTCTGTCAGTTGTTAATAGCAGGTGCTGTTGGGTCCCCTGCCCTCTGCTTACCCCGTTGGGCTGCATCTGACTTGCACTGTGTGTCTCTTGGTCTGCAGGCTTTTTCTAAAACCACAAAAGGCCACTGCTCTGTAGGGTAACTAGCACATCTTGGGAGCAGGCCTCAACTAATGCCTGATGGGAATTTCACAAATATGACCCTCTCTCTCCCCTTGGGTGAAATATCTCTAAAGCATGTGCTTTACCCTTGTTTTCAGTTTTGCCATGGGATTATGCATTGGTTCATCTTGCAGCTGGCTTTCTTAGTGGTTTTCTGTGCTGTGTCTCCTATATTTCCCTGCCAGTGTTTCAAGAGAGCTTGTGCTCAAGTGTCAACTATAGTCCTTGAGGAGCATTAACTCTTTGTTTCCAGTTATTCCAAGCACATTCTTACATCCAGGTTACATAGGTTGAGCTGACCACATGACTTCCCTACAGCTCACCAATAGAAGAAACCCACTCGAAATTCTAATATCCTAAACATCATCTTAGGTCTGCATCATATATTGCTATTAGACACTCTCCTATAAATTCCCTTCTAGATTCTTCTTGATTTTATTTTCTTGCTCCTACCAATTCCATAGTTTCTTACCCAACATATAAAAACAAAGATCTATTGAGGAAAAGAAGTGACATCTCAGAAAATTAAGAAATCTTGAGCTTTACAGTTGGAAAATAGTAAGTAATAGATTGTACATTGGGTTCAAAAAGCAGTAGTTTTGTACTGGTTGGTATGAATTGGCTAGAAGAACCTAAACAAAGTTGAGACTTCTGAGTGAGGAGGAAACAACTTAGGGAGAAGGGGACCTATGAAAAGTTTCCCTCCACTCCCTAATAAAGCAATAAATAAATAGAAGTGCCTGGCTGGATTCAGTTAGTGAAGCATGTGACTTGATCTTGGGGTTGTAAGTTTGAACCCCATGTTGGGTTTAAAATCTTTAGAAAAAAAATACATAACATACATTTTAAAAATGGTAGTTTGGTTTTCTGATGGCAGCTCTCCTGTTGTAAGGATGAGAACTGATTTAGAAATCAGCAATCTGGTCTAGGGAGACCCAGTTACAGGCATACACTTAGTTATAGAGAGCTAAAGGCATGCCCTAAAGGCTTTTGGGCGGTGGCCGACAGCTAAGCTGTTGGGAAATGGGCGTTGGACAATTAAAAATAATCAAAGTGGGGAGCCCAATCATGATAAGCCTTTTGCCCACCAGAATAATCCAGGGTGGGTTCTGGAGGTAACAGATGCTCTAGGCGAAACCACTTGGAGTGGCAATATGGATGTGTGAGCATCCACAATGAGTGGCCATGGAGGCTCCCAAGGCACGTTGTGTCATGTGATCCCACACTCCATTGTGACCCCTGCTGGGGCACCAGTGGTTGCCAAAGACTGTTCAGAATCTTGCCAGGTTAACACAATGGGAAATGGACTCACCTGCTCAGCCTGGCCCACCCCACTGTGTGTGTCTAGTAGATAGCTCTGCCCCATGTCCCTTAAAGGAACTTCAGATGCCTCATGACTCTCTGGTCCCTCACTCTCTGGTGGGGTTAGTGAGAGGGCCCAGACATGTGCTGCTTTGGTTCCCACCCCGGACCTCAGGAACTTCCCTTATAACATTATGCCACCACCCTAAAGACCTCTGAGTCTCGAGCAGGGCACAGGACCTTCCAGAATAGAACTTGGAAATACTTAAAATGAAGATATGCTTAGACAATAGATTTAAATGACCGTATCACTCATTCTCTCTCCTAGCTCCAGTCAGGTCTTCTAACAAAAATCTAGATTTACCATTCTGTAGGACAGGATGCTGTGCTAGATGCTCTGGGAGAAAGTGAGGAGTGGAAAGATTGTTCCTGTTATGGACTGAATCATGTCCCCCAAATTCAGACGCTGAAGTCCTAACACCTGGTGTGACCGTATTTGGAAACAGAGCCTTTAAGGAGGTAACTGAGGTTAAATGAGGTTGTGTGGACACCAGTGCTAAGACTGGTGTCCTTTGCAGAAGAAGATTCTAGAGATCTCTCTATCCACTGCACAGGAAGGGAAATCCACAGACACCAACCCTGACAGCACTTTGATCTTGGACATCCAGCCAACAGAACTGTGAGAAAATAAATGTTTTTTTTTTTTTTTTTTAATTTGTGAGAGATACAGAGAGACTGAGAGAGAGAGAGAGAGAGAGAGAACGAGAGATAGGCAGAGACACAGGCAGAGGGAGAAGCAGGTTTCCTGCATGGAGCCCGATGTGGGACTCGATCACAGAACTCTGGAATCATACCCTGAGCTGAAGGCAGATGCTCAACCACTGAGCTACCCAGGCATCCCAATACATGTGTTATTTAAGCCACCTGATTGGTGGCCTTTTGTTTGGCATCAGAGCTAACATACTCACCCCTTATAGTCTAGGGATGAGACATAGCGTGTGTTTACACATTAACTTAGTGGATATAGTAGTTTGCATGATAAATGATAAAGCCCACAGATCATGTTAGCTCAGTAAAGGGAATATTTTGTGGTAGGATAACTGAGAAGTGACATTTTAAAATTGTTTTACAAGAGTGGACTTTCCTGTTGTTAATTTGGTGTGTTAGGGCCTGGGGAAAGACAGCTGGGTTTAAAAGCAAAGGAAGCAACTTGACCAAAGGCATCTATGTGGAAATATGTGGAAAATTCAAGTCGTATGTGGGCAACAGTCAATGTGTAGAGATGGTGGGAGAGGAGGGGAAGAATGGAGGAAAAGCTAGAAGTGCAAAGAGGAAGCCCATTCTAAGTTTGCAGTGTTCTTCCAGTAAAAAGAACACAGATCAAAACCTGTACCATGTTATCACTACAACTCTATCACTAGTTCTGTGACCCCAGACAAATAATCTTTTTTTTTTGTTTTTTTTTTTTTTTTTTTTTTTCAGACAAATAATCTTGATGAACTTGGGGAGAACACTAGGGTCATAAGCTCATGGCCCGCTTAAACACATCTCCTCTCAGCCCAGTGCTAGATACGAAATTTCATTGAAATCCACGGCATTCTCCACATGACACCCAGAAGCCTGAAGGCACCCAGACCAGCCCTCTCACCATCCCTCCTGCAGGTTTCTTTTTTTTTTTTTTTTCCTCCTGCAGGTTTCAATGACAGTCCAAGGAGAAGGCATGTACTACTATCCCACCACATCCAGGATCAAGGAAGTGAGTTCTAGAAGGCAAATACTTTAGTTTTGGTTTTTGCACTTTTGGGAAAAAAAAATTAAGATGAGGTAAGGTGACAAAAGCTAGAGTAGAACACTCAGAATGTAATTTGGTACTCGCTTTGGGGAAAAGAAACTGTAAGGTATATTAGCTCACACATCAATCAAGGAATTCTACTTCTGGGAATCTAGCCTTAGATTTTTTTTTTCTAAAGATTTTATTATTTGAGAGAGAGCGCACAAGCAGAGGAGTGGCAGAGGGAGAGGGAGCAGACTCCCTGCCAAACAAGGAGCCCGACACAGGTGTGGGGCTTGATCCCAGACTCTGGGACCATGACCCAAGCTGAAGGCAGATGCTCAACTGACAGCCACCCAGGTGTCCCTAGCCTTAGAGTCTCAAGAACAATCCAAATCGCATTAGAATTACACTGGCATTCACTACAGCACTGCTTGCAACAATGAGGGGTAATGCCTGAAAGGTACAATAAAAGAAGAATGGCTCAATCATTATGTCCACTTGATGTAAAATGATGCATCTGTTAAGCGTAAAGATTATAACAACCACGTAAAAATCCTTAAGACATAATATTAAAAAGATGTAAAATATAAACACTATGATTATTATTATTATTTTTTAACACTATGATTATTATATGAGAAGTATGCAGAGAAAAAAATCTGAAGGAAATATGACAAAATGCCAGTAACAGGTGATCAGGGTTGTAGGATTCTGGGTAATTTCTTTTCCTGTTGTTTTCCCAAATATCCAATAATGCCTATATTCCCTTAATTATTTTTTTAAAAGATTTTATTTTAAAGAGAGACATGAGAGACACAGAGAGAGAGAGGCAGAGACACAGGCAGAGGGAGAAGCAGGTTCCATGCAGGGAGCCCAACATGGGACTCGATCCTGGGTCTCTAGGATCACGTCCTGGACCGAAGGCAGCACTAAACTGCTGAGCCACCCGGGCTGCCCATATTTCCTTAATTAAAAACAAAAACAAAACCCAAACAGGTTCATAAGAACTCCATACAATACAGGTTCGTGTGTAGAAGTGGAAAGATAAGACAGGTTCAGGCTTTGTGGCATGCCTAGCTTCATCCAACAGGGGAAATAAAGCCAACCCCATATCCTTCCTTCACTAGTCACACAGGTAGAAAGTACTGGGAAGCTAAGAATGATCAAATTTGACCCCCTTTCAGAGCTGGTGTTTCTTGTCATGATGGGTGTGCACATGCCCATGTCCCTCTACCACTACTACCCCAGAGGTGCTCCAGCTGAGCAAAGGCGGGGTGTAGGGGTTGAGGGGAGGCAGCAAACCATGGCACGGAGGGAACCAGGCATCTTGAGATCAAGACCTGGGCTGAAATCAAGAGTCTGGCACATAATTGACTGGGCCACCCAGGTGCCCCTGATCACCTAAGTCCTAAAGTGTCAACTGCAAGCCTTCATTTCTTCCTTTCCACTTGGGAATGACATAGGTCTCCACTTACCTCATAGGGTTGCTTGGGAGTCAAATGGAAAAATATGGATGCATTTTGTGAACAGAATATTATATGAGGTCAGTGAATACTGTTAAACAAGCAAGAGCTGAAGGAGCTTCTGCCTTTGGTGTCCTTTTGTGGAACATCCCCAAGGAGCACTTCCTTATGTCCCATACATTTAGAAACCTTGACAGAAAAGACGTGTTTTAGGCTATTTGATATTACAAGAGCCTCCCCCACTCTCCCCTACACAAAGCTTACTAAAAAGTTTAGTGAGGGTTTTTATCAAAACCAAAAAGTTATCAAATAAAGTGCCCTTAATTTAATAAGCTTTGAAAACCTAGTGATGAGAATTCTTGGGTGTGTTTGGGTAGAGTTTTCCTTTGCCTCTCATTTAAAAAGAAATTAACAGAGTTATAAAACTGAACTTCTAGAATGGACAAGAGAAACTCTGCAAAATTAATGTATAAAAAGGTAAAAAATATAGAATGCCTCTTGCATGCACCAAACTTTACATGGTGTTTTGGATTATCATGTGTTTGAAATCCTGTCCAGCACTGAGGCAGAAAGACAATTCTGTGGCTAAACTATTTCTTAGAGAAGTAAGCAGAGTGGGCAAGATTTGGGTCAGAAAGTGGAGGTAAGAAGAGGGAAGAGACAAGGACCAAACTGTCACGTGTCAGCCCTTGCTATCGTCAGGAGGCCCTTCCATGGAACCACCTCATCCTTTGAAGGGGCTCCCCACTTACACATTCGTGCCTCAACTTGACACTTTGGTAGGCACTGAGACTCAAGTCAGAGTGACTGATCTGTCTTGGGTGTGATGCCTGTGGAAATTCAATCCACAATCTACTGAAATACTCCAAATGCCAAAGAATGTAGTTTCTGGATAATGGAAACAAACAAACCAAAATAGCCAGGCAGCAGGCATGTCAAAACAGTGGGACTTTATTTCTGTGGATCCTTTGGTGTCGGATAAGGTGTGGACTCTGTCTAAAGCTTTCCCCACATTCAAGACATTTATAAGGCTTTTCTCCAGTGTGAGTCCTCTGGTGGGTAATGAGGGTTGCGCTCTGACTGAAGCGCTTCCCACATACAGAACACCCATACGGCTTCTCACCAGTGTGGACTCTCTGATGTTTGGAGAGGTCAGAGCACCGTTTGAAGCTCTTTTCACATTCTTCACATGTATAGGGTCTCTCTCCTCTATGTATCCTCTGGTGTCTGAAACGGTTGGCAGTGCGGCAGGTTTCCCCACACTCATTACACTTGAAGTGTTTCTCTCCCACGTGAATTCTCTGGTGCCGGTTGAGGTGTGAGCTCTGCCTGAAGCTATCCCCACATTTGGGGCAGGTGTAGGGCTTTTCACCTGTGTGTGTCCTCTGGTGTTTAATCAGGGCGGCACTCTGACTAAAGCTCTTCCTGCATTCTTGGCATTCGTAGGGTTTCTCTCCCGTGTGGATTCTCTGGTGTTTAAAAAGGTCAGAACGCTGTTTGAAACTCTTCTCACAGTGATCACATCTATAAGGTCTTTCTTCACGGAACTGCTGCCGGGTCTCAGAAAGACCTGCCCTGTGGGAATGTTCCTCACTGTCAAGAGAGTTGTGAGCTTTCACCATCTGATGTCTTAACATGTCTGGACTCAGTTTACAACCGTATCCCTGTTTGTTCCCATTAACGGGCCTCTCCGCTGTCTGGGGGTGTTGACAAGGAACAGAGTCTGAACTTCGGGCACTGTTTCCAAATCCATTATTTTTGGAGTCTCTCTCTTCTGTGGGACCATTCTTGAGATCTGAGGTGCTAGTGAGTCCTTCCTCTTCAGGAGAATTTTCAAGTTTCAGTGGTGAGGAATGTCCTGACTGCTCTTCTACCCTGTTTGCGTGGGTATCACCACACTCTGAAAACAGGGGAGCCAGCCTAGGGGACCATTCTTGTAGCTGCCCCTGTGGCTCTACTTCTAAGATTTCTTGCTTTGGAATAAATTCTTTCTTCTCGGTTCTGGTCTCCAAATCTGAAACATTAAAAACAACAACAAAAGGCTGACATTTCATCCCTGTGCAGGAGTGAAACAAGCAAGCACTGTAGTACATTAACCGCCCCCCAAACCTTTTTAATATTCTCCATGAACCACTCAAGTTATTTGAATCAACCTGCCAGATGTGCTCATATTTACCTGCCTGTGCCTACACCCACAAACCCATCTCTTTCCCCCTGCCCCACTCCACTGTTAAAGGAGTCACAATATCACGATAGAGGCAGATCTGGAAGGGATGTCAAGAAGGGCAGGACAGCGTGTACCCCATGAATGAATGATGTTTTAACAAGAGAAATTATATTCCTGTGATGAATTATGGTAACAGACATACCATGTGCCTCCAATGTTTAGAGGTAGGGTCTGGGTGGGAGACAAATCTAAGATGCACTGGAAGTCTATAAAAGAGCAGTTAAACCACCAGATCCCACCCCAAACCAGAATTTTTGCAGTTTACATCCCAGGGAGATTGAACCAGATAAATTCTGGATTGGGGGCTTCACGCACAGCTGAGAATGTATGTGAGACCCGAAACCGTAAAAATTCTAGAAGAGAGCACAGGCAATAATTTATCTGAATCGGCTGTTTTCTATGTTATCTCCTGAGGCAAGGGAAACAAAAGCAAAGATAAGCTATTGGGATATTAAAATAAAAAAATAAAATAAAATAAACTTCTGCAAAGGGCACCTGGCTGGCTCATTTGGTGAAGTTTGTGACTCTTGATCTCAGGTTTGTGGTTTTGCATAACCAACTGAGCCACACCGGCATCCTGTTGATAAAATCATTTCTAATAGGGAATCTAGGCCACACTATGATCTGGATGTGGGAGAGGAATAGAGACATTTTCAGACCTGCAAACTTTCAAAAAATTAAGTTCCCAAGTGTATGTTCTCTGGAAGATACTGGAAGATGTTCTCCAACAAATTGAGGTGGGTAAACCAAGGATGAAAATGATGGGGTCCAGGAAAGAGAAAAGGAATTCCAGGGTGATAGTGAAAGGTTTTTGGGACAACAGCTGAGTAACAGGCCTGGAGACAAGCCCATTCACATTGGAGCCGAAGCAGCTTCTGGAGGATTCTTCCAAGGGGAGAATGAAACTGATGGCATATCTGATACACATGAACACAGTTTTGCATTTCTAACAGGGAGCCTATGGGTGAACCAGTGTTCAATAGTTGGAAAAGTAGTGCATGCAAAATGAAGCATTATTCATTCCAGAGAAAATTAAAAGTTATAAAATAAAAAAACATATAATCATATGAGCTATGTGAGTAAATATAGATAATATATTTATAGGTGGAACACTGAAACATTATACATTGAAGTACAAAAAGGACTGATTTAACTATGACAGTATTACAGACAGCTAAATGTGTGCATGTTGGAGAGACCTAATTCCTGTCTTCCTCAGTAGACAGTCAAGAGATATCTGAAATTGCACAATAAGTGTCCTATTTAGAAATATGAAAATAAATGCCAGTGAAAAACACATAAAAGATTTTAGAGTTGTTGTCTCTGCAAAGTTGGGATCAGGATTGAGAAGGGCCTCGTATTTTCCTAAGACTGGAAAAACACAAATCACAAAATAAGAGATTGAAAAATCTGACCATAGTTGACCCTTGAACAAGGGTTTGAGGGACACCTGGGTGGCTTAGCAGTTGAGCGTCTGCCTTTAGCTCAGGGCATGATCCTGGAGTTCCAGGATCAAGTCCCACATCGGGCTCCCTGCATGGAGTCTGCTTCTCCCTCTGCCTCTCTCTCTCTCTCTCTCTCTCTGTGTCTCTCTCATGAATAAATACATAAAATCTTAAAAAAAAAAAAAAAAAAAGCAAGGGTTTGAACTGTGCAGGCCCACTAATGTGCAGATTTTTTGGTAAAGACAGTACAGTACTGTAAGAGTGTTTCCTTTTCCTTATGATTTTCTTAAGAACATTTTCTCTAGCTCACTTTATAGTAAGAATATAGTATATAATACATGTAACATACAAATTATGTGTTAATTGGCTGTTTATGCTATCCATAAGGCTTCCAGTCAATGGTACGCTAGGAGTAATTAGGTTTTGGGAGAGTTAAAAGTTTTATGCGGATTTCTGACTGTGGGGGGTGGGCAGTAGTTGCCTCTAACCCCTGCATATACGTCAACCATATATTAAAAATTTTTAATTCTACATAACTAAAGATGTCATTGAAAAAAGAAAAGCCACTTATATAACCAGTAAAAACATAGTTAATATAAAAAATACGAAGAACTGGGGATCCCTGGGTGGCGCAGCGGTTTGGCGCCTGCCTTTGGCCCAGGGCGCGATCTGGGAGACCCGGGATCAAATCCCACGTCGGGCTCCTGGTGCATGGGGCCTGCTTCTCCCTCTGCCTGTGTCTCTGCCTCTCTCTCTCTGTGTGACTATCATAAATAAAAAACAAAACAAAAAACAAAACAAAAGAAAAACGAAGAACTGCACCAATTTAAAAAAAAAACACACACAGGAAAGGAAGGGAAATAGGATATAAACAGGCATTTAACAGAATGTCCAAAACAAAAATCTGAATATATTTAACCCAGCAGAAATCAGGGAAATGCAAGTTAAAACAATAAGATACCAGAGCACCTACTGTGTGCCAAGCACTATTCCAAGTGCTTGGGATATATTAGAACCAAACAGACAACCCCTCCTACCTTGTGGAGTTTACATTCTAGAAGGGGTGCTCAGACAGTAAAATAAACACGAAATAAATTATGGAAGAAGTCAGAGGGTATGATAAATGCTATGGACCAAGTTTAAGAAGGCAAGGGATAAGTCAGCAGTGTGGGAGGAGATAGTGGAAGGCAAACTGCAGTATTAACATGATGGTTAGGTCAGGCCTCATTGAAGACTGACAGCTAAGCAAAGACCTGAAACAAGTCAGGAAGTCTGTGCAATGGAGGCATCAAACAGAAAAAACACAAGGCAGGATGCCCACCATGTTCAAGGAGCAGCAAGGTCAGTGGAGCTAAAGTACAGTGACAAGGGGCAGAGTAGGAGAGGAATGGGCAGGGCAATGGGGCCTTGTCACATTAGGCTTTTACTCTATGTGAAATAAAGAGCCGGGGATCCCTGGGTGGCTCAGGGTTTGGCGCCTGCCTTCGGCCTGGGGGGTGATCCTAGAGTCCTGGGATAGAGTCCCATGTCGGGCTCCCTGCATGAAGCCTGCTTCTCCCTCTGCCTCTCTTTCTCTGTGTCTCTCAGGAATAAATAAATAAAATAAAATAAAATTTAAAAAAAAGAAAGAAAGAAAGAGAAAGAAAGAAAGAAAGAAAGAAAGAAAGAAAGAAAGAAAGAAAGAAGAAAGAAAGAAAGAAAGAAAGAAAGAAAGAAAGAAAGAAAGAAAGAAAGAAAGAAAGAGAGAAAAGCAAGCGAGCCATGGCAGGTTCTGAGCAGAGGTGTGATGTAATGTTTTAAAAGGAACACATGAAAAAAAAAAAAAAGGAACACGTGAGCTACTGTGTTACTATATCACATCAGCTGAACACCAAATGTTGACTAGGATGTACAGAAAGAATTCTCTTATATTGCTGGTAGGAGAACAAAGTGCTTATAGTCCTCTGAACAGCAAGATGGACAAACATGCCTAAGTCTATCAACTTTAGGAATTCCATATATGGGGATCCCTGGGTGGCACAGCGGTTTAGCGTCTGCCTTTGGCCCAGGGCGCGATCCTGGAGACCCAGGATCGAATCCCACGTCAGGCTCCCGGTGCCTGGAGCCTGCTTCTCCCTCTGCCTATGTCTCTGCCTCTCTCTCTCTCTCTCTCTGTGTGTGACTATCATAAATAAATAAAACATTAAAAAAAAAAACTATTCTTAAAAAAAAAAAAAGGAATTCCATATATGAACACAGAATGATTCAAGAATGTTCAATATAATGCTATTTATAACAGTGAAAAACTAGAAGCTTTGATGTCCATAGGACAGTGGATAAATGAATTTTGGAGTATTCATACAATGAGATACACAAGGATTAAAATGAATGAACTAGAGCTGCGTGTGTCAACATGGATAAATTTCAAAAATGTAATGTTGGAAAAAAAAGGCAAGGTACAAAAGAATCCTACAAGCATATATATACCATCTAAAAATAATATATATGTTTACAGGTTTATGTATTCACATGTTCATATACATGTTTACATAGGGATCCCTGGGTGGCGCAGCGGTTTGGCGCCTGCCTTTGGCCCAGGGCGCAATCCTGGAGACCCGGGATCGAATCCCACGTCGGGCTCCCGGTGCATGGAGCCTGCTTCTACCTCTGCCTGTGTCTCTGCCTCTCTCTCTCTCTCTGTGTGACTATCATAAATAAATAAAAAAAAAATTAAAAAAAAAAAAAACATGTTTACATACATGTATATGTATATTTTTGTGTATATAAAGAGAAAAAACTTGTGTGCATGTAGCCACATGTACGTGTAAAAAATATAAAATAGGCATGGAAATAAATACCATCATCAGGATACTGGTTACCTCTGAAGAGGGAGTGAGGGGAACAGCTTCAGGGAGGGTACCCAGAGTTTCACCTATAATTGTTAACATTATTTGTTTGGGGGGGGGGGGGAAGAATGAAGCCAGTATGGCCAAATATTAAAATTTGATAAACCCCAGTGGTAGACACACAGGTGCCCATTATATTTTTCTGTATGTGTTTTATTTAAACGAACCAAGAAAAAAAAAAAAAAAAAAGCTGAACTTAACACCTAACAATCCAGAAGAGCAAGGTCCTGCTGGGTCACAAAAGAGATTCTAACAGCTCTCAACCTGTGTGTGTGAGTGGCTCATAGATGGTTCTAGGGCAAGCCCTCCACAAATCACACACAGCTTGAAACAAAGTCAGCACTTACTCTGTGAGACCAGCGAGACTGTGTTTCTACAATCCTTCAGTGCACTCTCCGGGCAGAAGTCCCTCTGAGCTGCATCCCGACGGTCCCACTCCTCCCAGGTTAGAGACACAGCCACATTCTCAACCTTCACCAATTCCTGAAACAACATGAGACCTCCACTCAGCACCTGCTGTCCGGGGACAGCATAAGTGACCACTAATCTCAGAATGAGGCCAGACTCCAGAGGAGTCTGCAACCACTGAGCAGGAAGCCCTAGGAATCAAGTAATAGCCATGGCTGTTGAGTCTTTTCCAGTGTCTTCTACTGACTGGAGTTTCAAAGTAGACAGAGGCTGAAATTCTCTTGCAAACTTGAAAAGCCCTTCTGTGGACTATCTACACTAATTTGGGGAAAGAGCAAAGTCTTCATTTGAGTTACATCATTGTGATTTATCAAAATGGAAAATCTGACATAAATGAAAAATATACAGTTAACCAGGAAGTCTCAAATTCCAGTGCTGCCTCTGAGACACGGTTACCCCATGTGTGAAAGCAAACAAATAATTTAAGAAGATGAAAGTAGCTTCCTGACAGCAGGTGCTTCCCTTGACCACTGCACAATAAGATAATTATCCAGCAGGATGATCTTTTGAGATAGCTTATTTAAATGTAAGTTGACTGGGCAGCCCGGGGGGCTCAGTGGTTCAGCACCACCTTCAGCCCAGGGCATGATCCTGGAGACCTGGATGGAGTCCCATGTCAGGCTCCCTGCATGGAGCCTGCTTCTCCCTCTGCCTGTGTCTCTGCCTCTCTCTCTGTGTCTCTCGTGAATAAATAAATAAAATCTTAAAAAAAAAAAATGTAAGTTGACCATTCACAGAAGGTAAAACCACAGTTCTTAGGAAGGGAAGGTTCTAATACTGGTGTGGGGGAGATGTCTGTCTAGGTTTTGATGACAGGTCACAAACTGACTCCAAGGATCTCTCACTAAACAAAAGGAAAGGGAAATATATTTTAAAATGTTCTGTATGTTATGTTTTGACATCTTAAAAAAAAATAAATCTTTTTGGATAGAGAGGTGGCCCTTCCCAGGGCTAATCAATTCTTAGAACAAAAGGCTCAGTCAAGACTGTTTAATCTCAAGCCATACCTCCTCTACCTGACCTGTACGCTCCAGGAGGCAACATTCCTCTGCCTTAATCATCCTACAACCAGGTATCAGCCAACTAAGGACAAGCCCCATATATTAGAGCCTGTTGAAATTATTCAAACCAACCAATCCTAAACTGTTCCCCTGGTCCTGCCTAGTCTATCTGGGAAACCTCAGTAGAGGCTCTGGCCTAAACCTTCCCTTTGCTCCAGTTTTCTGCCTTCTGAACAACCCTGGTGTCCTTCCCAGGAAGCTCTGAATGTCATGCTGTGTCTCCTGTTTCTAAGATCTGAGTATAATAAAATTTTTTTCCTCTGCTTCTTTGTAAAAGAAAATCATGCTCTTGTGCCTCTCTTCTGCTCTCAATGCTCTGAATACTTTCACTACCATTTTCCCTCACTTGATACCAGATGTAGGGGTTTTCACACCTCTGGCAATTATTTCATACCAGCTGGGTGTCCTAAAGGTTAACTCAATTCTGATACTATCTACCAGGATAGAGTCAGATCCCACAAGTTAAGGGCTCGGTCCCACAAGACTACCCTCCCCTTGCAACTTTGGAAGCCAATCATAACTAATAGATCTCCAGGTTACCCACAATTTCTGTCCGACATGCCCTCAAATCAGAGGTTCCTATGACCTCTCCCTACCAATTCAACTCTTTGCCTGAAGAGCTCAGAGTAGGGAAACCCTTAGGTGTACCAGTTTATTACAAAAAGATATGATAAAGGATACAGATAAACGGCCAAATACAGATACATAGTGAGGTCTTGGGGGTGTGTGTGTCTGGAGCACAGAAGCTTCTATCCCCACAGAATTGGGGTTTGTCACCCTCTGGGTATATGGATGTGTTCACCAACTGGAAGCTCTCTGAATTTCACACCACTGGGATTTTTTATGGAGTCTTCATCACATGGGCATGATCAGTTAACTCCATTATAGTTCCATTATCACCTGTAGGAGGAGGGGGTCGCCAAACTCCTAAAAAAAGTAAAAGAAAGTGGTAGGAAACTGCTGTTCTAGCCTAAGTAGTCAATGACATATCACTTTCCATCTGACATCTTTCTCCCTCAAATAATCTAGTTAGACAAGAAGGTGTCTTACAATGGATAGACAATACTCCCACGTTGGTTTTGTGCACAGAGGTCTATAACTCGAGGATCCTGGTTGTATTTACTTGTCACTGTTTCCTACGGAAAGAAAATTTCACGCGCATCCTGAAGTTCAGACAAAATGTAAGGAAAGAAGGTCTGAAACTCAGAGCCATCCGGCACGCCTCTCTTCCCTACACCCCCGCCACCAGAACACGTTCACTCCTCACCTGGGCGGAGGCCCCAACAAGCGCTCCCTGGAGAGCGCGCACCACCGCCGCAGCCATCTCCCCGCTCTGCGGGCTGTGCTTCCGCACCCAGGCCTGAAGCTCCTGGGGCAGGATGCTCAGGAACTGCTCCAGCACCAGCAGCTCCAGGATCTGCTCCTTCGAGTGTAGCTCCGGCCTCAGCCACCGGCGACAAAGTTCCCTGAGCCTGCTGAGCGCCTCTTCGGGTCCAGCCGCCTCCTGGTACCGGAACCGCCTAAAACGCTGTCGCGACTTTTCGGGATCCTGACAGCTCCCCGGCGGGTCGGGCTCCTGACCTCCGCGGGAGTCTTCCTCCACTTTCACTATCAGAAGTCCATCACGCAGAGACCTCGCGGCTGCCATCCAGGCTCCCGACTCGGCGTCACGGACCTGACTCGCGGTCAAGTTCGAACTCCTCCTTCTCCGGCGCTTGCTTATTTCCCGGAGTTCTGCCTTCAGGTGACAGGACGGCAAACTCTGCAAAAAACCCCGGAACTCATCGGACCTCCCCAGAACAGAGGATCCTGACTATCCCGTCCCAACCCTACCCTGCCGGGTCCCCTCCAACACCTTTCCCGCCCGCACGTATTCCACCCATAACCCGCCTCGACCCGTGACAAAAAAACGTACTCCAAAAACCAGGGCGGAAGTGCGTCACCGACTCCCTGCGGTGCCCACCCCCGGGGGCATTTCCGGGGCTTCTCTAGGCAGCCGGGAGGAGTGAGGTCCATCTCAGTGGTTTGCCCTTCGGCCGCTTCCAGAAATAACCCTACGAACGTGTATGTACCCTCCCGGAGCAGCTTACAGTCGTTCAGTTTAAGAGCACTAAATGATACTCTTATCCCATAACTTGAATGTTACTTCGTTTTCAAGATTTTTATTTACTTATTTCTTGATTTTATTTATTTGAGAGCGAGGGTGAGAGAGCACAACAGGGGCAGCAGCAGAGGGAGACGGAGAAGCAGGCTCCCCTCTGAGCAGGGAGCAGCATGTAGGGGCTGGATCCCAGGATCCTGGAATCACGACCTGAACCAAAGTCAGAATATTCACCGACTTAGCCACCCAGGCACCCCTTGAATGTCATTTTTTAACACGTTGTGAATAAAGTTTTTAATTTTGTTGTAGGAAAAGTTAAAAGTCCAGCTGTACGATGAGTGCTGCACATTCATCCATGTGGTATTTGTTTATATAAGAAAGGTTTTGTACAATATTTGATCCATGCCAAGGCATCCTGCGTGACACCATAGTCACAAAGCTGAGTAAACATAGTCTCTATCCTCAGCTTCCTAAGAGAGTCAGACACTTCAATCCTTACAGGACTGGGTTGGTAAATGCGATACTTGGGCTTGTATGCACAGTGCATTTATGTGACTAGAGGTGGAGATAATCAGCCAGGCTGATGGGGAGGGTACAGTGACTTTATCCAGGAGGATAAAGTTTAAAATGTCCATGTGGGCCGAAGACATATTTTAATTAAAAAAAATAGTTTTGGGATCCCTGGGTGGCGCAGCGGTTTGGCGCCTGCCTTTGGCCTGGGGCGCGATCCTGGAGATCCGGGATCGAATCCCACGTCGGGCTCCCGGTGCATGGAGCCTGCTTCTCCCTCTGCCTGTGTCTCTGCCTCTCTGTCTCTCTCTGTGTGACTATCGTGAATAAATAAATAAAATCTTTAAAAAAAAATAGTTTTGATAAATGTATAGGCAATAAATCCCTAATAGATTACATCCCACTAAATCCCTCTAACATTAAGCTTTCCCATCTGCAACTCCCTTGCAATATCTCACACTCAGCCATCAAAGTTGTCAAGGATTTTTTCCTCTTCCTAGCCCAACCCTTCTGTTCTATCATTTATTCACTCTCCCTCACTTTTAAATATCAGCATGGACACTGGGACCACTCCCTCTCCCTCTTTTTTTTTTCCTATGCTTCCCTGGTTTCGATTATATCTGTGTCTGGCATCATATTGAATATGCAAATAAACCACTTTCAAAAGAACTTAAAGGTAAAAAAGCAGATAGGAAGAGCCGAGTCTTACAGAAAGAGCAAAGCCAAAAGGCCAAACTCCCCACAATTCCTAAGGAAAAGTACTTTTCACTGAGGAAGAAAGGCGGGGAGGTGAGAGGCACAGTCTATGTATGTCTATCCATTTCCTCTTCATGGTTCCAGGATCTTTGTGTTTTCTTTTCTTTCTTTTTTTTTTTCTTTCTTTCTTTTTTAAGATTTTATTTATTTGAGAGAGAGAGCACGCATAAGCGGGGGGGGGGGGGGTTAGAGGGAGAAGCAGACTCCCTTCTGAGCAGGGAGCCCAATTGTGGGATCCTTTTGGGGTGGGGACACGACACACTCAATTCCAGGACCCTGAGACCATGACCTGAGCTAAAGGAAGAAGCTTAACTGATTGAGCCACTCAGGTGCCCCTGTGTTTTCTTTTCATTGATATTTTATTTATTTATTTATTTATTTATTTATTTATTTATTTTATTTATTTATTTTAGACATAGAGAGAGAGAGAGGCAGAGACACAGGAGGAGGGAGAAGCAGGCTCCATGCCGGGAGCCTGACGTGGAACTCGATCCTGGGCCAGGATCCCGGACTCCAGGATTGCGCCCTGGGCCAAAGGCAGGCACTGCTGAGCCACCCAGGGATCCCCTCATTGATATTTTTTAAATGGAAGAGTTTTAGATATGTAAAAGGAACATAATGAGGAGGAATGAAGAAAATAATTTTTTGAGGTTGGGGCAAAAGAAATATAAGGTATCTTGTTCCCTGCCTAGAGTTCAAACCATATATAAATTACTTTACTTCTATTACTGCACCAAGGACAAATACCAAAGAAAACACCTGTTGTAGAGAGTTATTGATTGTAAACACACTAACCAAGGGCTGTTCCTGTAGGCTGAGATGTGGAATGAAGAAACAGCTTTACAGCAGCCTTGTTGAACAGAGCCTGTCCTTGCGAATGAAATTCTCTGTAAGGAATTTCAACCATAGCCTGCATCATTAAAAATGTTAATGTTCATTTTTTTCTTTGTTTCTTTCTTCTCTTTGTTTTAGAGAGAGTTTAAGTGGAGGGGTGGGGTGGAGGAAAAGGAGGAGGGGTAAGGGAGAGGAGAGAATCTTAGGCAGGTTCCACACTTAGAGTGGAGCCCTTCATGGGGCTTAATTTCACCACTGTGAGATCATGACCTGAGCCGAAATTAAGAGTCAGATATGAGCCACTCAGGTGCCCCTTATTGTTAATTTGTAATGAAACTTCACCTTCCTCCTTAGTCATGAAAAATTTCCATGAAGTATTTATTTTAAGGTTTTATTTATTCATGAGAGACAGAGACAGAGACATAGATAGGGAGAAGCAGGTTCCCTGTGGGGAGCCTGATGTGGGATTTGATCCCAGCACCCTGGGATCACAACCTGAGCCAAAGGCAGATGCTCAATCACTGAGCCATCCAGGTGCCCCTCCATGAAGCATATAAAAAAAATTATATCTAAGTAAGTCAAAAAGGAACCTATTAGTAATATGAAATAAGTAAAGTGAGGGCAGCCCCGGTGGTGCAGTGGTTTGGCGCCACCTCTAGCCTGGGGTGTGATCCTGGAGACCTGTGATCCGGTCCCATGTCGGGCTCCCTGCATGGAGCCTGCTTCTCCCTCTGCCTGTGTCTCTGCCTCTCTCTCTCTCTCTCTCTGTGTGTGTGACTATCATAAATAAATAAAAATTAAAAAAAAATAAAGAAACAACTTCATTATTCTCAAGGCTCAGGTTTGTCATTCTAGAAATTTGGAGAAATATATAACAATTTAATGATATAAGTGATCCATGTTTATATCTGATCTCTCCAAATGGTCTGAAAGTCCCTGGAAGGCAGAAACTTTGTACAAGTCTACTTATTCATCTCTGTGGGAACGTTATCACAACCTGGCAGGAAGTCAGAAGTTCTTTCCCAGTATTGCCGGACAAGGCTTCTACTAGGGCCAGGTGACAAAGGATGGGTAAAGTAACAAAGGACAGAATGCAAATTCCTAAGTACAGACAAACCTAGCTTCAGAAAATATCCAGTTATGTAACTAATTATGGAATCTGGAAGTGAATAGCAAGTACTGAGAGGGCACTACAAGCATCTTTCATCCCCTCCCATCAAGGTTGTCTGCTTACCAGCTGATTACCAGTCTAGTTCTAACAGCTCCTGCCTCTGGGTTTTATCGGCTCTAGTTATGATATACTGTCTCACCTTTAAAAAATAATTTTAAAAATAATTTAAAAATAGGGCAAGCATAGGGGCACCTGGGTGGCTCAGTTGGTGGAGCATGTGACTCTTGATCTCAGGGTCATGAGTTTGAGCCTTACGTTGAGGGTAGAGTTTACTTAAGAAAAAATTACATGGGGAGCTTTGGCTGGTTCAGTAGGTTAAGCATCTGACTTTGGCTCTGGTCATGATCCCAGGGTCCTGGGATCAAGCCCAGCATAGGACACCCTGCTCAGTGGGGAGCCTGCTTATCCCTCTCCCTCTGCTGCTCCCCCTGCTTGTGCTTTCTTGCTCTGTGTCAAATAAACAAATAAAATCTTAAAAAAAGAAAGTTCAAGAATTGATAAAAAAAAATATAGGGAAAGGACATACTTGATCTTAGCCAAAAGGCCGAGGAGCGATAAAATAGGGCAAGGATAAATGGGGCTAGGGATAAAATGAGATTACAAGTTGCCTACTGTAAGCTCCTATGTACTGGCAAAAGATAGCTCATGGTTTGGCTCTGAAAAACCTTAGTAGCCAATGCAAGAGAAAAACAAGATTAGTTACACGACATGCACTGTATCTTGGGTAAAAGCAAACTATTAATAGTAGCTTAGGAGAAATCCAGCTATTCTTGATACCAAGCAGGAAGAGAAATTTCCCATGAGTGCCCAGGAAAAGGACACTATGTGATATAGTGGACAGTATTTTAAGATCTCTGTAATAAGGGCAGCCTGCGTGGCTCAGCCGTTTAGCGCCACCTTCAATCCAGGGCCTGGAGACCAGGGATCTAGTCCCACGTTGGGTCCCCAGCATGGAGCCTGCTTCTCCCTCTGCCTGTGTCTCTCATGAATAAATAAATAAAATCTTAAAATCTCTGTAATAAATAAAATTAATGGATTTTATTATTTTTTAAATGTAATATTCCTATATCCTATTTTTTTAAAAAGATTTTACTTATTTATTCATGAGCGATACAGAGAGAGAGAGAGAGAGAGAGAGGAAGAGACACAGGCAAAGGGAGAAGCAGGCTCCATGCAGGGAGCCCGACGTGGGACTTGATCCCGGGATTCCAGGATCAGACCCTGGGCTGAAGGCAGCGCTAAACCGCTGAGCCACCTGGGCTACCCCAAATTAATGGATTTTAATGCTCTTTCAATGTTAGCTGATGGCAAGCACCAAAGCACAATTCAAAAGAGCTAATTCGGGATCCCTGGGTGGCGCAGCGGTTTAGCGCCTGCCTTTGGCCCAGGGCGCGATCCTGGAGACCCGGGATCGAGTCCCACGTCGGGCTCCCAGTGCATGGAGCCTGCTTCTCCCTCTGCCTATGTCTCTGCCTCTCTCTCTCTCTCTCTCTCTCTGTGTGAATATCATAAATAAATAAATAAAATTAAAAAAAAAATTTACAAAAGAGCTAATTCTGTGAAGGGAGGAAGGAGTGTTGTTTAAGTATTCAGCTCTTTCAAGATCTGGCTTAATATAAAGACAAAATTCAAAGTGCTTAGAGCAGCACTTTCCAGACCTTCCAACCTGTGCATTCAGACTGATGGTTATGTGAAAAGTCCATTTCCAGTACTAACTGGATCATCGCTCCTTTCTCTCCTCTTGATACTATCCTATTGTAGTATATTGCAAAAATGGCCAAAAAAGTCAAACAAAAAGTATAGGACTACACTTTGCAGTCCCTCCCTTCTAGAAGTGGAGTCTATTTCCCTACCCTTTGAATCTGGGCTGTTCTTGTGGCTTGATTTGACCAAAGAATGTGGCAAAAGTGACACTGTGTGAATGTCAAGCCTTAGGACCAAGAACCTTCACGACCTCTGGTCTCTTGCTTTTGTAACCTGCCACCACCAAGTGAGTAAGTCTGAGCTAGGCTGCCAGGTGATGGGTAGTGTGTGGCCTGAATGCCTCCTAGCACTCCAACTGACAACCAGCCAATCCCCAGAAGGAGAAGTGCTTATCTCAACAGCAGCTGACCACAGACAAAAGGAGTCTGCAGTAAAGCCACCCAGCTAAGCCTGAACCAAATCACAAGCCCACAGAGTCATAAGCAAAATAAGTGATTGTTTTTTAAGGTCACTAAATTTGGTGTGGTTTGTTAGGCAACAAAAACTAACAGACATACTTTTAAAAAGAGAGTAACCCAATTCACAATACTAACAAAAAAAGATAAAATACTTAGGTATGAACATTAATGGGGCGCCTGGGTGGCTCAGTGGTTGAGCATCTGCCTTTGGCTCAGGACAGGATCCCCGGGGCCTGGGATCAAGTCCCGTATCAGTTCCCCAAGGGGAGCCTGCTTCTCCCTCTGCCTGTCTCTTATGAATAAATAAATAAAATATTTTTAAAAAAAGGAATAAACAGTAACACGCTGTGTACAAAATATATGAAGAAAACTTTAAAACACTCCTGATCCAAAGTTAGCCTTTTTTCCCCACAAATGGAAAAACCTACCATGTTCGATAGGAAAATTAACTTTACAAGAATGACAATTCTCCCGAAGTGAATATCAATTAAAACTGATCCCAATAGATACTTCTCTCTGGTATTAAAAAACCTGAATCTCTAAGGGATCCCTGGGTGGCTCAGTGGTTTGGCGCCTACCTTCGGCCCAGGGTGTGTGATCCTGGAGTCCCGGGTCGGGTCCCGCGTCTGGCTCCCTGCTTGGAGCCTGCTTCTCCCTCTGCCTGTGTCTCTGTCTCGGTCTTGGTCTCTGTCTCTTGTGAATAAATAAATAAAATTAAAAAAAAAAAAAAAGACAACCTGATTCTTAAGTTAATTTGGAAGAGAACTAAAGAAGCAAAAATACTTTGAAGAAGAAACACAGCGCGGGGTATTTGCCCTAAGAAGTATTAAAGCCAATTATTAATCCTCAATAAATTAAAACAGCATAGTATCACATGCATAGACACAGAGACCAATGCAACAGAATAGAAACTCTAGAAAGAGGCCACAAAAACATGAGAATTTAGTGTATGATAAAGGCAGCATCACAAATCAATGGGAGGTAAAGACAGACTTTTTCATAAATGTTGGGTCAACTCGGTTGTGATTTGGAAAAAGAGTTAGATCTCTACTTCACACTACACACCAAACGAGCCAGGCAACATAAATGTAAAAAGTGGAACCACACAAATCGTACAAACGTACCGCAGTGTCAATTTAGGCATTTGCAAACACACAGAAACGAGAGGTTATTAACAAGGGCATCCCTCTGGCTAAAGAAGCCCCGCACGGAGAAGCTCTCTTCTTTGCGGGAATGCAGAGCTCCCGGACCCCATGCTTCCCGGCGGAGGCGCTCGAGGAAACGCCTCCCTCTCCTCCCGCATTCTGATAGGCCCTCGAGCCCGAGGCTGCAAAGAGAGCCGCGGCCCTACTGGTTGGCGGGCGTGGCCCGCGCGAGGCTTCCTGGGACTTGTAGGCTCCTCCGACTCCGCGTCTGACGTTGAAGGTTTCGGGCCGGGTAAGCTATGCGGTGGTGAAAAGGTGGGTGTGTCTGGAGACGTGTGGGGAGGGGCAAGGGTTCAGGTGAAGAAAACGAAGGACTTAAACAGAAATTAGGGTTGCGGGCTCTCGGTAAGGGACGAACCTACTTCGAAGTGGGGCGCAGAGCGTTGAGGGTGGGGGAGCCCAAGTTCCACGGCCAATCAGACAGTAGCAGCTGTTGCCTTGGCAACCACTCGGGACAGCCAAGGCCCGGTCCCCTGCTCCCACTCCAAGAAAAGGGGTGGAGCCCGGGCTGTTTAAATGGCTTTTGAGTTAGGGTGGGTAGAAGCGGGCTCCGTTTCCTCCCCTGCTGTAGTGACGCAGAACCTGCGGCTCGGTGGGCGGGGAATGGCCGGGTCGGAGGCGCCCCAACTCCCCGCTGATTGGCCCACAGCCCCTCCGGGGCGGTGTCTGGGCGGGCAGCTCCCGCCCGCTGCGAGGCGAGGACCTCCGGGATTCCTAGAGAGGACTCGGAAGTACTCTCGGCGGTGGGATTGATGGCTCGACCCCGTTGGACAGGGAAAGCTTGCACTTGCTTACTTCCGGCAAGGAAGTGTTGCGAAGTGTCGGTTTCGGGTTTTCTCTCGGTTTGTGGAAAGAAACCTATCTTCCCAAGCTTGCCTGCGGGAACTTGGTCTTCCAGGAGAGCTCCCCGGGACAGGTGCCTGGAGGAAGGAGGATGCGCTTTGTGTCCAGAGGAGAATCCTGTCCCTAACCTTGACCAGCCGGGTTTCCGTGGCTATGGGGTCAGGGGAGATTCTGAAGAATCCAGGTCCAAATCTGTACTTATAACTGTGCTTCTCTTCGGGACCAATGAAGTGTCTTTTTGGTCTGGCATGCTCTTGTGGCATGAAGGACAGGACCCGTTTTGACCATTGTAATGTTTTTCACTCCTGTTTTGACTTGTGGTAGAGAAAAGCAGACACTGCGTCTGGACTAGTTAGTAAGTCTTGCCCAATTATTTATATGAAATTTAATGTTTTTCATCGTTAAAATTGTGTTCTATTAGGCCTGATGTCAGATTTTTATTGTTCTTTACATTTCTTAAAATGTTGGAAATTTTCTCTGTTAGTAGTTCTATGGGTGGAGTGATGGCTGTCTTGTAGTCTGTATTTTAAAGTAAATTACTCTGTTGATTGGTCATCTTTAGTATAGATGACCTCTTTGTCACCTCTTTGCTAATAATGATTTCCAATGTATCAGTAGGTTGCACACTAATGGAAGTGTCCTTCAGAAGATCTTAAAGAGCAGAAAACAGATTTGATCTGTGTCACGCAGCTAACCTGGAGAGATAGCCCTCTGAGTTGGAATGATAATGACAGAGTCTGGGGAAGTTATAGACTTAGACCCTCCAACTGAGACTTCACAGGAGCAAGAAGACCTCCTAATAGTGAAGGTGGAAGAAGAAGACTGCACATGGATGCAGGAGTACAACCCTCCAGTGTTTGAGACTTTTTACCAGCGCTTCAGGCACTTCCAGTACCATGAGGCATCAGGGCCCCGGGAGGCCCTGAGCCAGCTCCGGGTGCTCTGTTGCGAGTGGCTGAGGCCCGAGTTGCACACCAAGGAACAGATCCTGGAGCTGCTGGTGCTGGAGCAGTTCCTGACCATCCTGCCTGAAGAGTTCCAGACCTGGGTGAGAGAACATCACCCAGAAAGTGGAGAAGAGGCTGTGGCTGTGGTAGAAAATATACAGAGAGAACTAGAGGAACGCAGACAACAGGTGAGCGAAAGGGGAGATGTTAGAGCAATGAGGAAGAGAGGAAGAGAGGCAGGTGCTGCTGAGCAGGGGTGATATCTTTCGCGCTCAGGTGCTTCATCCATATTCTTTTGTTCTCCTGGGATTAGGTACACTGTGGAGATTTCCTGCCACTCCAGCAAAGAGAAGCAGTATCCAGTGTGTTAACCTGGAGAAGACAGTCAGCGATTTTATTTATTTTTAAAATTACTGTATCTATTTTTTGAATGACATGATACAAAATTCAAAAGGTGCATAAGGTTTTTATGAAAAGTAAGTTTCCTCCCAACCCTAACTTTCCGGCTGCCTGGTTCTCTAAAGAGGCAGCCACTGTCACCTGATCCCTGTATGTCCTTAGAGATAGACTTTCTTCTGTATATATAAGCATTCGTGTAGATGACATGCTTTTAAAAAACACAATTGTTTTTAAATCATTGTGTGCTTTTGCCTCTTGCTTTTTTCTTGTATCTTGGTTTGTTCTACATCACTGCAAACAACGTTGCCTCACTCTCTGAAACTGCGTTATATTCCATTGAGGGGGTGGAGTACATAGTTTAATTCCTGTTGAAAGCCATTTAAGTTATTCCTTTAGATTGTTTCTGAGCTTTTACTGTAACATACTTTGCCACAATGACTGTCTTTTACATTCATCATTAATTATAGAGTAAATGTTTAGAAGAAGTCAGATTGTTGACTCAGAGGCCATATGCATTTGTAATTTTGACAGCTGTTGACAGAGTGCCCTTAGTAGAGTTTATACCAGTTTTTATTCCCAACTGAAGGGCACAAGAGAAATTTTTTGCTCACAGTCTGATAATGTGATGTTATTCAACGTTTTATTATTGCTTATCTGAAAGATGCAATATTGCACTTCTGTGCTCTTTTAGTATGCATTTCTCATATTGAGTGAGTTTGGCCACAGTATATATGTTAAAGGGTTATATGTGTATTCCCTTTTTTAAAGTAAACTCTAGGGATCCCTGGGTGGCGCAGCGGTTTGGCGCCTGCCTTTGGCCCAGGGCGCGATCCTGGAGACCCGGGATCGAATCCCACGTCGGGCTCCCGGTGCGTGGAGCCTGCTTCTCCCTCTGCCTGTGTCTCTGCCTCTCTCTCTCTCTGTGACTATCATAAATAAATAAAAATTTAAAAAAAATTTATAAAAAAAAAAAAAAAAATAAAGTAAACTCTATACCTCATGTGGGGCTTGAACTCACAACCCTGAGATTGAGAGTCAGTCCACTGACTGAGCCACCCAGGCACCCTATGTGTGTACCTTTTTTGTGAATTATCTGTTTATGTTATTTAACTATTTGAAAAAAGCACTGTGTCTGTCGTCTGAGTTGCAAGTTTATTTTTCCACTTTGTTGTCTTTGTTTATGGAGATTTCTGTTTTGTAAGGTTTTTGATTTTTATGTAGTCCATTTATATCTTTTAATTTATAGTTTCTGGATTTTGTGTCATACTTAGGCCTTCTCCACTACAATATTATAAGAAAATTTTCTAATACTCTTTTCTTTCTTTCGTTCGTTTGTTCGTTCTTTCTTTCTTAGTATTATTTTGGTGCATGGTGTTTGATATAGTTATGACTTTTTATAAAAGTCAGATGTCTTTCCAGTTGCCCCAACTTGTATAATAATCCTTTTCCCCCCTCTATGATTAAAATACCATCTTTATTAATTTCTACATGTATTTATGGTCTTTTAATTCTTTTCTATTGATCTTATTATTTGTTCCTGTATCATTATTTTATTTACTTGAGCTCTGTAAAGTGTTTAGTGTTTGATAGGGTTACCTTTTCCCTTTCCAAATTTTTGACATTTTCTTTTTTCTTAAAAAGTTTCTTACAAACTTTTTTCTTAAAAAGTTTCTTACAAACTTTAGAATTACTTAGTTTAGTTTTCACCACTTCAAAAATCCTGTTGGTTTTTTGGGGGGACGGGTGTTGCAGTATATCATGTATTAATTTAGAGAGGATTGGTATGTTTACGTTGTTACATCTTCTTGTCTTTTCTTAGTCATTTATAATCTGACCTTCTGCCTTCTTGTTGCTAGGGTCACATTCTCCTTAAGCTTTAATTTTTTTTTTTTGAGCAAAGAAGCAAAAATTGGGAGACCTTAGGTCACAAGAGTTTGAAGCTAGTTAGAGAATTTCCCTGATTCTTTTTTTTTTTTTTTTTTTTAGATTTTATTTATTTATTTGGGAAAGAGAGAGCGTGAGCAGGGGAGAGGGAGGGACAAGCAAACTCCACACACAACACCCCAGCGGGGAGCCTGACATCAGGTTCAGTCCCAGGACCCTGAGATCGTGACCTGAGCCAAAATCAGACTTAACCGACTGAGCCATCCAAGTGCCCCTCCCTCATTCTTGAGAGCCATTGCCCTTCATTGTAAGGTCCCAGTCTCATTATTCTTCATCTCTGGGTAAGAGGTACTTTGACATTCCAGAACATCCTCATCTTCAGCTGGTTTAGCTCATTTCATGAGGCAAGTAGGCAGCAGAGGGAATTTCTACTGACCCTTGGCTATACTGAATGATTGTCTTCCAGATGGGAATGTTTGAACCTTTCTGTTTCTGTCAGGACAAAAAGTAGAGGTTCATGATAACATCTCCTTCATTCATTCATTCATTCATTTTTTTAAAGATATTTATTTATTTATAGACACGGAGAGAGAGGCAGAGGGAGAGGGAGAAGCAGGCTCCATGCAAGGAGCCTGACGTGGGACTCAATCCCGGGTCTCCAGGATCACACCGCAGGCTGCAGGCAGCGCCAAACCACTGCGCCACCGGGGCTGCCCTCGAAAGTACAGTTAAAGACAGAAAGGATTTTTTAAACAGAGGACTTATGTCCAATATGTACATTTCCCTCTCTCATTGTGATATGCAGCCGCCTTTGGAAGAGACAAATAATATTTCTTAGTGGTAGTCAGGGGTCTGAGGCCCATAGAGGGGATTTTCTCAAGGGCCTCCACCGGTCGCCTTGCCTTTCTCTCTGCCTGCCATCTAGATCCCCTCAGCTTTATCTCCAGGCAGTTCTTGTCTCTGGAAGACCTTTTCCCAGGCTTTATCCTTTACCTCTCCTCCTTTGTTTCTCCATCCGAGTGTCAGGAGACCTCAGAGGCTGCTTTGATTCTTTTGTGCTGACATGCTCTTTGACATACTTGGCATCATTTTAGCTCTTACCCTGAGTGGGTCTACAAGGACACAAACTTCCATGCAGAATGATCTTTGTCCCAACTGTTTGGCAGCTGCCTGTTAATGTAACTCCTGTATCACATTTTGCCAGTGCTAAGAGGGTTAACATTTTAAGTGCTTTGAAATCTTTGGGAGGGGAAGGTGGGGGGTTGGCAGTTCTGTCTCAAGGCAGGATCTTATTACCTGCTAGGATGCTGCTGAGCCAGTACCTTCCAGAAAAGACAGATTGTGGAGACTGGTTGTGGTGGAGTAATTGTGTGTCCTCTAGGGCCGAGGGAAAGAAAGATGGGGGTACTTAGCATGTCGGACTGGAACTAGCTCTGGTCTTGATATCTGTCCTACTTGAACAGGGTCCACCAAGGAACCGAGTGTGGCTTTCTGAGTCCTGTATTGACCTTTCCAAATTCCGCTTCTCACTTTTCCCCTCTAAACTTGACCCACCCTGGCCTTCTTACAGTTCTTCAACTGTATCAGACCCTTCTTTGTTGCCTGAGGATCTTTGCTTATGTCATTCTCTCTGCCTGGACACTTCTTGCTTTTCCCCTGGCAGACTTCTTTGCCCCTTAGGTGTTTACTTTAAGTGACACTTCTCAGAAAAGCCTGCCTTGACCACTCTCTCTAAAGTAGGTCTCATCTGTTCTGTCTTAAGACACTACTTTCTTCTCCTTTCTAACATATAATGGTTTGTAATTATGTATTTATCTGTGGGTAGATATGTTTAATGGAATTCATCTTCACCTAGAGATAAACTGGGTTTGTTAAGCCACTGTGGAGTTAAGTGTGTCTGGCTCATTGTAGATGCACATAAAATATTTGGCAAAAAGAGTGAAAGGAAGAAGAATGTGAATTTACTGGATTCTTCCATAGCCCCCTCTGCAGTGTGCTGATTGGTGTGGTTGTGCTTGTTAGATCGTGGTGTGTCCTGAAGTGCTTCCTCAGAAGATGGTGCCACCTGGAGTTGTGCAGGAGTCCCTCAGCCACCAGCTACTGTCCGTGGAGCCCCAGTCTGAACAGGAGCCACAGAAGCCTCATATCCTGGATGAAAATGGTGAGGACGTGTGATTCATTGGAACAGATGTGGCTAGAGAGTGGGCACCCTGGCTGTGTGGGTAAGCGGCATCTGTGTGAGAGAGACTTTGGGTGGGGCAGCCTCCTGCAGTCAGCAGGATCGGGAGCTTGGAAAGGGCTGGGGACCTGGAATTGAGTCCCTGGCATTCAGAGAGAGGTCAGCTGGTAGGATGGTGAGGCCATGTACTGCAGTTCTGTTCGAATTGTAATGGTGATGACAGCTCTAAGTACAGGCATTGTCAGAAGATCTACAGAAGTCTTTTACAAAAGTGTCGTGCTTGTTTTATGACAGTTTTCTGGCTCCATCTCACTGATTTTGTTTTCTTACTGCTTGTGTAAGAACAGCTCTCCAGTTCCTCATTACATTCATTTCTGACCGCTCACTATTTCAAGCAATGCTTCACAGTGACCTTTAAAGTGATTGTTCTCTTTCTCTCCTCCCCGCCCCCCCTCTCAATTTTATTAACTTGTATTAATTAGACACATGAAGGGAAAAAAGTGAACTGCTGAGTATCTTATTTAGGATGGGTAAATATCCATAGGTCTATAACCCTAATCAGAAACTCTTGCTGTCAGGTATATTGTAGGATTCAGCATTTTCAGATTTAGTAAGGGAATATGATTTATATGTATCATACATTACAGTACCATCAGGATTTGAAGTGGGACTCCACATGTTAATATTTCAGCAATGAAATGTATGCAGGTTTATAGTAAGTGGATTAAATAAAGGTTTTTAAATAACTTCACATCAGTTCTGGTCAGATTTTGTTATCAAATTAGTTCAGTGTCTAACTTAATGAGAGGAAGGCCTTTGATTTCAGAACTATGCAGAAGGTATCATGAGCCTGGGTTTCAGGTTTGGCCCCAGGCTTTTTCTTCTAGGCTCTCCTTAGAGGTCAGGCCTTTCACTTCACATGTTCCATGGCTCCTATCTTTTCCAGATTTCCTTTCACTGGGATAATAGTGACCAAAGTGGGAGCAGCAGCAACTGTTGCTTATATAGAGTTTACTGGGTATCAGCAAGTGTTCCCAGTGCTTTGCTTGTAGCAACTCATTAAACCCTCAGTGTACCAGAAAAAATAGTCTTCACTGCTTACCATCTGGGGCCAAGAGATCCCTTTTATTTTATGTATATACATAATTTTACTTTATTTGTTAATATTATTATTAGATTATTTTTATATATTATTTTTACATATGTCATTTTATGAATAGTTTACAGAAGAATCAAAGGATAATAAAAAAATAATTCTCAAGGAAATTTTAATAAGAACTAAACCTCTTTATATCAAGTACATTTTGATAACAAACATCATAAAAAAGGAAAGAATACCGTCACACAGTATGCCCCTTTTCCCTTTAGAAAAATGAATACTGTCCTTTTGCAAAATGAGATGATCCAGAATCTGGTTGCAGAATCTTGCCTGATGAAGTCCTTCCTGTTGAATAATTCAGTAGATGAGAATTTCATATTTCCTTTTGGAAATTAGAAATAGAATGTTTCTGGTAGCCCCAGTGGCCCAGCGGTTTAGCGCCGCCTTCAGCTCAGGGTGTGACCCTGGAGACCCGGGATCAAGTCCCATGTCAGGCTACCTGCATGGAGCCTGCTTCTCCCTCTGCCTGTGTCTCTGCCTCTCTCTTTCTGTGTCTGTCATGAATAAATAAATAAAATCTTAAAAAAAAAAAAAAAAGAAATAGAGTGTTTCTCGTTGATTCTTATGTTTGAGAAAATTTAACTCTGGTAATATTTGTAGACTTCTTCAAAGAGTTGCCCTATGGGCTCAGTTTTATCATTATCGTGGAGAGTGCACTGCTCTGTCTCTTCATATCATTTTCTTAACTCATCTAGTGATAGTGTTTTTGCTGCAGATTTTCTTCTCTTTTGCTGATATGGGTGGAAAATGAAAAATTCTGAATTCACAGCTAAAAGCAGGAGTCAACAGTCTTGAACCTTCTTGAAGATGATGCAAAACTCTGGGCAGTGAATTTAATACTTGGTGACTAGTGAAGAATGATGATTTATTTTGCTCTTACATCATCCTGAGTATTCTCCATTTTCTCATTATTTTGTATGCTATCACTGGTAATAATTAATGCATAATGATTAGTAAACGTGGTAATTCTTAGGATGAGGAATTAGAAAAATGTTTTATGATAGAGGAAAAATAAGATCATTCAGATCTCAAAATGTACCCTAGATGTGTAGAAGAGCCCAGTAGATCATATAGAAATTATGAAACAATGAGTTGCACTGTATTTTTTAATAATATTAAGGTAAACTTTTCTTTTGTTCTTCAGAAGACCTCTAAAGGAATAAGAGTAATCTTATTCTTTAATGTAAGAATGTAATGTAATCTTAGTCTTTAAAAATAGTTAAAACTGTTCAAAAAAGAAATCCCAAACCCCAAATCATGTCTAATACACTTAGTTGGCATAGCAAGGGTTAATGCCCACACTGGACTGAATGGAACAGGTACCATTGTTATCCTCATGTTAGAAATTAAGAAGCTGAGGCCTAGGGCAGCCCGGGTGGCTCAGCGGTTTAACACCGCCTCCAGCCCAGGGCGTGATCCTAGAGAACTGGGATAGAGTCCTATGTCGGGTTCCCTGTGTGGAGCCTGCTTCTCCCTCTGCCTGTGTCTCTGCCTCTCTTTCTCTCTCTCTCTCTCTCATAAATAAATAAAATCTTAAAAAAAAAAGAAGCTGAGGCCTAGTCAGATTAGGTCATTCATGCAAGGTCACAGAGCTGTTAGTGATAGAGCTGGGATTCTGACCGCAACAGTCCAGCTCGACGTTTATACTTTTACCTCCTCATTCTGAGCTTTGCTGGTTTTGCTTTTCTACCAAGCCTCCTAGGTGCAGGCTCCTGTCCCTCCACTGCCAGAGTCTCATCACACCAGGCTGCTCTGTCCCTCTGTCCCTAGGTGCTGCTTCTCTCCTCTGCCCTGTTAGGTAGACCCAGCCAATTTCTTTATTCCAATAAAATTACAAGGTTTGTTTTGTGTTTGTTTGGGTTTTTTATTTCTACACACTGGGGAAGGCTGCATTCCTTGTGCCTTTGTTAGCACCGAGGGCTGGTTTTCTAATTTCAGCATGAGAGGGGCAAAACCGTTTGCTGAAAAGCTAAAGAAACAAAAGGTATTTTAGGAACATCATAAAATAAGTGCAGTTATCTGGAATGTAATTACTATAATTATTCCATTTGTAATTGGAATGTAGTCTATACTCAAAATCAAAATTACTGTTTAAGTAAAGAGTACATTCTTCCGTTTCTTCGAGTCCCGTTTTGGCTCTGTAGCCACACTCCTTGTTTCAAACTGCCATGTCTGTTTCTGGTTTTAATCTCTAAGCATTATCTCCTCCATTTTTGTGTCATTGCTGATTACTTCCTAGTCCTTGGTCAGAAGCAAGCTGTATAACGACATAACATTTTTAGGACCAGGGAAACCATAGCAACATCTAAACTGTCAGCTTAAAAGGATCCCTGGGTGGCTCAGCGGTTTAGCGCCTGCCTTTGGCCCAGGGCGTGATCCTGGAGGCTCAGGATCGAATCCCACATCTGGCTCCTTGCATGGAGCCTGCTTCTCCCTCTGCCTGTGTCTCTGCTTCTTTTCCTATCTCTGTATCTGTCATGAATAAATAAATAAAATCTTAAAAAAAGAATAAAATGTCATCTTAAAGATTAATGCCGGGTGGATCCGTCCAAATTAGGGCATATATAGACAGATTGTATGGACTGTCAATCTCAGACAAAAGGACAAGCAAAGTTCACAGCAAGGGGTCAGAAGGTCACCAACATCTAGAGATGAGACCCTCCAGGCATTGCACATGCAATTCAGTCTACTCAGAAAGCACCCCCATCCCCCCAAGACCATCCCACCCCTACTTTAACTAGAGTCACTTCCTGTGGAAAGACTTTCCTGATGCTCCCACCTCCCTTTCTCCACTCTGTAAGTGCCCCTGTTTCCTGCTCCTCTGGGAGCTTGGGTGGATTTCAAGTATATTACTCTTACCCTGTGCTGGAAGTAAGTAAGGCTTACATGTCTGCCCTCCCCACTAGACAGTGAAGGTTTTGGAAGTCAAGAATTGTCTTATCTGCCTGTTCTTACAACACACAATGTAGACTCAGTACATTACTAATTGGCTGACTATTAATCAACCATGGTAGCTTCTCAAAGGAAGAGAATGTGGACCAAGACCTTGCTAATCAAAATGTGGCTCTAGGAGCAGCACCAGAATCACCTGGCTTTGTTAGAGGTGCTGAATATGGGGGCCACCCCAGAATTGCTGAGCCATGTCTGCCCTGTACCAAGACCTCCAGGTGATTTGTTTGTACATTCAAGTTTGAAAAGCCTGGGCTCTTGGTAATGCTTCAGCTTCATCGAAGCCGTGGGATCTGTTTTTCTTTGAGATGACTAGATTTGATCTTGGTGGAACAGATTGTATCCTTTATAGGTGAATGGCACAGTCTTGAGGTTGTCAGCAGGGATTAGCCTGATCAAAGCAAGGAGTCTAATTTTTTGGGGGGAAGAGTGAGTGTAGTTAGGTGAGGGAGGAGCCATAACATGTAGAGGGTCTT
Organism: Canis lupus dingo; assembly: GCF_003254725.2. Lineage (NCBI taxonomy): Eukaryota > Metazoa > Chordata > Mammalia > Carnivora > Canidae > Canis > Canis lupus. Next base: position 9,847,101 of record NC_064248.1, on the reverse strand, counting down.
GGGAGCCAAGCAGAAAAATTGGGCCTTGCTGCAGCAAGGTGTCATTGTGGATTCTTAAGAGAAAGTAGAACATGATGGCAGTCAGAACTGGGCAGAGATATTCTGACTTACACCTCTTTTTCTCCCCCCTCAGCCCTACCTGCTCTTCATGTTCCTTCCCTCCCCCTGAAGGACAGCCAGGAGCTGACAGCCTCACTTCTCTCGGCTGGGTCCCAGGTGAGCCGGCATCCCATGCCTGCAGTGAGGACCCATGTCTGTTCTTGGACAAGTAGCTGCCCTAGTCCTGAATCTCCATCAGGAGTTCTGTCTCACTGCAAACTGGGCCCATCTGGGGTTCCTACCTGAATGTCGCTTTCCATTCTACCCAGTGCTTCCCTCTCCTCTTTGAAGCACAGACCCTCCCTCTGTTTTTCTCCTCCATGCTCCCACTTCCTCCCCTCACTCCAAATTTGGACATAGGGAATGGGAATTTAGTGGCAATCTCATGTTTCAGAAGTTGGTGAAAATTGAAGATGTGGCTGATGTGGCTGTATCCTTTATCCTGGAGGAATGGGGACATTTGGACCAGTCCCAGAAGTCCCTCTATAGGGATGACAGGAAGGAGAATTATGACAGTATTACTTACATGGGTAAGAATTACTTCATCTGCATGGGTTAGGACATTGTAATTTTGTTATAAAGAGTATTTGTGGCACATTATATAAAAGCATGTATTTTTTAATTACATGAATTTGCTTTTTTTTTCTGTGAAAAAGTAAATTGACATTCCTTTTTTTTAATTATTCAGCTTATTCTGATTATTTCAATCATAATCAGGGTATGATTGAAGTCTGATAATACTTGGGGGATAGTATTTGCAATCCAGCAAATGTTCTCTTTTTAGTGCTTTAAGATAAAAGAGCTCAGAACTAACAGCCTTGGGTTTTAATAGATTTGTAGTAGTTCATGTATTTTATTTCTTGACAAATTGAATAATTCTTAATTGGATACTTCTTAATTCTCACTTGTGAAAGCATCTCAGACTTTGCTGAATAACTGTTTGTTAGAGTACATTTGACCCTTGAACAACATGGAGTTAGGGGCACCGATCCCCCATGCAGTCAAAAGTCTGTATATAACTTTTGACTCCCCCAGAACTTAACCACTCATAGCCTACTGTTCACCTGAAGTCTACCAGTAATATAAAGTAGATTAACACATAGTTTGTATATGTGTCATATACTGTGTTCTTACATGAAAGTAAGCTGAAGAAAAGTATTATTAAAATCATAAGGAAGAGGAAATGCATTTATGGGACGATATGTATCAAAAGAAATCTGTGTGTAAGTAGACCTGCCCAGTTCAAACGCATGTTGTTCAAGGGTCAACTGTGGTTATTAGAGTTTCTCCCTTTTCCCCAGTGCATGGATAGCTAGTTCACCCAACACCATTCTCAGATCACTGATGCTTGTTTTGTGACATTCGTCTTGCCATCTACATTTTACATGTCCTATCCCTTCTTGAATTTTGTGCGTGAAGTGACATTGTGAACCTGTTTCTAAATTATGATCCTGGAAACTCATATTTGATTATGTGCCTAGAGCAATTCTAAAAATCTCAGCACCATGGCAAACATTTTGGAGCTTATGGCTTTTAGCTTCTTTTGAATGAATTCTTTTAGAAGAATCACTAAATACCAAGCACTCTGGGAGACTTTAGTTGAAATACATATACAATGCCAAATCTCTCTTTTTTAAAAGTTTATTTCTTTAACTAATCTTTACACCCAGTGTAGGGCTTATCCCATAACCCTGAGATCAAGAGTCACATGCTCCTCTGAGCCAGCTATATCATGCCAAATTTCTTTCGAAAAGCATTATTCCATCTTACAGGCTTTTATTTAAAAAGTAAAATTGAGGGACCCCTGAGTGGCTCAGCGGTTGAGCACCTGCCTTCTGCTCAGGGTGTGATCCTGGAGTCCTGGGATCAAGTCTTGCATCGGGCTCCCTGCATGGAGCCTGCTTCTCCCTCTGCCTATGTCTTTGCCTCTTTCTCCATGTCTCTCATGAATAAATAAATAACATCTTAAAAAAAAAAAAGTAAAGTTGACTTCTATCCTTAGAAATTTTCCATTTCTTTTAACACTAGTGATACATATTTGTGTTTCCTAGTCTTTGATTTACTTCTACATGCTCTCTGTGGCTTTATCTGTTGGGATCTAAGTGGTGGGGTGTTTCATCTCAAGGGATTAGCTACGCAGCACAGATGCTATATGTAATGCAAATATTTTCATTCTCTTTTTAAATGAATTTCAAATACCTCACTTGTCTAATTTGAGTCTGGTAGTATCTTTTTATTTTTTTCAATTATTTTACAGGCTTAATGGGTTTCAGGCTTTCAGAACTTGGCACAGTTCTTTTTTATACCGTTCTCCAAGCAGTGTTAAATTTGTACTTTCTGATTTTTAAAAAAAATCTATATGTTCATTACAAGCTCTTTACAACTCCAGTATACTCTTCTACATTAAGAGCATGTTTGATGATTTCTGCCCCCTTAACTTCTCTGAGAAGGCCACATTAAGTTATTTTCATGCCTGTGTGCTCCTAACAGGACTGAGAAGGTCAAGGTTTTAAAAGTATCTATCAGATTCAGAAATGAGATTTTAAAAAATAGATATATGTTGGAGCTAGCCATTTCAATGGAATGTCTAGGACATTGGGGAACAAGAGACAGTTTCTTAAAGATTGCAAAAGAGAGGAATTTGAGAAAGCTATTGAAGATAAACTTTCAAGAACATTGTTAAGGAAATGAGAAGGAGGGCTTATCATTGTAATACTACATGGCTTAGATGAATAGTTTTCTACATTCTCTCTTTCTTTCTTTTTATTGGGGGGGGGGGCAAAGGGAGAGAGAGAATCCCCAACAGATTCCCTGCTGATCATGGCACCCAACATGGGGCTTGATCTCACAACCCTGAGATCATGACCCGAGCCAAAATCAAGAGTTGGATACTTAACTGAATAAGCCACCCAGGCCCCCATGTACGTTATCTTTTTCAGTGGGAGAGTTTTAAGCATACTTAAGTGCTACTTAAAAGAATTAGTAAAGAGGGAGTTTAAAATGTTAGGGCAAGGAAGAGGAGATCATTGATGAAAGTGGTCCCTCAAAAATAGGATGGCATGGGGAGATCCAGGGTCCAGGAGGAAGGCTTGGCCTTGGCCAGAGAGACAGCTCTTCCACCATGAGGTGAGGGGAGGATGACAGAGGAAGGCTGCCAGCAAGTCTTTGGTTGTGGCTGTAGGAGGTTCAAGGAGCTTTGACTTTTTCTGAAATAGGACACAGTCACCTCTTGAGAATGAGCAGGTGATGAAGTAGGTTGCAGAGTAGAGGTTCAAATACAGTGGAGAACTTTGGTTTGAAAAGGTCATCTGAGACACCTGGGTGGCTCAGCAGTTGAGCGTGTGCCTTTGGCTCAGGGTGTGATCCCGGGGTCCTGGGATCAAGTCCTGCATCAGGCTTCCTGCTTGGAGCCTGCTTCTCCCTCTGCCTGTGTCTCTGCCTCCTCTCTCTCTGTGTGTCTCTCATGAATGAATAAATAAAATCTTAAAAAAAAAAAGATCATCCATGCTCATAGTAAAACATACTCAAATATGTTTTAAAACATACTCAAATGGGTATAAAGTGAAAACTTAGTCACCTACCCTGATTCTCAGACTTCTGTTGACTATTACCAATTTTTGGTTTATATCCCTAGACATATTCTATATACACACAGGGTTTTGCAAAAAAGCATATACCATATACTACTGCAATTTTAAAATAACAGTGAAATATCTTGGAAGCCATGGTGGAGATATTTGACACAGCTGACAAGAAAAATGAGTGGCATGAGGAGCCAACCTTAGGAACATAGAATGCCAGACAGGCCATCAGTGAGGGTGAAGAGCCTGAATCTGTATAAAGCACCAAATCTGCCTGATTGGGCGTTTTTATCTCCCCTGCTCCCTCACCATTGCATTACTAACCAGCTGGGCAGAGCATTGAGCAAGAAGCACAGTCCTCTGTCAGATACAAAAATAAACCATGAGAATCAACAGAAACCTTATCATGTACATGGAAAAGAAGTGAGGAAAGAGAGAAAAAGCAAATCAGTAAACCTATTGGTGTGACAACCTGTATAATTGCCTTCTCTGGAAAAAGGCAATTGTTAATGGCACCAAAGAGGGCATTGGGCTAATCTGATTTTTTTTTTTTTTCAAATGCACCCCTGGAAAAAGAAAACCATGTGCTTTTTTGACTTGCTGAATGGGAGAGAATTCTAATAAGAATAAAATGTGTGGGTACAAGCAGATGTGAATAAAAGAGAAAAGTCCTGTGATGACAGAGATTATTTGCCTACTTAAATGGGGGAGAGAAAAAAAATTTTTTTGATTATATGTTTGTTTCTATTATTAAAATGGCTTTTTAGGAAGAGAAATAAAAAAGTTTTAAGAAATTAAAATTCAAGTTTTCTTCACGGTATAAGAATTATAACTTCTTACTATGTCAACAAAAAGGGGGGGGGGATAGTAACAGTATCTACCTCAAAAGGTCATTGTTAGGATTCAATGCCATAAAATCATAAAACACTTAAAGGCTTGGTCCACAGGAGCATGCAGCGAATTTAGCTCTCATTACCGTTACTCTGTAATATTTGAAAACCACTTTTCTGCTTACAAAAAAAGTTTATTAGAAAGTTCTCAACAGGCCCTGGTTTCTCTCTCTAGCATGTAAAAAAATAATATTCCTTATTTTTTAATTATTGAAGATTTGTCTCTGCAAAGCATATTAAATGTCTGCGTCAAGTGAAATGTAGGTTGCTGATCCAGTCACATAGGGAGATGATTGCAGTCTGTCTAGCATCTGTATTTTTCAATGACTATTGGGTGTTAAAGTGAGCTCTTAGCAGTACTAGATTCTTCTCTGGGTATAGAGAGAATGCCCTTTTTTTCCTTTAGACTAATTCATACCAAACTCAGATTCTCTTGGGATTAAGAAAGCTGGAAGGATTATCTTTCTTCTCCAGCAATGAATAAACAGGAAAAAGAAGGTGAAGGTTGGGTTAGCAACACAACCCATTTTCAGGTTTTATTAAAAATATCTGGGGGATCCCTGGGTGGCTCAGTGGTTTAGGGCCTACTTTCAGCCCAGGGTGTGATCCTGGAATTCTGGGATCAAGTCCTATGGCAGGCTTCCTGCATGGAGCCTGTTTCTCCCTCTGCCTGTGTCTCTTCCTCTCTCTCTCTCTCTGTGTTTCTCATGAATAAATAAATAAAATCATATATAAAAAAATAATATTTGATGTTGCACAGCTGTGCACAAACAGGTACTGTAAGTACCCCCCTGAGGAGGGTATCACCATCATTAAACAGAAGGACTGCTCTCCCAATTTGATCTGTTTGATGCATTCTTGCCAGCTCTTCATCCCCAAACTGTCTGTTTCCACTTGAGAATACTTTGTCCCCTCTCTGAAGCCTAAAGCTGCCTTTCCCAAGTCCTGCTGTGCTAGCATGTGTTAGCTTCGTGATTGCCTATGTCCTTGCGTCATTTTGTTTCTCCCAGTATGGGGAATAGCTAATCCATTTTACTTCTATTATTTCAGATTATGAATCTGGGAATGACAATGTGGAACTTGTAGTAAAGCAGATTTCTGATGACGCCGAATCTCACTGGATGACAGCAGGAAGCACTGAAAGAAACATTCCCCAGAGTCAAGGGTTTGGAGAAGTTAGTGACCTTCACGGCATGGTAGAAAGGTGGCAGGTAAACCCTGCTGTGGGGAAATCAAGGCAGAACCCTTCCCAGAAAAGAGATCTTGGCAGCATCACAGACGCTAACCGTAAGCAAAGCACAAGTGGCGAAAGAGGTCACAAGTGTAATGATTGTGGTAAATTTTTCCTTCAAGCCTCAAACTTCATTCAGCATCGGCGTATCCACACTGGAGAAAAACCCTTTAAGTGTGGTGAATGTGGGAAAAGCTACAACCAGCGAGTGCATCTGACTCAGCATCAGCGAGTCCACACTGGTGAGAAACCATATAAGTGTCAAGTGTGTGGAAAGGCCTTCCGCGTGAGCTCGCACCTTGTCCAGCACCACAGTGTGCACAGCGGAGAGAGACCCTACGGGTGTTCGGAGTGTGGGAAAAACTTTGGCCGGCACTCCCACCTGATTGAGCACCTGAAGCGCCACTTCAGAGAAAAGTCCCAAAGATGTATGTATGGGGAGTTTGTGTTTGGGGAATAAATGGAGGCAAAAATGGTTTTATCAGCCTAGAGCCACAGAATGGTCCTGGGAATGGTAGCTAAGGGGCAGAGGTCACAGCCTATTTTGTTACTCTTTATACTTTAATTCACCTGTCCGTTTAGTAAGCAAAACCTATTGCTTCTCCACCATCCCCACAGCTTCCTTCTTCCCAGAGGAGCCTCCCTTCAGCTCTCTTACCATTTATTCTGGTAATTCTCTGTTTGTAAGGAATTATGGCTATTGCCTGACTCACTGATTTGAAACATTATCTCTTTCTGTTGTAGGAACTGAGAATTTTGGCGCTCTCACACGCTTCCTTTCCTCTTTCCCCTTTTTCCAATTTAGCTAATTCACATTTTAAAAGGATAATACTAGAACAGGAAGTCTGGAGGAAAGAAAGCAAGAGGAAAAAAAATCACCCATAATCCCACTGTCCTAACTAATAAAACTGTTATGATTTAGTATATTCTATTTTTTTTCATAAGCTTATTTTTATGTAGTTATACTCAGAGGGTACAGTTAAGTACTAGACATGTTGTCTAGTGTGGTCTGACCCTCCTGTTTGTTATTTCTGACAACCTGCCATTGTGTGGAGACATCAACACTTAATTGCTCCTTAGTTGAACTCCTAATTTTTTCTCTTTTGTCCTGATAACTGTGCCTGTGCCCCCCCCCCCTTTTTAAAAAAATATTTAGGATTATTTCCTTATAATAGATGCCCAGGAGTGGGATTAGTGGATGAAAGGCCAAAAGCATTTTTATGGGTCTTGATACATATTCCCAAATTGCTTTTTCAAACAGTCACCACATATGAGAATATCAGTTTTACTAAATTTCTTCCACGGTGACCAGAAATTTTTTTAACAAATGAAGGAAGAAGAGACATCTTTGCTGTATTCATTTTTATTAATTTGGTTATTAGTAAGGTTGAACAATTTTCCCTGTTTGTTTACTTATTTTTTCTTCCTGTTCAGGTGACATTAAACTTATGTAAAGATGAGATCACCATCAACCATGCTGTGAAATTAAAAGCTCTTATTAATATTTTTCATATAACTCTTTAAAATATTTATTTTTAAATTCTTTTAAATTGATGTCCCCAAGCCCAGCTACTTGTCATTTGCACTAACAGTGACTATCACCTTTTTCATTATGAAATAGAAGTTTAGTAAGTTCTCAAGGCCTTTAGAGTTCTGGGTTGGTCTGAGCCTTCTCCTCGGCCAGTTCTGTCCTTTCTGCTTGGTGGCTGCCTCGTTGGGGTGAGCCATCTAATAGCACTCTGGACCTGGGAAGCAACTGCTTTAAAGGAGTCTCTATTCTTTCCTATTTTCTCTGCGTTGCTCTTACAACTAGTTTCCTAGTTAACACTCATCTACCTTCCCCCACTATTTTTTTGATCAGAAGAGGGATCTTTTGTGTGCTTATCCAGCCATTATCCAGCCATAATTATCTCAAGCCTGTAGTGCTAGGTGTTTGGGATAGAGCAGTAAACAGAACCACAGTTTGTCCCCTTGTGGTGCTGATGGTTTGGGGCGAGGAGCAGATAGGAAAGGTGGTGAGCATTCACAGATTTGATGCCCTGGTTGGGAAACAAGTTCAGGTGATGACTAAGGGTCAAGAGAGCAGAGATTGACATATCACCCACCCTCCTAACAGTAGTGTTCACTGGCTCATTCCTCTTTTGTCCTAGCTCCTAATCAGGTATTCTTCCAATGCTCTATCCCCCTCATAGTCCTTGGCTTCCCATTCTTCAGTCTTGTCTGCTGTTTCCATCCAGCTGTGTTTCTGTTCTTGTCTCATTCTGTCTGCCTAATTCATGTTCACATTTTAGAATACCTCTCTCTCCTTTCTGTGTAATAGAAGTGTGGTACTCCTCCTAGTGATTGCCTAGCCTCGGTCATTCTCACCACCCTGCTTAGTGAGCCTCTTCATCTCATTTTTTTCACTGGACACATACCAAAGGTTCTTTTCACTCCTGTTGGCATCAGACATGTACATACATTCCCCCCTTGTAACTGGTATCACATTGTGGTTTCACCTGATTACCCTTTCTCCTGATAGTTTATCTTTCTTCTGTGAAAAACTGGTGACAGGGGCATCTTGGTGGCTCAGTCTGTTGAGCATCTCTTTTCAGCTTGGGTCATGATCTCAGGGCCCTGGGATCGAGCCCCATGTTGGGCTCCCTACTCAGTAGGGAGTCTGCTTCTCCCTCTCCCTCTGCCCCTCCTGCTTGTGCATGTGTTCTCTCTCGCTCGCTCATTTTGTCTCTGAAATAAATACTTAAAATAAAAGAGCTGGTGACATTTGCACTTCCTCTTTATTCTTTCAGGCAGTGAGAAAAGAAGTAAGAATACAAAATTGAATGTTAAGAAGAAAATTTCAGAATTTTCAGAAGCAGATGTGGAAATACCAGGAAGAATCCAAAGAAATGTTTCTCAAGTTCAAGATTTTGGAGAAGCCCATGAACATCCAGGCAAGTTGGATAGAAAGCAGGGAGTTCCCGTGAAAGAGGTGCTAGGACATCCCTCTTCAAAGAGGATAAATTTCAGTGAAGTCACGTATGTTCACAAAAAATCATCCACAGGAGAGAGACCACATAAATGTAACGAATGTGGAAAAAGCTTTATTCAGAGTGCGCATCTGATTCAACATCAGCGAATACACACAGGGGAGAAACCCTTTAGGTGTGATGAATGTGGGAAAAGCTACAATCAGCGTGTACATCTGACTCAGCATCAGCGAGTCCACACTGGTGAGAAACCCTATACCTGTCACTTGTGTGGGAAAGCATTTAGAGTGAGGTCCCATCTTGTTCAGCATCAGAGTGTGCACAGTGGGGAGAGACCCTTTAAATGTAATGAGTGCGGGAAAGGCTTTGGGAGGCGGTCCCACCTTGCGGGGCATCTGAGACTCCACTCTAGAGAGAAATCCCATCAGTGTCATGAATGTGGAGAAATATTTTTTCAGTATGTTAGCCTCATTGAACATCAGGTGCTCCACATGGGTCAGAGGAATGAAAAAAATGGCATTTGTGAGGAAGCATATAGTTGGAACCTGACGGTGATTGAAGATAAGAAGATTGAGTTGCAAGAGCAGCCTTATAAGTGTGATATCTGTGGCAAAGCCTTTAGTTATAGTTCAGACCTTATTCAGCATTACAGAACTCACACTGCAGAACAAACCAATAAATGTGATATATGTAGAGAAAATGTTGGCCAGTGTTCCCACATAAAACAACATCAAAAAGCCTACTCCAATGTGAAATCCCATCAATGTAATGAATGTGGCAGAGGCTTCACTCTGAAGTCACATCTTAATCAACATCAGAGAATCCATACTGGTGAGAAACCCTTTCAATGTAAAGAATGTGGAATGAGTTTCAGTTGGAGTTGTAGCCTCTTCAAACATCTAAGAAGTCATGAGAGGACAGATGCCATAAATACTGTAAGTGTATAGATGTTTCTGTTGTAGAACAGCTTTTGCTCAATTTTAGAGAAGCCTTTCTAAGAGAAACCCTACTCCTATAATGAATGTAATAACAATGTCAAGCATTTTCTCCAACGTAATCATCAAGCCTACAGATATGTTGAAATCTTTCAGTTAGAACTTAGGAACACTGGAAAATCCATAATGAATAGCTATCTGTTTGCTTTCCCCATCGAGAAATGCTTTTGTTAGCATCTTCATGCTTAAGAACCTAGACAAGAGAGAACCTTTGGATATGGTGGATGAAGGAGAGCCTTCAGGTGGCACTCATTCTTTGGTCAAATCTCAGAACATTGACACTGAGAAAAGCCTCATGAATGCAGTAGAAATAAGCTTTATTTGTAGTTTCTGCCTTGTTTGACAGCTTATTCAGGGAAGAGCACAGCAAAAGGAAGAGAGAACTCTTTAGCATGATAATCTCTTTTGGTACCTCAGCAATGAACCTTTTCTAGAAACGAAATGATTATCCTGCCACTAGAATGCTCCAGCTGTTGTTCCCATCTTGAGTATTAAAGCTTTTGAAAAGAAATTGACTTAAGGTATTTATATTCTGGCAAAATTGGGGTTTAGAGGCTGGATGGTATGCGTTCCTGTTGCATTATTCAGTCTAACTTCTCCATGAAACATTCTTTACCTTGTTTTTAATTTGATTCTACTAGCATCAAAGTTGGATAGTAGCAAGAAGAATTAAGTGTGTAAATTCAGGAGAGAAGCTGTTGGTCAGCCACATCTTAAAAAAATTTTTTTTTGCTCAGTTGCATCTGAATGGGGGAGAGAGAGCAACCATAGGGGAATAGAGAAGAGAAAACAGGCCAAAGTGTGGGCTGATTTTCATTCCCTCACCCACAAGAATGAGGGCAGCTGTGTCCATGGAAGGAATTGGACCAAGTTAAATTAGGAATCTTGGCTCAAGCAGTATGTGTAGCAATTCCTAGTTGCCCTGGAGGTAGACCTCCTCCATAGGATAATGTTGTGTAGAATAAGTGTCACTTTGGATTGGAGTTAGATTTGAAAGTAAACTGTAATTAGGAGCAGAAGGGTGTGTGTTCTGGTTAGCCCTGCCTTGAGGGAAGCTGCCTTGAGGGAAGGTGTGGGGGAATGATGACATGGATAAGAGAGTTAATTTGAGCCTCTTTTCTAGAGACGGAGAGAGTGCTTCTTGTGAATTGGTATGGTAAATGACTGTTGGGCTTGCCATGAACAATAAATACTTGTTGACTGTATTTTACATATTTATTCATGAGAGAGAGAGAGAGGCAGAGACATAGGAAGAGGGAGGAGAAGCAGGCTCCATGCAGAGAGCCCGATGCGGGACTTGATCCCAGGACCCTGGGATCATACCCTGAGCCAAAGGCAGACGTTCAACCCCTGAGCCACCCAGGCATCCCCCAAGATCCCCTTTACCAAGCTGGCATGCCCATCCCCTAGTTTTGGCTGCTGGGTGCTCACAGCTCTCCCTTCAGAGACTCTGAAAAGTTGTCTTCAGATGATGGGAGCTGCCTGCAGGAGTTACCTGTCCTCCACACCCCCCCAGCCAGTGGCTGATTGATATGGGCGGGGTACAAAAGGCTGATTCACTAGGTCTGTCTTAGTGGGGGATCGGGGTACTGTAGTGCAGCTTCTGTTCCAGAATCCTCTCTCTATGGATTAGGCCAGAGTATATCTGAGACTACATCCATGCTTGGTTTTTGCTTTTCTCTGTTCTGTTTCATTCCCTCCCATACAGACTCTTCCTGAAGGGACACCTGGCTGGCTCAGTTGAGGGAGTGTTTGACTCCAAATCTTGGGTCATGAGTTCAAGCCTCACATTGGGTGTAGAATTTACTTAAAAACACCAAAATACCAAAAACTTTTCCTGAAAAGCACTCCCTCAACAAATCACATGGCTCTGAATCCCTTTCTCAGGCTCTGCTTGAGGGAATCTGATCTAAGACCTTTGGTGTGATGAGTGCTCCCAGGATGCTGACTGTTAGAACAGATTGTGGAGTTGGCCACTCAACCAGGAGGCAGTGAGGACCATCATGGATGGTGGGTGGAGTACTGGTAGTTCCTGGTGTGAGGTGGCTGTTCAGTTGTGGGATATTTACTGTGGTGAACTGGGATGGGATATAGGTGGAAAGAGATGTGCTGCTGGCTTATGGAAGGTTTTGGGGGAAAATGAAATAATAGAAAGTTTATAGAATTGTGTAGCTCTTGCTGAAAGCCACTAGTTGCTTAAAGAGACAATGACACCCTCAGGACAAATAGCCACCAATTTCATGCAACATGTCAATGTCAGAGGGCCTCACTGGTAGCATTTAAGGAGTCTCCTACAAACAATCACAACTGAAGGTCAGGGGTGCCTGGGTGGCTCAGTGGTTGAGCATCTGCCTTTGGCTCTGGTTGTGACCCTGGGGTCCTGGGATCAAGCTCCATTTCGGGCTCCTTGCAGGGAGCCTGCTTCTCCCTCTGTCTGTGTCTCTGCCTCTCTTTGTGTCTCTCATGGGTAAATAAGTAAAAGTAAAAAAAAAAACAAAAAAAAACAAAGAAAACAACTGAAGATCAGCTATAAGACTTAATAGAGAATGAAAACTTCCGTGAAGACTGGTGTTAATGTTTATTGAGTACTTACCTTGTTGTAAACATCATGTGCTTTATGTGGATCATGTCATTTAATCCTCACAACATTATGAGGTGGTTTTATGTAGTACCCTCATTTTACAGTTGGGAAAAACTGAAGTGCCCCAAGTCACACAGATGTGGCAGAATTAGCATTTGAACCCAGCCAGACTACTTTCCACTTTGCGTATAAACTAAACTATATTATGTCTATTATTTTTTTAAGATTTTAAATTTTATTTTTGAGAGAGAGAGAGGGCATGCACCTGAGCTGAGGGGGGAGGGGCAGAAGGGGAGAGAAACCTAAGCAGGTCCACGCCCAGCATAGAGCCCAACTTGGGGCTGTATCTCACGACCCTGAGATCATGACCTGGGCCAAAATCAAGGGTTGGTTGCATTTAACCAACTAAGCCACTCAGGCGCCTCTGTCTTGTATTATTAAACATCAAACATTACAAAGTGGTGAAACTGTTTTTGTCACTTGTGTGAAAAAGTTTTGAGCCAAGATATGATAAAATCATACAGTTATAGGATCTTAAAATTGTCATGGGTCCCATGGGATCATAAAACCTAACCTCCCCAACCTGATGGAGGAATCCTCTGTGTGTAACAAACACTTAGTAAACACGTTGAACTGGAGAAAACACTTCTGCCAATTGGTTACCCAGTTTCTGAGTGTCCGAAACATCTTTCTGAGCTGAAAACTGTTTATCTGTAGTCTTACAGCTTTCCCTCATTGCTTCTAATTTCAGGAAAACAAAAAAATTATGTTATTTGAGTATCTGAAAAGTTTTTGCTGTTATTCAGTCACCAAATCCATCATAGCCCTCTCCTCCAAAAGGAAAGGGAAACAAGACGTTAGGGTCATACATTTGCTTGAGTTTGGGCAAGTTAGAGCAAGTTTGTTTGCCTGAGATGCTACTTCCTTATCTTTTTAACATTAAGATGTTGGAAGGGACTAAGGCAGAAAAGGAACAGGACAGCAGAATCTGGGTTCCAATTACATCAGTAAGTGGGCACACGGAGCATGTTACTATGGTACTAGGGGCAGAAAGGAAGCCTGTGATTTTCTAAAAAATTCCTGTTATTTTTACAAAAGTACTGGAACCATCTGAGTGAGTAGGGCCCGGTCATTAGCTTGAGGTATTTTCCTTGCAGAAGGAACTTGTGAACCACGCCCCTTCCACCCTGGAGGCTAGATTTCCCATGGTCCCTTATTTCTTTCTCACCGGGGAGGAAATGTTTCTAAACTTTGGCTTTTTTTTTTTTTTTTTAAGATTCTATTTATTCATGATAGAGAGAGAAAGAGAGAGAGAGAGAGGGAGGCAGAGACACAGGCAGAGGGAGAAGCAGGCTCCATGCAGGGAGTCCGATGTGGGACTCGATCCCAGGACTCCCAGGACTCCCAGGATCACGCCCTGGGCCAAAGGCAGGGGCTAAACCGCTGAGCCACCCAGGGATCCCCTTAAACTTTGGTCTTTTCCCCAGACTGAAGAAGAGGCTACATCTTACTCTTAGATGTACAATGTAGAGGGAGGCTCCGGGAACTACGGAGGTGGAGGCGAGAAACCCAGATTCCTACAGAGGCGGGCATGAGGGGGCGGGACTGCTAGGTACTTACGGTGGGCTTTCCGGGACTTCTGTTTGTCCTGAGGTCCTGTGTTCTGTTTGTCTTTCCTCTCCCGGTCTACCTGTGGGCCTGAATTCCGGTGTGCGGGTGGTGGAGAGGTCGAGAGGAGTTTCCCGATGATCTGATCGTCAGCACCCTGGCCTCTGGTCCCCCAGCACCATGTGGGGGAAAGCGCCTCCCCTACGGCTCCTACGCCCCGGCCCAACCCCGCTTTGTGCTTTGACTTAAACCTAAATGTTGGGATCCATTAGGAAGGGCGTGGGAGACAAAACGTTAAGGCACTAGCATTTTTCTGTGCTGGTACCGAATCCTGGAATGACTTACCCCATAAGTGAAGCCCTGGGGCTTGGACCTAAGGAGAGAGAACTTTACAGAAGGTCCAGAAAGAGGAAACAACAGGTATCAGGGTGACCAGAGATCTGCACCTGTCAGATCACATGTAGCAGAACTAGAGACACTGTTTGAAATGGGAAGATAAAGGGAGAAAAAGTAAGAGTAGGAAAGTAACGAAGTACCTGCAGAGATACAGAAAATATAGCAGATTAAAAAAAATTAGGGATATTCAAGGATAAACACCAAGATGTTTTGGACTTGGTGTCAAGGACAATTTTCCCTTTTGACATCTGTCTCTTGGTTCCCCTGAGCATGAGTTTGGTGCAGTATAGCAACTGCTGTGTTTTATCTTTGGCCAGAAATAGTACAAGTGCAGTGTATATCACTGATTGGTGCTGCTACCAGGAGAAAATATGACTGCATTACTACAAACCCATCACTCAGTCCAGATAAACCACCTTAACAAACCACTGCGGTTATAATCTTGTTTCTAAGAGAAAAAAAAAAAAAAAGGTTACATTTGTTGGGCATCTGATAATGTGCTTATTTCTGTGCTAAATACCTTACCTGGTATGTTAGTATGCTCCCGCTGCTGTAACAAAATGCTGCAGATATTTATTTTCTTAAGGTTCTGGAAGCTGGAAATTAGATAATCCAGGTAACAGTGGACAGCTGCCTCCTTGCTGTCCTCATATGGCCTTTCCTCCCAGTGCCTCCGCTCCTGGTAGCTCTTCCTCTTAGGACATCAGTCCTATTGACAGCCAAACCTATCACCTCATTTAACTTTACCCCATTATCTCCAGATGCAGTAGGGTTTCAATGTAGGAATTTTGGGAGACACAGTTCAGTCCTGCTTAGGAGTGGATTTACATTGTCCTGGCTTACCGTGTATTAAAAATACACGTACATTTACAATACAACACATTTAAAATAATTACTTAAAGAGGGTGTCTCAATTTTAGAGTTGGGCAATCTGAGCTTCAGAAAGTTAATGAATTGTCCACGGTCAGATAGGGAGTATCAATCAGAGACAAAATTCAGCTGTCCAGTTCCAAAGCCGGAGTTCTTTCTCCTTAGCATATGGAGTATCTTTTTTCCTTATGTATTTCTATGAGTATTTCCACCCTGTTTATATGGTGCTTTACATTTCTAAGACATTTAATACAGTCTTCAAAAGCTCTGCAGGGAAGACAAACAGTATATTCCTCATTTTACAGATGAAGAAACGGAGGCGCAGAGTTAGGACTTGACCATATCTGGAGCCTCAAGACTCCTCAGTCCTAACCTATTCAGGGCTCCACACTACAGTGAGAAAAGATCTGTATCTGGTGTTTTCACAGCTTTTTAATTCTCTTTCTGGCAGCAAACTTATCTTCACTCCCCATTCCAACATCTTCCCAGATAAAGGTGGGGGACTAGGGATGTGGATATGAGTTGTCCCAAAGGGGTCAATGCAATTCCAAATTGTCCCTGGTTAAATGGTGCTGGTGAGGTACATGTACTAGTTATGTCATCACAAGAAAACACAAAGGAAGCAGGTATCTGATCCGGAAGGGGCAGGATTTTAGTAGGAAAGACCCATCATAAACTGCCCCAGCCCATGAGGTTTCCCATGCTTGTGGAAACCTGTATCTTGGAATTTGGCCAAAGGCTAATTGTCACTAATCAGGACACAAAAAGATCTTGATTGTGAGCAGAGGAAACCAAACAAAGCAATTCTCAAGGATACAGAGATAAGACTTGGTCTCTCCTGTCCTGTCAACTTGGATTTTATTTCACAGGGCCCATCCTGCTCCCAGACTTTACCATCAACCCCTAAAACTCACCCTCTCCTGAAGTAAGGAAGCTGTTCTTGGTTTAAGCTGCTGGTCTCAATAATAGCCACTGAAATTTTGCATGAGTACCTGTTGATTATTTTACAGCTTTCAAATCTATCAGACAATCGTTTCTTCTTTCTGCTTCCTTTTACACAGTGGCTTGGGACCATGTTAGTTTTGTAACTGTTGGTGGTACACTGTCACCTGGTTTTGCCACAGATGATGTCTGTGAGTTTCAGTTTTCCTATCCTGGTTGCTCTGTTTTTAAGGAGGGTCTTGGAAAGATTCAGAAACTATGTCCCTATCACTCTCTTCTCTCTTGTGTCCCTTGGGTAGCAAGGGACACCTTCACAAAAATATCCTGACAGAGTGTCCTAGATATGCATCTCATTAGCTAGAATTATAACACGTGCCCATGCTTAAATAAATCCAGTTTGAGGATGGTGTTAAGCCATGATTAGCATCAAGATTCACTTCCTGGAATTAGAACAAAAAAGGAAGAACACATATAAGCACACAGATGGTGAGAAACTGGACCCGAATGGGGCTCTGCCTGAAAGGAAGCAGCAAGGCAGCAGTGGTGGACAGGGATCGGAGTATAAGACTACATTTTAAGAGCACTATTTTTCAAAATTGACAGTAAGACACAAATATATTTCACGTCATTATTCTGGATACACATACACATGATTCATGTTACTAGAACAAGTTTCCTGAAATGATATTACATAGAAAAATGAAACACAGTAAAGTCCAAATATAATTTTATTAATATTTAAATACAACCTACTAAAAAAAAAAAAACCTTAAAAAGTTCAAAAACAAATTTCATAGAGATTAGATTTAATGTGAGGGGTGTGCTTGCCTGTTCATAAGTTCATTCCAGTCAGGAACACAGGAGGATAAGGCTACACGCATGTCAGGTGCACTATTGAGCCTATTTCTTTTCTTGGTTTTCAACCGTGTCAAGATGGAAAATCCTAGTTCACACAAATAGGTAGATGTGAATGGTAGTAACAGCAGTATGCTCTTTCTACTCAGCAATGGAAATTCATCTTTAATCTTAATCCAAAATGCTGATAAACTTAATGTCTTATAGTAATTCCTTAGTGTGAATGATGAACTGAGCTGTGATAATTCATTCTCTTCTTCGGGCTCTAAGTTTAACTCAATGATTGATTCAGGGGTTTGAAAGACAAATGGATCTTTTATCCAAATATTTTCCTTTAATGATTCAAATTTCTCTTCTGGAAAGTAATGATGAAAGGTTTGAGACAAAGAAGTGAGATGTATTAGTATCTCTAATTTTATTTCTTTTAGGTGGTCTTCATTAATAATATTCTCTTCAATGTGTTGCAACAAAGTTGGGAACATATAGTAGCTAGGGCGATTACTTTTAAGTCTTGCTTGCCACAACAATAATGTCTTTTGGAATCCTAGAATATGTTCAAGATATTGAAACACATTGTTTTTCCCCTGTACTTTCAAATTTAATTCATTAAGAATGCCAAAAACATCACTTAAATATGCCAATTTTGTTACCCAAATGTCATCTTCAAAAATATTTGCCAAATGTGATTGCTTTTCAATGAGAAAAATGTAAATCTCATTCCTGAGTTCATATACTCTGCTCAATACTTTTCCTTGAGACAACCAACGAACTTCTGTATGAAACAATAAGTGAGTATGGTTAACTCCAATCTCTGAACAAAGTATTTCAAGAAGTTGGCCATTCGATGAGCTTCCTTTAATAAAATTAACAATTTTGACTGCATTTTTCAACACAACCATTAGACTTGGTGGAATTTCTTTGGATACCAAAGCTTCTCGATGAATAAAACAATGATGCCAAAGGGCACTGTTATGTGTCACTTCTAACAATTTTTCAATAACCCTGCTATGTTTCCCAGTCATATTTGCTGCTCCATCACTCGAAATTCCTTTACAGTTTTTCCAATTTAATTTATACTGACCAACAATACACTTTTCTAATTCAGTAAATATATCTAATCCAGTTGTGTGTGAATGTAAACTTAAACAGCACAACAGATCCTCTATAAAATCATCTTGCCACACATACCTGACATAAACCAAGAGTGTTGGACAACTTGCAACATCAGTGCTCTCGTCAAGTTGGATTGCAAAATCTATCCCAGACTGCAACCGTGCAATAAGCATCTCCTCTAAATGCTTTGCAATCGTACAGATTCGACGAGATATCGTATTGTCACTAAGAGGTATAGTTCTTAATTTATCAGCTGATTTATCATCAAAAATTGTCCGTACCATATCCATACAGGCTGGAAGAATAATTTTTTCAGCAGCTGTGTGAGCCAGTTTTTCTTTTGCTACTCGATATGCAACCAAATAGGATGATAACAGGGCTCTCTCATTCATGGTTGTGGACTGACTAAGAAGAAATGGTGGGGATAATTCTATGTTACTTCTTTCCCTTTGGAAATGGTCTTCCTCATCTTCATCTTCCTCCTCCACTTTCACTATCACTATGCCTTCCATCTCCTGGGTGGACTGGGGAGACAAATCTGCAGTCTGCCTGGACTCAGGAGTCAGTGTTCAGGTTCAAAGAACTGGCTCACTTGATCCACATAGGGTCTGTCTGCAGGACTGTTCTTTTTGTCCAAGATGTTTTAGGAGACCTATCCTGCAGAGTAGAAAAATTATTTTTTTTATTATTTTTTATTTTTTATTATTTTTTTTCAGAGTAGAAAAATTTAATAGCAGTATGAAAAAGTAACATTGTATTGTGATGCTGTTAACACCTCATGCAAGTATTCATGAGGACAGTTGACTAAATCTGATGTTGTGGTAGCCATAGTGTAGGCTGATTTGTTCATTATATTTACGTATATAGCTCATTTACTGCTCATGTAAACCTTATGCAGTACACAATTACTCCTATTTTTAAAGGTTCAGAAAAATTAAATAATGGGTCTAACAATACAGTGTAGTTGATCCACTACTCAAACCCAAGTCTGAAGCCCAGGGTCCTAACTGTGCTGCTACACTGCCATCTAGTCACTCTAAGAGCATCTGGTCACTTTTTTTTTTTTTAAGATTTTTTTTTCTAAAGATTTTATTTATTCATGAGAGACACACAGAGAGAGAAAGAGAGAGAGAGAGAGAGAGAGAGTGAAAGAGAGGCAGAGACACAGGCAGAGGGAGAACAGGCTCCATGCAGGGAGCCTGATGTGGGACTTGATCCCAGGACTCCAGGACCACGCCCTGGGCTGAAGGCAGGCACTAAACTGCTAAGCCACCCAGGGATCCCTTTTTAAAAAGATTTTATTTATTTATTCACGAGACAGAGGCAGAGACATAGGCAAAGGGAGAAGCAGGCTCCTCACAGGAGGAGGGCCTGATGTGGAACCCGATCCCTGGACCAGGATCATGCCCTGAGCCGAATGCAGATGCTCAATCGCTGAGCCACCCAGGCATCCTGATCTGGTTACTCTTAAAATGACCATCTAGGTAGGGTGTACAGGATGATCCAGTGGGGCACAAGAGAAAAATAAAAACTAAAACGTATCTATATTTTAAAATACTAAAACTCATTAACCTTTCCTGATAGCCATAACTTTTTTTTTTTTGGTCCCCATCTCAGAGCATCAGAGCATTTATCTTGTCACCATTTGCATTGCTGAACTTCACCTTCTATTAAATTTTCTTTACTCACTTGTCTCCATGTTTAGTGATATATCTTTTGAAAATCCCATCTGTCTCTGGTCTTTTAAGATGAAAGAAAAAGTACCTCAGTCTTTGACATCTGGGTCAAAGTTTTAAAGGTGGGGAACGAGGAATCACAAGTTCCTAGATGCCTAGGTGTTGTTCCCTCACAGTAGGAGTATGAATCAAATGAAGGGACTCCAAGGAAGCGAAACAAAAGATACAGAGCTGAGGTGAGCACAGCCACTCCTCCCTGACCTGAACAGGCCCACAAGGAGTAGTGGTGCTAACATTTTGGGGGAAGAGCAGAAGAAAGACAGGGTTTTATATTACATTTTTTGAATGATCCCAGCACCCAGTCCTCTCTCAAACTTAAACTGTTTCCATTACTACTTTGGTATATATAATACTTTTATGGCTTTTACCATGAAATTTTATTTGTAATGGTTTTATGCCTTATTTCAACTAGACTGTCCCTCAAGAATAGACTCTTTTGCTCTCATCGTTGCCCTTAAGTCATTCTATGTAGTTCCTTGCAATGCATGCACATTTAAAAAATATTTGTTTGAATACAGTGTCGGTATTTTCTGCCCCTTGTAGAAAGAGCA
The DNA here is from genome assembly GCF_003254725.2 of Canis lupus dingo. Classification (NCBI taxonomy): domain Eukaryota; kingdom Metazoa; phylum Chordata; class Mammalia; order Carnivora; family Canidae; genus Canis; species Canis lupus. The sequence continues at coordinate 9,826,684 of NC_064248.1, read as the reverse complement.
ACAAATTTGTTATATGCCTGGTATTTCAACACTTGGAAGAGCATACCATTTATGAATTAAGAGACTGTCAAGTGATTTGTAAAACATCTGAATAAAAGAATGGGAGGACTATTACAGCAGCACAAGGTTAAAGTACAGAAATTATGTGTCTGCGAGTAAGTTACTTATATATCTCCCATTGCACTGTGTAATCAACCTACTTCTCCAGCAAATAATGTTTCATTGATATGCTTTCAATGTATTCTCTACAACTGATTCATTGCCTAAGATCTCTTCAACGCTGATCAGTGTGGGTTTTGTTTTGCTTTTTGGTCCTTTGCCACTTTCAATAATGAAAGTATCTTTCTGGTGGCACTGCAGGAAATGGAGATGGGATTTACGTTTGGCCCAGCTGGATTTTTCAGTTAAATTCACTTATCAATTAATTTCCAAGTTGGAAGGGCTCTTTGAGATAATCTCATTAATTTACTTGGGACAAAACTGAGACCTAGTAGTGTTCTGTCCAAGATCATCCTGCAGTGGCAGAGAGAGCACTGGAAATGGTCTCTTAGTAGCACAACACACTTTCCACTGTATCCTCACAAACTCCCTTCACCATTCACAGGTTCAAGTCAAGCACAATTACCTTGCACAACCGAAAAATCCACCTGATGTCTGAAATCAGAAAGTTCAGAAACTGCAAGGAAAAGAGTTAAGTGTGTGCAATCTTTTCCTACTGCATCCAAATCACTTTATTCACTAGGTTTTGAACACTAATCACCACCATTTTTGGTGGTGGGTTTGGGGGTGAGCAAAAGATCTGCAAACATTCAGGAACCTGAGTGAACTTGTCCCCATAAGGAAAAAAAAAAAGCAACAACACGTGGAGCTTGATAACCTCGCGGGTCTTCCTCAGTTTACATTTTATGGTCTCCAAGAACTCAGTACAAAAAACAAACAAACAAACAAAGCCCTCACCAGAAGGAAAGCAAATGTAGACAAATGGGGAACAAAAGCATCAGCCCAGGGTCTGGTGAAAACCGAAGACAGGAGAGCCCAGGCGGGGCACGCAGCAGACTGCCTCTCCCCGGTCCCGGGGGCAGATCCTCCTAGCTCGGAAAACAAAACGCCGTGCCCTTTTCGCTTGCCTCCGAGGCTGTCTCTGCAGGGAGACTGCGCGTCCTCCCGAGGCTGCGATGCAGGTTGGGGACCCGGACCCTCCTCCATCCGCTGGGGTCGGTCGCGGCGAGGGGAGTCTCGCTATACACATCCACCCGTCCCCGCCCGTCCTCTCTGGTCGGACCCACGTCTCACCGTTAACCCCAGAGAAATCTGGGGGTGCTGGGACAAAAAAGGAGGTGACTGGGGGAGGGGGTGTCGAAGGGTAGCACACTCAGAGCCACACCTCCGGCTCGCCGCAACCCTGAGTGCGCGCGCACGTCTGCGGCTCACAGAAGCCGGAAGTGCACCATCACCAACCTCTCGGACAGGGCCCTCCTCCTGGGTCCTCTCTAGGAAACGCGGGCGGACTGCGGCCTTGTCCTCCAGTCGCTGAGTCTGTCTTCCGGGATCTCTGGCCTCAGCTCAGCTTTTCCCGCTTGGGATAAGGAGGCTTAGGTTTCGTTTGATACCAACCTACTCAAATACACGTTTCTCCTACTTTTTATTAGTGGCAGTAATCCTAAGAATTCTAGTTATTGGGGCACCTCGGTGGCTCAGTGTTTTGAGCATCTGCCTTTGGCTCAGGTCGTGATCCCAAAGTCCTGGGGTAGAGCCCTGCATCAGGGTCCCGCAGGGAACCTTTTTCTCCTCTGCCTATGTCTCTGCCATTCTCTGTGTCTCTCATGAATAAATAAATAAAATCTTAAAAAAAAAAAAGAAAAAAAAAAGATTTCTGGGCAGCGCTGCCACCCGGGTGGCCACCGCTGGGTGGCTCAGCGGTTTGGCGCTGCCTTCAGCTCAGGGCCTGATCCTAGAGACCCGGAATCGAGTCCCACCTCAGGCTCCCGCATGGAGCCTGCTTCTCCTTCTGCCTGTCTCTGCCTCTCTCTGTCTCACCCCCTGCCCCATGTCTCTCATGAATAAATAAACAATATCTTACAAAAAAAAAAAAAAGATTTCTAGTTATTAACAAACAATACCACTGCTTAGTGATGGTGTCTCTATGTTAAGGACTGTAACAAAAATGTAGACAGAGGAATATAAAGGTCAAGAGTGACTGGTTTCACAAAACCAAAGTGGTTGTTTCTCGGGGGACCCTGATTATGAATGGTATTTGAATGCAGTATTTTCAAAAATTTCTCCTATAGGCAATAGACTTATTTAGTACTAGATAGTGGTGAGATTCTGAGCTTGGCTGAAGTTACCAGGTAGTTTTTGGCTTAAAAATAATGTAATTACTACAGTAAGTCCAATTTTGATGTCAAAATGTTATCACAATAGTTTTACTATTATTTCAGGAGAAGATCAAGCATTCTCATCTTTTATAAAACCATAAGTAAGACCTTGAAAAACTGACACACTCGAAATTCCAAGACAAATCTGAGCACAATGGAAAGCCTGCCAAAGAGCCACATGCTGCAAAGGTGACCAAAGACCAGGTGACATTCCGAGTAACATTCCAAGACTCAAATAATATCCCATTCTCTACGAGGTTTGACCTTGCTGTAGTTGTCATTGTTTTCTTTCTACTTCCCCATTGACTCTTCAATAAGTCACTTGAGTAGACCTTTGCTCCTTAATCACTGGCTGGCTCACTAAACTATGGTCCTCCTTGAAGACTTCATAGTCCCAGAACTTCCTCTACATATTTCCTCAAATTTCCTTCCAGTGTTCCAAGTCATCTCTAAGGGCCACTACATTGTTATGCATTGTTTTTCTCGTCTAAACCCTGCCCTCTCTCCTCCCCCCAATTCCTACACTAAAGTTCCTAAAAGATTCAGAAAGGTAGGTTATTGAAAGCAGATGGCTGTTTTTGTATTTATGTAGCGTGTATGGTAGGGACTGTGAGGGCTTTTATAATAACTCCATTCTTTGCTAGTGAGACTATCACTGGAACATTTAATGTATCTCCTAGAAGCAATGTTCTTCCTGAGAATCAGAGTCATAAACCAGAAGACTCTAGGTTTGGAGACAGGAAGTACAAATTCTACAAGTGAGTTAATGCATATGATAGTAATAGCTCCTGTTTCAACACCATAGTATTTCTATTGGAGACAATGTGTTCTTGGTTCAATGAGTACCCACTTGGTCTTTCTATTGGAGACAAAACAGCATATATATGTTATTGGTTCAATGGGTATCAGTGCATAGACTTTATCCTACAGGATAGCTCCCCAACTTTGCAAGGCGTAATTTGGCTGAGTTTCCATCATGTCATTTCACAGTTCTATCAAGCAGCTGCTTCTGAGTGATGAGTAAGCACCACGAATTCTGTGGTTACAAACTCATTGCCAGATCTCCTTGACTATAAAATGGGTTCCTTGATTTGAGGTATGTCTAATGGATAAGGCATCCTATAAATCCTCAGATGATGGTGCTGGTGGAGACAAAGCAGTTAGGGAAAACAAACCCATATTTAGAGAATGTGTCAAATCTGGTGTAACTATTTTCTTTCTTTTGTTAACTATCCATGCTTAGTGCAATGGTGGGCAAATGGGAAAGATTAGGGAAGTGCTCAATTCTTTGGGAATAGTTGTTCATGTATTTTTCTTTAAAGCAATATAGTGGGGCAGCCCGGGTGGTTCAGCGGTTTAGCACCGCCTTCAGCCCAGGGTGTGATCCTGGAGACCCAGGATCAAGTCCCACATTGGGCTCCCTGCATGGAACCTGCTTCTCCCTCTGCCTGTGTCTCTGCCTCTCTCTCTCTCACACATGAATAAAAATAAAATCTTAAAAAAAAAATAAAGCAATATAGTGTAAATGACAAATTTTATGCCACCTGTGTCATCTGAAGACCCACTGAAAGAAAATTTTGCTTAAAAAAGAATGTTTCTAACTACTTTTTGTTAGGGATTGGTGCCTCCTGAGAAGTGGACTCTTTTTTTTTTTTTAAAAAAAAGATTTTATTTGTTTATTTGAGAGACAATGGAGGGAGGAGCAGAGGGAGAGGGATGAGCAGACTCCGTGCCCCACTGAGTCTGATCTCACGACCCTGAGATCACAACCTGAGCTGAAATTAAGAGTCGGATGCTCAACTGACTGAGCAACCCTGAGAAGCCAACTCTTAATTGAGTGCCCCCTATTGTCCTCTCACTGGAGCAGTTTGCTGAGTCAGCTAAAACTCAAAACACAAATGTACTACTGCCATAGTTTGCTCACCTCTGCTGCAGAAATGCAGCCGTTTAATAGGTGCCACTTGGGGAAACGGCAACTCAGAAAGAGCCCCAAACTTACAGTGATCCTAGAACATGAGAAGAGCTGTTAACAAAGAGGAGGAAGTAATATGCCATCTGCTTTCCCAGAGAGCCTAACAGGAACAACGGACATCACTAGGGGGTATATTTTTGTTCAACACAAGAAAAAGTTTCTAACATGAGCTGTACAACAAGCAATTGACTAAGCAGTGCATCTTCTTTGATGCTGACTCCACTATGCTGGATACTGTAGCCTGGAGATTGTGTCATACTACTAAGTTGCATTAGATCAATGACAGTCAAGAAGGAAAAAAAAGGAAAGGCACATCAATCTCCAAGAGGCTGATGGAATTGGAAAAAGCATGTAGAATGCTACAGTTTTGCCTTTTCTTATGTTTAATTTGAAATGTCAAATGTCACTAAAGGATATTTGATTTATAAACTTAAACAAAGGACTAATATCTAAAGACCCTTGCAAATCACGTTTAAATTCTTTTAAGAGTCTTGCTAGTCCCTAGGAGACCCAGTTCCACCACAAGACATCACATTCTCTTAAGGACCTGGGAGGTCACAGTGTCCTCAGGGTTCCTGTTCTAGCACCCAGCCTACCTGTCCTACTCCTTCCTGCTTTACCTATCTGTTTCTGTATAGTCCAGTCGTTCCACCAGGAATGCAGTGGTCTTCCTTTTTTTTTTTTTTTTTAAATTTATTTATTCATGATAGTCACACGGAGAGAAAGAGAGAGGCAGAGACACAGGCAGAGGGAGAAGCAGGCTCCAAGCACCGGGAGCCCGATGTGGGATTCGATCCCAGGTCTCCAGAATCGCGCCCTGGGCCAAAGGCAGGCGCCAAACCGCTGCGCCACCCAGGGATCCCTGCAGTGGTCTTCCAATCTCAATTTCTCTCAAAAACGGATTTCCTCAATGCCCTGTCCCTTCCTCCAAAACATTAATAGACTCTGATCCCATGATTTTCTGTGGTCCTCATACCACACAAGCGCCTTCCACTCTAACTTTAATCAGTTGTATTTAGGGGCGCCTGGGTGGCACCATCCATTAAGCCACCGACTCTTGGTTTCCCCTCAGGTCCGATCTCAGGGTCCTGGGATCCAGTCCTGCATCAGGCTGTGCACTCAGCACTGACTCTGTTTGAGAGTCTCTCTTCCTCCCCCTCCATCTCTCTAAATAATTTTTTTTTTTAAAGATTTTATTTACTTGTGAGGGACACAGAGAGAGGCAGAGACATAGGCAGAGAGAGAAGCAGGCCTCCCGCAAGGAGCCTGATGCGGGACTCAATCTCGGATGCCGGGATCACGCACTGAACCAAGGGCAGACGCTCAGTTGCTGAGCCACCCAGGCGTCCCTAAAATAAGTAAATCTTTAAAAAAAATCATCAGTGTATTTTGTAGCCCTATGCTGGTTCCCCACCCGCGGACTTAAGGAAGTCGGACCATGAGGTCAACACTCCTCCTCAGCCCTGGACACACACGGCGTGGGCGGGTCACCATCCTCGGCCAATCTCGAGGGCTGGCTGGAGCCAGGGAAGGGCCAGCGGGGACGCTTTCCCAAATTTGGGGCTGTCGCGCTCATTACTGGTACACTGGCTACAGAGGCTGCCAGCGGGGTCAGCCCCGAGAGTGGCTCAGACCGAGGGAAGTACATGGAAAAGCCACACACGCGCAGGACTCCCGGGTACCTACCCCTCATCCGGGGCCCTCATCCGGGGCCCTCATCCGGGGCCCTCACCCGGGGCCCTCACCCGGGGCTCGCTTCCGCTCACCGCCATCGGACTCCTCCCCCGGAAGTGCCACTGAGAAGCGCCGTGCTCCAGGCTATCTAGAGCGACCCGGGAAAGCCTGGGGCTGCCCTTAGAGCGAGAGTGTCTGTGCCGGGACGGCCGCTTGGCCTGCCCCTCCACTCGGGTGAGTCCCCGGCAGCCGTTCGGGGTCGCGGTGGGCGTCGCCGTTAGTTTAGGCTCCCGGGAAGGAGGGGGAGGGGCCGGTCCCGGCCGAAGGCGGTTCCCGTCCCCAGGAGCGCTCCGGGGCCGAGGTGCGAGGACCTGTTTCTCTTCAGTCGGGGTTCACCCTGACGCCCCGCGGACTGAGGGTCTTGCTGCCGGGGCCCGGTGACCCTCCCCGGGGGCGAGCTGGGTCTCAGTGGCCCGCCTCGCCCTTTTGGGGGCGCGTCTTCACCGAACGGGGAAGTGGGAGGAGGGCAGCGCCGCGCGAGGCCTTCCGAGGGTTGGGCGCCGCGGCCCTTTCTGAGGGCTGTGGAAGCGGGCCGGAGCCCGGTGGCGTCCTTGGGTTTGAAGGACACGAGCGAGACCTGTTCGAATCTCAGCCCTTCCCTGGATCCCTGTCAGGGCGGTGGGAAGCGGCCCGCCCAGCTCGTCTGCGTTGGCGGAGGGTCTGACATCTTCCCCCGCCCCCAGAGTGGAATTTTGTTATTAGGCAAGCCCATTTAGTTATTCCAAGTGGGCTGGCAGAGTGTTTGCCAAATAATTCCTCGGGGGCCTGCTTCCAGGAAAAAAAAAATCATAATTAGCATATTTCTCTGGTACAAACTTGAACTTTGAAAGAGGTTTGTACGTTTCACATACTTTAAAGATTTTTAAAATTTTATTTATTCATGAGAGACACAGAGGCAGGCAGGGACAGGCAGAGAGAGAAGCAGGCTCCCTGCGGGGAACCAGATGCGGGACACTGTCCAAGGACCCCGGGATCACGCCCTCAGCCAAAGGCAGACGCTCAACCACTGAGCCACCCAGGCACCCCTCAGATATTTTAAACTTTCCTCAGAAATCTTCTCACACTATTAAGTTGTACGTCCTTGATTTTTATTTTTTCATGAAATACCACAAATTCTGAATTAGTGGAGTTGAAATAAAGCTGCATACTTGGACTGTATGATTCGGTTCTTAAATATTTAAAACTGAGGAATTTCCATTTTTCTTTCTGTTTTATTTAGGTGGTTAGTCGTTAACAATTGTTTTTTATTGAGTATGGACAGATTTGCGATACTTTGCTAAGTCCTGAGGATGTAAAACCATGGGTTGCTTTAATGTAGTACAATAAATTCTCGCAATTTTACCCAGCAGTGATGGTCGTTGTCCTCCAGAACAGGGATGGAGGAAATATCTGCCCAGGAAGCAGCAGGATCACCAATTGTCCAGTTTCAGTCTTTGGAGAGCCCATCTGAGGGTCTGTCCCCAGAGCCTCTGTTCGAGCAGGACACCGACATGGAACAGGAGCTCAACGGGGGTAAGGCAGAGAGAACACGTAAGCCCAAGAGAATGGGGAGTACAGTGGGGCTCCTGGGCCTGGTATGAGAGAGGCCGGGAACTTCAATAAGAAGATGGCTCCTAGGGGAGGTCTGGAAGGGGAGGGACAGTTGTGACTCAGTTCAGTTCTGGTCTGGGCTCTTCTATTAAGGATAGCCCTTCTTTCTTAAATAGGCAGAGTGGTGGACATTTCACTCTGCTCTGGCTTTTGTTTTCATTTGTAAAACCTTGACTTTATCCCAGTTTCACATCCAGAAAAATTTCTAAGATATGCTGCTTTTGCTGCATCTCACAATCCTTGCCTTGCTTTTACTTCCTCTTAGATTTAGGGCTTGTCTCTCCCCCTGTTCCCTTCACTTAGTTTCTTTCCTCCTTGATGACTTTGTGAGCTTTGCCACTTGCCATTCTGTTGTAGCCGCAATGTTTGTGACTAATCTAATTTTGGCCAAAAAAGCAACCATTTAATTCCTTGGTTGAGCACAACTCCTATAGTGTACACATATCACATATTGACTCCACAGTAACATCTTTATGTATCATATAGATAGGTTGACATGTCTTTACTTTTTTTGTTTTGTAAGAACCTTGTCTTAGATTGTTTGTGGCCCACTGCAGTGCCTGAAATAACATGTGTCAGCAACACCACTTAAATGCCACAGTATTGTGGGGCATTGTGGGAGTGTGGAAAAGGTTGTGAGGAAACATGACCATTCCTAATCTTTGGAGCCTCTCACACTGGTTGCAGGGACAGTGCCCATTCACGATGAAGGCTCACTGAAATTTACAGAGCAGTGTGTGGGAAAGCATCAGAAATCAACTAAATCATCATTGCTCTGGACAAGTCACTGCAAGTCTTTATGCTTTGCTTTGCCCATCTGCAAAACAGGTATAGTGGGTACCCTCCTGTTTAGAGGAATGTCCTGCCATGAGAATAAAGTGAAATATGAGATTTCATAAGAAAGTCTTGTATCTTGGTCTACACATGGGTAGGGAGGGTAGGCCAATGCTGAGAAGGAGCAGAGTAGGTACACTCAGTACCTGATAAATGTTCATTGGTTTACTAGAATGTTGATGTGAAGAAGGGTCCCACTGACTCCCTCTTCTTTCAGGGAGCCCTGGGGGAAGGGTTGCTCTCACTCTTGGCTCCTTTCTCCTCCCTCAGCTCCACCTGTTCCCCAGGTGCCTGCTCTTCCCCATGAGGGAAGCCCAGGAGACCAGGCAGCTACGCTCCTGACAGCCAGGTACCAGGTGAGCTGAGGAACCCTCTGCTTTTCCTCAGGGACTGTTGCTATTGATCGAGTGTGGCCCTTCCCTCATCCCATCCATAAACCCTGCCTTGAAGTTTTTTCAGTAGCAGACCCCAGTTTGGGAATTGATCCTCTGCAGAGACCTGGACTTCACACAAATCACCTTCCCATCTCCCCACGACCACCAGTAAACACTGTTCCTTCTCTATCCCTAGTGCTGTGATGGGTGCTCATTAGATGTTAAAGATTATGGAACTCATTCCCAAGTTTCTAGTCTGTTTTCCCTCCTCCCTAGCTTTGCTACACACTGGAAACCCTCTCTGTGTCATCATTTTGTTCTTCATTTTCTGGCCATGATACTGTGTGGCCTCATTCCCCAGAGCAGCCAGGCTGTGTTATTTCAGGAGTTTGTGACATTCGAGGATGTGGCTGTGCACCTTACTCGAGAGGAATGGGGATGCCTGGACCCTGTTCAGAGGGATCTCTACAGAGAAGTGATGTTAGAGAATTATGGGAACGTGGTCTCACTGGGTAAGGACTTTCTTATTATTCAGTTTACCTATTAGGATTTCTTTACTTCCTTGTTTCTGAGGAGGTTGCAAGGTCTCTGAGAAAGTGGAGTGTGGCTCAGATTCCAGGTCTTAGAACCTCTGAATCCTCCATCTTCAAGGTCATCTCCTCTGGGAGTGGGTTTTCTCCGGGGGTTTCAAGATGAGACATTTTATTTCTTATCTTTAATTAATGCTTCCTGTTTTCATGGGGTATCTGTTTCCTGTAAGCAAAGAGAAACTTGCTTGTGCTTTGCCTAAGTTCTCACCTTCCCTATCTTTTCCTCTTTTTTGAGAGAGATCCTAGAGCCTCCCAGTCCACAATCAGACAGTTTCCTTCCTAGTAATTCAGTGTCCCTGTATCTGGAAGTTTTACATTTTCCTTGGAAGAAGAAGTGCCTTTTTTAAAAGATAGGCTAAAATCCTTGTTGAATAATCCTTTACCTCTTAACATCCCTAAATTCATCTCCAAGCAGGCAGAGTTTGAGAGACTTCATTTAGAGACCTGACTCACTGCGAGTCTATTTCAGTGAATCATTCAGATGGTAGTCCTAAGTAACCTCACCCCGAGTAGCAGAAGTTTCAGCTTTAAACCGAGTCTCTCCTTTATCATTTGGATGGTACAGTAGGCTCTTGTGATTAGGCACCCAGTAGTGCTCTAGTGCAACATCAGTGGGGCTGTTGGCAGCTCCCTTTGATGTGATCATTCTCCTTTTCCTTTTTTTTTTGCCTGTCTTTGCTTCTGCTTTTTTAATTTTTTAAATGTGTGTATGTATTTAATCACACTTTTTCTTTTCTCTCACTCTCTCTCTCTTTTTTTTTTTTTGGCTTTGCCTATGCTGGTGGCATCCTGGGTGTTCCTTTGTCTCCTTGATTACGCTCAAGATGAAAGAAGTCTTTTTACCTGTGGGGAGGCACCCTGCCCACTGGGAAGGTTTTTAGTGTGTTTCCCATTCCTGGCTCTTTGATCTTTGTAGGCATACTTCTCCGCCTTCCTACCACCCGGATTCATAGTGTGAATTCCTGCCCGGCCCTGAGTCATACCCAGGCAAGTGCTTTCTCTGGAGAAACACTTGCAGTTCTTTCAGCAGGAATCTCCAAGAGATGGCCCAGGTATCGGCTTCCCATCGATATTGCTCGTCCCCGCTCGGAAACCCCTTTTCCACGATTGTAAGATATTATACTTGATTGATGCTCTCAGGATGCCACCACTGTGTAAAATTGCAGCTCCTTAGATGACCTTTGTTAAATTTCTGAAGGGCCAAGGAAGCCCTGTTGCAGCCAAATACAGTTTGAACCTGAATTCTGAGTTTATTCATAAGCCACGGTTGGTGGTCATCTACTTGTGTTCTGAGAAACCACAGAGTTCAACTCCAGTTCTTCAGTTATGACCTTTTCATGTTGTTTTAGAATGTGGAACATATACTGTGCACCCCCTCCCCTTTTCTGTAGTGAATATGACCTGCCCCTCCTATTGTCTGACTTTCCTGCAACCCCTGGGCTTTCCTCATGTTTAACACTCTAGACTTCTTTAAGTCCCCATGGCCCCCTCCAAGACCCTGACTTTGTCCCCTTTATTCTTCATGGTGCTATACAGATTGATGCATTTGAATGACCTTTCCTAATCAAGTGTTCCTTAGCTCTGTCCTTGATGGATGGGAAATGGGAGGGCAAAGAGTTTAATTTCTTTATTTCAGGGTATGAAATTGAATGTATATTTAACAACTTTGTAAACTGTAAAGTGATGTAATTGTAAACTACTGTTAATTTTACCTAATAATTACATAATTTCCAACAGTTAATCTGTCTACTTTTTGGAGTAAACAAACTTTTTAGCACTTTAATTAGCCTAGTAGCACAGTGTGCTATTAGACTGAACTTTATCCCATTTCCTGTGTCATCTCTGTATATATACAGGACATGCATGCACACACACAGACTGGCTACAAACACATACAAGAAACTCTCCTGTCCTGTTTACCTTACTTTTGTGACCAAGACAGCATCATTTTAGTAATTATTTTTTACAGTCCTTAGGAAGTTGTTTTCATATTTGTGGGCTCAGCAAACTCCACCTGATGTGTAAGTTTATACACTTATTTAGCTTAATATTTGGTGTTGTAAAATATGGACATTGTAATTCAGTTCCTGACTTACCAGCCCCACTGTCAGGTTCACATCTTTTTCCCTCGGTAGTAGCTCAATTGTATTTGTCACAGACATCAAAACTTTTTTGTTTGGGTAAGTGCTTCTACTATTTAGTAGTAAACATACAGAGTATGAGCAGCTGAGTAAAAGAATAAAGTAAGTAAAAAGTCCTATTTTTCATTACCAAATCTAAAGAGAAGCATGTTCTGTTGACAGCGAATGAATTACTGACTTGAGGGTCATACCCAAAGGGAATTTATCTGTGACTTAGTGCTGGAGGTTAAGACCAGGAAAGTGGTCTGGATTGCATTTCACACAGGGTCATTGTGGCTGGTACCTTATTAGATGATATCAGAAACATGCCTATCAGAACTCTAGCTGTTAAGGAAGTTGATAAATCAGGAAATGTTTGGCACATAAACCTTTGCTTTTCGAAGTTGATGTCATTAGGACAAAAATGATTTTGTATAGAATGTCTTTTACTGCCATGGCTATTTACTGTTTATTGAGAGCCAATATGTTACAAGGTACTATTTAATCCTTACCATAACCCTGTGAGCAGATGTTATTCTATTTTATACCTGAGGAGACTGAGGCTCAAAAGTTAACTGATATGTGCAGGGTCAGAACTAGGCATAGGGACACCTTGGTGGCTCAGCGGTTGAGCGTTCACCTTCGGCTCAGGTTGTGATCCTGGGGTTTGGAATCAAGTACTGCATTGGGCTTTCCACAGGGAACCTGCTTCTCCCTCTGCCTGTATCTCTCTCTGTCTCTCTTTCTCTCTGTGTGTGTCTCTCATGAATAAAGAGATAAAATCTTAAAAAAAAAAAAAAAAGAACTAGGCATAGGACTCAGATCTGAATCTGAAGCTCATGCTCTTTTTCATTGTTTTGCCCCTTAGGACAATTAGTCCAACCACATATGGTGGGGTTTTTGTTTGTTTGTTTTATTTTTTCTTTTTTTAAAGATTTTATTTATTTATTCATGAGAGACACATAAAGAGAGAGAGGCAGAGGGAGAAGCAGGCTCCATGCAGGGAGCCCGACGTGGAACTCAATCCTAGGGCCCCAGGATCATGCCCTGGGCTGAAGGTGGCGCTAAACCGTTGAGCCACCCGGGCTGCCCTGTTTGTTTGCTTTAAAGCTTTCTCTCTCTCTCTCTCTCTTTTTTTTTTTTTTTTTTTTTAAGATTTTATTTATTCATGAGAGACACAGAGAGAGAGAGAGGCAGAGACAGAGGCAGAGGGAGAAACAGGCTCCATGTAGGGAGCCTGATGCGGAACTCGATTCCGGCCAGGATCATGCCCTGGGCCGAACTGCTGAGCTACCTGGGCTGCCCTATTTATCTTTTTATTTAAAGAGAGAGAACAATGGGGAGGGGCAGAGGGAGAGAAAGTCCCAATCTGACTGTGCTTTAGCACAGTGCTCAATGTGGAGCTTGATCTCATGACCCTCTCAGATCATGGGCTGAGCTGAAACCAAGAGTCAGACACTCAACCGACTGTGCCACTCATGGGCTCCACATGTGATTTTTTTATATTCTTATGGCTTTATACTCTGATGACAATTAGAAATTTCATAGCTGTGAAAAATTGGACAGTTGGGTATTAGGTTGTACAGTTTGTGAGCAGAAAGAACATGCATTCGAGAAGAAGTAAAATCGTCTAGGGATACCATTAAATCTACACAGGAACAGTATTACCAAGGAGGGATTTTATTTGTATATTTAAGGACCAAGAAGAAGGGCATAAAGCTTTCATAAAGCTTCCTTGGGTTGGTGCCAAGGATTAAATTAGATTAAATTATGTGTGTAAGTACCTGGCTTACGGTAGTTATTTAAATTAATTTTTGGAAAGGACTTCAAGTGATAAGAGCTAGAGATAAGATTTAAAAATTATTTAAAGAAAATTTTAAAGTAGGCACTATGCTCAGCATGGAGCCCAGCATGGGGCTTGAACTCATAACCCTGAGATCAAGGCCTGACCTGAGATCAAGAGTCAGATGTTTAACCAGCTGAGCCACCCAGGTGCCCCAGATCAGATTTTTTAAAACAAATTTCAGGACTGTGTTCAAATTATTTTTTTATAGTGGAATTTCCTCAAATTGAATATTACTCATACTTTTGTGTAGGAGTTGGATTTTTAAGGAGACTTTCATTTCTTTGATAGTGAGTCATATTGTTTCCTTTTTAAAATTTTAATTTTTTTTATATTTAGATTTTTATTTATTTATTCATGAGAGATACAGAGAGAGAGGCAGAGACATAGGCAGAGGGAGAAGCAGGCTCCATGCAGGAAGCCTGATGTGGGACTCGATCCCAGGACTCCAGGATCATGCCCTGAGCCAAAGTCAGATGCTTAACTGCTGAGCCACCCAGGCATCTCTTTATTTTATTTTTTTAGATTTTATTTATTCACGAGAGACCTAGGCAGAGGGAGAAGTAGGCTCCTCACGGGGAGCTTAATGGGAAACTCAATCCTAGGGCTTTGGGATCACAACCTGAGCCAAAGGCAGACACTCAACCACTGAACTACCCAGGTGCCCCTTAGTTTCCTTTTAATTAGAATATCCTTGACTCCAAATCTGTTGAATCCTGGCTTTCTGTGTATTAATCTAGTGACCATTTCTCTGTTCTTTTTATTATTTTTACCTTTTACTCCATCGTCAGTATGTTGATCTTCTGTTGTTTTTCTGTATGTATTTTGGAGGAAGGGATAGATTTCATTCACAATCATTATTTTTTACTAGTAGACTATGTAAAAGCCAGGTTCCGAAAGATTGTTTGGGTTTGAGGCCTAGCTTCACCAATTACTGTGACCTTGAGCAAGTTACTTAACCTCTCAATCTTAGTTTTATTATTTGTACAATGGTAGTTTCTACTTCTTAAAGTTATGATGAGTATTAAGTTATTGACAATCTGGAAAGTTCTTGGTGTGGTCCTGTGGTCCTTTGCACCCACTACATGTGTAGTGCACCTTAACTTAATATTTTAATTAGACTGATGATAGAGCTGATTTTAAGTTTGTATTTCAAACCCTGTTCTCTCATTGACACTGTAGTCTTTTACCTCGCACTGCCTACTAGGGATTTTCTCTTATTCCTCCCTGCATTAACTTAAACACAGTCTAAAATCAAACCTATCTTTCCATGTGGAAACCATCCTTTTTTGTTGTGTGTAGGTGATATAGGTGTAGATATAGAATAACCAAAATTTGCTTCAGTTATCAAATACTTAGAAACACTTTAATATCTGAGTAAAAGTAACAAATTCTGTTAGAATTCTGAGCAGAATATTTGCTGCTTCATGTCACACTTTTTTTTTAAAACTTGCAAAACTTTCATTTGACTCAAAGGACCTCAACTAAATAAGCATCCAAGCATCCAAAAGAGGGAATAGACAATTAATACCCAGCAGGAATTCAGAAACACAGTAAATGCCTTATATCTGTTCTGCTCTGTCTGTTCATAGTCTCTCACATGGAATCCCAAGAGGACAGCTGTTGGTTTGTCATATTTTCCAGGCCCAGCACCCTTTTAGAAACTGGTTATCTGTTATATGTTGACACTAGGACACAAAATTGGCGCTCAATAAGTAGGTCTTAAGTAAATAAATCCGAAGTAGTATAAGATACATGGTCTTTTCTAGTAAGAGTTTATAAATGAAGTAGGGATAATTCCTGAAACCAATTAAATAAAAATCTATAAACTCCATTATATAGTGACATGTCAGGATTAGGGGAACGAATAATAAATTGTGTAGACATTGAGTAGGTGGGGAGAAAGGCTTTTGGAATTGACAGGCTTGAGCTAGTCCTTGTATGTGTGCTACTAGAAGATTTCTGGGCTGAAGACATAAAAACTGCCCTTTTGATACTATAATAGTTCTGCCCCCTCAGGATCAGACTGCTTCTTGCTTTTGCTTTAAAGGAGATTAGATCCTAAGAGTCCATTATGTAAGTCAAGAAAGACCATTTTTATTTGAAAGTTCACATTTATTGCACTTTCTCTCTGTATTGGATTATAGTTGGTTGTTTTTCTATTTTTACATACTTTCCATATGGGAGACCCCCCAGAGATATTTGTTGAATAAACAAAAGTGTAAGCTTCTAATTGGTAAGAATGTGTTATGCTATTTTGTTTTCTCGTATGCCCTGAAGTGAATTGAGATTGGTGAAGTTTCTTGAGATTGGTTCTTAGACTATATATTCAGTGTTCACTGATTCTTTTGCTCCAGTTTAGCTCACCACACAGCATGTGCTTAAGTATTCACCTTCCTCCAGTCCAGTGAAGTTATATTTTGATGACTTCCCTTTTGATCAGGTCTAATACTTATAGACCAGTTCTAATACAAAAATTAATCAATCTATAGGCAACAGCTGAAGAGTGTATATGATCACTTCTGTGAAGACAGGTACATACCCATGCTCAAATTCCCTTGTTTGAATAATGTATAAATGAATACTTCTCCCAAAGTCATCAATGCCCTGTAACACACCTCTTTCCGGAGCACAAATAAGAGCTCCTTGTAGAGGATCTTTGCCCTTCTCACTCTCCAGGGCTTCCCTAATGTCTTCTAAGAATTTACATTATCTATCTATTAACCATTAGTTAAAAAATGGCTTGGTGTAGTGTCTGGGGATAAATTGCCACATCCCATTTCCTTCTCTGTGAGCAGGATTTCCATTTTCCAAGCCTGATGGGATCTCCCAGCTGGAACAAGATCTACAGGTCTTTGATCTGGAAACTAAGAATAGAGAAGTCTTAAGAGATGACTGCTCAGGTGAGTAAGGTAGAATCAATTAGATGGAATTAGTAGGGAAGTAAGAGTCCAGTTGTTGAGCCAAGTTGTAGCTGCTTTAGCAAGCAGAATGAAGAGCTCCGTCTCTATACCAGATGGAGAGCTCCTTCCTTTTCCCTTCAGTTCTGATGAAGTCTTTGCATTTATTTTATCCCTTATCATCTACAAGTTATACTGAGTCCCTTATTCAAGTTGCTTATCTGTAATTCTTTTGTACTACTTCCCTATTAGCTCCTTTGAAACACCTTATTTAGTTATCTTCTTACTCTACTGAAAATGTCCTCTGTTTCTACCATACCCTGAACCATTTGGATATTACCTTTCTGCTCCTATTCATGCCCTTAACATCTGCTGTTGAGATTTTGTGCCTGTGCTTCAGAGTAGATAAACTTCTCTCATTTTAGTAGATTCTAAGTTATTTAGTTTTCTCCTCTCGAGTTTTTTTTTTTTTCTTTTTTCCCCTAAGCACAGGGTACAGATTACATTTGCATTTTCTATTTATATATTGAATTAGATGGAGAGACCAGAGAAGAGAACAAGCTGTTGATTCCTAAGCAGGAAATTTTGGAAGAAGTACATTCGTACAGAGTGAGAGTAGGAAGACTCAAAAAGGATATTGTCCAAGTTCCTGGGACTAGAGAAGTGTCTAAACCTGAGGACAGATTAGAAAGGCTTCAGGAAATCCTAAGGAAATTTCTCTTCCTGGAGAGAGAGTTTAGGCAAATAACAATCAGCAAGAAAACTTTCACCAGTGAGAATAATGAATGTAATGAACCTGAAAAAAGCTTCAGTCTGGACTCTAGCCTTGATACAGATCAGAGAGTTCTTAGAATACAGAATATTGATGATAGTGATAAGTATGACATGGGTGTGAACCAGAATTCAGCTGCTGGTAAACAAGAACAAATAAATCTAATACAGGATGTCCAGAGTACTGAATATAAGGAAAGCTTAATGGATGTCTCCCACCTTAGTAAATGTGAGAGCATTCCTGCCACGGAGAAATCCTATAAATGTGATGCATGTGAGAAAGTCTTCCATCAGAGCTCTGCCCTTTCTAGACATCAGAGAATTCATACTAGAGAGAAACCCTACAAGTGTAAAGAATGTGAAAAATCTTTCAGCCAGAGTTCGAGTCTTAGTCGACATAAGCGAATACACACTAGAGAAAAACCCTATAAATGTGAAGCATCTGATAAATCCTGTGAAGCATCTGATAAGTCATGTAGTCAGAGCTCAGACCTAATTCCACATAAGAGGATTCACACTAGAGCAAAATCTTACAAATGTAGTAATTGTGAGAGAGTTTTCAGTCGCAGTGTGCATCTTAGTCAGCATCAGAGGATTCACAGAGAGCTGCCCTGTAAGTGCACTGTCTGTGGCAGTGACTTCCATCATACCTCACACCTTGTTGAACATCAGAAAGCCCATTGCGAAGAGAAAACCTATGAGTTCAACGATTGTGGGTTGACCTTTGTTAAACATCAAGGAATTCATCTCAGAGAAAAGCCCTATACATGTAAGGAATGTGGAAAAGACTTCAGATTGAATTCCCATCTTATTCAGCATCAGAGAATCCACACGGGAGAGAAACCCCACGAGTGTAGTGAATGTGGAGAAGCTTTTGGTCAGACTTCATGCCTTGTTCCACGTCATAGAATTCACGGGAAAGAGAAGTCCTATGAGTGTCATGATTATGAGGAAAGTTTCAGTCAGAGCTCAAACCTTGTTCTTCAGCAGGAAGTCCTCCCTAGAGAAAAAGCCTTTGATTGTGATGTGTGGGAAAAGAACCTCAGTCAGAGAGCACAGCTTGTTCAACATCAAAGAATTCATACCAAAGAGAAACCTTATGAATGTGCTGAACGTGGGGAGACGTTTAGTCACATTCAGGCTGCATTCAACATCTGAGAGTTCACACCATGGAGAAATACCATATGTGCTGAAGGTGGTGAAGCCTTCAGTCCTGGCTCACCCTTTAATCAGCATCAGAGAATCCACACCAGAGAGAAACCCTCTGAATGTGATAACTATAGGAAAAGTTTGTCAGCATTAAACTTCATCAACTTCCACAAACCCATACCAATAAGAAAACCTATGGATACCTTGTATGTGGCAAATCTTTCATGCTGTTTTCATATCTTAGTCGCCATTGGAGAATTCTTACTGAAATAAAATTCCACAACTGTAACAAATGTGAAATACCTTTCAGTCAAAGATACTACCTTGTTCAGCATCAAATTCATTCTACGGAAAGAATTCTGTGGAAAGCCTATGAATGTAATAAGCGTGTATGTGCATGGGAGGATTCAGTCATCTTCCACCCCTTATTCAACAAAGAGTCCATGCCCAGGAGAAGCCAGTCAAGTGTAGCAAATTTGACAAGTCTTTCAATGGGAGTTCAAGTCTTTCTCATTGTTAGAATCTCCACACCAAACCAGAATCTGGTACAATACAAATGGAAAGATGTACCTCCACATTTCAGGCTTTACTCAACATCAAAATACTGGAAAGAGAATTTTATATCAGATTGTTAATATATAGCCCTGATCTTTTTCATTGCAAAAGAAGATAGTCTGAGGAGACTTGGTGAATGCAATGGTGTTTCCTCATGGCATTCTTTTATTTAATAGGTGGTGTAAGTAGGTATATAAACTATTTATGGAACTCATTTAAACTATTTTTTTAAATATGGCCTATAAATGTTTTTATTTTTCCTGAAATTTGGTTCCTGTTACAGCTTCTCCAAAATATTGTTGATACACCAATGTAAGAACATAATTAACTTCTGGAAAGTAGCTCATTTAGCTTTTTCCGCTGTTCTCAGCCCAAGTTCTCTCCAAAACAGACTCTTAGGTCTATTGTTTCCTGAGCATCCTACTTCCTGTTCCTTTCCAGCCACAACATTTGGATTCCTGTTGATTTCTCCATCTTCTTAGCACCTTCAAGTGATGGTTTTCTAGTTTTAAGCTTCTCATCAGCAGGTATGCTGCCCCTACTTGATGTTGGTGTTCTTGTGTCTTCTTTCCTAAAGTGAAGCATCTTCCTTTAAAAAGAATTGGATTTCCACATCCACAAGTTTGAAGGATTCTGTCTCCCCTGTGTTTGTGGCAGGTGGCTAAACATTTTCAAACGACACCCAAGTTCTTAGCTGCCATGTCTGCATTCACAGCCCTCTAAAAGAGATGATAAGGACATCAGGGAGCCACAAGACTCCTGGTGGTCTAGCTACATTCACTCAGCGCCTGTTCTGCATGTCAAGTTTAGAATTATTTAATACTCTTCTGTTGAAGGCCAGCAAAATGCTCGGGTCTACTTTTGATAGGGGAAAATATAAAGAACATATACAAAAAATAACTTCATAAGAGAATGCAGCTTCTCAAAAAAGAAATTACTGTTCTTCTGTAATCTCTAGAGAGAGTATTTCAAGAACGTGGCAGGTCTGTTCCTGGTAAAATTTTAACCACTATGATTGCTTCTTTATCTGTTTGGATTTTTGCCCTCTCCACCCACTCTCCCTCATCAATCCTGGACCATATTTGAAATGTGGGGGTTTTGTGTATAGTTGTTTATTCATCACATTTTCTGTATTTTATGAGTCTACAGGCCTTATAAAAGAACTTAGGTTTTTTGATTGATAAAAGTGATCACATGTCAGGATGCCCAGACTTCAGGATCACTGTCAATACCTAGTCAAGAATTCATGATTATTTAGACAGGTGTCAAAGCATTTTATTGTATTTTTCCATCTTAAGCTTCATAACATTTTGTGAATAAGGCAAGGGTTACTTAAAATTCCTACTGTCATTCCAGCAAGTGAGGCCTTCATAGTTCAGATATTATAATATTCATTAGGGATCCTCAACAAATATATAAAAATTTATTGCTTCTTCTATAAGCCTCTTATGGCTAAGCTCTAAGATAGTTCTACCACCGTATTTTGCCTCTTAGCCATCAGCAAGCATAGGATCTTATCAGGTGCAAGTAGAGATCTAAATGAATTGATTTAAATGTAAAAGCAAATGAAAAATGCATGTTTTTTCTCTTTATTTCTGTGTATGCCCTTATGTACAGAGACCAATGGTCACTTCTGGTGATTATGAAGCAGATTAATCCCTAAATAGCAGAATATGTAAAAATCACATGTATGCATTTGGTTTAGGAATGTGCTTTTGTACTTCCACTTGAATAAAGGTGTGTTTGATACTCAGAATCTGTTTCAAAAAATATCTAAAGGCCTCAGCCGGAAGCATTTTGAAACTTGGAGTCACTTTCCTGGCTGCGACACATTTCCTCCCAGAAACCTCCTTCATGACAAGAGTGGAGTGGATCACCATCCTTCATACTGATACAGAGCTTGCTTTTCTACAGACTTCTGGAACAGTCTGAATGTTTAGGATTCTAAAGGTTATTTGATTGGGCTGTTGTTGACACATAAAAATTTTGAGGTTTTGGTAGAACTAGGCAGAGTTTTTTAAAAATAAGTAAAACATTTTAAAACAATGAGAAGCCAGAATAATCCTCGAGGACAATTAACTTGTCTCTTTAACCCTGGAATATTTAATCAGTCCAATATAACAGGAGTTTGTGTTTCTAGTCTTTTTATCCTGAAAACTGGGGAGGGAAGAGAAGAAATCTAATAGCTGAGGTACACCAAATGTGGTCTGTCTTCTGTCCACCTACCTACATGGATATGTATGTATGTTCATATTTAAACTTAATCCTCACAACTCTTCAAGGGAACTAGGTCTCTTTTACAGAGGAACTGAACTGTAGAGAGAGTGAAGAATCTGTTACGGTCACCCAGCAAGTTAATGGCTCAAGTCAGGCCTGACTCCCAGGCTTTTCATTATCATGATGGTATTAGACACATCCCAGAACCCAGAGAAGTTTTCTTTGATAGCTCTTCATTCTCTGTTTACATCCTCAGTGATGGACTATTACCAGTTTGCAATTGATCTTAAATGTTCCCAGAAGCTGTCTGGGACACTAGGAGAAAACATCCCAGTATCTTTTGGGAGCTAGTCAGAGACCCTCCCTGAAACCGGCTTAGATTAATTTTGACGATGACCTGCCACAGGTCAGAGCTCCCAAATTTCTTACCTCCTGTCAAGCTACCTATGCTTCTGTCACCAGATTTACAGTTCCATTTCTCAATGCCTAGAATGTGCTCTCTTTTTCTGCTAATTGGAACTTGCTGATTGATGGACATGTATTAGGTTTCCTACCACTTCTGGTTAAATTGTAGCAGTGAAGCAATGTGGGTAATGGGGAAATCAAGTTTGATTACTTGGTTTTTGGCTTGAACGAAAAAGTAGATGTAGACTGTAGACATGGGGACCCCTGGAAGAGGAGCAGGAAGAGTATTTCAGGCAAAAGAGCATGTCAGAAGGTCTTCAGGTGAGAGTATGGCATTTTTGAGGAAATAAGCTCTCTGGAGGATTGCCTCACCCTAGGAAGTAGTTTGGGAGCAACTGAGGAAGTCTAAGAATGAAGTTTAAAGGAGACCCCTGGGGTGTCAAC
Organism: Canis lupus dingo; assembly: GCF_003254725.2. Classification (NCBI taxonomy): domain Eukaryota; kingdom Metazoa; phylum Chordata; class Mammalia; order Carnivora; family Canidae; genus Canis; species Canis lupus. Next base: position 9,804,811 of record NC_064248.1, on the reverse strand, counting down.
AGCAAAGCCCAATGGGATTCTCACATCTGAAAATGTGACATCTAGTCTTTGATTCAGTAGTACAGTTGCCAGATACTGTGCTATTCAATGCTACCCCATGGGCACAGTTAATGTAAACGAATCAAACCATCTATTAGGTAATGATGACTATGACAGATTAAGGTAGTAGTCCTAGCAATGACTCTGCAATTTACATATCTGTGTTTGAATTTTGCTATTTATGGGCTGTGTGACTTTGGAAATTTTACTTAGCCTCTCTAGGTTTCCTTGTCTATAGAATGGTTAATAGCATGAAAATTAAGTGCGGTAATGTAAAAGGTACTGGTCATACATTAAATTCCAAAAAGTTATGAATATAAACACCAATATAAAAACCCATGAAAATATGTGGTTAGCATAAAAGCTAAAAAAAAAAAAAAAAAGAGGGAATTAAGGAGCAAGCATTTAGAAGTACAGGACTAGCATTGTCCAGGAAGGGATACCCTGGGTTTGGAGAACTTAAATATGGCTCTAGGGGTCATCAGGAATGGAGACCGGTAGGAACTGCCTCCCCATAGGCACTCCTTACTGGAGTCAGCAAACCTGTCTCTTCTTGCTAACGTTTGTACCCTATGGCGTCACATCTTACACTCCTTTCGAAATACGGGCTCATGAAGGAACAAGTGTTTCATCCAGGACTGGAAGGATTTTAAACAGCCCACCGTATGAGTCAGTGAGAAAATAAATACTGGAATCTTTAATTCTGTTGATGCATCCAATTCACCTTCACTTTTAGAAAATGGTTAACCTCTTACATTTGTATCCCATTCATGTTTATAAATTTACAACTTGGGCAGAATCACCGTGTCTGTCTTTTTCTTTCCCACACTTGCTCGGATTACAAATCTCAAACCAGTCTAATGTTTTCCTTCCCAAGGTGCAGTTTGAACTGGCCAGGGTTCTAAAGGCCACCTTTACTTGCTTGCCGAGTCTGCAGTTTTTAAAGGCATCTAAAATTGTGAAAAAGCACAAACTTTATGGGATCGTTGTGAAAATTAATGAGATAATGCCAGTTTACTCCATAACTGGTAACTGTTTCTGAGTTGAGCAGGAAACTCCCCCTATCATGAACAACTCATTTCCCTAACATTTTCCCTGCTTCAACATATCAAATATGCCTCTGGCAAACTCTTTGTCATCCTGGCACAGTAGGGGGTTTGAAATCTTGACCCTATTTCTAAGGCTTTTCTACCTCCTTTAGCCCACTGGTACTCATAGGATATATTACTCCTGCTCACCTACATACTCCAGGCACGATTGGTAGGCGCTGGAGTAGTGAATATCAAACAGGCTGGGATGAAGTGACCAAAGGAGAGGACAGGCTGGACTTCGGGCATAGATAGTGGATTTGGGCCCAGCAGGGTGATCCACGCCTTGTGATTTGCAAGAAGGGAGGTGGGGATGGGTGGTGAAACCGCAGGGGTCAAGGGAGAAGGCAAGTGGAGTGCACATGGGACAGTGGGGGTGAGGAAGAGGGAAACCACCAATTTAGATTCTAGGCCTACATGGGCGATGAAGGGCAAAGAGAAATCTAGCCCCACCCTCCCTCCATCCCTCCTTGGAGAAGGACAAACGCCAAAGGAAGCGCCATCCCCACGCTGCTCTGGGCCCAGCTCCCCAGCGGCCCCTGGAGAGCCCGCGATCGAGAGGAGACCTCCGAGCTGCCTAGACAGGACCCGGAAGTGCGCGCCAGGGAGCCCGAGGTTCCAGTGGTGCCCGGAGGCCGAGGTGGCCGCCGCTGCGCGAGTGAGTCCCGGAGTCCCGGGCCGTAGCGGAGGGGGCAGGGAGCGCGGGTTGCGGCGGGAGGCTCGAGCCGAGGGGACACGCGTGGCGTGGGGCTGGGGCCACAGGCCTGGCCGCGCCCTCGCGCCGGGGCCCACCTGGCCCGGGGACAGTGAAGTGGGAGCCTCCCCCGGGGAAGAAAGCTTCAGCTGCGGTTTTCCCTTCATCTGCCCTCTTCTCCCTCCCTTGCCCGCAGTGACTGCCCGTCGGTCGTGCAGTACTCTGAAGAAATTTTAGAAGAGGTCACGGCCTTGGAGCAGCACCGGGGATTGGACCCAGCCCATGGAGAAGCTGCGTGAGCAGATGTCCTCGGAGTCCCTGTGCCCATCCTCTGTGCAGGAGCCCCGACGGAGCAAGGGTGAGGAGCTGACCTAGCTGGCTTTCTTTGTCTAAACTTTGTCCTTCCAGCTGCAGCCTCAGATCAGATGGACACGATTGATCTTGAGCTTAGAATTGTCCTGGTAAAAAACTTTTTGAATCTCAAGGCTCTATTACATATAAATAAAGCCTGTAACCAACGTTTCCTCTCTTGACTGTGTGGAGCAGACCTGCTGCAGCAGCATGATACTAGCACTAAGTATTGGAGGATCTGTCATTCCAGCCACCTGCTAACTTGTTTGGCCTTTGGAGAAGCTCAGTAAATGCGGTGTGAATAAGTAAATGAAAGAACTCAGCCAAGTATGTCCCATCTCTCATGTACCAGGAAAAGAGCAGGCTCCTCCACTCATCCTACCCAAACTCTCCTTCGTCCTTAGGGAAGATACATTTACATCCAAGGTATAAACTCCAAGCAGGTTTATACCTGGAGTACAGTAGATAAGCCAGCCACCTGCTGATGGAAAGTGAGGTTAAACTATTTTTTTTAAAACATTTTATTTATTCATGACAGAGAGGCAGAGGGAGAAGCAGGCCCCATGCAGGGAGCCTGATGTGGGACTCTATCCCAGGTCTCCAGGATCACACCCCAAGCAGAAGGCGGGGCTAAACTGCTGAGCCACCGGGGCTGCCCTGAAAAGAGAATCTTAAGCAAGTTCCACATTCAGCGCAGAGCCCAACCTGGGCTTGATCTCATGACCCTGAGATCATGACCTAATCTGAAATCAAGAGTTGGATGCTTAACAGACTGAGTCACACAGGTATCCCTACCTTGATTAATTTTAGTAACTGATTTTCCCAAGCTAGAAAACTTGGATTCGTCCTCTACTATTCTCCTTCTGTCTATATTCAGTCAGCCACCAATCCTGTTAGTTTTTCTTCAGAAAGGCCAGATTCAGTTGCCTATAATTTCCTCAATTTAGGCCCATTCTATTTTTCTTGGATTATTGATACATCCCTATTCTATTGGTCACGTCCCCTACTCTAGGCTGTCCCTCAGACTGTTGCCGGAATGAATTTCCGTGGAAACAAATTTGATCATGTCAGTCTCTGCCTATAAAATAAAGTTCAAAGCCCTGGGCGTGGCATACATGCCTCTTCATATCTGGCTCTACTCTATTTTTCTTTTTGAGAGAGAGAGAGAGAGAGAGAGAGAGAAAGCACTGGGAGTGGGGGCAGAGGGAGAGAGAGAATCCCAAGTAGACTATACTTGGTGCAGAGCCCAACATGAGGCTCAGTCTCAGGACTCTGAGGTAATGACCTGAGTGAAATCAAGACTTGAATGCTCAACTATTGAGCCACCCAGGCACCCCATTTGGCTCTACTCTATTTTTCTACTACATCTCCTGGCTTCCTGCCCACATGGGGCATACATTTCACTCATATAATAGTAAAAAAAACATGGAGGGTTTTTTTTTTTTTTTTTTAGTGTTCCCTTAAACTTAGTGTTCCCTTCTATGTTGCTGAGCCTTAGCAGATGCTGTTATGTTTGCCTGGAATACTCTTCACCTTGTTAATCTGGTTATAGTTCAAGATCCAGCTCAATGTCATTCTTTGAGGCTGCCACCTCCAGGTCACCTAGGTAGGGGTTGTTCTTCCAAATTGTGCTTTGAGGCACTGTTATAATCCCTCTACCAGTACCCTGCACATAGTGGTGGTATAGACATTTGCTGATTGGTTTAATCAAACAGGAAATGTATTCATTTCCTAGGGCTTTTGTAACGAATTACCATAGCTACATGGCTTAATAGAGCAGAACTGTATTTTCTTGCAGTTTTGGAAGGTAGAAGTCTAAGAGGAAGCTACCTCAAGGCTCTTAAGAAGAGTCACTCCTTGTCTGTTCCCAGCTTTTGGTGCTTCCCAGGATCCATGGTGCTCCTTGGCTTATGGCTGCATCAGTTAGTTGTGCCTCTGTTGTACATGACCTTCTTCCCTGTGTGTTTCCATTTCTAAATCTTCCTTTCCTTTCTGTTTTAAAGATACCAGTCGTTGGGTTTAGAGCCCACCCTAATCCATTATGATCTCATCTTAACTCTGCAAAGACTCTTCTACCAAATAAGGTCACATTCTGAGGTTCTAGCTGGACATGGATTGGTGGGGGTGGGGCAGGGAAACGACACTATCCGACCCAGTACAATAAGACCTGCTCATTTCTTTTGCTGTTAGAAGTGAGTATAGTGAGTATACTTGGGATCACACAACTTTGTAGTTAAACTACTTGAAGAACTGATTTTCCCCTTTCCTTTAAATTAGAAGCAGATCGGGCAGCCCGGGTGGCTCAGCGGTTTAGCACTGCCTTCAGCCCAGGGCATGATTCTGGAGCCAGTGTTACATCAGGCTCCCTGCATGGAGCCTGCTTCTCCCTCTGCCTGTGTCTCTGCCTCTCTTTCTTTCTGTGTCTCTCATGAATAAAAGAATAAAATCTTTAAAAATAATTAAATTAGAAGATCAGCGAAAAAACTTAAAAAAAAAACTTTTGTTTACAGGGATATGTTTGATTTGCTTATTTCAGAGGGCAACTGCTTTCTACTTGGGTTCTCTAGTTGTGTCTCAGAATATCTGTTGAGGCATTCTAGGGGATCCTGCTATTTATCAGAGTTTGGATCCAAGTTTTTGATATTTTTTCGGTAAGTGGCTCTGACCCATGAGAAGATCTACCATATTCTCTGAATTCTATATGAGCCTCAGTCCTGAAGACGTTTTATAAATGGTCTCTTTGGGACTCTTAGCAACTTGTAGATTCTTCTCTTGATTGCTGGAAAATAATCAGGAGCATTTTGAAGCGCCTAATGTATGCAGGGTTCTTTATATAGTATTGGGCTTGGAGACAAAGAAATGGAATTTCTTAAAATATGAATTTTTATGAAAGAAATTTTATTTCATAAAATATATCTATATTTTAATATAGAGATGCTTTCAGTATAAATTGAAGCGAACACACACACACACACACACACACACACACAACTAAAAATAATTCTGAGGAGAGGCCCAAAGACAATGTGGTTAAATGCCTTGAAGGATACAGGAAGTGAATGCTTTAGAGATTCAAAGAGATTCACTTCCAGCTGGGATTAGAGGAAGGTTTCATTTCAGGAAGGAGGCTGCCTTTGAGCTGGGTCTGTAAGGTTAAATAGGAGTTTTATAGGGGGAGGAGAAGGATGTATGTGGGTTATGCATGGTCAGGAAGCTGTTCACATTGACTGGTGTATAGAGAAGACGTGGTAGAAGAGGAGTCTGTGGGACAGAGTGGAATAAAATTATGGGGAAGGAATGCCAGGCCATAAGAGCTTAGCTTTTGCTTAGCAGATACTGAAGTACGTTATGTTAGCTTCTCTCTGCAGATGGCTAGCTGGTGAGCATGGTCTGTCAAGGCAGAGAATCTGATTTGTTCAGTGTAGTATGAGAGGTGATTACGGTCTGACTTTAGGACATTACCAGCGATAACAGGAAGGTAGGGACAAAAACCAAGAAGTGTGTTGGAGGTGGAAACAATAATACTTGTTTACTGAGTGCATGTGGGGGCAGAGAAAGGAGTCACTGCTCCTTGTCACCCCTTCCCTTTTTATTTTGAAGAATGCTTAAGCTACAGGAGGGTTACAAGAACTGAAACAAATACTAATACACCAGAAGAAAAAGTGGGTTTGAGACATACTGATCTCAAGAGACTGGTGCGAGGGGGCACCCGGGTGGCTCAGCGGTTGAGCATCTGCCTTTGGCTCAGGGCATGATCCCGGGGTCCTGGGATCGAGTCCTGCATCAGGCTTCTCCCTCTGCCTATGCCTCTGCCTCTCTCTCTCTCTGTCTCATGAATAAATAAATTTTTTAAAAAAGAAAGACTGGTGTGAGAACCATGTAGGGATGTTTTTGTAAATTACTGGAGATGCTGTAGCCTGTGATAAATATTCCCCATTTCAGGAGGTGGGGACACAATCCCTCCAGCTACTCAATCTAGAGAGAAAACTTTGTTCTTTCATATTCATACCCCTCAGTCAGTAATCCTATCCACACAGCCATAGACATTTTTTTTCCAGAATCCCAGTACTTCTTACTATTTTCTCTGCCACCATTTTGGTCCAGCGTGCCATTATCCCTCACCTGGATTATTGCAGTAGCCTCCTGGCTGATTGTCCTACCTCTGCCATTGCCTCTCTACTGTAGCCGGCAGCAAGATCCTGTTAAAATGTCAGGTCTTCCCTTCCTCTGGTCACAAGCCTCCCATAGCTTCATATCTTACTCAGTAAAAGCACACCTCTTACAGTAGCTTATTGGGTTCTATGTTCTCTAATTCCCTTTTTATATCTCTGACCTCATTTCTTACTACTCTTCCTCTTGCTCATTGTGTTCTAGTCATACTTGCCCCTTTGAACACTCAGGGCCTTTGCACTTGCTGTTTCTTCTTTGTGTAATGCTCTTCACGGAATGTGTAAAATTGCAACCCTTCTGCCCACTCCCTCCCTTTGGCACTGGACTTCTTCTCCCAGGCTTTTGTCTCTATAGCACTTGTTCCATCTAGTAGTATGTAATTTACAAGATTTCTTGTCCAGCTCCCTTACTATTATGAAAGATCTTAGAGGGCAGAGGTGTTTTTTTTTTTTTTTTAAGATTTTATTTATTTATTCATGAGAGACAGAGAAAGAGAGAGAGAGAGGCAGAGATACAGGCAGAGGGAGAAGCAGGCTCCATGTAGGGAGCTGGACGTTGGACTCCATCCTGGGACTCCAGGTTTGGGCCCTGCGGGCCGAAGGCAGTGCTAAACTGCTGAGCCACTCGGGCTGCCCGAGTTTTTGCCTGTTTGCCCCCTGATGTATCTCAACACCTAGAACTGTACCTGGCACGTTGTTGAGAACTGTACCTGGCACGTTGTTGGTGCTCAGTAGATAAATGTGAATGAGTCAAATGTCACAGGACTCATAAAGAGGAGGAGAATCACCTTCAGCTTAATGGAGAAGGTGATATTGAACAGGGCCTGAGAGCTTTAGGATTTATATTCTTGAAGATGTTGAGCAGGCTGTCAGATCTCTGGCAGTGGGCCACATAAAAGGCTCATCCTCTAGAACACCTAAGCCTTCACATATTGTGGGAGAGAACAAATAGAATGGTCCAACAGAAAGGAGAAGAGGTTTGGTATAGGGGAGGAGATGGGAGTGAGGCTGGAAAGACAGGAGCCAGCTAAGGGAGATGTAGAAGAAACCCTCATTTTAATATTTGTGTAAGCCAACCACAGAAGGCATAACTCCTTTCACGGAATCATCCAAGTCCAAATGGAGGCATGCCCGGCCTATTGGTCTTTCAGTTTTGATGAGCTGAGGAGACTTTGTTACCTTCTCCATCTGGTGTTTCACCTTATTAGTGAACCCAGTTTTTTTTTTTTTTTTTTAAGATTCTATTTATTTATTCATGAGGGACAGAGACAGGCAGAGACTTAGGCAGAGGGAGAAGCAGGCTCCCCGTGGGGAGCCCAATGTGGGAATTGATCCCAGGACCCCGGGCTCACACCCTGAGCCGAAGGCGGATGCTCGACCACTGAGCCACCCAGGCATCCTATGAACCCAATTTTGAAGGGCCTCTATGTTTAGGTGCTCCCAGGCCTGGGGGGACAGATCTGGCAGATTTAGAAGGCTCTAGAGTTGTGCTGTCCAGTAGGGTAGCCCCAGCTACAGTGGGTTAACTAAATTTAAATTAATTAAAATTAAATGCAATTAAAAGTTTAGCTGCTCAGTTGCACTAGCCACATTTCAAGTGCTCAACAGACAGTGCAGATGTAGAACAGCTGCATAACCACAGAAAGTTCTGTTGGATCGTGCACAGAGAGTGACTTAAATTTATAGTACCAGTTCATTATGGTTTCTTGATAAAAAGAATTGGTCTGTTTAGCTAGTGTTTAGATTTGATTGATGCCTTTATCACTTTTTTATTTAAAAATTTTATTTTGAAGATTTTATTTATTTGAGAGAGTGAAAGAGAGAGAGAGAGCACAAGCAGGGGGAAAGGGAGAGGGAGACTCCCCACTGAGCAGGACCCTGAGATCATCACCTGAACCAAAGGCAGACACCTAACCAACTGAGCCACCCAGGCACCCCTGACTTTTTTTTTTTTTAAGATTTTATTTTATTTATTCATAAGAGACACAGGGAGAGAGGCAGAGACACAGGCAGAGGGAGAAACAGGCTCCATGCAGGGAGCCTGACATGGGAATTGATCCTGGGTCTCCAGGATCAGGCCCTGGGCTGAAGGTGGCGCTAAACCGCTGAGCCACCGGGTCCGCCCTCCCCTTTCCTTTTCCTTTTCCTTTTCCTTTTCCTTTTCCTTTTCCTTTTCCTTTTCCTTTTCCTTTTCCTTTTCCCTTTCCCTTTCCCTTTCCTTTTCCCTTTCCTTTCCCTTTCCCCTTTCCCTTTCCCTTTTCCCTTTCCCTTTCCCCTTTCCTTTCCCTTTTCCCTTTCCCTTTTCCCTTTTCGTTTTCGCTTTCCCTTTTCCCTTTTCCTTTCCTTTTTCCTTTCCTTTCCTTTCCTTCTTCTTTTCGTACCTAACTTGGACCTGGTTTGTGTTTCCAGGTGTTTGCAATTTGTGTGACATGGAAGAGAAACAGTTAAACACATGTGCAAACAAATGTAAGAACATTAAACTATTAATACATTCACAGCTGTTAGAATGGCTATCGCCTAAAAGACAAGAAGTAACAAGTGTTGGTGAGGATGTAAATTGGTGAACTACCAATAGAAGGACCATTTGATCCAGCAATTTCACTTCTGTTTATCTGAAGGAAATGAAGGCACTATCTTGAAAAGGTATCTGTGTCCCCATGCTTACTGCAACAGTACATATGACAGCCAAGATGTGGAAACAGCCCAAGCATCCATAGGTGGATGCATGGATAAAGCAGATGTGGTGTACATACAATTATATGTGTACATACACAGTGGAATATTGTACAGCCGTAGAAAGAAGGAAATCCTGACATTTACAACAACATGGGTGGACCTGGAGGGTATCATGCTAAGTGAAATAAATCAAAGACAAATATTGTGTGATCTGACTTAGATGTGGAATCAAAACAAACAAACAAACAAACAAAAGCAATGCAAACACAGAAAACGGACTGGTGATTGCCAGATGTGGAGGGTGGGAGTGGGGGAATTGGATGAAGGGGGACAAAAGGTAGATACTTCCATACACAAGTCCCAGGGATGTAATGTACAACCTGGCAGTGATAGTTGATAATGCCATATTGCATGTTTGAAAGTTGCTAAGAGGATCTTAAAAATTCTTCTCACAAGGAAAAACATTTTAAAAACAGTATCTAAACTGAACATACAGAAGTTGATGGCATATCTGGAGGTGTAGAACAAGTGTAAATATGGTTCTATGATAAAATATCATGGGTGATTATTAAATTCCTTTAAAATTTAATGAAAATTACCAAATAAAATCAGGGCTGTTTATGTGTTAGGCTTTCACTGCTAATGGAAATGCTGTATTGGCTATTTCTCAGCACCCTCTCCTTTCAGAAGATCCCTCTTAGCAGAAGGCCTACTTTCTTTAATATCATTGTAAAGCAACCTCTCTAGCTTTAATATTTCAATTAAAGTAAACAGGAGATGTTTTTCTATCATGTCTCCCTTAAATGCTGGGGTGCAGGATTTGTTTTTGTATATTTTCTTAGAGTCTACATTGACTTGGGAATATTTCTCTCTACTTGGTGGTTCATATTTGTTTTTAAAATTTTTTTTAATTTATTTATGATAGTCACACACACAGAGAGAGAGAGAGGCAGAGACACAGGCAGAGGGAGAGGGAGAAGGAGGCTCCGTGCACCGGGAGCCCGATGTGGGATTCGATCCCGGGTCTCCAGGATCGTGCCCTGGGCCAAAGGCAGGCGCCAAACCGCTGCGCCACCCAGGGATCCCTGGTGGTTCATATTTTAAAGAACTTTTCATCCTCCCCCTTCTTCCTTTATCAAATCTTCCCCATTTGCAGTATTTCTAAAGGAGCACATGAGGTCTGAATGTGTCTTATGTTCACTAGTGAGCATGTGAACATCTGTGTGTAGAGAGATATGGGAAGGTGTTAGTCTCTGCATGAAGGGAGTCTTGCCTGTTACCTCAGGGGACCATTACATGGTTGGAGTGCCATGTAGGCAGAACCTCTAGGGTGAGGCTTTCCTCTTTAATTTATCTGTTCAGTCCCTGCCCCTCCCCACACATAGTTCCCAGCATCTCCCTTCTGAAGTTCTGAGGTGACTCCACTTCCCTCAAATTCTGCCTCCCTTTTCTATTAATCCTGTTATGTCTTTGTATATAAACCTGAATTTTAGTTTCTCACCATTTTCTCCAAATCTCCCCAACTTGTATTCATCTTTTTCCTATTTTGCAAGGCCATTTTTCATACTTTTTTGAACTAAATACTTCTGGAATACTCTGATTCCTGTTCCCCACCAGGAGTTTTTCTTGTTACATTTTACCTTTTTTATATTTTCTGTCAGATGGTGAAACCTGGACTGAGGATCAATTAATTATAAAGCAGAAAACTCTTGAAGTAGGGCTACAACTATAAGAAGGAGATGATGGGATCCCTGGGTGGCGCAGCTGTTTGCCGGCTGCCTTTGGCCCAGGGCGCGATCCTGGAGACGCGGGATCGAATCCCACATCGGGCTCCCGGTGCATGGAGCCTGCTTCTCCCTCTGCCTGTGTCTCTGCCTCTTTCTCTCTCTCTGTGACTATCATAAAATAAAAAAAAAATAAAAAAAAAAAGGAGATGAATGTGAACAAAACAAACATGAGGGGCTCTGTGAATATGGACAAAACTTCTGTAACATCACAAACTCTATCCAATAGCCACAAATTCTTAACTGAAGAGAAATCCCAAATGTGTAATATTTGTGGGAAATTATTCAGGCAGAACTCATACCTTACTCAGCATGGAAGAATCCATATGTAAGAGAAATCTTATGAGTGTCATGAATGTAGAAAAGCTTTTGGCCATACTTCAAACCTTATCTAGCATCAAAGAATACATACTGAAGAAAAACCCTATGAATGTAGTGGGAAAAGCTTCCGGCGTAGCTCACACCTTATCCAGCATCAGATAACTCATACAGGAGAGATGCCTTATATGTGTAATGAATGTAGGAAAGCTTTTGGCCAGAGCTCAAGCTTTGTTTGACACCAGAGAATCCACACGAGGGAGAAACCCTATGTGTGTAGAGAGTGTGGGAAGGCCTTCAGCCAGAGTTCAAATCTGATAGAACACCAGCGAGTTCACACCAAAGAGAGACCATATGAGTGCAATGACTGTGGGAAAACTTAGAGTCATAACTCTCACCTCATTGAATACCAGAGAGTCCACACAGTGGAGATTCCTTATGATTGCAGCGAGTGTGGGAAATCTTTTAGTAGGAGTTCACTACTTATTAAAACACGACAGGATTCACACTGGAGAGAGACCCTGTGAATGTTGTGAATGTGGGAGGGCCTTCAGCCACAATTCTCACCTTCAGCATCAGAAAACTCATGGTGGAGAAAAAGCTTCTGAATGCAAAGAATATGGAAAAACCTTCAAGTACAGGTCATACCTTTCCAACCATCTGGGAATCCACACAAGAAAGAAGCTGAATGAAATAAAGGTGGTAGAGCCTTTGGTCAGGGTTCAGCTCTGAGTGAAAGTCAGAGAGCTCACATGAGGGAGAAACCCTTTGGATTTCGTGAGAGTGGACAGCCTACAGTCCTGGTTTCAACTCTTACTAAGACATGAAAATCTAGATAGTGGACAAATCTCATGGATGGGTTCAATGCACAAGAGCCTTTAGAAGGAGTTTCTGCCTTATTCAGCATTAGCAGATTGACTTTGGAGGAGATTGTGTCAGATAGGAGGATGAAAGGGACATAATGCAGCATGACCAAGGTGATGGCTAAGTGGAGCCTTCAGTTAGTTAGCACCACTGTTGATTTGATGTTGAGGATCTGCATGGGAGATTCTGTGGTTTGCTTTCCAGATCTTCATAGTTGTCCTCTGAAAATGGAATGAGTTGGGTTCCATCCCAGGGAAGAAAGAATTGGGGAATTCTTTTTTTTTTTTAATTGGAGTTAAATTTGCCAATATATAGCATAACACCCAGTGCTCATCCCATCAAGTGCCCCCCTCAGTGCTTGTCACCCAGTCACCCCCACCCCCCCGCCCATCTCCCTTTCCACCACCACTTGTTTGTTTCAAATTGGGGAATTCTTGATTCAGACTCATAGGTCAGGAAAACAGGAGGGTGACCTTTGAATCCAGTTGCTGTCTTTCTATCTCATCTATTCCATTTGTTGTAACTATTATTGGAAGGGGCTCTTGGGTCTTCTTGGATCACCATTCTGCTCCTCCATGTCCTATAGACTATTGAATCTCATTTTGTTTAATATGACATAAGTGCACTTAAACGGGCAAATTTTCTAAGCCAAATAATTTTTCAGTATGACATGTCATGGGCTTTGTTATGTGTCAGCTAGGGTAGGCTGAATTACATTTGCCAGAATTCCCTTTCCTGTATTTTTTGGTTCTTTTGGGCTAGAGGGAGATTCTTAATCAGGAGGGCAGAAGAAAAGCAGCAGTTATTTTGTGCCTCACCCATGTTATTGCTATCTGCTGATTCAGCTCACTAAGGAGACATAGCAGCTGGGCGTGCAGTTGGTCTCTCTTCCTCCTTTGCTTTTGCTGGGCTGTGAGAGTGTGTGTATGTCCTCGTGGTTTTACTTCTCTGATTGAATCCTAGCCATATGCATGCTTACTGTTCTTGTGACAAGTACACATTTGTTTTAAGTTTAGGTAGAGAGAAATGGTTAAGTTCTCGCTGTTTTTTTTTTCTTTTTAAAGATTTTATTTATTCATTCATGATAGATGCACACACACACACACAGAGGCAGAGACACAGGCAGAGGGAGGAGCAGGCTCCATGCAGGGAGCCTGATGTGGGACTCAATCCCGGGACTCCAGGATCACGCCCTGGGTGGAAGGTAGGCGCTTAAACCGCTGACCCACCCAGGCTGCCCAAGTTCTCGCTGTTTAAAGAAAACAAAAAAAAAACAAAAAAAAACAACAACTTAAGAATTTTCAAGATTTCCTATGAGAAAAAGCCACAGCTCAAGCTCCTTTATAACAAAAATTCCCTCATAACCTAAGGCAAGCTTAATTATTGTGTAATTATCGAGGAAAAAGTTGAATAGTGAAGCAGTTGAATAGTGTGATACATAATTGATAAATTTTTTTAATAATAAATTTATTTTTTATTGGTGTTCAATTTACCAACATACAGAATAACACCCAGTGCTCATCCCGTCAAGTGCCCCCCTCAGTGCCCGTCACCCATTCACTCCCACCCCCCGCCCTCCTCCCCTTCCATCACCCCTAGTTCATTTCCCAGAGTTAGGAGTCTTTATGTTCTGTCTCTCTTTCTGATATTTCCCACACATTTCTTCTCCCTTCCCTTATATTCCCTTTCACTATTATTTATATTCCCCAAATGAATGAGAACATACAATGTTTGTCCTTCTCTGATTGACTTACTTCACTCAGCATAATACCTTCCAGTTCCATAAAAAATTTTAAAAGACTTTATTTTGGGGGTACTGGGTAGCTCAGTGGGTTAAGTGTCTGCCTTTGGCTGAGGTCATGATCTCAGGTTCCTGGGATCGAGTCCTGTGTCGGGCTGGGCTCCTTGCCCAGTGGGGATCTGCTTCTCTTTCTCTCTGCTCATGCTCTCTCTGTCTCTCTCAAAATAAATAATAAAATCTTTTTTAAAAAAAGATTTTTTATTTATAAGAAATTTCTACACCCAATATAGAGTTCAAACTCATGACTTCAAGATCAAGAATGACAAGCTGGGCAGCCCGGGTGGCTCAGTGGTTTAGCGCCTGCCTTCAGCCCAGGGCGTGATCCTGGAGACCTGGGATCGAGTCCCACATTGGGTTCCCTGCATGGAGTCTGCTTCTCTCTCTGCCTGTGTCTCTGCCTCCCTGTGTGTGTGTGTGTGTTTCTCATGAATAAATAAATAAAATCTTTAAAAAAAAAAAAGAAGAGTGACAAGCTCTACCAACTGAGCCAGCCAGGCACCACCATAAAATTAAAAACAAAAAACCAACAAACTTTTGAGCACTCATTTACTATGAATATTTTAATCATTAAAAGAAATTCTAAAAATACCTGTAATAGGTAGTATATTGTTAGATTAGGTATCTGAGAGAAATACCTCTTTGTAAATGCTTTTTTTTTTTTTTTAAGTAGCCCCTTTGAGGGGCTCAAACTCACTACCCTGAGATCAAGACCTGAGTTGAGATCAAGATTTGGATGCTTAACCGACTGAGCCATCTAGGTGCCCCAACTAAATGCTTATTTTTGGTTACAAAATATCAGATTATTTTTCCTCCATGTAGTCTAGATTAATGATCATCTAAAATATCAGTGAAAAATATACTTACATTGTGGACTTTTTTTTTAAGAGTTTATTTATTCACAACGGACTCAGAGAGAGAGAGAGAGAGAGAGAGAGGCAGAGACACAGAGGGAGAAGCAGGCTCCATGCAAGGAGCCTGACGTGGGACTCGATCCCCCCTGTCTCCAGGATTAGGCCCTGGGCTGAAGGCAGCACTAAACCACTGAGCCACCTGGGCTGCCCATGTAATGAGATTTAAAAGGATTATATGATAGTGCATCTGAAAATGCTGTCATGGCCTGCTGTCATTTCTCCCTTCTGAGAACACCATCCCTCTTCCTTTAAGAAAGTTTTTATGTTGCTCCAGATAGGTGATCCAAATTGCTGGCTTCTCAGTGACCCTACCTGCTTGGTCACAGTGGAGCCACAGCTGACTTATCTTCTCTGACCAGAGTGGAAGGAGCAGGTGACCCAAGCAGATCTTATAGAGCTTCCCTGGGAAATTTTGAACCAAGTAGGGGTGAGAATGGAGTGAGGGAAGCATCCTTTTCCTCCAAGGTGGCTAACTAAATATGAGCATGAGACTAGTTAAGCCAGTAGAAGCCCTCTCTGGTGAGTGTTTACAAATTGAGCCCTGAACCTTTATGACAAATAGAATCCTGAACAGTACAGGGGCCTGTCACATGCCTCTCACAGGTGGTCAGGGAAATTAGTGGTCCATCCCACCTCATCCCTTCCTGTTGTCTTCGACTATGTCTAGGGCTAGTGGAGAGGTGTGAGGAGGTGCCAGATATGGTACTGGCTTTTTAAAATCTTGGTGTTATCAATGTATTTTTTGGTGAGGGCAGACTTAAAGCAGGGTGGGGGATGAGGGTTGGGGGTGGGGGCTGGTGGCTTATCTAGCTCCAAGTGTGGCCACTTTTGCCACTAGAACCACCCTCTACCAGTCTCCTAAAGCTGAAGCCAGTCCTGCCTCCACACAGTGTCCACTCTTGGAAGAGTCTTTCTGGGGTTTAAAACCAGTGGGGCTGGTGAGAGGTGCTGCCAGCCTTCTTAGGGGAGGAGGGCAGAGAAGGGGAGAGGGATGGAGGGTGAGGGAGGCCTGAAGATGATCAGGCCCACCCACAGGACAGGGGCTTGGGAGGCTGCACAGGTGGGGTCATGGGGGATGAGGGAGAGTGAACTGGCAGGGCCCTGAGGAGGCAATGGGTTTTCTTCCAGTCACTTGTCATTGGACGTGCAGAGCCATCCAACAGGAGGAGTTACTATTATTATTCCTGTTTCACAGATGAGAAAACTGACACCCAGGAAGCAGAAGTAACTTACCCAGGGTCATCCTGCTGGTAATGGCAGAGCTGGAATTCGAATTCAGATCCGCTTGGTTCCCAATCGCTCCCACCCCCATCCCATTCCGTGCACGGGTAAGTGAAACCTGGTGAGGAGGCGGGTACCGCGAACTCCGGGGCGGAGGGCTAGGTGAGCTGTGGGCGTGGCCACAGGGTCTGTGGACCCCCTCGCCTCCTCCAGGGTGTGGGCTCTGCCAGCAGACAGAACGGCGCACTTTGCTCAGGCCTCGGGGCCAACGGAAGCTCTGGGTAGCGGGACCAAGGGGCGAGAGAGGGGCCAGGGGCGGGGTCCACTCCGCTGCATGGGGGACCTCCTAGAGGGAAGCCCTGCCCCTAGAGGGAAGCCCTGACCCGAAGGTGCCCAAGGAGTGGGGGAGGCCATGGGGGAAGGAAGGGAGGCCATGGGGGGCATGGGGGCGGGCGGAGGGCGGGGTGGCTTCACCGACTAGCGGGCATGGAGAAGGCCCCCAACCCCCCACCTCCAGGCCACACAGAAAACTACTGGCTGTTGGGGCCCACTGCGGGGGTGGGGGCGGATCGTCAGATCTGGGTGAATTTTGGGGTCTGGAGAATGTCCCTGTGGCTTTGGGGCCAGTGAAGGGCTGAGGAGGTTTGTCAGCAGTAAGAACCTCTGACTAGCCCTGGTCCAATCTGCAGCCCAAGTTGTCCCGAATCAGTGGCAGGAAAGGGAGTGAGGCTTCCTGCAGCCCTGACCGTGCCCCCCACCATTCTAACCCAGATTATGTCGCCCACCTCTTTCCTCCCTCCTATAGTTCCTATCTGACCCCGGGGCTGCACGGGCCTCGGGAGGGGACAGGGAACACAGGTTCAGGCTGCTGCAGGGTCGCTCAGGGACTCTCCCAGAGGGAACCTGCATGAGGAAGATTCCCCCCCCCCCCCCCGCCCCCCCTGTGGCCAGTTCAGGCCACACTGAGCTGAGCTGGCAGCTCTTTTACTTTCCAGTGTCCTGGGTCCTTTCTAAATAATAGTTAATGCACTCAGCATGATGGCAGCTGACAGTTGTTTTTGTTTGTTTTGAATGCTTTTGGCAAAATAAAAAGTTGGCAATTCTATACCCTTCACCCCTCCTTCACTCTCCTCTTCTCACATGTGCTAATGAGCACACCCAGTAGGACGCATTCACTAGTTCCACGAAATTCCAGATTTGGGGGACACCTGGGTAACTCAGTGGTTGAGCATCTGCCTTTTACTCAGGGTGTGATCCTGGTGTCCTCGGATCGGATCGAGTCCCACATGAGCCCCACATGAGTCCCACATCGGGGCTCCCTGCGTGGAGACTGCTTCTCCCTCTGCCTCCGTCTCTGTCTCTCTCTTGAATAAATAAATAAATCTCTAAAAAATATATATAAATTCCAGATTTGGCAATCTCCAGACTGAGCTGCTAGCCTACGGCCTGAAGTGGGTGTGAGGGGCACCGCCCTGTGGGATTCTGGTCCTGGTGCCAGCGCTCACTGGCTATGGGATCCTGTTTTCTATTTCAGCAGGACAAAAGGATCTACAGATTTCCTGTTGTATTAACATGTCTGTGGTCCTTTGAGTCTGGCCTGGATCAGTGTGTTCCCTAAGTTATATGTCTGTAGAGCACAGTTGTCCAGTCTCCATGCTAAGTGCTGTTGCAAAGGCTGGGAAGGTCCACCTCACTGGAGAGCAGCGAGGCAGGGTGGGTGGGGCAGATGGGAGGTAGCACGTGAGGGTATGCCTGGCCCCGAAGTAACCCAGGCAGGGGAGAGGAAACCATTGTACTCTGTGACATGTTTTTGTGTCTCTCTCTCTCCCATAGATTCCAAGAGCCTGCAAGTTCCTGTCTTCTTTTCATCCCTGAATTGCTCCCACCAGCCTAAGCTGAGCATGGGGCGTCCGGTAAGTGTGGAGGGAATGATGGAGAGTGGCTGGTGGCTGGGAGGGCTGCGTGCAGTGGATGGGGCCAAGCTGAGTTTTACAGGAGAGGTGGGATTTAAATGGTTTCGAGACTCAGAGAGGGCACCCCTGGGGAAGGAAGGCATACATGGAGGCTGGAGGTACTTGGGAGGAGACCTCTGGCCGTGAGGCAGGAAGGATGGGGGCTTGGGGACTTCCCGAGAGGAAGGCTGATGAGATAGAGGCATTGTAAGAGGAAGAAGCCAGCTTGAGCTCCAGGCCAGTGTATGGTGACAGGGAAATGGGGGAAGCACAAAGGCCAGTTTTAGACAACTCGAGGTTGTTGGGGGACAGGCAGGGGCACAGAACATCTGATGATAATGTCCAGTGTATTCTCTCCCCTCTGGAGCACGAGGGTCAGGATGGAGCCATGACTCCTACTGGAGAGTTTTAGAGCTAGAACTGCTCTCAGGGCCAACCAACTCTGTCATTTTAGAGCAAAGGAAACTGAGGCCTGAAAGTTCAAGTGACTTATCAGTGTGGCCTGGAGGGTGGAGGGAAGATCCAAAGGGGAGCTTTGGAGAGAGAGAAAGTTTAAAGTATTCAGGTGGGAAGAATAGAAGCTAGTGAAGGTGAAAGCACTCCAGGATGTTTCCAAACCAGTCTGAGGGCACTCAGAGGACTAGCTATTTACCTGTTTACAAGAGGCGTATTTGGGTGGGAGGTGCAAGAGTGCACCCACAATCTCCCCTCTGCCATTAGGCTGGTCCTGCTATTGTGATCATTGGTTCCCACAGCCTCAAAGACACTCCTTGCCCTGGCTGCAGTGAGAAGGTCTGCATCAGGACCAGAGAGAGGCCCTAATGCCTGGGCATGAGCACAGATGTTTGCACAGGGGTGGGCAGGAGAAAGCAGCCTCAATCTGAAGGCCTTATCTTCTGCACTTCAGATCATGGCCTCAAGATCTGCCCCCCCCACCTCCATTGTCATCCTGAAATCCCCAAAGCTATTGGCTGTTAGTTTCCCGCAGAGCACGGTGCAGAGGGTCTTTGTAGGTGGGATGATTGTTAACAGAATTGAGCAATGAGAACCTTAGGGTTGGCGGGGGTTTGGGGATGGCCTGGTCCATCTTCATTTTATTGAGGTGGGAATTGGGGCTCAGAGAAGAGACCCTCCTTGCCTAAGAGCACCCAGTGACTTAGTGGCAGAAAATGTTTTATGCATCTTTTAGGTCTGCTCAAGAGGTCTGTAAGTTTGTAAAGTTTATCTAGGCAAAGAAATCATCATTTCCCAAGCCTCACGTATGTGATAACATTTCTGCAAGCGTCCTCTGCTTTGCTCTGTTCTGCATGAGAAGCCCTTATGTTTCCCTTGAACAGGTGGTGCTGACTTTAGACAACAAGGACATGAAGGGGTTCACATGGGCCATAGCTCCGGCCTTGACCTCCTTGGGCTACCTGCTCATACTGCTGGTCTCCATCTTTCCTTTCTGGGTACGGCTTGTAAACGAGGAGTCCCATGAAGTGTTTTTCAGTGGCCTGTTTGAGAACTGCTTCCATATCAAATGCTGGAAGCCTCGACCCTTATCAGGTAAGGAGAGATGGAGGGTTAGAGGTGGGAACAGGGCAGGGGGAGATTATTTAATTTAATTATAAGCCCATCAGGGCGTTTTTTGAGTCTCTACTTTCAAGATTAGAAGAAAGTAGGTGATCAGCAAAAGGTTCATAATATCAAGTTGACCCCCAGGGTCAGGAGCAAATGTGTCAGCAACAAAATTTATTTCTGGGGTAGGAGTGGCTCCACCTAGGATGAAGGACTGGGGGTCCTGCCCTACCCCTACCGCTTGGGGCTGCTGTTAGCTTCCCCACACAGGACCTTTTTGGGTGGGCACAGCTCCTAGCCAGGGAACAGCTTCATTAGTAGAGTACAGGCCAGATTGCAGCCCCCACTTGTCCTCTCTGCCAAACACCTGTCCAACTGTGGGAGGCAGCCCTGTGGATAATGTGCTTAGGCCCAAGTATCACATTTTCAAGGGAATGCACAGAAATGTGAGCTCCATGGACTATGGCTGCACTCAAGGTCATGTTTTACAAGCACTTTGGGAAGGTCGGGAGGATGTCTGTCTTGGAAAAGAGGTGAGCCTCTTTGGGGAAGAACCCTTAAGGGTTCACTCTGGGTAATAGAAGAGGAGAAGCCTCTTTGGGGAAGATGGGCCACAGTGTGTGGGCTCTCTGTTATGGAGTTCCTCAGCCTCCATGCTACTGACACTTTGGCTGGATAATCTTTGTTATGAGGGCTCTCCTGTTTCTTGCAGGTTAGTTAACAGCACCCTTACCCTCTACTACCCAACTGACAATCAAAATTACCCCTTACGTAAATATCCCCAGGCGTTGGAGGGGGGTTGCAAAACTGCCCCCAAGTTGAGAACCGTTGGTTTTACCCAAGAGTAAATCCTAAAACACTTGGGTCTTCAGCAGTATCTTTGTCTTTTTGTCCCACTCCCAGCTGTCCATGTCTGCATGCCTAGGAGGGTTCACAAACTTGTTTTAACATGGGCCTGAGTCACACCAGGAGTAGGGGAATGAATCACCTGGTCATCAAGACCCTGGCTCTGCTATTTTGGGTCTGTTTTGCAATTTCTGTTAACTGGGGTAATTAAATAAGCACCCTCACCTCCAACCCCCCCCGCCCCTGAGTTCAGAACATCTTAACCTCTCAAATTCTGATTTTCCACTGGTAGCTCATTAAGTGTGAAGAGTACTGATGCAATGCTTCATGTTTTCACATGCAACTTTTTTTTTAAAGATATATTTATTTATTTATGAGAGAGAGAGAGAGAGAGAGAGAGAGAGAGAGGCAGTGACACAGGCAGAGGGAGAAGCAGGCTCCATGCCAGGAGCCCGACACAGGACTTGATCCCAGGACCCCAGGACTGTGCCCTGGGCCAAAGGCAGGCGCCAAACCGCTGAGCCACCCAGGGATCCCCCACATGCAATTTTTATCATTTATAGTGTTTATTAAAATGACCTTTTGTCCATCGAATTTTTTTCCATACACTTCCTTTTTTTTTTTTTTTAAGATTTTATTTATTTATTCATGAGAGACACAGAGAGAGAGGCAGAGACATAGGCACAGGGAGAAGCAGGCTCCCTGCAGGGACCCCAATGTGGGATTTGATCCCAGGACTCTGGCATCACGACCTGAGCTAAAGGTAGACGCTCAACCACTGAGCCACCCATGTGCCCCTTTTCCGTACACTTCTGCGTCACAAACAAAACAAAATGTTGGGATCAGTGCATTCTTGGGGGCAGAGAGTAGGGTTGGAGCCATGGTCCCATGCCACACTGTAGGACTGAGGGTGGTGAGCTCCAGGGGCCTTCTCTGCGTAGGCTCTGCGGGGCTCTGCCCCTTGTCAGGGGTCAGGGTGCCCAACTGCAGCCCAGCCTCCCTCCCCTGCAGTGTACATCATTCTCGGCCGTGTCTTCCTGCTGTCTGCAGTTGTCCTGTCTTTCCTTACTACCTTCATCCTGGTGTCCTTTGCATCTCAGCTGTTTCCAAGGACCCGGAAGCACAATTTGGTGTCGGCCTTCATCAGCTTCCTCACAGGTGTGGAAGAGGCAGGCAGGCCTTGTCCTCAGGCAGGCCTCAGCCTTGGGGAGGGGCTGGCAGGGGGTACCCAAAGGTGGGGAGATGGTTGGTCTCTGTGATGTCAGGAGAGAGGGAATATTTAGGGCTCCTCTAGCCTGCTGCCTTCTCTTAGGCAGCCTGCCACCCAGGATGACAGTCCCTCTCCCTGGGGATACTTGGCACCCTGCACTTCCAGCTAGCACAGCCCTCACTACACTGGCTTGGGGTCATCTGTCTGGGGGTCTTTTTACTGTAATCTTTATCCCAGCAACTGTCATAGAACCTAGCACAGAATGACAATATGGAAGGAAATATATAAGTGAAATATAAGTGTTTTTGGATGAATGGATGGAAGACACCATCTCTGCCCTTTGGAACCTTTTGACTTTAAAAGGCTGGCCAAGGCCCTACCCTGGGAGGCTCCCATCACATGGAGGAGGTGGAACGCTCACAGTGGGAAAATCAGGTTGAGTTGCACCCAAAGCGTCACACCCAGGGGGGCCCATCTGTAGTCAGCCAACGGCATGGGCACAGAGGGTACCGGGGAAGGGATTTCTGGTTCCGGGGCCCGTGGGAGGTGAGGCACGTGGGCTTTGAAATGAGTTGGGAAGGAGGGCAAGACAGGCATGTGGGGTAGAGGTTATTGGCTCTGAGAGGGCACAAGTGTGGGCTGGAGAAAAGAGTCTCCACACAGGAGCCACACAGGCTGCAGGCCACGTGACTCTGATTAAGAGCGAAGGTGGGAACCATGGGAGGAGAGCCAAGAGTGCCTCCCTGTGACCCTGCAGGGGTCTGTGCCTTCCTGGCCTTGTTGCTGCATGCCCTGGAGATCCAGAATCTGAGGATGAAGCCCAACCCCCCCCAGTTCTCCGTACAGTGGCCTTACTACGTCCTTGGCTTTGCCATTCTTCTGTTTATAGTGGCTGGTGAGTGTCCTGGGGCTGCTGCCCTTCTCCCTGCCTACTGTCTGAATGCAGGAGCTGTGGACAATCTAGAGTGGTGCTGTCCTAAACTGTAGTTACTAGCTACTTGTGGCTATTTAATCAATTAAAATGAAATAAATAAAGATTGAGTTCCTCATTCATGCTAGCCACATTTCAGGTGTTCAGTAAGCACATTCTTATGTGTCTAGTAGCTGCCATATTGAATGGTGTAGATGTAGAAATTTTCATCATTGCAGAAAGTTCTACTCAACAGCACTGCTCTAGAGCCTCAGCCCTACTCCCATCCTCATCCTCCCTGACTTTTAGAACCAACCTCCAGATTTCATATTCTATCTTACTTTGTCCTGACTCCTACAGATTTCTATGCCTGTCTCTATCTCTATATTGGAATCTATGATCTTATTTACCTCACCTTCACCTGTCTTTATATACCATCACCATCTAAGCACTGAATCCTATCTAATTTTGTTCTTTTAAAAAAATTTTTGTTTAAAGATTTTATTTATTTATTCATGAGAGACACAGAAAGAGAGGCAGAGATGTAGGCAGAGGGAGAAGCAGGCTCTATGCAGGGAACCTGATGTGGGACTCCAGCCTGGAACCCCAGGATCACACCTTAGCCAAAGGCAGACGCTCAACCACTGAGCCACCCAGGCATCCCTCTGATTTTGTTCTTTTTCCCTGCTCTTCTTCCTGCTATATTAACCTCACCCATGCATGACATAATCTATTTTAACTTGACTTTAATATACATTGAATATATGCAAATATTTATAATATATAAGAGATAGGTAATTAAGAATAAACTGTATGCCCATTTCCACCTTCTAGTTTAAGAACTAGCCGTATTTTCGTGGAATCCATTATTTGTAAGTTACATTCTTATTTATGTATCGCTGAGGAAGAAAAAGGATGCCAAGAATAATTACTAAGGTCCTATAGCTTGTAAGGCACATCCTCATTTCAGAAATGTGAAAAAAATGGGCTTGCCAACATTGATGAAATATGGTAGAATATTAAGTATCTTTGAAGTCTTCCCTCCCTCAACCATGTGGTTCTTCCTGACCCCATCCTCTCTCTCCCTGCAGGAACCAATTATTCTGGTGTTTATGATAATCATATTTGCTACACAAATATTTATCCTTAAATGATATATTGCTTAGTCTCACATGTTTTATTTTATTTTATTTTTTCACATGTTTTAAACCTTAGTATAATCGTACTGTGTTTGTTCTTCTGGAACTTACTTGATCGACATTATAACCTCTATGTTGATAACGAGGAACTCTAAGTTACATTCATTTTTACCATCTTAAGTATTTAATTGTATAACTAAGCTTGTCTTTAGGAGCATGGTATTTCCAGAGGTTTTTTTTTTTAAGATTTTATTTTTTTTTATTCATGAGAGACACAGAGAGAGAGGCAGAGACACAGGCAGAGGGAGAAGCAGGCTCCCTGTGGGGAGCTAGATGTGGGACTCTATCCTGGGACTCCAGGACCATGCCTTGGGCCGAAGGCAGATGCCCAACCGCTGAGCCACCCAGGCATCCCTCAAAATGTTTTCTTTTTTAACTTTGTCTTGTGATGCATCTGTAGTTATGTGCTTCTTTTTTCATACTTAATTTTCATTTTTCATTGCCAGTTTTGACAGGTTTGCCATATTTTTAGTCTTTCAAAGAACCAGCTTTTAGCTTTCTCGAACCTTCATATTTTATGTTTGTTTTCTATTTAATTAATTTTTGCTTCTTATTTTGCACTACTGCGTTTATTCTGCCTTTTTGTTTTGTTTTGTTTTGCATTTATTCTGCTATTCCTTTTCCAGCTTCTTTTTTTTTTTAATTTTTATTTTTCCTTTACCAGCTTCTTAAGTCAGGATCTAAACCCATTGCTTACTTCTTCTTTTCTAAGTAGGCAATTAAAGCTTAGTTCCCCTGTAAGAATTGCTTTATTTGTAGGTCCTATTTTCATAGGTAGTATTTTATGTTAGTGTTCTTTTCAAGTATTTTCTAGTTCCTTTTGTGATTTTTTGGATCCATTAATATTTTAAAGTATACTTTTAAAATTCCAAGATAATTTTTATTGTATCTTTGTGTTATGATTTTAACTTAATTTTGATGGAATGAGAGATCATGGTCTATATAATCCTTATGTGTTCAGATTTATTAAGAACTTGTTTTATAGCCTAGTTTGAGGTCCATTTTCATGTTTTATGTTGAATGCAATTTTTAATTTATAAACATTAGATCAGGCTTATTAATTATATTATTTAAATCTTGATTTAGAATTGTTCTATTTTGGGGCACCTGGGTGGCTCAGTGGTTGAGCATTTGCCTTTGGGTCAGGTCATGATCCTGGGTCCTGGGATCAAGTCCTGCATCAGGCTTCTTGTGGGGAGCCTGCTTCTCCCTCTGTCTATATGTCTCTGCTTCTTACTCTGTGTCTCTCATGAATTAAAAAAAAAAAAAAAAGTTCTATTTTACTGGTGGATTAAACTTCAATCATTATGCTGTGACCCTTTTAATTTCTAGTAATCCCTTTTGTTCTGTTTTATCTGATACTATTCTAACTACTTCTACATTCCTTAGGTTAGTATATGCCT
This sequence comes from Canis lupus dingo, assembly GCF_003254725.2. Classification (NCBI taxonomy): domain Eukaryota; kingdom Metazoa; phylum Chordata; class Mammalia; order Carnivora; family Canidae; genus Canis; species Canis lupus. The sequence continues at coordinate 9,779,815 of NC_064248.1, read as the reverse complement.
GTTATATATCTTTCTAATTTTTTGTTTATATTTAATCACACAGCTTATGATTATATCTTTTTCATCTAGTCTTATAATCTTTGTCTTTTCACAGGAGCATTTATTATTGATTTACTTATTGTGACTACTGATATATTTGTATTTTTTTCCTACCACCTTACTTTGGGTTTTCAGTTTTTTTCTGCTTCCCACCCCCCACCTCTCTTGCCTTGCTTTGAATTGACTGACTTTTATTGATGCAATTCTCATTATATTTCTCTCTTTAGAAGTTACACAGTCTATTTATATTCTTACGGTAGTTACTCTTTACATTTTTATGTGCTTAGTAAATGAAGTTGAAAGTTCATTGACATATTTGTTCTTTTTATAAATAATACAGCGTATTATTAATACAACGTAATGCCTTCCCAATTTATATGCTATTTTGCATGTTTTAGTTTTTGTTTTCTTTTTAATTCTGTATATTTGACATTATTATTTTATGCATTTAATATTTGTTGATTTAAATTTAGCCACAATTTACCAGTTTAGGTGCTCATCAAACCTTCTCAGACCTTCTTTTTTTTTTTTTTTTTTTCTTCTCAGACCTTCTGTCCTTCTGCCTGAAATACATCTTTTATAATGGATTTTAGTGAGGGTCAGTTAGTGATATACCCTCTCATATTTTGTTTGTATGAAATAATCTTAGTTTCATTTTTTAATTAAAATCAGTTTTGAACTTATATATTTTTTCAAACTTATATTTTAAGTTGACACTATTCTGACAGCATTCAAAATATTCTATTATCATTATTTTACTACTTCCATTGTTATTGCTGACTCTGTAAAAATGTCATTTTTTTTGAAGCAATCTTCTTTTTCTCTCTCAGACTTTGATACTTTGTAGGATGTGGATATTTGTATTATGATTTGTGTTGTGAATGGAGTCTGAAGAGTGATGTCTTTCAGAATTTTTTAAAAAATATTTTATTATTTATTCATGAGAGACACAGAGAGAGAGAGAGGCAGAGACACAGGCAGAGGGAGAAGCAGGCTGCACGCAAGGAGCCTGGGACTTGATCCCAGGTCTCCAGGATCAGGCCCTGGACCGAAGGTGGCACTAAACCGCTGAGCCACCCGGACTGTCCCATGTCTTTCAGAATTTATACACCATTTGTATCTCTTTTTTTATCTCTATGTTCTTTCCTTCTTTTTTCTTTCCTTCGTGGAACTCCAGGAGGACATCTGTTAGACTTTGTCACTCTACCCTTTGTATTTCTCTCTTTCTTTTCATGCTTTACATCTGTTTGTCTTTCTGGGCTGCATTCTGAATAACTTATATAGATGTATCTTCAACTTCATCCATTCACTTTACAACTGTGTCTGGTCAACTGCTTAACCTATCCATTAAGTTTTTATTTCAGTCAATCTGTTTTTATAACTGAAAATTATATTTTCCCTTAAATCATGTTATTTTTATATTCTTTTTCCTGACTTATATTTTTAATCTATTCTCTAAATCTATTTTTAATTGTACATGTTAAGACATACTTTGCATTCTGTGTCATATAAGTTAAACAACTGAATGATATGCAGTTCTGAGTCCATTGGCTGCTTGTTTTGCAGGCTCTTATTTGTGGTGTCTTCTTTCTTAGTATGTTTGTGAATTCAGTTTCCTTGGAATTTTTTTTCGAGTAGAAATTCTTTGAGGCCTGTATTTAACATGTTTTTTTAAAATAATTTATTTGAGAGAGAGAGATTGAATGAGCAAGTGGCAGTTATGGGCAGAGGGAGAAGGAGAAGCAGGCTTTCTGCCAAGCGGGACCCAGGACCCTGAGATCATGACCTGAGTTGAAGGCAGATATTTAACTGACTGAGTCACCCAGGCACCCTAAAGTATTTTTTCTTTTTAAATATTTTATTTATTTATTCACGAGAATCACAGAGAGAGAGAGACAGACAGACAGGCAGAGGGAGAAGCAGGCTCCATGCAGGGAGTCTGACCTGGGACTCAATCCCAGGTCCCCAGGATCACCCTAGGCTGAAGGCGTCGCTGAACCGCTGAGCCACCCGGGCTGCCCTAAAGTATTTTTTCAAAAAGAGATTTGCATTTGCTTCTGCTTGAGTGTTTGGGTGCACAACTAGCCTAAGATCACACTTGATATTGTGAATTTAGTTGCAGATCTATGTAACAGCTGGCCTCTGTTTATGAATTCTCAGTTAATACAGGTAACTTTGAAGTTCTAGCTTCATATGGCAGACCCTTATAAGATTCCTCATCCTGAGCAGGCCCTAGGCTTTTCCTTTCATTTTCTGTGTACCGGATGGCCTACAGAATGGAAACTCAGGGTCACCTGGGTTGAGTGTATGTCTCCAAGGTGCAGGCCCATTGTGTGCTTGCTTAAACTCTGAGTTTCTGTTTTCACTAGGGTTTTGTTTGTAAGAATGCCTTACCCTGATGCCAGTTTGATGATGTATTTACAAAAAAGTTTTGAAGAAATATTTTATATAGGATTTTTATTGTTTTTAATGGGAAAGTATTTAGTCTGCTATAATGCTGAAAATAGCAGTTATCCTTTATCTCAGTCTTAACCTTAATACAGCATTTATTATTCACTCAAGATATCTTCATTTGTTTAATGACATCAATTCTATTTTTCCTTTCTTTTACTTTACTGAGGATCTTGAGTTGGGCATTAAGAGGCCTTGGTTTTCCTCTCTCTCTCTCGCTCTCTTTTTTTGTTTTGTTTTGTTTTGTTTTTTGGTTTTCCTCTCTTAAAACTTGTTTTCTTACCTATTAATAATTGGACAGTTGTTAAGATGTCTTCCAACACTGGCTATGGTTCTGTGAGCTTATCCATCTATTTGTATGCCTTGTCTTGTGATGCACTCTTGTTTGCTGTCTGTCTCTGTAATACTTTGCATTGGGTGGGGGAGAATGAGGGAAGGTGGGTGCAGGGTGGGGGTGGGGGTCACATTAGAGAAGGGAGTTCCTGACCTTTAGTAGGGTGCAGAGCTCTACACTCTAACCTGACCCAAACTTTTCACTGTCACCCAGGTGCCATCTGCCTCTTTCAAGAAACAGCCTGCCTTGGCTGCCATTTGTTGCCCAACTCCCAGAGTATGGAGGAGACCCAAGGGGTCCCACACCTGGAGAATCTGGAGAGTTTGGGAGGAGAACTGAGCTCAATACAAAAGGAGACACTGCTGAAGGAAGAAACAATTATCTAGTCCAGGAGAGCATCCTCCACCTGTCATCCGCTGTGTGAGTGGATTTGTGGAGGCCCGAGTGGCAGCCAATCTCTGTGGCTTCTGTTGAACTTCCTGAGTGTCACTTCCCCACACTCACAGTGATTCTGTCTGGCTTGTATTTGCAATTTGGTAAAAGTTTTTTTGAATTATTCTGTTTCCTGAGTGGGTGTTTTTTTTGTTTTTTTTGCAGGTGTTTTTAATAAAAGAAAGACTACTGTCTGTTAATCCAAATCTTAAAAAAAAAAAAAAAAAAAAACAGCCTGGAGGAAAAGAGGGGAGGAAGGAATATTATCAAATGATCAAGTGAAGTGAGCTTTTGTAAAACAAAAACAGAATATGACCCCAACAGAGGGTGTTTGAGTTAGTGACATTAAAAATAAGTGATGTCCCCAGACAAAGGTGTGACCAGTTCAGGAAAATTGAGTATGTGTTGGAGGGAAGAGTTGGGAGTGGTTAAAAGTGAATGCTTCTCAAGATTGAGCTCCCAGGTCTGCAGGTCTGAGGTTAATGGGTCTGTGCCACCTGGGAGGGAGGACGGGAAGCAGAGGCAAGTTAGCCAACCAACATACAGGTGTTCCAAACTCTCCCTAGAGCCAGGGTATCTCTAATGTGCCCTCCCTTCACTGTCCTGATAGTGCTTTCAGACTGGGGATCTCTCAACCCCTCAGCTAGGATGGGTGTAGCTGGAAATATGAATGCTTCTGGGCAGTTGTGGGGGGTAGCTAGAACAGTGATCCAAGCCCTCTGCTGGCTTCATATCCACTCTTCATCCGAACAATACCCACCAGCAATGCCTCACCATTTTACTGTCTAAAGAACACAGAGGTGGGAAAAGCTCCTATAACTTAAACAGTGCAACTTCAGAAGCAAGTATGGGAAGCTGTATAGGTCTTTCTGGAAGGGCATCTGATGGACATGGCTAGAGTTGTGTGGGCTTTGTTCTGTTAGCCAATGTTCATTATAGGTGGACCTTATGCAGTGCACCTTGGAGGTTAGTTCTTGTTCTCCAGAGGCTCACATCCAAGCAGAGAATCTAAGACATGTGTACCTAAAAACAGCCACTTGGTGTTTTTATTTATTGTTATTATTATTTTTATTTATTTTTATTTATTTTAATTTTTAAAATTTATTTTATTTATTTATTTAAAACATTTTACACTTGGTGTTTTTAGATTTTTAGTTTTCTTTTTTATTTATTTTTTATTTATTATTTTCTTAAAAAAATTTTATTTACTTATGAGAGACACAGAGAGAGGCAGAGACATAGGCAGAGGGAGAAGCAGGCTTCTCACAGGAATTCTGATGTGGGACTCGATCCCTGAACTGGGATCACGCCCTGAGCCAAAGGCAGATGCTCAACCACTGAGCCACCCAAGTGTCCCTCTTTATTTGAGAGAGAGAGAGCGAGAGCAAGTGAGAGAGTGCAAACTGGGGGAACAGCAGAGGGACAAGGAGAAGCAGACTCCCCATGGAGCAGGGAGCCCAATGTGGGGTCATGACCTGAGCTGATGGCAGACGCTTAACTGACTGAGCCACCCAGGCACCCTAGTTTTTAGTTTCTTAGTACATTTCTCTCCAAAAGGTATCTTGAGTTTCTTTTTTTAAAGATTTTATTTATTTATTCATGAGAGACACAGAGAGAGGCAGAGACATAGGCAGAGAGAAAGAAACAGACTTCATGCAGGGAGCCCAATGAGGGACTTGATCCCAGGACTCCAGGACCACACCCTGGGCCAAAGGCAGATGCTCAACCACTGAGCCACCCAGGCATTCCTCTTGAGAGTTTCTTATTAGAGATATGATGACAGCCTAGTTCCAGTCTCCTCACTTTTCCTCTTAAAGAACAACAACAAAAAACCGGGAACTATACAGGAACTATAATTAGTGAAACTAGGAATAGAGAAAACTTATAAACTCTAAAATGTGTAACTGTAGCCCAAAACACTAAACCAGCAGAACCAGTATAGGAAGCCACAACTGGGACACTGGTATGGTGGGCAAAGAGAGGTGCACCAGGGAATATATAGAGGCCCAAGTGGTAGGAAATTTAAAAAATCATTAACAAATATAACCTTCAGATATCTGAGAAAGATCCATCCTGAGAGGGAATGGCTATGAACAGGATAGGAAAGAAACAGAGGGTGTACAGGGGAGGCAGAGAAGGCATGGAAAGTACATGGGAGTCTATAAAAGGAAAGATTTAAGGAAGCAAAGCACCACTTTATTTTTTTTTTAATTTTTTATTTTTTTAAAGCACCACTTTATTTAAAAAATATTTTATTTATTTATTTAATAGTGCACAAGCAGGGGGAAGGGGCAGAGGGAGAAGCAGGGTCCCCATTTAGCAGGGAGCTGGATGTGGAACTCCATCCCAGGACCCCAGGATCATGACCTGAGCCAAAGGTAGATGCTTAACTGACTGAGCCACCCAGGTGCCCCAAAGCACCACCTTTCAAAAGAGAGACCACTTTGGAAGGTTAGTGACAGTATGGCTTGGGGAAAGAAAGTGAATGGTAGTATGAGCCCTCTGAATCAAGTTAGTATGTAAGAATCCAAGGAATCCTGACTACACAGGGAACTATTCTTTTTTTTTTTTTTTTTTTTTTTTTTATTTTATTTTATTTTATTTTTTTATTGGTGTTCAATTTACTAACATACAGAATAATACCCAGTGCCCGTCACCCATTCACTCCCACCCCCCGCCCTCCTCCCCTTCTACCACCCCTAGTTCGTTTCCCAGAGTTAGCAGTCTTTACGTTCTGTCTCCCTTTCTGATATTTCCCACACATTTCTTCTCCCTTCCCTTATATTCCCTTTCACTATTATTTATATTCCCCAAATGAATGAGAACATATAATGTTTGTCCTTCTCCGACTGACTTACTTCACTCAGCATAATACCCTCCAGTTCCATCCACGTTGAAGCAAATGGTGGGTATTTGTCATTTCTAATAGCTGAGTAATATTCCATTGTATACATAAACCACATCTTCTTTATCCATTCATCTTTCGTTGGACACCGAGGCTCCTTCCACAGTTTGGCTATAGTGGCCATTGCTGCTAGAAACATCGGGGTGCAGGTGTCCCGGCGTTTCACTGCATTTGTATCTTTGGGGTAAATCCCCAACAGTGCAATTGCTGGGTCGTAGGGCAGGTCTATTTTTAACTGTTTGAGGAACCTCCACACAGTTTTCCAGAGTGGCTGCACCAGTTCACATTCCCACCAACAGTGTAAGAGGGTTCCCTTTTCTCCGCATCCTCTCCAACATTGGTTGTTTCCTGCCTTGTTAATTTTCCCCATTCTCACTGGTGTGAGGTGGTATCTCATTGTAGTTTTGATTTGTATTTCCCTGATGGCAAGTGATGCAGAGCATTTCACAGGGAACTATTCTTAAAGAAAGTATCCCTCCATGTAGCGAAGAAAGAGTCCTCACACTGAGAAGCAGGGAATGCTTTGCTTCCCTGACTCCCCTTCCACAGGCTCCTGCAAGTAGCTGACCCAGGAAAACCCAACTCATTCAAATAAGAGTAAAACAGCAGTATCAATACAAAGGTATTATTACTAAAAAAAAAAAAAAAAAGTGGAAAGAGAAGTTGTAGAAGTCTGGATATGAAGAAAATTCACCAGAAAAGTGTTGGCACAGACTAAAGGAACATTTCAAGATAAATTTAAAAACTTAATGAAACAATTGCAGCTAGGGGGAACCCCTCCCCCCACAAACCAGAATCATAGGAACTCAGAGAAAAAACATCCTGACAACAGAAGGTGAGGGTCAGATAATGGGAATTTGACATGAGAATGGACAGAATTCAAGAAAGGACTGGAAAAAGTCAGGGATGAAGACTAACTTACAAGAAGTACCAGAGTAGATCCTGGAACAGTGAGAGAAATAAAGGATAAGTGAAGGAAATGAAATACCCAAAAAGGATTAGCAAGAAAGTGGAAGCAATAAAAGACAAGAAATGGGGATCCCTGGGTGGCGCAGCGGTTTGGCGCCTGCCTTTGGCCCAGGGCGCGATCCTGGAGACCCGGGATCGAATCCCACGTAGGGCTCCCGGTGCATGGAGCCTGCTTCTCCCTCTGCCTGTGTCTCTGCCTCATTCTCTCTCTCTCTCTGTGACTATCACAAATAAATAAAAATTAAAAAAAAAAAAAAAAGACAAGAAATGGAGATTCAAGATGTGTGAAACTGGAGTCCCCAGGGTAGGGACTGAAATAAAGAGACAGAACTGATAACTTAAGACTAAAATTCAAGAAAAATCTCCTGGAGTAGATTCCTTTCTACTGAAGGGGAGTAACATTTACTTGGGGTAGTTGATAAAAAAGTGATCAACCCCTTCCATGATGGGGCAGTGATTTTTTTTTTTTAAGTCGAAACACATACTTTTGAATGAAGCACTGTCCCTATTTTAGAAGACTCGGAGCCTATTTGCTTCCTTTATGCACAAATACTGACATTTGATATGAAATTACCAGAGACATGCAAAAATGTGACTCAGACAAAAAAATAACCCATTGAAGCAGATGCCATGTTCAACCAAATATTGGGGTTAGTGGACACAAACTTTAAAATCGCTATTATTAATATGTTAAAGAAATTAGAAGAAGTGCAAAATTTTGATGTAACGTGTTGGCTAAGCTGTAGGATATTGGGCATTGTCACATGTTGTGGATGGAAGTGCAAAATGAGATAACCCCTGCTGAGAGGAATCTTGCAACGTGCAAAACTACAGAAGCATTACTGCTTTAACTTTAAATATTTATCTAACAGATATACCTGCACACATGTTTAAAACTGACATACGTACAAGGATACTAAGTGCTGCATTTGTCACATCAAACGAGCAACTCAAAACTCCATTAATAGGGGACATGTTAAATTATGTTACATTGGTGTGCCTGGGTAGCTCAGTGGTTGAGCATCTGCCTTTGGCTCAGGTCATGATCCTAGAGTTCTGGGGCGGAGTCCTGCATCAGGCTCCCTGCAGGGAGCCTCCTCCCTCTGCCTGTGTCTCTCATGAATAAATAAATAAAATCTTTAAAAAAATTATGTTACATCCACCCTAACTTAAGAAAAAAAAGTGAAAAAAAAAAAGAAAAAAGTGAGAAAGATGTCTATATATACTGACATGGAAAATTTTCTAGGACACACTACATGATAAAAAACAAGGTGTCTGGTATAGTCCCTTTTCTGTTTTTTCTTTCTTTCTTTCTTTTTTAATAGTCCCTTTTATGTAAGAAACGAAGGGGGGAAGATAGGGAAAAATATACAAATATTAGTATTTGCAAATAAATACTTGAAGCCCATACAATAATATGTCTTTGGAGATGGGGGTAGATTAGGGAATGGGCTGGGAGGAACGAGCAGAGGTAGGAGCAATAATTTTTGTGGTTAAACCTTTAATATGATTTTGACTCTCAGATCATGTAAATGTTTTACCTATTCAAAAACTCATATTAAATCTTAAAGGTTAAGTAAGGGTAATATAAGTAAAATATAGATATACCAGATACAATTCTATCCACTTTTCTTATCAAAGAACCAGAGAGATAATTTTCTTTTGTTAGATAATTTTCTTCTTCTCTCCCTCTGCCCCTCTGTCTCTTTCTCCCTTCCTTTCTCCCTTTTCCCCTTCTTTTCTCTCAGGCCCTTAGAATGATCTCCACTCATTTGGTACCCTGTTCCTTGCTAGGAAAAAATGCCCTCCTTTATTTAGTATCCCTGAAATCTGTCTTCTTTTTGACAATGCCATTTCCCCAGCAATCCTTTGGCTATATTCTGATCTTTCGGGGCTAGAAGCATGAGGTTGGAATTTGTCTGATATGCTTTGTAGTTTTCAGACTACTGTTTTTAATTTTTCTCCAAAAATCTTTTCTTTAAATCATGGGAAAGAAGGGACAGTGATGTAGAAAAGCTCTTTCAAATACAAACAAGAAGTATAAAACAATTTGGCAAGTTCTAACATAGGATCCAGATAGATTACAGGAGTCCAAACACAGAGGCACCTTTATACAGGAAAAAATAGAGCCATCAACAAATGGCGTTGAGGAAACTTGATAGCCACTGGGAATATGGAAGGCACAGAGATTTTTCTAAAAAGATTGAATGAAGGGCTCAGTCGGTTAGGCATCTATCTGCCTTCTGCTTAAGTCATGTTATCAGGGTCCTGGGATGGAGGTCTGTGTGGATGGAGGTCTGTGTCCAGCTCCCTGCTCACCAGGGAGTCTGCTTCTCCCTCTGCCCTTTCCCCTCCCACGCCACCCCCTGCTTGTCTGTACATGCTCTTTCTCTCTCTCAAATCTTTAAAAAAAAAAGGGTGAATGAATTTGAATACATAAAACATACAATCTTTTGCTATGCATGAAGTTCATTAAGAAAGACAAATGAGAGGTGCCTGAGTGGTGTAGTTGGTTAAGTGTCTGCTTCTTGGTTTCAGCTCAGGTCATGATCTCAGGGTCCTGGGATGGAGCCCCGCTCGGACTCTGTGCTCAATGTGGAGTCTGCTTGAGGATTCTCTCTCTCTAAAATAAGTCAATAAATCTTAAAAAAAAAAGACAAATAGGAAAATATTTGCAAGACATTTGGAAAAGGGGAGTACCTTGGTGGCTCAGTGTATTAAGTGTCTGCCTTCAGTGCAGGTCATGATCCTGGGGTCCTGGGATTGAGCCCTGCATCAAGCCCTGGATTGGGATCCCTGCTCAGCAGGGAACTTGCCTCTCCCTTTCCCTCTGCCACTCCCCCTGCTTATGCTCTCTCTCTCAAATAAATAAATAAAATATTAAAAAAAAAAGCAAAGTGCAGAACAGAATCTAGCATGATTCTGTTTATGGAAAGCAAACAGGATATGCATTTTATGCTTAGTTTGCCTATAACATTTCTGGAAAAGTTCCTGAAACCTGCTTCATGGCCTCTCCCAACCTGATTCCTCAGCTTCTCCTTGTTCTTGTTGGTTTCCAGCCCTCACCTCTGCTCGGCTTGGACTCCTAGTCACTCAATACAAACTCCTCCCACTAGAGTCTTCATTCCTTCTGCCTTGGCATTCTCTTATATGTCAAATCCTGACATTAGGTTAATCCACCTGTTTGCCTTAAGCAGATTTGCCCCAGATTGTACAAACAATTGTGTGGATTGAGTCTATCATTTATTTTTTTTTTAAAAAGATTTATTTATTAGAGAGAGAGAGAGTACAGCAGGGGTAGGGGCAAAGGGAGAGGAAGAAGCAGACTCCCCGCTGAGCCTGATGTGGGGCTCCATCCCAGGTCCTGAGATAATGATCTGAGCCAAAGGCAGATGCTTAACTGATTGAGCCACCCAGGCAACCCAGTTGTTTTGTTTTCAATCTCACTTGGGTGTTCAGTGTTGCTTTCTAATCTTTCCATTCAACCTTAAGATTTTTTTCTTACATCATTCTTCACAATAGATATTTTGGTTTGTACTCCATTATTTGAGCCCATCATTGCCCCATGTGTTCTCAGTAGGTAACATCACTGGAGAAAGAGGCCAAGATTGAACTCCTTATACACCTCTGTATATAAATAAAAAAAAATAATTTTATTTTATTTATTTATTTTTAAGATTTTATTTATTCATGAGAGACACACAAAGAGAGAGAGGCAGAGACACAGGCAGAGGGAAGAAGCAGGCTCCATGGAGGGAGCCTGACGTGAGACTCGATCCCAGGTGTCCAGGATCAGGCCCTGGGCTGAAGGCAGTGCTAAACCACTGAGGTATCCGGGCTGCCCTGTAGAATCATTTTAAAACCATTGACTTCAGCAAACTACAGCCCTTGTGTCAAATCCTGTGCTAGCTGTGAGCTAAATAGGGTTTTAATCCTGTAAAAATGATGGTAAAAATGAAGAATATGTGAAAATATGTCCAGCAAAACCTGGGATAGTTACTTTCTGGCCTTTCATAGAAAAAGTTTGCTGAGCCCCAACCTTTGATCATGCATCTGTGATTCTTTTCTTCCCAATTCAGAGGAGCACCTTACCCTCCCCAAAGCTTAACTGACTGAGCCACCAGGAACCCTTGAAGAAAGTTTTTTTTGATAGCACTATGAATAGCTCAGTTTTCCCAGACAAACTGAACCAATCAGGCATTTTCATTTGGCCTTGGATGACAAGGTTGTTTCATACCCCTCAGGTGTGAGTGTATGTTAATGGACTGAGGCTATCTGACACTATTTCCAAGGTGGATTGATCACGTAATTTGTAACATAAAAGAATCTAAGATCCTGTGAGCCCAGCTGGACTTGGTTCTGGATGCAGTATAAGGTATGGACAGGGCATTGTCTCTTTCCAGATGACCAATCAGTTGTCTGCTTTTTAAATGTCCATTCTTATTGATATGGCCTTTGACATTTACTAAATTATTCCATCTTCTCTCTCATTCTCCAGATCCAATCAATCCTCAAACCTTGTTATCCCATAAGTTTCCTATCGCTCCTTGCAATCTCAGGTCTCACCGACCGCCCCAGGTCTGTCTCATCCTCTCTCTCCTGGACTGCCTTTCTTAAGGCTCGTTTACCGACAGTCGTCTCATGTCTCCACCCCTCTCCCTCCTTGCTCAGTCTTTCTCAAAGAGTTCTCAGCAGCTTCCTTCCAAAATTTGTCCCTTCTCGCTTTTAAACCTTTCCAGGCTTCCCATTGCCTTTAGATTATCATCCGAAATGCCTTGTTAAATCGTCTGCTCCAGTGGCCAGGGTGGTGTCGCAACGCCGTCAATCCCTCCACATTTGCTGGGGACACTCACCTCACTTTTTGGTCCATCCTTCAAATCTAAGCTGAGGAGCCAGCCTTTCCTGACTCGCTTCTCCAACTACTCGGGTGGAGGTCCCTCATATGCGAGCCTACAGTATTCGGTGCTTCCCTCCGTCACTCTCGGCTCTGGCGCCTCACACAACGTACAAGAAGCGCGGAGTAAGCACGTGTACACCCATTGGACTCTAAAGTTCCTGGAGGGAGGCTTCGTGTCTGGTAGTATGTCTGCAGCATCCTTCTCACGGTGGGAAAGCAGATGCAAAGGCACTGAGGTGCCCAAGGGCCTGACGACCGCGAGACTCCCCAGGAACCGGGGCTGCGGACTCGCGGCTGAGCTCCGGGACGGCGCCAGTAGCCCAGTGATCATAGAGACGCACCGGCCTCCGAGAGTCCTAGAGAGGAAGCGGAAGGGGCTCTTTCCTCACGCACCTGTCTGACAGCGTCCGTGGCCCACTTCCGGTCCGGTGAGGGCTTGGGCCGGGCTGGCGAGGCTGAGGGACCGCGGTGAGAGGCGGGTTGGGGGGGCGACTTGGGCGGTGGGGCAGAGGCGGACGGGGCGGCTCGGCCGGGCTTCGGGGCAGCTGCGGGCCGCGGTGGCGGTGGCGGTGGCGGCGGCGGGGCTGACGCAGGGGGCGGCGCGTCTCCCCGGAGCTGCCTCTCGCGGCTCGGAGGCCTGGCGGGGCGGGACGCGGGGGCTCAGGTGGGGGCGAGGTTGGTCTGGTCTGGCCCGGATTACCTCAGCGCCGCGGGTGGCCACGAACTCGGGTCCCGGAGCCAACCGCGGATCTCTCAGAAAATTGAAAGTAGTCATTTTAGAGCGAGACGTGGGATGCTTACGTAAAGAATGGCTTCTCTCTCTCTCTCTCTCTTTTAAAGATTTTATTTATTTATTATAAGAAACAGAGAGAGAGGCAGAGACAGAGGCAGAGGGAGAAGCAGGCTCCATGCAGGGAGCCCGACGTGGGACTCGATCCCGGGTCTCCAGGATCACGCCCTGGACTGAAGGCGGCGCTAAACCGCGGAGCCACCTGGGCTGCCCTGGCTTCTCTTTAAGCCTTCTCTTCGCGAAGTGCCAGGGAAGAAAGATGAATGAGGAGGACCTTTCTCGCCCTCAGGGAATCTGGTAGTCGGAGACACATTGGTAAACATTTGCGCTGTGATGCGATAAATTCAACAGGGGAGTGAATAAATACAGTAGCTGAAAAGTCAGGAAAGAGAAAGCTCAATTGATGCAGTAGAGAAAACGAGTTGACTGAAAATATAAAATAGGTTTAAGAAGGATGTAGAAGAACACAAACACCTGAGAGAATATTAAGTAGAAGCTTTTAAAGTACCTCCTGCCAGTTGCTTTAACTCTGTGGTGTTAAGAGTGAACTTTCCCTCCTCTAAAAACCGGGCCTCTTCCCCACTTTGGACTCCTAGGTCTATCTTCCCAGCTTGGGTACCCCCCCCCCCCCCCACTCCAACTTGAGCCCATCATGAAATTAAATAGTACTCATCCTCCAGTCTAGTATAAGCCTCTTCTTTTTCATGAGTACTCGAACCGACATTAACCTTTCTCTCATTTTGGCTTCCCCCGGGTGGCTTTTCTGTGCCCTATCCTTTGGGAGGTGAACCTTGGCCAGCCATCTAACCTCTGATATCTTCAGTTTCTTCATTTGAAAAGTAGGAGGAGGGACGCCTGGGTGGCTCAGCGGTTGAACATCTGCCTTTCACTCAGGGCATGATCCCAGAGTCTGGGGATCGAGTCCCACATCTGGCTTCCTGCATAGATCCTGCTTCTCCCTCTGCCTATGTCTCTGCCTCTTTGTCTCTCATGAATAAATACAGAAAATCTTAAAAAAAAAAAAAAAAAAAAAACAGAAAAGTAGGAGGAGTAATATTCCCTATACAGAATGGTTATTAAGTCTTAAGCGAGAGTGTGTTCACAGGTTTTCTAACTGGTAAAACCTATACAAGTTAAAAATCTTTAAAAATTAAAAAAAATTTTTTTTTGAGACAGCAAGAGAGTGTGCACAGGAAGGGAAGGGGCAGAGGGAGAGAGAATCCTGAGGCAGACTCCCTGCTGAGTGCGGAACAGGGTGCAGAGTTCAATCCCAGGACCCTGAGGTCATGACTTGAGGTGAAATCAAGAGTTGGTGCTTAACTGATGGAGCCACCCACCTCCCCCACAAGTTAAAAATCTTTTGATCAATTATAATGATTATTTGTTACTCTGTTGTTTCCTCTAAGCTGAGCACACGGTCACATCCAAGCCACTGGCAAGTCTGTTGGTTTTATCTCCAAAATTTATCTTGACTCTGCATCTTTGCCACCATCCTGAGCCTCTCCTGCTTGGACCACTGTAAGTGCTGCTTCCCTTCTTGCCCCTGTGACCTATTCTCTTTGGACACATAACAGGCAAAATGACCTTTGTAAAACATAACTCCCCACTAAATAAGATTAAGCCATAATTTTAGTGTGTCCCAGTTCCTGGATAATCTGGTGCTGCCTGCCTCTGCCACCTATTGTGCAGCTGTGTCCCTCATTTAACTCTGTAAAAGCCATACTGTACTTTGGCTTGTTCTCAGATATACACAGTAATTTCTGGCCTCAATCCTTGTGTCTGGAAAAAAATCTTGAATGACTGACTCATTTTCATCCTTTCGGTCTCAGACTACATGTCATCTTTTTAGAAAATCCTTCTTCAAGTTCATCCTCCATTAACAGAGCACCCTGCATATTTCCTTTCTAGAATTTAACTCTATTTATAATTTTAATTAATTAATTATTTCTGTCTACTGCACTAGTATATGAGTTTCAAAGTGCAAGTGCCTTGTTTGTCTTGTTCTGTATTATATTTCTAGTTTTTGCAGGTCTGACATATGTGTACTTAAAGTGTATTACACTTTTGGAAGAGTAGGCCCAGGTGACTGATCTAATTATAATGTGTTTTATATTCTCTGATTTTAGTTTTATCTTCCTAATGAGATCCTGTGTGTTTGTGGGTATAAAGTAAACCCATAATTTTTCTGCACATACTAGGTGGTTAGCATATACTTACTAAAGTGAATCGACATGATTTGCAGAATATATGTTGAGTCTTTTGAAAGTAACTGTCATGTCCTCCAGCAGAATATCCATTGATGTAGACACAACTGTGATGGATTGACTTTCCCTTTGACTCATTTATGCTGTCTTTATTGTTTGGTCTTCTCAACAGACCCTCAGTCTTCTGGGAGGGGTGTGAAGATGCTTAAGGAGCGTCCAGGGATGGCAGAAGACCCTCAGCAGCAGATGGGTGTTCCTGTGGTAAAGCTGGAGAAAGAGTTGCCATGGGGCAGGGGAAGGGAGGACCCTAGTCCTGAAACTTTTCGACTGAGGTTTCGACAGTTCCGCTACCAGGAGGCGGCTGGTCCCCAGGAAGCCCTCAGGGAACTCCAGGAACTCTGTCGCCAGTGGCTGAGGCCTGAGCTGCACACCAAGGAGCAGATCTTGGAGCTGCTGGTGCTGGAGCAGTTCCTAACCATCCTGCCACGGGAGTTCTATGCCTGGATTCGGGAGCACGGCCTGGAGAGTGGCAAGGCTCTTGTGGCCATGGTGGAGGACTTCACAGAGAGAACATTGGAGGCCAAGGCGGTGGGTGAGAAGGGGGCATCTGGGTCTTGTTTCATTGGTGTGAGAAGGGGGGATTTAATGAATTGAAAGGTTTGAGGAAGCCATGGGAGTAGATGAGGTGTACAGTCTCCTTTCTCTGTTCCCAGACTCCTTGATGTACTTTCTGGAAGACAGTGGAGTTTTCAGCAAGAAAAGCCATTCTCAGGGAAGAAGCAGGGCCTGTAGAAGGGCCTTTAGCTTCCTTTTTGGTCATCAGGACAGAGGTCATATTTCCCTTGTGATCCTCAGTCCTAAAAAAGGCAATCATGACCAGTTTAAGGTCCCCCATAGACTCATTTTTCTTTGGGCAGAGATGCATTTTGGAATGCAGGGAATTAAAAAAGAAACATTGTCTGAACAGTGCTGTTTCCATATCTGGGGTGTCGGCTCAAATGGCTCATATTAGCGATTCTGTGGTGGTGTGACACCAGGCAACTGTATCTCAGATGCTTCTTTGGGACTTGACCACGTGTCTGTGACTCTTCGGTATAGTCATCTGATTGTTGGCTGGGAAAGAAGAAAGCAGGACTTAATGTTAACTGTTTTGCTTGCAAGTAACCATCTTTCTTCACTTTATCCTTCCTTTTCCTACTGCAGTCACTTCTGACTTCCTCCACAATCCTAGGATTTTTTTTTTTAATATATTTTAAAGATTTTATTTATTTATTCATGATAGACATATTTATTTATTTATTTAATTTTATTTATTTATTTATTTATTTATTTATTTATTTATTTATGATAGAGAGAGAGAGAGAGAGAGAGAGAGAGAGAGAGAGGCGGGCAGAGACAAAGGCAGAGGGAGAAGCAGGCTCCATGCCGGGAGCCCGACGTGGGACTCGATCTGGGGACTCCAGGATCGCGCCCCAGGCCAAAGGCAGACGCTAAACCACTGAGCCACCCAGGGATCCCTGTTTTTTATTTATTTAATTTATTTTTTAACTCCCAATTTAGGAGCTTAAAAGTGGACCAAGAAAGACCTGTTATTGTGAGTGTGTCTCAGTGTGAGTTGTCCTGATTTTCCTTGCTATTTTTAGAGCAAGTTTTTCTCACTAGCTAATTCACTGCAGAATTGAGGCTTTGTATTTTTTACTGTCAGCATTTATAATTGGGGGATTTTTTTTCTAGTAGGAAGTGTTTTGGGCTAAAATTCTCAGCCACACAATATTTAGCCTGTCTGTGATACTTTCTTGGTAGAATTTGGTCAGTATTGAGGCCTTGGAAAAGGGCATGGGCGCATAATAGTTGCTCAGATCCTGATAAAGCGAGGTTAGCCTCTTTTTCACCTTCTCACTGATGTCCTGGGGAAGAGCCTAACCAGCTTTCTTCCTCTCCCTTGTGGCTGGAATGGTTCTTTTCTTGGTTCTTTCTCTCTCTCTTTTTAAAAATTTTTATTTATTTGACAGAGTACAAGCAGAGGGAGCAGCAGGCAGAGGGAGAGGCAGAAGCATACTCTACTGAGCAGGGAGTGTGGTGCGGGACTCCATCCCAGGACTCTAGAATCATGACCTGAGCTGTAGGCAGATACTTAACTGAGCTACCCAGGCACCCTTGGTTCTCTTGTTAGATTTTAATTCAGCTCCCTCACAGGGGCTCGTTCTAATAGGTGTTGGGGACTGTCCTTAGGTTCCATGCCACGTGCAGGGAGAGCAGCAGGAGACAGCACTTGGCAGAGGCCCTTGGGAACCAGGTGTTCACCTGGGGCCGGTGGAGGTCAAGCCTGAGTGGGGGATGACCCATGGGGAAGGAGTTCAAGGCCTAGACCAAGGCACCGAGGAGCAACTCAGTCAGGACCCTGGAGCTGGGACGCAAGCCTTCCAGGAGCAGGGTAAGATGTAAACCATAAAGAATTAAGGACACAGAAAACCGCTTTGTGACCCTGTTCTTTACAAGCCTTGCAATTGATAAATTAAGTGACCTGTGAGCTGCAATTACCAGTTTTCCTGGTTACTTCCTTGACTTCAGTCGGAAACAGATGAAGTGAGAAATTGTTTTCTATCTCTCTGATTTCTGCAGGGGATATCTAGGATTATGCTCTCTTACCATTCTCTTCTCATTTCCTTCACATCCCTTTCTAGAAACCTCCTGGAAATATGCAGTTGACATGTAGGAATATTTTTTAAGTAGGCAGACAAACCATATCCCTAAAAGTAATATATGAAATTATTGTTACTGAATTTCAGAAGGGGTTATTCCAAGTGTGACCAGGGAGCACAGCTGTATTTCAAGGGACAGGGCATATTGGATTGGGACCATCTTCCCATTTGAGAACAGGGTAGGCTGTACTCAAACCCCTAAATGTATTGAGTCTGCTTAAGGTTCCTAGTGTTCTATTTTTTTTTTTTTCCTAGTGTTCTATGTATCAGGCAGTGGACACCTTTGAACAAGCTAACTGCAAGACAGAGCTAATCTTTCTCATGGTCTTTTTCCCTTTGCTTAGCTCTGCCAGTTCTTCAGGCTGGTCCTGGCCTCCCTCCAGTGAACAGCAGAGACCAAGAGATGGCAGCTGGGTTCCTTACAGCTGGACCCCAGGTGAGCTTGTATCTCTGACCTTCTGGGTATGTTACTTTGAAAGAGGAATGAGGTTCAGTTTCCTCAAAGTATCTCTGCACAACAAAGCACCATCCACAAGTTGAATTATTCTACTTTTCTTGTTCTGATGGATATGACAGCTTTGTTTTCTCTACTTTATCATCCTCAGTTGTTAACTTGAGTCTTATTTATGCTTTAGGGTCCAGGCATAAGGCTCAATTCACTTGTTTTTATTACTCTGTGACTTTTTTTTGGATTGACTCAGGATTACTCTTTTAATTGTGAGGAGAAAGACATTGATAGAAACCCCATAGGCTCGATCTAGGCTGTCACGGTTGCTCAGTAACCCTTTGTGGGTAGCCTTTATGGATACTTCTGCTGCTACTCTTCCTCTGAACCCTCTCCTCCCTTGTCAGCAAGAATGTAGCTGTCTTAGGGTTGGGGATTCCCTGGAGCACTAAGCAGAGTGGTTCCTCTGGCCCCTACCCTGGCTATACGAGGAGTTTTGGCCATGTTTGCACTTGCCTGCTGTAGATAGAAGTAATGAGCACAGTGTGGCACTCTTGCCATGTCCGCTGGGTGCTGAGCATTACCAGGGACCTGGGGGATTTCTACTGTGGCACCTTTCTGAAGAGGACAGTGAGTTTTATAGTGAAGAGTTCCTATAGAAGGAAAGCTGTCATTTGGCAGAAAAAAACCTGAATCAAGTGTGGTCTAGCTAAAACAGTGTTTGGGCAAGGTTTATGCTTATGTCATTTCTTATTCCTGTTTTCCTAGGATGAAGACAAAAGATGATAGCCTGTTTTAATTTTGCCAGACCCTCCCCTTCTGCTATAATAGTTCTTTAAGGTGTCACGAATGACACTGAATTTATTTTAACACAGCATTGTTCTTAAGACAAAGCCTCCCCAAATATTTACTTAGCTCTGAGGGAAAATCAGGGTTTTTTTAAAATTTTTTTTATTGGAGTTCGATTTGAAAAATCAGTTTTAAAAAAAAGAAAAGAAAAATCATTTTAGAAGAGGGGATAAATAGCACCTCTGAAGCTTGATCAAACTTGAGGATTGAATGGAGGCAATTGAAAAATGGGAATTGGGTGCTGTGGTTGTTAGGGTACAAGCTCAGTGACTGCAGCAGAGACTCAGAAATACAGTGGCTCAGATGAGTCCATTACTTCCCTGACATTAACTGTCAAGAGGTAGACCCTTCTGCTCCCAAGACCAGTAGCAACTTGGTTTCTTCCATCTTCTTGCTCTCTTCTTTCCTAGTGTTTTCCTGATTTCTCTCCTTCTTTTAGACTCTTAACTCTGGGATTATTTCTCTATCTATAGCAATCTCTTGTTGTTTCAGGGGTTAGGGTCATTTAAAGATATGGCCCTAGCCTTCCCCGAGGAGGAGTGGAGGCATGTGACCCCAGCCCAGATAGATTGCTTTGGGGAATACGTAGAACCCCAGGACTGTGGAGTCTCAGTTCCAGGTAAGACTGTTTCCATTCCAAAGGTAAGAAACAGGAGTTTTGAAATCTCCAGGTCAGGGTTTTTGCCTTTGCCCCAGATTTCAGAACCTGGTGCTACTGACACAAGAAGATGAGTAAACAGGTCCAAAGAGAGAGTGTGGACCCAGGTTTAAGAGGCTGGCCGTGTGCTTTCTTGCCAGGAAAGGAGTGAACAAGGGGGCAAGAAAACACAAGGTAGTTGTTCTGATTGTGATGAGACAGGTCAGTCATTAGGATTCCTGGAGCACCTACTCTGTGACTGAGGAGTACCCAGTTCAACATATGTTACAAAGAGCTGTAAAATTTCTATAATGGTAGAGGGTGTGGAAACCCTTGGACATAACTGTGCAGTGTGGGAGTTCATGCAGTGTGCCCCAAATGGTGGTACTGGCATTTCAGCACCTTGATCCCCCTCAGGGACAAAATTCTGCCAGTGATGCTGCTGTGTGCTTCAAGGATTCTGCCTTCCTATTTCCAGAGGAAATATGCCCCTGGCCATTCTGACTGTTCTAGAGACTCTGGCCATATGCTTGTCCTCCTCTCATTGTTGCTAACAACTCAACCCGGTGTTTATGCTGAGTCTGGGTGGGCCATGGTCTGTTTCCCATGCAACTGTTTACTGGTCATCTCAACCTTCAGATTATCCCGGGATTTATTCTTATGTACCTGTGACTCCTGCATTGACAGCTATGTAGGATTGGGCCTGGGAAACCAGAATTTCATAATATGTAATACCTGGCACATATTTATATCTCCTTAGGGCCCAGGTAAGGTTCGTGCATTGTGTGTAGTTTCAGTTTTACTATGTAAATACCTCAAAACTGGAAACTACCCAAATAAATATCAGCCAGGTTAGTAAATAGATTATAATATGGTCTTACAGTATAATACATACACCAATGAAAAAGAACATAGTTTAACTATAGGTATGTTCCACATGTGGGTGAATCTAAAAGCATAATAACAGAAGTAGCCAGAAACAATGTGTGAATCCAGTGCATAAAGACAAGACCAGGCAAAAGCACTTCATGATGATACAAGTTTGGATAGCATGTTTGCCTGGGGGGCAGGATATAGTCACCGGAGGGCATGGGAGAGGGCTTTCTGGATGCTGGTAATGTTTATTGAGCTGGATGCTATTTACATGGTTGTGTTCATTATGAAAATTCTTTGAACGTTAAAGTTAAGCTTTGTGCACTTTTACTTTCCTGGGAAGTTTACAAAAGAATCCATTAGAGGTGAGGGCTATGTCCTTCAAATTTGTTTGGATCAGGAGGCATGAGATGTTTTTCTTTTTGTGTTTTAACAGCCTCACCTGAAAGAACCCTTTCTGACCCTAAGTGCTACTTGTCTTCTCTCTCTACTTTAAAGTTTTATTTTAAAGTGATCTCTATATCCAAAGTGGGGCTCAAACTCACAACCCTGAAATCAAGAGTTGCATGCTCTACTGACTAAAGCAGCCAGGTGCCCCCGTTGCTCTCTTTTCTTCTGTCTTGGCTACTTTGCTCCCTAGAGCCTTCCCTTTTTTTTTTTTTTTTTTTTTTACTTCCCCTTCTTTCACCTCCCCTTCCTCCTATTCTTTTGTTTCAATTAGCAATAATCACGCCTCGGATAAACTTCATTGGCTATGATACTGCCACTGCGCAAAGCTCTTCCTATTCTTTTGTAACAATTGTTCTGTTAATTTAGAGAGAGTGAAAGAGGGATCAGAGGAAGGGCTGAGGCAGTTTAGTAGCATTCATGGGCATTTCAATCTGGTAGAAGTCAGTGCTAGATTGGGTTTCTTCATTCATTCAGTAGTCAGTAAGCCTGTGCCAGGCTCCCAGGAGACCCAGATTAATAAAACTTGGTTAGGTAGGAGCTGCAGAGTGAGCAGGGACCACATGCTGAGCAGGATTGTGGAGGATATGGAGAGTTCCAAGTAGTTCATCATTGTTGGAGTAGGCCTATAATCTCTAGGGAAGGCAAAACGCCTTTATGAATGTAAAGTAGCATTTTCAACAGGGTTGTGTATAAATAAGTGCAGGATAAACAAAGTGCTAATTCAGTATACATGTATTGAAGACACTGAGGTAAGAGAATAAGCAGGGCATATTTCTTCAAGGTAAGCATTGAGTTAGATTTAGAGGGAAATAACAGTTCAAGTTAGCCTATTCTGTAAAAAGGCGTGGAGATTGTTTTAGCTTGGGCTGCTACAGTAGAATATTCTGGACTGGGTAGCTTAAATAACAGACACTTATTTCTCAGAGTTTTAGAGGCTAGGAAGTTCATATCAAGGTTCCTGCAGATACAGTGTCTGGAGATAGCCATCTTCTGGCTTGCAGCCAGGTGCCACCTCATTGTGTCTTCACATGGCAGACAATTGAGGGATCCATCTTGTGTCTCTGCCTCTTTACAAGGGTTATAATCCCATCATGAGGTATCATGCTCACATGACCTCCGTGCAAAGTGCTGTGGTTTCTCTTCGTTTTGTTATAAGGACACTAATTCCATTGGGGGGTGCTTCACCCTCTTGACTGTACCTTATTACTTCTCGATCACCCTGTCTTGTGATAGCATCACATTGGGGCATAGGACTTCAGCTTATGAAGTTGGGGGGTGGGGGACATAAATAGTCACAGAGATGGAAGGAAGTAGAGCAAAGTCTGGTTTTAGAGTCAATGAAAGGAAACTATATTGAGGTTTTTGGTCAAAGGGAAAGAGAAGGAATTGTTAGAGGACGCCCTTAGGAGCAAAGTTCTAACAAATAAATTTATTTTCATAGCTTCTGTAGAATTAGCTTGTATCTCCTTTGTCCTGTAGGCATTGGGAGCAAGGAAAAGGAGGCTAAAACCCAGCAGGTAGACCTCAAGGGGGCACTTGCTCGGGTGACGTCAGAGAGGTTTGGGGAAGCCACGCTTCAGAGTCCTGAACTTGGAAGAACCTGTGAGCAGGAGCCCAGTAGCTCTGTGGGAAACATACCAGGGCCACCGCCTCCTCAGCATGGTGTCGTACCCCTGCCTGATGACCTCAAGACCCACAGCTCCTTCTGGAAGCCTTTTCAGTGCCCTGAGTGTGGAAAAGGTTTCAGTCGGAGTTCAAATCTTGTCAGACACCAGCGAACCCACGAAGAAGAGAAATCCTATGGGTGTGTCGAGTGTGGGAAGGGATTCACCTTGAGAGAGTACCTCATGAAGCACCAGAGAACACACCTAGGAAAGAGACCCTATGTGTGCAGTGAGTGCTGGAAAACCTTCAGTCAGAGGCACCATCTTGAGGTCCACCAGAGGAGTCACACGGGGGAGAAGCCCTACAAGTGTGGTGACTGCTGGAAAAGCTTCAGCCGGAGGCAGCATCTGCAGGTGCATCGGAGAACTCACACGGGGGAAAAGCCCTACACCTGTGAGTGCGGCAAGAGCTTCAGCAGGAATGCAAACCTGGCAGTGCACCGGCGAGCCCACACAGGCGAGAAGCCATATGGGTGCCAGGTGTGTGGGAAGCGGTTCAGTAAAGGGGAGCGACTGGTCAGACACCAGAGGATCCATACTGGCGAGAAGCCCTACCACTGTCCTGCCTGTGGGAGGAGCTTCAACCAGAGGTCCATCCTCAATCGGCACCAGAAAACCCAGCATCGCCAAGAGACCTTGGCACAGTAAAGATGCCCTGCTGAAATGCCATCCTTTTTTGTGAATGGAAGGTGCAGGACCTGTCAGGACCATCAGCTGGAGGGAGACTTATTGGGAGGATGCATTGGTCTTTAGTCACTGAAGGGCTTTGAGGTGGGCATTGAAGAGTGATGGGGTGCAGAAAGGCATTTTGACCCATTTTCTTTCCATTTGTTGTCAAACAGAGGCAGGGCAAGGCCTGATACATTTTGAGTTTCCAGAGCGCAGTTCCTCATGTCTCTTATCCAAGTGGTGCGAATAGTTTTTCCTGCCATCTTTTGGGGAAATGATATCCTGAATTTCAGAACATCCTTTGGTGGGATGTTCATATCTGCCTCGCGAGCAAGTCTGATAGTAAAGGCAAAATTTTGTCCCACGGTGGCAACGTAAACCTCATTTTTATGAGGGCTGTATCTACCTGCAAGATCATTAGTTCAGATTCTACCTTCCTTTTCCATTTAACAAATATTTATTGAACAATTACTTTGTGCCTGATACTGGGAACATGGTGAATGAGACATAAGAGACCTGGGTCTCCTGGAGCTTGTGATTTATAGCAGTGGAAACACACAGAACCATTAATAACCCCAGGCATTCTAAGTTATGTTTGTGGTAAGAGCTGTGTGAGAGGATAGTCTTCTGGTGGTCACTCGTTTTGCTCTGCTGCTCAGGTGCTGGATCTTTCCCTCCCCAGTTGGGATCTCTCAGTCAGCTTTGTTTATTTTACTTTCTTTGTAACCTTTTTCTGTCTCTAACATTGTACCCTTATCTGTAAAGTTTCCCCATTATTCCTTGTACTGTAACAGCTATTTACCCATCCATTAGGAAATTAATATTTTGCTATTGATCACTGAATAAACAAAGTATTTTTAAAAACACTCAGTTCTGTATAAAGATCTAATTAAATGAATCTGAAAGATGAACTGGTATTAATTAATACCTGATATTTGATGACACTTTACAGCATATTTAGATGCTTTTATTCTCTATTCTTACTTTATTCATTCCACACATATTTATTGAGGCCGCACAGGAACTTGGCTAGTTGCTTGCCATATATCAGTGAATAAAATAGGGGGAAAAGATCCCTGACCTTGTAGAACTTATATTTTAGTGAATATATTGGATCTTTAGAACCACGTAGAGTGGAACCTGTGGATACTCCCATAAACACTCTGGCCCTGGGACTTGAGCCTTTGTCCTTGGTCCTGTGTCAGTTTCTTGCCTTGAAATGCATTTTACCACCTACTTCTTGTTACTGAATAGTCTCTGTTGATACATCTGGATCCGTGTCTGAGAGGCTTTTGGTCTCCAACTGGGAATGATGAGTTTTGCATGAGTGCTAATTCAGGAAAGATAAAGATGTGTGCAGGCATTTAAAAATACGTAATACTGAGAAGATACAGTATTTGTAACCTGTTTACCCTTTATTTTACCATCACTAAAGGGTTTCCTTTCTGTTTAAAATTCTGGAATAGTTTGCTTAAAATTCTGTGGAATGAGCATGGACCACACTGCAGAGTCGTTGTAGTGCTGTGCCTTTGAATGCTGGCTGCTGAGTGAGTTACTCTATCTTTGGTTGACAGTACTATAATTCTAAGATGTGATTTGACTTGTGGTGCATTTTTATTTATTTTTCTTAAAGGTTTTTAAAATTTATTTGAGAGATTGAGAGCATGAGTGGGGGGAAGAGGGCAGAGGGAGAGGGAGAAGCAGACTTCCTGCTAAGCGAGGGAAGCCCAATGCTGGCTGATCCCAGAACCCCGGGATAATGACCTGAGCTGAAGGCAGATGTCTGACTGAGCCATTCAGGTGCCCCTTATGGTGCCTTTTAATATTAGATTCTTTTACTGTTTTTTTTTTCTCTACATTTTTCATTGTACATAAGATAAATAATGATTTCAACATTATTTATCAAATAACAATATTTATCAAATAATAATTGCAACAGAGAGTTGCATTACTCAGTCTACTTTGAAACATATTGTTTTATTCCATGTTTCTTAGATGGCCTTGGTAGATAGCCATGATATTTAATTTTGAATTAGCAGATGATTTCCTGGTCTCTTAGCTGTCCCCACGAGCCTGCAGTAGCCAGGGCCTAAGTGTATCTGGGATGTCATCCACTATCTGAAACACTAGGTGGCTGCTGCTTAGCAATGTTGAGATCCAGATGCAAAATCAGCTTTTTTTTTCCCCCCCACTTCCCAGACAACCTTGGCCAAGCTCACAGCCACCTTGCAGCCAAACCCAGGGGGTAGGCTTTTCCTAAGTCTCTGGCTTCTGGTCTGTAGGACCCAGGACTGATGTGGCCTGAGTTTGGCCTTCTCTAGGAGGTTCATTTCCAAAACTAGGCAAGGAGTGTTGGGTATAGGCTGGGAGTTGCTTATCAATGGTCTTTCTGTTTACCTGAATTAAATTGTGGATTCTCTTTGATCATATCCTTAGCCAAATAGGACTGTGGGGTTTTAGCCAATTGAAATCTCTTCAGAGAAGCTTTTGTAGGAGCTGGGGCTTGCTAGCTTTTTCTCTTGGATTCCCCTATCTGCTTTGATACCAAAGTTTATGGATAATGCCTCAAAAAAGCCTCAAAAGAAATTTTTTTCTCATAGAATTTTAGTAACATTTTTTTTCTATTTAGGTTTTTTATATAATAGAAAATTTCAAACATATATAATGACTCCCTATGTATTCATTGCTTGGCCTTACCCATCATAAACTCATAGCTAATCTTGTTTTATTTCTACCCTCTCTTCCCTGTCTTCCACCCCTACCGAAGTATTTTGAAGCAATTTCCAAATATAACCTATAAATATTTGTGTGTACCTCTGAAAGGTAAGAACTCTTTGAAAAAGAAAACTCACATTATTATCATACCAATAAAAACGAACAGTTCCTTAATTTGTAATTAATGTTTTCTTAACCATGTGCTTTTTAAAAGCTTTTTTAAAAAAATTTATTTATTTGAGACAGAGAGCATAAGCTGAGGGGAGAAGCACAGGGAGAGGGAAAAGCAGGTGCTCAATCCAAGGATCCCAGGATTATGACCTGAACTGAAGACAGACAACCGACTGAGCCACCCAGGTGCCCCTTTAAAAGCTTATTTGAGTTATGGTCCAAATAAGATCCATAAATTGCAAATTGGTTGCTTTGTTTTCTAAGTCTTATAGTCTATAGTTCCTATTCTTTTTTCTCTTGAAATTCATTGAAACAACTAAATTCTGTAGAATTTCTTATCTTTGAATTTCATATTATTTTCCCCTCCTTTTCCCTTTGATTCCATTTGTTTCCCTTTGATCAGTGAAACCATATGATAATTGTCCTTCTCTGATTGACTTATTTAACTCAGCATAATGCCCTCCAGTTCCATCCACGTTGTTGGTGTAAATGTAAGATTTCATCCGAAGCCCCTTTTTTTTTTTTTAATTTATTTTTTATTGGTGTTCAATTTACTAACATACAGAATAACACCCAGTGCCCGTCACCCATTCACTCCCACCCCCCGCCCTCCTCCCCTTCTACCACCCCTAGTTCGTTTCCCAGAGTTAGCAGTCTTTACGTTCTGTCTCCCTTTCTGATATTTCCCACACATTTCTTCTCCCTTCCCTTATATTCCCTTTCACTATTATTTATATTCCCCAAATGAAGCCCCTTTTTCAGCAGCTAGAAGGCTCATCAGGGAGGCTGAGGAAGAAACAATGACATCGCATTGCCCCTAGTGGCCTTCCTGATAATGGCAGTCATCTCTAGCTATTGTGCCACCCAATTGCATGCAGTCCCATTGAATTCACTTAGAAATTTGACAAGCCAAACAAATTCACTGGGGCTTCATACAGTTTTGCGTTCCTGTCTTACTTTTTTCTACCTTTATTATGTCAGTTTCTGAAGACCAAACTTCTAGAGAGATGTATCGTGTCCAACCTGTCCCCATTATTGACATGTTTCAGTAAAAAAAGCAAAAAGTTTGTTACGATAGGGCAAGCAATGTTCTTCCTTGTGTTTGTCACTGGGAATTTAAGCTGCTAGGAGAGTGAGGCTGGAAAGGATTGGGTAACATAAGAGTTGTGTCTTGACAAACAGAGGGACTTGGGAGAAGCAATTTTAGTTTTCTGAAAGTGCCAATAAGCTCCAGTATAAAGGCTGCCGTCGTTGTCACATGCTCTAGTCATAGCTCCATCATCTGAGTGGCCAGAGAGCAGAGAATGGCAGCAAGCAAGCCTTGGAGCTCACCTCATATGTTTTTCCTTCCTTAGTAAAAACTCCAGTCTCTGGAGAAGGTAGTAGATTAACCTATAGATAGTTTGGGAAAAAGAGGTAATACAAGTCCATTTATGCCTTCTTGACACCCACCTCTGGAGCTATTTGTGCTTACTCGATTTTTTAAAAAGATTTTATTTATTTGAGAGAGGGAGATAGCAAGAGAGAGCATGAGCAGGGGCGGGGGAAAAAGAGAAGCAGACTACTTGCTGTGCAGGGAGCCTGAGATCATGCCCTGAGCTGAAGGCAGATGCTTAACTGACTGAGCCACCAGGTGCCACCTGCGTTTTCTTTCTGTGAAACAGTTGAGAAAAACTAGATCTATATCATCTAGAAATGTCACTGACTCCTGCTCAGCATGTTGTATGAACAGAAGTAGAATGATGTTAAGTAGTTGATCATTTAGAGCCAGTATCCTCATGAGGCCCAGCCTTTATTTTGAAGTGTTCCTGCTGCCTGGACTGAGGCGCTAATGGAAGGACTGGTAAATAAGTGATGGGAAAAACCCCAGCAATTAAAACTGTGGGATTCCCGCATAAATAGACCAGTGAGTTAGCACAGAAGGTTGAGAAATAGCCCTGGCTTTCTATAGTGATCTAGTATGTAGTAAAGATGGAATCTCAAATCACTGGGCAGAGATCAATCTTTTTTTTTAAATTGATTGGGATAGTTGGACAGCTATTTGGAGAAAAATAAAAATAGATCCATTTCTCACATCGTATTTAAGAATAAACTCCAGGGCAGCCCGGGTGGCTTAGTAGTTTAGCGCCGCCTTCAGCCCGGAGCATGATCCTGGAGACCCCGGGATCGAGTCCCACGTCAGGCTCCCTGCATGGATCCTGCTTCTCCCTCTGCCTGTGTCTCTGCCTCTCTCTCTCTCTCTCTCTCTCATGAATAAATAAATAAAATCTTAAAAAAAAAAAAGAACAAACTCCAAATGAATCAATCAGGAATCTGTGAAAAATGAAACTACCCAAGTACTGGAAGACAATGTGGATGTGAATTCCTCTAAAATTCATGTTCAGGGAAAGAACTAGGACTCAAAATCCAGATGCAATAAAAGAAATGATTATTTTTTTTAAAAGATTTTATTTATTTATTCATGAGAGAGAGAGAGGCAGAGACACAGGCAGAGGGAGAGGCAGGCTCCATGCAGGGACCCTGACGTGGGACTTGATTCCGGGACTCCAGGATCACGCCCTGGGCTGAAGGCAGCGCTAAACCACTGAGCCACCTGGGCTGCCCGATTTGATTCATTTCTACATAAAAATTTTAAGAACTTCTGTATGGCAAAAACAATAAGCAAAGATAAATGTCAGTTTGGAAGAAAGTAATTGTAACATAAATAACACAAAATTCTAATATTTCTAATATATGAAGAACTTTAAAAAAAAGAGCAAAAAAAAAAAAAAAAACCCCAAAAAACCAAGCAATCCCATTGAAAAATGGACAAACTGGAATTCACACACACACACACACACACACAACAAAAGTGGCTATTAACCATATTTGAAGATGTTGACCTTCACTCAAAATATTCCAATTAAAACTACATGAGAGATTTCCATTCGATTGGCCAAAATTCCAAAACTTGACAGTACATGCTGTTGATGAGTTTGTGAGGAAACAGAATTTTTATGTGTTGTTAATGGCATGCAAAATAGTACAACGTCATATGGAGAATTTAGCAATATCTAACAAAATTATGGGTGAATTTAAAGAGACCTCTAACAATATGAAAATACATATGTACAACATTCATTATTCATTACAGCATTCTTTTATTTTTATTTTTTAAAGGTTTTATTTATTCATGAGAGACATAGGGGCAGAGACAGAGGGAGAAGCAGGCACCATTTAGGGAGCCTGACATGGGATTCAATCCTGGGACTCCAGGATCACGTCCTGGAGCGAAGGCAGATGCTAAACCGCTGAGCCACTCAGGGATCCCTCGTTACAGCATTCTTACCACAAAAATATTGGAAGCTGCATAAATATCCAGGATAGGTGATTGAAAAACTATGGCACATCCATGCGATGTAGTGTGCAGCTTCAAACCATTATTGGGTCAGTTTTCACAATTGGAATATGGATCTAGATGAGATAAAATTATCGTATTGATGTTAAATATACTAGTGTTGATAAATGTTGTTACGTAAGAGAATATCTCTGTTCTTAGGAAATAGAAGTATTTAAGGATAAAGGACCATTGTGTGTGTGTGTGTGTGTGTGTGTGTGTGTGTACACACATATATACACAAATACACAGAGGTGAAATGGAGGCAGGTCAGAGGAGGAGGGAAGAGAAGAAACAAGGTAAAAATGTTAATGATAAGTGAATCTGGGCAAAGGATATATGGGTAATTTGCACTATTGTTTTTGCAACTTTTCTGTAAGCTTGAAGTTATTTCATTATAAAAATTTAAAATAAAAACAACAACAGCAGGATTTACTAGTTATGAATGTGGAAGGAAAAGGGTAGCAAGTCTTTGTCCAATGATAATGGCCCTGAGGTGGGGGCAGGAGGGTGATGCAGCATTTAGCTAATGAGATGCACTGAATTAGTCATACCTCATTTTGCACAATAGCTGCAGATTCATTCCCATGCTCTTTTTCACTGTGCACACTGTTGTCCAAGGCTTCTTCATGCAGTGACTGAAGGAAGATCTTTGGTGTTGCAGTTTCCATAATGGAAATTCAAATTTTCAGTGATTTCATCCCTGGGCTTGGTTTTGTATAGGTGTACTAACAGGATACTTTCCACTCAGCCTTTACACTGGTCATTTGCTTAAGGTTTTGTGGCCTCTACGAATGGTTTCAGCTACATTTTACCTCTGCCTCAAATTGAACCATTTCTCCCAAACCTGGTTTTAGCCCATTGCTATTTCACGATTTGTAATTCATTTGTGCTCTACAACAGGGCAAAACTGATGGTCAAATAAATGAAATCTGGTTTGAGCAGCAATGAGTTAAAAGGGAAAAGTGAGTCTAATTTTAGAATTGTGGAAGATGAGGGGCACCTGAGTGGCTTCCTTGTTTGAGTGTCTGCCTTCAGCGTGGGTCATGATCCCAGGACTCTAGGATCAAGACCTCCCTCTGCCTCTCCCTGCCTATTGTGCACTCTCTCTCTCACTCTCACTCTCTCTCAAGTAAATAAATAATTAGAATGGATAAAGAAGATGTGGTTTATGTATACGATGGAATATTACTCAGCCATTAGAAATGACAAGTACCCACCATTTGCTTCAACGTGGATGGAACTGGAGGGTGTTATGCTGAGTGAAGTAAGTCAATAGGAGAAGGACAAACAGTGTATGTTCTCATTCATTTGGGGAATATAAATAATAGTGAAAGGGAATATAAGGGAAGGGAGAAGAAATGTGTGGGAAATATCAGAAAGGGAGACAGAACATAAAGACTCCTAACTCTGGGAAACGAACTAGGGGTGGTGGAAGGGGAGCAGGCGGGGGGTGGGGGTGAATGAGTGATGGGCACTGAGGGGGGCACTTGACGGGATGAGCTCTGAGTGTTATTCTGTATGTTGGTAAATTGAACACCAATAAAAAATAAATTTATTAAAAAAAATAAATAATTAGAATCTTAAAAAAAAAACCTGACTCATTAGAATTGTTGAATATGAAATGACAGAAGGGTTGTTAGATGTTGGGGACCGGTCTTAAGAAAGTCTATTTCTTGGTGTATTTTGTTTTGTTTTTTTAGATTTAGCTGATAGGTGGGACTTAGGCACCCAGAAGGCATGTGGTTGACACTCCTAGTGTGTGCTAGAGTTTATGTACCACTCAGTGACCATGAATGTGCATTGGGAAGCTCTCCTAACATGAGGCCCTAACAAACCTCAAAGAACCTCACTCCAGCCCACAGCCAGTGATATTAGAACATCAGGAGCTGTTAAACCTAAGACCCATAATATTCCAGTGTCCTCACTGTTCGCTAACTTCCCTGCCCTCCCCCACTCTAATTTTAGTATATGTGCTGCCAAGGGAGTACCCCTCCCCCACTCCAAATGTGACCCAAATATCTCTCTAGTAAATCCCACCTGGGCTCTGATCATACCTCTACGTTGAAGTACTTTCTACTTTAGCAAGCTCAGGGAACAGTAGGATTGATAACTAGATTGTGTAGGATTGGACTGTAGAAGATCATTTGCTAATAGAATCATGACATCTGGCTCAAAAGATTCAATGTAGCAGATCAAAAAGCAAGTGATCCAGCTCCATTGTCTTAAGACCTTTCCCCTGCTTTCCATGATCCTGCAGAGGAAATTGCTGCCTCTGGGTGGTAGTCAACACTCAGTAAAGTCAGCTTTATCAGGTTGCTGAGCTGTATTCATACCTTTGCTGGTGGTGGAGTTGGCAAGTCCTTGTCATACTAATGCTCAAGGTGAAAACTATCCTTAGGAAATTTCAGATTGAGGTTTTGTCCTTCATGCTGTTAAATTAATTAAATTAATTAAATTAAATTAATTAAATTAATTAAAAGGCCATTAGGCATTTTTTAAAAATTGGAATTCAATTTGCTAACACATAGCATAACACCCAGGGCTCTTCCCATCAAGTGCCCCCCTCAGTGCCCGTCACCTAGTCACCCCAACCCCTTCCCCCGCCCCCTTTCCACTACCTCTTGTTCGTTTCCCAGAGTTAGGTGTCTCTCATGTTCTGTTACCCTCACTGATATTTTCACTCATTTTCTCTCCTTCCCCTTTATTCCCTTTCACTATTTTTTATATTCCCCAAATGAATAAGACCATATAATGTTTGTCTTTCTCCGATTGACTTACTTTACTCAGCATAATACCCTCCAGTTCCATCCATGTCGAAGCAAATGGTGGATATTTGTTGTTTCTAATGGCTGAGTAATATTCCATTGTATACATAGACCACATATTCTTTTTTTCTTACAAGTTTATTTTTTATTGGTGTTCAATTTGCCAACATATAGAATAACACCCAGTGCTCATCCCGTCAAGTGCCCACCTCAGTGCCCGTCACCCAGTCACCCCCACCCCCCGCCCACCTCCCCTTCCATCACCCCTAGTTCATTTCCCAGAGTTAGGAGTTTTTCATGTTCTGTCTCCCTCTCTGATATTTCCCACTCATTTTTTTCTCCTTTCTCCTTTATTCCCTTTCACTATTTTTTATATTCCCCAAATGAATGAGACCATATAATGTTTGTCCTTCTCTGATTGACTTATTTCACTCAGCATAACACCCTCCAGTTCCATCCACGTCAAAGCAAATGGTGGGTATTTGTCGTTTCTAATGGCTGAGTAATATTCTATTGTATACATAAACCACATCTTCTTTATCCATTCATCTTTCGATGGACACCGAGGCTCCTTCCACAGTTTGGCTATTGTGGACATTGCTGCTAGAAACATCGGGGTGCAGGTGTCCTGCCGTTTCACTGCATCTGTATCTTTGGGGTAAATCCCCAGCAGGGCAATTGCTGGGTCATAGGGCAGGTCTATTTTTAACTCTTTGAGGAACCTCCACACAGTTTTCCAGAGTGGCTGCACCAGCTTACATTCCCACCAACAGTACAGAGGGTTCCCCTTTCTCCACATCCTCTCCAACATTTGTGGTTTCCTGCCTTGTTAATTTTCCCCATTCTCACTGGTGTGAGGTGGTATCTCAATGTGGTTTTGATTTATATTTCCCTGATGGCCAGGGATGCAGAGCATTTTCTCATATGCTTGTTGGCCATGTCTATGTTTTCCTCTGTGAAATTTCTGTTCATGTCTTTTGCCCATTTCATGATTGGATTGTTTGTTTCTTTGCTGTTGAGTTTAATAAGTTCTTTTTTTTTAAAGATTTTATTTATTTTTTAACGAGAGACAGAGAGACAGACAGAGATAGAGAGAAGCAGAGACACAGGCACAGGGAGAAGCAGGCTCCATGCAGGGAGCCCGATGTGGGACTTGATCCTGGGACTCTAGGATCATGCCCTGGCTGAAGGCAGCGCTAAACTGCTGAGCTACCTGGGCTGCACTAATAAGTTCTTTATAGATCTTGGATACTAGCCCTTTATCTGATAGGTCATTTGCAAATATCTTCTCCCATTCTGTAGGTTGTCTTTTAGTTTTGTTGACTGTTTCTTTTGCTGTGCAGCAGCTTTTTATTTTTTTTTAATTAATTAATTAATTAATTTATTTATTTTGCAGCAGCTTTTTATCTTGATTAAGTCCCAGTAGTTCATTTTTGCTTTTGCTTTTGTTTTCCTTGCCTTTATGGATGTATCTTGCAAGAAGTTGCTGTGGCCAAGTTCAAAAAGGGTGATGCCTGTGTTCTCCTCTAGGATTCTGATGGATTCTTGTCTCACATGTAGATCTTTCATCCATTTTGAGTTTATCTTTGTGTATGGTGTAAGAGAATGGTCTAGTTTCATTCTTCTGCATGTGGATGTCCAATTTTCCCAACACCATTTATTAAAGAGACTTTTTTCCAGTGGATAGTTTTTCCTGCTTTGTCGATTATTAGTTGACCATAGAGTTGAGGGTCCACTTCTGGATTCTCTATTCTGTTCCATTGATCTATGTGTCTGTTTTTGTGCCCGTACCACACCGTCTTGATGACCACATCTTTGTAGTACAACCTGAAATCTGGCATTGTGATGCCCCCAGCTATGGTTTTCTTTTTTAATATTTCCCTGGCTATTCGGGGTCTTTTCTGATTCCACACAAATCTTAAGATAATTTGTTCCAACTCTCTGAAGAAAGTCCATGGTATTTTGATAAGGATTGCATTAAATGTGTAAATTTCCCTGGGTAACATTGACATTTTCACAATATTAATTCTTCCAATCCATGAGCATGGAATATTTTTCCATCTCTTTGTGTCTCCCTCAATTTCTTTCAGAAGTGTTCTGTAGTTTTTAGGGTATAGATTCTTTGCCATTAGGGATTTTTAATGCCTTGACAGCCCATATAAGCAATACAAAACCTAAACCTGTCAATGCCTCAAGGTAAGAAATTGAAACATAAGGATGAACAATCACAGATAGCCAACTAGGCTTTCCCCTATAAAGCAACCTTAAGTTATAGCTAAATAGTGTCTTTGCTTTGCTTCTTATCTTTCTAAATGTTTTGCTATTACCTCCTGTGCTCCTAGCCACTTCTGGTTTGGTACTGTCTAATAGGAATAGATTTTTGCTCAAACTCATAACATTTTTAAAATTTTTATTTAATTTCAATAATTAACATATGATATATATTTATATATATTTTTAATTGAAGTTCAATTTGCCAACATACAGTATAACACCCAGTGCTCATCCCTTCAAGTGCCCTCCTCAGTGCTCATCACCCAGTCACCCCATCCCCCCACCTGCCTCCCCTTCCACTACCCCTTGTTCATTTCCAGGAGTCTGTCATGTTTTTTAACCCGCTCTAATTTATTCCACTCATTTTCCTTCCTTTCCCCTATAGTTCCTTTCACTATTTCTTATATTACATATGATGTGTTTTGGTTTCAAAAGTAGAAGTCAGTGAGTCATCAGTCTTACATAATAGCCGGTGCTCATTACATAGCATGTCCTCCTTAAGGTCTTTCACTCAGTTACCCCAATTCCCTACCATCCTCCCCTCCAGCAACCTTCAGTCTCCCTTTCTGATTTTATCTTTTTTTTCTCTCTTCTCCTATGATCCTCTGTTTTGTTTCTTAAATTCCACATAAGAGTGAGATCATATGATAATTGTCCCTCTCTGATTGATTTATTTTGCTTAATGTAATATCCTTTAGTTCCATCAACATTGTTACAAACAGCAAGATTTTATTCTTTTTGATGGTTGAGTAGTATTCCATTGTATATACATAGCACATCTTCTTTATGCATTCATCTGTCGGTGGACATCTGGGCTCTTTCTGTAGTATGGCTATTTTGGACATTGCTGCTATAAACATTGGGGTGCAGGTGCCCCTTCAGATTGCTACATTTGTGTCTTTGGGGTAAATACCCAGTAGTGCAATTGCTGGGTCATAGAGTAGCTCTCTTTTCAACTTTTTGAAGAACCTCCATACTGTTTTCCAGAGTGGCTGTACCAGCTTGCATTCCCACCAACAGTGCAAGAGGATTCCCCTTTCTCTACATCTTCGCCAACATTTGTTGTTTCCTGTCTTGTTATTTTAGCCATTCTGACTAGTGTGAAGTAGTATTTCATTGTAGTTTTGATTTGTGTTTCCCTGATGCCAGGTGATATAGAGCATTTTTTCATGTGTTGGTTGGCCATTTATATGTCTACTTTGGAGGAATGTCTGTTCATATCTTCTCATTTCTTGACTGGATTATTTGTTTTTGGGTGTTGAGTTTGCTAAGTTCTTTATAGGTCTAGGATACTAGGCCTTTATCTGATATATCATTTGCAAATATCTTCTCCCATTCCGTAGGTTGCTTTTTAGTTTTGTTGACTGTTTCCTTTGCTGTGCACAAGCTTGATCTTGATGAAGTCTCAGTAGTTAATTTTTTGCCTTTGTTTCCCTTGTCTTTGGAGATGTGTCTAGCAAGAAGTTGTGCAGCTGAGGTCACAGGGGTTGCTGCCTATGTTCTCCTCTAGGATTTTGATGAATTCCTGGCTCACATGTAGGTCTTTCATCCATTTTGAGTTGACCTTTGTGTATGGTGTGAGGAAATGGTCCAGTTTCATTCTTCTACATATTCAATTTTCCCAACATCATTTATTGAAGAGATTGTCTTTTTTCCATTGGATATTCTTTCCTGCTTTGTCAAAAATTAATTGACCATAGAGTCATGGCTCCTGTTCTCTATTCTATTCCATTGATCTATGTGTCTTTTTTTGTGCAGTACCATACTGTCTTGATGATTACCACTTTGTAATAGAACTCGAAGTCTGGAATTGTGATGCCATCAGTTTTGGTTTTCTTTTTCAACATTCCTTTGGCCATTCGGGCTCTTTTCTAGTTCCATACAA
The DNA here is from genome assembly GCF_003254725.2 of Canis lupus dingo. Classification (NCBI taxonomy): domain Eukaryota; kingdom Metazoa; phylum Chordata; class Mammalia; order Carnivora; family Canidae; genus Canis; species Canis lupus. Next base: position 9,743,316 of record NC_064248.1, on the reverse strand, counting down.
ATTTTAGGATTATTTGTTCCAGCTCTGTGAAAAATGTCGATGGTATTTTGATAGGGATTGCACTGAATGTATAGATTGCTCTAGGTAGCACAGACATTTTAACAATATTTATTCTTCCAATCCAGTCCATGGAAGATTTATCCATTTCTTTGTGTCTTCCCCAGTTTCTTTCATGAATGTTCTGTAGTTGTTAGAGTACAGATCCTTTGCCTCTTTGGTTAGATTTATTCCTAGTTATCGTATGATTTTGGGTGCAGTTGTCAATGGGACCAATTCCTTAATTTCTCTTTCTTCAGTGTCATTGTTAGTGTATAGAAATGCAACTGATTTCTGACATTGATTTTATATCCTGCCACTTTGCTGAATTCCTGTATGAATTTTAGCAATTTTGGAGTGGAGTCTTTTGGGTTTTCCATATAGAGTATCCTGTCATCTGCAAAGAGGGAGAGTTTAACTTCTTCTTTGCCAATTTGAATGCTTTTATTTCTTTTTGTTGTCTGATTACTGAGGCTAGGACTTCTAGTCCTATGTTGAACAGCAGTGGTGATAGTGGACATCCCTGCTATGTTCATGATCTTAGGGGAAAAGTTCTCAGCTTTTCTCTATTAAGAATGATACTCACTGTGGGCTCTTTGTAGATGGCTTTTGTGATACTGAGGTGTGTTTCCTCTATCCCTACACTATGAAGACTTTTTTTTCACTATGAAGACTTTTAATAAAAAATGGATGCTGTACTTTGTCAAATGCTTTCTCTGCATCTATTGAGAGGATCATATGGTTCTTGTATTTTCTTTTATTAATGTAACATATCACATTGATTTGTGAGTGTTAAACCACTCTTGCAGTCTAGGAATAAATTCCACTTGGTCGTAGTGAATAATCCTTTTATTGTACTGTTGGATCCTATTGGCTAGTATCTTGGTGAGTATTTTGGCATCCATGTTCATCAGGGATGTTTTCCTTCCATTTCTATTTTTTGAGACAGCTTCAGTAGAATAGATATTATTCCTTCTTTAAATATTTAGTAGAATTCCCCTGGACTCTTGGGCCTGGACTCTTGTTTGTTGGGAGGTTTTTTTTTTTTACTGCTTCAATTTCCTTGCTGGTTACGGTCTGTTCAGGTTTTCTGTTTCTTCCTGTTTCAGTTTTGGTAGTTTATGCATCTCTATGAATACATCCATTTCTTCCAGATTGCCTAATTTGTTGGCATATAGTTGCTCATAATATCTCTTATTATTGTTTCTCTTATTGTTGTATTTCTTCGCTGTTGGTTGTGATTTCTCCTCTTTCATTCATGATTTTATTTGTTTGGGTCCTTTCTCTTTTCTTTTTGATAAGTCTGGCTGGAGGTTTATCAATCTTATTAATTCTTTCAAAGAACCAGCTCTTAGTTTCATTCATCTGTTCTACTGTTCTTTTGGTTTCTATTTTATTGATTTCTGCTCTAATCTTTATTAATTGTCTTCTCCTGTTGGGTTTAGGCTTTATTTGCTGTTTTTCTCCAGCTCCTTTAAGTGTAAGGTTAGCTTGTGTATTTGAAACTTTTCTTATTTCTTGAGAAAAGCTTGTATTGCCGTACACTTCCCTCTTAGGACTTCCTTTGCTGCATCCTAAAGTTTTTTTTTTAAAGATTTTATTTATTTTTTCATGACAGAGAGAGAGAGAGAGAGAGAGAGAGGCAGAAGCAGGCTCCATGCGGGGAGCCTGACGCAGGACTCGATCCCGGGACTCCAGGATCATGCTCTGGGCCAAAGGCAGGTGCTAAACCACTGAGCCACCCAGGGATCCCCCTAGAGGTTTTGAACAGTGTATTTTCATTTTCATTTGCTTCTATGAATTTTTAAATTCTTTAATTTCCTGGTTGACCCATTCATTCTTTAGTAGGATGCTCTTTAGTCTCCATGTATTTGAATTCTTTCAAATTTCCTCTTGTTTTAATTAATTAACTAATTAATTAATTTTGTATATTTTTTATTGGAGTTCAATTTACCAAAATATAGGAAACACCCAGTGCTCATCCTGTCAAGTGCCCCTCTCAGTGCCTGTCACCCAGTCACCCCATCCCCCTGCCCACCTCCCCTTCCACTACCCCTTGTTCATTTCCCAGAGTTAGGAGTCTCTCATGTTCTGTCACCCTCTCTGATTTTTCACATTCATTTTCTCTCCTTTCCTCTATAATCCCTTTCACTATTTTTATATTCCCCCTGTGATTAAGTTCCAGTTTCAAAGCATTGTGGTCTGAAAATACGCAGGAATGATCCCAATCTTTTGGCACCGGTTGAAACCCGATTTGTGACCCTGTATGTGAACTCTTCTGGAGACTGTTCCACGTGCACTTGAGAAGAATGAGTATTCTGTTGCTTTAGGGTGAAATGTTCTGAATATATCTGTGAAATACATCTGGTCCAGTGTGTCATTCAAAGCCCTTGTTTCTTTGTTGATCCTCAGCTTAGATAATCTGTCCGTTGCAGAGTGGGGAGGAAACAAATGCCACATAGAGCAATCTGGTGCAGATAGATTATTTAGCCTGGCCCCCTGGAAAGGGTGGTGCAATTTTGCCTTGGGCAAAGACATTTGAGAACCAACACAACAAGCTCTTCTGCCAGAAGATCAGCAGGAACATCCAGCCAAGACCAAGTTTACCAATCACTGAAAACTGCAGAAATCCAGCACTAGGGAATGAAACATATAGAATTCATGGGTCTTTTTCCCCCCATGATTCTTTAGTCTTTCAATTTTAATTTTTTTCTCTTTCCCTTTTCAACCAATTTCTTATTTCATCAACTCTTTCTAAAAAATCTTTTTAAATTTTCATTTCATTTTGCAGTTATATTCTATCCTTTCATTGTATTTAATTTTTTTTACATATATAAATTTTTCTTTTATTAAAATTTTGGGATCTAGTTTTCTAACAAATGGACCAAAATACACACAGGATCCAGTGTATTGCGCTATTCTGTTCAACTGTCTGATATATATATATGTAAAAATTATATGTATGTATATGTACATATATATACACACACACATTATATATATAATTTTTTAAAAACTTTTATTTTTCAGTTTTGAGTCCATTCTGATTTGTTTAGTGTATATTTCTCTGGGGTTGTTGTTGCCATTTTAGTATTTTGTTCTCCTGTTCTTCTCTGGACTGAGTGACAAGATGGAAAAACTCACCTTAAAAAAGAACAAGAGGGCTTCCGGGAGAGGGGTGCGTGGGAGAGGAAGGTCGCGAGTAGGGCCTCTTGCTGCTCAGGAAATGTCTTCCCTTTCAGAATATGCCTTGCGCATGACTTGTCTGAGCCCCCGCCTGTTGGGTGAAATTGCCAGGCCTACTGACTCCAAATCAATGAAAGTGGTGAAACTGTTTAGCAAGCAGCCTTTGGCCAAGAGGAAGGAGACTTATGACTGGTATCCAAATCACAACAATTATTTTGCACTCATTGGGGATACTACGTTTCCTTGGCCTCTATAGAGATGAGTATCAGGACTTCAAGGATGAGCAGCTGCGTCTCAAGAAGCTTTGTGGCAAAGGAACACCTAGGAAAGGAGAAGGGAAAAGAGCCACAAAAAAGAAATAGTGCTGGTCCATCAGAAGAGAAAAGTTCTTCCTTAGCAGCTGACCACAGAAGAAGGTGTATTTATCTTTCTACTTGCTGGAGGAGTGTGAGCTTCTGAGACTGAAGAGTATTTGGAGGAACACGATCATTTCTGTGTTGAAGTCCAATTCAGTTGAGTTGTAACTGGTTCCTTGGACACTTTCTAATTCTGCAAAGTTATTCTGGCTTTGGTTTTATACTGTGAGGTTTACCTCTTTCTCTGGAGAAATGAATGCATAGGTGGTTGAAGACAGACTCATTTGGGGTGGGAATGGAAGGTTGGGATCATGGGAGGAGACTCATTAAATGAGCATCGTTTCATCTCCCCAGGATCCCATTACACCAGCCCTTACCTCTGCCATCCCTCTGGCCCTTCAACCACTGTCTCCACCACCAAGCTCACAAAGTTTCTGAACCGTCCACTCTCCTTGGAGAGTAGTATCTACTGAGCTAGATTTGGGGGAAAGGCTGTACCTGCTAAGAGAGTACTGAGTGTACATGACCTGCTGTACATAAGGTACTGGGGCCCTAGTAATACCATGGTTAGCAAGAGAAAACAGTCCCTACCTCATGGAACTTTGAGGCTTGTGTGAAAGAGTAATATCATTACATAAATAAAATTGTTTAAATGCTACAGAGGATCCCTAGATGGCTCAGCAGTTTAGCACCTGCCTTCGGCCCAGGGTGTCATCCTGGAGTCCGAGGATCAAGTCCCACATCAGGCTCCCTGCATGGAGCCTCTTCTCTCTCTGCCTGTGTCTCTGCCTCTCTCTCTCTCTCTCTGTCTGTCTCTCATGAATAAATACATAAAATCTTAAAAAAAAAAGAACAAGAGGCAGTACTGACTGCCAGGAACCTAATCATTATGGATATAAGAAGATATTGGAACTAGATTTCAGAATAATGATTATAAAGATAGTAGCTGGGCTTGAAAAAAGCATAGAAGGCACTTTCTAGAGAATCCCTTTCTGGAGAAATAAAAGAATTAAAATCTAATCAAGTCAAAATAAAAAAGGCTATTAATGAGATGCAATAAAAAATGGAGACTCTTAACTACTAGGATAAATGAGGCACAAGAGAGAATTAGTGATATAGAAGACAAAACGATGGAGAATAAAGAAGCAGAGGAAAAGAGAGATGAACAACTACTGGATCATGAGGGGAGAATCTGAGAGATAAGTGATGCCATAAGGCATAACAATATTATAATAATTGAGTTCCCAAAAGAAGAGGAAAGAGGGGAGCAGAAGGTATACTGGAGCAAATTATAGTGGAGAACTTCCCTAATCTGGGGAAGGAAACAGTCATACAAACCCCGGAGGCACAGAGAACTGCCTCAAAATCAATAAAAATAGATCAACACCCTGACATATAATATATAATAGTGAAACTTGCAAATCTCAGAAACAAAGAAAATCCTGAAAGCAGCTCGGGGGAAAAGAGATCTGTAACCTACGAGGATAGAAACATTAGACTGGCAGCAGATCTATCCATAGAGACCTGGCAGGCCAGAAAGGACTGGCATGATATATTCAGTGTGCTAAATGAGAGGAATATGCATCCAAGAATATTTTATCCAGCTAGCATGTCATTCAAAATAGGAGAGATAAAGATCTTCCAGGACAAACAGAAACTAAAAGAATTTGTGATCACCAAACCAGCCCTACAAGAAATATTAAATGGGATCCTTTAATTGAAGAGACAGCCCAAAAGTAACATAGATCAGAAAGGAACAGAGAGACAATATACAGAAACAATGACTTTACAGGTAATAAAATTGCACTAAATATCTTTCAATAGTTACTCTGCATGTAAATGTGCTAAATGACCCAATCAAAAGACACAGGATATCAGATTGGATAAAAAAGCAACACTCATTGATATGCTGTTGCAAGAGACTCATTTTATTTTATTTTATTTTTTAAAGATTATTCATGAGAGACACAGAGAGGCAGGGACATAGGCAGAGGGAGAAGGATAGGCAAGGATCGCAATGTGGGACTCCATCCCAGGGCCTCAGGATCATGCCCCGAGCCAAGCCGAAGGCAGATGCTCAACCACTGGGGCACCCAGGTGCCCCATAAGAGAATCATTTTAGACACAAAGACACTTCTAGATTTAAAGTGAGGGGGTAGAAAACCATTTACCATGCTAACAGACATCAAAAGAAAGCTGGGATGGCAATCCTTATATCAGACAAATTAGATTTTAAGCCAAAGACTAATAAGAGATGAGGAAGGACACTATATCATAATTAATGGGGCCTATCCAACAAGAAGATCTAATAATTGTGAATAATCCCTTAGCATGGGAGCCCCCAATTATATAAGCCAATTAATAACAAAATTAAACATATTGATAATACTTTAACATTTTTAATATACCTCTGTTTATCTTTTTTTAAAGATTTTATTTATTTATTTATTCATGATAGTCACACGGAGAGAGAGAGGCAGAGACATAGGCAGAGGGAGAAGCAGGCTCCATGCAGGGAGCCCGATGTGGGATTCGATCCCGGGTCTCCAGGATCGCGCCCTGGGCCAAAGGCAGGCGCCAAACCGCTGCGCCACCCAGGGATCCCACCTCGGTTTATCTCTTAATAATGCTTCTCAACAGAGATTCTACAGTATTCTTCGAAGCCCATTTAACATCAAAATCACCTGGGGAGCTTGTTTAAAATGTATTTGTGGATGGAATGCTTGTCCACAGGGAATCTTCATTTTATGCAACCCCTCAGGTGATAATAATGTACATAAATTCCAGGAATGATAGCTCTATTGTGGGGAAGATGTGGCTTCACCAGAGTACTCATTCCAACATTGGAACGTGTCCTGAAGTAGGAAGGAATAGCAAGGAATGACCTTCCATAGCAAAGTATTATTTGAATGATTGAAGCCACAGCACAGGAATTTCTTCAAAAATAGAGGATACTTACATCTTAATATCTTTACTAGAAAAATAGTTTGATTTTGATTTTTTTTTTGGTCAGAAATCCACTCACTACTTTGTCTCAGCACTCACCATGATGCCCAGCTTAATAAATGTGCTTAATACAGATTTCCTTAATGAATCTGTAGTGGCCATCCACCCACCTCCCGCCCCAATTTTCTTGGTCGCCATTGCTTTACTTCACTTTTATGTCTCCATAATGGGTAAGGTGGTTGAAGCACTTTCCTCTGGGCATCCCAAGGGTGCAGTTTAACAGAAAAATGCTTCAGTCATGAAGTAGATGAGGTTGTGCTTATCTCTGACTAGGTGCTGGGCTGGGTGTGAAGAGTGCAGCAAAGCAGGTGTGATGCAGCTGAGAGAGTCTGAGTGTCACAGAGGATTTGTTAGGAACTCTTTATTTTTATTTTTTTTTAAAGATTTATTTATTCATGAGAGACACACAGAGAGAGGCAGAGACAGGCAGAGGGAGAAGCAGGCTCCCCATGGAGCAGGGAGCCTGATGTGGGATTCAATCCCAGGACCCCAGGATCATGACCTGAGCCAAAAGCAGATGCTCAACCACTGAGACACCCAGGCACCCCTCGTTAGGAACTCTTTAACAGAACCATATCTGTAAGTTGTTCTGAGATCTGTGTCCATAAAAGATCTTTAAGAGTATCCTTTTAAGTAAACTGGTAAGTCTTTGTTCTATATAACTATAGAGGACGACTTGGAAAGTATCAAGGACATTGATGGAGAGACCACTGAAATGATACAGAAGAGTTTGGAAAAGAGTACAGCTTCTGTGACAGAATCAGTCCTGATCCAGAAGTTGAGTTCAGCAGTAGACTGGATTCTGGATAGTTTAGATCTCTATCCAAGAAAAAAAACCTTTTCCTTTCTTTTGAATGAGGTGTTGTTTCCCCTTATTTTACCTTGGCTTCTTAGTAAAATATCTTAAGGTATCATTCTTTCTTGCCTGACTAAAGTAAAGGGATGTCTTGATTTTTTGAAGGAAAAAGATCAGGGAGAGGAAGATAAGGGAGGGAAGGAGTGAGTGCAGGGCCATTTGTAGATTTGGCTGTTACTTTGTTAGGAGAAGCCATCACAAAAGATATTGTGTCCTTTGTTATACAGAGATAGCAAAAATAACTCTTCTTATCTTTCTCACCCCCTGGATCTTTTCTCCATATTTAATTTAATTTAATATAATTTAATATAATTTAATTTAATTTTAATTCCAATGAGTTAACATACAGTGTTAAATTAGTTTCAGGTATACAATATAGTGATTCAACTATTCCCTACAAAAATGCAGAATGCTTTATGAATTTGTGTGTCATCCTTGCACAGGGACCATGCTAATCTTCTCTGTATTATTCCACTTTTAGTATAAGCACTGTTTAAGCAAGCACACTTATCCAAACTGTTCCATTGTCCCATCTAACTTATTTGTTTACTGGGAGCTGACCCTGGGTGCCATCAAAGGGGAGATCCATTCCTAGACCTCCACTTGTATAGACCATATCATGGTCAGAATAACTCCATTCATACAGAAAACACTGATACTTTGTCTCAACATTGGATCTTTACTCCATGTATTATATCCTTGCATTTCATTTTCCTTTCCTAATTTAGTAAGTGTAACAGCAAAAAAGAAAAAAAAAGAATTAGATTAACCTCAAAATAGAGACAGATAGCAAAAGATGTGCAACTTTTCACTGAAGATGTTTAACAGAGATCTCAAAAATTTTTTTTTTAGCTCTTAGTTTGGATGTGGAGAAATTGGAATACCTGTACACATTTGGTGGGAATATAAAATGCGAAAAGTACTTTGCAAGACAATTTGGTAGCTCCTCAAAAAATTAAGACTAGAGTTATCATTATGACACAGCAAATTTTCTTCTGGATATAGACCCCCAAAGAACTGGAAGCAGGGACTCAAAGAAATATTTGTGTACCCATGTTCATAGCAGTGTTAATTCACAATAGTCAAAAGGTGGAGGCAAGCTGTGTCTATCAGTGGATGAGTGGATAAACAAAAAGTGGTCTGATCATACAATGGGTTATTCAGCCTTAAAAAGGGAATAAATTTTGCCATGCTGCAACATAGATGAACCATGAAGATATTGCGCTAAGTGAAATAAAAAGGCAAGTGATGTGTGATTCCACTTACATGGAATTCAAGTTCATAGAGAGAGAAAGTAGAAGGGTGTTTGTCAGGGGCTGGGTGCAAAAGGAATGGGGAGTTAGTGTTTGATGGATATAGAGTTTCAGTTTTGGAAAATGAGTTTTTTTTTTTTAAGATTTTATTTATTCATGAGAGACAGAGAGAGGGAGGGAGAGAGAGAGGCAGAGGGAAAAGCAGGCTCCTCACAGGGAGCCTGATATGGGACTTGAACCCGACCCCAGGATCATGCTCTGAGCCAAAGGCAGATGCTCCACCACTGAGCCACCCAGGCATCCTGGAAAATGAAGAGTTCTATGGATGGATGGTTGTGTGGCTGCACAATAATGTGAATGTGCTTAATGCCACTGAACTGGACATCTTAAATGTTTAAGATGGTAAATTTTGTATTATCCATATATTTTAGCACTAATAAAAAAAGGCTGAAAAATGTGCATTGGCTTTATCAACTTGGAGAATCATTGGTGAAAATGGTGAGAGCTGTTTCAGTCACATAGTGGCGGGGAAGCCAGGAGGCTTTGAATTCCCTCATTAGTTCTAACTCACGATACAACTACTCAGTTGAAGATCAAGTAGACATCTCAATCTTATCACAAAACCCAACTCTGTTTTCTCTCTACCATTCAAACGTCTTTTTTTTTTTTTCCCTCATCTTATTGGATAGATCTTGCATCTCCTCAGTTGCTCAGGCCAAAAAGCCTAGAACCCTTTCTCTCACACCCCAAATCCAAACCATCAGTGAATTCCATCAGTTCTATTTCAAACCACACACAGTTTAGCAGCATCTTACTATCTCCAGCACTTTAGGTCCAAGCCACCATATTCTCTCTTGGACTACTTCAGCAGGGAGTTGCCTCTATTCTTTCTACTCTATAGCCTCTTCACCGTATAAGAACCAGACAGACAATCTTTAGGAAATATAAATAAGATGATGTCACTTCTCTCTTCAGAAATTTCCAAAGGCGTTTCTTCTTGGAGTAAAAGCCAAAGACCTTATTTATAGCTAACAGTTCTTCCTGGAGCACGTTAGTCAACATGCCAAGAATGCTCCCTCTTAGGGACTGTGCTCTTGTTCTCTGTGCCTGACCCTGTTCTCTCAAGACGTTTTACAACTTTCTCTCTTCATGTGAGTTTCTGTTTTGAGAGACCTTTCCCAACTACCTGTGATATTTTTAAAACATGTCTGCAAATTCTCTGACATTCTTCCCGTCAAGAATTGAAGTCTTAAAAAAAAAAAAAAAGAAGTCTGATTCCTTTCCTCTTGAATATTGTCTGGCCTTGGTGACTCACTTTTAACAAATAAAATATGAAGTCAGTGATGCTGTGTTACTCATCAGACTACATCATGAAAAGCAGTACTTGGGATACTTGCCCTTGGGTTAGAACCATCATGCTGTGAGGAAGCCCATGTCACACAGACAGGCCACACATAGATACTCCAGCAATGACAGCCCTCACTGTGGTCCTCACTGACAGCTAACATCAACCGTTAGATATGTGAATGGGGAATCCTTCAAGATAACTGCAACCCAACCCTGTTTGTCTATAACTACATTATAGACTCTGAAGGAGCATTGCTGAGCTCAACTCAGTCACTCCCAGAAATATGAGAGATAAAATAAATGTTTGCTGTTATTTTTAAAAAACTGTTTTCACTAACATTTACTGAGTATCTACTAGTTATTACAGGCCTTTTATATACAAGAACTTGCTTAACCTCTGTAATAGCCCTGGTTAGATAAGCATTATTTATTTTTTTATTGTTTTATTATATTTTTATTTTCAGTAGGCTCCACACCCAACATAGGGCTTGAACTCTCGACCCTGAGATTAAGCATCATACATTTCATTGGCTGAGTCATCCAGGTGCCTGTTATTTTAAGCTACTAAGTTTGGGTGGTTTGTTTCTGCACAACAGCCACTTGAAGCACCACCCTGCTACAATTACACTCCTTATCAATTGCTAGTCCCCAACCTGGATATGTTTTTCTTTATAGTACTTGGAGCTTTCTGACATATTATATGTATATATATATATATATATATTTTTTTTTTTTTTCTATTCTTCTCCCCATGCCCTGGAACATCAGCAACATGAAAGTAGAAACTTTGTTTTTGTTTGCTGATATATTCCCAGGGCCTAGAATATTGTACTCAATACAGAGTTGTCATTTGAGCTCAAATTGTATGTGTTAAGTGAAAGTAGCTGTGGCCCTCTGATGTGGAAAAGGCATCCAGGGTGAACAAGAAGGTATTGATGTTAAAAGATTATATGTGACTTGAAAATGTTGTATAGGAAATATTTATTATTCTCATTATTCTTTTTCTTTTTTTTTCAAAGTTAGGGCTCTTTATTCAGACAGTAAAGCACAGCAAAGTGGGAGAGCTATGCTGTCTCCATGGCAACAGAAAGTCTCATAAATGTAAGGTCCTTGGCTTTTATCAGGCAGACTCTTCCTGGATCAGGAGAAACATATTTTAACTTGATGTATTCTCATTATTCTTGAAGATATTTCCACTTTACTACCAGTCGTACTTAATAATGCTATTTTTAAAATGTAGAAAATAAAACTATTTTGTTTTTTTTACTTCTTAAACACTTTATTTTTTTAAATTGAAACTAATGTTCTGGTATGTTCATGGGATTGGGTTTATGCTGGCAAGTCTGTGAGGGTGATTGATCAACTTTTCTTCACATAATTTTTACAGGTTTGAGGTGAGATTTTGCTATTACTGTGGTTTTATGATCAGAGACCCAGGAGAGCCTATATCCAGCCCTGCCAATCATCCCAACTCCTGAAGGCTCCCAAGGAAACAATATGCTCAAAGAACAATAGCAAACTTTGAGCCAGAGAGCCATGTTGTTAGTGTCTGAGTCACACCAGTTACCTCAATTGTGGACTCATTGGTCAAAGGTGAGCTGGAAAATAGTCTAGGCCTACTCACTTCCCAGTCTCAGCCCCAAATCTGAATTGAGGATCTCTGTGCTCAGCATGGTGTATAGAGGAAGAGGGGTGACTGGGCTCAAAATGGGGACTCCAAGCAGACTATGAATAGAAGAGGACTAACCAGGAGGAGGCAGAAGGAAGGAGGGTTCATCTCTGGTTGCTGGCCCTTTAGGGGACACTGCCCTTCATAAAATATGCACCAGTGAACTCTTCCGGCTCTGACCTGGTAGTTCTTTCTCCTTGGAGGAGGAGGGGGAGACATAAAAGTATTGGTTAAGACTAAGTCATGGAGTGAAAGGACTGAAGTGTTCTTTCTCCAGTGTATGATGCCATGTCATGGTCATCATCAGCATCTATTAGCAGGATACTTTTATTAAGTCATTATTCTAAACCCAGCACTGTGATAGAGTCTTCTGAAGATGAGTTTCTTTCTTTTTAAGATTTTATTTATTTATTCATTAGAGACACACAGAGAGATCGGCAGAGACATAGGCAGAGGGAGAAGCAGACTCCATGCAGGGAGCCAGATGTGGGACTTGATCCCGGGACTCTAGGATCACGCCCTGGGCCAAAGGCCGGTGCTAAACCTGCTGAGCCACTCAGGGATCCCTGAAGATGAGTTTCTTAAGATGAATAAGACCTTCTATAAAATCTAAAAAGAACCCAATCAATGTCCATGGTGGCCAAACTGTGGAAGGAGCCTCAGTGCCCATCGAAAGATGAATGGATAAAGAAGATGTGGTCTATATACACAATGGAATATTACTCAGCCATCAGAAACAACGAATACCCACCATTTGCTTTGACATGGATGGAACTGGAGGGTATTATGCTGAGTGAAGTAAGTCAATTGGAGAAGGACAATCATTATGTGGTTTCACTCATAAGGGGATTATAAAAAAAAATAGGGAAAGGGTGACAGAAAATGAGACTCCTAACTCTGGGAAATGAACAAGGGGTAGTGGAAGGGGAGGTGGGCGGGGGGATTGGGTGACCGGGTGACGGGCACTGAGGGGGTCACTTGACAGGATGAGCACTGGGTGTTATGTTGGCAAATTGAACTCCAATAAAAAAATATACAAAAAAAAAAAAGGACCCAACCATCCTGCTTGGAGTGGAGTTGTGGTGAACATGAATCATGCAAAGCCAGGTATGAAAAGGGTTGCACAGAGTTAGAATTATATGGCATTCCAGGGGAGAGAAAATTCTCTCTCTCTTAGCTGGGGAGATGTGAGATGGCTTCATGAAGGACATGGTATTTTATCTGATCTTGAAGGACACCTAGAATTTTGATAGAAATGGGCAAGTTGGGATCCCTGGGTGGCGCAGCGGTTTGGCGCCTGCCTTTGGCCCAGGGCACGATCCTGGAGACCCGGGATCGAATCCCACGTCGGGCTCCCTGCATGGAGCCTGCTTCTCCCTCTGCCTGTGTCTCTGCCTCTCTCTCTCTCTCTCTCTCTGTGTGACTATCATAAATAAATAAAAATTAAAAAAATTAAAAAAAAAAAGAAATGGGCAAGTTGGGCATGCTGGAACCACAAAAGTAGAGACTAAAAAAATAGTGTTTGGTAGAATGGTGAATTTAAGATGGACTGGGTCAAATGTCCAGTCACTATGGGGCCAGGACTAGTGACCAGTGGTTAGGACTTTCTGTGTAATGTTCTTTCAAGCTCTACCATACCCCTTGCTGCCTGCTTAGGTGTTCAGCTGAAGTATTGCTGCAGGCATTCCTGATGCAAGTACCTGGAGTATGGAACACCACCCAGCAGCATCCAAGGCCAAGAATGGGATAGCTTTGAGGACAATCAAATCTGTCCTCAGAACTAGATTCAACCCAGAATGTGGAGATGGTGGTTGAGGAAGTGGGGGTGTAGCACAGGAGTTTAGAAATTGGGATGCATGAGGGTTAAGGATTTGCGGAACTGGGGGTGCATGGGGCTCCCAGAGGGCATCCCTTTGGCACAGGCTATCAGCACATGCACAGATTCCTATGAGTTCACCTTTCTCACACGAGCCTTCTCCAGCAGTTCTGCAGATAAAGCTAATTTTCATCTGTTAAGTGTTTCTGTCTTTAAGGGAGAGTTTATGCCCCTCGGCAGTCTGTTGGGGGGCCAAGAAGGGACTTGCAAATTATTTATGGAGTGATGAGAGGACTCCCTGGCCATGGAGACCCAGGACAATGAGGTCTGTGTTCTTCCAGCCTTCTATATGTGGAGCCTGTCCCTGGCTCATCCCCTTCCCAGCACAAAAGTCCTGAGAGGGGTCTTTGCTGTCACAGCCCACAGGATAAAGTCTTCACTCCAAATAGTTTTCTTAGAGCTCCCTTCATGTCCTTGTTCCTCAGGCAGTAGATGAAGGGGTTCAGCATGGGTGTGACCACCATATACATCACTGAAGCCAGTGAATCCTTGTCAGCTAAGTGGGAGGATGAGGGATTCAGGTAGACCCCTGTGATGGTCCCATAGAAGAGGAGGACTACCGTGAGATGAGAGCCACAAGTGGAAAAGGCCTTTTGTTTGCTCTGGGCAGATGGGACTTTGAGCACAGCAGACACAATGCGGATGTAGGACACAAGAATGCTGAGAAAAGGAATGAGGACAATCAAGCCCCCCACCAGCAGAATCATGAGCTGGTTGAGCTGGGTGTTAGAACAGGAGAGCTGGAGCAGGGGAATGAGGTCACAAAAGAAGTAAGGGATGATGTTGCTGGCACAGAACTCCAGCCGAGCCATGAGGGCAGTGTGTAGCAGAGAGTGGAGATTGGCAATGAGCCAGGAGCTTCCCAGCATCAGGGCACAGATTTGCAGACTCATCATAGTGGAGTAGTGCAGGGGGTGGCAGATGGCCACGTAGCGGTCATAAGCCATTGCTGTCAGGAGAAAGTTGTCCATGTTGGCAAGCAAAATGCAGAAGTAGATCTGGGCTAAGCAGCCGCCATAAGAAATGGACTGGGTCTGCATCTGGATATTCACAAGCATCTTGGGGACAGTGGCAGAGATGAAGCAGAAATCCACCAGGGAAAGGTTGCTGAGGAAGAAGTACATAGGTGTGTGGAGGAGGGAGTCAGAGCCAATGGCCAGGATGATGAGCAAGTTCCCTGCTGCCCCAACCAGGTACATGACAAGGAAGAGCCCAAAGATCAACTCTTGCCTTTCAGGCTGGCTGGAGAGCCCTAGGAGGATGAACTCAGAGACACTCGTGTGGTTTTCTCCCTCCATGATTGGCTGGTCCTGCTGGGAGATCCAGAACAGGCACAGGCTATAAGGAATAGGGGATGGCACCCATGCCTCCCTCCTTCCCTCCTACAACCCCTTAACTCACATCTGGCCAACTCACATCTCTTTGTTCATTTGGTATAAACTCCAAAGAAGGCTCTCCACCTACCAAAGGAAAAGCTTTGACCAGGGAGTCTTATGGCCCTAACAGACCCAAAGTCAGGGTTTTAATTATTTCACTATTTTAATTATTTCACAAAATGCTGCTGATCTAAAATCTGCAGAGCCCCATCTGACATCCTTCTAAGGAGAATCCTTGTGACATATGGCCAGGTACTCAGTGGTACCAACAAACAAGGAGTGCTTTGGTTTTTTTGCCCTCCAAACTTATGTCATGCTCTCATCTTTTGATTTGAGCACTCAATGTTGTCTCACTAGTAAGCGAAAAACTATGGAAATACAGTTTCTTCTTACTCCCAATAAGATTGCCACCTGAAGGCCCTTTCTCTACAGAATTCTGGAACCACATGGTACATATATAGAACGAGAGGGTATTATTTGTACATACTTTGTCTTCCTTTGTTCCCCCAGTCACAGATGGCCTGGGGCTTAGGGGGCCCTGGCTGCCACTTGTCACCAGCTCTGGGTCACCTTGGTCCTGGTGATGATGATATGGATGGGGTATGTCAGAACAAACCTGGACAGAAG
Source organism: Canis lupus dingo (assembly GCF_003254725.2). Lineage (NCBI taxonomy): Eukaryota > Metazoa > Chordata > Mammalia > Carnivora > Canidae > Canis > Canis lupus. The sequence continues at coordinate 9,727,728 of NC_064248.1, read as the reverse complement.
AGCCTGCTGACTGGGACAGCTCAGCCAGCGCTTCCGTTTGGGTTTATCCCAGAAGGGATCTGCCTCTGGAGCTTAAGAGTTGCCCCTGCAGATAATAAAGAGAAACTGCAAGTGTAATATTGCCCACAGGAATGGAGTGGGCAAAAAGGAAACAATAGGACCCCACTAAACTAGAATTCATAATAGTTCAGTGTGATCTCAGCTGAAGTCTCATTAGATATAATGTCAATTATTTTCTACTGCTTCACAAGATATAGTTGGGATTTGGGTACTATAAGAACATAAATCACAAAAAGGGAAGGAGAGGGAGAAAGAACTTGACTCGGTGTGATGATGGAGATGGAGGAAGAGCTGATGGGGAAAAACAATCTGGAAAAGTCATGGGGCTGTGATTATGGCCAGGAACTAGACAGGGAGTGACAAGGGGAAAATCATCTTGGGAGGTTGCCTTTGTCCACCCCACCATTTTGCTGAGGTGGGGCTTGCTTGGAGGAAAGGACTTACCAGTGCAGGTGGGGAGGGTAAAGGAGTGATGGAGATTTTGACTATGCTGCAGATCCCAGTTGAGTTCTTGGCCTGTGTTTAGAACTATTCCTTGGTGTGGAAGATAAACGTGCTCCTTCAATTTCACTGCTTTGATTTCTCCAAAAGACTGAAAAGTGCCACCATGTGAACTTAGACTTGGAACATCTGTGTAAATAGGTCAAGGCTTCCTGGAATGGCCAGCACTGGGGCAGAGGAAGGGACATGTCGAGCAGGTGGAATGGGGCAGGGACATGGGGGGGAGAAGATCACCTGTACTGGGAGAGAGATATTCTGAGACTGGGAACTATGGTGTGTGTAGTGGCAAAAGCTCTATCCCTTCCTTGACTACTACCCCCTTCAAACCAAGGTGACACCACCCTCTTTTCCTTCCAATCCTCCACTTCCCCAAAGGTGTGGGAGAAGAAAAATATCTTGTTACTACCTGCCACTTTTTAGGGAAGTACTCTTCCCAAGTACTCCTCTTTGAAGAAAACTCAAGCTAAGAGATCTAACTTAAAATGAAAAGGATCTTTCTCCTACCTCCTGGATCATTCCTGTCAGCATGAAAACATCACTCAATTTTAAAAATCCACCCTTGACCCACTTTCACTTTCCCCTCTGGCTTTCAGCTTACTTCTCTATTTCCCCTTTCCACAAAAGTCCTCAAACTGTGGCCAGTATCCATATCCCCATTCCCTTCCTCCCTTTTGCTCATGAAACCCCTTTCTCATGCTTCCCCACAATCCATGTAACTTCCCTAGTCAAGGCCACCATTGCCACATCTGAGGTTGGGTCTCAGGCTCCATCTTACTAAGACCAACAAGCTCTATTTGGCAGGGTTGGTCACTCCCACCTTCTGAAAACATGTTCCTCACTGGGTTTCAAAGTACAGTTTTGTCATGGCACCTCTCCTGCCTCAGTGGTTTCTTGCTCTTGGGTCCTCCTCATTCTTCTGACCTATTCTTTCTATCTATCTATCTATCTATCTATCTATCTATCTATCTATCTATCTATCATCTATCTATCATCTATCACCTATCTATCTACCTACCTACCTATCATCTATCATCTATCATTCTGTTTCTCTAGCATATAAGCTCATGAAGGCAGAAGCTTTATTTTTATATGTCACTATATCCCCAGTTTCTAGAACCATACCTGGAGTAAAGGAGACAGACACTCAATGTTTTTATGTGTTCTTGAATGAAGGGATAACTGTTTTTAATGTTCCCCTTGTGACCATATGTCTTTGAGATTGAGTGAGACCTTACAGATAGTCCTCCTTCACCTGATACCAACCTCGTGTCTCCCAAATGTCACTCATATTTACTTATCATCTGTATTATTGTTTCATTAGTATTGTTTTGTTAATTGAAATTCATTTGTTAAAGATGGAAATTTGTACTTCACAATACATAAAAAAATAGTATTACTTACTGAGTTTTAGCTAGCTGCCATTACCTGCAGAGAGTTCTTAGTCTGAAACCTCCTTGGTTAAAAAAAAGGAGACTGTAAAGTCCTAGGGAGGATTTAGGAAAATAGCACCTGAGGATTTCTCTGAGAGGTAGTCAGAAGGATTGAGGGAGAATTCAAAAAGGAATCACTTTCTTATCGTGTGTTTTGATGCTGCTTGTCTCTTTGTAAACCACCTAATGCCACCACTTAGACCCCTGGAGGTACAGGCTGCACAATGCAGGACACATTGCACTAAGTCATACATACCAGGATTCAGACACCTATTTGTTTAGGTCTGATCCATGGGCAGCCAGCACACAGACTGGCCTTGTGTTTTGCTTCAGCGGCACTCCTGCATCTCTGTCTGGTGACCACCACAACTCTGGGGTTTGTGTTGGATGGAATACTGGACCTGTTTTATGAGAGTCCAAGGTATGGATAAAATGCTTGTCTTTGACTTTGGAGTTCTCATGTTTAATTTTATCCATGATTGAGCCATAATTTAGCTCTGCTTAAATAATTTAGAAAAGAAAACAACAAGTTAAAATATAGATAATAAAACTAAAAACAAATGATGTAGAAAGAAAAATAATTTAAGCAGAAATCTGATAATTGATTCTTTGAAAAAAGAGTCATTAAGCAATAACAGCTTTGATAAACAAATGAGAATGAGGTTAGGATTTGGAAAATTTAATAGCTAGTACAAAAGATTAATATTTGAGTTGACTATAATTTTCAGCTAGAGGTTAATACATCTTATCAAATGAAATAGATGACTACTTACAAATATACATAATACCCCCAAAGATGCAAAAAGAATTAGAGAGCATGAATATAACACTAACAGAAAGGAATGCAAAGTTACAAAAGTTTCTAATGGACCATTTAATTTTTTTAAAAAAGATTTTATTTATTTATTCATGAAAGACAGAGAGAGAGAGGCAGAGACACAGGCAGAGGGAGAAGGAGGCTCCCTGCAGGGAGCCCGAAAGCATTTAATTTCAATGAAGAAAATATTCCAACTCTCTAAGAACCAATTAACTCAGTAATAAAAAGTATAAAAATAGAAAGTTATGACGTAGTAATAATCTATAAAATGAATTAATAATATCTGTGTACAGGGGTTGTTACAAGCATTAAATGGGGAAATACCCATAAGGTGCATAGAACAGTGCCTTGCACACAGTTGGCACCCACTTCACTTGGCTATTATTACTCTGTTATTATTCTTCAATTCATTTTTAGAGGCAAATATGATTTTAAACTCACATTAAACAAAGATAATGGAAAGAATATTTTAGACCAATTTTGTTGGTAGACATAGATGCAAATGCCCCAAAGAAAAAATGTGTAAGCCAAGAAAACCACACATTAAAAGAATTATCCATTAGACTCAAGGAAATCCATTAACCTAGTTTACTACAAATAAAATACCAACTAGTGTAATGAGATAAAAATAAATGTATCAAAACCTTATAGATTAGAGCTCTGAAAACAGGAGTTGTGCTTTTTTCTTAACATGATAAACAGGGGCACCTGGGTGGCTCAGCAGTTGAGCATCTGCCTTTAGCTCAGGGTGTGATCCTGGTCCAGGGATGGAGTCCCACAACTGGCTCCCTGCAGGGAGCCTGCTTTTCCCTCTGCCTATGTCTCTGCCTCTCCCCGTGTCTCTCATGAATAAATAAATAAAATCTTTAAAAAATATGATAAGCAGGGTATTTAAAATCAAGAGTCAATATGTTTATTGAAGACTTATACTTTTTCCATAAAAAGAAGAACAAAATATGAGTATTCTCTATTTTCATTCCTTGCTTAATATCTTGCTAGAAATGCTGGGGATAGCTATCTGAAAAGAAAAAAGAAATAAAAACATAACTTTTTGCAAAATATCTATCATAGCTAAACTATTAAAATAAGTGCAATCACTGCTAAAAATAGCTGAGCAAAGTTGCAGAATGTCACACAAAAATTAGTAAATTGCTTACTGATGGATCAATAGTAAATAATTAGCAAGAAAAAGAATAAAAGAAAAAAAGCAATGAAAATGGTTATTTCATTCCCACTAATGATGAAATTGGGTATTTGGATTTTATTTTTTATTTTTTTTAAGATTTTATTCATGAGAGATAGAGAGAGAGAGAGAGAGGCAGAGACACAGGCAAAGGGAGAAACAGGCTCCATGCAAGGAGCCTGACGTGGGACTCGAAACTGGGTCTCCGGGATCACGCCCTGGGCTGAAGGTGGCGCTAAACTGCTGAGCCACCAGGCTGCCCAAGTATTTGAATTTTAATTCAGCTTAGGAAATAAGATATTTGTTCAAAGGAAATTATAATGAGTAAAGTAAGGGAACATATAAAATAGAAATATGTTTTAATTGAAAGGTTTAATTAATTCATTAATTCTTGCTTCCAAGTAAGTAGATAGATATGTTATTAATAATATATAAATACATCCCCAATAGGAGACACTGTACCAAGTACTTAAACATTAGTTTTAAAATTCTACCCCAAAGTCTAGCTTTGCAACTATGATATATCAATGCAATGGAATATTATACAGATATAAAAAGGGAAAATGTATTGATTTCTGGTTATTTGTCTATGGCATAGACTTTAAGAGCAGAACATAAGATAGCATGTACATATAGATGACATGTACATCTACCAACAAAAATAAGATGTTAATTTGGAATGTGATGGGAACAATTTGAGGTATAATTTCTGCTAGTTTTTTCCCTGCTAAGTTGCTTATGTTAAACATGATGTAAGAATTAGGCCATTGTAGGCAGTCATCTGCTCTGCTTCTGAGCTTTTCTGAGCACCAACAAACATTTTCAGATATCTCTGCCAAGGATGAGCATTAGAAGGTGTTGGAATTACTGGATAGGCCTTCATAGTCGGGAATGAGGGCAGGACTGAGAGGTTATCCTGGAATCCAGTGCTGTGTGAGTTTAGGAAGTTTGTAAAGTGATGGGATTGGATTCCTGTATGGTTTCCAAGGTCCCTTATAGGTCCCTGATACTGCTTGTCTTTGAGAATTGGAAGAGTAGATGTCATTAGGCTTACATATTTTGGGGCATTGAGAGGGGTGTCTTCTTCTCCCCCACATTATCACTGACCTGTTCAGTTGATCTGATTTCTGCCAATCCCACCCAAGGAAGCTGCCTCCTCCTGAGTTGCTCCTCCTTGCTAAGGAGGGGCAGATGGTTCATCAGCAGCCTAGAGCCAGGGACTCAAGCCTGGACCCCATTGGAAACAAGATGCAAAGCAAGTGTGTGGGTTCCACACAGGGCAGGACGAGCAAGGAGGCAGAGAGAGCAGGGCTCATTCCCTGATTCTTGGGCCAAGGAAAGATGTGTGGGGTTCACACTTGAATTATTTGCAGGCTGCTCTTGGCCTCTAGGGAGCAGTACTCAGTGGGCATTGTTAAATATAAATGTACAGTAATTGCCTTGAGTCTGGCTGGGCCCAATTCTCCTGGACTCCAGACACATCATCTCCTTAGGGTTTTTCTACTGGAAAGTTATTACTTCAAGTGGTTTAATTTGTTACTTTTGTCTACATGGAAAGTCTTACCATTTTCTTACTTTTTATCTTCAGTCCAGGAAATTCATACTGTTTATTCAATCAGATCAGAACTCAGTGTTCATACTAATAGTCATTAAAAAAATTGTGATGAAATGCATACAATATCAAATTTACCATTTTAATCATTGTTTATTGTGCGTTTCAGTAGTGTTAAGTACATTCATATTGTGTATAACTAACCTCCAGAATTCTTTTCACCTTCCCAAACTGAACCCTGTACCCATGAAACAACTCCCCATTCTTCCATCTCCCCAGCCTCCTAGCAACCACCACCGTATTTTCTGTCTTACACTAGGTACCTCATATAAGTAGAATCATATAGTATGTGTCGTTTTGTGACTGGCTTATTTTACTTAGCCTAATCTCCCCTAGGTCCATCAATGTTGCAGCAGGTGTCAGGATTTCCTTCCATTTAAGGTTGAATGATATTTTGCCATATAGAGATAGTTCATTTTTTAAAAAATATTTTATTTATTTATTGATGAGAGACACAGAGAGAGGCAGAGATACAGGCAGAGAGAGAAACAGGCTCCCTGTGGGGAGCCCACTTTGGGACTTGATCCCAGGACCCCAGGATCACGTGCCCAGAGCTGAAGGCAGATGCTCAACCACTGGGCCACCCATGCATCCCAGTCCATTTTCTTCTTTTATCTGTTGGTGAGACATTTAGATTGCTTCTATTCTTTGGTTATTGTGAATAATACCACTACAAACATGGGTGTACAAATATCTCCTTGAGATTCTACTTTCAGTTCTTATCAGTAAATATTCAGAAATGGAATATCTGGATCATGTGGTAGGTAGTATGATTCTTAATTTTTTTTTAGGAACCTCCATACTATTCTCCATAGTGGATACACCATTTCACAATTCCCAGCAGTGCACAAAGGCTCCACTTTCTTTACATCTTCATCAACACTATTTTATGTTTTTACTTGCTAATATTTATCAGGAACACAGAAGAATGGGCAGAGGGAACATCAATAACTATAAAACACACGTGAGACATTGAGAGAGTCACAGACAACAGTGTCGGCAAGTATATGCAAGCATGGGAGGGGCACTGTGACCTGGATGCTTATACATATGAATTTATGGTCCAGGGCCTAAAACTGTCCTGCCAGATGGAACTCAGGCACCAGCAAACGGTAGAAACACTTTTGTCTTCTAAGGGCCTTCTTGACCATGATAATTGAAACTTTTGTAATTATTTTGTGCAACTGGGAGAGAGGTAGAATGGATACTGTTTTATATATGTATGTATGTGTGTCTGTGTATGTATGTGTATATATGTATATGTATACATGTATGTGTGTATATGTATATATAGGTATGTATGTGTGGGTATATGTATATATGCATGTATGTGTGTATATATGTATGTATATGTGTGTATACGTATATAAATAGTAGTAGCCATCCTAATGGATATGAGTTTTTTTTTAAAGATTTTATTTATTTATTCATGAGAGACAGAAAGAGGCAGAGACACAGGCAGAGGGAGAAGCAGGTCCCATGCAGGGAGCCCAATGTGGGACTCAATCCCAGGACCCCAGGATCATGCCCTGAGTGAAAGGCAGATGCTCAACTGCTGAGCCACCCTGGCGTCCTTGGATATGAGGTTTTGACTTGTATTTCCTGAATGATTAGTGCTTTGAACATTTTTATATGTGATTGTTGGTCACTTGTATATCTTTGGAGAAATGTCTATTCATATCCTTTGCCAATTTTTTGATAAGGTCTTTGTTTTATTATTAAGTTGTAGGAGTTCCTTATAGATTCTGGATATTAAGCCCTCATAAATAAATATTTTCTCCTATTCCATAAGTTATTTTTCACTCTGTTCATTGTGTCATTTGATATACAAGAGTTTTAAATTTTGGTATTCATATTATCTATTTTTTCTTTTGTTTTATTTGCTTTGGGTGTCATATGTAAGAAATCACTGCCAAATCCAATAGCATGAAGGTTTTACCTTATGTTTTCTTTTAAGAGTATTGTTTTTAATGAGAAAATACTCCGCATCACTTGCCATCAGGGAAATACAAATCAAAACCACAATGAGATACCACCTCACACCAGTGAGAATGGTGAAAATTACAAGACAAGAAACAACAAATGTTGGAGAGGATGTAGAGAAAGGGGAACGTTCTTGCACTGTTGGTGGAAATGTGAACTGGTACAGCCACTCTGGAAAACTGTGTGGAGGTTCCTCAAAGAGTTAAAAATAGAGCCACCCTACGACCCAGCAATTGCATTGCTGGTGCAATCTTTTTACCCCAAAGATACAGATGCAGTGAAATGGCAGAACACCTGCACACCAATGTTTATAGCAGCAATGTCCACAATAGCCAAACTGTGGAAGGAGCCTCAGTGTCCATCGAAAGATGAATGGATAAAGAAGCTGTGGTCTATATATACAGTGGAATATTACTCAGCCATTAGAAAAAATGCATACCCATCATTTGCTTCAACATGGATAGAACTGGAGATTATTATGCTGAATGAAGTAAGTCAATCAAAGAAGGACAAACATTATATGGTTTCATTCATTCGGGGAATATAAAAAATAGTGAAAGGTATTAAAGGAGAAAGGAGAGAAAACGAGTGGGAAATATTAGAAAGGGAGACAGAACATGAGAGACTCCTAACTCTGGGAAACGAACAAGGGGTAGTAGAAGGGGAGATGGGTGGGAGGATGGGGTAACTGGGTGACAGGCACTGAGGGGCACTTGACGGGATGAGCACTGGGTGTTATATATTGGCAAATTGAATTCCAATAAAAAATATAAAAAAAGAATTTTGTTTTTAAATTATTTTTAAAAATTTATTTATTTTAGAGGGGCAGGAAGGCAGAGGGGGAAGGGAGAGGGACAAGCAGCCTCTGCTGAGTGTGGAGCCAGGCTCCTGGATCCTACAACCCTGAGATCATGATCTGAGTTGAAATCAAGAGTTGGCCACCCAATCAACTGAGCTACCCAGGCTCCCCTTCTTCTAAGAGTTTTATAGCTTTAGCTCTTACATTTAGGTCTTTGACCCATTTTCAGTGAATTTTTGTATGTGGTAAAGTGAGGATCAAACTTTATTATTTTGCATGTGGATATTCCATATTCCCAGAATTATTTGTTGAAAAGACTGTTCTTTCCCCATTGAATGGTTTTGGTACCATTGTCAAAAATCATTTGACCATATACATGAAGGTTAGTTTTAGGGCTTTTTATTCTGTTCCATTGGTCTGTCTTTCTTTATGCCAGTACTATACTGTTTTGATTATCGTAGCTTTGTAGTAAGCTTTGAAATAAAAAAGTATGAGACCTTTAACTTTTGTCTTCTTTTTTCAAGATTGTTTTGGCTATTCAGATTCTCTTGAGATTTCATATAAGTTTGAGGATAGCTTTTGCTATTTCTAAAAAAAAATGCCACTTGCGTTGATAGAAATTGCATTAAATCTATAGATTGCTTTGGATAATATTGACATCTTAACAATAAGTTTCCCAGTCCATGAATATGGGGGTCTTTTATTTATTGGTGTTTTTTTAAATTTAATTTCTTTTTAGCAGCTTTTGGTGGTTTTTAGTGTGTAAGTTTTTTGCCTCCTTGGTTGGTTTTATTCCTAGAATTTTATTCTTTTTTCTTTTTAAAAGATTTTATTTATTTATTCATGAGAGACACAGAGAGAGGCAGAGACATAGAGAGAGGGAGAAGCAGGCTCCTCATGGGGATCCTGATGCGGGACTTGATCCTAGGACCCTGGGATCATGCCCTGAACTGAAGGCAGATGCTCAACCACTGAGCCACCCAGGTGTCCTTTTTCTTTCTTTCTTTCTTTTCTTTCTTTCTTTCTTTCTTTCTTTCTTTCTTTCTTTCTTTCTTTCTTTCTTTCTTTCTTTCTTTCTTTCTTTCTTTTCTTTCTCTTTCTTTCTTTCTTTCTTTCTTTCTTTCTTTCTTTCTTCTCTTTCTTTCTTTCTTTCTTTCTTTCTTTCTTTCTTTCTTTCTTCTTTCTTTCTTCTCTTTCTTCTTTCTTTCAGATTTTATTAATTTATTTATTCACGAGAGACACAGAGAGAAAGGCAGAGAGACCGATTGAGGAAGAAACAGACTCCTCACAGGGAGCCCGATGTGGGACTCGATCCCTGGACGGGGATGACGCCCTGAGCCAAAGGCAGACAACCGCTGAACCACCCAGGTGTCCCCCTATTCTTTTTTTGAGAGATTTATTTATTTATCTATATATTTTTTTAAAGATTTATTTATTTATTTATTTATTTATTTATTTATTTATTTATTTATTTATTTTAGACAGAGAGAGAGAGAGAGAGAGAGAGAGAGAGGCAGAGACACAGGCAGAGGGAGAAGCAGGCTCCATGCAGGGAACCCCACGCGGGACTCAATTCTGGGACTCCAGGATCTCGCCCTGGGCCAAAAGGCAGGCTCCAAACCACTGAGCCACCCAGGGATCCCCGAGATTTATTTATGTATCTTACAGAGAGAGAGTGCACATGCACAAGTAGGGGGAGAGGTAGAGGAAGAGGGGAGAGAAAATCTCAAGTAGACTCCTCACTGAATACGGAGCCTGACTTGATCTCATAACTCAGATCATGACCTGAACCTAAATCAAGAGTTAGTTGCTTAACTGTCTGAGCTACCCAGTTACCTCTATTTTATTTTTTTGATGCTATTGTAAATGAAATTGCTTTCTTAATTCTTAGTTTCCTTTTTTGGACTATTCATTGTTTTTTTTTTAATACTTTTTTCTTTCTTTCTTTATTTATGATAGTCACAGAGAAAGAGAGAGAGAGAGAGAGAGAGAGGCAGAGACACAGGCAGAGAGAGAAGCAGGCTCCATGCACCGGGAGCCCGACGTGGGACTCGATCCCGGGTCTCCAGGATCGCACCCTGGGCCAAAGGCAGGCGCCAAACCGCTGCGCCACCCAGGGATCCCCTGGACTATTCATTGTTAATGTGCACAAACATAGCTGATTTTTGCATGTTGATTTTGTATCTTTCAATTTTGCTAAATTTGTTTATTCTAATATTTTGCGTGTGTTATCTTTAGGTTTTACAACATATAATATCCTTTTGCCTGTGAACAGAGGGAATTTTATTTTTTCCTTTCCAATTTGGATGCCTTTAATTTCTTGCCTAATTGCTCTGGCTACTAGGACCTCCACTATAAAGTTGACAACCTTGCCTCATTCCAGATCTTGCAGGAAAAGCTTTCAGCTTTACACTATTAAATATCTTAGCTGTGAACTTGTCATGTATGGTTTTTACTATGCTGAGCTATATTTTTTCTGTACTTAATTTGTTGATAGTTTTTATCATGAAAGGATGTTGAATTTTGTCAAATGCTCTTTCTGCATCTATTGAGATGATCAAGTGATTATTTTCCCCTTCCTTTTGTTACTATTATGTATCACACTGATCAATTTGCATTTATTGAACCATGCTTGCATCCCAGGGATTAAATTCCACCTGATCATGTCATAATCCCTTCAATATGCTCTTGAATTCAGTTTGCTAGTACGTTGTTGAGAATTTTTATACCTATGTTCATCAGGGATATTGGCTTGTAATTTTCTTTTCTTGTAGTGTCTGGCTTTGATACTGGAGCAATGCTGGCCCCATAAAATGAGTTTTAAAGTGTACCCTCCTCTTCATCTTTTGGGGGAAAGTTTTAGGAGGATTGACATTAATTTCTCCTTAAACATTTGGTAGAGTTCACCAGTGAAGCAATCTGGTCCTGGACTTTTCTTTGCTGAGAGATTTTTTATTACTGATTCAGTCTCCTTATTAGTTATAGGTCTGTTCACATTTTCTTTTTCTTCATGATTCATTCTTGGTAGATTGTATAGTTACAGGAATTTATTCATTTTTTTCTAGGTTATCCAATTTATTGGTATATATAATGATTCATAGTAGTCTCTTATGAACCTTTGCATTTCTGTGGTATCGTTTGTGATATCTATTTCATTTATGATTTTATTTTTTGAGACTTTCTCCTTGTTGTCTTGCTAAAGATTTGTCAATTTTGGTTATTTTTTAAAAAAAACCAGTTCTTAGTTTGTTGATTTGTCTCTGTTGTCCTTTCAGTCTCCGTTTCATTTAATTTTGCTTTTACCTTTGTTATTTCCTTCATTCTGCAAACGTTGGGCTTAATTTGTTGTTTTCTCCTTCCTTGAGGCATAAAGTTAGGTTGTTTATCTGTGATTTTTTATCTATTTATTCATGAGAGACACAGGGAGAGGCAGTGACAGGCAGAGGGAGAAGCAGGCTCCTAGCAGGGAGCCTGATGCCCAGGATCATGCCCTGAGCTGAAGGCACACGCTCAACTGCTGAGCCCCCAGGCATCTCTATTTGTGATTTTCTTAGTGCAGACTTAGTTTATATTGCTATAAACTGCCCTATTATTACTGCTTTTGCAGCATCCCATAAGTTTTAGCATGTTATGTTTTCTATTTACATTTGTCTCAAGATGTTTTTTGATTTCTCTCATGATTTCTTCTTTGACCCATTGATTGTATAGGAAAGTATGTTTAATTTCCATATATATGTGAATTTTCCAGGTTTCCTTCTATTATTGATTTTTACTTTCATGTCATTGTGGGTGTAAAAAATGCTTGATATGACTTCAGTATTCTTAGATTCGTTAAGATTTGTTTTGTGATCTAACATATGATCTATTCTGGAGAATGTTCTGTGTGCACTTCTACTACTGTTGAATGGAATGTTCAGCATATGTCTTTTTTTTTAAGATTTTATTTGTTCATGAGAGACACAGAGAGAGAGGCAGAGACAGACATAGGCAGAGGGAGAAGCAGGCTCCCTGCGGGGAGCCTGATGTGGACTTGATCCCAGGACACTGAGATCATGACCTGAGCCAAAGGCAGACGCTCAACCTCTGAGCCACTCAGGCATCCCGCATGGCTTATTTTTTTTTTTTTTTTATCCATTTAACCTCTATGTCTTTTGATTTGGGAACATAATCCATTTACACTTAAGTTAGTTATTAATAGGTAGGGATTTACTATTGTCATTTTGTTGACTATTATCTGGGTATTACATAGATCCTTTGTTCCTCTCTTGCTATCTTCCTTTGTGATTTGGTGATTTTCTATAGTGGTGTGTTTTGATTTCTTTCTCTTTATCTTTTGTGTGTCTACTGTAGATTTTTGCTCTGTAGTTAAGCTTGCATAAAACATGAAGCTTGCATAAAACATCTTATAGTTATAAAGGTCTATTTTAAGCAGCTAACAATTTCTATTGCATATAAAAACTATACTCTTTTTCTTTCACACATTTTATGTTTTTTTAAAAGATTTTTATTTATTTATTTGATAGAGAGAGTTAGAGAGAGAGAGAGAGAGAATCACAAGCAGGGGAAACAGCAGGCAGAGGGAGAAGGAGAAGCAGGCTCCACGCTGAGCAAGGAGCCCAGTGTGGGGCTTCATCCCAGGATCCTGGGATCATGACCCAAGCTGAAGGCAGATGCTTAACTGACTGAGCCACCCAGACACCCTACATTTTATGTTTTATATCACAGTTATTGTATTTTTATATTGTGTATACATCAATGCATTATTGTAGCTATGCTTCTTTTTAATACTTCTGACTTTTTTTTTTTTGAGAAAGAGAGAGAGAGAGAAAGAGGGAGCAGAGTGGGAAAGGGCAGAGGGAGAGGGAGAAAGAGAATCTTAAGCTGGCTCCACGCCAGCCTGGAGCCCAGACATGAGGCTTGATTTCATGACCCTGAGATCATGACCGGAGCCAAAATCAAGAATTGGATGCTTAACCAACTGAGCCACCCAGGTGCCCTAATAAATTTGCCTTTTAACATTTATGTTAGGGTGAAGGAAGTGATTTACATCCATCATTACAATATTCGTGGGTTTTTTTTTTTTTTTTTTGAAGGGGAGAGAGAAAGCACACAGGGGAGGGAGGGGCAGAAGAAGAGGGAGAGAGAGAATCTTTTTTAAAAAAGATTTTATTTTTTTAATTTAGAGAGAGAGAGAAAGAGAGAGCGAGCAGGGGGAGGGAGAGAAATAATATCAAGCAGACCCCACCCTGAACATGGAGCTCCACACATGGCTCAATCTTACAACCCCAAAATTATGACCTGAGCCAAAACCAAGAGTTAAATGCCCAGCTGACTGAGCCACCCAGGCACCCCAAGAGAATCTTAAGTAGGTTCCACACCCAGTGTGGACCTTGACTTGGGGCTCTATCTCATGACCTTGAGTTGAAATCAAGAATTGGATACTTAACCAACTGAGCCACCAAGGCATCCTCATTATTTGTATATTCTGAATTTGACTGTATACTTTCCTTCAACAGTGAGTTTAAACCTTCCTATGTTTTCCGGTTACCAATTAACATCCTTTCATTTTGGCTTGAAGAAGTCACTTTAGCGTTTCCTCAAAAACAAGTCTAGTGGTAATGAATTCCCTCAGCTTTTGTTTGGGAAAGTCCTTATATTTTCTTCTTTTCTAAAGGACAGCTTTGCCAGGTGAGGAATTTTTTTAAAAGGATTTTATTTATTTATGAGAGAGATTGTGTCTAATATGGGGATGACCACATGGCCACCATGGAACAGGGGACTGGAATGCATAAGGATAGTGACTCTAGGTTCAGGGGCACTGGATGGTCCACAGTGGTGATGGCTCTGTTGCTCAGATGCTGGCACCTGCAGAACAGCAACAGAGGTAGAGTTTGGAGTGCAGATGCTCAGAGAATGACAGTGGCTATGGAGTCCTGGCATTGGCTAGCCCACAATGGCAATGGCTCTGTTGCATGAAATGTGAATGCATACCAAGTGGCCACAGAGGCAGGGTGTAGAGTATGGTTGTGTGTGTAGCAATAATGGCTCTAGGGTTTGGGGTCCTGGCTAGCCCATAGGAGTCATGTCTCCGGTGCCTGAGACATGGATGCATATGGAGCATATGGAGCAGTCATGGATCTGGGATTGGGAGAGCACATGCAGAGTGGCTATGGAATCAGGGTCTGAAGTGGGGGCACAGGCAGAGCATCCAGGGCTCTGGAGTCTGGGGCATGCATGAGGTTTAGGGAAGCTGGAAGCTCTGGTACTAAGGTGGCATAATAGCAACTCCTGGGGGATGTACAGCAACATGTCCCTTTTTGGGGGGTTCTTTTGTTGCAATGGCCGTTATTTACCACAGTGTCAAAAATTTCCTGTGACTCCTGCAAAGCAAGTCACTGGGGTCTGTGCCAATGAACACTATGGAATCTTCCACTAAGAAAGCTGTGAGGGAGTCTGCAGTTTTTGAATTAAAGTCTATTTTGTGTGATATCAGTATAGCTACCTGTGTTCTCTTTTGGTTATCATTTTCATGGAATATCTTTCTGCATCTTTTAACTTTTGACCTATGCATGTCATTAGATCTAAAGTGAATCTTTTATTGGGGGCACCTTGGTGGCTCTGTTGGTTAAGCATCCAACTCCTTATCTTAGCTCAGGTGTTGATCTTAGGGTTGTGAGTTCAAATCCTGTGTTAGGCTTTATGCTAGGCATGGAGCCTACTTAAAAAAAAAAGTAAAATGAATCTTTTGGAACACCTGGCTGTCTTAGTTGGTGGAACATGTGACTTGATCTCAGGGTTATAAGTTCAAGCCCCAAGTTGGTTGTAGAAATTATTTAAAAAAAATAAACTTAAAAAGAAATAAAGTGAATCTTTTTTTAAGAGGTGGGGAGAGAGAAAGGGGAAGGGGCAGATGGAGAGGGAGAGAGGATCTTAAGCAGGTTCCATGCCCAGCATAGACACTGATGGAGGGTTCAGTCTCACAACCCTGAGATCATGACCTGAGCCAAAATCAAGTCTTGGACACATAACTTACTTAGCCACCCAGGCACCCCTAAAGTGAATGTTCTATAGACACAATATCATTTGATTCTGTTTCTAACAATCTCTTTTGATTGAATAGCTTAATTTTTATTTATATTTATATTTATTATTATTAAATATTTATTTATATTTAAAGTAATTACTGATAGGGAAGGACTTGCTATTATCACTTTGATAATTATTTTCTGTATGTCATACAGCCTTTTTGTCCCTCATTTCCTACTTTACCACCTTCTTTTGTGTTTGGTTAGGTTTTTGTGGTGACATGTTTTGATTCCCTTCTCATTTGCTGTTGTGTATATTTTATAGATATTTTCTTTGTGGTCCCCCTGTGGATTACATAAAACATCCGAAAGTTATAACAATCTATTTTAAACTTAACTTCAATCACATGAAAAGAACTTTATTCCTTTACACTTCCACACTCCGCCCCCATTTTCTGTTATTGATGTTGTAAATTGCATCCTTATATATTGTGTACCCATTAATATAGATTTATAGCTCTTTTTTATGCTCTTGTCTTTTAAATCCTATAATAACAATAAAAAATAGAGTTACAAGCCAAAATTACCATAATACATGTGTTTATATTTGTTCATATATTTATCTTTACTGGAGAACTATATAGTATGTATGGTTTTTGAATTACTGTGTAGCAAAAAAAAAAGAAAGAAGAGAAAAGAAAAATCCATTTCTACTAGCTTATTAGAGTACTAAGGGAATGTTACACACTTCTAGTCTCATTCTTTTTTTTTTTTAAAGATTTTAAATTTATTTATTCATGAAAGATGCACAGAGAGAAGCAGAGACACAGGCAGAGGGAGAATCAGGTTCCCTGTGGGGAGCCTGATGTGGGACTCAATCCCAGGACCCTGGGATCATGACCTGAGCCAAAAGTGGATGCTCAGACACTGAGCTACCCAAGTGTCCCTCCTGGTCTCCTCTGTGAGAGGTATTTGAAAAATTCTGGCTTTTGTCATTGCTAAAGTAACTTCACCAGCACTGGGGTTTGTTGAATTAAGCCCCATAGTCCCGTAGATAATTTAATGGGTATGAGCCTATTATGTTTCAGTCAACTTCCATAGGGCTTTTTCTCAGGTGAATATAATTTCTGGGTGTGCACATAACAGCCTTTTAAGTTCTACTTTAATGTATATGTTCTGAGAGAATTGAAACTGTCAAAGAAATCTTGACTTTGAGTGGCAGGCACTAGAGTTGTTGCATAAGTGTGTTTCTGTGGTGAGCTGTGTTCATATTCTCAACCCGCTTGTACTAGTCTGATTATAATCTGAACTTCTTAAAGTTCGTGTGCCAAGTAGAGGTCATTGTTTAATATTCAACAACGATTATGCCAGCAAAGCAGTGCTGTGGGAAAACATCAGATATGTGTTGTAATTGGTGACTTGATTTGAGTTGCAACATACTCTATCTAGCTATTGATTTCAGCCACCACTCCTCCATCTATTTCTGTCTTCTAGGTCTGCAACCTTGGATATTTAGAACTCAGCTCATAGAATCCTAGTATGTGGGTACTGAGAACATATAGTACAACCTTCTTATGTAATGGACAATGAGTTGAGAGTGAAAGGATTTTGACCACGGTCAAGTGAGTGAATGACAGATTGGAGTGGGACCTTGGGTCTAGGCTCCCATGACTTCTCCCCAACAATACTGTTCCAATTGTCCCTTCATTTCCTCCATAATGTCTGCCTGGTCTGACCTGGCTGTTTCCTGCTTTCCACTCTCTGCCTTCTTTAATGCCCTTGTTTGTAGGTCACTTTGTAACCCAGAGATGCTCGGTGGCCCTTGACTACATTCTTGGAAGAAATTCTAAGCCACAATTTACAAAGGTGTTCTGGGTGAAGCCAATGGGAAGCCTGGGCCTTGTCCGCTTGGCATCATTGTCTTCTTACATCAGTTTTCTGCCTCCATAGGTAGCCCCTGTTTGAAAAGGGCCGTTCCAGGAGGTCAGAGTTGACCTTTGGCTGATTTTAGAGTGCTCACTCAAGCCAATATCCAGTTCTTTCCTTCCCATTCTTTTTTCATCCTTTAGACATGTCCTCTGTTACAACCCAGGAATTCTGTGTGTTGTATCCCTGTGGGGATTTTGCTTTCCAGAACTATGCCAGACTCCATGGAGAGAGCTGCAAGCCCTTGGGAGTGGCCTGTAGAAGCTCTGGAACAGGCAGTATTAGCAGTTGGCAGGCCAGGAGAGAATGGCTGAGCAAAAAAAGGCTCATGAATAAGCATGTCTTCTTCTTTTTTTTTGTATATTTTTTTATTGGAGTTTGATTTGCCAACATATAGCAAAACACCCAGTGCTCATCCTGTCAAGTGCCCCGCTCAGTGTCCATTACCCAGTCACCCCATCCCCCTGCCCACCTCCCTTTCCACTACCCCTTGTTTGTTTCCCAGAGTTAGGTGTCTCTCATGTTCTGTCACCCTCACTGATATTTCCCACTCATTTTCTCTCTTTTCCCCTTTATTCCCTTTCACTATTTTTTGTATTCCCCAAATGAATGAGACCATATAATGTTTATCTTTCTCTGATTGACTTACTTCACTCAGCATAATACCCTCCAGTTCCATCCATGTTGAAGCAAATGGTATTTGTTGTTTCTAATGGCTGAGTAATATTCCATTGTATACATATACCACATCTTCCTTATTTTTAAAGATTTTATTTATTTGTTTATGAGAGAAAGAGAGAGAGAGAGAGGCAGAAACATAGGCAGAGGGAGAAGCAGGCCCCTTGCAGGGAGCCTGATGTGGGGCTCAATCCCAGAACTCTGGGACCACGCCCTGAGCTGAAGTCAGATGCTCAACTACTGAGCCACCAAGGAGTCTCTAAGCATGTCTTCCTATGCTCTCTCACTAGGCATGGTATTTAATGATAGAGAAATAAAAACAATTTTAGTTCTTTTTAAAAAATATTTTATTTATTTATTCATGAGAGACACACACAAAGAGAGGCAGAGATACAGGCAGAGATACAGGTACTTTCTGGAGCTCTTTTGTAGTGAGCTGGCACTTCCTGAGATGACAAATGTGTCTCTCTTTTAGGAACTATGGCTGTCTGATAACCTAACTCTAGCAAAAAGTTTGGAAGATACCCACTGGAAGCGAGCATCGAGCACACTCCCCATTTTTTGCCATACCATGCTAGGGGTAACCCTGGTATTAGTATCCTAAGGTTATCATAGCAAATTACTGTAAGCTGGTGGCTTAAAACAACAGAAATTTTACTTGAATGGCAAAGTCAATAGGGTATGGATCATCACTGGTGAAAGCCAAATGTGGCCATTATTCCCTTTGCCAATAGTTAGTCTAGGAGTGGATATATGATACAGTTCTAGCCAGTGAACCATAAAGGGAAATCTTCTAGGGGCTTTTGGGAAACATTATCCTCCATGATAAGAGAGAAGTGTGTGAAGAGAGAACTCCTTTTACCACCACCCCCACCTTCCCTTCCTAGGTTTTCCTTTATTTATTTATTTATTTATTTATTTATTTATTTATTTATTCATTCATTCATTCATTCATTCATTCATTCATTCATGAAAGACACACAGAGATAGAGAGGCAGAGACAGAAGAGGGAGAGGCAGGCTTCATGCCAGGAGCCCGATGTGGGACTCGATCTCAGGACTTCAGGATCATGCCCTGAGCTGAAAGCAGGCGCTAAACCACTGAGCCACCCAGGGATCCCCTATTTTCCCATATTTATATGAAGATGTGATGCTCAGAGCTGCAGCAGCCATCTTGCGGCCATGAGGGGAGGTACTCTGAGGATGACTGAGTTGAAAGACTAAAGGAGTTTTGTTTTGAATGACTCCATTTCACCAATCCTGGCACTACCTACCTCCAGAAGCTTTTTTTTTTTTTTAAATTTATTTTTTATTGGTGTTCAATTTATTTATTTATTTATTTATTTATTTATTTATTTTTTCATTTTTTTTATTGGTGTTCAATTTACTAACATACAGAATAACCCCCAGTGCCCGTCACCCATTCACTCCCACCCCCCGCCCTCCTCCCCTTCTACCACCCCTAGTTTGTTTCCCAGAGTTAGCAGTCTTTACGTTCTGTCTCCCTTTCTGATATTTCCCACACATTTCTTCTCCCTTCCCTTATATTCCCTTTCACTATTATTTATATTCCCCAAATGAATGAGAACATATAATGTTTGTCCTTCTCCGACTGACTTACTTCACTCAGCATAATACCCTCCAGTTCCATCCACGTTGAAGCAAATGGTGGGTATTTGTCATTTCTAATAGCTGAGTAATATTCCATTGTATACATAAACCACATCTTCTTTATCCATTCATCTTTTGTTGGACACCGAGGCTCCTTCCACAGTTTGGCTATTGTGGACATTGCTGCTATAAACATCAGGGTGCAGGTGTCCCGGCGTTTCATTGCATTTGTATCTTTGGGGTAAATCCCCAACAGTGCAATTGCTGGGTCGTAGGGCAGGTATATTTTTAACTGTTTGAGGAACCTCCACACAGTTTTCCAGAGTGGCTGCACCAGTTCACATTCCCACCAACAGTGTAAGAGGGTTCCCTTTTCTCCGCATCCTCTCCAACATTTGTTGTTTCCTGCCTTGTTAATTTTCCCCATTCTGACTGGTGAGAGGTGGTATCTCATTGTGGTTTTGATTTGTATTTCCCTGATGGCAAGTGATGCAGAGCATTTTCTCATATGCATGTTGGCCATGTCTATGTCTTCCTCCAGAAGCTTTTTTATGGGAGATAATTAAATGTCTTTGTCACTATTGTTCGAAGCTAGATGTGTCCTTTCCAATATAGTTGATATTCTGTGTCTTCACATTTCCATGTATCCTTGAAATAAACTACCATTACTGAGGGCCACCTAAGTATATCTCTGTTCTTTGCAATTTGAAAGAAACTTCTACCTATTTTTCACTTTGTGTCCTGGGGGCCATGCATGTGGTATATTCAGGTCCTCTCATAGGATTGAAAGTTAGAGGCTTTGTATGACCACATCTATTAATCTTGCCTTCCAGCTTCTATTCTCCCTTTTTTGTGAAGCACCCCTCTCCTACTCCAAGTTCATTTCTTATCAATAGATTGACTCTATTCTTCTGCTCTGGTTTTGGGCAGGCAAACCAGGCTCAGCCAATCAGAGTCAGAGTGACTGGTTTAGGGGTGAGCATGTGCTTGATTCAGACCAGTGAGGGTTAGACTTGCAACTTTTGCTAGAACAATTGAGGTAAGGTAAGAGACATGGTTGATTATTTTTTTTCTTCCATTTTTTGATTACTAAACTATGAGGATGTGAGCTTGGAGCTGCTGCTGGCCACCTTGCACTGTTAGGGAAAAATGTTGGGGAGGGAAACCAACATGATTATTAGAGCCAGTAATTTCTTTTTTCATTTATATTCATTATCATTGGATTTTTCTTATTTGTAAAAGAGATCTCTGACACATAATGTCTTATTTTTCTCTTCTCTGTCTCCTAGGAGCCCCCATGCTTTCTCCCTGATGGATTATGTTAGTGTTTTGGGATTACAGAAAAAGATATTACATCAAAAGGGTTTGCAGTCTTGGCCTTGCATTTCATCCTCTGATTTGTTGAGGGTAATTTTGTTTCTGGCCACACAGCTACCCCTTCTTTTCCTGGCCATTTGTACAAATCTTAGTGATGCCCTCAGCAAGTGGGAGAGTCTACAATGGTGTCTGACAGGACTATGATGTGAGTCACATATGCCTTTTCAATTTTCTAATAACCATATTGAAAACATAAAAAGGAAGAGATGAAATTGATTTTAATAGTATATATCATTTAATGCAATATACATCTCAAGGCTATCATTTTAAATATGTGACCAATATACAAATTAATAATTAAATGTATTACTTTCTTTATACTGTCTTCAAAATCCAGTAAATTCATATAAAGCTTTATAGTAAATCTCGATCCAGAGCAGCTGCATTTGAAGTGCTCAATAACCCAGTGGCTGTCATATTGGACAGTTTACCTGAGGAAGGAAAAGAAGCCTGAAAGAGGGTCAAGAATTGGGAAGGGAGGGACACCTGGGTGGCTCAGGCATTTAGTGCCTGCCTTCAGCCCAGGGCGTGATCCTGGAGTAACAGGATTGAGTCCCACTTCGTGCTCACTGCAGGCAGCCTGCTTCTCCCTCTGCCTGTCTCTGCCTCTCTCTCTCTCTGGGTCTCTCATGAATAAATAAATAAAATAAAATAAAAAAAGAATTGGGAAGGGAAAAGTAATGGTCAAGGTGTCAATAGGCCCCTCACACACACTTAATTTCAAGAGTTTTTTTTGTGCAACAGTTGAAACCAAATTGAGAAAGCATTGTGCCCAGATTTTTGCTATAGGAAGGACTGTCATGAGGAACACCTTCATACAAATGGCAGGACAGGGCTTGGCTTCATCTGACAATGACAAGATTCATGTGGTTGGAGGACAGTGAGTGCAGCAGATGGTGATGGCAGGGACCTCAGATGCCAGTGGCAGGAGTCTAACTTTTATTAGTATATGGGGAACCCACCAGAGGGCCTTCAGTGGGAGAGTGAGATAATGTTCTTTCCCTGAAGTGGCAGTGTGGAGACTATCTGGGAGCAGGCAGAGTAGAAGAGGGGGGCTGGTTGGGAACTCTGCTAGGTATTCAGGAGAAAGATGATGGCAGCATGGCCAGGATGACGGCAGTGGTAGTGGTTAGGAGATGCATTCTGTGAGAGAAATGTACAGGCCTTGAGGATGGATGGAGGTGGGGGAAAGAAGGAGAGAGGGAGATATCAAAGAGTTCTGGCTAGAGCATTTTGCCATCTCTCACCTTGTTTTTCCTTCTGGCCTGATCCATACACACCTTCTGTGCTTTGGGAGGCAAAGGATGGGAACTGGATTGTCTGCTTCATGCTTTAATGTGTTTATTTAGCTGCTTCTCAGGCTTGTTTGGGTAACCTGAGCTCTGATGTGGGTCCCACAAGCTCATTAGTCCCAATGCTGGGATGGAGCCCAAGGGCCCTCAGTGGACAGGGATGACTTTGAGACTAATGTTGGCCCCACTCAGGGCCTAGAACACTGCTCAACACACACTAGGCCTTCAGTAAAAACATCTTTTTGTGAGTGTTTTGTGGCTGTTTGTGAAACACATATTGGAAACAGCACATGGACTTCCACCAATACAACTCATGGTTTTGTCTTTTTTTTAAAATTTTTAAAATTTATTTATGATAGTCACACACAGAGAGAGAGAGAGAGAGAGAGAGAGAGAGAGAGGCAGAGACACAGGCAGAGGGAGAAGCAGGCTCCATGTACCGGGAGCCCGACGTGGGATTCCATCCCGGGTCTCCAGGATCGCGCCCTGGGCCAAAGGCAGGCGCCAAACCACTGCGCCACCCTGGGATCCCCCATGGTTTTGTCATTTAGGAATTTCCCAACACCTGCTATCAGGAGGTTTATCTGAACCTCAAACATGCCTGGAAGGTCAGCAGGAAGGTTCTTGTCCTGGCTTTTGTTTAGATCCACAAACATTTTCTGAGCACTATTCTGGAACTCAGGTAAGAGATGCCTTTGGTGGGGGAAAAGTCAGACCCATGAACAAACTGATTCAATATGGTGGAAGGTAAGCCTTGGTGCTTTGGGAGCACAGAGAAGCACACTTGTCTCCGAAGTGGGTTAGGAGGAGCTGATACCTGGTCTGAGGCTTCTAAAAATTTATTTTAAAAAATCAAATGTATAGATGTACATGCTATAAAAAGTTGAACAGTACTACATTGGTTATAACAAAATTAGTGGTGCCTTGCTCCACTGGACCTCCATTCCCATTTTCCCCTCCAGAGTCCATTTTCAACCAGTTTAGTAGTTTCTTCTGGTATTTACTACCATGTCATTACATGTCATGCTCCTTACTGCTACTTCTTGATTACTTGGAAGCTGAGAGTTGAGGTTGCTAATATCTTCTTGCTCACACCCAGTTTCCACCCTCCCAAAGCAGGGGTGGGAATTTGATTCCTATTCAGTGCTTCATCAATATGATCTAAGTATTTATTATTCATAGTTGAGCCACTTGCACGTCTATGTTCCTGTTTCTTTCTCTCAACAATTTTTAATTTTACTTGGAATCAATAGTTCCTTTTTGTAAAATTTGATTTTTCTATCCTTCATCATCCGTTTTACACGAAGCATCACTCCCTTCTCTGTACTCTGCTGTGTTGAATTACCTGTTCCTGTGGCTCCTCTTTCTTGGTTTTCTCTCTCCTTTTGTAGCTTTCATTAGAATGATGCAAAGGAGTACATTTTTTTTCTTTTCTTTTTTTTTAAGATGTGCATGTCTGAATATACCTCTTTTCTACCCTCATGCTTGATTGATGGTCTGGACATAGAATTCTATGCAGGCTAGAATTTTCTCTCGGAATTTGAAGATACAGAGTCTTTTTTTTTTTTTTTTTTCTCTCTCTCCCATTCCTTTCCACTTGACCTGGAAGACACAGGGTGTTGCTTCTGGTATTGTTTTAAGAACTTGATGCCCTCTAATCTCTAAGTTTTTGTATGTGACCTGTTTCTCGTACCACCTCAGCCCCACCCCATTTCTGGAAGCTTAGGGGAATCTTCCTTTTATCTCTAGTGTTCTGAACATTCTTGATGGTGTGCCTTCATCCATTATTCGAGGCAAAGCTGTCTGAGAGACCTTTCTGCAGTGACACAAATGTTCTCTGTGTTGTCCAATATGGTTTCCTCCAGCCACATGAGGCTGTTGTGCACTTGAAATGTGGCTGGTATGGCTGAGGAACCGCATTTCTGATTTCATCTTTTTAAAAATACATTTATATTAAAATGTAACTAGCCACATGTGTCCAGGGGCTACTGTATTTGACCATACTGTGTATTGGCTTTTCAATCTGGAGACTCTTGCCCTTTGGTTCTGGGGAGTTGTCTTGAATTATTTCTTTCCTTTTTTTCTTATTTTAAAGATTTTATTTATTTATTCATGAGAGACACACACAGAGAGAGGCAGAGACATAGGCAGGGGGAGAAGCAGGCTTCCCCGCAGGGAGCCAGATGTGGGATTCGATCCCCAGACCTGGAATCACGCCCTGAGCCAAAGGCAGATGCTCAACCTCTGAGCCACCAGGCATCCCTCTTTCCCTTTTTTCTATTCTCTGCCCTGAAACTCCAATTTGTTTGATAGAACTTATACAGTGATTCTTTAGTTTTCTTATATTTTCTCTCCATTTTCCATCTCTTTGTCTTAATTTTTTTTCAAGTGATTTCCCTAACTTTACCTTCCTCCTTTTTAGGGAACGTTACATCTTCCATCAATACTTTTTATTTCCAGGAGCTCTTTTTATTTTTTTTTATTTTTTGAATGTTTGCTTATCATTTCTTTTTTTTTCTTTTTTTTAATAAAATAATTTTTATTGGTGTTCAATTTACCAACATACCGAATAACACCCAGTGCTCATCCCGTCAAGCGTCCCCCTCAGTGCCCGTCACCCACTCACCCCCACCCCCCGCCCTCCTCCCCTTCTACCACCCCCAGTTCGTTTCCCAGAGTTAGGAGTCTTTATGTTCTGTCTCCCTTTCTGATATTTCCCACACATTTCTTCTCCCTTCCCCTATATTCCCTTTCACTATTATTTATATTCCCCAAATGAATGAGAACATATAATGTTTGTCCTTCTCCGATTGACTTACTTCACTCAGCATAATACCCTCCAGTTCTATCCACTTTGAAGCAAATGGTGGGTATTTGTCGTTTCTAATGGCTGAGTAATATTCCATTGTATACATAAACCACATCTTCTTTATCCATTCCTCTTTCGATGGACACTGAGGCTCCTTCCACAGTTTGGCTATTGTGGACATTGCTGCTAGAAACATCGGGGTGCAGGTGTCCCGGCGTTTTATTGCATCTGAATCTTTGGGGTAAATCCCCAACAGTGCAATTGCTGGGTCATAGGGCAGGTATATTTTTAACTCTTTGAGGAACCTTCACACAGTTTTCCAGAGTGGCTGCACCAGTTCACATTCCCACCAACAGTGTAAGAGGGTTCCCTTTTCTCTGCATCCTCTCCAACATTTGTTATTTCCTGCCTTGTTAATTTTCCCCATTCTCACTGGTGTGAGGTGGTATCTCATTGTGGTTTTGATTTGTATTTCCCTGATGGCAAGTGATGCAGAGCATTTTCTCATGTGCATGTTGGCCATGTCTATGTCTTCCTCTGTGAGATTTCTCTTCATGTCTTTTGCCCATTTCATGATTGGATTGTTTTTTTCTTTGCTGTTGAGTTTAAGAAGTTCTTTATAGATCTTGGAAACTAGCCCTTTATCTGATATGTCATTTGCAAATATCTTCTCCCATTCTGTAGGTTGTCTTTTAGTTTTGTTGACTGTATCCTTTGCTGTGCAAAAGCTTCTTATCTTGATGAAGTCCCAATAGTTCATTTTTGCTTTTGTTTCTTTTGCCTTTGTGGATGTATCTTGCAAGAAGTTACTGTGGCTGAGTTCAAAAAGGGTGTTGCCTGTGTTCTTCTGGGAGGAATTTTAAAGATGAGATGGCATTTAGGGGAGAATAAAGCAGTTGGCACAGCATGATCAAAGGCATAGAAGTGTAGAGGTAGCACAGGGTGTTCAGGGACCTACAAAGATGCTAGCGTGATGCACAGTGTCTAAAGAGGGCTGCTGGGAATGCAGCTGGGTAGTCACCTCTCACCTAGATCAGGCGCAGTCAGCACCTGTGGGGGTATCAAACCGGGAGCCCTGATTATATGTGCAAAATTCACCTTCTACAAGGAGATCAGCCAAGAGGCTGTAGTTATTGTCAGGGTCAGTGATGAGGGTCTGACTAGGGCAGGGGAGTGGGGGAAATACATAATTTCTTCCCTATTTTTATAATGACAGTTTCAAATATAAAAAATTTGAACAGAAAGATGGAAAAAATTGTTTAGTAAGCACTTGTGTCCCCACCACCTATGTAGAACAATTAGCATTTTGTTCCATTTGCTTTATCATCTGTCAATCTATCCCTCTGTCCATCTGTCCATGCCTTTTACTTTTTGATACATTTATAGCTAACTACTTGGATAGCTATAAAAAATAAAAAAGGAAAATAACAAGTATTAGTGGGATTGTGGAGAAATTGGAACTGTTTGTTGGTGTATTTGGTACATTTGGTGGCTATAAGTTGCAGAATGAGGACAACTTCACCTCTAAACACTGCAGCATGCATGTCATTAGCCAGATGGACCCTGGTGTATAGATAAAATTAACCTATTGATCCTGTATTTATTTAAAATTTTGATATTTTGGGATGCCTGGATGGCTCAGTGGTTAAGCTCTGTTGTTGGCTTAGGGTGTGATCCTAGAGTCCCACATGGGGTTCCCTGAGGGGAGCTTGCTTCTCTCTGTGCCTATGTCTCTGCCTCTGTGTGTGTGTCTCATGAATAAATAAATAAATAAAATCTTTAAAAAATAAAATTTTGATATTTTGTCCCTCATTGAATTAATATTGATTTTTTAAAATTTTTTTATGTAGATTCCATGACCAGGATGGAGCCCAGTGCAGGGCTTGAACTCACACCCCTAAAATCAAGACCTGAATTGAGATCAAGAGAAAGATGCTTAGCCAACTAAGCCACCTAGGCACCCCTGATTTTTTAAAAAATACTGCTTTAGAGAATAATCTGGTTGCATTAAAATACTTATCTGATTATTAATATTTTTGGCAATTTTGGGCTTAAGTGGAATGCCTCACTCTCCTTACCCTGGTCCCAGCCCTGCCTAGAAGTCCCAACTGAATTTGATAAACACATTTTGTTGGTATGGAGAGAACAAGCTCTCCTTACTCCTATTTGTTCATTCCTTTGGGATTTACCTTCCTTGGCCTGCTATACATTCAACCTAGGAAACTGTTCAGAAACAAATTCTTCCTAGACTAGAAGAAGGATGAGAGAGATCTCAACCGAGTGGGTCTTTAGATCCTGCAGGGATGGAGAAAAGTAAGGTGTGGTTTCCTTGCTCCCTACCCTGTGTTTACATAGCTGGACAGATGCTGAAGGCAGGCTTCTAGTAGAACTCAGGAAATGAAGTCTCTAACCTCAGTGGCTCCTCATAGAGCAGGCAGTAAAAAGAGCCATTTAAACATTATAAGAAGGGAAAAGATAAACAGTCCACATCCAGTAAACTCTCAACCTTTTAATTATTTTGTCAATTAAATCTTGAACTCACATTTCCTCCTCTTGCTCAAAGAAAATATGTCCCTAATTTGGGGTAACTCTATAACTCTTGTCTTCTCTCAGCCATGAGCTGAACTGTTTTTGAGTTCATACTGAATGAACATTGATAGAGGGCCTGCCAAGGGTCAGGTATCTGGCTGGCCACATGATCTCTTAAGTCAAAGCTACCATGAGCCAGACTAGCAGGCTCCGAGTCCCTGCAGGTCACACCCAGAGTCTGGTCTGGTCCTCAATTTTGGAAGGAAAGAATTTTTAATGGGTTAGGCAACTGAGGCCTGAGGATGTTTAAATAACTCACACATGGCCTGCCTGTGGATCCCTATTTGCTGACTGTCTACACAATAGAGAGCATGAATACTCCTGGAGTCTACAGAAAGCTCAGAGGCCTCCTGGGCCAGGTCCCCAATTACACCCTTCCTTGTTCCTCTCTATCTCTGGCATGTTCTCTCAGATTCTTTTTTTTTTTTTAATTTCATTTGGTTAACATACAGTGTAATATTAATTTCAGGTGTACAATTTATGATTCAACATTTACGTACATTATCAGGTGCTCATCACAACAAGTGCCCTCCTTAATCCTCATCACCTATTTTACCCATCTCCCCCTCACCCCTGCATCCTCCCTAGCAATCATCAGTTTCTCGTCTGTAGTTAAGAGTCTGGCTTTTGGTTTGCTTCTGTCTTTTTCCCTTAGGATCATTTGTTTTCTTTCTTAAATTCTTGAATTCCACATATGAATGAAATCATAGGATATTTGTCTTTCCCTGATTGATTTATTCCACTTAGCATAATATTCTCTAGCTCCATTCATGTCTTTGTAAATGACAAGATTCCCTTCTTTTTTATGGCTAATATTCCATTGTGTGTGTGTGTGTGTTTACATATATATGTAAACACACACACACACACACAACTTTTTTATCCATTCATTAGTCCATGAACATTTGTACTCTTTCCGTAATTTGGCTATTATAAATAATGCTGCTATAAATATTGGGATGTATGTATCCCTTTGAATTAGTATTTTTGTATTCTTTGGGTAAATACTTAGAGGCTTTTGACTTTTGAGGAAACTCCATACTGTTTTCCAGAGTGGCTGCACCAGTTTGCATTCTCACCAACACTGCAAGAGGGGTGAGACACTCCCCTTGTCTCATAAAACCCCCTGCTTTCATCTTAAAGTGGGGCCATGTTTGGGTTTCTACCTGAATCTGTGCTGCTCCCTGGATTGCAGTTTGCCCCTCACTGTGGCTTTGTATTTTCAGGTTGACAGGATACTCCATAAATCACTTATGCCCTTTCTCTACATCCTTGCCAACATCTTTTTTTTTCTTGTGTTGTTAACTTTAGCCATTCTGACAGGTGTAAGGTGTTATCTCCTTGTAGTTTTGAGGTATTTTCCTGGTGATGAATGATGTTAAGCATCTTTTCACACTGGCCATCTGTAGGTCTTCTTTGGAAAAATATCTGTTCCTGTCTTCTGCCCATTTTTAATTGGATTATTTGTTTTCTTAGTGTTGAGTTTTATTAGTTCTTTAGAGATTTTTGGATATTATGTTCTCTCAGATTCTTAACCATTTTGGTTGCACAGAGTCAAAAATCCCAGAAATCTTATTATTTCATAAGCACTTGGATAGCTATAAAAAATAAAAAAAGAAAATAGCAAGTATTATTGGGATTGTGGAGAAATTGGAACCATTTGTTGGTGCATTTGGTACATTTGGTGGCAATGTAAAATGGTGGAAGACAGTTTAGCAGTTCCTCAAAAAGTTAAACATAGAACTACCATATGACCCACCAGTTCCTCTCCTAGTTAAATACCTAAGAAAATTGACAAGTTTCCCAAAGAAATACATCTACCTGCCTATTCATAGCAGTGCTATTTGCAATAGCCAGAAGGTAGAAATAATGGAAATTAATGAATGGATATGATTCAGGCTGGTTGGGTCCAAGGACATAGAAGTGGGTCCCGCAAGACCAGCCAAGAGGACCCTTGGCTTTGAACAGGATAGAAATAGGCCAACAGGAAATGCGAGCAGCATTTATTAAAGATATAGAGGGAGTATAGATATGGACAGAGTATCTGGGAGACTCAGAAAGGAAAGAAAAATGAGTCTTGTCGTTGCTTGGGACCTGGAGATTTTATTGAGGATGATGGTCTGGTGTACAAAGTCTTAGTAATCTAGGAACACAGATGGATGTTAGGTGGTTCTCCATAAATCACTTATGCCCTGAAATCAGAGGTCTTGATGAGTCAGTGGTCTTAGCAAACATTGGTAACAACCTGCCCAGTCACTCCTTAGGCATTATCTATTGTGCTAGAAGACTCCAAAGAAATCATTAACTCCTGGGCCAGGTCCCCAATTACACCCCCCTTGACCTTTATAAGGAGGACGTACATTATCAGTTCTATAAGGCATATGTAAGAGACAATGTAGGTCCTAGTGAGAATAGAAGCAGGAAAAGGAGCAAAGAAGCAGTTTTTAATTGGATCCCTTTAGTTTCCCTGTCTCAAATGGATAAAAATTGTTATATATGGTGAAAAATTGACATGACTAGAGATAGAGCTGGAATAGGCACTGTGGAGAAACTGCCTTCCCAGTCAAAACCTTTGGACCAGGTGGCTTTAAGCAATTGCTTGAGAAGTCAGTGGGATCATAGGATTGATAGTTACAGACTTTCTGAAAATAAAACCAATAGAGTAGCTCAGGTTGTAAAAACCCCCATAGAAAACGTGGTGTTTTTCTTTAACTCATTATATTGCACACTCTCCTTGTCTCATAAAACCCCATGCTTTCATCTTAAAGTGGGGCCATGTTTGGGTTTCTACCTGAATCTGTGCTGCTCCCTGGATTGCAGTTATTTGACAAACAATAGTTTGCCTCTCACCGTGGCTTTGTATTTTCAGGTTGACAGGACATGTCATAGGATATTATTCAGCCATGAAAGAAATGAAGCAGTGATACATGCCAAAGCAGGGATGAACCTTGAAATCATTATCCTAAGTAAAGGAAGTGTTCAAAAGAAACAGGCCCCAAATGGGGTCACTTATGTTAAGCCCCACCAACACTTAATACTTAACAACTGCAGTTTCTGCTTCCGCCAGGAGGGCGGTTTTACGCCAGTCAGTCTGGTATTTCCTGATCAGCACCAGTGAGGGCATCAGCGTAATACCCCTTGTCTTCCCTAAAGGGAAGGTAATTTTGCCTGAAATAATACACACTTTTTAAAAAGGATTTAATTAATTAATTAATTAATTGGTGGGGGGAGGAGGAGAGAGAGATTGGGAGCATGAGCAGGGGTGGGGAGCGCGAGTAGGGGGAGGGGCAGGGGGAGAAGCTGACTTTCCGCTGAGCACAGAGCCACGTGCAGGACTCAGTTCCATGACCTGAGCCAAAGGCAGATGCTTGCACCCCGATGTTTCTAGCAGCAATGTCCACAATAGCCAAACTGTGGAAGGAACCTCGGTGTCCATCGAAAGATGAATGGATAAAGAAGATGTGGTCTATGTATACAATGGAATATTACTCAGCCATTAGAAATGACAAATACCCACCATTTGCTTCAAAGTGGATGGAACTGGAGGGTATTACGCTGAGTGAAGTAAGTCAATCGGAGAAGGACAAACATATGTTCTCATTCATTTGGGGAATATAAATAATAGTGAAAGGGAATATAAGGGAAGGGAGAAGAAATGTGTGGGAAATATCAGAAAGGGAGACAGAACATAGAGACTCCTAACTGTGGGAAACGAACTAGGGGTGGTGGAAGGGGTGGGGGGTGGGGTGGGGGGTGAGGTGGTGATTGAGTGACGGGCACTGAGGGGGACGCTTGACGGGATGAGCACTGGGTGTTATTCTGTATGTTGGTAAATTGAACACCAATAAAAAATTAATTTATTAAAAAAAAAAAACAAAGGCAGATGCTTAACCAACTGAGCCACCCAGGTGTTCCAACCCCCCCCCCCTTTTTTTCCCTGAAATAATACACTCTTAAATTCCTGTCCTACCTCCTTTTATCTGTAAAATCCTTCCATTTAGTATAGTTCCTGGGAGCTCACTTCTAGATGAGATGTTGCTGATTCATGAATTGTTGAAAAAAGGTAATTAGCTCTTTAAATTTAAATTAATAGGAGCCAGACACAAGAGATCACATATTACATGACTCCATTTACATGAAATATCTAGAGTGGGTAAAATCTCTAAAGACAAGACTGTCCATCAACAATTCACAGCGGCTGAGGAAAGGAGAGAGTGAGGAGAACCTGCTTAATGGGCACAGGATTTTATTTTGGAGAAATGGAAATGTTTTGGAACTAGATAGAGGTAGTGGCTGCACAACATCATGAATGTATTGTTAAAAAATGAAATTCAACAGAGTAAATTTGAAGATCTCATTGACTTTCCAAAGCAAGTCAAGAATCTTCAGGTTACATCCTCTCTAGCAAATAGAGAAATGTTTTGAGGAGTTGTAGGAAATGGAAGGTTGTTATAGGCAGGAGGGTGGGGCAAAGAAGTTAATTAGCAAAAGAAAAGATTGTTTCAGCAAGGAATGCCTGGGTAGCTCAGTGGTTGAGCATCTGCCTTTGGGGAGTGATCCTGGAGTCCCAGGATGAGTCCCTGCATTGGGCTCTTCACTGGGAGCCTGTTTCTCCCTCTGCCTATGTCTGCCTCTCTGTGTCTCTCATGAATTAAAAAAAAAAAAAAAAAAAAAAAAGCTTGTTTCAGTAAGGTCATCCTCCCTGGATGACAGGGGTCTTATTAAGTGGATTATCACCTCCTCTTCCTCTGAAGGTTGGAGAAGGGCCCATGTGACAGATTACCTCAGAAATAATGTGCCAACCACAAGATTCCTGACCTGTTAAGACAACATTTCTGGGAGAGGTTGAAATTGCAATTAAATTAGGTACTAAGCCCTAGTTTAGTGGCTTGGCCTAGCATAAATGACCCCATCTTGGGCTTGTGGTTTTTCCCTTGAACAGTACTAAGGGACACTGAACTGTTTACTTTAAAATGGTTAATTTTGCTGCTTATAAACACTAATGTTTATATGTCCAAAATAGCCAGACTATGGAAAGAGCCCAGATGTCCATGGACAGATGAATGGATAAAGATGTGGTATATGCACACAATGGAATATTACTCAGCCATCAAAAAAGGAATCTAACATTTGCAATGACATGGATGAAACTAGAGAGTATAAATTATGCTCTGTGAAATAAGACAGAGAAAGACAATTGTCATATGATTTCATTAGTATGTGGAATTTAAGAAACAAAACAGAGAATCATAGGAGAAGGAAGGGAAGAATAAAATAAGATGAAATCAGAGGGAGACAAACCATAAGAGACTCTTAATTGTAGGAAACAAACAGGGTTGCTGGAGGAGAGATGGGTTGGGGATGGGGTAACTGGGTGATGGGCATTAAGGACTGCAGGTGATATAATGAGCACGGTGGTTTTTTGTTGTTGTTAAAGATTTTATTTATTTATTCATGAGAGACACACACACACACAGAGGCAGAGACACAGGCAGAGGGAGAAGCAGGCTCCATGCAGGGAGCCCGACGTGGGACTCGATCCTGGGTCTCCAGCATCACGCCCTGGGCTGAAGGGGGCACTAAACCACTGAGCCACCCAGGCTGCCCAGCACTGGGTTATATAAGACTGATGAATCCCTGAACTCTACCTCTGAAACTAATAGTGCACTATATGTTAATTAACTGAATTTAAATAAAATGGTTAATTTTACATTATGTGAATTTTACCTCAATAAATGTTTTAAAATCCAGAAATTACCCTGACAAATGTAAGACAGGTCACTAAGGTAGCTTTTTCTAGAGGCCCTGCCCAGTCTTCAGCCCCCACCTGACCACTGTTTGGCTTTAGCTTTGGCCCAGAAGCGGAAGATCCTTATCTGGGACTGTGATGTGATTACTTCCTTATTAGCAGCAATAAAAATCAGCTTGACTTAGATACTGTACTTTGCAACCTAGGAATTATAAACATACTCAGCAATGATAATGAATGTAATCTGGTCACTCTTACAGCCCAAAATGCTTTCTCTCCTTCTAGTCCTCTGGCCAAATACTCCTCTGTCCATGGTACAACCTGTCATCTCCTATGGGAAACACCTGTACACTGACCCACAGAGGGGCTCCACATCCCACTTTTCTCTGCCTTCCCCAAGCTCCTGATCCCTTTGGAGTTGTCTGATTGCAGTGGAGTTCCCCACTCTGTGTAAGTGCCCTTTATAATAGTTTTTTTTTTTTTTTTTTTTTTAAGTAGGCTCTATGCCCAGCATGGAACCCAATATGGGGCTTGAACTCATGTCCCTGAGATCAAGACCTGAGCTGAGATCAAGAGTTGAATGCTTAACTGACTCAGCCACCCAGACGCCCCTCCCTTTGTAATAGTCTTGTTCACAGTTTGCCCCCATGGTGTGTCATAACACCGGGCACAGTGAAGAGTGATTCAGACTGAGGGAAGGGTTCCCATAGTCCTGGAAATACCTATGTTGCCAACTGGAATCTCCTGCTGGGGCTCAGGAGTAGGCTATTTGGTGAGACAGGCTGTCTAGAAAAAAATCAGTGGGCTTGGCAGCTATCATTGTTTCATGTCTCTTTGGGAATCCCTTGGAACTGCAGGGAAAAATGTTTGAGGAGTGTTTCATTATTTTCTAGGGAGAGATGTCATTACTTTTATCTGATTATCAAAGAAGTCTGTTTTCTAACTAAAGGTCAAGAACTCCAGCTTGTGAACCTAGAAAACCTTGGCCAAATGAACCCTCTGGCCTTGTTTCCCCTCTGCTCCTTGCTGAACAGTTTAGGAAGTCTTACAAAGTAGAAAAATATTTAATTTTTTCTGTGATTTTTGAACTTTTTACCCTGGAATCCCCAAGCTGGGTTCCTGACAAAAACAATTAATTATGTTCTTCCTATTTTCAGCAAAAAGTTAATTGATGGTATTTTTTTTATTTTCTTATTTAAGAAAAGTCACTACTTTTCAAAAGGCTGTATGTGCATAAGGTGAAACATTAAAGTGGTATAAGAGGAAAGTGCTTTAAAAAAAAAGAGGCAAGTGCTTTTATACTATGAAGAATAATATTTCCTGTAGGTTTTTTTAAAAATTTTTATTTATCTACGATAGTCACAGAGAGAGAGAGAGAGAGAGGCAGAGACACAGGCAGAGGGAGAAGCAGGCTCCATGCACCGGGAGTCCAACGTGGGACTCGATCCCGGGTCTCCAGGATAGCGCCCTGGGCCAAAGGCAGGCGCCAAACCGCTGCGCCACCCAGGGATCCCCATAAATGGGAATCAAATATTATCAAATGTTTTTTCTAAAAGTATTTTGATGATAGGACTTTTTTTAAAACTTAATTTATTAACGTGATAATTGATATTTCTATTTTTCTTGTTAACCACCCCTGAGTTCCAGGTTCAAATCCAACTTGATCAGAGTGTATTATCACTGCTGCATTAGGTTTACCTGCTCAAGGTCAGTCAATTCACACTAGGAGGTCAACAATTAGAACAACTGATAGCTGACCTGTGAACTGGTCCAGACAACTGGAGGCTACTCACCCTCTCCTCTGTCCTTGGAATGTGTATTTTGCTGTCTTTCCCATCCCAGAAATTGCCCCAAAGACACAGCCTCAATTTAGTAATGTGGTGCTTAGACTATCTGGAAGGTACATGTGACTGAACACAGTTGAGGTCTATGTATAAACTTTTAAGATGTGGCAGTCAGGTGTAGAGATCTACTGTCTTATAGCTACCCAAGACAAGACTTGTGAGTAAATTCCTTTTGCATATTAAAACTGTCAAACTGAGGTGGTATTCTATTACTTGGATTTCTTCCTGGCTTCTGCATATAGGAACCAGTTTCAGATTACACCTGAATAGGTTGTAAACTCAAGCTCTCTTGAATGTTATTTGAGATTCAATTTGACCAATGTCTATAGAAACAGAAAGCATATAAGCTATTTCCCGTTGAAGAGAACACATAGTTACTTTTCCTTGGCTGTACTATAATTTGTTCGTTTTCTCTAGCTACAACTGAATGATGCCTGGGTCTTTTTTTATTTTATTTTATTTATTTTATTTTATTTTATTTTATTTTATTTTATTTTATTTTATTTTATTTTATTTTTTTTGCTTTTTTTTAAATTTATTTTTTATTGGTGTTCAATTTACTAACATACAGAATAACCCCCAGTGCCCGTCACCCATTCACTCCCACCCCCCGCCCTCCTCCCCTTCTACCACCCCTAGTTCGTTTCCCAGAGTTAGCAGTCTTACGTTCTGTCTCCCTTTCTGATATTTCCCACACATTTCTTCTCCCTTCCCTTATATTCCCTTTCACTATTATTTATATTCCCCAAATGAATGAGAACATATGCCTGGGTCTTAATTATATTTTTATCCCACGTATTTAGAGCAGAGTTTGGAAAGTACATGATGTTAGTACAGGAAGGAGTACATGACAGCCACGAGGGATGAGGGGTGTTGTTCCAAAACACAGTGTCTTCCTTCATACATTCTGCACAACTCTGAGGATCCGAGTTTCATCATATCAGGTGTCACCTCCTGAGGAAAGATGGAGCACAAAGCTCGTGCTTCTTTCCCCCTACAGACAAGGCCATCTGTATTGATCTGGTGCTGGCTGAATTTTAGTCCCTAGCAATGACTAGCCTATCATTACTGGGACAGGTTCTAACCAGCTAGAGCAGGGCCTGAGGTAAATAGGGCAGGTGGATGCCCTTATTGGCTTAGTTACAAATCATCATAGTGGAGCATGGGTTTTGGAGCATATTAGTTTCCACAGAGGCTTGGTTTCCAAGTAAAATAAGAAAGGCTTTGTGCTTATGTGAAGGAATTAAGTTGTCCAGATTATCAGATGACAGGAATCTTCCCTTGTTTGCATGTATTCTGTGTACTCTGCTGGGGAACATAGGGAGGCAGATCCCACCCAACCATACCCTTACTACCATCTTGACTAGCATCTGTCTTTCCTGCTGATGTAAGGCGGAGTCCTTTGTCCTGGAAGACCCACAAGATAGCTGCTGTTCAGGTCACCGTGGAGGTAGGAACAAAAATTTAACCACTTTGCTGTTGCAGCCTGGATCTCACTATTTATGTAGTGACCCTTACCAGGGAAGGGCAAGCATTGAATACTGATGTTTCAGAGCCCAGGAGACTTTCCAGTCTCTCTTCATGTTTGCTTATTTACAATTTGTTCTTGTGATCAATGGGTTGTTGGAAAGCTCATTGCAGTCACTGAGTCTCAGTTGCCACATCTATAAACAGGGAATATCATGACCCTATTGAATGGTGCCCAGTGAAGGCACCAAAAGGGGCAGAAATATTTCAGAATTCCTGGGACTTTCTCTCCTACTTTTCCTGGGGATCATCTTCCAGCTTCCTATGTCTGCCCATTGTTACTATTCAAGCTTGCAGCCACTTCTTTCTTAATTATCTATTTGTAGGGCTGTGTTGTCCCAGAGATTCCAGAAGTATGCCACATAATCCATAGTTTCTTAGGCCATGCAGACACAGTACATGGGTCAGAGTGATGATAATGAGCAGGTGTAATTTCTGGATACTACTATGTTCTTAGATTTCTCCTGGAGGGTATGTGGCCTGGTCACCTACAGTCCACCCAAAAAGGACACACAGGAAGCCCCAAAATTTCACCTCTGCCAACTCAACTCCACCAACCTTTTCTGGATGCTCCCCTGAGAATATAGTGCTTTCCTGGGGGATTAGGTATGTAATGTTGATGAGTACACAGACTGCACCTCTAAGAAGCTATGTGTAAGGCAGATAGGTGTCAAGACCAACAATGGGACTAGAGTGTAGAGAGGCCAATAATAGTACAGAAATTTCCCAGAGAAGGCAGTGGTTATATATGTCAAGGAGGTTGTTGAGGAAAGACTCTAATAGTAATTATGTCTGAAGTGGGCTTGGAGGATGAGTAGGATCCTTGTAGGGGACACAGGGGGATTTATAGGCAGAGGAAATTACATGGGTAAAGATGTGTAAACCTAGCTTGTTTGAAGGATTTCGAGTATTTAGGGGTGTAGGGAGCCATGGTGACAAGGACAGGCTAGAGATTTAAGGTGAGTGGCTTTCCCTGTGTCTATAACCTTTAAGATTACTAATAACACTGAGTTGTTTATTAATTTCCCACAGAGCGTGAACTCAAAGAAGATCAAATTGAAAGTGTCTACCTTGCTTTGCCAACACTCATGGGTGGAGTACCTGGAGGTGGAGCAAGAGTGGCCTTTCTACTGGTTGTAGCTCCAGCTCCTCCCCCTTTTCAGTATATACATTCTAGCCTCACTGAATCATTGCTGTGGGAAGGGAAGCTCTGCACATATAGGCCAGTGAAGACTAGCACACACTGCTGAACAAAAGTAAAGAGAATACGCAGAAGAAAAGTGGCCATGGACCTAATCCCAAGCTTTTCCATGGAAACCTGGCTTCTCCTGGCTACCAGCCTGGTGCTCCTCTATCTGTGAGTAACTGTTCAGGCTCATTGCCTCTGGAGCCTTGACTTGGGTTACTAATCAGCATCTACCTTGTTTCCCTTGTCCATTTTGAGGATCAAAAGAGTTAACAAAGGGTAAATAGCTCAAGTGTTGAGTACTTCAAACATGCTAGGAACACATAAGAGGTTATTACTGATCTCACCAGATCTACTAAAGGAGTACCCCCCATACCACAACTATAATTTCTGTAGGTAGGAGGTAGAGTGACATTACTTCCTCTTAGAGATGATCTTCCTATTGACCACCATTTGGGATCTAGACTAATCAATCTGAATTCAGGAAAAGCAGAAAAGTCAACAGGCCCTGGTGGTCTGGCATCCTCACCCCCTTCCCAAGCTATGGGGATTCATTCTGGAAGTAGAGGGAGTGCCTTGGGTCTTTGTCTCATTCTCTTTACCTTCTGGTCTGTGTCTGCTGCAGTACACATGTAGAAGGATTGGGCTTGTGTCACTCAGGTGGTTCCTGCTCCCCTCCCTCCACCACCAGGCATCATGTACCTAAAGCACCTCGTGCAACCCGACTTCCAGGGTCTAGGAGATGCCTCACATTTCACTTCAGAATAGGCTCTTCCCTCTTTTCTGTGACCCTCTCCTGTCCATCTCCCCACTCTGTAATATGCAGAATCTTTACCTCTAAATGACCATCTTTACAGCTGAGGAGACTTGGCAGATTTCTTAAAATGTTATTCATTTCACCTTTTCCTTCCAGTCTCTGGGAGGGTTAACATCAGTATAGAGATTTCTTTACCCCCAATATGAAATCTGCCAGCTGTCACAAAGACAGAGCCCTGAAAGCCAATTTGGATTTTAAATATGTTTTTGCCTTTATATTACAGTACTGGAGGAGGAATCTGAACATCTAGCATAGGAATTCCTTTCAGTGGTGGGATTACTAGCATCATGGAGCAGGTTGGGAAAGACTTGAGTTTCACAGTGTGGGTAGGAATGGACCATCCATGTCATGTTTCACTTATGTTTCAATTTCACTTTCTTTAACAGTAGGAAATCATGAGGACATGAACATAGAACATGGAAACCTCATTTTCATTTTCTGAGAGAAAAGTTAGGATTCCCAGGTGTTTATGGCAACACATTTTTTTGTGTGATGACGTTTAAGATTAATTCATGTGGTTTAATTTCATTCTACTTAATAATAGATTTTTTCTGAGATAAGACTTTCCAGCATGTTCTTTCTGAAGGATACAAGAGGGCTATTGGTTCAGCCTTTACTACAAAGGTGTGTAAATAACCTACATCTTCTAGAGTGATGTTGAGGATATGAAATTAGTGTACACACACATAGTTCTGTGATATAGGTCATATATATTTTTAAATCCATTGACTGGGAGGTTATTTTAACCTCTCAGCACAGGGGAGTAGTGAGACTGAGCCAGTACTGTTGTGAGAGGCATCCAGGTAGGACTGGGGATGGAGCGGGAGAATATTCTTTCCTCAGAGCAGATCTCCCAGAGATTCTTTTTTGATCCTGGTTCCACAGGTGGTCATCAATGGATCGCAGGGTTAGCATCTCATCTGCTTGCAGCCAGTTGTCAGGGTTACCATGTAAGTCATAAGTCACAGTGTGTGTGGTCTGTCTGGCAGTGGGGCTGTCACTGGATACTGTCATCACCAGGTAAACAACACTGTAGACTTAGAAGACACTGGTGTAGCCAAGATTCAGTAGCTGTAGACAGTGCCCTCTGCATGCAATGCAACGTAAAGGCAATAAAAATGAATGGCTTTATTTTAACCCCTTCATGTGTACCAAAAGCAATATTAATCTACCAAGAAGAGGGAAGCTGGAAAGAATCAGAAAAATTTTCCTGGCCTATCCTCCATGACATATGGAGCCATGTGAGTCTAGACACTAGACAAGATCTTTCCTTGGGACCAGTGTTGCTGATACTTTCACTCACTTGTTTGGCCTCACCTGGGAGTTCATGGAGCATAGTGAATGTTCAGAAATAGGACTTGATTTGTTGTGGTGGTGATGGCAAAGAGGGGATGGAGGTGGGACTGAAGCTACCCTGGATACTGGTAATTGGTGCTCCTGTGTCCAACTGTTCTGGAGGAAGGATCCAAACACCCATCTAGGTCTTGCTAGGGGCCTCTTCTGGTCCCTCAATACACATCCATTTATGCAATTTGGGGTTTTATTTAATTATGTAAGATTTACTAGATTTGTACAGATTATTTTGAACCTATACTATCTTTCTTAAAGGCTAGCCTCCAGAGATGAGGAGACAAGGTCTTCATTCCAGTCTATGGAACGTTTTATCATTACTCATTTTATGTTGCATAACATGTATTCTGCTATCAATTAGAGGTATCTGGACTTTGGAAGGCCCAATATCGGTAGCTGAAAGCACCTGTAGGGCATGTAGCCATTTCTGCCCAGCATCCTTTCCCATCTTACTTTCCTTATTTGCCTCTAAGGGGTTAGCCTTATAGGTCTATCAGGTTCATGGGTAAAATGGTTTCTGGCAGCCCCTTCCCTCAGCCTCTTTTCTTCCTCTATGCTGTCATTTTTTAGCAACACCTAAGTGGAAGGTTTGCAAGAATCCAGAACTCCCAGTTGTGGGATTCCACACATGACACATGAAAGATGATTGTAGGCAAACCTACCATAGGGAGCACCATCTGTAATGGGTTTCCGAAATAGTTGATGCACAGAGCAAATAAACTAACTGCTTTGTGAGCAACCATCTTGAGAAGAGAATTAGTGTACCAGGCAGTGTGCTGTGTGTATCACAGGTTGAAGGACCAGAAACAATAAGGGGAAGAATGGTCAGGAAATTGTTTCCTTACTGATTCTTTTATATGGAATCATATAGAGCACCTATGGATCAATCCCCCTTCTCTACAGCTTAAGAGAAGCAGAGTGTCTGACAACAGAGTTGGGTGGAGTTGAAAGCTTCTCACTCTGTATGAGGCCACTGGAGCCCTAGACATAGTTTTCATTGTATAGCAATGAGAATACTGTGGTTGCTCAAGGCCTCCCTATGAAGATAAATTTAAGAAGGACCAGATCCCACACAGCAACAGGTTCTACAAGGAAGGGAAAATGCAAAAGTCTCTGAGTAAGCTGTATGAACATTTTCACGATAGAATGTCAGTAACCCTCAGCTATTGAGTGGATGCAATTAAGTAAAATCTCTTCATCAGAGGAGAGAAAATTTTTCCTCTTCTCACCCAGAATGAGAATCTCCAAAATCATGGAAGAGTTATTTACTAAATAATTATGAGTGAATTTCCCTCAAGAAATCAGCATGAACTTTTCAGAAGTCCTCAAGTGTGGAAACATCTATCAAATCTTCACTTTAGCATTGCATCTGTGAAGTTTCCAGCTGTTCTTAGCTCTAATCATCATCATACTGTTTGTGTGTCTCACAGTGGAGGTCAGAAAGCAGATGATGAGTGAATGTAATTATTGCTGTTGGAATTGCAGTTATTATTTCTTGCCTACGTGTTACCTCCCTTCTTACCTGTCCACTTCTGCGGCAGTGACTGAGCAGTCCCAGTGCTTATTCCACCTGTGACCTGGCTTTATCTTTCATTTTATAGGTATGGGACCTACACACATGGGGTTTTTAAGAAGCTAGGAATTCCTGGACCAACACCTCTGCCTTTTGTGGGAACTGCTCTGGGCTACCGTAAGGTAAGTATTGTCTAAGCTCCCTCTTTTGCTTCTAACAGTTGTAAATCCTAGCTTAGTTTCATGATAAAAATGCTCCTTCTCAGGAGGAAGTGTTTAGATTTCAGACTTCCCAGAAATGATGTCAAAAGTTCTATCCGACACATGGCCAGATCTACCCCAGGCCATGCTTTTAGCTGTCTGCTATTAGGAGCCTCAGGTTTTCCCTCGGTATACAGCCCAGCTCTTTGGTTGATTCAGCACAGGACTTGATGTTGTAGCTTGTGAGCTTTGTGAAGAGGCTTTTGTTTCTGGCAGGTGCAGATTCCCAGGAAGGCATCATCGTATTTGTAGTAGAAGAGCATCAAGGGAGTCCATGCTAGTAGTCCATTAAGCTGTGTATGCTAGAGTCACACTTTTCTATTCATTGTACAAGCTCTGGATAGCCTTTTCATTTTCTGGGATAGCTCTGGAACTTTAGTTTATTGGGAAGACCAAGATTCACCTTTGGGGAATTTGCACATAGTTGAATTCTCTCAAGAATTGCCAAACCTCTGCAGTTATTTCCAAGCCCTAACTCTCCTTTTGCTAATGGTGACATCTCTTGGGATTTGAGAGGTTGAACCAGAGGTCTCTGCTTTACTTCTCTATCTTCATTGTAGACACCTTCTGGATGAGTTAAACCGGGAAGGAGTTCTGGTGAGGGGTAATGGTGCTTGCCTTGACTTCAGAGTTTAACCTTTGAATGAATTGTGTGTATGTATGTTGTTTTTCATACAAAGGTAGAACCACTTATACAAAGTCACTAGAAAAAAAATGCTTTGACAAATTTATTAAGAAATTAATATACTGAATGGAGTGTGCTAGTGGATCCACAGATTGATGTTGGTGGAGACGTTATGGCTAATCCAGCTCTGATTTCTTGTCCAAGGCCCAGCCCCTGGATAGAAGGTTAAGAGCTTACATCTAGAAGGCCACCAGGCAGTCTCACCTGAAGGCTGTTCTTTGCTGTGAAGTTCCTTTCCCAGATCTGGGACTTTTTTCTCAGATACCACTTATCTCCTGCTGAGACCCTCAGTGGCCAATTATCATCTAAGACAGTCTTGGACTTTTCCCTCTGAAAAAGCAATAATTTCTTTTCCATTTTTCCTGTATCAACTCCTTAGTACATGCTTCCCTAGTCCTACATTTCTGGAACCTTGTTTTGCATGGTTAAAACATCAAAATCACAGTTGAAACTTAGTGACATGAAGTTGTTTTTTTTTTAAATGACAGAAGTGAAAACTCAGATTAAATTTTGTTTTGTTTTGTTTTTTAGATTAAGTGTTTTAATTGGCTCTGTTCTTTGTGCAGAGTGGTGGCACTATCCCCTCTTTTTTTTTTTTTTTTTGAGGTGGATGACTAGAAGGGTAGTCCACCTTGTCATTCACTCATTCATCTCTCATTTATTCACTCAACAAAGGTGTTAGACTTATGTAAAACTGCTAGATTAAAAGAGGTCACTGGTGTCTTAATATCCTAAATCCTCTGAAATCTCGTAGGGCTTATGAGATCAATGAACAGGGTGGTAACTGGGTGTTCAGAGTATGCAGGCCATGCTTATTTTCCTTAGCTACAGTTTTCCCACATGGCCCTGAGGTAATATTTCAGAAGGTTTTGAGATTTCAAGAAAAAACATGCACAAGCCAAATATATCAGATAGACATGGGTTACACAGTCCTCAGAGACAGGGTAAGATGTCCAGTATCTACAATACTAGGAGAGAACTCAAGAGGGACTTGAAATTCTCTGTTCTAGTATCTCTTCTGTTTTCTCTCCCTTTCTTTTTTTCCTATAAGGTAAGGGGTAGTAAGCCACATTTCATGAGATCTAAGTCATTTTGGTCCCTGTTATACATAGGGCTCATTATGTTTAGATGAGTAATATGTTTTGTTTCTTCTTGCAGGGTTTTTCTGTTTTTGATGAGAACTGTTTTAGGAAGTATGGAAGAATGTGGGGGTGAGTATTCTGGAACTTTCTATTGGATAGGCTTGTTGTGATGAGGCCCCTGTGGTATGGACAGTCTCAGTTGAGAGCCCCTTGGGATGAAGCCTAATGTAGTAAAGCTTCTGGAGTCTCTCCTGCCTGGAATCCTAAGTGTCACCAGATGTACAGGTCTAAGTATAAATCGAGCCTGGAGTGGTATAGTGTGGTGTGGGGCTGCTAACAGCCAGTGTGGTCTCTCCCTACATTTCTTTATCTTCTCTGGTCAAGTCCTCATAAACTGCAGGGTTCTGCTGTGTTGGTGTGACCCATAAGCAACATGATGGAATAGAAAGAAG
This sequence comes from Canis lupus dingo, assembly GCF_003254725.2. Classification (NCBI taxonomy): domain Eukaryota; kingdom Metazoa; phylum Chordata; class Mammalia; order Carnivora; family Canidae; genus Canis; species Canis lupus. Next base: position 9,683,572 of record NC_064248.1, on the reverse strand, counting down.
ACAGATCTCTGGATCACCCTGGTTCAGCTCACTGCCCCTTCCTATATTCAGTACTTATCAGCTCAGAATGGAGCCAGCCTTACATTCTGGGCCCAGTTCTGTCCTTAGCAAATGGTTCTCATGCATAGCTATAGAGAAGAACCACCTGGAAGAGCTTGTTAAAAATGCAGATTCTTGAGCCCCATCCCCCAGCAACACCAAATCTGAAGGATGTGGGGTGGGGGCCAAGAATCTGAATTTAACTGGTAGTGGAAGTAATATTAGGGTTGTGTGAGATCCTGAATATAAAGGGTAACCCAAAATCATTGTCTCTTGTCCACCCAGGTGTTTTTGAACAAACATGATGGGACAAGGGGAATCATCCAAGAATTATGGTCAGGCTGCTAGGAAAGTTGACCTAAGCACCACTTCAGTAACGTCTATCACTGCTTCAACACTAAATGTACCTGAATCCCACTGAAATCTCTGAGTTTTAGAATTACTTTTGGAGATGGGTAGCATTTAGTATAGTGTCCTTATCTGTTTTTATTTATTTTTTTAATATTTTATTTATTTACTCATGAGAGACATATAGAGAGGCAAAGACATAGGCATATAGTGTCCTTATCTGTTTTTATTTATTTTTTAAATATTTTATTTATTTACTCATGAGAGACATATAGAGAGGCAAAGACATAGGCTCCCTCACAGGGAGCCCGATGTGGGACTTGATCCTGGACCCCAGGATCATGCCCTTAGCCAAAGGCAGACGCTCAACTGTTGAGCCACCCAGGCATCCCTCCTCATCCGTTTTTAGATGTGATCACAAAACCATTTGAGATTCCTCTGTGACATTAAAGAAAGAATAGGGGAATTGTGGGAAATCTTTCATTTTGTTCTTAATAGAAAATGCAGATGATTTATAATGGAAAACAAAATGCCAGAGTAAACCTCATGCTGGTGACAGATTCTTATTAACAGGTCATACTGACACTCAGGAGGTCACGCTAGAATTGAATGGATCACATATAAAGAGTCAGCTTTATATGACAATGTGCAAAATTGGACTTGCTCTGTTGCTATATGATGTCACCTACATGAAGCCCAAAGAACTCACACTTGGGACCCACATATAAGAATAAATATAAGTAATGAAAAGGAAATGTATCTAAAATGAATTGTGCATATTCCCTTGTATTTCTTTATTCTCTTTGTTTTTTGTTTTACATTTTTCTAACAATGCTGTCAAGGACCTCTCTTAAGTTTTAAAATTTATATTTCCTTTCAAATGTAACTAGGAAGCATATTTTAGAAAATAAAGCAAGGATATAATTCATAATATTGCCATCGCTTTTTGAGCATTCCAAGTCTTTTCATTTGTAGACACATCTTCCATATGTGTGATTAGTGTGTGCACAATTTTCATCTAATATTCTATCACATGCCTTTCATGTGTTTGATATATCTTTAACATTATAATTTTTAGTGACTGGGTAGGTGGATTCTCCTTCTTTTTTTTTCTGTTCCTAGATGATTTACATGCCTTCAGTTATTTACCAACCTAACTTCCTCTTTAATAATATTTGATAAATTATTTGAAATGCTGACATAATTCTAAAATATTTGAGATATTTTAAACATAGAAAAAACCGTGGAGAATGGTCCAGGAACTATCCACGTACGCATGTATACTCAATAAATGTTCTAATGTTATTTCTAACCCTAATCTCAGAGAATGGATTAGGTATCATGAGGATAAAAGTCTGGACTGCTAGGCATGGCTGCAGCTGCAAAAACTAACATGTTACGTATAATCACATCTGTTTTCCCAACACAGGTTTTATGATGGGCGACAGCCTGTGCTGGCTATCACAGATCCGGACATGATCAAAACAGTGCTAGTGAAAGAATGTTATTCTGTCTTCACAAACCGGCGGGTAGGCATGGGTTTATTTTATTTTATTTTATTATTTTATTTTATTAAAGATTTTATTTATTTATTCGTGAGAGATACAGAGAGAGAAGCAGAGACAAAGGCAGAGGGAGAAGCAGGCTCCATCCCGGGAGCCCGACGCGGGACTCGATCTTGGGACTCCAGGATCACATCCTGGGCCGAAGGCAGGCACTAAACCGCTGAGCCACCCAGAGATCCCCTATTTTAAATTTACATAGTTATTTATAAAACTTTTATTTTATTTTGAAATAAGAATAGATTCACAGGAAGTTGTCACAGGAGGTCCCATGTCATGTAACCTTCAAGCTGTTTCCTCTAAGGTAAGATCCTGCATAACAAGGTCCAAGCCAAAATTGACATTGGTTCTAGCCACAGAGCTTACTCAGTTGTCAATAGTTTTATATGTACTCACTTGTATGTGTGTGTGTGTGTGTGTGTTGCTCTCTGAACATTTATATTACATGTAGATTTGTGTATTCACCACCCCAAGGATGTTACAGGGCTGTTCCACTACTAGAAGTCTCCTTCTTACTACTTTTTTTATAGGTATGGTGTGTAACTAGTCATTTTGTTGTCTCAGGGTCTTCAGCAGAGCAAACATTTTTTATTTTGGTAAGGCCAGTTTATCTTCTTTTCCTTTTATGGATTGTGACTTTGGCACCAAGTTTGAAAAATCTTCACTTAGCCCTGAGTCTGAAGGAAGTTCTCCAAATATTTATTTTATATTTTACATATAAGTATATAGTTTTATATTTTACATGTAAGTCTGTGATTTATTTTGTATTAGTTTTTAGTGTTACTTGTGAGGTGTGGAGTTTATTTATTTATTTTTATTTTTTTTATTTTTATTTTTTTTAATTTTTTATTGGTGTTCAATTTACTAACATACAGAATAACCCCCAGTGGCCGTCACCCATTCACTCCCACCCCCCGCCCTCCTCCCCTTCTACCACCCCTAGTTCGTTTCCCAGAGTTAGCAGTCTTTACGTTCTGTCTCCCTTTCTTTTTTTTTTTTTAACATAGAGTAAAATTTATTTATTTATTTTTTTTTTAAATTAAATCTTAATTTTATTTTATTTTATTTTTTTTTATGACAAATATTTTTTTTTTATTGGTGTTCAATATACTAACATACAGAATAACACCCAGTGCCCGTCACCCATTCACTCCCACCCCCCGCCCTCCTCCCCTTCTACCACCCCTAGTTCGTTTCCCAGAGTTAGCAGTCTTTACGTTCTGTCTCCCTTTCTGATATTTCCCACACATTTCTTCTCCCTTCCCTTATATTCCCTTTCACTATTATTTATATTCCCCAAATGAATGAGAACATATAATGTTTGTCCTTCTCCGACTGACTTACTTCACTCAGCATAATACCCTCCAGTTCCATCCACGTTGAAGCAAATGGTGGGTATTTGTCATTTCTAATAGCTGAGTAATATTCCATTGTGTACATAAACCACATCTTCTTTATTCATTCATCTTTCGTTGGACACCGAGGCTCCTTCGGTGTGGAGTTTAGTTCAAAGATCTTTTTGTTCTACGGATGTCTAATTGGTTCAGCACCATTTGTGAAAAGGCTGTACTTCCTCCATTGAATTGCTGTTGTACCAGTGTCAAAATTTACCTGGACCTATGTGTATGTGTCTATTTCTCATTTTCTGTTCATTGATCTCTGTATCTATCCCTCCCCCGGGTCCTGGCTCTCTTGATTACTGTAGCCATATAGTGAGTCTCAACATCATGAACAGTGATTTCTCTCATTTTATTTTTGTTGGAATTGTTTTAGGTATTCTAGCTTCTTTGCCTTTCGATACAAATTTAGAATTAGCTTATCTATGTTTACATAATATTTGCCAGGATTTTGTAAAACATGACTTAAAGGTATTGATCAATTTGTGGAAAATCTATATATTTACTAAATCATATCTTTCAATGCATGGATGCAATGTGAGCTTATTTAGGTTTTCTTTGATTCTTTTCACCAACACTTGGTTCTCAGCATAGGAAAACCATATGTTTTATGTTTTGTTAAATATACATTTAAAGTATTTCACCTTTTTTGTGATTATAATTCTTACTGTGTTTTTAGTGTGTTTTAATATATTCTTGTTATTATATAGAAACAGGGTTGATTTTTCTGTTGATCTTGTTTCCTAAAACCTAGCTTAGCTTATTTAAGATGCAGAGGTGTTCTTTTTTATATTCCTCAAGATTTTCTACATTGACAATTATGTCACCTGAAATAGGGACACTCCTATTTTTATCTTTCCAATCTGTATGTCTTTATTTCTTTGTTTTGTCTTACTGCACTAGCTAAAATTTCTAGTATGATGGTAAGACTGGTGAGAGTGAACATTTTGCCTTGTTCCTGATGTTAGGGGTAAACATTCAGCTTTTCACCACTTAACTATTTTATATATATATATATTTACAATGAAAACTGTATATATTTAAGTGTGATTTTTTTTTTAAGTGTGATGTTTTGATTTATATATACACTGTGAAGTGATTATGACCAATGAATTAACATATCTATCACCACCCAGAGTTACTCTATGTGCGTGTGTGTGGTAAGAATGCGTAAGATCTACTTTTAAAGTAAATTTCAAGTATACAGTACAGTATTAATAATTATAATCACCATGCAGTATATTCAGGCTCCAGAACTTATCCATCTCATTACCAAAAGTTTGTATGATGTGATTTCTATCTGCCATTTTCCCCAACCTCTGATAACTACCATTCTACCCTCTACTACTGAGCTTGACTTCATTTTTCTAGATTCCACTTGTAAGTGAGATCGTGCAAATCCTGTCCTGTGTCTGGTTTAGTGCTCCTACCCTGTTGTCCATGTTGTCCAGGCTCATCCATGCTTGGAAATGACAAGATTTCCTTCCTTTTTAAGATTGAGTAATATTTCATTTTCTGTATCTATTCATCTTTCCCTTTACATTTTAAAGTAATTATTGATAATGATTTATTATTGTCATTTTGTTAGTCCAGCTGTTTAATTGATCAATTTTTCTTCCTTCCCATCTTCCATTGTAATTTCATGTTGTTTTTTCCCACAACTGTGGGAAAAACGCTTTGATTTTTTTCACTTTATCTTTTCTGTGCCTACTCTAGGTTTTGTTTTGGAGTTATCAGGAAGCTTACATAAAATATCCTCTAGATATAGCAGTCTGTTTTAAGCTGATCAGAACTTAAATTTGTTTAAATCCTCCTCACCGATTTTATGTTTTTGGTATCACAGTTTACACATTTTTATAACATGTATCTAACATATTATTTTAGCTGTAGTTCCTTTTTTATTTATTTTAATTTAAAAAATTTTTTTAATTGGAGTTCAATTTGCCAACATATAGCATAACACTCAGTGCTCATCCCGCTGAGTGCCCCCCTCAGTGCCCATCACCCAGTCACCCCAACTCCCCACCCACCTCCCCTTGCACTACCCCTTGTTCATTTCCCAGAGTTAGGTGTCTGTCATGTTTTGTCACCCTCACTGATATTTTCACTCATTTTCTCTCTTTTTATTCCCTTTCATTAAGTTTTATGTTCCCCAAATGAATGAGACCATATAATGTTTGTCCTTTTCTGATTGACTTATTTCACTGTAGTTCCTTTTTTAAAAAATTGTCTTTCAGCTTTCTCTTGAGTTACAGGTAATTTGCATATTATCACTACAATTTCACTGTGTTGTGAATTATGTATTTATATTTATCAGTTACATTTATGCTTTCATGTGATTTTATGTTACTAGTAAGTATTTTTTTTTTTTTTTGCCAACTTGAAGGACTCCCTTTGGTATTTCTTATAAGGCAGGCTTAGTGGTAATGAATTCTGTCTACTTTTGCTTGTCTGGAAATGTCTTTATCTCTCTCTCTTTTCTGAAAGCCTTGTTTTTCTGGGTAAGGTATTCTTAGTTGGTATTTTTTTTTTTCAGCACTTTGAAGAAATCACTCCCTCTATTTTGCTTTTCAAGATTTCTGCTGAGGAATCCACTGATAGTCCCATGGCGTTCCTTTTTATTTGATGAGCTCCTTTTCTCTTGCTGCTTTCAAGATTTTTTGGGGGGTTCAATTTTTGACATTGTTACTATAATGTCTCATGGAGAAGTGTTTTTCAGATTCAATCTTACTGGGGACTTCAAGCTTATTTCCCAAGATTTCCATACATTTCCCTAGGTTTGGGAAGTTTTCAGCCGTTGTTCCTTTAAATAAGTATTCTACCCACTTCTCTCTTTCCTAGGACTCCCATAACATGAATATTGTTTCACTTGATGGTCCTATAAGGGATGGTCCTGTAGGCTTTCCCCCCGCAGTTTGTTCGTTCTTTCATTCTTTCTTTTCTTCTCCACTCTGACTGAATTATTTGAAATAATCCCTAGGACATGGTTGGTTCAGACAGTTGGGGGCCACAATATTGGTAACTGCATGATCCTTAGCAGCAAGTGAAGTAGAGGGTTCTTTGTGCCTGTGGTGTCTGTTGGGGTCTTCAACAGCACCACCAGATCCAGTGCCATAGGACTGGGGAAAGAGAATAGTGGCAAGAGTTGGTGCTCTACACACACTTGTCTGTAGGGGCTGAAAGCAGTCTTATGCCCAGAACAGAGCTAATGCCAGTGGTAGGGCCTATGCCAACTATGGGCACACAAGTAGATTTGAATGCCTGAGCTGTCTGTGTGTACTCACGTGGCTTCAGGGCTAGCCTGTAGTGCATACACAGCAGCAGGCACTCATGACTAGAGTTCAGACTGGCATGGGTGTGGGTGTTACAACTTCAGGGGTTAGCTGTAGTCTCAGTGGCAGTGCAGTGTAGTGACAGGAGTCAGGCATGACTTCAGGTACCTGAAAGGTACTGGGGCTGGGATGGTGTTTTATATGTATGCCCAGTTACAGAGGCCAAGAGTGGTTGGTGGTATAGATTCTAGGGCTCAGGATTTTGGGGGTGGTGCTGGCTGAGGCAACTCAAGTGAATGCAGATGGGACACAGCAGACTCAGGCATCTGGATCTGCAAATGAGAAAACCTGTGAAACTAACTGCAGCAAAATCTTAGAGGGTGCACAGTGCTGTGCTGGCTGTAGATTCCCCAGGAGCTAAGGCTGCTAGGGTCCTCTGAGAGTGGTACATGGAACTGTGTTTACTCCTGCCACTTCGCTGATACTGGTAGTCCTGCCCTTCTTTGTTCCTAGCTATGTCTAGATGTGTCAGCTATGCCAGTCCCTGGAAGGTTTGAAACCAAACAGTTGCTAGTGCCATGCCCTGAAGGACTGGGGCTAATGGTTGCTTATCCTTCTGCTCATTACCCAAGAAGGGGAATTGTGGCAGATCAGGGAGTATCCTGTTGTGCTGAGCAGTGCTGGCCTGGGTCATGGGGTGATGCAAGCAAAATGACTTTATTTCCCTTACCTTGTTTTTGTATGGTTATTCTCAGGAGTTTTAGTCTACTGTGTTGTTGAAGTTTCTTACTTCAACTTGACTCCTAAGCTCTTAGACTTATTTTTGTTATGGATAGCCATCTAATTGTTGCTCCTTTGTGGGACGACAGAGGCTGATGTGTCCTATTTCATCATCTTAGTGATATAACATCAATTTTTCATCACTGAGGTGATGTTGGCTTTAGAGTTTTTAGATGTTTGTTATTAAGTTGTGGAAGTTTTCTGTCTTCCTGGTTTGTGAGATTTTTATCATGAAATGGTGTTGGGGATATCCATTTTATTTTTATTTTGTTTTAATTAAAAATTTTAAAATTAAAATTTAATTAATTAACATATACCGTATTATTAGTTTCAGAGGTAGAATTCAGTAATCTATCAGTTGCATACTATACCCAGTGCTCATTACTTCAGGTGCCCTCCTTAATGCCTATTACCCAGTTACCCCATCCCCCCCACTTCCCCACCAGCAACCGTCCCTCCTTAATGCCTATTAAGGCACAGGTGCCCTCCTTAATGCCTATTACCCAGTTACCCCATCCCCCCCACTTCCCCACCAGCAACCGTCAGTTTGTTCCCTATAGTTAAGATTGTCTTGTGTCTTGTTTGCCTCCCTCTCTGTTTTCCTGTTATTTTATTTTTCCTTCCCTTCACCTATGTTCATCTCCTTTTTTTTCTTAAATTCCATATATGAGTGAAATTATATGGTATTTGTCTTTCTCTACCTGACTTATTTTGCTTAGCATAATACCCTCTAGTTCCATCCACGGTGTTGCAAATGGCAAGATTTCCTTCTTTGTGGTGGCTAAATAATATTTAATTATATATGTATAATTAATCTTCTTTATCCATTCATCTGTCAATCGATATCGGGGTTCTTTTCATATTTTGGCAATTGTGAACACTGCTGCTATAAACATTGGGTGCATAGTGCAATGGCTGGGTTGAGGGTAGCTCTATTTTTAACTTTTAGAGGAACCTCCATACTGTTTTCCAGAGTGACTGCATCAGTTTGCATTTCCATCAACAGTGTAAGAGGCTACCCTTTCTCTGCATCCTTGCCAACACATGTTATTTCCTGAGTTGTTAATTTTACCATGGAGATATCCACTTTAAACAAAATATAATTTAGAAAGATGGAAGAAACATTCAAGCTGGTTGACTTGATAGGCAAGTCCCAAGCTGAGAAATAGAATTATCTAACTCTTTTTCTTTATGTTCCTTTGGGGAAAGTATAGGGGGAAAGATTTCCATGTAACTACATCATTTCTTCACAATAGCAAATGGATTCCTAATCTTTTTATTGTTAACTACTTTTCTTTTTAAATCACCTTATCAAGACATCTGTTTGAGATGCTCATGATATGGATATGTGTAAAGGCAGAACTGGTCTGAGGCAACATACATTTGACAGGGCTATCTGGCTATCTTCCACCAATCCAATTCTACTCTGCAGTTTAGAAGAATATACAAGCTGTTAATCCTGTGTATCCTCCTGGAGGAGTAGTTTGCTGCCAAATTTTCCATACCACATTTACACTGAAAAGTAGATGGAATATAAATGCTAGAAAGCACTCATGTGGCTGGATAACTCCTTCAGCCTTACAGGAAGCTAAGCATTTGGGATAAATATTAATTAAGCACCTACCATAGAGCCTGCTACTAAGTCAGTAATCACTAAATATTTGTTGAACAATTTCTGCATGTTTAACAAAGTTTCCACAACGTTTGAGGCCTTCAAAACTTATGTAGGGCAAAATGTGTTTTGCTTTGACTCCAGTCTTTTGGTCCAGTGGGATTTATGAAAAGTGCCATCTCTCTGTCTGAGGATGAAGAATGGAAGAGAATACGAACGTTGCTGTCCCCAACCTTCACCAGTGGAAAGCTCAAGGAGGTAAGAAAAGAAGAGGTTCAATTAGAAAGTTAAGGAATACATCTGGGGACAGGTAGGAAATAAGATCGTAGTCCATTTCTAAGGACTAGTCTGCTGATTTTGGGCTTCCTAGAAATGGTCTTTTCATGTCCTGGAAGAAACATGATAAAATTTGTTATTAAATGTCCTTTCCTGCTGTATGTTTGTGAAAGCCATGTCATTCTGGGACTTGATTCTTGGATTTAACTTCAGATGGTGTTGTATTTTGTGTGTAGATGTTCCCCATCATTGGCCAGTATGGAGATGTGTTGGTGAGGAACCTGAGGAAGGAGGCAGAGAAAGGCAAATCCATCAACTTGAAAGAGTAAGTAGGAGTGCAGCTTCTAGGATTCCAACTCTGTCATGACACTTTCCAGCTGTTGAAAGCCCAATTCCCACTGTTGAGTTACTCCAATGAACAAGCTGAAGTAGACATGTGGTGTTACAACCCCAGTGGGCCAGCCAAGGAGAGGTAGCTTATCTAAAAAGGCAGAGCAGCTAGGAGAGAGAGGGTCTTCTTTTGTGTACATGAGGCAGGATTAATTTATCTGCTTTATTGTCACCTTGGATATCATGGAAGACAAAAATATGTGCTTGAAAAAAAAGGAAACATGATTGTACCAAATCTTTTAGTGTAGAGAGTATGGAATGGTGGTGGTGGGAGAACACTTGGTATATATTGCTGGGCACTGGGTGTGACAAGAAAGTGATCATGTGGAACTTGGAACAACTTAAACCCCTTCCTGATTTTGTTGCCGATATTAGCAAAATACTAAATATATATATTTTTTGCAAAATGCTAAATACTAACTCTTATGACTATTTGTCCTTCTTTCAATCTCAAAAGAGAGAAGGCCCTGCTCATGGGAGAGACTATATATATATATATATTCTGGTATATATACCAGAGACTATATATATATATATATATATATATATATATATATATATATATATTCTGGTATATTTTTTAATTATGCAGGATGAACAGATATATATTAGGATTGTCCTAGGAAAACTAGTGGTATATGATCACTTAGCTATGGCATCCCCTAAATCAATTTTGGTGTGACTTAATATATATTTTTTAACTAGGAACATTCTTAGTTGAACATTTTCCAGAAATAAGTGAGTCCTCAGGGCAATCTCAGATCAATGGAGATGAGACAAAATGGGTCTTTCAGGAGACTTAACAAGGGTGTAGAGAAAAGGGATGGTGTTCTTGGTAGCACAGAACAGGGTAGGGTGTTGGTGTCCGGTAATGTGCTAAGGAGGAATCAGCTCTGAGCATACAGACTGTGGTGAGAGAAGATCCAGTTCAGTTTCAGCTTTCTTGACTCCCTGAGAAAGGTTTAATTATTCCACCATTTTTCCTGCTCAGACACAGTGATTATCCACCTGCTACTGCCTATACTCAAAACACATTCATGTAATTTGTCTGATTTGGGGTCTCTATCCCTCCATGACTGAGCTCCTTGAGCTCAGAGGTGTGTCTAACTTGCCCTAGTATCCCCATCACCCCCAACACAAGGCCAGCTGCATCACTTGCACCTCATGAGTGAGTGTGATGGGATATAGATTCTTCAGATGATCCAGCGGGTGTTCTGGAAGTATGGCTCTTGTCTTGCCTGAACATTGGAATCTACATGCACTTCTTGCTGAATGTGTTGGCTGAGAATAGTAAAGAGGTGCTGATTTTATCATCCATGTCTTTGTTTTTCTACTCAGCATCTTTGGAGCCTACAGCATGGATGTGATTACCAGCACATCATTTGGAGTGAACATTGATTCCCTCAACAACCCACAAGATCCCTTTGTGGAAAATATCAAGAAGCTCTTAAAATTTGATTTCCTTGATCCATTTTTCTTCTCAATATGTACGTACAGTGCTATTTTCCTTTTTATCCTCCCTTCCTGTTTTCTCCCCTTCTTTCCTCCCTCACTTCCTCTTTTCCTAATTTCAACAACAATTTTATTGAGATATAACTTCATATAACATGGAAGTCCCCTTTGAAAATGTACAATTCAATTTTTACAGTCTTGAGTGTTCATCAACCAAGGAATGGATTAAGAAAATGTGATATGTGTATACCATGGAATCTTATTCAGTCATAAAAATGGAAGAAAATCCTGTACTTGGACAACATGATAGATCCTGAGGGCATTATGATAAATGAAATAAGTCAGACAGGGAAAGACAAATACTGTATGACTTCAATTGCATGTGGAATAAAAAAAAATATAAAAAGGAGATCAGATCTATGGTTCCAGAGGCAGAGGCTGGGAATAGTACTTGAATGAAGGTGACCAAAGGTACAAACTTTCAGCTCTAAGATAAGTATCAAACTGATAAATACAACTTGATGACTGTAGTTAACACTGCTAGGGATGCCTAGGTAGCTCAGCTGTTGAGCATCTGCCTTTGGCTCAGGGCATGATCGTGGGGTCCTGGGATTGAGTCCCCCATCAGGTTTCCCACGGGGAGTCTGCTTCTCTCTCTGACTATGCCTCTGCCTCTCTCATGAATAAATGAATAAAATCTTAAACAAAACAAAACAAAACAAAAAGACACTGTTGTATGATGTATTTGTAATTTGCCAAGAGAGTAGTTTGTAGAAGTTCTCATCATAATGGTGGATAATTTTGTTTTTATAACTAAAGGGGAAGATAGATATTAATTAATCTTATTGTGTATCATTTCATTATATATGTGTGTCAAGTATATGCAGTACACCTTAACTTCTATAGTACAATATGTCTATTATAACTCAATGAAACTGAAAATTCTTCTTGTGCATTCAAAGATGTGTGTAACTTTTACTGCTGTCCATTGTTGGAATATTGTTTTCAACCCAGAAATCATGTACTTTTTTTTTACTATTACTTCCCACTTTCCTTAGTCCTAAGCAACCACTAATCTACTTTTGTCTTAACAGATTTGTTTCTTCTGGACTCTTCATACAGAGAGTCATATAACATCTGATTTTTGTGGCTGCCTTCTTTCATTAGCATAATGTTTTCAAGATTCATCCATGTTGCAGCATGCATCAGAATCTTCTTTTTATGGCAGAACAATATTGCATTGAATAGACATATTGCATTTTGTTTATCCTTCCTTTATTTGATGGACATTTGGGTGTTTCCAACTCTTGGCATTTGTGAATAGTGTTGCTATCCACGTATATGCACAAGTTTTTGTTTAAATACTTGTTTTCAATTCCTTTGGGTATGTACTCAGAGGTGGAATTGTAAAATAACTTTGCTATATTTGTACAACGTTTTACATTGTAACTTGCTAAGTTACTAAGATATAGTATGTTTAATTCAATGAGGAACTGCCAAACTGTTTTCCACCATTTCCACTAATAATGATATCATTGTACATTTCCACTAGTACAGCATGAAGGTTCTAGTTTCTGCCCATCCTTGCCAACATTTGGTCTACACTTGTCTATCTTTTTGATGATGGCCATCTGAATGGGTGTGAAGGGTATCCCATTGTGATTTTGTTTCGCATTTCCTGTGGCTAGTGAAGTTGAGCAACTTTTTATATGCTTGTTGCCTATTTCATAACTTCTTTAGATAAATATGTATTCAAATTCTTGGTTGGGATGTCTAGGGCAATGTTGAATAGAAGTGGCTATAGAGGGACACTGGGTGGCTCAGTGGTTGAGTGTCTGCCTTTGGGTCAGAGCGTGATCCTGGGGTCCTGGGATTGAGTCTCACAGTGGGCTTCCCATGGGGAGCCTACTTCTTCCTCTGCCTATGTCTCTGCCTCTCTCTGTGTCTCTCATGAATAAATAAATAAATATTTAAAAAGGGAAGTGACTATAAAGGCATCCTTGTTTTGTTTAATCTTAGCAGGAAGTGTCCAGTTTATATTAATTGTGGTATCAGCTATGAGTTTTTTGTATATGCCCTTTGTCAGGTTGAGGATATTCCCTTCTGTTGAGTGTTTTTATTGTTAAATGGTGTTGGATTTTTGTTAAATACTTTTTCTGCCTGTATTGAGAAGACCATGTGATTTTTTAAAAAAAATTATTGTATTGTATTGTATTGTATTGTATACTCTGGCATCACTGGGGTAAACCCCTCTTGGTTATGTTATATCCTTCTTTTGATACATTGCTGGGTTCACTTGGCTAGTATTTTGTTGCAGATTTGTGATGTCATAAGATGACATGTCATAAGATATGTTGGTCGGTAGTCTTATTCTATTTTATTTTTTTTGTTTGGTTTTAGTATTAGAGTAATAGTGACCTCATAAAATGAGTTTGGTAGTATTCCTACCTCTTCTGTTTTTTGGAAGAATTTGTACAAAATTCGCATTGATTCTACTTTAAATGTTTGCTAGAACTTAATTGTGAAACATACGGAGCTAAGCTTCTTTTTGTTAGTAGTATCTTCACTACAAATTCAGTCTTTTTATTTGTCTTTCAGATTGCCTGTACGTTTTTTTTTTAATATCACTTTCTAGTTTGTCTTTTTCTAGGATTTTTCCATTTCATCTATTTTATTGGTGTATAGTTGTTCATAGTATTCCCTATATTCCTTTATTTTTGTAATGTTGGCAGTAATCTTCTCTTTCATTTCTGATGATAGTAATTTGAATCTTTTCTCCTTTTTTTTCTTGGTCAGCCTACCTAAAGGTCTTTTGAAAGATTCAGCTTTGCTTTTATTGAATTTTCTCTTTTTTTAAAATTCTTATTTCATAAGTTTCACCTTTTGTCTGTGCTATATGCTTCCTTCTGCTTGCTTTAGTTTTAGTGTGCTCTTGTATTTTTGGCATGTTTTTGACAGAAAGCTCATTGCTTTGAGATCTTGGTTCTTTTTGATAGGCAGGTGTATATAATGATAAATTTCTTTTTGGTCATTGCTTTTATGATATCCCATGAGCTTTGGTATGTGATTTCTTCATTTTCATAATCTCTAAATGATTCTAAAGTGCCCATTTGATTTCTTCTTTGCCCACTGGCTGTATAGGAATGCATGTATAATTTCTACAGATTTGTGAGTTTCCCAATGTTGTTTGTGTTCTTGATTTCTAATTATATTCCATTGTGGTAAAAGGGCTACTGTGTATTATTTTCATTTTGACAACAATTTCTTAAACAGCATGATTAATTAAAGTAGCATATTATGGTCTAGTGTTTCCAAATAGGCTCTAGTCCAAAAATAAAAGGCTAAGATATTCAGGGATGTAGTCCTGTTCCTTTGGTCACTCCAGAGATGTGGCAGGAAACACTGATCTGACTGCGCTAGTGGTGGTCCCTATGTCTGACTTGCTCTGGCTCAGCCATTGGCTTGAAAATTCGAGGAAAAATCATAGAGGGAATAACTCCTGATATGAATGACTCCTGGTGTCTTTTAATCCTCTGATTGGAAGACCAAGTTATAATTTTCCAGGGAAATTTTGCATTTTCATTGTAATTTCAACTGTTTTTTTTTTCCCCTTTACAGTACTGTTTCCATTCCTTACCCCAGTTTTTGAAGTATTAAATATCTGGCTCTTTCCAAAAAGTGTTACTGATTTTTTCACAAAATCTGTAAAAAGAATGAAGGAAAATCGCCTCAAAGATAAACAAAAGGTAAATCCCATGGTGGTTATGTGTGGGTGTTCACTTTTGATCTTTTATTGAGCTGTATACATCCAATGTGCACACTTCTAAGTATATTTTTATGGTAGGTAGAGAACTATAGGATTTAGAGCAGAAGACTACAATTTTAGGAAGAATGAAAAAGGTGAAGGTCAGGGAAGGAGATAAGATGAGTCAGAGACAATGTTTAAAATTTAATAATAAACATAGCAACTAGTATGTCACTGCATAAACTTTAGTGAGAGAAAAACTACCACTTCCCTTCAATAAATTGGCAAAACATAAGAATTATTTTTAAAATCATTTTCCTGGTAGTGTAATTTTGCCAAATCTTACATTGGCAAAGAATCCCTTCAATTCAAACACTTTTATCCTACTGTTCTCCAGGGGAAAGTCCCATCAGGCACCTGGTGGAATATAGTCTGTGTTAAATTTGAGCCTGTCATAGTCTGGAATGGGTAGAAGTCTTCTCTGGACACTGAAGCTGCAAGCTGGCTAAGCCAGCTTTGCCTTCATGAGGCCTGATGGCCAGCACTAGGATGTGTGTAGGACAAGGAGACAGGGCTGATATCACTGAATATTGTGCAGAGGTCTGGGAGAGTGGGACATTGGAAGATGCTGACACAGAAGCTGCTTATGGACTCTGCAGAGGTCAGGGAATTGGTCTATGTGGCTATTCATTAAGAATTAAGGCTGGAAAAAAAAAAAAGAATTAAGGCTGGAAGAAAGGACTGAAGTCAGGTACTTTCTCCTTAGCTAGTAGATGTGACAGGAGAGGGATCAGGCAACTCTTGGGCCAAGAAGGTATGTTCAAAAGTCAGAGAAGCTGAGGATCAGAGAAAGCAAGATCCAAAAAGCAATGGAACATAATGGCTGGATTCCTGTCAGGGAAACATCCTGCTCTCCAAGATTTATAGCTGGACATTTTGTTCTCTGACAACACTAGTCAAACTTCTGGAAATTTTTAGAGGTAAAGGGCCATATTCTCAGGAAAGATGTTATGTATTGTACCTCTGATTTATTTCTGACTTCACAAGTGATTTTTTGTCATTGAAATTTATCTTTCTGTTTCTAGCATCGAGTGGACTTTCTTCAGCTGATGATTAACTCCCAGAATTCTAAAGAAACAGACACTCATAAAGGTAGGCAAGGAGAGCTTCAGAGGGCCATTGATGGGGTGGCTCAGAGAGATGGGTGTGATTCTGAGGTGTGGAGGATGATTTTTAGCAGATGAAATTTTGTCAAATAAAGACACATGTTCAGATACAAATGGTAGTCAGAGCATTTTCCAGGAAAACAAGTCCACAAGTTTTTTCAAAGCTTGAAGGGCAATGATAGGCAAACAATCAGTGGTCTCCCACAGGGAGCTTGTTTTTTTCTTTCTTTTTTTTTTTAAGATTTTATTTATTTATGAGAGACAGAGAGAGAGAGAGAGAGAGGCAGAGACACAGGCAGAGGGAGAAGCAGGCTCCATGCAGGGAGCCTGATGTGGGACTCGATCCCGGGATTCCAGGATCACGCTCTGGGCCAAAGGCAGGCGGTAAACCGCTGAGCCACCCAGGGATCCCCAGGGAGTTTGTTTTTAATGTCAATCCTGCAGCCTAATCCAGATCCAGTTAATCAGAACCTCTGCCTGGAAATTCACATCAGGATTCATTACATCAGGAGGCACATGGCCCCAGTGTTGGTGACCTTAACTTGACACACTTGGTTAAATTTGTGTTCACTGGCTTAGTCTACTGGAAGTTTTTTTTTTTTTTTTTCCTTTTCGTAATTAGGTAGTAACTGGTGCAGGATGCTTTTGTGACTTTGTGCATATTGTGTTTCTCTTAAACTGTTCCCTACTACTTTTATCATCCACAGATGATCTTTGACTATAACCATTATTACCATGATGGTCACAAAATAATGATTTTCCACTTCCACCATTCTTCTACATTCTGAGTGATAGTCCATTGTTAGGGTGAGCTTTCCATTCCTTATTGTATTTGTTTATTTATATATGTCAGTATGATCTCTTATATTACTAACTTAATCTCTTACATCGTTTTTTTTTTTTAAGATTTATTATTTATTTATTTATTTATTTATTTATTTATTTATTTATTTATGATAGACAGAGAGAGAGAGAGAGAGAGAGAGAGAGAGAGGCAGAGACACAGGAGGAGAGAGAAGTAGGCTCCATGCCGGGAGCCCGACGTGGGACTTGATCCTGGGACTCCAGGATTGCGCCCTGGGCCAAAGGCAGGCGCTAAACTGCTGAGCCACCCAGGGATCCCTCTTACATCGTTTTTTATTTAGATCTCCAATTCTCTCAGATTTTTCCTCTGGAAGCCCTTTTTAGTGGGTTCCTGTGTCCTTTTTTCTTTCTTCTTTCTTTATGTTTCCAATAGACTTTATTTTTTTATAGCAGTTTAGGTTCACTGCAAAATTGACTGAAAGACATAGAGATTTATCCCATATTCCTCCTGCCCCATCTACATACAGCATCCCCCATTATCAAAAGTCCACACAATATGGTAATTTTGTCGTAATCGATATACCTACAATGACACATTATTACCACCCAAAATCCATAGTTTACATTACAGTTTACCCCTAAAGTTGTACATTTTATGGGCTTTGACATATGTATAATGATGTGTAACCACCATTATAGCACATAGAGTATCTGTATCCTTTTCCCATATTATTTTCTGAGCATTTCCTTGCATTCTGGTGTGAGACATTCCAGATTTCTCTTTTGTTTCCCCTGACGAGCCTTGGAATCAGCCATTTCTCCGAGAAACTCTAATTTTTTTTTTAGTGAGAATAGTATTTAGAAACCAAAATCTGGGATCCCCCAGTACTCATTGCTACTAGGGTTTCTTTGCTTCTATTTCCTCTCAGTGAGCCAAGTTAAGAACATCAAATATATTTACACAGGACTGACCAACATAAACATTTGTATATCTATCCATAACCAGTAATTTAATTATGATCTGTTTGAAAGAAAAGAGGAGGCTTGATTTATAGTTGTTTTTATGACAGATATATTTCCATTTGGTTAAATTCAAGCTATCTATGGTTTGACAGTCATCTCACAAAATTCTTGAATATAACAGTTGATTCTAGAGAAAAAGGATGGGCTTACTCTATCATACCACTAATATATATATATGTGTATAACTAATGTCTCTATCTATCTATCTATCTATCTATCTATCTATCTATCTATCTATGTAGTTCTACTATTTTCTGTGATGAAGGAAATATTTTATATATGCTTGGTCCTGTACAGAACCACTTCATGTGATTATTCAGTATGTGACATGTGGGTAGTGTCACTGAGATCTGAATCTTTTTTTTTAAGATTTCATTTATTTATTTGACAGAAAGCGAGAGCAAAAGCAGGGGGAGTGGCAGGCAGAGGGAGAGGGAGAAGCAGGCTCTCTGATGAGCAGGGAGCCCAATGTGGGGCTCGTTCTCAGGACCCGGAGATCTTGACCTGAGCCATGAGCCAAAGGCAGATGATCAACTGACTGAGGCACCCAAGCACCCTGAGATCTGAATCTTATACTGTATTTAATATATCTAATTAAAATTTAAATATAAATAGCCATATCCGGCAAGAAGCTACCAATTGGACATCACAGCCCTAAACATTTATTATCATGGGATCCATGGAAATGGAGGGCAAGAATCTGATGGTTGAATTATCTAGGGCAGCATAACAAAGTATGACTGGGAAATCAGAATTTTGTATATTTTTCTTGTACTTTTTATATTATTTTTAGTTTTGAGTTACGTGTTTGTGGTAGGTCAGTGCTCTTAGTATCTAAATGTCCTAATACAGTTCTGATTAAAGAGATTAGAGCATGACCATGCTGAGTTTCTGCCAGGAGAAAATCAAAGGATATGCCAACATCTTCATAGTGGGGCCATTCATTAAGGAAGGTGACATTCAGACCATGATTGAATAAGTATTGCTAATTCCATTCACTGGATTCAGTTTGTCTAGATTTCATGCTGGCCTATACCCTGCTATTGACACATTCTTTCTTCTGCTCATTTGGTGGCATTACTTATCCTAGTTCCATCACCACTCTTCTAGCTTTTTGTCTGTGTTGTAGTTTCTGTACATATTGGAGATCATGCACTTGCGAAGTTGTGTGCCAGGTCTTCTACTAGCTGAGACCTCTGAAAGGTATAATCCATGCTTCTCAAGCTAGGTTGTTCACACAAATCACCACATCTCATGAAAGCTCAGACTTTGATTCGATAGTTCTAGGGTGAGGTTTGAGATTCTGCATTTCTAATAAACTCCCAGATGCTGCAGATGCTGATGGTCCATGGATCACTCTTTGAGCAACAAGAATTTATCAGTAGACAATATTGTTCTCTTCACTTTCCACAAATATGTTTGGATGAAAGATCATTCATTTTTTCCTGACAATTGAGTCTTAGTATCACAAACTCTCTAAATAAATTTAAGTTCTCTTTTAGCTAGAAGAATATAAATTTTCCTGGGGGAGAATGGTATCCCATGTTACTTACGACTGAAGTACTTTTAGGATCCTCCAAAGGTCATGCTGATAACACCATGTACGTTAGACAGAAATGCCATCTCCTGAAATTACCTATCTGTGTTGGTGCGGAGGGTGGCACTAGCAGGAGCAGATGGCCAAGAATAGTATAGACCATAGGAAGAACCAGATCAAGATAACTTCTGGCTTTTCTGGCTCTGTAAGATAGACATCAGAGTGCAAACCACTCTGAGTTTGATTCTGAATTGCTTTTACATTTTCCCCAAGGGAATTGGGAGTTTCAAATGGACTTCTCATTATCTAAAGTGTGTTTGTGTGTTTTTTTTTACATTCACCTGCTATAGCTAAAATGTGTTTCTTGTCCTTTTAGCTCTATCTGATTTGGAGCTGGTGGCCCAATCTATTATCTTTATTTTTGCTGGCTATGAGACCACTAGCACTTCTCTTTCCTTCCTTATGTATGAATTGGCCACTCACCCTGATGTCCAGCAGAAACTGCAGGAGGAGATTGATGCGACTTTCCCCAATAAGGTGAGGGGGTTATACCTGAAGAAGGGAGTCAGTGTAGGTTTGGTTATGTCTCAGTAACAGATTAGCCCTTAAACCTAGTAGGTTTTCATAAAAAGGTTTACTCCTATTTCCACATTCGCATGTCAGATATGGGCCTTAGCAGAAGTTGGGAGTGAGTCTCTGCTCCATACAGTTATTGGTGATACCAGGTAAAGAGGCTCCATTTTCTTATACCTGCAGTTATCTAGAACCTGGGGACTTATTGTTTGCTTGGTAATAAGGAACTATGTGTTACTCACTTGATTTTCAAATGTTTGGCTCCAGACTTACATACAGTCTCATCAGTTCACCCCTCATTTGCAAAATGGTTTCCCGTAAGTTCATGTGAGCTAGGAAATATGGGGGTCTCCATGATCCTGGGTGAGCAGTGTATGATTCTACTACTCTCTACTACACACCCTATGAAGTGTCAACTCTATTATTTCCATTTAACAAGTCAGAAAACTGAGCTATAGAGAGACAATATATCACATAACTAGTAGTGTAGAATTCAAGCTAGGAGCCAAGTGCTTGGATCCTGATTGACCTCTAATCTGTACAATGTTGGGTCTTACACAAAGCAGCAAGTGATAGACATATATTGCCCACACTGTTTTCAGATTTCTGCGCATCCTGAAGTTCCCTTCTTATGAAGAGACCTGACCCCTGGGTCTGGAGTGGCCTGTTTGGCAAACAGTGAGACTCCAAAGTGACAACTAGGAGACCCTTCCAGCAACAGAGGGTGGGGCTTAGAACAGGGTTCTGATCCCCTGTATTACTTTTCCTAGAACTGAAATTGTGTGCCCACAATTGGTAGCATCCAATTGTAGCCTTCTCTTGCCCCATTTGCGTTGAAAGAAAGTAGTGTCTCCCCAAATTATTTAGTGTTTTTCTCCAAATATTGTAAATAGAATTGAAAAACTAGGAAGGCAGGATATTTCAACTAGGACAGTTTATGAGGAAGAGGGGAATTTTCTGTGGCACATTCTCCTTTCATGATACAGATGTGTCGCCCCTGTTTTGAAAGGAACAAAAGACTTCAACAGATTTCATTTAAGATTAAGGGCCATAGGGAAGGGAAAATATGATTAAAACAGAGAGAGAGTTGGGATTCTGGGTGATGGGCACTGAGGAGGGCACTTGATGAGATGAGTACTGGGTGTTATACTATATGTTGGCCAATAGAACTTCAATAAAAACAAATGAAAAAAAAAACAGAGAGAGACAAGCCATAAGAGACTCTTAAGTATAGGAAACAAATGAGGGTTGCTGGAGAGGAGGTGGAAGAGGGGTTAGGGTAGTAGGGTAATGGGCATTCAGGAAGGCACTTGATGTAATGAGCGCTGGGTATTATATGAACTGAGCAGTCAGTTCTAATTCTAATTCTTCCTCTGAAACTAATAATACACTATATGTTAATAAAATAAATTTAAACAAAAAATGTAGAAAAAAGGTCAAGGGTCACACTCTATTAGTCACTTTTGTTCACACAAGGAAGAAAAACCATTACCTGGTAGTGGGAAGGATTTCAGGCCCTGTGTAGGAGATCGTCATAGTCGTCTCCCCCAGTCATTACTATTGCTGCTTACGTCTATGACTCACATGTCAGTGAGCCATTGAGTAGATCAAAGGACATGCTAGACATTCAAATGTCCACAAATACCCTTTACCAAAATACATGATTCTTAGGTGTTCCTAATACTTCAGTAGTAGTATATACAGTGCATTGAACTTTGATCCCAAATCTCAATTTTTAAAAAGATTTTATTTATTTATTTATTTATTTATTTATTTATTTATTTGAGAGAGAGAGAGAGAGAGAGAGAAGGTAGAGACACAGGCAGAGGGAGAAGCAGGCTCCATGCAGGGAGCCTGACGCAGGACTTGATCCCGGGTCTCAAGGATCACACCCTACGCTGAAGGTGGTGCTAAACAGCTGAACCACCCGGGCTGCCCCCAAATCTCAATTTATCAAAATCTGTTTCTTTCCTTCCAGGCATTGCCCACTTACGATGCCCTTGTGCAGATGGAATATCTGGACATGGTGTTGAATGAAACTCTCCGATTATACCCAATCGCTGGTAGACTTGAGAGGGTCTGTAAGAAAGATGTGGAAATCAGTGGTGTGTTCATTCCCAAAGGGACAGTGGTGATGGTGCCAACCTTTACTCTTCATCGAGACCAGAGTCTCTGGCCAGAGCCTGAGGAATTCCGACCTGAAAGGTACAGGGAACCCTGCAAAGGGGAACCCACCCTCATATTGGAGGATATTCTGTATTTTCTTAGTATAGATGACAATCGTGTGGTGGTACAATGATTTATTTGTACATTTTTTTATTCTTAGAAGTATTTTTCTTGTTACAAAATGAACATTATTGTCCAAATTTTACAAACTCTAGTTGAGAATAAAGAAAATTAACATCATCACCAGTCACAATATATCAGGATTATTAATCATGTGATGTATGTCCTTGTGGATGTTTTTCTATGCATATATAGAAGCTTAAAAGTTAAGATGGCATTATATATTTTTGAGGTACTGAGTTAATGTAACAGTAAAGTATAAACAACGTACCATAATTGTGTTTGTGATTATATGTATATACATAATATACTTAACCATTATCTTAATTAAGAAAATGGGACTTTTTGTTACTTTAGTGTTTCTGTCCTCTTTAGCTCTCTGGATTTACTCCTTAGATTTTCGCATTCTGTGTTTGTAACCCTGCGCCACCATGTCTGCTAGGTATAGTGTGAGGACAGAGGCTGTGGTGCTGAGAGTTCACATCCCTGGCAGGAGGAGCAGCAGCCTGAGGACAGAGTGTGCTGGAGACCTGATAGGTCCTGTGCTGTCTGTGGTTGCAGTTCTAAGCATCTCTCATCTCTCTAGTATCTGGGATTTATCCAAAGTGAGGTCATCTGTTCTCTAGCCATTTAGACATCCTCCTTGGAGGGGTCTTGAGTTTTCTCTTCTGGGAATTCAGAGCAGAGTCTGGCTTTGGGTAAGCCTGAATTCTGCAAAAGTCCATGCTTTCCTGTTTATTGTATTGGTGGGCAAAATTTGGATGAGTTTTTAGAGACCTAGATGTTTAGCCCCCGACTAAAAGTCCCTGTTAGCAGAGCTCTTTTCTGGGCTCATGGTGTCCTTAGTGCTAGCAATGCGTCTACACATAGTACTTGCTGAAAGAACTTAGAGTTGACCAAGTCATCTGTTTTCTGGACCAGGAGACCTGATGGCTCCCACAAGTTCAGCTGTTCAGTCTCCTATAGCTTCTCAAACAGAAACCAGTGATCACTTCTGTACTTGTTTATGATTCATTCAGCCATGAGAGGAAGTGCTTACCTACATGTGTTAGGAACTGTGCCAGGTAGTGAAATCCATGTATTAAAAATATCAATTATGAATAATTAAAAAAAGATTTTATTTATTATTTCAGATAGGCAGAGAGTGAGTGAGAGAGTGAGAGAGAGAGAGCACAAGCAGGGGGGAGGGACAGAAGGAGAAGCAGGATCCCTGTTGGGCAGGGAACTTGATGTGGGGCTCCACTGGAGTACCCTAATATCATGACCTGAGCCAAAGGCAGACACTTAACCAACTGAGCCACCCAGGTACCCCTTATGGATAATTTTTTAAAAAGATTTTATTTGTTTGAGAGAAAGCAAGCATAAGCAGGGGGAGGAGCAGAGGGAGAAGGAGAAGCCCCAATATGGGGCTTGATTACAGGACGTGAAGATCATTCCCTGAGCCAAAGGCAGATGCTTAACCATCTGAGCCACCCAGTCTCCCATGTTGCAGAGAATTTTTGACACATGCACAAACATTATATAGACACAAGTCTATGAAATACTTTTAATGAATTTATATATGCCCACCACCTGCCTAGTAACTACTAACCCATATCAGCTACTCCATCCACACACCATTATAATTCTTTTACTGTTTTCCATATTATTTTAAGGCATATCATGGAAACATTTCAGTATGTTCTTCATGATAAAAGGAGTTTAAATAATACCTCACCTAAATGCCATTATCATTTTCCCAAATCCACATGTTTCCTGAATATAAGTATTAAGGAATGAGTTTTTTAAAAAGATTTTATTTATTTATTCATGAAAGTGTGTAAAGAGAGAGAGAAAGGCAGAGACACAGGCAGAGAGAAAAGCACAGTCAGAGAGAAGCCCGATGTGGGGCTCAATCCCTGGACTCCAGGATCACGCCCGGGGCCAAAGGCAGGCGCTAAACCGCTGAGCCACCCAGGGATCCCAAGGAATGAATTTTGAATGAAGCATAGGTCTAACCCAAAAGGAATTTATAGTGTCTTAGAACAGATAGACAAAAACTCAATGATTATAATGATTATACATAGATCTAAGTATCATTATAGTGGAGTAGCGTCACGTGCCCATGTAAATCATGTGAAAATCTTTTCCGTGTAAGTGGTTGGGAGTGGTCCTTGCAGGGAGTGTAGGGATGTGAAGGGAAAAATAACAATGGTAAAACATAGGAGGCATTTCTCTACTTCCTTTTTCTATGAGCATGTGACCAACATAAGTGGGAATGGAGGCATCAACCTACCTTTCCTCCAGTCAGGCTCATTTCCTGCTTGCCTTTCAAAGTGTGAACATCACACCACCCTCAATATAATTCTAGTGTCTAAGGTAAATCTTTTCAACAGCTTTATGTCATGTCCTCAGCAAGACTGAATGCTCCCATAGGGCAAGGGGAATCCAACGACCTGTAGCTTACAATTGTCATAGCAGAATAAGCATAGCAGGATTACAGTAAACAACCCATCAAAGTTTCCTATATACTCCTGGTTGAGAACCCCAAACATGTACTTCTTGTGGTCTTTATGATTAACTAAACTTGTTTTCCACTTCCATTGTGGAGCCAGGTTCAGTAGGAAGAACAAGGACAGCATAAATCCTTATACATACCTGCCTTTTGGAACTGGACCCCGAAACTGCATTGGAATGAGGTTTGCGATCATGAACATGAAACTTGCCCTTGTTAGGGTCCTGCAGAACTTCTCCTTCAAACCTTGTAAAGAAACACAGGTCAGAGAGATAACGTTCTGCATAAATAGTGTTTTATTGGTTTTTTTTTAACTAAGAGATATGAAATAGATGTGTGTGTGTGTGTGTGTGTGTTTGTGAGCGAATGTGCTCACTTTATCCTTAGTAATTTGTTCTATCAGCCCAGTAATCTATTAGAGTCATCTGTGGCCTTGAAGGGTCCTTTAGCTCTTGAGTGCCACATCTGTGATTCATAACCGCCCAACCATAAGGGTCATCTGTCAGTATAGTTCACATGAAATTATTATGCACAGTCCTTTGATCTTGAGTAGTGTTTTAAATCTCTTTCAAGTCCACTGAAAGGAAAGGAACACATTGTGCACAATCATGATGTGCAATGTGGTGATAACCATGATGTGACTTTTGAATGATGCTCTTCTCCACTACAATTTATAGACACTATTGTGACCATGGTTCTCAACCTTGGTTTTACTCTGAAGTCAGTGGGTTCATTAAAAATCCTATATTCTAACATAATTCACCCAGAGAATGGCTTTAAATGTGTCCCCACTGATTCTCAAGTGCAAGCAAGGTTGAGAGTCACTGGTGTGAAACATGCCTGACTGATGTGAAGGAGTCCCATGGTCCAGGCCATCCTAGCTACTTGGCTCCACCTTCTCCAGTCAGGCTGTGCTCCCTTTCCATGCTAGTCTGTTATCATGGATGGATGTTTCCATGGGAGAGAGTACAGGATGTTTATCAGTGTAGATGTTCATATGATAAAATGTGTAATAAACACTCAGGATGGCCTACAAGCTTCAACGTATACAAAATTATCTCTCTCACTTTTCAAAATTGTTTGCCATAATAGGTAAGAATCTGTCTTAAATTTAAATACTCATCCTTTTTACTTAAAATTTAAATATAAAAGTATATAAACCAATATGAGTTTGTCTCCAGCCTGGTACTGAGTGGGTGGTCAGTAGATACTCTGTTGAATGAGTGATGGATGAATGCTTACATACTCCAGTCTTGACAACTTACAGAATAATTTTAAAGAATCAGAGATATATGAATCTATAAGTAGTATTTATATATTTGTAATGCATTATTGTCCTTCATATATCTTGCCTGCTTTGCTTCTGTTGTTAGCTGGATTTTCATGGTCGTTTCTCATATACTTGTTTAACTGTTGCAGATCCCCCTGAAATTAAATGCTCAAGGGATTATTCAACCTGAAAAGCCCATTGTTCTCAAGGTTGAGCCAAGAGATGGGAGTGTAAATGGAGCCTGACTTTCCCTAAGGACTTCCTTTTGTTCTTCAAGAAACTATCCCAGAACACCAGAGACCTCAATTTCCTTTGATTATGTGGTTTCACTCATGTAGGGAATATAAGAAATAGTGAAAGGGGTTGTAGGGGAAAGAAGGGAAAACGAGTGGGAAAAATTAGAGAGGGTGACACAGAATGAGAAACTCTTAACTCTGGGAAATGTACAAGGGATAGTGGAAGGGGAGGCAGGTGGGGGGATGGGGTGACTGACGGGCACTGAGGAGGGCACTTGACGGGATGAGCACTGGGTGTTACAATGTATGTTGGCAAATCAAACTTCAATAAAAAATATATTAAAAACCCCAGAAATGATCCCTGGGTGGCGCAGCGGTTTGGCGCCTGCCTTTGGCCCAGGGCGCGATCCTAGAGACCCGGGATCGAATCCCATGTCAGGCTCCTGGTGCTCGGAGCCTGCTTCTCCCTCTGCCTGTGTCTGCCTCTCTCTCTCTCTCTCTCTCTCTCTCTCTCTCTGTGACTATCATAAAAAAAAAAAACCAGAACAGAAATGAAGGTGGGCTTCATGTACAACCTGTGACAGATGACTAGGGATTCCACACATTCATTTAGCTTTCTCTGGTATCTGTGTAGAGCATTATATATTATGGGGAATAAAGGAAGTAGCTCATAAGTGCCAGACATGTAGACACAGTTTATCTGTTTCACACAGACTACCCCCAGTTTGTACCATCTACTACCCTGAGTGTTGATCTAGAATAAAACTTTCTCAATAACTTTATCAACAAACTTTAATGGAAACAGGAATTATTGTGGTGGTGGTGGTAATGACATTTATATCACATGTCTTATTTGGAATATTCTACATTGAATATTACACTTAGCAAGTCAATCAACATCTCTTTACAAAAGTATTAACATGGCTTCATCCACATTAAGGGGGAATCTATAGAACTGATGAGTAAGAGCCAGTGAATGAATGCTTTGACCATTACAGTCCCTGGGTGAATGGAGCTTGTTCAGAACTCCGATGTGCTCAGTTAAGATAGGTGAGAGTTAATCTACTGTGACTTTGCCTATTGCTCAGAATGTATATTTCTAGTTTAATTCTACAGGTTTTGGATCACATGTTTTTTTTATATCTCTTGATTGAGGCACTTGGTATTATATTATTAGTTTTGATTTAATATTTTTGTGTCCTCTTCCCTGCTGTTCTGGTAGGCAGCGAACATATTTGTCTTTGTGTTCCAGCCTCAGCTCCCAACTGTCCTGACACAATGAACATCAAATAAGAGACGGTTGGTTGTCCAGTTGTTTGGGAAGAAAGGCTAAAAGCATTTGTCTGTTTCAGCTGGTATCAGAAGATGAATAGGATTCTTCCTTTCCAACTCTCCCTTCCAGCCCCTTCTTTCGCTTCTCCTCTCCTTTTCCTTTGTTTTCCTTCCTAGATAATTCAGTCCTTAAGCCATAGGTGGGGCACAGGCGAGAGGGTAGCCTCACATTGGAGGTCAGGGACAGAGAAGCGAGTCACAGTGACCTGACTCCAAGTTAGAGACTGAGTAGGGTGGGGAGGGGGTCCACATGGAGTGTGTCCACATGGAGCATTCTGGCATGGCTGTGGGAGCCCAAGCTAGGTGAGAAGGGTGTCCATATGGAGGCGTGGCTGGTAAGAGCCCCCAGAGCCTAAATACAGTGTATAGAACCCAAGTAAAATTGTGGGGGTATTCATGAGTGTTGAGGGATGGAGTAGGGATTAGTTACATGGAGGGGGATTTATCAAATAAGTAAATATATTAATGATAAATTGTTTCAGGAGTTTCTTACCGTAAGAGTAGGGAGTCATTGATTTGGAAAGGGAGAAAACCAAAAGAAGCCTATATAGTCAGAGATTGAAAGTGAGGGTGTCAATGTAAAGTCCTGCTTTTCTATAGATAGATGATAGATTGGTAGAAATGTTTGTCTCTGTGTGTAAAAACACATTTCCCCTACCTCTCTCCACAGATAGTTCTTAGAAACGGTGACTTTGTAAGAGCCTTAAGAACACCTTGTATCCAAATCTTGGCTTATAAATGTCATTTTCCACTAAAAAGAACTAGAGCTTCTCAGATACATGGCTGATTCCACTCTGAGACAGCACATGATGAACTTGGAGCAGGTTGTGCTACACAGTGATAGGGACATGTCCAAGGAATGCAGAGCCAGCTTGAGGGGCTTCACCCACCCATAAAGCATGATTTGGGTATCATGATAACTAACAATAAGAAGAGATTATAACCCCTTGAATAAAATAGGAAAACAAATACACAAAGGTGGAGATAAATACAGAGATAGATTACAATTGATGAGGACACTCACACAGTTTCAGAGTACTAATGCTGAAACACTCACGAGTTACCAAAAGGAAAGAGCAACTCATACAGTGGAGCCCTAGTTGACCAGTAAGCATCATCAGGAACAGGAGGAAATGATGGCAAATCACCCTATAAGATGCAGTGAGAAAAACTCAGTGGCACCTCTGGGATATGCTTGCCAAGGAGGCAAACCTGAAAGAAATCCTGAAAAAAGTCAGACAAACTGAAGTTGAGGAATACCTACTCCTAATCTGTAGCTGGTGTGTATTCTTCTACAAAGTCAAGGTTCTTAAAGTTATAAAAAAGAAAAAACAAGTCAGGATTGGAGTCACTTACCCCCAAACCTACCTCACAGCAAACAACACCTAATTATTAGGTTCAAGCTATCCCTGGAAGGTGACCTTCTCAGAGTGCATCTGGCATGATACTTAATGTGGAAAACCCATAAGACTCCATCCCAAAATGGCTAGTTCTCATACAGCAATTCAGCAATGTGGCAGGATATAAAATCAATGCACAGAAATCAGTTGCATTTCTATACATTAACAATGAGAGAGAAGAAAGAGAAATTAAGGAATTGATCCCAATTACAACTGTACCAAAAACCATAAGATAACTATAGCCAATAACCATAAGATAACTATGATAGATAACCTAACCAAAGAGGCAAAGAATTGGTACTCTAAAACTACAGAACACTTATGAAAGAAATTGAGGAAGACACAAAGAGATTGATAAACATTCCATATTCATGGATTGGAAGAATAAATATTGTGAAAATGTCTATGCTACCCAGTACATTCTACATATTTAATGCAATCCCTATCAAAATACCACTGACATTTTTCACAGAGCTGGAATAAATAATCCTAAAATGTATACGGAACCAGAATGTTGAAAAAGAAAACCAAAACTGGGGGCATCACAATGCCTGATTTCAAGCTATATTACAAAGCTGTGAACATCAAGACAGCATGATACTGGCACAAAACAGATACATAGATCAATGGAACAGAATAGAGAACCCGGAAATGGACTTTCATCTCTATGATCAACTAATCTTTGACAAAGCGGAAAGGAATGTCCAAAGGAAAAAAAGGCAGTCTCTTCAATAAATGGTGTTGGGAAAATTGGACAGGCACATGAGAAGAATGAAACTATACCATTCTTTTACACCATACACAAAGATAAACTCAAAATGGATGAAAGACCTACATGTGAGCCAGGAATTCATAAAAATCCTAGAAGAGAACATAGGCAGCAACCTCTTTGACCTCGACTACAGCAACTTCTTGTTAGATATGTCTTCAAAGACAAAGGAAACAAAAACAAAAACGAACTATTGGGACTTCATCAAGATCAAAAGCTTTTGCACAGCTAAGGAAACAGTCAACAAAATTAAAAGGCAATCCATGGGATGGGAGAAGATATTTGCAAATGATATATTAGATAAAGGGCTATTATCCAATATCTATAAAGAACTTATCAAATTCAACACCTAAAAAACAAACGATCCAGTCAAGAAATGAACAGAAGACATGAACAGACATTTCTCCAAAGAAGACATACAAATGGCCAATAAGCACATGAAAAAATACTCCATAACATTTGTCATCAGGGAAATACAAATCAAAACCACAATGAGATACCACTTTACACCAGTCAAATGGCTGAAATTAACAAGAGAGGAAACAGCAAATGTTAGCAAGGATGTGGAGAAAGGGGCACCCTCTCACTCTGAGAACGCAAGCTGGTATAGCCACTTTGGAAAACATTATGGAGCTTCCTCAAGAAGTTAAAAATACAGTTACCTTATGACCCAGCAATTGCACCACTGGGTATTTAAACCAAAGATACAGATGTAGTGAAACAAAGGGGCATCTGCACCCCAATGTTCATAGAAGCAATGTCCACAATAGCCAAACTGTGGAAGGAACTGAGATGTCCTTCAACAGATAAATGGATAAAAATTATATATATAGTATTATATATATGGAATACTACTCAGTCATTACAAAGGATGAATACTTACCATTTACACTGATGTGGATGGAAGTGGAGAGTATAAGTGAAATAAGTCAATTGAAAATTAAAAAAATGATAATTATATATGATATAATATATAATTATATATGATATAATGTATAATGATATAATCATTATATCATATAATGATATAGTATGATATAATATATAATAATATATAACATATAATTATATATGATATATATTATATATATGTAATATGGTTTCACTCATATATGGAATATAAAAAAATAATGCAAGGGACCATAAGAGAAGGAGGGGGAACTGAATAGGGCAAAGTCAGAGAGGAAGACAAACTCTGAGAGACTCTTAAATCTGGGAAACAAACTGAGGGTTGCTGAAGGGGAGGTGGGTGGGGGAATGGGATAACTGGGTGACAGTCATTAAGGAGGACACGTGGGGAGGAGGGGCAAGATGGCAGAGGAGTAGAGTCCCCAAGTCACCTGTCCCCACCAATTCATCCTGAAAACCTACAAATTCGGCCTGAGATTTAAAGAGAGAACAGCTGGAATGCTACAGTGAGAAGAATTCGCGCTTCTATGAAGGTAAGAAAATGGGGAAAAAAATAAAGAAATAAAAAGCATCCAAGGGGGAGGGGCCCCGCGAGGAGAAGGCTAAGGCTGTGGGGCAAATGTCCCCAGGACAGGAAAGCCCCGACCGGAGAAGCAGAAGCTTCACCAATCTTCCCGGTCGGAAAGGTGCTTGCAGGGAGTTGGAGCAGGACCCCAGGAGGGGCGGAGATGCCCTCAGGCTCCCAGGGACACTAAGAGAGCTCCTGTGCCCCGGGAGGAGAGCACGCCACACACTGCGGCCGAGCTCCCTTAAGGCCTGCAGCGTGTACAAGGTGGAGCCCGGGAGCAGCTCCGGAGGCGTGGCTCCACGCGGAGGGGGCTGCGGGGCCCCAGCAGCTCGATTCCAGCAGCGCAGGCGCCGGAGCCCAGGGCGTGGGGGGCCACAGCCCAGGATCCGGCGCTCCCCCGGAACAGGCAGAGGCTGGGAGAGCACAGAACAGCCAGGACGCTCCTGCCGCTGGGCGGCTCTGAGCCGTGCAGATCAGCGCCCCTGCCCCACCCGTGGAGCATCCAGGCCTCTGCACACTGAGAGCTGCGGTAGTTACTGCTGGAGCTGACTCCAGAGCTGGAGAGCTGGCCGCTGCCACTGTTGTTGTTCCTCCTGGGGCCTCACAGGATAAACAACTCCCACTGAGCCCTGCACCAGGCAGGGGGCTGAGCAGCTCCCCCAAGTGCTCACACCTGAGAATCAGCACAGCAGGCCCCTCCCTCAGAAGACCAGCTGGAAGGACAGGGGAAAAGCAAGTTATTGACCAAGCAGTACTGGAAAGTTCCAGGGGAGTCGAGGGATTTACAGTATATAGAATCAGAGGATACTCCCCCTTGTTTTTTGTTTTCTGTTTGCCCCCCCTCCGCCTTTGTTTTTCTTTTTTTTCTTTCTCTCCTTTTCTCCTTTTTCCAGTACAACTTGTTTTTGGCCACTCTGCACTGAACAAAATGACTAGAAGGAAAAACTCACCTCAAAAGAGAGAATCAGAAACAGTCCTCTTTCCCACAGAGTTACAAAATTTGGATTACAATTTAATGTAAGAAAGCCAATTTAGAAGCACAATTATAAAGCTACTGGTGGCTCTAGAAAAAAGCATAAAGGACTCAAGAGACTTCATGACTGCAGAATTTAAATCTAATCAGGCAGAAATAAAAAATAAATTAAATGAGATGCAATCTAAACTAGAGGTCCTAACGACGAGGGTTAACGAGGTAGAAGAACAAGTGAGTGACGTAGAAGACAAGTTGATGACAAAGAGGGAAACTGAGGAAAAAGAGAAAAACAAGAGATCATGAGGATAGGTTAAGGGAAATAAATGACAGCCTCAGAAGGAAAAATCTACTTTTAATTGGGGTTCCTGAGGGCGCCGAAAGGGACAGAGGTCCAGAATATGTATTTGAACAAATCATAGCTGAAAACTTTCCTAATCTGGGAAGGGAAACAGGCATTTAGATCCAGGAAATAGAGAGATCCCCCCCCCCCCCAAAATCAATAAAAACCGCTCAACACCTCGACATTTAATAGTGAAGCTTGCAAATTCCAAAGATAAAGAGAAAATCCTTAAAGCAGCAAGAGACAAGAAATCTCTAACTTTTATGGGGAGAAATAATAGATTAATAGCAGACCTTTCCACAGAGACCTGGCAGGCCAGAAAGAGCTGGCAGGGTATATTCAGCATCTAAATGAGAAGAACATGCAGCCAAGAATACTTCATCCAGCAAGGCTCTCATTTAGAATAGAAGAGCTTCCAAGATAGGCAGAAACAGAAAGAATATGTGACCACCAAACCAGTTCTCCAAGAAATATTAAGGGGGACTCCGTAAAAGAAAGAAGTCCAAGGGATCAATCCTCAAGAACAGGGACTGAATCGGTATCATGATGACGCTAAATTCATATCTTTCAATAGTAACTCTGAACATGAATGGGCTTAATGACCCCATCAAAAGGTGCAGGGTTTCAGACTGGATAAAAAAACAAGACCCATCTATTTGCTGTCTACAAGAGACTCATTTTAGACAGAAGGACACTTACAGCCTGAAAATAAAGGTTGGAGAACCATTTACCATTCAAATGGCCCTCAAAAGAAGCAGGGGTAGCCATCCTTATATCAGATAAACTAAAGTTTATCCCGAAGACTGTAGTAAGAGATGAAGAGGGACACTATATCATACTTAAAGGATCTATCCAACAAGAGGACCTAACAATCATGAATATTTATGCCCTGAACGTGGGAGCTGCCAAGTATATCAATCAATTAATAACCAAAGTTAAGACATACTTAGATAATAATACACTTATACCTGGTGACTTCAATCTAGCGCTTTCTACAATCGACAGGTCTTCTAAGCATAACATCTCCAAAGAAACAAGAGCTTTAAATGATACACTGGACCAGATGGATTTCACAGATATTTATAGAACTTTACATCCAAACGCAACTGAATACACATTCTTCTCCAGTGCACATGGAACTTTCTCCAGAATAGACCACATACTGGGTCACAAATCAGGTCTTAACCGATACCAAAAGATTGAGATCGTCCCCTGCATATTCTCAGACCATAATGCTTTGAAATTAGAACTAAATCACAAGAAGAAGTTTGGAAGGATTTCAAGCACGTGGAGGTTAAGGACCACCCTACTAAAAGATGAAAATTTCAACCAGGAAATTAAGGAAGAATTAAAAAGATTCATAGAAACTAATGAGAATGAAGATACAACCATTCAAAATACAGCAAAAAGCAGTCCTGAGGGGGAAATATATCACAATACAAGCATCCATCCAAAAACTGGAAGGAACTCAAATACAAAAGCTAACCTTGCACCTAAAGGAGCTGGAGAAAAAAACAGCAAATAGATCCTGCACCCAGCAGAAGAAGAGAATTAGTAAAGATTTGAGCAGAACTCAATGAACTAGAGACCAGAAGAACTGTGGAACAGATCTACAAAACCAGTAGTTGGTTCTTTGAAAGAATTAGAAGATAGATAAACCATTAACCAGCCTTCTTAAAAAGAAGAGAGAAAAGACTCTAATAAAATCATGAATGAGAAAGGAGAGATCACCACCAACACCATGGAAATACAAACGATTTTAAAAACATATTATGAGCAGCTATATGTCAATAAATTAGGCAACCTAGAAGAAATGGATGCATTTCTGGAAAACCACAAACTACCAAGACTGGAACAGGAAGAAATAGAAAACCTGAAAAGGCCAATAACCAGGGAGGAAATTGAGGCAGTCATCAAAAACCTCCCAAGACACAAAATTCCAGGGCCAGATGGCTTCCCAGGGGAATTCTAGCAAACGTTTAAAGAAACCATACCAATCTACTAAAGGTGTTTGGAAAGATAGAGAGAAAGAAGAAAGAAGAAAGAAGAAAGAAAGAAAGAAAGAAAGAAAGAAAGAAAGAAAGAAAGAGAGAGAGAGATGGAATACTTCCAAACTCCTTCTATGAGGCCAGCATCACCTTAATTCCCAAACCAGACAAAGACCCCACCAAAAAGGAGAATTATAGACCAATATCCCTGATGAATACGGATGCAAAAATTCTCAACAAGATACTAGCCAATAGGATACAACAATACATTAAGAAGATTATTCACCATGACCAAGTAGGGTTATCCCTGGGATGCAAGGCTGGTTCAACACTTGTAAAACAATCAGTGTGATTCATCATATCATCAAGAGAAAAAACAAGAACCATATGATCCTCTCAATAGATGCAGAGAAAGCATTTGACAAAATACAGCATCCATTTCTGATCAAAACTCTTCAGAGTGTAGGGATAGAGGGAACATTCCTCAGCATCTTAAAAGACAACTACAAAAAGCCCACAGCAAATATCATTCTCAATGGGGAAACACTGGGAGCCTTTCCCCTAAGATCATGAACAAGACAGGGATGTCCACTCTCACCACTGTTCTTCAACATAGTATTAGAAGTCCTAGCCTCAGCAGTCAGACAACAAAAAGAAATATAAGGCATTGAAATTGGCAAAGAAGAAGTCAAACTCTCCCTCTTCACAGATGACATGACACTGTCCACAGAAAACCCAAAAGCTTCCACCCCAAGATTGCTAGAACTCATACAGCAATTCAGCAGTGTGGCAGGATACAAAATCAATGCCCAGAAGTCAGTGGCATTTCTCTACACTAACAATGAGACTGAAGAAAGAGAAATTAAGGAGTCAATCCCATTTACAATTGCACCCAAAAGCATAAGATACCTAGGAATAAACCTAACCAAAGAGGTAAAGGATCTATACCCTAAAAACTACAGAACACTTCTGAAAGAAATTGAGGAAGACACAAAGAGATGGAAAAATATTCCAAGCTCGTGGATTGGCAGAATTAATATTGTGAAAATGTCAATGCTACCCAGGGCAATTTACACATTTAATGCAATCCCTATCAAAATACCATGGACTTTCTTCAGAGAGTTGGAACAGATCATCTAAAGATTTGTGTGGAATCAGAAAAGACCCTGAATAGCTAGAGGAATATTAAAAAAGAAAACCGTAGCTGGGGGCATCACAATGTCGGATTTCAGGGTGTACTACAAAGATGTGGTCATCAAGACAGTGTGGTACTGACACAAAAACAGATAAAGGAGATAAATTCGATAAAGGTACTGGCACAAAAACAGATAAACAGATAAATTCAATAAAGGAGGAAAGACTATCCATTGGAAGAAAGACAGTCTCTTCAATAAATGGTGCTGGGAAAATTGGACATCCACATGCAGAAGAATGAAACTAGACCACTCTCTTTCACCATACACAAAGATAAACTCAAAATGGATGAAAGATCTAAATGTGAGACAAGATTCCATCAAAATCCTAGAGGAGAACACAGGCAACACCCTTTTTGAATGCAGCCACAGTAACTTCTTGTAAGATACAAAAGCAAAAATGAACTATTGGGACTTCATCAAGATTAATAAGCTTCTGCACAGCAAAGGATACAGTCAACAAAACAAAAAGACAACCTACAGAATGGGAGAAGATATTTGCAAATGACGTATCAGAGAAAGGGCTAGTTTCCAAGATCTATAAAGAACTTCTTAAACTCAACACGAAAGAAACAATCCAATCATGAAATGGGCAAGAGACATGAAGAGAAATCTCACAGAGGAAGACATAGACATGGCCAACATGCACATGAGAAAATGCTCTGCATCACTGGCCATCAAGGAAATACAAATCAAAACCACAATGAGATACCACCTCACACCAGTGAGAATGGGGAACATTAACAAGGCAGGAAACCACAAATGTTGGAGAGGATGCAGAGAAAGGGGAACCCTCTTGCACTGTTGGTGGGGATGTGAACTGGTTCAGCCACTCTGGAAAACTGTGTGGAGGTTCCTCAAAGAGTTAAAAATAGACCTTCCCTATGACCAGGCAATTGCACTGTTGGGGATTTACCCCAAAGATTCAGATGCAATGAAATGCCGGGTTACCTGCACCCCGATGTTTCTAGCAGCAATGTCCACAATAGCCAAACTATTGAAGGAGCCTCGGTGTCCATCGAAAGATGAGTGGATAAAGAAGATGTGGTTTATGTATACAACGGAATATTCCTCAGCCATTAGAAACGACAAATACCCACCATTTTCTTCAACGTGGATGGAACTGGAGGGTATTATGCTGAGTGAAGTCAGTCAATCGGAGGACAAACAGTGTATGTTCTCATTCATTTGGGGAATATAAATAATAGTGAAAGGGAATATAAGGGAAGGGAGAAGAAATGTGTGGGAAATATCAGAAAGGGAGACAGAACATAAAGACTGCTAACTCTGGGAAAGGAACTAGGGGTGATGGAAGGGGAGGAGGGCGGGGGTGGGGGTGAATGGGTGACGGGCACTGAGGGGGGCACTTGACGGGATGAGCACTGGGTGTTATTCTGTATGTTGGTAAATTGAACACCAATAAAAAACAAATTTATTTTTAAAAAAAGTTCCTACATCCAGCAGAAGAAGAGAGTCAATAATTGTCCTCTCTATAGAATCTTGTTTGAAGATGCAAATCCTTTTTTGTAAGTGTTTTAGTGGAAGTCTCTATGTAAGTATATAGGATTCCATATCTATCATCTAGTTACCTATCTCTATCTCTTTATCATCTATCCATATTCACCCTTTTATCTGTCATGTCTATCTCTAACTATCTGTCTATCTATCTACCCACCTATCATCTTTGTATGTATCTAGTAAGACAAATATCTGGGGAGCTTGAGGCATTCCAGGCCCAGCTGTTTGAATCTATCCAACTGAGACTTGTGAAGAGAGCCTTCAGAATGACCTCAGCCCTAGTCTTTCTGCAAACACCTGAGACTCCAAGTAAGGGCTGCCCCACTGAGTCCAGTCAACCCCAGATTCGTAAGTAAAATAAAAGATTATCCAATCCTTTGGGTGGTTATAATGCCACATTAAATCACTGGAATAGCCCTCCTTCATTTCAGTGCAGCCAGATGTATAGGACCCAGAAGAGAGTTGCCAACTGTGGGAAACTGGAAGTTATCACCTTTTATTTCCTGTAAGTCATGGGGGTAGCAGTGGGGTTGTGGGTGAGGTCAGAGAAAGGAGTGTTGGTGTCTAAGCAGGGGTGGCCCTTAAAGTCTCATGGATCAGGTCAAAAGGAAGAAGGGAGAGGGCCGACTTTACTGGGCACCTGTTAAGTGCAGGGCCTCCTTCATATCAAGGCTTTGTGCCCCCAGCTTACCTCTCAGTAGAGCAACATTGTGGTTGTAGGCGTAGCCAGCTTTGAAGAGCATGCCAGTGTCTCTTTCCTCATGGTGTATATTCTCCACCCCATGAACAGGGCTGGCCTGGTAATCGGGGGGATACTGTGGACATATCAGAGTGTGACTGTGGCTAATTCATAAGGGACAAAGATGCTTCCACCTTGCCCTATTTGGTCACTTGCTCTGGAAAGCCAGCTGCCATGTTGTGAGGATAGTCACAACCACATACCGTGCACTGGAGATATCCTGCCATGGTTGGTGCTGACCTGCCAGGCCCATAAGTGAGTTACCCTTGAAGTGGGTTCCAGCTCGGTCCAGCATGCAGATTATGGCTTTAAAGACTCTGGTCAGAACTACTCAACCAAGTCACTTCTGAATTCTTCACCAAAAGATTCTGAGATAAAATCATTGATTTATTCCACTCATTTATTTTTTAAATTAATTTATTTTTTTTGTATATTTTTTATTGGAGTTCAATTTGCCAACATATAGTATAACATCCAGTGCTCATCCCATCCAGTGACCTCCTCAGTGTCTGTCACCCAGTTACCCCATCCCCCCGCCCACCCCCCTTCCACCCCTTGTTCATTTTCCAGAGTTAGGAGTCTCTCATGTTCTGTCATCCTCCCTGATTTTTCCCACTCATTTTCTCTCCTTTCCCCTATAATCCTTTTCATTATTTTTTATATTCCCTATATCAGTGAAACCATATGTTTGTCCTTTTCCTATTGACCTACTTCACTCAGCATAATACTCTCCAGTTCCATCCACGTTGAAGCAAATGGCAGGTTATTCGTCCTTTCTAATGGCTGGGTAATATTCCATTGTGTGTGTGTGTGTGTGTGTGTGTATACAATTTATATTTATTTAATAT
The DNA here is from genome assembly GCF_003254725.2 of Canis lupus dingo. Taxonomy (NCBI): domain Eukaryota; kingdom Metazoa; phylum Chordata; class Mammalia; order Carnivora; family Canidae; genus Canis; species Canis lupus. Next base: position 9,644,733 of record NC_064248.1, on the reverse strand, counting down.
ATATTTATATATATTTATTCTGGATTTATATTTATTCTGCTTTCAACATCATTGAAGTCAGCAAGATCATTGTGAATATATTCTGAGCTGTCATTGCACTCATTATACACACACACACACACACACACACACCACATGTTTGTTTCAGCGTAATGACTGATACAGAAACAGAGGAATTGGGAACTCTTGGATGCCACAGCAAAGAACTCTGCAGACTGTCCAGGGTTGACTGTCAATTGGGCTTGCTGGGCAGGGACAGAAGTGGTGGTGGTGGTTTGTATGTGTGTGTGTCCAGGTGAGTGTATATGTACAGGTGTGTGTGTGTGTGTATAGGTTTGTGTATCTGTCTACAGGATTGTGTGCATTTGTATGTACAAGATGTGTGTGTACAGGGGAGTGTGTTGTGTGTATGGGTGTGTTTGTGTGTGTGTATATATATGGGGTTTTTGTATATACACATAAAGGGTTAAGGTTAAAGCAGCTATTCTCTTGGGAGGATGAAGATTCCCGCCACCAGTAGACTCTGCTGGTTGAGGGGCAGACTCTTCTTGGATTCATTAGCCAGTTCTGCCAAAAAGAGCTGGAGGATCTAGTTATTCCACCTGGGGAGCCTCAGTTTCCCTATCTGTGATGCAGAGATGATAATAACACCTATTGGGGGAACTTGTGAGGACTGAAGGTATTAATGCAGATGATGCTCTGATGGGATTCCAGGCATGAGGCAAGCTACTAACACTGCTGTCCGTTGTCCCTGAGATTCACATTTCCTGAGCAGGCTCTTGTGAGTTACAGAAGCAAATGAAGTCACCCAGTTTATTTTTTATTTTTATTTTTAAAATTTTATTTATGTATTCATGAGAGACACAGAGAGAAAGAGAGGCAGAGACACAGGCAGAGGGAGACGCAGGCCCCATGCAGGGAGCCCGACGTGGGACTCGATCCTGGGTCTCCAGGATCATGCCCTGGGCTGAAGGAAGCGCTAAACTGCTGAGCTACCTGGGCTGCCCTGAAGTCACCCAGTTTAGCACGGATCAACATTTGCTGAATGACTCAGTCACTGGATTCCTGAGGATAGTTTCTGGTATTTCAGTTCTTCCCCCACCTCTTACCTCTGTGATATGAAGAAGGATATTTCTGTAAACGCACTTTACTATTTTAAATCAGGGCTTATATCCTGCCCTGACACCTAACTAACCCCTGCATTGTCCTTTCTTGGCCCACTCCGCTGCCCCCATTCTGTGGGCATAATTAGTGCTTTGGCAGGCTTTTCCAAAAGGCCACTTTAGTGTTTTCTCCATTTCTGTGGAGTTATGCCTCTATCTCTAACAGAAAAATGAGAGTGATAGAGTATGCTAGATCTTAATGTCTTTCAGTTTCGGTGAATTGACTCATCTTGAATTAAGAGCCAGAGGGAAGTACTGGCTTGAAGTCATCAACTCTAGGTATCAATGTTGTCAAGGCTGTGGCCACATGGGCCAAAGCTTGACCTTCCCTATTCCAGTGACTTGCAAGGGGATAACATCTTTAAGCCTCATGACCCTTTCTGTTATGCAACCAGAACTGGTACTGATGGTTAATTAGTGGGTCTGTTTACAGAGTATGTGACTTCTGTACTCTCCATTTTACTGATATTTGAAGGTGATTGTGCAAAAAAAGATTATTCCATCTTTTGCCTTTGAAATTACCATGCCAGTTACAGCACTCTTAGGCCCCAAGAATATAGAAATGAGGAAGTTGTGATTCCTACACAGGAGGATCTCATAAATTAATTCGAGAGACTGAAACATAATTACTGTACAACCAGTGAGCCTCATGCCCCCTGCTCTAGCCCACGAGAGAAGAATGGATCAGTTTTAGTTTGTTGGCCTATTGTAAAAAGTACCACCAACTGGGGAGCTCCAAAAATGGAAATTTATTCTGTCACATTTCTGGAGGCTGAAAGTCCAAGATTATGGGTTCAGCAAGTTTGGCTCCTTCCAAAGCCTCTCTCCATGGCTTGCAGATGGCCATCCTCTTCCTGTGTCTTCACATGGTCTGCCCTCTGTGGATGTCTGTGTTCTTATCTCTTCATGTTGGATTAGGGCCCATGCTAGAGATCTCATTTAACTTTGATTTCCTTCTTAAAGGCCACATCTCCAACTGCAGTCACATTTTGAATTGCTGGGAGTTAGACATCAACATACAGATTGGGAGGGGACACAATTCAGCTTACACCAGGATCTATGGGGAGAGTCTGTGAGCCGGTACATGACCACCACAGGAGGACAAAGAGACCTACAGCAGTGATCCTGCACTCTCATCAAAGCTGGGTGGAGGGTGGGGCTGGATCCTGGGTGCCAGTGAGAAGGGCCCAGGTCAGCGGGGGCAACTCCCAGGACTGATAGAACCACGGATATAGTCACAGATCATAAGGACCTTTGTAGAACCAGAGCAGGAAGCAAGTGTCACTGTAAGGCCCAGGGCAGAGAGAGGTTCTGAGGCCCACCTTCCCAGCCAGGAACATCCTGAGCTCATTCTGGGAGGAGCAGGGAAAGGGCAGTGGGGGATAAGATCAGAAAGACTGAACTTGGAAAATCTCATTACCTAAGTGAGACCAAGAAGTTGTTTTATGGGAACAAGAAATCTCCCTCCCCACTGTCACCACAGGAAACATCTCATGGGGACAATAATGTCAAAGATGAAAAGTTAAAAGGTTACATTTTCTTTCAGTATCTGTTTGTTTTCAGAAGCAGTGTGTCTCTCATTTCTGCAGTTGGAACCATAACACACTTGATTGATTAACAAAGATGAAAGAATCAGAGAGCTGGAAAGACTCTCACTATTTGAGTCCAAGGCCTTAATTTTACAGATTTATTATTTAATCCTCCTAACAACCCTCTGAAAAACCTGAGGCATGGAGAAGTTAATGACATGCTCAAGGTAAGAGAATGGGAATGATGGAGCCGTCTGACCTGTGGCCTCACTCACTAGGTTGAGCTGCTTTCAGACAAGCTCATTAGTTCCAATGCTGGGATGGAGCCCGTAGGCCCCCAAAGGATAGGGATGGCTTTGTGACTAATGTTGACCCCACAACTATCCTCGAGGAGACTACACACTGCTGAACTCATAGTTGACCTTCAGTAAAACATTGTGACTGTTTGTGAAACATATATTGGAAACAGCACATGGACTTCACCAAGTAGCTCTATCATTTTGTCACTTGGGCATTTCCCAATACCGGCTATCTAAAGTTCATCTGAACCTCAAACATGCCTTAGAGGTCACCAGGAAGGTTCTTGCTCCGGCTTTTGTTTAGATCCACAAACATTTTTTACTTAGTGCTCCAGATCAGGTCCAAATGGGCCCTGTTGGTGGGGAAAATTCAGACCCAGGAATAGACAGTTTCAGTATGGTGGAAGGTCAGGCATGATGCTTTGAGAGTACAGAGAAGGAACACTTGTCACCAAAGAGGGTTGAGAGGAGCTGATACCTGGACTGAGGCTAAAAATTTATTTTTAAAAATCAAATGTATAGATGTACATGCTTTAGAGAGTTGTACAGTACTAACTACAGTGGTTATAAAAAAAACTAGTGGTGCCTCACTCTTTCTGATCTCTTTCTGATGTTCTCCCTCATTTTGGCAGAGACTTCCTGTTGTTTTCAGAAGAATGATGCAGAGAAGTAAATTTTTCCTAAGTATGTGCATGTCTGAATATATCTCTGCTCTACTCACTTACTTGATGGATGATTTGAGTATAGACTTTTAGGTGGGCTGGAATTTTCTCTGTGAACTTGAAGACATAGAGACTTGTATCTAGTATCACTGTTGAGAAGATCAGTGCCCTTCTGGTTTCTGATTCTTTGCATGGGACCTGTGTCTTGCTCTCCTCACTCTCTCTGCAAACATTTGGAATCTTCTTTTTGTCCTTGGTGTTCTGAAAGTTCATGAGGTGTGCCTTCGTGTTTCTCCTGTCATGCATTATTCTAGGCAGAGCTATCAAAGAGTTTTTTTTTAATTAATACATTTTTTTTTTCAGAGAGAGAAAGAGAGTGAGAAAGAGAATCCCAAGCAAACTCCCTGCTGAGTGCCAGGCTTGACTGAGGGCTCAGTTCCACGACCCTGAGATGGCAACTGAGCCAAAACCAAGAGTCAGAAACTGAATTGACTGAGCCACCCAGGGGCCCACAAGAGGCCTTTCTGCAATGATGCAATGTTCTCTATGTGTCTTATCCAATATGGTTGCCTCCAGCTGCATGAGGCTATGGCACACTTGAAATGTGGCCAGTGTGGTGGAGGAACTGCATTTCTGATTTCATATAGTTTTAACAAATTTATATCTAAATGTAATTTGCCCCATGTGTCCTGGAGCTGTATATTGGACAACGCTGTATATTGACCTTTCTTTCTGGAGACTGTTGCTTGAGTCCAGAGATATTTTCTTGTCTCCTACTTTTAATTTTTGTGTTTTTCTTTCTTTTCTTTCTTTCTTTCTTTCTTTCTTTCTTTCTTTCTTTCGTTCTTTCTTTCTTTTGTTCGTTCTTTCTTTCCCTTTCTTCTTCTTCTTCTTCTTCCGTTCTTTCGTTCTTTCTTTCTTTCTTTCTTTCTTTCTTTCTTTCTTTCTCTTCCTTCCTTCTTTTCTTTTCTTTTCTTTCTTTCTTTCTTTCTTTCTTTCTTTCTTTCTTTCTTTCTTTCTTTTTTTTCTTTCTTTCTTCTTTCCTTTCCTTCCTTCCTCTCTTCTTCTTCTTCTTCTTCTTTCTTTCTTTCTTTCTTTCTTTCTTCTTCCTCTTCATTTCTTTCTTTCTTTCTTTCTTTCTTTCTTTCTTTCTTTCTTCTTCTTTCTTCTTTCTTCTTTCTTTCTTTCTTTCTTTCTTTCTTTCTTTCTTTCTTTCTTTCTTCTTCTTTCTTTCTCTTTTTGAGAGAGAAAGATAGAACATGCATGCAAGCGGTAAGGGGAGGGGCAGAGGGAGGCTGAGAGATAATCCCAAGCAGGGTCCATGCCATCGGGGAGCCAGACATGGGGCTTGATCTCACAACACTGAGATCATGACCTGAGCCAAAATCAAGTCGGACACTAACAGTCAGAGTCACTTAGGCGTCCCGTGTTCTCATTGTTTCTATCCTTTGTCTGGAAACTGCTATTGGTCACTAACTCCTATTGGTGGAACTCCTGGAATTATTCCCTAGGTTTCTCCCTCTCGTTGTTTTTTTGTACTGAAATACTCACATTAAGTTCACCTAGTAAACATGTCTTTATTTAAAATGTTGGTATTTTAACCCTTATTGATTTAATATTGACTTTAAAAATATTGTATTCAAATCAAGTGTATCATATATATGATTAGTTAGATTTTGGCAATTTGGCCCTCAAGTGGAATGCTTCACTCTCCTCTCTTGTCCTGATTCTACCTGGAAGTCCCAACTAAATTTTATAAACACATTGTATTTGTAAGGAAGATATGAGCTCTCCTTACTGCTGCTGTTTGTTTTTTTAGGGTTTTAGCTTTTATTGAACTATAACGCACTCTACTCTACTTAGGGAACCATTTAGAGACAAATTCTTCCCGCCAGAAGGAGGACAAGTGAGTTCTCATCCTATGGTGTTATATCCCATGAGGGTAGAGAGAAGTGAGGTGTGATGGTCCTGTTCCTCTCCCTGTTTACACAGCTGGATAAACACTGCAGGCTCCAATTAGAATCCATGATGAAGTCTCTAAACATATACAACCTCAATACCTCTCATAGACAAGAGGTAAGAACCATTTAAGCACAACCACTAAGAAGGAAAAGAGTAAGCAGTCCACATCCAGCAAACTCTAAACCTTTTATTATGTTTGAACTAAAACTTGAACTCATGTCACCTCTTCCTGCTGAAACAGACTACATTGCATAATTTAGGGTTACTCTATAACTCTTGTCCTCTGTCAGCCATGTGTTGAACTGTTTATGAGTTCATACTGAATGAACATTTCTAAAGGGCCAGTGAGGGTCAGGTATTTGGCTGGACAAAGTCACCAATATAACAAATACCATTACTTTTTTTTTTAAAGATTTTATTTATTTATTCTTGAGAGACAAAGAGAGACAGAGAGAGAGAGAGAGAGAGAGGCAGAGACACAGGCAGAAGGAGAAGCAGGCTCCCTGCAGGGAGCCCAATGTGGGACTTGATCCTGGGTGTCCAGGATCACGCCCCAGGCCGAAGGTGGTGCTAAACTGCTGAGCCACCTGGGCTGCCCACAAATACCATTACTTTATAGCAGGTTTTGATTTATAGCTCAGTAGTTGTGTGGTTATTTGTTTAGTGTCTCTCATCCCTTTAGAGTGTTGGGTTTATTAGACAAGAATTTTGACTTTTTAACATTTAGTGCTGGGCCCATGGATTTACTGCAGCAGATGTAGAGCCCAATCAACATCTAATGACAATGGAGCCCACCTCCTCCAATGCTGGGACTGTCCACAGATCACCACTTCCACACCAAAGTACAGGACCCAGCCACCAAAACTCAGATACCACCTAGGTATCGAAAATTGACAAAGTCAAGTTTGGCCTTACTGGGAAGAATGGGAGCTTGACAGCTTAGGAACAGACACAGAATCTTTCTTTTTTGCACATTTTGCACACTCAAGATTATGATCTGTGCAATTTGAATTTAATGCACAAATCATTCCAGAGCAACACTGGCTCCTGTGCTGTGAGCAGTTCTCTTTTGGTCAGTAGAAATCAGGTCCAGATTCTGAGAAGAGGTGCCGCATGGGCTCAAGATATAAAGGGATGGGAATATTAGATGGCCAGGGCCCTAAGATTTCTCTGAGTGGTATTTGAGATTCAGTTTTGTCCAGTACCTAGGGAAACTGAGAAAGCAGATAAATCCTTCACTGTTAAGGAGGGAGGATAGTTATTTTTCCTTGGCTGTACTATAATTATGTTAGATTCTTCTAATTTCAACCTGAATGATGTCTGGGTCTTAGTTATATGTTTACCCATGAATTTATTATGTTATTTTTTAGAAGATTTTATTAATTTATTCATGAGAGACATAGAGTGAGAGACAGAGCCATAGGCAGAGGGAGATGCAGGCTCCCTGCGAGGAGCCTGATGGGGGACTCGATCTCAAGACCCCGGGATCATGACCTGAGCCAAAGGCAGGTGCTCAACCACTGAGCCACGCAGGTGCCCCCTACCCCATGAATTTAGAGCAGAGTATGGAAAGTACATGATGAGAGTATTAGTATAGGAAGGAGTAGATGACAGCCACGGGGTGCGTGGGGTATTCTTCCAACACACAGTGTCTTCCTTCACACATTCTGCAGGGCTCTGAGAATGCAAATATCATCATGTCAGGTGTCCCCTTCTGGAGAAGAATGGGACACAAAGTTCATGCTTCTATTATTTCCCCGTGTAGACAAGGGCATATGCATTGGTTCAGTGCCAGCTGAATTTTAGTCCCCAGCTATGACGAGCATATCACTCCAGGGACAGGTTCCAAGCAGCTAGATCAGAACCAGAGGTAAATAGGGCAGGTGGATGCTCATATTAGGCTTAGTTACAAATCATCATAGTGGAGCATGGGTTTTGGAGCATATTAGTTTCCGCAGAGGTTTGGTTTCCAAGTAAAATAAGAAAGGCTTTGTGCTTATGTGAAGGAATTAAGTTGTCCAGATTATCAGATGACAGGAATCTTCCCTTGTTTGCATGTATTCTGTGTACTCTGCTGGGGAACATAGGGAGGCAGATCCCACCCAACCATACCCTTACTACCATCTTGACTAGCATCTGTCTTTCCTGCTGATGTGAGGCGGAGTCCTTTGTCCTGGAAGACCCACAAGATAGCTGCTGTTCAGGTCACCGTGGAGGTAGGAACAAAAATTTAACCACTTTGCTGTTGCAGCCTGGATCTCACTATTTATGTAGTGACCCTTACCAGGGAAGGGCAAGCATTGAATACTGATGTTTCAGAGCCCAGGAGACTTTCCAGTCTCTCTTCATGTTTGCTTATTTACAATTTGTTCTTGTGATCAATGGGTTGTTGGAAAGCTCATTGCAGTCACTGAGTCTCAGTTGCCACATCTATAAACAGGGAATATCATGACCCTATTGAATGGTGCCCAGTGAAGGCACCAAAAGGGGCAGAAATATTTCAGAATTCCTGGGACTTTCTCTCCTACTTTTCCTGGGTCCCATTGTTACTATTCAAGCTTGCAGCCACTTCTTTCTTAATTATCTATTTGTAGGGCTGTGTTGTCCCAGGGATTCCAGAGTCATGCCACATAATCCACAGTTTCTCAGGCCATGCAGACACAGAACATGGGTCAGAGTGATGATAATGAGCAGGTGCAATTTCCAGATGCTATGTTCTCAGATCTCTCCCATCAGGAATGTGGCCTGGTCACCAATGATCCACATGGAAAGGACACAGGGAACCTAGCAGTTTCACCTCTACCAACTCAACTCTACCAACTTTTCTGGGTAACTTCTGAGCATACAGCACTTTGCAGGTGACTAGGGACATAATGTCGATGAACACCCAGACTGCACCCTTGAGAAGCTCTCTATCTGTAAGGCAAATAGGTGTGAGACCATAATGGGGCTCAAAGGTAGAAAGGGTAGCAATAGAACTGGGGTTGGGGTAATAGGAATTTCCCAGAGAAGGAAGTGCTTATGTCTGTTCAAGTAAGTTGGTGACGAAGGACTCTAACAGAGGGGATTCCATTGGAACCGGGTGGGAGGATGAGTAGGATCCTTGTAGGGGGCACAGGAGCATTTGTAGGCAGAGGAAAGTACATGGGTAAAGATGTGTAGACCTAGCTTGTTTGAAGGATTTCAAATATTTAGGGGTGCAGGGAACCATGGTGACAAGGACAGGTTAGAGGGTTAAGGACAGTGATTTTAATGAGTTTCTGTAACCTTTGAGATTACTGATGACACTGAGTTGTTTATTGATTTCCACAGAGTATGAACTCATGGGAGATCAAAATGGAATTGTTTACCTTACTTTGCCAATGCTCATGGCTGGGGGGTTGCCAGCTGGTGGAGCACATGTCACCCTTCTGGTGGCTGTAGCTCCAGCCCTGCCCCCTTTCTGTATATATATATTCCAGTCTCACTGAATCCCCACAAGTGGGAATGAAGCTCTGCACAAAAGGCCAGCAAAGACTAGCACACACCGCTGAGTGAAAGTACAGAGAATTCACAGAGGACGAGTGGTCATGGACTTGATCCCAAGCTTTTCCACAGAAACCTGGCTTCTTCTGGCTATCAGCCTGGTGCTCCTCTATCTGTGAGTAACTTTCCAGGCTCATTGCCTCTGTATCCTTGATTTGGGTTGCTAACTAGCCTCTACCCTGTTTTCCTTTTCTGTTTTGAAGATCAAAAGTGTTAACAAAGGGGATGTAGCTTGTGTTGAATGCTTCATACATACTAGGAACACGTAAGAGGTTGTTATTGGCCTTACCAAATCTGCTGAAAAAGTGCTCCCCACACTGGACTCCAACTTCTGTAACTAGAAGGTAGAGTGATATTTCCTCCTAGGGATGATCTTCTGATTGCCTATATATTGGGACCTGGTTTAATTAAGTAGAATTTGGCTGAGGCACGGTAAAATCAACAGGCCCCTGTGCTCTGGGGTCCTCATCCCTTTTCCAAGCTGTGACGATTCTGGAGGTAGAGGGAGTGACTTAGGTCTTTGTCTTACTATCTTCACCTTCTCCTTTCTGTCTGTTATAAGAGACATTATAGAAGAATTGGGCTTGTGTCACTCATGTGGCTCCTGCTCCCCTCACTCCACCACCAGGCATCATATACACAAGGCACCTGGTGCAACCAGTCTTTGGGGGAGGAGGGCTGAGGATGTCTCATCTTCTTCTTCCCAAAGGTCTCTTCCCTCTTTTCTGCGCTTCTACTTACCATTCCCCACCCCTACCCCCCATAATATACAGTACTCCTTACCCCTAAATGAGCATCTTTACAGCTGAGGAGACTTGGCAGATTTCTTAAAATGTTATTCATTTCAACTTTTCCTTCTAGTCTCTGGGAGGGTTAACCCCCCTCTGGGAGGGTTAACATCAGTATAGAGATTTCTTTACCCCCAATATGAAATCTGCCAGTAGCCACAAGAAAGAGCCCTGAAAGCCAATTTGGATTTTAAATATGTTTTTGTCTTTATATTACAATACTGGAGGAGGAATCCAAACATCTAGCATATGAATTCCTTTCAGTGGTGGGATTACCAGCATCATGGAGCAGTTTGGGAAAGACTGAGTTTCACAGTGTGGGTAGGGACGGACCGTCCATGTCACGTTTCACCTCTGTTTCAATTTCACTTTCTTTAACAATAGGAAATCATGAGGACAAGAACATAGAACATGAAAACCTCATTTTCATTTCCTGAGAGAAAGGTTAGGATTCCCTGGTGCTATGGCAACACATTTTTTGTGTGATGACGTTTAAGATTAATTCATGTGGTTTATTTTTTTTTAAAGATTCTATCTATTTATTCATGAGAGGCAGAGAGAGAGACACACACACACACACACACAGAGGCTGAGACACAGGCAGGGGGAGAAGCAGGCTCCATGCAGGGGGCCCGATGTGGGACTTGATCCTGGGTCTCCAGGATCAGGCTCTGGGCCGAAGGCGGTGCTAAACCGCTAAGCCACCCGTGCTGCCCAGTTCATGTGGTTTAATCTCATTCTATTTAATTATAGATTTTTTCTGACATAAGACGCTTTCCAGCATGTTCTTTCTGAAAGATACAAGAGGGCTATTGGTTCAGCCTTTACTACAAAAGAGTGTAAATAACCTACATCTTCTAGAGTGATGTTGAGGATATGAAATTAGTGTACACACACGTAGTTCTGCGATATAGGTCATATATATTTTTAAATACATGTGACCGGGAGGTTATTTTAACCTCTCAGCACAGGGGGGTAGCGAGACTGAGCCAGTACTGATGTGAGAGGCATCCAGGTAGGACTGGGGATGGAGCGGGAGAATATTCTTTCCTCAGAGCAGATCTCCCAGAGATTCTTTTTGATCCTGGTCCCACAGGATCGTTGATGTGGTCATCAATGGACCACAGGGTTAGCATCTCATCTGCTTGCAGCCAGTTGTCAGGGTTACCATGTAAGTCATAAGTCACAGTGTGTGTGGTCTGTCTGGCAGTGGGGCTGTCACTGGATACTGTCATCACCAGGTAAACAACACTGTAGACTTAGAAGACACTGGTGTAGCCAAGATTCAGTAGCTGTAGACAGTGCCCTCTGCATGCAATGCAACGTAAAGGCAATAAAAATGAGTGGCTTTATTTTAACCCTTTCATTTGTACCAAAAGCAATATTAATCTACCGAGAAGAGGGAAGCTGGAAAGAATCAGAAAAATTTTCCTGGCCTATCCTCCATGACATATGGTGCCATGTGGGTCTAGACACTAGACAAGATCTTTCCTTGGGACACATCACGCACTAGTTTTGCCTCAATTGGGAGCTCATGTAGGAAACAAAACAGGAACCGATTTGTTGTGGTGGTGATGGCAAGGAAGGAATGGAGGTGAGACTGAGGCTACCCCGTCTCCTGGCAGTTGGTGCTCCTGTGTCCAACTGTTCTGGAGGAAGGATCCAAACACCCAGCTGGGCCCAGCTGAGGTGCCTCTGCTGATCCCTTAATGCAGTTTTGGAGTTTTATTTGATTATATAAGAGTTGCTGGATTTGTACAGAATATCTGGAATTTCTACTGCCTTAAAGGCTAACCTCCAGAAAAGAGAGAAGGTCTTCATTCCAATTAAAAATAACATTTTATCATTTCTAATAGCTGAGTAATATTCCATTGTATACATAAACCACATCTTCTTTATCCATTCATCTTTCGTTGGACACCGAGGAGGGTATTATGCTGAGTGAAGTAAGTCAGTCGGAGAAGGACAAACATTATATGTTCTCATTCATTTGGGGAATATAAATAATAGTGAAAGGGAAAAGAAGGGAAGGGGGAAGAAATGTGTGGGAAATATCAGAAAGGGAGACAGAACATAAAGACTGCTAACTCTGGGAAACGAACTAGGGGTGGTAGAAGGGGAGGAGGGCGGGGGGTGGGAGTGAATGGGTGACGGGCACTGGGTGTTATTCTGTATGTTAGTAAATTGAACACCAATAAAAAAATAAAAAAAAATAACATTTTATTAATAGTGAAAGGGAATGAAACTAGACCACTCTCTTTCACCATACACAAAGATAAACTCAAAATGGATGAAAGATCTAAATGTGAGACAAGATTCCATCAAAATCCTAGAGGAGAACACAGGCAACACCCTTTTTGAACTCAGCCACAGTAACTTCTTGCAAGATACATCCACGAAGGCAAAAGAAACAAAAGCAAAAATGAACTATTGGGACTTCATCAAGATAAGAAGCTTTTGCACAGCAAAGGATACAGTCAACAAAACTAAAAGACAACCTACAGAATGGGAGAAGATATTTGCAAAAGACGTATCAGATGAAGGGCTAGTTTCCAAGATCTATAAAGAACTCCTTAAACTCAACACCAAAGAAACAAACAATCCAATCATGAAATGGGCAAAAGACATGAAGAGAAATCTCACAGAGAATGACATAGACATGGCCAACACGCACATGAGAAAATGCTCCGCATCACTGGCCATCAGGGAAATACAAATCAAAACCACAATGAGATACCACCTCACACCAGTGAGAATGGGGAACATTAACAAGGCAGGAAACCACAAATGTTGGAGAGGATGTGGAGAAAAGGGAACCCTCTTACACTGTTGGTGGGAATGTGAACTGGTGCAGCCACTCTGGAAAACTGTGTGAAGGTTCCTCAAAGAGTTAAAAATAGACCTGCCCTATGACCCAGCAATTGCACTGTTGGGGATTTATCCCAAAGATTCAGATGCAATGAAACGCCGGGACACCTGCACCCTGATGTTTCTAGCAGCAATGTCCACAATAGCCAAACTGTGGAAGGGGCCTCGGTGTCCATCGAAAGATGAATGGGTAAAGAAGATGTGGTTTATGTATACAATGGAATATTCCTCAGCCATTAGAAATGACAAATACCCACCACTTGTTTCAACGAGGATGGAACTGGAGGGTATTATGCTGAGTGAAGTAAGTCAATCGGAGAAGGACAAACAGTGTATGTTCTCATTCATTTGGGGAATATAAATAATAGTGAAAGGGAATATAAGGGAAGGGAGAAGAAATGTGTGGGAAATATCAGAAAGGGAGACAGAACATAAAGACTCCTAACTCTGGGAAAGGAACTAGGGGTGGTGGAAGGGGAGGAGGGTGGGGGGTGGGGGTGAATGGGTGACGGGCACTGAGGGGGGCACTTGACCGGATGACCATGGGTGTTATTCTGTATGTTGGTAAATTGAACACCAATAAAAAATAAATTTATTATTAAAAAAATAGTGAAAGGGAATAGAAAGGAAGGGAGAAGAAATGTGTGGGAAATATCAGAATGGGAGACAGAACATAAAGACTCCTAACTCTGGGAAATGAACTAGGGGTGGTGGAAGGGGAGGAGGGCGGGGGGTGGGGGTGAATGGGTGACGGGCACTGAGGGGGGCACTTGACGGGATGAGTACTGGGTGTTATTCTATATGTTGGCAAATTGAACACCAATAAAAAATAAATTTATTATAAAAAATGAATAAATAAAATCTTTAAAAAAATAACATTTGTCATTACTAATTTTTGTTGTATAGCATGTATTCTGCTGTCCACTGGAGGTATCAGGACTTTGGAAAACCCTCTTGTAGCTGAAATCACATATAGGCTTGTTGAACCATTTCTACTCATCATCCTTTCCCACCATACTTTCTTAATTTGCCTTATGGGTCAAACCTCAAATTTGCCTATGAACCAACCTCAGCCTCTCTTCCTCTTCAATGCTGTCATTTCTCAGCAACACCTAATCACATGAAAGATGATTGTAGGCAAACCTGCCATAGGAAGCACCATCCATAATGGGTTTCTGAGATAGTTGACACACAGATTCAGTAAACTAACTGCTATGTGAGTAACCATCTTGAAAAGAAAATGAGTGTACCTGGGAGTGTGCTGAGCAGGTGAGTATCACAGATTGAAGGACCTGATGCCACGATGGGAAGAATGGTTTGGAAGTGGATTGTTTCCTTACCGATTCTTTTATATGGAATCATTTAGGGCACATATTTGTCAGTCCCCCTTCTCTGTAGCTCAAGAGAACCAGAGTGCCTGACAACAGAGACTTGGGTAGAGCTAAAAGTATCTCACTTTTCTATGAGGTCAGTGGAGCCTTGGACACAGTTTTCATTGTATAGAAATGACAAGAGTGTCATTGCTCAAAGTGTCTCAGTGAAGAGATAATTAAGAAGGACCAGATCTCACACAGTGATAGGTCCTACAAGGAAGGAAAATCACAGAAGTCTTTGAGCAAGCTGTATCAACATTTTCACAGTAGGCTCTTATGAACATTCTATCACTGAGTGAATATAATTAAGCAAAATATCATCTTTGGAGCAGAAAGAATTTTTTTCTCTTCCACTCTAGAGAAAGTTATGGAAGAATCATTTATTAAATAAGCATGAGTGAAATTCCTGGAAGAAGTTGGCATAAACCTTTTAGGAACCTTTTCCACACTCAACTGTTGAAACACTTATCAAATCTTCACTTTAGGATTGTGACTATGAAGCTTTCAGCTGCTCTTAGCTAATTATCCTGTTCCGTGAGTCTTATAGTGAAGGTGGCAAAGGAGATGATGAATAAGTGTGTTACTGTCATTGAAATTGCTATCATTATTTCTTGCCTGCGTGTTACCTCCCTCCCTTGCCTGTCCCAGTTCTCTGTCAATGACTGGCTAGCTCCAGCATCTATTCCACCATCCCTGTGACCTGGCTTTCTTTTCACTTTGTAGGTATGGGACCTACACACATGGGATTTTTAGGAAGCTGGGAATTCCTGGGCCAACACCTCTGCCTTTTGTGGGAACTGCTCTGGGCTACCGTAATGTAAGTGTTTGATCTCCCTCTTTTTCTTCTTGTGGTTGCAAATCACAGCTTAGTTTCATAATAAAAATGCTCCTCCTCATGAGGAAGTGCTTAGGTTTCAGACTTCCCATAAATGGTGTCAGTGGCTGCACACAGTACATGGCTAGTTCTACCCCAGGGCATTATTGTTTGTTGTTCTGAGCCTCAGGTTTTGCCACAGTGGGCAGCCCAGTTCTCTGGCTAATTCAACACGGAACTTGACATTCGAGCTTGTTAGCATTGTGAAGAGGCTTTTTGTTTCTGGCAGGTGCAGATTCCTAGGAGAGCATAATCATACTGTATGAGAAGAAAAGCATCAAGGGGGTCCATGCTAGTGGTCCACTAAGCTGTAGGCCAGAGTGAGACCTTTATGTTCACCGTACAAGCTCTGGGTAGCCTTTTGTTTTCCTGGAGAGCTCTGGAACTTCGGATTATTGGGAAGCCCAAGATTCACCTTTGGGGAATTTGCACATCGTTGAATTTTCACAAGCATTGCCAAGCCTCTGCAGTTATTTCCAAGCCCTAACTCTCCTTTTGCTAATGGTGACATCTCTTGGGATTTGAGAGGTTGAACCAGAGATCTCTGCTTTACTTCTCTACCTTCATTGTAGGTAACTTCTGGGTGAGTTGAGGAGGGAGGGAGATTTGGTAAGGGCAGATGGTACTTGTCTTGACCTTGACCCAAAGAATTTAACCTTTGAATGAGTTGTGTGTATATATGTTGTTTTTCATACAAAGGTAGAACCACTTATACAAAATCACTAGAAAAGAAATGCTTTGACAAATTTATTAAGAAGTTAATATACTGAATGGAGTGTACTAGAAGACACACAGACTGATGTTCATAGAGCTGTTGTGGCTAATCCAGCTTTGGTGCCTCGTCCAAGGTTCAGGCCCTGCATAGAAGGTTAGGAGCTCACGTCCAGAAGGCCAGCAGGCAGAGTCTCATCTGCAGGCTGCTTTCTGGTGTGGAGTTCTTTTCCCACAGATGTGAGGCTGGTTTCCCAGATCTCAGTTCTCCCTGCTGAGACCCTCCGTTGCCCAATTACTGTCTCAGAACTTCCTGGGCTTTTTCTTTCCAAAAAAGCAATAATTTCTTTTCCACTTGCCCTAGATCAATTCCTTAGTACCTATATCCCAAAAGCCACATTTATGGGACCCTGTTTTCATGGTTAAAACATCAAAATCACAGTTGAAACTTAGGGACAGGAAGTGTCTTGTTTTGTTTTAAGTGATAGAAGTGAGAAGTCATATCAAGTGTTTTAGTTTGTTTTGCCCTTTGTTGAGTGGTGGCATTATCCCCTTTTCCATGTTGAGATGGTGGACCGGAACGGGATTCCACCTTGTCATTCATTCATTCATCTCTCATTTGTTCAGTCAACAATAGTGTTAGAATTTGTACAACTGCTAGATTAAAAGAGGCCGCTGGTGTCTTAATACCCTAAATCCACTGACATCTCATAGGGCTCATATTGATCAATGAACAGAGTGGTAACTGGGTGTTCAGCGTGTGGAGGCCATGCTCACTTTCCTCAGCTCCCATTTTCCCATGTGGCTCCGAGGTAGTATTTCAGAGGGTTCTGAGATTTAGAGAAAAGACACACACAAGCCAAACACATCAGACAGACAGGGGTTACACAGTCCTCAGAGACAGGGTAAGATGTCCAGTATCTACAATACTCATAGAGAATTCAAGAGGGACTTGAAATTCTCTCTTCCAGGATCTCTTCTGTTTTCTTTCCTTTCCTGTAAGATGCCTATAAATCAGAGCTTCCCTCTGCCAGTGGGAGGTAGTAAGCCTTATTTCATGCAATCTAAGTCATATTGGTCCCTGTTACACATAGGGCTTAAACATTTAGGTGAGTAATATGTTTTGTTTCTTCTTGCAGGGTTTTTATGTTTTTGACATGAAATGTTTTAGTAAGTATGGAAGAATGTGGGGGTGAGTATTCTGGAACTTTCTATTGGATAGGCTTGTTGTGATGAGGCCCCCGTGGTGTAGATAGTTTGTTGAGAGTCACTAGGAATGAAGCCTGCTGTGGTAAAGCTTCTGAGTCTCCCTTCCTGAAATCCCATGTGTTACCAGGTGTGCGGGTCTAAGTATGAACCAGACCTAGGGAGTATAGTGTGGTGATGTGATGATCACAGCCAGTGTTGTATCACTCTGCACCTCTTTATCTTCTCTGATCACATCCTTAGAAATCGAATGTCTCTGAGTGGCATGGCCCATAGTAACATGATGGAGCTGAAAGAAGATAGATCTCTGAATCACCCTGGTTCAGCTCCACTGCCCCTTCCTATATTCAGTACTTATCAGCTCTGGATGGATCCAGTCTTACATCTGTAGCCCCAGTTCTGTCCTTAGTACTTGGTTCTCATCTTGGCTGTGGATAAGACCTCCTAGGAGAGCTTGTTAAAAATGCTCTTGTTTTTTTTACAAGAGTAAAAAAGGATTGTTGAGTCATATTCCATTGCATATATGTACCACATCTTCTTTATCCATACATCTGTCAAAGTACATCGTGACTCTTTCCACAGTTTGGCTATTTTTGACATTGCTGCTATGAACATCAGGGTGCAGGTGTCCCAATGTTTCAGAGACAAATACCCACCATTTGCTTCAATGGATGCTTCCAGTGGATGGAACTGGAGGGTATTGTGCTGAGTGAAATAAGCCAATCGGAGAAGGACAATCATCATATAGTTTTTCTCATACATGGAATATAAGAAATAGTGAAAGGATTATAAGGGAAAGGAGGGAAACTGAGTGGGAAAAATTAGAGAGGGAGACAAACCATGAGAGACTCCTAACTCTGGGAAACAAGTAAAGGGTTGAGGAAGAGGAGGTGGAGGGGGGATGGTGATAGGCAATGAGGAGAGCACTTGTTGGGATGAGTACTGGGTGTTATACTATATGTTGGCAAATTGAATTTAAATTAAAGATTAGAAAATGTAAAAATAAAGATTAAAAAATGTAAAAATAAAGATTAAAAAATGTATAAAGAAATGCAGATTCGTTTCCATCCCCAGGAATGCCAAATCTGAAGGATGTGGGCTGGGTCCCAAGAATCTGAATTTAACTGGTAGTGGAAACAATATTAGGGATGAATATAAAGAGTAACACAAAACCACTGTTCCTTGTCCATCCACATGTTTTGAACGAACATGATGAGACAAGGGGAATCATCCAAGACTTATGATCAGGCTGCTGGAAGAGCTGACATAAGTGCCCCCTCAGTAATTTCTATCACTGCATCAACACTAAATGTTGTCTTCACCCCTGAAACCTTCTGAATTTTAGAATGCCATTTGAGATAGTAGCATTTAGTGTAGCGATCTCATCCATTTTAGATGTGATCACAAAACCATTTGAGATTCCTCTGTGATGTCAAAGAAATAACAGGAGACTTGTGGAAAATCTTTCACTATGTTTCAATAAATGCAAATGATTTATAGTGGAAACAAAAGAAATTTTATTTATGGTGTAACTAAGCTTATAATAACCTGATGCTGGTGACAGATTCCTATTAACAGGTAGATCATACTGACAGACAGGAAGTCAGACAGGATTTGGACAGATCACATACAGTCAGCTTTGTGTGAGACATATCCAAAAGTTGGCTTGCCCTAATGCTATGGGTTGTCACCTACATGAAGCCCAAGGAACTTCCACTTGGAACCCACATATATGAAAAAATATAAGCAATAAAAAAGAAATATATCTAAAATGAGTTATATGTGTTTTTCTGTGTTTTTAAATTCTATTTTTGTATCAAATTTTTCTGATTTAATGCTCTCAAGGACCTCTCTTAAGATTTAAAATAATATTTCCTTTCAAATGTAACTAGGAAGCATATTTTAGAAAATAGGGCAAGGATATAATTTATAATATTGCCATCGCTTTTTGAGCATTCTAAGTCTTTTCATTTGTAGACACATCTTCCATATGTGTGATTAGTGTGTGCACAATCTTCATCTAATATTCTATCACATGCCTTTCATGTGTTTGATATATCTTCAACATTACAATTTTTAGTGACTGGGTAGGTGGATTCTCCTTTTTTTTTTTTTTTTCTGTTCCTAGATGATTTACTTGCCTTCAGTTATTTACCAACCTAACTTCCTCTTTAATAATATTTGATAAATTATTTGAAATGCTTGACATAATTCTAAAATATTTGAGATATTTTAAACATAGAAAAAACCGTGGAGAATGGTCCAGGAACTATCCACGTACGCATGTATACTCAATAAATGTTCTAATGTTATTTCTAACCCTAATCTCAGAGAATGGATTAGGTACCACGAGGATAAAAGTCTGGACTGCTAGGCATGGCTGCAGCTGCAAAAACTAACATGTTACGTATAATCACATCTGTTTTCCCAACACAGGTTTTATGATGGGCGACAGCCTGTGCTGGCTATCACAGATCCGGACATGATCAAAACAGTACTAGTGAAAGAATGTTATTCTGTCTTCACAAACCGGCGGGTAGGCATGGGTTTATTTTAAATTTACATAGTTATTCATAAAACTTTTATTTTGAAATAAGAATAGATTCACAAGAAGTTGTCACAGGATGTCCCATGTAACCTTCAAGCTGTTTCCTCTAAGGTAAGATCCTGCATAACTATAGTACAAGGTCCAAGTCAAAATTGACATTGGTTCCAGCCACAGAGCTTACTCAGTTGTCAACAGTTTTATATGTACTCATTTGTGTATGTGTGTGTGTGTGTGTGTGTGTGTGTGTGTGTGTGCTGCTCTCTGAACATTTATCTTACATGTAGACTTTTGAATCCACCACTCCAAGGATGTTACAGAGCTGTTCCACCCCTGGAACTCTCCTTCTTCCTATTCTTTAATAGGCATGGTGTGTAACTTGTCTTTTCATTGACTCAGAGTCTTCAGCAGAGCAAACACTTCTTAAATTATTTTGATAAGGCTACTTTATCCTTTCTTTTCCTTTTATGGATTGTGACTTAAGCATCAAGTTTGAAAAATCTTCACCTAGCCATAAGTCTCAAGGATTTTCTCCAAGCAAATGTGTTACATTTAAGTATATAGTTTTACGTTTTATATTTATAGTGTAAACTCATATCTTCTTATGTTTCACATTTAACATTTTGTGTCAATTTTTAGTGTTAATGAGAGATGTGAAGTTTAGGTCAAAGATCTTTGGTTTTGGCCTATGGATGTCTAAGTGCTCCAGCACCATTTGTGAAAAGGCTGTACTTCCTCCATTGAATTGTTTTTCTACCAGTATCAAAACTGAGTTGGGCCTATGTGTGTGTGTACCTATTTTTCATTCTCTTCTGTTCATTGATCTCTGTATCTATCCTTCTACTGGTGCCACCGTCTCTTGATTACCATAGCTATATAGTAAGTCTCAACGTCATGAACAGTGATTCCTCCCATTTTATTTTTGTTGGAATTGTTTTAGGTATTCTAGCTCCTTTGCCTTTCCAAATTTAGAATTAGCCTATCTGTGTTTATATAATATTTGCCAGGATTTTGTAAGACATGATTTAGACCTACCAATCATTTGTGCAAAATCTATGTCTTTACTATGTCATGTCTTTCAATGCACAAACACAATATGTGTTTATTTAGGTTTTCTTTGATTCTTTTCACCAACATTTAGTTCTCAGCACAGGAAAACCATATATATCTTGTTAAATACACATCTCAAGTTCTTTTTCATATTCCTCAAGATTTTCTACATTGACAATTAGGTCACCTGAAATAGGAACACTCCAATTTTTATCTTTCTAATCTGTATGCCTTTTATTTCTTTGTTTTGTCTTATTGCATTAGCTAGGATTCTAGTATGATGTTAAAAATAGGAGTGGTGGGAGTGGACTTTTTTTTTGTTCTGAAACCATTTAAACATTTTAATACATATTTTTATAATGGAAACTGTATATATTTAAGCATGATGTTTTTATTTATGTATACATTGTAAAGTGATTATGACAAATGAATTAATAGATCAATCACCACTCAGATTTACTTTGTATATGTGTGTCTTGTGTGTGGTAAGAACATGTAAGATCTACTTTTATTTTATTTTTTAAAATCATTTTATTCATTTATTCATGAGAGACACAGAGAGAGACAGAGGCATAGCCAGAGAGAGAAGCAGGCTCCCCATGGGAAACCTGATGTGGGACTCAATCCCAGGACCCTGGGATCATGCCTGAGCCAAAGGCAGACTCTCAACCACTGAGCCACCCTTGTGCCCCTAAGATCTGCTTTTAAAGCAAATTCAAGTATACAGCACATTATTAGTGATTAATATCACCATGCAATATATTCAGTTTCCAGAACTTATCATCTTATAACTAAAAGTTTGTACTGCTTGATTTCTATCTGTCCTTTGCCCTCCTCCCAGTCTGTGATAATTACCATTCTACCCCCTGGTACTGAGCTTGACTTTATTTTTCTAGATTCCACTTATAAGTGAGATCACGGAATACCTGTCCTTCTGTGTCTGGTTTAGTGCTCCTACCCTGTTGTCCATGTTATTCAGGTTCATCCATGTTTGGAAATGGCAAGATTTCCTTCCTTTTTAAGCCTGAGTAATATTTCATTTTCTTTATCCACTCATCTGTCCACTTACATTTAAAGTAGTTATTGGTAGGTAAGTATTTACTATTGTCATTTCATTAATCCAGGTGTTTCATAGATCAATTGTCCCTTCTTTCTATCTTCTCTTGTAATTTCATGGTTTTTTAAAAATAATGACATGCTTTGATTGTTTTCTCTTTATCCTTTCCATATCTACTCTAGATTTTTTGCTTTGCAGTTACCAGGAGGCTTACATAAAACATCTTACATATAACCATCTATTTAAGCTAATAAGAACTTAGCTTTGATTACATTCAAATCTCAATGCTTTTACTCCTTCGCCACCAGTTTTATATTTTTGTTGTCATAATTTACATATTTTTATATTGTGCACAAATTATTTTAGCTAGAGTTTTCAAAATTATTTGTCTTTTAACTTTGCACTAGTCATAAGTGATTTGCATATCTTAATACAATATCACTGTGTTCTGAATTTGACTATATATTTACATTTACTAGTGAGATTTATACTTTAATGTGATTTCATGTTACTAGCAAGTGTCCTTTTTTTTTTTTTTTTGCTTGAAGAATTCCCTTTAGTATTTCTCGTAAGGCAGATTTAGTCATGATGAATTATTTTTTTATTTATATATTTTTAAAATATTTTATTTATTTATTCATGGGGAGAGAGAGAGAGAGAGAGAGAGAGAGAGAGAGAACGGTAGAGACGCAGGCACAGGGAGAAGCAGGCTTCATGCAGGGACCCGATGTGGGACTCAATCCCGGGACACCTAGGATCATGCCCTGGGTGAAAGGCAGTCACTGAACTGCTGAGCCATCCAGGCATCCCTATGATGAGTTCTTTCTACATTTGTTTGTCTGGAAATATCTCTCAGTTCTGAAAGCTCTGTTTTTCTGGGTAAGGTATTCCTTTTTAAAATTTTTTGTTTAAAGGTAATGTATTCTTGATTGATATTTTTTAAAGTACTTTGAATAAATCACTCACTCTCTTCTGGCTTTCAAGATTTCTGTTGAGGAATCCACAGATAGCCTCCTGGTGTTAGCTCGTAGGTGATGAGCTCCTTTCCTCATACTGCTTTCACGATTTTTTCTTAGTCTTTAATTTTTGATTTTAGTTTTATTACAATGTCTTGATGAAGTATTTTTGGGATTAAATCTGATAGGGAACTCTAACCTTCATATCCCAAGATTTCCATATATTTCCCTAGATTTGAGAAGTTTTCAGCCATTGTTCCTTTAAGTCAGCATTCTGCCCACTTCTTTCTTCTATTAGGGTTCCCATAATGTGAATATTGTTTCACTTTATGGTGTCCTATAAGTCCTGTAGGCTTTTCCCCCAAGTTCTTTCCTTCCCTCCACCCCCCCTCTTGGACTGGATAATTTGAAATAATCCAAGAGGTCATGGTTGGTTCAGGATTTGGGGGGGCCATAATATCAGCAACTGCATGATCCTTAACAGCAAGTACAGTGGAGGGTTCTTAGTAGCTGCAGGGCCTTCAGCAACACCACCAGATCCAGGGCCATGGGACCAGGGAAGGAGAAGAGTGGCAAGAGTTGGTGCAATAAGGCAGCCCTGGTGGCTCAATGGTGTAGCGCCGCCCTCAGCCCTGGATGTGATCCTGGAGACCTGGGATCAAGTCCCACGTCGGGCTCCCTGCATGGAGCCTGCTTCTCCCTCTGCCTGTGTCTCTGCCTCTCTCTCTCTCTCCCTCCCTCCCTCTCTCTCTTTGTGTGTGTCTCTCATGAATAAATAAATAAAATCTCTTAAAGAAAGAGTTGATGCAATGCACACACTCAGCTGTGGGGCTGCAAGCAAGCACATACCCCAACAGGGCTGTGGTGAGCAGTGGGGACTGTGACCAACTGTGGGACCCAGGTAACTTTGCGTGCCTGGGCTGTCTGTGTGCACTCATGTTGCTTTATGGTTAGCCACTACTGTATGCTCAGCAGTGGGGGTTCATGACTGGAGTTTGGACTGGCAGTTTGTAGATATAAAATTCAGGGTTTAGCTGTGGTCTCATGCGCCAGTTCAGTGTAGTGACAGGTGTCAGGCATGGCCTCAGGTACCTGAAAGCTAATGGGCCTGGGATGATGTTGTACATATGCCAAGGCTCCCTTGGTGAGATTCTGAGGCTCAGGGTATAGGTGGTGGCACTGCTGAGGTGACTCAAGGGAGAGTAGATGGAACTAAGCAAGAGTCTGGGGCAGCTGGAGTCTGCAAATGTGAAAACCTGTGGGAATATCAGCAACAACATCTTAGAGGGTACACAGTGCTGGGCTGGCTGTTGGTTCTCAAGCAGTTAAGGCTGCTAGGGTCCTCTGCAGAAAAGGACTCAGAGAATCATGGTCACTCATGCCACATGGCTAATGCTGGTAGTCTTGGTCTTCTTTGATCCTAGCCATGTCTAGATGTGTCAGCTCTGCCGATCTCTGGAGGTTTGAAACTAAAGCAGGTCATTTGTATCATGTCCTGAAGGGCTGAGTCTAATGTTCTCTCTGCTGTTCCCCAGGACTGGGAAGTATCTCAGGTCAAGGAGTATCTCTTGATGCTGAGCAGTGCTGGCCTGGGTCATGGAGTGATGCAGGCAAAATGAAGCTATTTTCTCTACTTTTTTTGTAAGTTATCTTCAGGATTTTTTGGTATACTTTTTTAATTGGAGTTCGATTGTCAACATATTGGATAACACCCAGTGCTCATCCTGTCAAGTGCCCCCTCAGGTGCTCATCACCCCATCCCCCTGCCCACCTCCCTTTTCACTACCCCTTGTTCGCTTCCCAGAGTTAGGAGTCTCTCATGTTCTGTCACCCTCACTGATATTTCCCACTCATTTTCTCTCCTTTCCCCTTTATTCCCTTTCATTATTTTTTATATTTCCCAAATGAATGAGACCATATAATGTTTGTCCTTCTCCAATTTACTTACTTCACTCAGCGTAATACCCTCCAGTTCTATCCACGTTGAAGCAAGTGGTGGGTATTTGTCATTTCTAATGGCTGAGTAATATTCCATTGTATACATAAACCACATCTTCTTTATCCATTCATCCATCTTTCGGTGGACACCGAGGCTCCTTCCACAGTTTGGCTATTGTGGACATTGCTGCTATATCTTCAGGATTTTGATCACTGTGCTGTTGAAGCTTCTTAAATGGACTCATAGCTCTTAGGCCTATTTTTGCTTGTAGATAGCTGTCTAATTGTTGTTCTTTGTGGAGTGACAGAGGATGAGTGACCTGTCTCATAATCTTGATAATATCACGTCAGTCTTTTGTCTTTGAGGTGATTTCGTCATTAGGCATAAAATTTTTTGATGCTCTTTATTAAGTTGAAGTGTTCCTCTGTTCTTAGTCTATGAGTTTTTATTGTGAAATGATTTTGGAGACATCTGAACCCTCTTGCACTCTTGGTGGGAATGTGAACTGGTATAGCCACTCTGGAAAACTGTGTGGAGATTCCTCAGAGTTAAAAAAAGAACTACCCTACGACTCCTACGACTCAGTAACTGCATTTCTGGGGATTTACCCCAAAGATACAGATGCAGTGAAAAACCGAGACACCCGCACCCCAATGTTTATAGCAGCAATGTTCACAATAGCCAAACTGTGGAAGGAGCCTCGGTGTCCATCGAAAGATGAATGGATAAATAAAATGTGGTATATATATATATATATATATATATGATGGAATATTACTCAGCCATTAGAAACACAAATACCCACCATTTGCTTCAACGTGGATAAAACTGGAGGGTAATGCTGAGTGAAGTAAGTCATTCGGAGGACGAGTATTATATAGTTTCATTCATTCAGGGAATATAAGAAATAGTGAAAGGGATTATAGGGGAAAGGAGAGAAAATGAGTGGGAAATATCAAAGAAGGTGACAGAACTTGAGAGACCCCTAACTCTGGGAAACAAACAAGGGGTAGTGGAAGGAGAATTGGGCAGGGGGGGTTGGGGTGACTGGGTGACAAACACTGAGGGGGGCACTTGACAGGACAAGCACTGGGTGTTATACTATATGTTGGCAAATCGAACTCCAATAAAAAATATACCAAAAAATTCAACCACTGGACAGATTCAGTTTAAATTAATTCTGTATTTCTCAGTCAAACATTTATTTCAGTAGTACATGACTTTTTCCAAACCATAAATGTCATGTGTCGAATTTGCAAGGTGTCTTACTGAATTTAATGCATCATTTTGTCTTCAAAGAGAAAAGTAAGAGTTGATGTTTCTTAAAAATCAGAACAGCTTTGCAACTGATATTCTTTTATTATAATTATTTTTTAAAGATTTTATTTATTTATTTATTTATTCGAGAGAGAGAGAGACACAGCAGAGGGAGAAGTAGGCTCTATGCAGGGATCCCACATGCAGGTCGATGTGGGACTCGACCCTGGGTCTCCACGATCACGCCCTGGGCTGAAGGAGGTGCTAAACCGCTGAGCCACCCCGGCTGCCCGCAACTGATATTCTAAAGAAATAAAATAGAGTGCTGGACCCAGAAAAAAATATAGGTATTGGAAGCTGGAGGAAAGTTTCCAGCTGGTTGGCTTTGTAGGCCAGTCCTAAGCTAAGAAATATAATTATATTTTTTCCTTCTGTCTCTTTGGGGACAATACAGGGGGAAAGATTTCCATGTAATTGCATCATTTCTTCATAATAGCAAATGGATTCCTAATCTTTTTTAGTGTTAACTACATTTTTTTTCTATAAAAACCACCATATCAAGAAATCTGTTTTTTTGAGATACTCAGGCTTTAGATACATGTAAAGACAGAACTGGTAGAAGCAACTTACAGTTGACAAGGCTATCTGACTATCTTCCATCAATCTAATTTCATTCTGCACAGCTTAGGAGAATATAGTAGGTGTTAATCATGTGAATTCCCCTGAAGGAGTGGTTTCCCTACCAAATTTTCCCATACCACATTTACACCGAAAAGGAGATTGGAATATAAGGGCTGGAAATACTACAGGTAACTAGATGCCGCCTTCAGCCTTGCAGGAAGCACTGCACTGGGAACAAATATGTATCGAGCATCTGGCAAAAGCCCTTCTACTAAGTCAATGGTCACTAAAGATTTGTTTAATAATTTCTTCCCATTTAACAAACTTTCCGCAACCTTCGAGACTTCTAAAACTTATTTAGGGCAAATGTTTTGCTTTGACTCTAGACTCTTGGTCCAGTAGGATTTATGAAAAGTGCGATCTCTCTGTCTGAGGATGAAGAGTGGAAGAGAATACGAACTTTGCTGTCTCCAACCTTCACCACTGGAAAGCTCAAGGAGGTAAGAAAAGAAGAAGACTTTTAATTAGGAAGTAAAGGAATACACCTGGGAACAAATGTAAAATGAGATCATAGTCCATCTCTAAGTGGTACTCTGCTGCATTTGGGCTTCCTAAAAATAGTCTTTTATCTTCATCTCCTGGAAGAAATATGATAAAATTTGTTATTAAATGTCCCTTATAGCTACATGCTTGTGAAAGTCATGTCATTCTAGTACTCGGGTTTTGGATTTAACTTCAGGTGGTGTACTTTGTGTGTAGATGTTCCCCATCATTGGCCAGTATGGAGATGTGTTGGTGAACAACCTGAGGAAGGAGGCAGAGAAAGGCAAGGCCATCAACTTGAAAGAGTAAGTAGGAGTGCAGCTTCTGGGATTCCAACTCTGTCACGACACTTTCCAACTGCTGCCACAGAGCCCAATTCCCACTGTTTAGTTACCACAGCTGAAGTAGACGTGTGGCGTTACAACAATGGGCCAGCCAAGGAGAGGTAGCTCACCTAAAAAGGCAGAGCAGCCAGGAGGGAGAGGGTCTTCTTTTGTGCACATGAGGCAGGATTAATTTATCTGCTATAATGTTACCTTGAATACCCTGGAAGACAAAAATATATGCTTGAATAAAGAAAACATGATTGTACCAAATCTTTGAGTGTAGGAGGTATGGAATGGTGGGGGCGGGGGGTGGAGAGCACTTGGTACAGATTGTGGGCACTGGGTGGGGAAGTTTTCATGTGGAATTTGGAACAACTTAAACCCCTTCCTGATTTTGTTGCAGATATTAGCAAAATACTAAATATTAACTCTTAAGATCAATTTTGGTGTGAATTAGTATGTATTTTTAAAGTAATAACATTCCTAGTTCTTCTATTTTCCAGAAGTGAGTGAGTCCCCAGGGCAATCTCGGATCACTGCAGCTGAGACAGAGTGGGTCATTCAGGAGACTTAGCAGGAGTATAGAGAAGGGAGGTGATGTTCCTGGCAGCACAGAACAGGGTGTTGGTGTTCTGTAACATACTATTGAGGAATCAGCTCTGAACATAGAGACTGTGGTAAGAGAGGATCCAGATCAGTTTCAACTTTCTTGACTCCCTGAGGAAGGGTTAATTATTCCACTATTTGTCCTGCTCAGATACTGTGATTATTACCTTCTATTGCCCATTCTCAAAACACACTACTGTAAATTATCCATCTTTGGATCTCTAGCCCTCCATGACTAGATCTCTAGCCCTCCATCTTTGGGTCTCTAGATCTCCATGGCTGAGATCAAGCTTCTTGATCTCAGAAGTCCGTCTAACTTGCCCTAGAGACCCCATCACCCCCAGGACAAGGTGAGCTGAATCACTGATAACTCGTGAACATCTCATGAATGAATGTGATGGGATATAGACTCTTCAGATGATCCAGCAGGTGGAAGTGTGGCTCTTGTCTTGCCTGGACATTAGAATCTACATGTACTTCTTGCTGCAAATGTTGGATAAGGATAGTAAAGAGGTACTGATTTTAATTATTCGCATCTTTATTTCTCTCACAGTGTCTTTGGAGCCTACAGCATGGATGTGATTACCAGCATATCGTTTGGAGTGAACATTGATTCCCTCAACCACCCACAAGATCCGTTTGTGGAAAATACCAAGAATCTCTTAAAATTTGATTTCCTTGACCCATTTTTCTTCTCCATATGTATGTACAGTATTATTTTTCTTTTTCTCCTCCCTTTCCTTTTTCTTCCCTTCCTTCCTCTCTCACTTCCTATCTTGCTACAACAATCTTATTGAGATATAACTTCATATAACCTATAAGTTCCCCTTTAAAACCGTACAATTCAATTTTTATGGTGAGTGTTCACTGACCAAGAAATGGACAAAAAATGTATATACCATGAAATTTTATTCAGTCATAAAAATGGAAGGAAATCCTGTATTTGGACTGCATGGTTGGAATCTGAGGACATTACAATAAGTGAAGAGAGTCAGGCAGGGAAAGACAAATACTGTCTGACCTCAATTACGTGTGGACTGAGAAAAATAGCACAAGAACCAAAGTCATACAAAAAGGAGATCACATTTGTGGCTATCAAAAGCAGGGGTTGGGGGTGGTACTTGAATGAAGGTGACCAAAGTTACAAACTTGCAGTTATAAGATAGTAAATACTGGACAGTTAAATACAACATTATACCTATTGTTATTGCTGTTGTATGATGTATTTTGACATATTAAGTTCTAATTCATGATCATTGGATATTTTTCCATTTACATGGGTCTTCTTCATTTCAACAATATTTGTAGTTTTCACAGTATAAGCATTTCTTTTGTTAAAGCTATTCTTAATCATTCTCTTCTTCTTGATGTTATTGTAAAGGACTTATATTCCTAATTTCACTTTTGGATTTTTTTTGCAGTGTATGAAACAGAATTGATTTCATGTGTTGATTTTGTATCCTGAAACCCTGCTAAATATATTTATTAGTTCCAATAGACTTTTATTGCATTCCTTTGGATTTTCTATGTATAACATTATATTGCTGATAATAGAGATGCTTTTACTTCTTTACCTCCTTTATTAATAGCTCTTTCTTTCTTTCTTTCTTTCTTTCTTTCTTTCTTTCTTTCTTTCGTCTACTTTTCCTGGCTCAAATTTCTAATACGATGTTGAATAGAAGTGGCAATAGAGACTTCCTTGTTTTTGCTTAATCTGAGGGGAAAATATCCAGTCTATATCTGTTAAGTGCAGTGTTAAGTATGAGTTTTTTGTAGATGCCCTTTATCAGGTTGAGGATATTCCTTTCTGTTCCCAGTTTGTTGAGTGTTTGTATTGCTAAATGGTGTTGGATTTTTGTCAAATAGTTTTTCTTTTGCCTGTATTGAGATGACCGTGTGGTTTTTAAAAAAATTTATTGTTATATTGTATGTATAACCTGGCATTGCTGGGGTTAAACCTCTCTTGGTTGTGGCATATCCTTCTTTGGATATGTTGCTGGGTTCATTTGGCCAGTTATTGTGTTGAGGATTTTGTGATGTCATAAGATGACATGTCATAAGGTACATTGGTTGGTAGTTTTCTTCTTCCTCAATATCTTTGTCTGGTTTTAGTATTGAGTAACACTGGCCTCAAGATTGAGTTGGAAGTATTCCTACCTCTTCTGTTTTTTGGAAGAATTTGTGTAAAATTGGCATTGATTCTACTTTAAATATTTGCTGGAATTCATCTGTGAAACCATCTGGAGCTGAGCTTCTTTTTGTTGGTCCTTTCTTCACTATTAACTCAATCTTTTTTCTCATCTTTCAGATTGCCTATGTGGGTTTTTTTAAAAAATATTTTATTGTTATATATTTGAAAGAGAGAGAGAAAGAGAACATGGGGGGGCAGGGAGGGAGTGAGGGAAAAAGAGAAGCAGACTCTTGTTGAGCAGGGAACCTGACTGAGATTCAATCTCAGAACCCCGGGATCATGACCTGAGCCAAAGACAGATGCTTAACCAACTGAGTGACTCCGGTGCCCCTGCCTGTGTGTTATTTTTTTAAATGTCATCTTCTACTTTGTGTTGTTCTAGCAATTCTTCCATTTCATCTCAGTTATGTAATTTATTAGCTTACAGTTTTTCATGGTATTCTGTATGTCCTTTTTATTTTTGTAATGTCAGCAGTAATCTCCTCTTTCACTTCTAATAATAATAATTTGAATCTCTTCTCCTTTTTTGCTTGGTCCGTCTATCTATCTAAAGTTCTTTTGAAAGATTCAGCTTTGCTTTCTTTTTTTTTAAATTTATTTTTTATTGGTGTTCAATTTACCAACATACAGAATAACTCCCAGTGCCCGTCACCCATTCACTCCCACCCCCCGCCCTCCTCCCCTTCTACCAACCCTAGTTCGTTTCCCAGAGTTAGCAGTCTTTACGTTCTGTCTCCCTTTCTGATACTTCCCACACATTCCTTCTCCCTTCCCTTATATTCCCTTTCACTATTATTTATATTCTCCAAGTGAATGAGAACATATAATGTTTGTCCTTCTCCGACTGACTTACTTCACTCAGCATAATACCCTGCAGTTCCATCCATGTTGAAGCAAATGGTGGGTATTTGTCATTTCTAATAGCTGAGTAATATTCCATTGTATACATAAACCACATCTTCTTTATCCATTCATCTCTCAGCTTTGCTTTCATTGAATTTTCTCTTGTTTTTTATTCTCTATTTGATAGGTTTCTCCTATTGTCTGTATTATGTGCTTCCTTCTGCTTGCTTTATTTAGTGTGTTCTTGGTTTCTCAGCATGTTTTTGACAGAGAGGAAGGTAGTTGATTTAAATATTGGTTCTTTTTAGAAGTAGGCATATATAACTATAAATTTCCTTATGGTCACTGCTTTTACTACATCTTGTGAGCTTTGGTATGTGATTTCTTCATTTTTGTAATCTCCAAGTGATTGATTCTTAAGTGGCCTTTCGATTTCTTCTTTGCCCAGTGGCTATATAGGAATGTATTGTGTAATTTCTACAGATTCATGGGTTTCCAAATGTTGTTTGTGTTCTCGATTTCTCATTTTATTCCTTTGTGGTTGAAGGGCATACTCTGTATTATTTACATCCTGGCAACAATTTCTTAAACAGCATGATTAGTTATAATAGCATATTATGGTCTGGTGTTTCCAAAGAGACTCTAGTCCAAAAATAAAAGCCTAAGGGATCAGGAAATTGTTCCTGGGTTCCTTTGGTCACTCCAAAGATGTTCCAGAAGGCACAGATCTGACCTCTCTAGTGGTGGCCTCTATGTGTGACTTGCTCTGGCTCAGCCATTGGCTTGAAAGTTTAAGTAAAAGTCCTAGAAGGACAGACTCCTGGTCTCTTTTATTTTTAAAATTATTTTTAAAAAAGATTTTTTTTACGTATTCATGAGAGATACAGGGAGAGGCAGAGACATAGGCAGAGGGAGAATCTGGCTCTGCACAGGGAGCCTGGTATGGTACTTGAACCAGGATCCTGCGAGTCAAAGGCAGACGCCCAACTACTGAGTCACCCAAGTGCCTATCCTGGTGTCTTTTAATCTTCTGATTGGTAGACCAAATTATAATTGCTCCAGGTAAATTTTGCATTTTCATTATGCTTTCCGTTGTTCTTTTTCCTTACAGTACTGTTTCCATTCCTTATTCCGGTTTTTGAAATATTAAATATCTGGCTATTTCCAAAGAAAGTTACTGATTTTTTCAGAAAATCTGTAGAGAGAATGAAGGAAAGTCGCCTAAAAGATAAACAAAAGGTAAATCTATTGGTGGTTATGTGTAGGTATTCACTTTAAAAACAAAGATTTTATTTAATTTAGAGAGAGTATGTGGATGAACAGGAAGACAGGTAGAGGGAGTGAGAGAGAGAGACTCTCTGGCAGACTCCACACCAAGTACGGAGTCCAACATGAGGCTTGATCTTACGACTCCAAGATCATGACCTGAGCGGAAATTAAAGTTGGGCACTCAACTGACTGTGCCACCCCGGTGTCCCCAGGTGTTCACTTTTGATAATTTATTGAGCTGCATATACCCAACATCTGCACTTCTATATGTTTTTATGGTAGGTAGAGAACTGTAGGGTTTAAAGCAGGAGACTTCTAACATTTTAGGGAGAATGAAGAATGTGGAGGTCAGGGAAGGAAATAAGAAGATGAGTCAGACAGACTATGTTTAAAATTTATTATTTTTTTAATAATAAATTTATTTTTTATTGGTGTTCAATTTACCAACATACAGAATAACACCCAGTGCTCATCCCGTCAAGTGCCCCCCTCAGTGCCCGTCACCCATTCACCCCTCCTCCCCTTCCACCACCCCTAGTTCGTTTCCCAGAGTTAGGAGTCTTTATGTTCTGTCTCCCTTTCTGATATTTCCTACACATCTCTTCTCCCTTCCCTTATATTCCCTTTCACTATTATTTATATTCCCCAAATGAATGAGAACATACACTGTTTGTCCTACTCCGATTGACTTACTTCACTCAGCATAATACCCTCCAGTTCCATCCACGTTGAAGCAAATGGTGGGCATTTGTCAAACGACAAATACCCAACATTTGTTTAAAATTTATTAATAAACATGGCAAGTAGTATGTCACTGCATAAACTTCAGTGAGAAAAAAACTACCGCTTTCTTTCAATAAATTGTCAAAATGTAAAAATTACTGTGTAAAATCATTTTCCTGGTAGTGTAATTTTGCCAGATCTTACATTGGCAAAGAATCCCTTCAATTCAAAGCCTCTTATCTTACACCTTCTCCAGGGGAAGGTCCTATTAGGCACCTGGTGGAGTATATAGTCTATGTTAAATTTGACCCTGCCATAGTCTGGAATGGGTAGAAATCTTCTCTGGGCACTGAAGCTGCAAGCTGGCTAAGCCAGCTTTGCCTTCATGAGGCCTGATGGCCAGCTGTAGGACATGTGTAGGACAAGGAGACAGGGCTGATATCACTGAATATTGTGCAGAGTTCTGGGAGGGTGAGACATTGGAAGATGCTGACACAGAAGCTGCTCATGGACTCTGCAGAGGTCAGGGATTGGTCTATGTGGCTATTCATTAAGAATTAAGGCTGGAAGAAAGGACTGAAGTCAGGGACTTTCTCCTTAGCTAGTAGATGTGACAGGAGAGGGATCAGGCAACTCTTGGGCCAGGAAGGTATGTTCAAAAGTCAGAGAAGCTGAGGATCAGACAGAGACAGAGCAAGATCCAAAAAGCAATGAGACATAATGGCTGGATTCCTGTCAGGGAAACATCCTGCTCTCCAAGATTTATAGCTGAGCACTTTTGTTCACCGAGGACTCTGGCAACACTACTCTAAATTCGGGATGTAAATGGGCTATAGTCTCAGGATACTTCACGTCTGATTTACTTCTGACTTCACAAGTGATTTTTTGCCATGGAAATTTCTCTTTTTGTTTCTAGCACCGAGTGGACTTTCTTCAGCTGATGATTAACTCCCAGAATTCCAAAGAAATGGACACTCATAAAGGTAAGCGAGAAGAGCTTCAGAGGGCCATTGATGAGGTGGCTCAGAAAGAGGGGGTGGTTCCAAGGTGTGGAGGAAGATTTTTAGCAGATGGAATTTTGGCAAATTGAAGAAAGAAATATGTTCAGATACAAAAGGTAGACAGAGCATTTTCCAGAAAAACCAAGCCATACTACCTGTTCAAAGCTTGAAGGGGAACCATAGACAAAACAATCTGTGGTCTGCCACAGGGGAACTTGTTTCCAATGTCAGTCCTGCAGCCTAATCCAGACCCACCGAATCTGCCTGGAAATTCACATCAAGTCTTCATCACATAAGGAGGTACATGGCCCCAGTGTTGATGACCGTAACTTGAAACACTTGTGGTTATATTTTATTCACTAGCTTAATCTACTTCAAGTGTTTTTTCCCTTTTTGTAATTAAGAAGTAACTGGTGCAGGTATGTGTACACATTGTATTTCTCTTTAAATCATCATCTATTACTTTTATCATCCATGGATGGTCTTTGACTAAAACTATTATTACTATGATGGTTACAAAATGATGACTCTTTACTTGTACCATTTCTTCTATATTTTGAATAATAGTCCATTGTTAGGGTGAGCTTTCTATACGTCATCATTATTGTATTTCTTTCTTTATATATGTCGGTATGATCTCTTATATTACTAAGTGTCTTATATCATTTTTTTCTTAGATCCTTGATTCTTTCAGATTTTTTGTCTGGAAGCCCTTTAAGTGGGCACCTGTGTTTTTGTTTTTCCTTTCTTCTTTTTTATGTTTTCAATAGACTTTGGTTTTTAAAAAGATTTTATTTATTTATTCATGAGACACACGGAGAGAGAGAGAGGGGGAGAGAGAGAGAGAGAGAGAGAGAGAGAGAGAGATGCAGAGACACAGGCAGAGGGAGAAGCAGGCTCCATGCAGGGAGCCTGATGTGGGACTCCATCCTGGGACGCCAGGATCACGTGCTAAGCTGAAGGCAGATGCTTAAGTGCTGAGCCACCCAGGTGCCCCAGACTTGATTTTTTATAGCAGTTTAGGTTCACTGCAAAATCGAGTGAAAGACATAGAGATTTATCTCATATTTCCCCTGCCCCACCTACATACAGCATCCCGAATCAAAATCCCTCATGATGTGGTAATTTTTAAATAATCAATATACCTACAACAACACATTATTACCACCCAAAATCCATAGTTTATATTATAGTTCATCCTTGTTGATGTATATGCTATGGGTTTCGACATATATATATAATGATGTATATCCACCATTAAAAAAATAGAGTATTCTGTATCCTTTTCCCATATTATTTTCTGGGCATTACCTTGCATCCTGATGTCAGACATCTCAGATTTCTCTTCTGTTTCTCCTGATGAGCCCTGAACCAGCCATTTCTCCAAGAAACTCTGATTCCTTTTAGTTAAAATGGTATTTAGAAACCAAATCTGGGATCTAGGAGTACTCGTTGCTACTAGGGGTTATTTGCTTCTATTTCCTCTCAGTGAGCCAAGTTAACAACATCAAATATATCTACACAGCACTGATCAACACAAATATTTCTTTATCCATAACCCATGATGTAAGTATGCTCTCAGTATTTAAAAGAAAAAAAAACAGGCTTAATTTATAGTTGTTTCTATGACAGAAATATTTCCATCATGGTTAATTTCAAGCCATCTGTGATTTGACAACAAGCTCACAAAATTGTTGAATATATAACAGTTGATTCTAGAGGAAAAGGATGGGCTTATTCTTTCATACCATTTATCTATCTATCTATCTATCTATCTATCTATCTATCTATCTATCATCTATCTATCTATCCATTTATCCATCTCTACCTACCAATCTATCTCTACTTCTATTCTATCTATCTATCTATCTATCTAGTTCTACTTTTTTCTCTGATGGAGGAAATATTTTATATTTGCTTGGTCCTGTACAGAAACACTGCACACATGTGATTTTTGAGCACTTACCATGTGGCTAGTGTCACTGAGCTCTGAATCTTATATTGTATTTAATATAACTAATTAAAATTTAAATATAAATAGCCGCATCTGCCTACCTTATTGGAGAGTACAGCCCTGAACTTTTTTTTTTTTTTAGTTAGTTATAAAATTTAATTGTAAAGATCAAGCAGTGGTTATTGGTCAAACCAATCCACATTAATAGCTTTGAAGTATGCAGACACTAGTTCTTAAATAAGGGTGACAAATACCAAACAGATTCTTCTAACACTGTTCAAGATCTAAATAAATGTGATTCTGGACATAATTCAATCCACAAGGCTAACTGAATGATAGTGCAGTCATCAATAATTAAACCAAAGGCATAATTTTCCAAATCACTTTTTAGTTAAACAATAAATTCTAGTTTTAAAGTCTAAAGCTACAAAAAAATTCAAAGCAATCTAACTATTTTTCTACCTGAGATCAAAACAAGTTTCTTTTAGCCTATCTAAACATAATTCTTAAAAAACAAAACAAAACAAAACATAATTCTTGGCTTTGAGGTAAATCTGAATTCACGTGATATACTTTGTCAAACTTCTCCAAAAAAATTTAAGCCCTGCTTTAGAGAGAAATTCTCATGTTACACATACATATTTACATATTTTTTTTCTTCAAAGACTAATGACAAATTTATGAGGTTAACAAGCATGTAATGGGACCATGATACTAATAACGTGAAAATAAAAAGCCATTCATTTATACAAAGTGTTCCTGTAAGGTGCAATATGAAATGGGATCACTATGTACATACACAAATCACCAGAAGTTCAGCAACTAAGCTCACTTTGAAAAAATTCTATTTTTTTTGGAGCAGAGGTTACCAAGTTATGATGTATAACAAAAATATTGTGTATAAAAGCTCCGTTACCAAGGATTAGCCTAAACTGGCAATAACTGCAGCTTAAATTAAAAATTAAACCCAGCTAGATCTTTACTGTGGCTATGCAATTTTTGCTTTGTGGCATGCAAGTTTTACTGAGGTAACAACCTCTTATCTCTTGCCTCTCCTCCTTATGCTCCCCTTGCCCCCAGTTTCCTTCTTCATGGCTGTCTTTGGCAATGCTTCCAAATCTTGAAAGCAAAAGAACCTGCTAAAGTAAATGAGAAGGATGAAAAATAACACGATATAAGATGTATAAAAACCAATCTAAAACTATGAATCAAGGAAAAAAAAATATACAAGGACAGACAAGCAATAGTGTACCCTCAAAGGAAAGAGAACATTAAAAAAAAATAGGGGATCTGTACTCCTGGCCCTTCTTGCACATTATCTCCTGATTTAGAAGAGCATGGAACCAAAACGTCAAACTCTGAAAAGGTAATGGCTTTGAAGGAGGAGCTAGAGAAGTGAATACATGAAAAAGAAGTACAGCAGCAGCTTTAGCTGTCAATGAGTTTCTTTGCTCTGGCATTGGCAATATCAATACGATCGTTGTTGGTGTCAGCCTTTTCTGTGATCCGGTCTATTTTTCGATTTTGAGCCTCGATCTCATTGCCCATTTCCAGGGCCATGTTTTTTAGGTTTCCTAGGATACTGCCCACTTGAGTCAGGTTCTCTTCCATCTCATCTTCTCTAGCATCATTAGTTATACGTTTAATGTATCCACCGCTAACTGCTCCAGTGGCTGGTTGTTGAGGCTGCCCATTTGTCACTCGGCCTGGCTGCTTAGATACTACATTGCTAGGAGAGTTGTCTTCACCATCTCCCCATGTTGCCTTGTAGGCCTTACTGGACTCAAAGTTCTTTGTCCTATTACATGGACAGACACAAAGGCCACAGCACTTGTTGAGTTCCGTTAAAGTCTTCTCTGCCTCTCTCATGTCTTTATTTATTTGGTCCATGCCTTCTTCTATGCGGTTTAGTTGCTCTCAATGGCTAAACCCAGGATTCTCCTTGTACTTTCCAGAGACTCATCAGTAACCTGGTGGGCTCTCAGCTGAATTTCTTCTGGTGACAGATTATCCATGATGAATTAAAACTTTTGATAAGCAAAGACACTGAAACGTGGATATTCAAGCAGTTCCGGCCACTCCTCTCGCGCGGCAGCGGCTCCCAGCCCTGAACTTTTATTATCATGGGGTTTGTGGTAATGGAGAGCAAGAATTTTTTTATATATATTTTTTATTGGGGTTCTATTTGCCAACATATAGTATAACACCCAGTGCTCATCCCGTCAAGTGCCAATGTTTATAGCAAAAATGTCCACAATAGCCAAACTGTGGAAGGAGCCTCGGTGTCCATTTAAAGATGAATGGAAAATGTGTATATATATATATATATATATATATATATATATATATATACACACACACACATACACACACACACAATGGAATATTTCTCAGTCATTAGAAAGGACGAATATCCACCTTTTGCTTCAATGTGGGTGGAACTGGAGGGTATTATGCTGAGTGAAGTAAGTCACTTGAAAGACAAACATTATATGGTTTCACTACATGGGGAATATAAAAAATAGTGAAAGGGAATAAAGGGGAAAGGAGAGAAAATGAGTGGGAAAAATCAGAGAGGGTGACAGAACATGAGAGACTCCTAACTCTGGGAAATGAACAAGGGGTAGTGGAAGGGGAGGAGGGCGGGGGGATGGAGTGACTGGGTGAAAGGCAAGAATTTGATAGTTGAATTTACCCATAGCAGCTTCACGAAAAGTGTGACTAGGAAATCGGAACTTTGTAGACTTTTCTAGCACTTTTTGCATTGTTTTTAGCTGTGAATTATGGGTTTGTAGTGGGTAGGTGCTCTCAGTATCTAAAGGTCCTAACACAGGTTTTGTCAAATAGATTAGGACATGACCATGCTGAGTTTCTGCCAGGAGCAAATCAAAAGATATTCCAATTTATATTCAGAGTGGGGCCATTCACTAAGGAAGGTGAAATTCAGGCCATGATTGCTAATTCCATTCACTGGATTCAATTCGTCTATATTTCATGCTGGTCAGTACCTTGCCTTTGACACATTTTTTTCTTCTGCTTCTTTGGTGGCATTAATTAAGCCAGCTCCATTACCGGTCTTTTTTTTTTTTTTGTATATTTCAGTTTGTATATGTACTATATACATATAGTATAACACCCAGTGCTCATCCCTTCAAGTGCCCTCCTCAGTGCCCATCACCCAGTCACTACATCCCCCCACCTGCATGAACAGATAAATGAATAAAGAAGATGTGGTATATATATACCACATCTGTGTTGTAGTTTCTGTACATATTGGAGATCATGCACTTGCGAAGTTGTGTGCCAGGTCTTCTACTAGCTGAGACCTCTGAAAGGTATAATCCATGCTTCTCAAGCTAGGTTGTTCACACAAATCACCACATCTCATGAAAGCTCAGACTTTGATTCGATAGTTCTAGGGTGAGGTTTGAGATTCTGCATTTCTTTTTTTTTATTTTTATTTTTATTTTTTTTTTGAGATTCTGCATTTCTAATAAACTCCCAGATGCTGCAGATGCTGATGGTCCATGGATCACTCTTTGAGCAACAAGAATTTATCAGTAGCCCAATATTGTTCTCTTCACTTTCCACAAATATGTTTGGATGAAAGATCATTCATTTTTTCTGACAATTAAGTCTTAGTATCACAAACTCTCTAAATAAATTTAAGTTCTCTTTTAGCTAGAAGAATATAAATTTTCTTGGGGGAGAATGGTATCCCATGTTACTTACGACTGAAGTACTTTTAGGATCCTCCAAAGGTCATGCTGATAACACCATGTACGTTAGACAGAAATGCCATCTCCTGAAATTACCTATCTGTGTTGGTGCAGAGGGTGGCACTAGCAGGAGCAGATGGCCAAGAATAGTATAGACCATAGGAAGAACCAGATCAAGATAACTTCTGGCTTTTCTGGCTCTGTAAGATAGACATCAGAGTGCAAACCACTCTGAGTTTGATTCTGAATTGCTTTTACATTTTCCCCAAGGGAATTGGGAGTTTCAAATGGACTTCTCATTATCTAAAGTGTGGTTTTTTACATTCACCTGTTATAGCTAATATGTGTTTCTTCTCCTTTTAGCTCTATCTGATTTGGAGCTGGTGGTCCAATCTATTGTCTTTATTTTTGCTGGCTATGAGACCACTAGCAGTTGTCTTTCCTTTCTTATGTATGAATTGGCCACTCACCGTGATGTCCAGCAGAAACTGCAGGAGGAGATTGATGCGACTTTCCCCAATAAGGTGAGTGGGTCATACCTGAAGAAGGGAGTCAGTGTAGGCTTGGTTATGTCTCAGTAATAGATTAGCCCTCAAACCTAGGTAGGTTTTCATAAAAAGGCTTACTCCTATTTCCACATTTGCGTGTCAGATATGGGCCTTAGCAGAAGATGGGAGTGAGTCTCTGCTCCAGACAGTTATTGGTGATACCAGGTAAAGAGGCTCCATTTTCTTATACCTGCATTATCTAGAACCTGGGGACTTATTGTTTGCTGGGTAACAAGGAGCTATGTGTTGCTCACTTGATTTTCAAATGTTTGGCCCTGAACTGACATTTGTCTCATCAGTTCATACCCCATTTGCAAAATGGTTTCCTGTAAATTCATGTGAGCTAGGAAATATGGGGATCTGCATGGATCCTGGATGAGCAGTGAGTTTCTCTACCACATACCCTATGAAGTATCAACTGTATTATCTCCATTTAACAAGTCAGGAAACTGAGCTACAATCTGTAAAATGTTGGCTCTTAAATATAACACCAAGTGATAGACACATAATTTCCCTCATTGTTTTCAGATCTCTGCCCAACCTGGAGTTCCCTGTTTATGAAGACCCCTGACCTCTGGGTCTGGAGTGACCTATATGGCAAACAGTGAAACTCCAAAGTGACAACTAGGAGACTGTTCCAGCAACAGAGGGTGGGGTTGAGAGTAGGGTTCTGATCCCCTTATTACTTTTCCTAAAACTGAAATTTATGTCCAGAATTGGTAGCATCCAATTGTAGCCTTCTCTTGCCCTATTTGGTTTGAGACGAACTAGTGTCTCCCCAAATTATACTTTTTCAATATAATGTTCCTCTCCAAATATTGTATATATAATTGAAAAGCTAGGAAGCAGAATATTTCATATGGAGTATTCTTTTTAAGATTATTTATTTATTTATTCATGAGATACACTGAGAGAGAGAGAAAGAGAGAGAGAAGCAGAGGGAGAAGTAGGCTCCATGCAGAGAGCCTGACTTGGGACTTGATCCCGGGTCTCCAGGATCACGCCCTGGGTCAAAGGCAGGTGCTAAACCGCTGAGCCACCCAGGCTGCCCCAACAGAATATTTCTACTAGAAGAGTTTATGTAGAAGAGGGGATATTTTGTGTTGCATGTTCGCCTTTCATGGTGCAGATATGTGGCCCCTGTTTTGAAAGGAATCAGTCACTTCAACATATTCCACTTAAATTAAGGGTCATAGGGAAAGTGAAATAAGACAAAAATAGAGAGGGAGACAAACCATAAGAGAGTCTTAAGTATAGGAAACAAACTGAGTGTTGCTAGAAGTGATGGGTTGAGGGGATGAAGTAACCAGGTGGTGGACATAAGGAACACTAAATGTAATGAACACTGGGTATTATAAGCAACTGAGGAATCACTAAATTTTATCCCTGAAACTAATATACACTATATGTTAATTGAATGAATTTAAACAAAAAACTTTAAAAAGATCAAGCGTCACACTCTATTAGTCACTTTTGTTCATATGAGGAAGAAAAACCACTATCTGGAAATGGGAAGGGTTTCAGGCCCTGTGTAGGGGATTGTCACAGTGGTCTCCCCTAGTCATTACTATTGCTCACAGCTATTTCTCACAGCTATTGCTCACATGTCAGTGGGCCATTGAGTAGATCAAAGGACATGGTAGACATTCAAATGTCTATAAATACTCTCAAAATAAATGATTCTTAGGTGTTCCTAACACTTCAGTAGTAGTACACAGAGTGCTTTGAGCATTGATCCAAATCTCCATTTATCTAAATCTGTTTCTTCCTTCCAGGCAGCACCCACTTATGAGGCCCTTGTACAGATGGAGTATCTGGACATGGTATTGAATGAAACTCTCCGATTATACTCAGTCGCTGGTAGACTTGAGAGGGTCTGTAAGAAAGATGTGGAAATCAGTGGTGTGTTCATTCCCAAAGGGACAGTGGTGATGGTGCCAACCTTTATTCTTCATCGAGACCAGAATCTCTGGCCAGAGCCTGAGGAATTCCGACCTGAAAGGTACAGGGAACCCTGCAAAGGGGAACCCACCCTCATATTGGAGGATATTCTGTATTTTCTTAGTATAGATGACAATCGTGTGGTGGTACAATGATTTATTTGTACATTTTTTTAATTTTTTTTTTCATTTTTTTTTTATTTTTATTGGTGTTCAATTTACTAACATACAGAATAACACCCAGTGCCCGTCACCCATTCACCCCCACCCCCCGCCCTCCTCCCCTTCTACCACCCCTAGTTCGTTTCCCAGAGTTAGCAGTCTTTACGTTCTGTCTCCCTTTCTGATATTTCCCACACATTTCTTCTCCCTTCCCTATTTTTTTAATTTTTAGAAGTATTTTTCTTGTTACAAAATGAACATTATTGTCCAAATTTTACAAACTCTAGTTGAGAATAAAGAAAATTAACATCATCACCAGTCACAATATATCAGGATTATTAATCATGTGATGTATGTCCTTGTGGATATTTTTCTATGCATATATAGAAGCTTAAAAGTTAAGATGGCATTATATATTTTTGGCATTCTGTGTTTGTAACCCTGCGCCACTATGTCTGCTAGGTATAGTGTGAGGACAGAGGCTGTGGTGCTGAGAGTTCACATCCCTGGCAGGAGGAGCAGCAGCCTGAGGACAGAGTGTGCTGGAGACCTGATAGGTCCTGTGCTGTCTGTGGTTGCAGTTCTAAGCATCTCTCATCTCTCTAGTATCCGGGATTTATCCAAAGTGAGGTCATCTATTCTCTAGCCATTTAGACATCCTCCTTGGAGGGGTCTTGAGCTTTCTCTTCTGGGAATTCAGAGCAGAGTCTGGCTTTGAGTAAGCCTGAATTCTGCAAAAGTCCATGTTTTCCTGTTTATTGTATTGGTGGGCAAAATTTGGATGAGTTTTTAGAGACCTAGATGTTTAGCCCTGACTCAAAGTCCCCGTTGGGAGAGCCCTTGTCTGGTTGCATGGTGTCCCTAGTGCTAGCAATGCATCTACACATAGTACTTGCTGAAAGAACTTATAATTGACCAAGTCATCTGTTTTCTGGACCAGGAGACCTGATGACTCCCACAAGCTCAGCTGTTCAATCTTCTGTAGCTTCTTGAACAGAAACCAGAGACCACTCCTGGTACTTCTTCATGATTCATTCAGCCATGAGAGGAAGTACTTATTATCTATGTGTGTTAGGGACTGTGCCAGGAAGTGAATCCATGTATTAAAAATGCCAATTATGGATAAGTTTTTAAAAAATATTTTATTTATTTGAGAGAGAGAAGCAAATGAGCATGAGCAGGGTGAGGGGCTAAGGGAGCAGGAGAAGCAGACTCCCTTCTCAGCAGGGAGTCCAACATAGGACTTGATCTGAGGACTCTGAGATCACTATCTGAGCCAAAATCAGACTCTTAACCAACTGAGCCATCCAGTTGCCCCTATTATAGACAATTTTTTTTCTGTGAAAATTTTTTATTTACTCCAGTCTCAACTCCTTGATGTGTGACAACTAAACAGACAGACAACACAGAACTTTATTACTTTCAATGCTTTACATTACTTGGAAAATAAGTCACCTACTGCTTTGACATTAGCAACGTGACATGATACTCAAACAGCAATAATTGCATGTAAGGCTAGCCTAAAGAAGGGAGGAATGGGACAAAAGTCAATTGACTGACTGGTGTGTAGAATAGGATTTCATTTGTTTCAGGAGGATAGGGAAGCATTTATGGACAATTTTTGACACAGGTACAAATATATTCTATAGACACAAGTGTGTGAAATATTTTTAATGAATCTATATGTGCCCACCACCTGCCAAACAACCACTAACCCATATCAACTGCCCCATCCACACACCATTATAATACCTAGACTGTTTTCCATATTACTTTTTTTTAAAAGATTATTTATTTATTTATTCATGAGAGACACACACAGAGAGAGACAGAGAGATAGAGAGAGAGAGAGAGACAGAGGCAGAGACACAGGCAGAGGGAGAAGTAGGCTCCATGCAGGGAGCCCGACATGGGACTTGATCCCGGGTCTCCAGGGTCACAGCCTGGGCTGAAGGCAGCACCAAACTTCTGAGCCACCCAGGCTGCCCTGATTTCCATATAACTCGAAGGCATATCATCTATAAACATTCCAGTATGTTCTTCATGATATAAGGAGTTTATTTTTTTTGATATAAGTAGTTTAAATAATACCTCACCAAATGCCATTATCATTTCCCCAAATTTACATATTTCCTTAATATAAGTATTAAAGAAAGAATTTTGAATAAACTGTAAGTCTAACCCTCAAGTAATTTATAGTCTCTTAGAACAGATAGACAAGCCTCAGTGGTTATAGTGAGTATACATAGACCTGAGTATGATTATAGTGCAGTAGCATCATGTGCCAAATTAACTCATCTGAAAATCTTTTCTGTGTAAGTGGTTGGGAGTGGTCCTAGCAAAGAGTGTAGGGATGTGAAGGGAAAAATAACAAGGTAAATCATAGGAGGCATTTCTCTACTTCCTTTTTCTATGACCATGTGACCAACGTAAGTGAGAATGGAGGCGCAAACCTACCTTTCCTTCAGTAAGACTCATTTCCTGCTTGCCTTTCAAAGTGTGGACATCTCACCACCCTCAATATAATTCTAGTGTCTAAGAT
This sequence comes from Canis lupus dingo, assembly GCF_003254725.2. Lineage (NCBI taxonomy): Eukaryota > Metazoa > Chordata > Mammalia > Carnivora > Canidae > Canis > Canis lupus. The sequence goes on along the minus strand of NC_064248.1, from coordinate 9,599,981 downwards.
AAGTCTTTTCAATGGCATTCATCTCATGTCCTCAGCAAGACTGAATGCTTCATAGAGCAAGGAGTATCCAATGACCTGTAGTTTACAATTGTCACAGCAGAATAAGCATAGCAGGATTAAAGGAACCAGCCTATCAAATTTCCAATATACTCCTGATTGAGAACCCCAAACAGGTACCTCTTGTGGTTTTTATGATTAACCAACTTGTTTTCCACTTCCATTGTGGAACCAGGTTCAGTAGGAAGAACAAGGACAGCATAAATCCTTATACATACCTGCCTTTTGGAACTGGACCCCGAAACTGCATTGGAATGAGGTTTGCAATCATGAACATGAAACTTGCCCTTGTCAGGGTCCTGCAGAACTTCTCCTTCAAATCTTGTAAAGAAACACAGGTCAGAGAGATAACTTTCTGCATAAACAGTGTTTTATTCTTGCTTTTTTTAAACTAAGAGATGTGGATAGATGTATGTATGTGTATATTTGGAAATGGGCTCATTTATCCCTAATAATTCCTTCTATCACCAGAGAATCTATTTAGAGTTATTGTGACTTTTAAGGGTCCTTCAGCTCTTGGGTGCCACATCTATGGTTTATGATCACCCAACTAAAAGGGTCATCTGTCAGCGCATTTTGCATGACATGATTATGTGCAGACCTTTGATCTTAAGCAATGTTTTAAATTTCTTTCAAGTCCGCTGAAAGAAAGGGAACATGTTATGCATAATCATGATATGCAGTGATAACCATGACATGCCTTTTGAAAGATGCTCTTCTCCATCACAATTTACAGATGCTCTGGTGACTAAGGTTCTCAAATCCTTGCTGTACATTGAAATCAGTGGGTTCATTAAAAATACTGATGCCCAGATCATCTCAGATATTCTAACATAATTCACCCAGAGTGTGGCTTTTTTTTTAATTGGAGTTCATTTGCCAACATATAGCATATCACCCAGGGCTCATCCCGTCAAGTGCCCCCCTGAGTGTGGCTTTAAATGTGCCCCCTTTGATTCTCACGTGCAAGCAAGGTTGAGAATCACTGGTGTGAAGCATGTCTGGCAGATATGAAGGAGGCCTGCAGTCCAGGCCATCCTGGCTACTTGGCTCCATCTTCTGTAGACTGGCTCCAGTCAGGCTGTGTTCCCTTTCCATCCCAGTCTGTCATCATGAATGGATGTTTCCATGGGAGAGAATACAGGATGGTTAGCATTGTAGATGTCCAGACAATAAAATGTGTAATAAACACTCAGGATGACCTTGCAAGTTTCAACATATACAAAATAAACTGTCACTTTTCAAAATTGTTTGCCGTAATGGCTGAAAATCTCTTAAATTTTAAATACTTATCCTTTTTACTTAAAATTCAGATAAAAAAAGAACACAAACCATCAAGGGTCTCCAGCCTGGTACAGAGTAGGTGTTCAAAAGATATATTTGTTGAATGAGTGATGGATGAATGCTTATATGCTCCTGTCTTGACACCTTACAGAATAATTTCAACATATGAGAGATATATGAATCTAAAAGTAGTATTTATATATTTGTAATGCATTTTTGTCCTTCATATATCTTGCCTGCTTTGCTTCTGTTGTTAGCAGGATTTTCATTGATTGTTTCTCATATACTTGTTTAACTGTTGCAGATCTCCCTGAGAATAAATACTCGAGGGATTATTCAACCTGAAAAACCCGTTGTTCTCAAGGTTGAGCCAAGAGATGGGAGTGTAAGTGGAGCCTGACTTTCCTAAGGACTTCCCCTTTGTTCTTTAAGAAGCTGGATCCCAGAATACCAGAGACCTCAATTTTCTTTATGAGTAAAACCCAAAAATGAAGATGGGCTTCACGTACAGCCTGTGATGGATGACTGGGAATTCCATACATTCATTTAGCTTTCTTCGATGTCTATGTCAAGCATTATATATTGTGTAAAGAAGTGACTAATAAGTGTCAGACATGTAGACTCAACCTATCCGGTTCACACAGACTACCCCCTGTTTGTACCATCTACTCTCCTGAGAACTGATCAAGAATAAAAATTTCTCAACAATTTTGTCAACGAACTTTAATAGAAACAAGGATTATTATTATTATTATCTTAAAGATTTTATTTATTTATTCATGAGAGACACAGAAAGAGAGAGAGGCAGAGATACAGGCAGAGGGAGAAACAGGCTCCACGCAGGGAGCCCAACGTGGGACTCGATCCCAGGTCTCCAGGATCACACCCTGGGCTGAAGGTGGCGCTAAACCGCTGAGCCACCCAGGCTGCCCAGAAACAAGAATTATTGTGGTGACTGTAGTAATGATGTTTATATAAAATGTCTTATTTTGAACATTTTACATTAAATATCACTCTGAGTGAGTCAATCAACATCTCTTTACAAATGTATTAACTAGTGGCTTCATGCACATTAAGGGGGAATACACAGAACCGATGAGTGAGAGCCAGTGACTGAATATTTTGAACATCACAGTCACTGAGTGGATGGGGCTTGTTCAGAACTCCAACGTGATATGTTAGATAGATGAGTTAATCTACTGTGACTTTGCCCATTGCTCAGAAATTTTTCTTTTTAAAGAATTTATTTATTTATTTATTTATTTATTTATTTATTTATTTATTCATGAGAGACACAGGAAGAGAGGCAGAGACACATGCAGAGGGAGGAGAAGCAGGCTCCATGCAAGGCTCCATCCCAGGAATCCGGGATCATGCCCTGAGTCGAAGGCAGATGCTCAACCACTGAGCCACCCAGATGTCCCCATTGTTCAGAAAGTTTATTCATAGTTTAATTCTACAGGTTTTGGAGCACATTGTTGTGCCCAAGATTATGTTCTGAGAAACCACCAAGGAGCTGACACCGATGCAAGTACACAAGGGTTTATTTACAAGCTCGAGCTTGGGTCCAAGTATACTCCACACAGCAGAGCAGGGGCTTGGACCCCGAAGTGGGTTACAGCGGGGTTTTTTATGGGCTGGTCTAGGGGATTTTCAGAAGGGGTGGAGGAATTTTTTCCATTCCAATATGGGGGACAGGGTGGGGGAGTTTCTTAAGATCTGATATGGGATTCTCTGCCAAGGGCATTTTGAGCTCTGTTGTCTTTCTGATATGGGATTTCCTGCCGAGGGCATTCTGCAGTTTTTCCTGTAAAGTTCAGCTCTTATTCACAGGGGCCTAAAATGGCTGTACTTGTGCTAATGCTAAACTTGAGGCGAAATGGCCTTAATTTACTCAGCCTCCACAACATGTTTTTTTATAATACTCAATTGAGGCACTTAGTATTATATTGTTAGTTTTGAGTTAACATTTTCATCTCTCTACCCTGTGTTCTGGTAGGTGGGAAACATGCTTTGTCTTTATATTCCAGCCTCAGCTGGGGAGGTGGGCGAGGCGGGGGTTTGGGGTGACTGGGTGACGGGTTCTGAGGAGAGCACTTGGCGGGATGAGCACTGGGTATTATACTATATGTTGGAAAAATCAAACTCCAATTAAAAATCTACCAAAAAATAGATTCCAAAAAAGAAAAAATAAAGTTATATTAATGGTGAAAAAAACAAAACAAAAAGGAACAGGAGGATGTGGTGGCACACCACCCAACAGGATGTGATGAGAAGAACATTGCATCACCTCTGGGATATTCTTGCCAACAAGAGAAACCTGAAAGTGTGGAGGCTGAGAAAATTAAGGCCATTCCACCCTAAGTTCAGCATTAGCACAAATACAGCCATCTCAGGCCCCTGTGAATAAGAGCTGAACTTTACCTTACTTCAGTTAAGCCCCATATTAGAATCAGAACAGAGCTCAAGCCAGTGGCAGAAAGTCTCATATCAGAATGAGAACAGAGCTTAATGCCCTTAAAACCTCCATATCAGAATGTAAACAGAACTTGAGAATGTAAACCACCCCTTCTGGAGGTCCCCTAGACCAGCCCATAAAACTAAGCTGGAACCCACCTCGGGGTCCAAGTCCCTGCTCCCCTGTGTCAGGTATACTTGGACCCAAGCTCGAGCTTGTAAATAAACCCTCTTGTGTTTGCATTGGTGTCGGCTCCTTGGTGGTTTCTCGGACACGTAATCTTGGGCACAACAAAAGTAGTTCCCAAAAAGATCAGACAAACCCAAGCTGAGGAATATCTACTCCTAATCTGTAACTGGTGTGTAATCTTCGACAAAGTAAAGGTCCTGAAAGCAAAAAAAAGAAAAAAACAAGCCCGAACAGATTCACTTTCCCACCAACCCCACCTCATAGCAATCATAACTAATGACATTTTCACCTGTCCCAGGAAGGTGAACTTTTAAGAGTCCTCCTGAAACTTCCTGATGGGCAGTAGTCAGTCATCTATAGGATAGAAACCCTGTAGGTCCACCCCCCAGAAAGAAGGGATCCTGACCTTAATCCTTTCTTTTCCTTCTATACACTTCTTGCCCCACCCTCCTTCCTATAAAACCTTGCATTTTGTACACCTCCTGGGAGTATCTGTCTACTTGCCAGGTAGGATGTGCCAATTCATGAATCACTTAATAAGGCCGATTAGATCTTCAACTTGTCTTGCTGGATTTTTTTTAAACAAAAGCCAGAGATAGACTAAGGAAGTGTTCCAGATTGAAGTAAAGAGACAACAGAGGGGGACATGTACCTCAGTCTGTAAGCAGGGTTCTTCTGTAATAAGGACATTGTGGGACAGTTGGGGAAATTGAGAGCTCTGATGGTTACATGGCAGTAATGTGTTAGCCTCCCTTTCCTGACATTGATGGAGAATCTCTTTGGAGGAATTGCAGGGGATTATGAAATATCAGGTCGGTATTTTACTCTGAGATGGGTCAGGAACAAAGTTCCTGGAACAGACTCTTCTGGAATATTGTGATTTTTTTGGGGAGAAGTAGGTCACAAAAGCAACTTGGGCCTACGTTGCTCAGCCCCATAGTCTGACTTGTATTGTTACATACAATGAGGCAGTACCACACAGTGATGAGAGATGGGGAGCTCTGAGGCTGGAGTTCCTAGAGTTTGAATCCTAGCTCAGTTCTAGACATTTCAGTGTCTTTGGGTAAATGAGGAAAAGGTGCCCCCTTTGCATAGTTTGGCCTGCAGGACTTGGGCTGCTTTTCAGCACCTTTATGCCCCTTAGTTGAATGCCACTGTGCACATACTAGCTTGGGCTTTGTCATTTTCCAGGTTGGGTCCCTAAAAGCAGAGCCAGAGTTGGGGATTCTGAAGCAAATGGTATCCTGAGACAGTGCTCTCAGGAGAAAGGATTGAGGCGAGCTGAGTAGAGCGGGACAACAAGCTGAGCAAAGCTGTGGTCAGGGGAGCCTGATCTCATGGGGAGCTTTGGAGGCAGAAATGTATTACAGAATCAATATCACTTTGAGGCAGGGGCTGTCATTTTGTACCCCATCAGTGACTGCATTCCCACCCCCCAACTCCTAGGTGAAGTGGATTCAATTTGGCCAAGGGTGATTCTCCAGAGAGTAAAGCAGCTATGAGCTAAGAGTGAATACTTCCAGAAGCTTAGGGATGAGTGTGCTGCCCAGTGACAGGAGTCTAGTACCTTGCTCCTCTATAGACACTTACACATGGGACCATGAACTAATTAACACCTTCCTGCCTCGGTACTCAGTGCCTCAGATTGTGTAAAATAGGGGAATAATGGCAGTGACTATCTGATATGACGATGAAAGTAGATGGTGTGTGTGGGAGGTATTTAAGACACACAAGCCATGGAGCATGCAGTGAGCACGTAATCAATGTCCCCTATTACTTTCATAACTGTATTATCCTCAGTCCTCAGGGGCCATGTTGGTCTGGACATTTGGGCTCCAACCTAGTCAAGTCCAGCTTCAATCTGCCATTTGAGAAAGTAATTGCATACATCTCTCCCAGAGGTTTAACTTAGAAAGTACTGATGTCTTGGCTGATGTTCTTCAGGAAATTTCAAAGAACAATATAAATCACCATTCCTTTTTTTTAATATATATATTTCTTATTGGAGTTCGATTTACCAACATATAGTATAACACCCAGTGCTCATTCTGTCAAGTGCCCCCCTCAGTGTCTGTCACCCAGTCACCCTCCCTGCCCGCTTCCCCTTCCATCACCCCTTGTTCGTTTCCCAGAGGTAGGAGTCTCTCAGTTAGGATGTTCTGTCATCCTCTCTGATTTTTCCCATTCATTTTCTCTCCTTTCCTCTATAATCCCTTTCACTATTTTTTATATACTCCGTATGAGTGAAACCATATGTTTGTCCTTCTCCGATTGACTTACTTCACTCAGCATAATACTCTCCAGTTCCATTCTTGAAATGTCTTTGTCAATAGAGAATAACGTGTATCACTGATATGGAATGAGGAGTTTTCAGCAGGGGCCACCCTCAACCATTCCACACAGACCCACCAGGAAGAGCTGGATTTGACCTTGCAGGGATTTGTCCTTGTTGTACTTTACTATCCCAGCTGCAGGAAGAAGGGCTCTCCTTGTCACCACAACCCTCCACCCTTTCTCCTCACAAGAGCTCTGCAAATGAGAAGCTGCCACACTTCTAACTCTGGGGTTACTCCAGTGAACTCCAGTTTATAACAGCCTTCCCAGCTTTCCTTTTTCTCCTGAAAAAAAAAAAAAAGCATACCTGCCTTTTGATCTTCAGATTTGGCTATGGTTTTGCTGCAGCTTGTTTGTCCTGGATTGCAATTCTCGTTTATTCTTAAATAACTCCCTTTTGGCTGGTTTAAAACTGGGAGTTTTCAGTTGTATAGTTCACAGTCATCACAACTAGATATGGGCAGTGTTGGAGGCAGAAATGCACTGCAGTGATTGGAGGGAAACACTCCTACCGTGTTCATGTGGGCTCTCTCGGCCCTCTCTTAGAATTGCTTTTCTGGTGACAGAGTTCTGCCCAGTGTATCTGGCCATGTTCAGGCTGTGCAGCGCTCAGGATGCATGAAAAGCTAGCATGAGAGCTGCTTCAATCTTTGGGGGTCAAAGATAAGCAGGGCCAGGGAAATGTCAAGTCAAAATTAGCTAATTCAGGGTTTTCCCTTCTCTCCTGTTACAAGCCTGCTTCTGCAGAGTAGGTGACTGTTCATTGGGCTGGAAGTTCACATCCATGTGTAAACTTCCATATTCACTTCTGTAGGCCAAGAATTTTCCTCCCCATAGAATCTTGTTTGAAGATGCAAACCGTTTTTATAAGTGTGGTAGTGGAAGTCTCATGTCATTATATAGGATTCTGTCTATCATCTATTTACCTGCCTCTATCTCTTTATCATCTATCCATATTTACCTACTACTTATCTGTCTTTTCTATCTCTCTATCTCTTTGTTGTATGTATCTTGAAACACAGAAATTTCTGAGGAGCCACGGGTTTCCTGGCCCAGTTGTTCAAGTGTCTCCAACTGAGACTTGTGAAGAGAGTCTTCAGGATGACCTCAGCCCTAATCTGTCTGCAAACACATGAGACTCCAAACAAGGGCTGACCAGCTGAGTCCAGTCCATTCCAGATTCATGGGTAAAATAAAAGATTGTCCAATCCTTTGGGGTGGTTGTTATGCCACATTAAATCATTTGAATATCCCTCTTTCACTTCGGGAGAGTCAGATTTATAGGACCCAGAAGAGAGGTGCCAATTGTGGGAAACTGGAAACTATCACCTTTCATTTCCTGTGAATCCTGGAGGCAGCAGTGGGGGTGTGGGTGAGGTAAGAGAAAGGAATGTTGGTGTCTAAGCAGGGGTGACCCTTAGAGTCCCATGGATCAAGGCCAAAGGAAGAAGTGAAAGGACTGACTATTGAGAACCTGAAAGTGTTGGGTCTCCTTGACACCAAAGCTTTGTGCCCTCAGCATGCCTCTCAGTAGAGCAACATTGTGATTGTAGGGATAGCTAGCTTTGAAGAGCACCCTACTGTCTCCTGGTATGTATTTTCTATCCCATGGATAGAGCTGACCTGGGAAACCAGGAGGATATTGAGGTAATGTCAGCATGTGACTCTGTGGCCAATTCATAAGAGACAAAGATTCTTCCACCTTGCCCCTCTTCGTCACTAGACTGGGGAAAGCCAGCTGCCATGTTGTGAGGGTAGTCAATTGGCCACATGCTACACATCTGAGACCTCCTGCCACAGTTAATATTAACCTGCCAGGCCCACAAGTGTACCACTTCTGATACGTTTCCAGTTCTGTCCAGTATACAGATAATGCAGCCCCAGGCAATAGCTTGGCTGCAGCCTCATGAGAGACTCTGGTCAGAAACACTCAGCCAAGTCACTTCTGAATTCCTTACCCAAAGATTCTGAGATGATAAAATCATTGTTTTATGCTGCTGTGTTCTAGAGTAATTTGTTGCAGGGCAATAATTAATACAGAGATAGAGGAATTGGGTCATCTTGGATGCCACAGCAGAGAACTCAGCAGATTGTCCAGGGGCTTGACTATTGGCTAGACTTCCTGGGCAGGGAGGGAGGTGGTGTGTGAATGTGGTGTCCAGGGGTGTGTGTGTGTTCAAGTGACTGTACAGGTGTGTGTGTGTGTGTGTGTGTGTTCTGGTGGCTACACAAGGGTATGTGTTTTTAGGTATATGCTTCTGTGTATAGAATGTGTATACACAGGGGCATGTATACTCAGGAGTTGTATACTGGAATGTGTGTGTGTATGTGTGGGATATGTGTACATAAGCAAAGGAGTAAAGTCCCAGCAGTTGTTCTGTTGGGAGGCTGAAGATTACTGCAGCCACTAGGCTGAGCTGGATCAAGGGCAAACTCTCCCTGGATTTGTTTTAGCCACCTGCGCCAAAAAGAACCAGGGGACCTAGTTATTTAACCCTAAGGACCTCAGTTTCCCCATCTGTGATGCAGGGAGGATAACAATGGGCCTGCACATGCCACATAGGGCTAAAGGACCCACAGCAGTGAACATGCACTCTCTTCAAAGCTGGGTAGAGAGTGAGACTGGGTGGAAGGTACCATTGAGAAGGGCCCATATCAACAGGGTCAACTCCCAGGATTGATAGAATCATGGACACAGCCACAGACCATCAAGGACCCTGTGTTGAACCAGGGCAGGCAGCAGGTGTCACTTGTAAGGTCCAGGACAGAGACAGGATCTGAGGCCCACTTTCTTAGCCCAGAAATCTCACCCACAAACATCCTAAGCTCATTCTGGCTGGCACAGGGAAAGAGAAATGGGGATAGGATCAGAAAAACTGAACTCAGAAAAGCTCTACATAAGTCAGACCAATAAGTTGTAAGTGGTAACAAGAAAATCTCCCTCCCAGGTGTCACCCCAAGAAAGCTCTAATGGGGATGATGATGTGAAAGATGAAAAGCTAAAAGGTGTATATCAGATAAAGGGCTAGTATGCAAGATCTATAAAGAACTTATTAAACTCAACACCTAAGAAACAATCCAATCATGAAATGGGCAGAAGATATAAACAGAAATTTCACTGAGGAAGACATACACATGGCCAACAAGCACATGAGAAAATGCTCTGCATTGCTTGCCATTAGAGAAATACAAATAAAAACCACAATGAGATACCACCTCACACCAGTGAGAATGGTGAAAATTAACAAGACAGAAAACAACAAATGTTGGAGAGGATGTGGGGAAGGAGGAGCCCTCATGCACTGTTGGTGGGAATACAAACTGGTACAGCCACTCTGGAAAACAGTGTGAAGATTCCTCAAAGAGTTAAAAATAGAGCTACCCTACAATCCAACAATTGCACTACGGTATTTACCCCAAAGATACAGATAGCAGCAATGTCCACAATAGCCAAACTGTGGAAAGAGCCATGATGTCCTTCGACAGACGAATGGATAAAGAAGACCTGGTCTATATATGCAATGGAATATTACTCAGCCATGAGAAAGGACAGATACCCACTATTTGCTTCGACATGGGTGGAAGTGGAGGGTATTATGCTGAGTGAAGTAAGCCAGTAGAAGAAGGACAATTATATGGCTTCACTTATACAGGGAATATAAGAAATAGTGAAAGGGATTAGAAGGGAAAGGAGGGGAACTGAGTGGGAAAACGTAGAGAGATGGAGCCCTCTCCAGCACTCACTCACTATCCTGAGCTGCTTTCAGACAAGCTCATTCGTCCCATTGCTAGGCTGGAGCCCATAGGCCTCCATAGGAAAGGAATGGCTTTGTGACTAATGTTGGCCTCACAGCTGTCCTCTCAGAGCCTACACAGAGCTGAGCACACATTAGGCCTTTAGTAAATTATTTGGTGGCTGTTCGTGAAACACAGATTGGAAACAGTACACGGACTCCACCAGTAGGTCTATGGTCTCATCACTTGGGCATTTCCCAACACCCACTATCTAAGGTTCATTTAAACCTCAACCATCCTAGAGGTCAGAAGGAAGGTTCTTAGTCTGGCTTTTGTCTAGATCCACAAACATTTCCTACTTAGTGCTCCAGATCAGGTCCAAATGGGCCCTGTTGGTGGGAAAATTCAGACCCATGAATAGACAGTTTCAATATGGTGGAACGTCAGGCATGGTGCTTTGAGAGCACAGAGAAAGAACACTTGTCACCAAAGAGGGTTGAGAGGGGCTGATACCTGGTCTGAGGCTTCTAAAAATTTATTTTTAAAAATCAAATGTATAGATATACATGCTTTAGAAAGTTGTACAGTAACTAAAGTGGATATATATATATATATATATATATATATATATATATATATAAACTTAGTGGTGCCTCGTTCTTCCTGATCTCTTTCTGATGTTCTCTCTCATTTTGGCAAAAACCTTCTTCCTGTTGTTTTCAGAAGAATGATGCAGAGGAATAAATTTTTCCTGAGAATGTGCATGACATATTCCTGAGAATATATCTTTGCTCTACCTTCTTACTTGATGGATGATTTGAGCACAGATTTCTAGGTGGGCTGGAATTTTCTCTGTGAACTTGAGGACATAGAGACTTTCATCTAGTATCACTGTTGAAAAGATCAGTGCCCTCTGATTCCTTGCATGGACCTGTGTCTTGCTCTCCTCACTCTCTCTGCAAGCATTTGGGATCTTCTTTTTGTCCTTGGTGTTCTGAAAGTTCAAGGCGATGAACCTTCATGGACATGCTGTCATTCATTATGCTAGGCAGAGCTGTCCAAAAGACTTTGCAATGACGCAAATATTCTCTGTGTTTTCCAATATCGTTGCTTCCAGCCACATGAGGGTATTGTGCGCATTAAATGTGGCCAGTGTAGCTGAAGAACTGCATTTCTGATTTTATCTATTTAAAATAAATGTTTGCTTAAGTGTAACTTCCCACATGTGTCCAAGGGCTGCGTATTGGCCAGTGTATTGGCAGCGTATTGGCCTATCATTCTAGAGACTGTTGCTCTTCAGTCCTGGGAAATTTTCTTGAATTATTTCTATCATTTTGTCTTTTCTTTGCTCAGACACCTATAGTCAGATGAACTGACCATAGGATGGAACTCCTTGAATTATTCTCTAGCTTTCCTATCTTTTGCCTTCCTTCTTTATTTTGGAGTGAATACATAAAATTAACCCTGTGAACATGTCTTTATTTAAATTTGAATGTAGAGGGGAGGGGCAAGATAGCAGAAGAGTAGGGTCCCCAAGTCACCTGTCCCCACCAAATTACCTAGATAACCTTCAAATCATCCTGAAAATCTACGAAATCGGCCTGAGATTTAAAGAGAGAACAGCTGGAATGCTACAGTGAGAAGTGTTCACACTTCTATCAAGGTACGAAGATGGGGGGAAAAGAAATAAAGAAACAAAAGGCATCCAGCGGGGAGGGGCCTGCAAGGACCCGGGCTAAGGCCAGGGCGACGGCCCCCAGGACAGGAAAGCCCTGTCAATCTTCCCAGGCGGAAAGGCGCTCACAGGGAGTTAGAGCAGGACCCCAGGAGGGCGGGGATGCCCTCAGGCTCCCTGGGACACTAACAAACACCTGAGCTCCGGAAAGAGCGCACAACACCCCGTGGCCGAGCTCCCTAAAGGGCTGCAGAGTGCCCAGCTGGACACGGGAGCAGCTCGGAGGGGCTGAGGCAGCAGCTCCACGGAGAGGGGGAGTGCGAATCCAACAGCGCAGGCCCCGGAGCACTGGGCGCCGGGGACACAGCCCAGGATCCGGCCTCCCCCCGGGACAGGCAGAGGCCAGAAGGGCACAGGACAGCAAGGACGCTCCTGCCGGGAGCTGAGCAGATCAGAGGCCCCGCCGCGGAGCATCCAGGCCTCTGCAGACTGAGAGCTCCGGAGTTCCTGCGGGAGCTGACTCCAGGGCTCCAGAGCTGGCCGCCACCACTGTTGCTGTTCCTCCTGGGGCCTCACAGGGTAAACAACCCCCACTGAGCCTCACAGTGGCCTCACCAGATAAACAGGATAAATATCACTCACTGAGCCCTGCACCAGGCAGGAGGCAGAGCAGCTCCCCCAAGTGCTAACACCTGAAAATCAGCACAACAGGCCACTCCCCAAGAAGACCAACTAGAGGGACAGGGGAAAAACAAATTATTAACCAAGCAGCACTGGAAAGTTCCAGGGGAAGTCAAGTGACTTACGGTATACAGAATCAGAGGATACTCCCCCGGGGTTTTTTTTTTGTTTTTTTTCTGTTTGCTTCCCCCACCGCTTTTTTTCCCTTTCTTTCTCTTTCTCTTTTGCTTCCTTTTTTTCTTTTTTTCTTCCTTTTTTCCTTTTTTCTTTTCTTTCCTTCTTTCTCTCCCCTCTTTTTCTCCTTTTCCCAATACAACTTGTTTTTGGCCACTCTGCACTGAGCAAAATGACCTCACCTCAAAAGAAAGAATCAGAAACAGTCCTCTCTCCCATAGAGTTACAAAATCTGGATTACAATTCAATGTCAGAAAGCCAATTCAGAAGCACTATTATACAGCTATTGGTGGCTCTAGAAAAAAGCATAAAGGACTCAAGACACTTTATGACTGCAGAATTTAGATCTAATCAGGCAGAAATTAAAAATCAATTGAATGAGATGCAATCCAAACTAGAACTCAATAACAATAAGGGTTAATGAGGTGGAAGAACCAGTGACATAGAAGAGAAGTTGATGGCAAAGAGGGAAACTGAGAAAAAAGAGACAAACAAAAGACCATGAAGGTAGATTAAGGGAAATAAATGACAGCCTGAGGAAGAAAAACCTACATTTAATTGGGGTTCTTGAGGGCACCGAAAGGGACAGAGGTCCAGAATATGTATTTGAACAAATCCTAGCTGAAAACTTTCCTAATCTGGGAAGGGAAACAGGCATTCAGATCCAGGAAATAGAGAGATCCCCCCCTAAAATGAGTAAAAACCGTTTAACACCTCGACATTTAATAGTGAAGCTTGCAAATTCCAAAGAAAAGAGAAGATCCTTAAAGCAGCAAGAGACAAGAAATCCCTGACTTTAATGGAGAGAAGTATTAGGGTAACAACAGACCTCTCCACAGAGACCTGGCAGGCCAGAAAGGGCTGGCAGGATATATTCAGGGTCCTAAATGAGAAGAACATGCAACCAAGAATACTTTATCCAGCAAGGCTCTCATTCAAAACGGAAGGAGAGATAAAGAGCTTCCAAGACAGGCAGGAACTGAAAGAATATGTGACCTCCAAACCAGCTCTGCAAGAAAGTTTAAGGGGGACTCTCAAAATTCCCCTTTAAGAAGAAGTCCAATGGAACAATCCACAAAAATAGGGACTGAGTAGATATCATGATGACACTAAACTCATATCTCTCAATAGTAACTCTGAACGTGAATGGGCTTAATGACCCCATCAAAATGCGCAGGGTGTCGACTGGATAAAAAAGCAGGACCCATCTATTTGCTGTCTACAAAAGACTCATGTTAGACAGAAGGACACTTACAGCCTGAAAATAAAAGGTTGGAGAACCATTTACCATTCAAATGGTCCTCAAAAGAAAGCAGGGGTAGTCATCCTTATATCAGATAAACTAAAATTTACCCCGAAGACTGTAGTGAGAGATGAAGAGGGACACTATCTCATACTTAAAGGATCTATCCAACAAGAGGACTTAACAATCCTCAATATATATGTCCTGAATGTGGGAGCTGCCAAATATATCAATCAATTAATAACCAAAGTTAAGACATACTTAGATAACAATATACTTATACTTGGTGACTTCAATCTAGCACTTTCTACACTCGATAGGTCTTCTAAACACAACATCTCCAAAGAAACGAGAGCTTTAAATGATACACTGGACCAGATGGATTTCACAGATATCTACAGCACTTTACATCCAAACTCAACTGAATACACATTCTTCTCAAGTGCACATGGAACTTTCTCCAGAATAGACCACATACTGGTCACAAATGGGGTCTGAACTGATAGCAAAAGATTGGGGAATTCTATCAAACGTTTAAAGAAATCATACCTATACTACTAAAGCCGTTTGGAAAGATAGAAAGAGATGGAGTACTTCCAAATTCGTTCTATGAGGCCAGCATCACCTTAATTCCAAAACCAGACAAAGACCCCACCAAAAAGGAGAATTACAGACCAATATCCCTGATGAACATGGATGCAAAAATTCTCAACAAGATACTAGCCAATAGGATCCAACAACACATTAAGAAAATTATTCACCATGACCAAGCAGGATTTATCCCCGGGACACAAGGCTGGTTCAACACTCGTAAAACAATCACTGTGATTCATCATATCAGCAAGAGAAAAAACAAGAACCATATGATCCTCTCATTAGATGCAGAGAAATCATTTAACAAAATACAGCATCCATTCCTGATCAAAACTCTTCAGAGTGTAGGGATAGAGGGAACTTTCCTCAGCATCTTAAAAGCCATCTACGAAAAGCCCACAGCAAATATCATTCTCAATGGGGAAGCACTGGGAGCCTTTCCCCTAAGATCAGGAACAAGACAGGGATGTCCACTCTCACCACTGCTATTCAACATAGTACTGGAAGTCCTAGCCTCAGCAATCAGACAACAAAAAGACATTAAAGGCATTCAAATTGGCAAAGAAGAAGTCAAACTCTCCCTCTTCGCCGATGACATGATACTCTACAAAGAAAACCCAAAAGCCTCCACTCCAAGATTGCTAGAACTCATACAGCAATTTGGTACCGTGGCAGGATACAATATCAATGCCCAGAAATCAGTGTCATTTCTATACACTAACAATGAGACTGAAGAAAGAGAAATTAAGGAGTCAATCCCATTTACAATTGCACCCAAAAGCATAAGATACCTAGGAATAAACCTAACCAAAGATGTAAAGGATCTATACCCTCAAAACTATAGAACACTTCTGAAAGAAATTGAGGAAGACACAAAGAGATGGAAAAATATTCCATGCTCATGGATTGGCAGAATTAATATTGTGAAAATGTCAATGTTACCCAGGGCAATGTACACGTTTAATGCAATCCCTATCAAAATACCCTGGACTTTCTTCAGAGAGTTAGAACAAATTATTTTAAGATTTGTGTGGAATCAGAAAAGACCCCGAATAGCCAGGGGAATTTTACAAAAGAAAACCATATCTGGGGCCATCACAATGCCAGATTTCAGGTTGTACTACAAAGTTGTGGTCATCAAGACAGTGTGGTACTGGCACAAAAACAGACACATAGATCAATGGAACAGAATAGAGAACCCAGAAGAGGACCCTTAACTTTATGGCCAAGTAATATTCGATAAAGGAGGAAAGACTATCCATTGGAAGAAAGTCTCTTCAATAAATGGTGCTGGGAAAATTGGACATCCACATGCAGAAGAATGAAACTAGACCACTCTCTTTCACCATACACAAAGACAAACTCAAAATGGATGAAGGATCTAAATGTGAGACAAGATTCCATCAAAATCCTAGAGGAGAACACAGGCAACACCCTTTTTGAACTTGGCCACAGTAACTTCATGCAAAATACATCCATGAAGGCAAAAGAAACAAAAGCAAAAATGAACTATTGGGACTTCATCAAGATAAGAAGCTTTTGCACAGCAAAGGATACAGTCAACAAAACTAAAAGACAACCTACAGAATGGGAGAAGATATTTGCAAAAGACGTATCAGATAAAGGGCTAGTTTCCAAGATCTATAAAGAACTCCTTAAACTCAACACCAAAGAAACAAACAATCCAATCATGAAATGGGAAAAAGACATGAAGAGAAATCTCACAGAGGAAGACATAGACATGGCCAACATGCACATGAGAAAATGCTCTGTATCACTTGCCATCAGGGAAATACAAATCAAAAGCACAATGAGATACTACCTCACACCAGTCAGAATGGGGAACATTAACAAGGCAGGAAACCACAAATGTTGGAGAGGATTCGGAGAAAAGGGAACCCTCTTACACTGTTGGTGGGAATGTGAAATGGTGCAGCCACTCTGGAAAACTGTGTGGAAGTTCCTCAAAGATTTAAAAATAGACCTTCCCTATGACCAGCAATTGCACTGTTGGGGATTTACCCCAAAGATTCAGATGCAATGAAACGCCGGGACATCTGCACCCCGATGTTTATAGCAGCAATGTCCACAATAGCCAAACTGTGGAAGGGGCCTCGGTGTCCATCGAAAGATGAATGGATAAAGAAGATGTGGTTTATGTATACAATGGAATATTACTCAGCCATTAGAAATGACAGATACCCACCATTTGCTTCAAAGTGGATGGAACTGGAGGGTATTATGCTGAGTGAAGTAAGTCAGTCGGAGAAGGACAAACATTATATGTTCTCACTCATTTGGGGAATATAAATAATAGTGAAAGGGAATATAAGGTAAGGGAGAAGAAATGTTTGGGAAATATAGAAAGGGAGACAGAACATAAAGACTCCTAACCCTGGGAAACGAACTAGGGTTGGTGGAGGGGGAGGAGGGCGAGGGGTGGGGGTGAATGGGTGACGGGCACTGAGGGGGACACTTGACGGGATGAGCACTGGGTGTTATTCTGTATGTTGGCAAATTGAACAGCAATAAAAAATAAATTTATTATAAAAAATAAAATAAAATAAAATAAAATAAAATAAAATAAATGTATGCCTAAATGTAACTTCCCACATGTGTCAAGGGTTGCGTATTGGCCAGTGTATTGGCAGCATATTGGCCTATCATTCTAGAGACTGTTGCTCTTCAGTCCTGGGAAATTTTCTTGAATTATTTCTATCATTTTGTCTCTTCTTTGTTCAGACACCTATAGTCACATGAACTGACCATAGGATGGAACTCCTTGAATTATTCTCTAGCTTTCCTATCTTTTCCCTACCTTTTTCTTTTTTTTTTTTTTTTGGAGTGAATACATAAAATTAACCCTGTGAACATGTCTTTATTTAAATTTGTATGTATTTTCCCTCATTGATTTCTTGCATAATATTGAGTTTTTAAAATATTGTATGCAAATAAAGTGTATAATTTATATGATTACTGAGAATTGGCAATTTTGCCCGTAAGTGGAATGCCTCACTCGCCTCTCTGGTATCAGCAGGCCTGCTTGGAAGTCCCAACTAAATTTTTTAAAACGTTGTGTTGGTAAGACAAAATGTGCTCTCCTTACTCCTACTGTTTGTTTCATTTTGGGATTTAACTTTTCTTGACCTACAAGATATCTTTCTACTTGGGAACTGTTTTGAGACCTATTTTCCCCACTAGGGGAAGGAAGACAAGTGGGTTCTCATCCTGGTGTTTCTTTAGATCCTACAGGGCTGGGAAAAACTGAGGTGTGTGGTCCTTCTCTCTACCTTGTGTTTACACAGCTGGATAGACACTTCAGACTTCAGTTAGAATCCAGGAAATGGGGACATCCTGGTGACTCAGTGGTTGAGAGTCTGCCTGTGGCTCAGAGTGTGATACTGAGGTCCTGGGATGAGTCCCCCATCAGGCTTCCTGCATGGAGTCTGCTTCTCCCTCTACCTACGTCTCTGCCTCTCTCTCTCTCTCTTTCTCTCTTTGTGTGTGTGTGGATAAATAAATAAAATAAGTAAATAAATAAAATCTTAAAAAAAATATAATCCAGGAAATTAAGTCTCTAAACATTTATGAGCTCAGTGTCTCCTCACAGAGCATGTGGTAAAAAGAGCCATTTACACATAATCCATAAAAAGAAAAAGGTCAGTAGTCCACATTCAGCAAATTTCCAACTTTTTGATTATGTATCAGTTAAAACTTGGACTCACATCTCCTCCTTCTGCTGAAAGAGACTACATTGCATAATTTGGAGTTACTCTATAACTCTTGTCCTCTCTTAGCCATGAGTTGAACTGTTTATGAGTTCATACTGAATGAACATTTCTAAAGGGCCCGTGAGGGTCAGGTATCTGGTTGGGCAAAGTCATCAGATATAACAGATACCATTACTTTATAGCAGGTGTTGATTTATAACCCAATAGTCGTGTGGTTATTTGTTTAGTGTCTCTCATCCCTTTAGAGTATCAGGTTCATTAGGCAGATATTTTGACCTTTTAATATTAGTGCTAGGCCCATGGACAAAATGCAGCAGGTGTAGAGCCCAACCAACATGTATGGAAATGGGAGAAGGACCCGACTCCTCCAGTTTTTGGAATGTCCATGAATCAGTTAGTTACTTCACCACTCCCACACCAACCACAGGACCCAATCACCAAAACCTAGATACCACCAGGTAATCCAAAATTGACAAACTCAAGTATGGCCTTACTGAGAAGAATGAGGGCTTGACAGCTTAGGAACAGACAGGGAATCTTGGTTTCATTTTTATAACCTTAGATTGGGACCTGTGAAATTTGGATATCATGCACAAATATTTCCATTCCAGAGCGACACTGACTCCCCAACTGTGAGCAGTTCTCTCTTGGCCAGTAAAAAATCAGGCCCAGCTTCTGAGAAGAGGTGCCACAAGGGCTCAGGATATAAAGGGATGGGAATATTAGATGGCCCAGACTCCTTTCCTCCCTGAGTTTCTGACAGCCTGTCCACCAACACTAGTATCTGAGCCTAAGACTTCCCTAAGCATATCTGAGGTTCAATATACAATAGCGGAGGAGACTGAAAAGCATATAAATCCTTCCCTGTGCAGGAAGATGCATAGTTACTTTTCCTTGGCTATACTATAATTATCTGTTAGATTCCTCTATCTTCAACCTGAATGATGTCTGAGTCTTAGCTGTATTTTTACCCCCACAAAATTAGAGTTTGGAAAGTACATGATGAGCATATTTGTACAGGAAGGAGTAGATCAGAGCCACAGAGCATGAGGGGTAGTCCCCGATGCTCACTGTCTTCCTTAACACATTCTGCACAGCTCTGAGAATGGGAATCTTGTCATGTCAGGTGTCCCCTGCCGGGGAAGGATGGGGCACAAAGCTCATGCTTCTATTATTTTCCCCTACAGACAAGACCATCTGCATTGGTCCGGTGCTGGCTACATTTTGGTCTCCAGCAATGGCTAGGATATCACTGTTGGGACAGAATCCAAGCAGCTAGAGCAGGGCCTGAGGTGAATAGGGCAGGTGGATACTCATATTAAGCTTAGTTAGGAAATTGTCGTAGTGGAGCATGGGTTTTGGAGGAGGATGAAGGCGTGTTAGTTTCCACAGAGATTTGATTTCCAAGTAAAATAAGAAAGGCTTTGTGTTTACGTGAGACACATAAGTGGTTCCTGTTATCCAATGACAGGAATCTGTCCTTGTTTGCATGTATTCTGTGTACCTCTCTGCTGGGGAACTTGGGGAGGCAGATCCCATCCAAAAATATTCTTACTATCTCCTCTATTGGCAATCTGCCTTCCCTGCTGAGATGAGGCAGAGTTCTTTGTTGTGGGAGACCCACAAGGAAACCCCTGTCCAGGTCACAATGAAGGTCTGAACAGAAACTTAACCAGTTTGCTGTTGTAGTCTTGGGTCTCAATTTCCTATTGTGGCCCTTATCACGGTAGGGCTCTGATGTTGCAGAGTGCAGAAGACTCTTCAGTCTCTCTTCATGTTCACTTATTTGCAATAGGTTCTTGTGATCAATGGCTGATGGAAAGCCCATTGCAGTCACTAAGTCTCAGTCTTTACATCTGTAAACACAGAATAGCATGACCCTATTGAATGGTGGCCAGTGAATACCTAAAAGGGGGCAGAAATATCTCAGAATTCCTGGGAGTTGTTCCCCTACTTTTCCTAGGATTGTCTTCCAGCTTCCTATGTCTATGCATTGTTGGTATTAAAGATGAGACACTACTCTGGGATACCTCCATTGTCCCAGAGATTCCAGAGGTATGCCACATAATCCATGGTTTCTCGGGCCATACAGACACAGAACATGGGTCTGAGTGATGATAATGAGCAGGGGTAATTTCCAGATGCTATGTTCTCAGATCTCTCCCATCAGGTATGTGGGCTGGTCACCAAAACCTGCCCAGAAGGGACCTACAGCCCAGTCATTGCACCTCTACCAACTCAACTCCACCAACCTTTCTGAATGCTTGCTGAGTATGTAGTCCTTTGCTGGGAACTAGGGCCATAATGTTGACAGGTGCTCAGACTGTGCCTTTCTGAGCTCTCTATCTGTAAGGCAAATAGATGTGCAGACCAATAATAGGACTGGAGGGTAGAGAGGACAATAATAGAACTGGGGCAGTGGGATAGAAGTCTCCTAGAGGACAGAGCTGTTATATGTGTTCCTGGAGGTTGCTGAAGAAAGACTCCAATAGAGGGGAATATGTCAGAGCTGGATTTGAAGGATGGGTAAGAGCTTTCTAGGGAGCCCAGTGGCATTTGTAGTCAGAGGAACCCACATGGGTAGAGATGTGCAGACTTAGCTTGCTTGAAGGATTTCATGTATTTAAAAATAAAGGAAGCCATGGTGACAAGGGCAAGTGAGGGATTTAAGTACGGTGACTTTACCTGCGTTTTTGTAACCTTTGAGATTACCGATAACACTGATTGAGTTGTTTATTGATTTTGGACAGAATATGATCTCAAAGGTCAATCTGGGAGTGTGTCCATGATGCTTTGCCAACACTCATGGCTGGGGGAAAGGGCCCTGCTACTGGCTCCAGCTCCAGTCCTGCCCCATTTTCAGTATACACATTCCAGCCTCACGGAATCATTGCTATGGGAAGGGAAGCCGCACACACGCAGGTCATCAAAGACTAGCCCACACTGCTGAACAAAAGTAGAGGAGACTCACAGAGAGAAAGTGGCCATGGACCTGATCCCAAGCTTTTCCACAGAAACCTGGCTTCTTCTGGCCACCAGCCTGGTGCTGTTCTACCTGTAAGTAACTACCCAGGTTCATCATCCCCGGAACCTTCAATTTGTGTTGCTAATCAGCATCCACTCCCTTTTCCTTGTCTGTTTTGAGGATCAAGGAATTGAGAAAGAAGTTGCTTAAGTGTTGAGTACTTCAAACATGCTGTGAACACCTAAAAGATTATTATTGACCTCACCAGATCTACTGAAGTATACCTACCACACCGCAACTCCAATTCCTGTAGCCAGGAGGGTTTGAGTGACAGTAGTTGCTTCTGGGGGCGATCTTCTGATGGACCACCAGTTGGGACCTAGACTAATTAAGCAGAATTCAAGAGAGGCAGAATAAAATCAACAGGCCCCAATACCCTGGGGTCCTCATCCCTTTCTAAGCTATGGGGATTCTGGAGGCTGAGGGAGTGGCTTGAGTCATTGGCTCATTACCTTCACCTTCTGGTCTGTGCCTTCCACAGGATATATATTGGATTGGGCCTGTATCACTAGGTGGCTCCTGCTTCCCCCACTCTCTACCGCCAGGCATTATGAATACAAGGCACTTGATGCACCCTGACAACCGAGGGGGTGCTAGAGATGCTTTTTTCCCCTCTTCTGACTGAGCTCTTCCCTCTTTCCTGCACCCCTCTACTGGCCATCCCTCACCCTGTACTGTGCAGAACTCCTTACCCCTAAATCAACATCCTTAGAGCTGAGGAGACTTGGTAGAAATCTTTCAAAATTTATTCATTTCACCTTTTCCTTCCACTCTCTGCATGGTTAGCATCAGGATAGAGATTTTCCCCCCTACCCCTCAATATGAATCTGCCAGCAGCCAAGAGGCAGAGCTCTGAAAGCCAATTTGGATTTAAAATATGCTTTTGCCTTTATATTACAGTACTGGAGGAGGAATTGAAACATCTGGCAGAGGAATTCCTTTCAGTGATGGGATTCCCACCATCGTGGAGCAGTTTGGGAAAGGATTGAGTTTTACAACATGGGTAGGAAAGACCCTCCATGTCATATTTGACCTCTGTCTCAATTACACTTTCTTTAAGAGGAGGAAATCATGAGATGTGAACATAGAACATGGAACATAGAACATTTTCATTTTCTAAGAGAAAGGTTAGAATGCTAGGTAGTGTGGCAAGACATTTCTGTATGACATTTAAAATGAATAGATAGTGTTTAATTTCATTCTCCTTAACAATAGGGTTGGGGGTTTTTTGTTTTTGTTTTTGTGTGTGTGTGTGTGTGTGTGTTTTTTCTGAGATAAGAGTCTTTCTAGTATGCTTTTTCCTACCAATAAAAGAGGGCTGTTGGTTCAGCCTTTGTGACTGTAAAGGTGCATAAAGCATACATCTTCTAGAGTAATATGAATTTAGTGTACACATGCATTCTTCTATGATATATTTGTATGTGTCTTAAATGCATGTGCCCGCAGCTTATTTTAATTTTTCAGCACAGGTGAGTAGTGAGACAGAGCCTGAACTGATGTGAGAGGCATCCAGATAGAACTGGGGATGGAGCAGGAGAATATTCCTCCCTCAGAACAGACCTCCCAGAAATACTCCTCTGTCCTGGTCCCACAGGAGATCATCACAGGACCATAAGGTTAGCATCTCCTCTGCTTGAAGCGAGGGAACAAGAACACACCATGTAAGTTCCAGTGTGTCATCTGGCAGTGGGGCTGTCACTAGATACTGTCACCACCAGGCAAACAACACTGTGGACTTAGAAGACACTGGTGTAATCAAGACTCAGTAGCTGTAGACAATGCCCGCTGCAGGCACGCAATGCAAAAACAATTTTGGTGGGAATGTGAACTGGTGCAGCCACTCTGGAAAACTGTGTGGAGGTTCCTCAAACAGTTAAAAATAGACCTGCCCTACGACCCAGCAATTGCACTATTGGGGATTTACCCCAAAGATACAGATGCAGTGAAACGCCGGGACACCTGCACCCCGATGTTTATAGCAGCAATGGCCACGATAGCCAAACTGTAAAAATGGCTTCTATGTTAGGCCCTTCAATTGTACCAGCAGCTGCATGACTCTACCAAGAAGAGGGAAGCTGGAAAGAATCAGAAAAATTCACTCAGCCCCCTGCCTGCCTTCTTATGGAGCCATGTGGCTTTAGACAGTACACAAGATCTTTCCTTGGGACCAGTGTTCCTGACTATCCCTCACTTGCTTGGCCTCACTTGGGAGTTCATGGAGCACAGTGAATGTTCAGAAACAGGACTTGATTTAGAGTGGTGGTGATGGCAAGAAGAGAATGGAGGTGGGACCAACTAAGACTACCCTGGCTTCTACAATTGGTGCTGATGAGTCCAGCTGTACTAGAGGAAGGATCCAAACACTCAGTCGGGCACAGCTGAGGTACATCCACTGGTCCCTCAAATACTGGTCATTTTGTGCAATTTTGTGAGTTTGTTTACATTTTATATGATTTGCTGGTTTTGTAGGGACTATTTTGAACATTTACTGTCTTAAGGTTAGTCCCCAGAGATGAGGAGACAGGGTCTTCATTCCAATCTATGGAACATTTTATCATTACTCATTTTTGTTGCATAACATGTATTCTGCTGTCAACTGGAGGTGTCTGGACTTTGGAAGGTCTCATATCAGATAGCACCTGCAGGGCATGTACCATCTCTACCCAACACCGTTTCCAACTGTACTTTCCTTATTTTCCTCTATGGGGTAAGCCTTGTAGGCTTAGCAGGTTTGTGAGTAAAATGGTTTCTGGCAGCTCCTGGCCTCAGCCTCTCTTCTTCCTCCACCCTGCCATCCCTCAGCACCCTAAGTGGAAGGGTTCTAAGTATCCCCCAGTTGTGGGATTCTACACATGACACATGAAAGATGATTGTAGGCAAGCCTGTCATAGGGAGCATCAACCATAATGGGTTTCTCAGACAGTGGAAGCACAGAGCCAGTAAACTAACTGCTTTGTGAGTAACCATCTTGAAGAGAAAATGAGTGTACCTTGCAGTGTGCTGAGCAGGTGAGTATCACAGGTTGAAGGACCAGATGCCACGATGGGAAGAATGGTCTGGAAGTGGATTGTTTCCTTACTGATTCTTTTATATGAAGTCATTTGGGGCACATATGGGCCAGTCTGTCTTCTCTGCAGCTCAAGAGAACCAGACTTCCTGACAACAGAGACTGGGTGGAGCTGAAAGAATTTCACTTTTCTATGGGACAGTGGAGCCTTGGACACAATAATCACTATACAAACATAAGAGCACTGTGGTTGCTCAAGGCTCTCTCTCTGAAGACAGATTTAAGAAGACGCCTATATCAGAACCATCACAGAGCCTATAGTGAAGGAAAAACACAAAGATCTCTGAGCAAACTGTATGAGTATTTTCATGGTCCGCTCTCAGAACCTCTCAGCTCTTGAGTAGATGCAATTAAGCAAAATCTCATCACTAGAGTAGAGAATCACATTTCCTCTTTCCACCAGAATGAGAATCTCCAAAATCATGGAAGAGTCATTTACTAAATAGGCATAACTGAATTTCCTGGAAGAAATCAGCATGAATCTTTCAGGAGCACTCAAGGGTGGAATATTTATCAAATATTCATTCTAGGATTGAGACCACGACATTTTCAGCTACTCTTAGCTAATCATTATTACGGTTTGACAGTCTCGTTTTGACAGACTGGAAAGGAGATGATCAACATCATCATCAGATGATGATGAGCAAATGCAATTATTGCTGTTGGAATTGTTGTTATTATTTCTTGCCGATTGTTACCTCCTCCCTCCCTTGACTATTCCACTTCTGTGTCATTGACTGGTCAGCCCCAGCACCTATTCCACCATCCCTGTGACCTGGCTTTCTCTTTGGCTTTATAGCTATGGGACCTACACGCATGGACTTTTTAAGAAGCTGGGAATTCCTGGGCCAACACCTCTGCCTTTTTTGGGAACTGTTCTTGGCTACCGTAATGTGAGTATTGTTTGAGCTATGACTTTTGCTTCTGTCAGTTGCAAATCCCACTTTAATTCCATAATAAAAATGCTCCTTCTCACGAGGAAATCTTCGATTCTGACTTTCCAGAAATCTGTCAAGTCTACCCCAGAGCTCTATTGTCTGTTATTATGAGCCTCAGGGTTTGCCTCAGTGGGCAGCCCAGCTCTCTGACTAATTCAGCATGGAACTTGATGCTTTAGCTTATGAGCATTATGAAGAGGCTTTTGTTTTGTTTTTGGAAGGTGTGGATTCCCAGGAAGGCATCATCATATTGGTATTAGGAGAAGAGAACCAAGGGTGTCCGTGCTAGTGGTCCAGTGAGCTATGTATGCTAGAATCAGACTTTTTTGTTCTTGCACAAGCCCTGGATAGCCCTTTCCATTTCCTGGATGGTTCTCGAACTTCAGATTATTGGGCAGCCCAAGATTCACCACTGGGGAATTTGCACATACTTGAATTCTCTCACGAACTGACCAACCCCCTGCAGCTATTTGCATGCACCTAATTCTCCCTTTGCTAACAGTGAAATCTCAGCATTACTTCTCTACCTTCAAAAGAGACACCCTATGTGTGAGTTCAGCAGGGAGGGAGTTTAACTGTTTCTCTATTGACTTCAGGTTTTAACCTTTAAAGGACTTGTGTGGGTTTTGGTTTTCCTACAAAGCAAGAACCACCCATATATCCCTAGAAAAAAGATACTTTGACAAAATTATTAAGAAATTAATGTAACTGGTTGGGCCTGGGTGGGTGGCTCAGTTGGTTAAGCATCAGACCTTTGATTTCAGCTCAGGTCATGATATCAGGGTCATGGGATGGAGACCAGCATCTATTCCACATGCAGCATTGAGTCGGCTTCAGATTCTCTCTCTTCTTCTCCCTTTGCTTCTTCCCTGCCCTCCCCCACCTGCTTGTGCACTCTCTCTTTCATTTTTGAAATGAATCAATAAAATCTTTACAAAAAAAGAAATTAATGGAATTGAATGGAATGTACTAGCGACACACAGACTGATGTTGGTAGAGTGGTTGTGGTTAATCCAGCTTTGATGCCTTGTCCGAAGTCTAGTCTTCTACAGGAGTTAGAAGATCACATAGCGGAAGTCGGCAGTCTCACCTGCAAGCTGCTCTCTGCTGTGGAGTTCCTTTCCCACAGATCTGAGGCTTATTTCTCTGATTCTGCTTTTCCCTACTGAGACTCTCAGTGCCCAATTATCATCTAAGAACTTCTGGACTTTCCCTCTGAAGAAACAATAATTTCCTTTCCACTTTTCCCAGATCAATTCCTTAGTACATACACCCAAGACCACATTTCTGGGATCCTGATTTGTATTGTTAAAACATCAAAATCACAGTTGAAATGAAGGCACTAGAAGTCTTGTTGTTGTTCTTTTAGTGATAGAAGTGAAAACTCTTATCAAGTGTTTTATTTGGCTCTGATATTTGTGGGATGGGGGCATTATCTCCTCTCTGTGTTGTGATGGAGAACTGGAAGGTGAGTCCACTCTGTCATTCATTCATTCCTCACTTTCTCACTAAACAAGCATGTTTAACTCATGTAAAACTGCTAGATTAAAAGAGGTCACTGGTGCCTTAATATCTTAAATCCACTGGGGTACCTGGGTGTCTCAGTAGTTGGGCATCTGCCTTGCCTCAGTCATGATCCCGGGGTCCTGGGATCGAGTCCTACATAAGGCACCCTTCAGGAAGCCTGCTTCTCCCTCTGCCTATGTCTCTGCCTATCTCTGTGTGTCTCTCACGAATAAATAAATACAAATCTTTCTATAAAAAATTAAAAAATAAAGAGTTAAAAATTAACATAAAATAAAACAAATATCCTAAATCCACTGGAATCTAGTAGGGCTCATGAGATCAACAAACAGAATGCTAGCTGACATTCAGAATATGCAGCCATGCTGCCTTTCCCTCAGCTCCAGTTTTCTACATGGCCCTGAGGTAATGATTCAGAGGGTTCTGAGATTTAGATATAATGCACAAGCCAAACACATCAGACACACAGAGACTACCCAGTCCTCCCAGACAGGGTAAGATGTTCAGTATCTCCAACACTTGGAAATAGTGCAAGAGGGACATGAAATTCTCCATTTCCATATATCCTCTGTTTTCTCTCATTTCTGATAGTCCCCTGTGATTAACAGCTTCCCTCTATCTGCTAGTGAGAGGCTGTAAGGCACATTTCATGCGATCTAAGTCATTTTGTTCCCCATTACCCATAGGGCTCAGTACATTTAGACTAATAATATGTTTTGATTTCTCTTGCAGGGTTTTTGTGATTTTGATGAGAAATGTTTTAGAAAGTATGGAAGAATGTGGGGGTGAGTATTCTGGACATTTCCATTGACTAGGTCTGTTGTGATGAGGAGGACCCTGTGGTGTGGACAGTCTTAGTCAAGAGCCCCTTGTGATGAAGCCTGCTGTAGTAAAGCTTCTGGAGGCTCTCCTTCCCAAGATCCCATATGTCACCACGTGTGCAGCTTTAAGTGTAAATCGGACCTGGAGTGTTACCTTTATTTGTAGTCTGGATTAAATATATCCTTTGAAAGAAGGGTTTGGATAAACAGAATGGAAAGCCATTTCTACTCACCTTTTCTTTTTTTATGTATATTTTTTATTGGAATTTGATTTGCCAACTTATAACACCCAATGCTCATTCTGTCAAGTGCCCCTCCTCAGTGCCTGTCACCCAGTCACCCCATGCCCCCGCCCACCTCCCCTTCCACTATCCCTTGTTCGTTTCCCAATGTTAGGGGTCTCTCATGTTTTGTCACCCTCTCTAATATTTTCCACTCATTTTCTCTGCTTTCCCCTATAATCCCTTTCACTATTTTTTATATTCCCTGTATGAGTGAACTTATATAATGATTGTCCTTCTCCGATTGACTTGCTACTCACCTTTTTCTTACTTTTTTGTAAGTGTGGAGTTTGTTTTGCATTTTAATTTTAGGCCCAGATTTTTCTTTCAACGGAGGTATTCAATGTGGAAGTATTTCTTTATTCTGTGAACTTGAGATGTAAGAGAATTTTAAGCCACAGTGTTTCCTGGTGGGTTGATGGACTGTGATTTTGTAGTATGATCTTGGCTTCTTGCACTGGATGCTCCTGTTCAGAGCTGCCAGAGGTTTGGTGAAGCTGAGGGAGAGATATGATGTGGTTCTGGGATGCTCACAGACAGGAGTGTACCTCCTCTTACCTCTTTATCTCTGGTCACATCCTCAGAGACCGTGGGGCTCTGAGTGGCAAGGCCCATAAGCAGCATGATGGAATAGAAAGAAGACAGATCTCTGGATGGACACTGGTTTAGCCCCACTGTCCCTGCCCACCTTCAGCACTGCTCAACTCTGAATGGAGTCAGAATTACATCATGTGCCCCGGTTCTGTCTTTACTGTGTGGCTTTCGAGCCTGGCTGTGGACAAGAACCACCTGGGAGAGCTTGTTCAAAAGGCAGATTCTTGGGCCCCATGTCAAACTTACTAACCTAAGTTTCTTCTGGATGATATATATAAACATTATTTGAAATGTCTAAAATACATCAAAAATATTTGAAACATTCTAAACATGCAAAAAACTGTAGAGAATGGAACTATCCATGTACACATCACCTAGAGTTAACAAATGTTCTACTGTTATTTCTAATCATGATGTCAGAGTTTAGATTATATAATGTCAGGATAAAAGTTGAGACTTTCAGGTGTGGCTGCTGCTGCAGAAACTGTCATGTTAATATAATCAGTTCTGTTTTCCTGACACAGGTTTTATGATGGGCGACAGCCCGTGTTGGCTATCATGGATCCAGACATGATTAAAACAGTGCTAGTGAAAGAATGTTATTCTGTCTTCACAAACCGACGGGTAAGCATGGAGTTTTTTAAGTAATTAATTAATTTATTAATTTATTTATTAATTTATTTATAATAAATTTATTTTTTATTGGTGTTCAATTCGTCAACATACAGAATAACACTCAGTACTCATCCCATCAAGTGCCCACCTCAGTGCCCACCACCCACTCACCCCCAACCCCCACCCACCTCCCCTTCCACCACCCCTAGTCGTTTCCTCGAGTTAGGAGTCTTTCATGTTCTGTCTCCCTTTCTGATATTTCCCACTCATTTTTTCTCCTTTCCCCTTTATTCCCTTTCACTATCTTTTATATTCCCCAAATGATTGAGACCATATAATGTTTGTCCTTCTCCAATTGTCTTATTTCACTCAGCATAATTTATTTTTTAATGGGATTTCAATTTTCCAACATATAGCATAGCACCCAGTGCTCATCCCATCAAATGCCCCCCTCAGTGCCCATCACCTAGTCACTCCCACCCGCCACCCACCTCCCTTTCCACCACCCCTTGTTTGTTTCCCAGAGTTAGGAGTGTCTCATGTTCTGTCTCCCTTTCTGATATTTCCCACTCATTTTTTCTCCTTTCCCCTTTATTCCCTTTCACTGGAATTGGAAGGTATTATGCTGAGTGAAATAAGTCAATCGGAGAAGGACAAACATTATATGGTCTCATTCATTTGGGGTATATTAAAAATATTTATTTATTTATTTATTTATTTATAAAACATTGTTTTGACACAATGACAGACTCACAGGAAGTTGTCGTAGGAGGTCCCATGTTGTATGGTCTTCAAGCCCTTTCCCCTAAGGTAATATCTGCGTAATGATAGTACAGTATGGAAGCAGAAATAGCCATTGGTTCTAGCCATTGAACTTATTCAGGTTTCAGTGATTTTAGGCACACTCAAATGTACCTTGTGCATGTGTGATTGCTCCTGAACACTGATCTTACATGTAGACTTGTGTATCCTCCACCCCATTCATGTTATAGAGCTGTTCCATCATCAGCCTCCTGCTTACTTTCTTTTGTAGGCATGGTATGTAGCTTGTCTTTTTGTTGTATGAGAGTCTTCTGCAGAGCAAGCATTTCTTATCTTGATAAGGCCAATTTAACATTCTTTTCCTTTGATGGGCTGTGACTTTGGCATCAAGTTTGAAAACTCTTTATCTAGCCCTAAGTCCCAAGGATTTTCTCAAAGTAGTTCATTTTATAGTTTACATTTAAGTATATACTTTTATGTTTTATATTTGTAATATGAATCATGCATAGTTTTGTGTTTCACATTTAATTCTGTGATCCATTTTGTGTTAATTTTTAGTGTTAATTGTGAGCTGTGACATTTAGGTCAAAAATCCTTATTTCTGGCCTATGGTTGTGTAAGCACTCCAGCATCACTTGTGGAAAGGCTGTACTTCCTGCATTGAATGGCTTTTGTACCAGTATCAAAATGAGTCGGGCCTATGTGTTTGTATCTATTTGTCAATCTCTGTTCTGTTCATTGATCTCTGTATCTATCCCTCTACCGGTGCCACCGTGTCTTGATTACTGTAACTATATAGTAAGTCTCAATATCATGAACAGTGATTCCTCCCATTTTATTTTTGTTGGAATTGTTTTAGGTATTCTAGCTCCTTTGCCTTTCCATACAAATTTAGAATTAGCTTATCTATGTTTGCATAATATTTGCCAGGATTTTGTAAGACATGATTTAGACCTACCAATCATTTGTGCAAAATCTATATCTTTATTATGTCATGTCTTTCAAAGCATGAACACAATATGTGTTTATTTAGGCGTTCTTTGAGTCTTCTGTCTAAAATGAGTCTCTTGTAGACAGCAAATAGATGGGTCTTGCTTTTTTATCCAGTCTGAAACCCTGCGCCTTTTGATGGGGTCATTAAGCCCGTTCACATTCAGAGTTACTATTGAGAGATATGAGTTTAGCGTCATCATGATATCTATTCAGTCTTTGTTTTTGTGGACTGTTCCACTGAACTTCTTCTTAAAGGGGAATTTTAAGAGGCCCCCTTAAAATTTCTTGCAGAGCTGGTTTGGAGGTCACATATTCTTTTAGTTGCTGCCTGTCTTGGAAGCTCTTTATCTCTCCTTCCATTTTGAATGAGAGCCTTGCTGGATAAAGTATTCTTGGTTGCATGTTCTTCTCATTGAGGACCCTGAATATATCCTGCCAGCCCTTTCTGGCCTGCCAGGTCTCTGTGGAGAGGTCTGCTGTTACCCTAATACTCCTCCCCATAAAAGTCAGGGATTTCTTGTCTCTTGCTGCTTTAAGGATCTTCTCCTTATCTTTGGAATTTGCAAGCTTCACAATTAAATGTCGAGGTGTTGAACGGTTTTTATTGATTTTAGGGGGGGATCTCTCTATTTCCTGGATCTGAATGCCTGTTTCCCTTCCCAGATTAGGAAAGTTTTCAGCTAGAATTTGTTCAAATACATATTCTGGCCCTCTGTCCCTTTCGGCGCCCTCGGGAACCCCAATTAAACGTAGGTTTTTCTTCCTCAGGCTGTCGTTTATTTCCCTTAATCTATCTTCATGGTCTTTTAATTGTTTGTCTCTTTTTTCCTCAGTTTCCCTCTTTGCTATCAACTTGTCTTCTAGGTCACTCACTCGTTCTTCCACCTCGTTAACCCTCGTCGTTAGAACTTCTAGTTTGGATTGCATCTCATTCAATTGATTTTTAATTTCTGCCTGATTAGCTCTAAATTCTGCAGTCATGAAGTCTCTTGAGTCCTTTATACTTTTTTCTAGAGCCACCAGTAGCTGTATAATAGTGCTTCTGAATTGGCTTTCTGACATTGAATTGTAATCCAGATTTTGTAACTCTGTGGGAGAGAGGACTGTTTCTGATTCTTTCTTTTGAGGTGAGGTTTTCCTTCTAGTCATTTTGCTCAGTGCAGAGTGGCCAAAAGCAAGTTGTATTGGGAAAAAGAGAAAAAGAGAGGAGAGAAAGAAGGAAAGAAAAGAGAAAGAGAAAAAAAAAGGGAAGAAAAAGAAAAAAAAAACGAAAAAAAAAAAAAAGAAAAAGAGAAAGAGAAAGGAGAAAAAAAGGGGGTGGGGGAAGGAAACAGATCAAAAAGCAAAACAAAACAAAAACAAAAACAAAAACAAACAAACAAAAAAAGAACCACCGGGGAGTATCTTCTGATTCTGTGTACTTTAAGTCCCTTGGCTTCTCCTGGAAGTTGTCCGTCTAGCTGGTGTTCTGGGGGAGGGGCTTGTTGTGCTGATTTTCAGGTGTTAGCAGTTGGGGGAGCTGCTGTGCCCCTGCCTGGTGCAGGGCTCGGTGGGGGTTGTTTACCCCGTGAGGCCGCAGGAGGAACAGCCCCAGTGGCGGGGCAGCTCTGGAAACCTGGATTCAGCTCCGGCAGGAACTCCGTCTGCAGGGCCTGGAGGCTCTGGGGCGGGGCCGCTGATGTGCTCAGCTGGGGCAGGAGCGTCCTCGCTGTCCTGGGCCCTCCCGGCCTCTGCCTGTCCGGGGGGGAGGCGGGATCCTGGGCTGTGTCCCGGCGCCCTGTGCTCCGGGGCCTGCGCTGGTGGATTCGCGCTCCCGGGCCGCGCAGCCCCCTCCGCGGAGCCGCCGCCCGAGCCCCTCCGAGCTGCTCCTGGAACCGCGCAGCCCCCTCCGCACGGAGCCTCTTCCTCTGCCCGAGCCCCTCCGAGCTGCTCCCGGGGCCGCGCAGCCCCCTCCGCGGAGCCGCCGCCCGAGCCCCTCCGAGCTGCTCCGGGTCCCGCCGTGCGCGCTGCAGCCCTTAGGGAGCTCGGCGCACTCTCCTGGGCGCGCAGTTGCTGTTACTGTCCCCGGGAGCCCGAGGGCATCCCCGCCCTCCTGGGTCCTGCTCCAACTCCCTGCGAGCCCCTTTCCCCCGGGAAGGTCGGTGCAGCTCCTGCTCCTCCGGGAGCCCCTCCCCCTTGGAGGCCTTTGTTTCTTTATTTCTTTTTCCCCGTCTTCCTACCTTGATAGAAGCGCGAACTCTTCTCACTGTAGCATTCCAGCTGGTCTCTCTTTAAATCTCAGGCCGAATTCATAGATTTTCAGGATAATTTGAAGGTTTTCTAGGTAGTTTGGTGGAGACAGGTGATTTGGAGACCCTACTCTTCCGCCATCTTGCTCCTCCCGTTCTTTGAGTCTTTTCACCAGCATTTCATTCTCAACAGGAAAACCATACATGTTTTGTTCAATACACATCTCAAGTATTTCACCTTCTTTGTGTGATTATAGTTGTTATTGTGTTCTTAATGTGTTTTCACATATTCATTATCTAGAAATGTGGTTGATTTTTGGTGTTGATCTTATTTCCTACATCCTAGCTTAACTCATTTATTAGATGCAGAGATGTTCTTTTTTATATCCCTCAAGATATTCTACATAGCCAATTATTTCACTGATATAGGGACACTCCTATTTTTTTATTTTAGAAAAGTATTTTATTTTATTTTATTTTATTTTATTTTATTGGAGTTCAATTTGGCAACATATAGCATAACACAGAGGGCTCATCCCATTAAGTGCCCCCCCATGCCCGTCACCCAGTCACCCCAATCCCCAGCCCTCCTTCCTTTCCACCACCCCGTGTTCATTTCCCAGAGTTAGGAGTCTCTCATGTTCTGTCACCTTCACTGATATTTCTCACTCATTTTCTCTCCTTTCCCCTTTATTCCCTTTCACTATTTTTTATATTCCCCAAATGAATGAAGCCATATAAGGTTTGTCCTTCTCCAATTGACTTACTTCACTCACCATAATACCCTCCAGTTCCATCCACGTCAAAGCAAATGGTGGTATTTGTCATTTCTAGTGGCTGAGTAATATTCCATTGTATATATATACCACATCTTTATCCATTCATCTTTCGATGGACACCAAGGCTCCTTCCACAGTTTGGCTATTGTGGACATTGCTGCGATAATCATTGGGATGCAGGTGAGGGACACTCCCACTTTATCTTTTTAATCTGCATGCCT
Organism: Canis lupus dingo; assembly: GCF_003254725.2. Lineage (NCBI taxonomy): Eukaryota > Metazoa > Chordata > Mammalia > Carnivora > Canidae > Canis > Canis lupus. The sequence goes on along the minus strand of NC_064248.1, from coordinate 9,565,978 downwards.
TTTATTTCTTTGTCTTGTCTTATTGCACTGGCTAGGATTTCTAGTATGGTTTTTGAGCAAGAGTGGTGAGAGTGAATATTTTTGCCTTGTTCCTGATGTTAAGGGTAAACATTCAGCTTTTCACCATTTAACTATTTATACATGTATTTTTACAATGAAAACTATATATTTAAATGTGATGTTTTGATTTATAAAGTGATCATCACAAATGAAATGTATTGACATATCTATCACCACCCAGAGTTACTTTGTTTGTGTGTGTGTGTGTGTGCGTGTGTGGTAAGAACATGTAAGATCTACTTTTTAAGCAAATTTCAAATATATGGTACAGTATTTTAATTATAATCACCATGCAGTATATTCGATCTCCAGAACTTATTTTTCTCAACACTGAAAGTTTGTACCCTGTGATTACTATTTGCCCTCTTTCTTCCTCCCCAGCCTCTGACAGCTACCATTCTACTCTGTTATTGAGCTTGACTTTATTTTTCTAGATTCCATTTATAAGTGAGATCATGTGTTACCTGTCCTTCAGTGTATGATTTAGTTCCCTTAGTATGTAGTCATGTTGTCCACATTCAACCATGCTATTGGAAATGGCAGGATTTCCTTCTTTTTTAAGGTTGAGCAATATTCAATTTTCTTTATCCATTCATCCTTCCATTTAAATTTATGTATGTATACATGTATGTATCTGTATTTAAAATCTAGTTAGTTAACATACAATGCAATATTGGTTTCAGAAGTGGAATTCAGAGATTCATCGCTTATATACAATACCCAGTGCTCATCACGGTGCCCTCCTTAATGCTCATCACTCATCTAGCCCTTCCACCATTCACCTCCCTCTATTGACCCTCGGTTTGTTCTCTATCATTAAGTGTCTCTTGTGATTTGTTTCCCTCTCTCCTTTGTCCCCCTCACTTCGCATATGTTCATCTGTTTTGTTTCTTAAATTTGACTTAGGAGTGAAACCATATCGCATTTGTCTTTCCCTGACTGACTTATTTCACGTAGCATAATACTCTCTTGCTCCATCCACGTTGCTGCAATTGGCAAGATTTCATTTATTTGATGGCAGAGTGATATTCCATTGTGTGTGTGTGTGTGTGTGTGTGTATACCACATCTTTATCCACTCAAAAGTTGATGGACATTTGAGCTCTCTCCATAGTTTGCCTATTGTTGATAATGCTGCTATAAATATGGAGCATGTATGCCTTTGAATCTCTATTTTTGCATGCATTGGGTAAATACCTAGTAGTGCAACTGCTGGATTGTAGCATAGTTCTATTTTCAACTTTTTGAGGAAATTCATACTCTTTTCCAGAGTGGCTGCTCAAATGTGCATTCCCACCAACAATGCAAGAGGGTTTCCCTTTCTCCACATCCTAAACCAACATCTGTTGTTCCCAGAGTTGTTAATTATAGCCATTCTGGCAGGTGTAAGCTGGTATCTCACTGTGGATTTGATTTGTGTTTCTCTGATGATGAGTGATGTTGAGCATTTTTTCATGTGTCTGTGATCCTTCTGGATGTCTTCTTCCAAATAGCGTCTTTTCATGCCTTCTTCCCATTTATTAACCAGATTATTTGTTTTTTGGGTGTTGAGTTTCATAAATTCTTTATAGGTTTTGGATCCCAATCCTTTATCAGATATATAATTTGCAAATGTCTTCTCCCATTCTAAAGGTTGGCTTTTAGTTTTGTTGATTGTTTCCTTCACTATGCAGGAGCTTTTCATCTTGATGAAGTCCCAATAGTATGTTTCTGTTTTTGTTTCCCTTGCTTCCAGTAACGTGCCTAGTAAAAGTTGCTAAGGCTGAGGTGAAAGAGGTTTCTGCCTTTTATGTGCTGAGCCCCTTGTTTCTTGCTCCTGTCAAGATTTTTTCTTTGTCTCTAATTTTTTTGTCTTCAATTTTTGACAATTTTATTATCATGTGTCTTGGTGTAATCTTTTTTTGAATTCAATCAGATTGAGGACTACATATCCCAAGATTTCTAGTTTGGGAAGTTTTCAGCCATTGTTTCTTTAGGTAAGCATTCTGTCCACTTCTCTCTTCCTCTACCAGGATTCCATACTGTACATATTCTTTTATTTGATGATATCCTATAAATCCTGTAGGATTTTTCTCCCTAGGTTTTTTTTCCATTTTCCTTTACCCCACTCTGACTGGATAATCTGAAATAATCCAGGAGTGGATCGTTGGTTCAGGTACTTGAGAGCCACAACGTCAGCAATTGCATGATCCTTGACAGGAAGCACAGTGGAGGGTTCTTGTGGATGCAGTGGCTATTGGGGTCCTCAGTAGCATCATCAGATCCAGTGCTTGAGGACTAGGGCAAGTAGAATGGTGGCCAGAGTGGGTGCTACACACACACTCATCTGTGGGGGCTGAAATAAGGCACATGCTCCCAAGGGGCTGGGCTCAGTGATGGGCACATGGGTACTTTGAATGTCTGGGCTGTCTGTGTACACTCACGGGGCTGCAGGAATAGTCACTACTGCATGCATGGCAGTGGGGGCTTTTGACTGGAGTTCAGGCTGGCAGCGTGTAGATGTGAAGTTTCAGGGATTAGCTGTGGTCTCATGTGGCAGTGCAGTCCAGTGACGGGAGTCAAGCCTGGCGTCAGGGACCTGAAAGTTGCTGGGGCCTGGGCTGGTGTGGTATGTATACCCAGTCACAGGGGCCATGGCTGGTTGTGGGTGCAGATTCTGAGGCTCAGGGTGTAGGTGGTGGCACTGGCTGAGGCAACTCATGAGAGGGCAGATGGGGCAGAGCAGGACTCAGGCAGCTGGAGTCAGCAAATATGAAAGCCTGTGGGACTATCAGCAGCAAAATCTTAGAGGGTGCACTGTGCTGTGTCAGCTGTTAATTCAGCAGCTGCTAAGGCTGCTAGGGTCCTCTGCAGAGCAGGACACAAGGAACCATGGCTACTCTTGCCACTTTGCTGATACTGATAGTCCTGCCTTTCTTTGTTCCTTGCTCTGTCTAGGTGTGTCAGCTATGCCAGTATCTGGAGGTTTGAAACCAAACAGGTCATTTGTGCTGTGCCCTGAAGGGCTGGGGCTAATGACCTTTAGTCCTTTTCCCAGCAAGAGGAATTCTCTGAGGCTGGCGGGTGTCCTCTAGGTGCTGAGTAGTGCTGGCCTGACTCCTGGTATGATGCAGACAAAATGAAGCTCTTCTCCTTACTTTTCTAATGCACTTATTCTCAGGAGCTTTGCTCCACTGTGTTGTTGAAGCTTCTTAAATGGAACCTTAAGCTCTTAGGTCTATTTTGTTTGTGGATAGCTGTCTACCTGTTGTTCTTTGTGGGTTAACAGAGGCTGATGTGTCCTGTCTCATGATCTTGGTGATATCACACGAATCCTTCCTCACTGAGTTGATGTGTGCTATAAGGTTTTCTGATGATCTGTATTAGGTTGAAGTAGTTCCTCTGTTTCTAGTTCTTTTGTGTATTTTTATCATGAAATGGTTTTGGATATATCCACATTAATACAAAATATATTTTTGGAAAATGGTAGTTAGATTCAAGGTTGTTGGCTTGATAGGCCAGTCCCAATATGAGAAACAGAATTATCTGTTTCTCTTTTCCTTAGTTCCCTTTGGGGTAACACAGGGGAAAAGATTTCCATGTAACTGTATCATTTATTGAGAATAGCAAACAGATTCCTATCTTTTTAGGGTACACTGCTATTTTTGAAAAAAAAAAAAACACCATATTAACACATCTGTTTTTTGAGTTTCTCATGCTGCGGATATATGTGAAGGCAGAACTGCTCTGAAGCAACATACAGTTTGCCAGGCCATCTGGCTATCCTCCAATGCAATTCTACTCTGCACACCTTAGGAGAATGTAGGTATTATTACTATGTTGGTATTATTATGTAGGTATTATGTAGGAATGTATTAGGTATGAATCCAGTTTATTCTCCTGGAATAGTTTCCCTGCCAAATTTTCCATGCCACATTTACATTGAAAAGGAAATTGGAATATAAAGCTGGAAACAGCTACTACCCTTAGTGCTGCCTCCTTCAGCTTCACAGGAAGCTAAGCATTTGGGATAACTATCTATTGAGTATGTAGCATAGGGACTGCTACTAAGGAGACACTACATATTTGGTGAGTAATAGATGCTCTTTAACAATTTTGCAAACTGTGAAGACCTACAAAACTTATGTATGGCAAAATGTGTTTTGCTTTGACTCTAGTCCTTTGGTCCAGTGGGATTTATGAAAAGTGCCATCACTGTGTCTGAGGATGAAGAATGGAAGAGAATACGAACATTGCTGTCTCCAACTTTCACCAGCGGAAAGCTCAAGGAGGTAAGAAAAGAAGAGATCTTTTCCTTAGGAAGTAATGAATGCACCTGGGGATAATTAGAAACTAAGATGTAGTCCACTTGCAAGTGGTACTCTGCTGTATTTGGGCTTCCTAAACATGGTCTTTTATCCTCATGTCCTAGAGGAGACATGATAAAACTTGTTATTAAATGTCCTTTCTTGCTCCATGTTTGTGAAAGCCATGTCATTCTAGGACTTCATTCTCGGATTTAACTTCAGGTGGTGTTGTATTTTGTGTGTAGATGTTTCCCATCATTGGCCAGTATGGAGATATGTTGGTGAGGAACCTGAGGAAGGAGGCAGAGAAAGGCAAAGCCATCAGCTTGAAAGAGTAAGTAGGAGTGGGGCTGCTGGAATTCCAACTCTGTCACGACACTTTCCAACTGCTGCCACAGAGCCCAATTCCCACTGTTGAATTACCCCAGCAAAGAAGCTGAAGTAGACGTGTAGTGTTACAACCCAATGGGCCAGCCAAGGAGAGGTAGCTCGCCTAAAAAGGCAGAGCAGCCAGGAGGGAGAGGGTCTTCTTTTGTGTACATGAGGCAGGATTAATTCATCTGCTTGATTGTCACCTTGGATATTGGGGAAGACAAAAATATGTGCTTGGAAAAAAAGGAAACACGATTTTTCCAAATCTTTGAGTGTAGAGGGTAATGAATGGTAGTGGTGGGGACCACTTGGTACATATCGCTGGGCACTGGATGGGGCAAGAAAGTTTTCATGTGGAACTTGGGACAACTTAAATCCCTTCCTGATTTTGTTGAGGATATAAGCAAAATACTAAATATTAACTTTTATGACCACTTGTCCATCTTTCAAACACAAAAGGGAGAAGGCCTTGCACATGGGATGGGTAGGGTGAAAAAGTAGCCTAAATTGAGATATTAGCCTAAATTGAGATATATTTTATTTTTACAAAATGTTTCACTTATTTATTTGAGAGAAAGAGAGAGAGAGAGAGCAAGCCCATGCAGGGGGGCAGGAGCAGAGGAAGTAGCAGACTGCCACCCTGAGCAGGAAGCCCAAAGTGGGGCTTGATCCCAGGACCAAGAGATCATGACTGGGAAGAAGGTGGAAGGTAGCCAGTCAACTGACTGAGCCACCTGGGTGCCACGGGATATATTTTAATATTGCAGGATGAACGGATGCATATTAGGACTGTCCTGGCAAAATTAGTAGCATATGATCACTTAGCTATGGCATCCCCTAAGTCAGTTTTGGTGTGATTTAATATATATTTTTTAACTAGGAACATTCTCAGTTCTTACTTTTTCCAGAAATGGGTGAGTCCTCAGGGCAATCTCAGATCAAGGAGATGAGACAAAGTGGGTCTTTCAGGAGACTTAGCAGAGGTGGAGAAAAAAAGGATGGTATTCCTGGCATCTCAGAACAGGGTGTTGGTGTTCTGTAATGTGCTAAAGAAGACTCAGCTCCGAGAGCACAGAGACTGTGGTGAGAGAAGATCCAGATCAGTTTCACCTTTCCTGACTCCCTGAGGAAGCGTTAGTTATTCCACCATTTGTCCTGCTCAGACACAGTGATTATCCACCTTCTACTGCCCTTACTCAAAACACACTTGTGTAATTTGCCTAATTTGGGGTCTCTATCCCTCCAAGATTAAGCTCCTTGAGCTCAGAGGTCTCTCTAACTTGCCCTGGTATCCCCATCACCCATAGCACAAGGCCAGCTGTGTCACTGGCACCTCACGAGCACCTCATCAGTGAGTATGATGGCATACAGACTCTTTAGATGATCCATCAGGTGGTTCTCAAAGTGTGGTTCTTGTCTTGCCTGGACATTGGAATCTACAGGCACTTCTTGCTGCAAGCATTGGATAAGGATAGTAAAGAGGTGCTGATTTTAAGTATTCGTGTCTTTGTTTCTCTCCCAGCATCTTTGGAGCCTACAGCATGGATGTGATCACCAGCACATCGTTTGGAGTGAACATTGATTCCCTCAACAACCCACAAGATCCGTTTGTGGAAAATGCCAAGAAGCTCTTAAAATTTGATTTCCCTGATCCATTTTTACTCTCCATAAGTATGTACACTAATGTATTTTCTTTTTTTCCTCTCTTCCTTATTTGTTCCCTTCCTTCCTTTCTCCCTTGTTGCTTACCTCCCACTTTTCTACAACAATGTTATAGTTTATATCAGTATAAACTTTTTATAGTTTTTTTTATTACTATCATTTCACATACATTGAGGCCCCCTTTACAATGTATAATTCATTTTATGGTCCCAGTGTTCATCAACAAAATTGTTAATGTTGATAATGTATAATGTAAATATTTTCCCTCATTTCTGTGCTTTTGGTGTCAGATCTTAAATTCGCAGAGAAATATGAGATCATGAAGATTTATCCCTTGGTTTTCTCCTAAGGATTATTATACAGTTTTAACTTTTATATTTGGGCCTTTGATCCATTTTAAATTTATTTTATTTTTATTTGTTGTAGGAAGTAAGAATTAAACTTCTTTTTCTTCCTTTTTTTTTTTGTTTTGGGTTTTTTTTGTTGTTGTTGTTGGCTTGTTTGCATGGGACTGTTCTCTTGTTGAGCACATTCATGGAAAATACTATTTTTTTTACTTGAATGGTCTTAGAAACCTTGTAGAGATCAGTTGCCCACGCTGAAGGGGGCAATTGAGAGGATGAGCACTGGGTGTTATTCTATATGTTGGCAATTTGAACAACAATAAAAAATTAATTTATAGGGATCCCTGGGTGGCGCAGCGGTTTGGCGCCTGCCTTTGGCCCAGGGCGCGATCCTGGAGACCCGGGATCGAATCCCACATCGGGCTCCCGGTGCATGGAGCCTGCTTCTCCCTCTGCCTGTGTCTCTGCCTCTCTCTCTCTCTCTGTGACTATCATGAATAAATAAATAAAAAATCTTTAAAAAAATTAATTTATATAAAAAAAAGATCAGTTGCCCATGAACGGAGGGTATAATTTTGGACACTTAATTCAATTCGAGGGGTTTCTGGGTGGCTCAGTTGGTTAAGCATCTGCCTTTGGTTTCAGGTCATGATCCTGGAGTCCTGGGATGGAGCCCCAATATGGGCTCCTTGCTCAGCCATTGGCTTGAAATTCAAGTACAGATCTAGAGGGACTGACTCCAGGTTTCAAAGAATCCTGGTGTCTTTTAATCCTCTGATTGGTAGACCAAGTTATAATTGCTCCAGGTAAAATTTGCATTTTCACTGTGCTTTCCATTGTTCTTTTGCCTTACAGTATTGTTTCCATTCCTTACTCCACTATATGAAATGTTAAATATCTGGCTATTTCCAAAGAAAATTACTGATTTTTTCACAAAGTCTGTAAAAAGGATGAAGGAAAGTCGCCTCAAAGATAAACAAAAGGTAATCTGGTGGTAGTTACATGTGAGTGTTCACTTTTGATGTTTTATTGAAGTGTGTACATCCTAAGTGTGGTCATTTAAGTAAGTGTGGTCATTTAAGTATGTTTTTAGGTAGGTAGAGAACTGGAGGGTTTAGAGCAGGAGACCTCTAACATTTTAAGGAGAATGAAGAAGATGGAGATCAGGGAAGGAGGAAAGAGAATGAGAGAGTCAACGTTTAAAATTTAATAATAAGCATGGTACCTACTATGCCAGGCAATAAAATTTGATGAGAGAAAAAAACGACCTCTTCTCTTCAAAAAATTGTCAAAGGGTACAATTTCCTGTGTAAAAATAATTTTCTGATATTAAAATTTCCCCAGATGTTAGAGTGGCAAAGAATTCCTTCAATTCCAAGCTTCTTATCTCACACCTTCTCCAGGGGAAGGTCCAACCAGGCACCTGGTAGAGTAGAGTGTGTGTTAAATTTGAGCCTGCCATAGTTTGGAGTGGTCAGGAGTCTCTCTGGGCACTGAGGCTGCAAGCTGGCCAAGCCAGATTTGCCTTCCTGAGGCCAAATGACCAGCGCTAGAATGTGTGTAGGAGGGAGAGGCAGGGCTGGGTACCCCGGAATGTCACTGAAGATGAGTTCCAGAGGGTGGGTCATTAGAAGATGATGACACAGAAGCTGTCCCTGGACTCTGCAGAAGTCAGGCCATTGGTCTATGTGGCCATTTGTTAAGAAATGAGTCTGGGGGGCGGGGGGGAAGGACTGAAGTCAGGAACTTTCTCCTGACTTAGCAAGCATGACAAGAGAGAGAGCATGCTACTCCTTGGCCAGGGAGCTGTGTTGAAAATCCAGAGAAGCTCAGGATCAAGGGAGCAAGAACCAAGAAACAGTGGGACATAATAGCTGGATTCCTGTCAGGGAAGCATCCTGCTCTCCAAGTTTTTGGAGCTGGATGTTTTTGTTCACTAATGACTTGGGTAACACAAGCCAGACTTCTGGACTTAAAGGGGCCATATTCTCAGGAAAGAAATTAAATCCTGCATCCCTAATTTATTTCTGACTTCACAAGTGATGTTCTGTTGTTGAAAGTTCTCTTTCTGCTTGCAGCACCGAGTCGATTTTCTGCAACTGATGATTAACTCCCAGAATTCTAAAGAAATGAATACCCACAAAGGCAAGTAAGGACAGCTTAGAGGGCCAGTGATGGGAAGTCTCTGATGCAGGGGGTGGTTCTGAGGTGTGGAGGACGATTTTTAGCAGATGTAATTATACAAATCAAAGAGAGACACGTGTTCAGATACAAATGGTAATGGAAGCACGTTCCAGAAGCACACAGCCATAAGTTGGTTCAAAGCTTGAAGGGCAACCATGGACAAGGCAGTCAGTGGTTCATGAATCGCCTATTTCATAGCCTCTGGGGAGCTTGTTTCCCGTGTCAGTTCTCTGAGCCTATACCTGGAAGTTCACATCAAAGCTTCACCATATCAGAAGGCATATGGCCCCGGTATTGGTGACCTGGAACACTTGGTTAAAGTTGTGTTCATTGGCTTAATATACTGTAAAGTTTTATTTTTCATTTTGTAATTAAGAAGTGACTGGTGAAAGATGCCTTTGTGACAGTGTAAATGCTGGCCACTTTCACCTACTACTTTCACCTACTACTTCTATCATCCACGGATGCTGTTTGACTGAGACCATTATTACTAAGATGGTTCCAAAATGTTGGCTTTCTAATTCCATCATTTCTTCTATGTTGATGAGTGATCGTCCACTGTTAGGGAGCTTTTCATTCTCTCTCTATAACATTTAATTTATTTATGTCAGTATGATTTCTTATATTACTAAGTTAGTCTCCTAGCTCCTTCTTTATTTAGATCCTCAGTTGTCTCCAATTTGTCCTCTGGAAGCCATTTCAAGTGGGTTCCTATGTTATTTTTTGTGTCATTTTTTTCTTTCTTTTTCTGTTTTTATGTTTTCAACAGACTTTATGTTTTGTACAATATTAGGTTCACTGCAATGGTTAGTGACACAGAGATTTCCCATATTCCCCCCCATGCCCACCTACACACAGCATCCCCCACTATCAAAATACCTCACCATTTGGTGTATTTGTTACAATGTCCCTCAATGACACATCACTACCACTCCAAATCCATATTTACATTACAGTTCACTCTTGGTGTTATACATTCCATGGATGTTGACAAAGGTATAATGATGTTTATCCACCATTACAGTACATAGAGTATTCTGTACCTTTTCCCATATTATTTTCTGAGCATTTGCTTGCATTCTAGTGTGAGACATTCCAGGTTTCTCTGCTGTTTCCCCTGATGAGGCCTGGAATCAGCCATTTCTTCAGATGCTGTATTTCCTTTTAGTGAGCAATGATATTTAGAAACCAAAATCTGGGATCAAGGAGAGATCACTACTATAAAGCTTCTTTGCTTGTATTTCCTCTCCGTGGGCCGAGTTAAGAAATTCAAATACATTTAAACAAGACTGATGAACATAAACATTTGTATGTCTACTCATCCAGTGATGTAATTATGGTCTCTGTGTCTGAAAGAAAAAAAAAGAGCCTTGATTTATAGTTTGTTCCTATGACAGAAACAGTCCCATCATGGTTAAGTTCAGGCTATCTATGGTTTCACAACCATCTCCCAAAATTCTTGAATATTTAGCAATTTATTCTAGGGACTACAGATGGGCTTACTCCATCAAACAACTAAATTATATGTATACCTATATATACATTTATTTCTTTCTAGCTAGCTAGCTAGCTCTTCTATTTTCTAGGTTGAAGAAAATATTCTCTATATGTCCAGTTCAATACAGAACCACTACACACATATGGTTAATTGAACACTTGACATGTGGCTAGTGTCACTGAAGAACTAAATCTTATATTGTTTTAAATTTAAGTAACATTTAAATATAAATAGGCACATCTGGAGAGTGACTACCATACTGGACAGCAGAGTTGTGAAATTTGATTATCATGGGCTTCATGGCAATTGGGGGAAAGAATTTGATAGTTGAATTTATCCACACCAAATTCACAGAAAGTATGACTAGAAAATCAGAATTCTGTAGACCTTTCTTACACTCACTTTGTATTATTTTTAGTTTTGAATTTTATGTCTGTGGCAAGTACCATGTTAATTTCAGTGCCCTCAGTATTATCTAATCCAGTTCTGGTCAAATAGATTAGAGCATGACTGTGCTTAGTTTCTACTACAAGAAAATCAAAAAGGAGGCCAATTTATATTCAGGGTGCATCCATTTGCTGAGGAAGGTGACATTCAGGCCGTGATTAAATAAACATTGCTAATTCCACTCACTGGATTCTGTTTGTGTAAAGTTCATGCTGGCCAATGTCCTTTTATTGATCATTATTTCTTTTGCTGTTTCAATGCAGTTGATTAGACTAACGTCATTTACCACTCTTCTAGCATTTTGTCTCTGTCACGGTTTTATATGTATCTGAGATCATCCATGTAAAGAATATACCCCAGGTCTTCACTTAACCGAAACCTGTCAAAGGTATAATCCATGCTTCTCGAGCTAGGTTGTGCACACACGTCACCACATCTCCTCAAAACTCAGATTTTGATTTCATAGTTCTAGGGTGAGGTTTGACATTCTGCATTTCTAATAAGATCCCAGGTGCTGCAGATGCTGCTGGTCCATGGACTACACTTTGAGTAGCAAGACTTTATCTGTAGCCCAACATTGTCCAGTTAAGTTCCCACAAATATGTTTACATAAAAGATAATTCAATTTTCCTGACAGTTAAGCCTTAGCATTAGAAACTCTTACAACAAATTTAAGGTGTATTTTAGCCGAATGAATTTATATTTTTCCTGGGGGAGGGTGCTAGCCCATGTTACTTAGGGCAGAAGTATTTTTATGATTCTCCTAAGGACTTACTGATAACTCTGTGTGTGTTAGACAGAAATACCGTCCCTTGCCCTGGCAGTTACGGAAGGAGGAGCCTGCTTCCTTCCTCAACAACCTTTTCTCGCCTCGGAGGCGGAGTCAGAAAACGCGCAGGACTTTTAAACTGCACTTGCCGGGCAGCCCGGTGGCGCAGCGGTTTGGCCCCGCCTGCAGCCCAGGGCGTGATCCTGGAGTCCGTGGATCGAGTCCCACGTCGGGCTCCCTGCATGGAGCCTGCTTCTCCCTCTACCTGTGTCTCTGCCTCTCTGTGTGTGTCCCTATGAATAAATAAATAAAATCTTAAAAAAAAAAAAAAGAAATACCGTCCCTTGAGATTACCCACCTGTGTTGGTGGGGTGTGTGTGTGGCATAGGCAGTAACAGGTGTTCAAGAAGAGTAGAGACCATAGGAATAATCATATCCAGACAACTCGTGCCTCTTTTGGGCTCTGTAAGATAGACATCAGAGTAAAACGGCTCCCAGTTTGATTCTGAATTGCCTTTACATTTCTCACCAGGGATTTGGGAGTTTCAAATGGATTTGTCATCATTGAAGCTGCCATGTTTTACAATCACCTGCTGTAGCTAAAATGTCTTTTCTCTCCTTTTAGCTCTGTCTGATCTGGAGCTTGTGGCTCAATCTATTATCTTTATTTTTGGTGGCTATGAGACCACTAGTACTTCTCTCTGCCTCCTTATGTATGAATTGGCCACTCACCCTGATGTCCAGCAGAAACTGCAGAAGGAGATTGATGCGACTTTCCCCAATAAGGTGAGCAGGTCATACCTGAAGAGGGAGTCAGAATAGGCTTGGTTATGCCTCAGTAATAGATTAGCCCTCAAATCTAGTGGGTTTTCATAGCAGTGGTATACTTCTAATCCACCCTTGCTTGTCCAACATGGGTATAGTAGAGGTTGGAAATAAGTCTCTGCTCCACACAGTTGGTATACAAGGTAGAGAGGGTCTGTCTTAACCTGCATTATCTGGAACTTGAGGGCTTCATGTTGAATGGGTAACGAGTAAGTGGAGTGTTGCTCACTTGCTTTCAAATGTTTGGCTCTGAATTGATATATATCTCCTCAGTTCACAGCTCATTTGCAAAGTGAGTGTCCCTTAATTTTACAATGCTGGGAAATACGGGGGTGGGTTGGGGTGGGGGCCTATGTGCATATTGGGTGAGCAGAAAGTGTCTCTGTCACACATCCTATAGGTATCAATTCTATTATCTCCAAGTAAGAAATCAGGAAACTGAGCTACCGAGAGACACATCACATTCTTTAACTAATACATAACTAGTGGTGAAAAAGCCAAGCGAGGCACAAGGTGCTGAGATCCTTATTGAACTCTTAACCTGTATAATGTTGACCCTTAAATATAATACCAAGTGATAGGAACATATTGCCCACATTGTTTTCTGACCTCTGACTAACTTGAGTTCCCTACTCATGAAGAGAACTGGGTTATAGGGCTGGAGCAACTTATTTGGCAAACAGCGAAACCCCAAAGCAATAATGAGGAAACCCTTCCAGCAGTAGAGGGTGGGGCTGAGAATAGAATTCCAATCCCCTTAACAGTGTTCCCAAGAACTGAAATTGTGTTCTCACAACTGGAGCATCCAACCCAGCCTTCTTTGCCCTATTTGGGTTGAAGAGAACCAATGGCACCCCAAAATATTTATATTTTTATATAATATAGTATTTCTCTCTAACTCTTGTTACATAATTGAAGAACCAAGAAGCACTATATTTCAACTAAAAGAGTTTGTGTAGATAGAGGATATTTTCTGTTACACATTCTCCTTCCATGGTACAGATGTAAGGCCCCTCTTTTGAAAGGAAAGTGAGGGATCCCTGGGTGGCGCAGCGGTTTGGCGCCTGCCTTTGGCCCAGGGCGCGATCCTGGAGACCCGGGATCGAATCCCACGTCGGGCTCCCGGTGCATGGAGCCTGCTTCTCCCTCTGCCTCTGTCTCTGCCTCTCTCTCTCTCTCTCTCTGTATGACTATCATAAAAAAAAAAATGAAAGGAAAGTGACTTCAGCATATTTCAATAGTAGTAAGCATCATAGTATATTAGTCACTTTGTTCATATAAGGAAGAAACACCACTACCTAGTATTGGAAAAAGTTTCAGACCCTGTGTAGGTGATTGTTCCAGTGGTCTCCCCTAATTGTTACTATTGCACACATATCAGTGGGCCATTGAGCAGGTTAAAGGACATGGTAGAAAGTCAAATGCCCATGAATGCCCTTTACCAAAACAAGTGATTCTTCATGGTCCCTTTCTAACAGGTCAGTAGTTGTCAGTAGGAATTGGAATTTATCCCAAATCTCAATTCATCTAAATCTGTTTCTTCCTTCCAGGCAGCACCCACTTATGAGGCCCTTGTACAGATGGAGTATCTGGACATGGTGTTGAATGAAAGTCTCAGATTATACCCAATTGCTGGTAGACTAGAGAGGGTCTGTAAGAAAGATGTGGAAATCAGTGGTGTGTTCATTCCCAAAGGGACATTGGTGGTGGTGCCAACATTTACTCTTCACCGAGACTTGGATCTCTGGCCAGAGCCTGAGGAGTTCCAACCTGAAAGGTATAGGGAACCCTGAAAAGGGGAACCCACCTTCATATTAGAGGATATTCTGATATTTTCTTAGTATAGATGACAATTGTATGGTTGTACAATGATTTATTTGTACATCTTTTAATTTTCAGAAGTAATTTTTGTATTACAAAAAGATCATTGTCAAAATTTTATAAGCTGTAGAGAATATTAAAGTCATTGTCAATCACAATACATCAAGATTATGAGTAATGATACATATGTCCTTGTGGACACTTTACTATGCATATATTGATTACTAAAAATTAGGATGGCATTATATTTTTTGAGTGGCTTACTTAAGATAACATTAAAGTATAACCACTTACTATAATTGTGTTTGTGATTATATGCATATGCCATAATTAATTTAACCACTATATTATTGAAGGAAATGGTATTTTTTCTTTAAGTTTTTTAGTCTTCTTTACTCTCTGAACTTACCCGCCATGTCTCCACATTCCTTGTCTGTAAACTTGGCCGCCATTCTGCTAGCCTAAGTGGGAAAGCAGGGGCTGTGGATCTGAGAGTTCTCATCTCTGGTAGGGGAAGCAGCCTCATGAGGACAGAGAGGCACACAGGTCCCGTGCTGTCTGTGGCTGCAATCCTGTGCAGCTTTGTTTGTTTGTTTGTTTTTGAGAGAAAATCTTTTGTATTTATCAGAGAGCACATGGATGGATACAGTATATAAGATTTTTCTTTCTTTTTTTAATAATAAATTTATTTTTTATTGGCGTTCAATTTGCCAACATACAGAATAACACCCAGTGCTCACTCCGTCAAGTGCCCCCCTCAGTGCCCGTCACCCATTCACCCCCACCCCCGCCCTCCTCCCCTTCCATCACCCCTAGTTCATTTCCCAGAGTTAGGAGTCTTTATGTTCTGTCTCCCTTTCTGATATTTCCTACCCATTTCTTCTCCCTTCCCTTCTTTTCCTTTTCACTATTATTTATATTCATTCCCCAAATGAATGAGAACATATAATGTTTGTCCTTCTCTGATTGACTCATTTCACACAGCATAATACCCTCCAGTTCCATCCACGTCAAAGCAAATGGTGGGTATTTGTCGTTTCTAATGGCTGAGTAATATTCCATTGTATACATAAACCATAACTTCTTTATCCATTCATCTTTCGATGGACACCGAGGCTCCTTCCACAGTTTAGCTATTGTGGCCATTGCTGCTAGAAACATCGGGGTGCAGGTGTCCCGGCGTTTCATTGCATCTGCATCTTTGGGGTAAATCCCCAACAGTGCAATTGCTGGGTCGTAGGGCAGGTCTATTTTTAACTCTTTGAGGAACCTCCACACAGTTGTCCAGAGTGGCTGCACCATTTCACATTCCCACCAACAGTGTAAGAGGGTTCCCTTTTCTCCGCATCCTCTCCAACATTTGTGGTTTCCTGCCTTGTTAATTTTCCCCATTCTGACTGGTGTGAGGTGGTATCTCATTGTGGTTTTGATTTGTATTTCCCTGATGGCCAGTGATGCGGAGCATTTTCTCTTGCTATGTCTCAGACATATGTCTATGTCTTCCTCTGTGAGATTTCTCTTCATGTCTTTTGCCCATTCATGATTGGATTGTTTGTTTCTTTGCTGTCGAGTTTACGAAGTTCTTTATAGATCTTGGAAACTAGCTCTTTATCTGATACGTCATTTGCAAAAATCTTCTCCCATTCTGTAGGTTGTCTTTTAGTTTTGTTGACTGTATCCTTTGCTGTGCAAAAGCTTCTTATCTTGATGAAGTCCCAATAGTTCATTTTTGCTCCGTTTTTTTAATAAATTAATTTTTTATTAGTGTTCAATTTACCAACATACAGAATAACATCCAGTGCTCATCCCGTCAAGTGTCCCCCTCAGTGCTCCGTTTGTTTGTAATGGTTCATCCAAAGCAAAGTCATCTAAAAAATCTGCTCTCTAGCTGTCTGAGGAGCCTTCTTGAAGAGGTCTTGAGCTTCCTCTTCTGGGAATTCAGAGCAGAGTCTGTCTTTGGGCACAACTTAAATTCTGCAAAAGTTGGTACTTTCCTGTTTATTATATTGGTGAGGAAATTTTGGAGTGAACTTTTTAGGGATCTAGACTTTTAGCTCCTGACTCTAAGCTCCCTGATGGCAGAGCCCTTGTCCTGCTGCATGGTGTCCTTAGTGCTACCAACACATCTGCATGTAATACTTCCTAAAAGAAGTCAGAATTGACCAATTGAGCTGTTTCTTGGATCAGAAGCCCTGGTGGTTCCCATTCCTGGTCACTCAGCAGTCCCCATTCCTGCCACTTCTCAAACAGAAACCAGAAGACCACTCCTGGTGCTTCTCTCTGATTCATTCAGTCATGAGAGGAAGTGCTTACTTATATGTGTTAGGGACTGTGCCAGGCAGTGGAAGATTCACGTATTAAAAATGGCTGTTATGGAGAATTTTTGACACATACAAAGGGATATCCTGGAAACACACATCTAAGAAATACTTTTAATGCATCATATGTGCCCATCACCTGCCCAACAACCACTAACCATGTCAGCTGCCCCATCCACAAACCTTTGCAATTCCTTGTCTGATTCCCATATTACATTAAGGCTCATCATCTATAAACACACTCCAGTATGTTCCTCATAATATATGGAGTTTAAAAAAAATACCTACTGAGAATGCCATTATTACATTCACCAAACCCACATTTTTCCTTAATATAAATATTGAGGAATGAGTTTTTAATAAAATATAAGTCTAACCTTCAAGGAATTTATAGCCTCATGGAACAGATAGGCAAGATTTCAATTATTACACTCGTTATACATAACCGTGAGTATGAGCATAGTAGAGTAGCAACATTTGCCCATGCATATCATCTAACATGCTATTATTTGGAAGAGGGGTACTGCTGGGGAAGAGGGAGAAGTGAAGGGAAAAATAACAATACAAATCATGGGTGGCATTTTTCCTGCTTCTTTTGTCCATGGATATGTGACTAACATAAGTCAGTGGGGGCAGGATCCTAACTTTCCTTCAATCAGTCATATTTTCTGCTCACCTTTCAGAGTGTGAACAACTCACCACCCTGAATGTAATCCCAGTGTTCAAGACAAATCTTGTTTTCAACAGCATTCATCTCATCTCCTAAACAGTACCGAATGCTCCCATAAGGAAGGGGTATCCAATTATCTATAGCTAAAATTGTCGCTACAGAATAAACACGGCAGGATTTCAGTAACCAGTCCATCAAAGTTTCCTATATACTCCTGGTTGGAAACTCTTAACATGTACCTCTTGTGGTTTTTATGTTTCACTAACTTGTTTCCAACTTGTATTGTGGAACCAGGTTCAGTAAGAAGAACAAGGACAGCATAAATCCTTATACATACCTGCCCTTTGGAACTGGACCCCGAAACTGCCTTGGAATGAGATTCGCAATCATGAACATGAAACTTGCCCTCATCAAAGTCCTGCAGAACTTCTCCTTCAAACCTCGTAAAGAAACACAGGTCAGAAAGAGAACTTTCTGCATAAATAGTATTTTTTTTTTTAACTAAGAGATATCAAATGGATGTGTGGGGGGGCTCATTTATCCTTAATAATTTGTCCTATTGCTTGGAGAATCATTTGTGACCTTTTAAGTGTCCTTCAGCTCCTGAGTGCATGTCTGTGTCTTATAACCCCCCAACCATAAGGATCATCTATCCAGTGCAGTTCACATGACATTATGCTGCACAGACCTTTAACTTCAGCAATGTTTTAAATTTCTTCAAGTCCACTGAAAGGAAGGGAACAAGTTGTGTACAGTCATGACATGCATTGATCACCGTGACATGATGTTTGAAAGGTGCTCTTCCCCACCACAACTTACAGATGCTATCAAGACCGTGGTTCTCAACCTATGGTTTTATATTGGAATCAGTGGGTTCATTAAAAATCTGGTGTCCAGGTCATCTCAGAAATTCTAACATAATTCACACAGTGTCTAGCTTTAAAAGTACCCTCATTGATTCTCAAGTGCAAGCAAGGTTGACATTCACTGGTTTGAAGCATTTCTGCCAGATGTGACAGACTACCATGGTCCAGGCCATCCTGGCCACTTGGCCCCACCTTCTTCGAGCCCCACTCCAGTCTATCTGTTCTCCCTTTCTACTCCAAACTGCTACTATGAATGGGTATTTCCATTGGGAGAGGTGACAGGATTATTAGCAGGGAGGATGGCCATAGAATAAAATACATAATACCCGCTCAGGATGACCTTTAAACTTCAACATACATAATTGAACTCTATATCACTTCAAAATTGTATGCCATAATAGCTAAGAATCTGTTTTAAATTTTGAACACTCATCCTTTTTACATAAAATCTAAATCAATAAAAAACACAAAAGAACTCTATGTACTCAAAAGATACTCTGTTGAATGAGTGATGAATAAATGTTCCATGCTCCAGTCTTGATAGCTTACAGAGTAAGATGAAGAATAAGAGATATAGGATGCTAAACAGAGTATTTATATATTTGTAACACATTAGTGTCCTTCATGTATCTTGCTTACTTTACATCTGTCATTGGCAGGGCTTCATTCCTGGCTCTCATTTGCTGGTTTAACTGTTGCAGATTCCCCTGAAATTAAGTTCTCAAGGGTTAATTCGACCAGAAGAACCCATTGTTCTCAATGTTGAGCCAAGAGATGGGAGTGTGCGTGTAGCCTGAATTTACCTAAGGACTTCCCTTTTGTTCCTGGAGAAGCTATATCCCAGAATACCACAGACCTCAATTTCCTATGTGAGTAAAACCCAGAAATGAAGATGGGCTTCGTTTACTGCCCATGACGGATGACTAGAGATTCTGTACACGCCTTCAGCTTTGTCTGGTGTCTGTTTGGAGCATTATATATTGTGGAGAGTAAAGGATGTGACTAATAAGTGCCAGACATGTAGATGCAGTCTATCTGGTTCACACAGACTTACCCCCAGTTTGTGCCATCTACTCCCCTGAGCACTGATCAAGAATAGAAGGGAAGGGAGAAGAAATGGGTAGGAAATATCAGAAAGGGAGACAGAACATAAAGACTCCTGACTCTGGGAAATGAACTAGGGGTGGTGGAAGGGGAGGAGGGCAGGGGGGTGGCGGTGAATGGGTGATGGGCACTGAGGGGAGCACTTGACGGGATGAGCACTGGGTGTTATTCTGTATGTTGGCAAATTGAACACCAATAAAAAATAAATTTATTATTAAAAAAAAGAATAAAATTGAACTCCAATAAAAAAATTTAGGGATCCCTGGGTGGCGCAGCGGTTTAGCGCCTGCCTTTGGCCCAGGGCGCGAACCTGGAGACCCGGGATCGAATCCCACGTCGGGCTCCCGGTGCATGGAGCCTCCTTCTCCCTCTGCCTGTGTCTCTGCCTCTCTCTCTCTCTCTCTGTGTGACTATCATAAATAAATAAAAATTATTAAAAAAATTTTTTAAAAGGAGGAGGGGCAAGATGGCGGAAGAGTAGGGTCCCCAAATCACCTGTCCCCACCAAATTACCTAGATAACCTTCAAATCATCCTGAAAATCTACTAATTCGGCCTGAGATTTAAAGAGAGAACAGCTGAAACGCTACAGTGAGAAGAGTTCGTGCTTCTATCAAGGAAGGAAGACGGGGAAAAAGAAATAAAGAAACAAAAGGCATCCAAAGGGGAGGGGCCCCGCGAGGAGCCAGGCTAAGGCCGGGGCGAGTGTCCCCAGGACAGGAGAGCCCCGTCCTGGATCAGCAGGAGCTGCATCAACCTTCCCGCGCCCGCAGGGAGTTAGAGCAGGACCCCAGGAGGGCGGGGATGCCCTCGGGCTCCCGGGGACACTAACAGACACCTGCGCCCCGGGGAGAGCGCGCCGAGCCCCCTAAGGGCTGCAGCGCGCACGGCGGGATCCGGAGCAGCTCGGAGGGGCTCGGGCGGAGGAAGAGGTTCCGCGGAGGGGGCTGCGCGGCTCCGGGAGCAACTCGTAGGGACTCGAGCGGCGGCTCCACAGAGGGGGCTGCGGGGCAGGAGCGCGAATCCAACAGCGCAGACCCAGAGCACAGGTCGCCGGGGACACAGCCCAGGATCCGGCCTCCCCGCCCCCCGGGACAGGCAGAGGCCTGGAGGGCCCAGGACAGCAAGGACGCTCCTGCCCCCAGCTGAGCAGATCTGCGGCCGGCCCGCCCGGAGCCTCCAGGCCCCTGCAGACGGAGTAGTTCCTGCGGGAGCTGAATCCAGGTTTCCAGAGCTGCAGCAACCACTGGGGTTTTCCTCCTGCGGCCTCGTAAACAACCCCCACTGAGCCCTGCACCAGGCAGGGGGCAGAGCAGCTCCCCCAAGTGCTACCACCTGAAAATCAGCACAACAGGCCCCTCCCCCAGAAGACCAGCTAGAGGGACAAGTTCCAGGGGAAGCCAAGGGACTTAAAGTACACAGAATCAGAAGATACTCCCCAGTGTTTTTTGTTTTTGTTTTTGTTTTGTTTTTTTCTTTTTGATTTCTGATTGCTTCCCCCACCCCTTTTTTTCACCTTTCTTTCTTTTTCTTTCTCTTTTTCTTCTCTTTTTTCCTTTTTTTCTTCCTTTTTTCTTTTTTCTTTTTCTCTTTTCTTTCCTTTTCTCTCTCTCTTTTTCTCCTTTTCCCAATACAACTTGTTTTTGGCCACTCTGCACTGAGCAAAATGACTAGAAGGAAAACCTCACCTCAAAAGAAAGAATCAGAAACAGTCCTCTCTCCCACAGAGTTACAAAATCTGGATTACAATTCAATGTCAGAAAGCCAATTCAGAAGCACTATTATACAGCTACTGGTGGCTCTAGAAAAAAGCATAAAGGACTCAAGAGACTTCATGACTGCAGAATTTAGATCCAATCAGGCAGAAATTAAAAATCAATTGAATGAGATGCAATCCAAACTAGAAGTCCTAACGACGAGGGTTAACGAGGTGGAAGAATGGGTGAGTGACATAGAAGACAAGTTGATGGAAAAGAGGGAAACTGAGGAAAAAGAGACAGACAATTAAAAGACCATGAAGACAGATTAAGGGAAATAAACGACAGCCTGAGGAAGAAAAACCTACGTTTAATTGGGGTTCCCGAGGGCGCCGAAAGGGACAGAGGGCCAGAATATGAATTTGAACAAATCCTAGCTGAAAACTTTCCTAATCTGAGAAGGGAAACAGGCATTCAGATCCAGGAAATAGAGAGATCCCCCCCTAAAATCAATAAAAACCGTTCAACACCTCGACATTTAATAGTGAAGCTTGCAAATTCCAAAGATAAAGAGAAGATCCTTAAAGCAGCAAGAGACAAGAAATCCCTGACTTTTATGGGGAGGAATATTAGGGTAACAGCAGACCTCTCCACAGAGACCTGGCAGGCCAGAAAGGGCTGGCAGGATATATTCAGGGTCCTCAATGAGAAGAACATGCAACCAAGAATACTTTATCCAGCAAGGCTCTCATTCAAAATGGAAGGAGAGATAAAGAGCTTCCAAGACAGGCAGAAACTGAAAGAATATGTGACCTCCAAACCAGCTCTGCAAGAAAGTTTAAGGGGGACTCTCAAAATTCCCCTTTAAGAAGAAGTCCAATGGAACAATCCACAAAAATAGGGACTGAATAGATATCATGATGACACTAAACTCCTATCTCTCAATAGTAACTCTGAACGTGAATGGGCTTAATGACCCCATCAAAATGCGCAGGGTGTCGACTGGATAAAAAAGCAGGACCCATCATTTGCTGTCTACAAAAGACTCATGTTAGACAGAAGGACACTTACAGCCTGAAAATAAAGGTTGGAGAACCATTTACCATTCAAATGGTCCTCAAAAGAAAGCAGGGGTAGCCATCCTTATATCAGATAAACTAAAATTTACCCCGAAGACTGTAGTGAGAGATGAAGAGGGACACTATCTCATACTTAAAGGATCTATCCAACAAGAGGACTTAACAATCCTCAATATATATGCCCCAAATGTGGGAGCTGCCAAATATTTAAACCAATTAATAACCAAAGTGAAGGAATACTTAGATAATAATACACTTATACTTGGTGACTTCAATCTAGCGCTTTCTACCCTCGATAGGTCTTCTAAGCACAACATCTCCAAAGAAACGAGGGCTTTAAATGATACACTGGACCAGATGGATTTCACAGATATTTACAGAACTTTACATCCAAACTCAACTGAATACACATTCTTCTCAAGTGCACATGAAACTTTCTCCAGAATAGACCACATACTGGGTCACAAATCGGGTCTGAACCGATACCAAAAGATTGGGATCGTCCCCTGCATATTCTCAGACCATAATGCCTTGAAATTAGAACTAAATCATAACAAGAAGTTTGGGGGGGCGGGGAGGAGCACGATGGCGGAAGAGTAGGGTCTCCAAATCACCTGTCTCCACCAAATTATCTAGAAAACCTTCAAATTATCCTGAAAATCTATCAATTCGGCCTGAGATTTAAAGAGAGACCAGCTGGAATGCTACAGTGAGAGGAGTTCGCGCATCTATCAAGGTAGGAAGACGAAAAAGAAATAAAGAAACAAAGGCCTCCAAGGGGGAGGGGCCCCGCGAGGAGCCGGGCTGAGGCCGGGGCGAGTGTCCCCAGGACAGGAGAGCCCCGTCCCGGAGGAGCAGGAGCTGCACCGACCTTCCCGGGCGGAAAGGGGCTCGCAGGGAGTTGGAGCAGGACCCAGGAGGGCGAGGATGCCCTCCGGCTCCCTGGGACAGTAACAGAGCAACTGCGCGCCCAGGAGAGTGCGCCGAGCTCCCTAAGGGCTGCAGCGCGCACGGCGGGACCCGGAGCAGCTCGGAGGGGCTCGGGCGGCGGCTCCGCGGAGGGAGCTGCGCGGCCCCGGGAGCAGCTCGGAAGGGCTCGGGCAGAGGAAGAGGCTCCGTGCGGAGGGGGCTGCGCGGTTCCAGGAGGGGCTCGGGCGGCAGCTCCGCGGAGGGGGTTGCGCGGCCCGGGAGCGCGAATCCAACAGCGCAGGCTCCGGAGCACAGGGCGCCGGGACACAGCCCAGGATCCGGCCTCCCCCGGGACAGGCAGAGGCCGGGAGGGCCCAGGACAGCGAGGACGCTCCTGCCCCAGCTGAGCACATCAGCGGCCCCGCCCCAGAGCCTCCAGGCCCTGCAGAGTTCCTTTTTTTTTTTTTTTTTAATTTATTTTTTATTGGTGTTCAATTTACTACATACAGAATAACCCCCAGTGCCCGTCACCCATTCACTCCCACCCCCCGCCCTCCTCCCCTTCTACCACCCCTAGTTCGTTTCCCAGAGTTAGCAGTCTTTATGTTCTGTCTCCCTTTCTGATATTTCCCACACATTTCTTCCCCCTTCCCTTATATTCCCTTTCACTATTATTTATATTCCCCAAATGAATGAGAACATAGAATGTTTGTCCTTCTCCGACTGACTTACTTCACTCAGCATAATACCCTCCAGTTCCATCCACGTTGAAGCAAATGGTGGGTATTTGTCATTTCTAATAGCTGAGTAATATTCCATTGTATACATAAACCACATCTTCTTTATCCATTCATCTTTCGTTGGACACCGAGGCTCCTTCCACAGTTTGGCTATCGTGGCCATTGCTGCTATAAACATCGGGGTGCAGGTGTCCTGGCGTTTCATTGCATTTGTATCTTTGGGGTAAATCCCCAACAGTGCAATTGCCGGGTCGTAGGGTATCTCTATTTTTAACTCTTTGAGGACCCTCAACAGTGTTTTCCAAAGTGGCTGTACCACACTTTGCATTCCCACCAACAGTGCAAGAGGGTTTCCACTTCCCCACATCCTCTCCAACATTTGTTCTTTCCTGTCTTGTTATTTTTTACCATTCTCACTGGTGTGAGGTGGTATCTCATTGTGTTTTGATTTGTATTTCCCTGATGGCAACTGATGCAGAGCATTTTCTCATGTGCTTGTTGGCCATGTCTATGTCTTCCTCTGTGAGATTTCTATTCATGTCTTTTGCCCATTTCATGATTGGATTGTTTGTTTCTTTGGTGTTGAGTTTAATAAGTTCTTTATAGATCTTGGAAACTAGCCCTTTATCTGATATGTCATTTGCAAATATCTTCTCCCATTCTGTAGGTTGTCTTTGAGTTTTGTTGACTGTATCCTTTGCTGTGCAAAAGCTTCTTATCTTGATGAAGTCCCAATAGTTCATTTTTGCTTTTGTTTCTTTTGCCTTCGTGGATGAAAAGAAGAAGTCAAACTCTCCCTCTTCGCCGATGACATGATACTCTACATAGAAAACCCAAAAGTCTCCACCCCAAGATTGCTAGAACTCATACAGCAATTCGGTAGCGTGGCAGGATACAAAATCAATGCCCAGAAATCAGTGGCATTTCTATACACTAACAATGAGACTGAAGAAAGAGAAATTAAGGAGTCAATCCCATTTACAATTGCACCCAAAAGCATAAGATACCTAGGAATAAACCTAACCAAAGATGTAAAGGATCTATACCCTAAAAACTACAGAACACTTCTGAAAGAAATTGAGGAAGACACAAAGAGATGGAAAAATATTCCATGCTCATGGATCAGCAGAATTAATATTGTGAAAATGACAATGTTACCCAGGGCAATATATATATATATATATATATATATATATATATATATATATATATATATATTAAAAAGATTCATGGAAACTAATGAGAATGAAGATACAACCGTTCAAAATCTCTGGGATGCAGCAAAAGCAGTCCTGAGGGGGAA
The DNA here is from genome assembly GCF_003254725.2 of Canis lupus dingo. NCBI lineage: Eukaryota > Metazoa > Chordata > Mammalia > Carnivora > Canidae > Canis > Canis lupus. Next base: position 9,541,026 of record NC_064248.1, on the reverse strand, counting down.
ATACATCGCAATACAAGCATCCATTCAAAAACTGGAAAGAACTCAAATACAAAAGCTAACCTTGCACTTAAAGGAGCTGGAGAAAAAAGCAGCAGATGGACCCTACGCCCAGCAGAAGAAGAGAGCTAATTAAAATTCGAGCAGAACTCAACGAAATCGAGACCAGAAGAACTGTGGAACACATCAACAGAACCAGGAGTTGGTTCTTTGAAAGAATTAATAAGATAGATAAACCATTAGCCAGCCTTATTAAAAAGAAGAGAGAGAAGACTCAAATTAATAAAATCATGAATGAGAAAGGAGAGATCACTACCAACACCAAGGAAATACAAACGATTTTAAAAACATATTATGAACAGCTATACGCCAATAAATTAGGCAATCTAGAAGAAATGGACGCATTCCTGGAAAGCCACAAACTACCAAAACTGGAACAGGAAGAAATAGAAAACCTGAACAGACCAATAACCAGGGAGGAAATTGAAGCAGTCATCAAAAACCTCCCAAGACACAAAAGTCCAGGGCCAGATGTCTTCCCAGGAGAATTCTATCACACGTTTAAAGAAGAAATCGTACCTATTCTACTAAAGCTGTTTGGAAAGATAGAAAGAGATGGAGTGCTTCCAAATTCGTTCTATGAGGCCAGCATCACCTTAATTCCAAAACCAGACAAATATCCCACCAAAAAGGAGAATTATAGACCAATATCCCTGATGAACATGGATGCAAAAATTCTCAACAAGATACTAGCCAACAGGATCCAACAGTACAATAAGAAAATTATTCACCATGACCAAGTAGGATTTATCCCCGGGACACAAGGCTGGTTCAACACTCATAAAACAATCAATCTGATTCATCATATCAGCAAGAGGAAAACCAAGAACCATATGATCCTCTCATTAGATGCAGAGAAATCATTTGCAAAATACAGCATCCATTCCTGATCAAAACTCTTTAGAGTGTAGGGATAGAGGGAACTTTCCTCGACATCTTAAAATCCATCTAGGAAAAGCCCACAGCAAATATCTTTCTCAATGGGGAAGCACTGGGAGCCTTTCCCCTAAGATCAGGAACAAGACAGGGATGTCCACTCTCACCACTGCTATTCAACATAGTACTGGAAGTCCTAGCCTCAGCAATCAGGCAACAAAAAGACATTAAAGGCATTCAAATTGGCAAAGAAGAAGTCAAACTCTCCCTCTTCGCCGATGACATGATACTCTACAAAGAAAACCCAAAAGCCTCCACTCCAAGATTGCTAGAACTCATACAGCAAGTTGGTCCCGTGGCAGGATACAAAATCAATGCCCAGAAATCAATGGCATTTCTATACACTAACAATGAGACTGAAGAAAGAGAAATTAAGGAGTCAATCCCATTTACAATTGAACCCAAAAGCATAAGATACCTAGAAATAAACCTCACCAAAGGGGTAAAGGATCTATACCCTAAAAACTACAGAACACTTCTGAAAGAAATTGAGGAAGACACAAAGAGATGGAAAAATATTCCATACTCCTGGATTGGCAGAATTAATATTGCAAAATTGTCAATGTTACCCAGGGTAATTTACACGTTTAATGCAATCCCTATCAAAATACCATGGACTTTCTTCAGAGAGTTAGAACAAATTATTTTAAGATTTGTGTGGAATCAGAAAAGACCCCGAATAGCCAGGGGAATTTTAAAAAAGAAAACCATATCTGGGGGCATCACAATGCCAGATTTCAGGTTGTACTACAAAGTTGTGGTCATCAAGACAGTGTGGTACTGGCACAAAAACAGACACATAGACAATGGAACAGAATAGAGAACCCAGAAGTGGACCCTGAACTTTATGGGCAACTAATATTCGATAAAGGAGGAAAGACTATCCATTGGAAGAAAGACAGTCTCTTCAATAAATGGTGCTGGGAAAATTGGACATCCACTTGCAGAAGAATGAAACCAGACGACTCTCTTTCACCATACACAAAGACAAACTCAAAATGGATGAAAGATCTAAATGTGAGACAAGATTCCATCAAAATCCTAGAGGAGAACACAGGCAACATCCTTTTTGAACTCGGCCACAGTAACCTTGCAAGATACATCCACGAAGGCAAAAGAAACAAAAGCAAAAATGAACTATTGGGACTTCATCAAGATAAGAAGCTTTTGCACAGCAAAGGATATCAACAAAACTAAAAGACAACCTACAGAATGGGAGAAGATATTTGCAAATGATGTATCAGATAAAGGGTTAGTTTCCAAGATCTATAAAGAACTTCTTAAACTCAACACCAAAGAAACAAACAATCCAATCATGAAATGGGCAAAAGACATGAAGAGAAATCTCACAGAGGAAGACATAGACATGGCCAACATGCACATGAGAAAATGCTCTGCAGCACTAGCCATCAGGGAAATACAACTCAAAACCACGATGAGATATCACCTCACACCAGTCAGAATGGGGAAAATTAACAAGGCAGGAAACCACAAATGTTGGAGAGGATGTGGAGAAAAGGGAACCCTCTTACACTGTTGGTGGGAATGTGAACTGGTGCAGCCACTCTGGAAAACTGTGTGGAGGTTCCTCAAAGAGCTAAAATTAGACCTGCCCTACAACCCAGCAATTGCACTGTTGGGGATTTACCCCAATGATTCAGATGCAATGAAACGCCAGGACACCTGCACCCCGATGTTTCTAGCAGCAATGTCCACAATAGCAAACTGTGGAAGGAGCCTCGGTGTCCAACGAAAGATGAATGGATAAAGAAGATGTGGTTTATGTATACAATGGAGTATTACTCAGCCATTAGAAACGACAAATACCCACCATTTGCTTCAACGTGGATGGAACTGGAGGGTATTATGCTGAGTGAAGTAAGTCAATCGGAGAAGGACAAACAGTGTATGTTCTCACTCATTTGGGGAATATAAATAATAGTGAAAGGGAATATGAGGGAAGGGAGAAGAAATGTGTGGGAAATATCAGAAAGGGAGACAGAGCATATAGACTGCTAAGTCTGGGAAATGAACTAGGGGTGGTGCAAGGGGAGGAGGGCGGGGGTGGGGGTGAGTGGGTGTTGGGCACTGAGGGGGACACTTGACGGGATGAGCACTGGGTGTTATTCTGTATGTTGGTAAATTGAACACCAATAAAAATTATTTTATTAAAAAAAAAGATAGAAAGAGATGGAGTACTTCCAAATTCGTTCTATGAGGCCAGCATCACCTTAATTCCAAAACCAGACAAAGACCCCACCAAAAAGGAGAATTATAGACCAATATCCCTGATGAACATGGATGCAAAAATTCTCAACAAGATACTAGCCAACAGGATCCAACAGTACAATAAGAAAATTATTCACCATGACCAAGTAGGATTTATCCCCGGGACACAAGGCTGGTTCAACACTCATAAAACAATCAATCTGATTCATCATATCAGCAAGAGGAAAACCAAGAGCCATATGATCCTCTCATTAGATGCAGAGAAAGCATTTGACAAAATACAACATCCATTCCTGATCAAAACTCTTCAGAGTGTAGGGATAGAGGGAACTTTCCTCGACATCTTAAAATCCATCTATGAAAAGCCCACAGCAAATATCATTCTCAATGGGGAAGCACTGAGAGCCTTTCCCCTAAGATCAGGAACAAGATGTCCACTCTCACCACTGCTATTCACCAATAAAAAATAAATTTATTATTTATTAAGTAAGCAGGACCCATCTATTTGCTGTCTACAAAAGACTCATTTTAGACAGAAGGACACTTACAGCCTGAAAATAAAAGGTTGGAGAACCATTTACCATTCAAATGGTCTTCAAAAAAAAAGCAGGGGTAGCCATCCTTATATCAGATAAACTAAAATTTACCCCGAAGACTGTAGTGAGAGATGAAGAGGGACACTATATCATACTTAAAGGATCTATCCAACAAGAGGACTTAACAATCCTCAATATATATGCCCTGAATGTGGGAGCTGCCAAATATATCAATCAATTAATAACCAAAATTAAGACATACTTAGATAATAATACACTTATACTTGGTGACTTCAATCTAGCGCTTTCTACACTCAATAGGTCTTCTAAACACAACATCTCCAAAGAAACGAGAGCTTTAAATGATACACTGAACCAGATGGATTTCACAGATATCTACAGAACTCTACATCCAAACTCAACTGAATACACATTCTTCTCAAGTGCACATGAAACTTTCTCCAGAATAGACCACATACTGGGTCACAAATCAGGTCTTAACCGATCCCAAAAGATTGGGATTGTCCCCTGCATATTCTCAGACCATAATGCCTTGAAATTAGAACTAAATCACAACAAGAAGTTTGGAAGGACTTCAAACACATGGAGGTTAAGGACCATCCTGCTAAAAGATGAAAGGGTCAACCAGGAAATTAGAGAAGAATTAAAAAGATTCATGGAAACTAATGAGAATGAAGATACAACTGTTCAAAATCTTTGGGATGCAGCAAAAGCAGTCCTGAGGGGGAAATACATCGCAATACAAGCATCCATTCAAAAACTGGAAAGAACTCAAATACAAAAGCTAACCTTATACCTAAAGGAGCAGAGGAAAAAACAGCAAATAGATCCTATACCCAGCAGAAGAAGAGAGTTAATAAAGATTCGAGCAGAACTCAACGAAATCGAGACCAGAACTGTGGAACAGATCAACAAAACCAGGAGTTGGATCTTTGAAAGAATTAATAAGATAGATAAACCATTAGCCAGCCTTATTAAAAAGAAGAGAGAGAAGACTCAATAAATTTGAATGTATTTTCCCTCATTGATTTCTTGCATAATATTGATTTCTTAAAATATTGTATGCAAATAAAGTGTGTAATTTATATATGATTACTGAGAATTTGGCAATTTGCCCATAGGTGGAATGCCTCACTTGCCTCTCTGATATCAGCAGGCCTTCCTGGAAGTCCCAACTAAATTTTCTTAATCATTGTGTTGGCAACAGAGAATGTGCTCTCCTAAATCCTGTTTGGTTCATTTTGGGATTTAACTTTTCTTGACCTACAAGATATCTTTCTACTTGGGAACTGTTTTGACACAAATTTTGCCCACTAGGGGATGGAGGACAAGTGGGCTCTCATCCTGGTGTTTCTTTAGATCCTACAGGGCTAGGGAAAACTAAGGTGTGGTGGTCCTTCTCCCTACCTTGTGTTTACACAGCTGGACAGACTTGCAGATTCAATTAGAATCGAGGAAATGAGGAAAGCCAGGTGACTCAGTGGTTGAGAGTCTGCCTTTGGCTCAGGGTGTGATCCTGAAGTCCTGGGATTGAGTCCCCCATCAGGCTTCCTGCATGGAGCCTGCTTCTCCCTCTGCCTAAGTCTCTGCCTCTGTGTGTGTGTGTGTGTGTGTGTGTGTGTGTGTGTGTGTGTATGTGTGTGTGTGTGTATAAATAAATAAAATAAGTAAATAAATAAAATCTTAAAAAAAATAGAATCCAGGAAATGAATTCTCTAAACATTTACGTCCTCAGTGTCTCCTCACAGAGCATGTGGTAAAAAGAGCCATTTACACATAATCCATAAAAAGAAAAAGGTCAGTAGTCCAACTTCAGCAAACTCCCAACTTTTTGATTATGTATCAGTTAAAACTTGGACTCACATCTCCTCCTTCTGCTGAAAGAGACTACATTGCATAATTTGGAGTTACTCTATAACTGTTGTCCTCTCTTGCCATGAGTTGAACTGTTTATGAGTTCATATTGAATGAATAATTCTAAAGTGCCCGTGAGGGTCAGGTATCTGGTTGGGCAAAGTCACCAGATAGACCAGATACCCTTACCTTATAGCAGGTGTTGATTTATAACCCAATAGTCGTGTGGTTATTTGTTTAGTGTCTCTCATCCCTTTAGAGCATCAGGTTCATTAGGCAGATATTTTGACTTTTTAATATTAGTGCTAGGCCCATGGACAAAATGCAGCAGGTGTAGAGCCCAACTAACATCTAGGGACAATGGGAGAGGGGCCTACTCCTCCAGTTTTTGGAATGTCCATGGATTAGTCAGTTACTTCACCACTCCCACACCAACCACAGGACCCAGTCACCAAAACTTAGATACCACCTGGTAATCCAAAATTGACAAACTCAAGTATGACCTTACTGAGAAGAATGAGGGCTTGACAGCTTAGGAACAGACAGAGAGTCTTGGTTTCATTTTCACAACCTGAGATTGGGACCTGTGAAATTTGGATATCATGCACAAATATTTCCATCCCAGAGCGACACTGACTCCCCAACTGTGAGCAGTTCTCTCTTGGCCAGTAAAAAATCAGGCCCAGCTTCTGAGAAGATGTGCCAGATGGGCTCAGGATATAAAGGGATGGGAATATTAGATGGCCCAGACTCCTTTCCTCCCTGAGTTTCTGACTGCCTGTCCACCAACACTGGTATCTGAGCCTAAGACTTCCCTGAGCATATTTGAGGTTCAGTTTTACACAATAGCGAAGGAGACTGAAAAGCATATAAATCCTTCCCTGTGCAGGAAGATGCATAGTTACTTTTCCTTGGCTATACTATAATTATGTTAGATTCCTCTATCTTCAACCTGAATGATGTCTGAGTCTTAACTGTATTTTTACCCCCACAAAATTAGAGTTTGGAAAGTACATGATGAGCATATTTGTACAGGAAGGAGTAGATCAGAGCCACAGAGCATGAGGGGTAGTCCCCAATGCTCACTGTCTTCCTTAACACATTCTGCACAGCTCTGAGAATGGGAATCTTGTCATGTCAGGTGTCCCCTGCCGGGGAAGGATGGGGCACAAAGCTCATGCTTCTATTATTTTCCCCTACAGACAAGACCATCTGCATTGGTCCGGTGCTGGCTACATTTTGGTCCCCAGCAATGGCTAGGATATCACTGTTGGGACAGATTCCAAGCAGCTAGAGCAGGACCTGAGGTGAATAGGGCAGGAGGATACTCATATTAGGCTTAGTTAGGAAATTGTCATAGTGGAGCATGGGTTTTGGAGGAGGATGAAGGCATGTTAGTTTCCACAGAGATTTGATTTCCAAGTAAAATAAGAAAGGCTTTGTGTTTACGTGAGAGACATAAGTGGTTTCTGTTATCCAATGACAGGAATCTGTCCTTGTTTGCATGTATTCTGTGTACCTCTCTGCTGGGGAACTTAGGGAGGCAGATCCCATCCAACGATATTCTTACTATCACCTCTATTGGCAATCTGCCTTCCCTGCTGAGATGAGGCAGAGTTCTTTGTTGTGGGAGACCCACAAGGAAACCCCTGTTCAGGTCACCATGAAGGTCTTGAACAGAAACTTAACCAGTTTGCTTTTGTAGTCTTCAGTCTCAATATTCTATAGTGACACTTATCATGGAAGGGCTCTGCTGTTGCAAAGCGCAGAGGACTCTTCAGTCTCACTTTATGTTCATTTATTTGCAATAGGTTCCTGTGATCAATGGCTGATGGAAAGCCCATTGCAGTCAATAAGTCTCAGTCTTTACATCTGTAACATGGAATAGCATGACCCTATTGAATGGTGGCCAGTGAAGACCCCAAAAGGGGGCAGAAGTATTTCAGAATTCCTGGGATTTGTTCCCCTACTTTTCCTAGGATTGTCTTCCAGCTTTCTATGTCTATGCATTGTTGGTACTAAGGATTGGAGGCCCTTCTCTGGGACACCTCCATTGTCCCAGAGATTCCAGAGGTATGCCACATAATCCACAGTTTCTCAGGCCATACAGACACAGAACATGGGTCTGAGTGATGATAATGAGCAGGGGTAATTTCCAGATGCTATGTTCTCAGATCTCTCCCATCAGGTATGTGGGATGGTCACCAAAAATTCACCCAGAAAGGACCTAGAGGAAGCCCAATCATTGCACCTCTACCAACTCAACCTCACCAACCTTCACAATAATAGAACTGGGGCATAGGGGATAGAAATCCCCAGAGGACAAAGCGGTTATATGTGTTCAAGGAGGTTGCTGAAGAAAGACTCCAATAGAGGGGAATATGTCAGAGCTGGATTTGAAGGATGGGTAAGAGCTTTCTAGGGAGCCCAGTGGCATTTGTAGTCAGAGGAACCCACATGGGTAGAGATGTGCAGACTTAGCTTGCTTGAAGGATTTCATGTATTTAAAAATAAAGGAAGCCATGGTGACAAGGGCAAGTGAGGGATTTAAGTACGGTGACTTTACCTGCGTTTTTGTAACCTTTGAGATTACCGATAACACTGATTGAGTTGTTTATTGATTTTGGACAGAATATGATCTCAAAGGTCAATCTGGGAGTGTGTCCATGATGCTTTGCCAACACTCATGGCTGGGGGAAAGGGCCCTGCTACTGGCTCCAGCTCCAGTCCTGCCCCATTTTCAGTATACACATTCCAGCCTCACGGAATCATTGCTATGGGAAGGGAAGCCGCACACACGCAGGTCATCAAAGACTAGCCCACACTGCTGAACAAAAGTAGAGGAGACTCACAGAGAGAAAGTGGCCATGGACCTGATCCCAAGCTTTTCCACAGAAACCTGGCTTCTTCTGGCCACCAGCCTGGTGCTGTTCTACCTGTAAGTAACTACCCAGGTTCATCATCCCCGGAACCTTCAATTTGTGTTGCTAATCAGCATCCACTCCCTTTTTCTTGTCTGTTTTGAGGATCAAGGAATTGAGAAAGAAGTTGCTTAAGTGTTGAGTACTTCAAACATGCTGTGAACACCTAAAAGATTATTATTGACCTCACCAGATCTACTGAAGTATACCTACCACACCGCAACTCCAATTCCTGTAGCTAGGAGGGTTTGAGTGACAGTAGTTCTTCTGGGGGCGATCTTCTGATGGACCACCAGTTGGGACCTAGACTAATTAAGCAGAATTCAAGAGAGGCAGAATAAAATCAACAGGCCCCAATACCCTGGAGTCCTCATCCCTTTCTAAGCTATGGGGATTTTGGAGGCCGAGGGAGTGGCTTGAGTCATTGGCTCATTACCTTCACCTTCTGGTCTGTGCCTTCCACAGGATATGTATTGGATTGGGCCTGTATCACTAGGTGGCTCCTGCTCCCCCCACTCTCTACCGCCAGGCATTATGAATACAAGGCACTTGATGCACCCTGACAACCGAGGGGGTGCTAGAGATGCTTTTTTCCCCTCTTCTGACTGAGCTCTTCCCTCTTTCCTGCACCCCTCTACTGGCCATCCCTCACCCTGTACTGTGCAGAACTCCTTACCCCTAAATCAACATCCTTAGAGCTGAGGAGACGTGGTAGAAATCTTTCAAAATTTATTCATTTCACCTTTTCCTTCCACTCTCTGGAATGGTTAGCATCAGGATAGAGATTTTTTCCCTCTACCCCTCAATATGAATCTGCCAGCAGCCAAGAGGCAGAGCCCTGAAAGCCAATTTGGCTTTAAACTATGCTTTTGCCTTTATATTACAGTACTGGAGGAGGAATTGAAACATCTGGCAGAGGAATTCCTTTCAGTGATGGGATTCCCACCATCGTGGAGCAGTTTGGGAAAGGATTGAGTTTTACAACATGGATAGGGACAGACCCTCCATGTCATATTTGACCTCTGCCTCAATTTCACTTTCTTTAAGAGGAGGAAATCATGAGATATGAACATAGAACATGGAACATAGAACATTTTCATTTTCTAAGAGAAAGGTTAGAATGCTAGGTAGTGTGGCAAGACATTTTCTGTATGATGACATTTAAATTGAATAGGTAGTGTTTAATTTCACTCTACTTAAAATAGGGTTGGGGTTTTTTTTTTTTTTTGCTGAGATAAAAGTCTTTCCTGTATGCTTTTTCCTACCAATAAAAGAGGGCTGTTGGTTCAGCCTTTGTGACTATAAAGGTGCATAAATAGCTTATGTCTTCTAGAGTAATATGAATTTAGTGTACACATGCATACTTCCATGATATAGGTTGTATGTGTCTCAAATGCATGTGCCCACTTGTTGTTTTAAGGATCTCACTACTCACTACAGATGAGTAGTGAGACAGAGCCTGAACTGATGTGAGAGGCATCCAGGTAGAACTGGGGATGGAGCGGGAGAATATTCCTCCCTCAGAACAGACCTCCCAGAAATACTCCTCTGTCCTGGTCCCACAGGAGATCATCATGGGACCATAAGGTTAGCATCTCGTCTGCTTGAAGCGAGGGAACAAGAACACACCATGTAAGTTCCAGTGTGTCATCTGGCAGTGGGGCTGTCACTGGATACTGTCACCACCAGGCAAACACTGTATACTAAGACACTGGTGTAACCAAGACTCAGTAGCTGTAGACAGTGCCCTCTGCAGGCATGGAATGCAAAAACTTTTTTTTTTTTTTTTTTTTGGTAAATTTATTTTTTATTGGTGTTCAATTTGCCGACATATAGAGTAACACCCAGTGCTCATCCCATCAAGTGCCCCCCTCAGTGCCCGTCACCCAGTCACCCCCACCACCCGCCCTCCTCCCCTTCCACCACCCCTAGTTCGTTTCCCAGAGTTAGCAGTCTCTCATCAAAAACAATTTTTAAAATGGCTTCATTGTTAGGCCCTTCATTTGTACCAGCAGCTGCATGACTCTACCAAGAAGAGGGAGGCTGGAGAGAATCAGAAAAATTCACTCAGCCCCCTGCCTGCCTTCTTATGGAGCCATGTGGCTTTAGACAGTACACAAGATCTTTCCTTGGGACCAGTGTTCCTGACTATCCCTCACTTGCTTGGCCTCACTTGGGAGTTCATGGAGCACAGTGAATGTTCAGAAACAGGACTTGATTTAGAGTGGTGGTGATGACAAGAAGAGAATGGAGGTGGGACCAACTAAGACTACCCTGGCTTCTACAATTGGTGCTGATGAGTCCAGCTGTACTAGAGGAAGGATCCAAACACTCAGTCGGGCACAGCTGAGGTACATCCACTGGTCCCTCAAATACTGGTCATTTTGTGCAATTTTGTGAGTTTGTTTACATTTTATATGATTTGCTGGTTTTGTAGGGACTATTTTGAACATTTACTGTCTTAAGGTTAGTCCCCAGAGATGAGGAGACAGGGTCTTCATTCCAATCTATGGAACATTTTATCATTACTCATTTTTGTTGCATAACATGTATTCTGCTGTCAACTGGAGGTGTCTGGACTTTGGAAGGTCTCATATCAGATAGCACCTGCAGGGCATGTACCATCTCTACCCAACATCATTTCCCACTGTACTTTCCTTATTTGCCTCTTCTGGGTTAACCTTGTAGGCCTAGCAGGTTCGTGGGTAAAATGGTTTCTGGCAGCTCCTATCCTCAGCCTTTCTTCTTCCTCCGCCCTGCCATCCCTCAGCAAACCTAAGTGGAAGGGTTCTAAGTATCTAGAACCCCCAGTTGTGGGATTCTACACATGACACATGAAAGATGATTGTAGGCAAGCCTGTCATAGGGAGCATCAACCGTAATGGGTTTCTCAGACAGTGGAAGCACAGAGCCAGTAAACTAACTGCTTTGTGAGTAACCATCTTGAAGAGAAAATGAGTGTACCTTGCAGTGTGCTGATCAGGTGAGTATCACAGGTTGAAGGACCAGATGCCACGATGGGAAGAATGGTCTGGAAGTGGATTGTTTTCTTACTGATTCTTGTATATGGAGTCATTTGGGGCACATATAGGCCAGTCTGTCTTCTCTGCAGCTCAAGAGAACCAGACTGCTCCACAACAGAGACTTGGGTGGAGCTGAGATTTCACTGTTAGCAAAGCTGTCTTTTTTCTATGGGACAATGGAGTTTGGACATAATTTTTATTATACAAACATAAGAGCACTGTAGTTGCTCAAGGCCTCTCTCTCTGAAGACAGATTTAAGAAGACGCATATTCAGAACCATCACAGAGCCTATAGTGAAGGAAAAACACAAAGATCTCTGAGCAAACTGTATGAGTATTTTCATGGTCCGCTCTCAGAACCTCTCAGCTCTTGAGTAGATGCAATTAAGCAAAATCTCATCACTTAGAATAGAGAATCACATTTCCTCTTTCCACCTAGAATGAGAATCTCCAAAATCATGGAAGAGTCATTTATTAAATAGGCATAACTGAATTTCCTGGAAGAAATCAGCATGAATCTTTCAGGAGCACTCAAGGGTGGAATATTTATCAAATATTCATTCTAGGATTGAGACCACGACATTTTCAGCTACTCTTAGCTAATCATTATTACGTTTTGACAGTCTCACATTATTACGGTTTGACAGTCTCGTTTTGACAGACTGGAAAGGAGATGATCAACATCATCATCAGATGATGATGAGCAAATGCAATTATTGCTGTTGGAATTGTTGTTATCATTTCTTGCCGATTGTTACCTCCTCCCTCCCTTGACTATTCCACTTCTGTGTCATTGACTGGCCAGCCCCAGCACCTATTCCACCATCCCTGTGACCTGGCTTTCTCTTTGGCTTTATAGCTATGGGACCTACACGCATGGACTTTTTAAGAAGCTGGGAATTCCTGGGCCAACACCTCTGCCTTTTTTGGGAACTGTTCTTGGCTACCGTAATGTGAGTATTGTTTGAGCTATGACTTTTGCTTCTGTCAGTTGCAAATCCCACTTTAATTCCATAATAAAAATGCTCCTTCTCACGAGGAAATCTTCGATTTCTGACTTTCCAGAAATGGTGTCAAGTCTACCCCAGAGCTCTATTGTCTGTTATTACGAGCCTCAGGGTTTGCCTCAGTGGGCAGCCCAGCTCTCTGACTAATTCAGCATGGAACTTGATGCTTTAGCTTATGAGCATTATGAAGAGGCTTTTGTTTTGTTTTTGGAAGGTGTGGATTCCCAGGAAGGCATCATCATATTGGTATTAGGAGAAGAGAACCAAGGGTGTCCGTGCTAGTGGTCCAGTGAGCTATGTATGCTAGAATCAGACTTTTTTGTTCTTGCACAAGCCCTGGATAGCCCTTTCCATTTCCTGGATGGTTCTCGAACTTCAGATTATTGGGCAGCCCCAGATTCACCACTGGGGAATTTGCACATACTTGAATTCTCTCACGAACTGACCAACCCCCTGCAGCTATTTGCATGCATCTAATTCTCCCTTTGCTAACAGTGAAATCTCAGCTTTACTTCTCTACCTTCAAAAGAGACACCCTATGTGTGAGTTCAGCAGGGAGGGAGTTTAACTGAGGTGAGATGCTGTTTCTCTATTGACTTCAGGTTTTAACCTTTAAAGGTCTTGTGTGTTTTCCTACAAAGCAAGAACCACCCATATATCCCTAGAAAAAAGATACTTTGACAAAATTATTAAGAAATTAATGTAACTGGTTAGGCCTGGGTGGGTGACTCAGTTGGTTAAGCATCAGACCTTTGATTTCAGCTCAGGTCATGATCTCAGGGTCATGGGATGGAGCCCAGCATCTGAGTCTGCTTCAGATTCTCTCTCTTCCTCTCCCTTTGCTTCTTCCCTGCACCCCCCACCCTGCTTGTGCTCTCTCTCTTTCTTTTTTGAAATAAATCAATAAAATCTTTAAGAAAAAAGAAATTAATGTAATTGAATGGAATATACTAGTGACACACAGACTGATGTTGGTAGAGTGGTTGTGGGTAATCCAGCTTTGATGCCTTGTCTGAAGCCTAGCCTCTGGACAGGGGTTAGAAGATCACATAGAGGAAGTTGGCAGTCTCACCTGCAAGCTGCTCTCTGCTGTGGAGTTCCTTTCCCACAGATCTGAGGCTTGTTCCTCTGATTCCACTTTGTTGCGCGCTCTGTGGCAACACGATTAGGGTCCTGGGGGTAAGGAGATGAGGAAAATAAAAGTAAAGAGATGGGGACAGGAGGGACACAGTGGATGATGTCCAAGCAGTGTCAGCTTTATTCAAGGTTCTTACAGTATTATATAGCACAAGCAGAACAAAGATAAAGGAATACCTACATGCATGACAGACCCTACTGACACAGGAGGGTCCTAGTTAATAGATAAACATGCTATTCTAGGTGCATACGCTTTCAAAAGGACAATAGATATGATTGACAGACAAGTAAGAATAGCACAGACCCCTATTTAACTTTACCACCAGGCTAGAACACATTATATCAATTGTATTATGTGGGTGATCACGTAAAAGCGATCTCCGGAAACCATTGCTCAAGTCCCTTCTCAAGCGTCAACCAACCATTTACCCTTTGGGCTCCCGAGCCTTATGAGTAAATGAGGGACGCAAGTCCGAGATTGGTTTGGTTTAGTAACTCTAGCTAGTCTGTGGCCGTCCACATTTCCCCCTTTTTTGTTTTAAGATTAAGGAAATGTAATTGAGCATCCGTATTGAATCTGTGCCGTCTTGCCTTGGCCTGAATCACACACCATGCAAAAAGTAGATCATAATAGTAAATATGATTATAAACATCCAGAATGAATATTTTAATAGGTTGTCTGGATTAAATCCGTGCAGGCCATCCAAGATATGAGCCACCATTTTAGCTGGGTTTGTCATACTTATCTGAGAATAACTGATAACGGAGATTTCCCTTTGCAACGCCAACAAATCAAGACTTATATTACTATGAAACCATATTCCTTGTAGATGTTTTTTAACTTCTCCCCATGTTACATTAGTGGCTTTCATAGGGGTGACACATATATGCTGAAACCCGCCATGGCAAACCAGAGACATCTGGGTTTTCAACAGGGATAGTTGATTTCCCAGAAATTCCACTGCTTCTTTGAGCCCATCAAGACAACTGAGAATTTTTTTATCTATACGCTCCTGAGTAGACAGCGCATAAGAGACGTTTTTTGCTAAGTTGTTAACGTATTGTGCTGTCTGTACACCCTGGGGTAAGGCCACAGAGGCTGCAGCTGCAGTAGCTATAAGAGCAACCAATGCAGCAATATGGGCTAGCAATAGCCCAAGGAAGCGTTTCAATCTTTTCAATTGTAGCTGCATTCCCACAGCAAACTGATAACCATAATTAGCATACCAAGGGCCTTCAGTCTCAACAGGCAATAGTAAATAAGGAGGTTGCATAGTCAAAAAGATAGTGACAGGACCTGTTTGAGGTGAGGGCAAGTGCACAGGCAAACAATTGGTTAATACACAATTTTTACATCCTAGTTCAAATAATATATCAGTTCCATTATTTTGTATAAAGGAAAAATTTGCCGTCCCATATCCTACCACCAACAGGAAAGGCTTAGGGACAGAGGCCCGTATAGTAAGTTTGAAGTCCTTTGTGTTCGTGTAGCCACTCTTAGCTGTCTGCATCTTGGCTGGTCCCATGGCGGCTACCAATTTCCAGAGTTCTGTGTGGTACATTTCTCCGACGGTAGAAAAAAACCCTCCGGTTATAGTCACATTATGCATTGGTCGACCAGATGGATATGCAATATAGTGCAGAGGCTCCTTTCTTGTCATTCTTGACCAGTCCGTGATAGAAAATTCAGGGATGCCATGAGGAGAGATGACCAAAGGTGTCTTCTGAAGGCACTCCATCCAAATAGGACCTGGAATAGCATGGGTTAAGTTTTGAGGACAATTGGGATACCTGGGAGGGCACATAGCTTGTTGGGGGTCACTGGGAGGGGTGTCACCAGTGACCTTATAGACTGTCCACCTTTCTAACATTATGTTAAGTCGGGATGGAGGGTTTTCGTTTTTTGTTTTTTTTTTTTCCCATTTTTGAAAGATATGTCACTATGTGAGGCTGAACTATGTCACTATGTGAGGCTGAACTACCAAGCAACCATTAACTGGTTCTTGGTCATATAGTGGTAATTAAAAGCACATGGGTACCTGAGCTGCCAGGACCGTCCAATTAATAGAATGATTTGCTACTTCCATGCCATCAGAACTACTTCCTCCAAAATATTCTGTCATATTGGTGTGTATTTGGGGAGTAGGATCATCCCAAGTAACTGGCCTTACAGTAGGTGGGTCAGGTAGATAGGCCCAATATACAGCCGTGTCACCAACAGGAGGGGTTGTAATAGCTAATACAATAAGAAGGATAGTAAGTAAGGACTCATTAGGCTGTGTCTGTTCAGCCAGACTTATCGCTTGATTGATCAGTTCCCTTATCCAGGCCCAACGGTACGACGGGAGACGTCTCCTTCTTTTTTGTTGGCGAGTTATGGTCAGGTTGGCTAGTCTCCGGCGTAGGGGTGAGGAGTCGACACCATCGTTCCAGGAGCCATTGCGGGGTGTCCTCATCCTGGGGAAAAATACAGATAAACCCACACCCCTTGCGAAGGACAGGGTCGGGGCCCTTCCAAATGCCAGTCAGTGGATCTTTCCACCTATCGTAAGGGAGAGGAGAAAAATCTGGATGCCAAAATCGTTCAGCTGCTGTTCGTCCTATATCATCAACATTCAAAAAATTTAAAACATAAAGAGTTAGAGTTAAATGCATATGGGGAGAGTATTTCACTGTAGTATCTCCCCCTCTTTTAATTTTTTAAGGTAAGATTTGAGAGTGCTGTTAGCTCTTTTAACTATGACTTGACCTTGTGAGTTGTAGGGAATTCCTGTAGAGTGCTTAATTTGAAAGGTAGCACAAAGGTTCTGGAAGGCTTTGGAGCTATAAGCTGAGCCATTATCAGTTTTTATGGCCTTAGGGGTTCCCATTTGGGAGAAGGCTGAAAATAAATGATTTTAAACATCAGTAAAGGCTTCTCCAGAATGTGCAGTAGTGTGGATATACCCAGAAAAAGTATCAGTAGAGACATGTATATATTTTAAGCGGCCGAAAGCAGGAAAGAGGGTAACATCCATTTGCCAAAGATGATTAGGCATCAATCCCCTGGGATTAACTGAATAAGTAAGAACAGGATGGTGTATTGGACAGGCCGGACAGTTCTTTACTATCTGGTGGGCCTCTTCTTAGGTGATGCAAAACTGCTGACAAAGAGCTGAGGCATTTTGATGAAAATTAGCATGACTCTGTGTGGCCAATTGTTTGTTGTTTATGTTTGTTATATAAGTGTGAGTAATGGTGTAAGCAATGTGGTTGCCTTGAGAGGGGACCAGGCAGATTAGTATGGGCCCGTATATAGGATATAAAAATAGGAACTTTCCTGGCCCTTAATAATTGCTGAATACTAGAGAATAAGTGATATAATTCCTCATCATTTGTGAGTATATAAGCACGTGGCAAGGCTGGTACAGCTCGAGCCACATAGTGACTGTCAGTAAATAGATTGCATGGTTCAGGAAACATTTGCAAAGCCAGTTGGACAGCCTTTAGTTCAGCTCTTTGTACTTACTTAGTGGGATAATGACTTTGATAAGTTGTTTTAGCCTTAGAGGATTCCTTGTAGATTGTCTTATAGGATTCCTTGTAGATTCCAATGTGCCCTGTTTTATCAGCATCAACAAATATAGTGACGGCGTTAGCCAGAGGTTCTGTTGCTATAATAGCAGAACTGAGGACAGACGTGGTAGAAAGAAATTGCAAAAGTCTGTCTGCGGGAAGATGATATTTAAGTTGTCCTGGATAACAGGACAAGGCTATTTGCCAATTTAAATTCACACTAAATAAAGCTTGTACCTTATCTGTGGTTAATCAGTTTTGCCCATTGAGCCGCCATTGGGCTGTCAATGGCTCTGCCCAGATGGTCTCCATTTCTGTGGTTACAGCTGCCCCCGCATACCTGACTCTTTTTTGGACAAAACTGCTGCTCTTATCAAGAGCAGACCAACACACTTGACGGGATGAGCACTGGGTGTTATTCTGTATGTTGGCAAATTGAACACCAATAAAAAATTAATTTATTATTAAAAAAAAAAGAGCAGACCAACATATCAAGGAAACTTTTGAACAGAAAGCAGACTTTTAATCTTATACTCTTGTACTTTAAAATTCATTTACTTTGATATTAGTTTGTCCTGACCACATCTAAAATTTCTTTTTAAGGATTTTTCTTTATAACACTTTTACATCCTTTTTTGCATTTAGAATTTGTCCTAAGACATTTCTTTTCAGTCAGTCTCATTTGGGACAAAATTACTTTTTTTTTCCCTTGAACAAAAATATATTTCCATTCCTTACATTTTTCTTACATATCTCCTTTTTTACATACAGGGTTGCTTTTCTTTTTTTAAAATATTTTATTTATTCATAGAGACACACACACAGAGAGAGAGAGAGAGAGAAAGGCAGAGAGAGAAGCAGGCTCCATGCAGGGAGCCCAACGTGGGACTTGATCCCAGGTCTCCAGGATCACACCCCGGGCTGCAGGCAGTGCTAAACCACTGCGCCACCAGAGCTGCCCCCAGAGTTGCTTTTCTTGTCAGTCATCAGTCTTATTTTAGCAGAGTTTTTTCATTTTTAGGAACCTTAGTGTCCAGTGAAAACTAAGGAGTAACCGATTTTTGAACACCAGAATTCTTTAGACGGCAAATTTATGAAACAGTTAAGTACAAAGCATGTCCACCAACAGATTCAAATCAACGTTTTAGCACTTTTTCTGTTTGGAAAAGACCTAGATGTCCGATAAATTTAATTCCATTTATCATCAACTTGTGACTAAGGTTTCAGGTTACCAAGGACTTTGAAAGGTATCTTAACAATTACTTATGAAAACTTGGAAACAATTAACCATCAATTTAATCAATTTTTTTTTTACTAACAGATTGCAAAAAGATAACAGAGCTTATGTGACCTTCAGTAAACCTCAATAGAACAGAAGTTTTAGGTTTAGTAGTGATAATTTTCAAGACCTGTTTACTATGTTCCATCTGGATCCACTTAAAGTCAATCAATTTGCTCCCCATCCTCAATTTTTATCTGAGACACTGGTGGGGGAATCTGGAGGGGGCAGTATTAAGTAATTGGTGGTCTTTTTGCTATCCGTCTTCTAAACTCAGGACAAGCACCTGAATTGGGTGCCCCTCCTTGTTTAGGATTTTTGCTCCTTCGGAGTGGAAGCGAATTTGTGCCATCTTGGTGAGCAAATCCCGACCTCCTGGTAGTGATGGTGACTCAATCATCAAATTATTATTCTCCTTTTGTTCCTCTGAAGAGGTCTGAACATCATTTTCAGGGAGGGATTCATGAGAGGCTATAGAGATTAATTCGAAAGTGTGTTGTGGATCTAAAGCCTCTCTTATTTCTTCCCAAATTTGCATGGTGCCTGGAGGACAGGCCATAGGACCATGTTTTTTAAGTTGATTTTTAATTTCCTGTCCTACCTTTGCCAGGCTTCCAAACTGACAGTCCCTTCTTTTGGAAACGAGGGACACAAGTCTGATACAGTACAAAAGAATTGCGTCAAGGCCTTTTTAGAGACCTTGGACCCTTCTCGATTCATAAGGGCCTGCAAAGTGGTCATAAAAAAAAAAAAAAAACTGTTCCATAGACTGTGACTGCTCCATTATTTTTTACTCCTGTTGTGGCTCTAAGTAACCAGGCTCCCCTTACCTGATTGTCAGCGACTACTCACCTATATGTGCACCTTCTCTTGCATGTGCTCAGGTCCCTGTTCGGGCACCACTTGTTGCGTGCTCTGCGGCAACACGATCAGGGTCCCAAGGGTAAGGGGATGAGGTAAATAAAAGAAAAGAGATGGGGACAGGAGGGACACAGTGGATGATGTCCAAGCAGTGTCAACTTTATTCAAGGTTCTTACGGTATTATATAGCACAAGCAGAACAAAGATAAAGGAATACCTACATGCATGGCAGACCCTACTGACACAGGAGGGTCCTAGTTAATAGATAAACATGCTATTCTAGGTGCATACGCTTTCAAAAGGACAATAGATATGATTAACAGACCAGTAAGAATAGCACAGACCCCTATTTAACTTTACCACCAGGCTAGAACACATTATATCAATTGTATTATGTGGGCGATCACGTAAAAGCGATCTCCGGAAACCATTGCTCAAGTCCTTTCTCAAGCAGCCTTATGAGTAAATGAGGGACGCAAGTCCGAGCTTGGTTTGGTTTAGTAACTCTAGCTAGTCTGTGGCCGTCCACACCGCTTTTCCCTCCTGAGACTCTCAGTGCCCAATTATCGTCTAAGAACTTCTGGACTTTCCCTCTGAAGAAACAATAATTTCCTTTCCACTTTTTCCCAGATCAATTTCTTAGTACATACACCCAAGACCACATTTCCGGGATCCTGATTTGTATTGTTAAAACATCAAAATCACAGTTGAAATGTAGGCACTAGAAGTCTTGTTGTTGTTCTTTTAGTGATAGAAATGAAAACTCTTATCAAGTATTTTAATTGTTTCTGATATTTGTGGGATGAGGGCATTATCCCCTCTCTGTGTTGTGATGGAGAACTGGAAAGCGAGTCCACTCTGTCATTCACATTCCTCACTTTCTCACTAAACAAGCATGTTTAGACTCATGTAAAACTGCTAGAGTAAAAGAGGTCACTGGTGCCTTAATATCCTAAATCATCTGGGGCACCCCCCAGGTGGCTCAGTGGTTGATTATCTGCCTTTGGCTCAGTCATGATCAGAGTCCTGGGATCGAGTCCCGCATCAGGCTCCCCGGAGGGAGCTTACTTCTCCTTCTGCCTATGTGTCTGCCTATCTCTGTGTGTCTCTCACGAATAAATAAATACAAATCTTTTTTTAAAAAATTAAAAAATAAAGAGTTAAAAATTAACATAAAATAAAACAAATATCCTAAATCCACTGGAATCTAGTAGGGCTCATGAGATCAACAAACAGATGCTATCTGACATTCAGAATATGCAGCCATGCTGCCTTTCCCTCAGCTCCAGTTTTCTACATGGCCCTGAGGTAATGATTCAGAGGGTTCTGAGATTTAGATATAATGCACAAGCCAAACACATCAGACACACAGAGACTACCCAGTCCTCCCAGACAGGGTAAGATGTTCAGTATCTCCAACACTTGGAAATAGTGCAAGAGGGACATGAAATTCTCCATTTCCATATATCCTCTGTTTTCTCTCATTTCTGATAGTCCCCTGTGATTAACAGCTTCCCTCTATCTGCTAGTGAGAGGCTGTAAGGCACATTTCATGCGATCTAAGTCATTTTGTTCCCCATTACCCATAGGGCTCAGTACATTTAGACTAATAATATGTTTTGATTTCTCTTGCAGGGTTTTTGTGATTTTGATGAAAAATGTTTTAGAAAGTATGGAAGAATGTGGGGGTGAGTATTCTGGACATTTCCATTGACTAGGCCTGTTGTGATGAGGAGGACCCTGTGGTGTGGACAGTCTTAGTCAAGAGCCCCTTGTGATGAAGCCTGCTGTAGTAAAGCTTCTGGAGGCTCTCCTTCCCAAGATCCCATATGTCACCACGTGTGCAGCTTTAAGTGTAAATCGGACCTGGAGTGTTACCTTTATTTGTAGTCTGGATTAAATATATCCTTTGAAAGAAGGGTTTGGATAAACAGAATGGAAAGCCATTTCTACTCACCTTTTCTTTTTTTATGTATATTTTTTATTGGAATTTGATTTGCCAACTTATAACACCCAATGCTCATTCTGTCAAGTGCCCCTCCTCAGTGCCTGTCACCCAGTCACCCCATGCCCCCGCCCACCTCCCCTTCCACTATCCCTTGTTCGTTTCCCAATGTTAGGGGTCTCTCATGTTTTGTCACCCTCTCTAATATTTTCCACTCATTTTCTCTGCTTTCCCCTATAATCCCTTTCACTATTTTTTATATTCCCTGTATGAGTGAACTTATATAATGATTGTCCTTCTCCGATTGACTTGCTACTCACCTTTTTCTTACTTTTTTGTAAGTGTGGAGTTTGTTTTGCATTTTAATTTTAGGCCCAGATTTTTCTTTCAACGGAGGTATTCAATGTGGAAGTATTTCTTTATTCTGTGAACTTGAGATGTAAGAGAATTTTAAGCCACAGTGTTTCCTGGTGGGTTGATGGACTGTGATTTTGTAGTATGATCTTGGCTTCTTGCCCTGGATGCTTCTGTTCAGAGCTGCCAGAGGTTTGGTGAAGCTGAGGGAGAGATATGATGTGGTTCTGGGATGCTCACAGCCAGGAGTGTACCTCCTCTTACCTCTTTATCTTCTCTGATCACATCCTCAGAGACCGTGGGGCTCTGAGTGGCAAGGCCCATAAGCAGCATGATGGAATAGAAAGAAGACAGATCTCTGGATGGACACTGGTTTAGCCCCACTGTCCCTGCCCACCTTCAGCACTGCTCAACTCTGAATGGAGTCAGAATTACATCATGTGCCCCGGTTCTGTCTTTACTGTGTGGCTCTCGAGCCTGGCTGTGGACAAGAACCACCTGGGAGAGCTTGTTCAAAAGGCAGATTCTTGGGCCCCATGTCAAATTTACTCACCTAAGTTTCTTCTGGATGATATATATAAACATTATTTGAAATGTCTAAAATACATCAAAAATATTTGAAACATTCTAAACATGCAGAAAACTGTAGAGAATGGAACTATCCATGTACACATCACCTAGAGTTAACAAATGTTCTACTGTTATTTCTAATCATGATGTCAGAGTTTAGATTATATAATGTCAGGATAAAAGTTGAGACTTCCAGGTGTGGCTGCAGCTGCAGAAACTGTCATGTTAATATAATCAGTTCTGTTTTCCCGACACAGGTTTTATGATGGGCGACAGCCCGTGTTGGCTATCATGGATCCAGACATGATCAAAACAGTGCTAGTTAAAGAATGTTATTCTGTCTTCACAAACCGACAGGTAGGCATAGAGTTATTTTAATTTTACTTACTTACTTACTTATTTATTTATTCATTCATAAAACTTTCGTTTGGCACAATGACAGACTCACAGGAAGTTGTCGTAGGAGGTCCCATGTTGTATGGTCTTCAAGCCCTTTCTCCTAAGGTAATATCCTGCATAATAATAGTACAATATGGAAGCAGAAATAGCCATTGGTTCTAGCCATTGAACTTATTCAGATTTCAGTGATTTTAGGCACACTCAAATGTACCTTGTGCATGTGTGATTGCTCCTGAACACTGATCTTACATGTAGACTTGTGTATCCTCCACCCCATTCATGTTATAGAGCTGTTCCATCATCAGCCTCCTGCTTACTTTCTTTTGTAGGCATGGTATGTAGCTTGTCTTTTTGTTGTATGAGAGTCTTCTGCAGAGCAAGCATTTCTTATCTTGATAAGGCCAATTTAACATTCTTTTCCTTTGATGGACTGTGACTTTGGCATCAAGTTTGAAAACTCTTTATCTAGCCCTAAGTCCCAAGGATTTTCTCAAAGTAGTTCATTTTATAGTTTACATTTAAGTATATACTTTTATGTTTTATATTTGTAATATGAATCATGCATAGTTTTGTGTTTCACATTTAATTCTGTGATCCATTTTGTGTTAATTTTTAGTGTTAATTGTGAGCTGTGACACTTAGGTCAAAAATCCTTATTTCTGGCCTATGGTTGTGTAAGCACTCCAGCATCACTTGTGGAAAGGCTGTACTTCCTGCATTGAATGGCTTTTGTACCAGTATCAAAATGAGTCGGGCCTATGTGTTTGTATCTATTTGTCAATCTCTGTTCTGTTCATTGATCTCTGTATCTATCCCTCTACCGGTGCCACCGTGTCTTGATTACTGTAACTATATAGTAAGTCTCAATATCATGAACAGTGATTCCTCCCATTTTATTTTTGTTGGAATTGTTTTAGGTATTCTAGCTCCTTTGCCTTTCCATACAAATTTAGAATTAGCTTATCTATGTTTGCATAATATTTGCCAGGATTTTGTAAGACATGATTTAGACCTACCAATCATTTGTGCAAAATCTAGATCTTTATTATGTCATGTCTTTCAAAGCATGAACACAATATGTGTTTATTTAGGCTTTCTTTGAGTCTTTTCACCAGCATTTCATTCTCAATAGGAAAACCATACATGTTTTGTTCAATACACATCTCAAGTATTTCACCTTCTTTGTGTGATTATAGTTGTTATTGTGTTCTTTTCTTTTTTTTTTTTTTTTAAATGTTTATTTATTTATGATAGTCACAGAGAGAGAGAGAGAGGCAGAGACACAGGCAGAGGGAGAAGCAGGCTCCATGCACCGGGAGCCCGACATGGGATTCGATCCCGGGTCTCCAGGATCGCGCCCTGGGCCAAAGGCAGGCGCCAAACCGCTGCGCCACCCAGGGATCCCTTGTTATTGTGTTCTTAATGTGTTTTAACATATTCATTATCTAGAAATGTGGTTGATTTTTGGTGTTGATCTTATTTCCTACATCCTAGCTTAACTCATTTATTAGATGCAGAGATGTTCTTTTTTATATCACCCAAGATTTTCTACATCGCCAATTATGTCACCTGACATAGGGACACTTCCATTTTTTTATTTTAGAAAAGTATTTTATTTTATTTTAGTTCAATTTGGCAACATATAGCATAACACTCAGTGCTCATCCCGTCAAGTGCCCCCTCAGTGCCCATCACCCAGTCACTCCAACCCCTGCCCACCTCCCTTTCCACCACCCCTTGTTCATTTACCAGAGTTAGGAGTCTCTCATGTTCTGTCACCTTCACTGATATTTCTCACTCATTTTCTCTCCTTTCCCCTTTATTCCCTTTCCCTATTTTTTATATTCCCCAAATGAATGAAACCATATAATGTTTGTCCTTCTCTGATTGACTTACTCCACTTAGCATAATATCCTCCATTTCCAACCACATCGAAGCAAATGGTGGGTATTTTTCCTTTCTAATAGCTGAGTAATGTTCCATTGTATACATATACCACATCTTCTTTATCCATTCATCTTTCGATAGACACCGAGGCTCCTTCCACAGTTTGGCTATTGTGGACATTGCTGCAATAATCATTGGGATGCAGGTGAGGGACACTCCTATTTTTATCTTTCTAATCTGCATGCCTTTTATTTCTTTGTTTTGTCTTATTGCACTAGCTAGGATTTCTAGTATGGTTTTGGATAAGAGTGGTGACAGTGAACATTTTTGCCTTGTTTCTGATGTTAGGAGTAAACATTCAGCTTTTCACCATTTAACTATTTATACATGTATCTTTACGATGAAAACTATATATTTAAATGTGATGTTTTGATTTATAAAGTGATCATCACAAATGAAACACATTAACATATCTATCACCACCCAGAGTTACTTTGTGTGTGTGTGTGTGTGTGTGTGTGTGGTAAGACCGTGTAAGATCTACTTTTTAAACAAATATCAAATATATGGTAGTGTATTTTGATTATAATCACCATGCAGTATATTCGGTCTCCAGAACTTATTTTTCTCAACACTGAAAGTTTGCACCCTGTGATTACTATTTGCCCTTCTCCCTCCTCCCCAGCCTCTATTGGTACCATTCTACTCTGTTATTGAGCTTGACTTTATTTTTATAGATTCCACTAATAATTGAGATCATGTGTTACCTGTCCTTCAGTGTATGGTTAATTCCCTTAGCATGTGGTCATGTTGTCCACGTTCAACCATGCTGTTGGAAATGGCAGGATTGGGCAGCCCTGGTGGCGAAGTGGTTAAGTGCCGCCTGTAGCCCGGGGTGTGACCCTGGAGACCCGGGATTGAGTCCCATGTCAGGCTCCCTGCATGGAGCCTGCTTCTCCCTCAGCCTGTGTCTCTGCCTCTCTCTCTGAATAAATAAATAAGTAAATCTTTAAAAAAAAAAAAAAAAGGAAATGGCAGGATTTCCTTCTTTTTTAAGGTTGAGCAATATTCAATTTTCTTTATCCATTCATCCTTCCATTTAAATTTATGTATGTATACATGTATGTATCTGTATTTAAAATCTAGTTAGTTAACATACAATGCAATATTGGTTTCAGGAGTAGAATTTAGTGATTCATTCCTTATATACAATACCCAGTGCTCATCACGGGTGCCCTCCTTAATGCTCATCACTCTTCTAGCCCTTCCACCATCCACCTCCCTCCATTGACCCTCAGTTTGTTCTCTATCATTGTCTCTTGTGATTTGTTTCCTTCTCTCCTTTTTCTCCCCTCACTTCGCATATGTTCATCTGTTTTGTTTCTTAAATTTGACTTAGGAGTGAAACCGTATCACATTTATCTTTCCCTGACTGACTTATTTCACGTAGCATAATACTCTCTTGCTCCATCCACGTTGCTGCAATTGGCAAGATTTCGTTTATTTGATGGCAGAGTGATATTCCATTGTGTGTGTGTGT
Source organism: Canis lupus dingo (assembly GCF_003254725.2). Lineage (NCBI taxonomy): Eukaryota > Metazoa > Chordata > Mammalia > Carnivora > Canidae > Canis > Canis lupus. Next base: position 9,514,915 of record NC_064248.1, on the reverse strand, counting down.
GTGTGTGTGTGTGTGTGTGTGTGTGTATACCACATCTTTATCCATTCAAAAGTTGATGGACATTTGAGCTCTCTCCATAGTTTGCCTATTGTTGATAATGCTGCTATAAATATGGAGCATGTATGCCTTTGAATCTCTATTTTTGCATGCATTGGGTAAATACCCAGTAGTGCAATTGCTGGATTGTAGCATAGTTCTATTTTCAACTTTTTGAGGAAATTCCATACTCTTTTCCAGAGTGGCTGCACAAATGTGCGTTCCCACCAACAATGCAAGAGTGTTTCCCTTTTTCCAGATCCTCACAATATCTGTTGTTCCCAGAGTTGTTAATTGTAGCCATTCTGACAGGTGTGAGCTGGTATCTCACTGTGGATTTGATTTGTGTTTCTCTGATGATGAGTGATGTTGAGCATTTTTTCATGTGTCTGTGAGCCTTCTGGATGTCTTCTTCCAAATAGCGTCTTTTCATGCCTTCTTCCCATTTCTTAACCAGATTATTTGTTTTTTGGGTGTTGAGTTTCATAAATTCTTTATAGGTTTTGGATCCCAATATTTTATCAGATATATAATTTGCAAATGTCTTCTCCCATTCTAAAGGTTGGCTTTTAGTTTTGTTGATTGTTTCCTTCACTATGCAGGAGCTTTTCATCTTGATGAAGTCCCAATAATATGTTTTTGTTTTTGTTTCCCTTGCCTCCAGTGATGTGTCTAGTAAAAGTTGCTAAGGCTGAAGTGAAAGAGGTTTCTGCCTTTTATGTGATGTGCCCCTTGTTTCTTGCTCCTGTCAAGATTTTTTCTTTGTCTCTAATTTTTTTGTCTTCAATTTTTGACAATTTTATTATCATGTGTCTTGGTGAAATCTTTTTTTGAATTCAATCTGATTGAGAACTACATATTCCAAGATTTCTGTGCATTTCCCTCAGTTTGGGAAGTTTTCGGCCATTGTTTCTTTAGGTAAGCATTCTGTCCACTTCTCTCTTCCTCTACTGGGATCCCCATAATGTGCACATTCTTTTACCTGATGCTGTCCTATAAATCCTGTAGGATTTTTCCCTAGGTTTTTTTTTTTTTTCATTTTCCTTTACCCCACTCTGACTGGATAATCTGAAATAATCCAGGAGGGGATGGTTGTCTCAGGTATTTGAGGGCCACAATCCATCAGCAATTGCATGATCCTTGACAGGAAGCACAGTGGAGGGTTCTTGTGGATGCAGTGGCTATTGGGGTCCTCAGTAGCATCACCAGATCCAGTGCCAGGGGACTAGGGCAAGCAGAATGGTGGCCAGAGTTGGTGCTACACACACACTCATCTGTGGGGGCTAAAACCAGGCACATGCTCCCAAAAGAGCTGGGCTCAGTGATGGGCACATGGGTACTTTGAATGTCTGGGTTGTCTGTGTACACTCATGTGGCTGCAGGAATAGTCACTACTGCTTTTGACTGGAGTTCAGGCTGGCAGCGTGTAGATGTGAAGTTTCAGGGATTAGCTGTGGTCCCATGTGGCAGTGCGTTCAGTGATGGGAGTCAAGCCTGGCCTCAGGGACCCGAAAGCTGCTGGGGCCTGGGCTGGTGTGGTATGTGTGCCCAGTCACAGGGGCCATGGCTGGTTGTGGGTGCAGATTCTGAGGCTCAGGGTGTAGGTGGTGGCACTGGCTGAGGCAACTCATGAGAGGGCAGATGGGGCAGAGCAGGACTCAGGCAGCTGGAGTCAGCAAATATGAAAGCCTGTGGGTCTATCAGCAGCAAAATCTTAGAGGGTGCACTGTGCTGTGTCAGCTGTTGATTCAGCAGCTGCTAAGGCTGCTAGGGTCCTCTGCAGAGCAGGACACAAGGAACCATGGTTACTCCTGCCACTTTGCTGATACTGATAGTCCTGCCTTTCTTTGTTCCTTGCTCTGTCTAGATGTGTCAGCTATGCCAGTCTCTGGAGGTTTGAAGCCAAAACAGGTCATTTGTGCTGTGCCCTGAAGGGCTGGGGCTAATGACCTTTAGTCCTTTTCCCAGCAAGAGGAATTCTCTGAAGCTGGCGGGTGTCCTCTTGGTGCTGAGTAGTACTGGCCTGACTCCTGGTATGATGCAGACAAAATGAAGCTCTTCTCCTTACTTTTCTAATGCACTTATTCTCAGGAGCTTTGCTCCACTGTGTTGTTGAAGCTTCTTAAATGGACTCCTAAGCTCATAGGTCTATTTTGTTTGTGGATAGCTGTCTACCTGTTGTTCTTTGTGGGTTAACAGAGGCTGATGTGTCCTGTCTCATGATCTTGGTGATATCACATCAATCCTTCCTCACCGAGTTGATGTGTGCTATAAGGTTTTTTGATAATCTTTGTTAAGTTGAAGTAGAGTTCTTCTGTTTCTAGTTCTTTTGTGAATTTTAAAAAAGATTTTATTTATTTATTCATGACAGACACACACACACACACACAGAGGCAGAGACACAGACAGAGGGAGAAGCAGGCTCCACACAGGGAGCTCGACGCGGGACTCGATCCTGGGCTTCCAGGATCACACCCTGGGCTGAAGGCAGCACTAAACCGCTGGGTCACCAGGGCTGCGCTCTTTTGTGAATTTTTATCATGAAATGGTTTTGGAGATACCCACATTAAAACAAAATATACTTTTGAAAAATGGTAGAAAGAGTCAAGGTTGTTGGCTTGATAGGCCAGTCCCAATATGAGAAACAGAATTATCTCTCTCTTTTCGCTAGGTCCCTTTGGGGAAAACACAGGGGAAAAGATTTCCATGTAACTGTATCATTTCTTGAGAATAGCAAATAGATTACTATCTTTTTAGGGTAAACTACTATTTAAAAAAAAACAACACCATATTACGCATCTGTTTTTTTAGTTTCTCATGCTACGGCTATATGTGAAGGCAGAACTGCTCTGAAGCAACACACAGTTTGCCAGGCCATCTGGCTATCTTCCAATGCACTTCTACCCTGCACACCTTGGGAGAATGTATTAGGTATTAACAGTTTATTCTCCTGGAGGAGTAGTTTCCATGCCAAATTTTCCATATCATATTTACACTGAAAAGGAGATTGGAATATAAAGCTGGAAGCACTACAGGTAGTGTAGTGCTGCCTCCTTCAGCCTCACAGGAAACTAAGCATTTCAGATAAATATCTATTGAGTAGCATAGGGACCGCTACTAAGGAGACACTCACTAAATATTTGGTGAGTAATAGATGCCCGTTTAACAAATTTTCCGAACTGTGGAGACCTAAAACACTTATGTAGGGCAAAATGTGTTTTGCTTTGACTCTAGTCTTTTGGACCAGTGGGATTTATGAAGAGTGCCATCACTGTGTCTGAGGATGAAGAATGGAAGAGAATACGAACATTGCTGTCTCCAACTTTCACCAGCGGAAAGCTCAAGGAGGTAAGAAAAGAAGAGGTCTTGTCATTAGGAAGTAATGAATGCACCTGGGGATAATTAGAAACTAAGATTGTAGTCCACCTCTAAGTACTCTGCTGTATTTGGGCTTCCTAAATATGGTCTTTTATCCTCATGTCCTAGAGGAGACATGATAAAACTTGTTATTAAATGTCCTTTCCTGATCCATATTTGTGAAAGCCATGTCATTCTAGGACTTCATTCTGGATTTAACTTCAGGTGGTGTTGTATTTTGTGTGTAGATGTTTCCCATCATTGGCCAGTATGGAGATGTGTTGGTGAGGAACCTGAGGAAGGAGGCAGAGAAAGGCAAAGCCATCAGCTTGAAAGAGTAAGTAGTAGTGGGGCTGCTGGAATTCCAACTCTGTCATGACACTTTCCAGCTGCTGCCACAGAGCCCAATTCCCACTGTTGAATTACCCCAGCAAAGAAGCTGACTGAAGTAGACGTGTAGTGTTATAACCCCAATGGGCCAGCCAAGGAGAGGTAGCTTGCCTAAAAAGGCAGAGCAGCCAGGAGGGAGAGGGTCTTCTTTTTGTACACGGGGCAGGATTAATTCATCTGCTTGATTGTCTCCTTGGATATTGGGGAAGACAAAAATATGTGCTTGAAAAAAAGGAAACACGATTTTTCCAAATCTTTGAGTGTAGAGAGTAATGAATGGTGGTGGTGGGGACCACTTGATACATATTTTTGGGCACTGGATGGAGCAAGAAAGTTTTCATGTGGAACTTGGGACAACTTAAATCCCTTCCTGATTTTGTTGAGGATATAAGCAAAACACTAAATATTAACTTTTATGACCACTTGTCCATCTTTCAAACACAAAAGGGAGAAGGCCTTGCACATGGGATGGGTAGGGTGAAAAAGTAGCCTAAATTGAGATATTAGCCTAAATTGAGATATATTTTATTTTTACAAAACGTTTCACTTATTTATTTGAGAGAAAGAGAGAGAGAGCAAGCCCATGCAGGGGGCAGGAGCAGAGGGAGTAGCAGACTGCCACCCTGAGCAGGAAGCCCAAAGTGGGGCTTGATCCCAGGACCAAGAGATCATGACTGGGAAGAAGGTGGAAGGTAGCCAGTCAACTGACTGAGCCACCTGGGTGCCACGGGATATATTTTAATATTGCAGGATGAACGGATGCATATTAGGACTGTCCTGGCAAAACTAGTAGCATATGATCACTTAGCTATGGCATCCCCTAAGTCAGTTTTGGTGTGATTTAATATATATTTTTTAACTAGGAACATTCTCAGTTCTTACTTTTTCCAGAAATGGGTGAGTCCTCAGGGCAATCTCAGATCAAGGAGATGAGACAAAGTGGGTCTTTCAGGAGACTTAGCAGAGGTGGAGAAAAAAAGGATGGTATTCCTGGCATCTCAGAACAGGGTGTTGGTGTTCTGTAATGTGCTAAAGAAGACTCAGCTCCGAGAGCACAGAGACTGTGGTGAGAGAAGATCCAGATCAGTTTCACCTGACTCCCTGAGGAAGCGTTAGTTATTCCACCATTTGTCCTGCTCAGACACAGTGATTATCCACCTTCTACTGCCCTTACTCAAAACACACTTGTGTAATTTGCCTAATTTGGGGTCTCTATCCCTCCAAGATTAAGCTCCTTGAGCTCAGAGGTCTCTCTAACTTGCCCTGGTATCCCCATCACCCATAGCACAAGGCCAGCTGTGTCACTGGCACCTCACGAGCACCTCATCAGTGAGTATGATGGCATACAGACTCTTTAGATGATCCATCAGGTGGTTCTCAAAGTGTGGTTCTTGTCTTGCCTGGACATTGGAATCTACAGGCACTTCTTGCTGCAAGCATTGGATAAGGATAGTAAAGAGGTGCTGATTTTAAGTATTCGTGTCTTTGTTTCTCTCCCAGCATCTTTGGAGCCTACAGCATGGATGTGATCACCAGCACATCGTTTGGAGTGAACATTGATTCCCTCAACAACCCACAAGATCCGTTTGTGGAAAATGCCAAGAAGCTCTTAAAATTTGATTTCCCTGATCCATTTTTACTCTCCATAAGTATGTACATTAATGTATTTTCTTTTTTTCCTCTCTTCCTTTTTCCTTCCCTTCCTTCCTTTCTCCCTTGTTGCTTACCTCCCATTTTTCTACAACAATTTCATTGCTTATACAATGTCACATGTATGTGTACATTGAGCCCCCCTTTTAAAATGTACAATTCAACTTACGGTCTCAGTGTTCATCAACAAAATTGTTAATGTTTTTAATGTAAAATGTATGTATTTTTCCTTTTCTTTCTGTGCTTTTGGTGTCAGATCTTAAATTCGCAGAGAAATCTGAGATCATGAAGATTTATCCCTTGGTTTTCTCCTACGGATTATACAGTTTTAACTTTTATATTTGGGCCTTTGATCTATTTTGAATTTATTTTATTTTTATATGTTATAGGAGGTAAGAATTAAACTTCTTTTTCTTCTTTTTTTCTTTTGTTTTGGGTTTTGTTTGTTGGTTTGTTTGCATGAGACTGTTCTCTTGTTGAGCACATTCATTGAAAATACTATTTTTTTCTTAATTGAATGGTCTTAGAAACCTTGTCAAGATCAGCTGCCCATGAACAGAAGGGTATAATTTTGTTTTTTTTTATGATTTTATTTATTTATTCATAGACACACACACACAGAGAGAGAGAGAGACAGAGACAGAGACAGAGACACAGGCAGAGGGAGAAGCAGGCCCCATGCAGGGAGTCTGACATGGGTCTCAAATCCGGGCCTCCAGGACCACGCCCCGGACCAAAGGCGGCGCCAAACCGCTGAGCCACCCGGGCTGTCCAGAAGGGTATATAATTTTGGACACTTAATTTGATTCCAGGGGTTCCTGCGTGGCTCAGTTGGTTAAGCATCTGCCTTTGATTTCAGGTCATGATCTTGGAATCCTGGGATGGAGCCCCACAATGGGCTCTTGCTCAGCCATTGGCTTGAAATTCAAGTACAGATCTAGAGGGACTGACTCCGGGTTTCAAAGAATCCTGGTGTCTTTTAATCCTCTGATTGGTAGACCAAGTTATAATTGCTCCAGGTAAAATTTGCATTTTCACTGTGCTTTCCATTGTTCTTTTGCCTTACAGTATTGTTTCCATTTCTTACTCCACTATATGAAATGTTAAATATCTGGCTATTTCCAAAGAAAATTACTGATTTTTTCACAAAGTCTGTAAAAAGGATGAAGGAAAGTCGCCTCAAAGATAAACAAAAGGTAATCCGGTGGTAGTTACATGTGAGTGTTCACTTTTGATGTTTTATTGAAGTGTGTACATCCTAAGTGTGGTCATTTAAGTAAGTGTGGTCATTTAAGTATGTTTTTAGGTAGGTAGAGAACTGGAGGGTTTAGAGCAGGAGACCTCTAACATTTTAAGGAGAATGAAGAAGATGGAGATCAGGGAAGGAGGAAAGAGAATGAGTCAGAGAGTCAACGTTTAAAATTTAATAATAAGCATGGTACCTACTATGCCAGGCAATAAAATTTGATGAGAGAAAAAAACGACCTCTTCTCTTCAAAAAATTGTCAAAGGGTACAACTTCCTGTGTAAAAATAATTTTCTGATATTAAAATTTCCCCAGATGTTAGAGTGGCAAAGAATTCCTTCAATTCCAAGCTTCTTATCTCACACCTTCTCCAGGGGAAGGTCCCACCAGGCACCTGGTAGAGTAGAGTGTGTGTTAAATTTGAGCCTGCCATAGTTTGGAGTGGTCAGGAGTCTCTCTGGGCACTGAGGCTGCAAGCTGGCCAAGCCAGATTTGCCTTCCTGAGGCCTGATGATCAGCGCTAGAGTGTGTGTAGGAGGGAGAGGCAGCGCTGGGTACCCCAGAATGTCACTGAAGATGAGTTCCAGAGGGTGGGTCATTAGAAGATGATGACACAGAAGCTGTCCCTGGACTCTACAAAAGTCAGGCTATTGGTCTGTGGCCATTTGTTAAGAAATGAGTCTGGGGGGCGGGGGGGAAGGACTGAAGTCAGGAACTTTCTCCTAAGTTAGCAAGCATGACAAGAGAGAGAGCATGCTACTCTTTGGCCAGGAAGCTGTGTTGAAAATCCAGAGAAGCTCAGGATCAAGGGAGCAAGAACCAAGAAACAGTGGGACACTATAGCTGGATTCCTGTCAGGGAAGCAACCTGCTCTCCAAGATTTTGCAGCTGGATGTTTTTGTTCACTAATGACTTGGGTAACACAAGCCAGACTTCTGGACTTAAAGGGGCCATATTCTCAGGAAAGAAATTAAATCCTGCATCCCTAATTTATTTCTGACTTCACAAGTGATGTTCTGTTGTTGAAAGTTCTCTTTCTGCTTGCAGCACCGAGTCGATTTTCTGCAACTGATGATTAACTCCCAGAATTCTAAAGAAATGAATACCCACAAAGGCAAGTAAGGATAGCTTAGAGGGCCAGTGATGGGAAGTCTCTGATGCAGGGGGTGGTTCTGAGGTGTGGAGGACGATTTTTAGCAGATGTAATTATACAAATCAAAGAGAGACACGTGTTCAGATACAAATGGTAATGGAAGCACGTTCCAGAAGCACACAGCCATAAGTTGGTTCAAAGCTTGAAGGGCAACCATGGACAAGGCAGTCAGTGGTTCATGGATCACCTATTTCATAACCTCTGGGGAGCTTGTTTCCTGTGTCAGTTCTCTGAGCCTATACCTGGAAGTTCACATCAACGCTTCGCCATATCAGAAGGCATATGGCCCCGGTATTGGTGACCTGGAACACTTGGTTAAAGTTGTGTTCATTGGCTTAATGTACTGTAAAGTTTTTTTTTCATTTTGTAATTAAGAAGTGACTGGTGAAAGATGCCTTTGTGACAGTGTAAATGCTGGCCACTTTCACCTACTACTTTCACCTACTCCTTCTATCATCCATGGATGCTGTTTGACTGAGACCATTATTACTAAGATGGTTCCAAAATGTTGGCTTTCTAATTCCATCATTTCTTCTATGTTGATGAGTGATCGTCCACTGTTAGGGAGCTTTTCATTCTCTCTCTATAACATTTAATTTATTTATGTCAGTATGATTTCTTATATTACTAAGTTAGTCTCCTAGCTCCTTCTTTATTTAGATCCTCAGTTGTCTCCAGTTTGTCCTCTGGAAGCCATTTCAAGTGGGTTCTTGTGTTATTTTTTGTGTCATTTTTTTCTTTCTTTTTCTGTTTTTATGTTTTCAACAGACTTTATGTTTTGTACAATATTAGGTTCACTGCAATGGTTAGTGACACAGAGATTTCCCATATTCCCCCCCATGCCCACCTACACACAGCATCCCCCACTATCAAAATACCTCACCATTTGGTGTATTTGTTACAATGTCCCTCAATGACACATCACTACCACTCCAAATCCATATTTACATTACAGTTCACTCTTGGTGTTATACATTCCATGGAGGTTGACAAAGGTATAATGATGTTTATCCACCATTACAGTACATAGAGTATTCTGTACCTTTTCCCATATTATTTTCTGAGCATTTGCTTGCATTCTAGTGTGAGACATTCCAGGTTTCTCTGCTGTTTCCCCTGATGAGACCTGGAATCAGCCATTTCTTCAGATGCTGTGTTTCCTTTTAGTGAGCAATGATATTTAGAAACCAAAATCTGGGATCAAGGAGAGATCACTACTATAAAGCTTCTTTGCTTTTATTTCCTCTCCGTGGGCCGAGTTAAGAAATTCAAATACATTTACACAAGACTGATGAACATAAACATTTGTATGTCTACTCATCCAGTGATGTAATTATGGTCTCTGTGTCTGAAAGAAAAAAAAAGAGCCTTGGTTTATAGTTTGTTCCTATGACAGAAACAGTCCCATCATGGTTAAGTTCAGGCTATCTATGGTTTCACAACCATCTCCCAAAATTCTTGAATATTTAACAATTTATTCTAGGGACTACAGATGGGCTTACTCCATCACACCGCTAAAATATATGTATACCTATATATACATTTCTTTCTTTCTTTCTTCTTTCTTCTTTCTTTCTTTCTTTCTTTCTTTCTTTCTAGCTAGCTCTTCTATTTTCTAGGTTGAAGAAAATATTCTCTATATGTCCAGTTCAATACAGAACCACTACACACATATGGTTAATTGAACACTTGACATGTGGTTAGTGTCACTGAAGAACTAAATCTTATATTGGTTTAAATTTAAGTGACATTTAAATATAAATAGGCACATCTGGAGAGTGACTACCATACTGGACAGCAGAGTTGTGAAATTTGATTTTATCATGGGCTTCATAGCAATTGGGGGAAAGAATTTGATAGTTGAATTTATCCACACCAGATTCACAGAAAGTATGACCAAGAAATCAGAATTCTGTAGACTTTTCTTACACTCACTTTGTATTATTTTTAGTTTTGAATTTTATGTCTGTGGCAAGTACCATGTTAATTTCAGTCAAATAGATTAGAGCATGACTGTGCCTAGTTTCTACTACAAGAAAATCAAAAAGGAGGCCAATATATATTCAGGGTGCATCCATTTGATGAGGAAGGTGACATTCAAGCCATGATTAAATAAACATTTCTAATTCCACTCAGTGGATTCTGTTTGTGTATAATTCATGCTGGTCAATGTCTTTTTATTGATCATTGTTTCTTTTGCTGTTTCAATGCAGTTGATTAGACTAACGTCATTCACCACTCTTCTAGCATTTTGTCTCTGTCACAGTTTTATATGTATCTGAGATCATCCATGTAAAGAATATACCCCGGGTCTTCACTTAACCGAAACCTCTCAAAGGTATAATCCATGCTTCTCAAGCTTGGTTGTGCACTCAAGTCACCACATCTCCTGAAAGCTCAGATTTTGATTTCATAGATCTAGGGTGAGGTTTGAGATTCTGCATTTCTAATAAGATCCCAGGTGCTGCAGATGCTGCTGGTCCATGGACTACACTTTGAGTAACAAGACTTTATCTGTAGCCCAACCTTGTCCAGTTAAGTTCCCACGGATATGTTTACATAAAAGATAATTCAATTTTCCTGACAGTTAAGCCTTAGCATTAGAAACTGTTTAAAAAATTTAAGCTGATATTTCCCACTCACTATTTCTCCCTTCCCCTTCATTCTCTTTCACTATTTTTTATATTCCCCAAATGAATGAGACCATATAATGTTTGTCCTTCTCCGATTGACTTATTTCACTCAGCATAATACCTTCCAGTTCCAGTGAAAGGGAATAAAGGGGAAAGGAGAAAAAATGTGGGAAATATCAGAAAGGGAGACAGAACATAAGAGACTCCTAACTCTGGGAAATGAACTAGGGGTGGTGGAAGGGGAGGTGGGCGGGGGGTGGAGGTGACTGGGTGACGGGCACTGAGGGAGGCACTTGATGGGATGAGCACAGGGTGTTATTCTATATGTTGGCAAATTGAACACCAATAAAAATAAATTTATTAAAATATTTAAGTTGGATGAATTTATATTTTTCCTTGGGGAGGGTACTAGTCCATGTTTCTTAGGGCAGAAGTACTTTTATGATTCTCCGAAGGACTTATTGATAACTCTGTGTATATTAGACAGAAAAACCGTCCGTTGGGGCAGCCCGGGTGGCTCAGCGGTTTAGCGCCACCTTCGGTCCAGGGCGAGATCCTGGAGTCCTGGGATTGAGTTCCATGTCAGGCTCACTGCATGGAGCCTGCCTGTGTCTCTGCCTGTGTCTCTGTCTCTGTCTCTGTCTCTCTCTCATAAATAAATAAATAAATAAATAAATAAATAAATAAATAAATAAATAAAATCTTTTAAAAAATACCATCCCTTGAGATTACCTCCCTTGTTGGTGGTGTGTATGTGTGTGGCATAAGCAGTAACAGGTGTCCAAGAAGAGTAGAGACTATAGGAATAATCACATCAAGACAACTTGTGCCTCTTTCCGGCTCTGTAAGATAAACATCAGAGTAAAACTGCTCCCAGTTTGATTCTGAATTGCTTTTACATTTCTCACCAGGGATTTGGGAGTTTCAAATGGATTTGTCATCATTGAAGCTGCCATGTTTTACATTCACCTGCTCTAGCTAAAATGCCTTTTCTCTCCTTTTAGCTCTGTCTGATCTGGAGCTTGTTGCTCAATCTATTATCTTTGTTGTTGCTGGCTATGAGACCACTAGTACTTCTCTCTGCCTCCTTATGTATGAATTGGCCACTCACCCTGATGTCCAGCAGAAACTGCAGAAGGAGATTGATGCGACTTTCCCCAATAAGGTGAGTGGGTCATACCTGAAGAGGGAGTCAGAATAGGCTTGGTTATGCCTCAGTAACAGATTAGCCCTCAAATCTAGTGGGGGGTTTCATAGCAAAGGTTTGTTTTTTTATTTGAAGTTCGATTTGCTAATATATAGCCTAACACCCAGTGTTCATCCCATCAAGTGCCCTCTTCAACACATCACCCAGTTACCCCATCCCCCCGCCCGCCTCCCTTTCCACTACCCCTTGTTTGTTTCCCAGAGTTAGGAGTCTCTCATGTTCTGTCTACCTCTCTAATTCTTCCAAATCTTTTCCCCTCATTTCCCTTATAGTCCCTTTCACTATTTCTTATATTCCCTGTATGAGTGAAACCATATGATGATTTTCCTTCTCTGAGTGATTTACTTCACTCAGCATAATAACCTCCAGTTCCATCCATGTCAAAGCAAATGGTAGGTATTCGTCCTTTCTAATGGCTGAATAGTATTCCACTGTAACATATATACCACATCTTCTTTATCCATTCATCTGTCAAAGTATATCCAGGCTCCTCCCACAGTTTGGCTATTGTGGACATTGCTGCTGTGAGCATTGGGGTGCAGGTATCCCGGCATTTCACTACATCTGTATCTTTGGGATAAATCCCCAGTAGTGCAATTGCCGGGTCGTAGGGTATCTCTATTTTTAACTCTTTGAGGACCCTCAACAGTGTTTTCCAAAGTGGCTGTACCACACTTTGCATTCCCACCAACAGTGCAAGAGGGTTTCCACTTCCCCACATCCTCTCCAACATTTGTTCTTTCCTGTCTTGTTATTTTTTACCATTCTCACTGGTGTGAGGTGGTATCTCATTGTGTTTTGATTTGTATTTCCCTGATGGCAACTGATGCAGAGCATTTTCTCATGTGCTTGTTGGCCATGTCTATGTCTTCTTTGGTGAATTTTCTGTTCATGTCTTTTGCCCATTTCATGATTGGATTGTTTGTTTCTTGGGTGTTGAGTTTAATAAGTTCTTTATAGATCTTGGATACTAGCCCTTTATCTGATATGCCATTGCAAATATCTTCTCCCATTCTGTAGATTGTCTTTTAGTTTTGTTGACCATTTCTTTTGCTGTGCAGAAGCTTTTTATCTTGATGAAGTCCCAATAGTTCATTTTTGCTTTTGTTTCCTTTGCCTTCATAGATGTATCTTGCAAGAAGTTACTGTGGCCAAGTCAAAAAGGGTGTTGCTCATGTTCTCCCCTAGGATTTTGATGGATTCCTGTCTCACATTTAGATCTTTCCACCATTTTGAGTTTATCTTTGTGTATGGTGTAAGAGAAATGTCTACTTTCATTCTTCTGCATGTGGCTTTCCAATTTTCCCAACACCATTTATTGAAGAGACTGTCCTTTTTCCAGTGGATATTTTTTTCTGCTTTGTTGAAGACGAGTTGACCATAGAGTTGAGGGTCCATTTCCGAGTTCTCTATTCTGTTCCATTGAACTATGTATCTGTTTTTGTGCCAGTACCACACTGTCTTGATGATCACAGCTTTTAATACATCTCAAAGTCAAGCATTGTCATGCTGCCAGCTTTGATTTTCTTTTTCAACATTCTTATGCCTATTTGAGGTCTTTTCTGGTTCCATACTAATCTTAAGATTATTTGTTCCAACTCTCTGAAGAAATTCCATGGTATTTTGAAGGGATTGCATTGAACGTGTAAATTGCTCTGGGTAGCATAGACTTTTTCACAGTATTTATTTTTCCAATCCATGAGCATGGAATTTTTTTTCATCTCTTTACATCTTCCTCAACTTCTTTCAGAGGTGTTCTGTAGTTTTTAGGGTAAGATCCTTTACCTCTTAGGTTAGGTTTATTCCTAGGTATCTTATGCTTTTGGGTGCAATTGTAAATGGAATTGATTCCTTAATTTCTCTTTCTTCAGTCTCATTGTTAGTGTATAGAAATGAAACTGATTTCTGTGCATTGATTGTATATCCTGCCACATTGCTGAACTGCTGTGTGAATTCTAGCAATCTTGGGGTGGAGTCTTTTGGGCTTTCTTTCTTTAAAAAAAAACATTTTATTTATTCATTCATGAGAGACACAGAGAGAGACAGAGACATGTTAGCAAATTGAATTTAAATTTTATTTTAGTTTATTTTAAAGATTTTATTTATTTATTCATCAGAGAGGGGGTGGGCGGCAGAGACACAGGCATAAGGAGAAGCAGGCTCCATGCAGGGAGCCCGAGGTGGGACTCGATCCCAGGTCTCCGGGATCAGGCCCTGGGCCAAAGGCGGCACTAAACCGCTGAGCCACCCTGACTGCCCTCTTTTGGGTCTTCTATATACAGTACCATGTCGTCTGAGAAGAGGGAGAGTTTGACTTCTTCTTTGCCAATATGAATGCCTTTTATTTCTTTTTGTTGTCTGATTGCTGAGGCTAAGACTTCTAGTACTATGTCGAATAGCAGTGGTGAGAGTGAACATCCCTGTCTTGTTCCTGATCTTAGGGGAAAGGCTCTCAGTTCTTCCCCATTGAGAATGATATTCACTGTGGGCTTTTCATAAATAGCTTTTATGATATTGAGGAATGTCCCCTGTATCCCTACGCTTTGAAGAGTTTTAATCAGGATGCTGTATTTTGTCAAATGCTTTCTCTGCATCTCTTGAGAGGATCATATGGTTCTTGTTTTTTCTCTTGTTGATGTGATCTATCACGTTGATTGTTTTACGAGTGTTGAACCACCCTTGCATCCTGGAGATAAATCCCACTTGGTCATGGTGAATAATCCTCTTAATGTACTATTGGGTCCCATTGGCTAGTATCTTGGTGAGTTTTTTGCATCCCTGTTCATCAGGGATATTGGTCTATATTCTGCTTTTTCGGTGGAGTCATTGGTTTTGGGATCAAGGTAATGTTGGCCATATAGAACGAGTTTGGAAGTATTCCCTCCCTTCCTCTCCTTTGAAACAGCTGTAGTAGAATAGGTATCTCTTCTTTAAATGTTTGGTAGAATTGCCCTGGGAAGCCATATGCCCCTGGATTTTTGTTTCTTGGGAGATTTTTGATGACTACTTCAATTTCCTTGCTGGTTATTAGCCTGTTCCGGTTTTCTATTTCTTCCTGTTCCAGTTTTAGTAATTTGCAGGTTTCCAGAAATGCATCCGTTTCTTCTAAATTGCCCAATTTGTTGGCATATAGCTGCTCATTATACGTTTTTAAAATCATTTGTATTTCCTTGGAATTGGTTGTGATCTCTCCTTTTTCATTCGTGATTTTATTTGAGTCTTTTTTCTTTTTAATGAGGCTGGCTAGGGGTTTATCTATCTTATTAATTATTTCAAAGTACGAACTCCTGGTTTTGTTTATCTGTTCTACAGTTCTTCTGATCTCTATTTCATTGATTTCTGCTTTAACCTTTATAATCTCTCTTCTTCTGCATGGTGTAGGCTTTATTTACTATTCTTTCTCCAATTCTCTTAGGTGCATGGTTAGCTTTGTATTTGAGTTTTTCCAATTTTTTGAGGGAAGTTTGTTCCCTCTTAGGACTGCTTTTGCTGTATCCCAAAGATTTTGAATGGTTTTATCTTCATCTTCATTAGTTTACATGAATTTTTTATAGTCAATGATGTATTTTTTTACTTTTTAAAATTTAAATTCAGGACAGCCCTGGTGGCTCCGTGGTTTAGCGCTGCCTTCAGCCCAGGGTGTGATCCTGGAGACCTGGAATCGAGTCCCACGTCAGGCTTCTGGCATGGAGCCTGTTTCTCCTTATGCCTGTGTCTCTGCCTCTCTCTCTCTCTCTCTCTCTGATGAATAAATAAATAAAATCTTTAAAATAAAATAAAATAAAATTTAAATTCAATTTGCTAACATATAGTGTAACACTCAGTGTTCATCCCATCAAGTGCCCTCCTCAGTGCCCATCATGCAGTCACCCCATCCCCCACCCACCTCCTCATCTGTTACCCTTTGTTTCCCAGAGTTAGAAGTCTCTCATCGTTTGTCTCCCTTTCTAATTTTTCCCACTCAGTTCCCTTCCTTTCCCTTATAATCCCTCTCACTATTTCTTATATTCCATGTAGCAGTGAAACCATATGATGATTGTCCTTCTCTGATTGAGTTATTTCACTCAGCATAATACCCTCCAGTTCCATCCATGTCGAAGCAAATGGTGGGTATTTGTCTCTTCTGATGGCTGAGTCATAAATGGATGAATGGATAAAGATGATGTGCTATATATATATATATATATATATATATATATATATATGATGTGTGTATATATATGATGTATATATATGATGTATATATATGTGGTATATATATACATATATATGTATATGTGTGTGTATGTGTGTGTGTGTGTATATATATATACACCAACACCATGGAATATTACTCATCCATGTATCTTTTTAATCCTTCTCTAATTTCCTGGTTGACCCATTCATCTTTTAGTAGGATGCTCTTTAACCCCAAGTGTTTGAGTGTCTTCCAAATTTCTTCTTCTGATTGAATTCTAGTTTCAAAGCATTTTGATCTGAAAATATGCAGGCAATAATCCCAATCTTTTGGTATTGATTAAGACCTGATTTGTTACCCAGTATGTGGTCTATTTTGGAGAAAGCTCCATGTGCACTCGAGAAGAATGTGTATTCAGTTGCATTAGGATGGAATGTTCTGTATATATCTGTGAAATCCATTTGGTCAAGTGTATCATTCAAGACCCTTGTTTCTTTGGTGATGTTCTTCTTAGAATATCTATCTTTTGCTGAGAGTGCTGTGTTGAAGTCTCTTACTATTTTTGTATTATTATCTATGTATCTCTTCACTTTCATTATTAATTGATTGATATACTTGGTTGCTCCCACATTAGAGGCATAAATATTCATAATTGTTAGGTTTTCTTATTGGATAGACCCTTTAAGTATGATATAGTGTCCTTCTTTATCTCTTATTAGAGTCTCTGGTAAAAACTGTAATTTATCTGATATGAGGATTGCTACCCCAGCTTTCTTTTGAGGACCATTTGAATGGTAAATGGTTCTCTGCCCCCTCATTTTCAGGCTGGAGGCATCCTTAGGTCTAAAATGAGTCTCTTGTAGACAGCAAATAGATTGGTCTTGCTTTTTTTATCCAGTCTGATATCCTGTGTCTTTTGATGGAAGTTTTTAGCCATTCACATTCAGGGTAACTATTGAAAGATATGAATTTAGTGTCATAGTAATATCTATACAGTCCCTGTTTTGTGGATTGTTTCTTTGGGCTCCATCTTCTCTTAAAGGGTGCCCCTTAATATTTCTTGCAGAGCCAGTTTGGTGGTCACATATTCTTTCAGTATTCTGGAAGCTCTTTATCTCTCTTTCTATTCTGAATGACAGCCTTGCTGGATAAAGTATTCTTGCCTGCATGTTTTTCTCATTTAGTACCCTGAATATTTCATGCCAGCCCTTTCTGGCCTGCCATGTCTCTGTGGATAGATGTGCTGTTAATATGATATTTCTCCCCATATAAGTTAAGAATCTCTTGTCTCTTGCTACTTAGGATTTTATCTCTTTTATCTCTTTATCTTTAAAATTTTCAAGTTTCACTATTTTGTGTCAGGGTGTTGATCGGTTTTTGTGGATCTTAGAGGGTCCTCTCTATCTCTTGGATCTAAATGCCTGTTTCCTTCCCCAGATTTGGGAAGTTCTCACCTATAATATGTTCAAATATACTTTGTGGTCCTCTTTCTCTCAGCCTCTTCTGGAATTCCAATAAGACGAATACTCTTCCTTCTCAAACTATCATTTATTTCCCAAAGCCTTTACTCATAAGTTCTTGACTGTGTTTCTCTTTTCCTCAGCTTCCTTCCTTTCCATCTACTTGTCTTCTATGTCACTCACTTTCACTAATCCTAGCCATTAGAGCATCCTGTTTAGAATGCATGTCAGTTAAAGTATTTTTAATTTTGACCTGATTCTATCTTAATTCTGCAGTAATAGAATCTCTAGAGTCCTTTGTGATTTTTTCCAAAGCCACCAGGAATTTTGTAATTGGACTTCTGAATTATATCTCTGACATGTTACTTAAATACATATGTACTAGATATATGGCAGAGAATATTTCTTCCAGTTCCTTCTTTTGTGGTGAATTCTTCCTTCTAGTCATTTTGTCCAGTGCAGAGTGGCTTGATAGAAGTGATCGATTTTCTCTCTGTAGCATTTCAGCTGTTCTCTCTTTATATCTCAGGTTGGATTCATAGGTGTTCAGGTTTTTTTGAAAGTTATCGGGGTAAGTTTGGGGGACCAGATGAATCAAGGACTCTCACTCTTCCACCATCTTGTCTCCTCTCCCAAGGTTCTGCTTTCTTACATCTGCATTATCTGCAACTTGGGGACTTCATGTTGACTGGGTAACAAGTGCTAGAGTGTTGCTCACTTGCTTTTTAAGTGTTTGGCATGAACACATACATCTCCTCAGTTCACAGCTCATTTGCAAGTGATTTCCCCTAGGTTCACATGGGCTGGGAAATATGGTGGTCTACATGGGTATTGGGTGAACAGAGTGTTCTGAAACACACCCTATGAAGTATCAGGTTTTTTTTTAAGTATCAGTTCTAATTATCTTCATATAACAAGTCAGGAAACTGGGCTACAGAGAGACGACATAACATTCTTAAACTATCATATAACTAATGGTGAAGAAGCCAAGGTAGGAGACAGGTTGCCTGGATCCTGATCTACCTCTAACTTCTGCAATGTTGGCTCTTAAATATAACACCAAGTGATAGAGACATATTGCATACACTGTTTTCAGATCCCTGCCCAATCTGGAGTTCCCTACTTATGAAGGGAACCAGCTTCTGAGGCTGGAGGGGCTTATTTGGCAAACAGTGAAACCCTAAGGCAACAACTAGGAGACTTTTCCAACCACATAGGGTGGGGCTGAGAATAGGATTCTGATCCCCTTAACAGTGTTCCATTAGAACTGAAATTGTGTTCCTACAATTGGTAGCATCCAACCCTACCATTTTATGCCCTGTTTGGGTTGAAAGGAAACTGTGGCGCCCTGAAATATTTCTATTTTTGTATAAGATAATATTTATCTTCAAATATTGTATAGATAATTGAAGGGCTAGGAAGCAAGATATTTCAACTAAAAGAGTTTATGTGGATATAGGATATTTTCTGTTGTACATTCTCCTTCCTTGGTACAGATGTAAGTAAGGCCCCTCTTTTGAAAGGAAGGTGACTTCAGCATATTTCACTTAGAATAAGGGTCATGGTATATTAGTCACTTTATTCATATGAGGAAGAAACACCACTACCTAGTAGTGGGAAGGATTTCAGGCCGTTTATGGGATTGTCCCAGGTGTCTCCCCTAATTGTTACTATTGTACACGTGTCAGTGGGCCACTGAGCGGATCAAAGGACATGGTAGACAGTCAAATGATTATAAATGCCCTTTATCAAAACAAATGTTTCTTAGAGGTTTCTTTCTAACAGGTCAGCAGTAATGCTGATAAGGTGAAATTTATCCCCCAAATCAATTTATCTACATCTGTTTCTTTCCTTCCAGGCAGCACCTACTTATGATACTCTTGTACAGATGGAGTATCTTGACATGGTGTTGAATGAAAGTCTCAGATTATACCCAATCACTGGTAGACTTGTAAGGGTCTGTAAGAAAGATGTGGAAATCAGTGGTGTGTTCATTCCTAAAGGGACAGTGGTGATGGTGCCAACCTTTACTCTTCACCAAGACCCGGATATCTGGCCAGAGCCTGAGAAGTTCCAACCTGAAAGGTACAGGGAATCCTGGAAAGGGGAACCCACCTTCATATTGGAGGATATTTTGAAATGTTCTTAGTATAGATGACAATCGTGTGGTTGTACAATGATTTATTTGTACATCTTTTTTTCTTATAAGTATTTTTCTTGTTATGAAATGATGATTGTTGTCAAAATTTTATAAACTGTACACCCTAAAAGAGAATATTAAAGTCAATGTCAGTCCCAATACATCAAGATTATGAATAATGATACATATGTCCTTTGTGGACATTTAGAGAAATGCATAGAGGTGCATATATTGATTATTAAAAATTAAGATGGCATTATATTTTTTGAATGACTTACTTTTTATTTTTTTATTTTTTAAATTTTTATTTATTTATGATAGTCACAGAGAGAGAGAGAGGTAGAGACACAGGCAGAGGGAGAAGCAGGCTCCATGCACCGGGAGCCCGACGTGGGATTCAATCTCGGGTCTCCAGGATCGCGCCCTGGGCCAAAGGCAGGCGCCAAACTGCTGCGCCACCCAGGGATCCCAAATGACTTGCTTTTTAAAAGATTTTATTTATTTATTCATGAGAGACACAAAGAGAGAGACGGAGACACAGGCAGAGGGAGAAGCAGGCTCCATGAAGGGAGCCGGGTGGGGAACTTGATCTCGGGATCACACCTCGGGCCAAAGGCAGATGCCCAACTGCTGAGCCATCCAGGTGTCTCTTGAATTACTTAATGTAACATTAAACTATAACAACATCTATATTTGGTTTGTGATCATATGCATGTAATTTTCTTAACTACAACCTTATTGAAGGAAATAGGTCTTTTTCTTTTCCTTTAATTTTTTTAGTCCTCTTTACTATGAATTCACCTCCCATGTCCCCACATTCCATGTTTGCAAACCTTGGCCACCATTCTGCTAGCCTAAATGGGAGAGCAGAGTCTGTGGCTCTGAGAGTTTACATCCCTAGCAGGAGAAGCAGCCTCATGAGGACAGAGAGGCACACAGGTCCTATGCTGTCTGTGGCTGCAATCCTGTGCAGCTCCCATGTTTGTTTGTTGTGGTTCGTCCAAAGCAAAGTCATCTGAAAAATCTGCTCTCTAGCTGTCTGAGGAGCCTTCTTGAAGGGGTCTTGAGCTTCCTCTTCTGGGAATTCAGAGCAGAGTCTGGCTTTGGGCACAACTTAAATTCTGCAAAAGTTGGTACTTTCCTGTTTATTATATTGGTGAGGAAATTTTGGAGTGAACTTTTTAGGGATCTAGACTTTTAGCTCCTGACTCTAAGCTCCCTGATGGCAGAGGCATTGTCCTGTTGCATGGTGTCCCTAGTGCTACCATCACATCTACATGTAATACTTCCTAAAAGAAGTCAGAATTGACCAATTGAGCTGTTTCTTGGATCAGAAGCCCTGGTGGTTCCCATTCCTGGTCACTCAGCAGTCCCCATTCCTGCCACTTCTCAAACAGAAACCAGAAGACCACTCCTGGTGCTTCTCTCTGATTCATTCAATCATGAGAGGAAGTGCTTACTTATATGTATTAGGGACTATGCCAGGCAGTGGAAGATTCACGTATTAAAAATGGCTGTTATGGAGAATTTTTGACACATACAAAGGGATATTCTAGAAAAACACGTCTAAGAAACACTTTTAATGCATATGTGCCCATCACCTGCCCAACAACCACTAACCATGTCAGCTGCCCCATCCACAAACCTTCGCAATTCCTTGTCTGATTCCCATATTACATTAAGGCTCATCATCTATAAACACACTCCAGTATGTTCCTCATAATATATGGAGTTTAAAAAAAAATACCTACTGAGAATGCCATTATTACCTTCACCAAACCCACATTTTTCCTTAATATAAATATTGAGGAATGAGTTTTTAATAAAATATAAGTCTAACCTTCAAGGAATTTATAGCCTCATGGAACAGATAGGCAAGATTTCAGTTATTACACTCGTTATACATAACCGTGAGTATGAGCATAGTAGAGTAGCAACATTTGCCCATGCATATCATCTAACATGCTATTATTTGGAAGAGGGGTACTGCTGGGGAAGAGGGGGAAGTGAAGGGAAAAATAACAATACAAATCATGGGTGGCATTTTTCCTGCTTCTTTTGTCCATGGATATGTGACTAACATAAGTCAGTGGGGGCAGGATCCTAACTTTCCTTCAATCAGTCATATTTTCTGCTCACCTTTCAGAGTGTGAACAACTCACCACCCTGAATGTAATCCCAGTGTTCAAGACAAATCTTGTTTTCAACAGCATTCATCTCATCTCCTAAACAGTACCGAATGCTCCCATAAGGAAGGGGTATCCAATTATCTATAGCTAAAATTGTCGCTACAGAATAAACACGGCAGGATTTCAGTAACCAGTCCATCAAAGTTTCCTATATACTCCTGGTTGAAAACTCCTAACATGTACCTCTTGTGGTTTTTATGTTTCACTAACTTGTTTCCAACTTGTATTGTGGAACCAGGTTCAGTAAGAAGAACAAGGACAGCATAAATCCTTATACATACCTGCCCTTTGGAACTGGACCCCGAAACTGCCTTGGAATGAGATTCGCAATCATGAACATGAAACTTGCCCTCATCAAAGTCCTGCAGAACTTCTCCTTCAAACCTTGTAAAGAAACACAGGTCAGAAAGAGAACTTTCTGCATAAATAGTATTTTATTGTTTTTTTTTTAACTAAGAGATATCAAATGGATGTGGGGGGGGCTCATTTATCCTTAATAATTTGTCCTATTTCCTGGAGAATCTATTTGGAGTCATTTGTGGCCTTTTAAGTGTCCTTCAGCTCCTGAGTGCATGTCTGTGTCTTATGACCACACAACCATAAGGATCATCTATCTATTCAGTGCAGTTCACAAGATATGATTATGCACAGACCTTTAACTTCAGCAATGTTTTAAATTTCTTTCAAGTCCACTGAAAGGAAGGGAACAAGCTGTGTACAGTCATGACATGCAGTGTTTACTGCGACATGACTTTTGAAGGATGCTCTTCCCCACCACAACTTACAGATGCTATCAAGACCGTGATTCTCAACCCATGGTTCTATATTGGAATCAGTGGGTTCATTAAAAATCCTGGTGTCCAGGTCATCTCAGAAATTCTAACATAATTCACACAGTGTCTGGCTTTAAAAGTACCTTCATTGATTCTCAAGTGTAAGCAAGGTTGAGATTCACTGGTTTGAAGCATTTCTGCCAGATGTGATAGACTACCATGGTCCAGGCCATCCTGGCCACTTGGCCCCACCTTCCATGAACCCCACTGACAGGAGGTTCTCCCTTTCTAACCCAAACTGCCATCATGAATGGATGTTTCCACTGGGAGAAGTGACAGGATCATTAGCAGGGAGGATGGCCATAGAATAAAATACATAATACCCACTCAGGATGACCTTCCAAACTTCAACATACACAAGTTAACTCTGTATTACTTTTCAAAATTGTGTGCCATAATGGCTAAAAATCTGTCCTAAATTTTAAAGACTCATCCTTTTTACTTAAAATCTAAATCAAAAAAGAACACAAACCAACATGAGTTTGTCTCCAGCCTGGTACAGAGTGAGTACTCAATAGATAATCTGTTGAATGTTCCATGCTCCAGTCTTGACAGCTTACCGAGTAAGATAAAGAATAAGAGATATAGGATGCTAAACCAAGAGTACTTACATATTTGTAACACATTAGTGTCCTTCATGTATCTTGCTTACTTTGCATCTGTCATTGGCAGGGCTTCATTCCTGGCTCTCATTTGCTGGTTTAACTGTTGCAGATTCCCCTGAAATTAAGTTCTCAAGGGTTAATTCGACCAGAAGAACCCATTATTCTCAACGTTGAGCCAAGAGATGGGAGTGTGCGTGGAGCCTGAATTTCCCTAAGGACTTCCCTTTTGTTCTTCGAGAAGCTATATCCCAGAACACCACAGACCTCAATTTCCTATGTGAGTAAAACCCAGAAATGAAGATGGGCTTCATTTACTGCCCATGACGGATGACTAGAGATTCTGTACACGCCTTCAGCTTTGTCTGGTGTCTGTGTGGAGCATTATATATTGTGGAGAGTAAACTAGACATGTAGATGCAGTCTATCTGGTTCACACAGACTACCCCCAGTTTGTGCCATCTACTCCCCTGAGCACTGATCAAGAATAAAATTTTCTCAACTGTTTTATCAACAAAATTTGATGGAAACAATGGTCACTGTGATAGTGACATTTATATCATGTCTTATTTTATATTACATATTAAATATCATACTGAGGATGTCAGTCAATATCCTCTTACCAAAATATTAACTTATGCCTTCATGAACATTAAGGGGGGAATCCATAGAACTGATGAGTGAGAGCCAGTGGCTGAATATTTGACCATCACAGTCATTGGGTAGTTGGGCCTTGTTCAGAACTCCAACGTGATCTCTTAAGGTAGATGAGAGTCAATCCACTATGACTTTGCTCATTGCTCAGCAAGTATATTCACAGTTTAATTCTACAGATTTTGGAGCACATGTGTTATTTTTATTACACTTAGTTGAAGTCCTTATTATTCTATCATTAGTTTTTATTTCATGTTTTCATCTCATCTGCCTTGATGTTCTAGTAGACCGGGCACATGCTTTGTCTTTGTGTTCCATACTCAGCTCCTAACTGTCCTGACACAATGAGCATTGAATAAGAGATTGTGATTGGCCAGATGATACCAAGTGAAAGGCTTTTAGCTCTTAGCCCTTCAGTTGGTATCAGAAGCTGTACAGGAGTCTTCCTATTTTTCCCTCCACTCCTGCCTCTTCTTTTCTCTTCTCCTCTCCTCTTCCTTTTTTTCCCTCCCTAGATAAGTCAGTCCTAAAGTCAATAGGTGGAGCACAGGCAGGTGAGCAGCCCCACATTGAGGGCCAGGGGCAGACAAGAGATCACAGAGACTCCCAAGTTATAGATTCAGTAGGGTGGGATGGTGTCCACATGGAGGAGCTGCCTGTCATAGGTGTGGGAGCTCAAGCTAGGTGAGAAGGGTACTCACACAGAGAGTGGCCTGTTGAGAGCCCCCAGAGTCTAAATACAGAGTAGAGAACCCAAGTAGCATGAAGGTGACATCCATGAGTGTTAAGCAATGGAGTAGGGATTAGTTACATAAAGAGGGATTGATCAGAGAAATAAAGATTTTATCTTATTATTTTATTTTTTTAGAAGCTTTAAAGCAAAAGGGTTTCAGGAGTTTCTCACTGTTGGAGAACTGTGTCACTTATTTGGAAAAGGAGAGAGCCAAATGAATCTGTGTATTCAGAGATTGGAAGTCTGTCAATATAAAGTCAGGCTTTTTGATACATAGATGATAAACTGATAGAGAGCAATTAAAATGTGTATATTTACCTTTCTGTGTGTAAAAAACACATTTTCTCTACCTCTTCTACAAACAGTTTTTAGAAACAGTGACATTGTAAGACTATAAGCACATCTTCTGCCCAGATCTTGCCTTATAAATGTCATTTTCCTGAAAAGAACTAGGACCTTTCAGAAAAAATGGCTGATTCCAGGCTGGCAGAGCACATGATGAGCCTGGAGCATGTTTTGCCTACACAGTGACGAGGACATGTCCACAGAACACAGAGCCAGCCTGAAGGGCTTCATCCACCCATCAGAAGCAATTTGGGCTCATGATAACTGACAATATGAAAGGATATGACTTGTTTAATAAAATAGGAATACAAAAATACACACAGATGTAGATAATAACAGAGGTAGATTACAGTTGATGAGGACACTCACACAGTTTCAAAGTATCACCACTCAAACACCCATGAGTAACTGAAGAAAGAGAGGCTCACAGAGCAGAGATTTGGCAGACAAGTGAAGGTCATCAGGAACAGGAGGAATTGATGGGGCATCACCTAATAGGATGGCATAAGAAGATCTCAATATCACCTCTGAGATATTCTTGCCAGGGATGCAAACCTGAAAGAAATCCTGAAAAAAATAAGACAAATCCAAATAAAGAAATATCTATGCCTAATCTGTAACTTGTGTGTAATCGTCTAAAAAGTCAGGGTCATGGAAGTAATAAAAGAGAAAAAACAAGCCCAAATTGGAGACACTTGGCCCCCAACCCTACCTCATAGCAAACCATGACTAATGACAGTTTCCACCTATCCCAGGAAGGTAAACTTTTAAGTTTCCTAATGGGCACTAGTGAGTTATCTTCAGGATAGAAACCCCAGAAATAAAGGATCCTGGCCTGAAACAACCCTTTCTTTTCCTTCTACGCACTTCTTGCCCCACCCTCCTTCCTAGAAAACCCTGCATTTTGTACACCTCCTGAGAGAATTTGTCTATTTGCCAGGTGGGATGTGCCAATTCACCAATCACTTAATAAAGCTGATTATATCTTCAACTTGTTTTGCTGGAATTTTGTTTTTTAATGAAAGCCAGAGACAAACTAAGGAAGTGTTCCAAACTGAACTAAAGTGACTATAGAGGGTGACATGTAACCTCAGCATGTGAGCAGGGTCCTTCTGCTATAAAGGATATTGTGGAGACAGTTGGGAATTGAGGGCTCTGATGGTTACATGGCAGTAATGTGTCAGCCTCCCCTTTCTGACTCTGATGGAGAATCTCTTTGTAGGAATTACAGGGGATTATGAAACATCAGGTCAGTAATTTACTCTGAGATGTGTTGGGAACATAATTCTTAAAATAGATTCTTCTGGAAGGTTGTGATTGTTTTGGGGAGTAGGTCACAAAAGCACTTTGAGCCTAATACAGCTCTCCCCAGCTCCTGCCTTAGTCTGACTTGTATTATTTGATAAAAACAAGGCAGCACCACACAGTGATGAAAGATGGGGAGCTCTAAGGCTGGTGCTCCTGGGCTTAAATCCCAGCTCAGTCCAGAACTGAGCCTAAACTAATCGCTTTGGGTAAATGAGGAAAGATGCCCGCTTTACATAGCTGGGCCTACAGGGCTTGGGCCACACTCCACTACAGATATTTATACCTGAGACCTTGAACAAATTACCTAGTACCTTACTGTTCAGTATTTAGTGCCCCAGATTCCTAAAATAGGGGCATAATGCCAGTGCCTATCTGACATGACAGTGAAACCAGATGATGTAGT
The DNA here is from genome assembly GCF_003254725.2 of Canis lupus dingo. Lineage (NCBI taxonomy): Eukaryota > Metazoa > Chordata > Mammalia > Carnivora > Canidae > Canis > Canis lupus. The sequence goes on along the minus strand of NC_064248.1, from coordinate 9,488,399 downwards.
GAGTTATTTAGGACACAGCACAGAGCATGCAGTGAGCACATAATCAGTGTCAGCTATGACTTTCATAGCTGTATTATCCTCAGTCCTCAGGAGGCCAGGTTGGTTTGATCTTTGGGCTCCAACCTAGTCAAGTCCATCTTCAAATCTGCCATTTGGGAAAGTATTTGCATACATCTTTCGAGAGGTTTAATTTAACTACAAGCTATTGATGTCTCAGCTGATGTTGTTCGGGAATTTTCTTAAAAAAAAAAAACGATTTTATTTATTTTTTCATGAGAGACACAGAGAGAAAGGCAGACACATAGGCAGAGGGAGAAACATGTCCCTCTGGGAGCCTGATGCGGGACTTGATCCCAGGACCTGAGGATCACATACTGAGTCAAAGGCAGACGCTCAACCATTGAGCTATCCAGGCATCCCACAGTCAGGAAATTTCTAAAGAACAATATAAACAGCCCCATTCTAGAAAAGCCTTTGTCAAGAGAGAATAATGTACATCACTGAGATGGAGTGGGACAGTTTCAACAGGGGGCGCCCTCACCCCTACACAGATCCAAAGGAAGAGATGGACTTGACCTTGCAAGGACTTGTCCTTGCTGTACTTTAGTATCCCAACTGCAGGAATAAGGGATCTCCTTGTCACCACAACTCCCCACTCCTCCCCACAAGAGCTCTGCAAATGAGAAGCTGCCACACTTCTAACTCCGGGGTTACTCCAATGAACTCCAGTTTATAACAGCCTTCCCAGCTTCCCCTTTTCTCCTGATAGAAACATAGTGTGGAGTCCACTTTTTGGCAAACAGGCTTCAGGCAATGGATTATTGGAAGGGCCCACAGTGAACCCCCGGCTGAATAGCAACACGCCCATCAGAGGATATACCTCCAAATATCCATAAGGCCCTAACTTACCCATGGGCTACTTACAAGCAGGCACAGTTACCAAAAAAGGGAAATTGCCCTAAGTCCCCATACTTCCCCAGCTTCCCTCTTTAAAACCAACCCCTACAGGCACTTGACAGGATGAGCACTGGGTGATATGCTATATGTTGGCAAGTTGAACTCCAATAAAACATAATTAATTAATTAGTTAATTAATTAAAACAACCCCCACCCACTGCCTCCTTGCAGACAGCCTCTGGTTTGCTGTCCTGCCCGCTGCTCCCTGGGGGTGTACCCAATAAACTTCTTTTGTGTCCTTTGCTCTGCTTCATGTGAATTCTTTCCTGGCTTGTGTCCCGGCTTCCACACAATCCTCACCCCACATTTGGGGGCCCCCATGCCCCCAGGACAGATACCCCGATTATATACCACCTTTGGGGGCTGCACACGGGGAGTCTGTGCACCCCCCATTTGGAGGAGGGAACCCTCACACAAGGAGCCTTTGCCAGTCTGAGACTCTCCCCGTATTCTTCAGGAATTTCTCCAGACTTTTCATCATGGACACACTCTAGTCCTCAGGGGGCTGATGACCTCTGGTGGAGGTGACTCCTCGGGTCCGAGGGGGAAGGAGCCCCAACGCCGCTGCCCAGAAAGGTGAGGGATTTCCCCTCCTGCTCTTCGGAGGGACCCTTTCTGCCTCTCCTCTCTATTTGGGATCCTTCCTCAGTCTAACTCTAGTACTTCTCACACAAGGGAAGGTGTCTGGCTGCGGATGGCTCTCAGGTGTGGTCTGAGAGCTGAGGGCCAACAGGTGAGACTGCCCGCCATCCAGGGCGAAGCACTCCTTCCCTCTGCTTTCCTGCTCTGCCTGCAGTTCTACTCCCAGAGGCCTGAGCAACTGTCCACTGGCCCCTGGCAAATCCGTGCACCTTACAAACTCAGCTGGGAGCCTTTCCTGAGGCTGGCGACTCTCAGCCACCTGGTTTCCTTGGCCTCCACCGGAGGTCCAGCTGCAGTCCTGATCTGCGGGCAAAGCTGTTCCTGGTGTGAGTGGTGAGCCTTCGCGCTCCTCTTCCCAGCGGGTCTGGCCACACTGGTGTCTGGCTCTCCTTGTTGCCAGAGGATGTCCCCAGGGACTGCTGTGGGGTTCCCGTGACCCTCTCTGTGGTCATGATGTAGTTTTGGAGTGTAGGTGAGGTTTGGCAGAGTGAGATCTGGAGCCCACAACCAAGAAAGAATTCTTGAGATGTCTTTGATGCAAAATGGTGGTTTTATTAAGGCAGGGGTACAGGACCTGTGGGCAGAAGGAGCTGCTGCCCCACGGTTGTGAGGGGTGGCTGATTATATACTTGGGAGTTGGGGGAGGTAAGGAAAAGGAAGGTTTTCAAAAGAATTTTTGTATGCTAAAGAGGACCTAAAAAATATTAGAAGCCTTGCCATTGTCAAGTTAAGATTGTCTTTCCCTTTAATAAAGCATTAAGATAGTTGGGAGTTTCCTTCTGGAAGTTAGGTTATTGATAAGAATGTTTTTTGTCTTATAAATCACTAAGACATTTTGTAAACTGAGGGAAACTCATGTGTATAGGATTATAATCTCTATAAATTAACTATTTGTTTTTTCTTCCCCTTAGATTTAGGGTAGCCAGGAGTGCCTGAGGAATGTCACACATATTCCAATGGGTGGGGGGGAGTGTTGTTTGTGGGGTGTCAGCTTGTGCTTTGTCCTCAGCTAGGCTTCTGTTCCTTCATCAATGACATGCCACCAGAAGTCGGTTGCCAGGTATAGGACTGGTCTTTTTCCAGGTCAGGCAGGTCACTCTGTGAAATGTTGACCTCAAACCAGAGTTCCATTCCCTTTTGTGATGTTCCCAGTGGGAATCGGCAACCTGTTTCTCCCACAATGGGAATCTTTGAGCTGTGTTCTTAAAGGCTGGAAGAAATCTGAGGTGTCTGGGTGGTTCAGTCAGTTGAGCATCGGACTCTTGGTTTTGGCTCAGGTCTTGATCTCAGGGTGTGAAATTGAGCCCCACATTGGGGGGATGAATGAATCTCAGCAGGGAGTCTGCTTGAGATTCTCTCCCACCGCTCCTCTCCCTCCTTCTCTCTCATATGTATATACTTTTTTTTTAAGCTGGAAGAAATCTGACCCCCAGGGACTGAAGAAAAATATCTCATCTTTTTATGACTCCTGCCCTCAGTACAAACTCCCAGATCAAGACTATGGCTTTCCACAGAACTCTCTTTTAAGATTCTGTTTTCTATAAGTCAATCGGAGAAGGACAAACATTATATGGTCTCATTCATTTGGGGAATATAAAAAATAGTGAAAGGGAATAAAGGGAAAGGGGAAAAATGAGTGGGAAATATCATAAAGGGAGACAGAACATGAGAGACTCCTAACTCTGGGAAATGAACAAGGGGTGATGGAAAGGGAGGTGGGCGGGGGGTGGGGGTGACTAGGTGACGGGCACTGAGAGAGGCACTTGATGGGATGAGCACTGGGTGTTATTCTATATGTTGGCAAGTTGAACACCAAAAAAAAAAAAAAGATTCTGTTTTCTAGCTTGATCTCCTATGCTGGAACTCCTCCCAGGGGTCACAAGTCCTATACATGCCTTGCTCAGTGTCCTAGCCCTAAACCAGGACCCTGATCTAAGAACCTCTTGCAGAACATCTTTGGTCTCTAACCAGGCTAACCAGCTGCCTTCCAGAACTGACTAAAAAGCTCCATTCAAATTAGTAAGATGGAACTAAATGAACTGAAGATTATTATACTGCTGTGACTCTTGTTTGAAATGTAGCTGGTTCTCTAATGTTTGCTCTTCCAGATTAAGGAAACTTTCTCCTAAGATATCTATGGCTTATAGAAATGTGAACAAATGGAAGCATCTAACTTTTCTCTCCAAAAAGTCTCAGAGAGTATTCTTTCTTTCATGGCAGTCATAATCGTTTCCATAAATTCAATAAGCATCTGTTCTCCTTGTAACAGGACACCAATGGAAACATTGGTTATTTTAGCAAGACTTTGACTGGAATGTCATAGTTGAGAGACACACATAGACTCAGATATGAACAGACAGCTTTAAGGAACTGAAGTTGACTTTATGGATCCAATAAAGCCCCTTGGAAATGTTGGCCTGATACTTTGCTTCCAGGGTTTCCAGCAGCCTTACCAGGTGAGTAAAGAATGTCACTTTCTGGGGGGGATCCCTGGGTGGCTTAATGGTTTAGTGCCTACCTTTGGCCCAGGGCATGATCCTGGAGTCCCAGGATTGAGTCCCACATCAGGCTCCCTGCATGAAACCTGCTTCTCCCTCTGCCTGTGTCTGCCTCTCCGTGTGTGTCTCTCATGATTAAATAAACAAAATATTTTTTTAAAAAAAGAATGTCACTTTTTGGCAGGTGCAGGAGCCTCAGGATATGTTGGGACCTCAAGAAGAGGAATTTGTCCAAATATATAGGTATTGAAGGCATGTCTGATGGTAATTATTTGGCTTGGCTTCTGGCCTAGAAAGGCCTGAAAGTTCAATCAAGATTCCTTATGAAAAATTCCATCAGGGCACCTTGGTGGCTCAGTGGTTGAGCATCTGCCTTCAGTGATCCCGAGGTCCTGGGATTGAGTCCCACATTGGACTCCCTGCAGGGAGCCTACTTCTCCCTCTGACTGTGTCTCTGCCTTTCTCTGTGTGTCTCTCATGAATAAATAATTAAAATATTTTTAAAACATGCTTCAGACAAACAAAAACAAACAAAAATAGAAAGCTTTAACAAAGAAATAAAAAGCTTCAGCAATGAATGAATATCAATGTTAATATTCTGGTTGTGATATTGTACTCTAGTTTCATTCAGTGTTACCATTGGAGAAAGCTAAAGGGCACCCAAGATCTCCTTGTGTTATTTCTCACAACTACATGTTAATCTACAGTTATCTCAAAATTTAAAAATTATTTCTAAAGACTGTATTTATTTGAGAGACAGATAATGAGAGAGAGAGCATGAGCAGGGGGAGAGGGAGAAGCGGGCTTCCCCTCTGATCAAGGAGCCCCATGCAGAGCTTGATCCCAGAACCCAGGTGCCCCTCAAAATTTGAAAATTAATTTAAAAACTACACAGCTCAGATTTAGGAAGGCAGATGGAAACAGAATTTTTAGTGTCAATTAACACCTAGAAACTTGTGCTTACTGAAAATGAATGTGTCACTATTTTGTCTTATCTCATTGTTGGTGATACAGTCATCCATTCAACAAATAACTGTATTTGGGGACACCTGGGTGGCTCAGCAGTTGAGTGTCTGCCTTCAGCTCAGGGCATGATCCCACGGTACTGAGATCAAGTCCTGCATTGGGCTCCCTGCATGGAGCCTGCTTCTCCCTCTGCCTCTGTCTCTGTCTCTCTCTGTGTCTCTCATGAGTAAATAAATAAAATGTTTTTAAAAATTAAATAACTGTATTTGTATTCAACAATATGTGGATTCAACAAATATATATTGAGTGCCTATTAGGTGTGATATACTTATATAATATACATATATAATATACAATGTACCTATATAAGAGGAAGTAGTGTTAATTACAAATAACATTTATTAGGGCAATGTTACAGGTACATACACATGTACTCTTCTTTTTTCCATAAAAAAAGCCTATGGGGTTTGGTGTTATCATCATTACCATTTTATTTATTTTTTAATAATAAATTTATTTTTTATTGGTGTTCAATTTGCCAACATACAGAATAACACCCAGTGCTCATCCCCTCAAGTGCCCCCCTCAGTGCCCATCACCCATTCACCCCCACCCCCTGCCCTCCTCCTCTTCCACCACCTCTAGTTCATTTCCCAGAGTTAGGAGTCTCTATGTTCTGTCTCCCTTTCTGATATTTCCCACACATTTCTTCTCCCTTCCCTTATATTCCCTTTCACTATTATTTATATTCCCCAAATGAATGAGAACATACACTGTTTGTCCTTCTCCGATTGACTTACTTCACTCAGCATAATACCCTCCAGCTCCATCCACTTTGAAGCAAATGGTGGGTATTTGTCGTTTCTAATGGCTGAGGAATATTCCATTGTATACATCAACCACATCTTCTTTATCCATTCATCTTTCAATGGACACCGAGGCTCCTTCCACAGTTTGGCTATTGTGGACATTGCTGCTAGAAACATCGGGGTGCAGGTGTCCCGGCGTTTCATTGCATCTGAATCTTTGGGGTAAATCCCCAACAGTGCAATTGCTGGGTCATAGGGCAGGTCTATTTTTAACTCTTTGAGGAACCTCCACACAGTTTTCCAGAGTGGCTGCACCAGTTCACATTCCCACCAACAGTGTAAGAGGGTTCCCTTTTCTCCGCATCCTCTCCAACATTTGTGGTTTCCTGCCTTGTTAATTTTCCCCATTCTCACTGGTGTGAGGTGGTATCTCATTGTGGTTTTGATTTGTATTTCCCTGATGGCAAGTGATGCAGAGCATTTTCTCATGTGCATGTTGGCCATGTCTACGTCTTCCTCTGTGAGATTTCTCTTCACATCATTACCATTTTACTGTGAGTATAAGTTTTTATAAGTTAAGCACACGACTTTCAAAAATGTGGAGTCAACAGGTGTCAAAGATTTTATTCAACTGTTAAGTAATATGGAGATCATAAGAGAAAACTGCTTCCAAGGGCTTTTGTAAAACAGAAGTTTGTAGAGTTCATCAGTAAAGGCATTTTTGACAATACATCAAGAAAAGAATGTGAGAATAAGATTTCTAGGTCAGAAAAATGAGTAATGTCCTACAGGGCAATAAAACCCATAATCTTTGGGTTTGTCTTTTTCTCAGACATAAATCAGGCTAACAGTGCGCAATGGGGTCTAGTTAAATAGTAAATCACAAAGTCAAACAGAAACATTCTGAGAGATAAATAAATAAGCCATGGGTTGGTTTGCTAAACAATGCTGCAGTATGCCATTGAAAGGGTATTCCGCCATCCTCTTAGGTTATTCCCAAGTTTTGAATAATTGTTTATTAACAAAATTGATAGTAGGAGGGAGGGGCAAGATGGCGGAAGAGTAGGGGTCCTCAACTCACCTGGCCCCACAAACTTACCTAGATAACTTTCAAAACTTCCTGAACATCTATGAATTCGACCTGAGATTTAAAGAGAGAACAGTTGGAATACTACAGGGAGAAAAGTTTTCACTTCTAACAAAGTAAGAAGGCAAAAATAAAAATAATAAAGTGGGGGAGGGGAACCGCGACTAGCAGGGCTAAAGCAGAGCACCAAAAGCCTCCGGGGCAGGAAAGCCCAGCCCTGAAGAAGCAGGAACTTTAAAAATTTGTGCCAGGGTTTTCCCCGACAGAAGAGTGCTCATCAGGGAAATCAGGCAAAATTGAAAGACGGGCAGCTAAGCCTCAAGATTCCTGGAGTCACTATAAGAGGAGGGGTGCCCCGGGGAAAGCTCACTGCAAACCACAGTCTGATATTGGTAAAGGGCTGGAGTGCTGCAGCCTCTGGGGCATTTGGGAGAAGCCAATCAGTTAGGCCAGCCGGCTCCAGAGCTGCCTTTACCCTAGAGGCTGGCAACAGGAGGTGGCTATGTCCCATTCCCTTCAGGAGAGGTGGGCCCTGGGAGTGCAGGTCCAGCAGCACAGAGCCCCAGATCCTGGGCACCCAAGCTGACAAAGCCGGCAATCCTCTGTTCCCCCTGGGACAGGTGGAAGTGGGGAGGGCACAGGAAAGAAAGAATTCTCCTGCTGCTGGGTGCCCCACAAGCTGTGCAGATCAGTGCAGCTGCGCCTGCCCCCAGGAGCATCTAGGCCAGTGCAGACTGGGAGACTGTGGTTAGTTACTCTGGAGGAGCTCAGCTCCAGAACTGGAAATCTGGCCACTGCCATTTTTGTTTTTCCTCTTTGTTTCACTGTGTGCCTGGGAGAGGTGGGGCCTCAAGGGAACAAAGGCCTCACAGAATAAACAGCTCATACTGAGCCCAGCACCTGGCAAGGGGCAGGGCATCTCCGCCCAGCCACAGACACCTGAGAATCATCACAGTAGACCTCCCCCAGAAGAACTCCTGGAAGAACAAGGGAAGAACAAATTTATTGGCCAAATAAACAGTACTGGAAAGCGCCAGGACTGAGGGAAAATAGTATATAGAACTAGAGGGTCCTTTTTTTTTTTTTTCATTCTTTTTCCATTACCACTCGTTTTTATATCAGACTAAAAATTTCTGATATTTTTTCTTTTTCCACCTTAACTACAGTATTTTACTGGCTCTTCATTTTTCAGGTTTTTCTTTTTTGACATATTTCATATTTCTATAATTACATGTCTTAGATATATTGTTCACTTCTGAATTTCCTTCAACATATTCAATTTAATTTTGCTATATATGCAAGATATGGGTATTTGTTTTTAGTCTTTTATTTTTTCTGCCTCGTTTTGTTTTACAATGGTGGAAATTAGTACCTTATAAAACATGACCAACATACACCCAGAACCAAGTGGAATTCAGTGTTGGTTCATTCTCTGAGATTATATTCTCTCTTCCTTCCCATTCTGCCCTCCCCTTTTATCTTATGTTTTTGTGGTCAGTGTTGGGGGTTTATGTAAGTATTGCTGGTTTATATAAATTTGGGATTGAGCATCTTCTAACATAAAGAACAAAATACACTCAGAACCAAGAGGATCACCCTCTAGGACCCCTGAGGTAGACTACATTCTCTCTCCATTACCAGTTCCTCACCACCACCATCTCCCCCCTCTTTTTTTCTTTTTCCTCTTTTCTATTTTTTTTCCTTTTTTCTTCTTTGTTTTTGGTTTTTTATTTTTAGTACTTTGTTTTAAATTTTGTTTTTCACTTTAGTGGTCCTTTTATTTTGTTCTGTTCTTTTTCTTCTATTTTCCGGTCTCTGACCTCTTTGGAAGCATCTAGAGTGTATTTTACATGTAAAGGTCATGGTTGATATTTTTGACTCAGCCTGCTCATACAGCCACTTTGCACTGGATAAAATGACTGGAAGGAAGAATTCACCACAAAAGAAAGAACTGGAAACAATACTCTGCTACAGAATTACAGAATTTGGATTTAAATATGATGTCAGAAATTCAATTCAGAAGTACAATTATAAAGCTACTGGTGGCTCTGGAAAAAGTGTAAAGGACTCTAGAGATTTCATTATTTCTGAGATCTAATCAGGCTGAAATTAAAAATCAATTAAATGAGATGCAATCCAAACTGGATGTTCTAACTACTAGGGTTAATGAGGTGGAAGAAATAGTGACATAGAGGACAAGTTGATGGTAAGGAAGGAAGCTGAGAAAAAAAGAAAAAAAATTAAGAACCCATGAGGAAAGTCTTAGGGAAATAAATGATACATTGAGAAGGAAGGATATACTTCTAATTGGGATTCCAGAAGAGGCTGAGAGAGAGAGAGAGAGGACCACAAAGTATATTTGAACAAATCATAGCTGAGAATTTCCCAAATTTGGGGAAGGTAACAGTTATTCAGATCCAAGAGATAAAGAGGACCACCCCCCAAAAAATCAATAAAACTGTTCAACACCTTGACATTTAATAGTGAAACTTGCAAACTTCAAAGATAAAAATAAAAGTTTTAAGTAGCAAGAGACAAGAGATTCTTAACTTATATGAGGAGAAATAGATTATTAGCAGACCTCTCCACAGAGACCTGGTAGGCCAGAAAGGGCTGGCATGATATATTCAGGATACTGAGAAAAACCTACAGCCAAGAATACTTTATCCAGCAAGGCTGTCATTCAGAATAGAAGGAGAGATAAAGAGCTTCCAGGATAGACAGCAACTGAAAGAATATGAGGACACCAAACTGGCTCTGCAAGAAATATTAAGGGGGATCCCATAAAAGAAGGAAGGAGCCCAAAGAAACAATCCAAAAAACAGGGACTGCATAGGTATTACTATGACACTATATTCATATCTTTCAATAGTTACCCTGAATGTGAATGGCTAAATAATTCCATCAAAAGACACAGGGTATCAGACTGGATAAAAAAGCAAGACCCATCTATATGCTGTCTACAAGAGACTCATTTTAGACCTAAGGACGCCTCCAGCCTGAAAATGAGGGGGTGGATACCATTTACCATTCAAATGATCCTCAAAAGAAAGCTGGGGTAGCAATCCTCATATTGAATAAATTAAGTTTATACCAAAGTCTCTAATAAGAGATAAAGAGGAACACTATAACATATTTAAAGAGTCCATCCAACAAGAAGACCAATTATGAATATTTATGCCCCTAATGTGGGAGCAGACAAGTATATCAATCAATTAATAACCAAAGTAAAGAGATACTTAGATAATAATATATTAAGAGTAGGAGACTTCAACATTGCACTTTCAGCAAATGACAGATGTGCTTAGAATAAGCACAACATCACCGAAGAAACAAGGGCCTTAAATGATACACTGGACAGAATAGATTTGACAAATATATACAAAACTTTCCATCCAAATGCAACTGAATGCACATTCTTCTCAAGTGCACATGGAACTTTCTTCAAAATAGACCACATATTGGGTCACAAATCAGGTCTCAACCAATACCAAAAGATTGGGATTGTCCCGGCATATTTTCAGACCACAGTGCTCTGAAACTAGAACTCAATCACAAGAAGAAACTCAAACACATGGAGGTTAAAGAGCATCCTACTAAAAGATGAATGGGTCCACCAGGAAATTAGAGAAGAATTAAAAAGATTCATGGAAACTAATGAGAATGAAGATACAACCATTCAAAATCTTTGGGATACAGCAAAAGCAGTCCTAAGAGGGAAATACATCGCAACACAAGCCTTCCTAAAAAAATTGGAAAAAACTCAAATACACAAGCTAATCTTGCACCTAAAGGAATTGGAGAAAGAATAGCAAATAAAGTGACACCACGCAGAAGAAGAGAGATAATAAAGGTTCAAGCAGAACTCAATGAAATAGAGATCGAAAAAACTGGAACAGTTCAGCAAAACCAGGAGCTGGTTCTTTGAAATAATTAATAAGATAGATAAACACCTAGCCAGCCTCATTAAAAAGAAAAGACTCAAATTAATAAAGTCACAAATGAAAGAGGAGAGATCACAACCAATACCAAGGAAATACAAACGATTTTAAAGACGTCTTATGAGCAGCTTTATGCCAACAAATTAGGCAATTTAGAAGAAATGGATGCATTTCCGGAAACCTGCAAATTACCAAAACTGGAACAGGAAGAAATAGAAAACCGGAACAGGCCAATAACCAGCGAGGAAATTGAAGCAGTCATCAAAAATCTCCCAAGAGGAGGGGCAAGATGACGGAAGAGTAGGGTCCCCAAATCACCTGTCCCCACCAGATTGCCTAGATAACCTTCAAATTATCCTGAAAATCTATGAATTCGGCCTGAGATTTAAAGAGAGAACAGCTGGAATGCTACAGTGAGAAGAGTTCACGCTTCTATCAAGGTAGGAAGATGGGGGAAAAAAGAAATAAAGGAACAAAAGGCATCCAAGGGGGAGGGGCCCTGCGAGGAGCCGGGCTGAGGCCGGGGCGAGTATCCCCAGGACAGGAAAGCCCCGTCCCGGAGAAGCAGGAGCTGCACCAACCTTCCCGGTCGGAAAGGGGCTCGCAGGGAGTTAGAGCAGGACCCCAGGAGGGCGGGGATGCCCTCAGGCTCCCTGGGACTCTAACAGACACCTGCGCCCCAGGAGAGTGCGCCGAGCTCCCTAAGGGCTGCAGCGCGCACGGCGGGACCCGGAGCAGCTCGAGGGGCTCGGGCGGCGGCTCCGCGGAGGGGGCTGCGCGGCCGGGAGCACAAATCCAACAGCACAGCCCAGGATCCGGCCTCCCCCCGGGAGGGGCAGAGGCCGGGAGGGCCCAGGACAGCAAGGACGCTCCTGCCCCGAGCTGAGCAGATCTGCGGCCCGCCCCGGAGCCTCCAGGCCCTGCAGACAGAGAGCTCCGGAGTTCCTGCGGGGACTGAATCCAGGGCTCCAGGGCTCCAGAGCTGCCATAGCCACTGGGGTTGTTCCTCCTGGGGCCTCACGGGGTAAACAACCCCCACTGAGCCCTGCACCAGGCAGGGGGCAGAGTAGCTCCCCCAAGTGCTAACACCTGAAAATCAGCACAACAGGCCCCTCCCCCAGAAAACCAGCTAGACGGACATGTTCCAGGGGAAGTCAAGGGACTTAAAGCATACAGAATCAGAAGATACTCACCCGTGTCTTTTTCTTTTCTTTTTGATTTCTGATTGCTTCCCCCACCCTTTTTTTTCCACCTTTCTTTCTTTTTCTTCTTTTTTCCTTTTTTTCTTCCTTTTTTCTTTTTTCTTTTTCTCTTTTCTTTCCTTCTCTCTCTCTTTTTCTCCTATTCCCAATACAACTTGTTTTGGCCACTCTGCACTGAGCAAAATGACTAGAAGGAAAACCTCACCTCAAAGGGAAGAATCAGAAAGTCCTCTCTCCCACAGAGTTACAAAATCTGGATTACAATTCAATGTCAGAAAGCCAATTCAGAAGCACTATTATACAGCTACTGCTGGCTCTAGAAAAAAGCATAAAGGACTCAAGAGACTTCATGACTGCAGAATTTAGATCCAATCAGGCAGAAATTAAAAATCAATTGAATGAGATGCAATCCAAACTAGAAGTCCTAACGACGAGGGTTAACGAGGTGGAAGAACGAGTGAGTGACATAGAAGACAAGTTGATGGCAAAGAGGGAAACTGAGGAAAAAAGAGACAGACAATTAAAAGACCATGAAGACAGATTAAGGGAAATAAACGACAGCCTGAGGAAGAAAAACCTACGTTTAATTGGGGTTCCCGAGGGCGCCGAAAGGGACAGAGGGCCAGAATATGAATTTGAACAAATCATAGCTGAAAACTTTCCTAGTCTGGGAAGGGAAAGAGGCACTTAGATCCAGGAAATAGAGCGATCCCCCCCTAAAATCAATAAAAACCGTTCAACACCTCGACATCTAAGAGTTAAGCTTGCAAATTCCAAAGATAAAGAGAAGATCCTTAAAGCAGCAAGAGACAAGAAAGCCCTGACTTTTATGGGGAGGAATATTAGGGTAACAGCAGACCTCTCCACAGAGACCTGGCAGGCCAGAAAGGGCTGGCAGGATATATTCAGGGTCCTCAATGAGAAGAACATGCAACCAAGAATACTTTATCCAGCAAGGCGCTCATTCAAAATGGAAGGAGAGATAAAAAGCTTTCAAGACAGGCAGGAACTGAAAGAATATGTGACCCCCAAACCAGCTCTGCAAGAAATTTTAAGGGGGACTCTTAAGTCCCCTTTAAAGAAGAAGAAGAAGAAGAAGAAGAAGAAGAAGAAGAAGAAGAAGAAGAAGAAGAAGAAGAAGAAGAAGAAGAAGAAGAAGAAGAAGAAGAAGAAGAAGAAGTAGTAGTAGTAGTAGTTGTTCAGTGGAACAATCCACAAAAACAAGGACTGAATAGATATCATGATGACACTAAACTCATATCTTTCGATAGTAACTCTGAACGTGAACTGGCTTAATGAACCCATCAAAAGGCACAGGGTTTCAGACTGGATAAAAAAGCAGAACCCATCCATTTGCCGTCTACAAGAGACTCATTTTAGACAGAAGGACACCTACAACCTGAAAATAAAAGGTTGGAGAACCATTTACCATTCGAATGGTCCTCAAAAGAAAGCAGGGGTAGCCATCCTTATGTCAGATAAACTAAAATTTACCCCGAAGACTGTAGTGAGTGATGAAGAGAGACACTATCTCATACTTAAAGGATCTATCCAACAAGAGGACTTAACAATCCTCAATATATATATGCCCCGAATATGGAGCTGCCAAATACTTAAACCAATTAATAACCAAAGTGAAGAAATACTTAGATAATAATACACTTATACTTAGTGACTTCAATCTAGCGCTTTCTACCCTCGATAGGTCTTCTAAGCACAACATCTCCAAAGAAACGAGAGCTTTAAATGATACACTGGACCAGATGGATTTCACAGATATCTACAGAACTTTACATCCAAACTCAACTGAATACACATTCTTCTCAAGTGCACATGGAACTTTCTCCAGAATAGACAACATACTGGGTCACAAATCGGGTCTGAACCAATACCAAAAGATTGGGATCATCCCCTGCATATTCTCAGACCATAATGCCTTGAAATTAGAACTAAATCACAACAAGAAGTTTGGAAGGACCTCAAACACGTGGAGGTTAAGGACCATCCTGCTAAAAGATGAAAGGGTCAATCAGGAAATTAAGGAAGAATTAAAAAGATTCATGGAAACTAATGAGAATGAAGATACAGCCGTTCAAAATCTTTGGGATGCAGCAAAAGCAGTCCTGAGGGGGAAATACATCGCAATACAAGAATCCATTCAAAAACTGGAAAGAACTCAAATACAAAAGCTAACCTTACACATAAAGGAGCTAGAGAAAAAACAGCAGATTGACCCCACCGCCAGCAGAAGAAGAGAGTTAATTAAAATTCGAGCAGAACTCAATGTAATCGAGACCAGAAGAACTGTGGAACAGATCAACAGAACCAGGAGTTGGTTCTTTGAAAGAATTAATAAGATAGATAAACCATTAGCCAACCTTATTAAAAAGAAGAGAGAGGAGACTCAAATTAATAAAATCATGAATGAGAAAGGAGAGATCACTACCAACACTAAGGAAATACAAACGATTTTAAAAACATATTATGAACAGCTATACGCCAATAAATTAGGCAATCTAGAAGAAATGGACGTATTCCTGGAACGCCACAAACTACCAAAACTGGAACAGGAAGAAATAGAAAACCTGAACAGGCCAATAACCAGGGAGGAAATTGAAGCAGTCATCAAAAACCTCCCAAGACACAAAAGTCCAGGGCCAGATGGCTTCCCAGGGGAATTCTATCAAACGTTTAAAGAAGAAATCATACCTATTCTACTAAAGCTGTTTGGAAAGATAGAAAGGGATGGAGTGCTTCCAAATTCGTTCTATGAGGCCAGCATCACCTTAATTCCAAAACCAGACAAAGACCCCACCAAAAAGGAGAATTACAGACCAATATCCCTTATGAACATGGATGCAAAAATTCTCAACAAGATACTAGCCAATAGGATCCAACAGCACATTAAGAAAATTATTCACCACGACCAAGTAGGATTTATCCCCGGGACACAAGGCTGGTTCAACACTCGTAAAACAATCAATGTGATTCATCATATCAGCAAGAGAAAAACCAAGAACCATATGATCCTCTCATTAGATGCAGAGAAAGCATTTGACAAAATACAGCATCCATTCCTGATCAAAACTCTTTAGAGTGTAGGGATAGAGGGAACTTTCCTCGACATCTTAAAAGCCATCTATGAAAAGCCCACAGCAAATATCATTCTCAATGGGGAAGCACTGGGAGCCTTTCCCCTAAGATCAGGAACAAGACAGGGATGCCCACTCTCACCACTGCTATTCAACATAGTATTGGAAGTCCTAGCCTCAGCAATCAGGCAACAAAAGACATTAAAGGCATTCAAATTGGCAAAGAAGAAGTCAAACTCTCCCTCTTCGCCGATGACATGATACTCTACATAGAAAACCCAAAAGCTTCCACCCCTAGATTGCTAGAACTCATACAGCAATTTGGTCCCGTGGCAGGGTACAAAATCAATGCCCAGAAATCAATGGCTTTTCTATACACTAACAATGAGACTGAAGAAAGAGAAATTAAGGAGTCAATCCCATTTACAATTGCACCTAAAAGCATAGGATACCTAGGAATAAACCTCACCAAAGAGGTAAAGGATCTATACCCTAAAAACTATAGAACACTTCTGAAAGAAATTGAGGAAGACACAAAGAGATGGAAAAATATTCCATGCTCATGGATTGGCAGAATTAATATTGTGAAAATGTCAATGTTACCCAGGGCAATTTACACGTTTAATGCAATCCCTATCAAAATACCATGGACTTGGGATCCCTGGGTGGCGCAAAGGTTTGGCGCCTGACTTTGGCCCAGGGCACAATCCTGGAGACCCAGGATCAAATCCCACGTCGGGCTCCCGGTGCATGGAGCCTGCTTCTCCCTCTGCCTGTGTCTCTGCCTCTCTCTCTCTCTCTCTCTCTCTCTCTCTCTCTCTCTCTCTCTCTGTGTGTGTGTGTGTGTGTGTGTGTGTGACTATCATAAATAATAAATAAAAATTTTTAAAAAATACCATGGACTTTCTTCAGAGAGTTAGAACAAATTATTTTAAGATTTGTGTGGAATCAGAAAAGACCCTGAATAGCCAGGGGAATTTTACAAAAGAAAACCATATCTGGGGGCATCACAATGCCAGATTTCAGGTTGTACTACAAAGCTGTGGTCATCGAGACAGTGTGGTACTGGCACAAAAACAGACACATAGATCAATGGAACAGAATAGAGAACCCAGAAGTGGACCCTAAACTTTATGGCCAACTAATATTTGATAAAGGAGGAAAGACTATCCATTGGAAGAAAGACAGTCTCTTCAATAAATGGTGCTGGGAAAATTGGACATCCACATGCAGAAGAATGAAACTAGACCACTCTCTTTCCCATACACAAAGATAAATTCAAAATGGATGGAAGATCTAAATGTGAGACAAGATTCCATCAAAATCCTAGAGGAGAACCCAGGCAACACCCTTTTTGAACTCGGCCACAGTAACTTCTTGCAAGATACATCCACGAAGGCAAAAGAAACAAAAGCAAAAATGAACTATTGGGACTTCATCAAGATAAGAAGCTTTTGCACAGCAAAGGATACAGTCAACAAAACTAAAAGACAACCTACAGAATGGGAGAAGATATTTGCAAATGACCTATCAGATAAAGGGCTAGTTTCCAAGATCTATAAAGAACTTCTTAAACTCAACACCAAAGAAACAAACAATCCAATCATGAAATGGGCAAAAGACATGAAGAGAAATCTCACAGAGGAAGACATAGACATGGCCAACATGCACATGAGAAAATGCTCTGCATCACTTGCCATCAGGGAAATACAAATCAAAACCACAATGAGATACCACCTCACACCAGTGAGAATGGGGAAAATTAACAAGGCAGGAAACCACAAATGTTGGAGAGGATGTGGAGAAAAGGGAACCCTCTTACACTGTTGGTGGGAATGTGAACTGGTGCAGCCACTCTGGAAAACTGTGTGGAGGTTCCTCAAAGAGCTAAAAATAGACCTGCCCTACCACCCAGCAATTGCCCTGTTGGGGATTTACCCCAAAGATTCAGATGCAATGAAACGCCAGGACACCTGCACCCCGATGTTTCTAGCAGCAATGTCCACAATAGCCAAACTGTGGAAGGAGCCTCAGTGTCCATCGAAAGATGAGTGGATAAAGAAGATGTGGTTTATGTGTGGTTATGTGGTTTACTCAGCCATTAGAAATGACAAATACCCACCATTTTCTTCAAAGTGGATGGAACTGGAGGGTATTATGCTGAGTGAAGTAAGTCAATCGGAGAAGGACAAACAGTGTATGTTCTCATTCATTTGGGGAATATAAATAATAGTGAAAGGGAATATAAGGGAAGGGAGAAGAAATGTGTGGGAAATATCAGAAAGGGAGACAGAACATAAAGACTCCTAACTCTGGGAAACAAACTGGAGGTGGTGGAAGGGGAGGAGGGCGGGGGGTGGGGGTGAGTGGGTGACGGGCACTGAGGGGGACACTTGACGGGATGAGCACTGGGTGTTATTCTGTATGTTGGTAAATTGAACACCAATAAAAATTATTTTATTAAAAA
Organism: Canis lupus dingo; assembly: GCF_003254725.2. Classification (NCBI taxonomy): domain Eukaryota; kingdom Metazoa; phylum Chordata; class Mammalia; order Carnivora; family Canidae; genus Canis; species Canis lupus. The sequence continues at coordinate 9,470,738 of NC_064248.1, read as the reverse complement.
AAATCTCCCAAGAGACTTCATCAAGATAAGAAGCTTTTGCACAGCAAAGGATACAGTCAACAAAACTAAAAGACAACCTACAGAATGGGAGAAGATATTTGCAAATGACCTATCAGATAAAGGGCTAGTATCCAAGATCTATAAAGAACTTATTAAACGCAACAGCAAAGAAACAAACAATCCAATCATGAAATGGGCAAAAGACATGAACAGAAATCTCACAGAGGAAGACATTGACATGGCCAATAAGCACATGAGAAAATGCTCTGCATCATTGGGCATCAGGGAAATACAAATCAAAACCACAATGAGATACCACCTGAGATACCATACCAGTGAGAATGGGGAAAATTAACAAGGCAGGAAACAACAAATGTTGGGGAGGATGTGGAGAAAGGGGAACCCTCTTGCACTTTTGGTGGGAATGTCAACTGGTGCAGCCACTCTGGAAAACTGTGTGGAGGTTCCTCAAAGAGTTAAAAATAGATCTTCCCTACGACCCAGCAATTGCACTGCTAGGGATTTACCCCAAAGATACAGATGCAGTGAAACACTGGGACACCTGCGCCCCAATGTTTACAGCAGCAATATCCACAGTAGCCAAACTGTGGAAGGAGTCTCGGTGCCCATTGAAATATGAATGGATAAAGAAGATGTGGCATATATATATATACAATGGGATATTATTGAGCCATTAGAAAACAACAAATACCCACCATTTGCTTCGACGTGGATGGAAGTGGAGGGTATTATGCTGAGTGAAATAATTGGAGAAGGACAAACACTATATGGTCTCATTCATTTGGGGAATATAAAAAATAGTGAAAGGGAATAAAGGGGAAAGGAGAGAAAATGAGTGAGAAATATCAGAGAGGAAGACAGAACATGAGAGACTCCTAACTCTGGGAAACGAGCAAGGAGTGGTGGAAGGGAGGTGGGCGGGGGGGGGAGGTGACTGGGTGATGGGCACTGAGGGGGGCAGTTGATGGGATGAGCACTGGGTGTTACGCTATACGTTGGCAAATTGAACTCCAATTTTAAAAATAATCTCCCAAGAAACAAATTCCAGGGGCAGATGGCTTCCCAGGGCAATTCTACCAAACATTTAAAGAAGAAATACCTATTCTAGTACAGCTGTTTCAAAGGAGAGGAAGGGAGGGAATACTTCCAAATTCGTTCTATATGGCCAACATTACCTTGATCCCAAAACCAGACAATGACTCCACCGAAAAAGCAGAATTATAGACCAATATCCCTGATGAACAGGGATGCAAAAAAACTCACCACGATACTAGCCATTAGGACCCAACAGTACATTAAGAGGATTATTCACCATGACCAAGTGGGATTTATCTCCAGGATGCAGGGGTGGTTCAACACTCGTAAAACAATCAACGTGATAGATCACATCAACAAGAGAAAAAACAAGAACCATATGATCCTCTCAATAGATGCAGAGAAAGCATTTGACAAAATACAGCATCCTGATTAAAACTCTTCAAAGCATAGGGATACAGGGGACATTCCTCAATATCATAAAAGCTATTTATGAAAAGCCCACAGTGAATATCATTCTCAATGGGGAAGAACTGAGAGCCTTTCCCCTAAGATCAGGAACAAGACAGGGATGTTCACTCTCACCACTGCTATTCAACATAGTACTAGAAGTCCTAGCCTCAGCAATCAGACAACAAAAAGAAATAAAAGGCATTCATATTGGCAAAGAAGAAGTCAAACTCTCTCTCTCTTCCCAGATGACATGGTACTGTATATAGAAGATCCAAAAGAGGAAAAAAAAAAAAAAAAAAAAAAGAAGATCCAAAAGAGGGCAGTCAGGGTGGCTCAGTGGTTTAGTGTTGCCTTCGGCCCAGGGCCTGATCCTGGAGACCTGGGATTGAGTCCCACCTCGGGCTCCCTGCGTGGAGCCTGCTTCTCCCTCTGCTTGTGTCTCTGCCTCTCTCTGTCTCTCTCTGTGTCTCTCATGAATGAATAAATAAAATATTTTTTAAAAAGAAAGAAAGCCCAATAGACTCCACCCCAAGATTGCTAGAACTCATACAGCAGTTCAGCAATGTGGCAGGATATAAAATCAATGCACAGAAATCAGTTGCATTTCTACACACTAACAATGTGTGTAACACTTTGAGATTCCTCAAAGTGTTAAAAACAGAGCTACCCTATGACCCAGCAATTGCACTACTGGGTATTTATCTCAAAGACACAGATGCAGTGAAATGCTGGGACACCTGCACCCCAGGGTTCACAGCAGCAATGTCCACAGTAGCCAAACTGTGTTAGGAGCCTGGATATACTTCGACATTTGAATGGATAAAGAAGATGTGGTATATATACACAATGGAGTATTCCTCAGCCATTAGAAAGGACGAATACTCACCATTTTCTTCGATGTGGATGGAACTGGAGGGTATTATGCTGAGTTAAGTAAATCAATTGGAGAAGGACAATCATATGGTTTCACTCATACGGGAAATATAAGAAATAGTGAAAGGGATTATAAGAGAAAGGAGGGGAACTGAGTGGGAAAAATTAGTGAGGGAGACAAACTGTAAGAGACTCCTAACTCTGGGAAACAGAGGGTTCGGGAAGGGGAGGTGGGGAGGGGATTGCGGTAACTGCATGATGGACACTGAGAAGGGCACTTGATGGGATGAGCACTGGGTGTTATACTATATGTTGGCAAATTAAACTTAAATAAAAACGAATGTAAAAAATATATACCAGAAAAGTTGTCATAAAATACTTCTTGAGAAAGACACCATAATTCGCTGGAAAAAAACACACAAAATTTTTTTCTCTTATATTCATTAATTTACTAAAATTGCTTATTCCTAGTCAATTATATTTTTTAAAAAACCTCTTAACAGTTAATGTGTGGCATAAAAATAATTCTGAGTTATTTTCACATACTAGATTATGTTAGCAGTCAACAAACCTAGTTTGCCAATTGAAACATGTAAGATTCATAGTGACTGGATTAAAAACCAAAAATGTTTACATCCTTTTTTGTCCAGTCAATGGAAAGGAGGGTGGTAACATTTAATGATACAGACCTTAAAAATTAATTGCCTCAAAGTTCAAGGATAAAATTTTTAAAAGGACTTAAGTCTTCATTCTTTTTACATTATACCTAGTTTATTTCAGCTTATAAATCAAAGTGTAAAGTTTCCTTTTTGAAAAAGAAACATGCTAACAAGTTCAAAAAAATAGTAAAATACTAATTTCTCTTTAAGGTAGATAGGATTTAAACCCAAACTCATTTAGTAACAATCAATAATATGCACATTAGGTTCCCATTAAGAGAAATTAACTTGATTCATTGCAAACAAATGTAGAACTATGCCTTTAATACACTACAATCTGGTACTAAAGGTCTTACTTTTTTTTCAATCCCGCTGAAGAATTGGAACATAGTTATATTGGCTGGAGGTTTGGACATTCCTAGAGCAATACATATGCCTTTCATCTATTGAAAGACCTCACTACTGCCTCTTTCTTGGGCTTTTTTTGGAGGAGTATTCACACAGAGCATTCTGGCAGCTTCTAGTTCTGAGAAGAGGTATGTGAGCAAAAGGAGGCAGTTCTGAACGAGAAGGCGCTTGGTCACATCCCCAGATGTCAGTGACAGATATGGACAGTTCATCTCCCCTAGTAGCCCACTCACCTCAAGCTGGAATTCTTCGGCTTCACTCGGGCTGTTAGTTGCTTGCACATTTCCTCTAGTTTACAGACACTCTTAATTCAGACACCAGCCAAGCAGAGTTTGGTAAACTCGGGGGAACTGGCTCCAGCAGAGACTGCCTGAGACAGAGCACCATCTTCCAACAGTGGACCCTTGTAACCTAGCTCTTCCAACGACTCCAAGATGTCATCTCCATGAGGTCACACTCCATGCTACTGTGGTATTCAAATTTCTGAGTCTCAGGCTCCCCTCTTCGCCGGCAACGCCCACACAAAATTAATAGTAAGATCAGACCCTTAGTAAATAGACAAGCCCAATTTTGAATACTGTTTTAACTCCAAATCTTGTTTTTTCCTAAGAAGCCACACTGCCATTGAATGTCTCCAGCCTAGTGATATAAGCAGGCAAGTAAAGTACAATAAGGTATAAAAACGTAATTATAGAAATATAAAAAGGAGGGGAGAGGTGTCTGGCTCGCTCAGCTGGAGAGGTATGTGACGCTTGACCTTGAGGTAGGGAGTTTGAACCCGGCAATGGTGCACAGATTATTAAAATAAATAAATAAACTTCAGGCACCTCAGTGGCTCAGTGGTTGAGCGTCTGCCTTTGGTTCGGGGTCCCAGGGTCCTAGGATTGAGTCCTGCAGCAAGCTCCCTCCAGGGAGCCTGCTTCTCCCTCTGCCTATGTCTCTGCCTCTCTCTGTGTGTCTCTCATGAACAAACAAATAAAATCTTTTAAAATACTAACAATAAAATTAATTAATTAATTAATCAATTAATTAATAAACTTTTAAAAAGAAACATAAACAGGATGTCTTGAGGAAATATGGAGTCAATTATCCTTTAATGGGCACGCTTCTCTGGTAGGATTATTCAAGTTCATTTAGAGACAGGTGTTTATAATCAGTCAGTCATGTATACAAGGGAAGAAATGGTGTCCCAGGAAGAAGAAAAAGCAAGTGTTATATGCACAGGTGTGAGGATAACGGAACATTTTGAGATTAAAGATAGATTTATTTTAAGATTTTGATATAGTGTTGAAAGAAACAAACTAAACTATAGAGAACTGATGGTTCCCAGAGGGGAGGCTGGGAAGGGGGGGAGTAGGTGACGAGGATTAAGGAGGTCACTCCTTGTGATGAGCACAGGGAGATATATGGAAGTGTTGAATCACTACATTGTACACCTGAAACTAATATAATACTGCATATAGCTATATTGGAATCAAAATTAAAAACTTTAAAAAAAGATATCAGAGGGGTACCCACCCCCAAATGCACTAGGTTCAGACAGGTTCCCGTGGGAAATCCACCAAACCTCCAGGAAATGGATGATTTTCACTCAATTTGAACTATACCATGAAATTAAAGAGAAAGGAAACTTCAGGAATTTTGTTGTTTTTATTTATTATAATTTAATATGAAATTGATAACAGGGCACCTGGCTGGCTCAGTTGGAAGAGCATACAACTCTTGATCTTGGGATCATGAGTTCAAGCCCCACACTGTATATAGAGATTACTAAAAAAATAAATAAATAAACTTTAAAAAAAAAACCCACTGTTCTAAAAATAAATAAAAAATAAAATTGATGCCAATATTTTAACTACTTTGAATTCACTACTGCCTAACTCTAAGTTATATATTATTTCAAGTTCTTGCATTTGAAAACATTTAAAAAGCCCCAATTGACTGCAGTGTGCTAAATTTTGTTAACGAACTTGATGAGATTGTCTAATATATTATTTTAAATTAATTTATTAGCATTTTATAAATGAATTTTCCCTGCAGTTTCTTTTTAATGATAAATTTATGAAATTGAATCTTGATAAATTCCTATTGAGAAAAAAATACAGAAACTTCTCTAAGCCCTCTAATTCTAAGAGAATCATGGCTTTTTAAGAGAAAGGGTTGTAGTAAGTATTAAAGTTAACAAAAGGTGTGCATTGGAAAAATGACAGACTTTGGAGTCAGATAGTTCTGAATAGGGCCAGGAATAGGGTAAGATGAAGTGCCTGGGGTACAAAATTTAAGCAAGTGCTGACTCTCTCTGGGCCCTGCAAGGCCATGGGTGGCCTCTGAAAAGTGAGTGCTTAAATTTTGCCCCACCCCCACCCCCACCCCAGCATCTCATTTGCTTCATCCTAGTCCAGCCCCCTGGTCTTGTGTCTGGCTGGATCTTAGCCTTGCCTTCACTACCTCCAAGATCTTAGGTGAATTATTTGAGCTCTTCAAGTCTCAATTGTTTCTGCAAAATGGTTGGATACTGTTTACCTCCTGCCTCACAAGATTGTGTGAGAAATGAGATATATGATATATCAAGCAGAGTGCCTGGAATATCACAGGCGTACATTCAATTTAGTTTCCTTTTTTTGTATATTTTTTATTGGAGTTCGATTTGCCAACATATAACACCCAGTGCTTAAATCGAACTCCAATAATAAAAAAAGAAACCTCCCAGTGCTCATCCCATCAAGGGCCCCCCTCAGTGGCCATCACCCAGTCACCCCATTCCCCTGCCCACCTCCCTTTCCACTACCCCTTGTTCGTTTCCCAGAGTTAGGAGTCTCTCATGTTCTGTCACCCTCTCTGATATTTCCCACTCATTTTCCCTCCTTTCCCCTATAATGCCTTTCACTATTTTTTATATTCCCTGTATAGTGAAACCATATAATGATTGTCCTCTCCAATTGACTTACTTCACTCAGCATAATACCCTCCAGTTCCATCCATGTTGCAGCAAATGGTGGGTATTCGTTGTTTCTAATGGCTCAGTAATATTCCATTGTGTATATAGACCACATCTTCTTTATCCATTCATCTTTCAGTGGGCACCGAGGCTCCTTCCACAGTTTGGCTATTGTGGACATTGCTGCTATAAACATTGGGGTGCAGGTGTCTCAGTCTTTCACTGCATCTGTATCTTTGGGGTAAATCCCCAGTAGTGCAATTGCTGGGTCGTAGGATAGTTCTATTTTTAACTCTTAAAAAAAAAAAGATTTTATTTATTTATTCGTGAGAGACAGAGAGAGAGAGAGAGAGGCAGAGACACAAGCAGAGGGAGAAGCAAGCTCCATGCAGGGAGCCTGACATGGGACTGGATCCTGGGACTCCAGGAACACGCCCTGGGCCAAAGGCAGGACTAAACCGCTGAGCCACCTGGGCTGCCCTTTATTTTTAACTTTGAGGAACCTCCACACAGTTTTCCAGAGTGGCTGTATCAGTTCACATTCCCACCAACAATGCAAGAGGGTTTCCTTTTCTCCTCATCCTCTCCAACATTTGTTGTTTCCCGTCTTGTTAATCTTCACCATTCTCTGGTGTGAGGTGGTATCTCATTATGGTTTTGATTTGTATTTCCCTGATGGCAAGTGATGCAGAGCATTTTCTCATGTGCTTTTTGGCCATGTCTTTGTCTTTGGTGAATTTTCTGTTCATGTCTTCTACTCATTTCATGATTGGATTTTTTGTTTCTTGGGTGTTGAGTTTAAGAAGTTCTTTATAGATCTTGGAAACTAGCCCTTTATCTGATATGCCATTTGCAAATATCTTCTCTCATTCTGTAGGTTGTCTTTTAGTTTTGTTGACTGTATCCTTTGCTGTGCAAAAGCTTCTTATCTTGATGAAGTCCCAATAGTTCATTTTTGCTTTTGTTTCCTTTGCCTTCATAGATGTATCTTGCAAGAAGTTACTGTGGCCAAGTCAAAAAGGGTGTTGCTCATGTTCTTCCCTAGGATTTTGATGGATTCCTGTCTCACATTTAGATCTTTCTACCATTTTGAGTTTATCTTTGTGTGTGGTGTAAGAGAATGGTCTAGTTTCATCCTTTTGCATGTGGCTGTCCAATTTTCCCAGCACCATTTATTGAAGACACTGTCCTTTTTCTAGTGGATAGTCTTTCCTACTTTGTTGAAGAGGAGTTGACCATAGAGTTGAGGGTCCACTTCTGGGTTCTTTATTCTGTTCCATTGAACTATGTATCTGTTTTTGTGCCAGTATCACACTGTCTTGATGATCACAGCTTTGTAGTACAACCTGAAATCCGGCATTGTGATGTCTCCGGCTCTGGTTTTCTTTTTCAATATTCCCCTGGCTATTCGGGGTCTTTTGGAAGAATTAATATTGTGAAAATGTCTATGCTACCCAGGGAAATTTACACATTCAATGCAATCCCTTTCAAAATGCCATGGACTTTCTTTAGAGAGTTGGAACAAATAATCTTAAGATTTGTGTGGATTTAATCTAGTTTCTTTATCCTTTCTAGCTTACTGCCTCAAAAAAGGCACTACAAGGGAAGTAGGCAGAACCTGGATAATAATGAACCTTTTATGTTTTGCTAGCAGTTTAGACTTTATCTAGAACAGTGGCTCTCAAACTTATGCCAACAGCATCAATATCGCTTGGGAATTTATTAGAAATGTACATTTCAGGGGCACCTGGGTGGCTCAATCAGTTAAGCATCTGCCTTCAGCTCAGGTCATGATCCTGGAGACCTGGAATACAGTCCCACATCAGGCTCCCTGCTCAGCTGGGAGTCTGCTCCTCCCTCTGCCCCTTACCTCACTCCTACTCACCCGCTCGCTCACTCTCTCACTCACTCTCACACACACACACTCTCTCTCTCTCAAATAAATAAAATCTTAAGAAAAAAGGAAACAGCAATAGGTGTGATTGAATGAATGAGAGATGAGAAATATTCAAGACTGAAGACAGTGAGTCTCATTTAGGGAGTTATTTTGTTAAAAAAGAAGTTACTCAAATCTGAACAAATTAGTGGAAGTGATAATGAATAGGAGATAGGCTTGCAATTACTCAGCAGAAATAATGTAACTTTGAAGCTTCTTAAGTGAGAGTTTTTGTCTTGCCATCTCTATCTGCAGAACTTGGGATATTATCTGTGTTGTTGCAGGTAATCAATAAATGCTCGCTTTTAAGTGACTGAATCCAGGATATGTCCTACTCTACCTATATTTAAGTGATATGATTGGGTATAATTTTTGTTTATAAGAAAAAACTTATTTCCTTGCATATGGAAGATGAGCAAAACAAGTGATTCAGGGCTGCTTGGCCCTTGATATACCAAGAAAAAATAGATAACTTGGATTTTTCTCTCTGTAACATTCCTTTATTTGGTGTCTAATTTTAGCAATTTGGCCAAATGTGAGTATTTGGGGAGCTCATAAGATTCACTGAATCCAAGATAATGGCCCTTTGTTTTTATTGCCAAATATGAAGCAATGTATGAAGTGTCCAGACAATCAATACCCAAATAGTGATCTGGTCATTGTCTCTTAAAGGTTGTGATTTTCTTGGGCCCTGAAGATCTTTGGGGTTGGTGCTTGCTTGTGCAGCCCTTACAACTCTGGTTCTTGGGATTTTTGTGAAATATAGGGAAATTCCCATGTCAAAGCTAATAACCAATCTCTCAGTTACATCCTGTTCATTTACCTCATCCTGTGCTCCCTCTGCTCCTTACTCTTCCTTGGCCATCCCATTACTGCCACCTGCATCCTCCAACAAATGACACTTGGAGTCCTGTTCACTGTGGCTATTTCCACCATTTTGGCAAAAAAGAAAAATCTCTGTAGTTCTGGCTTTCAAGATCACAACACCAGGGAGAAAGGTGAGGCAGTGGTTACTATTAGGGGCAACCAAGTCTGCCATTCCCATCTACTCACTGATTCCTTGTGTGCAGTAAGAGCTCTGTCATTATGTTCTACCATTCCTTAGGATATTCGGGTCCCTTGGCCCTTGCAAGCTTCACCTTGGCTTTCCTGGCCAGGAGCCTCCCTGACACTTCCACTGAAACCAAGTTCCTGACATTCAGCATACTGATGTTCTCTAGTGCCTGAATCACATTCCTCCCTGTGTATAATAGCACCAAAGGGAAGGTCACGGCAGCTGTAGATATCTTTTCTATCTGGGCTTCCAGTGCTGGGTTACTAGGAACCATCTTTGCTTCAAAGTGCTGGAATATTCTCCCAAAGCCAACTAAGAAAAACTTGCCAAGATTAAGTGGTAAAACAAATTCTAGGAGAGGGGCACCTGGGTGGCTCAGTCAGTTAAACTCACTCTTGATTTGGCTCAGGATCATGAGATCAAGCCCCACATGGGGCTCAGTGTGAAATTCACTTGAGATTCTCTCTCCGTCTCCTTCTGCCCCTCCCTCCACTTGCACACACACTCTCTCTAAAATAAATAAATAAATAAATAAATAAATAAATAAATAAATAAATCTTATTAAAACAACTCTAGAAGAAAATATTTTAAGGCTCTATTTCGTGATTCCATAAAATATTTAAAAAGGCTGAAAATTAAGCAGTATTTGATCATTCTCTCCCCACATCTTGACATGGATATATACATGCTCTATATCATTTTCCCCCTGGTTTGAAATGTCATTACTATAAACTAAATTCTTATATATAAATTTGTGTTCTGAATTCACTATTCTTTCATTGATTCTTTCCTTGAATGAATTTCCTGGATTTCATAGCATGTTCTGACAGCTGATAGTACCTGTTCTTCATGGTTGCTCTTTTTCAGTTATTTTGTGCTTATTCTTACAGATTTTCTCTGTGATTTGACTTTTTGAATTGTCTTGGTAGATTCCATAATACATACTAAGAGATTTGAACTATAATCATTTTGAATTTAAAGATTAAGTTGTGGAAGGGAATGTGCTTTATCTCCATTTTCATTTTCACTTGATTTATTAATGTTTTGTTATATTTTCTGATTGGTTATTTGAGTTGAGTAGTGCATTGTTTCTTGTACATTTCTTGAGCTTACTTGTTGGTTCCAGTTAATTATAAGTTGATTCTCTTGGACATCTAATATATGTAAACTAATATAATAAAATGTTTCTGCTCAAGTTTTATCCTTCTAATTATATTGGCAAAATCATAAAATGCTTAATAGTAGTAGAAACTGTGGGCTTTGTATTTTTCTTGGCTTTTGTGGGAATGTTTTTGGTATTTTTTCCATTAAAATTTATGTTATAGTAGGCTTTGGGATCATACCTTTTTTTAAAACTAAATGAATATTTCATTAATGATGAAAGTGGGGATCCCTGGGTGGCGCAGCGGTTTAGCGCCTGCCTTTGGCCCAGGGCACGATCCTGGAGACCCGGGATTGAATCCCACGTCAGGCTCCCGGTGCATGGAGCCTGCTTCTCCCTCTGCCTATGTCTCTGCCTCTCTCTGTGTGACTATCATAAATAAATAAAAAAAAAATTTTTTTTTAATTAAAAAAAATGATGAAAGTGCTTTGTGTTCAACCCAACCTAATTTTTTTACATAAATTTTTAAAATTATTATGAAATGCACATAACAAAATTTACTATTAACTATTTTTAAGTGTTCGGTTCACACTCATACATGGAATATAAGAAATAGTGAAAGTAATTATAAGGGAAAGGAGGGGAACTGAAGGGGAAAAGTTAGAGAGGGAGACAAACCATGAGAGACTCCTAACTCTGGGAAACAAAGGGTTGTGGAAAGGGAGGTGGGTGGGGGAATGAGGTAGCTGGGTGATGGGCACTGAGGGGGGCACTTGATGGGATGAGCACTGGGTGTTATACTATATGTTGGCAAATTGAATTTAAATTTTTAAAAAAGTGTTCAATAGTGTTAAGTAGCTTCACATTGTGGGCAACCAATCGCCATAATGAATAGACAGAATGATATCCAGGTCCATCCATATTGCTGTAAATGGCAGGATTTCCTTCCTTTTATGGCTAAATTAAATTCCTCTGTGTATATATGTGTGTGTGTGTGTGTGTGTGTGTGTGTGTGTGTACACGTGCATTTTTCTTTACCCAGTAATCAATCCATAGATGGATGTTGGACATTTAGATCATTTCCATGTCTTGGCTATTATAAATAATGCTGCAATAAACCTGGGGTGATAGTAATTTCACTTCCTTTGGATATACACCCAGAACTAGAATTGCTGGATCATATGGTAGTTCTATTTTTAATTTTTTGAGGAACCTCTATACTGTTTTCAGTAGTAGCTGTACTGCTTTACACTCCTACCAACAGTGCACAAGGGTTCTCTTTGCTCCTTTTCTCCACATCCTTGCCAGCACTTATATATTTTTGGTAATAGCCATTCAAACAGGTGTGGGGGAGTATTTCATCGTGGTTTTTGTTTTGTTTTTCTTTTTTTGTATATTTTTTATTGGCGTTCGATTTGCCAACATATAGCATAACACCCAGTGCTCATCCCATCAACTGCCCCCCTCAGTGCCCATCACCCAGTCACCCCCAACCCCCTGCCCACCTCTGTCTGTTTCCACCACCCCTTATTTGTTTCCCAGAGTTAGGAATCTCTCATGTTCTGTCTCCCTTACTGATATTTCCCACTCATTTTCTCTCCTTTCCCCTTTATTCCCTTTCACTATTTTTTATATTCCCCAAATGAATGAGATCATATAATGTTTGTCCTTCTCCGATTGACTTACTCCACTTAGCATACTACCCTCCATTTCCATCCATGTTGAAGCAAATGGTGGGTATTTGTCATTTCTAATGGCTGAGTAATATTCCATTGTATGCATAGACCACATCTTCTTTATCCATTTATCTTTAGATGGACATCGAGGCTCCTTCCACAGTTTGGCTATTGTGGACATTGCTGTATAAACATTGGGTGCAGGTGTCCTGCCATTTCACTGCATCTGTATCTTTGGGGTAAATCCCCAGCAGTGTAATTGCTGGGTCGTAGGGCAGCTCTATTTTTAACTCTTTGAGGAACTTCCACACAGTTTTCCAGAGTGGCTGTACCAGTTCACATTTCCACCAACAGTGCAAGAGGGTTCTCCTTTCTTCATTGTGGTTTTGATTTGCATTTCCTTTATTTTTAAGGATGTTGAGCATCTTTTTATATGCCTGTTAGCCATTTGCATGTCTTCTTTGGAAACTATTTAGTTCCTCTGACCATTTTTAAATCAGATTTTTTTTTTTTTGCTATTGAGTTAGATGAGTTCCTTATACATTTTGGATCATTAACCCCTTATCAGATATATGATTTCCAAATATTTTCTCCTATTCTGTAGGTTGCCTTTTCATTTTGCTAATATTTTCTTTGTGCAGAAGTTTTATGGTTTGATATAGTTCCATTTTTTTGTCTTTGTTTTTGTTGCCTTGGCTTTTGGTATCAAATCCAAAAACTCATTGCCAAGACTGATGTCAAGGAGACTACCCCCTACATTTTCTTCTAGTAGTTTTATGGTTTCAGGTCTTACTTTCAAGTTTTTAATCCAATTTGAGCTGATTTTTTTTCCTAATCATATCCCTAACAATTCGTGATACTGAGCATCTTTTCATGTGCTTGTTGGCCATTGGTATGACTTGTTTGGAGAAATGTCTGTTCAAGCCTTTTGGTCATTTATTAAAAAGATTTTATTCATTCATTCATGAGACAGAGAGAGAGAGAGAGAGAGAGAGGCAGAGGCATAGGCAGAGGGAGAAGCAGGCTCCACACAGGGAGCCTGATGTGGGACTCGATCCCGGGACTCCAGGATCATGCCCTGGGCTGAAAGCAGGTGCTAAACCACTGAGCCACCCAGGCATCCCCCTTTTGGTCATTTTTAAATCTGGTTATTTCATTGTTGCTCTCTCACAAACAAATAAATAAATCTGTAAAAAACAAACAAACAACCTTCCATTTATCAAAGGACACAATCAACAGAATGAAAAGGCAATCTATGGAATGAGAGAAAAGATTTCTAAACCATATATCTGATAAGGGATTAATATCTAGACTATATAAAGAATGATTATAATACTGAGATATAGTGTTATATCTCTTCTCAAGGGAAGCCCATACAACACTGTATTATTTACTTTTGGCAGATGCTAGTATTACATGAATAACCATCCATAAATTTGGCTTATACTGTTTCATTTTCAAATAATCTTAAAGCATTCCTGACACGGTCATACTTGTATGTGTAGAAAGAGAGGTAGCAGTGGAACCACTTCTATCTACTTGGGACTGTGAGCTCACTGTTTGTGCAAAGCCCTTGCACCTTTGGAAACAACACAGGCACAGTTTCTATAAAAGTCCATTCTACTTGATACTGGAGTATTACTTGGCAAATCTAACCTTAGAGCTACATGGGTAAGATGGCACCCAACTAGTGGCTCATCTTATAGAATACCAGAAAGCTGTTTCTCAAAAGGAAAATGCTTTCTTGTGGAAAACGGCATAACTTGGCTCTCAAACTTAAAGTGTGATTCATCTGAAGAAGGTCCCAGAGATTCATGAGTTTTTTAACTCAGAGAGAAGCAAGATATAGAAATTTGTCTTTACTTTGGAATCCCTCAAACCATTAGACCCCAGAAAAGTTCACTGAGACATCAGACCTCTCTGCATTTGCAAGGGATTAACATTTGGCTGTCTGAGATCAAGGATATCTGCCAAGCCATCTATTATATTATTCATTTTTATATCTCTTCCCCTTTTTGAGTTAAATGTCATTAATGTCATGTGGGATAGTAAAACAATCTAGGTTCCTTTGTTTATTGTTCTATGCAACAAACAGCTCCTGAGTACTTTTTTCACGTCAGGCTCTTTTCTTGACTCTGGTGAGACAATAGTAAAGTAAGGTCCTTGCCCTCAACAGTTCACATCCTAGTAAGACATATTATAATATAATATAATATAATATAATATAATATAATATAATATAATATGTAGCATTGTGCAAAATAGTATTATAAAATAGAAGCAGAGGACAGAAGATGTAGAGTGCTGGGTTTTTTTCTTTTTTAAAATTTTTATTTAAATTTTAACTGGCTAACATACAATACAATATTGGTTTCAGGAGTAGAATTCAGTGATTCATCACATACTGCAATACCCGGTGCTCATCACAAGTGCCATCCTTACAACCCATCATCCATCTATCCCACTCCCCACCCACTGCCCTCCATCAACCCAGAGTTTGTTCTCTATAATTAAGGGTCTCTTATGATTTTTTCCTTCTCTTTATTTTCCCCCTACCGTATGTTCATCTGTTTTGTTTCTTAAACTCCATATATGAGTGAAATCATATGGTATTTGTCTTTCTCTATCTGACTTATTTCACTTAGGGAAACATGTTTTGGCAAGGTTTTTTTAAAGAAATCAAAAAGAAATAAGGGAGTGTCTAGTAATTTCAGTGGTTGATCTTGGACTTCTCAACCTCCAGAACTGTGAGAAAATAAAATGTTTGTTGTTTAAGCCACCTAACCTATGGTATTTTTGTTACAGCAGCCCAAATGGACTACGATAATATTCTACGGTACTTAGATGACTGAGAGCAAATTAGAATACTGGAATTGTGTGTTAACCACTTCATTTTTGCAGTAGTCAGTCATCAGGGATCTGGACTCTTGAAAATCTTAGAGGCTTATGCAGATCAACTCAGGGAGCTTATCCCATTCCACTCTTATATTCAGGGCAATGGCAATTGCTGTCTCTGAGTGAGAATATCTCTCCCTAGTACTCTTCTCATAGCCTTAGCTATATCCTTATTCCGGAGAGTATAAATCAAAGGATTGAGGGTGGGAGTAATGATGCTATAAAACACAGAACCAACTTTGTCTTGCAATGGAGTACGCTGGGACCTGGGCCTCATATATGAAAAGATGCAGGCCCCAAACCAGAAAGAAACCACAATGAGGTGAGAGCTACAAGTAGCAAAGGCATTTCTCTTACTCCCAGCTGAATGCATCTGAATGACACTGTGGAGGATGAAGCCATAAGATGTAGAAACTAGGAAAATGGGGAAGAGGAGAAGTATGACACTGCTGATATACACTATGGTCTCATAAACAGTGATGTCTCCACACACCAACTTCACAACAGCTGGAAACTCACAGTAGAAGTGGTGGATTTTCCGAGACCCACAGAAAGGGAAATGCATCAAGATCACTGTGTGAATTAGAGAGTTTATGGATGCCCCCAACCATGACATGATAGCCATCATCAATCCCACCTTTCTGTTCATGAGAATGGTATAACGAAGTGGATGACAAATGGCAACATAGCGGTCATAGGACATGAGAACTAAGAGAAGACACTCACCACCACCCAGAGACAAATAGAGGAAGTGCTGGGTAGCGCAGCCCACAAAGGAGATGGTCTTCTTGCCAGATAGATAATTGGTAGCCATCTTTGGGATGGTTGTGGAGACATGCATTAGATCCATGAGGGAGAGCTGACTGAGCAGGAAGTACATGGGTGTGTGAAGCTGGGCATCAGCACAGATGAGGAGAATAGTGAGCGTGTTGCCACTCACTGCAATAAGGAAGACCAATATGGTTAAGGAGAAAAGGAAAAGGTGGATGAGAGAGTCATCAAAGAGGCCTTCAAGGATGAAGTCTGCCAGAAAGGTCTGATTCCTCTGCCACATCTCCCCTTTCTCAGTCTCTGGGGGAAGAGGAAGCAGAGGTGAAATGTGATATCAGAAATACTGGGGTTCAGCAATAAGACAGTAAGCACCTTTTGATCTACCAAAGAATCTGTGAAGAGAATTTTTTTCTATTTCTCATTCTTCAACAGCTCTAATTCTTAAAGTAAACGAAAGAAAGAAAGAAAGAAAGAAAGAAAGAAAGAAAGAAAGAAAGAAAGAAAGAAACTTCAAATCTCTCAGTACAAATGTAAGTCTGAAATTCCAGAACAGATTCTATTAAGTGCCAAACTTCAAAACAAAAGCCTCTCCTCATTAAGGAAGAAATATATATACACACACATATATGTGTATATCTTTATACACATATATACTTTTACAAGTATATATATACTTTATATACGTACTAAATTTTATATATATTAGATATATACTTTTTTATAAGTATATATGTGTACAATTTTTTGTAAGTATAAAGGTATATACATATGCACTTAATGGATTGTTCAGAAATTTGGCCTTACACAATTGTGAAAGCTGGTTAAGCAGTCTATATAAAAGGCTCTCACCTTAGTGTCTGATGGTGGAACTTGAAGTCCATCGGGCAAGTGGTAAAGAAGGGAAATGGAAATCAAGGGCAGGCTGGAACCCACAAGCATGAACTTAAATAAACCCACAAAGGCAGACTAAAACTCACATCAGCTCTTGTTGCTTCTGGAATTGGTGGTATGGTTATCTTGCTGAAGCTGGGGCCCTTCCTAGTGAGGCTAACCATGCACACTTGGCCCACAAGTCAGAGAAACTAGAGGAGGATCCAGGGGGAGGTAGAGCAACTCAGGCCCAGTTGCTGCCTCATACCAATGAGGTAAGTCAGCAGATCAGCAACAACATATGCAAGTTACAAAATAGGGCTTCCCTTCCACCCTCTAATCTCCCTTAGAATCTCTCCTATAGCCCTCTTTCAACAAAACTGTACAAAAATGGGAATTCTGAGAAGTGAAGTTCACCTTAGGCAAGCTGACACATTTCAAGACCACCAGAGCCCATCCCCTGTTAGTTTGGCATTCATACACATCTCCTTAAACCAACAAACACAACAAAGTCATCCTTCTGCCTAACGTAACTATCCTGCATATAACAAAAAATATGCAAAATATTCCTATAACAAACAAGGAAGAAATACCCATTACTATTGTCCATAAAATAAGTCATCCTAAGTGCCAACGCATTCTGTGACATCAGTTAACACTCTTTCAGTCACTCCTGTTCATTCCAATGGACTCATAAGCAAAGTGGCCAAAGTGGCAGGAATCAGCTCAGCAACATGGACCTCCACTCACCAAAACCAGCCTAGCTACAGACACTTCTGGTGCCCAGTCAGCCAACAAGAGACCAACACAGAGTCCCTGATATGGCAGCATTCACCAGGGGAATCAGCCAGCTGCTTGGTGGCAGACTGATTATGCTGGACTGCTTCCATCGTGGGAGGGACACAATTTTGTTGTGACTGGAATAGACACTTACTCTGGGTATGGTTTTGCCTTCCTTGCCTCCAGTGCTACTGCCACAACTACCACCTGTGGACTTACAGAATGTTTTATTCACCATAATAGTATTCCAAGAACCATTGCTTCTGACTAAGGAACTCATTTCACAACAAATGAAGTGTGAGATTGGGCCCATGTTCATGAAATCTAATAGTCTTACCACACTATCATCTTGAAAGAACTGTCTTGATAGAACAGTAGAACAGCCTTTTGAAGATTCAGTTACAGCAACAGTTAGTTGGCAACACTCCCATTGCTAGAGCAATGTCCTCCAGGATGTGCTATATGCTTTAAATCCGCATCCAGCTTCTGGTGCTGTTTCTCCCATCACAAGGGTTTACAGGACCGGGAATCAAGAGGTGGAAATGGAAATGAGTCCTCTCACTATAACATCTATAACGATGATCCACCAGCAAACATTTTATTCCTATCTCTGGACTTTTAGCCTTTGCTGGTTTAAAGATCTTAGCTCCAAAGGTAGAAAGTCTTCCACAGGTAACAACAATGATTCCATTTACTGAGAGTTGAGACTGCCACCCTGCCACTTTGGGCTCCTCATATCATTGAATCAACAAGCAAAGGAGGTTATTCTACTGATTTGGTGTGATTGATCCTGACTTGTAAGGAGAAATTGAGTTTCTACCACACCGCAGGGATAAAGAGTATGTCAGGAATGTAGGATATTTTCTAGGCTTCCTCTCTGTACTCAAATGTCCTGTGATAAAAGTCAGTGGAAAACTACAACAACCCAATTCAAACAGGACTGCTAATGGCCTTCAGGAATGAAGATTTGGGTAACTCCACAGACAGGGAACCATGACCAATTGTGGAAAAAGGGAATATGGAATCAGTAGTAAAAGAAGATAGTTATAAACACCTGCCATGATCATGGGAACAGCTGCAGAAACAAAAAGTGTAATAGTTATAGGCATTTCTTCCTTATTTTGATATGAACATTTTGTATATGTGCATTACCTGTATGTTTTGGTTTTCTTCCCCTGGGTCATCCCTTTCCTAACATAAGATATATTAATATAGTTAACTTCATATCTCAGTATTTAAAATTATAGGATATAAAAGGGGAGTATGAATGAGATAGGAGTAGAATGAATACTCATCTAAAGGTAAAAAGGGGATTCTGTATCATCTTATGGGAAAATACTTGGTGTGTTTTGTATCCCCTTCTTAGGAAAAGTTTAATATGTTTTTGGTTGTACATGGGATAGGTGTATCATGTTAGATGCAACTTGGTATTGTCTTTATTTGGAATTAAGTATGGTTTAAAGAGTTGTGTATAGGTGCCAAGTGGACATAAACAAAGCCACCATATTTATATACTTGAACATAAGAGGGAGATATTACCTGGATAGGCCTGAGAGCCTTCAAATCCAGGTTGATAAAAGTAGGATTATAACATTTAACCAGCCAGATTTTCCGATCCGCCCTTTATCTAATTCTTACATGAATGCTGATCATAATGAAAGCTTAGTCTGCATGGTGAAGCCCAACTCAAAAGAATAATAGTCCAAATTGATACCCAGAATATCCACACCATCCCCCTTTATGTTTTTCCTCCCTGAACATTTCCCTAGATTTTAATGCATTCCAGATTATCTACTTCATTTTTAAAGCAGATAACTCAGAACCCAATGTGTTCTTCAAAGTATAATTTGACCAATAAGAGGTCCCATTTATTATTCTCTCTCTCCATATTAATACAGACTATTTTTGACCACCACCTCACATTGTTATTTCAAACTTAGCCTCTTGTGGACTAAGAGCTAAACTTTCTAAAAAAATAAAAAAAATAAACTTTCTCCATGCTCCCTCCAATCACTCCAACGCAGTGAAACACCCACATATTTTGCTTTGACTTAGGTATCCATATGCTCTCCTATTTCCTTCCTCAGTTTCCATCTTTCTCTGTAAGGCCCCATAGTGTAAGCTTTTCCATCACCTGATTCATGACTCTCTTCTTCTCTTAGACAACTCTCCTAATAATTTCCCTTTCTGATTTGTAGCCCTCAAGTGATTTTTTCTTCTGCCTTCTCTGGCAGCTTTCTTCATGAACTGACCAAATATCACCCTTAGGCTAAAGAGATGAGGAAATAAGCTGACAATGCTTTAGGATGCCCTAGTTTCTAATAAAGGTTTCCTAGTCCCAGCCTTACCTTACCTGAAATTCCCTCTGCAGAGACTTGTGGGCAGAACAAGTATAGAAGTGGAATAGAGAAGGCTGAATAGGTCCACACTGACTCACACACTGGCTACTGATCATTCAAACAGGTTTTTTTTTCTGAGGTGTTCATCAGACTTCCTTATCTAATCCTGGAAATCTCCATTTACCAGTGGAATGGTAGAGAAGATATTGCCCTATACAGTCACCACTGTTGACATTAATTATCCTAGTGACAGAGTATTACCAGGAGCAACAGTAAATGAAATTCTGTAATGCTCCTGCAATCAGTACTCAGATTTTACACTCCAGTACACATCAGGACAGATTGCATAACTAAACTTCTTTAACCTCTACCAGTTGGGCCTTTGAATCATGCATATGCTTCATCTGCCTCTAAACATATATCTGAAGCACTGCTCCATCCCAAAATGGTAATGCAAACTTTGAATTTGCATTAATATGATCTGATTAAGAAACTACATTTAATACTAGCATAATCATCAATGAATCCAGAATCAAAAGAAAATCTGTTTGGGATTTTCTCCTATTTTGAATAACTCAAGGCACTCTCTTCTTCCTTTATACTTCCTTTCCTGCTTGATAAAATAAGAATTTTTTCCTAGCACTGGCATTTTTAGAATAGGCCCCTTCTTAACTGCATAAATGATTCTTCAGCAGGAATCATAGGGGTTATAATGAGAATAAAATTGACCTGACATGAACCAATCTTGAGGACGGAGGAGTACCATCTGCGAAAAATAGAACATCCCTCTAACCCAGAGGACCTATGATGTCAGCTGAGGCAAACTGAGGACACTAAATATATGGCATCAGGGATCCCAGCCCAGAAGACACATCCTGAATCTCTTCTGGAAACCATTACTCAAGATGCCAATTAGACTTGCCATATGCATTGAAATAAGCATTCCCAAAGGGCTTTGCTTGGAGTTTGCTTGTAGGGGTCTGGGGAATGAGATATTTTGAGGAGTGTAAGTCTGAAGATAACATGGGAATATCTTCTCCAAGGGCCAATTAACCATGAAGTCAAGTAATCCCTAGAGTCTTGGCTTGTTTTTCATCTTAGAACCCAAATCTCTCTAACCCCTTTCTATCCAACTCTTTTGAGAGCACAATCTAGGGAAGATCTAATCCCTATTGCTCACAACACACTTTTGAGGGTTTCCCCATGTGCCATATCATAGAAAAGAAGTCAAAGAATGAAGGCAGGCAATTACCACTAGTCTTTCCCACCCTGACTGTGGGCCAAACTCCAATTTTATAGACTACATTAATATGTGAAAAGATTTCAGATACAAAAGTTTAAAAAGAAAATGACATATCTGTACATCTTCTTTTTATTTACTACCATTTCATTCTCATACCATGCTCTTCCATTATAGGGATATGTTGAGCTATTTATTCTCTGTTCTCTATCTCAACTGAGACACTAAAATGTCTACTTTATGGATTTTAGCTTGTGGTTTATTCTTTGGGTAGATCCAATGTATCATTACTTTCTTCACAACCCACTGTTGGAGCACCTGGCTGGCTCAGTCAATAGAGCATCAACTCTTGATCTTGGAATTCTTAAGTTTGAGCCCCACATTGAGTGTAGAGATTACTTAAAAATATAATATTTTTTAAAACCTACTTTCTAATACTTTTACCTGGTGCTCTTTTTCTCACCAGAATGTAATCTCTAATTAAGGCAGTATGTCATTTATACAATTCATTAATTTCTTTGAAAAATATTTGATAAGCATCTGCTGTGTCCCAAGCACTGTATTTGGGTAGCATGTGGACAGTGATTAACATGCAAGCATAGTCCCTTCCCCCATGGACTTACAAATAAAGCAAATAAATAAATATATCATGTTCAACTAAGAATTTGCACTAATCAATACTCTTGTGACAATACTCAAGTGACATAAAACAAAACTTATACTATCTTAAGGGAAGGGTATGGAATCATAGCAATGAATGGGATAGAACTGATCTCAGCTAGATTCAGTAACATAAAAATATGTTTGCCTATTATGTTTGCCAAAATTATGTTTGTCTTCTTTGCCTATCTTTCATCTTGGCTTGGGTCTCTCTGTTGATATTCTCTCAGGCATTTTTATATAGAGGGAATACATACATCTGGAAGCTCTGATGCTATACTTATGGCTTCACATCCAATACTCTACCACTCCAATTTAATAGTGGTTGTTCCCACCATCAAATCAGAAAATCTGCGCAGCCTGGGTGGCTCAGCGGTTTAGCGCCACCTTCAGCCCAGGGCCTGATCCTGGAGACCTGGGATTGAGACCCATGTCAGGCTCCCTGCATGGAGCCTGCTTCTCCCTCTGCCTCTCTCTCTCTCTCTCTCTCTCTCTCTCTTTCTGTGTGTGTCTCATGAATAAATAAATAAAATCTTTTTAAAAAATCAGAAAATCTGTTTCAGAGTATTGGTGTGATACGCAGAAGGGTCCTGAGGAATAATTAGATCTAGACCACACACTGCTATGGTTCTGCCTAACAAATCCTAAAAAGAAAGATCTAAATGGATTCAAATAACAATATCCTAATTGCATTCCAGAACAAAGCTCAAGAATATTTGTAGGGATACAAAAATATCCAGGACATGCCAAGGTAAATTCACAATGTCTAGCATCCGGTAAAAAATTAAGAAGCATGCAAAGAAACAGGAAAATATTACCCATAATAAATAGAAAAATCTGTGACTTGAAACCACCCAGAACTGATAATATACCAACTTGGGGTATCTTACTGATTATGTTGTTTAGATCAGACAGAATTCGCAAAGACATTGCACTTATTAAAACTGTATTCCAGGCAGCCCAGGTGGCTCAACGGTTTAGCGCCGCCTTCAGCCCAGGGCGCAATCCTGGAGACCCAGGATCGAGTCCCACATCAAGCTCCCTGCATAGAGCCTACTTCTCCCTCTGCCTGTCTCTCTCCCTCTCTCTCTTTCTCTATCTCTGTCGCTCATGAATAAATAAATAAAATCTTAAAAAAACTGTATTCCATCTGTTCAAAATGCTAAAGGAAGGATTAAGCATGTTAGCAGAGGCAAGAAAAATAAAACACATACACATACATGTTTATAGCATTGAAAACTACAGTGTCTATAATGAAAAATAATCCAGGGTAATTAGCAGCAAATTGAACATTGCAAAAGAAAATACTGGTGTATGAAGACAGCAATAAAAACTATTCAAAATGAAACAAGACAGGAAAAAATGGAAAAAATAATGAACAGTGCATCTGTGAGCCTTAGGACAACCTTAAATAGTCTAATATACATATAATTGGAGTCCTGAAATAGCAGAGACAGAAAGGATAGAAAAAAATATTTGAGGAATAAAAACACTATGAACTAAATAGACCTGATTGACACTTGTAGAACACCCCCTTCAACAAAAGAATAGTACACATCTTTCAAGTGCATATGGAACATTTATCAAGATGGACCATATACTACTGTGTATAATAAAAGCATCATTAAATTTTTAAAGAATTTAGGTCAAAGTATTTTTTCAGATCACAATTAGAAAGATATCAGAAAAATCTCAAATATTAACTAAATAGCATAACTCTAATGCATATCAAAGGAGAAATCAGAAGAGAAATAAGTAGATATTTTGTTCAAACCACTTTAATAAGGTATGACTGACATACAAAAATCTGTATATATTTAATGAATAAAACGTGATGAGTTTGGAGATCAAGGTACATCCACAAAACCATCATTCTAATCTATGTCATAAACATACCCATCACCTACAAAATTTCCTGCTGCCTTCCTTATTATTTTTTGGTGATAAGAACACTTAACATAAGATCTCACTCTTAACAATATTGTATTGTATACTTAAAATTTTGTTAACTATAGGATCTGTGCTGTACAGCACATTTCCAGGACGTATTCCTCTTGTATAACTGAAGCTTTATACCCTTTAACTAATACTTCCCCATTTCTCTCCCCATCCTGTCCTTTGCAGCCACCACTCTAATCTCTGCTTCTATGAAATTGACTAGTTTACATTCCTTATATGTATAAGTGGTATCATGTAGCATTTGTCCTTTTGCATCTGATTTATTTCACTTAGCTAAGTCCTCCAGATTTATCCATGTTGTCAAACATAGCAGGACCATGAGGCAGTTAGGTGTCCAACTCTTGACTTCAGCTCAGGTCATGACTTCAAGGTCATGGGATCAAGTCACATGTCAGGCTCTGTGCTGGGCACGATATCTGAGATACTGATTTCAAGTCTTTAAGATACATAGTGAGAAGTGGGATTTCTAGATCATATGGTAGTTCTAATTTTTTGAGGAGCCTCTATACTGTTTCCCATAAACTTTTGCTTTCTTGGTAATAGCCATCCAAATAAATGAGGCAGTATTTCATTGCAGGTTTGATTTGCATTTCCCTGATGATTCGGCATGTTGAGCACTTTTTCTATGTACCCGTTGTCCATTCATGTCCTCTTTAAAAAAAAAAAAAAAAAGATTTTTCTCTGTTTTCTTCTAGGGGTTTTACAGTTTCAGATCTTACATTTAATATTTAAATCATTTTTACTTTTTTTAAGATTTATTTTTTAAAGATTTTATTTATTCATGAAAGACACACACACAGAGGCAGAGACACAGGCAGAGGGAGAAGCAGGCTCCATGCCAGGAACCTGATGTGGGACTCAATCCCAGGACTCCAGGATCACACCCTGGGCCAAAGGCAGGCGCCAAACCACTGAGCCACCCAGGGATCCCCTCATTTTGACTTTTTGTGTAAGGACCCAATTTCCCAAAAACCACTTATTGAAGAGCCAATAATTTCCTCATTCTGTATTCCTGGCACCCTTGTTGAAGAACAATTGACCAAAATGTCAAATTTTAAATCTTTATTTTTTTAATAGTATAGCTTTAAAGAGACCCAAAAGCTGAAATGAAATAAAAATTTTAAATATCTTATTACCTCAAAAGAAGGCACAAAGAGAGTAATACAAAAAAAAAAAAAAGCAGAAAGGGGAAATCAAAAACAAGCAAGTTGGTAGATTTAAACTCAACTATATCAATAATTTCATCAAGTATAAATGGACTAAACATTTCAACTAAAAGCCAGAGATTCTTACAATGGGTAAAGAAGCAAGACCTGAAAGTGTATGTCATGCTAAATGAGAAACTGAAAATGGGATGATCTGTCAACAAGTATTCTGTATATCCACCATAGCACTGATAATGGTAAAACTGAGGAAAGGCAGATAAACTGTACCTTCAAGTTTTTCAAAGGACCCTGATACTTTTGACTCTGGAAATCTTTTCTATTTCAGAATTATCTATCTTCTGTATTCTTTCTTTTAGCCCTGAAAAGACTCCAGATCATGAAGAATTGAAGGGTAAACTGTCGATATCCAGATTCCAGAGGAGTTGTGACTTTCTGTTTCCGGAGAGTCTCTCTTGGCTCCAAAAATGGAGTCAATTGCTAGAAGTCATTTTTCCAAAACCTCTTAGGAGTCTTCAGTTACCTTGGATTCTTCATTGTCTCCTTTCCACCTTTTTTGTGTGTGTCAGTTCATGCCCCCTTACACTTGCAACATACGAGATGTTTAAAAGCAAGTAAGTGTTTAAAGCATTAAAGGTAACAATGTATTGGGCATTTATTGCCTGGAAAACAAGGTCTACTATTATAAAGTCTTTCACCATGCATTATATGACATGTTCCTTGAGGGTAGATTCAGATTTTTCAAAATGTACAATGCAAACTCTATGGCAATGACTAAAGATGTTTTTAAAAGAAGTATATATAAGTAGAGGAAACGAAATGAATTTTATTTTTTAAAACATAATAAAATGAGGCGGCAGAAAACAGGAAAAATTAAACTAAAAAAAAAACTAGCAAAACAATATATTTTTGTCCAACTATATCAAACAGAAACTTTTTTTTCTTTGCAATTCTATACCTTTATTTGACATCAGTGGCTAGTTCTTATCCACATTAATTGCAGATTTTTGAAAGTTGTGACAAATACATAGGTTAAAATATATGGAGCTCATTTGGTGAATCTTCATCCAATGTCTTTTGGACAACCACACACAGATACGGTATGGAACATTCCTTATTCCTTTGGGCCAATCAGCTTTGTTGAGCCTAGTGTCAATGTGCACTTGAATTCCCATCTCCTTCATAGCAAATTCCCAGATTTCTTTGAGTGCTCAAGGAACATACTTCTTGAAACCCATTCCATGGATGCTTGTAAATGTTGACGGTATATTCTCTTGCCACTACCTCTTTGGCAGAACAGCCCTTCTTCTCACTACCCTTCTTTGAGGGAGCCATTCTGCTGGACCAAGGTTGGAAAGAACAGTAACTTTTTTTTTTTTTTTCCTGATCACAGCAAGTGCCCTCTTTAATACCCATCACCTACCAGGCCTATCCCCTGCCCACCTCAAGCCTGAGTTTGTTCTCTATCAAGATTCACTTATGGCTTAGTTCCCTCTCTCCTTTTTTTTTCTTTTTAATATTTTATTTATTTATTCATGAGAGACACACAGAGAGGCAGAGACATAGGCAGAGGGAGAAGCAGGCTCCCTGCAGGAAGCCCAATACGGGGCTCAATCCCTGGACCCCAGGATCACACCCTGAGCAAAAGGCAGACGCTCAACCACTGAGCCACCCAGGTGTCCCTCTCCTTTTTTTCTTTACCCTCTTCCCATATGTTCATCTGTTTTCTTCCATCTTCCCTCTGTGTCTTCACACAGCATTTCCATGCACACCTGCAGATTGCCCTCTAATTATCACAGTCCCAGTCATATTGTATCAGGGCCCACCCTAATGACCTTATCTTAATTTCTAAATAAGGTCATATTCACAGATAGGACTTCATCATATCTTTTTGGAGGACACAATTCAACTCCTAACAGCAAGTACCTTGGAAAGTTAAGGAGAACTCAACAGAAATCATTAAATGAGGGGTTGCTCAGGCGAAGAGGAAGACAAGCCAGGATGGATAGGAACATAAGAGGGGAGGAGAGGTTAGGGAAGATGTTGGAGGTTTTGTAAGAAACCCTGTTAAGTCGCTGCCAGAAAGTCTACTGAAAGTCTAGGAGGAAATATATTAAAATATTAGAAGTGGTGAGATTATCAGTAACTTTCAACTTTATATTTTTTGTATGTTCCAAATTTTATAAGTACATGACTTACCCAACCAGAGAGAAATAATCATTGTTTTAAAAATAACTACCCTGCATCTATTATAATCTGCTGAGAGCTTATAATGTAGGGAAGAAAGCTAAAATGCAGGAAAGTACATATACACGGAAAAAAACATGTAACAAAACAAAAACCTAAAATAAAGGTGATGCTGACCTATAATCTGCGCTCAATAAATACTTACAAATAAACAGAATAAAAATAAAATAAAATAAACACAGACTAGAAAAGAGCACAGGCTTTTATTTCAGACAAATCTGCATTTAATCCCAACACTCTCATCTGCCAGCTAAACAGTACTGAGTTCCTCCAAAGTTCTGTTTTCTTACTTGTAGAAAGAGGATTTTAATTTCCATCTTACACTGAGCTTCGCCAGGAGTTGTGTGAGAGCATTACCGAAGAGGCCAGCACCACAGTGTGAATACTTAGCAAGTGTCTCCCAACATTTTAGGTGTGACATTAAAACCTTGCATATCCAATGTAAGAATCTGACAGATGAATACCATAATGAATACTTGAGGGCACAGACGTGGGTGGGCGAAGAACAGTAACAGCAAACGCAGGCAGAGTAAGGGAAGATCTCAACTTTCTGGTCCAGAAAAGTGAGGGGTATCGGTACTTACTGGAGAGAAGAATTACATGACTGAACAAAAGCAGAGTCTACAAATTTGTCAAATTTCAGGGACAGTGAAATAATCCTATACCAAAAGGCAACCTGGACTGCCTTATACAATAAGGGAGCAATCATCTCCTATAATAAGAAATTTCAGATTAAGGAAATTCCAATAGTCCAGCGATGCCAATGACCATGTTTTCTTCCTTTCCACTGTTACTGTGCTCTCCGCAGTTCCAAGACACCTGCTAATATCAGAAAAGGGGCTGTGTCTCCTCAAACACCTCTTCTTTAAAGCTATAAAATCTTTCCCCAGAAGCACCTTAGAAAATTTCTCATCCAGGCTCATTGGCCAGAATTGCCTCATGTGGGACTGGCTCTCCTGAAGCGCAGGGAGGGTGCCCATCAAACAGTTCAATTAGGAAGAACCAGAAGAGAAGGAGGGAAGTGGAGCAAGTGGCTGCTGGGAAGGCAACCAGTGGGGTCTGCCATCCCTGTCTATGCACAGCACACACACAGGGAGTGAACAAAACATGAAATGGAATGGACAGTACTGATGTGCTCCCTGGACCAGTATGTGGGAAGTGAGAGCAGAGGGCCAAGGGATGTATGTCTCTGGGCTGGGGTACGGGAGGAGATTCTTGGGCAAGAGAAGAACAACCTCATTTCCCACCAGTCACTGCTGGGATGACTAAAGATGCTAATGGACTCAACCAAAAAAATGGCCGGAGGCGGGAGACCAGAGGGCAAGAAAAGGTGTGGAGATGCGTGCCATCTACAGCACTGTAGAAGGAGATGTCCCCAGCCCCAGAATCTAGGAAAACCCCCACCCGGTGAAGAGCAGGCTCTTGCTTGGTAGGACTTACAGGAGAGCTTGTTAGGGGCCAAAAGCCAGCAGAACTCCAACAAATAGCCCAGATTCCTACATGGGGGGACATTTTTGAACCATCTGCAAGCCCCATGACGTCCTCCCGACACACCCCCACAGCAATCTCCAGGCTATCTCGGTTCTCAACTTCCCAGTAATGCCTCCCTGAAATGAAAACGTTTTTTCCCAAAACACAGGGTAAGTGCTGAAATCTTTCCACAAACTCTGCGTTCTTCTGAGGGTTCCTCCATCCACTAACGTAGCTCCACGCTGAAGAAAACAATGGCCAAGAACTGGCTGATGCTCCATTCTTCACGTATCTCCCATCCTGGGAGAAGACAAGTTTGGGATGAGCTGTATCCACAGCTACACTTACAGCCACTGCAGAGAAAACGAGAGCAGTGATTTATAATGCAATAGCTTACCACCAACCCTCCTCCAGAAATGCCCCTCTTCCAGCTTCAGTTCAGAACTTCTCCTAACAAGAACTGTCAAGGATGAGACTCCCCACTGCCTCTCAGCTCACCCTCAGCTGGGCCTAGCAGGCCACGAGGTGGCCTTATGCACAGTAAAATCTTCATTTCCCTTCTGCTCTAAACCACTAAGACCTAAAAACAGGAAGCTCATTATTTCATGGCCCCAAGTCTTCACAAACAGCATTAAATTGGGAGAAATGTTACCAACTTCTGCCTTGTTGAATCAGACCAGACCGAGATGGCTGATAGGCTGGGGCTTTGCACTGAGACATGGAGGTGGCACTGTTGACAAGTTTTCCCCTCAATGCTCGCTGGGCATCTCCACAGGCACATAACAGATCACTCAAAACGCAACTCACTATCCTAAGTCCCCTCCCATCCTCTTAGAACTCCTAGCCCTTACATGCAGATATCTTGTCTTCTGTATTCTCCGAGCTATAAGAGCACTACCTCCACCTAAACACTTACACTTTGAAATCTTAAGGTTCTCTGACTCCTCTTTCCCTCTGACCCTGGATAGCTTATTCATCACCAAGTCCTATCAATTTCACCTCTGAAATACCACTCAAGTTCTTTGCCTCCTCTCCATCCCATTGCCACCATCTTCATTCAGTTTCAACATCCTCCACTTGAACTGTGTCTCTAGTTTCCTCCCTGGCCTCCCTGCCTCCCAAAGCTCTTTCCTCCCAGACTCTCCATGTCTCTCCAGTTTATTGAATTTTTTTAAAGATTTTATTTATGTATTCATGAGAGAGGCAGAGACACAGGCAGAGGGAGAAGCAGGCTCCCATCACTGAGCCACCCAGGTGTCCCAAGAGTTTTTTTTTTTTTTTAATTGGGAATGGATGTTAGATTTTGACAAATGCTTTTTCTACATCTACTGAGGTGTTCATATAGTTTTCCTTTTTTTTTTTTTTTTTTAGTTTGGTAATGTGGTGAATTACACTGATTTTTCAAATGTTAAACCAATCTTGCTTTTCTAGAAAAAAACCCATTTGGTTGTGATGCATTATGTGTAAATATGTAGATAGGTTCAAATTGCTAAAATTATCTTCAGAATTCTTCTGTGTCCATGAGGGACACTTATCTATCGCCCTTTTCTCTCATAATCTCTTTGTCTGATCTGGGTATCCTGATAATGCAGGCCAGGTAGAATGAATTGGGCATTCTTCCCTCTTCAGTTTTTTTTGTTCAGAGCTCATGTAGAATGGAGAATTCTTTCTTTTCTTTTCTTTTTTTTTTGAAATTTCTTTCTTAAGTATTTGGTGAATTCAGAGAAATGGAACATCATCCTTTTTTTCCATTGTTAAGTACCATGTTCTTTTTTTTTCCTCTTCTTGCATCAAAATGTTCTCTTTACACTGGTTTAGGTATAGTTTCCCTCATATTTCTTGTGCTTAGGGCTTGTGAACTTACTGGATCTATAGACTTATGGTACTTACCAAATTTGGAAAATTTGGAGCTATTTCTTCAGATATTTTTCCTGTCTCATCCCCATCCCACTCATTTCTTCAGGAATCCCACTTACCACACATAAGGCTGCATAAGATTATCCCCCAGCTCACCAACACTCTTTTCATGGCTTAAGGTTTTTTCCTGTGTGTTTCATTTTGTAGTTTCCACTGATGCACCTTCAAATTCACTAACCATTTTTTCTGCAACATCTCATCACCTGTTAATCCCAATCAATGTATTAGTCTCAATCACTGTAGTTTATCTCCAGAGGTTTGACTTGG
Source organism: Canis lupus dingo (assembly GCF_003254725.2). Classification (NCBI taxonomy): domain Eukaryota; kingdom Metazoa; phylum Chordata; class Mammalia; order Carnivora; family Canidae; genus Canis; species Canis lupus. The sequence goes on along the minus strand of NC_064248.1, from coordinate 9,440,005 downwards.
GATTTTTTAGATCTCCCACGTCTCCAAATACTTCTTTATGGGATAGCAATAATAACTATATTAAAGTCCTTCTGTGCTTATGCTAACATTTGGGTCAATCCTAGGTCAGTTTCAATTATTCTCACTATGGGTCATGCTTTCCTACCTTTTTGCATCCCCAGTAATCTTTGATTGGATGCCAGACATTGTAAATATACATTGTTAGGTGCTCGTTTTTAAAATTTTTCTTGAGCTTTGTCCTGGGATGCAGTTACTTTGAAATAATTTGATCCTTTTGGATCTAGTATTCACGATTTATAAGGTGGGTCCAAAGCAGTGCCCAGTGTAGGGTTAATTATTCACCACTAAGGAGGCAAGACTTTCCCAGGAATTAAGAGTCTTCTAGTTTCCCAGGAATTAAGAGTCTTCTAGTATGGCTGCTAGGAACAGGCTTTGTTTAGGCCTTGTGGGAGCACCAGGAACTATTCCTTCTAATCATTTTTTGAAACGTCCTTGCTCAGTCTAAGATAGTTCTTCAAAATCATTTGCTGGTCAGTGGTCATTACTCTGCTGAAAATTCAGGGGGCACCTCTGTAGATCATCGCCCTCTGGATGGCTCTCTCCTCGCCAGTCTTCTGCAAGCTCTCACTGCTTTGTTCTCCCTGGACGCCGTTCCATTCCTCAACCTGGCTCCACCTCCCCTACCACTCCCTGTGATGGCCTGGAAGCTCTCTTAAGGCTGGAGGCTGGAGAAAATCATACAGTTCATTTCATTTGTTTCACATTTCTTTGTCCTGTACTGCTTGATATCCAGGTTTGGGAAAATGGTTGTTTCATATACTGTGTCTGTTTTATTTTTGTTTTTTTAGTTAGCTAAGTTTCAGGCTAAAGAGTAAATCCAGTCCCCAATACGTCATCTTAGCTGGAAGTAGACATCCACCATATGGTTCTTCATCAGGGATGTGGATGTGCCTGTGTAGCTTTTACAACACCCACACGCCTTGGCACTTCCCTGGAGATCCAATAAGTTTATCTTCAGACTTTCCTGTACTCACCATCTCAACCAGCTCCTGCCTTTCCCCACAATGCACCTTATGGCTTAGTCACATTGGATACCCTCCTCTCCACTTTCTCCACACCTTAGCTCATGCTGCTCCCTCTACTTACAAGAGTGTACCTCCATTTTCCACTTGACAAACACCTATTCATCCCTCAAATCTCAGAATAATGTCACCTCTGTATGAAAACTCCCCACTTCCCCTGCAACAGAGTTCTTTCTCTGACTTCCATATTTTATTTATACCATGATAAACAGTAGATCCCACAATGGCACAGTAAGTGATAGGAGTCTGTCTTTCTAGTTTGCTTAAATTCTTAGAATCAGTCTTTTCCTTTTTGTATCACAAACACCTTACAACACAGGGTAACATGTTAAGTGAATGCTTCTTGAATGAAGCATATACCCATGTATTCTAGTTACCACCATTCCTCATGACCCTCTTGCTGGCTGCATGTTCTGTTTCCTCTCTTTTCTAGATTTTTCTCATTGCTTATTCTCTTATTTTAAAGATTTCTGGGAGCTCCAACCATGCTTACCTTGGAATTGCTTCAGCATTTCCTTCATCATTGGTATCTGGCACACAGTCTTCATCTTTAGAATTTCAGGGGAATAGTTCACATCCTGGTTCTCACTCCTAAGGAAGGCATAGAAGCCTGCTCTTCTTCAGAGAAAACTCGGGCAGCCAAGGCCCCAACTCCCACTGAAGGTTCCAAGCCCAAAGCTCAGATCACTGCTCTCCCACCCGCCCCTTGTGAAAGTTAGTGGTAGAACTCCTCCACCCAGACTCTCAAGGTGTACCCACACCAATCTATGGAGCCCAGGCCTATTTCCCCCCGACTCAGGCCACCATGAGAAAGCAGCAGCTCATACCTGTTCAACACATCTTTTGGATTCTGTGAAGAGAATAAAAATATAATTAAGTTACATCCCCTCCTCTTGAGATCTAGTACTCAACTCTATGAGTGGACACTTTTCTGTCAGTAACTTTTGTTAATGTCACATATAACCTCATGCTGCCAAAACGAATGCATTGAACACATGGTGTCTTTTTTCTCACATGACCTCTCTGCACTGTTTCGACATTATTAACCAATCCCTTCCTTGAAACTATTCTTTTTCCTTTGGCATCATGATGCTAACTCTCTCCTGGCTTTTGCCTACTTCTCCATCTATTCTCTTTCAACCACAGACAGTAACAAGTGTTGGTGAGGATGTCGTGGGAATACAAAATGATACAGCCACACTGGAAAACAGTTTGGCAGTGTAACAAATTAAATATAAATACATGATACAACCCAGCAATTCTGCTCCTACCATCTACCCAAGAGAAATAAATGCATATGTCCACACAAAGAATGGCAGGTGAATGTTCACGGTAGTATCATTCATAATAGCCAAAAGTGGAAACAACCCAATGTCCATCAATTGGTGAACAATCAACAAAATGTGGTATATACTATAATAAAATACTATTCAGGAATAAAAAAAGGAATACAAATATAATACTAATAAATGCTACAACATGAATGATCCTCAAAGACATTATAAATAAAAGATTCCATAGACAAAAAACTACACACTGTATGACTCTGTTTATATATTTAGAAAAGGGTACTCTATGGAGTCATAAAGTAGGTTGTCTGAGATTGGAAGTAGGAACAGAGATTAACTATAAACAAGCACAAAGTAGGCTGCATGGGTGGCTCAATCAGTTAAGCATCTGCCTTCTGCTCAGGTCATGATTCTGGTGTCCTGGGATAGAGCTTCACATAGGCTCCCTGTTCAGCAGGGCTCCCTGCTCCCTCTCCCTCTGTTTCTCTCTCCCTCTCTCAAATAAATAAATAAATAAAAATCTTTTTTTTTTTTTTTTTTTTTTTTTTTTTTATGATAGGCACACAGTGTGAGAGAGAGAGAGGCAGAGACACAGGCAGAGGGAGAAGCAGGCTCCATGCACCGGGAGCCCGACGTGGGATTCGATCCCGGGTCTCCAGAATCACGCCCTGGGCCAAAGGCAGGCGCTAAACCGCTGCGCCACCCAGGGATCCCAATAAAAATCTTTTAAAAATAAAAAATAAACAAGCACAGAGTGATCTTATTGGGGTGTTTGAAATACTCTAAAACTGGACTTTGGTAAGGTTTCCACAACTTGGTAAAGTTGTAAAAAATCACTTATTTAATTATAAAAAGTACACTTAAAGGGGATGAATTACAAGGTATGTACATTATACCTCAAGAAAGCTTTAAAAAAAAAGTATGAGAATGGTTAATTGCCACATGAAAAAATACTCAACCTCATTAGGCATTAGGGAAATGCATCTACCTTTTCTGGGGGAGAGAAAGGGTGCTGACTGAGGACCTGAGATAACATTACACATCATCCAGGATGGCCAAAATTAAAGAACTGACGATTTTAAGAACTGCCTAGTATAGAGAGCAACTGGATCTCTCACATATTGCAAGTCACAATGTAAACTGGTGCAACCACTTTGGAAAATAGTTTGTTATAGCAAAGCTGAACCAACATATATGCCCTGTGACTAGGAATTGCTTTCAAAGATACACAACTGGTAGAAATGTGGACATACGTGCATCAAAAAGTCATGTTCATAACTTGCTTTTTTAATTAACAGTAAAAACTTTTAGAAACAACCCAAATTTTGCTAACAGTAAAATGAATAGTAGATTTTGGTATATTAATACAATGGAATACTATACAGCAGGGTTTTTCAACCTTGGCACTATTAACATTTTGGGCTGGATAAATCTTTGCTGGGAGCTGGATGGGAGGCATGTTCTGTGCATTATAGGATGCTTAGGAGCATCTACGGCCTCTACATACCAGATGTTGGTAGGAGTCCCCACCCCCCCCCCAAGTTGTGACAACCAAAAATGTCTCCAGCACTGCCCTGAAGGAGCAAAATCACTCCTGGTTGGGAAATACTACACAGTGAGGAAACAAATTGCCATCTACAGTGACATGGGTTAATTTCACAACATAATGGTAAGCAAAAGCAGCACATACTGAAACTCTTATTCAAAAACAGGCAAAATGAAACCATGTGAGAAGTCTGGAGGAAGAGCACCCTCACAGAGAAGCATAGGGGTGGAGGGCAGGGCATCTGGCAGGCTACTCGTGTTCTATTACTTGACTAGGCTGGTGGTTTCATGGATGGATCCCTTGGTGATAATCTGTCAAGTTTATGATTTATACATTTTTCTCTACAGATATTATACTTAAAATGTTTTTAAACATGTTTATTGTATTACGACAATAAAATCAAGGCTGTCTGAATCTGTGGACACAATACTTAAAGGTGAAAATATAGCTTAAAAACATTTACCAGCAAATGAAAGGGTCAATGTAGATAAGCTAAGCAGGCCAGCTTCAGAGGCTGAGAAAGAGCTAGAGCTATGGAGCAAACCCAAGAACTAATAAAATAATAATAAAAACAAGAATTTCAGGTATTAATGATTAAACTGCAGCATTACTTATAGTGGTAATAGTGCTAGGGCAACTTGGATTTCTATCACTGGAAGAAGGAACTGGCAAAGTGTGGTAGATGGACATGTAAACCCAATGTATATATGACAACAGGAATGGATCTTAGAAACATAGTGTCTAAGGAAAAAAGCAAGAGATCCAATGCAACAAGATTAAATTGTTGCATAAATTAAAAATACGTAAACCAAAGCAATACTGTGTATTATACAAGAACACATTCAAATAAAAAGACAAAAATTAGGTACAACAGTATAGTTTTTATGATGTTCCTATAGTTTTTTTGTTTGTTTGTTTTGTTTTGTTTTGTGTCTATAATTCTAAGAATGGAATTAACTAATGGGCTAAAAATTAAGGAATAAAGGAATAAATACATAGATGGGTGAAAGAATTGGTAAAATAAGTTCTCTTAGACCCTGAGACTCTATCATCTAGTTCTATCTTCTTTAATCATTTCCCTACCTTGCCCTTATATCGGCTGATATATTTTTGGTAAGCATTCTGCTCGTTCATGTGTACCTATGAGGTTTCAGATTCTGAGTAGATATTAAACCTATATTGAAAAAAAAATGTTTACATGTGTTATCCTAGAGTATATGTTTGGATATGTAACTGGAACTTCACAGCTCAGGCAAGTTACAAAAGTTCTAGACAATTCTTGGAAATCATTACACTTAGATGACATATAACACCCTGCTAGTGATTTCTTGCTGAAAATAACTGGTGAGTGGGTCCATGTGTCTCTCTTTCTTAAAGGTAGAACATTGTCTCCTAATGAGAGAGAAAAAAAAAGTAATCATAGACTGAAGGGTCCTTCAACAGTTCTTTCCTCTTCAGAGACATCATATGGAGAAAGGAGAGGTTCTGAGGGATCTAAGACCAAAGGTGAATTATCTCAGCAGTAAAAAAAGAAGATGGTCACAAATGTTGAATCCTATCTGAAAACTGAAATAGTTATAAGGACACTTGACCTGCCGAGGATATAAAGATTAACTCCAAGGAAGGACTACTGATAATAAACTGGCTTAATATCCCAAATCTAAGTGTTAATGAATTACTTTTTACTTTCTTTTTTTTTTTTTTTTAGTAGGCTCCACACCCAATGTGGGGCTTGAACTCCCAACCTTAAGAGTCACATGCTCTACTGACTGAACCAGCCAGACACCCGAGTGCTAATGAATTAGAATTATAACCTTTTAAAGGTTGCCAGATATTAGAAATTATTTAAATGAATATACCAAAAATAAATAAATTAATTAACAAAATAATAAATGAATATATCAATCAAAATCTGGAGCTAAGAGCAAAGATATTGTCAAGCTATGATAGAATGATTAAAAATTAGTAAGAAAAATTTATCTTAAAATCTGTTGACACAGTTATCTACTTTGTGATTTTAGGGTTTTTTTGCTTTACTATTTTAACAAAGAATTATAAATGTACACAAAAAGGGTGCCTGGGTGGCTCAGTCAGTTAAGCATCTGCCTTTGGCTCAGGTCATGATCCCAGGATCCTGGGATCAAGCCCCACGTTGAGCTCCCTGCTCATCCGGGAGTCTGCTTCTCTCTCTTCCTGCCTGCTGCTCCCTCTGCTTGTGCTCTCTCTGTCAAATAAAGAATTAAAATCTTAAATAAAAAATAAATGTATAAATAAGATGAATGAAAAGTCTTAGATGTGCCTCAGATCCTACGCAAACTATTAGACCAAGTGAATGTAGGCATCTCATAATACCTGAGCTCAGCATACCTTTCATGTTAATTTCCTTTGCAAGGTAAATCTTCAACTCTTTAATTGTACAATGACAGTAGTAATGCAATTATCAACAGTGAGAATACACTTCTATTAAACCCACTCACCAGGAAAGACATTCTGCTCTAAAGACCAGGGCAGCTGGGCGAGCAATGTTAACCAAACCCTCCCCTGTCTCACCTGAAGCAACACGAGGGTGGAGCTCTGGCTCTTCTCTCTGATCTCTAAGATGAGCTGCTTCAAGGAAGTGATTATCTGATGGAGCTTTAACATGTTCTCATCATGTTTCTTATTCATCTCTTCTTCTTCCTCACTTAGTCTCTGAAGAAATTGTTGTTCTTCTTCAGTCAGGAAGAGGTGCAGTTTTGCAAACTCCACGCTGAGTCTCATTCGCTGACTCTTCACCTTTTCCTAGAGCCACATGAGATTCATTCAGTCCTTATTCTGTCTGGCCTGCTCCTCAGTTCCATGCATGCGACTCCCCAACCATCCCTGGCGCTTGCATCCTAATCACTCCTCCAGAAAGCTCCTGCCCGCCCTCTGCAAGTTTCTGCTAATCTATTTATACCCTACTTGGCATCTTTGGACTGGCCTGTATAGTATTAGTTCATTCTTTGTAACCTTTGAGTCTCTACTGCTGGTGGCAATGCCTTATTTGTATACCTTGTAAACTAAAATACACTTTTGCATCTCTTCGTTGGTTTAGCCTCCAGAACACCTACAATTTAGTTTCGTTAAAACTTTAGGTGGGCATGTATGCATGCACCTCGTGCCTCCCAACTAGACTAGTATCTCTGAAAGCAAAGCCAATTTCCTTTCCACAGTGCCGTGGACCCAAACCAACTACAACCTAGGGAGTATACTTAGGAAAAAGTGGGAAGGAGAAAACATTTCCTTAGAGACATGGGGATGAAGTATGTGAAACTCCCATCGCCCAAAGCCACAGGTCAGCAGAGACAGACACTTTCTGTTCTATCACTTTATCTTCAGGAAGACTCACAACTCTTCCCAACAATACCAAAGGGCCCCAGGGGCAAGAAATGCCCAACAGCTTCTGCTATTACCTTCCACTCAGCAGCATTCTTCACTTCCATGTCCTGTAAATGCATGGCTTTCTTTATCTTGTCCTTCAGACTACACTGAGTCTTACAAAGCTTGTCCTGCCGGCAGAAACACATATCAGAGAAATCATCTCCCCCAGCATCCTGACTGTTCAAGAGCTAAAACTCACCTAATACAAACAGGAAATGAAATTGAGAAAATGTGGAAGACAGTTACAGACTTAGGCATAAAAAGTATTCTGGTCTGAAATCTTCCTAACACTATATAGAGTCTGCCTACTAAGCTGGCAAAAAATGAAAACTATTAGAGGATTAATAAATATCTAATATTGGCAAGGGAGGCCTCTGACACTATAATAGTATGAGATTTTTGTAAAAAGTTGCCATCTTAATTTTTTTTTTTATTTATTTATGATAGTCACACAGAGAGAGAGAGAGAGAGAGGCAGAGACACAGGCAGAGGGAGAAGCAGGCTCCATGCACCAGGAGCCCGACGTGGGATTCGATCCCGGGTCTCCAGGATCGCGCCCTGGGCCAAAGGCAGGCGCTAAACCGCTGCGCCACCCAGGGATCCCAAAAGTTGCCATCTTTTTGAAGGGCAACCAGCAGGATTTAGAATCATTTAAAATGTGCATAATCCTACTTCCAATAATCTGTCCAAAGAAACACTGGTAAAAATAATCAGTATGTATAGGAACATGCATTGCAGCATTATTCATTATCCATCAATGGGGAATTATGAAATAAATTATGGCATATTGATACTCTATACCACTCTCAGGCAGCTCTCTATATACTGACATGCTATCTTTTTTTTTTTTTTTGGTATATTTTTTATTGGAGTTCGACCTGCCAAGATATAACACCCAGTGCTCATCCCATTAAGGCTGATGCTATGCTATCTTATGTTAAAAAAACAAAACAAAACAAAACTAAGCTGCAAGACAATAGTATCATAGAAATCTGTATTTATCTTTTTAAGATTTATTTATTTGAGAGAGAGGGGGCATGTGTGAGCAGGGAAAGAAGCAGAGGGAAAGAAGGGCATGCAGACGCCCTACTGAGCATGGAGCCCTCCACCCTGCTCAATGCCACTATCAGGAGACCATGACTTGAAATGAAATCAAGAGCCAGACGCTCAACCAATGATTGAGCCACTCAAGTGCCCCTATGTGTGTGTGTGTTTGTATTTAAATAGAAATGTGGAAAAATATATATCTAATTATTATTAACCCTGGTTATTTCTGGGGAATAGAAATGGCTTGGAAATTGGGGCAAAGGAGGACTAAAATTTTTATAAATTTGTTTTGTTTGATTTTCTACAAAAGGCATATACCATTTTGTAATTTAAAAACCTGAGGGAGCTTTAAAAAATAAAAGGAATTAACCAAATGGGCTATGGAGGGGCAGCACCCGGAAGACAGAAGCAGGCAGGTTCAAGGCGTGCACACACAGGAGGAAAACCAGCAGGAACTGGCTACCAAAGGGCTGCAGGAGAAAGGAGTCCAGATTCAGCCCCTGGGTTCCGGCTTGACCCCTAGGACTGTGGGCTATTTACCAAATTAGGTAATACGGGGAAATGAGTGGTGTGTAAATAGAAGGTGAAAAATTATATTCAACTTGAATAAACTGAGTTTGAGCTGTGTGCGGGACATCCGAATCGGTACAGTTAGCAGTTAAGGGTCAAGAAAGAGATCTAAGGGGCGCCTGGGTGGCTCAGTCAGTGAAGTGCCTGCCTTTGGCTCAGGTCATGATCCTGGAGTGCTGGGATCGAGTCCTGCATGGGGCTCCCTGCTCAATGGGGAGTCTGCTTCTCCCTCTCTCTCTGCTCCTCTCCCTTTCGTGTATGTCCACAAAAAGACCTGTATGAGAATATATCAGCTTCATTCATAAGAGCTAAAAACTGGGAACAGCCCAGGTATGCAGTGATTGAAAGATAAACTGTGGTATGTTCATATAACAGAATATGACTCAGTAGCAAAAAGTTACAGGCTACTGATCACACAAAATGGGTGAATATCAAACTAATGCTGAGCAAAAGGAGCCTATATAGAGGAGTACAGACAATATTATTCCATTTATATGAAGTTCCAGAACAACAGGCTAAACTAATCTTCAGTGGAAAAAATTAGAACTGTGGTTGCGTGGGGGGGGGGGGGGGGGGAGCAGAGATTAACTGGGAAAGAGGGTGGAGGAGCTTTCTGGGGTGATGATATGGTCTTTTATTGATATATATATATATGATTTTATTCATTTATTTATTTATTTATTTAATTCATAAGAGACACACAGAGAGAGAGAGAGAGAAAGGCAGAGACACAGGCAGAAGAAACAGGCTCCATACAGGGAGCCTGATGTGGAACTCGATCCCGGGTCTCCAGGATCACACCCTGGACTGCAGGCAGCGCTAAATTGTTGTGCCACTGGGGCTGCCCTATGTATATAAGATTTTATTTTTAAGTAATTTCCAATGTGGGGCTCGAGCTTACAACCCCAAGATCAAGAGTCACATCTTACACCAACTGAGCCAGTCAGGCACCCCGGTATCATTCTTTATCTTGAGGATTTAAGGTGCCCAGTGTGTGCATTTGTCAAAGCTCAGCAAACATATACTAAAGATGTGCATATTTAATTGTATTGTTACTTCAAAAAACACCACAAACATTAAGTGTGGTAGACAGTATGCATGCTAAAGTACAGGAGGAAGTCTGCAATTAATTTTAAATGCCTCAAAAGGAAATAGGAATTGATGGATGCAGAGAAAAGACAGATGAATAGACAAGTGATAAATGGAGTAAAATGCTAGTGGCAGAATGTAGATGCGGGTATACTTGTGTTACTATAAAATTCCTCCAACTTTCACATTTGCTTGGAACTTGCATATTAAAATGTTGAGAGGGGATGAGATTAGGTTGTAAAGGGATTTATATAGTTCTGTTATACATCACAAAATCACCTATGCTATTTTCTAATACAACACTTTCTAACCTTATGTAATCTATTTATCATCCCTAATTGTTAACTTAAATAGGCATATAACCTGCTATTTGGGAAGCTATTTCAAATAATTGTATTCATTTATCAATTATGTAACTGCTATTTTGTGATTACTATCAAATTTGATGTACATGGGAGGTCCGTAATCAGATCAGTCGTTTTGAATATGACCAAGAATTTTTTAAGTTTTCATTTTTGTTTAATAATGAAAAAAAAAAACTTTTAAATAGCATTTTTCAGTTTTTTTTAAAAAAAACCCTTAACAATTCCAGCATGCACGAATTATCCTGTATCATTGGTTCTATTCCAAGACTGAATCCTGCCACAGCTGGAATATGAACAGCCTCCCCCCACTCCCCCAAATAAAAATAAGAATTCCAGGATTAGAAAACTCGTCCCCTGCAATAACAGAAACTGCCACGAAGTGGCAGGAGAGCAACACCAAGAAGTTCTTCAACCCAAATTCCAAGCGTCCTCCCTCCCTCTACTCTCCAGAAATACTGAGCAACTTCCAGTCCTCTTAGATTCATCACAAGCCATTCCAAGCCACCACACAGTTGAATATGCTGTTCCCTTCGCCTGAATATCCTCTCCCCTATGTATTGTACTCACCCTCCAAGAGTGAGTTTCTGTTCAACTTGGTGAAACCATTTCCCACTCTTCCCTGATCAACCTCAGACCTTTGATCCACTTGATACAAACTGGGGTAACTCATTCACACACTGAAATTTTTGGTCTACACGCTGCTGTCCCCTAAAAGACAAGGTCTATGTCTTTCTTATCCGTTTATGTCCAGATCCTAGAACAACACCTGGCATATAGTAAGCATAAATAAATGTTACTGGGTGAAGGAATGGATGTATACTTTGTAGTGCCACTTGGCATATCTCCTGTTTGTAATCAATTGATAAAACTGTACAGCATTTTATAGTTTACAAAACACTTGTTTCATTCAACCCACATATTCAAGCAGTACTTACTAGATACCAAATCTGTTGGGAGACCACTGGAGTTACAGCATAGAAGGATATAGGACTACTCTGGAAAGGATGATCAAGGAAAGTCTTCAAGCTAAAAGCTAAAAAGATGTAAAGGGCGGAAGGTGGAGGTAAGAGAAAGAGAACAGGCTTGAAACAAAAGCAAAAAGGCAGTGTGGCTGGAGCAGAATTAAGATAAACTGATTGATCCAACTGAAACTCCTTAACCCATAAAATTGGCAGGACACATAATCCTCAAATTCAAACATTTAAGTGATTTTTCCCAAATGATGAAAGAAAGATCGTAACATACCCCCGCCTCATCATTCCAAGCCTGGCTTTTCCCAAAACATCAGTTGTCTGTTAACACCTGTAGCTATACATCTGCACTGTCCAATACAATACCCATTAGCCAGGTGAGCACCCAAAATGTGGACAGTCAACATAAACACAGACTGCAAAGGCCTATTATGAAAAACAAAAGTAAAATATCTTAACGATAATTTTCCATAGCGATTACTGTTGAATAACAGTCTGGATAATTGGGTTCAATAAAGTATATTATTAAAATTAGCACCACCCGTTTCTTTTTACCACTAGGAAAGTTTTATTATAAACGTGGCTCGCATCCTGGTTCTATAGGGCGACACTGACCTACACCCTCCCGGTATGACTGTCTTCAACTAGAAGCTCCCAGGGGCCAGTACCTTGAAAATTCTCCGCAGACCCTCCCCATCCCAGTTTCAAGCCCAGCTCTGCGATCGGTCAATCGCTTTAAATTTGCACCCGGGGGCGGGAGGGGGTCGTCCTTATTCAGCGGGAATAGCGGCCACCTGGCGGGTCTCGAGGTCAACGTAAGCGTTCCCGAGACTACCGCAGCCCCGCCACGGCCGGCTCACCCGGTAGCTGCCGAAGGCCTCGTCGATGGGCGCCATGGTGTGCGCCTGGTGCTCCTGGGACTCCCTGCACACCAAGCACACGGGCCGCTGGTCTTCCTCGCAGAAGAGCCGCAGCGCTTCCCGGTGGCGGCCGCACTGGCCGGGGGGCACGGGGCCCTGGCGGCGGCGCCGCGTCTTCTCCGTCAGCCGGGCCAGGGCCCAGTTGGGCCGCAGCGAGGCGGGCGGCGACAGATGGCGGCACTCGGGGCAGGGGAACGAGCCACCGCCCGGCGCCCAGCTGCGGTGCAGGCAGCCGCGGCAGAAGTTGTGGCCGCACTCGATGGACACCGGCTCCTCGAAATAGTCCAGGCAGATGGAGCAAGTCAGGTCCTCCTGCAGGTCCTCGGCTTCCATGTCGCCTCTCTGTCCCGGGGTCGGGCTCTGTGTCGGACGCCGGGGGCGGGCGCGGGCGCGGCCGGCTGGCTGCGGGCGGCCGGAAGGGGGCAGTGCGGGAGCTCCGCGCTCGAGGCTCGGGTCCCGCCCTCCCTCGTGCGCGCCCGCTGCGGAGCCTGGGCACGAGCCTGGCAGCGGCGGTGTTTCCGCGACGGGAGGGCGGTGCAGGGCTGCCCGGGCCTGGCCGCGGGGCACGACGGGATGCTGGCTGCCCTCGGGCCAACCATAGAGATGCGGAACTGGCTCCGGGAACGCCTAGAGCGGACGCGCGGAGTCCTGGCGAGCCGCAGCCGGAAGAGCCGAGCCGGGAGGCACTAACGGGTCTTTCCTTCCTTCGCGTCGGGGAGATGAGATTCGCGTCTGCCCCCGGCTCGGGGAGGCGTAAGTTCCGACGTCCTCGGAGAGCGGCAACCCGGGCGGGTTCTCTGGGCGTGCTGCAGCCCCGGGCCTGGAGGACCACAGGGATCTGTGCAGCTGGGCCTGGAGTGGGGACAGAGGAGGCGCTGGGCGGTTAAGCTCGCGCTCCCTGAAGTCCGTTCGTTTCAGTCAGCCTTGGTTCTCGGTGTCCAGCCCCAAGGGCTAGTTGAGCTCTTGGAAAGGCAGGATTTTCTACTGTGAAGCCCACATATTCTCCAGGTGTTGGAGGGGTCAGGTGAACTGAAGAGCCAGTATTCGGAGAGGCCCCCAGGAAAGGGAGTGTTTAGCCCCCTCGAGCTCGTGGGGAGATGGCTGTTTACCCCGCTTCAGCCTGATGTCCCTCTCTTTCCAAGCACAGGAGACAAACACCAGGTCAAAGAAGTTCATTCTTAGAGCATGGAACACGCTCACCTAGCGCAAATAGGGCTTCTAACACTTGTCAGGGTCAAGAATCTTGGGTTAGATGGTGTTACCCAGATAGAAGACTTCCCACCAGTTCGGTGGTTCAACTCGCAGTAGGTCTGTGTGTATGGGATGCTCTAAGCCAACTAGGGGTGACCTGCTGAGTGGATCTACCTAACATACTGGAAAGGAGCAGGTCTAGCTGCAGCCCCAGCTGCTGGAGCATTCTCGACCCTCCTACCTGAGGAGGTGAAGACCAGGGTGCCAGAACATAGCCTGGAGAGTGGAGCTGCACCTGTCCTAAGGAGGACATCACGAACAGTCTGATAGGACCAGGAAAGGAAATCAGTTGTTTCGGGTGGGAATGGTTAAGATTCCGAAGCATGGCTATAGCCTTTGTGATACCCAACGTGAAGAGTAAGCATTTTGCTCTCAAGAAACATCCATGGAGGCTTTCAACAAACAACATGCTTCCCTTTTTCAGAGAATTGTCTCTTTCCCTTCATAGGATTTTTTATTTTCCTCTTCTCACTCTATCCTTTTTCTTATGAATGAAATTTTTAAATTCTTCTTGTGTCTCAATATCAGATACTGCCTTTCCATAATATGCTCAGTAAGTAGTTACTGAATGTCCAGTTAAATGACTTAAAAAGGGGGTTCCTGTGATCTCTGTGTTGGGGTTTTTGACAAAAGTCCGACAGGATATCTACTTTTCGGGGTTTTTATACAACTAATAAATGCATATTCTTTGAAAATTGGAATACTGTATTTTTTATTTTTTTTATTTTTTAGTATTTATTCAAGTATAACCGACTTACAATGGTACATTAGTTTCAGGGCACAGCTTAGTGATTCAGCAATTCTGTACATTACTCAGCTCTCCCCACGAGAAGTGTAATCACCATCTGTCCCCGTACAAAGTTATTACAATAATACTGATTCTATGGAATACTGTAAGGAGAAGAATCTGAGTCTTAATATGGACTAAGCAGGAAGAAGTGGTCTCATCAGTTACTGATTTACTGATTTTTTACCATGAATGTAATGTAAGTGTGTATGTGTCTGTATGTCTGCCTATGTATTGAGTGGCAAACAATGTCCCATGACACCTTAAGGTCCTTATGGCTTCTATCCTGCCATACTTCTTTTTTTTTTTTTTTTTCTATCCTGCCATACTTCTGAGATGAACTTCCTTCTTTACTGAAAATACTGAGGATTGCTAAGTCGCAGTTTTATTCATATGGAATTTCAAGAGACCCCAAATAGCCAAACAACCTTGAAAAAGAAGAACAAAGTAAGAGGATTCATACTTTCCAATTTCAAACCTTACTACAAAACTACAGCAATCAAAACATGTGATACTAGGGTAAGAGTAAAAATACAGATCAATGGAATAGAATTGAGAGTCCAGAAATAGTGCTATATATGGAAAAGCAACAGATTTTCAACAAGGATGCCAAAAATCATTATATAGAAGAAAAATGGGCTTTTCAACAAATGGTGAAGGGACAACTAGATACCCCACATGCAAAAGAATGAATTGAACCTTTATACCATATATAAAAATTAATTCAAAATCAATCAGACCTAAATGTAAAGCTGAAACTATAAAACTTTTAGAAGGAAACATAGGTGTCAATCTTCACAGTCATGGATTAAGTATCAGTTTCTTAAACCTAACACCAAAATCAGAAGCAGCAAAAGAAAAACTTGAATTTCATCAAAATTAAAAACTTTTGGGACACCTGGGTGGCTCAGCAGTTGAGCAGCTGCCTTTGGCTCAGGGCATGGTCCCAGAATCCGGGACTGAGTCCCACACTGGGATCCTGCAGAGAGCCTGCTTCTCCCTCTGGCTTCTCTCTCTCTCGCTCTCTCTCTCGTCTCTCATGAATAAATAAAATCTTTAAAAATAATAAAACAAGAATGTATTCAGTTCTTTAAAAGAATTAAAAATTTTTGCATCAAAGGACATGATCAGTGAAGTGAAAGACAACCCACTGAATGGGTGAAAATATTTGGGAATCATAGTTAAGGACCTAGTATCCAGAATATGTAAAGAACTCAACAACAAACATACAAACAACCCAATTAAAAAATGGGCGAAAGATCTGAGTAGACATTTCTCTAAAGAAAATATACCAATAGTCAATAAGTACATGAAAAGATATTTAACATCATTAGGGAAATGTGAACCATACCACAATGAGCTAACACTTCACCCCACTAAGATGGCTACAATTTTTAAAAAGAAAGGAAAAAAAGAGAAGGAAGGAAAGAAAAAGGAAGAAGGTAGGAAGAGGATAACCAAGTATTGATGGGGATGTGGATAAATTGAAACCCATTTATACATCGCTGCTGGGAATGTAAATGGTGTAGCTGCTGTTGGAAAACAGTTTTGTAGTTCCTTAAAATGAGTAACCATATGCCCCAGCAATTCCACTCCTAGGTATTTACCCAAGAGAGTTGAAGACGTATATCCACACAAAAACTAGTATATGAATGTTCATAGCACCATTATTCATAATAGCCAACAAGTAGAAACAGTTCAGATGTCCATCAACCAAAAAATGGACCAAAATGTGTGGTAAGCCATACAATGAAATCATATTAAACCATAAACAGGAATGAAGTACTGATATGTGCTACAACACAGATACACTTCAAAAGCATGCTAAGTGAAAGAAGCCAGTCACAAAGACCACATATTCTATGATTGATTCCATTTATAGGAAAGGTCCAGAACAGGAAAATCTGTATACAAGAGGAAATAAATATACATATGGAGAGAAAGTATATCAGTGGTTGCTTATTTGGGGGGAAGGAGCATGGAAGTTTGGGGGTAAAAACTAAGAGTTGTAGGGTTTCTTTTCAAGTTGATGAAAAAGTCCTAAAATTGTATTAATAAATGCACAACTCTGTAACTACACTAAAAGCCATTGAATTGTAAACTTTAAGTGGATGGATTATATGACATATGAAACTGTATCTTAATAAAGCTATTTTAAAAGGTTATCAGGGGAATTCCAAATGACATGTTTTTTTCCATCCTTGGTTACTTGGCTGGACTCTGGTTACAGTAGATGAGGGATTCTTTATAAAATACTTGCATAGCAGAAAGAAAAATTATTAATTTTCTAGTTATTGATTTTTGGGGGGACCAAATGTATTTCCTTAGGAATGAGCCTTCCTGATTTGCCCAGGGATAATTTTGGGTTCAGAAGGAGAAAACAAAACCAGGTCATTGAGAATTTGAGAGCAAGGGAGATCTGAGGGGGAAGATGTTTCTACAGGAAGGTAAGAGGCTGGAACACCCTCAGACAGATGGGATGGAGAGGCTCAAGAAAAGAGAAGCTTGATATTTAGTTTTAAATTATCTGCTAAATCACACTGTGATATAAACCTCCCTTCCTTTTACCCCGAATCAGCAGCAAAACTCTACCATCTTTTCTGGGTGAAATGAGGGATATGAGTTTAAAAAGTAGAAATTTGGCTCTGGATGTGAGTTGCTGCTGGTCTGGAGACAAGAGGATAGTTTCTGTCCAGTGGAGAACAAGTATTGAGCAAAAGTCCGAGCTGGCAGTGGCCTCAAGTCGACATAAGCCTCTGAGTTCACAGTAATCTGCCTAAGGGATATGGCTGAGTGTTTGGATAAATTAAATCTGAATGTTCAAGGACATTGGGTTATATATGTGCAGAAGGCCAATCTGAATATGACAAATGCTGTGGGGCTGGCGACATCCATAGGTTACAGGCCTTTGAAGTTGGGGGGAGCAGAGAACATGGAACAACAGAGGAAGGGTAAGTAGAGTCACCATGACAGTGAAATCGTATTCAGCAACAGGAATGCCAAAAGCAGCAGTATTATTGTGCAGGACAGGGGAGAAGCACAGTTTTATGGAGGCTTCTGCTGGCTGACTCTGGAACCAAGCCCGTGAAAATTGTGCGGCTGACACCAGAAGGTTCTGGTAGGAAGGCATAAGCGAGAGTTGTCCCAGGAAATGCTTCAGGCAGCGTCGCCACTATGGCCCTTAGAGATGCTTCAACAGCCTCTAATTTGTCATGGAAGTAAATCCCCACTCACTGGATGTTCGGAAGAAGATCCAATCATAGGGTTCCCTTCAGAAGTGAGTCAGGTAGCTTCATAACTCTGTAAAGTAGAAAACCAAATGGGACCTGAGACTTTTTCTAAGTAGGAAGAGGACTAAGTGGAAAGGCAGGAGGTACAACAGACTGAGTACCCTGGTCCTGATTCATTGGAAGGAATTGTCAAACTGAGAGAGATGGGGATTGGGAGATGAAATGGGAGCAGTGGTCAGAAGACATCTGCCTAGAACCTGGTTTTCTGTTTTGCAACATGTGGGAGTTGTGCCTCCCAGAGGTAGAGGGACCTGCTGTGGGAGATCATCAGGACAAAGACATCAGAAGCAAGAAGAAGGAGGGACGCCAGTGCCTTCTCACCTGCTTCTTGGAACTGCTCTTTGGCTTCCACCGCTGGGAAGTTATCAGTTGGATCCTTGTGTTTTTTGGTACTCTCTGAAGTTGAAGAGTAGTTAGAAGGGGATTTGTGCTTCCAGGTCCTCCACCATTTCCCCAGGCCCAGGAGCACAAGCTCCACAAGAGTAAATAAGAGACAGAGCCCACTGACCCCAAACATGGTCTTTAGGAAGATGGTCTTCTCAAAGGGGCGGGACAAGTAACAGGTTATACTGCCAAGGCAAGGTTCTCGACGACATGCAAAGGAGCTAGGTATCTTGAACCCATACAGATGGTACTGCAACCCCAAGGCTGCTCCCTCAAGGACCAGCCGCACCCCCAGCTGTGCTACATAGGCCCAGAGCAGCCTGGGGCTTCCAGCCCCTGAGGCGTCTCTGCTCTTCTCCCCCTGGTGGATCAGGGTCTCCTCCTTCACCTTCCCTGATTCTTCCCACCGCCAGATCACATGATAGAGAATGAGACCCATGTAGAGGGTGCTGGGCACAGCCACCAAGATGACCTGAAAGGCCCAGAAGCGCAGTGGGGAGAAGGGGTGGAAGGCATCATAGCAGGTGGCCTTGCAGCCTGCCTGCTGAGTGTGACACACAAATTCACTCTGCTCATCACCATAGATCCCCGTCCCACTGGCAGCCAGCAGCACAAGACGGAATCCCAGGAGCACGGGAAGTAGGAGGTGCCCCACGGCAGTGGAATGCCTGCTGTCTTCAGCCAACAGCTGCCTCAGGAAACTGCCACGCATCCTGTTAGGGACCAGAGGACAATAATGAGTGTGGGTGTGTTGCTCCCTGTCCTTTAGGAGGAGGGCAAGACCACCTCTTTCCTGTTAATCCAAGGATAGATAAAGCAATCCTTCTTGCTCTTCTCCAAGGGTCTGGTTGATTTATTCCCGAGACTGATGGCTCCTAATTACAGATAATGGAGTCATCTATGTAAAATAGTGAGTGGATGTGGGTATGGCTCTCTCTCCTGCCCCCCTCTGTACAGTGTGGTAGAAGACTAAGGTCTATCTTTGTCTCTCTTTCCCTCCCTCCCTCTGTCCCTTTCCCAAAGGCTAGTCAGAGTCCAGAGCCCTCTGAAAACAGTCACTTCCCCAGCTGATGGCCACCTAGCCTGGTGCTACTACTGTCAGTGGCACCTGAACACGACCCCAGGGGAACATGCATTCTCTTGCCCTCTGCTTTTCTCTGCCACCATGCCTCAGCTGCTCACAGGTGTGTGGGTCTGGCCTTCACTCTCATCAAGGTAGTACACTGAGATGCGATTAGGGTAGGGGGCTCAATGTGGATCAAGTGAACAGAGTGAGTGTCAAGGCCCGCTTTAGTCTGGTGTTCCTTAGACCTAACCAGCTTTGGAAAAGGAGAACATTTTAAAGAAAACCAAGGGGATCCATGGGTGGCTCAGGGGTTTAGTGCCTGCCTTTGGCCCAGGATGTGATCCTGGAGTTCCGGGATCGAGTCCCACATCAGGTTCCTATGCCTGTGTCCCTGCCTCCCTCTCTCTCTCTCATGAATAAATAAGTAAAAAATCTTTAAAAAAAAAATTTAAAAAAAGAAAGAAAGAAGGAAAGAAGGAAAGAAAGAAGGAAGGAAAGAAAGAAAGAAAGAAAGAAAGAAAGAAAGAAAGAAAGAAAGAAAGAAAGAAAGAAAGAAAGAAAAAAGACCCAGAAGAGTCTACTAAGGGAATGCAATGAGGTATAAGGCTAAAGCCAGAGCTGTCTGGATAAAAATTTGAAATTCGGCCCTGCTTTGTCATTGTTCCTTGGGCTCATCTCTCCTGCATGGTGAGAGGTGACCATGGTCAGGAACAGGGTTCAGAAATCTGTCACTTCTCCAGACAGAATAGCACCCTGCTGCAGCCCTCATGCTCTTTATCTTTGTCACAACAGGGAGCCCTCCTCAATGCCCAGCCACTGTTTCTCACCATCCCTGTTCAGCCCAAACTCTTTTTTTTTCCCTTGAGGATAATTAAATTACTCTTTTGCTTCTAATTTTTTAGTGGGGCTTTTATTTATTTTTTTAAATATTTTATTTATTTATTCATGAGAGACACAGAGAGAGAGGCAGAGACACAGGCAGAGAGAGAAGCAGGCTCCCCATGGGGAGCCCGGCATGGGACCCAATCCCGGATCCCAGGATCACAACCTACGCCAAAGGCAGATGCTCAACCGCTGAGCCACCTAAGAGTCCTCTAATAATAACTGTTTAAAGGAATGTACAAGTAATGCTTTTTAGATCAGTTCACCACTTACTGTAATGTTTTGCTTTTTTAGTTTGTGCTTTTTACTTTTTACATATATTTGATCCTTTTAGTTGAAAATTATACCCTTAATTACAGTTTATTCATCTTTTTAAATGATTTCTTTTTCAAATTTTCAAGTTACTTTATAAGTTCAGTAGGGTGATGATTTTCAAATTTTCAAACCCAGCCAATATAATTTAATGACTTGGAGTTTTCCACAGTAATTAAATAATTATAGATTTAAGTACATAATTCTAATAACATTTTAAAATGTAAGTAAGCATCCTTTTAAATTACATTAGCCCTAAAAGCATTTGAATCTTTCTAAATAATAGTAAATTTTTAAGAAATAGTGGTAAATAAAATCAGCAATCTGTGGGACCCACATTAAAAAATGCCTATAATGTGATATCAAAATTAGGAAATGACATCTTTTTTCCATTAATCAGCCCAAACTCTTATACACTGGATCCCTTCAGTTTCAGAAGATCCTGAAAACCTTTTATTCCACAAGGAAAATAGAAACTCTTTGATGGGGAGCCACGCAGCCCCCCCTCATGTCATGCCACTTATTCCTGTCGGATATTAGAGAAGTGGCTCTCCACTTGCCCAAGTCCACTCTCCCTCCCAGACCTATGTCCTTGGCCCCCTGCCAGCTGCATCAAGGACTTATCCACCCTTGTTTCCTCTCTGCACTTGCTTAGGTGCCTCCCTTTCAACTCCAGTAATAGTAACAACCTGGATTTCTAAGTTTTTTACATGGCAGCAAATGAGACATGCCCTATTTTGCCTCATATCAGCTTCCCAATTATAATACCTAAAAAGACACACAAGGCAATTTAAATGGGTACTCATGTTATAAACTATAGCTGACCCTTGAACAGTGTGGGGGTTAGGGGACACTGACACCTACACAGTCAAAAATCTACATATAACTTTTGGCTCCTCCCCAAAACTTAACTACTTAAGCCTTCTGTTGAGCAAAAGTCTTGCCAACAACATAGTCAATTAACACATTTTGTATGTTATGAGTATTATATACTGTATTCTTCCAGTAAAAGTAAGCTACAGAAAAAAATATGTTACTGAGAAAATCATAAGGAAGAGAAAATATGTTCACACTAGTTTATGTATATTGAAAAAAAAACATCTATAGGCTGGAAGGCAGGGATAGGAGCAGGTGCAGCTACTGGCCTGGCCTGGCTCCAGGATAGTGATGTTCCACAGCCTGATGACCCCAACTCAATGGACGCAGCTTCCAGGTGGATCCTCAGGCAAGGACAGCTGTCCAGCAGCACAGCACAGCTGCCCCATCTGCCTGGACGTGCACCACCAGCCTGAAGCCATTGACAGCTGCAGCCACTCATGAGTTGCCCACCTCCAGGAAGCTACCTTGAGGAGGGGTCGATGCCCAGCAGGGAGAAGCCTAGGTGCACAGCTGCCCTGGGGCAGCACCAAACCCTAGGTGTTCGACCTGACCACCCCAACAGCACACGGGATGACCTACAGCCCTGCCAACGTCCTTAGCAATTCCTCCCTGGGGAACTTAAGGCTCAACTCCTGCCCTAGTAGCCTTCCATTCCATCCCATGAAGTGTAGTGGGCAGTTGTAAATAAATGCCTTTATTGTGGCTTTTGCTGTCAACTCCTTAAAAAAAAAAAAATCTGCTGGGGCATCTTGCGGGCTAGGAGCATGCCATTCTTGATCTCAGGGTCACGAGTTTGAGCCCCACATTGAGCATAGAGATTACTTTAAAAAATACATATGTAAGTGTACCAGCAGGGTTCAAATTTGTGTTATTCAAGTGTGACGTATATAGATAAGAACAGGCCATTACGCCAGAGTTTAGGCAGCATGAACACTTCTGTGCAGTCAGAACAGATAGAATGAGTTGCTTCCAAGCGACTGTTATAAGGGGCTTAATTGACCAGAGAACCATATCATTATCCACGAGCTGTGAGAAACCGTATTTGGAGCCACTAGCAATCAGAGTCAGAACCTCTTCTACCTGCCACTCAGTCCCTATGTTTCTATCTCTGTCACAGACTGTGAAGACTCAGAGTAAATCAGGCCACTGAAGATTCTTCTCCATAAAACTGAGTTGAGATTTTTAGAGGAAATCTACTTTCAGTCCTTAGAAAGATGCAATATCATGGCCTCATGATTAAAGATGGCAGACTGAAGATAGAGATTTACCCCCTCTAATTCCCAAGACTCCGAGAAAATGAGAGTAGATGGATCGTTAAGTATTTAAACCCACTACAAAGGAGGAGAAAGATCACCAGTGGCACAACAAAAATCCACTTTGAAGGCAAATCAGATTGTGGTGCTGGCAAGCACACTGGGTAATTCTTCCAGAATGCAGAGGAAGAAAAATGAGTCATTGAAAATCTGTTTCCTAATTTGAAAATCAAGACCACAACAAAGCAAAATCACTAGCTTGCTTATTGATGAGAAAACACTTAGTGGAGTGCCTGGGGGAAAAAAAGAAGTTGCTCTGTAAATGTTCAACCAAGTTTTGATTTGGAGGGATACTGAGTCCCACAGAGAACCAGAAGGAAGATCAGCTTCCACGGCTGGCCGTGGGTCTCAGCCTTGGCAACAGTGATATCTGGAGCCTGATCATTTTATTTAGGGTAGGGAATGCTGGCATGTGTGTTTTGAGATGTTTAGCAGCATTCCTGGCCTTGGCCCACTAGATGCCAGTAGCACACTTCTCCCCAAATGTCCAACCCCCAAATGTCTCCAGACACTGCTAAATGTCCCCTGGGGTCAGATGCTCCCGGGTTGAGAACTACCACCTTTGGAGGACACTGACCATTACCACTTCAGCTCTGTAAAGCAAGACATCTGTAGTGGAGCATCTCGGAGGGGTTTTATTTAGTGACCAGCCCATTTCCAGGCTGCTTGCACATCGTCATTCAACAAGCCCCATCTATGAGGAAGCCTGCAGCCTCTCCCTGTCTTATGTGAGGCTGTGGGGTCCTTGCACTTCAGGGAGGCAGAAGGCTCTGGGGGCTTCTGCCCTGGTTCTCCTGGAGCATTGCCAAACTAAAAGCTAACTTGGTAAATTCTCAAGTCTGGCTCTCAGCCTCACCACATTTCAAAGTACAGGCCCAACATGCTCTAAGCACATCTCCAGCACATTCCCAGCAGACCTGGAATTTAACACAGAGCAGGCTTGGCATATTCTGATGTTGGGAATTTTAGTAATTCTTGGAGGCCCTATCCCTGGTTCTTCTCTCTTTCTCTCTCTCCTGTGCCCACTCCAGACCTGTAGCCAGACACCCAATGTCCTCTGAGAGGCTCTAGGAACTGAACTGGGGTCTCCAGAGCTTTGGAGATTTGGGAGAGAGAGAACAGAAAAAGCAGGACAAAAGGATTTGCCCAAGAACCCCATGGCTTGGAGCTTCCATATCTAATTCTGAGCACTCTTCTGACCCTCTGCACTGTGGCTGTTACCACCAAAAACTAATCCTGGGACCTCCTGGAAAGTTCACACAAAACTGCTCCATCTCCCAAAGTCTAGAGACCAAAGGCAATTTCTATAAAAACCAGGGCCTAAATACAGGCCTTCCTCCTCCCTCATCTCCTGCATTCTTGGGAGCTTGTAGTCTCCCCCATTTGTTCTAGCCATCCCCAGCCCTCTGGTCTCCCTCATTCCCCTCCTACAGACACATCTACAGCTTTGCTCATGAGCCCAGAGCCCCCAAGTTAGAGTGGGACTAAGGGAGCTTAGGGCTCAGCATTGTTTTCAAAGTTCAGCTCAAGGGACACCATTCTGTTTCTAGAAGTGGAGAAATAGTTCAAAAATAAATCTTTTGGGAAGGAGTTGGCAGTATTTGAGCCCTGTCAAGATTTTTTTAACAATAAATATATTTTTTATTGGTGTTCAATTTGCCAACATACAGAATAACACCCAGTGCTCATCCCATCAAGTGCCCCCCTCAGTGCCCGTCACCCATTCACCCCCACCCCCCGCCCTCCTCCCCTTCCACCACCCCTAGTTCATTTCCCAGAGTTAGGAGTCTTTATGTTCTGTCTCCCTTTCTGATATTTCCTACCCATTTCTTCTCCCTTCCCTTCTATTCCCTTTCACTATTATTTATATTCCCCAAATGAATGAGAACATATAATGTTTGTCCTTCTCCGATGGACTTATTTCACTCAGCATAATGATTTTACTTAATGAAGCAATACCCGTGAACTCAAGATTTGGGGGAGGGTGGAAAGCCCAGAATGTGAGGGGATTTTCAAATATGTAAATAGATTTTTAAAAATTCCATCATGATTTTGGTAAGAATGTTTCTAAGCATTTCTGTTCTTTGGAAGAAAAAATTCAGGATCCCCTTGGTTTCAGAAACCCTCCCAGCCAATTAAGGCATGAGGGAGGGACGTGCACCAAGGGCAGTGCTGGACCCGGCTCACTGCTCCTGTGTTGCCCCATCTGGCCTGGAAAACGTTCTAGATTCTTGCACCCAAAATACGACCCCTGGATGCACAGGCATCACCAGGATTGCAGAATCTCAGGCTGCATCCCAGGCTTAGCAAATCAAATCTGAATTGTACTAATACCGCCCCAGGTCCCTGGTATATGCATGAGTTAGAGAAACCCAGTCTAGCACCCAGGCAGCCCCCACCCCCACTGCCCCCAGGCCCCTGCGCCAGCCCAGTTGCTCTCTGCCCAGCACTCACCTGGCAGCACTGAGCAAGAGCACCAACAGCGGAGAAAAGAGGCCAGGCAAAGTCCTCAGGCTGGAGCCAGCAGGGTCCCAGCTCTCCCCCAGGCCCTGCCTCCTGCCACCACCCACGTCTTCCCCCTCCCCTCTTCATTCCTGGCAGCCTTAGTGAAGAGTAACAGAACGGGCAGCTGGAGGAGCCGGCAGCCCTGCTATTGAAGAATGGGCTCTGGAGAATAGCCTTCTGTTGTTGGGGGTGAGGGGTACCTCTCTTAAGTGCGCTGAAACAGGGATTTTGGAAACCATCTGAAAGGAGAGCAGTGGCCTCTGCATGTTGGGGGTTGGGGAGAGTCAGTACACAGGCAACAACAGATAAAATTTCTTTAAGTTTAAATCTCTATGAAGCCCTCCACTGTCCCCCACTTTGGCCAAAGTACCCAAAGCACAAGTTTATACACAAAAGAATGTGCATGTGAGTGTGTGTGTGTGTGTGTGTGTGTGTGTGTGTGTCTGGGTAAAACTGCTTGATGGGCCTCTGCTCCATGTCCCTCAGGAACTCAGGGAGCCAAAGCCCCTCTCCACCAGGCCCAGTGAGACCTGTGACACCTGCCTGACAACCCATTCCCGGCCCCATTGCTAGAGCAGGAGCTCCTTCAGAGGAAGGAAGGGGCAAGGCTGGGTCAGCAGGTGGTGGGTGAGAGAGTAACTAACTCATTGCCACAGAGTCTTGACCAGAGCTAACCCTGCACTCTCCATGGAAGAGAGTTCCAGATGCTGCCCCTGTGGGCCTTTGGGGCATTGTTCAACCATCTTCTAGATGGTCCCTCTCTCTAGGTTTGAGATGCAGGAGGCAGCACCCTCACCCCTTACCCTTGAGGAGAACTAACAGCATATCTCTTTCCAAAGATATCCTCTCTCTAATTTCCAACAATTTTTGCCATAGCATATGACTCTGATGTGGGCATGGGGCTTAAGAATGGCATAACCATTATTTCTTTATTTGGGGCTTTTTTTGTTATTTGAAATATTTCATCTCAGACTAGCAAGTCACTTCAGAGTGTCATACATGTTGTATTTTCTAAAACATTACATCTTGAAATCCCAAATTTTCCAATTTAATATCCCATTACACTAACATTTATTCAGTACTTAATAAATAAATGATGAATATTCTAAGTGCTAGATGGCTAGTAATTTACTTATCCCCCATGACAACCTCATGACGTAAGTCTATTATGATCCTCTTTTACAGAAAAGAGAGATAAAGAACAGAGACGTTACATAACTTATTCAAGGTTAACCAGCTAGTGAGTTGGAGAATTTGGGATTTGAAAAGGCAGTCTAGCTGCAGATGGCAAACTCTTAAACACTACAACATGGCCAGCTTCCCTGTTATTCAAATTAGCATCTTTGAAAGAGCTTCTGATTGTAGACCCATTGTTATTTTGTACCATCAAGAAAATTAAAATCCTCTGCTTGCATGTTCTACACCTCAATGACTAACTTCACCATCTGCCCCGGACCCCAATCAAAAACTTGGGCATCATCACTGACAGCCTCTCCTTCATTGACCACATCTTCTCAACTGACTGGTGGTACTGATTCTGTCCCTTAAATTAAGATGGTGTTGTAGTTCAAGAATGAATTACTGTAACACCATCCTAGTGTCCCCACTCCTAGATTTGTTTTCCTCTAATTCATTCTGTGCATTGCAAACAGAATATTTAACTCAATTCTTATTTAAATTTACCAACATTTACAGTTTCTTTGCTCAGTGTTGCTTCTTGAATCTCATACTTTCCATCTGGGTTACATTTTCTTTTCTTCCTTTTTTAAACCATCTTAATCATTTTACGTGTGAAGTTCAGTAATGTTATATGTACTCATGTTGCTGTGCAACAGATCTCTGGAACTCTTTCATCTTGCAAAACTGAAACCTTGTACCCATTTCTTCCTCCCCTCTGCCCCTGGTGACACCACTGTACCTTCTGTTACCACGAATTCGACTGCTTTAGATACCTTATGTCGGTAGAATCATACAGCATCTGTCTTTATGTGACTGGCTTAGTTTAATGCCTTCAGGATTCATCCAGATTGTAGTTATCCATCAGAACTTTATTCTTTTTTGAAAGGTCAGGTAATATTCATTGTGTGTATGAATGTATATATCAAATTCTGTTCATTCATTCATCCACTGATGGACATGTAGATTGCTTTCACCTCTTGACTATTGTAAATAGTGCTTCTGTGAACATGGGTATTCCAAATTTTCTTCTTCTGGAAACACAACCTTCTGTAGTATTTCCACTGGGGAACTGCCAGGGGTAAACTCTTTTCATTCTCTTTGGCCTAACAGTGCTTTCATTTGAGCCTCAATCTTGAATTGTTATTTAATTGGC
Source organism: Canis lupus dingo (assembly GCF_003254725.2). Taxonomy (NCBI): domain Eukaryota; kingdom Metazoa; phylum Chordata; class Mammalia; order Carnivora; family Canidae; genus Canis; species Canis lupus. The sequence continues at coordinate 9,412,723 of NC_064248.1, read as the reverse complement.
TTAAGAACACTTGGTTGAGGGACACCTGGAGGGCTCAGAAGTTGAACGGCTGCCTTTGGCACAGAGTGTGATCCCGGAGTCCTGGGATTGAGTCCCATGTGGGGCTTTCTACATGGAGCCTGCTTCTCCCTCTGCCTAGTCTCTGCCCCTCTCTCTGTGTGTGCCTCTTGTGAATAAATAAATAAAATCTTTAAAAAATTATTTTATTTATTTGAGAGAGACAGAACACACACAAGTGTAGGGGGTGGCAGAGGGAGAGGCAGGATCCCTGCTGAGCTGGAAGCCCTACATGGTGCTCCATCCCAGGACCCTAGGATCATGACCTGAGCCCAAGGTAGACACTTAACTGACTGAGCCACCCAGGCACCCCTTTCTTTCAGAACTTTAAAGATATTATTTAACTGCCTTCTCCTATCTAGCGGGTCTATAAGTCATTTCTGTTGACCACATAATTAAGCATCTGCTTTTGGCTCAGGTCATGATTCCAGTGTCCTGGGATTGAGCCTGCATCAGCCTCCCTCTCCCTCTGCCCCACCCCACCCCCATGCTCGTGTGCTCTCTCTCTCTCTCAAATAAATAAATAAAACCTTTAAAAAGAAACTTTTATTTTATGACCTCCAGAACTGTGAGAGAACATATTTGTGTTGTTGTAAGCCACTAAATCTGTGGCAATTTGTTACAGCAGCCATCGGAAACCAGCATAATGCCTGTTCTTGATTTTTGCCCAATTGTTTTATTGGATTCCTTTTCTTTTATTTTTAAGATTTTATTTATTTATTCATGAGAGACACACACACACAGAGAGAGAGAGAGAGAGAGAATCAGAAACACAGGCAGAGAGAGGAGCAGGCTCCATGTAGGGAGCCTGATGTGGGACTCGATCCTGGGTCTCCAGGATCACACCCTGGACTGAAGGCAGCACTAAACTGCTGAGCCACCTGGGCTGCCTGCTTTCCTTTTTCTTAAGGATTTGTAGGAGACTTTTCTATTTTGTATATGTTATTTTTTAGTCAGTTCTATATTTTGCAAATATCTTCTCCCAGGTAGTGATTTGATTTTTCACTCTTATCATGGAGGCTTTAGATAACAAACATTCTTTACACAGTCAAATCTTCCAATTCTTTTCTTTGATAGTATGTCCTTTTTGTCTACGGATATCCTTCCCTATCCGGATATGATAGTTTTGATATGTAGAATTTTTATCATTCAGCTTAAAATATTTTTTAATTTTCCATCATTATTTTGTCTGAATTGCATGGAATGTTTAGAAGTATGTTTTTAAAGTTCTAAATGTATGGGAAGTTTCTTCTTATCGTCTTTATGTTAATTGCATCATGGTCTGAAAGAACATAATTTCTGTAGTTCCAGCCCTTTAATATTGTTACTCTATGATCTAACATGAGCTCAGTGTTCTTACGTACTCCATATGTATGCTTGAAAATAATGCTTTCCTTTGGTTACTGAAACAGTGTCATCTATAAGATCGCTAAATTAGTCTTATATTTCACCCTATGTCTAATACTATCCAATATGGTAACCATTGCCACATGGAGCTATTGAACATCTGAAATGTGGCTGGGACAACTGAGGAAAGGGATTTTTATTATTTTTTTAATATTTTATTTATTTATTCATGAGAGACAGAGAGAGAGACAGAGACAGAGACAGAGACACAGGCAGAGAGAGAAGCAGGCTCCATGCAGGAAGCCCGATGCAGGACTCGATCCCGGGACTTCAGGATCACGCCCAGGGCCGAAGGCAGGTGCTAAACCACTGAGCCACCCAGGGATCCCTGAGGAAAGGGATTTTTAAATTCATCTAAGTACAATTAATTTTTATTTAAATTTAAAAACTGAAACCCAATTAAGTTTTTTTCTGTTAAATACAACTTTTGTTTTTCTGTTTGCTTGTTTTTTTAAAGATTTATTTATTTGAGAGGGAAAGAAAGAGACAGAGAGAGCATGGGGAGGGGCAGATGGAGAAAAAGAAATCTAAAGCAAACTCTTCCCTGAGTGGAGCCTGACATGAGACTTGATTTCACAACTCCGAGACCATGCAATCAAGAATCAGGCACCTAGCTAACTGAGCCACCCAGGCATCCTGACAATTTTGCTATTTCGGTAGGACAACATGGTCTTTAACCATGCATTGCATAAGATATTATTGTTACATTGTAGTGCAAGTGTCAAGCATGTGCACTGTTCCTGATAATTCACTAAACTTCTTACTGATCTGGTCAGTGCCAATAGATTGATTTCAGTTCAATTATTTAATTTCCTACCTACCAATGTAACATTACAATGTATTTATTAAATATCTTATGCAGACACCATGAGATACAGTGATACCTATGTAAATTATAGTGGTAATTAAATTGAAGTGCTTTCTTATTTTAATTATAACAATTAAATTATTTACTAGTTTTTGTTTTGTTTGTTTGTTTTTTACTAGTTTTTTAAAAAATTAAATATGTGTTTGGCTATCTCAGTCAGTGGAATGTGCAACTCTTGAGCTTGGGGTTGTGAGTTTGAGACCCAGTTTGGGTGTAAGGATTACTTAAAAATAAAATCAATTGGGCAGCCTGGGTGGCTCGGTGGTTTAGCACCGCCTTTGGCCCAGGGCATGATCCTGGGGGCCCAGGATCGAGTCCCATGTCAGGCTCCCTGCATGGAGCCTGCTTCTCCCTCTGCCTGTGTCTCTCTGCCTCTCTCTGTCTCTCATGAATAAGTAAATAAAATCTTAAAAAAAATAAAATAAAATCATTAAAATAGGAAAGATTTTTAAATTTAAAATAAAGCACCCTACTGATGCAAAATCAAATGGATATAAAGAATCTAAAAAAAAAAAAAAAAAGAATCTAGCTAGCATTGTACCTAATTATAGAGAACATACTGATGGTTACCAGAGGGAAGAAGGTGAGGGGAAGGGAGAAATAGGTCATAGGGATGAAGGAGCACACTTGTCTGTTGGGATGGGCACCAGATGTTGTATGGAAGTGTTCAATCACTGTATTGTACACCTGAAACTAACATAACACTGTATGTTAATTAACTGGAATTTAGATAAAAGCAAAAAAAAGTAAAAACTAGCACTGTGACTGGAAAAGAAAAGGGGAAAAAGATATGTCTCGGTTTCACAATGATCAGCAGCTGGAATTCGCTGAGGCAGAGCAAAATTAAAAAGCTGTTTGTTTTTCTAATAAATTAAGGCAATATAGTTGACTATAGTAAGAAACACTTTCAGTAAATAGTGAATTTGATAAGAAATTTCCTCATGATGGGGTGCCTGGGTGGCTCAGTTGGTTAAGCATCTGCCTTCAGCTCAGTCTTAATCCCAGAGTCCAGGGATGGAGCCCTGCATGAGGCTCCCTGCTCAGTGGTAAGTCTGCTTCTCCCTCTGCCCCTCAAACCACTTATGCTCTCTCTCTCTCTTTCTCTCCCTTCTCTCTCTCTCTCTCTCAAATAAATAAATAAAATTTTTTTTTTTTTTTAAAGAAAGAAAAAAACAAGAGATTTCCTCATGGGGCACCTGGGTGGTGCAGTCAGTTAAGCATCGGACTCTTAGTTTCAGTTCAGGTCATGATCCCAGGGTGGAGAGGTTGAGCCCCACATGGGGCTCTGAGCTCAATGGGGAGTCTGCTTGGGATTCTCTCCCTCTACCTCTGTCCCTCCCCCTCCACCTACCTACCCCACACATCCACACACTCTCCCTCTCTCTCTCTCTCTCTCTCTCAAATAAATCTTAAAAAGAAAAAAAAAAAGAAATTTCCTTGAAGTAGTCAAAGAAGTATCAACAAATTAGCCACCTAAAATCAGAATTACATGTTCAACAAAAGCTTTAAACCATTTGTAATGTGATCTGCACCTGTAACTTTGGCCAGCTATAAAATAGCTTGAATTCTTGTACATGCACACTTTTTTTTTTTTGGAAACCACTTTTAGATGGAGAGATGATAAAATAAATTATTTCACCTATAGGAATTTCATTACAAAATTATGAAGAAGACTAAAAACACTGTATTTTACCAAAACAATGAAAGTTCAGTAAGCCACCACACAATTACCCATAGAATTCAATAATCCCAAAGATGAATTGAACCAAAATTTAAAAATTATAAGAACTTTTCTTCAGCCTCAGATGAATCATGTGATAAGAGATACTGCTCAATTAATATTTTGAGTACATTTTGTCTCAGTATACTTCCAAACTCATAAATAAATGTTGTCAATTCATGGCCTAAAAAAATCATACTTATAGCATAGATATTTTGTAATCTTTTACAACTATCAAAGAAGAACTTCAGCTAGAAGTTTTATTTTTTATGATATTTACTGTAGGCTTTATTTTTATTTATTTCTTTACATTTTTTAAATTTAAATTCAATTTGTCAACATGTAGTGTAACACCCAGTGCTCATCCCATCAAATGCTCTCCTCAGTGCCCATCACCCAGTTACCCCATCACCTCCCCTTCCTCAAGGAGCCCTTTGTTTTCAGCTAGAAATTTTTAAAAATATTTTCTATCATGATGGACAGTTCTCTAGATGTTTTCATTCTGCTTTGTTCCACCATATGAAGTATATTGAAAACATTTATGTTCAGTTCTGAAGTAGACTCTAAGAAAATCATGAATATGGTTGATAAATTAATTGAATATATATATGCAAATACTGTAAGTCATCACTCGTTTGTAGAACTGCTGAAAGAGATAGAATGAATTGGGACACCTGGGTGGCTCAGAGGTTGAGCATCTGCCTTAAGCTCAGGGTGTGATCCCGGGGTTCTGGGATCAAGTCCCAAGTCGGGCTCCCTGCGAGGAACCTGCTTCCCGCTCTGCCTATGTCTCTTGCCTTCTCTGTGTCTTTCATGAATAAGTAAGTAAAATCTTTAAAAAAATAGAATGAATTTAATGGTCTTGTGCTCTTTGCTAATGCTTATTGGTTGAGCCATGGAAGAAGAGTTTTGCAAATATTTACCATATCGACGATGTCAATGTGAGATTTTATTGAAACAAAAATGTTTGCCAAATGTTCAATAATCAAAGACCAAAAAAAATGGCAATGTGAATCATGTTTCCTCACATTTCATACCACAGAATTTATTTAAATTTAATTAATTAACATATAATGTGTTATTGGTTTCAGAGGCAGAGGTCAGGGATTCACCAGTTGCATATAACACCCAGTGCTCATCACATCCTTGTGCCCCCCTTAATGCCCATCACCAAGTTACCCCATCCCCCAACCCTCAGTCCCGCGTCCCCTCCCCCAACTCTCAGTTTGTTTCCACGAGGAGTCCCTCGTGGTTTGTCTCCCTCGCTGATTTCCCATTTGATTTTTAAGCTGTTGCTCACACTTGAGCTCACCGCAGCAGCAACAGGAAGTGGCTATGAAAATCATTACAGTAAAATATGTACTTACAGGTAATTTCATGCAGTTAGGATTTATTACTGCATCTTTACATCTGTTTACATTTCTCTTGACTGCAAATGGCACCATGTACAGTCTGTAACTATGTGCATAAGTTTTGATAAATTTTAATATTTTTAAATAAGATTTATCGGGGCACATGGCTGGCTCACTCGATGGAGCATGTGACTCTTGATCTCAGCGTTGTGATTTCAAGTTCCATGTTGGGTATAGAGATTACTTAAAAATAAAATCTTTTAAAAAATAATAAAAAATAAAAAAGATTCGTGCATTTTTATGGTCATAAATGATAAAATAGATTGCATCTACATATATGACATACCTTTAACTTAATTTTTTCAATATTTCTAGGCTACATGATTCATCCGTGACTCTTTTCAAAGTGTTACAAATCTTCCCCCAAATTTTTCCAATATATTTATTGAAAGAAATCTGCATATAAGTTACTTATATGCAGATTATATGCAGATTTTGGTTGTGCAGTTCAAATTCAAACAACATGGGTTTGAAGGGTCAACCATAATAGCTTTACTCCGTTGGTAAGGAATCTATGTGGAATTCAGCCACATGCTAAGCTTATACATTCTTATTATACATTCTGAAACATTGGAAATGACTACCGGATGGGTCTGGAGAGCCAGCAACAATTAGATGTACTGGGAAAGGGAGCTGGACCAGGGCTCTACTTATTGCCAAACTGCCATATGCATTATGATGGAGTGTCCTCAGCTTGTCAGTGCCAAGTCAAATCATGTATCCAACCATCCCCAAAAGATTTTGGTATCCCCCTTCCCTGTTATGTGGCTTTTTTGAGTAAATGGCTGTAGATTACAATGAGAAAGAACTCAAGGAATCACTACTACATACACCTGACATGGTGTTGCAGACTCCTTCCACATGGAGATCCAACTGCATCTTCAATCGATAGACTCTCAGTCTACCGTACTTAAAACTAACAGTGCTCAGAACTAACTCAGTTCAGAAACCTGTCGAGGGCCTTTGGATTTACATGAAGGCCTTTGGATTTGATTTCTTTTGATTGTACTTACTACAGAATATCCAACTGTTGGCTGTCCACCTATCTTTTTTATAATAACCTTATTGAGCTATGAATCACATTTAAGTCTCCAATTCATTGAGGTATAATGTATTCAAAATATTGTGCATCACCACTATGTAATCTAGAAAATTCCATCACAGCGAAAGAAACCCTGTACCCACTGATCATAACTCCTCATCTCCCATCCCTCACCCCTATCCCAGGGCAACCATTAACCTACTTTCCATCTCTATAGATTTCCAATTCTAGGTTTTTCAACATAAATGGAATTATATAATATGTGGCCTTTTGTGATTAACCTATTTCACTTACCATAGTGTTTTCAAGGTTCAAGCAGGATGTAATATGTATTGGGATTTCATTCCTTTTTATTACTAACTAATATTCTATTTCATGGATGTACCATTTTTATTTATTCATTCATCAGTTAATGGACATTTTGGTTGTGCTCCTTTTTGAATAATGCCACAATATGTATGTACAAGCTTTCATGTGGACACATGTCTCCATATTTATAAAGTCTATGTTCAACTTTTTGGAGAATTGCCAGTTTGTTTCCAAAAATGGTGGCAACAACGATAGCCAAACTGTGGAAGGAGCCTCGGTGTCCAACGAAAGATGAATGGATAAAGAAGATGTGGTTTATGTATACAATGGAATATTACTCAGCTATTAGAAATGACAAATACCCACCATTTGCTTCAACGTGGATGGAACTGGAGGGTATTATGCTGAGTGAAGTAAGTCAGTCGGTGAAGGACAAACATTATATGTTCTCATTCATTTGGGGAATATAAATAATAGTGAAAGGGAATATAAGGGAAGGGAGAAGAAATGTGTGGGAAATATCAGAAAGGGAGACAGAACGTAAAGACTGCTAACTCTGGGAAACGAACTAGGGGTGGTGGAAGGGGAGAAGGGCGGGGGGTGGGAGTGAATGGGTGACGGGCACTGGGGGTTATTCTGTATGTTAGTAAATTGAACACCAATAAAAAATAAATTTAAAAAAATAAAAATAAATAAATAAATAAAAATAAAAAACAAAAATGGTGGCAACATTTGACATTCCCAGTGGCAATGTAGATGGTTTCACTTTCTCTGTATACTTGCCAGCACTTTTTCCCCCAACTATTGAGGTATAATTGGCATATAATGTTGTATAACGTTAAGGTATACAACATAATGACTTAATACACATATATATTACAGAATGTTTACCACAATAAGGTTAGTTAACACATCCTTCACCTCACAGAATTACCATTTTTGTTGTTGTTATGGCAAGAACATTAAAGTCCTCCTCACAGCAACTTTCAAGTACACAATCCTGTTAACTGTGGTCACTTACTTACCTTACAACTGATTGACCCTTTGACCAACATCTCCCCGTATCCCTCACCCCTCAGCCCCTGGCAGCCATCATTCCACTCTCTGTTTCTATGAGTTCAATGTTTTAGATTCCACATATTTGTAAGAGATGCAGTATTTGTCTTTTCCTGTCTGGCTCATTTCACTTGGCAAAGTGAAATCCGCGAAATCAAGTGAAATCAAAGTTCATCCGTGCTGTCGCAAATGGCAGGATGTCCTTTTTTATGACCGAATAATATTCCAGTGTGTTTGTGTGTGTGTGTGTGTGTGTGTGTGTGTGTGTGTGTGACATCTCCTTTATTCATTCATCCATAGATGGACACTTGTATCCATACCGTGGCTGTTGTAAATAAGGTTGCAGTGAACATGGGAATGCAGATACCTCTTTGAGATTCTGATTTCATTTTTTTTTTTTTGGATATATACCCAAATGTGAAATTGCTAGATAATAATGTACTTCTATTTTTCATATTTTTAGAAAGACCACACTTTTTTTTCATAGTGGCTGTACCAATTCAAATTCCCACCAAGAGTCCACCAGGGTTCTCTTTCTCCACATCCAAATTAACATTTTTATCCCTTGTCTTTTTCAGAAGAGCCATTCTAACAGATGTGAGGTGATATCTCATTATGGTTTTTATGAGTACTTCCCTGATGATTTGTAATAATGAGCACCCTTTGATATATTTGTTGGCCATTTGTATATCTTTTCTGGAAAGAAATATCTGTTCAAGTCCTCTGCATATTGTAAAGTTTATCTATTTTTTTTTTTTTTTTAGTAATCTCTACACCCAACATGGGGCTTGAACTCATGACCCTGAGATCAAGAATCACATGCTCTTCTGACTGAACCAGCCAGGTACCTCCCTCTGCACAGTTTTAAATTGCATTTGGGGGTGTTTTGCCAGTAAGTTATATGAGTTCCTTACATATTTTGGATATTAACCCATTGTCAGATAGAGTTGGCAAATATTTTCTCCCATTCCCTAGATTACCTTTTCATCTTGATGATTGTTTCTTTTGCTGTGTAGAAACGTTTTAATGTTCCCACTTATTTATTTTGCTTTTGTTGCTTATGTTTTTGGCATCACATCCAAAAAAAAATCATTGCCAAGATAAATGTCAATGAGATTTTTCCCTATGTTTTGTCCTGGGAGTTCTATAGTTTCAGGTCTTTTTTAAAAGATGTTATTTATTTATTCATGACACACAGAGATTGGCAGAGACATAGACAGAGGGAGAAGCAGGCTCCTCGCAGGGAGCCCAATGTGGGACTCCATCCCAGGAACCCAGGATCACACCCTGAGCCAAAGGCAGGCACTCAATCGCTGAGCCACCCAGACGTCCCTCAATAGCAAATTAAAAGGATTATATACCATGACCAAGTAGGATTTATCCCTGGGATGCAAGGTTGGTGCAATATATGCAAATCAATACATGTGATACAATCATATTAATAGAATGAAAGACAAAAATCATATAGTTACATAGTCATCTCAATAGTTACAGAAAAAGCATTTGATAAAATTCAGTATTCTTTCATGACAAAAACTCTCAACAAATTGAATATAGAAGGAACACATCTCAACATAACAAATGCTATATATGATAAACCCATAGCTAACATCATACTCAACGGTGATAGGGTTGAATACTTTCTCTTTAAGACTGGGAACAAAAAGAAGAGGCCCATACCAGCAGTCCTATTCAGCACAGTAGTGGAAATCCTAGTTAGACCAGTTAGGCAAGAAAAAGAAATAAAGGGCATCCAAGTGGGAAAGGTGGAAGCAAAACTGTTTTGGAATGCCTGGGTGGATCAGCAGTTGAGTGTCTTGTCTTTGGCTCAGGCGTGATCCCATCAGGGGATCAAGTCCCGCCTCTGTCTCTGCCTCTGTCTCTGCCTCTCTCTATGTCTCTCATGAATAAATAAATAAAATATTTTTTAAAAACTGCTGTTGAATTTGGTTTGCTAGTATTTTGTTGAGAATTTTTGCATATATATTCATCAGGGATATTGGTCTATAGTTTTTTAAATATTTTATTTATTTATTCATAAGAGACACAGCGAGAGGGGCAGAGACACAGGACTTGACCCCGGACCCTCAGATCATGACCTGAACCAAAGGCAGATGCTCAAACACTGAGCCACCCAGGTGCCCTATAGTTTTCTTTTCTTGTAATATCCTTATTACAAGGTTTTGATATGAAGGTAATGCTGACCTTATAAAATGAGTTTGGAAGTATTTCCTCATTTTCTTTTTTAGAAGAGTTTGAGCAGAACTGACATTAATTTTTTTTATTTTTGCTAGAATTCACCCATGAAGCCATCTGGTCCTGGGCTTTATTATTGGAGTTTTTTGGCTACTGATTCAATCTCCTTACTTATCATTGGTCTGTCCATATTTTCTATTCATGATTCAGACTTGGTAGGTTGTACATTTCTAGGAATTTATCCATTTCTCCTAGGTTGTCCAATTTGTTGATGTATAATTATTCATAATAGTCTCTTATGCTTCTTTGTATTTTTGTGGTATCAGTTGTAATATCTCCTCTTTCATTTGTAATTTTATTTGAATCTTCCCTCTTTTTTTCTTGGTAAGCCTAGCTAAAGGTTTGTTAATTTGGTTTATCTTTTTTAAAAAAACATAGCTCTTAGTTTCATTGATCTTTTCTATTGTGTTTCTGGTCTCTATTTAATTTATTTCTGCTCTGGAAGGGGGCAGGATAGGAACTAAAGATGGCTTTAGGGTCAGACTCTTCCCCCTCTACCAAACCGCTTCTCAAGGAGGAGCCACGGAGTTAGGTGTCTTTGCTCATGGCATGTGATCATCTCCTTGGAAACCAAGAGCTAGGATCCCACATTCAGGACTATGCAGATGGTCCAGTCAGAGTGACCAAAGTCCTTGTCTAAATGTCTGAAGTGGGGGTGGAAAGTGGGGAGGTACACAGAACCCAGGGAATAGGGACACTTTTCAAAGTTTGATGAATTTCTCCAGATTCCTCAATGGCTCCATTTATAAATGTCCTCAGTGCCCGGGTCAGTGTGGGTATCAGGGGAGGAGGTTAAGTTTGGTGCTGGGGGTTGGGGAGAGGGGGCTTTTGCCTAGTTATTTCTAAGCTTTTTACAAGACCTTAAAGCACTAAGACAAACTTCTCTTTCACAATAAGTTTCTGAGGATTGGTGCCAGGAAAGAAGCGCCTGAGGGTAAAGAGAGCTCTCATCCCACTCCTTTATTCCACCAAACAGTACCCTCTTTGTCTCTCCTCTTCCCACCAAATGAGACCAGCCTCCTCCCACAGCCATATGTTAATGACATGTGCCAAGACCTGGAGCAGTAGGATGCAGGGATCACCCAAGAGTAGGGAGGAGAAAGAAGTATAGAGGCCTGGCACTTCTGTATCCACCACGAGGGGAAGAGAAACCTTTCTTCTCTCTCTCCCTTCTTCTTTTCCACAGCTGGATTTATCTATCTGGTTTTGAGGAGAGTGAGAGATTACTAGGGTTGATAACAAGTGTTAAGGAGGGGTCAGCAGAAAGAAAGTGTCAGAAGAAGAAGGAAGACATCTGCCCAGAGAATTGAATGCAGCAGCACTGCACCCGAGATACTGCCTGACCTGGAGAGAAGAGAGCTAAGCTAGTCCTGCACCCATCATCACATGAAAATCTGGAGGAAACAAAAATATAAACTAATACTTTCTTAAGATTTAAAATCTATAACATTTATAAATAGTCAACAAATGCATTTCTCACTAGTATGGCAAGAATTTAACTTAGCAGCAAATTTACTCAAAGAACTGGTGATACAGAGGCAGCATCCTGGTTTTATTCCATGATGATTACATCTGGCTTATTACCAGAATTTCTAGAAAATTCTCCTTCCTGAACTTCTTGAACACAAGCTCTTGCCTGTGTAAGCATGCAATCAATCCCTCAAGGCTGACAGGAAGAAAACCCTGGAGACCAGAGACCATGGGCAGCTGTTGATCCCAAAGATCAAGTTTTTCCTTCTTGACTTTCTGCCGCCCCACAGTGGGTCTCACAGTTGACCCATACCTCAAAGTCCCCTCCGCTTTGACAGGTCCTTACTCTGTGACTTTCTTTATACAAGATTTTCCGGATCTAGTGAAGTCTTCCTCAGGTTTTAGGCCACTGCCTACCCCAGTAGTCAGATCTTCTTTCTCCACGATAATAAAGGCAGAAAACCCCTCGGGTCCTAGAGCCAAGTGATGGGGATGGAGGACAGGAGGAAAGCCAAGTTCATAAGACAAGGAATGACATCTTTGAAAGACACCATGGACTATTCCAAGGACAGAGAATGCCAGTAGACTGAGTGCTGTGCTGTTTCCACAAGCTCAAGGGGCAATCTCTAATAGGCATGAAAACAGGAATTAGCAGGAAGGAAATATCAGAGCCCCAGTGATCAACAAAAGATACAAGTAGAAATATGCAGACACTCTGCACTCCCTACCCCATACTTCCTCTGCTTTCTTCCTACCCTATCATATTCCCATTCTCACTTTCAGGCCTCAGCTTTCACACAGGAGGTAGTGTCAGAATCAGCTCTTATCCAAGTTCGACTGACCATACCCCTACCCATGTGAAGCTGATCCCACTTTATAAAGCATCAAACTTGGGATGCCTGGGTGGCTCAGCAGTTAAACGTCTGCCTTCGGCTAGGGGCATAATCCCAGAGTCCTGGGATCAAGCCCCACATCCGGCTTCCTGCATGGAGACTGCTTTTCTCTCTGCCTGTGTGTGTGTGTGTGTGTGTGTGTGTGTGTGACGAATAAATAAATAAAATCTTAAAAAGAAAGAAAGAAAGCATCCAACTCACCTATGGCCAGGGCTGATGCGTGGAAAATGAGCCAACTTTGGGGTCATTCTGACCATGGTTCACGTGGTGGCTCTGCTAGTCACTAGATATTTCATAGTGGCTTAATCAGGTGACTTAATCATCTGGGCAACTTTGCATTAACAACTCCTCTCATGATTATTGTGAGAATTCCATATTTAAAAACTAGCCTATGTAAGCTGCCTGTGGATAAGGGATGGTGTGTCTCCTGATCCACCCTGTTCCCTCATTTCCAAGGACATTGCTCAGCATTTAGAACTTTCTCAGCACAGTCCAGAGTTCATAGTCCATTTGGGGTTTTCACTGAATGTTTTCCTTTCCATTGCTGTTATAGCCACATGAAACCCTAAGGAATCCTCCAGGCCATTTTACATAAGAGGAAACAGAATCAGAATACATAATTTCTGTGGATCATACAGACGGCAAGATGCAAAACAAGACAAGGGGCTGGTTCCTCAGACCCCATAAATTGTTGATACCAAGGCATAAAATTAGGGGCAAAGAGTGGGATTAGAGAACAAAATGCCCCAAAAGCTGCAGAGAATCTCCAGAAGGATGAATTAGGAAAAGAGCCTGGACCATGTCTCCTAAGTAGGAGTGATCAAGACACAAGGACTGGGAAGTACATTGGCTGGAATAGAAAAGTTGTGTTCAGAAGTCATTAGTAACAGAGGTGATGGATAAAGAGAGGAAGAGGAAGACACTAGGTGATTATAATTAATGGCATTTATCAAGTAAGTGCTATGTACCAGGTGCCTGTGATCTTATTTAATTCTCATCAAAAACATCTGTGATAAAGCTATTCCTATAATATCCATTTTAGCGATGAGGAAATTGAAGCACAGAGGAATTAAGTACGAATTTGCTGAAAATCATAAATTTAGCAGTTGGTGGTGAAGCTGGTGATCAAACCCAGACATACTGTCTATGAAACCTGGATCACTAACCCAATTTTTTACCATATTAGGGATTACTATTTTTGAATAATCAGCAGGAGGGAAGAGGCATCCCCAAATAGGGATTATATTGATCCCAGGGAGTGGCTGTTCAGAGAGAAGAGAATCATGGAGCATTAATGAAAATAGGTGAGAGTTATGGGAACATCAAGAATTTGAGGGGGGATACTAAAAGAATAAAGGAGCCGACATAATCACTCTACAACCATGCAACTAGGCAGTTGAACTCTCGAGTAGAAAGAAAAATTGCAAATAATATAATATTTAAAACAATTCTTATTTGGTTTTGGAATACCTACTAACGTTCTCGTGCCTGGTTCACCCAATATTCACAAGATTTCCTAAGAAATAAATTCTGTCCAACTGATTCAGGAGCATCTGCAGAACTTATTTCTCTCTCCCAGCCCACGGATAATCTCCCTCTTGTGACAAATAGGAGATTACCTCTAAGACTCAAGAAGCACTCAGCCAAGTGGAAATGTCTGACTTGGACCTTACTGAAGTGAGGACATTAGGTGTACAGTCTGCCACAGCTCCAGGAGGTCAGCAGTGAGGGCTGGATCATCCTGTTTGCCCTGCAGTGGTAGACCATCTTTCCCAAAACCACACCAATATATCTATGCAAGAGGGGCCTTCTCTGCTCAACTCCCCTCTACCAAGACTGGAGTAGTACACAGGTGGGTTGATCACCATGGCATATAAAATCCCCTCTGCCAACAGGGTTCCCAATGCAGATGGGAGAGGTGTGGGACCATCCCCTGAGGCAAATGCTTGTCAGAGTTTGAAATTTAACCCTACTTGAACCCATAAATTAACTTGTTACTGTTTCATGCTGATGGCAGACGACAGGAGAGCTCTGAGACATAGACAAAGGGCTGTTGGACACGGCACAGCAAACAGCATGAGCATCGTGGGCCCAGGTTACCCTGAACCCCTAAATCCCAGACAGTAACTCTGAAGGACCCAAGTGGATGCTGTATAGGCAATAGGCTTGTGGTAGAGTCAAGATTAACTCTTAACTTGGGGAATGCATGCTTTTCTAGTGAGCTGTCATGAGTCTGATCTTTTCCCAAAGATCATCTCTTAAGGTTATTCACTGCAAACACTACCCTGAGAAATGGCCCAGGTAAAGATCACACAGGACTTGGCATTCCCAGTAAGGATATGCAGGAAGCTTAAACTCAAGGTCCCTATGGCAGATTGCCCTGCCCAACCCTGAGATTATGATCTGAGCCAAAACCAAGAGTTGGATGCTCAACTGACTAAACCACCCAGGCACCCATGGAAATTTATTTTAAACAAAACAAAATTGACTCAACCCTAAACTACTTTTATAGCTTTATAGGACAAAAATCAATAATAAAATTTTTTTTATAAAAATAGAGATAGAGATGTGCCATGAACAAAGGAGGAAAAAGGCCAGACCAGTTGGCTGTGTATGGTGGCCCTACATTCAAAGTCTTGCACCTTCTGGGGAATGTTGGGCTGAGTGCTGTAGAGTAAAAACAAAGGAAAAAAAGCAGGGTAGTGTTCTGGAAATATGCCTCCCACAATGGACAGATTCATCAAATTCAGCAAAAAAATCCCAGCCTCAAGTGCCTTTGGACCCTGTAGCCCTGGACACCAATCAGAAGTGGGAATCACATCCCAATGAAGTGGCTGAGGCCTACCTGGAAGAGGAGTGCTCTGACATGTTCAGAGGGATCACCAACTACCTGGACTAAGTGTTCAGTGCTTCCTATGTTCAATTCAACAGCAATGAGCAAAAGAAAGGCCAAGGAACCCTGAGAAGAGGGGACATAGCAGGATGAAGACCCAGTGGAAGAGAAAGAGGGCTTAGAAGTATGAAATAGTGTTCCTCAGAATCCTACTTAACCCACTAAAAGTATTCTCAAAAGCTATGGGTTCAGGATGAGAATAGGGACAGGGAGGGACATTGCGGGCTTACTCCTAAGACTTAAGGCAGGTGCCTAAATTCAGATTCTGTCCTTATTGTGAGCTCCCAGGGAGAAACTGGACTGGACAAGTTCCATGGTCCTTTGCTTCTCTCTCCCATTCATAGCTTTTCTCATACCGAATTGGGTGTGCAATATGTGAAAATACTGTCTTTGATATTTAGTCATGGAAGAAAAACCAAATAACTCAGAAGGAAATAATTTAGCCAGTGGTATTTCAAAGCAACTTCTGGCCCCTTGAACAAATCTGAAAACCACATGACAGGAGAAGAATGTCAGATCAATAAGGAAACCCAAAGTCCACAGGAACAGGCTAGGCTAAAGCAGACTGGAATGTGAGACCCCACCCACCTGTGACAGGACAGGTGGGTTAGGGTTGGGCCAGAAGAGGGAACCTCAGAAGACCCCAGTCCTGCCCAGCTGGGAAAGAAGGGGGAGAGGGACACAGAGCCACTTAGACGCCCACAGAAACTTCCTGGAGGAATTCAGATTTCAGAGGACAAGATATCTGGCCAAGAAGAGGTAAAAAGATTGTTCCTGACCACTTGGGCATCAGATGGCTGAGGGGAGGGCCACAGGGGCCTGACAAGGGACATGACTGAAGGTGGGATTGTGCCGTGGACAACACCAGGGAGTATAAGAGGCCCAGAGGAGCAAACATGGGTCCGTCCACGAGCACCTCCTGCCCGCCCAACAGAGAAGCAGTAACAGATTCTCCTGCCGGCAGGACCAAGTTCAAGTGCGCTCTGAGGATATTCTACCTCAGGAGGACCTCACTGCCACAAACTGTCTCCTTCGAGGCAATTCCTCAGTCACTTTGAAATCTCATATTGCTCTACATTAGGGGACCTCTCTGCAAACAGCCCATCAGCCCCCAAGGGCACAAGAGAAGGCCTGTGTTTCCATGTAGTTGGCTTCCTCTGTATCCTGTGTGTTTTATTTCATGCATTAAAAACTAGATAATTTTATCTAATTATTGCCTGGGTGGCTCAGTCAGTTAAGCGTCCAACTCTTGGTTTCAGCTGAGGTCATGATCTCAGGGCCAGGAGATGGAGCCCCACGCCAGGCTTGAAGCTTATTGAGGAATCTGCTTGAGATTCTCCTCTCCTCTCTCTCTGCCCCTCCTCCAATTGCATAAGCTTGTGCGCACACAGGCTCTCTCTCAAGGATAAATAGATTTTTTTAAAAAAGAAAGAAAGAAAAGAAAGGGAAGGAGGCAGAGATGTGAATGTCTTCCATGCAGAACTCCAGTGTGCTGGGTGTGTGTGAGAGAGAGAGAGGGTCCCACCCTAGCTGGGGTCTGGCCATGTGTAGAGCTTTTCCAGAGGTGGTCTGACCACACTCAAATCCCCCCAGTGAGCCTAGGGTGAGGACATCATGATAGACTGGGAAGGCAATACACACCCCAGGCATCTGCCACTTCACACCTCCATTCCTCCTCCCTCAGCCACTGGCATTCTGTCACCTGGGGGATACAGAGTCCCAGCCTGAAGATCAGCCATCTTGGCTCTCCATTTGCACACCATCTGTGAACTCACTGAGTACAACGTCCGCCCAGGGTGGCTTGTGCATCCTCCTCTCTCACTGTCAGGGGAGGAGCCTGTCCTGCACTCTCATTGGCTATGGGGTCACCTTTCCCAGGCTGGGCTCAAAGCCCAACCATTCCCATAACTACACTTGGCTTTATCTCCAAGTAGTCTGCTCCAAGTTCCACAACACAGGGCAGACCAGTCTGGTTAGACACAATGGACACAATTGTGTCTGCCCTGCTGTCCCTGCTACTCCTTCTGGGTCCTGCAGTCCCTCAGGAGACCCAAGGTGGTAAGTGAGGAAGTCAGGGTGGCTCTGGAGAAGAAGAATGGAGGGGAAGTAATAAATGGGACAGGCAAGTTGGAGAAGGGCCTCTAATGCATCTGGGATTCCCAAATATACTATGGGAATGGGTGTCTAAGGCTGTCACCTAACTCAGCCCATAGCCTTCTAGAAGTATTGAGGGAGTCTCCGGACTCGTGCTAAATGAAGCCTTAAAGAATCAGAATCTAGGGATGCCTGCATGGCTCAGTAGTTGAGTGTCTGCCTTCAGCTCAGATCCTGATCGTTGGGTCCTGGGACTGAGACCCGCATCAGAGAGCCCAATGAGGGGGCCTGCTTCTCCCTCTGCCTATGTTTCTGCCACTCTCTGTGTGTCTCTCATGAATAAATAAATAAAATCTTAAAAATAACTAAATAGAATCAGAATCTAAAACCCTTAATTTACAAATAAGCAAAGCTGAGACCAGTGAGGTGAAATGACAGGTCAGGGTCACACACCAGGACAGAGCAGGAGCCACACAGATAGAACTTCTTGTTCCGTCTTTTCTTCCAGCGGCTGGATGAATCTGTCTGGTTCTCAGAATAAAGAGGGTGTAACTCTAAGGGCCAGATGTGAAGGCAAGTTAACTGGAGGGTTGTAGAAGGAAGTCTGTCTCTTTCCCCCACTGTCAGACCACAGTTCTACCATTAGCCCTGAAGGCAAGTTAGGGGGAAAGCAGCCAGCTGGAATCTGGGAAGCACTAGAGTCAACACTAGAATAGGGAAATGAGGCTGTTTCTTGGCCACAAATTTCAGTTTGAAGAAATGTAAGCTAAACTGTTTATGTCTGAAATTCATTATATTTACAAACTATGAGAATATATGTTTTTAATATTTATGTATGTATGTATGTATTTATTTATTTATTTATTTATTTATTTATTTATTTATTTGAAAGAGAGAGAGCCCATGTAGGGGGAGCAGCAGGCAGAGGGAGGGAGAGAAGGATGGGACTCAATCCTTCAACATGGGACTCAATCTCAGGACCCTAGGATTAGGACCTGAGCTAAAGGTAGATGCTTAACTGACTGAACCACCCACACACCCCTATATATTTTATTTTAGAATGTTAATCACATCCTACACCAAAATCTTTATTAGTCAGGGTTCTGCAGAGAACAAGAATAAACAGGAAGTATAAACAAGAGACAGAGATTGATTTTAAGAAATTGGCTGGCACAATTGAAATCTGCAGGCTGGAGACCCTGGAGAAGAGTCAATGTTGCCGTCTTGAGTCCAAAGGCAGTCTGGAGGCAGAATTCCTTCTTCTTTGGGCGACTGGGCTTTTTTCTTCTGACCTTCAACTGATTAGATGAGGCCCACCCACTATGAAGGATAATCTGCTTTACTCTCGGTCTATAGTGTTAAAAGTTCATCACATTTAAAAATTAATTAGCAAGAATAATTTCAGTACTCGAATTAGGAATCTGCCATCTGACCTCCAACATTATAACACTCATGAGTTATATCATGAATTAATTATGGAAATGTCCCCCCTCTCCCAGCCCCTGTCTTATAGCAAAATGCAAGGTACAGCCCTGGGAATTCTGGGATCCAGATCCTGATCTTACCCTGTGTCAATCCATTCTAGGTCATCTCCTGAATTTTATGATAAATTTTTCCTACACATTCAAATTCTATGTATTAGACTAGGTTATGCTCCAGTAAGAAAGTTTTTAGTGGTTTACCCTAGCAAGTGTTTATTTATATAAAATATAAATAATATAAATATAAATATTTATATTATATATAATATATATATTATATATAAATATATAATTTATATATTCAGTTTATCATATGAACTGAATACAGATAAGGCAACTTTCCTCTCTTCTCTGGGGTGACTGAGTAATCCAGGCTGTTTGTATCTGGGGACTCCTGTTTCATCCTGAAGTCTCCACAGTCATCACATAAATAAAAGAAAGACAGAACAAACCCATTCATAGGGCCTCAGACTGGAAGAAAGACATTGCTCCCACTCACATCCCCTTTTGACAGAATTCAATCACATACAAGGAGGCTGAGAAATATTATCTTCTTATCTGCCAAGAAGAAACAATGGAGTGAAGACACAGAATGGTCTCTGAAGTGCCATCCCCAGAATAGAACTAGGGCCCTTTAAACTTGAGTGAGCCTCCAGAGATATAAGGCTGAGGGCCAGGGAGGAAAACACCCAGGAGCCAGGGCCCCCTTCCTGACTCTCTGCTGCCCACGTTGGGTCTCCCTTGCATGGACCGCACACCTCAAAGTCTTCTGCTCCTTTTCAGGGCCTTACTCTCTGAGCTTCTTCTACACTGGGCTATCCAGACCCAGTGATGGCTTCCCCAGCTTCCAGGCCACTGCCTACCTCAATGATCAGGACTTCTTTCACTATGACAGTGAAACCGGGAAAGCCATACCCCGGTACCCATGGAGCCAGATGGAAGGAATAGAGGACTGGGAGAAGGAGAGTAAACTTCAGAAGGCAAGGGAGGACATCTTCATGGTGACCCTGAAGGACATCATGGAATATTACAAGGACAAAGAAGGTCAGTGGACTGCTGGGGTGGAGGGTCTTAGCTCAAGAGGTAGGCCTGCAGGTGTGAGTGGGAAGGGGTCAGCAGGATGGAAATAATCTCCATCCCGAAGGAGGAATGGAAAGCAGAATAGAAATATGCAGGCACTCTGCATCCCCTGACCAGAATGCATCTGCTCTCCTCCTGCCCCATCACCTCCTCACCCTCACTCCTAGGCCTCAGCTCCCACAGGAAAGGATATTCGAGTCAGCTCTCATCCAGGCATGCGTGACCTCTAAGCTGCACACCCCAACCTCTCTGAGGCTGATCCTACTTTAGAAGGTGTCAGACTCCCCTGACCAGGGATGTTGGGCAGACAGTGAGCTAATCCTGGGGTCAGTCAGACCTGGGTTCACGTGGTGGCCCAGCCAGTCCCTAGCTATTTGACAGTGACCATGTTCTTAATTATCTGGTCTGATCGCAAAATTGGAATTGCCAAGAGACTCCATAAAACTTACAAATGTAAATTCCATGAAGGTTAGAACACTGTCTGTCTTGATCACCCATCACCTGGGACTGCCAATAATAACCTGCTCAAATGAAATCTGTTGAATGATGGAGAGAAAATGTCTCACACGAACTGTGGTCCATACTAGCAGGTCAGTAGGGACTGAATTCAAAGCCACACATTGTTAGAGTTACATGGAATCCTGAAGGAGCAGACTCAGGAAGGCTGTCTGTAAGGAGCAGACTCAGGAAGGCTCATCTGGACTTGTGGTGGGAGGAGTAGGAGGAGCCACAGCACACAGAGCCCTGGGCCTGGCTCTCCTGAGCCACACCACCCACCCTCACCCCTATCCCCGCCCTCTAAATCAGCCACTCACAGGTTGGTGAACTGTTGATACTAACTCATTATAGGGTATCAAAAGATGGGCAGAAAGGGCACCAGCAGACATTCAATTGGCTGGAATAAAATGCTGCAAGTAATTATGAGTAAAGAGGGTAAAGAGATGAATGGCGGATGTTAGAGAATAATTAACATTTACTGAGCACTTACTAGGTGCCAGGCACAGGTGTTAACACCCATAACGCTCACAACAACCTCTAAAGCAGCACTGTGGGGCAGCCCTGGTGGCTTCAGCCCAGGGCCTGATCCTGGAGACCCGGGATCGAGTCCCACATCAGGCTCCGTGCATGGAGCCTGCTTCTCCCTCTGCCTGTGTCTCTGCCTCTCTGTCTGTCTCTCATGAATAAATAAATAAAATCTTTAAAGCAGCACTGTGGCCACTGCTGTTTCCAAGATGAGAAGACCCAAGGGCAGAAGGGTTAAAGGCTCAAGTCCAAGCCAGGTTCGGTGGAGAGAGATCTGCCTTTGAGCCCAGGTAGCTTGAGATCAGAGCCTGTGCAGAGTGCTAACCAGTACCGGGTAAACTCCAGTTGTGTCCCCTTCCCTGAGGAAGCCAGTTTCCAAGACTTGTTGCTCACTGGGCTGAGGCAGGGGCTTCAGAGATCTGTAGTGAAGATACCAAACCCCAGAAAAGAGGGAAGCAGTGGTCACATCATGCTCACCCAAGTGGTGACATCAGCTCCCCTTAGAACTGAGAAAAAAGGAGAAATTTCATAATTGGTATAAAACTCTAAATAATTTCTATTTAACTCAAAGATGGTACTTTGGTGGGGTTGTATCAGGTTCCTAAGAGCTCCTAGTATATCCACAGTTCACTAAAAGAGATGATGAGATGATATGGGGGGTGGGGGGGGGTGTCTGGGAACACTGTGCATGGTCTGTACTCTCTGACCCTCCCCAGCCGGGAAGGACGCACCTCAGCTCAGATGGGCCTAAAATACCAAACCAAAGCAACTTTCCATCTTGTGCTTTATGTCTGGCTCATAACCCATTTGCCAAGATGAAGGGACCACATGCTTAGATTTCTAAAACCTTTCTTCCTGTTGTTTTTGCAAACTGCAGAGGAGTAAAAGTTATTAAAACACAGTCAATGCTGGGCTGACTGATTTCCTGGGGGCCTGGGGAGGGTACAGGGTCTCATACCTTTCAGGGAATGTTTGGCTGTGAGCTCCAGAATAACAAAAACAGTGGAGCATTCTGGAGGTACGCCTATGATGGAAGGAACTTCATCGAGTTCAACAAAGAAATCCCAGCCTGGGTCCCCCAGGACCCAGCAGCTCTGAACACCAAGAAGAAGTGGGAAGCGGAAGAAGTCTATGTGCAGCGGGCCAAGGCTTACCTGGAAGAGGAGTGCCCAGTGATGCTGCAGAGGTACTTAGAATACGGCAAGACCTACCTGGACCGACAAGGTATCCACCTGCTTCCTACATCCTACTCCTCTGCACCCCACTGAGAAAGACAAAGGTGATCTCAAGCTGGGAGCCTGGGGAACATCTCAGGCCAATGCCACAGCAGTGTCTCTATGATGATACCTCTAGGCTGAGCAGTGGAGAGAGGCAGGTGTGTAAAATGCCTGCCTGTGACAGCCTAGTTGTCACAAGTGGAGACTTTGGTTTGGGAAGCAGTGAGAACAAGGGTCCTATGGGACAGAGCAGGGATGGGTCTGATGGATAGAGCCACAGGCAGAACCAAGGCATGGAGCTGAGACTGGGGGAGGAGGGAGCCCCAAAGCTCACTCAGAAGTTTGGGGGGAAAATATAAAAATGTATAGGGGCATTCACAATTTCTTGTTATCAGAAGTCAATACACAGTGGAGGGACAGGGAAAGCCCGGGGGAGGCTCATGGGAACCCTTGGCTTCCCTGACCTTCATAGAAGTTCCCTGGGGAAGCAGATACAGAGCTTGGAGTTCTGTTCATCACTGACACCCAGAAAGTGGGAGGGAAGGGATATGAGCAGGGAGCCATCGAGGGCAGGCCCTCCATATCCATGTTCTGCCCCCACCCACAGAACCTCCCTCCGTGTCCATCACCAGCCATGGGACCCCGGAAGGAATTCAGACACTCAAGTGCTGGGTCTCTGGCTTCTACCCACAAGAAATTGATCTGCACTGGATTCAGGCGGATGATACACAGGAGACTAAGTCGGGGGGAGCCCTTCTTCCCAGTGGAAACAACACTTACCAGGCCTGGGTGGTGATGTCAGCTTCCCCTCAGGACTTAGCCTCCTTCTCCTACTCCTGCCTCGTGAAGCACAGCAGCCTGTCCCAGCCCCTCACTGTGCTGTGGGACAAGAGGCAGGGAGCGGTGAGGGCGGAAGGCTCTGAGGACACTCAGGTGCAGTAGCCACCCTTCCTGTGAGACCTAAGAAGATGAGCTCTAGAAATTGCTGTTGCATTACCAGTGAGGCCAGGGATCAGGTGGTGGATTCAGAGCTGGAAGACTTGAGTGCCAGCCACTGAGATGACTCACTTCCAAACTGCTTTTGGAAGCAACTGCAAAACCCCATCATCTAATCTGTCGAATCAAATCAACAGTAATCACCTTGCCTAGCACATAATGTAGAAAGGTATTTTAAAACTGAGATCATATAAAAAATATGAGTAGATGTTACCATTCATCCTGTGCTCTGAAGCCTTTGATTCATCTGAAATTCTTGCTATAGACTTGAGGCAACGTTTACAGGGCTTCCTACACTGGGGTGTCCACTGCAGTGTGGCCTGGATCATCTGGTCCCTTGGGCCTTGCTCAGGAGCCCACTATGGATGTCCTTTCTTTTATCAGGTCATAGAACCTCTTTAATACAAACCCATGCCTCTTCTGTGCCTCAGTTGCCCAGAGTGGCTCAGTGGTTAAGCGTCTGCCTTCGGCTCAGTCATGATCCCGGGGTCCTGGGATCAAGTCCCACATTGGGCTCTTCACAGGGATCCTGCTTCTCCCTCTGCCTATGTCTCTGCCTTTCTGTGCTTTCCAAGAATAAATAAATACAATCTTAAAACAAAACAACAACAACAACAAACCCAAAGGACAGAGCAGAGCTCTCACACCTGACCTTCCTATGAAGCCCATCTGCATGATCAGGACTCCCTTCCCTTCCCTGCTGAGCTCCTTAAGGAAATCATCCCCAGCATTCAGAATTCTGAGCTGACCCTTATCTTTCTTGAAAGCCTAAATTCAAAGGTTCTACTTTTTATTTTTGATACTTTGACCCAGTTTGGAAATCAAAGCTGAGAAAGTCTATGTGAAATCCACATTCCATTCCATTCTTCTGGGACCAAAAAAAAAAAAGGCCTGTTTGAACAGTAGAAGCTGCAGAAGAAAACAATCCAGATAGTCAAGAGGGAAAAATATACCCAGTGATATTTCAAAACACATGACACTGAACAAATAAGGAAAACCACATGACAGCAAAAGAATGTCAGATCGATAAGGAAACCCAAAGTCCACAGGAACAGGCCAGGATGAGGAGAATGTGATTCCCGTTCCCCTGTGACAGGATACATGGGTTAGGGTTGGGCCAGAGGAGGGAACCTCAGAAGACCCCAGTCCTGCCCAACTGGAGGGGAAGGGGGAGAGGGACACAGAGCCACTCAGACACTCACAGAAACTTCTGGAGGGATTCAGATTCCAGAGAAGGAGTGAAAGCCAAGACAGCTGGCCAAGGAGAGGTAAAAAGATTGTTCCTGACCAGTCAAGCATGAGATGGCTGAGGGGAGAGCCACAGGGGCCTGACAAGGGACATGACTGAGGGTTGGACTGTGCTGTGGGCATTACCAGGCACACCAGGGAGTATAAGGGCCCAGGAGAGCAAACATGGATCTGTCCACAAGCACCTCCTGCCCACCCAACA
The DNA here is from genome assembly GCF_003254725.2 of Canis lupus dingo. Taxonomy (NCBI): domain Eukaryota; kingdom Metazoa; phylum Chordata; class Mammalia; order Carnivora; family Canidae; genus Canis; species Canis lupus. Next base: position 9,387,999 of record NC_064248.1, on the reverse strand, counting down.
GAGAACCAGCAACATATTCTCCTGCCGGTAGTACCAAGTTCAAGTATACTCTAAGGATGCTTCACCCCAGGAGGACCTCACTGCCACAGACTGTCCCCTTCTTGGCAATTCCTCAGTCACTTAGTACTACCTTGTCTCTCTTGAAGATTCCTCTGGGGATAGTTCACCAGCAAGACTGCAGGGATGGAGGGCTCAGATTTAGTCAGGAGAGATGGCAATGGGATACAAGACTTAACCCTAGTCTCTGTTAAGGGCCTCTTCAGTTTGGCTTAATGCTGCTTTTTCAACCTGGCTTGTCACTAGAACCTGACAAACAGATACATTTAGAGTTTTCTTTCTATTTCCTTTATTCATTTATTAGTGCATTCACTCCAGAATTTTATATTGAGTATTTATTTTCTGCTTGGTACTCTCATAAGCACTGAAGACCAAGCAGAACAAATAGGTACCACTGCTTTCTGCATGGAGTTTACCCCAATTCTGCTTATTGAAAAATACCCTCTGTCAAGATTCAACGCAGACCTTACCTGCTCCTTGTGACCACGGCTGTGATCACTAATTCCAATATATTCTCCTTCCATGCTGAGATGCCTCTCAGGAACATCAGGGAAGATTTCCAGAAAGAAACTGAATGAAGCCAACATCCACGCTACCTCAGCATCCCAGACCACTCTCCTCTTTGTTCCTTTCCATGTGAAAGCAAAGGAATCAATTATGGGAATATCTAGGGGAAGAGCATTTGGGCCAGAGGACACAGCAAATGCCAAGTCCCCAGGGCAGGAAGAGGCATAGTGTTTAAAAGGCAGAATAACGACCAGTGGGCTGGAGCGCCATGAACAGGAAAAGAGTCATAAAAGAAGATGTTGAAAAGGCAGATAGCAGTCTAACTGTGCAGGGCTTTGCTTTGGGGAGGAGTTTCTACTGCAAATGACAACACCTGGTAAGTTTTAACCAAGACAGTGATAGGATTTGCTTTAGGTTTGTTTTTTTTTTCCAAGATCTTATTTATTTATTTATTTGAGAAAGAGCATACATGAGCAGGGAGAGGGGGAGAGGGAGAAGCAGACTCCCCACTGAGCAGGGAGCCCCATGTAGGGGTGGATCCCAGGACCCTGGGATCATGACCTGAGCAGAAGTCAGATGCTTAACCGACTAAGCCATCCAGGCATCCCTGTGTTAGGTTTTTAAAACATCCCTTTGGCTGCTGTGTGAGGAAGGGACAATGATGACACAAGGGCGGAAATAAGACTAGATACAAGTCTAGGGAAGGACTTGGACTGGTATGGTAGCAGCTGCAAAGGTAGTAAGCAGCAAGAGTTCAGGGTGTATTCTGGAGATCAAGCCTCCAGGACTTGTAGATGGACCTGATAAGCCTTGAGTTTGCTGATGGGTGAGATATGAGCTGGGGCCGCCTGGGGGGGGGGGGATGGGGGGGGAGACACGACTCATATTCGCATCCCAAGTGGATCTGAGTCACTTCCCGGCAGCACGCCCCTCTGCAGGCTGTCCTGTCGCACACAGGCCCCCAGCCTCAGCCCCACTGATCCCTACTGCTGGAGCACCTGGCAGCTTCCTGCTTCTCATCCGAGGAAGAATTTTCAAGATGACCCACCCGGAATAGTAGAATAGTATTTCTGGTACTCCCAGTCCCTGCGCTGGTTCCCAGGGTAGCTCCCCCACTCCCACCCCCACCCAGAACCAGCCTCCAAACCAATCCGCCCTACTCCTTTCTGTGTCCTTCCTCGCTCTCACAGCTCAGACCTCCGCTTCTCTCCCTCTAGCCCGAGCTTCAAGCGAGGGTCTCAGTTACGCCCCACTTGCGCATCCTCCCGTTACCTGGCCCCACGGTGCCTGCCCACCCTCGGAGGAGGTAGTCCTTCCAGACCCTCCTCCGGGGCCCTCCCCACGCAGCTTTGGCGCCCCCGCGCGCCCCCATCGTGGTCCAAAGGCAAAGGTGCAGGCTGATCGTGCTCACCTGGGCGGGGTCTCCTCCCGCCTGAGCGCCAGGAAATGCACGCGCTCCCCTGGAACCAAGGAAGCTAAGGCGACTGGATTTACATCCCCGATAAAAAGCAGAGCTCCAGGAAGCAGAAATGCTTTCTACCTGGCAGGTGAATAACTGCTTTCGATCATTCCTAAACTAAGAGCTGGCAAGGGAGAGGATGGAACCCAGGTGGCCCAAGCTCAAAAGATCCAACCGAACGCTTCCCTGAAGCATCCTTGGATCTGCTCCTCCTGCCCGTGACTGCCCAAAATTGATTTGCTCCCTTCCTCAGTCCTGACTCGATACTCCTCGCTCTCACCTGCTCTGGTTCAAGGGCTCGCTTTTGGCTTTGAACTGCAACTCCTAATTCCTACGTCAGGCAAAAACAGTAAACTGGTGACAGATGGAGGCTTCCTTGACAAATGTGGCATTTAGGAACTCCCCTCAGCTGCAAGGAACAGCATCCTTGACTGCAGATGGTTCAAACAAGGGATTTCTCCGAGTTCTGGGCCAGCGTCTCTATGGAGTTTGGTCGCTCACCTACTGGTCAGATAACTGGAGCAGGTGTCAGGACAGTGTCCTCACAAATTCAGCTCAGAGCCCAGAAGCATGGTCCTGAGACCATTAGTAAATCCTCTTCCCCCTACAGTTCCTGCTCTTTATCGTGGAGGGAAACCTTCCTAGGAAGACACATACACCCACCCCTTCTGACTTCCCTATACATCTCACTGACCAGAGCCATTTCCGGTGTACATGCCACAGCTGGGTCCCTTCCGTTAGATTAAGAGTTTTCTGCCAATTCTTGTCAAAATCAGAGGGCATTTTTTAGCACACAAGAAGGAGGGCGATTATTTGGGGGTAAGCAGCCAACAGTTTCTGTGACACTTGAAAAAAATATGATAGGATGAGCACTGGGTGTTATACTATATATTGGTAAATCGAACTCCAATAAAAATATACATATACAATAGAAAGAAAGAAAGAAAGAAAGAAAGAAAGAAAGAAAGAAAGAAAGAAAGAAAGAAGGTCCAGATAAGAAAAAAAAATGATATAATGTTTAAAAAAGCAGTTACCACACTTAACAAAACAATAGCACATTCCCACTAATCTCATGAATAAGACTAGAATCCCTATTTCCACAATTATTCAATATTTTCCTGGAACTCCCAAGTTAATTCCTTGAGACAAGAGGAAATGAGAAGTTCAAATACTAGCAATCACGAAATAAATGACACTGATTAGCAGATGCTCTGCCTTCCCTCCTAGAAAGCTCAAGAAAATCAATGGTCAATTCCCTGAAATAAAAGAGTTCAGAAATGTGGGTGGCCAGCAAATATACAAGATCAATAGATTTCCTATATAGCAACAACAAATAGGTGGGAAATAGTAAAGAAAAAAAAGAAACCCAAGCATGATCGCTTTAAAAGGAATATAAATAAAATATCCAAGAATGAGTAGATGTTTTCCTCGGGGTTGATCAGGGTGTCTCGATTTATACAGATTATTGTTTGCAAGAGAGTTCCCCACCTTAGGCCTTGAATCTGGTACTTGCCATTTCTCTTTCGGGATCCAATTTCTCCCAGCCCTCCTGACTCCAGGTCTCCGATATATCCCATCTCCTGTTCAGACTTCCTCTCTACCCAGGCTGTGTAAGGGGTCTGGAGAAGCAAACACAGGCCAGGCTGCAGTGGCCTGAGAACAATTTGTCTTTAGATATAGGAATAAGGGATCCCTGGGTGGCGCAGCGGTTTGGCGCCTGCCTTTGGCCCAGGGCGCGATCCTGGAGACCCGGGATCGAATCCCACGTCGGGCTCCCGGTGCATGGAGCCTGTTTCTCCCTCTGCCTGTGTCTCTGCCTCTCTCTCTCTCTGTGACTATCATAAATAAATAAAAATTTAAAAAAAAGATATAGGAATAAATTCTTAATATAATACTAAACCCCTCTCCAAAAAAAAAATATATATATATACACACACACAAAAAAAACAGCGTACTTGTGAGTTAGTATGGGTTACTGGCTAAGTAAGCAGACTCTGGAATAAGATTGAACGATTTTGACTGGAAGTTCTGCTATTTATAACTGTGTGACCTCTCTACATCAGTTTTCTTGTCTGTAAAATAACAGTAGTACATACCCCAGAATGTGATGAGGGTTAAGGTTAAGTGGGCCAACACAGGTAACACTCTTTAATGGCAGGTACATAATAAACATTCAAAAATTATTAGTTACAAGGTGGCTCCATTGGTTAAGCATCTGACTCTTGCTTTCAGCTCAGGTCATGATCTTAGAGTCAGGAGATCAAGCCCACCATCAGGCTCCAAGCTCAGTAGGGAGTCTGCTTGAAATTCTCTCTCTCCCTCTCCCTCTGCCCCTCCCCTGCCACTCACACATGCTCTCTCTCCTCTCAAATAAATGATCTTTTAAAAATATCAGCCATATTACTATCATGGTTATTATTACTGAAAGGCCTTCTTAAGCCAGGTACCGTTCAGAACTCTACCTGTATTAATTCATTTACTGCTCAAGACATCAGAAGTGTTCTGTGAAGCTCCCAGATCAGGCCCTTACGGGGAAGGGGTGAGCCCTCCTTCCTCCTCCGGTCTTCCTCACCCTGCTCCTTGGGAGTGGATGCGGTGCCTGGAGCTCTGTCGCACTCTGTGATGCTGAGAACCACACCCTGGGGAGAGTGGAGCAGAAAGCTGGAAGCAACCAGGGTCCCAAGTGCCAGTGCCACCAGCCCAGCCCTGAACCACCTAAATCCAGACTTTACAAACATGAGAAAAATAATCCTCTGTCTTGCTTCAGCCACTCTCCTTTGGAGTCTCATTGACAACAGTCAAACCTATATCCTAACTGATAAAGCCTGCCACCAACAGGTTCTCCCATTTGAGACATTCCTGGGTGTAGTATTGAAATAAATGATCAGAGTTCCTTTAAAAAAAAAAGAGGGGGGGTTGGAGGACGCCTGGGTGACTCAGCAGTTGAGCTTCTACCTTTGGACGGGGCCCAGGAATCGAGTCCCACATCAGGCTCCTTGCAGGGAGCCTGTTTCTCCCTCTGCCTATGTCTCTGCCTCTCTCTATCTCTCATGAATGAATGAATGAATGAATGAATGAATGAATGAATAAATAAATAAATAAATAAATCTTTTTTTTTAAAGATTTTATTTAAGAGGGAGAAAGCACAAGCACAAGCAGAGGGAGGGGCAGAGGGAGAAGCAGACTCCCCACTGAGCAGGAGACCATCGCTGGCTGGATCCCAGGACCCCAGGATCATGACCTGAGCTGAGAGCAGACATTTAACTGACTGAGTCACCCATGTACCCCATGTGCAGAGTTCTGAAACGGCCTTTCCTTAAACTGAGACAGGGCCAATTAGAGGAGACAAGAAGCCTAAAGCAAGGGGTACCTGGCTGGCTCAGTCAGTGGAGCATGCAGTTCTTGATTGCAGGTTGTAAGTTTGAGTCCCATGTTGGGTGTGGAGCCTACTTTAAACAAACAAACAAACAAATTAAATTTAAAAGAAGAAGAAGAAAGAAGCCCAAAGCAAAAGTGAAATGTTTCCCAGGTTGCTTAGGGACCATCCAGGCAGACAATTTCATTAAGCTAATGAATGAAATGAATGAATGAATTCATTAAGCTAACGAATGAATTTTCCAGCCTGGTTGGAAAATTAAATATTAATAGTTGTACATTAATACTTGAAATGTGGGAGCAAGAGGGAGACCCCCAAATAATTTCAATACACACACTGTTCTCACTTCTCTACACCTCATTAACCTGGCCTTAGGCTGTCCCACAGGTGCCTCCTAGGTTCACAGCACCTGCTGAGAGACAGCCGGCTTCCCTGGACCTTTGAGTACCCAATCCTTACACGGGGATCTTAAAACATTGTGTAAGTCAGTGTCAGATTTCCTTCTCAGGCTAAGGGCAGAATTCAGAAACACATTTCCTCTCTAGGTGGTAAGCCCAACTGCCGTTGCACCTAGCTGCCACGAGAGAGCACTGTGCACCACGCTAACGGATTTGGAGAGGCTCTTGCTGCTTTGAAAAAGTGTGGGCCTGGGGGGAACTCTGGGTGGCATTTCTCTTCAATTGTGTTTGCTGATCCCTTTTATAATTATGGGGTCATCTCACTTCACTTTCACACCTGTCCCCACCCCCAGCATTTCCACCTGATTTTCCTGAAGACCCCTCAGAATCACGAGTTCAAATAACAGCATGATCTTCCCCCATCCACCCCATCCTCAAAGGAAACCAACTCAATTTCCCTTCTTCCCTTCCCTCTCCATCCTCCCTCTCCCTTCTCTCCCTCCCCCTCCTCCTGATTTCTCTATCTCAGTTAAAGGCATCTTTACCCTACTAATCACCCAAACTAAGACCATTGCTACCTATCTCCTCCCTTTCATCCCGGACAGCCTAGATGTCACCAAAACCAAATTACACTCTCACTCTGGTCCTTTTCTCCACCCAGATTGCTCCTGTCTGACTGAGCCTCCATCAAATAGTGCACAATCCTCCCCAATCACTGGCCTTTCCTATCATCCTTGATGCTCTGACAACACAGGTGAGATCATGTCATTTCCTTCTTTAAAGGTCAAGAAAGGTGAAAACAACCCAAGTTTCCATCAAAGAGTGATGGAGGAAATAAAATGTGGTCTAGCCATACAATAGAATATTATTCAGCCTTAAAAAGTAGGAAATTCCAGGGGCACCTGGGTGGCTCAGTCAGTTAAGTGTCTGCCTTCGGCTCAGGTCATGATCCCAGGGTCCTGGGATGGAGCCCAACATCTGGCTCTCTGCTCAGTGGGGAGTCTGCTTCTCCCTCTCCCTCTGTCTACTTCCGATGCTTATACTCTGTTGCACTCCCTCTCTCTCAAAGAAATAAATAAAATATTTTTTAAGGATATTTTCACACATCCTACAACACAGATCAACATTGAGGACATTGTGCTAAGGGACAACGGGGCTTGGATTAATCCAGAACTGACTGTTGGACCCAGGTAGTTTTATAAATAGGCCAGGTTTTTGAGACAAAAGTCCCAAGGCATGGCAAAGAATGCGACAGAGAGATCTACTTCTAACGTATACTGATTTGAAGTAAAATTTAAATCAGTTATTTCCTTGGTCTCTAATTTTTAACTAAGGGAAACTTCTGGGTTGAATTTACTTATCTGAGTAGATCTTCCTACTGAAAGAAATGGAGGTTTTCCATTTTCATTCTCTACCTGGAAATAGCTTTACCTAAAAAGTAATAAAGCCAGAATTCTGGTTTCCAAATAAAGCTTTTTGGCTTTGGTTACTGCAAATCTGTCTGAAATCACTTCGTGCAGCAAAGATGACACACCAGCCTAGAGTTAGCTCCAGAGCTACTCCTCCTGGATTTCCCAGGTCTTCTGTGAGTACTCTAGGCAACCTGTCTATGCTCTTGTGCCTCAGTGTCCTCAACTGTAAAACAAGGGTGGTGGTATGATAAGATAACAGCATGTAACTTAAAATGTATATGTGGAATATACATTTCCCTCCTAAGGTCGACCTACGCATTGGAAAAAAAAAGAACACATATAAAATGTTGGCCATCAGAGTGCCTGGGTGGTTCAGTTGGTTAAGTGGTTGGCTCTTGGTTTCAGCTCAGCTCATGATCTCAGGATCCTGGGATGGAGCCCCATATCAGGCTCCACACTCAGCAGGTGTTTGCTTGGGATTCTCTCTCTCCACCTCTCTCTGCTGCTTCCCCTGCTTGCATGAGCTTGTGCTCTCCCTCTCTCTCTAATTAATTAATTAATTAATTAAAATGTGGCCATCAACAAGCTTGCAGTTTTGTTGTTGTTGTCATTATCGTCAACCTGATTAGCCCATAGGACCAAACAACAGTGCTTTCTGATGTAAATATAACGCAAGCACATATGAAACATTAAATTTTCTAGTAGCCACATTTTGACAAACGGAAAGAAACAGATGGAATTAACATTAAGGCTATAGTTTATTTAACCTGATATATCCAAAATAGCACTTCCACATATACATTTTAAAATTACTGGGGCACCTGAGTGACTCAGTGGTTGAGCGTCTGCCTTTGGCTCGGGTCGTGATCCCGGGGTCCTGAGTCGAGTCCTGCATTGGGCTTCCGGCAGGGAGCCTGCTTCTCCCTCTGCCTGTGTCTCTGCCTCTCTCTGTGTCCCTCGTGAAGAAAATAAAAAATAAAATAAAATAAAAATAAGATTATGTTTAAGCTATTAAATGATATACTTTACATTTTAAAACTAAATTATTAATTCTAAAAATTGATATAGCTTACATTTACATTCTTTTTTTTTTCAATGAAAAATTTTTTCTTTGAAATCCAGTGTGTAACTTACATCAGAGGACATCTCAATCGGGATTAGACACATGTCAAGCACTCAATAGCCACGTTTGGCTAATGCCTACCCTATTGGAAAAAGCAGGACTAGAATCTTAAGCCAAAGAAAATACTTAAGGCAGAACATGGCCAAATCCAAACCCCTGCTTATGAGACAGAATGCAATGATTTTTCACAAAGCTGCATTTCTAGTTCTACTGTGGCAAGAGCAAAGGTATAAGGCATATCTTATATGCCCATATCTGAGTGATAATTTCCCTTTGCTGTAAATCGTTTAAAGCGAAATGAAATATTTTGTTTAAAATATTTATTTGAGAGACAGAAAGCATGAGTGGGAGGGTCAGAGAGAGAGAGAATGACAAGCAGACCCCATGCTGAGCGCAGAGCCTGACAACCCCAAGATCACGACCTGAGCCAAAACCAAGAGTTGGACGCTTAACCAACTGAGCCACCCATATGAAATCTTGAAACTTCTTTAAAGGTGTTTTTCTTCAGAGCAGCATTTCTAATGTTTCTTTAGGCCTGAGTTACAACTGGAAGCATTCCCATATTTGCTAGGATTTCTGACCAATGTAAATTCTCAGATGTATAAGAATTCCTGATAAATGCCTGGGACTTTGGCCACATTTATTACTATAGTAATAAGGGTCCTGATTTGAGTGGCTCTTATGATGCTGAACAAGATTTGGGCATTGACTAAAATTTTTCCCAAATTAATTACTGTCTTAGGGTTTGGCTGTAATGTGATTTTTTTTTTTTTAAGTAGGCTCCATACCCAACGTGGGTCTAGAACTCACGACCCTGAGATCAAGAGTCGCATGCTCTACTGACTGAGCCAGTCAAGCACCCTATTGTGTGAGATTTTTTTTAAGATTTATTTATTCGAGAGAGACAGAGCAAGAGTGAGAGCGAGAGCGAGAGAGAGAGAGAGAGAGAGAGAGAGAGAGAAAGCATGAGCAGGGGGAGGGGCAGAGGGAGAGAGACACAGACTCCCCACTGAGCAGGGAGCCTGCGTGTGTGTGTGTGTGTGTGTGTGTGTGTGTGTGTGTGTGTGAGAGAGAGAGAGAGAGAGAGAGAGAGAGAGATTTTTTAAGAGAATAGATTCCCCCCTCCCTTGGGTTATGATTCACATATACTGTAAGTTTAAGGTGTACAATGTGATGATTTGACACAATTATATATTGCAAAATGATTACCCCAGTAGGATCAATGTCAGAATTTCCATCCTTTTTAAGGCTGAATAATATTCCATTGTATGTATAGACCACATTTCATTTATCCATTTGTCAATAGACACTTGAGTTGCTTCTACTTTAGGGCTTTTGTAAATAATGCTGCTATGAACAGCGGTATAGAAATCTCTTCAACCCTCTGCTTTGAATTCTCTGGGGCATATACTCAGAGGAATACCCAGTGGAATTGCTGGCTCACACAGTAATTTTGTTTTGGATTTTTTGAGGAGCTTCCATACTGTTTTCCACAGTGGCTGCAGCATTTTACATCTCACCAGCCATGCACAAGGGTTCCATTTTCTCCACACCCTTTCCAACACTTGCTGTTTGGTTTTGTTAGGGATATTTTTGGTTTGTTTTGGGGGGGTAGGGGGTTTGCTAGTATCCACCCTAACGGGTATAGGATGCTCTTCTCTGAATTCTTGCACATTCCATTTGGTGGATTTTGAAACTCTTAGATGTTTGCTGCCATTTTGGACACGTAGGTTTTAATTTTCATGGTGTTCATTTCCGATTGAGGCAACCCTGGACAGTGGCAAGTGCACTTGTGCGACGGCCAAGTGCTGGGATCTGACTCAGCTGTCACTGGGAGACCCTGAGCAGGAGAGAACTTTCTCCGGGCCTCATTTGCTCCTCCTGGGGGGCAGAAGGGGTGGAGGGGGGAGCCAGCATGATATATAATACACCTGCTCCAAACCCTCAGCTGAAACTTAGGCCTGGATACATTAGAAGTGGACATTCTCTCCCACGAGTGAGTTGCTGGATTCGCTCTCCAGCTCTGGGAAGATCTGGTCCGGGGCGTCTGGCAAGCCTGGGGGAACCACCGAGAGGCTGGGACCTCCCGGGTCCTAGAGAGGGCGCCTCGACGGCCGATGCGGGCGCACTTCCGGCCTTTGTGTGGCTGCGGGTGACGCCGGCGGGAGGGGTCGGTGCTCGGTGCTTTGGCCCCGGGTGCCCGTTGAGGCGGGGCTCGGCGCTCCCCACTCCCCGGGCCGAGGTGGGGCTCGGCCTCAGCTGTGGGGCCCCCAAGAAGCCGGCGGCCCGCTGCGAGCCCTGCGTGTCTACGTGTCCCCGCGTTCTGGGGCCGCCTTCCCGCTGTGCCTCCGGCCGGCTAGGAACCTTCAGAGATGGGGGCTGGGGTGAGGTGCAGCGAGGGGAAGCGGGACGGGTCCACGGTGGGACTCCTCGTTCTGCCCCGCAGCAAAATGCAGACCGACCCCGCTCCCTAGCGACCCCAGTCGGGGCCGCCGCCGTCTCAGGCGGGTCCTGGTGAAAATGAAGCGGTGGTTCAACTGCGAAACGGGCTCTGGACACTTGGCGCCGGAGCGCTGGGCCGGGCGGAGGGGAAGGGGGGTGTCGGACCAGGTGCTTGCCCGTCCCAAACGGGGGACACCCGCGGGGGGGGGGGGGAGGACCGCGCGGCGCGGGCGGCGAGGGCGCAGGGAGAGGGCCTTCAGCTGCGCAAGATTCCCAGCCTGGAACATTCCAGATGGAGGTGTGGCGGAAGCACGGAGGAGTAGAGGTGGACGGGAGGGCGGGGGAGCTGCTGGTGAGGGGTAACCTGTTTCAACACCATTCTGATACATGTTTATTCTGCACTGGATTGTGAAGATTAAAGAATGTGTGTGACCACAGGGCTTCGTCCTAGAGATTGTTCAATCCCTTGTGCTGGAAATAGCCAAGCCTCTTTAAAAAACAAAACAAGGGGCACCCTGGTGGCTCACTGGTTGAGCCTCTACCTTTGGGTCAGGTTGTGATCATTGGGTCCTGGGATGAGTCCTGCATCAGGCTCCCTGCATGGAGCCTTTGTCTCCCTCTGCCCGTGTCTTTGCTTGTCTCTCTGTGTCTCGAATGAATGAATGAATAAATAAATAAATAAATCCCAAGTGGGTTTGTTTTCTAGAGATAGTGTGGCAAAATGATATCTGAATGCCACTTACTGGCTGTATGACCTTGAGCAATTTTCTGAATCTTTCTGATCCTCAGATTCCTCGTTTCCAAAGGAGGGATATTAGTAGTTGTATTTAATAGGGACCAGTGAGTGAGATAATATATATAAAGCACCTATTTCGAATGTGTGGCAGGTGCTACAAAGTTAGTCCTCCCAGGATAGGTAGGATAGGATGGTATATAGTAAAGTATAGGGTAGTAGAGTGTAAGATAGGGTAATCCTCCTACATCTTTCTGCACTCGATTTGAAGTGAATCCTTTGTTTTTTGGTTTTTTTCTTGTATAGGCCCAGACTTTGGGCACTTTTCTTGGTGTGTTCTTGTTTCTGTTCTCCTTTTTTAAGATTTCTGTTTCTTTGAGTATGCTTTTTCCTTTCACTTATTTTTCAGGCTTGAAGTCAAATGTATTCTTTTTCTTCTTCAGGCTTCTATACAGACATTTGTGCTGTGTTGTGATCTCCGCATTCCTAAGAACTTGATATTCTATAAATTTTCGTGTACCCCAAGATCCTGCAAAGTAAGACCAAGACTAATAGAGGTGGGGAGACTCCTCAAAACTATCTGTTTGGGGGGCACCTGGGCTGCACGGTGGGTTAAACAACTGACTCTGGTTTTTGGCTCTGTCATGATCTCAGAGTCCTGAGATTGAGCCCCATGCGAGACTCCACACTCAGAGCACTGTCTGCTTGAGATTCTCTCTCCCTCTCCCCTGCCCCTCCCACTCATGCTTGCTGTCTCTAAAATAAATCTTTTTTTTTAACTACATATATTTATAACCCAAACTTTAAGAAAAATAGTAACCATCCTAATTTAAAATGTTGGCACAGGGACGTTTGAGTGGCTCAGAGCATGATCCCTGAGTCCTGGGATCGAGTCCCACATCAGGCTTCCTGCATGGAGCCTGCTTCTCCCTCTGCCTGTGTCTCTGCCTCTATCTCTCTCTGTGTGTCTCTCATGAATAAATAAATAAAATCTTTAAAAAATAAAATCTTAGCACAGGGGGCACCCGGCTGGCTCAGTCGAAAGAGCATGTAACTCTTGGTCTCAGGGTCATGAGTTAAAGCCCCACTGGGTGTGGAGCCTACTTAAAATATTGGCACAGTTTAAAAACACATGAATTCCTAATAAATAAAGGAATACTACAGTGCACAGGAATTTATATTTAAAAAATAAAAGGTGGGTTGTCTGGGGCGGCTCATTCAGTTAAGGATAGGACTTCTGATTTGGGCTTAGGTAATGATCTCATGGGTTGTGGGATCAAGCCCCATGTCAGGCTCCTCACTCAGGGAGTCTACTTGAAAGACTCTCTCCCTCTATCCCTCCTCCCCCACTCCAGCACACTCTCTCAAATATTTTTTTTAAAAAATGATAATACAGGGATCCCTGGGTGGCGCAGCAGTTTAGCGCCTGCCTTTGGCCCAGGGCGCGATCCTGGAGACCCAGGATCGAATCCCACGTCGGGCTGCCAGTGCATGGAGCCTGCTTCTCCCTCTGCCTGTGTCTCTACCTCTCTCTCTCTCTCTCTGACTATAATAAATAAATATAAATTTTAAAAAATTATAAAAAAAAATGATAATACATAAGGAGGGGAGGGCCTGGCTGGCTCAGTCCTTACAGAATGTAACTCTTGATCTTGGGGTCATGAGTGCAAGCCTCACGTTGGGTATAGAGATTACTTTTTAAAAAGCTATTTAAAATGAATAAAGGGAGGGGCCCCCTACAAATGGCCAATAGGCACATGAAAAGATGCTCAACAGCACTAATCACAAGGAAATGCAAATCAAAACCACAGTGAGCTCTCACTTCACACGTTAGAATGGCTATCCTTAGATAACATAAGCTGGTGGGGATGTGGAGAAAATTGAACCCTCGTGCACTGTTGGTGGGAGTGTGCAGCTACTGTGAAGAATGAGGAAATATGGAGGTTTCTCAAAGAATTTAAAGGCTACCTATTTTTATTATATGACCCAGCAATTTCACTTCTGGGTATTTATCTTAAGGAAATGAAATCACTGTCTCAAAAAGATACCTACACCCATATGTTCATTGCAGCATTATTTACAATAGCCAAGACATGGAAACAAACTAGTGTCCATCTGTGGATGAATGGATGAAGAAAATGTGAGATAGATCTCACAGAATATTATTCAGCCAAAAAGGAAGGAAATCCTGTTATTTGTAACAATACAGCTGGACCTTGAGGCATTATGCTAAGTGAAATAAGTCACACACAGCTATGGATGATCTCCCTTATATGTAAAATCTTTTAAAAAGAACTAGAAACAACAGATTGGTGGTTGCCAGAGGCTTGGGGATTGAGGAAAATGGATAAAAGTGGTCAAAAGGTATAAACTTCCAGTTAAGGTAATTTCTGGGAGTGTAACTTAACAGTGTGGAGTCTATAGTTAGCAATACTATATTATAGATCTGAAAGTTGCTAAGACAGCCAATCTTAAAAGTTCTCATCACAAAAAAATTTTTGTAACTGTATGATGGTGAATGTTAATTGTGACTATTTTACAATATATACATATATTAATTCATTATGTAGTCCACCTTAGACTAATACAATATTATCAATTATATCCCAATAAAACTGGGAGATCATTTAAAATAAAAGGAGTTGTGGCGCCTGGATGGCTGAGTCTTCTAAGCGTTTGACTCTTGATTTCAGCTCAGATCATGATCTCAGTTATGTGATGAAGCCCCAAGTTGGTTTCCATGTGTTCAGCAAGGGGTTGGCTTGAGATTCTTTCACTCCCTCTCTCTACCTCTCCCTGCGCTTTCTAAAATAAATAAATATGGGCGCCTGGGTAGTTCAGTCTGTTGAGTGTCTGCCTTCAGCTCAGGTCATGATCTCAGGGTCCTGGGATTGAGCCGGCATCGGGCTCCCTGCTCAGCAAGGAGCCTGCTTCCCCCTGTTCCTCTCCCTCTATTCTATCTCTTTCTCTCTCTCTCAAATAAATAAAGAAAATCTTTTAAAAGAATCAGGGGGACGCCTGGGTAGCTCGGCAGTTGAGCATCTGCCTTCTGCCCAGGGCGTGATCCTGGGGTCCCAGGATGGAGTCCCACATCCGGCTCCCTGCATGGAGCCTGCTTCTCCCTCTGCCCGTGTCTCTGCCTCTTTCTGTGCATGTCTCTCATGAATAAATAAATAAAATCTTTTATAAATAAATAATAAAAAATAAAAGGCGGTAGGGGGGTGCCTCACTGGCTTAGTCAATAGAGTGCGGTGTGCAACTCTTGATCTTGGGCTGGTGAGTTCAAGCCCCACGTTGGGCATGGAGCCTACCTACAATTAAAAAGAAAAAAGTCGTGTAAAATAAAAGGAGCAGGTAGCTTGATGAATAGGCTGAGAGGAAAAGTGGAGGCCTTGAGTTAGGCAGACACTGGCGCACACACAGAGATTTGGACCAACTGTGCAATAAGCCTTTCCAAAGTAAAGCTTGGGCAGCCCAGTTGGCTCAGTGGTTTAGCGCCGCCTTCAGCCCAGGGCCTGATCCTGAGGACCCAGGATTGAGTCCCACATCGGGCTTCCTGCATGGAGCCTGCTTCTCCCTCTGCCTGTGTCTCTGCCTCTCTCTCTCACTCTCTGTGTCTCTCATGAATAAATAAATAAAATCTTAAAAAAAAAAATCTTGTTTAAAAAAAAAAAAGTAAAGCTTGTAGCTACCTGAGTTACCAGGAGGAAAGAAGGGTGTGTACTGTATTCCAGTTCCCCACAGCTTGCTGAATTCAGTTCTCTTGGTCTGCTTTGCTGTCAAGTGCTATTGCTTAGCAGCACAAGACAGTTGACATGCTGAGAAAACTTGTATACGAAACAACAGGATTTCACATTTTACTAACATGGTTCTCCCTGTTTACAAAGCATATATGGGCTATTCACACCCAGGAACATATTCTAGCTAAGCAGACTATCTGGTCATCACTCTTCTTTTATAACCTCTCAAGTTATTTTTTTCTTAATTTCTCAGGAGAGGGTATGATGGATAATAATTTGTGCTTCTAGAGCAGAGATGCGCAGTGATTAGAAACTGGGAAAACGTGGGGAGAAGTGGGGTGGGTGGATGAGATTGACACAGGGAGTCCTCAAGTTACAAGTGTAAATACAATACAAGGAGTCCTCAAGTTACAAGGGCCAACTTGACAAATGTTGTGTAAGTACAGTAGCTAGATGCATCTGCTCCTCCTCTCCCACTGGCCCCTACCCCACCCCACCCCCACCTTCCAATCCTCTACCCTGGAAGGTTTTGACCAGGAAGCAGGGGCTAAGCAGGGCACGTTTAATCTGGCACCACTTCCTCACCACTTGTGGGGAAACCATGTACTCAGTGCCACCCTTTCCTGCCCATCACTGCCCACCATTCAGGTGAGCAGTGACGGGCACGTCAGGCAGCCTTGCATACAGGCACACAGACTCCCTCTTGGTGTCCCTACAATAGAGACATTTCCATCACCTGCCTTTACCTTAGGAAAGATACTGTCCTTTTCCATCTTACCCTCTTTACTCCATTTGTGAATTTAAAAATACTAATCCTGGGTGATTTAGCCAATGATTATCCAGAAATACAAGCATATTAAGAAAAGAGAAGACCATAAATACACAAGCGAAATGACATGGGTGCTACCAGCATCTCAGTCATTAAAAAACCCAAGTACCTCCCTCAGAACCTCCACAGAAGTAATCTCTTGCTAGCATCCTCCAATACTAGCACCCAAAATGAATAGTGTTTCTAACCTGCCAACCTAGTTAGTTGTATTGTTTTCCTTTTGTACTTAGGTGGTAGAACAGCAACAATGTTTTCTGCTATTTTTTCATGGCAGGGTGCACAGCAGTTTGGGCTACATTATGTTTTAGCTAAGTTCTTGTGAGGGCATAACTGATGTCTACAGAACTAGTTAGTTGGGATAAATAAGCTCCAAATTCCCAAGAGTCGATCTATAAGTGGACTATTGAAATACATTTCTGCTGTTTATTAGACATAGCTATTTATATGTTAGGATTTTACTCTTGTAATATTTAATGTGCATTTAATGTCGTATATAATTTTTCCTGCATCCAACCCACATTTATTGGCTTCTTGCTAATGTTTTGAGAAATAACACTTTTAGTCACTCTGCATGGAATGCTTTCTAAAATTTATGATGCTTTCCTGTAGGGACATGATTTAACTCATTTTTCCTGCCTCAGTCAACATCGCACATATCCTTTACACAGTGATGTCCTCAGGGACATTGTGGGTTCTTTGCCTTACGTGAAATGATCCTACCTACATCACTTTCTTAGTTTCTCTGTATGTTTGTTTTCAAAGAAAAAGTAAAGTGAACCCTCATATATGCAGATAATTTGCTCAATTAAACATGAATCCTGATTTCATGTCAGTTATTATAAGTCTCTCAGTCTCTCTCTGA
Source organism: Canis lupus dingo (assembly GCF_003254725.2). Lineage (NCBI taxonomy): Eukaryota > Metazoa > Chordata > Mammalia > Carnivora > Canidae > Canis > Canis lupus. The sequence goes on along the minus strand of NC_064248.1, from coordinate 9,371,061 downwards.
TGTTTTTAAAGGTATTTCTAAATGACTCAAGAAGTCTGAATTTGTTTAAAATTCAATCCTTGACACAACCCTTTCCATACGCCATTTTAAAAACATGGTTTGACACAAATATTTACCTCATAATGTTCAAAGAGGAGTCCTGAGCCTCTTTAAAAATAAAACAAACAAACTCTGTCCTTTGCTTTGGGCTTATTCCTTATTTCTCAAACCCTATTGCAAACTGCCCTGGTATTTCTGATCCCATCTATGTAGTAAATGTATTTACAAGAATGAAGTGACTCATACACACTTGTTTTCCAATTTCCTTTTGGGCAATGGTTATAAAAACATTACTTCATGAATCCACTCTGTCTAAAATTTATCACCTATCCCTTTCATCACCTATCCCTCTGGTCCCACTTGGAACATTAAAACGCCATTTTTCTGGGAGCAGGTCTATAATCACAGTCTGTCCTCAGCCACATGGTTCTGCTGCTGTAAAGGTGGGGGTAGAGGTAAAACCACTGAGGATGATTGCTCTTTCAAGGAAGTTTGCTTCCCAAGGGCTCTGTCTGCGTTAGAACATTGCATAGTAATATATGCCCCAAAGGAGCAGTTCCACACTACTAGCCTATGACTGAGCTTTGGTTTGTCTGTTTTTAAATAGGACATAATACTTGGAAGGATCAATGAGATAGGAAATCACTGTGAAAACTGTATAGCAGTAATACATCTAACAGCCACAAAGAGTCAAGCACCTGCTGGGAACCAAGAATCCTAGATATTTTGTATCCATGTTGCAATCACTTTTAAAACTCAGAACAGGGATGCCTCAGGCGGCTCAGCCGTTGAGCTCCTGCCTTTGGCTCAGGCCATGATCCCCGGGTCCCGGGATCGAGTCCTACATCAGCCTCCCTGCAGGGAGCCTGCTTCTCCCACTGCCTGTGTCTCTGCCTCTCTCTCTCTCTCTCTCTCTCTTTCTCTCTCTCTCTCTCTGTCTCATGAATAAATAAATAAAATCTTTTTTTAAAAATGGCCAGGCTGCTGTCCCAGCTCCTGCACACCTGTCACCTCAGGACATCTGTCTCCCATCAGTAGCACTCAGGGAGCCCTGGACCCAGCCCCAGCCCACACCCACACCATGTTGGATCTCCTACTGCCAGGTCCCATTTCTCCCCTGAGTATGCCTGCTTTTGGTGATGCACATCCTTCCAGAAGCTTCCTGAGACAGAGTGCCCGCCAAGTAAATATTTTGAGACTTCACATATCTGGAAATGTCCTTTTCCTCTCCTCATCACCCTTTTCCCAGTTTGGGTATATAATTCTAGTTTGGACATTATTTTTCCTTGCAATTTTGTCTTCTAACTTTCAGGGCTGCCATTAAATCCAGGAGCATTCTGATTCTTAGTCCTCTATGTGAGACCTCTTTTTTTTGTTTCTGGAAACCTTTGGGTAGAGGCGTTCATTCTTTCGTTCCCAAATTTATTTTTTCTGAGCATTCAGTGGTCTGTACATGTTCTGGATTTCTGTAACAGTTTCCTAAAATTTTTTTTGTTAGGCTTTTCCCCCACTTTGCTTTCCCCATTCTCTTTCCCAAATTTTTGAAATTCAGTTGTGGGACCTCCTGGGATGACTTTCTAATTTTCATATGTTTTTCACTCATATTTCCTTTTTTTTTTTTTTTTAATTTTTTTTTTAATTTATTTATGATAGTCACACACAGATAGAGAGAGAGAGGCAGAGACACAGGCAGAGGGAGAAGCAGGCTCCATGCACCAGGAGCCCGACGTGGGATTCGATCCCAGGTCTCCAGGATCGCGCCCTGGGCCAAAGGCAGGCGCCAAACCGCTGCGCCACCCAGGGATCCCTTCACTCATATTTCCAATCTCTTTGTCTTTCCATTCTATTTGCTGGCATATTTCCCTAACCTTCTCTCCTAATGAATTTTTCATTTTTGCATTAATAGTATCTCCAAGATACCCCTGTTTTCTGAATGTTCCTTTTATAGAGCACCCTGCAATTTCTTTTCACATCTCTGCAGACATCAACTGCAGCAGTTTGGTTAAATGTTTCCTTCTGCTCCCACATTGTCATGGTTTCCTGCTCTTTCTCTAGCTATGACCTGCTGGTACATCAACAGGCTAAAGATGGCCTCTGTGCTGTTTACATCACAGCAGGCTGAAAGCCCACCAGTGCTAAACTCAAATTCTTACACATCTTATATTATTCTTTAACTATAGCCACACAAGAATATTTTTAGCCTGCCTGCATTGCAAAACTGCACCCAATATCACCCAATATCAGTTAGCTGTAGATAAGACAAACCCCAGGGCTGTAGAAGTCCCCAGGCCAATCTGTTCTTGGGGTGCCCTGACCCAGAAGCTCCCCACTGTGCTGCTGAGTGACGTCACCTAGACCTGCAAGTCCTGCCTCCTAGTCCCCTTTCTCCCCAGTGTTCTTTTGCCCTACTCCCTGCCCCGCCAGGTTCTACAGCTGTCCCTGCAAGGCCCCTTTCATGCAATCCTGTGCATGGTCCACCCAGTAAAACATGTTGTACAACCCTGCCATGTGGTGGTCCTGCCTTCCTTGATCAGCCCCAAAACCTGGCCTTCACCACACCTATCCTTAAAATAAGGGCTTTCCTCAAATGTCTTGGCTGTCCATTCGTAAGTCAGTGTGGGATCTGGGAAGCTCCCTACAAAGCTCTGCATATGGGCAGGCTTTGTCCACTATGAGCTTCCCTTAGAGGACCTGGTGGGAACTGGACTCCCAGCTGTCAGTGTCTAAATCTTGTCTGCTAGTCAGTCTCTCCAGGAGAAATCTCTCCAGTCTGCCTCCTGAGGAGCCCAAGCCTGGCTGGCTGCCAGCACTCTGGATGCCAGGACAGGAAAGGGCTTCACCTTTGAAGGGTGGGACCCGGGAGGGCAGGACTCACTGCTCATCCACTAACCACGGGTCTGAGAGGCCACACCCCTCAGACTATCAACCAGACCCAGCTGACCTGGGGACACCAGGCCCAGTTGAGGTGTGGGTGCTATATGCAGAAGGCAAGGGATTCAATAAATACCTACCTTGAGGATGGTAACACCCTTCCCCTGAGCACGTGCTTTTTTCTAGAACAGAAGATGGCAAACTTTTTTTTGGAAAAGGCTAGATGGTAAATATTTTAGGCTTTTTGGGCCACATGGTTGATGTCACAACTACTCAACTCGGCCACCATAGCGCAAAAGCAACCACAGAACTATGTAAACGAGGGAGCGTGGCTGCATTCCAAAATCACTTTATTTATGGACATTGAAATTTGAATTGAGTATAATTTTTACATGTTAGAAACAACTCTTCTTTTTATGGGTTTTTTTTTTTTTTGCAATTTAAAAATACAAAATTCTTAGATCTCTGGCTGTACAAAAACAAGTGGCAAGCTGCATTTGGCCCAGTTACAGAAGTTTATAGATCCTCTTCCTGGAATATCCTCATTGAGAGATTATCATGAAATCCTTTGAAACTGGCAGCGCCTGGGTGGCTCAGTCAGTTGAGCATCTGACTCTTAGTTTTGGCTCAGGTCATGATCTCGGGGTCATGCATGAGATCGAGACCCCTGTCAGGCTCTGCACTTGGAGCAGAGTCCACTTGAGATTCTCTCTCCCTGCTACTCATTCTCTCTCTCTCTCTCTCTCAAACAAATAAATAAGTCTTAAAAAAAAATTCCTCTGAACCTGTCTTGCTCTTCCCCCTAGCAAAGCCTCCCACCGCTCATTTTTGTCTGTAGGTATAAGGATTACAAGTTCTCTCCCTCCCCCATGCAGCTTCCAAGATGTGCCATGGAAATTTAGACATTTATGAATTGCCTTGGAATGGAAGCAGTGGTAACAGGGACTCCAAGACTTGCTGCCAAGTTCTCCCCCAGGGCGGAACATGTTGTTGATTGTTCTCTTTCCCTGGATTTCAAACAAGGTGATAAATGAGTACCAGAGGAGGAGATCTCTGGGAAAGTTGGGGGCTTGGAGCCAGAGCCCTGACTCCCAGGCCATGGGCTTATCTGAGTCAGAGCCTCTGTTTCCAGCAATAAAGACTGTTCTAAGTAGGCCAGTACTTGTCTAATCCCGACTTTGCCATCAGGAAAGAAGTCCCACCTTTCTTAGTTGCAGGGGCAGAGTAGGGGTTTGGCAGAGAGAAGACCTACTTCTGCCCCTTGCTGTGCATTTTGGTGCAAATCAGGTCTGCTTGTGGAGTCTTACTTTCTTTATCTCTACATGAGGGTTATCACTCCTACCTCATTGGGTGGTGGTGTGGATTAATAAATTAACATCTAAAGTCCCGGGATCCCTGGGTGGCGCAGCGGTTTAGCGCCTGCCTTTGGCCCAGGGCGCGATCCTGGAGACCCGGGATCGAATCCCACGTCAGGCTCCCGGTGCATGGAGCCTGCTTCTCCTTCTGCCTGTGTCTCTGCCTCTCTCTCTCTGTGTGTGACTATCAAAAAAAAAAAAAAAACCTCTAAAGTCCCTGTTATATCAAGGAGGCTCAACAAATGGCAGAGAATATAATTCTAATTTATCTAGACAAGGAAACTCAGAGAGGTTAAGGCACCATCCAAAGGGCACACAGCTCATGAGGAGACAGAGGCAGGAATACAGTTTGTTTTCTTAACCCTCCAACTAATGTTCTTTCTTCTGTCCTGCACTCCTTGAAGAGGAGGGCTTAGTCTTTTTTTTAACCACACCTGTAATGCTACGGAAGGAGGGGGTGGGGCTGCAGGATGTCTGCCCTGTTCCCTCCGTTTCTCTCAGCCCCCTGGTTTCTGCTGCAGGTGACAGACCCTCTCCTGTGGTGGTTAGACACAACAAAGCTGATGCCTCCACATCATTCGGTACAGGGGTATTGGTGAGAACCACCCCTTGCCACCCCAGCACCCCCTCCCGGATGCCGACTCCCTTCCTCTGGGCTGGGCCACTCTGCTGGACAGTTACAAAGATTCTTTGTGATGTGTTTGCATGGGGAGGAGTGAGAGCAGGGCCGTGGCTGTACTCAAACCACATGGGCTGCCAGCCCTGTTTACACAGAGAAGGAGCCAAGACAGATGACCCTGTTGCTCGAGCGCCTGGATTGAAAGCATAACCCAAGTGCAGAGCCCCTGGCTCAGCCTCCTTGTTTCTGGGCTACCCCACAGAAGCAGCATGGAGGCGCCTCTTTACCCAGGGAGGCCTGTTTATTCAGCGGGGTGAGAGATGTTTGCATAAGGAGGGGAGGTGGCAGTGGCCATCTGGCTGTTCTCTGGCAGAACAGGGGAGCATTTGCAGGTCAGGTACCATCTCTGTTCCAGGGCCTCTGGGGAGGCAGCCCCCTGACGACAGGCTTTCTGTGACATGTGTCTGTTCTCTGAGAGTAAATGTGGAAGATTTGAAAAAAAAAAAATTGTAAAAACAGTACTGGGTTTTTTTCCCCTTTAATTCAGACCAACACTAGATAAATTGTCCAGGATCTTTCCCCCAGATGTATTTTGCAAGGTGGGGAGAAATGCAGATTTTCAGCATTTAAAGAATTGTGATGTTTGCCACCTGTAAGGTACTTTGTGGTTTAAAAAGCATTGCCAGGGGGGCCTGGCTGGCTCAGTCAGTAGATCATGCGACTCAATCTTGGAGTCAAGCTTGAGCCCCCATTGGGTTTAGAGATTACTTTTAAAAAATAAGTTTAAGGGGCGCCTGGGTGGCTCAGTGGTTGAGCATCTGTTTGGCTCAGGGCATGATCCCAGGGTCCTGGGATTGAGTCCTGTATCGGGCTCTCTGCGGGGAACCTGCTGCTGTCTCCCTCTGCCTATGTCTCTGCTTCTGTCTGTGCATCTCTTGTGAATAATTAAGTAAAATCTTTTTTTTAAGTTTAAAAAATAATTTATAAAGCATTGTCATATCCACCATTCCACATGATCTTCAAGACAACAGAGTGGATAACTGTGGCCCAAATCATCCCTCTCTTACAGATAAGGAGTGGAAACTTTGAGAGGTCAAGTTGATTACACAAAACCACACACCCAGTAAGAGGCAGAGGCCAAGTGACTATAGTTTGCGTGCTCTTTTTTCATGGAGTGCCCCCTGCTCCCCACTTGGCTGGGAAGTACAGAGAATGCATTCCTAAATTTAAGTGGCTCCCGAGAGATAGCATTGCATCTCAGGAACATGGTGGAAGCTATGCTGATGAGCTTCAGGGGGACTAAGCAGGGACCATGGGTCTGTCCCTGGGTACTTTGATAGGGCATTTTCTGGGTGCCAGATGAGTGAGAGCCTGGGAACCAACTGCGTGAAACTGTGTGTAACATACACACTCCACTGGCGAGATCACGGAGGCAAGGATGCAAGTTACAAAATCACAATTACAGAAATATAATTGTACAATTGCAAGTTCCTTCCTCTGTGTTGTCTTGGGCTGTGGCTCCCTGCATTCAAACCTGCTCATATCCACCTGAAGCCACTACCTGGCTCCTTCTTGCTACTTCTTCCTACTTCCTAGGAACTCACTACTTCTTCCTAGCTCTATATCCTCCCTTTGATAACCCCAGACACCAAACCACCCAAATGGACGTCCTGCCAGCTTCCTCCCTTTCTCTCTTCATCTCTGTCCCTTAAGTCCAGCTCAATCCAATTCGCTGTGACTCATATGACTTATTCATTTTCCTCAGCTCTGTGCCCTCCACCCTTAGCCCAGCCCCTGCACCTGACTCAGGCCCCCAGCCTCACCACCTGGTCTTTTCTTCCCCACACTGTCACATCCTGACCCTCCTCTCTTCCTGCCAATCTATCCTTCAGTAGCTACCTTTCTAGAATGACTAATGTGTTCCTGAGTTTTGCAGCTTGCAAAGCACTCTTTTTCATACATATATGCAGACATATATTCAAACAGAGTCAGTGTCACATTCCGAAGTTAGCTCCTCCTCCTCACCGGATCTCCATTGGTCTCCTGCCTAAACTACCAAAACTGTTCAGTTTTCTTTTTGTCTTTGCATTCAATGCATCCAACTCTGCTTGCTGTCATTCCTTCAACCAACCTGCCTTTCATTACTTTCTTGATAAAATGCTGTTTATAAACTTTCAAGTATCTTCCTAATGCAAAGTCCTCACTTCCCTCCCTCCCAAAATTCTTTTTTTTTTAAGATTTTATTCATTCATCCATGAGAGACACAGAGAGAGAGAGAAAGGCAGAGGGAGAAGCAGGCTCCATGCAAGGAGCCCGACGTGGGACTCAATCCCAGGACTCGATACTGGGACTCCAGGATCATGCCCTGGGCCAAAGGCAGGTGCCAAACCACTGAGCCACCCAGGGATCCCCACCCAAAATTCTAATTAGCCCTCTCTTGTATCCCTCTTTATTCTTTCTTGACATTCAGTGCCAGTTATTGAGTGTTAAAATCAGACTGTGACTCCAGGAACCAGAAGCTTTTACGGATCATGTGCCCATGAAAGCTGCCTGGATGTGTCTCCACACCCACATGTGCTTTATGCTTCAAGCTCCCTGAAATGGTGAGTCTTCCTTTACAGACTATTCTGAGGTTTAGAGGAAGCTCTGGGGTTGGTTCAGCAGCCTTCCAGGTTCTGGCCCAACTCTGAGATGCATCTCCATGCCATGTATCTCTCTCCTTTGACATTTGCTCTATACCAAAGGCAATTTGGGGGAAGCACTGTTATGAATGACTCTTGGTTTGCCTGTGATTGACACTGATGATTAAAGAAGTATTGTGTCCTAAGGTTGAGTCCCAGAATTTCAAAGAGGCTCATGTAAAATTTGCATACGACTTGGGCAAATGAAGGCCAGACCTGGGAACATAGCCCAAGAGTATCACTATCTTCTTGACTTTGGTTCTTAAAGGGTGAAGAAGGCCACCCTGTCCTGGTTGGGTGCCTGCCAGAGCCACTGGAGTTGTATGGAGCTCTCCTATATCCCTGCCACCTCTGTGTGCTGTAGATAGAGGCTACCCTGTCACTGACATACAGGAAGAAAGAGCTGGTAGATGGGCCTACACATGCAGCCTAAGCCCAAGGGTCATTCAACAGTCCAGAGCCCTAAACTCATCTTATGTTCCACATGAGGGAGTCCAAAAATATAAGCATGATAACAATGGCATTACTAGCCACATAGTTCACAGTGTCTCAGGCACTATGCCAGTGGCTTTACATGAATCAATTCAACTAAAACCTCATCACAGCCTGATGGTGTAGATGCTGTTATAATCTCAGTTTTACAGAGAAATTGAGGCCCCAAGAGGTTGTGTAACTAAGCTAAGAGTACACAGTATAGACAAATTAGAACCAAGGCCATCAGAATCCTACTGTGACCTTCTAGAGTGACCTTCTACTGGGAAGCCCTGGACAGTTTGGTTCCCTGATATGAATGGGCCTATAAATGAGGGAACAGCTTGCCTGCAGAATAATTGCCAGTGGTCCCAGCTGAGCAGAACCAAGCTGGACTTGACTTCCTCCTCCCTCTGGGTCACCTTGTTATGGTCTAACCACTGTGTTAAGCATAAGACTAAGAATCCCTATGTTTAAAATTTAAAAACTAACTCCAAAAGATATCTGCTCCCCCATGTTCATTGTAGTATTATTTACAATAACCAACACATGCAAATAACCTAAGTGTCCATTGATGGATGAGTGGATAAAGGAAATGTAAGATATATACATATACACATAGGTAGGTAGGTAGGTAGGTAGATAGATAGATAGATAGATAGATAGATAGATAGATAGATAGACAGACAGATGCACCATAAAAAAGAATGAAATCTTGCCATTGGGGGCAACATGGATGAACCTCAAGGGCATTATGTTAAGCGAAATAAGTCAGACAGGGAAAGACAAACAGCATATGTATGATCTCACTTATATGTGGAATCTAGGAGGGAAAAATCTCATAAATACAGAGAACAGACTGGTGGTTGCCAGAGGGGGGTTGAGCAAAATGGGTAAAAGAGGTCAAAGGTACAAACTTCGAGTTAAAAAATAAGTAAGTCATGTGGCAGGGGGATCCTGGGTGGTTCAGTCCATTGAGCAACCGACTCTTGATTTTGGCTAACATCATGAGCTTGACCTCAGGGTCATGGGATGGAGCCCTGTGTCAGGCTCCACGTTCAGCATGGAGTCTATTTGGGATTTGTGCTCCTTCTCCCTCTGCCCCTCCCCCCACACATGCAGGTGCTCTCTCTCTCTCTAAAATAAATGAACTAGGGATGCCTGGGTGGCTCAGCAGTTGAGCCTCTGCCTTTGGCTCAGGGAGTGATCCTGGAGTCCCAGGATTGAGTCCTACATCGGGCTCCCTACATGGAGCCTGCTTCTTCTGCCTGTGTCTCTGCCTCTGTGTGTGTGTGTGTGTGTGTGTGTCTCATGAATAAATAAATAAAATCTTTTAAAAAATAAAATAAATGAATTAATTAAAAAATAAATAATGGGAATGTGATATACAGCATGGCAACTACAATTAATAGCACTGTACTGCATATTTGAAAGCTGCTGAGAGAGTAGATCTTAAACATTCTCATCACAAGAAAAGAATTTTGTAACTATGGTGATAGATGTTATCTAAACTTATTGGTGTGATCATTTTATGATATATATCGAATCATTATGTTGTACACCTGAAACTAATATAATATTATATGTCAATTGTATCTCAACTTTTTAAAATTACTTAAGGACAAGGGTGCCTGGCCAGCTCAATCAGTAGAGCATATGACCCTTGGTCTTGGGGTTGTAAGTTTGAACCCCACATTGGGTGCAGAGATTACTTAAAGATAAAATCTAGGGGCACCTGATTGGCTCAGTCGGTTAAGCTTCTGCCTTGAGCTTAGGTCATGATACTGGGGTCTTGGGATGGAGTCCTGCATCTGGCTCTCTGCTCAGCAGGTAGTCTGCTTCTCCCTCTGCCTCTGCCCCTCCTCCTGCTTGTGAGCGTGCTGTCTCTCTCTCTCTCTCTCTCTGTCAAATAAATAAATAAAATCTTTAAAAAATAAAAATAAAATAATTGAGGTCACTGGATGGGCCCTAATCCAATAGGCTGGGGTTCTTAAAAGAAGAGGAGATTAAGACACAGACACCCAGAGGGAAGGCCACGTGAAAGCACATGGACAGGAAAGAGAAGATAGCCAACTAAAAGCCAAGGAAAGAGGCCTCAGAATGAACCAGCCCTGCTGACACCTTGATTTTGGATTTCTAGCCTCCAGACCTAAGACCATACATGTCCATAGTTGAAGCTGCTCAGTCCATGATATTATGTGATGGCAGCCCCAGCCAGCCAACACAGTCTCCTTCCGAGGCTCCCATTTCAAAGTAAGCCGACCTTGCTCTTCTGCCAGAACCCTAGCTTCCATTGCTCCTTCCCTGTGTTGCTAATCTTTTTCTCCCTGTACTCTGGCTTGTTTGGGTGCCCAGAAGGCAAAGCCCTGTACCCAGGTGACCTGATCATTGCAGAAGAAAGCATATCTCTCACTTCATGTTTGGATTCTGTGCTGCTGTCCATGGAACACAAGATTTGTTCAACTGTTATCGAACCCACACTCTTGGCTCACTAGGAGTTTACAGTCCATGAGGTGCTCCAGGCCTTGCTCACCACTGTTGCTGTCAAAAAGCCTTATCTTCCACGTCCAGTACTTTTCTACTTATTTTTTCCAGATTGATGTTCCATCTTGGATGGTGGCCACAGGAATGTTTTGTAGACTTTTCCATCTGCATGCAGAACATTTGGCCCTATTACATTTTAACTCACCCATTCCTTGCTTGGGATGTGCGTGGGTGTAGGGACAGGGGTTCCTTTCATCCTTTGACATACAAGTTAACACTGTTGGGATCCCTGGGTGGCGCAGTGGTTTGGCGCCTGCCTTTGGCCCGGGGCGCAACCCTGGAGACCCGGGATCGAATCCCACATCGGGCTCCCGGTGCATGGAGCCTGCTTCTCCCTCTGCCTGTGTCTCTGCCTCTCTCTCTCTCTCTGTGTGTGTGGCTATCATAAATAAATAAAAATTAAAAAAAAATTAAAAAAAAACAAGTTAACACTGTTAGCTTAGGGTCAGGCACAAATCTAACTTTCTGTCACTAATGTTCCCATATATAACATTGATAAAACAGGAAATAGTTCATGTAAAGCACATATAAAAGGATCCTGTTGAACAGGAAATGGGAGAGAACCCAGCAGTAGCTGGCTCTGGAGAGTGCATTCAAAGTTGCTGTGCATTTGTTAATATAATTTGGGTCCTGTCATTCAACCAACTGAAAAGTCCATCCAACTCTGCCCTCACCTGCTTCCATCCAATTAGCAAGTGCTTGTTGAGGGCTTGTCCCCCTGGAATAAGACCCATAAACACACTATCTTCTTTATAAAGCGGTATCTCCAGGTATTTGTCCTTTGTACTCTGCTTGAGCTTCTTCATTCCAATGTTTGGAATGTTTTACTCCAGCCACACCATCTATACTTTTTCAGACTTGCAAGTCTTAAATATATATCCCCCTAGACTTCCACTTCTGGCCATATGGCAGCCAACATAAACAGAGAAACCCTCCCCATATAGCACACTGAAAAAAATGATGGCTTCTGTGCAAAAAGCGTCTTCTACTTACTCATGAATGACCAGGTGGGAGAGTAAGGAAATTCCTTGGAGGCTGGAAATGACAAGGAAACACTAATCCAGGGGCATAAGCACACCCCGCAGAGACTTTTCTCTGGAGTATCTGCTTATCTCTGGTGCCTACAATATGGGTTTAAACAGGCCATACTTGACAGGTAGACAAGGACAGGAGACAAAGCCAGGGACTGAGCCCTCTCCCTAAAGCTAGGAACCTCAAAGGACAACACTGAAAGGTGAATAAGAGTAAACCCACACCAAAGAAAACCATGGGGATATATGGATATTTGTGTCTTAGAAAATCCCTAAACACAGACCGCCCTGACAAAGGTTTGGTGCCTGAAACACACTATCCAAGTGACCCAAAAGATCTCTAGCTGCATTTTTTAAGAGTTTATTTTTAGGGGTGTCCAGGTGGCTCAGTCAGTTAATTATCTGATTTCAGCTCCAGTCATGATCTCAGGATCTTAGGATGGAACTCTGTGTTGGGCTCCATGCTCAGCGGGTGTCAGCTGGTCCCTTTCCTTCTACCACTCCCCCTACTCGTTCTCTCTCTCTCTCCCTCTCTCTCAAATAAATAAAATCTTTTGTAAAAATAGTTTATTTTTAAGTAATCTACACACCCAGGGACGCCTGGGTGGCTCAGTAGTTTGGCGTTTGCCTTTGGCCCAGGGCGTGATTCCGGAGTCCTGGGATTGAGTCCTGCATCCGGCTCCCTGTTTGGAGCCTGCTTCTCCATCTGCCTATGTCTCTGCCTCTCTCTCTCTGTCATGAATAAATAAAAACTTTTTAAAAAGTAATCTACACACCCAACATGGGGCTCGAACTCACAACCCTGAGATCAAGAGTTGCATTCTCCACCAATGAGCCAGCCAGGCAGCCCTCTAGCTCAATTTAGTTTATAGTGACCCCAACATATTAAAGTTTCTGGGCACAAGACTGAATCAAACAGATTCTCACTATAAACCCAGCGCTCACCCTGAGGAACTCACAAGAAATCACTAGACACTTGAGGGAACACCCCCCAAGAGTCCTAGTGCCTAATGTTGGCAGCACATTCGGGGATGCATGCTTTCTGTATTAACCCACACCAGTTTGCACAGGAGTCAGCCTCAGGAGCCCACAGTTTCTGGAGTGCCCTTCAGAAACTTTTATTTGTTCAGGGCAACCTGCCAAGCCAAAAGTACAGTGTTTCTTTGTAATAGTAAATCATTACATTTAGTGATACTTTGAGTTCTTTCAAAACTCGACTGGAAACTAGTGTGTGGATGTCACCTGATCTCATTAGCTGAGCTTGTTCCCTGATAGGTGTAGAACCCTGGGGGCACCAGCACAATTTCATGTAGACTCCCTATTTGTGGGGCCAGCAATCTCATTTCTTGAAATCTATCCTTAGGAAATAACCAGAGATGCCTTTAATGACCATGTGCAAAGATGTGTTGCTTTTGCCATAGTGCTGCTGCAAAAGCATCATCTTTGGTTATTGTTTCTTTCCCCTATCCTAATGTAAATGCCATAATTTCTTTTTCTAGTCAAGATGATGGTAAAAAGAACAATAACTGTTAATTGAGCATTCACCATGTGCCAAGTGCTTTGCTATGCACTTTATGCATATTTAATCATTTAATTCCCACAGAGGCATTATGAGGTCAGCATCACCATTATCAGCTACCAGTTATTATCAATAATTATCAATTATTATAATTATAAGTTATTCACTATCATCATTTTATAAAATGGAAAAAATGGAAAGCTTAGAGAGATTATTAAAAAGCCTCAAACATGGAACATCTGAGTGGTTTGATCGTTTAAGCATCTGGCTCTTGGTTTGATCTCAGGATTATGAGACTGAGCCACATGTCAGGCTCCCCGCTCAGTGCAGAGTCTGCTTGAGAATCTTTCTCTCCTTCTGCCCCTTCCCCCATGCTCTCTCTCTCTCTAAAATAATAATAATAATAATAATAATAATAAATAATTAATAAATCTTAAAAACGGACATCTGGGTGGCTCAGCAGTTGAGCATCTGCCTTCAGTTCAGGGTGTGATCCTGGGATCTGTGATCAAGTCCTGCATCAGGCTCCCTGTGAGAAGCCTGCTTCTCCCTCTGCCTGTGTCTCTGCTTCTGTCTTTCATGAATAAATAAATAAATCTTTAAAAAAATAAATCTTAAAAAAAAAAAAGCCCCCAAACATAACCTGTTAATGGTGGAGCTGAGATCTGAACTCAGCTCTTTTTGACTCTAATTTTTTTTGCCTGGAATAAGTACATTATGCCTGGTACCTGGTGAAGCTGAAGAGGATTTCACCAGTTTCTGAAGTCATCCAATGGAATTAGCAGTATTGCAGAGAAGAGTGCCCTAGATATTTCAGTTTCTTTTCCAGCAGTACCGAATCTGCTGGTCAGTACTAAAATCTCTGCCCCTTCTGCCCCAAGGAGCTCAGCTGTCCTATTTTTTCCCTGCTGGCTGCTTTTACTCAGGCTCTCAACTTCCATACAGCTCACATATTCTATATTCCAGATTATGAATCATCGTAAGTCTTGGCCAATCATGGTAATCCCATCCTCTATGCTCTGATTGTTCTTGGCATGGATATGTGATGCTCTTATAGCTGAAGAGTTGTGAAAGTCTGCTGGGATGGAATGGGGCAGAATTATGAGATTTTCCTTGCTTTTAAAAGGGCATACAAGGCCAAAGACAGCCTAGTCTCCCTTACATCTTTACATCTCAATCCTTTGTGGTTTCCAGGAAATGTTCTCTGTATCTTTGGGAAAGAGGAAGGATGTTGTTGAATAAGATTCACCAACCTGCCTCCACCCCTCCCCTCACCACACACACCTGACAGATGCTTCTGGAAGGTTTCTTTCAGTGAAACATACATCCCCCACAGCATCAACCAGTATTTGAGTAGCATCTATCAAAAGCATCTGTGGGAATTTGGGAGTGGGGTGGGGGTGGGGCAGATTGTATATACATGAAGAGTAGTCAACACTTAATGGAATAAAATTTCCAAGGGACTGTTAAGATCCTAGAAGAAAGGGGATGAGGGGAAGGTTCTGGACAAAGCAGAGGTCTTCAAGTGAGGATAAGCATTGGAAAGCTGGCCCAGGATAAACTCCTGATGGTTGAGAGGGCTGAAAATGTTAAATATTCACCTTGAGTTGATTCCAGATGGCATTTTTATAATCTCCCTTATTTATTCAGAAATTGAGGGATTAAACCTACTGTGCACAACAATTTTATGTGTCATGGACCTTTCATAGGTCTGGAAACTGAAGAAGATGCCATTCCAAACCAGAGATCCCAGAGTAGACAACGATAGGCAGTGGCACTTTGAGGCAGGAGGAGAAGTGGCAACACAGCTGACTGTGGAGCAGGCTTGAGACAAACCCCTTTTCTACTAGCAGAGAGTACCCTGCAGAAGACAGACACCACAGAACCCTTCATTCTGCCCTCGGAAACCTGCAACCAGGCCAGAGAAGTGTGTTTATGTGGCTTTGGGTTTATGCACCCTTTAACTTTGTATTTTGGTGACCCATGCTTTGGTCTAGTGTCCCCTATCAGACTTCTTGAAAAATTCTTGAAGACTAGCTCAGCGTCACTTTTGTATCCTCCAAAATCAAGCATACTCCCTGATACATAATAGGTGATAAATGGTTATATTGAATAAAGAAATAAATTCTACTATAACTCTTATGTGACCCAATAAATTAAGTAAGCATGGTCAACAGAAGGACATTTGCCATCCTTCTGCTGTAAGTAACTTTGCTGCAAAACAAAGATAAGAATTAAACCTCTTTGGGGGAAAAATGTGGTAATAAATAAATTTTTAAAGTTCATATCTACTAACCCACTTGTAAGAATCCTAATTAAATAATCCAAAAGACATTTGCAAAAAAATCTTAATTTAAATATTTCTTCAACTGGCAAAACTTTGCAAGTATTCTACGTGTCTAGAAATGGAGGCTTTTTTTTTTTTTAAGTAACTGCTTCACTCAGCGTGGGGCTTGAACCCGCAACCCAGAGATCAAGAGTCGCACACTCCACAGACTGAGCCAATAGCCAGTCAAGCACCCCTAGAAATAGAAGAATTCTTAAATAATGAATGGTACAGTTGTTCGATGGAATACTACCTAGCTATTTAAATGATAATTATCTGTTTTGTGTAGCAAAATGTGATATGTTAATGGTATGATATTGAGTGTTTTTATTTTTTTAATTTTTTTTGTATTTTTTATTGGATTTCGATTTACCAACATATAGCATATCACCCAGTGCTCATCCCGTCAAGTGCCCCGCTCAGTGCCCGTCACCCAATCACCCCATTCCCCCGCCTACCTCCCTTCCACCATCCCTTGTTCGTTTCCCAGAGTTAGGAGTCTCTCATGTTCTGTCACCTTCACTGATATTTCCCACTCATTTTCTCTCCTTTCCCCTATAATCCCTTTCATTTTATATTCCCAGAATGAATTGAGACCATATGTTTGTCCTTTTCCGATTGACTTACTTCACTAAGCATAATACTCTCCAGTTCTATCGAGTGTTTTTATTTTTTTTAAGATTTTATTTATTTATTCATGAGAGATAGAGAGAGAGGCAGAGACACGGCAGAGGAAGAAGCAGGCTCCATGCAGGGAGCCCAACATTGGACTTGATCCTGGGACTCCAGGATCACGTGCTGGGCCAAAGGCAGACGCTCAACCCCTGAGCCACCCAGGCGTCCCTATCAAGTGTTTTTAAATAGTGCATGTGAAGGGTGCCTGGCTGGCTCAGTCAGTAGAGCATGTGACTCTTGATCTTGTAGTTACGAGTTCAAGGCCCATATTGGGCATAGAGATTACTTAATTAAAAAGATTTTTTTTAAAACAGTACACATGATTTCACATCAATCAGATTGGGATTTTCCAGGTGGTGAGAAACAAAGTTTGGCGCTTTTGTTGGCAAGGAATTCATTGTATGTATGCACTGACATCTGTGGCAAAGTCAAACAGTCCAAGCATAGAACGTTATGTGGGGCCTGAGGGTTACTCAGGTTGTCACCTCATTCTGCTGTGGGTTCCAAGTACTAGATGCCACCTGTCTGTGAGCTCTGCCATGGGGTGCACCAGCCCCTCATTGTCTTTGTTTCCAAAGTTCAGTTTCTTTCTCTCCTCTAGCCTCTGTTTACTCGTGACTTTCATACTTCTATCACCTAATGGCTTCCACTTACTGATTTCTGCTTGCCCTGCCTTCTATTTTAAGGTGTGCTACACTCACAGCATTTTTAAAAGATTATTTATTTTTTGTTTTTAGTAATCTCCACACCCAATGTGGGGCTTGAACTCATGACCCTGAGATCAAGAGTTGAGTGCTCTACAGACTGAGCCAGCCAGCGCCACTTGCCCTGCTTTTGGACTGTTTAAATGTGTCTCTCCCATTGAAACTCCCAAAGAAAGAGAATCCAATGGTTTAGTTCCTTACTGTTCCATTAGAGTTCTCAAGCCAGGCCACCTCTGTAGTTACGCAGGTCAGGATATATGTAAGCTGTGCTTGCATCACATGCCCAAATCTGGTCTGAAAAGTGGTCACACAACATAAATGTGGCAGGTATTTCGGGCATACCAGCCACCTATCCAATACAACTAGTTTTGAACTATGTTTAAAATAATAAATAAACAAGATATGGCATATATATGAAAGTGGAGAGGAAAGGGATAAGTGAAAGCCATCACAGACTTGGTTAGGGTGGAGGGATTACAAGTGATTATTTTTCTCCACTTTGCAATTTTCATTTAATGATATTGTAATTGCTTTTTAGTTTTCAAGGTTTTTGTTGTTGTTGTTTTAAGTAATAGGAGTCATGCAACCACTACTAAGTTCAGTCTCTCTCATGAACTTGACTTGGAACATAGAGCAAAGTTACAACCATTAAAGCCAGGTCACCCTTGCAAAGAAAGTGGAGCAAGGTTGACTTTCCCAGGTAAAAGTGAAAGCCAGAATTGTTGTAGGTTGTGAAAGCACCCTGAGGGCAAAAGTGTCTGTAATTACTCTGAAAACGTTCAAACTGTTATAATAGCATACGCCACACGGGCAAAACTAGACTCCTATAACGACTTTGGTTGTGGAAATCCGTCCTTTGTCCCCAGGCCGAAGATTTGGAAACACCGCGCACTCAATTGGCCGACATCTCTAGGACCAGAGAGAAGCTACCAGGGCAGTTTTGTGAAACCAGCCACCTCTGGCTTCATTTTGATCTTCCTGTTTACACACCCTTGTGTCCGTTGCTCTGCCACAGACATGCAATTACTAAGAATCATTATTGCTTGATAATCACTATAATTACTGGATGGAAAGGACAGGAGAAATCGAATTATCCTATGGATTGCTGTGTGAGCCGGGCAGCCTGTTTGTGTCTGGGACGCTTGAACCCCGCCTCCCGCCCGTCCGCCGCATTAACTCCCGGCGCAAAAGCCCGGAGCGGTAACGTGGAGGCTGGAAGCTTGAGCATCCAGAACGCCAGCCAGGTCCAGCTATCCCGGCACCGAGATGCAAAATCCTCCAGCGCTCCTAGAGGGGACCCGGAAGCGCAGCCTAGTCCCGGAAGGCGAGGTGCTGACACACTTCCGGCCTTTGTGACTCGTTGTGTCTGTGTCGAGGCGTCGGGAGGGCCTAGGTTCGTGTGCAGCGCCCTTCGGCCGGCCTGAGCCCCAGAGTCAGCTCCCCTTTCTCGCCCAGCGCCCCCAGGCCGCTCTCGGGGCTCACGGTGAGACCTGGGGCCGTCCTCTGGGGAGGGCGGGCGGGGCCGCAGGGTGTGTGCGTGAGGGTGGGCTCTGCAGCTGCGGCCCCGGGGTCCCCTCCTGGCGGTCCGGGCGGAGTGTGGAGAGAGCCCCAAGCCCCTGTCCGTCCCCAGGCCCGGCGGTTGGAAGCGCCGTCCCCTGGGAGACGTCCCGACCCGCCCCCGGATGCAGGCGGGGAGGGGGCGAGGATCTGGTGGCCGGGGGTGCACGGAGCCCTGGGGACAAGCCGTCTGCGGGCCCCTTCCGGAGCCCTCGCCTGCAGTGTCGTCATCGTCGTTTGACGTTTCTGAGAACCGGGTTCGTGAGCGAGCCGACCCCTGTCTGATTTTACTGCCCTCCTTTCGTCGCCATTTGCTTTGATTCCAGTGAGATTTTTTTTTTTTTCTTTCCGAGGTCCTTCAGGACCTCGAGGTGAAAAATGCGGAAGGCCGAGTAGTGGACACGTTTCGAGGTGCCGCTTACGTGTTTCCAAATCACCTGCTTCTCGCCCCACCCCCACCCCCACCCCCAAGCGGTGATTAAAGAGTATTTGAAGCTTAGAGTGGGTAAAGACGTGATTCGGATCTAGTAGAGGTTTTAGACATCCCACTGTGTCTTTCCGCCTTGCGGAATATTTTGAAGACTTTAAAAATGATCTTTCCGGAAGATTAGGTGGATTCTCCCCCACCCCCAGTTCTGGGTCGTTACTCTGCTTGTCTTAGAGTGGATGAAGAGTGAAGGGAGTTTTTGGAAATTGCACCAGGCCATTAGGAGACTGAGTGACCTTGGATGATACGGGACTCTTCTCCAGCTCTCAGTTTTGTCATCTTTAAAATGAACTCGATTTTCTCAAAAGGCCCTTCCAGCTTTGAAATGATTTGATTTAGTCAAGGTAATTAAGAAATCCAGCTACAGTTTAGCCTGACACTAGGGAGGGCCCCTCCCCTCCCTTTCCTGCAGGGCCTCCAATACACAATAAGATACTTTCATTATAGAGAGTGCTGTTACATGGCCTGGGACCAAAGAAAGCATTTATTGTACAGGCCAGTGCTAGGCCGATTGGAGGTGGTTAGTAAATACTTGTTGAATCCAATTGTGAGGAATTCATTGTAACCAGATAAACGAAGTACTGTTAGTATATATGCTGGCCAACTGTGGAGAAATAGCTTACCTTACATAGGGAACCATAATGATAATTTGCCCCAGAATGTATCTCCAAGTTTGTATTGTCTCTGAGTTACTGTGCAAGATCAGGCAGTTTTCACCAGTGTGAAAGTACAAACAGGGAAGCTGGCTACGTAATACAGATAGTCTTTTGCTGATTCTCTACTTGATCTGAACGTTTCATTTTTTTTCTATCTTTATATTACACCTAAGTACAGGTGAGTGGTATGTTAAACTTTACCTTTTCATTTTGAGGTAGTTTTGGGTGGTCTTTGGGTAGCTAGCTGTCTTTCAAAGGAAGCTTTTTCGTATTTAAAAAAACTGGGGGGCACCTGGGTGGCTTAGTTGGTTAAGCATCTGCCTTGGGCTCTGGTCATGATCCTGGAGTCCTGGGATCGAGCCCCTGTGTTGGGCTCCCTGCTCAGTAGGGAACCTGCTTCTCCCTCTCCCTCTGCTGCTCCCCCTGCTTGTGCTCTCTCACATTCTCTTCTCAAATGAATAAATAAAATCTTTAAAAAAAAAATTAAAGCTCTGTTAAAAAATCAGGAAGGGGGTGCGGTTTGTTTAAACTTTCAAGACTAGGGCAGCCTCGGTGGCTCAGCGGTTTAGCGCCGCCTTTGGCCCAGGGCTTGATCCTGGAGACCCGGGATCGAGTCCCACGTCGGGCTCCCTGCATGGAGCCTGCTTCTCACTCTGCCTGTGTCTCTCTCTCTCTCTCTCTCTCTTTCTCATGAATAAATAAATAAAAATTAAAGGATAAATAATAAGCTTTCAAGACTATGCCCTGGAAAAGATACTGGCCTGTTTGGAAAATAGCCTTTGGAATAAATTGAGCTGGTAACTACAAGCCCTTTTTGTAAGAAAATCGTTGGTATTTATCCTCGCTGAGAACCAGTTGCTGGGGGTAATCTTATCTAAATCGGATAGGGTGTCAGAATGTTTTTCAGCCCAGAAAGGACCCCAGAGGTAGTTTTTTACTTCCCTCCCCCATGTGACAGATAAGGGCCAGAGAGGTTGAATGACTCACTTGGGGATGTGTAACTTATTTGTGGGAGATGAGAATGTAGGTATTCCAACCTATGCTGCTTTCAGGATTACAGGAATTCTCCGGTTGCTTAGTCTTTTAAGCAGGCTGAAAATTGTAAAGCACAGTTCTCTTACCGTTTTTTAAAAAAAATTAAAGCACCTTTCTAGTGCCTACTAAATGCCAGACACCGTTTTAATTGTCTTATATATGTTAATTCATGTAATCCTCACAATAACTCTGTGAGGAAAATGTTTTTTCTCCCCATTTGCACAAATGCAGAGAGAGAGATTGACCTGCCTAAAATTATTGACCGGAAAGTGGTGGTACAGCTTATTGAGATACCCCAGGTAGCCCCTGGAGCTAATTTGAGGGCAGTATTGAGTGCTGTATAAGTGGGGGGAAAAAAAATAGATAACACTGTAAATTTAATCAAGTATTTCTTAACAACTAATATTTGCAAGGAATCATACTAAGTGGTCTAAGAGGTGCAAAGGAGCATACCCTGGGGTGCCTGGCTGGCTCAGTTGGTGGAGTGGGGGACTCTTGATCTCAGGGTGGTGGGTTTGAGCCCCACTTTGGGCATAGCGCTCACTTTAAGAAAAAAGAAACAGGGATCCCTGGGTGGCGCGGCGGTTTGGCGCCTGCCTTTGGCCCAGGGCACGATCCTGGAGACCCGGGATCAAATCCCACGTCAGGCTCCTGGTGCATGGAGCCTGCTTCTCCCTCTGCCTATGTCTCTGCCTCTCTCTCTCTCTCTTTCTGTGACTATCATAAATAAATAAAACTTAAAAAAAAAAAAAAAGAAATAAAGCATACCCTTAGCAGTCCAGTTGAGGAAGAAGGCATGAAAAACTAAATCACAGAGAAAGAAATATTGTAAGAACTTCCATGGCAGATGATTGGTAGAGAGCATTTGGGCCAGAACTTTAGAGAGAGGAGAAAAGATTGTTTGCTGAGATCATCTGAGAAACCTAAAATAAAACCCAGCCCTTCCATTGCTGTTGTGACTTTTCTCTTTACCAAAGGAGCAGAAATGTTGAGGGATGGGGGAAGAGAGGATGTGCCTGTGCTCTCATCTCTGTCCTTTTGGATCTTACTTCCTCCTCAGTCTCTTCGTATGGAGTCCTACTGACCTAAGAAGTATCCCACTCTTTTTTTGCAAGCAAGCTCTGCACCTATTGTGGGGCTTGAACTCTCACAACCGCAATATCAAGAGTTGCATGCTCCCGCGACTAAGCCAGCAAGGTGCCCCCGAAAGTATCCCACTCTAAAACTCTTGCCTATGCAGGATACAGATCAAAATTCCTTTCCTTCCCGTATTTTCCTTAGTATAGCCGAGACACGATAAAATTTTCATAAAAATAGAGATTTCTGATGCTAAGCTAGTTTCTTCACCAGTCCTGCTCAGTTAATGGACTGTTGGATGGTCCCCCCTGGTTAGATTTGAGATGATTCCTACTTGGATCTCCTGCTGTGTCTCCTTAGCCACACGGCTCTCTGGTGAAAATAGCGGATGGCAGATAAGGCCCATTCCCGGGTGGTCATCCTTCACAGGCACTTTCCTAGGCCCTCCTCTTAAAAAGAATCTTTATGTCCACAGAAGCTCTTCCTTAATCCATGTGTGGGACAGAATGAGCTCAGTATGATGGCTATGGCTTGAATTGAGGGGACCCACAGACTGAATTTCAAATCCTGGCTCTAGCATTTAATTGCCATGTGACCTTGGGTGTGTTATTTTAAGGTCAGTGAACCTTAATTTTGTCATTGTAAAGGGAGATGAGAATTGTAGCTACTACCTGCTAAGATTGTTACATGAAAGACTTAGATGGTGCTTTCCGTGCATCTGAGTGAATGTTCTTGAACAGCGATGAGGGGTGCGAGGCATTTTAGCTAAGCTCTGAAGGATAAGTAGGATTTGAAAGGGCAGAGAAGGGCAGCCCGGGTGGCTCAGTGGTTTAGCCCCGCCTTCAACCCAGGGCTTGATCCTGGAGACCCTGGATTGAGTCCCGCATCAGGCTCCCTGCATGGAGCCTGCTTCTCCCTCTGCCTGTGTCTCTGCCTCTCTCTGTGTGTGTGTCTCTCATGAATAAATAAATAAAATCTCAAAAAAAGGGTGGGGGGAGGGCAGAGAAGACTAGGAGAGGAGATCCCAGACATAGACTGTGAGGTGAGAAAGGGATGGTGATCAGGATCCAAGGCATATTTAGGAGATACTCATTTTGTGGATAGAAAAGACTCACAGGAAAGTAGAACAAATCAATGATGGACAGTGAAGCTTGAGGGGAAACTGGAACCAGGTACTACAGGGTGGTGCCTGGAAAGCCACAGAGTTTTTGTAAAAATAACCTGAGAGTAACATAGGACATGAAGTAGCGGGGAGGGGAGTGAAGAGAGAAAGCCAAATTTGATTCTCCCTGGTGCTTGGAGACTGAATCCATATAAGGAGAGAGGAATCCAGGAAGGTGAGACTTGGGGCCTTAGTGATTGAGGTATTTGTAGAATATCTGATCGCTAATTACCACTAAAAGGAAATAAGTGGCAGGGAGAGTGGTGATATTTTGAGTAGTTCTTATTTCTTCTGAGTTTAATGGAATTAAGCTGCCAGGCTCTCTAGTTGATAAGTTCAAAGAAGACTGTCTTTGAGGAGCTTAGAATTTAGTTGGGAGGTGATAGGAACTGCAAGCCAAATAAGGATAATGTAAGGAGAATATATGTAGCATAAACAGGAACAAAGAAAGATTGAGGATGTTCAAAAGAGAAAGATCTCTTAGTTAACTTGGAATATGAGGAGACCTTTTACATCCTGAAGAGTAAGTAAAAATTTGATCAACAAAGTTGATATGGTGGGAAATTGTTCACAGCAAAGGCTTGAAGATTGACAGTTACATCCTGTGTGTAGGGAACATGAATGGCCACATAGACTGAAATATGGGGGATCATTACTAAGAAACGTAGTGGGAGATAAGACTGGAAAAGTAGAGTAGGCACTCAACTGGCAGATACCAAGGATTCACTGATGCTAATTGAGGGGAAGGAAGGAATGGCCAGAAGTATTCTTGGGCAATACTGCACTGACCTCAGTTTGTTGCTCTAATTGGACTGGGGAGAGATGGCAGCTGGAGAAACTGCAGGACCCTGTCACAAGTTTAGGTGGGAGATCTGGAGCCTGAATTAAGGGTGGTGGAAAGTAATTGTGGGAGGCGCAGCAGGAAAAGGTGATCTTCCTTTTGACTTTTCAGAATGCAATTAAAGGGGGCACCTGGGTGGCTCAGTTGGTGGCTCAGGCTCAGGCTCAGGCTCAGGTCTTGATCCCGGAATTCTGTGTTTGAGCCCTGCATCGGACTCCCTGCTCAGTGGGGAGCCTGCTTCACCCTCTCCCCTGCTTGGGCATGCTCTCTGTCCTCTCTCTCTTTCTCTTTCAAATAAATAAAATCTTAAAAACAAACAAACAATGCAATTTAAAAAACTTAAGGCTCATAGGAATTATTTAGCCTCCAGTTGGGAAGAAGCTAGCCAAAGGAGTGATTTCTCAGACTGCCACCTCACTCCCTCTTCTGCTGGAGGAAGCTTTCCTTTGGAGGTCTTGGCTATTCTGATACCCCAGCTCCAGGGGTGCCTTTTGCTAGAAGCCGCCTTGTAGACACATCATTTACTTCTCTAGCTCCTCTAGCGCTGATGCTGAAAGCTTCTTAGAACGGTTGGCACATTCTGCTTTGTACTATAATTATTTGTGTAAAAATAGGAATCAGGCTTCTCATCTTTGTATTCCCCTTAGTCTAGGAGGACGCTCTGCACATTGTAGATCTAGAGAGATGTTTAGGAAATTGAATAATTGGAGCTGTAAGGACTTCACTAAAGCTGCTCTGAAGTTGAAAAACACATATATTTACTGCAGCAAAGAAGGTGGCTTCAAAATGGGTCTGTAGGAAATCAACAGGAAAGGCTGGAGAATGGGTTTGCATTGGATTTTTTAAGGACAAAGAAAGTAAGCTAGAAAAACTAATCCTGTGATAAATCTCAATTTAAAATCATAGTCTTCGCCATTAAAACAGTTGTCTCCAGTGCTTGCTTCGGCAGCACATACACTAAAATCACTGATACAGAAAAGATTAGCATGGCCCTGCACAAGGATGACATGCAAATTTGTAAAGGATTCCATTAAAACCAAAACCAGGGATCCCTGGGTGGCGCAGCGGTTTGGCGCCTGCCTTTGGCCCAGGGCGCAATCCCGGAGACCTGGGATCGAATCCCACGTCGGGCTCCCGGTACATGGAGCCTGCTTCTCCCTCTGCCTATGTCTCTGCCTCTCTCTCTCTCTGTGTGTGACTATCATAAATAAATAAAAATTAAAAAAAAAAAAACTCAAAACAGTCATCTCCCAAGCCTTTTTTTTTTAAAGATTTTATTTATTTATTCGAGAGAGAGAGAGAGAGAGGCAGAGACACAGGCAGAGAGAGAAGCAGGCTCCATGCAGGGAGCCCAACATGGGACTCCATCCCGGGACTCCAGGATAATGCCCTGGGCCGAAGGCAGGCACTCAGCCGCTGAGCCACCCAGGTGTCCCTCCCAAGCCTTTTTTTTGGATACATATTCCCATCTGTAAAAATTATTTATAAAAATTGGGTATGTGTACTATTATCCCAGGGTATTTTTTTAAAGATTTTATTTATTTATTCATGAGAGACACAGAAAGAGAGAGAGACACACACACAGAGACAGAGGGAGAAGCAGGCTCCATGCAGGGAGTCTGATGTGGGATTCGATCCCTGGGTCTCCAAGGATCACACCCTGGGCCAACGGCGGTGCTAAACTACTGAACCACCCGCTACCCAAGGGTTTTGTATAATAAAACAAAAAAATACATTAAATTATGCTTTTGAAAAATAATTTTTGTGCTTTAAATGTATGTGATCCCTTTTCCACCAGAATTACTAACACTCTTTTAATGAGAACCATGTAATTAAAACTGCTTTTTGTTAGTTTAAAAATTCCTGCCTTTAAGGGAGCTTAAGTGTTTCCTTTGGTTAATCATCTGCCTTTGTTTTGGCTCAGGTCATGATCTCAGGGTCCTGGGATCGAGCCTGCATCTGGCTTCCTGCTCAGTCACCAGGAGTCTGCTTCTCCTTCTCCCTCTGCCTCTCCAGCTCATGTGCGTGTGTGCTCTTATTCCCAAATAAATAAAATCTTATAAAATATAAATAAAATCCCTGGCTTTGGATGGTACAGTAGCTGGTTGCTCTGTCTCTGAAACTTGAATTTGATGCTTTTGAATTGAAAAAGATCCCTCACAAAGATTTGTCAATTCAGGTAGAAGAAACACATTGTCAACTCTGCTTAGTAACTCATGATTGTTCCTATCTTCCATGTTAAATTTTTGTTACTGAAATTCAGCTAGTACACTAGTTTTTCTATACCCTTAAATTTTCTATACCCTTAAATCATCTGTTTCTATACCCTTAAATCACCTGTTTTTAAAAACTAACCAAAAGGTGAGATGCTTGGCTGGCTCAGTCAGTAGAGCATGATTTTATGGGTTGTGAGTTCAAGCCCCATGTTGTGCGTAGAGCCTACTAATATAGCCTATTAGTTTTAAAAAAGCTAATCAAAAGGTATTTTGTATTTTTAAAAAACAGACTTACAAGACCCACAAAACTTCATTTGGAAAATCTTAAGCAGTAGAAAATACTTACAGGTTTTTTTTAACATGTAGATGATAAAATTTTTCCAGGATACTTAATATCAGTTTTTAACAGTTAAAATTATATAACAGTGGAGACTGTTTCCCAGCATACAACTGTTCTCATAATAATTTTTCTGCACTATTTTTTTAAAAAACAACTATTTTGGGGGCAGCCCCGGTGGCGCAGCAGTTTAGCGCCGCCTGCAGCCCGGGGTGTGATCCTGGAGACCCAGGATCGAGTCCCTCATCAGGCTCCTTGCATGGAACCTGCTTCTCCCTCTGCCTGTGTCTCTGCACCTCTCTCTCTCTCTCTCTGTGTGTCTCTCATGAATAAGTAAATAAAATCTTAAAAAAAAAAAAAAACAAAACAGCTATTTTGTCACTTATTGGTTGACCTCTTTGATTTAGATTGACATTGGTTTTTACCTACTAATCTGGGTAAGACCTTGCTTTAGATAGAACTTTATCTATGCCATTTGTTTTTGCATGTGTATTTGCACCATTAGTAATTCTCCAAATTGTAGTTTCTCTGCCAGGGTCTAAGCTGCTTGGCTTTTTCTTTTCTTTTGAACTAGAATTGAGTAACAATATGTTAGTTTCAGGTATACAACATAGTGATTCGCTATTTGGACAAAATGATCACCACAGTAAATCTAGTTAATGTCTGTCACCACAGGGGCACCTAGGTGGCTCAGTGGTTGTGTCTGCCTTGGCTCAGATGGTGATCCCAGGGTCCTGGGATCGAGTCTTGCATCAAGTTCTCCGCAGGGAGCCTGCTTCTCTGTTAGCCTGTGTCTCTGCCTCTCTGTGTGTGTCTCGAATAAATAAATCTTAAGGGGATCCCTGGGTGGCGCAGCGGTTTGGCGCCTGCCTTTGGCCCAGGGCGCGATCCTGGAGACCCGGGATCGAGTCCCACATCGGGCACCCGGTGCATGGAGCCTGCTTCTCCCTCTGCCTGTGTCTCTGCCTCTCTCTCTCTCTGTGACTATCATAAATAAATAAATTTAAAAAAAATAAAATATATATATATAAAATAAATAAATAAATCTTAAAAAAAAAAAATCTGTCACCAGTTAACAAATTTTCTTTTTCTTGCGATGAGAATTTTTAAGATGGCTTAGCAACTTTCAAATGTGCAATACAGTATTCTTAATGCTAGTCACCACGTTGTACATTATATTCTTATGGCTTATTTATTGTAGACCTGGAAGTCTTACAATTGACCTCCTTCATGCCTGGCTCCTATACTTGTCTCTTTTATGAAGGCAAGATTCATTCAAGCTAGATAAAATAATCCATTATTCCACATAACTGGTCTCAGATAAACCGAGAAATATCACAATACCTAAAAGTGAGCAAGTGAAATGAGGGTACTTTGGCAGCTCTCTGTGTGAGGGAGGGAGGCCCCCACTTTTCCCTTGGGATGTGCCGTGACATGTGACAGTTCAGCACTTAACAAGGGGAGGGTGTGATGTCAATTTGCAACATGCCATCTGTAAAATGGTACTAGCGGTTGTGCCTCCTTGCTAGGGCTATTGTGGAAGGCAATAAAATAATGCATGTACTGCCTGGCACCCTGTTAAATAACACTGTGCTTTCACTGGGCTGAGTGCTATAGAAGCATGGTGTCCTAACCTAACCTGCTGTCCTCCTGGAGATTAGGTATTCAGATTCAAGCAGACACCCTGAGGATGGAATTGGCTTATTGGAGATTTTTCTCTGCGAGCCTTTTTTTTTTTTTTTTTTTTGATGATTTTATGTGTTTATTTGAGAGACAGAGACAGCACAAGCAGGGTGAGGGGCAGAGAGAAAAGGGTAAGCAGACTCCCTGCTGAGCTGGGAGCCCCACTCAGGGCTAGATCCCAAGACGCTGAGATCGTGACCTCAGCCTAAGTCAGATGCTTAACTGAGACACCCCATAAGATTTTACTTTTAAGCAATCTACACCTAATATGGGGCTCAAACTCACAACCCCAAGATCGAGAGTGTCACTTGCTCTATTGATCAAGTAGCCAGGCACACCTCTGCAAACCTTCTTTCTTTCTTTTTTTTTTTAAAGACAAACCCAATTCTTTTTTTTTTTTCTTTAGATTTTATTTATTTATTCATGATAGAGAGAGAGAGAGAGAGAATGGCAGAGACAGGCAGGGGGAGAAGCAGGCTCCATGCAGGGAGTCCGATGCCAGACTCGATCCCGAGACTGCAGGATCACGCCCTGGGCCAAAGACAGGGGCTAAACTGCTGAGCCACCCAGGGATCCCCATGCAAACCTAATATGTAAAGTGACAGTGAAAACAGTACACCCCTGGAGGCTTTTTCTTTTGCCATTCGAAGGTTGTGTTCAGTGCCTTTGCAGCCTTATGTGAAGGGGTAACACAGGTCACTTTTCATAAAAACTCTAATAATCTTGTTTCCTGCATCAGGAACAGTACCGAAACATATCCACAAACATCTCCTAGGACAGGAAGGAGAGCACAGACCCTGTTTGGATCAAGCCCACTGCCTAAGCCTGAATGATGACTGCGGAGTCGAGGGAAGCCACAGGCCTGTCCCCCCAGGCTGCCCCGGAGAAGGACGGGATTGTGATCGTGAAGGTAGAGGAGGAAGACGAGGAAGACCATATGTGGGGGCAGGATTCCAGCCTACAGGAGACACCTCCTCCTGACCCAGAGATTTTCCGCCAGCGTTTCAGGCACTTCTGTTACCAGAACACTTTTGGGCCTCGAGAGGCTCTGAGTAGACTGAAAGAACTCTGTCACCAGTGGCTACGACCAGAGATCAACACCAAGGAGCAGATCCTGGAGCTGCTGGTACTGGAGCAGTTCCTTTCCATCCTGCCCAAGGAGCTCCAAGTCTGGCTGCAGGAATACCGTCCCGATAGTGGGGAGGAGGCTGTGACCCTTCTAGAAGATTTGGAGCTTGATTTATCAGGACAGCAGGTAAGAAGAAGTGTGAAACCTATTGTGTGTAAGCATCACATGGGCTTTAAGCCTGGAGCAAACAGCAAGTTACAATTTAGAGCTGGCACCAGTAGTATTTATACTGGTTACTCTTTCTGCTCTGCTCAGATTCTAAAAGGCGTTCTGGACTCCTTCCCCTACATCCACTGGTCTACTTACCATCTTTTTGTTTGTTTAAAGTCCAATTGAAAAAATGATTTACCTGCAAGCCCACTCTATTTGTCCTCAGGTCCCAGGTCAAGTTCATGGACCTGAGATGCTCGCAAGGGGGATGGTGCCTCTGGATCCAGTGCAGGAGTCCTCGAGCTTTGACCTTCATCATGAGGCCACCCAGTCCCATTTCAAGCATTCATCTCGGAAACCTCGTCTCTTACAGTCACGCGGTAAGAAGCAAAGTTTCATGTGGGGAAAAGCAAACTATTCAAGATGGGAGTGCACTCTCTGTGTTGCTGAGGGTCTGTAATTAAAAAAAAGAAAGAAAAAAAAAGCATGCTTCTTTTTTATCATTACACACTACTGTCATTATTAATTAAATATTGTGGAAAATCTAACTTATAGGCCAACCTCAGGAGTTGATGTTACTGAGAAGGTAAATGAAATTAATTTGGGAGGACATTACATTATTCTTGGAATTGTTAGCATTTTGGATGTGCAGCAGATTTTATTTATTTATTTTTTTTACAGGAAAGTACTAGGAAGAAGTTATATATTTCCAGCCTGGGTTTTGAAACACTCTGGTTAATGTCATAAATTGCCTTTAAAAAAGGATCATTTTTAAAATTTATTTTATTTAAAATGTATAAAAGTATTGTATAACCTTTTTTTTCTAGTTTTCAGAAATTTCAAACAGTGGGAAAAGGATGGAAAAAAATTTTTTTTTATTTGAGAAACGGGAAAAATCATTTCAGGGTCATCTACATAAAAGTCCGTTTAATTTTTTTTCCTTTGAGGTAAATATTAACAATATCTTTAATCCAATTTAAAAATCAAAGTAGGTGCATAGAATATCATTAAAAACAACATATTAAAAGTCCAGTTGTTGAAGAAGAGTTGATAAAGGCACGTTTCTTAACCAATGTGTTAATTTGTGATGACATTTAAGGCCAGGAATATTAGAGCTTCAGAAAACATTCTCTTCCATGCATTCTGGAGGAATCTGCAAATCAGTGCATCCACTACTGTCCATCCAGTCCCAATCATCTCCTATGCAGGGCTTGTGAGGTCTCTCCACACTCCCTCCACAAGGGGGAAATCAGAAAATTGAAGAGGATATTTTTAGTTTTAAGTGCCAGATTAGAGTTTCCCTTTGCCAGAGTAGCAGTTTTAGAGACCCTGTCACAAACAGTTGATACTTGTAAATAGTTCTCCTTGGAATTCAGCTGTATGCTTTTATTCTCAGATCCCTCTTGGCACTACTCCTTTTCCAGAGTCTTTCCTAGTTCTTGGAAGTTTAAAATGCTGGATACTTGATCTTTTTGTACATTTTGCTTTAGCTTATAACTGTATGGTCTGAAATAGTTACACATGGTTTAGTAATTCAGTTTCAAATTCATTGCTCTTATTCTTTGCAGCTAGGGCAACATCGTCTGTTTATCTAGCAACATTTCCAAATCTAATATTACTTGGCAAGGGAAGATTTTAATTTTGTGGTTTAAAAACTTGTATAGTTGTTCTTACATATTGCAGTTTGTGTGATCGTGTGATAGAGGTCTTATGTTAGATCAGGTGTCAACCCATACTTCTGTGTACTAGTAAATGTCTTGGTGATATTTGAACCTTGTATACATCTTCTCAAAAAAACTGGCTAAGTGAGGGAGAAAACGGGAAGCATAAAAAATGGCCAGAAAAGACCCCCTTTGTACCTTGCGTTACAAGATATTACTCCTAAACGTTGTTAACGTTTGTATTTTCCACAACTAAATGAGATTGTGATGCTCTGGTACTATTCCTTGAACTGGAGAAAATTCAATTGTGAGCCAAACTTGAATCATGGACTGAAAGTTACCTACTTCCATAGCTGAGAATAAGAAGCCGGGTTGGCTCTGCCATTCTTAGCTGTGTGCTATTAGGCAAGTCATTTACTCTCTTGGGATTTGGTTTCCCCCTCTTTAAAGAGATTGAACCAGGTGATTTTTAAGACCTTTTTTATGACTCCTTGTGACTCCTGCCTAAACGTCTCGGGAAAGCAGAGATCGTTACTTTTCCTTCGTTAGATTCTCTGTAGTTACCTATAGTTATTCTATAGTTAAACACTGAATATCAAACACACAGGTGCAGGAAAGAGAGTGCCCTGGGGTCCTTCTTGGACGGGGGTTCCAGAGCAGAGCTGATTTTACTCATAGCTCCTTTCTCCTCCCTCAGCTCTCCCTGCCACACACGTTCCTGCCCCTCATCACGAGGGGAGTCCCAGAGACCAAGCGATGGCATCTGCACTATTCACGGCAGATTCCCAGGTGAGCTGTGGGCCCCTCTGCCCTCCTGAGACCCTGGCTGCCTCTCTTCCTGGAGCTCTTTTAGCTCTCTCCACCCAGGACGCAGTTTTGATGCCCCTCCCCACAGAGTAGCCCCACTCCCACCCTCCGCATCCGCCAGAGCCAGAGCCTGGCATGGTCACCTATTCTTTCCAACTCTATCCCTGACTCCAGGTTTGGGTGATGGGATTGTCCCTAAGCTTTGGGGGAACTGAGTGTGGGGATCTCATATTATTTCAGGCAATGGTGAAGATTGAGGACATGGCCGTGTCCCTCATCCTGGAGGAATGGGGATGTCAGAACCTGGCTCGGAAGAATCTCAATAGGGACAACAGGCAGGAGAATTATGGGAACGTGTTTTCCCAGGGTAAGACTGATGCAGCATCATTGTCTAAGATTGTTTTGTGGTGGGTGTTTTTTTTTTTTTTGGTTTTTTTTTGTTGTTGTTGTTGTTGTTGTTGTTTTTTGGTTAGTTGTGGGATCTCTGATGTGTTCGGTTGAGAGTTGACAAGGATTGAAAGACTACTGAGCCCCCTCTCTTCAGGCCAGGTAGAGGAAGGAGCCCATTTGTGTTCATTTAACCCCCAGCACCTGATACTGTGATTCCCTGATTCCAAGTGGATTTTTTAACTTTATGTAGTTTTTGCTATTTGAAATCAGAAGTCCTCTCATGTTCTGAGTTCTCACCTCTTGAACCACTTTGATACTTAAGATTCTTCTCCAGCCTCTGTGGGCTGTAATGTAGGTGCCTCTGTCAAGGGGATGGAATCTGTTTTTCTTATTATAAAGGTCCAGGTGAGACCTAATCATCAATCTGATCCTAACCCAGGACTGCATTCCTGGACTTACTAGGCATCCTTCCATGGGCTTTCTGCCATCTTCCATCCTGGGAGTGCTGCTCCACAATAACTTTGTGTAATTCATGGCTTGTGCCTCCCTTACAATTAGGATTACCTGTTTCCGACTACAGTGGTGCTCTTCTATGGAGAGGTCTGCTTCCATAGAGTAGCAGTGCAGTTAAGAACAAAAACAAGCTCTAAGAGGCATCAGCCAGTTCAGACAAGGTGACACAATTGACAAACATTCCCATTTGTCCTCTTCCCTCAATCCCTGGAAGACAGTCCTGCAAAGCAGTTCTCACATAGTTGTGTCATGGGAAGTCCACAGTGAGACTTCTGCCTGGGGAGGGCAGAAGGTAGGTGGGTGAAGGGAACTGAAGAAAGAATATTCCTGAAGAAGCTTCAGCTTTTATTTTGAACCGTAGACCTAACTGGGTGAGTGTTTCTTGGTATTTGCTCTTTGGACCACGGTCTGAAAATTAAGCCAAGTAACTGATCTGTGTTTATGAGCTAAGTATTACCTACCCCAGGATAACTTCAAAAAGCAAACAAAAATCAGATACAGTCTGGGAACTATCCCAATTACCAAGGACTTTGGATTGGAATTCAAAAGAAGTGGACCAATTTCCTCTTCCTTAGGAAGGGTCGGTATTTATGCGATTTCATCACTAAAGCCAGGGCTTAGATACTTTTCTTTCTGTGGTTGCATTCAGGGGCCTCTTTGGGATAGCGCAAACCCCCCTTGGAAAGGGTGCTTAAGGCCAAATAAATAATAGGGTTGCAACATCTTGGGTTTTTTCCCAGATGAATGTAAACATCTATAAAATAGTGCATGTTCATTGAACAATTTTCACTCTCTACTTAAAAATAATGATGCACAGACTCTAGCAGATTGTAATAAAGATATATTCCAATGTTTTCATGTGCTGGTTGCCAAATGAGAGGATCATCTTTGCATTCGTAATTTTTTTTTTTTTAACATCATCTCCTTTGTGGAACATGTCCAGGATTGTTTTCAGTGTCTTTTCTGTTCTTGGGTATTCTCAGTGGTCTGTCAGTGAAGGTTTTAGTTATGTTTACTAATGCCCCAACCAACTTCTTTGCCCTCACCCCGGATACTTGAGCACTGTCAGCTCCGGGCTGCTCTTACTGGAGGAGAAAATCTCATGTATCTGAAGATCTGTCTACCTGCCAAGTCCAGAGCTCTTGTGTTGTCCGTTAACCATGGACTTGTTAAAAATCTCACAGAATTGAAGTATTCACTCTTCCTTTATTAACTGTTTACATGCCTTCCTTTGTGGGCTGGTACCCTTACTGTTTCTAGGCAAGACCTGTCCATTTTCTTCATTCAAACTCATGCTTAATATTAGAAATGGAACATGGATTTTTTTAAATGTCTATTCCTCCATATTAATTATTGGGTGACCAAATTGTAGAACTGTGAATTGTGACCCCCTTAACGTTCCTTCATTCTTCATCCCTCATCCCTTCCATCCCTAACCAGTTCTGCTTCCTCTGCTCTGTCCTCCCCCTTGCCCCCCCAGTGGAGCTGTCCTCTACTCGGCCCACCCTCTCCTTCCCCAGCTCAACTCCCTGTTGTCCCCATTCTTTCCCTCTGTCCTCTGATTTTATCTCAATTAATCCTGTGAGGTCAGTTTGCAGGCATGTAGAAGCTTCCAGGAAAACAGTGTCACTTGATTAACCCACATATTCAAAAGAAAATGGTGGCATTTTTATTTTCTATTGTGTCAGGTTGTGAAAACAGGAATGAGAATGAGGAGTCAACCTCAAAGGCTGAAATCGCAGAAGACTCAGCGCCACGTGGGGAGATGACAGGAAGATTCCAAAAAGATTTTGGAGAAAAACGTGAACAGCAGAGCAGAACAGTAGAGAGGCAGCAGAGAAACCCTGAGGAAAAAACCGGAAGAGAAAAAAGAGATTCGGGGCCAGCTACAACCAAGGAAAAAAAGCCCGCCACAGGAGAGAGAGGCCCAAGGGAGAAGGGCAAAGGTTTGGGAAGAAGCTTCAGCCTGAGTTCAAACTTTAACACCCCTGAAGAAGCTCCGACGGGAGCAAAGTCCCATAGATGTGATGAATGTGGTAAATGCTTCACAAGGAGCTCAAGCCTTATTCGCCATAAAATCATCCACACTGGAGAAAAGCCCTATGAATGTAGCGAGTGTGGGAAAGCCTTCAGTCTTAACTCCAACCTGGTCCTGCATCAGAGAATCCACACAGGAGAGAAACCTCACGAATGTAATGAGTGTGGCAAAGCCTTCAGTCACAGTTCAAATCTCATTCTCCATCAGCGGATCCACTCTGGAGAGAAACCCTATGAATGTAATGAGTGTGGGAAGGCCTTCAGCCAGAGCTCAGACCTGACAAAACATCAGAGGATCCACACAGGGGAGAAACCCTATGAATGTAGTGAATGCGGAAAAGCTTTCAACCGAAACTCATATCTTATTTTGCATCGGAGAATCCACACCCGAGAAAAGCCCTATAAGTGCACTAAGTGTGGTAAGGCCTTCACCCGGAGCTCGACCCTCACTCTGCATCACAGGATCCATACCAGAGAACGAGCCTCTGAGTACAGCCCTGCCTCCCTTGATGCATTTGGTGCATTCCTGAAAAGCTGTGTGTAGAGCAAGAATTTGTCAGCTAGCCATTTCCTCCTTTTGTTTCCAAAATTACTTCAGAGATATGTGTGCCCACGGAGGGGAAAAAAAAGAGGGCCTTAACAGATTCAAAGGAAAAAAATCACACTTCAGGATCCTTGTAGTTCCATCAGCAGCGTTCCGCCTTTGCATTGTCTGTGGGCATGTAATCCTTCCACACGGCCCCTGCAGGGAAAAGCTAGTCATATGGAGAATCCACACGATATTTCCATGCAAGATAAAAGCACACATAATGTCAAATGTCAAGCTTTTCAGTAATGAGGATACCTATTAAGGCGCTCTCAGACTCAGCAACCACAATATAGGATTGAAAGATTAAGATTGGCTCTGCAAAAGTGATACTGGGGTTTAAAGCTGCTTGCCACAAACAAGCCCTACTTGGCCAACAACTTGTTATACCTTATTTCTCAAAAACAAGGAACAGTTAAACTGCATTGGGACTTGCTGCTCAAACTAGTTATATATATGATAAGTTATATATATGATCACTGGTAGCCTGCCAAAGCTATAGAAATCTAGGACTGTGCTGATGGGTATCAAACCAAAGATTTCTAGCTCTTCCTGAAAGAGGGTATGTGCACCAGTCTACAGTTCCAAAGGACGCAACAAATGTAGATGGTTCTATCCTCATCGCTGAGATAAATTCTACTGAAATGGCAACAATGATTCAAAGCCCTTCTCTCCCTACTCCAAATCCCAAAAGCACTATTCGCACTCTGAAATGCATTTCTCCACAAGTTTTAGCACTTGACTGATTGTAGACTGTCTTTTAATCCTCCATTGTTTCGCGTTTGAAAGTTTTCATCATGGCCCCTCCCTCCCCAAAGAGATGCTTCAATTGTCAAGGGATCTATTTTATCCCAGATAGCACTGGAGACAGTGCTGAACACCTAAGAGGCACTTGTTATACCTGACTTCTGACAGTACTTACACGCTTATGATAAAACCCTGTGTGAATCATGAGTACCAGAAGTAGGTAGCCTGGCCCAGCTTTTGAAGAGGACCTTTGGAGTCCAAGTCATGCTAACAGCTCTAGGGTCTGATGCTCTTTTTATCCTGACTATAAAAGAAAGGCACTGGCTCGCTGCCTGCATAGACTCTTCCTAGACACAGATTTGTGAGTAAATACCATGGAATGTCAGAAACAACTCTCTCGTCATTATCTTAAGAAAAATAGGAATATTTACTAAGGCCGTGTCTTGACCTCTTTCTGGGGCAAAAGATCTTCGCCAGAATTCTCTTCAGTTAGCTGAAGGACAACATGATCATTTAGGCACTTTCTGAATCACTTATAACTAAAAGTACAGCACAGATGTGATTTTTGTTGCATTTCAAAAAAAGGAAAGTTGTAAAGGGCATTTTCCCCCCACACTTTCCAGAAACTTGATAAAGGCATTTGATACCATTAGCTGGCAGTTACCCAACATGTTTGTTGCTCTGAGAAGTTCACCAACAAGCTGAGATGTGACTGTATCATGGTTGAACTGTACAATTTTTTCTGTTTCTCATCCCCTGAAGACTGAGGGGAGGCTATGAAACGGATCTTTTCCATCGAAGCAATCGACAGCCTAGAAGCTAATGACAGATGGTTTTCAGATACACACATGGGAGACCCAGCTATCATGGGCAACATAGGCAGTCCTTAGGGACTTGGGTAGAGAGGTCTTTGTTCATGAGAGCATGCAAATGATGGTGGACAGCCCTGCAGAAACTTAGAAAGAGACCCAAAGACTCTCCCCCTAATGGGAGAACCCCACATGAGTTTTTCCATCAAGAAACAACTAAAACTATCCTTCATCAGTTGTTTGCTGACTGACAGCTTAAGCCTACAAGACAGTATGGCTTTATGGGGAACCAGTGAGGTGGGGGCAGCTGTGGCTTCAGTTCCAGACCAAACAAATTCTGTGCAGCAGTGATTCTTTGGCCTCTCTTTCTAACTGGGACCAACTACAACTCTCCTGGAGCTTCCAAGCCGTTCCATCAGTGTTGGCCTGCAGAAACTTAAAGGAGGCCCATTGGTGACCAGGATATTTCCATCCATCCAGTTTAAGAATGACAGAGGAGATATTCAAGAAGAGTATATATACCTAAGTAGCTTTTTTATACTAAATGAAAGTAGAAGTGCTTTTTTAATGTTTTCTTCAAAAAGCCACAATGGAGGCTTCACACAAAATTGCTGGTGCTTGTCAGCAGAGACTTGCCCCTGGGAAGCCCTGGGAGCCCTGGGGCACTTGGCCCAGGCACAGATCAACGCACCAACTGTTCTGAAGAGGCAATGAACTTTGGTTGGTTCCACATTCACCTTTCTTTAGCCACAATCACATGCTGACAATGCAGCCACCATTTGCGTTTTTTGAAAAGGAAAGTTCATTGCAACCTGCGCTTTGCATCTTTGTCCCACGTTGACCATGGGATGGTCACAGTGGTTGCCTTCAGATCTTTAGCAGACGCATTTCTTCAAGCAGCCATTTGAAAATGTGTTTTCTGAAGAAAAGAGGCTATGACTGTTGATTAAAACCATTCACGTCGTGTCCATTTATCGGCTGCCCAGTGCAGAGTGTAATTGGGTCATGGTCAGAAAGGCTTATTACCACAGCTCATTAGTGTCTGGACATTCAGAAGTTCTTGACCAGCTGAAGCCTTTAAGTTGAGTACTCTGTAGTTAACCATTAGCATGCTAGTTGACCTAATGGAAGTTTTTTAAGGGTTTTTAGGAATATACCTTAAATATACCTGCCAAGAAGAGAAGTAAAATTCTTCAGATTGTGGGGAATTTGTTTCTGCTCTGGCCTGGCAGGCAAGGCTACAGCCTGAGAATCAGAGGCATCTGTGAGGCATCTTTGATATGTAAGACACTTAGTATTCTATTAAAGACATAAAAGTGAAACTGCTAAATATGTACAGAGAGCTCGCCATGTCTGACATGTGTGACAATTGACATCTTACATACATCAGAGAATTCATTCCAGAAAGGAACCTCATGAATGCGATAAATATGGCAAAGCCTTCCATCACATCTCAGCCCTTAGCATCAGAAAGCTCACACTGTAAATAAACTTTATTAATATTGTATGTGAGGAAAACTTTCATGTAGACCACTCATTGCTTTGGACAGAAAATGAATTCCGTCAGTGTGTTCCAATCATGTAATGAATTTCAGAAACACTGCAGAGGAAGCTCAATCTTAACTCCAGAGGATCCACAAAAGAAGGGGAAAATGTGGGGAAATGCTAAAAAGAAGGCAAAAATTGTTCCTGCTCGGTAACTTCTATATATTTTGTAAGACCACAACATCAGTGTCCCATGTTTGTACCTCTACCCCAGGTTGTCGTTCTGTATATTCCCTATAAAAAATGTATTTTAATCTATTTGACAGAACACATACTCCAAAAGAGCAAAGTTTTGGAATGAGTAGTTAAAGAAGTTGATGTGGGTATAGACAAAAAGTCAGTTTACAGTGCTGAGGAGCAGGGGAAATGAGAGAAAACCTTCATAGTTGGCTTACCAAGTCAGGAGAGGAGATTAGGAGAGAGAGGTTAATAGGACTCTAAAATGGAACCGTTTCTAGAAACATTTGCATCTTCCTGAACGTTTTCAAAGCCAGAAAGTGGACCCTTACCTGCCATGCCAAGAAAATAGGTCTGAGCTTGTAGTGGTGGGGCGAGAGAGGGCCATCTACATGAATTGAGAGTTGGTGAGGTGCCCTGGAGAAGCCAGCGGGACCACTTAACCTGGTGACCAGATTGTGGAAACCAGTCCTGCTTCCCCCACTAACTCTGATCTTCATGCTTAGGAAATTTGGGATAGCAAAGCACCATGATGGACCCTTTCCTTGAAAATAGGCACAGATGCATCCAGTTTCTTACACAGCAGTAAGTTTTTCTAATACGGCTGGAGAACCGTTTTTGCAGCATTCCCTTTGACTGTGCTCCTGTGTACCTTCCCTGCCCCGCACTCACTTCCTGGGATTGTTCTTTCCCTGCCATTGGAAGGCTTGTGAAGATTCATAGTTGTGAAGGAATTTTTTTCCTCCTTTTTATCCTAGAGTTGATCACCTTTTATTCTGGGGTCTGGTCACCCTGAAGTCCTCATCCTGAAGCTAGCTAACCAGGTTTATCCTACCATCCTCATGGAAGATTTGTTATGTGAATTGGAGTAACAGTATTAAAATGTAGTCAAATGGTGGCAGCAATACTTGCCAGAGGAGCTATATTTTTGTGAGTCCCACTCTGAGCAACTTCTGAGAAATATTTATGAAGGGGCTGGGTTCCCCACTTGGGAAACCAAATGAAGGTCTGCAGGTTGCAAAGTGAAATGTAGAATCAGAGAAGAGGAATTTAAGTGGTATAAATAGATCTTTTCGTAGAAGTTAGAGTACATTTTTATTTCAACTACTACTGGAGGATTCAATAAAAAACATTATTTGAAAAGTTTTCCTAACATAGGTTTAGGTTTTGTTTTTAGAATGGACACACTACTGTACATTTAAAAGCAGTTACTTATTTTGCTACTCAGATTAATTTTTTATTCTATCTGAAGATGAAAGTATCTGTTTTACTTTTCAAAGCTTTGTAAAACAAACCTGAAGTTATAGGGAGGCTAAGCCATCTCCGATTCTGCAGGTCAAACAAAAGTTGGGGAAATATTTTGGACATCTTATCTGACAGAATGTCTTAATGTGAGAATTTCATTTCACATTGTCTGGTTCTGTTTAACAGTGGATACCATAAACTTCATGTTTTTCTCTTTATCCTGAAACAGTGGAAGTTAAGGAGAGGCACTAGGTTGACTTCTAAACAATATTATTTTAACAGCTTAAAAAAAAAAGTCGTTAAGATTTCTCCCCTCCATTTAGTTAAAGAATCATGGCTCACTTCAAGTTACACAGAAATTATTAGCAAAGCTAATTGGTCCTAAAGTTAAACTTTTTCCCTTTAGCAAGCACTCATTAAGCAGTGAGGCTAAATGTTTTAAGATAGTAAGAAAAAAATGAGACCTGTGAGTGATTGAAAGGTGGCATAAAAACTCGGATTTTCATTCCAGTTTCAGATTTGGGTTTTAAAGTTCCTTCAGTCCAGGGAAGGGACTAGGCAGCTGCAAATTGCCCCG
Source organism: Canis lupus dingo (assembly GCF_003254725.2). NCBI lineage: Eukaryota > Metazoa > Chordata > Mammalia > Carnivora > Canidae > Canis > Canis lupus. The sequence continues at coordinate 9,330,802 of NC_064248.1, read as the reverse complement.
ACTCAGGTGTGTTGGTCAGTGCTCACTTGTTTTTCCCCTCACCTCAACCTCTGAACAGTTTAGGTAAGGTTTCTTTCTGCCCTAGCAAGGACAAAGCATGTTAGGCTTAGAGCTGCTTCTGCTAGTAGCAGGGGTTCTTCTGTGAAAACAAATAGATGGGGGTGGGGGGGAAGGCAGCAGATGGTGGTTGTGCAGGAAAATCTTGATCTAAAAATAATAAGAGTTTAAGGGTAAGAGGGGGGGCACTGCAAGCAAAATCAGCAATTATTTTAAAATGAACATGTATTTTTATTAACTTGTAGTTAAATATAGATTATTACAACCAGGTCAACATGATAAGCCTAAATCTATATAGAGAGCTAACTCAGGCAATGTCTTGTTTATCTGTAGACTGGATAAGACAAACCTTTCCTGTTTTGTCAGTCCCTAGTTCCTTAGATTAGAATAAATTAGACCAAAAGAAGAAACTTGTCTTTGTATACCCGCAGAATTAAGTTATTGTTATTGAAACCTGGCCTTTCATTTCACTAGTCTTAGAAGAGTCCAGATGCTTAGTAGATGTTCAATAAGTGATTTTTAAATTGAATTTGTTCATTTCAAATCCTCATTAACCTTTCTAGGAAGGCTTCTTTGAATAAATAATGGAATCTTAAAGGAAAAGTGGGGTTTTTTTAAAGCTAAGGAACTCCTCTCTTGGAAATAATGTGAAAACTTGATGGAGGACTAAAATTTCCATGAGAAATGGCAGCCAAATAACAGTTACATGCATTTGTAGTCAATGGTCAATTTTAGGAGGCCGGTGATGTCTGACAAATGTTAGAGCAGATGGGGAAGGAAATTGTGGGGAATTGTAATAAATATCTCTATGTCGTTTCTCTTCTGGGTCATGGTAAAACAATAAATTATCACCTCTAGGTGGCAATGTTGGCGGTGTTTGTTTTTTCTCATTCTTGGTTGTATAAATACACACGTTGTGGATGAGGCAAAAAAGTAGAACGTCAAAGTTAAAAACTCAAACTGCGTCCTACATGCCATCTTCACCCAGATGAATGTGCCCTTCTTCACAGCAGCTTTGAGTTCTGGGTAGCTTCCCAGAAGGAGGACAACCAGATGAAAAACCGTGGAGTACAGTAGCTTTCAGTGATCCCCCAAAACATGATTTTCTGTAAGATAGAACCATTAAAGTACAACCTTTGACAGATTTATGAAACTCAGGAAAAAAGAAACCTCCAGGGATCCCTGGGTGGCGCAGCGGTTTGGCGCCTGCCTTTGGCCCAGGGTGCAATCCTGGAGACCCAGGATCGAATCCCACGTCGGGCTCCCGGTGCATGGAGCCTGCTTCTCCCTCTGCCTATGTCTCTGCCTCTCTCTCTCTCTCTCTCTCTCTCTCTCTCTCTGTGACTATCATAAATAAATAAAAATTAAAAAAAAAAAAAAAAAGAAACCTCCTAACGGTGCAACATGTGATCTGATGGTTCAAACTTCACACTGTGACCTCTCACCCAATAACCTGGTTTTGTTGCATAATATAATGAAGCAAACTCCACTTGATTTTTTTTTTTACTTTGTCTTGTTTAAATAATTGATTTATTCACCCTGTTTAGAAACCAGAATTGAGACACCAAGTGTTCTATCTGCTTTGGTTTCAGGGTCCTTAAGGAATACTAACTCCTGCCCTGCTTGCTTTCCAGGGCACTAGTTGAATAAATAAGTTTTTTTTTTTTTTTTGTTTTGTTTTTTTAAACTTACATGAAGTAAGTAACAGGTGGTACATGTGAGAAAAAGAAAAATATTTTTCTGCATTGATCATAATGAAATCCCGATTCAAGAGAAGTTTCACCTTTTCCTGCCACCACCCCCCCAGCCCCAAGAGCAGAACCTGAAGTGAGGGCTTGTGTGCTTGTGATTATTTTAGGAAGTGATTCCAGAGAATCAAAATGAGGGACAGTATAGGCAGAAATGGGGAAAGATCCAATATGTTACTGAACTTGGTTATTGCTTTGGAGGATAGGCTCTGAGGCAGATTCCAGCCCTGAGCTGGTAATACCAGCCTTGGCCAGAAGTAACTAGAACCTTACAGCAACCTGAAGGGCAGAGAGGAGCCACAAGAGTCAAGGGTCAGGGTTTCTTCCAGAGAGCTTCCCTCTTCACTCAGTGCTGTCCAGGTCAAACCTGGTGGCTGCCTCCACTACCTCTATTCCTGGGTCTTTGTCACAGCTGCCAAATGGAAACGTGCAGATATGGCCTTCTCCCCTTGCCCCGCTGGACAAGTCCTTTCGCTTCCGTAGTCTTGGGTTCCCAGTTCGAGTGTCTCCTACTCTCCAAACCCCCATGCTAATCATGGCTTCATGTCACTGTCAGCTGCCCATCAGTGTTCTTCCCCAGGGGCCAGAGGCCACTGGGACATGCTTCACTGTCTGGTCCCTCCTGCTCCCTCAAGCCCCTGGCCTTGCTCTCTGGTGCCTCCATGTTCCTCCTCACCCTGCAACACCTGTTCTATGTTCCAATAAGCACATGCCAGTAGATTAAGGAACAAAACAATCTTTGATTTGACTTTGTCCTTTCCTTTTGGCTAACAAATTCCCCAACCAACTGGACCATGACCACTTCCCATGTCTGCTGCACGTCTCCCTGTTAAAGCTCCTGGAGTTTAACTCTTCTCTCAACTGCTTAAATGGTGCCACAAAAGATGACCAGTGTTCTTGACAGCATTTTCTCTTGTCTTCCTTCTCCCTTTTTTTAAAAAATTTTTTATGATTTATTTATGATAGTCACACACAGAGAGAGAGAGGCAGAGATATAGGCGGAGGGAGAAGCAGGCTCCATGTACCGGGAGCCCGACGTGGGATTCAATCCCGGGTCTCCAGGATTGCGCCCTGGGCCAAAGGCAGGCACTAAACCGCTGCGCCACCCAGGGATCCCTCCTCCCTTTTTTAGAACATTTGGCCATTTCTTTGAAACTCTTGGCAGTGGCTTGTATTAGGCTGCCCTTTTATTCATGAATAATAACCATGAATTTTCTCTTAATCCACACATCAACTTTGCAAAGACTATTGCCTCATTTTACAAGTGTGGAAACGGGCCCAGAAAGTGAGGCGGCTCACCTAACAAGTGGCAGAGTTGGATTTTATTGTTTTTAGTTTTTAAGGGTTTTTATTATTTTTAAGTAATCTCTACACCCATTGTGGGGCTTGAATTCACAACCCCGATATCAAGAGTCACACGCTCCACGGACTCAGGCGCTCCCAGAGCTGGATTTTAAAACCAAGTGTGTGACTCTAGTGCTACTTCAATGTCCCTTGTTCTCCTCTATGAGCTCAATTCTCCATCCTTGATAAGTCACTTACATGATCCCACAACTATGCTTATGGAGCAGCCTAGTGCAATGGTTAACCGTCCGAGGGCATCAGATGGAACCAGTTTGCCTAGTATCGAATCCTTCATCCACCACCAACCTGCTGTGTCTTAGTTACATGTAAAGCATGCACACCTAAGTGTGCGAAAAATACTACCTGTTATTGCTTTCTCCAGGGCCCCCTCGATCTTTCCTGAATGTTTGTTTACCCCTCATAAAGTCTCACTTTTTTTTTAAAGATTTTATTTATTTATTCATGAGAGACAAGAGACAGGCAGAGGGAGAAGCAGGCTCCATGCAGGGAGCCCGATGTGGGACTTGATCCTGGACCCTGGGATCACGCCCTGAGCCAAAGGCAGATGCTCAACCACTGAGCCACCCAGGTGTCCCAAAGTCACTTTTTTAAGCGAAACGTGCTGCCATGTTCTCCATCCCACAAGTCCCTAAAATACACATAACCTTGAAATTAGGTCTTTGTGAAACTGGGGAACCTGGCTCTGGGCACCGTTTCAGTCCCAAATGTTAGGTACAAAATTTCACAGTCTCTGGGGTTTTCTTAAGTTACCCCTCTCCTTCAGATTCAGATTCACATGCCTTTGCAATCCCAAATCCTCCAAGGAGCCAGATTACCCCTGGAATAAGAGAGATTGCTGACAGGCTTAAGGAGCCTTGCTCGTCCCAAACAACCCATGTCCCTCTGCTACTTGTCACCACTGCCCCCAAGTCTAAAGCATGGCCTCCACTCTCTTCTTTGAACCTAGGAGGTGGTAGTCTGACTCTTCCCTACCTGGCTTATCGTCATCACGTGCCCTACATTTGGTTCTGGATTCCACATCTTAGAAGAGAAACAGTCCATGTGCAGGATAATAAAAGCAAAACCACCACATATGTCCAATAAAGTGTTTTCCTTGGGGAAGAGAAAACCCACTGGGAACTTGGCCTCTGCACCAAATATCTAAGGAAGGATTCCATTTGTTCCACATGACTCCAAGACACAGAGCCAAAGATCCTTTTCAACAAACATTATTGTCCAGCCATGTGCTAAGAATAAGAAAAGGAAAGCAGTAACAGCAATGGGTCAGGCAGATAAGCGAAGTCGCTCTACCTCACTGCACCAGCACTTGGACAAATTAGAAAAAAGCACCCCATCCTCAAGGCACTAGACTGCCTTCTGTTGACAAGTTGGGATAAGCATACAATTCATCAATCACTCCCTGTAATAAGGCAAATGTTGGCCCCTGGGGTGGAGCAGGACACAAGCTGCAGGACCAGGAGTAGCACTTTGTGGAAGCCATTGGAAGCAGAAAGAACCTTGATGCGGAGCCAGCCAGAGCAGCGTCAATTCAGGCACATCAGGTATGGCTGGGGGACCTCCAGAGGGCCTGCGCAGGAGGAGACTTTGGTTGAGGGAGGGATGCCCTTTGTAATCTTCTATTCTGAGATTTTTATTTATTTTTAAAGATTTATTTATTTGAGAGAGAGTGCACACACGGGAGGAGAGGAGGGGCAGAGGAAATGGGAGAGAGAAAAAATCTCAAGCAGATTCCCCAAAGAGCATGACCGTCATCTAGGGCCTCGAGGTGGGGCTCAACATCAGGACCCTGAGACCATGACAGGAGCCAAAATCAGGAGTCAGACACTTAACTGAGCCACCCAGGTGCCCCTACCCTCTCTTATTAAGAAGGCAAGTGGCTCTCTCCAAAGAGGGCAGAATGGAAAAAAGAATCTGTGATAGGTGGAGCCACATCTATCCTTGGGGGAGGAGACATGGGGAGATAACATTAAACCAGAGAAAAGGTCAGAAATAATATTGTAGCCAAGAGTGTTGAAGATTATGAATCTCTTACTGTTGGTATAGTCCTTTACAGAGCTCATTCACTTTCAAGCGATCCAAATGCTTTAAAGTTGTCAGACAAGGTGGGGCGTCTAGCTGGCTCAGTCAGTAGAGTATGTGAGACTTTTGATCTCAGGGTTGTGAGTTTGAGCTGGGTACAGAAATTTCTTAAAGTTGTCAGAGAAGGTAGTGTTTTGCCCATTTTCCAAATAATCAAGTTGCAGATCTAAATCTCCCAAGGCTCTATTTGCCACAGGGCTCCAGCTGTAAGCTGCAGGGTTGTCTAACTACATCACTCTGCTTTTATTCTCTTCCATTTTCTTTTTTCTTTCTTTTTTTAATATTTTAAGATTTTTATTTATTCATGAGAGACACAGAGAGAGACAGAGATACAGGCAAAGGGAAAGGCAGGCTCCCTGCATGGAGCCCGATGTGGGACTTGATTCCCAGACCCTGGGATCCCACCCTAAGCCAAAGGCAGAAGCTCAACTGCTGAGCGACCCAGGCATCCCTAATATTTTATTTTTTTAAGTAATCTATACACCCAATGTAAGGCTCGAATTTACAGTCCCAAGATCAAGCATTGCACCTGAGCTAGCCAAGTTCCCCCTTTCATTTTCTTCAGCTGAATGTCTTTGCAACTCCCCAACATGCTGTTCATGCAGACTCCTCCTGGGAAATAAAAAGGCAAGTCTTCACAGCTGTGTTGTAATGGGTGCGAAGTTTGCCTAGCCCTGTTCTAGAAGAAATCAAGGTATGATCACCCTCTACTGGCCAAGCGTAGTGACAGCAGCAAAGATAAGCAAGGTGAGAATGAGCAAGATCTAGAAAACCACGATTTGAGGGAGAAACCTGACCACCAGGCTGCTGAAAGGGGAAAGAGGAAGCCAGAGGCTACAGTAATCACTCATAGCTTTTCCCCTTCCAAACTTCTCCCACAAAGAAGAGGAGAACGTTTTTCTCTTTCAAGCCAAATAATCTTTCAAAACAAAAGACAACTGGGTAGTATAGAGAAAGAAAGACGGGGGAATATGGTGGTCATTTAGGAACCGTGGACCCTTCAAAGGCCCTCGGTCAGTTCAGACATTTTACAGTCCAAGATTCAGTATATTTGCTGCCAAGGCAGGGACTTACAGTCCAAGATCCAGCAGCAACTTTCAGACAAGATCGTGGAACTGCTGTAGGTGATCTCTGGGGCATGATAGTTTTTAAATATTTTGAAGGATTGACAAGAACAACTACATTGTGTGAGAGAAAAGGACTGATAAAGACCAGGGTCAATGAGTTGAAATTGTAGGAAAACAGATTTTTGCTGCAATTTATTATTATTATGTATTTTTAAAAATATTTATTTATTTATTTTAGAGAGCAAGTAAGTGAGAGGAGGGTCAGAGGGAAAGGGGGAAACTAGCAGGCTCTGCACTGAGTGTGGAGCCTGACACTGCCGAGTGAATCTCACAATCCTGAAATCACTACCGAGGTGAAACCAAGAGTCAGACTCTTTAACTGATTGAGCCACCCAGGCGCCCCTATTACTTTTTATTTCTAAGTGATCTCTGTACCCAACATGGGGCTTGAACCTACAACCCTGAGATCAGGAGGAGTTCCACGCTCCACCCACTGAGCCAGCCGGGCACCTCAGATTTTTTCTTTAATTTATAGAACTTTCAGTAATTCAAACTCTCTAAAAGGAGGGAGCTATTCTCTAAATCAGTAAGCTCTCTGCCATGTAAGTGGTTAGAAGCAAAGGTTGTCATAGGAATGTCTGTTACAAGAGGTTAGACTGTGGTCAACCAAGATGTGGTCAACCAAGATGACACATTCAGTCACCGTTTGTTGGCCTCTGCTCTATTCTCATTGACCACATCTGCAATTATACCTATCTGCCAAGAACTTTGTGTGTTTTTTATTTTTCCCTTGTGCTTCTTTTCTCTCTCTCTTTCTTTCTTTCTCTCTTTCTTTCTCTTTCTTTCTTTCTTTCTTTCTTTCTTTCTTTCTTTCTTTCTTTCTTTCTTTCTTTCTTTCTTTCTAGCATGAGTGAAAAGGAGAGAGAGAATCTTAATCAGGCTCCATGCTGAGGCTCCACCGCATGACCCTGAGATCAATGACCTGAGCTGAAATCAAGAGTCAGACATTCAACCGACTGAGCAACAAGGTGCCCCTCTTCCTTGTGCTTTTAACAGAATGCCTGGTACATTCTTGGTGTTTGTTGAATGAATTCACTGGAAAAGTATAAGGTTCTTGGAAATCAAAACTGCTCTGCAGAAGAAATGCAGGTGACACATCACGGTGAGCCACCAGGCAAGGTAGCTAACTTTTCCCTTTGCTCTCTTGTGGTTGTACCATGTTGTCATAGTTATATTAATGGAAGAAAAAATAACTCATCCTAAGTTAACTTGCTGTAATATAGGATGATTTGGATAGATAGCATATTGATCTTCCTAACGCTATTTAAAAAAATCTGTTGAGGGGCTCCTGGGTGGCTGAGTCGATTAAGTATCTGTCTTTGGCTCAGGTTATGATCCCAGGGTCCTGGGATCGAGCTCTCTGCTGAGCAGGAAGCCTGCTTCTCCCTCACCCTCTGCTACTTCTGCTTGTGTTTGCTTGCTCTCTCTCTCTCTCTCTCTCTCTGTCAAATAAATACAATCTTTAAAAATAATAATAATAATTTAAAAATAAAAATGTTGAGATATAGTAAGGATACAGGATTGAATTAGAGAATCTGGATTCTACTCTCAGCTCCACTACTAACTAGCTCACTAGTGTGCCTTGGATCTGACTTCTCCAGGCATTGGTTTCTTCATCAGAAAACAAGAGCTTAACCAGGTTATCCTTAAGGTGTATTTTGGCATTAATATTTTCCAGCTCTGGGCCCTTTTGCTTTTTTAAAAAAGATTTTATTTATTTATTTGTTTGTTTAAAGAGAGTGCATAAGCAGGGGGAGGGTCAGAGGGAAAAGGAGAGAGAATCTCAAGCAGATTCCCTGCTGAGTGCAGAGTATGACCCTGAGATCATGACCTGAGCCAAAATCAAGAGTATGATGCTAACTAAGCCATCCAGATGCCCTGTCTTTTCTTTAGAAAGAGCAACAAGCTTGGAATTGGAAGGATTTCCTTCAAGCCCCAACACAGCTCACTGATTGCGTGGCAAGGCAAAGATCCTTTTGACTAAGAGGCTGGGTAGAGCACTACCAAGGCATCAATATACGTGGCTCATGGGATTGTGCAGGTTTCCTGATTTTCCCTAGTGATTCTGTTCCCTTCAACCATCTCTTCTTCCTCCAGTCTAACTCAGAGGCAACAGAGTACCTAAAAACATAGTCTTTGGAGAAAGAGCCAAGTTTGGATCTTGACTTTCCCACAGATCACTTGTATGATACTGGTCACAGCACTTACTTTTCTGAGCTGGTACTTAGAGTTTCCTGATCTGTAAAGCAGAGATTTTATTATTTCACAGGCTAAGTATTCTCAGGACTATATTATTTCATAGGATTAATATCATGAAGATAAATGTATGTAGTACATGGTTTCCAGAGATAGTCATGTTATTTCCCATCCCACATACTCTTTTGTAATGTTACCAAGAAATAGTCTTTTTCTTCTTCCCCTTGAATCTGGCCTAGTGGCCTATTTTAACAATCTAATCATGATGAAATGATGCTGTGTAGCTTCCAAGACTAAGCACTAAATGTAAGTTCTATCTTCACCTATTAAAATACTCCTCTTGGGGAAGCCAGTCATATCATGAGGAAGCCCAAGCAGCCATGCAGACACTCACAGGGAGGAGCACTGAACCCCCAGGCCACCATTCCCACTGAGCTTCCAGTTTGTGGGCCAACACCAACTGCCAGCCATCCCAGCTCCTTAGGTGACACCACAGGAAGCAGGAGAACCCAGCCAAACCACAGAATTGTGAGATAATATGAGAAATGTTGGCTATCTTGTTAAGCCACTACGTTCTGAGGTTTTTTTACGCAGCAATAAAGAAGTAAAACCAAGTGCTTAACAGTACTTTGCTCGTAGTAAGTGCTCTAAGGAGGTATATGGAAGGAATGATAACAGTGAAGGAGTCCTATGAAAGGTTTGGAAGTCAAGGAAAAACTAACAGGAGTATGGGGCAAGCTGTATGAAGGTGTTAAAGGTCATCTACCCCCAAAATGCGCTCTGCAATACTCCTGTCTTCCCCATCCCCAGGGCTCTCCCACCTCTTCGAAACAGCAACAGATGATCCCAGAAGTGGCCATTTTGAGCAACTCTATCAGAAAGTCCTTCGTTATATTGAACTTTTCTAGCATTCCCATTCATTGGTCTTAGTCCTGAATTCCGGGGTCCTATACAACAAATTTCTTTTGGAAATGACAACTCTTGATATATTTGAAAACTTCGACTACTTTCGAAGTCGACTTCAACTACTCCCTCATTCTTCGACTTTGACAACTCCCTCATTCTTCCCTTCTCCTCTCCTACCTAAAGTAAAGAAAAATTCAGGTTTTCTCCAGTGGAATGGTATGGTGTTCAGGCCTCACACCCTGAATTTGCTCATTTGCTCAATGAGTAATTTGCTCATTTCTGGGCTAGCACTGGCTTTTGGTGCCTCTTAACAGGTGGCACCAAGAAACCTACCCACCTACCCTATGTTTGACCATGCACGGGGAAATGAATGAATGAAACAAAACTGACCATGTGATGACTGTTGAAACTGGCCAGTTGGTACGTGGAAGATCACTGTCATCCCTTCTACTTTTGTTTTTGAAAAACAATTTTTAAGCGTTTATTTATTTATTCATGAGAGACACACGGAGAGAGAGGCAGAGACATAGGCATTGGGAGAAGCAGGCTCCCTGTGGGGATCCCAGGACCCCGGAATCAAGGCCAAGCCAAAGGCAGACACTCAATCATTGACCCACCTAGGTGCCACTCGTCTTTGAAATTTTTTAAAAATTTGTTTTTTAAATCATTCTAAGAAAATAAGGGGGAATGATGTCATGTTTCTATAAAGTTATGGTGCATTTAGGCAGGGAATTTTGTGTACAGGCATGTTGCTGTCCTTCATGTGCCTTTTGAGGGAGATCAGGCAAAAACAAACTCATTGGCGGCTAGGGAAAGAAACACTGCAGCTGAGCAAGAGCAGCTGCAGAAAAAGGTAGGCAGAAACTTCTTCAACAAGCCCCACTGCATCAGGAGCACTTAGAAAGCAGCCTCTGAAACGTGTGCCCAGAATTCTGTTCAGATTGATGCCACCGTGCCTCAAGTCTGAGAGCGATCGACTCAGTCTTCGGCTTCGTGGGCCAAGCGTGGGGCTCTGCGTCCACAAACGTGGATCAAGTTCTCACGAAGGGACGGGCCCAGGTCACAGATGAACCGGGCTCCAAAGTCCACGGGCGGTCCCTCTCTCTGGACCCGGACGACGGCGATCGGGTGGGAGAACTGCCAAAGCTTTCAAACGGTCGGCACTTCCTTGGTTAAAAAAAAAAAGAAAAAAAAAGTTGGGGGCAGGGGTAGCACTAGATTCCCAGTTCCCGCAGTGAAGTGACTCCGCGGGTCCCCAGGGAGCCTCGACCCCCGACGAGCCTGAGACACCGAGATGCAGAGACGACTTCCCGGGTTCCTAGAGGGGCCGCTACAGGCCCGGTGCACCTCCCGCGGGGGCGGGGCTCTGACGTACTTCCGTCCGCGCCGGCCGCGGGGTGCATAGAGGTGTCTGAGCGCTTCGAGCGGTTTCGAATCAGGTGAGCGTCTCGATTCCTGGTTCGCGTGGCGGGCGGGAGAGGGAGCCTATGCCAAAAAGGTTCGGGGAAGGAGAAGTGGGTTGGGCAGCTGTGGCCCCTGGGGAACCCCCGCAGTTCCTGGGAGGAGCCCCGTGCTCTTGCCCAGCCCCAGGGAGTGGAAGCGCTCCCGGGAAAGCCTTTTCATTCTCGCCCCTGGGGCTCCACAAATGAAACTGCCTCGTTCTCGGTCCAGAGCAGTTTTTCTGTGTTCTCCCCGAGCCGCGTCGTCTGTTCGTCGGACCCAGGTTGCCGTTTCTCTTACCGTTGCTCTGAAAAGGAAAGTCCGAACTCTGAGCTAATTGATGAGAACACGCCTGAGGGGCTTGGGGACCTTGCGGAGCTTCATTAAAGTCCCGGGTAGCGGCTGATCCTGGAGAGGGAATAGTACCTTTGGGCTTTGTTCAGATTAGAAGACACATGTACAGCAGGCATCTGCTCGAGTTTGGAAACGCATTTTTACATTAGCATTTATAAATAGTTTGTCGAGAGAAAGGTGATCTGATAGGTGATGTCCTTGGATACCTATGTTATATAAGGAATAATTGAAAGAACTATGAAGAAGAGTGTTACGAGTCAAAAAGCAATTGTTTTCAGGGATTAGAAGGCTACTATGAAGAAAGTACTGTACAGTAGAATTCTGTGCTTCAGTTAACAAATATGCCTGCTTATGAGTTTTCAGGGACACAATGAGTGTGTTAAAGGCGTTCTAGCATTAGTTGGTAAGTACCATTCAGTTGTTAGAATCTGATAATTTGGTTTATTTATGCCTCATTTTGTTCCATAATGGACCTGAGGCACTTTTATAAAAGAGTATAGGTCTTGGGAAATTGGCATAAAAGGCGGGGTGGGGGAGGGGGGCGGAAACGGAACAACTGGGAACAGGAACAATTCTCTTCTGGTTATAGTTGACCATGAAGGTATGAGCCTCTTGTGCTAAACATTCTAGATAGCCTAAAGAAAGTAGTTCACTGTGAAAACAATGTGACTTAGTAATAAAAGACTCGTGTTTTCTATCCACTTGCTTTTTATTTTATAAATACTTTATTAAAAATTCAGAAGCTGGGCAGCCTGGGTGGCTCAGCGGTTTAGCGCCGCCTCCGGCCCAGGATCGAGTCCCACGTCTGGCCCCTTGCAGGAAGACTGCTTCTCCTTCTGTCTGTGTCTCTGCCTCTCTGTGTGTCCTCCATGAATAAATAAATAAAATATTTTTAATAAATAAAAAAATAAATGAATAATAAAAATTCAGAAGCCTTGACACCTGGCTGGTTCAGTCAGTAGAGCATGCAACTCTTGATCTCGTGGTCATGAGTTGAAGCCCCACATTGGGCATAGAGGTTATGGTCAGTTAGTCAACCAATCAATAAGTTAAAAAAAGAAAAGAAAAATTCAGAAGCCAAGATCTGGAGGGGATCCCTAAGTAAACCTTTGGGCAATTTTAACATGACCAAATGTGAAATAATTGGCTTTGCTCAGGGGACAAAAATCAAGACAGAGCATTATCAAATTTAAAAAAAAAATCTATGCCAGCCTGAGAGATGGAAGCATTTCATTGTAGCTTTAATTTTCACGTCTTTTATTATAACTAAGGTTAAGTATCTTTTTGTGGATTTATTATTAAGCTGAGATTTGAAAGACATATAGAAATCTGCCCTGAGAATTGAGCATTGATAGGGCATAGGGAATGAGCACGACAGTGATGAGACAGTTTGAGGAGGCAGAGGCCAGGTTGTGACTTTCATCTGCCAAACAGAGAAATTAATAAAATGGTTGTAAACAGCCGGGTGATATGTGCAGATTTTTATTCGAAACCTCTGCAGGTATTCAACTTTTAATGTGTGAAACTAGTTTTTCAAAAGAAGGAACTTCCAGGGCTGAAGGCGGGCTGCCCCAAGATGGGGTACTTTAGCATGAATAGCATTTTGAGTTAAAAGCAGTTGAATCCCAGCAGATTCAGGAAAAGCTCTACACTTTCCCCCCTCAAGTGCCTGCCTATGCCAGAAAGACAGCTGTTAATGAGATTCTTCTTTACCTAAAAACCTACACAATAAGGCACCCTTTGTTTTGCAAACTTCTCCTCTCACCTTCCTGCTAATGTTCTTCCTTATCTTAGTATCCTCAGACCCCTCTCCTTAGCTTAGGTTGATCTATAAGCCTCCATGTTGCCTGACTGCCTTCATACTTTCATGTCTGTGTGGATTCCTTGTACATACAAAGCTAAATTTGATTTTCTCCTGTTGCATTTTTATTTTTAAGGTAAGCTCTATGCTGAAAGTGGGGCTCAAACTCACAACCCCAAGATCAAGAGTCACATGCTCTTCTAACTGAGCTTCCAGGTCCCCCCCCCCCATTTTTTAAAAAATAAAAAATAAGTTAATAAACCTCTGCTGGTAGCCTTTGAGTCTTGGAGTTGGAGTTGCCAAACTGGAAAATGGCCTGTATGATTTCAAAGGAAGAAGAATTTGTCATAATGTTGTCAACTAGTTAAAAGTGTTTGATAAGAGTAAAAGTAAGCATTGTGTTATGTTTGCAGTAGATCTGCTATAAACTTTATTTCATTAGGCCAATATTCTGGTTATTGTTGGTTGAGAGTCAGAAATTAATTATTGCTCCTAGAGACAAAGCAGACACCTTTAAAAAAATTGTAAAAGAAAAAGGCTTCATAACTTTTTAAAAAATGTCTAATTAACTCTAAGAATGATGTGCTTCAACATCGTAAGTGTTGAAGTTAACAGCTAATATATTTGTCATTACTACCACTCCGTAATAGAATACCATTTATCGAAGCTGCTTCCTCCCCCCACTGCCCCATATTTTTAATTTTTTTCTATTTCATTTCATTATTTTTAAAAGATTTTATTTTATTTTTTAAAGACTTATTTAAGATGTTATTTATTTGACAGAGAATACAAGCAAGGAGAATGGGAGGAGGAGAAGCAGGCTTCCCACTGGGCAGGGAGCCCAATGCAGGGCTGGATCCCATGATCCTGGGATCATGACCTGAGCCAAAGTCAGATGCTTAACCAACTGAGCCACCCAGCTTCCCCTATTGTAGTTTTGGAATATAGGTGAGGGTTGGTGTAGTGAGGTCCAGAGCCAATGACTAAGAAAGAATTCTTGAGATGTCTTTGATGCAAAATGGCGGTTTTGTTAAAGCAGGAGACAGGACCCTTGGGCTGGAAGAGCTGCTGTCCCAGGCTAGTGAGAGGTGGCTGATTATATACCTGCAAAGTTAGGGGAAGTAAGGAAAAGGGAGATTTAAAAAGGATTTTCATATGCTAAAGAGGACCTTCAAGATACTGGAGGCCTTGCCACTGTCACGTTAAATGTTGTTTTTCCCTCTAGCTAGGTATTAACATTAAGACATTAGGGACTTCCTTTTTTTTTTTTTTTTTTTAAGATTTTATTTATTTATTCATGAGAGAGAGAGAGAGAGGCAGAGACACAGGCAGAGGGAGAAGCAGGCTCCATGCAGGGAGCCCGACATGCAGGGAGCCCGACATGGGACTCCATCCAGGGTTCCCAGGATCACGCCCTGGGCTGCAGGCAGGTGCTAAACTGCTGAGTCACCCAGGGATTCCCAACATTAGGAACTTCCTGAGGAACATCACACACATATCACCCTGGATATGGGGGGGCGGGGGTCATTTGTGGGATGTCAGCTTATGCTTTGTCCTTAGCTAGCCCTCTGTTCTCATCACCCCTATTTATTTTAGAGAGAGAGAGCACATAAGCAGGGGCAGAGGTAGAGGCAGTGCATCTCAAGCAAACTCTTTGCTGAGTGAGGAACCTGATGTGGGGCTTAATCACACAACCCTGAGATCATGACTCTAGCCAAAATTAAGAGTTGGCCATCTAACTGACTGAGCCACCCAGGTACCCCTAAAGATTTTATTTATTTTATTTTATTTATTTTATATTTTATTTTATTTTTTTAAGATTTTATTTATTTATTCATGAGAAACCCAGAGAGAGGCAGAGACACAGGAAGAGGGAGAAGCAGGCTCCATGCAGGGAGCTCGACATGGGACTTGATCCCAGGACTCCAGGATCACGCCCTGGGTTTAAGGCAGGTGCTAACCCACTGAGCCACCCAGGGATCCCCCTAAAGATTTTAAGTAATTTCTATATCCAATGTGGGGTTTAAACTCATAGCCCAGAAATCAGGAGTCACATGCTCTGCTGACTGAGCCAGCCAGGTGCCCCTTGAATGTTTTATTTTAGAATAGTTTAGATTTCTAGAACAGCTCAAAGATAGTACAGAATTCCCATATACCTCTTCTCCAGTTACTGTTAACTGCTTACCTTACTGTGTACATTTGCCACATCCAAGGAACCAACATTGGTATGTTACTATTAACTAAGCTCCACAATTTATTTAAATTGTAGTAGTTTTCCCCTAATATCCTTTTTTCTGTTCCAGGATCCCATCTAGGGTACCACATGATATACGTCTTCAAGTCTACTTAGTGTGCCCTGGTCAATGACAGTTTCTCAGGCGTTGTTGGTTTTTGATGACCTTGATAGTTTTGAGAAGTACAGGTCAGGTATTTTATAGAATGTCCCTCAATCTGGGTGTGGAGAAGGGCCACAGAGGTATTGTACCTTTGTTGTCATTATCATTAACATAACCCCTAGTGATGTTATGTCAACCCCTTGGTGACCCAGCTCAGCTAGTGTTTGTCAGGTGTCTGCATGGTAGTGCTTCCCTTCAGCTCGTTTCCATTGTCTCCTTGTGGCAGCAAGTCCCTAAGTGCAGCCCAGTGTCCAGGAGTAAGAAGTGAAATCCGCCTTCTTGACAGAAGAATATCTACATAAATAAATTGGCATAATTCTGAGTGGGAGATTTGTCTCTTCTCTGTTTATTCAGGTTCCCCTCCCCCCCTTTTTTAAACATAGTGTGGACTCACAGATAAGTTTTAACTATGATCGTTGTAGCTGTGGCTTTTTCTTTTCCAAGTTGGTTTTTGTATCCCTATGACACGCCCATTGCTTTGTTTTTTAACTTTCTGTCACTACAGCTTGCTCCAGGCTCATTTTATAAGCTCCCCAATCTAGAATCAACTATTTCTCCATTTTCTAGTAATTTTTACTGGAGAATGATATTTAGAAACCGAGATCGGGGCTCTGGGTGTGCTGATTGTGGGATGTCATTGCTTCTAAACCTTCACAGCAGACAGAGCTAGGAAATAAATGTCTATATACTAATTCATGTGCACACACTTACCTAATTCTGTATCCACCTGTAGTAAACTAAGCATGAGTTTATGCTGCCATATTTTTTAGCTTAAATTTTTACTATTTTTTAAAGCCTGATTTTACAGTTTTTATTGAGTAGCCCCAAAGGTCCATATATCTCATTCTTTCCACAGATATTTAACACTTAAAAAAAAATTTATTTATTTATTTATTTATTTATTTATTTATTTATTTATTTATTTATTTATTTATGATAGACACAGAGAGAGAGAGAGAGGCAGAGACACAGGAGGAGGGAGAAGCAGGCTCCATGCCAGGAGCCCGACGTGGGACTTGATCCTGGGACTCCAGGATCGCACCCTGGGCCAAAGGCAGGCGCTAAACCGCTGAGCCACCCAGGGATCCCCTCCACCGATATTTAATATCTGCAAAATACCAGGCATATTGTAGATATTTAGAAATAGCAGTGAAGAAAATAGATGAAAATCCCTGCCCTTAAGAGTTGATATATTCAAGAAGGTTTAAAAAAAAAGTTAGGGGCGCCTGGATGGCTCAGTTGAAGAGCATGAGACTCTTGATCTTTGGGTTGTGGGTTTGAGCCCCATGTTAGGTGTAGAGATTACTGAAAAAAAATTTAATTTAAAAATTTTTAATTAAAAAGGTAAAGTATATAGAGATAAGTGATGATGCAGGAAAAGAGTAGATTAGGAGCAGAAGGAATTCTGGGGTAAGGGAGGGTTATATGCGGTTTAAAACAATGGGCAGGTTTGCCTTGGTGAGGAGAACATAGGAGTACAGATATATAATCTGGAGGAAGCATTAGGCAGAGGGAACAGCAAATGCTCTGAGGTGGGAAGCATGCCTCGATGTTCAGGACACAGTATGGTTGGGTTGTAATGAACAAGAGAGAGGTAGGAGATGAAATCAGAGGCAATAGGGCTGAGACCTTGTGAGGTCTTGTCAGCCATTGTGGTAACTCTGACACACCACCCTGAAAGGTTTGAGCAGAGGAATGATGTGGTCTGACATATTTTAACAGGATCACTCTGGCTGCTTGTTGGCAATAGATTGAGGGCCAAGGACAGAAGCACTTAAGAGGCTCTTTACAATACACTGGGCAAGAGGTGATGGGCTGAGATGACAGTGTTGGAGTAGTGAGAATTGGTTGAACATTGGATCTCACAGGATTTACTTATGAATTATATGTAGAATGTGAAGGAGGAGTCAGGATAAACAGGTTTTTTGGTCCAAGAAAACAATGATGGAGTTGCCATTAACTGAGATGAATAGCTGTGGGGGGAATGATGGGGACTACAGTTTTGGACATGTTAAACTTGAGGTGCAATTGGACATACTGGTGGCAACATCAAGTAGTAGTTGTTCGTATAGGTCTAGAGTTCGGAAGAGAGGTCCAGGCTGGAGATAAATGGGCAGTTGGGAGTATATAGGTGGTAATTAAAGCCATAGGACTAGATGGAATCTCCGAGGAGAATGAATACAGCAAAGAGGAAGGCATCCAAGCACCTGGCCCTCCGCTCATTTGTGATCTTACAAAGACATGAATTTGAATTGTGGACATCTGAGGGAAAATTTTCTTTGTAAGCTTTTTTGTTTGCTTGTTTTTGAATAATCTCCACCCAATGTGAGGGTCAAACACAACAACCCCAAGATCAAGAGTCACACACTCTACCAACTGAGCCAGCCAAATGCCCCAACTTTTTTCTTTAATTGTGACTGTGCACATGTTTTGCAGAGGCAGTTACATGATCTGTGAGTTTGGATATACTCTTCTGGTAATAGATTCACATGAAAGAAAGGTCACTCCCTGTTGAATGCCCCCTGTGTTACCAAACTTCTTGGGTCTTGCTGAGTTTCCCAGGCTTGATCCCAGAAACTGAGCAGCCCAAACATTCCAGTGTCTTTGCTGTTATAGGGATGCCCTTCTCTGGATGGAGTGTGAAATTTTCAAACCAGTTACGAAAAAACGTTTCAACACTGCTGAGATCCTACTTAAAGTCATTTCAAATGACTGGCCTGGCACTACTATATCTGTTATTTTGAGATTATTTAAGCCTTGAGTGCTAGTGCCTTTATTTGAGAAAACGAGGTGATTTGCTCTTTTCTTGGCTCTTTTCAAGTTATCCTGAACTTGGGAGCTCCACCAGTGTATTGATGTGCAGGGCAGCCTTAAGGAATAGGTGGCGCTCATTCTGGTCCACCCTTCGGGACACCTATTGCCGTCTCATAGGATGCTTCAGAATTGAGGTTCAGTAGGGAGGAGTCCCAAATACTGACATTCCTAGAATTCTGAACTAATTAGCAGCTGGTAATTATTGCATTTCTCATAAAAGGTTACGTATTGAGGTTCTAGTACTAGAATTCCATTTCATATTTTTTAAAAATTACCAGGATTCATCACAGAAATAACTGAAGGAGAGCATTCATATAAAATGTATGTTTTAGTGATCATTTAAAAAATAAAAATAGTATGTTTTAAATGTGTGTTTACTAAATAGTGAAACTAAATAACAGTATAAAAGCTGTAACAGGGGATCCCTGGGTGGCTCAAGGGTTAGCGCCGCCTTCAGCCCAGGGCGTGACCCTGGAGACCTGGGATCGAGTCCCGCGTGGGGCTCCCTACATGAAGCCTGCTCCTCCCTCTGCCTGTGTCTCTGCCTCTCTCCCTCTCTCGCTCGCTCTTTCTGTCTCATGGATAAATACAATCCTTAAAAAAAAAAAAAAAGCTGTAACATAGATGTACATTTGTGGCAGCAGGTAGGGGGCTCTCTGTGGTCTGGAATTGCTTTTTTGTTTTCTTGCGGGTTTTTTATTTTGTTTTTGAAGGCCATGAAGTTCTGGCATTAGTAAAACCTATTTTGCTTGTCCTTTTTTTTTTTTTTTTTTTTTTAAGATTTTATTTATTTGCTCATGAGAGACAGAGACATTGGCACAGAGAGAAGCAGACTTCTTGCAGGGAGCACAGTGCAGGACTTGATCCTGGCAATGGGATCATGCCCTGAGCTGAAGGTAGATGCAGGTAGATGCTCAACCGCTGAGCCATCCAGGAATCCCTGTTTTGTTTGTCTTTAAAGATATTCTTATTTTCTTTCTTTTTAAATTTTTTAAAAATTATTTATTATTAAAAAAATTTTTTTAATTTAAAATTTAAAATTAAATTTATTTATTTGACAGAGAGCACAAGCTGGGGGAGCAGGAGAGAGAGAAGCAGGCTCCCCACAGAGCAGGGAGCCCAATTCAGGGCTCAATCCCAGGACCCTAAGATCATGGCCTGAGCCAAAGGCAGATGCTTAGCTGACTGAGCCACCCAGGCACCCTGATTTTCTGATATAAAAGTAGTAATACCCATTATAGAAAATCTGGGAAATGAAAAAAAGAATTTAAAAAACTGAAATAATCTATAACTCAGCAATATCACTGTGTTGTATCTTTTTTTCTTTGCTGTAATTGTGGGTCTGCATGTGAGACTTAATATTCAGGTGATAAAAGCCAGATCTGTGGAGAATGACGTGCATGTTAGCCATGAGCATACTCAAGTTTTTAAATGCCTTAGATTTGGATTATCTGTGACTCCTATTTCCTCATCTTCTGTAAGCTATTTGTGCATCCTTCTTATGGTCTCTGCCCTTGTTATCAACATAATTTCATGTAACAAAAACCCACAGAGGATTTTGTCTGTTTGGCTCTTTGTTGAGACTGGTAGAGTTCTCCTGCTCTGTTATCCACGTCCAGAATGGAACATCTATGTGAGATAACAAGTGCTGCCACAGTTTGGAAACATGCTCAGGAAAGCCAGTCCCAAGCATGGAAGATTAATTTATGCAGGTTTCTTTCAGAGTATTTTTAATGACTGCTGATAATTATAGTCTGATTCTGATGTCTCTTTACTCATTTATTTTCCATCTCTCCCACAAACTTGAAAGCTCTGTGGGGGTGGGAATGCATCTGGCTTGTTCATCATTACACTCCCAGCTCCAAGCCCATGGCAGGTGTTCAAGTAAATGTTGAGTGAACAGACTTCACTTTTTTGGCAGATGACCTTTTTAAGAGTACTCTTAATCTAATCACTGATCTCCCACTTGTCTTTCTATGAAACCTAAAGGTGAAAGACATCTAAAAACTTGCATATTCCCTACTCAAAATTGCATCATTTGGGGCACCTGAGTGGCTCAGTCAGTTAAGTGTCTGACTTGGTTTCAGCTCAGGTTATGATCTCAGGGTCATGGGATTGACCCTGCGAGGAGCTCCACGCTCAATGTAGAGTCCGCTTGTCTCTCTCCCCTACCCCTTGCATGTTCATATTCTCTCTCTCTCAAATAAATAAATGAGATCTTTGAAAAAAATTTTTTTAATTAGATCATTAATTATACTCAATTATTTTAAAATATTCTAGTTAATTCCAACCCTTTAACATGATTCCTGGTTATGCTAACTAGCTCCATCATTTAACTAGCAAACTTTTTAAGTAGAGTATTTGATGTGGGGGTTGAACTCACGAACCTGAGATCAAGAGTCACATGATCTACTGACTGAGCCAGCCATGTACCCTTGATTTAGATAGGCTGCATTTGGCCTGTAGATATCCTGTTGAGATCTCAGGAGTGTAAGATTCTGAAACAGTTTTTGGAGCAAAGTTAATTTAAATATAATTTTAAAATTTATGCCATTGTGCACTTTTTATTAGAGTGGAGACAAAATAAAATTAGGATATATCCTGAGCTGACTCCTGAATGATTTTGAACAGTAATTTTACATTATGATGGCCATAATTTCCAGTTTCTTGTGCTAAAGGTGTGGCTGTAAAGACCTAAAAAAGCCTTTTTGTAATTCATGGTAACCATATTTTCTTAGGTTTAACGTGTAGCCCTAAAGAACCAGAAACCCAAAGGAACCAGTATTCCTGCTCCACAGAGTCCCATCTTTAGTGAGGCTATTTCTGGAATCTGTGTGATGACCAAGGTTTTGAGCATGGCTGCAGTTCGGGGCCCTCGGCCTCCACAGGTGAGAGGCCCTGTGGTGGTTAAAGATGAGGAAGAAGAGGAAGGGAAGTGCCTTCCTAGCCTCGAGGTGTTCCGCCAGCGCTTCAGGCAGTTTGGGTATCATGACACACCTGGACCCCGGGAGGCCCTGAGCCAGCTCCGGGTGCTCTGCTGCGAGTGGCTGAGGCCCGAGATCCACACCAAGGAGCAGATCCTGGAGCTGCTGGTGCTGGAGCAGTTCCTGACCATCCTGCCCCAGGAGCTCCAGGCTTGGGTACAGGAGCACTGCCCAGAGAGCGCTGAAGAGGCTGTCACTCTCTTAGAAGATCTGGAGCAAGAACTGGATGAGCCAGGACAGCAGGTAGGCTGGGAAGACCTTTTATGGTATGAGACTGGGAATACAGCACTCTGGGCAGGACTAGGTTTATCCATCCAATGGGAGTAGCTGAATGGAAGTTTCTGCTTACATCATGTTTCCTGCTATTTTTCTTCTACTGTTCAGTAGAAGATCTTTAGCCATGGGAAATGAATGATATGGATGTGTTTCCTTTTTCTAGCGCTTGTACATTAGCTCTCCTGAGGTTTTCTTTCATTCAGCAGTTGACCTTTGAACAACACGGGTTAGAGGTGTCAATCCCCTACCCCCAGGACACGTGCATTTGAAAATCCCAATATAACTTTTGATTCCCCCAAAGCTTAACTTCTGAAGAGCCTACTGTTGACTAGAAGCTTTACTAATAACATAAATAGTCAACTAACCCTTATTTTGTATGGTAGATGTATTATATACCACATTCTTATAATAAAGTAAGCTAGAGAAAGGAAAACATTAAGAAAATCATAAAGAAGAGAAAATACATTTACTATATGTATCGAAAAAAATGTGTGTGTAAGTGAACCTGTGTCATTCAGACCCGTGTTCAGGGGTCACCTGTAGTTCTGAGGTGAGCTGTGCACAAACCCTGCCCTTCCTGGTTGTCTCTAGGTCTCATCTCCTCCAAGTGAACAGCAACAGATGTGGGAGAAGAAGTCCTCTTCAGGAACAGTCAAGTTTCCAAGCAGCACACAGCCCCAGTCTGTGGTGACCAGTCATAAATGTGAAGGTTGGGAGCCCTTATACATCCAGGAGACTGGGGAAGAGCAGAATTTCACCCCAGAGCTGAGGAAGAGTCAAGGTAGGGACTGTCATGTGTGTGCTTGATGCCCCAGGCCTTTGTGGTGGAAGAAACAGAATAATTCTAACTACTGGTTGTGAGGCAGCAGTCCTAGACTGACTTGCCTGGTCCGGCTGCCTGTGCAGAATGAGTGCCTCAGTGCCTGTCCTCCCTAGGTATGTTTCAGCCAGAGTCCTAGCTTGGGGACATGACATACTCTTAAAAGGGTTGGTCGGAGTTGAAAAAAGGTATTGTTCACAGGGGTGTGAGAAGTTGAATGAACCAGTGAGAGATGATGCTTAGTCATTTGTTAATGACTGAATGAAGAACCTGTTAAAAGCATTGGATTATGTAAAAATGGTCCCTGGTAAATTCTTTTCAACTTCTCCCTCGTAAGGTTATTTAAAATTTTTAGCTTATTTACTGAGTTACTTATTTCCCACATGTAATACATGGCAGCTTGAAAAAAAGTCTGTACATGAGACCAAGTGATTGCTTATCACCCAGAGTGGAAGGGGCTTTTAGCTGCTGCTGGTGGCAGGAGGAAAAGAGATGGCAAGTGGAAGGAGAGCGCCAGGGACCAGGAAAGGGGCTGAGAGGAAAGTAACCTTGTTGGCTGAGGCTTCTGTACTCACAAGCCACCAGGTCTCAGGGAGCCCCTGGTTGGGTGTGGATTTCTCTTACTCCCCTTTTCCATGTATGTAAACAGGTTAGATGGACTTGTAAGTGTGGCTGTCCATTGCAGTGCTCTAAAAAAAGATATATTGCTTCAGTCTGGTTCTAGCAGAATCAACTTTAGAACTAAGAGTGGTGAGGCATAGCCACTGTAGGTTATGTGCTGGGAATCACACCCTCCTGGGAGGTGAGCACTTAGATTTAAATTAAAAATGGTCTGCTCTATGGCCATACCACCCTGAATACACCCGATCTTGTCTAAATTAAAAATGATCTGGGACTAGAATGGTCATACGTGGACTGAATGTCCTCTTTTGTTGCTTTTATATTCCACTTCTGGGAGAATGTAGATTTTATGAGCTTGCCATTGGCCTTGTCTCTGTTAATTACCGTTTTTATTTTCTTAATCAGCTTTGACCATGCAGTAATATTTCTTGCTTGTTTCTTCCTGCCCTCTTTATATGAAATTCTTCTTCTGGGAGAGAAAGCTATGTACTTGTCATATCATAATACCTGCAGCTGGGGGGCTCGTGTCAAAGCCTGAACTGTAAACTAGAGCTAGTGGTGACTTCTTTGTATCAGTGTGATATTGTGACCTCTCACTGAGTGATACTTGGTCACCATCCACATCATGTGATGTTTCTATTTCTCCTTCAACAGTTTCTTCTCAGAACACAAAACAACTGACCTGTTTTCGTTCTCCTTGTTTCAGATCGTAAATCGAACACCCAGAATGAAGAATCAACAGATAAGCAGAAAAGTTCTGAAGAATGTCAAGAATTCAAAAGGGATGTTATTCCCATGATTATTGCTAGTAAATGTGAGGCCAGATTAGAAAGGCAGTGGGTAAACCTTGAAAAGGAAAGAGGAACAAAAACTCCTCTCCTAGACAAAGGTTCTAAGAAAGGCAGAGAATTGATTCCTGCTAAACCTGCCCCAGGAGAGAGGCGTTACATATGTGCTGAGTGTGGAAAAGCCTTTAGTAATAGCTCAAATCTTACTAAACACCGGAGAACCCACACTGGGGAGAAACCGTACGTATGCACCAAGTGTGGGAAAGCTTTCAGCCACAGTTCAAACCTCACCCTTCATTACAGAACACACCTGGTGGACCGGCCCTATGACTGTAAGTGTGGGAAAGCCTTTGGTCAGAGCTCAGACCTCCTCAAACATCAGCGCATGCACACTGAAGAGGCGCCATATCAGTGTAAAGATTGTGGAAAAGCTTTCAGTGGTAAAGGCAGCCTCATCCGACACTATCGGATACATACTGGGGAGAAACCTTACCAGTGTAATGAGTGTGGGAAGAGCTTTAGTCAGCACGCAGGCCTTAGCTCTCACCAGAGGCTCCACACTGGAGAAAAGCCATATAAATGTAAGGAGTGTGGGAAAGCCTTTAATCACAGCTCAAATTTTAATAAACATCATAGAATCCATACTGGGGAGAAGCCCTATTGGTGTAATAATTGTGGGAAAACCTTCTGTAGTAAATCAAATCTTTCCAAACACCAGAGAGTCCACACTGGAGAGGGCGAGGTGCTTTAACTGTGAGGTATGCTCTCTGGATGGTTTTTGTTGTTTTTTTAAACTTTAGCCTATGGATGCTAGGGAAAAGCCCAGTAATTGAGATATAAACTCTAGTCGTAGATATTGTTTCATTCAACGTCAAGGAGTGCCTGAGGAGTGGGTGCTCAGTGGTAGCACAATGACAAAGAAGTGCTGGAGGATGTTGGAGCACTCCTCACTGGCCAGCTTGCTGCGGCCAGGTCCCCTCACCACACTTTGAGTCCCGTAAGTCAGGCCAGCATTGCCTTTTGTATAGTTAAACTGAGTATATCCAGTATAATTAAGGAAGAAACACTGAAACTATTGAACTGTTTTAACATATATTGAAAAGTATGATTTGTAAAGAATTGAGCCATGTAGAATGCAATTTAATCTGATTTGGAATAAACATAACATCTTGTAATGCCTTGGGACTGTTAAAATAAATGGTATGTTGGTTACTGAACTTTATTCTCAAGAGAAGAAACTATTCCTGCTGATTTCAGGTTTTGGGAAATTTGGATTTGGGGTAATTAGAACTTTCAGTGCTACAAAGGTGAGTTTTGGGAAATCAGGATAGAGCATATAGAGTAGCTGCATCTTGGTCTACGTTGTGCTTTTTTTTCCCCCATGCATACTGAACACATTTTTTTTCATCACTGGGGACATTTGTCAGCTTCATATACGTTTTGGTTGTGTATATCCTATCTCTGCCAGAGTCTGAAAATCTGACTCCAAAACCTCCTTCTAAATTCCGCAACTCAATAATATCCAACGTGATTCCTTTAAGTCCATCCTGTCTGTTCACTGACTGTAGTCAGGTGAGATGTTCACATGATCTCCAAGCAAGAAGAGTCTGTTCTCCTACAGCAAGAGGGGAGGGAGATGTGTATGTTAGGCCAGAGGGTTCTGGAGGATTTGGGGCCTGAGGTACTCAAGCACACCTGCCCAGGTGTCCCATCCATCACGATCTGAATCTTTCCCAATCAGGGCCCAGAATTTTGGCACAAATGATTCGGCAAGGGCTTTGCCTTTAGCGGTCTCTGCAGTTCTGCCACCCTCACAATAAACCCTATTCTGGTTTTCAGGCCAGTCTGCTCTTGCTGCAGGAGATGGGGATCTCTTTAATCCTTCTTGTGGGAGACTTTGGCTTTCACAACATGCCCTGAAATGATAGTTGGCTGAACTAACCCTATACTTTTCTTTCTTCAAAGCTTGAGAGACAAACTGCAGTCCTATAATTGCCACTATCCCAATAATGTTTCAAGTTCTAGGACTATTACAGAAGCTAATGCTTCCCCTTCTACCTGCACCTCATCTCCTGCCATAACTAATGAGAATCTTCATAATTGCCATGGTAGAGCATGCCAGGAGCTGTCACTACTGCACTCATTACCAGGCTCTTAATAGCCATCTGACCAGTGAGAGTCCCATCCTGAGGGCTCAGTTTCTAGGGCCACTTCCAGTACCGATGGTTAACAGCTTGGATTTCCCCTAAAGCACTCCTGGGACAAGGGCTTGAGGGCAGATAGTTTAAGGAGAGGACTCAAGCCAAGTATGAGGGATCATGAAGGGAGGGCACGGAAAAAAACCAATAATGGGTGCCTTGTGGAGCAGGTGGCTTCTGTAGGCAACTAGTGCAAATCTGGGGACCTTCAGAGAACAACAAGAAATGGGAGAAACTGGTGTACTTGAGCTCTGCTCCAATCCCAATGCCCACCTGTGGTTGGGAGGCAGTGCCTGCTTGGCTCCAGGAGAGTGGTTGAGAACCCCTGGTAGACTGGGAAGAAATTGTTCCCAGGGAGCTTTGAGGCTTTGAGGCTTGGTCTGGAGATGTGTCTATCTGAAATTCTAATTAATTAATTTATTTATTTATTTTAGAGATTCTATTTAATCATGAGAGACACAGAGAGAGACAGGCACAGGCAGAGGGAGAAGCAGTGAGGGAGGGAGCCCGATACGGGACTCAATCCCAGGTCTCCAGGATCACGCCCTGGGCGGAAGGCGGTGCTAAACCACTGAGCCACCTGGGCTGCCCTCAAATTTATTTTTTTTAAAAGATTTTATTTATTCATGAGACACAAAGAGGCAGAGACAGGCAGAGGGAGAAGCAGGCTTCTGGCAGGGAAGCCTGACGTGGAACTCGATCCCAAGACCTCAGGACTCCAGGATCAGGACCTGAGCCAAAGGCAGATCTTAACCACTGAGCCACTGAGGCATCCTTTTCTCAACTTTTTAAATTGTAGAATACACAACAAAATTTACCATATAAATTTTAATACACCTTAAAATATATAACATTAAAGACCTAAAGGGGATCCCTGGGTGGCTCAGTGGTTTAGCACCTGCCTGCCTTTTGCCCAGGGTGTGATCCTGGAGTCTCAGGATTGAGTCCCATGTCGGGCTCCTTGCATGGAGCCTGCTTCTCCCTCTGCCTGTGTCTCTGCCTCTCTCTCTCTCTGGGTCTCATGAATAAATGAATAAAATCTTAAAAAAAAAAAAAAAGACAAACTTTAAGCTTATATTAAGCTAATAGAAAATATCTCATTTCAGGAACACCTGGGTGGCTCAATCGGTTGTTGCTTTGAGAACTATTTACTCTAAATGTCAGGGAAAATAAGCCATTATAATTACTTAGTTTGAAATGGAGGCTCCTGGATGGGTCAGTCAGTAGACCATGTGACTCTTGATCTCAGGGTCATGAGTCTGAGCCCCACATTGTGGGTAGAGCTTACTTTGAAAAAAAAATTTTTTTATGAAGACTTACCAATAGAGGATACAGAAGTATACTTGTAGAATTGAGAATTTAAGTAAAACTGTATTGGCATATCAATATTATTTCCTTACAATCAAAATTTTAACAACTACCTTTTTTTATTTCTGTCCTAAGAGCAAGTGCCCAGAAATAATATGAAACCTAATATGCATATTTTTCTTTTTCCCTTGCTATGTGGCACCAGTGTTTCTTAGAAAAATAGCCAATTTTATATTCAGAAAAGATATAAGGTGAGCCTGGCAATTTTGCTGTGCTAAAAGGCTTTCAGATTTAATGAGGTTATTTTGAAATGACACAGGGACCAATCTGAAATGAGCTCACATTGGCCAGAGTTGTGACAAAGAATATTGGCTGAGGTTGATTGTCATATATTTCGTCTAAAGAGCCCAGAGTCTAAAAAAAAAAAAAAGAGCCAGAGTCTACAATGATTAACAAAGATAGAAAAGTTGGTACAAAAAAAAAAACAACAAAAAAAAAACAGTTGGTATAGGGGCACCCAGGTGGCTCAGTTGGTTAAGCATCTGCCTTTGGCTCAGGTCATGGTCCCAGGGTCCTGGGATTGAGGCCCACATCCACATCAGGCTCCTTGCTCAGTAGGGAGCCTACTTCTCCCTCTACCTATGCCTGCTGCTCCACCTGCTTGTGCTGTCAAATAAAATCTAAAAAAAAAAAAAAAAAAAAATTGGTATATTCTAAAAGAATGGTCATTGGAAGCTCTTTCAGAATGAGAAGTGATTTTATTGCATCTTGTTATTCAAACATGGTATTATGGACTACTTTACAATATTGAATGAAATTAATAATTTAAATACATCGGTGAAGTATTTTCTGAGTCAAAGGAAATAGCACTAAAAAGACTTAAGTTTTGACCTTGAGTTGGACAAAGCTGCATAAAATATCCAAATACAAATTTAAGTCTCCTTAAGAGCTTTATGGTTTTACTTCTATGAAATAATGGAATATCTCAAGGTCCCAAAATCACTAAAGTTAAATTTCTTAGGATCCTGTCAAATCAGAGAATTAGCAGGAGAAAAAAAGTGTAGATGCCATAAGACTTATCACCTCAGGTGGGAGCTGCATGCATAATTCTATCAGCAGAAAATCTGAACACGTAAATGTTGAGAAATGTTGAGAAATCCTGCTCACATAATGAGAAGATGTGTGAGAAAAGGAATAGTTATAGTCATGTTGATTTTATTTTTAAGACTTTATTCACGAGAGACACAGAGAGGCAGAGACATAGGCAGAGGGAGAAGCAGGCTTCCTGTGGGGAGCCCAATGTGGGACTCCATCCCAGGACTCCGGGATCATGACCTGAGCCAAAGGCAGATTATCAGCCCCTGAGCCACCCAAGCGCCCACTATGTTGATTTTATATAGCAAAGTCACACTATGATCTACCAACAGATAGTTTTGTCCTCCTCTCCTTTTACTGGAGGTAAGTAATAGGAAACCACTTGAATCACAAAGGATTTGTTCACCTAATCCTTACTGTCAGCAATATTTCAAAGGAGTTCTTTTGTTTGGTACCCCAAAAGTTTTGGCACCCCAGGGCAATACATTGCTATGAGATTTGGGGGTAAGTAGCCTGTCTTCCATCAGGAGGGAAGACAGCCATGAAGGAGGGCACCCTTGACAAGGGAGCAGTTTTAAAGATGTGCAGATAGAAAATCTAAGGCTCTGGTAATTGATTCTCTCAAAACTAGCCATCTACACAGACCCTGAGAGTATTTGTGTTCTCCACCCCTCATCCCTACTTGCCAGGTCCACCGCTCGTATCTTGCCTGAAGACTACTATAGTCTGATATGAGACCCCAGTGAGGCCACCAGTGTCCTCCCTTTTACTGACTTTTGATAAGGGTTACTTCATACTCAATTTGTTTCCTTTTAAATAAAAGCTTTACAAAAGTTTAGATACTTTCTTTCCCACCTTGGACTGCCTTGAGCATCCCCTTGGTGACTCATGATACTACGGAGACCACAGACTCCCAAGAATAACCATTAAGAGCATGGCTTTTGAGAACTTGCTGGGAATTACCCAGCTGGCTAGGTTCTGGGCCAAACACCAACTCTGAGCCACAAGTTGACTTCTGTGTCCCAGAGTAATAGAGTTGATTGCACTGAAGGTGCTGGAAGTCTTAAGAGCTGTTCCCTTTGGATCGTCCTAAGGAGACCTTTTACAGAACAAACTATCCCGTTTTGAGGAGATCATTTCCATCCTGTCCTGCTCTCCTTGCCACTGCCTCCTTCCTCATCTGTTTTTCTTGTCCTGGAGCAAAAAGGAATGGAGGAGATTAAAAAAAAAAAAAAAAGTCTGAGGGTTTTGTGTTTTGTTTTGGTGGTGGTGCAGGTGGGTATTGACTTTACTGAGTGGCTTGGCTGGGCCAAGTGTTTGCTCAAATTCTTACTATGGTCTGGAAGGACTGGACACCGGTCAGGCACCCACCCAGCTCAGGCCACCCTCAAGTTGTATTTAGTTAGTTGTGCATTGGTTCTGTCCTGCCTCCGGGCCTTTGTTCTGCCTGTAACATCCCCTTCCCGTCCAGAGCCTGCCACACTTGTGAAAAGTCTCCTTTTCCTAGCACTTTTCATATTTTACTGGAATTGGTTATTTAAATTACTGTCCTTAAACTGCCGTCACCAGAGAGTGAGGCCTATTGCATGGACAGAGCTGGCTGTGGGCGCCACCCGTCCTGGATGCAGTGGAAGCTGGAATCCGATGGAGGCAGGACTGGAAGGGGGGCCGGGAATGCCCTCGTCACTCAGGAAGGTTTCCTGCTCTGTGTGATCTGGAAGGATCGGATTCCACACTACAGGGCTCCTCCTGTGAGGCCATACAAGTGAGCGAGCCACGACGAAGCCCTCCCCCTCCTCCCCTCAAGCATTTCACACTCTTGGCTCCTGGCGGGGGAGGCGGGCTTCACCCGGTTTATTCGGATGCATCGCTTACATCGCTTGTACAAGTTTTGTACTTGCGGGAACTCCGATGGGCTGGACTGTTTCCTTCGGATTTTAGTAATTTGAAGGGAGCATTTTTGCATGAAACAGACAAAACTTGGTTTTTGAAGCTCAAGTTTTTAAACTTGATTCATTTGGAAATTTCAAATAAAGGTGAATTTTTTTCTATTGATGAACCTGTCAAAAGTCTTTCTTTTTGCTGCAGGTCGGCTGGAGACCCGGGTCGCTCGGGCAAGGTGCGCTCCCCTTCGCCCTCGAAGACTCGCCCGAGGCCCCCCGCCGCGCCCGCTGTCGGCTCGGGGTCTGCGGCGCGGGTGCGTGGCCCTGAAGCCGAGGGACGCGGCGCTTCGCTCCGTCGGGCCAACAGGGGGCGCGGCGGCGGGCGGGAGCGCCAGGGCTGGCGGGGTTGCCGCGCCGCCTAGGCCCGGAGTCAGCGAATCACCGAGAGGCGAACACCTCCAGTGTTCCTAGAGAGAACAAGTGGGCGTGGGGGCTACGGAGATGGGGTGGGTAGTGAAACGCACCGACCCGGAAGCGAAATAGAGAGAACTTCCGTTCTTTGTTCTGTCCCGGTGTGTGGGTCCGTGACAGGGTCCAACGGGGCCTGGTCCGTGTCCGGCCCCTCAAATCTCCCGTCCCTGCCCCCAGGGTGAGTCCGGCCGCCCCCGGGGCTCGCGGTGAGACGGAGGCTGTGGCCGTCGGGGAAAGGGGTGGTGTCCGCGCCGCTGCGGCCCGCGGGGTCCCCAGGCCCGCCCGGAGCAGGGTGCCTCTGGGAGGAGCCGCTCCCTCCCCCGCAGCCGGTCCCCGACTCCGCTTCCCCGGGGACCTCCCTCTTTCAAAGGGAGGCCCCGCCAGGAAGGGAGGCAAGGGGCTCCGGTGCTGGTCTTGTGCCTTAGCCCAGCTCGAGCACTAAAGTTCCAGTATGGCTTTAAACGGGTCCCTCTCTTTAGGACAGCTGGTGACAGCGCCCTGAACTTGGTAATTCTCCCAAACACTGCTTTTATTTGGTGTTAACACAGTAATTCGCGCCAGCGACAGAAGTCTCTTTTAGCCGAGTCTGAGGCTCTGAGGAGGAGGAGTTCTACGAAGTGTTCGCAGTTAGAACTAGGTCCGGAATGGGACCCGGCGGCAGGCGGGGGCGGGGGGTGGCGGCGTGCAAACTTGGATCCGGGAATCATCCCGCGGGCGCTCAGTAAATCAAGTCGCTCGGAGAGTGGCACAGCTGTGTCAGGCTCCCGCCTTCACTTGTGTTAGATCCCTGATTTGATCCGCTTTTGAAGTGGAATTGATTGCAGGTGGATGTTTACGCTCTGAATGGCATTTGTAAACTCCAGGAGAGGATAAGCAGGATGATGAACCCGAAATCTGTGGAATAATGAGAGGAGCTAAAAGTATTTATCCTCAAGCAGAGTCTGTGGAGAGTGGACATCGTTTGGTTTACAAATGTTCGGCGAACAGCTGTGTGGAAGGAGAAGATTGTGTACTTGAAGGTCGGTAGGGCAGGGCGCTAGGCCTCTGTAAGGTGAAGGTCCAAGGGGATAGGTTTTCCCTCAGCAACCGAATACCTCTCTGATGGTGAAGCTCTGCAGCAACGGACCAGACTCCCTGCTGAAGTTGAGGGTCTCTTGCTAGTTAACCATCAGAATATTGGAAACCCGAGAAGGCATTTCTTAGACTGGGTGGGCAGTTGACCTGGAGGAGGTTCAGTTGCCTTTCAGGTCTCCAGGGGTGCAACACAGATAACCAATTGTGTCTTAACTGTGCTGATTATTTATGTGTGTGTGTGTGTATTTTTATTGGAGTTCAGTTTGCCAACATATAGCATAACACCCAGTGCTCATACGGTCAAGTGCCCCCCTCAGTGCCCCTCACCCAGTCATCTTATCCCCTCGCCCACCTCCCTTTCCACTACCCCTTATTCGTTTCCCAGAGTTAGGAGTCTCTCATGTTCTGTCAACCTCTCTGATTTTTCCTACTCGTTTTCTCTCCTTTCCTCTATAATCCCTTTCACTATTTTATATATTCCCCGTATGAGTGAAACCATACACTGTTTGTCCTTCTCCGATTGACTTACTTCACTCAGCATAATACCCTCCAGTTCCATCCACGTTGAAGCAGATGGTGGGTATTCGTCGTTTCTAATGGCTGAGTAATATTTCATTGTATATATAGACCAATTGTGCTGATTATTATATGTTCTCTTTTTTTTCCTTTTATCTGTCTGAGTAGATGAAGTTTACGTGAATATTTTTAATTCTTTTTTTTTTTTTTTTTTTACTTCCTTCATCATACAGCACTGGCATTAGCTTAACTTAGAATTCCCAGGAACTTGAACAGAGGCTTCAAAATTCCTAATAATTGCTTCTCTGGTCTTCTGGGACCTAACTCCAAAAAAAGGAAGGAGAGATTCCAGCAGGTAAATCTTTCCGTGACTCGTTCTCACTGCCAGGTCATCATTGTCAGTCCCTGGGAGCAGCTTCAGGGAGAGGTGTTGGCAGCAGAACAGGGAAGAGCCCTGCCTGGACCAGAAGTTGTGGGGGCATAATGGAGATTTTTCTTTCTCTGAGAAACATTGTGTGCTGATCCAGACACTGGGGACTTGTTCTCAACAATATGCCTTTGAGTTCTAGCTTGGGTTAACCGAGCTGTGAGGAGGGAGGCGTGCTTCTTTTCACTGGAGTCAGAGCCTCTGATTTTCCTTTCTAAAGGGTGTTTGGACTAAGGGCTGATTTGTTGGAGGTGTCTGCTTATAAACAGTCCTGGAAATTGTGCAATTGGTTGATAAGAACAAAAGATGGCTGGCTCTGAGACAAAGTGGAAGGGACCCAGCAAGGAGGGCGCTGGTGGCAACCTTGATTGCCATGGGACCTGACTCATGGCTTATTCAGTGCCTTTCTCTGTGTAAAGGCATTGGTGGTAGGCATTCTGTACTGCCTTGTTGCCCAAACACTAGAGTTCTGTGAACTCTGAGC
Organism: Canis lupus dingo; assembly: GCF_003254725.2. Lineage (NCBI taxonomy): Eukaryota > Metazoa > Chordata > Mammalia > Carnivora > Canidae > Canis > Canis lupus. The sequence continues at coordinate 9,297,574 of NC_064248.1, read as the reverse complement.
AACTCTCAGGGCCCCTCCCCTTTTTATGCTTTATGTGAATGCAGCAGTCTATAATGATGAAGCAAATATCTTTCGGATTCTTTCCAGCAGCGCCTTGCAATGTAGAGACACTCAACAGTTGTTTGTTATATGAGCACATAAATGAAGAGGGAGGTAGACAAAATCCAGGGTTTTTTGTCTTTGCTCTTGCCTAAAGGTAGGAAAGCTCTGGTGGGTGCCATGCCTGTTCTTGGTCTGTTGATTCTTGTCACAGCATTCAAGTATGAAGTAAAAACTTCTTGAGATCCAAACCTCCGTCTAGAAACTGACATTATATTTTATTTTATATATTATATATTTTATTCACTAGAGCTGCAGAGAACAGACCTCTTTTGATTATCATAGCATCTGGGAAGTGGGATTGTCAGTATGGATAAAAATGAAGTAATAGGTAATCTTACATATTTTTTTAAAGATTTATTTGTTTATTCATGAGAGACAGAAGAGAGAGGCAGAGATACAGGCAGAGAGAGAAGCAGGCTCCCTGCTGGGAGCCTGTTGTGGGACTCGATCCCCAGACCCCGGATTACACCCTGAGCCAAAGGCAGATACTCAACCAGAGCCACCCAAGTGCCCCCATAATCTTATCTTTTAAAAAAAGAAGTGTTGGTCTCTGTTTCAGGGTCTTATATTCTGATCCAAGGAAATGTATTAGGAGAAAAGGAAGGTAGAAGGCTGGCTGCTACCTTCTCGGTCATAGGGGCCAGGCCTCTAGATCTGGTGAGTGCATACACCTCCCTGCAATTTTACATTGTACGAGGACCACAGAAGGGGCCCCCATCCCTCAGGAACATCCTGCCATTGCCTGAGACTAGAAGCAGACAGCTTAGAAAGGGGAGGAAGGATTTATCTTATTTAATTAGTAGATCTGAGCTATTTGCTCTAGTTCTGGGTATCAGGTGTTATTTCCTCAGAGTTTTTTAATGAGAGACCAAGAACTCATAGGAAGTTCCTTTGCTCTCTGCTGTTTGGGTGCTGTTTTCTCTTTTCTTCAAAGAATAACACCTAAATTTAATATGACCGCTAGAAATCTAATGAAAGTATTTTTTTTTTTTTTTTACTAGTTCTAGTGTTTACGAGTGAGGTTTTTAAGATTTTTTATAGATTTTTTTTTTTTTTTTGAGAGAGAGCGAGAGCTTGCACGAGTTGGGAGAGAGGGAGAGGGAGAAGACTCCTCACTGAGCAGAGAGCCCAGTGTGGAGCTTGGTCCTGGGACTCGGGATCATGACCTCTGGTGGAAGGCAGATGCTTAACTGACTGAGCCACCCAGGCTCCCCTGTTTATGAGGTTTTTTTTAAAAAAAAAGTCCAAACAGGGGCACCTGGGTGGCTCAGTTGGTGAAGTGTCTGACTCCTGATCTCAACTCAGGTCGTGAGTTCATGCCACATTGGAGCCTACTTAAAAATAACTAGATAAATAAAAATAAAAATCTGTAAATAGCTTTATCTACTATTCCAAGCTGATAATGGATACAGTTGATACAATACATACACATTTTGCAAATCTATGGGCATATACTTTTTTCATTTTATTCTGTTTTTTTTTCTTTGAATCGTTGCTTGGTATTCATTGTTAGTATCATTATTTGGCACCAGCGTTCCATATTTTTTGTTGTTATATCAATCAGTATGTTGTGGGAGCCACAGGTGGGATATTGTCTAGGAACAGGGGCCCTTTCTGTGGTGCTCATGGAATCTCATCACAGGGAGCAAGTGGATGTATTTACCAGGATCTGGAAGACTGATCCTGGTTGCTACATTTCCTTTTGTTCATCTTAGGTACTAACTGAAAAGCTAGCTCCTGGGAGGCTCCCTTGAGGTATTTTTTTTAAACCATTGAACCTTGAACTTTGCTTCTGCAGTGCTTCCTCATTTTCATTCAAAACCTGCTTCGTGCTGAGTCTGCAGATAGTAGACCAGAGACCCAGAGCTTCTAGCCCTACCCATGGAAACTCAGGCTGATTGCAGTATCTCAGGAACCTCAGGCCCTGCTTGAGAGTGGTAAGAAATAGGGATTCATTTCTTCTTTTACTCAGGCATTCAGCAGTCATGCTGGATCTCTTGCTTACCAGGAACTGGGCTAACTACTAGAAGCCAGATGTGGCTGAGACACCGTCCTTTCCATTCAGTAGCTCACAGCCTAAGTGGGAAAGCTGCCTGAAGCCAATAGTGAATGTACAGCTTGGTAGGCTTTATAGCTGAGGCGTTTGTGAAGGGCTAGTGGGACCACATGCAGGATTAAGAAAACTGTGATGATCACAGAATTACAGGCACTTGGTAGCAGCCGCCTTCGTAGTCCTAGTTTGTTCTTTAGGGGCATGCACTTAGGCTCTTGGGCAAGCACTCTGTAGGTCACAGGCAAAAGGATAAAATGAGTAGAAGCCACTATCATATTTGTATTTTGCTGTCATCACCTGTGCCACTGACTTAGGCGCCAATGGCGGTCCTAAAGGGCATGCTTATCAGAAAAAAAGACACTCAATGATCTCTTTGTCCAGTGATTGCACACAATCTTTTGTCCCTAGGGGTTTAGAGTCTCTAAGGGACAGATATATTAACTTAAGAATTACAGAAGAATTACACTACAGGAAACATTTGTAGTGTGTAGATTTGGTTTGGGGATGAGAAGAAAGGAGAATGAGCATTATATTGTTCGTTTGGGGTTGGGTGAGGCTGCTGGTTTCCTCTGACCCAAGAGACCTTCGTGCTGGAGTTTGCATTCAGAGATGTGGAGAGGGATGGAAGGGGTGTGAGCAGGAATGTCTGCATTGCTGGCCAAGCTTGAGAGGAAGAACGAGAAGGTACTGATCACTAATGGGAGGACTGGACCAGTTTCCCAGAGAGTGCAATGACTGGACAGAAAGGAAGGGACCTGGGCAGGTGGAGAGTAGAATCAACAGAGCTTTGAACATCTCATCTCAAGAGGCAGTGGGTCTAGATTGTTGGGTCTAGGACACCATGAGTTTTCTGTGGATTGGGAGGCCAGAGAGCAGATGGCTTCACTCACAGACCCTTTTGTTGTCCTTCAGCTCTTCCTTCCTCGAAAGTTCCTGCCTTTTCTGACAAGGACAGCCTGGGGGATGAGATGTTGGCAGCTGCGCTCCTAAAGGCCAAGTCCCAGGTGAGCTGTGGTTCCCTTCTTCCTTCTTTCCTTCCCATTTCATGTAAACATTTGTGCCATGACATCATTTATTGCCCCAAACCATGATTCCCTCTGTTAGGAACATTGTCCTTTCCTGCTGAATAACAGGCCCCTCTCTTTCTCAGCCATAAACTCCTTTCCCAACCTCTTAGATATGCATCCTCAAACCCAGGTTGTTGGTGTGGGGTTTTTTTTGTTTTTTCTTTGGTTTTGTTTTGTTTTTGGTGCTGCCAGTCTTATCCCTGAAATTGCATGCAAGACTGTATTGTTTCAGGAGTTGGTGACGTTTGAGGATGTAGCTGTGTACTTCATCCGGAAGGAGTGGAAGCGTTTGGAGCCTGCTCAGAGGGACCTCTATAGGGATGTGATGCTGGAGAATTATGGGAATGTGTTCTCGCTGGGTAAGGAGTTACACTTTCTCAATAAAACTCCTTTGGCATTCCTTTGTTTTCTTGTTTGCTAGTGACACTTGAGTCACAAAATGATCACCTAAAGATGAGGGTAGTCTCAGAAAATTCTAACAACAATGACAGTAACTCCTGCTTATATAGTAATTGGCAGCTCATAAAGAGCTTTCATGTATATTCTGTCATGGAAACCTTGCAGCAACACAGTAATGGAGGTCGCTGGTATTCTTGTGTTCTACCTGAGGACAGAGAAGTCAGAGGTGTTCAGTGCTTTGCGTATGGTCATATAGCAGGACTTGAGCCCTGGTCTTTCAGCTCCAAATCTGGTGCTTTTTTTTTCCTATGTGATTCTTAAATGTATAATTCAGAGCTTTTTCCAAAAGATGAACATACCAGGATCCCTAAATGCGTGCGGTACTGCTCTGTGCCCGAGTGCACATTCTGGAACTCCTCCTCCCTTTTTCTGTTGTACCAGTTTGGAGACCTGTTGCTTTGTTCAGGACCTAGTGCAACTGTGGCTCCAGTAGAAATTGTAGCTTGTTTTAGGGAGCAACTGGTTTCTTTAACCTTTAGTCTATGGACTGTTAATCTCTTGTCTGTCACTCATTGTCAGGACATTTTCGTTGTAGTGCTAAGGGGTCTCCCTCACTTCTGTTGAATCCTCCCCAGACATTTCCTTTTCTGGCCCCTGCAAATCCTGGGTCTAGAGTTGACCTCTGGGACCACTTGGTATGAGCAGGATAAACCTTGTCCCATGTCTTTGCCCATGGGCAGGATTTCCATTTCTGAACGTTGACACAATCTTTGGGCTATAATCAGAAGAAAAGCCAAGGGTCCTGAGTTTGAAGGAAACAGAACAGAGAGGTCCTGAGAGGTACCTCTTCAGAGGAGGGAGAAACAGCTGTTTCTGTCCCTAACACTCATTGCCCTGTCTTTACTTTTTAAAATAATCAATAGACTAAAAATGCCAGCTGTCTAGACCCCTTCACTCATCCTCTCTGCCCAAAGCTACCTTCGAAAACCACAGACCAGTGAAAATAGGGAAGTCGGACAAGAAGACGGTTTAAGTATCCACACGTCTTGGCCCAGCCTTCAAGGCCTGGGGCCCAGAGGTGGACTGAACTCTGTCTTTTGCTTGTTACCATGGGTTTGGCGTGTGTGGCCTACGGATGTGAGTGTTCTTTTCACATGCGGCTGTTGTTGTCACTGTAGCCTCCTCCTTGTCACTTCTTGCTCTGTGGCTGTTTAATGTCACCCATCTGCTTGCTTGCTTGCTTGCTTGCTTGCTTACATTTGTTCTCCTCTATCTTCTAGAAGCCACAATCTCTCCACTTGTATTTCCAGTCTCTGATCTCTGTGAGGACTTTGTCACTTCATTAAACACATGTCCTTTCTCTTCTGATTTTGGTTCTACACCTCCACCCGGTCTGTCTTCCTCTCTTCCCATCTTCAGCCTTCTCTTTCTCTATCTCTGCCAGCTCTTTTCATTTTGATTTTGCTTCTTGCTCTTCTCTTTCATTATTTCTGCAACACAGTTCTCTCAGCTTGCCTCAGCTATCTCCAGCCTGATGTGCTTTTAGCTCCATGAACATCCTTCTCGTAATTATCCTGTCCTCTGGTTTTGATTCCTTCTTCCAAGTGATGTTTGTATTTTGTATTGTGCCAGATGGTGAGACCAGGACTGAGCATGATCAAGACATTTCTGAAGATACAGGATCACGTGGGGTGCTGTTGGGAAGATTCCAAAAGGATATTTCTCAGGGTCTTAAGTTTGAAGAAGCCTATGAACAAGATGTCAGTCTCAAGAGGCAACTGGGGAATTCCTCTGGAGAAAGATTGGATAGGAAGATACAAGATTTTGGTCAGATGACCGATGAGGAAAAGCTAACCCCCGGGGGAGAGAGAAGTGAGAAATACAGTGATTTTGGGAATAGCTTGACTGTGAGTTCTAACCTTATTTCACATCAGAGACTTCCTGTGGGAGACAGACCCCATAAGTGTGATGAATGTAGCAAGAGCTTTAATCGAACTTCAGACCTTATTCAACATCAGAGAATCCACACTGGGGAAAAACCCTATGAATGTAGTGAATGTGGGAAGGCCTTCAGCCAGAGCTCACATCTTATTCAGCATCAGAGAATCCACACTGGAGAGAAACCTTACGAATGTAACGATTGTGGGAAGACTTTCAGTTGTAGCTCTGCCCTCATTCTACATCGGAGGATCCACACCGGGGAGAAGCCCTATGAATGTAATGAATGTGGGAAAACCTTTAGCTGGAGCTCTACCCTTACTCATCATCAGAGAATCCACACTGGAGAGAAACCATATGCTTGTAATGAATGTGGGAAGGCCTTCAGCAGAAGCTCCACTCTTATCCATCACCAGAGAATCCACACTGGAGAGAAGCCCTATGAATGTAATGAGTGTGGGAAAGCCTTTAGCCAGAGCTCACACCTCTACCAGCACCAGAGAATCCACACTGGAGAGAAGCCCTATGAATGTATGGAATGTGGAGGAAAGTTTACCTATAGCTCAGGCCTTATTCAGCATCAAAGAATCCACACGGGGGAGAATCCCTATGAATGTAGTGAGTGTGGGAAAGCCTTTAGGTATAGCTCAGCTCTTGTTCGCCATCAGAGAATTCACACTGGAGAAAAGCCTTTGAATGTAATGGGAATGAGCAAAAGTTCTCTCAGAGTCACTGCTGAATTAAATATCAGAGAGTCCACCTGAGAGAGAGCCACACACCTGTTTTCCTCACTTCCTCCAAGTCTGAAGAGCTCCTGCCTTACTCTATAGAAGTATGAACATCTTAGAATGTGTCCCTTCCGACTCACACTTTTCACTTTAGAGAATGGGCCAAGTTGGGGAAAGGATCCTGGCACATCCTGGTGATGAGCTACCTGTCAGTTTCCCCAGCAGTGAAACCAGGAGGCAAGTGGCAGGTTGAGTGCTGGGAATAAGAGGGAAGCTCTGGGCCCAGTCACCTTCCGTTTTGGAAGGGAGTTTGCACTAGACCATTTCTCTCACACCAGAGGAGCCTTTCTTTCCAAGGTGGGGGAGTGGAAGCACAGTAGGAATAAAATTCCAAGGATTCCTGTAGTTGGGATCAGTATAGCCGGCACAGAAGGCAGTGCAAAGAATGTTCTGAGTCCTGCTACTTGCTAAGAAGGGGACACGGGGGCTGTATTTCAAAGCCGCTGTTCCTAATCCAGCTTTAAGTTTTGATAAGGAATGTGCTGTTTGTGGTTGTTGTCGTTGTTCATGACTTCATTAATTATGGAAATGTGGTGCTGAGGGATTTGTTATTTTACTGGCGGGGGGACCCTACGAGGTTTTCTGTGATAACTGTACTTTGACGGTGGCAGCAAGCCCATCTCCAAGAGCAGCAAAGCAGTTTTGTTGAAGAACTTGTCCTTCCCTATTGTTATAGGTCTGATTGGGAAATCCATCTGATAATCAGTCTAACAGGGAGAGGATCAGAAAGATTTAGCATTGGCCTATTTCCTATCCTCCCCTTCTCCGCATCCCTCCCCACTCCTGTGTTGAAAAGTGATCTAATTCAAACCCCTAGTTACTAAGAATAGAATGCTTTTTAAGGAGCTCACTCAGCCAGCTTGCCCTGCCCTCTATCACCAATGACATCTGGCCCCAGCCCCTGACCCCTCATGACCTCACCTCTGACTTCAGCCGCCAAGTATGAATGCAAAGAAAAGCAAAGCCCAGGGAAGGGAGTCTGACCTGACCTGGCTGTTGGGCTTCTTGCTGGGTTAGGATGGAGCTCCTGAGTTTTCCCAGCTGAGGGGATGATCTTTCATTATATTTTCCCAATCCTGCTCATCCTGTAGCATAAATGAAGTGCACTATTAAACAGAATAGTTTTTTAGAAGGCGACATTCATTGTGTTTTTGTGCAGGAGCCAAATCTATTTCAATTAAAATAGGAAACCATGGCTATAACTGGAATCTAAATTTTAATCTTTAAGATTTTTTTACAGACAACTATTTTTCTTTCATAAACACATGACCTCTCTCTGTCAAGACTCTATCATATTCCTCTAGATACTGCCACAGACTCTTCGGTCATGTACACAGTTACTCCCACCTCATACCCACACGTTGGATGATACTTAAGACCAGCAACCAAAACTAGAAAACTGTTACTATTGGGTGTGGGGCCTCTGACAAGCATGTACTTGGATTTTGGGTTGTAATGGGCATATGTAGATTTCTTCTTTGGGCTCTTGGTGGGAGGAGGTTCCAGTCATGGAGAAGGCTGAGATGAAAGTCTTACAGAGAAGATAGAGAAGTATCTGGAACTGGCCTTTGAAAAATTTCTGAGCATATATTGTGATCACCTAATACGTTTTTAATTTCTTAAAGCTATAATGAAACTTGTTCTTTTTGGCTCTTCTTTGACACTCACCACATACCTACAAATAGAACTTTGTTTCTTTTTTTTTTTTTTTTTTTTTTTTTTTTTTTTTTTTTTTTTTTTTTTTTAGAACTTTGTTTCTTGAAGCATAGGCCATGAACTATCCATATTAGAATCACTAGGGTGCTTGTTAGTAATGTAGGTTCCTGAACTTCAAATTGAACCTATCAATTTCTGAGGATAGAGCCTTAAAATTTAAACTGTAAAGCAAGAACTAATGGGATAGAGAAAATTTCTGGAGGGAGATGAGCAAGGTCTTATAAAGCATTGTATGTTTTAGAGGAGAAGAGGTTTCGGACAGGATAGCTTGGGGTGGGCCTGAACATGGCCACTTGTGTGTCAGTTCATGTTGTGGAGCTCTGGAAAAGACCCCTGAGCAGGTAAAATTAGGTGAATAGTCACTACACATGAAGGATCAACCACTTCTCTATCCGCATGCTGAATTCCCCTCACCCCACAAAGACCTCACAACTCCCTCCTTCAGAGCATCTCTGTGAGACCTGGGAATGATCTGGATCGTTGCATGAAAATTATGTTTATTTTTAAATATCTTTGAAGCTACTGTAACATTTTGTTCATCTGATTTTCCTGATTATTTCTGTTTCCCATGATGATTCCTCTTTTCTCAGTCCCTGAGTATTCCTTAATGTTGGACTGTGATACCAGTTTGTCTCTTTCTTTACCATTGTCCTTGGAACCACATACTCCTATGGTGTCAACTATTATCTATGCAAATAAGTTTTAAATCACCTGTGGTACTAGTCTCTCCTAAGTTCCAATGTTGGGTCTCTGTCAGACTGCAGGACACTTACTCTTGGACCTTTAAAAGTTTCAAGTTACATGTTTCAAACCAGATACATCTTTCTCATAAACTGCCCCCTCACAAAATTTCCGTAAACTCAGGGTCCAGACCTTCGGAGTTTTTCTTTGGTTATTCTCATTCTATATCTGACTGCCATCGAGGCATGGGCAGGTTCAGTAGGCATGGAGTGGAAAGAGATTGTTAGAGTTGAGGTCATGGGGGAGGTGGGATTTCCAAGCGATGATGATAATAGTCGCTGACACATATCTTCCACCTGGCCCTTTTCCAAGTGGTTTTCGGATTTTTTTTTTTTTTTTAAAGATTTTATTTATTGAGAGAACGGGCATAAGCAGTGGGTGGGTAGACTCTGCTGAGCAGGGAGCCTGATGTGGAGCTTGATCCCAGGACCCCAAGATCATGACCCAACCTGAGGCAGGCGCTTAACTGAGCCACCCAGGCACCCCCTGGTTTTCAGATATTAAAATCATGTAATCTTCACAGCCACCTGTGTGTGAGGCGGTTGTTAATATTAACCCTGTCTTAAACTTGCCAGGTGAGACATGACAATGAGATCAGGAAATGGAAGACCCTAAGTTGCTCTACTTGGGAGGCTAGACCTTGTGGCCTGGATGGCTCCCACGTGAGGTGGGGAGGCATGTGTTAAGAATAAGCCTCACCCAGGTGATCCCCCCTCCCTGTCCCTTACGGCTCTGCAACCTGTTATTCCTTTGCTTCCATTGCTGCTAAGCCTGGAGTTCAGGTCCTTCTTGCTTCTCCCCTGGGTTAGATAAGTACTTTGCTAGTGGAGTCTATTTTTCTCTCAATCTCCCTAAAGCACTGACTTGTCACTCCTTCAGTGGTTTCTCCCTTAATAAAATCCAAGGGGTACCTGGGTGGCTCAGTTGTTTAAGTGTCTGCCTTTGGCTCAGATCATGATCTCAGGGTCCTGGGGTCAAACCCAGCATCAGGCTCCCTGCACAGCAGAGCGTGCTTTCCCTCTCCCTCTGCGATTCCCCATGCACTGCTTGCTCTCTCTCAAATAAAATCTTTTGAAAGAATAAAATTCAAACTCCTTAGTCATATAGTCAGGCTTTCTTTGAATTGGTCTCTGCACATCTATATAGCCATATCCGACTGCTTGCTACTCTTCACACATCTGAAAACCAGATTTGTGAAAAAACAGTGCTGCTCAGTAGTTACGACGGTAAAAATATTTTGTTCAGTACTATTGAAGTAGAGGAAAACAGACCTCTGTATAGACCTGGGCTTGTGTCTGTACAGCCCATGGCTGGGTGGCTGGGTAGCTGGGTAGCTCAGTTGGTTGTGTCCAACTCTTGATTTCAGCTCAGGTCTTGATCTCAGGGTTGTGAGTTCAAGCTCCGCATTGGGCTCCTCATGGAGCATGGAGCCTACTTTAAAAAGAACTGGTTTCATGTCAATACAGCTGATCAAGTGAGAATTTACAGCCAATGGGCAAGATAGGGGTCAGTGGATGGATCTAAGAGGAAAGAAAACAGGTAAGGGGTTTTGGCTAAACTGACCTAACAATTCTTGCTGAAGATGGGCCCAGATGAGTGATCCCACCCTGGGGTGATGGTGGAAAATGAGGGACTATTGGTAAACTGACTTCTTGGGGTTCTTTCTAAAGCTAGATTTTACAAGGAAGAGCACAGATGGGTCTAGGAGAAGGTTCAGGACTGAGTTTGGTTTGGTCAAGCAAAGAATCTGTCCCATCAAATAGCAAGATGATAACAGGGGCCATGCACACCTTATGTTCATGCTCATGAGTTTCTTCACTCATGGTGTTCCCATGTCCTGCTCTGGCTCCTCACATTCAATCAATAAAAATCAGTCCAAGGGGCACCTGGGTGACTCAGTCAGTTAAGTGTCTCCCTTCAGCTTGGGTCATGATCCTGGGCTCCTGGGATTGAGCCCTGTGTCAGACTCCCTGCTCAGTGGGGAGCCTGCTTCTCCCTCTCTGCTGCTCCCCCTGCATGTGCTCCCTCTCTGTCAAATAAATAAACAAAATCTTTTTAAAAGTCTGAGTCCAAAAAATAAATAAAAGTCTGAGTCCAAGAGGGCCTTAGAAACCATCTTCAACCTCTTGCTCAGTGCAGAAACTCAACAATATCCCTGAGAGATGGCAGTCCATTCTCTTCAGGATGAGAGGCCCATTGTTACACAGCAGAAAATCTGGCAGTTCCTCTGTTGAGCATACTCATCGCTGGAAGTTAATCAGAGCTGAATTCTGCCTCCTTCTAAGTTTCTGCCTCCCATGGTTAGTTTCTGCTTTTGCTTCTCATCTGTAGATGAAAGGGATGGGCAAGATTTCCAAGGACATTATCTGTCATAACAAAGGCGGTTTCATTCCTTGTGCCCCTCACCCATCCCAAGTCATATCTATTCTTGAGATCCAACTCAGTTCTGAGAGTATGTATTATGTGATGAGTTTCCAAGGGAAAACCTTGGTTTTACCCAAACGTTTCAGCTGACAGAAGTATGAACCATGGAGTGGTGGTGAAAAAGAAAATCCTAAATTAAAAAAAAAAATTGTTTATGGAGTTTCAATTTTTTCTACTTCAAAAAGATAAAGGAAAGCGCAGTCACCTGCACTATTTTAAATATGTCAGTAATGAAGAACTGAAGATCTTAAATTCCGTGGCCTAGGGCTACCAGCTGACTCAGCAGAGCATGCGACTTGATCTCGGGGTCATAGGTTCAAGCCCTACCCTGGGTGTAGAGCTTACTTAGAAAAGAAAAGAAAAAAAAATTACAAGGACTATTTCTTACATAAAGATAAATCTGATCACCAGAGTGGTTTTTCTCCACAAGCATGCTTTTCTTCGTGTATTTCCTGCTTTGGTTGCTGACATCATCCATTTTGCAGTCAACCAAGCCAGAAACCTGGGAATTGTTCCGAATGCCTTATTTCTCTTCATCTCCCTACCACCCCCCAGCCCCAGCCCACCACCTCTTCCAGTTGTCAGGCGATATGTAGCCCATCCTGTGTTGTGCACCCTTGACTCCTGTGTTGGCCTGGGCTGTCCTTAACCCATTCTGAGACTCTGGGCCCAGCCTTATAGAAGTACCTCTGCACGAGCTCTCTCTCTAAAATGATAAGTGTGTGATGCCAATGCAGACCGTCCAATGACCCCTTTTCATTTCTTAGGCCAGTGACCAAATTATTTATGGAAAAACAGGGCTTGGGACACCTGGGTGGCTCAGTGGTTAAGCATCTGCCTTTGGCTCAGGGCATGATCCTGGAGTCCCGGGATCGAATCCCACATAGGGCTCCCTACATGGAGCCTGCTTCTCCCTCTGCCTATGTCTCTGCCTCTCTCTCTGTGTCTCTCATGAATAAATAAATAAAATCTTTAAAAAAGAGAGAGAGAGAGAAACAGGGCTTCTCATTTCCTAGCCCTGCCTACTTCCCTAGCACTCCTCTTATCCCAACCCCTTCCCCTACCCCTCCCACATACTTGACACTGGAGCCACAGTTACAGTTACAGGGGCACACTTGCTGTTTCATGCCTCTGTGCCTTTGAATATGCTGTTCCTTCTTCCTGACTGTCCTCCCTTGTCCACCTAAACTCTTATTCATCTTTGCAAACCTCTTCATGTGTGAGCTTCACCTTTTCCATGGAGCCTCTCCAGGAATAGTCCTTCACCTGCACCGTGTTCATTTCCACTGAGTGGCCTCTGCATCTTGTGTGTACTTCTTGCACTTATACCTTGTCTTACTCATTTATCTGACTCCCTCGCTGTGGTGAGTTTCCCCTCTACACTTTCACACTTTTCTACCACAAATAAGCATTGCTTTCTTAATCAGAAAATTAATAAATATTAAGAAAAAGGAGGGATCCCTGGGTGGCGCAGCGGTTTGGCGCCTGCCTTTGGCCCAGGGCACGATCCTGGAGACCCTGGATCGAATCCCACGTTGGGCTCCTGGTGCATGGAGCCTGCTTCTCCCTCTGCCTATGTCTCTGCCTCTCTCTCTCTCTCTGTGTGACTATAATAAATAAATAAATAAAAATTAAAAAAAAAATAAAAATAAATAAAAAGGAAACGGGTGCCTGGGGTGGCTCAGTTGGTTGAGCAACTGACTTTTGATTTCAGCTCAGGTTATGGTCTCAGGGTCATGAGATCAAGCCCTGTGCTGGGCTCTGCATTCAATGGAGAGTCTGCTTGAGATTCTCTTCCTCTGCCCCGCACCCCCACATGTTCTCTCTCTCTCTGTGTCAAATCAATCTATCTATCTTTAATTAAAAACAAGAAAAGAAAGAGGGTCACTGGGATGGCTCAGTTGGTTAAGCATCTGACTCTTGATTTTGGCTCAGGTCATGATGTCAGGGTCCTGGGATGGAGCCCCATGTTGGGCTCCATGCTCAGCAGGGAGTCTGCTTCTCCTTCACTCTCTGCGGCTCCCTCTCTCCTCTAAAATAAACAAATCTTAAAAAAAAAAAAAAAAGAAAGAGTAGCAGGAAGTAACATCCACTGAGCACTTACTATGTGCCAAGCATTGTCTAAGTGTTTTATATGTTACCTAATTCAATCCTCATCACAATTCTGTGATGGTAGGTACAATTATTGCCCCTATTCCTAGTCCCTTTCTTCAGGAAAGAAGGAAAGAGGGAGAGAGGGGAGCCCCTCAGGTGCACAGTAAATGATGCAGTAAAGTACAAAGGTGTTCAGAACCCCCAGCCCCTGGCTTCATCTGCTTATCACTCTCCCAGACCACCAGAGGGACCCCCCTTCTCCTCCCACCAGTCCCTTGAGCTCCTCAGCGGCAGTTCCATGAGTCCCAAAGGGGACACAGGGAAGCATGGTTCCTGCACGGAAGGGGGCTCTGGTCCCCTTCCCATACAGACGGGAAGACTGTATGGATAATATGAGACAGAGTGAGACACCAGAGGTACCATGATCACGAGAGCTCATCTTTATTGGCTGCTGATCTCCTTGCCAGCATGTGTGGTCTTCACAGCAATCATAGACCCTGTGAGTCCTTTTACTTATTTACTTTTTAAAGACTTTATTTATTCGTGAGAGACACAGAGAGGTAAAGACATAGACAGAGGGAGAAGCTGCAGAGCTCTGCTATAGGACTCAATCCTAGGACCCCGGCCGGGATCACAACCTGAGCCAAAGGCAGACGCTCAACCACTGAACCACCCAGGGGCCCTGTGAGTCCTTTTATTTTTTATTTTTTTTTAAGATTGTATTTATTTATTCATGAGAGACAGAGAGAGAGAGAGGCAGAGACACAGGGAGAGGGAGAAGCAGGCCCCATGCAGGGAGCCTAACATGGGACTCCATCCCGGGTCCCCAGGATCACGCCCTGGGCTGAAGGCAGCAGCGTTAAACCGCTAGGCCACAAGAAAACCAAGGCCCACAGTGTTAAGTTAACTTACTCGATGTTACAGAATTGATGAGTAGTGGAGCAGGGATTCCGACCCAGGCAGGCTGGCTCCAGAGATTGAGCTCTTAATTACATTGTACTGCCTCTAAATGAAATGGGGGAACTCAAAGAAAGTTTCTTGTGTTCTGCTTTAGTTTCTAAATAAGGGAAAACCTTGGGGAGATGCGAGCTATGTAGCAGTCACAAAAAGCTTCATGGAGGAAATGGCACTAAAGCCATTGAGATCTGAGCCTGAGATCAAGGACAGGCAAAACAGAGATAACCATTTCTCTTTTCATCCCAAACATGTGACTTTTCTTTCCCTCAAAACTCCCTCATATTCCTCTAGAATTCCTCTGTGTGGTACAATACTTAAGATTGTGGGCAGGTAGGAATCATTAAGACAAAACTGCTTGGCTGAAAACACACACTTACCTCCACCAGCCCTGCCCACGTTTCTGTCTGCTTCATCATGATGTGGACCAGGATGAAAAGTACAGTGAAAAGGAACTTTAGATGGTCTCTTCTGAGAGGAAAAAAAAACAAAACAAGATGCAATCAAAGAGGGATACAAACCATAAGAAACTCTTAATCATAAGAAACAAACTGGGTTGCTAAAAGGGAAGATATGGGAGGATGGGGTAACTGGGTGATGGGCATTGAGAAGGGCACATGATGGAATGAGCACTGGGTGTTCTATAAGACTGATGAATCACAGACCTTAACCTCTAATAATACGCTGTATGTTAACTGATTGAATTTAAATAAAATAAAAAAGATTGGGTGTTCTGTATGAAGAAGCTGATGTACCATCAGAAGCATAGATGGTAACAAATGACAAAAAAAAATGCTTTGTGAGCTACTTACATCACCTATCTTCTACCTGAATTGAGAATATAATTTTTTAGTAAGACTTACTGTTCTAATTATACCACAGAAAAACTTTACCACAGCAGCTGCATGTGACTCTTCATGTCTTACACCTGTTCAGGAACTGTCCTGGTGCCCTATTATGGGTTTCCATCACCTACCCCATGAGCTGGCATTAAGGACCGGTGAGTTCACCAGCCTCCCCAGTGATCATCATGCTGTATGATCCCATTTATATGACATTCTTGAAAAGGCAAAATTATAGTGATAGACATCGGGTCAGTGGTTGCCAGGGGTTAGAAGTGGAGGGAGGTTGTGTACTAAAAGGACTGGTGGGAGGGGATTTTTGATGGGGCCGATCTATAGGGGTTCTACGAATCTATACATGTGCTAAAGTTCATAGGACTGAAAAAAAAGAAAATCTCACTTTGTGTGATCATTTTTAAAAGTTTAAAAATATAAAGTAACAACCTCATGGATTGTTGGGTAGACAATCTATGTCCAGTGCACCAAACATGCATTCAGTTAATTTGGTGAAACAGGAAGCATGATGAATGGGAAAGGTGGGGCTGGCAGGCAGGGAAGATGGCTTGGGAAGCCCCAGGAGGGACTGGTCAGAAGGGTGCCGAGCAGTTAACAGGGACCCTCAGAGCCCGTGAGCATCCAGGAGAAGTCTCCTGACATGGAGACCTGAGACCCATGCATGCATGGGGAGCCAGGGGCGTGGAGAACAGCTTGGGGACAGCCATGACAGCTCCTCCCCTGCCAGATGAGCCTCCAGACCAAAGGGCAGGCTATGTGTGTGACCCTCCCCAACCACCCTATGTCCGGGCAGTGTGGGACTAGTGCCTCCAGCCTCCTCTGACCCCAAAGGGCTGCAGACTGTGACTCTGGGTCTCAGGAGCAGGAGTACGGCTGGGTTTCTGGGTCAGAGGACACCACCACGTTGCCCAGGTAGGATCAGACGGTTGGGGTTGGGGCCTGCAATACTTCGGTTCCTTACACACCCCGACCCCCACCTGAGGGTGATTTCAATGCAAGTCTGAGAACCCTGACTTAAATCCTCTTTCCAGTCTGCTGGCAATCTGCAAGGCAGATGCCCCAATAAAGTGGGAAAGCCACAGTGTCCTCTTTTACCTGGTCTGTAAATCCACTTTTTTCTGTGCCACTTGCTCATAGAACATGCACCCACTTTTTAGAAGTTTCCGGACCCCTTGAATCCCAGCGGTCAGTGACTGTGAGCTCCCTTTCTCTCTAAACCCATCACCTCATGGCCGGACAAGCTGCCTTAAATGCTGGCAGTGGGCCAGGTTGGGGGAGGGGGGTTCCAGCCCTGGAGAAGAGAGGACAGCCAGGGCTGAGAGGCACATGGCCCAGGACAGCAGGACTTGCCAGTCCTCTAACCACCAAAGTAACTTTACCAGAGCAGGAAGAATGTCTCTGCTGGCCAACTTGGAGTCAACAGGCCTGAGAGCAAGGCCACCAGGGTCCGAGGTTGCGTGCGTACAGTGTTGGAGATGAGAACCCCTCTCCACCCCAAGAGGGACACGTGGGGAGGATCACGCTCAGAGGGCACGGGGGCTGGGAAGCAGCGGAGGTGTGCGGGTGCTCATGGAAAGCCCAGGAAGGGCTATGCCAGGGAGAGGAGATGAAGGCTGGACACGGTCAGCGGTCAGGAGGGGAAGCCACCGAGAGAGAGGTCTGGGCCGGCGGTCAGATTGTCTAGAGATAAAGGCATGGCCTGGGAGGCAGCGGCCAGTCACAGAGGCGGGAATGCTCAGGAAGCAGCCGGGTGTTGCTGCAGAGGTTCAAACATCATTATTCAGTTACTACGCATTGAGCGGCGGCCCAGGCCCTGCGGTAGGGCTGCAGGTACAGCAGGGATTGATCATGGGGATGGGCTCATGCAATTGCGGAGGCTAAGCTATACCGTGATATTCCACCCACAAGCTCTAGAACCAAAAAACTCGTGGTATAATCCAGTCTGCATCTAAAGGGCTGAGAACCTTGGCGGGTCACTGGTAAAATTCCCACCATCTGAAGGCCTCTCCTTTGTCACTTAGCTGTGACTGGAAAGGCGACAAGGACTTGGTGTATTTACTTAGTTATTTTGAGTCAGTGAAGAGCATAATGAACTCAAAATGTGATCAAGTCCTGGTGGAACTGAGACACTTTTTTTTAAGTAGGCTCTGCAGCCAGAATGGGGCTCAAACTCACGACCTTGAGATCAGGGGTCTCCTGTTCTGACCAAGCCAGCCAGGCCCCCTGGAACTGAGACAGACTTTTATCCAATCAGATCCTTGACTCCTTGGGGATTACCTATCAAGCCACATCCTACTTCTCTTGACTTCACAGACTGTTCTCGGTATGCTATCTCACCACAAACCTAAGCAGATCCTTTGACGGAGAATTTAACTGCCACCGAGACTCTGTTCAGAAATGGTCCGTGTCTGCATGGAGCCAACACAACAGGTTCAAGAGTCAAATGTTCTTAGCTGACCCTCGACTTACTGTGAGTGACCCTCTGGCTAGTGACTCACCTTCTCTGAGCCTCAGTTGTTACTTTTGTGAACAGTAGTTACCAGATCAGAGTTTTGTGAGGCTTAAAAGCCAGCATGAGGCCAAGAGTTTGCCTAGAGGCTGCAAGGAATGTGTTCTCAGGACATGTTACTAACCATTCACATCAGTAGGAGGATCTACCAAATGCAATTCACAGCTTAGGGAGACCCCACACAGGTCCTATGGTGTCTGTCTTTCTAGACAGAACGGACATCCCCCAAAACATTTTTAAAGAGCATTTAGACTCTTTCAGATTAATCTTGTCTGTTGTTTTAGCATACTTTTGAGCGGCAATAAGGCATCTTCTGTCTTTAACATACTCTACATTTCCTCAAAAGATAGACTCCATAGTTACAGAATAGGATTCAAGCATCTGTTAGCCTTTTTTTGTTTGTTTGTTTGTTTGACATAAAGAAGGGGGGGGATTTGTTTCATACACCAAGCATGATGCACTTTTTTGGGTAATTTTAAAAATGTGGTAAAATTGGGCAGCCTGGGTGGCTCAGCGGTTTAGCGCCACCTTCAGCCCATGGTGTGTTCCTGGAGACCCGGGATGGAGTGTCCTGCTCCCCCCCCCGCCCCGCCCCCCTCCCGCATCTGGCTCCCTGCTTGGGGCTTGCTTCTCCCTCTGCCTGCGTCTCTGCCTCTCCCATTCTCTCTCTCTCTCATAAATAAAATCTTTTAAAAAATTGTGGTAAAATATACTTAACATAAATTTTACCACCTTAAAAAAAAGATTCATTTATTTATTTGAGAGAGAAAGAGAGAGTGCATGAACACAGAGGAAGAGGGAGAAGCAGACTCCCCACTAAGCAGAGAGCCAGATGCAGGGCTCCATCCCATGACTCTGAGATCAGGACCTGAGTTGAAATCAAGAGTCCAGCTCTCAACCAGAGCCACCCAGGTGCCCTGCTAAGGTCCCTCTTGAGACAGAAGTTTCTTTCGTACTGACCAAATGCATAGGGCCTCTGTCCAGTGTGGATACTGATGATGTGGCTGAAAGCAGTCTCACGTGTGTGCATATATAAGGTTTCTCTATAGCATGGCCCCTCTGGTGGCTGCTGAGAGCCCATCAAGGCGTAATGCTTTGTCACACCCAGCACAGTCCTAAGTTCTCTCTCCAGTGTGGACACACTGACGGGTGAGCAGACTTTTTTCATTGTTTGCTTTTATAAGGTTTCCCTTTAGTGTGAGCACCCTGACTGTTTGGTGAGATCCCTGCTCAAACAGGTTTCCTCACACCCATCACACATGTTGGGACCTCTCTCAGATGAGAATGTTTTGGGGTGTGATAAGGTTTGAACCCTGGTAGAAGAATTTCCCACAACCCCTGCGTTTATAAAGCTTCTCTCCAGTGTGACTTCTCTGTTGTAGGCAAAGACTTACCAGTAACAGTTTCCCCCAAGGAATGCATGTGTAAGGTGTCTCCCCAGTGTGCAACCTCTGATGTTGAGAAAGCTATGAGCAATTCCTGAATGTTTTTCCACACTTACGTTTATATGGTTTCTCCCTAGGATGAATTCTCTGGTGTCAGTGAGGTGCGTTCTGCCTCAAGGCTTTCCCACAGTGGCTGCCCTTAAATGAGTTCTCCCTGTGATGGATTTTCCAGGGCTGAGTAAGGGCAGAGCACCCCGTGATTGCTCTCCTATGTTCATTAGCCACAAAGGGCTTCTCTCTGGCATGTTTTCTCAGATGCTAGAAGGTGGGGTTTCTGAGCAGATTTCCCCATACACTACATAAGAGGATTTCTTTACTTTGGGGGTTTTCTGATGCTTACTAATGACTGAGCAACCCAGTTTACTCTTTCTTTCTTTCTTTCTTTCTTTCTTTCTTTCTTTCTTTCTTTCTTTCTTTCTTTCTTCTTCTTTCTTTCTTTCTTCTTCTTTCTTCTTTCTTTCTTTCTTTCTTTCTTTCCTTTCTTTCTTCTTTCCTTTCTTTCTTCTTTCTTTCTCTCTCTCTTTCTTTCTCTCTTTCTTTTTTTCTTTCTTTCTTCTTTCTGGACTTACTTATTTACGAGGGGGATAGGGGCAGAGGGAGAGAGAATATTATGCAGACTCCACATTGAACACAGAGCCCAAGTGGGGCTCAATCTCACGACTCTGAGATTACAACCTGAGCCAAAACCAAGAGTCAGATGCCCAACCGACTGTGCCACCCAGGTGCCCCCCAAATTAACTCCTATAAGATCTTTCTTTTTTCTTTTCTTTAGTATTTATTTATTTATTTTTTAAAGTAGGCTCCATGCCCAGTGTGGGGCTTGAACTCATGATCTCATGATGGAGAGTTTCACACTCTACCAACTGAGTCAACCAGATGCCTCATAAGATCTTTCTTCCTATGGGATGTTGACATTTCTGTCAGCTTTGTAATGATTACAGGCTTTTTCCCCAGTAGGGGAGGAGGAGGTTTCTATGGACGATTGTTGCTTTGCTAGAACAAGACCTGGGGAAAGGGGATACTTTTCTCTCTGTCTTGTGGAATTTTGCTATTTCTAAACAGCTCGTAGATTAGGAATAGTCAACTCTTCCATTTATATCTGCTGCTTCATGATCACCACCTCCTGGAGTACTCAGTTTATCCTTGGTTGTCAATTTTTAGCCTAAGATAACAAATTGGAAGGTAAATGCCATTAATCTCTGTGGTAAAGAAAAGAAACATTCCACAAAAAGTCTAGAATGATTTACACAACTATGAGATAAATGGGCAGGCAGCCCGGGCATTGGAGGCAGACAGAGCCTCAGCGAGAATTCTAGCTCCACCACTGAATTGCTTGGAGGCCCTGAGTCTCATGTGTGAAATAGGGATAGAAACTATATTCTACCTAGTTCACAGATTTTTTTGGATACAGAATGTGTGTGAAAGCCACAAGCACTGTACGTGACATACTTATTCAGTAAACAGTAGCTGGTGTCATCTTCCAAAAGCACTTGCTGGGGACATCTGGCTGGTTCAATCAGTAGAGTGTGTGACTCTTGATCTCAGGGTTGTGAGTTCGAGCCCTACGTTGGGGGGAGAGGTTACTTAACAACAACAACAATAGCAACAACAAGAAGCACTTGCTAAGTACATTCTCCTTCGCACATAGGTCAACGTGGGTTTCTGGCAGCTGCCCAGAAGAGGAAGAGATTTTAACAAGAATGCCCATGGGGCACCTGGGTGACTCAGTGGTTGAGCGTCTGCCTTTGGCTCAGGTCATGATCCTGGGGTCCTGGGATCCAGTCCTGGGATGGGGTCCCACATTGGGCTCCCCACAGGGAACCTATGTCTCCTCCTGCCTCTTTCATGAATAAATAAAATCTTTAAAAGAAGAAGAAGAAAGCCCTTGTGTCCCACACTCATAATCAACTTAACTTCAATGTTCTTAATGCTTCCATTCTCGGCTAACTGCATCTCCCCTAGGAAGATATGTTACCTCCAGCCATGGCCTGCCTTACTTATCCCTGCCTTCACATCCCTGGCCCAGCAACCAGCTCATAAACCACATTTGGTCACTACCTGTGGTCTCTGGGTGACAGAGGAATGTTATCAACACGTTGGAAGCAATTTGGAGTAGTGGAGAATAGCCAGTTTGATAGATGAAGAAAAACAATTGCAAAATAAGAGTCATATCCTACTTTCAATTAAATCTGTCCCTAAAATAGATCTTGCCATTATTTCAAGATACACCACCAGAGTAAGTTACATAATGGCCACCCGAGGGTGTCAAACTCTAATCCCTGAAACTTGTTATTTTTTTTTTTTTGAAACTTGTTATTTTATTTGGAAAAAGGATCTTTATAAATCTAATTAAGGAATTTGAGATGAGATTAGCCTTTTATTTTTAACTCTGGGGAAACTGAACCTAGAGCTCTTGTTGCTTGATCCCACTGATGTGTCACTCCTCTATCACAAGAACTAGGAAGATATTCATAGAAGAAATGAAGGCTCAGAGGATTGTTGACTATGTTGGTTCAGGAGGAAAATCCCCTTAAGGTAATAATGGTGACTAGAAGGAGCTCAGCTGGGAAAAAGGACTCCAGCAGCCAGACCTCTGTCCTGTATCTATATTTTCACCCTAATAACAGAAACCAAAGAACTAAAAAGAACCTTCAGTTTTCAGAATAGGTATTATAAATTATTTACTGGAAAGGAGTCCAGAAAGACACAATCTACCCAGAAAGTCAGGAGGTACCACCCCTCCCCAGGCGAGCCAAGAAGGTACTGAAATGTGGCTGCTGACTCTGGAGCAAAAGGAAAAAAACAAAGAGCCTGAGGGGTCAGTTTCCCTGGTGCCTCCTCCACTGGGCCCTGTCTTCCTGGTCTGGAGATCAGTGAGGTCTCCTGCTGGTTGTCGCTGCAGCCCCTGACAAGCACGCAAGATTCCTCAGTCCTTGTTCCTGTAGGAGAAGACGTGCCTGAATCCAGCTGCTGGGGTCTGGACAAGGTTTGCAGTGGAGAAACGAGGCTCAAGTGATCTTGCGTCGGGCCCCGTGTCTTTGCTGCTTCTGTACCTAAATATGTAAGTAGGAACTGGTGGGTACAAGTGTTAGAGGGGATTCTCCCTTCAGGGACTGCTGTCTGTAGAGGGTCACAGTGGGACCCGCCGATCTCGCAAGGTAGAGGAGGAGAAAGGGAAATCACAGTTTTACTCAAAAGCGGGGCCAGTGTAGGCAGGGAGGGCATTTCTCCGTGCAACAGCGCCACCTGCGGGACACAGCCGCCGGGCACACGACGCTGAAGAGCTCCGGACCCAGGAAGCTTCAATTCTATAGGCCTGATAGCTCCGTTGGGGTGAATCAAGTCAAAGCTGATGAATAATAAGATGCGGAGAGCCTAGAAGGCCTCACTAGTAAGCCAGGAATGGTATATTTAAGAGCACAGTGGGTCTGGTCCAAAAGGGGTTTTATATGAAGTGGTGCTACTGCTTTGGAAGAAACCTGAAACCAAGGGGTGGATTAGTACGGACCAGAAGTCTCCGTTTCCCCTGAATGCCTGGGCTGAGTTCCCTGATGGCTCAGCTAAGGTGAATTCTGATGGGGCCCATGGGGCGGGGGTCTGTTGCTGCCCAGCTTCAGGCAGGGCCAGCCACACAAAACAGAAAGCCAATGTCACGGCTCTGCTCAGTGGGCAGAACTCAAAGCTGTTCTCATCATAAATCAGGCCAGTAGTCCTCCCCACCCCCCCACCCCGAGCCCCAGGAGCCTAGTTACATTTCACTGACTTGGGCTGTTGGCCAGTGGCCTGGCTGCCTGGTTTGCCACTTGAAATGACAGGGAAGATTATAGGCACATGCTTTGGGGCAGTGAACACACCTTGGCTCTGGCAGTTGAGTCACTCGTGCGCATGCCTGTGGCGGGGACCTGGTCTCTGATAAGGCCAGCACTTTTAAGATGCTGATCAAGCCTGCACTGTCCAGAAGCTCCCTCTCGTGCTTAAATCAACTCCATTGAACCTTTGACACCTTCTAGAGGCTCTCTTGGTGCTGATGTCCCTGTACAGTCTAGTCTGGTCCCCTGATTGAGGCCACATCATTATGGCCCTTGAAACTAAGATGTGTCATGTTTTCAATTTTGCAGACCATCTACAGTCTGACATTGGGGTGCACAAAACTCTTTCTCACAAAATCTACCTAACAATGGGTCAGTAGTTAAGGTGTCGGATGGACATTCTATGCTCCCTGCCATCCACAGCATCTGAGTGCCAAGGGCTGGAACGACGTCCTCCAAATCATTCCTACCTCTCTTACTTCCTCTTGGTCCACGGACCTTAGTAAGGCATCCTGGTTGCTAAATGTGGCTGTCCCCTGAATGTGTTTGTCTCCTCCTGGTTGGTCTTGACCAGAGGGTACTGATCAGGATGGAAGGAGGGCTTTCTAGACTTGTTCTGAAAATTAAAGATTTTGCCCTGACCATTCCTTGGAATGACACTTCTCCCTGTCCTCCCTCTCCCCACCCCATGCCCACCCCAGGCCATCCTGGTTGCAGGCAAAAGGGAGCCTAGCAAACTCCAACTTAATTTTATTTCGGCCACCAGGATTCTCTTCATGGACTGACATAATTCTGGATCATAAAGACAATGACCATTTGATTGAGGGTGCTGCTCTCCAGCTCCCCCACAGTGGGCTGCGTGTGCTATGGCGGGCTGAACAGTGGCCCCCAAATACAGCCAGGTCCCAATCCTTGGAACCTGTGAATGTTACTTTACAGGGAAAAAGAGATTTTGCAGATCTGATTGAAGTATGAATCTTCGGATGGGGAGATTATCGTGGATTTATGATTAAGGATCTTCAGATGGGGAGATTATCCTGGGTTATCCCAGTGGGCACTGTATATAATGCCAGGTGTCTTTATAAGAAAGAAGCAAGGAGGGGTTTTATCGCACAAGGCGATGTGACTACAGAAACAGAGGGACAAAGAAAAAGATTTGAAGATGCTGCTAAAACACTGGAACTGAAGGAAACTGGAACACATTTCCTGGTACCTGCTGGTTGCGGGCACTGGAGTGGGCTCTGCAGGCTCAAGGCACAGGTCTTCACCTGCTTTCTGAGAGCTTTCACTTTGGATGTGGCACAGGCATACACTGAAAGAACCAGCTAGACAAATGGGTAGGGGAGCAAGGGGGAGTAAACGCAGTGCACAGCGACGTGCTTGGGCGTAGGAGTGGGGAGGGGTCGGAGTGGGCTGGGTTTGTCCCAAGCGAGTTTTGAAAGGCTGCTGGAGATGGAGGATAGAGGGAGGCCGGGAAGGGCTGGAGTGCTGGGCACGTTCCTAGTATGTAGGTAATACGGTATTTGCAAGGAGGAAAGGACACGCCGGTGAACCATTCGCGACCAGGTTTCACCTCAGATTATCCACTCAGTGAAATACCTATTTAGGTCCTTGGCTGTCGGGTTGGACGCGGCAGAGGCCCGCACGTGGGCGTGGGGCATACGAAGGGAACTGCCAGGGGAGCCGGCGCGGCTGAAGCACGAGGACCGAGGGCCGGGTGGCAGGCAGGGTCCTGACCCTGCGGGGCCTTGCACGCCATGGCCCGGGCGCGGATCTTGTTCTGAGGGCAATAACGTGGTTCTTCATTAATTCTGCAACAGTCTTAGGAACTGGGCCGTTTTATCCCAGTTTTACTGACGAGGACGGTAAGGCTGGGAGCGCGCAGGGTGAAGTAATTTGTCCCAGATCTGTCCCCGCCGCAAGCGCGAGGCGGGACCCGGGTCTTCCGAAGTCCACCCGCTCCGGGGCCGCCCGCCCCACCCGCCGAGGCCCCGCGCCCACTGAGCATGCGCCGCTGGCCTACGGAAGCCGACGGGGAGGGGGCGGGGCCGAGGCTGGCGGGCGCGGGGAAAATGGCGGCGGCGGCGAACGGGACTGGAGGGAGCAGCGGGATGGAGGTGGATGCGGCAGGTAACGGGCCTCGCGGAGGCGGCCTCTGGTGACGCCCCCCGGGGAGCGACAAGGCCCCCCTGGACTCCCGGGAGGAGTCAGCAGTCGGGACGGCGATCCCGCCCCCTGGACTAACTTGCGGGAGGGATGTATGGCTCCGGCTCTGCCGTCTCCCGCTCGCAGCTCCGGGGCAGAACGTGCGGCCCCGACGCTCACTCGTCCTCCTTTTCCTCCACCCTCAGTAGTCCCCAGCGTGATGGCCTCCGGCGTGACGGGGAGCGTCTCCGTCGCTCTTCATCCCCTCGTCATTCTCAACATTTCAGACCATTGGATTCGCATGCGCTCCCAGGAGGGGCGGCCTATGCAGGGTGCGTGCTGGGCGTCAATCTCCAACCTCCTCTCCTTGGTCACCTGCCCCAAGTAGGGGTCTTTGCCCCCGCCCTTCCTGAGGCCAGTCCCCCCTCCCCAGGTCACCGTGTCTCCAGCATTGCGTTCCCACTGACCTCGACCCAGGGACCGGATTCTTAACCCTCCTGTTTTCCGTGTCGCTCTCTCCCCCAGTGATTGGGGCGCTGATCGGGAAGCAGGAGGGCAGAAATATCGAGGTGATGAACTCCTTTGAGCTGCTGTCCCACACCGTGGAGGAGAAGATTATCATTGACAAGGAGTATTACTACACCAAGGAGGAGCAGTGTGAGAGGGGGATAGACTCGGGGGTGAGGAGTGGGAGTGAGAAACAAAGGCAGAGTGGTGAAGATGGAGAGTGATGGGGAAAAATAGGAGAATGGGACAAGAACTGTGTTTGTGTGAGGAGAGTATCACAAAGGATCTCAGAAAAGGAACAGTTTAGGTACCCACCCCCCAGACAGTAATAGATGAGAGAAGATAGAAGGGACTAATTATTGAGAACTGAGCCAGGAGTTGAGCGGGGAGGGGAGAAGCTGATGAAAAATATACCAGGAGTTTCCAATGAAGGGAGGGTGATTTAAAGAATGATACCCTGTGCTCTTTCCTCTGCAGTCAAACAGGTGTTCAAGGAGCTGGAGTTTTTGGGTTGGTATACCACCGGGGGGCCGCCTGACCCCTCTGACATCCACGTCCACAAGCAGGTACACATGCATGCTGGTGCATGCTGGGGCAGGGCTTGAGCAGGGGAGGGAGAAAGATGGGCATTGACACCCACATCCCCATTCCCTTCCAGGTGTGCGAGATCATCGAGAGCCCTCTCTTTCTTAAGTTGAATCCTATGACCAAGCACACAGATGTGAGTAATACTGACCCCATGCCCACTTAGGCACGGTGCTGGACAAGCATGACAATCTTACCCTCCTCCCCTGCTGTGCTTTACATCTCTGTTGGGCTGAATCTTCACTTGAGGTGAATTCTCCGCTCAGCAGCTGTGTGACTTTAGGTTAATCATTTAATCTCAGAACTGCTTTTTGCCCTATGTATAAGGTGGGGGTTAGCCTTACTTCAGTGGGCCCTTGGGAAGATTGACTGGGAAAATCTGCAGAAGAGCCAGTACGGTAGCCCAGGTGCACTTGATGTAAGAGCTGTCTCCCGTTGCTTTACAGCTTCCCGTCAGTGTTTTTGAGTCTGTCATCGATATAATCAATGGAGAGGTAATGCCCTGCCTTTCAACCCCGCGGTCCTGCTCCTTGGCCTTTCCTGCTCCTGACTCTGCTTTTGTGCCCTGTAGGCCACGATGCTGTTTGCGGAACTGACCTACACTCTGGCCACAGAGGAAGCTGAACGCATTGGCGTCGACCACGTGGCCCGAATGACAGCCACAGGCAGCGGCGAGAACTCCACAGGTAAGGAAGACTGGAGGTGTTTCCTCAGCAGTGGGGGGTGGAAAGCATGGCCAGGTGCGTTTTCAACCTTGGCCTCTCCCTGTCTCCCCCCAGTGGCCGAACACCTGATAGCACAACACAGTGCCATTAAGATGCTGCACAGCCGGGTCAAGCTCATCTTGGAATATGTCAAGGCCTCTGAAGCGGGTAGGACAGGCGTCTCCCTGCCACGCCTACCACTTTTTCTCACTCCTGAGGGTGACCTCATCCACATTAATGCAGTCCTTCTGTGCCTTTAGGAGAGGTTCCCTTTAACCATGAGATCCTGCGGGAGGCCTATGCTCTGTGTCACTGCCTCCCTGTGCTCAGTACAGACAAGTTCAAGACAGACTTTTACGATGTGAGTCTAAAACCCAGGCTGGGGACGTGGGGTTTGTACATCATGTCTGCACGCAGGACCCGGGACTCAGACATTCCCTGGGCAACTGGTTTTCTGTTCCTTCCAGCAATGCAATGACGTGGGGCTCATGGCCTACCTTGGCACCATTACCAAAACCTGCAACACCATGAACCAGTTTGTGAACAAGTTCAACGTCCTCTATGACCGACAAGGCATCGGCAGGCGGATGCGGGGGCTCTTCTTCTGAGAGGGTACTTGAAGGGACGATGCACAGGTTGGACAGTGGTCCCACAGGGGAGGGGCATCACACTCCCTTTAGAGAAACCTCCTGTTGATAATAAAAGAGGAGCAGCCCCTCAGCACCCCTTGCAGTGGCTCTGTCCTCTCTGTTGGGCACCACACGGCTTTCTCAACTCGGATCTTGAAAGGAGGCCCTTGGTTCCAGCCTTGCTCGGCAGGACAGCCTGATTGGGAACTCTCTGCCACTTGAGGTGACCCCGTCCTGTCAGGTGATGCATCTATACTGGGCCAAAGGCTGCCTGCTTCCACCCAGGCGAGCTCTGTTCTCTAATGTCTCCCAGTGCAGAGACCAACCATATACACTTGACAAATGACTGCTTTTCCAGGCTAAGTGAATTCAAGTCTTTTTCACCAAGTGCAGAGGAGTATTTTCATTTCTGTGTAGGACTGCCCAAAAGCTCTGATCCCATGGCATGATTTATTGCCAAGAGGGAGAGGTTCTCTTTGTCTTCTTTGCTAATGTTTACTGAGTGCTTACTACAGCACTATCTATCCACACCCGACCCAGGAGCACCCCTCAACACTAGGAGGCAGAGCCCATACTTTAAAGGGACTGGTATATACAATTATGTGTGCCAGTTGTTCCATCTCCACCTGCCACCCTCCAGTCCCATCATCGCCCCTAGACAGAGCTTTAGAGTAGGAGTTGGGGATAAAGGAAGATATGAGCATTGAGGCATTTCAACAAGTAGAAAAGGAGAGGTGTTGGTTCAGAGGCTTTCCAGAGCCAGGGGGTGGGGGCACAGTAGGCCCAGGGGGACTGGAGATCTACTGCAGATATGATCTCCACACAGGACCTATATATAGGCCAGGGGCACAGTAGGGAGGATCAGTTCCTGGCAGGCAGAGTGGGCGCTTTAACTCCGTAAATTTATGGAGTATATGGGGTAAGACACTGAAGGGAACGAGACTCTAGAAAACCCATAATACCCTGTTTGAATAGAATATAGCAATCTACAAACACTTTATTAGCAAGAATAAAACAAGTGCAGCTCAGGAGAAAAGGGGGGGGGTCTTCCTTTCCCCTCAAAGGCATCATGAGGTCTCTTGAGGGAGGGGTGGGTCAGCACAAGGGGGGACCCCAATGCCTAACAAGCTGGATGGAATCAGACAAAAGTAATCCGTGTCCGGGCAGTATTAACCTGCCAGACGTTTAACTCCTCATACTCATCTAGAGCCGCCTGGAACTGGGCAGGCGTGAAGCCTCGGGATATGCAGCGCTGCTCCGCTTCTGAGAACCGCACACTTCGGCCCTCGGAGACCAGCTCCCGGACAGTGGCAAAGATCACATCTGCGGGTCTCTGGGTCCTGGAAGAGCATGGGTGTTGTGTAAGAGCAAAGGACCCCAGGCCAGTGTTAGGATCTGAGGCCAACATCCCCCCCCCCGTGTGGATGCAGAAGCTGTAAAGATAAAGATTAGTCTGCTCGAGAAAGTCAAGGCACCTCCTGCTGCCTTCTCCGCTCATACCACTCACCTCGCCGTCTGCCCCTTGTCGCCCAGAAGGGAGTCCTTTGACATCTCCATTAGCCTTATGGCTTCATTCACATCTTCCTTCTCCACTGTGTCCACCATCCGCAGACGCGCCTGCGGGGAAGGTAGGGAGAGATGGGAACGGGAGGAGGGAATGGAAGCAAGTCAGGGAGCCCCCCTCGCTGCGGCTGGAAGCCAGGCACCCCCAACCCTGAGAGGAGAACCCCCCCGCCCAGCAGCTGCAGTGCGGGGCCGGCACTGTCAGACCGAGACAAGTGCAATGCGCGGGCAGCGTCCAGCAATTGCCCAAGTCTCCGCCTCTCAACGCTGGCCAGTCCCGGGGTTCAGCTGTCCTGGGAGGGAGACCAGACCCTTCTGAGCTCCCCCCGGGGGCTCCCCCACAGCGGGACAGACAGGGCAGGGGGAGCTCGGCCAAGAAGGCGACTGGCAGAGAGGTCGCATCCCTGGGGCTCGGGAAGTGCTAGCTCAGCAGTAGGTCAGGTAATCACACTACCTGCACGAACAGCACTTTGGAGCCCCCGGGACTAAGGTCCGAGGCGTGCGGCCACAAAGGCCGCTTTCTAGTGAGGGGCCTACGTCCCAGGGAGTGGAGGCGACCCTGTCCATCCCGTGGTGAGGCTGGAACGGTGGGCGCAGACCTTTCCCTCCGGGAACGCCGTGCGTGCCCTGCCGGAGCAGCAAGTACCCACAGTGCGGTAGCACGGAGGACCGCTATCTGCACTGTCAGCACTTTAGCACCGGCAGGGCCTGAGTGGGAGGGAGGCGGCCTGGGGCGGAGCAGGCAGGGGCCCGGTAAGCAGCGGATGGCCCCCCCCCACCACGCTCACCAGGGCGGTGGACAGCCGCAGGATGGCCAGCAGCGTCCGGGCTGATGTGTAGGTGGCATCCTTGCTGGCCCAAGCCTCTCGCCTCATCTCCACATATGCTGCTGTTATGTAGTCGGCCAGGGACTCAGGCACCGTGGGCTGCTTCTCCCGGCACATGGAGATATAACGTCTATGGGAGAGAAGGTTCCCGGGAAAGCAGGACCCAGAGTTTTCCATTTAAGAAAAACACTTACAGGACACCCCTCCCTGCCATATAAGTGGGGGAAAAACAAATTAGCTTGAACATCACTGATGGGAGTTCTCCAAGAGTTTTTATAGGACTTAGATAAGATAAATACATAAAAATACATAAATACATCTGTCATAAAAGATGGTCAAGTCCCCCTCCCTGAAGCTAGGACTTCTCTTACTTCAAGAGAACAAGGTAACAGAGAAGGAGAACTAAGTGATTACTGGGACCCCTTGGACAGACCCTGGGGAGCAAACAGGCAAATATTTGGAGCAGCATCCAACTACACTTAAGATCTGAACCTGCCTCCACCTGGAGACTGGCAGCTGGTGTGAAAGGTTCTGATGCCAGGTTCTTGTGAGGCCAGGTTGGGGGTGCCCAGACTCCCTGTCCTCAGCCCCAGACATGTAGTGCCCTCAGCCCCAGACATGGGGCGATAGTGAAAACCACCCTGTGTTCCCGGAGACACACACACGGCACCAACTGCTACTACGTGGGGGGACACGTGCATCCTGGCCTTTCTCCCTGGCTCTCCTACCTCATCAGTTTCATGTCCAACGGCTCAAACTGGGCTGGGGGCTGCCGGCTGTGCTGGTGCACGTAGGTGATGTGCTGGGCCAACCTGGGAAGAGCAGAGGCAAATAGAAACCACCTCCTTGGGACTCCACACCCTGTGCCCGGCTCTAGTCATGCCTCAGCTCTACCATCTCTTCACAGTGCAATTGGGAGTCTCTCTCAGAAAACCCTCGCCAGTATTTCTCTCCTGACCTCCATTTTCCTAAAGAACTATGGTCTAGCTCCCACACTGAGAAGGGAATTTCTGTAAGTAGGGAACCGAGGAGTTTCCAATGTCTTCTCCTTCCCTACGGATCATCAGGGATGTGTGTCCCCTGGAGTGCTGAGCTTTACTCACCGGAGATCATTGTCCCGGTCAGGCCGGTCCTGGATCAGCCAAAGGAGATCAAATCGGGACAGCAGCGCAGCAGGAAGCTGTATGTTCTGCTCCAGACTGCGGCGAGGGTTGTAGCGCCCGTAGGCAGGGTTGGCGGCGGCCAGGATGGAACAGCGGGCATTGAGTGTGGTGAGAATGCCGGCCTTGGCAATGGAGATGGTCTGCTGCTCCATGACTTCATGGATGGCTGTGCGGTCTGCCTCGGCCATCTTGTCAAACTCATCAATGCAGCACACTCCCTGGTCAGCCAGCACGAGGGCCCCACCCTCTAGGGTTAGTTCTCCGCTCACAGAGTCTCTCAGTACAGCCGCTGTGAGCCCCACTCCTGAGGAGCCCCGGCCCGTCGTGTACTGGCCTACACGGCAGGATCAGGAACAGGAAAAAAAGCAGACATGCTAAGGAAGAGGAAAAGGAATAAAACAAGGAAAGAAGCAAGAACAGGGCTGAAATGAGGTCTTCCTGGGAGCACTCTACCGACCTATTAGGTTCAGGCTTTTGCGAGGCAGTGAAGAATCAAGTGTATGCAATGGAAAGCCCTCTCCTCCCTGACCCCACCCCCACCCCCACCCAAGGGACGGACTAAGTGCCAGGGTCCCACCATCTGGTACATGCACCCCTCCCAGGATTCCGCTACTCACTGCGGGGTGCCAGGCGATCGATGTAGGATAACAGCTGGGACTTGGCCACACCTGGGTCCCCCATCAGGCAAATGTTGATGTTGCCTGGAAGAAGGGGTGAAGCCCCCAGATGAGCCTTCTGTCCATGCAAGTGCCAAACAACAGACCAATTCTTTTGAGATTCTGCCCAGGAACCAGTACCGTTTCTTCTCATCCCTCCCCAGGCCCATGAAGCCAAGAGGCTAACTCTTTTTTTTTGTCCCGGGACATAGCATCACAGATTTGATCTGTGTCACAGGGTACTGGTCCTTGCCATCCTGCTCCCTGCCAACCATCCCCTCATTTCCCCACCTTACCCCTGATCTTCATGCCCCGAGGAGACTGATCCACCCCTCCCACCAGCAGGAGCAACAGGGCCTTTTTCACGTCTTCGTGTCCATAGATCTCCGGGGCGATGGAGGCTGCCAGCTTCTCATAGAAATCTTCCTCTGCAGAAAAGTTCAGAGTATTTGGGAGAGGGATGAGGGGTGGGGGCCAGGAAGTAGTTTGTGTTCCCAGGCTCCCCCAGGGGACTCACCTGTAATTTGCCTCAACTCCTCCCTGCTTAGCTCTACAGCCGCAGACTCGTCGTCCTCACTCTTGCTCATTTTCACAACTCGGTGGGCTTCCAGGTAAGTTTCAGAGAGGAGACCCTTGGGCAAGAAAACCCAGGGCCATCTTTAGGGATGAAGGCCCTTTAATGTTCCTGTTAACAGGATTCCCTCAGGAGTTGCTTAAAAACCTTATGTGCTACTTTATCATTGACAATTCTCTGTGGAGGCGGTGAGAGTGGAGAAAGGGGAACATTTCCTCCTCCTTTCAAGCCCTTTTCTCACCTGTACCACCTGTCGGAACCCAGTGCGCAAGATGGGCAAGAAGATGCCAGTGACGCTGACATGGTCCCCGGGCTGGGCGATCCTTGTGTTTTCACCTTCTACCAGCACGGTGATGCTACGAGGGATGTTTCCCACGGGCACTTGGTCACTCTACAAAGGGAGAAGACCCATGGGCACAGAGAAAGGAATACAAAGCCTATCTATAAGGACCTCCTCTTTCTTGGGCCCAGGGATCCCATACCCTACTTCTCAGCCTCAGATGAACCGACTGGAGGGAGCCTAAGATTTTTGCGCCTTCCCAACTCAACTATAAAGTTCAAGTTAAACCTCCTTCCCACTCTAGGTGACCTCTCTGCCTTAGCCCCTTTTGTTCTTTCTTTCTTCTGCTCTGTGACTATAGAACCTAAGTGGACACCAGAACCCCACCCTCCCTGGGCCACATACCACAAACTCACATGTTCCTGCATCTTCATCTCTTGGAATTTGATGAATTTGGAACCACGTGTCTGCAGATACAGCCGCCCTCCTGAGCGATTGGTCTGGCACTCCTGGCTGGGGCACATGATCAGAGGCATGAAAGTAGGAGACTGGATCTAGAATGCAAGAAAAAGCAAAAAGCCATGAGTCCGTCACCTGAGTCAACATTTCCTCTTCCCCATAGCACACATCGCACACTGCCAACGTTTTGACCTGTCCTGAGTCAATAAGCATAGGAACCAAAAACCCATAAAGGACGATGGAAAGACCACTACGGACCAGAAAAACAATGATAAGTAAACACACAGTTGTGTTTCATAACGAACACAGCAAACAACAGATAACTACCAGGAGTTAAAAGTAATTCTGGGGCAAACCACTAACAATTAAATATGTTCCTATTCCTTGCTCCCTACATACCGGCTGGTAGGTCTCTGCTCCACACTGGTCACAAGTGTAAGTGGCCACCACCATCCTGGGTTTGACTTCGGAGACACGAGTGACAATTCCACGTACAGTGACCAATTTCCCCACAGAGTCAGCCCGTACTTCCCGGATCACACGAGGCTTGTTACTGCTTGGGCCTTGAAAGTAGAGCTCACTAAGGGAGAGAAAAGAGTCATTACAAAGGTTCTGAAGCACAAGCTTCCACAGCCTTCCTCGCTGAGACCACTCACAATCTGCGCATGAGTTCGGGAGGGTACTGGTTCTGCGGGCTTCGGGCTGCCCCAGGGTCGCGGCTCCGCTGTTCCATCATCAGCCGATGTTCAATGTAAACATCCAGAACATCTTTGTTTACCACCTCAAGAGAAAAGAAAGATAGAAGAAAAAACGTGTGGCAGGACTAGAGAACGAAAGACCACAAAGGGAACCAGGCAGAAATTACTGCCCCCTTTCTGCCAACTCTGAAAAACCAGTATCTGAGAAGCTTCTGGAAAGCAACCTGTGTTGCCCTGTGTTGTCCTGCAACCACTCACCTCCCTCTCCTTGTACTGAGGCAGCAGCTCTTGTACAGCATCAGCAAAGAGCCTGGTGTAGCGTCTGGCATTCTCACAGATGGAGTCCACCAACTCAGGGTCATCCTCAGCTACATCATCTAGGTCTATGTACATTGCCACTTGTTCCCGATGAGCCAGTTGAACCTGGGGTAAGGACGAGACAGAGCTGTGTACACCATGGTCAGCAGTGTCCCCCACCCACAAGGGTAGAAAGAAGCATGAGACAAAGCAATACTCACTTCTCAGCCCCCCAAAGACAGCCCTCTAACTTCTAAAGAGCACACTGCTCATTACCCACACAGAATGACTTCCACTTACTAAATATTAAGAATCACACTGAAGCTGTTACCTACATGTACACTTACTGAAGCAAGCCAGGCCACCTCTTACAGCTCCTTAAGCAACCACCCATTCCCTCCACTTTTTCTATGACTCACCAACTGGTTCCCGTACTTGAACTGCTTCTTGCCAAATTCATCATCCTGATAAAACTCTTGTAGGAATTTCTTAACCTTTTCTGCAAGGAAAACGTAAATCATGAGAATGAGTCTTTCAGATACTTTACCACAAAACCCCTTGATACGCTTCTTTAAAAAACTCGCTTTTACTTCGTAATTCTTACCAAGTAGAGCAGAACTCCTTCTAACAGGTCTATTCTCACCTAGAGAAGGGGCCCCGGGCAGTCAGGAGCTTTACCCAACAACCTTCCCCCAGGGAATCCCAGTGTCTCCCCTGGTTACAAATCTCAGTACTCGTTCCCAAAGGCCTTTCACACCCCGCCACACGCTCTGAGCTCAAGGTTCTCAGTTTTTCTTCCACGCGTTGAGATTCCTCTTTTTCTTCGGTCTCCTCAGTCTCTCCACTAGGCCCAGCCTGCACCCCACCCCCTCTCCCGCCACTGCTTCCGCTCTTAGTAAACAAAGAAGCACATGGGCCCAGATGCAGCCGCCTCACAGCCCGGGATTCCTCCGCCCAGGGCGGGAGCCCGTCCGGCGATTGGCCGGCTCGTCAAGGGCCACTCCGTCCCACCCGACCACCTCCTTTCTCGGCCTCCCGCGAAGCCCCCCAGTTTCAGGCACGCCCCCACCCTGAGCAGCTCTTTCCGAGGCCGCGGCGCGGAAGGACACTGTTTACAGACGACACTCCCTCCAGCGACGTCGCGCAACTTCCGCCCGCCTTCACTTCCGCTTAGAGGTTGGCCTAAAATGGCCAATCCCGGCACTCAGCGGCCGGGGCCCGCCCGCCCCCGGGACTCCGGCGCGTCTCGAGAGGGCGCGGGCGCTCCGAATGTCTAAGGGCGCGCAGGGAGGGGGGACCCGGGGTCCTTGTCCTTGGGGGCGGAAAGCCCTTTGGGTCTCCTGAGGTCCCGGTCTCTCCTGGGCGCGACCCTCCCCCGCCCACCGCGACCCGCCACTCCTTCCCCAGGCATGACTGGCTCTTCGACTTCGGCGGCCCGCGCGCCTCCCACGCACCGTCTGCCTCTGCCCTGCAGCCTCTCGACCCTGCCTCTGGCCGCGCGCCCCGGGGCCCCAGGACGCCGGCTCACGCCAACAGGTGTTGGACCGCAGGCTTCCCGCGCAGGCCGCTCCTCCCAAGTTTGCATATCCTCACCTTTCTCGAGCACGTAGTCTTTAACTGCCATCGCCCGTGCGGCAGCAGCTGGCGGGCTCAAAGCGCTCACTCCCAGGACAGCAGAAAGCGTCCGCGCGGCGGGCTCCTGCCGACCAACCGAAATTGGCGCGAAACGTCGCCCCCCACGTGACGGGCGCCGCCGCGTGGGGGCCTATCAAAGAGGAGGCCCTTCGCCCCTCCCACTCTCCCGCAGGCCATAGCTTCGGCCAATCACCAGGTGAGTCTGGACTGAGTGACGGGGCAGCGGCGCGGGCACCCGAGCTGCGGAGAGGCGGGGCGGGGCGCGGCGGGCGCCGGGTTTCCCGCGGTCCGAGCTGGCTCGGACCGAGAGAAATTGCTCTTAAAGGACCAGCCTACGCGCGTCCTTTTGTTCCGGGGCCGCAGGGCGGGGCAGGCCCAAGTTTCGCTGTCTCCTTGCAGACTCTCCAACCACCATGATCTCCCAGTTCTTCATTCTGTCTTCCAAAGGGGACCCGCTCATCTACAAGGATTGTATCCTTGACCTGCGGGGCGGGAGGCCTGGGTGGGAGTAGTGCCCTAGAGCCCGCCCGTGTCGCCGACTCCTTAGCTGTCCTTCCACCCGGTCAGTCCGCGGGGACAGTGGCGGTCGGGATGTGGCCGAGCTCTTCTACCGGAAGCTGACGGGACTGCCCGGAGATGAGTCCCCGGTTGTCATGGTAACCTGCGGCGGGGCTTGGGGTAGGCTCCCGGAGGGCTGGGGGGCGCCTCCTTCCTCCCAGGACCGTTTCCCTGAGAGCTGCCGCTGGGGGGCGCGGGCGGGGCGGGGGGTACGTTCTGCCAAGTAATCCGAGCGACAGTTTCTGGAGCGCTAACACTACGGGGCGCAGCTCCGCCAGTCCGGGGTAGGTACCAGGGCCACTTCCACTTCCACATTAGGCAGCTGGGTCCCGGGGCGGGGGCGAGGTGCCTGGCTCGCCCCAAGGCCCACCGCTAGCAAGTCTCGCGGGTCCTTAATCACATGTCTTCCTAACGCTCTCTTCCTCGCCTCCGCCTCAGCACCACGATGACCGTCATTTCATTCACATCAGACACAGCGGCCTCTATTTGGTAGCCACGACTTCAGAAAACATTTCTCCCTTCAGCCTTCTAGAGCTGCTCTCCCGGTGAGGAGGGCAGGGCTGGGCACCTGGGCGCGGGGATACGACCGTAGAAGGGTATGCACACACAGCCCTGTTTTCTCAGGTTGGCCACTCTCCTGGGCGACTACTGTGGCTCCTTGAGTGAGGGGACCATCTCCCGAAACGTGGCTCTTGTCTACGAACTCCTGGATGAAGTGCTGGTGAGGGCCAGGGGTCTCCCCCAAGTGCCCAGTGCCCTGCAAATGTGGGCTGGGGTGGGAAAACTAAGTCCATTCACTTTCACCTTTTTCCTCCACTCACCACCCAAAGGCTGTCCTTCCTCTGCCCACAGGACTATGGCTATGTGCAGACCACATCCATGGAGATGCTGAGGAACTTCATCCAGACAGAGGCTGTGGTCAGCAAGCCCTTCAGCCTCTTTGACCTCAGCAGCGTTGGCTTGGTTAGTTGAGGGAAATAGGAGGAGGAGGGCTGGTGGGTACTGTGAAACCTGAAGATCATAGCTTTGGGTGCTTTCCAGTTTGGGGCTGAGACACAGCAGAGCAAAGTGGCCCCCAGCACTGCAGCCAGCCGCCCGGTCCTGGCCAGCCGCTCTGACCAGGTGAGCAGGGGCGTGATGGATTCAGATCCTCTGATTTTTCTTCTGGGACACGAGAGACCAAGAGCCTGGTGTTCCTCAAATGTGGATAATCCCTTTCCTTACCCGTGTGTCCCCCCCCCCCCCCCCCGGGTCCTAGACTCCACTGCCCTGTCCCTTCTGCCTGTCCACTTTAGAACACAGGCTGTTCAGCCTCCAAGTGTCCAAATCCGTTCTCTTCCTCAGAGCCAGAAGAATGAAGTGTTTTTGGATGTGGTTGAGAGGCTGTCTGTGCTGATAGCATCTAATGTAAGTTTGGGCTCCCAAGTCTGGAACTGAGGACAGATGGCACTTGGGAAATGTTTTGGGAGCAGGGGCTGTGTCACCTGGGGATTGACCTCTGTGCCATTCTTAGGGCTCACTGCTGAAGGTAGACGTGCAGGGAGAGATCCGGCTCAAGAGCTTTCTTCCCAGTGGCTCTGGTGAGAAGTCCCAGGGCGGGGCTTGGGACAGACAGCTCCTCAGTGCTGTATATGGTGGTATCTGGCAGCCTTTTCTGACATTCTTTCCTCTGACAGAGATGCGCATTGGCCTGACAGAAGAATTTTGTGTGGGGAAGTCAGAACTGAGAGGTGAGAAGTAGGTCTTGCTCTCCTCCATAGAGGTCACTGCCAGAAGTTGTTTGGAACACAGAGACAGGTTCTCCCCCGGCTCTCCCCTGGGTGTTCACCCCTCCCATGTGGGTTCGAGGAAGAGACTTTCTCTCCTTCCAGGTTATGGACCAGGAATCCGGGTGGACGAGGTCTCATTTCACAGCTCGGTGCTTCTGGAAGAGTTTGAGTCTCATCGAATTCTGCGCTTGCAGCCACCTCAGGGCGAGGTCAGGATTGGGCTGGCCTAGCATGTTCTGTCCACCACGGGGAAGGGAGGCAGTTCAGGGGTGAGGAGACCAAACTGATCTCCGTTCCTATCTGGTCTCAGCTGACAGTGATGCGGTACCAACTCTCAGACGACCTCCCCTCCCCGCTCCCCTTCAGGCTCTTCCCCTCTGTGCAGTGGGACCGAGGCTCAGGCAGGTGAGACCACTTTCCTGTCCTGCAACTGCTCTGAAGTCTAAGCTGATACAGAGATGTTCCCCAAACTCATTGTGGAGGAGGGGTGGTAATAGGGCCGAAGTCAGAAAAAGATGCCCTCCTGGCACAGGGACTCAGCCCTTAGTGGATTCACTGCTTGGGACACGACCCACCCAGCATGGAGGCGCCGGGCAGGGATGGTGAGCTGCCAGTGCATAACAGTACTGTGCCCTTCTACCCAGGCTCCAGGTTTACCTGAAGTTACGATGTGACCTGCCCCCAAAGAGGTATGAGTGGGGGTTGGCCAAGCCTGGTTCTGTTCTGTGGGGTGGGACACAGTGCTCACATATGTTTTGCTCCCACCTGCAGATGCATCCACTGGCTTCGGAATCCTGTTCAGTTAGAGGCAGGAGGGCTTGGGAAGAGGATGGGGCAGCACTGTGCTGAGCCCCAGCTGTGACATTAAGAGTGGGAACGAGTCCCTGCCTTCCGGGGGCTGACTCTCTTCCTTTTTCCTTTGTAGCCAAGCTCTCAATGTCAGGCTGCACCTTCCCTTGCCACGAGGGGTGGTCAGGTTAGTGGGTGAGCCACGGAGTGGACTGGGGAGGTAGGGAGTTGGCCTGCCTCATGAAGGCTGGGGCTGAGCGCAGTGCCTGTCTCCTTCAAACTGCAGCCTGTCCCAGGAGCTGAGTGGCCCTGAGCAGAAAGCAGAGCTGGGGGAGGGAGCACTTCGCTGGGACCTGCCTCGGGTTCAAGGTGGCTCCCAGCTGTCGGGCCTCTTCCAGGTACAAGCTGCTGACTTTCTAAGACCCTCTCTTCCACCCCACATTAAGCCCCAGCCTGTCCCTCTTCACGGTGAGCCTCCCTGGCCTCTGTCCCTTACAGATGGATGTTCCAGGCCTCCCTGGGCCTCCTGGCCAGGGACACTCTGCCACGGCCCCTCTGGGCCTGGGCCCCGCCAGCCTCTCTTTTGAACTTCCCCGGCACACGTGCTCAGGCCTCCAGGTTCGCTTCCTCAGGCTGGCATTCAGACCCTGTGGCAGCACCAGCCCCCACAAGTGGGTGCGACACTTGAGCCACAGCGATGCTTATGTCATCCGGATCTGAGGCTCTCCAGATGGGGACATGGGCAGCAAACATGGTAGTCCGTGGAATGGAGGATGATGGGTGTTTTTTCTCCCCTTCTGGCCTGTGGCTACAGACCTGGCCGAAGAGTCCTGAGTCCTGAGAGGCCAGGAGACCAGTCCTGGTCCACAAGTTTGACCTTCCTGTGGTACCTGACACAGGAAGGTACGAGGTGGATCAGAACTTACAAATCAAACTTTTATTCTGAGGAACTGGCTGTACAATATCTAAAAAATAATAATAATAATAATAACATGGAGGAAGCAAACTATTACTTCCTTCCACCCAGCATATATACGTGTGTGTGTGTATGTGGGAGAGAGAGAGTTGGGGACAGGAGGCTGGCAGATGTGTGACAGCATTAAGGCGCAGGCTGAGGAGAGCTAGATCCAGGGGGCTGGGAGCCATTAGCTTTTGGAGTCCCGGGAGCTGGAGGGGGGCTATCCCCAGCTTCCTGTTTCCCCCCACACAGGGCACTGCCCCCAAGTGGGGAGGGGGCCGAGGATGGGGGTGGAGCTGGGGAAGGATGGGAGGTGGGGCCCCCTTTGCCCTCCCCTGTAGGGGGAAGAGAGACCACGATGTACTTCTGGACACTGCCGGGACCAGAGGGCGCAGTGCTGGGGGGAGCAGTGGTGGCCGTGGAGACCAGCTTGACGATAGGCTGCACACTGGGGACCGTGGTGGTGACGGGAGAGGTAGTAGTAGAGCCTGAGCCGGGGGCTGAGGTGCTGAGGGACAGGACCTGGGGGTAGAAAGAAAAGACACTGCATGGGGGAGGATCCACCTGCTCCAGAGGAACAGCTGATGATGCTGAGGTCCTTAGGAGCCTAGAGGCTGCTGCTAACTTGAGCGCCATGCTCAGGACAAGCAGCCATGGCCTTGTGGGCCTTCTCGAAATGCCCCTTCCAGCTCCTTTCTCTGGGCATAGAGGGAACGGGGTACTTGGAGGTAACCCTGGTCATGCTCCCCACCCTCCCTGGT
This sequence comes from Canis lupus dingo, assembly GCF_003254725.2. NCBI lineage: Eukaryota > Metazoa > Chordata > Mammalia > Carnivora > Canidae > Canis > Canis lupus. The sequence goes on along the minus strand of NC_064248.1, from coordinate 9,257,121 downwards.
CCTACATGGTTCCTAGTACCTGCTGGGTGGATGAGGCGCTGGAGGATGACGACATCACAATAAACTTGGTTGGGGGAGGAGAAGGCTGAGGCGGGGCAGCAGCTCGCGCAGACACCAGTGTCTGCACAGGCAATGCAATGGAGCCGGGGACCTTCAGCAAGCCAGGGGTTCGAGGGCCTGGTTGAGGGGCCTGTGAGAGGGTCAGAGTGGGCCGGGGCTGCAAGAAGAAAGCATCAAGGTCTAAGAGCAAGGAAAGGCACCTGTTGCTGCTCCTCAGCAGGTCTCACTAAAGAGGGCCCAGACTCAGCCAACACTGCTCAGAGGACCCTGTGTTTTACAAAACCAAGCTTGTGTCTGTGAGTCCCTGCCCTGAAGGGAACCATGGCCCTGTCCCGCCCTCCTGCATGTTTCTCCACCAAACCCCTCCTACCCATCACTGACCTGAGTGATGGTCAGAGTGGTCCTATTGACCTGCTGAGCCTGCAGAGCAGCTTGGGCCCGGGCCTTGACAACATGGGAGCATAGGAGGGGCCCAAGGGACCCAAATTCTGCCCGATAAGCATCTTGATTGTCAGGTGGTAGGCGTAGCTTTGCCAGAACAGGGGCACAGTGCTTCTGCAGAGAAAGCAAAGGAAAGCCGGTAGGTGGAAAGGCTGGGACCCTCGGAAAGTGTGCCAGGGAAGGCTGAGAAAGGAAAGTGCCTGGTATTTCTGTGTGTCCCAGATGCCTGGGACAGCAGTGTGCGTGAGAGGAAAACCCAAGCACCAACTGGTGTAATGGGGCAACGTGCTGAATACGCTGGTGGTTTTTAAGGGGTGGCTGGTCTATAGGGGGACACCTTGCACAGAATGGCGCACAGGGATGCAGAAACCTTGGGGGCAGCCCAGTCCGGGGGACATAGGCTGAGGGTTAAGACCTCTTACTTCTTTCTTAATCTCTTGGTGCCTTGGTCTCCATCTACCCAACAGTATTAAACTCTGAATATATGAGGCAAAAATGGGATGAGTGAATAAAAGACAAGCGATGCTGGCTGAACACTGTACCTCTGTGTGTGTAGGGGAAGGGTGGGAACATGGGGGAGGGCAGGGAGGGAGGGGGGCTCCGGTCACCAGGAGGAGGCTCTGCACGTGGTCAGCTCCAATGCGGTCGATGTTGCTCAGCACAGGGCCATCCAGGACGCTGCGGATCCGCTCCCCTTCCTGCTGCAGCCGTGGCAGAATCAGAGTCTTAATCACCTGTTGGAAAGTAAGGGGAGAAGCCAGGAGCCTTGGGTCACCACAGGGTCTCCCAGTGGGGGGCTCTTGCCCACTAGGCCCCAGGATACCCCAGTGCTTCCCGCCAAGCCAGGGCCTCACATCGTGTCCCAGCTCTGCCAGGCCTGCGATGGAGCCATAACGTGTGGTCCATGGAGTCTTCTCGTCCACCCAGCTCTGTAAAGGGGAAGGAAGAGAAATCTGGGTAAAGGGGCCCGAGAGGCTAACTGTTAAGGACCAAGTCTCATGAACACGCTTTTGTTGTGGATCATTAAGACATTACAGATGTGGCCCAAGTTTCAGGTCCCATCCCTCTGCCCTGTGTTTTCAGTGTCCTTTTCTTTCACCCATGGACCCGCCTTTGGCTTGGCTGAAGCTCTTTGTCCTAGTCACCACCTTGGGATACAGATTTGAAACTGTTTATGCTCCTCATTCTTTAGGATTTAATTATTTGAGGGAGTGGGGTGTAGAGGCAGAGGGAGAGAGAGAGAATCTCAAGCAGACTCCCTGCTGAGTGCAGAGCACGAAGACTCGATCCCACAACCCTGAGGTCATGACCTGAACTGAAATCAAGAGCCAGACACCCCACCAACTGAGCCCCGCAAGGACCCCTGCACCCCTCATTCTCACTCACCTTGGTGAAGGTCTTGGTGATACGGGACTGGATGTTGTTCGTGGTTGTGCTGAAATGCTTACAGATCTGGGCCACGAGGCGGGCAGCAAAGTCCCGGAGTGCCCAGTGATTGTCCACATCTGGCCGCAGGCATAGCTGTCTGCTCACAATGCACGTCATCACAGCTGGAATCAGCTCATGCACCTAGGCGAGAAGTGGCAATTTGGCTAATTCTGATAAATGGCTTCCTATTGGTGGCAGCAAGGTGCCCCAACCCTGGATGGAAAGGTGGGTGGGCAGGACCGCTCACATATTTTTCTAGATACAGAGTGGGGTTGTCCATCAGGGCCTTCACCATGCGCATCAGGTAGATGAGCAGGGCCAGGTTGTTCTGCACCACATTCACACGGACCTGTGGGAGGGAGGCAAGGGGGCAGTGAGACCCTTGGAGGAGCTCCCCCACTTCCCTCTTACTGCCCAGAGCCCCCTCCTGGGTCCTGGCCATCTGCGTCCTCTCACCCCCTCAGAGATGAAGGTGCTAAACCGTGGCAGCATCTGATAGAGCCCCGGGTCTGTTGCAATGCTCTGCAGTGCCTCCTGCAGGAGAAGGAGTGAGTGACGGGGCAGACAATCAGGAAGGGATTCGTGGGACTTCCAGGAGAAGGAACCCCAGGGTAAAAACAGGTGGTCAGTGGGGCCTCACCGCTCTCTTGGCCTCACAGGAGCCCACACAGGCTTCAGTGATCTCCTTGTAGTACAGCTGCTGCTCCACAGACAACTCGTGGATACTTCGTGGCTTCAGCCGCAAAGGGGCTCCCTCCAGCAGGGGCGGTGCCTTCTTCTCTTTCCCTGTGTGAATTGGGAAGACAGGTTTGAAAACAAAAGCTCCAGGAGAGGCTTCAGACTAGACAAACCTATGCTCCCTACCCAGTGAGACCTGGGGCCCGGCTCCTCTCAGATTTCTTAATTCCCACCTGGGCCCTTTGGCCCTCATTCCTTGCCCAGATCTCAGCCACCTCACAGGTGGCCATCTGGATTTAGGCCAGGAGCCAGGAGAGGCCTGGCCTAGCAGTACTGACCTTTGCCATCAGCTGGAGCAGCCCCTTGAGCTTTCCCTTTCAAGGGTCCGTCTTCCTCCTGGCCTGGCTTTGCTGACTTCAGGGGTTCCGTGGCCTCAGCCTTTTGCTGCTCTTTGGGAGCTGGTGGCAAAGCAGTCACAGCGGGGGTGATGAGAGTGGCAGGGGATGGAAAGGAAGGAGAGGGGAGGGGAGGGGAGATAGAGAGAGGGGGACTCTGGGCATGGACAAGATTACCTGGGGGTGGATTCTCCGGGATAGCTGGCTGGCAGCCTTCAATGCTCAGCCAATGAGCTGCGAGGAAAGAAGGTGTCAAGTTCAACTGCTGGGCAAGGACCCTAAGGAGTCACTCCACCCTAGGAATTTGTTTTCCATCCTGTTCCCACTTCCTGCAACTTGCCAGTGATCTCAGAGTTTCCCTCCTCCCGGCCACCTTGCTCTCCCCATCCCCAACCTTTGAGGCAGACGTCCAGGGGCACCCGGGGCAGAGGGGTATTGATGATGTCGCTCAGGTCAACCTCCTTCTCCTCGTAGAAGTAAAGCTCCCGGCCCCCGCCAGACGCAAAACGGAAAGGAATGAACTCCTGAGCGTGGAAGCCATACAGTGGCTGTATCAGGAAAGAGAGAGACACTGGGATGATAGGGAGCCTGAGGATGAATGGCTGACGGCAAATGCAGTATCTAGGAGGATGGATCTCACAATCCGGCCCCTCCACCTCCCCCCAACCTCAGTCCCACGTGTCCCCATCACCTCGACGTTCTTCAGCTTCAGCGCATAGTCAATGTCACTAGTGGTAAGCTTCTGCCGCTTCCCCATGTGCATGAACTTCAAGGCATCCTGGGGGTGGGAGACAGAAGGACCTGAGTCTGACAGCTTGAGGAAGAAGGAGGCCCCCGGCAGCATATGGATATGATGCAGGGCTGGGGAGGCAGGTCAGGCTACCTGGGCAATCTCCTTGATGCGGTAGCTGACCTCATCGGTCAGCAGCTGGCAGGTCTCCTCCTGAATCTGTGCGATCCCCATCGACTCAGCCACCACCTTCATCGACTCCGAGGGCAGGACCGTATTGCTGAGCTTCAGCTTCTTCTCCTCAGCCATTCTGGAGCCCCTCTTGCCCTCCTCCAGAGAGTGGTACCCCAGGGGTGGAGAGATGGAGACCCTGGCAGGGGGATGGGATAGGCAGAAGAGATTAAAAAAAAAAGAAAGGAAAAGAAATGTGAGTCAGCAGTGGGTGTAACAGAAGCAGGTGGCAAGCCGATCCAGTTCAACACAATGTGCTGAGCTCTGATTCTGTGCTGGGCGCTGTGCACAGTAGAATAGACATGGCCTCAATTGAAATCCTGGCCCTAGACTCCGTAGCTGGTTACCTGAGCCAAGTACTCCCATTCTCCCAGCTCTGGGTTTCTTCCCCATATGTGGAATGTGGAAAGGCCTTGTTTCCTAAGGTTGTTTCTTGTATACCTTCATCTCTCCTACCTCTTCTTATACCATTATTCGTGCTTGATGCAAACGCAGTCACAGTTAAATACAACACTCCCACTTGGAGCCTATACACCCGTACAACTGAACATGATGCAAAAACCTACAACCATCCCAAACAGTTCTCACTTTACACTTGTAGCTGTGAACCTCCAATGGTTCCGCACACACTGCCGGATAATCATACCACACCTCCATGTACCCCATCTCTCTCTGTCCTAAGTGACATCTCCTCTCCCCCTCACTTCAGGCCATCAGAAGAGACCTCCACAGACTCTCACATTCACCAACCTAACAGCACTGGCACCCACATCCTCTGCCTTCTCACCTCTTTAGATATTTTTAAGTAGGCTCCATGCCCAGCACAGAGCCTATTACATGGCTTGAACTCACCACTCTGAGATCAAGACAGGAGCTAAGATCAAGAGTCAGATGCTTGGGATCCCTGGGTGGCTCAGTGGTTGAGCACCTGCCTTTGGCCCAGGGCGTGATCCTGGGGTCCTGGGATTGAGTCCCGCATCGGGCTCCCTGGATGGAGCCTGCTTCTCCCTCTGCCTGTGTCTCTGCCTCTCTCGCTCTCTCTCATGAATAAATAAAATCTTAAAAAAAAAAAAGTCGGATGCTTCACCGCCCAGGCACCCCCACCTGTTACTTTAGAGGTGCTCCAGCCCCTCACCAACTCCAACACTGCTTCCACCTCCCTGCACCACCATCAAGTTTTCAACCTAAGGAATTAGTCATTTCTACCAGCCTACAAAATGCAGTTATTCCTCCCATCTTAAGAATACAAAATGTTGGTCTATGCATACAATGGAAGTTTTCAGCCTTAAAAAGGAAGATTCCAATGCATGCTACACCATGGAAGAACTTTGAGGACATTATGCTGAGTGAAATAAGGCAGCCACAAAAGGACAAATGGTGTCTGATTCCAATTATATGAGGTTCCTAGAGGAGCCAAATTCATAGGTTCTGAAAGTGGAACTGGGTTGGGCCCAGCGGAGGGCAGAATCAGGAGTTAGTGTTTGATGGCAACTGAGTTTCAGTTTTATAACATGAGTAGTTCTGGAAGGAGGGATGGTGTGATGGTTGTATAACAATGTGAACACATTTAATCTCACTAAACTGTACGCCTCACATGATTTAGAATGGTGAGCTTATGTGTATTTCACCACAATTACAAATATAAAACAGTATTTTCTTCATTTTTCTTTCTCTCCAACATATACCCTGTTTTCGGCTCCTCCTTGGAACCACACTCCCTGAAAGAGTTATCTTAACTTTCTAATTCCTTTCCTCTCCTCTCGCACCTACTTCAAGCTGGCTTTTGACACCACCAGTTCCCTGAAACTGCTCAAGGTCACGAATGACTCCACATTGCCCAACCCAAGGTCCATGGTCCATTGTCATCATACCTGACCTACCAGCAGCACACACTATAGCTACCTACTCCCTTTTGAAAACTCTTGACTCCATTGTCTTCCCCTGGCTTTCCTCCTACCTCACTGGCCACCCTCCTCTTGGTTTCCTTGAGCAGTTTTTCCTCTTCTCATGGCCTTATGCTGGAGCATCCTGGGCTCGGTCTTTGGTGTTCTTCTGTAGCTACACTTATTCCCTTGTGATGTCAACTACCCTCAATTTTCTTTTTTTTTTTTTTTAATTTTTATTTATTTATGATAGTTACAGAGAGAGAGAGAGAGGCAGAGACACAGGCAGAGGGAGAAGCAGGCTCCATGCACCGGGAGCCCGATGTGGGATTCGATCCCGGGTCTCCAGGATCGCGCCCTGGGCCAAAGGCAGGCACCAAACCGCTGCACCACCCAGGGATCCCAACTACCCTCAATTTTCAATATTGCTTATAGGCCGATGGTGGCCAAGTTTATATCCTCAGCCCAGAACCTTCTTCCTAACACCATATTTGTATATCAAACTGTCGACTTAAAATCTCTTCTACAACTGAACTCCTGATCTCCTGCTCCCCACCTGCTCCAGTTTTCTTCATCTTCACAGCAAAGCCATCTACCCAGGCACTCTCTTCATTGAGCCCTCACGTTGGCCAGGTGATCCAACCCAATTCCTCTGTTCCCACTGCATAGCCAAGTCACCATTACCTCCTACCTGACTAACTTCTAGGGTCTCCTGACAAGGTCTTCCTGCGTCCACCCTTGCTCCCCACATCTATCCCAACCTAGCAGCCAGAGTGATTCCATCAAAATGTAAATCAGATTGGGTCATTTCTCTGGTCAAAACCCTATAATGGCTCCCCATTTACCAGACTAAAATCGAAAATCCTGATTACAGTCTCTAAGGCCTTCACAATTTGCCCTCACCTCATTACATCTCTGATCTGCTTTCCTTCCTTTCTCCACACTGATCCAGCTCCACTGTCCTCCTGCTATTCAAACCTCACAGGCAAGCTTTTGGTTTAAGGCTTTGCTCTCTTCTTTCTGCCTGGAATGCTCTGCCCCAGATGCCAGCTTGGCTGCTCATTCCTAACACCCTACTTACCACCACACTCCAACCCCACTCTGCTTTCTCTCCCCAAGACATTTAACATCTGCTAATGTATACCGCATCATTCCTAATTGTCTATCACCACCACATCTTCCTTTTCCACCCCCTACTGTGTGGACAGAAATCTGTTATGCTCACCAACGTATACAGGATCCCACACTGGTGCCTGAGCCACTGTACTGAGTAAATAATTTGTTGAATAAATCAGTGAATTATAAGGCTTAGAGATGCAGGTGCTCAATAAATACGCGGTACCACTACTATCAAGATGAACAAGATTTAGGCCCAAGCTTGGGACCTGCTTCGTGGCCAAAAGGAGAGTGGCTCGCTTGACGTTGGCGTTGGGAAGAGTAGTGTCCAAAGTGTTTAGGACTGACTGCGGGGCGCTGACGGAGGCGTGCCGGAGGGCCGAGGGCCGAGCACGGGGACGAAAGGGTTTGGTCTCCTCGTCCCGTTGTTTTCGTGTTCCGGGAACACATTTATTCAACATGTACTCCGTGCCTGGCGCTGGGTATACAGAACGCTGTCGTGTCCCAGGTCACTGACGAGTTCTCACCCTTCAACACCCTCCATACCCTCTGCCGGTAACGGCTCACAAAACACGCTACGACCTCAGGAGCCCTCAGGTCAGCGGAGTCGGCAGGAATGCTTCACAGAAGAGGGTTAACTTGAGCTAGACGTGGGTGTAGTCGATTCCCCGGCAAGGAAGAGCCGAGTCCCCCAAGCAATGGGGTAGCGCGGGGAAGAAGGCACGGAGAGCCCACCTCATCCCCCCAACATCCTTCAATGCAAAGACACATGCACACACGGAGTCCCTACGCGCACGGACACACAACCCACCGTCCTCCTCCAGGTTCCCACACAGGCCCTTCAAGGGGCCCACTCCGGGGAAGCACTCAGACCCACCCCCTCCAGCCGAACGCCCCACGCAGGAAAAGTCTCTCACCGCCGCCAAAGCGCCGCTCACCCGGCGCTCGGCGCCATCTTGGCCCCGCCCCCTCTCGGGAGCAGGTCCTGGCAGAGAAGGAGAGGGAGTCACTGCCCCTTCCCGAGCTGCAATGAGTCTCCTATGCTCACGGCCTGAAGTGGTATAAACAAATGAGTTTTTCTGTCTACGAGCAAGGAGCACACCCTCCTGCTGCAATTACTGCAGTTTATTCTTTCACTACCCAGCGGCCAGGACCCAGGAGGCGCCACAAAACCCGAGGCGGGATTGCGGGCAGCGCAATGAGGCACCACCCCCTTCCGAATCGGGACTGCGCGTGCGCATCTCAAGCCTGACTGGGTGGACGTTCCCTCCGACCCCTTCGGAATTTAAAGGGCCCGTTGCCTTCCCGAAGTTGGTTTGAGGCAAGGGCTTGTTGGTGTTGACAGCACTTTGTCATGGGACCGATACGGTTGGGAATGCTGCTTTTCATTTTGGTTGTGTACGGCGCTTGGGTTGGGACGTCGAAGGAGGACGATGACACAGAACGCTTGCCCAGCAAATGCGAAGGTATCTAAAGGGAATGGCTCCTATTTGCCTCTCTGCCCATCTCTTTAGTCTGGGCCGGACAATCTCCTTTTAGACCTGAGGGAGATTCTGGTGGAGCCTGGCGGAATTCGAAGGGGGGGGGGGGGGGAGGAGCACATAGCGCTATCCCACAACTGTGGCACTACAATTCCCATGAGACATCCAGAGGAAGTACGCTTTTTTCTTGCTAGCGTAGCCCCAAGCGATCTGTGGGAATTGTAATTGAGAGACTCTGTGCCCCGGATCACCCACTCTACTGAGCATCTTAAGTGTGTTTCCCCCATGACACTAAACTTAAATCTGGGGAGCCTGCAGGAGGGGGGGGTGTGAGGCTCATACCTGTGGATATCCTCTGCTCCACCCATGCAGCGACGCTCTCAAATTACAGGCCCCACGCTCTCCTGGGGAGGGCTTTGGGGGTACGTGAATAAGCCCCTGAAGCTCATAAAGAGGCGGCCACATAAGTGGAGGAGGTTCCCCTTACGTTTGAGGCTTTGCAGAGGGTGTGTACTTTTGGATTTTACTGTGAGCAGCATCTTCTGTGGCTGCATGAGGGCGGTGATGGGACAGGGGGGCAGCTGAGAAGAAACACTTCAGAGTTGGGCCATTGAGTGCCCTGGCTCCCTAGTGTGTTGGTTTCCTGACTTTAATTCTTCCCTGGATTCTTCTTCCCTTCACCCTGCTCCACCCTGCATGACCTGAGCCTAACTTCACCTCTCCTCCTGTCACTACTTCTATAGGCCCAGTCCTGTCAGTCTTCTCTGTAACACCTCTGCAGGCCTCCCATTGTGGTTAGAATACACCCATTTTTGGCACAGCATCTAAGTCTCTTTGTTGTATGGCGTCCACCTCTCTCACATTTCCATACCTCAGCTCCCATCCTCCACGTGCGCATCCGTCAGCCACACTAAACTCAGCTATCACTGAGCCTGCCTTATCCTCTTGCACCTCTTTACCTTAGTACACTGTTTTTCCCTCTGCCTGGAAAAACCCTCTCCCTTCTGTATTTGGTTCTTAAAGACTTAGTTGAGATGTCAATTTCTTTGGAAGCCTTCTTCCTTTGTCACCTCCCACTATATTGTAAGCCCTTGGAGGGAAGGAGTACCTGTGTCTCTGAAGTCCTCGCATAGTGCCTGGAACATTTTAGGCACTTTTGTTACTTGCTCTGGGTTTACTTTGCTTGGCACTTCTGTATAGGCCATTCCCTTTCCTGGGACCCACCTCAGGGCAGGTCAGGTGCTAGTTGATGGAAGACAGTGGTGGAACATATGCAATGCTCATCCTTAAGGGAATCATAAGCTAGCAGGAAGTCAAATGACCATTGAATGAATTTTGCATTTCCTAAAGAGATTAAATCTCTATTAACCTCTAGCATAGAGCCCATCATACCACATTGTCATCATTTTTTATCTGTCCCCAACTACATCAGCAATGTCCCGTGAATAGGAATTATGGGCCTTATTGGTCTCGTGTATATAGGAGCTCAATACATAACTGCAGAATAAAAGCAAACACTTACACAGTGTTCACTATATGCTAGGTACTATTCGAGGGGCTTTACATTGGTTGATTTACTTAATCCTCACCACACCCCTACAAAGGAGGTTCTACTACATTGTTATCTCCATTTTAGAGATGAAGAAACCAAGGCACAGCAGAATTGCCCCATAGCTATTAAGTGGCTGAGTCAGGGGATTCTAACCTAGCCAGTCAGGCTCTGGTCTGCACTTGTAACCATTAGGCTCTGCTGCTTTTGCTCATCTACAGAATGAGTTGCTGGAATATTTGTCTGTCTTTCACATCCTTTTGGACATGTAGTGTGTAAGCTGCTGAGCCTGGAGCTACAGGAAGAGCTGAGTCGCACTGGCCGATCTCGAGAAGTGCTGGAACTGGGGCAGGTGCTAGACACGGGCAAGAGAAAGAGACACGTCCCTTACAGTGTTTCGTGAGTTCTTGGTGCTCCTCTACCTTCCAACCCCTGGGGGAGCCCTGGGAGCTCCTACAGCATCCAAGAAATCTTTGTTTCCCCTCCTCCCACAGAGAGACAAGGCTGGAAGAGGCCTTGGAGAATTTGTGTGAGAGGATCCTGGATTACAGTGTTCATGCTGAGCGCAAGGGTTCACTGAGATATGCCAAGGTCAGACTTTTCCCTAGAGCAGCCTTCCCCTTTACAGAAATGACAGGGATCCCTGGGACCCATCTCCCTCCAGTTCTGGAGTGTGTCCCCTCTCCATTGTTAGACTCCCTCATGTCACCCTCATGGAGCCCACCTCTCAGTCCCTGGTAGTTGACAGTGCTGCTGTGGCAGAAAGGGGAAGGGGGGTGGGTGGGGCAGTGAGCTGGGCTGATCCCAAATTCCTGTCTCTCAGGGTCAGAGTCAGACCATGGCAACACTGAAAGGTCTGGTGCAGAAGGGGGTGAAGGTGGATCTGGGGATCCCTCTGGAGCTGTGGGACGAGCCCAGTGTGGAAGTCACGTTCCTCAAGAAGCAGGTAGGATTGGATATTGCACTGCCCAGGGCAATGAGAAAGGAACCTGATGGGAGACCTAGATTCTTGGGAGATCCACCTGAGCACAGAGAAGGGGGCAGAGTGAGGACCCTGTCATTGACTGAGCATTATTATAGGAGTAATAATGGAGGCTAATAATATCTATGACCACATACTGAGCACCTACTATGTGCCAGACTTGGGCCGCATACTTTCCAGCTGCTGCCTCATTTTACCCTCAAAACAACCTCATGTGGTAGGTACTGTTACCATTTCCCATTTTTTAGGCAAGGAGCCAAGACACAGAGTTTAATAGCCTACTTGGCAGAACAGGTTCTAGTAAATGTTTGTTGAATGAATAAGGATCACACATCTAGTAAGCCAAGTTTAGTCTCCTGGCTACCTGCTTCTCCAAGGTGGGGTGGGCAGACAGGAGTGAAGAGGGGAGGGTTTCCAAAGCCCAGCAGTCTAGATTCCCTTCTGACCCTTCCACTTGATCAGTGTGAGACCATGCTGGAGGAGTTCGAAGATGTCATAGGAGACTGGTACTTCCACCATCAGGAGCAGCCCCTACAGCATTTTCTCTGTGAAGGTCATGTGCTCCCCGGTGCTGAAACTGGTAAGTGTGTGGGGCTGGCCCACTACCTGCCAGGCCACAACCTCCTCTACCCCCCAGAGTAATATCTAAATCGGTTTTTTGTTTGTTTGTTTTGGTTTGGTTTTTCATCTGTTATCACTTTATTTCAACTATTTGTCAACAGTAACACTGATATAGTTTGCAAATACACAAGACTGAATCGGTTTTTATCACCCAACCTAGCGTGTCTACAGGAAACTTGGACTGGAAAGGAAAAGATCACGGATGGGCAAGAGAAAACAGAAGGGGAAGAGCAAGATCAGGAGGAGGAGGAAGAGGAAGAGATGATCAACACCCCAGGGCACTCCAAGCATGACCCAGAGGATCTTTGACCATTGCCTTTGAGTCCCCAGGAAGAGCAGGAATCATGGAGAAGAGCCTTCTGAAATCTAAGGTCCCCCTGCTCCACATAAGGGCGTATGTGTATGTGTGCGTAATCCCACCCCAGAGCTTATAGCTGTTCTCTCCTGTCTGGTCTCAGGCAGGATCCTGGTGGTGCAGCATGGCACAGCTATGGCAACAAAGGAAGGAGCAGTAGGTGGAAGGCCTGCTCCAACAGATGAGTCCTTTGCCTGCCATCTAGCCCCTTAAGTGTCAGGTGTGTGTGATGACGGCATTGAAGGCTTTCCCCTTTAAATCTCTCTAGGACTCCCCACCCCACCAAAGGTCAGTGAAGGCACTGGAGCTGAGGGTCTTGGGAGTCACTTTGCTCTCGGGGTCTGTTGTTTTAGACCTTAAAAACTCCAGCATGGACATTGATTCTCTCCGACCTATGCACACTGCCTGCGTCTAGGAGGCTACAAGCCAACAAACCGGAGAAGGGGACACTAATGAGGAGCGATGTTAAGTTAGGTGGGGGTAGATATCTGTCTACTTCATACTGATTTCACCGAGGGCCCACCATGTAGTTTCACAGGTGCCAAATTTTCTAATCGCTAGTAAAAATATTTTTAAATATCAGCCGGGCCCGTAGTTTCAAACAGCTGCCCTGCACACGTCATACCTGGCCGATGTAGCAGCGCCCAGAGAACAGGGCCGTTGGGCGCCGGCTGTTAGAAGCTAATGGTGCTTTGTAGTTTGCAGTCCAGGGAGGCTGGCAGGGGCCGGCGGGGGGGTGGGGGGGCCGATAACTATCTAGGCGCGGGTCTGTGCAACCCCCCTCGGCTCGTGTGGGAGAACGCCCCGGAATTAAATAGCAGCGTGCGGCAGCGCCTCTCGGCCACCATACTTCGGGCTTACGGGAGCTCGCAGAGGACAAGATCTCGCAGAGGACAAGATCTCGCGCGCTTTTCCGAGGGCCGGTCTTCCCTTGGAGTGCGGCAAGGATTAGGAGTAGCGACGAGGCGACGTTCAAGGCTTGGGTCAGGATGAGGGAAATAAAGAGGATGCCCTTTGGGGGGTGATGGGTGAGGACCTACCGCACGACAAGTGTGGCGACGGCCGAAGACACCGAGGGACTGGCGGGTTCACGCTGAGGGGAAACTACGGGAGGGGGATACCATCTAAGGGTGCGAGCGGGGTGGCAGAGAACCGACTTGGAAGGTGGGGCGCCTGTGGGAACCCCAAGGCCCTGGACGGTCACCCACAGCCCCGCTTCCCTTTTCCAGCTGTCCGGATCCTGCCATGAGCGGTCTAGTGCGGACCGAGCCGCTGCGCGGGGAGCCGCCCCTGCTGGTGCGCGGCGACCCCTACTCCGTGGTGGTCCTGCTGCAGGGCTACGCGGAGCCCGACGGGGTAGACGACGCGGTCCGGGCGGACGGCTCCGTGACGCTCGTGCTGCCTCAGGCCTGGGGCTCAGCCTCCAGCCACCGAGAGGCCCCGCCCGAGGGCGGTGGGGCGAAAACCGCCCTGGAGGAGGCGGCCCGTGGGCCCATCCTCGTGGACACTGGGGGCCCCTGGGCTCGGGAGGCGCTCCTGGGGGCCCTGGCGGGGCAGGGCGTGGCCCCCGGAGACGTGACTCTCGTGGTGGGCACCCACGGACACTCGGATCACATCGGGAACCTGGGGCTTTTTCCCACGGCGGCTCTGCTGGTCTCGCACGACTTCTGCCTCCCGGGGGGCCGCTACCTCCCCCATGGGCTGGGTGAGGAGCTGCCCCTGCGCCTGGGCCCGGGGCTCGAGGTGTGGGCCACGCCGGGCCATGGGGGCCAGCGGGACGTGAGTGTGGTGGTGGCGGGCACGGCCCTGGGCACCGTGGTGGTGGCGGGCGATGTGTTTGAACGCAGTGGAGACGAAGACTCATGGCAAGCGCTGAGCGAAGACCCGGTGGCCCAGGATCGCAGCCGTAAGAGGGTCCTAGGCATTGCGGACGTGGTCGTGCCTGGTCACGGAGCCCCCTTTAGGGTGATCAGGGAAGCCCCTCAGCCAAGGAACTGACGTCCAGAAGACCAGAGGACCCAGTCAGAGTCAGCGCGCCAGAGGAGTCCGGGGTGATCGCTTCCAGCCCTTGCAAGAGGCGGGTGCCTAGCGAGAACAGTCATCGATATCACTGGTTCTGCAGCCAAATGAGGACCAAGGACTGGCTCAACTGTGTGCCACCTCTTGGGGTCTCCATAAAATGGAAGAATGTTCTTGAGGGGGTTATCCAAAATAAAAATAGGAAGCTGCGTGGAAAATCATGCAGCCCCAATGTAAACGTGCATCGTTAGTAGTAATAATCATGCAAATTTGGTAGTTAGCAACTGCAATGGGGGGGCACTTTGGCCAATTGCTTATTTCTCCTAAGAGGAAGGCTTGCTGCAAGAAGGTGCAGGGCATAGAAGTAACACCTTAGTCATTTGACTTTCATCCATCTCTTCATTCAAGGAATATTTAACACCTAGCAGCTGTGATTCAAGCGTTGTTCCAGGTCATGGGGACACAACAGCGAGCAAGCTAGACAAACTCCCTGTTCCTTATGAGATTACCTTCTACAGAGACAGAAAGACAAGTAGTAATAGTAAATAATTAGAGATTGTGTTTAGTGATATGAAAGAAGAGGGCAAGAAGGGCATAGAGTGTGGGAACGGGATGATGGCCTCTTTTATTTAAGGCAGTCAGGAAAAACCTTTGAGGAGATGATGTTTGATCAGGGAGCCAAAGGAGAAGAAAACCAACTGTATGATGATCTAGCAGATGTGCCTTCCAGGCACAGGAACAGCAGGTATAAAGGTCCTGAGGCAGGACAGCTTGACCTGGTTGAGCAGCAAGAAGAGCTGGGGGTGGACTGCAGAATGCCAGAGAGGAAGGACAACAAATGGGGATGCAGAGTTTGGCCAGGCCATCATGGACTATAGTTAGGGGTTTGGATTTATACTGAGAAGGTTTTGGCTTTTTAAACAGACTAATGACTTGGTCTCATTTATGTTTTAAAGTAACTACTCTTGTTCTGTGTGGAGAAGAGATCAGAGTGGGGCAAGAATAGAATCAGCTGGACTGGTTAGGAAACTTGGGATCTTCCAGGCAAGAGAAATCAATGGCACCTGGTCTAGTCCTAGAAATCCTATTATGGCTCTGGTCCTCTTCACAACTGTGTCCCAGGCCTTCCATCCACAGAGTTCTGGGACCCACAGAAGCACTCAGGTGGGCCAGATGAAGGAGAGGAGCAAGTCTACCTTGTTGCAGATGATGAGCCTCCCTGAGTGGATGCCACAGGGCAGCGCTGGCTGGGGATTATTTCCTAAGTGTCCACAAAGCCCAGGTGGAGGTCACCAAAGGCAGCCCAATGGAGCTGTTTCCCCCAGAGAGTGAACAAGTAGCTGCCATACACAGACTTGTAGTTGGTATTGGCCATGTTGACCACAGAGTGCAGAGTTCCCAGGCCAACAGTGCAACCATGCAACCACAGCTGCCCAGATCCCTGCCAGTCATCAGATAAGGACAAATGGAGTGAAGGTGGCAATGTGAGCACCCAGCCTCAGAGCTACCATGGTGTGGAGGCCTTTGGCCAGGTTTTCCAGCTTCTGGGCCACGGAGTGCAGGGAAGCCACTGGTGTGTGGAGGGAGTTTAGGGGCTATGTGCCCACTAATGCAGCATTGTGCCCTGAATGGTCTCCATGGTCATCAGGGGCCCTGTCTGATATGTGGAGTGAAGATCCAATAGCTTCAGGGCTGTAGGGAGGAGAAGGAAGGGGCAGATGGGGTTATTAAGAACTATGTACTTTCAACTCGTATGAATAAAAAGTCCAGTCCTGACTTACTTTCCAGAACATGACCCTCTGCCCATGACTCAGGTCTGCTCATCTAGAGCAACACATCTCTGGCCACACTGATTGTCTACAGGATGGACAGGTCACCTAAACTAATCCAGGCTTGGCCAATCTTCAGGGTTTTGCTGGAGCTGATGGAAAAAAGTCTAGTTCTTTCCTGAAAAACTACATGGAGATGAATGGAAGTGTTGAGTCACTATATTTACATATATCACCATGTCTACACCTGAAACCAATACTACACTGTGTATGTTAGCTAACTGTAATTTAAATATAAACTTAAAAAACTGACTTGAGGGCGGCCCCGGGTGGCCCAGCGGTTTAGCTCCCGCCTTTGGCCCAGGGCCTGATCCTGGAGACCTGGAATCGAGTCCCACATCGGGCTCCCTGCATGGAGCCTGCTTCTCTCTCTGCCGTGTCTCTCCCTGCCTCTCTCTCTCTCTCTCTCTCTCTCTCCGTGTCTCTCATGAATAAATAAATAAAATCTTAAAAAACAACAACAACAACAACAAAAACCTGATGTGAGGGATCCCTGGGTGGCGCAGCGGTTTAGCGCCTGCCTTTGGCCCAGGGTGCGATCCTGGAGACCGAGGATCGAGTCCCACGTCGGGCTCCTGGTGCATGGAGCCTGGTTCTCCCTCTGCCTGTGTCTCTGCCTCTCTCTCTCTCTCTCTGTGCGACTATCATAAATAAATAAAAATTAAAAAAAAAAAAAAAAACCTGATGTGAGAGGATAGGTTATATGCCACCTTGTGAGAAGAGCCCATGGGCGCTGGGGCCAAGCAGGAGGCTGAGGCTAAGGCTGACCAGTAGGGGGCAGAAAAGAGCAGTGAAGAGAAACAGACCCCATGGCAGACAAGTTTGAGCTAGGAAAACCAGATCCACCCCTGCATACCTCAGTCACCTAATCACCCCCTTTGCTGTCTGAGCTACTCTGCATTTCCAGTCCCAACAAGAGGAGTCCTGGGTGGATACAAACACTGGTGGAAATGACTCATTAGGAGGCGGCGTGAACCCAGGGAAAGCAGTGTTAAAGGGTGGGCACAGAGTGATAGTACTCTTCAGAAAAGTGTCTCAGCTTGCCTTTTGTGTAAACTCTTGGGAAAACCTGACCCCTATGATTAGATACTTCTACTCACAAATATTCAGGGGCTCCATCCACACTACCGGCAGAATAACCCAAACTTTCTCTCCCAGCCCTGTCTAAGATAAACTCTGCTCCAGGTTGGCTGGACTGCCTGCTGCCTGCCCAACTCATGGCCTCCTCCCTCTCCCCCTCCTCCTCTTCATCACCCCGCTTTGATCCTGCTCTCTTCCCTCTTCTGTAGGGTCCCAACCATTCAGGCTCAACTCAGCTCATCTCCCACAGAAAAACCTCCTCTGAATTTTCCAGCCCTACTTTAAACTCTTGTAATGCGTTCTCTGTTATTCACTTAGCATTAGATATGGCTGGTGTTGGTGATCTCTTTGGAAATGTCCTCTTCCCACTGTGCCCTTTGAGAGGGCAGGAAGTAAGAAAAAATGCTTATCTGAATGCTCCAGAGCTTGGTGTTTTGTCTGTAAATGCCATGTAATAAATGCATGCTATTTTCTGATTTTTCTGGGCATCTGTTATCTGTGACCCAGCTCTGACTTCTTGCCCAGGACTTCAGTGTCTGTCCCTGCTCTTCCTCTGGAGAGGCTCCAGTGTCTCGTCCAAACTGCAAACACAGGGGTACCACTCAGAGCCTCCCCTGTTCCCCTTTTCCTATAGGAGGCTCTGGGTGTCTTGCCAGAGGGCTTTGGGGCCGGGATCCCAGGGTGGTATGAGAGTTGATGGATCAAAGCTGTAGAAGGGAGAAAAACTTAAGACTAAGTAACAAGCTCCCCAAAGCAAAGCCTCAGTAACCAGCTTGTCTGAGGACAAAGAAGCTAGGATGGCACCAAAGGGCCTGACCCGACCAGCTCATCTCGGGGTTTGTCCTGTGATGGGGACAGAAGGCTGGAAGTGTCTTCAGGAAGCTGGAAGTGTCCCTCCTGACGATGAAGCCTTCAGTGACCTGGATCTGGAGCAAATCCTGGAAGATGTTGGAAAAGAGCCAGAGCAGCTGGAGGAGCCGCAGTGTGGAGACGACCCCGGGGAGTTCACTTTGGCCTTCTTCGAGGAATAGCTTAGCTGTGTGCTCCTGCCTCCCTGCTGCTCTCTCACCCCCTTCCCTGTGAGCAGCAGAGAAAGCCCCTCAGAGGGTCCCTGAGAAGCTGCTACATGTGGGGTTTGTTGATCGGCCACAGTCACAGCTGTGCAGTTTATGTGTTAATAAACAGGTTACTGCTTTAAGTAGTTTGTCTCTAACTACATGCTCTCCTTTGGCTTCCCTCCCTCTGCTCCGCTCCCTGTGGCGCATCCCTGTTTCTGTGGGAGGCCTGCACAGTAAAGGAATCTGGGAAGGCAGGGACACCCGAGTTCTGGGAGGAGGCTGTCAAGATGGGCAGGTCTGGGTTCAGACCCGGGCTCAGCCTTAATAGGTGTGCGGCTTTGAGAAAAGCACTAACTTATAGATCTCTTCACGCCTCAGGTGATTGTGACCAGTCCAGGGTCAGGTGGTTGGAGATGCTTAAATGAGGTTGTGCACTTCCCACGGTACATGCTGGTTCTGATGGTAGAGGAAGTAGAATGGGTAGATGGGGGGCAGACCCTGGCTTCTGGGCTGGCTACTAGCATTTGGGGTTTATTGTTCCCTGCCTGGAGGCAGTCCCGGAACTCCAGTGCTGGAGGAGGGATCTGGGGTGGGAGCTGTTTATTATAGTTCATTTTTGGCAAGAGGCAAAAGACAGAAGTTGAAGGTGCTATCAGTTTTTTCCTTAGATGCTTTTGGGTAAATTCAACGGGTTCTTTTATTCTTGTGGGCAGGGCTGGGAAGGTGGAGAGGGCACTGGAGCAGATGGCTCTGTTTCTCTGCAGTCCTTGGTGGCCTTCCACACCCCCTGACTTCTGAGTCTTCTGTGTCTGGCCAGAGTTGTTATCAGAAGCTGTGACCCGCTCTGCAGCTTAGCCTAAGGAGGTCATCCTTCAATCCCACCCATTAGGCCTTTAGGATAGAGTATAGGGTCTCCTCCTGGGGGCTCATCTTGGAAAGGGGGGGATGTGCTACTGGTGAGGAGGAACTGGAGAGGGTAAGGGAGGCATAGAGGATGCCGCCATTATCCTGGGCTTCGTCCTGGTGGAGAAGGCAGAAGGGGGTGAGACAGCGGAAGGGAAGCTGCCCCCAGCTTAGGAAGTAATCCCACACCTAGGTGCTCCACACCTAAGTGACCACAGTCCCTCTCTTCCCTCCATCCCACCTTCTCCAAACTTCTCTAGATTCCTTAAAGCTCTAGCTTGAGCTGCTTACCTTGGGGTTCAGTTTGGGGTCTTTGTTTTCCAAGAAAAAAATCAAGGCGTATGGGGGTCAGGTGGCGTGGTGGCCAAGGTAGAGAAATGGGCAGAGGCCTCCAGCAGTGAGGTCATCTGCTGAGTCAGGACCAGGGTCAGGCAGGAGGGATTGGTGGGGCACGTGTTTGAGCAGGGAGTGTATGGGGAAGGTCAGGCCAAGATGGACAGCAGGGAGTGATGGTGTTAAGAACTTACTTTAAATCCCAATGTTCTCATACTTCTCCTCAGTATTTTGGAGGGATCCCCTGTATAGGAAGAAGAAGGTGGGAAGTGTGTTAAGAGGCTGTGCAGAAGAGAGTTCAAACCTGTGTGGGGCTGGTTCTCTGTGTGGGGCCTCTGTGACCCCCTGACAGTCTCAGATGAGCTATGGTTTGAGACTCTCAGGAGGTCTCCCGGAAGGTTGAGAGTCAGTTTGCAGTGTAGCCAGTAGAGATCCCGAGGGCCCATTGAAGGCGGATGGTCCTGGAGAAGCAGACTTCTTGGAAGAGCCATGGAAAGGGTGAAGTCCTGTCTGCTGCGCAGTATTGGTACAGACTGGAGAATGAACACCAGCTCCACCCATCTCAGGTCTTATGGTGGGTTCCCAGGTGAGAAGGGGACGGGGGAGTTGGAGAGAAGGAAAGAAGTTGAGATGGACTGGAGAGAAGAGGAGGTGGGAGGGTAAAGAGGAAGAAACCTCCAGAGAGAGGGAGGGAACGAGGGAGGCTAGGAGCTGAGGAGGGAAGTGGCTCAGAAAAGAGACGCACACTGGATATTTGCAAATGACGTATCAGATAAAGGGCTAGTTTCCAAGATCTATAAAGAACTTATTAAACTTAACATCAAAGAAACAAACAATCCAATCATGAAATGGGCAAAAGACATGCACAGAAATCTCACAGAGGAAGACATAGACATGGCCAACATGCACATGAGAAAATGCTCCACATCACTTGCCATCAGGGAAATACAAATCAAAACCACAATGAGATACCACCTCACACCAGTCAGAATGGGGAAAATTAACAAGGCAAGAAACCACAAATGTTGGAGAGGATGCGGAGAAAAGGGAACCCTCTTACACTGTTGGTGGGAATGTGAGCTGGTGCAGCCACTCTGGAAAACTGTGTGGAGGTTCCTCAAAGAGTTAAAAATAGACCTGCCCTACGACCCAGCAATTGCACTGCTGGGGATTTACCCCAAAGATTCAGATGCAATGAAACGCCGGGACACCTGCACCCCGATGTTTCTAGCAGCAATGGCCACAATAGCCAAACTGTGGAAGGAGCCTCGGTGTCCATCGAAAGATGAATGGATAAAGAAGATGTGGTTTATGTATACAATGGAATATTACTCAGCCATTAGAAACGACAAATACCCACCATTTGCTTTGACGTGGTTGGAACTGGAGGGTATTATGCTGAGTAAAGTAAGTCAATCGAGAAGGACAAACATTATATGGTCTCATTCATTTGGGGAATGTAAAAAATAGTGAAAGGGAATAAAGGGGAAGGGAGAAAAAATGTGTGGGAAATATCAGAAAGGGAGACGGAACATGAAAGACTCCTAACTCTGGGAAATGAACTAGGGGTGGTGGAAGGGGAGGTAGGCGGGGGTGGGGGGAGTGGGGGTGACTGGGTGACAGGCACTGAGGTGTGGGCACTTGACGGGATGATCACTGGGTGTTATTCTATATGTTGGAAAATTGAACACCAATAAAAAATACATTTATATAAAAAAAAAGTATATGTAAAAAAAAAAAAAAAGAGACGCCCACTGGGAAAGGAGGAGGAGAGCAGTGACAGGTGCCCTGTGCTTTTCCCATGAGGAACTTCCTGTTTCCCAAGAGGACAAGCTCTCACCTGGCTACGGTTCTGGCTGTAGTCTGTAGACCTGTAGAGGAACAGCAGCGTGTCAGGGTGCCATCCATGGAGGGCATCTCTCCTCCCTGCCTTCCTGCTCTGTGTGCTCTGAGACCAACCCCTAGACCAACCCCGAGAGAGACCAGGGCAGTGGAGCAGCTCTGTTGGACCCACCTGGGACTCAGAGTGACACCTGCTGGCACCCTGAGGCTGCTCAACCCTGTCCTCTGGTGTCCTCAACACCAAATCAGGAGAACAGCTCTTACCTGCACCTATTCTCTCTCTGTCTCTGTCTGTCTGTCTGTCTTTCTCTTTGTCAACTTTGCCTTTGTTTCCTTCCCCCTTCCTTGACTTCCCCAAGCATCCCTCAACCTTGCTCCTTCCACTGCTGAGGCCCTGCCCACCGATCCCTCTCCTTCCACCCTTGTCTCAGACTCACTGAACCCTCCTGCCCTGACACACTGGCTTTTTGTGATTTCCTGAGCGGCAGCTGTTTCTCTCCTGCTTTGTGAACCTCATGGCTGGGGCCTGGGTCTGCACTGTAGCCTGTTCCTCCCCACCCTCCCCCACTGAATCCCACCAGTCTCCCCACCGCCCTCTCCCCTCCTCATCCTCCTGTGTCTCTCTGCAGCATTTCCCAAGGACTGGCCCCTGGTTCACAGACATCCCCTCCACCACCCACCACCATCCCAGGAGGTCCCTATCATCCACGGAGACAACCCTCTGAACACATGGGACTCCATGTCCCCCAAACTCCACGGACTTCCACTCTGCCATACCCTGGACTTTTTTTTAAATCTCTGGGACTGAGAACTCCGAAAGATCAGCATCATCTTTATGCTACAACTTTGTTTCCTTCCAGCTTTTTCTTACCATCATCCTGCTTGCTATACCTGTGCTTTGACTCCCTGCCCCTGAACTCTTGCCCCTTAATAAGCCACTTTCTTTCAGACTATCCAAGCTCCCTGCTGACCCTCTACTGTCCACTTCTGCCCTCTTACTAGCTCCTTGACCTTCCATGTTCCCCTGTCCTTAGGCCACACTTAGCTGACACATCTCTCATTCTGGATGTGGCCTATGGCAGGGAATGCCATTTGCTTACCCAATATCCATTCATTTCTTCTTCCTTAGTTAGAGAACCTTGACTTTGTTTTGGGTGGCAGTGTGCTCCCCTGCTGATAGATGTGGACATCTGATGACATCCTAGCCAATAGGATTCAAGGGGAAGTTGTGGGTAGGATTTTCAGGAAGATTCTTTAAAAGGAGGACGGACAGATGCAGCATGGTTTTTTGTCTCTTCTTCCTCCCTCCTGTTTCCTGCCTAGATTCAGAAATAATGGCTGGAGTCTGAGCAGCCATCTTGGACCAGGAGGCAACCTTCAGGATAGAAGCCAGTAGTCAGGGCAGTGAGCAGGATGATAGAAGCTGGAGTGCCTGAGGACAGTGGCCTCTGCTGTCTGCCTCCTCATCCTTTTATATGAGGGGAAACAAGAAACTCTGTCTTGTTCAAGCTCTGTTACTTTTAGCCTCTGACACCAGCAGGTGAACATAACTTCTAACCAACAGATTCTAGAAGTTTCTAAAGCTGCATGGTTGAATACTGCTGGGGGAAATATGATCCTGTGCAGCGATGCTTTTACAGAGTTCTTAAATTCCACCTTCCATTTCCTCAGTGACTATCACATCTCTTCAACTCTGACCCTCATCCTCACTCTAGAGACAACCACTCTAGAGTGGTTTTTCCTCTGCGGAATGAAAAACTGTTTGTATAGGATTGAGTTTATCAATATTTTTATTCACGGCTTTCAGGTTTTATGTCATACTTAGGGAGGTCATGTCCACTCCATGGTTATGAGATGGTCTCACATGCTTTCTTCTAGTACTGGGATTATTTTCCCCCTTCATTTAACTCTTTGATTGATCTCCATGGAATTATTTTGGTGCAAATTATGAAATAACATTAGTTTCTCAAATGGCTGCTCAACTGTTCCGGCACCATGTATTGAATGACTCACCTTCCCATTGGTGAGACATGCTACTTTCTAGCCTACTGAACTCTCATCTATATTTGGGTCTGTTTTCCTTCTGTCTGTATTTGGGGTATTTTCTTTGGGTCCACTGGTTTATCTGTGTATGACTATGATGGTATCAAATTGTTTTAATTATTGCAGCTTAATAATTATAAGTGCTAATGCTCATCATATAGTCCTTATTCTGTGCCAGGATCTATTCTCAATGTATTACATTTAATTGTCATGACAAACCCCAGAGTAAGTACTATTATTATTCTCATTTTAGAATGAGATGAGTGAGCTGAGGCACAGAGTCATACTACCATGGCACCAGAGTTTACTCTGCCAGGATTTGACTGCAGGCAGTCCAGATTCTATGCTCTTCACCTCTGTGCTTTAATATCTGTTAGGGCTAATCTCCTCTCATTGAAAATTTTCTTGGAGGAATTTCAGATCGTTACTGGAGGGTGTTGGGGTGTGACTAATTAATGCGTCTAGCCCTGTCCTCTGTTTTAGCTATAGATGCATATATACAAATTTCTGATGAACAAGTCTAGTCAGGTGCCACACAGGCAACTCTAACCTATCCCAAACTAAAGAACCATCATTCTCCCCCAAACATGGCCTTTGACCTCCTGTGTTCTCTAATTTGCTTGATGGTTTCACCGTGGACTCATTCACCCAAGTTCTTCCCACTCCCTCAGCTCTACACCAATCTAATCACCAAGTCTTACTGGTTTTCCCTTGTTGGCTGTTCCAGGGTCTGGCTCTCTCCCTCCATCCACTGCATTAGACTGGCCCCACCTGCCCACCTCCCACCCCTGCACCGCAGACTGATGTGTCTGCAAGGTAAAGCTGAGATTGCCATTTCCCTGCTTCATGTTGCCTCTGGAATCAGAAGCTCCTGGGTGTGACTTACAAGGTTCTCTTCTCCCATCTCCAGCCTCCACAGCACTGAGCTACTTAGAGTTCCCACACCGATTTCCTGTGCCTGCATAGTCAGTGACCTCTTCACCACACTCACCATCTGCCTGGGTAATTCGCTTATATTCTTTGAGACTTTTGCAGGGTCGCTTCCTATGGGAAGTCCTCCCTGATTACCCTCCTTTCTTCCATCTTACCACAGCTCTTTCCATATGAGGCAGTCACTCCCTCCACCACGGAGTTCCTTGAAAGCAGGACCTATGCTTTATTTACATTTATCATCTCCAATTACAAGCCAGACCTTGGGAAATAGTCCCTCAACCAGTGCTTGCTGAGCCGAGCCAACTTCCTGTCCCTCTGCTCTTTTCTTACTCTTCCCAGAAACCTTCTCCTCCCCATGAACCAAAAGATAAAGATTGATGAGAAATGTTTAAATCAAGATGCAAAAACTAGAAAATGATCAGATCAGTGGAGAGAGATTGGTCTGGAGCAGTGGTTCTAGAAGTTGATCACACAGATATCACTTGAGTAGACCTTTAAAAAATGCAGATTCCCAAACCCAGACCTCAAGCCCAGGTGGGATCTGTATTTTTTAAATGCAGAATAACCTAGGGTCATTCTGATGTAGGTGCTTCTGAGAAACAATTGGGAAGGTTGGGGGGTGGGGTGGCCCAGAACCACTTACCTTTGCTTGTCTTCCACCTAAGGTAGAGTGTCAGTCCCAAAATTACAGTTTTGAGCACAGCAATGGTCAGTGCCACCTTGACCACAGCTTCCACACTCAAGGGTAAAGACACTGAGGTCCTATTCCCCTCCAAGACACTGAGTCCAGTGGTGGTGGTGACAGTGCTGGTGGGGCCCTTGGTGGTTGTCTTGGGAGCTGAGAAGACACGAGAATTTAGCAGATTCTCCCCTATAGGACTGGAGGTTTCTGGATGAAACTGTCATATCTTGTTTCCTAGTTTGGGGAATATTGGGGATGAGGAGTAACTCTCTGAGGCTCTCACACAGGGAGACGGTAATGAATCCACATCATCCAGCCTAAATCCTGACTCTACTTCTGATCAGTGGTGTTACTTCAGAACCTCATTTCAAAAAAAAAAAAAAAAGAACCTCATTTCATTGCTGACAAATACGGATCACTAAATCACAGGAAGAAAAGATGTTTCTTACTGTGGTAAAATATAGGTAACAACATTGACCACTTTAACCATATGTAAGTATACAGTTAAGTGGCATTGCAATTATTCATGCTGTTGTACAACCATCACCACTATCCTTCTGTAGAACCTTTTCATTTTCCCAAACTGAAACTGTCCCCATTCAGCAGTCACTACCTACCCCCTCACCTCCTCCCGCCAAGCCACTAGCACCCACTGTTCTACGGAGGCTGCTTTTATTTTTTTATTTTTTTAAAGATATTATTTATTTGAGAGAGAGAGTAAGAGAGAGACAGAGCACAAGCAGGGGTAGGGGCAGAGGGAGAGGGAAAAGCAGACTCCCCACTGAGCAGGGAGCCTGACACTGGGCTTGATCACAGGGGCTTGATCCCAGGGGCTTGATCCCAGGACCCTAGGATCACGACCTGAGCTGAAGGCAGATGCTTAACTGACTGAGCTATCCAGGTGTCCAGAGAGGTTGCTTTTATTTTATTTATTTACTTATTTTAAATATTTTATTTATTTATTTATGAAAAACATACACACACACAGAGGCACAGACAGAGGGAGAAGCAGGCTCCATGCAGGGAGCCCGACGTGGGACTCGATTCCGGGTCTCCAGGACCATGCCCTGGGCCAAAGGCGGTGCTAAACCACTGAGCCACCCTGGCTGCCCCAGGGGCTGCTTTTAGACAGCAGGCTTAAGCAATGGAAACTTGATCAAGGCACAAGAGCCACAGCACCTTGCTGGCTGAACACCGACAGGCCCATCAGGGGACCCACCTCAGAATATCCACAGGCCCAAACTGACCAAAGGGCTACTTACTACTAGGCACAGTTACCAAAGAAAGGAAAATACTCTACATCCTCCTCACCTTACCCCTTTAAAAACAGCCCTGCAGGGCACCTGGGGGGCTCAGTGGTTGAGCCCTTGCCTTCTGCTCAGGTTGTGATCCTGAGGTTCTGGGATAGAGTCCTACATCAGGCTCCCCACAGGGAGCCTGCTTCTCCCTCTGCCTATGTCTCTGCCTCTCTCTCTGTCTCTCATGAGTAAATAAATAAAATCTTTAAATAAATAAATAAATAAATAAATAAATAAAATAGCCCCCAACCACTGCCTCCTTGCAGAAAGCCTCTCCTGTGCTATCTTGCCCTCTCCTTCCTTGTGATGTATTCAATAAACTTCTATCTTCTTTGTTCTGCCTCTGGGGAATTCTTTGGCCAAGGGTGCCACGGACTTCCACTGGATCATAGCCCCACATCTGGGGGCTCCTCCATCCAATCAGGACAGATACCACATGTTCTACTCTGTCTCTATGAATTTGACTGCTCTAGGGACCTCTTATAAATGCAATCAAGTAGGATTGTCCTTTTTCAGGATTGTTCCAATATATGGGAAAACATCTGTAAAGTATGTCTAGTGTATATCAAAATGTATTTTTAAGGTTAAATTAATATTTAAGTCCTACAAACAGATTATACCTTCTTTTAATGGATCATGAAAAAATTGATCAAATACTCAGCCACAAGAAAAAATCCTATCTGCATAAAATCTTCAGGTTAGTGTGGACCAAACTTACTGTCCACTCTTATTGCAAAGGAATAATGAAAAGTGTAAATACCATCCCTTATTTGAGACTTTAAAAGTTTTAAGCTTAATCAAAGAAAAATATATATGCTGTCATGCCAGATAAAATTAAAATGATATTAATGCACATTAAACACTACAGTATTAAACACTTTATTTTTTTAAGGATTTTATGTATTTATTCATGAGACAGAGAGAGAGAGAGGAAGAGACATAGGCGGAGGAAGAAGGAGGCTCCCTTCCAGGGATCCTGATGCAGGACTTGATCCCAGGACCCTGGGATCACAACCTGAGCCAAAGACAGATGCTCAACCACTAAGCCAGCCAGGCACCCCAACTGTTTCATTATTTTAAATATGAAGAAGTGATTAAATGAATAAAATAGTTTCCAAAGACAAAGTACCAAACACAGAGAGAGCTGGCCTTAAGGAAATTCAGATGAAAAATGTAATGAAAGCCTATGTAGGAGTAAATTTATGGGAAACAGGATAGTATGAGGTGTCATGAATGCGGGCAGTGGTTATTTAGGGAAAAAACAGACAAGGAAACAGATGACATTCTTGCAAACCTAACAATGAAAAATTATTGAAATCATGAGTTAGTCTATGCTCCACTATAGGTTGATACATCTCAAAGCCTCTGGGAAGTAGATGATTTTTATGAAACAAAAATGTTAAAAATAAGTTTAAGAAATAATAAACTCATGGGTAGAAAGAAGAAGTTGAGAACACTATTAACTCCTTTTTTATAAAGATTCTATACTCAGGAGGTTTTATGGGTAAAGTCCTGTAAAAAGTCAAGGAATAGATAATTCCCAAACAGAAGGTTTCAGAACATAGAGAAATATAGAACGCTATGCAAATCTTAATCACTCATAAAAGGAGAACCCTAATACTAATCTTCATAAATTATTTTATTTTATTATTTACTTACTTCGTTAGGGAGAAGGGAGGAGGGGCAGAAAGAGAAGGAGAGAGAGAATCTTTTTTTTTTTTTTAATTTTTTTTTTTTAAATTTTTATTTATTTATGATAGTCACAGAGAGAGAGAGAGGCAGAGACACAGGCAGAGGGAGAAGCAGGCTCCATGCACCGGGAGCCCGACGTGGGATTCGATCCCGGGTCTCCAGGATCGCGCCCTGGGCCAAAGGCAGGCGCCAAACCGCTGCGCCACCCAGGGATCCCGAGAGAGAGAATCTTAAGCAGACTCCAGGCTCAGTGAGAAGCCCTAGTCAGGGCTTGATTTCACTACCTTGAGATCATGATCTGAGCCAAAAATCAAGAGTAGGTGGCTTAACTGTCTGAGCAACTCAGACACCTCCTAATCTCCACAACTTAAAAAAATGCAGATGAAAATAAGAGGCCATTGGGGGTTTCATCTGCTTGTTTGTTTTTACTGATCCCAGTGGAGGGACAGACCCAGTATTGGCCCTACAAAAATACAGATAGGTTGGCATTGCATTTCAGAATATCTATCAATATGCAAAATACCCTGCATGTCCTTTGACCCAGTGTTTATAGTGCCAGGAATTTATTCTATGGAAATTCTGGGCAAGTCTTCAAAGGCCTGTGTTTAAGGGTGTTCTTTGCAGCTTTCTGATGTGGCAACAACCACACTTATTTGTTATTTTTTAAATTTACATTAAAATTTTTTAAACATAAATTAAATTTGCCAACATATAACACCCAAGTGCTCCTCACATCACGTGCCCTCCTTAAAGCCCGTCACCCAGTTGAATGTCTTTAAATAGGAGACTAAGTAGATTATGATACATTACTGCAATGGGACCCCATGCAGCTCTTTTTAAAAAGGCATAACTATATATTTACTGAAATCGAACAATACTTCAGAATTAACTTGTTTGCTTTTTCTTGTGTGTTCTTTCCACACTCAGGTGCAACTGGTATTGTTGTGGGCATTTTGGTTTTGTTTTCTGTTTTAGCTGTTGTTCCTCAGTGACTAGATTAGCACCTGACATGTAGTAGGTATTCAATCAATATTTGTTGAATGAATGAATGGAAGAACTATCTCTTAGAATTTCAAGGCATTCAATCAACCATTGTCTTCCAGCTTTCTCTGTTGCCATGGAGACTGCCAAAGCCATTCTGATTCCCAAAGCTCCTGTGGCCTGTTTCTTTCCTCCTTGGAAATTTGTTGGATCTTCTTTTTATCCTTGGCGTTTTGAAATGATGTGCCCCAAATATAGCTCTTCTTAAATTTTTATCCATTTCTTGGGGCTCCTTTGTTCTGGAAAGTTTCTAGAGTTATTTGGTCCATGGCCTTCTCTCTTCTCTGTTTCTGGAACTCCTATTATTCCGAGGCTGGAGCTCTTGGACCAATCCTCACAACAGAAGTTTACTCTCTCATAGTCCTGGAGGCCAGAGGTCAGAGAGCAAGGTGTTACTGGGGGTGTGGGGGGGTGCTCTGGGGGAGAGAAACTGCCTTCTCTTTTGTGGCAAGTCTCCCTCTGACTCTCTCTTAGAAGGAGGCTCACATTTGCTTTTAGGGTCCACTTAGCAAATCCCAGATGACCTCCTCACCTTGGAAGTCCCCACTGAGTCACATCTGTTACCATGTAAGGTAACATTCCCAGGTTCTGGGGACTGGGAAATGGACACAGCTTTGCAGGGGCCACTATCCAACCCGCTACAGCTTCCAGATCCATGACTCTTTGCCTACTGAGCCATTTTTGTCAAGTTGATCTTGCAATTCTTTTATTGGATTGCCATTATAGCTTAAATTCCCAAGAGCTCCTTGTTTGTTTGGAAAGCTCCCTCTGTTGCTCCATGCTTGTGCTTTCTTAACTTTCTGAAGATGGTAGTCATCTGAGTTTTTACTTTCCCTCCATTGTTTTGGTTTCTTCTAGATACTGCCTCTCAGCAAAACCCCTCATTTGTTTTGCTGTCTCATGGGGGAAGGAGTCCTTAAGTGTTTAATGGAATCATAGTTTAAAATAGCATCTCTAGTCTCAGGCATCCCAGGCACAGCAGAGGCGAGGGGTCAATCCTTAGAGCTGGGAGATTCCACAGGAGGTCAAGACCCCATATCCTTGCCCCATGGTGTCCAGTGTACAGAAAGCCACGCTGAGTGGAAGCTGTGTGTGTGGTCTGGGAAAAAGTGCTGGTCAGCTAGTGGGCTGTAGGATCTGTTAGGATTTCTAGATCCTTTTGGGGCCCATCAGATAGATTTTTCAGGGGAAGAATCTCCTGATTTCTTGCCCTTGATGGGGTGGAGGATATCAGTTGGGTTGT
Source organism: Canis lupus dingo (assembly GCF_003254725.2). NCBI lineage: Eukaryota > Metazoa > Chordata > Mammalia > Carnivora > Canidae > Canis > Canis lupus. The sequence continues at coordinate 9,227,175 of NC_064248.1, read as the reverse complement.
CAGAGTCTTGGAAGGCATCTAAGAGGGGTAAGGCATGTAGGGTCTCATAGTTCACCAAATCTCTAGTTTTTAGGACTGAACCCTTGCTCCCGGGTATGCCTGGGGTCCTGCTGCCAGAGTCCCTCTAGTCCATCCTTTCTGGAAAGCAAATCTCCAGTCTCTGCTGAGTGGAGAGGGAGCATAGAGGATTCCTTGCTTCTTAAGAGTCTCACTTGGTCCTCCAACTTTCTGATCCCCTTTCACCTCCACTGGCAAGGGTTCTGGGTCATCCTTCCTGAACCATCAAGGGGTATTGCAGTGTAAAAATTGCCTTTCTTCTGGATCTCCCTATTGCAGGCTTAATGCTAAGCTCCCCTGGTCTCCTAGGCCAGCTGCATTAGTCTGTGTGTTTCCAGCTTTCCAAATATCATTTTTGACACATGGCTCACATATTTTTTGTCCTTGTGGATTTTGTCTTAAAAATTCTCTTTGCTGGGCAGCCCTGAGGGCGCAGCGGTTTAGCGCTGCCTGCAGCCCAGGGCGTGATCCTGGAGACCCTCGATGGAGTCCCACGTCCGGCTCTCTGCATGGATCCTGCTTCTGTCCTCGCCTGTGTCTCTGCCTCTCTCTCTCTCTCTCTCTGAATAAATAAATAAAATCTTTAAAAAAATTATCTTTGCTGTCATTTTAGAAGAATTTGGTAGACAGGGGAGGTCAACATGCATATAACCTACCATTTGGCCATAATTTCTGCAATATTTTCTAGTGAAAATTATAAAAAACTAACATTCAAAAAATAATGTTGCAGGGGCGCCTGGGTGGCACAGTCAGTTAGGTGTTGGACTCTTGGTTTCAGCTCAGGGTATGATCTCAGGGGTTGTGGGATCAAACACCACGTTGGACTCTGTGTTCAATGCAGGAGTCTGCTTAGTACTCCCCCCCTCCTCTCTCTGGCCCTCCCCCTCCCCATGCTATCTTTCTCTAAGGTAAATAAATCTTAAAAAAATAATGTTGCATATTAATAATAAAAATAAAGAATTTAGAGAAAGGATCTTGTGAGATATTTATATGGTCTTTAGAAGAACACTTGCAAGGTTACTGAGGGGTGTAAAATAGAAGCCATTCCTGGGTGGGAAGATTGGACATTACACTGATTTCTGTTCTGTCAATTGTTTTATAGGTTTTTTTTTTTTAATTTTTATTTATTTATGATAGTCACAGAGAGAGAGAGGCAGAGACATAGGCAGAGGGAGAAGCAGGCTCCATCACTGGAAGCCCGATGTGGGATTCGATCCCGGGTCTCCAGGATCGCGCCCTGGGCCAAAGGCAGGCACCAAACCGCTGCGCCACCCAGGGATCCCTGTTTTATAGGTTTAATGCATTTTTTTTCTTTTGCAATTCTGATTTTTAAAAAACTCATAGGTGACGGATGCCTGGGTGAATCAGTTGGTTAAGCATCTGCCTTTGGCTCAGGTCATGATCCCAGGGTTCTGGGATCAAGTTCTGCCTCTTTTGCCTCTGACCCTACCCCGCTCGTGCACACACCTGTGCTCCCTCTCTCGCAAACAAATAAAATCTTAAAAAAATAAAAATTAAAAATACCCATAGGTATTTTCTTCAGAACTTGGCAAACTTATTCTAATATTTATGTGAAACAATAGGCCAAAGGAATAATAAGGTTTTTGAGGAAGCAACATGGTTCTGATGGACATAGTCTTATCAGCCACTGAAACACGACCAAGTCCATAAATGCAGTTGGGATTATTGATTCATTTCTTGGTAAAAAGATCAATTTGTGTATGATCTGTATGTAAAAAGAAAAAAAGAAAACACCTGTATGTAAAAAACATTATTATGCCAATCACAAACTTCTCAGTTCTATTTGCTGCAAACAGTCCTTTGGGGTGATGTCTTTACATGGTGGCACTTCACTTGTGTAAAACATTTCTTATTCTTACTTACCTGTATTTTTTTTTTTACAAAAGATCTCAGCATGATATCCAATTAATTGTATTAATTGAAAAAAATTAATTTATTAATGAAAAACTCATAGTGAATGTGTCTGAAACTGAGGAAGGAGAAAAGGACTAAGGAAGGAGGAAGAGGGCTCTGAGGAGAGGCAAAACCTCCCCATAAAGGCCATTTAAGGGAAAGTGGAGGAGGTGCCAGAAATGTAAATCTAAGGCTGTTTTGCCTTATTTAGGTTGTGAGCTACTTCCCATTTGCTTTAAAACCAGCACCAGGGTCGAATGGGGCAGCGGTTACCAGGTTGGGGACACGGAGGGTGTCCTTCCCGCCAGGAGCAGTGATGGGCTGTTTAGAATTGCCAGCAATAGTGGTTGTAAAAAGCAAACCTATGATTTTCAGTTATTAAGGAATTATCTACAGACAGTGCACCCCCAGGGTCTGCTCCTGTGAGGTGCCCTCTCCATACTGCTCTGGACACACACTTGGCTCAAGTTCCCACGGCCCACTAAGTAACAGGAAGATTTATTCACGTAACACATCCCATTATTCGGTAAAACATAGGTCAGGACAACAGTATGGTCAGGTCAGCTGGTGAGGCTGAGCAGCTACTGGCTAAGGGTGGAGGCTCTGGGGTTAAACTGGGTTCAAGTCCTGCCTGCACCACAACTGTGGCTTTGGGCAGCTGTTTAGGCTCTTTGAGCCTCAGTTTCCCTATCTGTCACAGGAAGACAACAGCAGTACCTACCGTTGTTGTGGATTGTGGGGAAGGTTAACTAGGGTGATGCATAGCAAGTCGCCAACCCAACACAGAGCACAGCAAGCGGGAGCTGCCATATTTCTGCAGCAGATGAGCCTCTCAGCAGCCAAGACAGACTGGAGGAGCCAGATTAGAGTGGACAGTGGGGACAGTAAGGCAGAGGAGGGGATGGGGCTGGGGCGGGGAGCTCATGGGCCAGGTTCCGAGGAGCAGAACAGGAGAAGGAAGTGGGGGGACTAGGAAAACAGGTAATGGGGTGTTGGTTGCCAGGGGACCAGGGCTCTCGGGTCATCATCGGGTACCTGCTATGTGCTGGACTGAGCCCATGGTGTGGTCAGACATGAGACTCCGGGCTGGTTGGGGCTGCAAATAGGGACACAGGACAGAGGGAAGGCAGCCCACATCCTGAAGAAGTTGACCTGGATGGCATGGAGTGAGGGTAGGAAGGCAGGGCTGAAGCCTCAGGTTGGAGCAGGAAGGGAGGGTAACTGGGGGGCCCAGGAGGTCCTGAGGCTGGGGGAGAGGGGGTGGAGCCTGGATCTGGAGGGGGCAGTAAGGGGGATTGGCAAGGAGGTCAGCCCAGTTTGGGGAGATGGAGGAGAAAGAGTAAAGTTGGCAGAGGCCTGGGGAGGAGGTGGGTGTGGGGAGAGGAGTTTTGAGAAGAGGCGAGCCGGTAGATTGGGGCCTGGGCCAGGCCTGGGGGGATGAAGGCAGCATGGCCTGTAAAAGCCCCAACAGGGTGGGCATGAGGCTGCTGGGGCAGCAGACTCACCGAGGTAGATGGTGAGTTTGGTCCCCAGGATGGACTGCACCGACTGCAAGCCAAATCTTTGTGTCTTCAATTGGACCCGGCAAAAATACATATTCTCATCCTCCTCCCGCAGGTTCAATATCTGCAGGAAGCCAGACTTCTGACCCTCTGGCAAGTTCAGGATGATCCGGTCCTTGTAATCCTCATGGACGAAATGCCTAGTACTGTTGTAGATGACCTCCCCATGGAAATGTGTCCGTCTCAAGGCTATACTCACTCTGGGATCCTTGGCTAATGCCCCACAGTAATAGAAGGTGAAATTGATGTGGACGGTGCCACCCTTGGGGGCGGAGAGGTGCTCTGGTTGGTCCATCCTAAAGTCCATTTTTGGATCACATCTTGCTGAGTTACCTGGAAAAGGGAGGAGAGGAGAGACTTTGAAGCCACTGAGAGAGATGAAGAAGATAACCCCAGCCCTTCTGTCACCCTCACCCACGGGCATTAGTGTGACAGATGGCAGGACTGGCCCTCTGGTCTGGGTGTCCCCCTCGCCAGGCTTAGAGTAGGGAGGAGGGTTGGGGCTGACCTAGCACTATGGGACCAGCCTGTTGCTTGTTGGGATTGGGAGGCCTGGCTAGCTACCCCAGCAGACCCTTTCTCCAGCTGCCCAGCCATTGCCCTGCCTGGGGACTCCCTGGGCCTCAGGGCAGAGCCACAGTGTCCTGGACACTCACCAGCCTGCAGAGTAGTCAGCAGCAGCAGCAGCAGCAGAGGCAGCAGCAAGGACAGACCCATTGCCTCACTCTCCTCCCAGGAGAGAAGACAAGCAGCTCTGTCCAGGCCAGAGGGGAGGCCCCAGGAGGTGTCTCCTTGGGGAATCAAGAGGCACCTGGAGAACGTGGATCAGTCTCCTTTAGAAGAGCAGGGGTGGGTGAATGTCTTCCCCTGATTCACCCGGCCTCAGAGTAACGAGTACTTCCTTTATCAATCTGGTTTCTTCTTTTCCTATATTGCAAAAGTGCTTCCTCGTGGTCAGTGCACAGAGAGCCATGACAGAGGCCCCCAGCCTCTACCTTCAGCTGAGGGTCATGGTTCTGACCTTGGCCATATGTGGCCTCTCCTCTTCCACCTTGACCTTGCTACTGCTAGCACCTCTACGTCTCCTTAGGAGTCAGTTTGACTGACTGTATCTCTAGCTCTCCTTTTCTTGGCTCTGGTGTCTTCTGGCCTCTGTCTGTCATCCCAGGTGAAGGAGTGGCAGCAGGACGAGGTCTGGTTCTTCTACGAGAGGACAGGCAGCCGTGAGTCTCTGCCCAACTATAGCCCCCTAGAGAGAAGGAGGAGGGAACTACTGGTGGTCAGATGCCCTCCACCTCCAGCCCCAGCACCAGGAATATCCAGCATGTTCTTGACCTTCTTCCTCCAGGCAGGGGCTCCCCTGCAGCTCTCTGCCGGACTCAGGCCTACCAGGTCCCTTCCCTCCCCTGGTCAGCTCCCTTTGTGCAGTCTCATACCCTCCCTGGGGTTAAGAGGTGAGGGGGGTGCCTTCTGGAGGCCACTCCTTGACCCCCAGGATGCAAGACTGGATCTGGAGGTCCCTTTGTCCCCTACTCTACAGATGAGACCAAGGGCTCAGAGAAGCCCTGCCCCAGATCGCATGACTCTCAGGTGGTAGGACCAGGACTCAAACTCCAGTCTCATTGAGTCCACAGAGTGTTCTGCTCCTTTTGGATGCTTCTGCCTGGTTGTACCACAAGACCTCTGGGCCTCAGTTCCCAGGACCATAGTTCTGGGGGGTGGGCCCCAGGAGGCTATATTTTTATAATGCTGCTTATGTGATTGCCTCCACAACTGTGAGAGCCCTGGCTAATCTGGAGCCTTCCTTGAACAGGAGGGATATAAGGCCCAGAGCAGTAATGAGTCACTCTGGTGACAGTCCCTGGACCATCTCAATGAAGGGCTCTGCCACCTTGTGACTGTTGGTGGGTGGGAGTGAGAGAATGGGGCTGGGACTTTGGTGTCCCTGGCTGGTTTGGGGAGGTTCTGCTCCCTCGCTCCCCAGGATGAGGTTGGTATTGGCCTACTGAGTAGATGGTGGGGGTGGCAGAGGGTGATTTCATCACAGGAAGTGGCCTAGTCTTCTGGAGGTGGAAGCAAGAAGACCGACTTCTTTCTCCTTTTCTGTTTCTTCCTCAATCCTCATAGTTTTCTTCCACGCTTCTCCCCAGACCTGCTAGGCAGCCTCTGGCCTCTCCCTGTGTCTCCTTTTCTCACACTTCCTCATAGGCCCAAGAAGAGAGGTTCTGCATTTTCATGGGATCCTTTCATCTAAGCCAGGACCTAAAGTATGATTGCCTCATTTTCATCTTTGCGACATTGTGTGGTGGATGTATTTTCACCAACAGGAAACTGAGGTACCATTAAGAAACGGAGCCTCGGGATCCCTGGGTGGCGCAGTGGTTTGGCGCCTGCCTTTGGCCCAGGGCGTGATCCTGGAGACCCGGGATCGAATCCCACGTCGGGCTTCTGGTGCATGGAGGCTGCTTCTCCCTCTGCCTATGTCTCTGCCTCTGTCTCTCTCCCTGTGTGACTATCATAAAAACAACAACAACAACAACAACAACGGAGCCTCAATGTCCTGGAGTCCTCTGGGCTGTGGAAGGTGCTTGGTAACCGTTGGGAAGGTGGACAGAAGAAAGAGTAAGGGACCAACTGCCTTTTTGGCAGCTCCTCTAGAAGGTAGCCTGCCCTGTCTGAGGGGTGACACCTGCGTTCAATTTCTCCCTTGTCTCACTAGCTGTGGGACCTGGCTGGACAGTCTCCACTTTGTGAGGATGCCCAAGGAGGGGCTAGATGCCACTAGGAGGTGCCCCAGCCCAGCATGGCATGTTTACTAAATACATATGTTTACTAGAAAAACTTTGGCAGATTGCCTGCTGTCTTGGTGCCTCGGGCCCCACTGCTCCCACATGCTGTCTCCCTAGATGCAAGCTGCACATTTCATGTCCTGTGCAAGCTCCTGGACCCCAGTTGGATCCCCATGATGCTAAGAATTGTGATGCATGATTTCTGCTCATAGATGTTATATGGTCCTTGGGTTTATTCATTTTGCCTTCTCCCAACAGCATTGAGAGGGCCCAGTAATAAGCCTTGAGCTGTGGCTCTACTCACAGAAGCAACTTCTGGAGGATGAGGACCTAGAGTCTTGATTCATAGATGGGCAGAACCTAAATGCAGCTCTCTAGCCCAGAGGGTGGGCATGGGGGAGGGGTCAGAAGCTGTATGATCAGGAATGGGGCCAAAGTGAAGGCCATGAGCCATGGACCATATTTTAAGAATACCACCTTAGATCTTCCCCCATGTTTTCCTAAGTTTTTGTTCTCCCTTCCTCATGGCCACATCCATCACTACTGTCGTCTCTTTCCCCTCCAGGATACCTCACCTTGCTCCTGCTTTCCCCCCAAGACCAGGAGTAAGACAAAGATGTCTGGTCTCACTGCCTCCATTGATTGTAGTGGAGGCTCTAGCCCATGCAATAAGGCAAGACAAATAAGTGTTCTCTGTTTTCTTAGAGTCTGTATTTCTGTATTTGGCATTCATTCATCACAAGATAATTGTACTAATTACTTTTATAAATTTTTCTGCATTCTTGATGCTCTGACACTTGTGGCCTTGCTGACTAGGGAGAGATGGCCCCTACCAAGGCTAGCCTATTCTTAGATATAGCAAAGGGCATTCCTAGGAGGATGTCTTTCCTATACAAAGTAACCTCTCCAGGGTCCATACTCTAAACCACCTCCTTTATCTAACTCTCACAAACTAAGCCTATATTTCCTCTGCCCTGAGTCAACCCTATGCTAGGTGACAGACACCTAGAGATAGCACCTATAACCCAAAGCCCACTGGAATTAATCAAACTAGCCAATCCTAAGCTGTTTCCCCTTCCTTGCCTTGTCTTGCCAGGGGAAAACACTAAAGGCTGTGGTCTATGCCTTCCCCTTGGTCTTGCCTCTGCCTCTTCTAGTGCTTCCCCAAGTGGCTCTCAATGGCATGGCATTTTCCTTCCCTACAGGAAATGTCAGTTATAAAAACCTTTCTGTGTCATTACTCTCTCTGTGTCATTACTCAGTCACTTGTACAAATTAAAACTCTGTGAGTATAAAAATTGAGCCCAAAGGCATCCAGATTGGAAAGAAGAAGGAAACACTCTAGAAAACAGAGAAAGAAGGAAAAACAGATGACTTGATTGTTTATGTAGAAGATCCAATGGAATTGATAGAAAAGCTACTAGAACTATATAAGTGATTTAAGTTAGGTCACAGGATACAAGGGCAATACACAGAAATCAATTGTTTTTCTATATACTAATGACAAAAAAATGGAAGTCAAATGAAAACAGTACCACTTACAGTAATTTAAAAATATGAAATACTTAGAAATAATCACAACAGTAGATGTGCAAGATCTGAAACTGTAAGGCATTACTGAGAGAAATTAACGATTAATGAATGGAGATTTCATGCATAAGTATGAACAGTATTCAATACTCTTCAACTCTCCCCAAAATAATATGTAGATATAACACAAACTCCATCAAAATCCCAGTAGGCTATTTTGTAGAAATTGCCAAGCCACTTCTAAAATTCCTATAGGAGTTCAAAGACCGTAGAAGGGCCAAAAAACTGAAATTGAAGAACAAAGTTGGAGGATTTACACTACTTGACTTTAAGACTTACTATAAAGCTACTGTAATCAAGATGTATTGGTGTCAAGACAGGCAGATCAATGGAATAGAACAGAGTACAGAAAGAGACTCACTATCATGTGGTCAATTTATTTCTACCAAAGATGCAAAGGCAATTCAGTGGAGCAATTATAGTCTTCTCAGCTGGAACAAATGAATATTTATATACAGAAAATGAACTTCAATTCATATTTTGCACTATATATAAAATTAACTTGAAATACAGTCTAATGTAAGTCCTAAAATTATATACCTCAAGAAAAAAAAGAGAGAAAATCTTTGTGACTTTGGGATAGTTAGAGATTTCTTAGATTCAGCACCAAAAGCATTGAAGAAAATATTGACAAATTAGAGCCCCTCGATATGAAATCTGTTCTCCAAAAGATACTATTGAGAAAATGAAAGGAGAAGCTATAGATTAGGAGACAATATTGGCAGATCACATAACTGACAAAGGATTTGTATCCCAAATATACAAAGAACCCTCAAAATTTGAGAAAAAAATCCTAATTGAAAACATGAGCTAAAGATCTGAATAGATACTTTGTCAAAGAAGACATATAGTTAACAACCACTTGAAAAGATGTGTAACAGCATTAGTCATTAGGGAAATGTGAATGAAGCCACAGCGAGATCACATCATCCATCTGGTAAGGGCTTAAATGGAAAGACCAGCAGTTAATACGCTAAGTGTTGGCAAGGATATGGAGCAACTGGAAATGTCACACGGGGCTGGTGGGAACGTAAAGAGGTACGACTATTCACGCCATTCCTTAAAAAGTTAAACACCTCCTACAGGTACCCACACATATTCCTCATATATATGCCGCTCACAGGTATCAGGGTGTGGAGCAGCAGAAAGTGGGAAGTTGTGAAAATGAAAAGTCTCAGGCTCCACCTCACCCTGTTGAAGTTTGAGAACCACTGCCCTGGGGCAAGGACACTGGACACTGACTTTTTTTTTTAAAGATTTTATTTATTTATTCATGAGAGATACACACACACAGAGAGGCAGAGACACAGGCAGAGGGAGAAGAAGGCTCCATGCAGGGAGCCCAATGTGGGACTCGATCCCGGGACTCCAGGATCACGCCCTGGGCAAAAGGCAGGCGCTAAACCGCCGAGTCACCCAGGAATCCCCAAGGACACTGACTTTGAGGACCCCTCTTGTCTGTTACTTTTCCTTTTCAGGGCAATCCTGTGAGATAAAGGAATTTTATTTCCACCTAACCAAGGAAGAAAGAAAGGCTCAGAGGGGGTCCCCTCACTCACTCCAGTTCCTACTACCTGGCAGGTCTAGAGTGTGGACAATGCTCAGGTCTGTGTCCCTTGTCAACTTGGTGCTTTCCCAACAGACTGGCCTTCTTCCCAGCTCCCCCAGCAGCTTAACCTCCCCATCTCCTCTCTCCACAGCCCTTCCTAAGAAGGCCATTCATCAGTGCTGCTTTCGTCAGGCCACTGGTCAAGCTCTGGGGCCCAGAAGCAGGTCACGGGAGGTATGGGAAGATGATGATGGGTTTCTGAGAACAAGGAAGGAGGAGAAACCGGGGGCCAGATCTTGGTGTCTGCCCTTCCCCATGGTCTGCCTGTGTGCTGCTCCTGACATCAGCACTCTGTTTACTTCCTCTTGTTTTCCATCTGGAGGAGGGGTTACGGGTCCAGGGAGGGTTTGCCTTGCCCTGTTTGAGGGCAGGCATGCAGTGAGCCCTCCAGAGCCCAGCTGGGAAGGGAAGACTCACCCATGTGAAGCAAGTAGGAAGAGGGGATGCCACCTCCCGCTCACTGGGTGCTGGGTCTTTTGCTTACTTGCTGTGTTCTCCTTTTTTTTTTTTTAAAAAAAAAAAGATTTTATTTATTTATTCATGAGAGACACAGAGAGAAGCAGAGACATAGGCAGAGGGAGAGGCGGGCTCCTCAAGGGGAGCCCATGTGAGACTCGATCCATGGACTCCGAGACTACACCCTGAACCAAAGGCAGATGCTCAACCACTGAGCCACCCAGGTGTCCCATACTTGCTGTATTCTTGATGCTTTGACACCTGGGGCCTCACTGGCCAGGGAGACATTGTCCCTCGCAGTCTAGCCAGTCCTAGAGATAGCAAAGACACGCCCAGGAGCACGCCTTTCCTACGCACACCAACCAGTCCAGAGCCCACACTCCAAACCACCTCTGCTATCTGGCTCTTATGCTCCAGGAGGGCAATATTCCTCTATCCCATTCTCCCCAGGGCAGCTCCTCATCCTCAGAAGCTGCTGACATTATTCCCACTGGTCAGTGCTCAGCTCGCTTATCCTGCTTTGTGTAGTCTTTTCCACAGTCTCTATGATAAAGGTTCTTGCCCATGTTTTCCCTTTGCTTCCTCATCCTCCTGGGTGACCGTAGCGCCTCCCGACATGGCCCCACGTGGAATTCATGCCTCCTGTTTCTAGGGATCTGATAGTATAAATTCTTATTTCATAACCATCATCTCTGTGTCTTTGTGTCTTACCATACCTGATTCAAACTAATCCAAATAAAATTATATTTTAAAATTGTAGTTAAGTCTCCCCAGATCTCAGGAGGCAGGCAGGGTCTATAAGAGTCCTCATCTTACAGGAGGAAACTGAGGTCCTGAGGGAGGTCATGAACATCACGTCAGGTCACATCGCCAGTAAATATCTGCTGTGGTGTTGGGTCTGTGCCCGTGCACAGTGACACTTCCCCACGCAGTTACAGCAGTCAACAGGCCTCTGGGCCACCTTAACAGCCAGGTTCCCTTTCACAGGTTGTCTTCCTGCTACACAGGGAGATGCTTGAGGGCTGACTGGCTCACAGAGCTGGGGGTCCCCGTCACCCGGCATCGTGGACAAGGCAGGCAGGGCTGACTGGTATGGACAGAGAATGCAGAGAGGTCTTTATCTTTAAAGGGTGGGTGTCAGGTGATGAGGATCCAGGTAGCATTCCAGCCAGTGTGCAGTGTTTTCTCTGTTGGCTCATTTGGTCTCCACTCGGACCCTCTAAGGGAGGTGGCTGTTGTCCCCACTTTCCAGATGAGAAAACAGGCTCCGGGAAGGGAAGGCATCTGCCCAGCATTCTGACCCAGAGCTTGCCTTCTGGGGAGTCTGCCTCTGTCACATTCACACATTTCATGTGTCCTGTGACCGAGACTTCCTCACCTCTCAGCCTCCTCCTCATGGCCCCTGGCTACATTCCAGCTCCCAGCCAACCTGACACATGTCCACTGAGCTGCTAGGAGATGACAGCAGGGGGCAGAGACCTGGAGGTCGTGGGCTGACCCTCGACCTTGCTGAGCTCCCAGGTTGGGAGGAGAGAGGATGCTCACAGAGGAGACCCTGGTCTGCCCTTCCCCTCGAGTAGTGGAGGGCTGTATATGTTGCAAAACAGCTCTCCAGAAATGAAGCCCCAATCAGAGCATTTGCCAATTTCCATGGTGTAAAAACTCCCACGGTATCGAGTTAACAACTCTTGTGAGGCCCAAAGGTTTCTGTCTCACGTCCACCCCCAAATTTACATGTTGAAGCCCTAACCCCCAGTGGGGCTGGATTCAGAGATGGTGCCCCTAAGGAAACAATGCAGCTTAAAGGAGTCACAGGGATGCAGGGCTGATCCTATAGGATCAGGGTCCTTATAGGAAGTGACAGCAGAGTGCTCTCGCTCTCTCGCTCTCTCTCTTTCTCTCGGTCTCTCTCTGTCTCTCCCTCTCCCTGCCTTCCTCCTCCGAGCACATACTCTGAGGCAAGGCCTTGTGAACATATAGCAAGATGGTGCTGCCTACAAGCCACAGGCTTGAGCTCACAACATACCCTTCCCTGCCCACACCTTGATCTGGGACTTTCCCAGACTCCAGAACTGAGAGCTCCCGGGTCTGTGGCACTTCATTAGGGCAATCTGAGCAGACTACTACAACTCCCAGTGTGAAGTCACTGCATTTGAGCCAAGAAGAGATGCACAGCAGCAGGTGCTGATCCATTATTCCCACTGTGCACACACAGTAGCATGAATAAGCTCAATAGCACAGATCCGAGTAGTATGTGGTAAAATAAGTAGGGAGGGATAAGCTTCCTTCCTTTGTAATATAATTCATTGTGAGTTTATATTTAATTTTTCTCAATTAAAATTCTTTTTATTGTGATAATGTGTACCTAACAAAAATTTACCATTTTAACCATTTTTAAGTATACAGTTCAGTGGCATTAGGTAGAAGTATAGCGTTGGGCACATATTTAATTTTTAATAATGGCTGTGTTGAAAAAGTGCCCACAACATTTCCCAGAGTGTAACAATCAGCTCTAGCACGCTTCCCTCTTTGGGCTTCTTTGGTGATCATCAGGTGCCTTAGCAAATTTAGAAGAAAAAGCCACGAAATGATTTTGTCTATGCGCATTTCAGAATTCTAACTTAAGATGAGTTATGATTGACACATAGTCCTCTTCCTCTCTTTTCATTCCTTTATTGTAGATGGTTTTTGTTACCTGGACTGAGCATGTGCTTACAGGGCTTGAATTGGGAAATGGATCTCAGCTGAAGTGGGGTGTAGTTGGTGTCAGCCCCAGAAGTCCTTGTCATTGCATGTCACCAGCCTGTGGTCCTTGTGTGGTTGTAGCGAAACAGCAGACATGTATTCCCTCACAGTTCTGGAGGCCAGAGGTCCAAACTCAAGGTGTCAGCAGGGTTGTGGCCAGGGGTGTCCGGGGGCCTAGGCCTGTCAGGCACCTCACAATCCCTCCTTCCCAGGCTGCCTTCCAGCGTGAAGACTGGCTTCACTGCATTCCCAGCTCAGACAGAGTGGATCAGGGCCCTGGGTGTTCACAGAGGGTCAAAAACTGGGAGGAAGTGGTTAAGGAACATGCATGCCTGGGGACAACACAAGCGTGTGACAAGGGTGAGACCCAGAGAGAGAGAGAGAGAGAGAGAAAGAGAGAGAGTGAGAGAGTACTTGCATCTGAGTCGAGTGCGTGGAGAGGCGACCGCAGCAAGGACCCAGGAGGAAGAGGCTTCTCCAGAGTCTGGGCATGGTAGCTGAAAACTGCAAGTCACCCCACCTGCAGTCCTGTCCCCAGCACAGTCTGACATGGGACTTGTGGTCCCTTTGAAAAAATAATTATTCCATATAAGCAAAAGGCGACGCTCCTCGGTACAAACTGGTGAGTGTTGTTTGTGAAGGCAGAGAAGAGGGAGCATCTCTGTTTGTGCTGGATGGGCTGCTGCTGGTTCATGAATTGCTCAAGAAAGCCAATTAAAAAGTAAAGGCGGAGAAGATGCCAAAATCACAGGGGCATCGCTCAGAGTTGGGCTTCCTGTAGCAAAGCAGGGCACAAGCCCTCCTGTTGGACCTCGGGGGCCCATTCTTCCTCCACACCCACGTGAGCACTGGTGCCCCCTGCTCATCCTGGGCTTGATGGACTGATGCCCCCTTGTGCTCAGCCAACGGGGGCAGTGGCAGGATCCTGATCAGGGGGAGGGAGGAGACTGAGGTCAGAGGTCACATAGGAGCACCTCGGGTCCCTCTGGCTGGGTGGGGGGGCACACTGTGCAGGGCTGTGGTCAGGTTCCTTGTGGGTGGGTCACCTTCTTTTTACTTTTTTTTATTTTTTAAAAGATTTATTTATTTATTTATTCATGATAGATGTAGAGAGAGAAAGAGAGAGGCAGAGACATAGGAGGATGGAGAAGCAGGCTCCACACCAGGAGCCCGACACAGGACTCAATCCCGGGACTCCAGGATCGCACCCTGGGGCAAAGGCAGGCGCCAAACCGCTCAGTATGTTAAACCTCTACCTTTGGCTCAGGTCATGATCCCAGTATCCTGGGTTCGAGTCCCACATTGGGCTCCCTGCTCAGTGGGGCATTTGCTTCTCCCTCTGCCCCTCCCCCCAGCTTGTGGGCTCACTCGCTCTCTCAAAAATAAAAGTAAAATCTTAAAGAAAAAGAGCTACTCTTAGCTGTGTTAGTATATACAATATAATATAATGAACCATAGCCACCATGCTGTACATTATATCTCCAGGACTTACTTTATAGTTGGAAGTTTGTACGTTTTGACCCCCTTCACCTATGTCACCACCCCCTTCCCACCTCTGGCAACCACCAGTCTGTTCTCCCTATTTATGAGTTTGTTCATTGTTGTTATTGTTGTTTTTCAGGTTCTACATATAAGGAAGACCATTTGGCATTTTTCTTTCTCTGTCGGGTGTATTTCACTAAGTATAATGCCCTCAATATCCAACCATATTGTTGCAAATGGCAGGATTTCTTTCTTTCTTATGGCTGATTAATATTCCATTGTGTATATATGTTACTGGAATCTGGTCTTTGGACCCAGCTGTGGTAGAAATGAGGCTGGACCCAAAACTTAAAGGTATAGGCAAGGTTTTACTGAGGCAACAACTGCTGCTAAAGGGAGATACAGTCAGGACTATGGTTTCAGACTGGCTCTCCAGAGGACAGCCAGGGAAAGTTTTAATGGGGCTGAGATGTGAAAAAGGAATGATACTCAAGCACATAGGGCCGGGGAATCCCAGGAAAGTGGGTGCGTAGGTGCAGTTGACAGAACATGCTTCAACATTAGACATTTCATTTGCATGTTAAGTCTCCACCTCTCGACATGTTTTTTATGAGGAGGAAAGTCAGTGAAAGTTCAGTTTTGGCGACCATCCTGTCTGGAATCAGTCTGAAGCAGTCTAGGTTTGAACCAAGCTCCTTGGTTCAAGGTCTGCTCTGCAGGAGAAGGCTAAGAGCCTACAGGGAGCGCTCCAGGTGCTGGGCTTTGTTCCCAGGGCTCTTGACTGTCTCATATACACCACATTTTCTTTATCCATTCATCCCCTGGTGGACACTTCAGCTATTTCCATATCTTGGCTATTGTGAATAATACTGCAGTCAGTGAAGGAAGGGGTTCAGATATTTTTGAGTTAATGTTTTCCTTGCCTTCTGATGAATACCCAGAAGTGGAATTACTAGGTCATCTCAGCAATGTGTTATTTGACTGAAGTTTGACTTGTGTCATTCTTTTAGAAAATCAACTCTATTTCCTGAATGATTACATATTTGAAATGTATGTTGCCTCAGTGGTGGACTACAGGGCTCGTACTTGACCAAGGACCCCAGCTGCTATTCTCTGACAACCCTCACAGTGAGGCTGCTCCTCCCATAGGCTGCCACTAGCCAGTGACTGAGTATGGTAGGAATACTGAGGTTGGCCCCTTCCTGGGACATGCAGGACTCCTCTGATGGTCAATTTTGATTTAAGAACTTCCCATTGGTCTTGCAGAAATGTTCTTAGACTGCAAAGTGGTCTATAATGCATCTACCCAACCTTCTTTCCTTCTCTCCTTTGTTCTGAGTCACCTTTGCATCCAATCTGACAAGCTCTCCCAGCCTAACTGGGCTTCCTCCGCATTATCTCTCATATGTGTATCCTCTAAACATATTTGCATTTCAAATGATGAATAAATAAATAAGGTCTTAAAAAAAAGAACCTCAAAATAAACCCAACATGTATATCTCAAGTAAATAAAAACAATAAAAGGAGGTGGGATAGATTTTTTGTTTTACGCATTGAAAAATTGTTGGGAGCCTATGTATTTCAATAGTAATTATCTCCTAACCATGGGATTCTAGGTGATTTTATCTTCATTGTTAATTTTTTGGTACTGTTTCAAAAATTTTTTTAAAGGTTTTATTTATTCATGAGAAATACAGAGAGGGAAGCAGAGACATAGGCAGAGGGAGAAGGAGGCTCCCTGCGAGGAGCCTGATGTGGGACTCAGTCCCAGAACCCCGGGGATCATGACCTGAGCCAAAGGCAGATGCTCCCCTAACTCTGGGAAACGAACAAGGGGTAGTGGAAAGGGAGGTGGGCGGGGGGTTGGGGTGCCTGGGTAATGGGCACTGAGGGGGGCACTTGGCGGGATGAGCACTGGGTGTTATGCTAAATGTTGGCAAATTGAACTCCAATAAAAACAAACAAACAAAGGCAGATGCTCAACCACTGAGCCACCTAGGCGTCCCTTTTTTCAAATTTTCTACAAAAAGCATGTATTACTTTTACAACTAGGAGAAATATTTTTATTTTACAAATCAACCGATACAAGTTTTTATGTATATAGTCAGGCTCTCCACCAGGGTGGCTCTGATGAACTGAAATAGAATCCCTCTCATATCTTTGCAAGGCTCACTGACACTCCAAATGGAGACACTGGCACATAAAATGACAATCCTTACATGCACAGATGTGATAAATGTTGCTAGCTCTGTCTCTGCCCTCACCACCTCAGCACTGCTTTTCTATGTGGGAACTGGACCACTGCCAGGTTTCCTTCACCTGCCACCACCCACATCCCAATTCTTGCTGGTTGAAATATGGCCCGTGCATTAAAAAAGTAAGAGAAGAGGTACAGATGGCTGAAGGGAAGGGCTTCTAGGCTTGATCATCACACCAGCTTCTCCATCCTCACAGCCCAGAACCTGCAGAAGCGCTCAAGTGGGGCAAATGAAGGACAGGAGTAAGTTGACCTCATTGCGGATGATTAGCCGCCCTGGGTGGATTCTGTCGGGCAAGCCCAGACTGGAGGTCATTTCCCAGGCGTCCACAAAAGCCACACGGAGGTCAGCAAACGCAGCTCGGAGAAGCCGATTCACCTGGAGGGTGAACCAGTCACTGCCATACACGGACTTGTAGCCAGTGTTGGCCAGCTTGATGACCACGAGAGTGCGGGGCTCCCGGGCCAGCAGTGCAGCCACGGCAGCCCTGATCCCTGCAAGTCGTTGCACAAAGGCAGATGGGGGAAAGGTGGTGAAGTGGGCGCCCAGGCCCAGCACCACCACTGTGTGGGGGCCCCCGGCCAGGCCCCCCAGCTCCCGGACCACAGAGTGCAGGGAGGCCACTGGTGTGCGCAGGGAGCGCAGGGGCCAGCTGTGAGCCCGCCAGTGCAGCACTATGCCCCGAGTGGTCTCCACTGCCATCAGGGGCCCCGTCTGATACGTGGTGTGTAGATCCACAGGCTTCAGGGCTGTGGGGAGGACAAGAGGAAGTATAGGGGTTAATATAAGAATGAACTTCCTCATTTAAAAACACAAAAGATCTAGCATGGCTTGCTTTTCTGTTAGCACGCGAGTAGCCTCTGGCCCAGTCACCTGGTTATGCTCTTCCTAATCTGTAATATCGCCATTGACCTTCCAGTTACCAAGTCTGGGGGCCTATTCTCAGTCCTGAGCCACTCTGGCACCTTGGAGAATTTGTTACCTTGATGGTCCTTTAGACACCCCCTCCTTTCTTAGCAGTATGTTGTCACCGTCTGCAGTCTCCTTTCAGACACAATACTTCAACTCGGATTCATCCACCAGCTCCCTTCAGCTGCCCCTGGAGGAAGACTTGCCCCCATGCTAGAGAGTCAGGGCTGTCCAGTTTATATGCGTGTGCAATGGTGGCCAGCCAGGGGCCAGAGGCTTCTGACATCTGGTCTGTCACTCAGCTGTGTGCCCTCATAGATAGCTAGACGCACCTGCAGGAAAAGACCCCTCCTTTCTTCACACAAAGTCCCTGCCTGCTTATCCCACCTTGTGCTTCAGGTGGTGCCAAATCAGCTAGCAGGGGATCTGGTTTTCCCAGTGTTCTGTCATGAGCTTCTGTTCATCATTAGAAACACCTCTTGCTGCACGCCTGGGTGGCTCAGTGGTTGAATGTCTGCCGTTGGCTAAGGGCGTGATCCTGGGGTCCAGGGATCAAGTCCCACATTGGGATCCCTGCTGGCAGCCTGCTTTTCCCTCTGCCTGTCTCTGCCTCTCTGTGTGTCTCTCATGAATGAATAAAGTCTTTAAAAAAAAAAAAAGCATTTCTTGCTTAGGAAAGTCACCTACTCCACCTGCCACACGCAGAATTATCCCAAGGCAAGCACCCTGGGGGGGAGGGGTTCTTAGTTGGAACTAGAGCTCTCTTTGTCCCTAAAGGAAGGGGCTGCACCCAGACCAACCCTCCTGGGAGACAGGGGCTTCGATCCCTCAAGCAGGAGGGTAGACAACATCCCACAGACCTCAAGGTGGGGCAGCTGGTACTTTTAGAACTTCTGTAAACAAATGGCAGCCCACATCCATCTTGTGCCAGGAAGCCCAACAAGGCTGCCCTCATGCTCAAAGGTGAGGATGAGAAATGGGAGAGGATTCTCCTTCATGAGAGCACAGACTCACCCTATGGGCCCTGCACACTTCTCTGCTGGATGATGGGAGGACAGGTAGGGGAGGTGGCTTGGTGCTGATGTTTCTTCTCTCCTTGGCTGTCATTTCCCCCCACTCCCCTATAAAGCATATTCCTTAATCCATGTTATATTATATTGTAAAATCTGTGCACAAAAGTTGAAGGCTCAGTTGGGGACTCATCCTGCATGACACTCTCACCTCTTTTAACTTTTATCTTCCCGGACATAAACATGAAACTCTATCTGAAACTTAGACATCTCAATTCACTTCCAATTTCATGTGTCCAAAAGCATCATGCACATGCTCCCCAGAAGCTCCTCCCACCTCTTCAACTCAATATGAAGAATATACAATAAATACACCATCTTTTCCCACTGCTGTCTCTTGCTTCCACATCCAGTCAGGCATTCCAGTGACTTTCATTTTGAGCCCATTTCCTGTTATCCCTAGTTACCAGATCATCTCTCCTCTTTCCAGAAGCAATCAGTCAACAAGCTGTCAGTTCCTCCGGTATGATACTTCCTTTACTGCTGACCCTAATTTAGTCTCTCATCAGCCCACATGCTGACCTACAGTTGTCTTGTCTTGAACTTTCTCTTTTCAATCCAATCAACCCAACAAACTGAAAACTCTGAAAATATTCAGTGTCTCCTCAATGTCACAAGATAAATCCCTGGTTTCCCTACAATACTTTTGTTAAATTCCAACTCTGGTCCTCCAGTATCCCTTGGCAAATCCTTACTTCCAGCTAAGGTTAGGTACTCATTGTTCTTCAAACATATCTACACTCCTGTTAGAGCCTCCAATCATTGGCCTAATTGTTGAGATTGTGTGTAATCTGGGCACCTTGTTCCCCATCTCTGCTTCTGCCCCAAGCTTAGGTATCCTCCAGATCCTTCTCCTGAAGTGTTCTCTGCCTTCTCAAAGCCCTGGATCTTATCTTCCCTTTTTCTCTTAGGAGCCCTGCCCTCTCCCTTCACAGCCACTCACAGGGCACGGTGTCACGCAGGTACTCCCACCACTGCCGAAGCGTGGAGTCCCCCATCATGTGGATGATGTGGCCAGCCAGGCAGCCCAGGATGCTGTCAACGGTTGAGAAGGAACGGCCGGAGCAGGATAGTGAGTGCCACATGGCTTGGTGGTAGAAGCCAGAGGGCTTTGGGCCCATGATCCCAGGGTGGCACGGTTGTTGAGGGGACAGAACTGTAAACAATTATTTGTAAGCAAAACAATCTGTGGGTACAGAAGAGTCTAAAGCCACAGGCATGGAATAAGTGCTGCCTTTTCTGCAAGCCCGTGTCACTTACCCAGACTCTTGTTGCTCTCCTTGGCCACCCAGATTGGCGAAATATCCTGAGGGAGGACCTTGTCTGTCACATTCCTGAAGAGAAACCAATTGGCAAGAGGGGAGCCCTTAATGGGAATGTGTGATGGGAAGGAATCCTGGGCTGAGGCAAGATGGGGGTTCTTGGAGGAAAGGAAGTTCTCAAAGTCAAGGACATCTCTCCAGTGTCAGGAGACAGTGAGTGGAAGCTAGAATTCAGTGATCCAGGGATCCAGGTTCTTGGCCTCCGTGATCCCATCAGTGCAGAGAGCAGAACTGCTTTAAAATGTAACCAGGATTTTGGTTTTATTTAGGTATGATGGGGCCAACAGATCAGGAGATGATGGCCATGAGAAAGATAAGGTGTCACTCAGAGTTCCTGAGAGGCAGGGGCACAGTGTACTATACCAGGCCACACAGGGAAGCGCAGGGTCAGTTGGGGGCAGAGGACAACAACCTAGGTCAGGATTTTCCCAGGAAGGAATAGGCAAGGAAGGGTAAGCATCTGAGGAAATTGGTCATTTGAATAATTTCAGTGGGCTCTGGGCTGTAGAGGTAGATTGTAACTGTCAGCACCTGGCCCTGAGGTGATTTTATTTTATTTTATTTATTTATTTATTTATTTTAAACAGTGGGTTTATTTATTTTTTTAATTTTTATTTATTTATGATAGTCACACAGAGAGAGAGAGAGAGAGAGGCAGAGACACAGGCAGAGGGAGAAGCAGGCTCCATGCACCGGGAGCCCGATGTGGGATTTGATCCCGGGTCTCCAGGATCGCGCCCTGGGCCAAAGGCAGGCGCCAAACCGCTGCGCCACCCAGGGATCCCCCCCTGAGGTGATTTTAGGCAGGGAGGGGATATTGGCCCAGACTGTAGGAGCCAGATAAAAGGAGGCAGGGTGGTGGTGTGCACTCAGGATCGGGTGGTATGCTCAAAGCAAGTTGTTTGCTATCTCTAGGAGCTAGAGATGAGCTAGCTATCCCTGGAAGGGGCTACCCCTCCCTGGGGCCACAAGGCTCCAAAGCATCAAAGCATCACAAAAATATAGGAAATGAAAAACATGATTTAAGGGCGCCCGGGTGGCCCAATCGGTTAAGCATCTGACTCTTGATTTCAGCTCAAGTTGTGATCTCAGGTTGTGAGATTAACTTCCCAGTTGGGTTTCATATTGAGAGTGGTAGAGCCTACTTAAGATTCTCTCTTCCTAGGTATCCCTGGGTGGCTCAGCGGTTTAGTGCCTGCCTTTGGCCCAGGGTGTGATCCTGGAGACCTGGGATCAAGTCCCACATCAGGCTCCCTGCATGGAGCCTGCTTCTCCCTCTGTCTGTGTCTCTGCCTCTCTCTGTGTCTTTCATAAATAAAATCTAAAAAAAGAAACTGATTTTTTTAAAAAGATTCTCTCCTTTCTCTCCTGACTCCTTGCCCACTCACTCTCTCTTTTAAAAAGCAAAACAAAACAAAACAAAACAAAAAAAAAACCATGATTCATACAAAGGGACTTGGAGCCTTTTTCAAGAAGTGCTAACTCTCCTCTTGGTCTCACTGAGGCCGCTCCTACTGGATTCTCCTGCCTAGCATTAGACCAGCAGTCACTCCCTGACCCCTGGGATGCCTCCCCCCACCCTCACCCCCGTTGCCCCTTGTGTGAACCTTCTCCCCAGGCTCTAGGCTCAGCCTTTATTCCTCCTTCCAGATTGCACTCCTTCCCTTGGTGGTCTCACTCAGCCAAGATCTCTGGCCCAGTCTTTTCTGCCAAATTCCAGGTTTATGAGCCTAACCATCCGCTCAGCATCTCCACTTGGTGTCTTAATGCACGTGACCAAACTCCTGCTCTCCACCCTCATCCCCACACCCCACTGCCCACCTGAGGTTTTCTCATCCCAGCTGATGGCAACTGGCCTTTAACAGGTGAGTGGGCCCCACACCATGCACTCATCAGCGAGTTCTCACTTTTTGGCACATTCCTCATTTTCTCAGGACATCCTATGGGCACTGCCTTCAGAATATACCCAGAAATGAATAGCTTTAGACACCTCTACTACTGCAGCCCGAAGCAAAGGCCTCCTACCTTTCATTCTCCCTGATTATCCCTTAACCTGCAGTCTATTCTCAATGTGACCATCTGAGAGACCCTTTAACAATGTGAATCGGGGGCACCTGGGTAGCTCAGTGGTTGAGCATCTGCCTTTGGCTCCGGTCATGATCCCGGAGTCCTGGGACCAAGTCCTGCATCGGGCTCCCCATAGGGAGCCTGCTTCTCCCTCTGCCTATGTCTCTGCCTCTCTCTCTGTCTCTCATGAATAAATAAATGGATAAATCTTTAAAAAAAAGTGAATCATATCATGCCCATCTTCTGGTTCAAAATCCTGCAATGATTCCCTTTTCGCTTACAGAAAAAATCAACGTACTTACAGAGCCCTTCCTGGTCATACCATGTCCCTGCCTTAAGGCCACTGGTCTTCACCTGCCACCTCCCCATCCTTCGCTCCATCCCAGCTATTTGTTCCACAGACACACCAGGCACCCCATGGCATTTCCTCTGCATCGAAACTCTTCTCTTAGGTATATCCTGGGTTAATTCTTTCATCCTCTTTAAGTCTTTGGTCAGATGTCACCTTCTTAATGAGGTCTACCCTGACCCTCTATTTAATATTACAACCTGTCCCCACCATACTCCTAATCCTCCCCTGTATTTTAAATCTCCCCTAATGTTTTATTTACTATTATTTACTTATTGCTATGTTTATTGTTTCTGACCCTTCCTCCTGTCATAAGTAAGCTTTACCAGGGCAGGGGCCTTGCTGTCACTTGGCGGCTGCATTCCCAGTGCCTCCAGCAGGACCAGCAAGACTGTGCATGTAGAGGCCGTTCAGAATGCATTTGCTGAATGAAAGAACGGACTGCTTGAAGGGGCTGAGGAGAGGGGAATTTGCTTCTGAGGGGGAGAGGGGATGATAATATTTCTACAATCTAAAAAAATGCCTGAGTATGGCCTTCTTTGAGTGTCAGGGCCTTAGTGCCCCCTAGAGATAACAGCTTCAGGAAGCAGGTGAAGGATAATCCCAGAGACTCTGGACCCAGGTGGAAATGCCTGCTCTCCCAGCAGAGCCCAAGATTATACAATTTTGGAGAGCAGACACTTTGGAGTGACCAGCATGGACAGAGGTCAAAGGAAGAATCCCATATGGCCAAAGTGTCAGTTTCTTTGCAGGACCTTAGGTGAGGGGAGCTTTTGCCACCAGCCCATCTGCAGAAGTCCTCAGGTGGGATTAAAATTGATGTCAAGAAAACACCTGACCTTGGGGCTGCAGATTCGTATCCGCTACACATTCGCCACATGTGTGGTTATCTCTTTAATGCCTGTCTTCTTTTTAAAGATTATTTATTTGTTTATTTATTCATGAGAGAGGCAGAGACACAGACAGAGAGAGAAGCAGGCTCCATTCAGGGAGCCTGACGTGGGACTCGATCCCGAGACTCCAAGATCATGACCTGAGCCAAAGGCGGCGCTAAACTGCTGAGCCACCCAGGGATCCCTAATACCTGTCTTTTATCAGTACACTCTTGGCTTGTGTGGGATGGAGCTACATCCGCCCTCCTCTCCCATCTTCAGGATCTCCAGGACTTTGGACAATGTCAGGGCAGGGGCCACTCAACAGTAGCAAAACGCTTGGAACAAGATTGTAAAAGCCAAGAGCCGCTATATGCTGTCCCTGTTCTAAGCACTTTACACGTATTAATTCATTTGTTCTTCACCACAAGTCTATGAGGGAAGTACTATTATTATTCCCGTCTACAGATGAAAGAACAGAGAGGTTAAATGACTTGCCAGAGATCCCATGGATAGAAGCTGGCAAATTGGAGCAGGTCGAGTCAGAACCCACACACTCTTACTCCAGAGACTTTTGGGCCGTACCCCGAGGGACTTCCTGAGATGGATCCTGAATTTAACCTTAGATTTACTTTCAATCGACCAATGCAAAAAGGATGTGTTCTTCTCCTTTTCTGACCAAAGGGAACATAAGAATTGGTTTGGAAAGACCAAGGTTTCCTGGTGCTAAATTCTCATGCCAGGAAATAAATGTTAGTGGGTATTTGCCAGACTGAGCTACTGAGAGCCTTCTGGAGTTGAGTGTCTGGTGGGGCCAGCAGGTACCTTGGCACCTCAGGAGTCTCTGGCTTGGCTCACCCCCTCCAGTCCTCATGGCAGCCAGTGAGAACTTCTGTGCTCTCTGGGGCTGAGGAGCAGCAGCCATTACAGCTGTCATCCCTCCCCGGAACACCTCTGGCTCTTCTCTCCCCAGTCAGTGGGGGTGGCCCTCCACCCATGCTCTGCCCCCACTTAGCTATCTTCTGGGACCCTATCTTTGCCTCCATCCCCTACTCTCCCTGCTGGAACCAGACACCCAGGTCTCACACCTTAAAAAATGCCTCCCATCTCTTTGGGGTCTCTCTGCCCCCACCCCACCTCAGATCTCAGGGACAGCAGGGCTCAAGATAAGCCAGGCTGTTTGCCACATCTTCCCTCCTTGTCTCCCATTCTCTGTCTATCCAGAGAGGCTTGCTCCCCCAAGACTGAGGACAGTTCTTAGCCATTCCCAGCTTCTAGGCTATAGGCTCTGCTCCCCTCTCATTCAGGGGGGTCACATCCATCCTCCATACTCCCTGACAACATATGCTGGTGATTTCTTCACTACATCTCTTCTTACAAGGGCCATCAGAAGAGCAGAGAGGCCTAGAATGCTTCTCTTTTGCCAGAGATCCATGCTTCTCCTTTAAGCGTAGCTAAATTGCCATCTGCCTGAACTGCCAGGTGGGGTGCCCTTTCTCTGCGTCCTCACACCACTCCATGCATACTACACTTAAGCACTCATCACACTGTGTGTTTTTAAAAGCCAGGAGTCTCCTCAGTGAAAACTTGTAGAGGGCAGGGATGCTGACCATTACATAAAAGTAGTCAGCACTTAGTATGAGACCTGGCATGCAGTAGGAAACATGTTTAATAGAAGGGAATAGATGGATAAGGGTGGTGGCTCAGGGAGAATAATCACAGGGGCTTGGGGTCAGGGATTGGGGCAGACATCCCAGATGATGCTGGGTTTCTTACCATGCCAGTAGGGCCTCCTCGTGTGGTGTAGTCACATTCCAATAATGTCCACTTGAATGCCCTACCAGTGAGTCACAGGGTAGGGTAGGGGGTCGAGCACAGAACCAGAGCTCACCAGAATCTTCATCCCTGTAGTGACAGGTAGATTCTTCCTCCCCCATTAGCAGGGGGTTAACATTGCAAGTCACAATTTCTTCATATCCTGTGGGTCCTCGGAAATAGCCCATGAAATCAACCATGGCCCACTGGTCTCTCCAGATTCCCCGCAGGACCCCAACTGCCTCACTGGAGTGGATCAGCCGTACTTGCACCTGGGCCTGTCCAGCCCAGAGTAGGGGGAAGGACAACAGGTAGGTGCCATTCTCCAAATCCTGTATATCCCCAGGAACTCCTGCCTTCAGGTAGGGACCCAACAGCTGTGCTCGAAACAGATCCCCACCATGGGTCTTGGGCCTGCCCCGGTGGTCTCTGGCAATAAGAATGGCCTCTAGGTAGCCTCCCAGGGTGTAGCTGGCCTGAGAAGTTTTCCTCAGGTGGTAGGTGGAGGTCTGGGGACTGGTGGAGGCTAAGAGGTCTCCCCCATCTCCTGGGGTGGGAGGCCAGTGCAGAAGATGGGTCAGGTCTGAGAGCTCCTGAGGGAGAGAGCCAGAAGACTTGTGGGCTGGGTGGGGCTGTGGGGGCAGAGGAATGGTGCTGTCAAGCCAGGAAACTCTGATGTACAAGATCTGTGGGTAGAGAAAGAAGAACCTGTCAGTGGTTTACATTTCTTCACCTTTCTTTTGGGAAGGCATTGTCAGTTCACAAGATTTAGTTCTCTGCCTGGTGGATCTCAGGCAGGAATCCTACCTGCCCTGCCTCATGCTGCTTCTGATCCAAAGCTGGTGTCTGAGTGACCACCACACACATCTGCAGATAACAACTCATGTTTCCTGGATAAAATCAACATGAGCAGGAAGAAAGATTTGGGGGTTACATGAAGAAGAAAGAAATGTTACAGAGCAGGAGAAGAAGGAGCTATTTCCTTTATGCTGATCACTGAGACCTGTCCAAGAGGCACTTACTTAAGCCCCTGGAATTTGAATTTTTTTTTTTTTTTTAGTATGAATTGTTGGCATAGTTTGTGACTGAGAACTGGGGAGGTGGGACACAGTTTTACCAGGGACCCATGCAACTGGGGAATGAGACTTGATATGGTGGAGTCCCACCAGAGTCTGCCAATGGCTCTGGGAGTAGCTTGAGATTGAGTTCTTTATCCATAGGGCCTACTGGAGCTACCATCCTTTCATCAGGCCAATGGTCAATACAGTGGTCAACAACTGCGATTGGTCAACAGGAAGGGATGGCCACCTTATCAGGTTAGTGACAGGGTGGAGGCTATCTACATCTCCTTCTCTTGGTTTCCCTCTCCATATCAAAGGAGAAATAGAGTGGAGAAATGAGGGAAGTGCACACATGAGTAGAGCATGCCTCCAGCTGACTCAAATCAGCTAGAGCCTTGGCTGAACTTGGCAAGAGGGGACAGAGGGAGAAGGGAAGGAGCAGAGGAGGAAAGCTTTTAATATGATATGCAATTGAAATTTGAAATGAATAGAACTGAGTCTTAGAGACACAAAATCAACTGATTTCATAACCGAAATTAACTTAAAACTTATGGAATCAGAATGAGATGTGGTGGGAAGGATAGCACACAACAGACACAGTTCATAGCAACAACTGGATGAATTAAAATTGTTTCGAATTTATACTCCAACTAGGTTCTCCCTAAATTGGCTATAAGTTCTCTAGTAAGCATGGGCCTTTAGTTTCTGCAGGCTGCAGTGACCCAGTTGATGGCTGTGGTCTTGCAACTGGATTTTAGTTGCATGGGCTTTAGTAAGTAAAACCTGAGCATCTGCTGTTGACTTTGATCTAAGAATCTGCTCCTAAAACTGTGGTTAGATTACCAAGACAAGAGAGCATATAGGATTGTTGTTGTTTTTTAAACTTTTTATTTTAATTAGGCTCCATGCCCAACACAGGGCTTGAATTCACAATCCTGAAATTAAGCGTCGCATGTTCTACCGACTAAGCCAGTCAGGTGCCCCTAGTTTTGTTTGTTTTGTATGTTTGTTTGTTAAAGTACATCCCCTCTACCCGATCAGCTTGAGGGGGTTCATCTGTCTAAGGGGAGATTAGGATTTGTTAAAAAGGAATGCAAAGAAAAAGAGGATATGTAAAGGCTATGATGAATGAGAGGAAAATGGGTTAATTTTTTAAGCAAGTTAAAATATTAAAAGCATAGTTGAGGCTTCCCTAAATGACTAGAGAACAATGGAGAGAAATATATTACCAGAAACAAACCCTCCTCTATGAAGAAAGATGTGACACAGAGATTTTTTTTTCTGACATTAAAGTAACAAGTTACTCAAATACTGGAAAATTCAAAAGCAGAAAAAAGGCAAATGTGTTAATCAGGAATTGCTTTTGGCTGGTAGTAACAGACATTAACTTAAGTGGCATAAGCAAGGAGACTTATTTTTCTCTCAATGAGTGTCTTTAAATAGACAATTGGTGGCCTTGGTCTTAAGTTTGTCAGGCCAAGGTCTCTGAGATTTTCTTTACATTTCCCTCATGGTCCCAAGAAGACTGCTGGAGCTCCAGCCATCACATTCATTTTTACAGCAGCAGGAAAGAAATAAAGCAGGGCACCAGATAGCTTTAGAAGTACTGTCCAACAGCTTTTGTTTATATTTCATTGACTACTCCTGTCTTTGATGGAGTCTGGACATAAAGTCTCCCCTTTCCCAGGTTTGGGTTAGTAGGGTAGAATGGGAGAATATTTCTAAAATGAGCCAAAAGCCTTGTAGCCACCAGATTTAGTTCAGGAATCTGATGAGAGGGAAACCAACAGGCTGACAGAGCAATTGCCCTTGGGAGGCATGTTTCTTGGGACAAATCAATTCCCATGCAAGAAGACTTGGCCACAGCCTTTGGACAGAGCATGGAAGATGCCAACATGCAGATGGAGGGATATATTTCTCAAGGTCATGTAATTTACAGTACTCACACCTTACATATCAGTTGGATATCAGGACTGTGGAAATTAAAGGGGAACAGGAAATTGAGATGTTTCAAACATATGGATCTGGGGAAGATGGGCCCTTCAAGTAAGGTCTGATAATGAAGGTTTTGCTATTGCACATTTCCACATTTTTCAAAAGTAAGGGATGTCCCATACCACATTCTCTGGAAAAGGAGCAAGCACACAGAGGTGGATTTTCCCTACAGCTAGAGTATGCACAGGACACAGTCATCCTCAGTGGGGGAAATGTCTTGACAAAATTTAAGTTCATAGGTTGTGGACTTCAGATAACCAGTGCAGACCAATATCTGGTGAGGCTGAAACCAAGAAGCTTTTCACTTCTTTGCCTACTGACTTGCATTCAGCTACCTCTGAAGTTCAGCTTTGTTCTTCAGCAAAACCAGAAGCTGGATTGTACTAGGCTCTGGGAACATTGTTTCCTAGGTTAACTATTCAGAGGGGTGGGATTTTGCTATCATTCTTCCTTGTTCTATTTCTTCCTTCATTCTTAACTCTTAGGGCCTATGTATGTGAGATAGTGATCCTGTATAGAAGTGTGTCTCTTGTGCAGATCTGGGCTTTCCTGCAGGCCGGTTTCTCTAGGTCTAGACTTGGGGAGGGTATTTGTGACAAACGCTTTTGGTTGCCTATTCAATATCCCATTTTTGTTTGGGATGGAATATAGCCAAATGTGATACATTATTATCATGTGGTGTATTATTATTGGCCTGAGCCAGTCATGATATTCATGTTCTACACTTCCCCAGTCTTCTTGAAAGTTTCTCAGTTCTGGCTAATAAAATACAAGAAGAGGTCTGATGAGAGATATCTGGGACACCTGTCACTCCCTAACAAAAAGGACCAATAAAGCTGGGACTGCCCCTATTTTATTTCCACCTGAGATGTGAATTCAGTGTCTGGAGGTGTGTTGGCCATCTTGCAATAAGAAAGAAAAGGCAGTTTCAAATTTTATTTCTTTTCCAGTACCTTCATTCCTGGTGCTGTGTGTTATAGAAGACATTCATATCATGATAGGGACCTCTGGCTGTTTCTTTGTGTGATGATGCTGGGTTGGCACAGTGTGGGGAAGGAGTATTCCTGAAAGCCATTCCTATACTGAGATAATTAGCTACAACTTAGCTATACACAAGAATGACTACAAACCCATTACATTAAAACTAAATGTTCCTCAACTCAAATTGCTCTTAACAGGCTCTAAAAAAATGCCTGTGACCAAACACTCCAACAACATCTGACATGGAGGAAGTTTAATAGAAAGATACATGACCTTAACAGATCAAAATATTAAAATATTTCACTACTGTAAAACTTACAGAACCATGTGGCATTACTAGCACACCTCTCATTGCCTTGGTAGGCATCTGAGCAAGTTAGAATCTGAACTTCAAGCCTCAGGTTATGACAACAGCAATGCCAATTCTGCCTCCCAACTGACCACATTATGAGAAACTATATATGATTCATCTCATTTTTGGAGATGTTCAAATATGAAAAAATGCATACCTTGGAATTGACAAAATATGATATATACAACATATATAATAGACAAAGGATTAATGCCCAGAAGATAGGAATGCCCACAAGTCAACACGAATGCAATAAATAGTCTAGTGGAGAAACTGGCAAAGTATATGAATAGGCATGTTACAGAAGAGGAACTGCAAAAGCAAATAAACATCAGAAAAAGATGTTCAAGTACATTAGTTATAGGAGCTAGGAATGGTTACAAAAGAGCCAACACACAGTAGCTTAAGAATGATGGTCTTATTTTTCTGATATAATGAGATGTCCAGGAATAGGACATCAAGGGCTGTTTAGTGGCTCCATAAATGTCAGCAAGGATCCAGACTCCACCTGCTATCCTAATTATGTTAACTTGCTGCTCTGTGGTGCAGGATGGCTGTACTTCCAGTGTTCATGTCCATGTGCCAGTAAGGAAAAATGGGGAATGGCAGACTGTGCTTGGTGGATTTTCTCCTTTAAATTAGGAAAGCAAACATTTTCCCAAAAGCCCCACCCAGAAGACTTTGGCTTTATATTTCATTATCAGGTGTCAGTTGACCACCAGACCTAGGAGAATGACATTATCATGATTGGTTGAGACCATTTATAATTCAACCTGGAGGGCTTGAGGTTTGGGTAAGGACCTTGCTTCCCTGAAACTCAGGGATCTCTGAGGTAGTTCTCCAGAAAAAAAAAGTCTTGGTTTAGAGGTTCTGTTTTTAGAAAAAGGTGTTTAGTAGTTAATTGACAGTCCTTTACTATGCTAGATATCACCTCTTCAGTGTCTACTTCAACTATGACCTAGGTGGACTATGGATAAGGAAGAACTTCCCAGATAATGAAGCCAAGGACCATGGAGAATGATGTCTGGGGAGCCCTGCCCAGGGGAGTGGAATGAGTACATACTGAATGCTTAACTCTTCCTTCCCTTCCCAAACCTCACCCCTAGCCTTCTTCCCAGACTCAACACCTAGAAGACTGACAGCTAGCTAAGCATAGGCCACCAACCTCAAAGCAGAACCCTGGAAAATTTCTCTGAGGACTCTGACTTGTCTTAGAGGAAGACCTATTGGTACTAACACACAGGTTCTCCAATAAAACAGCATGCCCAATCACCCTACATTGAAAAGCCACCACCCATAAGCTTTCTGTTTATTGCTAGTATATAGAAGTAGTTGATTTCTATATATTGGTTTTATTTCATTTAACTACCTTAAATTCAACTTTTGATTTAGTATTTTCTTCTTAAATGATGTTTCCCCTCCATAAGTGACATATCTACAATGTTGACTCTACTCCATTAACATGGTATATCTCTTATTTAGGTCTTCTTTGACTTATTTCATCAATGTTTTGTAATTTTCTGTGTATAGATCTTGGCATTATTTTATTACATTTATATCTAAGTATTTCCCCCTTTTTGAGGGGTACTACTACTGGAAATGGTATTTAAATTTGTTTTTGTTTCCAATTGTTCACTGTTCATATATAGAAATACAATTGATTTGTATATTGACCTTTTTCCTGTGAACTTGCTAAATGTATTTATTAATTCTAGGAGATCTTTGGAGATTTCTTGGGGGTTTCTATATGAGAAATAATGTCTTCTGTGAATAGAAAGAGTTTTATTGCTTCTTTTCCAATATGTATACTATTTTTCCCCCTTGCATTATTGCACTGGCTAGGACTTCCAGTATAATGTGAAAGAGAAGTGCTGCAAGCAGGGGCACCTGGGTGGCTCAGTGGTTGACTGTCTGCTTTTGGCTCAAGGTCATGATCCCAGGGTCCTGGGATACAGTCCTACATCAGGCTCCCCACAGTCAGCCTTCTTCTCCCTCTGCCTATGTCTCTGCCTGTCTCTGTGTTTCTCATGAATAAATAAATAAGGTCTTTAAAAAAAAGTGCTAGAAGCAGACATCCATGCCATATTCCAGATCTTTGGGAAAAACATTCGGTCTTTAACTATTACTTATGACTAAGTATATTCCCTCTCTAAGGATAAGTAAGTTCTCTTCTATGCCTACTTTGCTAAGACTTTTACTCATGAGTAGATGTTGAATTCCATCAAATGCTTTTTCTGCATCTTCTGAGGTGACCATATATATTTCTCCCTTAGGCCTTTAACATGGTGAATTATATTTATTGATGTTTCAATGTAAAATCAGCCTTTTATACTTGGGATAAACTCCACTTGGTAATGACATATTCTCTCAGGAAAGTTTTTTAACTGCAAATTCAATTCTATAATAGATATAGGGCTACTCAGGTTATATATTTCTTTTTGAATCATCTTTTGTTATTTGTGTCTTTTAAGGAATTTATTAAATCAAAGTTGTCAAATTTAGTGGCTTAAATTTGTTTCATAGTGTCTCATTATTTTAATACCTACAGAATATTTATTGAGATACCTCTTGCATTCCTAATATTGATAATTTTTGTCTTTACTCTTTTTTCCTCATTAGTTAGACTACAGGCTTATCAGTTTTATTGATCTTCTCAAAGAACTAGGTTTTAATTTATTTTCCATAATGTTTTTGTTTGTTATTTTGTTTATTTCTGCTTTGATATATATTTTTTCTGCTGACATAGGGCTTAATTTGCTCTTCTTTTCCAGTTTCTTAAGGTGGAAACTAAGTTTATTGATTTGAGATCTTACTCATTTTTTGTTTTTTTGACAAAGGCATTTAATGCTATAAATTTCCCTTTATAATCCCACAAAAATTAATAGGTCTGTTTTCATTTTCCTTCCATTCAAAATACTTTATAATTTCCTTTAAGATTTTTCCTTTGACTGATGGACTATTTAGATGTTATCTAGTTTCCGAATATTTTGGGAGTTTTCTAGAAATCTCTGTTATTGATTTCTAATGTATTTTAAATGTGGTCAGAGAACACAACTTTGATTTGAAACATTTTAAATTTATTTAGTCTTGTATTATGGCCCAGAATACAATCTATTCTGGTAAGCATTCCATGCTATTTGAAAAGAATGTGTATTCTGCTGTTGTGGAGAGTGTTTTTCTGCATGTTACCTTGGTTTTCTTTTGACTTGTACTTTCAATTATGAATGAATTCATCTATTTTTATTTGAAGTTCTTTAAGTTTTTGCTTATATTTTGAAACTATTATTAGGTACATAAGTTAGGTTTGTTATGTCCTCTTGATGGGTTAGTGAAATGTTCCTTTTAATGTTATGAAATAACTCCCTGTATCCCTTCAATTCCAGTTGTCTATTCTAGTCTTCCCTTTTCCATATCTGTAACTCCTTCAAACAATCGGTTTCTCATTACCCCGAATTTACTTACTTGCCTGATTTCTCTGTATGAAACCAATTTCCCAACCTTTTCCTGCTCTTGTCCAGCTGCCACCTTTCTTGATTGCCCTCCTCCATAATCCCCAAGGGTTTGCCCCTAGTGATATCAGGAAATGCCATCTCTTGGGGTAATCTTTTCCTCTGCCAGGATCATATCCCTAAAATATATATCTTATTCTAAGACAACACTTTTATACTGGATTCTCTCCTGTTCTCTGATAAAGAACCCAAAACAAGAAAGGATGTTCAAGGAAACATTCTCAGTTTCACCAGAACTAGTCATAGCAAAATATAAACTTAGCTCAGTCTACGTGACAAAAAGTTTGAAGTAATGCTCAGAAGAAGGAGCTGTAGAAGCAACTCAGTTTGAAGACAATTGTTATTTAGCTTAACATAAATGATTCGTCCTTTGTAAACACACAGAATTATATTTTTAAGGTTTCTTTTACTTTCCCTCCCTATTTATCCCTGGTAAAGCTTCTTTCTATAGACTTCAACTTTTTTTCAACAGACCCAAGGGGAAAAGAAAGCTTCTACATATGCACAGAGGGGGAGCAGGGTATCCTTTAAAAATTGTTTTTAATTTATTTATTTGAGAGTGAGCATGAACAGCAGGGAATAGCAGAGAGACAGGGGGAGGGAGAAGCAGACTCCTTACTGAGCAGGGAGCCCAACACAGGGCTCAATCTCAGGACCCTGGGATCATGACCTGAGCCAGGCAGACACTTAACCAATTGAGTCACCCAAGTGCCTCAAGAGCAGCGTATCCTTGGAGACAATGTATGGAAGCTATCTCAGTTTTAAGAATTAAAAAGGAGCCAGGTGAGCTGGAGAAAGAAATAGCATGGATAGCTCAAGTTTCCATCTTCCCCTCAAACAAACTGTTTTTTGGGCTAGCGTTTTGGACTCCCTTATAGCTACCCCTATCTGATATAATTTGCTCATTCTTTTTCTAAGAGTGTGTCCCTCTTTGACACTTTAGTTTCTGGATTAGAAAGAGGAAAATGGAATGATGAAATGGAAAGTTTCCCTCTGCCTCCTTCTCTTAGATGAAAGCAATTGCTTCAAGCTCTATGGACAAATAGAGGTAGGTAGAAAGAAATATACTTACACAAATTGCAAGGACTGATCCCACAACCATGGTCATGTGCCACTTGAACTGTCTGATAAATAGGTCTGTGGAATCCTGGAGTTGTTTATTAGACATCTGATATGTGATCAAGACCTTAGATAGATAAAAGTATAAAATCAGAAGGAGTGTCATTACAAACATGATGAAATAAGAGTTTTCTACCGTCTTCCCTATAAAGAAGACCAATAATGACAATCATTGTGGATGAGAGGGTTTTTGTAGAAGTTCAGGTGTCCAGTAAAGAAGTTCCAGCACCCCTCTGGAGCAATTAAAATCTGGCAATTCTATTCATGTCCACAAAAAACTTATACGAGAATGTTCATAGCAGCTTTATTCATAATATTCCCAAATTGAAAAAGAAAACACAAGTATCTACCAGTGGAAGATTAGATAAGCAAGTTTTGGTATGTTCATACAATTGAGTAACAACTAGCAAGAAAAAGAAAACAACTACAGATAAATGCAACAGCATGAATGACTCTCAAAAATACCAGGTTGAGTGAAAAAAGTAAAACACAAAAGGTACATATTACATGATTCTTTTAGTAAGAAACTAAATTCTCTTTTTAAAGATTTATTTATTTATTTTAGGGAGATAGCACAAGCAGGGGAAAGGGCAGAAGGAGAGAGTATCTCCAGAAGCCTCTCCCTGAGCACAGCCAGATGCAAATACAGGACTTGATCCCAGGATCCTAAGATTATGACCTGAGCCAAAATCAAGAGGTGGACACTTAACTGACTGGACACCCAGGCACTCCTTAGTAAGAAACTCTGAAAGAAACAAACTATCTATGGTGATAGAAATCAGAATAGCAGTTGGCTCTGGTGGAGGGGGCTGACCAGAAAGGAGCATGAGAGAACCTTATGGGGTTATGGAAATGTCCTTTATTTTGAATTGGGTGATAGTTTTACATATTATATACATTTGTCCAAATTAGTTATACACAGATCTGTGCATTTGACTATATGCAAACTATAACTCAATAAAAGGAGAAAACCAGGGACTAGAGAGAATAAAAGAAAAACATGTATATGCATATAATTCATAACTAAATTTTACACAATATCAACATGGTGGAGATGGTACATAGGGTAAGATTAAAGGATGTGAGAATATACTAA
The DNA here is from genome assembly GCF_003254725.2 of Canis lupus dingo. Taxonomy (NCBI): domain Eukaryota; kingdom Metazoa; phylum Chordata; class Mammalia; order Carnivora; family Canidae; genus Canis; species Canis lupus. The sequence goes on along the minus strand of NC_064248.1, from coordinate 9,192,196 downwards.
AATATTTTATTGTTCAAGGGGAATATACAGATAATGATATTTCTTTTTGATATATTATGAAATTGTTTTTAAATTTTATTTTGGATTGTTCACTCATAATGTTTAAGAATATAATTCATTTTTACATATTAACCTTGATTCTTGCAACCTTGCTGAACTTGTGTATTAGTTCTAATAGTTTTTGGTGTATTCCTTAGAATTTCATTTATACAAGGCCATGTCATCTGGAAAATAGAAAGTTTTACTCCTTCCTTTCAAATCTGCATGCTTTTTACTGTATTGTCTTACTTAGTTTCCCTTGCTACCTCCAGTACAATGTTAAAATCAGTAAGGGGTAAGTAAACACAAGAAATCAATGGAGGTAAGTAAACTTAAGTACAAGTAATGAATATAACACTAAAAATAGAATGTAAAAATATTTAAACCATCAGGAAAAAATTTGATTCATCCACTGGAAAGTAGAGAAGGAGAAAAAAAAGATAGTACAATAAATGGGAAATTTGAAATAAATTAGAAGAAACAAGTCTTAATTTATACAGTCATTGCAATAAATGCAAATAGGTTAAACTCACCAATTAAAAGACAGTGGAGTATAATCAAGAACATATGCTTTGAGAGGACATCTCACCCCCAGAAAACAAAAAAGAAGGGTCTGGGCTTACCACATCCAGTGTCTCCTCCCAAACTCACTAGTCAGATTCAATCTCTCTACCTCAGAAAAGAAATGAATAAAGAGTTTAAGAACTAACAGAAACATTACGCTAATGGCTGGTCCTGATAGGTGGAAACACCTGAAGTGAGGAATAAGTTTTCTCTCCATCATCATAACCTCTACAATATACAAAGAACTCTTACAAATTGATCAGAAAAAGATAAAAATCTCATAGACAAAGGGAGAAAAGTCATAAATAGTCAATTTGCTAAGCAGTCAGCCACAGGAATAGATGCTCAAATTCACTTGAAGCCAGAAAACTATAAATTGAAACAACAATGAGAAGTAATTCCCTATTTCTGCCTGGAATGTGGAGGAAATGAAAGGAGAAAAAGAAATTATGCTTGTAAAACTTTGAAATGTTAAAGCCTTTTTGGAAGGCAGTATCTATTAATATTTAAAGTACATATAATCTTTGAACCAGCAATTCTGGTTCTTAGAAAGCTATGCTAGAGAAATAAAAGAACCTATTTGAAAGGAACAGAATATTTATTGAAGCATTGCTCACAGTGGTCCAGAGTGGAAACGAAACATATGTATATCAATAGGGGGATTCTATTGATTTTACCATGTTATGAAATGAAACTTGATATGGAATAGAATTATAGTAGGTAACTTGGAAGTGTGGACATAAGGTATTACTAAATGAGAAAAGCAAGGTCGGGCGCTTGGGTGGTGCAGTCAGCTGAGTCTGACTCTTGGTTTCAGCTTGGGTTGTGCTCTCATGGTCATGGAGCATACCCCTTGTAGGGCTCCAAACTCAGCACAGAGTCTGCTTGAGATTCTTTCTCTGTCTTTCCCTTTGCCCCTCTAGCTTGTGCGTTCTCTTTCTTTCTCTGAAATAAATAAATCTTAAAAAAGAAAAGAAAAGCAAGATGATTGAAAAAAGTATGGATTAAAGTATATCACATTTCATGTGTGGGAAATATCAGAAAGGGAGACAGAACGTAAAGACTGCTAACTCTGGGAAACAAACTAGGGGTGGTAGAAGGGGAGGAGGGCGGGGGGTGGGAGTGAATGGGTGACGGGCACTGGGGGTTATTCTGTATGTTAGTAAATTGAACACCAATAAAAAATAAATTAAAAAAAATAAAGTATATCACATTTCAAAACCAAGAAAAAGCCTATCTATGTATAAAGTGTATGCATATTAGATAAGCATAGATACATAAACATACATATATATCTATATGATAGTAATTGGGTATGGAGAATATAGAAGGGTACACAGCAGACAGTAACACTGATCACATGTAGGGCAGAAACGGAGATAGGGTGTTCACTTAGAAAGAAGAGATAGGGAGAAAGAAAGAGATTTATGATTTAAAAGACACACACACAGTATGTGCAATACGATATCATTCATGTAAAACTATACACATATAAGCCTGAATGCATAAGGGGGTTCTTGAAAGGATGGTCCCCAAACTGCTAGTTATCTCAAAGTAATGAGATTTCAGGTATCTTTTATTTTTCTCTTTATATTTTCATGTGTTATTCAAGTTCAAATAAAAAGCATATGTTATTTATATGACCACATTTTTTTTTGAGAGAGAGACAGCGCATTGGGGGAGGGACAGAGGATGAGAGAGAGAAAGAATCTCAAGCAGGCTCCAGACCCAGCATGGAGTCCAATGTGAGGCTCAATCTTACCACCTGGGATCATGACCTGAGCTGAAATCAAGAGTTGGATGGACTGAGCCACCCAGGTGCCCCTATAACAATCACATTTTAATTATGGAAATTAGAAGTGTACTTTTTTGGAGGAATTCCCTTCTTTCTCCATTGAGACTAAATCCCAAGAAAGGACAGGATTAAGTGGGGCAAAGACAGGCATATCCCAAGGTACTGCCTTGGTAACTGGTGACATGTTTAAGTAGGAGAGGACCAAGGACTTGAGGCAAGAGCTTAAGAAGGACCTGGTAGCCCAGGAGCAAAGCCAAGGGAGGGTCCAGAGGACTACTTATATGGGGCAATGGGATTGGGGGTCCTTCAAGCTGTCTGGAGCCAGAGACAGATGACTCCACTGGAAACCTGGCCTAGAGCTGGAGAACCAGGCCTTTCACTGTCCAACATGAATCCTGAGAATGACAAAGAGCTAATTCCACTAGGCATGGTGGCAACCTGGCTGTTGGGTAGGATGGGGCACCATCAAGCTGAGGATAAATTGAGACTCCTCTTGACCTTCTGCATTAGTTTCTTTTTTATTTTTATTTACTTATTTATTTTAACACAGAGCTTGAACTCACCACCCTGAGATCAAGACCTGAGCTGAAATCAAGAGGTGGATGCTTAACTGACTGAGCCACTTAGGAGCCCCAATGTTCTGCATTAATTTCTTCCTGTTCTCTAATCCAGAATAACAAAGAGTTCTGGGCCAAAGCAATAAAACCAGTGAGTGGTGTTACCAATGCCAGTATAATTTTCCATATTATTGTCTCCAATAATGCTCATGTGGAGACCAAGTGAATATATAATATGCAAGTGCAATTAAAATTATGAGGCCCCAGAGGTGCCTGGGTAGCTCAGTCAGTTGAGTATCTGACTCTTGATTTTGGCTCAGGTCATGATCTCAGGATCATGAGGTTGAGCCCCATGTCGGGCTCCACACTGAGCATGGAGCTGCTTAGGATTCTTTCTCTCCCTCTCCTCCTGCCCTTCCCCTCCACATGTACTCTCTCTCTCTCTAGAAAAGAAATATGAGGCCCCATAAAAATGTGAAGCAATAACAACAGCAGTAACAGTAAAGCAGTAACATAGGACAACTGAGCAGATTTTTAGCTTCTGCCCAAATGAGAATGGGAGGCAGGGGGAAGTGTATGAAAGATATTCAGTCCCCCCAGTGGTTATTAGCAAACTCAAGATACATTCCCATTCCATTTCTTTTCTTGAAATGTGAGGACTGGGCCCCCAATTCTATGTACCTACTCACTTCCTTCACCTCCATCAAGCACCTAGAAACTCCAGCCCTTCTTCCTTCTTTCTTACCTATCTATAACGTTGGACAGACTTCCTTGAAAATCTAAGAGCTCTAGCACAGCTCTAATAAATGCAGTCATCCTACACTGTCAGGCATCTGCTTCCAGATTATTATCACATCACATTTATTCAACATCTTACCAAATCTAAGGCTAATACTAATAAGAGAATTTCACTTGGGACAGAGCCAGCTTTATAAAGCAACTGCTGCCTACTCTTTTATTCCTCCTTCTTCAGCTCCTCCTTTAGGAGGGAGCTTATGTCCTCCTTTGCACTTTCTTCTTGGGGCTCTTGGAAGACCTAGAAATCCAGACCATCCTCCCTTAGAAATTCCAGACATCCTACCACTCAATTGCTCCTTTTCACTCCTGGGACTAGGTTGCAGGCTCCGTGCTCTCCCCAACAGAGCTCTGGGACCTAGGCAGACACATTCAGTTAGAGCAGACCAAGAAGAGGAATCTACCTAATTATAAATGCTGCCCAGGGCAGAGTCAAGTTGATGTCATGACTCAAACCCCAAAGGGATGCCAGCAAAGCCATGTCAGAGAAGCTTGTTCAGCTAATCAATGAACAACTCACTATTGTACATAGACTTGAACATACTTTTGAAATTTGGGTAGCAATCAGCAGGCATGGTTCCTCAGCCAGCACTGCATTCAGGACCATCTAGATGATTGCCATGCACCAGGCAATAGTCAATAGGATCAGAAAGGGAAATAAGAACCATGGTAGTCCCCTGCCACCATCCAATGCCACCTCCCTTTCCCCTTTCACCCAGTTCATAAATAAGAATGAGCTTGCAGGGAAACCACGAGGTACACTACAGAACAACAGGGTCAGCTATGGGCTTATTGGTGTAGCACCACACTCCAAGATACCTTAGCCATCATCCTTGGCTCTGCAAAGTTGGATGCTGGCTATTGGCTTTCAGGGGGTAGACACCTGGTATCCTATCCTTAGAGCTATTCCAATCTTGTAACAATAAAAAATCCATCTCACCCCACTCCCAACCATAAACTGCTCCTAGTACTCCACAGGGTTGCTAGTGCTAATTGCCAACTCTGGGGTCTCTTTCTCCATGAGCTTTCTCAAGTTCCCAGTAGTATTTGAAACTGTTGACTACTTTCTTCACCCTGAAGCCTTACCCGAGTCTCCTGTCTTCTTGACAACTTGGGCACTGCCTCATACCCTCTTCTGTGGGTATTATCCAGGATTCTATCTGTAGGTATCACTTTCTCAAAACCAGGCACCGTATCTTGTGCTCTGCTTTGTATTCTACACAACATTAAGGACAGTAATTTGCCTAGATCGTGATTTTAATCCATGCCACTTGCTTGACAAGTAGATCAAATGCCCTATTCCCTCAACCTGAGTCTGCCCATGTGTTTACTTCCTCTGCTCACATTTCCTTTCTGAAGCGTAAGCCTGCTTACCTCATCTCAGGATCTCTTAACTTGTCTTGCTCTTTCTTTCCTTCCTCTACAAAGTCTTGTTTCTTCTCTTCACAGCAACTCACAGGGTAACATCCTGCCAATGCTTCAAATTCTGCCAAAGTATGGCATCCCTAAACAGGTGGATAATGCAGCCAGTCAGGCAGCCAGAATTAAGTCAAATGTGGAGAGAGGGCAGTGGTAGTAGAAAAGACAGCCACATTTCTTAGCAGAATAATCTTAGAGGCTGATAACACAACAGTAAAGAAAAAAATGCAGGAATAAGTCTGCAGGCAAGAGGAGCTTAACCACTGTAGAACATTATGGTCCAAACCCCCAAAGAATAATGACTTCCTCTTCCCACTCACCAGAAAACCTTTCCCACTGACATCTGAGAACAAAGTAACATACTGGGGAGAGGGCCATGTATGTCTCCTTCCTAAAGACAAACTAGATTTGAATCCCATACCTAAGTAGATGTGGGAAATGTGCAGGGGATGATGTCCTTGCTTGAAGACTGAGCGCTTTTTTTCCTGAGTCTGAATTTTTGGTGTCTTCTATGTAGTGCTCAAGCCCTGAGAGGAGAAAAGGGACTCAAGCTGGGGAGTGGGAGAAGGGTTCCCAATGCCGTGGCTGTAGGAAATGTATGAGAGATTGAGGGGAAAGAGAAACTTTGAAATCCAGAGTTTATGTAGGAAAATATTATTTTGATTCTTTTAAGATTTTATTTATTTATGATAGACATAGAGAGAGAGAGGCAGAGACACAGGCAGAGGGAGAAGCAGGCTCCATGCCAGGAGCCCAATGCGAGACTCGATCCCGGAACTCCAGGATCGTGCTCTGGGCCAAAGGCAGGCGCTAAACCGCTGAGCGACCCAGGGATCCCCTATTATTTTGTTTCTATTTCCAAAATATATAATACAAATTATTTGATCAGACAAAATAAGAAAGATTGATTTACAGAAAGGAAAACTCAGAAAGCAGAGAGAAAAGTATTCTGGTCAGGGTCTGGTAAGGAGACAGAAATCCTGCCCGATCAAACAGAGAATTTAACATAAAGAATCATTAACTGGGTATAAGGAGTTGTGCAGAGGTAACTGAAAAAGCATAATGAGAACCGTACGCTGTTGTGTGGGTTCCAATTGCTGGAAGCAGCTATCACACTTGGGACTTAGGGAAGTGAAGTTGCCAGAATGATGAAAACTTAGAAACGTAGGAGTCCATAGAGATAACACTCAGACCTCTGCAGAAGGGCACTGCTCAACTTGTTCTGAAAGTGTTGGAAAAAAACACAAATTAAATCAACTTCTGCTCCTGGAAGGATCAGGTGCTGTCAGTGTGAGGACAGTAGCTGATGCTCATTGGAACAGGACACAAACAGCGATCCCACAAGAAGAAGACAGGAATAGTACATCCCATCTTTTCCCTAGAGCTTTGCCCTCTCCCTCTGGCATCTTCTATTGGAAGGTCCTAAGAGGAAACCAATAGGTAGAGCAGAGATGTTTATGGAGTCCCAGTCCCAGGCTCACAAAGTAGAGCATAGAAGGGTAAGCTTGGACCTGAGAGACAATTGTGCATCGAATTGCAGAGGTAGACAAACTAGTAATTGAACTTGTTGCTTAGAAGTTTCTCCATGTGAGCAATCAACTTAGCTTTAGGTTTTCTAGCAGCAAGGTCAACATCAAGGAATATAAAATGTTTTCTTTCCCAGCAAAGTTAAGCGTTCTGAACAAAAGATTCAGACAGCCATGTTTCAGTTCCAAAAAGGAAAGTAAAGTTTACTTTTATCATAGAAATGAAGAAATGTGTGGGAAATATCAGAAAGGGAGACAGAACGTAAAGACTGCTAACTCTGGGAAACGAACTAGGGGTGTTGGAAGGGGAGGAGGGCGGGGGGTGGGAGTGAATGGGTGACAGGCACTGGGGGTTATTCTGTATGTTAGTAAATTGAACACCAATAAAAAAAATAAATAAATAAATAAATAAAAAGAAATGTAATAGAAACAGAAGAGGAAAGGAATACATTTAAGTGAAGGTAATAGTAGGCACTAAATGAGAATAAGGCAAAGTGACATCAAATTGGGTACTTACAACATTCAACCTTATCAGCTGGGGAAGCCCCATGGAAACAGCCAGATTGCAGTTCCAACTGAGAGGCCTGGGTGGAGTGTCCTCTCCTCAAGTGAGACTTCCAATTGACCATCCCCATAAGGGCCATATTTATACGGCACATAATGGGGTTTGAAATTAAACATTTGCTCACCTATTGTGCAGTTAGGAGTTAGTTGCATTTCTATGTTATAATTTTTCTAGATTTTCAAGAATCTTGGGCTATATGTGTCTTCTTTCCCTCCTAGATTCCATTCTGGGAGGCCAGCCCAGCCTGGAGCAGCAGGGGATGTGAGACAATATATGTAGCTCTTAGTCATAGGACAAGGACAGAAGGGCCAGCTCTGACCCGGAGGCCAGATAATATATTTCAAACAAATAGGCTCCCAAGGTTATTCACATAGTGTAAGTCTCACAAAAAGTATTTTTTAGCCTGCCTGTGTACATGCAGGTCCAGGTGGTTAGTCATGCGGGACAAATCACAAAACATCTATCCATATAGAACAGTAAGATACAGCTTTGGAGAAAAATGCTCTATTAACTAAACTGTAGAAGGCATGGGGAGGGAGGGGGGTTGTCTGGGGGAACTTAAGATAACAAGGTCTCTAAGAGAATGGAGTTGGGCTCAGTTGGGTCATAGTTGACTAAGGGATTGGAGCTGTCTCAGGGGTTTGCAAGGTGAGGGTCCAGCATGCTGGTTTCTTTCTGGGCCAGGGGTTTCCATCATGGGCTATGGTCACTTTCAGCTAGCTCTTTCCTGAGTTTTTAGCAAGGCTGAGCACAATTACAAAATAAGTGCTCATCTAAAACCATATCCAGGAAGTGTCAAGCATCTACTTTTACCCAGGATAATTCAAGATACTTCAAGGCAAGGGCTCAAGAGCTTAGTCCAGGAAACCACTTTGGGCATGGTATAAAATCCTCAGAGATCTTTTTCTTGCTTAATTCTGCTATCACACCTCTTTCCTCACCTTGTCCCCATCTCCAAAATATTGCCATGTGATTTATGTCATCCCTGGATAGCTCTGTTTCCCAGCCTGTAATGCTCTTCTATCTAGAATGTCCTAGAATGCTCTGTGCCTGGCTAATTCACAATCCTCTTTTAGAACTCAGCTCAAGTATCTTCCTTTGTGGAATTCTTCCCCAGCTCCAAAGGCACTCTCATAGCTCACCTCTGCTGTAACATTTACCATATGAAACTGTAATTGCCAGTTACCAGGGGCAGCATAATGATTTAGTTTGATTAATTGGAATTCTTACTTTCCAGAGGCGGAAGTTAATTTTGGCTGAGTAAAGAATAAGGGATATTAATAGGAGGATTCTGGGAACCCCAAATACTGCTGGAAGACTGGGAAAGCAAGCTTGAATACTAAGCTTCTAGGAACTATACCCTTACAACCATGCTCTGAACATGCCTGTTAAGGCACCCACCATCACTCTGCTGCCTGACTGAACAGTAGGAGAAATTTCTGCTGTTTACACCAAGAATGCCATTTTTTTGTGTCATAAATCCTGATCTTGCAACCACCACCACTATTGAAAGCCATGTACCTCTGATACCACACTTACCAGCAAATGGATTCTGTGTGGACCTTGTTTTTCACATCACTCATGTCTGAATTGAAGGATGTCATATAATGGAAGCCATGAGAAAAAAGTGGCCCATAACGTAGAAAAATATCAAAAAGTAAGGATCGAAATTTTTCATTGGATATACCTTCAAAAGCACTTTTAGTTACCTTAACGGGAGCAGTTTTAATTAACTGAAGGGGAAGTGGATTGAGATGTGAAAGGGAGGAAATGAAGTTGGGGAGACACCTCTTTCAATAACAATAACACTGCAGCTTGGGGTTCTCACTGGCCAAATCTGGAGCAATTCGAGAATCAAGTCAAAGGAAGTATATCCTTGTAACACATCTGTAGAAAATTCTTTGAAATCTGAAATAAATGTAGGTTTCTCCAGAAATCATATGTATTTTCTTCTGTCAGATATCTGGATGTGACACGAATCTAGAACCACTTAAATTAACTTTGCTCTAGAAATTTTTTTGTGCCATGCAAGTAGTGTCAATTTTAGCTAAAAATCAGTATGAGCGCTGGCTTATGGTTATACAGTTTTAGGGGGTACTCTCCCCTGTACTTCTACTTATCAAATTTTCCCAAAGTAGTTTTCTTTGTGCTCCTTAGATCTGAAGTTATAGCTCTCTATATATTACCCTGAGCCTAAGGGTAGAATCTTTGAAACCCCAGTTTGTCTAGGGCTCTCCTCTTAGACCGGCCACTTTGGATAAAACCCTTGGATCTTGTCTTTCCTTTGCAAGACTACAAAACAGATGCTAAAGAATTAGAATTATCACCAATATTAGAAATATCACCAACACATAAGACAAAGTTACATAAAATTAAATACATCCACATGAAAATGAGTATAGTAAAAATAAGGAAATCTGACTAAGATTGGTGGATAGTATCAATGTTAATAGCCCAGTTGTGATATTGCACTATCCATCCCAAATAGTCTAAGTGAGAAAAAAGGCACTGAATAGTCTATGCAATATGTTACCTTTTGCCAACGGTGTACTGCGAGATTTGGTCCAACTATCCTTATGAAGACAACTGAAAAAAGTAATTAAAAGAAAGTTTTGGGCCATCTAGGTGGCTCAGTTGGTTAAGCATCTGCCTTTGGCTCAGGTCCTGATCTCAGCGTCCTGGGATCAAGCCCCAGGTCAGGCTCCCTGCTCAGAGGGGAGTCTGTTTCTCCCTCTCCCTCTGCGCCCACTCCCCTGCCCCTGCTCATGAATACTCTCTCTCTCTCTCAAATAAATAAATAAAATCTTTAAGAAAAAAAGTTTAAAATAATTATCAGGAGAGAAAAAGGAGAGGATTAAAACTCAAAGAGATGGGTTAAGACTGATTCCAATTAAAACCACATAAGTCACTACTACACATGCACAAATTTTTCCGAATATTTAAAAATGACAAAATCTTTAAAAATGATAATAACAAATGCTGGCAAGAATGTGGAACAACAAGAGCTGTTTGTGAAAGAATAAAGAGGCAAAACCACTTTTAAAAAATTGGCAGAATCCAATTAAGTAAAAAAATACATCTACTCTCTGATCAGCAAAACCACCACCAGGGGACACCCTACAGAAACACCTATTCATGTAGGTTGTGAAGTTATAGGCACAAGAATATAGCAATTTTTCATAATAGCCTATCAACATTTGAATGTAAAAATACAGTGTGATATAATCATACAATGAAACATCATATAACAGTGGAAATGACATGAAGAATATGGATGAATCTTAAATACTTTATTGAGCAGGGACACCTGAGTGGTTCAGCGGTTGAGTGTCTGCCTTTGGCTCAGGGCATAATCCTGGGGTCTGGGATCGAGTTCCGCATGGGGCTCCTTATGGGGAGCCTGCTTTTCCCTCTGACTATGTCTCTGCCTCTTTCTCTCTGTCTCTCTGTCTCTCATGAATAAGTAAAATCTTAAAAAAAGTACTTTATTGAGCATAAGAAGCCAGACAAAACAGAATTCATAGTGTATGCTTTCATTCACATGAGGTTGAAAATCAGGCAAAATCAACATGCATTGTTTGAGAATGCTTAATAAGTTGGGAAAACCATAAAGAAAGACAAGGGCAAAAATATTATAAAAGTTAGAATAATGAGTCTATCTAGAATAATAGGAGAGAGGGAGGGGTATAACTCTGGAGAGACATGGTATCAGGGGCTTCTGGAGTGAGGGTCTTGTTCTCTTTCTTATTTTGGATGGGAATTATATGAGTGATCATTTTATAACAATTTGTTAAACTGTTTATGCATTTTCTGTTTTGCTATATTTTCTAATAAAATTTTAAGTAAAATTACGTGCACCCATTTTTATATACGTGCATGCATACATATACATTTAAATCCTTATATTTGTAAAAAGACGCATCTGATGCATAAATAAAATAGTTGCCTATAGATGGAAAGGGAATGGAATTTGAGGGGCTAGTATGGAAACAAGACTTCTCTTTGCATAATTTTCTGTACAGTTTTGCCTTTTGAATCATGGTATATGCAATACCTGTTAAAAATTTAAATCTAAAAAGTGCAGTCCCTGAAATTGGGAACATAATGAACAACTCAAAATATTTATCAAACTGCTAACAACCATAAGGAGAAAGAATTTATTTCAAGTGACTTATAACACAGTTCTTTGCGCTTGGTTAGGGGGATGCATTCTAAAGACAAAAAAAAGTTTACAAAGGAATATTACAGTTGGTTCAAATCATACAAAGTTCACACTTTGTGACTGGTGGCTATGTCTCTTACATCTTTTTCAATCTATCAGCCCCTCCTCTACCACTTACTCCCCTCCTCCATTTGCAATTATTTGTTGAAGAAACCAGATTGTTTTTTCTGTAGAGTTTCCTATGGTCTGGTTTTTCACATCAATACTGTTTAACATTTTCTTTCATCTTCTGTATTTCCTATAAATTACTAGTTAGATCTAGAGGCATAGATCTCTAGAAGCATGATCAAATTCAGATTCCATTTTTTGGGGGGGAAAGCTTCAAAAGTAATGACTGTGTGCTTCCATTAGGAATCATATTGTCTGGATATCTCTACTTTTTGTGATATGAGCAGATGTTGATGATTATTGACTAATTCTATCAATTCACAAGGGGTTACAAAATGATATTAGTGTTATCATTCCTTCTTTATTTATTAGCTGGAATATTTTTATAGAGAGAAATTTCCCCTTGCCAACCATTTGGTTATATAGAAAAGACAGGATAAATAAAAACTTCCTTCTTCTCCTTTACTTATGAGGGTTTTATTATTATTATTATTCACGGAAGACACATAGAGAGAGGCAGAGACAGAGGCAGAGGGAGAAGCAGGCTCCCTACAGGGAGCTCAATGTGGGATCCGATCCTAGGACCCTGGGATCATGGCCTGAGCGGCAGGCAGACACCCAACTGCTGAGCTACCCAGGCATGCCCTACTTATCAGTTTTTAAAATAATGAGTTGGTTGCCTAAAATTATCCAAAATGTTATCATTATAAATTTGTGGATTTAAACATGTCTGTTGTGTATCAATCCAGTGTAGCAGTTTTTGTCCTTGTTGATAATCAAATGTCTTTTTTTTTTTTTGGTCCAGTGGAAGCTCTTCAGGTTGGCTTCTAAGTCCTTTTGATAGAACCCTGCTCATCTATAAACAGATCTTTAACTGCATTCAGTGGTTTTATTGTTATTTTTAATAGTAGTGTTGTTACTTTGAAATTAATTTCTAAAATATTATAGAATACAGTAAGTAAGTGCGGATTTTTAAAAAGTTTTTAATTCCAGTTAGTTAACATATGGTGTTATATTAGTTTCGAGTGTACAATATAGTGATCCAACAATCCCATACACCATCTGGTGCTCATCACAGCAAGTGCACTCCTTAATCCCCATCACCTATTTCACCCATCCCACCACCCCCTTCCCTTCTAGTAACCATCAATTTGTTCTCTATAATTAAGAGTCTGATTTTTCTGTTTGTCTCTCTCTTTTTTCCCTTTGCCTAGTTTTGTTCCTTAAATTGTACATATGAGTGAAATCATATTATATTTGCCTTTCTAACTTATTTTGCTTAGATTTATACTCTCTAGCTCCATCCATTGTTGTTCCAAATAGCAAGATTTCATTCTTTTAATGGCTGAATAATATTCCATTGTGTGTGTCTTTATCCATTCACCTATTGATGGACACAGGCTGCTTCTATATCTTAGCTATTGAAAATAATGCTGCTATAAACATGAGAGTGAATGTATTGGTTTGAATTAGTGTTTTTCTATTCTTTGGATAAATAGTAGTGTAATTGCTGGATTGTAGGGCAGTTCTACTTTTAACTTTTTGAAGACCCTCCATACTGTTTTCCACAGAGGCTGCACCAGTTGCATTCCCACCAACAATGCATGAAAGTAATTGTGTTTGTATTGTTAGGTTTTCAGTGTAAGAGAAATGAGATACAAATATAAACTCAAGGGCAGCCTAAGTGGCTCAGTGGTTTAGCGCTGCCTTTGGCCCAGGGTGTGATCCTGGATACCCAGGATCAAGTCCCACATCGGGCACCATGCATGGAGCCTGCTTCTCCCTCTGCCTGTGTCTCTGCCTCTCTCTCTGTGTGTCTCTCATGAGTAAATAAAATCTTAAAATATATATATATAAAACAAATATAAACTCTAATATACTCAAAAATAAACCACTAATTCTAAAATAAATTTGAAATATCAATATGAATTCATGATTTTTAGTCTATCTGTGTATCCATCATCCATCTGCATTTTCTTCTGTTAAATGACCTAGAAACACTGGTACCCCAATAATCATGAGCACTCACAATGACCAAATATTCATGTTTAATATCATTAAAATATCATATTTAATATCATATTTAAAAATATCATATTTAATATCATTAAATATTAAGAATATTTAATATCATTCTATTCATTTCGAACTCCTTGAATTCTTGGAGAATCAATAAATAAATTCTAGCCTGGAGCAAAATAAGACAAAGTGAGCCTCGGATATCTTGTGCCAGAAATCAAGGAAGTTTCTAGTGTTAGAGTTATATCAGAAAGGACATAGGAGTCAATTTGGCCAAGACTGTGAAAATTTGAATATTAGAGAAAAGAATGAGAGGGAACAATTAGAGAAAATGATAATTTTATAAAAGATTGGCTCAATCACGCCAGATGTATTCACAGTGACACTAAAAAAAGATGGTCATTAGATATTATGTTAAACCGGCTCTTTTCTTTGCAAATTGGTCATTAAAGGGGAAGAGTTGAACCTTCCCTTGCCTTTCCAGGAGAAGCTATCTTTCAAGCTAACCTATTAGCTCTAGTTAATGAAAGGAAGCATTATTTTTATAAAAGAAGGCCAGCCAATAACTGTAGAAAGAACAATGGAGGTAGAAAATCACTCTTTTGTGGGGTGGCTGGGTGGCTCAGTTGGTTAGGTGTCTGACTCTTGATTTGGGCTCAGGTCATGATCCCAGGGTTGTGATCAAGCCCCTGTTTGGGCTCCATGTTGGGCAGTATGGAGCTTGCTTAAGAGTCTTTCTCTCCCTCTCCCCCTCCCAATGTCTAAAAAAAATTTTAAAAGAAAGAAAATCATTCTTTTGTAACACTTACAGAAAGATTGATACAGGCAATCATTATCAGCTGTGTTAAATCATTAGGAGAATGGTTAATGAGGATTTCTGGAATTCATACAAGGCCAAAATGATACCACTAGTTTCCTTTCTGTTCCCAAGGGGAAAACATAACTACTGTGGAGGGATCAGGGAACCTATCCAGTGGTCACTCATGTTCATGGTCACTTATGTGTGTAGTCAAATACTTTACCTCTTCCAATGTGTTGCAAATAGAATTTATAACATCTGTTTGCAAATGCTTAAGTTAAATCAAGTCTTTAACTCTTAATTTATTTTTATAGGAATACAAGAAATAGAGGACTAACTAAATGTCACCATCAGGAAGCAATCAGAAATATCCAGAAGGTGGGGATCCCTGGGTGGCTCAGCAGTTGAGCCTTTGGCTCAGGGTGTGATCCTAGAATCTCAGGATGGAGTCCCACGTCTGGCTCCCTGCATGGAGCCTGCTTCTCCCTCTGCCTGTGTCTCTGCCTCTCTCTCTCTTTCTCTCTCTCTGTCTCTGTCTCTCATGAATAAATAAATAAAATCTTAAATATATATATATATATATATATATATATATATATATATATCCAGAAGGGGATATTTGACAGGACAATTGGCCCTGATTTTCCACTAAAAAGAATAAGGAAAAGGAAAGACTAGCTTGGATTTAAAGAAACCAAGGAATTGGGGTCCCTGGTTGGCTCAGTTGGTGGAACATGTGACTCTTGATCTTGGGTTGTGAGTTGAAGCCCTGTGTTGGGTATAGAGATTATGAATATATAAGCTTTAAAAAATAAAGAAACCAAGGGATAAACCACCAGGTCCTGGAATGGATCTTGATTTGGAAAAAACAATTGTATGGACTTTTGAATGACAATGGAAGAAATTTGATTATGAACTTCATATGAAACTTAAGGAATTATTACTCATTTTGTTCACTGTAATGATCTTATTTTGGTTATATATAAAAATATTCTAGGGATCCCTGGGTGGCGCAGCGGTTTGGCGCCTGCCTTTGGCCCAGAGCACGATCCTGGAGACCCAGGATCGAATCCCACATCAGGCTCCCGGTGCATGGAGCCTGCTTCTCTCTCTGCCTCCCTCTCTCTTTCTCTCTGTGACTATCATAAATAAATAAAAATTTTAAAAAATTGTTAAAAAATATTCTGTTTCTAAAATATTTATACTGAAATATTTGGGAGTGGAACATCATGATTCTGTAATTAACTCAAATACTCAAGCATATGAAAATAAAATAAAAAGGGATATGTTTAGGGATGCCTGGGTGGCTCAGTGGTTGAGCATCTGCCTTTGGCTCAGGGCATGATCCCAGCATCTGGGATCAAATCCCACATTGGGCAACCTGTGAGGAGCCTGCTTTTCCCTCTGCCTTTGTCTATGCTTCTCTCTGTGTGTCTCTCATGAATAAATAAATAAATCTTTTTAAAAAGGAGGGGGATAGGTTTACACCACAGGAATGCAATGGAAATAACAGTTGAGAGGGAAAGTGATCTAGGAGGAAGGGGAAATTGGTAGAGAGATGCCTTTGAATAGGCAAGAGGGGACAAGAACCAGAGCTGAAGTGGAAGGACCGATCACACATAAAAGCAGGGAGATTCCTTTACAAAAATAGGTGGGAAGATAGAGAATTCTAGAACAGATGCCATAAGGTAAGGAAATGTGATGGTGGAAGTGTGTGCGATTTCACCTCCAGTTGCTTTTTTTTTGTCCAAGAGGATATGTTAGGTCATCCACTGAGGGTGAAGTTGAGGAAGGTTTCAGGGGAAAGCAGACTCAGGGGAAGCAGTCACCTAGAAGCAGCCCAGTGGAACTAGGGCAGTGGCTCTCAGCCTTCAATGCACATCAGCAGCACCTGGAGGTCTTGTCTAAACAAAGACTGGCTCCTCCCCAGAGTTTCTGACTCAGCGGGTCTGTGGCTGGGCTTGAGAAGCTGCATTTCTAACAAGGCCCCAGGTAATGATGATGCAGCCCATCTGGGGACCACATTTTGAGAACCACTGTGATTATTGTGCTTCACTAGGAACCCCTTGAGGTGTATGGTCTAGTGTTTCAAGTGAGAACTGTCAGCATGATGGAACATTTTTCTTCAGGTGTACTCTGCTGTACAGGTGTATTGCAAAAGAGTCAGAGGGTTGACTGAACCAAAGCCAGAGATAATCACCAAAATAATCATATAGCTGGCTACTTCTTGTCATTCTGGATTCAGCTCAAATGAAACTGCTCAAGACACACCATCTCTGACATTTTAATCTAACCATCTTCCTCCTCCTTACCATCTTGCACTTTCACATTGTTTTTCTCTCACAGGACTTTACGCTCTCTAGAGCTGTCTGTGTATTTATTCTGTTTGTTGTTTCTGGGCCTTTCAGCTAGAGTTCATGCACAACAAAACAGGAATCTTGATTTCTTGTTTTGTTCACTGCTATGTTCCTAGAACCTAGAACAGTGCCTAGACATCAGAGGTTCTCAATATTTATTGATGAAAAATAAGAAAGGAAGGAAGGAAGGGAGAGAGAAACAAAAACAAATGACTACACAAGAAACTGAAACATAGTATGAGTTTTGAATATGAAGAGGAAAAAACTTACATAATTACAAAAATATAAACATAGTTTATTGGTATGTCTAAAATAAATGTAAATACATTGGGGAAATGGGGGTCTCATTAGTTGCTCACCACCCCATTTTCTTTTCCTGAAGACTTTGTTTCCTAAATTCTCTGAGTGGATTATGAAATTTGGGAATCAAAGATGTATAACACTTCCATGCCTGGACATAAAACACCCCATATAATCCTCTATTCTCTCTTTCTCTCAGTCTATCAGTGGGCCAGATGCAGAGGATCTGGTAGTGACCCTAGGAGGCCCTGAGGAGCAGTGGGGACTCAGAATAAAAGGGACCTTGATTCTAGAGTCACAGCTTCAAGGACAGCAGTATGGAAGGCTGGTCTCAAACACTGGATTTCAAGTGACTTCAAAATAAACTTGTATCAAGCCATTGAAATTCTAGGGTTCTTTTTATTATGCAAAAAAGAGGAATGTCAACAATTGATTCATTAGGAATTATTAATGTATCAGAATTCAATGAGGAGAAAGAAACACATAGGATTTAATTTGAACAGGGAAGGTTAAAAAAAAATGAACAGGGAAGGTTAATGTAAAGAATTATTAATTAAAACAGTAAAGAGAATTCCAAAACAACACTACAGACTTGAGGGAGAGAACCTGAATTCTAGAATAATTCTTTAGCTTACTAATTTGCTCTAAAGTGGTATCCATTCTGCTATCCCATCTGCTGAGTGTTTTCAAAGAATATTTCCCTTTGCAAGATATCTACCTGGTTCTTAGTAGTATGTGAAGAATTCAAAGTAACATATACATGGATTAAGATAAATTGACTCAAGGAGGGATCTGAGCTTCCACTCCCACCTGGAAGCAACATGGCAGACAAGATGGCATGAAGAAATGCTAGTTGGCACTATGCTTCCCTGCCCCTGGTGTTAGTAGGGCAAAGTGTGGAGTTGAACTTCTACCTTTACCCAATGGAAATAAGACAGTGAGAGTTGGTGCTTCATTGTAACCAGGATGACATTAGTAGGGCCCCTAAGACAGCTGAACGTACGTCCCACCTAGATCTGTATGCTATACCTAAACAAGGTGATTGCCTGCTAAAAAGAACAAAGGTGGTATGTGACCCAGGATCTCATAACACAAAGCTCAGAATTTCCTGTAAACGATAGAAAATCATTCATCATACCAACAGCCAGGACAATCACAACTTGAATGAGAAAACATCATCATCAGGTGCCAACTATCAAGGGTACTCAGATGGTAGAATTATCTGATAACGATTTTTAAAGCAGCCATCATAAAAATGCTTAAATGGGCCATTATGAACACTACATACCTATTAGTACAGCTACAATATAAAAGATTGACCTTCCCAGGGGTGCCTGGGTGGCTCAGTCAGTTAAGCATCCAACTCAATTTCAGCTCAGATCATGATCTCAGGGTGGTGAGATCAAGCCTCATGTCAGCTCCAAGCTGGGTGTGGGTCCTGATTAAGATTCTCTCTCTCCCAGCCAATAGGATCCAACAGTACATTAAGAAAATTATTCACCATGACCAAGTAGGATCTATCCCCGGGACACAAGGCTGGTTCAACACTCGTAAAACAATCAATGTGATTCATCATATCAGCAAGAAAAAAACCAAGAACCATATGATCCTCTTATTAGATGCAGAGAAAGCATTTGACAAAATACAGCATCCATTCCTGATCAAAACTCTTCAGAGTGTAGGGATAGAGGGAACATTCCTCAACATCTTAAAAGCCATCTACGAAAAGCCCACAGCAAATATCATTCTCAATGGGGAAACACTGGGAGCCTTTCCCCTAAGATCAGGAACAAGACAGGGATGTCCACTCTCACCACTGCTATTCAACATAGTACTGGAAGTCCTAGCCTCAGCAATCAGACAACAAAAAGACATTAAAGGCATTCAAATTGGCAAAGAAGAAGTCAAACTCTCCCTCTTCGCCGATGACATGATACTCACATAGAAAACCCAAAAGCCTCCACCCCAAGATTGCTAGAACTCATACAGCAATTTAGTAGCGTGGCAGGATACAAAATCAATGCCCAGAAATCAATGGCTTTTCTATACACTAACAATGAGACTGAAGAAAGAGAAATTAAGGAGTCAATCCCATTTACAATTGCACCCAAAAGCATAAGATACCTAGGAATAAACCTCACCAAAGAGATAAAGGATCTATACCCTAAAAACTATAGAACACTTCTGAAAGAAATTGAGGAAGACACAAAGAGATGGAAAAATATTCCATGCTCATGGATTGGCAGAATTAATATTGTGAAAATGTCAATGTTACCCAGGGCAATTTACACGTTTAATGCAATCCCTATCAAAATACCATGGACTTTCTTCAGAGAGTTACAACAAATTATTTTAAGATTTGTGTGGAATCAGAAAAGACCCCGAATAGCCAGGGGAATTTTACAAAAGAAAACCGTATCTGGGGGCATCACAATGCCAGATTTCAGGTTGTACTACAAAGCTGTGGTCATCAAGACAGTGTGGTGCTGGCACAAAAACAGACACATAGATCAATGGAACAGAATAGAGAACCCAGAAGTGGACCCTGAACTTTATAGTCAACTAATATTCGATAAAGGAGGAAAGACTATCCATTGGAAGAAAGACAGTCTCTTCAATAAATGGTGCTGGGAAAATTGGACATCCACATGCAGAGGAATGAAACTAGACCACTCTCTTTCACCATACACAAAGATAAACTCAAAATGGATGAAAGATCTAAATGTGAGACAAGATTCCATCAAAATCCTAGAGGAGAACACAGACAACACCCTTTTTGAACTCGGCCACAGTAACTTCTTGCAAGATACATCCACGAAGGCAAAAGAAACAAAAGCAAAAATGAACTATTGGGACTTCATCAAGATAAGAAGCTTTTGCACAGCAAAGGATACAGTCAACAAAACTAAAAGACAACCTACAGAATGGGAGAAGATATTTGCAAATGATGTATCAGATAAAGGGCTAGTTTCCAAGATCTATAAAGAACTTATTAAAAAAAAAAGAACTTATTAAACTCAACACCAAAGAAACAAACAATCCAATCATGAAATGGGCAAAAGACATGAAGAGAAATCTCACAGAGGAAGACATAGACATGGCCAACACACACATGAGAAAATGCTCCGCATCACTTGCCATCAGGGAAATATAAATCAAAACCACAATGAGATACCACCTCACACCGGTGAGAATGGGGAAAATTAACAAGGTAGGAAACCACAAATGTTGGAGAGGATGCGGAGAAAAGGGAACCCTCTTACACTGTTGGTGGGAATGTGAGCTGGTGCAGCCTCTCTGGAAAACTGTGTGGAGGTTCCTCAAAGAGTTAAAAATAGATCTGCCCTATGACCCAGCAATTGCACTGCTGGGGATTTACCCCAAAGATTCAGATGCAATGAAACGCCGGGACACCTGCACCCCGATGTTTCTAGCAGCAATGTCCACAATAGCCAAACTGGAAGGAGCCTCGGTGTCCATCGAAAGATGAATGGATAAAGAAGATGTGGTTTATGTATACAAAGGAATATTACTCAGCCATTAGAAACGACAAATACCCACCATTTGCTTCAACGTGGATGGAACTGGAGGGTATTATGCTGAGTGAAGTAAGTCAATCGGAGAAGGACAAACAGTGTATGTTCTCATTCATTTGGGGAATATACATAATAGTGAAAGGGAATATAAGGGAAGGGAGAAGAAATGTGTGGGAAATATCAGAAAGGGAGACAGAACATAAAGACTCCTAACTCTGGGAAACGAACTAGGGGTGGTGGAGGAGGGCGGGGGGTGGGGGTGAATGGGTGACGGGCACTGAGGGGGGCACTTGACGGGATGAGCACTGGGTGTTATTCTGTATGTTGGCAAATTGAACACCAATAAAAAATAAATTTATTATAAAAAAATAAAAAAATAAAATATTAAAAAAATGATTCTCTCCCTCTCCTTCTACCCTGCCCCTTGCTCTTTCTTTCTCTAGAATGAATTAATGAATGAATGAATGAATGATTGACCCTTCCAAGTGTTGGCAAGGCTATGGAGCAACTAGAAGTCCTACCCAGTGATAGTGGGAATGTAAAACAGTGCAACTAGTTTGGAGAACATTTTGACAGTTTCTTAATAAGCTAAGCATATACCTACCATAAGATCTAGCCATTCCACTTTAAGGTATTTATTCAAGAGAAATGAAAACATATACCCATACAAAGACTTGCACACAAATATTCTAGAAGCTTTGTTTGTAATATCTAAATTAGAAATAACCCAAATGTCCATCGACAGATGAATAGATAGTCAAATAATGGTATATCCATGCAATGGAATACTACACAGCAGTAAATAGTGAGTGATCCCTTGCCACATGCAGAAATGTGGATGAATGTCAAAATAATTATCTTGAGCAAAAGATGCCACACAGAAAAAAGAGTACATATTGTATGGTTACATTTGTGTAAAGTTCTAGCAAATTCAAACTAAGCTAAAAAGACAGAAAGAAAATGTGTGGTGTGCCTGGGGAGGAAGTGGGACTGAGGGAGTGGAAGGGATTAGGAAGGGCCAGGAGAAAACTTTCCTGAGTGGTGGGTATGTTAATTACCTTATTTGTGAAGACTGTTTTATAGGTGTACATATATGTTAAAACTTATGAAATTGTACACTTTAAATATGTATTTATGTTTTGTCCATTACACTTCAATAAACTGTTTAAAATAGAGGGGAAACTCCAATTAGCCTAGTGACTAAGGGTTACAGTATGGCAAATTTCTAAACTTTGCAGGAAGACAGGAATATATTTGTGCTTCCCATCTGAGATCGGAGATAATATGCTTAGACGGACAATCTTCAAAAACATGATAAGTAAGAGCTATGATTAACTTGTTGCTGACTTTACCACTGAGTTCACAGACAGTATGATCACTGAAAGTATGGCTAGCTTTTCTATTCTACCGTCCTCCTCCCACATATCTTTAAGATTTGTAATATCTTTGTACGAGGTACTGCCTTCTTGAGACATCGTTTTATTCTATATAACTGCTAGAGATGCTAAATGTTTTTCTTTTCTAAATGGGAGGTAACTCACGTCCTGTGATAGTTTTCTGTTTTCCATTAATCTCGACTATTTAGAAAAATGACACACATGGATGATTTGGGATTTGGATCAGTTTAACTTTAGAGGGACTGAGGAAGGTGCGTGCACTGAGCAGGACTCATTCAGGTTTTAGGTCCTAAGAGAACCACAGCTTGCTCCACCAGCTGCTGCTCAACAAGGGAAAGAAAGAAAGAGAAAGAAAAGAGAAGAAAAGAAATTGGGGAGGGATGTGGAACAAAAGTTTGAATCTTATGTTGCTTACATTAATTTTACTTAAGAGAGTAAATGGGGATTTTATTTATTAATTAAATGGGGGGGACCTATTTGCATTATAAGAAATTGTATTATTTGAAAGCTTTTTAAAATGCTGTTATTTGAGCTCATTACATAAGATCTGGTTAGCAAAACTGGAAAGGCAGCTCAATGGTAATGATTACATTCTCCCAGCTCAGCTCAGACTCCTTTGCTCACTGGCCCTTGGAAAAGTCCCAGCATCCTGCCCCACCTTTCCACGGAAAACACGGGAGGTTTGTCTCTCAAAGCCCTCCTTGTTCACCTTTTCCCTCATAAGGCTCCAGGTGTCCTGCCTCTCCCCCTAGAGCCACTCACAGCATGCATGGTATCTTCCAGGCTCTCCCACCATTGCCAAAGTGTGGAGTCTGCCATTGTGTGGCTGTCGCCAGCCAGGCAGCCCCAGGATGCTGTCAATAGTAGAGGAGTGGCCTTAGCAGGACAGTGAGTGATATACATCCTAGGGGTAGAAGCCAGCAGGCTTTGGGCCCGGAATCCCAGGGCAGTATGGAGCTTATGGGGACAGAGCAGTAAGGAAAAGGAAAAACAGAACAGAGCTAATATTTATAACTTACAACATGCCAGGCACTCCTTTTTTGTGTGTGATTTATATGTATTATTTCTTTTACTCCTTTACAAAATCCGTGAAGTACTATTCTTATTTCCATTTATATAAAGGACACTGAGGCACTTTACCATATACAAAATTAATGCAAAACAGAATAAAGACTTAAATGTAAGACCTTAAATCATGAAAATACTAGAAGAAAACTTAGGGAAATAGCTTTTTAACATTGGCCTGGCAATTATTTTTTTTGGCTATGACACCAAAAGCATAGGCAAAAACACAAATAGACATGTGTGGTTCCATCAGACTAAAAAGTTTCTGTAGAGCAAAAGAAACCATCAACAGAAACCCACAGAGTGGGAGAAAATATTTGCAAACCATATCTTTGATAGGGACTTAAGCTCCAAAATATACAAGAGACTTCAACAATTCAATAACAAAAAAACTAACCCAGTTAGAAAATGTGCTAAGGACTTGAGCAGACATTTCTCCAGAGAAGACATACAAATGACCAACAGGTATATGAAAAGATGCTCAACAAGACTCATCATCAGGAAAATGGAAATCAAAACCATAATATCACCTCACTTGTTAGGATGACTATTATAAAAAAAGAGAGAGGAAGGAAAGGAAAAGAAAGGAAAGGAAAGGAAAAAGGAAGGGAAAGGAAGGGAAAGGAAAGGAAAGGAAAGGAAAGGAAAGGAAAGGAAAGGAAAGGAAAGGAAAGGAAAGGAAAGGAAAGGAAAGGAAAGGAAAGGAAAGGAAAGGAAGCATTTCAGGGACATTGGAGCCCTTGCAACACAGTTGGTGAGAATGACAAATGGTGCAGCTGCTGTGGGATACTGTGTGGATGTTCCCCCCAAAATTAAAAATAGAACTACCATGAAATCTATCAATCCTACTCCTTAAAAAATAAAAAATAAATAAAAAAATAAAAGATTTGTTTGTTTATTTGAAGGGAGGAGGGACAGAAGGAGTGGGAGGAAGAGAATCCTCAAGCAGACTCCCTGATGAGCATGGAGCCCCACAGGCGGCTGAATCCCAGGACCCTGAGATTATGCCCCAAACTGAAATCAAAAGTCGCCACTTGGGGGATCCCTGGGTGGCTCAGTGGTTTGACGCTCCGGGATTGAGTCCCGGGATCGAGTCCCACATCGGGCTCCTTGCATGGAGCCTGCTTCTCCCTCTGCCTGTGTCTCTGCCTCTCTTTCTCTCTGTGTGTGCCTCTCATGAATAAATAAATAAAACCTTTTAAAAAAATAAAAAGAAGGAAATTCTGCAATATGAGACAGCATGGATGAAACTTGAAGCTATTATGCTAGGGGAGAAGCCAGTCACAGAGACAAATATTGCATGATTCTACTTATAGAAGGTATCTAAAATAGTCAAAGTTATACAATCAAAGAGTAGAATGGTGTTTGCCAGGAGCTAGGGAGAAGGAAAATGGGGAGTTACTAGTCAATAGGCATAAAGTTTTAGTTAAGCCCCGTGAATAAGTTCTAAAGATCTGCTGTACAACATTGCTCCTATAATACTGTGTTGTATATTTTTTAAATTGTTAAGCAGTAGATCTTACACTGTATGTGTTAAAGATTTTATTTATTTATTTATTTATTTATTTGACAGAGTGAGAGAGAGCACATGCAGGGGGAGTGGCAGGCAGAGAGAGAGAGGGAGAAGCAAGCTCCCTGCTAAGCAGAGTCCAATGTAGGGCTTGATACCAGGACATGACCCGAGCTGAAGGCAGACAACTGACTGAGCCACCCAGGTGCCCATCACACTGTGTTCTTACCACAATAAATTTTGAAATAAAAAATAAGTCATTTTCATCAAAAGACACTATTAGTGTGAAAGGCAGGCATGACATAGAGCTGGAGAAGATATTTGCAACATATATAACAAGGGGTTTATATCCAAAATCTATACAGAATTCCTGCTAATTCGTAAGAAACAAATGACTCAATTAAAAATGGACAGAAATTAATAGGCATTTCACAGTGGAGGAAATTCAAATGACTAATAAATATATGAATAGATGTTCAGCAGAATTAGTAAGAAAATTTAATGAAAATTAAAACCACAATGAAGTATCTCTACATATTCAAAGAAAAACTAAAACTAAGAGACAGATGATACCATGTTCGTAAAAATGTGAAGTGATTGAATCTCTCATATTGTTTTGGTGAGAGAATAACTTGGGCAAACCACATCAAAAACTGTTTGGCAGTAAGTACCAAAGTTTAACATATAGTATACCTTGGGACTAAGCAATTTAACTTGTTGGTGTATACCCAACAGAAAGGCATGCATATGCACACCAAGAGACATGGACAAGAAGATTTATAGCAGCAATATTTAAAATAGTAAAAAACTGAAACCAACTCAATTGTCTATCAACCATTGAACCAACAAATACTCGTATTTTCATACACTTGAGTACTATGAGATGAAAATGACTGATAGCTTTACACTACAGCAGAGATGAATCTCACAAAAATACTGAAAAACACATCTTAAGGATAAAAAAAGACATGCATAAAAGAGTACATAATGTATTTGTATTTCTATTAAATGCAAAATCAGGCAAAAATAATGTTTATAGTTGGAAAGAAGAGAGGGTGGTAGTGATGGGGATGAAGGCATAGAGGAAGTTTCTGGGGCTCCTGGTAATGTTTATTTCTTGACTTGAGTGATGACTACACAGATGTGTTATCTTTTATTTCACTGAGCACTTATGATTTATATATTTTCATGTATATTATAATTTAACGTTTTTAAAAGGTGGAAAGCTTCAGCTGCTACACCAAGAAGTATTGCTTTTTATCACAGTGAAAGGTTATGAAATGAAATCAACACTTTCCTTGGACCAGATTATTAAGGAATTGGGGTTTCCCTGCCAAACTCCTTCATACTTTTAGAATAAAGACCTATTTTGCCAGATCAACCACTTAAGTGAAACCAGAAATCCATATTTTCATTTGAAAGCCCCTACTGTTAGGGATGCCTGGATGGCTCAGCGGTTGAGCGTCTGCCTTTGGTTCAGGGTGTGATTCCAGATCTGGGCTCCCTACGTGGAGCCTACTTCTCCCTCTGCTTATGTCTCTGTTTCTCCCTCTGTATGTCTTTCATGAATAAATCAATAAAATCTTTTTTAAAAAGCCCCTACTGTTTAACTATCAACAACCCACTCAGTTATTTAAACAGTCCAAACAAAATGCATCTGTAGCTACATTAAGCCCAGAACTACAGTTTTTTTGGTCTTATGGACAAACAGGGAAATGCTTTCTCTAAGAGATATTCTTAGCTTCTTGCCATACTCATGTTTCCAAAGACACGGCCAATTACCCACTCTCTTTCCAGAAAGACATCCCCCCCCCCCTTGAATCTCTGCCCTTTCCTCCCTCTTTTCTAAAAAAGCAGGACTGGACACCATGGATTTCCATCTCTTTCTCTTACACTAGGACAAAAAAGAAACACTTTTGAAGGGTGAGAAGAGCTGAGAATCATGGGAATTGCTTGTTTTGTTTTTGTTTTGTTTGTTTTTTTCTCTAGGGGATTTTCCTTGAACAATCTTCTGGATTTGTTTTGGATTCCCTATTAGACCTGAACACCCAACCACTCACCCTCCTTCTAAGGATGATGCCCCACCCTGCAATGGCTGCCTCTGGAGTCACATAAGGGCACAGGTAAAGAGATTGAGAGCTTCCCTTAGTCTCCTCACCCAGATTAAAACATTAATACAAACCTTAGGTTGCACAAGGAAAGAACAAGGAGTCAATGATGAGAGGCAGTAGAGGCAAGGGTGATACTCCCCCAAGCCAGAAAGACAAATGCCACAGTCAGAATCTTGTACCCCATGAATGGATCCATGACAGCCTAGACTTTTCTCTTAAAAATCCAGTATGGGGACATCTGGGTGGCTCGGGGGTTAATCATCTGCCTTTGGCTCAGGGCGTGATTCTGGAGTCCTGGGATTGGGTCCCACATTGGGCTCCCTGTGTGGAGCCTGCTTCTTCCTCTGCCTGTGTCTCTGCCTCTCTCTCTCTCTCATGAATAAATAAAATCTTTTAAAAAACACAAAATAAAATAAAAATCCAATATGAACCATGGACCCATGTACAGCATAAAACAATAAAAGTTTAATAGGCCTTCCTAACGTTAAAGAGTGAGTTAACTCTGGCAACTTTCCAGAGAGGGTGTGGAAATTGTTATGTGACATATATATGCACGTCCTGCCTGATATTGCAAACTCTTCCAGGTCCTGTTTCTCTCAAAATCCATCTAAGTCCTAGTCCTTCACCCCACCCCCCTCAACCCCTGGAATCCTAGAAATCACTTTCTGTCCTTTAGAACCAATACAGCTTCCCATAAGCAGGTAGATTCCATTCTGGGATACCAAGATCCCACCCTCACCCTACCCCAACCCCAGGTCTTTGCATGAAGTCTGGCTTACACATCTGAGGACTTACTTTTTTCCACAACTGTTTTAGATAATAATTCATTATACCCAAAAGTTATCAGTGAGAGAATTTACATTCGTCATTCATTTGTAAGTTTTCACAAAATGTATTTGGTGTTCATCGTAATTGTTTTATTGCTATATTGTGGTTCTATAATGAGAGGCTTTGATTGACAAATTCCCACTGTAGGAAGAGGGTATCTGTCTGAGAGCGTCAGAGTGGATTATTCCAGAGGACAATGATTAGCAAGAATAGCAAATAGAAAGGCAGATACCACTCCTAGGGCTGAGATCCAGACCTTTAGGAGAGGACTCAAGTCATAACCACTGAATGGCAGAGATGTCACAGCAGAACTTGAGGTGAACCTACCTTCTGGAACCTGCTGGAAATAAGTGCTTTAGGGTGCTAGTGAGAGGTCTTCAAGGGGAACACCAGGTGAATGCTAAAAACTGCACTTTACCCAGCTGAGCCCAGTCACAAAAGAATACTTGAAACTCACAGTGCACTCTCTAAAGCATTTTCCAGCTACTTCTGTTGCCTGGATGTGTTATGAGCCACACCCACCCAGATCTCCTGTTACAACTTTGTCTCATTTTAGATTTCTCCTTGGCCACTTCATAATTCTGAAGCTACAACTTTTCTAGTGCCCATTTCCACAAGCAAATGGTCTTTTTCAATATAAAGTGCCATATTT
Organism: Canis lupus dingo; assembly: GCF_003254725.2. NCBI lineage: Eukaryota > Metazoa > Chordata > Mammalia > Carnivora > Canidae > Canis > Canis lupus. Next base: position 9,164,032 of record NC_064248.1, on the reverse strand, counting down.
ATTATAGTGTTTATGTATTTCACAAATGGGTATAAAGTGTGAAATCACGCTACTCTAGATTCATATCTTTTTTTTTTAATGTGCCACTGACAGTGCCCCTAATCCCATTTTTTCCCATAAGCGCTATGGTTTTCACTGTGTGATTTTAGTGATTTTTAGGAATGTGTATGTTGCGTTACTGCAGAACTGATTGCATATACAACTCTAGGCTAAAACATTTAAAAAATATTGTGAAATGGGTGATTTTGTAGGAAGTTTTCAAAATTGATGTAAGAATTTAAAATCCTGAACTGGTCACAAATCACAAATGAGATTTTCTTAGGTTATCAACAATATATTACCAAGAAAGATGTCAGATCTAATTGGCTTTGAGGGTAAATTCTTTCAAATGCTCTGGAAATAAATAATTTCTATACTGTATAAACTGCTGCCAAACATTGGGGAAAATGGAATATTTCCCAACTCATTTTATGAAACGAACAGAAACCTGGACATGACTCTTAGCTAGCATACACAATGTAGAAAAAAATACAAAACCTCATATTAATCTCATTTAAAACTCCAAGAATTGTTGGTGCCTGGGTGGCTGGCTCAGTGTTTGAGCATCTGCCTTTGGCTCAGGTCGTGATCCTAGGGTTCTGGAATCAAGTCCCACATCAGGCTCTTCGCAGGGAGCCTGCTTCTCCCTCTGCCTATGTCTCTGCTTCTCTCTGTGTGTCTCTCATAAATAAATAAAATTTTAAAATAAAATAAAATTCCAAGAATTGTACATTCAGTAGTAAATCCTAGGACAAACCTATGATTGAACTATGCCTACGTGGTAGGGCATGAACAAAGTTACCGTTATTCACAGATGATATCATTACCTAAAAACCCAAGGGAAGCACCTGAAAATTTGCTGGAATCAATTACAATTCAGAAACATAGCTAGTTATAAAATATTTAGACGAAAACTAATAGCTTTTTCATATACTTCCCCACATACTAGCAATGATTAGTCACCAAAATTCCAAAAGAAAGGAATTTTTAATTTTCTGGGAATAAAGTGATGAAAGTATAACATGTTTATGAATTCAACATCAAAACTTTACTATATGACACAGAAGAAGAGTTTAATAAACGGAGAGATGTTTCATGTTCTTTGACAGGAATACACAATATTGTAATGGAGTATTTTTAAATATATTTTTGAAATATTTTATTAAAATTTTTTAAATTTAAGTTCAATTTAGTTAACATACAGTGTATTATTAGTATCAGGAGTAGAATTTGGTGATTAACCAGTTGCATTTAACACCCAGTGCTCATTACATCAAGTACCTTTCTTTTTTTTCTTAAAGATTTTATTTTTTTATTCACGAGAGACAGAAAAAGGCAGAGGCTTAGGCAGAGGGAGAAGCAGGCTCCATGCAGGGAGCCCGACATGGGACTCGATCCCAGGTCTCTAGGATCACTCCCTGAGCTGGAGGCAGCGTTAAACCACTGAGCCACCCGGGCTGCCCTCAAGTGCTTTTCTTTTCTTTTCTTTTCTTTTCTTTTCTTTTCTTTTCTTTTCTTTTCTTTTCTTTTCTTTTCTTTTCTTTTCTTTTCTTTTCTTTTTCTTTCTTTCCTTTTTTTAAATAATAAATTTATTTTTTATTGGTGTTCAATTTGCCAACATACAGAATAATACCCAGTGCTCATCCCGTCAAGTGCCCCCCTCAGTGCCCGCCATCCAGTCACCCCCACCCCCACCCCCCGCCCTCCTCCCCTTCCACCACCCCTAGTTCGTTTCCCAGAGTTAGGAGTCTCTATGTTCTGTCTCCCTTTCTGATATTTCCTACCCATTTCTTCTCCTTTTCTTTTTTTAAATTTTTATTTATTTCTGATAATCAGAGAGAGAGAGAGAGAGAGAGAGAGAGAGAGAGAGAGAGAGAGAGGCGGAGACATAGGCAGAGGGAGAAGCAGGCTCCATGCACCAGGAGCCCGATGTGGGATTCGATCCCGGGTCTCCAGGATCGCGCCCTGGGCCAAAGGCAGGCGCTAAACCGCTGCGCCACCCAGGGATCCCTTTTCTCCCTTTCTTAATGCTCATCGCCCAATTACTCTATCTCCTCCAGCAACTCTGTTTCCTATAGTTAAGAGTCTCTTATGGTTTGCCTCCCTCTCTGTTTTTATCCTATTCTATTTTTCCTTCCCTCCCTCTGTGTTCATCTGTTTTGTTTCTTAAATTCCATATATAAGTGAAATCATATGGTACTTGCCTTTCTCTAAAGGACTATTTTTATTTTTTAAAATTATTTATTTATTTGTTTGTTTGTTTATTTGAGAGAGAAAGTGTGAGAGAGAGCACAAGCAGGGGTGAGGGGCAGGGGGAGAAGCAGACTTCCCACTGAGCAAGGAGCTGGATGTGGGGCTCAATCCCGGACTCTGGGATTGAGTTGGAATCATGATCTGAGCCCAAGGCAGACTTTAACTCACTGAGCCACGCAGGTGCCCCTGAGGGTGTAATTTTAATCTAACAAAATAATCATTGGGTTCATCTGGGAGAAAATATTCAAAAATCATCAAGAAAATGCTTAAGAGAGATACTTTGATTTTAAAATGTGCTCTAAACTAAAATATGCTTTAAACTACAATGGATAAAAAACATATTATACTGCAAACAGACTAAAGAGACTAATAAAACTGCAAAATCCAACTACTTCCTGGAGAAAGCCTACACTCAGACCAACCATAGAAATTAGCATGTGATAGAGATCACATTTCAAACCCGTGCAAAATAAAGACATTATTCAATAAATGGTATTGTGATATTTTGGGTGAAATTTTTTTAATACTTTTTTAAAAAATATTTTATTTATTTATTCACGAGAGACACAGAAAGAGAGGCAGAGACACAGGCAGAGGAAGAAGCAGGCTCCATGCAGGGAGCCTGACGTGGGACTGGATCCTGGATCTCCAGGATCATGCCCTGGGCTGAACATGGTGCTAAACCACTCAGCCACCCACGCTGCCCCCATGGGTGAAATTTTCTAAGTAAAAGAGTTAAAATTTTGATAATGAAATAAAATACCTATTATTTTTTGAAAGTAAAGATTTCCTAACTATGGAAAGAGCTGAGATGTCCTTCAACAGATTAATGGATAAAGATGTAGATATGTGGTATATCTAATATAGATATAGATAGATGTAGACATAGATATATGGATTATTACTGAACCATCAGAAAGGATGAATACCTACCATTTACATAGACGTGGATGGAACTGGAGGGTATTATGCTAAGTGAAATAAGTTAGTCAGATAAAGATAATTATCATATGGTTTCACTTATATGCAGAATATAAGAAATAGTGCATGGGATCATAAGGGAAGGAGAGGAAACTGAATAGTGGAAAATCAGAGAGGAAGACAAACCATGAGAGATTCTCAACTCTGGGAAACAAACTGAGGGCTGCTGATGGGGAAGCAGGTGAGGGGATGGGGTAACTGGGTGAGGGGCATTAAGGAGGGCATGTGATGTGATGAGTACTGGGTGAAAACTACATCTGAAACTAAGGATGTACTATATGTTGGTGAATTGAATTTAAATTTATTTAAATAAATTAAATAAAATTATATTTTAAAATTAATTAAATAAAATTATATTTTAAGACAAAAAAGTAAAGATTTACTTACTCTTGCATTGGAAAGGACTTTTTATTGTAGTACAATACACATAACATGAAATTTATTATTTTAGCATTTTAAAGTGTACAATTCAGTGACATTAAGAACATTCAGAATACTGTATAACTATCTTCACTGTCTCCAGGTATTTTAAGCACCCCAAAGAAAACCCCATATCCACTTAAGCAGTCATTGCCCATTTTCCCCTTCTTCCCACTGGCAACCACAAACTTTCTGTCTGTAAGGATTTGCCTATTCTAGACATTTCATATAAATAGAAATGTACATATTGTGCTTTTTTTTTCTGGCTACATTCATTTCACATAATGTTTCCAAACTCATCCATGCTTTAGCATGAATCAGTATTTCATTACTTTTAATGGCTGAATGATATTTTATTTTATGGAGATACTACTTTTTGTTATTCATCAGTTGATGGATATTTGGGTTGTTTCCACCTTTTGGCTATTGTGAATAGTCCTGCTACAACCATTTGTGTACAAGTTTTTGTGTGGACCTATGTTGTCAATTCTCTTAATTTATGAATTTTAGGAGCAATTTCCATTTCTGCCAAAAGCCCTTTGGGATTTTTTTTTTTTTAGCCCTTTGGGATTTTGATAAGGATTGCATTGAATTTGTAGATCACCTTGCAATATGATACAGTATTGCCATCCTAACAATATTAAGTCTTCCAACCCATGATATGGATGTCTTTCCATTTATTTAGATCGTCTTTAATTTCTTTCAGCAATTTTTTGTAGTTTTCAGTGTACAAGTCTCATATCTCTTTGGTTAACTTTATTTCTAAGTAAACTTTATTTCTTTTTTATGTATACTAAATGGAATTTTTAAAATGTCCTTTCTAGGTTTTTAAAAAAAGATTTTATTTATTTATTCATGAGAGACACAGAAAGAGTGGCAGAGATATAGGCAGAGGAAGAAGCAGGCCCCCTGGAGGTATCTGGTTCCCGGGATCACGACCTGAGCTGAAGGCAGACACTTAACCACTAAGCCACCCAGATGCCCCTCCTTTTTTTTTTTTTTTTTGCCCCTCCTTTTTAAATTGTTCATTGCTAATGAATATACATACAACTAGTTTTTGTGTGTTTTGTATCCTACAACTTTGCTGAATTGGTTTATTAGTGCTAATAGTGTTTTTGTGGATTCTTTGGGATCCTCTCTCTCTTTCTCTCTCTCTCATATATATATATATATGCACACACACAGAATCATGTCATCTGCAAAAAATATAATTTTACTTCTTCATTTTCAATTTAGATGCTTTGTTTTTCTTGCCCAGTTGCTCTGGCTAGAACTTTTAATACAATGCTGAATAGAAATTGGTAAAAGCAGACATCTTTTTCTTGTTTTTATCATGAAAGGATGTTGGATTTTGTCAAATGCTTTTTTTTTTTTTTTTCATCAGCTGAGGTTATCATGTGGGGATTTTCCTCCCTTCTTTCTATTATTGTAGTGTATTACACTGATTGACTTTTGTAAGTTGAACCATCTTTGCATTTCTGGGATAAATCCCACTTTGTCATAGTGTATAATCCTTTTAATATGTTGCTAGATTTAATTCACTAATATTTTGTTTAAGATTTTTGCATCTGTGTTCATAAAGAATAATGGTCTGCAGTTTTCTTTCCTTGCAATGTATTTTTCTGACTTTAGTATAAGGATAATGCTGAACTAACAGAATAAGTTAGGAAGTGTTCCTTCCTATCCTATTTTTTTAAAGAATTTGAGAAGAATTGGTTCTTTAAATGTTCGCTATAACTTTTCACTGGATAACACCAGTAAAACCTGGTCCTGGACTTTTCCTTTTGGGGTCTTCGATTACTGATTCAATCTTCTAACTTGTTACAGGTCTATTCAGATTATTTATTTCCTATTGAGTCAATTTTGGCATATTGTGTGTTTTTAGGAAGTGGCCCATTTCATCTAGATTATTTATTTTGTTGGCATGCAACTGTTCAGAATATTCTTTTATAATTTTTTCCTGTAATGTCAGTAGTAATGTCATCACCTCATTTTTTATTTTATTACTTTGAGTCTTTTTTTTTTTCTTTCATAGTTAATCTGGCTAAAGATTTGTCAATTTTGTTGATCTTTTCAAGGAACCAACTTCTGGGTTAATGGATTTTCTCTATTATTTTTGTATTCTCTGTTTTGGTTATCTCCACTCTAATCCTTATTATTTCCTTCCTTCTACTCTTTTTAGGTTTCATTTGCTCTTTTTCTAGTGTGCTTGTGTGTGTGTGCAGGGGTGCTTTATAAGCCTGACACCAAAGGACAAAATCATAAAAAACTTGACAACTTAATTACAGAAAAAAATTTAACTTATATACATAAAAAAATATATGAATAAATTAAAAGACAAAAAGCAAACTGGAAAAATACTTGAAACCTGTTTCAGGCAAGCTCCTGCAAACAGTAAAATGAACATCCTAGCAGAAAAGTAGACAATAGGCCTAAGAAAATGAATGAAAGAAAAATCATTCTAATGGTTGCTAAACATATAATTAAATCCTCAACCATAACAGTAAATAAAGAAATTAAAAGACATATTTTTGTTAATTTTTTTTACTGAACTGAAATTCACATAACACAAATTATTTTGAAATGAACAATTCAGTGGCATTTAGAACATTCACAATGTTACATTAACTACTACATCTATCTAGTTCCAAAACATTTTCATCACCCCAAAGGAAACCTAGTCATTAAGCAGTTGCCCTTCACTCACCCTCCTCCCAGCTTCTAGCACCATTGATATTTTTCCATCAAAGAAGATATAAAGCAGTAATAATTCACATATCTGTATATCAGAATCACCTGGGAAATTCCAACGCCCAAGGTCACATCCCAGACCAATTAAATCAGAATCTCTAGGAGTAGGACCAGGGTATCAGTATTTTTTAAGGTTCTCCATGTGATTCCAAAGTACAAAGTTGAGAATCAGTAATTTAAAAGAATTATAATATCTAACATTAATTCTAGTGACAGAGTATCCTAGTATAGTGTGCTCTGTAATTTGGGAAACTTTTTGAAAGAACTGTCTAGCAATAATAATAGCTCACATTTATTGACCTCTTATTATGTTCAGACACCAGGCTAAGTGTGTTATTAGTTCTTTTAATCCTCACAGCAGCCCTACGTAGCAGTGTGCTAACTCGCTCATTTTACAGATGTACAAACAGAGATACAGAGAAACTAAATGATATAACCAAATTATACAGCAAAAGTGGTTTTTTAAAAAGATTTTATTTATTTATTCATGAGAGACACAGAGAGAGACAGAGGCAGAGACAGAGGCAGAGGAAAAGTGTTTTTAATCCATGCTTTAGACATGTACTCTACACAATTGTACTCTACACTATGAACTGCCATCCTTTAAAATACTACTTCTAGAAAGTTAACCCAAGGAAATCATCCTGGATGTGCACGAAAATTTTCAGTGCGGTTGTTTAAAAATGAAAATTGAAAACAATTTAAATGCCCAGGTGTACAATAGGAAATTATTAAATTACATAAATTATATGACTGAATATGAGGTAGCTATTTTAAATGGGTAGTTGAATATATGTGTGTAAAAGCTGAATAATTGGTAGGCCAAAAAAATTTTAAAATAATATGCACGATATGTGTGTATATACATCTGGTAAAATAGGTACATCTGGGTGGCTCAGTGGTTGAATGTTTGCCTTCTGCTTAGGGTGTGATCCCAGAGTCCTGGGATCCAGTCTCGCATCAGGCTCCCTGCAGGGAGCCTGCTTCTCCCTCTGCCTATGTCTCTGCCTCTCTCTCTGTGTCTCCCATGAATGAATAAATATATCTGGTAAAATATACTGAAAATGCTAATATCATTTTATCTCTGAATTATCGATTGTGGGTAACTTTTATTTTCTTCTTTTTGCATATGTATATTTCCTAATTTTTCCATAATGCTTACTTTTTTTTGGTTTTTAAAGTAAGTTTAAAGGGGAGTCTGCTGGCTCAGCTGGTGGAGTGTGCAACTCTTGATCTCAGGGTTGTGAGTTCGAGCCCACATTGGGTATAGAGATTATTTAAAAATAAAATCTTAAAAAGAAAAGTTTAAAATGTGTACTGTCTTCATCAACAAACCTCCTCCATCTCTGCTCTTGGGATACATAGTCTAGAGACCTTACACAAAACCTATCATGCTCCCATCTTCCCCTTCCCATTTTTGAAACTTTAGAGTTCCAGTCTGTACTATCCCAAGCTGTCTTTAGTCCAGATGACAGAAGAATTAGATGTCACTATTTTCTTTAACCCCCAAATTCAACTTATTTCCTTCCCCCATTGCATATACCTCCTATCTTCATTTCTTCAAAACCAATAAACATCAAATCCACCCTCTAGAGCTACATGGTTGAGGAGCTAAATGTGACTATGAACTTAAAGAGAAAAGCATAGAAATAAAGCCTATCCCACCCCTTCTCAAATATTCTTTTTAAAAAAGATTTTATTTACTTACTCATGAAAGACAGAGAGAGGCAGAGATACAGGAAGGGGGAGAAGCAGGCTACCTGTGGGCAAGCCCAATGTGGGACTCAATTCCAGGACCCCGGGATCACACCCTGAGCCAAAGGCAGACGCTCAACCACTGAGCCACTCTGGCACCCCCCTTCTCGAATATTTTCTTTCTTTCTTTCTTTCTTTCTTTCTTTCTTTCTTTCTTTCTTTCTTTCTTTCTTTTTCTTTCTTTTTTTGGTGGGGGGGACTGCGGGGGTTGGGAAGGGTGCCTTCTCCTTTTACTTTATCTTTTTTCCTCTTTTATCTTGAAAAGAAATAGGTGATGTACCACCACCACTTTCTTCCCCCTAAACACCATCCTGGATTCAGGTCATACTTACTGTTACTATCCAGCTACTTACTATACATCTTGCATAACTTGCATAACCTGTTTTTTTCTGTAACTAAATTAATCCTATCTACTCTGTTTGCATTACAAACTAGTTGTGTTGATAAATATAACCTGCAAATGTTCTGAAGATATAAAATGCACTTTATAAATTCTGAAGGAGGCAATTTTTTTTCCTCTCCAATTTCTTCATTCATTCTGCATTATTCTCATTATTCATTCTGTAAACATGGATTAACAATTGGGTCAGGCATGTTCCTAGGGTTCTTTGAAGAGCTCACATCTAAAGTGGGGAACCCCAGCTCATAGACCAGTAGCTGCAGTATGATGTCTAAGAACTAGAACAGTACAGAGGACCCTGTGACAAAATCTGGGCACAGGAGGTCTTCACAGAGGAAGTGGGGGTTTGAAGAGGGTCTTGAAGGTTGAGATAGTTCACAGAAAGCTAGAGGAGGGAGAGAAGAGCATTCCAGATAGAAGGGCCACATGCAAAGAAGAAACATGGGTAATTCCAGAAAGGCAGAAACAGAAGATGCAGTTAGAATAGAAGGTTACAGCCACATCAGGGATGTTTTTAAACCTGACTAGAGAGTTTGGACTTAACAACTCAGCTCATAGGTTCCTGGTTTTGTTTTTGTTGTGGTCTCAGGAGTGGGCTGGCATGATCATTAAGCAGTCTCCACTCCCAGGGGTTAGCAGGTACCAGCTGTGCAGAATTAGCAAGGTCTCATCCCAAGCACTTCCAAACCCTCATCTACTGGCCTTTTGTGTCTCTTTTCCTTCTTTTCCTTCCTTCCCCCTCCTCTGTTCCTTCTCCTTCGATTTCTTTTCCCTTCTGCCTTTTATCACTCTTGGTTCTCAGTGCATGTGGAGCCAGAAAGTTCAATGACAGCAGTAGGAATTCTGCAGAAGTCACTGGCGCCTACTGGTGAGAGCAAAGGGTGGCTCGGGAGGTGGTGAGTGGGGGTCCCCACCAAGGTTCTTGGTCATTTGCTCAACTATGCACACTTGGCTGCAGGTGAATGAAATAAAGCAGAAGGAAACAAAAATGAGAGCAACAGGCACAAGATTTGTAGGAGGGGGCTTTCCAACCAAAGAGGCAAGAGGGAATCCATGTCCATGCTTCCATCATTTTAATGCAAATAAAATGGGCCTGAGGTATGGACTGTGATAAAGCAAAGTCTCCTTCCTTCCTGACAGGGTCTTGAGCAGCCTGCCCCAGTAACTCAGGACCATGCCCCCCACCAATGCCAGGACCTCCCAGTCATGACTGGCAGGACTAATTACATTTGGGGGCCTAGTGCAAAATGAAACATGGGGCCCCTTGTTAAAAAATTATTACGAATTTCAAATTGGGGACAGCAGAACATTAAAACCAGCACAGGCCCTTCTGAGCCCAGGGCTCTGTGTGGTGACTGTACAGTTTGAGCACCCACGAAGTCAGCCCTGATGAAAGGCAAAGGTAATATGGACAGGACTGGCACAAAACACAGGAACTAACCCAAGCAGTGCAGGAAATGAGGCAGTTAGGTTCCCACAGTGGGGTCTGTAAACTATCTGAAGTATTTAAAATACTTAGAGATGGATGTTGAAGGTATCCAATATCCAGTGGATTTTGGAAGTAGAAAGGAAAATTTTAATAAATTTGAAACAAAAATGGGGAAAAGGTTATATCATAAATGCAATGTTGTAAAAAGAAAGTAAAAAGGGTATCTTGATTCTCGCTGTTGTAACAAACTACCATAGACTGGGTGGCTCATAAACAACAGAAATTTAGTTCTGGAGGCTGGAAGTCCCAGATCAGAGCGCCAGCATGATCAGGTTCTGGTGAAAACCCTCTCTTGAGTTGAGGCTGCTGATTTTAGTTTTAACTTCACATGGTGGACACAGAGACCAGAAGGAAGTTCTTTCCAGTATCTTCTTATCAAGCGCACTAATCTCCTTCAGAGGGCTCCACCCTCATGACCTAATTACCTCCTAAGGCCCCACCTACTACCATTAATATTGGGGTTAGGATTTCAACACATGAATGGGGGGTAGACAAACTTTCAGTCCATAACAAAGGGGGTCATTGTGACAAAAAGGTTAAGAATCATGAAATAAAATTAAGTCATATCTTCACATTACAATCTAGTCAACTTGGGAGGACTTTTTTTTTTTTTTAAGATTTTATTTATTTTTTTATTTGAGAGAGAGAGAGAGCATGCACATGAACAGGGGAGTGGCAGAGGGAGAGGAAGAAACAGGCTTCCTTCAGATCCCAAGACCCTGGGATCACAACCTGAGCCAAAAGCAGCTGCTTAACTGAGTGAGCCTCCCAGGCACCCCTTGGGAGGGCTTTTTGAGGGAAAAGCCAAAATCAGAAACGACTCTCTTCCCGGTCCAACCAAGGAAAGATCTCCTTGATGGGCCCAACTCCCTCTGTCTCTGAGATGATTTGGAACTTCACTGGACCCCCGTGTACTAGCACACACCCCTCTGGATTCACATTACCATCCCATCCCCATCTTAGCCTCTTCCCAGTCTCCCACCTTCGCTCTCTTCACTGTATCTGCCAAGATTTGCCCAGGCCTTTCTTCTTCGTTTTCTTGGCTACGTGGTTATTTATTTGAAGAGAGCAAAGGGTCACCAAATTTGGCTCCCTTACCTCTTGTGGGTGGTTTTATGGAAAGGGAGGTGGGGATGAAGGAGATAGAGGGCTAGCTGGGAAAGATGATATTGGTTTTGTGGACCTGAATTCTATTTGATTTTGTTTTGCCAAATTTTGAGAAAATATGGCCCCAGTTTATGAACAAGATCTTGTTTTGTAAGGCAAGGGCTAAATTCTATTAACAGCCCTGAGCTGAGCCTTCTGGGGCTGCATAAAGGATAAAGATGAATTGATATTTTCAAATACAAGTAATACAAGGCTATTACTCCATAAACCAAGAACATGTTAAATAACAAGTCCACAATGGTGCGAACTGGACTCTGAGCCATTCAGGTCTTATGGGATCATGTGCACTAACAGCTCTGGGAATACACATCTCCATCTTACCATCAAGATCTTTTATTTTTATTTATTTATTTATTTATTTATTTTTTATTATAGATTTTTTTTTATTTATGAGAGAGAGAGAGAGAGAGAGAGGCAGAGACACAGGCAGAGGGAGAAGCAGGCTCCATGCAGGGAGCCTGACATGGAACTCGAACCCAGGTCTCCAGGATCATGCCTTGGGATGAAGGTGGTGCTAAACCGCTGAGCCACCAGGGCTGCCACTCAAGATCTTTTAAATACAAATGCCTGCCTCAACCAGTACACACTCACCCTCTAATGAAAGCAGAAGAGCCCCTCCTTACTCTGGCTCTCAATCAGCTTTGTCACTTGTTGCTGACTGGCTGCCTCTGGGCCTTGGCTTCCTGGCTCAGTGTGCCATTCCTCTGAGGCCACATTTGCTCACCCTCACCTGCTGCACTCCCAGCTCCACTTTCTTGACCAGGAATGGGACTGAAACTAATAATTGCTCAGGGCCTTTCAGATCCTACTATCTGCCAGCTGACATGTCCTTCCCCCTCATTTCTAAACAATGTCAGCTTCTGGCTCAGTGTCACTCTAATTCCCTACTCATCCTAACAGCAATTTCAAAATCCAGGTAGATGAACCTTTCAACACTACAGCTTTTCACTTCTGTGAGCTGCTTTCCACCAGATATTGTCATCCACCCTCCCTCAGTTACTCATTCAGGACTGACCATTTCACACCTGGGCCTCTGTCCTCAAATTCCAGATGTCATCTCCTCCTCTCTCTCAGGCAGTGATTATGGTTCCCACTTTCAAAAAAATTTCACAGACTTCCCCACTCCCATTTCTACCCAGCTATCAGCATCTGTGTCCATATAATCGTCCTGCCCATTAGTTGCCATGGATGAACCGTTTGTATTTGTATCTAAAGACAATCCTTCACTAGACCCCACCCTTCCTCACCTTCACAAGGCTATCGCACCAGAAATTCTCCTTGCTCTCTCTTACATCCCCATTTTTCTCCCTCTTTTCTGAGTTATTTCCTTCAATGTACAGCTATGCTTTTATTCTCATTTTAACAAAACCCTCCCTTGACCCCACCGATCCCTGACATCTGTCCTGATCACTGATGTATCCAGCTCTTCTACCAGCTATTGCCCCACTTCTTTGATCCTGCTGCAGTAAAACTCTTTAAAAAAACTTTAAAAGAGTAAAACTCTAAAAAGTCATTCCTATACTCAATGCCATTGATTTCTCCACTCCCATTCTCTCTTAATCTTGTTATAATCAGACTTGGCTGAAACTGTCCTTCTTGAAATTATCAATGATCTTTGTAGCACATAAGCCAAGAATCAATCATCTACTGATGGTTCTCAGCACCTATTAGCAGTGTCTACACCAGCTGGTCACTCTCTCCTTCCTGATACATACTCTTCACTTGTTTTCCAGGACATTTCACTTTCCTGGTTTCCTCTGATCTCACCAATTGTTCCTTCTTAGACACCTTTGCTGATTTCTCCTCTTCTCACAAACTCTTGGCGCTGACATGGCCCAGGGATCATTCTCTTTTCTCTGTACACTCACTCCCTTGTTGAGCTCATCCAGTTTCATGGCTTCAAGGGCATCTATCTATCAGCACCTTCCAAATTTATATTTCTAGCACAGAATTCCTTCCTGAATTCCAGACTCATATCTGTCTGTTCAAAATCTCCACTTTGATACATAGCAGATAGATATGGGCAAAAATGAATTCTAATTCCACCACCACTGACTGTCCTCTAAATAAGCTACTCTACCCTTAGCTTTTCCCATCTAAGTTGATGATAATACCATCCCTCCAGTGGCTTGGGCCAAAACCAAAAATCATTCTTATTGCTTTGTTTTTTTTCCCCATATCCTACATTCAATGCATCCGGAAATGCTATTGGTGTTACTGTCAAAATATTTATAATCTGACTACATCTCAATACCTCCATTACTACCATCTTGCTCTATGTCACTATAATCTCTTACCTAATTGGTCTTCTTGCATCCACACTTTTCTTCCTATAATCTCTTTTCAACATAGTAGCCAGAATGATCCTTTTAATAGTGAGATCATACCATTCCTCTGTTTAAACTCCTTGGTGACTCTCTATTTCACTCAGCATGAGCATGCATTCTCAACAGGAATAATATCATTTCCAGGGGGATGGAAAGTTGTTTCTTAGGGGTCAGGGTTAAAAAAAATCTTGGATATTACAATGGTTTGTGGCTGTTTGGAGGGCCACAGTACATAGACAAATGTAAGTTATATCTATGGTATTAACATTTTATGAGATAGTAGTAGTTAGGAAAATAAAATCTAAAAAGTCTCCTAAGGGGCAAAAACAAAACAAAACCAAACAAACAAACAAACAAAAAAAACAACCAAAAAAAGTTGACAACTAAGAGGAAAAATCAAATTCCTACATAGCTGTACATGATCTGGCCCCCATTATCACCTTGCGCTTCTCTCCTAATACTCTCTCCTTGATCAGTTTCAACCATATTGGCTTCTTTGCTGATTCTCATATATATCAGTCATGCACATTCATATACACACACACACACACACACACACACACACTGAACCTTCACGAAAGTTACCTCCATGGATATTCACTCTCAGGTTTCTCCAGGTTGACTCCCTCACCTCCTTCCAGTCTTTGCTTGAGTCTTCTCAACATCTCAGAGAGACCTACCATTGACTATGACCACCCTATTTAACTCTGCAGCATGTTCTCTCTTACCTTCACTCTGGCCCCCATTTACTCTGATGATTTTTTTCCCATACCACTCATCATCTTCTAACACACTATTTAAATTTCTTATTCTATGTATTGCTTTTTTTCTGTCTCCATCCACTAGAGTATAAGCTCCATGAGGGTAGAGATCTTTGTTCTACCCACAACCTCTAGAACAGTGTCTGGTATAGCATAGTAGCTTTCAATAATGAATGAATTAATCCTTTCCAGCCCTAGAGGAAAAACTTAAATCCTAGACATAAATATAAATTCAGTTGAGTATGAATCTATAACTGGAAAAAAAGTATAAGGCCAGGGCTGAGGATGTGACTCATGACCACATTATTAATTCTGTCTGGGACCCCCTCCTTAAGGTCATAAAAATAACCAGAAATTGAGGTATGTTAAAGCTGTATCTGGAGCCTAGCCCAGATGGAGAGGGACTTTTTGCTTGGGCTTCACATTCACAAAAGCCTCAAATGTAGGTTTTGAACATTCCTTCCAAAGGGAGTTGGTTATATATTCAGCCAGAGACATGCCCACAAGAAAAGAAAGAGACTTACAGATTACAACTTAACTGGTGTCTCATTACAGCATTCTGCCTCACAGATTAGCTTTGTAAACCTGATAATTATTGCAGGACGGTCAAAACCATAAAGCTTTGTAATATCTCTGTGTTAAAAGCATCCATTTGTTAAATGTAACCATTTCAATCATGCCACAATTTTGGAACCCTGATTTTGCTTCTCTTTGGTTTTTCACATATCACTAAATCTGAGAAATGGAGTGGCCTGAGCTTTGAGAGAGCCTGCATGTGTTAGAAGGGCTTTGTTGCCTCTTGGCCACAGAAAACCAAGGAAGTGGACTCTCCAACATTATATGGGCTCCCAGCAATCACAGACTGCCAGGCCCGAGACACTCAAATGCCTCCTCCCCTTCTGGCTCACAAATGCTTCCCCTAAGATATGCACTTACAAAGCGCATTCCTTCCCCTTTGCTCAGTTATCCCATAATACTCCGGCGTGGAGGCAGGAGAAAGCAAGTGGGAAAGGATTACCCACAACTCAGGCCCAGGTATGAATGCTGCCACAGAGACTGTCACAGCAAAGGGGCACCCACCCTATTTGGGTTTTGTGTCAACTTGGCTAGGCTATAGGATCCAGTGGTTTGGTCAAACATCAGTCTAAATTACATATACCCATCAAAAGACTTCCCAACCTTCACTCTGCCTTTCCTGGCTCTTAAGCCTGACATTTGATTCAACCAGCACTTTTTGAAGACTGTGGGGTAGTAGTCATATTCTTTGGGAATAAAGTGTTGAAAACATCACAGCCCTGACCCCGTGTTGCTCAGCTTCTAAGTAAGCTAGGCTGGCAACGAGTAGTAGTAAAGTATAGTCAGTGCTACACTAGAGATATGAGCTCCTTAACCCCATTGGAACAAAGTGTGTATGTTGGGAGGGATCAGGTTGGGGAAAAATAAGGGAGTGTGTAGTTTCCCAAAGTCCCAACCTCCAAATATCATCAAAATAGGGATCAGAGTCAATATATGAATTTAGGGGTGGGGGCACACAAGTATTCAGACTACAGCAATTATCAACACTTTGAAACCCTTTGTATCTCTTTCTATCCCATCCCTGACCCAATTTCAGAAGTGGCCATTACTCTAATTTTTAAAAATCATTCCCTTGATCTTTATCGTTTTGAAACAGATAGATAGATAATATCTGACTCCAATTCCAAGAAGAGTGTCTGGTACACAGAAGGTACTCAACAAATACTGGTTGAATGAAAGAACGAGAAACTGTGCTCTCTACAAGAGTAGTACGATTTGTAAAAACAAAACGATTCTGATGATGGCTAATGAGCATTGTCCTGCAAAGGGCTCCTCTGTATCAAGTAAAATAAAAAAAAAAGGGAATTTTTGAGATAATATTAAGTAGTAACTTAAATAGTAATAATAAATGTAGTTGGCCGATGGAGCAATGGGAAAAAGCATCAAACTCAGTGTCAGCAGACTTAAACTGGAATTTGGCTCTGCCACTTGCTAGCTAGTGTGCCTGTGAGCAGGGCTTAGCCTCTCTTAACCAGAGACCTGCTTCCCGTTTCTATGGATTTGACTGGGTTGGACATTTCACAGAAATAGAATCATACTCTGTGTGGCCTTGTGTATCTGACTGCTTTCAGTTAGTAATGTTTTCGAGGTTTATCCACCTTGTAGGACTTATCAATACTTCATTCCTCTTTTTACAGCTGGATGAAAGGCCATTGTATGGCTATATTAGGCTTTATTTCTCTGTTGTTGAGTTTATGGATATTTGGGTGGTTTCCATCTCCCGGCTCTTAGGACTAATGCTGCTATGAACATAAAAAACGTGCAAGCGTTTTTTGCATAGACATGTTTCCAATTCTCTCAGGAGTCCATCTAGGAGTGGAGCTAACTCTGGACTGAACTTTTCCAGGAACCGCTGATGGGTTTTCCACAGCAGCGGCACCATTTCACAGCCCCATTAGCGAGGCAGGCGGGCGCCAATTTCTCTACACCTTCGCCAAACGAGGTGTTTACTATTTCGAGAACCAGCCTTCGTTCTACCTCACCAACACTTTCTGTCACTTTGGTAGCGCGGGCCTAGAAACTACTTAAAACAAGTTTCCGAGATGACACTCGGGTATTTAAAAAAATGACTTCAGAGTCCTGTTTCTAATTTTTCCTGGCAGAGAATATTTAGCTCCGCGGCTGCCTAGCCTGAGGGGAGGAGGCGGGGAACTCACTCACCGTCACACCGCTCCTTACAGAATCTCGGGAGGGAAAGCAGCTTTGGGAACAAATCCCTGTCCTAAAGAGATAGTTGCCTAGAATAGGGATATGAGTAGCATTTGAATAGCTCTTCTCGCGCATTTCACGTCATTTCACTTTATTTTCTCGCTCGTGGTCACACTGAGGAGCAGCGCGGCCAAAGGAGAAACGCTCGCCCCTCTGCGCGCAGGCGCACACCCTCAGTCCCCCCCCTCCCTCCGGCCCCGCCCCTCCAGGCCCTTCCCTCCGCCGACACGCCCCCTCCCCGAGCTCGGGGCTTAGGGGCTGGGAGATGGCTGTGAAGGAGGGCCTGAGACCAATCCGCTTGCGTCTACGGGAAGCGGCGCTTCGCATTGGCAGATTAAGGCTGATGATGTAGCCATGTTCCAATCCGCACTTTGGGGGGCGGGGCTTAACTTCCGGAGCGCCAGGGTAGAGGGAACCGCCTTGTGGAAGCACGTGACCTGGGTCTGGAGCCGGAAGCTACCTATCTGACAGGGAGCGCCCCCAGCACCTAAGGCTGCGATGGTGAGTGAGGACGCATGCGCGGGAGTACGCGCTAGGGGTTCTGTATGTCTGTTCCCCAATCTCTTTGGTTACCCCTACTTGGGCCTATACTCCGCCCTTACCTCCTGTCCACCCGAGAGGCAGAGAGAATCGAGATGGGAGGGGAGGCGACGTAGAGGGCTGAGGAGGGACCTGTGCGAGGGTGTATGGGCGCTGGGGAGTAGTCTGCGGGGGTGGGACGGGCCACCAGGGGAATTGGAGATGGGGCAGGGTGGGGGAAGGGAACAGCGGATCTACAGAGGCCAAGAGAGCCCAGGGTCAGAGGGTGAGGAAGATGGGAAGCCTAAGATCAGTGTTGAAGGCTTTGTAGAGGCAAGAGGGTCTGGAAGGGCCCTGGTTGGGGAAAGAGAAGGTTCGGGCGGGGCGGGGGCGGGGGGTAGGGAAGTTGTCAAAAAGCCTTGGGTTTGGAAGTGAAGGGCATCTAGGGCCATCCTGGTATGCTTCTCTAATTGCATCTTTACCCTCTAGACTTCTGCACTGACCCAGGGGCTGGAGCGAATCCCAGACCAGCTTGGCTACCTGGTGCTGAGTGAAGGCGCAGTGCTGGCGGTGCGTTCTGGGCAAGGGAGGGGGTCCCCCATGGACACAAGGCCCCGTGATCCCTTTTACCATAGCCCAGTTTAGCCTAAGTTGTCTCTAGTCTCAGTCTTAGCTATCATGCTGGGCGTGTAGTAAGCTTTCAGTAACCAATCAAATAAATCTCTGGAATCGTAGTCTGGTACTTCAGAGTGAAAGAGGTTTACTGACTTTACCAAAGTCAGACAAATAGTCTTTTGTTGATAACTGATATATATTATCCAAGTTTTCTCGAATTGTCTTTAGTTAGTATTTATGTAAGAGGTTTTGTATTTTGTTCCATGGTGCAATATAGTGTTAAGCTCTCTGGAAGTTTTAATGGAGCTGGAGAGCATGGCTTAAGGTTACAAGTTGAAAGTAATGCAAGTGGTAAAGACTAGTGAAGGAGACCAGAAAAATGAAAGATTCAACCCATGTGTTATACATTATGACAAGGAGACTTTCTTAGAGGAGGTAAGAATTCAGCTGGGCTTAAAGGATACATAGTGAACAGAAAAAGAGAGTACTCAGGGTTGGAGTGGTGGCTTTGTGTTGAAGAGATTTGGAATAAAAGATTCCATTGTGGAGGACTTTCAAGACTGGGTTGGTGTCAAGACTGGGTTAATCGTGAGGGGAATAGGAGCTTTGAAGGGGTTCGAATAGAAATGTAGGTTAAGGAAATAGTTGAGCAAGATTCTTCTATTAGGTGTGAAGATAAGCTGGGAGGGGTGGGATTCAGAAGTAGGGGGCCTGCTGTGAAAATCTAGGTCTGAGACATGTCTGGCAGCAGTGAGAAGGAGCAAGGAGAGAAGGAATTTTAAAGGAAGAATCAATATATATTGGTAATGACTAGAGATAGGTAACAGAAGAGATACTTCTTCATGTAGTAAGACTGAGCCCAAGCCTAGACTGATGGTATCTTAACAAAGAGGAAATTAAGAAAGGAAGTTGATTTTGGAGGGGGTGAGATAAAGGGGAATTTTGATGACTTGACTTTAGATATTTTGATATAGAATGAGAACAGTTAGAGTACATTGCTAGGAACTAAGCATCTCGCCAATATCTCAATGTAATCTTCAATAAGCCCATGGATAGGAACTTGTCCCAATTTACAGATGAGAAAACTGAAGTGTGGAATGTCTAAGAGAACAAAGGGCACTTCCTTAGTTGGGAGGTCCATGTTGAAGAGGTTGGGAGAGGAAATTGAGACAGTTACCAGAAAAGAGGAAGCCTAGGTCACAGTCATATCATTACCCAAGGGCTAGGTAGTAGGGAGGGGCTCAAGGACAAAAAGTATGTTCAGTTATGTTTCAGATTCTGCAGATAGGGCAACAAATAGAAAGACTGAGGAAAAGAGGGAGACTTGAACTAGTCAGTGGTGGATGAGCACAGATGTTTGAGAATGGTTTTATTAAGAAGTGGGGACAGGGAAGAAATCAAGTTTCAGGGATTAGGAAAGAATGGTCAGTAAAGAAATGAATGAGAGTCACTGCTCACAGGGGGAAGCCCCATATTGTAAGGATGAGAAACAAGATGGCCTCAATAGGAGCAACAATATCATAGGAAAGTTTTGGGTTTGTTTTTCCAAAAATGGGGGGTGACCTTAGGGGTACTAGGAAGTTGAGAGGGAGAGGTTACAAACACTAGAGCCAAAGTGACTGTTCTTGGAATTCTTTCCCAGTTCTGTTCCCTAATTTCTGCCATCCCTCCTCCTCCCTCTGCATGCAGTCATCTGGGGATCTAGAGAATGACGAGCAGGCAGCCAGTGCCATCTCTGAGCTGGTCAGCACAGCCTGTGGTTTCCGGCTGCACCACAGCACGAATATACCCTTCAAGCGCCTGTCCGGTGAGCCTCAGCCCCTGCCCCTGGTGGTGGTGGTGGGAGGGGGTGGGGGTTGATCCCAGAGGCTTCTCTTCTCAGGGGGAAAAAAACACCTGTCTCCTGCCAACCTCCCACCATCTCCCCCTGGGGTCCCTGGTTCTGGCTACTTTCTTCCCTTTGGGTGGGATTCATCCCTGCATCATAACTGTGAGAAACCAAGAGAAGGAAGGAGACATAATGGAGCCCTCCTATCTTCAAATCTTTGAGCCTTCAACTATCAAAAATGCCTTTGGCTTTTGATCCCACCAGTTGATGTGACCCAGTAGAGGCCGTTGTACCCCACTAACTCTGTGCTCCCTTCCCTCTCCTGGGTGGGGGAAGGTGTGTCTCCTCTCCAGTGGTCTTTGGAGAACACACGCTGCTGGTGACCGTGTCAGGACAGAGGGTATTTGTGGTGAAGAGGCAGAACCGAGGCCGGGAGCCTGTTGACGTCTGAGCCTGCCAGAGGGCAAGGGGCAGAGGTGGATTGGGTCCATGAGCCTCCTCGATGAGGAAGACGCAAACTTTCTCCACCTTTTTCTTGGCTTGCTGCTAGAACTAAGGCTTTCTGCTCACCCACTTCCCCTCCCCTCCCCTCGAAGGGCAGAGGCTTGGGGACTTTGCACTGTGTCGGGGAGAGTGAGGGCAAGGGGATCTCCCTCTTCTTTCCATCCCTCCCTCCCTCCTAATAAAACATGAGTCTGATGTTCCCAGGCCTAGGAATGTGTGTATGAGGGGCGTTACACCCCAAGTCTGTCTTCCATCTTCTAGGGAGACAGTCATGTATGTTGGACCAGAGGGGTAGTGTATATAAAACTGGCAATCAGAGGATAATATGGTAGGAAGGGGGTTGAGGGGAGCTATTTGGTGTGCATGCTGAAGGGAACCACTCTGAGCCTCTGGGGTCTCTGCTCCTGCTGCCAACACACAAATGAAAATCATTCTTCCCCCTCCTGAACAGGCATTTAATAGTCTTATTTCAGTTGGAAGCAGTAATTGGAGAATAAGTTACAGGAACAGATAGATTAAAAAAAACAAACAGAAAAAAAAAAGAAAACCCCACACAACTTAAAGTGCTTCAGGCTGCAAACGTAAACATAAGGGGCAGGAGGAGGCCACCTGGCTATCTCCCCTTTCCCCTGAGACAGGAGGGTCATTGTCCGGGTCCCTTTACCATCACCACCCTCTAATCTCAGCCCTGCAGGTGGGTGGGAGGGAGGGAATGTCAGAGGCAGGAGAGACAACTTAATAGGAACAAGGAATACACTTTGTAAACTTAGAACCAGGGTACAGGGTGGGGGGGGGGGAATGGAAGGGGGGCAAGGGAGCTCTTGAAGTCCCTACCCTGGCCTCGGGGTGGGGCCTTCCCCCCCACCCCCCAAGGGAGATGAAGAAATACTGTTGGCTTAGTGCTGTAGCCGTACCCGCCCATTTTACAGCTTCTCCCCTCGTCCCTCATCAGCAGACACAGACAGGTGGCCTTCTTGGGCCTCCTCATCCACGGTGGAAGGCATCCCAGGGGAGGCAGAGTCTGGAGCCAGGACCCTCTCCAGGGCCTTTTGGTTTCTGGGAGGTAAGAGGGAGGAGAGCCTGCATGGTGCTACTTGACAGGCTCCACCACCAGGACCTTGCACTCACGCTTGGCAATCTTGTCCAGAGAAAGCACAGCCTTGTCCGGGGGCAGGTAGAGGGGGCGGCCCACAGGCGAGGCCACAGGAGGCGTGATGGCCCTGCGCTCCATCACGCTGCCTGACCTGGGAGAAGGCAGAGGCTGTGGGCTCCGGATCACACCCCAGGACCCTGATCTGCTCCTGCCCCAACCCTGGCCTCTACCCGGTACAGTGGCACCAATGGCACACCTCCCCTGCTTCTGTACCTCATGAGGTGGCTGCGGGACGGCTGTTGGTGAGAGAAGGATTGAGAACGGCCCAGGCTAGCCTGGTGTCTCTCCACCAGGTCCCGGACAGCAGGGCTGCTAGGGCTGCTCTTTCGAGAGAGGGGCCGGGCCTCAGGCGGAGGGTGGGACACACTGGCTGTGAACTGCAGCTTCAGTTTCATGTGCTGGCTCAGCTGGCGAGGGGAGACACAGGTCAGTGTTCCAACTCAGCCTCCAGGCCCCAGCCTTCCTTTCAAATCAGGTTCCCCATTTGCCCTGCCAATGCTGGATCTAAACTCCACCTTCATTCTGCGTGGCTGTTCAGTGCCACCCATGGTATTTCTTCCACAGAGGCTGGTGGCTCTGACTCCTCCCACCCCGACCTTCCACACAACCCATCACATACAGTCCAGCCCCTCCCCAGCCCACCTCAAAGAGTCCCGTCCTCAGAGCCTGGAAGGCCACACTGAAGGTGAGCGCACTGCCTTTCCGGGAAAAGCCTAGGTTGTTGAGGGGCGTGTGGCAGACAATGGAGTCCAGGGCTGCCTGCATGGCCCGTCGCTCCTCCTCACACAGCTGCTTTCCTGGAGGGGGATGGCGGGGGAGGGGGGAGTTGTAAATGACAGAACCAGCCACCAATAAACACATCTGTACAGAACTTCTCAGTTCACAAAGGGCTTTCATGAGCACTCCTCAGAGCCACTCTGTGGAGTAAACTGAGTATATGTCATCTTTTGCTCAACTTCTTCATAAATTAACACCTAATACTTACTGTGTGCTGAGGTCTATTCTAACCACTTCACTTCTGTTAAACTGTTAAATCACCGAAACAACCCCATGAGATATTATTTCCCCCCATCTTAGAGAAGAGGAATCTGAGTGAGGCTCAGAGAGATTAAGTAACCTACCTAAGGTCACACAGCTAGTGAATGCGAGAGGTAGAAATCATACATGCCAGGGAGCCCAGATCCAGGGTCAGTGCCCTTAAATCACTGCCTGGCTGGTTCTTCAAACTCTCCATACGTGACACTCTGAAGACCACCTAGGTACAGAGCCGAAGCAGCCTGCTGCAAGCCACCCACCTCCATGACCTCTTTTCCCTTCCTTTGGGACTAGGTCCCAGAGCCCAACAGCCCACCTACCAGCCTGTGCATGCTCCGGGGTCCACACAAGCCTCACAGCAAGGAAGTCTTGGAGATTGTTGAGCAGTGTATAGGTAACAGTGAACCGCTCATAAGTCCGAACGGGGGACTCACAAGAGGCAGTCATCACAAAGCATGGGCGGTCCAGGCGGATGCTGGGCAGGCTAGAAGCAGTGTGAGAGGGAAGCAGGGTGTGTGTTGTCACACGGTGAACAGGAGGGTGGTGCCCTGTGGGGAGTCCCACAAACTCACCGGTAGTGGGTGTAGATGCTCTGGGTGAAGGGCAGCTTCGGGGTAGACCACTGAACCACAGCAATCAGGGGAACCTCTAGGCCCTGTGGGAGAGACAAAAGAGAACATCATCTATATCTACAGTTCCTTTCCATCTTTTGTCCCCCACCCCACCCCCCCCCGGCCTTTCCTGCCCACTGCTCTTTCTTAACCCTGTTCCTTGAGCATGCCAGCCTCTTATACTCACCTCCTTGGCCCCTTGAGGGGGTTGCTCCCCCCCTCTCAGCTGGAACAGGAAGTTGTGTTCCTCCAGGGCACTAAGCGGGCAGGGGAAGCAGCCAGAGGTACCAGGGAGCCGGCAAAAGGAGCCCATGGAGACTTCCCCAGATTGGTGACTAGTTCAGCAGAAAGAGGGACAGAGCTTGATCTTTTCATGCCAGAGCCCTTGACCCTGCCCCCATCCCCACTGTGTGGCTGTGCCCCTCCTCAGAACCTCACCAGACATTGTCCACTAGGAGCACAGAGCCATCGGGCATGACAGGTAGATAACTAGCATTGAAGTTTGGGAGAATACGGATGTCCCAGATGGAAATTTCCTCCTGGGAGGAGCTGTTCAGCACTGTGGGAGGTAACAAGCTCAGCCAAGAGTACCTGGGCCCCTCAAACCGCAGCTTTACCCCTCCAAAATGGACCGATCCCCACCAGCATGCTCAGAGTAACTGACCCCTTACCCCCCCCCCCCCCCCCCCCCCCCCCCCCCGTCATTACCCTTGCTGCTACACAGATCTGCTCACCCTTGAGCACGGTCAAGTGTTTTCCAGCCACAGTGAACTGGCGGCATTTCAGAACTGGAGGGGGCAGCAGAGTCAGCAGGGTGCTCACTGCGGAGAGGGCAGAGGCAAGAACTGACGAGCTGAGCTCAGACCTCACCTCCAACCCACAGTTCTAATCTTCCTGGACTCTCCGCTCAGGCACTTGGCCAGTATCACCCTTCCACTCTGTCCCCCAAATTCCAGACTCTAGCATTTCCTCTCTGCATTCTCCCCACCTTGGGCCTTGAAAGCGCTCTGCTCCCCCCGGAAGGTCTCCCCGGGAGATCGGGTCTGCAGCAAGCGCAAGTAGCCTTGATCTCTGACCTCTGGTGCCTCAACCTCCCGTTTCCACACAGTCACTACAATCTGAGCACAAGGGACACAGGACTGAGGTCAAAGGAAGCGACAGCCAACCCAGCCTTAGAATGGGAGTCTGAATTAGGACAACAGCTCCACCCCTTGCCAATCTTACCTTGGCCTTAGGTGTCCCTGGGGGCAGTCTATCCAGTGAAACGGTGAGTGGGAAGATGACCTCATCTGTGGACACAATTGGTTCCTCCACAGGCAGCTGGGGTTAGTGAAAGGGGTAAGAGGGCGGGAGAGTCAAAGAGGCAGCCTGCGGCGTTCCCTTTAAAATGTGCAATCCGCGGTTCTTCTCCGCCAGGCCTCTGCTCTCCTCCTCCGTCACCTGCCTCTTCCAGGGCCCCCAGCGTCCATCCCCTCCTGTCTCTGGAGCCCAGCAAACCGCCCCTCCGCCCCGTGCCTTGTCACCCCGAGCTCCTCACCGTGGTCGCTCCCCCTGAGGTAGCAGGGCCCGGGCCGTGGGTGAGGAGGGGGCTGCAGCCTCGGAACAACGCCCCACCGCCAGGATCCCCGCCCCCTGGGGGTTCGGGATCCTGGTCTCCGGAGCCACCGCCCCCGGGCGCCCCGCCTCCGGCGCTGACCGAAGCCAGGGCGGCCAGAGCCGTTGCCAGTTCTGCCCAGGCTCCCCGGGAGCCCAAGCCCGCGCCGCCCCCGGCGCCGGGCCCCGCGCCTCCCCGGCAGCGCAGCACCAGCAGGAAGCGGACGGTCTCCCCCAGGTAGAGATGGTTGCGCCGGGGCAGCGACCGGTACCGGCCCGGGTCCCCCGCCAGCTCCGCGCGCGGCGGCAGCGGCACCGCCGGGAAGTACATGGAGTAGTCACACTGGGACTCCATGGGGCGGCGAGGACGGCTTGGGCCGGGCCGGCGGAGGGCGAGGGGACCGCTGGGCTGGGGCTGGGGAGTCCCGACACCCGACCGGGGCTGCGGGCCGGGAGACCAGCCGGGGCCGGGAACCGGGGCGACAAACCCGGTACCGAGACCCCGCAGGGCCGGAACCGGGCTGCTGGGCCGATTGACTGGCGAGAAACCGGAAGCGGAAAAGAAGGGGCGTGGCCTCCGAGGCCCCGGAATTTGTGGGTGACCGGACTGCTGGGGAGAGAGGCGGGGTCCGGCTGGGGTTAGGCTGCAGGAAGGATTCTGGAGAGACTGCGGACAGATTTTAGAGAAGAAGTGCTAAAAGAACCCTCTCCAACTCCATTTCTCCCAGGCCGGTGTTCCATCCTCCTCCCCTTTTCGCTCCACATAAAGCAAGTCAAAGGTTCAAATTATTTATTCATTCAACAAACATTTCACAGTGAAATGAGCATAGTCCAGAACTAAATAATTCATAGAGAAATGGACACATTATTCCAACTTACACGTTCCAAATTTCTTCTGGCTTACTCCGCGATTTGCTCCTCTAGGGGATCTTTGAGAGTGCTAAAGGGAAAGGGGAAGGGGCAAAATGGGCCGGGAGGGGGTACTGCAAGGAGCTGAATGGCTCGAATGCCTTCGCACAGGCTGGAAGACTTGGTCCTCACAGTTGTGCAAAGTTTCATTCAACCTCTAGGGCACAAACATGCTTTCAGAGGAAAGTAGAAATAGCATCTGGCTGCCGCCTGCTCAACCATGTGTGCCCTTGTAGCTTTGTCGCTAGACTTTGTGGTCTGATGTCTAGGGGGAGAGTACCCTTGACGTCTTACGGGGCAAAGAGACTGTTGGGGGAAACTGCTTGGCATCTAGCTTGTCCTTGTACTGTAGCTCAGGGGTAGCCAGGCGCTCACACTCTTCCTGGTCTGCGAGGCTCAGTCCACTCCGAAGTACGTAGCCCAAAACCTTACCTGACCCAAACTGGAAAGGGCGGAACCGTCGGTCAGTGATATATTTGGGGTCTAAAGCCTCACCCCCCACTAGACAATGTTTAGCCAGGGCCTCTCTGCGAGCCCGGAGCTCTGCTACAGCACTCTCCAGGCGGCTCTGGCCGTATTGATTTATCCGTGCCCACAGACTACGGTTGAAGTGAACATAGAGAGCCCAGTCCAAGTGGTTCCAGGCTCGGGCCCGTGCAGTCAGCTGCATGTCTTCAGTGGTCAGTCCGCTGTTGCTGACAGCACTTCGGCCCTGCTCACCTCCAGCCTGGGCATTGTGCATGAAGCCCACCACATCATCTAGACCCCAGCACAGGGCATCTGCCAGTAGAACCAATGATTCATCAAAGTACTCAGCGACCAAGACCAGATCAAAGACAGAGTCCAGCCAGGCCAGACTCCACTGGATGAAGGACGAAGACCCCAAATCTAGAGAGGCAGGGCTGGATGTCTGTCTGTGACCACCAGCAACTGTGGGAGCAGGGTGGAAGAGACCATTGGGATCCAGGGTATGGTGGGCTCGGGGACCAGTGCCAGAAGGCAAAATGTTCAGCTGTGGGAGGTTGGGGTCTCTAGGTGAATGAGGATTTCCTCTTTTGGTCTTCATCTCTGGGGGGAAGGGGAGGCCAAAGTCAAACCAAAGCAAATTGCGTGCGTAGTGGTCCCCACGGGCCCCAGGTCGGTAGAAGGCTCGAGGACTGGCCAGGAAGGCAGCCAAGGATGGTGCCTTGCGGAAGGCCGATGAGGTGGATTTATAGTAGGAGAAAGCAGAGCGGGCCAGAGCTGCTGGGTCTCGAACAATGGAAAAGAAGAAGCTGTCAGAAGGCATGACCTGAAGTACCTGCAGAGGGAAAAAAACAGGTATAGGGAGAAAGAACTGGGCCAGGAAGAAACTAAGAGCAAGCCCATGGCCAGCTCATCCCCTAGACTCCTCATACCTCCTTCTTACAGCTCTGCTAGAAACTCTTGGCTTCCTTCATTAACATCTTGGGCAAGTTATTTATCATCTCTGAGACTCAATTTGCTCATCTGAAAAATGGGGATACCCCTACCTTTCCACTGACTATGGGAGTACACAAGACAAAGAGTATGAAGGAAGCTGGTACATGGGAAGCTCCTCAAGAACATTAATTTCTTTGGGCCTCTCTATGTAGCTTTGGTTGGTAAAATCTCTAAGAATCAAACTTTGCCTTCACTTCTCCAACAAATACCTATTAAGTGCCTACCCTGGGACTCTTGGTCACAGCTCCAAGAAAGGAACTGGTCTCAGGCCTCCTCCAGGTGGGGAGAGGGTGTCACTGGCAGTGAAGAGGAAGGAGAGGGGCCAACCATAAAGCTGTCTCAGGTATAGGCATCAGGTGGACAGGCCAAGCTCAGCATGACCAAAGGACAGAGTACTTCTGAGGCTCCTAGGCATCTTGGAAAGTAAAAGACACCCCTCAACTGGGAACTGGGGAGTTATGGACACTTGGTAGGATGCTACCTGAGGCCTGGGACACATGATTCTAATTCTCAGCAAGAAGGAAGGTGAGGGGCAGCCTGGGTGGCTCAGTGGTTTAGCGCCACCTTCAGCCCAGGGTGTGATCCTGGAGACTCGGGGTCGAGTCCCCACGTCAGGCTCTCTGCATGGAGCCTGCTTCTCCCTCTGCCTGTGTCTCTGCCTCTCTCTCTCTCTCTCTCTCTCTCTCATAAATAAATAAAATCTTAAAAAAAAAAAAAAACGAAGGTGAGGATTGGACTGAGCCACACCCAAGGATGCAGAACTCGGCTCCTGGACTCCTCAAAGGGTTTCTGCCTCTGAATATGGCTTGTCACTGAACCTGATGCCCCGAACATGATGTCCTCCAATCTGCTCTGCTAATGCAGGCATGCCCGCAGAGCAGAGCCTATGAACTGAGTGTCTCTTTGAAGGAAGGGGAGAACAGTGCAGAGAACATCCTATGACATCAGGTGAACCTGGAATAGAATCCCAGTTCAGCCATTTATGAGTTATGTAACTTTAGGCAAGTTATCAAACTTCTCAGAGCCACTGTCCTCCATTTATAAATCTGGGTTACCACTTACCTTGAATGCAGAAGTGCATGGAACACTGTAGTTACTCCGTGAATGATGATGACAATGAAGGTAAAGGTAAAAAAAAAACAGAGAAACCTGCCTGAAAGATCGTTGTCATCACCTCACTCCCAGAAGTGACTCCTCATGAGGTCCTATTCATGACCCTCATCTGCTTTCTCCAGCTCCAGCTTAACAGGAACATTTTTGCCGACCCTCCTGAAACTCTACCACCTACATACAATCCCCCTGTTACACACACAGACACACACATACACACACCACGACCACTGCCGCCACCACATCTTTGCTGATATTCTTACTACAAAGTTGTGTCCACCCTTTCCTTAAAACCCACTTCCCCAGAAAGCCCCATGTCTTTTGGTGAATATTCTCACCACAGCTCTAAATACAAATGCACACATACCAGGAAAGTTGCTTTGACTTGGGAGCAGATGGGCCTGCGTTCAAATCCTAGCTCTGCTCCTTTCTGTTGGGGAGGCCAGTCACTTAGCCTCTCTGAAACTTGACCTCTTCATATGTGTAATGGAGACACTTCTAAGTGCCTTTCTGGCAAGGCGATGGTAAGATTAGTACCCAGGAATCAGTAAGTATTCAGTAAAAGTTCCTTCCCTGTATATTTTCATTTGCACATTGATTTTGTTTGCCCAAGAGCTCTCAGGATCCTGGGTGTGTGGATGAGCACATGAGTGCACACATCTTCCCCTTTAGAACTGGGAAGGAGGGGGTCAGGACCAGGCTAAGGCTTAGTATGTAGACTTGGCATGTAGCTGATTCTCCATCTGGCAGAAGATAGTAAGAAGGCAGTGGCCAAGCAGGGGACCTGGTAGTGTCGTAGAAGGGACCAAGAAGAGCAAGAAGCATGGAGGTGGGGGTTGGGTGGTCAGAGTTGTCAGAGCACTGATACCAGTGGGGTAAATTGGTCAAGGAAAGAGGCTAGAAAGCTCCAGATGGAAGAAGGCAGGACTTTGGCTCCCAGGAACTACTAGGCAAGGGATGGCTGAGGAGAGGGGAACAGGAATCTCTGTGACCCTCATACCCAACTTTTGGATGAAATGGTGCCTGGGAATCCCCAGGCCTGGGGCCTCCTCCCCTGGTGGTCTTGGCCACAAGCCTAAGCCCACATCTCTCCAATCCCACCCACCCTCTCCCACACCTCTCACCTCTTTCAGGTTGAACCTCATGTGATGACAGAGGATGTGGAAGGGGGGCTTGGTACCTCCACCCTGAGGGTGGTAGCCTTTGACCCTAGAGGCCTGGAAAAGCCTTGGGTAGCCGAACTGGTAGCGGGCAGGGAGAGCAAATCGCAGCCCGTGTCGGTCCCCGTAGCGATGAAGTAGATTCAGCACAGAGCTGCTCCCAGATTTATGAGTCTTCAGGAACACAAGTCGCTGCCGGGGTGGGCAGGATGATACAGCCAATCTCAGGGATGGGGCCAAGGGCTGTCGGAGCTGCAGGCCTGGTAGCCTGGGGAGAGATGGGAGAGGAACTTTCCTGTCTCTCACCAGCAGGTGGGTGGGCATCTGGAGCAAGGACAGAGGACATGGAACCTCCTCTGAGTCCCCAAGAGTCACAGACCTAGGTGGCATGGGGAGGAGCTAATGGGGAGCATCTATCAGGCATTGGGACACGATAGGAACTCACCTCTTCTGGAAGGGCCCCCCCCAGAGCTGGAGGGCAAATCCGATGGTCATGAAGACTCCCAGAGCCACCCCCAGGCTCCGAGGTCCCCAGAGGCGCCTGGTCCTGGTAGGAGACAGAGGGCCCATGTGGCACAGGTAAAGGTGACGCTAGCGAAGGGACAGGGCGAGGGCCAGGCACAGAGGCAGACAGCTTGAGATAACCGTGCAGCCGTGGAAGGCGCTGGTTCGAGATCGGGGGGTCATCCCCCAGGCCTGCTCGTAGCCCTGGTTGAGTCTGCCCCCTGAGTTAGCAGATTTTTGCCTCTGTCAGCGTCTAGAAGGGAAATGAGGGGGGAAGGAGGGGAGTCTAAGGAGAGGGTAGAGCCTTCTCTCCTGCTGCTGCAGCTCATTCCAGGAGTGGGAGCCTTTGGGGAGGGGTGTGTGCTCTCCACACCCAGATCTTCCAGGTGGCCCACAACTACTCCTCTGCTTCCCTGGCTCCGACCTTAAGTTTCTACCTGAGCCTCAGGGATTTAGAAGGGGAGGGTAGAAAGGACCAATCTGTTCATGTGCCGGTGAGGTAGACATGGGCGGGCCAGGCTTCCCTGGCTGGCTTCCTAGTGAGCTCCTTTGCCTGTGGCAGATGGGGATGAAGAGTCCCATTCTGAGGCCATGAGGAGCAGGCATAAGGAGGGAACGGGGGACAGTCAGGGCACAGGCTACTGAGCCCAGAGAGGTCAACTATAGAAGCGACTTTGTCATGAGTAGGAGTCAAAATTCAGGCATTTCGTCCCCCTTCCAAAGCGCTCTCAGTGCAGGGCAGACCCCAGTGTGTAAAGAGCTGGGGGACATGTGGGGTTACTTGTGAAGCTCAGCTCCCCAGACACCCCCCCCACACACACACACACACACCCATGCCTGCTTTCCAACTCCCTCTGCACCCAGGGGAGATTGAGAGGGTGGAGCTGGAGAGAGAGAAAACTCTGCGACATAAAGATACCGAAAGATATAAACACGGAGCTTCTGAGTCCTTTCCCAGGCCCTGGCTTCCTAATCAACTGGGAGTCCGGACCCACCCCTTCAGATCACAGCCACAACCCTGGGCCACAGCCCCTCCAACAAGCACTGGCAGCCCCTTTCTGGGACAAGCCAGGAGTAACCCCAGGCAAGGAGAACCCACACTTGCTATCTAGAGACCCGCCCCCTCTGGCATTACCCGCCCCCCCTCAATTCCCTCCCCCAACACAGCCCCCAGGATCCAGCCTGGCACCGGACTCCCTCCTGTACCTAGACTTCTGTTCCTTTCATCCATCCGTTACCCCCATTCCAGCCCTCCTCTATCCCCTCCACCCTGGTGTTGGCTCGGTCTGTCGTCAGCCCTTTGTTGGCCCGCTCCGGGGTTTTCTCTATGAAACCCCCAAGTCTCCTCCCATCAATTCGAGAGTCCCTCCACTGGCCGCGGCCTTGGCGTCACTTGCCCACTCACCAGGCCCCTTGAGGAGCAGCAGGGAAATCGGGGTCTGGCCCGTCAGCCCGCCACAGCCACCGCCCGGCTGCGCGCTGCGCTTAACTTTCCCCATAAACTTGCTCCGCGCCCAGGCTCCTCCCCCTCCCTCCTTTTGTCCCGCCAGTCCCAGCAGCTGCTAGGGCTTTAATCGCGTCTCTGGGTCGCTGCCGGCATCCTTCCTTCTCTGTCAGGGCACCCAGCCCGCTCTTGGAAGACAGCACTTTTACCCTCCTTTCACACTTGGGAATCAATTATACCTTTTCCTCCCAGCTTTGTGCAGAACAGAAGACTCATTCAGGCAACAGAAAGAAAGAAGGAAAGAGAAAATAACGAGTAGAAAGCAGACATTGTCAAGGACATGACAAGGTAGCTCCAGGGTTGACACACAGAGAACAGGGGCCCCCACCCTGATGGCAGGGGACAGCGGTGTGGTAATATTAATGATGCCTCCAGGCTGCACAGTTCTCCCCATTTTACAGATGAAGGGGTTCAGACCAAGAGAATAGACAGCTTGCCCAAATTGAATGACAGGGGCAGGTTCCAGGAGAGGTCAGAAGCCACTGCCAGGGACGTGGCCATGCTCAGGGAAGGATGCTAAAAGTCCAGAGTCACACACAGGGTCCAATAAATTAGCTGTTTATTTGTAGAACAGATACTGAATCCAACACTGAAATATGAAATGTGGAAGTTTGTGAAGGATGTGGATGACAGAGATCATGAGATGAGTCTTTTTTTTTTCTTTTTGGTATTTTAGTTTAAGAAATTGATACTGAGAAAACACAGAAACAGCCCACAGATCCTGACATCCTATTCATATACACCCCAGTCCCCTGCCCTGCACCCCATCAGCACCCAGCTTTATCCCTTTGAGATCAGGTGCCCCATCCCTCCCCACTTCCAACTTCCTTCAAATCCCATCCCCAACTGCAACTCTAAAATTCTTCCCTTTTTCCTTTTTGAGGCTGACAAATGGCCCAACATAGAGGTTGAGGTTGAAAAGTACACCTCCTTCCTAAATAAATAGCCCCAGCCCCTCCTCCCCAGATCGTAAATGAAAAAATAAATATCATGAACACCACCCACCCACCCACCTACCCCCAACCCACCAATGATAATCTGGATTTGGGGCCCCAGCCATTCACCCAAAAAGTCCCTTTCTCTATCTGTCTGCATCCCCCTTTGATTCCTCCCCAGATCCAGCCAAGCGGCAGGGGGTGGACGGGATGGACCATGAACCCTTCTGATGCTAGGGCACCCCTCCCCTGTTATCTTGGTCCAAGCAGGGCCAGGGCTGAGAGGAAGAGAATGAGAATGGGTTGGGTGTGAAAACCAACAGATGTCCCCCCAGTCCTGCTCCTGCCCTGGTTGTGGCGGACAAGGACACCTCCTCCTCTGCCCCCACTAACATCCCTTCGAGGAGGGCGAGGCAGCCGGGCTGGGGGTGCCACAGCTGCTGCCCCAGCCATCCAGTCATCTGCATAGTGCTGTCCCTCTCCAGAACCGCTGGCGTCCTCATCTGCAGGAAGGAGAGGATCAGTAGGGTTGGGAAAGAGAGGCAGTAGGAGTCAGAGAGAGAGATGTAAACAGGGGGGAAGACAATTTGAGATTAAAAACAGACGAGAAGAGAGGGGAGAGAGAGACACAGGTATATAGGTGGAAGCTGGGAGAAGGGAGAAAGTGACAAGAAGGCAAGGAGAGAAATCAGACAGATATAGGAATAAAAGACAAGGGACAATAAGACAGAACAGAAAGATAGGGAGAGAGAATACATGGAAAAAGGCAACAGATGCACACAGAAGCAACAGGTAGAGGGGTGGTGAAAGAGAGACGATGAGAGACAGAGATGGACAAACAGTAGGAGAGAAAAATGAACGTCCCTCTGTGCCTTGCTTCTCCGGTAATCTCTATCTTGGGAGCCAACCCAATGGCCCCCCACTGGGCTTTCCCACTTCCCTCAGGATGGTCACCCTCCCCAACAACCCGTAGCCTTTTTTGTTGGCTCTCAGAGGCTCCCCCCTATTCTGTAAGAGTGGACTCAAGGAGGGAGACCTATCATCGGCCTTCTACCCCTCGCCTTTGAGGTGAGCGTTCAGTTAGCGAGTTTTCAAAGGAGAAGAGAAAGAGAAGAACCGAGGGGAGATGCGAGGGGAGGGGCTCGGAAGGCAGTGGGCGGGGCGGGGCGGGGCGGGCCGCCGAGAGGCGCGAGCGGCGAAGCCCTCGAGGCGCCGGGGCTCTCACCCCAGTCTTCCAGTTCCAGGTCGCGTCCCAGCGCGGCCACCTTCATCCTGGTCGTGGCCGCCCGGAGCTGCAGCCGCCGCCTCCGCGTCTGGAGGTCGGAGCCCGAGTCTTCCTTCTCCATCTCTGGGTTGTCGAGCTGCTCGGTCGGGGAGATCCCGACCACGGGCGACAAGTACCTGCGGGCAGAGCAGCCCCGAAGGCTCCCGCCCGGCCCGGCCGACCCGCAGTCGCCCCCGGCCCGCCCGCCGACGCCCGGTCTCACCGGCCCCGCCCAGCTCCGGTCCAGCAGGGTGCCGCCTCCTGAGAGATGTCCGCCGCCATGCGGGGGTCCCCGCACACCGTCGTGGGCAGCCCGGCCCAGAAGCCCCTCGCCCGGCCTAGCCGCTCGCGGAGCTCCCACACCTGGGCGAGCAGAGAGCGCGGCTGGGCTGGAGCACGCGCCCCCCACTTGCCGTCCCCCAGGTCCCCCCGCCGCCGCCTCCCGCCACGCACTCACCAGGCGGTTCATGCTGGTGCTCGCTGTGGTGGTGGGCCTCTCCTCCTCCGCCCCCGCCCCCGCCCCCGCCCCCGCCCCCGCCGGTGCAGCCGCCGCCGCTGCCCCCGCAGCAGCCGGCGGGGTCCAGAAGCGGCCCACCTCTTCCTGCGGGGGTGGGGCTCGGCGGGTCCGGGCCAGTATCCGTTCGGGGTTCCCACATTGTTGAAACACCTAAGGCACAAGGAAGAGGAACCCCCCCACCCACCGCCAAGTCATCCGGCGGTGAGAGCCACAGTGTCCCCACTCCCAACATGCCGGTCTCCCTGACACCCCAATCTGTCTCCCCACTTCAGGCCCTTACCTCCACTCATCTCTCTGGTATTCCATCTGATACCCCCACACTGTCTTCCCCCCTCCTCAGGCTGACATTCCCACTCTTCTCATGGCCCCCATACCTGGGCTGACACTGCCACACTATTGTCCTGCAGATACATCAAAGCTTCCGAGATCTTCAGCCCAATGGATCGGGCTGCCAGCTCAAAAGAAAAAGAACCCTGGAGCTTCTCAGCCAGTAACAGGAGAGCATCTTGAAGAAGAGGAAGAAAGAGAAAGTGGGTCATGAGGAAACTATCATATTCCCACAAATCCCAACCTGGGTCTTGGAGAGAAGGAACAAGGTGTTGGATAGGGAAACCTCACATGAGAACAGTCTCTCAACTCAACAAGGTTTACAACTCTCCACAGTCCACCCCAAGGCATCCCAAACACAAACAGCCCTCTCAAGCCCTCCTGAATCCCCTCACCTAAATAGGCCTCCCAGTCAGGGTCCAGTCCCTGGTTTCGGAGACAGCCATTGGCCACATTGAAGCAGAAGCCCCGGCAGGGTGGCAGTGAGGGGACGCCCCGACAAAGGGGACAGCCAGTCAGACGCATCACAGCCCGCTTGCAACCTTCAGACATTGGCACCTGGGGGCAGATACCAGGACTGTGTTATTCGCAAACAAAGTGACTGCACTCAACCAAACTTGGTGCTGGACAGAGAGAAATCAAACATCCCCCCCTCCCCCGCCCCCAGGCTCTCTGTGGAGAGCTGGATGTGATTGTGTAGAGTTGGTGACCCCATGTGGCAACAGGTAAGACCTCAAGACAGTCACACGTCTGATAAGGAAGTTTCTTAGGGGCCAGGCTACAGATACCATCTTTTGGGGGAGAGGGAGGGATGGAATTAGAGAGGCAGTGGGAGGAGAGGTCTGAGAAAAGGTTGAGAAGAGTGAGCCCATTGTGGCTGAGAAGAGAGGAGACTGGGGATGCAGGATGTAAGGCTGAGAGGTCAGGGAGAAAATGGGTGGTGAAAAGAGGGATTTAAAGGCCAAGGCAGGGGCAGCTGGGTGGCTCAGCTAGTTAAGCTTCTGCTTTTGGCTCAGATCATGATCCCAGGGTCCTGGGATTGAGCCCTGGGTAGGGCTCCCTTCTCTGCAGGGAGCCTGCCTCTCCCTCTCCCTCTGCCCCTCCCCCTGCCTCTCCCTTTCTTTCTCAAAAAAATAAATAAAATCTTAAAAAAATAAATAAATAAAGGCCAAAGCAGGAATCTGGCCTTCAGTACCAGGAAGGCGGAGTTATTAAGGAGTCCCGTGGGACATGGGGTGGGGGAATAGTACTTCAATTTCAGGCTGCTCTGGAGATGAGCAGGCAACCAGAGGCTGGCAGGGGTGGGGAGGGCTGGGAAGGGGGTTGTCTCAGAGGGCAGAAAAGGGTTACAGAATGGCACAAGGTCATGGGTCATGGCTCAAGGGCCCCTCCTTCCTGCTTTATCCTGGTTACTGGTGTATCCAGGACTGACACGGAAAGGCCTCAGACCTCTCCAGCTGGCACTTGACTCTTCCTCATAGGGCCTCTCTTCTACCTCTCCCTCCCTGGGCCCTGCCCACACTCAGGCCCCTTCTAACCTTAAGTGCTTCGCTGACCACATCTCTTCCGGTCTCCAGGCCCTGGATAAAGGCCCGGGCGGCCACCAGGGCCCGGGTTATCTGGGATAGAGGAGAGAAGGTGAGAGAAACCACAGGGTCAGTCATGGTTCAGTCAAGACTGGAGCCAAGAGACTATACCAAGGGCATAAGCAGCGGGGATTAGGTTTGTGGAGTTAATGGCAGCATTGTTAGGAGTGCCAGGTGGTACAGGGAAGCAGGTTCAAAAGGCTCAAAGGAATTATAGTCCAGAAGGATAAAGGGGAACTGGGTTTGGGAAGAAACAGAGCAATTGTGATTTATAGGGCTGAGGGCTGAGTGATAGAGGGACGGTGTATCCAAATAAGCAATGAACTGGAAGCCAAAGGTGTATCTCACACCAGAGATACACCCTGCCCATCATCTTACACCAGAGATACACCTCTACCACTTACTGGCTATAAGACCTTAACTTCTGGGAGGCTCAGCTTTCTTATCCATAGAATAGGGATACTACCATCTCCCTTGAAGAATTATGATAATTAAATGAGATACCATAAATGAAAGTCTGTCTCATTAGGCGCCTAATTCATGGTTAGTTGAACCAGAGGAAATCAAGATATTTGGATTGGGGAGCAGTTGGCAGAAAGGTGGCTGGGGCCAAGAACAGGTGAGTGGGTCAGGGACTTGTGTGAAACTAGGGCACAGAATGAGAGTGAAAGGGTACCCAATTAAAGGAGATCAAAGAACACTGGGTTAGGAGGAGGGGACTGGGGCTCAAGATAGGGGTCATCAGGTCAGAGATGGCTGTCATGCAGGATGGGGGAGATCACCAGGTCAGGGGTGACTGGGACATGGGGGTGTTCACTGAGTTGGGGGTGAGTGGCGCACAGCTCAGAAGTCACCAGGTCAGAGGTGGCTGAAGCTCAGTCTTTGGGGCCTCTCACCTGCAGGTAGAGGCGGCGGGGTATGTCCCCAAAAGGCTTCAGAGAGTCATCAGCAGAGGAGGCGAGGCGAGTGAGGCAAAACAGGTAGTCAGGGGAGAAGATGTACTGTGGATGCAGCAGGGGGAACAATCTCTCCAGGAGCTGTGCCCAGAAATCCACCAAAGCGTCATCTAACCCCTCACCGGACCTCTCATAGTAGTCCCGCAGCCGAGAGAACAGGCCACTGAATACGGGGGCGTGCTGAGAATACAGGTGGCCGAAGGAGCGATGGAAGAGCAGGGCCAGAGAGTGCTCAGATGACAAGAGCATCTCCCGAAAAATCTCTGTGGCAAATGTGGAGAAAGGGGTGTGAGATGGGATGAGGCCAGGGAAGGATGGAAAATTGAAAGGGCAGGGGCAGGAAGAGCCAGGAAGGGAAGACTGGAAAAAAGACAAGTGAGTTAGAGCCTCAGGAACTCTTAGAGACCTGGGAAGACTGAGGGAAGGGCGGGGGGGGGGGGGGGGGCACTGATCCTGGAGAGAGCCTGGGGGTGAGAGTGAAGGGGGGCTAAGCCAGGGTTAGGATGCCACAGGGATGGATTAGAGGGTGGAGACAGGATGTTTACTGGGGTCATGAGTGCAGAGAGGAGGTGTGAGGTGTCAAACCAGGTTTAGAGACCCTAAGTCCTCACCATCAAATTTTCTGTGCCGGGAGGCCAGTGTGTGAACCAGGAATGAGCCGTTCTCTTCCACCAGGCCTCGGAAGGTGGCCTCAGTGTCCCAAGTCAGCCTCTGCTCTATCTCACTGGAACAGCAGGTGTACTCCTGGGGGCAGATCCGGAGGTGTTCACCTGCACAGAGGAGACATAGAGCAATGGGGGTGGTGGGAGTGCTTTCATGAAATCCCTTCCCTCTTCTGTCTGTAAGGGGGGGGGGCTACCCTTTCTCTTCTACCTGTCTGGTCTCTTTTCTATTGTCTCTGCCTCATCCCCACCTGACTCTATCCCCTCCTTATTGTCCCCTCACCCATCTCAAGTCCACTGCCATTAGCCATGGGATCAAATAGTAATGGGCCAAATTAGTGATCAGTGTCCTCAGGTCACCCTCCCCAATATTGCACACTCCAGGCCGCTAAGGACTCACAGGACAGCGTCTATGAGAAGAATGGGGATTGGAGGGGTGGGGTTACTAGGTAAGCAAGAAAGTATTATCATTGAAGGGGCTCTTAGAAATAGCGAGGGGGACAGATTGAGCTATGAAGAAAGAAACACGGGGCGGGGGGTGCTAATTACTAAAAAGGGATTCCTAGGGTGGGGGTGGAGTAAGAAACCTATTATGTGAACAGGAGGGTTATCGTGATCCTGGTAAGTTCAGAAGAAACACTACTCTCATGACTATGGCATGAAAAGATTATGATAACGGTCATTCTGAAAAGGAGGAGAGTTATTGTGAACTGGGGAGGAGCCGCCCCCGCCCCCTCCCGCTCCCCCAATTCTCTAGTCTTGCTCTTTCTCCTCACCTGAAATCAGGGCGGGAGGGAGTAGGCTTAAGCTATATCCCCGGGCCCCCAGCACCTGCCGGGTCTCAATGCAACTCCGGGTGACCTTTGCCTCGCTCCCAAGTCCAGGACCAGGACCGGGACACAGAGACAGCAGCAGAAGCAGAAGAGATCGCAGAGCGGACATAGCTGCTGCCGACCTGGTTCAGCAAAGTGTGTCCCAAGAAGGAGAGAACAGCCCGAACTCGGGAATCCGGTTCTCTGCCGACGCACCGGTCCGCCGGCCAGAGAAAGAGCGCGACCTCGGAAAACTGAATCCCGAGCACGATAGCTGGACCAAGCGGCATCTGCGGAGACAATGGGAGCGGGGAGCCGGACAGGGGGCGGGGTCCGAGGCAAGGCCCCGCCAATGATGGTAAAGAGCGGGCCTCAGGGGCGGGGCCGAGGGAGAAATTAAGCCAATGTAGTGGGGAAGCTCGGCAGGGGGGCGGTACTCCGCGGAACTAAGGAGGCTGGTGGGGGAGGGGCGTAGCCTTTCTTGGGGGCGTGGCTATCTGACTCGAAAGGCGGGGCCTTGGTGGAACTCAGCCTATAGCAGTTGAGAAACCAGACTGAAGGGGCTACAACTACCCAAATACGAAGCCCGGCCAATGGAGGGAGAAATTGGGGGCAGAGGGGGCGGGACCGGGGTGGAGCAGGGCTAAAGCAGGTGGTTTCCGCGCCCGAGCCCATGTGACGGGGCGGCCCGCCGAAGAGGCTGCGCGCACGAGGCTGCTGGAGTAGCGTGACTGGAACGTGGCGAACACGAGCTTGTGCACGCTCAAGCCTCGCGACAATTACCAGCAGTGGGACGAGCCGTTGAGCTCGCGCCTGCGCACACGTGCCTCGTGCCTTCCCGCGTTTTTCTAGATTCCTCCACCCCCCCTTCTCCCCTTCCCTCGGAAGAGAAGCCGCTGGCGCCTGTCGTGGAGGTGGGGTGACGGGACAACCCCGAAGGACCCGAAGCAGCGCTCTTTCCTCATCGCTGCCCATCCAGACGTCGCCCTTCTGGGCTCAGTGAGACTCCTCTTGGACCCAAGAATAGGCCCTCTCCCCGCCCTCCCAGCCCTGAGGAGAGGAACTGCCCTCTTCCATGCCTCAGTGGCTTTCTTCCCAGAGGCCAGGAACCCTTAGCCCCAGCCCTTAAGAGACTGATAGCCACTGTTTTGAATGGTTAGGAAGCCCCTCAGCCCACTTACCGCAGGATGGGTCTGAGAATGCGATTGCCTTTACTCATTCAGCGTTTCTAGCCCTGTTCTAATGGCGGCCGCGCCCCAGATCGTTAAGCGCTTTCCATACCATTCCATGTGGAATCAGGCGCCAGCCTGAAAATGAAAGATGGAGTCCTTTTTGTCTTTTGGGTTTTTATTTGTAGCGCGCAGGCAGGAGCTGGCAGTCGACACTTGGACGCCTGCAGAGAGGGATGTCTGCAGAGAGCGACTCCCAACCAGCGTCCGTGGGTCTGTGGTGTCTCTGAACCCCTGATGCCTTAGGGCAAGACTCTTGCCATTTTTTTGTGCGCCCGCACCCCAACCCCGAGTGGCAGAGCAGTCCCCTTGGAGGGAAAGGGGATGGTTGTGGCCGAGGCTGGAGACGTGGTGGCCTAGAGGCCCTCTCCTCTCTCTCCTGCAGCTAGACCAGCATGCCTACGCTGCGGTCCTCCTCCTCCCCAAGCAGGGTGTCCTCCCCGCTGCGGAGAACAGCAGGAGGTGGTCAGAGGGGCTTTTCTGCGTCCTCCAGTTCATCCGTCAGTGTGCCCTATGGTGACAGGGACTCAGACCAGGCGTCACAGGGGTGAGTGGAGTTGGTGAGAACTTGTTGCATTGCGCGACTTTCTCCAGTGCGGGCAGCTTTCCCCTCTGTATGCCTTTGACTCTGGAAATATAAGAGAAGCTTACTGGTTCAGAATAGTGATCCTCTCCAGCTCTACTGGCTGTTTTTTTTTTTTTTGTTTGTTTTTTCTTTTTCCTACCTTGTATGTTGTAGGCAGCAAAAATAATATATCTTTTTCTAAACCTACCATCCAGCTCTTTTAGACCTTTCTTGAATACATTTGTATATTCAACATGTACAGCCTCTGTCCAGAGCCAGGAGGTGGAGGAGGACAAGTAAAGGGTTCTTTATTTGTTTCCTAACAAGTAGTATATACTTGTTAGTTGGTGTGTCATGTTCATTTGGGGAGTTTTATAAACAGATTGGTCTGTCCTTATCTATGAGCTTACTTTGTGAAGGTTTTAGTAATATATATATTTTTTTATCTTTCCAGGAAAAAAAATAACCTCATACAAGATCTGATTTATCTCCTGGTTAATTTTTTTTTAATTTTTATTTAT
This sequence comes from Canis lupus dingo, assembly GCF_003254725.2. NCBI lineage: Eukaryota > Metazoa > Chordata > Mammalia > Carnivora > Canidae > Canis > Canis lupus. The sequence goes on along the minus strand of NC_064248.1, from coordinate 9,123,025 downwards.
TTATGATAGTCACACACAGAGAGAGAGAGAGAGGCAGAGACACAGGCAGAGGGAGAAGCAGGCTCCATGCACCGGGAGCCCGACGTGGGATTCGATCCCAGGTCTCCAGGATCGCACCCTGGGCCAAAGGCAGGCGCCAAACCGCTGCGCCACCCAGGGATCCCTCTCCTGGTTATTTTTTAATTGGCTTCCTCTGACATATCTATCAGTGCTACTACTGGGGGCCATATTATATCTATGTTATAAACTTAACTCTAAATAATACTTGTGAACTTGTTTCAAGAGGCGAAATTTAACTATAGGCACATATTAATCTCCAGTTTAGGCATGAATAATGACTTCCTGAGCCATGCTGATTTTTCTCTCTCCCTGCTTAAGCGAATATATATATATATATTTTTTTATTCAGAGAGAATGTTCGGAAAGGGTTGTCCTTTCCCCCACCTCAGTTTTTCATTTTTAATCTTCATTGCTTTTTTCAAGTTAGTTTTCTTCTAAGATTTTGTATCCATTCTGTTAACAGTAAACAAATTTCTTTAGAAAAATCTCAATATATTTTTCCCATGGAAAGGGGGCTATAGTTACAAAGAAATTATGATTCATTTGCCCTTTTATATGGAGGGACTGGGATTTTGTATCTAAAAAGAACCATACTCCCTCATAGGGATAGTGATTCTTTATCAGCTGATGAAGGCAGTGACTTTGAAGAGCACCTGAGGCGCAACGTGAAGAAGAGAGCAGCAAAACGACCACTCAAAACAACCCCAGTGAGTCATTTGGTTTTGTTTTGGTTTTGAACCTGGTCTGGGAAGCATCAAAAGAAAACCTAGAAAAGGCTCAGGTGATAAGTTTGATGAAAGGACAAATTTTTATTAAAAAGTGTTAAGGGACACAAGTATGAAGAAGGTAAATTTTGAAGAGAAAAGAATAAAAGAACAGCATTAGGGATATAGAGGAACAGGAATGGGCCTGAGGGGATTTTTAAAAGGAGAACAATAATAAAGTTGACAATGTAAGAATTAGTTATTTCAGATCTCAGTAACTCAGATTCTGCTGTGAAATTGGCGGTTTAAGCCTACTTGTGTGACAGTTATGAGAGCAAGTGTTAATATCACTTTGCCTAAAAATATTCCTTTATTCTTACTAGGTGGCAAAACATCCAAAGAAGGGGTCCCAAATGGTATGTGGTCATGGCCAGAAAGACTCAGAGCCACCAGCCATTGATCTCTTTGATGCTGTGAAAGCTGCCAAAAGTGACATGCAGGTAAAACATTGTCTCACCCTCTGTTTCTTGATACCATCTTACCATCTTGTAGGGTAGAAAGATAAGGGCAAATGTTTACAAAACTGATCTAATGTGGACAATTAAGGAGTATAACATCTATCAGGAGACAGAGCTAAGACCATGGAATGAATCCTTGGAATGTCATAAGGGAGACCTTGGGTGTGAGAGAATGCTTCTTTCCTAAAAGTATCACAGAACAGGATAGAAATCGAGACAGGAGGCAAGCAGTGGCATTGGATAATCTAGAGAGAAATCATGGATATGGGTGGCAGCTTGTTCACTCTTGTCATGTTTTAGCTCCACGTTAACAGTTACATCTAATTCTTCTTTCCCTCCCTGAATTTTTTTCCATAATTGTTTTGTAATTCTGATACCATCTAAAAGTGTAGAAAGCTCATATATAGTTTTAAAGAAAATTTGATCACTCGGATCGCTAATCTCAGCTCAAGAAATGAAACATTAATAGTGTCATAGTATATCTTTTCTCCATCTGGCCCACACAGTCCCCTCACCACCCAGAAATAACTTCTAGAGTTAATTTTCTGTTAATCATTCCACTGTCTTTCATTATATTTTTTGTCACCAGTGAATGAGTTCTTTAAATAAATGAACCATTTTTGTGTAGTCTTCTGTGACTTATTTTGATTGTTTGAGATTTAGTCATATTGTGTACTGTAGATTTTTATAGTTTCTGGAACAGTCTATGTTTTCATACATAAGGAATTTTCTATATATGTTTTTTCATTATTGATTTCTAACTTTATTGCATTGTAGTCAGAAAATGTCTTTGAAACTTATGGAGACTAGCTTTATGATTTTGCATTTACTTCATTTCCAAAGCTATTTCACAGTGAAATGATACTTCTTTGATATTTCTACTAGGTTTTCAGGTTTTTGTTTGGTGTTGGTCTGGTATGTCAATTACAGAGAGATGTATTAAAATCCACAAAGATGATCTTTTTAGTTACTACTTTTGTATTCACATCTATCTTTGTCTTAAATATTTTGAGTGTTTGTTGCCTAGTAAATTGAACCTTTGTTATGTATTGTCACTTTTTATATTTTAAGACAAAAATTGTTTTTTATAAATATAATCCACATTAGCTTATTTTTATTAGTATTTGCTTAATATCTTTTTCTATACTTTTTTCCCTAAGACTTTATATTTAAGGACCCTCTCCACCCAACTTGGGGCTCAGATTCACAACCCTGAGATTAAGAGTCACATGCTTTACTGACTGAGCCAGCCAGGCACTCTTCTTTTTACCTTTTTGTCTCCAGTCTTTCTATGTATGTTTGGAGTCTGTCTTCTGCATATAGCATATATCTAAATTATGTTCTTTTATCCGTTTTGTTAATCTCTCTTTTAACAAGAGAGTTTGATTGATTTACATGTATTGTCACTATTGGTACATATGAATTTATTTCTATCATTTTATGTACTTTTGCTTTATTTTACCTTTTCTGTTTCTTCTTTCTTTGCTTGCTTTTGGTTTTTGTCTTCTATAAGGACCTAAGCACACTTTAATTCTAATTGCCCCTGCAAGTTTTCACGCTGTCTTGTAGTGTTTTATTTATGTCTATTTTCCTTTTTCCAACAAATTAGACATTACTGTTTATACAGTATTTGTATTTACATTTTTATCATTTTGCTTATCATTGTTTCTCACATCTTTAATACAAATTCACTCTCTTGCTGTTCAAGTTTATCCTTTAAATTTTCCTTTAGGTAGTTTACTAGCAAACTCTTTTTTTTTTCTTGTATGAAATGTCTTTTATTCCTGTTCTTGAAAGGTTATTTGCTGGGTATAGAATCCTAAGATGAAAATTTTCTGTCTTTTCACATTGAAAAGATTATTCCACTGCCTTCTGACTTCATTTGTTGCTGCTGAAGGCCAGCTGCCATCTAAGTTAGCGCTGTCTAGTACAACATGTTGTAATGATGGAAATGTTATGTATCATCATTAATATAGTATCCACTAGCCACATGTGGCTCTTGAGTACTTACAAGTGTGACTGATGTGACTGAGGAACTGGATTCTTAAATTTTTATTTGGTTTAGTTTTAAGACCCATATATGGCTAGGGGCTCTGATGTATTTGTGCAGATCTTTTTTTTTTTTTTTAAGATTGTATTTATTATTCATGAGAGAGACACAGAGAGAGAGGCAGAGACATAGGCAGAGGGAGAAGCAGGCTCCATGCAGGGAGCCCAATGTGGGACTCCATCCTGGGACTCCAGGATCACACCCTGAGCTGAAGGCAGATGCTTAACTGCTGAGCCACCCAGGCACCCCTATTTGTCAGATCTAATTTGTAAATGGCTTTGTTTGTAAGTGCCATGACATGTAAATACTTTTTAAGTGATCTCTTTTTGCCTTAACTGTTTTTGAGAGTTATTTTTTTGTGTTCTGATGTTTTACAGAGTGCTTAAAGATGTAAATTTCCTTTTTATGTGTCATATTTGAAATCTTTTGGCTTCTAGGTTCTGAAGATATCTTTCAACAACTGTGGAAAATTCTCTTCAGATACTGTCCCTTTATCATTCCATTATCTACTTCGGCAATTCAATTAGACATCAATTAGAACTTCTCCCTCTATTCTCCTTGTCTCTTAGTAGCTCTATCAGTATTTCAGTTAGTGTCTCCAGGCTGAATTTTGGGAGTCATCCTTGTGCAAGGGCCATACTAATTTTCTGTATCGTTCCAATTTTAGTATATGTGCTCCGAAGTGAGCACCCAGGCTGAATTTTGGATAATTTCTTTCATTTAATCTTCCAGTTCATTCATCTTTTGTTTTGCTGTGTCCAATTTGCTTTTAATCCATTTGTTGAAGTTTGAATTTTATTGTATTTTTCACTTCTATAGATCTTTCTTTCTTTCTCTTTTTCTTTTTAAAGATTTTCTTTATTCATGAGAGACACACAGAGAGAGAGAGACATAAGCGGAGGAAGAAGCAGGCTTCTTGCAGGGAGCCTGATGCAGGACTTGATCCCAGGACCCTGAGATCATGCCCTGAGCCAAAGGCAGACAGTCAACTACTGAGCCACCCAGGCATCCCTTTTTGCCCTTTTTCAAAAATGATTGTCCTTTGCTTCTACTTTAAAGCTTCAATCTCTTTATTCATAGCATGATTTATAATCTGTAATAACTTTAATGTTTGAAGTCTGAATATAATTCCGCTGTTTTTTCCTGCCAGTTCTTATTTTCAGTGCCTTATTTCTTTACTAAGTTTCACGAGGAACTGCTCATTTTTCTAGGAGCTCTATCTGTTAGAATTCTTTGGGCCCCGGGTTACAGGTAGGTTTTTAAGAGAGGAATCTGCACTTGCTTCTGGTAGTTAATTGGGGACATTCCAGGTTCATTTTGAATTAAATTCTCTGATTGACAGTATTCTGATCGTACAGGTCATGTAGATCTGGACTGCAAATCCAGGACCTGAGACCTGACTTATGGTTATGAATTCTCAAGGGAGAATTCTTTTGTTCCCCTCCACCCCCACACTAGTCCTAACAAGCTGGTTTTGTTGCTTGTTGCCTTCTGGCTTGACTATAGGTTCATTTCTCATTCCTGCTTTCATGATGTGACTTTTTGCAGTACCTAGCTTTATTGCAGAAACCTCCTTTTAGATCTCTCTTCTTGGAAAACCCAGAGGCTCTATATCCTATGCTCTACATTCCATGCAGCCGTCTGGACAGAGTCAGGATTCCCAGTGTTTAATAGAACTCTTAGGGCAAAAATCAGCTTTCTTATCTCCCAGGATTGATACCTTCACTTCATTTTTGGTCTACATGGAGTTCTACATTTTCATTCTGGTTCAGCAATACATTTTAAAAGATGTTTTTAATATTTTAATCAGAAGTTTTGCTGTTTCAGTTGGGATAATCATATAGGATTTCCTGTCTGTCGTATTGCCAGAAACAGAAATCATCCATCTTATTTTCCTAGTCTTTGGTGGATGAGTGGCTGGATAGCTACAAGCAAGACCAGGATGCAGGATTTCTGGAGCTTATTAACTTTTTCATCCGATCTTGTGGGTGTAAAGGTGAGGAAACTCCTATCCCTTTGTAATCCTTAACTCTCTGTACCTATGTCATGAAACTTTTGCTACATTTAAATGAGTGGGACTAAGTATTTCCTAAATAAAGAGAGAAGGTAAAGCATGAGAAAAGTTTCACTGATTTGAATACATTGTAGATTGGTAAATAGGGAAGTGATTAGTAAGGGAACTATGTTGATTTGGAGCTAAGACCCTTTGGGGAAAAATAACTAATCACACTAATGTGATGAAGATGATATTCACAAATTTGAAAGTAGACTATTAGACACCTTTTAGTCTTTCTTTCTCTAGATGAAATAATCATTTATCTTTATTTCTCAGCCACTTCCTTCCATATTTTTCCACTGAAGCTGTGGGCCCTCCACATCCTCAGAGGTCATGACCTAATTTATTGGGGCAAGATAATCCTAGGCAAGCAGTATTACAGGAATCCAGAACTGGTGTAGTTTTATTGCTTTATTTTTTGTTGGAATTTTTTTTAAGTAGGCTCCGTGCTCAGTGTGGGGCTTGAACTCACTAGCTTAAGATCAAGAGTCATGTGCTTTACCGACTGAGCCAACCAGATGCCCATTTGGGTTTTTTTAACCATTGTTTTCTATTGCTTTCCATTTCTTGATTCCTTTGGGTTCTCTAGAGAGGTTGCTTTATAATAGATACACAGATTATAGCAGATTTAGGACTAGGATTCAGGTCTTCTGATTCCCCACCTACGCTCTTTTCAGTATATTCCCCTAGCTCATCTTCAGGTATATGTGTAAATGGTCAGTGTCTTGTTATCTTTCTCTTAAGTATCTCATCTCCTCCATTCCTCAGGCATTGTGACACCTGAGATGTTCAAGAAGATGTCCAATTCAGAGATCATCCGGCACCTAACAGAACAATTTAATGAGGTGGAGGAAGACAATCAGGATCCTCTTGCCACTCTTATTTCAAAATACAAGGCCCATTATCCCCCTTTTTCTGATTCTGGGAAATAGGATAGCTTTTGGAAGGAGTTAAGTTTCTTGTGGGAAAAAGGGACCTGTAGGTGTTATCTCAATATGCTTCTAGAGTTGAATACAGCAGGGAATGAGGTATAGCAAAGATACATCTTTACTGTACTATTGGGTTTTGACATACAGAGTCCCTACAGCTTCATTGACGTGGTAACACTTTTCTCATCTTTTTCATAAACCCTTCTGTAGGACTCAGGAGACTATCCCCTGACAGCACCAGGTCCATCCTGGAAGAAGTTCCAGGGAAGCTTCTGTGAGTTTGTGAAGACCTTGGTCTATCAGTGCCAGTATAGCCTTCTCTATGATGGCTTCCCCATGGACAACCTCATCTCCCTGCTCACTGGCCTCTCGGACTCCCAGGTCCGGGCCTTCCGTCACACCAGCACCCTAGCGGGTGAGCACTCATTTGAGTCTCTAAGTGTTCTCTGGGGGATTTCCTCTGTTCTTTGGTCCCAATCTTTTTTTTTTTTTTTTTCCCTCTGTCTTAGCCCTTTACTTCAAGGCCAGGTTTCTCTTACCTTGAACTTGCAATCAAGTTTCTCACTAGTAGTATGGTATTTAAAAAAAAAAAAAAGTGGGTTACAATGACAATTAACAGCTTTAACTTGTTTCCCATAGCTCATCTGGGAATATGCTGAGGATTAAATGAAGCCCAAAAGAGGGAGAAAAAATGTCCGTTCAGGACAGTAGGTCTTCGGATTTTAGGGTTACTCTGCTCTAGCTTTTCATTTTTTACTGCTCTTTTCTTTTTCTTTTCCTTCCTTTTCTGTTTTTGGTGGCAGTGGTGGTAGCAGTCATAGTATGTTTTCCCCAACTGCCTCATTCCCTGCTTCTTCCTCCTCTTCCCACTGGAACCACAAGAAGGTTTTTTTCTTTCTTTTTGAACCTATCCTCCCTCTTCCAACCTAAGTAATAATTTCCATTTCTTATTTTTTCTGGCTCAAAGCCATGAAGCTGATGACCTCCCTGGTAAGAGTTGCCCTCCAGCTGAGTCTGCACAAAGACAATAATCAGCGACAGTATGAGGCTGAACGAAATAAGGGGCCAGGACAGAGAGCACCTGAGAGGCTAGAGAGCCTGTTGGAGAAGCGCAAAGAAGTAAGAAATGTTTCCTGCCTCTTCTCTCCCTCTCTCCCAGTTGCCATCCAGTGCTGCTGCCTTGAGGGCCTGAGGACTTCTCTTTGCTAAGACACAGGCCCCTATGCAACGTTTTCAGGTCATGAAAAGTGGGGTCTGATGGTCTTAATAGAGCCATAATGTTAGATGTCACTGACGCTTGTTTCTGGAATGTATGCTCATTGAATTATTTCTAATTTAGAATAAACTTTAGAGTTCCTCATAATTCCACTTTTGCTTAGTCTCCATGCCTATGTTCATTATCAAAAATGTGTTTAAGTGTTGTGCTTGCATCTTGTGCAAGGAGTTAACTTTTTATTTTCTGGTCAAGTATACAGTCTGCAGGTCATCACAGGAGTACTAATGGCCAGCCACTGACAAGGGAGGCCAACTGTTCAAGGACTGGAAAGCAATAGGCCTTTCACTCATTCCTGGGTTTCAATTCTGTTCCAATTACCTACTAGTTCCGTGGCCTTATGTAACCTCTAAGCTTCCATTTCCTTTTCTGTAAAAAGGGAATAATTCTACCTTTTTATGAAGATTAAATGAGATGGTGAGTGAATTGCCTAGTCTGGCACATTGTAGGTGCTTGCTTTATCCTTTCAAACTTAAAGACCACTGGAGGATGTAAGCTCTAACAAAATCTTTTACACTGATTAAACCTTCAAACAGTTATGTATGTCATGCGACCCTGATTTTCCCCCTACCCTCCTATACTGTCTGAGACTCCCCCAGCATGAGGTTGGCAGGACTCCCCATGTCTTAACTGCACTGTTTTCCCATCCCTCACCAAGGTCTCTTCCAAAATAAGCCTTTCTTAACTCTCATTGTTTTCAATGTCAGTATGATCTTAAACCTTATATATGTTAGGTCTTAAATGGTGTCTACCACATGAATCTCTTTTGACTTGTCTAGGTTCTTCAGTTATTATTTGTCTTTTGGCTTTTAATTTATCTTATTTTATTTTTTAAGATTTTATTTATTCATGAGAGACACAGAGAGGCAGAGACATGAGACACAGGCAGAGAGAGAAGCAGGCTCCATGCAGGGAGCCTGATGTGGGACTCGATCCCGGAACTCCAGGATCCCTTGGCCCTGGGCCAAAGGGAGGCACTCAACCACTGAGCCACCCAGGCATCCCTGTTTTTTGGCTTTTAATCTCTTCCTCCCTACTGTTTTCTTATAAATGTGTGTAGATCTTTGATCTTCCTTTTACTCTTCTTCTCTGTGAACTACTCCATCTCTGTCCTTCCTCTTAGTATTTCTTAATATCCAACTGAATTCTTTTTTTGCTACCTAGCTTCTATATCCCCATTTTTCTTTGAAATTATTCTCTCCAAACCAGTGACTTCCTAATCCATATGGTCAGTGGTCTTTTCTCAATCTCCTTTATCCAAACTTCTGTAGAATTTGGTGGTAGTGGCATACTTTTCTCCTTTTCTCCATCCCTTTTTTCCTTCATTTTAAAAAACATTTATTTGAGAGAGCATGCATGTGTGAGTGGCAGGGAAGGGCAGAAGGAGGGGGTAGGAGGAGAGAGAGGGAGAATCCTCCAGCAGACTCCTTGCTGAGCACAGAGCCCAACACAGGACTCTATCCCAGGATCCTGAGATCTTGATCTGAGTAAATCAAGAGCTAGCCGATTAACCAATTGAGCCATCTAAGTGCCCCTTCCTTTTCAATATGAAATTTTCTAAATGTTGTGAGAAGTAGAGACACTGGTAGAGTGAACACTGTATACAAATTATTTAGATTTAACAACTAATATTTCACTATATTGCCTCATCCAGTTTGAGATTTTATATTAAATTATGGACATTGGTATTTCCACCTAAAACTTAAAACACGTACTTTACCAGATACAAAAATAATTCATCTAAAAAATGATCCCCCCCAAAAATGATCTCCACATTAGCCCAATGCCATTTTCACATTCAAAAATATTAATAATTATTTCTTAATATTTTCCAATCCAGGTCATATTTAAATTTCCTGATATGTCCGAAAAATGCCTTTTATAGTTGATTAATTCCATCCATGATTTAAATTAAGGATTATGCACCTTATTTATTATATTTCTTACGTCTGTCATAATCTTGTGTAGAACCTCTGCCTCCCCCATTTTCCCCCAGTATGTTGATTTATTGAAGAGGTAGCGTCAATTGTCTTAAAGAATGTTCTAACCCCGCTTCCTTGTTGTTCTTGTCATTCTCTTTATAATTCTGCTTCCTTGATATCTATCATTCATCTAATCCAGGGTTCCCAACAATGGCACTATTGACATGGGGGCTGTCCTGCCTTTGCGGGATATTTAACAGCATCCCTGGCCTCTATCCACTAAATGGCAGTAGTACCCCCTCCCAGTCTTAACCACCAAAAATGTTTTCAGAAGTTGCTAAATGTTCGTTCCCTGAGGGGCTCCCAGTTGAGTACCATTGGTCTAATCTCTTATTTTTTTGTTTTTTATTAGTTCTACTTTTTCTGTTAAACTGCATTTATTAAAAATTCATTTTCTCAGTTGTTAGTCAAAAATGTATATAACTGCCAGCTAGTATCTCTGGATAGTCAAAGATAGCCAGAATAACCAGATCCAGAGGGGAGATATTATTTTTTCCAAATACAAAGAAACCTCTGACGCATTAGTTGACTCTATAGCTTCTTCTAGAATTAGAAGGTTTTCAGGGGTTCAGACTGTGTCCTGTAATAAATAGGAAGTAGATGGGAGTCATACTTTATTTTTATGGCCTTAGGCCATTGGAACATGAGAAAGATCGACCTGTTCTTCCCTGTCCTCCAGCTCCAGGAGCATCAAGAGGAGATTGAGGGGATGATGAATGCCCTCTTCAGGGGTGTCTTTGTGCACCGGTACAGGTGAGTGAATGGGCTCCCCTTGTTGAAGTAGCTGGTCCTTGGTTATAGAATCTGTAAAAAGTAGCAAGGCCCCCACCCTGACCCTGGTTATTTGGTTAGTTCTAGCGCTAATGCAGCTGGAGCAAAAACTGTGACAACAGATGTTTTGAATTCGTGAAGTTTAGTTCATCCCCAACTACAAAGACTCTTGTAAGCTCTTTTGAGAGAGAAAATAACAGAATAAGGCATTGTCGATATTATTTTGCACCAGCTTTGCGGAGGACCTTCCCTTCCTCATCTTCCCGGGACTGGAGACCTGAGAGGACAAGAGCAAAGAGCCAAACGGCAGGCCTTTTCCTAACCCAGCCTGCTGTGTCACTGTGCTAAAGGCAGGGGAGGTCTACACTGTTTAAAAGAACTGGTGGAATTAAGTTAAAAATAGTGTCCATATTTTTTTCCTCAGTCTTAACAAGATTTCAACCTCTGCCTTTCCAAGAACTCTTCAGCTGATTTAATCTTCTCTTCAAGTGAAAGTTTAGCCAATGGTTAGATTAACTTCCAAAATCAGTTTTAAAGGGGGCAGGGAGGATAAGCTCAATTATTTTCTGAAGTATTACAGAAAGAAAAGGTTTATGTTTTATGTATTTACATTGGGAAGAGGAAATGGAAGGCATGAAGCATGGTATTTAGTGAAGAAAATCGTTTCTTCTATGGCAGGAAGATATGTGGGAGGATGGAAAGTGAGTTTGGAGAGAAGGTGATAGGGGTCCATTTACCTGTCTGTGCCTAGGGATGTCCTTCCTGAGATCCGTGCTATCTGCATCGAGGAGATTGGGTCTTGGATGCAAAGCTACAGCACATCTTTCCTCACTGACAGCTATTTGAAATATATTGGCTGGACCCTGCATGATAAGGTGAGTGTTGAAGTCAGTCCTTTTTTTTCCTGTTGCCCTCACCCTCTTTTCTGCCCTAAGACACTGCAGCTTTTCCTGGTCCTGCCACTTGGAAGCTTCACCAGTGATCAGCCCATCAAGGAACCCAGTGAACCACAAAACTCCCTGGTATTGGGAAGGGTAGGATAAACCAGAAGAGAGGTACATCCAAGAGATGGAACACCTCAAAACCAGAGTAGAGAAAGACATTCCCTAGGAAAAAGCAAGAAAGCTAGGAAGAACAAGAAATGGATAGTAAGATGGGTACTAGGGTTGGAGCCAAACCAGCTTTTTCATGATGATTGCTCAATTCTGCTTAACCTTTTTGTTTGTTGTCTGAGTCCTCCCAAAGTCCTCAGCATGGAGGCACCAAGGCCCAGAAAGAGTAATCTGTGTAAGGGGTATGGAGGCCCAGTGGGGGTTGGGTAGAGGAGTAGTCAGTTACGCTTCCATTTTCCTCAATAGCACCGAGAAGTCCGTCTGAAGTGCCTGAAGGCTCTAAAAGGGCTGTACAGCAGCCAGGATTTGACTGCCCGCCTGGAGCTCTTTACCAGCCGCTTCAAGGTGAAATTGGGGCCATACTACTATGCTTGACTCTTTCTGGTGGTTCCTGTTTCCCCACCTTATCTTTCCATTCCTGTTGCTCTTATGTATGTGTAGCTATCCCAGCATCTGCTTCTATGCCTTTTTTTTTTTTTAAGGAATCTCTCAAATTCTATGAGTATGATGTTTGGGCATGAGTATGATGAAGTGTTGAGCAGTGTGCTCTTTCCTTACAGGACCGGATGGTTTCCATGGCCATGGACCGAGAGTATGATGTGGCGGTGGAGGCTGTCAAGTTACTAACCCTTATCCTAAAGTGAGTCCTGGGGAGTAGAGAGGCATGCATCTCATACTTTTACCTTTCTAACATCAGACAGGCCCTTCCAGAGTCCTAGCCCTCCACCAGTCATAAGTTGATTCTTTCTTATGTGTGGGTTGAAACATAGAGGTCATTTCTGAGTTGCAGCATCTCCGGGAAAATTTCCATCTTCTCTCTCTATACTCCTCTGTTTTCCATTCTTCCACTTGTTTAAAAGTTCTTTTTTTAAAAGTTCTTTGTCAATTAATCCTTGTTGCTTTTTTTTTTTTCTTTTTGGTTCGTCTTTTGGATTGTTCCAAATCTTCATTTGCCTCTTTTGGTTTCTAGCCCTGGGTTGTGCTGGAGGACAACAGTCATATCTACCTGCTTTTTATTCTTTTCTCTTGGCAGGAACATGGAAGGGGTACTGACAGATGCAGACTGTGTGGGCATCTACCCTGTTGTATATGCCTCTAACCGAGCCCTGGCGTCTGCTGCAGGGGAGTTTCTGTACTGGAAGTGAGTAGGGGCCTCTCATTTGTTCCTGTAATACTATCTGCTGTTGTTTTCTCTCAATTCCTTGAGGCTTCCCTTGGCTCTGCACTTTTTCTTATACCTTTCCTTGGACTCTTTCTGTCCCCCATAGTGATTATTCCACTCCTCATTTGCTCCCATGTGTGGCCTTTTCCCCATGTTCATTCTACCAGGCTCTTCTACCCTGAATGTGAGACTAGAACAGTGGGTGGGAGAGAGCGACGCCGAAGTCCACGTGCCCAGAGGACTTTCTTTCACCTTTTGCTGTCCTTCTTTGTGGAGAGTGAGGTGACGTATGGGAAAGTATTATTTGGCTGTGGTGTGTAAGACCTGCTGTTGGAGAAAGATGGGAGCTGGCACTGTGGGAAGGAAAGACATAGTTTAACAGTAGCCACTTTCCAGAAGTTTCTAATGTGGCTTCAGTATTAACATGTACCTTTTTCAAATAAAATCTTATCATTTTGCAATGACATGGGTGAAGCTAGAGGATGTTATGCTAAGTTGCAGTAAGTTTCTCAGAGAAGGACAAGTATCGTATAATTTCACTCATCTGTAGAATTTAAGAAACAAAACAGAAGATTATAGGGAAAGGGAGGGAAAGATAAAGTAAGATGAAATCAGAGAGGAAGACAAGCCATAAGAGACTCTTAACTCTAGGAAACAAGCTGAGGATTGTGGGGGCGGGGGGGGGTGGTAGGAAATGGAGTAACTGGGTAATGGGCATTAGAGAGGGCACATGATGTAATGAGCACTGGGTGTTATATGCAACCTATGAATCGCTGCACTTCACCTCTGAAACTAATAATACACTGTTAATCAATTGAATTTAAATAAAGTAAAATTTTAAAAATGTAAAAAAACAACAACATGTACCTTCTTCCACAGCTCCATGACCATGCTGCTTACTTAGTAGACAGCCTGTGGGACTGTGCAGGGTCTCAGCTAAAGGACTGGGAGAGTCTGACCAGCCTGCTGCTGGAGAAGGACCAGAGTGCGTACTGTGTAGTAGCCAGAGGAGGGGAATTTTCACCTCCTAGTAGGAAACCAAGAGTCTTATAAAGGCAGAGGTGTCATGGGTAGTGGGGAAGTTGGAGTAACTTGGAGATGAAGGATGACTAATTTGTGATTCTATGTTTTTCATCCTCCTGCTGACCCAGACTTGGGCGATGTGCAGGAGAGCACACTGATAGAAATCCTCGTGTCCAGTGTTCGGCAAGCTTCAGAGGGTCACCCACCTGTGGGGCGGATCACTGGCAGGAAGGTACGGCATGAAGGGTGGGTGGATTGGTTAGCAATATTAAATCCAGATAGGCATTGTCACTCCTTATCCCTAAGTCTTGGGTTAGGGTGCCCATTCTCTGCCTCTCAAAGAATTCCATTTCTAGAAAAAAATCTGAAGGAGTTGCCAAATGAATTCTCTCTTCTTCCTGGGCAGATAAGGTTGTGGGGGAAGAGGGATACATATCTATACCCTCTGGAGCCACTGGTTTTCTGCACATTTCCCTCCACCCCCCAAATGACTAATTCCAGGGCTTAACCCCAAAAGAACGTAAGATCCAAGCCGACGACAGGGTGAAGCTGACAGAGCATCTCATCCCTCTGCTGCCTCAGCTCCTGGCCAAGGTAGAGCTGCCCCACTGTTCGGTATCTGGGAGTGAGCAGTGAATGGAAATGGCCTTCAGTGAGGACTAGGAGTAGGACTTAGCATATGTGAGCTAGTAAGTAGCTCTCCCTCTCAATCTCTGCAGTTCTCAGCTGATGCGGAGAAGGTTGCTCCCCTGCTCCAGCTTCTCAAGTACTTTGACCTCAACATCTACTGTACTAGGCGCTTGGAGAAGGTGAGGAGAGGAAAATATAGTTCTATACCTTGCTGCTTCCTTGCTAGGACCAGTGCCAGTTCTACTGCCAGTGTCTGGTTCTTCTCAAGAACCTGGGTTCCAGAAAAATCAGTAAGCCTACCCTTTCAGAGACATCTTATCCTTGAAGTTTAATGCTTTCAGCCATATTTTTTAAATTTTCCTCAGCACTCCTCCCCTCCAGAAGACTTGCTCTCTCCCTTGCTCCCCCACAACATGATCTTCTCTCACCTGTCTCTCTGTTAGCATCTGGAGCTGTTCTTACAGCAACTCCAGGAGGTGGTGGTGAAGCATGCAGAGCCTGCAGTGCTTGAGGCTGGTGCTCATGCCCTCTATCTGCTCTGTAATCCTGAGTTCACCTTCTTCAGCCGGGTAGACTTTGCCCGCAGCCAGCTAATGGACCTGCTGACTGACCGCTTCCAGCAGGAGCTTGAAGAGCTGCTTCAGGTAGGAAGTGGGGCTGAAAGATGGGACACCCCAAACTTGGGCCCTAGGGGCCACGAGATGGGGCACATGAATCTAGGAGTTTGGGGGAAAATCCCATTGTGGATCCTCTTTCTTCCTCAGTCATCCTTCCTAGATGAGGATGAGGTATATAGTCTGGCAGCCACTCTGAAGCGCCTCTCTGCCTTTTACAAGTGAGCAGCTCATCTCCTGTTCCTTCCTGTTTCTGCTGGTGTCTGTGGTGTTGATTCCTCCTGTTTGTTCCTGTGTAATGTTTCCTTCTCTTTTCTAAAGTGCTCATGACCTAAGTCGCTGGGAGCTCTATGAGCCATGCTGCCGGCTCCTCCAGAAGGCTGTGGACACTGGAGAGGTTCCTCACCAGGCAAGTAGACAAGTCTGAGATGTGGAGGCAGAGAGGTTTTTTGTTTGTTTGTTTGTTTGTTTGTTTTTTGTTTTGTTTTGTTTTGTTTTTTTTTGGCAGAGAGTTTTTAAGGGCTTTGTGTTCTAGGTGGCTAGTGATTCCAGGTAGTTCCAGGCCCAGGAATGTGGAGTAGACATGAGAGGAAAGTCAGGTGCTTGCTGTTATTCTGTTCCACTCTGGAAGTTGAACTGTACTTTCCAGTGTCTGAAAATAGCCATCCTCTCTGGTTTTCTGAGAGTGAAGGATAATGTTGAGGGATTCTAGGAGACAGATAAATAAGGGGGAGGTGGCATTCCTGTCCAAGACAATTCTCTGAAGAGTGTCCAGAATTGGTTCTTTTCCCCCTAGAGAAGGAATCATGTGTCTCCCAATACCATTTTCTTTCTTTGCTGCTTTGTATGTGTGTTGCCTATTTGCCTTTCCCTTTCTCCCTTCCTCCCTGTTCCTCCTTCTCCTGACTCATCCATTTTTCCAACATCTGGTTGTTACAGGTGATCCTGCCAGCCTTGACTCTTGTCTATTTTTCCATTCTCTGGACACTAACTCACCTTTCTGGATCAGGTGCCTCCCAGGTGAATATGGGTCTGAGTAGGGGGATTGGGAATGGAGGAGCCTGTGTCTCCATTCCTCCTCCTTAAGGCACTGTCTCCACAGAAGCAGCTGTTGAGTTTAAAGGGCAGGATGGTGGCCTTCTGTGAACTCTGCCAGAGCTGCCTGTCAGATGTGGATTCTGAGATCCAGGAGCAGGTTAGCATTTACTTAGGTGGGACCAAGGAGGCATGTTTCTCCCCGTGGTCAGAGGAAGCCTTGTTCTAAGGGGAAATTAGCTGTATAATTTCCATCTTGATCAACATCCTGTCCTTTTTCAGCATTCTTTTTTTTTTCCAACAGGCTTTTGTCTTACTGAGTGATCTACTTCTCATCTTCAGCCCTCAAATGATTGTAGGGGGGCGTGATTTCCTTAGACCCCTTGTCTTTTTTCCTGAAGCCACTCTCCAGTCTGAACTAGCCAGCTTCCTCATGGACCATGTCTTCATCCAGCCTGGAGAACTGGGCAGTGGTACAAGGACTCTGTACCTGGGGCTCAGGGAGGGTCTGGGGCTAGGACTGCCTCAGGTGTATAAAGGCAGGAGGCCTAAATCTGTGGTTCTAATATTTCCATTCTGCATTTAATGTGAGCCAGGTCATTCCCAGGAGGATCATTTACAGATAGAGCAACTCCACCAGCGGCGCCGCCTCCTGGCTGGGTTCTGCAAGCTGTTGCTTTATGGGGTGCTGGACATGGATGCAGCCTCAGATGTTTTCAAACACTACAGCAAGGTGCAGTGAAGCGTCAGGCTGAGCACAGCCAGGACTTCTAACACTGGAGGGCTCCGGGCAGGGCGAGGTCGGGGAGGTGGTGGTGTCAGGCTTGCAGGAAAAGTGGGAAGGAAAAGGCAGCAGAAGTTTGGAATAAAGAAACCAAAGAGTCAGTAGTAAGCAATCATGGGGAAAAGCTGTTAGGAAGAAATTCATTGGAAAGGAAATAATCTTATTTCCTTTCCAGAGTTGTTTTTTTTTTTTTTCTTTTTTTTTCTGTGAACTAAGTCTCCATAAACTGGAGTATAACAAAAGAAGAAAAAGAATGGAAGAGGGATCAGTCCTTACAGGATATCTAGATGTGTACCTCAGTTTCCTCAACTCACCATTATATTGATTTCTGTTTATTTTGAGCACCTCACATGGGCCAGATACCATTCCAGGTGCTAAGGATACAGCAATGAGCAACACAAAGTTCCTGCTTCATGGAACTTCCATTCTAGAAGGAATATAGTGAAGGCTTCGGTGCTGCAAAGAGAGCAGACACTGGCAGGCTTACTACTCCCCTTCCCTAAGAAGTGGGCTCAGGGCAGTTTCTTTCCTTATTTGTTTGCCTAAACTCTTTGGGCCCCTACCTATTGGCTGGAGAGGAGATTTAGTCTTAGATGTTTTATCATTCGATTCATGTTGCCTGGCTAAGGCACTTCAGGAAGGACACATGAGGAGGGATGTAAAGGAAGAAACAGAATGGAATGTCTTGTGAAACATTATCTTCTCTGTTTCCTGTCCTTCAGTTTTACAAGGACTATGGCGACATCATCAAGGAAACGTTAACTAGAGTAAGGCAGATTGACCGGAGTCATTGCTCCCAGATCCTGCTGCTGAGCCTCAAGCAGGTACTGCCTTCTGCCTGGAGTACCTCAGACCTATGATGTGCCTTCCTTGTAGCCCAGACTGTCTGCTCAACCCTTGGCCATGTAGGACGTGAGATCCTTAAGAGCAGGAACTTTCCAACTTACTTTGACTCTACTTGACAGTCTCCTTCGTAATGGGTCTGTAGAAAGTATTAGTTGATGGGCAGTTTCCACCCTAACTCCATAGGATTTCAGCTATCAGGGCATAGGAGCAGCACCAGTAAAATGATAGGAATTCCTAATTTTCTTCTAGTCTGTTGTCTCTTAGTGCCTTCAGTTACTACAGACGTTTTTATTGTTCTAGAGCAAAGGTGATGGCTGTCTCTGCAGTAGGGGGCCAGGGGTAGGGGCAGTGTCTGGGAGGAAAGAAAGAGTAAAAGTAGCAGATGGCATCCCAAGTCTTTGAGCATTTCTGGGCAGAGAAGGCAATGCTGTCCTGCTCTCTTCCCACTTGTTCCTCTCTATCCCAAATGTACCATGCTTCGTGGACACAGTTGTATACAGAACTGCTACAGGAACAGGGGCCCCAGGGCCTGAATGAGCTTCCAGCCTTTGGTGAGATGAGGGATCTGGCCCGAAGGTTTGCTTTGAGCTTTGGACCCCAGCAGCTGCAGAACCGTGACCTTGTGGTCACACTCCACAAGTAAGGAAGTACTAGTTGGAAGTCAGGGGAGGGTACTTGGATCTTTCTGAGAGGGCTAAGCCAAAGGCTGTGTACAGGGAGAGCTGAAGTCTGGTCTTGGAGGGAGGGATAAGCATGTAGAGAAGGCACAGTCAGTGTGGCCAGTGGATGTCCTCTGGGAGACAAACGGGAAGGAGAGGGTGCCCTTGGGTGGGATGCTTCAGCTATGGGCGGGAAATGGGGAGAGACTGTCTTCTTAAAATAATTCTGCTCCAACAAGGGAAGGCATCAAGTTCTCCTTGTCTGAACCGCCTCCACCTGGCTCCTCCAGTCAGCCCCCAAACCTGGCCTTCCTGGAGCTCCTTTCAGAGTTTTCCCCCCGACTCTTCCATCAGGACAAGCAGCTGCTGTGAGTTAGTGAGTGGGCGGGTAATGACATGGCTCAGGGAAGAAGAGAACAGTGGGTGAGCAGCTCAGCCCCTTTGTCCCACCCCTTCCTTAGACTGTCCTACCTGGAAAAGTGTTTGCAGCGTATCTCCCAGTCACCTGCTTGTCCCTGGGGTCCAGTCACCACCTACTGCCACTCCCTCAGCCCTGTGGAGAACACAGCAGAGACCAGTCCTCAGGGCTGCCCCCGCTACAAGAAAAGGCGTACTGAAGGTAGAGTACCGTGTGTGTGTGTGTGTGTGTGTGTGTGTGTGTGTTTGTGTATCAGGATTCATCATGACTTCTCCGTTTTTAGCTAGTTCATAGATAAGTAGCATATGGTCTTTTGCCTCCTTCAAACTTTTGTCTTTGGTCAAATAAACATTTCACTGAGCATGTGTTGTCATTAAGGGATACTCATTTTCTTCAAGGTTTATCTAGCCAACTAAAAATAGCAAATCTCTGTGAAAAATCACATAGAAACTAATGATAAAACCAAAGATTGAAGAAATCTGTACATTTAAGAGGCCCCTTTTTGTATCTACTATTCTATTGTTTTCCAAATTTTAAAGGTTATTACACAACCTTCATGATTTTACTTTCAGATCATAACCTTTTTTTTTTTTTTAAGATTTTATTTATTCATTCATGAGAGACACAGAGAGAGAAGTGGAGACACAGGCAGAGGGAGAAGGAGGCTCCATGCAGGGAGCCAGATGTGGGACTCAATCCCCAGACCTGGGGTTAACGCCCTAAGCTGAAGGCAGACACTCAACTGCTGAGCCACCCAGGAGTCCCAAGATCACCCTGTCTTATAATCTAAGATTTTTTTTTAATTTTCTTTTTAAATACAGTTTCATTTTAAGTAATGATGTCCTAAAAATCACAAATTTGATGTGTTCTCATTTGTTTGCGAGGAAACATTTTGAATTACTCCTCCTCCCTGTTCCCCAGCCCTAGGCAGAATCTTTCATCTATTTCCCGTTTCTGGATTTGCCTACTCTAGATATGCATGTAGTGAAATCATACAATATGGGGCCTTGTAAAAAAAAAAAGAAAAGAAAAAAGAAAAAAAACAATATGGGGCCTTGTATGGCTACCTTCATTCACTTAGCAGAATATTTTCAAGGTTCATTCATGTTTTAGCATATATCAGTACCTCATACTTTCTTATGGCCAAGTAATATTCTGTTATACTGCTATGCCATGTTTTATTTATGCATTTGTCACTTGATTGACATCTGGGTGGTTTTCACTTTTTTTTTTAATTGGAATATAGTTGTAACATACAATGTTACATTAGTTACAGGTATACAACATAGTGATTCTGTAACTCTATATGATAACTTTATATGTTATGCTGTACTCACCATAAGTATAGAGATCATCAGTCACCATATAGGCTATCAAAATACCACTGACTGTTTTTCCTGTGCTGTACCTTTCATCCCTCCGACTTATTTCATAGCTGGAAAGCCTATACCTTACTCCCCTTCATCCATTTTGCACATCCCCTACCCCCTGCCAACCACCAGTTCTCTGTATTTGTGGGTCTGTTTCTGCTTTTTCATTTGTTTTGTTTTTTAGATTCCATGTATAAGTAAAATTGTATCATTATTTGTCTTTCTGTGTCTGGTATTTCACTTAGCAGGGATTCTCTAGGTCCATCCATGTTGTCACAAATGGCAGGATCTCTTTAATGAAAGCTAAGTCATGTTCCATTGTATCAGTGTACATACACTCTTTATCCATTCACCTATAGAGGGGCACTTAGGTTGCTTCCATAAGGTTGCTTTCACATTTTGACTGTCGCTGTGGACATTCATGTACAAGTTTTTGTGTGTATGTATATTTTTAATTCTCTTGAGGTAAACCTAGGAGTGAAATTGCTGGATCATATGGTAACTCTATGTTTAACTTTTCGAGTTCCTACCAAACTGTTTTCCAGAGTTCCTGCATCATTTACAGTCCCAGCGCCAAAATATGAGGGCCCCAGTTTTTCCACATTCCTCACAACACTGGTTATTGTCTTTCCTATCTTTCCCCATCTCCTAGCAGTCATGAGGTGGTATCTCATTGTGGTTTAAATTTGCGTTTCCCTAATAACTAATGTTGAGCATTTTTTGATGTGCTTATTGACCATTTGTATATCTTTTTTGGAGAAATGTCTATTCGAATCATTTGCTTATTTTTAAATTGGATTATTTGTCTTCTTGATGAGTCGTAGGAGTTCTTTATATGCTCTGGATACAAGTGTCTCATATAAGATATATGATATACAGAGTTTTTCTCCCATTCATGTGGGTGGTTTTTTTCATTTCCTTGTTGGTAGCCTTTGAAATTAAAAACAGAGCTTCCTAATTTTGGTGAAATCCAAATTATTTAGTTTCTCTTTTGTTGTTTGTGCTTTGGTGTCAGCTTGAGAAATCATCACCTAATCTAAGATCATGAAGTTTTTACACCTGTGTTTTCTTCTAAAAGTTTTCTAGTCTTAGCTCTTAGGTAGGTCTGTCATCCATTTTGAGTAAATTCATGTATATGGTGTGAGGTAGAGTGTGAGTGTAACTTCTTTTTAATGTCTTTTGCATACCACTTAAGAGTATTTTTATATCACCAGGAAACTGCTTTAATCAGTTAACTAATACTTGTTAAGGACCTATTATGTGCATGATACTGTTTTAGATGTTTGAGAGGCTGGGAAGGATCCTCAAGCAGCTTACTGTCTAATGGGAGAGAGAGGAAACACATTTAAAGAAAATTTAAATTATGAATAGTCACCAGTAAATGATAACTTCCTGAGGATTTAAAGAATTGACAGATGAGTGCCTTAGAATGCAGGGAAGGAAGGTATCACTTTGAGTCCAGTTGATCCAAAGCTTATGAAGATTCACCAGGAAGATGGAATTTAACGGAGCTTGAAAAACAGGTAAGATTTATGTAAGCTGAATAGAAGAAGAGCGAGGAGCATGAGCTAGTAGAGTAGCACTAGAAGAACATAGGAAGGTATGTGCTATCCAAGCTTGTAGATGTATAGTTTGGATGGTTTACCTAACAAAGGGTTTGCAAAGGTAGGAGAAGACTGAAAAGAGTGGTTTCATTGTCCTTTCAGCAGATATTCATTGAGCGCTATATGCTGGGAATAAAGCAGTGCACGAATAAAGACAAATCTATCTTCTTTAGAGAGTGGCAGGTTGTGATGTGTGCTTGGTGGGAAAGCAGGAAGCAAATGAGCAAACACTGGGGAAGCAGGAGCTGCAGTCTCCTCATGAGGGATGAGGGAGGCCTGGTGGAGCCTTTGAGTGTTGGGCAAAGATCTCAAGGAAGGGAGCGGGGGTGCCTGGTGTATATAGAAGAGCATAGAGCATCCCCAAAGGAGCACCAGTGCCCAGGGGATGTACCTGGCATGTTCTGGGAACAGCTGAGAAGGTCAGATGGCAGATGGGGAGAGTATGTGGGATATAAGACTAGAGAGCTTGGAAGAGCGCAGAGCTTATGAGGCAGGGTACAGACTCTGGCTTTTACTCAGCAGTGAAATGGAAAACAGGATCTGTTTTATGTTTTTAAAGGCTTCTCCTGGGTGCTGTGTTGAGAATTGACTGTAAAGGGGCAAGGGCAGGAGCAAAGGAACAGCAAGGAGGCTGTGGAGTGAGTAGACTTGGGGGAGTGGTGGTGCTGGTGAGAAGTGGCCAGATCCTGGATATATTTCTAAGGTATCACTCATAGGATTTATTGACCAGTTGGATGTGGGATGTAAGACAGGAGTTGAGGGTTGATTTGGCCTAAAAAGAGGATTTTAGCCTAACAACTGGGGATGATGGCATTGCTACCAACTGAGATAGAGAAGGTGATAAGTAAGCAGAATGAAGCCCCAGTGTTGGCCACGTTGTCACAGGTGGAAGTGCTGGACGGACAGCTGGGGATAGGAGCTGGGGGAGAGGCAGATGCTTGAGATAAATTTGGGAGTTGGTATTCAAAAATGGGAAGCTGTGTGGCTAAGGAAGCCAGTGAAGATGGAGGATAGGAGAGGTTGAAGGGTTGAACCCTTGGGCATCACACCATGAATGCATTGTGGAGAGGAAGAGAGCCCAGCTTGGTCCTCCCTGGGGATACAAAGACATGGGTGTGGCTTTTTTTTTTTAAGGATTTATTTATTAGAGAACACAGGCGTGTATACGGGTACAGGGGGCAGAGAGGGAGGGAGGGATGAGCTCAATGAGCAGACTGCCCATTGAGCATGGAACCTGATACAGAGCTCCATCTCATGACCCCAAGATCATGACCTGAGCCAAAGTTGAGTAGGATGCCTAACCAGCTGAGCCACCCAGCTGCCCCAAAGTCATATGAGTAGCTCTTCCTGGTTTTCTCTAGTCCTCTTCGGCCAGTAGCAGTTCATTTTCCAGTGACTGGTTACAGGACGCAAACATGGCTGTGGGACAGAGGGTAACAGGGGTGTGAACATTTACAGTTGATAAATAGGAATATCAGTTTGAAAATACTATCACTTGGGTTTTCTGGGTTAACCTTGGATTCTTTCTCTTCTTCTGCCTTCTTGAGTCTGCAGGAGAGACTAATGCTGGGAACCGGGTGTGGGGCGGGGGGGTCCTCTGCTGCTCCTTCAGATCAGAGGCATGCTGGTACTGCAGTTATCTCATTTTCCTGGCTTTTAGAAAATCATCTCCAATTTTTCTGTTCTCACTAGGCCTCGTGCTTCCACTCTTGTAGCTTCTGGGCTCCTACTGCCACTTTAAGGTTGTTGGGATTTTTTTTCATCGTCCTTGAACAAGTCCTGGATACCATTCTGTAAGCCTTACTTTTTAGTATGTTGGGTTATGCTCATTTTTAGTCATAACACAATGAGGCCATATAGGTTTTCCATTCTCTTTTCAACTTTCCTTAACCAAACCCTGGGCAGGTCTTGAAAACATAGGGAACATCTGTGATAGTACCTGGTCTGTAGGGAATATGCACACCTGTCTCTCTGCAGGTCCCTCCAGGCGGCAGAGAGGGGATGTCTCTTCGTCTCAGGAAGAAAGCCTGCAGCTGAACAGCATCCCACCCACACCCACCCTCACCTCTACAGCCATCAAGAGGAGGCAGCCCCTGAGGGGGTTGGAAGAGGTGGAGGAAGAAGGCCGCTCAGAACCAGAGCTGACCCAGGGGTGAGGGTT
Source organism: Canis lupus dingo (assembly GCF_003254725.2). Lineage (NCBI taxonomy): Eukaryota > Metazoa > Chordata > Mammalia > Carnivora > Canidae > Canis > Canis lupus. The sequence goes on along the minus strand of NC_064248.1, from coordinate 9,099,264 downwards.
GAGGGCGGCTCTGGGCAGCTGGTCTTCGCATCTCACTGTCTCCATCCTGCCATTTCTGCTCTCTTGTTCGTCCTGCAGCACTCCATTGTTCCCGGGTTCTTCCTCACACCGTTCCCATTTTCTTAAGATTTTCTTTCTCCTTGTACACTTCCCTGTTGTGTAACATCACTCACCTTACCCTTTTTACTGTTTACTTTTATCCCCATCACTGATCTTATTCATTCCCAACAGCCAACCCCTGTCAGGCAACCAGAGGTCAAGGTTCTCAAGTCCACAGCATTTCCAGACTCTCCTCAACCCTTCAGGTCCTGGTTTGGGCAACCGGCTGACCCGGTGAGCTTCTCATCATCTTCACATTTGGCACCCACTGGGAGGGGTTCTCCACTAACCTACTGCTTCTGTGCCCATACTTTTTGGACTTGTTCAAATCACAGACCACTTCCTTCCAGGATAATGTGTGCCCCTAGCATATAGAACTGGTAGAAGTAGAGTTGCTCTGATTGAAACAGCAGTGGGAACCTGGAGCCTGCTCCACCTTCTGCCTCCCAGAGCCTCTCAGGGGTCATCCTTAAAGAGCACCATGAAAGCCTTACTCTTTGCCACTGCCCTCAGCCTCAGCCTCATGGAAGAGGATGAAGAAGAGTTGGAAATTCATGAGTTAAGTGAGGAATGGCAAGAAACAGACAAGGTGAGCAGACCCAACATTCCCTTCTCCCTGTAGAACTAGAGGCAACCATGAGATAGAAGCTAGAATAGTTCTCCTCTGTTGTCCTGACCACATGCTTTCTCTGAAAGCTGCTTAGGATTTTGTGAAAGAATCAGAGGAAAGGAGAATATTTGTAAGTTCCTTTGTATTTGCTTGGACTTCTTTAAAAAAAAAAAAAAAAGGAGGAAAAACAAAAATACCACAAAGGACTCAGATAACGCTCCGCCTCTCAATCCCCATATAAGTATTTTGTCTTTGAGTTCGAGAGTTGAAAGGAGTCCCAGAGCTAGAGATGATGGAAGGTCCCCTGGTCCCACTGTCCCGCCGCACCCCAATGGCTCCAGGCCAGTAGGAGCACGAGGAAGTTGTGAGGTGACCTGAGTCCTCAGCTCTATCACTTTGTCAAGTTAGCTTCTTGTGACTGCTCAACCACTTCATCTTTCAAATGGAGCTTGCACACTGAGAAGGGTTCTTTATGTGTCTGCTACTGTTAACTCTTCTCTCTTCTCTGCTGTTTGCTGAGGGAAGAAAGGGCAGAATAGTTCAGGGGAACGGAAGTCCTGTACTTGGAAGGAAAAAAAAAAAAAACAGGTCTTGAAACAGATTAGAGAGCAAGGCCACTATTAAAATAGTTTTTCCTAAACATCCCTCAGGAAAAATGCACTCTGGGGTTCCAAATGGAACAAATTTAAGGGACTTGGGTGGCAACCCAGGAGAGGAGGCACCTCTAGTTCTGAACCTTCTGCCCACCACAGCTTGGCTCATGCCCCCCGCCCTCGCTGCTGCAGGGAGCTGCCTCGGAAAGGGCCCTTGTTTATTGTTTGCCACGTAATGGGTGGGAAGGTGAGAAGGGCCCATCTGACTTCCACCCGCTCTCTCTAGCACACTTCCCCCAGTGAGCACGGGCTGGACCTCTTAGATTCTACAGAGCTAAACCTTGAGGTAAGTATCTCCACACAGACTGGAAGGCAGGTTAAGAGAGGTTGTGTGTCCTTGGGAAATGCTGACAGGTAACCTGTGTACTATGCAGTAGGTGGATGGAGGCCATAACCCATGGCCTGCCCTCTCTGCTGTCTTTGGAACCTTAGGAGTAGTTGTAGGGGGTGGGGGTGGAGGGTGGGGGAGGGCAGGAGATCTAGAATGGTCACCTTCTAAATCAAGGTCTAGAGGACCTTGCCATCATCTCTTTGCCCTTTGGGTTGTTCTGTCTCCATGTTTTCATCTTTCCCGTTACAGGATTTCTGACAGGACTCCATGCCCCTCCCCGTTTCCACTCCCCACCTCAACGGGGAAAAGGCAAACAGGAGAACAGAGAAGAAGGAACCATTACTTCCAGGCCCCATCCTGGTCTTTGAAGGGAAGGAGAGTGGGCTGTGCCTTTCTAACCTAATGTTTCTCCTATGATGTTGGGATAGAGAAGCCTTAGGCCCCCTGTCCTTCCTCATACTCCTGGCTCTGTCCCTGTGTGGAGAATGCCTTTTTCCTGCTGTGTCTGGAGGAGGTGGCAGCTTTACCTCAGTACTGGAGTGGCACTGCCTCCCTGTACTGAATAGAAAGAACCCAGTAGTTTCTTGTATTTTTGGAACAACTTTCCTAGCTTCTTTTGTACCCTAATGATTAGCTCAATAAACATACTTCAGGCAGCTGTTTCCCGAGTGTGGCTCGAGATTGTTAAACTGATGCACATCAGGTTCTTTGCTAGCGTCTTAAGCCGCTGTGCCTGACCCCACGGTGCAGCACACAGACGCATGCCGGCGTTGCACGTGCTCGCAGCTGCTTTAGTATACTGGCTCAAGGATGCTTAGTAACTGGGAGGCCTGCTGGGGCAGAGGGACTAGGAAAACACTGGCTGCCTTCCAGCGGTTTCTCTAGTGGGGACAGTTCAGACTGAGGAGGGCAGAATCCTAATGGGCTGGAGGGGGGCCTATCTCACCTACACTGAGAACAGGCCATCCACCATGGCAGCCTTTACCCAAGGGCTCTTCCAGGGGGAATTTCATGACTTCATCCCCAAGACCTATTATAATTTGTTATTGTATAGAATCTCAGTGTCTGAGTTAAGAGGAAACAGAGAAGTGACTCAGAATGTCCAGCCCCTAAATCCAAGGCTTTGATGCTGCTTCCTTTTTTATCCTTACCTTCCCCACCTATTCCTTACCAAGTCCTGTCAAGTCCTTCTGCAAAATCTCTCATCTGTCCATCTCTTCCCTCATTGCTGCCCTCATCTCTCGCTTAGGCTGCTCTGGAAACCTGACTCCTTGGAACTCTCTTTCGTTTTTGTTCTGCTTCTTGGAAAAGCACAGCACCCCTGCTGTTTCTTTGCCCTGTGATGAGCATTCAGATATGTGAAGACACTCTTGTCACTTTCTACTTTGTTTAAACTCTTCAGCCTCCGTTTAGATAGGATTATCAATCCTTTGCTGTCCTGGGCATCTGCTTTAATTTCGGGTTCTCACTGTGGTCTCCCAAACTGGATATGGCCAGTTAGCTGGTGATCTATGCAGAAGGAACCCAGACTTCCTCTGATCTGGTCAGTCAGCCAAACCCATTTCTTCATCCTCCTGTCTTCCTCTCCAGTATCCTCTCCCCCAGATAGAAGCTGAAAGTTGGGTTTAGGAGTCTCTGTTTGGAAAGGCAGCTGATACATTCAGAGATCCTGAATCTGCATTCAGAGGGAGCAGCTACAACAGGGAGGAGCCCTTCCCCTGGGGTCTGGGAATAGAGTGGAAAAACTGGTGAAGATGTGGAGGTCACTGAGGATCCAGGAGGAGGAAGATCCCCATGTTATTTCACTACCAGGCATGCTGAGGGTGCTTCACAAGATGAAGAGAGAAACTTGGCAGCTCTGTAAATATGGAGATCCTTATGCATCCAGGTAGTCCAGTGGTGAATTGAGCCCCAGCGTTAGAATGTGTGCAAGATCATGCTCCCCAAATTCTTTGACACTCTTTAGGGGAGAAGGTGGGTCTAGGTCCACTCCCCCGGAATATGGGCTCTATGATTGCTTGACCACCAGATGTGCTTCAGATGTGAATCAGATGATTTTAACACCTACCTTTTGAGTCGTCCAGCTAAGGCCCCAAGACCCATCTTTTCTGTGCCTTTTCCAAATTCCTGACCTATAGAATCTATGAGCATAAAAAAATATGCTCATAAAATCTCTAAGGACAACAAAATTTAGGGTGGTTTGTTAGGACTAGTAACTAAAACAGAATCTCAGGTTCCTAAGACTCCAAAAGTTTGGGCATGTCAGTTAAAAACTAGTGGTAGAAGTTTATATAATTTTTTAAATCTATTGTACACATTAAAAAGTGGGGCACCTGGGTGGCTCAGTCAGCTAAGTGTTGACTCTCAGTTTCAGCTCAGGTCATGATCTCAGGGTCATGAGATCGAGCCCTGCATCAGGCTCTGCGCTAAGCATGAAGCCTGCTTAAGATCCTCCCTCTCCCTGCGCCCTTCCCTCCACCCCCACCCCCTCACACCATACGCATTCAAGCTTGCTCACCCTCAAAACAAAACAAAAAAAAGGAGCAGGTGAGTTAATGAAATAAGTGTTTTGAAATATTTTTCTTAAGATTTTATTTATTAGAGAGCACAAGCGGGGGTAGCAGCAGCAGGAGAATGACAAGCAGGCTCTCTGCTGAGCAGGGAGCCTGATGCAGGCCTCGATCCCTGGGCCCTAAGATCATGACCTGATGAGCCGAAGGCAGACACACTCAACCTACTGAGCCACCCAGGCACCCCTATTTTGAAATATTTTATTAATTAACAGTACAGAATGCCTGTTTGCTCTAAAAAAATTAGCAAAGTAAGAAACCTCTTTTAAATTATGGTTTAACCTTTTCTGAGGCTCTTATTGAAAGTTCAGTTTATTTTGATAATTCTTTTTTATGTTCTGCATCACTGAACAGAGTACTTCTCCAAACCTTGTAAATCCAAATGGAATGGGTGTTTCTTTTGCCTCATTTACTGCTTTTAATAGATGAGCCAAAACCTACTGAAATTTTTCATTTGGGAGACTTGTAAACAGGTCAGAAAATGATTTCTAAGTCCAGTGACAATGTTCTTAGAGGGGATACACATTGTTTAGGGCCACAAAACTGCTGCATCTTATAGCATGTAGATTATAGTCCATAATAAGCTTTGGGTTTGCATTTCTTACATCAGGATGCTGATCTGATTAGAGGTGAACATTTGGATCCCTGTGAGGGCACCAGTGTCACTTAGTGGTAATAAAAGTTAACTTCCATTGTATTTTTATCTTTAAAAATGAGAAATGTTCATTTGTCCTGCATGACAGCAGTAGATATTTTGTACTGAGGTACAAGCACCCTACCTTGGAAACCACGTGCCGGTAAATCTCTTGCTAACAGAGGTGGGGCTGTGGGATTCAGAGCAGGAGTCCTAAGTGGCCAGGCCCCAGCCAAGCTGGAACTGAATGGAGGCCAGCTTGCATCAGAGAGGTGGAAGTGGCTGCACAGCCTGACCTTAGCTGGCTTCACAAGTGACACCAACCAGTGCTTTTCAGGGGACTGGCACTGCTCTGCATTGCCTGTTAGCTTACTGCTGAATAATAGACACACACACATACACACACACACACACACACACGTATGCACCGCTGGAAGGGAAGGAGGAAGGAGTAGAAGCAGACTCTATAGGGTTCCCATGACCTGAGCTGAAAGCTGACACTTAACCAACTGAGCCATCCAGGCACCCTGAATAATAGCTTTTAAGTTATTTTAAATAATCTTCAATTAAGGCTTTTTCTTTTTTAATGCTTGTGGCCATGAGCACTGCCAGAAGGTGAGTTGTTGGTGTTCTTTCCTAAATTATCAAGTGAAGAGATTCTTTTTCAGATTGCTAAGAACAGTCTTCAGCTTAAAGGTAAGTCATCCTGTGTGTTTGAATTCCACGCAGCACTGACTGGGGATGATGTGGGATAGAAAGTCTGTACTTGGACAGTGTGAAAGGATAAGGTAGGGGGATGGCAGAAGGTTTGTTTTCACACGTAAACATTTTAAAGTCTCCTTGAGCTCCATAGTTGATTTCCTGGGGTAGGGCGGAACAGAAGATCTGGAAAGGGCCCACAAAACAAGTCTTTCTCAAACACACATTCCCTGGGAGTCCTGGGTGTTGAATTGGAATGGCGGAGAAATCAGCACTGAAAGAGGATAGCCAGATAGGAACAGAGACAGGGTGGCCAACGTGCCAGATGAAGCCTGGGACACTAGAGAAGAGCTCTGCACAGCAGAGAAGCCCAGAATCCTGGGGAAACTGGAAGGAAAACACATCTACTTTAGCTCAGTAGGTGAGAGCCACCAAAGGGATTGAGTAGGGTAGCAGCAACCAAAGAACAAAGCCTCTCCTGTTGGCACAGGGCCACCCCCATCCGGGAATGGGGAGCAAGCCCAGCCTCTGAACCAAGCACAGATTCTCCAGGGATGGAACAGACAACTGCTGGACTTTGATAAAAACCTTGTAGTTTAAAATCTTCACATGTATGGGAAAGGCAGCTCAGCATAGTTGCTAATAATGTGGGTTCTGAAACTAAAATTTGTGTCCAGTCCTTGCTTCACTGTGTACGAGCCTTGTGACCCTGGCCAAGTTAGTTCCTCATAAGGTCTGTAAGTACAGAGCTGATGTGTGTGACTTGCTCAGAGCAAATTTAGCACATAGTGTATGCTTTGGTGTTACTTCTCGTTTATATTACCTTGATAGAGCATAAATGGCCTTTTCACACATTTAAAATATTTGTGAAAATAAATGGATCAGTTATGAGTCTTACTCTACAAACTTAGATGAGGAAGGTCTTTTATAAAATGATGGTCACTGGGGGCACTGGCTGGCTCAGTCAGGGGAGCGTGCAACTCTTGATCTCGGGGTTGTGAGATGGGTGTGGATGGAGATCACTTTAAAAAAATATGGTCACCAACATTCACTGAAGGCTTGAGCCAGGCATGAGCAGAGTGCTACTCTGCTGTGAAGTGGAGTATAATCCTCGTTGGGATACTGCTGCTTTGGGAGGTTAGGTTGTGTTGTCAAAGCTTGCAGAGCTAGGAAATTGTGGCACCAATTCAATCCTCATGGGCCTAATTCTAGAACTTGATGATGGGGCTATTACTGCTGCAGCAGGACATGAGCTGTGCGTGGCTGCATGGATCTCACTAAGAGAAATCAGAGCTGGAAGTGGCCGTTATCAGACCTGTGTCATCTAATGTGTGCCTCTGGGCCAAAAAGGGAAGAGGACCGGCAATGCAGGCCTGATGATACAGGGCTTTTGTTAGTAGGTTTAATGACTTTTTGTGTCTCTAGAGCTCAAAATTCTGGAGATGATTCAGGAATAGCTAAGAAGTTTCTGAGAAAGGGGAAGGTCATTACATCAAAACAAAAGCATTCTACTTAGGACCATGTAGTATGGAAACCAGAGTAAGCAAATGAATCGACAGATTAGGAAAGAAAATTCAGAAGTAGGTCATTTGTAAAAGAATTTATGATCAAGATGGCATTTCAAAACAGCAGGCAGAGACTCTGGGGACATTGGCTCTGTACCTGAAAGGTTACACTATTTTATGCCATCCCCAAATTAAATTTTTTAGGGACTAAAAGGAAACTCTTCACAGAAGACTTTGAGATAAAAACAAAACTTACAAATGTTATTTTTATAATTTGGTCTTCCTAAGCAATGCACAAAATCCAGAAATAAAATATTGATAGTCTGAACCTCATGAAAAAATGGGGAGGGGAATGGGGGTAGAAGTTCGATGTTTTCTGTTTTAAATTGTCTACAATGAGAACTTAGGGGACAGTGTGGTTTACAAGGCAAAATGGAAGATGTTCGTGAGTAGCTGTGCAAGTGCTTTTTGTCCCATCGACCACCAAGTATTGAGCTCCCCCCTTGGATGCTTGGGCTCAGAAAGACAGCCCTTCCTGCAGGGCTTAGGGTCAGCCTGGGAGGACTGGGCCACAGGCAGCGAATGCCCAGGACCCACCATCTGTGTAGTGGTTGTTGAAGAAGGAAATGTTCACTCAGGGACCACTTCCTGGAGGTAGTGGGATTTGAGCAGGGCCTTGCAAAGTGAGGAGGATTTCAGTGGGTGAGGAAAAGGGCTTCTAGGCTAGGGAGGCTAAAGTTGCATATGCCCCAGTGCTCTGCATCCACACTGAGCTGGGTGCCCACCCTGTCAGGGGAACAGTAGTGGAGGAAGTGGTGAGAGCAGGTCTAAGGTTGGAGATTGGTACAGTTGGGCCTGAGTCACAGGGTTGAGAGGATGCTCCCTGGGCTGGGAGCAGTGAAGTGATTGACCTGGAGGGCCTGCTTTTCTAGGTTTTCAGGTATGGATGGGATGAGAGAGTCTGCCCAGGAGAGCACTGATTGGTTTTTGATTAACGGAAGATTAAACACACAGAAGTGGACACAAGGGCAAGGCAGGCCTCAGACGAGCACAGCTCTGGGGCGGGGCCACATCTCAGTTCTCACCACACCTTGGACAAGAGTCCTCAGCACAGGCCCTTGACTCTCATCATGCTCCTCTCACCCCAGACTCAAGCTTGGCGTAGGATAGGACAAGAAGCAAAGCATTCTGATTACAGCAGCATTCTGGTTGTTCTATAAATGAACATAGGCAAGGAAGCAATTTGGAGGGGTCCCTGGGTGGCTCAATGTTTAGCGCCTGCCTTTGGCCCAGGGCGTGGTCCTGGAGTCCCGGGATCAAAACCCATATCGGGCTCCCTGCATGGAGCCTGCTTTTCCCCCTGCCTGTGTCTTTGCCTCTCTCTCTCTCTCTCTCTCTCTCTCTCTCTCTCTCTCTGTGTGTGTGTGTGTCTCATGAATAAATAAAATCTTTTTTTTTTAAACAATTTGGAATAATACTTTGTGGAAAGAGATGGCTTGAATGAGGGAAGTGGCAGGAGGAGTGGGACAAGGGGCTCAGGTGGTCAGGATGGGAAGCCTTTGGGCTTTCCTGATGGGCTGGAGATGAAAGCGAAGAGCCACAGATGACTGACTCTGCCTTTGGCCGAAGCTACTGAAAGCCCCTTGCCCTCAGCTGTTGGTGGGGAGGCAGCAGATGGCAGAGTTCAGTTTGGGGCACGTTCGTAACGGGCACCCAAGAGAGTGTTAAGTGGGCAGCTGGTCACAATGAGGCCGCAGTTCAGGAGGGAGGCCTGGGCTAGAGAGATCAGCAGGTAAGTGACGGGTCAAGCTGGGCTAGGCTCTCAGCTAAGGCTTTCCTGCTAAGGGTCTTCCTCTTCCCAACTCCCTTAGCTGGGCGGCAGGGCTCAGAGGCTTCTTCCTAAGGAGAAACCAGGGACCCCTCGTACTTCCAGGGCCTGGTTACATGGAGACAGGGCTGGGAAAGGAACCTGAGCCCACTGCCCCGCTCACGTGCAGCACAGCCTTGGATAAAACCTGGTCACTGTTGCTTTAAGTCTCTGGGGAAGGGGTCCATTGCCCTGCACTCACCAAGCTGAGGCAGACAGAGAAGGAAGTGGGGCAGGAGTGCAGAAAACAGCCGGCTGCGCCCCAGGCTTGCTGTACATGAAAACTTCCTGTGATGAGACCGGAAACACAGGTGCTGTCCCCAGCACGACATCTCCCAGAGCTGGGGCCAGAGGGAAGCCATGGACAGGCCCCGGGCCCTGGTCCTGCTCTTGGCGCTGCTGACGCTCTGCATCACTGCTGGTGAGTTGGGGGCGGGAGAGAAGCAGAAGACATGGGGGCAGGTGATGACCCAGCCCTGGGGCCCTCCTATGCCTATATCCCGCAGGGACCCCTGAAGTATGGGTTCAAGTTCAGATGGAGGCCGCCAAGTCCCCGTCCTTCACTGTCCGCTGTGGATTCCTGGGATCTGGCTCTGTCTCCCTGGTGACTGTGAGCTCGGGGGGGCCCGATGGTGCCGGAGGGACTAGGCTGGCTGTTTTACACCCAGAATTTGGCATCCAGCAGTGGTCCCCTACCCGCCAGGCCCACTGGGAAACCAAAACCAGCATCTCCCTCACCCTGGAAGGAGGGTCTGAGGGGAGAAGCCCCAGTCCCAACACCACCTTCTGCTGCAAGTTTGTTTCCTTCCCCGAGGGCTCCCAGGAGGCCTGTGGGAACCCCTTCCTCAACACGAACCAAGGTGAAGCTAACGAGGGCTGGGAGGGCAGGGAGGGCGGCAGGACACCAGCCACCCGTCTGGTATGCCTCTCTCTCTACACAGGGCTCCCTGCCCCTACCCCAGCTCCCATACTGCGGGCTGACCTGGCCGGGATCCTGGGGGTGTCAGGGGTCCTCCTCTTTGGCTGTGTCTACCTCCTCCACCTTCTGCGTCGCCAGAAACACTGGTGAGAACCAACCCCTGCTGGGCCCAGTCTAAACCCCCAAACCAGCAGGCTAGCTAGCTACATGCTTTGTTTCTAACCCTCCTGACACTCCCAGGTCTGTCACGAAGGTTCAGCCACCCCTCACCGGCCCCCAGACACAGACGCCAGCAAGGGTAAGGACCAGGGGACTGTTTTAGAGTGGGGGGCGGAGTAGGCTAGAGCTGTGAGGAAGGGCTTAACTTCCCCATCATCCCTGCAGGTGACTGGCCAAGCCTCCCTGGTCTCTCTCCAGGTCCCCCACGCCACCGTCAGCACCAACAACTGCTACTGCCCGGCAACCGTGGACATGGCCCTCCGGCCCCCACCACTGTCCCAGTGGGCAGCGCTGCCCGCCCACACAGCATACCCACGCCAGCCACCTGCCCACTGGGCCCCCCTGCCAGCCTCTGCTCGCAACAGTTTCATCTCCATGGAGAATGGACTTTATGCTCAGGCGGGAGAGTGGCCTTTCCAAGCCAGCCCCAATCTTGTCCCTTTCCCCAAGTCTGGGCATGGAGCCATGGAGGGCCATTTAGGAGTCCAATGAGAGGGACCCCAAATCTGCTTGGGTTTCCTCTCCTCTCAGGCCTCTGGGTCCCCCTTCTGTTGAGCGTCTGTCCTGGGCGCCCATCATCTTTGCACAACTTATTTTATCTTAGGACTGACTATATGAGTGTCTCCGCACATACCCAGCCAAGGCCCCCTTTTTGCAGGCAGAGGATGTGGTCAGCATGTGTGCACGTGTGGGCACACGTGTATCTATGTGAGGTGACAAAATCCCATCCCAGGTTGTTTCCTGTTTTCAAGTTCCCAGCCCCCATAGGTGATGTTGATAAGTAAAAAAAAAAAAAAAAGGTGGCTTCTGACTGGGGCCTCAGCTGGACCTTTTCTTTACAGGTTACGAAGTTAGAGGTAGTTTCAACCCTGGGAGGCAAGAGCCAGGTTAGACTAGGATGGGGATAGGGCATGCATGGGCGATCTCTGGGCCTGCCCACCCCCCACCCTGGACAAGGGGTGTTCCTGGCCCGTAGGCTTTGCTGAGAGACACCAGAGGCTGGGAAGACAAGACTGGGGGGCTGATGGTAGGGTGATCCATACTTATATCTTACCATGTCCTAGGGCAGCAGCAAGGGCTCCGGGGGCACCAACCCAAGAAAAGCCCCTTCAGGCTGACCTGGCATCCCTGTGTTGGGCTCTCTGAGATGGTTTGCAGATGTGGTCCTGATGCCTGCCTTCCACAGAATTCACAGGTGGGAGGCCCACCTCAAATCTGCTCACAGCAGCTTCCTCCAGCCCCCCCTCATTTTGAGGGTACCAGCACCATTCCTCACTGGTTGCTCGGGGCATAGGTAGCGGCCCAGGCAACACAGGGACTGAACACACACTCCCCTACCCACTGATCTTCCCATCTGGGAGCCAGCCCTCCTCTGGTAAACAGGCCCAGCAGCCTGGGCCTTATCACATTTTTGCCATGTGAGAATGTGGTGCGAGCTCTGTGGGCTGCAAGTCTCCACAGGAACCTGGCAGGTTCTGGGTGGCAGGGGGCAGAACAGTCCTGGAGCCAGGCTCAGGCCGCACCCCAGCCAGGAAGAATACTGGCAGGGGGAGGGGACAATCCCAGGTAGTGCCACCTGCCAAGCCAGGAGCCACCCCCTCTGCCTGGCTGAAGGAGGGCCTGCCCAGAGCCCATGTCTAACCACAGAACCTTCCAGAAACCCAGTTTACTATTCTAGGTATGCTCTAATGTGGCCTCCCCAAAACCCAGCCCCATCCAGCTACCAGCTCTACACAGCATTGGGGAGAGGATAGGCCTGGCAGAGTGAGGGCCTGTCTTCCTCAGCCAGTGATCATCCCCCTCCTCTCAGAAGGCCTCAGCACTGTCCTGTGCAGCTGGGTCCCTGCAGGGCTGGGGCCTGAAGAGACCGGTGAGGGTTTGTGGAGGTCCCTCAAGAGGGTCAGGGAGAGGTCAGTGAGGGAGGGAGTATATCAGGGCCCAGCTGCCTTAGGACCATGTCAGGACCAGGGACAAGGGTGTGGGGACAATCGGGCTTGCAGGGCCTCAGAGGAGGCCTTGGGGGGCTCCCCCAGGAACCCTCATTTCTCTAGGAAGGGAATGTTTATAAGATAAAGGAGGGAGCTCTGAAGGATCCCTGGCCTGAACCTGACTCCCCTCCTGGGCCACTTGCCCATCTTGGGAGTCAGAGATAGCTCCCCCGGATTCGAGCCCATCTTCCACAAACTCAAAGAGCCACAGCCAGCTTGGTCCCTGTAGTACATGAAGCCCCAAACATCAGGAGCCAAGAAGTCTCCACAGCTGGCCTGCCCCCCACTGGCTAGCCCCATGTCCCAGGAGCAGCAGCACTGAAGGGCCCAGCTGGGCAAGCAGAGTTGAGGCACCACAGCACACGGCCCCAGAGAGCCCTGGGCCAGGCCCCTTCTCAGCCCCCAACATTGGAAATAATGTTCTTTGTTCATCTAACACATATGGCAACTGAGGCCTGAGAGACAGAGAGATGACTTGCCCAAGGGGACAGGACTGATCCAACCCCCTTACTCCCACCAGGCATCTGGGACATGCCCTCTGCCATAATCTGAGATAAGGCTTGGGCTTTGGACCCACCCAGCTTGGATTCCAGGGGCCACTCCCTGCCTGTGAGACCCCCAGCAGTTCAATGTCTCTGAGGCTCCCTTTGCCCTTGAGTATATAGTAAGGGTCAGAAGGGTGTGAGGCTTGTAAGCCAGGACTAAGTACTAAGCAACTTTGCACAGAGTGTCTTGCTTAGGACTTAAACCCCAAGGGTTGGGTATTTTCAGTAAGTTCATCTCACAGAAATGGAGCCTGAGCCTGGGGTCACTGAGCCGGAAAGCAGGGGCGCTTTCAGCAGGGAGCAAAGGAGGCACAGTGCCAGCTGCCTGGTCTAGACACCTCCATGGGTCTGCTGGGCTCGGGCAGCTGGGGAGGATGATGGGAGACCCTCCCTGGGCCCCAGGCAGGAGGCTGGGCTTGCGGGGACCACCTCCACTGACATCCGCTGTGGACTGGCTGGATGGCGCAGCAGCCTGCAAGCGATTTCCAGAGGTCCTTGTGCAGAGGACGCCAGACCCTCCAGAGAGCATCTTTGGAGGCACCATGGGGTCTCATGGAAAGGATGGAGTTGTGACACACCCATGTACACGACCCCCACCCCTCCAGGCCGGGTCCCTCAGCCCTCTCCTCACCCACCACAGCTGGCCGGACCGACCACCCCAGACACAAACTCGCCCCTCCCCGTAGTGGTGTGGTGACCCCAGGATACATGGTAACAATTTTCTTTCAATATGTGGTCCACCAATCTACATCTGCAGGGTCTCAGGACTAATGTTTTACTAGACGGTAGAGAATAGCTTTTTCTTTTTTTTTTTTAATTTTTATTTATGATAGTCACACAGAGAGAGAGAGAGAGGCAGAGACACAGGCAGAGGGAGAAGCAGGCTCCATGCACCGAGAGCCCAACGTGGGATTCGATCCTGGGTCTTCAAGATCGCGCCCTGGGCCAAAGGCAGGCGCCAAACCGCTGCGCCACCCAGGGATCCCCGAATAGCCTTTTCTTAACAATAGGTAGCCCTCAAGGTCTTGGAAACTTGGCTTCCAAATTCCTTAGAGACCTATGCTATCTTCAACCCCTCACTCCTCACAGTCACAGGTGCACCTCTTTCTGCCCAGAGGTCCTGTCCCTGTGCTATAATAAAAGAAACTTTTTGCATTGAAAACGTCTCAGGAATTCTTTCTTGACCACTCGCCTGGCATCCCCATATCACTAGTTACCCCCGCCCTCCACGTGGCCCACTGCCTGTACAGACTGTCCCTGCCTCTCTCAGCTCTGGACCCTCAGAAGCCACCATTTTGTACTGACCCTTAACCTGGGGGAGGGGAATCAAGGTGCTTGGCAGCTGCTTCCCTTCTAGGGACCAATGGGAAGAGCCAAGTGCCCAGAATGAGTGCTGGACCTGGACATCACAATCTCTGGCTGGGTGTGTGTTTCTGCCCCCACAGACGAGGAAGACTTGAACCCTTGCTGGGTTCCCTGAAGGGCACTGGATAACATGGCCTTGCCCCCACCAAATCAGGGTGCCCACCATGCTCACGCTGACCTCTAAAGTGAATGTCAGGGGCCTGGGACCTTGAGAGAGGAAATAGGGCCAAGGCATGTCTGAGGGCTCAGCCAGTAGGACACAGGTAGAAGACCCTGGCCAGGCTGAGTTGGGGGCTGGCAGGGGAGGATTGAACTAGGAGAGACTCCTGCCCCCTCCTATTCTTTGGGCCTCTCCCAGGCCTTAGTGGGGAGTAACTCCCCCCATGAGAAACCCAGGCTGTGCCCCCACTCCCACAGAGGGACACACAAATGTACAGCATACTAGGTGTGCTGGCCCAGCCGAGAGCGAGGGGAGGCTCTCCAACTTCAGGTTCCAGCAAACTCTGCCGAGGAGGATCAATGACATCTGGAATTTCCACCACAGGGCCCTCAAACAGCCTCATTTCAATATCTGTGAAATGAATGAGAAATCTGGCCTGTTTGGAGAAAAAACAAACAGACTACATTACAAATGTAAAGAGAAAAAAAACAGAGAGTGATGCGAGAGGGAATAATGGGGCTTTTCTGAGAAGACATCTAAAATAAAACTCAAAACTGATTGGGAGAGGTTCAGGCAAGGACTGTGGAGAGAATACTCTGGACAGGGAAAGACGTGCAACAGCCCTAGTTAGAAAGAGTTTGGCCCTACAAGGGCCCCAAGCAGGTCAGTGTGTTTGAAACAAGTTGAATGAGGGAGTAATCAAAGCCCCTGGAAGGGAAGTGGATTTTATTATAAGGGCAGTTGTCACCTCTGGTGAGTTTTAAGCAGAGCAGTAAAATGATCAGATGGACATTATGAAGAGAGCACTCTGACGAGGGGAAGAGAGCACTTGTGTGGGGGAAAAATAGAAGTAAGAACAATTGGGGAGTGACTGCAGTGATCCAGGTGGGAGCTGGGGTATCTGAGGCAAGGATGTAGAATGCAGAAGGGAAGAAGCAGATGATTCAAAATGTGTTTTGGAGGCAGGGTTGTTCCTAGCTGCAGGGAGAGGGGATCAGGATGGTTTCAAGGGTTACGCCATTTTCTAACGTGAGCCAGTAGGTAGGGGAAATGCCATTTACTTCAATGGAAGATTGAAAGGAGCATCTTCCAGGGAAGGTGTGACAAGGGGCCAAGAAGAAACAAATTGGGTTGAGATGCCTGACACACAAATGAGTTACAGCCTTTTGATCCCTCCTCAAAGGCAGAGTCTCAGGAAGGGACCAGAACTGTATGCAAAATCTTGATGAGAGAAAGCGAAGTTCCGAATAAGTGATATACCATGTTTACAAATCAAAAAGCTCATTGTTAAAAGGTCTATTCTTCCCAAATGGTGTACAGGATCAAAATTCTGTCAATCAAAATTCCAGCAGGCTATTTTGTAGACACTGCCCAGCTGATTTTAAAGTTTATGTGAAAAAACATAATTACCTAGAAGAGCTAAAACAATTTTGAAAAAAAATTTTTTTGAAAAAGAACAAAGTTGGAGGACTCATACTTTTGGATTCAAACTTATGTTAAGCTATAGAAATCAAGACAATGAGGCATAGGGGAAAGAATAAACAGAGCAATGGAATAGAATGAAGTCCAGAAATAGACATCTACCTACCTACCTCCCTTTCTTTCTAGTCAACTGGGTCTATGTCTTAGATTCAACACCAAAGCCATGATCCATCCACAAAAGAAAACATTGATAAATCAGACTTCATCAAAATTAACAAATTCTGCTCTTTGAAAGATATTATTAAGAAAAAAAATTTTTTAAGATTTTATTTATTTATTCATAGAGACACACACAGAGAGAGAGAGGCAGAGACACAGGCAGAGGGAGAAGCAGGCTCCACGCAGAGAGCCTGACGTGGGACTCGATCCAGGGTCTCCAGGATCACGCCCTGGGCTGCAGGCAGTGCCAAACCGCTGCACCACCAGGGCTGCCCTATTAAGAAAATTTTAAAACATTAACAGCAACAACACCTACACACTGGAAAAAAATATTTGCAAAACATGCATCTGATTAAAGGATGTATAACCACAACATATAAAGAACTCTCAATGCTCAATAACCAAAATTCCAATTTTTAAAAATTGGACAAACGATTTGAAGAAATACTTCAAAGAAGAGATACAGATTACACATAATTGCATGAAATGAACTTCAAAATCATTAGCTATTAGGAAAATGATGATTAAAACACAATAAAATACAATACCACATACTAGTAAAGATGCAAAGCAATTGAAATTCTCACACTTTGCCAATGGGGATTCAAAATGGTATAACCATAAGTCAGAGCTAGAACATTCCAGAGGCTTTTGGGCCCCAGGTGCTGGAAGATGTGGACTCTGGATGCCGCCAGAAACAAACAACAATAGGTACAACCACTTTGAAAAACATTTTGGCATGTCTCTGCCTCTCTCTCTCTGTGTGTGTGTGTGTGTGTGTGTGTGTGTGTGTGTGTGTGTCTCATGAATAAATAAAATCTTAAAAAAAAAATAATGTGAAGAAATCTCAAAAGTATTTTACTAAGTGGAAGAAGCCAAACCCAAATGGCTCTGATTCCACTTATACAACTGAAAATTAATAAAGGGCTACTTCACTAAAAAAAGTGGGGAGGTTAGGAAGGAGAGCTCTCAGGTCTTACTCTACTGGCATCACCAACTGCAAATCGAGCCAAGCCTTTCATGTGGATGCTACTTTATTACCCAAACAGCTGGAAGAAAGGCTTTCATCCCCTCTTACCTTGACAATCCAGCCAATGAAAGACATCAATGAGAAGTCACTGTAGCTGGACTTGATAACAGCCTCCCCAGCTTTCCCCTTTCCTCTGTAAAAAAGCATTCCTCTCTTTTGTTTGGTGGATTTGCCTCTGATTTTGCCATAGCTGGTTTGTCACGGGTTGTAATCCTCTGCTCTTCCTGAACAAACCTGTTTTTGCTGGTAAAATAACTGGTAGGAGGAATGCCTGGGTGGCTCAGCAGTTAAGCGTCTGCCTTCAGGCTCAGGGTGTGATCCTGGAGTCCCTGGATCCGATCGAGTCCCACAACGGGCTCCCTGCATGGAGCCTGCTTCTCCCTCTGCCTGTTGTCTCTGCCTCTCTCTCTCTCTGTGTGTGTCTCTCAGGAATAAACAGATAAAATCTTTAAAAAAAAATAAAATAACTGGGAGGCTTTTTTTTTAAGATTTTATTTATTAATTCATGAGACATACAGAGAGAGAGAGAGAGAGAGGCAGAGACAACAGGCAGAGGGAGAAGCAGGTTCCCTGCAGGGAGCCCAATGCAGGACTCAATCCCAGGACCCGGGGATCCTGACCTGAGCTGAAGGCAGATGCTCAATCAGTAAACCACCCAGGTGCCCTGGCAGTTTTGTTTTTAAGGTTAACACAACAGTCTAGAAAAGGCAAAACTATAGGGACAGAACTCAGAGCAGTCACTACCAGGAACAGAGCTGGGTAGAGAGGATTGTACAAAGGGAACAAAAGATCTCTGGTTGTAATGGAAATATTCTTTACCTTGATTGTGTTGGCAGCTACATGACCTTATATCTCTCTTTTTTTTTAAGTAGGCTCCAAGCCCAGCATGGAGCCTTAGGTGGGGCTTTGAACTTACAACCCTGAGATCAAGACCTGAGCTAAGGGAGCCTAGGTGGCTCAGTTGGTTAAACATCTGCCTTTGGCTCAGCTCGTGATCCCAGGGTCCTGGGATCGAGTCCCATATTGGGCTCCCCATTCAGCAGGGAGTTTGGTCCTCCCTCTCTCTACCCCTGCCCCCTGCTCATGCTTTCCCTCTCTCTCTCAAATAAATAAAATCTTAAAGAAAAAAAAAAAAAAGACCTGAGCTGAAATCGAGTCCAAAGCTTAACTGACTGAGCCACCCAGGTAACGCCCCCTTACACCTTCTAAAAACTCACTGCACTATAATGCCTGAAAAGGACAAATACTGTATGTAAATTAGACCTCACTAGACTAGATTTTAAAAAAGATATAATGATCTAAAAGAAACAATAAAGTAATAGGAATAAAATGAATAAATCTAACAAAACATACATAAAATATTTTTGGAAAAAGAATTATGAAACTATCGAATTATAAAACTATCGAGGGATGCCTGGGTGGCTCAGTTGGTTAAGTGATGGACTCTTGATTTCAGCTCAGGTCATGATCTCAGGATCCTGAGATCAAGCCCTACATGGGCTCTATGCTAGGGGTGGAGCCTGCTTGGGATTCTCTCTCCCCTTCACCTTCTTCCCCTCCCCCCCACCATGTGCAAGTGCTCTAAATCAATTAATCAATCAATCCATTGAAATTCACTTAGTTACACACAATGGTCATGGATAAGAGACTCAATGTCATAAATGTGTCAACTCTCCTCAAGTTAGTCCATTAATTCACACCACTCCAATAAAATTCCCAACAGTTTTTCTCATGGTAATATGCTCGCAGATATTAACATACAAATGGGAGAGCAAAACACCTAGAATAAATAAGATTTTGAAGAGCTAAAATTAGATGAGAATCTCACATACTAGACATTGGTACTAATTACAAAATTACTGAAATTCGGACATTGTGGTTTTGGCACAGAGACGGACACAATAGAGCAATGATAATAGGGAGCCTGGAAATCGATCTTTGTGCATGTGGAAATTTTCAATATTAGAGAAGTAGCATTACAATTCTCTGGGGAAGGATGGTGGAACAATTAGCTGGAAAAATCAACTCCAACTTCACAATCCTATACAAAAGCCAATACCAACTGGATAAAAACCAAAAATGAAAAGCAAATTTGTAGTCTTTAGCAGAAAATACAGGAAGCTATCTTTAGAACCTTAGGAGTAGGACAGGATTTCTTAAAGCATACAAAAAAAATGACGAATCTGAAAAGATTTGGTTTAAATTTCTATAGTTTGGAGGTGCCTCAGTGGCTCAGTCAGTTAAGCATTCAACTGTTGATTTTGGCTCAGGTCATAATCTTAGGGTCCTGGGATTGAGCCCTGTGTCTGGCTCCCCACTCAGCTTGTCTCCCTCTCCCTCTGTCTCTCTCAAATAAATAAGTAAATCTTTTTTAAAAAATTTCTATAGGTTTAAGTCACAATAAAATGAAATACAGTGAGCCACAAACAGGAAGACAGTATTTGCAACATATATAATTGATAAGGAATCAGAACTCAAAAGATCTATTGAATGGCAAATCAATTTAAAAATAGATAAATACAGAAAAGAAATAAGTACAAAGAGGCACTTCACAGAAGAGAAAATCAAAATGGCCCAAAGCATAAATAAAGTTCTTCTCTGGGGCACCTGGATGGCTCAGTCAGTGGAGGGTGTGACTCTTGATCTCAGGATTGTTGAGTTCAAGCCCCATGTTGGGTGTGAAGCCTACTTAAAATTAAAAAAAAAAATTTTAAGGGCAGAAGAAGAAATGCTCTCTTCTCTAGCAATCAAGGACACACTGATAAAGATAATAACCATTTCACACTCTTCACATTGGTAAAAATTAAAATATCTAACTCGTAATATTGGAGGTAATGTGAACAGTGGTGGGAGTATGTCGTGGTACTGCTTGGAATGTAATTAGGTATAATCTCAAAAAATTCAAATGTATGTATCCCATGACCTACAAATTTCACTTTCAGGTATGTACACTGGAGAAACTCTAGTGTACCCACATGTACCTAAAGAAACATGTAAAAAAATATTTATTGTAGCATTATTTACAATAGCCAAAAATTTAGAATAACTTAAATGTCCATCAAAAGAGAATAGGGGGGATCCCTGGGTGGCTCAGCAGTTTGGCGCCTGTCTTTGGCCCAGGGCGCGATCCTGGAGCCCCGGAATCGAGTCCCACTTGGGGCTCCCGGCATGGAGCCTGCTTCTCCCTCCTCCTGTGTCTCTGCCTCTCTCTCTCTCTATGTCTATCATAAATAAATAAATAAATAAATAAATAAATAAATAAATAAATAAATCTATCTTTTAAAAAAAGAGAGAGAGAATAGATAGGGCAGCCCGGGTGGCTCAGCGGTTTAACACCGCCTTTGGCGCAGGGCCTGATCCTGGAGACCCGGGATCGAGTTCCCCGTTGGGCTCCCTGCACGGAACCTGCTTCTCCCTCTGCCTGTGTCTCTGCCTCTCTCTCTCTCTCTCTCTCTCTCTCTCTCTCTGTCTCTCATGAATAAATAAATAAATAAAATCTTTTAAAAAAAAGAAAGAGAATAGATAAATTGTGGCAAATATTCATAATGAAATATTGATCAGTATTTAAAATGAATGACCTTGTGGTGCCTGAGTGGCTCAGTCAGTTAAGTGTCCGCTTTCAGCTCAGGTCAGGATCCTGGGGTCCTGGGATTAAGCCCCATGTTGGGCTCTCTGCTCAGTGGGGAACCTGCTTCTCCTGCTCCCAGTCCCCCTGCTTGTGCTTGCTCTCTCTGTCAAATTAATAAATAAAATCTTTTAAAAAGTAAAATGAATGACCTAAAGTTCATCTATCAAAATGGATGAGCATCTCAAAGTCATAACATAGAGTTAAAAAGAGTTCTGATCCCGATTCCAATGTGTGTATGGATTTTTCTCAAAACCACCAAGTGATACTCTGACTCCAGCTGAGTGTCCTACAACTCAATGCTGACATATCTACTTGGAATAGTATCATATCCTATAGGTTAAGGGCTCAGCCCAAAAAAACTGCTCACTTCCCCTAATTCATAAGTCACCAGGCTATAGATTGAAGGTTCTCACAACCCTTCTTTAGGTTCCATTAATTTGCTAGAATGGCCCACAGAACTCAGAGAAACATTTTACTTACTAGATCACTGGTTTCTTATAAAAGGATATAACTCAGGAACAGCCAGATGCAAGAGATGCATAAGGCAAACTATGGGGAAGGTGGGTAGAGCTTCCAATCTCTCTCTGAGCAAGCTACTCTCCCTGCACCTCCACCTGTTTACCAACCCAGAGGCTCTCTAAATCCCATCTTTTTGGGCTTTTATGGAGGCTTCATTACCTAGATGTGACTGATTAAGTCTTTGGCCATTGGTAATTGATTCAACCTCTAGCCTTTCTGCCCTCCCCAGAAATAGGGGATAGGTTCATGTGTGGTTCCCCTGAAAACCAGCCCCCATTCTCAGGTACCTTCCAAAAGTCACCTCATTAGCATAAACCCAGTTGTGGAGAGGCGCTTGTTACAAATAACAAGATACTACTTCATTTTTCTTTTCTTTTTTTTATAGTAGGTTCCATGCACAGTGTGGAGTCCAATATGTGGCTTGAATTCATAACCCTGAGAAGAAGGTCTGAGCAGAGATCAGGAGTTGGACACTTAGACTGAGCCACCCAGGTACCCCAAGATACCACTTAATTTTGACCCCTAATGAGTAATACACTTGCACCTGACAGATGTAAACACACCTCCTCTGGAGGAAAGCACTTACACCGGGCTTCAAAACTTCCTACAAAGTCCCAAATAAGATGAAGTATCAATTAAAAAAAAATCAAGCACAACAAAATAAGTGATCATGAGCAAGAGAAGTGCACAGGCAACTGTAGAATCAGATTGTCAAAGACTGCTGATATTAGAATTATCTGACACATCATAAAATAATATATCTATATATCTATATCTAAAGAAAGAAGAGGGATGCCTGGGTGGCTCAGTGGTTGAGCATCTGCCTTCAGCTCAGGGAGTGATCCTGGAGTCGATGTCGAGTCCCACATCGGGCTCCTTGTGTAGAGCCTGCTTCTCCCTTTGCCTGTGTCTCTGTCTCTCTTTCTATCTGTCATGAATAAATAAATAGAATCTTAAAAAAAAAAAAAAGGAAAGAAAAGAATATATCGAAGTATGACAAAACAAGAGAATGTGGAAACAACCAGGCAAACTGGAGGGGTGGGGATGGTGCTGGGGGGAACCACAGACAGAAACTCTAGAAAGGCAAGATGGTGGAGGAGTAGGGTCCCCAAGTCACCTATCCCCACCAACTTACCTAGATAACTTTCAAATCATCATGAAAACCTACAAATTCGACCTGATTTAAAGAAAGAATTAAATTAATTAATTAATTAAATGAGATGCAATCCAAACTGGAGGTCCTAACGATAAAGTTTAACAAGGTAGAAGAACGAGTGAGTGACATAGAAGACAAGTTGATGGTAAGGAAGGAAACTGAGGAAAAAAGAGAAACAACCAAAAGATCATGAGAATAGGTTAAGGGAAATAAATGACAGCCTAAGAAGGAAAAATCTATGTTTAATTGGGGTTCCCAAGGACACCAAAAGGAACAGAGGTCCAGAAAGTGTATTTGAACAAATCATAGCTGAGAACTTCTCTAACTTGGGAAGGGAAACAGGCATTCAGATCCAGGAGATAGAGAAATCCGCCCCCCCCCCCCCCCGCCTAAAATCAGTAAAAACCGCTCAACACCTTGACATTTAATAGTGAAACTTGCAAATTCCAAAGATAAAGAGAAGATCCTTAAAGCAGCAAAAGACAAGAAATCCCTAACATTTATGAGGAGAGGCATTAGGATAACAGCAAACCTCTCCACAGAGACTTGGCAGGCCAGAACCGGCTGGCAGGATATATTCAGGGTCCTAAATGAGAAGAACATGCAGCCAAGAATACTTAATCCAGCAAGGCTCTCATTCAGAATAGAAGGAGAGATAAAGGGCTTCCAAGATAGGCAAAAACTGAAAGAATATGTGACCACCAAACCAGCTCTGCAAGAAATATTAAGGGGGACTCTGTAAAAGAAAGAGGAAGTCCAATGAAACAATCCACAAAAACAGGGACTGAAGAGGTATCATGATGACACTAAATTCATATCTTTCAATAGTAACTCTACGTGAATGGGCTTAATAACCCCGTCGAAAGGCGCAGGGTTTCAGACTGGATAAAAAAGCAAGACCCATCTATTTGCTGTCTACAAGAGACTCATTTTAGACATAAGGACACCTACAGCCTGAAAATAAAAGGTTGGAGAACCATTTACCATTCAAATGGTCCTCAAAAGAAAGCAGGGGTAGCCGTCCTTATATCAGATAAATTAGTTTATCCCAAAGACTGTAGTAAGAGATGAAGAGGGACACTATATCATACTTAAAGGATCTATCCAACAAGAGGACCTAACAATCATGAATATTTATGCCCTGAATGTGGGGCTGCCAAGTATATCAATCAATTAATAACCAAAGTTAAGACATACTTAGATAATAATACACTAATACTTGGTGACTTGAATACACTTTCTACAATCGACAGATCTTCCAAGCACACCATCTCCAAAGAAACAAGAGCTTTAAATGATACACTGGACCAGATGGATTTCACAGATATTTACAGAACTTTACATCCAAATGCAACTGAATACACATTCTTCTCCAGTGCACATGGAACTTTCTCCAGAAAGGACCACATATTGGGGTCACAAATCAGGTCTTAACTGATACCAAAAGATTGGGATCGTCCCTTGCATATTTTCAGGCCATAATGCCTTGAAATTAGAACTAAATCACAAGAAGAAGTTTGGAAGGACCTCAAACACGTAAAGGTTAAGGACCATCCTGCTAAAAGATGAAAGGGTCAACCAGGAAATTAGGGAAGAATTAAAAAGATTCATGGAAACTAATGAGAATGAAGATACAACCATTCAAAATCTTTGGGATGCAGCAAAAGCAGTCCTGAGAGGGAAATACATCGCAATACAAGCATCCATCCAAAAACTGGAAAGAACTCAAATACAAAAGCTAACCTTGCACCTAAAGGAGCTGGAGAAAAAAAAAGCAAATAGATCCTATACCCAGCAGAAGAAGAGAACTAATAAAGATTCGAGCAGAATTCAATGAAATAGAGACCAGAAGAACTGTGGAACAGATTAACAAAACCAGGAGTTGGTTCTTTGAAAGAATTAATAAGATAGATAAACCATTAGCCAGCCTTATTAAAAAGAAGAGAGAAAAGACTCAAATTAATAAAATCATGAATGAGAAAGGAGAGATCACCACCAATACCAAGGAAATACAAACGATCTTAAAAACTTACTATGAGCGGCTATATGCTCATAAATTAGGCAATCTAGAAGAAATGGACGCATTTCTGGAAAATGACAAACTACCAAAACTGGAACAGGAAGAAGTAGAAAACCTGAATAGGCCGATAACCAGGAGGAAACTGAAGCAGTTATCAAAAACCTCCCAAGATACAAAAGTCCAGGGCCAGATGGCTTCCCTGGGGAATTCTATCAAACATTTAAAGAAGAAACCATACCCATTCTACTTGGAAAGCTGTTTGGAAAGATAGAAAGAGATGGAGTACTTCCAGACTCATTCTATGAGGCCAGCATCACCTTAATTCCAAAACCAAACAAAGACCCCACCAAAAAGGAGAATTATAGACCAATATCCCTGATGAACATGGATGCAAAAATTCTCAACAAGATACTAGCCAATAGGATCCAACAATACTAAGAAGATTATTCACCATGACCAAGTGGGATTTATCCCCGGGATGCAAGGCTGGTTCAACACTCGTAAAGCAATCAATGTGATTCATCATATCAGCAAGAGAAAAAATAAGAACCATATGATCCTCTCAATAGATTGCAGAGAAAGCATTTGACAAAATACAGCACCCATTCCTGATCAAAACTCTTCAGAGTGTAGGGATAGAGGGAACGTTCCTCAGCATCTTAAAAGCCATCTACGAAAAGCCCACAGCAAATATCATTCTCAATGGGGAAACACTGGGAGCCTTTCCCCTAAGATCAGGAACAAGACAGGGATGTCCACTCTCACCACTGCTATTCAACATAGTACTGGAAGTCCTAGCCTCAGCAATCAGACAACAAAAAGACATTAAAGGCATTCAAATTGGCAAAGAAGAAGTCAAACTCTCCCTCTTTGCAGATGACATGACACTGTCCGTAGAAAATCCAAAAGCCTCCGCCTCAAGATTGCTAGAACTCATACAGCAATTTGGCAGTGTGGCAGGATACAAAATCAATGCTCAGAAATCAGTGACATTTCTATAGACTAACAATGAGACTGAAGAAAGAGAAATTAAGGAGTCAATCCCATTTACAATTACACCAAAAGCATAAGATACCTAGGAATAAACCTCACCAAAGAGGTAACGGATCTATACCCTAAAAACTACAGAACACTCCTGAAAGAAATGGAGGAAGACACAAAGAGATGGAAAAATATTCCATGCTCATGGACTGGCAGAATTAATATTGTGAAAATGTCAATGTTACCCAGGGCAATTTACACGTTTAATGCAATCCCTATCAAAATACCATGGACTTTCTTCAGAGAGTTGAAACAGATCATCTTAAGATTTGTGTGGAATCAGGAAAGACCCCAAATAGCCAGGGGTCTTTCTTAAAAAGAAAACCATAGCTGGGGGCATCACAATGCCAGATTTCAGGTTGTACTACAAAGCTGTGGTCATCAAGACAGTGTGGTACTGGCACAAAAACAGACACATAAATCAATGGAACAGAATAGAGAACCCAGAAATGGGCCCTCAACTCTATGGTCAACTAATATTTGACAAAGCAGGAAAGACTATCCACTGGAAAAAAGACAGTCTCTTCAATAAGTGGTGCTGGGAAAATTGGACATCCACATGCAGAAGAATGAAACTAGACCACTCTCTTTCACCATACACAAAGATAAACTCCAAATGGACGAAAGATCTAAATGTGAGACAAGATTCCATCAAAATCCTAGAGAAGAACACAGGCAACACCCTTTTTGAACTCGGCCACAGTAACTTCTTGCAAGATACATCCACGAAGGCAAAAGAAACAAAAGCAAAAATGAACTATTGGGACTTCATCAAGATAAGAAGCTTTTGCACAGCAAAGGATACAGTCAACAGAACTAAAAGACAACCTACAGAATGGGAGAAGATATTTGCAAATGACATATCAGATAAAGGGCTAGTTTCCAAGATCTATAAAGAACTTATTAAACTCAACACCAAAGAAACAAACAATCCAGTCATGAAATGGGCAAAAGACATGAACAGAAATTTCACAGAGGAAGACAGACATGGCCAATGAGCACATGAGGAAATGCTCCTCATCACTTGCTATCAGGGAAATACAAATCAAAAACACAATGAGATACCACCTCACACCAGTGAGAATGGGGAAAATTAACAAGGCAGGAAACAACAAATGTTGGAGAGGATGAGGAGAAAGGGAAACCCTCCTGCACTGTTGGTGGGAATGTGAACTGGTGCAGCCACTCTGGAAAACTGTGTGGAGGTTCCTCAAAGAGTTAAAAATAGATCTGCCCTATGACCCAGCAATTGCACTGCTGGGGATTTACCCCAAAGATACAGATTCAATGAAACGCCGGGACACCTGCACCCCAATGTTTATAGCAGCAATGTCCACCATAACCAAACTGTGGAAGGAGCATCGGTGTCCATCGAAAGACGAATGGACAAAGAAGATGTGGTTTATGTATACAATGGAATATTCCTCAGCCGTTAGAAATGACGAATACCCACCATTTGCTTCGACATGGTTGGAACTGGAGGGTATTATTCTGAGTGAAGTAAGTCAATTGGAGAAGGACAAACATTATATGGTCTCATTCATTTGGGGAATATAAAAAATAGTGAAAGGGAATAAAGAGGTAAAGGAGAGAAAATGAGTGGGAAAAATCAGAGAGGCTGACAGAACATGAGAGACTCCTAACTCTGGGAAACGAACAAGGGGTGGTGGAAAGGGAGGTGGGCGGGGGGTTGGGGTGACTGGGTGACAGGCACTGAGGGGGGCACTTGACGGGATGAGCACTGGGTGTTATGCTATATGTTAGCAAATCTAATTCCAATAAAAAATATACAAAAAAAGAAACTCTAGAAATATATAATATAAAAATTAGAATAAAAAAGTAAGTGGATAGGGACAGCTGGGTGGCTCAGTTGGTTAAGCATCTACCTTCAGCTCAGGTCATGATCCCAGCGTTCTGGGATCCCATGACCCCTTCTCAGCAAGGAGTCTGCTTCTCTCTCTGCCTGCTGCTCCCCCTACTTGTGCTCTCTCTATATATACATGACAAATAAAATTTAAAAAAAAAAGTAAGTGGGTAAATTAAATAGCAAATTAGATACAGCAAGAGATAAAATTACTAGATGAGCCTAAGACAGATCCAGAGATATACCAGAATGCAGTATGGAAACAATAAGATGAAAAATATGAAGAAAAAAATTAAACATGAAAGATAGTAAGAAAGTTGGATGTGTCTAATAATATGAACTTCAGAAGGAAAGACTGAAAAATTGGGGGAAAAAAGCAATATTTGAAGAGACAATGGTTAGGATTTTCTAGTATTTATTCAGGAAGCCCAGTAAATTCAAAGCATAATAAATAAGAAGTCCATAACCAGAAACATACTGGTAAAACAACAAAATACAAAAAACAGAGAGAGGATGCTAATAGCAGGCAAAAATGAAAAGCAGAAACAAAACAGTATCTATGGCATAGCCACAAGTATACAGCTAACTTCTCAATGGAACCCAAAAGATAGTGCAATGTTGTCTTTGAACTGTAAAGAAAAAATCATGCCCGCCTGGAATTATACACTCAGGTAAATTATTTTTAAGAACATTGGAAAAATAAAGGCATTTTCAGACAAAATAAAAGTACCAGAAAGAAGTAAAGTCTGAGGTACACAAGGTGGGGGGGGGGGGTGGAGAAAGAAGCATGTCAGTAAATCAAAACATATTGAGCGCATCAAACGGCAACAACAATGCTTAGTTTGTGGGATTTAAAATATCAAGGTAGGCATCCCAGTGCTGGTTATAATGGGAAAAAGTAACACTTTATCTCATGTCTCCATGGGTTATGATGAAAACCCTGGACAGAGTACACAAAGCAAATAAGGGAGGACTGAAAAGTCAGACTGGAGAGAGAAATGTAGACTCAAGGAAAGATATGGCAGTAAGTTGATGGTTTTCTTTGTTTTTATTTTTTTATCAGCTGTATCTCCAGCTCACACTCAAGAGCATCCCAGATCCCAGAACCACATAGTGGGCACAGGGAGAAAAAGCTCCAAGAGAAACTTTTTCTGGTCTAGGAAATAGGACAGGGAGAGTAGGGGAGGGAAATCCTGTTTTTTATTTTTAATCTTACCCAAGCCTGCCCTGAGGCAATTTCCTGTCCCAAAGAGGTACTCTCAGGGCATTAATGGCAGCATGGCAGCAGCAGAAAGGACTACATTGACCTCAAGAAACCAGGAGACTAATCAGAGAGGAAGACAAACCATGAGAGACTCCTAACTCTGGGAAACAAAGTTTTGCAGAAGGTCAGGGGATGAGGTGACTGGTTGACGGGCACTAAGGAGGAACTTGATGGGATGAGCACTGGATGTTCTACTATGTTAGCAAATTGAATTCAAATTTTTTTTAAAAAAGAAGAAACCAAGAGACAGAGAAAAAAACCCCTTCACCTAACAGAAACTGGCAAAAGGAAAAGAGTGTGGGGGGAATCCCTCTCTTTTTCTCTTCCTTTTCTCTCACTGCTTTCCCTTAGAGGCAGTTGCAGTCACAAGAAGTACATGACAAGAAGTACAAGAGGAAACTAAAAGCTTGGCCTTCTATCTTTTTTTTTTTTTTAAGATTTTATTTATTTATTCATGACAGACACAGAGAGAGAGAGAGAGAGAGAGAGGCAGAGACACGGGCAGAGGGAGAAGCAGGCTCCATGCAGGGAGCCTGATGTGGGACGTGATCCCGGGTCTCCAGGATCAGGCCCTGGGCTAAAGGCGGCGCTAAAACGCTGAGCCACCTGGGCTGCCCTTGGCCTTCTATCTTTACAAGGAGGAAGCTTGAAAGGGATCCTCAGCTACATAGGAAGCCCCAAGCCCACCTCCAAGATACACATACATGGAACTGATCACAGAAAACATACCACAGGCTTTGAGAACTAAACTGTGATGTTGATCCCACACTGGTCTCAGAATGACCCATGGGCAGTGGACAGGGAAGGAGGGGATAGAGGAGGATGGGCAGGGGGATTGGGAGGGTGAGATGCATATGCAAGACAGATCCAAACACCACAGCCAAGTTTTTAAATGGCATTGGGGGACACCTGGGTGGCTCAGCAGTCTGGCTTTGGCTGAGGTCGTGATCCTGGGGTCCTGGGATGAGTTCTACATTGGGCTCCTCCCAGGGAGTCTCCTTCTCCCTCTGCCTATGACTCTGCCTCTCTCTGTGTGACTCTCATGAATAAATAAATAAAATCTTTAAAAAAAAAAAAAGAATTGTACCAATTGCTGCCTAAGAGAGTAGTTTTTCCATATGGAATTGATAAAACACAACTACCTCAGAACTACGATTTAAGACGACAGTTTCTCTAATGTGGCATTATTATCAATACAAAACAAATTATATGAGGATAATGATTATAACATATCTAGTGATTTTACTGAGAAGTTAAAAACTATGTTTTGCAACACACACATATATATAATACTTGAAGAATTCCACATGTCAGGGCAGCCTAGGTGGCTCAGCAGTTTAGCGCCACCTTCAGCCCAGGGCCTGATCCTGGAGATCTGGGGTCCTGTCCCACACTGGGCTTCCTGCATAGAGCCTGCTTCTCCCTCTGCCTGTGTCTCCACCTCTGTGTGTGTGTGTGTCTCTCATGAATAAATAAATAAAATCTTAAAAGAAAAGAAGAATTCCACATGTCTTTAAAAGTCCTGCAAATATCTCCAACCCAAAACAGAACATCCAGGATCATGTAATGATAATTAGTTCAGTTGTTTTTGTTTTGCTAACCATCATTTGTATAAAAACACATTTCTCAAACTTGTATTAGGAAGGTATACTTCTCAGAACGGAGACGTATTATTTGGCAGATTATGATAACTTCAATATTTTGACATAAGGCATGGGCATGGGTTGTGCTCTGACCCGGATCTCACAATCAATAGGGACAAACCCATCATCTAAAAAAAAAGGTGACCCCACCCACAGGGAACCTGACCACAGCCCTGCACAGCGCACCCCCCCACCCAGCCAGAGGGACCCGAGGTGCTCCTATGTGACCTCAGTCTCCTCCCTCCCCCTGATCAGGATCCTGCCACTGCCCCCGTTGGCTGAGCACAAGGGGGCATCAGTCCATCAAGCCCAGGATGAGCAGGGGGCACCAGTGCTCACGTGGGTGTGGAGGAAGAATGGGCCCCCGAGGTCCAACAGGAGGGCTTGTGCCCTGCTTTGCTACAGGAAGCCCAACTCTGAGCGATGCCCCTGTGATTTTGGCATCTTCTCCGCCTTTACTTTTTAATTGGCTTTCTTGAGCAATTCATGAACCAGCAGCAGCCCATCCAGCACAAACAGAGATGCTCCCTCTTCTCTGCCTTCACAAACAACACTCACCAGTTTGTACCGAGGAGCGTCGCCTTTTGCTTATATGGAATAATTATTTTTTCAAAGGGACCACAAGTCCCATGTCAGACTGTGCTGGGGACAGGACTGCAGGTGGGGTGACTTGCAGTTTTCAGCTACCATGCCCAGACTCTGGAGAAGCCTCTTCCTCCTGGGTCCTTGCTGCGGTCGCCTCTCCACGCACTCGACTCAGATGCAAGTACTCTCTCTCTCTCTCTCTCTCTCTCTCTCTCTCTCTCTGGGTCTCACCCTTGTCACACGCTTGTGTTGTCCCCAGGCATGTTCCTTAACCACTTCCTCCCAGTTTTTGACCCTCCAGTGAACACCCAGGGCCCTGATCCACTCTGTCTGAGCTGGGAATGCAGTGAAGCCAGTCTTCACGCTGGAAGGCAGCCTGGGAAGGAGGGATTGTGAGGTGCCTGACAGGCCTAGGCCCCCGGACACCCCTGGCCACAACCCTGCTGACACCTTGAGTTTGGACCTCTGGCCTCCAGAACTGTGAGGGAATACATGTCTGCTGTTTCGCTACAACCACACAAGGACCACAGGCTGGTGACATGTAATGACAAGGACTTCTGGGGCTGACACCAACTACACCCCACTTCAGCTGAGATCCATTTCCCAATTCAAGCCCTGTAAGCACATGCTCAGTCCAAATAACAAAAACCATTTACAATAAAGGAAGGAAAAGAGAGGAAGAGGACTTATGTGTCAATCATAACTCATCTTAAATTAGAATTCTGTGAAATGCGCATAGACAAAATCATTTCATGGCTTTTTCTTCTAAATTTGCTAAGGCACCTGATGATCACCAAGGAAGCCAAAAAGGGAAGCGTGCTAGAGCTGATTGTTACACTCTGGGGAATGTTGTGGGCACTTTTTCAACACAGCCATTATTAAAAATTAAATATGTGCCCAACACTATACTTCTACCTAATGCCACTGAACTGTATACTTAAAAATGGTTAAAATGGTAAATTTTTGTTAGGTACACATTATCACAATAAAAAGAATTTTAATCGAGAAAAATTAAATATAAACTCACAATGAATTATATTACAAAGGAAGGAAGCTTATCCCTCCCTACTTATTTTACCACATACTACTCGGATCTGTGCTATTGAGCTTGTTCATGCTACTGTGTGTGCACAGTGGGAATAATGGATCAGCACCTGCTGCTGTGCATCTCTTCTTGGCTCAAATGCGGTGAATTCACACTGGGAGTTGTAGTAGTCTGCTCAGATTGCCCTAATGAAGTGCCACAGACCCGGGGGCTCTCGGTTCTGGAGTCTGGGAAAGTCCCAGATCAAGGTGTGGGCAGGGAAGGGTATGTTGTGAGCTCAAGCCTGTGGCTTGTAGGCAGCACCATCTTGCTATATGTTCACAAGGTCTTGCCTCAGAGTATGTGCTTGGAGGAGGAAGGCAGGGAGAGGGAGAGACAGAGAGAGACCGAGAGAAAGAGAGAGAGCGAGAGAGCGAGAGCACTCTGCTGTCACTTCCTATAAGGACCCTGATCCTATAGGATCAGCCCTGCATCCCTGTGACTCCTTTAAGCTGCATTGTTTCCTTAGGGGCACCATCTCTGAATCCAGCCCCACTGGGGGTTAGGGCTTCAACATGTAAATTTGGGGGTGGACGTGAGACAGAAACCTTTGGGCCTCACAAGAGTTGTTAACTCGATACCGTGGGAGTTTTTACACCATGGAAATTGGCAAGTGCTCTGATTGGGGCTTCATTTCTGGAGAGCTGTTTTGCAACATATACAGCCCTCCACTACTCGAGGGGAAGGGCAGACCAGGGTCTCCTCTGTGAGCATCCTCTCTCCTCCCAACCTGGGAGCTCAGCAAGGTCGAGGGTCAGCCCACGACCTCCAGGTCTCTGCCCGCTGCTGTCATCTCCTAGCAGCTCAGTGGACATGTGTCAGGTTGGCTGGGAGCTGGAATGTAGCCAGGGGCCATGAGGAGGAGGCTGAGAGGTGAGGAAGTCTCGGTCACAGGACACATGAAATGTGTGAATGTGACAGAGGCAGACTCCCCAGAAGGCAAGCTCTGGGTCAGAATGCTGGGCAGATGCCTTCCCTTCCCGGAGCCTGTTTTCTCATCTGGAAAGTGGGGACAACAGCCACCTCCCTTAGAGGGTCCGAGTGGAGACCAAATGAGCCAACAGAGAAAACACTGCACATTGGCTGGAATGCTACCTGGATCCTCATCACGTGACACCCACCCTTTAAAGATAAAGACCTCTCTGCATTCTCTGTCCACACCAGTCAGCCCTGCCCGCCTTGTGCACGATGCCGGGTGACGGGGACCCCCAGCTCTGTGAGCCAGTCAGCCCTCAAGCATCTCCCTGTGTAGCAGGAAGACAACCTGTGAAAGGGAACCTGGCTGTTAAGGTGGCCCAGAGGCCTGTTGACTGCTGTAACTGCGTGGGGAAGTGTCACTGTGCACGGGCACAGACCCAACACCACAGCAGATATTTACTGGCGATGTGACCTGACGTGATGTTCATGACCTCCCTCAGGACCTCAGTTTCCTCCTGTAAGATGAGGACTCTTATAGACCCTGCCTGCCTCCTGAGATCTGGGGAGACTTAACTACAATTTTAAAATATAATTTTATTTGGATTAGTTTGAATCAGGTATGGTAAGACACAAAGACACAGAGATGATGGTTATGAAATAAGAATTTATACTATCAGATCCCTAGAAACAGGAGGCATGAATTCCACGTGGGGCCATGTCGGGAGGCGCTACGGTCACCCAGGAGGATGAGGAAGCAAAGGGAAAATATGGGCAAGAACCTTTATCATAGAGACTGTGGAAAAGACTACACAAAGCAGGATAAGCGAGCTGAGCACTGACCAGCGGGAATAATGTCAGCAGCTTCTGAGGATGAGGAGCTGCCCTGGGGAGAATGGGATAGAGGAATATTGCCCTCCTGGAGCATAAGAGCCAGATAGCAGAGGTGGTTTGGAGTGTGGGCTCTGGACTGGTTGGTGTGCGTAGGAAAGGCGTGCTCCTGGGCGTGTCTTTGCTATCTCTAGGACTGGCTAGACTGCGAGGGACAATGTCTCCCTGGCCAGTGAGACCCCAGGTGTCAAAGCATCAAGAATACAGCAAGTATGGGACAGCTGGGTGGCTCAGTGGTTGAGCATCTGCCTTTGGCTCAGGGTGTAGTCTCGGAGTCCATGGATCGAGTCTCACATTGGGCTCCCCTTGAGGAGCCCGCCTCTCCCTCTGCCTATGTCTCTGCTTCTCTCTGTGTCTCTCATGAATAAATAAATAAAATCTTTTTTTTTTTTTTTTTTTAAAAAAGGAGAACACAGCAAGTAAGCAAAAGTCCCAGCACCCAGTGAGCGGGAGGTGGCATCCCCTCTTCCTACTTGCTTCACATGGGTGAGTCTTCCCTTCCCAGCTGGGCTCTGGAGGGCTCACTGCATGCCTGCCCTCAAACAGGGCAAGGCAAACCCTCCCTGGACCCGTAACCCCTCCTCCAGATGGAAAACAAGAGGAAGTAAACAGAGTGCTGATGTCAGGAGCAGCACACAGGCAGACCATGGGGAAGGGCAGACACCAAGATCTGGCCCCCGGTTTCTCCTCCTTCCTTGTTCTCAGAAACCCATCATCATCTTCCCATACCTCCCGTGACCTGCTTCTGGGCCCCAGAGCTTGACCAGTGGCCTGACGAAAGCAGCACTGATGAATGGCCTTCTTAGGAAGGGCTGTGGAGAGAGGAGATGGGGAGGTTAAGCTGCTGGGGGAGCTGGGAAGAAGGCCAGTCTGTTGGGAAAGCACCAAGTTGACAAGGGACACAGACCTGAGCATTGTCCACACTCTAGACCTGCCAGGTAGTAGGAACTGGAGTGAGTGAGGGGACCCCCTCTGAGCCTTTCTTTCTTCCTTGGTTGGGTGGAAATAAAATTCCTTTATCTCACAGGATTGCCCTGAAAAGGAAAAGTAACAGACAAGAGGGGTCCTCAAAGTCAGTGTCCTTGGGGATTCCTGGGTGACTCGGCGGTTTAGCGCCTGCCTTTTGCCCAGGGCATGATCCTGGAGTCCCGGGATTGAGTCCCACATTGGGCTCCCTGCATGGAGCCTTCTTCTCCCTCTGCCTGTGTCTCTGCCTCTCTCTGTGTGTGTTTATCTCTCATGAATAAATAAATAAAAGCTTTAAAAAAAAAAAAAAGTCAGTGTCCTTGCCCCAGGGCAGTGGTTCTCAAACTTCAACAGGGTGAGGTGGAGCCTGAGACTTTTCATTTTCACAACTTCCCACTTTCTGCTGCTCCACACCCTGATACCTGTGAGCGGCATATATATGAGGAATATGTGTGGGTACCTGTAGGAGGTGTTTAACTTTTTAAGGAATGGCGTGAATAGTCGTACCTCTTTACGTTCCCACCAGCCCCGTGTGACATTTCCAGTTGCTCCATATCCTTGCCAACACTTAGCGTACTAACTGCTGGTCTTTCCATTTAAGCCCTTACCAGATGGATGATGTGATCTCGCTGTGGTTTCATTCACATTTCCCTAATGACTAATGCTGTTACACATCTTTTCAAGTGGTTGTTAACTATATGTCTTCTTTGACAAAGTATCTATTCAGATCTTTAGCTCATGTTTTCAATTAGGATTTTTTTCTCAAATTTTGAGGGTTCTTTGTATATTTGGGATACAAATCCTTTGTCAGTTATGTGATCTGCCAATATTGTCTCCTAATCTATAGCTTCTCCTTTCATTTTCTCGATAGTATCTTTTGGAGAACAGATTTCATATCGAGGGGCTCTAATTTGTCAATATTTTCTTCAATGCTTTTGGTGCTGGATCTAAGAAATCTCTAACTAACCCAAAGTCACAAAGATTTTCTCTCTTTTTTTTCTTGAGGTATATAATTTTAGGACTTACATTAGACTGTATTTCAAGTTAATTTTATATATAGTGCAAAATATGAATGGAAGTTCATTTTCTGTATATAAATATTCATTTGTTCCAGTTGAGAAAACTATAATTGCTCCACTGAATTGCCTTTGCATCTTTGGTAGAAATAAATTGACCACATGATAGTGAGTCTCTTCTGTACTCCGTTTTGTTTTGTTTTGTTTGTTTGTTTGTTTTATTATTATTTATGATAGTCACAGAGAGAGAGAGAGAGAGAGAGAGAGAGAGGCAAAGACACAGGCAGAGGGAGAAGCAGGCTCCATGCACCTGGAGCCTGATGTGGGATTCGATCCCGGGTCTCCGGGATCGCGCCCTGGGCCAAAGGCAGGCGCCAAACCGCTGCGCCACCCAGGGATCCCTGTACTCTGTTCTATTCCATTGATCTGCCTGTCTTGACACCAATACATCTTGATTACAGTAGCTTTATAATAAGTCTTAAAGTCAAGTAGTGTAAATCCTCCAGCTTTGTTCTTTGATTTCAGTTTTTTGGCCCTTCTACAATCTTTGAACTCCTATAGGAATTTTAGAAGTGGCTTGGCAATTTCTACAAAATAGCCTACTGGGGTTTTGATGGAGATTGTGTTATATAAACATATTATTTTGGGGAGAGTTGAAGAGTATTTTTTTTTTTAGTTGAAGAGTATTGAATACTGTTCATACTTATGCATGAAATCTCCATTCATTAATCTTTAATTTCTCTCAGTAATGCCTTACAGTTTCAGATCTTGCACATCTACTGTTGTGTTTATTTCTAAGTATTTCATATTTTTAAATTATTGTAAGTGGTACTGTTTTCATTTGACTTCCATTTTTTGTCATTAGTATATAGAAAAACAATTGATTTCTGTGTATTGTCCTTGTATCCTGTGACATAACTTAAATCACTTATATAGTTCTAGTAGCTTTTCTATCAATTCCATTGGATCTTCTACATAAACAATCAAGTCATCTGTTTTTCCTTCTTTCTCTGTTTTCAAGAGTGTTTCCTTCTTCTTTCCAATCTGGATACCTTTGGGCTCAATTTTTAGACTCACAGAGTTTTAATTTGTACAAGTGACTGAGTAATGACACAGAGAGAGTAATGACACAGAAAGGTTTTTATAACTGACATGTCCTGTAGGGAAGGAAAATGCCATGCCATTGAGAGCCACCTGGGGAAGCACTAGAGGAGGCAGAGGCAAGACCAAGGGGAAGGCATAGACCACAGCCTTTAGTGTTTTCCCCTGGCAAGATAAGGCAAGGAAGGGGAAACAGCTTAGGATTGGCTAGTTTGATTAATTCCAGTGGGCTTTGGGTTATAGGTGCTATCTCTAGGTGTCTGTCACCTAGCATAGGGTTGACTCAGGGCAGAGGAAATATAGGCTTAGTTTGTGAGAGTTAGATAAAGGAGGTGGTTTAGAGTATGGGCCCTGGAGAGGTTACTTTGCATAGGAAAGACATCCTCCTAGGAATGCCCTTTGCTATATCTAAGAATAGGCTAGCCTTGGTAGGGGCCATCTCTCCCTAGTCAGCAAGGCCACAAGTGTCAGAGCATCAAGAATGCAGAAAAATTTATAAAAGTAATTAGTACAATTATCTTGTGATGAATGAATGCCAAATACAGAAACACAGACTCTAAGAAAACAGAGAACACTTATTTGTCTTGCCTTATTGCATGGGCTAGAGCCTCCACTACAATCAATGGAGGCAGTGAGACCAGACATCTTTGTTTTACTCCTGGTCTTGGGGGGAAAGCAGGAGCAAGGTGAGGTATCCTGGAGGGGAAAGAGACGACAGTAGTGATGGATGCGGCCATGAGGAAGGGAGAAAAAAACTTAGGAAAACATGGGGGAAGATCTAAGGTGGTATTCTTAAAATATGGTCCATGGCTCATGGCCTTCACTTTGGCCCCATTCCTGATCATACAGCTTCTGACCCCTCCCCCATGCCCACCCTCTGGGCTAGAGAGCTGCATTTAGGTTCTGCCCATCTATGAATCAAGACTCTAGGTCCTCATCCTCCAGAAGTTCCTTCTGTGAGTAGAGCCACAGCTCAAGGCTTATTACTGGGCCCTCTCAATGCTGTTGGGAGAAGGCAAAATGAATAAACCCAAGGACCATATAACATCTATGAGCAGAAATCATGCATCACAATTCTTAGCATCATGGGGATCCAACTGGGGTCCAGGAGCTTGCACAGGACATGAAATGTGCAGCTTGCATCTAGGGAGACAGCATGTGGGAGCAGTGGGGCCCGAGGCACCAAGACAGCAGGCAATCTGCCAAAGTTTTTCTAGTAAACATATGTATTTAGTAAACATGCCATGCTGGGCTGGGGCACCTCCTAGTGGCATCTAGCCCCTCCTTGGGCATCCTCACAAAGTGGAGACTGTCCAGCCAGGTCCCACAGCTAGTGAGACAAGGGAGAAATTGAACGCAGGTGTCACCCCTCAGACAGGGCAGGCTACCTTCTAGAGGAGCTGCCAAAAAGGCAGTTGGTCCCTTACTCTTTCTTCTGTCCACCTTCCCAGCGGTTACCAAGCACCTTCCACAGCCCAGAGGACTCTAGGACATTGAGACTCCGTTGTTGTTGTTGTTGTTGTTGTTGTTGTTGTTGTTGTTGTTGTTATGATAGTCACACAGGGAGAGAGAGAGAGGCAGAGACACAGGCAGAGGGAGAAGCAGGCTCCATGCACCGGGAGCCCGACGTGGGATTCGATCCAGGGTCTCCAGGATCACGCCCTGGGCCAAAGGCAGGCGCCAAACCACTGCGCCACCCAGGGATCCCGAGGCTCCATTTCTTAATGGTACCTCAGTTTCCTGTTGGTGAAAATACATCCACCACACAATGTCGCAAAGATGAAAATGAGGCAATCATACTTTAGGTCCTGGCTTAGATGAAAGGATCCCATGAAAATGCAGAACCTCTCTTCTTGGGCCTATGAGGAAGTGTGAGAAAATGAAACACAGGGAGAGGCCAGAGGCTGCCTAGCAGGTCTGGGGAGAAGCATGGAAGAAAACTATGAGGATTGAGGAAGAAACAGAAAAGGAGAAAGAAGTCGGTCTTCTTGCTTCCACCTCCAGAAGACTAGGCCACTTCCTGTGATGAAATCACCCTCTGCCACCCCCACCATCTACTCAGTAGGCCAACACCAACCTCATCCTGGGGAGCGAGGGAGCAGAACCTCCCCAAACCAGCCAGGGACACCAAAGTCCCAGCCCCATTCTCTCACTCCCACCCACCAACAGTCACAAGGTGGCAGAGCCCTTCATTGAGATGGTCCAGGGACTGTCACCAGAGTGACTCATTACTGCTCTGGGCCTTATATCCCTCCTGTTCAAGGAAGGCTCCAGATTAGCCAGGGCTCTCACAGTTGTGGAGGCAATCACATAAGCAGCATTATAAAAATATAGCCTCCTGGGGCCCACCCCCCCAGAACTATGGTCCTGGGAACTGAGGCCCAGAGGTCTTGTGGTACAACCAGGCAGAAGCATCCAAAAGAAGCAGAACACTCTGTGGACTCAATGAGACTGGAGTTTGAGTCCTGGTCCTACCACCTGAGAGTCATGCGATCTGGGGCAGGGCTTCTCTGAGCCCTTGGTCTCATCTGTAGAGTAGGGGACAGAGGGACCTCCAGATCCAGTCTTGCATCCTGGGGGTCAAGGAGTGGCCTCCAGAAGGCACCCCCCTCACCTCTTAACCCCAGGGAGGGTATGAGACTGCACAAAGGGAGCTGACCAGGGGAGGGAAGGGACCTGGTAGGCCTGAGTCCGGCAGAGGGCTGCAGGGGAGCCCCTGCCTGGAGGAAGAAGGTCAAGAACATGCTGGATATTCCTGGTGCTGGGGCTGGAGGTGGAGGGCATCTGACCACCAGTAGTTCCCTCCTCCTTCTCTCTAGGGGGCTATAGTTGGGCAGAGACTCACGGCTGCCTGTCCTCTCCTAGAAGAACCAGACCTCGTCCTGCTGCCACTCCTTCACCTGGGATGACAGACAGAGGCCAGAAGACACCAGAGCCAAGAAAAGGAGAGCTAGAGATACAGTCAGTCAAACTGACTCCTAAGGAGACGTAGAGGTGCTAGCAGTAGCAAGGTCAAGGTGGAAGAGGAGAGGCCACATATGGCCAAGGTCAGAACCATGACCCTCAGCTGAAGGTAGAGGCTGGGGGCCTCTGTCATGGCTCTCTGTGCACTGACCACGAGGAAGCACTGTTGCAATATAGGAAAAGAAGAAACCAGATTGATAAAGGAAGTACTCGTTACTCTGAGGCCGGGTGAATCAGGGGAAGACATTCACCCACCCCTGCTCTTCTAAAAGAGACTGATCCACGTTCTCCAGGTGCCTCTTGATTCCCCAAGAAGACACCTCCTCGGGCCTCCCCTCTGGTCTGGACAGAGCTGCTTGTCTTCTCTCCTGGGAGGAGAGTGAGGCAATGAGTCTGTCCTTGCTGCTGCCTCAGCTGCTGCTGCTGCTGCTGACTACTCTGCAGGCTGGTGAGTGTCCGGGACACTGTGGCTCTGCCCGGAGGCCCAGGGAGTCCCCAGGCAGGGCAATGGCTGGGCAGCTGGAGGAAGGGTCTGCTGGGGTAGCTAGCCAGGCCTCCCAATCCCAACAAGCAACAGGCTGGTCGCATAGTGCTAGGTCAGCCCCAACCCTCCTCCCTACTCTAAGCCTGGCGAGGGGGACACCCAGACCAGAGGGCCAGTCCTGCCATCTGTCACACTACTGCCCGTGGGTGAGGGTGACAGAAGGGCTGGGGTTATCTTCTTCATCTCTCTCAGTGGCTTCAAAGTCTCTCCTCTCCTCCCTTTTCCAGGTAACTCAGCAAGATGTGATCCAAAAATGGACTTTAGGATGGACCAACCAGAGCACCTCTCCGCCCCCAAGGGTGGCACCGTCCACATCAATTTCACCTTCTATTACTGTGGGGCATTAGCCAAGGATCCCAGAGTGAGTATAGCCTTGAAACGGACACATTTCCATGGGGAGGTCATCTACAACAGTACTAGGCATTTCGTCCATGAGGATTACAAGGACCGGATCATCCTGAACTTGCCAGAGGGTCAGAAGTCTGGCTTCCTGCAGATATTGAACCTGCGAGAGGAGGATGAGAATATGTATTTTTGCCGGGTCCAATTGAAGACACAAAGATTTGGCTTGCAGGTGTGGCAGTCCATCCTGGGGACCAAACTCACCATCAACCTCGGTGAGTCCTGATGGTGCTTTTATAGGCCATGGTGCCTTCATCCCCCCAGGCCTGGCCCGGGCCCCAATCTTCCTGCTCATCTCTTCTCAAAACTCCTCTCCCCACACCCACCTCCTCCCCAGGCCTCTCCAATTTTACTTTCTCCTCCATCTCCCCAAACTGGGCTGACCTCCTTGCCCACCCCCTCACTGCCCACTCCAGATCCAGGCCCCACCCCCTCTCCCCCAGCCTCAGGACCTCCTGGGCTCCCCAGTTACCCTCCCTTCCTGCCTCAAGCTGAGGCTCCAGCCCTGCCTTCCTACCCTCACCCCATGCCATCCAGGTGGACTTGACTTCTTCAGGATGTGGGCTGCCTTCCCTTTGTCCTGTGTCCCTGTTTGCAGCCCCAACCAGTCCTGAGTCTCGTATCTCCCCACAACCATGGGCTCAGTCAGCACACAGCAGGTACCCGATGATGACCCGAGACCCCTGGTCCCCTGGCAACCAACACCCCATTACCTGTTTTCCTCCCCCCACATCCTTCTCCTGTTCTGCTCCTCAGAACCTGGCCCATTAGCTCCCTGCCCCAGCCCCATCCCTCCTTTCCTTTCCATCTCCCTCTTCCCCTGCCTCCATCCTCCTTACCCTCCTTGCTTCCCCATCCCTGGTCCCCTCCTCTGCCTTACTGTCCCCACTGTCCACTCTGATCTGGCTCTTCCAGTCTGTCTTGGCTGCTGAGAGGCTCATCTGCTGCAGAAATATGGCAGCTCCCGCTTACTGTGCCCTGTGTTGGGTTGGCGACTTGCTATGTATCACCCTAGTTAACCTTCTCCACAACCCACAGCAACAGTAGGTACTGCTGTTGTCTTCCTGTGACAGATAGGGAAACTGAGGCTCAAAGAGCCTAAACAGCTGCCCAAAGCCACAGTTGTGGTGCAGGCAGGACTTGAACCCAGTTTAACCCCAGAGCCTCCACCCTTAGCCAGTAGCTGCTCAGCCTCACCAGCTGGCCTGACCATACTGTTGTCCTGACCTATGTTTCATCGAATAATGGGATGTGTTATGTGAATAAATCTTCTTGTTACTCAGTGGGGATTACTTGGGAACTTGAGCCAAGTGTGTGTCCAGAGCAGTATGGAGAGGGCACCTCACAGGAACAGACCCTGGGGGTGCACTGTCTGTAGATAATTCCTTAATAACTGAAAATCATAGGTTTGCTTTTTACAACCACTATTGCTGGCAATTCTAAACAGCCCATCACTGCTCCTGGCGGGAAGGACACCCTCCGTGTCCCCAACCTGGTAACCGCTGCCCCATTCGACCCTGGTGCTGGTTTTAGAGGAAATGGGAAGTAGCTCACAACCTAAATAAGGCAAAACAGCCTTAGATTTACCTTTCTGGCACCTCCTCCATCTTCTCTTAAATGGCCTTCTTGGGGAGATTTTGTCTCTCCTCAGAGCCCTCTTCCTCCTTCCTTAAATTCTCCTAACTTTTCTCTTTTCTCAGTTTCAGTCACATTCACTGAGTTTTTCATCAATAAATTAATTTTTTCAATTAATACAATTAATTGGATATCATGCTGAGATTTTTTTGTAAACAAAATACAGAAAAGTAAGAAAAAGAAATATTTCTGCCTAAGTGAAGTGCCACCATGTGAAGACATCACCCCAAAGGAATATTTGCAAAAAATAGAACTGAGAAGTTTGTGGTTGGCTTAATAATGTGTTTTATATACAGATTTTTCCTTATATAGCCAAATCTCATTGTATTCTTCTATGTAAATTCTTTTTATTTCTTAGCTTCAAATTCCACTAGGGGCTGAAAATATTTTAATTTCTTCTGATTTGTGTATGCTTTCTTTTGACGAGTAAAGCTCATTAATGTAGAGAGGATTTATTTTGGTATATGGTGTAAGGTAAAGAACTAAATTGATCTTTATACTGAGAAACAAATCAATTGTCCCAACTGCATTCATGGAATATTTTTTATCCCCTCCATTGACTCACAGGCCTGGCCTTTTTTGTAGAATAGCATCCACTTGTGGTCTGCCAACTCCATTTCCCTTTTATGTCTTTCTCATGTCGCTACCACACTGTTTTAGTGATTGTAACTTACTCACGCTT
This sequence comes from Canis lupus dingo, assembly GCF_003254725.2. Classification (NCBI taxonomy): domain Eukaryota; kingdom Metazoa; phylum Chordata; class Mammalia; order Carnivora; family Canidae; genus Canis; species Canis lupus. Next base: position 9,056,509 of record NC_064248.1, on the reverse strand, counting down.
CAGTGGCTAATAAGACTACATCCATGAGAACCATGTCACTTCCTCAAAAACTTTATTATTGTTTTGGTCGATTGTTTCACATAAATGTCAGAATAAGTTGGGCAAGTTCTGAAGGAAACACCTGTGAGTACTTTTTAATTTGGAATTGCATTAAACCTATAAGGCAACTGACCAAACAAATCATGGCTCCTGTTTTATATCCCTCTGTAACCTTGGGAGTATTCTTCTAAAGACCATGTGAATATCTCACAAGATGTTTTCCTCTAAATCTTATTTTTATTATTAATATGCAACATTATTTTTTGAACATTCATTTTTTTATAATTTTAACTGGAAAATATTGTATATATTCTGGCCAAATGGTAGGTTATATGCATGTTTACCTCCTCTCTCTACCAAACACTACTAAAATGACAACAAAGGGAATTTTTTAAGACAAAATCCACAAGGACCAAAAACACGTGAGCCTTGTGGTCAAAAAACGGTATTTGGAAAGCTGAAAACACAAACTAATGCATCTGGCCTAGGAGACTAGGGGAGCTTAGCCCCAAACCAGCAGTGGGGAGATCCAGAAGAAAGGAGATTTTTACATGCAAAACCTCTTGATGGTTAAGGAAAGGCTACCCAGAACCCCTGCCAGCAGGAGTGAAAGGATGTCAGAAAACTGGAGGACCAGGTGAGAATCTATTTAAGAAGCAAGGAAACCTCTATGCCTCCTCCCCAGTCAGCAGAGACTAGAGATTTGTTTTCCAGAAAGGATAGACCAGAGGGACTCTGGGATAGTACCCTAAGCATACCTGGGGGCAAGGGTTTGCTCAGTCCTTAAAACTAGAGACTTGTTGAACTGATGAGACTCAAGGCCTTGCCCCCCCCCCCCTTAGATGCCTCCCAGAACTCTGACAACCCAGCTGATATCCCCCACCCCATCGAAGGCAAGAAATCAGGAGATTCTTCTCTGGGAAATCTATCTGATGGACCCAAAAAAGAATCTAGAAATCCTAACAGATCCTACCACCCACTAGCTGACCAGCACTTTCTCCCAAACCACACACACAGCCTCCACTCAGCGTGGCTTTCTGCACACTGGACACCAGGGAGGCAAGGAGATGGGATCTGACCTCCTGTGGAATCCCCTAGCTCTGACAATTGACCCTCACCTCTGCTGTGCCTGGGATGCCTGAGGCTAAAGATGCCATTTTAAACTATTATTCCAAAAAAAAAAAGAAAAAAAAAAACTATTATTCCATTAAACATTTAAGGAATCTTTCCCCCGTGAAACACAGCAAAACAAATGGGGGGTGTTACTGAGAGGGGCTATCTGGAAGAAACCAAACAATGGAGGGAGAATAAAACTCAGATAACTACCATCTTCAGAAAGTTAAGAGAGTGCAAGCATAGAGCAACAGAGGGAGCTTTGCAAACAAAACTCTTGGGAATTTAAGCTATAATGGCAAAAATGGAAAACCCAGTAAAAGGATTGAGAGATCAGCTTGACAGAAATGACTCAGAAGACAGACAGAGTCACATATTCGGAAGCTGTAATGGGTTGGATAGCAGCCGCCCAAAGTCATGTCCACATCCCAGCCCCCAGAACCTGGGACTGTTACCTTACATGGTAACAGATGTGACTCAGTGAGGACTTCTGAGGTGAGGTCATTTGGGATTTGCTGGGTGGGCTCTAAAAGCAAATGTGAGCCTCTTTCTAAGAGGGAGTCAGGCAGACTTGCCACAGAAGAGAAGGATGCCACAGAGCAGAGACTGTTGCAGCCTCCAGAAGCCAGAGGAAGCAGGGGACAGAGTTTCTCTCCCCCAGAGCCTCCCAAGGGTGTGCGGCTCTAGTAACACATTGCTCTCCAACCTCTGGCCTCCAGGATTATGAGAGACTAAACTTCTGTTGTTTTAAGTCACCCAGTTTGTGGTCATTTCTTACAGCAGCCATAGGATAGTCACATAGAAACTGTAAGATAAGAAAAATTGAGGACTGGTTCAAGAGCTCCACCCTTGGAATAATGGGAGTTCCAGAAACAGAGAAGAAAGAAGGCTGTGGGAAGAACACATGGATGAAATAACTCTAGAAACTTTCCAAAACAAAGGAGCCCAGAGAAATGGGTAAAAATAAATAGACCTACCTCAGGACACTGCAACATGAAATTTCAAAATGTCAAGGACAAAATGATGATCCAGAAAATTTCCAAGGAGGACAAAACAGGCCACAAGAGATTTCAGGAATCAGAATGGCTTGGCGGTCTCCATGGCAACAGAGGAAGCTAGAAGACAACAGTTGAATGCCTTGAAATTCTAAGAGAAAATTCTTTCATTCATTCATTCATATTGAATGATTCATATTCATATTGATTAAATACCTACTATGTGTCAGGTGCTAATATGGACACTGGGAAACAGCAGGAAAGAAAAAAAAAGCAAAATATGTTCTCAACAATGCCACTTGCACATAAGTGTGGAAAGAAGACGGAAGAGAAAAGCTAACAAATTAATTCTATGTCAAATGGTGGTGAAAAGAGAGTAGAATCTGTGGGATAAAAGTTGCTAGGGGTGCCACGCTATTCAGCTGGAACAGAAAAGGCCCCAGAGATATTAGTCGGAGCCAGGAGGAAGTACTCACTTGAACAGGGTGATCGAGGAGAGTTTTGAGTAGAGCACAAGGTAGGGAAATCAGTCAGGGATGAGAGACACCTGGGACCATGCCCAGGCCTGAGAAGGAGGGTAGAAAGAAGGCACTGGGGACCAGCAAGGAGCTGTAGCCTCTGGGGAGATAGAGTCAACATGTCTGAGATGGTTAGTTCTATTTTTTAATTAAATGTATTTATTTATTCATTCATTTATTCATAAGAGACAGAGAGGCAGAGACATAGGCAGAGGGAGAAGCAGGCCCCCCACAGGGGGCCTGATGTGGGACTCCCTCCCAGGACCCCGGGATCACGACATGAGCCAAAGACAGACACTCAACCACTGAGCCACCCAGGTGTCCCTGAGATGGTTAGTTTTAGGTGTCAGCTTGACTACACTAAGGGATGCCCAGATAGATGGTAAGACATTCTTTCTGGATGTGTCTGAGAAGGTATTTCCAGAAGGGTTTAGCAGTGGGTGGGCATCATCTTAACCCTTGAGGGTCTGAAAAGAACAAAGAAGTAGAGGATACGCAGGGACCTCCATTTTTCCTGCCCTCAGACTTCGGAGCTTCTGGTTCTCGAGTTTAGAGTCACAATGAGTTTTATATAAATGGTCCCCTTGGTTCTCAGACCTATTGGTCTGGCTGGAAATTACACCACCAGCTTTTCTGGGCCTCCTGTTAAAGAGAGCAAACTATGGCTTCTCAACTACCATAATCACATGAACCAATTCCTCAAAACTCTACATCTCTTTCTATATCCCATTGGTTCTATGTCTCGGAGAACCCAGGCTAATACAAAACCCCGTAGAGAGGGGGCCAAGGGCTATGCTATAACCCACCCTCCTCTCTCCATCTATCTCCTTTTTTTAAAAGATTTTTAAAATTTGAGAGAGAGAGATTGGGAGCACAGGTGGTGGGGAGGGACAGAGGGAGGAGAAGTAGATTCCTCGCTGAGCAGGGAGCCCGAAGATGCTGATGCAGGGCTCAATCCCAGGACCCTGGGATCATAACCTGAGCCAAAGGCAGAAGCTTAAATGACTGAGCCACCCAGGCAACCTCTCTCTATCTCCTGATGGTGACTCCCACTGGCCACTGAATAGGAATCAGTGGGTGAGAGAGCCCATGAATGGAGTCTACCAAAACCAGCCTCCAAAGGCACAAAGCAGGTTGAGAAGAGTTGGGGAGTGGATCTAAGAGAAGCCAGCAGAGAAATCCAGCCTAGGCACAGATCTGTAGGAAGTGAGGAAGAGTCTGAAGAAGAATGTTCCAGTCAAGAGAGATCAACATGGGCAGAGGCCATGAGGTGGGACAAGTATGGCTGAAGCAGCTGAAGAGGCTGATGGTGGCTGGAGGTGAGATCAGAACAGGCAGTGAGGGAAGGTCCTGTGTAGCTCTGAAAGCCAAGAAAAGAAGTTTTACTCAGTGCAATGAGTCTAGTGAGGGTTTCCTGCTGTGCTCTGATGTACATTGTACAAATGTCCCTCCAGCTGTTATATGGAGAATAAGACTGTAAAGATGAACAAGGTCACAAGCAGGGACACCATTGAAAGATGATGTGCTTTGAATAGGGTGACAACAAGGGCAGATAGAATGCTGGTTATATTTTGAAGACTAAGCAGACAGGATTCGCAGATGATGGGATGTGGGAATAAGAAAGAGAAGAAGCAAGAGTGACTCTAAGGCTTTGGGCCTGAGCATCTTAAAGGATGGTGCTGCTATGTATAAGGGGGATGTTGGGGAGGAATAGGCTTGGGAGAAAATCAAGAGTTCTGCTCTGGACATCTGAAATTTGAGATATTACAAGACAAAACAAATGGAGGCGTGAGTAGGCAGTAAGATACAGGAGTTTACTGCACAGGGATAGAGGTGGCTGAATATGTAAATTTGGGCAAGATTGGCAAGTCACTGGTAGTTAATGCCATGGCACTGGATAAATTACCTGGGAAGTGAGTGTAGATAGAGAGGGGGTCCTAGGACTGAACTAAGGAGGTCTCATGAGTGTTACAGTTTGGGAAAAGGAGGAATCAATAAGAAGACAGAAGTTGCTGCTAATGAGGCAAGAAAAGAACAAAGAGAATGGTGTCCTAGATGCCAAGGGAAGAACCTATCTCATGAAACAAACATTGAGTGTTGGACTGTTGAGTAAAATGGAGAAAATGGGTGTGTGAGAGATCCAAATCCTCGATTTCAATGGTAGGAAGTAAATAAACACTACTTAAGACAAGTCAAGCAACAGCAATATATGCATGTGATTTCGGAATATAAGGTTGGGATGCCTGGGTGGCTCAGTGGTTAAGCATCTAATTTCGGCTCTGGTCATGATCTCAGGGTCCTGGGATTGAGTCCCACATCAGGGTCCCCACGAGAAGTCTGCTTCTCCCTCTGCCTATGTCTCTGCCTCTCTCTGTGTGTCTCTCATGAATAAATCAATAAAACCTCTAAAAAAGAAATACAGGGTTAATGTCAGAAGATATAGCTAAAGGTGGGCTTATGCAGGGGACTGCTGTTTTTACAAACTGTATGGAATTTGTGGATTCTTTAAATTATGTGCCTGGGTGGCATCTGATTGTAGCCTGGGTGGTACAGTTGGTTAAGCATCTGTCTTGGTTTTTGGCTCAGGCCCTGATCTCAGGATCCTGAGATGAAGCCCACGTTCTGCTCCACACTCAGTGGGGAGTCTGCTTGAGATTCTCTCTCTCCTTTTTCCTCTGCCTCCTGCCCCTGGTGCTCTCTCAAATAAATAAATCTTTTTAAAAAATAAACTTGTGCCTATACAAGTTTAATAAATGTTAAATTTTGAAACTAATAAAGGTACTGGTAATACTTGCACATCATTAAAAAAAATGATCAAACAATACAGAAGAGAGTCAAATGAAAAGTATATTCCTCCCTCTGCACCTTAACTAACTCCCCAGCCACTATTTTCTGCAGAAATGTTCTAACAGATATAGATACATAACACAAATAGAATCAAACTGCATACTATTCTGCTTAACAACTTGTTTTTATTTCACATACCACAAGTATCTTTCTATTTCAGTACATATAAGCTCCATCTTTTTAAAAAAGGCTGCAGGGTGTCCCACGGCAGCAATATATCATGATCTGCTTACTCAGTCGGCTGTTTAAAGACATTTAAGTTGTTGCCACATTACAAACAAAGCTGCAAAGAACACCCCTAAAAAACATAGGCCTTTGAATACTTGCTCAGCATTTCCACAGGATAAATTCCTAGCACTGAAATCATTGGGTCAAAGGGTATGCCTGGGTATTTCACATTTTACAAATGCATTCCCAGAGGTTGTGCCAATTTACCCTTTCATTGTGCCACGCCAATACTGGGTATGTTCCTCCACTCAGATCAGTAAAAAACACTGGCTTTTGTCATTTCAACTTGCATTTAAAAAAAAAAAGATATGAACGGTTATTAGCATCAGGATTATGTCATCATTTTATGAAATGAATTAGAATTGCATCATTTTCCATATTTCTCTGTGTTCTAGAATTATCTGGGAATTAATCGTTCCTTAAATTTTCACAATAATTTGCCCATAATACCTCCTGAGCTTGGAATCCTTATTGATAGGTAGTTCTTTAATAGAATTCTCACTTTTTTTTCAAGTTAATTTTTAGCAGAATCTATTCTGGATGTGGGGCTCAAACTCATGACCCCAAAATCAAGAGTCTCATGCTATTTGATTGACCTAGCCAGGTACCCCTAGAGTTCTTACTTTTTTGTTTACCTATCACTGAAAGTGTACTACTTCTTAACTCCATTTTCAAAAATATTTACTTCAGAAAATCATCCAATTCAGAGTCTTTAAAATTTATCAATCTATAATTGAGCACATACTCACAAATGATTTCAAGAGACTCTTGTTAGGTTTGCAAGAGTCTTGTCTCTTTTCTTGTTTGTTTCTTGTTTGTTTTGTTTGTTTTTCCCCTAAATAACCACTTCCTGCATTTATTTCTATTGTCTTGTTTCCTGATAAATTTATTCCTACGTAGGTTTCATTACATTTATCTTCTGAGGTTTTTTTAGGGCTGGCTTCTTTCTGGTTTGGATACTTTTTCTAAGGAATTGGATATTCAGTTTGTTTTACAAATTTCTTCTTGTTTGAAATAATAAAAGCACTTAATACTATGAACTTGGCTTAGAATGTGGCTTTGGTCATATTCTAGGATGTTTTAATAAAAATATGTGTTCCTCTGGTTTTTATTTCTCTAAATAACATGTTATAGACATTTCTTTAAGGCTTTAAAATTTTTATCTCAATTAAAAAATGTTATTATTCCTTTCTAATGAGGGTCGACAAAATTTGGTCCACCCTAACCCGAAGATTTTATTATAGTTGAATTTTTTCCTGTGGCTTTGTATTCTATCAGTGCATTAAATATCTATAATGGTAAAATCTTTTTGTAGTAAGTTCGATATATATTAATTTAATCTTAAAAACATATTTCTAATAAATACTAGGTGCTCCACAGATGTTTTCTCACTTATTAAAACAACCCAGAAATGACAAATACCATTTGGTTCCACTTATAAGAGGTTCTTAGAGCAGTCAAATTCATAAAGACAGAAAACAGACCAGTAAGTGCCAAGGGCTAGGAGAGGAGGTGCATAGTGACTGTTTAATGGGGACAGAGTTTCAGTCTGAGAAAATGAAAAAGTTCTGGATAAGGATACTGGTGATGCTTGCACAATAATCTGAATATACTTAATGCCACTGAATATATATACTTAAATGTGGTTAAAACAGTACATTTTGTGTTACCTATAGTTTACCACAATGAAAAATGTTTTTTATAATCCTGTGATTTAGTGATCCCTATTTGTTGGCAATGAAATGAGGTTCTGAGGTCACACCACTTAATCAGAGGTAGAGTCAGGATTAAGTTGGGTGATGTGCATTCATTACCCCCTCCCTGTGTGAGAGCTTCAGAGAGTTGCTCCACATCCTCAATATTCCCCAAAATGGGAACACAATGTGACAGTTTCATCCATAACCTCCAGTCCTATAGGGGAGAATCTGCTAAATTCGTGTGTCTTCTCAGCTCCCAAGACAACCACCGAGGGCCCCACAAGCACTGCCACCACCACGGCCGCTGCCACCACCACTGGACTCAGTGTCTTGGAGGGGAATAGGAGCTCAGCATCTTTACCCCTGAGTGTGGGAGCTGCTGTTGGGGCTGGTGCTGTGCTCATAATTGTAATTTTGGGACTGATCCTCTACCTCCGGTGGAAGGGAAGCAAAGGTAAGTGGTTCTGGGCCACCACCACCCCCTCCTCAAGCTTCCCAACTCTTTCTCGGAACCAGCATCATCAGAATGACCCCAGGGCGTTCTGCATTTAAAAATGCAAATCCCAGCTGGCCTTGAGGTCTGGGCTTGGGAATCTACATTTTTAAAGATCCCATCAAGTGTTGTCTGTATGTGACCAACTTTGAGAACCATTGCTCCAAACCAATCTCTCTCCACAAATCTGATCATTTTCTAGTTTTTGTGGCTTGAGTTAATAATTTCTCTGCAATCCTTACCTTTTGGTTCATGGGAAGAAGTTTTCTGGGAAGAGTAAGGAAAGAACAGAGGGACAGGAAGTTGGCTCGGCTCAGCAAGCACTGGTTGAGGGCCTATTTCCCAAGGTCTGGCCTGTAATTGGAGATTACAAATGTAAATAAAGCATAGGTCCTGCTTTCAAGGAACTCAGTGGTGGAGGGAGTGACTCCCTCATATGGAAAGAGCTGTGGTAAGATGGAAGGAGAGAAATCATGGAGGACTTCCCATAGGAAGTGACCCTGCAAAAGTCTCAAAGAATATAAGCGAATTACCCAGGCAGATGGTGAGTGTGGTGAAGAGGTCACTGACTATGCAGGCACAGGAAATCGGTGTGGGAACTCTAAGTAGCTCAGTGCTGTGGAGGCTGGAGATGGGAGAAGAGAACCTTGTAAGTCACACCCAGGAGCTTCTGATTCCAGAGGCAACATGAAACAGGGAAATGGCAATCTCAGCTTTACCTTGCAGACACATCAGTCTGCGGTGCAGGGGTGGGAGGTGGGCAGGTGGGGCCAGTCTAATGCAGTGGATGGAGGGAGAGAGCCAGACCCTGGAACAGCCATCAAGGGAAAACCAGTAAGACTTGGTGATTAGATTGGTGTAGAGCTGAGGGAGTGGGAAGAACTTGGGTGAATGAGTCCACGGTGAAACCATCAAGCAAATTAGAGAACACAGGAGGTCAAAGGCCATGTTTGGGGGAGAATGATGGTTCTTTAGTTTGGGATAGGTTAGAGTTGCCTGTGTGGCACCTGACTAGACTTGTTCATCAGAAATTTGGATATATGCATCTATAGCTAAAACAGAGGACAGGGCTAGACGCATTAATTAGTCACACCCCAACACCCTCCAGTAACGATCTGAAATTCCTCCAAGAAAATTTTCAATGAGAGGAGATTAGCCCTAACAGATATTAAAGCACAGAGGTGAAGAGCATAGAATCTGGACTGCCTGCAGTCAAATCCTGGCAGAGTAAACTCTGGTGCCATGGTAGTATGACTCTGTGCCTCAGCTCACTCATCTCATTCTAAAATGAGAATAATAATAGTACTTACTCTGGGGTTTGTCATGACAATTAAATGTAATACATTGAGAATAGATCCTGGCACAGAATAAGGACTATATGATGAGCATTAGCACTTATAATTATTAAGCTGCAATAATTAAAACAATTTGATACCATCATAGTCATACACAGATAAACCAATGGACCCAAAGAAAATACCCCAAATACAGACAGAAGGAAAACAGACCCAAATATAGATGAGAGTTCAGTAGGCTAGAAAGTAGCATGTCTCACCAATGGGAAGGTGAGTCATTCAATACATGGTGCCGGAACAGTTGAGCAGCCATTTGAGAAACTAATGTTATTTCATAATTTGCACCAAAATAAATTCCATGGAGATCAATCAAAGAGTTAAATGAAGGGGGAAAATAATCCCAGTACTAGAAGAAAGCATGTGAGACCATCTCATAACCATGGAGTGGACATGACCTCCCTAAGTATGACATAAAACCTGAAAGCCGTGAATAAAAATATTGATAAACTCAATCCTATACAAACAGTTTTTCATTCCGCAGAGGAAAAACCACTCTAGAGTGGTTGTCTCTAGAGTGAGGATGAGGGTCAGAGTTGAAGAGATGTGATAGTCACTGAGGAAATGGAAGGTGGAATTTAAGAACTCTGTAAAAGCATCGCTGCACAGGATCATATTTCCCCCAGCAGTATTCAACCATGCAGCTTTAGAAACTTCTAGAATCTGTTGGTTAGAAGTTATGTTCACCTGCTGGTGTCAGAGGCTAAAAGTAACAGAGCTTGAACAAGACAGAGTTTCTTGTTTCCCCTCATATTAAAGGATGAGGAGGCAGACAGCAGAGGCCACTGTCCTCAGGCACTCCAGCTTCTATCATCCTGCTCACTGCCCTGACTACTGGCTTCTATCCTGAAGGTTGCCTCCTGGTCCAAGATGGCTGCTCAGACTCCAGCCATTATTTCTGAATCTAGGCAGGAAACAGGAGGGAGGAAGAAGAGACAAAAAACCATGCTGCATCTGTCCGTCCTCCTTTTAAAGAATCTTCCTGAAAATCCTACCCACAACTTCCCCTTGAATCCTATTGGCTAGGATGTCATCAGATGTCCACATCTATCAGCAGGGGAGCACACTGCCACCCAAAACAAAGTCAAGGTTCTCTAACTAAGGAAGAAGAAATGAATGGATATTGGGTAAGCAAATGGCATTCCCTGCCATAGGCCACATCCAGAATGAGAGATGTGTCAGCTAAGTGTGGCCTAAGGACAGGGGAACATGGAAGGTCAAGGAGCTAGTAAGAGGGCAGAAGTGGACAGTAGAGGGTCAGCAGGGAGCTTGGATAGTCTGAAAGAAAGTGGCTTATTAAGGGGCAAGAGTTCAGGGGCAGGGAGTCAAAGCACAGGTATAGCAAGCAGGATGATGGTAAGAAAAAGCTGGAAGGAAACAAAGTTGTAGCATAAAGATGATGCTGATCTTTCGGAGTTCTCAGTCCCAGAGATTTAAAAAAAAGTCCAGGGTATGGCAGAGTGGAAGTCCGTGGAGTTTGGGGGACATGGAGTCCCATGTGTTCAGAGGGTTGTCTCCGTGGATGATAGGGACCTCCTGGGATGGTGGTGGGTGGTGGAGGGGATGTCTGTGAACCAGGGGCCAGTCCTTGGGAAATGCTGCAGAGAGACACAGGAGGATGAGGAGGGGAGAGGGCGGTGGGGAGACTGGTGGGATTCAGTGGGGGAGGGTGGGGAGGAACAGGCTACAGTGCAGACCCAGGCCCCAGCCATGAGGTTCACAAAGCAGGAGAGAAACAGCTGCCGCTCAGGAAATCACAAAAAGCCAGTGTGTCAGGGCAGGAGGGTTCAGTGAGTCTGAGACAAGGGTGGAAGGAGAGGGATCGGTGGGCAGGGCCTCAGCAGTGGAAGGAGCAAGGTTGAGGGATGCTTGGGGAAGTCAAGGAAGGGGGAAGGAAGCAAAGGGAAAAGTTGACAAAGAGAAAGACAGACAGACAGACAGACAGACAGAGACAGAGAGAGAATAGGTGCAGGCAAGAGCTGTTCTCCTGATTTGGTGTTGAGGACAGGGTTGAGCAGCCTCAGAGTGCCAGCAGGTGTCACTCTGAGTCCCAGGTGGGTCCAACAGAGCTGCTCCACTGCCCTGGTCTCTCTTGGGGTTGGTCTAGGGGTTGGTCTCAGAGCACACAGAGCAGGAAGGCAGGGAGGAGAGATGCCCTCCATGGATGGCACCCTGACACGCTGCTGTTCCTCTACAGGTCTACAGACTACAGCCAGAACCGTAGCCAGGTGAGAGCTTGTCCTCTTGGGAAACAGGAAGTTCCTCATGGGAAAAGCACAGGGCACCTGTCACTGCTCTCCTCCTCCTTTCCCAGTGCGCATCTCTTTTTTTTTACATATACTTTATTTTTTTAAATAAATGTATTTTTTATTGGTGTTCAATTTTCCAACATATAGAATAACACCCAGTGATCATCCCGTCAAGTGCCCACACCTCAGTGCCTGTCACCCAGTCACCCCCACCCCACCAACCCCCCACCCACCCCCACCCCCACCCCCCGCCTACCTCCCCTTCCACCACCCTTAGTTCATTTCCCAGAGTTAGGAGTCTTTCATGTTCCGTCTCCCTTTCTGATATTTCCCACTCATTTTTTCTCCCTTCCCCTTTATTCCCTTTCACTATTTTTTACATTCCCCAAATGAATGAGACCATATTATGTTTGTCCTTCTCGATTGACTTACTTCACTCAGCATAATACCCTCCAGTTCCATCCACATCGAAGCAAATGGTGGGTATTTGTCGTTTCTAATGGCTGAGGAATATTCCATTGTATACATAAACCACATCTTCTTTATCCATTCATCTTTCGATGGACACCGATGCTCCTTCCACAGTTTGGCTATCGTGGCCATTGCTGCTATAAACATCGGGGTGCAGGTGTCCCGGCGTTTCATTGCATCTGTATCTTTGGGGTAAATCCCCAACAGTGCAATTGCTGGGTCATAGGGCAGGTCTATTTTTAACTCTTTGAGGAACCTCCACACAGTTTTCCAGAGAGGCTGCACCAGCTCACATTCCCACCAACAGTGCAGGAGGGTTCCCCTTTCTCCACATCCTCTCCAACATTTGTGGTTTCCTGCCTTGTTAATGTTCCCCATTCTCACTGGTGTGAGGTGGTATCTCATTGTTGTTTTGATTTGTATTTCCCTGATGGCAAGTGATGTGGAGCAATTCCTCATGTGCTTGTTGGCCATGTCTATGTCTTCCTCTGTGAGATTTCTGTGCATGTCTTTTGCCCATTTCATGATTGGATTGTTTCTTTGCTGTTAAGTTTAATAAGTTCTTTATAGATCTTCGAAACTAGCCCTTTATCTGATACGTCATTTGCAAATATCCAGTGTGCGTCTCTTTTTTCTGAGCCACTTCCCTCCTCAGCTCCTAGCCTCCCTCCTTCCCTCCCTCTCTCTGGAGGTTTCTTCCTCTTTACCTTCCCACCTCCCCTTCTCTCCAGTCCATCTTCTCAACTTCTTTCTTTCTCTCCAACTCCCCCTCCCTCCCTTCTCACCTGGGAACCCACCAGAAGACCTGAGATGGGTGGAGCTGGTGTTCATTCTCCAGTCTGTACCAATACCATGCAGCAGACAGGACTTCACCCTTTTCATGGCTCTTCCAAGAAGTCTGCTTCTCCAGGACCATCCGCCTTCAATGGGCCCTCGGGATCTCTACTGGCTACACTGCAAACTGACTCTCAACCTTCCAGGAGACCTCCTGAGAGTCTCAAACCATAGCTCATCTGAGACTGTCAGGGGGTCACAGAGGCCCCACACAGAGAACCAGCCCCACACAGATTTGAACTCTCTTCTGCACAGCCTCTAATACACTTCCTACCTTCTTCCTATACAGGGGATCCCTCCAAAATACTGAGGAGAAGTATGAGAACATTGGGATTAAAAGTAAGTTCTTGGGACACCTGGGTGGCTCAACGTATGGGCATCTACCTTTGGCTCAGGGCATGATCCCAGGTGGGATCCCAGGGTCCTGGGATCAAGTCCCACATTAGGCTCCATGAAAGGAGCCCACTTCTCCCTCTGCCTGTGTCTCTGCTTCTCTCTCTGTCTCTCATGAATAAATAAATAAAATATTTTTTTAAAAAGTAAGTTCTTAATATTGTCACTCCCTGCTGTCCATCTTGGCCTGACCTTCCCCAAACACTCCCTGCTCAAACACGTAACCCACCCATCCCTCCTGCCTGACCCTGGTCCTGACTCAGCAGATGACCTCACTGCTGGAGGCCTCTGCCCATTTCTCTACCCTGGCCAGCATGCCACCTGACACCCCCCATACACACACTTCTTGGTTTTTTTCTAGGACAACAAACAGACCCCAAGCTGGACCCCAAGGTAAGCAGCTCAAGCTAGAGCTTTAAGGAATCAAAGAGAAGTTTGGAGAAGCTGGGGTGGAGGGAAGAGAGGGACTGTGGTCACTTAGGTGTGGAGCACCTAGGTGTGGGATTACTCCCTAAGGTGGGGACAGCTTCCCTTCCACTGTCTCACCCCCTTCTGCCTTCTCCACCAGGATGAAGCCCAGGATAATGGCGGCATCCTCTATGCCTCCCTTACCCTCTCCAGTTCCTCCTCACCAGCAGCACATCCCCCCCTTCCCAAGAAGAGCCCCCAGGAGGAGACCCTATACTCTATCCTAAAGGCCTAATGGGTGGGATTGAAGGATGACCTCCTTAGACTAAGCTGCAGAGCGGGTCACAGCTTCTGATAACAACTCTGGCCAGACACAGAAGACTCAGAAGTCAGGGGGTGTGGAAGGCCACCAAGGACTGCAGAGAAACAGAGCCATCTGCTCCAGTGCCCTCTCCACCTTCCCAGCCCTGCCCACAAGAATAAAAGTACCCGTTGAATTTGCCCAAAAGCATCTAAGGAAAAAACTGATAGCACCTTCAACTTCTGTCTTTTGCCTCTTGCCAAAAATGAACTATAATAAACAGCTCCCACCCCAGATCCCTCCTCCAGCACTGGAGTTCCGGGACTGCCTCCAGGCAGGGAACAATAAACCCCAAATGCTAGTAGCCAGCCCAGAAGCCAGGGTCTGCCCCCCCATCTACCCATTCTACTTCCTCTACCATCAGAACCAGCATGTTCCGTGGGAAGTGCACAACCTCATTTAAGCATCTCCAACCACCTGACCCTGGACTGGTCACAATCACCTGAGGCGTGAAGAGATCTATAAGTTAGTGCTTTTCTCAAAGCCGCACACCTATTAAGGCTGAGCCCGGGTCTGAACCCAGACCTGCCCATCTTGACAGCCTCCTCCCAGAACTCGGGTGTCCCTGCCTTCCCAGATTCCTTTACTGTGCAGGCCTCCCACAGAAACAGGGATGCGCCACAGAGAGCGGAGCAGAGGGAGGGAAGCCAAAGGAGAGCATGTAGTTAGAGACAAACTACTTAAAGCAGTAACCTGTTTATTAACACATAAACACAGCTGTGACTGTGGCGATCAACAAACCCCACATGTAGCAGCTTCTCAGGGACCCTCTGAGGGGCTTTCTCTGCTGCTCACAGGGAAGGGGGTGAGAGAGCAGCAGGGAGGCAGGAGCACACAGCTAAGCTATTCCTCGAAGAAGGCCAAAGTGAACTCCCCGGGGTCGTCTCCACACTGCGGCTCCTCCAGCTGCTCTGGCTCTTTTCCAACATCTTCCAGGATTTGCTCCAGATCCAGGTCACTGAAGGCTTCATCGTCAGGAGGGACACTTCCAGCTTCCTGAAGACACTTCCAGCCTTCTGTCCCCATCACAGGACAAACCCCGAGATGAGCTGGTGGGGTCAGGCCCTTTGGTGCCATCCTAGCTTCTTTGTCCTCAGACAAGCTGATTACTGAGTCTTTGCTTTGGGGAGCTCTAAATTTTTTCTTAGGACCTACATGAAAAAGTGATATAACGGAGAGTCCTAATAGGCCATCTGGCCTTACCTTTTACAAGTTAAACTCCTAAATTCTCATTTCCAAAAACATCTCTGGGGAAGATGATTTTTCTCAATAGAAATAAAATAGGCTTCGGAGTTAGAAAGACCTGGATCCAAGCCATGGATAGCCATATGCTAGTCATGGGTCTTGAGCAAATTTTAAACCCTTTGACCCTTAGTCCCCTTATCTCTAAAATGGCAAATGTCTAGTCATAGAGATATTAAAAGAATTAAAGGGAACCAGCAAGGAGGCTCTATCTAGCCAGCCCATAGTAATACTCATTTTTTAAAATATTTTATTTATTTATTCATGAGAGACACAGGCTGAGAGAGAGAGGCGGAGACACAGGCAGAGGGAGAAGCAGGCTCCATGCAGGGAGCCCGATGTGGGACTTGATCCGGGGACTCCAGGATCACACCCTGGACTGAAGGCAGGCACTAAACCGCTGAGCCACCCAGGGATCCCCCATAGTAATACTCATTAGATGTCAGTTCCCTGTTCTTCACCATTCTCCTGTCCTTGGATCAAATCAAATAAAAAACCATTATGTTCTTATAGTGTGTGCTACACTCTACAATCTGAGATGCCTAATTTTTGTTCTTTTTAAAAAGAATGAGAAGCTTTAAAGTTAAGAAATGATCCAGGGAAGGGAGATACAGGCTTAAGCCTCATTTCCCATAGTTTTGCCTTACCTGGTTGGTCAGGCTCTGATTTCCCATGTCCTCCTTCTTTCCTTCCCATTATGAGTACAGGAGGAGCTGCAGATTCATTTCCCAGAGATCTCTTCAGTGTCTTCCTTTGCAGGGTCCCATCTTGTCCATCTGCTAGGCCTGTATCATCCCCACCCCCCATATGTAGAACATTTGTTTAGTTCTCTAAATGACAGCTCAGCAAAGGTCCATGGATTCCCCACAGTTAGTCTCTGCCCTACATCCTCTGCTCATCCTCAATCTAGTGAGTTCTCTCGGTTTCTTCCTTCCCTTTTCCCAAATATTTCACTCCCTCTCTTTCTCCCTCCTTCCCCCCCCCCCTTTTTTTTTTTTTTTTTTTTTTTTTGGTCCTGGATCTTCTTCTGATTATATTTTTCCTCATAGCCTGTCTTCTCCAGGAAGTCATCTTTCTTAGCTAAGAATTTAAGATATTCATTCCACCTTTAATCTAAGATTTTATAACCAGAACACAGAAGTGAGCAGGCTATTGCTTCCCTGATGACACTAGTAGGAACCTTAACCATTTTTAAATATTTTAGAGCTGAGATAGCCAGTAAGATCCAGTGACCTGTAGACCCCACCCACTGTCTGCTTCTGCCCTGCAGAATGGTAGCACATACCTGTTCCCAGCTGGCTTGCTTACCTCTTGCCTTGGGTTTTTTTGTCTGAATTCTGGCTGGCTTGGGACTGGGCAAAGTCGGGTCCTGAGAATGGGAGAGAAAAATAAAAAAATATAAATGAAGTCACATAATTGTGTTTTTAATAGGGTGGGATGCTACAGAAATGATAAGTGGAGTTAGGGAGTCAAACTGGGTTCCATGAGCCTGATACTGTTTAAATCAATAACAACAAAGATGAAACTATCCATCTTTTCCATTCTGTTTGGTATTAGTCAGTAGAAAGCTCTATGTACAAGAGAAGGAAATAAAGTTAGGCCATGAACATGATAAAAACTGGTAAATTAAAAACCAAACCAATAACCAGACTCTTAGTGTTGATCACTTCATCCTATATACCTGAAACTTATATAATGTTATAGACCAATTTTGCCTCAATAAAAAATAATTAAAAGAAAAAGTTTAAAAATCTATATTTCAGGACTTTCAGTTTCTGGTTCTATTTTTAAGGGATTTGGAAGTCACTACACTATTCTAACAACAAACAAAAAAACTGAACATACCAAAAAATGAACAACTCTTTTTGTATTGATACAAGAGGTGAGGACACAGGGCCACCAACCTACTATCCTCAAAACTGAAGGGGCAGAGAAGCAAATACAGGGAGTCATAGCTTACTGGAGCACAGACTCACAAGCAGAAGAACCAGCAGGTCTCACAAGAACCAATTCCAGGGCAGGAAAACCTCAACATACTAAATTGTTCAGTGCAGACAAGTCTAAGAGTTAAAAACTCCAGTGGTGCCCAGTCTTATAGGAGCTCCCAGACTTTTGTGAGCTTGACCTCTAGGAGGTCTCAAACCTCTGCTCAGGTTCTCACAGTAAGTATCAGAGAAAAATCTCCATGTTTCCATCAGGAGGAGGGCAAAGGAACCATTTTGAAATATACCAGAGCACTCTGTCCTGAAAAAGGCCTGCTCTCAAAAGAAACTAGTTAACCAGAGCCTAATCTACTGGGATATTCAGAGCCTGACTATCCAGAGGGAAGAGAATATTTAACCCCAGCCCACTCTAGCCATCTTGTCCCACCTAATGGGGGGAGAAAACACTAAGAAACACTGAGAAGTTCACAGTCTGGAGTAGGCTATTCATCAAAGACATGAGATATAGGATTACTTGGCTGGTTCAGTCAGAAGAGGGTACAACTCTTGATCTCAGGGTTGTGAGTTTGAGCCCTGTGTTGGGTATAGAGATTACTTAAATAAGTAAAAAAAAAATTTTAAAGAAAACAGACATGAGACCTAATAGTAGAACTAGAGAACACATACCCTTCCCTAGCCCTTACCACCACATTACTAAAGGCAAATTCAAATAATAAAAAATAAAAAAATAAAGGCAAATTCAGAAATTGGCATCTGGATGGCTCAGTTGGTTCAGTGTCTGACTCTTAATTTCAGCTCAGGTCATGATTCAGGGTTGTGGGATCAAGCCCAAGTCAGGCTTCATGCTCAGTGAAGAGTCTGCTTAAGATTCTCTCTCTCTTCCCCTGCCCCTCCCCCCACTCATGTTCTCTCTCCTTCTCCCCACCCCAAAATAAATAAGTAAATCTTAAAAAAATAAAAATAAAGGCATAATTTCCACAATAAAAGGCAAAATTTCAATTTCACCTGATACACTGTGTCTGGCAATCAAGAAAAAAACCACAAGGCATATCAAAAGGCAAAAAACACAATCTGAACAAATATCAAAACCAAACATGGCATGGAGTTAGACTGGAAACTGAAATCAAATATGATTAATATGCAAAGGGCTATAATGGATAAAGTGGCATGCAAAAACAGACAGGCAATGTAAGCAAAAGGATGAAAATCCTAAGAAAGAATCAAAAGGAAGTGCTACAGATCAAAAACACAGTAATAGAAATGAAGAAAATGCTTTGATGGGCTTATTAGTAAACTAAACACAGATGAGGAAAGAATCTCTGAGCATGAGGATATCTCAACATAAACCTTTGAAGCTGAAAAGCAAAGGGAACAAAGACCAAAGGGAAAAAAAAAGAGCAATATACCCAAGAACTATGGAACAACTATAAAATGTGTAACATATGCACAATGGGAATACCAGAAGGAGAAGGAAAAAAGAAACCCAAGAAATACTGAAAATAATAATGACTGAGAAGTTTTTCAAATTCATGTCAGATACCAAACCACAGATTTAGGAAGCTCAGAGAACACCAAAAAGGATAAATTCCAAATAACCACATGTAATTTCCAAATAAGGCAATTCCTTAAAAGATATTTTTGAGCTACAGAAAATCAAAAAGCCCTGAGAATTAAGGAGTGCACTTGTTGTGATGAGCATCGGATGATGTATGGAAGTGCTGAGTCACTAGATTATACATTTGAAATTAATACATACTATATGTTAACTACCTGGAATTTAATAACCTTTTTTAAAAAGGAAAAAAAAAGAAAAAATCCTGGAAGAGGCCAAAGGAAAAGAACACCTTACCAGAAATGCTAAGGAAGGGGAGAAGATAGTTCAGTTAAAAACTGTGTAAATAAAATATAAAATGCTCAGTTAAAAACAGTTGCAGAGTGGGGAGGGCACCTGGGTGGTTCAGTTGGTTAAGCATTCAATTCTTGGTTTTGGCCCAGGTCATGGTCTCAAGGTTGTGAGACCAAGCCCCAAGTCTGGCTCCACTCCAAATATGCAACCTGCTTAAGATCCTCTCTCCCTCTCCCTCTGCCCCTCCCTACACACATGCTTTCTCTCTCACTAAAAACAAAACAGAAAACCACTTGAGGGGTGCCTGCCTGGCTCATTGGTAGAACATAAGACTCTTGATCTCGGGGTTGTAGGTTTGAGCCCCATATTGGGTAGAGATTACTTAAAATATTTTAAACACTTAGGGCATAAAAAGAGTAGAAAACAAAAATAGGAAGAAATAACAAGGGCAACACATAGAAAACAGTAACAAATATTGTAGATATTAACCCAACTATATTAATAACTACTTTTTATAGTAGTTATTATAGTTATTATAACTATTTATAATGGCCTAAATGCACCAATTATAAGACACAGATTGTTAGAGTGGGATTAAAAAACAAGACCAAACTACATGTTGCCTACAAGAAGTCTACTTTAAACATAAAGATATATATGTATTATAAAAGTAAATAGAAAAATACACCATGCTAACATCAATCAAAAGAAAACAGGAGTAGCTATGTTCATTTCAAACAGAGCAGACTTCAAGGCAAGGAAAGTTATCAGGGATAAGGAACAGCACTATGTAATGATAAAGGGATCAATCCAAGAACACATACAATCCTTAAAGTGAGCCTAAAAACAGAGCACCAAACTACATAAGGCAAAAAAATGAAAGAACTGCAAAAAGAAATAGCTGAATCCACTATCATAGTTGGAGACTTCAACACCATTCTATCAAAAATGGATAGATCCATGGATACAGGTAGAATATCAGGAAGGACATAGTTGAATTCAATAATATCATCAGTCAATGGATATAAGTGACATCTACAAATTACTTCATTGTATTCAACAACAGCAGAATACATATTCGTCTCAAGCCCATATCAAGCATTCACCAAGACTGATCACATTCTGAGCCATGAAACAAAACTTAACATATTTAAAAGAATAGAAATCATACAGCATCTGCTCCCACACCACAATGGAGTTAAACTAGAAATCAGTAACAGAAAGATAACCAAAAAAGTCCCCAAATACATGGAGATTAAATAACACACTTCTAAATAACCCAGGGGTCAAAGAAGAAATCTCAAGAGAAATTTTTAAATATTTAGCTAAAAGAAATTTAAAATATGAACTAAATGAAAAGGAAAACACAATTTATCAGAATTTGTGGGATACAGGAAAAGAAGTATTTAGAGGGAAATTTAGCACTGAACACATATATTTGAGAAGAAGAAAGACCTAAGATCAGCACATATATTAGGAAAGAAGAAAGAACTAAAATCAATAGTCTAAGTTTCAACCTTGGGAAACTAGAAAAAGAAGAGCGAGTTAAGTCCAAAGTGAGCTGAAGAAAAGAAATAATAAGAATTGGAACAGAAATTGATGAGATTATGAGAACAGGTAATTAGTAGATAAAAATCGATGGAACAAAAAAACTAGTTCTTTGAAAAGATCAATAAATTGATAAGCCTTTAGCCAAGCTAAGAAAGCAGAAGGAGGAAACAAATGACTAATATCAGAAAATATACTACAGAGTCCATGAACATTAAAAGGATAATAAAGGAATATTATGAATAATTCTATGCAAACAAATTTGTTAACCAAGAGGAAATAGACCAATTCCTTAAAAGATATAACCCATCTAAACTCACACAATCTGAATAGATCTATATCTATTAATGAAGTTGAATCAGTAACAGCCAACATTCCGAGACAGAAAGCACCAGGCCCATGGGTTCACTGGTGAATTCTACCAAACATTTAGGGAAGAAGTGATACCTATTCTCTATAATCTCTTTCAGAGAAAAGAAGCAGAGAGAATACTTTCTAACTCATTCTGAGACCATCATTACCTGAATACTAAAATCAGACAAAGATATTACAAGAAAACTACAGATCAATATCTCTTATGAAAAGAGATGCAAAAGTCCTCAACAAAATATTAGTAAATTAAATCCAACAATGTATAAACAGAATTATACACCATGACCAGGTGGGATTTATTCAAGGCATACAAGACCAGTTTGGCATTTGAAAATAATAACTAATATAGGGGATCCCTGGGTGGCGCAGCGGTTTGGCGCCTGCCTTGGCCCAGGGCGCGATCCTGGAGACCCGGGATCGAATCCCACGTCGGGCTCCCGGTGCATGGAGCCTGCTTCTCCCTCTGCCTGTGTCTCTGCCTCTCTCTCTCTCTCTGTGACTATCATGAATAAATAAATAAAATCTTTAAAAAAAATAATATAATCTATCACATCAATGGCCTAAAAAAGAAAAATCACATGATCATAAAAATAGATATAGAAAAAGCACTTGAGGGATCCCTGGGTGGCGCAGCGGTTTGGCGCCTGCCTTTGGCCCAGGGCGCGATTATGGAGACCCAGGATCGAGTCCCACGTCGGGCTCCCGGTGCATGGAGCCTGCTTCTCCCTCTGCCTGTGTCTCTGCCTCTCTCTCTCTCTCTCTCTCTCTCTCTCTCTGTGTGACTATCATAAATAAATAAAATTAAAAAAAAAGAAAAAGCACTTGACTAACAATCCAATTCCTGTTTACAGTCAAAAGTTTAAGTAAAGTAGGAATAGAAAGTAACCTCCTCAATTTGACAAAGAATATTTACAAACAACTTATACTAATATCATACTTAATGCTGAGAAACTAGAAGCCTTTCCCCTAAGATCAGGAACAAGGCAAGGATATCCCCTCTTATCACTCCTTTTCAACATCATATTAGAAGTTCTAGCTAATGCAGTAAGACAAAAAAATAAAGGTATAGATAGGAGGAAGAAATAAATACAGACCCTTAAACAATGCTGGAGTTAGGGGTGCTGACCCCTCACACAGTGGAAAATCCGTGTATTACTTTTGACTTCCTCAAAATTTAACTACTAATAGCCTACTGTTGACTGGAAACCTTACCAATAACACAGATGATTCACATGTATTTTATACATTATATGCATTATATACTGTATTCTTACAATAAAAGTAGAGAAAATAAAATATTAAAATCATAAGAAAGAGAAAATATATTTACAGTACTGAACTAAATTTATGGGGGAAAAATCCACATATACGTGGACTCACATAGTTCAAACCCATTCAAGGGTCAACTGTAAAACTGTCTTTGTAGATAACATAATCATCTATATAAAAAATCCAAGAGAATCAACAAAAAGTCCACAACTAATAAACATTTATAGCAAAGTTGCAGGATACAGGTTCATATGTAAAAGCCAATCACTTTCTTATACACCAGCAATGAACAAGTGGAATTTGGTATTTAAAGCACAATATCATTTAGAGCAGCATCATAACATTTAAATACTTACATATAAATATAACAAAATATCTATAAGATCTATATGAGTAAAACTACAAAAACTCTGTTGAATAAAATCGAAGAACTAAATAGATAATCCATGTTTGTGGATAGAAAGACTTAATATTGTCAACAGTTAGTTTTTCCCAACTTGATACAGAGTCAATGCAATTCCAAACAAAATCTAAGCAAGTTATTTTGTAGATATCAACAAACTGATTCTACAGTTACATGGAAAGGCAAAAGATCGAGAATAGCCAACACAATACTGAAGAAGGACAAAGCTGGAGGACTGACCCTAGCCAACTTTAAAAGTTACTATAAAGCTATGGTAATCAAGACAGTGTGGAATTGGCAAAAGAACAAGTAGGTCAATAGGATAGAATAGAGAGCCCAAAAACAGACCCACATAAAAATAGTCAGCTGATCTTTGACAAAAGAGCAAAAAGAGCAGTCTTTTCAACAAATATGCTGGAACAACTAACTGGTCATCCACATGCCAAAAAATGAACCTAGACATAAACCTTACACCCTTCACAAAAATTAACTCAGAACTTATTATAATTTTACAAAAGTAAAATGATAAAACTCCTAGAAGATAACATAGGAGAAAACATAGATAACCTTGAATATGGCAATGACTTTTTATATACAACACCAAAGGCATGATCCATGAAAGAACAATTAATAGGCTGACTTCATTAAAATTAAAAACTTCGTTCTGCAAAAGACAATGTCAAGAGAATGAGAAAATCAGCCACAGACTGGGAGAAAATACCTGTAAAAGACATATCAGCCAGAGGACTGTTACCTAAATACAAAGAACTCATCAAACTCAAAAAGAAGACAATAAACAACCCAATTAAATAAATGGACCAAACACTTTAATGGGCACATCACCAAAGAAGTATACAGATGGCCAATAGAAATATGAAAAGATGCTCTAGATCATATGTTATCAGAGAAATGCAAATTAAAACAACAAAATACCACTGCACACCTATTAGAATGGCTAAAATCTAGAACATTAACAACACCAAATACTAGCAAGGATGTGGAATGACAGGAAATCTCATTCAGTGCTGATGAGAATGCAAAATGGTATATCCACTGTGGAAGACAGTTTGGTATTCTCTTACAAAATTAAACATGCTCGGGAAGCTTGGGTGGCTCAGCAGTTGAGCGCTTGCCTTTGGCTCAGGTCGTGATCCTGAAGTCCTGGGATCAAGTCCCACATCAGGTGCCCTGCATGCAGCCTGCTTCTCCCTCTGCCTCCCTCTCTGTGTCTCTGATGAATAAATAAATAAAAATATTTTTTGGGGATCCCTGGGTGGCGCAGCGGTTTGGCGCCTGCCTTTGGCCTAGGGCGCGATCCTGGAGACCCGGGATCGAATCCCACGTCGGGCTCCCGGTGCATGGAGCCTGCTTCTCCCTCTGCCTGTGTCTCTGCCTCTCTCTCTCTCTCCTCTGTGACTATCATGAATAAATAAATAAAATCTTTAAAAAAAAAAAAAAAAAAAAATATTTTTTAAAAAACTAAACATGCTCTTACCATAAAATCCAGCAATCAAGTTCCTTGGTATTTACCCAAAGGAGTTGAAAACTTATGTTCTCACAAAAACCTGTATGCAGCTGTTCATAGCAGCTTTATTCATAATTGTCCAAATTTGAAAGCAACCAAGATATCCCTCAGTAAGTGAATGGATAAATAAACTTGGTACATCCAGGAAATGGAAAAATTCAGAGGAAAAAAAGATACAAGCTACAAAGCCATACAATTCCAAACAAAAGACATGAAGGAAACTTAAATGCATACTTCTTAGAAGCCAGTCTGAATAGGGTACACACCACATGATTCCAATTATATGACGTTCTGGAGAGGGCAAAACTATTGAGACAATAAAAAGATCAGAGGTTGTTGGGGCACCTGGGTGGCTCAGTCAGTTAAAGATCTGCCTTCAGCTCAGGCCATGATCCCAGAGTCCTGGGATCAAGCCCCATGTTTGGCTCCCTGCTCAGTGGGGAGTCTGCTTCTCCCTCTGCCCCTCCTCCTGTGCATGTGCACAATGAGACTCACTGTCTCTCAAATAAATAAATAAGTAAAATCTTAAAAAAAAAAAAAAGCTCAGGGGTGGTCAGGGGTTTTGAGGAGGGGGTGAATAGGTAGAGCACACAGGATTTTTAGTGCAGTGAGAATACTTCGTATGATCCTATAATGATGTATACATATTGTTCTGTTTGTCCAAACCCACAGAATATAACTCCAAGAATGAACCCTAATGTAAACAATGGACTTTACATAATTACAATGTGCCAATGTAGGTTCATCAACTATAAACAAATACAGCACTCCAGTGTGGGTGTTGATAATGCGAAAGGTTATGCATGTGTGGAGACAGGTGGGATACAGGAACTCTCTACTTTTCTCTCCATTTGGTTGTGAACCTACAACCACTCTTTTAAAAAGTCTTTAAGTGTTTTTTTTTAAATTGTATTTCAGGCTGGGGCACCTGAGTGGCTCAGTTGGTTAAAGCATCCAACTCTTGGTTTCAGCTCAGGTCATGATCTCAGGGTCATGAGATCAAACCCTACATCAGGCTCCACACTCAGAGTGGAGTCAGCTTAGGATTCTCTCTCCCTCTCCCTTCCCTCCCACACACTCTTTCTCTCAAATACATAAATCTCTAAAAAATGTTTTTAAATCTATATTTCATATGCTTGAAAAGAGCCTAAGGAGACATGTGAATGAATATTAAGACATGTAAGGTTAAGTGTCCACACAGGGGAGGACTGAGAGTGAAGAGAGGCAACCTGCTATTCTCTGAAATTACTACAGTAAGAATCAAAGACTACATTAGGAACTGAGATGATAATAAGAAATAAGTTCCTAGAAATGTGAGATACTAGAGAAAATAACTGAGGAAAGAGGAGAGTCTCCTTCCCTGGAGACCCCTAAGACATAAGACCCACCCTGAGGCAGGCCTGGATGCTTCCCTAGTTATAAATCCATGCCAACCAGACATCCTACAGGAATCTCCTAAAAGCAATCCCCAAGATCAATCTTACTTTTTTCTCTTCTTCTTCCTCCTCCAACCCCTCCTCCTCCAACTCTGACTCTTCCTCTTCTTTCTCTAAGCAGGAGTCTGGGCTGTTAGCCCTAGAAAGCATTAAGTCTAGAAAGGAATTGGAAGGAAACGTTAAAGAATTTACCCAATAAATTAGATGATGAGTTAATGGCACTGATCCCAGAGAAGCAGTCTTCTAACTCTGCCTTTCATGTCCCAGTGGCATTTTCTCCATAAAATGTGGCCCTAGATTAACATGGCTTCAGTTTTTCCAAAGTCTCACCACTTGTCAACATGCACACTCCCTCCCCATCCTCCTTTTCTCTCCATTCCTTTCTTCCCCCATCCATCTATCCATCTATCCATCCATCCACCCTGGACACTTGGTCAATGGCATTCATGAAGGTCCTCCTATTAGAAAATCCAGAATTATGCAGATAACAATGAATATAAAATAAAGGTTCAGTTGCTGCCATCAGGAAGGACCTCCCTCTCTATGTCGTTTTACCACCCTCTCTAGTCCTCATCTTCCTAGATCCTACCTTTTCCTTCCTCACTACTGTCAGATCCATTGTATCGGCTCCGGAAACCAAACAAGTTAACCCGTTCCTGAGGGAACCAAGAAACAAAAGCATCATCCACTACTGTCCAAGGGATGACTTTTGCCTTCTGTCTTCAAGACTTTAGTTATGGACTTTATATTCATATTCCATGTCATTTTTACTTGAAATTTCATGTTCTGTTTATCACAATCTGTGTAAAGATTAACTATTATAATACATAATATTATCTTTATATTATATATATTATATATTTATGTTTTATAATTAGATGCCATAGATTATAATGTCTTTTTCCAGTTTACTTATAATTCAGTTTGTCATTCTCTACCATATCCCCTAAGGCAGAATTTGAGAGTAAACACTGACCCTGCATAAAATAGAGGTTAAGCCACATACATCTGACATCTAAAGTTAAATTGGGAGGTAGGATGCCACCTGCTACAAACTGTTTCTATGTAGGATGAGAGAAGATCCCATTTGTCCAAGGGTAGGGAAAAGAATAAATGATTTAAGGAGTCAAGGGAATCTGGCCTGGGAAGAAAAGACTAATTCTAAGACTAAAGAATGGGTGATGGGGAAGGACAAGCCACTTTTCTGTAGTAGAGACTATATGCTTTTCTTTGTGTCCAAAGTCCCAAAGAGGAGCAGGTGTGTGGCCTGAACACTCTCCTACCTGAATACTGATCTGTTCTGCCTCTTGAGCCATCATCAGGGCTGCCCCCAGTTTCTGGTTGCAGTCCTTGTTCCTGCACTTTTTCTGAAATAGAGGAAGATTAGAATCAATGATAAATATTAAAGAAGTGACTCCAACATAGAGTTACTCACCAGACATGATCTTTAACTACGTTTATTTCTGGTTCCTGATATTAATATGATACTCCCATTCTTAATCTTTTGAGTTTAGAGACATAATCTCTCTTATCCCCCATGACAAACCTGTTACCAACCCCTAGCAATACTGTCAACCAACATTTTGATGTCCTCACCAAAGTGAATCCCATGGAAATATGGAGAGGCAAGATTTTAGGAGTCAGATGATTCCACTTTTAAGCTTCTCACAAGTTTCTTCAGATACAGCTGCTTGATTTTATACAGCCTGATTTTTGAAGGTCTCAGAGCTGCTGGGTCTCTGCTCATTTCTAAGGCTGGTTGAACCCAAAGTGATTATAGGCAGTGATTATTAGTTCATTCAGTGGTTCTCAACCAGGGGAGGTTTTGCCTCCCAGAAGGTACTTGGCAATATCCAGAGATAATTTTTTTGGTTGTCACAACTGAAACCAAGGACAATAGCACCCCCTGGCCTGGCCAGATGTCAGGTGAGCCCAGGTATGCTGTGCTTAACATGCTAAAATACACAGGACAGCCTTCCACAACAAAGAATGTCAATGGTACCAAGACTGAGAAAACCTGATTAATATGTGCCCTCATTTCTGCCACACCTGCCTTTGCTAAACTTTAGAAAACAGTAGTCTTTAGGAAGACTCTCTACCTGCAAGCAAGGAAAGAGATTAAGAAAAATCATTATCCTGCTGCAATCCTGGTAGAAAGAAGACTCCCTCATGAATAACCTCACCCTTGGTCACTTGGTCCGATATGGGACTTTCTCTCATCACAGCTTCCCCTGGGAGAAAATCAGGTTTGATAAAGGGCAGATTTAGTTTTCAGGTTCCCTGTATTACAACTGACCCCCAAGGATTGCTTACCACTCCAGCTAGCTCCAGGGACAGTTCCTGGAAGTTCTTTAGCATGTTGACTGGGATCCAAGCACGAGAGACTGTTTCTCCAAAAAATGTCACATGGTATTTAGACTGAAATAAAAAATGGCCTCTTGTCCTTCTCCTTGCTTTGACCCTCTAGCCAGAAAAGATGGGGAAAGAACTGAGGATTTACAGGGAAGGAGGTGTTGGGCCTCATGTGATGTCATAAACCTTACCCCATCTCAGCCCACTATTCTTCCATCCTGATCTCAGGAATCCTAACCAAAGCATATTTATCAGAACTATAAATGTCCTAGTGATGATTAAATATTTAATTAGATACAAGTTTGTTTCTATATGTGGGTATTTATTTCTGTGTTTGTCACTCTAGCTAAAAGTGTGTTTCTGCTCATACCTGCTGGCTATATCTGTTTCTAACCCTGCACACCTGTTAGGATGGATTTGTTCATCC
Source organism: Canis lupus dingo (assembly GCF_003254725.2). Taxonomy (NCBI): domain Eukaryota; kingdom Metazoa; phylum Chordata; class Mammalia; order Carnivora; family Canidae; genus Canis; species Canis lupus. The sequence goes on along the minus strand of NC_064248.1, from coordinate 9,028,148 downwards.
ACTTTGGCCTGAATACCTTCCTACCCTGATGTAAGAAAACTTACCGGCAGGGAATCAAGATGAGAAGCAAAAAGAAAATATTCCCCCAGGTCAGGATCAGATTCTACCATGCCTGGCCACCTGGGGAAAACAGTTATATGAACATAACACAAACTCATCAATACACATGTACAGAAAGGGGCAATATGTTTTGCAAACAAAGGATCTCAAAGATAGATGTGTCCCCCTGCTGTCACCCCAGTAGTCCTACCAAATGACTAAAATGACTTCTATCAGTGTACAAAGAAACTCAAAATCTTCCTAGTAAGAATATTTTACCCCTGGTAGGCCTTCCATCAACCCTGAGAAAAAATCTTCTGACTAGGGACATCTCCAAAGAAAAAACTATCCTACCCTTCTTCGTTCTACTTCATATATCTCTCATATCTCAATATTTTAAAAATGCCTTAAAAGCCACCTTCCTTTTTCTACTCACAGAGGGTAGAATTGTCAGAACTTTTTTCCCAGGGAGATACCACCTCTACTGTGAAACCTCTAGAAAATGTGTTCTTTCAAAGCCTCCAAGCTCAGTACTTTATCTTTTCCTTCACCCCATGTTCTTTCTAAAGCAGGTACTATTTCCATTATAAATGCTTTCTATTTCCTTCCCTCTCTGCTTTAATCTACCACTTCCAAGTTCATGAAGGATGCTTTGACTATACCATGGTGCCCTACCAGGGGTAACCATATTGCTTGGCCCAGATGATGGATCCTGGAATGTAGGAAGCATAGGCCACATCACTCTCACGCCCTGTCCAGGACTCCTCTGGGATGTCACAGTGATTATACTTCAAGTCTGGCAAAAGAGAGAAGGAATGAAGGGAAGAAAAGAACCTCACTAGGTAAACATCTGGATGAGGGCAGAAGAGAGGACAAGAATATGCAGAGGTAGGACCAAAAGGGCACCTGGGAGACAGTCATAGAGGAAGAACAAAGACCCATGGAGGAAGCACAGCTACAGCAAGAGCAGGAGTGCTGCCTCCTCGTACTTTACAGAAAGAGATTCCAAACTTCTGCCTATATCCCACATTATCTGACCCTTCTTTCATCTTCATAACACCAGGACAGCAATTCCTCTGAGACTCTATTATCTGTAAAAATAATTGGGTTGGGCTATACCATCATAATCTCTTCCAAACGGTTTCAAACATTCTCTAGGCTCTCTCTCACCTGTTTTCTCTTCATATATCCTATATCCCTTCTTATCCAACAATCTAATCAGGACTAACTAGATCAGACTAATGCTGAAGAATGTAGACTTCACTCAGAATCTATGTTTAGATCCCAGGGCCTTCACACAACATAACTCTTCAGGGTGTCTTCTTCTAGCCCATTATGACAGATTTACCTTGATGTGATATGATGGTCCCTTTCCCTCTCCCAAACACTACAAGGACCCCTGGAGTTATAACTACATTTATGACATATTTAATCTAAGGGATACATACAGAAAAAGAAAAGAAGAACCATTATAGAATAAAAAGAAAAAAAAATCTCCAGTCCTTTCTACCTGTATTCTGATCACAGGACCAATCATCTGGAAGCACTGAAGGGTCAATGTTTCCACAAAGCCGCCTCCACTTCTCACAGTTTGGAGAGGAGCACTGGACCCAAACAAGACATTGGCCTATGAGAAGAAAAAAAAACTGCAATGAAACAAAAATATGCCCTTCCTTCTTCAGTCCAAATAAAATCAGTGTATACCCTCCAAAATCACATAGCCTTAAGGACCAACTAGTCTAATCCTAGATTTATAAATGGGAAAGCTAAGGTCAGAGAAGATAACTGGCTTGCTGAATATCAGTATAAATTGGTGGCAGAGCTGAACTTGGACCCCAGGTCTCACATCTCAATCTTTCTCCTATGCCATACTATCATCTCTCCTTCCTCCAGAGGGGGGGAGGGGGAGAGTATTTCCTGTATTGATAGTTCTCGAAAAGTTTGGCCACCATCTTTCTGGCAAGTACCTCGTTCTCTGCTGGCCTGTTACTACTGGAAAGTTCTTCTGAAGGGCTAACCAGTATCTCTTTTGTGTACAACATCCAGAGTTCCTATCTGAATACCAGCTGATTTACCTGTCACCAAATTGCTAAGTTGCAGTCTTTGGGACCAACAGCCCTAAGTTTACCCCTTTCCAAAAAAACACAGATGTCTATCAACTTAACCAACTATTTACTTCAGGCCTTGCTCAAAGGCTAAGCATTCATTTATCCATTACCTTCCAAACCCTTATCCCCACCTTTCTTTATCCCAACATCTGTTAAGTTGACCCAATGCCTCTCACAGGCTCTCCTCTCTCCGTCCTAAATCCTTCCACTATGTTCTTTGGAATTCTAGACAAGAACAACAAAAAGTCCACATACCTTCAATTTCTTGTCTAAAACATCCATCTCCTTTTTGAAACCTGGTGATGCACTAATGACACTGCCCCAAACTGATCTTACCCCGCCCCACCCACAGCCCTCTAAGTGGACTCTGTTCCCTCTCTCATACCCCAGGCCAGAGACTGGGGTCAGCATCATCCTTACTCATCACCACTTCCAGACCACTACGCTCTTCCTTTCTGTAAAAACCCTTCTTCCCTTGAGGTTCAGTAAGTTCACTTGCCCACTGTCAATTTTACCTTTCAGGCATGAATATAAGGGATGCCCTCCATCCCCCTGAAATCAGCCCTCAGAGAAGCAGTTGACTTATACTTGGGTCCTTTCAAAGTAGCTCATACTATGGTATCATGTTCAGAATTTTCCTATTTTGAAGAAAAAAGTACTGGTTGGGAATGATATATTAGTCTGAAAAGACAGCTGCAGAGCCTGGGAAGCACAGGTGCGTGTGGTACCACAGCAGTCACTGTGCGCCACTGAAACCTGTGTCTCCAGTGCTGCTAGTAGGTGAGGCATGCAGTGATGGGCAGCCATGCTACCTGGGGCCTGGCTTCTTCTAAACTGCGTGCTCAGGCAGTACCCACGCCCCCACCAGGGGTCACCACCCTCATCCTACAACAGCAAGGAAGCCCAGCCCAAACAGATCTATATCTTCTGCTTCAGCAGCCAGAGAAAGTTGAGCAAGGACCAAACAGAAAGACTAAGATTCAGAGTTAGAAGCAGGGGCAACTAGGCTATCAACAGAGAGCTCCTGTGGACCTGACTCAGGCACTGACCTCCTGTGAGGGTGTCCACCAAGCCAGCCCTGCCTCTAGGCCAATGGACATGAACAGTGGTGGCAGGACTCGGCACTGGCCCATCTGGCCCAGGTCTGCTGGAACCAGATGTGCTGGCTTCCTACCTGGGTTTTCTTTTGGTTACTATGTGCTGGCATCTTATGTCTTTGATATGATAATAAAATCTGGAAACTTTGTATAATTAAAAACAAAACAATACCATCTAAAAAAGCCAAACCAAACCAAGAAGACAGCTGCCAATAACAGTTTTTGATGTAGAGGGAACCTAGCAAGACTAGGAAAAAGAGTGGGAGAAGGGGTCAGGGATCATACAAGTAAACACAGATCAATAAAATAAATGATTGTGAAAGTAATAAATATTCATGAGCAAATGAATGGGTAAAAGTTATCCTAATGATGTAAAACTAGGTATTCATGGCTTGGGATAAAATTTCCAATGACAGCAACAGAGTTCTTTAAAGTTTCAAATAACTTAGAAGAAAGGAAGATGTGCTCCAGAAAACCAAGGCTCACAACACAGCGCTATGATAATAAAGACTGACATCACATACACACAAAGAACATCTCAGTGGACACCCATTTCCTTGGGTTCTGTGATCCCTTCTCCTTCTCCTTATCTTTCTGGCAGCTCCCTCCTCATTCTCCACTCAGTCTCCAAATGTTGGGGTGCCAAAGCCCAGTCACAGGCCTTTGCTCCCATGCTATACTTTCTCCTGAGGTGAGCTCACCCATTGCTAGAGGTTTGAAACCTATCTACACCTGACTATCTACAGATGAATAAATACTTCTAGCTTTTGTTCTAAGCTCCAGATTCCCTACGGCCACCTCACTCTTTGACATTATCATTTGGATGTCTCACAAAGATCTTAAACCTAACAGGCCCAAACCCAAATAAATGCTTGATCTTATCCCACAAATCTGTTCTTCCTCCACTTTTCCCCATCTTCTCCCAAGCAACTGCTTAAGCCAGAAACAAATGATCTTTAACATACTCTCACCTCTCTCTCACCCAATATCCAATTCATTACCAAGTTCTGACAAGTTACCGCTAAAACATATCTTAAAACCATCCACTTCTGTCTCCACTTTCATCATCCTCATCTAAGCCACCAGAGTGCCTAATCCTAGGACTCACTCGTCTACTCTTGTCCCTACATACTTCATTCTCCAATTAATCACCAAAGGGAGTCTTTTAAAACATTAATTTGATGACATTGCTCCCCTGGTTAAGACTCATCGGTGGCTTCCCACTGTGCTCAGGATAAAACCCTCACTTTGTACATTCATCCAGAACCACTTCTCTGCCTCACTTCGCCTTGCTCTCTGAACTCCAATCACAATGACTTCCTTCTAATATCTGCAATATGCCAAACTGCACTCTCCCTAAACTCTTTCTCCTACTTCTGCTCCTCCTTCAGATTTCTGCTTAAAGGCCATCTCCTCACAGGTGCATTCTCTGACTGGCCCAATCTTGATTAGGTCTCCCTTATTTCCTGTGATGACACTCCATTCTTTTCCCTCACTTCACAAATATTGATTGTATTTATCAGATACTGTCATTTCTTCTTCCTACTCCAGGAGGACTCTCCTGTCCCTGGAAACTGGAAGAAACAGGAAGAGCAGTTCATTTATAGCCAAAGGCTTACACATTCCTCACAATCACAACTCCACTCAATGAGCACTGCCTAAGAAGTGGACTTTCTATCTCCCAGTGAAAATACAATCCTTGCCCTAATACCAAGAGGTGTGGGAGATGGAACACCACCTCCCAGACCACCCAACTGCCCAAATAAAACTTACATCTCTGGCTCCTTACGTTATCATGTCATTAAACATGCGAAGCGGTTTATTGTCTTGGACTATCTTGTGTGATATCTAGAGTTTTCTTTCAAGTATGTACAAGCCTGTTTTTGGTGTAAACCTGTTTTCCCTCTAGACTGTTAAGTGTACTTATTTTCAGAATTTTAAACATATTAACATATGGTCTGATCTCTTTTATTTCTCATTCTAAAATTTCCCACAGGGCAGCCCCAGTGGCGCAGCGGTTTAGCGCCGCCTGCAGCCCGGGGTGTGATCCTGGAGACCCAGGATCGAGTCCCACATTGGGCTTCCTGCATGGAGCCTGCTTCTCCCTCTGCCTGTGTCTCTGCCTCTCTCTCGCTCTCTCTGAATGAATAAATAAATAAATCTTTAAAAATAAAATAAAATAAAATTTCCCACAATTATCATGGTTATTGCCTATATTTGTTTATTACCTAATACACTAAAACCGTAACTTCTACGAAAGGATGGATTATCTATTTTGGCGACCACTCTATTTCCAATACCTAGTGTGATGCCTAGAATAGACTATAAGGCATTAATATCTATTGTTAAAAGAATAAATAAATCTATACCCCTGCTTATCTTCCCTCCTTCCAATCTCAAATGCTGAAGTGTCCTTCCTAAGAATAAGCCCTCCAGCCCTCTTCTCATTCCCTTCAATCCCTCCTTTTTTTCTTTTTAAGTAGGCTCCATGCCCAGAGTAGAGCCCAACATGAGGCTTGAAATGACAGCCCTGAGATCAAGATCTGAACTGAGGTCAAGAGTCAGACATTTAATTGACTGAGCCACCCAGGCACCCCAATCTCTCCTTCTTTATAAACAATTTTCCCTCAGCATATACGTATGCTGACGACACACAAGCCAAGTCTTTTTCTTTTAAAAGAAAGTTAAAAAAAATAAAAAACTTTCCCTCAACTCTACACCCACTCCCCTCTATTCATCACTTTCTCCATCCTGGTTCTCACATCTAAACTAATTGAAAAAGTACTTATTCTTCAACCAACTAAACTGGCCATTCACCCTTACCAGCTCATATGGGTGGTCTAATCAAAACCCCTGGTAACCTTCTAACTGTAATATCATTGAACATTTTCAAACCTTTATCCTCTTTGATGTCTCTCTAGCAGCACTGGACAAGGCTAAATCTCTCTTGAAATTCTCTCCTCCCCTGGCATCTGTGATGTCATACTCTCCTAAATCTCTTTCTATCTCTATAATTTTTCTCTTAGTTCTTCATTTTCTCCCTGTGAAGCTCTTCCTCTGCTCAACCCTAAACATTAGGTTCCTCCTAAACATTATGGGTTTTCTATTCATTGCTCTTCTCTTTGCACTCCACATCTTCCTCTTGGAAAATTTCATCCAGGTTCCCAAATCCATATTTCTGACCCAGATCTCTTTCTTGGATGCTAAAGCTCATCACGGACCCCCTACCTTGTCCAAAGCTGAATTCACCATCTGAAATGTGCTCTTGCTTCTATATTCTCCATTTAGAACGATGGTTTTTCAGTCACTCGGGTCAGAAAACAGGATCATCCTGAAGGCCTCACTCTTCTTCACATCTCAGAGCTAACTAGTAACCATATTCTGATCTTTCCTCCTAAAAATCTCAAATCTGTCTCTTCCTCTTCACTGCTACTGTCTATCTTCCTTGCTTGTATCACTATTTCTGTGGGTCTAGTCTTGCTCCCACCAATCCATCTTCAATGCCAGTGGCAGAGTGAGCTTTCTAAAATACAAATCTTACGAAGTTTTCCCTCCTTAATGCCAGTAGTTCTGCTTTAGCTTTAAAAATAAAATTCAGGGATCCCCGGGTGGCGCAGCGGTTTGGCGCCTGCCTTTGGCCCAGGGCGCGATCCTGGAGACCCAGGATGGAATCCCACGTCGGGCTCCCGGTGCATGAAGCCTGCTTCTCCCTCTGCCTGTGTCTCTGCCTCTCTCTCTCTCTCTCTGTGACTATCATAAATAAATAAAAATTTTAAAAAAAAAAAAAAAAAAAAAAAAAAAAATAAAATTCAACTCCCTTAGCTTAACATGTAAGGCCCTTTATGATTTGACCCTTGCATGTCTCTAGTTTTATCTCCCCCTACAACATCCTGCCCCCCAACACCCCCTAAAGCTATAACCATTAGCTCTCCTCCATAACTCTGCCAATAAATATCACTCTAATACCCATCGCCACTTCAGTTCACCTGCCTAAATTATACTTCCGACATATGGCTCAAACAGAATCTTTTCTTAGAAACTTTTCCAAATCCACTCCAGACTTGTAGCTTTCTTGTTTGCCTTCCTCACAAGCCCATTTCCCTTCCAACAGGCATATATTAATTTCTTCTGCATTTACTCAGCACTTCCTAAAATGCCTGGTGTATAGTAAGCACCCAACAACTATGGACTATACCCCAGAATAACTAAATGAATGAAATCTCTCTCTTCCACAGCAGCATATCCCTGCCAAGTAGCCATGAGACAGAAACTACAGTCTTCGCAGAATATCCTCAAGCAACCTAACCTTGCCTCTCTCCATCCCCATCTCCAATTTTCAAGCCCAGGAAGTTTTCCAAATCATGCTGAACTCACCAAAATCACCTCCTTTTCCTCTTTGCTGGTTTCTGATCTGAGAATCAACCTGAACTGTTTTTTTCAGTTGGTCCTTCTGTCTGTGCTCATGTCCACTTTGGGTTTTCTCCATTTTCTCATCTTCTGGGAAAACAAAACAAAACACTGCAGGGTAGGGAGATGAAGAGAATCTTTATAGATAGTAAGGCCCAGTGAAAGCAGAAAGAAGCATTATAGCTTGATAGTTTCAAGCCTTGGACTGAAGAATCTCAGCCTTCCCACTGTCTGAGTCCTTAATTTTATGGCATAGGTACTTGAGCCAGATGTCAAAGTATATCTAACTATACTTACGGGCTCCCTTCTTTCCTTTGCTTAGGAAGGGTCTATTGGATTTCTTCTCAGAGGGTGCAGGATCTGGCTGGCCTGGCTTAGATGTCTTTATCACAGAGGTTACTCCAGCTTCCTGAGTGGCTGAAATCTCTAGGATATGAGGTACCATTACCCTCTCTCTGAAAATAATATTTTTTTTCCTTAATGAAAAGTAAAAAAGGAGCAATTCATCATACTCTTCTTTTGGGGGGGGGGGGGAAACAAGGATAAAAGTCCGATAAAAGACAGAAGAATCCAGACAGCCCTGGTGGTGCAGCGGTTTAGCGCCGCTTGTGGCCTGGGGTGTGATCCTGTCGGGTGTCCTCCATGGAGCCTGCTTCTCCCTCTGCCTGTGTCTCTGCCTCTCTCTCTCTCTCTCTGAATAAGTAAATAAATCTAGAAGAAGAAGAAGAAGAAGAAGAAGAAGAAGAAGAAGAAGAAGAAGAAGAAGAAGAAGAAGAAGAAGAAGGAGGAGGAGGAAGAAGGAAGAAGAAGAAGAAGAAAGAAGAAGGAGAAGGAGAAGGAGAAGAAGAAGAAGAAGAAGAAGAAGAAGAAGAAGAAGAAGAAGAAGGAGAATTTTGTCCATCTACTTGCCTATTTTTTCCCCAATTCAAACAGGCATCTTTCCTGAGCTGGGAGAAATCCATAGAGATATGAAAATGACTAGATAGGCAGATAAAACCATTTACCAATGCTAAGTGCACCCTGTGATCAATTTGTCTCACTGGGATAAACTCACCCATCAGCATTATCATTATCAGTAGAAGCAGCAATTCCTGGTTCCTTGTCTAATAGGGTGCATCTTATGGGCTGGGCACAGGAAGTCTCTGCAAAATCAAGGCTAGATCCCATCTCTCTCAAAACAAAATATTATAAGCAGAGAAGCAATTAAAGAAAATACCAACTCCATTATTTCTAAGCTGCAGCTTTCCATTAAAACATCTCCCACCTGTTGTCTGGAAGAGCCCACCTTTGGAGTTTCATCAGATCACAGAACTTTAAGTCTTTAAATTCTCAGGAAAAACTGCAAATCTATGTCTTTCACCAAGCCTTTCCAGATTGATCTGCCTTGCTCCAGGATAGCCAGGTAATGTCAATTTTATTTTGTGTACATATCAGAAATTTTATGTACCACATTTCATATGATTTGTTCCTGAAACTTTCTCTAGAAACAGAACTACACCTAAGAATGGCTGAAAACATCAGACTATGCCCCTTCTCCTCAAGATATATGGTGAAGTCCTCAGGGCCTGCACTATAGAGTTCTATAGTATAGAATACTGTAGTATTCCCAAAGCCAAATCCCTGAGCATATGTTAAAACAGTATTGGAAACAAATACCCAAGGTAGATGGAAACTAAGTTCTTCAAATCTGGGAAATATAATTTATCTTTTCTAAGTAGATTGTAAACATGTAAAAATGAATATAAGTTACATTTTAAAAAACAATCTGAGACTGTATTTATATTCTGAAGTCAATGTAACCCATTTTTCTAAAAGCTTTGTACCCCCTGCTTGAGATGGTTTAGCTATAGTCCTGTTGATAGAAGATGAACTATTTAAAAATATTTTAAAGTCCATATACTATTTCCTTACTTAGGAAACTGGAGGGAAGGGCAAAGCTATCAACCTACTCTACCCCTCAGATGACAGTTTGTCTAACTAGAGACACCTGGGTGGCTCAGTGGTTGCATGTCTGCCTTTGGCTCAGGGCATGATCCCAGTCCAGAGATTGAGTCCCGTATCAGGCTCCCTGCAAGGAGCCTACTTCTCCCTCTATGTCTCTGCCTCTGTGTGTCTCTCATGAATAAATAAATAAAATCTTTTTTAAAAAAAAGTTTGTCTAACTAAAATTCTTCTCTCACTATAAGCCATACCCAAGCACTCCTGGAGGGACTTCCGTAGCACAATCTGGATGATCTCCTCAAATTCTGCATTGGTGAGACTTGATTTTTCCTGCAGATATAAGGGCAGAGGAGGAAAACCACTCATCTTTCCCCATGTCTCCTCTCTGACCAGACAGGGAAGACCCCTTTACATGAGCCAGTAGTTCATCAGGCTGTGAGCATAAAGTCAATGTCCCTAAGGATTCTATAAACTTTATTTCTGGGAATAAAGGAGTCAAAGAAAAGTTTACTTATAAAGTCTCTGATCACATTTACTCTCACCTCCATCCTACCTCAACCCCTACCCAGCCATTATTTCCAGCTAAAGGCTTTCATCAAAACTTTTTTTTTTTTTTTTTTTTTACCTCTTTGAGTTGAAAATAGAAGCCACAAGAAAAGAATTTTTTAAAAACCTGAAAGTGCCCCTACATGAAAAGATTGTTTGTCTAGACTGGATGTCTAGGAGAAACTATCCCACTAGAGTCCATCAGTGAGACTAGTACCTTTTCTTTCTCTGCTTGCTTGTCTTGAGGCTTTCCTTTATTCTCCTGGCCACTGCTTGAACCATTTTCTGTGGTTGTTTTCTCTTCCTTCTTCTTTAACCTGGCCTTTGGGGAACTGACCCCCAAGGATTCCTCCTTGGATGAGTTAGGGCTATAGCACATCATGCTATACAATTTTTGTGCAGATGGGGTACAGGTTTTCTTTGGCCCCTTCCCACATTCTGAAAGAAATTTGATTATCAAATAGAATTTATGAAACATAGAATCTAGCACAGAAAGTGTTTGCACCTGCCCTTTGACTGGCCCTATCAGAATTATCTGGAGAGAGCTTTTAACAAAATCAGATTACTAGGCCTCTCCTCTCCCAACCCACCCTACCCCCTGAGATTTGGAAGAAATAGTTGGGAGTGAGGTCTAGGAACTTGTTTTACAAAGCCATCTAGATTATTCTGATACCAAGTTTAGGAACTACTGAATAGTTCAAAGGTGACAAATATAAACATGCAGGAAGATGAGTTATTCAAACGGAAATTCTTGAAATGCATTCATTTTAACTTTAAACAAAACTTTATGAGAAATTAGAAAATTGGGGGGGGGGGGGACTAGTGCAAAGAAAATTATACTGATCCTCCCAGGTATAAATAGATTTTTTCTTCTGAGTTTCCATAACACTTCATGCCTCTCTGATGGCATTACCACATTCAAGTTGTGTTATAGATATTTAAATGTCTTTTGTGGGCAGCCCCGGTGGCGCAGTGGTTTAGCGCCGCCTGCAGCCCAGGGCGTAATCCTGGAGACCTGGGATCGAGTCCCGAGACCTGGGATCGAGTCTCACGTCAGGCTTCCTGCACAGAGCTTGCTTCTCCCTCTGCCTGTGTCTTTGCCTCTCTCTGTGCGTGTCTCTAAGAATAAATAAATAAGTAAATCTTTAATAAAAAAATAAATAAATGTCTTTTGTCTCCCTATGAGTTTGTACATTTCTTGAGCTGGACTGGACTACTTCTAAATCATATATATTTCGCTCAAAGTTTCTAGAAAAGTAGTAACTTTAACAAAGTGGACACAGAATGTATATATCCTGAGCTTCCCCTTGGTGGGAGGGGTATCAAGACATCCAAGGACTGAGAAAAAAGGGAAAAATGAGAGAAATGTACAAAACATGAACCTCCATCACTCTTGACTCACCTTCTTTACTCTGCAGCATTGCCATCATTCAGCTCAGAAGCTACACTTTCTTTGTGCCTCTGTTAGAAAAAAGAAAGTAACTGCTAGAACTCTGATGGAACATGATGTTAAACTTTCTTCTCTGTCATCTTGGGCTCAAGATCTTTGCCTAGGACTGCTGAACTACATTTTCTGCCCTCTTGACTATACTTCTATATCCTCAGCAGTGCTAATCACATGCCAGGGGATAATGAGAGTTACTGTTTTGGTTTTTTTTTAAGATTTTATTTATTCATGAGAGACACAGAGAGATAGTTACTGTTTTAAAGATAAGCAACAATCCTTGGTGTTTTAAGGATTAGATTCATGTCCAACATAAGGCAGGCATGCATCAATAGTGGAAGTGGTAGTGGTAGTGATGCATTAAAAAAAAATCACTGAGTAAATTTTGAAGATCTTACTGAGTTTATTCAATGATTCATGAGTTAGGCAGCATCTGATCTAGCAGATACAAAGAAGCTCAAAAGAGCAGAAAGACTTTTATAAGCAGGAGGAGCAGGAACAAGGAAGTTACACTAGGCAAAAAAGCAAATTAGCTATTGCAAATTTACTTTCTTGTAGGAGATGGTAGGTGTCTTTTAGGCAGATTATCTAATAGTGCTGATAAGGTGATTCCTGATGGACTATAAACCAAGATTCTATTTCTAGCAGAGTCAAAACTTTAAGTCTTGTTTTGGTGACATGGAGCTTAACAGAAGCAACTGCATTTTGGGCCTGTTGTCTTGTTTTTAACAGATGTAAGTATAAGTAGTAGTAGTAGTAGTAGTAGTAGTAGTAGTAGTAGTAGTATGAACAGTCCTGACAATTTAAAAGTGAGAGTTTTCTCCAGACAAATTTATCTCAAAAGGTTCTCCTAAATACTTAAAACACAAATAATCTGGCAATTCTCTGACCTAATTCAGAGGTCCCTATGCATAGGGAACCCCCCTTTTTAACATCACTATAATCTATATCTTCCCTTTACTTAGATCTTCTAGTCCAAAAATTTTCCAACGTGCTGGATTCTTGCAATTTCTCTTCATGGCTCAAAAATATTTGGTAACCAGCAGAGGTCCCCAGGGAAGCAAATAATAGGCAGTAAATAAATCATAAATCTATTACCTTCACTCTATATCCTATAGCTATTTACTCACTGATGTTCTGTACTACACCAGTATGCTTCATTATTACTATGAAAATTGTGAATAATAATAATAGTGGAGACTTATTGAGCACCAACTATATTCTTTACCCTTTTATATGTCATCTAATTTAATTCTCACAGTAAATCTATGAGATCACTACTTTTTTAAACTTGGAAAAGTTGAGGGTAAGAGGAATTTAAACATAATAATAGGTAATTAATAGATGATGATGCAAGATTTGAACCTGCCTGATTTTAAAGTCTGTGCTATTAACTGTGGTATGCTATATCCCAACAGTCTGATTCAGTGCTTCAAACCCATTTTAATATTACAGCACACATGGAAAGTATATATTAAAAATACACATTAAAACACACAGAAAGTTATATTTCCAGGTATTCTGGAGTAAAAGGTTTTTCACTGCCATAGAAAACTGAGAGGCGGGAGTATGAGGGCCCCAGCCACACCAAAGGCCGAAGAGATTAGCATCTGCACACAGCTATAAGGTATTTGTGGCCTAGCAGAGTGCCAAGAATCATCTTATGACATTGCAATAATTTGTACATTTTTTTCCAATTTACTTTCCACCAGTGTACTATTTCTACTCAGCAATTAGAAGGAAAATGCCTTTTGTTTTATCAGTTTAAATTTCTTATAACCCTTCTACCCAGTGTTCTTTTGGCTTACCGCATGTAAGCTATTCTTATTCCTATAACAATTATAACAAGCATTGTAGCTCTGGGAGGGTCTGCAGAGGTCATAAAGTGGCAGCTTCCCTTTTTACAGATGAAAAAAATATGCAAAAGGCAAGTAAGTGATTTGCCCAAAGCCTCAGTGTTAATACATGGTAGAGCCAAGATGAACCCAGGCCTTTTGCCTCTAAATTCTACTAATAACACATTTATTCCACTCAATGATCTTATTTCTGACTGCTGGTTTTGAGAAATTTGAAGGCCCTGGACCTGAAACTCAATCTTCCAACTATGTCATCTCCCATTATAAAGATACCCAAAGGCAGCATAAAATAGATCTTATATATAATATATATACATGTCCTTTTAAAGGATCTTAAAATTTTAAGACCCTCAAATGACCAAACTATGGTGAACATTCAGTTACTCAGGGTATAGAATTCCTCCCCCTAGATCCCAAGATGAATTCAAAAGGTATTGGGAGCTTAATTTAGTGTGTCTACAGCATGGATTTTCAAATTATCTTTTGGTATTTTTTTGTTCCTTGTCTCACTTCTGTAAATGTGAATAATTCAGATGTGCAGTTCTGTGACTACTTTTCCTTTACATAAAGGAGCACATTTTCTCACTGTTCCCATCTTAAATCATCACCATGAACCCCGAAGTCTATTTACTCTATGAGAAAAAAATAAAAAATAAAAGTGTGTATCTACATACTATGCTTGAATATTCATAAACTATCTCTGGAAGAATATACAAAAAACTGACAGAAGTGTCTCTAGGAAATAAAACTGGGTGGCTGGGTGGAAGACAGCTTTTTACTGTACCCCCCTTGTATATCTCTAGCATTTTATAACATGACAATGTTACCACTGCAGAAGTTATTTTCTAGGGATCCCTGGGTGGCTCAGCGGTTTGGGGCCTGCCTTCGGCTCACGGTGTGATCCTGGAGTCCCAGGATTGAGACCCTCAGGCTCCAGGGATGCAGCCTGCTTCTCCCTCTGCCTGTGTCTCTGCCACTGTGTGTGTGTGTGTGTGTGTGTGTGTGTCTTTCATGAATAAATAACATCTTTAAAAAAAAGGTTATTTTCTAAATTCCAAATTCTTTTTTTTTAAAGATGTTATTTATTTATTCATGAGAGACACAGACACAGAGAGAGAGAGAGAGAGGCAGAGACACAGGCAGAGGGAGAAGCAGGCCCATGCAGGGAGCCTGAAGTGGGACTTGATCCCGGGTCTCCAGGATCACACCCTGGGCTGAAGATGGTACTAAACCACTGAGCCACCCAGGCTGCCCTAAATTCCAAATTCTTTAAATAGTGTTTTGAAAAAATAAAGTGTTTGATCTACTTAAAAATGCAAAATTTTCTAGTAGTTAGGTTCAAATCATTACCTAAACCTATACTGACCTCTCTAGGCCAAAATGTGTTACTGGCGCCCCAACCAACTGGATAAATTGTGGATCATTGTTAATAAAATGTAAATCTATAAGCAGCAATATATAATTCCCCCTTAATCTAGAATGTGTTTGTAAAGAACATTACTTTTAAAGAAAATGTCTAAATAGAAAGGGGAAAGCCAGGAAGTCACTTTCTGACAACTCAAGTCTCTGCTCCTCTGTTTCAGACGAATTTTCTTCTTCCACAATAATATTAAAATGTAGTCCAGAGAGAGAGAAAAAAATTTTAAACCAGTTAACACACAAAATACCACCAACTTTCATCTGACCAGCTACTAAATGCCCAGGGGCTCTAGAGCCAGGAATAACATTTGAGGGGTTGTTTTGTTTTGTATGTTTTTACCTCAGATGAGAAAGGCAAAAAAAAATCAAAAAATGCTTTAAGTTAGAAAGTAAAAGAAAATTCCAAAAATCAGATCCTACCCACCCAACATAAGAAAGAGTGTAAAAGGGAAAAAGAACTTGGAAATAAGGAATAAAGAGAACCAAGAGAAGGTGAATGAAGTGTTCCAAAAAAGAATACTTTTTTTTTTTTCATTTAGAACACTAAAGATTGAGATGCCTGGGTGGCTCAGCGGTTGAGTGTCTGCCTTCCACCCAGGGAGTGATCCTGGAGTCCCAGGATCAAGCCCCACATCCGGCTCCCTGCATGGAGCCTGCCTCTCTCTCTCTGTGTCTCTCATGAACAAATAAAGATCTTAAAAAAAAGAAGAAGAAGAAGAAGAAGAAGAACACTAAAGATCACCACAGTGATTTTAAGGTGAAATCATCTCCTTCAGCAGTTCTTAGAGTGTGATCCAAAGACCTCTGGGGGTCCCCTCCCCTTTCCAATTACTTATCCATGTTAGGCTGGATTTTCTCATATACTTTAACCAAAACAAAAGATCGAAACAGATTGAAATCAGAAACATAAAATCCAGCTGTCTTCTATTAAGCCAGACATGAAAAGACTTGCAAAGATGTAAAACACCACCATTCTTCACACTAAATTTTCTTTCATTTAGGAAAATGTATTTTAAAAAAAAATTTTTTTTTAACTTAAATTTTAACTTTTATTTATTTATGATAGGCACACAGTGAGAGAGAGAGAGGCAGAGACACAGGCAGAGGGAGAAGCAGGCTCCATGCACCGGGAGCCTGACGTGGGATTCGATCCCGGATATCCAGGACCGCGCCCTGGGCCAAAGGCAGGCGCCAAACCGCTGCGCCACCCAGGGATCCCGGAAAATGTATTTTTTATAAAAATGTTATTTATATCTACATAATTATTAAGTATAATTAATTCATTTAAATGTGTTATGTTACTATCAGTAGATATAAAAGTTATATAGCTATAAACCAATCTTTGGAGTCCTTCATAACTTTTAAGAGTATAGTAAGGAGGGTTCTGAGACCAAAAAGCTTGAGAACTGACCTAGCTAAATAATTCAGTCATGTCAATATTTTTCAAAAACCATTAACCCTCCTCCCTCCCATTTAGAACGTGTTCACAAATTTCTAACTATCTAATTGTTCCCTCTTTATACTATTCCTGGAATCCTTGGTCTAAGAGAATACAAGTAAACCCTTTAGAATTTTCCTCAGACACACAGTCTGCGCAGGCTCCGTGAGCCTGGAAAACTATATTTAAAATCTTTCATCTTGGAGTCTGATTTCCTTTTGGCATCAATGTCTAATGGCATGTGGATCCCTGCTTATTTTTTATGCCCCCATTAATAACCATAGTGGGTTTTTTTTTTTCTTCCTCGGCAAGCATGATTTCACAAGAAAAAAGGTAAAAACAAGATCCCAGCTCCCTTTACTGCCCATTATCTAACAACATTTACTGTGGTAACTACGAACTAAACCTTGTACCAAATCTCTTCAATATATTTTCGGTGAACTGAAGCTTATCCGTTCAGAGGGCAAGGAAGCACAAAGATATGGCCACTTAGCACCAAAATACAAGTTTTCTTTTGTGGGGGCTGATTTCATTCGGACTCTTATCTGCCAGCTGCAACACTGCCACTGGTGCTCGTTACCAAAGTAACTCGCCTTTGTGTATTGGTTTCACTTAAGCACATTCCCACGAACCCCTACATGCCTGCACCATTTCCTCTCACAAGGTGCCATGGTCTGGAACAGTAAAAACCCTAATTCCGCCTTTCAAACCAGAGGTAAGAACTTCTGGAGATCCGCATTTTCCCCGCTCTCTTCCCTCACCAACTCTCTCTTAAGGACGGTAGTTAAGATCGGAGGTACCAGAGTCCAAGTCCTTGATTCCCCTCAGTGGATAAAACAGGGGGTTGCTGCAAGCCTCTCTTCCACCTCAGGAACCGCCACCATGAGATAACTTCCCGTTAGAGGCCCGACCGCACCCCCACCCCCGGGGGAGGCACCCGTATTCTCATTCCTGCTCAGCCCGTCACTGGCCGCCAGGATACTGGGTCACTTTTGTTTGTTTGCGGAGGGTAGGTCTGCGGTGGAGATTCTTAGGAGGGGTAGGAGTTGGTTGTCCAGAAGAGAAAATTTCTCCTCAGGCGACGGGTACCAGGACTGGCAGCGCCTAGCACTTTCATCTGCAACCGGAGAAAAGCCAGCTACCTTCTGGAGCAAGGAGGACCTAAAGGCAAAGAGCAGAATGAGCCACTGCAGCAATTCCGCAAACCCCTCCAACCTCGACCCAGTTTTCCCGCCACAAAGAAAAGGCGTGAGGACACGCACTAGCTGCGCTGCCACCCCCGCGGCGTGCATCCAAAACTGGGGCGCATGCGCAGCCGAAACTGCTTCTGCTTTTGCGCAGCTGTTCTATCCGCCATCTTCCAGCCGAATGCCCTGTAAAACTACAAATCCCATAATCCTCAGTGTCCTCACTTTTTTTTTTTAGGCGGCGGGAGCAGCGCCTGATCGTTCATGAAGCACATCTGTCTGTTACTAACTTTTCTCTCTACCCCAGACTGCTTTTTCCTTCCTCTTTTCGTTTCCTGGTTCCTATTCTTCCTTTTAGTCTCGTTCACGCCCTATCTTGATGTTTTAGTTGAGACTATCTGCAACCCCACTGTCGCCCCTCCCGCCTTCTTCTCTGCCACAGGACCCGCTCCCCAAGCTATGTTGGCAGGGAGAACGCGCCACCTTAGCACCCTGTGGAAAGGGCGCCGAGCAGCTTCTTCCCCATTGGCCGAGGCAGGGGGCCCAAAGCAGGCCGAACCCTCTTCCCCGCCCACACTCGTTTTTATATAAGGCTGCGCGAAGAGAGCGTGTGCTTGGGAAGGCCTGCGTGCGAGGTGGCCGTGGTGGTGGCGAATGTGCTGCTATTGGTGGCTGCGGTGGGCGTCGGGACGCAGTCGGCGGGCTAGGGGCTCGCGCGCAGGCGTCGGGTGGTGGGAAGAGGTGTTGGTGCCAGGGCTGTGGGTGTGGAGGCGGAGAGGAGGGCGTGGTGTCCCCAGGTGATCGCCATTGGGGTAAAGCGGAGGAGCGAGAGAACGACTCGGCCATTTCGGGGGAAGAGGAAGTTGGACAACATCGGCTGTTTTAGTGCCTTTTTTTTTTTCAGTTCAGCAGAGACTATTTCCCAGGGGGGTGAGTTACAATGACTTATTGTATTTTACTGAGAACAGTTCGTAGGCAAGCCGTCTGTACGCTCCTCTCCTTCCCTTCCTCTACTTTTAGGTTCACCCCTCCGTTCCTTCGGAAGCCTTTCTAAGTAGGTGGGCAAAGGGGGCGATCGAAATATGAATAATTCATGAGGCCCGCCCCACTCGTTGACCACGCCCCCTCCAAACCGTGCTGACGCACGTTGCGTGTACCAAATCTAAGGAAGCGACGTAACAGTCTCCGCCCCTAGGGTGGAGGGAGGGGCGTCATCTCCAGCACGTGCTGTATCTACCCGCGCAAGCCCAAAAGGGTGTGCGCAGGCGCTGCCCGCTAGGGGGAGGAAGGAGGCGGGGTAGGGAGGTTGCTGGGTTTAGAGCCGGGCGGAGACCGCTGAGACTCATTCCTCAGGAACAAGGGTCGGGTGTCAAGGAGACCTTTTCACACCAGCTCCCCGTCCCCCGCCTACGGTGGGTGGGATCGCGCGGCAGAGACAAAGGATATCAGTAGGGACGGACATAGCTGCGAAGGGAAGTAGGGTGTCAGTTTGGGGTGGTGGGCTTTTGTGGGGGCTGAGGTGGGCTATATTTAAACTCCCGGAGCCGTTAAGTTGGTTCGTACTCATGCGCGCGCAACCAGGGTGGTGGCGGAGTGCGCATGCGTGATTCAGGGGCGAGAGGAACGCGCTTTAGCAGTGCGCGCTCGCGGCGAAGCGGTAGTGGTGGAGGAGAAAGGCGTTGGCGCACGCGCGGTTGATTCCTGGAGTTGTTCGGTTCTCGCGGGCATCTTGTTTTGGTCTCGCGGGCGAGTGGGGCGCGCTTCGGGGGAGGCGCTTGGGCGCGAGACTAGGCGAGAAGAGCAGAGCTGCGCGCGCACTCAGGGAAGGGGGGAAGGGAGCGGGCTCTAGGGAGGGGGGTTAAGCCCCCTAGTTCTCCCCCCCCCCCCCCCGTTGCCCTCAACTGGGACGGAATAAGGGGAGGAAATGATCGAGATGGCGGCGGAGAAGGAGCCGTTTCTGGTGCCGGCCCCGCCGCCGCCGCTCAAAGATGAGTCGGGCGGAGGGGGCGGCCCCACGCTGCAACCTCACCGAGAGGCCGCCTCCGGGGAGCTCTGCGGCGGGACGCAGCGTGGGCCGGGCCCGCGCACACACTCGACGGGGGTCCCGGCTTCTGGGGTCGGCAAGGAGAGCCCTGGGGCTACATCCACTCGGGGAGGCCAGTCGCAGCAGCAACGAGGGGGCGGCCCCCAGGCGCAGTCTCATGGGGAGGCCCGCTTGTCGGATCCCCACGGGCGAGCCGCTCCCCCTGACGTTGGGGAGGAGCGAAGGGGAGGAGGCGGAACAGAACTGGGTCCCCCTGCCCCTCCTCGACCCCGCAATGGCTATCAGCCCCACCGGCCCCCTGGGGGAGGTGGGGGAAAGAGGAGAAATAGTTGTAACGTGGGAGGGAGTGGTGGAGGCTTCAAACATCCGGCCTTCAAGAGGCGCAGGCGGGTTAATTCGGACTGTGATTCTGTGTTACCCTCCAACTTTCTCCTGGGGGGCAATATCTTTGATCCACTGAACCTGAATAGCCTCCTGGATGAGGAAGTGAGCCGCGCACTCAATGCAGAGACCCCTAAGTCATCTCCACTTCCAGCCAAGGGGCGAGATCCAGTGGAGATCCTCATCCCCAAAGATATTACTGACCCGCTCAGTCTCAATACTTGCACTGATGAGGCCCAGGTAGTTCTTGCATCGCCACTCAAGACTGGTCGGAAGCGGCATAGACATCGGGGACAGCACCACCAGCAGCAGCAGGCAACCGGAGGGAATGATAGCCACTCTGTGCTCCCCACAGCCCCCCTCACTCCCTCACTCCATGGGGAGGGCACCCCACAGCAGCAGCGGCACAGGGGCCAGAACCGGGATGCCCCTCAGCCCTATGAACTCAACACAGCCATCAACTGCAGGGATGAGGTCGTGTCTCCCCTTCCATCTGCCCTCCAGGGTCCCTCAGGCTCCCTTTCAGCCCCTCCAGCTGCCTCAGTTACCTCTGCAACCCCGTCTTCCTCCTCACGACATCGCAAACGTCGCAGGACTTCCAGCAAGTCAGAGGCAGGGGCTAGGGGTGGAGTCCAGGGTCCCAAGGAGAAGGGCAGAGGGAGTGGGGGAGGCCGTCACCACCACCACCACCACCTCCACCTCCACCCACTACCTGCAGCAGTCTTCAAAAAGCAACAGCTCAAGTTCCAGTATGGGAATTATTGCAAGTACTATGGTTACCGCAATCCCTCCTGTGAGGATGGGCGCCTTCGAGTGTTGAAGCCTGAGTGGTTTCGGGGTCGGGACGTCCTAGATCTGGGCTGCAATGTGGGCCATCTGACCCTGAGCATTGCCTGTAAGTGGGGCCCATCCCGCATGGTGGGTCTGGATATCGATTCCCGACTCATTCATTCGGCCCGCCAAAACATCCGACACTACCTGTCTGAGGAGCTGCGTCTGCCATCCCAGACTTCTGAGGGGGACCCAGGGGCAGAGAGTGAGGAAGGGACCATAACCGTCCGAAAGAGAAGCTGCTTCCCAGCCTCACTGACAGCCAGCCGGGGTCCCATCGCTGCACCCCAAGTGCCCTTGGATGGAGCAGACACATCAGTCTTCCCCAACAATGTTGTCTTCGTCACGGTAAGAGGGTCTGAAGGCTCTTGGTATAGGGGCCAGGTGTGAAGATGAGATTAAGTGGGAATAAGACAGGAAAGTTATGACCCAGAGGGATTTCTGCATGTACTCTGCCAGGAGAACCAGATCTTCAGGGATCTGAATCGTGACTGACAGTGTCTCCCCCCGCCCCATAACCTGGAAACATGGGGGCTCTACCTAGGCTCCTTTGTCATGACTACTGGTCCCAAGATGGGGTTTGACTCCTTTTGCCCTGCTCCTGTCCTGGACTGTAATCCACACCAGTCCACCTTCCCTTGCAGGCTGCTCCTGCTGCTCACTAGATTTGGTTCAGTTGGAAAGTTTTCTCAACGCACTGAATGCAGGTGCATGAAGGGATAGGTGTCAGACATGGAATGTTTTGGGGTGGGAGGAGGAATAGGGTGGTGGCTGACTAATACTTTGATAGGGACTTAGATCCAGAGTTGGTTGAAGAGTTGGTGGTCAGGACCCCAAGTAGTTTGGCCATAGGTCATCTCATGATGACCTGAGATCGTGAGATGGGGAGAGTCGGAGTCCTCTGTAACCGGGAAGGGTAGTCTTCAGAGTGTCTGTTCCCTGACTGTACATAGCTCTCCATAAAATACTCCAGTTAAGCCAACTGGTGGTGGCAGGTTGGGTTAAGCTTGCAAAAATGACTTTGCAGATGTTGATGAATTTATCATCTAGAAAAGGCTTCCTAAGGGCTGGGACTCTTCACTTCTCTTGGAGAAAGGAAATAGGCCTGGAACTTTGCCAACCTTGATTCCAGGGAAGGAACCACAGGTTGGTTCCCTTTCAAACCTGGGTTAGGAACCTTTGCAAAACATTGGGTCACTCAGCTTAATGTTTGCAGGGTGGGAATAAGTACTAGATGGACTCAGGAGAACCCTCATTTTTTTCCTCTGATGTTTCACCCCAGTTTGGAGACCTCTTTTGGGTAACTTGGTCAATGTAAAATGATCCACACTCCCTTTTTATGTTTGGCTTATCACCACCAGAAAGCAGGGGCAGGAGGATGTAAAGCAAGAAAATGAGGCTGGGAGTTAGTCTGACAAATGTCAGAGAAGGTTGTGGCCAAGGGCTAAGGCTGTAGGACTTTCTGTTTTGGAGGCTGCTGAGCAGGTTGTGTGGAGGCAGTGGTTCTTTTATTGCCTCTGTTGACCTTGCCCCCAATTCTTGCCCTCAGGGTAACTATGTGCTGGATCGAGATGAGCTGGTGGAGGCCCAAACACCTGAGTATGATGTGGTGCTCTGCCTCAGCCTCACCAAGTGGGTGCATCTGAACTGGGGAGATGAGGGGCTAAAGCGCATGTTTCGCCGAATCTACCGGCATCTACATCCTGGGGGCATCCTGGTCCTAGAGCCCCAACCTTGGTCATCCTACAGCAAGAGAAAGACTCTGACGGTGAGTTGGGAATTGGGTGGATATTGGGATATCCTTCTTTTAGTTGGGGCAAGAAAGGCCTCAAGAAAGGAGGAATACTTTCTGAACAAGGTGGACAGGTTCCCTGGGTGGGCATCACTGTACACCAGGGAAGAAGCCAACAGGCTGACGTGGTCCCCTGCCCTTCTGCCTAGGAAACAATCTATAAGAACTACTATCGAATCCAGCTGAGGCCAGAGCACTTCAGTTCCTACCTGACATCCCCAGAGGTGGGCTTCTCCAGCTATGAGCTTGTGGCTACACCCCACAACACTTCCAGAGGTAAGGTTGGCTGACCTGGGGGAGGCGGGGAGGGGATGGTAAGGCAGATGCTGTGGAGTCTTGGAGTTCTGCCAACCCTTCCTGATTGCACATTCTCTCCTCAGGCTTCCAGCGTTCTGTGTACCTGTTCCACAAGGCCCGTTCCCCCAGCCACTGAGTGGCCCCCTGAACAGAAAAGTGTGAAGAAGTTGCCCACTGCTCTTAAGGACCTGGGGGAAAAGGAAAGTATCTCAAAGTCTTTCCTTTTGGCTCCAAAAATTGTTTCCTTTCATGGATCTGCAAAGAAAGCTTTTCCTACGTTGCTGCCCCAGCCTCCTCCCTACACCTCTGGCATCTAAGCAGCAAGCCCAGCTGTGCTGGAGTTACCGACATCTTCCTCTCTCCCCCAGCTCACTGGGCTGGATGGCATGGACTGTTTGCTGACCTCTGTTCTCCTAGGGTATGGGAGGTGGGCGGTATCAAGTTCTCTGGCCTCTTCCTCCTGCTCTCCAAAGGAGATTCCCCTTTCTCCTCAGCCCTTGTCCCTGGCTGTTGTTGCAATGGACCACAGATAGATGGACTGAGGGTTAAGTGAAGGGGAAGTTTGGCAGGGAGGCATGCAGGTACTGTGAAAATCCTTCCCTCTGCTCACCTCCATTGGGAGAGGGGGTTGGGTTTGGAATGTAAGAACAGCACAATAAATTTGATGTTTCAGGCAGTGGCCCCCACACTTGTGTCTGGCACTTTCTACCTAGTGGGAAAGGGTTAGTGCCTCCCAAAACACCTGGGTTTCCTCTGCCCAAACTGGAGTCTCAAGAATTAAGGACAGATTTTTCAGTGGTTGGGAAGATTGAGTGTTGAATGCTAGTCACATCTATACACAATGAGTCAGAACTCTAATCAAGAAGGAGAGGTATAATGTGAATTTTATGTGAAACTTAAGAGTTCATCTCCCCTCCCCCAAAAATGCATTGACAAGAATGTTTTGTGGGAGCGCGGGACAAAGGCTAACTTTGGAAGAATTAACAGTGGAGCTAAAAAAAGGCACTACTGAACAGACCTTCCCACCTGCTCCAGGGACACCCCCTCCCCCCCTTTTCTGTGATGTGCAATTAGATGACTAGGTAATTAACATGAAACTCTTCAGCATGTCCAGTGTTCTTGGGACTTTGATACTCACTTAGCAAATACTGAGCACTCCTGGATCTGGTGTAAACATGGACAAGGCTCTTCCAAGTAAAGACAAGGATGTAATTTCAATAACTGGGTGCAAATAGCTACTGCCTCTCAGGCTCCTGGAGCCAGGTAATTAAGAAAGAAGGACTCCTTGAAGCCTAACAGACTGAGACTCATCCACGTGTTAGTGATGAGAAAGAAGTAGTGCAAGGGCGCATGAGTGGCTCAGTGGGTTGAGCATCAGGCTCTGGATGGAGTCGCACTTCGGCTCTGGGCTGAGTGTGGAGCCTGCTAGCGATTCCCTCTCCTGCCCCCTCCCCACTGCACTCCCCTGCTCTCGCTCTCAAAAAAACAAAAAAAACCGCAAGGGAACAAACGTGGTGTCTAGGATAGGTCAGGGGAAGAGGTGGGACAGTGTTCTCAACTTGCCATCACTACCAAGTTCCAAAAAGGCCAAAAACTTGACTTCCAGACAGCTTCCACCTGAGGCTTGAACCCATTTTAAGACTCCGAAGAAGAGTCTCATTTGTTAGCAAAACCACTTTATTCTGAAAAATAGTTTTAACACAAAAATATTAACTAGCAATCCTGAGGGCCTCCACATCTAGGCTTCCCATCGCCTCAGTGTCCGGTGCATGAGGAAAGTATCCTCTGAAGGGCGGGGCCGGAGTTGAAGACGCAGAGGAGGCAGACCGTCCAGGGTCAGGTGTGGAGACTCATAAAATAATGTTTCTGGGTCACAAAGGATGGTCATGTCGGGCCCTGGCCCAGGTGGCTCCTGTTGGGAATTGGAACCCAAAGCAAGGTTAGTTACACTTGGGAAGGTGAAGGGGCACGAAACGTAAACTGGAGCCCAGGTCCCTCACCTTTGGGGGCGGGGCTCGGGCCTGTGGTGGCAGGAGCGCCAGTTTCTCCCTCAACGCAGCGTTCAGCACCTGTTCCTCCGGCACCTGCAGGCTCACCAGGTCTCGGAAGAGCCGCTTGGAGCGCGGCACGTTCAGCCCTGAGACGGCAGAGGGAGCGGAGGTGAGTGGCGCTTCTCATCCCCACTCCCGCGCCCCGCCGGCCGTCTCTCTCTCACCCTCGGCCACGCTCTCCTCCAAACCGCAGCGAGTCTGGAACGACTTCCTCAGCTGTTCTTCCACGGCCTTCGCGGCATCGAACTGGCCCCCGGCTGCAGCAGCCCGCGCGGCCTGCAACTCGAGGCTCAAGGCCAGGCTGCTCTGCTGAGCGGGCGCCCCCAGGTCCTGCGGCGCTGCGGGCTTCTCGCCTGGCGCGGCGGCGGCCGACGGCGGCTCGGACCGCACCGGGGAGAGCGGCTCCAAACGAAAGCGGACCTGGGAGCAGAGAGCGAGGCAGTGACGAGGTGGGCGCGGGCTCGTCGGCAGGCTGGGGGCCAGGCCTTCCCCCAGCTCACCTGCCGCCCCTTGCGGGCCCCGCCCCGCCGGTCCGCCCGCCCCTTCCGTCGACCCGGACTGCAGGTCTGCCGCTCGGGGGTCTCGGACCGCGGGCTCAGGCTCAGGCTCAGGTCCAAACCAGGCTCGGGCACTGGGGCTCTGGGCTCCGGGGCGCGGGGTTCTGGGGGTGGCCCGGGGACCGCCACGGCCTCCTCCCCTTCGGCCAGCTCCAGCTCTGCCAACCCACAGCCCGTCATCTTGGTGCGGCTGCTGGGGTGCAAGGTCTCTGGAGGCCAGAGGTCACGGGACACAAACTCGCCAACCCCTCCCCCGCCCCTCCCGGGCACCGCTACCGGAAACCGCTCGCCCTTGTCCAACGGGGCGGGAAGGCCAGCCCCTGTTCCATCCCATTGGCGCTACTAAGCGTCATTTCCGTTGCTCGGCTCCCCGCCTCCCGCGGGCTTCCGCCCGCAGAACCTCGCCCCCGCCCCTAAGCCATAGTTTCGGAATCGCTACCCGTGGAAGCTCTACGGGTCCTCACGAAGGCCATTTCTCGTTTGGAAACGCGGACGTGGTGTCTTTGTCCTGCAGTTTTTACCTGACTTCTGCTGGAGTCCAGGGTGGGTGTGTCATTGCCTTCCGTCCGGGCGCCAAATGGGACAGCTTTAACTGGAGGAGGGTCAGGTGCCCTCATCTTGGCCCTCCCTGGTCAGTGCCTCCACAGCAGCTCCTCGCGTTCCTCCCACCCGGGACCGAAGCTCCCCAGGAGGAGTGAGGGCGGGGCTCGCCGCCCCCAGCCCCGGGATCCTTCCCGGGACCCCGGGCGTTCGTGATTGCCCGGGCGATATCGGCCTCATTCAGCCTGGGGTCTTCTGTGACTTTTTCCCCCATGGGGGCCCCCTAACATATTCATCTTTATAAAAATAGGTATCTGTATATTGAGTACAGTTCTTACAAAGAAGGTCTCTTGGGGCA
Source organism: Canis lupus dingo (assembly GCF_003254725.2). Lineage (NCBI taxonomy): Eukaryota > Metazoa > Chordata > Mammalia > Carnivora > Canidae > Canis > Canis lupus. The sequence continues at coordinate 9,001,815 of NC_064248.1, read as the reverse complement.
CCTGGGTGGCTCGCTGGTTGAGTGCCTGCCTTTGGCCCAGGTCGTGATCCCGGGGTCCTGGGATCCAGTCCCGGGAGGGGCTCCCCACAGGGAGCCTACTTCTCCCTCTCCCTATGTCTCTGTCTATCTATGTGTGTCTCTTATGAATAAATAAATAAAATCTTTAAAAATAAAAATAAAGTCTCGATGGATTTATCCTGGACTCCTGCCAGACAGGAGACCGGATTTCCCATCCTTTCCCTGTGTTCCTCGGAGCAGGTGCTCACAGTTCTGTGAGCCTGTTTCTTGTGCAAAATGTGCTAAGTCAGGTGCATGAGTCTTGAAGCTCTCCCCAAAAGGGGTTAATAGTCAACAGGCACGTTTGTGTACCACTTTGCAGTTTGAGAGTTTTCACATGCTTTATCGTACCAGAAACTGCTGTGGAAGATGGGGCGGAATGCTGCCTGCATTTTACACACACACACACACACACACACACACACATTTCTGAGAATCTTTGGCGTGAAACACTGCAAGCTTTCTTGCTGAAGAAAGGAATAAGAAAGTATACAAATTCCATCTACTATTCATTTGCGAAAGTAGGGAGATACAAATGCAAATACTTGTGTTTTATTAAAAGTGGAAGTATGATTCAAAAACTTTTAATGGCTACTGACATTGAGGAGATAATAGAATAAAAGGAAGAGAGGCTAGATTTTGAATATAGTGTGTGTATTTGACTTTGGAAACCTATGTTTTCCGTGATTATATGACAGAAATTAATTTTTAAAAACCAGTCCCTAAAAGTTGAAAGTAAAATGAAACAAATGAACCTAAATGTGTATCTAGTTGGTGACCTAACTACACAGAAGGGACCTCTTGTAAAAGACTTGAAAAAATAGTAATTTAACTGTACATCCCAAAGGTCTACCCTATGAACAAAATTAACTGCCAATAAAAATGAACAAACTGCCTTAAAATCTTACAGTGTATTCAGTAGTCATGTCGGAAACAGGTGAAAATGTGTAGGATAAAACATCATTATGTTATTATCAGAACCAGAATTTTGGCATAGCTGAAAAGATTTGTTTTTTAAATTTTTATTTATTTATGATAGTCACACACAGAGAGAGCGAGAGAGGCAGAGACATAGGCAGAGGGAGAAGCAGGCTCCATACACCGGGAGCCTGACATGGGATTCGATCCCGGGTCTCCAGGATCGCGCCCTGAGCCAAAGGCAGGCGCTAAACCGCTGCGCCACCCAGGGATCCAGCTGAAAAGATTTGATAGATAGATTTGATAGATCCACTGGGCCACCCAGGGATCCCGAGGGATCTCAGTCTTGCCACCACTCTTCCTAAGAATTTTTTGGCTATACCAGCTAAGAGGCTTAGAATTGCTTCTCCTCTTTAAAAAATCAACAACAACAAAACTCCCCTTTAAGAAAGTACTGATAAAGGGGATCCCTGGGTGGCGCAGCGGTTTGGCGCCTGCCTTTGGCCCAGGGCACGATCCTGGAGACCCGGGATCGAATCCCACGTCGGGCTCCGGGTGCATGGAGCCTGCTTCTCCCTCTGCCTATGTCTCTGCCTCTCTCTCTCTCTGTGTGTGACTATCATTAAAAAAAATAAAAATAAAACAAAATAAAAAAAATTTAAAAAAAGTACTGATAAGGGAGTGCCTGGGTGGCTCAGTCAGTGAAGCCTCTGCCTTTGGCTCTGGTCATGATCTCAGGGTCCTGGGATAGAGCCCTGCATTGGGCTCCCTACTCAGTGGGGAGTCTGCTTCTCCTTTTGCCCCTCCCCCTGCTTTTACTTGCGTGCTCGCTCTCTCTTAAATAAATAAAATTTTAAAAAGAAAGTACTGATAAGTGACGAAGACTCCTTCTCTATCCTTAACTTTAGAGTCTCCCCATGGTGGCATGTTCTAGAGCTGTACCCTCTTCCGCAAAGGATTTCATTTACATGCCACACCAAACCAAGCCCTGTCTGGGGATAGCAGAGGTGGGAAGGGGGAACCCAGCAGGAAGGAGTTAGGAGAGAAATTTAAAATATGGTCCAATAGTTGCCCCCCGCTCTGAGCAAAAGAGGGGGAAAACAGAAAAGCTTTCCTGACCCCACTACCTGAGATTGCCAAGTGAGGGGACCCTGCCCAAGCCCTCATCAACTAACCCCTCCTTCCACCACCACCCTAGGCTGGGGAGGTCCCATCTCTGGACTGTCACCCATCCAGGGAACGGTGGGGAAAGGAAGGAAGAGGAAATACTGAAGGAAGAGGGAACGAGACACAGAGCAGACCCTCAGGAAAAGGTCCCACTTTTGGCTCTTAGGTTCTGGCTTGATGGGTTAGACTCCGCCATGTAGTGGTGTTCCCTTTAGTCTTCTGGGAGGGGTGATCCCAGACCTGGATCCTAGTTTGGGGAAGGTGAGTCTGAGTTCTGGAAGGGGTCATTCAAAGTCAACCTGAGCTTCTCCTGGGGATTGGAAACAGGATAGGGTCAGGGGTCCTTTAAGGGACCATGCTGGTGAGTGGCAGTGAGATGTCTTCAATGCAGTGACCCACAGAGTGGTTGAGACTATTGCAGAGGCTAGTTGAGGAGCCCCATCAGGGAGGAGGGGGCAGGGGAAGAGCAAAGGCTCCATAGGAAACTACTCTCCAATATAGCCAAGCCAAGTCAAAGAAATGAGGCAACAACCTTCTACCACCAATCTCTGCAAACCCCATCTGTAAGGTACCTCACTTCCCATCTCCCACTCCTAAACTGGCTGCTGCTTACAGGTGGGGACCAACCCAGAGACACTTCCACTTCCGGGGTTATGGAGAATTGAGTGGAGCTGGGCTCACCATCGGGGAGCATATTGTGAGTGAGGGGCCTGGGCTGGCTGGGAAAGGGAATGTCCTTAATGTCAACACAGGAAATAAAAGGTGGAGGCCAGTTGCTTAGGGCCTAAATGAGCCTGAGGAGAGGCTGGCCAAAAACCGCTAGAGTTCTAAGAAAGGGGATGGAGGCCATGAGCAGGGCAGGTGGGGTCAGAGCCATAATCCTGGAAGATGGGGCCACATGTGTGGGATTGGGGGGTATGCAAAAGAAAGTGTAGTAAGCTGCTGGCCTTACCTTGGGACACAGACCCTGACAGATCTCTGCTTAGCAGGGCATCAGCACCTTCAGAGCCATGGGATGGGAGCAGGCTGCTACTCATTGAGACTGGACACTCAGGAGATGTTGGAGGGTCTCAAAGGTGAAGGGTTGCATGGAAACCTCTAGATCAGACAAGAGAGGTGCTGGTGTGAGGTCCTTCTAGATCCCAAGGATGGTTGGTGGAAGAGAAGGATCAGAGTCCCTGGAGTCAGTCTACTCTCTGCAGTAGCTCCAGGACCATCTGCCAAATGCCAATCAAACAGGAAAAGACAGGGTGGGGGCAAAGGTGCTGTAGGCAGAGAGGAGAGATGCAGGTCATGGGACCAGAGACAAGGTATTGGAGGCTTGGGACAGTATGAAGGGACCACGTGGTGCCTAGTAGTAACCTCAGCCTGAACAGCTGCACAGAAACTTGAGGAGGGACCGGGGTAGGGGGTGGGGGGAGCAGAGCAGGAGGAGGAGGCTGAGGAGATCTGAAGTCTGGGGTCCTACCTGGTGGCTGAGGCTCCAACAGGGTTCCAGGGTGGCAGAGAAGGAAACCTGGCCCAGAGCCCACTGGTGTCCATTACTGCTGAGGCTGTGAGAATCTCGGGTGGAGCAGCAGGACTCTTCTCCCCCAAAACTACTGGGACAAAGGGCCCCCAGCCTCCACAGATGTCCATTGTCTCTTGTCCAAAGGCTTCCCCTTCATCTCAGCCTGTGTTTCTGTCCCCACACTGTCCCCACCCACCCCCCATGCTACCCTCTCGAGTCATCCAGGCACAGGCTGAGCTGTGTCTTAGAACCCCGGGGCTCAAAGCAGAGGACTCCTTAGACGTTATGAGACCCCTGGTCCCCAGTTGGTAGGTACACAGTGCCAAAGCCCAAGCACCTGCCTCTGTCTGGTGTTCCACCTCCCTCTCCCCACGCCTGCCACTTATGCTGATTCTCAGACAAGAAGGGAGTGAGGGGGATCATGTTCCCCAGAACCTAGGACAGCGTCTGCCACAGAGAAAATAAATGTCAAAGAAGAGAAAAAAGTACTCTTTTCAAGTTGTAAACATTATCCCTGATTCTGACAATTTGGGATTTGTGTAATGTGGTGGTTTTGTTTTGTTTTTTTAATGGCCAAAATTTCTTTGACACTCCTTCCATTGAGAGGTAGGGTTCTGTGTCCCCTCCCTTTGAAATCAAAGCAGGCTTGTGACTCCGTTGCAGCCTCACTGAAGCAACTGTGCTTCTGGCAAGCCTCTAGCCAGGAGCTGGAGGGGAGAGGGCAGGTGGCAAGGGCCAGCCTGGGGGTAGCTGCCCTAAAGGTCCCCCAGGGAACTGGGTTGCCTCCTTTTTTTATGTAAATGAAGGAACTCTCAAGATAGTGACCTTCCCAGTTCATCCCCAGGCCCTGCTGCCGCTGCCAGGAAGCTCAATGCCTCAGTTTGGGCCTGATTGCAATAACTAACCTTGGCCTGGGTCTCTAATGTGTTTCTCTCCCTTATGGACTTTTTTTTTTTAATAAAGATTTTATTTATTCATGAGAGACACAGAAAGAGAAGCAGAGACACAGGCAGAGGGAGAAGCAGGCTCCCTGCAAGGAGTCCAATGTGGGACTCAATCCTGAATTCCGGGATCCCGCCCTGAGCTGAAGGCAGACGCTCAACCATTGAGCCACCCAGGCATCCCTCCCTTCTGGACTTAAAATGAGTGTAATACCCCCATCACACAGGATGGCTGGGAAAATTAGAAGAGATGTAACATCTTCCAGAACCTCTTATAAGCTAGGTGTTGTGTGTGCTGCTTAAAGCCAAACTCCGCGGGACACTATGATTCCCATTTTGCAGATGAGGGAATTGCCTCTGCATGCACAGAGGCCAAGCAGTCTGCTTGAAGACACGCGGCAAGGAGGCATAGGAAGTAGACCATCCTCTAGCGCTCCGTTCAGAGATGGAAAAGATAACACATGTGTGAAAGCACGTACAGCAACAATGGTTTCCTTCCTTTCATCTGTGGGCTCCTGCGGCCCATCCTTAGCTGGGGCCCTTCTCACCCTGAACCACGACCATCAGTTTACCCGCCCTCCACTGTGAACTGGCAAGATTGGGTACTGCGGGGAATTAACCTTTAACACCTGGCCGGACCCAGATTGACTCAGTAAATGTTCATTGAGTAAGTGAAAAACACATCACTCATATTCCATTATTCGTTGCTCATTGGATAGCTCCTCCAATTATGCCACAAATATCCACTGAGCACCAACCCTGAAGATCCAGGCACTGCAGTAAGCACTCTGTGGACATAACTTCTTTTCATCCTAATAAACACTATGTGTTTGGTGTAAGCCTTATTTTGTTTTTTAAAGATTTTATTTATCTATTTGAGGAGAGGAGTTTGGGGGTTTTTTGTTTTGTTTTGTTTTGTTATTTTTTGAGAGAGAGCAAGCACAGGGAGGGAAAGGGACAGGCCAACTCTGCACTGAGCACAGAACCCGATGTGGGGCTGGATCTCACCACCAAGAGATCATGACCTGAGCCAAAATCAAGTCAGTGGCTTAACCATCTGAGCCACCCAGGGGATGCTCATCCTACTGGTGCTGGCCCACACTTTGAGAACCACAGCTGATAAGTGGTGATCCCTCAGCCTACCTCTGGGGTCTACTCAGATTCTTACCCACAATCCCTAGTGCTTCCCAACCTGCAAGTGGGGCAGGTGGCATGAAAGAAGCTTTTGGGCAAATGCTATTTGGGATGTGCAACTTGGGAAGAAATGTGGTTGTCCCTTCCAGGCTTTGCTGCCCACTCCCCTACTCTCAGGTGGGCCCACCTAGAAGCTACTGAGTTTGACCTAGTGCTGGTCCTGGAGCCTCTCCTACTTCTCTTTTCCTGGATGATTTCCACCACTCCTAGACCAAGTGATCAACACTTGCGTGTGTGTTGGGGTGAAGGCTGGTAGGAGGCTGAATAATGACCTCCCAGAGATATGAGGCTCAATCCCAAGTGTCCTTAAAAGGAGGAGGCAGCAGGAGACGTGACACAGAGGAGAAGGGGACAATGTGACAGAGATCCGAGCAATAAGGCCACCAAAGGCTGGAAGAATCAAAGAATGGATTCTCCTCCAGAGCCTCTGGAGGGAGCACAGCTCTCCTCACACCTTGATTTTGGATCAGGGAAACTGACCTCAGACTTCTGGCCTCCAGAACTGTAGGAGAATGAATTTCTAATGTTTTAACCCACAGAGTTTGTGACAACTTGTTACAGCAGCCCCAGAAAACCAATATACCTGGGGGAAAAGTCTGGGCTGTACCACAGGCTCAGGCCTCCGTGTTTCCCAGGATCTCACCTACGCTTCGCCTTGCCACATCCCCATCCCTAGAGGGCTGAGACCAGAGGTCCCATGGTGGAAAAAAATTTGGTCATGAAAGACCATCTTGTCCTGACAGGGGCTTCACCAGGCTCACAGAGAGTTACCAAGGGGAACAGGTGAAGGCAGAAGGAGAAAGAGTAGGAGGTGGGAGATAGGCGGGGTGTAGGAGGCATGGGGAGAGGAGACTGGTATTGCCATCATAGAAGAATGACTGACTGGGGGTCCCTCTGTGTGGGGAAGGTGAAGGGGGGGCCATGTCAGCACCACGTGAGGAAGTTAATTGGGAGGGTCTATGTCCAGCCAGGCCTATCCAGTGGCCTCCGACATCCTAAGGCCTGGGGTGGGAGTGGGGGGTGGCACACAGTGGGTCTTGCATCATGTCCAAAGTATCAGGTGGCCATGGCAGAGACATAGGCAGAGGTAGAAGCAGCCTCTATGCAGGGAGCCCGATGTGGGACTCGATCCCGGGACTATGGGATCATGCCCTGAGCCAAGGACATACACTCAACCACTGAGCCACCCAGGCATCCCAGATACTGAGTTTTAGAAGGAAACCTGGACTACTCGCTGAGCCATAGGAATCAGCACCCAGCCCCCTGCCTACAAATTCATCTCTACCATACATAGTGTCAGTATGAGAAACCCTGGCCCCCAATGCCCAGTACATTTCCCAATTGCATCCTAAGCTGAGGAAAGGGTTGTTGCTCTGTGCCAACGGGCTGAGCAGAGAGCTGGAGTTGAGCTGGTTCTGGGCTGGGAGGATGGAGGGCTTGCAAGCAGAGACCAGGCAGTCCAGCAAGAAGTGAACTTGGCAGAAAAAGAGGCCTTACACACCAGTGCGCTGCCACCGAAGCAGTGCCTGTATGCACAGATACCACATTTGCAGCCCCAGGTCCAAAGTCTGCTCTTAGGGACAGAGAGATGAGTAGGGGGTACTCACATCCCACAGAGGACTGGGCCTGGGGTCAGAAGTCAAAGGACCGCCCTCCCACCCACCCCCTCCCTCCAGCAACATCACTCCTCTTTGGGCCTTAGTCTTCTCATTTTTATGTTTTTTTAAAGATTATTTATTTATTCATAGAGACATACAGAGAGAGAGAGAGAGAGAGGCAGAGACACAGGCAGAGGGAGAAGCAGGCTCCATGCAGGGAGCCTGACGTGGGACTTGATCCAGGGTCTCCAGGATCACGCCTTAGGCTGCAGGCGGCGCTAAACCGCTACGCCACTGGGGCTGGGGCTGCCCAGTCTTCTCATTTTTATTTATTTTTATTTATTTTTAATTTTTATTTATTTACGATAGTCACAGAGAGAGAAAGAGAGAGAGAGAGAAAGGCAGAGACACAGGCAGAGGGAGAAGCAGGCTCCATGCACCGGGAGCCCGACGTGGGATTCGATCCGGGGTCTCCAGGATCGCGCCCTGGGCCAAAGGCAGGCGCCAAACCGCTGCGCCACCCAGGGATCCCGTCTTCTCATTTTTAAATTTTTTTTTAATTTTTATTTATTTATGATAGTCACAGAGAGAGAGAGAGAGAGAGAGAGAGAGGCAGAGACATAGGCAGAGGGAGAAGCAGGCTCCATGCACCGGGAGCCCGATGTGGAATTCGATCCCAGGTCTCCAGGATCCCGCCCCGGGCCAAAGGCAGGCGCCAAACCGCTGCACCACCCAGGGATCCCCGGTCTTCTCATTTTTAAAAGAGGGGCTCAATTGATCTCTGAGCAGCTTATGTTCCAGACATCCCCTCCCCCAAAACACCACACACATACACCGAGTTCAGTCTTTTGCCATCACTCGGGCTGGTTCCCTTCCCTTGGCATCTCCTGCAGCCAGCCTCTTCCTCTGTCCTGCCCAGGACCCTCACTTCTCCCCGTAACTCCAGCATCCCCCCCACCCCACTGGCCAAGGCAGCCTCCCATCCAGCCCCCTACACCTCATTCCCAGCCAGGAGCAACAGCTCAATATCACTGTACAGATGTGCCCACAATAGCCAGGCCCACCAGGCACTGCAGGAAGCAGCAGGTATCCTCATGCAACTTAAAAGTGTCGGATCTGAGGTCATGGTTGCTCCTTGGCAATAGAGGAAACCCCTAGAAGCATAAAGTGGGTGCAGTGATAGCTGGAGGGATGGAGCAGGTTCTGTGCTTTGGGAGTCATCCAGTGAGCAAGGAATTGAGGTAAGACAGGATACAGGCTCAAAGAGAGGAACAGGGGAAGCCCTGGAATGGGAAGTCACATTTCCAAGAGAGCCCCACCACAGCCAGAAGGTAAGTTGGGACACTGGACACCAAGACCAGGGTTCCCCAATCCCATCAAACTCTCCTCTTCCTTCTCCACCCTCAGACTAGGGCTCCCAAGACAGGGTGTTCCCCTTCACCGAATATACAGCCTAAGTATCCCTCCTCTCCTCCACTTCTAGAAGAGACTGACTGGTCCTCCATATCCTTCTCTTCTCCAGACCTCAGGCCTGCTTCTATCACTCCACTCCCAGCATCCTCTCTGCCCCACCTGGTGCTGGAACCATCCATGCAAAGAGCTCGATGCATCTGAGACCATGTCCATCCCCTCCAGATCTCCTCCTTCTCTGTCCACCCCCAAAACTTCAGGGTGGACAGTGTGTCTCTGAGAAGGGGAGGATTCCTTCTGTTAGCCCTTATAGTATCAATTTGGAGGATGCACATTCCTGGTTCATAGGGCTCATCCACCTGGCCTGTGCCCCCCAGGAATTCCGCCAGGAAATTCTCATCTTGATCATAAGACACTCTGACCTGTAAGGGGTAGTTCTGGCAGAAGAGGTGACCCCCAACACACACACAAACACACACACACAAGCATGTATTTGTTAATAGGCACAGATCCCACTGAGGGGTAGTGTCATGCCATGTCACAGAGCACTATCCACCAGAGATTATCCACCCAAGATCCCTTGGGCCAGCTCTGTGAAGACCTCTCTGCTCCTGCGAAAAGCCAGGTGCGGTGTGGAAACTGGATGCCAGATGCATCTGCTGGGAAGAGGAGGAACAAACTTGGAGAGATGGCTGCAGGGACCCTGGGGCAGCCCAGGAGGCAATTTTGGGCAGATTAGAATAACGTGCCCCTTCTGCAAAGCCCTTCACTGCCATGTGATGGAAAATTGCCCTAATGGTTCCATATATCTGTGCTGATTATAGAGTCGGGCAGTGCAGAACCTACACAACGGTAACGGGTGGCCCTGAAGGTGGAGGAGGGGGCTGAGAGAGAGAGAGAGAAAGGAAGGTGACAAGGGCTCCAGCCCAGCAGACCTGTGTCCCGTCCAATATCACTAACAGTGAGCTCTTAGAGGAGTTCCTAAATCCCTCTAAACCACAATTTATTGGTTTGGAAAACAGCGGTGATGGCTTTTGGGCCTAAGGGATGCTCTCTGCCTTCAGGACTAAATGAGATGAGGGATGCCAAGCTCTGCTAGGCCTGAAGTCCGTGCCTTCGTGATGTGGACCTGGCAACAAGAACAGGAGTCGACCCAAGGGAGGAAGAGACAGGGAGAGAGGCCAGTTGTTCCAAGACAGGGGGCGGGTTTCACTCGCTGGCTGAGCAGTCGTTTTAACTAGACACCAACTGTCCGGTGGAACCGGTGTGCAACAGCCCGTGTCACCGCGGCGGGCGGCCCTGCGGGCCCGGGGCAGGGGCTCCTCCGCGGGCTAAGGCCGTCGGGGCCGCGGGGAGGAGCGGAGGGCCCGGCGCTGGGACTCGGGGCTCACGCAGGGCCGACCCTGTTCGTGGGCACGGCCGCCGGCTCCAACGCTGGGGCGCGGGAGGGGCGGCGAGCGCGCGGCGGCCAGGCCCCGGCGGGACCCGCGCACCGCAGCGCCACCTGGAGCTCGGGAGCGCGAGGTGACGGGTCGCCACGGTCCCCCGCTCGGCGGCCGCCCCGCTGTCGTCTCACCGGGAGCTTGGTGCCCTCGGCCCCGGCCTCTCCCCTCCTACAGCCGCTGGACAGAGGGAAGAGTTGGGGTGGGGGAGAGACCCCCGCGCGGCCAGGGCCCCCCAAGGCCGGTGGGGTGGCGTCACGGGGTTGGGCCGGTGGCCAGTTCTGGCACGCACTGCCCTCATTGTGTACCCTTCCTCCTTCTCACTCAGTGACTTCAGGGTAAAGTGCAAATTCCTTCCGTTTCCAGCTTTATATCCCCTCTCCCACGCGAAGGGAGTCCTCGGCCCCCCAGGCTGGAACCTCCCATGACCTTCCTCCAGGGCAGCCTCGGGCACACGCCCCCTCCGCATCAAACTCAAGTTAAAATGTACTTCCCAGGCCTCACCTCAATCCCTGGCTTTGAGGCCAGGAATCTGTATTTTTCACAAGCTCCCAGGTGATTTTGATGTGTCCTAGACGTCAGAATCTGACGGTCTGCATTCCCACTCAACGTGGCAGTGATTCTCAAAGGTCATGTGTCTCTGGAAACAGATTGCTGGGCCCTGCCCTAGGAGTTTTTGATTCAGTGGGTCTGGGGTAGGGTCTAAGAGTCTGCATTTCTTTTTCTTTGTAAGATTTTATTTATCTACTCATGAGACACACAGAGAGAGAGAGAGAGAGAGAGAGGCAGAGACACAGGCAGAGGGAGAAGCAGGCTTCATGCAGGGAGCCGGATGTGGGACTCAATCCCGGGTCTCCAGGATCAGGCGCTGGGCTGAAGGGGGCGCTAAACCGCTGAGCCACCCGGGCTGCCCAGAGTCTGCATTTCTATCAGCTTCCGGGGTACTGCTAGTACTGCTGGTCTGGAACCACACCCTGAGAATCACTTCTCCAATAGATTTAGAAGAGCTATTCGCCTGTTGCCAATTCACTATGTACCAAGCCCTGTGCAAGGCACTGTGCATTGCTACAGCTGTGTGAAATAAGTATTTACTGCATTTTCTGGATAAGGCGAGGAAGGTTCAGACAGATCCACTCACTTGTTCAAGGTTATGCAGCCATGGGATGCCTGGGTGGCTCAGCGGTTGAGCGTCTGCCTTCAGCCCAGCGCGTGATCCTGGAGTCCTGGGATCAAGTCCCAGGATTGAGTCCCACATCGGGCTCCCTGCATGGATCCTGCTTCTCCCTCTGTCTCTGCCTCTCTCTCTCTCTCTGTGTGTGTGTGTGTGTTTCTCATGAATAAATAAAATCTTAAAAAAAAAAAAAAAGGTTACACAGTCAGAAGGATAGGATTTGAACCTGGGTCTTTCTTTCCTAAGATTTTATTTATTCATGAGAGACACACAGAGAGAGGCAGAGACATAGGCAGAGGGAGAAGCAGGCTTCCTATGGGGAGCCTGATGTGGGACTCAATTCTGGGACCTGGGATCATGACTTGAGCGAAAGGCAGACGCTCAACCACTGAGCCACCCAGGCATCCCGAACCCAGGTCTATTCTGAGTTGGCTCTGCCTCCTGTGCACTGCTAATTATCTGCTCCCAGGGGCTTGCTTTGTCTCCAGAAGTCAACCTGGCACTCCTTGAAGCCTGAGAAGGTACAGAATAGGGCTTTGAAATCTTCCTCCCACACTTTCCTGGGTTCAGGGGACTGACTTTGCCCTGGGCCAGGTTCTCTGCCCAGAGAGCTCTTGATGAGGGGGCAGAAAAGCCAACTTGTGCTCTGATGCTGACCCCTCCTTCCTTTGCTCCCATTCGCCTTGGGAGTGGAAGATCCTCTGACTTCTCCCTGATTGGCTCCAGAATCTAAGGAATAGGAGAAGGGAAGGAAACAGAGGAGGATGGAGGCAGGATTGATGCATCCAGAGAGGAGAAAGGAGGGGACAGTGTAGCACAGGTGCCCTAGCACCTGTCAGTACTGCCTGGCGTTGTTCCCCCAACAGAGTAGTGCACTGTCCTCAGGGTCAGGGATACACACGTGGAGCCATAGGTGTGGATGGGGTGGAGACGCAAGCAGGTAGAGGAGAGTGTGCGTGGTGAAGGAAAGAACAAGAAATCTGGGTGGGCTGTTAGGGATGAGGAGGGCTCTCCCCTGTGACTTCCTATGCATGTCTATTTCACACCAACTTCTCCCTGGTCACCCCTGAACCCCCACTTCGGTGGGGCAGGCCCAAGACAAGAAGTCAACAGCCCTTCTGGACAGTGCTTATTCTCCTCTGCCTCTCCCTTGCAGCCCTCAGCTTTGAGCTTCTCCCTGCTTGCCTATGGATCTTAAAGATCTTCTGGGGGAGGGGAGCCCAGGCAGGGAGCCAAAGATAGGACCCCAAAGGGAGGAAGTCTGAACCCAGAAGCCCCATGCTGAATTCATCAAGTGGACATGTCGGGACCAGGTAGTGCATACCCATATCCTTCCCTACCCCAAACATCCATTGAGCACCCCTGTGCAGACACGGCCCAGTGCCAGGGTAACCCCTGGGACACACATGGCCCAGGGGACCGGGAGGTAGGGACTCCGGGAAGGCCTCTCAGAGGTAGTTGGAGAGAAGCTCTGAAGGAGGATCGAGAGCAGGCCAGGTAAAGAATGTAGGGGAACAACTTTCAAAACTGAAGAATCAGCATTTGCAAAGGCCCAGGGGGAAGAGGAAATAAATGGAAACCAGCCAAGCACAGTGGAAGCGATAGCACAGGCAGACATGTAGAGATGAGGTCAGGCAGGTGGGCAGGGACCACAGCCAGGAGCTGACGTAGGGAGATTGGATCTCATCCTAACTGCTCCAAGACACCCTGGGAAGGTCTTACATGGAGAGACGATGTGCTCCCAGTTACACCACAAAGATCTCTCTGGCCCCATAAACAATTTCAAAACTCTATCTGTCTGGTAAAAAAAAAAAATAAAGGTAAATAACCTCACACCTGTTAGGACATCTGTTCTCAAAAAGACAAGAAACAACAAGTGTTGGCGAGGATGTGGAAAAAAAAGAACCCTTGTGCGCTGTTGCTGGGAATGTAAATTGGTGCAGCCGCTCTGGAAAATGATGTGGAGGTTTCTCAAAAAATTAAAAACAGAACTACCATATGATCTAGCAAACCCACTTCTGGGGATTGATCTGAAGGAAAAACAAGGGGCACCTGGGTGGCTCAGTGGTATCTCATGAATAAATAAATCTTTTAAAAAGGGGAGAAACAAAAACAGTAACTCAAAAAGATATCTGCACCCCCATGTTCACTATAGCATTATTTACAAATTATTGGTGGATGAATAGATAAAGAAACTGTGGGTGTGTGTGTGTGTGTAATTATATATAACATATATATAATTCAGCCATAAAAAAAAAGAGGAAATTCTGCGGTTTGAGACCACATAGATGGAACTTAAGGGCGTTGTGCTAAGTGAAATTGAGAAAGACAAATACCATAAGATCTCACATCACTAATGAATACATTTTTTAAAAGATTTTATTTATTTATTCATGAGAGACACACACAGAGAGGCAGAGACATAGGCAGAGGGAGAAGCAGGCCCCCCGTGGGGAGCCTGATGTGGAACTCGATCCCAGGACCCCAGGATCAAAACCTGTGCCAAAGGCAAATGATCAACCACTGAGCCACCCAAGTGCCTATGAGCACATTTTTAAAAATGAAATATATATGCCAAATAATGTTTGTAAAGATTTCATTTCTACATGGGAAAATGATATTATTTCTGATGACTGTTTGCAAATCCACATTATTCCAAAATAAAAAGTTAAAAGAAAAAACAGAGGACTGTGTTAAAACATTTGCAACTCATATCCCAGAAAGAGTTAACACCCTTGAGCTTCTAGGGACACCTGGGTGGCTTCTAGGGACATATATATATATATATATATATATATATATATATATATATATATATATAAAGAGCTTCTAGGGACACCTGGGTGGCTCAGCGGTTGGGCGTCTGCCTTTGGCTCAGGTCACTCAGGTCATGATCCTGGGGTCCCAGGATCCAGTCCCACATTGGGCTCCCTACAGGGAGCCTGCTTCTCCCTTTGTCTGTGTCTCTGCCTTCTCTCTCTGTGTCTCTCATGGATAAATAAACAAAATCTTTAAAAAAAATAAATAGCTTCTAGGTATCAATAAGAAATAATCAGGGCAGCCTGGGTGGCTCAGCAGTTTAGTGCCACCTTCAGCCCAGAGTGTGATCCTGGAGTCCCAGGATCAAGTCCTGCATCAGGCTCCCTGCATGGAACCTGCTTCTCCCTCTGCCTGTGTCTCTGCCTCTCTCCCTCTGTGTGTCTCTCATGAATAAATAAAATCTTTAAAACAACAACAACAACAACAACAACAACAAAAAAAAAACCCTCTGTGGGCCTCTAGAAAAGTCACAACCCAGTTGGAAAAGTGTTAGAGCATATAAACATATAAACAATAAAGGGAAAACAGCTAGGTCTTAAATTTAGTGATGGGGAGAGAAAGCCAGTGAAGGATGGTACAGACCTCCTGCACCCTGAGACCAGCCTTCTTAGGGCCTCTACTGCCCCAGCTTGAGCCAGCCACTGCCACACCTCAATTGTGCTTTCTCCTCCAACACAAAACACCAAGCTTGTCTTGCAAAACCTGCCCCTCTCCAGCCACTCAGCCCTGGAGGCACTGAGGGAAAGGAAGAGGCAGAAAGCCATGACTCAGCTATCACAGGGATACAGACACAGGCATCCCTGGTGAGGTGGACAGACAGGCGTGGGGCAGGTGGGCTCGGCTTTTGAAACAAAGAGAACCGAGAAGGGGAGAGGAGATCCCCTACCCTTGGTCCATTTCCCCCTTAGAGATCTTACAGGATGTCTGCCCCTACCCCTAGAGTGACCCAAGGAGCAGGTGGGCATTACCAGCCCCACAATGTAGATACTCTTTTACTCTGGTTAATCTTGATCTTGTCCCTCCCAAAGGAGAAAGTGGAAACAAGTAAAAATATAGCCACAGACAGCCACGAGTACATACAGGCACACGCGTCTGTGCACATCCAGCTGTATATACACCCTGTCTCCACATCTGAAAATAACTGAGGCCAGAACTTTCGTGCCTGGGTCCAGCCTGCTGTGTCCTCAGCCAGGGCTGGCTCTCCTCCCCCAGCACTCAGATAATGAGCTCGGCTAAAGCTGAAGGGGAGGGAGGGATGTTGCTAAAAGAGAAGATCTGGTGTCCAGGGCTAAGACTTTGTTTCTGGGTTCAAAGGCTTAAACTAAGAATGTCTTACCTGGCTCGACTCTCTTCGTGACAGCTTTGGACTGTTAGGAAGCAGGGTTGAGGGAAGTTGAAGGCACCACCCTGAACACCATGTGGTGAATAAAAGGAGCACAGGATTCAAACCGGGACCCCTGGAAGCTGGCAGGGAGAGAGCAATCACTTGCTTCAACCCATTATTTTATTTGAAGAGCCTGAGACCCAGCAAAGGAAGGTGATTGGCCCAAATCCTAGAGTGAAGTGGCAGCAATATTGAGTCCAGAACCAAGGTTTTTTGTTTTTTTTTTTTAAGATTTTATTTATTTATTCATGAGATACATACAGAGAGAGAGAAGCAGGGACATAGGTGGAGGGAGAAGCAGGCTCCATGCAGGGAGCCCGATGTGGGACTCGATCCTGGTACCCCAGGATCACGCCCTGGGCCAAAGGCATGCACCAAACCACCGAGCCACCCAGGCGTCCCAGAACCAAGGGTTTTTGACTCTCTGTCAAGTCTCTTCCTGCTACTCCCTGCACGTGGCATTCTTGGTGACTCCCAAAATGGTACAGCATCCACAACACAACTGGTTAGGGTGTGCCTGTCACACACTAGGTGATCGTTTACTTTGTTTTATTCAATACTGTTTTAGGCAATGGGGATAATAACTGTACACTGTAAATCCTAACCATTATCATAATAATAGCAGCTAACATTTGAGTCCTTATGTTGTGCTGAGCACCATTTCCTTGATCCTCATGACAACCCTGTGATACAGGTACTACTACTTTCCCCATTTTACAGATGAGGAAATCAAGGCACAGAGAGTTTGCCGATTTACCTGAGGTTATACATTCGGGAAACGTGAGTTCAAACCACTTCCCTATGCTCTTAGCGACTACATTTCACTGTTGCCTCCCAAGTATACTGGCCAACAAATCAATATAATTTCAGGTACTGTTAAGTACTAATCAAAAATAAAGCATGGCAGGAGACAGAGGATAGAGGAGACGGTGGCTCTCTCCTGATCTCCAAGTCTGGTCGTCAGGGAAAGGGTTTGTGAAGATATGATAACATTTGTACAGAATACAGACTAGCAAGGAGTCCACCATGCCAAGATCTGAGAGAAAGGCATTTTAGACAAAGGCAACAGTTTGGATTCTTTTCCAAGAAAAATGGAAAACTGTTGGAAGGTTTCAGCAGGGGTGTGACACATTTTGCTGTGTGGTGGAGCAGGACAAAAGATTTGAAATTTTCAGGAACAGATGATGGTGGAGAAGAGGAGATGGGATGGAAAGCCAGAACATCTGGGACTCGCACTCTCATGTTGCTCCCCACATTCCTAGGGCCCCTCTAACAGGATGGGTAACTTTTGAAAATAAAGGACTATGGTCCCAACTCAGCCCATCCACAGTCCTATCACCACTTCTGCCTCATGGAATCCAGCAGCTTTGGGGGAGGAGACCTGCCTGAAGTCTGGTGGGGAGAGGGGTGGGGAGGGAGGGAGGGCAGGGTGTCCAAGGTGGGAGCTTTTCACAAGACTGTCATCAGGAAGGGTGCCTGGGTGGCTCAGTGGTTGAGCGTCTGCCTTCCGGCTCAGGTCATGATCCTGGGGTCCTAGCTCAAGTCCTGCAATGGGCTTCCTGCAAGGAGCCTGCATCTCCCTCTACCTATGTCTCTGCCTCTCTCTGTCTCTCACGAATAAATAAAATCTTTAACAACAACAACAACAACAAAAGACTGTCATCAGGAGGCAGATTTCTGCAGGGGTCACTCTGTTCCCCACTTCTTTCTACCAGGAGAGGACTGAGGTGGGTAGGCATCCTTCCTGCAAATCATTACCCCAGGGGATTCTTTATGTTTCCCTCCCAGTCTGAAAGGTCCTCCCCAGACCCAACCACAGGCCTTCCCCAGGACTCTGGGCTGGATTGCTTAGGATGGGGAGGAAGGAGACTGGGTGCACAAAGACATCTAGAAAAAGCAAGTTCTGTGGACTTCCCTCCCCTCCCGCCCCGTTCTCTCCCACAAGTCTCCATTCCCCTGCTTGGCCAAGCCCAGACAGGACTCTATCATGTCTGGGGAGGGAGAGAGTGGTGGGAGTTGCCAACAGCTCCCTTGGCTGTTGGCTGAACTCACCTTCTTCCTTTCCTCCCCTCCCACTCCCAAGACACTCAAGAAGCCAAAGAAAAATGAGGGCAGTATTCCTTCCCACAAGCCCACATCCTCAGGCCTGGATTGGCTCCTGGTCCTGTAGCTACTTGCAAGGCTATTTAACAGTGACGCTCAGGGCCACCTTTCACCCTAGCCCACCGTCCTCTCATTGAAACCTTAAAGTCCCCAGTAGGAAGAGGAGCCTGGGGGCACCTGGGTGGCTCAGTGGTTGTCTGCCTTCAGCTCGGGTTGTGATCCCGGGGTCCTGTGATCGAGTCCCGCATGGAGCTCCTCTCAGGGACCCTGTTTCTTCCTCTGCCTAGGTCTCTGCTTCTGTGTGTCTCTCATGAACAAATAAGATCTTTAAAAAATAATAATATTTCACCACAAAGCTGTTGTGAAATCACTTAAAATGAGACCTAAAAGTAGTCACAGTAGAAGCTTAATAAGTGGTGAGAAAGGTTGAGGTGCGGTGGACAGCTAATGGGCTTGGTGCAGCAGAGCTAGAGGGCTGGGGAGCCTGTTGAGCACTTTTGGGAAAGAACACCCGGATTCCCAGCAAGGAAGCCCAAGTCTTCCAGAAAGGGGGCGGGGGGTGTAGTTTGCTGACTTTTCTAGTGAATTGGCGCTTCTAGCAAAAAACGTCCCCGTTGCTCACTACTCCCAGCTTTGCTCACGCCCACCACCTGCTTGCTATTCACACTAACTCCTCGGAGCAAGATCCAGCAGCACAGCCAGCCACACCCTCCCTCCCCCACCTCTCCAACTCCTTCCTCGGGGCCTCTGCTGGCATCCCCTCCTCCAACCCCACGTCACCCCCAAGCCTTGTAAACAAGGAAATCCCCCCATTTCGCAGTCTTGTGAAACATCCCTGCTTCTTGGGGAGCCGTTCCGCGCCGGACAAAGTCCGAGTGGGGACCTGCGGCTCCTCGGTCTCCCCTCGGGTTGCCTCCCGCCCCGCAGCCTCCTCCGAATCGTCACGGCCTCGCGCGGGCCTTCCGCTCCAAGGGCCCAGACTGACACCTTCACCAGCAGCACAGCGCGCGGCCCCCGCGCCCAGACACGAGGCCGCTGCCCCACCCCCGGCCTCGCCGGCGCCCCCGGCCCGCCCACCGCGCCGCCCGGAACCCTGGGAGATGTAGTTCTCGGCCGCTCTCCGCAGGGGCGCGGCCAGCAGGGTCTGCGAGCCTTCCCCGCGACGCGTCTTCAGACCCACTGACTTCACTATGGGGGAGCCCTAGAGCGTCAGAGGGGCTGGGCAGTGGGCTGGCCGCTGGCGCATAGGGTCCAGCAGGTCTCGTTTGCGCTAGGGCCTTGGACAAGTCCCCTAACTTCTGCAAAAGGCCCCATCTTTGTAGGATTGCCAGGGAGAGCCTGGGCTCAGGACCCGGTAGGTACCAAGTTTCTTTAGTAAAGGGATGCTACTGTTACCCTTCCTGGACTGGCAGAGTTGCCAAAGGCAATCAGCCCCTAGAAGTGGGAGGACCCAGGGCCTGGACATGGGGACCCCCACCCCAAACACCCCCCAAGCCCATATATATTTGGGCAAGCACCTGAGATGCCCCTCCCTGCCGGACCGAGTTCCCCTCATTGCCTCTGGCTATCCACAAACACGCTCTACATTTACTCAGAAATATCTGATATTTATTTCCCAACATTTTGATAATCTTTCTTACAAATTGAATAAACGGAATGAAGGGGAATAAGTGGGACCCCAGGCCTGGCCTTGGTCTCTGGATAAGAGGTGACAGTATGAAAACTTCTCACCCACAACTCTTGGCCTGCTGCCCTAACCTCTCCTACCAACCTTACCTAAGAGTGAGGTGGGGCTTTTTGGAAGATGTGGGGATCCCCCCCCTACAGGGGACTCCGGGCATCCTGTTTCAGGCCCTGAACTGCTTCAGGTTGGGGGCCAGCATGGGTCCGGATATGGTGCCGCCTCCGCCTCTCCTGCCTGCGGGCCAGCTGTCGTAGCTGTTTCCGGAGGGCCCACAGCACCAGGTACACTTCCCGCAGCATCTCAGCCTCCGGGGTCTCCAGAGGGGACCCAGATTTCATCTGGGAGGAAATGGAGGTAGAACTCACAGAGGACTACGGAAGAGAGAGAAGATGAGCACATGTAAATAGCCGGTGGAGAAACCACTGGTGGAACCATTGCCAGGTGAACAGCAAAGGCTGGTCTAGTTCCACCTCCTCCAGTGGGACCTAGCTCAGGCACCTCCTCCTTCAGGAAGCATTCCCAGGCTGCAGTAGGTGTTTGTCTCTGCTCTTTTATTTGCCTCATCATACGGCATGTCATACACTATTTGTTCTGCAGACCTGTTTTCAACATTAAATTTGAACTCCTGAAAGACAGGGAGCATGTCTCACCTATCTTCAACTCCTCACTAGGGTTTCATGGAGATTGTGATAGTATGAAGGACAGGATCGGGGCACTTGGGGGACTCAGCCAGTTAAGCGTCTGCCTTTGACTCAGGTCATGATTTCAAGGGTCCTGGGATCAAGCCCCAAATTGGGTTCCCTGCTCAGGGGGGAGCCTGCTTCTCCCTCTGCCTATGTCTCTGCCTCTCTGTGTGTGTGTCTCTCATGAATAAATAAATAAAATATTTAAAAGAATAATAAAAAATAATAACTAAAATAAAATAAAATGAAGGACAGGATTGGGGTGCCTGGGGGGCTCAGTCAGTTAAGCATTTGCCTTTGGCTCAGGTCATGATCCCGGGGTTCTAAGATCCAGCCCTGTGTGGGGCTCTCTGCTCGGTGGGGAGTCTTTGTCCCTCTCCCTCTGCCACACTCCTATTACTAGTGCTCTCTCTCAAATAAATAAATAAATCTTTTTTAAAAATGAAGGATAGAATGGTCCCCTCGACCTGTCTCCACTTCAGAGGTCCCTTGTCACCCCAGGCCTGTATATCCCACTGCTTCCTAGATATCTCCATGCAAATGTCCCACCAACATCTCAACTCATCTTGCCCCAATGCCCTCAACACATCACTTGCACCCCTAAGTCTGCCGAAAACTCCTTCATTCTCCATCCCAGTGGATGGCTCCAGCCTACTCTGACTCTGCCTCTCCCTCCCCCACTTCACCGTCATTCAGTCAACCGACTTGGGACAAAAATTCTACCTCTTAAATACCCTGCCTCTCCTCTTGTCCTTTTCTGACCTGCCCATCACAGGGTGCCAAGTGAACTTTATTATTAGTGCTATAATACTTCATTCAAGGCCAAGGAAGCTGGTTTGGTAGTGATCGAGACACTTCCCTTTTTAAAATTACATTTCTGACTTTGAGATAATTATAGTCAGATCCAGTAGTGAGAAATACTAGAGTCCCTGTATGCTCTTTTTTTTTTTTTTTTTTTTTTAGATTTTATTTATTTATTCATGAGAGACACACAGAGAGAGAGGCAGAGACACAGGCAGAGGGAGAAGCAGGCTCCATGCAGGGAGCCTGACGTGGGACTCCATCCACCGCTGAGCCAGTATGCCCTCTGCCCCCCAGCCCTCTGCCCCCCAGCCGCCCCAGTATGCTCTTTACCCAATTTCCCCCAGTAGTAAACTTGCAAAACTGTAGTATAGTATCATAGACAGGATACCTGACATCCATACAATCCAGTGATATTCACAACCACCCCCACCCCCACAGCTTATACTCATTTGTGTGCATGTGTGTTACATTCTACCCAATTTTCTCTCACATATGCAGATTCATGTATCCAGCTAACATACTCAATATACAGAATATTCTCATCACCACAAGAATTCCCCATGTTGCCCTTTGATAACCAACCTACCTGGTCCTTGCAACCACTAAACCATGAATCGAGTCTCCATTTCTAGAATTTTGTTATTTGAAGAGTGGTATATAATATAAATAGAATCATACAGTACGTATATATAACCTTTAGGGATTTGTTTTCACTAGGCATAATTCCTGAGACTCATCTAAGTTGTTGGGTATATCAGTAATTTGTTTCTTTTTATGGTCTAGAAGTATTCCACCAGTATGGATACATCACAGTTTAACCATTCCCCCACTGAAGGACATTCAGGGTGGTTTTGGCTCTTACAAATAAAGCTGCTCTGAACATTCATGCAAGGATTTTTGTGTGAACATAAAGTTTCGTTTATCTAGGATAAATGCCCAAGAGTACAACTGCTTGGCATATGATGATTGCATGTTTAATTTTATAAGAAACTACCAAAATGTTTCCAGAGTGGCCACACCACAATTACGAGAGAGGGTAAGCTTTCTAAATTAAAATCTGTGTCACTCCTCCACTCAAATGTCTACAAGGGCTTGCATTGCTCTAAGGGTCAAATCCAAACTCCACAGATGGCCAACCACTCTGCCTTATACAAGCTGGGCCTTGACCTCAGGACTGACCATACCCATCGTATTGGGCCAGCACCCCTCTGACCACAGCCCACTTGCTATTCTGTCTTCATGGAATACTCCCTTCACTCCCTCCTCACCCCACTCCAAGGCAGAGTCAATCCTTCAGGTGTCAGCTTCATCCTCTCTTCTGCTGCGAAGGCTTTCCTTGACTCCAACTCTGGATTAGATGCCCTGCCCCTGAGCTACCACAGACCCCTGACTTCCCATGTTACGCCCCTAAGATACTGAACCTATAATGCCTATGACATTGTCTGTAGATCCCTTAGCCTGGGTAAATCTTGTTCATCATGTATCCTCCATTGCCTATCTCAGTGCCTGAGAGGCATACAATATAAATGTTAACCGACTGGAGGAAAGAATGAGTCACAGGGGATCAGGGAGGGTGGAAGGACCCCTGGGAACCAGAGAAATAGGATGCTGACCTTCCAGGTACACATTTGCCAGCCGCTCTGTAGGGCCGAGCCCATGAGCATGGATACAGACTTTACAGCTGTCCGCGGCAGCTGCAGCAGGGATCGGCCCTCACATCTCTTCTCCACCTCAGCCTTCTCTGTTGATTTGGCCAATGTGAAGGGATCAGCCACCTTGGCGGTCTCCTCTGTCTTGGAGACCTTAGCCCCTTCACAGGGCTCGACCAACTTGAAAGTCTCAACCACCTTGGGGGTCTTCTCCACCTTCAAAGCACTTTTCTGGGAGTCATGGTGTTCCAAGATGGTTGACTTAGCTTTGTGTTTCCAGAAAAAAACCTAAGAACAAGATAGGAAGGAAAGAGACAAAAGGGGGGCATGGTGGTTGATAGAAAGGCAAGCATAGAGGGGAAGGGGCAGTGGATGTCCCCACCTCCTCCCCAGCTGGGTTTCCAGGACCTAGAGGTCACTGACCGGCACCTCCAATCCCAGCAGGTCATGAGGAAGGGCATGCTCTGAAACTCACCCAGCAAGTAATCTTTCGCCAAATCCATCGGAAGAACCTCATTACCACAGCCATTTCTCCCAATAGACGAGCACCAAGTAGGGGGCAGGACAAACATTTGGTACAAAGGGTGGAAGGGAACAGACTGCAGGCCAATGGCCACCACCCGAGGGGTCTCTCAGGAGCTTTTGGTACAACCAAGAAGAAAGAAATAGAGAATCCAGGGGGAAAGCTTTCACCAATGACTCATCCTAAGTCTTTCCTCCCCTCCCTGAGACAGGGAGAGGAGTCAGAGTGGATGAGAACTCAGAGGAAGGCAGAGTTCTAGCCCATTGTGAGAGCCTACCTGGCCCTGACCTCCCCACCAAGGCCCTTTCAGGACCCCGGGAGCCAATCCTTGTGTCCTTAGCCCTCCTACCTCAGGTCCAGGGAAGGGGAACTAATATTTACTGAGCGCCTGGTACTCACTGGCCATTTCCCACGTATGATGTCATGTAATCATCATCATCACAGCCCTCTGGTAGGTATTGTACCCATGAGGAAGCAGAGATATGGAAAACGCAAAGAACCTGCCCAAGGTCGTAAATCTAGGGAGCTTTGGGGCAGGAAGTCCAACCTGGGTCAGCCTCTAGCCTCCCACTCTCTGGGTCTGAGGCCAGGATGCTCCCAGGCGGAGGCTGCTGCCTTCCCCCAACCCTTCCCCACTAGATGGGGTCCTTCTCTCTACCTGCCTCTGCTGCCTGGGACAGAAGCCCAGGCACGGCTGTCAGGGAGGGGCCGCTCACCCACAGCCAGCTGAGGGTGGAAGCCACGGAGGCCAGCCAGGCCTGGCGAGGGCACCGTGTGCCCGGGGAGCCTGGCCCACACCCAGAGCTGAGACAAGGAGCCCATTCAGGACCCCCCAGCCCCGCCCCCCCCAGCCTCCACCGGGATCCATCCCGCAGAGGGGACACACTGGGAAGCTGAGGGTGGATCCTGCACAATCACCAAAGGCCTCATTGTTTCCCTGCCTGCCCCCCCCCCCCAGCACGTGGGCTGACGCCCCTCTCCCTCCCTCCGCCTTGCCTGCCTACCCCTTCCCAGGACCTGGGCTGCTGGCTCCCTTTGGATCCTTGGTGCACCCCCCACCCCCCACAAATCTTTAGACTACTCTGAGCCACATTCAACCTCCCCAGTCTGGACAAGATCTCCAAGGGAACCCACAGTTTCAGTCTTTCCCCAAGTGGAAAAGCCACTGCAGGCCCCATCTGGACACAAGCAACAAGATGCCAACCTCCAGATTCAAGTTTCTTCAGATTTTTTAATTATAATTATTATTTTAATAACAACCTGAATCCCAGAACTTGCAGACTGTCCATACTCCCTCCCTTGGGCAGAGGAGAATGGGTACTTTGAGGGAACAAGGTGGGGATGGGGTGTCCGCCCGGGAGACTCCAACTCGCCCAGACATCTACTGCCAGGGTTCCCAGAACACTGACACCTCGGGAGTGGGGAGGAGGGCTCTATCTAACACCCTATCCCGAAGCCCTCCCTCCTCCTTCAAGGCCTGGGGATGCCGCTGCCCAGTCCCTGGGCATTAGGGGGAGACTGAGGAAGAGTGGGGGGACAGGCCGATTCTGAGCCTTCAACTCCCATCCCCAGGGATCCGGAGGCATTAAAGCTGCATAGGAAGTGGGGGTGGGCAGCTGGCACAAGGCCTGGTAGCTGTGGCAGCCCCCAAAGGCACATTGTGAGGGAAGGGAGGCTCAGACGGAGGGCCCATTGGGCGCAGAGGGCCCCAGCCGTGGGACTCCCGAGGAGGGCAGCTGGGCCAGCTGCTCAGGGCTGGCCAGGGCACGCAGCAGTCCATTCTCCTGCTCCAGCGCGGCATTCCGCTCGGCCAGGTCTCGGATCTGCTCCTTCAGCACCTCCACCTCCTCCCGGACCGCAAACATGAGGTGGGACTTCACCAAGTCCTGGGAGCCCAGGGACAGACAAAGAGTCAGGGGTCCTAGACCTCCCCAACCTCATCCCTGCCCAGTGCCTTGAGGGCTTAGGTATGAGAGATGCCCCTGCCCCCAAATGATGAAGTACCACTGGAGAAGCAGCAAAGCAGGGATGAGGTGGTGGTGGTGGGGTGGCGGGAGGCACGATGTGCAAGGATGCCGCAAAGAGACAAGATCAGGGCTTGAAGACAGAGATGGGGGCAGGCCAGGGGCCAAGGGAAATCAGGAGTTCCAGTGGAGACAAGAGGGTGTGAGAACCCAAGGGAACCCAGCTGGGAGTAGGCTGAGGGGCTAGGAGTCCGAATTCCCTAATGAGGACAACAGGGGTGGGGCAGCAGGACGTGAGCCAGAACCTCCTGGGACCAAGATGGCTTCTCTTACCATGGCTTGTTCGATCTTGTTGTCAATGCCAACCAGGCTTCCGGAGCCGCTGGAGAGACACAGGGAGTTGAGAGGTGAGGAGGAAGAGTAGGTGCCAAGCCAGGTGTCTGGACACCCCAGCCGGCTGCCTTCCAGGTGCTTCTCAGAGCAGGCTCTGGCCTCCTCCACAAGCCCCGTTCACTGTAGCCTCCCGCCCACACCCCTGCCTGTACCTGTGACAGTAGAGAATCAGGGAGAGGAGGGTTTTGTCCATCCCCTGGCGGGGTGAGGGCAGCTGCCCAGGCACCCCCAGGCCCCGGTGGGGTGGGGGTGCAGATGCCCCCCGGATGGGGGATGCTCCCCGAGGGGAGCAAGGAGAGGAGACACAGCCCCTTTTTCGGGGAGGCCCTGGAACCATCCCCACCATGCGCGTCTCATAAGATGACACCAGGGACTTGACAGAGATGCCTAGCTGGGCCATCCCCAAGGGAAAGGGCTTTAGGCTGTATCAGAAGGGCTGCCTGGGGGGCTCAGAGCCCCCCGGGGCAGAACAGGGTCTAGCTGGTGCCAGGCAGGCAGAGAGGAGACAGTGCCTAGGGGGTGCTGGTCTGAAAGATATACACCGCCCCCCACGGCAAAGCCTGGCTGCGATTGGCTCCTCAGGGACACGGGGACCCCCTCCCACTGACTCCATGGTGGGCGGGAATTCCCAGACATGGTCAGTGCCAGTGTCCCCTTCTTACCCTGGCACCAGTCCCAGAGCAGAGGGAAGGCGGCAGGCTGAAGGAAGTCAGCTGGTGGGCTGGGTCAGGGGAGGGGCATGAAGGGTGAGGGACAGCCTGGCCTTGGGAGACCTACCCCCACCTCACCCAGTTCTGTCCCCTATGGGCTAATACTGTCCTCCCTCACGCCCTCAGCTCCACTAGGCTGGGATGGCGGGCATTTCTGATATACTTGTCATCTTCCTTGGACTGTAAGCACCCAACCCCCACTCCCATCCCAGATGCACAAAGCCCACATCATGGGTGACCCCAGGGGCGTGGGCAGAGAGCATCTCCCACCTCCCACAGTGAGGAAGAAGAGAAGTGGAAAGATTACCAAAGCAACGAAAACAGCCCCAAAAGACAAGAACAGCCTATGGATCTGGAACCTGGGTCTTGAGTCTCAGGTCTTGGAGGGACCAGAGGCCTTTGAGGAGAGGTGAGAAGCAGGAATCTAATTCCCAATTTAGAGCAGGGGCTTTGAAGACCCTTGAGAGCAAATGAAAGGGGAGAGCCGGTCTGGCTGCAGTTTGCTAAATGGCCAGCAGAGGTCGACTCAGGCCTGGCTGAACGGTTCCCAGGGCCAGCCTCTGGATACCGCCAGCGTGTCCTGCCTGCCTGAGGCTGAGGGCCTGCTGCACAAGCCTTTCTACCTTCTATCCCCCAAGACTCCCTCTTGTTACCACCCAGGTCTCAGGCTCCTGCTTCATCCCAGGGCTCACGACCCACCCCTGTCCTGCTTCTCCCTCAGCCACCTCAGCCCTAGGGCCAGCTCCACACCCAGGCTCCCCTCAAGACTGCAGGATCCATCCTGTCCTCAAGCCCCCAGCTCTGTCCCTCCCAGAGTGAGGCAGTCTCCACATGCTGCACCCCTGTTCTCTGGTGCTCCCCTATCAAGCCCTTTCTCCTGATTGCCAGCTCATACTCACTATCCTGTGGGGGGAATTAGCCCTCAATTCAAGGTGACCCTTGGGTGAGGCCCTGCAGCCAGGAAGGCAGCACGAGGGAGCTGGGATTTTTCCATTTCCTGTCCAAGCTCTGGGTGCAGAAGGCGCTGACAAGTGGAGTAACCAAGGGGGTGACTGGCCCTGAGAGAACGGTACACTGTAGGGTGAGGAAAGGACACTGGGATTCTCAGGTTTGGGGTGGGGAATAGGACAAATTTAAGAGTGGAGGGTGAGCTAGCCAGCTGGAGTGCCAGGGAGGTTTTCAAGCTATTTTGATCTGAGACACTTGGGTAAAGCCTGGGCAACCATAGGACACATACCCCCTCCCCACCCACCCACCCCCACCCTATACACACAGACAGAGACCAAAGAGGGGAAGATTCACAGGAATAGGAACACTGGCCTTGCTTGGCAGACACCCAGGTAAAGATGCCAAGTAAGTTGTTCTTGCCAGAAATAAAGAAATAATACAACAATAAACATTTGTTGGCTGATAGATGACTATCTCCTGTTTGTCCAGTGCTG
Organism: Canis lupus dingo; assembly: GCF_003254725.2. Taxonomy (NCBI): domain Eukaryota; kingdom Metazoa; phylum Chordata; class Mammalia; order Carnivora; family Canidae; genus Canis; species Canis lupus. The sequence goes on along the minus strand of NC_064248.1, from coordinate 8,974,248 downwards.
GTGAGTTTTTGACAGCACTTTCCACTGTCACATTCTAACGTTAACACTTCAAGGGACCAGGACTCCAGCTGGCAACTCAAACCCTCCCTTTGAGAGCCTCTCCACCCCCACCCCACCCTCACCCCAAGTAAGTAAAAAGCAGGTGCTGTGCTGGAATTCCCAGGGCAGAGTCAGGACCCTGAAGCTTGGAGTTGGCTGGGTGGGATCAGCTCCCCCCACAAGCCCAGAGGCAACTGTGTGAATAAGAACAGGATGCCCCCTCCTTCAAGACACTTATTGCCATCTTGGGGAAAATTGTCATGACTTCAAGTGTTGGTGATAATGACTTCAAATGTGAATGGTGCCCCCTGGGGTTAGGCATGCATGATAGGCACAGCTGAGGACTGGCCCTGCAGGACTCTTGGGTCTTGGAACAAGGATAGCTCTAGAGGCCGGTCTTCCTTTTTGAAGGTCAGATGAAACTGCCTCAAAATGAGGATCCACCTGGGAGAGGTGGAAAGGTTCTAATCCTGGGGACAAGGGCCAGCCCTGCTCTGAGGAGCCCGTAGGGGATGGGCCTGAGGCCAAAGAAGTGGCATCCGGCTGCCCTCTCTATACTACTCCCTCCCGGATCTGTGGTGTCTTTGGGGTGGGGCTAGGCCAGAGTGTGGGGGTGGGGGGGAGGGAGGGGTGGCTCCTTGCCCAGCTTAGGAGAGCTGTCCCTGCCCCTGTCCTGGAGAGAAAGGGCATCCTAGAAATGATTGCCTCCTCCTTGATTCTTGGGACACAGGCATCCCAGTAAGAGAATGGAGAATGTGGCTTTGGGGTCAGACCCAGGTTCTGAATGCTATCCTGGTATCTACTAGCTCGGTGACCTTGGGCAAGTTCCTAAAACCTTCCTCCTCTGACTTGCATTCAGCTTCTTCATCTGGAAAGTGGGGATCATGAGGTTGCTTCAGTGAGATAAAAGGTAGCACCCGACCCAAAGGAGAAGCACTGGATAAATAAATGTACCTTTTCTTTCCCAAGTCTCTGGGATTCATTCCTTATAATGCCTGGATCCCCAAGGCTGGCCATCTACCCACCCATCCATTCGTCCATCCATCCACTTATTCAAGTACCTCCTGACTGCCAGGCCCTGTTGGAAACATGAAGGCTCTTGACACCCAAAAGCACGTGTGCATTCACCATTCACCAGGCACCCTCTGTTCTCTGAACCCCAGAATCTGAGATTAGCAGGCATCCCCAATTCCCCATCTGGGATCCAGGCACTTAATCCCCAGCCCACTTTCCCTCTTGAAAGGGAGGTTCCAGGCTACTCAGACCCTGTTCTTGCACCAGCTCTGGGCACACCAGAGAGATGAGGTGGGAGCTACAATGCCTCATTCCAGGGGACCAAGGGGGTGGCCCAATCCAATCCTACCTACCTGCCCAGTAGGGTGGGGCAAGAGAGGGGCTGGGCCAGGCTGGAGCCCCAGAGGCTCAGAGTGGAGCAGGATAAAGTGGAGGCTGGGTGCCTGACCGGTCAGACTGGGGTGTGGGGAGGGGGTGGAACAGAGGGAGGGAGGGAGGGGACAAGCCAAAAGAATAGAGTTGAGGAGGCTCCTGGAGGGCAGAGCCCTCTCAGAAGCAGCAGGAGGTTGGGCTCTGAAATCAACAGGGGTGGGGAGGGATAGGGAGCCCTCCTGCCAGGGAACCTCCCAAGTGGGAGGGAGTAGGGGTGGGAAGCGCTGAGAATAGCAGCAGTGGGGGCAGGTGACTGGCTGGGCCCTGGCCAACCTCACACCTCGCACATTCCTGAGAGCTGGGAGCCCAGCGGCGGCCCTGCCCTGCCCCACTGTGTCCCTCATTCTCCACCAGCCGCCACCAGGGCCCTGGCCCTCCATCCCACCCCACGGCCCCGCCAACCCTTCTCCTTCCTCTCCCCAAGGCCACAAGCCCTTTCCCTTGGTGAGACTCACTCCCTCATTCTGGGAGGGGCAAGGGGAGGGGATCGCAACACGCGAGGGGAGGAGGGGAAGGAGAGACTCCCTTCAGGACAAGGTCCCCCCCAACACCCACAAAACTCAGGGCTAAGCCCCGCCCTTTATTTTCCTTCCAAACAGGAAGTCCCTCCCCCAGGCCTCCAACAGGAAGTCCCACTCCTCCCTCCAAAATAAAAGTGGTGACTCCCCAGCCCTTCTATCAGGACCCGGCCAGAAGGGAGCAGCCGCCCTATCAGACTCGCAATTTCGTTCCTCCCTTTTCGGCTCGCTGACATTCCTATGTTGAAACCTGGCCCTCGAAACAGGAAGTTCTGCCCACCGTTGCCTCCAAACTGAGCAGACGGTCTTCCCTGAAGGACAAAGCCCGTTAGATGGTGCTCTCCTGCGTCCCCCCTGCGTCCCCCCTGCGTCCCAGAGCCCAGTGCTCCAGGGTCCCAGAGCCCAGTGCTCCAGGCGCTCCCCCGGGCTCGGGCTCGGGCTCGGGCTCGGGCCTCCTGGTCTCCCTCGCGCAGGGGGCAGAACCTCAGGCACCACGAGGTCCTAGGATCCTAAAGTAGTGCGCATGGTCTCTAGGGATGTTACTTCACACAAAGGCAGGAGTGCCATTGCCCTCTGCAGGGAGAGGGAGGTAGGAACGAGAGGAGACCCACTCTCTATTCTCTCCAGAGCATTTGCCAGTAAATTCTTCGGGTTGGCCAAATGATCGCTAAATCTGCAAGAGCTCTGGAATTTGACAACAATGACTCCCTTCAAAGTCTTAAAAAAAAAAAAAAAAAAAAAAGTCTATGATTTGACAATCCTAAGCCAGGGAGTCCCACCCAGCCCTCTCCACAGAGAGGGAGTGGGTCCCAAATCAACTTTGCCCAGTGGTTGTGCCAACACCAGGGTTTTCTGTTGAAGAGGCCCTCTCCCAAGCTTAACTTAGGGGAAGGACACCTACCAGGCACTTTCAGGCGGCCATCCCAGGTGCTGGGCGGGGGGACCCAGAGCCCACCTACCTATCATCATCGCTGTCCAGGTGGCCACTGATGGCCAGCATGGAGCGGGCCAGGCTTAGGCTCTGGGCTGCTGCTGCTCCAAAGGGGTCTGGAGACTTGTGAACCAGACTGGCATCGGGGAACAAGTAGAGGGCTGGGGAGCCAGGGCGAGAGTCGAGTGGGGGCACCTGGAGGCAGAGAGGTAGGAACCATCACATCCAGTGCAAGAAAAGAACCAGCCACCTTGCAACCTGCCTAGTAGTCAGCCTCCTCATCTCTCCCCATGTATCTCTGCTCTCTTTGAGGACCCAGGGGTCCTGCCCCCAGGGCCCTTTCTTCCCTGGGTCTAGTGGAGGCAACTAGGCAGGTATCAGAGTAAAGGAAACAATGTCCATCCTGAGGACTGGGTGAGCAGCTTCCAGAAAGTGGTTCGTGGTGTATCAGAGTACCAGAAAGGGGCTCTGGTCTGTACTCTAGCACTCTTCTACCAGCTGAACCAGGACCCCCAATCAGAGGCTAGGCAGAAAGTGTCTGCCTTCTGTCACCTGACTTTTTAAAAGCCACTTGAATATCACTTCCTCAGAGAGGCATTTCCCCATCATTCGACTAGTGAATTCCACTGAACTGTTCTATTTTATTTTTAGAGCACTGAATAGTATCTGAAATTAAAGTATTTTTGCCTCCCTGCTGTTAGAAGGTAAGCTCCAGAGGGCAGAGCTTATAGTTTGTTCAATAGCTATTTGTAGAATGAATGAATCCTCAGAAGCCGGTCCTCCTCCCACCCCACTCTATCCATTCTAGCCTCTTCTCTCAAACTTCTCAGATTCAGGTGAAGTTCTGCTCCTGCGCTGGGCCCTGGGGCAGGGAGGGTGGTTGGATTGCGGAGATGGGGGGAGGCGGAGCCCGGGCACAGACCCACACAGCCCAACAGGCACTGGGGGTGGCTGCAAAAGGGCGGGGGCCACAGGAACAAGCCGCCTCTGTGAGGCCCCAGGAGGCCCCTGCTTCTCGGAAAAGCCAAGAACAGAGAGTCCAGAGCGGTTAGAGGGCCGGAGCAGAGGAAGGGGGCCCAGGTGGTGTCCCCCCAGCCTTCCTCTCAGCCTCACTCTTGAGAGGGAAGAGGCATGGGGGAGTGTGGAACGGAGCCAGACTTCGGGGCCAGGAAAAAGCAGCACAGATGCATGCACACAGGGAGGGATCGGGATGTGGGAGAAAGGAAAGGGTTCTGAGGGCACTGAGGACAGAGGGGCAGGGTCTGCAGGCCCAAGGGAAGCTCAGACAGGGCTTAAGGACACAGAGAGACTGGAGCAAAGGGGGCTTGCTCTGGAAGAGCAAGAGAACAGGGACTAGAAAAGGAAAGAGCATCTTCTCCCCTGGGGTAGGAATTTAATGAAAGCTCCAGAAAAGTAGGGGGCGCAGCATGAGATATGTGAGTTTGAGGCCAGGAGGGGGTGGGGGGAGCCGGTCCTGACCGGTCCTGACAGGGCCCAGACATCCAGTCCCAGGTTATTTTTATACTGTGGTTTGTGCCCAAGGCCAGGAAGGGGGAAAAGTTCTCATCCTCACACTCCCTGCCCTCGCTCCTGAAGTCCAAGGTGTTATTTTCTCCTTCAGGACAGACACATCCATCCCCCACATCCCTGGCGGCCCACCCTCACCCCAGGGACCCAGGCATCCTGCCCCCCAGCCCAGACTTGTTCCTCTTTTGGAGACAGGAAGCAGAAAGACCAGAGGATTTAACTCTTTCTCCACTGCTTCCTGCCTCTCTCCCACTCCCTGGTGGCCACCCCCAGTTATCAATCATGGAGAGGCCTAGATGCAGGGGAGCGGAGACAGGGGCCTGAGGGCAGAAAGGACACACCGCCAAGCCCTCCATCCCACCTAGTTCATCACGTCCTTGGAGAAATTTGACTTGGGACAAAGCTGCAGATGGGGCTGGGATGAGTGGCTAATAAGAAGACAGACCGTCACCTTTGGAATGGTGCGTGGTGCGGCCAGGGAGACTTTCTTTTTACCCCTCCCCACCAACCTGGACAGCTCCTCTCCCAGAGGCCCAAGCACCTACCCCCATCTGGGACCTCCATCCCCCATGCCTGAAGCCAGAAGGGGTGAAACCAAGACAGAAGGTGAGGGCCAAAGTGTGAAGCCAACATCTCTGTGATGGCGAGACAGCACTAAGCTATAAGGAAACAGAGATGGAGGCCAAAGGTAACAAAGGCTGAAGAGAAAGAAAGAAGGTGCAGGATATAGGGGAAGAGGGAGCCTGAGAAAGAAAACAAGGCTGCATGAAGAGGAGGATGGACTACTTCCCAGGAAGAGGGCAAGAAGAGAAAAGAGGGACAGACACGTGTTGTTGGAATGGGGAGAGGGTGGTAAGGAGGTGGAGGCAGGGAGGCCCAAGCTGGAGGTTAGGCCCAGGCCCAGATGAACAAGCACCACCCCTCAGGTGTCTCCCTGACCCCAGAACCCAGCTCTTACCTGCCCCATCTCCTCTGGAGCAACCAACTCCATCCTCAGCCGCAGGGCTCCATCCTTTGATCGGGATAGTGGAGGGGTCCCTGTTGCTGAGCCCCCAGCCTCCACTTCCACCCTCAGGGAGGGCAGGGGCGTGGCAGCCCGGGAGGGGCCGGCGCTATCCCCTGTCCTGGGCTCTGGGGGACGCTGCTGGGGTGGGGAGGCTGACAGAGGGGGTGTCTCCACCTTGGCTTTACCAGGTACTGCCAGCTGGCCCAGCCCCCGGGTTAAGGAGCGGGCCTGAGGTCCAGGGGAGGTAGGGGGCGGCCGGAGCCAGGAGGTGGGGCCCTGAGACAGGCCTGGCTGCGGGGTTGGGGCACCCAGGCCCAAGCTGGCCAGCTCCAACCTGGAATCCAAAGATCGGCCCCCAGTGCCCCCCGAGGCCCCTCGAACTCCTTCCAGGAGCCGGCTGAAGCCAGGGGTCTCCAGGTCTCTCTCGTAAACATCCACACACGTCCAACGGCCTCGACGATAAGGCTCTCCCAGGCCATGGGGCAGCTTTACCACCCGGAAACGGGAGGCGGGGGCCCCAGGTGGTGGGGAGCCGTTCCGGGGGGTGCTTTTGCCCCCTGGCTCGGGGCTGGGCTCCCCGTTAGGCAGACGGGGTGGGGGCGCGGTGGGGCCCGGCAGGGCAGGGGGCTCTGAAGACCCTGGGCTCCCTGGGCCCTCATAGTCCGTGGTGACGCTGGTGATTTGAAAACTACTCTTCTTCTTGCCCCCACTCATGGTCCCTGGGGCTCAGGACTCGGCCAAGGTGGGCAGGGGGTGCAGCTGGGGCTCCTCCAGGGGCTCAGGCACCCCTGGAACAGGGGGGCCACATGGCGGGGGCATCAGGGCCCCTGGGGACATCTGGGTCCGACATGGCAGGAGGGCTTTGCAGGAACTGGGGGTACTTGGCTGGTAAAGGGAGCACAGGGCAGGGGAGGTGGCAGGAGGTGGGGGCAGGGGCAGGGGCAGGTTTTTCCTGCCCCTGGCGCTGCCCAACTCCAGAGCTGAGTTTGCAAACTGGAAAGAGAGAGAGAGAGAGAGAGAGAGAGTGTGTGTGTGTGTGTGTGTGTGTGTGAGAAAGCAGTGGGCAGGCCACCTCTGGGGCTTCCTCTCTGGGGAGCAGGATGGGGGAGGAAGGGGAAACCACCAGAGACCCAGAGACAAAGAGACTGGCAGAGACGATTGAGACCAGGAGATCCCAGCGGTCCCACAGAGTAGGAAGGGGCGGCCCAGACCAAAGTTGGGCATTTCTTGCCTGGGATTCAGACTCACAGGACCGAGTCGCCCGACAGCAGGAGGGGGCTCCAGGGCCTTGGACGAGCAGGGGTGAAGCAGCTCCTCGGTCGGCCCCGCCGCCGGGAGGCCTCTGCCGAGTGTCCAGGCTGCCCGCACCCCAGCTCCCCGATCCCGGGCAGGCCCTGCCCCGCTGCCCCAGCGCCCCGCCCAGCCAGCCCAGAGCCCTACCTCTCGGCCTCGGCCACCGAGCTGGGCCGGGGGTCCCGGAGCCTACGATGTCGGGCTGTCCTTCCCGCGGGGGGCGCGGCGGCGATCAGGGGCTGTCCGCTTCTCTTCGGGGGCCGCACTTCGCCCCGCAAGGCATCTTCGTAAAAAGTTTGCTCGCCAGAAAAGAAGGGACCCCCGCCTCCTTGGTGGAGCCCAGGCGCGGCCTCCGAAGCCCCAAGGGTCCCGGGACTGGTGAGGGAAGAGGCGGCTCTGCCCCCACCCCGATCGTCCAGGTGGAGCCGCCTAGGTGGCTGGGGCGAGCAGGTCTCTCAAATCTCCTCCGCGTGGAACCGCTGGGTCTCTCTCCGCTCCTCGGCTCTTCTCTCCGGTCTCTCTGCCTTTCTCTTTCTGGGCTGTTGACAACCCCCACACCAGGAAGTCCTGCCTCCTCGGGCCTGCTGACTGCTCCTCTCCTCCTCCTCCTTCCCCTCTTCCTCCCCTTCCTCCGCCCTCTCTGCCTCCTGGGGCTCCCGGCCAGCTGGCCCGGGGCCAGGCCTGCCACCACCTCTGCTGCCACTGCTGCTGTTCCTGCCCCCCCCCCCCCCCCCCCCGCAACAGGCTTAACCCCACACCTGCTGGGCCCCAATCCCGCGTTTCCTCGGAGGGAGGGGCCGTGGAGGGCAGAGAGAAAAGGGGAGGAGTTTGCCGGGGGGCCAGGGATTCCCTTACTTGTAGGCACTTGCTGCCATTGGCCTACGGAGAGAGCAAGAACTTGCCAACCAGGGGCTCTGCTGGGTGCCCGCCACCCCATAAGCTGCTGCTCAGCTCTTGCCATATCTTCACTGGTGTTCACAGTAACTCTATGAGGAAGGTTCCGTTATTCTTTCCTGTCTTTATTTTAAAACGTGGATTATGATGACAATTTGCAAATGGGCCCCCAAGTAGAGAAAAATGATAAACTCCCAAGTCCCCATCGTGCAGTTTCAACAATGATCAGCTCACAACCAACCTGGGTTCTTCTATACTCCCAATACCTCTTGTTGTGCTGTGCTGGAGTATTTTTAAAAATCCCAGGCACCATATTATCCCTCTTCTTAGATGTGGATATTGAGACCCAGAAGGTTCCGAGAGGCTGTCAGTGGTACAGCTGGAACATTCTACACACTCAGGTGTGCCCTTGTCTGGCCCCTATATAAAGAAACAAAGAGATGTACTCAGAAATGTGCTGACTTGCACTTTCTCTCCAACCCTGGTCACACACACATGTATACATAATGTACACACAGATGCACCTGAGGACAAGCCCTACCCGCCCACCTCTCCCATCCCATCCCTTCTTTGCTATTGGAGAAGCCACACACACACACACACACACACACACACACACACACGAAGGCCTTACCGAATTACCCAATGCCTGGCATGAAAAAATAACCCTCTGATGGCCACTTTCTCTTTTATGGCACCCTCAACCAACAATCTGAGCAAGAGCAGGGTTGAAAAGCCACATCTGCCTTCACTCCTAGCTTTGGAAGGAATTGGATTCTAATTAATTTTGGTCAGATGGAAGTATTCTTGAGCATATTGAAAATTTCTCATATTTGCCTGCTTTATATAGTTATTTCATGGACTATAAACAGTCGGGGGCAGAGATGGGGTAGGTTTTGAGCTTCAGCGTTTCCGCGGGAGGAAACAGAGGCTCCCAGGTAGTCAGTTATTTGCCCGAGGCCCCAGAGCTAGTATTTGATGGCATTGAGACTAGGACTGGGCTGACACATCCCTCCCTCTTCAGCTTTCGCTCATGGAAATTTTTAACCATTCTTCAGGGTTAGGGAAAAACAAAATGATGCCTCCTGCCTGGATGTTTATATATTTATTCTGCATTTCTTTGTTAAAATGCATCTGCACTCCTTGCCTCTCTCCCTTCACAGTAACACAGCTGGGTCCTAAGGCCTCCCAAGTCCTGAGGTCGAGGAGGCAGCCTCCCACACAAGTCCCCCACCACCACCCCCAACTCGTTCCCCTCTGGCAATATTCAGAACACCGCCAGGCTGCTCCGCCCCCAGATCCTCCTTTCAGCGCTGACACGCTACAAACTATTCAAAATTTATCTTTGGACCCTCCCCTTCCCACCAACTCTGAGCATCAAGTTGGACTCCTCCGTGTCTGCCTGCCTGGGACATTGCTGGTCTCTGTAGAAATGTTTATTGAATGAATAAATAAAAATTCATTCACACTAAGGTGCAAATGTGAAAGGACTGTTTTGTATTTTGTGTTCCATCTCCTGGGAGCAATAATCGCCCTTTAATGTATTTTACGGCTTACAAAGCTCCCCGTATTAATTCTTTTGCGCCCTCAACAACGTTATGGAGGTAGATACGAGGCATCTCTCAGAGAGGTGGTGTGATTTGCCCAAAGCCACACAGCACACCTGCAACGATTTGCCATATAAAGTAACGGGCACAGGTTCCGGGGATTAGAGGTGGCTATCTTTTGGGGGTCCATTTTTCAGCTACTTAAGCGTAGAACCCAGGTCTTCTTGCAGCTAATGTGTGGCAAAGGGATTTCCGAGGGAGGATTTCTCAGGGCTAAAGAGAAAGGTGATGCGGCGTTGAGGAGGGGGCGCGAGGTCGCGACCCTGAGCGGCCGCCTCGACCGCACCGGGGCGGTTGCCGCTGTGGCCGGTCCGAGGCCGACCGCCGGGGGCACCCAGGACCTGGCGGGAGGCGCCATGGGGTCAGAGGTTACTGGGAGGATGACTTGAGCCGCTCGGGCGGACTGGCGGGAGCCTTTGAGCCCAGGCGGTGGAAAGAGGTCCGGGCGCCCGGGAAGCTCCAGGCACAGGCGACCGGCAGCAGGAGAGCCAGCTGCAATGCCCTCCCAGCACCTGCAGGGCGGCAGGAAGAGGGGCGCAGCCAAGGGAGCACGCCCCCTGCTGGGCAGAAACGCGGATGGTCGGGCTCACGACTCTCCGAGCCCCTCGGCCCGGAAAGCGGCACCCCCTGCCGGCCTCGTCGCCTCACTGCACCCCGGGCCCCGCAGCCGCAGCCTCGCCCCGGCCCGACGCGGGGTGCGCACCCGGGAAGCGCGGGGCGCGCACGGGGTACGCACGGGGGTGCAGGTCCCGGGCTGCCACCGGGGGGCGCCGCTACGCGCTGCGCCCTGCTTCGCTCCGCCGGGGCCTCGGACACCGAACCGAACACGGCCCGGCCGGATAGAGGCCGAGGGGCGACGAGGAGCGGACGCCTCAAAGCGGGGGCGGGCCGGCGCCAGGTCCCCCGCGCCCCGCGACCTTTCTCCGAGTCCCCCCGCGAGCTCCGCGGGCTCTGCGTCCCCCGCGCCTCCCACCCCAGCCTGGCGGCGCAGCGCGGCGCGGCCGCTCCCATTCCGTCCTTGGAGGGTGTGGAAGGGTGGGTTTGGGGCCGGGGGCGGGTCTGGGGGCGGACCCGGAGGCGGGGCTGTCTCTGCGGCAGGGCCCAGCTCGGCTCCCCCCGGTCTCTCTCTGTCTCTCCTCCTCCCTCCTCCTGCTCCGGGCGGAGCCCGGCATGGGGGGGCCGGCGCCCGGCAGGCCAGGTACGGTGATGTGGAAATTGGGGATCCTTGGTGCGGGGAGGTGGGATGGGGGGGACAGGGAGTAGTGAGGATTGGCAGGGCGAGAGACGGAGAAACCCTGGGTAGCAGGACAAGGGGAAGGGGAGGGGTGCCCGGGAACCTGGGGGCCTTGGATGGAGAGGGGAATGAAGCCGCCAGGTTTGGAACAAACAGGGAAGGGAGAGGACGGCAGTGAGGAGGGGCGCCTAGGAGGAGAGGTGAGGCCGACGGCGAAAAGGAGAGTGTGTTTCGGGGGAGGGAAGCCAGAGCAGGTCTGGAGGCCGCAGCTCAGAAGGTAGCTATGGGGCCAGACTGGAGACCCCCGGGTGGGATTGAGGGCAGGGACTGGAAGAGGGAAGGCGGGAGCCTTGCCAGATCCTAGAGGAGGGAGAAGGGGATTGGGGCCATCACCGAGGGAGGCGGAGACGGTCACTGAGGGGCCAGGGCACAGGAATAGGGGTGGACGGAGGCCCGGGCCCAGGCAAAGGACTGGAAGGGGGAACTGCCCGCAGGGAATGGAAATAGATGGATGGGTAGTGTTGTAGATACCCAACTCAGAGTGCCCTCACCCCTTTGCCAGTATCCCCACCCTGCCCTCATGACACCCCCAGCCTCAGAGCACAAGAGGGGGTGGGGATTCTGACCATCTCCCCCTTCCCCAGTGGGGTGCAATGTACGCATGTAGGCCCTAGCAGAACTCCTTGTCTGTAGGTATGTCCAGTTCTGTGTAGCTGGTTGGTGTGTGTCTGGAGGTCTGTGTGTGCTGTGGGTGTGTCGGGGGTGTTTATGTCTGTGTGTGTCTGCCTGTTCCTAGGTTGTGTTTACCTATGCTGATCTATGTGTCTGGTCCTCTGTTTGTAGATACGGGTCTGTGGCCTGGTGGTTTGTGTGTCTGAATGTGTGTTTGTGTGGCTGTGGGGTTGTTGTGTATTTGTGGGGCCTGTCTGGGGGTAGATCAGGATGTATTTACAGGATGGGAATCTGCGTCGAGCTGATCTCTCCCAAATGTGTATTTGTGGCTCTGAACACCTTTGTCAGGGTGTGTGACTCTGTGTACACATATCCTTCTATGTCTGTCTGTCTTTGGGTCCTAGAGGCAGTGTTGGGGATTTCTCTGCCTCCATCTGTTTTCCACTCTCTGAGGACCCAACTCACATCTCCTTTCTCTCTCTCTCTCTCTCTCTCTCTCTCTTCTCTCTCTCATTCATTCCTGGCCCCTATCCACCCCACATCTTTCTTTTTTTCCTTCCCATCTCCCTCACCAAGTGGATCCGGGACCCAGGGAGGGCCGCCCCCCGGGCCTGGTGGCGCTGAGCAGGGCCCCCCAGCCCCCACCTCCTGCCCCACGACATGAACCTCCTCTACCGAAAAACCAAGCTGGAGTGGAGGCAGCACAAGGAGGAGGAGGCCAAGAGGAGGTAAGGCTGCAGCCCCAGATTGCCCTCTGGGCTGTCCCACCTCTGCTTCCCCAGTGGCTGGGCCACATCCTTCTGCCCTTCCTGGGTCTAGCAGCCTGGTCTTGAGTCTGACCTAAGAGTCTGTGCTCAGAACAGAATTGCTGGAATTGGATCCACCTTGTCCCCACCCTGCTCCTGGCTCCTGGCTCTAGCTTGTCCTGGCCTCTGGGGAGGGGCTTCCAGCTCAGGAGTACCCTATTGGCTCTTCCCCACCCCTGGAGGCTCAAGTCACTCTTTTCTGACTCACCTCTGGCCTGTTGTCTTCTTTCTGTCAATGTGGGATTGGCTCAAGGCTCCCCTGTCACCTGACCTTGGAAGGGGCAGGCCCTGCTGCCCTCATGGTCCAGGGACAGGGTCATTTGAGGGGCACCAGAGAAGATCCATTTGGCCCCCTCCCCACCTCCTCTGTTGGGGAAGATGACAGGCCAAGGGACAGGGTTGTGTGTGTGTGTGTGTGTGTGTGTGTGTGTGTGTGTGTGTGGTGGTGGGAGATGTGAAGGCTAGGGCTTCTGCAGAAGAGACAGGGCGGGGACCTCTCCCTGCCTGCCCTCTCTCCTTGCCCTCCCAGGGACCTGGATCCTGGCCTCTCCCCTCTGGCTCCCCTCTCTCTTCACTCCCATTGACAGCACAGCCTCTTGGAGCTTGAGTCAGAGCCACCTCCCTGCTCCCTTCTCCCTCCTCGAAACTGTGGAGTTTAATTCTTGTTGTTAATTAGATTAATCAGAGCTATGACTGCAGTGATCTCTCCGTAATGAAGGGTTAGTAGACAGGCCCTTAATGAGAGCCCACTCCACAGTGGCTCTCCCCTCTTCCCTGCCAGCTGCCCCTCCCTTCACTCACACAGAAGCTCAGGGGCAGTGCAGGGGAATGGGGGTAAGCCTGGGAGGGGGACAGAGAAAGGACAGCACCGAGGGAGAGGCAGAGAAAGGGGAAGGGAAGAAAAGGATCGGCAGCAGAAGGCTGCTCTGACGATGCAGCTGTACACCCCTCATCTGGGAACGGAGGTGCGGTGTGGTGTGGGAGTGGAGGCCGCAGTAGCCGGACATGGTGGGAGGCCAGAGGCCAGGTGTGGGCCAGCGTGAGAGTGAGAGGAGCAGAGCCGTGGTGGCAGGTGTATGTGCCAGGCAGGGTTGTGCTGCCTGTTTGCATCTTGCTACCTATGCATGAAGCCATCCATACAAGTGCCGTGTGCCAGATATATGCCCAGGCCAGGATCAGACAGCTCCAAGGATGCCCCCTGCACACATACTCATCCCTTCACTCTTCCCTACTTGCCTTCTCTCCCCAATTTCCTTGCCTTTTTTTAAAGCGTAGGGATTCTGCCCAAAGTTTCTACTTGGGTGCCCTAGACGTTCAGACAGCCTCCCGACCCCACCCCGGGCCCTTTCCTCCTCCTCCTGGGAGGCCACAGGGTTGCACACCCCTCTTAGGGTAAAGGATAGGGATGCCCAGGCCTGAGGCCCAACATCTGTTCCATCTTGGCCTTCTCTCCCCAGCTCCAGTAAGGAGGTGGCTCCTGCAGGCCCCACAGGGCCCGGGGCTGGCCCGGGGCCTGGGGTCCGTGTGCGGGACATCGCCTCGCTGCGCCGCTCCCTCAGGATGGGCTTCATGACAATGCCAGCCTCCCAGGAGCATACCCCCCACCCCTGCCGCAGCGCCATGGCCCCACGCTCACTCTCCTGCCATTCAGTGGGCAGCATGGACAGTGTGGGGGGTGGGCCTGCGGGGGGAGTGGGGGGTGTCACAGAGGACGGCAGTGCCCGAAGACCCCCTGCCAAGCCCCGGAGACATCCCAGCACCAAGCTCAGCATGGCAGGGTCAGGGGCAGAAGTGCCCCTGGGGAAGAAAGCAGGTGAGACACCCCCAACCCTTCCCGGGAGCTGGGAGGATCCATTCCAGGCCAAAAGAGGCCTATAGGGGAGGGTTCATTCAGGGAAGAACCAAGGAAATGGAAGGTTCCATTCTCAGTGGGAGTGGTGGGGGGGTGGTTTCTTTTTGGAAGGGCCTGAGATGAACCATTCAAGGGCAGGGGAAGCTCCCTGAAAAGTCCATTCCTGGGAAAAGGGGTGGCCTTGAAGGGATATGAGGGTGGGATAGAATTTATGGTGGGAGCTGCAGATTCTGGGGAGTTCATCAGAAGGACCCAAGGGCAGGCTGGTATAAAAGGAACCCACTGTGCTTTAAGTTGAGGACGGTGGGGGAAATAAAGAGGCAGATATGCCCTTGCAGGTGGGTTAAGAGACCAGAAAGGGTCTGCCCATCTCTTTCCCCCACTAAGAGCACAGTTTCTTTTTGTCCTTCCCATCCTGCCCAGGCTCACAGAAGCCCGCTCCCGAAGGCCGAGAGTCCAGCCGGAAGGTTCCTCCACAGAAGCCCAGGCGAAGCCCCAACACCCAGCTCTCTGTGTCCTTCGATGAGTCCTGCCCCCCGGCCCCCTCTCCTCGAGGGGGGAATCTGCCCCTTCAGCGCCTCAGTAGGGGGTCCTGCGTAGCTGGGGACCCTGAGGTGGGTGCCCAGGAAGAGGAGCCCGTGTACATTGAAATGGTGGGGGATGTCTTCAGGGGAGGAGGGCGAAGTGGAGGGGGCCTGACTGGGCCCCCTCTCGGGGGTAGGGGCCCAACCCCTCCAGCTGGCGCCGACTCGGACTCAGAGGAGAGTGAGGCTATATATGAGGAGATGAAGTACCCGCTGCCCGAGGAGGCAGGGGAAGGCCGGTCCAACGGGGCCCCTCCATTGACCGCAAGCTCCTCGCCACACCAGCCTCCCGTCCTGCAGCCCCACACCCACCGGCGGCCAGCTTCAGCCCTCCCAAGCCGGAGGGAAGGGACACCTACCAAGACCACTCCTTGCGAAATCCCCCCACCCTTCCCCAACCTCCTCCAGCACCGTCCCCCGCTCCTGGCCTTCCCCCAAGCCAAGCCTGCTTCCCGAACCCCCGGCGATGGGGTCTCAAGGCTACCGGTCCTCTGCCACTCGAAGGAGCCAGCGGGCTCCACCCCAGCTCCCCAAGTGCCTGCCCGGGAGCGGGAGACGCCTCCTCCACCACCTCCGCCTCCTGCTGCCAACCTGCTGCTGCTGGGACCCTCGGGCCGGGCCCGGAGCCACTCAACACCATTGCCACCCCAGGGCTCTGGCCAGCCCCGGGGGGAGAGGGAGCTCCCCAACTCCCACAGCATGATCTGCCCCAAGGCGGCAGGGGCGCCGGCAGCCCCTCCTGCCCCGGCCGCCTTGCTCCCTGGCCCCCCCAAGGACAAGGCTGTGTCTTACACCATGGTATACTCGGCAGTCAAGGTGACCACGCACTCCGTCCTGCCAGCTGGTCCGCCCCTAGGTGTTGGGGAGCCAAAGACGGAGAAGGAGATCTCAGTCCTCCATGGGATGCTGTGCACCAGCTCAAGGCCCCCTGTGCCTGGGAAGTCCAGCTCCCACGGCGGGGCCATGGGCTCAGCAGCTGGGGTCCTCCACCATCGTGGCTGCCTGGCCTCCCCACACAGCCTTCCGGACCCAACGGCAGGCCCCCTGACTCCCCTCTGGACCTACCCAGCTGCAGCAGCTGGGCTCAAGAGACCCCCTGCCTATGAGAGCCTCAAGGCTGGGGGGGTGCTGAACAAGGGCTGTGGAATGGGGGCCCCGTCCCCCATGGTCAAGATCCAGCTGCAGGAGCAAGGGACCGACGGGGGTGCCTTTGCCAGCATCTCCTGCGCCCATGTCATCGCCAGTGCAGGGACACCAGAGGAGGAAGAAGAGGAGATGGGCGCTGCGACATTTGGGGCAGGCTGGGCTCTGCAGAGGAAGGTCCTGTATGGAGGGAGGAAGGCAAAAGAGCTGGACAGTGAGTGAGGGGTGGGCATTTGGGGGTGGGGAACTGGGGATGCCTGTGATGATTTGGGGAAGTGTTGGAGGGGTTATTTGGAAGCCACAACCTATTGTCCTGAAGTGGGAAGTTTTCAAGGAGACTGGCGAATGAGGGCATGCAGCAGATTGAGGGTCCCCATGTGTGTGCTGGATGGGCAGGAAGATCTGCGATGGAGAGGGGCTACAGTCAGACCCCAGGAGTAGCCTCCTCCTGCCCCCGTCCTGCTCTACTCCCTGCCTTTCCCTTTGCTAGGCTGCAGGGGTGTGTGTTTGTGAGTGTGCACACACTAGGAGCTAAACACAGCTGCCTCCCAGCTGTTGCCATGGCAACCCATCCAGACAGGAGGGAGAGGAGAGGGAGGCCCCTACCGTTGCCGGGCAACGCAATGCTCTGCCAGGCCTCCTCTCAGAGCTGAGCTTAGTTCACTTGCAGCCCTTCCCCCAATGCCCCCCCTTTCCCACTTCCTGGCTCAGGATTTGGGATCTCCCCTCCTGGGGAACAGTGCCCCTGGTCTCTGTCCCAGAGGGCGGTCACTGCAGCCCACTCAGGTCAAAGGGGCTCTGGAGCTATAAAGCTAGGGTAGGGGAGACCCCTGTGACCACAGAAAAGGGTTTGGCAGCAGCAAATACTTGTGATTCTTAGGCCAGGGATGGTACCAATGGGTGGGAAGGAAAGTGGCAGTATTGGGGTCCCTCCTGTGTGTTTGTATTTGAGGAGTGTGAAATAGGGTCCCTCCCTTCCCAGCTGTGACTTGCAAAAGGGCAGTTACTTCTGGTCCATGCACGCCATGGTGTGTGTACCTGGGGGGGACAGCAAGACCCTTCCCATGTACAGCACTAAGCTCTCCTTGTCATCCCAGCAGAGGTCGAGGATGGTGCCCGGGCCTGGAATGGCAGTGCCGAGGGTCCAGGCAAGGTGGAGCGTGATGACAGGGGCCCCATGGCATCAGGGATCCCAGTGAGGAGTCAGGGGGCAGAGGGCCTGCTGGCCAGGATCCACCATGGAGGGGACCGAGGAGGGAGTCGCACGGCGCTGCCCGTACCCTGCCAGACGTTTCCTGCCTGCCACCGCAATGGAGGTGACACCCTGCCCACACCTGAACAAAACAAGGGGCTGGAAAGGGGGTGGGGAATCTCTCCAGGTCCATGTCCTGTGCCCTCCATTCAAATGCCACATCTCCATCCCCTTTCCTCCTCTGCTGAGGCAGGGGCAGACAGGATGGGGCTGCCCTCTGGGAACTGCAGGAGGGGAACCTGGAGGTCCCTACCCTCCTCACTTGCCATTTTTCCACCTCAGACTTCACAGGTTACCGCCTAGGGCGCTCCGCCTCCACCTCTGGAGTCCGGCAGGCCGCGCTCCACACCCCCCGGCCTTGCAGCCAGCCCAGGGATGCCCCAAGCCAGGTGAGGAGGAAGACCAAGTTGGGCTTTCTTTGATTTGTGAATGAGGAGGTGAGGAAGAAGGCCTGGGTGTAGAAAGAAAAGGAAGATGTCAAACTGGGGCCTGGCACATACTAATAGGGACCCAGAGGGGAGTAGGGGAGCTGCCGGGTATGGGGGCATTGATCCTGGGAAGGGACTGTATTAGGTGGGGACAGCCAGGCAGCACCACCACTAGCCTACTATGCGCCTTTGTGCACTTGGGATATGGGGGGTACCAATTCGGAAAATGCATTCTGCTAGGAAGACAGGTATTTAAAGGTCCCCATTCCTCAGGGTGAAATGGGCCCAGTCTGGCAGCAGGGCACCCTGCCAGGCAAAGGGTGCAAGAGCTGCGTTTCTGTTCCTGCCCGCCCCACCTCCCCACCCCCAGGCAAGGGGAGAGGACAGAGGCCTTGGGGGCAAGAGAGGACTTGTTTCTGGGGCAAGGCATTGGTCTCTGCAGTGTGGGACAGGACCTGGTCACTCTGAGGTCCTTGACCACCCCCCTTAATCCTTTCTCCCCCCGTCGCTGGCCGGCGGCGGGAGGAAGGGGCACAGACCCACCCCGCACTGCCGCTGCCGCTGCCCCTACCGCCTCAGCCCGCCCGCGAGCGCGACGGCAAGCTGCTGGAGGTGATAGAGCGCAAGCGCTGCGTGTGCAAGGAGATCAAGGCGCGCCACCGCCCCGACCGAGGCCTCTGCAAGCAGGAGAGCATGCCCATCCTCCCCAGCTGGCGGCGGGGGCCCGAGCCCCGCAAGTCCGGCACCCCGCCCTGCCGCCGGCAGCACACCGTCCTCTGGGACACTGCCATCTGAGGAGGCCGGGAGGCAGGACTGGGGAGCGGGGCGGGGGTGCCGGGCTCTCCAGGAGACTTGCCTTGAAAGAGGGACACTTGGACCAGGTGAGACAAAGCCAGGGAGAACCCCTGCCTTCCATCCTAACCCCCGGAGAAGGGGAGTCTGCCAGGCCCACCGGGCATGGGGCGCCAGCTGCACCCCCTGAAATTTGGGGGAGGAGGGTTTGTTTGAGGTGGGAAGGCTGGGCGAGGTAGACTCTTCCTGAGAGGGCAAAGGCCAAGCCAGAGGTCAGCATGGGGGAGGAGGGAAGGGTAGGGAGGAACAGGGGGTGGGCAAGTGAAGGCCGGGGCTAGAGAGTGTGAAGTAGAGGGGCTCTTTCATAAGAGCAGGGAGTGGGGAGGGGGTATTTATTTCATTATTTATTTTAGTTGGGAGGGCAATCCTGGGCCCTTCTGACCCACTCCTGGGCAGGGAGTAGGCAGTAGTGGGCAATTAAAGGGAACCAAGTTGGCGCTCTCTCCAATGCCTGAAGGCCCCACTGTCCATGCCCACCCAGAAGCTGGGGATTGGTCTGGAGTGGGGAGGCCAGCAAGAGAAGGGAGGGACTCTGATGAGGCAAGGGTGACAGACTCATTTACAGTATTTACCAGTGGCCAGAATTTGGTAGTGAGTGTGGCCTGCTGTGAAACAGGCATCTTATTTAGCTCTGGGGTGAGGGTCTAGCACCAGGGATGGGCGGGATGATGGGGAAGGAGGGAAATTTTAGTGGGTGGGGGTGGGCAGGGTATTTATTTAAATTTTAAAAAATCAGAAGAGATGTCAGGAACTTTTTTTTAATTCCTTTCTTTTCAGAATAATATATTAAAAGACTAACGATCCTAGAACTGGCTTCTTATACTTCAGTGCGCTCTGCTTTTCTTACACCTGTTTCTTTTCCCTCTTGCCTGTGGTTGGTGGGAGCTGGAGGTGGTGCAGGGAGGGGTGAGTGGCTGTGGCAAGTAATAGGGAGAGGTGGAGTTTGAGGTAAGTCTGGGAATGCCACCATGCTGTGACTCAGCAAGCATTTACTGAACCAGCCTCTGATGTGTACTTGGCAATATATGCAGAAGGAGAATTCAAACTAAAGCCTGCCCTCAGGCAGCATATAGTCCGTTCAGGGGGATGAGACACCTGGGACAACACTAGACAGTGCTACAGCAGTAAGGAGTGTGTGTGTGGGTGGGGGGGCAGTATCACCTAGGAAGGCTTTGTAGAAAGTGAGCCTAAAAGGACAGGTAAGGTTTGGATGAGCAGGGGGAGAAGGGGAGGACCCAAGGTCACAGTATGATTGTCTGCAGAACAGAAGATGGGGGAGGGGCAGGAAATGTGTTTAAATAATGCAAAGGGCAATGAGTCAACCACAATGAAGCTGGTTCAGCAAGATGGGCATCAAAGCAAGATGCTGGTCCTCAGGAAGCAATCAAGGAGGAGGATAAAAAGTGTCTGGAGGAATAGAGGGCAAGGGCCAGATTGCAAGGTGCAGCTGGAAGAACATCCTCAGGAGGGAAATGAAGGAGCTGAATGGGGCCTCCTCAAAGCCCAACTTTGGAACTCCTGTGGTTGGGGATATGATCACTTTGACAGAGCAAAGCAAGTGGAGTGAGAGGGATTTTGAGGGAAGAACGTTGAATTGGAAGCAATGGTTAATACCCAAGTTGAAAGATTTGTTAAAAGCTAGAACAGATTTTCAAAAAGTGTAGGGGATGATACAAAAGATGTTTTTAAGTAATCTGAAGAAGAATATTGTTTTTTCTTTTTCCTTTTTAAGATTTTATTTTTAAATAATCTCTACACCCAACATGGGGCCTAAACTCACAATCCTGAGATCAAGAGTCACATGCTCCACTGACTGAGCCAGCCAGGTGCCCCAAGAAGAACATTTTATAAACTTGAATAGTTTTATTTTCATTCCTACTAGAAAAACTATAACCAGCACATCAAAGTATTTGTTATTTCATGGATATTATTGCACAAGATAGGGCTAAATTTATTTTTAATGAGTTAAAGAAAAATGTTAAATAAATAATGGTACAGGTGTGATATACAGAATATGGAAAATTATGACAGCAATATGAGAATTTTTAGTATTTGGGAAACATTAAGTTAGAGACAAAATGACCATAGTTTTGGAGAGATGAGAAGACTGTAGAAAAAAAAGAAGAAGAAGAAGAAGACTGTAGACATTCGGAGTTATCAATATAGAAATAATACATCAGAGACTGAGTTTTATAAAGGAGAATGTGGATAAAGATATGCATTAGGAACAAACTATGAACAAGCAATAGCTTTCTACATTTCTAAAAATTAAGATATATCAACATATAACATTGTATTTGTTTCAAGTGTCCAACAATGAATTGATATAAGTATATATTGTGAAATGATCATCAAAATAAGTGTAGTTAATATCCATTGCCACACAATTTCTTTCCTTGTGATGAGAATTTTTAAGGTCAACCCTCTTAGTAACTTTCAAATATACCATGCAGTATTGTTAACTATAATGTCTATACTGTACCTTACAACCCCAGGACTTACTTATCTTGAAATGGGAAGTTTGTACCTTTTAACCACCTTCACCAATTTTGCCCACACCCCAATCCCATCTCTGACAACCACCAATCTATTCTCTATGTCTGTGAGTTTTTTGTTGTTGTTTTTCAGATTCCACATATAAGTGAGATCGTAGAGTATTTGCCTTTCCGCCTGACTTATTTCACTTGGCATAATGCCCTTAAGGCTCATCCATGTTGTCAGAAGTGGCACAATTTCTGATACCTTTTTAATAATTAGTTAGAAAATTGATGGATGTAAATATCCTGCTTATAAGAGCAACAAAGGTCATAAAATATCTCAGAGTAACTATTTTTTTTTAATTTTTATTTATTTATGATAGTCACACAGAGAGAGAGAGAGAGGCAGAGACACAGGCAGAGGTAGAAGCAGGCTCCATGCACCGGGAGCTCGACGTGGGACTCGATCCCGGGTCTCCAGGATCGCGCCCTGGGCCAAAGGCAGGTGCCAAACCACTGCGCCACCCAGGGATCCCTCAGAGTAACTTTAATAAGAAATGTACAGGACTTACATTCAATCAATCAATAAAACTAAAGTCCTTTGAGTTACTTAAACCAGGAATATTTGTATAAGCAAGTTATTACATAGCTTGTTCATAGATAAGAAGACCATAATATAAAAGATGTCAGTTCCCCCTGAATCTATAAATTTGATGCAGTCTCTAAGTTCCAAAAGGAGGGACACCTGGTTGGCTCAGCAGTTGAGGGTCCGCCTTCGGCTCAACACGTGATCCTGGAGTCCCCAGGTCGAGCTCACATTGGGCTCCCTGCATGCAGCCTGATTCTCCCTCTGCCTGTGTCTCTGCCTCTCTCTGTGTGTGTCTCTCATGAATAAATAAATAAAATCTTTAAAAAATAAATAAATTCCAAAAAGATGAGTTGGGAAACTTAACAAAATAATGCAAAAGTTCATCCAGAACGATAATGAGAAAAGCCAGAACATTCTGAAACAGATGAGTAAAGGTCAGAGGGTCTGGCCTATCAATATTAAAAGTTGAAACAAAAGCACAATGTACTGGGATTGGCACAGGACTGGTACATCCATCAGAATAGAGTCTAGAAATAGTTCCAAATGCACATGGGAATTTAGCATGTACATGATAAAGGTGGTATTTTAAGGTGGAGAAAAAAGGTGGGGAAAAGGGATCCCTGGGTAGCTCAGTGGTTTGGCGCCCGCCTTTGGCCCAGGGCGTGATCCTGGAGATCCGGGATTGAGTCCCACATCGGGCTCCCTGTGTGGAGCCTGCTTCTCCCTCTGCCTGTGTCTCTGCCTCTCTCTCTCTCTCTGTCTCTCATGAATAAATAAATAAAAGCTTTAAAAAAAAAAGTGGGGAAAAAGATTATTCAACGGTTGTTTCTCGAGCAATCAGCTACTCAAGGGCAAGTGTGGGAAGCTGGCTCTCTATTTCATTTATTATGCCAAAAGGTTTAGATGTAGAAACAAAACATTAAGAGCAAAAAGTGGGTGAACATTCTTATAACCTTAGCATGGAGAAGGTCTTTCTAAAATGACATGAAAACCAGAAAATGCTGAGAGACTTTTAAGTTTGATCATGTTCTTAGCTAAAATTTCTATAAGGCAAACTCAAACTAGAAACATTAAACTGGGAAAATATATTTTTTAAGATTTTATTTTTAAGTAATCTCTACACCTAAGATGGGACTCAAACTCACAACCCTGAGATCAAGAGCTACACACTCAAGAGCTCACTGATTCCATCAGCCAGGCACCCTATGGGAAAAGATTTCTAACACATGAAAAAGATTGATACAGTATATTAGAAAGATCCGAGAGTTGATAAGAAAAGGAAAAAAGAACTCAAAGGACATGAACAGATAAATCACCAAAGAAACAGAAATATCAATGAACATGTATCAACCATAATAACACAAGTGATGTGAAACAAAGCAATGATAAAATGCTTTTCACCTGTCAGACAAAACTGAAAAAAAAAAAAACATAGCATCAGTCTGGCAAGTATAGG
This sequence comes from Canis lupus dingo, assembly GCF_003254725.2. Classification (NCBI taxonomy): domain Eukaryota; kingdom Metazoa; phylum Chordata; class Mammalia; order Carnivora; family Canidae; genus Canis; species Canis lupus. The sequence continues at coordinate 8,951,642 of NC_064248.1, read as the reverse complement.
TGGAAAACGGACTCATTGTGTAAATGTAAACACATCTTTTCTGGAGGTCAATTTAATATTTATTAAAAATTTAAATGTACATAGTTTTGACTCAAATTCGATTTCCAGGAAATTATCCTATGTAAATGGTTACACAAGTGTGAAAAGCTAGATGCACAAGCATGCTAATTGCAGTGTTGTTTGAAAGATGAAAAATTGGAGACAACCCCAATTTCATCAGTATGGCACTAATTTATGATAACAATGGTACGCTGAAGCTGTTGAATAGAACACAGAAGATGTTGATGTTCTTTTTTTTTTTTTTTTTTTTTTTTAAGATTTTTATTTATTCATGAGAGACGCAGAGGGAGAAGCAGGTTCCTTGCAGGGAGCCTGATATGGGACTCGATCCCGGGACTCCCAGAACACACCCTGGACCGAAGGCAGGCGCTAAACCACTGAGCAACCCAGGGATCCCTCGATGTTCTAAACACAAGAAAGTTCACAATAAATTAATAAGTGAATAAAGAAATGTACGGGAAAGCACATTTTTAGAAAAAAATGTATTCGTAAAAAACGCATTTATAGAAAAATCATTTATTTGTAAATTTTTATGTAGGTCTGGAAGAAAATATACCAGATATTTGATGGTGACTATTTGAGGTCTGAGAAGTGAGTGGGCTTAATTTACTTTTCAAAAATGTATATTGTTTGAATTTTTATGTGTAGATCTTCATTCTGAAATCAGAACAAAATATATATATATATATTTTTTAAGATTTTATTTATTTGAGAGAGTGCAAGCAAGCAAGCACAATTTGGAGGAGGGGCTGAGGGAGGAGAAGCAGGGAAGCTCCACACAAGGCTTGATCCCAGGACCCCAGGATCATGACCTGAGCTGAAGTCAGACTCTATCAACTGAGCCATCCAGGTGCCCCATAAAAAAAGTTTTTTTAAAAAGAAAAATAAGTAGTTAGGTGTTCTAGAAAGGATGAAGACAAGGGTTGTGCTTCATGAAAAGAAGCAGAGGTAGGCATAAAGTGTCAGCATGGAGGAGCTGGCATGTGAAGTTTCAAATCCCAGATTGTCATTTAGAGCCATTTCTCGCTTTCAGATAGCCCAATGACTCCTTGAGGGGTAAGGACAGAGACTAGAATCTCAGGAGACCGGAAAGGCAGGATCAGACAGAGTTAAGGCAGGTGCTTGAGGTTGATGTGAGCCCTCAGGCTATCTAAGATTAGAGATCTGTGAAGAATTCTCAGTTTCAAGAACTTAGGCTGTGCTGGAACTTTATAAACTTCACAGGAAGGATGGAAGGATAAGCACCCCTGCGAAGTCAACCCAGACCCAGTCCTGCCTGACACCTGGTGAAACTCACCTGGTCTCACCTGGGACTACATGTCCCCTCCTGGGGTCACAAAGGCATTTCCAACACTGACTTTCTACCTTTCAAGACCCCAGCACAGCAGGGGACCCTAGGACAGTAGACCTAAAGGAGAGAGGGGCTGGGAGCATTAAGTCCAGAAGGAGACAGGAGCTGTGTGGAAGACCCCCATTGGGGAGGTAACACATTCAAATTACAGGGGAGAGAAAATAAATACTTCAGAAATAATATTCTTTTTTTCAAAGTTTTTATTTATTCATGAGAGACACAGACACATAGGCAGAGGGAGAAGCAGGCTCCCTGCAGGGGGCCTGATGCGGGACTTGATTGCCAGACCCCGGATCACGCCCCGAGGCAGATGCTAACCATAGAGCCACCCAGGCATCCCCAGAAATAAATGCCTTATTTCTCATGGTCCATATCACCCATCGAGATCATATTTCAGCTCTGAAGAGAGATTTCTATGAAAGGCAACTAGGGTCATATCAAAAAGACTGGGGAGGGATCCCTGGGTGGCGCAGCGGATTGGCGCCTGCCTTTGGCCCAGGGCGCGATCCTGGAGACCCGGGATCGAATCCCACATCGGGCTCCCAGTGCATGGAGCCTGCTTCTCCCTCTGCCTATGTCTCTGCCTCTCTCTCTTCTCTCTGTGACTATCATAAATAAATAAAAATTAAAAAAAAATAAAAAAGACTGGGGAGCAAACTAGAAGAGGCTCCCAAATAGCCAAAGGATATTACCTCAAGAAGGGTAAGAACTACAATGGATTAAAAGGCAAATATAATTAAGTTCATTAGCTCATATGACAAAAAAAAAAAAAATTCTCATCTTTGGAGGATGCTAAAGGATCAATTCATTATTTTGAATTACAAAGCTTCTCTATAAAGAAACATTTTGGCTAATAAATGCTGACAGAATTTTAGAATTAGAATATTACCATGAAAATGGAACCCAGACGGGTATCCCTGGGTGGCTCAGCGGTTTAGCTCCCCCTTTGGCCCAGGGCTGATCCTTAGCGTCAGGGATGGAGTCCCTGCTTGGAGCCTGCTTCTCCCTCTGCCTGTGTCTCTGCCTCTCTGTATGTGTGTCTCTCAGAAATAAATAAATAAAATCTTTTTTTAAAAAAGAAAGAAAGAAGAAAGAAAGAAAGAAGAAAGAAAGAAAGAAAGAAAGAAAGAAAGAAAGAAAGAAAGAAAGAAAGAAAGAGAGAAAAAATGGGACCTGGTATTGAGTTCCAACAGCAGGCAATATCCCATGTCACACTGTAAGAGACAACCTTATGTGCCTCCTTTTTGTTGTTGTTTTTGTTTTGTTTTGTTTTGTTTTGTTTTGTTTCCTTATGTGCCTCCTGATGAAAGAATGTACCATCAACCATGAAGTACTTTTGCCCGCCCCCTCCCCCACCAAAACTGAACCTAGAGATATCATCAAGCCTGTAGATGCCACCACCAATTACAGGAAATACAGAAGAGACAGGAACTCACTGAACACCAGCGAATGCGATCAGCAAAATCGACTGTGGGAAACACCTCAGGGCAAACTCCCTGGGTTCTTCAACAAATATATTGCCAGGGGAAATAAAAAGATGGAGAGGTGACCTGTAGATTAAAAGAAACTAAAGAGCAGCCTGGGTGACTCAGCGGTTTAGCGCCCCCTTCGGCCCAGGGCGTGATCCTGGAGACTCGGGATCGAGTCCCAGGTCGAGCTCCCTGCATGGAGCCTGCTTCTCCCTCTGCCTGTGTCTCTGCCTCTCTCTCTCTCTCTATGTCTGTCATAAATAAATAAATAAATCTTAAAAAAAAAAAAAGAAGAGGAGAAAGTACATGCCAGAAAAGACAAAACAAGAATGGCCATGTGTTGATCATTGTTAGGCTGGATGAATGCTCTGTCTGCGTTTGGGTCTGTTTGAAATTTTCCACAATAAAAAGTGGTATTTTGTTTTGTTTTGTTTTAAAGTCAATGTGATGAATCAAAAATTTTCCTCCCCTGAAAAAAAAAGTGAGGATTGGGAGCAAATGTTCTAGGAAATCCCTCCCAAAACATTCTCTCTCCTGTTAAAAATAACCTTTTATTTTTATGAAGCAATATACAGTCATTGTAGAAAGTTATCAAATACTGGAAAGCAACAATAAAATACTGTATTTCCACCACGTAGAGGTTACCATTTAAAAACTGACTGTATAATATCACAGGACTTTTTCTATGCATATATGTTTTTTAACAAAACAAGATCATCCTGCACATACCGTATTGAAAGCTGCTTTTTTCCAGTAAGAGTCTCCACATCCCCCATATCAATAGAGTTTCATCTTATCTAATATCCAAGCCATATATACATTTCCCTAATCATGTCCCAAAGTGTTCTGGTGTCTTAGCTCAGCTGCCATAACAAAATACCATAGACTAGATGACTCAAACAATAGGTGTTTATTTCTCACAGCTCAGAAGGCTAGGAAATCCAAAATAGTGTGCTGGCCTATTTGGTTCCTGGTTAAAGCCCTCTTCCTGGCTTGCAGACAGGTAGCTTCTTGCTGCATGCTTACACAGCAGAGAGGGAGAAAATGCAAGAAAGAGTGAAAGACGATGGGTCTGGTGTTTGTTTCCCTTCTTAGGAGAACACTAATCCCATCATTAGGGCCCTACCCTGATGACCTCACCTACCCATAATCACCTCTCCAAATATCACTTCCAAATACTAACACTTTGGAGGTTAAGGCATCTATACGCGAATTACAGACTGAGATTCTACCCAAAACCAGGAGTTGCATCTGGTTGTTAACTTTCTTCATCTCTTCTAATTCGACATTTTTATCTTTGCTTCTTTTGCTCCCATATCTCTGAATTGTGGAATAGCCTGAGCCATTTGTGTTAAAGAATGTCACACTCTCCACATATGCTGGTTGCTTCCTGAAGGTACCTCTACAGTTTACAGGGACTGGGAAATTGGAGCTTCTTGTCACTTGCTGTTCAGACTCTAGGTGCACCTAATGTACGTGGCCTCAGAATGGCAGCCCATTCTGAGGGTCCAGGTTCCACTGCTCCTCTGCCATCTCCAAACTGCCATCTCTGGATGCAGTGAGGAGCATGTTGGCCAGGGACTCATCCAGACCATCCTCTGGCCTCTGCCACCCCCACCCACCCCACCCAAGGCAGTCTTTTGCCACCAAAAATGGCTACGAGTCAGAAACCCTAGGTTGGGAGAACCAAAAATGGTGTCACCATCTAAAAAAATTTCCACTGACCAAGTGGTGACCTTATGCTGATTGTGTTTGACATTCCTGACTTAAAGCCCAGGCATGGGTGGGACAGTGAGATGTACACATTCCAGAAATTTCAGAGTAATGAGGGGAAACCTTCTGGAAAATTAGAAACTAGAGGGAAATTTTTAATTATATGTGGTATTTATTTCCCTGCCCATTCAGATCTGCAGTCATTTTGTTCATTTGGTAACATAAAATGTATGCTTGTAAATGGGTCATAAAACTGTCATGGTTGGTCTATTTAGAGATATGGAAATCTAAAAATGAGAACATCACGCCCCCCCCCCCCCATTTTGAGGTTGGGGCTGAGTGAGTGAGGAAATCTATGGGGCAAAGTTTTCCCCTCCCTCTTTATTTTTCGGTCTACCTTTCCCACCCAGGAGGCCCTAAAGGAAATAAAGATGTTCCTAACTGGAACTTTTTTCCGGGAGGTAGACCCACACACCCAGGGAGGGGCCCCTGACAACAAAACAGACCTGGGGAGGGACAGTTAGCTTCTAGAATTCCCTCCTGGGGTGTGAGTGAGGGTTATCCACCTCCTTCCCACCTAACCTTGCCACCCTCAATTATTGTTCTGAAAGAGAACTGCTCCCAGCCCACCCTTTCTAGAGTGGAGGATTTCCCTTCCTTTGCCATTCTGAAGGAGAGAGAAGGGGCATTGCCCTGTCTACCAACAGACTACCACTCTTTAGACTTTGGAGGGAGAGACCGCTCAGGATTTACAGTGTGTGGGGGCTAAGGGAGGTACAAAAGGACAGCAGCTCTGGAGGCCAGCCGTTGCTCCCAGAGGTACAGGTGAGGACGCAGCACAAAACCACCAGACCAGGCTCGAGGAGAGGATGGACAGGACACATCAATGGAGGTGCCCTGCTAAGGAAGCAAGCAGTGATCTCTTCCAGAAGGGTGAGTGGGATGAGCCCAGGTGGCTAGAAAGTGACCTAGGGATGCTTGGTGCCCTGGGTGGACTTAGTAGACATGAGTCCCTAATCCTGGTGGTATTGCAGCCCAAGAGAAAATTCTACCACTCATCTACACCCCATAACAGGACAGCCCCAAATGACAAAGAATTATCTGGTCTGAAATGTCAATAGCATTGAGGTTTATAAACTTTGAGTGTTGAAGTCAAGAAGGTTTGAGATAGGGGATCCCTGGGTGGCTCAGCGGTTTGGCGTCCGCCTTTGGCCCAGGGCGAGATGCTGGAGCCCCGGGATCGAGTCCCGCGTCGGGCTCCATGCATGGAGCCTGCCTCTCCCTCCTCTGCCTGTGTCTCTGCCCCTCTCTCTCTATGTCTATCATAAATAAATAAAATCTTTTTTTAAAAAAAAAAAAAGAAGGTTTGAGATAGAGTATCTTAATACTTTGAACATGATACTTTGACAGGGTAACCTGGCTGGCTCAGTCAGTAGAGCATGTGACTCTTCATCTTAGGGTCTTGAATTCAAGCCCCATGTTGAGCATAGAGCTTACTTAAGAAAAAAAACAAGCAAACAAACAAACAAACAAAAAAATATATATATATATAATTAAACACGGTACCTTGAAATTCTTATCATGAAACCTAACAGCTTTATTCCATCCACAAGTCTGTGTGCTTTTGAGTGCTCCAGTAAGACTTGTTATTTCTAATTCAGACTGGTGGGGGTGGGGAAATACACAAAATCTTCCTTTAAGGTCCAACCTTCATCACTTGCTAGCACTGTAAGTTCATATTATTTCTTGTTAACAATTGGCTATTGACCCCTGACACATGTGCAATGCAAGCCCTAAAACCTTATTTCTGTTTGTAAAAATCAGTTTTATTGAGGTATAATTTATATATAATAAAATGTACCTACCTGAAGTCTACAGTACGAGGAGTTTTGACAACTCCATATACCTGCAAACACAAGTTTTAAAAAGCCATGTTTAGGTTCATGGAATAACAGTTAGAAACATGGACTTTGAAGTTGATCAGACATGGGTTCAATGGGTTCATGGGTCCAGCCCTGCCTTCTAAACCTTGGTTGTCTCGTCAGTAAACTGGACTAATAAAATCCACCAGAGGGGTTATCCTGAGGATTAGAATGACCCACTTGAAGCATTTAGCTCAGACCATGCCTGGCACATGGAGAAATGCACCATTAGTGATCATAATATTCATGATTATTACTGTTCTCACCTATTTCATGATACACTCGGCTAATAGATTCCTTTTTTTCCCTGTATCTCCATGTCTTCATGATCACGTTTTCCCCAAAGTTACAATAATCATATATACACATGCAGTTTCCGCACTAATATTTCCAACTTCTCTCCCAGGCTCCAGAAGAACAGGGCAGCTTCCCCCAGGCCTGCCTCAAAGGCAACATGTCCACAACTGCACTCTTTAGCTCCCCCCCAAACTACCCATCATGTCTTAGACTGCCCATCTTGGTCAATGCCATCACATCCAGAAATCTCTCTGCAGAAATACATGTTCCTTTCTCCCTCATGCATACCCCTCATTCATTAGACTATCAGTTTAAATGCTTCAAAACAGACCTGAACAACAGTGGCCAGACCTAGTGGGAGGTTATCTCTTGATTTTTTTAAAGATTTTATTTATTTATTCATGAGAGACACAGAGAGAGGCAGAGACATAGGCAGAGGGAGAAGCAGGCTTCTCGCAGGGAGCCAGATGCAGGACTCGATCCCCAGACCCAGGATCACGCCCTGAGCCTAAGGCAGACTCTCAACCCCTGAGCCACCCAGGGTTCCCTCTTGATTTTTTTTTTAATTTAAATTCAATTTTCCAACAAATAGTATAATAGCCAATGCTCATCTCATCATGTGTCCTCCTTAATGCCTGTCACCCAGTTACCTTATCCCGGTTATCCCTTGATTATATAAGCATCTAGACATAATCAGTCCAGAGCGGCTCTGGAGGCTCCAGCATATCCAGAGCCAAGCTCTTTCTTTTTGGTTTTTTGGTTGCTCTGCATTCCAAGGAATTGCCTTTGTTCACAAGGTCTGAGTAGCTTACTACCAGCTCCATTTTTCATGTAGCAGGATGGTCCTTGAGTACAATACAACAGACTGCATTTAATCCTCACATCACCTAAGAGACAGCGGTTTTGTTAGATTTGTTTGCCTTTTTGTTGGTCAAATATGGTAGATTATTGGCAATCTTATATAATTCAACCCATTAGTATTTCTACTTTACAGATAAGGACTCTGATGCAGAGAAGTCAAGTAATTTGCCCAAAGTCACACAGCAAGTGAATGGCAGAGAAGGAATTCAAATCCAGATCTTCCCTGGAAACTGAGCCCATAGAAGATTCTTCAGAACAAGTAAGGCTCGGTTTTTCCGTCCCCAGTGTGCAACAATGAATACTGGAAAGGCAAACAGCAGTTCAAGAGAAAAACAGCAACAGCTTAATGCGGCTATGTAAGAATGTCACAAGACCATCTGTGAATTTTTTTCTCCAAATAAGTGATAAGACAAGACATTCTTTTTCTAGAAGTTGAGTAGACAGAACAACAGCTCCGGAATAGTGTGGCCTAGAAGGCTCCTGAGAAGAGGGGAGATTTCAACTGAGTCTTGAAAGCAGAGGAGACTTAGTCCCATGGTGGTGGGAGTGACGTTCAGTGTTTATAAGCTCATTCTGTGTTATTTTACAAAAGCTTGAGATGTTATTGATGAAGATTTGGGTCTCTGTCATTATTTGATCATGTGTACACACACAGGTATATACACTCCCGTCGTGTTCCTGTGGATGTCTTCCTGTTGAGTCTCTCCATGTTTTTCACTTTGTGTATATGCATCTGGGTGTGTCTTTCCGTGTTTTTGTTTTTCTGTCTTTTTTTTTTTAAGATTTTATTTTATTTTTTTTAATTTTTATTTATTTATGATAGTCACAGAGAGAGAGAGAGAGAGGCAGAGACACAGGCAGAGGGAGAAGCAGGCTCCATGCACCGGGAGCCCGATGTGGGACTCGATCCCGGGTCTCCAGGATCGCGCCCTGGGCCAAAGGCAGACGCCAAACCGCTGCGCCACCCAGGGATCCCCCAAGATTTTATTTCTTTATTTGAGAGAGAGAGACAGAGAAAGAGCACAAGCAGGGGTAGAGGCAAAGGGAGGAGAAGCAGACTCCCTGCTGAATGTCCAAAGTGTGGCTGGATTCCAGGTGACTTGATTCCAGGTCCCTGAGATCATGACTTGAGATCAAGACAGACACCCAACTGACTGAGCCTCCCAGGTGCTCCTATCTTTCTGTGTCTTGGTGTTTTCTGTCTCTTTCTTTCTCTTTCACACATTCTCTCTCTCATCAACTGTCTCTCCGCATCTTTGCTTTATCATTGGCCCCATATAAATCCTAAGTGCGCTTTTTTATTATTAATTGCACATATTAAATAGTTTGATGTGCCTGGTCCCTGATTTAAAATGCAATGGGACAGAACATTTCCATCCTTTCACCTAAATCTCTCTTCCATTTTATTGTTCCTTTCCCTGGCCTTTCACCAAATCAATTTGTTTTTATTTTTATCAAGTTAGACCTGTACATGATTTTATAGTCAAATACTAGAAGACTAATCCTGAAGTAAAGCAACCCCACCTCATTACCTCTCAACCCGCTTCTCAGATTGAATTATTTTCAACTCTTTCAGCCATTTCTCCTGGTACCTCCCTATTTCTCAAGAACATGCTTGTGCAGCTATTTCTTGATTTTTTTTTCCCCTAGGATTTCTTAAAACAGAAAATGAGACCTTAACTCTTACCACCTCCATCCCCACACACAATTCTTTCCCTTCATCCATCATCCCTAAAAAATGTTATAGCCCCAGGTGCCTGGCTGGCTCAGTGGGGGCCGGGGTGGGGTGGGGGTAGGGGTGGGGGTGGGAATTAGCAGGTGACTCTTGATCCCTGGGTTGTGAGTTTGAGCTCCACGTTGGATGTAAAGAATAGTTTAAAAATAAAATATGTTTTGAAAAAGTTATATTCTGGGTTTTGGTCAGAGCAGAATTCAGGGTTGTTATTATTATTATTATTATTATTATTATTACTTAAGCATTACTTACAACCATATGATAGACTATGGTTGTATTTTCTTTCTTGAAGTTTTCTTTCTCTGGAGCTAATTGTCTCAAGTTTTTGTTTGTCTAGTCTCCAGGGACCTAACAAATTCAACCTCAGCAGGGCAGGTGATCCATCAGCTTAAGCTTTCTCTTGGAGATCTCTATCCTGCAGATCTTCATCTCCTTGCTACACGCTATAATGCCCACTGTCAGCTGTGACACAGCTTGTCCTGGGACACAGCTCACCTGTCTCCTTACTTCTGTTCTTTTTTTTTTTTTTAAGATTTTATTTATTTATTCATGAGACAGAGAGAGAGAGAGAGAGAGAGAGTGGCAGAGACATAGGCAGAGGGAGAAGCAAGCTCCATGCAGGGAGCCCAACGCAGGACTCGATCCCAGGCCTCCAGGATCACGCCCTGGGCCAGAAGGCATGTACTTAACCCCTGAGCCACCCGGGCTACCCTCTCACTTCTGTTCTTGAGTTCCACATTTCCTCTTTCTTAGATTAGTCTCTTGTTTTATGGAAGCCTATTCCCTCCCTGGGAAAGCGTGCCAAGGAGATTATATATATATATTTTTTGAAACTTCACACACCTGAAAATATCCTATCCTTATCCTAACTAGACTGATATTTTGGGGGGTATGGAATTCTAGGTTTGCCATCATCTTTCTTTCAATTTTCAATCTTTTGGGATGCCTGGGTGGCTCAGCAGTTAAAGCATCTGCCTTTGGCTCAGGTCGTGATCCTGGAGTCCCAGGATTGAGTCCCACATCGGGCTCCCTGCATGGAGCCTGCTTCTCCCTCTGCCTGTCTCTCTCTCTCTTTGTCTCTCATGAGTAAATAAATAAAATCTTTTAAAAAATAATTTTCAATCTTTTAAAAAATTTAGTAATCAGTTTCAGGGTGCCTGGGTGGCTCAGTTTGTTAAGTGTCTGCCTCCAGCTCAGGTCATGATCCTGGGGTCCTGGGATCCAGCCCTGTGTCAGGCTCCCTGCCCAATGGGGAGCCTGCTTCTCCCTCTCCCTGCCCCTCAACATGTGATCTTTCTTGCTATCTCTCTGTTTCTCAAATAAATAAATGAATAAAATCTTTTTTATTCATAAAATTTAGTAATCAGTCGCTTTTAACAATAGTCTTCAACAAAAATATATTAATACTAATATTGTGCCTCTCCATGGAAGGTTTATCATTTAAGACTTGAGCTAGAATTGACATACAACATTGTTTGAATTTTAGGTATACAATGGAATGATTTAATGTATCTATATTCCTTCAGGTATTGCTTTATTGTATTCTACTTTTCTTTCTTTTTAAAAACTGGTCTTCTACTTTTCAAAAAAATAATTCTACTTTTCAATAATATTGTTGAGAAGTCTCAAGTCATTCTGATTCTCTGTTATTTCTCTATATAAACTTTCAGGATCTTTGGTTTGGCTTTCATGTTCTGAAATTTCAACTTTTTTGTCTTAATATAGATTTATTTTAATCCGTTTTATCGAATATATATGAAGTATGGAAATTAAATTTCTCAATTCTGACAATATTTCTAGAGTTACTATTTTTTTGTTTTATAATTTCTTCCCGTCTAGTTTTCTCTTTATTTTTTTTTAAATTTAAAAAGATTTTATTTATTTATTCATGAGACACACACACAGAGAGAGGCAGAGACACAGGCAAGCTCCCCGCAGGGAACCTGATGCGGGACTTGATCCCAGGTCTCCAGGATCACACCCTGGGCCGAAGGCAGACGCTAAACCACTGAGCCACCTGGGCTGCCCTAGTTTTCTCTTTAAAACCACTGTTTTTGGATGTTGGATCAATCTCCTAAATGGATTCTTGAATTTTCTTTTTTTTTTTCTCTTTCTCATTTTTTGTGTCTTTGTCATTTGTTCTACTATCCAGGGGATGTTTTTCACCTTTTATTTCAGACCCTTCTACTGAATTTTTCATTTTCAGTACCATATTTTAACATTTTAAGGGCCCTTTTTTTTTGTTCAGAATGTTCCTTTTTTAATGGTCTTTTGTATTTGCTTCAAGAATGAAATATCTAATCTTATCTTTCCAACAACCAGCATTATTAATTTTTTCTTTAAGGTTTTCTGCTCCTGCTTTTTTCAAGGTCATTTTTTCTCTTTATTGCTTTGATTTCTATCTTTCATGTCACAGGCTGGTGTGACCTTCAGCTCTATATTTATATATCAATATCTGGAAGTTTTTCTCTTGAGCAAGTAAGTTACTCCAGAGAGGACTCCACCAATTATCAATGGTGGTGAGGGGAGAGGAGATGAAAAAAGAGGGGCTAGCTGGAGAGCTCACTTGCCCTGTTAAGCCCCCTGCCCTCGGCTGTGTTACATCCTCTGGCCCAGAGTTCCTCTTGTTTAAATCTCAAGAAAGTCAACATCACATCTTGGATTTGAGGAGAAATTGTTATCTTGCTCGGGTGGTGAAGGGCAGCTGAGAATCTGGTTCTTTACCAACTTTGTTTTAATTGTGGTAAAATGTACTTAACATAAAATCTATCATCTTAGTTAAGATGATAGATTAAGTGTACAGCTCATTAGTGTCAAATACATTCATACTGTTGTGCAACCAATCTTCAGAACCCTTTAGCTTGCAAAACTGAAACAAACAGCAACTCACCATCCCCCCTCCTGCAGCCCCTGCAACCACCATTTTACTTTTTGTCTCTGTTTGACTGCACTAGGAACCTCCTGGACGTAGAGTCCTGTAGTTTGTCCTGTTGGGGCTGGCTTATTTCACTAGCATAATGTCCTCATGGTTTGTCCTGTCATAGCAAGTGTCAGGATTTCCTTCCTTTTTAAGGCTAAATAATATTCCACTGTATGTATGTACTGCATTTTGTTTATCCATGATCTGTTAATGGATATTTGGGTTGCTTCTATCTTTTGGCTATTGTGAATATGCTGCTATGAGAATGGGTGTGCAAATCTCTTATAAATTTTTATCTGGTCTCTTCCTTCTCAGTGCACTCCCACTTTAGGGGTACCTGGTATCTCTAACAAAGGAGACTTTCTGGGTGCCGTGATGCCAGTCAGCTTTCTACTGGGCTCTTTCACTGCTCATTTAGGTCTGAGCTTTCTCTGGTCTGCTGTGAATCAGTTTCCATTGTCCTTCTGCTTTTTACCTTCAAAACATTTTGTTGCTGTTTTCTCCTGTCTTTTTTTTGTCTGTGAGGGTTTATATCTTAAAAGAAAATCATTTACTATCATTTTAGTGGCATGTCAGGAGGAAGAAGATTTATATATGAGTGTACCTCCATATTTACTCAAAGTCCCTAAATTGTGTTACTTCTGAGTGATATAATTTGTGATGTTTTTCCTCTTGTGGGTTGGTGGTTTTCAATTTTTTTAAATATTATTTCCTTAGTGTAAATATAGATGTGGTTATGAAAAATAGTTTGGCAGTTCCTCAAAAAGTTGAACATAGAGTGACCATATCACCCACTGATTATACTCCCAGGCCAAAAGAATTATAAGCATATGTTCACACAAAAATGTATACATGAATGTTCATAGCAGCATTATTCATAATATCCAAAAAGTAGAAACAATTCAAATGTTCTTTGGCAGATGACTGAAAAAACAGAAAGTGGTATATCCATGCAATGGAATATTATACAGCCACAACAGGGAATGAAGTACTGATGTATATAATACAGATGAACCTTGAAAACATCATGCTAGGTGAAAGAAGCTGGACACAAAATATCACATATTATATGATTATTTATACAAAATGTCCAGAATTTGCAAATCTATGCAGACAGAATGTAGATAAGTAGATTAGTGGCTGCTAGGGGACAGGAAGGAGGGAAGGAAGGAGAATGACCGCTAATGGGTACAGAATTTCTTTGCCGATGAAAATGTTCTAGAATTAGATGGTGATGATGGTTGCATAACACTGTGAATATACTAGAAACTACTGAACTGTATACTTTAAGATGGTGAATTTTATGATATGTGAATTATATCTCAATTTTTTTAACTTTTGTGGTTAGGAATAGGAGTGAAAGCTAGACAAAAAAAATTAAGTAAGGTACATAAAACTTCAATAGTACATCAAATTCTCTTTTAGTCATGGATTGTGGAGAGGTGGAATGCAAAGATTGGGATCTACATGTAGGCCAGACCTCTGTAGCTCACGCAATATTTTACCATTACATGGCTGGAATTGGCCATGAGGCTAAGAAAGAAAGGTGCTCTGGTAGGCAGTAGAGGAATAAGGAGGCAAGACCACACACAAAATGAAAAAGCTGGGATTAGTCTCAACTCTGTCTCATGTGTTTCTCGTTCTCATCTGTAAAGTGGGAAAGTTGGATTAAATCCTGAGTCCTATCCAGGCAAGATCTAGTAGCTTTGCATTAGGCCCCACAAATCTGTTGTTGTTTTTTAAAGTTTCCAGGCAATTCTGATGCTCATCTGAGTTTTAGATATCTCTTTTTAGAAAATGGAGTATTCTGATGGTACAAAGAAAAAAAAGTCAAACTGTGTGGTTTGAGACTCTTGAACTTCTGAATACCTCTTTGTGAAAAGTCAACAGATAAACAAGTTCAAACACCTCGTCATATGCTAAGTATATTTGCCAATAGGAAACTTGTAGCAAATATAGTTATTCTAGAGCAGAACTGAGTATTGAGCCCATTTATTTGGGACCCTATTCAAAGGGGGTAAGTTATATATGTAGCTCATGCCCATACTCCATGCCTTTACCTATCCTGTTTCCCTATGCTTGGAATACACTTTCAATCTTTCTGGACAATTTTTATGCACCCTTCAAGACTCAGCTCAACTTTCCTTTCCTCCAGAAAGCCTTCTAGACCTCTCATATTGAGCTAATTATTCATTCTTTGTGTTTCCTTATGCTCTGTGTTCACCTGCCACCATTATACGAGTTAGCTATTGCAGCATAACAAATTACCTCCAAACATAGTGGCTTAGAACAACAATGGTCACTTATTATTTCACAATGTCTGTGAATCAGAAATTCAGGACACAGTGGGATTGGCTTGTTTCTGCTCCACAGTATTTGGGGCCTCAGCTGGAAGATGAGAAGACTGGATGGCTGAAGTCACCTGCAGGCTTGACTGACTGTGCCTGGAGAATCTATTTCCCAGATGGCTCACAGCCATAGCAGGCAAGTTGGTGCTGGCTATTGGCACAGGTCTCAGATCTCTGTGTGAGCATCTCTGCAGGATGCTTTAATGACCCTGTGATATGTAACTGGCTTCCCCCAGAAAGGGGGATCCAAGAGAGAGCAAGGTAAAAGCATAATGTATTTTCTTTTTAAGATTTTATTTATTTATATGACAGAGAGAGAGAGAGAGAGCACAAGCCAGGGGAGCGGGAAGCAGAGGGAGAGGGAAAAGCAGGCTCCCCACTGGCCAGAGAGCCTGCCTGATGTGGGGCTTGATCTCAGGATGCTGGGAACAACCTGAGCCGAAGGCAGACACTTAACCGACTGAGACAGCCAAGCACCCCCCTAATATCTTTTATAACCGCTTCAGAAGTCATGCACTATCACTTCCATCACATTCTATTTGTTGGAAGTGAGTCCCTAAGCCAAGCATACATTCAAGGAGAGGGGAATTAGATTCTACTGTTTGGAGGGAGGAGCATCATAGAATATGGGGATATATTTTAGGACCACCACAACCATTTTGTATTACATAATATTTCATTACATGTTTCTCTGTGTATCCCCTACTAGTCTGTGGGCACCCCCATACCAGGCTCTGACACAGGGCTTGGCACTGAGAAGAATGCTCAAAAGATATTTAACTATTTCTTGGATGTTGGAGAATTTAATCATCCTGACATGGGGCAGTTGGACCTTCTCTGGCCTCTGAGGATGGGCTCAAGAAACCCAGATGCAATGGCCCAGGCCATCTGACCTCTCCTCCATGAATGCTCCATCCTTCTCCTTGCAAATTCCTCAGGCTTGGTTTGGACATTTCAAGGTTTAGGATGGGATATTAGTATAATGTTACAGAGCTTAAAATCCCACATATGTGTCCTAGAGACACAGTAAACTCAACATGCCCAAATTGTGTGCCTGTTCCTTTCCCAAACCTACTGCTTCCTTGGTGTCATCATTCCAGTGAAGGGCATCAAAAACCTCGGAACTGTCCTGTTTTTCCACCTCTGCTTTCACCCCAAACCACTCAGACACTACGTCTTATAATGAGGGGCAGGCACCCAGGGGGGAATACCCAGTTAGTGCAGGTGGGTATTTGGATCCACACGTGCACCGAATATTGTCTATGGACTAGATCAATAATATGTCTCATATACACATAAATAGTTTCAGACTTATATAACATGTAGAAGTACAAATTCACTTAAAAGTATTCCTAAATTCAAGGCAGTCTTTTGTAATATGCATTTTTTCTATCAGGCAGCAGAACTATCTTCAAGGAGATCAGTGAAACTTTTGGTATTAAAGAGAAAGCTCTAAAATTAGTGCCACAGATATACTTGTACATATGCAAAATGTAATAAGTTATGGAATAGCTATGCAATGGAATAATAGTCATGAAAAAGAATGAAAAAAAACTCTTTAGGAACTGATATGGAAAGAGCTCCAAGATGTATTGGATCTGTTTGTTTAAAGGCTTTATTTATTTATTTGAGAGAGAGAAAGAGAGAGAGAGAGAGCATGCACCGGAGAAAAGAGAAGAAGGAGAAGAAGAGGGAGAAATAGTCTCCCTGCTGAGCAGGAAGCCTGACATGGGGCTCAATCCCAGGACCTTGGGATTCACGACCCACTTAACCAACTAAGCCACCCAGGCACCTCTGTTTCTTTGTTTTTTAAAGGATTTATTTTTATTTTTTTTAATTTTTATATTTTTTTTAATTTTTATTTATTTATGATAGTCACAGAGAGAGAGAGAGAGAGAAAGAGAGAGAGAGGCAGAGACACAGGCAGAGGGAGAAGCAGGCTCCATGCACCAGGAGCCCAACGTGGGATTCCATCCCGGGTCTCCAGGATCATGCCCTGGGCCAAAGGCAGGCGCCAAACCGCTGCGCCACCCAGGGAACCCTTAATTTTTATTTTTAAGTAGGCTCCATACCCAGTGTGGGGCTTGAACTCACAACCCTGAGATAAAGAGTTGCATGCTCTACCACCTGAGCCAACTAGTTACCCCTCCAAGATGTATTGCTAATTAAAAAGTGAGTTGAAAAAATAGCGGGCTGTAAGTTGTATCCAGGCCTACCTCAGAGATGTTGTGGGTTTGGTTCCAGACCACTGCAATGAAGCAAATTTTGCAATAAAGTGAGTCAAGTGAAGTTTTTTTGTTTCCCAATGCATATAAAAGTTATGTTTACACTATACTGTAGCCTCTTACGTGTGCAAAAGCATTATGTCCTAAAAAACAATATATATACCTTAAATTTAAAATACCTATTGCTGGGATCCCTGGGTGGCGCAGCGGTTTGGCGCCTGCCTTTGGCCCAGGGCGCGATCCTGGAGACCCGGGATCGAATCCCACGTCGGGCTCCCTGCATGGAGCCTGCTTCTCCCTCTGCCTGTGTCTCTGCCTCTCTCTCTCTCTCTCTGTGTGACTATCATAAATAAATTAAAAAAAATAAAAAAAAATAAAATACCTATTGCTAAAAAATGCTAACCAATATTGGAGCTTTCAGGGAGTCATAATCACCTATCACAGATGACCATAACAAATATAATAATAATGGAAAGGTTTGAAATATTGCACGAATTTAAAAAATGTGATGCAAAGACACAAAGTAAGCAAATCCTGTTAGAAAAGTGGTGCCGACAGACTTGCTCAACACAGGGTTACCATAAATCTTCAATGTGAAAAATGCACTCTCTGCAAAGCACAATAAAGAGAAGCACTATAAAATGAGGTATGCCTGTACATGTCCATAACAGGACTGGAGCCTCTGGTACATTTGATCTCTCCCAGATAAGGGAGCTAGAGGTGAAGCCGTGGACCACTCAGTCTGGAAATTAGGAAGAGAGATTTTTCACAGTATCTCCTTAAATCTTTAGGATTTTGAATGGTGTGACTATATTGCCTGTTTTCCAAAACCAAATTAAATTAAAATTGTAAGAAGGGAGGATCCTCTAAATAGGTCGGAATCTATGGACTTAGAACCTGTCTCCTTAACATCACTTAACACTCATCCAATCTTCTCTCGCAAAACCCTTGAAGATCTCCCCACTACTTTGTATATCAATTTCAAATTGATCAACATAGTATTCACAGTCCTCATAATCTCGCCCCTTCCAGCTTTCTCTCTTTGCTTTCTTTTCTAAAGCCTCTA
The DNA here is from genome assembly GCF_003254725.2 of Canis lupus dingo. Lineage (NCBI taxonomy): Eukaryota > Metazoa > Chordata > Mammalia > Carnivora > Canidae > Canis > Canis lupus. The sequence goes on along the minus strand of NC_064248.1, from coordinate 8,933,675 downwards.
GTCCAGGGCTGCTGACTTCCTGCCAACTCCCCAGGGGAGTCAGGTTTCTCACCTCCATGACATTTTCTGGTTTCTCTACTGGGAGACCCCTTTCTCCCCCAACCTCCTTGGCCCAGTCCACCTTTGTTCCAGGATTCAACTCATGGGCTACCTCTTCTAGGAAGTACTTCCTGCCCCTCCCCCAAGATGAGTTAGATAACCCTTCTCATTTCTCCAGTCTTCTCTAGAGATTTATTGTCACCACTTCTGGCCAGGACCCCTCCTAGGTGCTGTAGGTACAGAACAAAAAACATAGCCTCTACTCATAAGAAAAGAGCAGATTCGTGGAAAGGCACCCATTAGGATAAAATCAGTGCCTCCGTCACAGAGATCTAAGCTCTCGGACTGGTAAATCAACTTGAGTGTGGAATGTTCAGTCTTTCAACTGACTGAACACTCTCTGCCTTCCTCCCCTATCCTCCTAGGACACCGCGCACACAGCAACCAGGGTATTACCACACTTGTAGTACAGAACTCAATTGTCTGATTTATCTCCTCTACCAGATTGCATACTCCAAGAGTGAGGCATTAAAAAGGAGGACGGGGGATGAGGTTTACATGAAGTTGATGGAATTATAATCAGGTCTTGAAGAATGGAGATCATTTCAACCCTTGTTGTAGATGTGGAGGCGGAGGGACATTCCAGCTTAGGGGACAGGGTGAGCAATGGAGAGATGTGGCAAGATCAAAGAAGACACATGGTTCCCTGTGGCTATGGTGAAGGGATGAGTGTATGTGTCTGTGCAAGTGCTCGCACATGGGGGAGGGGGTTGTGCTAGAGCTGTGTGAGATAAACTGGGTTCAGATTATTTGAAAGATCTTGAGAAAGAAAGTGGAACAATCAGATCTGAATTTTAGGTAGGAAACTATGGTGGTGGTTTAGAAGATAGATTGAATGTGGGGTCTTAGTTGCACTGCTATAACAAAATACACAGTAGACTGGGGGGGGGGTATAAACAACAGACATTTATTTCTCACAGTTCTGGGAACTAAAAAGTCCAAGGTCAGGGTGCTGGTAGATTTGGCGTCTAGTGGGAACCTGCTTCCTGGTTCATGGAGAGCTGTCTTCTTGCTATCCTCATGTGCCAGAAGGGACAAGGGAGTTCTCTGGGTCCTCTTCTATAAGGGCATTATCACATTCATGAAGGCTCTGACACAAGGAACCACCTCCCAAAGGACCCATCTCCAACCACCATCACACTGGGGGTTAGGATTTCAACTCATACATTTTGGAGGGACACAAAATTCAATCTATAGCAGGGGGAGAGGTAGGCAACAGCGAGATCTGTTAGGAGTCAGTAGGACTTGTAACTCATTGAACACAGAAAGTAGGGGAGTCTTACTGGATCTTCCCTTCCCTCAGTCCCCATGTGCATTAATCACCTGCTGTTAATTTTAGGACCTTGACTGCCACTGCCTTAGCTCAGTCTTCGCCATCTTGGCCTCCTGTCTTGGGTAGGCTGCAAACCTTCATGCCTTCCACTTAACACTGCTTATACTACTAAAGAAAAGCAGCCCCAGGGATGCCTGGGTGGCTCAGTGGTTGAACGGCTGCCTTCAGCTCAGGGTGTGATCCTGGAGTCCCAGGATCAAGTCCCCAGGCTCCCTGAAGGGAGCCTGCTTCTCCCTCTGCCTATGTCTCTGCCTCTCTTTCTGTGTCTCTCATGAATAAATAAATATCTTTAAAAAAAAAAAAAGGAAAAAAGCCCCAATATGTATATCATATATATGTATCATGATATACATATCATATATATGATATATAAAGATATATATATACATATATATATATATCCCTGGTTTTCAGTGTAATCACAGAGTTGTACAACCACACTGCATTCGATTTTAGAACATTTTATAATCCCCAAAAGAAATCCCATACCTTTTAGCTGTCTCCCCTCAATGCTGTCATTCTGCCCAGTCGTAGACAACTACTCATTTACTTTCTGTCTCCACAGATTTGTCTATTCTGACATTTCATATAAATGAGATCATACAATGTGTGGTCATTTTTGTGCCTGGATTCTTTCACTTAGCACAATGTTTTCAAGGGTCATTCACGTTGCCAAATAATATCCCATCATATAGATATACTACATTTTGTTTACTTGTTCATCAGCTGGTGGAGATGTGGATTGTTTCCCCCTTTTTAAACTTAATTACAGTGAACACATAGTGTTATATTAGTTTCAGGAGTACAGTATAATGGTTCGACAATTCTATACATTATTCAGTGTTCATCATAGTAAGCGTTCTCTTCATCTCCTTTAACCATTTCACCCACTTTTTGAATGTTATGCATAATGCTGCTATGAACATCCATGTACAGGTTTTTGAGTGGACATTTGTTTTCAGTTTTCATGGGTATACACCTAGCAATGGAATTGCATCCTATTTGAGACTCTATCCAAAACAGCTGCGCCATTTTGCATTCCTGCTAGCAGTGTATGAAGGTTTCAATTTCTCTGCATCCTCATCAATACGTAGCCTCTACTTTTTTTTTCTATTAAAGTTATGCTACTGGATGTGAAGGGGTATCTCATTGATTTGGGGTTTTGATTTGCATTTCCCTAATGACTAATGATGTTGAGCATCTTTTCATGTGCTTATAGGATATTTACATATCTTCTTTAGAGAATGTCTATTGTCTATTCAGATCCTTTGCTCATTTAAAAAATATATTCCTATTCTGTGTTCTGTCTTTTGCTTTTTTGTTTAAGAGAGAGAGGAAGTGCTAGAAAGAAAGAGAGAGAGAATCTTAAGTGGGCTCCATGCCTGGCAAGCCCCAACACAGGGCTCCATCTCACGACCCTGAGATCATGACCTGAGCCAAAATCAAGAGTTGGATACTTAACCAACTGAACCATCTAGGTTCCCTGTGAAGATTTTATTTTTAAGTAGTCTCTCCACTCAACATGGGGTTCAAATTCACCACCCTGAGATCAAGATTTGCATGCTTCACCAACTGAGCCAGCTAGGTGTCCCAGTCTTTTTGCTTTTTGACGATGTCCTTTGAAACCCCAAAGTTTTAAATTTTGATGAAGCCCAATTTATTTTTTCTTTGTTTGGTTATGCTTTTGGTGTCATATCTAAGAAACTTTTCCCAAATGCAAGGTCATAAAGATTTATGCCTATATTTTCTTCTCAGTGTTTTACAGTTTTAACTCTTACATTTAAGTGTTTGGTCCATTTTGAATTAACTTTTGTGTATGGTATGAGTTAGAGGCTTCAACTTCATTCTTTTACATGTAGATATCCAGTTGTCCCATTAATGTTTGTTGAAAAGAACATTTGGTTCCCCATTTGGTTTTCTTGGACTCATTTTCAAAAATCATTTATCATAAATATAAAGGTTTATTTCTGGACTTTCAATTCCATTCAATTGATCTGTATGTCTGTCCTTATGCCAGTACCACACTGTGTTGCTTATTGTAGACATCATAAATTTTGAAATCAGAAAGTGTAAGTCCTCCAACTTTGTTCTTTTCCAAGATTATTTTGGCTCTTCTGAGTCCCTTGAATTTCCATATGAATTTTAGGATCAGGTTGTCAATTTCTGCAAAGAATCCACCTGGGATTTTGATAGGGATTGCACAGAATCTGTAAACTAATTTGGGAAGTATTGCCATCTTCATTATACTTATTTTGAACCCATTAATAGGGGATGTCTCTCCACTTATTTCACTTATCTTTAATTTCTTTCAACAATGCTCTTTGTAGTTTTCAGATTATACATTTTACACTTCTTTGGTTAAATTTACTCCTAAGTATTTTATTATTTTTGAATTATTTATAAAATGACTTTTCTTAATTTCACTTTCAGACTATTCATTGCTAGTGCATAAAAATTAAATTGATTTTGTCTATTGGTCTTGTATCCTGCAACCTTGTTGAACTCATGTTCTAAGAGTTTTTTGTGGATTCCTAAGGTGTCTATACACAAGATCATGCCATCTGGGAATAAAAACAGTTCACTTCTTCCTTTCCTATCTAGATGTCTTTTATGTAATTTTCTTGCCCAATTGCCCTAGCGAGATCTCCAATACAATGTTCAGTAGAAGTGGTGAGAGAGGACATCCTTATCTCGTTCGTGATCTTAGGGGGAAAGTATTCCAACTTTCACTGTTAAGCATGATGAAGATTTTTTGTAGATTTTTCCATAGGTTTTTTGTAGATTCCCTTTATCAGACTGGGGAGTTCCTTTCAGTCATAGTTTGTGTGGTGCTTTTATCATGAAGATGTGTTGGATTTTCTCAAATGTGTTTTTCTGCATCTACTGAGATGATCATATGGTTTTTGGGTTTTATCCTACTGATAAGGAGCATTACATTAATAGACTTTTGAATGGTAAGCTGCTCAAGCATTCCAGAGATAAATCCCACTTAGCCATGGTATATAATACTTTTTGTGTTTCTGGATTCAGTTTGCTGAGATTCTGTTGATGATTTTTGTGTCCACACTCATGCTAGTCTATGTGTTTTCTTTCCTTTGATGTCTTCATCTCATTTTGGTATTGGGGTAATAGTGACCTCATAGAATGAGTTGGGAAGCATTCCTTCCTACTCTACTTTTTTGAAAGAATCTGTGAATAACTGGTATTAATTCTTCTTTAATGTTGGTAGAATTCACCAGGAAGACATATTAGGCTGGGCTTTTCTTTGTGTACAGTTTATTTTGTTTTATAATTCAATCTCTTATTATAAGCCTATTCAGATTGAACAGAATTTGATTCCAGGAGTAGAGTTGCAGGCAGCAGAATCTCAGAAGAGGTATGAAACCTTTTGTAATAACACAATGAAGAAAGAGGAGGAAATGATCTCGACATCCCTGAAGGGGAAGTTAGAAGTCCATCTATTGATATAACAGTTAATGAAGTCTTGGTATTCAGATTCTACATCCACTGAAAGTAAAACTTAGGTAGACTTTATCGCCGTTCCTCTAGAGCACATTAAATCACCTGAAGTACTTTAAAAAGCATGGATGCCTGGATTGCATCCCCAGAGATTCTGATTTAATTGTTCCAGGGCAGGGCTAGGGCATCAGGATTTTAGATCTCCATAGTTATCCTAAAGTACAACAACATTTAAGAATCACTGCTTGATAGACATTCAAAAGGGATAAGGAGTATAAAGACTGTAGGGTTAAATGGACATTTTTTACAGCATTAAGTGATTTGCATCAAGAAAGAACAAGTATTAGTCCCAAGGCACCTGAGTACATAACAATATTCAAGGCCAGTCCATGGCCCTGCAACAAGAAATATCCTTTATTATTAGCCAGTGGTTGAAAACCACTGAAAATTAGATCTCTAAAGTGAGAATACTGTTTATATTTTACTCCTTGAGTGGCAGATTTACCAGTGTTCATTTATTTTTATGCACAATAGTTAATATGCTTAATATATATTCTTTGTAAGTCTTCAAATATGTTACCACAAAATTTTTCTGCCAAATATTTTATAATAAAAAAGGATACTGTAAATTGCCAAATTACAGCATTTGTTAAGTTCACAACTGTGCTGGTTTTCTTTGGTTAAAATTAAGGTCTTGATTATCAAAGATTGAGATCTTGGCAGTTGGAATAGCAATATCTTGAAAGAATGGAGCTCCCTAGTCTCCTGGGCCCCTCCAAATAATTTCTACTGCATTCACGATTACCAAGCAAATGTGATGAGTCACCTCATAATGAGGAACATCTGGTCATAGGATTTTGGAAATATCATGAAACCAAGGATGGTGTGCAAAATCTGAGCAGGGAAAAGAGGAATCAAAGGCAAAACGAATGCAGGAATTTTCTAAGGAATTGCTGCAGGAGTGACTATGTGGACTTGAATCCCATGGGTTCATAATCAAGGAAGATGGAATAAATAAAGGAGGGTAGACTGTTGCTTTATTTCCTTCCTCTTTTATTTCTCTTTGTCTCTTTGTCTCTCTCTCTGTTCTCTCCTCCCACCCCCATTTTCCTTCTCTTCCTGCATACATTTTGGCTGATTATACCTTGTCGCGCTGACACTGAAGAGCCTGATGGCTCATAGCACATCATAGATGAACAAATACCAAGAATGAAGGAGAAAGGAATGACAGTATGTCGCTACTTACCTGCTATGGCTGCCTCCCCCACCACACACACCTCATCTTCTTCAGAAAAATTCACTACCGATAAAAGACTAATTAGCAAAACCTCTTTTGGGGGACAGAGATGGGGAATACAGAGCAAGGGGCAGGTCACAGGAATAGTTGTCCCAGCCAGGAACAAGGAAAAAAGACTGTTAATCAAAATGAAGTTACTAATAACTGGGAAAGGAGGAAACCAGGTGGTTAGACCCAAGGGGAGGCAGATCTTAAAAGTAAATTAGGAGGAACATCTAGTCTCTGTACTTCGGTAACAGCCAAGCTGACATTCTGCCTATGGCCATGCAGGTTGTTGAAATACTGAAATGCTTTCTTATCAGCTGGTAAATTGCTACCTAGAGTCCCCTGATACCTCATCTCTGTCTACCTGCCTCCAGGCCACCAGGCCTCCCTCTCATTCAGCAACTAAAGGGTTAACACCCAGCACAGCTGTTGGCCTCCCGGAATCTGACTTAGTGCTAAAGTCAGTGTCTATTCTGACTAGTGGCCATGTGGTAACCAGCTGCTAAATATTTTGAATATCACCCTTATCTGTGGTCACACAAAAGCAAAAGCCCAGTAGGTGTGGTAATTTGGGTGCAAGAAATGGCCTAACAAGCCCGGGTGGCTCAGCGGTTTAGTGCCGCCTTCAGCCCAGGGCCTGATCCTGGAGACCCAGGATCGAGTCCCACGTCCGGCTTCCTCCATGGAGCCTGCTTCACCCTCTGCCTATGTCTTTGCCTCTGTGTGTGTGTGTGTGTGTGTGTGTGTGTGTGATGAATAAATAAATAAAATCTTAAGAAGAAAGAAAGAAAGAAAAAGAAATGGCCTAACACACTGAGTTGAGGTTTTGGCTTCTGCTTAAAGTGTTGGCAAGAACAGATCAGATGGGCAGGCCTAGGTTCTGTTTGATTTGTACAGCAAAATAATTCCTTAGCTTAATGAACAAAGATGTAACTCAAGCCAAAATACTACATAGTCAGAGGCCCTCTGGCCATAACCTTTGCTGAATGAGTTATAGGCCCAGAGCTCCTTGAAGAGGAGGGCAGAAGCCTTGCAGGAAGGCTGCTTCAAAATCATTCAGTTCTCCAGATTGGTTGGTAGCAAAGATTGATAGGACTAGAAAAATAATGGAGAGTTACCTCAAGTTTAATTAAGTATATTGGTATATAATAAAAGTATTCTTTCTATTTCTGTTTACCCACACCATCTGGCAGCTGGCAGGTATAGCAGCGTATCTTCATAGGAACCTAGTCCACTTGACCTACGGTGACTAACTATCAGGTTTGCTCATGACGGTCTGAAAGTTCTAAATCCCAGGAAACCGCTGGTAAACAGGGATGGTTGACCACACTAATTAACTCCTTCATGAATGTCACCTTAAGCTGCTACATTGATAATATCATGCTGATTGGCCTTGGACATTAGGCAGTAGCATGTCTCTTTGATATCTTCCTGTGACATGAAGGTAATGGGGGTATGAGGTAAAACTTGAAGAAATACGAGGACTTGCCATATGTGAAGTTCTTGGGAGACCACCAGAATAAAGTATAATGGAATATCTCCTTCAAAATGAAGGAAAGGAGGAGGAAATGAGGAACAAGTTGCTACATTTTATACCCTTTCAGCTAATAAGGAGTTTTGGAAGCAAGACATAGCTCTATTCTAACAGGGTTTTTTTCTACTGTAAGAAACAAAAATTCATTCAATGAAGCTCAAGTAAGGGAAAGATGAGAGAGAGCAACTATCCTAGATCTAAAGCTATAGTGAGGTCAGACTTCATGTAGGCTAAAACTCAAGGAAGTTCTGGATCCAGAAAAACTCTAGGAATAAGAACTTATGTGTTTTTAAAATTTAAACATTTTATTTATTTATTTATTTATTTATTTATTTATTTATTTATTTGAGAGAGAGATAGCAAGAGAGAGCATGAGCAGGGCAGGGGTGGGAGGGGTAGTGGGGGGTGCACAGAGAGAAGCAAACTCCCTGCTGAGCTGGGAGTCCTACAATGTAGGGCTTGATCCCAGGACCTGGAGATCATGACCCAAGGTGAAGGCAGATGCTTAACCAACTGAGCCACCCAGGCAAATCATATGGATTTTCTTCTATCCCAGATTATGTATGTGGCTTACCCATTGTCTACTACCCCTGTTAGTGTTTGTCTCCTTCTATCTGATTCCACATTTCTCACTTGAAAATCCTAAGAAAGAGGATCTAAGCCTTTTCTTTTTTAAATTTGTTTTATTTTTAATATAGTGTGACATGTACATAATTTAAAGAGTTAAACACTTCCAAAGGCTTGTTAGAAAAAAAATAGAAGACCCCTTTCAATCCTTCTCTATTTCCAGCTCCTGTGAAGCAAGGGCTTTTTCAGTTCTTGTAGCTGATTATTTTGACATTTGGTATTTATCTCTATATTTCCAAATAATTAGGTTATATCTTGAATTCCTGATATTTTTCAGTTTTAACCATTATCTATTGACTTAGCACAGTCATAGCTAGATCTAGCTCTCTTTCACTTCCTAGTCACACACACATACTTCCCATGTCACCATCCTCCAAATATAAGTTTGTTATATAGTTAGAAAGACATTTAGAGTTATATTTGCTATTTATGATTGAGCGATAGGTAATAATGTTATTGTTTTTCCATTTGTTTTCCCTAGTGTTAATAATTGCCTTGTCTTTTTGTTTGCATAGTTTTCCAGGTATTTATTCCTAGTTGAATCAATGATGTACAAATGTCTTCTCATTACTTTCAAACACATGGAACAGACTGTCACAGAAGTAAAGGTATGCTGCTCTGCCTGCCAGGTGGAGGGAAATTACTAGATCTTCTATCAGTTTCATCTTCTTAAAGAAATCCTTCTTAGAACCTTCTGACCTTCTCCACTCTGAACCGACTGCTATCTAGGCCTCCACTTAGCTGTCGTCTTGGAATCTCCTTTCACCAGTATCCTAGGGATTCCTTTTGTCTTTCTGGTGTTGGGTACCTTCATTCATGGATCCCAAGTCTTCCTCCTTCTTGCTTAATCCCTTCACTTTGGTAGAATACTCAGAAAATGTTCAAGACTGTGTAGCTGAGATTGCTACTTATTCCACTCATGCCTGTCTTCTATTTTTTTTATAGTAATAGAGGTTTTAGCAGGGCACAAGACCATCCAAAATAAATCTGTATTTCATTATTTTCTAGCTTCCTTTGCAGCTCAATGTGGCCATATGACCAAATTCTAACCAATGGGGTGTAAGCAGAAGTGTTATTTGGCAGCTTCTGAGAATCTTCCTGAAGAAATAGATGACAAATGCCCCTTGCTCCTTCTTCACCATCTGGGGGATGGTACCACTGTGGACCATGAGATTGAGAGCCACGTTCTGGACATGGCCAAGTAATGACTGGAATGAAACTGTGTTGTATGGAACAAAAGCAATCTAGTGACCTGGATTTTCATGTGAAAGAGAAAAAACTTGTAACTATTGTTTAGGTTTTCTGTCACTTTAATCCAAAACTTAATGAAACTATCTTTATTCTAGAGTAATCATAATTGTAGGTTGGCTGTGTAGGAAACTGAAACTGCAGATAAGAAATCATTTTCCTACAGAATTTTAATGCATTGCACCTTTTGCCTTCTAACTTCTAGAGTTTCTATTATAAATTCTAATTTGGATCATTTGTACCTTTAGAAACTTACACGGTTCTTTTTTTTTTTTTTTTTTTTTTTTTTTTTTGGTTGGTGAGGTTCTTGGTTTTTCTCAATTGTGTTAGGACTCCTAACAAGCTATTGATTGATTGATTGATTGAGAGAAAGAGAAGGAGAATGAGTGCATGCACAAGGGTGGGGAGAGGGGCAAAAGGAGAGGGAGAGTCCTAAGCAGGCTCCATACCCAGCGCAGAGCCATCATGGTATCAGATCTCATGACCCAAGATCATGATCTGAGCCAAAATCAAGAGTCAGATGCTTAATCAACTGAGCCACCCAGGCACTCCAAGTCCTTTACATCTAGAAACTCATGCCCTTCTACTCTGGGAAATTTTCTTAAAAATTTTCAGTGATAGTTTCCCTCCATTTTTTCTCTTCTCTGTTTCCATAACTTCTATTATTCATGTATTGGATCTCTTGGACTGTTCCTTTAATTACATCATATTTTCTTTCTATCTCATTTTTAACTACTTTTTGGGAAATTTCCTTAACTTTCCAAGATTAAAAAAAAAAAACTTTCCAAGATTTTCCTACCATAGGTCATATTTTTCTGCTTCTTTGCATCTCTGATTTCTTTTTTATTGGATGCCAGACATTGTGAATTTCACGTTTTGGTGTTAGATTTCTTTGTGTTCCTTTAAATATTTTTGACCTGTCTTTGGATGCAGCAAAGCTATTTGGAAATATTTTGTGACTTTTTCTTCAAGTCTTGCTTTTAAATTTTTTTAGTGAGGACCAAAGCAGCATTTAGTCTAAGGCTACTTTAGCTCTCCTACTAAGACAGTATCCTTCAGAGTACTCTCAATGTCTTGTGTTTTATGAGATTTCTCCATTCTGGTTGTTAGGAATGTGAACTATACCCAGACTTGTATGATCTCCAGAAATCATTTCACTTGTTCCTTTCTTTTTTTTTTTTTTTAAGATTTTATTTATGTATTCATGACACACAAAGAGAGAGAGAGGCACAGACACAGGCAGAGGGAGAAGCAGGCTACATGCAGGGAGCCCTATGGGGGACTTGATCCCAGGACTTCAGGACCACACCCTGGGCCAAAGACAGGCACTAAATCACTGAGCCACCCAGGGATCCCCACACTAATTCCTTTCTGATAGTTCATTATCCAGCCTTGAGTAGTTTCTTCAAATATATATATATCTCAGCTCAAGACTTGAGATGAAAAAAAAAAAAAAGACTTGAGATGAATGCTCTGAAGAACTTAGGAGCTCTTTCTCTATCTCTGCACCTCTCCTCCCAATATTTTGTCCTATAAACTCAAGCTCTCTTTGCCTCAGTCTTGTCTTCTCAATTCCAGGCAGGCTCTGTGTTGGCTCTCCTTTTTTGTACTGCATTCTGGGAATTCTCTCCAAGAATTGCAAGCTGGGGCAATGGTAGGACTGACCTCATTCTTTTCCCTTTCCTCAAGGATCACTGTCCTATGCCTGCCCATTGTCCAGTGTTGTTTTGTATATCTTGTCCATTTTAATTTTTTTTAAGATTTTATTTTTGAGTGATCTCTACACCCAACGTGGGGCTTGAACTCACAACCCCAATATCAAGAGTCATGCACTCTACTGAGCCAGCCAGGCATCCCATATTTTGTCCATTTTTAGACTATTTAACCTGGGAGGGTGAATGAAGCCCCTGTTATTCCATCATGGGCAGAAGTTGAAGTGTCCTTGTTTGTCTTTTCCCATCACAGAATTTTAAAGGCCACAGGCCACGGTATAATTTGCCTTTCTTAGGATCATGAGTCTTCCTACCCTCCAATCAGTTGTGACCAGGGACCAATCTACTGCTACAGTGGGCTACTCACTCAGTGTGGGCTATGGGAAGACTGGTCGATTTCCTGGGAAGAATCTCTGGGCATAGAAGGGTCCATGGCCAACATGCATTGAACAATCCTACTGAGGAGACCTTCTTTAACTCATTTGCTGGTTGCCCTGAAAAAATATATCCATTTCGAGTGAGGAGAAGAAGAAAAAGGAAGTTTTGAAATTAGTCCAGGCTACAAAGCAAGATGCCCTGTGGCCTTGATAATCCAGTGGTGCTGGAGGTGTTAACCAAACCCTTGGCATGCCTAACAGAGAGTCACAGTGGGGGTCCCTGGGGTTTTGAAGCAGGACCACATTTCATCATATAACTATTCTCCTTTCAGGAAATCTCCCCTAGCTTGCTGCTTCTGAAGTCTGGTGTAAATATCTGGGATGAAAAGTTACCATGAAACCTGGGATCCCTGGGTGGCGCAGCGGTTTGGCGCCTGCCTTTGGCCCAGGGCGCGATCCTGGAGACCCGGGATCGAATCCCACATCGGGCTCCCGGTGCATGGAGCCTGCTTCTCCCTCTGCCTGTGTCTCTGCCTCTCTCTCTCTCTCTCTCTCTCTCTCTGTGACTATCATAAATAAATAAAAAATTAAAAAAAAAAACAATCAAAAGTTACCATGAAACCTGAACTCCATCTCACCTCAAAATTGGTTAACCCAGAAGCTTTCCTTTATTAAGTTGATTCCAGATCCTGAAGACTCACGTAAGTTACTTGAGCATGTTATGTCTTTATACCCTTCTCCCCTCCCATCAAGTATGCTTTCGCTTGCCCCGTTGTTCCTCATCCTCAACATTAGCCCATGAGAGGGAGCCCCTGTATGATTAATTAAGCAAGGGCAAATGACTCTGGCCAGATATACAAATGGTTCTATGTGACATGCTGGTACCACCCAGAAGGGGCCTGCCTCAGCATTATTATGTTAAAAGCCCATGGAAAGTCCCATTTGGAAGATGGAAGCATAAAGGCAATATTCCCCTCTTCATCTTCTTGCAACATCCAAGAACAATGGGGAGAATAAGAAACAAAAATAAGTACCAGTTTCAGGTACCTAACAAGAAAATTCACACAGAAGTTGTCTATATATTAGGCTTCAAAGAAAGTCTCATTAAGTTAGAAAAAACAGAAAAAATATATGCATCATTCCCTGGTCACTATGTAATATAACTAATATTAATATTAAAGTGATGGGCACTTGGGTGGCTAAGTCAGTTAAGGATCTGCCTTCAGCTCAGGTCATGATCCCAGGGTCCTGGGATTGAGTCTCCCGGCTGGTTCCCTGCTCAGTGGGGAGTCTGCTTCTCCCTCTGCCCCTCCTCCCTGCTTGTGCTCTTTCTCTCTCTCTCTCTCTCTCTCAAATAAATACATAAAATATTTTTAAAATATATTAAAATGAAGGGCAAAAAATGTCCCTATCACCTGAACAATTTTTACTATTCTCTTTTAAAAGAAACTCTTGATGGGCACCTGGCTAACTCAGTTGGAAAAGCACATGACCCTTGATCTTGGGGTCTTGAGTTTGAGTCCCACGTTGGGTGTAGAGATTACATAAATAAATAAATAAATAAATAAATAAATAAATAAATAAATAAACAAACAAACCAAGTTTTTTTTAAAGAGAGAAAAAAGAAAAACTCTTGAGCCAATAAAGAAATACAAATAAAAATACAGACTATTTTAAACATAACAATAACAACTACAACATATTGGAATCTATGAGATACAACTAAAACAGTACTCATGTGAAATGTTTTTGTCCTTAATAAAAAATTACAATAAGTAAGCTCAAGAAATTGGACAAAGAATAACAAAATAAACCTAAAAGGGGCAGAAGAAATACAATAATAGAAATAATCAGAAATTGGGGGTGCCTGGATGGCTCAGCTGGTTAAATATCTGCCTTCAGCTCAGGTTATGATCCCAGAGTCCTGGGATGGAGTTCCCACAAGCAGGGAACCTGCTTCTCCCTCTTCCTCTGCCTGACGCTCCCCCTGCTTGTTGTCTCTCTCTCTCTCTCTCTCTCTCTCTGTGTGTGTGTGTGTGTGTGTGTCAAATAAATAACTAAAATCTTTAAAAAGAAAGAAAGAGGGATGCCTGGGTGACTCAGTAGTTGAGCGTCTGCCTTTGGCTCCGGGCGCGATCCCAGGATTCCAGGATCGAGTCCCACATCAGGCTCCTGCAGGGAGCCTGCTTCTCCCTCTGCCTATATCTCTGCCTCTCTGTGTCTTTCATGAATAAATAAATAAAATCTTTAATAAAAATATAAATAGGAAGAAAGAAAGAGAGAGAGAGAAAGAAAGAAAGAAAGAAAGAAAGAAAGAAAGAAAGAAAGAAAGAAAGAAAGAACCAGAAATTAAGTTAGAAAACAAAACATAGTCAAACTACTAGACTAAGTGGGAAAGATGAATGCTTCTTTTTTTTAAGATTTTATTTATTTTTTTTAAGTAATCGCCATACCCTATATGGGGCTTGAACCTATAACCCCCAGATCAAGTGCCGCATGCCCTAATAACTGAGCCAGGCAGGTGCCCCTGGATACTTCTTTAATATGATAAAATACATTTATGTTAGCCAAAAAGTCAGCACCAAGATTTATGGGGAAATAAAGATATACTTCCATTAAAGAAAAGAACTTTAAGATCTTTAAGATGTTAACTGGTGTATGTGTCACCCTAGGGCCTTGCCTCTCCACTGCCTGCTGGACTATGTGTGCTCCCTCACCACTGTGCAGCCAGCAGTAAGAATCTCTCACCTTACATATTCTGCTTATGAGCTACCTGCCAGCTCCCAGCATTTCCCAAGGTACATCAAAGGACATAGGTAATGTTTTGTTAAGATGTCCTTATAAGGCTCTTATAACTTGCCCTAGTTCATGCTAATTAAAACTCCCATTAGCAAATGAGAAGTATCACCAGACACAGACAGGCCAGGGAAACTACAGCTTTCTTGTAGAGTTTCTTCTGATAGCTCAATTCTTAGAGTAGGAGAAAAGATATCCACTATTATCTAACTAGCTCTAGATGTTCAAACAACTTAATTAGACAAAAGGAAGTAATTGGGGATGAAAAAAAAATCAAGAGAAGTTAAAACTATCATTATTTGAAGACAACATGATCTCTAATTAGAAAAATGAAGAAAATCAACTGAAAAAAAAAAGTATTATACCCTAAATTGGGGCAGTGGGTAGCTCAGTTGGTTAAGTATCTGCCTTTGGCTCAGATCACAATCCCTGAGTCCTGGGATGGAGCCCCACATCTGACTCCCTGCTCAGCAGAGAGCCTGCTTCTCCTTCTCCCTCTGCCTCTGACCCCTTGCTCGTGCTCTCTCTGTCAAATACATAAATACAATCTTTTTTAAAAAAATAAAAAATAAAAATAAACAAATAGTAAGTTAAGTCAGTAGGAAGCTGGATACAGTCCTGAAGCCCTAACAGAGCAGCACCAGGCTTCTTGAGGACCTGTCAAGAATCTTGTGGTAGGGCAGCCTGGGTGGCTCAGCAGTTTAGCGCTGCCTTCAGCCCAGGGTGTGATCCTGGAGACCCGGGATCGAGTCCCATGTCAGGCTCCCTGCATTGAGCCTGCTTCTCCCTCTGCCTGTGTCTCTGCCTCTCTCTCTCTCTCTCTCTCTCTGTCTCTCTCTCTGTGTCTCTCATGAATAAATAAATAAAATCTTAAAAAAAAAAAAGAATCTTGTGGCAGGTCAACTCTATCAGGTCTCTTCTGTCACAGAGGGTTTGGTGAATTATACACTCTGGAAAAAACATGTATTCTGTATTTGGGTTTGCTTTCCCTGCATATTATGCCTCTATTTTACCATTCTGGGAAAGACTGACTTTGCATGGTCCAGATAAAATTGTCTCCAACCAAGAAACTTACTTCCTAGGGAGAGAAATGAGACAGTTGGCAAGCCATCAGCCATTATCATATTTCCCATCCACCAGAAACAGCTGGCCTTACAGAACAATGAAATGGTGTTCTGAAAACAGATCTAGCAGTATCCAGGAGACCACACCTGTGAGGCTGGGACATTTTCTTGTAGAAAGTGATATGTGATCTCAAACAGTGACCAAAATGCAGTGTCAGTTCTTCCTTGGCCAATACATAAGCTTAGAAACCAAGGGCTGGGGTTGGGGGTGGAGGGTGGCTACTTTCACTATTACTTTTCCTTCTAAAAATATTTGCTTCCCATCCCCCAAGTCACTCATGATCTGTAGACATAACTGTCCCAGGTGAGGTGTTATCATCAGGGAACCCAGTAAGGGCTCCCCCTGGCCATTTGAGACTCCTCCTCCCACTAGAGCAATGGCAGGAAAGGGTGTTCCTGTGCTAGCTTGCTACCCTGATTATGAAGGGGAAGTAGGGTTGTTACTCCCTGATAGGGCCTGGGAGGGAGGTGGTTGCCTTCTTGCACCACCACGCCCAGTGGCACAAATTAACAGAAAACGATCACAATCCATATTAATGTACTAATTTCTCTTCCCCACAACTGTATTGACCAGGGTTTGGCGGTAGTGAAGTCCTCCAATGTGTTCAAGGTTTCAGAATAGTAAGAACTAACCCTGGACTACAGAGAAATATAGGAGGAATGGGCAGCACTTTGAAGCACTCTGAAACTTAGGAGGAACGTTTCAAGTGGTCTGAGACGTCACATCTGTCTTATATAGACGTGACTTGATGTTGCCTTTTAGGGACACTGAAGGACATCTGTGACTGTGATAACTAGAGAAGTGGGACAAAATACACCTGGGGGTGCCTAGGGTTTAGTTCTGGGCACTCTTCTGTCTAGACACTGTTCGTAAGCCACCTTATGAAGTCCCACAGCTTTAAATAACTCTCCCCTATTGATGACTCCTAAACCGACATGTCCAGCTCTAGCCTCGCCAGCAAATCCAGGCTATATATCCACCTGCCTCCTTGATCAGCCCCTTTGGAGGCTCAGAAGAATCTCCAATCAACATGTCCAAGACAAAACTACTGATTTCTGGCTATCAGCATCCACTTAGCTGCTCCTGCTACTACATACAGTCTCCCTTTTGTTTTCAATAAAGGGCATCATAAGCCACCCAGTTGCTCAAAACAAAATCAAAGCTGCCCTGCCCAGTATGGTAATCTTTAACCCCATGTGGCTACTTAAATTTAAATTTTAATTAATTAAAATGAAATGAAATGGAAATTTCAGGTCTGCAGTTTTACTAGCCATATTTCAAGCGCTCGGTAGGCGGCAGCTACCATATTGGACAGTAAGACACAGATTATTTCCACGATCACCGAGAGTTCTGTTGGACAATGCTTCTCTGGTGAGGTTGCCAGGGATTCCTCTTGCCCTCACTGCCACATGTAATCCATTAACAAATCCTATAGATTTGACCTCCAAAACATTCCCTGAATCAATCCATCTCTCTCCAACCCCCTCCTACCACCCTGGTCTATGTCACTATCACCTTTCACGTGGACTGCTGAACTCACTTCTTGATTGCCCTAGCTCCAATCTTCCCCACCTATAACCATTTCCTCTAGAGTAGACAGAATGATTTTTTTTTTCAGAACTGAAAATTAGATCATGCCTTGCCCCCTGCTATAATTCTTCCAATGACTTCCATTGGCAGAGACTGTAGCTTTACACTTATATCCTTTCTTTCCTTCTGCCTCAGTAGCAGAACCTCTGAAGTCTAGGTGAGCACATAGAAGGCCAAATTACAGAACACATTTTCCAGAGTCCCTCCTTGCACTTAGGCGTGGTCATGTGACTGAGTTCTGACCAGAGATAGCCAATGAGGTTGTGCATGGTCTCTTGACATGTCTTTAAAAGGAGCAGGCTCTTTCATGCTGCTTAACAGGTATGATGGCTGAAGCTGGAATAGATCATAATGTAGACTTGGGAGTGGAGGTAACGCCCTGTGAGCAACAAGATAGGAGTCTGGGGCCCTGACATAGTGGAGAAACCCCCCAGCCCTGAAATGCCTACCTAGATTTTTACATGAGAGATAAATAAACTTCATTTTGTTTAAGCCCCAATTATTTGACGTATTATGTCATAGTAGGACCTAATTCTAACAAATACAGGTTCCCATCACATTTAGAAGAAAACCCAAACTCCTTATGAAAGCCTGGAAGGTTGGTTCTATGCGATCAGTTTGCACTGCAGGATAATCCCTTCCATTCTCCCCTCACTCACCATGCTCCAGTCACTCTGGCTTTTTTTCTTTCTTTCTTTTTAAGATTTATTTATTTATTTATTTATTTATTTATTTATTTATTTATTCATAAGAGGCACACACACAGAGAGGCAGAGACATAGGTAGAGGGAGAAGCAGGTTTCCTGCAGGGAACCTGATGCAGGACTCCATCCACATTCCAGGATCACACCCTGAGCCCACGGCAGACGTCCAACCGCTGAGCCACCCAGGCATCCCATCACTCTGGCTTTCTTTTTCGCTGCTTCAAATGTTTCTTCATGCTCTAGGGGATTTGCACTTGCTTTTCCCTCCCTTTGGATTGTTCTCCTCAGATCTTCTCATGGCTGACTCCTTTTAGTTATTTTGGTCTCACCTTAAATATCATTGAGAGATATCATTAGAGATGGTTACCCTGACCAATCTAAAAATACCCAAAAAGTCACTCTCCCTTACAATACCCTTATTTTAATTCTCTGTGTAGGACTTATCACTAATCGATGATTCTTTCATGTGTTTATCATTTGCCTCCCCCTCCTAGTAGGTAAGCTCCATGAGGATAGGAATTTTGATTTTGGGTTCACTGCTGGACTTCCCTGGACTAGATAGAACAGTGCCTGACCTATTAGACACTCAATGCATGTTTGTCAAAACGATTTCACGGATAGTGTGGTGGTTAAAAGCAGGTTTCTAAAGTCAGACAACCCACATAAGAATCCTGTTGGGCCACGTACCAGCCATGTGACCTCCCTCAAGTCGTATAACCTAAACTCTCTATAAAATGAGATTTCCTGTGGCGTAGGGTAGGAGTAAATGAAATAGCATTTATAAGGCACTTCCTCTCCTTTTCCCTCCCATTCCTCTGGGGGCTCCCTTCTTTTCCTCCTCCCCTTGGTTCCCCCTCTTTCGCCCCTTCTCTTCTGCTATTCATACCTCTCCGCACATCCAGCGGAGACTGGACCTTTGAAATTTGGCGGGAATGAACGTCATCATCCAAGAGGACCAGGGCTGCGCACGCGCGAGACACCTACTTTTGCTCGCGCGCTAACTTTGCAGCCTCGACAGCCAATCAGGGTCGGCGTCGGAGCCCGTGTTAGCTGGACTCACCAATCGAATCTGGGAGGCGGGCCGCCGTGGAGGCAGTGGCGAGAGGGGGCGGGGCCAGGGAGAGGGCACGCACAGTTCTCCCGGCAAGGGTCTCTGCGGGCCAATGGGAGAGGCCTGCGGGTGAAGGCGGTGGGGCGTGGCGTTGGCGGCTCCCGCAGCCCAAGGCCGTCCAAAGTCGAGCCAATCAGAGTGAGGAGGTGGGAGGAGACTAGCCAATCAGCGTGCAGAATAGGCGAGGCGAGGGGTTGAGGAGTCTCCCGCGGACGTCGCCGGCTCCCTAGCTTCTGTCAGGGGAGCCGGGCGTGCGGAGGAGGCAGAGGAGGCGGGAAGGTGGCCGTAGTTGAAGGGCCAATTGCTGACTTGCGGGGAGGTGGTCCGAGGGACCGGGCAACCATGGTGATGGCGGCGAAGAAGGGTCCAGGCCCGGGTGGCGGGGTCAGCGGGGGAAAGGCGGAGGCGGAGGCGGCCTCGGAGGTGTGGTGTCGCCGGGTGCGGGAGCTGGGCGGCTGCAGCCAGGCCGGGAACCGCCACTGCTTCGAGTGCGCCCAGCGCGGGGTCACCTACGTGGATATCACCGTGGGCAGCTTCGTCTGCACCACCTGCTCCGGCCTCCTGTGAGTGTACTGGCGGGGGTGGGGGATGGGGCAGGACAGGGAAGGGGCCACGGAGTGTCGGCGGGTGGGGGGGGGGCAGGGGGCTAGGCAGCGGGGATCGGGGCGAGGGGACCGAGCTGAGGTAGGGGTGGTGGCGGAGAGGCCTGGGGAAGCGCCTGATGCGCTCAGAGGGTGGTCTGCTGCAGAGCTGTCACGGGGAAAGGAAATTGGCCTGGGAGACAAGACACGATGGGAGTCGCGTTGCAGGGGATAGGACGGACACCGGAGAAGAAGGGAGAAACTCTCGAAGGGAGGGCAGGCGGACCGAAAGTAGGGAGAGTTGAAGGGAGCCGGGGTGGGGAGGTGGTTAGACATTGAAAGGGCCAGAGAATGACACACACCTTGAAAGGGAACTCTGTTTAGGTGGGGGACAAACAGGAGAGGAGTAGAATAAGCTGGGCTCTAGATGAAGGTGTACTTTTCTTCCTTCTGGCTTGTACCCATCCTGGAGTGTGAGATGGAGAAACCAATTTAAAATAGGTAAGTTAACCCGGGCTAACAGAGTAGAAAGAGTGACAGGTAAGGAGCCATGTTGCGGTGTTCAGGTGCAGGTCCTAATGGTGCAGGGCTGTGGAGTACTACCCAGAGGTAGATTTCTGACACATCTTTAGAGAGCTGGTGGGTTGCCCTGTTAGAGAGAGCTTAACTTTTCCAAAGGTTTGGGGATCTGGATGAGCCATCCTTAAGTGTAATAGTTTACACCTTTAAGCTTCTTGTTGCCATGGCTTGATCCTGGGAGTAGCATTTGGCAGCTCTTTCTAGATTTGGGGGAGTTTTGTATAATCTGCAGTGCTGCACTTGGCACTGGCACTGAATTTGGTCATGCCTGAACTAATTTAGAGCCACAGTTCTAGGCCAGATTTCTGGTTACAGGGTAAGTTTCTTTTTCCTCGTAGGGAATTATTTGGTTAGATGCCTGATTAACATCGGATACCAACCCTGTATCTCTATTTTGTATAAGTTTATCAAGAGATTTATTTGGACTTGCTTAGAATGGTTTTAATACATTGGTATTTGTCTAGTTGGTTGGTGTTGTATTTAACAAAAGGTGCTTTCCTTGTTCTTACACCTTTAGGAGCCAAGAAGGGAGCAGTACTGTTCTTACATGACAGATGGGAGAACAGAAGCAAAGAGAGGTTTACTGATTTATCCAGTGCCATATGGGGGTTGCTGTTTTCAGCATTTGTTATTAGATATTAGTTAGGATCATGGCAGATCAAAAATGAAGATCCAAGTCTCCTAAGATAACAGTGTAGGATTATTTCTCTATTTGATTTTTACCTCCTTTGCCAAACTCCTATGTTCTGATCAATCCCACTTGTGTGTAATGACTTTGGTCTAAGTGAAAGCCATTATGGCTCTTGGGACAACAATTAGAACTCAAACAGGAATGTGTCAAAAAGTAGAGACTTAAATGAAGCAAAAGGATAGACCTGAGACTGGGACAAGTACTCTGAGGAGAGAAAGAGCAAAGTTTAGGACTATTTATAGCAGAAAGAGAAAGAACAGATTTCTGAAGATCCTGTTGTGAAGAGGAAAATCTGGTTATAGAGTCTGGGAGCAGGCAGATAAAACTGATGGTATATTAGAGTCTAGGTCCTAGGAAGAAAATGTTTGGAAACAGTGTTAATTCATTCCCAAGGTTAGCTGTGCAGCACAAAAGATAAAGCATAACTAAATGGGAGAGCTGACACTATTATCATTATTTTATAGATCTTGGTTTAAAGTATCCCATAGATAACATTTCCCTTCTATAATGAATATCCCTGAATCAGGACAGAAGGAGGGTCAAGGGATCTGGCACACATTAAAAACCTGATTTCTTTTGCTAGAACAGTTAACTCCTTAAATATCAGTGCACAGTTTTAGAACTTTATCACTTGTGCACAGTAAACTAAAGGCAGGTTGACATTATAAGGAGAGAAATATCAGAAGAAACTCTAGAAGAAAGCTTTGGTTGCCCTGGCTGTGACTGTCTGCCTGGGTTCTGGTGGTACTTCTCACCATATAGAACTCATTGGAGTAGGGCCACACGTAGGAACTTTATAAAAATATTGCCTGTGCCCTGGGACAGGCAGGTGCTGGCAGGACCTGGCAGGTGGGCCCTAAACAATGTGTGAGGTGTGGGATGCTTACTACTGGCTGCAGAGTGACAAGAGAGCACACACAGTTAAAAAGACACGGAAGGGCATGGCTCCAGGGTGACACTTAGACCAACTAACATCTTAAATCCACATGGTTGATTGACCAAAGATCAGGATTTTTGTGGTACTGGGAAGTGAAAATTGTGGTAGGTCAGGAGGCTGTCCATTCATTCATTCATTCAGTCTGTCAACATGTATTTATCGAGTGCCTGTCAAGCCCCAGATATGGTCTCAGGCACTGGAGATATGGCAGTGCACAAAATTGTACCCATCTTTATGCAGCTTATACCACAGTGGAGGCCATGGACTCTATCTAAATCAATCATTAAATATATAATTGCCGATAATAATAAGTACTGTGAAGTTAAATTAAGCTCAGCATGGGCTGGAGAGTGATAGGAGCTCATGTTGAGGTAGGATGATGAAAAAAGAAAAAATATTATTTGTTTAAAGAACAACAGGGGACTCCTGGGTGGCTCAGGAGTTGAGCAACTGCCTTTGGCTCAGGGCGTGATCCTGGAGTCCCGGAATCGAGTCCCGCATTGGGCTCCCTGCATGGAGCCTGCTTCTCCCTCTGCCTCTCTCTGTGTCTCTCATGAATAAATAAATAAAATCTTCAAAAAAACAAAAAAAAGAACAACAGTATTGAAGGGGATGGGAATTCAAGTCCCACACTTTAGCACCATAGCCAGGGAAAGGAGACAGTGAGACAGGCTTTATCTTGAAAGCCAGCTCTCTATTAAGCATGTATGTTACAAATATGTCCACTTCTTAGGGGAATGGAGTGTTCTGAGGGCAGTGAGCTCAATTTCCAAAGTTCCCAGCTGGCTGCACAGTCTGATGGAGCAAAGTTGACTGTTGCAGCCAAAGTTGAATTTCCCAAGATCTGGAGAAAATTTTTGATTTTAATACTGGTGGGTGGGTATGACTATGGCTTTGTCACTACATGTACAAGCTCATTCTCATTTTCTTTTTTCATGAGAAATATTTTCTCAGCTCTAGCAGAAAACCACAGCGTTGGTGTGAGGGACTGAGAGAGAAGCTGCTAGTTTTGTCTGTTTCTAAATTTATATACATGCTGCCACAATTGTAGGTCCCAAATTTGACCTAGTTTTATTCATTTGGTTTTCGTCCAATACCTAGTTTCCTTAACCTGGATATAGGTCCTTTTCATTTCCCCAAAATATACATTCAGCTGTGTCTTTGGTTGTGTCTGACTCTTCTACTAGAGAAGAAAGCTAGGACAGGGTAAAAATTGCTGCTAAAAAGTGCTTTTTCCAAAGCAGTGGCTTCAAGTTTTTTTCTTGCTCTGGTTTGCCTGGATGCCTCAATGAATAAACCACATTTCTTTAATAAGAAAATAGATTCTAAAAAAAAAAAAGAAAAAGAAAAGAAAAAAGAAAATAGATTCTGAGGCCTATAATGTCATTGACATCAGGGTTGGGTTCAGCAAAGTCTGTGGCATGCTTCCCTAACCTAGATGTTTGAGTTCATTCTTTAATCTATCATCCTTCAGGTCTCAATAATATATAACTTGTCTCCTCTACTTCTGTACAACTTCATTCCCACAGCAGGATTAAGTCACAGGTCAGGTGGACAGAGCTCTGGACTGGGTGCGAGGTGTGCTTGACAGCTCTTTCTTTATGACAAGTTCCTAACCTCCTTGTGCCTTAGTTTCCCCATCTGGCCTTGCTGGTAGTGGTTCCTGGTTGAAGCACTTTTATCTCCATGGAAGAAAAGGCATAGTGTGTTGTTCAATAATTCAGTACTTTTCCATCCGTCTCAGAGAGATAGACATGTCCCTTGCCCCTGTATTAGTCACATCCCTCCATCCTCTCCTGCCTCACCTTTCATCCAAAGAGATGAGAAGGAGAAACAATGTAAAAGGATTGGGAATGAGCCTGAAGAGGAAGGCAGAGGATTCTGTGTGGCTCTACATGAGTGGACAGCAGTTTATCATTGTTGCAGGGATTTTAGATCAGGAGGAAGTTTTGTAAAATTCGTGAAATTGAGCCTGGAGCAGGTAATAGGGGAGCTCTCCTATTAGGGACTGGTAAGAGTCTCTAATAGGGACTCTTTTTGGTGATGTTTGGGTCCAAGATAAGAGCCAACAGTGGTTTAGCTGAACCCTGGTCAGAGGCAGAGAGGACTAGAATCCCAGAAGCAAAGAAACCCCACCTGGGAGGTATGAATTTGAACACTAAATATTCAGAAGTCAGGAATTCCCAAGTCCAAATTCGGCACAAATGAAAGAACTTGGGTGCTGGGTAGAACTGTTTTTTTCCATTGTTGGCCTGACAGAACCTTCTTATCTGAGCAGCTGAGCAAGTTTGAGACTTTCATGAAGCAAGATAGAAGCAAAACCTGGGTTGTGAGGGAGATGACCACAGAAAAACAAAAGGTGTGGTATTTGTAGAAATAGTTGTGTGATCATAAGGGAGGGGAGAGAGAGGCAAGGAGAGAAAATTGGGCGGGCTTTAGGGTCCCTGCAGGTCGCTTTGCTGCCAGTATTTCAGGGCACTTCATAGAAGGATGCAGAGTACTTCAAATGCCGGTCAGGTGCCCCAAGAAACAGAAACTGAAGTCAAAGGCGTCATGACTGGGCTGAGGCTCAAGTCCTAGTAATATACTTGCTTTCAGTTGGAAAAACTTACCCTATTCTGGGCAAATAAATTTATCTCTGCATTCCCCCAGCACCTCCTGTTAGAAATAACAGAATGGATTTGCTGTGATAACCAAAGGGCAGTGTCTCCTTCCAGCTCTCACTTCTTTTGGGGAGAACCTGTGAGTCATGTTGGGGAGACTGGGTACAAGTTGAAGACTTGAGTCTGTTTGTTTCCAGGCCAGTGACTCAGATCTGGCCCCTCGCATGATCCTGCTATGTCCCCAGAGAGACCTAACACTCCTCTAACATTTGATTTCAGCTACTGGGAGGAGAGGGGCTCTTGTTTCTAAATTGCTTCTGTTCAGCCAGCAATGACCTCTCTCTGATTCAGAAACAAAATGCTCTGACTCATAGGCCATGTAACTAGGTCCTCTTCCTGGGCTGCAGAATGTTGCCTTGTAGAGAATTTTCCCTGCCCCCAGACTGTGGCTCTAGTTATACATAATCCAGTCTACAGACATCAAGGTCAGAGCAGTGCTTTTTGTACTGTGCTATGGAAACATCCTGTTCCCTCAGATTCATTTGGCCCAAAGCACCTAAATCACTTATTTTCTCTGCTTTCCCTTCATACTATCTTCCACCCTCCACCCCACCCTCCCAAAATCCTCCAGTCCAAGCTTAACCATAGGAAGTTCTGTTGTTCCAATCATCCCCTCTAGACTGATGAATGGGTCAAATCCCTCCCCCTCCCCCTATAAGGAAGCACCTCCCTGTTTACACTTTGCTAACAGTTCCTGGTTGTCCTTTCAGGAAATGTCAATGACCTTTTTGTGATAGGCTTTAAATCTGTTCTTCTAGTGTAAACAGAATACATTTTACTTTTCCCATGACCAGTTCCTTCCTTCCCCCACTGCTGCATCCTGGTGCCACATTCTCTCTGATCCGGCTTGTGTGTGCCTAAATGGCACCCAACTGTGTTGAGGAGTATCTTTGTCTAGGCTCCTAGGATCATTGTAGGCAAGCATCGGCTGATCAAGGACTAAGTCTACATGAAATGTGATATATGTGGTATATAGTGGTAAACAGCTGTCCTATTGCACCCCCCAGAGTGCCTACCATTATGCCTTGTATTTTGGCAAAGGAAATATTTCTAAGTAAGAGGTGAAGATAAGAACTGGGATCAAAGGAACGGAGAGGTCTGCTTGGCTGGACCTTAGAACATCTGGCATTTTGCGAGGGAAGAGCCTAGAGATTAAGGTGACCAAGAGCTAGGGAAAGAATATAAAAGTCTGTCTGGACTTCAAAACAAAACAAGGCCATTAGTAAGGCTTTAAGAGAGAAAACTGGAATATCTCTGAAATATGATTAGAAGAGTCTTCAGGGCAGATCAAGTTTAAAAGCTATTGTTTGACCTGTAGTTATAAAGCCTTGCTTTTGGATTTCTCTGCTCTAATCTTTCTTTAGGGCATCAGTCCTCTTTGATAATGTCTTTTAAAGGAGTATTTAGAGATCCTTTACTTAAAAGGCTAGCAACAGAATTGCTGAAAATACCTTCAATTGTAGCCTTCGGTGTCCTGTCCTTTGTTAGAATCCCACAATCGGTAATTTATTATCCAAAGGAACTGTTGCTCTTCACTCTTCACTCTATCATGTCACCTGTCCCCCCTCCCTCGCCCCACCGCCTTGGCATACCCTTACACAGACACTAACGTACACTGCCAATTTTCTAGACTCATAGGGATACCTTCATTTTGTGGGTACACCTGTTAGCATAAAATTTCTCTAGGATTTCCATTTGGTAAACTGTGTGATCTCCTCCTTCCCTCTGCTTTCCCGATGGCATCAACCGGGACCCTCTTTTAGAGCTTCTTTCATTTTCACATCTTGATTTGCCCATTTTCAGGGGAGTGAAAGTCTGAAGAGGCCTCATCAGCTGAGACTATCTTTCCTGCATATGCCAATGCTCTTTCACAGCCTGGTCCCAGGGTCTGGTTTATTTGTTGTGGTTTGGCCAGTTTTGTTTTCATCCGATGAATGCAGTTGGTCTGGACCAGAGTAAAACTTAAGGGAAAAGGAAAGGGGAACCTGGCTTAACGCCAAGTTTCCCTTGTTAGAACACTCCAGAGGGCAGTTGAGTGTGGGCAAGAAAGCTTTCTTGTCTACTGTAATCTCTATAGGGCTTCTGTGGGCACAAATAGACTCCCAGAGAGTTAACAGAATACACAGAGCTGGCACAAAAGCATCACTACAGGATATATGTTCCTGACTCATGCCAATCTCGTATCTCATGGTTAACTCTGACTTCCTCCTGCTTCATCGAAAGATCTAGAGCTGAGAAGGTCTGGACTATTTCTTTTCTCAGAGATCTCTTAATAAAAGAGAGGGACCCCTCTCCATCCCTACAATCACACTTTCTGTCTAGACAAAGAGGAGAGGCAGCCAGGTATTAAACCATGGCAAAACAGGAAATGGGATGTGGGCACATCTCTGAGTTCCCAGAAGTAACCCCCCACCCCCACCCCACCCTACCCACCCCTCAGCCTGCAGGAGGAACCCTGCTAGGAGAGAAGGCAGGTTTCCTGCCATGGAACCCAGGCAAGGGAGACAATGCTTCTGGATAGGCAGGCCCTACCTTCTTCTCCAGAATGAGGGGGATCCCAACACACCCCTGACTCTCATTAAAAGCTGCCAAAACAGTCTCACTTCCCTTCTTTCCTTGAATCAGGAAGTAGCTTCGTCAGGGAATTCTACCTGAGTTCTACCTCAATTGATGTGTTGTCTTCTCCTTTCTCCCTCCCCATCCTCCCATAAACAGACCTGCAGTGCTAACCACTAACCACATTGTACTTCTCTTCCTGTTTCTCTCTCACAGGAGAGGCCTGAACCCTCCCCATCGAGTCAAGTCCATCTCCATGACAACTTTCACTGAGCCTGAAGTAGTGTTCCTGCAATCCCGTGGAAATGAGGTAAGCCAGCACCGATGGAATGGTTACTGGCTATAGTTGCCCTGCTGGCCAGGGGAGCTGTGTCTCATGATTATGGAAAAAACCCACAGCTTTCCTTTTTGGTCCAGTTTCTTTTATTTTTTAGTATTGACTATGTCTTATGCATATTTGTATATCCATAGAATCTTCATTATACAAATTATGGTTTGTCTAGGCCTTTGTTAGAGAAAGCAGGGAAAGGAGCAAAATCTCTATAGGGGGTGACTCCTAGGCACTCACAAGGAAGACTGCCCCTTGACATTTAGAGCACCACGTTGATGAGCATTCAGAATTGACTCAGAGTAAGATCTGGAGCCAGCTCTACCAATCGGACCCTCAGAACCCTGGGTATAAGCCCATGCCATGTACTCGAATGTTGGTTAAACCCCTTCCCCAGCTAAATCTGCTGGTGGTGGGAAGACACTGTCCTTGCTGTTAGCAGTCCAGTCCTCCTAGCTTGTGGGTAACTGGCTTACTTAGAGGATACTGACAAGGGAAGGCCTCTGGAGGTGTTCTGGAAGCCACAGCTCTGACAATCATCCCTGAGCCCACCCCCATCCAGATTTCATTCCCCATAATTCTCATGGTCCTCTCTTTTCTTTTACAAGATGTGTCATAATATGTAATTATAAATCAATTTTTTTAATATTTATTTATTTATTTATTCATGAGAGACACAGACTAAGAGAGAGGGGCAGAGACATAGGCAAAGGGAGAAGCAGGCTCCTCGCAGGGAGCCCAATATGGGACTCGATCCTGGATCCCGGGATCAGGACCTGAGCTGAAGGCAGGCCCCCAACCACTGAGCCACCCAGGCGTCCCTTAATTATAAATCTGTTTTTACTTACCTAAGGCACGACCTCCCCATTAGATGGTCAACTCTGTGAAGCCACGGATCGTCTGCTTTGTGGGTATACCCAGACCCTCACATGTGTCCATGCTCATTAATATGTATGGATAAATAAATTGGAAGTAGTATCATTCCCATCTCATGCTTTATGCCTGAACTCCTCTGTTACCTGACTCCATTCCTTTAGGTTTGTAGGAAGATTTGGCTGGGTCTTTTTGATGCTCGGACATCTTTAATACCGGATTCCAGGGATCCTCAGAAGGTGAAGGAATTTCTCCAGGAAAAATATGAGAAGAAGAGATGGTAAGGAGGAGGAAGGATATTGCTACGGAGATGCATGTCCAAAGGGATTCTTTATCTGACAGTCTAGTTTCCAGACTTGAGTTGGTTCTTCTCTCAAAGGCCAGACTTGGGTTGAATATATTCCATCCAGATTCAGTTAGGGCTCAATTCTGACTTCAAAATCATGAAACTACCTAAAGGACAACTTGTCCCCAGTTACTAACTTTGATGCTCCTCTTTTGGGGAGATACTAGGCTGCTTAGAGAGGGGCTAGGCCTGTGGGAGTGTGGATCAGGTTTATAGCTTAGCTGGGCCCATATATGCAAAGAGGCAGCTGGAAGCACATACCCTAGAACTCTGTGCTTTTAACCCATCCCATCATTTCATCCACAATGTATATGTGTTCTATTTTCCTGGTGACAAAAACACTGTTTCTGCTCCCCCTTGCTTTTTCTTTCCCCAGGTGGCTCTTCCTATTGCTTGATCTCAGGGGTGTGTGTATGTTGGGGGTAACTATAGGGTGGAGAAGAGAATTCAGACAACAAGGAGTTTGATGTGGACAAAACAGCATTTTGGAGTCCCTCCTGGGGGTGTCCTCCAGATAAAGAAGATGCTTCCAGAGTAGAGACCACATACATATGCTAGAGTGGAGGGAATTTTATCAGAAGTCACAGGAGCTGTCAGGATAGATTGTGAGCACTTAGAAGAGGAGGTGGCAGAAACTTTCTGTGGTACTGAGAAGGAGGAACTCGCAGAAACGCCTAGAAAATAAAAAGGAAGTTGAAAAATAGGATCACCTGTCCAGCAGCACTACTGACACATTATTACTTAAAACCCAAATGGTTTGATGTCAGAAAGAGAAAGGAGAGAGGAAGAAAAAACAGGCCCACATCTGAGCAAAGAGAACATTACTGCAGAAAAGAATGAGCATCCGGCAGTAAATGGGATACTCAGGATAGTCAGGACTTTGCTGAGTTCCTCAATTTCCTTTAGTTCAAACAAGGGAATCAGTGGGAAAGGGTAAAGGGACTTGGGCTGTCACCTGTGCTTTCAAGTGCCTACACTGAGCATGGCGCATGGTGTTACCCCTCCTTTCAGCCTGGCTATTCTTTCTCAAAGGTATGTCCCCCCAGACCAAGTCAAGGGGCCCGCTTATACCAAAGGCAGTGCCTCCACCCCCATCCAGGGCTCCATCCCAGAAGGAAAGCCCCTGCGGACTCTTCTGGGGGATCCTGTGCCATCTCTCTCAGCTGCTGCCTCCGCTTCTAGCCAGGTAACTCTCAGACCTGCCCTTCAAGGCTAGTTGGGAATTTGGGAGACAGGGATGTCAGTTTTCTAAGTCCAATCCTCTGGACTTAGCAAACAACAGTATTGGAGGTGTGAGTTGGTTCTCAGACCTATGTCTTGGACTCACCTCAGACTCTCCTATCTTTTGGAAGAAAGAACCCAACAGGAAGTGGTATTTAGGAAAGTCAGAGTATCGACTTCAAACCTAACCATTGCTCCAAGGAAACACAGAAGGGGCCAGGATGCTGCCTCAAACCCCTGGAAAAGATGAGGAAGTAACAGTTCTGGGTGTTGGGGGGTGGGCAAAATCTTGGCACCATCCCTGTGTATCTCAGGGTTACCTTCTCTGAGAAGCCCTAAAACATTTGCTTCTGGGAACTGGTACACTGCGAAGACAAAGAAACTAGGTATATGAGGGGCTCAGGCAGCTTCTGCCCAGGAAATCGCTCAGTTGAGGGCAGTTTCTCCCTCTCTTCTCTCTCCACTTGCCTATCTGGGGGCAGCCTAGGGAGCCGTGCAGGGGCCCTGTCATGTCTGGGACCCCAAGTGCTCTATGTCATGCCTTCTCCTCTCAAGTCTATCTGTCAGTCGCAGCCTCGGACGTCCCAACCCCGGAGCTCTCAGCCACCTCCCCACTCTTCCATCAAGAAAGCCAGTACTGACTTGCTGGCCGACATAGGTGGAGACCCCTTTGCTGCTCCCCAGGTGGCACCAGCTTTTGCTGCGTTCCCAGCCTTTGGGGGTAAGTGGGGCTTGGGAGAAGATTCCCACAGTGTATACCCCTGACACAAGGAATTCACGCCCTTGAGGTGACCAGGTCCCCACCCCTGTCCCGTCCTGCAAACATGATGATAATTCTGAAGTATCAAAGTTGGAAGGCCTGGGGTCAAATGAGAGTGGCCAGGATTATATCTACCAGTTTGACCAGAAAACATCACAGTCTGGGACTACCAGCACTTCCTGTTAGAACACTGGAAATCACCTTTTTATTACTTTCTTTTTCTGTTAAAATGGGGGCAGGGGGCTCATCACGTGTTCCATTCCCCCTGCCCTCTTCCCAAAGATCGGCAGCAGCCAACAGAGGGTTGAATAAAATGGTATCTAGTTCCCGTTTTTCTTCTCAAACCCTTCCCCCACCAAAAACGATTTTTTTCCCCACATGATTCAGCCCAAAGTAGGCCCTGACAAAAATGTGAATGCCTCATGGAGTAAGGATAAAAGATGGTGGAGAGGGAGCTTGGAGGCCTCTGAGGTCCCCTTGCCCCCAGTGGTTATTTGGCCCTCTGCCCAGGCCCCTGCCACCTCTCTCTGAACAGGACCCTGTGGAAAGGCAATGTCCCTTTGGCCTTCAGAATTAGTATATATTATAACAATTCTATGAGCATGTTATATATATAGCCTTTATATTCCCTCCACCTGTAGGCCAGACACCTTCCCATGGAGGCTTTGCCAACTTCGATGCCTTTGGCAGTAGCCCCGGCTCTTCTGCATTTGGAAGCATTCCTCCAGCTGGCCAAGGCCCCTTCCAGGCCCAGCCAACAGCCACAGGTAAATTCTGCCCTGCTCTATTCTAGTCCCCTCCTCTCTTCTGACTATGTTCAGTTTTCCACATCCATACATCGCCCTTCATTCACATCTGCACCAACCTCGAGATCTGGGCAAAGGAGACAGGGGAGAACGAGAAGCAGCCCTGGGAAAGGAAGAGTGGCTCCACTGCTCTATTTTGTCCTGTAGAGAAAACAGCTCAGTTGCAGTAGCAGTTGTTCAGGGTGTGCATAGAAGATTTCTGACCGGGAAGTTTGGGGGATCCCAGTCCTCGAAAAATCAAAAGCGGACATGACCTTTCCTCTAGAGTGCTCTGATGGTCTGCGATGTATGCTGCCCAAAGGGCAAGCACTGGGTCAAAGTCCAAGATAGTCTCCAGAAGTCCTCACTCACCCCTGTTAGAACAGAAGCATGTATCTTCAGTGTTGTGTTCAAAGAGACCCCCACACACAAAAAAAGAAAGAGACCCTAAAGGCCACTGTCATTAAACATTTGGTTCCTCCCTGAGTCCCCAGACATCAAGTCTTCATAGCCTTGGGGCTGGCCCTCGGCCTTTGCATGTCCTGGACACACAGGAGGGCAGCCAGAGTGCCATAAAGACCTGATGTCTGGAGAAAGCTAGTGACTTACGCTCTCTCTTTCTCCCCTCCCCCACCCACCCACCCTTCCTCTTCTCTACCCTCACTGCCAGCCAGTCGGATGCTAACTGGAAGTTACAGCTTTGGTGAGTTATTCTTCCCACCTCATAGCCCACCCAAGGCGGAAACCTCTCAGGTCCTCTGAGCTGAGAGCTTTGAGGTCTGGAAGGAACCCTTCAAATGTAGCCATCGTACAAATGAAGCAGTTCAGCGGTTCCCCTGTCATGCAGCCCACAGAGTGCAGAGCTCGGCCCAGAGCCCAGACTCCCCGACTCTCACTCTGCCCACAGCCTTCCCGCTGTGCCACCTCAAATTGTCTGTTCGCTTTTGTTTTTATTTTATTTTCATTTTTTTGAATGGGACAAGGAGGGACATTTCATATTGATGAAAGTTAAAATTCACAAAGAAGTTCTCACATTGCCAACTTAAAGTACCTGACAGGGTGGCCTTGAAAGTCATAAAGCAAAAACTTAGACACAATGAAAATCTAACACAGAGTGACTGAGAGGGGGATGATAGTAGACTCATGAGATTAATAATAGATAGAGTAGATAGACAAATAAGGAAGAAAGTAGGCCTTTTGAGTAACACTTGAACAAGGTTGACCTAATACATATAAGCAGAACTTTGTAATCAAAAGACAGAATTTTCTTTTTATTTCTTTTTTTAAGATTTTGTTTATTTATTCATGAGAGAGGCAGAGACATAGGCAGAGGGAGGAGCAGGTTCCCTGCGGGGGAAGCCTGATGCGGGACTCGACCCCAGGATCCCGGAATCACGCCCCGAGCCGAAGGCACATGCTCAACCACTGAGCCACCCAGGCATCCCAAAAGATAGAATTTTCAAACACAGAACCCTTTTACAATTTGACCACAGACTAGGAGACATCACATCAATTTCTAACAAATAGAAGTTGTCTAGGTCACATTCTATAAAATAAAAGGTATCCTGAAAGATGTCCCATAACAATGTTTCATTGTCCTTGAAGGCATGAAACAGAAAAGATCATTACAATGTGGAAAACTGACAAAAAGCTAATAGCCATCATGTGTTTTTATCTTTTTTTTTTTTAAGATTTTATTTATTTATTCATGAGAGACACAGAGAGAGGCAGAGACACAGGCAGAGGGAGAAGCAGGCTCCATGCAGGGAGCCTGATGTGGGACTTGACTCTAGGATCACCCCCTGGGCCAAAGGCAGGCACTAAACCACTGAGCCACCCAGGGATCCCCCCATCATGTGTTTTTAAAACTCCCATAAGTAAAAAAGAATAGGATAACAGGGAAGGAATACAAGCAGCAAATACCCAGAAAAAAATCATGAAAATGTTCTCAACTTGACTAATCAGAGAAAATGCAAATTAGGGTAAGATAATAATTTCACAAGTTATATTCAAAGATTTAAAGATTAGTAATGGCCAGTATGCAGGGAAATTGGCCCTTTTGCATGTTACCAGTAAGAATGTAAGCTGGCACAGAAATATTCAGTGTAGCAGGAAGAAAGTGCTCTTGGGAGAGAGAAAGCCGCCTATACAAGGTGGTTATAAATTGGCCCTGTCAGAGATGCATGCCTGTCGCAATCCCTTGTCCGAAAGGCCAACCTTTGAAGAAGAGAAGGAAACTGTCAGTCCCGGAGCCCTCCCCGGCTGAACCTGAGGTGAACTTCTGTCCAGTGTCTAGTCATCTCAAAACACAGCTGGTCTGCAGCCAGCCAGAACCTATCAGCCCTTGTGAGGCTCCTGCTATTGCTAGGAGCATCCCCATATTATCCCCATGAGGAAGGAAAGATCTCCATTTTGTAGTTGACAGAACTGGCTCAACTTGGCCAGTGACTTGGCCAAACCCCAATGGCTGATGAGTGGCAGATCCTGTTCACTTCCCACTGCACCGTGATCACCAGGGTGGTTCTCTGAGTGTGACATAAAGAACTACTGGGTATAAAGTAGGGAGGATTGGGTGAGAGGTGGGTGTCTTTTCTGACAAGCCTAGTTGTATTTTTATATTTCTGAGGGGGAGTCTGGAGAGGGGAAGTTTCTAAAACTGCAGTTTCCCCTGAAACTGCTAGAAGGCCTGTATGCCAATCCAGCCACAGGGAGTGAGGCCCTGGAAGTACAGAAGAAGCAAACAGGAGCACAGGTATACCTAGCTTCCCAGAATGGGCTGACAAAGTACCCTTTGTGGACCCTACCAGAGTGAGGGCGGGCTCTGCCCTCTAGTGTCCGTCAGGAGACACAGCCCAATAGGGCACAGCCCAGTGGGGCAAGCACCTTCTCTCACCTGGGAGCTCCCTGACAGGCCTAGAGCAGTACTGAGGCTTCTGACCTAAGTGATTGTTCTGGAGTTTTTAGAAAAAAGCCCCAACGCCTAGGTGGCTCAGTTGGTTAAGCGTCTGCCTTTGGCTCAGGTCATAATCCCAGGATTCTGGGATCCAGCCCCCCCACCCCAACCCCTCCCCTCTTGCCTTAACAGGGAGCCTGCTTCTCCCTCTCCCTCTGCCTGCCGCTCCCTCTCCTTGTGTTCTCTCTCTCTCTCTGCCAAATAAATAAATAAAATCCTTTAAAAAGAAAAGAAAAAAAAGCCCCTAACTTAACTGAGGAGAAACCAGGCTGAACTTTGAGGGGGCCAGGGAGCAATACGGATTTGAGAACCAGCCTGGCTTTGCCATTCCTCCCTTGCCTAGTGTCTTTATCTTTCCCTGGCCCTTCCTCTCACCTCTGGGAGGCAAAAGAGTCTTCCCTTGTGAAGGTTACCTGTTGATTCTTCCCACTCTCTACAGGCTTTTTTCCATCAGCTTGCTTATCTGAGTCTCACCTCTACTCTCCACCTCTGCCATCACATCCCTCTCTTCCCACAAACAGACTTGAGGTTACCTGGCCTCTGGGAAGAGGAGCCTGTGGCCTTCACTGACTCTTTTTTTTTTAACACTCTTGGTGGCATAATAGACATACCATTCTGCACCTTGATTTATGTTTTAACTGAACAGTACTGCTATAGATTTTATTATCAGTACATGAAGAGCTTCCTCATTGTATTGTTTTTTTTATGGCCGCACAATAGCCCTGCTTATGTGTATATCGTAATTTATTTAATCCATCCTATGTTGATGAATATGTAGAATGAATGATGAATATTTAGTCTTCTACTCTCAAACAGTTGAGAATGATGAATATTTAGTCTTCTACTCACAAACACAAAGCTGCTGTTTGTGTCATGTTGGGCACATTTGCAACTTCTATATGTGAGAAAACTCCTGGTAGTGGAATTAGTCTAGAAGGGGACACAGTTGACACAAAATAAAAATATGTCACTACAAAGATGTCAGGTGCCCTGAGGGCAAAGAACAGGGCTGTTATGAGAGGAAAACCAGGCTCTCATTCAGACAGAGGTTGGGGAAGGCACATCTGGAGACATGGTTCTGTTGAACCCGAAGGGTGGGGAGGCCTACAGGTGGGGCCTCTTGTTCAAGGCTGAGGTGGAACACGCTGAAAGACTGGAGCTGAGAGTCTAGGAGAGCCTCTTGTTCACTTGCATTTACTATCTGAGCTAGCCATCACATTTCCTTTGAAACCTCATCTTATTCCTCTGACCGCGGAAATGGTCTCTTAAATCATAGGCTTTGGTGATCCCTCACATTTGTGTACTTTTCAGATTCCAGAATACTTCCTGAGAATACTTACCAGGGTTCGTGGGGGCTGTCTTTATGGCACTTTGTGCCACCATAGATAGGTGTGTGCCTACACCATAGGAATGTACCACAGAGGACAAAAATGAGTTCAGGAGAATAAGATAGTTTGCTCAGGTCACAGCAGTAGCAGGGAGTAGGGCCCCAACTAGAGTTCAGTTCCTCACACTCTACTTCTCACATAGTCACGCAGCAAACAATTCCTGAGCACTGTCATGTGGCAGACACCAGGCAAAGTGCGTTTTCCTTCAGTATACATCTCCCAACACCCATAAAAATCAAGTCTTTCCCATATGTAGCCTCATTTTACCCTCAGAGCAGCCCAGAGGCCCAGAGTGCTTGACAGGATTCCCACCATACAGATGACACTGAGACACACCGATAAAGAGGCTTTCTCCAAAGGACAGGAATTTCCTGGGCTTGCTTCTCAGGCTGTTTTGTAAGCCCCACATGTGAGCTTCCCCTAGGTGTTTTTTTTTTTTTAGATGTGATGACCAGAGAGGTCAGAGGAACCCTGATCTAAGCCCCTGGCCTTAGGATGGCTCTGGTAGGAGTGGGAGCCAAGCTCTCAGCTGGAGATCTCCACTCAGTGCTCCAGCAGGGGCTCTGCCTTCCATGAGAGGCTCCCGAGTGTCTGGGCCTTTCTGCCCTTCGCAGCTCCTCACCCACTCCCACACCCCCCATCCCCTCTACCTGTCCCTTGCTGTGATGTCTCCATACATGGAAATGCTGGTTTGAGGAAAACACAGGTGGTTCCAGGTCTTGAAGAAAAAATGAGAACTGAGTCAAACTGGACCAGGAGGGACAATGAATGACCTGACCCAGGGGAAGGCAGCTTTCTCTCAGCAGTGGTGGCTTTGAGCACTAGGGAGACTGAGAAAGGCTAAACTGCCTAGAATTCTTGGCTGGAGTCAAGGCTCTCTGAAGTGGATGATTCAGGGGGAAATAAGCTCAGAGAACCCAGTGGGGGCCACTCATGCCATCATTCTGCTACTTCTCCCCTGCTCCCCCCACCTCCATCTCTTCTGCACCTTCCCTCCTGCCTCACCCCTGCACTCCCCGTTCTGTTTCCTGTCATTGCCCAGGGAGCAGCCAGGTGACTCCATTTGGTGCCTCTCCTCTTGCACCCACCAGTCAGCCCAACAGCCTTCCAGACATGGGCAGCCTCCTGGGGCCCGGAGTATCAGCTGGAGGTATCCCCAGCAGGTAGGTCAAGACATCTGCTCTGGGGCAGCAGGCTTTTCCCAGCCTGCTCAGTTGCTCCCATCGTCGTCAAGCAGAACAGGGTTTGCCATCCCCTGGTCCCTTGATCCTGGGTGCCCTGCACACTGACTTCTCTTTCCATGTCACAGCGTCTTTGGGGTGGCTGGCCAGGTCCCTGCACTCCAGTCGGCCCCAGCTGGTGGTGGTGGTGGCAGCACAGGGCTTGCCTTTGGAGGTGAGTCTTGCCTGTGGAGACCCTGGGAGGGGATCTGAGGCCAAGAGGAAACGGGCTTCCATAGAGAGGGAAGTAGAGAAAGAGCACCCCAAGACTGTGAGGAATGCTATCAGCCCAATATTAACTACATGAGTAAAGAGTAACCGTCTCTTTCTCCCGCCTCTACCCTGTTCCACCCTGAGCAGCCTTCACCAACCCTTTCACAGTACCTGCTACTCACCCCCAGCTGCCTTCCACCAACCCGTTCCAGCCCAATGGCCTGGCCACAGGTAAGCCTCCAGACTCTGCCCAGAGTGCAAATTTCCTCTCTCCCTCCTTCTCTCTTTCCCTTCTCTCTGTTTCTCTGTCTCTCTCTGTCCTTCTGTCTCTGGCTCTCCCTGTCTATCTCTCTCGCACACACACACCCCTCTGTCAGGAGGAGTGGCAGACAGCCTCAGCTGGCAGCTGTGGTCTTCCTGAAACGAATCCCCCTCTCACCCTTCACCAGGCCAGACCGCGTTTCACTTACAGGCCACCTAGTGGGCAAAGAGTAGAAGCACCCAAGTCCCAGGATCAGAATTTAAGAATTACAAAAAAACAAGCTGCTACTTACCCGAGCCGGTTCTGCAGGTTTAATGGCTGATGTGGCAGTGACTCTCCCTCTTTGCCCCTCAGCCGTATCCCCCCAGCACCCAGCCTCTCTCCCTTCTGTGTCCCACTTACAGCCTTGCCCTTGGTCCCTGCTTTCATCTGCCAGAGTGTTATGATCTCCTCAGTCCTTATCCCACTGCAGCCTCAGCTCTTCTCTCTTCAAAGGCACTCTTACCCCACCCCACCCCCACCTTTTTGTTGTTGTTCTTGAAAACCTTGAGACCAGGAAGAGAGATTGATAGCAGCTTGCATGCTGACCTGACGGTGTGGCAAACACTGCTGAGGGCTTTACACCCAGGATTTGCTTTTCCCAGCAGTCCTAGGAAAGGGGATGGTCCCACTTTTAGAGATGAGACCACTGAGGCACATAGAGGGCTAGTACTTTGCCTTCATTGATGCAGTTTAACAGGTAGCTGGCAGCTGACCCCAGTTCTGGGCCACACCCATGCTCGGCACTGCTGTGCCCTCTGTCTGTGCTACAAGCCACCATGGGCAGGAAGAGGGCAGGTTTACTAGGTTGCAAAAAAGCTGAAGACTTCCAATGGCTCACTTAGGGTACTTTTACTGGGTACCTCTGGTTAGGGAAACACTCTATCCCGTGTCCCCATCTTGGACAGATCTAGGAAGAACTGTTCTCCAGCCTGCCTTCCAGAGCTTCTCCTGACCTTCATGTGCTCATTCCACAGGGTCCAGCTTTGGGATGAGCAGTACAGGGCCTGGCTTCCCCCAGACAGTGCCTCCCACCAGGGCCTTTGTCAGCACCTTCCCACCGCCAGTGTTCCCCCCACAGACCTCGATGACTCAGCAGCAGAATGGTAAGGGATTCAGACCACACCCTCCTTTCTTACCCCATTCCTCACCCACCCGAAGGGACTGCAGGAATTGAGGCTGGGTATGAATATTAGGACTGTTAGGATATCAGATATCTGAAATAGTTCCCTTTTGGACCAGTAGGGGGCACCAGAGAAGCCACAGACCTGCCAGTGTTCTCTGACTCTGCTCCAGACCCTTATTGTATGTAGAAAGGCCCACTCTTGCTGCCACTGTAGGATGCAGGGAGGCCCAGCAAAGCTGGCCAGCACCAGCTTGAGGGGAAGGGCTTACACTGTCAGCTGAGTTTTTGCTCTTGCTTCCCAGGCTCTTCCTTCAGCGACCTAGGATCAGCCAAGCTGGGTCAGAGGCAACTGAGCCAGCCAGCTGGGACCTCTACCAACCCCTTCATGGCAAGTGCCAGTATGGCCTTGGTGTGGGGGATGGCCTGTCTCTGGGGGTCGGGGGCAGAATCCTTGAAAGAGAATGGGGCAATGTGGGGTGGAAACCCTGCCTTCGCCGTGCAACGGTGAGTGGGTTAGTCAGTGGGTCCTGCTGTCTCCCACATTCCCCTGCCCCCCACTTGCCTCAGCTCACCAACTTTCCCAGAATCCTCAGGCTCAGCAGTTCTGGGGGAGAAAAGAATCCTGGCCTGCAGCTTTTCTCCCCTAATCCCCTAATTGGTGACTGTTGTTTCTTTTCAGACTGGATCCTCATCAAGCCCGTTTGCCTCCAGACCTCCAACCACCAACCCATTCTTGTAGCATTGTGTCCCTGGGGGGCCTCTTCCCCACCCTCTGGGGCCCCTCTACTCCCAGGAGCTCTGGTGACCATTTGCCTGTGGCATTTCTGTGGGTCTGAGACCAGAATGGGCCTTGTTTTGCAGGGAAGGGGTCTTGGGGATGGCGGAGGTGCTAATGCTTTGCTTGGGGCTTGCAGATAAAAGGGCAGCTTCCCGGTCAGCTGCCCTCAAGGCTTCCTCCCATCCCCACTCCAGCTCCCACCCAGGAGGAGGCCTAAGAGGAAAGCAGGCAGGGACTGGCCAGGAGGAGTATTGGTATTTGATTTCTCAAATTCTTAATTATGATGACAATAATCCTCCTCTCCTGCCTTCAGCATACATAGTGGTTCCTTCACCTCCAACCCTGTGGACAGAGGAAGCTGTGGGTGCAGACGGACCAGCATTCTCCTGTGGGAGCAAGCCTCCCGCCTCCCCAGCTTTCCCATGCTGGTCTCCTTGTGGACAGAAGCACGGTGGGCAGAGTAGGGTCAAAGTGGAGATGAGGTGTGGTGTTGACCTTGGACAGTGATCAGACAGGTCGAGAAGGCTTTGGTCGGGGGCAGGGGGGCATAGGATGCCCTTGATGCCCTGGCTTGGGCCAGCACACCCTTCTATCCCCATCCCCACCATGCCAGAAGGCCCTCCATGGTTTTGCTTCTCCAGCTCCCTCCCTCATCCTGGATACTCAGGATGAATAATAGTTTTACCTATATACTTAGACATGCCCAACTCCTGTCAAGCACTTTAGTTTGCTGTGGTGTCATGTTTGGATACCAGTGTTTTATATTTATACATAGAGAATTTTCTAATATAGCCTATTATATATACACACACACATGCACACACATGCCACAATTCTCCTGCTCCCAGACAGCTCTTTTACATGGGGAATGGAATGGATCCCCATCTGTGCCTCAACCAGCAAAGCCGGAGCTCCAGAAGGTGGTGGGGAGGGTGTTCACAAGTCCTGACCACTCCAGAGCCTGGGCTTTTCCAGGGAAAGGCTTTGTGCAATTGGCTGGGTTTTTTCCTATCTTTTTCCCATGTGCCTCCCCCACCCCCAAAATCTCTTCACCAAAGCTGTTGCAGGCAATGTTGGAAAAGAACTGCATTTGGAAGAAAAAGGAAATGGCTCACATGGTCTCACTTTGAGTTAGTTTGAGGGGCCCCAGTGTGCCTAGTAGGTCAGTGAAGATGATGATGCTGTTGGCTCAGGACAGGAATTCCTTGCTGGACATGGCCAGGCCCCATCAGAGCTGGAATCCTGGTTAGCAATGGGACGGAGTGCAGTGGGAGGTGGCTGCAGTGAGGGGGTGACTCCCACGGGGCAGGGTGGTGCTGGAGGATGGAGATGACGATGGTGGGACCTGAGTACAGGAGTAGACCACTCCCAGGCC
Source organism: Canis lupus dingo (assembly GCF_003254725.2). NCBI lineage: Eukaryota > Metazoa > Chordata > Mammalia > Carnivora > Canidae > Canis > Canis lupus. Next base: position 8,893,004 of record NC_064248.1, on the reverse strand, counting down.
GGTGCATCCTCGGCCCCTCCCCAGACTGTTCGCCTGAGGATGTTGTGTCAACAGCCATAGCATCTGGGCTGTTTGTATGGTGACAAGGCAGCCAGCGTGGGTTAAACACCTCACATGGCAGAGGAGAGGCCCAGCCTTCAGCCTTGCTGTCAAGGGATGTTCTTCCCTTTCCTGCATTGTGCAGGGACTCTGGCCCTTCAGCTGTTCATTCTTGGGATTCTCTGGGTCTTTCCACCCAATGACCTTTAGCAGCAGAACAGCAAGGAGAGGTGGGGACTGTGTTATCACTTTATTTACTTTGAGGACTTCTCTGGAAATATTTCTCTCTGCTGCTATTTGCCCATCCAGGCGTAGCCTCTGCACCTTTGCAAGGCTCAGAACCCATCCTGTCTCGGGTCTGTGTTCCTACTCTCCCAGCCCCTACCCTCCTTCCATCGCCTGGTGGATCATGGATTTCCCAGCATAGACCACCATCCCTGGCTTTTTCATGTTCTGTCCCCTTCTCCCAGTATTTTTCTCTGTCACTCTTGATTACTTCTCTGTCCCGGGCCCTGTTTCTGTTTCCCATTTTCTCTGCTTAGAGCCAGGAAGGGGAGGAAGCAGGTCTCTTTCGTAGGAGGAGGAGCCTTATCTGATTTTTCCCCAGCCACCCCCAACTCCCTTTCCTGACCAAAAGCACTGAGGTCTGGAGGTGAAGTTGAGAGGGCCCTTGCTGCGAGTTTCAGTTACACTCCTGCTGTTTCCCAGCGACCTCCTTAGGGCTTGGTGCCCAGGCCCTCCCTGCAGTCCCCCTCCCTGTGCCCCGGGCACTCTGTCCAACATGGACTCCAGCCAGCTCACTGGCCAGGGCAGGATGACCAATCAGAGGAGTTACACTGGGTTAGCCTCCATCCCCAGGACAGAAATCCCGAGTTCCCTGGGCACAGGCCAAGACAAGGACCGCAGCTGCCGCCCCTGGCATGGAGCAGCCACAGCGCCGCCTCCATGGGGCCTCTTGTATCCAGGCGAGCTGCAGAGAATGGAAAAATCCCTGGCCTGCTAGAAAATGTCTAAGTGACTGGGCTGTGTTCCTCCTACCTCACCCCCAGGATGTCCCTGCACGGCCCTATCTGGTGGTTACGCATCAGATCCCCACAGCAGGCAAACCATGGAGCCACCGCCACGCTGTGGAGCTCGCCCAGGCTCCCACTGGGCTCTGACCAAGTGGCCAATGCTGTGACCGAGCTCTACAGACAGTCTTCTGACTTGGCCCCCAGCCCTCAGCAGGTCACCTGCCCCTGTGGCCCAGCACGCAGGAGCCAGTCCCCAGGACTGCCAGGAAGAGCTCCATTCCCTGTATCCGGGAGTCTAGGAGCCCTGGTGGCGGAAGGAGATGGCAGCTGCCCCTGCACACACACACACACACCCCCCCCCCCCCCCCGCAGTGAGGAGAACTCCAGCTAGGGAAGGGAGGGCGACAGCCACAGCCCAGCCTTAGTGCCCACAGTATCCTCCCTGTAGCCTCCTGCCACTGACAGGATTCAGTGACAAGATTCTCCTGGGCTTGGGAATGTGGAGCTCCATGGCCCAGCTACCCCGCACCCGGCAGAGGGAGGCACAGGTAGACCCTCCAGAGTGGGGAGGTGTTCTCACCCAGCAGAGCTGGGGTTCTGCACCGAGCAACTGCAGTTTCCAGGGCAACAGGCTAAAACAAATCTTGTCTGAGCAGGGCCAAGGGCAGTGCTGTTGCTCGGGCAGCTGATTAGGCCAGTTGTTTGGCTCCAGGCTTTTCCTGGTACCCAGCATGCTAAAGCACCTGGTACTGACTGCCCAGAACCCAGGTTCTCCCCGCCGCTGCTTCCTGCTTCACCGTACCCAGCACTTATGCGCTCAGCGACACAAGGGGGCCTAGAGCTGGACTCTGTGATGCAGCCGTGATTTTACCAAGGACTGGGGGCTGCACAGTGGCCCAGCTGATGGGGAGTGAGAAAGAGGAGGAATGAAGAGGCCCTCCTGTGGATAGCTTCAAATCCAGCCTGGAGAGGAAGGCTCCAGACCAGGAACACAGCAGGTGGGAGGCCCTGTGGATGCTCCCATGTTCCTCCAAGCAGCACCATACCTGGGCAAGGGGTTGGGCCTGCAGATCTCTTTTGTATCCTTGCTACTTTGCATAAGGTAGGTCTGTCAAGACCACACTGGAGGCAGCGGCCTTGAATGTACTTCTGTTTTGGTGGCCACTGATGGATCCATCACATACCTGCCTCTCCCTAGCCAATACCCACCAACAGCGGTGGTGCCGCTGGCCCCAGTGCACACATGAACGCAAGCCAGCACCTCCCCTGCATCTTGGGGAACTATGGCCGACCCAGATGCACCTGAGGAACCCCCTGCCTGCTAGCCAGACTCCCATACTCACCATGCTGGTTGGTTCTATGCATCTCACTCTCAACATGACCCTTGAAAAGATGTTTGAGGATCCTAGCTTCCATGCACACTGCACCACTGGTTTCTCCAGTATTCCAGAAGAGTCCCTTCCTCACAGGTCTGGGAAATGGAGAAGCATGGGCAGGAATCCCTGCCCTCCCAGCTCAGGCTGTCATGGCTTTTGGACTAGTCTGAGACAGGCAATGGCCTCTCTTGGCTTCAGTACTCTTGTTATATATCCTCCTCCCCATACACCATCTTTAACAGGGGCTTCGGTTGTCCACTATCCCTCCTCAAACCTTGACTCTTCCCACCCTTTATCTAACTGGTCACAAGAGTGATAGCACAAGGTCCTCTAAAGGCTCCAACCCATGTGTCAACTCCTGGTGTGTCTTGCAGAGTGTGGTGACCAGCACCATCACCCTAGCAGAAGTCTGTGGTCCTTGAAAGGATTAGAAGTAGGGTGTGAAATGTCTGAATCCCAAACTCATCTCAAACGTCTTAGGATGTAAGAAGCAAGGGTTACCTCCACCAGGAAGTGCACACCTCTAATCAGAGTCTTCAGCTGGCCCATGTGGCATCTTTGACAGTGGTGATGAGAAGGGACTGAAGGTAGCAAGGGAGGAGTGCCCCTGAGGGATGATTTCTTTCACAGGTTCTCTTTCAGTGGCCCCTTGACTGGAATTCTGGTGGCATGGTCCAGGGACAGGGACCAATGGGAAAATGAACTTATCTGAAGACACCTCCTGTCACCCTAAACCAGAGAGAATCTGTTGAACCTCGAGCTCTGAAATCAGCACAGCCCAATGTTTGGTGGCTCTCGCAACTATTTTGACTTGGGAAGGAAGAGTATAGAACCATTCCCGGGGGGGGAAGGGGGGACACAGGTGCCAGACGCCCGCAGCCTGAGCTGGAAGAGCTGGGAGTGGCGGCAGCACGAGGCGTGGCTGCAGCTGTAAGCGCCTTCCCCTAATCGCCAGGTCTGCGGACCCTGCGCCGCCAGCGCCGTCGTCTCCCGACGCAGTTCCACTCACTTTGGCCTCAGCCGCTTACTTAGCGGTCAGCTCAGATCCGTGAAGACGCCCACACGCTCCCGGCTCCTGCCACCAGCCCGAGGGGGGTGGGGTGGGCAGGAGGCCGCCTCTCCCAGACTTCCCCAACCAGACTTCGCGCCCACGGCCTGGCGTCCAGCGCCCGGGCGCGCGCGGGTTAACCTCACGGGGGTGGGGACTCCGGAGCTGCCGGCAGAGGGAGGGAGGGGGCAGGAGGCAGGGTCGAGCCTCGGAGGAGGCCGCTGGAGCCCCGCGTGGCGCAGGCCACCGGACAGCCAGTGGGGCACACGCTGCGTGCAACGAGGGGCCACCGCAGACCCTGTGCCCCAAACCTCAAGTCCGGTGCAAGACGCTGGGCATCAAGACGGGTGACAACCTGTGAGGACGCTGCCCCCGTCTCCAGAGACCGCCACCGCCACCCCGCCTCTGCTGAGTCTCGGCCCCTACTCCGGCCACTCTATTGCCTTTGGCCTGGCATGAAGCCCGGAGATGGCGGCCCCACGGCAGCCCCGGACTCCGAGCCGGCAGACGTGCCCCTGCTTCTGCCACGCCCCGGGCTTGTCCCGCTGCCGCGCGGCTCTGCGGCCCCCTGCGGAAGCAGAAGTCTCAGCGCTGCCGCTTCTGCGTGCTCCGCGCGGACCGCCGCGCCTCCAGGGCTACGGGAGCGAGAAGTTCCGCGGGAACCTGGCGGGCGCGTGCACCACCAGCCAGCGCGTGGACGCGCGCCAGGGCACCGGATCGTCCTGCACCCGCGCGACCGCAGCCTGGGCGTGGGGCGGCCTGCGAGGCGGAGCAGCAGGCGCACAGCGCCCTGCTCCTGGCCGGCGCCTCCGCCCCGCCGGTGAGGCCCGAGCCCAGGGCGGGCGGAGCCGGGGCTGAGGGCCAGGGGCCCGGACGGCGCCGGTGTTTATTGTGGGTTGTCCCTCCCCATAAGTCACCGAAATCAAGTCCAAACATGAAGCGTGTTCACGTCTTTAGTTCTCAGGACACAGTGACTCCAAGGCCCACACCCCACCCCCGGCCCAGGAGCCCCCTGTGACCGGCGCCCCGCCTCTCCGGGTGTCAGCTTCCACGAGGACCCCGGCGCCTGGATCCTTGCTCCCCTTCAGGACGTCTGGCCCGTGACGCTGCGACCCAAGGGACCGGGGCGGACACGAGGCCTGGGCAGCGGCGGCTACGGCCTTGCTGCGGAAGCCCAAGGGCAGAGGCTCTGGGGACACTCAGGCTTCGCTGCCACCGGCCCTTCGCCTGTCCCCGTTCAGCGTGCGCCGCTGCGGCCAAGCAGACTCTCTTCTTCCTGGAGCTCGGCCGCTCGGTGCCCGCAGGTCCCGGGGAGCTGTGGCTACAGGCGCCCGACGCCGCCGTGGGGGCCCAAAGCCTTCATGAGACTGTACTGGCCGCCATGAGGTGCCTCGGGGATGGCGGTGCGGGTGGCAGGGCTGAGCCACTGCCCAGGGATCCGCCGACCAGCGCCTGCACACCCGGCGTCTCCCAACCTCATGCGACCCTGGCCTCGGCAGCCCAGTCAAGCAGCCTGAGCCATCGCGGGGGCCTGCGTGAGAAGGGCGGGAAAGCAGCCCCGCACCCGAGGACCTGGAACGCGGCCTCACCCCGAGGACCTGGAACGCGGCCGGGAGCGATTATGAACCCATGGGGGGTGGCCAAACTAGGGGCTACATGGTGACTGCGCCCCCAGGCCTTACGGCTGCTCCCCACAAGCCACTCCAGAGTTGCAGGGGCACTGAATTCATGCCCATGAGCCGCTTTCCGCCAGGGCCTTTGTCCCGGAGTGCCCTGCCCCGTTTCTATTAGCCCAGGGCCGGGGGAGCTGGGACCTTTGTTCCAAGGCCCCTGTCGCAGGGTCGGGAACATTAGGGACTGGGAGGGGTTCATCCCCACCCTGCAGCTGCCCTCAGAGCTCATAGGGGAGGGAATACATGTGCATCAATTAGGTGGCCCCAGACTACTTAGAATGGGCACTGCCATACCAGACCCCCCAACGGCCGCCTCGACTATGTCGACCTGGACCTGGTCCCTCCACTGGAGGCTCGAGGCGACGCCCCTGGGTCTGGCACACAACACTGGCACTGCTATGCGCGCATCGGCTTCCCTGAACCTCAGAGAGGCTCCCGTAAGGAGACAGGCAGCCGCGCCCTGTCTAGCTAGGAATGGATGGGGAGGGGAGAGAAAGCAGGCCAAATTTAGGAATACTTTCCTGCCTGCTCCCCTCAACTCCCCCACTGGATCCCAAAATAGAGGGGCTCTCAGGCCCCCTAGCACCTACAACTTACAGAAGCTTTGAGCTGCCCCTTAGGGCCTGCTGCCCCCTCCACCCCTTCCAGATGTGGTATAGGAAATCCTCAGGAAAAGGCTCCCCAAGAGTTGGGATTCTTTTAAGGGAGAAAATTCTAGAACCGCCCCCCCTTCCCACCCACAAACCCCTACGAACTCCAGGCTTTCTCAGCCAAAGCCCCAATCCTTTCTTTCCTGGCAGCCTTCCTGCAGCATCATTCCAGATCTCAGGTCAGCTTTGGCTCTCCCCACTTTGCCTCCAATGACTTCCACATGGACTTGCTCCTCCCCACCCCACACCTGCAGGGCCTGCCTTCTGTCTCCTCCCAGCCAAAGAACCAATCCCCCACACCAGGACTGAGTTCCTAGGGCCCTAGAGCAAGAGGTACCAGGTATCTTACCTCTACTGCTTCTCTAAAGTGCTATGCCACTCCCTTACTCCCTCATTTCCCTCTTCCAGTGCCAGCCACGTGTTCACACAATCCTCCCTTCTCTGGAGCCTGGTGGAGCTGATGCACCTCTTGCTTCCATATACTTATCTTCCGTAATACTGTACTGTGGACCCCCAGAGCCCATGCCCTATTAAAGTGGCCCTGCTTGGTCAGCCTGGAAAGGTCTTAGGTCCATGGATTCCCCTGCCCCACTGTAGGGGTGACCAGTGAGTAACAAGAATTTGAGGGGGGGGACAGTCTGGGCCACGAGGAAGAGACCCCATCCTGTCTCCATGCCTCACTCTGCTACTCATTCACTACAAGGAGCCTGTTTGCAAACCAACACTTTTATTGTCAAGAGAACCTGCCCAGGGGAGAAGGGGACCCACTCTGCCTCCCAAAAGGGCTGTGTTCAATGAGGTGTCTGGGGTTCATGGGACAGATGGGTCAGTGCAGTGAGAAGAGCTGGGGCCACCACTGGGGCCTGGGTGGTCAGGTACAGGGCCTGGGGGGCCAACAGGGGGCGTGGGAGCCCCGGAGGAGGCAGGTCTAGGAGCCCCCTGGCTCATCTGCAGGAGGCCTGTGAGGGCGATCAGCTCAGGCCCACTGAGCCAGGCAGTGGAGCAGCCCGGGGATGGTGTGTGGAGCACCCAGGGAGACATGATAGGAGGTGGGAGCAGCAGCTTCAGAGAGCCCATGACCTGAGGAGAGAGGAGGGAGAAGTGTCTCCTCCCAAGCCCTGCAGAAAGACTAGGGTGAGGCCAGGGCAGCAACTGCACTCACCTGCTGAGAGGCCTCCGACAGGTACAGGGGGACACGCTGCCCACAGGGAAGCAGCGGGTCTGACAGAAAGACATCTTCATGGCACATCACTGGGAACCCTGGGAAGGAGAAACCGGTAGGGCAGCCGGCTGGGGTTCCCACACCAGTGATGGCTGCACCAGTTCCCCGACCAGCTCATGCAGGGCACCTCCAGAGCCTGGGGGGCCAGAGTACCTGCATCCCTGGGTGCCTGCTCTCCATTCTGACGTCCTGCTGCTGGGGCCAGGGGCCTGAGGTCCCGGCCTGAGGCTGCCTCGTACAGCGGCCAGAATGAGGGATGACACAAGGTCCGGCTTGAGAAGGAGGCACCAGGCGCACAGCTAGGTCCCTGTGGAGGGGGCAGGAAAGATCACTGGAGCTTTGGTCCCCTCCGGGGCACCCCGCCCCCTCCCAAGGCCAGAGCCAGAGGTACTCCCAACTCACCCACACCATCCGTGGCCCTGCTTTGGCCTTGTAGTTGAGGTCCCACGGTGCTAACACAGTCATCCTTGAGGGGGCCACCTCCCAGGCCATCTGCGGGGAAAGGGCAACTGGGGCAGGGCGGTATTTGAAGAGATTAAAACAGGCTCAGGAGTGGGTGGAAGGGGGGGGCGGGGTAAAGACAGCAAGGCCAGAGCCTACCTGGGGTTCCCGGGGAGTGCTCAGCAGCCAGGCCTGGCGGGGACCGGGCCAGCAGCTGCTCCCTCTGGGTCCAGGAAGGCCTTCGTGACCAGGGCTGCGGGCTGGGAGGGGGAGGTACTTAGGGGCCCCCGTCACAGCCTCCCCCGATATTTCCGAGGCCCGGCCAAGGGCGCCTGGGGCAGGGAGCCTGAGCACACCCGGTCCTCAGTGTGGGCGACTGAGGTTGCACCTCACGCGGTGGGCCCCCTGTTGGGCTTCCCCGCGGCGGAACCCCTCACCTGTCCTGTGGGGATGCTCCTGGCTCCCCCGGGGCTTCCTCTCCAGAGGTCCAGGCCTCGCCGGAGTCACTGCCCGCCGAGGGGCCCTGCTCCTCCGGCGCCTCTCTGCCCGCGTCCCAGCGCCGAGGCGGCCCGGGCAACATGCCGCGTCTGGGGGGCAGGGCAGCGCGGGGCAGCAGCTCCGTGCCGGCGTCCGCCCCGCCCGCGCCTCCCACCTCGCCCTCCCGGAACCCCACGCGGCCCCCACCTCCCGCAGCCATCCGCAAGCCCAGGTCGCCGGCCCACCTCGCAGGGCCTCGCCACCACGCCGGGGCCCAGCGCGTTTCCGGGCCACGTGGCGCGCGCTCCCGCCGGGATCCCGCGGGCGCCCCCTGGTGGCGGGGGTGGCGGGGCCAGCGCTGCCCGCCGCCCCACACGCGAGAGCGGCTCCCCGCGCCGGGAGCTGCCGAACAGCGGCGCCTACTTCCCCGCGACGCGCCGCATTCGTTCTCAGACGGACACAGGCACACGCACACCCGAGGGCGACCTGGAGGGCCTGGCTTCTTTATTGCACTTGACACAACATCCGGCGCCCGGTTTGTAGCCCAGACCCGCGGCCGCACCCAGAGGCAGCCGGGCGCCTCGCTGCGCCCGTCCGCTTCCAACCCCTCGGGCGGGCCGAGAGGCACCCAAGGAACAGGGCCAGGCCCGAGGCCGCCCTCACCAGAGTCCTTGCTAGAGAGCAGCTGTCTTCTCTGTTCTGTGTTCCCGGCCGGGTGGGGGCCCTGCGGCCCTACCTCGACCCCTATGGCCGTTCCAGTAGGGCGTGGATGACAGCAGCGATGTAGGGGAGGCCCCTTCCCGGGGCCCCCTCCTCTTCCAGGATGTGGTGGGGCTGGCACAGGGACTCCTGGGGGGAGGGGCCCAGTTAAGTTCCCCTTGCCAGCTGGTTCTCTGGCTTCCCTGCCCTTGTCAGAGGACGGGGTGGCGAGAGCCTAAAGAAGCCTGGGCAAACGGGGCTGACAGGATGGCCCTTCCAGGTGAAGGCCGCAAAGGCCAGGGGCACCGCGGACATGGCTTGGGGACAAACAAGTTGCAAGGAAGCTGCCAGCAGGTAACAGAAGGGAGATGACACAGGGGGCCAAGGCTCAGGGGAGGAGGGACCTGTCATTTCCAGAGGGAAATGCTCGAATAGAATAGGCGGGCTGACAAACAGAGCCCCAGGGGCCCCCCGCCAGGGCAGGGCCTGGCCACAGCAGGAGCGGACGCAAACACAGGCACACACACACGGAGGCGGCCACGGTCTGTACAATTTATACACAGAGACAAGGACCCAGCCTGGGCCCCTACATCCCCTACAAATATAAACTTCTCTCTACAAAATATAGATAATTTAGCTCCCCGTAACAGTGGGGGGGGGGGGGACGGTGCGGGGAACAGCACGAGGAGGAAGGTTGAGATCTACCCTCCTGAAGGAACAGAGGGCAGGGCAGGGCCTGGAGGGAATGAAGGCACCATCAGGATTGAGAGGTGAGGGGCTCAGAACGGGCTACAGGAGGGTGGCCAGAGGCTGGGGCCTGGGGTCTTGGGGCACCAGACTGGGGCCTCTAAGGTCAGTGTTTGTGAGGGGAGGGGGGTTCACTAGTGTCTTTGGTAGGGGCTGAAGGCACCACTGGTAGGGACAGGAGTGGCACAGGAGTCTTATAAATAGAAATAGGGCAAGGGGGCGGGGAGAAAGGGTGACTTCAGGTCCTAGGAACCCAGGAGCCGAGTGTAGACGACATAGAGCAGCAGCATGAGGACCACGTAGAAGAAGATGAAGCCGCCCAGACCAGAGGGGGGCCAGAGGGGCGGGGGGGCCCTGCCCCCCACCCGCTTCACAGCCTCCAGGGTGGTCCACAGCCCCTGGGCGGTGCCCTGGAGGAGATCCGAGGGCGAGCACAGGTCGGCCTGGGAAGGGAGAGTGGGACAGATGATGGACAAAGACAAAGAGCAGACGTCAGCAGCGAGACGGCCCTTCCCACCCCTGCCTTCATGTGCCAGGGCCGGGGCCAGGCCAACATGCAGAGCGCCAGGAAGGGAGGCATGCAGGGCAGGGAGGCGTGCAGGACAGGGACTTGCAAATGTGCTTCCTTCTGGGGAGCAGACACCCCTGCGAATGGGACCCTGCCACCCATCCATGCAGAGGGCTCAGCCGAGCCCAGGATGTCACTACTCTTTAGAGTAGGGACCAGCCCTGGGCTCCTGAGAACATGCCCCCCCATACCTCAGGCACCCCCATTTTTCGGCAGGCTTCTAAGAAACTCTCCACATTTTTCCGAGACTTGAGAGTACTAAGTTTTGGCTGGCAGAGGGCGAGAAAGGAAACAGAGAAGGGAGTAAGGGAGAGGCCCCGGCAGTCCTCTGCCCCATCCCCTACCTCTCGCCCTGGGACCCAACTGACCACAGCAGGTGAGGGCACGTGGATGAAGGGCACGGAGCGGGGCCGCAGCTGGTTGGCCAGCTGACAGAGGATGACTCCATTGGCCAGAGCCTCTGCCAGGTCCTCCGGCAGGGGCCGCTGCAGCCGCGACTCAAGGACCTGGGAGCCAGGAGGGTGGGGGTGAGGTTAAGGTCAGTGGGGACTCCCGCCTGTCCCTTGTGTCCTCAGTGGAAGCACCTACAGGCTGCTGAGAGGCCAGGAAACTCAAGGAGGCTGAGTGCACCCCACCCCCACCCCCAGCCCTGCAGGTCCCACCTCTCTTACCTGGCGTAGTTGTGCCATCACCTCCTTCTCATCCAGAAGCTGGGGGGATCGCCGAGGTTTCAAGACAGGGTCTGGTGACGAAGGGCCTGGAGAAGGAGGAGGAATGTGAGCTGTCTCTGCCACCCGCCGCCGACTTTCTAGCTGGGTCACAGTGTCTGGCACCCACATCTCCTGCCTTTGTGCTTGTGGGCTTTTCAACACAAAGGGACAATAGACCAGAGAACTCCCAGGCCAGAAGGGATGTCCGCGGCGCAGGGGTGAGTGCTGAATGAGCACCAGGGACAGGGGAAACCCACCTGAACTACTCTGAGAGGAAGAACGGAAGAGGAAGCTGTTTGGTCTCTGAATGGAGCCAAGTGGCCGGGGAGCAGGCACTGTTGCTGGGGGCCAGAGCCAGGGGCAGGTGAGAAAAGACACCTCTCAGAGTCCCACTCTTCCCTCAGGCCACCAGGCCCCAGCCACCCTCTCAGCTACACAGTCCCCCATCCTTTTCCCAAAGTCCCTGTCCCACCTGGTCCAGCTGCAGGGAGGGGCTCCTGGGAGGCAGAGGTGGGGGCAGGGGCACCCTGCCCTCCTGAAGGTCCCGGTTGGGTGGCACTGGACTTAGGCATGCCACTGAGGACAGACAGAGAGCGGATTAAAGGGGATGGGCAGGAGGAGGCGTGTAGGGACAGAGCTCAGGGAGTTTGGAGTCTCGGAGGACACATACTTAGAGGAGGCCTGAGCGGACGAGGCAGCAGCAGCTCCACCAGCAGCCCTGATCCCCAGCTTCAGAAAACTAGAAAGCAAAGAAGGTGTGGAGTCAGCAGCACAGGCAGGGAACCCACCAAGCCTGAGGAGCAGAGGAGCTCAGGAGGGTTCATTTCCACTCATGGCCAGGGTCCCCTGCCCAGCGGAAGCCCCAACCCAAGCCGCCCCTGTGCCCACACCTGTCCTTCCTGGAGGCCCCCCACACTCCAGTGTGCTGCTGCTGCTGCTGCTGCTGCTGCTGCCTCCGCTCCCGCTCCTGCCATAACTGCAAGGTGTCGGGGCGCCGCCGCTCCTCCCCAGCTGGCTCCTCCCGCCTGAGGGTTAGAGGTAAGACCAGTGAAGGAGACAGACATAAGTCAGGGGAGAGGAGGAGGCGTCCAGGGGGATGGGGCAAAGGGAGAAGGTGCTGGCTCAGGTGGCTCTGGGGTACCTGCTGCTTGGTGCCTTCTCTGCATCCCCTGTGGCAGGGCTCAATTCTGGTGGCCGATGCTCCTAAGGAAAGAGCAGCAGAGGGCTGAGGGAGTGTCTCTTCCTCCAGGCCAGCACCACTCCCTCCTTCCCTCCCTCCACTCTCCTCTCTCCCACACAGGGCACACACAGGGCATGAGGCCAGGGGCTGGACCCTCACCTCAGCAGCACCTCGCTCCTCCTCCTCCCCAGGCATGTGGCTGTCAATGAAGTCAATCTGCTCAGGGTCTCCGTCAGCTGGAGAGGCCAGGGCATGTCAGCAAGCATTTGGGGGCTTGGGGCACTCATCCATTACCCCAGAGCCCACTACTCACCAGAGCCATCCTCCCTCCGCTCCTTGGGCCCCCTAGGCTCCCGGGCCAGCTCTGAGATCCGGAAGGACAACTCCGAAAATTCATCTGTTGACTATAAATACAAATGCCAAAATGGGAGACAGTTGCTCTGTAGTGCTGGGGGTTCATGGGGTTCATGCCCTTGGGGTCTGCTGCTGAGCCAGCCCTTCCCCCAGATACTTCGGCAAGGGAAGACTCCTCCAGATACCAATTGTCACTGTAATAATCAGAAGCACCAAGCAAAAGGTCCCAACTCAGATGTTCTCCTTGGGGGAGAGACATTCCCTGTATGTCCCAGGGAAAGGAGGCCCTTACCTCATTTCCAGACCACCTTTTGCTGCCACTGTCAACACTGTGGAAGCCAGAGTCTAGCCCACCATCGTACCGACGTCCCGGAAATAAGTCCTCAGCAGGGCTAGTGCCAGCCAGAGAAAGCTAGTCAGTCCAATGCTGGCCAGTGACCCCTCTCATCTTCCCACCAAAAACCGTGGAGTCTGTGCTGCCAGAAAGGGGCAGTAAGTACCAGGGGCTTCCCTCTTTCCAGCTTGGGACTTACCAGGGACTAAAGCTTGGGGGGCGGGAAGAGGCCAGGTCCCCCAGTGCAGACCCCCCACGCCGCCCCGCCTCTGTTGACAAGTACTTGAAGATGTGAAGTTTCCCCTTCAGGCAGATCTAGGTATAAGGAGGTGTGTGACAGGGGTTAGAGAAAGGGAACGGGGGCCCCCAGATCCCGCTTGGCTGCTAAAGGGACTCATTTCCCAACTCATACCCACTCTCAGCTCCGCCCCCATGGCCTACAGCAGACCCACCCCTCACCTGAGCCGGTGGGCTCTGCAGGGGGTTGCTGTCCAGCAGAATGACCTGCAGGTGCCTGAGGCGGCAGAAGGAGACCGGGATGCGGGAGACACGGTTACAGGAGAAATCCAGGCGGACAAGAGGAAGATCCCCCAGCTCTGGGGGTGGGTGAGGGAAGAGTCAGGAGCCTGCCCAAGGGTGGGGCCTTGTGCTCACTTCCTCTGCCCTCTGCTCTGGCCCACTGGCCACCCTTGGGTCCACCACAGCCTCTGCCCTGGCTGGCGGAGGTATTCCCTGAGAACAACCTTCCTGCCTCTCTTCCTGCTCACGTTCCCACCTCCAGGCCTCCCCTCCCTTAGCTCCTGCCCAGCTCATGTACCTCTTCTCTCCTTTGCCCCATCCTGCCCACTCCAGACTTCAACCGTTCCTTCATCCCCAAGTGACCATCACAAGACCCAGACCAAACTGCGACGTTGGAAGGCTCAAAAACCATCCGTGCCTCGCAGCCGAGGCAGCTGAGAGTGAGTGGACTGTGCCCTGCACAGAGCCACCTAGTCTGCAATCCCACCTGAACTTTACTAGCTAAGCCCTTCCAGCCCCAGGCAAGGTTGTGCCCACCCACAGGGAGTGTGCCTTTTTCTACTTCGCAAACATGCACAGTTGGATTAGTGGTAGTAGAGACACAGAATAAAATTCCCCACTCCTTGGCCCAGTACAGTCAAGGTGTTCATGATCTGGCTAGTTCCACATTTCCCATCTCACTGCCCACCCTCACACACATCAGACAACCCTCAGCTTCTGGACCTTTCTACGTGCTGTTTGCTCAACTGGGACACTCATTTTTGTGACCATCTTTCAAAGTTCAGCTCAAGTGTTGCATCTTCCATGAAATCTTTCTAGACACTCAGGTTAGAATTCACTGCGCCTTCCTCTGTGCCCCCAGGGTGTTTTGCTAGGGTCTCTTTTATGCACCAGAGAGCATCCTGATCAAATGCTTGTTTACACTGCTACCAACTTAGAAGGAGAGGGGGCCAGAGCAGCAGTAGGTGGAGCCCAGAGAAAAGGAGTTGCCACCTGACTCCCCTCTCTTGCTCTTTAAAACCAGGATGAGGGGTGCCTGGGTGGCTCAGCGGTTGAGCGTCTGCCTTCAGCTTGGAGCGTGATCCCAGGTCCTGGGATCAAGTCCCACATGGGGCTCCCTAAGGGGAGCCTGCTTCTCCCTCTGCTATGTCTCTGCCTCTCTCTGTGTGTCTCTCAGGAATAAATAAAATCTTAACAAAAAAACAAAAAAACAAACAAAAAAAAAAAAACAACAACAAAAAAAACTTTTTAAAATAAAAATAAAACAAAACCAAGATGAGCATGGCTCTGGTCCTTCCCACCCAGCCCTGGCTTGCCTTTCTCACCACATCCGTGCCTGACTGTGCTCCCTCCCACCCACATGCTCTGCACATGGGTTTCCCCTGCCTGGGATGTAGAAGGAAGGAGAACTTTCCTTCACAGGTCAGCTCCTATCATGCCTCTGGGAAGAAGTCTTCCTCAAGCTCCCAGAGCAGAGCCACGTGCCTCCCTCTAGCTCCTGAAGCTCTTTATGTGTCCTGTTCTAGCACTTCCCTCCACTCATCTCTCCCTATGAAGCCCAAACATTTTAACGTTTAACGTGACATCACTCACGTCTACCTGATCCCCACTTAAAACACAGGAAGCACACAACCATGCTGCCTGAATAAGGGAAGGGGTGCCTGCTTTGGAGCAGGGGCTATCAAATGTTAGGGTGGATCACAATTAGCTCGTTACAATGGGGCTGCTTGGGCTCTAGCTCTATGGACTCAGAAACTCTGGGGAGGAGGCACAGGGCATCATATGATTCAGGTGTCTGAGAGCTCCCACTGGGTGAGTGATGATCCCAGGTAACTGCAAAGGCCCCTTCCAACCTTATGACTCTATAGGGTGCTAACACATGCACCCTGTCTCCTTTCTCTGTGCCTTGTTCCTCATTTATGAAAACAGAGTTAACCACCCATGCCTTGTTAGCCTCCGAGGCTTGCTGGTCAAGAACACATTAGATAATGTAGTCTGTTTATCTGTACCTGGGGCACTGATGTTCTGTGAAGAGTCTTTGTGAGTTCTCCAGTGTAGATACACATACTCCCTCCCCGCCAACCACCTCCTCCCTCCAGCTCTTCATTCTCCTCACCATCAGGCAGGGTGCTGAGCTGGTTCCTGCGCACACTGAGGTCCCGCAGGGAAGGGAGGCTACACAGCTCTGCCGGGAGGGCCTGCAACTCATTGCCACTCACATCCTGCAGGGAGGAAAAGAAGTAGGCCAGGAGCCATGAGACTAGGGGCATCAGAAACTGCCTTCTGTCTCTGGCCAGCTCCTTTGGTTCCCCACCTCTCCTTAACTTCCCCCAAAGGTCCCCTGGTGCCTGGCTCAGCAGCCCCTCTTCTGGCCCTGCTCCCCATGCTCACAAGCTGCCGAAGGCTTCCCAAGGCGCTGATGTCGGGAGGCAGGGCTCCCAGTTTGTTGTTGCTGACGATGAGCACCCTGAGGGGCAGCTGGCAGATGTAAGGTGGCAGTGACGACAGCTGGTTTCGGCTGTGGACAGAAGGGCATGGTGCTCACTCTCCAGGCATGGCATCCTAGTGTTGCCCTCTTTTCGGGGTCGTGGGAGGGGCACTCAGAGTACCATGCACCAGGACTTGGGGCTCCCACCCTCCCCTGGCCATACCTCCCTACCTGAGGTTGAGGTAGGTAAGGGCTGTGAGATTCCCCAAGGCAGGGTTCAGGCATCTCAGGCAATTGTGGTAGAGGCTCAGGCCCTCCAGGGACACCAGCTGGCATGCTGCCTCTGGCACCTCGGGGAACCGGTTCCGGGACAGGTCTAGGGGAAGCAAGTGTCAGGGGAGAGCTGTGGATGAGCCCAACCCTGGACAAGAGGGCCCTGAACTTTCCCAGAGCCAACTGCCCAGCCGTCCACCTCCCCGTCGGACATAAAGAATCAGGCCTATAAACATGAGTTCCCTGGAGAGAATAAAGCTTTCTGCCAAACTGAGTACATTCCAAGCATTACCAGAACAGCAAAGGGACACTCACTGGGCTGGAGAAGCCCAGACTTAGGAGGACAAACCATGACCACCACCTTTGAATACACCAATGAAGGGCTACCCTGGAAAGGGTGACTGGCTTCTAGAACTCGTGGTTCCTGCTGTTCTATGGAGAAGGCTGGTGCTCCAAAGAAAACAGAAAGGTAAGGGGCTAGGAGGCTCGAGATAAGAATATAGTAACCCCGGGGCGAGGCCACTGAGCAAGCTCGTCCCTCTTCCTCTCTCCTCGGGGGCCTTGTCCCCAGCTTCAATCTCTTTTCAACACAGGGGAAAGAAACCAAGGGTCATTAGAGTCTGGCTCTACAGAATAAGTAAAGCTCCTAACACACTGGACAATGGTTCTTCATCAGTCCCTGGGATCAGAAAGCCAGGTCCAAGGGTCTGTGAAGGAACAGACTCCCAAGGACCAAGAGGGGAAAGAGAGCAGCTGACCAAAGCTAGAGGTGGGAGCTGGAATCCTCAAGTCCCTCCCATCAGGATACACCTTCTTTAGGACTGGCCTCCTTCCCACCATAGCCTCACCAGCCCTCCTCTATTTCCTCTCTTACTGACCCAGGCTGAGGCGCTCAGCTCTTTTGCCTGTGTCTTGATGTGGGTGAGGAACAGGGAGGGAGGAAGGGAGGGGAATGCCTATGACCACCACCCCTTATCTCAAGGGGTTACCTGCCACTCCAATGAAAGGAGTCAGGCATGAGGTTTCTGCCAGTCTACGGACTCTAACTGCTTAGAGCTCTTCAAGTCTGGGTTTCTATTTCCTCTCCTCGCCTGCACTGGGAGGAGCCCAGGGCCTGCTGGGGGATGCCCCTGGCAATAGCACTTGGGTGAGCTTCTTAGGCAGCCCTCCCCAGGAAGGGGTGAGCAAAAGCTGATGGGAGGGAAGCTGGGGTATATCCCCCAAGGAAATGAGTCTCATGACAGGAAATGGAGTAGAAACAATCTAGACAAGTTCTGTCTCTGGTGGGCTCTATGTTTAGCAGGGCAGAGGACAGCCTGATGCACCAGGGCTCCTCCTTTCTCCCTCTCTGTTCACAGCCCTGGTGTGCAAAGAGAGGAGATCCACCAAGGGAAATGACCGAGTTCTGAAGAGGGTGAGACAGCCAGATGCAGTCCTCATATGTTTGCCCTCCACCTGCCTGCTCTCCCTACATCTACAAATGTCTGTGTGTATGTGTGCACACGCGCAAGCAGCGCATGCTGTGGATGAAGGGGGCGGAAGACAAGATGGGCTAAGCAGTGGTGGGGGGGGCAAAAGCTAGGAGGGGAAGGGAGCCTGGGCTGGAGGAGGCAGGGCACAGGAGGCACAGGATGTGGTCTGAGAGAGAATGAGCAGCACTTCTCCTTTGCGAGAGCGGCCCCTCCCCACTGTCTCAGGGTTCATCCTACTTTCAGGGGCCCCAAGGAATAAGAGTCCAGGGGATATCTAAGACCTGTGCCATAGGAAATATGCAGGGAAAACAATGGGTCAGAAAAAGCTGGGAAACCAGGAGAGGGCTCAAAAGAATCTGGCAGAGTATTGAAGTGTTCAGTCCAGGTTGGAGGGCAAGTTGGTGTGGAGGGCACAGTATGGGTAACACGGACTGTCACTTCCCTTTTCTGCCCCACACTATAAGCATTCTGCTTGGGGAGAAGGGTCAGAGGAGAATGTTCTCGACAAGAGATATTCCACCATGGCCTACAAGCTGGGCCCAGAAAGGACTCAGGATTTCTGTGTGGAGAGCAGGACAGGGAGAGGTCCCAGAGAAGCTGGAATTTTCCCCGCTTCAGCAGACAAGCACACTCAGGGGAGCTGCCTGCACCCTAAGCCGGAATGCCGGGCGGAGGAGGGTGGGAGGGGGTAGGGGTTGGGAGGGGCCTGGGAGTTCTTGGTACTTTTCCCCAGGAGTCCACTCACAGAGGCAGAGTCCTAAGGAAGTAAAGAATAACATTTGGTCTTTGTCACAAAAACAAGCAAGGGGGAGGGGAAAGGGAACAGACGGGCGAGTGTCACACAGCTGCTGAGGTCAATCTGAAGCTTCGGGGTTAGGCGGCTGGGGGAGACTGAGAGGGAGAGGATTGGCTCCTGGGGCTCACTCATTCCCTGAACTCACTCACTGCATGGCAGGCAAGTGAGTTTACCCAGCAACCCAAGAAAAGCGGAGAGGCTTAAACTGGCCCTCCCCAGAGCAGTGGAGAAAAGAGTGTTTGTGCCCACTTGAGTATTTGCAGGTGAGAAAGCACCTGCTGGAGGAGAAACACATGCAGTCGCAGAGCAGTGTCATCAGGACGCTCACCCAGCCCAAAGTCCCACCCTGGGCTAGGCTGGGGTGGGGCTTCGGGAATGCAGTCCTTCTCCCCACTCCCAATCTCCACCCCCCAGCTGCCAGCCCAAGGTCATAGGTTGTTGCCTCCTGAGCAGCTGAGGTCTGACTCACCTGTCATGGTAGAGTCCCCCACACCCCACGATCAAGAGACACCAGGCAGGAGGTTAACACGATTAGAGGGATCTGTGAGTGGGGGAGTGGAAGGGCAGTGGGGCAGTCTCTAGCTTCCCAGTACTCCTAGCCAGGAGATAAGATTTCCTTCCTTTCAGCGACTGCCTCAAGTCCCTCCCCCTAGGGAAAGCAGAAACTGAATTGGGAATTCTAGGGTCCCTATGAGGTCACAGGCTCCATAGTGACCTCACACAGGCAAGCAGGAGGAGGAGTCTTGGATAAGATAAGATAAGTCAGGGATAATAGGTGGAAGAGCTGGAGGAGAAAAGAGTTAGGGGAGTTGGAAGATCTGCTTCTTTCCCATAGGCCAGCTGGGTGAAGAGTGGAGAGAGCCAGCAACCTTAGGGGGCGGGACGACAAGCACAGTAAACAGAAACACCAGGTTGTTAGGGGCAAACCCTAGGGATGAGGGGGGCCTAAGGCTGCTCGGATCTCGGTGGAACGGGGAGAAAGAATTGGGAGAAGTGGAGGAAGGGAAAGAAGTCATTAGAGGGACTCGTGGGGGCTGCTTTAAGGAACGATCAGAACTAAGGTTGAAGAGGTCATGCAAATAAGCCAACCAGGTGAGGGGCGGGGCCATTCTACAGGTGCGCAGATATGCAAATAAAGAGAAGGAGAAAAGGGGGAATTCTCACAGCGCTCAGCCGGGGCGCTGGGCGTTCGGTGCAAACGAGAAATGCGTTCATTGTCTAGTAGTTCTCAAAGTGAGGAGGGGGAGGTAGTGGGCTTATGCAAATCGGCTGGGTTGAGAACCCCGACGGTCAGGTGAAGGGGCGGGCCAGACTCCAGAGCCCGGTGAGAAACAAGCTGGGGGCGGGTCTATGCAAATGAGGGTCTCGGCCGCGTACGGGGCCGAGCGCACTCACCAGCCTGGGTGATGTCTGACAGGTCGTAGCTGCGGGCCGCGCCCCGGGGGAAGTGCTTCAAGCGCCGGTTAGATAGGTTCAGGGTCCCGGTGGCCACCGCCTCCTCTAGGGCCCGCTCTGCACTGCGGCTCCCGGGCAGACCCGGAGCCCCTGGAACCGAGGTCGTGGCCGCCGCCTCCTCACCCCCGGCGGCGAGTGGGGCCGCTACCGCCGCCGCCATCCGCTCCCGGCGGCTCCCGCTGCCTGACTGACGGGACCGGCCGTCCCTCCTCCCCCCCTCCCCCTCCTTGGAGCCGCCGTAGTCGCTTCAAGGGGGAGGAAACGGGCTCAGGGGCCCGGTGGACCAATCGCGGTCCCGAGACGCGTCGGAAGTGGCTAATCAGAACCCGCCGGGGGCGTGGAGACTCCGGCGCCCGAGTGAGGCGACAGGAGGGAGGGGGCTAGAATGGAGCGCTCGCCAACGGCCGACGCTCCAGGCCGGCCCGCCCCGCGCAGCCGCATCCAATCGCAGCTCTGAGGGCCGGAGATGGAGCCAATCAGGTCTCACCAGGAGACGGGGCCGCCGGCGCTCCAGTTGAAGGGATAGAGGCCGAGAGACCGCAAGCCGGCTCCTGGTTTTCTTCCCACGGAGACCAATCGCAAGCCAGATACAGGCGAGTGACTGTCAAGAAGGCCAATTAGATCCGCCGGAGGGAACCTGGCTCGGCCTCCTCTCTGAGGGACGGCTGGATCAACCAATAGCATGGGCGAGAAGGCGGTCCCTTCGCCTAGAAGGAGGCGGGTGAGCTAGAACTTTGAGATCGAGGTAAAGAATGCCAGCGCTGCGGGCTTTGCCGGCTGGGAACAGTGCAAGGGCTGGAGTGGCGCGTGCGAGCTGGAAATGATAGGGAGCGAGCCCGCTGTGAGGGTGCGAGGGAGGCCGCGGGCGAGGCGACGCCTGAGGCCAGGGGGTCCTCGCAGCCGAAGGGACCCTGGAGGCCTTTCCGGCCGCAGAAGCTGAGACCCTGCGGCGGTGTGCGCCGCCCCGGCGGGCGGGGGACTTCGCGGAGACCGGAGATGCCCAGCTCCGGAGGAAGGGTTACAGGAGACCAGATCCTCCAGAGCTGCCGCCCTGCCGGCCAGCCTGCCCAGAAGAGCGCCCCTGGGCGGGCTTAGTCCTTAAGGGACCGTGCCCTCTAGAAAAGCCGTCCGTTTAACAAACGAGGAAACTGAGGCAGAGGGAAGTTGATGAGTTGGCAAGAGCAAACCGCAAGTTACTGACCTCTTGCTCTAGAAGCCCGGTTTCCCAGGAGCTCCTATGGTGGACTTTTTTCTATTTGCACCTTTTCTTTGCCCCTTGAGCTGAAATGGAGCGGATAAAGGGGACCCAGACACGAGAGGAAGCCGACGATCCTTTTCTGTCTGCCGAGAGAGCTTAGCATCCTCTTAGGTGGCAGAAGGATCCAATACATCGACATAGTCCATTTAATATGGTCAGAGTTGCCTGACCTCAGGCCACTGAAACTTTCTTATAAATCACATCTCAAATGTTGACATTCTTAAACATTTACTGGATGATTAAAATTCTATCCGCGGTGTCTCAAACTAGTTGTTTACTAGTCACCATGAATAAGGGAGTTCAGGTGGTTGACAATTAGCTGGCACAGTAAAATCTGTAATACTTGGCAGCTGAGAGCTGGTTGTCCAGGACTGGATTGCTCTGAGTTCCTGGAAGAGCCGATTACTCCTTGGATTTATTGGTGTAGATCCTTTGGCCCTACCTGGACAGACACATCCCAAACTCCTGCTGTTTCTCATACACGGCACCCCTCCCCCCACCCAAGACTACCTTAAAAGCTTAGACTGTGGGAGATACCCCAGGTTTCAGAGTAATTCTATCCCTTTCTTCCACCTTCATAGGTTGTCCTTCATACATGCATTGATGGCATTGATGTTACTGTCCCAGCAAATCTGCTTTTGGATGTTTTTGGGTTTGTTTTTTTTTTTTTAAGATTTTATTTTTTCGGGAAAAAAAAAAAAGATTTTATTTTTTCGGGAATCCCTGGGTGGCTCAGCGGATTTAGCGCCTTCCTTTGGCCCAGGGCATGATCCTGTAGTCCCAGGATCGAGTCCTACATCAGGCTCCCTGCATAGGGCCTGCTTCTTCCTCTGCTTGTGTCTCTGCCTCTCTCTCTCTCTCTCTCTGTCTCTCATGAATAAAAAATATTTTTTAAAAAAAGATTTTAGGGATCCCTGGGTGGCGCAGCGGTTTGGCGCCTGCCTTTGGCCCAGGGCACGATCCTGGAGACCCGGGATCGAATCCCACATCGGGCTCCCGGTGCATGGAGCCTGCTTCTCCCTCTGACTATGTCTCTGCCTCTCTCTCTCTCTCTGTGACTATCATAAATAAATAAAAATTTAAAAAAAAAAAAGATTTTATTTTTTCATGAGAGACACAGAGAGTAAGAGACCAGGCAGAGGGAGAAGCAGGCTCACTGGGGAGCCCAATTCGGGACTTGATTCCAGGACCCTGGGATCATGCCCTGAGCCGAAGGCAGACGCTTAATCCCTGAGCCACCCAGGCGTCCCTCTGGATGTGTTTTTATAAGACTGAAAGGTTTGTGCTGAATTGTTTCCACTTTCTTCTGATGCATGCTCTCCTCTAAGAGCAGAGTCACCTTTCCCCCCGCACCTGTCAAACTGAGTTTACACTTTTTTTTTTTTTTTTTTTGAGTTTTACTATTGGGCTACAAAATCCCCTGACGGCCCTAGCCTGCTGAGATATGAAGAATTCACCACTGTTTCTCTACAGAACAGAGTTCGTGCTAAAAGGGCCTCAAGTAGAGGAACCTCACAACTAGTCCCCAAAAGGAAAGGCCACATCTACCAGTAGTTCACACTTTCTCCTGTAAAATGCATATCCCATGAGCCACTGGGTGGCTAGAGCTGAGCTAGAATCCAGGAGCTGTGTAAGAGAAAATCTTGGGCCAGGTTGGGGAAATAGGTCACAGTGGCTGGACAGTGAGGTCACAGAGAGGTTTGTCTTCCCAGACTCCATGGGGGAGGGGCCAGGAGGCAGAGGGGCCCCAGAGGTCCCCCAAGCCCAGGCAGGGGACATGGTGTGGGAAAGGCAGCAGGGACGGGGGCCAGGGAGCTGACTACAGGGGGCCAAGGAGCCTGGAGAAATGAGGGCAGGAGCAGGGAGGGGGCAGTCAGGATGGTGAGGAGAAGCCAGAGACGAAAGCTGCAAAAATTCACCGGGCTGTGCAGACGGGAGGAAGGGCTCCGGGTGAGAGGGTAGTGAGCCAAGGGAAGGACAAGAAGATGGCAACCAGAAATCGGGGGAGGGGTTCTTTGGAGCTGGTGGACTAAGGAACACAGCAGAGAGGGGTGACCCATGGACCTAGAGAGAAAGATGGGAGGATTTGTGAGCACAGAGCTGTGAGCCCCCAAGAAAGAAGCTAATGAACGACAGCCTGAGAGAAGGGAGCAAAAGAGGCCTCTCATGGAACCCCTGTGCTCCCCCTTCTCCTTGGGTAGGTGAAGCGGAGCTGCCCTTCCTGTGGCCCAGAGCCTGGGGGTGAAGAGAAGAAGGGGAGAGGGAACCCTATTTCTGTTCAGGTGTTCCCCCCAGAGCTGGTGAGTCCTCTGCAGGGAGGTATTAATAAAGGACAGAGGGCCAGACCACTGAGGGTGATCCCTGCTTCCTTCCTCCTGCCCCTCCAGGTGGAGCATATCATCTCATTCCTCCCAGTCAGAGATGTAGTCGCTCTGGGCCAGACCTGCCACTACTTCCACGAAGTGTGCGATGCTGAGGGCGTGTGGAGACGCATCTGTCGCAGGCTCAGTCCTCGCCTACGAGAGCAGGGTTCTGGGGTCCGGCCCTGGAAGAGAGCTGCCATTCTTAACTGTACACCTCCCCAGAAACTCCTGTTCTCTTTGCCTCTGTCTTACCTTATTCTGGGATCCCCTGTTTCATAGAGATGCCTCAGCATTCCCAGCCAAACTTCCAGGGCCCCTTTCTCTGGAAGAACCACTAGATTCAAACATACACCCTTGAGCGTTACAATCCTCTAGTTCCACCCTCTGATGGACCCCTATTACTAGCATGCCTGACAAACCTCCCTCCATATTCAGACTCTCTTCTAAATCTACCCTGGATACCTCCTCCATTCCCCAAACCTGGTGTTTCTCAACCTTGTCACTGTTGACATTTGGGACCAAAATGTTATTTGGAGTGGGGGGGAGGTGCATCCTGTGCATTGTAGGATGTTCAGCAGCATCCCTAGCCTCCACCCACTAGATACCAGTAGCAAACTTCCCCCAGTTGTGACAACCGGTGTTCCCTGAGGAACAAAATCACCCCAGTTTGCTGAGATATGAAGAATTCCCAGGGAGCCCCTATCCAAGTACTTGATTTCACACACTGGAGATTAGGGGAGATCTAGATCTGATCCAGAGCTAGGAGTTTCTCGGTCATTCTTTTTCACTCCTCCTTCTGCTGCTTTTCTTTTTTCTTTTTTTTTTTTTTAAGATTTTATTTATTCATGAGAGACACAGAGAGAGATAGGCAGAGACACAGACAGAGGGAGAAGCTGGTTCCACACAGGGAGCCCGATGTGGGACTCGATCCTGGGTCTCCAGGATCATGCCCTGGGCTGAAGGCAGGCACTAAACCACTGAGCCACCCAGGGATCCGCTTCTGCTGCTTTTCTATGTATTATTTTCCCCTTGATGTCTCTGATGCAAGGTTGGATTGAGGAAGCACTTAGAAGCATGTGTAGTGCCCTGGGCTGAAGGGGGGAGGAAGGAGCAGAGAACTAATGTTCTGGCATGAGGGTTTATTCAAGATGTCCATCCTATATAGATAGGGGTTTTTTAAAGATAACCTCTGAGCTTTCCAATGTCCTTTAGAAGGGGTTTGTTCCCCAGTCTTGGGCATGGGAGCTGCTAAATACCACTCTACCAGAGAAATCTAGTGTGCCCAAGCTCTGATTCCTCTCCCTTGTGCCATCCTGACCCCTTGAGCCTTCCATCTCTTTCCCTTCTCCAGACACGAAGGGCCTGTATTTCCAGGCATTTGGGGGCCGCCGCCGCTGTCTCAGCAAGAGTGTAGCCCCCCTGCTAGCCCATGGCTACCGCCGCTTCTTGCCCACCAAGGACCATGTCTTCATTCTTGACTATGCGGGGACCCTCTTCTTCCTCAAAAATGCCCTGGTCTCCTCTACCCTTGGCCAGATCCAGTGGAAGCGAGCCTGCCGCTATGTTGTGTTGTGTCGTGGAGCCAAGGATGTGAGTAGCAGAGCCCTGGCAGCTGAGACCCCCACCCCTCCTGCGGGGACCCAGGGCCCACACCAGCCCTGAGGTATTCTCAGGACAGCCGCCCTCCTATCCCAGGAACTGAAAAACAAGTCCTCGTTTCCCAGCCCTGAACCCAAGTACCTCACCCCAGGATTCAATTGACCCAGACTCATTCCTCTCCAAGGCCTAGGTCCCAGACACCTTCATCTCTTCCTACAGTTTGCCTCAGACCCAAGATGTGACACAGTTTACCGTAAATACCTCTATGTATTGGCCACTCGGGAGCAGCCAGGGGTGGTAGGCACAACTGGCAGCCGGGCCTGTGACTGCGTCGAGGTCTACTTGCAGTCCAGTGGGCAGCGGGTCTTTAAGATGACCTTCCACCACTCCATGAGCTTCAAACAGATTGTGCTGGTGGGTCAGGAGACCCAGCGGGCTCTGCTGCTTCTCACAGGTATGGCCTAGAGCAGGGGTTTGCAAATTGCTTTCCACAGATTCCTCAGGACCTGCTGCAGGGGAGGAGGGAGGCCTCTCACATGGGTTTCCCTGTGCCCCCTCATCCTGCTCTCAAACCAAAGAGCTTTGCCTTTTGTCTGTCTTCTAGTCTTAAGATTCTGTGTGTTTCATATGAATAAAGGGCTCTGCTGCAAAAAATAGTTTGGAAATCACTATTCTAGTGAAAGGCCAATTTTTAAAATTATATATATATATATAGAATATAGATTCAATATATATGTGAAAGTTTAAAGTTATCAAGTTTATATATATGTAAATATATACATTTACATTTACATATATACATATATTTAAAGTTTTATATATACACACACACATATAAGGTTTACGTATATATAACGTAATATATATATATATTACGTGTATATATATATATGTATTTTTAAAGTTTTTATTTATTTAAGCAATCTCTATGCCCAATGGGGGGCTCAAACTCACAATCCCAAGATTAAGAATCGCGTGTTCAGGCAGCCGGGGTGGCTCTGCGGTTTAGCGCCACCTTTAGCCCAGGGCGTGATCCTGGAGACCGGGGATCGAGTCCCACGCCGGGCTCCCTGTGTGGAGCCTGCCTCTCCTTCTGCCTCTGTCTCTCTCTGTGTCTCTCATGAATAGATAAAATCTTAAAAAAAAAAAAAAAAATCACATGCTCTTCTGACTGAGCGAGCCTCACATCCTCATCCCCTTTATTGGACTACACTCCCAGGCTTGAGATCCTCTGGGCTTACTAATGCCAGGCAGGGCTCCAAGTGCCCAGCATCATTCCTCTTAATACTCAAGCTGAATTCTGCCAAATCTGACTCTGGGTTTTCTTTCCACTAATCTTTCACACTCAGGGACTTACTTCCCTGATTCATTTCTGGTGGTAAAGGGCTAGCATCTAGGCAACTTGACATCACACTTCTCTTATTTTGCTGCTATCATTTTTCTTCCAACCCCACTCTAGGGCAGTAAATGTTTCCTCCTTATGGCTTAAAGCCTACTGGGAAGTTAATGTGGATATTGGGGGGTCCCCTCCCCCACATAATTGTCTACCTCTCCCCATCTCTCCCAGAGGAAGGAAAGATCTACTCTTTGGTCGTGAATGAAACCCAGCTGGACCAGCCACGCTCCTACACAGTTCAGCTGGCCCTGAGGAAGGTGTCCCGGTGCCTGCCTCACCTTCGAGTGGCCTGCATGGCTTCCAACCAGAGCAGTACTCTCTACATCACGGGTAAGAACCACCTTCCTGCTTCTCCAGACCCTAGTTTTACACAGGCCTTCAAGATATGAATACCTCCCCCCACTAATACTTAGTCCAGCTCTGTGGTGGACCCTTTCGGGCATCCTAGTGAAAAGATGAGTTTAGGTTCCCAGACATCATAGCTGGTACATTTCTAGTGGGTGTGAGACTCCCCAGATCTTGCAACTTTCATCCCAGGTAGGGCCTTATCCCTAGGAAATGGGTGCCCAAAGCTGCTGAGCTGAGGGCTCCTGACCCCCCAGACCAGGGAGGAGTGTATTTTGAGGTGCATACCCCAGGGGTGTATCGTGATCTCTTTGGGACCCTTCAAGCCTTTGACCCCCTGGACCAGCAGATGCCGCTTGCTCTTTCACTGCCTGCCAAGGTAGGATGCTGGAGGGATGGGGCAGACGAGGGGGTGGGCAGGGGGTGTGGTGTAGGGTTTAAAAGGTACCAGAAGCCTGAAATATGAGCAGAAATCAAATGATTGATCAGGGAAGGACAGGGGACCCAGAGAGAGAGGGGGCGGGGGTGAGGCAGTGGGCAAGGCCAAAAGAAGTCAGGTGGGAATAGCAGGCTAGTGGTTGGGAGATTCTGGAGCTCAGAGTTACTCTGAGGGAACTGAATGCCCACCCTCTCTTTCTGTCTTCCTTTCTAGATCTTATTTTGTGCTCTTGGCTATAATCACCTTGGCCTGGTGGATGAATTTGGCCGAATCTTTATGCAGGGAAATAACAGATATGGGCAGCTGGGAACAGGGGACAAAATGGACCGAGGGGAACCCACACAGGTGAGCCTGTTTCTCAGTAACTCTCATCCTAGCCCCCTTCCTTCAATTCCCTAAACCTCACACCTCTCCACTTCTCCACTCTCTTTGGAATCCACTTCTTACTCCCTGGGGAAGTTAAGCCAACCAGTACATAATGCCTGGGATACTGGTGCGTGTCTTTCCCAGGGTTGGCAGTGTGAGATCTGTTCTGTACGGTGCTTGCTGTGAGTGCAGTAGGAATGTAGTGAGGCAGGGAGACCCAGGGTGGGCTGGTATGACCAGAAGAGGTAAGATGTGATCAGGGCCTAGTGGCTAAGGTCGGATTCGGGTGGGTACGAAGAGAGGCATTCTGTATAATGGAGACGACAGTGCAGCTTGCACATACCTAAAGCAGAGAGGGTGTTTTGGAAATTGGTAGATATGAGGTGGTACAGGTGGGTGTGAGCCTAGAGAGGCAGAAGTTTGGGAAAGTCACAGGGGGTTCTGGAGCAGGAGAAGGCAACCCCCAGGGTGACTGAGAACAGGAGGCCACTGAATGAGAAGCCCACTGGGAAACTGGGGAGCTATGGCAGCACTTGAGACCAGAGCCTGAGGTGGTGAGAATACAAAAGAATGGATACTGGAGATGTTTTGAAAAGAAATGAACAGGCCCTAGAAACTGATGAGATGTGAGGAAAGGCCCGGAGGACAAAAGCGGCTCTGGCACAAGACCACTTGAAGAAAGATGGCATCACTACAAATAAAGGAATGGATGCTGGCTTGAGGAAAGAGGAAGAGTGTGAATTTAGACTTTTTTTTTTTAAGATTTTATTTATTTATTCATGAGAGACAGAGAGAGAGAGAGAGAGAGGCAGAGACACAGGCAGAGGGAGAAAGCAGGCTCCACACAGGAAGACCGACGTGGGACTAACCCCAGGACTCCAGGATCACACCCTGGACTGAAGGCGGCGCTAAACCGCTGAGCCACCTGGGATGCCCCAATTTGGACTTTTTCGAAAGTGGCAGTGTCTCTCTGACATTAGATTCCATGTTGGAAGAAGGTCAAAACAGACAGAAGTAGGGATAGGGAAGCAAACTCTGGGCAGGAACAGATGTTGTAGGCAGAGGGCCAGAAAAGGCTGTCTCTGAGACAGGAGGGGTACACCCTCAAATGCCAAATCCCAGAAGCCCTGGGTGCAGGGAGATCCAAACAGGAGGGCGTCATTAACGGTGACAGGTAATGCAGGAATATACTTACTGACACAGAAAGATGGTCAGGCCACATTATGTTTTACATAATATAACCCCATTTGTGTTTACAAATATGCAATTTATACACATATATACACACATAAGCAGCAGTGAAGAAGACTATCCAGCAAGATGTTCATTATAGGTGGTGATTTTTTTTTTTTTAAGTAGACTCCACACCCAACATGGAGCCCAAGGTGTGGCTTGAGCCCATAACCCTGAGATCAAGACCTGAGCCAATATCAAGAGTTAGGTGCTTGGGGCACCTACGTGGCTCGGCTGGTTAAGTGTTCCACTCTTGATTTCTGCTTGGGTCATGATCTCAGCTCCTGGGACCGAGCCCCTAGATGGGCTCCTCACTCGGTCGGAGTCAGCTTGGGATTCTCCCTCCCTCTCCCTCTGCTCCTCCCTCTGTTTTCTATCTCTCTCTCTCAAATAAATAAAAAACAAATCTAAAAAAAAGAGAGTCAGACGCTTAACCAACTGAACCACCCAGGCGCCCCTTCCCAGTAATTTTTAAATTCGTCTTTGCTCATCACATTTTATAATTTTTCTATAATGACCATAAATTACTTACCTGTGGTCTTCAAAATTAAAGGCCTCATAATCTCAGGAGGAAGTGTGCAGCAGAGGCCCCAGGATTTGGCAGCTGGGAGGTCAAGTGCATCTGGAGAGAACATGTCAGTAGCATAGTGAGGAGAGAAGACAGATCACAAGAAAGTGCAGGAAACATTGGCTGTGGTGAGAACAAGAATGTGGTCGACCTCAGACTGATCATGTAACTAGTTCTGCTGCTTAGAGACAGAGGTCAGAAGCAGCAGGAATCAGGTGGAAATGTTGTTTTTCAAAATAGGGTAGCCCATTGGAAAGACAGGGATAGGACAAGTTGAAAATGCCGGAGAGAAGGCAGCCCGGGGGTGGCTCAGCGGTTTAGCGCCACCTTCGGCCCGGGTTATGATCCTGGAGACCTGGGATTGAGTCCCACGTCTGGCTCCCTACGTGGAGCCTGCTTCTCCCTCCTCCTGTGCCTCTTTGTGTGTGTGTGTGTGTCTTTCATGATTAAATAAATAAAATCTTAAAAAAAAGAAAAGAAGAAGAAGAAGAAAATGCCAGAGAGAGAAGGGAAGAGTGAGTGGGAGGAAAGTCCTTCCTGGGGCTAACCTGGAATTGCACAGGGAGGGAGGGAGTCTTGAAACTTTGGGAAAAGAGGAAGGATAGTCCTCCTCCTGGGACTGGAAGGCAGAATGAGAGACTAGACTGGCACAGTCCTGGGGTGACAGTGAGGGAGCAAATGGTAGTTCCTACGCTCAGTCATGTAGCCTCTTTTCTGGAAAGCAAAGATGCAGAGGCTACGGAAGTGCAGAGTCTGCCTGAGACTGCAAGAGAACCAAGGAGAGATTGCTGCTGGTCTACCTCCTAGCTGGGCAGGAGTGGGGGTGGGCATGGGGGGGTATGAGTCCTTTGTTTTCCTGTCCTAGTTACCCTAGATTCTTCCTAAGCCTTCCTGCCCTAGCTGGGGCCCACATCCTTGGCATTCCCACCTTAGGCATCCTGGTCTTGTGTCCTCAGGTACATTATCTGCAACGCCCCATTACCCTGTGGTGTGGCCTCAACCACTCCCTGGTGCTGAGCCAGGGCTCAGACTTCAGCAAGGAGCTTCTGGGCTGCGGCTGTGGGGCTGGAGGCCGCCTCCCTGGCTGGCCTAAGGGGAGTGCCTCCTTCGTGAAGCTCCACGTCAAGGTCAGAGCATTGTCACACAAGCAGGCCACCAGGGAGGGCAGGAGCAGTAGAGCCAGGTGGCACCTAGGAGCATAACTGGGGCTCCTACAGGAATCCAGGGTGGGGGCATCTCCCCAGCACAATCTACCTCCCTTCCCTGCCACAAACCATGACTCCTGGCTCTCTCCCTTAGCAGACCCTGCTGGCCCTCTCTGACCTCACACAACCTTGGGACTCAGCCAGCCCTAGCTCACTTGCTGGCTCAGGGCTGGTCTCAGAGGGAGGAACACAACAGCTGGGGCTTCCTGGGAGCCCCTCAGGAAAGGCCCAACTCAGCCACACCCCTTCTCTCCTCCAAGGTCCCTTTGTGTGCCTGTTCCCTCTGCTCTACCAGAGAGTGCCTCTACATGCTGTCCAGCCATGACATCGAGCACCACCCCACCTATAGGGACCTACCAGCCAGCAGGGTGGTGGGGACCCCCGAGCCCAGCCTGGGAGCCGGAGCATCCCAAGACGCAGGGGGGGCGGCCCAAGCCTGTGAGGAGTACCTCAGCCAGATCCACAGTTGCCCCACCTTGCAGGATCGCATGGAAAAGATGAAGGAGATCGTAGGCTGGATGCCCTTGATGGCTGCACAGAAGGATTTCTTTTGGGAGGCCTTGGACATGCTGCAGAGGGCTGCTGCAGGCGTTGGCCCAGGCCTCCCAACCCCAGAGAGCTGACCACCCCCTCTCCTAGTCTCACCCCTGGAGGGAGAGTCTGGCCCTGGGCCAGGAGCTAAGGAGAAATGGGGTGGTAGCAATAAACACTGTATGTGCACAAGGGGTGGGGGGTGTGCGGGGATTGCTAGACATGCCAGGGTGGAGAGGGAACTGTTTTGTAAAATGTTCAGGGGGCTGCCCAGGAGGAGCCCCCAATCTGACTATCATGGACAAGAGATTTGATGGACAAATAGAATAAAAGGCTGAAGTGAGGCCCGGTTTGGAGCCCTGGGGCCTGGGAGGAAAATGGGGCAGGGGATGGGGACCGGGTGGCTCAGGGGGCAGTGGAGGCCCAGGCATGGGGGCGGGGGGTGCAGGCAGAGCAGAAGTGTCTCAGGCATTCAGGTGCTACAGAACTGACCACCTGAATCTTTCAGCCTGCTCTCCCCTCCCATTCCCAAGACCAGCCCAGGCTCCTGGACTTGGAAGTCTAAGCCCCACCTTCTGGAACAATGAAACCAACATATGCTACTCTATCTTCCTCGGATCCTCTATCTGACTTCCATCCTGGGGAGGCCACTTGCCTCGGACTTCACAGAGCTTCCTACCCGTTTCCCTTGGTCCCTGTGAAGTCAGCCCCCGCTTCCCCTCTACCGCCAGGTCCAGTCTCACATTTTGTCCCTTTCCCTCACTTTCTGCTCCATCCTCTTCCTCAGAAGGGGGATGCTCCCTTTACCATCTGCCCCGCCCCTAGCCCCTCCCATACCTCCAAATATTCGGGAGAGAAAATGGCTGAGCAGGAAAAATTCTCTCCTTGGCCTAGTCTGGCCCAGGGATGGAGAGAAGATAGTAGAAATTTGAAGTGGAAAATTAGCTGGAGCAAGGGGAGGTCAGGAAGGGGTAAGTGACTAGATGTAGGGGTCTAGGGAAGGGGGAGGCACAGGGATGGCTGGGAGGAAGGACCAGATGCTCAGGCACTGGGCAGAGTGGGGTCCAGGTGACAGGACTTGATGCCTGCATTGTGGCTGAGGGCTCATGCTCCTTCTGCCCTTCACTGCTCCACCCCCTACTTAGGTCAATATTTATGTGTCCTGGACCTAGAGAGGCCCCTGGACTCACTACCGTCCCAACTAAACTCTCCCTGTCCCGCCTTCCCCACCGCCCGCCCCGCTGGCCAGTCCCCACGCCCACACACCCGAGGCTGCCTCATCTGGCACTGATTATCTCCGCTGCTGCCGCTGCTGCTGCTAAACTCAGCTGCTGCCTCTGCCTCAAGGACCCCGGCGCCTCTCCCCCCGGCCATGCTGCCTGCTGCCACAGCCTCCCTCTTGGGGCCCCTCCTCACTGCCTGGGCCCTGCTGCCTTTCACCCAGGGCCAGACCCCCAACTATACCAGGTAGGTCTCTTGGCACCTTCCAGATAGCTTGAGTGAGCTTCAAAAACCCCTGATTCCTGGGGGTTTTGCCTGTGGAGCCCATGGATTCTTTCACTAATGCACCACCCCCCAGATCTCCTATAGCCCCAACTCTTCCCTGGTCCCCATGTTCTCCCTCCCTACCTGCAAGACTACTATTTCCTGTGGGTCACCAGTGCCCCCCATTCCTCCACCCTTTGTCCCTCATCTTCTAAGTCTTCCCATCCACCCAGACCCTTGCCCACCCCTCACCCCCCACCCCTATGGAACCTGAGAGCACCAAGACCTTGAACTTGCCTGGTAGCTGGACATCTGGATTCCAGGAGAGAATGAGAGGTGGGGGGGCTGAGAGGGGGGAGCGAGGGGGAGACTTGGGAGTCAGATACTCAAGTAGTTGAGAGCAGGGCAAAGGTTGGGAGCTGGGGAAATCTGGTCTCCAGGTTCAACATGAGGGCCATTGCTGCTGCTGCTCCTCATCTCTCCGCCCCCTCCCCCCCCATGGCTTCGTGGCTGTGTCCACATCTGGAAGTAGTTAGGCGGCTCCTGTCCCCGACTGCCAGGCAGGGCGAGGGGGGAGAGTGAGGAACAGCCCGAGGAGGATTCCGGGAATTCCTATTGGGGTGGGGGTGGGGACTGGGGGGTGTTGGAGAGACAGCCAAGTTGCTGGCCCCACTTGTTCCTAATCCTTTCAATCCCGGCATGGCTGGCTGAGGCTGCCCCAGATTCCCTAGGCCTCCATCCCCCTGGCTTCCCTCCCTGCCCCCCCCACCCTCCGTCCCTATCCTTCCCAAGCTCTCTTCCACTCATGGCTGATGCCTCTTCTGATCTCCAGACCTGTGTTCCTGTGTGGAGGGGATGTGACCGGGGAGTCAGGTTACGTGGCAAGTGAGGGTTTCCCCAACCTGTACCCCCCCAATAAGGAGTGCATCTGGACAATAACGGTGAGAAGTTCCTTCCTATCACTACCCCCTTGTTGTAGTCTCCCAGGCCCAACTAAGGGCACCTCAGTCTGCCGGCCCCCTGCTCCCACCACCTCCCATCCCTGAACCACCAAGCCTTATCCCCTCTGTCACTGAGGCAGCAGTGCCCATAATAACACGGGGCAAAGCGTCCTCACACCTTACTTAAGGTCTGCTTCTCCACTTCCAGCTTCATTCCCAGTCCTCCAATCTCTCCAGGACCTCAGGTCTTGTCCCGTGCACAAGCCAAAAGCTGCTGCAGAGCCCAGGTCCTCTGCTCTGCACGCTGATGGGGTCCCTTTCTGTTCAGGCCCAGTATCTGTATGAAATGCTTGGGGAAGGACAGGTACCCTCTGCCTGGGTTGTGTGTGGCCTGACTTTGCAGGTCCTCTTCCCTGTCCCCGCCTTCAGGTCCCTGAGGGCCAGACTGTGTCCCTTTCCTTCCGAGTCTTTGATTTGGAGCTGCACCCCGCCTGCCGTTATGATGCTCTGGAGGTCTTTGCCGGGTCTGGAACCTCGGGCCAGCGGCTTGGACGCTTCTGCGGGACCTTCCGGCCTGCGCCCTTAGTCGCCCCCGGCAACCAGGTGACCCTGAGGATGACGGCGGACGAGGGCACGGGAGGACGAGGCTTCCTGCTCTGGTACAGCGGGCGGGCCACCTCAGGCACTGGTGAGACCTCACTCGCCTCCGCCTCCCCCTCTCCTGGCCCCGCCCCCGGCGCAGGCCCCGCCCCCAGCCTTAACCTCCACCCCCAGCCGAACCCCAAGCCCGAGAGCCTAGGGCCCCCATTACCTCCCTTACCCTTTTTCCTCACTAACTGCCCCTTCAGTCCCTCCTCCTCGTCTTCTCTCCCCCCTCCCGCTCCCGCCCACCCCCTCTTCCAGGCCCCCCCCCAGGCGCGAGGCGGAAATGGGTCACCGACCCGCGGGTGGAATGGGCGGCCTGGGGTTACTGGGACGGTGAGTAACAGCCCGCCCCCGTCCGCAATCGGGCTCCCTCAGACGGGCGCGAGGAGGCATTCGGGCTGGGGGATTAGGTACCCCCGACCCGGAGCCCCCTACACCCAGCCCGGGGCTCCCGATTGCGGTCCCATCACCCCCTCCTGGCGGTAGAGGTCTCCCCTAAATGTTTAAGGCAGGGACCTCCCCAAAGAGGCTTCTGGGGCTGTGCCCCAATTTGAGGGCACCCTCACAACGTGAGGACTCCCCAACCTGCAAGAGGGACTTCTCCGCCGGACCGGGGAGATGGGATCTCCCAGGGGAAGAGGAGCGGTGTGGCCGCGGGTCAGGGGGAGGGGCGAGAGGGAGCGTGTCCTGCCAATGCCTCCTCCCCCTTCCAGCGCCCACCTGGGCGCCGGGCGGTCCGAGACTCCCCTGAGCCCTGCTTCTCCAAGCCCCCTATCTGCTAACCAACTCCCTCTTCCGTACCCCTCTTCTCGTCCGCTCACGCTGAGACCCAGACATCCGAGCTTCCAGCACAGGCTTCCAGCCTAGCGCTCTCCTCGAGCTGACCGAGGGTCTCCACCGCCTCCCACCCCCACACCTCTCTCCCCTCCCCAGAGCACCAATTTTGCGGGGGGCGGCTGGAGAAGGCCCAGGGAACCCTGACCACGCCCAACTGGCCCGAGTCCGATTACCCCCCGGGCATCAGCTGTTCCTGGCACATCATCGCGCCCCCGGACCAGGTACCGAGCCCCTGCCCGGGCCGCCCTCGGGGACCCGGGCGGCGTCCTGCAGCATGCAGCCAGCAAAGATTTATTGACCATCTGCTATGTCCCGATCACTGAGCTCACGGTGGTGGGGTGCGAAAACAGACCCAGAACTGCTCGCGCTCAAACAAAAAAATGTAAAATAACACCTGTGACGAGTCTTACGAGAGCGAGGTACACGATGCTGATACATAAACGGTGTTTTGTGTGTGTAAGTGGCGGCAGTGGAGGTGGATGCTGGGTCTGTTCCTTGAGCGTGAGCCTGGACTAGACCTTGCCGACGAAGGCAGACGCCACGGAAGGGTTCCCTTGGTGTGTGACCCTCCGAGCGCTGGTGTGACTGCTTTAAGAAGGGAGCTCCAGGGGACGCGGGAGGGGAGAGAGAGATTGCCGCGAGCTTCCGGGCTCCAGGAGGAGGCAAGAGGTGCAGAGCTTCCGCGCCCTCGAGCCGCCGGGGGTACCGCCGCGCAGCCTCCTCTCTCCCCGCCGACAGGTGATCTCGCTGACCTTCGGGAAGTTTGACCTGGAGCCCGACACCTACTGCCGCTACGACTCGGTCAGCGTGTTCAACGGAGCCGTGAGCGATGACGCCAAGAGGCTGGGAAAGTTCTGCGGCGACACCGCCCCGGGGTGAGGGGGCGGGACCCGGGTGGTTGGCGGGGAGGGGTCTCCACCTCCCCAGGAAAGGGAGTGGGGCTGAGAGACCTGGCTTAGATGAAGAGGTGAACACCTGCACCGGGGACCCCCAAAATGGGCGGAGCTAGTAGGGGACCAGGCAGAAGACCCGGTTTGGCCCCGGGACGGGTCCACGGAGGGAGAGGCGAGTAGGTCCCGCGTAGTCAGGTAGCTGGTTAAGGCTAACCCAGGGCAGAGGTTACAAAGGCCCGCCTGACGCTTCCCACGGTGCCCGCCACCCGCAGTCCCATCTCCTCTGAAGGGAATGAGCTCCTCGTCCAGTTCGTCTCTGACCTCAGTGTCACGGCCGATGGCTTCTCCGCCTCCTACAAGACCCTGCCACGAGGTGCCGCTGCCGAAGGGCAGGCCCGGAGCCCCGGGGAGGATGCCCGGTCAGGAGCCTCGCTCCCCAAGCCCGGACCCCCACCTGTGGAGAAGCCAAAGGCCTCATCGGAGGCTCAAGCAACTCCGGAAGCTCCCAGTGAGTCTGGGAAGGGGGAGGAAGGGACATAGACTGAAAGGAGCCATTCCAAAGACCTCCCTTCTGAACTCATTCATTTATGCACACATTTATGCTCTGGTGCCTCCTCTGTACGTACTCAGGTCTGGTACTGGGTGTGGGGTCTAGCACTGGATAGAGCTCTGAATGAACTAAAATTAATGAGACCTTTAGGAGGAAAGGGGTCCTTCCTACCTGCCCATTGGGTCCCCCTCCACAAACAGCACCCCCCTCCTTCCTAGATGTGCCCAATGTGTCCTGCCCAAAGCAGTGCCGAAGGACAGGCACCTTGCAGAGCAACTTCTGTTCCAGCAGCCTGGGTAAGAAGCCCCATCTGCCAGCTTTGCTCCTCCAGCAGCGCTAATCCCACTCCTGTCCCCAAAGTCCCCCCTCCTGGCTCCAGCCCTGACCTGGCCTCTGTCTCCTCAATTCTCACCCCCACTCTCCCACAGTGGTGACCGCGACAGTGAAGTCCATGGTTCGAGGCCCAGGGGAGGGCCTCACTGTCACTGTCAGTCTCATTGGTGCTTACAAAACCGGAGGCCTGGACCTGCCTTCTCCAATCACTGACACCCCCCTGAAGTTCTATGTGCCTTGCAAGCAGTGCCCTCCCATGAAGAAAGGTAACAGATGTGGGAAAATGGGGAGGAGGACTTAGCCTCATGAAAATGATAGAATCTGAAGGACTCTGACGGGGAGGTACATCTACAAGGTCACAATAATGCACTCTCAATACCTCCCTTCCCTCCCCTCCCCCAGGAGCCAGTTATCTGATGATGGGCCAAGTGGAAGAGAACAGAGGTCCTATCCTTCCTGCAGAGAGCTTCGTGGTTCTCTACCGGCCCAACCAGGACCAGATCCTCACCAACCTCAGCAAGCGGAAGTGCCCCTCCCAGCCTGGAAGGGCTGCTGGGTCCCAGGCCTGAAACCCAGGCTACCTTCCTAGCCTAGAGCCCTAGGGACTCCTTTCTTATCCAAATAAATGTTTCTTGACTGAGGAAGGGGTCACATTTCCATTTCTATGGTCTGGGGGCCCCCTAAGGAGATTTCATTCATTCGTTAAACTCAACATGTTTCAGAACAATCTTTTCAGAATGCAAGACTTTGTCACCCCTTTGCTCAAAACTCTTCCCCTATTTTCAACACACACAAATACACATACACACACAATGGTAACTATGTAGATGTGTTGGATGTGTTAATTAGCTTGATTGTGGTGATCTTTTCATAATGTGTACATAAATCCAAATATCAAGTTGTACACCCTTTGGTTTTTTTTAAGATTTTATTTATTTAGGGACCCCTGGGTGGCTCAGCAGTTGAGCGTCTGCCTTTGGCTCAGGGCCTGATCCTGGGGTTCCGAGACTGAGTCCCACATCCGGCTTCCTACATGGAGCTTGCTTCTCCCTCTGCCTATGTCTCTGCCTCTCTCCCTCTCTCCCTCTCTCTCTCTCTCTCTGTCTCTCATGAACAAATAAAATCTTTAATAAAAGAAAAGATTTTATTTATTTGTTTGAGAGAGAGCACACGCTCATGCACAAGGAGGGTAAGAGCAGGAGGGAGGACAACCCCCACTCCTCAAGCAGGAAGCCCAACTTGAGGCTCGATCCCAGGACCCTGAGATCATGACATGAGCTGTTAACCAACTTGGCTCAGTTGAGCCACCAGGACCCCTTCAAGGGCAGTTGTACACCTTAAATAGATACAATTTGTATATGTCCTAAGACATCTCAATTAAGCTATTAAAAAAAAAGAAATAAAGAAAACCTCTCCCATAGGTTCCCACTAGTCTCAGAATAAAATCCAAAGTCCTACTGAAGACTGAGTCTCTACGTGATCTGCATCCACCCTCCCACCTTATCTCATCTCTGACTGTTGTCTCCCTTAGAAGTGCTGTTCCAGTCTCAGTGGGTCCTTGATCATTTTTAGTACATTCTGCTTCAGGGCTTTGCCTTAGCTATCCCCTCTGTCCAAAATTCTCACCGCGGATCTATCATGGCTCGCCTCCTAACTTCAATCAGATCTCAGCATAAAGTTCATCCTAGTCACACATTTGTTCCTTCCAAATGGCAGGCTCTCTGGAATGAACCAGAAAACAAAGTCTCTGCTCTTATGGGGAGGAAAGTACATTCTACTGGAGCAGAGATAAGTAACAAACATGGTGTCAAGTGAAACTGTGCTGAAGAAAACAAAAGCCTGAAAGGATAAAGTGGGTTCTACATTTGTTGGGGTGCTCAGGGAAGGCTTTGGGATAAGATGAACTTTGTTTTTGCTCTACTGCTAACCACTCATGTGCCCTGGGGTGAGATTCTTCATCTTCCTGAGGCCACTTCTTTTGTGAAAGGAGTTAAAGATTCAGTGGGATGATGCAAGTGGCAGGGTTGGTAAATCCTACTTCCTTGTGCAAACGTGATTTCTGAGTCCCGTGCAGGAAAGGGAGACACAGGAGAGAAGTCATGGGCTGAGATCTTGATGCAGGCAGTTTGGGTACAGAGATAGATCGATAGATAGACAGACGGACTGAGCCTTACGGAGACTTGGAAAGGAAAAGAGCGTGAGTCTCATCTTTTCTGGGTTTTTTATTGGGGATTGTCATCTGGTGTGCGGGTCCTCTCAGGCATCCTGGAATTAGTCAGAACAACGGTAGGACGCAGGTGTCTTTCATGTCACTCATTCCCTGAAGCTGGGGGGTCTTGGCCTGGAGTTATCTAGTGCCAGTGGTCTGGAATAGGCACATAATGGTTAGCAGGTGATTCTTTAGATATCACCTATAGTGCTGGAAGACTCCAAAGATATCATTTCTTTGACCCTTATAAGGAGGCCATATGCTTTTTACATTAGGAGGCACGTGTAGAGTGGGGTGGGTGTGCAGGCCCTAGCAAGAATAGAAGCTGGAAAAGAAACAAAGGGGAAGGGACACCTGGGTGGCTCAGCGGTTGAGCGTCTACCTTTGGCTCAGGGTGTGATCCTGGGGTCCCGGGGTCGAGTCCTACATCGGGCTCCTTGCATGGAGCCTGCTTCTCTCTCTGCCTATGTCTCTGCCTCTCTCTCTGTGTCTGTCATAAATAAATAAAATCGTTAAAAAAAAGAAAGAAAAAAAAAAAAGAAACAAAGGGGGAAAAAACCGGCTTTGGGAGTGCCTGAGTGGCTCAGTCAGTTAAGTGGCTCACTCTTGATTTCTGCTCAGGCCATGATCTCAAGGTCCTGGGATCCATCCCCACCTCGCCCCAGGCTCCACATTCAGCGGGGTCGGTTTCAGGATTCGCTCTCCCGTTCCCCTCCCACTCGTGCTCTCTCTCAAATCTTAAAAACAAACAAAAAGACTATTTCATGAGGTCTCTGTAGTTTTCCTGTCTGAATCCTACTCCAACTGGAAGCAACCTCGCAACTAGTACTGTGGAAAACGGCTGCGATTGCCGCAGAGGCTTCTAGGAAGGCCTGGGATTAAAGTAGAGAAAGGGGGCTTCCCCACCGCAAGTGATTCTAGCGACTGGGAGGTCGCAACCGGGAGGGAGGAACAAAGCCCAGGGGCCGGCTACCCGCGCTAAGGACTTCCCTCAGTCACTCTGGGCAGAGCTTTCTGGCCGGAGTCGCCCGTAAAGTTTTGCGTCACTGGGATCAAGCCAATCACGTCGTTAAGCTCGCCAATCGGAGTACACCTTACGGCGGAAACGCGGCCGCCCCAGCCAATGACAGCGGCCGTACGGCGGAAGCGTAGGAATGGCCTCCCGGGAAGATGGCTGCCTCGGTCCGGCCACAAGTTGATTGGCAGGTACAGTGACCAGAAGGTAAGCCTCATAGCAGGAGCGGCTGTTCGGAGGCTGACGCACAAAGGAGCTGCGGGCGGAGCTCAGGGAGGGGTCGGAGGCACAGATAAAAGCCTCTAGAGAGCCGGAGGAAGGGCGGTTCCGGAGGGGGGCGCTGCGGCAGGCGGGGTCTGGCCGGAGAGCGGGGACGCCCGGAAGGGGCGGGGCCTGCGGCGGGGCGGGCGGGGCTTCTGAGATCCGGAGCCGAGCCTGCAGACAAGGCCCGGGTTGGGAGCAAATAGGGGCAGGGTTTATGGGGTGGGCGTGACCATGGGGTGGGGCTTGGGGCGGGGCCTAAAGGGACCGGGTAGAGCCCGAGAGGGGAAGGGTTTGGGGGGCCCAGGCCTGGTCTGCGGGAGCCTCATTTAGCCGGCTTCCGACGCGGCGGCGGCAGGATCAGACCAGGCCCCGCCCCCTGAGCATTCCGATCCCTTTCTCCCCTCTCATTCCGATCCTTTTCTCCCCTCTTGTCCCCCAGCTCTAGACTCCAGGCCCTGTCCCCTGAGCTCTGCCTTCGTATGTCCACCGTTCACAGCCTGCATGCGCCGTGGGGCGCCCCAGGACCAGGAGCTGGTGGGCGCGGGGGCTCCTGGGCGGGGGTCCCGGGGCGCCCCTCCTCCCTCGGGACTTGTCCCGGTCCTCGTCTTTCCCCCGGACCTAGTATTCAGGGCGGACCAGCGGAGTGGACCCCGGCAGCTGCTGACCCTCTATAACCCCACGGGAGCTGCGCTTCGCTTCCGAGGTGAAGGGATGGGCACCTCATGCTAGGGATCTGGGTCTGGCGGCCGGACACTTGGGGGGAGGGGCTGCATGGGCTGGGGGAGCGAGATGAGTGGGGTCAGATAGCCAACCTTGGTGGACTGGAAAAGTCATGTCCAGTCCCGGCGTAGAAGGGAAGGGAGACTCTAGTGTCCCTCCACGGGCTAGCTTGTGTAGGGTCTCTGAAGCAGTAGTCGGTCTGTGTCCCTTTATTCCTCAGTCCTGTGCACAGCACCTGCCAAATACACGGTGTTTGACGCAGAAGGATATGTGAAACCTCAGTCCTGCATTGACATGTGAGTTGGGGTGGAGGGGCCTCTTGGAAGCCAGGGGTCGTGGCCCCCTTTGAATTACCGTGCTGGTGATGGTGAAGT
Organism: Canis lupus dingo; assembly: GCF_003254725.2. NCBI lineage: Eukaryota > Metazoa > Chordata > Mammalia > Carnivora > Canidae > Canis > Canis lupus. The sequence goes on along the minus strand of NC_064248.1, from coordinate 8,851,961 downwards.
AGGGCTCAGCTGATTCTCCTCAGTCTTTTTCCCTACCTCTGTTTGCATCCCTAAGGGAAAGGCTCCTGGGAAGAGGGGAGGGGGGCTGGATCCACTTGGATCACTGCCTGTCACTCACTTCCTTTCAATGGGCTCTTTCCTATATTGGGACCAGTGTGATTCGCCACGTGGCCCCCATTCCCAGCCACTATGACGTCCAGGACCGCTTCCGCATTGAGCTGTCTGAGGAGGGAGCTGAGGGTCGAGTGGTGGGGCGCAAGGACATCACCTCGGTTCTGAGGGCCCCAGCCTACCCACTTGAGCTCCAGGGACAGCCTGACCCAACACCCCACCCAGGGCCTCCTTCCTGGACAACACCACCCACGGCCAGACACTTCCCAGAGAGTGAGTTGGGGGATGGGAATTCTTGAGTTCTTCAGCATTGCCCTAGAGATGCACTCAGTTGGAGTTGAAGAGGTCTTCTGGTTCGATCTTTCGCTTTTTGGTCATTCTTAGGAGCTGAGATTTTATATCAGGTTAGGCAAAAAGCAGACTTTGTAGTTTTCCTGGTTTCTGGCTTCTTAGAAAAGTTCTTCCTTAGCTGTACCTTTTTTTTTTTTTAAGATTTTATTTATTTATTCCTGAGAGACACAGAGAGAGAGAGAGAGGCAGAGACACAGGCAGAGGGAGAACAGGCTCTATCCAGGGAGCCCGATGCAGGACTCGATCCCAGGACTATAGGATCAAGCCCTGGGCTGAAGGCAGATGCTAAACCCCTGAGCCACCCAGGGATCCCCACCGGGCTCTAACTTTAATACTTCCTATCATGTGCCAGTTCAGCTCAGTTCAGTAAGAAACCTGTACTGTACCAAGTTGTGGGCTGTATATGGGTCATAGGACTCCTTGCCTGGCGGACATGTACACAGGAGCCAGTAACAAAGGCAGGGTGAAGAGGGAAAAAATGCTGAGGGATCACAGGGGAGAGGGTTTCTCATGGTTGTGGGGACAGAGGCTCCAGGGAGGAGAGGACACTTCTAGTATGCCACCTGGGAGGCAATAAAAAAACAGAGATGTCTCCTATCTCTAGCTTCCTCCCTGGAGGTTGGGCTGGGCAGGAGGGGGGCTGGAGCTTCTGATGAGCCTTTTTTCCCAGACCGCCACCCACAACTGGCCACCAGCTCCTTCCTCCTCTTCCTGCTGACTGGCATAGTCTCTGTGGCCTTCCTGCTGCTCCCGCTCCAGGACGAGCTCGGCAGCCAGCTGCCTCAAATCCTGCACGTCTCTCTGGGACAGAAGTTGGTGGCAGCCTACATCTTGGGTGAGCACAGTAGTGGCTAGGGGCGTGGGGGCCAGCAGGAAGGCTAGCAGACTCCCAGGGCTGCTCACACCGCCTTGCTTGTCTTTGTCCCCTCTCCAGGACTCCTCACCATGGTGTTCCTTCGGACCTGAGCTTCCTGCTCAACCTCCAGCCCCCTCCTAGGGCAGGGATGTGGACGTGCTCATGAGACAGCCACTGTGATGCTCATTCCTCAGCCTCAATTCCTACTCCCTCTTCTTCCTGCCCATCCTCCCTCCCCTAAGGACCCAGGGATTTGTATTGTTTCGAAATTGAATAAAATAAATTTTTGAAATTAAACAGAATTGGAGGGAGTAAGCCCCTTTCTTCCCAGTTCCTCCTCCTGTCCGCAGGGCACCCAGGAAGTGGGGGCAGGGAAGGGGCCCAGTGAGGATAGAGAAGACCTGGGTTCTGGTCCTGATGCCACATTGGAAAAACTGTGTGACCTTGAGCAAGTCATTGAACTTCTCTGAGCTTCTATTTCTACCTCTAACACCAGGGAATTGGCAAGCAGGTTTTTCAGGTCCCCCTTAGCTCTAAAAATAGGGTCCTGTCCCTAAGCTGGTGTATTTAAACTATAAATCCTGCCTCATGCCACCCACTGCAGAAGCCCAGTCTCATAGTCTTGAGCCATCAGAGCCTCTTGCCAGGGTAACCTAGATGCTTCCAATACCCAGAATCCTTTTCTGCTTCTTGACCCTTTATCTGCTTTATTTTGTCTCTCCCATTAAGAGTTCAACTCCGAAAAAAAAAAAAAAAAAAAAAAAGAGTTCAACTCCGGTGGGTCAGAAACACCAAGGTCTCTGCCAAGATTGAGGGAAGTGGCTTTGCCTGACTTACCTCAACCAGGCAGGAGAAACTAAACACGGGAAAAGAACAGGAGCCTTGAAAAGTATGTGTCCAGTCCTCTTCCAGATGCAGGGCAGGGGAAAAGAAAGGAAGAGGGCCAGCCAGTGACATTGGTGGTTGGGGACAAAGTTAGCAAGATAATGTTAAGACAGACTCAGTCTGTTCTCTGCTTCTGCTGTCACATCTCCTTTGTCTACCTCTGCTCCTCTTGTCTCCTTTTAAAAGGACAGTAATGATGACATCTCTCCTCTCCTCTAATTCAGGATCATCTCCCTATTAGTGTGCTAGGGCTGCACAGATGTGGGGGAGGCCTCAACAGCAGAAATTAATTTTCTCACAGTTCTAGAAGCTAGATGTACAAGATTAAGGTGTCAACAGGTTTCCCCTGAAGCCTCTCTTTGGCTCGCAGATTGCCCCCTTCTCACTGTGTCTTCATATGGTTCCCTGTGCATACACATCCCTGGTGTCTGTGTCCATCCTTTTTTTAAGTAGCCACCACACCCAAGATGGAGCCAAACATAGGGCTTGAACTCACGACCCTGAGATCAAGACCTGAGCTGAGATCGAGCCCAACACCTAACCAACTGAGCCACCCAGAGGCCCCTGTGTCAAAATTTTCTTATAATGACACTGATCAGATAGGATTAGGCCCTTCCTAAAGGATTCATTTGAACTTACGGGCCTATCTCCAAATACAGACTGAGGTATTGGGGGGTCAGGGCTTCAACATATGAATAGGGGTGGGGGGGACACATTTCAGCTCAAAACACTCCCCATTTCAAGATCCTCAACTTTATCACACCCATAAAGTCCTTTTTGTGTAAGGTAACATTCACTGACAGGTTTTAGAGATCAGGATGTGAACATCTTTTTCCATACCATTATTCTATTCACTACAAGGAGCAAATGGACAAGATGAAGGACCAAGAAACCACTCTGAGAAGTGTGTTCTGAACCGTGTATCAGAGGAGCAAATAGTTGAGGAGGGTCTGACCCTGGTCCAGGCTCCTGAGAAACGCTCCTGGGGGGGGGGGAGGGGCTTAGAAGGCAGAGTTTCATCCTGGAACCCAGGGTGGGAACTGTCATGCCATAGTGGGAGCAAGAGAGGACCAAGTAGGGGTACCTGGGTGGCTCAGTGGTTCGGTGTCTGCCTTTGGCACAGGTCGTGATCCTGGGGTCCTGGGATTGAGTCCTGTATCAGATCCCCACAGGGAGCCTGCTTGTCCCTCTGCCTAGGTCTCTGTCTCTCATGAATAAATAAAATCTTTAAAAAAGAGAGAGGACAAAGTAACCCAAAGACAAGCCCTGGGATTTATGCAGCTACCCTGGGAGTGAGAGCCAGGGCTGCAGCCTCCTGAGATGTGATTAAGGGTAAAGTGGTGCCAGCAGCACTTGGAATTCCCTGCCCTCCTGCAGCTTCTACCTTGATGGACAAAGACTGACCACAGGGACCCATGTGGAGAGAGGTCCCAGGGCAGGCCCATCTAACAGGTGTGTGACCACTGCAGTCTCCCAGGGCCCCATGCTCAGGTGGCCCCGCATTTGGCAGTTAATGCTCTGTGGTCACCATCTTGAAATTCTCAATGATCTGGGGTGCCTGGGTGCAGCTGTTGAGCATCTGCCTTTGGCTTAGGGCATGATCCTGGTCCTGGGATAGAGTCCCACATTAGGCTCCCTGCATGAAGCCTGCTTCTCCCTCTGCCTGTGTCTGCCTCTCTCTGTGTGTCTCTCATGAACAAACACATAAAATCTTAAAAAAAAAAAAAAAAAAGAAAGAGAAAAGAAAAATTATCAATGATCTTTACCCTTGAATGTATGTTTTGGAAGCAAAAGCCGATGGGACAATGGAGAATGTGCTGGGGGTCCTGCCTCCCCTGGATGGCTTCTCACCTGCCAGCTCCCTGCCCCCACCCAGAGATGGCTGTTATGCTCCTTTCCCAGCAGGGGTCTGGGCCCAGGCACAGGGAGGTTCTGGGTCACAGTCAGGGTCTGGCACATGCGCCATCCATACCAAGTTGTGGGGCAGAACTCTTGAGTGTCTATGGGGCTCTGCCCCAAGGTATTTCCCTCTGAAGATCTGGACATTAAATAGCAAATTAAAATCCACGTGACAGGTTGGAAGACTGTAAGGAAGAAAACAGTTCTGTTCACACCTTTTGAACAAGAGGCCTTGCCAATTACATAGTCATCCCAGCTCTCAGGAGAAGGTAGAGTCAGCTCCCCACCCCATGATGGTCTTTGGAGAAGGGCCCCCCTTATTTTCTCACATGACAGAGCAGCTCAGAGTTTTCCTCATGGAGACAGCATTCCTATTTACATCTCTCACCCTTCTGCCCAACCAACCCTTCCTTGTCTCAGGGGTGGGATGACAGGGTGGAGTAAAGGTAAGGAAGCACAAAGGTGCCTATAAACAAGAAGTCACCAGATGGTTTATTAAGGTCCAAACCCCAGCCTCTCCTGCCACAGACCACCTGCTGGGGCTCTAGGCTGTGGTTTCAGCCATTCTCCCAGCAAGAGGGCTAGCTATGTCCCAGGGCCCAGGAAACCTTCCAAAGGGGGGGCCCTCTCCCGAAGGGTAAGGGGCTGTGCAGTGAGGGAGCGGAGGCTCTCAGATTAGCTGACTGTATTGCCGGCCCACTGTGGAAGGCACTGCTCACCGACTCCTATACTGTGGGGCCAGGGTGTGGGTGTCTGAGCCCGCACCTTGGCTGGGCCCTTTGCAGAGATGGGAAAGGCCAATGAGAAATAGGTCAGCAATGAGAGGTGGTACTAGGCACCTCCCTCACCCAGAAAATACTAACGGGGAGGCAGGAGCTCCAGGCAGGAGCTGGGGGCACATGCCCCCCAGCCCTGCCCCCCCACCCCACCCCCCCCCACCCCCCGCCCCGGGGCCTCAGAAGTTGTTATCGATGTTCCAGACGTCCCCACTAAGTGCATTGGCGGCCCCCTGCAGCGTCCAGGTGAGCAGGGCCAGCTGGCGTCGGAAGCGGCTCTCCTGGAAGCCCAGACCCGGAGTCACCTGGGAGGGGGAGGCCCCCGGGTCTCCGGAGCCATCCGAGCGCAGCAGCCGCACGTGGTCTAGCAGCGCGCCCAGCGTGTGGTCTCCGCGGCCCAGGAAAATGTGGCGGAACGGGGAGTCGGCCGGTGACACGTACTGGGACAGGAAGTAGAACTCCACCTGCGCCAAGAAGGGGATCAGGTCGGGGTGGGGGCCGCCAGAGGGCAGGTTTAACAGCAATTCCAAACCCAGCTGGGGACCTCCCTCGTTCGCGCCTAGCAGACAATGCAGAGCAGCTTCTTTAAGTCCCACTCCCCTTGGCCACCCAATGCCGAGCGGCCATCCTTTGAGGTCACCAGCAGCCAGGTAGGATGCATCCTCCTGCTGTGTTTTGGGTTCCATTCGCTTCTAAGCCTTAAGCCTCCAAACCCGCGTCTCTCCCCAGTCTTCACGCATTCACTTACCCAGCTGAAGCCTCAAAGAACAACCTATCCTGCTCTTCCAGACTTTCCTACACCCCACGCATTCCCCATCACCACCACCAATGTCCACAGCCCAAAGGTCAAGGGGACAGGCCAGTCCTAATGAAGTGCCGGACTCTGTCCTCCCTGCGTGACTCAGATGCTGTTCATCTTTCCTGAGGGGGCCTCTCTCCTCCCTCAATTCTCCTAACTTTCTTCCACTCCCTCTGGTTCCTTCCACTCCCCACCTGTGGGCAGCCCCAAGGCTCAGCCTCCACCCTCTGCTCTTCTCCTATGTGCAGTCCATTGGTTCTGAAGCCTGGCTACTAATTAGAATCACTTGGGGAACCTTTTGATGACATGGCCTGGGTGCCTCCCCAGTAGAATCGGACTCTCTAGGCTTACAGGTTCATTTCTTCTCAAGTCCTCCATCTTTCATGCCAAGGGCTCATCCATACCCCTGGCTGCAGTCAGGACCTTTTGAGGAGAACTGCCAAGCCTGCTTGACAAATCATCCACTGGAATCTTGCCCTCCACCCTCCTGGACCTACCCCACTGGGTACAGAGTAACTTACACAGCCTCACACACATGTGGGCACCAACTTCTAAAACCTGACCCTGGGATCCCTGGGTGGCGCAGCGGTTTGGCGCCTGCCTTTGGCCCAGGGCGCGATCCTGGAGACCCGGGATCGAGTCCCACGTCAGGCTCCCGGTGCATGGAGCCTGCTTCTCCCTCTGCCTGTGTCTCTGCCTCATTCTCTCTCTCTCTCTGTGACTATCACAAATAAATAAAAATTAAAAAAAATAAAAAAAAAAAAGAAATGCATATCTTTAAAAAAATAAAAATAAAAATAAAAAAAATAAAAAATAAAACCTGACCCTAGGCGTGCCTGGGTGGCTCAGCTGGTTAACTGTTTGACTCTAGTTTTCGGCTCACGTCATGATCTCAGGGTTGTGAGATTGAGCTCCAAGTCCAGCTCTGTGGTCAGCATGGAGTCTGCTCTAGTGTCTCCCTCTGCTACTCCCCCCTGCTCACACAAGTGCATGCTTTCTCTCACAATAAAAGAAGAAAGAGAAAGAAGAAAGAAAGAAAGAAAGAAAGAAAGAGAAAGAAAGAGGGATCCCTGGGTGGCGCAGCGGTTTAGCGTCTGCCTTTGGCCCAGGGCGCGATCCTGGAGACCCAGAATCGAATCCCACGTCGGGCTCCCGGTGCATGGAGCCTGCTTCTCCCTCTGCCTGTGTCTCTGCCTCTCTCTCTCTCTCTCTCTCTCTGTGTGTGACTATCATAAATAAATAAAAATTAAAAAAGAAAGAAAGAAAGAAAGAAGAAAGAAAGAAAGAAAAAAGAAAGAAAGAAAGAAAGAAAGAAAGAAAGAAAGAAAGAAAGAAGAAAGAAAGAAAGAAAGAAAGAAAGAAAGAAGAAAGAAAGAAAGAAAGAAAGAAAGAAAGAAAGAAAGAAAGAAAGAAGGAAAGAAAAAGAAACCTGACCCTTGCACCCACGATTCCTCAGGAGCGCCACAATCTCCCCAGGTGCCAACCTCTCAGCCCCAAAAGTGTACATGAGTGGGATGAGCACAGGCTATGGTCTCAGACTGCCTGGTTTCTGATTTGGGCTCCACAAGTCCCTACGATCTTGGGTGAGTTATCTTTGTACAAGACTAGCCCTCACAAGATTTGCAGGGGGAGTCCTGGGAGAGAAAATGAAGCTGAGTGCAAGCACATGGCAGCCCTCGGTAAGTGGCAGCTGCTATGGTTTTCCTCCTCCTCTTCCCTCAACACCTTGTCTGTCCATTTTCCTTCCACATGTCTCACTTCATTCCAGTCTCCTCACCCACAGGTGGCATCTACTGCCATCTGCCACTCTCATCCAGAGTTCGGCCATCACTAACTTCATTCCCTCTTCATCATTTGCACTCTGACCAAATCCTTCCTAAAACTCCACTTCGCCCACATCACCTCCCTGCTCAAACACCGTCCTAATTTCCTTGATACCCAGACCCTAAAAATCCAAATTTCTCATCCTGACATTCAAGGATGATCTCTGATCATCTAACCCCCCAATTTCTATCCCACTGTTCAGTGTACCTCTCCCCTCTGCTTCTCCATAGGCTTCTGTTCTGGCTCATCGGGTCCAAGCCCTGCTCCCAAGGACAGCCAGGCCTATTTCGCCACCACACCCTTACTCTGGGTCTCTCCACTGAAATATCTTTACTTTGCACCAACTCAAGTTCTGTCCGTTCTTCAAGACCAATGTCATAGTCTAAAGCAGGGGTTAGAAAACTTTTTCTGCAAAAATCCAGATAGTGAATATTTTTGGCTTTGCAGGCCATATTGTTTCTGTTGCACTCAATTTGGCCACCATAGCTAGCACAAAAGCAGCCATGGACAATATGAAAATCAATGAGCATGCCTGTATTTCCATGAAGCTTTATTTGCAGAAACAGGTAGCAGGCCAAATTTGGCCAAGTGGCTATAGTTTCCCAACCCCTGGTCTAGAGCCACAAAGTTCCCTGGGTCTGGTCCAGCTCTATGCTGCTCCTTCTGAAGCCCTGAATCTTGTACTCTCCAGCCCTGAGTCTGAATCATGCCCCTTACGCACAGGTGCCCTTTATTCCCTAAGGGGCACGTGGTAACTTTGGGGGCCGGGTGAGGTGAGAATCTTTTTGTGTTCCTGGAGTCTGGCACAGCAGAGGTTAAAGCAAGACCTGTGAATGGGAATGAACTGTGCCCAATCTCTTGTCTCACCCACAGGGTCACCTCAGTGGAGGAGACAAAGCAAAGGGGAGATGGAGAGGTCACGACGTGGGGGAGGAAGAGGAAACTGCAGATGCAGAGAGTAGAGTGAGGGGGATCAGGAGAAAGGGGCAAGGATGAAAGAGCAAGAGAGGTGGGTTTGTGAACAGAAAGAAGGAATGAGTGATGCCAAGGGAAACAGGGAGGGACATAAGGGGGAAAACAAAACATGGCAGACATGTTCTAAAACCAGTCATTATACACTATGGGTTCCCTGTCCACCCTACACTCACGGGGGATGGTCCTACTTATAATTTCACCCTGTAGACTTTTCCCCATTCCCACAGTCCCTACTTATCCCATTTCCCAAAATCAATGGGTGGCAGGTTGAGTACTCAGGATAAAGAAATGGAAGGAAGTGGAGGAGTTGGAACAGGAGATGAAGTGAGGGTTGCAAAGCATTAAAAACTAAGCAGGGGGGGGAGACCTGGGTGGCTCAGTGGTTAAGCCTCTGCTTTTGGCTCATGGTGTGATCCTGGGATCCTGGGATGGAGTCCCACATCAGGCTCCCCACAAGGAGCCTGCTTCTCCCTCTGCCTATGTCTCTGCCTCTCTCTGTGTCTCTCATGAATAAATTTAAAAATCAACAACAACAAAACTAAGCATGAGGGGTTAGCCAAGGATCTTGTGGAACTTATTCTGACACCTCCTCCAGGCAGCCTCTCTGGGCTTCACCCATCTTATTACCAGAGGAAGAAAGCTCTCCTTGCTCTGAATGTCTTAAGCCTTTGCCCCTCCTGGGCCATAAGCTTGTGCCACTAGTACTGTGGACAACTGAGTCCACACTTTTTCCCTCCAGAGGGGTGAAGAGGCAGTGGAAGGCTCTTGGGGCAGGCAGGGAGGAGACCGGGGTTTGTCCCAGTTCTGCCACGTGGTCTGCCAAGTAGTCTGCCAAGTAGTCCGCCAAGCAGCCGGCCCTCCCTGTCATTTTCATCACTTTGTGGGGCCTCAGTGGCCGCTCCAGCCTGGCCGGTCTGTGAGCGCTGCGCCCAGGACTGGGGGCCGAGGACAGGGTCAAAATAAAGGCGGAGAGAGGGGACAGGAGCGCACAGCGGAGGAGGGCGCAGTGGGGTCTCACCCGCATGATGCGCACGTTGTACATGCGCATCAGCCGCTCGTCGCTCTCCTCCGAGCTGTAGATCTCCTTTCGCAGCTTCTCGGCCGCCCGGATGTAGTCCCCTCGCGCCGAGTACACCCACTGGAGGGTCAGCCCACGGGCCTGAGGGTGGAGACGCATGCTGGGGCCGCACACAGCGGCTAGGGCCCCGGCCTAGGCTGTGGGTCCAGGTACTGGAGGATGGGGCTGGGACCCTAGGGCTGGCGGGAGGAGAGGGATATGGGGGGGAATGCTGGGAGAAGGAAGAAAACCTGGGCGGTTGGGAGGGTACCAGGTGGGTCCCGGGGCAGGAGTAAAGGGGCCAGGTTGCCCGAGGGGATTAGACCCTAAGGGCTGTGGGGAGGAGGGGCCAGACCTCTGGACCCTGCAATACTTTGAGAGGATATAACGCCCCCCACCCCCAGAAGCCAGGAGCAGGGTTGTTATGTCGGACCTTCAGGTCCCCAGAGAACTCGTTGAGGCTGCCGATGTGCCTGAGGACCACGTCCCCGTAGCGGCCAAAGTCCAGAGGCAGCAGGTGATCGTGGCTTAGACGGATGAGGAGCTGCCCAGCGAGCTGGGCCACAGCCTGGGCCACGGCGGGCAGGCGGCCCCGCAGCACCCTGTGTAGGTTCTCATACGTGTCGTCCTTCGTGTGCAGGAACGGGTACGCCTGGCCATCCTGCCGGGACAGGGCGCGGGCTGGCGCAGGGGCATGGTGCAGACAGGCGGAGGGGCAGCTGCTCTGGGGCAGGGCCAGGAAGTCTCACCTCCGTGAAGGAGAACTCGACGGCAGGGACCCCCGCAAAGGCCGTGAAGGAATAGGCACTGCTGTCCATGGGCAGTGGCCGGATCCTGGGAGTGGGCAGTGGGGAATGCTCTGTGGTTTCACCACCTCCCGCAACATCCTCCCCGCCTCCTCATCCCAACTTACACTTCAGCATCCCAGCTGTGATTGTTGAACACCACCTGCTCATAGAGGGTCTGCCCGCTGCGGTTAGGAGAGTCCACCTGGGGGCAGGGTAGGGGGCACCGGTCAGGCTGCCACCAGCTTCCCTTCATCCCCTGGCTGCCACCAGCTTCCCTTTATCCCCTGCTCTTGGCCAGGCTCTTGCCTGCTTCAGGATGTTCTCTATGAGGCTGATCAGAAGGGGGCTGGTCTTGGCATTGAACTTGTCGTCTCCTGCAGAGAGGGAGAAGGGATGCCAGGCTCCAGGCTTGGCCTCGAGGCCAGGGTGCACCAGAGCGGGCCCAGCTGGTGGCAATGCCCCCACTCACCCAGCACTGCATTGTCCAGGCTCACATAGACCACGGCTTTGAGATGCAGCACGCTGAGGTAGCCCTGTGGGTGAGAGATGTGGAGTTGAAACCCCCTCACCTCTTCCCACTGCCCGACTCCCTGCTCTGGACCCCACATTACCTCCAGCCACTCTGTGGAGCCCACACTCCCGAAGTCCCCTCCGTCCCAGCTGATGAAAAGAAGACTCCTGCGGGGCTGGAAGCCTGGAAGCATAGTGGGTCAGGAGGATGGGCTCCGCTGGAGGCCAAACAAAGACCTATCTTTGTCTTCTTCTGTCCTGCTTCCTTAGGGTCTCTCTGTCCCTCCCACCAAGCCCCCAGCCCAGCCCAGCTCACCTGTCTGCCCTGACTCAACCATAACAGCGATGGAGATTTCTTTCTTTTTCTTTTCCTTTCTTTCTTTCTCTCTTTCTTCTTTCTTTCTTTCTTTCTTTCTTTCTTTCTTTCTTTCTTTCTTTCAGATTTTATTTTGTTTATTCATGAGAGACACAGAGAGAGAGAGAGAGAGAGGCAGAGACACAGGCAGAGGGAGAAGCAGGCTCCACTGCAGGGAGCCTGATGTGGGACCCAATCCCGGGACTCCAGAATCACACCTGGGCTAAAGGCAGGCGCCAATCCACTGAACCACCCAGGGACCCACAGTGATTGCTTTCATATGCAGTCTCCTGCTTAGTTCTTCACTCAGACCAAGGACTATTATTATCATTGGCCCTTGAACCTGGTTTTGAACTGTTTGGGTCCCCTCACATGCAGATTTTCAACTGAGCGGGAGGAGTCAGTGCCCCTACCCCAGGCGTTGCTAGGGGGTCAAATTTACTCTTTGTTTGGACAAAGGAGACAGAAGTAAAGTGACTTGCCCAGGGCCATGCAGCTGGGATGTGGAGAAGCCAGGTTTGCAGACCAGGTCTAAGTGGCCACGTGCTCAGTGCCTCTAGCCTGTGCTCCTGACCACCTCTCTGCCCTGTCCTGGCTCGGGCCACAGCCCCAGCTGCCCGGCCCAGGCCCTGACCTTACCATTGCTCACCATGGAGAAAAAGTCCGCACCAGCTCCAGAAGTATGGCTGTCCCCACAGCAGACTTGGCCGCTCCTGGGCCCCACGCATCCCTCTGGGCCCCAATGACCACATAGTGATCTGCAGGAGGGGAGGTTTGGGGTCTCGGTCCTTACATGGCAGTACCCAGAGAACGTCTAGGGAGGGTCCTGTGCTGGTGGGAGCTCACCACCATTTCTGCCCCCCCCCCCCCCCAGTCTCCACCTCCCAGCCCAGTGATCCCTGCTGTCCTAAAGGAGTGCCTCTCCTCCCCTTGGCCTTGCCTGGATGGCCTGCTCCTTCAGCAGGGTGCCTGGCCTCTTTCTGGATTCCATTACCTCCTTGGTCGGCCACGTCCACACAAGTCCTGAGAGGTTTTCCTCCTTCACGCTTCTCTCTAATCCACCCCAACCTGGGCCCCAGCAGTCTCCTGTGAGCCGCATTGCGGGCCCCCCTGTGTCTCTCCCTCAGTGTTTGTAGGTACCATACTCTTCGGCTCAAGAACCCACTTTTATTGCCCACCACCATCCTCATCCAGTTAGGCTTGAAAGGTTCATCTATCTCATGTGAACCCTCGTTCATGCTATAATATCACCCAACTCATGCTTGCTCACCTCTGGTGCTAGGGAGCTCACTACCACACAGAGTTCTGTCTCTGGACAGATTCGACTATGGTATCTACTCCCTGCCATCCCCCTCGATCCCAGATCGGCCTCAACTTGCCAGCCTCCCTCCCTGCTAAGCCCTGCTGCCCCCCACCCCCCAACCCCCACCACTGAGCACAGCTCTTGGCCACTCCCCTGGGGCTTCCCACTCCAGCACCGTCTCTATCCAGGGTTTATAAGTGGGGCCCCCTTCCTGCAGGCTGTAGGGTAATGCTGGGCCACACTGGCACACCTGGCTCTGAGCGGCCCTCAATGCAGCCAAAGATGTTGCTGATGGGGGTGGAGACCCTGTGGTTGTTGACTCTGAGGTGCAAGCCTGGCCCAGGGCCCAGGTGATAAGGGGAGCCTAGGAGGCGCCCCTGCCATTTCTGGGGGGCCACAGGGCCTTGGAGCTTCCTGGAGAGAGACGGGGCAGAAAGAGTTGGAAGTGGCAGAGAGCCCAGGCTGTAGAAGAGCCCAGAGCTCCCTCTTTGCTCTTTCCCTCCCATCTTCTGGCCCTAGCTCTACTTCTACACTCTGCCCACTGCTTTGGACAGCTGTGCAGGTTATGTCCTGCCCAGAGGTGCCCAACGGAGGTGGGTGTGATATCCAGCTAGAGCTCCACTCACCAGACAGTGGGCCCTGGCGTGAGGCTGTCCCCACCCAGATTCATCTTTTTCCAGTTCACCCAAAAGCACTTTACAGACTAGCTACATCTCCCTCCTCCCCTCCTGATTTCCAAAGGCCCCTCACCTCAGCAGGAGGGAGGCAATGTCCGCGCTGATAGGCTGGGCTGGGATGTTAGGGAGGCCAGAGGACTGCACTGGGGGGAACTGAGTTTGATTAAAGGAAGGGAAGCCAGGCGTGTAGGGGTCCCCAGTTCCCAGGTGTACCTGTGAGGAAAGGAGTGTCTGCACTGAAGCTATGAGCTGGTCTCCAGGAGTAGCTTGCCAGCCTCATCCCAGACAAGGAGGTATAGTTTTTGGGATCCCAAGAATCCCCAGGTGGCCACCCCCAGACTCACATGTCCATACACAGCCCTGTGGCTGGACAGGCCGAGCTTGTGTGGATCCTGGGAGAAGTCAGCTGGATCAGGGTATATGAGCACTCCTTGGGCCCCAAAGTCTTGGGCACTGGCCACCTGGGGAAGGGAAGTGGGTAATGGACTCCTTCAACCTGGGGGGAAAACTAATTTATAAGGGCAGGAGAAGCAAGTAAAAGTGAAATGGCACTGCCTCTACTCTGCTCTTACGGAACCACAGAGAGGCTCTGGGTACCACCCGACCCTCACCTTCCCACAGTGCCTTGGCATCCCTCAAGCCCCACTGTCCTCTGCATTCCGCCGTGTTTGGTACCCATCCCAACCTCCTGATTGTTTCCCACCAACATTTCCTTTTTTAAAATTTTATCTTTTTAAAAGATTTTATTTATTTATTTAATAGAGAGAGAGAGCACAAGCGAAAGGAGTAGGTGAGGGAGAAGCAGACTTCTCGCTGAGCAGGGAGCTCTGTGAGGGACTCGATTCCAGGACCCTGGGATGCTTAACTGACTGAGCCATCTGGCAACCCCCGCCTCCCACCAACATTTTCTTATGACCCACTTGGTTCTTCCTTTTCTCTCTCTGACAGGCTTCTGGACGCTTCCCATCGGCCCCTACCCTATCTTCTTGTTCCCCAGCCCTGCGCCCTCCCCGCTCCTTCCTGGGAGCCTCACCTTCTGGGCGAAGCTGATCTCTCCCAAGCGCACCAGCAGGAGGCGCCCCGCCGGCTCCACGCCCCGGGCCCGCAGGTCCTGCAGGTCTTCCGGCCGCCCGTAGTGGGCGTACACCAGCTCTCCCTGGGGACGGGGAGGACGAGGGGGTGTGCTCTCCAGGTCCCTCCTCCGCCACCCGGGAAAGGGCGCGCGCTGCCCCCGTCCTGGGGGCGGCACACGAGGCGCTCACCGTGGCGTTGCCCGTGGCGCTGTAGGGACAGTAGACGTCGTGGTCCTCCAGCGGCAGGGGCTCCCCGAGCGTCCCGGCCGCCGCACCGATCCAGTGCAGGGTATTGGGATGAGCCCTGAAGAGCAGAGGTGGTGAGCGTCCCCGCGCGCCCCCCGCGCCCCCCGCGCCCCCCGCGCGCACTCACGGGTCCGGAAACTGCAGCCCCACGTAGTGCGTGTCCATCCACACGTGGTCCAGCTTTTGGCTCGAGAGCGCCTCGCGGATGTCTTGAGCCAGAGCCGCCATCCCAGCCGAGCCAGCCATCCTTTTCCGAAGGCTTGTTTGCCTGAGCGGGAAGAGGGGGGATTGGGGGCGCGGAAGGGGAGAGGGACTTCTCTGCCCCTGGAGGAGAGGCAGGGAGGAAGAAATGGTGCCAGAGACGTGGGGTCGCCCTGGTCGTGGGCTGTGAGGGTCTCCTAAGCCTCTCTCTGACCCTGCCATCGCCATCCATCCCATCACCCGGGCTGTGGCTGTGACTGAGCGTCTCTATGGACTCCTGCTTCAAACCTTAGCTTCCAACAACCTGGTGTCCGGCCCACCGTCCCTTAGGTTTTTCCTGGCTCAGGCCAAACTCACCAGATAGATTTACCTGCTGCCCCCCCACCCCCCCACACACATATGCACACTGGCCTGTGCTCTGCCCCTTACCTGAAAATACTTTTCTTCCAAAGGACTAAGGGGGCAGAGGCGGCCCTTCATCTCCCCCCTCTTCCAGCTGCGCCTCACGAGACATATTACGCTATGGTTACTGGTGTGATAGTGGGGTCCCCGGTCTTGGAGACCTCACCGTGTGTCTTTTTCCATAGTTACCACCTAACCAGTGAGCCTTTTGTCCCGTGAGCCCCTCCTGTGCTGCCCTCCCGCCCCAGCCATAGGCTGCGCCTCAGGCCTCATGGCCTCCTGACCAACCCACTTCATCTGTGTGCTCTCCAAGGCAGACTCCTCCCTCCTCAGCATCAACTTTAAATACCTCTCTACCTTTTGCGTTGGCAAAAACCCAATTGTCCCTTGAGAGGCCAGGTCTCCTATGGGGCTCGGGAGAGAACTCAGGTTCCCATACACCCCGGGCTTGGAGTGGAGGCAGCCTCTAGACTCCACTATTGGAATTTCTGGCCATTTCTCCTCCAGTAAACCTCTCTTCCTTTGAAGCCTGTGCCATCCAGTGATCCCCTCCTCTGCCCCTCTTCCAGCCAATTGGTCACTTGACCCATTTCATCAAGGACTTTGGCATCTGGCTTAGCATTTTCCTCTCTAAATCATGGTCCACTCACTTTGTGTCACCATTTCAAAACCCACGTGCAGGGTGTACTGTAGTCTCAGCCACCACCCTTCAGCTCTCAAAAGGACTCCTGTACTCATGACCCCACGGTCGCCTCAGCTTTCTCAGTACCATTCCTGCCACCCCCTCCTGATCCGATCCAGGAGCTCCAAAACTGCGTCAGTCAGTGCATTTTCATAAAATACATGATGCACAGTGTGGATTCCTGTGCCTAACAATAAATTAGATGTACACACTGCAACATAGACAGACCTTGAAAACCAGGTATTCAGTTAAAAAAAAGCTTATCAAAATTAAAAACACACACTAGAGATAGCTATATTTGAGTAATGGGTCTTGGAGTGATTTTTTAAAAAAATTTCTTCCTTATATTTTTCCATATGGCTTAACTTTTATTTATTTTTTTTTAAGATTTATTTATTTATGAGAGACAGAGAGAGAGAGGCAGAGACACAGGCAGAGGGAGAAGCAGGCTCCCCACAAGGAGCCTGATGTGGGACTCGATCCTAGAACCCCAGGATCATGACCTGAGCCAAAAGCAGATGCTCAACCACTGAGCCACCCAGGTGTCCCTCCATATGACTTCACTTTAAAAATAAGGAACATAAAGGATTTTATACAAATATTTGTGTATAAAAATATTTTTGTATAAATGTCTTGAAAAACCTATATATGCATGTAAAACATTACCTATACGATAAAGCGACACATGAATTTAAAGGTACACGTGAAACGCATCAAATGAGGTGCTTCTGGGGGAGGGTGCAGGGAGGAGTGCTCAGGGTTAGGGCTGGAAATTAAACAAAAAAGCCCTTCACTAGGGTGCCTGGCTGGCTCAGTCCATAGAGCACGTAGCTCTTGGTCTCAGGGTTATAAGTTCGAGCCCCATGTTGTGTGTACAGATTATTTAAAAATAAAATCTTTAGGGATGCCCGTGTGGCTCAGTGGTTGAACGTCTGCCTTTAGCTCAGGGAGTCTTGAGATCAAGTCCCACATTGAGTCCCACATTGGGCTCCCCTCAAGGAGCCTGCTTCCCCCTCTCCCCATGTCTCTGCTTCTCTGTGTCTCTCATGAATAAATAAAATATTTTAAAAAATAAAAATAAAATCTTGAAAAAACAAAACCAAAAAAGCCTTTCACTGATGATACTGAACTATCATCACAGGGGTATCATAAACTCTGTTTTTTTTTTTTTTTTGTGATACTCTATTGTTTTAAATTTCTCATTTTTCTCTCTTTCCTCTTAGAATAAAATCCAAAGCAGTTTGCATAGCTATTAAGACCTTTTAGGGGGATCCCTGGGTGGCGCAGCGGTTTGGCGCCTGCCTTTGGCCCAGGGCGCGATCCTGGAGACCCGGGATCGAATCCCACATCGGGCTCCCGGTGCATGGAGCCTGCTTCTCCCTGTGCCTGTGTCTCTGCCTCTCTCTCTCTCTCTCTGTGACTATCATAAATAAAAAAAAAAAAAAAAAAAAAAAATTAAAAAAAAAAAAAAAAAAAAAAGACCTTTTAGGGCCTGAGCCATATCCACCTTGACACTGCAGCTCCCCAAGGCCACAGGTCAAAAACCAAGCTCCATGACGTGGCATTCAAGGCTTTTCTGGGTCTGTCCCACCTCCTGTCTGGATACTGGACCCCTCTGCTCTCATTCAGACAACCATATAGACCTTCATTTACTTCTTCCAATAGGCTACCATTTCCCAGCCCAGACCCTTTGCACCTGCTGTTCTCTGACCTGAAATGCTTTTCCACCTTCTCTTTGCCTGGTGAATGACTCACCCTTCAGGCTTCAGCTCATCACTTCCTCAAGGAAGCTTTCCCTGGCCCCTCAATTAAGTTAAGTCCTCCTGGTTATTCCTCACATCCTTTACTTTTCCCTCAAAGCAGTGATTCTAATAATAAATATATATAAGGGATCCCTGGGTGGCGCAGCGGTTTGGCGCCTGCCTTTGGCCCAGGGCGCGATCCTGGAGACCCGGGATCAAGTCCCACGTCGGGCTCCCGGTGCATGGAGCCTGCTTCTCCCTCTGCCTGTGTCTCTGCCTCTCTCTCTCTCTCTCTGTAACTATCATAAAAAAAAAAAAAAAAAAATTAAAAAAAATAAATATATATAAAATCTTTTAAAAAAATAAAATCTTAAAAAAAAAAAAAAAGGGGGCAGCCCGGGTGGCTCAGTGGTTTAGCGCCCCCAGGGCGTGATCCTGGAGACCCAGGATCGAGTCCCACATCAGGCTCCCTTCATGGAGCCTGCTTCTCCCTCTGCCTGTGTCTGTGCCCCTCTCTCTGTGTCTCTCATGAATAAATAAATAAAATCTTTTAAAAAATAAATAAATATATAGTAATGAATGAGATTATTAGTTCAGTAATGAGTCTCCCCCATAGATTGTAACCTCCATAAGGACAAGGTCCAGACTTTTGTTCTCTGCTTTATCGCCCCCACCTACTTAACTGAGTACCTGCCACATAGTAGGTTCTCAAAAATATTTGGTGGATAAATGAATGAATGACCTTGTCAGTGTCACTGTCAGTCCAGCCACTCATTTCCCTTGCCATACCCACACTGGCCTTGTCATTACCCAGAATTCCACCTTGGAATATTCATCCACTCGGGATACACTGAACACCAACTAAATGCCAGGCACTGTGCTAGGTGCCGGGGACATCAAGATAAATTGGACATGGTTTATCAGATAAATCTTCAAAGTTCCAGTATCCCACTCTCTGACTACATGTCCAGGTTCCAGCTTACTTCTTGACCCTCACTACACCTGCTCTTCAACCACATTGAGTTCTCCAGATTGTCCAATTTCTTCCTTCTCCAACCATCCTGGAGTCATGCATCACTTCCTTGCTTGCTCCCCTTCACCATCACACTCTTGCTTCCCAGCCCTCTGATGGTATCCATAGTGCCACACCTTACCGTGGGACCTGTCAAACCGTCCACCTGCTCAGCCTGTACCCAAACAACTGAGTGTTGCTCAAGAAAATAAGAAGCCCTGTATGTTGTTGATGCCACAGAGCTAAGGTCTTTGGGCAAGATATCCAAAGAGTAATAGTACGCCTTGATCAAGTTTGGCATTGATCTCAGACAAGAAAATCTATCAGTATCAGTTACTACAGAAACATAAATTTAAGACATGCAAACATAAATCAAAGCAGAAACATCATGTGATCATCTCAATACCTTCTGGAAAAATATTTGAAAAAAATCCAAACCTGTCCCTCCTTTCCTGATCATTAAGAAGAAGAAAGAGGAAGCTAGGAGTAGAAGGCAACTTCCTTGATTCACTTTTAAAAACCTATCTGGGGGACGCCTGGGTGGCTCAGTGGTTGAACGTCTGCCTTCTGCCCAGGGCATGATCCTGGAGTCCTGGGACTGAGTCCCACATGGGGCTCTCTGTGTGGAACCTGCTTCTCTCTTTGCCTGTGTCTCTGCCTCTCTCTGTGTGTCTCTCATGAATAAATTTTAAAAAATTGTTTAAATAAAAAATTAAAAAATAAAAAGCTATTCGGAATCTACAGCAAAGTTCACACTCAATAACAAATTCATATAAAAACATTCCTACAAAAATCAGGAGATAGGCATATCTCCTGTCATCATTACCTAAATTCACATCCCCTCTAATGCAATAAGCAATGAAAAAGACATAAAAAGTATAAGCTTTGAAAGAGAAGCTGTGTATCTCTCACTAGTCATCTAGCTTAGATGACTTTCTACTTAGAAAACCCAGGAGAATCCACTGAAATACTATTCCTGACCCAAGAGAGGGCTTCTGGTGGCCTGACCTCTTCTCTGGACCTACCTGGGCAGCTCCTTCCTGATGGGGGATGTGACCTCAGCAAAACAAGAGAAACCCCGATCTACTTGTGCTGTGCTCTGGGCTTGCACTCTCTCTGTCTTGGAGGGGGATAGTCTGTGCCTACAAATGCATTTACTTGCTTGCTCCATTTTTTTCTGACTCCTTAAAATGTCCCTTCTCAGAGCACCCCCACCCCCCCCCCACCCCCCGCCCAAGCCACAGGTCAAAATCCAGGCTCTGTGATGTGGCATTCAGGACTTTTCTGGATCCATCCCACCTCCGGTCTGGATACTGAAGCCCTAAGCTCTCACTGAGACAGTCAACTCCTGCATCTCCCACATGTGCCAGGCTCAGGGACAGAACCCTCTATGTAGTATCCGGAGCACCCTCCCTACCCTCAGCTCCAAATACCTGACGTCCTTCCTAGGACCTTGGAACAGGGAGGTCAGGGAGGCAAGTGGAAGGACTCAGAAGGGACCCCACCTCAGGGGCCTGGGAGATGAGGGAGGGAGGCTGAGTCCAAGCAAGTGGGTGGGGGTTTTCAAGGGCCCGGGAAGGGGGCAGGCTGATCCTTACCTGATGCTGTCCTCCAGGCGCCCCTCCCCCAGGAGCCGCAGGAACATGGCCTGGAGGTCGCTCCAGTACAGTGTGCCCTGGTGGGAGTCTGGGCCTGGCTCATAGTTCATGTCCTCACTGACCACCAACACGTCATCCCCACACGCCTGGCAGGACCCTCGGAAGGCCACATAGCCCAGAAGGAAAGCTGAAGGATGGCAAGATGGAGATTTTCCTTGTGCCCCACTCTGGACTCCATAAACCCCCTCAACCCAGGCCCTTCACTGGTTGGGGGGTGGGGGGACGGAAGGCTCTCACCCCCAGTGAAGATCAGCAGGGCTGTCAGGATGAGGTAGGGGGCAGCCCTTCGTCCTGTTGCTGCCAAGAGTCCAAGGCTTTGCCCCCCTGTTCGAGAGCCCAGGTCAGGGCCCCTGAGCTCCATGGGGCAGAAGTGGACTGCTGGCTCAGCCCCCTCCTCCCCGTCTTCTTCTTCCTCCTCGAGGCGCCACTGCTGGGTGCCCTCCACACGCTTGTAGATGGTCTGAGAAGGTCGTGGGGACAACCTTTGCTGTGAGGGGGGGGGTATGGAGGGGAATGAGACTGGGGAAAGAGTTGTGGGGGATGGGGCAGGGGCTGACCCTAAGGGTAGTGACTCTGGAGTGCCAAAGGAGCATAAGGCAGGGGAGAGGGTCCTGAGAGGCAAGCTGAGAGGAAGAGATGGAGGTGGGGAGTGGACAGGCCAGCCTTGGGGTTGGGAGGAGGCTGAAGGACCTGAAGGGAAGGCCTAGAGTTGTCCCCCAGCTCACTTGGTCTTACCGTTCTCTGAAGTAGACCCCAAAGTCGATCCATGCTCGTGCCCCCTCCGGAGCCCTGTAGGCTGTTCCCCCCACAGTGATAAACCGTTTGTGGGAGCCTCTAGAGGGCCCCTTATCAGCCCTGGCAGGCAGCCTGAGCCCAGGCCGTTCTTCTCCCCGCAAAAGGGTGGGGGCACAGTCCTGGCCTCAGTCCAGCTCTGCAGATATGAACCCCCAGCCCAAGCTTGAGAAGAGGCACTGTGCCCTCCCCTGCCAATCCCTCTGGTCCCACTCCTGCCCCCTCCCTGCAAAACAATCAATTTTTTTTACCTTGGGGCAGACTTTGGCCTCCTAGTTCCCGGCAGGGGTGGGGGAGGGGGGCTGATGGCTGAGGAGGGCAAAGATAAGGATGCCCTCTCCAGCTACCATCCCTCCCAGTGTCCTTGGGGACCCCTTCCTAAGCTCCCCACCGTGAAAACCTCGCTCCTCCTCAACTCATCTGGCTCGCAGCCCCACCACTGAGTGCCCAGCCAGGCCTTGTAACACATCAGTTCCCTGTTCCGACACCTGCCTCCATGAGATCCTAAACTGAAATTGCCACAGTGGTGTGACCTGGGGGTTGGTCTGGCCATGCAGATGCCTGTCTTGCTGGAATCAGCCTGAAAAGTGGGTCTCAGGCTCTTAACTTCTGGGGAGGGAGGGACATGGGTGGGAGCATATGATCAAGTAGGACTCCATGTTGGTGAGTGCTCCATGTTGGTGTTCTCCTGGATCTGCTGGGTCAAGGCCCACCAGCCATTGGTGGAAAGAGTCCTGGTCAAGGCCTGGGCAGAGTTGGATGACCTACAACTCATGGTTTTCTCTGGGGACCTGCGACTCTTTGGTGACCGGAGGACTTGATTTCTAACTCTTTTGGGTCTAGGCACCCCACGAACATATCACAGACACGAACTGCTAAATTTCACCCACAATTTCACGCAGGGCTGCCGGTCCCCGAGCCCTACCGAGGACCCCCCAGACCTGTAGCTCTCGAATAGAAGGGCTCAGGGGCCCCGTGTCAAGGTCTCCCTTGGGAAACCTCAGCTCCTACCAAACTGGGAGCTTCAGAAGCTCGGAGCTGCTGGGGTGCACCAGGGTCCCAGTCCCCGCCCCATTCTTGCCGCCGCCAGGAGTCCAGAGAGGGAAGACGCAGCGCAGCGGGGGTCACCTGAGCTGCAGGTCCTCTGGGCCTTAAGCGACACCGCCCACCTGAGGCCCCGCCCACCCCAGGGCCCGCCTCCGGCCCCACCCAAGCTGGTCCCCGGCTCCGCCCCTCCCCTGCCCGGGGGTCGGGTCTCCAGCACCCGCTTCGCCCCAACTCCGCTCCTAGCTGGGGGCCTTCTCGCGGGCCTCTGGCAGGTCCTCGCTGCGTGACCCTCCCCAGGTCCCGGCCCCTTTGAAACCCGAGGCTTGCGTGACTCCTGGGGCTCTGCCCCCACCCGCAGACTTTGCCCCGGCGTCCACCGTGGGATCACCAGGGGACGCAGCTGTAGCCCTCCCCTCGCCTCCCCGCAGGCCCCCGTCCCCACTCCCGCCCACCCACCTAAGGAGGCCAAACTTTTTTTCTTAAAACATTTTTACTTCTTTCAACCCAGAAACATCACAATCTAAGCGGACGAGAGGGCAGGGGAAGAGACGAGGGCATGGGGGTAGGGGCTTAGATCTGCGCTGGCTGAGGCCGAGCCGGGAAGCCCTCTCCCGGGTTTGGCGTCCTCTACCCCACCGCTGCGGGAGGGCGTGTGGGTGTTGAGGGGGCGCCCTCAGGGGCACTTCCGCTCCACGCACTGCTTCCCTCCCTCCTCATATTCCTGCTTGGAGATCCACATCTGTTGGAAAGTGCCCTGGGGACGGGGGACGACAGAGGCCACCATCAGCGCGGCCTCGGGGCGGAGGGTCGGGGGAACTGGACGCACCTCCGCACCTTCCACTAGTGCAAGCCCAGCCCCTCGGAAACCCTCCTCCCGCCCTCCGACCCCGCCTCTCCAGCCCAATCCCTTCCGCAGCGACCGCCCCAAGCCTCCCAGCCCTCTTTCATATTCCGTGCGAATACCCCTGCTCCTGTCGTTTAATCCTGACGTTGATTCATTCATTCAACAAGTAATTATTGCACACTGTCTGCCCTGGGCCACGCACTGGGCTAGAGCTGAGTAGGGGAGCTAACAGCCTCAGGCCAGCCGACCTGCCCCCCTTCCCCTCCCCCAATTCCTCCTCCTATCACTCCATCAGGGAGTCTCCGCATTCCCAAGAAGAATCTTTCCTTCACCCTCACCATTCCTGCACCACTTAACTTCTGGATGTAGTTTTCTTCATTCTGCCGGCCACCCCTCACGCTGAGCCTTGCCCCCGAGGGTATCGCGCTGGGCGTCCCAAACTCTTCCTTCTCTTTGATGGTTGCTCAATCTCTGCCTGAAAGCTAGTGCCTGTGTCCCTGGTACTACTGTCCCTGTTTCTCTCCTTTCCCGAACCAGCTCATCCACTCCTGGGACTTCTGCTTGTGCTCCAAAACCCTATTCCTCCCTCGATTTACCATTGCCAATGCTTGGAACTGAACACTAGACCCAAATACTCAACTGTCTTTAAACACCTCCTTCTGAGTCTCTTAAGACCTCAAATTCAGCATGTCTGTGACTGAGTTCCCCCAGAGCTGGCCCAAACCTTCTTCAGTGGCCTTTCTCATTTTCTATACTAGTGCTGGTGAATGTAGTGGCTATTGAGCACTGTGGCTATTGGGCACTTGAAATATGGCTAGTCCAAAATTTTTTTAAAAGATTTTATTTATTTATTAGAGAGAGAGAGAGAGAGAGAGAGAGAGAGGCAGAGACATAGGCAGAGGGAGAAGCAGGCTCCATGCAGGGAGCCTGATGTGGGACTCGATCCCAGGACTCCAGGATCATGCCCTGAGCTGAAGGCAGATGCTTAACCAATGAGCCACCCAGGCATCCCATGGCTAGTCAAATTGAGATGTGCTCTACAGTTATAAAATACACAATGGATACTGAAGACTAAATCCAGGAAAGAGAATGTAAAACATCTCATTTTTATATTGATCACACATTGAAATATCTTGAATATAATGAATTAAATAAAGTATGTTCTTTTCTTTTTAAGATTTTATTTTTAAGTAGGGGCATCTGGCTGACTCCGTTTTTAAGTAACCTCTACACCCACCATGGGGCTCGAACTCACAACCTCTAGATCAAGAGTCACACACTCGGAGTGCCTGGGTGGCTCAGTTGGTTAAGCATCTGCCTTCAGCTCGGGTCATGAACCCAGGGTCCTGGGATGGAGCCCCACATCAGGTTCCCCTCTGCCTCTGTTGCTCCCCCTGCTCCTGCTCTCTCCCTGGCTATCTCTCTCAAATAAATAAAATCTTAAAAAAAAAAAAAAAAAAAAGAGTCATATGCTTTACTGACTGAGCCAGCCAGGCAACCCAAATAAGATATATTTTTTAAGCTTAACTTTCACCAGATTCTTGGGGCTCTTATAAAATATGCCTACTAGAAAATTTCAAGTTATATATGTGGCTCCTCATATTAAATTCCTGTTGGACACAGCTGCCAGGAGCTAGCATCCTGGGCATCATCCTAGACTCCTTCTAACTTTTCACATCCAGATGCTGCCCACATTGTGTCATGAGCTCCCAGTTCTACAGCCTGATACCCACTCCCCTGTCAAACTCCAGTCACAGTGGAGGCCACTGTTCAAGCCACTCTCCACTCTGTGGCCCCATTGAGCTTCTTAAACTTGGGTCTGACAGCATCTGCCCATTGCCTTTGGTCTCCCTGCCTCTCCCCATGGCCCAAGCATCCTCTCTCCTTCTTTGCCTCAAGGGTTCTTACTCAGTCTTCCATCTTCAGCTTGAATGCTCCTTAGAGCCCCTGAAACTAGATCAGGCCCTCCCTTCAAGGAACACTTGCACATTTTGAGATGACTTCCTGCTTAATGGGCTCAGCAGCTGGTCTGTGCTGCCTCCTGAAGCAGGGACCATGTCAGGCACCCAGGGTGGGGGGCCACAGTAACTGGATGGATGAATTCACACTGTCAGCCTCCTGTATTTCTGACCCCTGTTTCTGTCTCCTTGGGGGCTGCCCCTCTAGGAGATGACCTTCTTGCTCTGTCATGGTCCCATTGTCCTGTCTGTGTGGCTGACACCCATGAGATATAGTTTGCATCTCCAGCTCCCTGCTCAGCATCTTGCCTGTGTCCCACAGCAGGTCCAGAGAGGACTCACCACCTATTGCTCCAGAACCAGCCTGCCTGTCTCCTCTATCTGCCTCCTGCCCACCACCCCATCCTCACTGCTTTCACTCTGTGACTCTAGGACAATGGAAAGAGCCTCTTCCCAAGGTGCCCTTGTGTCTGGCTCATACTCTGATCTCCAAAGACTCATTCTGGACATAGTCTTCCCAAACATGCCTGTGACTGTCACATTGCTTCTTTGCCCCAAACTTCCAGTGTCTCTCTTCTGCTAAGTATAGTGGGTGCCTCGTCCATAGCCTCAACTTCCACTAATCTCTCCAGCTTCCTGTCCTTCTGCTCCCTGATTTGTCCTGATGGAGCATTCACCCTTCTGGGAGCCTACTCTTTCTCAAAAATAAAAGTTTGTTGAATGAATGAATAAGGAGGCGGACAAGGGGATGGGATGTCTGGGTCTGCCTGGTTCCCACAGTCAGTGCGAGGCCAGGCCCCTTCCTCTCACCAGTGAGGCCAAGATGGAGCCCCCAATCCAGGGGCTGAACTTGCGCTCCATGGTGCTGTTGCTGGCGATGAGCTTCAGCCGCATGCTCTGGGGGGAAAGAGGGGCTGGGGGAAGCAGACACCTGGGTTCTGGGAAGGGAGAGGGCTAGAAGTGGGGAAGACTGGGAAGCCGCAGGGGGAGGGGTCTGCTCTGGTGGCCAGAACACTTGCTGTTGAGGAAGGAGGAAGGACTGGGTCCTGGAGAGCTAAGCCAGGACAGGAATCCAGGACCCTGTTGGGGGAGGGCTCCTACCGGTGGGGTCTTCTGGGAAAGCTCCCGATTGAGCCTGTCAGTGAAGCCCTGGAGCAGGGTATTTCCACCGGTGACAATGACACTGCCATACAAGCCCTGAGTGCAGAGAGGAGTGTGCCTTCAGGGCACAGCCCCTCCCTGTCTCCCCACTACTTTTGGGCCCCTGGGCCCAGACACAGGCTTGGGCCTCACCGGGCGAATGTCGATGTCACACATGCCTATGCTGGTGGTCACCACGTGGCCCACACCCAACATGGTGTTCCCCGACAGGCCCTGCCAAGAAAGGTGATCTGGGTTTTGGGCCTCTGCCCTCTCTCCCCAGACCCCAGTGATCCTTCCCAGCCTCCCTCACACCCAACGTTGGCATCCAGGGAATCCAACCAGTCCCCACCTCAATACCCTCCACCCACCCAACCTTGACATTGGAGGGATCGAACAGGCCCTCGGGAATGCGGAGCCGTTCAGCACCATAGTCTGTGTTGTAGCCATTGGGCATCTCATAGTGTACCGTGGGCATCTGCGCAGCCACCCTGCCCAGGAAAAAGAGACTCTGCCTGGGGGTGCTCACAGGGGACCAGAGGTACCCTCTGAATCCCAGGCCTGCCCCCTGTCCCATCCCTCAGCCATGGGCTCACTTACTGCTCATCATAGGGAGAGTCTGAGACCTGTAGCACAGAGGCCTGGAAGTCCTGGATCACCTCCTGGGGACCCAGGGACACGGTGAGCAGTGAGGGCCTGGTGTCCCTCCTCAGCACCCCCAAGCCACCCCTGCAGGGCCTCTCTGTCCCTTCCCCTCTACTCATGGCAGGGGAGCAGGAGCTGGGAGGGATAGGGGTTGTTTCAGGGGACCGTCTCCTCACATTGCACATGTAGTTATGCCAGGACTTGGAAACCTGGGGGAGCTTCTCCTTCTTCTTCCAGTTTGGAGGGGCGCCCTCCCGTACAGGTTCCTGGGGGCACAAAGCCTATGAGCATCCTTCCCACTCCACTCCTGCCCAGCCCACCCTGACCACACCCATGCTCCTGCAGCTAACAGGCACTGAGTTCTTTGCTCTGCTGCCCACAAAAGGTGTTCCTCCTCCTTCTCTCTCAAAGGAGAGAGAATGGGGAGAGCCTGTCCCCATGTTTGCCACTCATGCAACAGGTACAGCTGATCTGAAAGGCCTAGGCTGGAGAAAGCTGAGGGCATGGGGGATACAGTGGGAGACGAGAACCTTAAAGAAGTAGCCTTTCCTGAGCCACATTCCATGTGGGAGTCCAGGGCGGACCCTTTCAGTGTCTCAACACTCACAGCTGCCGTATATGCTGTAATTCCACTTCACAGGGGAAGGAACTGAGGTTCGGAAAGCTTTGATCTGCTCTAGGTCACACAGCTCTTACATGGCAGAGGCAGACCTTGAACCTGGGTCTGCCGCACTGGCCCTCATACCTCCTGTTACCAGCTAGCTGTATGACCTTGGCCATGTCCTTCAGCCTGTCCAATCTCTGATGCTTTGATTATAACTTAAGGAACTGGACTCAGGGTCCTCTGGGGGCTCTGACACTCCTCTCTCTGATATCTAGTGGGTCAGTGGGTCAACTGTCATAGGGTAAGTGCCCCAGGCTCCCCAAAGACACCACCTTGGCAGCAATCATGTAAGGTGGAATGATGTCAATGGCCATTTCCTGGAAGAGCTCCCGGCACTGCATGGAGATGAAGTCCCCTGCTAGGGGCGACTTGACAATGCCTGGAAAGGGAGGGGGTGTCAGGGCCAGGTCCTCCCCAAGGAGTCCCCGACCCCTGTTGAGGCCCCACCTTGCTGTAGGACGTAGCCATCATGTACTGGGATGGCGGTGGTATGGGTGGCCCCACTGTCCAGCACTAGGCCCGTGGAACGTCCGTTTGCAAAGCTGGTGTGGGACGGGTAGGTCAAAGAGACAGCAGCAGCAAGTGAAGGGACTGGGACTCAGGTCTGCCCTGGTCACTCTCTGATCTCCTGGTCCAGTCCATTCACACTCTGCAAATCTCTCATTCTGGTTTATGACCCATCACAGGACAAAGGTTCCTGAGACTCCTGTCACTTCTTCCCTGTCTGAATCACAACTTTTCCCTCTTTTTCTTTCTTCTGAGCTCCCAGTTTCTCTTTAATCTTGGTTCAGTGTTCTGTGGGCTCCTTGAAATGAGGGGCCATATTGCCCCAGTGCCTAGCACAGGGGTCAACATAAGGTAGATCCTTAAAAAAATGAATGCTGATTGTTATATATTCTTCCTTGTTCTCTTCAGTTGCAGCCCCTGCTGTCTATGGTCCAACTCTCCCTCCTTTCCTCCCTCTTTGTCTCTCTCTCTGTTCAGTCTTATCCAAGGAATAGGAAAGAACTGCTGATCTGGCCACCCCAGGGTCAAAGGCATTTAGTGTACAGGGGCCCCTCTGCACTAATGGAGCACAGGGTGGGTGTCTGCCCATCCAGGACACTAATCTCCACAGAATCAGGTCCAGCCTCCAGCTTGACACACCACATAAACCCCACCCTGGCCCTCCACCCAGCCAGAGCAGCTCAAGCCAGAGGATACGCAGTAAGTACAGCTGTCTTGCATAAGAAGAAGGCAGGAATGTTGTATTGCTCGAACATCAGCTCTGTCAGCTTCTCCCGCTTGGCCCGTGTGTTCCACTGGGGAGAAAGTGCAGGAGGGGAGGATTCAAAAAAGGAGAGGCCCAGACACACACACACACACACACACACACACATACACAGAAGACTTGGACTGGGGACAGAGGTCAGGTCTCTAGATCCACATATAACTCTAGAATGTGAGAAGTACAAAGAATTTTAAAGATTATAATCCAAACCCTGAAGTAAACCAAACTCAGAGAGGGAGAGTGACTTGACCAAGTTCACACACAAAGCCCTTGGTAGAGCTTGGTAGAGTTATAGTCTCTTGACTTCTGGCCCACTGTTCTTTACTGTATAATTCTATCAGCCTCCGGTTTATCCCTCTTCCCCATTTAAGTCATCTCAAAGGCATGAAAGCTGGGAAGAGGGTTTCTAGTAGAAATTGTGGATTGAATACAAACATCCAGTTTTATCCCCTTCCAAGATCCCAGGAAAAGTATAATAAAGGGGCAATTTAAAAAAGACATAAATCCATGGCACCTGGCTGGCTCAGTCAGTACAGCATGAAACTCCTAATCTTGGAGTTGTGAGTTTGAGCCCCATTTTGGGCATAGAGGTTACTCTAAAAAGGGGGGCACCAGGGTGGTGCAGTTGGTTAAGTGCCTGACTCTTGGTTTCGGCTCATGTTGTGATATCATGGTTGTGAGATCGAGCCCCTCATCAGGCTCTGCACTCAGCTCAGAGTCTGCTTGAGATTCTCTCTCCCTTCCCCTTTTCCTCCTCCTGCTCATGCTCTGTCTCTCTAAAATAAATAAATAAATAAATCTCTAAAAAAAAAACCAAAAGACCTAAAGCCACAAAAGCCAACCACCCACGAGAAGATGCTTAACATTGTTGGCCACCATGAGGGATATGCAATTTGAAATCACGAGATACCACTTCATACCCACTAGAGTATTAATAATAATTAAGAAAAAAATGGATATAGAGAAACTGAAACACTTGTACATTGCCATTGGGAAGGTGAAATGGTTCAGCCACTGTGGAAAACAATCAGCAGTTCCTCAAAAAGTTAAACATAGAATTACCATATGACCCAGCAATTCCACTCCTACTTATGTATCCAAAAGAACTGAAAACAGGTACTGAAATAAATCCATATACACAACTGTTCATAGCAGCACTATCCACAATAGCCACAGATGGAAACAACCCAGAAGTCCATGAATGGATTAATTGGAAAAACAAATTGTGGTGTGGTATATCCATGCAATGGAATGTTACTCACCATGAAACAGAATAAAATACTGATATATGCTACCGCATGGATGAACCTTGAAACTATTATGCTAAGTGAAAGAATACAGACATGAGAGGTCACATGTTGTATGATACCATTTATAAGAAAGATCCAGAATAGATACATTGATTGAGACAGAAAACAAATTGATGGTTGGTTGCCAAGGGCAAGGAGAGTAGGGAGAAACTGGTTAATGAAAACATATTTTCTTTTGGGCTGATGAAAATGTTGGGAGGTAGAAAAAGATGAGGGCTACACAACATTATGAATGTGTTTCATGGCATAGAACTGTTGACATCAAAAAAGTTAATTTTATGTTATGTGAATTTTACCTCAAAAAAAGAAGAGACAGATACCCTCAAGGATTGGGAATAATAAGGAAGGAGAAAACAGAAACATAGTTTTGAAGGTTGAAAATCAGATAGTTTAAAAAAAAAAAAGAAAAAAGAAAGATAGTTGAGTGGTAACTGGCTTAACAGATTCAACACTGACTCCTAAGCTGGTAGTGGGAAAAAGCCAGGAAATTGCAGAATCCTCAGAGGGTTTGGGAATTGGTAGTTTTGAGTACCTCTGGCAGGTAAGGTTAAGGGAAAGCTAAAATAAGATTATTTAAAGTTCTTCAAGTAACAGCTCCCAAAACTCTCTCCCCAGTTCCATGTCACTGGGTTATTACTCACTCCAGCCTCCACAGAAGACTGAAAGTTTAATTCCCTAGACAGAGTAAAACTGAGGGTCTCTGGACCGATGGGATACTTGACACAGGAGTAAAGAAGACACTATATTTAAAACAGGAGAAGACGGAGATCCCTGGGTGGCTCAGCGGTTTAGCGCCTGCCTTCAGCCCAGGGCATGATCTTGGAGACCCGGGATCGAGTCCCGCGTCGGGCTCCTTGCATGGAGCCTGCTTCTCCCTCTGCCTGTGTCTCTGCTTCTCTCTCTCTGTGTCTCTCATGAATAAATAAATAAAATCTTAAAAAAAAAAAAACAGGAGAAGAAAGTGATTCCATGTATATTAAATGGTGAGAATCTCAGCCCTATTGCTTCACTTGGCTCCCCGAAAGGGGGTCGCTAGGCCTATCTGTAGGGTACAAGTCTTCCCTGTGGGTTACATGAGATCTAAAGCTGCCAACTATAAAGACTCCTAACTCTGGGAAACGAACTAGGGGTGGTAGAAGGGGAGGAGGGGTGGGTGGGGGTGAGTGGGTGATGGGCGCTGAGGGGGTAATTGACGGGATGAGCACTGGGTGTTATTCTGTATGTTGGCAAATTGAACACCAATAAAAAAATAAAAAATAAATTTATTATATAAAAAAATAAAGCTGCCAACTATCAGAGGCTGCCTAACAATCATCCCAGGCAGGTCATCATATAGCAACATCCTCTATCACCACAGTCAATGAGTGCCTTGTCCCACACAGCTTCTAATCAGTATCTTAGTCCACCACTTGCAAACACAGGCAGACAACCAAAGATTTCTCAGAAATCTGAGAAAAGCCTCAAAATGAGATAGAGGGGCACTTGGGTGGCTCAGTGGTTAAGTATCTGCCTTTGGCTCAGGTCATGATCCTGGGGTCCTGGGATCAAGCCCCACATTGGGGAGCCTGCTTCTCCCTTTGCCTATGTCTCTGCCTCTCTTTCTGTGTCTCTCATGAATAAATCTTTTTTAAAAAGCAAGACATAGGGCCTCCCAACACCAAAAGAAGAAAAAGGGCATGGGGAAAAAATTGGAAGAACAGAGATTGTGCAGGGAAATGAAAACTTTGGAAAAACAAAACTAATCATATTCTGAGTGAGATAATAGATGATATTGCACCCATTAAGAATTGGATGTTCTAAAAGGTA
Source organism: Canis lupus dingo (assembly GCF_003254725.2). Taxonomy (NCBI): domain Eukaryota; kingdom Metazoa; phylum Chordata; class Mammalia; order Carnivora; family Canidae; genus Canis; species Canis lupus. Next base: position 8,820,303 of record NC_064248.1, on the reverse strand, counting down.
ACATTCATGGAACAAAAAAGAGCTCTAGGAAATTGAAAATACAGGAGCAGAAATGAAAAACCCAATAGAAGGGTTGAAAATAAAGTTGAGGGACACCTGGGTGGCTCAGCAGTTGAGTGTCTGCCTTGGCTCAGGGCATGATCCCAGGGTCCTGGGATCAAGTCCCACATTGGGCTCCCTGCAGGGAGCCTGCTTCTCCCTCTGCCTGTGTCTCTGCCTCTCTCTCTGCGTCTCAGATGAATAAATTAAATTAAATTAAATTAAATTAAATTAAATTAAATGGGGTATAGCCAGCCTGCAGCTGGTGTTCAGCCACTGGGAGATCATTCCCAGCGACCCCTTCTGGGTGCCGACCACCGAGGAAGAATACTTGAACTTTGGGGAAAAGGCTGATTCTGAGAACCAGGCCCGGAAGTACATGAACGCCGTGCGCAAGCAGAAGGGTCTTTACGTGGAAGAGAAGATAGTGGAGCATGCAGAAAAGCAGAGAACCCTCAGCAAAAATAAGTAGCTACTCTACTGGAAGGTTCTCTTCTTTTTTTTTTTTTTTAATTTTTTTTTTTTTTTTTTATCCATTTATGATAGTCACAGAGAGAGAGAGAGAGAGGCGCAGAGACACCGGCAGAGGGAGAAGCAGGCTCCATGCACCGGGAGCCCGACATGGGATTCGATCCCGGGTCTCCAGGATCGCGCCCTGGGCCAAAGGCAGGCGCCAAACCGCTGCGCCACCCAGGGATCCCTGGAAGGTTCTCTTCTTTATAGTAAATGTAAAAGCATCACCCAGGGTTTGATCCTGGAAACACTTCTTTATGCTGCATTCTCTCTGTGCATCTACTTTCAATAAAGTTGGTCCTTATGAATATTAAAAAAAAATAAATTTAAAAAAATTTTTTTAAAAAGAAAAATAAATGTGAGGGATTATCTTGGAAATTAGAGGAAAAGAGGAAAAGAAGGAAAACATAAGAAAAAAGATAAGAAAAGGAGAGGATCAGTTCAGGAGGTGCAAAATCCAAATAATATTTTCCAAAAGAGAGAACAGATAAATAGTGAGAGAAATAAATTATCAAATAAGTAATTTAAAATACTTAATTGAATAATGACTGATTTTTCTTCACAGAATTGGAAGACATAGGTTTCCAGATTGAAGGAATATCAATTTGAGTGTCTAAAGCAATGGATGAAAATTAAGCAATACGATATTGAAAAATTATATAACACTGAGGACAAAGTGCAAATTCTATAAGCTTTCACAAAAAAAAACATTATACCGAAAGATCAGGAATTAGATAGCTCTGCTTTCTTGATGGCAACAGTAGATGCTGGAAGACAATGGAAAAGTACCTTCAAGATTTCCTTTTTTTTAAACTTTTTTTTAATTTTTATTTATTTATGATAGTCACAGAGAGAGAGAGAGAGAGAGGCAGAGACACAGGCAGAGGGAGAAGCAGGCTCCATGCACCGGGAGCCCGATGTGGGACTCGATCCCGGGTCTCCAGGATCGCGCCCTGGGCCAAAGACAGGCGCCAAACTGCTGCGCCACCCAGGGATCCCAGTACCTTCAAGATTTCCAATCTGGGATGTTATATCTAGCTAAGCTATCAATCAAGGTCAGGCATGCAAGGTCCTAACATTTTTTACCTCTCATGACCTTTATAAGGCAGTTACTGGAGGATGTGCTCTATGAAAACAAGGGAGTACATCAAGAAAAGGAGTAATGAGATTCAAGAAACAGGACTTCTATTACGGGAGAGACGTGAGGGGATGCCCTAAGATGATGGTGAAGGGAGATGTCAGGATGATAGCTATGTCTTTTGTATAGAAGGCAACAAGTCCAAAGTGGAGCAATTAGTGGGTTTTTGGAGAGATTTCTTCAAAAAGACCAAATTGATAGAATATCTAATGGAGCTAATGTTTGAGAAAGGATATAGATAACATAAGCAGATAAATAATAGCAGATGAATAACTTAGGGTCATATCATTAAATAAATAGAAAGCTAAGCAAAATAAAAATCAGTGCAATTTTCAGTTCTATGTAAAGGAGCTGTGCAGGAAAGGAAAAGTGACCAGAGTTATTGCCTGCCTGAGGCTTGATTACCATATATAAACACAAGAATGTAAATACTGAATAATAATTTTTTTAGAAATCTAAAATACAACTATACTTAAAGGTGAGGAATGAGGGAAGTGTGTGGTGTGGGCTGGAGGAGGAAAGAGAGCTCAATGTTTCTTTTTTTCTTTCTTTCTTTTTTTAGAGGAGAGTGTGTACAAGGAGAAGGAGGGGGAATGGGAGGGGGAGGGAGAGAATCTCAAGCAGATTCCCATGGAGCATGGAGCCCCATGCAGGGCTCAATCTCATGACCCTAAGATCACAGCCTGAGCCAAAATGAAGAGTCCCAACATTCAACTGACTGAGACACTCAGATACCCCTCAATATTTATTTTCTACAGTGGGAAATAAATCCCTAAAACTATAAAATCCACAAGCAGCATTTGAATGGGATATTTAGAGATATAGAATAATATGACAAAACTTCTCTAAATGAAAAGCAGTTGCCTCTGGAAAAGTGGAATGGAAGGAAGAGGATATGAATGGCCGTTTTTTCTTTAACATATTTTCTAAATCAAAGTGGTTATGTGCATATATAACATTGACAAAAATTTTAAGTTAAAAAGTCCAAAAGGACTTTGGTGGGGGGGGGGAGGGGAGAAACAGCAGTGGATAAGGCTGAATGGGCAAAAGATATGAATGGATAAAACAGGAGGATGGAGAGGGATAAAGACTAAACCAGGGAGGAAAAAAAAAAGTGCTTGAAGATGGTGGAGTTGGAAGAAAAGTCTGAAAAGTTAAGTGGAGTGATCAATGGCAGATGCTTTCAGAAGGGAGAAGTGAAAAAAAAAAAAAAAAAAGAAGGGAGAAGTGAATGGCAGAAAGGAGGTAGGGAGCACCTGGGGCTGGACTAGGGTTTGGGTGAGGCACTTACCGGGGCCTCAGACATGAGCACTGGATGCAGGTTGGGCTCGGACTTGACGTGTTTACTGTAGGTGTGATCCAGGATGGCGCGGAAGCATTCCCAGTCCTCAACTGGAGCCAGGAGGCCAGCGTGGAGAGATGAAGGTGGGCCGGCAGGGGTCCAGGGACAGAAAGCAAAGGAAGGAGGGATGCCAAGTCCAGGGGAGGGGAAGTGAGATCAGTTCTAGCAGAAATCCCCCCTTCCTGGGAATCTGTTGGGCCCCTGGGCTGGGAACCAGTCAGCTGTGGGAAGCTGTGAGGGAATTCCTGGGATGTGGGCAATTGCAAGATAGACTCCTGTAAGTGTGGGGTGATATGTCCTGGGTTGTGGTGAGTGGGATCCTGGTCTGTGGTGGGAGACAGTGGGTGGGGGCTCCTTACTCATGCCATTCTTGAGGGGCGACATGACCTCTGCTCCATCCCGAGGCACATGCAGGGCGTTGGTGTCGATGTGGAAGATCTTCCCTTTCTTCTCTTTCTCCCCCTCCAGCTCCAGCCCGCCCCCCTCCTCCGCGGCCAGCAGCCCCACCGTGGTGGGGAAGTCAGCCTGGAGGGGGCATGGGCAGGAAGAGGGATCAACCTCTTGCCCCTATCCAGACCCATAGCAAGGCCCTCAGCCCGCCCCTGGGTTTACTCCCACATTCCCGCTCTGCAGAGCTTCTCTCTGTGTTGTGAGAACCCTGGGTCACTGGGAAGCCTGGAGGGGAGTCCGAGGCCCTAGGACTTGGGGATGGGGCTGGAAGGCTCACCTTGGGGCAGTCCTCCCCAGCGTACCCAGCGCGGACTGAGAAGGAGCCAATGTCAAAGACCAGCGCCCCCACCTCATCTGTGTGGGGAGACAGGTGTGTGAGGGGACCTCTCCCAAACTCTCTCCCCCTGGATAGCTCGGAGAGGAGGTCAAGGCAGAGCCAGTCTCGCCACCTTCAACGCTTGCCGGGGCAAGTAGGAGCTCGGCCTGAAGTCCGGGGTCCTGGGAGTGGGGATCAAGCCTCCCCAGAGTCCCTTCTTGCCCAGTGGCCTTATTCAGGCCACTCTCCTTGCCGGGAAAGAAGGGGCCAGGGGGCCGGGAGGAGGTGAGTTGGATGGTGGAGAGTGACCCCAGTGCGCGCAAACGACCGACCTGGGAGGACCAAGGTAGGAGTGGCGCAGGACCCAAACCCAGGGCTGGACCCGTTCGAGCGCCGGGGTGACAGGCCCTAGGGTGCCCAGAGCTTAGGTCGCGCGGGTTCGGGGTGCAGGGCTGCCGGTGAGGCCGCAGCAGGCTGGGTAGCCTGAAGCCCGAGGCTAGCTCACCTCCGCCGTAGACGCCCCCGCTCATAATGCCCTCTTAGCGCTGCTCACGGCCCGTGGGCGGCGACGGGATCAGCACCGAGGCGGCCGGACAGCTCCCGGGATCCCGGGCGGGGCGGGGCGCTACAGTAGCCAATCAGGAGGCCGGATCCCCCGCCCCCAATGACGCCGTGGATTGGCTGCAAGGCGAGACAATAACCGGACCCGGGGCTGCTGCTTTAAAGGGGCAGACACCGCAACTTTAAGATTGTGGGGAGGATAGCAAGGACTTCGAGATCGATTCTAACAGATAGCCAGGTAGAGAGCAGACGTACACAAGAGATGGAAACCTTGTCCATTTGGAGACCAGGACGCCTCAGGACGTCTCACGGGGCCCCTGCTCTCTTACTTTTTTTAAATGGGGTCGAGAAAAGGGCACCATAGTCCTGGAGAGTCGTCCATTCTCTGGCTCCTGATCAAGGTTCTGCCATACCCAAGTCTGAATGAAATCACCGGGCGAAGGAGGGAAAGGAAGAAGGGAAGGAGGAGAGAGGTACAGGAGGGGGCGTGTCTCCATCTTCTCCCTGTTTCTTTCTATCCTTGTCTTTCTAGTGCCCCCTTTTCCTCTCCCGTCCCCGGTGCCTGGGCCCTATACATATACACGTGTACCCGTGCTCAGCTAACCCATCTTCAGCTCCCTTTCCCCATCTATCTCTCCCCAGCTGTTTTCCTGGCCTGACACCACCTCCACAGCAATTTTAATAGCAAAGGTGAAGGAGCAGCTCCGACAGCTTGGCTTAGCTGAGCGACTCTTATGTGAGCATGTGTGTAGATGTGTGCCTATATGTATGCGTTTATGCGTGTCAGGATGTGTGCATGTGCATATGCATGTCTGTATATGCATGTGAATGTTTGTTTTGAGGGCACTCTTACCTATTTGCTGAGTGTGAGGGAAGCATTAAAACCATGGATAGCGGGTTTTGGCACACACACGAAAGAAAAGGAAAGAAAGAAAGAAAAAGAAGAGGAAAGGGAAAGGGAAAGGAAAAAAAGACCATGGATGGCACAGGAAGAGGATACCTTGTGACAACCAATGCCCCAGAAGTTTCTCTGCTCACCAGATGCCCGCTCTGAAAGAGACTAAGGTGGCTCATTGATCACCCACTGGCAAGAGTGGCATTTCACATGCCCAATGTTGTTTGGGAGTCCAGGCCTAGAACCTCAGACTGGAGGCATCCAGGCTTAAGTGGGAGAGGTGAGCTGTAGGGGAGAGAGCTGACTCAGTGCTGGGAAACTGAAATATTTCTGTAGTTAGTCATTGGCCTCTATAAATTGAGACCTAGATGACTGGATGAGTCCCTTGACCTCTTGACACCTGCATTTATCTTACAAAATTGTTATTACTGTTATTATTATTGTTGTTGCTGAGGTGAGGATTACAGGAACACTGGAGTAGAAAGTGATTCTATTCGTGGCCTGTACCTCTCCTTTTGTTGACATTTAATGAAGTTGCTTCACTTCCCCTACAAATTCACCTTGTCAGTTCCCTCTCTTAACCCAGTCCAGAGACTGCCTCAAGTCAGGAGAAATATTATTGATCATAGATCCAGCCCCTCAATTTATTTTTTTAAAGATTTTATTTACTTATTCCTGAGAGACACAGAGAGAGGGAGGCAGAGACACAGGCAGAGGGAGAAGCAGGCTCCATGCAGGGAGCCCGATGTGGGACTCGATCCTGGGACTCCAGGATCACGCCCCAGGCTGAAGGCAAGTGCCAAACCACTGAACCACCCAGGGATCCCCTAGCACCTCAATTTTACAGAGGTTTCCCCAGATGGAGGCAGGTCCCTGTCTTGGGTCAGACAACCCACTCTTGGCAGAGCCAGGACTAGAACTCACATTTCTCATCAGCCAGTTTAGAAATGACCTTATTTCACAACACTTCTGTGTCCCAGTCCAAGATTCATTGTCCCTATCTGTAGGACGGCTGGTAGTGAGGACTCAATCTGATGCCAGAATCAAGTGCCTGGCTAAGAGCTGGGCACACAGGAACTATTCAGTAAACACTGGCCCTAAGAATGTTCTTGGGGAGTTTTTGAGGCTTTACTATTATTATTCATAAATTAGAAATCTGTAATACTGTAATGAGAACTGAATTTTCCTCTCATGGTTTTTCCTCTATAGCTGGCTGACTACACGACTGGACTTGATTTACCTTCCAGTCAACTGTGGCCAATTTTCATTTGTCATTCTTTTGTATTATGATTCTATTGTATTATGTAAGGTAAAAGGTTATTAATATATTTCACTATCCATTCGTTGATTCAGCAAACGTCTTTGTGCAAGACATGGGAATACTGAGATGGATAAGATATATTCTTGCCCTCAAGGGGTTTTGCTGTAGTGGGGAGCTTAGGCATGCACGAAAGTGGCAAGAAATGGGGGCCCAGAGGAAGGAGGGGCCGCCTGTCTCCAGGAGTCCAGGAAGGCTTCTAGAAGTGAAGTTTGAGCTGAATTGTGAAGGATGAATAGTTCACTGGTGAACAAGGTAGGAAAGGTCTTTCACACAAAGAATAGCACATGCAAAGTTCTAGAGACATGATCATTTCTGGCATATGTGGAGTTAGGAGCTTAGTCTTGAAAGAGAGTTGCACAAGAGCTGCTGGCAGAGATCAGAGTCAGGGGGAAATGACAGTGGAAAAGTAGCCAAAGACCAACTTGTTCATAACTAAATCCTATTTTTATTTAGCAAACACAAAACATCCAGTGCCTAGATGTAAAGCATTTTAAGTGATTTACAAATGTTAAGTACTCTAGTCCTTATAATGATCTGATTATTATCCACATTTTGTAGGGGAAACAGACATGGAGAGATTAAGTGACTTGCCCAAGGTCACTCAGCTGGTAAATGACACAGCTGAGATTTCAGCTGTGGCCTGTGAAAAGTATTCTCTGGAGAAAATGTTGCCTTGCTTCTACTCTTTTCATAAATGTTTTCTAGATACCTGATGGACATTAGGAATAAAATGGCTCATAAAACTTGATGTAACTCGGGGCACCTGAGTGGCTCTGTCGGGTGGGCATCTGCCTTTGGCTCGGGTCATGATCCCAGGGTCCTGAGTTTGAGCCTCACGTCGGGCTCCCTGCTTGGCACGAAGTCTGCTTCTCCCTCTCCCTCTGCCTGCCACTCTCCTTACTTGTGCATGCTCTCTCTCTCTGTCAAATAAATAAATAGGGGTGCCTGGGTGGCTCAGCGGTTGAGGATCTGCCTTTGGCTCAGGGGTTGATCCCCAAGTCTCGGGATCGAGTCCTACATCGGGCTTCCTGCATGGAACCTGCTTCTCCCTCTGCCTGTGTCTCTGCCTCTCTGTGTGTCTATCATCAATAAATAAATGGAATCTTAAAAACAAACAAACAAATAAATAAGTAAATAAATAAATAAATAAAATCTACCCCCAAAAAACAAAAAAAAAAAAAAAAAACCCAACTTGATATGACTCTCCTAGGGTTGAATGTCTATCCTAGAAGATGGAGGGTTAAATCATTAATTTAAGAAAATCACCTGGAGGTTCACACATTTCAGCCTACACTAGGTTGGCCAAACCTGAACATCTGGTAATGATGTTGAAGGTGGTAGGGCCAGGACCCTCTGCCCCCCACACCTTGGAAATGATTTGGCATCTTGTGAGGGTCTGTTCCTTCCGTGGTTGGCTCTTCCCCAGTTCCCTGCCAGATACATCAAGTGTCTTGGCTTCACAGGGAGCCCCTCTCTAGTGAAGGTGGCAAGTGCCCAGAAATAAACAGTCCAGTAAAGGCCGCAGTAGGAATGGAGCCAACATTGCAGTGGGGCACAAACAACAGTGTGGTCAGGGAGGCAGTATTTAAACTAAACTGAACTGAATTTTCCCAGATGACAAGGAAGTAGGATTGGACTTGGGGAGTGGAAGGCATTCAAAGAGGGGACAAGACCCAGACTGTGCATCATGAAGTGTGGCCCTTCTCACGGAACCAATGGGGAACTCTTACATCATTTTGAACAACAGTTATATGATCTAATTTGCATTTCAGAAAGATATGTCTGGAAGCTGTTTGGTAGATGAATAGAGAGGAACTATCTTAGAGGCCAGAATATAGACTAGGGCTAGGGTAACAGCATTTAGCATATGGTAGAAGGGATGGATTTAAGCAATATACAAGAGGTAGCATTGACAGGATGTATCCACCAGTGACACAGATTGCTAGTCTTACATCAATGGTTATCTCCCTTCTTTCTTTATTAATAACATTTTAGCTGGGCATATGGCTAGAGACTACATTTCCCCAGCCATTTTTTGCAACTGGCCAACCTCTGAGCAGAAGTTATTGTTGTAAAAAAAAAAAAAAAAAAAGGAAGTTATTGTTGTCCTTAAACAAGAAAGAACTTGTGCTTTCCACCCCATCCCCCTTCCCAATGGATGAAATTCAGGTATGATTGTGGAAAGCTGCTTGGGCCACAGTATACAGAGAGATGGAAGCTAGGTGTTGAGGATGGCAGAGATGCCCCCACAGTCCTAGAGGATGTTTTAAATTTGTCTCTTAAGCCATTGAATTTGTGGGACTCTTTGTTATAGTAGCTTGGCCTATACCCTAATTAGCTGACCATCTTTGGATATGGGGAATGAAGGCACAAGAAGCCCCTGGATGGATGGCAATGCTGTTAACTGGGCCAAGAGATTCAGAGAAAGGGTAAGGTTAGGCAGGGTGGGGTGGGGTAGAAGAGGATTAATTTAGTTTTGAATGTGTTGAATGTGACATGTCTGTGATCAGTGGTGCATAATAAATGTTTTAACAATCAGCTCTTGGGGCAGCCCCGGTGGCCCAGCGGTTTAGCGCCGCCTTCAGCTGGGGACATGATCCTGGAGACCCGGGGATTGAGTCCCTCATCAGGCTCTCTGCGTGGAGCCTGCTTCTCCCTCTGCCTGTGTCTCTGCCTCTCTCTCTCTCTGTGCCTCTCATGAGTAAATAAAAATAAAAAAATAAAATCTTTAAAAAACAAAACAAAACAATCAGCTCTTCTGCGAGCATCCAGATGAAGATATTCAGGCTGTGGTTGGACATACACCAAGTCTACACCTGGGGGGAGACATCTGGGCTGGACATGGAGATTTGAAAGATATGGGCAATTAGGGGATAGTCACAGTAATGGAGGAAGTGACCAGTGAGAAAAAGAGGCTGAAGCTGGGATCCTGGGAGAAACAATGTTTACAGATGCTTGGAAGAGAAAGGGAGGACCAAGGAGAAGTCTGAGAAAGAAGAGTCAGAAGGAGGAGGAAGTATATCCCATGACCCATGGGAGCCAGGTTCTCCACATGTTCTCCAGGGATCCTGCCTTCTCAGAGAAATCGGTCATCCATTGGCCATCCCCTACCTCTGTATCCTTCACCTCCCCCAACTCCCATCCTTCCCATTACCATCTAAACAAGCTCCAGTAGCTCCTATCAAAACCCAAATACCTTGATTTCAAATTCTCCTCTCAACATATGTAGCCCCACCTTTCTATCTCCTACCTCCTCCAAATCAAGATTCCCAGAGTTTTGGCCACTTTGGTTGTCCCCATTGCCTCATTTTTTTACTTACCCTCAGCCCACTGCAAGCAAACTTGCATTCACTGCAAGTGCTCTTGACAAAGTCACCACTGGCTTCCTCGTTAATCTCATGCACACTTCCCAGCCCTGTCTTGCTTCATCTCTCTGCAGCATTCAACACAGTTTACCATTCCCTTGTTGGAACATTCTTTTCTTTTGGGCTCCAGAACTCCATATTCTCCTGATTTTCCTGTTAGCTCTCTGGCTTCTCCTTTGGCAGCTTGTTCTCCTCTCCCTGACCTCTAATGTTGGAGTTCCTCAGGGCTTGGTCTTGGGCCATCTTGTCTTTTCCCTGAGTCTCTTTATGACTTCATCTGCTCTAAAACGCCACTCATTCCCAAGGCTTTATTCCAACTCCTGCTCTTCTGTGGAGCCCCAGACCTGGTTTGACAGCCACTTTCTGAACATTCTTCTTTGCACTTCTCTGAGGCGCTACAAACCTAACATGTCCTCAATTTAAAAATTTTTGATCTTCCTCCCCAAATGTGTTCCCCTCCCAAATGTTCTGCTTTTAGCAAATGTCACATTTCAAGCCACCAGCACCAATGGTCATTTCAATGATCATCTACCATCTGTCTCCTCTGTACAGTGTAAACTCTCTGTAGGCAGAGGAAGGATGCACCCTTTCATGGTTGTATCCTCAAGGCCTAGGACAGTGCCTCATGCATCAGAGACTGAATATTTGGTGAATGTGTCAAGACAAAGAAGCGTATTTGCCAAAAGTGAGAGGAAAAGTGAAGCCAAAAGTGAGAGGAAGCAGTGTCAGATGCCCTACGGAGATTAATAAAATTGGGTTCTAGTCCTAAGCTGCCAGTTTTCTAAGTGACTTTTGGGAAGTCACTTTGCCCATCTGTAGATTGACAGGAAATTGAAGTGAATTATCCATTAAGGTCCCTTCCAAATTCTAATGCCTAACTGACATCTATCACCTCCTACAAATATATCATTGAATTAGTAAGTGCACATCAACGGGATTTGTGCATAAAGAAGAATGTGACTGTTTTCTTACATTCTTAAAAATATTGTGCTTTGAAAGCTTCTTCCAGTGTCTTTAATGGAGGCCACAAGAAGTCAGTTTTAATACTTTCACTTTTAAATTCAATGAGGACTCAGTGAAGACTCTTCATTGAGGTGAACTTTGAAAATGCTTTGCTTCCAAAGCATTTTCACAATCCAATGTGACTTGCAGGGCAGGCGACAGTCAACACTCATTTTACAGGTGTGGAAGCTAAGGCCTGGGCTTACATTCTCATTCCTTTACAGGGATGGTGCTCGGGAGCGTTCCTCAAGAGGCTAGTGTACTGATATGAGTGCACAGTTAAGTCGCTAAGGCTGCCTCGTTCGTATCTCAACTCTGGAGTCCTAGGAGTCTGCTTCCACTGCAACAAAATGGGGACAATGCTAGTCCTGAAACGCACAACACTGTCGTGAGGATTAGATTAAGTATGGAACTCAATAAATATGAGTTATCACAGTGTCACGCAGCCCCGTGGAGTTTCACAAAAGCCCAGCGGGCAACGCCGGGGAACTTCCCGGGCACGACACTTCTCACCGTTCCCAGGTTCAGGGGCCCGCATCATTCCTCGGGGGCTCTCAGAAGAGCAGCTCTCCCCCTCGGCCGCGTCAGAGTCGCCGGCCGGGTCCCGTGCGGGTCTCCATCTGCCGGGCTCAGTCCCAGGCCGGTGGAGGGGCGTGGTCTCACTGGGGCAGGGGCGTGCCGAACCCAGAACTGGGGCGTCGAGCTCCCGAACCCCGTCTGGAGCCGCCCAATCCGGGAGGGTAGGTCACGTGACCAGCGAGCGGTTGTTTTTTTTTTTTTTTTTTCCTACCCTCCCTCCCCTCCCCTACGCCGGTACCACCTCTGTCAGTCCCGGGGGGGATGTCTTGCGCCTTTTCGGAAAGCAAAGCATTAATTTTGATCCGTTTTGCGTCGAAATCGTGTGGTGTGATATCTCTGTTGTGACGGAGTCAATCCTTGTCCCTGAAGGGGTCTTTTGCCTTCCGGCGTCCCCCCACCACTAAGGAGTTGGTTTCGCCCAGCCGGGCCCTGGGCGCGGCGGCGACGGCCGCGTCACTGGCGGGCGGGATCCCTCCGCTCTGGGGAGAGCAGCGCTGGACGGTTGAGTTGGGGTGACTGAGGAAATCCATCCGCGTCGCCGCCGCTGCCGCCTCCGCCGCGGAGGAAGACAGGACCTCCCGCGCTCCTCTAGCGACCCTTCGCAGAGTCCCACCGCCACAGGTACCTCCGCTGACAAAAGAAGTCCTCCTGTCCCCCAGACCCAAATTCCCGTGGGGGAACCTCTCTTCCTTCTGTCTCCCCGGTCTGGCCTTTTGAGAGCGGACGTAGCACCCCAGACCTCCCCTCCCTTCCTCTGGCTCCGTCGCTCCCAAACCCGGAAGGGGAACTGGGGGGGACCCTCGTCCCCAATAACGCACGCGCTCCCTGCCTCATCAGGGGCATTTTCCCTGACCCCAGCCCCCAACCCAGCCCCTCCTGCTTCTTGCGCCCTGAGAAGTTGGGGGGCCAAATTCCGGTCTTCCTCTAGGCCCGGTCCCGCCCCCTTTCCCCCCATCACCGCCCTCCTGTTTGCCCCTGGGTAGCACCCTTCGTGCCCTCCCATGTTGCACCCATGCCGGCATTCGCCCAGCAGAACTCCAGAATCCTCAGAGGCAGGCAAGGCCGCGAGGCCACCCTTCTTTTCGCCTCCACCCTACCCTCGATTTGGGTTCTGGCCGCGTTTTCTGGCCGCGTTACCCTAGACCGGAGACCTCGGCACCCTGTTTCCTCTACTGGCCCTCACCCCAAGCCCAGTTCCCGGACGCCCTCACCCCACGCCTTGCTTTCTTTTGGGCAAAATGGAGGTCGTGGGGGCCGGAGGGCCAGGCCCACTGCGCTTCGCAGCGCGGCACCGGCCCGCGCCTTCCAGCTGCCAGATCCGGGACCCTCCCATGTCCCCTCCCCGTCGCCCCGCCGGACCTGCGGGGGCGGCGGCACCCCTGTTTCTCCTTGGGGCCCCGGCTGCTGTATGCCCAGAATCCGAGGGCCGCCGAGGGGGCCCTAGAGGGTGATGGGGATTGAGGGCTGGAAGCGTCGCCCCCGCCCCCCGCGGCTTCCTCCTGGCCTCCTTCCTTATGCCCCGGTCTCTGGCGTTGCCGCCCGGCCTGGGCTGTGGGCAACTGGAAGGAAGAGGCTTTGTCCTGGGGAGCTGGGGAGGTGGAGTGGGAGACTCTGCCAGCCCCCCGCTCCTATGGAGGGGCGTCTCTCGGCCCTAGCGTAGAGAGCTGAGCTGGCAGAGGGGAAATGTCAGTGGGGAAGAGGAACGCCCAGGACCTGGGGGAAGTGGGAGCTGGGTGGGGGACGCCTGGGTCGGCAGAGTGCAGTGTGCTTGGCCAGATCACACAGGTGTCCAGAGAGGGGGGCCGGACTCCGGGCACTGGAGCAGAGCCAGCCAGGTCCCTGGGGCCCCGGCGCGGAGCTCCGCGGCTGGGCTCCTGGGGTGCCGAGGGCGCAGGGCCGGGCCGCTTGGGGCCGCCAGCCCGCCCGCCGGCCCGCGTCTGGGAGAGAGCAGCTCCACGCCTCGGGGCCGGGGACCTCTCCTCGGAGCACTAATTACTCGAGAGTGGCTCCCATGGGCTTTCTGCGGGCGCGCCGAGGCGAGCGGCCTCGGCGCTGGAAGGAGCAGCGGCTTGGGGCTGCCTTCCCCTCCACCCTCCCCTCCGCCCGCCGTGGGCGGCTAATGGGGCGCAGCCGGCCCGGGGATTATCCGGGGTGAGCCGTCCCGAACCCATTAGTGCCAATAGGCTTTCCCAAATCCTGTAAACAGCCACTCTGGCGGGTTCTGGGTCGGGGCGGGAGGCTGGGTCGGGCGGGGGCGAGGGGGCGAGGGGGCCGGGGGTGGGGTCACCCACCCTACAGGTCTTTGCCTTGGATGCGGTTGCCTTGGCAACAGGGCTAGGGTGGGGGCACTTCACCAATGAGGTGCTCTCAGTCCGGGTGACGGTTGCCTAGGCAACCCCACGAACAGCCCAGCTTCCCTCTCTGGTCTCTCCCCCACCCCAGTCGAAGCTGGGGGTGTGTGTGGAGGGTGTGCGGCGTGTGGGGGTGAATTTAAAGAGGCACCGCCCCTTTTAAAATTAGGTGCTAGGAGGGCGGTGCCTGTGCGGGCCCGGGCCGACGCCAGGTCTGTTTTCGAAGGGACTCTCCCCGCCCCTTCCCCCTCCCCGTCCCCCCCCCCTTCAGTTCCTGCCGCGGGTGTCCCGCCCGGGCTGCTGTCCGAGGGAGGGGTTTCCCCTGCGCTTCCTCTTGCACTTCCCGCTCCGTTTCCGGGGGGCGGGAGGAAGATTGGGGAAGTCACCTCTTCCTGGGCAACATCGCTCCTGTGCCGGAGACCCCGGTTCTGGTTGGGGGACCGCGGCCCCCGCTGCTGTCCCCTCCCCCCTCCGACCGGCGCTTACCCCTTCCGGGCCGCGCTTCAACCCCGCCTTTTCCCCCTTCTTCCCCGGCGGCCTTGGGCCTGACGTCAGCCCTGCATCCCCCAGGCCTCGGGCCAGCGGCGAGGAGCTGTCTCCCCCAGCCCCCGTCCCGCGGCCCCCAGCCGCCCCCAACCCCGCCCCACGGGCCCGGCGCCATGAGTGAGCTGGAGCAACTGAGACAGGAGGCTGAGCAGCTCCGGAACCAGATCCGGGTGAGAGCCTGGCCGCTGGGCTGGGGAGGCTGAGGGGGCAGGGCCAGGTGGCCTGCTTCTACTGGGTTGGGCTGGGGGCGGATTTGTGTGTGTGGCTACTCTAGCCTCTCACTATCTCCTCTCCACTCCTCTGTCATCTCTTTCCCTGCCTCCTCCTTCCCCTCTCTTCCTGCCTCTTTCTGATGGGGTCCGCCATGCCATCTCTTATAGGATGCCCGAAAAGCATGTGGGGATTCAACACTGACCCAGGTGAGATGAATCCAGGGCCGGACTTGGGGTTTAGGGAAGGACCAAGGGTTTGAGGCATACTGTTTGGTGGGCCATGCTACCTGAACCTCCCTGAGCCCATTCTGCCTCTACCTCCAGATCACAGCTGGGCTGGACCCAGTGGGGAGGATCCAGATGAGGACAAGGAGGACCCTCCGTGGGCACCTGGCAAAAATCTATGCCATGCACTGGGGGACAGACTCAAGGTGTGTTTGTGTGTGGTTGGGGCCGTGTGCTGAGCTTTTGTATTTGTCCTGGCCTGAGTTTACAACACGCAGAAAGGGGCAGGGGTTGCAACCTCCCCAATCTAGTGGGATGAATGGGACGCCTACATTGCTCAGTGTATTTGGGAAGACAGTGACTCCCAGACAGCCCCAGGGAGTGGGAAACAGGACCATCCCAGCAGGAACTTTTGGGCTGCTGCTTGGAGTTACCTCAGAGGGCCTCCCACCCAATGAGAGAGGAGGAAAGGTGTCCTGTCTCCAGAGAGAGCTTCACACCCTGATCCCTCTGCCTCTTCCCCCACCACTTTTTAATAGGCTGCTGGTCAGCGCCTCCCAGGATGGGAAGCTCATCATTTGGGACAGCTATACCACCAACAAGGTAGAGGTGATGCCTGAGGCTGGATGGGGCAGGGCCACAGGCCTTGGCTGTCTCCGACCCTGGGCACTGCCCCTTCTCTCCAGGTCCATGCCATCCCTCTGCGCTCCTCCTGGGTCATGACCTGTGCCTATGCGCCCTCAGGGAACTTTGTGGCCTGTGGGGGGCTGGACAACATCTGCTCCATCTACAGCCTCAAGACCCGCGAGGGCAATGTCAGGGTCAGCCGGGAGCTGCCTGGCCACACTGGTGAGAGGGACCTGGCAGGGCTCTGGCGCTGTAGCAGGGGGTGGGGCTGTGCTGCCCGCTGTTAGAGACTCGGCTGACCAGCCCCTTTCCCCAGGGTACCTGTCGTGCTGCCGCTTCCTGGATGACAACCAAATCATCACCAGCTCTGGGGACACCACCTGGTGAGGCCCTGCCAGGGCTGTGTAGTCAGGGCTCACCAATACTTCCTGCCTGGGATGCCCCTGCCTTGGTGTTTAGTGTATAGTATATGCTCCAAGCGAGCAAGGGCCTTCTGAACACTTTGCCTCCCTTTCTTGTGATCCAGTGGCTCCCTGTGCCCCTTCCTTTAAGGTTCTATCAGGGCTGGGCTCACCTGGAGGGGAAAGGGGCAAGGAGTCTGCCCTGCACCCCTCTCTGATCCCTTCCTCCTTCCTGTTATCTCCAGTGCCCTGTGGGACATTGAGACAGGCCAGCAGACAGTGGGTTTTGCTGGACACAGCGGAGATGTGATGTCCCTATCGCTGGCCCCCGATGGCCGCACCTTTGTGTCAGGTGCCTGTGACGCCTCCATCAAGCTGTGGGACGTGCGGGATTCTATGTGCCGACAGACCTTCATTGGCCACGAGTCAGACATCAATGCCGTGGCAGTAAGTTCTGAGTCGAGCTGGGCTGGCCTGTCTCTGCCAGGCTACTGGCTCTGCTGTGCCCTCATCCTGCTCTGTTCCTATGTCCTGCAGTTCTTCCCCAATGGCTATGCCTTCACCACTGGCTCCGACGACGCCACTTGCCGCCTCTTCGACCTGCGGGCTGACCAGGAGCTGCTCATGTACTCCCATGACAACATCATCTGTGGCATCACCTCTGTTGCCTTCTCCCGCAGCGGCCGGCTGCTGCTCGCCGGCTATGATGACTTCAACTGCAACATCTGGGACGCCATGAAAGGCGACCGCGCAGGTGTGTGTTGGGCGCTGGGGTGGGGGGCAGGGACCCCAGGTGGCTGGATTCTGATGGTCCTCCATCACAGGTGTCCTCGCCGGCCACGACAACCGTGTGAGCTGCCTCGGGGTCACTGATGATGGCATGGCTGTGGCCACAGGCTCCTGGGACTCCTTCCTCAAGATCTGGAACTAACAGCTACCACCCCACTGGGCCCAGGCCAAGAGGGGCCCTGCCCATGCCCACACTACAGGCCGGGAGCTTTGGGGCTGGGTGCATACCAAGCCTCCCTCCCTGGGCCACGGGGCCTTGGGTCCCTGCTCCCCTACCCAGGTTTGGTTCCTCCCGGGGGCCCCCACTGTGGAGATAAAGATGGGGATAGAATGGGGAAAGAGGAGGGGCAGAAAGCCCTCATCCTTTTGCTGCCCTGGGGTTGGGGCCTCATCCCTCTGGAGGGCCAGAGGCAGGAGGTAGAAACTCCAGGGGCTGGCTTTTTTAAAACTGGTTTTATTTTAATTTTTATTATATTTTCAGTTTTTCCATAAAGGAACCAATTCCAACTCTGTACCTGGTCTCTGCCCTTGCGTCTTTCTCACTCCAACCTCTGAGCCTAACTGTGCGTTTGTTGGGGCAGGGTCGTGGTGGTATATGGGGACCAGAGAGGAATCCCCACACCTTCTCAGCTAAAGTGAGGCAGGAGGACCTGCGCAGCAGGGCCGTGGATGTTCCCAAACACACACAGCACTCTGACCCTGGATGACCATAGTTGTCCCTGGCCACAGCTCTTTAAGTTCCTCACGCTTAGCCCCAAAGACCCTTTTCCCCAAGAAAAGACACAGAAGCAGAAGGGGAGAACACACACCAAGTTTTATTGAGGGAAGGGGAATATTTACAGGGGCAGGTAGAAGAGAGGGGAGTCACATAGGGTGGGAGTAGGGGAGATTGTGGGTCCAAGGCAGACAAGGAGTACAGAACAGCCCCTGCACCCACCCCAACCCAGGAAGGGTGGGAGAGCAGCTGGGGCCCAGGAAGACGGGTGGGAAAGGACAGCAATGGGGGTGGAGTCCCTGGGCCCCGGGGGCTCAGGGGCTTGTAAACATTGACCACTCTCAGAAGGGGATGGGGGTGGGAGAGGGCTCCCCCTACACTTCCTCACAGGGTTAAGGCCTCTCCAGGCTCAAGGGCCCCCTAAATTCAAAGTCTCTTTAGCTGGGGGAGAAGGGGAAGGAAGAGACAGGGAAGAGTGTCACCCCCCCTCCCCTGCATTGGCTGCGGCAGGGGTGGGGGTGTGGGCGGTTACATTCAGTCACAACAGTATCCCCCCCACACCTCTACTGCCGCCAAATACTGGCGTGAGGAAGGGGGGAGCTGGGGGGCCAGCAGCAGCAAGACATTTCCCCCTGGCCCATCACCCCCTTATTGCTTTAGAGAGAATATTGTCTTTTCACGGACACTAACACTGTTGAAACCAGGGAGAAGCAGGTGGAGGGTGTCCTCCACCCCCGAGGCCAGCTTTATCCCCCAACACTGACCCAGTTGCCACTTTGGTGCAAAACGAAAAAACAAACAAAAAAAATGTGGTCTCTCTGGGGTTAGATGGGAAAGAAAACGGGCCACTCCCCATTTCCCCAGGGCAGGAAGGATAAATACATTCATGGAGGGGAGGCAGTGGCAGAATCCTGCCCTAATACTGCGCTCTGAGCAATGAGGTCGATGGGAGAAGTTAGATGAGAAACCAAAAGATACAACAAACTGTTTAAAAAACAAACAACAAAACAAAAAAGAAAACACAAATGGAGACAAACCCAGGTAAGTGATTGGGAATAAGAAGTTGGTGAGCAACAGAAGGCAGCCTACCCCTGACCCAGGAGAGACGACACTTCTATTCTTGACCCCCCCCACCTTACCCAACATTAAAAATGCATCAGGGGAGCAGAAAGGGGAGAGGCCACTTGCTTCTCTCCCATTTGGTCAATGGAGGGATCAGAGCAGAGCTGGGTGGTCCACATCCCACACAGCTGGCTGCAGGCAGGGAACTCCCTTCTAACAGCCCCCACACCGCAACCTGAAGCCCCATGCTGCCCACTCCCTTGGCCTCCTAGGCCCTCCTCTTGCCCCTTTCACAGGAGAAAACAGTCATGAAGTGGTGCCTCTCTCTCCAGCTCCTGGAGGAACTGCTCCACTCCCACCTCGCGCAGGGTTGAGGCAGAAGGCGCAGCAGGGGCTTGTGGCCCAAAGAATACATTCATGTGGCAAGGCAGGGAGCTGAGGCTTTCAGCTTCACACCCAGGCCGTCCCCACAAATGGCAGCAGTGGGGGAAGCCCTCACCAGGGCCAGAGCGAAAGTTCTACCACCCTGACAGCCAGATGAGGTTGGCACCGGCAGGCCCTTTCCCCTCTACCCCATCAGCCAGCACAGGATGGCAGCCTAGAGAGCTGAGGCAGCCTGGCCCATTTGTGCAACTTTCCCCCAAAGCAGCAAAGCCAAGGGGCTACTTTGGCCCCTACCTCGGACACCTCTGCCACAGTCACAGCAACAAAGGGAGCCGTTCACAGCGGGTCCGGCTGGCGGGGCTGAGGGGGCCTCGCTGTGCAAACTGCTGGCACCCCAGCTTCCAGTTACCCCAATGGCCCACCTTGCGGGGCAGGGAGGGTAAGTGCAGCCTCGGGGGCCAGGCAGGACAGGTCCATGGGGCCTATGTCCCCACTGCCCCAAAATAACAGTGTGTTTTTTCTTTCAATCTCCTAACCTTTTTTTTTTTCTTTTTCTTTTTTCTTAAAAAAACAAAACCAAAAAACCCCCAAAAAACCAAAAAACCCCCAAAAAACCTGTGGACCTTCCATTGTCACCCTCACTGTCCCTAGAGGGGAAAGGGGTGCTTAGAGTCTAGCTTTTAACAACTCTGTCTCTCCTAACATTTTCTTCAGGGTTGTTTAAAATGTTTTTTTAAAAAAAGAAAAAAGACAAAACAAAGGAAAAAAAAAAAAACCCTTCCCCCCCAATCTGTAAAGTGCCTTGTGGTGGGTGAGTTAAGGTGCATCGTGTGGTTTGTAACAAGTGCTGGGGACCCTGCCCCTGCTTCCTCCTATGCTCCTGGTGGGGAGCCTGCAGGCTGGGGACCCAAGGGTCCAAGCCGCTGTTGCCGCCCCTGGCCTACAGCCCAGAGGCTGGTGGGATGGGCTGGTCAGTAGTCATCCACGCTCTCGATCTCACCAGAAGGTCCGTGCAGGGAGTACCCTGAAGCCGGGGAGAAGCTGGGTTTGAGCTCTCCCTAGGCTCCTGGCCCCTGCTGAGTAAGAAGCCTCCTGCATGGCCACACCCCCAAACTCACCCAAGATGCTAGGATCTGAGTGCAGCATCAGCGCCCGCCTCTTGGCCTTGCTGCCCTCCCCAGGGCCGAGTTTGGTGCTGTGGTTGGTCTGAAAGGCTGTCTGTAGGGAGCCACTGCTCAGCCACGCCTCCTGTGAGGCTCAGAGAGGGAGGCTGGGTCAGCAGGGTACCAGCAGCCTCACCCCACCCACTAGAGGGCCAATCGGGCAGAAGCCTCACCTGCTGCTGCTGCCTTTGCTGGCTGGCTTTCTGTTTGGCCCTCCGTTCCAGGAACTGTTTGGCAAATTCTTTGGCTTCCAGCGTGTCCCCCAAGCAAGAACGGATATAATCGTGGACGTCGTAGGGGGATTCTACCTCCTTGAGGATCGCTACAGCCATGGGCACTAAAGGGCAGGGGAGGTGTTGGTCAGGGCCCACCTGACGCAGGTCTGGAAGCCCCAGCCCCACCCGGCCTTCCAGGGTATGTGGCCCGTACCATCCAGGCTGCCTGTGGTGCTCAGCGTGTGCAGCATCTGCTCACACCACTGGGTGAAGCCATCCTGGGGCCTGGGGATGCCCTGCAGCAGCTTCAACAGCTTCTCTTCCTCCTCTGTCTTTTTGCGCACAGGCCGACCTGACAGATGGCTGTACGAGTCACTGAGTGGGCCAGGGGTCAATCAGAGGCAAGAGATCAGCTGAGGCCTGTCACAACCTTCCACCCCTGCCCGAGCCCGGACAGAGCCTGCAGGGCCTGACACCCACCTGAGAGAGGGGCTGCTCCGGCTGTTCTTTAGGCCCAGGCTGCGGGCCAGGCTCCCGCCACTCTTGAGGGTGTCCTCCCAGAGCCCCGGGCCGCTGCTGCCGCCCCCACTCTTGTCGGGCCCGCCCCACAGCGGCCCGGCCTCAGATACCCACTGGTTCAGGGGGGCCGAGCCCAGGCCCCCAAGCTGCTATAGATGGCAAAAATCAGAGTGGCCCAAATACAGACACACACGTTCAAAACAGCTAAGTCGGGGGGCTTGTGGAGGCAGCCAAGTGGGGTGAGATGAGGGCCACCCAGAAAAGCAACACTTCAGAATCAGATATGGACCAGCGCTCAGGCTGGAAAGTTGGGGCTCAGCGACTCCTCCCACCCCGGGTCATCCTTGGAACTGACTAGAAGGGATTCTTGAGCTCAAAAATGCCAGTCAGTGGGGGAAGGGCCAGCCTGCTCACCACACGGTGGTTGGGGGCCTGGGCCCGCGATGGCTCCCGGGGTGAGGGCTGCTTGTGCAGCTGCCGCTCGCCCTCCAACTGCAGCTCCAGCAGCGTCTTCATGGAGAGCCCCTGCTTGGCCAGGCCGGCCCACAACGGGGGCGGGGAGCTGGGTGCCGGCGGCACCTGGACAGCAGCTGCCTGCTGCTGCTGCAGCAGCTTCAGCAAGAGCTCCTGCTGCCGCACCTGAACCGGAGTGACGTGGTGAGGGCCCATGGCCTCACCCTGGGGCCCAGGCCTGGTGGGCGAGGGGAGACGCAGCCAGGCACACACCTGCTTGCGCCGGAATAGCTCCTCCTCCTCCTGCCGCCGCTTCTGCTCCTCCTGCTGCTGCTGTTGCTGCCGCCGTTTCTCCTCCCGCCGCTTGCGCTCCTCCTCTTCCCGCTTCGCCCTGAGCTCCACTTCTCTGCGCTCTTGGAACTGGCATAGTCAATGTGCTCAGACGGCAGACCTGGGGGCACCTGGCCTTCCCTGCCTCAGCCCAGCCCTCACTGCCCAAGAAGCCCAGCCCCAGGAAGCCTACTCACTTTGTGTTGCAGCTGGAGTTGTTCTAGAATTGGACCCTGAGTCGAAGAGTTAATTGGTATGTCCCAAAGACTGGCCTCACCGCCTGCAGAAAGCAAAGGCAGCTGCAGGAGGAAGCTTAGGGTATGCTGGGCTGGAGCAGCCACAGACACAAAGCCCCCCACTCACCCGGGGCCTTGGGGGGTGCTGGTGGGCAGGGTCATCGGGGTTCAGAACACGGGGGCAGGGAGCAGGTGGGCCACACACCTGACTGTGATGAGGCTGAGGTATGTATGTCCCAGAGGGGACCTGAATCCGGCACCGACAAGGACCGGTTCATGGTCGGGAGCAGGTTCTGGTCCCCACCTCTGCTGAGCAAAGCAGTAATTCTCAGAACTCTGAGTTTCTCTGGGTCCAGCACCCCCACCCTGCCGCCCAGAGACCGGGCCTGGACCTGGGAGGTTTTAGAGCTTGGAGCTGCTGCAAGAACGCAGTGAGCTGCTGTTGCTG
This sequence comes from Canis lupus dingo, assembly GCF_003254725.2. Taxonomy (NCBI): domain Eukaryota; kingdom Metazoa; phylum Chordata; class Mammalia; order Carnivora; family Canidae; genus Canis; species Canis lupus. The sequence goes on along the minus strand of NC_064248.1, from coordinate 8,798,106 downwards.
TGGCGGGCTCAGGTCCCCCAGAGCTGCCTTCTCCCGGAGCGCGCACTGTGGGAGCTGCCGGCTGCAGGAACAGAGACAGGTATCGGGGCGGAGGCCACGTAGCCTGGGCCTAGCCTGACGACCAAGGCCTTCCAGGCACCCCCATACCTGCCAACCAGCTGCAGAAACTGCTGGTGCTGCAGCTGCTGGTACAAGGCCGCCGCAGCTAGCTCCTGCTGCTTCTTCAGCCGCTCCTGGTCCATGTTGCCCTGAGGGAGAGCCAGAGCACTCCTGTGGCTCTGACCTTGTCTCACTCTGCACCTGCCACTACAATCCACCCATTCAGCTCCCATTTCCCCTCCCCACTCCTCACCAAGGCAGATGTGCTTACCAACAGTGGGGGGGGTGAGGGTCCTGGGGCAAAGGGCACACGACCCCACATCTTGATCACCTCACCCAGTGGCTGGAAGCCCTCATCACAGCCCCGCTTCACAAGCAGTGCCATAGAGAAATAGCCTGCCTGGAACCACTCTGCCATCTCCTGTGTTGTGAAGGGACCTGGACCAAGAAAAGGGGGACCTCAGTTAAAAGCTGTGCCAGAGAAGCCCTGGATGAGAATGGTGTTGTCCCCTCGCCTCCAGCAGCCCCTCCTGCACGGTCCCCACTCCCCACAGGTACCTTGGATCTCGCCCTGAGGGTCCTTGTAGAACCACTTCCGGGCTGCACCGTGGCTAAGGGGGAGGGCAGTGGCAGCTGCTGAGTGGCGCAGGCCCTGGGCCTGCATGGCGGCCGTGAACTGCTCCTCCTCCAGGGAGCTGTCCTGCAGCGAGGCCACCAGCTTCTCTGCCTCCTGGGAGACCAGAGAGAGAGGGAAGGCTTAATTGCACAATCACGGCAATATCAGGATGGGCTGGGGCTAAGGTCGGAGTGCGGTCAGGAGATCAGGTCACAATGCAGAAGAACAGACGGGGAAAGCAAGGAACTGGGCAGGGACAGATGAACAATGACTCTCTATTCCCCAAAGGGCTGGATCCCTAGAGCCTTCTGAGGTCCCTCACACCTGCTGCAGGTGCTTTAGGCCTTCATCGTCCTCCAGATCTCCAGGTGGGCCAGAGGGTGAGCCCACACCAGGACTCAGAGGCACTCCCCTCATATCATCTAGAAGCAAAGAAAAGAAGTGAAATGGGGGGGGAGAAGACAGAGAAGAGAATGAGACACTCCCCTGTCCACCCTCATTCCAGAAAAGTAGGCTCTAGTTCTACCCTGCCTCCAAGATTCCTTGGGTACCTCCCTCCTGCAAGAAAGGGGAGCACCCCCCATGCCCACCTCTCCTCCCCCCAACTACCTTCAGTGGCCGGCAGGTCCTTGTCTGCAGGGTCATCACCTTCCCCATTAGCTCCCCAGAGTGGGCCCAAGGTGGGCAGTGGGGATGGGGAGCTAGACTTCTCCTCCTGAGAGGGCAGTGGGGTCAGTTCCTTCCCTCCTGAAAGAAATGGGTAATTATCAGAATTCAAAACCTGAGAGGCCTTAAAAATTATTTGGCAGAAATCCCCCACTTGTGGCCAGAAGCTAGGCCTCTGGGCACTGAATGCACCCAGATAACTTTGGTCAACTCCAAAAAATCAGCACCACAAACCCCACCTCACAACACTGGACACATCGTCCCTGCCCACAGCATAAACACAATACCACAGACTTAACACTGCATTCTTGGTTTGCACAGATCATCTTGATCATGCCTTAGTTTGAACTGACACACTGCCTTCTCAGACACAGCCCTGCTGCATTCCTCCCCACACCTGGCAACACCTGCTCTTCTCCTAAATCACCTTCTCCTAAAAACGGGTGCATAATCTGGTGAGGGCCCCTCTGCCTGCCTGGCCTGGCTCAAGGCACTCTTCTTCCTCCCCGCCCCATCCTACAGGCTCACCTGCTTCAGGCGCCCCCTCATCTAGCCCTTCAGAAGGCTCTTCCTCTTCTTCCTCCAGGCCCTGGAAGTCGAGCTCCTGCTCCTCAGGAATAGGCTCCTTGGGACCTTTCTGCACGAGGTTAAGGGACACAGTGGGGACAAAGGGCAGAGGATGAATGGGTACGAACAAGAGGTGCCCCCTGCAGGATAGATCCCACCACCCTCTAGTGTAGACCTGCCGCCTCCCCCCTTCCTCCCATACCTTGAGAGGCAAGAAGGCCCCAGAGGCATCGAAAGTGCCCATCTCTTCATCCTCATCATCCAGGCACCACTCTGGGAGCCCATCCTTGTCTTCCTCAAAGCCGTCAGGCCCTCGGCACCTCCGGAGGTGAGAGCTGCCTCCCCCACCCCGCCCTTCCTCTTCACCACACCCTCCTCGATCCCCTCGCAAATCAAATTCAAACTTGCGACGCCGGTCCCCATGTTCCCGCCAACCAGCAGAGCGGGGGCCGCCATCTGGGCAGGAAAAGTCAGAGAAGGGAAGTCAGTGTCCCAGTCAAGCCAGCCTTGACCCTTCTGCTGTCCATCAGGTCTTCCCCCCACTTGGGGAACCCTGGCATTTCCAGGCCTGCCCTCCCACCCACTCCACTCCAGAAAGCTGTTTTCTCTACCCAGCCATGGGCGCCCACTCTCACAGGAAGTTCCTGCCACCCACTGCCCTCCACAACACCCATCCGGCCCCAACCTCACCGGGGCTGGCTGAGCGCCAGCGGTCGCCATCTCGCCGGGGTCCTGCCCCAAGTCTCCAACTGCCCTCCTCCTCTTCTTCTTGCTCCTCTCGGAGAGAACGCCAGTTCTCGCTATCTGAGCGGGCATGTTCCTTCCTTGGGCCAGCCCCTCCCTCCTCAAACCCGGATCGTGCTTGAGGGTGGGGGAAGATAGAGTGAGAAGAACAGCAGCCACAGTCCCTGGAAGACTCTTACTATAGACCTTACAGTAAAAGAGACCAGCTCTGGGCCCTCCTGTCCCCACCAACGCCTCCCTCAGGAAAACACCCTCCTAACAGCATCACCCATTTAGTCCCCCTTCCCCCCGCCGCCTCACCCCAATGACCCTCAGGACCTGGTCATTGCTACACTCCGTACCTCCGTCCCTCCTGGCTGACTTCTCAAACCTTCTCTCGCCTCTGCAGAAGGAAAAGGTATTTCAAAGGAGAACAGATTCCCTCCCCCAACCTGTGGCATCTCTGCACACCTTGTCCATTCTGCCCTGAGAAGGGGGGTAAGGGGGAGGTTTTAGGGAAAAGTCAGGCTTGGGATGGAGCCCAGGGGGGCATGTAGAAATGAAGGTCACAGAGTAAATACTAAGAGATTCAGAAAAAAAAAGGAGAGGGCCACAGGGAGTCACAGGGCAAAGAGGAAAATCTGTGACCAGGGCTCATCTGGTGGGTCTCCTATTGACCTCTAATGACAAACACCCAAGCCCCCCTCCAAGGACTAAGCCACAAGACTTCTCTGCTCTGCCACTATGCTGCCAGCACCTGTCATCCCAACTCTGGCTACGCTGAATCTCCCGAGGGTTTCGGCCAAAGGCCCCATCGCCTTCTTCAATGCTTCTTTGGTAAAAGCAACTATCACCACGGCCTCGGCCTAGAGAAAGGACAAGATACACATGGGAAACCTGCCTACCATCTCTTTGCACCCTCAAAACCATAGCCTCGCCCCCCGGCCCACCCCTATAACACACCATCACCCTCTCTACCTCGGCTCCGAGTGCTGCCCCTGCCACGGGAGGTGCCACCTAGGGGGGGGCCAGCCCCTTTTCCCATCAGCCTCAGCACAGCCACACTGTTCACTGACAGGGAGAAGTTTCTCTGAGGAGGGAGCCAGGGGTGGGAGTGAGGACCCAGGCACCCACCCCTCCTCACCCCTGCCTAGAACCACAACCTCCACCACCTGTCTTCCCAGGTTCAGCCCCTCTCTCCCAGGTGAAGACCCAGCGCCCCACCCTGCACTGCCCCGGCCCAGCCCCACCTGCTCCTCCTCAGTCAGAGGCTCCAGAGCCAGAGGCTGTAGTGGCTCCTCCTGTAGGACCGCAGCAAACTCCTTGTCCTGCAGCTCATCAGGCACCTGTCAATTGGGGGAGGAGAGCCAAGATCTCATGCTCCTGGACCCTCTCCACTGGCTGAGACCCAACAGGCAACCGGGTCACATACCCTACACCTGCCTACCCTTACCTTGTCCTCCTTGATGTAGAGAGCCAACATCTCTTCTCGCCCATAGCGATAGTCAGCCAGCTTGTATTTGGGCATGGCAGGGGATGGGGGTGGGGAGGCCACACTGCCGCCACTGGAAAGGGCCCTCAACCTACAAAAGGGACACAGGGAAAGAAGGAAAAGAGACTGGAGTCTGAGCAATTCTATTCTTTTTGGCTTCTCCAAGCCATCCACAGCATGTCTAACTCACCACTCAGGCCCAAAATTGAGGGTCTCTGCTGCCATTATGGAGCTGGGTGTGTCCTCGAGGTCAGTGGGGCTGAAGGGAGGAGGGGGGACCTGGTGTTCACTCTCCAAAAACCTGTGGAGAAGCAGGAACACTAGGCCTTGGAGACAGCACACCCGGAGAACCACAAGAGATTAAAGTATAGATTCCCACCTAACGAACTCTAAAAGGACTCACCTAAGCCAAGCCACGTGCCACTCACACCATGAGTTAAGCGAACTGTCACAATGAGGAAGATCTGGGGGAGGGGAGGAAACAGGGCAGCTAGAGCCCCTTCCAGCTTCAGCAGGGGGTACCTCCCTCCACCCTAGACTCACTTGGCAGCCTTGCCCCAGGAAGCAGGTAGGGATGGAACTGGGCTCTCTTCAGGAAGGGGCCTGTGCTGGAATGAACCAAGGTCCCCAAGCAGCAGGATGATGATCTGACTGCAGTGGTGCCTGAGAAGGGAGCTTCACTTCGGGGAAAGATCCTTACCAAGAGGCACAGAAACAAAGCTGGGGTTAAACCAATGGGCCAGTTGGGCTTTCCTACTTCTGGCCCTCCTATGGCCTGCATAACAGGGAGATGCATAGCTGCTAAAAGCTTCTAGTTATCCAGGCAGGGGAACCACAACCCCAGCTCCTCATCTCTGTCCCCTACAGTAGGCCTCAAGAGTAGTTTAATTCCCTCAGCCGAGCTGAGTGAGGCACTGGCAGTGTGGCAGAGAATGCCAAGGACCTCTCCAGACCTCAGTGCCCTCCCAGTGTGGTGCAGCATTTGGTAAAGGGCTGGCTGAGGTATGTGGGAATGCTCAGGACAAAGGTAAAACACAAATAAGACAAGCAAACAAAAAACCGACTGAAGCCACAGATATTCTAAAGACAGAAAACATCAGGTATGAAAAGAATTACAAACAAAATCTTGGAGGAAAATTATTTCCCTCCTGAAAAAACTCAGGGCTGCCTGTTTGGTGGCTAGAATCCAGGGATTCAACTGGGGGGGGGGGGGGGGGTGGTCAGAAGGAGAGTGGCAGTGGGGAGGCCCTATTCCAGGCAAAAAGAGAGGGCACACGGAAGGCTGCAAGCAGGTTAAGTCTAGTCAGTGCACCCTGGGGCTGGTTTACCCAACAATAATCAACACCCAGACCCTTTCCATGGATCAGAAAGACTACTAAAAATCAAAAAAGGAACGTGATTATGCTATAAACTAGGGAAGAGCTCCCCTCACCATAAAGTAGAAATGAGGTTGATAGAAGCAGTGGCAGTGGCAGTGACCTGTCCCTCTAAGGAACAGCAGAGGAGACTCTCTGGAGGCAGCTCATCCCTGGCAGTTCCAAGCGAGGACAGATGGGCAAGGTTTCAGGGAGCTGCACAGGGGCTTCCCTCACTGGCTGGTGGGGAAGCTGGACCCGAGTACCTCCACAGTTTCCATCAAGTCCAAGACTCCACAGCTCTGGCAAGAAAGGAGGAGGAGTTTCCACCAGAAGGGCCACGGGAGAGTAGTTCTCACTACAGCTGCACATGGGAAAATGAAATAAAATGCTATGACAAAGATGGGACCCAGTTCCAGGATACCAGCATCCTACCAGGAAATGCAGCTTTGGAGATCATTTAAAGCGGGGTGGACCACCCCTGGCATGAGCATCTCTCCTACAATAGCCCCAACTGGACATTTCTGGTGATGGAACATGTCATAGCACACATGGCCATCAGGAGATACATCTATTGAAAAGCTCTCCCTTTCACTGGATTCAAACAAGCCTCCCAGGACAACAGAGTAGGTTCATTCTTCCCACGCTATAACCCCTACTTAATATGGCCAGTGAATCAACTTGAAGATGGTATGTGAAATGAAACAACCCGGTCACAAAGGAAGAAATACAGGATTCCTCTTACCTGAAATTCCTAGAAGAGTCAATTTTAGAAACATAGAGAGTAGAACAATGGGTGCTAGGGCTGGGGGGAGAGGAGAGTATTCAATGGGTACTGAGCTTCAGCTCAAATGGGGCAAATCTAAAAGTTCTGGAGATGGATGGGGTTAAGGTTGTACAATATGAACATCCTTAACCTCGCAAAATTAGACTCTCAGAAATGGATAAATGGTACATATTACTACCATTTGAAAAAAGGGGGGGCTCCTGGGTAGCTCAGTGGTTGAGTGTCTGCCTTGGGCTCAGGTTGTGATCCCCTGGTTCCGGGATGGAGTTCCACATTGGGCTCCCCGTAGGAAGCCCGCTTCTCTCTCTACTTATGTCTCTGCCTCTCTGTGTGTCTCATGAATAAATAAATAAAAATCTTAAAAAAAAAAAAAAAGTCTAGGGAAAAGAAAGACATTTAGAAATAGCTACTGCATACCTAAGTCTTCCTCACTCCAACGAAAACACTTCACATTCCTTCAAACCAACCTCAGGAAAGACTGTTCTAAGCTTCCTGAAGTTCATTCCAGAAGCCCCATCTTGAGAGGGAAGATGGGGGACAGAAGAGCCCTCTGGGTATGGAAGGCAGAAGACCACTCACCCTCCCTCCCTTCCAGGGAGTGGCAAAGGTGGCTCTCCTTGATGCTCTCTGCTCCTGGCTTTCACCTCTGTGTCCTGGTTGTAAGGAGCAAACTGAGGAGTGGCTCCCAGTGTGAGAAGCAGAGCAACTGCAGAAGCAAGGGAAAGGTAGTCAGGGCAGGGGAAGCAGAGAAGCAGCTGGAAAAAAGTCACAGGAGGACCTGGTCCCAGCAGCTGGTGGCCACCGGCCATTCCCTACACTGCAGGAAGTGCCACCCAACAGCACACACACTGCCCCATGGTGCCCACCCTCCACACCCATGAGTCTTCTCCATGTTTCCTCCAAGTTAATGGTTCTCAATTAAAGGGGGGGCTGTGCTCCCCAAGAGACATGTGGCAATATCTGCAGATGGTTTTGGTTGGCATGACTGAAGGGCACTACTGGTGTCTAACAGAGAGCAGAGACGCTGCTACACACTCTACAACATGAAGGGCAGCCTCCCACTGCCCCCCACCCACAACAAGGAATCAACACTGCCATGGTTGAGGACCCTTCCTTCGTATCATGGGTGCTGATAAAGCCTATTCTGTTTATGGGGAAGAACGAAGACAAAAGAAACCAAGTTTATTCCAATTCAGTTTCCCCTCCGGTGAGCAAGCAAGGAAATTGTTTCCTAATTGTACTGTCCCATGAGAGAAATATGAACTCCTGCCAGGAGAGAAATCCTTAAGAAGAGATTCAAAAAATTCTGCTAAGTTTCTGTATCACAAACTCTCAAAGTTTGGGTCCCTTTCCAGTAGCAAAGAACCAGGACAAGGAGCAGAGCAGACAGGACTGCGGACAGCACTCTTTCCTGGCTTCTTAATCTTAAGGCTCTCCTCACAGGCTTATTCCTCCAGCTTATCTGCCACCCCATGGCCCTACCTTCAGCATCTGTTTGCCTCATCTCCTAACTGTCTCCCTAGGCCCCTGTCTGCCCGATCTTCTTTCTCAGGCCTTAACATACCCTCCCTCCCCTGGCACTGGAATTATTGCTACTAAAAGGCTGCCCCCTGCTGGAGTTGAGGGGAGAGGACACACACTGTCCAGGATGCTCACAACAGGCTTGCAGGAACAGGAGCGAAGCCTGTTCTCTGGGGTTCAGAACTCTCAGAAGAAAAATATCCAAAGAATACGCAGTCCTAGTACACACTAAGTTAACATTATTTCCTCATTCCGTCACCCCTAAAATTAGCCCTATTCCAGAGCAATGTGCCTTGGCACAGAAAGGTACCACTATTAACAGAAGTGGAGTCCCAAATTCCCCAACATCTGAGCAACCAGCAACCACCCAGCCCCAAGCCTGTTGGGAGGTGACTCCGCCCTTTCTCTGGATGGAAAGATCCTCCATGCATGGTAGAATAATTCTGAGGCTCAGGAAGGGGTGCAAGACCATGTTCCCCCTGCCTCTCTGAGCCATCGTGATAATGTCCTTGGCATGTTTACTGGTTAAGTTCTCAAAGTGCTTTCACACTTTACCTCATTTGATCCCTTCTGCCCACTTGCCCAGTCTCGGGACCCAGCCAGGGAAAACAAGGGAGGATGCAGCTGCCCCCACAGGGGACCCCATGTTCCTGACACACTATTAGAGACTGGAGAAGGGATGCACAAGCAGCAAGAGCCACCCTAAGTACTTGGTAAGTTTTAAGCCATTTAAAATTTCTCCTTAGAATTTTTAAAATCCTTCACGTAGCAACCTCTTCTCCCTTTCTCTGTTCTCAAGTGGGGCAGCTTTTTCTATCTCTAACCCAACCACAAACAAGGGCAAACTGGGGTCCTTGAATTCCTCAAACCACAACACTAATTTGTCCACTGGCTACAAAAAGCCAGGCCAGAGATCTAGAAACAGAACTCACTTGACTGTAATCACCATATGGGACCGTTTAGGTCCCTGCTCCCTAGGCCACGGCAGCAATGCAAAGTCCACATCTGTCTCATCCCTTCCCAATTACACAGATCTACAACTAGGAAATAAAACTGGAGCTGGGTGAGGGGTGGGTGGCCTGGCACTTCAAGGGGAAGACTACAGATGAAGGATCCTGAGAGCAAACTCCCCATAATGAATGGCAAAGGGGATCAGCCTAGCCTGTTGGTATCTAAGGGGCTTCACATGCAGAGACCATGGGTGGGGAGCCAAGGTGCCACTGGCATGTCAGCTCCAAGGGACAGTGGAGAAGTGGCGTGCAGGCTGAGTTTGGGGTAAGCAGCAAGAAGAAACGAGAGAGAGAGATACAGACAGACAGACTGGGGTGCGTGGAGGAAAGATCCGGCGGACAACTGACTTAGCATCTCCCAGGGCTGGGGCCCAATGAAAGACCAGACCGGGAAGCTTACTAGGAATTCTAACGACTGGGTAAGAAAGAGGGTCTCTTTCAAGTTAACTCGGGGGGAAGAAAAGAGGCAAAGTGTGAGGGACCGTAGCCAGGAGACTAAGCTGTTAGAAACGGACGGGCAACAGGGAGGAAGGAGACCCCAATGACCAAGCATTAATGTCGCCCGCTGAAAGGAAATTTAGGTGAAGACCCAGCGGAGGTGCTTCGGTTAAGAAAAGCTTCCACGTTGGCCAAAGTCATGGAACGCCTGGACTTTAAGACCCGCAGGGCCCAGCTAATTCCGGTCAAAGCCCGGAGGCTCGTTGGGGGAAGTCTCCGGGGAGCGCCGGGCACTAGGGTCGGGGGGCCGGGGCAGGCCTGGCGGAGGATGCGGGTGGACGGGAAGGGGCCGGGCAGGGCTGCCGAGGTGCCAGAGGACGACCGTTAGGAGCGCGGGGGTGGGAAGGAGGCGGGCCGCCCGGGAGGACGGCGTGCCCTTCAGGGAGGGGGCGCCAGGTGCGCGAGGCGAGGGGCGAGGGGCGAGGGCGTCCTCCCTCGGGGCCGCGCCGAGGAGGGGCCGGCGGGAGGGCGGACGCACCGGGCGGCGACGGCGGCAGCGGCCTGGGCAGAGAGGCGGGAGGGTCCGTGCTGGCGGCCCGCGCGCTCGCTCTGGCTCTCGCAGGCTCGGCGCGGCCGCCTCAGCGTCGGGGGCGGGCCTGCCCCGGGCCCGGCGGCGGGCCGGGGTCCGCGGGGCCGCCGAGCGCTTACCGCGGCGGGCGGGCGGCGCGAGGCTCCGGTCCCGGGGCGTTGGCGGCGCGCGGCGGGCCAGGGGGCGGCGGCGGCGGCGGCGGCGGCGGCGACGACGACGGCGGCGGCGGCGGCGGGGGAGGGGGCGCTGGCGCTCCCGCGGCGGCCGCTCCTCTCTGTTTGTGTTTGTAGCAAGATGGCTGCCCGCCTCGCACCACGTGACGCGGACGCGGGGTCGCGGGGCCGCCCCCTCCGCCGCCGCGGCCGCCTCTGCAGCCGCCGCCGCCGCTCCCTCCGTAGCCCCGGTCCCCGGCGACCCGCACGGCCTAGCGCCCGCCCCGCCTGCCCAGTGGGGAGCCCTGGCGCCCGCCGCCCCCGAAATTACCCCCCCGGCACGTGACCCGAGGCCTGGCTCGTCACGTGACGCAGGGCCTGCAGCGGGCCGGGGTGGGGGGTGGGGTCCCCGGGGCACTCCTCGGCTGCCCCCCGGCTGCTCCCGGCACGTGACGCGCGACCGTCGCGACGGAGGCCGCCGCAGGTGGCATCGCAGGGCTCGCCTCTCCAGTCGGTTTCCTCCAGGAAGCCCACCTGGATTGAAGGAGACAGCATACGATCCAGAGGTGTGTTAATTAGAAGTCCTGGGATATATAAAATAAGTGAGGAACTAATCATTTGGAAAGTGTCCGAAGCAGCACTGGCTGATGAGACCCAGAGTTTCCATCTGGCTCCGCCACTGACTACTAGCTTCTAGACCCCGGGGGCAAAGCAGTTGATGGGGCCTCAGTTTCACTTTTAGGTCAGGTGTTACGCTGTTCTCCGCCCCACCCCCGACCTCCACCCGACTCCATTCCCCTAGTGCTGGAAGAATTAAAATAGGTGAATGTGAAAGACGGTGAAGAGAGAAATTATTATGCAAATATGAGAAGTAGATTGACACCTCCTTTGTTTAAAAAAGGGGTTTTCTAGAAAGATTTTTCCAAGTCCCTGAACTTTTTAGGGTGAAAGGTTTTTTGTTTTGTTTTGTTTTTTTATCCCCTGTGTATTTTCACCTTTTTGGCGGGGTAGGGGGTGCTGGTTATTCAGAATGTATACTGTACTTTCCGGCTTCCTAAAACGGCTGTTAGCAAACACAGTGTAATCCTCAGGACGGAGAAAGGTAAAGTGGGACTTAGAACTTGAGTGTCTTGTGTTGTGCCAGAATGGAGCGCAGACCTCAGGAGCTACCAGAAGGCCCTTTGTTCCCGCACCAGTGTTCCCCAGGCTTCTCTGTCCTAGCAGTTTTAGTATCTGTTTTGTTTTGTTTTGTTTTTCCCCAGTTCCCTTCACTTTCATGCAGTCAGGATTTCTTAGTGCTGTTGGTCTCCCCCGCTTGCTGCGAGGCTGGAAAATAGCAATTGTTTAAAGCAAGGGCTCCCGTGCAGATTTCATTCATTACTGCCTGTGGCCTTGGAAATAATCTGTTCCCTCTCTGGATTGTCTGGTAAAGCATTTAACACACTGTTTGGCACAGGGCAAGTACTCCACAAATGTTAGCTGATGGGGGGGGGGGCTTCTGGTTTTACAGGAGAGAAGATATAAAGTTGTGAACACTGTATAAAAATGTATCGACAGAATCCAGGCTTGGGTGAGAATTCTTCACCTAAAGCTTATAAGCTTATGACAGTTTTTTTGTTACAAACTGTTGTTGCTTTTTTTTTTTTTTTAACTTTTCTAGATTGTGTCCTGGGTGATGGAAGTTCCCAGCAGCCAAATCTCTGAATGAGTAAGGTCTTAGCATGTCTCGATTGTTAATTTAGCAAATATGAGATCGCACATTTTTGGTATAGGGGAAAGGGGGGGAGGGATGTCTGTGGAATGCCATCTGTAGGGAATGGTGGGGCCCTGTGCTAAGCTGGAAGGAAGACACTTGGGTAGGTTTAGGAAGAGTGGGGGTCAGCTATACAATAGTCACATTCCTGGCTAATGGGAAAAGAGCACCTGGATCCCTAGTTGGGTGAGAAGGGAAGCGAAACTTCAGCTGAGGGCTTTGAATGCCAACATGAAAATGTGTTTGATCTGAGAGTAGCACCCACTAGATGCTGCCTGGCAAGGAGCACGTGCTGGACTCCAGGGTACAGGGTTGGAGCGATCACCAAGGGTTCCTTGTGTTCCAGCTTGTGACCCTGGCCCAGTAATCTCCTCCAACTGTAGAGCTGGGGAAAATGTTGCTGCTGCTCCTGTTGCTGAAGACACTGTGGAATTTGAATCTGTGAAGTGTACCTCTTTGAGAAAGAATATTGAAATCAGAACCGTGCATCTCCCATATGGAATGAAAAAGAGAATTACGAAAAAAAGACTCAGACCTAAAATATTTTTGTTTATTCCGGTGCTATGCTATTAAATGTCTTGGTCTGTGTTTTAAATTGTTGGGCTTTTTGGGGCTGGATGGCTCAGTGGTTGAGCGTCTGCCTTTGGCTCAGGTCATGATCCTGGGGTTCTGGGATGAAGTCCCCCATCAGGCTCTCTGCAGGGAGCCTGCTTCTAACCTCTGCCTATGTCTCTTCCTCTTTCTGTGTCTCTTATGAATAAATAAATAAAATCTTAAAAAAAAAAAAAGGTGGTCTTTTGGGCACCTGGGTGGCTCAGTGGCTGTCTGCCTTTGACTTAGGTCATGATCCCAGGGTCATGAGATACAGTCCCACATCAGGTTCCCTGCAGGAAACCTGTTTCTCCCTCTGCCTAAGTCTGACTCTCCTTCTTTGTCTCTCATCAATAAATAAATAAATAATATCTTTTAAAAAATAAAAATAAATTGGCGGGTTTTTGAACTGAAGAGAAAGATTTGGTTAGGTGATTAATCAAGATGAAAGGGAGGTCTGAAGTCTAAACAGCCAAGCACTGCCTTTTTTCCTAATGGCAGATTCCTCTGTAGTGTTTGCCTAAAACAAAATGCAAAAAGATAAGTACCATCTTATTGTCAAATCAGTTTATTACAGTGCCTGGCTTCACTCACCTAAATCACAAACCGTTCTACATTATCTGGATGTCAACATTTAGAAAACATTTTTCAGATCTCATGAAAAGACACACTTCTTGAGTAATAGAGTGATAGTTCGTTTTTGGGTTTTTTTAAATAGTTCGTTTAACAATTCTTTTTTTAGGGACACCTGGGTGGCTCAGTGGTTGAGTTGTCTGCCTTTGGCTCAGATCATGAATCTGGGGTCCTGGGATCTAGTCCCACATCAGGCTCCCCTCAGGGAGCCTGCTTCTCTCTCATGAATAAGTAAAATCTTAAAAAATAATAATTAAAAATAATAATTAAAAAAATAATAATCAAAAAATTTTAAATATTTATTTGAGACAGAGAACACGAGAGGGGGGAGGAGGGGCAGAGGGAGAGGAAGAGGGAGAAGCAGACTCCTCACTCAACAGCGAACCCTGAGGCTGGCTCCCAGGACCCCCGTATCATGACCTGAGCCGAAGGCAGACGGCTTAACCAACTGAGCCACCCAGGCATCCCTGGAGAGACAGTTCATAAACTGTTTATTCTTAATTATCACACAAAATGGGCCTCAAAATGAATTTATTGCATTCAAAATTACTTTCTGCCACCAGCTCAGTTTTCCTGTCTACCAAATATAACAGCTTGTCAGGTTATCAGTGACCAGCACGTTCCTGAATCCAGTGATCCATTATCTTATGTGGCCTATCAGCTGCATATGACACAGCTGGTCACTCCCTCCTCCAGGAAATGCTTTCTTCACCTAGTTTCCAGGACACCATACTCGCTGGGTTTTCCTCTTACCTCACCAGCTACTCCTGAGTCTTTTGCAGGTTCCTCCTTTCTTCCTGCACTCACAGGGCTTGGGCTTTCCAGACCTCTCTTTGTAACAGGAGGGACTGCACAGTCTATGAGCCCTACTGCTAAACATTCCTAGCTCAGGTTAGCCACTGCTTCCTTTGGAAAACCTTAGATCTCCCCAAGGTCATATTGGCTATTCCTCCATGGGACTCCACCAAATCCTGTACATGCTCCCCATTTTGCTCATCTCATTTGCCTTCCACACAAAACTGTGAGCTGTTTAGCATGATATTCTGTGATGTAACTAGTATTCCAACAGCCTACCAAGTCTTCTTGATCCGCCTTTTATTGCTGAGAACTTTTCCGTGATATGGATGTGCCATTATGTTTAACTATTCACCCACTGAAAGACACCTGGGGTGTTTCCACTTTGGAGCTAGTACAAATGAAACTGCTGTAGGAAAAAACAAACAACAAAAAAAACTGCTGTAGACAGTTGTGAATGGGTTTTAAAATACCTTTGAGTGCTCTTGCTGGGTCATAGGCTGACTGTATGTGTGCTTAATTTAATTTAAATTTTTTAAAGATTTTATTTATTTACTCATGAGAGACACACAGAGAGAGAGAGAGAGGCAGAGACACAGGCAGAGGGAGAAGCAGGCTCCACACAGGGAGCCTGATGTGGGACTCGATCCCCTGTCTCCAGGATCACGCCCTGGGCTGAAGGCGGCGCTAAACCGCTGAGCCACCAGGGCTGCCCTGTGTGGTTAATTTTGGAAGAAATTGCCAAACTATTTTCCAGAGTGGCTAGACCATTTAACATTCCCACAAGTAGTGTGTGATACATCAGTTTCCCTGCATTCTCATCAATACTTGGTAGTGTCAAGACTTTTTCTTGCAGACATTCTAATAGGCGTGTAATGGTACCTGACCATAGTTTTAATTTGGGTTTCCTTAATAACAACATTGAATATCTCATATGCCGTCCTTATACTCTCTTTGCCAAAGTCTTTGTTCAAGACTTTTGCCCATTTTCTAATCAGGTTATTTTTTTTAACTCGAGTTTAGAGAGTTCTATTCTGGATACAAGTCTTTTGTCTGGTAAGTAATTTGCAAATATTTTTTCCCAGTCTATGGCTTCCCTTTTCATTATATGAATGTACTCTTTTGCAGAGTGAAAGTTTATTTCCCCCTTTTTGCCACATTATGAGATATAATTGATAAAATATCATTTTTTTCTTTTTTAAAAAAGATTTTATCTATTTTTTAATGTCTATTTATTCATAAGAGACAGAGAGAAGCAGAGACATAGGCAGAGGGAGAAGCTGGCTCCCTGCGGGGAGCCCGATGCAGGACTCATCCCAGGACCCAGGATCAGAAGCTGAGCCTGACAGTGAGCCAAGGGCAGACACTCAATGACTGAGCCACCCAGGTGCCCCTCAAATTTTTTCTTTAATAGTTTGTGCTTTTGGAGTTATGTCTAAGAATTCTTCACCTGACCCTATGTTCATGTTCATGAAGATTTTTTTCCCTTAATTTTCATCTAAAAGTTTTATGATTCTACATTTTTATTTAGACCTACCATCCATTTTGTGTTAAGTTTTTGTATAGGGCTAAGGTTCGATTCTTGTATTTATCCAGTAGTCTCAGAACCACTTGCTGAAAAGACTTACTCTTTCCCTCTTTCAACTGCTTTTGCACCTTTGTCTGGCTGTATTTGTGCAAATCTATTTTGGGTTCTCTATTCCATCTTATTGATTTGTGTGTTTATCCTTTGGCAGATACCACACTGTCTGGATATTGTGTTTATGTAGTAGTAAGTCTTAAAGTCAGGTAGCACAGTTCCAACTTTTTCAAAATTTCCCTTGCCCTAAAAAAAAAAAAAAAAAAAAAAAATATTTCCCTTGCCCTTCCATATCAACTTTACAATAAAGTTGTCTATACCTACAGAAATTCTTGCTGGGATTTTCATAGGAATTGCCTTAAACCCAGAGTCCAGTTCGGAGACAATTGGTATCTTTACTATGTTCAGTCTTCAATACATGGACCTCTCTTCTTTAATTTAGATTTTAGAGTTCTTCATCAAGATTTTGTAGGTTTTTTTGTTTTGTTTTGTTTAGGATTTTATTTATTTATTCATGAGGGACACAGAGAGAGGCAGAGACCTAGGCAGAGGGAGAAGCAGGCTCCCTGCGGGAAGCCTGATGCAAGACTGATCCCAGGAACCCGGGATCATGACCTGAGCCAAAGGCAGATGCTCAACCACTGAGCCACCCAGGTGCCCCAGGATTTTGTAGGTTTTTTTTTTTTTTTAATATTATTTATTTATCCATGAGAGACACGGAGAGAGGCAGAGACACAGGCAGAGGGAGAAGCAGGCTCCATGCAGGGACTCGATCCTGGGACTCCAGGATCACACCTGGGCTGAAGGCAGGCGCTAAACCACTGAGCCACCCAGGAATCCCTGGATTTTGTAGTTTTCAACGTATAGATTCTATACGTGTTTTGTCAGACTTAGACTTAATACTTCTCCCTCCTCCCCTCCTCCCTCCCATTCCCCCCCCCATTATAAATGGCATTGTATTTTAAATTTCAGTTTCCAATTGTTGTCAGTATCTATACACGGTTGATTTTTGTATGTTAATCTTGTATCTTGCTAAACCTGCTAAATTCATTTATTAATTGTATGAGTTCTTTGTAGATTCCTCAAAACTTATTATGTATACAGTCATGCCATCAGCAAATAGAGAATGTTTTTATTTCTTCCTTTCCAATCTTTTCTTTGCCTTATTGTATTGGCTAGAACTTTACCAATTGGAGTGGTGATAGATGACATCCTTGCCTTATTACCTGATTTGAAGAAAAAGGTTTCTAGTCTTACAGCATTAAGTATGATTGTAGCTGTAGGGTTTCTGTTAAAGATGCTCTTTAACAGGTTGAGGAAGTTCCTTCTACTCTTTGCTGAAAGTCTTTCTCATAAATGGATACTAAATGTTAAATGTTTTTTTTTTTCTGCATTGATTGGTATCATATACATTGTCTTGCTTAGCTTGTTCATATGATAAATGAAAGTGTTTTTCATATATTGAACCAGCCCGAATCTTTTTTGTTTTTTTAAATTTTATTTATTCATGAGCGACACAGAGAGAGGCAGAGACATAGGCAGAGGGAGGAGCAGGTCCCATGCAGGGAGCCCCATGTGGAACTCGAACCCAGGACCTCAGGATCATGCCCTGAGCCAAAGGCAGATGCTCAACTGCTGAGCCACCCAGGCATCCTAGCCTGGATCTTTGGAGTAAACTCTACTTGGTCATTGTTAATAATTCTTTTTAAATAGTGCTGGATTCAGTTTGCTAGAATCTTATAGAGGATTTTTGCATCTTTGTTCATGAGAAATATTGTTCTGTAGTTTTCTTTTATATAACCTTTGTCTGGTTTTGGTCTTATAAAATCATTTAGAAAATGTTCCTTCCTCTTCTATAGAGAAGAGATTGTGTAGAATTTGTGTGGAGTTTTTTTTTTTTTTTTTCTTATAATTCACCAGTGAAATCATGTGAACCTAGATATTTTTCTAAAGATTTTTAAGAACTAGGACTGTAATTACTTTAATAGTTACAGGACTATTCAGATGATCTATTTCATCTCAGGTAAGTTCTTTTTTTTTTTTTTTTCAGGTAAGTTCTGTAGGTTGTGGTTATCTAGGAAATCGGTCCATTTCATCTAGGTTGCTAAATTTGTGTATATAGAATTTGTACAGGCATATTTTTATTGCACTTTATAGATACTGCATTTTTCACAAATTGGAGGTTTGTGGCAACCCTGTCTGTTAACACCACTTTTCCAACAGCATTTGCTTCTATGTCTGTGTGTCATTTTGGTTAATTCTCTTGAAATTTCAAACTTCTTGTATTTGTTATGGTGTTCAGTGATTACAACTCACTGAAAGCTCAGACGATGGTTAGCATTTTTCAGCAATTAAGTATTTTTAGATTAAGATATATACTCTCTTTAGATATAATCCCATTGCAAACTTAAAAGACTACAGTGCTGTGTAAACATAAATTTTATATATACAGAGAAACCAGAAATATTTGACTCACTTTATTGTTTTTTTAAAGATTTTATGTTTTTATTCATGAGAGACAGAGAGAGAGAGAGAGAGAGAGGCCCAGACACAGACAGAGGGAGAAAGAGGCTCCACGCAGGAAGCCTGACATGGGACTCAATTCCGGGACCCCAGGATCACACCCTGGACTGAAGGCGCCGCTAAACCACTGAGCCACCTGGGATGCCCCTATTGTTGTTGTTGTTTTTTTTTTAAGATTTTATTTATTTATTCATGAGAGATACAGAGAGGCAGAGACATAGGCAGAGGGAGAAGCAGGCTTCATGCAGGAAGCCTGATGTGGGACTCGATCCTCAGACTCCAGGATCATGACTTGAGCCAAAGGCAGACACTCAACCACTCAGCCACCCAGGCATCTCTGACTCACTTTATTGTAATATTCACTTTATTGCAGTCATCTGGAACTCAACCCACAAAATCTCCAAGCCATGCCTGTATTATTCTCTAAGTATCCTTTGCATAGGAGGATCTTTAGTGCTATCCCCACTTTTGGTTCTGGTAATCATAATTTGAGTCTTTTTTTTTTTTTTTTTTAAGATTGTATTTGTTCATGAGAGACACAGAGAGAGGCAGAGACATAGAGGGAGAAGCAGGCTCCCTGTGGGGAGCCCGATGAGGGATGATCCTAGACTCCGGGATTGCTACCTGAGCCAAAGGCAGACTCCGGATCAGAGGATAGAGTATACGGCTCAACCACTGAGCCAGCTAGGTGCCCCGAGTCTTCCTTTTTTTTAAGATTTTATTTTTAAGTAATCTCTACACCCAACGTGGGGCTTGAACTTACAACCCCCACAATTAAGAGCTGCATGCTCTACTGACTGAGCCAGCCAGACACTGCATGTTTTCCTTCTCTTGTTCTTGCTTTGCAGTCTTGTTAGATACATACCAACTTTACTGATCTTTTCAAACAACCAGCTTTTATATTGAGTTTCTCTATTGTTTTTGTGTTTGGTTTTATTGATTTTTGTTCTTTATTATTCCCTCACTTCTCTTCCCCTTGACTTTATTTGGCTCTTCATTTTCTAGTTCCTTGAGGTGGAAGCTTAGATTATGTTTCTATTAAAACTTTCAGGGGCACCTGGTTGGCTCAGCCAGTTAAGAGTCTGGGTGGCTCAGCGGTTTAATGCCTGCCTTTGGCCCAGAGAGTGATCCTGGAGTCCCAGGATCGAGTCCCACATCGGGCTTCCTGCATGGAGCCTGCTTCTCCCTCTGCCTAGGTCTCTGCCTCTCTACCTCTCTGTGTCTCTCATGAATAAATAAATAAAAATCTTAAAAAAAAAAAAAAAAGAAGTCTACCTTTGGCTCAGGTCATGCTCTCAGGATCCTGGGATTGCCCCCACTTCCTGCTCCCTACTCTGCCAGGGCCTTCTCCCTCTCCCTGCCGCTCCTCCTGCTTGTACTCTCTCATTCTGTCAAATAAACACTGTAAAGAAAAACAAATTTAAAAACTATCGTTCAGTGTCCCCAGAATACTCACTGGTTCTCTGAAAAACTGTTTATCCATCAACTCAACTTAAATGTCACTTTTGAGGCAAAATAGGGTTGTAGCCAGCCTTTCCTCCTCACCCCCACATAAACCCCCAAACTTGGTATTAATGAAATAATCTGAAACTAAAAGGACAACAACAGGATTTAAATGGTGCTGATAGAGAAGTTCTCAGGAACCTGATCCCCCCTCCAACCTCCAAACAGGGTCATAACAATGCCAATTCACATGTGTAGGCTTACAGTTTACAAAATTATATTGCGTTTCACAGTTGCAAAACAGGAATTATCATCCCCATCTGACTGTTGGGGCAACTCAAGCAGAGTAGTCCTAGGTTCCCGATACAGGTCTAACTCATTTTTGAAGGGAAGTCTCCAAAAGCTGCACCAAGCTGGTCACAAGAAACCCCTCCCTATTGGCCGAGGAGCCACGAACCCCCCCAGGCACCGCCCCATCCTGCCCGCCAGGGGGCGCACATCCTCGCTGGCGGGGAGAGGGACAGAGGCCGATGAACTCCTTGGTAGGTAGAGGCTGAAGCGTGAGGGTGGATCAGCGTGCTCTGAGGGAACCCTGAAGGCTGGGCCTATGGCTTAAAGTATGGGTCCCCAAGAGCTGACCTTGCAAGGGATGGGGAGAGGGCGGGTCCCTGTGACCTACAGGGGAGTCCCAAGGCGGCGTCTTTTGCCGAGGGCGCGGCCGCACCGCTCAATTCCCCCCTCAATCTCTGGGCAGCGGGGGCCCAGGGCGGGAGATCGGCTCTGCCACGCCTCCTCTGACGAGAGGAATTGCGATGGACGCGGGAGTCCACACTTGCCTTCAGGTCCCTTCACCTTCTCTTGAACGCTCAGCCCTCCCCGCCATCTTTGTAAGCCCCTACCCCAAGTCCTCCACGCCCCTACAATAGTCTCTCTTCCTTCCTCCCTTTCAGGACCCCTCCCGTGAGCCAGTAACTTGGACTGGCCTAGAGAAGCTGGCCCTCCCCAGTTTTTTTTTTTCTCCTCCCCAGTTTTGACTTAGTAGTTGCCTCCTGCCTCCGCGCCCCGCTTGCGTGGCGTACACGTGGTAAAGGAGGTCTTCCGGCGCTCTCGCGTTACTTAAACACATTCCCGCGGTCGCGCGCGCCCAGAGGGGCGGGGAGAACAGAGGCCGGGAAGGCGATTCGTAGGTCGCGGGGGACGGGCGCGCGTGCGCAGTGCGCAGCGCTTGCAGGAGCTTGGAGCCGTCAGGGCGCCCGCGGTCTCGCGATCCCGTAGCGCGGCCGCTTTCCTTCTCTTTCTGGGACCTGAGCGTCCGGGGCTGCGCGGTCAGTCCGGGCGGGTGGGAACAGCTCTTGAGTAGCTCGGCCGGGACCGGGCCGCGTGCTCGGGAAGAGGGGCGGTGGACGGGCCCGGGGTTGGGGGCGGTGTCCTGAATGAATAGGAACCGGGGTGAGGGAGGTTCGGGAGATTGGGGTGAGTGGGAGGGGACTGAGGCTGGAAGGGAAGAGGCGAGTTGAGTGC
Organism: Canis lupus dingo; assembly: GCF_003254725.2. Taxonomy (NCBI): domain Eukaryota; kingdom Metazoa; phylum Chordata; class Mammalia; order Carnivora; family Canidae; genus Canis; species Canis lupus. Next base: position 8,777,253 of record NC_064248.1, on the reverse strand, counting down.
GCCCCCTCGTGTCTGCACCTTTTGTCCTGGAAATGGGGTAGGAAAGGCAGCGACGTGGCTGGTCACCTCTCTCTGATCTCCCTTCCCCGCGTCAGGGCACACAGCATGGCTGAAAACCGAGAGCCCCGCGGGGCGGTCGAGGCTGAGCTGGACCCGGTGGAGTATACCCTTCGGAAGCGGCTTCCCCACCGCCTGCCCCGGAGGCCCAATGACATTTATGTCAACATGAAGACTGACTTTAAGGCCCAGCTGGCCCGCTGCCAGAAGCTTCTGGACGGAGGGGCTCGGGGTCAGAACTCATGCAGTGAGATCTACATTCATGGCTTGGGCCTGGCCATCAACCGTGCCATCAACATTGCCCTACAGCTTCAAGCGGGCAGCTTCGGGTCCTTGCAGGTGGCTGCCAATACCTCCACCGTGGAGCTCGTCGATGAGCTGGAACCAGAGACTGACACACGAGAGCCGCTGACCCGCATCCGCAACAACTCGGCCATCCACATCCGTGTCTTCAGGGTTACCCCCAAGTAATCGAAATGAGGGTGGGCACCTTATCCACCCACCCCCACATAGGTAGGCTCAGATATTGGCTCTTCTTGTACTGAATACAGTCATGGACCTCCTACCAGAGCCACGTAAGAAAAACCCTATTACCTTACAGCCCAGAGGACTCTGAATGGAGAAGAAGAGTATTGTCTCTTGTTGGGCCCAAGCAGTGGGTCTTCCTGAGTCTATGATCTGTAACCATTGTCAGAGACAATAAAAACTATCCAGCTGTGTTAGTATGCAGCCACCCCACTGCCACTGTCTCTCTCCTGTGTAAATTCCGTATGACATGGAAAGGGAGAATAGGACACTTTACAAGTATTTACATACAGGAGGGAACCCCTAGTGTATCCTGCCTTTGCAGAGAGTATAGATAGTACTACAGCTACAGACAGTGTAACAAAACAAACTTTAGTACAAGCAAAAGCCTGAGAATTCCAGTGTTTGCTTTAAACTTTTTTGTACTCTCAGTGGAAGGCTGAGTGGATAAGGTGTACACTCTTGCCTGCTAACGTAAAGCTGGGATGGCTGTACACTCAGGAAGCATCAGGCTTTCTGGTGGCGGTTCCCAGGACAAGAAAGGTGAGAATTTGAGGACAAAGGGAGCAAAGACTGGGACCTCCTTTTTGTCGGGCTCTGTGATAGAGACTGACAAACAGCTTCACCTGATTCCTGGTCCATTGGGTGTGGGGCCCAAGTTGTCCAGAACCTTTTAGATCCTCCTGGGTGGGCTGCTCTAGTGGGAAAGGAGAGCCTCCAATTACCATGCGCACTGGAGTAAGTATATTTTTGTTTGAATATTTGTAGGGAGATCTGATTTCTCGGGTTTATCAAGCTAGAGTCCTCTAAAGCAACGTTTATCAAAGTGGGTGGTGAACCATTTGTGCATCTTTTTTTTTTTAATTTTTTAAATTTATTTATGATAGTCACACAGAGAGAGAGAGAGAGAGAGAGGCAGAGACATAGACGGAGGGAGAAGCAGGCTCCATGCACTGGGAGCCCGACCTGGGATTCGATCCCGGGTCTCCAGGATCACGCCTCGGGCCAAATGCAGGCACTAAACCGCTGCGCCACCCAGGGATCCCCCCATTTGTGCATCTTAAAATCAATTTACTGAATCCAAGTCTTTTTTTTTTTTTTTAAGATTTTATTTATTTCTTCATGAGACACACACGGGGGGGGGGCGGGGGGCAACGGGAGCAGGGGGCAGGCTCCATGCAGGGAGCCTGATGTGGGACTCAGTCCTGGGACTCTAGGATCACACTCTGGGCCAAAGGCAGGCTCTCAACCGCTGAGCCACCCAGGCATCCCAAGTCCAAGCCTTTTATTTTTTTATTTTTTTTTAATTTTTATTTATTTATGGTAGTCACAGAGAGAGAGAGAGAGAGAGGCAGAGACACAGGCAGAGGGAGAAGCAGGCTCCATGCACCAGGAGCCCGACGTGGGATTCGATCCCGGGTCTCCAGGATCACGCTCTGGGCCAAAGGCAGGCGCTAAACCGCTGCGCCACCCAGGATCCCAGTCCAAGCCTTTTAAAAAGCTTTTTCTCATTACAGAAATGGGTCTGAAATGGTAGTATTTGCTGGTGCCTTTCAGTTATGTATATATGTGTCCAACACGTGTACTAGTTATATAAATTGCATTTTTTACTGTTTGATTTTTTTTTTTTATTAAGATTTTATTTATTCATGAGAGACACACAGAGAGAAGCATAGAGGGAGAAGCCCGATAAGGGATTCGATCCCCGGACCCAGGATCACACCCTGAGCTGAAGGCAGATGCTCAACTGCTGAGCCACCCAGGCCATCCCATTTTGTGTTTTTTACTGTTGATCAAAGTCCTAAGAGTTTGAAAGCCTCTGATCTAAAAGTAACAGGGTTTTATTCTAGTTTGCTACTGTGGGCCAAGGCCAGGGTTGGGCCCTGGAGATACAAAATCAGTTCAAAAGCCCCTGCCTTTAAGGAGCTCCACCATTTCATTGGGAAGGTAGGTAACACCCGTTTTTGTGAGTGAGTAGGAAGGTGAGTTACGTAAGAAGTAAGAGGAGCCATGATTTGAAAATGTGGGGACTGAGAGGACTACCTTCCTGCTGGTGTCCAAAATGGTTTCACCTTTGGCTTGGGTATTGAAAAATGAATAGGAGTTTGCCAGGCAAAGAGGAGAGGACATATATGACAGAGGGGTCAGCATGTGCCAAGGGGATTCATGAATAGGCAGGGTGTGCTATGGGACTCAAGGGTCACTCAGGGTGGCTAGAAAGCTGGAGGCACCAGGGACACATTTCTCTCAGATACCCCCAACAATACTGCCCACCTCGTTACCTTATCAGCCTTGACTGCAAGGCTCTCTTGCCCCAGAGCATCCAGTAGCAGAATGGGGAGCCAGCAGGGAGTTCGCTGGAACTATGTGTCTCCCTGCACGTATGTGTTCTGGTGTCTGAGCTCCTGGCCTGGGCCCAGCCGAGGTGGTGGCAAGCAGACATTTTGCATTTGGTTTGTTTTGGCAGCTACCTCTCCCAGCCTGTTTGTTGTTGTTTCTACTCCACTTTCTTTCAGTGCTTGCTGTTGGGGCTTCCCTCAGTGGCAGATCCTCAAAAACAGCCCATAGACATTGCTGTTTGAAGGAAGAGGGTCCAAGAGCTCACCCTTTTGCATATGTAGGCACGTAGGGGGCATGAGAAAGGCTCCTGCATCTGTTGGAGTCCAGGCATGGTGGGCAGGGCAGGGAACTCTGAACTCCGAATCCCTTCAGTAGGCCAAATACCACCTCTATTCCCCTTCCTCCTATTGACTCTGAAATGTCTTCCATCAGGGTTGGAGAAAGGGGAAGGAGATAGGGGCAGAAGGTGTGTCCAAATGCAGTTCTCCTCCCTTCTTTTTACACAACATCTGCATAAGCCACAGTGAGTTTGAAATGACCTCCAACTCCAAAACCAGATCCCCAGAGGCCAGAATTGAAATGCTTTGTTTTGGAGGAGGGTGCAGACATCTGCTCATCATTCATAGCATTATTGATCATGCATTACTTTTAGGGATCTGTGTTAAGTACCAGGCCTTCCCATGAAGGTATAAACTGGTCCTATAAAGTCTATAGGGAGTAAGATGTTAAAAAGACAAAGAATGGGCATTGTGCTTGTAACTGCCCCTGGCGTTAGTACAGGCTCCATAAGTTGTAAAAACTACTGTTGTTAATATGAGCCATTTTGTGAAGAAATGGTTTCAGGCCTCTTTGTGGGTTATAGGGAGAGGGGATGAAAGGTGATTTGTGTGTGTTTGATTTACAAGGCCAGGCTTCTAGTTCTGTTAGCTCTTAAATCTGTGGCTTACTCAGCAGGGAAGAAGACCTGCCCTCAGGACTCATGAACTGGCTTGGATAGAGTGATGATCCTCCTAGGGATGTCCTCATACTCTGTCTCAGGTCAGTTTGTAGTGCTTGGTCAGGAGTTGGGGGAAGAGGGGCATGTTCCATTAAATCCTTGAACCTCTGGAGAAGTTGGACTAAAACTCTTGTGCTCGAGGTACTTCCTCAGGGAGCAGATGTCCAACTGCATGGAGGTTTGGGGTGAGGCGAAAATGATCTCACCAAGAAAGATGTCTGAATGTAACCACTTAAGACTCCGCCTTCGTAATGGCAATATGAGTGCTTTTCATTCATGTGTTTTGGTTCAGCCATATTTTCTAGTTTTCAATGATCACAGATCATTTTTATAATAAAAAATGTTAATTTTTTACAAAGCTTGTTCCTTTGTCCTCTGAGTGGGGTGATCAGGGGAGTTAGTTATCAAACTGATGAGATAACATCAAGGAGAAGTGATCTCATTGCCCAGTCCAGTAACTAATAAATATCACTTCATGGATGGATGGGATACACAGGAGACAGCTTGCTGTCCACTCTATAACAAGCCTCTGCTCCCTTGAGAAAACACCAAATGGCTTGCCACTGGAAGTACACAAAGAGAGGGTGAACCTTCACTTTCATGGGACCTCCTAGGTCTTTTCCAGTTCAGAGTCTGAGTTTTGTTCACTGCAAGAAAAATACACATCTGGGACACCTGGGTGGGTCAGCGGTTGAGCATCTGCCTTCGGCTCAGGGCATGATCCCAGGTCCTGGGATCTACTCCTGCATCAGGCTCCCTTTGAGGAGCCTGCTTCTCTCTCTACCTGTGTCTCTGCCTCTCTATCTGTGTCTCTCACGAATAAATAGATAAAATCTTAATATATATACTTCTCTGAAAATCCTAAACTCATTTGCTGGTTCATGAAATAAAACAGGAGCAAAAAAGTTCCCTTCTATACAGATCATAGGGGACGCCTATGGGGTCAAGCAATAGGTTCTTGTTGGTTCTCGGTGAACCATGAACAATTTGGGAATATATTTGCTAAATTTGGATGTTTACGAGTATGTCTAAGTCTTCTATAAACTACCCTTCAGGAGATCTTGGCCTATATTCTTCTAAGTAGAAAGAGTCTATAGGCTTAATACCTGCATCTGAAACCACCGGCAACTCCCACAGTGACTTCATTTCACTCAGTTGTGTTCAGGGGGCAAGTTTCTCCAAAGTGCAGTCAGTGCATACACCCAGAGAGACCTCCATCCACACCCCACTGTTCTCATGATGTCTTCCGGTGAGTTGCTCGGCCAGGCAGCTAAAACAGCACAGAGCAGTTCCCATGAGTTGTGCCTAGCTGCTCAGAGGGAAAAGTAGAGTGTGCTGGAGGAAGTCTGGAGAATATGCTGGAGATGTGACTCCAAAGTGAGAACAAGTAGGAGGGATAATAAAGCAGAGTTAGTGCAGTAATAACAGCCAGCATTTATTGATCACCTTACTCCAGGTGTTACATAACCCACAATAGTCCCGGGAAGCAATTACTATCACTTGCCATGCGTTGGCTCACAGGTAAAGTCACCAGTCCCAGTCGGCTCCTAGTAATGGCAGAGCTCAAGCCGCTAATCTGGGCTCCCTTGTTTACAGGACAACCCCCTTTAAGCTGCTGGGCCACAGAGCCAATGCTTGTTGAGAGAAGACACCTGGATGTCTGGTTCTACTTGGCTACTTTATGACCCCGAAAGCAGCCCTTGCCTCAGTTTCTCCAAATTGGCCTTTGGACAGGACTTTCTTTGGCTCTCCAGCAGGAATCTGTTCTCCAGCATTCTTGCTCCCTTCCCAACTCCCCAGGGGCCAGGAAACCCTCCCCCACCACACCCCTCCACAGTCCCTGGTCACCTCACTTCCCAGCACAGAAGGTCTTCTGGGCCACTGGCTGAACTCTCCAGCCAAGCTGAAAGCCACTGAAGAGAGGCCCAGAGGCCCCCTTCGTCCCCAGCACGACTCCAGGCAGCTGGGGCTTCGTGCTGTCTTGGGGGCTGGGGCAGCTCAGGGGAGCTGTAAATTTGCTTCTCCTTGGACTTTCTTTCTGAACTGACTGCCAGGAAGACTCCATGGAACAGAGCCTACGTCCACCCCCGCCATCCTCCTGTCACACCCATCCCTTTTCAGGCCCTGCCTCAGTGGCCGCTGCTCAGGAAGTGGATGGAGGCTTTACAGGCCCATGAGATCCCAGAGCTAGGTTGTCAAGGCTGGCTCCAGCAAGCACTCAGAGGATGAGTGGCTCATTTCCCCACTCTAGGTGTCCCATTCTGTGGCTGAGGTGTCTGTCTGCAGTGGAGGGATCACCTAATACCAGCCACATATAAATAGGCAACATGCTGGGTCCCTGGGAGGTATTGAGGTGAAACAAGACTTACCCTACATTGTCCTCTGCTCTTTTTGATTAACAAGGCTCCTGTGCTGCATGACCCCAGAAACTGCCATTCCCAGTGAATCTATGTGAATGGCGCCCCCTGGAGTTGTGCAGTCCTCAATCTTGAAAACTGTGTATGGTGGCCCAGCCAGTAGGAGCCCTAAGCCATGTGCATAAATGATAGCAGTGCAAAGAAAGGAGACAACTTTCTGCTGGGGGATCAGAGAAGCCTTCATAGAGGTGCTGAAATCTTGGGTTTGGGCTTTGAAGAATGGGCGGGGGAAGGGGCTGGGGGAGATAGTGTGCGAAGATGATGCAGGTAGACAGCACAGGGTGAGCAAAAGGCAGGAAGTATCTGAGTTCATGTGATGGAAGGAATGGGAATGAGCAAAGTGGGAGAATAGGATAGAAAGGCAGGTGGATGACAGAACACAGACAATCTTCGTTTTGAGGCAACTGGGAGCCATGGCAGGTTCCTGCTCAGGGGAGTGACATGAACAAGGCTATTCAATGGGAAAGCTAGTGGGGATTGACTGGAGAGGTCGGGGGGAGACCCTCTGCAGTGGCCAGCACCACGCCGGAAGGACATAAGGAGGCCAATGGAGGAGCCAGTGGCAGGGGGTGGTGGGTGTTGGAGGTGGAGGCCCAAGGAGCTTCCATTTTTCTCTCTGCTTTTCAGAGTATGCAGATACCAAGGGCAGATAGCTGGGCCCTGCTGGGCAGTTACCAAGAGCATCTTTGTTGAAGCTGGCCCCAAACCAGCCTCTGCCCTCTGGTAGGATTACTACAGCTTAGGGGTTGGGTGTGGGGTGGACGGAGATCCTCTCCTACACCTTCTCTCCCAATCTGCAATCAGAAAGCTCTCTCCAAAAGCCCCAGAGGATGAGCTAGCACCACCCCTGTCCACCAGGACCTAGCATCTAGGCACTGGTGCTATGGCCCATCTCCCCTCCTTTCCTGAAGGCAGAGGTGAAAGGCAGGCCTCCCACAAGTTGCTATGAGGGAAGCAGCAGGTCTCACAGCCTGAAAGGCTCCTCCTCTCCTCAGTCTCCTCAGGCAGTGTCTGCCCCCTCCATCTGTCCCTGGCCCAATCTCCATGGTCAGGTCAGGGCAGTGACGCAGGAGTCGGGACTGGAGAGCAGAGGCTGGGGGTGTGGAGGGGTCGGGACAGAACGCATGTGTGGACGTGTGTGGACGTGAGTGTGCGTGTGCTTGTCCCACAGCTGGGATCTGAGAGGGAAGCAGAACCGGGTTCCGAAGGCCAAGCAGGGCTGGGAAGCTGCCTGGGTGTCGGGAGGGAAACTGGGACCAGGGGCATAGTGGAGTGAGTAGACTGGGAGTCAATATACCAGGGTTGAGGAGGGACCCCAGAGCAGGCTGGAGGTGAGTGGAGGGTAGAGGAGCAGGATCGGAGCAAATCCAGGCCCTCAGGACTTCCCACTGGAACCACAGCAGCCTCTGCCTCCCACCTTTCCCTCTTCTGAACCCCTCTCCAATCATGCCCTCCCCACCTTGTGGTTCCCTCACTCACCTCCACTGACTTTATTCAAGTCACCCTCAGCACAGTTTCCCCCACTGCCCCATCTCAAACTGCAGCCTTCTCCAACACTCCCGGCCCCCTTCATGCATGCTCTCCTTGGTCCTTTATTGCTGTTGGAAATACTTTTTTTTTTTAATTTTATTTATTCATTCGTGAGAGACAGAGAGATAGAGAGAGAGAGGCAGAGACACAGGCAGAGGGAGAAGCTGGCTCCATGCAGGCAGCCTGATGTGGGACTCCGGGATCACGCCTGAGCTAAAGGCAGATGCTCAACCGCTGAGCCACCCAGGCATCCCTGAATATTCATTTCTTGAATGAAAGAATGTTTCCTTCAGACTCTTTACAAACAAAATCCAAATTTCTTTAAATAATTTTTAAAAAGATTTATTTATTTATTTAAGAAAGAGGGAGAGAGCATACCTACGCATCTGGAGGGGATGAGGGTCAGAGGGAGAGAATCTTTCCAGCGACTCCTCACTGAGCACGGACCCCATTGTGGGGCTCAATCTCTTGAACCAAGAGTTGGATGCTCAGGCGACTGAGCGCCCCCAGGGCTCCCCAAATCCAAATTGTTTGAGTGTCATACAAGGCCCTTCACAACCTGACCCTTCCCTAACCAGCCCTCTGGCCTAGTCTCCCCCACCCTGACACACCTGACCCTCCTTTCCCCTTGATGAATGACTTTCATCCTCACCTCACATCTCCTCCCACTGAAATCCTACGAGCCCTTCAAGGCTGAGCTCCTGTCACCTTCTGCATCAAATCTTCCTGGATTCCCCCAGCTAACAGTGAGCTCTGCTTCTTCCAAATTCTTCCAGCTAGGCTCTGAACACCCCTGTCCTCACACAACTGCTCTGTGTACCCATCTTATCTCTGTTGTAAACTACAAACTCCAAGAGGCAGGAGCTAGTTCTCAAACACATCTTTTTGCCTTGCAAAGTGTGTAGGCAGCTGACTTGCTCGTAGATGGCATTGATTGCAGGAATAAAATATTCTTGAATCTCATGGAACTGGGAAGGAAGTGAGGGAATATATATATATATATAACTACTTGTATTTGTAGGACTTTGAAACTGGGACTTCATCACCCCCCTTTGTCAGGTTAGGGCACGGAAGCTCAGGACAGACCACTTTCCAAGGTTTGCGAAGCCAGCCAGGCTCAGACTCCTGCTCTAGGGAGCTTGCCTCTCTGCTTCCGAGAAGCCTCAAAGGCTTAGCTGTAAATCTGAACCATCTAACAAATTTTGCCACATAGCCTAGCCTACAGCATAGGTCAAAACCAAAAACCAAAAGGATGTTTAAGTGCACGCGTGTCCTGCACAACATACCATACGCCCAGTGCCCTTAAAAGTTCAATTTCTGGGTTTTCAGAGTCCTAGAAACTAAAGAGCCAGGAAAGAAGAGCCCCCCAAATTTCTTACTCCGTGGGCCCCCGTCAAATTCCTCAACACGAGCAATACTGGCGTCTAGAACAAGTACTGGGATTGCGAGAAGGAAGGCAACTTGCCTCTGCCCGCACCTTCCCGGCTTCCAAGGCTAGTTGCCCCGCAGGCACCAGGCACCGGCGCTCCCAGCTCGATCCCCCGCCCAGGACTGGGACGCACCCCTCCCCCCGGGGGGAGGGGGCCGGGAGCCTCGGGGTCCCCGGCCTTTCCCAGAATGGCACCCCTCCCGCGGGTGCGCACCCAGCCGCGCCTCCCACAACCCGGGGTCAGACTGGCGGACCCGCGTCCCGCTCCGCGCCTGCTGCCGCGCCTGCTGCCGCTCTGCTCCCGCCCCGGCGAGCCCCCGACCCAGGCGTCCTGCCCCGGTCTGACCCCTCTGGCCCTTACCTCTGGCGACCCCTCACGCACACAGCCTGCCCCCCACCCCCACACACGCACGCACACATGCTGATAACAGCCCCGACCCCCGGCCGAGCCGCAGTCCCCGGGCCAACCCCGGCCGGTCGCCGCGCGCCTGTCCTCGCGGACCCTGGCCGAGAGCCCTGCGCTCGCTCTGCGCGACCCCGGCTCGGCGGCCCCTGGACGGTGGCCCCCTCCTTCGGACCGTGGGGCCGGCCCTGCCCCGCCGCGCTTCCCGGGATGAGGGCTCCCGGCGAGGGCGCCGGCGGAGCCCCTGGTCGCTGAGCGGCCGACGGAGGCGCGGAGATGGGGGCGTGCGGTGAGTACTCGCCGGCCGGAGGAGCCCCCGCCCGCTCGGGCCCCTGTTTGAGCAAGAATTTACCGCTGGGGCCCCGAGGTGGCTGGGTTCAAGGACCGACGACTTGCCAAGGACCCCGGAAGGGCAAGGGGGGTGGGGCAGCCCCCACGTGCCGGCAGGGCTTAGGGAGCCCCTAGGAAAGGTGAAATCTGACCTGGACACGGGGATGCGGTTTGGGGGTTCAGGGAGAAGAGGGGCTGCCACGTGCGTGGGGAGAAGGCTGATACCTGGGTCTTGGAGCAATCACCGGGATCTGCCAGAGGGGAAGCCTCAGTCACGCCGGGATTGAAGTTTGGCCGGGAGAAGTGGATGCCGGTAGTTTGGGGGGTGGGGTGTGCGCGCAGCAGCGGCCGGATTGAATGAAGGCAGGGGAGGCAGAACCTGAACGCTGGGAAGGTGGGGGTCGGGCGCGACTAGTTGGGGGCAGAGGAGCGGGATGTGTGAACCTGCCCCTCCAAACCCACACAGTCAGCCTGGCACTCTTTTCCAGAATGTCCTGCCCTGTTCCTTTTGCTGTCTTTGCTGCTGCTTCCTCTGGGCCTCCCAGTCCTGGGCGCCCCCCCTCGCCTCATTTGTGACAGCCGGGTCCTGGAGAGATACATCCTGGAGGCCAGGGAGGCCGAAAATGTCACGGTGAGGGTCCCACCTCAGGACATTCTCAGTAGTCCAGGGGTGTCCTCCAAGATCTGGGAACCTGAGCCCCTTCGTTCGGAGATGGAGATGGGAAGCCAGAGCCCTCAGGAAAAATGATAAAAGTGGTAGCCCCTCAATGCATGCCTGGAAGCTAGATGAGGGGCAAAGGTGGAGGGAGCTCTTGGGGAGCCTGACACCCCCTTCCCCCCGAACTGGGGTCATGCATTTCAGATGGGCTGTGCTCAAGGCTGCAGCTTCAGTGAGAATATCACCGTCCCAGACACCAAGGTTAATTTCTATACCTGGAAGAGGATGGATGTGAGTTTATTTTTCCCCTCTACTTGGACAGTCTTGTTTTGCTTACCTGATGGGGTGGGAGGGAGTACCATAGAAGAAGCTGAGGGCTGAATGCAATATGTTTACTCATTTGTTCTTTGTTCATTCATTAATTCATTCATTCAATGAAACTGATCCCAAGCCTTCATTTTGCTCAGCTTGGTGCTTGGGGCTGCTGAGAGGGAGGGGCTGGCCTGGGCCGCTGACTATAAGTCGCCATTCCCTTTAGGTTGGGCAGCAGGCCTTGGAAGTCTGGCAGGGCCTGGCACTGCTCTCAGAAGCCATCCTGCGGGGTCAGGCCCTGTTGGCCAACGCCTCCCAGCCATCTGAGACTCCGCAGCTGCATGTGGACAAAGCCGTCAGCAGCCTGCGCAGCCTCACCTCTCTGCTTCGGGCGCTGGGAGCCCAGGTGGGTAGAAGCCTCCCTTGCACTTCTGCTCCAAGGGCCCTGCCAAGAAATACTGAGACCCCACTGGACCTCCTCATCCCCCCTCCAATTCTGTCCTCCATCCCATCTCCCACCAGGGTCCTGGGCACTTCGGTAACCTTCTCTTCTCTCCTTGTCAGAAGGAGGCCATGTCCCTTCCAGAGGAAGCCTCTCCTGCTCCACTCCGAACATTCACTGTTGATACTTTGTGCAAACTTTTCCGAATCTACTCCAATTTCCTCCGTGGAAAGCTGACACTGTACACAGGGGAGGCCTGCAGAAGAGGAGACAGGTGACCAGGTGCTCCCACCCCAGGCACATCCACCACCTCACTCACTACCACTGCCTGGGCCACGCCTCTGCACCACCACTCCTGACCCCTGTCCAGGGGTGATCTGCTCAGCACCAGCCTGTCCCTTGGACACTCCACGGCCAGTGGTGACATCTCAAGGGCCAGAGGAACTGTCCAGAGCTCAAATCAGATCTAAGGATGTCACAGTGCCAGCCTGAGGCCCGAAGCAGGAGGAATTCGGAGGAAATCAGCTCAAACTTGGGGACAGAGCCTTGCTCGGGAGACTCACCTCGGTGCCCTGCCGAACAGTGATGCCAGGACAAGCTGGAGGGCAATTGCCGATTTTTTGCACCTATCAGGGAGAGACAGGAGAGGCTAGAGAATCTAGGTGGCAAGCCATAAATTCTCTAGGTCTCGTGGGTCTCCTATGACAGCAAGAGCCCACTGGGCAAAGGGTGGTGGGAGCCATGGAGATGGGATAGGGGCTGGCCCCTGGCTCTCATTGGGTCCAAGTTTTGTGTATTTTTCAATCTCATTGGCAGAAACTGAAACCACAACATGGCTCTTGACTTTTCTGTTTTCCCTGGGATCCTCCTACTTCCCTGGCCCTGCTCCGGCCCTGGCAGCAGGCCACAGTCCTGGAAAACTAGAGGTGGAGGGGGTCGGCCCTACGTGCTGCCTCTCATGGTCTATCTGACCTCTTAACCCCACTGGGTCTGAGGCCACAAGCTCTGCCCACGCTGGTCAATAAGGTGGTTCTATTCAAGGCTGTTCCTCAGTAGGCAGTTGGCAACCCTCTGTAGTGAGCTACAGCTGCCATCAAGGAAACAGGAGCCAGGAGGAAGAGCCCCTTTGGGGGCTGGTGGGAGTTCCCAGTCCTGGACCCTGGACCCTTATTATTTCTCACTTCTCCATAGTGCTTTTGACTAAAGCCACATTCCCACATCAGCCTTTGCCACCTCTAAATCCAGCTGACCCTTTTCCTTGCCTGAGGATGGTCAAGGCAAGGAAATGCTCTACCCCAAAACTTGCAGAAGGAGCCACGTTCCCCAAAAGCGGTCTCACTGAGCACTCACTCTGTGCCCAGGGCTATTCTAGGTGGTTCACTTACATGACATTTTATTCCTTGCACAGCCTGATGAGAAAGTTTCCACTGTCATTCCCAGATGAGAAGTAAACTGCCCAAAGCCAAGACAACAGGAATCCCCAATGGCCCCAGCTCTTATCCCTTCCCTCTTCAGCTTATTCTTCCACATAACCCCTACCTGCTCCCTGCTCCCCTGGGATGGGAGACACAGAACAGACTAACTCAGCTCCCGCTCTCCATCCCTACTAATAATTTTACCCAGTACTCCAACATTCCACTTCAAATTCCTTCCCAGAGGGATGCCTTGGTGGCTCAGTGGTAGAGTGTCTGCCTTTGCTCAGGTCGTGATCCCCAGGTCCAGAGATTGAGTCCTGCATCAGGCTCCCTGCAGAGAGCCCAATCCTGGCCATTATCATATGTGTGGGGATCAGCCTTTCTGCTCATATCACAAAACTTAGAGAAGTCAGCCTGCATCCCTGAAAATATGCAAAAGAAAAAGAATTTTTGCAATCTGCAGGAGGACAAATGATGGGTCGGTTGGGGGATTGGATGGTATGTGCTAAATATATGTGTGTGTGCTGGGGGGGCCGTGGCCAAGCGTGGTGGGAGGAATCAAAGGAGAGGTGGACCCAAAGGAGAATTCCCCCCTCCTCCCCTGCCTGGCCAACTCAGTTCCTAGGGTATAGTGCCCTCTTCAGGCCCCACTGGAAAATGTTAGAGAAATACACAAGTCAAAGAGCCCTTAGGTCTCTGATTATTCTTTGCACATTTCAATAAAAATTTGTATTACAGTTTCCACAGATGGCATCTGGTTCTTGCCCCACTGCTGTGAAACAGTAAGGGAGGAATCTGTCTCTCTCGCTGGCAAAATCGAAGCTAAGAGAGGTGTCCAAGGCATGCAGCTAATAATGGTAGCTAGGACCTGAACACAAGGTTTAGGAATCGTAACCTCCAAGCCCATCTTAGCCTGATGTGTCATCTAGACATCCCTGCCCACCCAATTCCTGACTCTTTTTCCCCCAGAAGTCAGGGCCATCTGCCTTATTCCTTGATTTCTCTTCAGACTGCTTACTGCTTTCTATTACAAAAAAAAAAAAACAAAACAAAAGAAGATAGAAGTTAATGGAACTGAACTGTATGACCTGGGCCAGTATGTTAAGACATCAAAAACAAAACTCATTTATTACACATTTATGGAGTGCCTACTGTGTGCCAGCCTTTGCACTAAGTACTAGGAAAACATGAAATGACAGCCTGTGTCTTTCTCAGCCCTGTGTCTCCAAGAGCAGGCATTCCTCCCAGAGGCAAAACAACATGAACTCATTAACTGTATAGCCAGCTTGATATGTGACTGCATGTGGACAGGCCTGGATAGGAAGGACCCGGCAAGGGCCCAAGTCCCTGAGAAAAGAACACACATACACAAGGAGGGTGTTGCTAGATTGCAAAGGGTCTTCAAATGTGAGCTGGGAATGTGAAGTTTCTGCTGTACTATTATTATTATGGTTCATGACAGATTAAACTCTGGCACCTGCATGATCTGCTGTGATTCTCACCATAAGTCCATGAAACTGAGAGGACTTAGGTATCATCTCTATTTGCCAGATAGGGAAAATAAAACTAAGCTCCACCAGGTAAATGAGGGAACCAGCTCTTCGGACTTCTTGGCAGGCCAGGCACCAGCATGATCCAGTTCTGAGTCAGTGGGTTACATAATTGTTTAATGGAGATGCCTTCTGTTTGTAGAGTGCTTTGTGATTTAGGAGGTGCTTTCCTGGGCATTTTCTTATTTGCTCTCCTAACTGCATGAAGATGGCAGAGATGGTAGAGGATCTCCATTTTGCAGAGGCAGAAACCAAGATCCACAGAGATTATGGGCCTTGTCCAAGCTATAAGACACTGAGAAGAATATAAAGACCAGGAGCCAGGCTCTCCAACTCGTGTTCCCTTTTCTACCAGAAGCAGGGATGGTTGGGAAAGGAAAGTAGAGGGAATGGCTGGAGGGGAGAAAGCAGCTCCAGGTCAATCAGACTTAAGGCCCATTCTTCTCTCACTATCAACTCCTCCCCAAGGGGCACCTGGGTGGCTCAGTCGATTGAGTGTGCAACTCTTGTTTCGGCCCAGGTCATGATCTAATGGGTTGTGGGATCAAGGCCTGCTCTTAGTGGGAAGTCTGCTTGAGATTCTCTCCCTCTGATGCCCCCAAATAAATAAGTAAGTAAATAAATAAATAAATAAATAAATACATGACCCGCACACAATTTCTGCTTTTAAAAAACACTTAGCTGTGGGCAGCCCGAGTGGCTCAGCGGTTTAGCGCCTGCCTTCCGCCCAGGGCGTGATCCTGGAGACCGGGGATTGAGTCCCACATCGGCCTCCCTGCATGGAGCCTGCTTCTCCCTCTGCCTGTGTCTCTGCCTCTCTCTCTCTCTGTTCTCTCTCATGAATAAATAAATAAAATCTTTAAAAAATAATAAAAAATAAAAATAAAATAAAAATAAAAACACTTAGCTGGGCTAGTGTCTCCATTTTACAGAAGAGCAAACTAAGGCCCAGAGTGAGTAAAGTGGAAACACAGCAAAGCCAAGAGTGGCTTTAATTCTCTGGAGCGTTCCCCAGGTTTTTCCACATGCCAGGGTCCCTCACACCTATTCCTACACCTGTTAAGCTTGACAAGTGACAAACCCTCCGGGGCCTTGTGCATTCTCAACCCCTCAAAATGCAGAGCCCGGTGGTTCCCTTCCACACGGCCATCCCGTCCTGTCCTGCCTTGTGTACCAACCCCCACCCCCAGACAGGTTGGAAGCTGTGACTGTCCTGCTCTGTGGGTCTGTGGCGCCAAAGAGAGGTCAGCAAAAGCAGCCCTCAGAGGACTTATTGCCCAACCAGGAGGGGCTGTGGATCAATTGGCTTCTGCTGCTTTTCCCCAGGTTAACCATTTCCTGGCTCTCTTCCTCTCTTGATTGCTATCCTAACTGGATATGGATGGAGGAAGGGTAGATGAGCATCAAGGCTAGGTATCCTTTACATCCCCCCTTTGATGTAAGAGGAAGAGGATCTCTCTCTCCCCAGGTGTGACCCCCTACATGATCCTATTGGTGCTCACTTGGGCAGGAGTCCCCAAGACTGTGAGGGTGATTAGGACTTCTCTCTTCAATACTTGGTGTATGACTGTGCCAGCTTCTCCCAGACAGCTAGTAAGAATGGCTGTTCCAGGCATCACTGTCATTTGTCAGGGCCCAGTGCCCCAGGCATAGATAGAGTAGGGGGTTAGCCTGAAGGTTTCTAGGAACACCTGGGTATGGTTGCCTATGGGGAATCTGCACAGGATAGACCAGCTCGCTGCTGACTGGCCCTCCAGCCTAGATACAAGCTGTGTGTGCCGTGAGGTCAACAGTGTTTTTTAAAGGGGCAAAACGACCCTTCAGTTGCAATCTTATGTAGGATTGCCATTTATGAAACAACTCAAAGCAGAGCTGCTCTGGCTGGGCGGGGGGGAGGTGGACGGTGGTGGACCCTGATCTCTGTTGGATATTCCCATCAGAACTGTGGGACTCTGTAGGACACAGCATGGGACTGTCAGCACTGTGCTCTCCTGCTGAGCAACTGACTTCACTTCTCCGGAGCTCTGTTTCTAGAATGAGGACATGGAAAATGAGGACAATAATTTTGCAATGAAGAAGACATGAGGTTCATTCATGTTAGCTTAGGCTGCAAGTACTGCTGTTTCTGGCTCCAGAAAGCTCTCGATCCACTCATGCCCCCACTCTTCCTGTCTTGATGTTAGCGTCCAACTACACCACCATCTCCCACCCTTCACAGACTCCTCTCCCATCTCCCCAGCTCCAGTGAGCCCCACATTTGTCCATATCTGCCCAGGCTGCCTAAGCGGCCTTTTTTTGTTGTTGTTGTTTTTTATTTATGATAGTGACACACACACACACACAGAGAGGCAGAGACACAGGCAGAGGGAGAAGCAGGCTCCATGCACCGGGAGCCTGACGTGGGATTCGATCCGGGTCTCCAGGATCGCGCCCTGGGCCAAAGGCAGGTGCTAAACCGCTGCGCCAACCAGGGATCCCCCAAGCAGCCTTTTGAAAATGCAAGCCAGATCAAATCACCCTGGTTGCTTAAAAACTTTTGATGGCTCCTCAAAGCTAAGGCTTTTAAGGTTCTTCAAGACAGGGCCCTACCCCTTCCCAGTGTTACACACACACACACACACACACACCATTCCTTTTTTTTTTTTTTTTTTAATTTATTTATTTAGAGAGAGCACTTGTGTGCACACATGCCCACAGGTCGGGGGCGGGTAGCAGGGACAGAGGGAGGAGAGAGAATCTCAAGTGGACTCCATGTTGATCGCAGACCTGGACAGGGGCTTGATCTCATGAACCTTAGATCATGATCTAAGCTGAAATCAAGAGTCAGATGGTTAATCGACTAAGCCACCCAGGCCCTCCCTCCACCATTCTTTAAAAGTGTCACGCTCCTTCTAAGCCTGGAACATTCTCTCTTCCTGGATATGCCTTCCCAACTTATTTGCCTCATTACCATCTCTTTGTGGTTTAGAAAGCCTCTCAAGTGTCACCTCTTTCGAAAGCCTTCCCTTCCTGTTGCCAGTGACCTGGGCCAGGGACTCCTCCACATACTCCCCACCAATGTACTTATCTGCCTGGCCACCTGTTGTCAGCCCCTCAGAGGGATGCATATGGAGAGAAGCCCTGATGATGGTAAAGTGTGGTGGGGAAAGGTAAGGAGGTGTGGGCCAGAGGACAGAGGTTGTCATGAGCACAAGCTAAGGTAAGGGTGAGTTGGCTGTGGCAGGAGTGGCAATGGGGCCTCTCTGAAAGGGGTACTGCTGTGGCCTGCTTGCCACCAGAGCCTTTTCCACTTGCCTCCTACTCCACAGGTAAAACAGAGGCCTCTAGGGACGCCTGGGTGGCTTAGTCAGTGGAGCCTGCGACCCCTTGATTTTAGGATTATTGATTCCCACATTGGGTATAGAGATTACTTCAATAAAATCTTTAGGGATGCCTGGGTGGCTTAGTAGTTGAGTGTCTGCCTTCAGCTCAGGGCATGATCCCGGGGTCCTGGGATTGAGTACGCATCAGGCACCCCGCAGGGAGCCTGCTTTTCCTTCTGCCTATGTCTCTGCCTCTCTCTGTGTGTCTCTCAGGAATAAATAAATAAAATTGGTAAAAAATTTTAAAAATCTTTGAAAAACAAACAGGGGCTTCTGGGTGGCTCAGTTGCCTAAGCATCTGCCTTCGGCTCAGGTCATGATCTCAGGGTCCTGGGACCCAGCCTCATGTCGGGATCCCGGCTTAGAGGGGAGTCTGTTTCTCCTTCACCCTCTGCCCCTCACCCCCACTCTGCTTGTGCTCCATTTCTTTCTCTCTCAAATAAATAAATACAATCTTTAAATAAAGAAACAAAAACCAGAGGCCACTAAACATGCTTTGGCAAGGGTCCCCTCGCTCCTTCCCTTCCCAGAGCTGACTTGTCCTACCTGTTGCCTGTATCCTGGACTCTTCAGCTTCTTTCATTTAACAACATGTGCAGGTGGTCTTTCCACTGTCAGAACATACTGATCTACCATCATCCCTTTTTTCTTTAAGTCAGGAATAAACTTTGACAAACAGTGTTATAATATCAAGTAAATATTTTTGTGTGTTTGTGTTTTTTTAAAAGATTTTATTTATTTATTCATGAGAGACAGGGAGAGAAAGAGAGAGAGGCAGAGATACAGGCAGAGGGAGAAGCAGGCTCCATGCAGGGAGCCCGACTTGGGACTCGATCTCGGGTCTCCAGATCACGCCCTAGGCTGAAGGCGGCGCTAAACAGTTGAGCCACCCAGGCTGCTCTCAAGTAAATATTTTTGAAATGATTTTTTTGAATTGTGGCAACATACTCATAATATAAAATTTACCTTCTTAACCATTAAATTTTTTTTAAGTTTTTAAAAATTTATTTAAGTCATCTCTACACCCAATATGAGGCTTGAACCCACAACCCCAAGATAAAGAGTCTCATGCTTTTCCAACTGAGCCAGCCAGGTGCCCCTCTTCTTAAGCATCTTTAAGTATACAGTTTAGTGGTATTAAGTACATTCACATTGTGCAACCATCACCACTGGTCATCCACAGAACCCTTTCATCTTCCCAAACAGAAATTCTGTCCTAATTAAACACTAATTCCCTATTCCCTGCAGCTACCATTCTATTTTCTGTTTCTATGAGTTGGACTACCGTAGGTACCTCATGTAAATGGAATCATATGATATTTGTCTTGTGTCAGGCTTGTTTCACTTAGCATCATGTTCTCAATGCTGTAGGATGTGTGAGAATTTCCTTCACTTTAAAGGCTGAATGATATTCCATTGTATGGAAACACCATATTTTGTTTGTTTTGTGGACTTTTGGGTTGTTCTCACCTATTGGCTTTGGTGAATAATGCCACCATAAACACGGGGATCCAGGTATCTCTTCCAAGTCTCTGCTTTCAATTCTTTTGGGAAGTGGAATTACTGGACCCTCCAGTAATTCTAGTTGTTTCTTTTTTTTTTTTTTTTTTTGAAGATTTTATTTACTTATTCATGAGAGACAACACAGAGGCAGAAACATAGCCAGAGGGAGAAGCAGGCTCCCCTCGGGGAGCCCGATATGGAACTCGATCCCAGGACCCTGGCATCACGACCTGAGCTGAAGGCAGATGCTCAACCACAGAGCACCCAGGTGCCCCGGTAGTTCTATTTTTAATTTTGGGGGAGCTTCATTCTTTTTAATACCTACTTACTATTCCTTCATATGAAAAATATTCCTTGACTAT
The DNA here is from genome assembly GCF_003254725.2 of Canis lupus dingo. Classification (NCBI taxonomy): domain Eukaryota; kingdom Metazoa; phylum Chordata; class Mammalia; order Carnivora; family Canidae; genus Canis; species Canis lupus. The sequence continues at coordinate 8,757,621 of NC_064248.1, read as the reverse complement.
GATCCAACTTCGTATCTACTGGTCCACATTTAGGTAATCTCGATTTTTTTTTTCTATTTTAACCAATGCCACAATAATCATCTTTAAAATGCGCCCAGCTTTGGGCAAATACACGTGGATTTCTGTGGGGAGATTCCTAAAAAGGCAAGGTGGGGTCAAAGCCAGGCATGTTAGAAAGTTTGACAGCCACTGTCATATTACTTTCCAATAAGTTTTCACCAACCTACGGTCTTAGTATCAATGTATTTGAGCTTGTCTATCTACATCCTGGCCAACCCTCAATGCTTTCAATCTCTTAAATGGTGGTCAGTGTGACAGTTGTAGATTTGATTAGCATTTCTTATAACCAGTGAAGCAGAACATCTTTTCCGATGTTTACTGGCTGGTGGCACATCTTCCCGTGGGACTTGTCTTTTTTTATCCTTTACCAATCAGGGTTTCCAGTCCCACTTTATTTGATTTGCCAGTTGTTTTGCTGCTGTTGCCAGCTATAGAATTTTAGGTTTGAAATGATTTCTGTTGGAATTCTGTAGACAATGTTCCACGGCCTCTTAGAACCCACGGTTGCTGTTGAAAAGCCTGATGCCATGCTGATTCCTGATCCTTAGTATGTGACCTGTTTTTCTATCTGAAAGTGATTTAAGGGTTTTTTCTTTCTTCCCTGCTTCTCTGAAATCTCATGACATGCCTTCCGTGGGTGTCCTTGCATTCATCATATGAGACTTCTTCTAATCAAGAGACTTGTATCTCAGTCCCGGGAAATTTTCTTGTGTGGTTTCTCTTAAGTCATTTATTCTCTTTGGTCCTTTCGGTTTTGAACTCTTTTGGTTAGATGTTAGACCTCCCGGACTGCCGAGTCTCTTTTTCCTGTCTTTCTTGCTTTCCTTCCCTTCTGCTCTCATTTCATTTCTCTTCATTGGATTTCAAATTTCCACCCTGGTAGTTTCCATTTCCCAGAGCATTCCTGTGTTCTCTGATTGTCCAGTTTTCATGGCATCCTTCAAAGGCTGTCAAGCAAGGAGGGTCAAGGGTGGATAAAGTGGCCTGGGCTCACTGTACCTTCCCCCTCTCCCCTGAGAACCACCTCTGAGGTTCTGCATGGCTCCTCCAGTCTGGACTCTGGTGCTGTTGGTGGGGGCTGCCTGGGGCCAGGGCCACATGCCTACCCCTGTCAGGTAAGCTGGGCTCTGGGGATGATCAGGGGTGGCTCTGAGGGAGAGTGAGGGGCAAACCAAACAGGGGTGCAAGCAGGGTAATGATGAAGGGCACAGCCCTATGGAGGAAGAGGGTGATGAACAGGAATGGTGGTGGGGAGCCCTTCAGCCCAAGATCCTGGAACTTAGGGGTGTGAGAAGCTCAGTGGGAACAGGACAGAGCCCAGATGGGAGACAGAGGGGGGAGGCAAGGAGCTAAGGAGACAGAGAGGAGAGGTGGGGTCCTCAGAAAATGGGCTGAACCCAGGGCAAATTCAGCAGATAAGAGACTTCAAGGTAGAGGCAGCAAGAAATGAAGGATGGCTTGGTGTTCCTATAGGGGGAGAAAGGGCCATCCCTCTGTTATTTATTTATTTTTTTAGGATTGCATTTATTTGAGAGAAAGTAAGCATGAGCAGGGGGAGAGACAGAGGGAGAGGGAGAAGCAGACTCCGCAGAGCAAGAAGCCCGATGCAGTCTGGAATCATGACCTTAGCCACCCAGGCGGCCCCCTCTGTTACTCATCTCGTGTTCAGCAGCCTGTAGTTGGGGCAGTAACTCCCTGCCACCTACCCGGCAACATGGGACCCACATAGTCCCCATTCTCAGCCCAAAGGAAGGAGCTTCCCCAGGTGCCAACACTTAAGTACTCCTCCAGAATCTCCATTCATAGGAACAGGTTCCTTCTAGAGCTCAGCTCTACTACGCACACCACCTCGGACACAGATGAACCCAGGGAACCAGAGGCCATGTGAGGAGCTTGGAAGGGAGATGTTTTGTCCTTTTTTTTTTTTTTAAGATTTTATTTATTTATTCATAGACACAGAGAGAGAGCCATAGACACAGGCAGAGGGAGAAGCAGGCTCCATGTAGGGAGCCCGATGCGGGACTCGATCTCAGGTCTCCAGGATCACACCCTAGGCTGCAGGCGGCGCCAAACCGCTGTGCCACCAGGGCTGCCCTGTTTTTCCTTTTTTTTAGGAGATAGATGAGAATTTAATGTGAGGAGACTCAGTGACATTTTGAAAACCTTAAAGAAGTGGTGCTGGGTGGTTTAGTTGGTTAAGTGTCTGCCTTCGGCTCAGGTCATGATCATGGGGAGGGGGTCCTGGGATCAAGCCCCTCATTGGGCTCCCTGCTCTGCAAGAAGTCTGCTTCTCCCTCTTCCTCTCCTGCTCCTCCTGCTTGAGCTCTCTCTCTCTCTCTTTCTCAAATAAGTAAAATTTTAAAATCTTAATAAAAAAAGAAAGAAAATCTTAAAGAAGAGAAGTAAATATACATCCGCTGCCTGCAATTTGGTACAATATGGTTAACATGAAAGGAAATGTCTTCCACCTGTGACTACTCAGAAAGCTCACAATCATCAAGGCTTATGATTCTTGATAATGATAAATATTCCTCTTTTTTTCTCCTCTTTTTTTTCTCCCAATTAACGCCAAGGAAAGAGAAGCCTCCGGACTGGAAGCCAGCTGACCGCAGCTCTACGGATAACTGTGAGTTGGAAACCAGCACCATTCAGATTCCTCTCCTTCCCAGTGTGGCCACCTCCAGGGCAGGCCTTAGATGATGGATGCTGGAGGGAAAACATGCAGGAGTAGGAGTCCAAGCCCTACCTGGAAGAGTCTCATTCAAATTAACAATCTCAAATTGTCTGCACCGGAACGAATCCTGTCTGCCCGGCTGATTCCAGCCCCTGGGACCACACTTTGCGACCTCTGTCCTAGAAGTCATTCTGCCCTGTCCTCCGCCCTGAAATTCTCCTAAGGGATTATTTTTTTTTTTTTTAAGATTTTATTTATTTATTCATGAGAGACACACACAGAGAGAGAGAGAGAGAGAGAGAGAGAGAGGCAGAGACACAGGTAGAGGGAGAAGCAGGCTCCATGCAGGGAGCCCCACGCGGAACTCGATCCTGGGTCTCTAGGATCAGGCCCTGGGCCGAAGGCAGCACTAAACCGCTGAGCCACCGGGGCTGCCCCCCTTTTTTTTCTTTTTAAGATTTTATTTATTTGTTCATGAGAGAACAGAAATAGCAGAGAGAAACCGAGACACAGGCAGAGGGAGAAGCAGGGTCCCTGTGGAGAGCCTGATGTAAGACTCCATCCCAGGACCTTGGGATCATGCCCTGAGCCAAAGACAGAGGCTCAATCACTGAGCCACCCAGGTGCCCCCTCCTAAGAGATTCTTATTTCTTGGATTCTCTTGTCTAAAGTTCTGCTCTGGACTCTAAAGCTCCTTGTGGTTGCCTTCCCTGAGGTTAGCCACCCCCCAAACCCCGCTTTGGCCATCTCCCCTCTCCTGGCCTCAAAGTGGCCCTTTCTTCCCAGCTATTCTCACCCAGTGTGACTTTGAGGATGACGCCAAACCCCTCTGTGATTGGACCCAAGAGTCCACAGATGACGGGGACTGGATTCGAACCAGTGGGCCCTCCCCCACTGGCAGCACCGGTCCCCCCGGGGGGTACCCCAATGGAGGTGAGGAAGCCTAAGGTTGAGGGAGACAGCTGGGCAGGCAATGAGCACAGGGTGAAGGGAGGCAGCTGGAAGTGGACGCCGGGACCCTGGAAAGGAGGTGGGAGGGGCAGCCCTCAGGGGTGGCAGGACCTCCTCACCCTCCTCGGCTCTGCCTCTCCCAGAGGGCCACTACCTGCACATGGACTCGAACACCTTCCACCGTGGCGGGGTGGCCCGCCTACAGAGCCCCCCACTATGGGTGCAAGGTCCCCTCTGTGTGTACTTCGCCTACCACATGTTTGGGTTGTCGTGGGGAGCCCAGCTCAAACTGCTGCTGCTCAGGGACACCAAGAAAAAGCACCCCAGCCTGCTCTGGAAACACATTAACACCCAGAGGCCCTCCTGGATGCCCACCGCTGTCACCGTGCCTATGGGACTTGTCCTGCCCAGCCGGGTGAGAGCGAGGACAGAGCCTTGGACCCCCATAGGAATCCAGGTGGAGGCGGGGGGAGAGGGGTGGGCAGGAGGACCAGAGCACAGAGAGGGCTCAGGGCTGGGCCATCTGAATTCAGGAAGGACACTGGGAGCCTGAGGCAAAGGAGCTTACATGGTGGGTGGTCCCCTTCTTTCTCCCACAGTTGACGTTTGAAGGAATGAGGGGCAGCACGGCATACCTGGACATCTCTCTGGATGCCATCTCTATCCATCGGGGTTCCTGCAATCGGGGTAAGGCCCTGTTCCTCCTCCTCTTCTTTCTCTCTGCCTCTACCAACTGCCCAGGGTGGCAAAAGTAGCTCAGCAACCATGACGCTGCTTTCTCCCAGAGTTGAGGCTACTTGTTTCCCTCTACCTCCACATCTCATACTTTGAATCCTGAAAGCAGCCACACCTAAAGAGAGGGGTTTTTTTCTCTCTCTTTTTAAAAGATTTTATTTATTTATTTATTTGAGAGAGAGAGAGGGAGAGAGAGAGAGAGAGAGAAGGAAAGAAAAGGAACAGGGAGAGAGGGAAAAGCAGACTCCTCTCAGAGTAGGGAGCCCGATGCAGAGTTTCATCCTGGGATTCCGGAATCATGACCTGAGCTGAAGGCAGACACTTCCCTGACTGAGCCACCCAGGTGCCCCATAGAGGTTCTTTTTTTTTTTTTTTTTTTTTAAGATTTTATTTATTTATTCATGAGAGGCAGAGAGAGACAGAGAGACAGAGAGACAGAGACACAGGCAGAGGGAGAAGCAAGCTCCATGCAGGGAGCCCGACGTGGGACTCGATTCCGGGACTCCAGGATCACACCCTGGGCCGAAGGCGGCGCTAAACCGCTGAGCCACCTGGACTGCCCTAGAGTTTCTTTTTAAAACAGAGTTGTGGTAATACCTTTTCTAGATGAAAAACCATTCCAGTTTGCCCTGGGCTGTCCCTCTTTTTGCATTGAAAAGTCCTGCATCTTAGGAAACCCTCAGTTCCTGGCCAAAACTGGATGTCTGGTCACCCTGGTTGTTATTCCAGATTCACATAGGATTATGCTAGCTGCTCTCCCCATATGATTTAATTTACAGTGGTGGGTACTGTTCCCAATTATAGATGAGGAAATTAATGGGCAGCTTAAGGAATCTTCCCAGGAATAAGCCACTAAGGGATGAGGCTGTATCTGGCTCAAAAGCCCACCATGGCTCAGAGTAGGACATAGACTGGGACTCAGAATTCTGACCCCAAGCTGAGGCATACTCTTTGGAGCTGCATCCTCCTAGAAAAATCTAAATCCTCTCTTCTGCCTTCTTTTTCCCCTCAGTCTGCATGATGCAAACGTGTAGCTTCGACATTCCAAATGATCTCTGTGGCTGGAGCTGGATCCCGACAGCCTCTGGTGCTAAGTGGGTTCAGAAGAAAGGGCCGTCCAAGGTGCCAAACGTGGGGCCTGAGGATGATTTCTCTAGCCCTGGTAGTGAGTAATGGCCACACTTCTGCCTTTTGACTTTCTGGGCTTCTAGTGACCTCTGCAGGAGTTTACGATGTTTGCCTGACAACCATGCAATTCCTGCCCTGGGATGGCCTCGGCTGAACCCCAGCAACCTCAAACCTCTGTCAGCTCAAGTTACTCAGCAGAAAGCACATTCAGCTTCCCCCACTGCCATCCCATAAACTCTACCTGGCAGACCCAACACAGTCTGCTCCTCATCTTTCTCTGGAACCATTTATCCATTCATCCATTCATGTATTCATGTATTTGTTCATTCATTCATTCATTCATTCATTCATTCATTCATTCATTCATTCGTTTATTGAGCTCCTATGATATGCCTGGTGCTGCCCCAGGCCCTTGAGGTAGATTGGCTAACAAAATAAACTAGGAATGGCAGGACATGAGAGGAAGATGGTTCCTGAAACAGTAAAGAAATAAATTATATAGTGATAAAGTGAGAAGTACGATTGGAAAAATAAAAGTCAAACAAAATAAGGGGATTGGAATGCAGGGATACGGGGGTTGTAAGTTTTAAATGGAGTGGTCAGGGTAGGTCTCATTCAGGTCATATTTGAACATAAACTTGTAGGAGGTGAGGAAGTGATGAAGTGTACACACAGAGGGGAAGAAAGAACATTCTAAGCAGAGGTCCATGCAAAGGTCCTGAGGTGGCAGTGGGCTTGGGGGTGAAGGAGGTGCCAGATAGGGCAAGGGGCCACATGACTAGGATGGAGACCAGGAGCTCAAACCAGCCAGTCCCAGGAGGGATCACATGGAGCCAGACTAGACCAGATCACGTGGAACCTTAAAGGTCATCGTCAAGGGAGTGGCTTTTATTCTCTGTGGATGCGGTTGGGGAGCTTCTGCAGGACTTGCAGCAGAGGAGTGACTTAAAATGTTTAAAAGCATCACCTGGTCTGGGTTTTTTGCGTTGAGAATCCACTGAAGAGAACAGCCAATCGTACAGGCAAAGAGGCCATTTAGGGGGCTTCCCGGGCGATACTCTTCCTCTCCCACTGCATCCATGTCCATCTATTCCCTGCTTTCCTCCCACCACCTCACTGTGCTCTTGGCTGGGCTTTTCTTTCTTTCATTTTAAAGTAAGGCTCCACGCCCAGCATAGAGATCAAGACCTGAACTGAGATCAAAAGTAGGACGCTTAACCAAAGGCCTCAGTAAATGTTGGTGGTTGTTGTTTTAATTTTCTTTCTTTTTCCCTCTTGGCTCTTTCTATTTTTTCCATTTTCTCTTTGTTTCTCTCCCACTTCTTTCCACCAACCAGCTTATCCCAGCAATGTCCTCCTTGCATTTTCTTTCACCATTTACCATTTCCTTCCTTCCCCTTCCTCCTCCTTCCCTGTTGTTGCCTCTCTTTTCTCCCCATTCCCCTCACCCCAGCAACTCCTCTTTTCTGCCCTCCCGAAGCCCAGGCAGGACCATGTGGGAGTCAGGACCCAGCACCCTGCCTGCACAGCCTTATTCCCCTCCCCCGCTACCAGTTGCATCCCGGAGTGAGGTCCAGGCTGATTGGCTGTCTGAGCTGCTGGGGTTGGTGGGGTCAGGAGATGCCTACTTCTCTGTGTCCGGACCATTCTTTTCTCACCAGTCTGTGTGAATCAACTATGTCCAGTGGGTCAAGAGAGGAAGAGGATATGACTCTGGGTGACCTAAAGCATCGGAACCCAAGGGACAAGACTTTGGTTGCTGCTTCTGAGAGGATGCTGCATTTCCTATGGCAGTGTCTGCGTCCTTATCAGTCTTGCCAAGCATTTCTGGAAGGCTCCAAGGCCTCGGCCAGATGTAGGCCCACCTCAGTGCTGGCTGATCCTAGGCAGCTGTTGGGGCTGCCTAGGGCCAGGACCCCTGCCACCACAGGGCCCCACCCCTGTGCTGGACTCCCTCAATTTCAGCCACCCCACCTTACTGGCCTTTTACTTCATAGGTGGCTTCTACATGCTCCTGGACCCCAAGAATGCAAAACCAAGGCAGAAATCTGTCCTCCTGAGCCCCCTGAGACATTCCTCTGGCTGTATGAGCCTGTCCTTCCACTACATCCTCCGTGGCCAGTCACCTGGTGCAGCCCTCATCATCTACGCTGCCATCTTGGGTGAGACTGGCAGTTGCTGGCTTTACATTGACCTGAGGCTCATCTCCCAGGGTTGGGTTGACAGGAAAATATGGGACATTCCTCAGGGTCTAGGGAAATCTAGGATATACACAAGATTATTCCATGGAGTGGCATCAGGGAGCCAGGTCAGTGGCTTCTGGGAAAGCAGATACAAGTGCCAGGAGAGTGAGAGAGACGGATGTGCTTGCATTTGGGAGAGGAGAATACACTTCCAGATATTCCCTTTACTATTCATCTTCCAAGTACAGGTTTGAAGTCACTTTGCAGTCCCCTAAATGAGTCAATTCTCTCTGGGATTCCTTCCATTGCAGGCAGCATCCGGAAACACACTCTCTTCTCAGGACAACCTGGACCCAACTGGCAGCCTGCTTCCGTCAATTACACAGGCCAGGGACAAATTCAGGTACAGAGGAGCAGGAGGTCAGGACTCCTTGCACATGGTAGGCACCTTTGATACTGAAATGGATTGAGGGTCTGGACACTGGGAGCAGGGTGCCTGCGTTCCTGAATAGAGTTAAAATTAGATGGGCGGGGGGGATTGGGTCATTTGGATTGGTTTTTCACTTCCAGCCCCCTTACTCTCTCTCTCTCCAGTTCACCGTGGTGGGTGTGTTTGGAGAGACCCCAGAGCCAGCTGTGGCAGTGGATGCAATCAGCATTGCTCCCTGTGGGGGTGAGAGCAAGGCCCTGGTAGGACCAGATTGCTGGTCTGGGGGTGGGACCGGGGAGCAACAGAGACCATGGCCCAAATTGCTCACATCTCTTGTTTTGATCTCCTAGAGGGCTTTCCTCAGTGTGACTTTGAAGATGATGCCCATCCCTTCTGTGACTGGGCCCAGGTATCAGGGGATGGCGGACACTGGACCCGAGGAAATAAAAATATCCACATCCGGGGTGCAGGCAATTTCGGAGGTGAGGAGGTTGAGGATCCCTCAAGCCGATGAATTACTGAATCTTCTCCCAGCTAGGGGGTTGGCTGGTGTAATTGATTGAACAAGACATTGTAGGTGGTGAAGATCAGCCAGCAGGTGTTTGCTGGGAAGCTGTCGTAGGGCCTGGGCCACGGAGATGACAGAAGTAAAGTAAATTGAAGATTCTCATGGCTGTGCGGTCACTGAAACCCCCAGAAAATGCAGGCATCTCACTTCACCGAGCCCAGGGCTTCAAAATCCATAGTCTCATTTTCGGTCAAGACGTTTCCTGGTGTAGCCAGCAAAGGAGTCTGGGCTGCTGGTTTGTTTCCCTTTCTTTCTGATCCTGCCTTCTTCAGTTAGAAGTCCAAAACAAGCAGGGAGGGGAAAAAAAAGAAAAACATGCTGTAAAGTGGGGAGTTTGGGTGTTTCTATCCAACTCTCTGGAAAGCACAGTGTTGAGAGAGAAGACAACACTGGACTGTCCTGTGGAGGTTTGTCATCTTGCCCTTCTTTTGATTCCTGTCTTTTTTTCCCCTGAAGGTCCCTATATTTATGTGGAGGCTAACAAGTTCTCTGTGGCAGGCCAGTCTTTCAGACTGGTGAGTCGGCCCTTCTGTGCCCCGGGCGCGATCTGTGTGGAGTTTGCCTACCACATGTATGGCCTTGGAGAGGGCACTAAGCTCAGTCTCCTGCTGGAGAGTCCTGCGGGCAGTGCCCCATCTACTCTCTGGCACCGCACTGGGTCTCAGAGTCCCAACTGGCTGAACGCCTCTGTCACCATCCCGTTGGGGCATCAACAGCCCATGCAGGTGAGAGGCAGAGAGAGTGGCCCTGTCAGTGTCTGTTTGGAACATGGTGAGGGGGCGCTAATGCTTGGGTACCATGAGGGCTGAGAAGGTGGGCCTCTGGAAAGGGAGCCAAGCAGAGAGGGTATCTGACTCCTCAGAATCAGTGGGGGCAGAGTGGGATTCTGGGGCCAGAACAAGCTGACCTTCTGTCAGAGAACAGACTGTCCAGGAGAGTCCCTGCGCTGCCAGGGATTCACTTGCATTTTCATCTTCTCTGTCCCTCATTACCTTCAGCTGATACTTGAGGCCATCCGGGGTACCAACACTGCCTTTGTTGTTGCTGTGGGGTTTATCTTGATCAATCACGGGACTTGTCGAGGTAAGACAAAACCCAAGGCCCCAGAAAGAGGGCCAGACTCTGAGATGACCATCTCTTAGACTGTTGAAAATCAAGTTCTCTCTCATGCTTGAGCTTTGACACAGCTTTGTGTTCCATGTTCTGCCCACCTCTGTCTTCCTGGTCTTACCAGGATGCTTGCTTAAGTGAATGTGACTTTGATGCCATGAATTTCTGTGGGTTGGATCCACAACCCCTTACCTAGTAGATGGCAATCCTGAAGGGAGGACCGACATCCTGTTCGTGTTATGTATCCTGTATCTGGCACAATGCCTGGCATATATTAGGAGCAGTGTTTGTTGAGTATTTGTTAAGTGAGTGAAGATTGTGGTTGGAAGTAGGAGAGGTGTGAATAAGTTACCCATGAGCCACTCTTAATTCGAAGTGAGTGAAGAGGGTGATGGTATGATTTTGACTAAACTCCAGGGTTTTGTTTTTCTTTGCAGGAACAGTGCCAACAGTGTTTCCTTCCAAATCTCCAGTTTCCACCCTTGGCCCTTCTGAAATCCCTGTCTCCACAGGAAAACCTGTGACTACCACGGAAAAACCTATGGCCCCCACAGAAAAGCACACTGTCCCCAGTGAAATAGCCATTGTCCCCACAGAAAAACCCATGGTCCCCACAGAAAAAACCATGATCCCCACAGAAAAACCCATGGCCCCCTCCGGAAAAACTATGGTGCCCACAGAAAAACACACTATCCCCAGGGAAATAACCACTGTTCCTACAGAAAAATCCATAGCCCTCACAGAAAAACACACTGTCCCCAGTGAAATAGCCATTGTCCTCACAGAAAAACCTATGGCTCCCACAGAAAAACCTATGGCCCATACAGGAAAACACACTGTCCCCAGTGAAATAGCCTCTGTTCCCACAGAAAAACCCATGGCCCCCACAGAAAAACACACTTTCCCCAGTGAAATAGCTGCTGTTCCCACAAAACAACCCATGACTCCCACAAAAAAACATGCTGTCCCCAGTGAAATAGCTGCTGCTCCCACAAAAAAACCCATGGCCCCCACAGAAAAACACACTGTCCCCAGTGAAGTAGCTGCTGTTCCCACAGAAAAAAACATGGCCCCCACAGAAAAACACACCTTCCCAAGTGAAATAGCCACTGTCCCCACAAAAAAGCCTATGGTCCCCTCAGAAATGTTCACTGTCTCCTCAGAAAGACCCACCTTTCCCTCAGGAAAATCCACTGCCCTGACAGAGAAACTCACCATCTCCACAGAAAATCCTACCATGCCCACAGGAAAGCCCATTATTCCCACTGAAAAACCCAGTGTCCCCACTGAAGAGACCATTATCCCTTCTGAGGAGACCACTGTGCCCCCTGAAGAATCCACTATGCCCCCTGAAAAGTCCACTGTCCCGACTGAAGAGTCTGTTGTCCCTATTGAAGAGTCTACAATACCCTTTGAAGAGCCCACTATCTCCACAGAAGAGTCCACTGTCTCCACTGAAGAGTCCACAGGCCACCCTGAAAAGCCCAATATCCCCACTGAAGAGTCAGCTGTCCCCTTTGGAGAGTCCTCTATTTCCACAGAAAAGCCTACTGTCCATACCAAAAGGACCATCATCTCTACAGAAAAACCCACTATCCCCACAGAAAAGCCCACTGTCCGCCCCGAAAAGCCCATGGTCCTCACTGAAAGATCTACTGTTACCACAGAAAGACCTATAGTCCCCACAGAAAAACCCACCATCCCTACTGAAAGGACCACCATTCCCACAGCAAAACCCACCATTCCTGCTGAAAGGTTCACTATCCTACAGAAAAACTCACTGTGCCCACAACAAAACCCACCATCTCCACTGAAAGTTCCACTGTCCCCACAGAAAACCCAACCATTCCTGCAGAAAAACCCACCATCCCTACTGAAAAAACCATGGTTTCCACTGAAAGGCCCACCATCCCTACAGAAAAACCCACCATCCTCACTGAAAAGACCACCATCCTTACAGAAAAACTCACTGTCCCTACAGAAAAAACCACCACCCCCACAGAAAATCCCACCATCCCCACTGAAAAGACCACCATTCCCACAGAAAACCTCACCATCCTCACAGAAAAACCCACTATCTCCACAGCAAAACCCACCATTCCCGCTGAAAGGTTCACAATCCCTACAGGTAAACTCACTGTCCCCACAACAAAACCCACCATCTCCACTGAAAGTTCCACTGTCCCCACAGAAAACCCAACTATCCCTGCAGAAAAACCCACCATCACCACTGAAAAAATCATGGTTTCCATGGAAAGGCCCACCATCCCTACGGAAAAACCCATCATCCCCACTGAAAAGACCACCATGCCCACAGAAAAACCCATTGTCCCTACAGAAAAACCCATCATCCCCACAGAAAAATCCACTGTCCCTACAGAAAAACCCACCATCCCCACAGAAAAACACACTGTCCCCACTGAAAAACTCACTATCCCCACTGAAAAACTCACCGTCCCCATTGAAAAACCCACTGTCCCCACTGAAAAGACCATGGTCCTCATGGAAAAGACTACCGTCCCCACAGAAAAACCCACAATCCCCACTGAAAAGACTACCATTCCCACTGAAAAGAGCATCCCCACAGAAAAACCCACTGTCCCTACTGAAAAGCCCATCATCCTCACAGAACAGCCCACCATCCCCACTGAAAAGCCCACCATCCCCACTGAAAAGATCACCATTCCCACAGAAAAACCCACCATCCCCACTGAAAGGACTACCATCCTCACAGAAAGACCCATCATCCCCACTGAAAAGACCTCTGTCCCCACAGAAAGACCGACCATCCCCACTGAAAAGACGACCATCGCCACTGAAAGACCCACCATCACCACTGAAAAGACCTCTCTCCCCACAGAAAGACTCACCATCCTCACTGAAAAGACCTCCGTCCCCACAGAAAGACCGACCATCCCCACTGAAAAGACCTCTATCCCCACAAAGAGACCCACCATCCCCACTGAAAAGACCTCTATCCCCACAAAGAGACTCACCATCACCACTGAAAAGACCACCGTCCCCACTGAAAGACCCACCATCCCCACTGAAAAGACCTCTATCCCCACAAAGAGACTCACCATCACCACTGAAAAGACCACCGTCCCCACTGAAAGACCCACCATCCCCACTGAAAAGACCTCTATCCTCACAGAAAGACCCACCATCCCCACTGAAAAGACCTCTGTCCCCACAGAAAGACCGACCATCCCCACTGAAAAGACCTCTATCCCCACAAAGAGACTCACCATCACCACTGAAAAGACCACCATCCCCACTGAAAGACCCACCATCCCCACTGAAAAGACCTCTATCCCCACAGAAAGACCCACCATCCCCACTGAAAAGACCACCATCCCCACAGAAAGACCCACCATCCCCACTGAAAAGACCACCATCCCCACAGAAAGGCCCACCATCCCCACTGAAAAGACCTCTATCCCCACAGAAAGACCCACCATCCCCACTGAAAAGACCACCATGCCCACAGAAAGACCCACCATCCCCCTTGAAAAGACCACCATGCCCACAGAAAAATCTACTGTCCCCACTGAAAGGCACACAGCTACTACTACACCCCAGCTGAGTCCAACACTTGTACCAGTTGGGCCAACAGTCTTGGTGATGCCTTCTACTACTGCTCCAAGTACCTCTATGACCACTACAACCCCTAGGCCTACTCCAGGTATGTGATGGAGCACTGGACAAATGGCAGAAAGTAAGAGACTCTGAGTAGGAAAGAGAATAAGATAAATGTATGCTTCTAGCAGAAAACTGCAGTCCTAGAGGAGAGGTGAATGGGACATGGTAACTTTAGAAGAAATGAGGACCACCCTGACCAAGAGGGGAACAGGGCATAGGTTGTTGGGATGCAGGTTCTTGGGATCCAAGCCCTAGGCTTACAACGTCCTTTTTTAAAACAGAGATATAATTCGTATACCATAAAATCCGTCCTTCTAAAGTGTACAATTCAGTGATTTTTAATGCATTCATAAGATTGTGCAAACATTAGTTTCTAGTTCCTGAACATTTTTATCACCCCAAAGGAACCCCCTACCCATTAGCAGTCACTGAACATGCTCCTCAACCCCCACCATGCCCTGTCCCCGGGCAACCAGTAATCTACTTTCTATGTCTGTGAATTTGCTGGTTCTGGACATTGCGCACACGTAGAATGATGTCATGTGTGGTCTTTTGTGACTGGCTCCTTTCACCCAGTATCATGTTTTAAAGGTTCATTCATGTTGTAGAACTTCAAAAATTCATCCATATGTCAGATCTTCATTCCTTTTTATGGCTGAATCCTATGGATTTACTTCTTAGAGAACTTGAGTGTGGGAGTAGAGACAGAAAATCTCCCTGAACAAAGCAGTCGAGTGAAAAAAAAAAAAAACGAAAAAACAAAAAAACAAAGCAGTCGAGTGAAGGCTTGACGCAGGCTGTTTCCCTCTTAGCGAAGTGCCCCCCAAATGCCCACTACAATCCCTGTGCCTGCCCAGCATCCTGCGAGAGACCTAAGCCCAGCTGTGGGCCCCTTTGCAAACCCGGCTGTGTCTGCAATTTTGGCTTTTTGTTTCGTGAATCCAACTGCATCAGAGCCTCTTCCTGTAACTGCTTCTACAACAACAAATCCTATAAGGTAAGACCGCCGGGATGCCAAAGCCCCTAAGGGAGATTGCGAGTGGGTTCTGACCCCACCTGCTCCCCAAGGGAGATGAATTCCAATCCATAGGACAGTCCCAAGGGGCCAGCTCACAAGCAGCAGTTACACAATGGCAGAGTGATTCTTTGCAAATGTGGCTTTTTGTTGTCATCTCTGTTCATGCGATAAATATTTGCTAAGTACCCACTTTGGTCCAGCTAGGCTAGGCTGTACAGAAGCTGCCATCATCCCATAGTCCTGTGCTTTAGACAGCTGGGTGGTCCAAGGCCTTCATCTCTACCTTGAGGAAATCTGGGGGTCCCTGCATATACAGAGAGCCCTGGATGCTGGCTAGAGCTTCAGGCATGTTTAGGGCAGAACACAGCATTCCAGAATCTTCTTCCAAGGAAATTTGCAAATCCTATCAAAACAGAGGAGTTACTGTTCTTGTCTCCCCTAATTGGTGGCCCTCCTGGGAAGAATCAATGTAAGCAGAGGCTCTGAAGGGACACAGGATCTGGGCCCGCGCTGTCCAAAAAGAATAGCATGCAAGCCACACACATTATTTTAAATTTCCTAATAGCCACATTTTTTTTTTAATTTTTATTTATTTATGATAGTCACACAGAGAGAGAGAGAGAGAGGCAGAGACACAGGCAGAGGGAGAAGCAGGCTCCATGCACTGGGAGCCTGACGTGGGATTTGATCCTGGGTCTCCAGGATCGAGCCCTGGGCCAAAGGCAGGTGCCAAACCGCTGCGCCACCCAGGGATCCCTAGCCACATTTTTTTAAAGTAAAAGGAAACAGGTTAAATTAATTCCAATGATCTACTCAATCTCAAATATTCTCATTTTTCCATGTAATGAATAGTTATTAATGAGATTGCTTACATTCTTTTTCTCCCCCCATATTAATTCTTTGAAATTCATTGTGTATTTAACATTGATGGCATATCTCAATTTAGACCAGCCACATTTCAAGAGCTCCATGGCCACATGTGTCTGGTGGCCACTATATGGTCGGAGCCACCCTAGAGTCAAGCGGATGGGAGATTTATATCTGAGCTCCAGCATTCACTTGCTGGATGATCTTGGGCCAGGTTCTTTCCCTCTTCAGATCTGTTTCTGGATCGACAGAATGTGCACATAATAATTTCTACCTACTTCATAAGTTTGTTGTGCAGATGAGATTAGATCCAAGTACTTAAGAAATGTTATTATTAGCAAATTATGGTAAATATCATATGTAACCTATTAAAAGTGCATTAAACTATTTGCTAGTGTCCAGTGGCTCCTCTCAGCTCCAAATGTTCTTCCCATTGGTCATCTGAGTTCCTATTTGTCTCTTCGGGGGACCGCTTTCTCCCCCAACTCCCTTTGACCAGGCTCCTGGATGTCCCTGTGTCAGCATTAGGATTAGCTTCAGCCTCAGAAAGATCTATCACAACCATCAGCATTAGGCATCTATTGCCTGTCCCAGGAGACATGTTTGCATTTCTTATGTATTCATTTATGCATCTGATGAATGTTTCTTGAGTACTTTCAACCTTCCTGGAATTGGGGCCACCATGAATAGGACGTGGTCCATGCTCTCTTAATGCTCAGATCCTGGAGGACACTTTGGGTCTTGGGGCACTCTGATACAGCAAATGTTTCTTGAGAGCTCCTGCCAAGCACTGTTATGTGTTAAGGCTACAGTAGTGAATAAAGAGATATGGTCCCTCACATAGTGCTTGCAAATCCAAGAATCACAGAAATTAACATGAAAGTGCAATTGTGGTAATTCCTGGGAAGGAAGGGTACCTGGAGCTGTGAGGATGACCTAGTCAGGGGGGTCTGAGAAGTCTTCCCAAGAAGGTAGTGACCCTTGAGCTGAACTCTGCTGACTGCATAAGAATGACTTGGATAGGAGCAGAAAAGCATTCCAGGATGAGAGAGCAGTATGTGCAAATGTCCTGTGGTAGACAGGAATATCTAGTAGTGGGTGGGAAGAGGGAGAGTATGAGCAAGGTTAGGTCTGTAGGTGTGGTGGTGAAGGGGGAAGGGCCCCAAGGGCCATGGCGTAGTGACTCTGGATCCCCTGCTCCTAGCCTGGGGCAGAGTGGTTCAGCTCTAATTGCACAGAACGCTGCCACTGCAGGCCTGGCAGTCAGATAGAGTGCCACCTCGCTCGGTGTGGGACAAACACGGTGTGCCAGCTGAACAACGGCCAGTACGAATGCCAACCCTATGGTGAGACCCTCCCCTTATGCTACCCCTGCCTTCCAGCCTGTCAGAGTGGGGTTGACCCCCATGGTCCTCCCTCAACCAGAGGAACTGGGGCATGCCACTGGCTGGGTGAAGTGGCCACAGGGCCAGTCCCACCCAGTGGAGCTGCGGCAGTGGCTTCACTTCATGTGCTCCCTCCCCTCGGCAGGCACTGGCACCTGCGCTGTCTATGGAGACCCGCATCAAGTTACCTTTGATGGGAGGCACTTCAGCTTCTTGGGCAAATGTACCTACATCTTGGCCCAAACCTGTGGCAACTCAACAGGTAGGGCCCTGGAGATGCCTGGCCCCTGGCCCAGGGTCTAAGATCAGAACAGCTGAGCATGGGAGCTCAGTGGGTGGCAGGAAAAGGCCAGGGACAGATGGGAAGCACAAGACGGGAACAAGGCCTTCTATAAAGTAAGGGTTGACAGGGCCACCCCAGGCCACCCGAGAAGTAGGACACTTGCGGGACCAGACTACACAGTTTTAGTGAGGGTCTGCCCGAGATAATGGCAATAGAGGGAGGAAAGAACTATTACAAATGCCTAGCCGGGGAGGAAGTCCCAGTCCCTTGAGGGGAGACGAGTCTCAGCAGTCTCAGACTATCTTGGAAGAAGGCAGACAGTCACGCCCCACTCACTTGTGGGTCCCGTCCCCCCTCCAGAACTGCAGAGCCAGTGTCTCAGGGCCCCTTTATCCCTGCCATGCCAGGTGTGGGCACCACCCTCAGTGGATGCTCAGAAATGCTTGTTGAATGAGCCCCTGGGTGCTCTTCACCCCTCTCCCCATCCAGAGCCATTCTTCAGGGTGGCAGCTAAGAATGAGGATCGAGGACAGAAAGGCATGTCCTACCTGAGCAAAATCTACGTGACCCTGCCTGGGGTCACCATCACACTACTCAAGGGCAGGGAAACACTGGTGAGTCTCCATTTCTCTTCAGTCCCGCCAGCGCCTCCAGGCCTGGCAGTGGCCTGTCCCCATGGGCTGCCATGTCCTAGCCAGCGGCTGCAGCCTCCGACCTTCTCGGGGACGGCTTCCACAGCATCCCATCTATTACCAAGGATTACTGTGGGGCAGTGTCGTGCCTTCCAGCGTGGATGCAGGAATCTGCAGGGGAGTCCCCTTGACCCCCCCCCCTTCTCATCTGTGTCTCGATCTTCTCCCTTGACCCACCTTCCAGGTTGGGGGTCGGCAAGTCACACTCCCCGCCATACCTTCTAAAGGCATCTTCCTGGCTTCAAGTGGCCGATTTGTGGAGTTGCAGACGTTTGGTTTGCGGGTGAGATGGGATGGTGACCAGCAGCTGTTTATGAATGTGCACAGGTGAGGGGTCCTTTCCCTCCCCTTCCCTTCCAGGTACTAACTCTCAAGCCCTGGGTAGGAAGCACTTAACTGACAGGCCTCCCTTTGGATGAGGAGACAGGAGGTCTTAGGGCAGTGTGATAATAGCAGGATATACACACAATGCTTTGGGAATGTGCTAGAAGGGTCTCGGGAGCTTTCTGAAGAGTGTTCAGTTGATGCCCATCAAGAAAGAATGGTTCCAGGGCTTCTGGGTGGCTCAGTGGTTGAGTGTCTGCCTTTGGCTCAGGTTGTGGTCCCACATAGGGCTCCTCACAGGGGACCTCTCCCTCTGCCTATGTCTCTGCTTCTCTCTGTGTGTCTCTAATGAATACATAAATAAAAAATTAAAAAAAAAAAAACGTGTGGTTCCCCAGAGGAACAAGGAAAAGAATGTCTTTGTAGGTGGTGAGTGGCAGACAGCAAGGAACAAACAGGAATGTGAGAAGATGGGATGTGAGTGGAAGGGGATGAGGGGAGCAGTAAGGCTGGCTCCGGGGTGAGGGCTGGGAGGTCCTGGCACACTTGGCACCGGCAACCCCAACCCCCAGGTCTGCACCTGGTAATCCTCCGCCACCTGCCACCCGAGCCCCAGGCCCTGCCCTTCTCTGCCACGGTCCCTCGGCCGACTGGAGCCCCTTCTCTCCATCAATGCCTCCTCCTTTTCTCCCCACGGCCCCACAGCACCTACTCTAGGAAACTCTGTGGCTTCTGCGGCAACTACGATGGGGACAGTGGCAACGACAACTGGAAGCCAGATGGCACGCCAGCACTGAACGCAGAGGAGCTGGGCAACAGCTGGCGGATGGCGGAGGACGAGGACAAGGAGTGAGGACACCCCCAGCCTGCTTCTGCCCTCCTGCTCCTCTCCTTTCTGAGAACCATGCACCCGGCTGGCATCACCCTGCTTCTTCTTTCTCCTCTCCTGCATGCTCCCCACCTCTGTCCTTCTTTTCCCTGCTCCCCTTCGGGCCAAGTTCACAGACTTCGCACCACCACGCCCCGTCCCACCTCTGCCGCTCCAGGGTGACACCAAGCAGCCTACCACCTGGGGGCCCCGGGCCCAGGTTTTCCCTCCTCCTTTGGGACTTGGGGTTCGGATACTGTCCGCCAGGGGCTGCAGAGAGCAAGAGCCGCTGCGACCCCGCTGGGTGGGGGCTGGGCCCCATGGAGGCGAGCCTCGAGGGCATCTGGGGCCGGTCCCTTCTAGGTGTCCGAAGAACACGACAAATCCTTCGTCTTGCAACTCGGGTTTTCTGAACAGTCTGTCGGGACTCCTGTACTGTGGACGGCTCACGGACACCCACGGAGCCTTTGAGTATGAGGGGGCTGGGTTAGGGCTGTGGGAGGGGGTCACTGGGTGCCTGGGGTCGGTCCTTCTGACCTGGCCTCCCTCCCCTCAGGGCCTGTCTGCCTCACCTCAAGACCTCTACGGTTCTTCAAGAACTGCATTCTTGACGGGTGCAAATCCGAGGGGCTGCAGTCAGGGCTGTGTCTCCACATGGCAGTCCTGACCGAGATCTGCCAGGAGGCTGGCTACCCAGTGAAGCCCTGGAGGGAACCCCAGTTCTGCCGTGAGTTGTGCAGAGCAGCCAGGCCTCTTCCTTGATGCACAGATGCGAGCATAGGGCTGGCATCTTGGGTGTTAGGACAGGGCGGCGGTGGGTGCTGGTTGAACCTCTCTGCTTCCACATGTGCACAGGGAAAGCTACAGTCAGAAATATTCACCAATGGGGCACCTGGTGGGGGTCAGTCGGTGAAGGGGCTGCCTTTGGCTCAGGTCAGGCTCCCTGCCTGGGGGGGAGGGACGGAGGGGTCTGCTTCTCCCTGTCCCCCTCCCTTTACTCATTCTTTCTCTCTATTCTCTCTCTCCCTCAAATAAAAAAGAAAAACGGGGATCCCTGGGTGGCTCAGTGGTTTAGCTCGTGCCTTCAGCCCAGGGTATGATCCTGGAGTCCCAGGATCGAGTCCTGCATCAGGTTCCCTGCATCAGGCTCCCTGCATGGAGCCTGCTTCTCCCTCTGCCTATGTCTCTGCCTCTCTGTGTGTGCTGTGTGTGTGTGTGTGTGTGTGTGTGTCTCATGAATAAATAAATAAAATCTTTAAAAAAAAAAAAAAAAGAAAGAAAATCCACTGAGGAAAAATCACCGTCCCTTGCAAACTCGGAAAGCCCTCCCAGCCCTTGAGGCTATGCAGAGCAATGCACGTCTGTGTATGCAAGTGCCCAAATTGTTGTCCTCTGCATGCAGGACACACAGACTCCTGTCGTGAGTGGGTGCAACATGACTGCCTCGTGGTGCCCCCTACAGCCTCCTTCGGGAAGCTTGCTATAGGGCAAGGACATGCCCTTGATCAAGGCCCCATGGGTGCATTCCCCTGCTGTCACCCTGACTGCTTGTTTTGGGAGTGTCTATACAGCAGCTGAGACGCTTGGATCTGTCTGCATCCTGGGACCTGCCTCTTGGTAGCCTCCTGTAGGCCACTCTCCAGGGCCAGCGGGGAAGCTGAGCTCCTTGTTCCCATTTTTCCCAGTCACTCCCTGCTTCTCAGGATTGGTCAGAAGCCTCTAGCTGTGGGCCCTCTGAAAGCTGTCCTCTCAACAGACCTCGACTCATCCCCTTTTCCCTGTCCTGCCCTCTGCTCTTCTCACCTCTGTTTCCTCCCCCACCAGCTCTGACCTGCCCACCCAACAGCAGGTACACTGTGTGTGCCAGGCCTTGCCCTGCCACCTGCCATTCCGGGTTCTTCGGCATGTCCTGCCAGGAACGGTGTGTGGAGGGCTGCGAGTGCAACCCGGGCTTCGTCCTCAACGGCCTCCAGTGTGTCCTCCCATCCCAGTGTGGGTGCCTCGAGCCCACAATGGGCTACCTCAAGGTGAGCCTCTGGGACTCCACCATGCCACCTCTGGTTCTGAAGTCTGGGGAAGCCTGGGTGCAGGATGGAAGGTGGGGAGCTGAGGCATGGAGGGCTGTGGGTAGCGGCTCTCCGACTCGGATCTGATTCCCCATTTCTTTCTTCAGCTCTAGTGCTTTTCCCACAGAATGGGATGGAGTCCCAGCAGCTTGTCTCCACGCTGCCAGCAGATCTGAGACCCGTGGCTCTTTCCTCTTCATGCACCTGAGTCATTTTTCCAGAGTTTCTGGTCCTCTGGGCTCAGGCACTTCTCTGTGTTATCTGTGCAAACACAAACATCTTTCCAAACACCATGTCTTCCTGGGCCATGAGCCCCTTTCTTTGCTGAATGACTTTGGCCCCAGCCTGGGCCCCTGTCCGCACACTACCTCAGAGGTGGTACTTGGAGCCAGACTCTCATCTGTGGTGCTTCTCTCTTCCTTCTTTGCCTGCCCCTCACCCTGTCCCCGGGAATGGCACTGGTGTCCGTCACAGCCCTTGGTCTGGCTCCAACCTGGCCCACTGAACACTCTATCCTCGCCTTGCTCTCCTGTCAATGTTACCTTCTCTGCAGCCCCTTTGTCTCTGCACTGCCTCCCAGCCACCATGGCTCTTGGAATCCTTCATCTGCTCTGAGGCGCTATTCAAATGCCGCAGCCTCCTTGAAGCCTTCCTGATTAGTTAAGTCAAAAGGCATCCCTCTAAACTTCTGTAGCAAGTGCTTATTGTTCGTGTTAATGGCGGGAAAGCGGGGATCCCTGGGTGGCGCAGTGGTTTAGCGCCTGCCTTTGGCCCAGGGCGCGATCCTGGAGACCCGGGATCGAATCCCACGTCGGGCTCCCGGTGCATGGAGCCTGCTTCTCCCTCTGCTTGTGTCTCTGCCCCGCCCCCCTCTCTCTCTCTCTCTGTGACTACCATAAATAAATAAATAAATTTAAAAAAAAAAAAAAAAAAAAAATGGCGGGAAAGCCTCCTTGCCACCCCCCACCCCTGCCATTGTCTTCTTTGGGTGCATATTGTATTGGAGTACCTGATGTTTTAGTTTACCTGTTTACTGCCCTAATCCCCCTGCCCTCCATTGTGAGCTGTTAGGGCAGGAACATTGTCCATTTAGTTCATTCTGGAATCCCTAACACCTAGTGCAGGTAGATAAATATCTGTTGAAATAGGGAAGGAACAAACAAATGAATAAGTAAGTGAATGCCAGACTTTGGAACTAAACCTGGAGCTTCAGGATGACCGGAATGACTCCCCTGCCAGCAAGCTGGGAGTGGCTGTGGGTCAGCAGTCAGACTTGAGAATGACCTCTTAACCTTCCCTCCTTCTGTCTGCCAGGTAGGGGAGCAGTGGTTCAAGCCAGGCTGCAGAGAGCTCTGTGCCTGTGAGGGCAAGAATAGAATTCACTGCCGACACTGGAAGTGCCAGTCCCAGGAGGTCTGTGCTCAGTACAATGGTACCTATGGCTGTCATGCCCGAGGTAAGCACCCAGGTGGAAGGTGAGCCGGGGAATGGGGTGGGGGTGGTGGTGCCCATGTGGGCTTGAGCAAGGTCATGGTTCTGCCCCAAAGCAGGCACCCCAGAATGCTGGGGCTTCACGGGAGGCTGGAAGCCTTTGGCCCAAGCCAAAGCAGCCTCTTCATGGACCCAGAGAGGTTGGGGCAGTCCCTGTCCTTGACCTTTCCAGGTCAGGCCAACCACATGGATGAGTCGTGGATCCCGTTCCAACATGGACTCACCAGGATGGCAGCTCAGGGTTGGGAGTGCTCTCTGAATTCCATATTCCTCCACCCCAGAGTCTGCCACCTGCGCTGTCTCGGGGGACCCCCACTACTTGACGTTTGACGGAGCCCTACACCACTTCATGGGCACCTGTGCCTATATCCTGACCCAGCCTTGCCAGCCTACACCCCTAGAGAACTTCACGGTGAGCACCACCAGTGAGTTTCGCAGTGGAAACTTAGAGGCCTCCTACGTCAGAGCTGTCAATGTGCAGGTCTTCAACCTGAAAATCTCACTGATCAAAGGCTACAAGGTCATGGTATGTGCCTCTGCCCACCTATCCGGGCCCCCTACCCCCAGCCTGCTCAGAGTCTGTCTCTCTCCCTCCTTCTGGGGCTCCTAGAGACTCTGGGAATAGCCCACAGCAGACCCAGTCCCAATTTTGGAGATACTTCACCATCCCTGTCTGCTCCCTAGTCCTGGCCCCGTTGTCCTTGTCCCAAGCAAGCCTTTCAATACCGCGTCTTCCCTGCCTGTGTAGCTGAATGGTCGCCGGGTGGCCCTGCCTCTGTGGCCTGCACAAGGCCGGGTGAGCATAAGGCCCAGTGGCTCCTTTATCCTCCTCTACACGGACTTTGGGCTTCAAGTACGTTATGACGGGAACCACCTGGTTGAAGTGACTGTGCCCTCCTCATATGCTGGCCAGCTCTGCGGGTTGTGTGGTGAGTTCCCTGGGCATCTGCAGGCCAAGTGGGGACAATGGGTACCTCAGTGGTTGAGTGTCTGCCTTCAGCTCAGGTCATGATCCTGGGGTCCTGGGGTCGAGTCCCACATCGGGCTCCCTGCAGGGAGCCTTCTTCTCCCTCTGCCTATGTCTCTGTCCTCTCTCCATGTCTGTCATGAATAAATAAATAAAATATTTAAAAAAAGATGGGGACAATGGGCAAGAGTCTGTCCTGGTCCTGTACATCCACACATTTAATTAGGTGTCCTCAGGGCTTGTCTGCCCAGCAATTGTTTGAGGGTGCTGTGCGTGAGGGTAGGTGTTAAGGGAAGCCAAGGTGAAGAGAAAGAAAGGATAAACCTTGGTCTGTTGAGTGAAGAATTCAAAGCGGCTGACTCTTCTGGGAGGAAGTTGGTGGTCCTGGGGTGGGTCTAGTGGCAGGGTGCCTCAGTGGCCTCAAAATGACCCCTCCTCCAGGCAACTACAACAACAATAGCCTGGATGACAATCTGCTCCCCAACAAAAGGCCCGTGTCTGGCTCTGCCTACCTGGGGGCCGCCTGGAAGTTACCTGAGTACTCTGAACCAGGGTGAGCTGGGAATGCGGGGAGCCCGACCTGGGGAGGAGTCTCAGCAGGCAGCCTGGGTTGAGAGGAGGGTCCTTTGTCTGCCCCTGATCTCTCTGAGCCTGGAATGGACCAAAGGTTTTTCCCACCTCCTCTACCCCGGCTAGCTCCTATGATTACTGATCTATCTCTTTGGAAATTCTATCCAGAGAGCTGACCTTGTTCTTTCCCGCTGCATCTCTGCCCTTCCTACCTAAGGGAGCATTTTCTTCTCTTCTCCTGTCTTTATTCCCCTCCCACTTTCATGCTTCACGTTTTGCTTCAGTTTTGGGGTGAAGTTTTCCCCAATGCTAAATTCCTATCCTTTCCTCTCTCCTCATGTAGGTGCTTTGTGAGGGGTGCCAAGCCCTTCAGATGCCACAGTGCCAGTGAAGCAAACAGGTGGCGAAAGGGTTGTGATATCTTAAGGAGCTATAGGGGTAAGTTACATCTCCAGTGAGCCGCTTTTTCCTCCCTTGGTGGGAGAGGAGGGGGACCGCTCAGAGAGGGAGGAAGGATGAGACACATAATAGACACAAGGTCAGGAGGAAGGCAAACGAGAGGGAAAGCAGAGGCGGTGTTCATCTCAGGAACTCTGATGGATGGGTCGTTATTTTGCATTTCAGACAGCGGGTTCTTGATAATTACAGGACTTTTAAAATGTATTTTGAGAAAGAGAGAGAGAGAGAGAGAGAGAGAGCAGGGGGAGAGCAGAGGGGTGGGAGGGGCAAGAGGAAGAATCTCAAGCAGACTCTGTGCTGAGCACAGAGCTCAATGTGGAGCTCGATCTCACAAACCCTGAGACTCTGATCTGAGCTGAAATCAAGAGTTGGGTGCTCCACCAACTGAACCGAACCCCCCGGTGCCCCAATAATTATGAAGTTTGATTGAAATGGATGTTGAGGGGCACCTGGATGGCTCAGCGGTTGAGCATGTGCCTTCAGCTCAAGTTGTGATCCCGGGGTCCTGGGATCAAGTTCTGCATCAGGCTCCCTGCAGGGAACCTGCTTCTCCCTCTGCCTATGTCTCCACCTCTCTCTCCGTGTCGCTCATGAATAAATAAATAAAATATTTTTTACAAATGAAAAAAGAAAACAAATAGTTGCATGGTTCTATTCCTTTCCAAGACAACACTCGGTATGTTGTTTTATCCTCCAGGACCCTTTTCCCAGTGCCACAGCATGGTGTCTCCCCAGTCCAGCTTCGTCAGCTGTGTGTATGGTCAGTGTGTGACCAAGGGCGACCCCCTGACCCTGTGCCGCTCCCTACAGGCCTATGCATCCCTGTGTGCCCACGCTGGCCAGGCCCTCAGCTGGCGGAATAGCACCTTCTGCCGTGAGTGACCCCACCACCTGCTCTTGGAGCTGGGAAGAGGCCACCAGATCCCTCTCTCTCTCCCTCTCCTTAGAGTCTGCCTCTCTGTTCTCCCTTCACAGCCTGCTCTCAGCCCCCAAAGGGCACCCTCCTCCTTTGCCCTCTTTCCTCCAAGGCCAACCCTCCTCTTCAACCCGTTTGCCTGCCCTGGGAGCCTCCTCCTTCTGACTCTCTCTCATCAAGACCTTCTACCCTTATTTGGTTACTGCCTCCTTCCCATCTGACCTGAGCCAACTCTGTTCCCTTCCTTACTCTCTTTTCCAGGAACTTTTTTTTAATTGTGCTAAAATATACATAACATAAAATTCCCCATTTTGATAATTTTTAAGTATCCAGTTCTGTGGCATAAAGTACATTCACATTGTTGTGCAACCAGGACCACCATCCATCTACAGAAATTTTTCATCATCCCCAACTGAAACTCTGCACTCGTTAAACACTAAGTCTCTGTCCTACCTTCCCCAGCCCCAGCACCCACATTCTCTGTGGTTATTCTGTCTCCGTGAATTGAACTCTGTGGACCCAACATAAGTGAAATCATACAGGATTTCTCTTTTGGGGACTGGCTTGTTTCACCTAGCATGTCTTCAAGGTTCATCCATGTTGGAGCATGTGCCACAATGTCTTTTTTAAGGCTGAATAACATTCCACAGTGTGGATAGACCTCATTTTGTTGATCTGTTCATCTGATAAACATTCCCAGAACTCTTGATGCCCCAAGATCGGGGGGCCGGAAATCACTGCCCTTTCTAACACTGGTTTCTTCCTAGCTCTGAAGTGCCCTTCTGGCAGCAACTATAGCCACTGTGCCAACCCCTGCCCTGCCACCTGCCTCAGCCTGAACACCCCAAGAGACTGCTCAGCAGTGCTGCCCTGTACCGAGGGCTGTGAGTGCCAGAAAGGCCACATCCTGAGTGGAACCTCCTGTGTGCCCCTCAGCCAGTGTGGCTGTGTTGACCAGGAGGGTTACTACCACCTGGTGAGGGGCCAGAGTGCGACTCCACATGTTTGGGGGCAGGAGGGCTCAGAGCCTGTGAAGAGTTAGTGTGGACCAGCGAGCTCTAGGGGCTGAGCAGCAAGTCTAGAAGTCAAAAGGTTGAGAAAGGCTAGGGATGCAAGCAAGCAGTCAAGAGTAGCAAGCCTGGAGGGGTGGGTGGGGCGGGGCAGGCGTCCTGGAGGAAGTGGTGGGTCAGGGCGGGGGGTGGGTGGGGGGGGTTTCTGTCCAACTCTGGTTTCCAAACTTCTATTGGCTCTGCTGATGCCCCCACCCCACAGGTCGGAGAGAGCTGGTACACAGACAACTTCTGCTCCAGGCTCTGCACCTGCTCCACTCACAACGTCATCTCCTGCCAGCAGACCACCTGCAAGACTGGCCAGTTGTGCCGGCCAGTGGATGGGTTGCTGCGCTGCCGAGCTTTGGGTATGAGGCCCTTCAGTGCATGGGAGGACCATGAAGTCACAGACTGCTCTCCCCAGCTCCCCCTCCTCCCCACCTCTCCCGCATCTGTAGCACTCTGGCTCCTATCCCTGCTGTCTCCCAAAGAGCTTCTGGTGGGAAATGATGACCCTTGTGCCATCAGGAAGGGTTCCTCGGGTTCACTCATAATTCTCCCAGCCATGAACTTTGACATTATGAAACTCTCGCTGGTACAGGAGCACCCACTGCACCCCAAGCCGCCTCCTAGCCTGGCCACTGAGATTCGCTTCTTTTCTTTTCACCTTCTTCCCTTTTGGGTGGAAGGGGGCTCCCTCACCTTCATGTCCTCCCCTGAAAGGTGGGGGGAGCACTTGTTCTTGTGCAGGCTAGATCACTCCTCAGCTACCCTTCTCTCTCCGCCAGGTATGGGAGTGTGCCGTACCTCAAACTACTCCCAGTACGTGACATTCGATGGCACTCACCATAACTTCAGGGGCACCTGCACTTATGTCCTGGTGAAAGTGTGCCACTCCACCATGGACCTGCCTTTCTTCAAGATCAGTGGCAAGCACAGGAAGCAGAAAGGCCAGTCTGATGCTTCCTACCTCTACCAGGTCAATGTTGACATCTTCAACACTCAGGTCACCTTGAAAAGTGACACGCGTGTGCTGGTGAGCCGGGTGATGTAGGTGGGAAGGGAGGACACCAGCCCCCCTCTGGGGAGGGTGCTCCATTCCTTCTTCCCATTCACCTGCCCTGCCCTCCTCTGTAGATCAACGGCACACAGGTTACCCTTCCCTCGACCACCCAGATACAGGGGGTCCGAATCACTACCAGTGGCATCTACACCTTGCTCAATGTTAACATCGGGCTGCAGGTCAAGTTTGACGGCAATGGTTTCTTAGAGGTCGAGCTCCCTACAGTCTATTACCAAAAGGTGGGGGAAACCCTTGGCTCTTCTCCGGGGCAGTTCGCCTCCAGAGGGCGCTAAGCCCTCTCCAGACCCAAGTGGTCCTTCCCCAGAGAGGAGGAGGGCTGGGAGTGCACCTTTTTCTAAAGGGTGGAAAGGCTCTTCTGCCTCCCTGCCCCCCACCCACCCAGCCCCCACTGCTGAGAACCCCTTTGCCCACCCAGGTTTGCGGCATGTGTGGAAACTTCAATGGTGAGGAAGAGGATGAGCTCATGATGCCCGACGATGAACTAGCCCAGAATGACAGTGAATTTGTGGACAGTTGGCAAGATAAGGAGTCTAACCCAAAGTAATTGTCCCTCAAAGTCTCTACATTCCTGTAGGAACACGAGTCGGGACCCTAGGCTATATGGAACACCCAGGGATGGGAAGACTGGAGCATTCCTGTATGTGTGTGACTCAACAAAGGGTGGCTTCTGGGTCCCAGGAAGCTGTCAGGGGACACATGAAAAGTCTTCCCTTTTTGGCTTCAAAATGTGGGAGGGGACTGAGGCTGCAAGGACGGTGCCCAGAGCTGAGACCAGCTTCCTGGTGAAGACCAACGGGTCTTCTGAGCCACTCAGGAGTGCCAGAGGTGGGGCAGTGGCTGTGCTTCTGATGACTCTTTTCTCTACTGCAGTTGCCAACAAGATGACCAGAAGATCCAAGCAGAAAGGCAGAAGTTAGATATAAACTGCAGCACAGCTGACATAGCGAGAGCCCAAGAACAATGCCAGGTGGCCTTTGAGGCTCCAGCCTGGGCTCAATGTGCCACCCATGTGGTCCCCAGGCGCTTCCTGCTCCTCTGTATCCAAAAGCTCTGTCGTTTTGGACGCCTGAAGAGCGCCCTCTGTGGGTCTTTGGAAACCTTCGGAGCCGCCTGCAAGGCCAAGGGGCTCAAGACCCCAATCTGGAGAAACAGCAGCTTCTGCCGTGAGTGTCCCTTATGTCACCCCAGACCGCTCCCACACCTCGGTTCTGTCTGTGTGTCCCTTCAAGCTTCCTGTCTTCCTTTCCCCATTGTTTCCAACCTCTGCATGACTTCATTATTCTGACTTGGCTCCTTCGGAATACTCGCTCAGTCAATGCCCATACCACCCCCTATCACCCACTGGGACAGCACAGGCTGCTTCTCCCCTGTTTCTCCACCGTGCTGTTTTTCCAAAGGAGATATGATTGTGTCACTCCCCTGCATGGCTCTCATGGGCAAGGTTAAGTCCAAGCTCCTTTCTGAGACATCTGAGACCCTGCCACCAGCTGGCCTGGCCTGGCCTCCCTTGCCTCTTTGCCTGTGTGCCTGCACATCACCACCAAACCACCCATTCCTCACACCCCTTGGTCTGGCTTTTCCACACCCCTTCCTGCTTCTATCCACACTGTTTCCTGCACCTGGAAAACTCTTTCTTCTCTCTCCTGGAAGACTCCAAGGCATCCTTCCGTAGCTCTTAAATTTTTTTTTTTTCAAATTATAATTCACATACAATGATATTCACCACTTTACAAGTATACAATTCACTGTTTTGTAGGATTTTTACCAAGTTCTGCAACCATCACATTATATAATTCCAGAACCTTTTAAACTTTAAGACAGTGATTAAAGTGTGTTTTAGTATGTGATGCATTCACATGGTTCAGGAACTTTTTAAGTATTAAAAGATTGCCAGTGAAAGGCACCTGGCTGCCTCAGTCAGAAGAGCATGCAGCTCCTAATGTCGGGGTCATGAGATTGAGCCGCATGTTGAGAGTGGAAATCACTAAAAAAAAAATTTTTTTTAATAATAAACAGATTGCTAGTGAAAAATCTGCCTCTCATCCTGACTCCCTGGGTCCAGGTTCCAGCCTGCCCTTATTACCAGCTAAATATTTGTCCAAAGATTTTTACTTATCCCCATAAAAACAAATACAAATAGATTTTTCTTTTTTTCTTTGCAAACAGCATTTGAGACATGGTGGCTTGCACATTGTGTTTCTCACTTGATAATCTAGTTTGGAGATCCTTTCAGGTCAGATTTGTTAAGGAGATTCTCATTCTCCTTTGCAGCTCTGTGATATCCCATTATTACATTATAATTCATTTGTCACAATATTTTTAAAGATTTTATTTTTAAAATTAGTTTAAAATAGGTTCCACACCCAGCACAGAGCCCAACTCAAGGCTTGAACTCACGACCTGATCAAGACCTGAGCTGAGGGATCCCTGGGTGGCGCAGCGGTTTGGCGCCTGCCTTTGGCCCAGGGCGCGATCCTGGAGACCCGGGATCGAGTCCCACGTCGGGCTCCCTGCATGGAGCCTGCTTCTCCCTCTGCCTATGTC
This sequence comes from Canis lupus dingo, assembly GCF_003254725.2. Lineage (NCBI taxonomy): Eukaryota > Metazoa > Chordata > Mammalia > Carnivora > Canidae > Canis > Canis lupus. Next base: position 8,727,557 of record NC_064248.1, on the reverse strand, counting down.
TCTGCCTCTCTCTCTCTCTCTGTGTGACTATCATGAATAAATAAATAGAATCTTTAAAAAAAAAAAAAAAAAAAAAAAAAAGACCTGAGCTGAGATCAAGAGTTGGATGCTCAACCAAATGAGCCACTCAGGTGTCCCTTAAAGATTTTATTTTATTTTTTAAAAAGATTTTATTTACTTATTCATGAGTGACACAGAGAGAAAAGGAGAGGTAGAGACACAGGCAGAAGGAAAAGCAGGCTCCATGCAGGGTGCCTGACATGGGACTTGATCCTGGGTCTCCAGGATCATGCTCTGGGCTGATGGAGGCGCTAAACCGCTGCGCCACCCAGGCTGACCAAAGATTTTATTTTTAAGTTATCTCTGCATACAATGTGGAGCTCAAACTTAGAACCCTGAGATCAGGGATCCCTGGGTGGCACAGCAGTTTAGCGCCTGCCTTTGGCCCAGGGCACGATCCTGCAGACCTGGAATCGAATCCCACGTCGGGCTCCCGGTGCATGGAGCCTGCTTCTCCCTCTGCCTATGTCTCTGCCTCTCTCTCTCTCTCTCTCTCTCTCTGTGACTATCATAAATAAATAAAAATTAAAAAAAAAAAGAACCCTGAGATCAAGAGTCGCACACTCTATTGACTAAGCCAGCTAGGCACCTCTCATTTGTTGTAATTTATCTAACTAGTATCCTGTTGGTGGACTTTGTAGTTGTTTCCAATTGTTATTGCCAACAGTGCTGCAGTGGATCCTCTTAATGCAGTTATGATTTTGTATGCGTGCGTCTGCCCATAGGATAAATTCCTAGGTGTGTGATGCTGGATGAGGACCATGTGCATTCGCTCTTCTGAGAGATGTTGCCAACTGGCTTTCCACAGGGGGGTGAAGAATTTATATTCCCACCAGTAATACGAGAGTGCCTCATTCCCCATAGCCTCGCCCAGAGCACTGCCACACTTTTGGCTTTCCGCCAATCAGGATATGTGAAAAATACAAAGAGTCTTAATTTGCATTTTTCCTGTTATGAATGAGGTTATGCATTCTTTCATCTGTCTGGGAGTTGTCTGATTTCCTTTGCTGTGAGCTATGTCTTTGTACCCCTTTACCATTTTTTCCACCAGCTCATTAGTCTTTATCAAACTATCCTATGGAGGTCCTTTCTCTATTGCAGAGAGTAGCCTTTTATTCATTTAGTTATTTTAATTAATTAATTAATTTTAAGCAGGCTTTATGCCCAGCATGGAGCCCAACATGGGTCTTGAATTCATGACCGTGAGATCAGGACCTGAACTGAGATCAAGAGACAGATGCTTAACCGACTGAGCCACTGCCCCAAGAGTAGCCCCCTGTTAGTGTTATGAGCTACACACATTTTTCCAGTTCTTATTTTTTCATCTCTGACTTTTTTGTCATGCAAATAAAAGATATACACACACACACACATACACACACACAAATGTGGGATAGTGTATATTAGTCTTTGTTCTGTGGCTTCTGCATTTTGAGCCATGGTGACAAATACTTGACTCCGAACTTAAAAACCAATTTGCTCGTTTTTAGCTCCAGCATTGTTATGGTTGTTGGTTGGCTGGTTGGTTGGTTGGTTGATTGGTTGGTTGGTTTCTTTCTTTCTTCCTTTCTCTTTCTTTTGGTAAGCACTACATCCAATGTGGAGCTGCTGACTGAGCCAGCCAGCCTCCCCTACCCCTTTGGCTTTGTTTTTTTTATTATTATTTAAAAAAATATTTTATTTATTTATTCATGAGAGACACAGGCAGAGGGAGAAGCAGGGTCCCTGCAGGGAGCCCAACGCGGGACTTGATCCCGGGTCTCCAGGATCACACCCTGGGCTGAAGGCGGCGCTAAACCGCTGAGCCACCAGGGCTGCCCTGGCTTTGTTTTTTAGTAAATTTTTAAAAAAGATTCAATTGATTTATTCATGAGAGACACAGGGAGAGAAGCAGAGACATAGGCACAGAAAGAAGCAGGCTCCATGCAGGCAGCCCAATGTGAGCCTCAATCCTGAGACTCCAGGATCACGCCCTGAGCCCAAGGCAGGTGCTCAACCACTGAGCCACTCAGGTGTCCCATGGCTTCTTTTTTTCTTTTTCTTTTTTTTAATTTTTTTTAATTTTTATTTATTTATGATAGTCACACACACACAGAGAGAGAGAGAGGCAGAGACACAGGCAGAGGGAGAAGCAGCCCCCATGCACCGGGAGCCCGACGTGGGATTCGATCCCGGGTCTCCAGGATCGCGCCCTGGGCCAAAGGCAGGCGCCAAACCCCTGCGCCAACCAGGGATCCCTCATGGCTTCTTTTTTTATATTTAAATGTTTAAATCTCCACAGAGATTTTTATCCCGGTGCACAGTATAAGATATGGATCCCGTCGGGTTTTTTGTTTGTTTTTGTTTTATTTTTTATTTATTTTTAGTTTTTTTTTTTTTAATTTACAGGGGGATGGTTCTGTTGTTTTGTTTTTTTAAGATTTTATTTATTTATTCATGAGAGACACAGGGAGAGAAGCAGAGACATAGGCACAGAGAGAAGCAGGCTCCATGCAGGGAGCCCGACGTGGGACTTGATCTCGGGACTCCAGGATCATGCCCTGGGCTGAAGGCAGACGCTCAACCACTGAGCCACCCAGGCGTCCCTGTTTGGTTTTGTTTTAAAGATTTTATTTACTTATTTTAGAGATAGAGAGTGGGGAGGAGGAGGAGCAGAGGAAGAGAGAGAGGCACACTCTGCACTGAGTGCAGAGCAGGGCTCAGGCTCAGGTTTCGATCCCACGACCCTAAGATCACAACCTGAGCCAAAATCAAGAATCAGACACTTAACCAACTGAGCCTCTCAGATGCCCCAATGTTTTTATTTTTCCCCCAAATAAAATGACCAGTCTTGGTATTCTTAAATGACCAGTCTCTTTCTTCCCTCACTGACCAAGATGCCATGATTTATCCTATACTAAATTCCCATACGTATTTAGGTCCCTGTCCAGGCTTTTTCTCCCTTCCATTGCTCTGTCTTCACTCACTAGTAACCCAGTGTTGTGATCCTTGAGAGTTTTACCGGTGTTTTAATTTCTGGTAGGGATATTCACTACTCATTGCTCTTTTCTTTCTTTCTTTTTTTTAAAAGCATTTTCCTGAGTTTTCTGGTTTGTTCATATCTTCCTTTCTACTTTAATATCTTCTTGCCCTACTGAAAAAAAAAATCCTGCTGGTATGTTTCATTGGGATCGTCTGAAATGTATACTTTCATTTAGGGACAACTGACTTCTTTATGTTGCAGGCTCTTGCAACCCGTGAACATTTCCATGGGATCACAAGTACTTGGCCTAAAGGGTTTTATTTAGCAACGCCTGGGTGGCTCAGTGGTTGAGTGTCTGCCTTGGGCTCAGGCAGGGTCCTGGGTCCTGGGGATGGAGTCTTGCATCAGGCACCCCGCAGCAAGCCTGCTTCTCCCTTTGTCTATGTCTCTGCCTCTCTCTGTGTCTCTCATAAATAAATAAAATCTAAAAAAAGGGGGGGAGGGGGCCTTTAACTCCTTCAGCAAAGTGCACACCTCCCTGTGCTGTGCTCCTATTACACACGCATGCCTTTCACAGGCTTACTGACCATGCACATTAAGGTCACTGCGGCTGCTAGCTAACCTCTGTCTCCCACGCTGGACTGGGGGGCGGGGTTGGGGGTGCGTTCTTACTCCTTTCTTTCCTCAAGGCATGGCACAGAGCTCATGCTCGGTAAATGTTTACCCCCCTTCTCCAGCTCTGAAATGTCCCACCCACAGCAGCTATTCCACCTGCCTTCCTACATGCTCAGATTCCTGCATGGACCAGTGCAATGGCTCCCAAGTCCCCTCCGTTTGCAAGGAGGGCTGCATTTGTCAGCCTGGCTACGTGCTCAGTGGGCAGGAGTGTGTGCCCAGGAGTCAGTGCGGCTGCACGGATGACTATGGCAGCACCTTCCCAGTGAGTGGGGACAGGAAGCAGGGGTGGGGACACCTCAAGGTTGACATATTCTCCTTCCCTGAACTCTCAGCTTGGGGCACCCATGTCTCTAGGGCAGGCCCCAGGGTATGTGGGCTGGTGACAGGGCTGGGTGCTGTCCAGCCAGGCCTGGGCTGGGGGGTGCGTAGTTTGGGTTTTGGAACTGAGGAATCCAAACAACTGGGATGGGGCGTGGTATCACAGAAGAAGTGTGGCCTTGTATTGAATCCTGTGGGTACCACTCACCAGTCAGGGGACCTGTAACCTCCATTTTGTCATCTGTAAGATGGGTACTTCCTGAACAATGTACGTAAAACAACAAATGTGATGCCACTGGGAGGGACATTTGGGACATCAGGGTACAGGGGACATGTAACTGCCTCTGGCCCGGGCCAATGCAGCCATTCAGACTGCAGACCTAGGCTGAGCAGGCCCAGTTCTGCCTGTGTCTTCTCTAGGAAGGTAAGACCTGGATTGCCGTTCACTGCACCAGAAGCTGTTCTTGCACTGAAGGAAGTGTTCACTGCCAGCAGTTCTCTTGCCCTGCTGGCTCGCATTGTGAGCCCAAACCGGGTGGCGTTGGCAGCTGTGAATTGAACAGTAAGAGGGGCCATCGGGGAGGTGGAGCAAGAGGCAGGGCTGGAAGGGGTTAAGGCTGGAGGGGTCTGGAGAGGAAGGGGCCTCATGCGGGCTCTCACCAGCTTTGCGGCCGACTCTGGGATTTGCTATCTTAAGGGCAAAAAAGAAGGAATGGGACCAGGTTTTAAATTGGGGCTAGGGAGAGACGAGGTTGAAGATCAAGTGTCCAGGGAGCCCTCAGCAAAGCGGGGGGGGGGGGGAGTGACCGGAGACATCAGGGCCATAGAGGGATTCTGGTGGTTGTTATATCTGGGCAGCATCCCTTCTCAGTGTTGGCCCTTCTTGGCAGGGTCGGGACAATGCTCCATTTACGGGGACCCCCATTACCATACGTTTGATGGCCTTCGCTACCTCTTCCGGGGCCGCATGACCTACACTCTGATAAAGACCATAGACGGGCTCCCTGCTGAGGTGGTGCCTCTGGTCGTGGAGGGGCGCAACAAAGTGTATTCGTCCTGGAGCCCGGTCTTCCTGCACGAAATCATCGTGATTGTCTACGGCTTCACAGTCCAGCTCCAGGCTGATCTGCAGCTTGTGGTAAGAGCCAGACCAGGCCAGGAGGGTCAGGGGAGGCAGGCCGGCCCGCGGGAGGCCGGTGAAAACAGGTGAAGCCGGGACTCTGTGTTCCCCAGGAAGTTCCTGGCCAAGGTGCCTGCCTTGTTATCAAAGTCGGAAGCAGTGCTATGCTCGTGTCGTGGGCAGGGGCAGAGGAGGGCAGTGGGACTGAGCAAAAGGCTGGAGAGAGAGGAGAGAACGCATGGTGCAAGGGTGGAGGCGGGCTGAGATAGTACTGGGGCGTCCACTCTGTCCCACTGTGTTGCAAGACTATGGCTGCGAGGGAGCAGACCTCAGGGAGGCCTTTGCTGTGAGGGATGGCAAAGACTGCTAGGGTAGTCCCACAGAATGACGGCACTCAGATACCGAGCTGCGCAGAGGGGCAGAGGAGACGCAGCAGAGGGTCAGGCTGACTCTCCGTGGCTTCTGTCTTCCTTGTCCAGGTCAACAACCAGAAAATGGCCATCCCCTTCACGCCCAACAGCCACCTGCAGGTTACCATGCGGGGCCATCGCCTATATCTGACAACCGACTTCAAGATGATTGTCACCTTTCATGGAGGCAAAAACGCAGGTACCTGAGAGTGGGGATAGGAAGGAGAGGGGATATGCCTAGGACGAGGCCGGGCAAACCCCACCGTCAGCGGGCCAGCCATGGTGAGGAGACCCCTGCATGGGACTGGGACCCCAGGCTCCAGGGGAGGGGCCAGGAGGGCTGGAGAGGTGGTGAGGAGCCTCACTTCTGAACATCCCTTCCTCCTACAGTCATCACGCTGCCCAGTATGTATAAGAAGCTGGTGCTTGGCCTGTGTGGGAACTTCGATGGGAACAAAAGGAATGACTTTATGCTGCCCAATGGCACTGTCACTGACAACCTTGTCAGCTTTAGCCACAGTTGGGAGGTACAGAAGATCACGGGAGGTGATCTCGCCCGCTTCTCAAGGTGAGAGGGCTGGGGCTCTGAGCAGGGAGGCTGGGCCCTGGAGAGGGGAGCATCAGCCGGTAGCTGTCCACGCCCTCTTACCTCATCTCCTCAGCAGAGAAGGACACCTGAGGGCGAGAGCCCGGGACTTGCCTGATCTTCTTATCCTGCCATTGCATCTTGGACCGATTGTGGGGACACCAGGCCTTGCTGACCCCAGGCTGTGTTCGTGCCTTTCCACTCTTCCTCCCCAGGTCTCCCCAAGTTCACGGTCCTCATGGGTCTCACCTGGCGCCCTCTTGTTCTCTGCCCCAGAGCCATTCAAGAGAAGGAAGAGAAGGAAGAGGAGGAGTTAGGCTTCCACGCATCAGAATGCAGCGTGGAGCAGCTGCGGCTCATCAATAGCACCCAGGCGTGTACGGTGCTGGTGGACCCCTATGGACCCTTTGCTGCCTGTCATCAGACTGTGGCCCCGGGGCCTTTCCAGGAGTGAGTCAAGGGCCCAGGCATGGGGACTGGCCTTTCTTTGGGTCCTGCTGCCAGTTCTGGGATCCGAGCTCTGTTTGGCTCACTTCTTTCTCTCTGTGGCTTCAGTTCCTGTGACACCCCTCCCCACACACTCACACTCACACACGTACACACGCACACACTGCCTGACGTCTTCCTGCTGGGGCTTCCAGGTCCTCTTCTGCAGGGCCGGGTCTCCTCGCCTCCCCGTCTCTGACAGCCCCTCACCTGTCCTGTTGCCCCCAGGCACTGTATGTTTGATCTGTGTGCCGCCCGGAACCCCAAAGAGCAGGAGGAACTGCGCTGCCAGGTCCTCAGCGGGTACGCCATCATCTGCCAGGAGGCGGGCGCCACCCTGGCCAGTTGGCGGGACCACACCCACTGTGGTGAGGCACTGACCTTCCCCAGCAGCTGGTCCCCCACCCTCTTGGCCATTCCTGCCATCTGATGCGCTCTGAGCTCCCACCCTTGCCCCCCGTGGGCTTCCCCTACCCCCCCCCCCACTCACCCTGTCTGTGTCCTCCCAAGCCACCCTCCTTCTCTGCCCCACCCAGGAAGGCACACCCTCCACCCCCCACCCCCCATCAGTCCATCCTGCTCCTCCTAGCCAGTGCCCAGCTTTGCTCCTCCACTCCCTTAGCACACCTTAATGTCAGACAGAAAGACACCCACAGCCGGCCCACTCTTCTGGCCTTGGCTTCTATCAAGCTCTGTGTTCTGGTGGCTGACCTTGTGCCCCCATCCGGCTGCCAGCCCCACATTCCCCGAACCTGTCGGGTAGGCCCCAGCCCGGCCACCATGCTCACTATGACTTTCCCGTCAGCCTTGGCATGTCCGGCCAACACCGTCTATCAGAGCTGTATGACGCCATGCCCAGCCTCCTGTGCCAACCTGGCAGCCCCCAGGGACTGTGAGGGGCCCTGCGTGGAAGGCTGTGCCAGCCTCCCTGGCTATGTCTATAGCGGTGCCTGGAGCCTTCCCCTGGCCCACTGCGGCTGCACCAACAACGGCGTCTACTACCAGGTGGGCGCTGGGAGGGGAGGCCTGATGGGGGCAGGAGAGCTGGGCAAGGGAGGAAAAGCCAGATGGCCTCCTCCCGGCCTTTCTCCCCCTCTAGCGTGGTGACAGCTTTGTGACTGAGGACTGCTCCCAGCGCTGCACCTGTGCCAGCTCTGGTGTGCTGCTGTGTGAGCCACTGAGCTGCCGTGCTGGGGAGATATGCACCCTGGGGAACCTCACTCGAGGCTGCTTCCGAGGTGAGCCCAGACCTCCCCATTGCTTCAAGCTGCCGCCCCCGGTCTGAGTGGGGTTGGGGGTGCTGCACAGAGGATCGTCCCTCCTGGTCCTGTGCTCGAGACCCTCCCCCTTGCTGTCAGGAAGTTTACCACTCAATCCAGCTCTTGCTTCCTTTTTTGGGAAGCGCAGAGGGAGGAAAGAGCTGCTATCTGCTAGGCTCAGTGCTGGTGCCTTTTCCTGGCATTAGCTTTCTATGACCTCCCCTCTGTCTGGCTGCGGGTATCCTCCTAGAACCCTCTATAACTCCCTTCATCCTCACAGAGAGCCCGTGTCTACAGAACCCCTGTCAGAATGATGGGCGGTGCCAGGAGCAGGGAACCCACTTCACCTGTGAGTGTGAGCTTGGTTATGGGGGACACCTCTGTACAGAGTCTCGGAATGTGCCACCTCCCCGAAAACCAGGTAAGAACTTCACCCCAGGCCCTGTGTCCTCACAGCCCCTTCCCTACCACCAGCTGCTGGAGCATTACTCCATATATAGAACATTAATGTATAATAGATATCTATTATAGGTCTATAACATTTTAGTATATATGCTGCCGAAGCAAGCACTATAGGTCTATAACAGATAGATAGTATATTATTAATATAATGTAGATTATATAAAACATAATAGTATAACATGATCCCTAGAAATCAGCAGAATGAGGGCTCTCAAAGAATCTGAGTCCCTGTACCCATCCCCTACTGATGTACAGTAGCCCCTGCTAATCTGTGCAGAGTCCTTGCCAAGACCCCATCCAATCACAGACCATACTGAACCCCATGCTTTTTCCTACATGTACATACTAATGATGATGTTTTATTCACAAGTTAGGCACAATGAGAGATTAACAGCAATGACAAAATAGAACAATTATAACCATAGACTGTAACCAAAGTCACTCTATTGTGGTCTTTCTCCCAAACTATCCAATTGTATTGCACTCTCCCTTCTTCTTGTGATGATGGTGAGGTGAGGGAATGAATTGGGGTGAATGATCGAGGCCCTGTGCTGCTGCATTAGGCTACTGTTGACCTTGTGAGGCTGTGTCAGGAGGAGGACCATCTGCTTCTGCACCATGGGTTATGGTGGGTGGCTGAGCCTGTGGAAAGCCAAGCTCTCGGTGAGGGAGGACTGCTGTACTCTGGGATCCTCTCTCTGAAGCCCAGCTCTCTTCTCTAGTTTTTTTTTTTTTTCTCTCTTCTCTAGTCTTGCTTCACCCCACTCTCATTTCCCCATTTTGTGTCCCACCAAAACCTTTCCCAGTAACTTTTATTTTCTCTCCTCTTCCAAAACTAGACTTCTCTTGAGCCTCAGGGCCAGTGGTTTTCACCAGCTTTATCTCCCCTCAGAGTGGGCCAGGGTGGGGTGGGGGTGGCTTTTTCAATCTGTTCCTTTCAGGACTTCCCCCTCCTCCACCCTCCACCCCCCCCCACCCCCACTGCCACCCCCTATCCAGAGATTTAGATTCAGTAAGTCTGGAGTGGGCCCAGACATCTGCATTTTTAACAAGCTCCTGAGTGACTGATGGAAATGATCCCAGGGCTGCTCTTTGAGAAGCACTGGCCAAGATGGTACCCTGGACTTGAGGGGACCAGCTCGCTGAACATCCTCCTTAACAAGGCTGATGAGAGTTGTGTGTCCAGAGACACAATAGGATCCTAGGGGTATGGTGCTGAGGCCTTGGAGCAACAGCCTTCTGGAGGAAGACCTAGTCCCACCCAGAAAATTAGGAGCTGCTGTCCTTTCTGGGTGGCCACTTAGGATCCAAAGGGGGCGTCTCCTCCCCCATGTCTTCTATCCCATGTCCCTATGTTCTGTCCCCTGCACCCCAGAAGCATCCAACTTTGCGGCCATCCTGTTGGGGATGCTTGTACCAGTGCTGGTCTTAGTGCCTGCCGTGACCAGGGCATGTGTTTCCAGGAAGAAGAGGTGAGTTCTGGGAAAGGGGATGAGCAGGGGTGGGTGAGGATGAGTCAGCAGGGGAGCGGGCACCAACCCTTCTCTGTTCCCCACAACCCCCAGGGAGAAAACGCAGAGCTAGAGCAGAGGCAGACTGGCAGACACTGGTGAGAACCATCCCCACCCCAGAACTCCAGCAGCTGGAAGCTGAGTCTGCCTCTGATACAGGTTTGCTCGCTTTCTCCTCAGATTTTGTTCTAGAACATACCCTTCAAGCCCCTCAAGTTTTGAATTGTCCTCAAAAAATGAGAGAAAATAAAATGTATTTTTTTTAATGTTATTCATTTGAGAGAGAGAGAGAGAGAAACAGTGAGAAAGAGAGAACTTGAGCAGGGGTGGGGGGCAGCAGGGGAGGAAGGCAGAGGGAGAAGTGGACCCACCCCCTGATGCTGGATCCTGGGACTCCAGGATCATGACCTGAGCTGAAGGCAGACCCTTAACTGAGCCACCCAGGAGCCCCTAAAATGTATTTTTGAAATGTGAATTTCCATGATTGTAGTAGAGGAAGGGTCTTGGGGGATGAGATAGGAGCGAGGGGCACAAGTGTGTGGGAGGTCGGAGAGGACTACAGCTAGGTGCCTGCAAAAGTGTCCTGGGTGGAGGGGGACCGGAGGGGGACGGAGGTTGGGCTGTTCTTGGCCTGTTCTTTGGACAAAGCTGCTTGGGGGTGAGGCTTCCAGCCCTCCAGCCTCTGGAAACAGGAGAAAAAGCTGCACTGTCCCTCTTCACAGGAATCCAGGGCTAGTGGAAGGTGATCCTGGACCCTGACATTTATTTCTTTTCTTTTTAAAAGATTTAATTTATTCATGGCACAGAGAGTCAGAGACATAAAGGGAGAAACAGGCTTCCTGTGGGGAGCCCAATGCAGGACTTGATCCCAGGACTCCGGTATCATGACCTGAGCCGAAGGCAGACGCTCAACGGCTGAGCCACCTAGACATCTCTAACGATGAGATCTAATCACTGGGTGCAGGCTAAGGATGGGTAATGTAGCTTTTTAGGAAGGGCAAGACTGCCTGTGACCCTCAGGAGGCCCCCACCTTCTGCACACATACCTTTCTCCAAAGGGTCTAGGGGTTACTATAGCAACTGGTGGGATCCAGGGTGCCCAGGAGTTTGTGCCCCATCCTAGCAGGGCTGGCCAGCTCACCTCAGCCTGAGGCCAAAGGGCAAACATTCTGACCCCTCTCCCAGGGTCCCACACCGCCCATCAGGCAGGTCCTAGCTTGTGGGTGGGGGTGATCAGGTTTGAAGATCCCAAGGGATGGGGGATGCCAAAGCAGGCAAGACACTGGGTTCTGTGCTTATTCTCTGAGATGACTTTGCAGCTGCCTGTTTAAGGAACAGAGGTCCCACCTGGGTGGGGGAGGGCCCTGGGTAGGGAGAGATGGCCCCTGACTATGCTCTAGAGCTGGGCACGGCTAGAGGGCCCCATGAGCTGGCCATGCTTTAGCCTGGGCATTGTGGGCCTCCTTGCTACACACCTACCCCCACTTGAGCTCCCTTCACTTCATCTTTGACCTTTTGTCTCTGTTACTCATCTGTACCCTGTCCCCTTGACCTCTGCTCCCCTCAAGACCTAAGGTCACCTTATCTAGCTCAGATGTCTGGTTGGCAGGGGAAAGGGGTGGCTGGGGGTGGCATCCTCCAGATAGGCCTCCTGCTCCTGGACCCAGACCCCCTCCATCTTCGGCAGGACAGAGTCCCTCCCGTACCCTCAAGTGTACAAAACGTGGGTGATGGGTCCAGGGAGGGGATAGAGGTTCCAAGGTACTAGGGACTCCAGAAGAGGCTGGTACTGGTAGGAAACCGCAGACAGGATCACCACCCAAGGCTCCCTGGGCTGGGAAGGGTAGAAGCTGTGATTTGAGGTCCTGCAGACCCCAACACAACAGGGGACAGCTGAGGCAGAAACAGCAAGGCTACCCCCGCTAAAGATCGCTGACCCCTGCAGGTGACCCTGGTGTGGGCAGACCAGGAGGGAAGGAACAGAAGACGGGAACAAAGACTCAAAGGGGCTTGACCCCATTGCTGTCTTCCTGTTTGGGAGCAGACACTCAGGTAGTTTCCCTTCCCCTTCCCAAGAGGCTGGGAGAACCTGCCTGGGCAGCACCTTGAAAGGGAGAATTGTCTTCCCGACAGGACTCGGCCCAGCCCAGTGTGTGTGTGTACCCGTGGGGGGTCCACATCCTTCACTCCAGCTTTCTGCCCCTCCCCCACAGCCCATGCAGACTCTTCCCATTGCCTCCAAAACCAACCCTAGCTGTCAACATCTGGCCTACATCTGGCCCCTTCATCTGAGGGAACCCCTCCACCCCAGCCGATGCCCCCTCTGATGCCCCCTTCTTCCATGTCAAGGGGCTGCAGGGCGGGGCTATAAGCTCAAAGCTTCCCTAGTCTCCCATGGCCCCCTACCAGGGCTGGGGAACCAGGACAGGGGAGGGAGAGAGAGCCCCACCCCGGAGGTGCCCCGGGCTCTTGGCAGAGCCATCTGGAGCCGTTAGAAGCAGCTGCCAATGACTCATCTCCCACTGCCCCCACCCCACCCCCTCAAACACACCCTGGGGCCGGGAAGCAAGCCTGCAGCCCCCCACAGCCCTGTCTCCAGACCTCCAACCACTCCCCCATACCCAGGTCCTGCTCTCGGCAGAAACCTAGTCGGTCCCCCACTCCCAAATACCCCCAGGACTGCAAAGCTTCCCATTTTCTTTTATTTATACAAAAAAAAAAAAATGTTTTAAATATAATTTAAGAACCCCTCCAAGCACCGGTGTCTGTCTCTAGTTTCTACCACCACCTCCCCCCCCCAACTCCCCCTCATGGACACAGCGCGAGGGTACTTGGGGGCAGGAATGTGTCTGGGAGCTGTGGTGTGAGCAAGGCACTGTTCTGGAAACAGACACGATGAGTTCCTGTTTCACCCTGGGCAAAGGAGACAATAATGAAACAGGCCCCCCCAACACAGAAAGTTATGACAAAGACAGCAGAAAAACAAACAACAAAAAACAACAAAAAAGGAGTTGGGGCAGGAAAAATAAGACAGAAACAAAAAATAAAACAAAAACCTTCAATATGAAGGCAGCAGATGGGGGAGGGGGCATTTACAAGGGGAAACTGAGTTCGGGAAGACAGCAGCAAGGTTGGGACATCCAGGTCCAATGATTTGGTTCCTGGACCACGACGCCCCTTCCCGCCTCCCGCCACAGCGCGACGCGCTCCGCTCCCGAGCTCACAGGCTGGTCACCCTCTTCTCTTTGGTCTGCAGGGCAGTGCATTGGCCCTTCGTGGTGAGGGGGGCACGTGAGGCCCTAGCTGGGGATCAGAGGGAGGCTGCGGGAATCGTGCCTACCATCGGGGAAGCTGGCAGATTACAGGCGCTTCCTCTCTGGTCACACCCAGTCTCGAGAGACCAGCTTCCCGCCTGGGGGGCATGTGATTCCTACGCTCCTATGGCAGAATCCCCAAATCCTGCCTCTCAAAATTGCCAGCTCCCCACCCCCACGGGTTCAAAGTGCAATCCAACGGGGCCCAGGTATAGAGGCCCCTTGGGTCCCCATCCGACTCTGCCCCAGGAAGAAGGGGAGCTGTGTCCCCAAGCTGCAAGTGCCCGCCGCTCAGGAGCAGTGGGGCCAGGCAAGCAGGTGCAGGTCAGTACTGGGGGGCTGGTGCTCCCGACCCGCCTGGGGCTCCAGGCTTGGCCTGGGACTTCATGTGCTGGACGCTGGCCAGGATTTTCTTCTGGTGTCCCGCCAGAGTGACTCCAATTCGGAGCAGGTCCCTGGGGAAAAAGGGAGAGCTAGGTGAGGCCACAGGGCTCCCGGGGAGGCTCTTAGCTCCAGACACCACGCCCCGCCTCAGGACCGTCAGCCAATCAGAGGGCCAGCAGGGGAGGGTCACACGTCATTAGTTGCCAACAGGGGCGGGCAGTTTCCAGAGGCTTTAGGAGCAGGAGGCGGACAGTCCTTCTGCGCAGCCGCAGTGGAGGGTGGGGCTAGGTATCCGAGACTGGCTGGCCAGAGGTGGGAGGTCGGGGGGCTGACGCTTGGGGCTCCAGCAAGGATTAGGGAAAGGCAGAGAAATCAGTGAGGAGGAACGAATGAGAGAAAAGCGCACAAAATGAGGTTGGGGGAAGGGGCTGCACGGATTGCTCTAGAGGAGAAAGAAGTCAGAAGGAAAAGGCCTGAGAGAGGAAGAGCGGGTGGGGAGGAAGGGGCGGGTGGAGGGAAAACGAGCAGCAGCGGAGCAGCGGAGCAGCCGCCACCCGCCACCCCCCACCCCCATCCTGAGGCCTGGAGCCTGAGATAAGGGAAAAAGGCAACGGTGGGAAATGGAGAGTAAGGACCAGTGTCAGGGCGTTGCTGGAACAAGGGAGGGAGCAGGGGGCCCATGACCTACCCAGTGTGTGTGTGTGTGGGGAGGGGGGGAGGACAGAGGGGCACGCCCCTCTGGTTCCAGATTTCTGGTTCCAGATTTCTCTTCCTTCCATGTGTTATTCAAACCTGGGCTGAGAAGACAGCCTGGGCGGGACATGGGAAGGCAGAAAGGGAGAAAACCAGAAAGGCCAAAACACAGTGTTTGGGAGGCATTGGAACCATAAAACCATTTAACATTAAAGTTGGAAATGATCTCTGAAACCTAATCCAACCTTCTCCTTTTATGGGTGGGAAAACAGCCAGAGCTGACACTTTGTTAATGTGAGAGCAGAGTCTGGAATGTAGATAGATGCACAAAGATAGATACCCATGGCAGGACAGGAGCAGGATGGCCCAGGGGTGAGGTAGGCACTGCTGGCCCAGAAGATCCCCTGGGCTCTCAGCCCCCAGGGGCTGTTACTTTAGGGGTGCTCTCAATAACAGAATTGGCACCAGGAGGTGCCCTCAAAGGTTCCTGCTAAACTCGCCAGCCTGATTCTGGTCCCCAGGTACCCCTTAGACTGCTTGGCTTTCAACCACCATGACTTACTCAGCAGAGATCTGGCTGACCAGTTCGAAGGAGCCAAAGCCAGCAGCTGCAAAACTTTCTTCGTATCGTCCCATCTTGATGGCTCGAAGCCACTCACCCACGGAGCCAAAAGCTGAGTAGTGAGGCTGCCGCTGATCCAGGAGTGGGTGTGAGGCGCTGTAAGGCAAGGATGGAGAAGGGTGCAGTGAGTTCCCAGGCTACATCAAGGTGGGGACTTTGCACCCAGACTTGGAGCAGTGGACAGGGACAACCAACAAGCCCACATAACGCCAGAGGGCTGGATACCTCTGAAGGGGAAGGAGGGGTTCTCGAGTGATGGCAGAGTGCAGGAAGGAGGCCCACCCTCCGGGGTCCTCACCCGCCATTCTCCCTGGCCACAATTTTGAGACTGGCCGGGTTCCGGATCATCTTGTCAAGGGCGCTGACCACCTGGGGGAAGCGGGGCCGTGCATTCCGGTCCTTCTGCCAACAGTCCAGCATGAGCTGGTGCAGGGAAGTGGGGCAGTCTGGGGGCGGGGGCAGCCGGTAGTCCTGTTCAATGGCATTGATCACCTAGAATGACAGGTAGAAGCACTGGGTGAGGATCTCCCAGGGAGAACAAGGATGCCAAAGGACCCCCAGAAGGTGGTGACTTAGCAGATTGGGAGAAGTGCCATAGACCAGAGAATGGCAGATCCAGGGTCCTCCTGGCTGGGGTCAAAGCTGGCTGGGGGCTTGATGCCCCAGTGGCTCTTGGGCCATGATCTAGATTAGTAACTTCCCAACCCTGCCCTCCTCCTCCGTGTCCTGCTGTGACCAGATATGCTGTATGAAAGTCTTGGATACAGAAACAACTCTATTTTGTGCCTCAAGGACCCAACAGTGATGAGCTCTCTGGGGACCCCACTCCCTACCCCATATCCCCAGTGAGAGAACGTTCAGGAAAGCTTGGTGGGGCCATGGGACACTTACATCCTGATTGCTCATGTCCCAGTATGGCCGTTCTCCAAAGGACATGACCTCCCACATCACAATTCCGTAGCTCCACGCATCACTAGCAGATGTGAACTTCCGGAAGGCAATGGCCTCGGGGGCTGTCCATCGGATGGGAATCTTTCCACCCTAAAGATGGAAGAGGAAAAGGTGAGCTGAGGAACTTATTGGACCCAGGCATTCTACCCCCTGCCTTTGCCTTTTCCCCAGGTCTCCCTTCTCTCTGGAACTCAGACATGCAGCTCTTCAACTCTCTTCTTTTCCTGGACACTGGAAGTTGGGTTCCCTACCTAAGCTGACTGTCCTCTCCCTGGTCTGTGCCTATATCCTGTCCCTGAACTGGAACTACCAATCCCTCCGCCTCCCACCTTTCCAACCTTCCCTCCCCACCTGCGTCTAAGAACCCAGTTCATACTTGGGTCCCCTAGCCTCACCAGAGAGCTTGTATAGGTGGGATCAGAAGAGTTCTCCTCCAGGAACCGGGAAAGCCCAAAGTCAGACACCTTGCAGACAAGATTGCTGTTGACCAGGATGTTGCGGGCAGCCAGGTCTCGATGGACATAGCTCATTTCAGCAAGGTACCGCATGCCAGAGGCGATGCCCCGAAGCATGCCCACCAGCTGGATGACAGTGAACTGCCCATCATTGAGCTGGAGATCAGACAGGGGAGAGGGCAGTTAGGGCAGCTCACCTGCCATTACCCTGGATTTCCACCCCCTAAACCGTATCTGCCACTTGAAGACCCATCTCACACTCACCTGCAGGGCAGGCCTGCTGACTTCCCAGGTAAGTCCCCTGCTTTTCTCTTACCCTGAGCTCTCAGCTCTCACTGCACTAACCTGACACGACACTTAAGATTATAAGGAGGGGGGCAGCCCGGGTGGCTCAGTGGTTTAGTGCCACCTTTGGCCCGGGGCCTGATCCTGGAGACCCAGCATCAGGTCCTGCATTAGGCTCCCTGCATGGAGCTTGCTTCTCCCTCTGCCTGTGTCTCTGCTTCTCTCTCTCTCTCTCTGTCTCTCATGAATAAATAATAAATAAGTAAAATCTTAAAAAAAAAAAAAAGATTATAAGAAGGGGCTCCTGGGTGGCTCATCGGTTAAGCATGCTTCTTGATTTCGGCTCAGGTCATGATCTCAGGGTTGTGAGATCAAGCCCCTCATCCACACTCATCAGAGAGTCTGCCTAACGATTCTCTCTCCCTCTGCCTCTGCCCCTCCCCTCCACCTGGTCTTGCTCACACTTGCTCATGCTTTCTCTCTCTCCAAAGTAAATAAATAAATCTTAAAAAAGATTGTAAGGAGATTGCTTTAACATTTTCTTCTATTTAGTCTAGTACAGAGCTCTACGTCCAAGGCATACTCAACAAATGCTTTTGATCTAAGTTTGGAGTGTGCTCTGGGCAGTCTACAGGTGTAGATGCATTTGAACTGAACCAGAGCATTCTTGCACAGCCCTTTTAGACCAGCTGTATGTAGCTTGCGAGACACTGAGACAGCACCAAACCAAGACAGAAAGTTTGACCTTGACCTTTACAGAGTCTATTCTCACCAGATAAGCCAGCCAGCCAGTCACAGTGAAAGAATCCCATCTTCTTGGGGATCCCTGGGTGGCTCAGTGGTTTAGTACCTGCCTTCAGCCCAGGGCATAATCCTGGAGTCCCAGGATCAAGTCCCATATCGGGCTCCCTGCATGGAGCCTGCTTCTCCTTCTGCCTGTGTCTCTGCCTCTCTCTCTCTGTGTCTCTCATGAATAAATAAATAAAATCTTAAAAAAAAAAAAAAAAAAAAAAGAATCCCATCTTCTGGGTTCAGCAAGCATGCAGGGATCCTTGGCAGCCATAGTGCCAGGGTCAGAGTCCAAAACCTGAATTCTGAACCTGTCCTCCAAGCCTGCACTTTCTCCAGGCCTGGGATCTCACCTTGTGGAAACACCGCTGGCCAGATGCTCAGGCCAGATGCTCAGGCCAGACCCCGGAGTCTCTGTGATTCCTCTCTCCCTCACCTGCCACTTACAATCCATCAGGAGGTTTCTGTTGGACCTGCCTCCAAAACATGTCCCAAATCCAGCTACTTCTCCTCACCCAGCTGCAACCCTTACACCTCAAAGGACTGTAGGTGTAGGTCTCCTCACTGGCTCCTGGCTCTTGCTCCCTACCACCACCAAAAGGAGCTCCTAAAACCACCTCCCTCCAGCTGAAATCCCTCCAAAGCCTTCCCCTTGAACTTCTAATCAAATCCAAATTCCTTACTAAGGTCACGAGATTCATGTGGTCTGACCACCATGTACATGGAGATATACCTCTGCTCCTCTGCTTGGGTTAATTTCACTGGCCTTTCTGCCATTTTTAAAAAAGATTTATTTATTTATTTGCAGAGAGAACAAGTATGTGTATGAGCAGGGGGAAGGGTAGAGGGAGGACAAGCAGACTCCCCACTGCTCAGGGAGCCTGACTTGGAGCCTAATCCCAGGACCCCAAGATCATGATCTGAGCTAAAGTCAGATGTTTAACTGACTGAGCCACCTAGGCCTTTCTGCTTCTTGAATATGTCGGGTTCCTGCCCACTCTGGTTCCCCTAGTGTGCTTCTCCCTCCCATCCGCTCATGGTTGGCTCTTTCCCATCTACCCAAATATTATTTCTTTTTTTTTAAAGATTTTATTTATTTACTCATGAGAGACACACACAGAAAGAGAGGCAGAGACACAGGCAGAGGGAGAAGCAAGCTCCATGCAGGGAGCCTGATAGTGGGACTCGATCCTGGGTCTCCAGGATCATGCCCTGGGCTGAAGGCAGATGCTAAACCACTGAGCCACCTGGCTGCCCCCCAAATATCATTTCTTCTAAAATAGATCCCTTTCCCCTCCTGAGAACTGGACCTTTGTCTGATACCAATGGAACAGACTCTTATGTTGACAGTGGAAGGTCAGGCTGTTATCACAATACTCAGGGCCTGCCTTGGCAGCTCTCCTGGTAACAGCCAGGTAGCCTATCTCTGGTTGGGGTGTCATGCAGGATACACAGCATCCCTGATGTAGGCTGGCCATGGATATTTATTTTTGGACTTATTAGAACATTAGATATATCTTCCCTTAAAGGAACTAGAGAAACAAGCTAAATGACCCCCCCCCCCCACAAGAGGCTGATAAATCCAGAAGGTGAGACATTCAAGGGGATGAGGTCCAGCTTTTCAGCATGTCAGTATCACAATAAGGGACTGCCCTGGATTTGGAAGAGGCTAAAAAAAAAAAAAAAAAAAAAAAAAAAAATAGCCACCAGGTGCAATGTTTGATCGTGAACTGGATCCCAGTTTGGAGAAACCAGGAGAAGAGCTATGTGGGGGGACAGCTAGGGAAATGGGAATGTTAACTGGGTATTGGATGATCCCAAGGAAGCATCATAATTCTGTTAAATGTAATGCTATTTTGCTCTGTAGGAAGATGTTTTTGCTTTTTTAAAAAAGATGTAAAGTTAAAAAATAAAACAGTATTGAGTAAAACCTATTAAAGTGACAAAAATAAAATAAGCTCTTCCCCATCATCTCTAGTCACTTCTCCAAAATATGTTTTTTATTGTTTTTTTTTTTTCTTAAAGATTTTATTTATTTATTCATGACAGAGAGAGAGAGAGAGAGAGGCAGAGACACAGGCAGAGGGAGAAGCAGGCTCCATGCAGGGAGCCCGACGTGGGACTCGATCCCAGGTCTCCAAGATCAGGCCCTGGGTTGAAAGCAGCGCTAAACCGCTGAGCCACCAGGGCTGCCCTGTTTTTTAAAAGCTTGTTTGTCTCCACCACACTGTCAAGTGCAGAGATGTTCATGGCTTTATTCCCAAGACTTAGGACAATGGCTGAGGCACCAGATGGTGCTCAGGAAGTATTTGTCAAGAGGACAAATGACCACCCCTCCAAATCCCGGGTCTGCTGGCCCCACAGACAGGCCTTTTCCACTCAGATTCCACTTCTCAGATCCCTGTAATTCAGCCAGCCCCCAGAACACACTGAGAGACACAGGAAAGGCCAGTCCTGGGAACTCAAGCTGTCCTGGGAACTCCCTCCAGGGAGAACAAAGGGCATTGGGGGTATGATGTGCACCCTACCACCTGTCCTGGTTCTGAGCTCCTTGGCTGTGCTGGGGGAATATGGGAGGACGCGGGAGGCTAGGGGCCGGGGGCTTACCCGCAGGAAGGAGTCCAGAGCGCCATTCTCCATGAACTCGGTGAGGATCATGACAGGCACGCTGTTGGTGACCACGCCCTCCAGGCGGATGATGTTAGGATGCTCGAACTGGCCCATGATGGAGGCCTCACTCAGGAACTCCCGCCGCTGCCGCTCTGTGTAGCCCCCTTTCAGGGTCTTGATAGCCACACAGCTCTCTTTCTTCCCTGGGGCCTTGAGCCGCCCCCGGCACACCTCGCCAAACTCACCTTCAGAAAGGATGCCAAGAGTCAGCCCTGCTTCGCGCCCCCCACCATCCGACTCCCCAGCCCAGACCCTGGGTGTCCACCTTCCCTCTCACCTGCGCCGATCACCTCCTCAATCTTGACATAGGAAACGTCAATCTCTTTCGCAAATTCCCTCACAGCCTCATTGGGGTCTTCATAAGTGAAGGGGTCAATATAGACCTTAGTACCTGAGAAATCATGTGGGCTCCCATTAACTGAGAGGTAGCCTCCCCCTGCACTCAGATGCCCAGATTCCCACCTCTTGCCCCAGTCCCGTTTCCTTCAGGACAGGCCTACCCACCGTGCCCGATGAGGTACTGTCCATGCTTGTCCGAGTACTCAGCTTCTCTCCCGTTGCTCTGCTTCCTGTGGCCGACGGGAAAGAAACGGTAAATGGACTCAACACATCTCGAGTTCCCAGAGGGACAGGATGGGCACAGGAGGAGCGGGGGCGGGGGGGTCAGAAAAGCTTCCAAGGGGAAAGAAGTATTCTGAGGGCACGGAGGGAGGCTTCCCTGGAGCAAGAGGGTAGTTGGTCATCTACATGGGCCTCCCCACGGGCCTCCAGGTGCCCAGAGTCCTTACCTGAGGCAGAGAACAGCAATGACAATGACCACCAGGACCAGCACCACACCCACGACAGCTGTGCCCGCGATCAGGGCCAGCTGCTCCCGCCAGCTCTCGTTCTCTGGGACAGAAAAACCCGCGATCAGAAGCTGACGGCCCCCAGGGACCCTGCAACCAGCTGCAAGGCTTGAGGTATGTTCTCCTGAGACCAAATTGCTTTCCAGCAGCGTGGGCACCTCCGCAAGGAAGTTTCCCAGCCTTGTTACAGCCAAAGCAGGCTTGATTTTGTTCAGTTATAAATAGTGGTGACCACAGAAGGTCCCAGAAGCTAAAAATGAAAAGGTCCATAACCAAAATGTGGAAGTAACTCAGATGTCCGTCAACAGATGAAATGGACAAATGGACAAATAAAACAGGCTATCGCTATACCATGGAATATCTTCCAGCCATAAAAAGCGCTATACACCCCAAACGTGGACGAACCTGGCACATGTTGTGCCCAGTGAAGGAAGAAGCTGCAGTGTAGGACTCCATTTGTATGAAATGCCCAGAAGAGGCAAATCCATAAACACAGAAGGTAAATTTGTGTTTGCCAGGGGTGCGGGTGATTGAGGGAGTATCTTTCCTTGGATGCTGTGATATCCTAAAATTAATTGTGGCAATGGTCACACAACTCTCGACATATGAAAAGCCACTCTAAATGGGTGAATTAATTGTATGGTATGTGAATCGTGCCTCAAACCGTTCAAAGATTTGAAAGTCTCTCAGCCAACAAGCATTATAATGAATCAGTGTCATTCCGGGCTTCCCACATGGAGCCTGCTTCTCCCTCTGCCTGTGTCTCTGCCTCTCTCTCAGTGTGTCTCTTGTGAATAAATAAATAAAATCTTAAAAAAAAAATAGGTGTCATCCTTTGGAGGCTGTGAGAGAGACCTCGTGCTATTTCCAATCTGGGGAGGCAGGGTGGGGCTTAAGGGTCAGGCTTTGGCAGAGAGTCACGCAGCTGGAAAGCCACTGGGCAGGTCTTCCCTCCATGCTGCTGGTTTGGTTTCTGCAGCCTATGCTCCCCTCCGCAGGCCAAAATGCCTCAGGGCTGACGGAGCACGGGAATGTGACTTCAGGGGTCCTTCGAGGGCACAGGCAAGGCCCCCTATGCGATGGAGGGGCAGTACCCTGGCCGACGCCCTGGTCCCGGGGCTCACCGTCCAGCTGGGTCTGGCTGTGGTGCTCCTGGCCAAAGGGCCCGTAGCCGGCTTCAGAGCGTGCCCGCACCTGGACCAGGTAGCTGGCTCCCCGTTTCAGCCCCCGCAGCTCTGCCCGGTTTTCCGACGTCTTCAGGAACCGCACGCTGCTGGGGCCCTCTGTGCCCTGTCCCAGAGGGGGAAGGGTTGGCCGTAAGCCAGGGCTCTCTGGTTTCCATTGCTCTTCCTACCTCTCCCCCTCCCAGACCCTGTGTCCCCGTCTCTGCATCGTGGTTCTGCTATGTGGCAAGTGTTTGGCTTTCGTTATAGCATTTAATCCTCACAGCAATTCTGTGGGGTCGTTATTATTACTACAACTGTTTTACATTGGGGATGTTGGACTCAGGGAGGCCAAGGGGGCTGGCCCAACGTCACACAGCTAGTACTCAGCACAGCTGAAATTCAAACACTTCTCAGATCCCTGTAATTCAGCCAGCCCCCAGAACACATCCCACGGCCCACCCCAAACCCTAGGGGCAAGTCCGGGTCTCACCTTCTCATGATACTTGACCTCATAGTCCAGCACAGCTCCGCTGGGGGCCCGGGGAACAGCCCAGGCCAGGCTCAAGCTGCTGGGCGATGACCGTGTCACCCGGATGTCGGACACTGGGGGTGGTACTGTGAGGGAGACGACCCATTAGGGTATTTGCACACGGCAAGTCTGTCTTTTAACTTTCCCAGCTCTGCCTCTGCTGGCTACACTTGTCTCAGATCTCCAGCTGCTTCAAGGGCTCCCGTGACTCTCTGCCCCGTCCTGAAGTCTGCACCTCTTTTTACTCTTCTGCCTGCCTCTCACCCTGCAAGTCCTGACGCTCCATGCTTCCTAGCGACCCCACTGTCCTGCCCCTGCCTTTTTCCCTTCAGGCCATCTGCATCCCTCCCAGCTGACCACCGGCTCCCCATCTCACCCTCACGGTCAGTGGTGACATTCACAGCCTCAAATGGGACAGGTCCAGTGGCCAGAGAGGACACCCCGTTCAAGGCGGTGACCTCGAAGGTGTAGGTGAAATCTGGACGCAGCCCACGAACTGCCACCCAGGGTTCCACAAGGTCCCGGGGGCCAGGGTCAAAAGTCAGGTCTCCTCCGCAGGGTGTACAGGACCCCCCAGGGCGGCACTCCCGGCAGCGCAGAGCATAGGTGAGATCCTCTCGGCCCCCGGACTCCAGGGGGGCGCTCCACTCCAGGCGCAGGGAGGAGCCATTCAGGCGGGGAACCACACTTCTGGGAGCAGAGGGTGGCGCTGCGGGACACCAGGGAGGCAGAGGCTGACTCAAGCGTCAGGGAAGCACCTCGAGGTACACAGGTATCCTCACTGGCTTCTTATCTTGGCTGGGCATCAGCAGGCCAGGGCCAATAGGAGGAAGGCTGGGGAAGCTGGGGGCTATGGTAGGTATCCACCCGCCACCTCAGGGGTCACTGGTCACTTACTGGTACAGGGTGCTCCCCGGAAATCTGTGCGGGCCCTGAAGTACCCAATGCGGCACTGGCACATGGGTGAGCCGATGGTGTTGGAGTGGCTGTTGGCTGGACACGGCTGACAGGACCCCTCCCCGGACAAGGGCTTGAAGGTGCCTTGGGCACAGGCTGAAAGAGAGACAATGATTACCGAAAACATTCAGCTGCTCTTAAGGGTGCAGGGAGTGCAAAGTGGGGTACAGGGAGGGAAGAACTCAAAAACCTAACATCTAAGAGAAGAAGGAGACTCTCCCTACAAATCAGGGATTTGAAGCTTTGTTGACCTCAACACTACCACCCGGCCACTGCCACACCCTGTGGCTGCCAGGTGAAACCAAGAGGCCTCTGCTCAGAACTATGTTTTTAAATGCACACCACAGGGGTACCTGGGTGGCTCAGTCAGTTGAGCATCTTGACTTCAGCTCAGGTCATGATCTTGGGGTCCTGGTATCGAGCAAGGAGCCTGTTTCTCCTTCTACCCTGCCCCTCCCCCTGCTTGTGCACACATGCTCTCTCTCTCTCTCATATAAATAAATAGAGTATTCAAAAAAGGGATGCCTGGGTGGCCCGGCGGTTAAACATCTGCCTTCGTTGAGTGTCTGCCTTCGGCTCAGGGCACGATTCTGGGTCTGGGGATCGAGTCCCCCATTGGGCTCCCTGCAGAAAGCCTGCTTCTCCCTCTGTGTCTCTGTGTCTTTCATGAATAAATAAATAAAATCTTAAAAAAAAACATTCAAAAGATAAAATAAATGCACACCACAAAACACAGAGGATCACAAAGGAAACCAAGTGAATTGAAATGCAATGACCAGGGGCAGCCTGGGTAGCTCAGCAGTTTAGTGCCGCCTTCAGCTCAGGGCGTGATCCTGGACACCCGGGATCAAGTCCCACGTCGGGTTCCCTGCATGGATCCTGCTTCTCCCTCTGCCTGTCTCTGCCTCTCTCTCTGTGTGTCTCTCATGAATAAATAAATAAAATCTTAAAAAAAAAAAAAAGAAATGCAATGACCCAAAACATGAAGAAAACAAGTTCGTGCCTTAAGAATACAGTGTTTGTTTATTTACAAGATACAGCAGCCCCTGTAATCCTAAAGTCATGATAAGCAAAAAAATGGCATTTGGACATTCTTGCCTAATTTTTAACAGGCTGAGAAAACAGCCATGATTGGAAGGATGTGCAAGTCTCAGTCCTACTGTGAACCGTTGGCCTCTATCACTGTCATTCCACATGCAAGGCCAATTTCAGGTGGAGGCGAGTGACAATTAGGTCATTTTTTTTCTCTACCCAAGTTCCTAGATCCCTTACTTTCTATCTACAAAACCCAGGTTCTGAATGCCTGCTCTAAAGGAACAGCTAAGCGAGAATTCAGTATCAGTAAGTTAGAGGAAACCCATAATGTTGGGCAGCCTGGGTGGCTCAGCGGTTTAGCACTGCTTTCAGCCCAGGGCCTGATCCTGAAAACCCAGGATCGAGTGCCACGTCAGGCTCCTGCATGGAGCCTGCTTCTCCCTCTGCCTCTCTCTCTCTCTTTGTCTCTCATGAATAAATAAATAAAATCTTAAAAAAAAAAAAAAAGAAACCCATAATGAGCAAGAAATAGAGACTATAGATGCCTTTGCCCTCAAAGTCCAACAAGGTCCCCCCATGCTGAGGACACCCTTGCATCCCTCATACAGAAAGATGTGAAACATAATGAGGAGAAAGAGGGTGGAAGAGCTCAGACCTATGCTGGGGCTCTGAAACGGGACCTCTGAGTGCCCTTGAGAATGAACAATGTTCAAAATGGAAATTCGATTGAATCCAAGAGTGAGGGTACAGGACCCTCCCCACACGGATGTGCGGCAAGCTTTACGGAAAGGACACCAGCCCTTACCTCGGCACCTGGTATTCCCCTCTGCGGCCTCGAAGCCAGCAGCACAGCTGCAGCCCGTGACCGGCTGCTCAGCCCACTGGCCATCCTCCCGGCAGTAGAGGCTGGGGCTGGGGCCAGGAGTGGGGACGGCGTCGGCCACACAGCTCCCTGCCACAGGCACCACAAGCTCCCGAGGCACCGTCTCCGGGAAGTATGTGAGGTTCACAGTCAGTTGGGAGCACTTCTTATAGAAGAGGTGCAGGGAGAGCAGGGCCATGCAGGCACCCTGGTCCTGGAAGGCCAGGTAGAAGCCAGCCTTGGTGAGTGGGCCCAGACGCAGTGTCTTGATGTTCACCTTCCCTGTTGCCTCAGCCCCAGGGCGCTTCCGGGTCAGGTGCTCAGCAGCCACGGTGTCCACCTGCCAGGTGAGGAAAGAGACTCATTGCAGCTGTCCTCCACTCCCCAAAGACCTGGCAGGTAGGCTATTCTCGTCTTCCCAGCTCACCCTGTCCCTGATCACCTCAGTTCCTGTTCCAGAGCCATTTTGCTACCTTTCCCAGCATGACCTAACATTACCCATTGACGCTTACTGAGGTCCTATGATGTGTCCAGCCTCCATCCTGTACTCCCTTTCTGTTCACTCATCCTGCAGACATTTATCAACACCTACTCCGAGCCGGGCCCTGGGCTTGGAGCCAAGGAAACCAAAATGAAGGTAATAGGTGTTAAAAGCATGATAAGATCTATGACAGGTGGGACGCCTGGGTGGCTCAGCAGTTAAGCATCTGCCTTTGGCTCAGGGTGTGCTCCTGGAGCCCCGGGATCGAGTCCCACATCGGGCTCCCTGCATGGAGCCTGCTTCTCCCTCTGCCTGTGTCTCTGCCTCTGTGTGTGTGTGTGTGTGTGTGTGTGTGTGTGTGTGTCTCCCATGAATAAATAAATAAAATCTTTGAAAAGGAAAAAAAAAAAGATCTATGACAGGTAAAGTGCCTATGACAGGGCAGGCACCACAGCAGAGGCATCCCAGGGGAGCTGAAGCTTCTGAGACAAGTAGGAATTGGGTAGAAAGAACAGAAAGGAGGCATTTCGGGGTGAGGCATCAGCAGATGCATAGAATGTCTCTTCATGAAAGGCAACGTGTACTCGGAGAATGTGGGACGTGGCAGAGGGTGGCCTCGACAACCTCCCTGGGGTTGGGGGCCAGGGTGGCAGCTCAACCCCACATAGTAGACCACGTTCTTCCCTCCCCGGACTGGAGCCTCCTGCTTCCAGGCCCCAGTGTCCCGGCCCAGGACCCTGGAAGCTCACCTGAGACTACTGACCCAGCCCAGCCCCATGCTGGCCCACAGCTGCACCCCATGCACCCATGTACCTTGATATAGGGGTTCTCCATCCAGGCTGGTGTGAAGGCTGTGGCCGTGTCAGCATCACTCTCGAAGTAGAAGACGGTGAAGGTCTCCTTGCAGGAGCGGCCAGCCCGCGTC
This sequence comes from Canis lupus dingo, assembly GCF_003254725.2. Taxonomy (NCBI): domain Eukaryota; kingdom Metazoa; phylum Chordata; class Mammalia; order Carnivora; family Canidae; genus Canis; species Canis lupus. The sequence continues at coordinate 8,700,739 of NC_064248.1, read as the reverse complement.
AGGGAGAGGCACTCAAGCATGGTGAAGCGGAGTGTGGCGTACACGTGGACAGCTCCACGGCGCGGGACCCAGCCAGTGCGCAGCCAGTGGGCCAGACCTGGTGCCCGTTGCACATCACACACCTCGTAGGTCCGAACGCTGTGCTGCTCCTCATCCAGGCCGCTCAGCTCCTCCCACTGTGGGGAGCAGGGGGTCAGTTTATGGAGGGGAGGTCCGTGGGAGGTTGGCTGTGCTAGACGGAGGGGACCTCTGAGAGCAAAAGGGCTCAGAGAACATCTGTTCCAGCTGATGGCATGCACAGTGGGCCAGCATGGACACTCCTTGTCCCTCCTCCCTCGTCCCTCCAAGTCCCAGCCCCTGGACCCAGCTGTTACCTGCCCATCCACCTGAGGGAACGTGACCCACTTCAGATCGGCAGTTTCCAACTTTGTGTTCAATAGGGTCTCTAAGACAGACAGACAAATGAACAGATGGACAGTCAGCACTGGAGGAGAGACGCTGGGAAGACTAAATCCCTGGGAACTGCCTGAGACAGGTGGGTCCTCTTGGCTCCAAGCTGGTGCAACTGGGGCCAGGTGAGTGGAGAGAGGAACAGGGGAGCAAGCCCTGCCCTCCGCTGCTCCCCCTTCTCAGCTTTTTTTCTGAGTGCCAACCCCACCTCTAACAGCTGGCAGGCACCCAGCTACCCTCTCAGGACTCCGAGATCTAGGCCTCTGAGAACTGCTGGTCCCTGAGAAGAGGAGAAGCTCCAAGCAAGCTCAGGCAGGGTTGAACTAGACCCTGGACCTGGCATGACCTGAGAAGGGCAAAGACCTGTAGGCACAGGGATAACCCTCCTTACAGGGCCAGCCTCGTGGCCAACCCATGGTCCCTTCCCTATATTCAAAAGTAGCTGCCTCCTTCCCCCCAACTCCACCCCTCTTTTCTGGGCCCACACCCCCTTTTTGGACCAAACCCTCCAGGCCTTCAGATCCTGGAGGGTGGTACTGAGCTCATAAGGTCCAGCCCTACTCCCCCACGCCCCTCCCCCCCCCTGCTCCGCCCCCCCAAGAGCTCACTGCTGTCAGAGGAGGAAGTGCTGGAGGCCAGGACGCTTGGGTTCCCGCCCTGGCCCCTGCCTGCAGAGGCCTCACATCTGGATTTAGTTATGAGAAGGAGAAAGGGAGGAGATTTTAGGGGTGTATGGAGGGGTGAACACACCTGGCTCGGCCTGGGTCTCGTGGGAGGGGTGTAGGGGGGAGGGAGGGTGGGGCTCTGGCGGAAAGGGGGGATTAGGAGAAACATCACAGGCCCTGGCAGTGCAGGGTGGAGGGAGGGCAGGGGAATCCCCAGGGAGGCCCATGCCATGTGGGGGACCCCCAGCAGATCCAGCAGCACACCTGGGAGCAGGTCCTCCCCACGTTCCTCCCCCCTCAGGCTCCTGCTCCGTGGGGGCTGCGGGAGAGGAGGGAAGGGAAGGTGGGTGGGTGGGGCAGGCAGCCTCCTCCCAGGGACCAAATGATGTCCACCGGAGGGCAAGGGGTCAGGCAGGACCCCCAGCCAGCCTGAGATGAGGCCTGGGTCCCCCGGACGGGGTGGTGGCAGGAGCCAGCCCAGCACGCTGGGGACAGGATGCCCGGGTTCTGGGAAGGGGTGGCTAGAGGCTGCCGTCTCCACCCTCCATTGTTCCAGCCAGGATAGTGTTTTCCTGTCTCCAATTTACACACTGTCTGTTTCAGGGCTGTCCTCAAGCTCTGAGAGCCTCACTTTCTCTCCTCCTATCTCCGGCTCAGAGAGCCTGGTCTGATCTGTCACTTGTCCTGCCTCTCACCTCTCTCCCCCGCCCTCTGTCCACCTCCCTTTCAGAGTGTCGCTGTCCCTTCTCTGTTTTCTATCTCCCGCCTTCCACCTCCATGGGGGCACGTGGCCCCAGGCAGGTGACTTAACGCCTCGTTAAGCCTCAGTTTCCCCATCTGTAAAATGGGGGCAACAGTCCCTCTCCCACTGCCAAGCTGTTAGGAAGGTGAAGAAAATGTAATGGGCTTAGCACTGGCCTCGGGCTTGGGATGCACTTAAGTGTCAGCATGGAAGCATTTGCCTTTCTCCTTCGCCTTATTTTCCTCTTTTCACCACACTTTGCCCTGGGGAGCTTGGGGGGGGGGGCTCTCCCTACTTTGCCTTCCTTCTTCCCTTCTTTCTCAGAACTGGGCAAGGGTCCCCTCTCCCCGTCTCCAGCCTTTGATCCTCGGCCCAGAGCAGCACAGCCCAGGCTGGGGGAGATGGGTTTCTAACTGCTTTTGATTCCTCCTCCTCAGCAGACCCCCACGACCACCACCCCCCCCAGACCCCTTTGATTCTAGGCAGTGAAGGGGGGAAGGAGGCAGCTCACTGAAAAGGAGATTAGGGCCTTATGAGAAGGTTTACAGGGCTCTTGGCTCCCCCTCCAGGGGGTGAGGGGAGGGAAGAGACTTACAGGGGAAGAAACATTTGGGGTGCGGGGGAGGGTATACAGAAAAATCAGAAATTTAGAGAGATTGGCAGTTAGGCTAAGTTCAGGTGCCATGGGAACTGTGAAGGTCAGTTTCTGCTGGCCTGTAGGGGTGCAGAAAGGGACTCGGGCAGGACTGGTGCCGGGCTGGGGTCTAGACAGCATTTAAAGGGCCAGGGTGCAGCCTGGGGAAACCAGGGAGGGGGGCCTCATTGCAGCAGAGACAGTGGCTCTGGGAGAAATCCCGGCGTTTGGAGAGTGAGTGCAGACGGTGGCCGTCCAGCCAGAGGCAGGAGAACTGCAGGATCAAGGTGTGAACGCTGAGGAATAGGGGGTGGGGGCAGTTTTCTGGCCTAGCACAAAGTTCTGCCTTGTCTGCAGCAGATCCCAAAAACGTTGCCTCATGTTTGGCAAAAGTGGGAAAAGGGACAGAAACTTTGGAAGATACTGGAGTAGGGGAGAAAGGAAAGGCTGCAAAAGGCGTGCGGAATCAGGGTGAAGAGTCTGGGAAGCTGGGGCAGAGGCACGTCCCGGGACGGAGCTCCACTTCTTCTCTTTCCCAAACAAAAGAAACCTCCACTCCCCGCTGGGCCGCCTCCTCCCCGCCCCCCGCCCGGTCCAGCACTATTGGTCCGAAGTGTTCGGGGTTGGGGTACCGGGGTAAGAGCAGAGTGGCCAGCCCCTTCACTCCGAGGCCCAACTTTGGGGGCCCCTGGAGTGCCGGGGTGCCCCCTGGGAAACTCACCTTCCAAAGCCGCGGCGAGCGAAGCCCAGCAAAGCAGAGCCCGGAGCTCCATGGCGCCGGCTCTCTCGGGTTGGATCCGATCCGAGCTTGGGGGGCACTAGCCCCCCCAGGTCTGGACCCCCCCCGAGAGTGCAGACACCAACTCCCCGCGTGGGACTCCCAGTCGGGGCCCTCAACGCGGGCCCATGCGGGCGCTCCCGGCACCGGCGCCCAGGTGTGGCCCCGCGTCCCCGCCGCGCGCGCGGGCGGGCGGGGGGCGTCTTCGCACTGGCTGCTCGCAGCGGACGCAGAGCGGGACGTGCCTGGAGTCTGGGTCCCTCCGGGGCCTCGGGGTCCCGCCCCGGCTGGCTGGGGGTGGGCCGGCCGCTCGCGGTCTCCCCCCCTCCCAGGAGTGGTGCTGCTCGCGCCGCCGGGCCGAGGGCGCTCCGCGCCGGCCAGGAGGATGGGAGCCGAGCGGGGACGGAGCGGGAGGGAGGGAGACTGCGGCGCGGGGCCGGCGGGCCGGGGCTGGGCCGGGTTGGGACTGGGCCGGGCGGCGCCTGGCCGGGGAGGGAGGGGCGCGGGGGGCGGGGGAGCTCCCTCCTCCCGCAGCCGGGGCTCGGCGTGGGGGCCGGGGCGCGCTGATTGGAGCGCGCGCTGCTGAATAATTCATGAGGGAAGCGGAGCGGGGCGCCGAGCGGAGCAGGTCGGGAAGTTGGGAGAAAGTTTGGAGAAGGGGGAGGGGCGGCGGGCGCGGAGCCCGGGGACCGCCCAGACGTGCACCGCGGCCGTGCGCCGTGACGGGGACCGCGCGTGTCGGGGCCGGGGCCCGGGGACCCCCGGGGCAGGTCCGGGCCCAGCACGCGGCAGGCAGCCGAGAAGCACATCCAGCAGCCCTGGGGGCCTCCCGGACGTGCACGCAAATGTACACCGCACGCTCGAAGCCCGCTCCAACCTTCCTGCGGACTTCGGATTCGACTTCTGGATGCGCCCAACGCCACCCTTGACGCAGGGGACCACGTTTGGGGGAAGCTTTTGAGGATGGAGGGTGGCGCATCGGGCCTCCAGGCAGCGACCCTAGCTTAGATGATCCTGGAGCGAACGTCACACAGTCATTCATCAAACACTAGGTATTGAGGACCCACTGTGCGCGCAACCTAGCGCAGGAAAATGTGGGAAGTGGGGCAACTGGTTTGAGATGGGGAGGACTATAGAGAAAAGCGAAACAGGAGTAAATAAAAGGTAGGTGGGACCGAGAGAGTAAAAGGTCTGGATGGCTTCCCAAATCACCGTCTTCACTCTCACTAGGAGATCTCCTGGTCGCCCGCAGCTCTGACCCCTGGGGCTGGGCCGGGGCTGCTGCTGTCTTTCCCGAGGCTGTTTCCTGTCTGGCTCCTGGGGGCCCTCGGGATGTCTGGGAGGGCTCTTCCTCTCATGGCCGCCACCGCCCCCCCACGCTATCCTATCAGTTAGGGAGGGTCCGGGGAAAGCAGTGCTACTCCCACCAGCCCCCTTCTACGTCAGCGCGCCTATGGTGTGGGTAGTGGGATGGATGGGGTCGCTGCGGGATCCCGCCAGTGCAGAGCTGGAAGGAAAGGGATTATATTCAGAAATTTAAAGGAGACAGAGTCGGGAGTTCCTGAGGAGCACAGAGAGGGAAGGAGGAATCCTTGATGCTCCAAGGAGGTTGGGGAAGGTAGTGGGGGGTGGAATGCCAAGCCCTCTAACCCCCCAGAGAGCACAGCCAGGCTTGCAGTGACCTCTTGTCCCAGCGCACTTATCTCCCTGCCACAAGTGGTGCTCCCCACACCCCTGCCTTTCCTCGCTGCCTGTCTGGGTCCTGCTCCGGGGTGGGGGGTCACAGAGGGCAGGAAACAGCCGGCTTGGCTGGAGCCAGGCAGACCAGGCCACACTGGGAATCCCCTCCTCCCTCCCTGATTCAAGCCCTGTCTCCCTTCTCTTATTCAGCTTCTCCTCCAGGTTGTCCATCTCCTCGCTCAGAACAGGAACACACACACACACAGAGGCACACACACTTGTCCTCACTGTGCACTCAGATTCTTTCCTTTAAAAATTATGTCTCTATCTCCCCCTGGGCTCTATGCTCAACCTCCTTTGGCCCTTGATTGCTTGAATTGTCTCATTTGATGGGAGATGCAGTTCATCCTTATGGGGTTGTGGAGGGTGGTGCATGACTGGGATGGTAGAGAGAGACCCCCCAGGTGCACAGAGAAATGAGGCAGGGGGGAATGAGGGCTGATGACACAGTGGTGCAGGGGTGTAACAGCTCACTGCAGATTGGAACCCTGTATCTCTGAGAACAAGGACTCTCAGCTAGAGGGAAGAGGACAACTTTGGTAAGAAAATATCCAGTGGATCCTGTGTAATAGGGTCCTCAGCCCCCACCTCCCAGCGTATAATCCAGTTCCTAAAATCTGATGCGTATGTATACCAATCAACAAAAGAATAAATAAATGGGATGCTTGACTGGCTTAGATTCTTGATCTGGAAGTCATGTGTTCAAGCCCCATGTCGGGTGTGGAGATTACTTAAATAATAAAAAAATAAAAAAGATTTTTAAAAATATTTTATTTATTCATGAGAGACACACAGAGACACAGGCACAGGAAGAAGCAGGCTCCATGCAGGGTGCCCAATGCGGGACTCAATCCTGGGACTCCAGGATCACTCCCTGGGCCGAAGGCAGGTGCCAAACCGCTGAGCAACCCAGGGATCCCCAAACTTAAAAAAAAATTAAAAAGTAAAAGAATGAGGGCCCCTGGGTGGCTCAATCAGTTAAGCATCTGCCTTCGGCTCAGGTCATGACCTCAGGGTTCTGGGATTGAGCCCTGCATCTAGCTCCCTGCTTAGCCTGCTTAGCGGGGAGTCTGCTTGTCCCTCTCCTTTTGCCCCTCCCCCTGTTCTCTCTGTCTGTCTCTGTTTCTCAAATAAATTTTAAAAATCTTTAAAAAAAAGAACCAAAAGAATTAATAAGATAAACCCTTTATTAAGTATCTGCTATGTGCCAAGTGATCACTGTGCTAGTTTGAAGATTTGTAAAGCATGGCTCCTGGTCTCAAAGATCTATATATAATGGAGCAGAAATCCCATTAGTTCCCCTTTTCATGGAGAAGACATCTGAGATTTGCACTCCAATGCTCAGAAGTGTCTATCCTGTGGGTGTGAGGTCATTTCCTCTACCCTCCAACCACCCAGGACCACTTTCCTAGAAAAGCTAATTCAGTATCCACTGTATTACATTACATAGATGAGCAGCCATGCCACTATCTGGATGGATGCTTGTCCCATAGACCCGAACAAATTCTCAGGCCCCCCCTTTCCTCATTATTAGAGCACTTTCACTATCCACCCACCTCGATATTAGGTGATCACCCAGTTCCCTGCCCGTGATCAGTATGCTGCAATCACTGATCCCCATGGCAGCACCTGTGTGGAGCACCACCCCCCTCCAACAGCTGTTTGGGCTTTTAGTTTTGTTTTTTTTTAGATTTTTTATTTTTAAGTAATCTGTACTCCCAATGTGGGGCTTGAATTTACAACCCCAAGATCAAAATCTCATGCTCTACTGACAGAGCCAGCCAGGGGTCCTAGGCTTTCTTTTTGCTATCTACACCCCGACAGTTAATTTGGAGCAGAATTGGAGTTAGGACTTTTCCTATATGTAGTGAACAACAAATCATCCCCTTTCACCATAAATTACAGAAGCTGTCACTCCTCTTCCCATATTCCAGCACCCTTTTGGGCTGGCCTCACCCTGTCACATCTGGAGTTAGGTTTACTGGAAGCCCATTAGGTTTAAGCTTTTGTACCCCTCATCCACCTGGCTCCTCCCACTGCCCTGGTTAATGAGTGCCATCTATTTAAACAGTTGTTAGGTGAATCCCAGCACAGAAATGTTTGAAGTGGCCTGAAATCTGGCTCTTACACAAAAGGAATTTGGTAGAGGTTTCCACACTGTCAAGAATGAGCTGTAAAGCACAGTGAAAACTTTGAGTAATGAAAGAAAAAAATTTCAACCAGCCATACTAGAAGGAAGACAGAAATAGAAAAGTAGGAAATATTACAAAGTCACTATCATATGAAGACGTAGTTCTGAGTACACCCCCAAGAAAAAGGTAGGACATGAATCTATTATACACGGATGTTGAGCAATTATTTACTATACCTATCCTGTTTTTCTAGATTTGACACTATTTATAGTATTTGTCACCCTAATTTTAGCAAACTGGCTGTGGTTTCTACATTTAAATAAACATTAATTTTTTAAAAGATGTTATTTATTTATTCATGAGAGACACAGAGACAGGGAGAGAGGCAGAGACACAGGCAGAGGGAGAAGCAGGCTCCGTGCAGGGAGCCCGACGCGGGACTCGATCCCGGGTCTCCACTATCACGCCCTGGGCTGAAGGCGGCACTAAAGCGCTGAGCCACCCGGGCTGCCCTAAACAGTAATTTTTTTTTCTAAACAGTAATTTTTATAACTAATTTTATGTTCATAATTTTGTTTTTATGGGCAGCCTGGGTGGCTCAGCGCTTTAGCGCCGCCTTCAGCCCAGGGCGTGGTCCTGGAGACCCGGGATCGAGTCCCGCGTCGGGCTCCTTGCGTGGAGCCTGCTTCTCCCTCTGCCTGTGTCTCTGCCTCTCTCCCTGTCTCTGTGTCTCTCATGAATAAATAAATAACATCTTTTTAAAAATTACTTTGTATTTATTTTCTTAGGATGGGCTCCCCAAGGGGTACCCGAGTGGCTCAGTCAGTTAACTGTCTGCCGTCGGCTCAGGTCATGATCCCAGGGTCCTGGGATGGAGCCCCATGTTGGGCTCCCTGCTCAGTGAGGAGTCTGCTTCTCCCTCTGCTCCTTGCCCTACTCGTGCTCTTGCTTTCTCTCTTTCAAATACATAAATAAGGAAAATCTTAAAGAGAAAAGAAAGAGTTCCCCAATCATATAAACTTCAGGGCTCACAAAACCTGAATCCATTCCTTGTCTGACCGCCACAAATCTTCCTGAACTCCTCATATGTGAAGTTGTAATAGACACATATGTCAAAGATCTCATTAATTAATTAGTGATTGTATTTTGATTGTGGCTCTGAGTTTCATGAAAGCAGGTACAACATACGTTGTGCTTGCTGCTAAATCCAGTGCAGGTCTGGCCCATAATTCATACTCAGTAAATGTATATTAACTATTTATTCCTTTAAATACTTTTTTAAAAGATCTTAGTTATTTTGACAGAAAGAGAGAGAGAGAGAGAGAGCGCGCGCGCGTGCACGCACAGGGGGAGGGGAAAGAGAAGCAGACTTCCTGCTCAGCAAGAATCTGATGTGGGGCTCCCAGGACCCTGGGATCATGACTGAACTGAAGGCAGCCACTTAACAACTGAGATGCCCAAGCACCCTTAAATCCTTATTCTTTAATTCACTTGGCAATTCTTTTTTTTTTTTTTTTTTTTAAGTTTTTATTTATGCCTGGTGGCTCAGCAGTTAAGCGTCTGCCTTTTGGCTCAGGGCATGATCCTGGAATCCCAAGATGGGATCGAGTCCCACAACGGGCTCCCTGCATGGAGTGTACTTCTCCCTCTGCCTGTGTCTCTGCCTCTCTCAGTGTGTGTCTCATTCATAAATAAAATTTTAACAAAATAAAAATTAAAAAAATTTTATTTACTTATTTGGGAGTGAGAGAGAATGAGTAGTGGGGAGGGACAGAGGGAGAGAGAAGAGAAGCAGACTCCTCACTGAGCAGGGAGCCTGACACGGGCTCGATTCCAGGACTCTGGGATCATGACCTAAGCCCAAGGCAGATGCATAACCAACTGAGCCACCCAGACACCCAGCGATTCTTTTTAAAAATGATTTATTTATTTTAGAGAGAGAGAGTGGGCGGAAGGACAGGGGGAGAGGGAGAGAGAACCCCAAGCATACTCCCCACTGAGCAAGAGCCACACACAGGGCTCAATCTCATCACCCATGAGATCATGACCTGAGCTGAAATCACAAGTCAGACACTCAACCACCTGAGCCACCCAGGTGCTCCTCCCTTATTGAGGTTTTGCTATGGACCAGGACTGGGGATCCAAAGTCATCCTTGACAGCCCAGGGAAAGAAATAGCCATGAAACTTCAACAGAACACAGGAGGCTGGGGCACCTGGGTGGCTCAGTTGGATGAGCATCTGAGTCTTAATTTTGGCTCAGGTCATGATCTTAGGGTTGTGAGATGAGCCCCATGTCAGGCTCCGTGCTGGGCATGGAGCCTGCTTAAGATTCTCTTTCTCTGCCCCTCCCCTCCCAGTGTGTGCACTCTCTCTCTCTCAAAAAAAAAAAAAAAAAAAAAGGCAGAAGGAATAGCAAATATAAGACTGTGGACATGGTGAGATTGCCCCTGAGCTGCCAGAGTTGAGGACATTAGGGTGTATATTTCAAGGACAGTGACAATGGATGAGCTGGAGAGCTGAGCAAGGACCAGTCTCTGCCATCACAGGACATTTCAGGAATGTAGGTTTGTCTTAATCACCTTGGGAACCACTGAAGGGTTTTAGGCAAAGAAGCAATCCCACTGGATTTGTATAGAAAGATCCTACTTGTGCCAATGGTTTGGGGTGCTTGGGTGGTTCAGTCCGTTAAGCAACTGCCTTTGGTTCAGGTCATGATCCCAGAGTCCTGGGATCCAGCCCTGCATCCCATCAGGCTCCCTGCTCATCGGGGAGTCTGCTCCTCCCTCTTCCTCTGCCTCCCCCTCCCCTTGTGCTCTCTCTCAAATAAAATAAATACAATTGAAAGAAAGAAAGAATAAGGGGACGTCTGGGTGGCTCAGCGGTTAAGTGTCTACCTTCGGCTCAGGGCATGATCCTGGAGTCTTGGGATCAAGTCCCACATCAGGCTCCCTACATGAATCCTGCTTCTCCCTCTGCGTCTCTGCCTCTCTTTGTGTGTCTCTCCTGAATAAATAAATAAAATCTTAAAAAAAAAAAAATCCCAGGACGCCTGGGTGGCTCAGCGGTTAAGCATCTGCCTTTGGCTCAGGGTGTGATCCTGGAGTTTCAGGATCGAGTCCCACATCGGGCTCCCTGCATGGAGCCTGCTTCTCCCTCTGCCTGTGTCTCTGCCTCTCTCTCTCTCTCTCTCTCTCATGGATAAATAAAATCTATTTTAAAAAATTCCATTTGGGGATCCCTGGGTGGCGCAGCGGTTTGGCGCCTGCCTTTGGCCCAGGGCGCGATCCTGGAGACCCGGGATCGAATCCCACATCGGGCTCCCGGTGCATGGAGCCTGCTTCTCCCTCTGCCTGTGTCTCTGCCTCTCTCTCTCTCTCTCTGTGTGACTATCATAAAGAAATAAAAATTAAAAAATAAATAAATAAATAAAAAATTCCATTTGTACAACTTCAGAGAAAAGATTGAAAGGGATCAAGACTGAAGGCAGAGAAATCACATGTAGTTCTCCAAATGACAAGACAGAAGTGTGTGTGGGCACACTAGAGCAGCTAGGTAGGAGTGAGGGAACCAGGGGAGGAAGATACGGGCAGGCTGAATTTGAGACCATGGTGTACCATCCAGACAGCAGGTCCAGCAGACAACCAAAATTGAGCTCCATTGGTCTGGAGCTCAGGGGCAGCTTTTTGGCTGAAGATACAGGTTCAGGAGTTACTAGTATTCGATGGTGATGGAGGCTGCCCAGTGTGAGGGGGGTTGGAGGAGACTATAGATCGGTAAGGCTGAGGAAAGCCTTACACTTCACCTTTTATTTATTTATAAAAGCAAAGATTATCATATTTAATTCATCATAAGAATTCTGTTAGAGAAAAAAAAAAAAGAATTCTGTTAGGGGCGCCTGGGTGGGTCAGATGGTTAAAAGTCTGCCATCAGTTCAGGTCATGATTTCAGGGTCCTGGGATTGAGCAGGGCGTCTCCTTCTCCTTCTCCCTCTGCTCCTCCCCCTGCACATGTGCTCAATCTCTCTTTCTCTCTCATAAATAAAATAAAATTTTTTTAAAAAGCTCTTTTTTTTTTAGATTTATTTATTTATTTGATAGAGAGGGAGAGTACAAGTAGGCAGAGTGACAGGCAGATGGAAAGGGAGAAGCAGGCCCTCCACTGAGCAGGGAGCCCAATGGGGGACTTTCAATCTTTTCTCCAAAGTTGTACAAGTGGGATTTTTAAAAAATATATTTTAATTAATTAATTAATTAATTATTCACAAGAGACACAGAGAGAGGGGGAGAGGCAGAGACACAGGCAGAGGGATCAGGACCTGAGCCAAAGGCAGATGCTTAACTGACTGAGTAACCCAGGCACCCCAATAAAATAAAATAAAATAAAATAAATAAAATAAAATAAAATAAAATAAGATAAAATAAAATAAAATAAAATAAAAATAATAAAATAAAATAAAATAAGAACTTTGTTAGAGAGGCAGGATGCACGTTATTCTGACATCCGCTTTATTTTTAAAGATTGATTTATTTGAGGGATGCCTGGGTGGCTCTGTGGTTGAGCGTCCAGCTTTGGCTCTGTATGTGATCCTGGAGTCCCAGGATGGAGTCCCACATCAGGCTGGAGCTTGCTTCTGCCTCTGCCTGTGTCTCTGCCTCTCTCCCTGTATCTGTCATGAATAAATAAATAAAATCTTTAAAAAATATATTTATTTATTTGAGAGAGAGCGTGGGGAGGGGTAGAGGGAGGGAGAGAATCCTCAAGCTGACTCCCCCTGCTGAGCGATGCAGGGCTCCATCCCAGGACGCTGAGATCAGGACCTGGGTTGAAATCAAGAGTTAGCCACTCAACTGACTGACCCCCCCCACAGGCACCCCCTTGACATCCACTTTAAAGATGAGACAGGCTCGGGTTAAGTGACTTGCTCGGGTTAAGTGACTTGTTCAGTGCACTCAGGATACAGACGGGCCTTCCAGCCCCGCCCCCAAGGACCTGTAGGACATTGCATGTCCTTTTCCTCCTTCATCCCTCACCCAGGCCAGCAGCCAGAAGGCATTTCCCTGCCTTGGCCCCTTTCTCCTGTGTAGTCCCTAGCTTGAAAGGGGGTGATTTCCATTCACTAGAGTTTTGCCCCCCACCCCACCCCCCGCCCCCAATCTTGGCTCTGGTGATAGAAGGGACAGAATTGCAGGGGACTGAAACAGCTAGGACTGGGAGCAAGCTAATAGGAAGGTGGGAAGGAGACCAGCACAGCTCACAGCAGAAGCCAAGGTACCAGAACTGTACAAGTTGGAGAGAAGGGACGTAAAAGAGCTGAAACCCAGCGCTAAACAGGAGAGGTGGAGGAGTGGGAGTAGGGGAGGAGAGGTATCGGGAGGTTCATTGTCCCAGCAGGGGGAAGTCTTTTGTTTCCTCTCTTCCCTTGGCAGCCTGACAGGATATGAGGCCAAGCCCCCCCTCCATGCCAGCATCCCCCCACCCACTGGATGTGGCCCTTCCCTTACCATTGTGTCCTCGACCCGGATGGGGGCAGGGGCATTGGCTCTAGGAGGGAATGTAAGGACTATTCGTGGCTGGGGGTTAGACTACCAGAGTCCAGAAGGGACCAGAAGACCCCGGGCGGCTGGTTCGTGGTTTAGCCGAAAAAGCTTTGTGCCTGGGGAGGAGCAGGAAGGCAGGCCTGGGTGGGGCCAGCACAGAGGGTACAGGTCGGGCCAGGGGGAGGTAGGCTGGGCCCCAGAGGAGATGACGCAGGGCTTCAGGCTTTTCCCAGCCCCCACCATTCCAGCCTGGGGGCCTGAGAGCTCACCTGAACCCGTGTCCCCGCCCCCCCCCCCCACGCCCTCCATTCCCCAAAGTTGACATCAACCCCACCGGGGCAGTTGGCATCTGGCAGAGCGCAGCAAACTCGGATGTCCTGTCTGGGCCCTCCACCTCCACTTTGCTGGAATCCCTCCCTCCGCGGGATCCAGGAGTCTGGCCTCCCACTCTGGTCCTCCAGGAATCCTGGAATCCCCTCCCTCCTGGACCATTTTGCTCCATCAGCTGTTCCTGCAGGAAGGGAGCCCGGCTCAGACTCGCCTCTCTTCCCGAGCCTTTTGTTTGCTGGGTCTGCAGGAAATTGCAGGGGCGGTGGCCCAGGGCTCATCTGCCCCTGGGGCCTGGGGGAGGAGGTCCGGATCCACCAGACTTAATCCTGGGGAGCACGCGGCGGGGGTGGGGAGGGTGGGTCGCCAGGGAATTCCCATTGAGGGCCTGAAATCGGAGTGGGACCCCTGCGGGCTGCATTGGACGTACTCGTTCCCAAGGGGCGGTTCCAGGGTGTTCGGAGGTGCCCAGACCTGGAGGCTGGACCGACACTCTGAGGTCACTTAATAGGCTGACCCCGGAGGCTGCACGAGAGGAGAAAAACCCTCATGTTGAATCCCAGAACCTCGTCCTACACGCCTCGGATGCCGGGGATCCCGCGGCGGAGACGCAGCAAGCAGGTCACACCAAGCACCCCCGAGAATGAACGAATTCCTTTCTCCTTAAAAAATGGTGGGGAGGAGGACCCGCACGTAGCCCCAGAATTCGCGCCATCCCAGGACGCAACCGCAGAGCTAGGCTAGGCGGGGACGCTCTAGCGGGCCGGCGCCCTCTCGTTGGTTGCCCTCTCTCTGAGGCCACCCCGGGCGCAGCCATCTTCCCTTCCCGGCGGGCGGGGCGGGGCCGCTGCAGTCACGTGAGGAGCACCGCCCCCCCCCCCCCCCCCCGCGCCCCTACCCTCCCGCCCTCTCCGAGCCGGGGAATGTAGAAGCCGCTGAGCTCCAGCGGCGAGGAAAAGCAGTTCTTGTTTCGTGGAGCTTAAGTTTCTTCTGGGACTAGGCAGTGAACGAGATAAACAACTGTATGACATAGATGGTGTCAACCCTATGGAGAAAAAAGAATATGGAAGGGGCAGGGGGTGGAGGGTGTGGTTCCGTTGAAATGGGACCGGTGGAGGAGATTTCACTAAGTCAATATTTGCGTCGAGCACACAACGGAAGCTCATGCTTTGTGGGCCACAGCCCGTTACTGGAGGAGGTTGGGGCAAGGAGATGAGGAGGGGTGAGGGTGGGATGCAGATTGGGGCTGGGCGGGGTGGGGGGGGGCGGGAGGAGTAGAGCGGCCCTGTGATGTATAGACAACCCTGGGTCCCCTCGGAGCAAAGGAAACCCTGTCAACAGTTGAACTCAGGCAACCTCAGGCAACAGGCATAAACTGTCTTCTGTAGTTGGGACTGTAGTTGAGGAATCATGAGATAACTGTAGTCATCCTAATTACTGAGGGTTTTTGGCTTTTCCAATGAAAAAATGGGAAGCTGTTGAAGAGTTTTTCTTTCTTAAAGATTTTACTTATTTATTCATGAGAGACATAGAGAGAGAGAGGCAGAGACACAGGCAGAGGGAGAAGCAGGCTCCATGCAGGGACTCGATCCTGGGACTTCAGGATCACGCCCGGGGCTGAAGGCGGTGCTAAACCGCTGAGCCACCAGGGCTGCCCTGTTGGAGAGTTTTGAAAAGAGAAACATCATGAACTGATTCTTGCTTTAATAGCATCATTTTTAACATTTTATTATTTATTTGTATTTTAGAGAGGGAGAGGTGGGGAGGGGCAGAGGGGAAAGGGAGAGAGAGAATCCCAAGTAAGCTCCAAGCCTAGTGTAGCGTACCAACATGGGGCTCAGTCCCACAACCCTGAGATCATGACCTGAGCTGAAATCAAGAGTCTGAGCTTAACCAACTGAGCCACCAAGGTGCCTCAAGACTTTAAGTAATCTGGGAAGCCCTGGTGGCTCGGTGGTTTAGTGCTGCCTTCAGCCCACGTTGTGATCCTGGTGACCCAGGATCGAGTCCCGCGTTGGGCTCCCTGCATGGAGCCTGCTTCTCCCTCTGCCTGTGTCTCTGCCTCTCTCTCTGTGTCTGTCATGAATAAATAAATAAGCTCTTTAAAAAAAAAGATTTTAGGTAATCTCACACTGATGTGGAGCTCAAACTTAACCCTGAGATCAAGAGTCACATGCTGTACTGACTGGCACCAGGCACCCCTTAATAGCATCCTTTTAACTCCTCTATTGAGGGTAGACTTCAGGGACAAAGGCAGAAGCAGGAAACCAGTTAAGGGGCTGTTGCCATAATGCAGGCAAGAGACAGTGGTAGCTTGGACTAGGGTGATAAGATGTGGTTAGACACTGACATATATATATATATATATATAATTTATTCATGAGAGGCACACAGAGAAAGGCAGGGGCATAGGCAGAGGGAAGCAGGCTCTCTGAGGAGAACCCGATGTGGGACTTGATCCCAGGACCCCGGGATCACAACCTGAACCAAAGGCAGACACTTCACCACTGAGCCACCCAGATGCCCAGACACTGCCTATATTTTAAAAGGAGCAAAAAGAATTGCTAATGGGTTGGATGTGGGGTGCAAGAGAGGGTATTTCATGCATAACTCCAAGGTTTTTTTTACCTAAGGAAAGGAAAAGGTAGGAAGACCACCAAAGGAGTAGATTGCAGGAGTAGGT
Source organism: Canis lupus dingo (assembly GCF_003254725.2). Lineage (NCBI taxonomy): Eukaryota > Metazoa > Chordata > Mammalia > Carnivora > Canidae > Canis > Canis lupus. The sequence goes on along the minus strand of NC_064248.1, from coordinate 8,685,050 downwards.
TTAGGTGTTTGATTTTGGACATACTAACTTTGAGCTGCCTGTTTGAAGTCTAAGCAGAGATGTTAATATGTTGTTGGACATACAGTGTGGAGCTCAGATCTGGGCTGGAGATACACCCTTGGGGCACCATCATAGAGATGGTGTTTAAGACTATGAGATTGGGAGAGATCACCAAGGGAGTGGGTGTAAATGGTGAAAAGAAGTGTAAGGACTGGGGCGACCAGATGACTCAGTTGGTTGTCTGCCTTGGGCTCAGGTCATGATCCTGGGATCCTGGGATTGAGCCCTGCATCAGGCTCCCTAATCAGCGGGGTGGGATGTCTGCTTCTTCCCCTTGCTCTGCCCCTCTACCTCTCAAATAAATAAAATCTTAAAAAAAAGAAAAAAGAAGTCTAAGGACTGATCTTCCAGTCTTCTGTGGAGCCTCCAGTCCACAGTGGCATCTTGGCTGTTTCTCCAACATCTAGGGGTGCTTCATAGTTAAGACGAGAGATGTGAAAGCAAAAGAGACTGAGAAGGAGGAAATCCATGAGTGTGGTCTCCTAGAAGACGTGCAGAAAGTGGTGGAGGAAAAAGTAGTAATGCAGGCATTCTTCAAAGATATCACAGGTTTAGTTCCAGACTACCACGATAAAGTGAATATTGCAATAAAACCTGTCAAATGAATTTTTTGGTTCCCACTGCACATAAAAGTCATGTATACACTGTACTATAGTCTATTTTTTATTTTTTATTTTTATTTTTTAAAGATTTTATTTATTCATGAGAGACACACAGAGAGAGGCAGAGACACAGGCAGAGGGAGAAGCAGTCTCCACACAGGGAGCCCGATGTGGGACTCGATCCCAGGACTCCAACATGACGCCCCGGGCTGAAGGCAGGCACCAAACCGCTGAGCCACCCAGAGATCCCCTCTATTTTTTTTTTAAGATTTTATTTATTTATTCATGAGAGACACAGAGAGAGGCAGAGACACAGGTAGAGAGAGAAACAGGCTCCATGCAGGGAGCCCGATGTGGGACTCGATCCCAGGACTCCAGGATCATGTCTGGGCTGAAGGCAGATGCTCAACCGCTGAGCCACTCAGGCATCCCTATAGTCTATTAAGTGTACAACATCATTATGTCTAAAAACCATATACATACCTTTATCAAAAAATACTTTATTGTTTAAAAATGCTAACTGCCTGGGATGCCTGGGTGGTTCAGTCGGTTAAGTATCTGACTTCAGCTCAGGTCATGATTTCGGGATTCTGGGATCTAGACTAGGTCAGTCTCCAGGCTCAGCAGGGAATCTGCTTCTTCTTTGCCCTTGCTCCCCCCCACCCCCGCCTTGTGCATCCTCTCTTCCTCCCCTCAAATAAATAAAATCTTTAAAAAAAATGCTAACCATCTGGACTTTCAGTGAGTTTTAATCACTAATCACAGATCACCATAACAAATATAAAAATGGAAAAGTTTGAAATACTGCGAGAATTATCAATATGTGACAAACACAAAGTGAGCAGATACTGTTGGGAAAAATGGTGCCAATAGACTTGCTCAATGCAGGGCTGCCACAAACCTTCAATGTATTAAAAAAAAAAAAAGCAGTATCTGTGAAATGCAATCAAGTTAAGGGCATTAAAATACATCACATGATGTTGGTTTAGTAAAGTGAGGACTAAGCATCAACCCTTGGATTGACTGAATGGAAGTCACTGGTGACTTGATGAGAAGTTTCATTTTTGCTGAGAGGCAAAAGCCTAAGTGTAGTTACTTAAGAAAGAAATGAGAGGAGGACTGGAAACAGCTAGTATACACAACTAGTATACGAAATTTTGCTATAAAAAAAAAAAAAAGTTTTGCTATAGGGACACCTGGGTGGCTCAGTGGTTAAGTGTCTGCCTTCAGCTCAGGGCATGATCCCGGAGTCCTGGGATCAATTCCTGCATCAGGCTCCCCACCGGCAGCCTGCTTTTCCCTCTGCCTGTGTCTCTGCCTCTCTCTCTGTGTCTCTCATAAATAAATAAATAAAATATTAAAATGAAGTTTTGCTATAAAGAACCACAAAGAGGGCAGCCTGGGTGGCTCAGCGGTTTAGTGCCACCTTCAGCCCAGGGCCTGATCCTGGAGACCGGGGATCGAGTCCCACGTTGAGCTCCCTGCATGGAGCCTGCTTCTCCCTCTGCCTATGTCTCTGCCTCTCTCTCTGTGTGTGTCTCTCATGAATAAATAAATAAAATCTTAAAAAAAAAAAAAAAAAAGAACCACAAAGAGGGGCACCTAGGTGGCTTGGTGGGTTAAGTATCCAACTCTTTACTTCAGCTCAGGTTATGATCTCAGGATTGTGAGATAAAGCCCTGGGTCAGGTTCCACAAGGAGCCTGTGTAAGATTTATTCTCTCTCTTTTCCTCCCTCCCTCCACTGGGTTCCTGATTGCTCACGCTCTCTCTCAAAACAAAGAAATGAAGCAATAATGGGAGGAGTATAGTGTATTCAAAAAATCTTTTATTTTTTCCTCCTTTTTAAGACAAGGAGGGGGAAAAGCATGTTTGTATTCTGATGGTAATGATCCAATGAAAAAGGAAAACCAGATGAAATGCGAAGTATTAGCAGGTTGGCCTTAGCTGGGAGCATGGTCAATTCATCACTAATAAGAAGAGGGCACAACCAACAGTAGGTGGGGGGATAGGAGCTTTTAGTTCCTTCTGATGGTTTCTGTTTTCTCACAGAATTGGGAAGTGAGATGGTGGGCTGAGAGTGAGAAGGAAACACAGAGGGTTGAACAGAGAGGTGAGAATTTCGGTCATCTAGGAGTGCAGGAGAGTGAATGGATTAGAGAAATCTCTGAATGCTGGACAGCATTAGGGCCTACTTGAGGTTCGTAAATTTGAGAGGAGCTCCTGTAGGTGGGTGTTTTCTTCAGCCACATTTAGCTGCTTTGGGCTGGCTAAGGGTAGACCAGGAGTTGCATTTACCGGGGCTGTGGTTCTGTCAGGAGGCTAATAAAGTGAGAGAGGGACAAGGGAGTGCTTTTCACTGACTGTGAACTTTAAGCTGGGTAAGAAGGGAAGTGAGGGCAGCTTGTGTGGCTCAGCGGTTTAGCGCCGCCTTCAGCCCAGAGTCCCATGTTGGGCTCCCTGCACGGAACCTGCTTCTCCCTCTGCCTGTGTTTCTGCCTCTGTCTGTGTCTCTCATGAACAAATAAAATCTTTTTTTATTTATTTATTTATTTTTTTAAATTTATTTATTTATTTATTTATGATAGTCACACAGAGAGAGAGAGAGGCAGAGACACAGGCAGAGGGAGAAGCAGGCTCCATGCACCGGGAGCCCGACGTGGGATTCGATCCCGGGTCTCCAGGATCGCGCCCTGGGCCAAAGGCAGGCGCCAAACCGCTGCGCCACCCAGGGATCCCTAAAATCTTTTTTTAAAAAAGAAATCTATAGAAGGGAAGTGAGTGGGGGACAGTGGAAAGAGGGCAGATCAATGGATTGGGATCCAGTTCGGTGGAGGATTGTTGGGGTCAGGGCAACTTTCCTTGACCAAACTTCAGTGAGGCTTCTCTGAGCCCTCTTTGGACTTGGCCTTAACCTTGGCCCACATCCTTGTTGGGCCTGCCTAGCCCGGTTTAGGGAGAACTTTCCCTACCCTTGATATCTGATCACCCTGGCCTAACTTCAGCAAGAATTCTGTCTGTTTAGTCTTGATGTTTCCTCTTAATAATTTCCCATCACTGACTCTCATTATGCTCATTGGCTATAAATCCCCAGGTTCCTTTGTTGTATTTGGAGTAGAGTCCCATCTCTCCCCCCTATTGGAATAGTCCTGAATAAAGTCTTCCTTACTATTTGAACAAGTGTCAGATTAATTTTTTTTCCCTTGGAAGGCATACCAGAAAAAGGGAACAGAAAGAGGAGCTGCAGTCATTTACTGGCAAGGACAGAGTCTGGGCATAACTATTGGGTACTGCGGAGGATAAGATCTGTGCCGATCTGTTCAAGCGAGTTCAAGCAACTGCTACACCAGGATATTGGATATTGAAATGGTATATAGATATTGACATCATCAAAAACTGTGACAGGATGGTGTGGGAAATATCCATGAGCCAAACTCTGTCGTGGGCAGCACAGATGACCACTGAAAATGCCACAGTTCAACTGCTCAAGAGACTTCTGCTTGGCAAAGCCACATTTGGGCTGCTTTGAGGCCATTTCTCTCCTAGGGGAATGTTGCAGATAATCTGACAGCCAAAGACCAGTGATAGTAAAAGCAGTGTTCATTTCCTAAGGCTCAAGTGACAGTGTAGCCATAAAGGACTATATTACAGTTAGAGCAAATAACTTACCGTATGTTTCAGCATTGTTTTTTCTTTTTTTTAAAGATTTTATTTATTCATCACACACACACACACACACACACACACACACACACACAGAGGCAGAGACACAGGCAGAGGAAGGAGCAGGCTCCATGCAGGGAGCCTGACGTGGGACTCGATCTCGGGGCCCCAGGATCAGGCCCCAGGCTGAAGGCAGTGCTAAACTGCTGAGCCACCAGGCTGCCCCTGTTTTCTTTTTTAAAAATATTTTATTTATTTATTCATGAGAGACACAGAGAGAGAAAGAGAGTCGCAGGGACACAGGCAGAGGGAGAGGCAGGCTCCCTGCGGGATTTGATCCTGGGACCAGGATCACGCCCTGGGCCGAAGGCAGGCGCTAAACCACTAAGCCACCCAGGGATCCCCCAGCGTTGTGTTCAAGCGCCAGTTAGTTCATGGAACCCTCTCATAGCAACCTTTTGCAGGGTTAATCCCCATTAACCATGAGGAAACGTTGCCAGGTGGTGCTAATGTTGGTGGTACCTATAAAGAGTGAGAAGGGGAATCCCATCTCCCGAAGTTCACAAGTCCTGTCATCTCTGCTAGAGGGGACAACGCCACGCAGGGAGGCCCGAAGGCAGCGGGAGGACACTGCGGCCCGACGGTGGCCTGCGCAGTCCGGGCTCGCCGGGATCAGCGGCCGATGGCTCCCTCCGATGGCGGACGCCGAGAGCGCAGCCGGTGCACGGGACCGGGCGTGAGGGGCGGGCCTCCGTGGTGAGAGGGCTGAGGGCTGAGGCCGGTACCCTAGAGACATTCCCGGGTTCGAGAGGCTGGAGGAATAGGATTCCGGAAGGCGCCGAGCGACGTGGCTCCATGTTCCCGGCGACGCACCTGGGCCAGGTGTCACGGCCCCGCCCACCTGCCGTTGCCTTCTGCGGTCGCCGCACGTCCCTTTCAGTGGCGGCTCCTCCCGAGCTCGGGAGCTTGTTGCCACCGGGGTGATGGGCCCCTTAGGAGCCGTGGCCTACACGGTGGGCTCAGGGGCGACCCAGGGGCGCATCCCCGGCGCACGTGGAGCGGGAGCCCGAGCCGCCTCGGCCCGGGGAGCCCAAACTGGGAGGAGCTTCCTGGGCGCGCCCACGGGGCGGGGCTGGGCCCGGGGACCAATGGGGCGCGTGGGCTGGGGGGGGCGGACTCCGGGCCTGGCATCCCGGTAGCTGCAGCTGGCTTTTCCGGCACCCGCGCCCCCTCGGCAGATAGCGGACCCCCTCCGGCTCTCGGGGATCGCCCCCGGGCGGCTGAGTCCTCTGGGTGGGTGAGTGAGCGCCCTGCCGCACCCGGGCTGTGGGGATGCGCCTGGCCGGAGAGAAGCGGATCTCGGCCCCCTCCAACCCGCCCCGGGAGAAAGTGGGCAGGCACCGGTGGGGAGGGGGGAGGACCCACCTTGTGTTGCTGGCCTGTGTCTTTGTTTTAGTAGTCGAGGGGTGTGTTTGGGTTGGTCGAGATTGGAGGGCGTCTCGTGTGAGTGGGAGGAATCTGGTGAGGCTGGGGGGAGAGGGGCTGGTTTGAAATGGACTGAGGGAGAGGATTGATGGAGGGCAGGGCTTTGGAAGATTTGGAAATTTCGCGTTGCCTTGGGTGAGGTGATCGCTTGGGGGAGGTGGGAAGGGGACAGCTCAGGACTCTGGAGGAGGAGGTGAGGAGGGTTTCCTGCCCGGAACTCACTTCCCTTTTTGGGGGATTTGTTTTCCTCTTGCAGGGCTAGTTGAAAAGGAAGAGTATCTTTGCCTCTTCCGAAAGCCATTGCCATCCCTAGTCGCAGGGACATGGGGGGATGGGGTGGTCCCCAGGAGCTGGGAGGGAGACTTGGTACCCAAATGCTAAGAGTGTGGAGTCTGTCATGGTCCAGGGAAGTGGCAAGGACCAGTCTGTCCCTCAGGAACTCTCTGAGTTGCAGCTCTCCCTTTTGGGGAAGTTTTCAGGTGTTTGGTTAGAGATGTTTTGAGAGGCTCCATGGAGATGCTTTCCATTAAGCAAAGTGTCTTCTGCAGGCCTCAAGACCCATTCGTGGCTTCTGCGTGCTCTCTGCCATGGCCAGCGAGAACTCTCCCCTGCTGGCCTACCGGCTCCTGGGAGATGAAGGGGTTGCCTTCTCTGCCAATGGGGGCGGGGGCGCTGGAGGGGCATCGGCCCGGAAGCTCTCCACCTTCCTGGGTGTGGTGGTGCCCACTGTCCTGTCCATGTTCAGTATAGTTGTCTTTTTGAGGATTGGTGAGTGGGGTGGTGGAGCTTCCTCAGGGGTACAGTGGAGTGGGGGAGGGGTGGGACTGGGATGAGGTGGGGGAAGGGTCCTGGGAGAAATGGGTGGATGAAGGGCTTGGGGAGAGGGCTCCCCATGGCCTTGTGTTTAGCTCTGGCCCTGCAGGTAGCTGATGACCAGTGTGGTGCAGGGATGCATGAGCCACCCTCTGACCTGCTTTGCCACTCCTGTCCCAGGGTTCGTGGTGGGCCATGCTGGGCTGCTACAGGCTTTGGCCATGCTCCTGGTTGCCTACTTCATCCTGGCGCTCACCGTCCTCTCTGTTTGTGCCATCGCCACCAACGGAGCTGTGCGGGGGGGTGGAGCCTACTGTATCCTCCAACACTGATGGACTGGGGTCTGGGCTCTTCTGCCTGGTAGGGAGGAGGAGGGGCAGGGGCAGGGCAGAGGGAGGCAAGTTCTAATGAATGTTCAGCAGGCAGGCTGATATGAGGAAGGTGACCAACTTGGCCTTACGTTTGTTAGTGCTAGTCTCCTGTCCACCAGGTGTCTTCCCAGCTGTCATTTTGGTTCTCCCAACAGTCTTGTCAGTTAGGTAGTTCATTTTAACAGAAGAGGAACCTGGAGCTCAAGAGTATTCGTGACTTGTGTAGAGCCACGTGGTTTGGGAACAGCTGTGCTCGGCCAGCTTGACACGGGGGACAGTCCTGATGAATTCCTCTCCCTGGGGGAGACAGGGCTGCAGAGTGCTTTGTGCCCAAACCCTTTGTCCTGCTCCATTTCACTCTCTTTTCCCTTAACACTCACCCCCTGCTTCCACTTGTAGTCATGATCAGCCGGACCCTGGGGCCTGAGGTTGGGGGCAGCATCGGCCTCATGTTCTACCTGGCTAACGTCTGTGGCTGTGCCGTCTCCCTGCTGGGGCTGGTGGAAGCTGTGCTCGATGTCTTCGGGGCTGGTCTGTGCTCCAGGCGGCTCTGCGGGTTTGCAGGGTCCAGGGATTCTGGGATCATGAGGGAGAGAGCCCTCTTTAGAAGAAAGGCAAAGTGGTCCATGAGCTTTCTTGAGTTCCTCCTGTGATTCCAGTCTCATGTGGACATCTGAAAAGATTGTCCTGGCTCAGAGGCAGCTTACCATCTGGTTGGGGAGGCCACACTAAGACGCCTAAAGTCAACAGAGCGAGATTGGTGGTATCCACCAGGGAGGGGTAGGATGCTGGGGGTACAGTGGAGTTGGGGAGTGGGAGAGATAGCCTCTGAGGACAGTGGGGCCAAAGAGGGGGTTTGTTCCTGCTTTGATTCATGGTTGGGATCCCTCCAGGGGGTCTAGTCTTTTTTTGGGGGGGTCTGGTCTTTTTTTTGGGGGGGGTCTGGTCTTCTAAGTCTCTTCCTTCTTCTTTGTAGACTCCTCACCGTCCAGTGGGCTTCAGGTCCTGCCTCAGGGCTACGGTTGGAGCCTGCTCTACGGCTCCCTGCTGCTGGGCCTTGTGGGTGGGGTCTGCACACTGGGGGCTGGACTCTATGCCCGTGCCTCCTTCCTCACATTCCTGCTGGTTTCTGGATCCCTGGCCTCGGTGCTGGTCAGCTTTGTGGCTGTGGGGCCCAGGAGCATCCCCTTGGCCCCTCGGCCTAGCCCCAATGGCTCCTCCCCACAGCCCCAGGTCGGCCACTTCACTGGCTTCAACAGCAGCACTCTGAAGGCCAACTTGGGTGGTGAGCTGGGCACAGGGGTGACAGGGTTCTTGGGGTAAGGGGTAAGCCTGTGTGTGGGCCAGGCCCTTGGGATCCCCAGATGAGAACAGATATCAGAGAGAATCAGGGGCAGAAGGTCAGATCTCAGAACAGTGCAGGTTATTTAAGATCTGGATAGTGTGTTTGGCCCAGTAGAGTGCCAGAGTGACCACGAGACGGTTCCTGCCTTAGAGGAACTTTTTTAGCTGGAGAGATAAAACGGACATTCAGGAAATAATTAAATAGCACAATAAGACCGAGAATGATGCAAGTGGATGAGAATCAGGCGAGGAGTTGGGAGGAGGGAGGTCTCCAGTATGTGCTGGAGGTGGTTGGAGGTGGGTTGGGGAATTCAAATAGGAGTGAGAGGGAAGGTATCTCAGGTAGGAGCAAGGGTGAAAGCTGGGAGGGAAGAATAAAGAGAATGAGAGCTAGAGGGGGGCGGAGAAGGAGGTGATGAGGCCAGCTGAGCCAGGGCCAGTGGTGGGTTGGAGCCAGGGTCTTGGGGAGGGCAGTGGGGGATGCATGGGGGTTTGGGGCATATGAGGACAGGGTGGCAGGGCCAAGATTGCTGAATCCCTATGAGTGATACCAATGCCCTCTCCTCCTTGGGAACTATCCCTCAGCTGGCTACGCCAAGGACTACACCACGGGGGCCATGATGACCTTTGCCAGCGTCTTTGCTGTTCTCTTTAATGGCTGCACAGGCATCATGGCGGGGGCGAACATGTCAGGTGAGAGTCCCTGCCTGACGATGCCTGGGCCTGTGGGGTGGCCACCCCGTGCCCCTGTGGGAGTGCTCAGAGCTCCAGGATGTAGGGGATGGTGGGGGGCTGACATCTGCCCTTCTGTTCCTCTCCCTCCAGGGGAGCTGAAGGACCCCAGCCGGGCCATTCCTCTGGGCACCATTATCGCCGTCACCTACACCTTCTTCATCTACACCCTGCTTTTCTTCCTCTCCAGCTTCACCTGTGACAGGTGCCTGGGGAGGGGCCAGCCAGGTGCTCGAGGGGGTGGAGTGGGGCGGCAGAATGAGGCCGCCACACTTGAATCACCTAGGGCAGCAAAACCTGGGGGGCAGGCACCCCAATTGTCAGGGTGCAGACTGTTTTTCCCACTGGGAGAGAGAAGGAGCGGCCACCGCCACTGATGGGGACAGCTGCCTAAATGCTGGTAGCAGGCCCGTGGCCAGTATTTGCTGTGTCCCTCGGACTGTTGTAAGTGCTTGGCTTGGGGGTGGGGGATGGCTCTCTAATCATTCGGCATTTCCATAAATATTTGGTTTCTTGTGCTGATACTGTTAGGAACGTCCACCACGTGATTAAACCCAAAGTAGCCCAATGATAACCAGCAAATACCATGTCTTTCCCTCTGGGCACACATGATGTGGTACAATGGGCTTTGAGATCGGGGCTGGGTCAGTTGAGAATACCCAGCTCTTCACGTAGAGTCAGCACTTCTCTCACAGAGGCCCTGGGATGGATGCACATGTTATCCTGTCCTCCTCTCCCTCCCTCCAGGACTTTGCTGCAGGAGGACTACGGGTTCTTTCGTGCCATCAGCCTGTGGCCTCCACTGGTGCTGATCGGTATCTATGCCACATCGCTCTCAGCCTCCATGAGCTCCCTCATCGGGGCCTCCCGCATCCTCCACGCTCTGGCTCAGGATGACCTCTTTGGTACGCTGTCACTTCCTCCTTCACCTGCTCTGAGCTCCCACGTGTGCTACCCCACCCCCCCCATGTCTGTCTCAGTTTCCATTTGGTCCAGGCTGATGTGTCTGTCACATTTCTATTTGCACAGGAGTAATCTTGGCACCGGCCAAGGTTGTGTCTCGGACAGGGAACCCGTGGGGGGCTGTGCTCTATTCCTGGGGCCTGGTACAGGTAAGCCTTCCTTTCAAGCTGTCCTTCTCCTTCCTCTAAGCCCCTCCTGGTTCTGCTCCCAGGACCAGGAGGGGCTTGGGGGTGGGCTGGGAGAATGAACGAAGAGGCAGGACGCATTGGCCTTGGGGAGGGGATGCATGAATGCCCAGACTCTTGGTCCACGTCTAGCTGGTACTCTTGGCTGGGAAGCTGAATACACTGGCTGCTGTGGTCACTGTCTTCTACTTGGTGGCCTACGCTGCGGTGGACCTGTCCTGCCTAAGCCTGGAGTGGGCCTCGGCCCCCAACTTCCGGTGAGAGGAGAAGATGCCTGTGTCCCTGCAGACAGAGGGAGGAGTGGGATGGACTCTGTCCAGGGGGTGGAGGTTGGAGATAGAGTGGAGTGGCAGGCCCTGAGCACCCTTCCTTCTCTCCCCCTCCCCCAGCCCCACCTTCAGCCTGTTCTCCTGGCACACCTGCTTGCTGGGGGTGGCCTCCTGTCTGCTCATGATGTTTCTCATCAGCCCTGGGGCTGCCGGCGGCTCCCTGCTTCTCATGGGCCTGCTTTCTGCCCTGCTCACAGCTCGAGGAGGCCCCAGCAGCTGGGGCTACGTCAGCCAGGCCTTGCTTTTCCACCAGGTTGGGAGCCTTGGGAAAGGGAGTGGGGAGGAGCCAGTTTGGGAACACCCCTCTCCCCCAAGTAGGCCTCCTTTTGCCGTGGCTAGAGTCAGGGTTTTTGTATGAGAGGTAGTGAGTGGGGGCTGCCCCCTTGAGCCCTTCCTTTCCATGCCTCACCCCTGCCCTCAGGTGCGAAAGTACCTGCTCCGGCTGGATGTCCGGAAGGAGCATGTGAAGTTCTGGAGGCCCCAGCTGCTGCTTCTGGTGGGGAACCCCCGGGGTGCCCTGCCTCTGCTGCGGCTGGCCAACCAGCTCAAGAAAGGGGGCCTCTATGTACTGGGCCATGTCACCCTGGGAGACCTTGGTGAGTCCCCCTCTGTCCTCCCACCACCCCCAGCTTCCTTTGTCTTTCATCTCAGATGCTCTTGGTATTTATTCTTTGGGTCCAGAAGCCTCATGTTTCTTCCCCAGTGATGCTTCCAATCTTCCCAGACCTTTTTCTTTGGCCCGTTTGGGATTTGGATTCCAGGAGATAGTACATGGGTTTGGCTTACATCTGCTGCATCCTGTCTCTGCAGACTGCCTGCCCTCAGACCCTGTGCAGCCCCAGTATGGGGCATGGCTGAGCCTGGTGGACAGAGCCCAAGTAAAGGCCTTTGTGGACCTCACCCTCTCACCATCTGTACGCCAGGGGGCTCAGCATCTGTTGCGGATCTCTGGCCTTGGTGAGCTACTCCTCCCTGGGTCCCCTTGGCCCGCTCTGTGGCCCCTTTCAATCTCTGGTACCATCCCCCTGGAGAGTAAACCACAGATTGGAAAGCCCAAAAGGAACTCGGGGTCTAGTGCAGATAAGATGCTGTGCTCAAGTTCAAAGATAACAGATAGTGTGTGATAGTCTTGGAGGAGATGCTTAAGGACTGGAGATGGGTGCCATGGAGACTGTTTTTTTTTTTTTTTTTTTTCCTGACCCCAAAATTAGAGTATAAGCTCTGAAGAGCATGTTGTATTTCTGGGGACAATGGAGAATTATTTGAGGCTCGGGGGTTGCTCTATCACATCTAGGGCAGATAATTTCTAGCCATCCGACTTCAAGACCACTATGCACTGATGTGGCTCTTGACAAGATGGTATCTCAGCTGGGGCTTGGAAAGGGCAGAGAAGGAAGGCGTGGTATGACATGGCCTCCGGAGACCGCAGAGGATGCAGAGGGTTTGTGGGGCCAATACTTTCTGAGTGAGTGGGATTCCCTGCCTTATTACTCTGCCTCAGTGCCAAGGCCTCCAGCCTCAAACCCCAGCCTCCTGCAAATCCGTGCTGGGCTGCCACCTTCTTTCTCAGTCCCAGGCAGGTGACAGTTTCCTCCCTGAGTGCGTGATTCCTTCTCTGTTCAGATCTGGCTAAGGTTCAAGTGTTGGACAATATTCTGTTCAGAGTAAACCAGAACCCTGGATGATGCTCAGGAAGGGGTGACTAGTTTAATTTGCAAGATCTGCTGGAGTTCCCACCTGCAGGGGTGTTCTAATAAGTCAGGCATTATTAGATAGACTCTGAAGCATCTGAGACCCCTGGTCTCTTCTCAGACCCACCTTTTGTGGGGGAAGCTGTGCCAAGAGACCACGACTTCAAAAAAAAAAAAAAAAAGAGACCACGACTTCTACCATATTTATCCCGAGGAAAAATGATTCAAATGAAAGGAAAGGATTTCCTCTAAATAGTAAGTCTTCTTGGAGTGCAGAACTTGATTTATTGGTGGATTTTGAGCAACCCATTCGTTTTACGAGAAAAAGCCTTAGGCAGGATCTCAGAGTCTTTCTGTAAACTCAGCCCTGTTAAAGTGAGCCTGGGGGGCCAGTTATCCAATTTCACAATCAAAAATTTAAAAACCAGGGATCCCTGGGTGGCGCAGCGGTTTGGCGCCTGCCTTTGGCCCAGGGCGCGATCCTGGAGACCCGGGATCGAATCCCACGTCGGGCTCCCGGTGCATGGAGCCTGCTTCTCCCTCTGCCTATGTCTCTGCCTCTCTCTCTCTCTCTCTCTCTGTGACTATCATAAATAAATAAAAATTAAAAAAAAAAATTTAAAAACCAGGAGCTGTCAGCAGGGACTTGGGGCACTGTGTTTGCTACACACACACACACACAGGTTCAGAGGCTCAGAGAATGGGCTCTGGTGATGGGCACACTGTGTATACCTGTGGATCCCAGTATCTACCAGCTATGAGCCTTGGGGCAAGTGACTTCACTGCTTTGTGCTTCAGGTTGCTCATCCGTGAAAGGGGTGAGTAAAGAGTGTCTACCTCACAGTGTTGCTTTAAGGATCAGATGAGTTAAAACACAGTGCTTTCAGCAGGACCTAGCTCTTGGTTAGTGTGCAGACCGTAGCTGTTTCTTCCCCAGGGACCATGCTTTGGACCCGCCATCATTAGGGCCCTGCAGTGGTAAGAACAGACCAGGCCAGTTCTCATCCTCCCCCCAGCGGAGTCTGGGGTGCTGTTTCCCTGGGGGATGAGGCCACAAGCTTGACTATTGCTTGCTCAGGGGGTCTGGTCTACCAGTGGAGTCAGACCCTCATCTCCCATCATGAAAAAGAAAGGTGTGCTGCGAGAAGCTTGGGGTGGAGGCATCCTACTGCCATGGTCCAGAAGTGCTCATTAGTTAAGAAGAATTGCTCCTAAGGCAAACTTTGCGTTACGTTTAAGTGGGGGAACATTAGTCATGCAGTTACAACAAATAAAAGTATACAAAAGCATTAAGGAAAACTAAAAGTCATTATGCAAACGTGCAGCCTGGAGAGCCCAAGCACTGTACAAATGCCATACCTGATGGCTGACGTGTGTCGCTGTCAGCGTGTGCAAGTGGGTGCGTATTCGTGTGGTGTAAACTCAGCCTGTGAGTCTGATTCCTGTCTCTTCCCACCTCCCCCTCTCTGCTCCCAGGTGGCATGAAGCCCAACACTTTGGTCCTAGGTTTCTATGATGATGCTGCACCCCAGGACCACTTCCTGACAGACCCGGCTTTCTCCGAGGCTACTGATGGCACCCAGGAGGGTGGGTCCCCAGCCCTGAGCACTCTGTTTCCTCCACCCCGGGCTCCTGGGAGCCCCCGGGCTCTCAGCCCCCAGGACTATGTGGCCACAGTGGCAGACGCCCTCAAGATGAACAAGAATGTGGTTCTGGCCCGGGCCTGTGGGGCCCTGCCCCCGGAGCGGCTGAGCCGGGGTTCAGGGGGTACCTCTCAGCCACATCACGTGGATGTGTGGCCTCTCAACCTGCTGCGGCCCCGGGGTGGGCCTGGCTACGTGGATGTGTGTGGCCTTTTCCTGCTGCAGATGGCAACCATCTTGGGCATGGTGCCTGCTTGGCATAGCGCCCGGCTCCGGATCTTCTTGTGCCTGGGGCCTCGAGAGGCCCCCGGGGCGGCTGAGGGGCGGCTCCGGGCACTGCTGAGCCAGCTGAGGATCAGAGCCGAAGTACAGGAGGTGGTGTGGGGTGAGGGGGCTGGGGCTGGGGAGCCGGAGGAGGAGGAGGAGGAAGGAGACTTTGTGAATGGCAGGCGGGGAGATGCTGAGGCAGAGGCCCTGGCATGCAGTGCTAACGCCCTGGTTCGGGCCCAGCAGGGGCGCGGCAGAGGAGGCGGGCCCGGTGGGCCTGAGGGTGCGGATGGCGAAGGTGGGCCTGCCACAGCCCTCACTTTCCTATACCTGCCTCGGCCGCCCGCCGATCCTGCCCGCTACACTCGCTACCTGGCGCTCCTGGAGACTCTGACCCATGATCTGGGCCCCACGCTACTCATTCACGGAGTCACCCCAGTCACTTGCACTGATCTCTGATGCCCGGGGCCTGGAGCAGAGGGTGCCCAGGTCCGGTGACCTGCTTTGATCAGTGGATGCAGAAGGGAAGGGCAGCCTCCCGCCTGCTCCACGTGTGGGGTGTGGAGCCCTGTGGAAGTACTAGGGGATCCTGGGCTGGGGCACCCCTCTGTCCCTGTGAGAGGGGCTTTAGTGCACTAATGCAGGGCAGCTGTGTCCCCACCACGCTGGGGGAGAAAGGCAGCAGCCCTCCCCACTGGCCTCCCTTCCTTCACTGGTGCCTTGATGGAGGCTGGGTCTCTGCTTTGACTCTCGGCTACCTCAGTCTCCCCTTGCCCAACAGACTCGCAGACCCCTGAGGTTGTGATGTTTTTGTTCTGTTTTATTTTTCTAACCGCTGAACGTGAATAAAAGACCAAAACACTATGGGCTGGCCTGGCTGAGCACTGCTAGGGGCGGTAGGTGGGGCGGGAAGAGAGAGATCTGGTTGGGGGAGTGTGGGAAAGAGCCGCGCTGGAGCGCGTCCCAGCGGCGAGGTGGCCACGTGCGGGACTTGGGGCGCCAGTCTGGGGGAACGAGTGAAACGGAGGCAGCCTTGGAAAGCTCTCCCTGCTCGGCGGGAGGGGGCCGACTGGGGGAGGGACGGCAGTTTAGGGCCTAGGGGGCCACGTGACCCTCCCCCAGGAATGTGGTGACGTCACCGGGGGCGTGGCTGTCCCCAAAATTGGGGAGGAAGGGGAAAAAAAAGGCCAGAAAAAGTTTCTTTCCTGGAGTTCCAAACGAGGTGTGGGACAGAAGAAGGGGCCAAGACCAGAGTCTTGGGGCTACGTGGGGCCTGACCGCTGTCTAGAGTCTCCTGATCCCGGCCATGTCGGGGCCCACCTGGCTCCCCCCAAGGCAGCTGGAGCCTGCAAGAGCCCCTCAGGGGAGAGCACTCCCCCGAGGTGCCCCGGGGCCGCCGCCAGCCCATGGAGCAGGTAAGGCAGCCCCAGTGCCGCCAAGGAGGCCACTGGCCATTCTGAGCTCACCTTCGCCTTCTGGTTCCTGCCTCCTGCCCCTGGCTTGTCCCTGCCACCCCTTCCCTGAAGCCCTTCCGGCTTCCTGCTCCTGCTCTGTTCTGGGACTCCAAGTGTGGGGGGGAGGGGAGAAGAGTGACCCATGAGGGCGGCCTCCATAAGTGTCACCCTCCCCTCCTTCCCCATCCCCACCTTGGCTCTCTTTTCCCTCACCCTAGCACATCAGCCCCACCCCAGGGTCAATTTTTGCCCCCTCCCATCTGAGCAGTGTTACCAGGCCCCCGGGGGACCAGATGATCGGGGGTTCCCCTGGGTGGGGTGCCATGGAGCACCCCAGCGCTCACAGGTGAGAATTGGAATTGGGAGTGGGTGGGAGGTGGGGGCACCCGGGGCAAGTGACTTGAATTCTCCCTGCTTTTTCTTCATCTCCAGGGGCTCCCCCCAGACAGGGGGGCCTTGCGTCCAGGAAGTCTGGATGCCGAGATAGATTCGCTGACCAGCATGCTGGCTGAGTTGGATGGAGGTCGTGGTCATGCCCCACGGCGGTCAGACCGGCAGGTGACTTCCCTGTCCCACCCCTGTTCCTTGTCTCCTGCCCTCTTCCACACTCCCCATCCTGGTCCTTTCCCTAGATTCTCAACCTGGTACCCTTCACCCTTGCCCCCATGTGTGATACATGCAGGAGTATCACATCTTACTAGATTGTCAGCCTCTTGAGTGCTTGTCAAAGACCAGCACTACCTTGGGGACACACACACACACACACACACACACACGTGGGAGGGCCCACAAGTGTGTGTCCTGGAATGGGCCTTCTCACTCCTGGTCTGTTTCTCCCCAGGCTTATGAGCCCCCTCAGCCCCATGCCTACCGCACAGGCTCAGGCTCCCTGAAGCCGAATGGAGGGGGTGTTCCTATTCCTCCCCAACAGCTCTCAGCGTCTCCCTATGGGGGCCCCACTCCAGCCTCCTATGCTACAGCCAGCACCCCCGCTGGCCCTGCCTTCCCTGTGCAAGTGAAGGTGGCACAACCAGTGAGAGGCTGTGGCCCTCCCAGGCGGGGGGCCTCTCAGGCCTCCGGGGCCCTCCCGGGCCCTCACTTTCCTCTCCCAGGCCAAGGTGAAGTCTGGGGGGCTGGCTATAGGAGCCACCATGAGCCAGGGCCAGGGGTTAAAGAGGAGGCTGCAGGAGGAGGAAGAGGAGGCGCGTATGGGCCCCAGGTAAGCCCTAAGTATTGGGATGTGGGGTCCTCATGGACAACTGGACACTGATTGGGTGGGGTGGGGAGTCCTGGGGTGTTGGAGTTCTGGGTCCCAGGGATGTGGCGCTGGTCAGGAAATAGAAGAGGGAGGTGCTGGAGCTGTACACTGGCTCCTGGAGGTGCACCCCTGGGCCCCGGGCTGAGACCTCGTCAGATGAGCTTTCTGCTTGGAACTGCCTGGTCCCCTTCAGGAAAGTCTGACAGCATAGGGAGCTGGAGGTAGGGCTGAACCCCTGACTCCCCCCTTTCAGGTCCCCCTGAACCAGCCTCCTGAGGAAGAGCTTGAGAGGCTGACGAAGAAACTGGTGCATGACATGAACCATCCTCCCACCGGGGAGTACTTTGGTGAGCTGACCTGAGGTGGGAAGGGGGGCAGGGGACTGGGGAGTCAAGGGGACAGCGAATCCACCTTCCATTCTGCATGCTTATTGACCCTGTCCCTCCCTGTCCCCAGGGCGGTGCGGCGGCTGTGGGGAAGATGTGGTTGGGGATGGGGCTGGCGTTGTGGCCCTGGACCGGGTCTTTCACGTTGGCTGCTTCGTGTGCTCTACATGCCGGGCCCAGCTTCGGGGCCAACATTTCTATGCTGTGGAGAGGAGGGCGTACTGTGAGAGCTGCTATGTGGTGAGTGGGTGTGCTGGGGGTGGCCTGGGTGCTGGAGTCTGTAGCAGGAGGCAGGAGGCTTCCATCTAAGGTAGCAGGAGGCAGGAGGCTTCCATCTAAGGTGGAAACTAGATGTCTAAGCACATGAGAGGGACAGAATTCAAAGGTGGGGGATGCCTGGGTGGCCCAGTGGTTGAGCATCTGCTTTCGGCTCAGGTGGTGATCCTGGAGCCCTGGATTGAGTCCCGTATTGGGTTCCCCCCAGGGAGCCTGCTTCTCCCTCTGCCTATGTCTCTACTTCTCTCTCCGTGTCTCTCATGAATAAATAAATAAAGTCTTAAAGGAAAAAAGAACTCCAAGCTGGGGGACTAAACTGATGTGTAAGAAGGAAGGAATTGGGAAAGTAGTGAAATTACTGGCTGCTGGAGGGAAAGGACAATAGTTCCTTACAAATGTGAGAGGAGGAGGAAGAAGAGGAGGAGACCAGACTTATCTTGAGTTAAGGGAATATGTTAAATTTCCACACTGCTGCCCCTGTGAAGCAGCTGGTACTACTGTAGGAAACGGAAGTTGAGACTGGATCACTTCTGTAGGAAGCTACAGTGCTGGGACTTAGATCTGTTCAGGGCCACTTTTCACTGAATCCCTTGCAGGCTATAAAAACAGGTGGGTAGGCCAGCAGGGTGCCTGCCAGCCACGGACCTCCTCAGCCCTGAACTTGCCACCCTTCCTTTCTAATTCGCTAGGCCACCCTGGAGAAGTGCTCCACATGCTCCCAACCCATCCTGGACCGGATCCTGCGGGCCATGGGGAAAGCCTACCACCCTAGCTGCTTTACCTGTGTGGTGTGCCACCGTGGCCTCGACGGCATCCCTTTCACAGTGGATGCCACCAGCCAGATCCACTGCATTGAGGACTTCCACAGGTCAGACTGGGTCTCCCATCTTTCTCGAGACATCTGACCTTCCCCATCTTCTTCATTTCTCCTTTATGTCCCAGTACCAGCTTCTCCAGTTTCCTACCCCGGACTTTGTCTTTCTTGTTACCGTCACTCTCTCTTGTGAGAGCCAAGACCATCCATCCCTCTGGCCTCTCCCGTACCCTTGCATAGCCCACCTTCTCTGGGCTGCACTGTTAGTCCCCTCCAACCCAGGGGCTTGACAGCCTCCGTTGTTCCCTTCCACCCCAGGAAGTTTGCCCCACGGTGCTCAGTGTGTGGTGGGGCCATCATGCCTGAGCCAGGGCAGGAGGAGACGGTACGAATCGTTGCTCTGGATCGCAGTTTTCACATTGGCTGTTACAAGTGCGAGGTCAGGGGGCCCCGGCAAGGGGAATGGGAGATTCTTGGGGTCTGGGGTGCTGGGAATGGTAGAACCCAGGGCTCTGGCCCTGATAGAAAGCTCTTGCTTCTGTCTTAACAGGAGTGTGGGCTGCTCCTCTCCTCCGAGGGCGAGTGTCAGGGCTGCTACCCGCTGGATGGGCACATCTTGTGCAAGGCGTGCAGTGCCTGGCGCATCCAGGAGCTCTCAGCCACTGTCACGACCGACTGCTGAGCCTTCCCAGAACCACCTGTTACGTTTCCCCTTCCCATCAACTACCCTCCCTGACATCTATCCTGACAACTGTGTCACCAAGTACTGTCTCTTCTTCCTCCAATCATGAAATAATAATCCCTCAAGAGTTTACAAAACACTTAAGTGTATTGTCTCATCTGATTCTCACAGCAGCCTAATGCAAACACATTTGTGGTGACTGCGTTTTTACAGAAGCGATCTCAGGTTGCATGGTTTCCTAATGCAGTACCAAGATCAGAACCCGGGTCTCCCTAGACCTAGATTTTTGCAACTCCATTCTACACTCTTGCAAACGTGGTGTAAAGACACCCTTCCTCTCCGTGCTTGGAGTGAGGCTGCAGCATACTCCAAGGAGGCGGCCTTCCCTGTTCTTCAGCCTGGACACTCCACTCCCTGATCAAGGACTTGGTGTTCTCTCCGGGGGTGGTGGTGCGTTTTCTCTGGCGCAAGCCGGTCTCCGCCTGTTGATCAAGACCTCAACCTATAAGCTATCCCAACCAACTACTGGTTGGGGATAAGACAGACCTGCCGCCTTCGCCTCTTACGAAGAACAGCAGTAACAGGGTTTTGCAGGTGGTTAAATACCGAGGCGGCAATAAAGCTTGGGTCTCTGGCGCAGCACAAAATGGTGGGAGATGCTTTAAAATGGTTGCTCTATCCCGCTAAACGCCTGCATTCCCCAGCTCCCTGCCCTGCGCCAGAAGCAGGGGAAAGCAGCCCCACATGAGGGCAGGAGGCGCCCCGAGCTGGGTGGTCGGGGGGCAACAACGGGACACGAACTGGCTCAGATCCCCAGATCCCGGACACATCAAGCCAGAGGACGACCTTCGACCTCCGCGGGAGAAAGTTCTTTATACGCCCAGGGGCCCTACCGCCCTTCCGCGGCCTCGTTGGGTCCGTCTAGGCTTCCGTAATCCCTCCCGTCGGCGCAGTTTTCGTCCCTGAAAGCGCGCGAGACTTCCGAGTCCCCGCCCCCCTTCCCATCATCCCCCAGGGCTACCAGCCTCTCGCCCTGCCTGCGCTTTAAGTTCCAGTTCAGGCCGCGGGGGAGTAGCTTGTGGTTGGGGCCTCGTTCCGCCGGTGACGCAGGCGCTGCGCGAGCGGCGCGCGCCTACCGCCCATCCTCGGCTGTCCCACTTTCTCTTCGTCTCCTTGGCCTCCTCGCTGAGAGCCCCGCGTCTCCCTCTCGCCGTCCGCGCCGCCCTCACCGCGCGCGCGAAGCAAGAGGCAGGCCCAAGTCTCCTGGAAAACTAGCCTGCGGGAGCGCGAGGCTAACGGCCGCGACCGCTCCCAGGTGGGGGAGGGGCGGGGCCTGGAGAGCCGGGGCTGCGGCGGCAGGGCGGGAGCGGGTTCGGGCGGCCGGCGGGCGTGGGCTGGGAGACCCCGGGCGCCAGTGGAGTGCGGGGGCGGTCCTCCTGTGCGGGCGGCGAGCTCAGCATGGCGCGGACAGCGGAAGGCTGGCCTTTGCGGGGGGCGGCGGGCGTGCTGCTCCTGAGCGGCTCCGGAGCCTTTCTCCCCTCGTCATTGTTCCGCACCCTGACCACCCATGTCCGGGCTCCAGGTCCCCTCAGAGCGCGCCATGGGTGACAGCGATGACGAGTATGACCGAAGGCGCAGGGACAAGTTCAGAAGGGAGCGCAGCGACTACGACCGTTCTCGGGAAAGAGATGAAAGACGTCGAGGGGACGATTGGAATGACCGGTGAGACTTTTTCTCGGTTTTGCCCCCTTGCCCCGTTCTGTGGCTCTCCATTCTCATTGCATCATCGCCTTTATTAGTTTTATAGGGCGAACCGCATGCAGTCGTTTATACTGGACCGTTGCGCTGTTGGTAAAGAGCTAGACGGGGCTCCATTTTTGAAATGTTCACAAGGTCAAAGCAATAGACCTAACAGAGTTCGGGAAAAAGTAATATTTATATTTGTATTTAAGATGCATGCGTTTTATTGTTTGTAAGTTACACATCTAAAAGGTTGATTCAGAGAAAGTAATGTCTTAGAGTTGACTCCACTGGAGAGATTGTCAGACCAGACCTGTTTCCCGGCAGAATACGGTTGTATTTCTTGTGGTTGTCTTCTGTAAAGTCAGAAAGTGTTTGTTGGACAGGTAAGGTTTAGTTAATTGATTAGGTTTGACTCAGCTAGTCGTTAGCTTTCTGGGATGTTCTTGAGTTAAATATCATTAAGGTATTTCCGATGAACTAATCAAGATCAGAAAAACTGGAAGATTTTTTTTTTTAATTGAAAAGACATCACAAATACCAGCAATATCAGTGCTGATGGCACTTGATTTGGAAACATTACAGAATATTTTGAAAAATGAGTTCAGTAAAGCATTCAATCTGTATAGCCAATGTATTTCTTCACTGCGGAGATTATGTGGCACTTTTTTCCCTTGATGTTTTCTTTTTTTTTTTTTTTTTTAATTTTTATTTATTTATGATAGTCACACAGAGAGAGAGAGAGAGGCAGAGACACAGGCAGAGGGAGAAGCAGGCTCCATGCACCGGGAGCCTGACGTGGGATTTGATCCTGGGTCTCCAGGATTGCACCCTGGGCCAAAGGCAGGCGCCAAACCGCTGCGCCACCCAGGGATCCCCCTTGATGTTTTCTAAGAGAGAAAAAAAATCAAAAGTGTTCTGAATTGTGAAGATGGGTAAGAAGTGGTTATCGTGATTAAATAATTTATAGTTTAGGGCTTGGAGTGGGGGGAAAAATGGCCTTGGGTGTGCTGCAGTTGAGTATGTATGAGAGATCATCATAAAGATGGTTAAGTGTTGAAGGAGTAAATCTAAGGGAGGGAAGTAGTGGTGGAGGTGATATGTCAAAGAGCATGAGAGGAAGGTGACACTTGGAAAGATGACTAGGAATTCCCCCAGGCACAGTGGAGTGAACACTTTGGATTTGGGGACATAATATTGTGTGCAGAAAGGAGCCAATATTCTAATTTTTATTTATTTACTTTTTTTTGGTAGTGGTTCTCAGCCCCCCCGCCCCCCGTGGCTCAGTCAGTTAAGCATCAGACTGTTTATTTTGGCTCAGGTCATGATCTCAGTGTTAGAATGAGCACTGGGCTCCATGTTGTTCTTGGAGCCTGCTTAAGATTCTCTCCCTCTCTCATTGCCCCTTCCTTCTCCAAAGAAAAAGTAATTAAGTACGAAAACTTAAAACCATGATAGTACCAAATGCCAGCAAAATGGAGCATTTGGAACTCTCATACACAGAAGTGTGGTCCACAGACTAAAGATCTGCGATGTTAGAACTGATTTTTTTTTTTTAAAGGTTTTATTTATTCATTAGAGAAACAGAGAGAGGCAGAGACCTAGGCAGAGGGAGAAGCTGGCTCCCTGTGGGGAGCCTGATGCCGGACTCATCCCAGGACCCTGGGATTACAACCTGAGCCAAAGGCAGATGCACAACCACTGAGCCAGCCAGGTGCCTCTAGAACTATTTTTATAGCAGCTTTAAGGTAGTATTTTTTTCACTGTGTTGACATTTGCATTGTTGATGTCATAGTATTGGTGGGAAAACTGCTGGTGTCTTAGTACAAATTAAGGCAGTGACACAAGCAGTTTAAAAAGAAAAAAAAGCTGGTTTCACTTAATGTCCTTAATGAAGCAGTACAATTTTTAAATTTTATTAAGTTGGATACACACGATGAATAGGAAGTATGCATAGAGCACTTATATCACATTTGGGAGTACAGTGTTTTTTTTTTTTTTTTTTTAAGATTTTATTTGTTTATTCATGAGAGAGACACAGAGAGGCAGAAACACAGGCAGAGGGAGAAGCAGGCTCCATGCAGGGAGCACGATGTGGGACTCTATCCCAGGACTCTGGGACCACCCCTTTTTTTTGGGGGGGGGGGACCACCCGTTGAGCTGAAGGCAGGCACTCAACCCTTAAGCCACCCAGGTGTCCCCAAACTGTTAATTCTATATGGGTATTCGATATTTTCTTGGAAACAGACTAAGACTCTATTACTCCAAAGAAAATTGTTAGTTTTGTTGCTAGTGAGGAAGTGGAACTTTCCAGTGAAAACTAGAATTTTGGAAAACTTGTACCTGTGATTTTGACAACTGCTTATTACTTTAAGACTCTTTTGATGAGATAGGTAGTGATATTAACGAATATATTTTGATACTGTATAATGAGAAATGTCAAGAGCCACTCAAAGAGCAAGGTTAGAACAATGGATTTAAATGTAGTGGAGCACAGAACGTTCACTGATACTCAGATTCAGTGCTGCAATTTGCCTTTAAGAAACTTGTTGGGAAGCCTGGGTGGCGCAGTGGTTGAGCATCTGCCTTTGGCTCAGGTCATGATCCTGGGGTCCTGGGATGAGTCCGGCATCAAGCACCCTGCCGGGAGCCTGCTTCTCCATCTGCCTATGTCTCAGCCTCTCTCTCTCTCTGCATGTCTCTCATGAATACATAATATCTTTAAAAAAAAAAAAAAAAAAAAAAAAACCTCTCGTCATATCTTGGGTAGTATCAAAGAATATCCCCAGGTACCTCAAAAGACTGTTGATGAAAATATATCCTTTTCCAGTTGTGTATCTGTGAGGCTAGATTTTCAAACAACATATTACAACAGATGAATGTAGAATATGAAAATTCAGCTGTTTGTATTAAGTCAGGCCTTAAGAGGATTTGATAAATGTAAAAAACAATGTCACTTTTCTCATTAAAAGAAAGTTTTTTTGGAAATAGATATTTTTTTATAGAAAAGATGTAATTTGTGTTGATATAGAAGTTTAAAATTAGTAGGTTTTTTAAAAAAAATTATTCATGAGGGACACAGAGGCAGAGACATAGGCAGAGGGAGAAGCAGGCTCCCTCTGGGGGAGCCTGATGCGCGGGACTCATCCCAGGACTCCAGGATCATGGCCTGAGCCAGAGGCAGATGGTCAACCACTGAGCCACCCAGGCGCCCTACAGTAATTTTAAAGGATGTGAGGTGGGGGTGGCAGTCTCAAGACCCGAAGTTTGAAAACCATTGGGCTATAGTAAAGGATGTTTTTTATTTGGTTAAGGTTGGAATGGTGGTGGCTGGTAACTGGTGGAGGGACTGGAATGACAGCAGGAACCAAGGTTTTGAACAGTGTTGTATACTGGTATTTAGCAAGGAAGGGACATGGCATGATGATATTTGTGTTTGAAAACGATCACTTTGACAGAAGTGGTAGGGACCATAGATGAGTACACCAGATGCTATAGTTAAAGGAGAAATGACTAGGGTCAGGGCACCCAGATGGGGGCAGTTTGTGGACAGGGCAAGTAAGAGAACAGCTTAGATAGGCTCTGAGGCAGAGGATTAGCAAGCCAATAGCCCACATGAATAGTGAGAGTGACACTTGATAAGTTAGATATCTGGTTATGGTTGATGTCCTCGCTCTTGGGGAAACCAGAGGAGGGAAGCAAGCTTGGGCTCGAAGTGGTAGAAGTAGTAGCTCTGTTCTAAGATGTTGAATTTGAGGTGGCCATGGCTGGCTAGTTGGGGATTGTAAGGGTCTTTTTCTGTTTAGAGAATAATTTTGTAATTGTAAGCTTTTAGTTTGGTGTCTCAAGAGAGGAAGGGCCTGTGCAGGAGCATGACCAGCTTTATCTTCTTACTGTTACTCATTCTTATTGCCAGAGAGTGGGACCGTGGCCGGGAGCGCCGCAGTCGGGGTGAATATCGGGACTATGACCGGAATCGGCGAGAGCGCTTTTCTCCTCCGCGCCATGAGCTCAGTCCCCCACAGAAGCGCATGAGGCGAGACTGGTGAGGTGGCAACAGTTTCTCTGGCTTCTCTCCTTAGCCTCAGTTCCACCTGCCTGGCTCTCTTTCTTCACTTCCGTTGAGGACTTTGTCATTTCCTTTTCTCGGACTTCCTGTAAACCCATCTTTTTTTGATCTTTAAACCCTTGGGTGAGAGACCACATTGCATATTCCCCTTCCTCTGCCCCATCCTCCTTCGTGCTCTGGAGACATGATTCCCTTCTCTGTCTGACTTTTGTGTCCCTCACCCTCAGGGATGAGCACAGCTCTGACCCATACCACAGTGGCTATGAGATGCCCTATGCTGGGGGGGGTGGGGGCCCTACTTATGGCCCCCCTCAGCCCTGGGGCCACCCAGACGTCCACATCATGCAGCACCATGTTCTGCCTATCCAGGCCAGGTAAAGACCTGGGTTCTGGGGTTCTTGGGAAAAGGGAGATGTTCGGTTTGGGGGATGGATTGGGGTTGCCAAAGACCGTGGCTGGAGCCAGGGAGTGGGTTAGGTACAGAAAGGAGTGCCTATGTAGGGGGGTGGCAGTTGGTGCTGGGGGTGGTGTCCATGGTGAGCAAAGGAAGGGGGCAGCTGGCTACCTTGGCCCCCCCATCCCCCCACCCTCTTCCCCCACAACCAAGACTTCCTGACCGGGCCCCCCCCAGGCTGGGCAGCATCGCAGAGATTGACTTGGGTGTGCCACCACCGGTGATGAAGACCTTCAAGGAATTTCTTCTGTCATTGGATGACTCTGTGGATGAGACAGAGGCTGTAAAGCGCTATAATGACTATAAGCTGGATTTTCGAAGGCAGCAGATGCAGGATTTCTTTTTGGCTCATAAAGATGAGGAGTGGTGAGTGCCCCTATTTTCCTGCTGTCTGTTGCCTAGCATGTTTTCCCTGGCCCCGCCAGTGGAGCCTGCAGCCCTGTCCTCTTCCCATTTTCCCCAATCCAGAACTTCCTGGGGGTGGGGGATGGGAAGTACAACAGCATTTGCTGATGGGTTCTCCTCCTCACTTCAACGTCTGCCACGGCCTCCCACCCCACCTTGCTTCCCCTCTGTCCTCAGTGAGTGGGACACCTCCAGGCAGCTGGCCAGAGCCACCTGTTCCCTTGGGGCAGCAGACAGACTGCTTCCCACTTGCTGGTATTGGGTCATTGTCATCCCTGATCGCCGGGACCCTGTGTGGCTGTGGTGTTCTCCCAAAAGCAACGAGTGAATCCAGACAAGAAAAAGCAAAGATCTCAGGGTCGTTTGACAGAAAAAGAATTTTAGTTTTTTTCCTTTTGTGGATGTTTTAATTTTAATCAACCATCTTTTCCCCCCTTCCTGCTCCTCCTCCTCCTCATCCTCTTTCTGCTCCTCCTCCTTGAAAAGAGCCAGAACTGGGAACTACACCCGCTCATCGACGGAGCTCGGAGCAAACCCACCTCCACCCCCACCATACCCAGCCCATACATGAGCCCCCTGGGCTGAGCTGCGCTGCCCCGGCCAGGCAGACAGGCAGGGCACTGCTGTGCACAATGCAGCGGTTTAGCTGAATGTGATTGCTCAGGCAGCTAGTCAGTCAGGGCCCCCACCGCGGAGTCCCGCGGGGGTGGGTCATCTGGGCCGGGACGCCCCAGCCAGGAGCCAGCCGGTGGCCCACCTGCCAGCATGGGCCCTGGGCGCGGCTAGTTAAATCTTGAGCTCTGTTTGACCAAGCAGCCAAGGTAAAGATCCTGGAGGTGATGCCTGCGGCTTTCCTTTCCTCTCACGCTCAACTTGTGGTTCTGTTTTGTCTGTCACTGTCCTCTCTTTCTTCTTTCTCTGTGTCTTGGTCTCGTTCTCTCATGTACCTTTCATTCTTTCTTGGTCCCTGTACTTGCTCTTTGCCTAACACTTGTTTCCTCTGTTTTTTTTTTTTTTTTTCCCCCATTTTCTTTGGCCTTTAGTTTTTCCCTTTGTTTTCAATTTCTGGGACTTTGTCACACTTTCCCTTTCTGTTTTTCTCATACTCTTCATTTTTTTTGTTTTTACCCCCTCAAGGTCCTATTTTAAATGTTTCCTTTCCATGCTCCACCCTAATCCTGCACCTCTTTTCTCTCTCTCTCTCTCTCTCTCTCTCCCTCTCTCTCTCTTTCTCTCTCTCTCTCCCTGTGGGCAGTACCTGAGGTTATAAGGGCACTTCAGTTTCTCCCTTTGATCTTTCCCTGTCCCTTCACCATCTGCTTTTCTTCCCAAGGGGGGAGAAAACTCTCTGCCTTTTTTGGCTTTTCCTATCAGTGCATTTCAGGTTTCCCTCTGTCTTCCACCTAGGGATGGAGGGAGTTGGTGGGAGCAGTCCTGTTAATGACTAGCTCTTGGGTTGGCAAGGAGAGGGAGGTTCTCTGGGATCTACTATTTCCTTAGCCTTCCTCTTGGAAGCTTTGGGAAACTACAGTTTTTTAAGTTAGTGTTTCCCAGAGACACAGGGCAATCATTCTGCCTCTCTAACCCTGGCCTTCCCCTTTAGTTATGGCTTTTCCCAAATCCAGAGCTCTTAGTTCCTGGCTCTCCCACAAATCTTCTCAGAGCATAACCTCTGGTTCCTTTTGGGGGTATTGGGTGGTTCTAGTGTACCCTTCTCCCCAGTCTTTCTGCTTTCATGGTTTTTTGTGGGTGTGAGAGGATGGGGGCTAAGCCCTGACTTGCCTGGGCCCCTCCCCATGTCCTGGCCCTGGCATCCAGTGACTATTTTGTCTCTTCCCTCCCCACTTCCTTCCCAGGTTTCGGTCTAAGTACCACCCAGATGAGGTGGGGAAGCGTCGGCAGGAGGCCCGGGGGGCCCTGCAAAACCGACTGAGGGTATTCCTGTCCCTTATGGAGAGTGGCTGGTTTGATAATCTTCTCCTGGACATAGACAAAGCTGATGCCATCGTCAAGATGCTGGATGCAGGTATGTGGATTTGGGAGGGGAAGAGGGTGTCTGGTGACCCAAGATCTTGGTTTGGAAATAGAAGTCAGTTGATAAGCAAGAGGCTGAAGGCCAGGACCCTAGGATTGTGACCTCTGCTCCCTTTGTTGGTAGCTGTGATTAAGATGGAAGGAGGGACAGAGAATGATCTGCGCATCCTGGAGCAGGAGGAGGAGGAGGAGCAGGCAGGAAAGCCTGGAGAGCCCAGTAAGAAAGAGGAAGGCCGGGCTGGACCAGGCCTGGGGGATGGAGAGCGCAAGGCCAATGATAAGGATGACAAGAAAGAAGACGGCAAACAGGTCAGAGTGCTGGGCTCATTGGGTGCTGCCTCTGAGTTCCTAGGAGGAGGAAGGTGCAACTTCAGTGGTCAGGGGGCCTGGTGGGTTGTGTGCTGGGTCCAGGAGAGGTGGAGGGCTAGGGAGGGGGCCCTCTGATAAAGGTTGAAGGGGAGATGGACATGCCCGGGATTGTCTGTACCTACCTGCAGGCTGAAAATGACAGTTCTAATGATGACAAAACTAAGAAATCTGAGGGTGATGGGGACAAGGAAGAGAAGAAAGATGACTCTGAGAAAGATGCCAAAAAGGTAGGGTATCTCTTGCCAGGCGGTCATTGTCAGATCTGGGGTCCTGGTTATCTGACTCCCCTCCTCTTGCTGTGGCTCTCACAGACTAGCAAGAAGCGGAACAGGAAGCACAGTGGTGATGACAGCTTTGATGAAGGCAGCGTGTCAGAGTCCGAGTCAGAGTCAGAGAGTGGCCAAGCTGAGGAAGAGAAGGAGGAGTCTGGTAGGTTTTATCTTCTTTTAGTCCATTCTCTTCCTATTGAATAGGGGTAGGGGAGGTGGGAGTGGGCAAAATTGATAAGGGCCGGCCTTTGGGACATGGGGGTGGGGGGGAGTTGCACCACTTCTTTCTTTCCCTCCAAAATCAACAATAAATATTCACCAACTTCCAACACTTCCTGCATAGAAGAGGCACTAAAAGAAAAGGAGAAGCCCAAAGAAGAAGACAGAGAGAAGCCTAAGGACACTCCTGGGTTGGAATGTAAACCTCGGCCCCTCCATAAGACTTGCTCCCTCTTTATGCGCAACATCGCACCCAACATCTCTCGAGCCGAGATCATTTCTGTGAGTGGGAAAAAGTGGTACTGGCTGCAGGAATGGCATATTTGGTAGCAGGGAAGGGGAGCTGGTGAGGCGGGGGTAAGATAATATGGTTCTGCTTCTAACATATACCCATTTCTCTAACAGGGAAGCCTCTTCTCGTGGGCCCTTTGTGGGCTGGCCCTCGATTATACCATTTGCTTCTAAGTGCTTTTACTCTTTAAAAATTTATTCATGAGAGACAGGCAGAAGATAGAGGGAGAAGCAGGCTTCCTGCAGGGAGCCAGATGTGGGACTTGATCCCAGAACCCCGGGATCACACCCTGAGCTGAAGGCAGATGCCCAACTGCAGAGTCACACAGGCGTCCCTTAAGTGCTTTTATGATTATTATTTTTTTAAAGATTTTATTTATTCATGAGAAAGAGAGAGAGGCAGAGACACAGGCAGAGCGAGAAGCAGGCTCCCCACAAGGAGGCAGATATGGGACTCAGTCCCGGATCCTGGGATCACACGCTGAGCCAAAGGCAGGTGCTCAACTGCTGAGCCACCCAGGCATCCCAAGTGCTTTTATTATTAAGCCCTTTATTGGTTTTTCCTTACTTGAAAGATTCACAGGCATTTCTCAGGGTTCTTAGGACACAGGGATTGGAAGAAGTGAGAAACGCTGAATTACTCATTGGGGTTTCTGTTCCTCTGTTTTTCCAGCTTTGTAAAAGATACCCAGGCTTCATGCGTGTGGCACTGTCAGAGCCCCAGCCTGAGAGGAGGTGAGGAATGGAGACGAGAGTGACCCTGTATACCTTGGAAATAGGTACAGGGGGAGGCTAATGGCCAGTATCCCAGGGTTATGCTGACCGTTTCTTCTGTAGGTTTTTCCGCCGTGGCTGGGTCACCTTTGACCGCAGTGTTAACATCAAAGAGATTTGTTGGAACTTGCAGAATATCCGAGTAAGTGCTGGGACTGGGTTCTCTGTAATGTACGTCACCCGATTCTTATTTGATTCATTGGTTGTGCTCCCACCCATCTGTTCAGTCTGCTCACATTAACTGTCTACTGGTGTCTGGCCTAGGTGCTGTCCCTGATAAGACCCTCCTGGTGCATGTTCTTGGGGAGCTCATGTTCTAGTCACTGGTCTTGTCACTAGGGCTAGTCCCTTGAGCTGCTGCTTCTCGGGCACATTTGGTGAGCTCTGTGTTCTCTCTAGCTCCGGGAGTGTGAGCTGAGCCCTGGTGTGAACAGAGACCTGACCCGTCGAGTCCGCAACATCAATGGCATCACCCAGCACAAGCAGATAGTGCGCAACGACATCAAACTGGCCGCCAAGCTGATCCACACGCTGGATGACAGGACCCAGCTCTGGGCCTCTGAACCTGGGACACCTCCTCTGCCAACAGTCAGTGACTCCCATGGAACTTTTTAAAAAGCAGCCAATACCATATCGTCTATGATAGGCACCTCTGGTCTTGTCAATGTCTTGTAGCATTGACCCCCAGTTCTTATACTCTGTGTCTGCGCAGATACTCCAGCTTCCAACAGAATGGACTGACATTAGTTATGGTTTATTGGCTAGGATAGAATAAATAAAAGATAAATAATGAAGCAGTATTAACAGGCCAAGTGAACCCTGGATTCCTTTCTGCTTTAGCTTCCTGGGCTACCTGCCTCAAGAGTTTTCTCTGCTTCACTTGCCATTCTTCTTTCTCTCTACCAGAGTCTGCCCTCCCAGAACCCAATCTTGAAGAATATCACTGACTATCTGATTGAAGAAGTGAGTGCGGAGGAGGAGGAGCTGCTGGGGAGCAGTGGGGGGGCTCCCCCTGAGGAACCCCCTAAGGAAGGGAACCCAGCAGAGATCAATGTGGAGCGAGATGAAAAACTGATCAAGGTGCCAGCAAGAGCAGGCGGGCAGGGCCCTGGCTTGGGGCAGCAAGGGGGTTAGAAGAGTATGGTGAACTCAGATTTTTATTTCCCTCAGGTTTTGGACAAACTCCTTCTCTATTTGCGCATTGTGCATTCCTTGGATTATTATAACACTTGCGAATACCCCAATGAGGATGAAATGCCCAACCGATGTGGCATCATCCATGTTCGGGGGCCTATGCCGCCCAACCGCATCAGTCATGGAGAAGGTGGGCTCCCAGCTTCCCCATTTCTGATTCCCTTTGGTTTCCCTTTCTTCTCAGCTGCCTCTGGTCTTAGATCTGTTCTGGTAACGGTGCCTTAACCACCCTCTCTTTTTTTTTTCCTTAGAATTTAAAGTAATCTTTATAACCCAAGGTGGGGCTAAAACTCACAATCCTGAGATCAAGAGTCACATGCTCTGACTGAGCCAGCCAGGCACCCCTTATCCCTTCCTTGTTTCTTGCTTCTAATTCCCTTCTCCACTCCACTGTTCTGTGTTCCCAAACCACAGTGCTAGAGTGGCAGAAGACGTTTGAGGAGAAGCTGACTCCATTGCTGAGTGTACGGGAATCTCTTTCCGAGGAAGAGGCTCAGAAGATGGGTCGCAAAGACCCTGAGCAGGAAGTGGAAAAGTTTGTCACCTCTAACACCCAGGAACTGGGCAAGGATAAGTGGCTATGCCCTCTCAGTGGCAAGAAATTCAAGGTCTGGGATGTTAGGGAGTTCTGTGTTAGAAGTGTGGGTGGAGGGGGTTGAGCCAGGAAGCCTCCTCAGGCCTGGGGTCAAATTGGCTCTGGAAATGGTGGGCTGGGAGGTTAATTATCCCTTCCACATTGGTTGCTCTGCTCTGACCCTCTTTCTTTACCCAGGGCCCTGAGTTTGTACGCAAACATATCTTCAACAAGCATGCAGAGAAGATTGAGGAAGTGAAGAAGGAAGTGGCATTTTTTAACAACTTTCTCACTGATGCCAAGCGCCCAGCTCTGCCTGAGATCAAGCCAGCCCAGCCACCTGGCCCTGCCCAGAGTAAGATACGATCCATGAGGGTCTGCCACATTCCCTCTCCTTTGACTATTGAAGGACTCCTGGTTCTTATATCCTGGGATTCTCTGAAAACTTTCTATCCCACTCTCAGGAAGTGTTTCTAAAAGCCAGTTGTCATTCCCCATCTCCCCCTCCCGCAGTAATTCATGTTCCTGTCCATGTTGTACTCCCCCCAGGCCTGACCCCGGGACTCCCCTACCCGCACCAGACTCCCCAGGGCCTGATGCCCTATGGTCAGCCCCGGCCCCCCATCTTGGGGTATGGAGGTAAGTATAGGGGAGATGTGAAAGGGCTTAGTAGTGACTGAGGGCTGGGAGAAAGGAAGCTGAACCCAGGTAGAATTGAGGTCACAGGTTTCAGCTCAACACTGATCTCTTTCATAGCTGGTGCTGTACGCCCTGCAGTCCCCACGGGAGGGCCTCCATACCCTCATGCCCCCTATGGTGCTGGCCGAGGGAACTATGATGCCTTCCGAGGTCAAGGTTATCCTGGGAAGCCTCGGAATAGGTGAGAATGAGCTAAGATGTTCAGACTTCCTTGCCCCCTTCAGGCTCCCATTCAGAGAGCCTTAACTCTCCTCCCATCTTAACTCTTTTGTATCTCACAGGATGGTCCGAGGAGACCCACGGGCCATCGTGGAATACCGTGACCTGGATGCTCCAGATGATGTGGACTTCTTTTGAGCCATTTACTTTTCCTCACTCCTGGTATCGTCTAGAATTGTGACTGCCTCATCCCATCCAGCTGAGAATTTTTTTGTACGTCCAACCCTACTGCCAATAAAAGCACTTCCATAGTGATTGATTTATACCTCCCCAAATTCTCCCAAAGATTGGCTGGGGCCATGATTATGAGCTTCACCACTTTATTGATTCCAAGGGCCCAGGCAAGCTTTTTTATCTTTGAGAAAAGGGGATAGGTGAGTGTGTTCGGGGCCAGAGACTATCTCTGTTCTGGGATCCTAGTCTCAGTCCAGGGCATGCCTGTTGATGTTGGGAGTTGCGGCTCGTCAAACACAGGTTGTAGAAGGAGTTGGGGTCAAAGGCTGTGCCCACTTCTCTCCATCCCACCCAGCCACCCGCCTGTAGTTCACTGGGATTTTTTGGATCACCCCAGAAGTGAGGGTCCAATACCAGAACATAGGCTTCCGTGCCTGGTCCCAGGCAGACTCCCAGCAAGGCCTTGGATTGTGCATCTGCATCTCCCCCAACCATCACAGGCCCCCCACCCCCTGCGAAGTGGGAGTAGAGCTTCTCCAGTTCTCCCTGAAGCCCTGCTCCACGGGGTATGTGACACAGGCGCCCCTGGGGCCCTCCGAAGTAGTCGAGGCAGAGGCTGGCTTCTACACAACCGATCCAGCTCTGGGAACCCCGGAACCCGGGGGACTTGTCGCCCATGTCCTCCAGGGCCGCCTGCACGGCGGCCAGCCCGGGCACGCGCGCGGACCAGCCCTCTGGCCACGAGCACAGCGTCTGCAGAGTGCGGTAGCCGCAGCCCCAGCCCCGGTCATCCAGGCCATCGCAGCCGTAATGATAGTAAAGGTAGTGGCCCGAGAGGAGGGCCAGGCGAGCGGGCCCGCGGTCCGGCGGGGCTAGGCCCAGGTGGACGTCCTTCAGGGGCTTCAGGGCAGGCGGCGGGGAGGGAGGCCGAACGGACGCGTCGTCCTGGCGGCTCGGACGGGACTCCGGCTCCCGCATTTCGTCTCGACTCGGGGTCTTGAGCTAGCCGCAGGCAGGACCGGCGCGCGGGCTCCGGGGACGCTCGCCGGGTCTCCAGCAGCCACAGAAGTGCGAGCCGCGGCCTCGTGGAAGACGCCACCCTCCAGGCTCCCACAATGCACGCCGCGCCTCCGTCGCTACTGCGCTGGCGCGAGCTCCGCCTCCTGAGCGGAGTGTGAGTGGCAGGGCCCGGCCGGGGCTGGGTGGTGGGAGCCGCACGCTCCGCCCGGCTACAGAGATCGGCAAGTTTGGCTGGCTCTCGCGCCCGCCCCTCCGTCTACTCAGCCCCGAGGTTGCGGCCCGCTCCTCGCTCCCTAGTCGCGCATACTGCTGTGGCTGTAACAGTTTATTGGCGGCCCAGAGGGGCGAAGGCACCGCGGGGGAGGGGCTCGGCCCGAGACATGCAGAGGACGGGGAGCCTCCGGGGATAGTCGGTGGGGAGGGTGGACAGGGTCTAGGGCTCCTCTGTGTTATATCCCGGCCCTTAGATGAGTATATACAGCTAGGGGGCCGGGCGGGGCGAGCAGGGCGGTAAGACGTGGGGGTCCCGTCTGGGTCACAGGTCTGAGCAGCGATCCTGCTTGCTGTAATGGTCAAACTGGTTCTTCCAGTGCACCATGTAGGAGCTCCAGCGGTGGAACTCGGCCTTCCACTGGCGCTCCGCCTCGTCCAGCGTGTCTGCGGCCAGGGCGCCCAGCAAGTGGGTTGGAGGAGGACAAGGGGAAGAGCGGGGAACGTACATGGTGGGGGACGTCAGTGCAGGAGGATACAAGGAGAATGCAGGAGGGGTACCGAGGATGGTGGAAATAGGATCGGAGAAAACGCGAAAGACGAAAGACCAGAGGAGGGATGAGAGTGCGGGCGGGGCCAGAGAAGGATGGCGGGAAGGAAGGTGGGGGGAGGAGGAAATGAGCGGAAGACAGGGGGACAGAAAGGATCAGAAGGCGGAGGATCCGTGGATTGGTGGGGAAAAGAAGAGACAGAAATGGTTGGCTGTTACAGCTCCACTAGGGGGTGCTATCTAGCTCCCGGCCCTTCCTCTACCCCCCCCCCAACACCAGGCTCAAGCTCCAAATAATTTTATAAAAAAGAAAATTGGCTTTTTCGTTTCCATTTCAACAACAAAGGCGTGTGGGTCCCTGAGACGAGTCATAGATCACCACCCCCTCCCAGCCCTGGCCAATTTGAGTTTCTTGGTTTGAGGAGGGAGGGTGCTTCGGGTCGGAGATCCCTGAGTAGAGCCCTTGCCCACTGTCCGACCACTCATTAGAGGAGGGGCCCCTGAGGCCGGAGGGGTAAGTGGCCATGGTCACAGCCGCAGGAGCCCGGAGAGGTGGAAGAAGAGGAGAAGGGGCAGGGGAAGGCCGGGCCTGGACCTCCGGGATGCCTCCCCGTGGGCGGGGCCTGAGCAGGTGCTGGGAGCCTTCGAGGCTGACGGCGGGGGGTGGGGGGGAGGTTTTGGGAAAAGAGGGGTTACACCCGGCCAGCTCCCACTCCCCTCTGTTTGCGCCCCTTTTCTGCCCTCCGCCCGTCCTGCCCGCTGGCCCCTGCCCGCTGGCCCCTGCCTACCGGTGGCGCTGAGCAATTTGGGTAGGAAGCGGTTCCAGAAGGCGCAGGCTTGGGCGCGCAGCCCCCGGCGCACCTCCAGCGGCCGGAGGTTCAAGCTCACGTACTGCTGCGCTCCCGCCGTGTACGGTGGCCACTGCGGGACTTTGGGGTCCCGGGGGTCATTGGGGTCCCTTCGAAAGGAAAGGGAAGGCTTAGCCTCCAGCAAGCCGGCCCCGCCCTCCCTTGGGACTGTGGACTGGAGATGGAGAGCAGGAAAGAGGCAGGCTGTTTCTTGACCCGTGCCCTCTTAGGCTCTCGGGAGAACGCATCCCTTGCTTCCCACCTCGTTAACCCCTCTTTCTGGTCTCCGGGATCCCCCATCGTCTGGAGCCATCCCCTTCCTCTTGCTCTCCCTCTTTCTGCCTGTCCCTGGGCTTTACTGCTCCACCTTTGTCTTTGTTTCTCCCATCTAAAGCATCACTAGGATTTATGATCCCTTACTCTGTAAGCGGGCTCAGTTCTAGCTCTACAAACATCTTGTTTGCATCTGACAACACCCACGTGATGTCGGATTTATGGTCCCCTTCTTCGGACAGGTAAACTGGTGTGTGAATACGTATATATGCATGTGTGCATGTCATGCCTAATAAAATCACCACTGGCCCAACCAGACCCAGCTCTCTACAGTTTAAGCCCCAAAGTACTGTGATAACTCCTTTGTCTCCCTGTCTCTCTTTGCTCCGCTTCCCTCCCTTTCTGTCCTCGTCTCTTCTGGACTTGCCATCCTGCTTTCCTCTCCAATATCTCTTGGTCATTCTGTCTCCCTCTTTGTCTCCTTTCTTTTGTGAATGTTTCCATCCCTCTCTGGCCCCTTCTGTCTGCCTGTTTGTCTTCCTCTCTCTCTGTCCCCTCTGCTCTTGCTTCTCTGGCTCCTGGAGGCCCTCCTCCCCTCAGTACTGCTGACCCTGTGCGGGCGAAGTTGGCCCAGTATCTCATCAGTCGCTGGGCAAAGGTTCTCTCTTCAGCGGTATAGTTTAGCGAGGGTTCCAGAGGGAGCCCAAAGATGAACTCGATCTCGTAGCCGTGGGGCACCCCCATCCAGAGGGGCCAGGTGAGCGTGGACGAGCGATGTTCAAAGACGTAGGCATAGACCCGAGCCCCCTGGGCAGCCAGGCGTCCAGCCAGCTGGGCCACGGGGCACACGACGTTGTGGTCACCCACCACATCACTCATGGCCTCTCTCAGGCGTGCCGGGTCCTCAGGGTGCAGCCAGTCTGTGTAATGCAGGACCACAGCCTCGGCAGCTAGGTCACTCGCCTGGGGGACCCCGACCCGCACCCCAGCCAGGAACTGGGCCCGGCTGATGAGAGATTCGTTGTCTTTGCTGAAGCCTGGGGCCCCGTAAACCAGAAAATAGGAGCCCTCATCCTTCACCACACCCACCAGCACCTGGGAGGACAGGATAGAGAGATGGGGGGGGGGGGGCACAGACAGACAGGCAGACAGAAACAGATGAACAAAGAGCCAGAGAGATCAATAGTTATAGACCCCAGCACCACGGAGGAAGAGAGTATGAGGTTGGGGAAGGGACAGAGAGAAAGAAAATGTACCCACGTTTCCTTTTCTCTCTGCCCCACTGGCCACCCTGGGATCTGAGCTCTCAGGGAGGAGGGGGCGGCCATGAGGCCAGGAGCCCTGGCCTTTGGGATTTGGATCTCAAGAAGCCTTTTTGCCTGGGCCTGGGTCCCGGGGTGGGGGTGGGGGAGTAGGGGTTGGGCTGTGTGGGGGAGAACAAGCCTAGAGGAACCAGCTTCACCCCTTCCAGCCACTAGTCACCTGCAGCCCGTGGAAGTCTCCAGCACTGATGAGGGCCTCCGGGGTGTCACTGAGGAAGTCACCATCCACCACAGGCACGAAAGAGAAGCGGAAGACACTTTCCTGAGGCAGCACATGCCACTCGTGGTCCACCAGGTCCTGAGCTGGCCGTGTCCTCAGGCAGGCGACCAGCTCTGTGTCATTGCCACCGGCCCCCCCTGGGGGACAGCCCACCAGGCGTGCCAGCAGTGTGGCCCTGCGGCGGGCCTCTCCCACACCCACTGTGGCCCAAGGGCCGTTGGGTGCTCCACTCTGCAGCACAGCCCTGTGGAACAGGCCCCGGCTGGGAGGGGACAGCAGGTGCATGCCCACTGAGGCCGCACCAGCGCTTTCCCCGAACACAGTCACTGCCCTTGGGTCGCCCCCGAAGGTGGCCACATTCTCCTGCACCCACTGCAGTGCCAGCCTCTGATCCAGTAGACCCACGTTGCCTGGGGCCTCCCGGCTCCCTGGCAGGGCCAAGAAGCCAAAGGCTCCCACCCGGTAGTTCATGGACACCAGCACGGTCCCCTCAGCCTGGGCCAGGAAGCGGCCATCATATACGTCCAGGGAGGAGGCGCCACTGTAGAAGCCACCCCCATAGATCCATACGAGGACAGGGGTGGGTGATGCAGGCCGGGGGTATGGTGTCCACACATTGAGGTAGAGGCAGTCTTCACTCAGCTCACGGTTGGGGTTCCACATCTCAGTGCCCTCAAAGCCAGGGTATAAGGTGTCCACATATTGGTAGCAGACGCTTTGGAAGGCTGTGGCGTCCAGCACCCCTGACCAGGGCCGCTTGGGCTCTGGTGGCAGAAAGCGACGGGGGCCCACAGGTGGCTCTGCGAAGGGGATGCCCAGAAAAGCAGAGACAGGGCCCCCGGGGGCCATTAGGCGGATGCCCCGCAGCCGGCCCCCACGCACTGTTACCAGCAGCTCTGGGTCCTCAGCCTCTGCCCCTCCTCCCAAGAGGAAGAGGAGGAGGAGAAGGATTGGGGAAGCCGGGGAGGGCGTGTGCAGGGGACACCAGGGGGGCCTCATGGCTGCCAGGGCAGGCAGGCGTCTGCTGGAGAAAGAAAGGCAGAGGGTGAAGGCCTGAGGCTGCCAGGAGGGAGATTAGGTAACACTCTTGACCAGGGGTTATCACTGAGCTGCAGAGGAGGTGGGGCAGGTTGGGAGAGGGGAGAGAAATGGAGGGAGGGAGACGGGCAGAGACAAGGACACAGGGAGACAGGGAGAAGCAAGAAGGGACAGAGATCCAGCACACACACACCACCCAGACAGGGAGTGAGAGAACGAAGGGAAGAGAGGCGAGGCCTGCCAGGTGATCCCTTCCCCTGCCTCACAGAGGGCCCATCACTCTCACCTCCTAAGCTCCAGCTGGGTGGACTGGGTTGGGCCCAGCCAGAGCAGTGCGGCCACCGCACCAGAGGCCGCAATCCACACACAAGCTACCCGTCAGGGGCGGGGCCCTCACTGACGGAGGCGCCGATGGGGAAGCTCGCGGTGGCGTGAAGGCGCAGCCTCTCCTGAGTTGGCCGGGTCGGGGTGGGGGAATGGGGGGGCCCTAGAGAGTGGGTTGGGCATTCAAGGGTGTGGGAGCTACAGGCCCCGGCGCACCCCAAATCCTGCTTACTGCACACTCTGCCCCACCCTGCCTCTCCTCCTCCACTGTCTGGCATGGGGCGCCGGTGCCCGTGGGTACTGGT
The DNA here is from genome assembly GCF_003254725.2 of Canis lupus dingo. Classification (NCBI taxonomy): domain Eukaryota; kingdom Metazoa; phylum Chordata; class Mammalia; order Carnivora; family Canidae; genus Canis; species Canis lupus. Next base: position 8,646,439 of record NC_064248.1, on the reverse strand, counting down.
TAGCTACGCACTCGCCTTGCCTAGTCTTAGAGGTTAGGCTCGCCAGCCCCAGTCCCCCAGGACTCGAGTCCCCCATCCATCCGATGCTGCCGGGGCACGCTGCCGCCAGTGGGGGGCAGTAGAGACCGAGAAAAGGAAGGCGCTCCCCGCCCCGAGTCCGGGAGCCGGGAACTCGGGGCGGGGGTCTGGAGGCTCGCGGGCATTGCGGAGGGGTCTGGAGGGCGAACCGAGACGCCTGCGTCCTCCGAGCTCAGGAGATCCCCGGCCGCAGGGGCGAGGGCGCTATTTTGGGGCAGCAGCTGCTGCGGTTCCGGCGTCTCCAGCCAAGGGATCAAAATTCCCCGGGTCGGAACTCCCCCCTCGCGCGGCGGTCACCTCTCACCCAGCCAACCCGCCGCCCTGAGGCTGGGGTGGTGGTGGTGGTGGTGGTGGTGGTGGTGGTGGGGATTAACTAGGAAACCCGAGTGCGGCTAATTATAACTCGGGGCTTCCGCTGAGCCTCCCCTTTCCCCAAAATAGGGACGGAGTCCCCGTGGGAGGGGGACGCCTGGGCCTCCGAGGGGGCTTCGGCTGGGCGCCACGCAGGGGCGCTGGGGGTGCGGGATCCGCAGGGAGGGGAGCCAGCCTGGCGCCAGCAACCTGCGCAGCTCGGGTTCCGCCCCGAGCAGGGGGCGTCTTCCAGTGGCCCCGGACTTGGGGGCGGGCGGGGGAAGGGGCACTCGGGGGTCCCCACAGGAATTCGAGAGCAGAGGCTCTCGATGGCCCCGCAGGGTGCCGGCTCCCGCGCAGGCGACCGTTAAGTATGCGGCGGCGAGGCAAGAGTTAAGGATGAGTGTGGGGCGGCGGGGGGCGTCGCTGGGCAGGCCCGGGGGCGCGGTGGGCGTCCCGTTTGGGGGCCCGGATCCCTGCAGGAGCGCACATTTTCCCGGACGCGGAGTGGGCGGCGGGCCGGGGGAGGGTCCCGGCCGGGGCGGGAGACTCACCTGAGGCGGCCGAGCCGGGCCGGGCCGCGCCGGGAGCTGGAGGCGGCCGATGTTCCCCGGCGCAGGCTGAGCCGACTCTGACAGCCGCCGCCTCCGGCCCCCCGCACACACCCCTCCGGGCCGCGGCGCCCCCGCCCGCCCCCGCCCCCGCCCCCGCCCACTGTCTCCGCCCCCGCCCCTCCCCGCCTCCCCGGGCTGCCACCTCCCCTCCCTCTCCCTCCGTCCGAGCCGAGACCCAGAGACCCCGGGCCCGGACGGACTCCGGTGACAGACGCCGACTGAAGGACAGACACGGTGACACGACCGAAAGACCCGCAGCGCAGAGCAGACAGAGTGACAGACGGACAGAAGCCGCGGAGACAGACACGCAGACGGCCAGTCGCGGGCAAGTGACAGCTCCAGACAAACGGTGACCGACACTCACAGACGGACGGACACACGCACTGGGACACCCTGACAGCCTCAGTCAGGACCAGGGGCCCAATAAATGAACATCCTTGGCCACGACACAGCGAGGGTGGCATGGGAGGACCGGCACGTGAAAGTGAGGCTGAGGACCCCGCGGGGGTCCGAGTGGTACTGGCGGAGAAAAGGTGACGTGGGGCACTCCTGGGGGATGAGGGCACACCTGTGGGAATGAAGACGAGAACGTGAGATCACTAATGGACATGAAGGAGGGCCCCACGGAAGAAGACCCCCGGGGCAAGGGAGAGGTGACTCGGGGACATCCCAGAAGGCAAGACGTGGTGGCACGCGCAAGGCTCCGGGGTGAGGCCGCACTCCGCTGCCGCAGTGGAAACTTCCGGAACCCCCGCGGGTGGGTTTGCTCTGGTTCCCTGACGGGTGAGCTGGGACTTTCGTCACCAGGGTCCGGTCGGGGCATGACATCACCAGACCAGGCTCTCATTGGCCGCTGCGGCCGGCAGGTGGGAGCGGCCTGGCCCGGGAAGCCCCCAGCCTGTTCCGAGGGGCCTGGGCCGCACGGACCCCCACGACCCGCCCTCCAGGGGTCACCCATGGGAACAGTGCGACCGTGGCGGCGTCCCCACGCCCGAGGTGAGAGTGGAAAAGCGTGCAGCGGTGTGCCCGCACGAGTACGCCCCTCGGAACGGCCTTCCACTCCGGGAACCCGGGGCTCGGGCGCCCGCAGCCCGCTGCGTGGGAGACCGGCCTGCGCGGGCGAGCCTCGGGGCGTGCGTGCGCGCGCGCGGCGGTGCGGGATGCTGCGTGGGGCGTGCGGGCGCGCGCACGTTGACTCGGGCGCCCCGCGGCCGCCGCCGGTGGGCTGCAGCTAGAGGCCGGCGTCCCCGGGTCTCCTCGGGTCCCGGCGGGGGTCGTGCGGTCCGCCCGAATCCAGAGAGCTTCCGCGCCCCGTTCCGCGCGGTCCCGGCTCCCCACGCTGGGCGCCCCCAGCCCTCCCGCTCCGCGGGAACTGGCCCCCACAGGCCCGTGGACCCGCGCTGGGTCCACTCTCCGCTCGCGCGCGACGGCCGCCAGGTGGCGCCGAAGGGAGCCGCTTCGGGCGTCAGAGACGGGGACCGGGTTGGGGCTGGCGGAGACGAGCCTCACACGGTCTGTGCCCACCGTTTCCGCCCTTCCGGCTTCAGGCAACCCGGATGCCCCGCGAGGACACCGAGGCTCCCTGCATCCGGATTTCAAGGTCCTGGACCCACTGGTGGAGAGCTCCCCACTGATCAGACCCGTCTCCAGCTCCACTCCCTCAAGAGCAGGCATAAGGGCTGTGGGTTTGGGTGGGGGACAGAAAAGTGAACAGTCGGTGTTGCTGCGGGAGAAAAGGACCTGAGGCAGGTTTCTGCGCATGGTCATTATGAATTATTAGAATAATGAAAACAAACTGAATGAATGAGCAGAGGCCTGCTCCAGGCCCGAGGTGGTAGGGATTTGGGGCCTGTAAAAGGCCCTGGTAGTGATGGGGGCTTGTTTCCTTGTCACTTTCCAAAACAGGCGGTGCCACGCAAGTGGCTTTTTAAATCATGAGGTCCTAGGGAGGACAGGGACAGCTTGTAGCCCAAGTAGTTACGAACTAGTATACCTTACTGGCTTTGAAAGTCAAAGGACAAAGCATGTTGTAGGAGCTGGCCCAGCAGAGACCTCCTTGGAGAGGTCAGTGCTGACCTCAGACTGGACCTGCTTTTGAGTCAAGGACAGGATACCCAGGATGGGCTGGAAGCTCCCAGGAAAAAAGACCCTATATTTAGCTGGGTGGGAGTAAATGGATTTCACCAACAGAAAAGGTGCCCAAAAGCATCTGCAGGGGCTGGACTTGACAGCAAGGACCAGGGGAGTTCCTGCCTCCTTGGGCATGGCAACAGTGGGGCAGTACTTGAGGGGTTACCAATGGGAGGTAAGGGCAAAGCAGGTTGTGCAGTGTTCTGAAGTCAGAACTTTATTCTTTCCAGGAGCAGGAGTGGGCTATGGAAGTTCAGTCAGTAGGAGAGGGAGGAGGAAGTGGCATCTGAGGATGCTTGAGAATCTGGGGCAGGAAGAGATGCAGCCATTTATGTCAACACTGTCCTTCCTATTCTCCAGGTGCTGGGAGGGCAGGGCACGGCTGCACAGGGAGATGGGAGGAAAAGCAGGCAGGTCTGGCAGGTCTGATAGGGGGTAGGTTGGGATCCCAGGAGGGTGTCCTGCTCCTGGAGAGCCCCTGATGTGTCTCCCTAGGCCCTGGCTCAGGGAGGGGTCAGTTGAATGTCCAGCTGCAAGTCTGCATGGAGTTCTAGGGCATGCAGGTCCTGTTCCCACTTAAGCAGGTGTACCCAGGGCTCTGCAGCTGTAAGCAAATCTGAGAAATGTGCTGAGGGGCCACAGATGTGTCCTCAGCCTCAGTTTGTCCCAGGATTGTGAGGATGGGAGGAGACAATGCAGATTGTGTCCCACCTCAGTCTTTTTTTTTTTAAGATTTTATTTATTCATGAGAGACACACACAGAGAGCCAGAGACACTGGTAGAGGGAGAAGCAGGCTCCCTGCCGTGGGCCGTATCCGGGACTTGATCCCAGGACCCTGGGATCACGACCTGAGCCAAAGGCAGACGCTCAACTACTAAGCCATCCAGGTGCCCCTCAGACAGTCTTTAAATTAGCAAGGGAACCACCCAAGAGCGCCAGGACAGAGGATCCACATGGCATTGGAGTTAACCCTGGACTGGAATTCCTGATTACTGGGTTCTTGCTCAGTGCTCTGCTGTCAGTGAGACTTCTGAGAGTCCCATGCCTTTCCTGGGCCTCAGTTTCCCCATGTGTAAAATGGTGGGTTGGACTTGAGTGTACGTAAAAATCATGGAGTCCACTAGAGGGACTGATCCATCTGGTGTTGGATGGAGTCCTTAAAGTATGTAGATTCAGCAAGTCGTTAGGGCAGTCCCATGAGGTGGTCTGAAGATGGATCACATGAGGAACAATGCTGGACTAGGCTTCCCCACATTCAGTCCAAATTGGCTTGAGACCATGTGGATCAGAAGAAGGTGCTGTGGGTGCAAGAACTAACAGGGGCACCTCTGGCCACGAAGGGAGATGGTCAAGGATTTGAACCTCTTCTTAAAAAAGGATAGAAATTTCAGGAACAGTCCTCTTCTTACCTTGAGCTTTACCCTAACTTTTGTTAACACAGGGGACCACGACTTCTATTACATCCTTGCTCCACCTCTGCCAACAAAGAGGATTCTTTATCTCCTCTGTTTTTTGGTTAGGATTTAGTTCAGTTATATGAGACAGAAAACCAAACAATAATGGCATGAATGAAATACAATGAGGATACATTTCTCTCTTACGTAAAGGAGACCCAGAAGTACACCATGCAGGATTGACAGAGGACCCTTAAATGTCAGAGACCAGGTTCCTTTGCACAGAATTTTGTTACTTAAACATCTTTAGCAGATAGCTCCACTATATGGTGTAATATGGCTGCTGATGCATCAGTCATCACATCTGCATTCCAGCCAGCAGGCAGGAGGAAGGACTGATGAAGAGCATCACTTCTCCCTTTAAGGACATTGCTTGGAAATCGTACAGCACTTCGGTTTATATTGCATTGGCCACACCCTGGGATTTTTTTGTGACCTTTGACACCGCTGCCCCTCCCCGCCACCAGCTGCTTCTCCAAGGAAACGCAGTTTCTAGGGCCATCCGCTGGAGGGCGCTAGGGTGAAGACCTGGCGGGGCCGCGCCTCTGCTACTGGTGCTGCCGCAGGTGGTGGCGCTGAGCGTCTACGTGGCGAGCTGCCAGAGGAGCGGCGGTCAAGGTGAGCGCGCAGGAGTGGGGGTGAGGGCGGCCCGGCTCTGGCTCAGGCGGCGCAGCGCCCGGACCAGGGCCCTCCCACCATCCCTGCGTGCAAGCAAGGCGGAGGCGTTGGTTCCAGATGTCCTCAGGGGATGCCCGCTGCTTATGGCTGGAGGCGCCTGGTGAAGCCACTGCCCCTATCCCCAATAAGCGGGGTCGTTGACCTGAAGAACTGGGAACAGCAGCCATGCAAGAAACTCTCCTTCCCTCTCTTCACCCAATCCTCTGACCCGTTCTGCACCTTGGCCTAAAATTCACACTTGATCAAAGTTACATCGTTATGCATGAGTCCTGCTGGGAATCAACTATCCATCCTATTTATACCCTTTCCCCCTTTTTTGCTGGTTTTGAGCATTTCACACAACTTTTAGCCTGTCTCTGGATAGACTCATTTTAGTTTCACAATTCTGTTGAATATCTAACCGGTTTACAGTATTCCCCATGCAGTTCATCAAACATCCTTTGGTTTATCCTCACCCTTTCTCTGGCTGGGGGGAAGGTCAAGTGGGAGTGTCATACCCTTGTGCCCCAACTGATTCGTTACAGACATCAGGGGGCACCTGGGTGGCTCAGACAGTTGAGCATCTGACTTTGATTTTGGTTCAGGTCATGATCTCAGGGTTATGAGATCGAGCCCCACATTGGGCTCTGCCCTAGACATGGAGCCTGCTTAAGAGTCTCTCTGCCCTCTCCTCCCTCTTTAAACAAGTAAATGTTGAATCAACAAAAAAATTGCAGACATCAGCACAATTCTCGGGTTGGTCTCCACCCATGAGCCGTAATGGTCCAAAAGGAGTGAAACGTATCCTGTAATTCACCAGGAGTGTGTTTACCCTCATGCTTACCATTTTTTTAAAAAAAGATTTTATTTATTTACTCATGAGAGACACAGAAAGAGGCAGAGACATAGAGAGAGAAGCAGGTTCCCCATGGGGAGCCTAATGTGGGACTTGATCCCAGGACCCCAGGATCATGACCTGAGCCGAAGGCAGATGCTCAACCACTGAGCCACCCAGGTGCCCCTAAACACTTGGTTTTATTGTAGGAAACACTCTGCCTGCATAAAACAAACAAGGAGAGAGACACACACACAGAGGATTCATGGGAAAAATTTCATATGGAATAAACTTCACATGGAAACAGAGTTTCAAAAAATATGTTGAAAGACATTTTGCCCATGATGTTCCTATATCATAGACATACTACAGACATACAGATGACTGCAAAGTATATGTAAAGATGCTCAATATCACCCAGCATCAGGGAAATGCAAATCAAAACTGCAATGAGATCTTAACTTGCACCTGTTAGAATGGCTATCCTCAGAAAGACAAGAAATAACAAGAGTTGGTGAGGATGTGGAGAAAAAGGAATGCTTGTGTAATGTTGGGGGTGTGAACTGGCACTATGGAAACAGTATAGTTCCCTCAAAAAGTAAAAATCAAACTACCATATGATCCAGCAATCCCACTTCTGGGGGTTTATCAAAGGAAACAAAAACAAAAACTTAAAAAGATATCTGCAACCCCATGTTCACTTGGCTATTTACAGTAGCCAAGACATGGAAACAACCCATGTCCATTGATGGATGAATGGATAAAGAAAATCTCTCTCTCTCTCTCTCTCTCTCTCTCACACACACACACACACACACACACAAACACAAACAAGGTATTCGGCCATAGAAAGGAAGGAAATCCTGCCATTTGCAACAACACGCATAAACCTTCTGGCCATTATGCCAAATGAAATAGAGAAAGATAGGTACCATATGATCTCACATATATGTAGAATCTAAAAAACCTCAATAAAACAAAACTGATCTCATTGATACAGGGAACAGATTGGTGGTTGCCAGAAGTGGGGGTTGCCAGGTGGGTGAAATGAGTGGAGTGGGTCAAAAGGTACAAACTTCCAGTTACAAAATAAGTAAGTCCTGAGGATGTGACTATGTGACATGGTGACTATGGTTAACAATGCTGTACTTCATATCTGAAAGTTACTAAGAAGGGATCCCTGGGTGACTCATCGGTTTAGCGCCTGCCTTTGGCCCAGGGCGTGATCCTGGAGACCTGGGATCGAGTCCCACATTGGGCTTCCTGCATGGAGCCTGCTTCTCCCTCTGCCTGTGTCTCTGCGTCTCTCTCTCTCTCTCTGTCTCTCAGGAATAAATAAATGAAATCTTAAAAAAAAAAAAAAAAGAAAGTTTCTAGGAGAATAGACCTTAAAAGTTCTCATCACAAGAACAAAATCTGTTTAACTATGTGTAGTGATAGATATTAACTACACTTATTGTGGTAATCATTTCACTATATATATATATTTATATAAAAATATATTTATTTATTTTATGGGAGAAGCAGCCAATGCAATGGTTAGTCTTTATTGGAAAGAAGAAACTTTACAGCACATTTTGAGTAAGTTAGTGCTAAGGCTCAGTGGGTCAGCTGGTGGGGCACCAGCTTGTCATGGGTTCCATAGCTAGGGCATGGCTGAGTCTCAACGTTGTGCAGCCAGAAGCAGATGGTGGCAGTATTGTCCTCATGGTTGCAGACCACTATTCACTTATTGGTGATAGATGGGGACTAAGGGTCTCCCATGGTGCCTGAAGCTGCCTTTGGGGCTAGCATCTTGTATGGGTCCAGTCCCTTCTGTGCAGCCATCATAACCTCCCTCTCCAGCCCAGTTGTCTGCCCATCATCAGTAGGAACACCATCTCCAGATGCCATGGAGCAGTGGCTCCATTAAGACTGCGGTCCCTGAGATCCTGTGCATTAGTGTTCCAACTCTGTGAAGCAACCTTGAAGCCATCATGCCCACTACAAACAGCAGCACTTCCAGTATATACATATACTGAATCATTATGGTGTACACTTGAAACTAATATAATGTATGTCAATTATGTCTCAATTACAAAACAAAACAAAAATGTACTACAGAACATTTAAATAATGAACAAAAAGCATACTGTTAATCCTGAAAGTATCTTTGGAGACATTAAATATACAGTGCCCATGCGGATAGGGTTGAGCAATTTGTGTTTTATTAAGAATATTTATTTATTTATTTGAAAGAGAGAGAAAGAGAGAGAGAGAGAGAGAGAGAGCAGGAGGGGCAGGGGAAGAAAGAGGATCACAAAGCAGATTCCTCGTTGAGCCCAGAGCCTAGAGGAGGACTTGCTCACAGGACCTTGAGATCGTGACCTGAGCCCGAATCAAGAGTCTGCTGCTTAACTGTCTGAGCCACCCAGGGGCCTCCAATATGTGTTTTTAATTTTTATTTATTTATTTTTAAAAAGATTTTATTTATTTATTCATGAGACACACACACACACACACAGAGACACAGGCAGAGGGAGATGCAGGCTCCACTCAGGGAGCTTGACGTGGAACTCAATCCTGGGACTCCACCATCATGCCCTGGGCCAAAGGCAGGCACTCAACCGCTGAACCACCCAGAGATCTCCAATATGTGTTTTTTAAATATAAATTTGTAAATGCTTTTAAAAAATATTTTATTTGTTTATTCGCGAAAGACACACAGAGAGAGTCAGAGACATAGTCAGAGGGAGAAGCAGGCTCCCTGCCGGGCACCCAATGTGGGACTTGATCCCAGGAGCCCAGGATGAAGGTTGAGCTGAGGCAGATGCTCAACCACTGAGCCACCAGGTGCCCCTGTAAATGCTTTTTGTATATTACAGATACTAACCTATTATCTGTCATCCACATTGCAAAAGTTTTCCCCAATGTATTCTTTTTCTACTTTGTATTGTTTTAATATCTTTCCCTCATAAAAAAAAATGTTGCTTTTTTATGTAGTAGAAAAGTGGAATTTTACTTTTGTAGTAGAAAAGTGGAATTTTGAAATGGGGTTTCTCATTTAAAATACTTTCCTTACACTGGGTGTTATTCTGTATGTTGGTAAATTGAACACCAATAAAAAATTAATTTATTAAAAAAAACAACAAAAAAATAAATAAAATATTTTCCTCAGCTCTCAAGTTATATGAAGAGCCTCTTAGATTTTTCTCTAGAAAGTTTATTTTTTTCTTATATTTTTGATTGAGCTTGCCTTTTATTTTATTTTATTTTATTTTATTTATTCATGAGAGACACACACAGAGAGAGAGGCAGAGACACAGGCAGAGGGAGAGGCAGGCTCCATGCAGGGAGCCCCATGTGGGACTCGATCCTGGGTCTCCAGGATCACACCCCAGGCTGAAGGCAGCGCTAAACCACTGAGCCACCGGGGCTGCCCTATTGCTCATTCTTATCATAACATTATACTGTTTGGATTGCAGTCATTTTATGATATGCTTTTAAAACTTAAAATATGCTTTTTGGGTTTTGTTTTAACTTTTTGGTTTTGTTTTTTCTTGTCATAAATTTTAATATATGATGAGGCAAGCCTCCTTACAATTATTTTTCACAATTTTCCAGTATATCCTTAGACATTTATTCACCTACATGGGCTTTAAGGTAATTGTGTCCATGAAGAAAATTCAACCCTGTTGGGATCTTCATTAAAATTGCATTGAATGTATACATTAATTTTAGGAGACTCAACATATTTTTGTTGTAAAAATCTTTTATTTATTTATTAAAAAAAAAAAAAAAAAAACCTAGGGATGCCTGGGTGGCTCAAAGATTGGGCATCTGTCTTTGGCTCAGGACGTGATCCCAGGATCCGGGATCTAGTCCCACATCAAGCTCCCTGTGAGGAGCCTGTTTCTTCCTCTGCTTGTGTCTCTGCCTTGCTCTTTCTGCGTCTCTCATGAATAAATAAATAAATCTTAAAAAAAAATCTCTACACCCTGGGGCACCTTGGCGCCTCAGTGGTTGAGCGTCTACCTTCTGCTCAGGTCATGATCCTAGGGTCCCAGGACGGAGTCCCTCACTGGGTTTCTGCAGGGAGCCTACTTCTCCCTCTGCCTATGTCTCTGCCTCTCTCTGTCTCTCATGAATAAATAAGTAAAATCTTTAGAAAAAATTTAAAAATATCATTTAGATTAGCCTTTAAAAATTTGCATTATGGAGTCAAATTATATATATTCTTCTGTGAATTGATTGTTATCCTCAATATTAACCTATTTTAAGATGTGAAATATCATGTTCTACCCGTGAAAGATCAGTACTAAAATTCTTTCCATTGCTGTCTTATCTCTTCTACAGAATGTCCAGAAGTGATGCTAGGTGCTACCATCTCGGCTTCTCACACCATTTTCTGTATTGGCACAGGACCCAGTGTTGAAAGTACCTCCTTCCCATTTTTTAAAAAGATTTTATTTATTTATCCATTAGAGACACACACAGGGAAAGAAGCGGAGACACAGGCAGAGGGAGAAGCAGGCTCCATGCAGGGAGCCCGATGTGGGACTTGGTCCCAGGACTCCAGGATCAGGCCCTGGGCCGAAGGCAGACGCTTAACTGCTGAGCCACCCAGGGATCCCCTCCTTCCCATCGATAGTATTCAATTCTGGTGCTTCTATGAGCACATTGTCAAATCTCCTCAGTTCTGGGAGGTCCCTCCCTCTCCCCACTTTTCAAGCATAACTTTTCCATTATAGTACTTTCTTCTCCTTCACTATGGGTGGTTCTGCCATAACCCTGACTACTGGGTTGAGCCCACCAGAACCCTTAATTCTATCATCTCCATTAACACTGCTTTAAGAAGCACACAAAGACCTGCTGCAGGGGGTGGGTACCTGGGTGGCTCAGTTGATTAAGCGTCTTCCTTCCACTCAGGTCATGATCTGGAGGTCCTGAGATGGAGCCCTGCATCAGGCTCCCTGCTAGTGGGGAGCTTGCTTCTCCCTCTTCCTCTGATCTTCCCTCCACTCATTCTCTGTCTCTCTGTCTCTCTCTCTCAAATAAACAAAATCTAAAAAAAAAAAAAAAAAAAAAAAAAAAAAAAGACACATCAGAGGTTTGATCCTGTATGCCAATGTCGCTGATGGCTCTTTAAAAAAAAATTTTTTTTTTTTTGAGAGAGGGACAAGGTAGGTGGGTGGGGCAGAGGGAGAAGGAGAGAGGAAATCTTAAGCAGACTCCACACTCAGTGCGGAGTCAGTGCAGAGCTCAATCTCACAACCCTGAGATCATGACCTGAGTTGGACGCTTAACTGAGCCACCCAGGCGCCCCACTGATGACTCTTGATTAGCATAAACCATGGCTACTGCCAGGATCCCAGCGGTGGCAGGTTGTGTTATTGTTCAGTATATTTGCTTTCCCTCCCTGGGGTGGATGATAGCTTCCGGAGTCACTGATAGCAGGCTTGGCATCAGATGTGTGGTGCCTCTCCCTGATGAAGGATTTTACATTCTTGTCCATCAGACTCAGGGCAACCATACGACTTGCTTTAGCCAACAGAATGTGGGTGGAAGGTGTGTGATGTCATGTCTGGAAAGAAGCTTTAGGAGGCAGCTCATGATTTTGTCATCTGTCATTTCCCACCACTATGGGACTGGCAGTGTCCCAGATAGGGGCTGCTCCATCAGTCTGGGTCCCTGAATGAACAGCACAGATGTTAGGATGGGCAAGTAGCGTAAGTGAGAAAGAAGCGTCTGCTGTTGGAAGATACCGAGTCTTTAGGATTGTTTATCCAGCATTTCCTGATCTTTCCTAATATGCCAACCATCACTGCCTTTCACTTGTCACAAAGCCAATATCAGCTTTTTATTTGCCTTCATGCAAATCGATGCCCCCTCCCCCACCTATCATGACTTCAGAGATAACTCTGGTCTGCACCTTGACTCCTATCCCCTGACACCATCCATGATAATTGCTATCATAATTCAGATTATGACACAGTGGAGGGGATGGTGAGCACACATATCTTAACCTTTTCAGCAAGCTTGACTCATTCATGAGGAGAAAAGGAGTGACCTGCTCCTGGCCTTATCTTTACACTTTGTCCCTAAACCTTGGCTTTTGAAGGACAGTCCCAGCCTGTATTTTCCTGGATTTATATCTCTCCCCAAGTACCTGTGACAATGGTGGGACCTTGGAGAAAGACCCGTACCCCTCGTCATTCTTCAGCTTTTTTAAAAATTATTTTTAAAATATTTTATTTATTTATTCATGAAAGACACACAGAGAGAGGCAGAGACACAGGCAGAGGAAGAAGCAGGCTCCATGCGGGGAGCCCGATGTGGGACTTGATCCCAGGACTTCAGGAAGGATCATGCCCTGAGCTGACGGCAGATGCCCAACTGCTGAGCCACCCAGGCGTCCCTGCTTTCCTGTTTCTTTGTATGCCTTGTGATTTGTTGTTGTTGTTGTTGTTGTTAGACACAGAATATTTGAATCTAATGGTGTGGTTAACTCTGGAACTCAGGTTCTCCTTCTTCCTCAGAGTTTTCTATTATTGTTTTTGTTGGTTATTGTGTGTCTCTGTGCTTGGGCAGAAGGTATACACTAAGATCTTCTTAGATTTGTTCTAATTCTTTTCCTGAGCACATGGTCATTTTCTAATTTTCCCCACATATGCAATTGTTTCTGAATGTCCTAGTCTTTAATGTGCAACTCCCAAAGAGGGAAAAAGCAAAGACTGAAGTGGGGGGGGGGGGAAGGTCAGTTTTTTAAATCCCTTGGAACTAATTTCAAATGGTGGGGAGGGGCTTGTAAAAATGGCTGTTTGCCTCTGTCTATACCTTTGTTATCAGAAGCTGTAATCAGTGATCAAAGTGTTACATCAGATAGATTGTGCCAGTGCCATTGCAGTTGTTACCTAGGTGGGGAGATGGAGTCCTGGTTCCTGATCCAAGTCTCCAGAATCCTCCCCCTCCTCCTCCCCCTCCTCTCCCCCTCCTCCCTCTCTCTTCCCTCTCTCTCCCTTCCCTCCCCTTCCCCCTCTCCTCCTCCTCCTCTTCCTCCTTCCTCCTTCCTCCTCCCTCCTCCTTCTTCCTCTTTTTCTTCTTCTTCTTCTTCTTCTTCTTCTTCTTCTTCTTCTTCTTCTTCTTCTTCTTCTTCTTCTTCTTCTTCTTTTTCTTCTTCTTCTTCTTCTTCTTCTTCTTCTTCTTCTTGATTTATTTATTTATTTGAGAGAGAGAGAGAGAGCATGAATGGGAGGAGTGGGAGGGAGGGAATCTCAAAGCAGACTCTCCACTGAGTGGGGAGCCAGATGCTGGGCTTGATCTCAAGACCCCAAGGTCATGACCTGAGCTGAAATCGAGAGTGGGACACTCAACCGGCTGAGCCACCGAGGTGCTCCCAGAATCCTCTTCTAAATTATTTTTACATTACTCTCAAAAGCATAATATCATATTCAAGTTGTCAAGGATAAACTAAGCCAGACCCTAGTTAAAGTGGTAAGGACAGATTTTAACCAGTAACATACTTTTGCAATAGGAAAGAGTCCAGCATGAACCGAACTCCAGTTTGCACAGAGGTCACTGGATGATTTAAGGGAGAGTGAGGGAGGTGGGGAGGGAGGGAGTGCAGCTCAGGTGACTGTGGGAGTGAACAATTACAAGAAGAGTAGGGGATGTCTCCTCAGCTTCCTCTGGATAATCAGGGCCTCTTTTTTTTAAGATTTTATTTTATTTTTTTAAAGATTTTATTTATTTATTCATGAAAGACACACACACACAGAGAGAGACAGAGACAGAGACAGAGACAGAGACACAGGCAGAGGGAGAAGCAGGCTCCATGCAGGGAGCCCACAAGGGACTCAATCCCGTGTCTCCAGGATCAGGCCCTGGACCTAAGATGGCGCTAAACTGCTAAACTGCTGAGCCACCCAGGCTGCTCAATGTGGTCCATTTGAAACCCATCTGGGTTTGCTAACTGGTGCTTAACAAAGTTAGGCTATTACCCTTTCCCAGAGGCTGGGAGGCAGGGGCCCTATCTTCGGGTGTTGGCTGGGACAAACAGTAAATTCTTCTGGTGGCCTTGAGTTTTCTCAGGCAGGCACTTTAAGGGAGAATGGGGTCAGCCTAGGGATGTGACCTTGAGCCCTTAGAACAGGGTTAGTGATGGTTCAAGTCTTTATAGGTCAGGGTTGAGGCTTAGTTGGGAAGAGGGCTCAGGGGAGCCTGGTTAGAGTTTGCTCAAGGAGAGAATCTTCGTCAAAGTAAAAATTGAAAACTATAGATAGAGCTAATGTTCTCTGTGTTCTCTGATTATCATTTGAATCTTAGTTCCTTCTCTCTTCTCTGAATTAATTTTAACCCTGTTATTGGGGCAGGTGAGCTTTTTTTTTCTTCAAATTTTGAATGCACTTACCTGTGTGTTTGTATATGTGTGTGTATTCATAGGAAATACATATGTGTGTGGGTTTTAACAGAACTGTGTCCGTTGGTTTCACTGAACAAGCCAATCTGAGAATCTGTCCCTTAGGGTACTATTCTTTCTGATTCAAGCATGGTAGTCTATAGTGTGACTATTTCATAGTCATTCTAGATTCCTATTGAGGGATGTGTAGGTTGTTTCCAGTTTCTATTGGAATCTCAATAAACTGGATGGCATCCTTGTGAATGCCTCTTTGAAGTACTTCTTTTTTTTTTTTTTAAGATTTTACTTATTCATTCATGAGAGACACAGAGAGAGAGAGAGAGAGAGGCAGAGACACAGGCAGAGGGAGAAGCAGGCTCCATGCCGGGAGCCCGACGTGGGACTTGATCTGGGTCTCCAGGATCACGCCCTGGGCTGAAGGTGGCACTAAACCGCTGAGCCACCAGGGCTGCCCTGTGAAGTACTTCTTGAACACAGAGATAGCATGGTGGAATTACTGGGTCCTTGAGCATGCATTTAAAATTTTAATAGATGTCACCAAATTGCCTTTTTAGAGTAGGCCGACACATTTACACTCCCACCCACTGAGTAAGAGTATTCTTCACAAGTTTCCCAACACTGAGTGGACTCAAACTTCCTAGTAGTTGCTAATCTTCTGGGTCAAAACATCCTTTTGTTTGATTATTTCCACTGGCCATCTGTATTTTTTTTTTCTGGGACCTGGCCCAGATCCTCAGATATTAAAATGACTTAAAAATATTTTATTTATTTATTTGACAGAGAGAGAGAGAGAAAGAGAGCGAGAGAGAGAGAGAACACGCAGGGAGAGTAGCAGAGGGAGAGGGAGAAGCAGTCTCTCTGCTGAGCAGGGAGCCCAATACAGGGTTCAATCCCAGGACCCTGGTATCATCACCTGAGCTAAAGGCAGACGCTTAACAGACTGAGTCACCCAGGTGCCTCTAAAATGACTTCTGATTGAATGCTGCATTGTTCCCATAGCTTTGGTTATAGGGTCTCAGCCCAAGTCATGCTAAGGGCAGGATGGAGAGAGGGAAGAGCAAGGGGCAGAGGGAGTGAGAACAAGTTTTCACCTCCCTCTCCTGAAGCTGGGACTGAAACTAAGGAGAGACAGTGAGAGCCAGCCCCAGACTCCAGAGTCCAAGGTCTTGACCAAGTGTATTCTTCATCCAGTTTTGCTGGTTCTTGGTGGGGGGTAAGGGAGGGAAAAGGCAGGGTCTTAGGAACTGCTCTGAATGGGTCAGGTCAGCTAGGGGTTGGACCACCAGCAATGCTCCCTGTATGACACCTCTTGGGCTAGTCCAAGTTTCTTGGTGTCCTTCCCACAGCAATGAAGTCAGAGACAGGGGGAAGAGAAGTGAGGTGGGTGGTGCAAAGGTGAACCTATGCTTAGCCCCCACGTCAAGCAGAGCAGATAACCACTCCTTTCAGTTCCATCTGGGTGCTTCTGTGTACATAGTGGCTGCCTCCTGTAGCTATCCCCAGTGCTGGCGCCTGCTCTACCCCCTGCACCAGGCCCATGCAGCTGCTCAGTCTCCTTAGCTTCCTCTGGATGCTCAGGGCCTCCACGGGGGCCAGAGGTGAGAGGGCAGGTGAGAAAAAGGCTGGAGAGACCCTCCTAATGTTCTAGAGTGGAGGTGTGTGGGGAAGTGGCTCTGAGGCCGAAGGGGAGACTGAGGAGGGATTCCTCAGAGCTTTGGGTGCAGGAAGCATTAAGGAGAAAGGAAGCTGGTTTGAGCCGGTGCTGCTTTCAACCCAGGACCAAGCAGGTTGCAGGGATTGGTGCTTGCATTGGGAGGGTGGGCATAACCTTTTTCCAGAGGAGTGTTCTTCCCTTTGATTTGGTTTTCTGAGCCCCCATTTCTCTTCTGTCCTTCCCCCCACCAACTCCAGTGCTCCTTCTACTCTGGACTCTTCCTTCACTTCCCGTGGTGCTCTCTCCATGACAGTTCCACCTCTTCCTGGGGTTCTCTCCTCTCTCTGGAACTTCTCCACCTTTGGTCCCCTTCTCCAGCTCTGCCTCTATCTCTCCCTGCCCCCACCTAGCCCATGTTTCTGGGCACAACTGTCATTGGCAAGGCTGGGCTGGGGAGATCCTGAATGCTCCCAAAGGGTGGGTGTGTACCACCCAGTGTGGGGCCCAGGGCTTTTTCTTTTCTATCCCTTAGAGAGCCCACAATTCCTCTGTATTTCTCTTCCCTCTGTTTCCTGGTGTCTGTTCCTGACCCCCAGTCCTATACCTTCCCAACCTAGAGGCCCATGGACCACCCTTTTGCTTACCTCTAGGGCTATCTCCTGGCTCTAAGTGTTCCAACTCAGGAATCTTCATAATCCCTCCTCATACCTCCTTCACACACTAGTTAGGGCTGAGAAATGAAATTTCAGCTCTCAGAATGAAGATATCCTGGGTCCAAAGTTAGGAGGAGGCTAATGCTGAGTGGGCAGGAGGTCTGGGTCCTTTTTGCTTGCAAATGCTGTGGCTTCAGAAATCTCCCACCACTCATCCCCAGCAGTATGAGATCTCTGACCCTCACTCTTACCCCCTGTAAAATGGGGTTGATGATATCTATAGAGTGAGAGGTTCATGTTTGTAAACTAATTAGCCCAGTGGCCAGAACAGAGTGGCTGAAAACATGTCTGTTTTTATTAACAGTCAATGCTAAACATTAAGGTCTTTGGAACTCATGCCTACCTTCTGAGTTAATACTTTCTGGAAGTTTCTTTCTCTGTCCTGTTCCTCATCCTGTCAGTGTGGTCCTCTCTTCCTGTCCCTCAATCTCAATAGAATCTGAGCCTGAATCTATGGTTTTCCCTTTGCTGTTCTCTATGCAAAGTTCCCCTCTGACCCAATGGCTCTAGTGTCCATGATGTATCCCTACCCCCAGCCCAGGCTTGGCTGGGTTCTCCTTGGAGGAGAGTCAGCCCAAGAACAGTGTGTCATAGGGAGAAGGAGAGAGGAAAGCCAAAGGGTGGGGACTTTGGGCAGCAGGTGAGGGAAGAGTAAGGAAAACATGTATGTATGGAGAAAGGGGAGGGGAGGGAGGACCCACAGCTGAACCTGCATGCTCAGTGTAGCTCAGAAGAGGAGGGCAAAGGACTGAGGGTACCCCCTTCAGAACCTGAAAGGCTCTAGCTCCAAATTGCTCTGATGGAGGGATAAGCAATGAAATGTCCTATATTCTGTGATACTATCTGGAAAATAGGGTAGTGAATAATCTATGTGGTGTTTGTGGTGACAAAGTGATCTGCAAATGAATCCTTCTGTTCTATACAGGCACTTTCCCCATGACCGCATCCACCTCTACTGAGCTTTTTCCCAGAGCAGAAACAGCTCACTTTGTTCTCAGCAATTCCCCACACTCCAAAGACACAGCAAGGTGGCCTCTCAGCATCCCTAACAGGACCCCTCCAGCTCCCGACAGTAGGGAACACACATTTACAACTCTTCCCACCTCCCCCCACTTTAAACCTATCTCTGAGGCATCACTGAAAACTGCAATCAAGTCCAACACCTCAACAATTCCAATGTCCAAGTTTGTCATCAAGGTTGAAACCACTCCACCCACCCTCATTGTCTACATGAGCACCACAAAGTGCATCAATCCCATGAGCCTTATAATCACCACTTCCTACCCCACCACCTGCATGACCCTGACTACCACTGAGAAAGTTACCTCAGCCGTGACCTCTCTTCCCACTACCACAACCACTCTGGGTAAAACTCCCACAACCATGGCCTTACTCTTTTCCTCTGTCCCAACCACACACACAACCTCCCATACTCTGATACCCTCTACAACTGATACCACAGAAAGGGCTGGCCTGACTATGGCAAGCATTCATACAACCAGGTCTCTTACCCCATTAATCACTTCTACATCTATTACCCCTTCTCTAACTGCCATGAACATCTCAGCAACAGTAACTGATAACAACTCTTCACCTACCACCAGTAGCACCTTGATTACTGCCACAACTTCATTTCCTAACACCAGCAGTACATTCAAAACAGCAACTGCCACCATTCATGATCCCACATCAACAAATCTATTAACAACACTTACAACACAAAGTATATCTACTTCTACTGAAGCAACCACTACACTGATTACACCAACAACAATTACTTTGAAAACAATGAGTTCCATGAAAATAAAATGTACTCTGAGGAGAGACAGCCCTAGAGAAACTCCCAAAACAGGAATTACTTGGACTTCTCCAATCACATCATCAATCACTTCAACAAATACAATGGCTTCCACTGCATCTACCACCTCTGAAACCACCCTGGAACCCACTAACACCAATATTAACATGACATTCACAACCACAGAACCACACTCCTCCACTGCAGCAGCTACACACACAGGCAAGATGACCATCACATCTTCTCATGCCATACCTACCTGGAAAGCTACACTTATTCCTACAAAAGATGCTTCCACAGTGTCTCTCATGACAAAAATTACTTCTCCCACAATGACATCATTAATTACACTCAGGAATACAGTCAATTCTACAACATCAGTCTCTTCTATTCCAGTGACTGTGAATACCTTGACATCAGCCACTAGTATGCATCTGTCTTCTCTACCTGCTCCATCCACAAAATCAGTCTCCAATTGGACCACAAACACTACCCACTTGTCCACCTTGATTACTACACTCCTTACAGCCCACGTTACGTCCACCCCTATACTTTCCACTAGTACTGGGCCCACGGCCACAACTGCAATCACCACTCCTACCAGGATTTCAACCATTGCCACCTTGAACACAGCCTCTTTGCCCACTTTCTCCACTCCAGAAACTACTACCACAATTGTAACAACACCCACCCCTACAACACCACACAGCACCCCGGGTGTTACTTCTTCAAACATGTACCCTACAGGATGCACAACCACATCAGCAATAACCTCAACTCCCTCTACCACTGGTACCCCGAGGATAACCACCACCATAAACTCATCCTCTGTTAGTAGAGGCATGCCTACCTCAAGACTGACAACCATTATCCCTATATCCAGTGGTACCACTGGTTCACTGACTACCATTACTGACCTCACCTCCACACTCACTGCTTCCAGCATTTTGGCAACCCCCACATATATCATCCCATCTATCCCCACTGTACAAAATACAGGCATACCATCCAGTGTCATCACAACCTCTACCACAGTGCCTACTATGGCATCCATGCTCACAAGTACCCATAGCACCTCATCTCCCATCCTTGCCATACACATTCCAGGTACTTCTGCAGGCTCCTCTTCCACATCTACAAGCAGTACCAGAATCACACAGACAGAGAATACCACTTCATATGCAACAAGCACAAATACATGGCACACAAACACTGACACACACACAACATCTCCAACTGGACTATCCTCCTCTACTACATTTACTACATATACACGCAGGATGACTGTCACACCCTCTCATGCCACATCCACCTGGAAAACCACACTAACTCCTACTGGGGATGTTTGGATGCAGTTTCTCACCACAGAGATTACTTCTCCTCTTGCAACTACATCATCAATCACTCTCACGAATATAGTCTATTCTCAAACATTTACCACCCCTACTCCAGTGACAGTGACCACCAATACCTTCACATCACCCATGAGTATGCCTCTGTCTTCTCCACCTGTTCCAATCACAGAATCAGTCTCCACTTTGACCACAAACACTAGCCCTTTGTCCACCTTGATCACTACACTCCCTGGTACCAATGCTGCGTCCATTCCTATAGCCGCCATGGATACAACTGACATCACCACTCCCACCAACACTTCAATCTCTGCTACCTCTATCACAGCCACTTCACCCACTCCCTCTATCCCAGAAACAGCCACGAGTGTTGTTACTACACTGTTGGTAACAACACCCACCCCCACAGTACCACACAGTACTTGTGTTTCTCCAGCATTATCTTTCCCTAGTCTGAGTACATCTACAAATGCAATAACTACTTCTTTTGGTACTATTATCTCTTCTTCAATATCCACAGCAATAATGTCCTCTTCTCTTTCCTCCAGCAGTATAAATTCAATGCTCACTACCACCACTAACTCTCTTTCTACATCCTCATTTCTCTCTAGTATGGAAAATACAGGGTTCTCTCTCACTGCTTTCATTACTTCTTTTTCATCTGAAACTACAAGAACATCTCCAAACACATCTTCTCTAAATATCTTTGCTACTGAAACAACTACCATCTGTTTTATTTCTTCCACTACCTCTTGTCCAGAATCTATATCAGTTACAATAGTGCCTGCCTTTCCCACTACTTCATGTATGGAAATGGGTCCAAGTAGTGAAGTTACTTCTATGCCCACCATCCCACTGTCAGTGTTTACCTCTACTACTGAGATGGCCACTTCTAGTTCCATTAGTATGACAACTGTGTTTCCTATGCACATGGACACTTCTACTGTTCTGGAAACTCATCCTACCAACAGCATAACAGATGCTTTTAGTTATATCAGTACTGGGACTGCCCCCAGTTACACAGTTTTGACAAGCACTCAAAGACCTACGAGTGGATCCTGGATGAGCACCAATTCTGTAACCATCCCACATATGCCTGGATTCACTAGCCTCCCATTGACCACAAAACTAAGTAGCAGCTTTCCAACCACCATGGTGACTTCAATCAAGTTGACTCACTCCACCCTACTTCAGAAATACCGGTGGTCACCCCTCAGACTACCACCACCCTTACATCACCCAGGACAACTTCGACTTCTACTCAGATGAGCACACAGTCTAGGTTGACCGCCACCCCAGGTTAGACCTCCTGCTTCCCTGTTCCCTCTTTTCTCTCCTCTGCTAAATTTCTGTGTCATCAAGGGCAAACCCTATTCTAAACTTCTCTTTCTTCCTATGCTGCCCAGGTACCTGTGACAATGGTGGCACCTGGATGCAGGGCCTCTGCCACTGTCCCTTGGGGTTCTCTGGGGACCACTGTGAGCTCCAGGAGATCAGGTGCCAGAATGGGGATAAATGGGATGGCCTCAAGTGCCACTGTCCTAGCACCATCTATGGGTCCCGTTGTGAGTTTGCGGTGGAACAGGTGGATCTGGGTGAGTTGCCAGAGCCTTGCCTCTGCATTTTCTCCTGGGAGGTGCCACTGACTCTCCCTGGGCCCAGTCCTATGGTTCACTTGTTAGCACTCATGTCATTTTGCCTAATTCCTCCATCCCTGCCTTCTCTCCCATGCTTTCCTCTACTCTATGTCATGCTTCCTTTCCACCCTCACCTTCAGGAGGTGGTTGGGACCACACTCCTTCCTCTGGTCTCCTTCCCAGTCTGGCCTGCTAAGAGCTGTATTAGCTTCTAATTGCTGCTGTAACAAATTATCACAAAATTAGCAGCTGAAATAATGCAAATTTATTATCTTACAATTCTGTAGATAGGAGTTTGACATGGGTCTTGCTGGGCTAATATCAAGGTGTTGCCAGGCCTGTGTTCCTTCCTGGAGGCTTTAGAGGAGAATCCATTTTTTTTTTTTTTTTTTTTTTTTTTTTAGGTTCTGAAGCCTCTCTTCTTTGTCTCAAGGCTCCCTCTTTCCATCTTCAAAGCCAGCAGCATTGCACTCTGGCCTTTCTTTTATAGTTACATCTTGTGACTGATTCTGACCTCTTCAGCCTCTCTTTTCCACTGCTAAGGACTCTGGTGATTATGTTGAGCCCACCCTGTAACCCACGTTAATTTCCCCATTTTAGTCAGCTGATTAGCAACTTTAATTCTTATCTGCTTTAATTCTTATCTTGCTTCCTCCTTGCCATGTAACAAACATATCCAGAGGTTCAGGGGATGAAGACATTGGCATCTTTGGGAGCCATTATTCTGCCTGCCACTGGGACACACAGAGGAGAGACCACAGGCCTCCTTACCTCTAATCTTTCCCATATATGTCTAGGCACAATTCATCCTAGAAATCCTACCTCCCATCCTCCTACTGTTTATGTTTAATCAGTCCTCAGAGAACATGGACAGGGGCAATGGGAGGAAACTCTGGGTTGTGGTGGTGGTGATGTCAGTCAGAAGTGGTTGGTGAAGTGACCAGAGAAGGGCACTCTGTGTGCAGACACTGTGGATGCTGAAGTGGGCATGGAGGTGTCTGTTGACCAGGAGTTCTCCCCG
Source organism: Canis lupus dingo (assembly GCF_003254725.2). Lineage (NCBI taxonomy): Eukaryota > Metazoa > Chordata > Mammalia > Carnivora > Canidae > Canis > Canis lupus. Next base: position 8,623,746 of record NC_064248.1, on the reverse strand, counting down.
GACCTCAATGACAACACTTCCAAGGCCTACAAGGATTTCAGTGACACCTTCCGGGATCAGGTGACAGGGAAAGGGAGGGAACTCACGGGTCCTACCCTGAAACTGAACTTGGGCCCCTGGGTGCACGCAGGTCACAAGGTTCAGGTTTGAACCCAAGGATCTTGGCATTTCAGATGCAGAAGATTTATCAAAATGTGCAGGGGTTCAAGGATGTGGAGATCCTGTCACTGAGGTAGGAGACCCTTATGTGGCTGTGGAGGTAGTGTTGGGTGGGGCAGGGAGGCACACAAAAAAAGCTGGAGAAGCCATCTTTTCCTTTTGGAATCATCAGATTTCAGAAAGAGGGAGGTGGAGGGAGGAGGTAGGGGAACCAGTCACTCCATGGGGTATTTTTCCAGTCATTTTCTGTAGTCATTTCTCTGTTGGAGAGATGCCACCGCTCCTTTTTAACCATGATTGGAAGGAGAGAGATTACATGGGACATGCAAGGAGGTGGCGCATGAGGGTTTGTGGGAAGCCTGGTGTCTGGACAGTAGCTAGTTTTTCTCTGGCTGGCACCTGGCCTACTGAGTGGGTCAGCATGAGCAAAGAAGAGAGCCCAGGAGGGCCTGGTTTGGTAATGGCCTGATGCAAGGCAGGAGCATGTCAATCATTCCTTGTTTTGCTTTCCGGGCTAAGTCAGGGATGCTGGTGGTTCCTGCAAATAATGTCTGGAATCCCAACTTGTTGCTTCTGCCTTCCTCCCAATACCAGTGTACTTGTGGTTAGTCCTGGAGGAGCCCTCCTAAAGACTTACATGCCCCTGGCTTGAGAACCTTGTAAGACCCCCCAATCCTCTTGATCCCCTCAGGAGTGGCAGCATTGTGGTAGACTACGTGGTCCTGCTGGAGTTGCCTTTTAGCCTCCAGCTGGAGAGCGAGTACGAGAAAGTGAAGACTGTCCTGAAGGAGGAGCTCCAGAACCTCAGCCATAAGGAGGACAGCTCCCAGAATAACCAGAGTGAGCCAAAGCTGGAGGGAGGAGTGAGGGCCAGTGCTACCAGCTTCGATAGGAGCCTTTGGGCTGGGGTGCCAGCCCTGGGGTCCTTTCAGCAGATTGGGAGAGGAGGGAGTTTACAGCCAACTGGGTCAAGGATGGGGCTAAGGAGGGGCTTGCCAGAACCTGGGTGTGGGAAAGACCCCTTGACAGTTCTGCTCCAAGTTTTCAGGATGACTGAGGACCCTTGCTTATTAGGGGGAAATGAGGGAGACAAGAGGAGCCTTTCCTTGCAGCCACTCCACATCCCCCCTTAGTGACAGAATCGTCTCTGCCACTCCCAGGACTGCTTACCTGTCCCTGAGCCCTTAGCCTCCTCCCCCAGTTCCACCTATGCCTGTCTCCTCCCGCTCCGCCCCCCCGCCCCCCAGCCTTGTGTTTTAAGCCTGATTCCATCAAGGTGAACAACAACACCAGGAAGGAGCTGACTCTGGAAGGTAAGGGTGGGCAAAGGGCTGAGTGGCCCAGGAGACCATGACCCTCCCACCAGAAACATTTGCCCATTGAAATTCCCTGGGGAGGAGGAGATCTCTCAGGGAGGCAAGTGATGTGGTCCCGGGCAGGGCTGCCCTTCCTGGCCCTTGTTCATAGATTCCATCTGAGGACAAGCAGGCAAGGTAAGGGGAGGGGAGGGTCCTGGGGGTCTGCCCTTCCCTCATCTAATCCTAGGGTCTACTCCACAGAGACCCCACTCTTGGGAATGTAGTTTTCCCCATCTATTTTCAGAGTCATTATAACCAGGCCCCTGAGTAGAGTGGGTGAGGTCCCTGTCCTGCAATCCCCTGCTCACCCCCTAGCCATTTGTCGCTGCGCCACTGCGAAAGGCTATGAGGATTTCTACTTCCCGGTGGTGGAGAAGAACAGGCTCCGTTGCGTCACCAAATGCGCTTCGGGCGTGGACGGCGCCATTGACTGTCACCAGGACCGATGCCTTGTGCAGAGGAGGGTCCCGCTTGCGGGTGAGCCCCGCCCACCACCCGCTGGGCCCACCAGGTGGCCGCTCCCCCGCGGCCCCACCCGCCTCGGCCCCGCCCCCGCGGCCTACGGCGGAACCCCGCCCCCCCCCCCCCCCCCCCCCCGCCGGCGCCGGAGGGGCCCAGGTGTGCGAGGGGACCCTGCCCGGAAGGTGGTGAGGGCCTGTGACCTGGGACCCTCTGTTCCAGCTGCTTCTCCACGGACACGCACTGGTTCTCGGGGCCGCACTGCGAGGTGGCCGTCGCCCGGCGAGCGCTGGTGGGGGGCCTGGTGGGGTCGCGGCTGTGCTGCTGCTGCTGCTGCTGCTCCTGGTGTCCCTGAGCGTCTTCGTTGCGCGCTCCCGGAGAGGCGGCCAGGGTGAAGGCGGGTGAGCGCGCTGGGGGTGGGGGTGAGGTCGGCAAAGGGGTCCCAGCTGGGCGGCCCTGCTCTGACGGTGCGTTGCCCCAGCTCAGGTCCTGGGAGGACGACAGGAAATGGTTCGAGGTCTGGGATGAAGACACTGTGGGAACGTTTTCAAACTTGGACTCGGAGAACAACCGAACAGGTGAGTCCTGCCTCCTGGGCAGGGGGAACAGGGGCTTTTCTGGGCATCACTGGGGCCTGGGAAAAACCCAGCGTCCTCCCTTGTCCAGGGCAGACGCGTACTTCGTGTACCTGGAGCAGGGAGTCTCCCCTTCCCTGGGCACCTCCTGAAGACGGCCCAGGTCCTGGACCGGCCATCCCTACAAGACAGGCACCGGGGCACAGGAGCCCCCCTGCCAGGCCTTGCCTTCCCCACCTTTCTTGCCCCTTCTCTCCTCTCTTCTCCTCCTGTTCCCTTTTCTCTCTCTCTAGTCAAGGATGAATACCTCCAGGCGGCCTTGAAGAATGTGGACACCAATGTGAGGGTGAGGGGGCAAAGGGGGGATGGTAAGGAGCTCTCCCGGGTCCAGGTCCAGATGCCCTCTTTCCACCCACCGGGGCAGGGGGCTGGGCTAGCACCAGGAGGCAGTGACCTTCCAGCCAGCCTGAGCAGGGTGGTTCCCTGTCCTCACTACCTCTTTCACACATACTCTGTGGCAGGTGCACATCCAGAGACCTGAGGTGGCCTCGCCCTTGCCGTGAGTCCTGCACTTCATGAACCTCTACCCTGCCTCTGACAGTGAGAAGAAACTGAACCACATCTATTTCAAGGGATTGCCCAAGGACTCATGCAGCTCTGTCTCCTGGTTTCCTTGAGCAAAATCAGACTATCTCCCCGACCCTCATCCTTCTCCCCACTTGGGTGAAACTCACCTGGAGATCCAGTTCAAATCCAGACTCTTCTACTGTGGGACCTTGGTCAAGTCAGTAACTTCTCTGAACCTGCAAAATGAGTAGAGCATACTTGTCCTGATATCTCGTAGTTACTGTGAAAACCAGAGGTGTTGTAAGATCTCTATCCCAGTGCACCTCCTGTATCAGCCCTGTGCTTATAGGTGGTCTCTCTCAGATCCCCAGCCCCAGATCCTTCCAGGGACTCAGACCTCGGTCTCTGTTCTCTCATGCTCATCCCTGTGCCTGTTCCCCACCTGCGTCTATAACCATCCTCCTACCTGCTCCTTGCTCCCACCTTCAAATCTCCCCCTGTGAACCCACTTCTTAAATCACTCCCCATCCCAGCCCCAAGTCTGCTCCCATTTGTTTCCGCCCCCATCCTTATAATCTCAGCCCTAAATCTTTACCCCTTCCCCCATTCCAGGGCCCCAGTCTTAAATCCTCCCTCCTCCCTCCACATGCCATTCCCAGCTAGGTATGGATGTCCTCTGCCTCTCAAGTCCCCTAGCTGGTGCTTCTCAGGCCCTGGTCTGCCATTCTGAAGCCCCATTCCCCCTTCTTGCTCTGAAGGGCCTGGATCTCAGTTTTCTGGGGCCTCAACGGGAAGCAGAAGCAGGGCCCTGAGGTGGAGAAGCCCCCTCAGCCCTTTGTCCTCATTCCCCCTTCCCTCTGATCCCCTATGACCTCACCCTCCCCCACCACTCCCCTTTCCTCTCTTGGCCTCACTCCCATCGCTGCAGTAACCTCAGAGGTCAGAAGTCCCCAGCCCTCTTCATAGGAACATGTCTTTTGGGGAAGAAAGTCTTGCAGCCTCCAGTTCTCCCATGTGAACACAATCTAGCATTATTGGAAAAGAAGTTGCTCTGTGTCTTTCTTATCTCATGGCATCTCCACTCAGAGAATGGGGACTTCCAGAGGATGTGTGGGAGGGTCAGGGAGCACCAGTTTCTCCCAGCAAGGAAGGGAGGGGTCTAGGTCCTCCTAAAGACTGGGGGGCCCATTTTTGCTACAGAGTGGGTGGTAGCGGGGGGGGCCTCCAGATCAGCCACAGGTGGGGACCTGTTGGGTTTGTCATCTGTGTCCTTCTTCCCTTGACTTAGGGAGCTCAGGGCTGGGTCAGGGGGGTGAGTGACATAGGCTAGGTCAGCTGCCATTTGTGCTAATGGGTAAAGCTGGGCCTCCCAAAGACCTTGAGCCTCTGTGAGCCTTGGTGGCAGATACACTCACACCAGGCCTGCCATGCTTGGGCAGGGGACCCTCCTGTTCTCATTATTGTGAGTAGCTGGACTGGAGTTGGGGGTGGTTGAGGCTGACAGAATGAGAGGGCTTGGAAAAAAGCACCTGGGGCCTTTGCCCTGGATGGGGGAGGCACTGGCAGTGGCTGGGGGTGGGGGCCAGGACCATAAAGCCTCTGACGTGAATAGGATTCTCAGGTGGGAGAAGGGGTAGTGGTCTCAGGCCTAGAGGAAGGCACTGGAAACTTTGAAGGGGTCAGCTTGGGGTGGGTGAGGGAGAAGGAAGGCTGGAAGAAAGAGGAGCTTCTCAAGGGTGGGGATGCAGGGGCCTTCGCTCAGCCTGGCCTGTGGCTGGCTGCTCCTTCCAGGACTGTCACCCCTCCCTCCTGGCATTTCTTGGCCCCCGCCCCTGGCTAATTGTCACACACTCACGTCCCTGGCTTCCTGTCCCACCCTCTTGTCCTGCCCCACCTGTGACTCTGGCTGGAGAGACCCTAGATGTGGGCGGTCAGCTTTCATGAAGTTAGAGGGGAGGGTTGACAGGCTGCCCTTTGGCCAACTCTCTGTGGTCACCACATACCATCCACCCAGTCCCATCACCGCACTCCCACCCCAAGGCAAAGGTCTCTAGGGTCCTTTATATAGCTGATACCTCCCTGGGAGCTCTCATTTCTTGGTCCCTCCTGATGAGGGGAGACCCTGCAGCCAGTACCCCATCGGGAGATGCTGGTGATCTGGATTGTGACACTGAGTCTCTGGCTCGGGCTACCTGCTACAGCAACACAGGGTGAGTGGGACCTGGGCTGGCACTCCCTGGGGGTCCAATGTGTGCCAGCCTCTTCATTCTTTTCCCCCAACTCACTTTTTAGGGGAAGAGGCTGCCAAAGACCTGGGCTTTCTGCCCCCTGGGCTGTGACCTAATTCTGCCTTTGGGGATGCAAAGGGTATTACCTTGGAGATGTGTGGGTACAGGGCAAGGAGCATGGCCTGTGGTTGTACAGTTGATGGCCTATGTCAAGCCCCTGGCCCAGGAGCTGAGAGTGGGCTGGCATCCCACAACCCTTCTCCTTTGGCCTCCCTCTACTCCACTGGGGGAATAGGGACTCTTTCTTCACCTAGATAGTGACCTCTGCCTGCCTTCATCCTGCGGGCTACATCTGCCTGGAGGGCCAGGTCTTTTCAAACCTCACAGAGGCACTGTGCAGCCAGTCAGCCCTGGCCAAGGAGGGAAGGATGGGGCATCCAGCAACTTCTTGTATGGGGAGAACTCGGGCACCTGGGAAAACCCTTCTAGTTAGAAACAGTTGAAGGGCTGAGTGGGAGACACAGGCTCTGGGGTCTTTGTTGAACCTGTCTTGGCCATTTCTCTGGAAAGCTACTGGTTACAAACTGATTTTCTGTGGGTTCCCTCGCTCAGAACAGACTTTCTGATCCCCACTCTCCCAACCCCGGAGACCAGGAAGAACCGAGGGCAGGGGTGGACAGGACAGTTGCTGGGGTGAGCGGTTCTGGGGGAGTGAGCCCAAGGCCTCAGGTGGAAGAGGGGGCTCTTGAGTTGAAGGCCCTGTAGGGTATGGGGAGTGGCTAGGGAGTGGTGGGGAAGGGAGTTTTTGGTACCCTGCAGGGTGGAGTGAGATAACCCACATAGGGAGTTCTGAGACCCCAGTCACGAACACAGTCTGTAGGTGGCCACCTCAGCCTTCCACCGTGCCCTCACATACCTCCTTCTCCCCTGCCTAGATATGTTCAGGGCCCAGCAGGGCTGATGGGAAAGGATCGGGAGCAGCGGTCATGAACCGTGTGGATTTAGGGACAGTAAGAAAGTATACTAACTATAGATTATTATAATTATTAATTATTGTTATAATTATATAAATATAATTATAGATTAGCTTTAAGGTAAAATACAGAGAATAGGGGCACCTGGGTGGCTCAGTTGGTTAAGGGTCTGCCGTAGGCTCAGGTCATGATCCCAGGGTCTTGGGATTGAGCCTCATGTTCAGGTCCCTGCTCAGCAGGGAGTCTGCTTCTCCCTCTTCCTCTACCCCTCCCCTGGCTCATTCTCTCTTTCTTTCTCAAATAAATAAATAAAATATTTTTTAAAATACAGAGACTAGGAAGCTATGGGCAGGTCAGCCTTAGGAGGGGTCCAACCCATCCCTGCTCCCCAGGCCGACTCCAGGCATCCCTCTGATCAGGCTGTTGGAGGAGAGAGAGGAGGGTGGTCGTGGTGGTGGTGATGATGATGATTATGATGATGATGATGAAGAGCCCCATAGCCAGCAAGTGCATTGTCTTCGTGCACCTTGCTGTGAGTTGGAGATAATCACCAGTACAAGCAGAGATCCCTATTCCTAAGGTGCTTGGTATTGTGTGAAAAAGATAACACTGACATGAGTGAGCCCAAAAGCATGTTAGAGTCAGAAAGCATCTACCTCTAATAAGTGCAGAAGGCTGTCAGGAGTGGAGACATCAGGCAGTAGGGCTATTCCAGAAGGCTCCAGAAGGTCTGATGATACCCAGAGCCCCCTCCCCATCTCCCACCCACAGTGGACTCTGCTCTTCACAAACTCATTTTACAGCAGGTAGTTCATGTGGCTCTTGTGATCTTGTAAGGGAGTTTGTGTACACAAATGTAGGCAGATAGGAGATTGAGGCTCAGAGAGGGTGAGTGATATACCTGGGGTCACACAACAAATTAACATGACATCCCCATTCGACAGAAAGTATGTATGCCACATCCCTGAACTGGAGGACCTCGGCCCTCTGCAACATCCCTCACCCCCTGCTTGTATTCTAGGTCTTTGGTGGGGGGGGGTTTCAGGTGTCAGATCAGAGACCTCATTTGGCATCTATAGTTTTCTTTCTAATCTGCACTATCCTCTGGGTTCTCCAGTTCCCTGTGAGGACTAATGAGGTTTTAGGCAAGCAAACAGTAGGGAGAAGGAATGCTGACCTGAGAAGGTAGGAAAAGCCAAGAGGATCCTGGGTAGGAAAAGCTATGTAGGGTAGCTGACACGAGAATGCCTCAAAGGTAAGGAGGTGTGTAAGGGAGCACCCCTGGGTGACCAAGGTGTTGAGGCCAGGTGGAGGCTTGTAGATACCAGAGGACCTCTTTGGACTGAGCAGGGGTGAATTGCCCTGCCAGAGCAGACCTTGTTTTGCCCTGAGAGCTATCTTGGCATGGCTCCAGCTGGGAACCCCACTTCCCTTGATGATGGACTATGGTGGCACCAGGATAGACTGTTCTAGAGCCTATGTGAGTGGGAGGGCAGGAGCCTTTTTCTGGTGGTAGACAGAGGCCTTCTGGCAGACCTGTTGCATTTGAGGTCACCATGGAGCTTCGAGATGTGGCTGTCCTTCAGGCTGGGGCTCAGAGGTAGATGCGAATTAGGCACTGCCTAGAATTCTACATTCTCCATGTGCTACAGGGGTCACAAAGACCAGACAATGCTGTGGATCAACACAAGGATTGGAGTCCGTGTCCTATTTTGTGTACATGAAGTTCTAAAGTGTTCACAGGAAAGGTGGGGGAAGGGAGCTCCTCCAAATGGCAGGGGAACAGGATAGAAGTGTCTGTCTTAGAGGGGCTGGGGCAGGGCCCTGAGGAGTCAGAGCTCTGTGGTCTAGAAAGGTGAATGCAGAAGTAGAAAATGCTCAAGCACAAAATCAAGAAGACTACGATGAAGATGAAAACAGATTTGTTCACAATAGACAAAGGGACAACCTTTGAAACTTGCATGGCATAAATTTAGAGCAATTAAAAGGAAGTGCTGTTTTATATGGAAAGTAATAAACTTACTCATTCAGCAAACACATGAGGCCTGGCTCCACCTGGGCAGGTGCTAGGTGATCTGGATGAGGCATGATGAATAAGCCAGTTTATAGTTAAGTTTATTAGGTGGGACCATGGTAACAAGGCAGGAAGAGTGACAATCCAAGTTGGAGCTCTGAGAGGGGCCGATGGTGGAGGAGTGCAGGTGGGGCTTCAGAGGCTGCTCCTTCCCCCTCCTCATCAGGGAGGCCCCAGGGAGAGGTGGCATTGCAGACTGGTGGCTGTCAAGGAGTAGGGCCAGAAGGAAGTATGCACCATGACACATTCCAGTGGCCCTCCCACTGCTTCTCTTGTAGAATATTCTAGAGTGAGCAATGTGGTCAGGGCAGGCATCATCGATCTGCATTTCCCAGAGAGAAATGGAAGTTCAGGGAGGTTAATTGCAAGATGTCCTTCAGTTGTGCAGTGGCTGATCCTGGAGGTGCCCCCGGGCCCCACTCCTACCACCCCAGCCTTTGGGGATGCTCCTGTGGACCCCAACTGACTGAGTTCACCACAAGCACAAATGTGTTTTGGAGATGGCAGGAGGAAATGGTCTCACATCATGGTGGTGGTCTTCAGACTTGCTTCCTAGGGCTTTTCCCCAAGAATGCCACCAAGTGAAAGACTTGTCCAGTGAACTGTCTGCCTTACTCCAATGTGTATCTTTTTAAGAAAAATCTAGGGACACCTGGGTGGCTCAGTGGTTGAGCATCTACCTTTGGCTCAAGGTGTGATCCGGGAGTCCTGGGATTGAGTCCCACGTCAGGCTCCCTGCATGGACCCTGCTTCTCCCTCTGTCTGTGTCTCTGCCTCTCTCTATGTGTCTCTCATGAATAAATAAATAAAATCTTTTTTTTAAAGAAAAATTTAAACACACATATTGTAAAGAAGCAATAAATCTACCAAGAGGGCAGGAAAGTAGCAAATTTTGCTTGTTTGGTATGAGAGCTGGTATCTTTGGTGATGAGTGTGTGACTGCAACACAGGCAAATACAGCTGACTGACCCTTGAGAAGGGGTTAGGGGCACTGACCTCTGTGCCTTCAAAAGTCCACATATTACTCTTGACTCCCCCAAAACATATCTACTCATAGCCTTACTGTTGACTGGGAGCCTTACTGATAACATAAACAGTCAATTGACACATATTTTGGGTGTCATGTGTATTATATACCATATCCCTACAATACAATAAGCTAGAGAAAACAAAGTGTGATTAAGAAAATCATAAAGAAGAGAAAATACATTCACAATGCTGTCCTGTAAAAAACCCACATGCAAGCAGACCCGCATAATTCAAATCTATATTATTCAAGGGTCAACTGTAGATCATTTTTCTTAAGCATTTTGACCACAAAGAGGGGGGAATCCCGGCTTGAGAACCATTAATTATGAGTGATTTTTCCCTGTATTTTCTGAGGTTTTGGATATACCTAACCTTTTATTTTTATGGCATATATGTTTTAAACATCATAACATGAATGCATATTTGTTGTAGAAGACTGAGAAAGTGTAGGCAAATGAAAGAAGAAAATTTTGCTTAACCTTACCACTTAGAGCAACATCGTGAGCATTTTCATCTATTTCTGAATATGTGTTTAAATTTGTTCTAAGGGAGATGTATTTATTTTTAAAGATTTGTTTATTTATTTATTTTAGAGAGAGAGAAAGAGTGCATGAGCAGGGGGAGGGAGAGAATCTCAAGCAGACTCTCCACTGAGCGCAGAGCCTGTTGTGGGGCTCAAGACCCTGAGATCTTGACCTGAGGTGAAGTTGGATGCTTACCTGAGTCACACAGGTGCCCCTGGTTAGTGTATGTTTTAATGGCAGATAAATATTCCATTCTATGGACCAGTCTCTTATTCTTCTATTCTTGGACACTTTTAGACCATTTTTCATCATCATAAATAATGACCTAATAAAATTCTTGTATGAAAACTTAAAATAATCTGCATCAGGTTATTTTATTTTAGAATCAGTGTCTAGAAATGGAATCATTAAGAATGGTATGAATCTGCTGATGGTCCCTGGTACGTGTTTTCAAATTTCCTTTGAAAATCTGGTAATAAGCGAAGTCCATGGGCATCCTATGAATGCCCCAACCAACACCTGCTATCATTATCATTTAATATCACAGAGGGGGTGCAATTTGGTAGGTAAAAATAAATCGCATCTTGCTTTGTTTTGAGTTTTTTTTGTTTACTGGTGAAGTTTATTTATTTATTTTTGTTCCTGTTGACCATTTGGATTTCTTTCCTTGGAGAATAGCTATGCTTTTTTATTTTAAGATTTTATTTATTTGGGACGCCTGGGTTGCTCAGTGGTTTAGCGCCTGCCTTCAGCCCAGGGCGTGGTCGGAGTCCAGGGATCAAGTCCCCTATTGGGCTACATGCATGGATCCTGCTTCTCTCTCTGCCTATGTCTCTGTCTCTGTCTCTCTCATGAATACATAAATAAAAATCTTAAAAAAAAAACACACACACAGAGGCAGAGACATAGCAGAGGGAGAAGCAGACTCCCTGCGGGGACCCCGATGCAGGACTTGATCCCAGGACCACATGTCCTGAGCCAAAGGCAGAGCTCAGCAACAGAACCACCCAGGTACCCTGGCTATGCTTTTCTTTTTCTCAGCTTCCTAGGGGAGCATCCCTGATCCTGGAGGTTGACTTTGGGAAGGACAACCTCACCTGCTCTGCCAATTCCTTTGGGGACACCATCGCCACCAGAATCCTGGGCTGGGAGAGATCTGAAGCTCTTCACCCAGAGCACTGTTCAGGATACTGTTTCCTTGTACCTTCCAGGAGTGAGTGAAAGCCTTGAGCACAGAAGAGATTGCCTTCCAGGAGGTGGAAGTTGTGGCAGAGCTTTTTCCGCGGGGATCCCTCTTAGTGAACAGGAAGAGTAGCAGGACCAAGGAGAAGGATAAATGGGGTGCGGTGGTATCTTGGAACCCTAAAGACATGAGAGAAAGGTAGGAGGACAGCCGAGTGAGATGGACAGGGATTCAGGTACTTGGAGCTGATCAGTGTGCTCTGACAGACAGTTGTAGTTGTGGATGTGGATGTTTTAAGGATAGATTGAATGGCAACTAAGTTAAGTAAATGGTATGAATCCAGGAATAAAGATGAAAGACAACAGGATGTCCAGAATTCATTCCAATGAGTGTCCCAGCCTTTGTTGGGGTCCTGGGTGGACCAAACACCATGTCCCTGAAGTGGCTTCATCAGTTTTCCTGCCTCTACCCTTGCTACCCCCTTCACTCCAGGGCCGCCTTCTTCTTCTCCTTCTCCTTCTCCTTCTCCTTCTCCTTCTCCTTCTCCTTCTCCTTCTCCTCCTCCTCCTCCTCCTCCTCCTCCTCCTCCTCCTCTCCTTCTCTTCCTCCTCCTCCTCCTCCTCCTCCTCCTCCTCCTCCTCCTTCTCCTCCTCCTCCTCCTCCTCCTCCTCCTCCTCCTCCTCCTCCTTCTTTTAAAGGGCTCTCTGCTTCTAAGGCACAGTTGGGATCATGGCCTTTTGCTGGACATTCTTCACTGCTGCTCAACAAAGTCCAAAGCGGGCCTCACACCTACTTCACTAGCCTTCCCTCTGCCTCACTTATCTCTCTACCCTCTTGTTTTTTTTTTTTTTTTTTTTTAATTTTTATTTATTTATGATAGTCACACAGAGAGAAAGAGAGAGAGGCAGAGACACAGGCAGAGGGAGAAGCAGGCTCCACGCACCAGGAGCCCGATGTGGGATTCGATCCCGGGTCTCCAGGATCGCGCCCTGGGCCAAAGGCAGGCGCCAAACCGCTGCGCCACCCAGGGATCCCTCTCTACCCTCTTGGATTCTAGCCTACCAGCTAGGCAAACTTGGAGAGAATTTAACTCTCCGAACTGCAGTTAACGTGTGAGACAGAAACAGCAATGCCTGCCTCATAGGATAATATTAAAATATTAAGAAAAAGAGTCTGGTGGACTTTTCAGTATTCATTCACTCATTTATTTCAGAAGTGCTCACTGAGAACCTACTCTGGGTCAAGCTGAACAGGACAGAAGTGTTCTTTGTAGCCATGGAGACTCTGCTTTGGGTGGTGGGGGAGGGGGTGTCAGCGGATTGTGTAGGCTGTTCTCTACATAACTGCTGAGTTACAATTGTGATAAGGCTAGTATGGGTTGCTGATGGGTGGCCAATAAATGCCAGCTCTCCCCACCCCAATTCGTTCTTTGTGATTCAGTTAGAGACACGACCATAAACTGCCTTTATGTGTCTATTCATTGTTTGACTTGTCACAACAAACAGTCTACGTTTATAACTTAAAAAGTCCAGTAAAATTTATAATGCCTAAATCCATGAAACTCTTCTTAAAGAAAGGGAAACGGCAGTTCAGATATTACTTTCTGGCTGTTTCCTTCTTCCATCCCCACACCCCCCCTGCTGGGGTCACCGCCACCTCCCTTCATGTGGGCCTTGACTACCTCTACCTTGCACTGGCAAAGGAATGGGCAGGAGCCCCATCAAGGTCAGAGGGCTGAGTGGTCGGCCATCCCCAGGGCCTAGCACAGTCTCAGCAGTTACAAGGACAAGGGTGGGGCAGAGCTGAGTAGTGGTTTTCCCATGGGCACACGAAGGTAGGGAGGCTGAGGACTGTGGTCACCTCTGGGTGAAATCAAAGGGGGCTTCAGAGGCGTGAGTCAGAAAGCACCTTCAGAAGCCAGGAGGGCAGAGTGGCCCATCCTTCAAGGAAGGATGATAGGAAAGAGAAGGCAGCTCTGAGGTCCTAGAGCCAGGCTTAGGTTACTCTGAGCCCTGCTATGCTTTGTTTTGTATTGTCCAAAGCCCCTGAGTGCTGCCTCTTTCTGATCCTCTTCATACCCATGATTCAGGGATGCCCCCCACCTTGGTAGCCTCTCCAGCTTACATCCTCTACTCCCACTTTGCCAAATTAGACAAAATCTAACTCACAGGCAAGAGGATTGGGCAAAATAAACATATCTACTGACTTAAAAAAAAACAGCCAAGAAAATCTTTTCAATGTTTCTCATTAATGTAGAATTCCAAAAGTCTTAGACATTATTATAGTTTTGACCTGAAATCATGGATCAGTGGATTGCTAGTGCTGTTTCCTAAATATTCTGATGGTGGTCTTCAAAACCAAGGATCTAGAGCTGTTGATGTGAATGACCTGTCTTGACTAATTGTCCACTCCCTGCTTACCCTGGCTTCCAGTTCTTGTCCAGCTTCTGGCCTCTCCCTGTGACTGTCAGGACCTTGTGAAAATGGGGTGTCTGGAATGGCAGAGGCCACCATGGTCCTTTCTGCCAGTGGCAAAGATCCATCCTCATGAGAGGTGAGAAAGTCGCAGCTCTAAGGCATCTTGGGGTGGAGTGAGGTACTGACAGGAGACACGGAAAGCTGCATGCTCTGCCCTTTTAAACAAGTCCCCTCATACCATCCTGTAGAATTCCTAATACTCCCTACTTTACGGCACTATTATCACAAAGATTCTTTTCATATTTGATCTTATTCATCTCATAGGCAGGAAAGAGGAGCCAGGATTATAGTCCCATCCTATACAGGTGAACAGAGTCTTACACATGTAATTGCATGTTCTAAGTGGCAAAGAGATGACATAATGAGACCTCCAGTTGCAAGATGAATTCCCAGCACTCTTTCTCTTAGACAACTGTGGTCTATTGAGTAGGCTATGGGGCCAAGGAGTAGGAGGAGCTCACTTGGGCCAGAGAGTGTCCAAGTAGAGGTGGTCATATGGCTAGCCCTTGAGTAAGTGTGTCTGGAGAGAATGGACAGGGGGTGAATTATCCATAGTAACATGCCTTAGCTCTCCTATTCCTCCTGGGTCTGTGTGAAATGCTAGGATAGAGTAGGGGTTCTCACATGTAAGAGATGGGGAAGAGAGACTTGTCAATCTAAGTAGCAGCCTGATGACTCAAGGTAACCAAGTGGTCTGGAAATCACAGAATATGAGGAGCAAAAGGAATGTGTATGGGGCATTTATGTGGTACAATTGCCCTTTCATATTTATGCCAAAGTAATAAAACACGTCCCAAAGTGCTTAGGGAAGAAGGTATAGGCTTTGGGGCAGAATATATGTATTTCTGAGCAGCCATACAGATTTGTCAAAATCCGTAACCATACAACTAACTATCCAAGTCATAAATCACAATCAACGTCCAGAACCTTATCTAGTGACATCTTGCCCTCTAGACAAACTAGTGTATTCCAGAAGAGACAAAAGTCTAGATCATCACTGGTAAGTTGTCCAAATAAGCAGGTTCCTCTGATACTTGCTATACCTCTGAAAAGAGTTGTTCTTCAGCATCACAGGTTGACCAGCTATCTGGGACAGATTGTCACTAAATTCATTGACAAATTCACAGCATTATCTCTGATTTTTTTCAATCCACAGAGTCATCTACAATCATCTCTACCAACGATGCATCCACATCGAATTCCAGTGACCCCTCTACTCTCTCTGCCACATCTATTTCTGAAAAATCCACTGTCATCACAGCTGGTTCAAACTCATCAAATTCTACAGTCTCATCTTCTACAAGTTCTTCTAATTCTTTGAGCCCCAGTGGATTTTCAACCACAACTATGAACACTGGTGACAGCATGACAGCTTTTACTGAATTGACTTCTGCCTTCACAACCAGTCCTGAATTGTCCAAATCAACTGTTTCCTCTGGGACCTCTTCCACCTCGGAAGATAGAAGTGCTGCATCTTCTTCTAGCTCTGGTCACCTATCTACCACCCTTACTAGCTCAGCACAGACAGATTCAGACCTCACAGAAGGATCGATTTTGTATACAGGCACCCCTAAATTGTCCAAGCTTACAATGACCTCACACAGTACCTTTAGCAAAGAGGATGAAATGTTGGCTTCCACATTAGGCTCTAGAGAAACTTTTACCACCAGAGATGATCATGGAATTGTGAACAGATCCTTGTTTCAGGAGGTGTCCACATTGACATCTTTTACAAACTATTCCTACAGCACAGCAAAGGAAATTCCTGCTTATTCATCAAGTCCCATTGAACACTATACCCTCACTACAGATACAGAAAAAACCACCACACCTCTGACACGGGTGGCAAGCACCTATACCACCGTTTCTGATTTGTCTATATCCACTGATTCATCTGAGCATTCTCACGTTGTAGACAAAGGAAGGTCTGAAAGAACATTGAGACCTAGAGAATTATCTACAAGTCCAGTAGACTCAGAGCTGAATACCAATGAGGTGACTCAGAAAAACAGAGACAAGAACATGATTTCTGATTCTTCTGTAGCCACAGGCTCACCTACAACCGTGAACAAAGAAGAATTCTCAACATCAATGTATTCTTCTAAAAATTCCTATAAAACAAATGACGGAAGCTCCGCGTCCCTTCAGGTCCGGGCCAGCTGTCGACCACCGTCTCTGTCTCAGCACAGACGACCACGGGCCTCGTGGACGGATCCAGTGTGTATCCAGGCACCCCTCACTCATCAGAGCCAACGGGTATCCCACACAGCACCACCAGCGGAGAGGATGCAGTTTCTGCTTCCACACCAACGACTGCTGGCCCTTTTACTACCCATGCTGATGGCGGACACACAACCACATCTCTTGCTGCAGGGTCCACGATCTACACCGCCACGGCCCCCTCAGAGTTGTCCACACCATCCTTTTCCACTACTGCCTCCCACAGCACAGATAGTGAGATTCCCACCTCCACATGGAGCCCCAGTGAGCTCTCTACCCACACTGTGGTCACTGGGCAAGCCGGCTCCACTCCCACAGGCGAGACAACCATCATCCCCACTGTGCCAGCTTCATCTGAGCCCACGGCGTCAACCCACGTTTCCCATACCACAGACGCCGGCCGTTCCACTGTCCCATCGAGGCCAGGAGACCTGTCTACCAGCCCGGCTGTCTCAGGACCGACTGCTACTGGTGTCCCCCAGGAATCCACGGACCACGGCACCATCTCTGATTCTCCTCAACCCCTGGACTCATCGGCAACCACTTTTACCAAGGGTGATGCAAGTCCCATGTCTACGTCAAGTCCCACCGAGTCTTTAGCCACTTCCCCGGGTTCGGGACCGTCAGCCTCACCCAGTGCTACGGAGTCTACTTTCTCCACGATCGTCTCAGAGTCATCGGAATACACAGTGGCTTCCTATACTACAGGCTCTCCAAGTCCCTCAAGCCAGGAAGACTCTTCCACCACCACCCTGACCACTGGACACAGCACTACCGCCCTTTCAGCGTTGCCCTCCGTCTTCACAACTGTGTCTGCTTTGACTGAAACGACCGTTACTTCAGAAACCTCCTATACGGTGGGTGACGGAAGCTCCGCGTCCCCTTCAGGTCCGGGCCAGCTGTCGACCACCGTCTCTGTCTCAGCACAGACGACCACGGGCCTCGTGGACGGATCCAGTGTGTATCCAGGCACCCCTCACTCATCAGAGCCAACGGGTATCTCACACAGCACCACCAGCGGAGAGGATGCAGTTTCTGCTTCCACACCAACGACTGCTGGCCCTTTTACTACCCATGCTGATGGCGGACACACAACCACATCTCTTGCTGCAGGGTCCACGATCTACACCGCCACGGCCCCCTCAGAGTTGTCCACACCATCCTTTTCCACTACTGCCTCCCACAGCACAGATAGTGAGATTCCCACCTCCACATGGAGCCCCAGTGAGCTCTCTACCCACACTGTGGTCACTGGGCAAGCCGGCTCCACTCCCACAGGCGAGACAACCATCATCCCCACTGTGCCAGCTTCATCTGAGCCCACGGCGTCAACCCACGTTTCCCATACCACAGACGCCGGCCGTTCCACTGTCCCATCGAGGCCAGGAGACCTGTCTACCAGCCTGGCTGTCTCAGGACCGACTGCTACTGGTGTCCCCCAGGAATCCACGGACCACGGCACCATCTCTGATTCTCCTCAACCCCTGGACTCATCGGCAACCACTTTTACCAAGGGTGATGCAAGTCCCATGTCTATGTCAAGTCCCACCGAGTCTTTAGCCACTTCCCCGGGTTCGGGACCGTCAGCCTCACCCAGTGCTACGGAGTCTACTTTCTCCACGATCGTCTCAGAGTCATCGGAATACACAGTGGCTTCCTATACTACAGGCTCTCCAAGTCCCTCAAGCCAGGAAGACTCTTCCACCACCACCCTGACCACCGGACACAGCACTACCGCCCTTTCGGCATTGCCCTCCGTCTTCACAACTGTGTCTGCTTTGACCGAAACGACCGTTACTTCAGAAACCTCCTATACGGTGGGTGACGGAAGCTCCGCGTCCCCTTCAGGTCCGGGCCAGCTGTCGACCACCGTCTCTGTCTCAGCACAGACGACCACGGGCCTCGTGGACGGATCCAGTGTGTATCCAGGCACCCCTCACTCATCAGAGCCAACGGGTATCCCACACAGCACCACCAGCGGAGAGGATGCAGTTTCTGCTTCCACACCAACGACTGCTGGCCCTTTTACTACCCATGCTGATGGCGGACACACAACCACATCTCTTGCTGCAGGGTCCACGATCTACACCGCCACTGCCCCCTCGGAGTTGTCCACACCATCCTTTTCCACTACTGCCTCCCACAGCACAGATAGTGAGATTCCCACCTCCACATGGAGCCCCAGTGAGCTCTCTACCCACACTGTGGTCACTGGGCAAGCCGGCTCCACTCCCACAGGCGAGACAACCATCATCCCCACTGTGCCAGCTTCATCTGAGCCCACGGCGTCAACCCACGTTTCCCATACCACAGACGCCGGCCGTTCCACCGTCCCATCGAGGCCAGGAGACCTGTCTACCAGCCTGGCTGTCTCAGGACCGACTGCTACTGGTGTCCCCCAGGAATCCACGGACCACGGCACCATCTCTGATTCTCCTCAACCTCCGGACTCATCGGCAACCACTTTTACCAAGGGTGATGCAAGTCCCATGTCTACGTCAAGTCCCACCGAGTCTTTAGCCACTTCCCCGGGTTCGGGACCGTCAGCCTCACCCAGTGCTACGGAGTCTACTTTCTCCACAATCGTCTCAGAGTCATCGGAATACACAGTGGCTTCCTACACTACAGGCTCTCCAAGTCCCTCGAGCCAGGAAGACTCTTCCACCAGCACCCTGACCACTGGACACAGCACTACCGCCCTTTCGGCGTTGCCCTCCGTCTTCACAACTGTGTCTGCTTTGACCGAAACGACCGTTACTTCAGAAACCTCCTATACGGTGGGTGACGGAAGCTCCGCGTCCCCTTCAGGTCCGGGCCAGCTGTCGACCACCGTCTCTGTCTCAGCACAGACGACCACGGGCCTCGTGGACGGATCCAGTGTGTATCCAGGCACCCCTCACTCATCAGAGCCAACGGGTATCCCACACAGCACCACCAGCGGAGAGGATGCAGTTTCTGCTTCCACACCAACGACTGCTGGCCCTTTTACTACCCATGCTGATGGCGGACACACAACCACATCTCTTGCTGCAGGGTCCACGATCTACACCGCCACGGCCCCCTCAGAGTTGTCCACACCATCCTTTTCCACTACTGCCTCCTACAGCACAGATAGTGAGATTCCCACCTCCACATGGAGCCCCAGTGAGCTCTCTACCCACACTGTGGTCACTGGGCAAGCCGGCTCCACTCCCACAGGCGAGACAACCATCATCCCCACTGTGCCAGCTTCATCTGAGCCCACGGCGTCAACCCACGTTTCCCATACCACAGATGCCGGCCGTTCCACCGTCCCATCGAGGCCAGGAGACCTGTCTACCAGCCCGGCTGTCTCAGGACCGACTGCTACTGGTATCCCCCAGGAATCCACGGACCACGGCACCATCTCTGATTCTCCTCAACCCCTGGACTCATCGGCAACCACTTTTACCAAGGGTGATGCAAGTCCCATGTCTACGTCAAGTCCCACCGAGTCTTTAGCCACTTCCCCGGGTTCGGGACCGTCAGCCTCACCCAGTGCTACGGAGTCTACTTTCTCCACAATCGTCTCAGAGTCATCGGAATACACAGTGGCTTCCTATACTACAGGCTCTCCAAGTCCCTCAAGCCAGGAAGACTCTTCCACCAGCACCCTGACCACCGGACACAGCACTACCGCCCTTTCGGCATTGCCCTCCGTCTTCACAACTGTGTCTGCTTTGACCGAAATGACCGTTACTTCAGAAACCTCCTATACGGTGGGTGACGGAAGCTCCGCGTCCCCTTCAGGTCCGGGCCAGCTGTCGACCACCGTCTCTGTCTCAGCACAGACGACCACGGGCCTCGTGGACGGATCCAGTGTGTATCCAGGCACCCCTCACTCATCAGAGCCAACGGGTATCCCACACAGCACCACCAGCGGAGAGGATGCAGTTTCTGCTTCCACACCAACGACTGCTGGCCCTTTTACTACCCATGCTGATGGCGGACACACAACCACATCTCTTGCTGCAGGGTCCACGATCTACACCGCCACGGCCCCCTCAGAGTTGTCCACACCATCCTTTTCCACTACTGCCTCCCACAGCACAGATAGTGAGATTCCCACCTCCACATGGAGCCCCAGTGAGCTCTCTACCCACACTGTGGTCACTGGGCAAGCCGGCTCCACTCCCACAGGCGAGACAACCATCATCCCCACTGTGCCAGCTTCATCTGAGCCCACGGCGTCAACCCACGTTTCCCATACCACAGACGCCGGCCGTTCCACCGTCCCATCGAGGCCAGGAGACCTGTCTACCAGCCCGGCTGTCTCAGGACCGACTGCTACTGGTGTCCCCCAGGAATCCACGGACCACGGCACCATCTCTGATTCTCCTCAACCTCCGGACTCATCGGCAACCACTTTTACCAAGGGTGATGCAAGTCCCATGTCTACGTCAAGTCCCACCGAGTCTTTAGCCACTTCCCCGGGTTCGGGACCGTCAGCCTCACCCAGTGCTACGGAGTCTACTTTCTCCACAATCGTCTCAGAGTCATCGGAATACACAGTGGCTTCCTATACTACAGGCTCTCCAAGTCCCTCAAGCCAGGAAGACTCTTCCACCACCACCCTGACCACCGGACACAGCACTACCGCCCTTTCAGCGTTGCCCTCCGTCTTCACAACTGTGTCTGCTTTGACCGAAACGACCGTTACTTCAGAAACCTCCTATACGGTGGGTGACGGAAGCTCCGCGTCCCCTTCAGGTCCGGGCCAGCTGTCGACCACCGTCTCTGTCTCAGCACAGACGACCACGGGCCTCGTGGACGGATCCAGTGTGTATCCAGGCACCCCTCACTTATCAGAGCCAACGGGTATCTCACACAGCACCACCAGCGGAGAGGATGCAGTTTCTGCTTCCACACCAACGACTGCTGGCCTTTTACTACCCATGCTGATGGCGGACACACAACCACATCTCTTGCTGCAGGGTCCACGATCTACACCGCCACTGCCCCCTCGGAGTTGTCCACACCATCCTTTTCCACTACTGCCTCCCACAGCACAGATAGTGAGATTCCCACCTCCACATGGAGCCCCAGTGAGCTCTCTACCCACACTGTGGTCACTGGGCAAGCCGGCTCCACTCCCACAGGCGAGACAACCATCATCCCCACTGTGCCAGCTTCATCTGAGCCCACGGCGTCAACCCACGTTTCCCATACCACAGACGCTGGCCGTTCCACCGTCCCATCGAGGCCAGGAGACCTGTCTACCAGCCCGGCTGTCTCAGGACCGACTGCTACTGGTTTCCCCCAGGAGTCCACGGACCATAGCACCATGTCCCATTCCTCTGCAGTCACACACTCATTTTCAAGCACTTTTACTGAAGTGGATAAAAGTTACTTCCCCACATCAAGTTCCCGTGAGTCTTTTACTACTTCGGGAGGTGAAGGGGAAACAATCTTTCCCCCCGGTCTGCTTTGAGTGCCCTAACTTCAACAGTGTCAAGCGCAATTATTCGTTCCCCTCCTTGTATAGCACACATGAGGCACATTCTGCTTTCCCTTCTCATCCCAGTGACCTCTCTAACCCGACTCTAATCTCTGAAATAACCACTATGATTGTCACAGAAGAGCCGACTGTGTACACCAGTGTGTCTGATTTGTCAAATCTACTGTTTCCTCTGAAACTTCTTTTACAAAATTGGAAGCAAGTTCTGTCTCCTTTCAGTTTCCGGCCAGCTTTCTAGTACCATGGGTGTCTCACATCAGACATCCTTAAGTCTAAGTGATCCGTCTACTCTCTATTCAGATACTCCTGATTTTTCCATAGTTACAATGAGTTCCGACACAACTCTTTCCAAGGAGAGCACAAGTTCTGCTTCTACTTCAAGTTCAGGGGGATCCATTTCCACTACAGGTGGATATCAAGAAACACATCAGATCCAACAGTTACACATGATACCTTGTATACTACTCATAATGAAAGTCATTCTTCCCCATCTGGTCTCGATGAATTAATTTCCACTATTCCTGTCTCTGGGCAAGTACCCACATTCCTTCCTGAAGCATCCACTGCCCACACAACCCTATCTGTTTTGTCTCACTCCACTGATTCAGTGGTTACCTCCTCTACCACTGTAAATGGAAGTTTTATTTCCACACCAAGCTCTGATGAATCATCCACTACTATCTTGGTCTCTGCACAAACGGCCACAATTTTCACAGAAAAGCCAACCATCTACACCATTTCTGATTTGTCTCATTCTGCAGTTTCTATTGCCACTTCCTCTACCACTCCTAGTCGGGGTTCTACGCCCTCATCAAGTTCTACCATCACAACCATCACTGAGGAATCCAGTGTCTTCACCACTACCACTTATTCCTCCAAGACAACTGATTCATCTCATGCACCCAATACCACTGAAGATCTTAGTCCATTATCTTCATCAAGCCCCATCCATTCCTCTTCACTCCCAGCCACCTGTGGACTAATGCCCACCACCTTGAATGAGAATTCCACTCTCTTCATCACCAATAGTGATTCTGCCAAACCGATGATTTCTACTTCCATCCCCTCTGCCACAGACAGCCCTAGTTCTACATCCCCATCAGCTCTAACTTTCTCTTCTACAACTAGAGTCTTCTCCAGACCAACAGCTACCACCCTCAGTGGAGGATCTACTATCTTTCAAAGCAGCACAAGGTCACCAAGCATACCAATATCATATGACAGCTCCCGAACTATAGTCCCTGGTGCTTCTTCAGCCTCAGCTATCCCTGGTTTTTCCTCCAGGCCAGTCTCTGACTCTTCTTCAGCCATTACAACTTCCTCTGGTTTTTCTCCTCTTCTGTCCTCCACTCTACCTGGCTTTTCCCATACCTCAGTCCCTGGGGTCACTACTTCTTCAACTCTCCATCCCCTGTTCACTAGCACACACACAACTGTGATGACGACCCAGTCTTCAGCTACAACAGTGAGTAAGTATTTCTGCATGTCACTCTGTGTGCCTCTCCTGCTCATCAGCTCTCCTTTCTCATCAGCTAATCAGCTTTGACCTCTTCGTGGTCTTGTTCCACCTCTCCAGTGTCTTCTTATTGTCAGTGAATGTCGTCCACATGGATAATGTTGTCTTGTATTTTCTCTTTTTATTTTTAGAGCTCTTGCTTTCTTTGCTCATCCCCTCTCATTTCTTGTTTCCGTATTCCCCATTGTCCTTCATCCTTTCTATCCCCTTGAAGCTTGAGGTTATGGTAGAGGGTTCTATTCTCTATCAGCACAATGTCTGAATGACAGGACCTGGATTGGGGGCCAGTATTTTTGTCCCTTGGACTTCCATGTTGACTGCTGTGAATTCTATCCCTTCACAGGGCAGTGCCACAATGGGACCATATGGAATGGAAAAGAGTGTGTCTGTGCCCAAGGCTTCTTTGGTTACCAGTGCAAGTCCCTTGTGGACTCATTCTTCATCGGTAATGAACTTTTCTGAGACCTACAAATTGTCCCTAACCATTTAAATAGGAGGGCAACACTGGAAGGATTTTCTGCTACTGCTACCTCATTGTGCAGGTAGAGGAAAAAATATGATATTTACCTAGGCCCAAATGCCTACGTAGAGGATGGACCCTTCTTCAGGGCTCTTTTCACTAGCTTATATGTCCGTTGGATCAAGATGTTTCTAACCCAACTCTTTCGGAGCCCTCCACTTAGCTTTCTCTGGGTCATGATCCTGGCCATTAACTCCTCATGGTGTTCAGAGACAAGGGGCAGGAGTTTTAGTGACTCTTTTTTTAAAAGATTTTATTTATTTATTCTTGAGAGACACAGAGAGAGAGGCAGAGACATAGGCAGAGGTAGAAGCAGGCTCCATGCAGGGAGCCCAGCATGGGACTCGATCCCAGGACCCTGGGATCACGCCCTGAGCCAAAGGCAGATGCTCAACCACTGAGCCACTCAGGTGTCCCAGTTTTAGTGACTCTTACTTGCCTCTTGAATTTCCATCCACCCTCCTATTCACTTTCTTTACCTCTATGAGACCAGGAGGCAGAGAATTAACCAATCCCAGAAGACATTATTGGGAGGTTGCTATCTCATGCATAATATGACCTATTCCCACAGAAATCCCGGAAAAAATCAATGCCACCTTAGGTGTGACAGTGAAAGTGACTAATAGGAATTTCACAAAAGACCTGAATAACATATCCTCCCCAGTCTACCAGAATTTCACTCAACTATTCAAGAGTCAGGTAAGAGCGGGAAAATCCCAGATTCCCCAATATGGATGTCCAATGTCATTGGGATACAGGAGCTCATTCTGATTGACTTTGGAGTTTCTCAGCCCATGGATCCCTTCAGTCTTCCCAAGTCCCGAGAGGGGGTCCTCTTAGAGCCCCTTTCCTTGAGCACCACCTCACCCACATCCTAATGGAGGGAGCATCCCTATACCTTTCCTTCCTTCTTTTCTGTGAGCTAATACCTTGGGTTCCCTGGGGGAGGGGGCCCTGGGGCTTCCTCTGAGATGGAGCAGGGGCTGCTCAGCTGCCTCATTTCTTTCAGATGGATAAAGCTTATATGGGCAAAGACTTTCCCCAGTACAGAGGCGTGATCATTAGGAGACTGTTGTGAGTATGTGTGTGTGTGTTGGGGGCAGGTCAGATTTATAGTCTGTGGGAAGCCCCCCTCTCTGCTCTCTTGTCTTCTCCCATCTTGAATGAGTATCAGTACCTGGCTGGGCCAGAGGGAACCCCCCCACCCCGCAGCCCACAGGCAACACCAGAAGGCTCTGAACCATTCATTTATTCATTCATTTATTTATCCTTCATCCATTCAACAGCTTGTATTGAAAGCCTACCCTGTGGTAGGTGCAGGGAATGCAGCGGTTCTGGTCTTCATGGAGCAAAGGGTGGCAGAACATAGTAAAATAGTTGTGCAATATGGTTAGAGTTAACAGTAAAAAACACACAGGGTGCAATGGGAGAGGCTGAATGCAAGCTGGGTAAGGTGGAGGGAAATCTTTTGGGAAGACATGATAGCTAAGCTGAGGCTTGAATCATGAAGAATAAGCCATGTAGAGGGAATTGCTGATGAGGAGCTTAGAGGTAAAATAGAGGAGAGTTGATTGCAGAAACATAAAGAACAATTGGCAGCTTGAAATCATGGTGGGAGAGGAGGTGGAAAGATGACCCATACCCAGTTACTTAATCTTTAGGCATCAGTAGTTTTGGTCCATGTGGGAAGGTATCTTATTTGCACTTCAGAGAGTTCAATCTGGCTGCAGGACTGAGAATGGTGGACAGGGGAAGGAGATTATAGTGGCCTGGACCAGAGAAGTGACAATGCAGAAGAAAAATAGTCCAGTGTGAAAGGTCTTTAGGAAGCAAGACCAGCAGATCATGGAGATTTGATGGGTATTTGCAGAGAAGGAGGAATGGCACCAGTTTTCTGGGCTGCTGGGAGTATAGAGTACCCTTTGCTGAGATGAGGAAGGTAAAGAGGAGGGAGGTGGGAAAGAAGATGATGAGTGGGCCATATGGAGTTTCAAGTGCCCAGGGCCCAGCCACATTGAATGGTTGAGTAATAGAACAGCATGTGGTGGAACATGTGATAGAAAGTGTCTGCAGCAGAGACTCTGGTGTTGGTTTCCCTGGATAGAAGTTGCTGGAAGTCCTAAGAGTAGACCATATGGTGGCTTGGGGTTCACAGCACAGGGGTGAACATTTCCCAGGAAAGAAGCATGTCAAGCACCAGCATCTAAGGGATAGGCAGGAGAAGCAGATCCCCTAAAGGAGAGTGAAAAGTAGAAGGGAGGGAAGGGAGCCTGGAGGGTGTCTTGCCCAGTAGGAAAAAAGGCATATTCATACTGTCAAGGGCCCATGCGCTTCTATGTCTCGGTGTCCTCTACCCTACCCTTACCCCTTGCCCAGGACCAGCGCTTGTTTCCATCTCCATTTTGGCACAAGCCTTTGTTGGGTTTTGTCCTCCTGTCTTCTCTGATAATGGCTGTGACTGGTGACAGATCTTATCTTAAGATCTCTCGGTGTCCCACTGGCCATCTAACAAGGAGCTTCTGGATTGGAATCTTATATTTCTTTTTTTTTTTGCGGGGGGGAATCTTATATTTCTAAAGTGACCTCACATTTTTTTTCATTTCTAAAAGCATACTTATTTGGTTTTAAAATATAGTCCAACAGCCTCCATTTAAAAAGTTTTAGTTTAAAATATTTTTTATGGTGGTAAAATAGCCATAATATAAATTTTGCCATTAACCATTAAATTAATCACTTTAAATGTATAGTTCAGTGGCATTAAGTACATTAACATTGTTGTGCAACCACCACCACAGTCCATCTCCAGAGCTTTCTCATCTTCCCAAACTTAAGCAAAACAAAAACTTTAAACAAAAACTCTCAACTCCTCCTCAACCCACCTCAGGCAACCCCCATTCTACTTTCTGTCTCTAGGAACTGGATAACTCTAGGGACTTCATATTAGTGCTCATGTAAATATTCATACAGTATTTATCCTTTTGTTACTGGCTTATTTCACTTGGCACAATGTCCTCAAGGTTCATCCACATTGCAGCATGTGTCAAAATTTTCTTCTTTAGTAAGATTGAATAACATTTCATTGTACTGTATACCACCTTTTGTTTATCCATTCATCCATCAGTGGACACCTACTTAGGTTGCTTCCACCTTTTAGCTATTGTGAATAATGCTTCTATGAACATGGGTGTACAAATATGTCTTTAATCCCTGCTTTCAAATCTTTTGGGTAAATACCAATAAGTGGAATTGCTGGGTCATATGGTAATTTTATTTTTAATTTTTTGAGGAGCTGTCATACTGTTTGCCGCAGTGGCTGTACCATTTGACATTCTTGCCAACAGTGCCCAAGGGTTCAATTTTGCTACATCTTCACCCAAGAGCTTCCATTTTTAGGAATGAATTTTATCCAATGGCATTTCTTGTGATCACTGATATTTTGGAATCTTAGATCATTTTACTCTGCAGCTTCTGTCTAGGATGTTAACTCTTGGAGGGAAGAGTCCCTAGTCTGTTCTGCATCTGAGTCACATAGCTAACTGTCTCCCATCACCCTTCTTGCTTTGTGGGCCCCACTTTCTGGGAGGGTGGGTGACCCAGAGTGACTGATGAATCATTGACTCCTGATTCTAGCAATGGCAGTGTTGTGGTGGAACATGATGTTGTCATGGAGACAAACTACACTTCAGATTTTCAGAAACTGTTTGAAAACCTCATTGAAATCATAACGGTCAAGATTATGAATGAGACCAAAAGGCTACCTGGTGATTCGGAAGAGTGCAGAGGTAGGCCCTGATGGTGGTAGGGAAAGGATGAGAGGGGTCCTATAGGGAGGTCTCAGCCTCTGACTGCCCTGCATCTCTCCTCTTTTCTGGAACTCCAGAGACTTATCCATAGGGATCCAGAAGCCCCCCCGGGTGTCTTCCTTAGACTCTGCAGTGTGCCCCAGCAGCTGCTCCTGGTCTCGGGCTCAGGTTGTCACCAGCCCTAATGCCTCTATCTGAGTCTGCTAACAGGCCCAGCTGCATCTAGGGATAGGCCAAGACTCTAGTAGGGTAGAGAGCAGTGTTTATGTTTTGTTCTTTCCTGCTATGCTTAGCAGCCTCCTTACATCTGTGCTACAATGAGGAAGCCACCATTGTGAACAAGACTGTGAAGCTGGGCTTTGACCTGCAGGGTAAGCACCTCCATAGAGTGGTGGGTGTTGGGGGACAAGTGTGGGCAGTACATATGGAGGCTGGGGGTGCTTTAACCAGGCTGATGCTTGCTGCCCACTCTTCACCCCCAGAGCAATGCACCCAGAAGGCTGCAAAGGACTATGCCCAGTTCTACTATGTGGATGAACTGGATGGGAAGCTGGCCTGTGTGACCAAGTGCACTTCTGGGACTAAGTCGCAACTGAACTGTCATGAGGGTGAATGCCAGTTGCAACGAAGTGGCCCCCGCTGTTTGTGAGTGTCCAGTCCCTCTAAGGCCAGCACCCACTCTGTCTCGTGGTAGGACTGTACCTTTCACCAGTCATGGAGCAGGGGTGGGGAGGGAGAGCTCCTCTGCACCATCCCTCTTTCTTCTACCTGGGTTTCCCTTCACTCCTAGCCCCCACCAGAGGGAGGAGGAGGTGCAGGTTATAGACATGAGTGTCTTAGGACAGAACAAACCCCTTCCTGAGAAAGTTCCAGTTACCAATTTCCAATTCTGTATCTATAGATCTCTATATCTACATTTCATTTTCCTTTTGGTATCCTAGCCACAGTGCCATTATCACATCTAGTTATAACTGGGGCACTACATTTGGGAGAGCATAAATTAAAGCATAAAATAGGGGCAGCTCTGGTGGCCCAGGGGTTTAATGCCGCCTTCGGCCCGGGGTGTGATCCTGGAGACCCGGGGTCGAGTCCCGCGTCAGGCTCCCTGCGTGGGGCCTGCTTCTCCCTCTGCCTGTGTCTCTGCCTCTGTCTCTGTGTCTCTCATGAATAGACAAATAAAATCTTTTAAAAAAAAAAAGCTTAAAATATAGGAGCACTTGGGTGGCTCAGTGGGTTAAGTGTCTGCCGTTGGCTCTGGTTATGATCCCGGGGTCCTGGGATTGAGCCCTGTGTCAGGCTCCCTGCTCAGAGGGGAGCCTGGTTCTCCCTCTCCCATCTGCTTGTGCTCTCTCTCTCTCCCTCAAATAAATAAAAATAAAAAATAAAAATAATTTAAAAAGCATAAAATATAAAATTGGTAACAGGCCAGTCAAGTTGCCAGCTAGAGATTAGATGGGTGGACATCACATTCCTAGGACAAGGCATCCAAAACTCAGATTCTGAATCCTTCTCTGTACTAGGGCATCCCCCACCCCCTCACTGCCCTTTAAGTGTTAGGGAGCCTCCTAACCTGGGTCCTTCCTAACCAATGCCTGTCCTTGGAGGGAGGGAAAGCCAGTTTCCAGTGGTTTGGCATTCATTTTTCTTTTCTGGGAGACTGGGTGTGAGGGATGTTAGCTGGCTGTCCTGATCTTGGGTGTGTTCCCAGATGCCCGACCTCAGACACGCACTGGTACTGGGGAGAGACTTGTGCATTGAGAACCAGCAAGAGCCTGGTGTATGGGAGTGTGGGAGCTGTGGGAGCACTGCTGGTGGTCATGGTGGTGGTCCTGATCGTCCTCCTCGGCCGATCCCAGAGAAAATTGCACAGGTGAGCTTCTGGGGCTGGGCCCAGGGAAAGGGGAACACAGTTGGAACATCCCAAGGTTCTTCTTCCAATTCAGCATTTGGAGGCCTGATGGGGACTCAGCCCCTCTCAGCTCTGGGTAACAGCAAAAGGCAGCCTGCTGATCTGACCTGATCTGTTTGGCAGAGAAGTGCATCTCAAAACTTGGGTCCTGAGATTGGATTATGTAATGACATTACCTGGTGTTATCACTTTGGCTGCCACAGAGCCACGTTGTTGCGCTGGGACACTGGGGATGAGCTATCCAGTGTCGCTTTCTCAGCTGTAAAATGGGAGGAGATCCACCTAAGAAGATTGAGGAACAATGGGCACAGTGCCCCTGATGCCTCTGATATAGTCAGAGGGAGTTGCTCTGATTCTGATCTAATGCTCCCTTCTCAAAGATAAGGGAACAGAGGCCTACTGAGGGAGGGGCAGGCCACGGTGATGTTGTTTCGTTTTCTGCTACTGCCCTGGGGACAGGCCCCTCCCTGAACCAGGGCTTGGCTGAGGTAGCCCTTTCCAGAAGCCAAGGGTCAGGGCTCTAGGCTCCCTCCTCCACCTCCCTGCCGCCAGCTGTTCACCTCGTTTCTGTTGGCAGGCAAGAATACAAACTGTCTCGGGAGTGGCAAGGAGAAGACATTCCTGGCAGCTTCCAGAACACAGGCATCTGGGAAGGTACTTCTCACCAGGAGCAAGCTAGTGGGCGGAGAAAGGCCGAGAAGGTGCTGCAGCCAGATTCAGTGTGGCTGTGGGTGCCAGCTGGGTTTGTGTGTCCTGTGGCTGCCCGGCTCTGCCAGCTTCTCTGCGACCTCCTGACCCTGAACCTTTACGCTGCCTCTGCTGACTTTGTCTTTTCTCAGCTCCTCTCTAACACTCCCATCTGTGTGGGGCTGACGCTCACCTTTACCTTCTTCATGCTTTTGCGCCTCCTGCACCACTGTATGGAGGGTTCCCCTCCTTGGGGGCTCTGTTTCCAAGGTCTAGTTCAAACACCTGCCCCTCCATAGAGCCTCCTGTGTGTTCAAGCTCTTCTGATTCTCCGCTGCCGTGGAAAACCACCGTGTCACATCTGCTAATCTCTTGCTGCACTGAGATGAATGATCGCAGTCCCTGGGCAGGTCCTGCCCTACCAGTTCCTTCTGACAAACACCATGGAGGGTCAACAGGCATGGCTGAGTCAGATCCTGCCCCCCAGAGACCAGCCCCTGTGAGAGCTTCAGAGGCACACACAGTCAGTGGGAGGACAGGGCCATGCCTTGGGCTCCAGGGGCCCAGAAGTATGTCCGCCCCAGCCAGGGTGGGGAGGGATCAGAAAAGACTGCAGAGGAGGCATCACCTGAGCCAGTCTGCAGGCTGGGGCAGTACTGCGAGCTGGTGAATAATCTGCTTCCAGGAACACAGATCCCAGGGAGGTTGTGGAGGTCTCTGTGATCTGTAATGAGGGGGACACACTGGAAGGGCTTTAAGGGAGGGAGTCCAGGGATACATTTTGAACATCTTACTTAAGTGGACTTGGGGAGGGACAGCCCTAAAGTGGGGGAGACCAATGAGATGGCTCTGCAGTATGCAGGGGATGGAGGATGCAGCTGAGTTGGGGTAGGAGGGATGGGAGGAATGGACAGCAGAAGATGTAGTTTAGATGCCAGTGAGCTGGGCCGGGTTGTTCCTCACAGGCTGGAAAAGGGAGAAGGCCTGGAGCACTGCCTGGCAGCGGAAAGAGGCAGCAGGTGGGACACACTGTGGGCCAGTGGAAGGAGGCACCACCAGCTCTGGTCTGAACCCTGGGGAGAGGTCTCGGCCAGTGGGCAGCTGGGAGTGGTCAAGGAAGCATACAGGCATGGAAGAGGGCAGGGTAAAGGGCAGAGTCCCCGGGAAGACTTTGAAGGAAACAGAAAGGCATGATCATGGAGGCTGAGGAGGGTGGGATGTGCAGAACTGGGAAACTGGCTGCTGAAAACATGCCAGCTCTAAGAGAAGATTCTGGGCCCTGCTGGTTTCTGCTTGCCCTGGTTCCCATTGCTGTGAGGGTGTGTGAGCTGGTGACCCCTGAGCAGTGCCTTCCTCCCGGTCCACTCTCACCCAGATCATCCCCAAGCCTACCCATGGTCATGACTTCTGACCCTGAAGCATGTCAGGGGGCTGTGGTTCCCTCTTGTCCTCTCATCCCATTGGGCCAGCTCCCCAGGCACGCTTCCAGAGCCACCTCATAGACTGGCTGCAATGGTGGAAGGATTGTTGGGCAGTGGGAGATACTTTAGGGAAGATACTGGAAGAAGTCTCCCTCTATGCCTCTCCAGCCTCCCCCAGGCTCACTCAGCCTGGCCCCTCTTTCTGCAGATGAGAATCTGAAGGAGGACAGATTCAGCCTTGAAAACATCTATGACCATTTCCAGCCCTCCCTGGAGAACGTGGATCCCACCATGGAGGTGATTCAGGGGCCTGTCCTCAGCTAGGAGCTCTACCCTCCCCATCCCCCAACCCACTACCTACCACCCACCACCCACCCCTGGGGCTGCCCAGGGACGGTCAGCACCCTGGTCCAGAGATAGGTAACTTCCACCGGACATGGCCATAGCTGAGGGCCTGTTGGCCTCACTTCCTCTCTCCCACCCCCAGTTCCACATCCAGAGGCCCAGGGTGGTGACCACTGTTCAGTGAGCGAGGCAGAGGCTCCTACTCCTCATCCAGATTTGGACAAGACATCGGCAGAGAGAGAAAACCCACCACTGTGCTACTCCTCAGCGCCCTCGTTGGTTAAAAGGAAATAGAGCATCAGGGCTCAAGGTGGCCCTCTCAGAGCTGGTGGGCCTGGCCAGCCCCTGCTGTGAGCCCCTCTCCCCACCCCCTCACCCTCCAACCAGGAGCCCCGGGGCTGCCCAGACACTCTGACATCTTTGCTCCAGTGACTTCCCACTCTGAAATTTCCCTCCCAATAAAAGAGCAAGGTTTAAAGCAGAGTTGTGTTTTCTTTCTCTACCCTGCAGGGGGGCCTGCCCCCCACCCACACACACCTGGGGCTCCAGAGATCCCTTCTTGGAGAGAATGCACTCCAACCAGGATTAGATGCCATATCTGGACACGGGACACTCTGCACTCTCAGCCCCTTCCTGGGATCACATGTTGAACGTGCAGCATGGATCCTCTCTGCTGCTCCAGGCCAGGGCAGGATCAGGTCCCCTCTGCCTGAGGTCACTGTGGCAGGCAAGCCTGAGGCCAGACTTTGGGGGCCTCAGGCCCAGGGAGTGAGGAGTGGAGGCCCACAGAAGGTGAAGGAGTGAGCACTTGGCTTTGTTGACTTTGGAGGGGGGACAAGGTCACTCCGGATGGCCATGGAAGCTTGTGCCCACCTGTGAACTCACAGATAGATGTCAGGAATGCAGCCATCCTGGAGCTGGGGCACTGGCTCAGGTGTGGCCATGATTTACATCCCATGTCCTGGTGGGGTACCTGCAGGTAGAGAACTTGAGGGGAAAGGGAGGGGGAGCGTCCTTACCGGAGGCCGGAGTTGAAGCTTCTCCTCCCTGGTACAGGCCCAGCGTCTTCTGCTCCGTCCCCCCTGCCCACCGCCTCCCCCCACGGGTCTTCCCTGTTCTTGCAGGTTGCTTCAGGCCCCTGTGCCTGCCCTTTTGTTGGGGCGAAAAATTGGACAGCTTGTGTGCTTGTGTGTTGCCTGGCAAGGGAGGGGCTCCCCTCCCTCTGCCCTTTGGCCTGAAATAAAGTCCGCACCCCCAATGATGAGAAGCTCATACACTGACTCAGGTGGGCTGGCCCAGTTCTCCAGTCTCAGGGATCAAAGGGCTCTGGGGCCCATTTATTACTGGGGTTCCTTGGCTGACACTCATTTGCCCTTTCCTGCGAGGGTACACAGCAGGTCCACTACCCTCAGAGCTACGATGTCAAGACTGGTGACTGTGATGCTCTGCCTGCTGCTCCTTACCATCCAGCTCCTGTTCCCTCATGCTGCTGCTGGACTCAGTGAGTGAACCCCGAGTCTGCCCAGGCCTGAGGGAGGGCTGCTTTCTGGGGGGCACGGGTCGGGGGATCCTCTGCTCGGAGCTCAGCTCATGCCCATCACCCTCTCCTCCTGGTTATATTCGGGAGAAGAGCTAGGCCTTTGGGTGCATACAAGTTAGTCTCTCAGTCTGCTTAGTCTCTAAAATGAGAATAAGAGCTCAGACTTGTCAGGACCGGAGGATTAGCACAGCCCCTGGCATATGGCAGATGCTTCACTGATGTTAGGGTCTGCTCTTACCTTGTGGACGTGGCCCTCTGACCCCTGGTCACCTCCCACCAAATATCTAGGCCTTCCCTGCATGACCGGGACAAATGTCTGAAGTCTCTGCTATGACTCTCGTCCTGGCCATTTCTGTATCACCTCATCCCTGCCTAGTACCCTGAGGATGTCCTAGGCTTGTTGGGCAGCCAAGAACAGGGAAAGGGCCACTGCTGTAGCCAAAGGGGCACAAGATGGGGTTTTGGGAGCCCCAGATTCCTTTTTTCTAAAAGATTATATTTATTTATTCATGAGAGACAAGAGAGAGGCAGAGACACAGGCAGAGGGAGAAGCAGGGGCCCTGTGGGGAGCCTGATGTGGGACTCGATCCCAGGACCCTGGGATCACGACCTGAGTCAAAGGCAGACACTCAACCACCGAGCCACCCAGGCACTCTGGGAGCCCCAGATTCTAATCTTGTGGTGAACCAGCTGTGCGCCATGGTGCAATTCAGATTATCTCTGGCCTCACTGTCTTCCCCTAAAGGACAAGGCAGGGCGCTGAGGGGAGCACTTGACGGGATGAGCACTGGGTGTTATTCTGTATGTTGGTAAATTGGACACCAATAAAAAATAAATTTATTATTAAAAAAAAAGTACAAGGCTTGAACCCTTTAAGGGTTCCATGGCCATGGGGACTGGGGTCAAGTTGGCAGAGGTTGACAAGGGGTTCTGGTCAGACCCTTCAGGACTTTCCTCTGCCACTCCCCTGTCCTTAGAGAAAGAAGGAGGGGAAAAGGCAGAAACCAAACTACAGGCCTCAGGTTCTCACTCTCTTGAGACGCCATCCTGGGATGGCCGGGGTGGGGTTAGCAGTGGACTTGGAGGCAAAAGTAGGGGGCTCATGCTGCGCCCTGTAGATGCCACTCAAACTGCCATGTCTTGGGCTTTGCCTACCCTAAGCTCACTATACCAGGAGCAGAAGGGGCTCCCAGTCACCTGGCCCCAGACCTTGGGCAACTCTTCTCCAAAGAAGGAATGGGGTGAGGGCAGGGAGCCAGTGGCCTCCTTGGCTCAAACCCACTCACAGGAGGCAGGGCTTTCTCTGGAGACCAGCCTGAGGGCTCTTGGGGCAAAAGAAGAGGTATGGGAGGAGGACGGGGGGCTGCAGCCTAGGGCAGGGTGGGGCAGTGAGTGGCTTGGTTTAAAGGGCTGGTTCACTGACCTGAACCCTGCCATCACTTGGCACAGACTCCCAATGTGATGGCACCTGGAGCTGTCACCTTGTTAGTAATAAGAATGACACCCTCTTCCTAGGCACTGACTATGCTGTCCAGATTCTTAGTGCCTTATCTCTAATAAATGCCATTTTAGGCACTGTGATGGCCCTTATTTCGGGAAGATGTTTCCAGCTCTCTCGTTCCTCCACCACCCTGCCCTCCTCTTTTGCTTTCTGTTTCATCTTTCTGGCCCATCTTTCCCCTCCTTCTTCCTCCCCTTTCCTCCTTCTCCCCTCTCCTTGGCCTCTTCCACATTCTGCGTGCTGTGGCTCATTGCACTTCTAACCTCGGTCTTCCCCTTGGTAAAATGGAGCCTTACAGATTCTCTGCTCCTGTTCTCTGGTCCCCTTTGTGAGCTTGGCATCAGCTGGTCTGTAGAGCCATGGCCAGCTTTGAGTGGCATCTGAATCTCTTGTGTGCCCTTCCTGGGGACGCAGAGCCACATCCCTTCTCAGGTTACTGGGCTGGGGATGTCTGAGTGGGGCGTGGGCCTCACAGAAGAGCCTAGTGGCCTTCACCTGGCTCCTCCAGGTAGGCACACCTTCTCATGACCACCTGGCCCTTCCTTCCAGCACACCCTGGTTAAATTGCTTGTCAATGAAACACAACATCTTGGGTCCAGTTTGTCTCTGTCCAGCCGTGGCAAGTCCCTCTCACCTCTCACACCCAGCACAAACAGGTCAGAGGCATGGGTGCTCAGTCATCTCCCTCTGCCCTCTCCTCTCCTCCCCATCCTGAGTGCCTTCACCCACATCCTCACCACCACCCTACTGTCATCCTCCCAAGGGAGTGTAAGAAACAAGCACTCAGTGGTTACCCTCCCCCTCCCCATCAACAAGGTCTATGTCTTCCTCTGAGCCTTCCTGGGGGTCACGACTGACTTCTCTCCCCTGGAACCCACTGCTGTGACCACAGGTGCCTAGAAAGAGTCTCTCCCCCTGGACTACCATAACAAATTAGCACAACCTGAGTGGCTTAGAACAACAGAAAAAAATCTTGTCTCATGATTCTGGGGGTCAGAAGTCCAAAATCAAGAAGTCAGCAAGGCCATGATCCGTGTGATGACTCTAGGGGGAGATCTTTCCTCCTGTTTTCTATCTTCTGGGCTTGCTGGCCATCCTTGGGGTTCTGTGGCTTGAATATGCATCCCCTAAGCCCCCTGGCCATCTTCGCTCTATGTGTCTTCACGTTGTCTTACCTGTCTGTGTATGTCTGTTTCTGGGCTCCAAATTTCTGCCAATTTTGTTTTGTTTTGTTTAATCTATTCTATCCATCCCCTCACCCATTTCTCCTCTGGTAACCATCAGTGTATTCTCTGCAGTTAGCGTCTGTTTCTTACTTTGTCCCTCTCTCTCTGTTTTTCCCTTTATTTGTTTTGTTTTTTAGATTCCACATATGAATGAAATCATATGGTATTTGTCTTTCTCTGGCTTATTTCAACTTAGCATTACACTCTTTAGCTCCATTCGTGTTTTGCAAATGGCAAAATTTAATTCTTTTTTATGGCTGAATAATATTCTGTCATATATATCCCATCTTCCTTATCCATTCATCTGTCAATAAGATACTTGAGCCGATTCCATCGTTTGGTATTGTGAATAATGCTGCAATAAACACAGGGGGCATGTATCCCTTTGAATTAGTGTTTTTGTAATTTTGGGGTAAGAACCCAACAGTGTGATTGCTGGATCATAGGGTAGCTCTATTTTTAACCTTTAAGATTTTTTTTATTTATTTTATTTTATTTATTCATAGAGACAGAGAGAGACAGACAGACAGACAGACACACAGGCACCATACAGAGAGCCCGACGTAGGACTCGATCCCGGGTCTCCAGGATCACGTCCTGGGCTGCAGGCGGCGCTAAACTGCTGCACCACTGGGACTGCCCTTATTTTTAACCTTTGAGGAACCTCCATACCGTCTTCCACAGTGGCTGCACCAATTTGCATTCCCACCAACCATGCATAAGGGTTCTTTTTTTCTCCACATCCTCAACAACACCAGCTGTTTCTTCTGGTTTTGGTTTTAGACATTCTGACAGGTGTGGGGTGGTACCTTATTGTAGTTTTGATTTGCTTTTCCCTGATGATAAATGATATTGAGCATCTTTTCATGTACTGTTGGCCATTTATGTGTCTTCTTTGAAAAATGTCTATTCATATCTTCTGCTCATTTTTAAATTGGATTATTTGTTTTTTGGGTATTGAGTTTATATCAATCCTTATATATTTTAGATACTAACTCTTTATCGGAGATGTTGTTTGCAAACAACTTCTCCCATTCCATAGGTTGTCTTTTAGTTTTGTTGATTATTTCCTTCACTGTGCAGAAGCTTTTTTATTTTGATGTAGTCTCTGAATTTCTCCTCTTTATAAGGACACCAGTCATAATGGATAGGGCCCCCCCTAATAACCTCATTTTAACTTGATTACCTCTATAAAGGCCTATCTCCCAATGAGGTCACATCCTGAGGTCCTGTGGGTTAGGAATTTAATATAATTTTTTAAAAATATTTTATTTATTTATTCATGAGAGACACACAGAGAGAGGGAGAGAAAGGCAGAGACACAGGCAGAGGGGGAAGCAGGCTCCATGCAGGGAGCCCAACGTGGGACTCGATCCCGGGACTCCAGGATTATGCCCTGGGCCAAAGGCAGACGCTAAACTGCTGAGATACCTGGGATCCCTCAAAAGAATTTTTTAAGAGGAGCCAGGGGGATGCAATTCAACCCATAGCAATTGCCAAGAATCAAAAGGCTAGGTAGCCATACTGGTTGTCGAGAGTGTGGAAAACAGGCACTGCCACAGATTGGTACAATTCAATAGAAAGTCTTTGAGAAAGAAATAACACAATATCAAAGATGCATGCTCTTTCACCCAGCAATTTCTATTTGTAGGAATTTACCCTATGGATACACTCACATACCCATACAAGTACAAGGATATCCACATTCACCCTAGCAAGTGACAAGACCTGCCTTTGTTGGTTTTCTCTAAGTCCCTTCTGCTCTTGCCCCCTGATTTTAAGGGCTCCTGTGCTAGTGTTGGACCTGCCCTGAAAATCCAGGACAATCTTCCTCTTTGACCTGATTAGTCAACTGATTGGTAACATTATACCTACCAAGTTCCTCTTGCCACGTAATGTAAGATAGTCTTGGATTAGCATCAGAGGGCATAGATCATGAGGACCAAACTTCCACCCACAACACATTTAATGATTTAATGATTTAATTAGCACCAGAGGGGATAGCTCATGGGGAACAAACTTCCACTCACCACACATTTAATTATTTCATTATTTAGTTATTTAATTAAATAAATTATAGTATATCCATACTATAGAGCTCTGTGTAGTTATTCCAAAGAAGGAGACAGCTTAATATGTGCTGCTATGGGTGTTCAAGATAATAAATGAAAATAGCAAGACACAGAGCCATGTGTATGGTGTGCAACCATACATTTTTAAATAAAGGTTTTATTTATTTATTCATGAAAGACACACAGAAAGAGAGGCAGAGACATAGGCAGAAGGAGAAGCAGGTTCCCTGTGAGGAGCCCAGTGCTGGACTTGATTCCTGGATCCCGGAATCACAACTTTTTTTTTTTTTTAAAGATTTTATTTATTTATTCATGAGAGACAGAGAGAGAGAGAGAGAGAGAGAGAGGCACAGACACAGGCAGAGAGTGAAGCAGGCTCCATGCAGGGAGCCCGATGTGGGACTCGATCCTGGGACTCCAGGATCATGCCCTGGCTCGAAGGCAGGCACTAAACCACTGAGCCACCCAGGTGTCCCAACTATACATTTTTTAAGTGCTTGTAGATGTATATAATATCTGAAAGCCTTCACAAGAAACTAGTAATAGTAGCTGATTTAGAGAAGGATAATTTGGATGTAAGGTAGGAGAAAGTCTTATTTTCTAAGTTTTGTATTATGTGCATACATTGATTATTCCAAAACCAAACCCCATCTTCTCCTCCTTTTCCTCTTGCTATTTTTTCTTTTTCTTTCTTTCTTTCTTTCTTTCTTTCTTTCTTTCTTTCTTTCTTTCTTTCTTTCCTTCTTTCTTCCTTCCTTCCTTCCTTCCTTCCTTCCTTCCTTCCTTCCTTCCTTCCTTCCTTCCTTTCTTTCTTTCTTTCTTTCTTTCTTTCTTTCTTTCTTTCTTTCTTTCTCAGCATAGGAAGATAATCTTTACTATATTTTAAATAAAAATGGAGCAGGGGCACCTGGGTGGCTCAGTTGGTTAAACGTCCAACTCTTGATTTTGGCTCAGGTCATGATTTAACGGTTGTGAGACTGAACCCTGCTTCAGGCTCTGTACTGGGCATGGAGTCAGCTTGAGATTTTCTCTATCCCTCTCTTTCTATCCCTCCTCTTATTTTTCTCTCCGTCTCCCTCTCTAAAAAAGATTTTTTTAATTAAAAAGTAAAAGCACAGATAGCAAGTTTCTGAGGCATTTTTTATTATTATTCTTTTAAAATCAACCTTCAATAACAATAATCAAAAGCAAGCCTTAACTACACAGATTATTTTGATCATTATGGTAATTGTCAAGGGCACAGAAGCCAGCAGCATGAAGTAAAATATGGGTAATGGCTGTGAGAATTTTAGACATGCCCAAAATGTAGATCACTGCATGAAATTCTATCCTTGTATTTTCTCAACATTCCTCTTAAATATGGAACAATTATTGTATCTTTTTTTTTAAAAGATTTTATTTATTTATTAATGAGAGACACACAGAGAAAGACAGAGACAGGCAGAGAGAGAGGTAGGCTCCCTACAGGAAGGCCTGATGTGGATATTGATCTTGGGACCCCAGGATTACACTTTGAGCCAAAGGCATATGCTCAACCACTGAACCATCCAGACATGCCTACAATTATTGTTTCTTTGCCAAATGTCGAACATGCACATAGAATTCTGACAAGAATATTATGCTAATATTGTCAGTACTAATACCAAGCCCTTCTTTCTCCCCAAAATGCAATGAATCATGGTTCCACTCCCTGTATGTGTTAGTATTAGTGATAATACATACAATTAATTTTGTTTTCCAGGTCAAATAAGCAGATTGACTTCATATTTTGTGACCAGCTATGTACTCTAATTTTTATCTTTTATTATCTTAATAAATTTAACTATATTTCATAAGCCCTGAGATGTTTGTTAACCTGCTAATGATTGTATACTTTTATTTTATTTTACTTATTTATTTTTAAGTAGGCTCCATGCCCAGCATGGAGCTGAATGTGGGTCTTGAACTCATGACCCTGACATCAAGGCCTGAGCTGAGATCAAGAGTCAGATGCTCAGGGGGATCCCTGGGTGGCTCAGTGGTTTAGTGCCTGCCTTCAGCCCGGGTGTGATCCTGGAGACCTGGGATCAAGTCCCACATCAGGCTCCTACATGGAGCCTGCTTCTCTCACTGCCTGTGTCTCTGCCTCTGTGTGTGTGTGTCTCTCATGAATAAATATAATCTTAAAAAAAAAAAAGAGTTAGATGCTCAACTAACTGAGCCACCCAGACCCCCTGGTTGCATACTTCTAACTTATAGTCTACTTATTCTACTCAATTTGAACTCATGTAATAACTGTTTAAATTATTTACAGATGAGGAGTGCCTGGTAGCTCAGTTGGTTAAGCATCTGACTCTTGATCTTGGCTTAGGTCATGATCTCTGGTTGTGAGACTGGGCTCGAGTCTGGCTCCATACTCAGCAGGGAGTCCGTTTGGGATTCTCTCTCTCCCTCTCCCTCTACCCCTCACCCATTAAAATAATAAATTAATATTTAAAAAATTATTTACAGATGGTTATAATTAAAACAATGACAAAATTTACTACTTCCTTGGCTAGGCTGCTATTAATGCCTTTAATTAAGAGTTACATATTTTACGCATTTTTTTTACTTGCTAGCAGCAACTTTTAAAATGACATCTATAATTCTCTGTGAGCAATAAGTGATTTTCATTTTGCTTACTTCTATACAGATACTCAGATTCACTTTTTTCTTACTGTAAGGCAACTCTTCCCCAAATATGTTAGCTGTCCAGCTAACAAGTGCTAAAAGATACTCAGAATTTGAGCAGTACACTGGTAACTATAGTGCTAAGAGAGAAATATGGTCATAATAGGAACTCAAGAAATGAACTCTACATGAAATGAGTGAATTGTAAGGCAATTATTAGAGCCATGTACTTTTAATCACATAATTTTGTTTAACTAGGGAATTCAGGTTCTCAGATTTATTATTTTTTAAAAGACTTTATTATTTATTCATGAGAGATACACAGAGAGAGGCAGACACAGGTAGGAGAAGCAGGCTCCTCAAGAGGAGTCCGATGTGGGACTTGATCCCAACCTGGAATCATGCCCTGAGTCAAAAGCAGATGCTCAACCACTGAGCCACCCAGGTGCCCCAGGTTCCTGGATTTAATTTGCCCTCAAGTGTAAATTCAAGAATTTGAAATTTTAAAAATCTCTAGCTGAAAGGGAATTTTATCATTTGAATGGATTTCCCCATCTCCATAGGTACACGTTAGCAAAAAGCTGGTGAAAATAGGACATTGTATTTTTATGTTGTGCCACATTTCTGTATTCATTTTTGACCAACATAAAATTTTTCTTTTTAAAATGATGTCACATAGAATATGAGATAATCTGCCATTTTGCTATGAGATTATTGATAACATTGAAGCGTTTCTTGCATGTTTGTCATCTAGCACATTAAGTAACCATTATCCTTTTTAGAAAGGATACAGTGACAAATTTTTAAGTTAATGGCTTTGGCTGAACACTGTTAGTCTGTCACAGGACAATAGCAGTGGT
Organism: Canis lupus dingo; assembly: GCF_003254725.2. Lineage (NCBI taxonomy): Eukaryota > Metazoa > Chordata > Mammalia > Carnivora > Canidae > Canis > Canis lupus. Next base: position 8,582,394 of record NC_064248.1, on the reverse strand, counting down.
GAAAACATTGACTATACAGTTCATGGCTGGGTTCTCCCATTTTACAGTACAGATTCCATCAGATGCGCATGATCAAAACATGAGCTGGCTGTGTGAAAGCCATATGCACTCCTCTGAGCCACTGCACAATGGTCACGATATATTTATAGGCTTTTCCCAACTTAACCAAATGTGTTTAGGATTGCTCCATTATGCCTGCAGTCCATTGGTTGATATTGTTTTGGTTAGTATCTTCACCACCCAAGACCCTGTCTATATACTCTTCAACGATATAGTTGGCTTTGTCAGCTTTGAAGCCAACCTGTCACAGTGGCGGTGGCACTCCTCCATGTGTGGAGCAGAGCTTTCTCTCTCTCTCTCTCTTTTTAAAGAATTTATGTGGAGGATCCCTGGGTGGCTCAGCGGTTTGGTGTCTGCCTTCAGCCCAGGGCGTGGTCCTGGAGCCTGGGATCGAGTCCCGCATCGGGCTCCCTGCATGGAGCCTGCTTCTGCTTCTCTCTCTCTATCATGAAAAAATAAATAACATCTTTTTTAAAAATAAAGATTTTATGTATTTAATTGTGATAGAGCACACAAGCACAAGCACCAGCAAAGGGAGAGAGAAGGGGAGAAGCAGATTCTCTGTTGAGCAGGGAGTCTGACATGGGGCTCCATCCCAGGACCCCAGGATCATGATCTGAGCTGAAGGCAGATGCTTAACCAACTGAGCCACTCAGGAGTCCCTTCTCTTTTTTTTTTTTTTTTTTTTTTTTTGAGATTTTATCCATTTATTCATGAGAGACACACAGAGAGAGAGAGAGAGAGAGAGAGAGAGAGAGAGAGAGAGAGAGAGAGGCAGAGACACAGGCAGAGGGAGAAGCAGGCTCCACGCAGGAAGCCCGACCTGGGACTCGATTCCGGGTCCCCAGGATCACGCCCCAGGTGGAAGGCGGCGCCAAACCGCTAAGCCACAGGGGCGGCCGGTTTTTGTTTTTTTAAAGGATAATTCCTTCTGCGAGTTCTGAGACATCTCAGTGTAGAGCTGTATTTCCTAGGACTGAAGCAGGATCTTTCTCCTGAGTTCTCTGTCCCATTCCCTGAGAATTACAAGTTTTCCAATTTGGCTGGTGGGAACAGCATTGTTTCCGTCCCTATGTGAGAGCCAGGTCTCATTCCTTCTAATCTTTCCCAGTGGGACTACCTGGATCTTGGGTAGTTGCTTCATAAGCACATTCTGATCAGTACAGCTCTTGATGGATATCCAGGGGCCCCTTTGTGTAAGTCTGCCTCCCCAGTAATCTGTCCTGTGAACTCCAGCTGCCTTAGTCTCTCAAGATGCTGATTGGCATCCCCTCAACCCAATAGAGCTGCTGGGCTCCAGCTGTGTTCTCCCTCGGGGCAATCTGCCTGGAAGTCTTCACAAGTCCATAAGATAGGGCCATCACAGGGCTCACTTTGTTTGTTTCCTTGTTTATCTCTCAGGAACCACTGTCCTTTGTTGTCTGATTTCCAGTGTATTGATGATCATCATTTCATATCTTTGTATGGTGATATGGTTATCTGGGGACTGGATATTGTTTCAGGTAGGAGGGTGAGTCTGATCGCTGATATTCCATCTTGGCCAGAAGCATAGGTACAATGGTTTGATAAGGGTCTTTGATTAGTGTTTAATCTATTTTATATACTTGGCCAATTAAATCACTTTAAACATTTTAAGTTACATTTATAAAATTAATACACTTCCTATTGAAAGACTTCAGTTATTTGATTAATAAATAAAATCTTTCCAAGGACTAAAGAAATTCCATAAATCTAATACATTAAATGTAGATTTTTTAAAACTTCCCCCAATTTTTAAGTCTAATACATTATAAATACCTATGTGGTGGATCTTAAGTTCTCGTAAGTGTTCTCATACTGTTTACAATCCTAGCATGATTTTATTTTTTTAAAGATTATTTATTTACTTATTTGAGAGAAAGCAAGAGAGAGTGAGAGAGCACAAGCAGGCGGGAGAGGCAGACTCCTCTCCATCCCATGGGGCTCGATCCCAGTACCTTGGGCTCATGACCTGCGCTGAAGGCAGATGCCTAACTGACTGAGCCACCCAGATGGTCCTCAATTATATATTTTAAATTGAAACTACAAAGTTGGCACATTAGGCCAAATTCTCTTGAACATTACAAATATCTTAAATCCCAAGTGCTAAGAGATTATTTGATACAAAGGGTTTAAATTTCTTAAAGATGATTAGAGTGAGTATATCTATTCCTAGCCTTAAATGAAACTCTTTCCCATATTAGTTAGGATATTTTTGTATCTGCTATAACAAGTATGTTCCAAGGGTATAATTGCTCAACCACAAAAAGTTTTTTTTTTTCCTTTGGCTCATATAATATTACCAGGCAGACATTCCTGGTAGGCAAGTAGCTTTCCTTCATATGGTTATTTGGGGACCTAGCTTCCTTCTTCCTGAGACTTCTCTATTCATTCTCTTGTGCCTCCTTGTCATCTGCCTCCAGCTGGCAGAACAATGAGGACCACCAGGGGGAGTTTCTGGGCTGGCCTGGAAGAGGCATGTTCAGTTGTGCTCAGGTTCCATTGGAAGGGACTTAGTCTTATGTAAATACTTTCTTGATATCTGACTCCTGACTGGGCAGGAGCTCCTTTCCTACCTGCACAAATCAACCTCTCAAAATCTTCAAGATTTATCCCTGAAGCCCCGGCTTTCTGCAATCACCTTTGTGTGAACTAGGTCCTGACACTTGATTTCTAAATCCTGAAACAACCAAGGTAGCCCTTTCCAGAGGAGGTGGGGCTGAGGGTAAGGGGAATCACAGGGGTTTTGAGAGAATGAAGGAGTCCCAAAATGGGAAGAAAAGTTATAGCTCCAGGGGACTAACTTCACTTTATCTCTTTCAGATCTCCGAGAGGACAGGGCTATATGGGATGGAGGAGGGTGTTTGTCCCAGGAGAACCTGCAGGACCCTCAGTGCCAACAGATACAAGTCTTCTATGATACAGGTGAGGCACAGCAGCTCTGGAGATCTGGGAGGGGGCACATTTCTGCTAAAGGAATGGAACAGCCCTCAAAGGCCCAAAAATTCCCTAGATTTTACAGTCTATGACCATATGGCTTCTAGGGCCTTATAAAGATTCTTAAGGGTAGATGGGAAGCAGCCAGAGTCTACGGAAAGGGGATAAAGTATGGCCCAACTCAAACACTCTAGAGGAGAGGAAAAGTGAACAGAATGTATGTACCAGCAACAAATATTTTAAGTTCATTTAAACAATTGATTCTGACACAGAATTTCTCTGAAAAAAGAGGAAAAAAAAGGGCCCATTTAAAGGCAAAGACCCACCTAGACACCTAAGGGACTAGAATATTTTCACAATCACTGATTAAGGTGAAAAAATGTGACAACTTTTACAGGACCTGGAGAGAAAGAATCATATTCTACTGAAAGTAAAAAAGCTGTGGCGATCGTTGAAAATACAGGGGAATCTGTAGGAATATTAAATCACAACATGGCAGTGTGGATGCCTAGAAGACCTGAAAGGACTCAAACATTTGGGAGACCTCAAACATACCATGTCTCAGGTCACTTGGTGCCTCACTCTATATTAAAAAGACACATCGAAGATACTACTTACAATGCCAAAAACACACCACCTGTGAGAGAGGGAAACAATTGGCAAGGAGAGTCCACTGGCTCCAAGACAAACTCAATAAATATTTCAGGCAAGTATATATCAACAGTGTCTCAAACTGGGACCATGTCAGAAACTTCTCCAGTTGTGACCACATCAATATCTTTTCCAGATGGGAACACATCAACAGCATTTCCAGACACCAGCACATCAACAGGATCTCTAGACATGAGCACATCAACAGCTTCCCCAGTCATGAGCACATCAACGGGGTCTCCAGACACCAGCACATCAGCAACATCTCCAGATGTGACCACATCAGCATCTCCAGACATGACCACATCAACAGCCTGGCCAGATGCAAGCACATCAACAGCTTCCCCAGTCATGACCACATCAACTGCATCTCCAGACACGAGCTCATCAACAGTTTCTCCAGACAGCACCACATCCACTGCTTCTCCAGATGCCACCACATCAACAATTTCTCCAGTCGCGAGCACATCAACAACTTCTCCAGATACAAGCACATCAACAACTTCTCCAGACTTGACCACATCAATGACCTCTCCAGACACCAGCACTCTAACAGCATCTCCAGATATGAGCACATCCACAGCTTCTCCAGATGCCACCACATCGACACCTTCTCCAGTCCTGAGTACATCAATGACGTCTCCATTCACGACCACATCAACAGCTTCTCCAGACAGCACGACATCCACAGCTTCTCCAGATGCCACCACATCAACAGTTTCTCCAGTCGCGAGCACATCAACTTCTCCAGACTTGACTACATCAACAGCCTGGCCGGATGCGAGCACACCAACAGCTTCCCCAGTCCTGACCATATCAACTGGGTCTCCAGACACAGGCACATCAACAGTTTCTCCAGTCATCACCACATCAATAACTTCTGTAGACATGAGCACATCAGCAACATCTCCAGATGTGACCACATCAACATTTCCAGTCATGACCACATCAACAGCCTGGCCGGATGTGAGCACACCAATAGCTTCCCCAGTCATGACTACATCAACAACAGCTCCAGACACGAGCACAACAATTTCTCCAGACAGCACCACATCCACAGCTTTCCCAGATGCCACCACATCAACAGTTTCTCCAGTTGCGAGCACATCAACACTTTCTGCAGACACGAGCACATCAACAGTATCGCCAGACACCAGTACATCAACAACTTCTCCAGATGCGTCCACATCAATGACATCTTCAGACTTGACTACATCAACAGCCTGGCCAGATGCGAGCACACCAACAGCTTCACCAGTCATGAGCACATCAACAGCATCTGAAGACACAAGCACATCAACAACATATCCCGATGTGACCTCATCAACGATGTCTTCAGTCATGACCACATCAGTAGCTTCTTCAGATGTGACCACATCAAGAGCCTCTCCAGATGGGAGCACATCAACAGCTTCTCCAGACATGAGCACTTCAGCAGTGTCTTCAGATGGGACCACATCAGCAGCTGCTCCAGATGCAACCACATCAACAACTCCTCCAGACATGACCACATCAACAGCGTCTCCAAACGTGACGACATCAGCAGCTTCTCCATATGTGACCACATCACCAGCTTCTGCAGAAGTGACATCAACTGCCTGGCCAGAAGCGAGCACATCAACAGCTTCTCCAGACATCAGCACATCAACAGCTTCTCCAGATGTGACTACATCAGCAGTGTCTCCAGATGGAACCACATCAGCAGCTTTTCCAGATGTGACCACATCAAGAGCCCTTCCAGATGCAGGCACATCAACAGCTTCTCCAGACATGAGCACATCAACAGGGTCTCCAGACATGAGCACATCAATAGCTTCACCAGACATGAGCACATCAACAGCTTACCCAGAGTTGACCACATCAGAAGTGTCTCCAGATGGGACCACATCAGCAGCTGCTACAGATATGAGCACATCACCAGCTTTTCCAGACGTGACCATATCACCCGCCTTGCCAGAAGCGAGCACCTCAATAGCTTCTCCAGATGGGACCACATCAACAGTGTCTCCAGACATGACCACATCAACATCGTCTCCAGATGGGACCATATCAGCAGCTTCTCCAGATGCGACCACATCAACCGCTCCATCAGATGTGACCACTTCAACAGTGTCTCCACATGGGACCACATCAGGAGCCTCTCAAGAGGCGAGCACATCAACAGCTTCTCCAGATGGGACCACATCAGCAGCTGCTCCAGAGGTGACTACATCAACTGCCTTGCCAGAAGCGATCACCTCAACAGCTTCTCCAGACGTTACCACATCAACAGTGTCTCCAGATAGGACCACATCATCAGCTTCTCCAGATGAGACCACATCAACAGTGTCTCCAGATGTGACCACATCGACATCATCTCCAGATGGGACCACATCAACAGATTCTCCAGATGAGACCACAGCAACCGCTCCTCCGGACGTGACCACATCAACAACGTCTCCAGACGTGACCACCTCTGCAGCTTCTCCAGACGTGACCACATCAGGAGCCTCTCCAGACATGAGCACATCAACAGCTTCTCCAGACATGAGCACATCAGCAGTATCTCCTGATTGGAGCACATCCGCAGCTGCTCCAGATGTGACCACATCACCAGCCTCTGCAGAAGTGACCACATCAACTGCCTGGCCAGAAGTGAGCACATCAACAGCTTCTCCAGACATGAGCACATCAACAGTGTCTCCAGACATGAGCACATCAACAGCGTCTCCCAATGGGACCACATCAGCAGCTTTTCCAGACATGACCACATCAGCGAGCACATCAACAGCTTCTGCAGACATGACCGCCTCAGCAGCTTCTCCAGACGTGACCACATCAGGAGCCTCTCCAGACATGAGCACATCAACAGTGTCTCCAGACACGAGCACGTCAATAGCTCCTCCATACGTGACCACATCAGCAGTTTCTCCAGATGGGACCACATCAGCAGCTTTTCCAGACGTGACCACGTCAGCAGCTTCTCCTGATGTGACCACATCAAGAGCCTCTCCAGATGTGAGCACATCAACAGCTTCTCCAGACATGAGCACTTCAGCAGTGTCTCCAGATGGGACCACATCAGCAGCTGCTCCAGATGTGACCATATCAACAGCCTCTCCAGACGGGACTATATCAACAGCCTGGCCAGATATGAGCACATCAACAGCCTCTCCAGACTTCACCACATCAACAGTGCCTCCAGACAGGACCACATCATCATCTGCTCAAGATGAGACCACATCAACAACATCTCCAGATGTGACTACATCAACATCGTCTCTAGACGGGACCACATCAGCAGCTTCTGCAGATATAACCACATCAATAGCATCTCCAGACACAAGCACATCAACCGCTTCTCCAGACTTGAACACTTCAACAGCGTCTCCAGAAGGGACCACATCACCACCCTGGCCAGATGCGAACACATCAACTGTTTCTCCGGACATGAGCACATCAACAATGTCTCCAGACATGAGCACATCAACAGCCTCTCCAGAGGCAACCACATCAACAGTGTCTCCAGATGGAACCACATCAGCAGCTTTTCCAGACATGACCACATCCACAGCTTCTCCAGATGTGACCACTTCAAGAGCCTCTCCAGATGTGAGCACATCAACAGCTTCTCCAGACATGAGCACTTCATCAGTGTCTCCAGATGGGACCATATCAGCAGCTGTTCCGGATGTGACCACATCACTATCTTCTCTAGACGTGACCACATCGACTGCCTGGCCAGAAGTGAGCACATCAACAGCTTCTCCAGACATGAGTATATCAACAGCTTCTCCAGAGGTGACCACATCAACAGCCTCTCCAGACGGGACTTTCTCAACAGCCTGGCCAGATGCGAGCACATCAACAGCTTCTCCATACTTCAGTACATCAACAGTGTCTCCAGACAGGACCACATCATCATCTGCTCAAGATGAGACCACATCAACAACATCTCCAGATGTGACTACATCAACATTGTCTCTAGACGGCACCACATCAGCAGCTTCTCCAGATATAACCATATCAATCGCTTCTCCAGATGTGACCACATCAATAGCATCTCCAGACACGAGCACATCAACCGCTTCTCCAGACTTGACCACTTCAACGGCGTCTCCAGAAGGGACCTCATCAGTAACCTGGCCAGATGTGAGCACATCAACAGTTTATCTGGACACGAGCACGTCAACAATGTCTCCAGACATGAGCACATCAATAGCTTCTCCAGAGGCAACCACATCAACAGTGTTTCCTGATGGAACCACATCAGCAGCTTTTCCAGACATGACCACATCAGCAGCTTCTCCAGACGTGACCACGTCAGCAGCTTCTCCAGATGTGACCACATCAACTGCTCCTCCAGACGTGACTACGTCAACAACATCTCCAGATGGGACCACATCAGCAGCTTCTCCAGATCTTGCCTCAACCACAGCTTCTCCAGACATGACCACATCAACAGTATCTCCAAACACGAGTACATCAGCAGCTTCTCCAGACGTGACCACATCAACAGTGTCTCCTGACGGGACCACATCAGCAGCTTCTCCAGATGCGACCACAGCAACAGCTTCTCCAGACATGAGCACATCAACAGGGTCTCCAGACATGAGCACATCAATAGCTTCACCTGACATGAGCACATCAACAACTTCTCCAGACTTGACTACTTCAACAGCATCTGCAGAAGGGACCACATCACCAGCCTGGCCTCATGTGAGCACATCAACAATTTCTCTGGACATGAGCACGTCAACAATGTCTCCAGACATAAGCACATCAACAGCTTCTCCAGAGGCGACCACATTAACAGTGTCTCCAGATGGAACCACATCAGCAGCTTCTCCAGATGTGACCATGTCAGCAGCGTCTCCAGATGTGACCACATCAAGAGCCTCTCCAGATGTGAGCACATCAACAGCCTCTCCTGATATGAGCACTTCGACAGTGTCTCCGGACATGAGCACATCAACAGTGTTTCCGGACATGAGCACATCAACAACTTCTCCAGACTTGACCACATTTACAATGTCTCCAGATGGGGCCACATCAGCAGCTTCTCCAGATGTGACCACATCAGCAGCTTCTCCAGATGTGACCACATCAACAATGTCTCCAGACAGGACCACATCAACTGCCTGGCCAGAAGCGAGCACATCAACAGCTTCTCCAGACATCACTACGTCAACGGTGTCTCCAGATGGGACCATATCAACAACCTGGCCAGATTCAAGCACATCAACGGTGTCTCCAGATGTGACCACATCAAGAACCTCTCCAGACGCGAGCACATCAGCAGCTTCTCCAGATGGGAGCACATCAACAATGTCTCCAGACATGACCACATCTATAGCTTCCCCAGATGTGACCACATCAACAGCTTCTCCAGTCGTGACCACCTCAACTGCCTGGCCAGATGCTAGCACATCAACAGCTTCTCCAGATGTGACCACATCAACAGCTTCTCCAGATGTGACCACATCAACAGCTTCTCCAGATGTGACCACATCAACAACCTGGCCTGATGCGAGCACATCAACAGCTTCTCCAGACATGACCACATCATCAGCTTTTCCAGACAGGACCACATCTGCAGCTTCTCCAGAAGCAACCACATTAACAGCATCTCCAGAAATGACTACATCAATAGCTTCTCCAGACGTGACCACGTCAAAAGCATCTCCAGATGTAAGCACATCAACAGCTTCACCAGACTGGACCACATTAACAGTGTCTCCAGACACCAGCACATCAACAGTGTCTCCAGATGGGACCACATCAGCATCTTCTCCAGATGTGACCACATCAACATCTCCAGACATGACCACATCGACAATCTGGCCAGATTCAAGTACATCAACAGTATCTCCAGATGTGACCACATCAAGAACCTCTCCAGACGTGAGCACGTCAGCAGCTTCTCCAGATGGGAGCACATCAACAAAGTCTCCAGACATGACCACATCTATAGCTTCTCCAGATGTGACCATATCAACAGCTTCTCCAGACGAGACCACATCAATTGTCTGGCCAGATGTGAGCACATCAACAACTTCTCCAGAGGTGACCTCATCAACAGCCTGGCCAGTTGCGAGCACATCAACAATGTCTCCAGATGCGAGCACATCAACAGTGTCTCCAGACACGAGCACATCAACAGTGTCCCCAGACATGACCACATCAATAGTGTCCCTAGATGGGACCACATCAGCAGCTTCTCCAGATGTGAGCACATCAACAACATATCCAGACACGACCACATCAACAGCTATTCCAGACAGCACGACATCCACAGCTTCTCCAGATGCCACCACATCGACAGTTTCTCCAGTTGCAAGCACATTAACAGTGTCTCCAGACACAGGCACCCCAACAGCTTCTCCAGACACCAGCACGTCAACAACATCTCCAGATTCGAGCACATCCACAGCCTCTCAGGATGCCACCATATCTACAGCTACTCCAGACACCACTACATCAATAGCTTCCCCTGACATTAGCACATCAACAACATCTCCAGACATGACCACATCAACAGCCTGGCCGGATGCGAGCACATCAACAGCTTCCCCAGTCATGAGCACATCAACAGGGTCTCCAGACACCAGCACATCAGCAACATCTCCAGATGCAACCACATCAGCATCTCCAGACATGACCACAACAACAGCCTGGCCAGATTCAAGCACATCAACAGCTTCCCCAGTCATGACCACATCAACTGCATCTCCAGACACGAGCTCATCAACAGTTTCTCCAGACAGCACCACATCCACTGCTTCTCCAGATGCCACCACATCAACAATTTCTCCAGTCGCGAGCACATCAACAACTTCTCCAGACACAAGCACATCAACAACTTCTCCAGACTTGACCACATCAATGACCTCTCCAGACACCAGCACTCTAACAGCATCTCCAGATACGAGCACATCCACAGCTTCTCCAGATGCCACCACATCGACACCTTTTCCAGTCCTGAGCACATCAATGACGTCTCCATTCACGAGCACAACAGCTTCTCCAGACAGCACGACATCCACAGCTTCTCCAGATGCCACCACATCAACAGTTTCTCCAGTCGCAAGCACATCAACAACTTCTCCAGACTTGACTACATCAACAGCCTGGCCGGATGCGAGCACACCAACAGCTTCCCCAGTCCTGACCACATCAACAGGGTCTCCAGACACAGGCACATCAACAGTTTCTCCAGTCATCACCACATCAATAACTTCTGTAGACATGAGCACATCAGCAACATCTCCAGATGCGACCACATCAGCATCTCCAGACATGACCACATCAACAGCCTGGCCGGATGCAAGCACATCAACAGCTTCCCCAGTCATGACCACATCAACAACAGGTCCAGACAGGAGCACAACAATTTCTCCAGACAGCACCACATCCACAGCTTTCCCAGATGCCACCACATCAACAGTTTCTCCAGTCGCGAGCACATCAACACTTTCTGCAGACACGAGCACATCAACAGTATCGCCAGACACCAGTACATCAACAACTTCTCCAGATGCATCCACATCAATGACATCTTCAGACTTGACTACATCAACAGCCTGGCCAGATGCGAGCACACCAACAGCTTCCCCAGTCATGAGCACATCAACAGCATCTGAAGACACAAGCACATCAACAACATATCCCGATGTGACCACATTAACGATGTCTCCAGACGTGACCACATCAGCAGCCTCGCCGGATGCAAGCACCCCAACAGCCTCCACAGTCGTGACCACATCAACAGTGTTTCCAGACACAAGCACATCAACAACATCTCCAGACACCAGCACATCAACAACATATCCCGATGTGACCACATCAACAACATCTCCAGTCATGACCACATCAACAGCCTGGCCAGATGTGAACACACCAACAGCTTCCCCAGTCATGAGCACATCAACAGTGTCTCCAGACATGAGCACATCAACAATATCTCCAGACACCAGCAGCACATCCACATCTCCAGTCGTGACCACATCAACGACGTCTCCAGACATAACCACATCAATAGCCTGGCCAGATGGGAGCACATCAACTACTTCCTCAGTCATGAGCACATCAATAGCTTCCCCAGTCATGAGCACATCAACAGCTTCCCCAGTCATGAGCACATCACCAGTGTCTCCAGACACGACCACATCAACAGCATCTCTAGACACCAGCACATCAACAACTTCTCCAGATGGGACCACATCAACGACGTCTCCAGTCATGAGCACACCAACAGCTTCCCCAGTCATGAGCACATCAACAGCCTGGCCAGAAGGGAGCACGTCAACAGCTTCCCCAGTCATGAACACGTCAACAGCTTCCCCAGTCATGAGCACAATACCAGCGTCTCCAGACACAAGCACATCAACAGCATCTCTAGACACCAACACATCAACAACTTCTCCAGACGCAACCACATCAACGACATATCCAGACATGACCACATCAGCAGCCTGGCCGGATGGGAGCATGTCAACAGCTTCCCCAGTTGTGACCACATCAACACCTTCGCCAGATGCGAGCACACCAACAGCCTTCCCAGTTGTGACCACATCAACAGCGTTTCCAGACACGAGCACATCAATAACATCTTCATACACCAGCATATCAACAATTTCTCCAGATGGGACCACATCAACGACATCTCCAGTCATGAGCACACCAACAGCTTCCTCAGTCATGAGCACATCAACAGGCTGGCCGGATGGGAGCACGTCAACAGCTTCCCCAGTCACGAACACGTCAACAGCTTCCCCAGTCATGAGCACAACACCAGCGTCTCCAGACACGAGCACATCAACAGCATCTCTAGACACCAACACATCAACAACTTCTCCAGACGCAACCACATCAACAGCCTGGCCGGATGCGAGCACATCAACACCTTCCCCAGTCATGACCTCATCAACAGCATCCCCAGACACGAGCACATCAACAGTTTCTCCAGACAGCACCACATCCACAGCTTCTCCAGATGCAAGCACATTAACCTCTTCTCCAGATGTGACCACATCAACAGCTTCTCCAGACCTAACCACATCAACAGCTTCTGCAGACACCAGCATGTCAACATCTCCAGTCGCAAGCACATCTCCAGCCTCTTCAATTGGGAGCACATCTACAACTGCTCCAAACACGAGCATATCAACAGCTTCTCCAGACTCCACCACATCAACTGCTTCTCCAGACTACAGCACATCCACAGCTTCCTCCGACAGGGTCACATCAACCCCTTCTCCAGACAGAACCACATCTCCTGCTCCTCCAGATACTGCCACCACCACCGCAGCTCCCACAGAGAGTTTCTCATCACCAACACCTTCAGCTCCCTCTACCTCAACAGGGACAGCTTCGCCAAACACTATCACATCTCCAGCTTCTGCTGCCACTGCCACCACCACAGTTGCTCTCACAGACAGTAGCCCATCGCCAACACCTTCAGCTGACTCTACCTCAACCGCAACAGCTTCTCCAGGTATGACCACATCCCCAGCTTTTGTTGAGAGTTCCACCACCAGTTCATCTGTCACAGAGAGTATTCCACCCCCAACATTACCAGCTGAGAGCACCTCAGCAGGCTCAGTTTCTCCAGTGACTGACACATCCACCACTTTTACATTGAGTGGTACCACTTTGTCTTCTTATACAGGAGCTGAGACTTCTACAACCTCTGTTGGTAGTGTCACCACCACACTAGCCTCCACAATAAGTAGCCCACAGACAATACCATCTGCAACAACTTCTGCCTCCTCCCCATCTGTGACTCCTGTGGTTGTCACCACAAGGACTCAGTCCACCTCTACCTCCAGGACAACACTTACCACGCAAAGGTCGACCACTGTTACAATAAAAAGCACCCCTGCCCCTACATCTACTACTCCAGCAACCACACCATGTAAGTAATATTTTGTATTTGCCTTTTGAAGCCTACCTATGTTTTCAATCTGTCCCTGTGGGCTTCTTAGACCTTTATCCTAATTCTTCTTTTGTTCTTACTTGTTTCCTTGGATCAAATGTCCTCAGTGCAGTCACCTTTTCTCTGATCTCTGTCCTGCCCACTGTTTCTTGAACTACAGTCCATTTTATCATACAACATACTTCATCTCTCTTTGCCTGGACAGCTTGAGTCCCCAGCAGCAGAGTGTCTGCACACTCCATATCTTCCTTTTATATTCTGTGAAGCTCTGTCCCATCATGTGTTATATCCTATAATCTCATAAACTTCCTATATTTCATTTGGATTACATGTCCTTTTAGTGGTTTATCTCATTGATTTTGCTCATGCTTAAATGCTAAGGTTTTTTGGTTTTTGTTTTTGTTTTTGTTATTGTTGTTGCCATAGTACTCATATATGTCTTTGGCAACTATCTCTCTGCTACCATTCATTTATTTTGTTTTTTCTTATTTTCTGTGCATCCACCATAGAAGCCAAATAAGTTTTTTTTTTAATTTAAAGATTTTATTTATTTATTTATCAGAGTCACACACAGAGAGAGGCAGAGACATAGTCAGAGGGAGAGGGAAAAGCTGGCTCCCTGCAAGGAGGGAGCCCAATGCTGGACTCAATCCCCAGATTCTGGGGTCACGCCCTGAGCCAAAGACAGACACTCAACCACTGAGCCACCCAAGTTTCCCAAGCAGATTTATTTTTATCAGCTCTGAGCTCTGCCTCTATGCCTTTGAATATTTCTGTATCCTTATGCCTCCCTGTCTTTTTTCTGTCTCTGAAACTTCCACCCAGCTCTCTTTGCTCTGAATAAAATGAGGCCTGCCCCACTCCATGCCTACCATTATAATATAGTGTCATTATGTAATATATAATATACAATATATATTATACAATATACTATTATATTTGTGAGATTGATTATCAGAGTGAGAGAGGATATTTGGCATTAAGATAAATGTACTAGTTAAAATACTTGAAGACATTTATTGGTTTAGATAAACTATAGATATGCCTAGAGACATATGATCTGTGTTTTCCAGGATAGTGCCCTGCCCTATCCTGTCTTGAATTGAGGAAGATGAAGGGAAGTTCTTCAGCATTTGGCTACCGCATTTCCTCAGCGCTTTGTGAATTCTTCCTCTGGAGGGTTTTTGCCTGGCTTTTATTTTATGTGGCTTTGTTCTTTGGTTTCTCTCCAATCTGGCATTGTCTAGTTGAACTCTGATTCTCAGACAGAGGTGCTGAGCATCTTTAGGGGGAGGTCTGGAACTTGTGTCCCTAGGAAGTCCCACAGGTGTCTTGCAGTAAATGCATGACCACCAGGCCCACAGCTGGTATTGGTCAGCTTTCTGAAGGCAGATAGTCTCCCTTCATCTTCCTCTTATTCCCTGGAGGTTGGCTTTCCATGTAGACCTTTGGGCAACAGGTGACACATCCCAGTAGGTGCTTTTGCTGCTTCACACAAGCTTGTGCTCATCACTTAGATCAGGTCTGGACATCTTCAGTAACACACAACACAGAATGAGAGAGAGAGAGAGAGAGAGAGAGAGAGAGGCTGATTTAGGATTTATGGATCTTTCTTGTGCCCAGGACTCCACTTTTGACTCAACTCTTTCACTCTTTCTGAATGTCTTGAACCAAAGGCCTGTAACCAGAGGCTGTGATGTGATGGGTGTGGCCTATGCACTCTGAAACTGGTAGGAGAGGAGTAGACTGGGAGGCAGAGGTGGGGCAGGGTTTCCTAGAGTATGTGCATATCTCACGTGCCTAGCTAGACAAAACTTACCTGGAATACAAGTCTGTGCATGTACAGCTCTTTTCAAGAAAAGCCAACAGGAACAGATATCTCACTTTTCCAAATAGATTGGCATAGATATTGAGAGTGGTCTGTAACCATCTTCTATCTAAATGAAGTTTACACTCCTCCCTCAAACTCTACATCTCAGAAAATAAAGAGGAATCATGAATAGTCACCATGACAACAATTTCCAGTATGAGCTCTCCTGAAGCAGGTGTTGCAGAGACAATGACATACTCATTCACAGGCCTGCTGTAACCTAGATTGGTCAAGTTCTTCTGGGTACTCTTAGTTTCTGTTTTTTCTTTTCTCTTCCTCAGCCTTGCCTGTGTTGTTCCTCACCCCTGACAATACTAGATGTTCCATTCCTTGCTTTTCAGGGCTAAAGTAAATCATACTGGAATACTCTAAGACCAGGTTAAGTCTGGCATCCACATGGATCATTGGGCAGGTCTCTTAGCCTCTTTCCACCTCACTTGTCCCATCCATAAAATAGGGATGACACTAACTATCCTGCCTATTCCAGGGTCTCATGAGAGTATCAAATTAGACGGTATTTGTGAAAATGTGTTGCAAGCTGTAAAGTGTTATGCAAATATGTGTGGGTAAGTGGGGCTTTGTCCTTTTCAGTGGACTGCAAAAATGAAGGGACGTGGAATGGGCAGGTCTGTGTTTGCCCCAACGGCTTCCAAGGAGACCAGTGCCAGTACGAGGTCACGACCTGCAGGAATGGAGGCTACTGGGATGGGATTAAGTGTGTGTGCGTTGGCCTCTTCCAAGGGCCAAAGTGCGAGGATGTGGTCCCGAGCATTGAGATAGGTGAGTAGGACCACAGGGCCCTGCTCTCCCCAGTCCTGAGCCCCTATTACTGCCCTCTGCATGCCCAGGAATATGGCCTCTTCTGGGGGCAACCATTTAACTCAGTGGCAATAAAGTTGAAACATTAAAAAATGAATAAAGCAGGAAGGTATAGTTTGGAACAAAACATAAATCTGGCACAGAATTTGTATTTTAAAATACACTTAAGATAAATGAGTGTGTACTGGAGGAGAATACAAAAAGTATGTGAAATTCTCTAAGATAATGTAAGGTCAGAGATCCCCTGGGTTCCATCCCAAAGCCATGAAGAATACAGTGTACTCCCCACCCTCCAGAGGCACTCTGGTGAGACCTGAGTAGGAGTGGGGATGGTGGACCTAGCCCACTCCCTTGCTCAGGGCAGAATTGCTGAAGTGTGGGTCTCCTTGGGAAGGAACTTGGGGTGGGAGGGGTCTCTGTTCTCAGTAAGTGGTGCTTCTGTTTGACCCCCTCAGACTCTCCACCAGAGACCGTCTCTGCCCAAGTAGAAATGACTGTGACAGTGACCAGTAGGGAGTTCACCAAAGAGCTAGAAGACCGGGATTCTGTAGAATTCAAGAACTTCAGTGATACATTCACACAAGAGGTGAGCCTGGGAAAGCAAGTCCCTGTCGGTAACTCAGGGAGGAGTCTCTAGAGGTGAAGAAAGCAGTTGAGGGCTGTTCTCATGTTTGTGAGTTTCTCAGCTCACTCCTTTCCTCAGGGTTTGCCAGAGAGCTTGTGAAAAGACAGAAGTTTCCATGAAAGGGCCAGTGGGAGGGCCCCAGGGATAGGGCTAGTCTCTGAGGAGGGAACACCCCATCTGGACAGTGTGCCCCTGCCAGCTTCTCACAGGGAATGGGGGATGCAGCAGGTCCATCCTCTGCCTTCCTGAATTCCTATGGAAAGACCTGGCAGGCTCCACGTTGGGGCGTCTGGGATGACACCGTGACCTCCTTGCCTTTCAGATGGCCCATGTTTATCGTGAAATCCCTGAGTATCAAGGGGTCAACATCACAAGGCTGTCGTGAGTATCTGGGGATCCTGGAAAGAAAGTCTTTGGAGTGGAAACAATAATCATAAAGACAACTATAACTCTGCCCCTATATGAGTTTGCCAGGACTGTCATAACAAAATACCCCAGACTGGGTGGCTCAAGCAACAGATATTTATTTCTCAGGTTCTGGAGGCTGAAGTCCAAGATCAAGGTGTTCAGTAGATTTGGTTTCTTCTGAGTCTCTCTTTGGCTTGCAGATAATTGCCTCCTTCCTGGGTCCTCACACAGTTTTCCTCTGTTCAAGCACATCCTTGGTGTGTCTTTGTGTGACCAAATTTCCTCCTCTCTTTTTTTTTTAAAGTTCTTATTTATTTTTGTAGCAATCTCTACACTCAACATGGGGCTTGAATTCAAAACCCAAGGTCAGGAGTCACATGTTTTTCCAACTGAGCCAGCCAGGTGCCAGCCCAAATTTCCTCTTCTCATAAGGACACCACTCAGATTGGGTTAGGGCCCACCCCAACAGGCTCATTTTAACTTAAGCACAGTGTGTAGAGGCCCTATCCTCAAATAAAGAGATACTGGGGGTTAGGGCTTCAACATATGAATTTGGGGGGAATACAGTTTAGCTTATAACACCCTCCCAACAATTATAGTCTTACATATATTTTCCAATTTGGAAGCTCATAACCATCCTGTGAGTGAGGCCGGCAGGATTATTCCCATTGCACAGAAAAAGAAACAGATTCCTAGAGACAGGCATTGAGTTGCCTAAGGGGTCATTTATGAAGTGGTAGATCCAAGACTCAAACAGAAATCCCCTTATGCTGGAGACACCGACACATGAGAGTACCTGGAGGTTACAGTTTGTGTGGTGGACATCCCATTTGTCTTCAGAGATGAAGCCAAATAACTTAGCTTGGGAGGCAACCCCAAGGAAAATGTGTCCAAGTCCTGACCTGGCCGGTATTCACTCCCACTCACCTCTTACAGGACTCTGCTCCCACAGAATCTTGGCCCTGCTATCAACCTCAACTGTTTGAAAACCTTAGAATGGTACTGACCAATGAGGTTTACAGGAGTTGCCCAGCCTCCCCTGGTCCGTGAGGGAGATATCTCTCCCATGGTTTACAGAGTCATGATAATCTTCAAAAGAAATTTGCAACCAGTAGAAAGAAAGTTGAACAAAATCACAGGGGAAAAATGTATCTTTCAGCCTCTGTTTTTCTTTCTCTCCCAGTTATGTCAAACCAAAACCTTCTCTCTTGAACAAGAGAGGCCACCAGCTGGGCTTGCCATGTCCTCTTCCTGTGGTCTGTGAGCAGGTGCCTGGTGTCTGCCCTTCAGCAGTTTAGCTCCCCTGGAAGAGGAAACCATTTTTATTTCTGGCCCTAAAACTTCCTCTTCAGGTTTAGCATGTGCTGACCCCAGAGAGTTCTCTTCCCCCCTGGGGATGGGGCAGTCTGTAGATGCAAACGTCATCTTTCTTCTCTACCTGTCACTGTTTCTCAGGCAGGAGAAGGAGGACAGGCTCTGTGGACCAAGCATTTTTATATTCCTGCTGGGTTTTCTTTTTTCAAAAAAAGATTTTATTTATGTATTTGAGAAAGAGAGAGAGAGAGCGTAAGCAGGGAGGAAGGGGAGAAGGAGAAGGAGAAACAGACTCCCCACTGAGCAGGGAGCCCAATGCAGTACTTGATCCCAGGACTCTGGGATAGTGACCTGAACTGAAGGCAAATGCTTAACTGCCCAAGCCACACAGGCATCCCTGCACCCCTGCTGGGTTCTCTATCCATTCTACTACCTTCGGCCAGATATGAAGAGACAGCTGAACTCTGAGGGCTCCAGAGACGTCTGGGAGCGGGCAGATAGGAAGTGAGAATCATTCATCTTGGAAGCATGGAGGGAAGAGTCCCGGGAACCAACTACCCTCATGTTACACATGAGGGAACTGAGGCCCTACGGGGCCAACTGCTGGTCCAAGATCACTTGGCTACTCTGGGCAAGTGTCAGGATTTCCTCCTGAACCTCCTAACTCCCACTATATCTGTGTGGCCTTGATAAAGCCGTGTTTCTCTCCATCAGACTTTTCAAAATGGGGTCTGAGGATAGTGATGGAGTCAGGGAGATGCCTGAGGCCACCACCATCTTGGGTCTCTTTTCTTTCTCTTTTTAAAAGATTTTAGGCATTTATTCATGAGAGACACAGAGAGAGAGGTAGAGACATAGGTAGAGGTAGAAGTAGGCTCCTTGCAGGGAGCCGGATGCAGGACTCGATCCCAGGACCCTGGGATCATGCCCTGAGCCGAAGGCAGATGCTCAACCACTGAGTCACCCAGGCATCCCACCATGTGGGGTTCTTGAGATCAACGTGTCCTTATTTGAAAGATGACCTTGAGCTACAAGATCCCCTGGTCCCCTCTAACTCATTAATCTACAGGTTATTTGAATTCCACTGTTCTATATTTTACATATTATGAGTATAATTATTATCTCATATAACTCTATTATTCTGTATTATACTATTCTTTATCTTGTTCAGAAATATTGGCCCCCTAATCTTCTATTTATGTTTAAGCCTCTGAATATAGTACTAAGGAGAAAGCAAGGGGAAAAGAGTGCTTTTGGCTTCCTTTATTTAGGAATCCTGAATTGTGAGCATGGGAAGGCTGGACTTGTTGCTGTATTTTTATATCCAGAAAGTACTTGTTCCTGGGGTGCAAATGATCCCTACACCTATGTCAGGAGAGAAGTAATTTGCATTCTAGAATAAGAGCTCATTGACTTCCAGGCATTTCTGATTCTGTTTTACATACACAGAAGATGGGCTGCTCTAGGGATTTGGAGCTAGAGAAGAGAAAAGGAAGCAAATGGAAGCTGTGAGCTTGTCTGAAGCCATGTTCTCTTGATGGCTTTGCCCCTGCCTTTTCCTAGGTCCTAAGGAAGCTAGGAAGAGAAGAGATGATTGGCTAGAATTTTAACCTTTTAGGTGTCAAAGACTCATTTGAGAATTGACAACAGTGTATGTGAGTTGAAAATACATACATATGAGCTTCTATGCATACTCTTAGAGGGCTCACAGGCCTTCTTCAGCCCTCCACTTAGCAATTCACGAGTCCTGTAAGCCTCTGGTGTCCTCATACCTCTTAAAGACATCTTGCCAGCAGCTATCCAGTCTCCTGCTGATTGCATCTAATGATATCTTGATGATGATCTTCCGTGGTCCCATCCCTCTATCCATCTTTGCCCTTGAGCCTTCCCTAAGACTTCCACACAGGGAAGACAATTATCTTAGGCCTAGAGCCTAAGTTTCGAGACAGTTATCTTAGGCCCAAGTTGTGATATGTGCCCGAAGGGGAAGTGCCTAGCACTGTGCCTGGAATTAGCTTTCATCCAGGGAACACGGGGTCATCATTTCAACCATCCTCCCCCAGCTCTGCCTTCCCATGGGAGCAAAGAGGGCATGTCTTGCCTAGGAAAAGGGGTTGAAGTGAGCACTTATGACCTAGGAGGATACTCACAGACATCTTTTTCTCTCCTCAGTGCTGGCAGTATTGTGGTAGAACATGAAATTATCCTGAAGACCAAGTTCACCCCAGAATACAAGGATGTTTTGAATAAGGTCACCCAGAAGGTGACGGAAAAAATCCAGAATGTAACCAAACAGCAAATAACCATAAATAGTACCTGCCCAGGTAAATTCCTAGGCTTCTGGGGGGGGGTGTTGAAGGGTCCTCAAGGAATCTTTAAGCTTTGTGTCATCTCTGGAGGGGGGAAGGGGAAAAGGCAGGTGTACATGCAGGCTAAATCCTGTGGGACTAGTGGGAAAATGAGAATAAGCATGGCTTGTTATGAGGAGCCTATTCTTCTGAATATAATGAGTAGTGTGGGAATCTTGGCAAAGATGCATATGGGAGAAGAAGACATGGGGAAGGCACAGGGCACTTGGAGGGTCATTGTTCTGGAGAGCTGGGCACAAGGCTGCCATTACCGTCTGCAGGAATGGGGTTCCTTCTACCCCTCATCACATCCCACTCCCCACTCCCCTATCCCTACTAAACAAATTTGTTTTAAGGGGCTCTATGTGTCTCCTTTCACAGCTCTACTGTGTTACAACACGACTGCCACCAAGGTGCAAAACATTACGGTTACCCAATATGACCCTGAAAGTAGGTGACTGGGGGTCCAGGGAGGGCAGAGGGAGGTAGACAATGTACCTGGCTACCTGGTCACTGCAACTCCTCCATGTCCCACAGAGGAATGCAAAGAGAAGGCTGGGAAAAATTATGCTGCCTACTTCTTTGTGGAGTACAAGGATCAGAAACCAAACTGCATCAACCGTTGCATGCCAGGCTTCAACAGCACCATGAACTGTAATTTTGGGAAGTGCCAGCTAGACCGCAGTGGTCCTCGGTGCTAGTGAGTGTCCCACCCCAACCTGGCTGTTCTCCCTCCCCATTGGGAAACCCACACTTCAAGACTCTGTCTAAAGGCAAAGGTCATCAAGTGGGTCCTGGCCTCTCTTGAATACAAAGGACACAAGTAGCCAGAATCCAAGGCCAGATCCAGAATGGGCCTCAGTAGCTTTCCTCCCCTCCCCTGGGTTTGTGTAGTGAGACTAAGGACTGGGCCAAGCTCTGAAAAAGCAGAAGGAAAGCCCCAGCTTCTGAAAATTCCCAGAAAGCCTATAAAAGCTGAGTCACAGGCATTGCCTACTGAAACTAAACCAAAGACAGACCAGGGAGAAGGAGTCACACATACTCAAAGACCTGAGTAAATATTCTGGTTCTGGGAAGGTTTCCTGAACAAGGATTTCACAGGCTGGTATGGGGAGGAGAGGAACAGGGCTTAGAAAGGGTTTCTCCAGGGAGGAGAGGGAGCTTCAGAGGCAGAGTGTGTGCTGGGGATCTGGGATGGGGATTTGCTTTTCCTGATGGAAAGGGAGACTGAGAGCGTGATGGTTAGTTGTGGATAAAAAAGGCTGGGGTCTTAAGTTCTTGGGTACAGCCTAGGGCAAAGCCCAAATTGGGCCAACTGCTCTATATCCTGGGCTACAAAACCTAAAAGTACTGGGCTGAGTATTGGGTCTCTCTCTTAGGCCCACGTCATGGAAGCTGGACTTTACCTCTGTCCCCTCAGGGCTCCTTGTTCCACACCCTAGCAATGTTGTCTTTACCCTCTCCTCATTAAGCTCCCATGGAGTCAGGGCCAGATCTGAGGCAGGCAGACTGTGAGTGTTTGCTACCTCTGACTCAGAATGCTCCCTCTCCCCATCTGCTCCTTCTGTCCATCTCAGCTGCCTGAGCACAGACACTGACTGGTATAGCGGGGAAACCTGTGAATTCAGTACCAAGAAGAGCCTGGTGTACGGGCTTGTGGGAGCAGCTGGTGCCACAGTGCTACTCATCCTTGTTGTTCTCTTGATGTTTGCGCTCCGTTCCAAGAAAGAGGTGAAACGGTGAGTCACTGCTGCCAACCCGCCCCCCCCCGTCCCCCCCCCCATGGGCCTCTAGCTCCTCCTCTTTTTCAAATGCTTCTGCCTTCAATCATTCATCCTCAGGATGGACAGTGGGAGAACTGAAAGCAGGCATGGAACCAGTCCCCAAATTCTGGTTCCCTGCTCATAATGGAAATCTCTCTGGTGTTTTTGTCAATAGGCAAAAGTCTAGAGTGACGGAGTTGTACAAATGGCATGAAGAAGATGGAGGACCAACACCTGGAACCTTCCGAAACATTGGTTTTGATATGTATGAAGGTACTGGAAGTCCTTAGTGGACTCAAAATGTCTCAAAGGGTGTACATGGGAGGTACATGGAAGGACTTCATGGAGCAAAGAGAACAGTGTTTCCTTCTCTAAAACCTTGGGTTCTGTATCTGTACTCCTATTTCTACCACTGGCTCCTGCAAAGCCCTCGATGAGGTGTAAGCATGGGCACAGCATAACTAGACCATTGAAGGGCATGAGTTACTTGATGGTCTACATTTCTGCAGAACACAAACCTGCCTATGTGGCCACAGATAGACATGTAGGGGTGGGCTGAGCTCACTGATAGATGAGTTATAGCCCAGTCAAGTGATTAATTCCATATTTGCCAGGTTAAATGTACGTGTTAAAATTTCTACAGATCAAGTCTTTACATTCCAAAGAAGGGAAAAATGGAAGGAGGGAAACATTTTAGTCAATTCATAAAAAAGCAAGAAAGGGGGAACAGATGATGAGGAAAGGGATGACAAATAGGAAGCACTAAATAAGATGGTAGAAAATAATCTACCATCTTATCAACAACAAATATAAGCAGATTAAATACTCCAGCTAAGGATGACTGGGTGACAGGCACTGAGGGGGGGCACTTGACGGGATGAGCATGGGGTGTTATACTATATGTTGGCAAATCAAACTTCAATAAAAAAAAGCATATATATATATATATATCCTATATCTATATATAAAATACTCCAGCTAAAAAAAAATAATACTCCACCTAAAATAAAAATAAAAATATATATAATACTCCAGCTAAAAGAGGGAATTAAAAAAAATCTAGCTATTTTTTGTGAATGAAAGGTATCAACATTAAAAGTCATTCCATTTGGGGCGCCTGGCTGGCTCAATCAATAGAGCCCCTGGTTGTAAGTTCAAGCCCTGTGTTGGGTGTAAACATTACTTAAAAAGAAAATCTTTATTGATGGGATGTTATACTGGGTGTTATACTATATGTTGGCAAATTGAATATTTATTTATTTATTTTTAAGGTGTTATTTATTTATTCATGAGAGATACAGAGAGAGAGGCAGAGACATAGGCAGAGGAAGAAGCAGGCTCCATGCAGAGAGCCCAATGTGGGACTCGATCCCAGGTCTCCAGGATCATGCCCTGGGCTGAAGACAGATGCTCAACAGCTGAACTACCCAGGCATCCTGGCAAATTGAATTTAAATAAAATATTTTAAAAACAAACAAAAAAATAAATTTTTTAGAAAAAAATTTTAAATATCATTCCATTTAACCAAGGTTTGGTAAACTTTTTCTACAAAGGGCCAGATAGCATATTTTGGGCTTTTGTGGACAATATGATTTCTATCACAATTACTCAACCCTGTTGATGTAGCATGAAAACAGCCATAGACAATATGTAAATGAATAAGTGTGGTTGTGCCCAATAAAACTTTTTTGACCCTTATAAATGTAAAAAAAAAGAAAGAAAGAAAGAAAAAATTCTTAGCTTGTGAGGCATATACAAATAAGCATCAGACGCATAGGCCATATTTGTCAACTTCTACATTGAGCCAGAAGTGAGTCACAGATGCCCTCTATTGCCAGTCCTACTAATTATTGTCCTGGGTGTCCTAATCAGTATAATAAAAAAGAAAAAGAGATAAAGGGCTTAAAGATTGGGAAGAAAAATATAAGTCTGTCATTTGCTGATGGTATGGTTGTCTAACCTAGAAAACCCAAGAAAATGTTAACTCCCTAAAAGTAATAGAATTTATCAATTTGCAAGAGATAAGATCATTTGCATGTCTATGCATCAACAACAGGTCATTTGTTTCCCTCTCTTTTCATAATTTTATTTTTTTGTTCTATTACTTTTTTTAATAATAAATTTATTTTTTATTGGTGTTCAATTTGCCAACATACAGAATAACACCCAGTGCTCATCCCTCAGTGCCTGTCACCCAGTCACCCCCACCCCCTGCCCTCCTCCCCTTCCACCACCCCTAGTTCATTTCCCAGAGTTAGGAGTCTCTCATGTTCTGTCTCCTTTTCTGATATTTCCCACCCATTTCTTCTCCCTTCCCTTATATTCCCTTTCACTATTATTTATATTCCCCAAATGAATGAGACCATATAATGTTTGTCCTTCTCCGATTGACTTACTTCACTCAGCATAATACCCTCCAGTTCCATCCACGTTGAAGCAAATGGTGGGTATTTGTCGTTTCTAATGGCTGAGGAATATTCCATTGTATACATAAACCACATCTTCTTTATCCATTCATCTTTCGATGGACACCGAGGCTCCTTCCACAGTTTGGCTATTGTGGACATTGCTGCTAGAAACATCGGGGTGCAGGTGTCTTGGCGTTTCATTGCATCTGAATCTTTGGGGTAAATCCCCAGCAGTGCAATTGCTGGGTCGTAGGGCAGGTCTATTTTTAACTCTTTGAGGAACCTCCACAGTTTTCCAGAGTGGCTGCACCAGTTCACATTCCCACCAACAGTGTAAGAGGGTTCTTATACAGCAACAAATATATACAGTACAAATATATATCCAATAAAAGATATTGAAGAGTTTTCAGTGGAAAAATGATAAAACTTAATTTAAAAACATTGTAGAAACCCTAAGCAAAGGAAAAGCCTTATGTCCATGAATTAGAGCATCAATACACCAAATCCATCAAATAGCCCCCCACTCCAAGGGGGGGCTAATCCTAATCCTAACGGACTTTTCACAAATTTGAGACGCTGCCTGCCAAGAGATGGTGGTTTTTCTTTGTTGAACTTTTTTTTAAATTTTTTTTATTTTTTTTAAATTTTTTTAATTTATTTATGATAGTCACAGAGAGAGAGAGAGGCAGAGACACAGGCAGAGGGAGAAGCAGGCTCCATGCACCGGGAGCCCGACGTGGGACTCGATCCCGGGTCTCCAGGATCGCGCCCTGGGCCAAAGGCAGGCGCCAAACCGCTGCGCCACCCAGGGACCCCTTTGTTGAACTTTTTAAATGTGATTTTCCACATCTTCCAAGAACCAACCAAACCATTTGCTGAGGTCTGGTAATTTAGGTAGGCTGTCATGTTTGCGATGGCTTTCAGTTTCCTAGGAAGGGAGGGGATACACCCCTCATCTTGCAGTGGGTGGGATTAGAGGGATAGATGGGAGCTTGTCTTTCTAACCAGCTGCTTCCATGGGGCTTTCTTCTCATCTAGATCAAGATGATTCCATCCACTTGGACTCCATTTATAATAACTTCCAGCCCTCCCTGGACCACATAGACTCTGAAACAAAGGTAAGAAAGGCATGGATGAAGTGCTCACCTCCTCCTTTCCTGAGACCCTATATCCCCTCCTACCATGGTAAGATCTTCAGGAAAGCAAAGTAATGTTTATTGTTTGTTAGTCTCTGTGACATCTAGGTCTACATTGCTGGAAAATGAACATAATTTGGGGTGGCAGCAGATGGAGAAGGAGCTAAGCAACACGGTGGAATCTACCTTACCCTAGATCCCTGAGGCTCCAGGCTCAGAGATTTCTTTCCACTTTAAGTATGTGCTTGGTGGCCAATTTATTTAGTTGTTTTAACTCTCAAACCACATAAAAGTCAAAAATAGTGTCCTAAATACCCTGCCTAGATCAACAATGTTTAACATGTTGCTACTTTTTCATTATATAGCATAGTATGTATGTATATGATATACATACTCATCAAATTTTGCTGAACCATTTGGAAGTCAGTTGCAAACATTATGACATTTAATTCCTAAACATTTCAGTAAACATCCCCAAATACCATTAGCATTCCCAATAAATTTATGATAATTCCATATTATCCAATATCCGTTTTCCAATGAATCCAAGAACACCTCTTTACTAGTTTTTTCAAATATGAAAAAATTGCACTCACTGACCTTTGTTGTGTCTCATTAGTCTTTTTAATCTAGAACTGATTCCTACCTTTAAGATATATTGATTTTTTTAAGAGTCTAGGATAATTGTCTTAAGGAATGTCCCACATTTTGAGTGTATCTAATTATTTTCTCATGGTGTTCTTTAACTTGTCCCTTGACCCTTTGTACTTCTATAAACTGGCAGTCAGGCTTAGGGCTTGATTAGACCCAGCTTAGACATTTTTGTTAAGCATATGTCAGGCCTCACCTCAGAAGGTACATAATGTCATGATGTCCCACTGTGACTGAGGCCAAGATTGGTCATGGGCAAGGGGTGACCCTTCATTGATTGGCACCTTGATTTTCTTTCAACTGGATGGATGTTCAAGGGCAGAAGAAATGCTCTCAAAGTATTCACACTTCAGAAGTTTAATTGGCTTCAGGCACTGTACTCCCTAGGGAAAGCCTTGGGGCAAAGATAAACTCCCTAGCTAGAATACCTTTAAAACTAACTAAGTTGTGGGTAAGTGGGGGAGATCCTTGGTTTGTACTAGACTCTAGGTTATAGGGTAAATTCTAAGCTGAGCACTTCCCCAGACCCAAGACTCTTATGTTTCCAAATCCCAGTTTCCTTATAAACCTAGCCTTTACCTGGTTCAATCTCTCTTTCCAGATCAAAATTCAGAGGCCCCAGGTGATGATGACGTCGATTTAAGGCAAAGGCAGTTTCACGTGGAGCTGTGGGGTCTGGGAATGAAGAGAATTTACTTTGGCTAAGCCTGGTGGAACTTTCCCCATTGAGAGCATTCCATGGAACCTGATGAAAAACAGAACCTATACGAAGAAAGAAGAGAGAGACCACAGTGCTGGGAAACTCAAATAGAAACACCATGGAAACTCTGATGGGCTTGTCATGATCCCAGGCAAGGCGCTCCTGTTCAAACAGGGAAGTTCTTCCTCCCGCCTGCCTTGCTTCAGCACCAAGGAGAGCGTCCAAACCACTCCTCAACAGTGGCTAGCACTACAATTTAAGACTGAACTTTACATTATACAAAGCCTCTTGTAAGATTTCTTGCACTTCACTTTCATGAAAAGCATGTTTTAAACAATTCAGCATTTCCTTTGAATATATAGGATTATTACTATTTTTAATGTTCTAATATTTATCTATAGGTCCTGATTTTTTATTAGTCAATATAATAATATATATTTCTAATGGCTAAAAGCAACAAAAGCACATTCATTAAATTTTTCATGGTTCCTAGTCTTTTCTTCAGCCGATACCCTATACTAGCTCCTGTTTCTCACCTGCCAGTCTCTCTCATCTCCTCTCCCTCAGGATGTAGGGTCTAATGAATTTGGCCTCGAGATAAAAGAGAAAATTTGCAGCCAATAAGGGTGCCAGCATCACTTGCTGGCCACTGAAGATGCCACAAGGCAGGACTCACATATACTCCCATGATACTGGGACTCCCAACTGAGAAAGAACCAAGTTCCCCTTCTGGAAATGGGCTCATGTTTCTTCCCATAGATTTGCAGAGATAGAGTCTTGGGTTTTATTTCCAGCTTTCTCATCAATTCCCTGTGTTAAATCTGGGAAAAGTCATTTTTGACAACTTGGATTCAAGATTTTCCTTCTGCTGAGTAAAGACTAGGTTCTTGCTAAGGCCCCTTTAATTGCTGTCATTTTTAACATGTTTAGGATGCTTTATTACAATTCCTGCCATGCAGCTCAGGATTCATTTTGTTCTGGAAGGTGTCACCCACAAGCTACCCTATTTAAAATTTAACCTAAAAACAGAGCCTAGGCTCTGCTGCCCCCTCATGATCACTTGGAGAATCTGCAGGGATCGGTCAGCTCATGGTGGACCCGTCCTGCCTACCCCACCCCTCCATAGGAAAGCCATCAAAATCCCCAGCTCTTAAAACTGAGTTTAGTCCATTTGAGCTGCAATAATAGAATACCATAGACTAGGTGGCTTATAAACAACACACATTTATTTCTCACAATTCTGGAGGCCAGTAAGTCCAAAATCAAGGTGCTGACAGATTCGGTATTCTGATTCACAGCCATCTGCAACATCCTCACAGGATAGAAGGGGTGAAGGAGCTCTCTGGGGTCTCTTTTATAAGGGCACTAATCCCACTCAAGAGGGCTCCATCCTCATGACCTAATCATGTCTCAAGAGGTCCCACCTGCTTACATCATCACGTTGGAGATCAGATTTCAACATATGAATTTGGGGGAAGACAAACATTCAGTTTATAGCTTGGGATGAATCTGGGTTTCTTCCTTTTCAAACCCGCTTCCTGTTTTGAATAGGCCAAGGCATCAGTAGCCATAGGAGGGGCCATTTAAAAGAATTGCAGACCCCACATCCAGTCTAGAACCACATTAATCCACCTCAACGTCTTCCTGCTCTCTTCTCACATCTGCTTGGTGGAGAGGCAGGATACAATGATTAGACTGTATCTAGTCAGTCTGGGTCCAACTCTTGACCAGCTATTTACTACCTAGGTGAACTTGGGAAAGTAACTTCTCTCTAGACCTTAGTTCTCTCTCTTTTTTTTATTTATTTATGATAGTCACAGAGAGAGAGAGAGGCAGAGACACAGGCAGAGGGAGAAGCAGGCTCCATGCACCGGGAGCCCGATGTGGGATTTGATCCTGGGTCTCCAGGATCGCGCCCTGGGCCAAAGGCAGACGCCAAACCGCTGCGCCACCCAGAGATCCCCAGGACCTTAGTTCTCTTATCTGAAAAAACTGACCACTCCCTTTGTCCCAATCACCATTTTATATTTTAACTCATTTATTCCTTACAACCCTATCATTATCCCCATTATATAGATGAAGGAGTCAAGGCAAAGACATACCCAGTCACTTGCCCAAGATTGTGCAGCCAGTGGGTGTGAAGCTGGAGTTACAAACTAGAGAGTCTGGCAGTCAAGCCTGTATTCTTGACCATCAATTATGTGCCCTCCCTGTGGGTTCACTCCTGGGGTTAATTGGGTTAATACATGTAGAGTGCTTGGAACAAAGCCTGGCACATAGAAATTTTTAGGAGGGAAGGAAGGAAGGAAGAAAGGAAGGAAGGAAGGGAGGGAGGGAGGGAAGGGAAGGGAAGGGAAGGGAAGGGAAGGGAAGGGAAGGGAAGGGAAGGGAAGGGAAGGGAAGGGAAGGGAAGGGAAGGGAAGGGAAGGGAAGGGAAGGGAAGGGAAGGGAAGGAAGCATTAATTACTGCTCCATTAGCTTCTTCCCTCACAATTCTTTCCCCAGTATCCCTTCTCTCTTCTTCCTTTCCCATTTCAACCATAGAAGAGCTATGGGCTGGATGGGAGGCAAGATGACAGGAAGGCCCTATTATTTTGCAGAAACAGGAAAATCCAAAGGCACAGAGATAAACAAAAGATTAGAGGTGGAAACACTAGGTGCAAAGAGGATGGTCTGGTGGGGGGTTAAAGACAAAAAGGGATTTGGGAACTACCTTCCCAGCCTCACCTTTGACGACCTGCATCACTCCCAAAGTTACATGGTTCCATGTATTACTACTACCCTTGGGTGCTTCTCTTGCCCTGACCTGTGGATCTTTATGGCATCACCTCAGGCTCAACCCATTGCCTTGTCAGCCTTGTGGATGCTTTCCCTGTGGCCTGCCCTCCTGCCAATCACCGCTTCCTGTGCAGCCACTGGCTCCTTCCCAATTGTGCTATTCTTCTGCTCAAAAACACTGATGCCCCCACCCTCTTATTAAAGCAAGATCCATGCTCCTTAGTGTCTAGGTCCTTAGAATTGGCTCCATCTCTCCTTTACCTCTCCACCTCAGGCTCCAGGAGCTCTATGACCTCACAGCATGGACTGCTGAAATGCCACGCACTCCCCTCAGCTGCTTCTTCAGACTGCAATGGCCTTTTATACCTTCCTCTTTAGAACCTGACTCATCCTGCAACTACAATTTCACCTCCTCCTGGAAGTATTCTGTGATAGAACCCTTTACGATCTCTCTCATCTATCTCTCCTGTCTTAGTCAGTGTAGGTTGCCATAACAAAATACCAACCCCGAGTGGCTTGAATAACAGACATTTATTTTCTCATCGTTCTTGAGGCTGGAAGTCCAAGATTAGGGTACTAGCAAGATCATGTTCTGGTGAGGGCTCTCTTCTTGGCTTGCAGACCTGCTTACTTCTTGCCGTGTGCTCACATGACTGCTTTTTAGTGCATCCACACATGGCAGAGGGTGGGGGGTGTCACAAAAAGCAAGCTTTCTGGTATCTCTTCTATAAGGGCACTAATCCCATCAGGTCAGTGCCCCATCATCAAGGCCTCATCTAACTCCTACCTCCCAAAGTCCCTGCCTCCAAATTCTATCAGACTGGGGGTCTGGGCTTCAACATTTGAATTTGAGGGGACACACACACAGTCCATAGCACTCTTTAACACTGTTGTGTATACTTCTTATGTCACGTTCGTAATTTTCCCTATATATCTGTCCCCACAGGGTGAAGACATGGCTTTCTTCCCCTCCATACTCCCACAGTGCCTAACACAGTCCCTTGTACATCAAATATGTTAGTAGTGCTTGTTAAACTTAGTTGAATCTAGACTCATTTTCACGAAGCTGTCCTTGGCTTGCGTCAACATGACATAATTGAATTCTTACTTGTTCTCTGATTGCTTCATGCACACCATGTCTGAAGAAAAGAAAGAAAGAAAGAAAGAAAGAAAGAAAGAAAGAAAGAAAGAAGCCCCAAACAGAGTCACTTATGCTAATGCCTATGTCAGCAAATTAAGAATTAACACCTAACCTAATTGCAGTGTTAGCCTCTCCCAGAACTGTGACCTTTAACCAGCCAATCTGGAATTATCTGATCAGTAAAGTAATATGCCCAATAGACCCCTGCTCTTACCCAGGTGGAGGTGACCTTGCCTGAAACAATCCATTCTTTGTTAGAAATTTTCCCTTTTTTTACCCTCTTCTGCCTATAAAAGCCTTCCATTTTGAATAGCTCCTTAAAGCACCTTTCTATTTGCTATATGGGATGTCACCCTTTTCATGAATCATTGAATTCACCCAATTAGATCTTCAAATTTACTCAGTTGATTTTTTTTAACATCTCTCATTCTATGGAAAGCACCATCTTTCTTTCTTCTTTCTTTCTTTCTTTCTTTCTTTCTTTCTTTCTTTCTTTCTTTCTTCTTTTTCTTTCTTTCTTCTTTCTTCTTTTACAAAGAGAATTTGGTCCCTTTTTTTTAAAAAGGGGGAATCTCTATTCCCAACATGGTGCTCAAACTCACAACTCTAAGATCAAGAGCTGCATATCCCACATACTGAGCCAGCCAGGCACCCTGGAAAGCACCATGTTCTGGAGCCAGAGAATGAGCTCAGACCATGCACACCAGGGCCTCTTATACAACCTGTTTTTTTCCTTTCCTCTCATGGCTAAGCCTTTCTCTCTCTGGAAGAGATCAAGACAGGAAGAATGGCAGCAGAGCTTCTTCATTCATCCCAGAGGGCCCTGGGTTTGAGAATTAACATGGCATCCCGGTCTCCCTCCTTGGCCTTCTCTGGGTCTTTCCAAATCACTTCCAATTACCCAAAGACCCTAAGGGTGGGACAAGTGTGAAATGAGGCAGGAAATTGGAAGGCCATTACCTGATGAGAAACTAAGACTAATGCCACTATCCCATCCTCAAAATGTGTGGAGATATGGGAAATAATTTTCCAAGACACCCTCTAAAACTCAGCTCTCTGGCAGACAGACTATAATATAGACTTTTCGAAAACAGTAAGACATTTAAAACCCCAGAGATTTTCCTGGTTTGGGAAACTGTGACAGTTATGTTTTGCTGCTGAGGATGGTGTGACTCTGTAGATAGCATTTAGATTACACCTACAGGTTGGGCAGGCCTGATTCATCTGTGATGATACAGCAGGCAGGGGAGCTGGCGGCTTCCTAAGTCAGGCTGTCTGACAAGAGGCAGGGCTCACAGGGGAGCCAAGCAGCTGAGGAAATTTACTGCGTGTTGTAGCCAGGGAAAGTGGAATTGGACCTGGGTGATAATCAGCCTGATTAGCTTGGTGCCTCCTGGAGAGAGCCAAGGGCGGGGAGGCAGTGCAGGGCGGGGGCGGGAAGGATGGGTCAGCCAGCATTAAGGTGGAGGCCCAGAGGCTGGGGTTTGCTGAGGTCAAGAACTGGGATTCAGAGAAGTCTATGGAGCAGCAAACCCAAAGAAAATGGGTCTAACACCTGTCGTCAGTGTTAAATTAAAAAAGAGACAACAGGCCCCAAATGGAGTCACTTGTGCTCATTCCTCATCAACAAACTGAGACTTAATATCTAACCTAATTGCAGTTTCAGCTTCTTCAAGGAATCTAACCTTTAACCAGCAATCTGGAATTAACTAGTCAGCGCTAGTGAGGTAATCTGCCTGATAGACCCTGGCCTTCCCTCAACAGAGGGTGACCTTGCTGAAATAATCCACTCATTGTTAGGAACTTTCTCTTTTTGGCCTCTTCTGCCTATAAAAGTCTTCCATTAAAATTTTTTTTTAATTTATTTGACAGAGAAAGCACAAGCAAGGGGAGTGGGAGAGGGAGAAGCCCTTAGCCCAATGTGGGGCTCCATCCCAGAACTCTGGAATCGTGACCTAAGTCAAAGATAGACACTTTACTGAATGAGCCACCTGGGAGCCCCAAAAGCCTTGTACAGCTAGCTCCTCAGAGCTTCTTTCTGCTTGCTAGATGGAATGCTGCCTGGTTCATGAACTGTTGAATAAATCTATTCCATTGAGTTTTGTTATTTATCAGATTTAGTGGCAGCAATGGGATCTGAAGTGAACTTCACATGGCTTCAAGAGCAATAAGAAACACAGACATGGTACCCATGAACCCTCTGAGTTCTCTCCTTTGCTTGACATTTCTGAGGGCTAGGCCAAGTTCCTCTCAGGTCTGAACCCCACTCTTTTTGCTATGGGCTCCTGATCTAATTGGTTCTCCAGTCAGTTCCATGTTGGGAGCTGCTAGTATTTTAGCTGCAATAGCTAGTATTTTACCTACTTTGAGTGGAAAACCCCAGCCCTTGGTTCTGTCACCAGATTCCACATCGGGAACTACTTGTAGGAGCTGCAGTTGCCTATTTGTTTGGAATCAGTCCTCAGTCTCCCTATTCTTTGGGGTCTTTTGGTTCAGTTTTTTCCTCAAACCCAGGTTTCACATTTAGGAATTGCTGGTGGTACATGCAGAGACTCCTTTTGATCAGGATGCAGTAGCATCTTTTGGTTACTGCCAACACATGTGTGTTTGTCTTGTTTTGTATAGATAAAATCTATTGATAATTGGGCATCTCAGAAGCGGCCACAAAACTGGTGGGCACTGGTCAAGCTTTTTCACCACCTAACTCAAAGATTCCTGTAAGATAAGTTGGTTGTGGAACAGGTTAGATCCACTCTAGGTTACCCACCAACCTCAAAAAAATTTCTGTGCAATGAGGTGCATTATATTTCACAATCCCTAACTGAGTGGAACAACCCTTTTAGGTATTAGTTTGGCTCTGAAAGACCTAAAGCCTTAGCCTAAGTAAGTAGGTAAATAAGTAAGTAATCCCTAAATTCCAAAGATAAGCACACCACCTTTGGCACACCTGCTTACTTTTTGTCTAAGAACTATGGTTCTGGAAGCTATAAATAT
The DNA here is from genome assembly GCF_003254725.2 of Canis lupus dingo. NCBI lineage: Eukaryota > Metazoa > Chordata > Mammalia > Carnivora > Canidae > Canis > Canis lupus. The sequence continues at coordinate 8,547,857 of NC_064248.1, read as the reverse complement.
CTATAAAAATGGCAGAATCTTACAAAAGTTAGCCTAGAATTATAATGACCATTATGGGAAATGTTCCAGTTAGACAAGATCACTTATTTCAGACATGCACTTGAAAGTAAGGATTCCCAAGTCCAACAAATAGAATGGGATACCTATTTTAATTGGTATGCAGAAGCTTCTAAAAGCCTTCAAGATTCCAAAATTGCTTCATTTAAACAATTCATTGCAAATGCTAATGAAAAATTAAAGATACAAAAGATATCTAAAACAATAGATGATAAAACTGACGAAGCTCCTCCATCCTCATTGAACCTGAGTACTTATATTCTACTAATGTTCTATCTGAACTACTTTCCCATTCCTTTTTTTAATAATAAATTTATTTAGATCTTTCATCCATTTTGAGTTTATCTTTGTGTATGGTGAAAGAGAGTGGTCTAGTTTCATTCTTCTGCATGTGGATGTCCAATTTTCCCAGCACCATTTATTGAAGAGACTGTCTTTCTTCCAGTGTATAGTCTTTCCTCCTTTATCAAATATTAGTTGACCATAAAGTTCAGGGTCCACTTCTGGGTTCTCTATTCTGTTCCGTTGATCTATGTGTCTGTTTTTGTGCCAGTACTACACTGTCTTAATGACCACAGCTTTGTAGTACAACCTGAAATCTGGCATTGTGATGCCCCCAGATATGGTTTTCTTTTTTTTTAAATTCCCTTGGCTATTCGGGGTCTTTTCTGATTCCACACAAATCTTAAAATAATTTGTTCTAACTCTCTGAAGAAAGTCCATGGTATTTTGATAGGGATTGCGTGTAAATTGCCCTGGGTAACATTGACATTTTCACAATATTAATTCTGCCAATCCATGAGCATGGAATATTTTTCCATCTCTTTGTGTCTTCCTCAATTTCTTTCAGAAGGGTTCTATAGTTTTTAGGGTATAGATCCTTTACCTCTTTGGTTAGGTTTATTCCTAGGTATCTTATGCTTTTGGGTGCAATTGTAAATGGGATTGACTCCTTAATTTCTCTTTCTTCAGTCTCATTGTTAGTGTATGAAAGATCCAAATGTGAGACAAGAGTCCATCAAAATCCTAGAGGAGAACACAGGCAACACCCTTTTGAACTCAGCCACAGTAACTTCTTGCAAGATACATCCACGAAGGCAAAAGAAACAAAAGCAAAAATGAACTATTGGGACTTCATCAAGATAAGAAGCTTTTGCACAGCAAAGGATACAGTCAACAAAACTAAAAGACAACCTACAGAATGGGAGAAGATATTTGCAAATGACATATCAGATAAAGGGCTAGTTTCCAAGATCTATAAAGAACTTATTAAACTCAACGCCAAAGAAACAAACAATCCAATCATGAAATGGGCAAAAGACATGAAGAGAAATCTCACAGAGGAAGACATAGACATAGGCCAACACTGCACATGAGAAAATGCTCCGCATCACTTGCCATCAGGGAAATACAAATCAAAACCACAATGAGATACCACCTCACACCAGTGAGAATGGGGAAAATTAACAAGGCAGGAAACCACAAATGTTGGAGAGGATGCGGAGAAAAGGGAACCCTCTTACACTGTTGGTGGGAATGTGAACTGGTGCAGCCACTCTGGAAAACTGTGTGGAGGTTCCTCAAAGAGTTAAAAATAGACCTGCCCTACGACCCAGCAATTGCACTGTTGGGGATTTACCCCAAAGATACAGATGCAATGAAACGCTGGGACACCTGCACCCTGATGTTTCTAGCAGCAATGTCCACAATAGCCAAACTGTGGAAGGAGCCTCGGTGTCCATCGAAAGATGAATGGATAAAGAAGATGTGGTTTATGTATACAAGGGAATATTCCTCAGCCATTAGAAACGACAAATACCCACCATTTGCTTCAACGTGGATGGAACTGGAGGGTATTATGCTGAGTGAAGTAAGTCAATCGGAGAAGGACAAACAGTGTATGTTCTCATTCATTTGGGGAATATAGTGAAAGGGAATATAAGGGAAGGGAGAAGAAATGTGTGGGAAATATCAGAAAGGGAGACAGAACATAGAGACTCCTAACTCTGGGAAACGAACTAGGGGTGATGGAAGGGGAGGAGGGCGGGGGGTGGGGGTGAGTGGGTGACGGGCACTGAGGGGGGCACTTGACGGGATGAGCACTGGGTGTTGTTCTGTATGTTGGCAAATTGAACACCAATAAGAAATAAATTTATTATTATTTTTTTATTTAATAATAATATTTCCCACACATTTCTTCTCCCTTCCCTTATATTCCCTTTCACTATTATTTATATTCCCCAAATGAATGAGAACATATAATGTTTGTCCTTCTCCGATTGACTTATTTCACTACTTTCCCATTCCAAAAGGACTATTGAACAATTACTTACCTTATAAAATAAAACCACTGAAGTTTCAGGAGACCCTCCTCAGGTATCTTTTCCTTTCGGTCAAAGACCAAACCAATGGCCAGAGTTAGGGCAGCTTGGGTGGCTTAGCTGTTTAGCACCACCTTCAGCCCAGGGCATGATCCTGAGGACCCGGGATCGAGTCCCACATCGGGCTCCCTGCATGGAGCCTGCTTCTCCCTCTGCCTGTGTCTCTGCCTCTCTCTGTGTGTCTCTCATGAGTAAATGAATAAAATTTAAAAAAAATAGTTGCCAGAGCTAAAGAGTTTCCTAAACCCAGAGAAAATCCCAAAAGTTTTCTAAAAACTTTAGTCATTATTGGGACCTATAACCCCAGGCTGCCAGATCTTTATCAGCTTCTGCACCTGCTGGTGGGACACAGTGAAGCCCAAAAATGGTGCAAGGAATAGGATGGCATAACTCTGAGGAAGCCAAGATTGTTGACCTTCAACATGGTCCCCTCATGAATTTAAAAAAAAAAGCTGGCAAAATAGCAACTGATCTTTTAAAAGATCAGGCAATGTCCTTGCCTACATTGATTGGTCTATTATCCAAATGTGTAAACATAAGAAAGAAAGATGAATTTGAGACAAACTTTATTTTTTTAAGATTTTATTTATTTATTTATTTTTATTTATTTTTAAAGATTGTATTTATTTATTCATGAGAGACACAGAGAGAGAGAGAGAGGCAGAGACACAGGCAGAGGGAGAAGCAGGCTCCATGCAGGGAGCTCGATGTGGGACTCAATCGTGGGTCTCCAGGGTCACGCCCTGGGCCAGAGGCAGATGTGCAATCGCTGAGCCACCCCGAGTGTCCCAAGATTTTATTTATTTATTCATGAGAGACACAGAGAGAGGCAGAGACATAGGCAGAGAGAGAAGCAGGCTCCTTGCAGGGAGCCTGATGTGGGACTTGATCCCAGGGCCCTGGGATCACAACCGGAGCCAAAGGCAGATGCTCAACCACTGAGCCACCCAGGCCTCGCATGTGGCAAACTTTAAAGCCCATCTGGAAGCTCTCTTCCTATGGTATTCCAGGTACCATACAATAAATGAGGTCACTGAACCCGCTCTAGCTGTTCTTTTCGTAAATTGATTATCTCCTGAGGATTAGTGGATTGATAAAAAGGCAGAAAATAGAATGAGAAATCACCGGTCTGACTAAACTTGTGACTCTAGTTGAGCACTTTGAAAGGACTTTGGAACAAGATTGCAAACAAATGTCTGCCAAGCTGTTAACTTACAGCCGCAACAGCTCCAAGTCCAGGCACCTAAAATAACTCTTGAGCACTGACACCACTCCTTCTTAGGGGTCCACCACCAAAACAATGACCCAAAGGTTGATATTTCATTTGTAATCAGTTGAGACACTGGAAAAAAAATGAATCCTCAAAGACCTTATGCAAATTTCTCAATGTCAGTCAGCTTGAGTTTACTACCTCTGTGGTCAGAGGCTGATAATCAGAACTTGATAGGAAATTATTTTTAGACCTTCTCACCTAAGCTAAAATAAGACTGTGTGTGTGTGTGTGTGTAAATTTCGAAAGCCATTGTGAGAGATTTGTGGGTGGGTCAGGTTATGATGTCATATAAGTTGCCATCCAGTTTCTTGAGGAATTAAAATGAACTGTGCTAACTTACAAATCCTTACAAAATAAAAAGGGGCTCCACAAACAATTCAAAGTCAACTTATTTTTTTCCAATCCCAAACCTCCTCTATTTATCTCAAAAATTGTGAAAATTTTGCCTTTAAGAAACAAAAGTTATTTTTAAAGAAACTTGCATTCATTCTCAATGTCTTTGAAACGTAAATGTTCTACTTGATCCTTGCAGGAACTATTACCTAGGCCATCTCTTTAAGATACCAACTTCTGGGGGAAAATTCTTATTTAAAAAGGGGGGGTGGTATTTTAAAATTTAAGCAAATGTGGGGCACTTGGCTGGCTCAGTTGGTAGAGCTTGCAACTCTTGATCTCAGGGTTGTAAATTCAAGCCACATGTTGGGTGTAGAGATTTACTTAAAAATAAAATCTCGGGGCACCTGGGTGGTTCAGTTGGTTAAGTATCCAACCCTTGATTTCTGCTCAAGTCATGATCTCAGAGTCATGAGACCTCCATACTCGGTGTGGAGCCTGCTTGGGATTCTCTCTCTCCTTCTCCCTCTGTCCCTCTCCCTCACCCCCTCTCTCATGCATGCACGAGCCTTCTCCCTCTCAAAATAAAATAAAATAAAATAAAATCTTAAAAAAATAAATGGGCAGCCCTGGTGGCTCAATGGTTTAGCGCCGCCTTCAGCTCAGGGTGGGATCCTGGAGTCCCGGGATCGAGTCCCATGTCGGGCTCCCTGCATGGAGCCTGCTTCTCCCTCTGCCTGTGTCTCCTCTCTCTCTCTCTCTCTATCATGAATAAATAAATAAATAAATAAATAAATAAATAAATAAAATCTAGTTCATTTAAAAAAAAGATTTTATTTATTTATTTGAGAGAGAGAGAGAGCAGTGGAGGAGGAGTAGAGGGAGAGGACAAGCAAACTCCATGCTGAGTAGGGAGTCACACACAGGGCTGGATCCCAGGACCCTGAGATCATGATCTGAGCCAAAACCAAGAGTTAGACACTTAACTGATCAAGCCAGATACACACCAAAGGAATTTTTGTGTATTAAAGAAGAAGACTTACAGGATTCTAGGGAGGATGAGCTAAGATTGCCATTGCCCTTAGTAAAGTGTAAACATCTACACAGCTGAGTCCTTAAAGGAATGTCACTCCGCCTGTTTCAAGGACTTGTCAGTGGGCTGTAGGTAGTGTTGTGCCCAAGATTGCTAATCCGAGAAACCACCAAGGAGCCGACACCGATGCAAGTACACAAGGGTTTATTTACAAGCTCGAAATTGGGTTCAAGTATACTCCACACAGCAGATCAGGGGCTTGGACCCCGAAGTGGGTTACAGCTGGGTTTTTTATGGGCTGGTCTAGGGGATTTTCAGAAGGGGTGGAGGAATTTTTTCCATTCCAATATGGGGGAAAGGGTGGGGGGAGTTTCTTAAGATCTGATATGGGGGATCCCTGGGTGGCGCAGCGGTTTGGCGCCTGCCTTTGGCCCAGGGCGCGATCCTGGAGACCCGGGATCGAGTCCCACGTCGGGCTCCCTGCATGGAGCCTGCTTCTCCCTCTGCCTATGTCTCTGCCTCTCTCTCTCTCTCTCTCTCTCTCTCTCTCTCTCTCTGTGACTATCATTAAAAAAATATATATATATATATATCTGATATGGGATTCTCTGCCGAGGGCATTCTGAACTTTATTGTCTTTCCGATATGGGATTCCCTGCCTAGGGCATTCTGCAGTTTTTCCTGTAAAGTTCAGTTCTTATTCCCAGGGGCCTAAGATGGCTGTACTTGTGCTAATGCTAAACTTGAGGTGGAATGGCCTATAATTTTTCTTGGCCTCCACAGGTAGGAAGGATATTTCATTTTTTTCTTCTGCCTTTGTTTCCCACATCATAAGAAATGATCCATAATTGTTTACCTCTCTATTCTCACTAGAAATTAAGGTTTTAAAAGTGTTAAGAATTCTCATACAAGTAATTACAGCTACTAGAAATAATAAAGGAAATACCTGTATATGCAAGGAAACTAGGATAAGTGTTTTCAGTAAAAGAAGGTATGAGGAATGGAAATGCATTTTTGTTGACGGAAAAGGAAGTACTTTTGTCCTAAAGTGAGGTTGGTTGTTTCAGAATGGGAAATAGGAAAAACAGGACAAAATCTGAATGTGAAAAATATTATAGAAGGTTTTTGGAAAACAAATCTTAGAAAAGGAATTTTATATGTGGTCAAGATGGCTACGATTGGAATAAATTTATTTAAGTTAAAAAAAATGAGTTTTAGGGCAGGCCTATAGCTCAGCAGTTTAGCGCAGCCTTCAGCCCAGGGCGTGATCCTAGAGACCCAGGATAGAGTCCCACATCAGGCTCCTTGTGAGGAACCTGCTTCTCCCTATGCCTGTGTCTCTGCCTCTCTCTCTCTCTCATAAATAAATAAGATCTTTTAAAGAAATGAGTTTTAATATCAAAAGTACACTAGTGCAAAATTATAATTGATTTTGCAGTGTTGAAAGAAACAGTTTTCTTGGATTCTCAGTCTGCTTTTGGCAACAGATTGTGAAGTTTCTTTACCTTTTAAGCAATCTGCACGGAGAGCAAAAATTTTGTGTCTTACCAAAACAATTTACTGTGCTTCATCTTATCTTTCTCATCACCTCTATGATTACTTAAGGAAATGAAGTCTTCTCTATGAAAAGAGAAGACTTTAAAAAAAAAAACTGTTTAACTGTTTAATGCTTAAACCTTTAAAAAAAACTGTAACCGTTTAATGCTTAAACCTTTTTAAAAAACTGTTTAATGCTCTGTATTTGATTGTAAAGTTTTCAATTGTCACTATGGTTAAATAGATAAGTATTCACAGTGACCCATGATCCTATTTGGCCAAGTGTTTTTGAAACCTTTTGGTATTTTTTATAAACTTCCCCCAAAACAAATTCTAAATGAAGTATTTTTGACTTCAGGTTAAGTCTGGGGTACTGGAATGTCGCAAAAGATTTGTTTTCTCTCCTTATAGAATTAGAGATTAAACTAATAAGATGTATATGTTAAAAAAAAAGATGTATATGTTAAGTTAAATTACATGGGAGGCATTGTCAAATAAGTAATACTAAGCCTTCCTTATGTTGAATTTGTATAGGAATATGGTATAAGTGTTCTAGAAATTATATGAACTTCCTAAAGTCCAATATGTCCTGGTATAATGTTATCATCATAATTCTAGTTCATTTAAAAATGTTGTGTGCCTGTCTCCAAGGGCAAGGGAAACAAAGGCAAAAATGAACTATTGGGATTTCATCAAGATAAACAGCTTTTGCACAGCAAAGGAAATAGTTGATAAAACCAAAAGGCAATCTACAGAATGGGAGAAGATATTTGCAAATGACACATCAGATAAGGGGCTAGTATCCAAACTCTATAAAGAACTTATCAAACTCAACACCAGAGAACAAATAATCCAATCAAGAAATGGGCAGAGGACATGATCAGACATTTCTCCAAAGAAGACATACAAACGGCCAATAGACACATGAAAAAATGTTCAACATCACTTGGCATCAGGGAAATACAAATCAAAACTACAATGAGATACCACTCACACCAATCAGAATGGCTAAAATTAACAAGTCAGGAAACAACAGATGTTGGCAAGGCTGAGGAGAAAAGGGAACCCTTTTACACTGTTAGTGGGAATGCAAACTGGTACAGCCGCTCTGGAAAACAGTATGGAGGTCCTCAAAAAGTTGAAAATAGAGCTATCCTACAACCCAGGAACTGCAAAGATACAAATGTAGTGATCTTAAGAGGCACCTGCACCCCAATGTTTATAGCAGCAATGTCCACAATAGCCAGACTATGGAAAGAGCCCAGATGTCCACTGACAGATGAATGGATAAAGATGTGGTATGTGTATACAATGGACTACTACTCAGCCATCAAAACCAGTGAAATCTTACCATTTGCAATGACATGGATGGAACTACAGGATATTATGCTGAGTGAAATAAGCTAGTCAGAGAAATGTCTTTGATATATGATCTCACTCATATATGGAATTTAAGAAACAAAACAGGGAAGGAGGGCAAGATGGCGGAAAAGTAGAGTCACCTGTCCCCACCAACTTACCTAGATAACTTTCAAATCATCCTGAAAAGCTATGAATTCGGCCTGAGATTTAAAGAGAGAACAGCTGGAATGCTACAGAGAGAAGAGTTTGCGCTTCTAATAAGTACAACTCATTTTTAGCCACTCTGCACTAAGCAAAATGACTAGAAAGAAGAACTCACCACAAAAGAAAGAATCAGAAACAGTCCTCTCTCCCACAGAGTTACAGAATTTGGATTACAATTCAATGTCAGAAAGCCAATTCGGAAGCACAATTATAAAGCTACTGGTGGCTCTGGAAAAAAGCATAAAAGATTCAAGAGACTTCATGACTGCAGAATTTAGATCTAATCAGGCCGAAATTAAAAATCAATTAAATGAGATGCAATCCAAACTGGAGGTCCTAAAGATGAGGGTTAATGAGGTAGAAGAAAGAGTGAGTGACATAGAAGACAAGTTGATGGCAATGAAGGAAGCTGAGGAAAAAAGAGAAAAACAATTAAAAGACCACGAGGAAAGGTTAAGGGAAATCAATGACAGCCTCAGAAGGAAAAATCTACATTTAATTGGGGTTCCAGAGGGCACCGAGAGGGACAGAGGACCAGAAAGTGTATTTGAAGAAATCATAGCTGAGAACTTCCCTAACTTGGGGAGGGAAACAGGCATTCAGATCCAGGAGATAGAGAGATCCCCCCTAAAATCAATAAAAACCATTCAACACCCCAACATTTAATAGTTAAACTTGCAAATTCCAAAGATAAAGAGAAAATCCTTAAAGCAGCAAGAGACAAGAAATCCCTAACTTATATGGGGAGAAGTATTAGATTAACAGCAGACCTCTCCACAGAGACCTGGGAGGCCAGAAAGGGTTGGCAGGATATATTCAGGGTCCTAAATGAGAAGAACATGCAGCCAAGAATACTCTATCCAACAGGGTCTCATTCAGAATAGAAGGAGAGATAAAAAGCTTCCAAGATAGGCAGAAACTGAAAGAATATGTGACTTCCAAACCAGCTCTGCAAGAAATATTAAGGGGGACTCTGTAAAAGAAAGAGGAAGTCCAAAGAAATATCCCACAAAAACAGGGACTGAATAGGTACTATGAAGACACTAAATTCATATCTTTCAATAGTAACTCAACATGAATGGGCTTAATGACCCCATCAGAAGGCGCAGGGTTTCAGACTGGGTAAAAAAGCAAGACCCATCTATTTGCCGTCTACAAGAGCCTCCTTTTAGACCTAAGGACACCTACAGGCCTGAAAATTAAAGGTTGGAGAACAATTTACCATTCAAATGGTCCTCAAAAGAAAGCAGGGGTAGCCATCCTCATATCAGATAAATTAAAGTTTATCCCAAAGACTAGTAAGAGATGAAGAGGGACACTATATCATACTTAAAGGGTCTATCCAACAAGAGGACCTAACAATCATGAATATTTATGCCCCTAATGTGGGAGCTGCCAAGTATATCAACCAATTAATAACCAAAGTTAAGACATACTTAGATAATAATACATTTATACTGGGAGACTCCAACACAGTGCTTACTGAAAATGACAGATCTTCTAAGCACACCATCTCCAAAGAAACAAGAGCTTTAAATGATACACTGGACCAGATGGATTTCACAGATATTTACAGAACTTTACATCCAAACACAACTGAATACACATTGTTCTCAAGTACACATGGAACTTTCTCCAGAATAGACCACATACTGGGTCACAAATCAGGTCTAGCCGATACCAAAAGATTGGGATTGTCCCCTGCATATTTTCACACCATAATGCTTTGAAATTAGAACTAAATCACAGGAAGAAATTTGGAAGACATTCAAACACTTGGAGGTTAAAGACCATCCTGCTAAAAGACAAAGGGGTCAACCAGGAAATTAGAGAAGAATTAAAAAGATTCATGGAAACTAATGAGAATGAAGATACAACCATTCAAAATCTTTGGGATGCAGCAAAAGCAGTCCCGAGAGGGAAATACATCACAATACAAGCATCCCTCAAAAAACTGGAAAAAATTCAAATACAAAAGCTAACCTTGCACCTAAAGGAACTGGAGAAAGAACAGCAAATAAAACCTACACCAAAGAGAAGAAGAGAGTTAATAAAGATTCAGGCAGAACTCAATGAAATAGAAACCAGAAGAACTGTGGAACAGATCAACAAAACCAGGAGTTGGTTCTTTGAAAGAATTAATATGATAGATAAACCATTAGCCAGCCTTATTAAAAACAAAAGAGAAAAGATTCTAATTAATAAAATTATGAATAAAAAAGGAGAGATCATCAAGGAAATACAAATAATTTAAAAAACATATTATGAGCAGCTATATGCCAATAAATTAGGCAACCTAGAAGAAATGGACGCATTTCTGGAAAACCACAAACTACCAAAACTGGAACAGGAATAGAAAACCTGAACAGGCCAATAACCAGGGAGGAAACTGAAGCAGTCATCAAAAACCTCCCAAGACACAAAAGTCCAGGGCCAGGTGGCTTCCCAGGGGAATTCTATCAAACATTTAAAGAAGAAACAATGCCTATTCTACTAAAGCTGTTCCAAAAGATAGAAAGGGATGGAATACTTCCAAACTTGTGCTATGAGGCCAGCATCACCTTAATTCCCAAACCAGACAAAGATCCCACCAAAAACGAGAATTATAGACCAATATCCCTGATGAACATGGATGCAAAAATTCTCAACAAGATACTAGCCAATAGGATCCAACAGTACATTAAGAAGATTATTCACCATGACTAAGTGGGATTTATCCCTGGGATACAAGGCTGGTTCAACACTCATAAAACAATCAATGTGATAGATCATATCAACAAGAGAAAAAACAAGAACCATATGATCCAGTCAATAGATGCAGAGAAAGCATTTGACAAAATACAGCATCCATTCCTCATCAAAACTCTTTAGAGTGTAGGGATAGAGGGAACGTTCCTCAGCATCTTAAAAGCCATCTACAAAAAGCCCACAGCAAATATCATTCTCAATGGGGAAACACTGGGAGCCTTTCCCCTAAGATCAGGAACACAATAGAGATGCCCACTCTCACCACTGCTATTCAACATAGTACTAGAAGTCCTAGCCTCAGCAATCAGGCAACGAAAAGAAATAAAAGGCATTCAAATTGGGAAAGAAGAAGTCAAACTCTCCCTCTTTGCAGATGACATGATACTGTACGTAGAAAACCCAAAAGACTCCACCCCAAGATTGCTAGAACTCATACAGCAGTTCAGCAGTGTGGCAGGATACAAAATCAATGCCCAGAAATCAGTGGCATTTCTATACAGTAACAATGAGACTGAAAAGAGAAATTAAGGAGTCAATCCCACTGACAATTGCACCCAAAAGCATACGATACCTAGGAATAAACCTAATCAAAGAGGTAAAGGATCTATACCCTAAAAACTACATAACACTTCTGAAAGAAATTGAGGAAGACACAAAGAGATGGAAAAATATTCCATGCTCATAGATTGGAAGAATTAATATTGTGAAAATGTCAATGCCATCCATGGCAATTTACACATTTAATGCAATCCCTATCAAAATACCATGGACTTTCTCCAGAGATTTGGAACAAATAACCTTAAGATTTGTGTGGAATCAGAAAAGACCCCGAATAGCCAGGGGAATTGGAATTTTAAAGAAGAAAACCATATCTGGGGGCATCACAATGCCAGATTTCAGGTTGTACTACAAAGCTGTGATAATCAAGACAGTGTGGTGCTGGCACAAAAACAGACACATAGATCAATGGAACAGAATAGAGAACCCAGAAATGGGCCCTCAACTTTATGATCAACTAATATTCAATAAAGCAGGAAAGACTATCCACTGAAAAAAGGACAGTCTCTTCAATAAGTGGTGCTGGGAAAATTGGACAGCCATGTGCAGAAGAATGAAACTAGACCATTCTCTTATACCAGACACAAAGATAAACTCAAAATGGATGAAAGATCTAAATGTGAGACAAGATTCCATCAAAATCCTAGAGAGGAACACAGGCAACACCCTTTTTGAACTTGGCCACAGTAACTTCTTGCAAGATACATCCATGAAGGCAAGGGAAACAAAAGCAAAAATGAATTATTGGGACTTAATCAAGATAAAAAGTTTCTGCACAGCAAAATAAACAGTCAACAAAACTAAAAGACAACCTACAAAATGGGAGAAGATATTTGCAAATGACGTATCAGATAAAGGGCTAGTATCCAAGATCTATAAAGAACTTCTTAAACTCAACAGCAAAGAAACAAACAATCCAATCATGAAATGGGCAAAAGACATGAGCAGAAATCTCACAGAGAAAGACATAGACATGGCCAACACGCACATGAGAAAATGCTCTGCATCACTTGCCATCAGGGAAATACAAATCAAAACCACAATGAGATACCACCTCACACCAGTGAGAATGGGGAAAATTAACAAGGCAGGAAACAAGAAATGTTGGAGAAGATGCGGAGAAAGGGGAACCCTCTTGCGCTGTTGGTGGGAATGTGAACTGGTGCAGCCACTCTGGAAAACTGTGTGGAGGTTCCTCAAAGAGTTAAAAATAGACCTGCCCTACGACCCAGCAATTGCACTGCTGGGGATTTACCCCAAAGATACAGATGCAATGAAACGCCGGGACACCTGCACCCCAATGTTTCTAGCAGCAATGTCCACAATAGCCAAACTGTGGAAGGAGCCTCGGTGTCCATCGAGAGATGAATGGATAAAGAAGATGTGGTTTATGTATACAATGGAGTATTACTCAGCCATTAGAAACGACAAATACCCACCATTTGCTTCAACGTGGATGGAACTGAAGGGTATTATGCTGAGTGAAGTAAGTCAATCGGAGAAGGACAAACATTATATGGTCTCATTCATTCGGGGAATATAAAAAATAGTGAAAGGGATTATAGGTGATAGGAGAGAAAATGAGTGGATAAAATCAGAGAGGGAGACAGAACATGAGAGACTCCTAACTCTGGGAAACGAACAAGGGGTAGTGGAAGGGTGGTGGGCGGGGGGATGGGGTAACTGGGTGACAGACACTGAGGAGGGCATGTAATGTTATGAACACTGGGTGTTATATAAGACTAATAAATCACTGACCTTTACCTCTGAAATCAATAATACATTATATGTTCATTAATTGAATTTAAATAAAATTTAGAAAACAAATAAAATGTTGTGTGCCACAAAAATAACCAAATTTCCTTGTCAATTCCACTATAACAAGCTCTCATCAGATCTTTAGTAGTAGGTATTTTTTGTCTTTTGTCATTTAGAGATAGTTATCGTTTTACTCAGGTGCTTTTGCAACAATGTTCCTCCTAAAGTGCGTCATGTACAAGGAGAGTCATAAAAAGGACAAGTTTATGTCCTTAAGTCTATGTCCTTAGTCTTAAGTACAAGTTTATGATAACTTTAAGATAATAAAACTGAACTGGATAAGAATAGCTACTGGAAAAAATTGGATTCAAGCAAAACATTAATCGCATGGAACTGAATGAACTAAGGAGGATAACTGTATGACTTTTTGTTTGAAACGTCTTGTTTTTGGATGTTGTGTAACAAAGATGAAATATTTGCCTTCTTTCCCTGTTCAATTCCTCCAGAATTCAGAATATCTTGAGTATTCTTTTCATAGCAATTTAATTAGTTATTTGCATAAGTTCAATAAAAACTTGTTCTCCTTGAAACAGGACACAACTGGAGACATTGGCTATATTGCCAAGGCTTTGACTGGAATGTGTTATTGGAGAGAGATGTGTATAGACTCATATATGACCAGATAGCTTTCAGGAACTGCTTGGAAAGATCAGCCTAGTATCTTGCTTATAGGGTTCCCAGTGACCTTACCAGGTGAGTAAAGAAAGTCACTCCCTAGCAGGTCCACAAATAACTCAGGATATTTGGGGGGACCTCAAGAAGAGTGGAATTCACCCAAACTATAGTATTACAGGTAAAATCTAATAGTGGTCCTTGGCTTAGCTTCCTGTCCTCAGAGGCTTTTAAGAGTTTGATCTGAGATATGACAATTTCCTGCAAAGTATTCTTAAAGAGTTTATATGGTCAATCACTACTCTTGCTACACTTAGGTAAATAAACAATCAGGCCAAGTTTAATGCAAACAAGCTAGCTTTGCTGTGATTATCTGTGGTAAAACAAAGAATGGGGCTAATTATAGAAAGAAAAATTATGCTTGCACTTTTGTAGAGTGTAGATTTTAATCTTGTTGTCTTTGAGGTTTTGTAATATACCTGTAAACTGGACTGGATTCTGAATTCTTCTGGTTCTCAAACATCTTGCTGTGACTCTCCAAACTAATATTTCCAGTTTTTCCTCACCCTTCTGATTTGGGATCAATTAAAAGAAGGGCTGTCCTTGAATCTCCTTGAAAGGGACTAGAGGAGGTCTTCCTCACTGCCCAGATGGCAGCCAGGCTTTAGGGACCCAAGGTTTGGCTACACATCTCACAGCCAAAGAAGGCTCCTCCTGACACCTGGTCCTATACAGATGCTGGAGAGCCTCTGAATCAAATGACTAGGAAGAGAAGTAGCTGACATCAATGTGGAGTTTCCATCAAAGATGCCAGATCAAGACTTGTTACTTTAACTAAACATAAAACCCTTTCATCTTTTCTTTCTTTCCTTTACTCTGCATTGGCCTGATAACTATGTAGTAGTTATCAAACTAGATCCCAGACAAATAAAATTTATCTGTTAGTTAGCTTTTTCTTTTTTTTTTAAATTTTTATTTATTTATGATAGTCACAGAGAGAGAGAGAGAGAGAGAGAGGCAGAGACATAGGCAGAGGGAGAAGCAGGCTCCATGCACCGCGAGCCCGATGTGGGACTCGATCCTGGGTCTCCAGGATCGCGCCCTGGGCCAAAGGCAGGCGCCAAACCGCTGTGCCACCCAGGGATCCCAGCTTATTCTTTTAAGATTTTATTTATTTATTCATGAGAGACACGGGGGGGGGGGGGCAGAGACACAGGCAGAGGGAGAAGCAGGCTCCATGCAGGGAGCCTGATGTGAGACTCAATCCTGGGTCCCAGGATTACGCCCTGGGCCAAAGGCAGGCGCTAAACCGCTGAGACACCCAGGGATCCCCTGTTAGTTAGCTTTTGCTCTTAAAGTTATTCACCATAACCAGAAACCACAGTCACCATCATGCAGAGCCATTGGAATCTGCCAAAATTCCTTTGTAACTTAGTGCACCATCAATGTCTGTGAATGCCCCATATGTGCTCTCAAATATAGATAGTTTCTACTTCTTGGCATAAAGATAATCTCAAATACATTAATATGTATAACAAATTGTCACCGGATCATGTTTAACAATGGTTTATTCAAAGATTCCATTTCAGGTTTAGGCTAAAGATAGGTATTTTCTTAGGAGAAAGATATGAAAGAGGAACTGAGAACTCAAAAACCAAAAAGACTTTAAGGCAGAAAGCATTATAATATAAAGTCTTAGTTGATGTTAGCATGTGATATTATCATAACAATGGTAAAAATGATCATTTGACTGGAAATATATAATAATTCTAAATGAGTATAGATTTAATATAGCTTAAAATATAAATCAACTGACAGAAATATGAAAAGGAATGGACAGTTTCATAGCCTTAGTGAGATATTTATAAGAGCATGTGTTGGTGATTAATATCTCAGACAGATAAAAACCATTGCATGAAGAATATAGAGGAGTTGAACAGGACGGTTATAAGCTTGTTGTAATGGACATAAAATAAAGTTCTGGTCCCAGAAATTTAAAGAACATACATACAGTTTTCTCAAGCACACATGAGGCATTTATAAAACCTATGAGACACTAGCACATCCTTGCAAATATCAGAGAGAGGCAAGAATGAAAGCAGGAGGCTAGTGAGGAGGTTATTGCAGCAATTCAGGCAGGAAGTAGGGAGAAGAGGCTGGATTCAGGGTAAACTTTGAAGGTAAAGCTGACAAAGTTTGCTAATGGACTGGATGCACAATGCAACAGAAAAAGAAGAATCAAGATGGTGACTATAGTTAACAATACTGTGTCATATATTTGAAAGTGGCTAAGAGAATAAATCTGGAAACTTCTTATCACAAGAAAAAAATTGTAGCTATGTAAAGTGATGGACATTAACTAAGCCTATTGTGATAATCATTTCACAATATATACATGTATCAAATCATTATGTTGTACATTATCAGAAATAAGACCCAGGCCCAAAATGAAGTCTAAGCCCCATGGCACCAAATCAAGACTTAATTATTAAACAGTTTTGGCTGTCACAGAAATGGGACCTTAAACCAGTCATTCAGGAATCACCTGATCAGCACCAAGTAACCTTGAAATAGTCAACCACGTTTTTAAAAGATTTTATTTATTTATTCATGAAAGTCAGAGAGAGGAACAGAGACATAGGCAGAGGGAGAAGCAGGCTCCCCGTAGGGAGCCCAATGTGGGATTTGATCCCAGGACCCCAGATCACTACCTGAGCCAAATGTAGTTGCTTAACCACTGAGCCACCCAGGTGCCCCAGTCAACCTACTTTTTTGCCCTAATATAACTTCCTTGTTCCCACCCTCTTCTGGCTATAAAAATCCTTCATTTTGTTTTATACGCTAGACTGGATGCTGCCCAATGCATAAGTCATAGAACAAAATCAATAAAATCCTTGAAATCTATTTTTGAGGGGAGGGGCAGAGGGAGAAGGAGAGAGAGAATCTTAATGAGGTTCTAGACCCAGCATGGCGCACTCAGGGGGCTCAAATCACGACTCTATGATTGTGACCTGAACCAAAGTCAGACACTTAACCAATTGAGCCACCCAGGCACCCCTCAATTTTGTTTTTTAGCAACACCTAAAATTAATACAATGTTCTATCTCAATTGTATCTCAATTAAAAAATAAAAAGAATAAAAAGGAAAGGAAAAAGGAATCAAAGATGATTGCAAGGTGCTTGGCCTCAACAACTAGAAGACAGAATTCTATTACAGAGATGGAGATGCCTGGGATGGAGGCAGCAGGCTGGGATGGGGGAGCATGTCAAGAACTGAGTCTTTGACTTACAAGTGGAATGTCCAGGGGAGCAATCAGGCATGAGTCTGGAAGTGAGGAGAAAGGGTGGGTCTAGGGATGAGATTTGGAAATCACCATCCTATCAAGGATATAAGATCATTTGGAGCCATGGAACTGGGTGAAATTACCTCGGGAAGGAGTGTGGACAGAGCAGAGGTCTCAATGCACTCTGATGGTTAGGATCCAGAAAGATAGGAGAACCCAGGAAAGACAGTAGGCAGGGAGATAGGAAGAGAACTGGGAGAGCTAAGAGACCAAGCTGCCAAGAGGAAAGAGTTCCAGGGAAAGGTTGATCTTCTCTGCCAAATCCTCCTCCAAATGAGAGGAGCACCAATAAGGTGCAGGTCGACTTGGTGACCTTGGCCAGAACAGCTTCCAGGGGGTGTTGGGAACAAAAGCCTGATTGTAGTCAGTTCAAGAGAAAAAGGAAAACAAAGCAGAGAATGATAGGGCATGTGAGGTCAGGCAGAGGACTGTTTTTCTTTTGTTTTAAGACAGGAAATATGCTAAAGAAGGATCTAGGAAAAAAAAATAAAGAAGGATCTAGGGGAGAGAGGAATAGGTGATTTTGCAGGACAGAAGCAAATATAGAAGAAAAGTCCTTGAGTAGGTGGTAGGGAGTGAACCCCAGCAGGGGAGGGCTGAGCCAAAGGAAAAATCAGTAATTCTGATTTAGTCCTTACTTAAAAATTGGATATTGGGATCCCTGGGTGGCTCAGCGGTTTGGCGCCTGCTTTTGGCCCAGGGCCTGATCCTGGAGACCCAGGATCGAGTCCCACTTATGGAGCCTGCTTCTCCCTCTGCCTGTCTCTCTGCCTCTCTCTGTGTCTCTCATGAATAAATAAAATCTTTATTAAAATTTTTTAAAAAATAAAAATTGGATATTTTGCTCATTATGGATTTTTTGCATTGATTTTTTTAAGATTTTATTTATTCATGAGAGACACAGAGAGAGGCAGATACATAGGCAGAGGGAGAAGCAGGCTCCATGCAGGGAGCCCAATGTGGGACTCTATCCCAGAACCCCGGGATCACGACCTGAGCCATAGGCAGATGCTCAACCACTGAGCTACTCAAGTGCCCCTGACTTTTATTTTAAATATTGCATTAAAATATCATTTATGTCTATTACTGTGGAGTTGTTTTGGTGCTCTTTTAGATTTTGCACCTGAAGCCCTGTAGAGGGGAATCTTTGGGAGAGATTCCTAGGGATTCCTCCCTAGTACAACAGGGAAGTGGAGTGGGGGCGGGTGTATCTGAATAGAGAGCACAGGGCCTCTTATGATTGGCAGGAGCAGCCTGCAGGCTGACAGGCATCCCCCAAATCCCAGAAACAACGATAGGTGGTTTGTCTGGGCTGCTTGGTGATGGATCACAACACAGACTAGACAGTTAGATTCAGCGGGGACAGAGCTCCCTCTGGTGGGCCTGGGTGGCAATGACAGCTCAGAGCAGATGGTGCTGGTGGGTCTGGGGTGTGCAGGGGCAAGGCTAACCGGGAAGCGGGCAGAGAAAGAGAAGCTCTGGAGCAGACCAGAGTGGTCAGAGAAGAAGGCTAGGCCCGTGTTAAAGGAGTGCATTTTGAAAAGGGAGTGATCCATGGTGTCAAATGTCGCGGGGGACACATTTAATGCTGGCCAGGTTATTTGTACAGGTGCTACAAAGGGTGTAAATCAACACACATAAACCTCTTAAGGCATACAATATTTTCCAAACTAAGATGAAAAAATTACCTTCTATGTGGAAATGTTCCAAAGGAGTTAATGCTTGAATTTTTATTTTTATATTTTTAAAAGATTTTATTTATTTAGGGACGCCTGGGTGGCTCAGTGGTTGAGCACTGGCTCCCTCTAGGGAGTGTGATGTGGGACTCAATCCCCGGACCCTGGATCACGCCCTGAGCCACCCAGGCGTCCCAAGGCTTGGATTTTTAAAAGCCTCTATTACTGTTCTTCTATCCTGAGTGTAGAACCAAGGCCAAGAAACGCCTTTCATGAAATTTCACCTGCTGTGCCTATAAGTCAATTGAAATCTTATCTCAGGGATATTCCTGACCTTTTTAAGTTTCTAACTATTAAGAAGTGACCTTCCTTACCACTGTGAGGCTGAGACCTTAAAAAATAATAAACAAAATGTCAGAAAGTTTAGGGGGTGTAAAAGGTAAAAAGAAAAGAAAAAGAAGGGATTGCTGAAGGTACATTTGTGATGACAGTTGCCCCTCAAAAAGATACTTGTCTTTTTGAAGAGGAGGAGGAAGAAGAAGAAGAAGAAGAAGAAGAAGAAGAAGAAGAAGCAGCAGCTAGTGTCAACCCTGAGTTGCAAGGCAGGTTTTTCTGTCACTGGGCATCTGATCATGGGGTCTTTGGCATTGGGCCACAAGGGCTGACCAGGGACAGGATGGATTTTTGAGTGACTTGAAGTGAACCAACTCTGGTTCCTATAACCCTGACTGAATTCCAGCTTCATGCCGACAACAAATATCAGGACTGAGTTTGCCAGCTCTACTATCTAGAAGGTGAGCTGGAAGTCGGACACCAGTCTCATGGTGACAGCCAGAGGAGGGAATGATTTCTTTGCAGCAGGAGCTATGTCTCAGTCATGCTTCTCATCAGATGTGAACACATCCAGCCTGATGGGTTTATGATAGTCACAGGCCTAAGCAGACATCAAACCCACATTGTCTGCTCTGCTGGATGGCAGAAGCACCAAAACCAGGACTGCAGGCAGGGTCTAGCACTATAATTTTGCTTTTAAGTGAATGTTACACAATAATTTCATTTTAAACTGTTTAACGGCATCACTACCTTTAGAATTTAATGTTTCTTTTTTTAAAAAAAGATTTTATTTATTTATTTGAGAGAGTGAATGCGCCAGAGAGAGCATGAGCAGGGAAGAGAGACAGAGGGGGAGAGAGAAGCAGACTCTCTGCTGAGGAGGGAGCCCAACTCAGGGCTCCATCCGAGGACCCTGGGATCATGACCTGAGCTAAAGGCAGATGCTTAGCTGATTGAACCACCCAGGCACCACTTTAATGGTTCTTTTTAATGATACTTGTCTGGGATCTAAGTATTGCTGAGGATCCCGTGATACCAGCATGTTGGTTTCCTCCAGGAAACTGAGGCAGCCCAGCACAATATAAAAATGGAGGGAGACATAAGGATAGCTGAACCCCAAACATGCTCCCCAGCCTACACTCTGGGAATTTGGCAGAAGGTGGAAGCCTTACGGGGTCTAGGTACGTGAGCACAACCTCTGCCCAAATCACTGACTGACCGGCAACTAAGCTCTGCAGACACCAGGAGATCTCAAAGTTAGACTAGAATAAATGAGAACAGAAGAACCAGAGTAGAGATACCAATGACCACACACATCTGGGAGTCCAGTTTATGTCTTATGTTAAGTTGCTAAGCAACAGCAGCATCAGCAACAACCCTCAGCATCAAATGCTCCAAGATGCACAAAGAAATAGGAAAGTGTGACCCATACTCAGGAGAAAAGAGTAGGCAACAGAAACCAATTCTGCGTGGGCCCAGATGTGGCATTTAGCAGACACTTCAAAGCAGCTATTATGAATATTTGCAAAGAATTCAAGGGATTGCACTGATGAGAGTGAGTCAAAAAATAGAAAATCTCAGCAGGGAAACAGAAACTACTTAAAAAAAAAAAAGAACCAGATGAAAATTCTATGGTTAAAAAGTAAAATAACTGGAATGAAAATTTCATTAGAAGCATTCAACAGCCAATTTGAGACGGCAGAAGCAAGAATCTGTCAATTCAAAGACAAGGGGATTAAAATTATCCAATCCAAAGAATAGAGAGGAAAAAGATTGAAGAAAAATGTACAGAGCCTCAGAGACTGAGGAACAATGACAAGCGTACTAACATATGTGTAACAAGGAACCCAGGAGGAGAAGAGATCATTTAACTCTCATTATTATATTCCAATAAGTTGTTAGCTCTTGCTGTTTAACAAAAACAATAACAAAAATATTCCCGCATATTTTGGGGGCACCTGACTAGCTCAGTCGGTGGAGCATGTGACTCTTGATCTCCAGGTCATGAGTTAGATCCCATGTTGAGTGTAGAGATTATTTAAAAATAAAATCTTAAAAAAAATCCTGTATATCTTGTTAAGAGAAGTTCAATGGTTTTTGTCCTTGTAAAATCAAAGACAAATTTAAAACTTTTTTTCTATGTAGCTGTATTACACATATGGCAATGTCTTTAAGTAGTGACAAATTAGTTTTATTTTTTTTGATAAAAAATGTCTATTTACAAAAAAATGTCTATTTACTTATTCATTTTTTTTTTTTTAAAGATTTTATTTCTTTATTCATGAGAAAGAGAGAGAGAGAGAGAGAGGCAGAGACACAGGCAGTCAGGCAGTGAGAAAAGCAGGCCCCATGCAGAGAGCCTGATGTGGGACTTGATCCTGGGTCTCCAGGATCATGCCCTGGGCCAAAGGCAGGTGCTAAACCACTCAGGCACTCAGGGATCCCTACTTATTTATTTTTAAAATTCCAGTATAATTGGGATGCCTGGGTGGCTCAGTCCGTTAAACCTCTGACTTCAGCTCAGGTCATGATTTGGGGGTCCTGGGATCGAGCGCCAAGTTGGGCTCCATGCTCAGCTGGGAGTCTGCTTCTTCCTTTCCATCTGCCTTCCCCCTGTCCATGCTCTCTCTCTCTCTCTCTCAAATAAATAAATTAAAATTAAAAAAAATTTTTCAGTATAATTGACTTAAAAGGTTATACTGGTTTCAGGTGTACAATATAGTGATTCAACAGTTCTATACATTACTCAGTGCTGATCAGGATACATGTACTCTTAATCCCCTTCACTTATTTAACCCATCCCCCAATCCACCTACCCTTTGGTAACCACCAGTTTGTTCTCTATATTTCAGATGCTGAGGTTTTTTGGTGGTTTGTCTCTTTTTCCCTTTGTTCATTTGTTTGTTTCTTAAATTCAACATATGAGAGTGTTTGTCTTTCTCTGACATATCTCACTTAGAATTATACTCTCTACATGCATTCATATTGCAAATGGCAAAATCCCATTCGTTTTTTATAGCTGAGTAATATTCCAGTGTGTGTGTGTGTGTGTGTGTGTGTGTGTGTATCATAGTACTAAATTACTTTTAAAGGATCTGAGGTAGTTTTCTCTTCAAGTCAATTATATTGTTGTTTAAATCAATTTCTTATTAAGTTTTTTAAACTAAAACAAAAATAAAGACAAAGAAGAACATTTCACAATGATAACGAGAAGACATAAAACTTATAATTGTATAGGTATCTAATAACAGAGCCCCCAAATTCATAAAGCAAAACTGACAGAACTGAATAGACAATTTAACCACTAAAGTTTGAGATTTTGATACTCTGTTATAAATTATCAAAACAACTAAACAGAAAATAAATAAGAATATAGAAGACTTGAACAACACTATCAGCCAATTTGATCTAACAAATATATACACACAACACTCCACCAGCAACAGAAGAGCATCTGTTCTTTTCAAGCATGAATGAAACATTTTCTGAGATAAACTGCATGCTAGGCCATAAATCAAGTCTGAGTAAATTTAAAAGGGTTAAAATCATACAAAGTATTTTCTCTAACAACAGAATTAAATTAGTAATCTACAAGAGGAAGAAATCTGGGAATTTCCAAATATTTGGAAATTAAACAATGCACTTCTAACTAACGGTGGGTCAAAGAAGATATCACAAGGGAAATGAGAAAATATCTGGAATTGGGTGAAAAGACAAATACAAATATCAAAATTGATAAGATACAGAAAGTGGTGTACTGGAGCCAGCTGGCAGCTCCAGTTGTGCATGTCCCTCCCCAATTGCGTGTTCAGTGGCCTCACACTGATAGCCTGAAATCAATCATGGTGGGAGTATTTTTTTTAAGATTATATTTATTTATTTGAGAGAGACAGAGCATAAGCAAAGGGAGGGGCAGAGGGAGAGGAAAAAGCAGACTCCCAGCAAAGCAGGGAGCCTCACTTGGGGCTTGATCCCAGGACCCTGAAAGCAAGATCTGAGTTAAAGGCAGAGCTTAACCAACTGAGCCTCCCAGGTGCCCCCTCTGGTGAATGCAACAGAAATTGGCAAATGTTGTAAAACAAGGCTCCCCCACCCATCCCCCACCTGGACCTAGTCATTAAACATTTACTAGAATACCCACTAAATGCAGCAGCTAAGGCAATGCTTAAAGGGGAATGTATAGCTTTAAATATGTATGTTAAAAAAAAAAAAAAAAAGACAGAAGCACCTGGGAGGCTCAGTTGGTTAACTGCCTTTGGCTCTGGTCATGATTCCAGGATTCTGGGATTGAGCCCCATGTTGGGCTCCGTGCTCAGTGGGGAATCTGCTTTTCTCTCTGTCTCTCCCTTGGCTTGTGCTCTCTCTCTCTCTCTCTCACTCACTCTCTCTCTCAAATAAATAAATTTTTTAAAATAAAATAAATAATAAATAAATAAATAAGACAGCTCTAAGAGTAATAATGTAAGTTTCCATCTCAAGAAGCTGGAAAAAGAAGAGCACATCAAACCCAAACTAAGTAGAAGAAAATAAATAATAAAAATCAGAGTGGAATCAATGAAATAGAACATAGAAAAACAATAGAGAAAAATCAATGAGACAAAAATTGGTTCTTTGAGAACATCAACAAATAGCAAGACTGACCAAGAAAAAAAGAAAGAAGACACAGATTCCCCAAATCAGTAATGTCAGAGAAGTTACTACAGACCCTAAATAATAAAAGCATTATAGAGGTCATTATGAAAAGTTGTATGTAAACAAATTAGGCAACGTAGATGAAATGAACAAATTCCTATTAACACACCAATTACCGTAACTGTCTCTATTAAGAAAATCTGAATTGACCAATAGCCTGAAAAAAAAAATTGAATAATTTTAAAACCTTCCCACACAGAAAAGTCGAGGCCTAACATTGCTTCGCTGAAGAATCTATCAAACTTTTAGGGAAAAAATAATACCAATTCTATACACACCCTTTCAGTAAACAGGAGAAAAGAACACTTCCTAACCTTTTATAAGGTTCATATTACCCTGATATCAAAGCCAGACAAAGACATGACAAGAAAATAAAATAATAAACCAATATGACTCATGAACTCACTTTTTTGTCTTTATTGATTTATTTTTAGTAATCTCTACACACAATATGGGACTTGAACTCATGACCCGAGATCAAGAGTTTCATGTTCTGACTGAGCCAGCCAGGTGTACCTGGACACAAAAATTTTTAACAAAAAAATTTTTTTTTGAAGATTTTATTTATTTATTCATGAGAGACCCAGAGACAGGCAGAGACATAGGCAGAGGGAAACTGTCTGGGACTCAGTGGGACTCAGTCCCAGGACTCCAGGATCACACCCTGAGCCAAAGGCAGCCGCTTAACCACTGAGTCACCCAGGTGTCCCAACAGAATATTGTCCAACTGTACCCAACAACACATAAACAGGATTATACACTATGACTAAATGGAGTTTATTCTAGGAATGCCACGTTGCTTGAACTCTAAAAATAATACATCACATTAATAGAACAAAGGAAAAATGCATGATTTTCTCAACTGATGCAGAAAAAGAATTTGAAAAATTCAATTCTCATTATGATTTTTAAAAGCTTCAAGACTCTCAACAAAGCAGGAATAGAGGGGATTTCCTCAATCTGATAAAAGACATCTGCCAAAAACATACAGCTAACATCATACCTAATGATGAAAGACTGACTGCGTTTCCCCTATGACCAAAAACAAGAAAAGAACACCTGCTCTTACCACTATTATTCAACATTTTTTGTGGATGCCAGCCAGTACAAAAAGGAAAGAAAAATATTAAAGGTATACGGATTACTTTTAAAGAAATGGATCCTTGGAAGAAATTAAACTGTCTTTATTCATAAATTGCATGGCCTTATACAAAGAATATCCTAAGGAACTGATGAAAAGAAGAAAAAATCTATTAGAACTAATAAGTGAATTTAGCAAGGCCATAGATCCTAGATCAAAATATAAAAATCAGTTATAGTTCCATAAATTAGCAATAAACAAAAACGAGATTTTTCTCTCTCTCTTCCTCTGCCCCTCCTCTCCTCCCCTCTGTCTCTCTCCCTCTCTAATAATAATAATAATAATAATAATAAAATTCTAATTAAAAAACTGGCAAAAGATGGGGAATCCCTGGGTGGCTCAGCGGTTTAGCACCTGCCTTCGGCCCAGGGCGTGACCCTGGAGTCCCGGGATTGAGTCCCACGTCGGGCTCCCTGCATGGAGCTTGCTTCTCCCTCTGCCCGTGTCTCTGCCTCTCTCTCTCTCTCTCACTGTGCGTCTCTCAGAAATAAGTAAATAAAATCTTTAAAAAAAATTGGCAAAAGAACAGACATTTCACAGAAGATGATATATGGATGGTTAAATCAGCATGTGAAAAGATAGTCAACGTCATTAGCCATTAGGGAAATGCAAATTAAAACCATGATGAGATGTCACACCTATTAGAACTAAAATAAAGAAATCTGACAAAACTAAATGTTGGTGATGATGTAGAAAAACTGAATCTCTCATACATTCCTGATGAGAAGATAAAATGGTACAATCACTCCGGAAAATCCTGGGGCCGTTTCTTTTAAAATTAAACCGATGCTTATCACACAACCGAGAAGTCATACTTCTAAGCCTCTATCCCAGAGACTTAAAAACTTAAACAGAAAACCAGTAGAGAAATTATTACAGTAGCTATATTTGTAGTAGTACAAACTGGAAACAATCTGAATGTGTTCCAAGAGGAGAATGGATACACAAACTGAGTTCCCAAACAATGTAATATTATCCTGTAAGAAAAGGAATGAACCATTGACATGTATATAATAACTTGGATAGATCTCCAAAGGTTTCACGCTTTATGACTTTATTTATGTAACATTCCTGAAATGGCAAAATTATAGAGGTGAGCAACAGCTCACTGGCTGGCTGCCAGGAGTTAGGGATGGGGGAAGGGAGTTTCTTTGTGTTGATGGGGTAGTTCTGCATGTTGATTATGGTGGTGATTACATGCATCTGCACTTTTAATAAAGCTGCATAGAACTATACACGACACATACACACAAGGTGAAAAATGAATAAAGTCTACAATCTAGTTAACAATTTGGTCCCAAAGTCAATTTCCTTTTTTTTATATTGTACCATATATGATTGTGTTGATAATGAGTAACGATATGCATTTGTCAAAACTCACAGAACCATATACTTAAATAGGTGATTTTAACTGTGTGTAAATTCTACCTCAGAATGCTAATTTTAAAATATAAAATAATAAATTAAAAAAATAAAATAAAATAAAATAAAATAAAATAATAAATTGTACATTCACCGGAAAAGAGAGGAAGGAAGGGAGGGAGGGAGGGAGGGAGGAAAAGGTGAAGGAAGGAAGGGAAGAAGAAACAGCTACTTGGGAGTAAACAGAAACCACCCAAAGTAAAGGAAACACACACACACACACACACCACATTCATGTCCTCAGAAAGGGAGTATTATTTTTGTATTATTACAAAAAAATGATAATAAAAATAGGATACTCATTAATTAAAACTGTGACAGCAAAAAATAAAATAAAATAAATAAAATAAAAATAAAATAAAATAAAATAAAATAAAATAAAACTGTGACAGCAGATTTGAAAAACACAATAGTTAGAGGCTTAAGTTGAAGAAATCTTCTAGAAAGTAGTACAATAAGACAGAAATAGAAAATGGAAGAAAACACAAAATTGGAGGACCCATCTGGGAGGTCCTGCATCTGAATGGTGGAAGTTCCAGAGAGGGAAATGGAGGAGAAATCGGAGAAACCAAGGGCAGAGAATCCTCAACAACACAGGAGAATTTCCCAGACCTGAAGGAAAATGTGCTTTGAGACCGAAAGAGCCCAATAAATGCTCAGCATGACGCTACTTGCTGCTAAATGCAGAATACTGGGGACAAAGAGAAGATTCTAAAAGCTTCCAAAGATGACTGGCTCCTGAAAGCTCATTGTTAAATTTTAGGAATTTTGCAGCCAGTTGTTAAATGATTGGGAGCATGAAATCAGCCCTACTGGGAATATTTACACCATTATTTACATCATGGAAACTGCTAAGAGGGAAAGCTGGCTTAACAGCATATTGCTAAACAGTTAAGTACATTACAGCATATAATTTATGCAGCTGTTAACAGTAATAATTATGAAGAATGTGGGATCCCTGGGTGGCGCAGCGGTTTGGCGCCTGCCTTTGGCCCAGGGCCTGATCCTGGAGAGCCGGGATCGAATCCCACGTCGGGCTCCCGGTGCATGGAGCCTGCTTCTCCCTCTGCCTATGTCTCTGCCTCTCTCTCTCTCTCTCTCTCTCTCTCTCTGTGACTATCATAAATAAAGAAAGAAAAAATATTAAAAAATAATTATGAAGAATGTATAGAAACACCAAAAATGTTGAGGCATCTGAGTGGCTCAGTCGGTTAAGTGTTCGACTCTCAATTTCAGCTCAGGTCATGATCTCACAGTCCTGGGACTGAACCCCGAATTGTAGGTTTCCAAGCTCAGCGGGGAGTCTACTTAAGACTCTCTCTCTCTCTCTCTCTCTCTCCCTCTGCCCCTCTCCCTCTCTAAAATAAATAAGTAAATAGCAAAAAAAATCCCACAGAAAATGTTGACATAACATTGTTAGGTAAGTAAACAAAAAGTATAAGCATGCTATAAATATAATTACAGTAAAATATATTCATAGGAACAGAGACCAAAGGAAATAAACACAGGAAAAAAGTTCTTTTGTTACAATGATGATAGGAGTGTTTTAAAGTTTACATGATCCCTATTATTGATATAAATTAAGATTAAACATGTTTGCTCAGCTCACCCTCCCCAAGTACCTACATCACAAATCTCACTTTCTTAATGAAAATCCTATAAATGGTGACTCACTGCTTTAAGGCTTTCTAGGATTCTAGACAGGTAATTTTATTTTTTTTTAAGATTTTATTTATTTATTCCTGAGAGACACACAGGGAGAGAGAGAGGTGGGGGTGGGGGGGCAGAGACACAGGCAGAGGGAGAAGCAGGCTCCATGCAGGGAGCCCAATGTGGGACTCAATCCCGGGTCTCCAGGATCAGACCCTGGGCCGAAGGCAGGTACTAAACCGCTGAGCCATCCGGGCTGCCCTAGGCAGGTAATTTTAAATTTTGTTCTGCCTCCCCAGCCCCATCTCCTATCACTTCCCTCCAGACCCTTGCACTCCAGTTCTATCAAACCAACTGAAAAAAAAAAAAAAAAAAAAAAAAAAAAACAACTGCCACCGTGAAAGGCCTTCCTTCCCCCCTGGGGTTATCTTGAGGAACCCCCAGCATCCAGGGAGAATCTGCACACCCCACTCTCATGTGTGTCTCTGTGGTAATGCTTATCATTTCGCTGGAGGTGAGTTATGCGTTTGCTTAGGAGTCTGTTCTCTGCGGAAGAAACTGTCTTCCTGGAGCCCAGCTGTACACCGTAGGTGCTGTAAGCAATTATTCAGGGTTTGGGGAGGCAGGGTAGGAGGCTGTTGTAATGCCACCTCTTCCACAAAGCCCTCCTGATTCCCACACTACCACCATCCTTCTGGGAGAAACCACTCTCCCTCTCTCATATTGGCATGGCACTTGATGTGACCTTGGGTGATGGACTTATTCTCTCCGTAACTTAGCTTCCTCATCTGTAAAGCAGAGGCAATAACCTTACCTATGTCAGCAGATTATCATGACGATTAAACCAGGTTGTGGGGACCGCTGGCTCAGGGGTTGAGCATCTGCCTCGGGCTCAGGTCATGATCCCGGTGTCCTGGGATTGAGTTCCACATCGGGCTCCCCGCAGGGAGCCTGCTTCTCCCTCTGCTTATGTCTCTGCCTCTTTCTCTGTGTCTCACATGAATAAATAAAGAAAATATTTTAAAAATTAAAAAAGAAATAAATAAACCAGGTTGTGTTTTCAACACCCGTGCCATGCTCACAGTAAATACCCAATAAAAAGAAGCCACTGAGATGATGATTTTGACATTTGCCTTGCTCTCTCATATTGCAATATGTAAAAATTCTCACCTCTCCTATTAGATTGAAAACTCCTCTTGAGTGGGGAACATATCCTGTTTATCTCTGTATGGTCCACAGTGCACGGCAGCTGTCTGGCTACAGTAGACGTCTGACGGATCGCTCCTGGTGTTCATAAAGAATCACACACAGAGGCCATACACACATGCAGGTGTGTGCATATGCTTGTAGACACACATGTACTGATATGTCCATCTGTTGGCTAGACTGGCTGGTCTGCAGCAGTTGACCACCTCCGTCTTCTGGAAGTGGGGCATTCCCTAGCATGGCTCCTGCAATCTTCTCTCTCTTAGGGTTCCCACCTGCTTCTCTGGCCACTACTTCTCAGCTTCCTTCACGCCCCCACCCCCACCCTGGTTTGCCCTGAAATGTCTGGTCCCCATGATGCCATCTCAGCCCTGCTCTTCTCGCTCTGGGCACTATTGTAAGACTTCATCAAAACCACAGAAGAGTATAGAAAGGTCACAAGCCTCAGTGTCCTCAGCCTTATCCTCCCTTCTGACCTCCAGACCTCAAAGCCTGCCTCCTTCCTTCACCTTCCTTCCCCAGCACCTGTCACCAGCGCCGAGGGCTTCGTTGCTTTCAACAATAGCGGCCTTATAAGGATCCCATCCTCCACCCTCTTCTCGGTCCTATGGCCACCATCTCGGCTCCAGATCCTTCCACGTTTTACCTGGACCCTGCTGCCAGAATGAGCTTTCCTTGGGTCAATGTCCTGCTGAAATTCTGCCACTGTGAACAGAGGGAGGCACACTGATAGACAACATAATACATCAATGGTTGTTTCTTAACTGTAGAATCTAAGTGGTACGTATATGAGTGTTTGTGGCAATTCCTTCAACATTTTCTGTGCTTCAAATTCTTCATAAGATATGGGGGAAAATATCCTTCAATGGTTTCTTTTGACTTTTTGGATAAAACACAGACTCCATCACAGAGAATAGAAGATCCTCTACGATCTGGCCACTGCCTCCCTCCATAACCTCACCTGATGTCGCTCACATGTCCCCTTCCCCGTAAACCATCCCAAATTACTTGGAGCCACTGGGAAGGGTTGAGGGTATTTCATTCCTCTGTACCCACGGGCTTGCTGTACTAGATTCCCAGAATGTTCTTCCCTGTGTTCTTCCCAAAATCCTGCGTGCCCTTCAAGCTCAACTCAAGTGATGCTTCTTCTAGGAAGCCTTCGCTGACTTATCAGCTCCAAAGCTCCTCATCTGGTTCCAATGCCTCTGTCCTGGCTCTGCAAAAGTCTGTGGCATGAAGGGCCACACCTAGGACTGGATTTACAGCTATGCTGCCTCACTGGAGACCTGGCCCTAGGACTGGGCTCTAGTTACTGCTTCTGAATCACGGAGGATCTCTAATTTCTCCCCTCAGAGGACTCGTCCTCAGGCAGTTCCTCTGCGTGTGCCACAAATACACTTAGCTGGCTGAGCTGGATCCAGAGGCTAGAGGCGGCAGGCCCACCTGGGGAGGCCCACCCAGCCCCCGGGGCCTGCAGGAGGGGCCTGGCGGCCAGGGTAAAGGCCCCCCTCCTGAGGAAGAGATCCGGGCTGGGGTAGGGAAGAAGGCGGGGCCTGAAGCCGTGCAAGTCGGTGTCCCGGGCTGGGGACGGAAGTTGCAGAAGTACCATTAGTTTCAGTTTTGTTTCTCCCTCAGGCACCCAGCCACAGCAGCGTCCTGGCCTCGGGGGGCTCCCCACTCCCCATCCTGGAGCCCAAGGTCAGCTCAGGCCCGGTAAGGAGGGCCGGGAGGGCAGAGGAAGGAGGAGCTGAGCTGGAGGGAATGGGGGGAAGGGAGCGGGAGGAAGAGGAAGGGGGAGGGGAGGGGAGGGGCCCGGAAGGCGGGAGGAGAAGGGAGGGGGGCGGCACAGATCGCCCCACTCTGGAACCAGAGGCCTGATGCTTACCTGGGAGAGACCCTCTGTCCCTCTGTTGGCCTCGCCTCCCGGCCCCCACTCCCCAGAAGTTTGGGGGACACTCCCTCACCGCAGTCTCTTCCTGGGGGATTATTCCACTGTGCTGGCATCTGGGGAGAGTCACGGACCCACACAGCTCCCCCTTCCAGAGGCTTCTAGGAAAGCAGAAGCCCCTTGCAGGAGGCAGGCAGAAAGGCCTCTAGCAGATGAGGCACAGGCTCTGGTGGCCCCGAGGTTTAGCAGCTAGAAGGACAGCAGGACAGCCCCTTCCCCATAGCCTGCCTTCTTTCTGCTTCAGAACCCCTACCAAGGAAGTCCAGTAGAAGGAGGGCCCCCACCAGGTGCTGCTTCCAGGGTCTAGTGTATGTGGGATGCAGGAACTGGGCCCCCGTATCCTGCTCCAGCTTCCCGCTGGACCCTCCCCTGTGTCCTCTCTACCTGCCCCCACCCCAGCACCTGCCCCTAGCAGGACCTCAGGACCACTCACACAGGGCTAGCATCACACTAGCTATAGGCCTGTCACCCTGGGGTGCTAATCATTTCACTCTTAACTCCCTAAGGCTGGACTTCTTGGTCTTATCATTTCTCACAGCCCTAGGCACAAGGCAAGCAGTGTTTGCTTTTGCACTTTTGTTGAATGTATGTACGGAGCGGGGGAGCTCCCTAGCTCAAGAGCAAGTGGCCACAAGCTCTGCAAGATCAGAAGAAGATTCCTGGCCATTCAGGTGAGACCCCAGAACCTGGTGGGGCTTGAGGATGGGGGGAGAGGCAGGCTGGCAGGTACCCTCTGCCCTCTGACCCTGACCCCTCGCTTGCAGCATGGTTTCCCAGGGATCCTCGCCCTCCCTACTGGAAGCCCTGAGCAGCGATTTCCTGGCCTGTAAAATATGTCTGGAGCAGCTTCGGGCACCCAAAACGTTGCCCTGCCTGCACACCTACTGCCAGGACTGCCTGGCCCAGCTGGCCGAGGGCGGCCACCTCCGATGCCCCGAGTGCCGGGAGACGGTGCCTGTGCCACCGGCAGGCGTGGCCGCCTTCAAGACCAACTTCTTTGTCAACGGGCTGCTGGATTTGGTGAGGGCCCGGGCTGGTGGAGACTTGCGCGCGGGGAAGCCAGCCTGTGCGCTGTGTCCCCTGATGGGGGGGGCCGGCACAGGGGGGCCAGCCACGGCCCGGTGCCTGGACTGTGCGGATGACCTGTGCCAGGCCTGTGCTGATGGGCACCGCTGCACCCGGCAGACCCACACCCACCGGGTGGTGGACCTGGTGGGCTACCGGGCAGGCTGGTACGACGAGGAGGCCCGGGAGCGCCAGGCGGCCCAGTGCCCCCAGCACCCCGGGGAGGCTCTGCGCTTCCTGTGCCAGCCCTGCTCTCAGCTGCTGTGCCGCGAGTGCCGCCTGGACCCCCACTTGGACCACCCCTGCCTCCCACTGGCTGAGGCTGTGCGCGCCCGGAGGCCAGGCCTGGAGGAGCTGCTGGCAGGTGTGGACAACAACCTGGCTGAGCTCGAGTCCGCCCGGATGGTGGAAAAGGAAGCCTTGGCCCGTCTGCGGGAGCAAGCTGCTAAGGTGGGGACACAGGTGGAGGAGGTGGCTGAGGGGGTCCTCCGGGCCCTCCTGGCCCAGAAGCAGGAGGTGCTGGGGCAGCTACGGGCCCATGTGGAGGCTGCCGAGGAGGCTGCTCGGGAGAGACTGGGGGAGCTGGAGAGCCGGGAGCAAGTGGCCAGGGCTGCGGCTGCCTTTGCCCGTCGGGTGCTCAGCCTGGGCCGCGAGGCTGAGATACTCTCGCTGGAAGGGGCGATTGCCCAGAGGCTCCGGCAGCTGCAGGGTTGTCCCTGGATGCCTGGGCCAGCCCCCTGCCTGCTGCCCCAGCTGGAGCTCCATCCTGGGCTCCTGGACAAGAACTGCCGCCTGCTACGGCTCTCCTTTGAGGAGCAGCAGCCCCAGAAAGACAGTGGGAAGGATGAAGCTGGAAGCCAGGGAGGGGATGAAACTCAGAGCCGCAGAGAGGATGGAGCCAAGTCAGAGAGACAAGGTGCAATCCAGCCCCAGAGCAGGGATGGAGCTTATGCCCCAAAGGAGAACAGAGCCCAGACACCCCAGGAAGATGGAGCCCAGACCCCAAAGGAGGACAGAGCCAAGACACCCCAGGAAGATGGAGCCCAGACCCCAAAAGAGGGCAGAGCCCAGACACCCCTAGAAGATGAAGGAGCCCAGACCCCAAGGGGTGGCAGATCCAACAAAAAGAGGAAGTTCAAAGGCAGGCTCAAGTCAATTTCCCGGGAGCCCAGCCCAGCACCCGGGCTGAACTTGGAGGGCTCTGGCCTCCTCC
Source organism: Canis lupus dingo (assembly GCF_003254725.2). Lineage (NCBI taxonomy): Eukaryota > Metazoa > Chordata > Mammalia > Carnivora > Canidae > Canis > Canis lupus. Next base: position 8,514,252 of record NC_064248.1, on the reverse strand, counting down.
CCAGGCCCATTTTTTCCTGCAGCTTCCCCACACGGATGCCTGGAGACAAGCGGTCTCCTCGGATCACAGGGCTCTGTCCCTTTGGCCCCCGGGAGATCCTGGTGGCCGACGAGCAGAACAGGGCACTGAAGCGCTTCTCCCTCAGCGGTGACTACAGGGGCGCGGTACCCGTCCCTGAGGGCTGCTCCCCGTGCAGCGTGGCCGCCCTGCAGGGGGCAGTGGCCTTCTCGGCTGGTGCAAGGCTCTACCTCATCAGCCCTGATGGCGAAGTGCAGTGGCGCCGGGCCCTGAGCCTCTCCCAGGCCAGCCACGCTGTGGCTGCGATGCCAAGTGGGGACCGGGTGGCCGTGAGCGTGTCAGGCCACGTGGAGGTGTACAACATGGAAGGCAGCCTGGCCACCCGGTTTATCCCGGGGGGCAAGGCTAACAGGGGCCTGCGGGCACTGGTGTTCCTGACCACCAGCCCCCAGGGCAACTTTGTTGGCTCCGACTGGCAGCAGAATAGTGTGGTGGTCTGTGATGGGCTGGGCCAGGTGATTGGGGAGTACCGGGGGCCAGGCCTGCACGGCTGCCAGCCAGGCTCTGTGTCTGTAGATAAGAAAGGCTACATCTTTCTGACCCTTCGCGAGGTCAACAAGGTGGTGATCCTAGATCCGAAGGGGTCACTGCTGGGCGACTTCCTGACAGCTTATCACGGCCTGGAAAAGCCCAGAGTGACCACCATGGTGGACGGCAGGCATCTGGTCGTGTCTCTCAGTAACGGGACCATCCATGTCTTTCGGGTCCGCTCTCCTGATAGTTAAAGGGCTAGGACTGGGGAGGGTCTGGGGGAGGGGTGGGGGGGCTGTAGGGAGGGACGATGGAGGCAAGGCTGCCATGGGATGTGGTGGCTGAGGGCATTTCCCGGAGGGCAGGGGCTGGCAACCTTTCAATGTGAAGTGCCAAACTGCCAACCCCTCTTCGGTGTGCAGGGATGGGACCAAGGGCGGTGGTATGACCACGGCTCTCAGAAACAGGGGAGGAGGGTGCCGGGGGCTACCTAGGCCTCCTGCTTTTTGTGGGTGACTGTCTGCCTCTGCTGATGCCCTTATAGATTAGGTTTCTGAAATTCGTAACCCTGTGCCAATTTGCGTTCTTCGAAACCATTCCCCAATGCAGTGGCTCAGGGAGGGTTGGTAGAAGGAATCCTCCAAGCCAAGCAGGGCTCAGGGTATGTCAGGTGTGTGCCTTCTGGAAGAGAGTTGAGAACCCAGCTTCCCCTCAGGGGGACGCCAGGTCATAAGAGGCGTAGGATTTTGAAATGGCCGCAGCCAGGAAGTAGAGGCTCCTCTGGTCATGGTGTCCCCCAGTGAAGGACAGAAAATCTGGCCTTCGTTTGGCTGAACTGAAGGGTGACGGGATTTGCCCTCAGGTAGGCTGTTATTGCTGAGGGAAATAACCTAGTTCTAGTCCTGAGGGCTAGGTGTGGGGCCATGGGGCCAAACCAGCTGGAAAACCTGAGAAGTCAGTAGTGGGTCTGGGCCGGGAGGAGGAATGAAATCTACAGGGAAGGATTCCGTTGGAGGTGAGCTGTGACCACTGGTCTCTTGCATGGGCAGTGGCAGAGCCAGAACCGAGGTGGACATGTTGAGCCAGGGGCTGTCTTGAGACGACCAAAGGGAATTTAATGTAGGGATTGTGAACGATGGAATGTTCATGGGAACCAGAGGGATTTTGGACAAGTCCAGAGGGAAAGCGCAGGGCATTAGGAGTGGGGAGAAGAAGCCCCTTTTCTGGAGAGGTCATTGCTCATTCATTGAAGCAATAGGGAAAATCATCAATGTCAAGCAGATAAATTCAATTATATAAGAACTTCAGACATTTGCACAGCAAAGAATACTGAAAGATGAAAGGAAAACCAGTTAAGGGGAGGAAGCTATGTAGAATTGGTCCGAATAAGGACCATGAGCCTCTAGTAGAAGCAGTGACCAAGAGATCTACTTGGTTCAGAAGACCAAACAGGCTGGCCCCCAGGAGGTAACTCACACAGACCAGCGTTAGGAAACAATCAAATAAAGTCAACCCCTTGCATCCATCAGAAATACATTTTAAAAATATGTCGTGGAGAAATAGACTCCTGGCACCAGGGAGTCATGCTTTTTTGGAGAGCAGTTTGGCAATACTTGACAAAGGTAGAAAGAAATGACTGTAAGACTAAGTTATCTCACTTTGGGGAATACATTCTGGGAAAATAATTCAAAAGAAAGAAAGTATTTGCACAGAGATATTTGTGGCCACCTCTATATCACAGTCATCAATTGGAAACTGCTTGGCTGTGGGGGACAGGCGAGAAGATTGTGGTCTATTAAGACGATGAGCTATTGCCTTCACATATGACAACTATGAGAACTATTTTGAAAAATATGATGCTATGTGATGCAATCACAGCAAAAAAAAAAAAAGAGAGAGAAAGGGAGAGAGAGAATTTGGAATGATGATCACATAATGATAGCAACAAGGTAAAAGTATTTCTGAATAGTTATCGAGTGGAAATAGGTTCAACATTTGTAAATAGTGATTTGGGAGACTGGGTTCTGGTCCTTTCGTGCTGTTACTCATATATACACATTCCTACTTCAGTTATTATTGACCATTACATAACATATATGCTTGAATATTTGCATCAAAAAAATAAACCTCTATAAATGATATTCGAGAATAGCTATTGGATTTGCAAATGAATGTGTCAGTTAGCACAAATGAGACTGTCCGGTTGAAGGAGAGGCAGGAGTTGGGGGAGAATCCCAACTGGCCAGGGCCCCACAGGGAAGAAGAGCCTGTCTGGTGAATGACCATGAAACCTGCCCTGGGGACGTATGCAGAGGTCACAGAGTCCTCTGGGGTGATCAGATCATTGTGGGGTGTCCCCAAGGCAGGGGAAGTTCTTGCTGAGCTCACCAACTAATTCAGACCAATTGGAAGCCAAGTGGTGTTTCTACGGAACCAATTGTGTAGGGTGAGTTGTATGGGGATGGGGATGGGGACAATGTTTTCTCTTCTTTGCAGCTCTACTTGCAGAGAGCACAGCAATGGCTCATAGTAGGTGCTCAATGAACATTTGTGAAATGAATTAATGCCTAGAAAAAGGACACTTCAGATGTCTCAGCCCCAGCCAACCAAGTTGTCTAAAATCTTGGCTGGTGGGAAATCTCTGGTAGGGGGCACTGTGGACACAGTCCACCTAAACCTCCCAGGGGGTGGCCCAGCTCTGGGTCACACAAGAGATGAGATTGGGGTGCCTTGCTTGTGTGTGAAGGGGGACCTGGTGGGTCATAGGCTCTGGGGGATCATATACCTTCTAGAGCTGCAGGGACCACATGACTTTCCTGGAAGCTGTAGGAATCCTGGGAAGGTGGGCATTGGAAGAATGATGAAAGTACTAACTTTTCCTCATTAAGGGACAGGGGTAGGAAGGCACAACACACTGACAAAATGTGAGAGGGAAGGGAAATGCAGCATTGAGCATAATTTGGGAGCAAAACTGTAACCATGACCTAGGACCACTCAGCACCACGAGAAAGTTCTTGGTTAAACTACAGATGTTACGAAACCAGGAACATCCTGAAAGATACAACACCTCCCCCATACACTACACACACACACACACACACACACACACACCCTGCGTTGGACTATGACCATTAACTTGATCAATCATCCCATTTTGTGTCTGGGACTTTCGAGGTTGTGGATATACTGGTGAAAGAAGCATGTGGTTTGGGTAGAGAGAGAGGGAGTAGAAAACTTCTCCCATAGTCTTTGTGTCTCATAAAGGGGAGGGAATGAGACAGCAGAGACCTGGGTTGAGTGCCGGCTCCTCTATGAAATAGCTGTGTGATCTGGGCTAGCTTCCTAACTTCTCTGAGCCTCAGTTGGTATAGCAGTAACATGAGGATCACATTAGGCACCACACCCACCTCACAGGGTTGTTTGTGAGTCCTGGGTGAGGAGCACGGGGAAGTGCTTTGTGTACCATACATACGGCTTAAATCTGAGGTATGGGTCAGGAGCAAGCTCAGCCGACCCATACTGACCTAACTTAGACTCTTCTAACATGGAAGCCTGCGTGGGGATGTTATATGAACGTATCGTGAGGTCAAAGCTCAAGAAGGTCCAGGTAGAGTTATGACCTGTTTTTCCTTTGGAGGAGGTGTTTTGTTTTGCTTTGTAGCAGCTATTTGAAAAAGCCATATGTAAGACACAGCAGTAACTATAGGAGCAGAGGGGACCAATGGCTCGCCTGCTAAGAGTGCTGTTCCTAAAATCCAGCAGAGAACCAGACTGCCAACAAAGGACTGATAACCGTAGGCTCTTAGGAAAAGTTCAAGATGGCAGGCGTGGCCCGATCTTTTGATAGTTTAGAGGTAATATAATTTGGGTGGGGCTAGCTCTCCCGCCATCGTAATCTTCTTATTTCTGTATCTATAAAGCCCTGTCATTCTTATACATGCTATAGAGATAGAATTCCAGAGGGGCGGAGGTCTGAGAGGGAAGGCAGAAATCTTCCGAGGACATTGGTGCGGCCAGTGATCTGGGCTGGGCAGGATTCAACAGGTGGGGGCCAAGAGCAGGTGTTGGACCATCTCTCCGTGGCAGGGCAGCTGACGAGCGCAGATACCCTGCAAATGAAGTGGAGATTGAACAGGTCTGCCTCGGGGGTGGGCTGGGGAGGGTAGCGGTTTGGGACTAGCTGGGGCAGAGGGCTGCCGGAGCGCACTCGAGAAGACGATCGAGCCGTAGAAAGATCAAGTTCAGTGGCAGGCTTAGGAAAATAGGTGATTTGACTCAAACTAGCAGAACCAGCCTGCCCACTGGTTCACAAATATAGTTTAATTAAATGAATCAGGATAGGAGCAAAAATAGGTTTTTCTGGGGACCATGGATGCCTTTTACAGGAGTGGAGTAGGTACAGTGGGGTCGGGCAGGACCTCACCTGAAGCCCCAGGTGAGGAACCTTCAGGACCAGGTAGAGAAGGGCCTATATATAGGGAGGTGATTAGGAAGGAGTTTTGGGAACATAACCTGACTTGTCTTGGGAGAAAGTTTGAACTGGTTGGCTTGGCAGCCAAGAGAGAGATGAGGCTGAAAACAGAATCGGGACCTCAGTACCCATGGTGTCAGCCCAGTGAATTTTTCTTAGTTGCTGTGGGCCGAAGGATCTGCGCGGTAAGCTTTCCTTCCTTTGTATACTTCATATCATTCTTCTGTTTCTTAATAAATTGGAAAATCATGAACCTTTTCTTAGATGGATTCATGACTATGGGGAACTGTCAACACCAAAGCTCAGAGAGCAAAGGGCACCAGATGTCATGACCACCCCTGCTGTAGCTCCAAAGATGCCAACACACAGCCCTTGGAGGACACTGTAGGAGCAGAGTGACTGGTACAGACACCGCATGTGCCCTCCCCAGTCCCTCCACTCCCACTTATAGACAGAGGGGGCCCCTGGGCAGAGATGTGAATCTTCCAGGATAAGCCTTGGCGGGAGCCAGCAGGTGACCTGGTTCTGTAAGACTGCATGTGGGCACAGTCATGTGGAGTACAATTGCATGAAGGTGTTGGGGGTTGGGGAAGGCAGGCCAGGGGCCCCAGTCAGGGTGCCTGTGCCCACCACTGGTCTCCGCTTGTTTTCTGGTTTGAAGGAACCAAACAAGGATCTGTGGGCACCTTCCAGCATGCACAGTGGGCCCTGCAGGGCTGGGAGGTATCAGGGTTCTAGGAAGATCTGCCTGCTAACCAACCCTGCCCGCTCTGACTAGTCTCCAGAACCCCTCAAGGAGCTCCTGCAAACACACACATACCACCACCACCACCACCACCACCACCACCACCACCACCACCACCCCACCCCCGCCACTGGCTGTGCTGAGCCAGAGGGGAAGGAGCTCAGGTGTTGTTTCTAACTCACACAACCTCTGGCTTCCTTGTCCAACATAGAATCGCAGTTACTGAGAGCCTGCCTACCTGTGCTTCCTACCCCTCGGCTTCCAGAAACCTCCACCTACAAAGTAGGAATCATTAACATGATTTGACAGAGAGGGACACCAAAGGTGGTGAGGCTTGCTCGTGATGAGTAGATTTAAATTCTGACCCCAGCCAACTCTGAATCCCGAGACTGAGTCGCTCTCCCTCTGTTCATCAGTGACAGCTGAATGGAAAGAGATCAGAGGTTCTTTCCTAAGCTCACAGACCAGGCCCTTGTCCCTATAATAAGTCTGGAATCTAGACACAGGAAGGGAAACTCAGAGATACTTCTGAGCATCCCACTGTCTAGCGCTCACTGGCGGGGGCGGGGTGGGAGGCGGGTGGGGGCTTGGTGAGCAAAATGGAGAAGGAAAGACAGCGGAGGAGAGAATGTTTTGAGTGGCTTGGTGGGGAAGCAGGGGGTGGGGGGTCGGGGCCCACCACTGCTGCGGTGACAGCCTGAATAAGAATTCCACAATTCATCATCGAATGACTCAGCCGGGCTTTGGACCGGCGCCTCTGTGAGCCCTGGGGAGCATGACTCAGCAGCGGAGGGGGCCGGGCGCAGGAGACACAGCCAGCCGTGGTCCATGTGAGCGGTAACTGCGGGCAGAACGGCCTGTTCCCAGCTCCAGACCCCAAGGCGGAGCATTTGCCTCTGTGGTCAGACGCACACGGCCTGGGGTTCCTGGCCATGTGGCCAAACCTCCTCCCTCAGATCTGGGTCTCTCCTCCTCTGTGGTTGAGAAGGCAGCCCCAGAGACAGTGGGGCTGCTCCTTTCCCTCTCAGCCTTGGGGTCTGCAGCAGGGTGCCATGGCCACAGACTCTAGGGACCTCTCTCCCCTTCACTGCGTGGCCAGGGTGAGGCCAGCCTCCTTATAAGGGCCTCACTGTAGGGGCGGGGAGGTGGGCACATGTCATGGGCTGGGCACACCACTGGGCAGATGGTCACAGCATCCCTCCTCTACTGCTGAGGGCAAAGGAATGGGGCTCTCTGGTTGATTTTGTTCAAAGGTCTCAGAAAATGTCTCTTCCCCCTCAGACATAAAGAATTGTCTCCCCTTAACACTAAGGTAGGGACAGTCCATCAACTTACCAGCAGAAAACAGCCCCCGAATCCGGGGGAGGGAGAGACACAGAGGTTGTAGGTCATCATGCAGGGCACACAGATCTGCTTGTCCCCGCCAGCGACCCCAGTCATTTTCTCACCTAGATTATTCACACACAGTCCCCTCCTCCCCAGAACAAGAACTTCTCATTCACATGGAGCATCCCACAATCAGGTGTTCTGTAAATATTTGTTGGCTGAAAGAACAAATGAGTGAATTTGTGCTAAAACCTAGTCAGCAGAGGGAGGAACAGGCTACTCCATGGCCTGGGCAGGCCCTGGGGCAAAAGGGGTTTATCCCTCCTCCTTAGAAAGGAGGCATGAATAAGAGTGAAGTTATCCAAAAACTGTAATCCCACTCTGCTGTCCCTCCCACCCCAGTCCTTCAAACTTCCACTTCTACTATTTTATTTAATTATTTGTCCTGTTTATGTATTGTTTACCTTTTTTTTTTTTTCTTCTCCAGTTGCCACCCTGGGAAGGACAGGGCTTTTGCCTGTTTTTTGCACTGATCTATTCTACACCCATAGAATAATGCCTGGGATATAGTAGATAATGAATGAATGAATGAATGAATGAATGAATGAATGAATGATATCCATTGAACATTTCCTCTGAGCCAGGCCCCTTCCTACCTGCTTTGCACTTTACATGTATTATCTCATTTAGGGCCCTCAACTGCTCTAGAAGGTAACTATTACTATCATCCCTGGTTTAAAGATGAGGAAGGTGAAGTTGGAGATTATGCACCGAGAACAAGATCTCCGGGATCTGGGCAAGGGGCTGGGCAGAGGCCAAGGCCAGCTGTGGTCTGTCTGGGGCCAGCTCTCCATCACTCCCCCAGGAGGCGCTGTTCACGAGGCCTTCCAGGGAAGCCACATCCTGCTCATCCAACCCTTCTGGTCGATGTTGTTCTTTATCACTCTTCCTACCGACTTCCCACATCAACCTATTCCACCCCCAAAAGATATTTCTGCCCTGAAATGCAGCTCTCCAGCTTCCAGACTTTTCCTGGTAGAACCACAGAGACTTTGAGGGCAGAGAAGGGGACTAGGGAGCCTAGGCCCGGCTCTTGTCCCCAGGGCCCTGCACAGCTGGGGCAGGGCTGTTCTGTGGCCCACTCCCTAACACCTCCTTTCCTGCTGTGCCCCAGACTATGTGCGGGACTGAGCCCCAAGCTGAAGGAAGGCAGAACTGCCCCCCTCCCAGATCACTTTTCTATGGGTTTCCTACTTCTGGGAACTCAGCTAGAACACAGGGACGCCCTGCCTATGCCAGGGCGCCAGCACTCCCAGACACCGTCTCCTCATCCGGGCGGCTCTGCAGAGTGCCAGGCAGGGGGAACTGAGTCCGTCATCCCCTGCTTTACCCCCCAGTCCCCTTCTCTGCCTCCAAGGCTCTGTGGTTCTCCCGCCAGGAAGACTCTGGAAGCTGAGGAGATGCTGTGCTTCAAGGAAGAGATATCTTTTGGGGGTAGGACTGAGTCATGTGGGAAGTTGGTAGGAAGAGTGATAAAGAAAACCATCAACCAAAAGGAATGGAGGAACTGGGGTGGGCTTCCCTGGAAGGCCTCCTGGGCAGTACCTCCCCGGGGGAGGGATGGAGAGCTGGCTGCATGCAGGCCACAGCTGGTGCTGGCCTCCGCCCAGCCCCTTGCTCCCAAGTGATCTCTGGAGAAAAGAATGGAGGCCCAGGAACTTCAGGAATGGAGAGAAGCCTGCAGAGCCCTGAGGGCACACACATCCCTGCTCAGGGAGACATAGCACCTCTGTCTCTATCTAAGGGCTCAGGGAGGCAGCCAGAGAGGAAAGGAAGGAGGCTGGGATGTCTAAGCAACATCTGGAAGTGGGTCGTCAGAGGAGGCGGAAGCCGGATAGGAGGTTGTCAGGGAGAATCTGAGTCCACATGTTGGAGAAGCTGTACCACACCTCCCATATGGGTTTCTGCATGTGGCTGGACCCAAGCATCCTCGCTGGTGTTTGTATGAGAGAGGGGGTGTATCTCTGTGGTCTTGTAAACATGTGGGGGGAGGCATGTTGGTAGGGTGTTCCCGGGCAGGGCGCCATGCGCCTCATCAAAGAATGAAGACTGGAATTTCCCTGAAGCTCATTTCCTATCATTTAATCCTCAGTCGAGGACCACAGCTGCCAAGTCTGCCCACCACTCCAGGACAAGTGCTGGGGAGCAGGGCAAGGAGCAGAGCCCCCCAGGAGTGCCTCCGTGCCCTGCCCACCTCTCTATCCAGCAGCCCCCTCTCCTACCACAGAAGGTTATATGCCTTCCCTCTGGGGTTCCTCTTCCTTTCCTCCAGGAAAGGGATTCAGGATGAGGAGAGCCACATTTTTTTTCCAGCTCCATCATTCATTAATGAGTGACCCCTGCATAGGTTTCCTTCCTTTCTTTCTTTCTTTCTTTCTTTCTTTCTTTCTTTCTTTCTTTCTTTCTTTCTTTCTTTCTTTCTTATCCCATTCATTCATTTGAGAGAGTGTGTGTGAAAGCGAGCAAACATGGGGGTGGGTAAGGAGGGACAGAGGGGAAGGGAGAAGCAGACTCCCCATTGAGCAGGGAGCCCAGCTACAACTTGACTTAGGGCTCAATCCCAGGACTGGGAGATCATGACCTGAGCCGAAGGCAGATGCTTAATCAGCTGAGCCATCAGCATCCCCCCACCCCGCATAGGTTTCTTAACCTCTCTGGACCCTGTTTCCTTGTCTGTATAATGGAGGGAGTGAGATATCCTGTGGGGCCCCCAAATGAAGAAATCAAAACCACAATGAGATACCACCTCACACCAGTGAGAATGGTGAAAATTAACAAGACAGGAAACAACAAATGTTGGAGAGGATGTGGAGAAAGGGAACCTTCCTCTTGCACTGTTGGTGGGAATATGAACTGGTGCAGCCACTCTGGAAAACTGTGTGGAGGTTCCTCAAAGAGTTAAAAATAGACCTGCCCTACGACACAGCAATTGCCCTGCTGGGGATTTACCCCAAAGATACAGGTGCAGTGAAACGGCAGGACACATGCACCCCAATGTTTCTAGCAGCAATGTCCACAATAGCCAAAGTGTGGAAGGAGCCTCGGTGCCCATCGAAAGATGAATGGATAAAGAAGATGTGGTCTATATATACAAGGGAATATTACTCAGCCACTAGAAATGACAAACACCTACCATTTGCTTCGACGTGGATGGAACCGGAGGGTATTATGCTGAGTGAAGTAAGTCAGTTGGAGAAGGACAAACATATGGTCTCATTCATTTGGGGAATATAAAAAATAGCGAAAGGGAATAAAGGGGAAAGGAGAGAAAATGAGTGGGAAATATCAGTGATGGAGACAGAACATGAGAGACTCCTAACTCTGGGAAACAAACAAGGGGTGGTGGAAGGGGAGGTTGGTGGGGGGTTGGGGTGACTGGGTGACAGGCACTGAGGGGGGCACTTGACGGGATGAGCACTGGGTGTTATGTTGGCAAATTGAACTCCAATAAAAAAATATACAAAAGAAAGAAAAGAAGAAAGAAAGAAAGAAAGAAAGAAAGAAAGAAAGAAAGAAAGAAAGAAAGAAAGAAAGGAAGGAAGAAAGAGGGGGAACCCTGGGTGGCGCAGCGGTTTAACGCCTGCCTTTGGCCCAGGGCGCGATCCTGGAGACCCGGGATCGAATCCCACGTCGGGCTCCCAGTGCATGGAGCCTGCTTCTCCCTCTGCCTGTGTCTCTGCCTCTCTCTCTCTCTGTGTGACTATCATAAATAAATAAAAATTAAAAAAAAAACATTATTAGAAAGAAAGAAAGAAGAATGTAGATGCACCAGCCAGTGCCTGGCACACAGGTGATGTCCAGTCAGAAGTCATCATTGCAAAAAAAAAAAAAAAGAAGTCATCATTGCTTCCTCCTCTCACCCCTTGGGACCATGTGCCTTTTCCCCACACCTTCTGGGGACAGAGACCCGGGCTGAGCTGTTTACCTCCCACTCCATGCACAAATCAGTCAGTCCACCATACAGAAGGCATTTCCTGGGCCCTGCCTCTAAGGGACTGATGCAAATAGCAAGTGCAAACATGTCAAGGGAAGATATGGCCAGTTGTGGAAAGCGGCAGGTCACCCAAATGAAGTGACTTTACTGTGCACTTTCATCACAGCCCCACCTAGCTCCCTACTAACGTTTTGCACACCATGGACAAACCTATCTCAGGGTCAACTGACAGCAACTGGACCCACAAAGACTAGGGCTGGCAACCAAATGCCAACTTATTAATTTGTTGACAGAGCCACGATCCCCAGGCACCTGGACACACCTCTTCGGGTGGCTTCAGAATCGAATGGCTGAGTATGGGATTGGAACGAGGCCAGGGCATTGGATGGTTTCAATGGTTGGATGATATAGGCCGAGGCATCCATACCACCTCAGGACAACCCAGTCCCACGACCTGACCCCTGAGGTTTTCAGGACAGGGCACTCACTGTCTGGCACAGCCTAAAACCCAGACCCCAGGTGGGTCTCCTGGAAGCTCCATTCATAATGAGGCGGGGGACTCTCCCCTCTCTGTTGGCATCTTTCCCCAGGCAGAAGACAACATGGTTAGGTCCCTAAAATGCATTTGCAATCTTATCTGTCCTTCTGAGATTTCACCCAGGTCTCCTTAATTGAATTTGGGATATTTACAGACAGACAGTCTCCTAGGTAATTTCTACAGAGGGCTAATATCCTCTCCTAAACCGTGTTTCTTCCTAATTGAATTTTCAGAAGGCAATGTTAACTTCAAGGTACTTGGCTGTCAGGCCTGAGGTCCTGCCCACGTGGGGTGGTATGAAGGCACAGAGGAAAGCGAACACCCAGACAGTTCCTACCTCTAAATGGCACGCAGCCCGGCATAGAAAACAAATCAGCACGTGTGGTACACTTGAACAACCATCCAGTGCTGAGTGGTGTGGCTGACCACGTGGGTCTGATCGCAAGAGTGCTCAAGTTCACAGGAGAGATAGCTTAGGGTGGCCTGGAGGAAGCTAGAAGGGCTTTGGAGAAAAGGTAGGATCCAAGGCCCCTTGGGAGGCTCTGGGATGGGCTGATTTACATAAGAACAGCAGGGGAGATGGGTGGGAAAACCGGAAGTCAGGTGGCAGAGAAGAGGAGACACTTAAGGAAGAACATTCTGTCCCCATCAGGAATGCCTTCCTACTTTCCCTCTTTCACCCATTGTTCCTGCTGATCTTCTCCATACAGGAGTTGGGTTTGTGGAGAAGCCCAGGAAGCTTAGGGAGGCCCTGCGATGAACACAGACCTAGCAGGTGCCCAGCACTCCAGCCCCACTGCCACCCCAGCCACACACACCACACCACACACACACACACACACACACACACACACACACACACACACGTGCCGGCTCAGGCTCAGCCGCAGAGCTAGTGTCCACCAGCAGGAAAGCCCTGTCACAGAGGCAGGGCAGGGAGCCTCTGCCCCAGACCAGCCTTGCGCCTTCCACCTGCTGCACTGACTCTGTGCCTGATTCAGCCTGGAAACCAGCCCAGAGTACCAGACACAACAGCACCTCTTCCCCTTACCTACAGTCCCTTGGGGTTTGCAGAAGTGACAACAGGAAGTTCCCGAGTTGGGGGCTTTCCATCTGGGATCAGTGGCTGCCTCCCACCTCAGCACATTTCCCTGAGTGAGCCACTGCTACAGAGTGCGTGGGATGCCACTTCCTGAAAGGATAAACCCTTGAGGATGTAGGTCCCCCAAGCTTGTCCTAAGGGTGTAGGTCTACTTGATACATCCAGAGCAGAATGGGCCTGTCAGCAGCAGTCAGCTCAGAATAAAAGCACCCCCACACTCAATTTCCTCGACCCCAAAGCTCTCCTGTTGGTCTCTCTATAATTTCACTGTTGTCCCCTCTGAAGGGAACCTTGGAAATAAGACAATTGCCCTTCTGCTTCTCTAGACCACTTGATCCTTTGACAGAGCCAGCCAGGGCAGGGCAGAAGGCTCAGGAGGAGGGTGAGGTCCCACCTGCAGGGTACCCACACCCACCCCCAGCTCCTACCGACCCTGGCATGACCCACACAAGCCGTCTGGGTCTGGGGCCAGCCCTATTGGGTGGTGAGTTGGCAGGCTGGGCTGCACTCTGGGAAAGAGGGAGTGTGCCTGAGGGAGCCAGTTGTCGGTCCAGGCCGTGAATAACGGGGGCCTCATCACCACCTGGAGCTGCAGGGGCAGGAGTACCAGCACCAGGGCTGACTAAGAAGAAAGCAGGTCAGGGCGGGTGCATGACGGGCAGGGAGCAGGGAGGCTCCACCAGGCACCTACACCCAGGGCAAATCCCCTGACCTGCTCTTGGTGCTCTTCCTTCCCGTACTCTTCTCCCCACTCGACTCTGCTTCCACAGACTGACACGTCCTCCCCATCCTCTCCACCATGCCCCTCTGTCTTGTCCCAAAGGTCGGGTCTCCAGAGCCTTTGTTGCCTGCCCCAGGCCACAGACATCCCTTGGCTGGATGCCTGGGCTCATGTGTCACTCAAGAGGCATTTGGCACACTCTTCCTTGGAACTCCTTGTCTTTATAATTGCCTTTTTCTCCAGAACTGGGCCCTCAGTCCTTCCAGGGCCAGAGCCCTGTCTCCAGCCCCAGACCCTTTACATGTTCCACGGGCAGAAAGGGCAATAAAAGCAGCTCTCCGCCAAAGCTTGCAGATGGCAGTTATGATAGTGACCATCTTGCAGATCCAGTTCATGGGCTGGCTCTCACAGGGGCTTTCCTGAGCATTCTGTGTGTCACTCTTCTAAGGCACTCGAGGCCCATCCTGGCTTCTCTGGCTCTGAAGGTTAAGACAGTCCCTCCATGCCCTGGACCAGCTTTTCATCTCCTCTCTGCCTGCTCCACCCATCTCAAAGTCGGGCGCGAAGTCCGAGGTCAACAGAGTAAACAGCCCACAAACGTGATTGGGACCGGGAAAGTTCTGAGTAGATGGGTCAAAGGGCAGGGTGGCATGTCTCCCTCCACAGCCCCTTCCAGAGGCTACGGCTCCCTGTCACCATGCAACGCAGGTCAAGGCCTCGGGGAAGACTGTCAGGTAGATTCTTTCTAGTGTGTTGAGGTCCCCACCTCCCAAAGCCACTGGGGGCCCCAAAGGTCTGAAATTGCACACCACTTGCTGGGGTGGTCTTAGATTTTACTCAGTCTCTGGGTGGAGCCAGTAAAGCCGAAACCAAACCAAACCAGCACCCCCAGGATTCTGATTCAAGATTCAAATCATCAGAGGTGGGCCTGGCTCTCAGAACTTTCAAATGTTCCTGGGTAAGCCTCGGGTAAAGCTGGGACAGAGAGCCACTGGACTGAGGCACAGAATGTCACAATTTCCAAGCAAGTGTGGCCAGGTAGAGTGGGAAATCATTGTGGCTTGAATTGGAACCAGTTCCTTGCTCAGCAACTGCTCTGGGGGGCAGGAAGAAGTCAGGGGTGGGAAGGGGAACCCTGGGGCATAGTGAGGGAGGAACCTGGGCCTATCCTGGGTCAGGGGTTGGGGGTGAGGGCAACAGGTATGCAGGGGTAGCCAAGGCAATGAAAAAAAGAAGGGAGGCTAGTTAAGAGCTGGGGGTGCTGGAGCCAGTTCTTCTCATTAGCTGAGTGATCTTGAGTAAGAGATCCAACTCTCCTGTGAGTCTCCTCTGTCCCTGAAACTCTAAAGAAAAGGCATGCAGACCCCAGCATCCTCGGAATGAATGGAACTGCAGATCAGAAACTACCTGAATAGATCAAAAGGGACAGCCACAAATCCACCTGTCTGAGTTTTCAGACACTCAGCCTCACCAGCATGGGAAGTTGGGATGCATCTCGGGGGCTCTGTGGCCCTCTTGGGTTGTCTCTTTCTGGCTCTTCCAGATAGAAGCTTCTTCTAGGCTCTGAAAGAGGAAGGAACCTCGCCCTCTGGCCCTGCACACAGTGGGGGACCTGGCCTGGCCTCCTGTATCCCAAATGGAGCTCTCACAGGCTCTGACCTCCGCAAATCCTGCTCTAGAACCTAGAGTTATCTTACTTGGTTTCCAGCTGACTGGCCATTTGGGGCTGGGGCTATCCCAGCCTTCACATAGCTGGGCTTCTCTGCCAAGTGCCCCTTCAGTTCTGCCTTTGGCCTCCCTTTGATCCTCCTAACCTTGGCAGGAGATCCTGTCCCCTCCACCCATCCTGCCACAGATGACTGCCTTAGAAGGCCAGAAAGGGTACAGGGGACCATTTCTCCCAGTTGTCCCAAAGCAGGTCCCAGATCTCTAGCTTTCTACGCCAGCATCCATACCTGGAAGACAGTTCATGTTGGGGCTTCCCCAGACTGGAAGTTGTTTACCTGCTCAGGGCAGGAAGGCCCTGTCCCTTTCCTTGCCCCCTTGTTCTCTGGAGTGTGACTCTGTCTCCCATGTATTGTTTTCTTTCCGGTGGAATTTTGCTCTTGAGGACTCAGTGTTCTGTGTTACTACTCCTGCTGCCACCACCGCCAGTCCTCACATCCTGGTTTCCTCCTGTCCAGACAGTGCTGGCCACTGGCCAGGACCTCAATCATTCATGGCGAGGACAGGGGTCGAGAACAGCAAAGGGGTTAGCAGGAAGTGGGAAGTTGACATTCCTCCTTGGTCAGGGTCTTGGGCCTCTACTGTGGGGCCTGCGGTATGTCCACTGTGGGTGGCGTGTCCACTGTGGGTGGGCGAGCCCTCCCTTGCGGTGGGCAGTGTGAACCCAAGGAGCATGGGGTGGATACATGAGGAGGTTTCACACAGATGCCCCCCCTCCGCTCCCCAACAATGTGGGACTTTGAAATCCCCAATCGGTTTCTCCTTACATTGGTGCAAGACCTCCCGGCTCTAAGGAAGTCAAGGGGACCGAATCAACAGGCCAAGGCTAAGGCCACAGGGCAGGGGGTGGAAGGTGGAGGTGATAGGCAAGACTGCCCAACCTGTGCCAACTCCCCTGCCCACAGCACTTCCTGTGGGGTTGCACAAGGTCAGGAGAAGGGGCAGATATGGGTAGGGGTAACTCATGCCTCCTCTTTCCTGCCCTAGACTCTGGCCCATAAGGCGGCTCCAGGGAAGAGCCCAGGTCCGATTCCTGGGGTGTTAAATGCACCCCAGGTCAGTCTCTCTGCCAGCCCCGGAGCCCTTGTCAAGCCCGAACCACTTCACCTTGCCACCTTGGCCCCCCTCACTCCCACAGCCATGGCTCCTTCCCCCAGCACCCCCAACCCCAAGACAGAGCTACAATGTGAATAGGTTACTCATTCTGCCTGCATTGGCCTTTACCCCCAGTCCTGCTACTTCCTGACACACTTGGGAGGGGGGATGCACAGCAAGGCTCCCCAGATAAAGGACCCAGGAGGAGGGCATATTCTAATTCTGGGTCCTGGATGAGGAGGGACAGCAGGCGCTGCCAACCTTGAGCACCTGCTTCAGATCCACGTTCTTAACATGGTGACAGTGCTTTCATCAGACACTCATAGGAAACCTGGTCCTCTCCTGCCAGAGCCAAACATGGGCCTGACCCCTTGGTGGACCCTCCTTGCCCAGTGGTGGGCTTGTCCAGTCACACTTGCTGAGCTGCTGGGGTTCCTTACCTGAGGGCCTGATTAGCTGACCCCCTGTAACACAGGAGTCCCAGTCTCCCCTTGGGAATCAAAGGGCCCAAGAGAGGACACAAGAGAGAAAGAGAAAGAAAAATTAAGAATACACATTTTTTCTGTTTGTTTTTTGAGCCCAATGCAGGGCTCAAACTCATGACCCTGAGATCAAGACCTGAGCTGAGATCAAGAGTCGATAC
The DNA here is from genome assembly GCF_003254725.2 of Canis lupus dingo. Taxonomy (NCBI): domain Eukaryota; kingdom Metazoa; phylum Chordata; class Mammalia; order Carnivora; family Canidae; genus Canis; species Canis lupus. The sequence goes on along the minus strand of NC_064248.1, from coordinate 8,497,343 downwards.
CTTCTGTAGAGAGAGACAGCATCTCTTTCCGAGCCTCGGTGTCCATCTTAGGGAGATGGAGGCCCTAGGAGGAAGAGTGATAACCAGAGCCAGGACTGTCTGGTTGCCCTGATGACCATCAGGGAATCCTGTGTTGGAAGTGAGCACACTGCACTCATCCTCCCTGACCCTGTTGCAAATCCTGGGAAGGTTATGGGAAGGCTTCTGGGCCCTTGTATATCCAAGCATGCCAGAAGCCCTAATGCATTATTGCTCAGGGAGCCAGCTGCTCACCAAGTAGCCCAGGGTGACTCAGATGGAAAGACATGCCGAGAGAGCCTGCTTCCATATGGCAAGGAAGTGAGGGAGAAGGAATGATCAGTGACTCGAGAGGCCCCTGACTCTCCAGTGGCAAATTCCATCTGTGCTACGTCACCCAGGCTGCTCCATCCCCGGCACCTCTGCCACCCACAGATCCCCCACTGACCCAGGGTCACTGTCTCTCTGGGCATTTGTTCAGTAAAATAGTGGTGTCCAGAGCCAGGAACCAGACTAGAATGAGAACATCTATTTCAAGGAGCTAGAAGGCGGGTACAGAAAGAGCAGAGGCCTGCAACAGTAGGGAGCCTCCTAGAGAGAGCAGGAGACAAGAAGCCTCAGGCAGAAGAGAAAAAATTGCTCCCTGGAGATGAAGGCGTGGAGAGAGGAGGATGGACACATTTTCTTCCCTTTCCCAAAGCGGCTCTGTGCCTCCTGGGCCCACCCCATCCATACAGACCTCCCTGCTTCTCTTCCAAGACCACACTGCCTTTCCCTCATAACCCAGCACCAGTCCCTCTGCCTCTAGGGAGCCTTCCCCCCACATTCGAGCCTGCGCCCTGACAGCCTGGCTCACAACCTGGCACACAGATGGTTTTATGCTTTAATCTAATTATCACGAGAATATTAGTCTTCTGCCCCAGGAAGTGTGTACGTTTCTTCGGGGAGGGAAAGGTGTGTGTATATTCCTCTAAATCACACCAACAGGCCACCTGGGTGGCTCCATTTGTTAAGCATCTGCCTTCAGCTCAGGTCATGATCCCAGGGTCCTGGGATGGAGCCCCACATCGGGCTCCCTGCTCATCAGGAAACCTGCTTCGCCCTTTCCCTCTGCTGCTCCCCTCGCTCATGCTCTCTCTCATTCTCGCTCACTCTTTCTTTCTCAAATAAATAAATAGGGACGCCTGGATGGCTCAGTGGCTAAGCTCTGCTTTCAGCCTAGGGCATGATCCTGGAGTTCAGGGATCGAGTCCCACATCGGGCTCCCTGCATGTAGCCTGCTTCTCCCTCTATGTCTCTGCCTCTCTCTCTCTCTCTCTCTCTCTCTCTCTCTCTGTCTCTCATGAATAAATAAATAAAATCTTAAATAAATAAAATCTTTAAAAAAATAAATCACACCAGCAAGCATTCACCATCAATAAATATTGGGCTGTCTTAGAGAAGCCAAGATTCACACAACAGCCACAGTAAAATAAAACAGGATGTGTCTAGAGAAAGTTACAAAGGGAGTTTCAGGAATTTAGAGAACGAGGAACAAGTTCTGGTAAAGATGAAAGAAGTGAATCAGAGTTGGACAATCCACATACGTGAGTAAAGAGAAATGGAAGGGGGCCCTGGGGTATCCCTGGGGTGCCCCACAGGCTTGTGCTGCCTTGTTCTGGCTGACACCAGCAGACTGTGGTCACAGCTACTCCAAAAATTGCACACCCCACCGTTCCCTGATCATCAGACTTCCCCTTGTGGCCCCACTGAGCCCCATTCATTCCCTCTGCCTCTTTTCCCCTACCTGGGGGCGTGGGGGTCTTGGTGCTCATTGAATAGTGACATTAGGAGAGAGCCCCCAAGGGGATACTGCCCCTCATGCTCCCCAGGACATAAACACACATGAGACATGGCAACAGCTCAGCAAATGTGATAAGTTCAGACGTGACTGTGAGACAGGGGAAGTGTGTGCAACGGGTGAAGCATAGGGGGACTCCACAAGAGATAGGGGACGTGGGTGGCAGAGAAGGGGTCAAGAGGGCCAGGACTAGAAGAGTAGATCAAGCTCAGTTTGGTTTTTATGTTACTAAAACAAACTCCCTTCCTACAGGGCACGCTCGAGTGATCAGGACAAGTGTCAAATGTCAGGAATGTCAGTGAGGTCCACACGTGATTCCACAGTCGAGAGAGCAATCTGTTCCTAAGATCTAAACTCTGTAAAATCAGCCAGGGGGAGTCCATCAGGCCTAGGGGTGCAGAAGTGTAAAGATCTGGCCCGGAGTGGACGAGACGGGCTGGCAGCCATTCTCAGGTAACCAGTGCCCCAGGCTCCGGGCATTTGATGCCAACAACCGCCCTTGGGTCAGAGGAAGTGAACAAGAACATCTACGTGTATCAAAATTAACAGCTCGAGCCCTCTGGGTTCCTGTGCTGGCCAGCCAAGAGTGGCTGCCACTTAGTGAGAGCCTAGAACATGCCATGCACTCGCAGACAGGATTTCATTGGATCCCAACAACCTCGAAAGGTGGGCATCATTGTCAACCTCTCTGTAAGTTGTCATCTACAGACCTGTCTACAGACAAGAAAACTAAGGTACCGACGGTTAAGTTTTGCCTCAAGACACATAACCAGCAAAGATGTCAGATCTGTGGCCACATGGGTCTGCCTGCTGCAGTGACTGCTCTTCTCCCCCTTGGAACTAAATGGTTCTCAGGTGCTCCCCTGCTCTGAAATGCTAGGCTACAATTGTAGGGGGGAAAAAGCAGCCTTGGACAAGCAGGGCTGGGGTAGGAAATGAACTGGGGGCTGCCCCTCTGCCTTCTTCAGGCCGCAGGTTGGTAGGAGTTTAAGGAAAGACGGCTAGCAGTGGCCAGAGAAGGGAGAGGGGGTCATGGAGGCAGAGGAGAGAACATCCAGCATGGCACTAGTGTGAGGAGGGACCCTGGACAAGCCAAGGTGGCCTGTGTCCATCGGGGTCCCAGGGTCATGATCTTAAATGACGGGAGCCAAGGAGACAGGGCACTCACTCCAGCTCATTCTTGAGAGAGGGACAGAGCCAGGCAGCCCAAACACAGGCTATTTTTAGTATTGTGTTGTTTGGAGGACAACCAGGCCAGAAATAGTGCTGTGAGTTAGTAGGACCCTGTCCTGCTCCCACCCCCGGCTCTCCCAGTGAAATCACCAGGAATGAGGAGATAGGCTCCAACATTCCAGGGAGCCTGTGTAAGGGATAGGGGGCAGCGCTTTCCTCCCCACAGGGAGACTTGGAGCAGAGCGTTTGACTGTAAAAGGGCTTCTGCAAGAGGAGAAGCCCGAGAGGGGGACTGAGTCAGAGAGCGGAAGGGAGAGAGGGAAAGTGGGAGAGATCTCCCATGGATGAGACCGAGGCTAGGGGTGTACACCCGTTGACCAAGGGTTGGACAGGAAAGTCACTAAGAGGGAGTCCCCGAGAGAGAGAGAAAGGGAAAGTGAAAAAGCCAGTGGGCGGTGGTGTTGGGAGAGCAAAGCACAAGCAAAGGGGAAGAGAGGAGAGCTGGCCAGAGGGCAGCCAGAAGGCAGGAGGTGAAGGGTTTGCTGGGGAAGACCCGCTGCCCTGAGGCCTGAAGCGAACCAGGGCTGCTGGGGCCTGTGGGCGTGGGGTAGGGGCCAGTCATGGAAAGTGTGAGTCTGGTCTAATCATGAACCACCTGCTGGTGGACAGACAGCTGGCAACATCTTTCCCAATTGGCTGGAACTGAAACTTCCCCAGAAAATCCATACTCTTGTAATTCACCCTCTTATCTCTGACCCTCTGGGAATCAGAGATGGAGCAGTTTCAAAAGCAGGGACTTTTCTCTTTCTGTTTGTCCCCTTACAAAGGAGCCACAGCTTGAGCTAGGTGATGCGGCTTGGGCTTCAGGAAAAGGAGGGAAACAGATGGCCCCTTGAGTCAGGATGGATTCTGAGAAGTGGGTTGTGTGGAAGTCCTCCGGGGGGCAGCGGGCGATCGGGCTGCACCGTGATGTGTGGACGATCTCCAGAGGCCAGACAGGGTGGAAGCAAGGCCTTCCTGCCCAGAGGAGTGACGGGGACCGCGGTCAAGTATGGGTTTAGATCATCTAGCGGCCGTAGCTCTTCGGAGAGTCAAAGGAAGAGTCAGAAACTCCAGCATGGGACCCAGTTACATTGGGCCTTGCCTCTGTTTCTAATTCACACCCACCAGGTACCCATGAGTTCCCTCCAGTTTGGGAAAAACTCTTTATCAAGTCAGCCCTTTGTGTTTCCAACGTAAATCATGTTGCTGCTTGGCCCAGCAGGACATAGAGTTGCTCCCTTCCATGCCTGGGAACAGAGTGTCTTTTCTGGAATGGCATCAGGATCATCCATCAGGTCCAGGAGTAGGGATGGTACTGGTCACTGCCCTGGCAGGACCCAGACTCTGCACAGCAGGGGCTTTAACAGCTAAGGTTGGCAGGACGAGGGACAACAGCCCCTGCTATGGCCATTGGAAGAAAGGAAGGATGCTCCGCTGAAGTGGCTGGAGAGGATGGGCAGTGGGGTGCCTCCAGGGACCCCCTTCCAGCCACCTCTCCACCCATTGCTCTTCTAGCTTGGGGCTTCACACTTCTGACCCTGACAACCACATCCCCGTCCCACTCAAGCCCCCAGGTGGAGGGCAGGGCACTGGGAGCATTTCCGAGGGTAGGGGATGGGTTGAGGGCTGCACTTCTGTCTTCTCCCCTTGAGAGAGGTCAGGGGTAACCACCTCCTCATGCTTAACCACTCTCTCAGGGACTCCAAGCCAGACCAGCACAGGAAAAGGACATAAACAAGAAGTTACATGGGAACGGTCCTGTACTGGTGGGTGATCCTAACTTTCCAACCGAGGTTTGTCCTGCTTTCCCTGCCACCCCATCCCCACCTGACTCCCAGGGGCAACGGAGAAAACAAACGGAGGTGGAGGCAGAGTAAAAGTGGGAAAAGCTGTCCAGCTGTGGTTGCCCTTGGCATCTGCTTACTGAAAAAATCCAAAACAAATATCCCGATGCTTCCACCCACTTAAACTTCCTGTGATTCTGCTATCGGCTGTCTCTGTGGATACTCCCAACTGAACCCCACCACCTGCACAAAGCAAGACAGTGTGTGGACCGGCAGGTCAAAGGCATCATCTCCCCACCCAGCCACCCCTCTGCCCCTGACAGCCTGGGCATGTGGCCTGACTCCGCCAAGGCCCCAGTCCCACACACCAGCCTCTGGCCAATTCCCACTCTCTTTAGAATCATTCAGTCACTCCTCCACCTCCAAGCCCCATGTCCTAGAGGCACACCCCACAAACCCGCCACAGATCCACTCTCTCACCCGCTGTTCCAGCCCTAGGGGTGTCTGCGTCTCGAGGGAAGGATAAAAGGTGTAATTCTCTCCCCAGGAGCTGCTCACAGCTACTAGAAATGAAGCACATTCCTTGCCAGGGCTTCACCCCGTTAACCCCTGGTCCCTTTCATCCCCCATCACCCCACCCAGCACACTCAAAACCCCTCCAAACACAGCTGTTGGCACAAAAGAGAGCCCTGGGGGCGCCACGAGAGTCTGGACACGTGGGAGAGTCAGCTGTGTATCATCGACGGGCTGGCGGCACTCAGCAGGGAAGAGGGAAAAAACGGAAAGGAGTCCTCTGTGTGCTCATGTCCTAGACAGTCAAAACCCAGACAATCACATGGCACGCTCCATGCCCTCTGGCTGCTGGGATGAGGCCAGGAGGAGGGAGGGGTGTTTCTTCTAGGCTGGCCGGCTCATACAGACTGGATAAAAATTCACAGCTTCTTTGGTCACTATGTGGCAACCCATTTCTCCCAAAGAAAAGGAAGAGGTGTACACTGTTTCTCCTCAGCTGAGCACTGGGGAAGGTAATCCCCAGCACGGGGTGTTGGGGGCCATCTGGCACTGCCAGGGCTCAAGTTGGGAGATCATCCAAAAAGAGAGGGTAGCAAGTCCAGGGAGGCCCTTGGACCAAGGCAAGCAGGGTTTGCTCAATTGTTCCTGACCCCTCTCACACATGTACACACACAGAGCAGCACGCACACATGTCTCAGCAAGTTTGGCAGAGGGAGGTGCAGAGGGGGCCTGGCCAGGCTTCCAGAGCCAGAAAGTGGGTGGAGCTGAACCATGAGTTCATCTATTTCCTGCTCACTTTTGTATAAAGGGAGGTAGCAGGCTCCCTAGGAACACAGCTGCGGCTGGCTTTGGGGCTGAGAGGACTGTCAAGAGAGCCACACCCCCTCTGGGAAACAGAACTGCCACAGTCAGCAGCAGCAGGACAGACCACCAGTCACAAGGCACCTTTGAGAACTTCAGGTAAGAAAAAAAGAAAACCCTCTGTGGCCCTCCCTCGGGTTAAGGCAAAAGAACACCCCTCCGTGAAATGTCCTCCGTCCATGATCCCCATTTTAACTTCTCTCTCCCTGCTGGAGACCTGCAGCCCTGAGTTCATGGAAGGGGGCCAGGCCCCACAACAATCCCACCACCCAGAAACAAGGGCCTGGGGCCTCCATCCTTGTCCATCAGGACACTCCATCCACCTCTGGAAAGGGGCTTTTCATGCCTGCCAACTTGAATGAGTTCATGGTTGTGAAAGCATTAGAAGGGAATTAACAGCACTGGGGCACCTGGGTGGCTCAGTCAGTTAAGCTTCTACCTTTGGCTCAGGTCCTGATCTCAAGGTCCTGGGATTGAGCGCCCCTCATCGGGTTCCCTGCTCAGTGGGGAGTCTGCTTCTCCCTCTGCCCCTCCCCCTGCTTGTGCTCTCTCTCTCTCTCTCTCTGTCAAATAAATAAATAAAATATTTATTAAAAAAAAGAGAGAGAATTAACAGCATTATGCAAGTCAACGGTCTTGTTATAATTTAGCCTTTTGGGCCCCCTAGGAGAGAAGGGAGAGACACTGCAGGGAACTGCCAGGGGTTTGGGAGAGTTCTGCAGGTAGAACCGCACCTAAGACTCCCTGGGGCTGAGACGGAGGGGAAAGGCTCAGAATCAGCGCTCTTCGATGTTTATTAAGGACTCTTGCCCTCCTGTTCACTTATCACCTGCCCATGGCAAACAGCCATGGCTGAGGGGCCATCTCCCCTCCCCATTCTTCGGTCTTCCAGAACTTTCCCCCACTGGATCCTTTCCTGCTTGCTCTAGGATGCAGATGTCTCCAGTCTTTGCCTGCCTTGCCCTGGGCCTGGCCCTTGTCTTTGGTGAAGCATCAGCCTCCTATTCCTACCAAACTCGGGCAGCGGGACTGGCCACAGACTTCGGAGTGAAGGTGTTTCAGGAGGTGGCACGGGCCTCCAAGGACCGCAACATGGTTTTCTCTCCCTATGGGGTGGCCTCAGTCCTGGCCATGTTGCAGCTGACAACAGCAGGAGAGACTTGTCGGCAGATCCAAGAGGCCATGCAATTCCAGATTGATGGTGAGAAATAAGTCAGAGTGGGGAGGGAGGGCAGGCACTCATCCCATCTTCTCGGGACAGGGGCATAACCAACCAGAAGCAGAGGGAAGGCCAACTGAACTGAGCCAGCTCCTGTGGTGGCATGTCATAGGGACCGCCCACCTTTCCAGCATACCCTGCATGTCATACTGTCGTCAGTCATGAAGTGTACAGGCCTGGGGATGTGATGTAAAGCAGATCTGTCTTTATTGTCCACTTATTAACTGCGGGACCTTAATGCACCTGGACCCGTTTTGTCATCTGCAAAATGGGGACAATAAAATTACCTACCACACACAGGTGCTGTAATGCTTAAATAGAATTATGCATGTGAAGTACTTCTCATTGCTATTATTCTGATAAGAAAAAATTTAGGGCTCATAACTTAAAAGCAGAGAAAAAATATTCTAACCCATCAAAGGGTTAGGACCTGAGATTTTGGAGGAAAAGAGGGAGATGCAGAAAAGATTAAGGTTTGGAAGGAAATCTCTCTCTAGGGACCCCCTCAGGGGAGGGGAACAGATGAGCCCCATCCCATAGGGGCAGGATTGGGCCTCTCATAGGGGAAGTTGGCCCAACTGGGGGCCCTGAGCTCAACATAAGCTAATGTGTCCTTTCTGCCCTGGGCACAGAGAAGGGCATGGCCCCTGCCCTCCGCCAACTATATAAGGAGCTCATGGGGCCGTGGAACAAGGATGAGATCAGCACTGCCGATGCCATCTTCGTCCAGCGGGATCTGAAGCTGGTTCACGGCTTCATGCCCCACTTCTTCAGGCTGTTCCGGACCACAGTCAAACAGGTGGACTTTTCAGAGGTGGAGAGAGCCAGGTTCATCGTCAACGACTGGGTGAAGAGACACACAAAAGGTGAGCAGGCAGGGAGAAGAAGCCAGTCCCAGGGGCCTACTGAGGAAGGATCTGGAAACAAATCCCTGGTATGCCAATCTCTCCCTGTCAGCATGCTCTCCTCTGTAGATAGGTCAGGTGCTTTAAGAATCAGAGCATCTTTGTGTTCATAAGTAGGCCCTCTCGCAAACTATCTCTAAGGGCAGCCCTAGAAAGTGCTGTGAGATGTCATAAGAATGGTACAGCTGTGAGAAACGTACACAGCTCTTCCAGACTGCAGCTTAGGGAGCAAAGGCAGGGAAAACTCAAAGTAAGGGAAGATTTAAGTCTCTGTGTCTGATCCCAGTCAGGATCCCAGGGCCAGAGCATGTGCTGAGTGGGAATCTTCCCGAGACTCCTCCTAGAAAGATTTAACGAGTTGAACACAGCTAGACTGGCTCACTTATACCCCCAGTCTGCCTCCTGACTGGATCCCCTCAAAGACACACATCCAATCTGAGGACTGAAGGGAACCATCTAAAAGGATTAAAAAATATCTAGCCCCTTTACCCCCCAGCTCACCTGGCTTTCTCATAGGCATGATTGGCAACTTACTGGGCAGAGGGGCCGTGGACCAGCTGACGCGTCTGATGCTGGTAAATGCCCTCTACTTCAACGGCCAGTGGAAGACGCCCTTCCCGGAGTCAGGCACCCACCACCGCCTCTTCCACAAATCTGACGGTAGCACTGTCTCTGTGCCCATGATGGCTCAGACCAACAAGTTCAACTACAGTAAGTTCAAGACTTCTTCCAAAAGTCCCACAACTACTGCACCCCATCCCCTCGGGTATTCCCCTCTCAGGGAGGAGAAACCTTTGAATGTAGCCCAGCTTTGCCAGAGCCTCCCCAGGCAGGAGCTACTGGGATGACAGGAGCAGCAGAAAGTAGCTTCATCTCATGCAAGCCAAAGCTGACATCCAGAAAGTCCCTCCAGCCTACATAGGCCAGATGACCTCTGTCTCTGGTCCCCAAGTGTTTCTAGTGTAAATATGGGGGCCTCACAAGTGCAGCTGGGGGGCGGGGGAAGGCTAGTGTGGAAATTGAGATGAAGAGAAAAGAATCAGAATGAATTCCTGGCTGCGTATGAGGGCGGGGAAATAAAGGCAGAGAAGGCCAAGAGGAGACAGAGTAACCAGGAGACACTGAATTGGCAGAAGAGAAGGGAAATAGGGATAAAACCACTGACTAGGGGAGCCTGCAAACCAGGGTACAAAGTTGGCTTCCAGAAAGAGTGGAGGAGACAGAATTAGTTGGAAACTCATTGGTGGGTGCAAACTAAAGAGAGCTGAAGCCATTTTCAGGATGCCAATCTGGTGTCTTCGCAGCCGAGTTTTCTACCCCCAGCGGCCATTACTATGACATCCTGGAATTGCCCTACCATGGGGACACTCTCAGCATGTTCATCGCCGCTCCCTATGAAAAAGAGGTGCCTCTCTCTGCCCTCACCAACATCCTGGATGCCCAGCTCATCAGCCAGTGGAAAGGGAATATGACCAGGCAGCTCCGCCTCCTGGTTCTGCCTAAGTAAGCCACCCCTTGCTCTTGCCACACCTGCCAATGCCCTAATTGCCTCTATCCATCTCCTCCCCTCTCCCAGGCTTCCCTGAAAGGACCACCCCTAGGTTGAGTTTCCCAAATGTGACATTTGCAGAACAGGAACATGTGTGGGAAGCTGATGGGAAACACTCCAGCCTGGGTTTGATTAAGATTCCTCTCATCATCCCTCCTCCTGCTTCCACTGGAGGGCAGCGGGGAGTTTCGCTAGACCATGCCCCAACACTCACCACCCTCAGACTACCTGGCAAGAGCCAGCCAAAGGAAGAGCCAGAGAAATGATGGAGGTGGGGGGATAGATAGCCCTTGGAAAGACCCCCTCCCACCCCCATCTGCTCAAGTCAACATCCAAACAATGAAGACAAAAGGAGCCCGAGCAGTTTCTAGCTGGCTTCCAACAAAGTAGATTTTAAAAATCCTTCTGCAGAAGCACAGAGGGTGGAGAAGGCTGAGGCTGGGGCATTCCAGAATTATAGGGAAGCCTCCCACCACACTTACCCCAAATTTCCCGATGCTGTAATGCCAGGCTTGGGGAAAGAGAATTTAGTTGGTGAGCCTGTACTCTTGCACTCCCCTCCCCCCCAACACCCATCCTTAGATCCCTAGAAAGCGAAACCCGAGGTCATAAGAGCCCAGATGATGGGAAGCAGAGGGAGCCCAAAGCTTCTCTGCTGGAGTCATTTTCAGATTCAGCTCCCAGAAACATGATCTAGAGACCAGGTTCCAGGGGGCAGGGAGATGACAGAGAATGTTCATTTATATTAGACCTTACACAGATTTGAAACAACTAACCCCCCTCCTCCACTTTCACATCAGTCCTCACCCTGTGGGCTACCAGCCAGCTGGGAGGGGGATATGTGGTCAGGGACTGGGGGAGGCGAGGCGGCTGGGCGATGGCCTGAGCTAGAGCCTTTCCTGCTCCTGTTCACAGGTTCTCCCTGGAGACCGAAGTCAACCTGCGGAGGCCGCTGGAGAATTTGGGCATGACCGACATGTTTAGGCCAAACCTGGCGGACTTCTCAAGTCTTTCAAGTAAGAGATTTTTCTTTCACTTTCCTACACTGGTGGACTGTGGGGCCCCTGAGAAACCAAAGGAGTGTGTCTCCGAGAACCCCAGCTGATCTACCCTCGGATCCACTCCTGTTTCAGATCAAGAGGTGCTGTATGTGTCGCGGGCGCTGCAAAAAGTAAAGATTGAAGTGAATGAGAGTGGCACAGTGGCGTCCTCCTCTACTGGTGAGTCTGGCTCAGGTGTTCTCAGTCTCAGTCCAGGACTTCCAGGAGGGGCCCACATCTGGGATGACTCCCGCGGCTCTGCTTTACCGGCCTCTCCCCTCTGTGCCGAGGGCAGCACCCTGACCCCACCAGTGTCTCTTAGCCTAGAAGGTGGGCCCACTAGGCCTGGGAGCCCGGCCCCTCACTCGATGGCTCCTGAGGTCCCCTCAAGGTGAAAAGGCCCCTCCAAAGGAAGCCTGACTCCTCACAGTGGCTAGTCAGCTTAAGAAGCTTACTTACCCTGAGACGCTCTAGAAGGGTTTACATAAATGGCTATTTGTGAAGAGCGGGTAGGTCTGTACAAAATTCCTGGAGGAAGGCAGGCCTCAGAGGACTTCCCTCAACTGTTCAGGTGCTTGGTCAGGAGAACCACCAAGCTTCCTAGCGACCTCCAGAGCTGCCATCGGAAAGCTGATGTCAGTAGATCTCTCATGATCGACCCAGGCACCAGGGCCCGGTCCCTCTGTTCTAGATCATTGTTCCTTCTCTCTTAGCCATTATCGTCTCAGCCCGAATGGCCCCGGAGGAGATCATCATGGACAGACCCTTCCTTTTTGTGGTGCGGCACAACCCCACAGGTGAGCCGGGGCTGCAATGCTCCACTGTCCCCTCCTTGGCCCTGTCTTCTCGCCTCAGGCACCAGTCTAGACACCAGTGTAGACACTACCTCCCCTGACCCCAAGAGAACTCCAGACAGAGAATCCTTAACTCTGCTCCACCTCTTCCATTCAAGGATGATGCTCTGTCACAAACAGAGCACCGTGCCAGGACCCCAGCCCTAGCTTAATCACTACAGCAGCTGTGACTCCCAACAGCCCACTCAAGCTCTCACATCTCAGCTCATCCATAAACATGGGGCTGGGTGAGCCGTGCTATTTCTTCCCACTCTCATCTCTCATGATTCTTCCATCCTCAGGAACAGTCCTTTTCATGGGCCAAGTGATGGAACCCTGACCATGAGAAGAGCAGCCTTCATCTGGGACAACACTGGAGATGTATCCGAGAAGAAGGAGCAACAAAGAGAACATTTTTTATTTTAATTAATTTTTCTGGAGAAAAAGAAGGCATTTGCCTTTTAAAGGAAAAAAAAAAAAGGTAAATCTTCTGAATCTGCCTCCCAGACCTCAGCCTCTCCCAGGAGCAGGGAAGAGGACTTTGCCATAAACCTCCCTGTGGAGCCCCCAGGAGAGACCTCCGGAGCTCAGCTGGGTCTCCACGCCAGACCATAAAACTCATACAACCACTTGTGCAGCTGCTTCTGCCTATTGCTCTGCCCATTCGGGTCTTCAGACTTGGACCCCACTGAGACCCTGGCAGGATGGCACCACAAGGCTTCTGGGAGCTTTTGTGTGCTTGGTAGAAACTATTTGCGTTCCGGTCACGTTGCTGCCACTTTTGCACTGTCTGCCACTGCTGAGGAGGCTGGCGGCAAGCCAAAGAAGGCCAGTGGAAGAGGCACCCTTTCCTTTCGAGGTCTGCACTGCCCCGGCTCAAGAGGTCCTGCAGACTGGCAACGCACCTGCCCCCGCTGGTGCAGAGATGCACCCTGACCTGGTCGTCTCCCTCCCCAGAAACAGTGTGCATATATTATTTTGGAGTGTAGGTGACTTGTTTACTCATAGGAGCAGGTTTCTGCTTCCCACTAACTTTATTTTGTAGGAATGGAGGAAGAAAAGTAAGGTGTGTTCCTGGTTCTTGGCTCTAATCTCCTGATGGGGAAGGTGGGATGCCAAGGGTGTGCTTGAGTATTTATCACATCCTTGTCCTTGTGTGCTTGTTAGAGAGAAAGAGGGCTACCAAGAAAAACGTATTATATGAATTTGCTTGTACTGTTCCTTGGTGGTCTGCATCTTGCATCTCAGGGTCTGGCCACTAGACTGGCTACCCCTCTGGGCCGCCAGCGTAGTGGGGCCCACACTGCCACCTTGTGGCTTCCCGAGCCCCATGGCTCCTGTCTCTTCCTTGCTCTTCCACTGGATGGCTAAGACCCCCACCAAGATTATTTAACTTTAGGGACCAAAAGGATGTGGTGGGTCAGGGAGATTACAGCGAGGACACAGTGGTTTCAAAATTTTCCAATATATTTAGGAACAGGAGAGCAAGGGGCTGCGCGACCTAGCAGGACAGAACTTTCCCCAATTACAGGGTGATTCACAGCCGCATTGGTGACTCACTTGGATGTGTCATTTCCGGCTGCTGTGTGTGAGCAGTGGACACGTGAGAGAGGGGGAGAGAGACTGAGAAAGAGAGGAAAATGAGAGAGACCATGAGTTCCGACTTAACTACCCTAGCTAGATAATCCTTCTGAACGCCAACAAGCTAGGGGGCATGGCATAAAGACCGATTTATTGAAGAATTACACATAGATGTCGAATGAATGAATGTAATCCAAATAGGACCCTAATAATGCCCCCCTCCCCATGCTTTTCAGTGAAAAAAATATTTGTTCGTTTGTTTCTCATAATGCACTGGACAGTAACAGCCACACATAGTACCCATAGGGATACCCAAAATGTGGGGTCCAACATTCTTGAAGTTGTGTTGAATCATATGCTTTTTCACTTTTGATATATAAACAAGTAAAATATTATTTAAAAATAATAAAATAAATAAAAATATCTTCCAGAGAGTCCCTTGTCTTTACTGTCCACATTTCGCACAGTACAAAATCAGAACCCCATCAGCTCATAGACGTCTCCAGTAAAGGGGAATCTTTGTGAAACATGTACCCACAAACCCAAGGCATGAAGACCCGCCACGGGCAAGTTCACAGGGCTGGCCACTGGGCCTCTGCAAGAAGGTCCAGGGGACATGTTGTGTAGGGTGTAGTTCTCCCCTTGGGTCCCCCAAACACCTTCCACCTGCCCTGACGCCTGTTTGTGCACACTGTCCCTGTGGGGTCCATCTCTGCTCCTGCCATTTGTTTCCCAACCAAATACCACCCACCCTGTTCCCCACTTCTCAAAGCCCAAACCAAGTCGGTTTCTTCAACCTCGCGTTCCCCATGGGTCCATTCCACACCATCATTCTCTAGTTGGCATTTACCAAGATTTCTTCTTCCTGGTATATAACAGTGCTCGTATTCATGTGTGCTCTTTGAGTGTGGGTTACCCTCACCATCCCCGTGTACAGATCATGTTCCTTTGAAAACAAGGCTCTTTTGTTATATAGACTCTTAATATCCTCCTTAAAAACGACATCCTGAAAAGTCTTTTATTCTCTTCCTCTAGTCTCCTGAAGGCTCTTGCCAGAGGACATACCTTCCCCAATTATTTTCCATTCTATCTTCAAAAAAGTCACCTTTTAAACTGGAAAGAAAAAAAACCCAAGAACTAGCTGTCAAAATTGTATGCTGTCCAGCTCCAGAATCCTAAAGATAGGATTGATAGATCCAGCCTCCTGGAAAGCTAGGTCATCTCTTTTTTAAAAAAAAAAATTTCTTTATTTATTTTAAGGAATCTCTATGCCTAACATGGGGCTCAAACTCATGAACTCACGATCAAGAGTTGGATGCTCTTCCGACTGACCCAGCCAGGTGTCCCTAAGTCTTGTCTTAATAGGAACTAATTACCATCTGGGAGCTCTTGGTCAAAATGCTGTCTGAGTGTTAATAGGTAGTGAGCTCTCCATCACCGGAAGTGTTCTTGGTGGCGTTGCTTCCACAGTCAGGCTATACTTTTTAAAGTATCTATTTTAGCCCGTATTGATTGATTGATTGATTGATTGATTTTTACTTATTTATTCATAAGAGACACAGAGAGAGAGCCAGAGACAGGCAGAGGGAGAAGCAGGCTCCCTGTGGGGAACCTGGTGCAGGACTCGATCCCAGGTCTCCAGGATCACGAACTGAGCCAAAGGCAGACGCTCAACCACTGAGCCACCCAAGTGTCCCTTTAATTCAAATTTAATTTTAAATATGAGGTGACTTGTTTAAGTGATAACCAAACACATGCTTATAATAAGTTATTCAGTTTGAAAGGTAAAAGTGGTCACTTAATTGGTCCACAGTTTCTTCAGTGTTTAGAACTTCAATAAGCGGGATCAAGCCCCACGTCAGGCTCCCTGCATGGAGCTGCTTCTCCCTCTGCCTGTGTCTCTGCCTCTCTCTCTCTCTCTCTGTGACTATCATAAAAAATAAATAAATAAAATAAAAAAAATATTCTGCACTTTCACACAAATTAGGCCATTATATATATATATATATATATACATACACATATATATAAAATGCATACACACACACACAGTGCTCTGTAGCTTGCTTTTTTTTACCTAATGATGCATCCTACACACCTGCCCCTCGTTCTCTGTACCAGTTGCATCTATAGATGCACTCTAATTCCTTAACCACCACTGATGGATTTTGGTGGTTTCATGGCTTTTTTATTGTTGTTACCAACAATGCTGAGACGGACATTCTTGCATGTTTATCCCAGTGCACGTGGGCTCCTGTATCCATGGGGTAACTTCTAGCAGCAGGGCTAAGGAGCTATCAAGAATCTCTCAATCCTGCAGTCATGTGACTCTAATAATATAGACATTTTCAAAAGGCACAAAACAGTCAAAAGTGATCATTCTGCCTGGTTAGAATCATACCTCTTCCCAAGCTTAAATAAGGCTTCACAACTTTTCTAAATAAGCCCTCTGCTATGAATAAAGATAGATTTTAGGCCTCTAACTAAAAGAACCTTCACATTATAATTTTCTCTAATTGTGTTAAGCTTCCTTGGAGCAAGTTTAAATTATGATGTAAATCCAGAAAGGGTGTTCATTCACCTACTCGCTCCCCAGTCATTCAACATTTGCTAAAGGCAATCTCCCTGACTCTGTCATTCCTGTTTCATTCCCTGGGGACAGCTAGGGACCCTTTGGGGTACCTCCAACATGGTGCACTAAGTTGTTCAAAAGGGATGCAGTTGTTTGGCATCTTCTCCTCATGGATTCCTCTCTTTGGATTCATCAGGCTTTCTCTTCTCCCATGAGGGTCCATATAGTTAGAAGGCCCTTAAAACCCAATAAAATCTGGAAGGAAGGTCTTCCTTTTTCCTTAGAAAGCCAATGGATTAACTATGCTGGAATTAAAATGTAAACTCGGAAGGAAGGAAGGAAGGAAGGAAGGAAGGAAGGAAGGAAGGAAGGAAGGAAGGAAGGAAGGGAGGAAGGAAGGAAATAAATGTGGGAAGGATAGGGGTAGGGAGAAGGATGGAGGAAGTGGGTAAGGATGGGGGTAAGTGGTAGAAGGATAAGGGGAAGGGCAGAGAAGAATAAGGGACCAGAATGCATAGCCCACTGAAGCTACTCTGAGCTTTAGAAAGGTGCTCTCAACTTCAGTGAGTGTGTCCTCTTTCGTTTTCAATTCTCTGGCAAGCTCTGTGGGACCAAGATAGAATTAGAACTCACCACAAAACCAGAGAAAAGGGCCCCTAGAAGCCACTTGGTCTGCTTCTAGCTGACTCAGAGCAGAAATGCCCACACCAGACACGGCCTGATCCAGTTCACAAGATCACTGAGATTTGTAGCCAAAGCTTCAGCTGGTGCTAAAGTATTCCTCTTCCTGTGCAATCATTCCTTCTTCTTGTACAGATCTCCCTTTGGGCTCATAGTGGATAGCTGGAGTCATGAGAGCAACGGCTTAAGAATTCAGGGGTACAGGGACCCAGACAGATCTTCTGTTCTCCTTACACCCTGAAAATATGACCAATTCCAGGCACTGGGCTAGTTGGTGAGAATATATCCATCTGTAACAGATTCGCTTAGAAACTGAAAGAGTCTCAAAAAGCAGAACAGGTTAGCCCAATTCAACAGTGTATAGTTCAAAAGACCATCCATACATGCTGAGAAGTCTCAGAAGAGAAGGGTTCATCAGAAGGCCTCACCCCCGCAGAGAAAGAGTTTGTTCTGGGAAGTGCCCTATTTAACTGTGCCCTCTGCTTTTCTCAGATATTTTGGGGACAGAGATGATGATACAACTTCACAGGACAAAGCCTGCCCTGCCTGGCTTCACCCGGTGCCCCCCCTCCTCACCCTTCCAGATCTCTCCTCCTCCAACTCTTTAGAAATGAAAAACCAACAAGATCTACTTCCAGCCATCATTACTGCACATTTCTTATAAACCTCACACAGTGGAATTATTTATCTGCCCACGCGTGGGCAATGAGTATGACTCATTCTGTAAATCCCTCCATGGTAAAAATATTCCATCAGAATGAAGCTTGTCAAGGAGACACCATCTGTTTTCCAAGCCACTTTTTTTTTTAGGTGGCTCCTCATGTAAGTTTCGTTGTAATAGTAGCAAATACTTATGTAGAGATGAGGAACCAGGCAGAGAGGGGTTGAGAAACTTGTTACTGTTGTTGTTGTTGTTATTATTACTATTATTACCAAACAGCCCAGGTGCCCCTGTGCTCCTTGTTACACTGTGCTTCCCCTCTGTGTGACATTTGTGAACACAGGTGTCCCTGCCCCCACGTGCCAGCCACCAGCCCATCCTTATATCTCTGCCTTCAGCCTGCACGCCTGGCATCCTACCACCACATAGCCTTTTCCTTTATTCCCTAGCCACCAGATGTCGCTTTGATTCCAGTGGAAAGCTTTTCTTGAAGCAAAGCAGCTGTACCCTCAGCCAAAATCTTGCCAAGTTTGAACCCCATACAATTTAACAAGTATTTATTTAAAAGCTTAACTTGATCCCAGATGCTCCGAAGCCCTCTTAAAAGGCACAAGTGATCTTTCTCACTATCAAGTACCTAGGGAGACTAGATGCCAAAAAGCTGAAATGTTATGTGAGTCACTGCAAAAGATGGTGGAGGGGAGCATGGTCAAAATGATCGCCAAGGTCTACACTAGAGTGTCAGGCTCATCAGGAGTGGGTGCTTGCTGGAAACTTCCAGGTTGGATAAGGTGGATTTGGGTCTGTAGGGCAGGAATGGTAGGGCATTTCAGAAAACAGTGTGAACAAAATGACAAAGGAACAATATTGGCAAGTCATGTTCAAGGCACACACCTGAGAAGGAAGTCCCAAGTCACCAGGTTGGCCTTCAGAGCCAGTCAACTCTCCCCCTCTTCCAAACACCCTCTCCTGATCTAGTCAGTCACGTCTGGCCTATGTCTCTTGAGTCAGCCTTGCTTTCTTGTTTATCCTTCATGTCCCAGGATTATAGTCTGCAAGCCTAGGAAAAGGCGGTGACACTGACCACAATGGGAAACCAAGAGAGGGGATGGTTTCAGGGGAAGGTGAAGGAAACAACTCAATGAAGTTTAAGAGGACAATGGAATTTTCAAATGGGGGACCCAGTGTACACTTGTTGAACCAATGTTGGATATCTCCGGCTGTATGTTAGGCACGTGCCAGGCACAGCACAAACAGCAAAAGAAGACAGTTGATCCTCTGGTAGAAATAATAGATGCTGAACATGCTACCACTATTTGCAATATTAGAAAATAGCATATTCTGGATTAGAAGATTTAAATACCTAGATTTGATAATCATGGCTACCAATCATATCCATGATAATCCATGGATTATTAGTCATGGATCCATGACTAATCAACAAGCACTCTACTGAAGGATGCTGTGAAGAAATAAAAGATGAACAAGATACCATCCCTGGAAGGAGCTTCCAATCCAGTGGAAGAAACAAGGCGACTTACACGCACAGCCGGCAGACAAGATGGCATGCTTACGGAGTTTACCAGACAAGGCTTTTGAAAAGAGAAACCGACTCTAGCTAAGGGAAGCACCAAAGGAAACTGAGGAGCTTGGGGAATTGCCAGGAGGGCCAGAGAACCAGAGGGAGGTCTTGGCCTAGATACCACACCCCAAAATCACATCAGTGCCCCCACCCTAACCTTCAGTGGCCACAGGACATTGCCATTGGTACTGCTGCATCGGTACCCTAAATTTTGATCCTCTGGCCCTCTGCCAGAGTCTTACCTCCCCCTCATCACCTCATTCATTCCCAGACCAAAGTCTGGGCAGATGCACGGACTGGCAGACATGCCAATGTCGTGGACACAACGAAGGCTGCAAAAGTGAATGTCAGGAAACTTCACATGCTTCCCTGGGAGGTTGTCCTATCTCCCCTTAGACTCTTTTGTTGTTGTTGTTTGTTTGTTTGTTTGTTTTGTTGTTGTTGTTTTTCCCCCTTAGACTCTTAAGGTGGGATTCCTGAACCCTAGAAGGAGGGGTTAAAGCCTGGGAGGTGAAAGAGAATAGCAAATACCTACCACAGAAAGTATTCTAACTGTCCAGACTATTAGGAACAGCACATGGTAAGGTCTCAATTGTTCAGTTAAAAAACAAAACAAAACAAACATGGCTACTAATGACATAATCGGGGAACTATGGACTACTTAAAAAATGTGCAAAAAGTAGGTGCAGGGGCGTGTGGGTGGCTCAGGTGGTTAAGTGTCTGGCTCTTGATTTTGGCTCTGGTCATGATCTCGGGGTCTTGGGATAGGACCCTTTTTTAAAAATGGATGCAGAGAGCATCACAAGAGGGAGAAACACAGACCGTAAAATCATAGGGATGAAAGGTTTCAGGCCATCCCTCCAACCTTACTGCAGGAACCACTGCTACAACCAGATAAGAAATGGCCCGGGGAAGTTTCAGCATGGTTTGTAGGGTGACAATACAGGTGCCATCTGCACCTATAAAAGTGAATCTCCCCTCCAGACTTATCTTTGACTCTTCCTTCTCATTTACTTAGATGAGCTATCAACGTCAGTTGATTGGCCCATTACAGGCATCTCTCCAACTTGTCCCCCTCCATTTCATCTTTGTGCCTAGATTCCCAAAGATGATCTTCCTGCCTTCCATTTATCCTTTCAAATTGTCCCCCTCATTGCTATAAAATTAACTTTCTTAAAACTGCTCTCACCAAGTTATTCACCAGCTCCCGCAACCGTAATGACTCCCAACTGCCCTGTGCATGAACTCTGAACTCCTCCTCTGCAGACACAAGCCAAGTGGGATCCACTAACTCAGAGATTCGCTACATTCCTCAGTTGCTAACAGTGAAGAGATCTAGTCCACCGACTTCAAACTAGTATGAACCACTTGAAGTCTAGGACTCCACATGAGCAAAACCTGCATTTCTAACAATTCTCTCATGAATCTTCTCTTTTCTGCAGCGAGGCATACCACGTTGAGACAAGGAATTCTAGAAAGTATCAGCTTTCCAAGGAGTGTAGGAGTTCACATCTCTAGAGCTTCCAAATTTCCATGCGCTGTTGCTCAGCTCTCTGCTTTAGGTTTCTGCCTCACGGCTCATTACTTCCTTACCTACAACCTCCTCTCCCGTCCAGTAGCACATCTCTTTTCATCCCTTTTGCCTTCTGCCCCTTCTACAACACCTCCTTTCCTTCTTTTCACTCAGTAATGATTTATCCTTCCTAACTCCAACAGCGGGCTCTATCCATCTTATTCTTGACCTAAAAAAAGAAAAATACCAAGATAGTTCAGCCAACCTCTAAGTCACCGGCAAGCTGAAGGTATAGACAGAGGAGAAAGGAGACTGATGAAGAAAAAGAAAAAGTAGAAGTAAGAAGCTGAGAAAGGGAGAAAGTGAACAGCGATATCATCGAGTGTTGACTATCCAGGATACTTTCTATACATCCTCAAAACAGCCCTGCAAGGCAGATATGGCCATCCTCAGTTTTCTAATAAGGAAACTGAGAGCTAAATGACTCACCTGAGGCCAAGCATCTATTAAGGGTCAGAGGCCACACTGCATCCCAGGCAAATTAGGCCCCCTGTCTTGCAAGGATAGCATATTACTTCAATACTTAAGAAAGAAAAAAATACTATAAAATGGAGACAAGGTGAGGCCTTACCAACAATTGCTTCAAGTGCTACTCAAAAGCAATACCGTCATTTTCAACATGAAAAAATGGAAGATTTTCTCTTATCCCGACGTGCCAACCACTTTACTTGACCGCGAGGAAACACACACGCGCACAGGCGTGCGTGCTCACATGTGCACGAAAAGTCCATGTTGCAATTCACAGCCTCATTTTTACACTTGTGTCCAGGTGACACCTGTCTCTTTTCAGTTTCGACCGGTGCTACCACCGGAACATCTCAAAGAGACTCTTTTCGGCTCATGCGTGCTCCTCCCCACCTTTTCCTCGCATCACTTTCATGTCAGCCCCTCCTTTTCTTTTCTTTCCCATCTCCTTCATTACCTACACATTTCTCTGACTTCAGGCGAGTGCCGCATCTAGCAGGTTCTCGGTGCGTATCTATTTTGGACTCCATACTTAGGTCACGTCAGCCCCCCCCACCCCCCCATCACCACCACGCTTTGTCTAGTCTTCCTCAAGTCAGGGCTCCCTCCCCACATCCAGTTCCCACTCTGAGCCCTTTCCATCGCCCCCGCCCTCCATCAGTCCTCCCTACTGCCTCATAAACTCCAATGGTCGTCCCCTCCACCTCTCATTCCTTTTCCCGCCTTTTTCCCCCCAAGGTTCCGAAGCGCGAGGACCTCATTGTCCTCCTCCCCCATCCTCCAACCTGCCCACCAGACGGCCTTGTTACCATGACGACAGAGCTACTCAAAGCTGAAGTCGAGGACCTGGTTGCCATGGCTTCCGCTTCTCCGCCTCCAGCCCCGCCCGCGCGCCCCGCAGCGCTGGCGCCTGCGCAGTCCGCCCCTCCAAGGGCCTCCGAGCCGGGGCGGGATGGGGCGGGGCTTCAGGCAAGAGGGAGGGAAGGAGGAGAAAGGGTAAGAAAGGGAGTGGAGCTGGCGCGTACGGTGGCCGAAGAGGGTCGCGCCGAGCCGGAGGCTGCAGGATGGTAGGCTGTGCGGAGAGGGAGGGGAGGGGGAACCGAGGGGCGTGGGCTGCACCTGCGGGGGTCCTCGGGGGCCGCCCTCTCTTCCTCCGGTCCTCGGAGGCCCCACGTACCCGGGCGGGGGGGCCAGCCGGCCTCGGAAGGAACAGCAGCTGGAAATGGCTTTAGGGAGAAGGGGCGGGGAGGAGGCGCGTTTGTGGGGCGAGAGGGGGCTGACTAGGGGCGGCGGGACCGTCCCGAGCCTGGCTGGGGGAGCGCGCGGGTGGCGGTCCGAGGGGTCCCGACCACTCACTCCCGCAGGGAGGTCCGCCCGAGGAAGAGGGGCGCCGGGGCCTGCCGGCGGCGGGGGGCGGCGGGTCACAAGACCCTCTGTTCGGGTGCAGCCCAGAGCAGAGGCTGTGTGGGAGGGGAGAGTTTCCGGGTCCGAGGAGTGGACGTCCTGCCTCGGTTTATCGCAGGTGGGAAAGCCAAATGGACGCGAGGTCTTGCTCTCCAGGACCCAGGCTTCGGATCCCCAGACCCCGTGCTCTTGGCTCTCCGTCCCCCACCCCATTCTCTTTCCGGAGCCCAGGCCTTCCGTCTTCCTGCTGGCTTCCCGCTTCCCCGCCCCCCAGTCTCAGACACGCAGGGCTCCCAAGCGCCCCTCTGCTGCCCTCCCGTCACGCTAGCAGCGTGTCCCCTTCCCCACCACCCCAAACCCTTGATTTCTGATCTAGCCTCCTAAGCAAGTACTGTGTCAAACACCCACGGATTCCAGCCGTGGTAATGTCCAGGGAGGAGCTAACTCCAGGATGTAGCCTGGACCCCCTGGAACTGAAAGCTGCGGGTGCACGGGGTAGTGACGGCTCCTCACTCTTCCCCACTCTACTCAGCGTGCACTTTGTTTCACAAAGCTTCGGGAACCACCCTGGGTGATGGTGTCCTTAACCAAGGAACTGAAAGGGAAATTGGTCACCTGGTATCTGAAGAGGAGTGGGGGCATAGCAAGAGGCACCCGAGAAGGAAAAAAAGAGAGGACTGTCAGTGGCCAGAGGCCTGGATGGTTGAGGAGAGGAGAGGGTGGAATCTACCCCTGGGCATATGACTAGCACTGGAGGGCAGTGTATTGGGGATATCCACAAGGGTGTATGGCCAGGATGGGGTGGAGAATTGAAGTAGCTTCTGGAGAGACAAAATCCTTCATTTCGGGATGGTGGTGGATAGAAGGACCACAGAAGAAAGCAGACATCTCTTTGACTTCATCTATGAGCTGCTTGTCACTGTGCTGGGCATTTGACTGACCTTTGGAAGGCAGAGGTAGGAAACAAGAGATGAAGGCATGATAATAGTGACACCTATTGTGTTCCAATGCTTACCATGTGACAGGCACAATTGCATATATCAACTCATTTAATCCCTCCAAACAGGTAGGTACTTATATTACATCCATTATACAGACCAGGAAACTGAGGCCCTGAGAGGTAAAATAATTGCCCAAGGCAAATTTCTCAACTCCTGGAGCCAGGAGGATTTGAACCCAAATGACAGACTCCAAAGCTCAGACATGCCCCCAGAAGTAAAGGCACCTGCTGGTGGGGATACTCAGAGTTGACCAGCAAGGGCTGATTTTTGAAGCCAGTGGGAGCTGTGAATGGACAGGGGTTAGCTGCACTTGTAGGACGCATGTATGACTGTGTTTATGGAGTAAACAAAACCAGGGAACAGAATCTCTGACCCTCAGCTCTGCCCCTGCCCCCTAGATGCGATTCATGCTGCTGTTCAGCCGGCAGGGAAAGCTGCGGCTGCAGAAATGGTACCTGGCCACATCAGACAAGGAGCGAAAGAAAATGGTCCGGGAGCTTATGCAGGTTGTTCTGGCTCGCAAGCCCAAGATGTGCAGCTTCCTGGAGTGGAGGGATCTCAAAGTCGTCTATAAGAGGTGATTTGCCGCCTACTTTCACAGCTATCTGGATCCTGCTTGGTGGGGGTCTGGCGGTGGTTCAAATGGCTGAGAAATAAGGTCAGGGAGAACAGGGAGCTAAGGACATCTGGAGGTCAGTGATGGACTCCAGCTTCCTTCAATTTCCAAACTTACCTTGAAGAAATTCTTTGTTTTGCTCCCCGTTTGTTTTGCTCATGCCTGACACCTACTTTACGCACATACCTCTGTCACCAAGGCCCTATCCTGTTCATCGTACGTGTCCCTTGCAGCCTCCCTCATTCGACAGTGATAGATCCTGCACCACCTTTCCCCAAACACACACACACGCACACGCACGCGCACACAGACACACCCTGTCCAGTTCCTTCTCTGAGCAGGTGGATTACTTGGCTCAGGTTTTTGCTGAGTCAAACTGAACAGGTCAGAGGGCAAAGGGAAAGAGCTTGTGTTAGCCTCCGTTTGTGAGAGTCACCAAGAGACGGAGTGAGTTGTTACTATTTGCATACCCTGGGGCCACCCCGCCTATGTCCAATGGACACCAGACCCTGCGCTGGGAATGAGGAATGGGAGGTTTGGGTGCAAGAAGCCTGGATCCTGAAGCAGATGCAGCAGCGCCTCCAGCTACCCCACGTGTGCCCCTGTCCTCAGATATGCCAGCCTCTACTTCTGCTGTGCCATTGAGGGCCAAGACAATGAGCTCATCACGCTGGAGCTGATCCACCGGTATGTGGAGCTCCTGGACAAATACTTCGGCAGTGTAAGTTTCCCCACCCACGCTGTTCGTACCCAGCAGTCCCCTCTTCCTACCAAACCCCGGGACCCTTCTAGTCTCTGCCTGGAAGATTTAGAAGAGGCAGAGTTGGAGTAGTGAGAACAGTAATTAATTCCCTTCTTTAAACCATAAGCCTATTAGCCATATCCCTTAATCAGCCCAGGGGAGGGGTGTGCACCAGAATCAGTCCATCTAGAGCTCAGCTCAGAAGTCTCAAAAGGACGAAGACCACATTCAGATTTTATCACTGGCTCCTGACTTGACTTTGCATTGGATTATTCTGGAGTGTTGGGGGGTTTTCTTGGTTTTTGTTTTTTAATCAGTGATGCCTGGGTCCCATGCCCAGCAATTCTGGGTTAACTGAACTGGGGTATAGCCTGGGCATTGATAGTCAGCTCAGATCTTAGATGGGGAAGAGTAATAACTCCATCACATATACCCCACTTAACAGTTTACAAAGTGCTTTCAGGTTCTTGTGTCTGCTCCTCGTTTAATACTGTGAGTAGGTGTTGTTATCTCAATTTTCAGATGAGAAAACAAACTCAGAAAAATGAAACGACATGTCCATCTAGCTGCGTAGTGGCAGAGCCCTGCTTGGAACTCAAGTCTTTCTGCCCAGGATCTAGAATCTCTTCCTTCCCTGCCCTGTAGTGCCCAGGGAGAGAGGCTAGCCTGGCCCCTATGGGAACAGTGTCACAGATTTTGGGGGGAAAAGCAGCAGGAACCACAGTCAAGGGTAGATTAGGGCAAGTAATATTCCATGTTCACAGAGAAAAAGGCAAGAGGAGAGAAGGAAAAGTCAAGGTACTAAGGCCTAGGGATTGGTGGTGGTGGCGGAGGGAGGGAGTTGATCATAGACCTGGGGCAAGAGCAGGAGGTGGGAGAAGTTGTCAAGAAGAACGTGGAGCCATGATAAGGAAAGAGGCAGGCGGCTAGGGTGCAGGTGGGATGCAAATGCCCCTTGACACTCAACTCTGCCTTCTCTCTGTCCTCCCAGGTGTGCGAACTGGACATCATCTTCAACTTTGAGAAGGCCTACTTCATCCTGGATGAGTTTCTGATGGGGGGTGATGTCCAGGACACCTCCAAGAAGAGTGTGCTGAAGGCCATCGAGCAGGCTGACCTGCTGCAGGAGGTACGGGCCCAGGACAGTGAGGAGGAGGAAGCATACCCTCCCTTCCCTGGACACCTTGCCTGCCACCCATGGCTGCCCCCTTCCAGCCGCCAAGGGGGCCCCCCTCCCTGTGGTGTCCCGCCCCCACGGCGCCCAGTTGGCCAGCTTGCCCTCAAGCACTGACTGCTCAGCATGGGAGGTCCTGGTGGCAGGTAGCCTGCCTGTGCCAGCTCTCCCTCCTTCCCCCAAGACCCAGGGTGTTCATCCCAGCCAAATCCTCTGTGTCCCATCCTTCTCTGGGCATTTAGGACTGCTCAGGGAATTGGAGAGGGGCACTTGAGAGATAATTCTTTTTTCCCTGGTGTCTCCCCCACCCCCTTTTTAAACACACAAGGACACGTACACTCAAAAGCCTCTGCTCCACAGAAGCAAAGGGCTGCGGGGGTTTGGGGGTTGGGGTTGAGGGTGCCTGGCTGTTGGTTCTCCTGCTATCCAACACCCCCGCCCTCACCCCATTACTGCCTGCCCCCTCTCTGCTGTGCCACTGCTGAGACTTGGTGCAGGGAGATGAGTCACCGGAATCTGCAATGACAAGCAAGCTGGCCTGAGCTGGCTCTGAGGAGGGGGAGAGATGGGGGCTCATCTCTGCAGAAGGAGAAAGGGCAGAATTGAACTTGCCACTTCACTGGTCCAACTTCCCCTTCACACACACACACACATACACATGCACACACACACAGTGCCTGGCACATACACCTACCCCTGTTACTAGAGCTCTGCTCAGACCCTAATGACTCATTTCTCTGCAGTATGGTTCACTTTCCCTCAGGGATTTGATGCCAATTTATTACTCCCTGCCCCCACTCTGAATACAAGGACCCGGCCATCTGGCACCTGGTACCCCCAATCTCCAGAAAGCAGGCTTCCCACCCCTCAGCCCCAGCTTCATTCCCTTTCCCCCTCAGAGACCAAGAATGAGCCCCCTGCTCCCCAAGCTTCTGGTTTTAGGTTTTCTGGGTGGTGGTGGACTCAACCAGAACCCCCTCCTTACCACAGTTGGCTCTAGAGGGTAGTCCCTGGAGACTGGGCAGCTCCCCTGAAGGGTCCCTAGCTGTTCTAACCTTGAGCTCACTTTGGCTTTTCTCTCCCCTCCCTGTGTCTCTCTGTACTACCCCCCCCCCTCGTGTGACTGTCGTTGTCTTGCCCACATTCCTTGTCTGCCTGTCCTGGTGTCTCTGCGTCACTCTCTGTCCCTGCCTCAGGAGGATGAGTCGCCTCGCAGTGTGCTGGAGGAGATGGGTCTGGCATAGCCCCCCCCCCTCCCGCCTGGGCCTCGTGGAGCTGTGGGGAGCTGGTGGAGAGGCAGGGCATGAGTGCCCCTTTTCTTGGTGGGACCCAGCTGCCCCTCCTCTGCTGCCTCACCTTCTTTCGGAGTGAGCTGTGGGCTTGGGACCCTCAAACATTCCTTCCCTCCACCTGTATCTCCTCTTTCCCCTCTCCCCAATGAAGGTTTTAGGAGGTAGGAAAATGTGACCAAAATGGGGGTGCTATTTGGCTTTCATTCCCTGCCTTTGAAGAACTAATGTTACCTAAAACTTGTTCCCCTCCCTTCTAACTGTAAATATATAAATACGTCAGGTTAAAGGGAAAAGGTTTTCAGGGCTCTTCTCTTCTCCCTTGCCCCATAACCTACCTCCACCCTGCCCCAGTAGCCAGCCAGGGCAGCTTCTCTGCCTGGGGTGCAGGTGGGGGGGATTTCTGAGTACTGAGAGTCCTCATCTACCCTCTTCGTCCTCGGTCCTCGGCCGCAGTGGGGACTCTGTCCAGTGCCAGGGGAGGAACAACATGGTTAATTTTTTTCTAACCTTGCCACTTGAGGGAAGTGAGGGTTGGGGGAAGGGCAGGCTTTATGGGAGACTGTCCCTCCTTCACTCCATGTTCTGGGTGAGGCAGGAGCTAAGGGGTGGGGTGTGGGAAGCGTCTGACTTTATTTCCTTTCTTCTGAAATAAAAGGAAAAGCATTTCTGGACTTTGCCTGCTTAGGTTCTGTGAAGGAATGAAAGGACCCTGGGATCAGCACTCATGGGAACACTGCCCATTTACCTCCTCCGAAATAGGATTGCCAGAGTTAGAGAAACACACACAACACACACATGCACACACACATATAGAGGACACCTCATTCAATTAGAATAATAATGAATATTTTTAGGATAAGGGTATCCTATACAAATAGATTCCTTGTTTATCAAAAGTGAAAATTTAACTGAGCTTCCTGTAATTTATTTGGCACCCCTATTCCAAAAGGATTTGTCAGTTCATTGCCTCTCTTGAACATGGTGCCTCCAGCTACCCAGCTGCCTTTGGCCAGGGTGAAACAGCTCCTGGGGACATGGTTTCACTCCTGGGAGGTTTCTTTGTGGAAGATTTCATTCAGCTGGTTTAGTTGTATTTGGAGAGAGAAACCAGGGGTTCAAGGGCATATCCAACCCTGTATGTTCACCAAAGTGTTTAGAAGTGGTGAAAAGCAGGGCGTCTCTGTAGCTGGAGGTTCCTCCTCCCTGTTGTAAAGTGCCCAGGACCAGGGAGTATAGGGGGCAGTTAAGGGAGGTGACAGGATGAGGTGGAACAGGGACTGTGAGGAGCCACCAGTACTAAGTGGCTGGAGGATCATGGATAGAACAGCTTTCTAAGTGTCCTGGAGCTGCCCCTCTCTGGGAACCAATGACTACCTCCACCACCTCCAAGCTAGAAGTGGAATTTAGGCTTTCTTAACAGGTACAGGCCATACTCTGCTCTTAAATACGGTTGAAAGTGGTTCCACCACCCTCGCTTTTGAACAGAAGGAGTTGGTTGTTGTGGCTGGCGCTTCCCTCACCGCCCCTTGGGAAGGACCACGGAGGCCCAAGGGGACGGGTGAATAACGGAGAACAAAGTCCTAATAAAATAGTCACTTTTATTTCTTAGCAAAACTATTTCCTCCGTGAGGGGTATTTACAACAGAGAAGGGAAAGAATAGGTAAATTCACAGCGATCTGGAGAGGGCGGAGAGGCTCCTGGGAGGCCCAAAGGGCGGGAGACAAACACTTCTTCACACAATTAACTGGAACAGCTTTTTCCGGTTTTGGACGGGGACGTCCCTAGAGGGACTAGGTAGGGACAGAGGCCCGTAGGGGGGGAGGGAATTCGCTCAAACCACCCGCCCGTCTGGGGTGGCCCCGGGGGCCTCCTCGAGGGAGTTTGGGGAGTTCGGGCTTCGAATCCAGGAAGCGGTCTGACAGGTCCCAGAGCAGCCCGGGGGCGGGGCGACCCAAGGGCGGGGGCGGGGCCGGGAGGCGGCCGGGGGCGGGGCAGGGGGAAGCATGCAAACATCGAGAGGGGAGGGGTGTAACACGGAGGGGGGTGGCAGCTCGCGCTGCAGCGGCGCGCGGGGGCGGGACCCGGGCAGGTCACGGGCGCCGGAGCAGCACGTGCTCGATATAATTCTCCAGCTCCTCCTGCTCCTGCATCCGGCGCTCCTCCGCCTCCGCCTCCTCCTGCGCGCGCCGCGCCTGGGCCTCCCGGCCTGGATAGTGATGCGAAGGCGGCAGGGCGTGGTGGTAGTGGCGGCGGCGCGAGGTGGCGGGCGGCTGCAGTGTCCGCGGCCGGATGTAGTTGGGAAAAGGGTGGTAGGGCCCGGGGGGAAACAGCTCGTCCTCCTGGCGATCCCAGGGTGGGAGCACCTCGTTCCAGTCGGGCAGCTCCTCCCGGCCGGGGGCGGGGGCAGGGGGCGGGGGCTGCGGGGAACGGACGTGGGTGGGGGCGGGGGCGGCCCGGGGGTGCGGCACGGGCTCGGGAGGGGCGTTCTTCTTCCGCTTCCGCTTCTCCTCCACCTCCTCGATGATGCTGACCACGTCGTCTGCGGGCAGGTGGAGTTTGGTGGACAGCTCGATGAGGCTGTCGATGGTCTGAGGGTCCATCTCTTCGTCGTCGTCCTCCTCCTCCCCGCCCTCCTCTGCCCCCTCAGCCTCCTTACGACGGTGGCCGGGCATCTCTTCCTGGGAGCGCTTGTCCTCGGCTCCGGCTTCTCCGTCCTCCTCCTCTGCGAACAGCAGCGCGTTCTGCCGCGCCCTCTCCGCCTCCTCCGCCTCTGCCTCCGCCTCCGCCGCCTCCTCATCCTCTTCCCCCACCCTCTCCGCCCCGCCGCGTCGCTCCTGCTCCGCCTCCGCATCCTCCCTCACGCTCTCTCGCTCCTCCTCCTTCTCCTGCAGCCCCCGACCCCCAAGGCCGCGCTGCCGGGCCCCGCCCTGCAGCAAATACTGGAGCAGCAGGTCCGAGGCGAGGTCCGCCAGCCGCTCTTCCTGCGCCGCGGCCTGCCGTGTGGCCTCCGCCTGCCGCCGCCCGGCCTCTACCTGCGCCAGCCCTTGCTGTAGAAGGCGTTCCCCCGCTTCAGAGCCGCCCAGGAGTGAGCTCTCCGGACGGCGCGCCTTGGGGAAAGGGGCACCCAGGCTTTGGTACGCCTTGGAGAGGGGTGCCAATGCCTCACCTAGATGTGTTTTGGGGGAAGACACTCCTTCCCCGAACTGGTGGGCTTCAGGAAGGGGCCCACTCTCGGGCATACGCGCCTGGAACTGCGGGGGAGCTGGGGGTGGCAGGGGCGCGCGCTCCGGGACGCGCGCCTGGAACTCTCCCCAGGAAGCGCGCCACACACGCTCCGGCCCGGGGCTCTCCAGGTTGACTCGGGTCAGCGTGTGCGTGCGAGTTTCCGTCTCTGCTGCCGCTGTCTCTTGCTGGCGCTTGGCGCTGCTCGGACTGAAATCTCGCAGTTCCTGGAGCAGGGAAGCTAGCGCCTCGAGCTCCTCGGAAGGGTCGCCAGCCTCGGGACCATTCTCCTGAGTCTGAGGGCGAGGCGGGGCCACAGGTGCCTGGGTCTCTGGCGCCGGGAGGCTGTGGGTCTGGCTGCGCACCGTCTCAGTCAGCAGAGCTTCTGCTGCTTCTTCCTTTGGCCCCTGCTGGGAGCCACCGGGCGCCGGAGGCGAGGCGGGGCGGTCAAGTGCCTGCAGCAGCACCGCGGCCAGCGCCCGGGGATCCACGCCCTGGAAAAGCTCTCCCTCATCCTGAGGCTCAGAATTTCGAGCCGTTCGGACCTCTGGGGCGCTAACATCCTTCGGCCCGGGCACTGAGTCCCCAGCTACCGGCTCTTTATGTTCAGAGCTGAGGGGAGGTGGCTGCGCCTCAGGGTGCCCTGGGGGCGCTGCTCCCAACCCCTTGATCAGTAGAAGGAAGCAGAAGAGGGTGGAAGCCGGCAACCTGAGCGATTTCATGACCAAAGGACTGCCGGAGACTGAAAAATAGAAGGGACCAAAGAAAGAGAGGGTTTCTGTAAGAATTTTCCGCTCTCTGTATCTATACCCCCTTCCCCCACCTTTAATCAGGAAATCCAGGGCTTCCCTCATCCCCCTAACCTTACCCAGAAGAGGGACGTTTAGGAGCAAAGGAGGAAGATGTTGTGCCGATCTCTGGAGTCGTGTAAACGGGAAAACGTCCGCAACCCGCGCTCCCCCCCCAGTGCCTCCTCGCCCCCTTGCCTAAGCCATCTCACTGCCAGCGCCCACGTACTAAGCAGCTAAGATAAGGGGGGGAAATCTCTGCTCCCTCCCCACAGGACTCCCCGGATGGTGCGTGGGCGACTTCAGCAGCAAGAGAAAAGCGGCGACTCCCCCATTTACCAGGGACCCTTACCGGGGGCTCCCCGCTGTGTTTTTAACACCCCCATCCGGGAGGAGAGAGAACCCTCCCTCACGCCCACGGCTGCCGAGGGTTTGAGGGATGGACAGCGGAGTATTTACCAGCTGGTGTCACGAAGCGGGAGGTGGAGAAGAGGGTCGGGGCAGGGTGGGGACAGGGGAAGATCGGGACGCGTCCGCCTCGGCTCCGAGCAGTGGCTGGGATAGGAGCGACGGTCGAGTTCTGGCGTCCAGTGGGTTGGGCTCAGCTGGGTCCGCGCGGCTCTGGGCGACTCGCTCGCTCCGGCTTCAGCACGCTGGACAGCGCCCGCGCCGCTGCCGCCTTATAAAGGGGAGAGCGCAGGGTCACGTGGGCTTGCCCCGCCCCATTGACGTCAATGTTCATTCATGGGGAAGCGGGCGGGCGCCTCGAGGTGGGGGGCAGCCCGGTGATTGGAGAATGTGTTCCTCTCCCGGCCCGCGCCTGCGCGCCGGGAGCCTCGGCTGGAGGGGCGTGCGCTAGCCGAGCACCGGGGAAATGAATGAATGAATGAATGAATGAAATCGCTGAGGCGGGCGGGGCAGGGGGCTATGAATGAATGAAGGAGGGACGAGGAGAAACGGATGAATGAATGAATGGGAGAGTGAATGGAAGGGTGGATGCAGAGACGTTGCAAGGCGGGAGGGTGGGTTACAGAGCAACTTGCAGCTGCGGGAGCCCGCGTCGCTGAGCCGAATATGATGGGGGCACTCCCAGAGTCTGACTGGGCATCAGTAGGAGATCCATACTGGGGAGGGGGAGGATAAGGATTCCAAAGCCGAGGAAGGGGCTGGACTCCCCATTCCCCGACCGCACGCACGGTCCTGGGGAACACACCCAAGGACGGCGTGAACCCCAGAGAGGAGGGACTGATCTGCGCGCCTGCGGGCGCTGTTCGCGGACCTGCGGTGCGGGGTTCCGGCCCTGGGCCGGGGCAGATGGGTGAATCTTGCGGTTTTGGTAATCCCGTTGGAAAGGGTCCGAGTCGGAAGAAAGGGGAAAGGCTGAGGATGTGTATGCCTCTATGTCGTGTCTGTTCACAGTCGGTGCGTGTTTGGAGAAAAAGGTGTGTCTGTCCTTCTGTCCAGCTCACTGTAGCGTATGTTGGTGCCCCGGCTTGCTCCTTGTCAGCCCACCTCTCTGCACCTTCCTCCTGCTTCTTTCCCTCCCTCTGCTTCCCCCCAAAGGACGTTTGGAGGGCGAGAGCAGACCAGGTGGGGAGGGGGTTGCGCAGGTTGGGGGGGTGACTCAACTCCAGCTCTCTCCACTGCTTAAAGGGAAGGTTTGAACGCGTTGCGGAGGGGTGGGGGTGGGTGTGCAACGTCAGAGATAGCCCCTCTCTACCACCAGACCCCTTGTCCGTATCTCCTGCCAGAGGCGTTGGGGTTGGGGGCTTGGACAGCTGGGGGGGGGCGATGACGCACAGATTGCGCAAAGAGAATCCATCAGCGAGCCGGGTCCAGTGAAGGGAGACCAGCCCGTGGGCGGGGGTTGGGGGGAGGACGGAAATGGGGAGGGGGCAGGGGAGCAGCCACTGCAGGAATGAAGGGGAGGAGGGAGGCTGGAGGGGGCTGCGGTGCAGGCAGAGAGCTGTGCGGGGGCGTGGGCAGGGAAAGGGGGGAGTGACAATGACACATGCCAGACACACAAGAACTGCGGACACAGGGGTGCCTGTGGGCACACGCAGGGCACCCGCACCCTAAGATTCTGGAAACCGAGATAAGGGCTGTCTGTCAGGGGCGCAGGGACTCTTTCAGAGCCAGTCCTCAACCCCCTCCTCATCACTTCCTAGCACTGACCCTCCTTTGCTCTCTTTCTCTCTCTCTCTCTCTCTCTCTCTCTCTCTCTCACTGTCACACACACACACACACACACACACACACACACTCACTCACTCACTCACGTGCTTTCCCTCTATAGCCAGCAGTGGCTTCTCGGTTCCATCAGTGGCTCGACTTTCCCAGAAGAAAGCCCATCAGCTCTGCAGGGAAAGAGGTGGGGAGGAGTAGAGAGAGAGGAAAGAGAAGAGATGGGAACAGGAGAGGGAGGGAGGAAGGAAGAAATCTGGAACAGGTAGAAGGAACAGGCTAAAGGAGGAGGAAAAAAAAAAAAAAACACAGCACTGAGAACCAAGGTGACTGTGGAAATAGCAAAGAAAGCAGAGAGAGGAGGGGGCAGCCAACCCCAAGGCTGTGCCTCTCCTGCCACCTTCAACACACACACAACTATCTAGGACCACTCCTTAACCTGGGGGTTCTTCTTATTCCTCTTTCCCCCTCCTCTTCTTTTCCCCTTTATCTTTCCAGCCTGGTTACAGTGAGCAGTAGGATGGGGAGGGGGTCACGTTACCTTCCCGAGGAGGATGAATCAGAGAGATGGCTCAGACATCTGGAGGGGGGAAGGGAAGCCATACAAGAGAGAAGGAAGAGAGGAGGGAAAGAGCCAAGGGGGGCAGACTGAGAGGCTGATGAGGTTCACAACTAAGTGTGAGATGAAGGGAGACAGGCACCTAGAAAAACGGTTTGTGTTCCTGTAGGCTTTTGTACATGCACGAGCACCTATGTGTGTATGTACATATATATGCATGTGCGTGTGTGCACATGTGCAGAGTTCAATGAAACATATGGGGGGGAGAAAGGGAACAGGAAGACCAAGTGTGTATTTAATCAGATAGAGTGGATGGGCATGATAGTGTTCCACTTTAAATATGAAATATTCTCTTGCAATCTGTGTGGCCATGTTTTTGCCTATTTCCAGATATCTTTGTATGAGTGTCTGGGGTTTCCGGTACTTCTGAGTGTCTATATACCTGTGTGGTTGGTAGACTTTGAGTGCATCCAGTCTGGGGATCTGCTGATGTCTGAAAAGTGAGCCTGGCTTGATGTGTCAATAGTGTGTGTGTGTGGGGGGGGGGGGTTTGTACACACATGTGTCTTTGTGCATTTCTCTGGATCCTTCCATGCTTTTTGATTTCTGTTAGAAGTTATGTGCATGTCTCCATGTCTTTGATCTTGGCTGCCCCTCCCCCACATTCACTATCTCTAGATTGCTGTGCAGTAAAGCCACTCATCTGCAGCCCCCAAGTTCCAGTCCTTGCCCCCCTGTTTTCAGAGTGTTCCTCCTTCCATTCTTCCCGAACTCTTCACCCCTTGCTTCCTCCTCTCAGCCCAGAAGCTCAGGGGAGCTTCTCAGATGCTGACATCCCAAGAATCTCAGTCAGCATGGAGTGGGGGACAGGGGCACCAAGGTGGATCCCGAGGCACTCAGGGCAATAGGCTTGGTGATTCCACAATCTGGGTCATGTCCGCATGACTCTGAATCTCTGAGTCTGTTTCTGCCTCACTTTATCTCAGTTCCCTACCTGGGTCTGCTCATTCACACACACCCCACCTCCCAGAGATGTGCTGTGCCCTTCATACCCTGCTGCCTCTAGGGGTTTCTGGAACTGGGGACAGTTGCCTGAAATTGGTAGAGGAGGAAGATGGCAGGAAAGATAAAGAATGGAGAGCCAGAGCTGGAAAAGGCAATCCTGAGATGGAGACCTGGAGGGGATGCCTGATGTTTGCTCTGAGTTATTTGTATAAATCTTTCTCTCTGTCTTTGTTTCTGAATCTCTCATACTCTCCAAGAGGGCAGCAGGAAAAGATGGGGTCCAGTGGAGTAGTGATCCAAACTGAAGATTTGGAAAGCCAGGGGAGGGGGGAGAAAGAGCATTGTCTTTTCCCTGAGAAGCTTTGGAAGAGAAAAAGAGGGCAGGGACTTGGGGACCCCGCAGCTCACCGTCCCCCCATCTTTCCCTTCCCCCCACCGGTGACTCACCTCTGCAGCCTTTCATTGCGTCAGCCATTGGGGGACAGGCAGGGAGGGGGGCACTTTATGAGAGGGGCAGGGGTCTCCACTTTGACCTGAAAGAAGGTACTGATGGTCCCCCTGAAAATGGCCCAATTAAAAAGCATCATTGCCCTATCGCCTGCCCAGCCCAATTCAGTAGAGTGGGGAGGGGACTGAGGGGGGCTGGGGGCCACTGATGGGTCTGGGAATGATAAGTAATAATAAGAGGGCACTCACCCTGATTTTCAGTTCCGGGGTCCCATTCTCTCATGCCCCCACCCACTCCTGAGTGGGGGATGGGAGACCCAGCAAGCCGGGGGAGGGCAAAGCCGCAGAGATGAGTCACCAAGAGAATGAGAGAGAGAGAAAGAGACAGAGATGAGATGAGGGGAGACACAGAGATAGCTTCTGGAGAGATTGAGAAGGAAAACACACACGCCATGAAGGTGATAGCCACAAACTAACCAGAGAAAGCAAATTATGTACTTTCATAATCCTGAACCAGCCTCCTCCAGACCCACCTGTCACACACAAACATACTATTATTCAGAGTTACACTGATATTCTGAGACACACCCACTTACACAAACACAATATCACACCTAGCCTGGCAGTGTCATTCGGACACATGCTGAAGATGTGACCAGGGTAATGGAGATTTGCATTGAGAGCCCTCGTTCCTTTCACATGGGATGGTGGGAGGGGGTAAAAACCCTGAGGGAATGTGACTTCAAAAATCCAAGATGCGGTTTCAGGGACTCAAAGGCTACGCCTTGCACACACGACGATACACAGTTGTCCTACCTCCCCATCCACACATACAGAGTAACGTATCAAGCATCATCTTCATCAAAAAGCCCCTTGGAGTACCTGATTCTGGGGTACACCAGGCACGTTGTCCCGAATACATCCCACCCGGACACCCTGGGACTCGTACACACATGTACAGAAACGCAGACACACAAAGACGCCCATGGACACACTCACACGGACGGTAACCACCTTGCGCTGCCTCGCCTGCGTCCGTGCGTCCTGGCGCCCCCGCGTGTTACTTTTCGGAATCGCAGTCTCCGGCGCTCCGGAGCTTGGCTCCGGGGGCGGAGGGGGGGGGGGGGCGGTGCCCATGCTCCCTCCACCTCCTCCCCCTTCTGCGCGGTGCCCACCCAGGAATCCGGAAAGCGGGCGCGCTGGCTGAGAAAGCCCGAGAGTTGGGAGTTAGACGCCTGGATTGTGGGGCTGGGGGAGGCCGGTCCTGGATGCCAAGGGGAACTTGGGAGAGAAGCCCATAGAATTTGGGTAGCCCCAGACTCCCAGTTCCAGTGGAAAGCGAGACCCAGGCTTGTCAGGGCGCCGCGCAGCTGCCCGCCTCGCTTCTGAGCAACTGCTTCTTTCTGCCGCTTGGCTGGGGTGGGGGTGGGGGCACGCAGCGGCCAGCAGCCCTCTCCAGCTCCAGGAAGTCATTAGCCCCATTGCCACAGGGCTTAGAGATCCTCTCTAATACAGGCTGCTGGGGAAGGGGGGGAGGATAATGCGTCTCATCCCTCCCCCACTGAGAAGTGAAACAGACACAGAGGGTGGGCTAAGGGTCCGTTTTATTGCAATACAGCCTCGGTTGAAGTGACAGGGAGGGTGGCAGCATGGCCAGGCGCCGAAGGCAGCCAAGCAAGGCAGTGCAGCACAGCAGCAAAACCGGAACTGGGGGAAGTGATGAAGCAGCCGCGGGCCTCCTTGCCCACCTTCTTTCACCTCCAGATGCCCTGCTCTGCCCATGTCTTCAATTCCATCCCCAGCGCCCCCTGTGCTTGCTGTCAACAAATCCCTACCAATTGTGCATCACCCAACAAGAAGTCCAAGCACTCATGGTCACAGAGTGGGTGCCTGGGGCTTGGGACACCTGAATTCTAGTCCCTGCCAGGCTCCCAGCTACTTTGAATGACTTGGGAGTCACTTTGATCTTTGCGAGCCTCTGTGTCCTCCCTCGGTGGTAAATGTGAGGATCCAGTGTAGGAGACAGCGCTGTGCAATTGCAGCTGTTACTACTTGCATTCAAATAGAAAACTGCCAAAGTCCAAGAAGCATAAAGGAACCAGAGAAAGGGAGGCACGTCCAAAAATATCTGGAGGTGGGGGTTCCAGTGGCGCTAGAAGGCAGCCTGGTTAGAACCGGAAGACAGCCCCATACTGGGCTGTGGGACCTGCCCACCCCACACCAAACTCTCCAGCCCGACCCCCCTGGTCCATGGCCTGGTTCAGGCCACTGGTCGGGGGCATGGGAAGGGGGCTTTAAAATAGCAACAGGGAACAAAGTTGGAGGAAACCCGTCCGAGGGAGCAGGCTTGGAAAAATGCGTTAGGGGAAGGTCAACAGGACATTATAATTCTAGTTCATTTACAGGTGCTCTCTCTCCCTATTGCACACAGGGCGGATGATGAAGGGGTCATGGGGAAGAGGAATGGAGAAGCAGACAAATGGGCGGTG
Source organism: Canis lupus dingo (assembly GCF_003254725.2). NCBI lineage: Eukaryota > Metazoa > Chordata > Mammalia > Carnivora > Canidae > Canis > Canis lupus. The sequence continues at coordinate 8,459,527 of NC_064248.1, read as the reverse complement.
AGGAGCTAAGTGTCTGGGAGGTCCAGGGAGGAGGATAGGAGCACAGAAAGGAGGGAGAGGATGCAGAGGCACGGGAGTCTGAGAGGGAGGCAAGGAGCGGAATGCAGAGCAAGCTCTGAGAGCTTGAGAAGGGAGGGAGGAAGAAAAGTAATACGTGTTGGGCAGCTGGGTGTAGCACATCCCTCTGCCCCCTTTCGCCCCTGAAGGGGCAGAAGGGAGAAGTCAGGAAGGCAGAGTTCACTGTTAGGCGAGGGTGGACCGACCAGGAAAGGCTCATGAGCCTGGGAAGGAACCCATTCTTTGCCCGGTTAGGGGGGGAAAGGTGGACAATAGCAACGCAAGGGCCTCCCCCAAACACAGCGGTTCGGATCAAGGCGTGGGCAGAAACACAGACGCAGGGTTTGGACGCGCTGGAGTCCAGATGGCAGACAGAAAGGTAGAGTAAACGTTTAGGGAGGGCGCTCCTCCGGGTCAGGGTAGGCTTCAGAGCCAGCAGCCAGCGCCGGGTGGAGGGGGCGGAGCTTGCAAACGGTGGAGGGCAGGGCTTGCTGGAGATCAGTCCAAGAGGGCAGATCTAAAGTGCTTCTTCTCTCCCCTCGGATAGGAGCGGCCCTAGTTGTCGGCCTGCAGAAGTCAGCCAGCTGCGACCATAACTGGGGCACTAGGAAAACCTGGCACATGACGTTGAGGCCGGCGAGACGCGGGGCCTAGCGGTGCAGGTGTCAGAAAGCTGGCTCTGCACCTGCGCGCCATCGCTGCCAAAGGCGTCGATGTGGAGGTAGCGCCACGTGCCGTCATCGCCCTGAGGATGGAGAAGGGCCGCGTGCACAGCGTGAGCACTTGCGGGTATGCGCGGCTGTCCACGTGCCACTCCAGGCCCTCAGCCGCCAGCAGGCGCAGGTTGCTCGGCCAGTCCTGGGTGATAGCCCCGTCCGGAAGCACGTCGCGCTGCGGGAAAGGAAGGCGAGAGCAGGAGGTGTGCCACGTCGCCACCAGCCTCCAACATGGCCTCGGTGGGCAGCGTCGAGAAGGTGCCCGAGGCCCACACGTCACCAGCCGCACACCCAGCCCAGCCAGTGGGGTTGAGATCTAAGGATGTCCTGCGGGGGTCAAGGGTGAGCACGGGGTGGACAGCAGGAGGCCTGGAGAGCCCAGTGCCTCTTGGCATCTTCACTCCCACATTAACATCCACGGGATCTCGGTAGGGCCCCCTCAGGAGGACCGATAGTGCCAGGCCAGGTGGTATGGGGTATGTGAAAGCCTGTGCCCACCCTCACCCCACCACACCCCGAGGGTAGCATGGAGGAACCAGGTGCAAGGCCTCAGAATATGTACCTGTTCCCCAAGGAGGGATGGGGTCAGAGCCAGGGAGCCAGAGACGGGGGGTGAGGGGGTGGGGGGTGGGGGTGAGATGTGTGCTGGGTCTCCGAGGGGAGTGGAAGGGAAGGGAAGAGATTAGTCGGTAGGATAGGGGAGACGCAGAGGAAGGAAAAAGGCTCAGGTTAGGATCTTTGGGTCCCTGGGGGAAGGCAGGATCCATAGAGGGGAGGCAGGGTAACGGTCCAGCCATCTGGAGTAAGGACTGAGGGTTTGACACCTCGGAGTCTGGGAGCTTTTTGACACCCCCTGGACAGAAGGGCCTGGATAAGGACTGGGAGTGCGGGGGCAGGGCTCACGGGCGCCCCCACTCGGCAGAGCCAGCAGAGATAGCAAGCCGGCGACTGGGTGAGGAGGGGAGGACGCCTGGCTCTCTGAGCTCCCCAGTCCTTCTCACCTGTTTGGGGATAAGGCGGTATTTCTCCAGCTCCCGGGGGCCCAGCTGGTCATCCTGGATGAGCTGTGCCACCTCGACCCCCGGGTGCTGTGGCTGGACTAGCTGGGAGCAGAAGCGCTGCAGCAGCTGCGCCACGCCCTTGCCATCGCGATCTGCGGACCCTGGCGGTTAGGGGCCCTCCGCCCCTGCCAGGGCTCTCGGCTCACAGGGCTTTCCTCTTCCCCCACGTTGAGCGCTCCGTCGTCACCACCCCGGGCGCCAGGCCAGACCCGGGCCTGCCCAGGGAGATATCCTCAGCACTCACGTCTCGAATTCCAGAGCCGGCAGAAAGACCATTCGTCATCTCGAGATGATCGAGATGATCGGGTTCGCCTGGCACCCGGTCCCGGAGCATCGCCACGCCCCCTTTCCTTGGCTCCACCCCAGGAGCTTGCTACTAGTCCCTAGTCCCTGCTACTAGTCTCCTTAACTCCGTCTAGACCCTGTCACCTGCTCACCGTGTCCGGGTGTTCTCCATGCTCAGCCTACTCAGAGGTCCTGACCCCACTCTTGCTCTCACCTCCGGTCTACCTTCTCTTGACTGCTCTCTTCTTTTTGCGCTCCTGCCCCCAGAAACTCCTCAAAGGAATCCTCAAATACAGAAGCTCTCACCAGCCCCTCCCTCCGCTCCTCGTTGTTCCGTGTGTCCTCCATCCTACTCAGTTGCCCAGGCCCCTGGATCCGCACGCCGGACTCTGGTTCTAAAGTGGACTGGCTCCTCTTTAGAGCCCTCTAGATGAGGAGGGCCTCTTCTCCTTCCTAAGATCTATACTCAAACCCAAACGTGGTTCCCCCTCTTTTCCCCTGGGCCCTGCCGGTTCACCACTCCTCCGTTGTGTGTGGCCAGCACCATGCTGGGATTGGGATCCGGAGCCAGCTGTGGTAGCGACTGGGAAGGTAGTTGAGGCCACCGTAGATGTTCCCTGAGATGGCCAGCACCTCCTCAAACTTCTGTTCTGTTTCTACCATGAAGTCCAACGGCTCAGCCTTAGCCTCAGGCCATGATCTGGACCTGGGGTTGGCCCTCCAGGACTTGGCCTTGGCCTCAGACCCTGACTTAACCCCCAAGGTCTCAGTCTCAACCTCAATCCCAGATTCGGATCTGGACTTGGCGGGATGTCTGAGTGTGACTCCACATCTGGATCAGCCTCTTTCTGGCTTAGGGACCTCTGAGCTGGCTCTGCCATAACTGGTTTCCAGCTTCATTACTCTGCAGAAAAGAGACAACCCGGTATTGTGGTTAGAGTCCCTGTTTCCACATGTGGCCCCTAAACACTCAGTCCCCCACAGCCCTTTCCTACACAAATACTCCTTCTCTTCTGCTCTCCACAGGGACCCTGGGAATACAGGGCCTCCAGCTCTGATCAGCTCCCAGAGCTCCCAATCCTACCCTGCTCTACCCAGAATACTCCTCAACAGTCACAACTCATGAACCCCATGAGCTCCTCAGAGACTTGCCTGAGATCTTTACCTCCAGTTGCCCCCAGGGACTCAGACAAGGGGCAGAAGGCCCTTGGAAGAGTTAAAAATTGAAAGACATCCCTACAGGGGATGTCTTAGGTGTCACTTTTCTAAGACCTCTGCAGGAACATGAGAAACCATCATCTCCACTCTCCTACAAAAGAGTTCCCTGGGAAAAACGGAGGGTTCAGTCCTTCCCCTTCCTACCACTACCAGTCACAATCCCAGGGCAAAGGGAGGGGGAGTAGACTCCAGATTCCCCTCATTGCCCCCCCCAGTACCCTCTGACACATACATTCAAACATAAGCCAGAAGAGTAAACAGATGGACAGCTCCATTAGAAAATTTAAAGTCCTTCCTCCCAGGCTAATCAAACCTGCCTTTCTCTTACTCCTGCTGGATTTTGTTCCCTCCTTCTCCATAGGGAGACCCAGCTCCACCTGAGGGCTAGATGATCATTTGGGAAAGGTCTCTGTGGGAGCTCTTGCAAACAAAATGTCCACAAAGATCACCCATGCCCCTCTCTCCTATTTACCTTCCCTCCAGAGAGTCTCTCTGTTCTGTCTCTCCATCTATTCTTCTTTCTAATTTCTTCCTATAATTCTTGCCCTATCTTCTACTCAAGACTTTCTGTGTCCTTCCTATTCACATTTTTTGGGTCAACTCCTATGGATCTGGCACCCTTTGGCCTCCAGCCCTTCTGTTTTCCCTGCCAGAGGCAGGGTCAAGAGAAAACCCCCTCCTCATGTCCTAATGACTCCTCATTTCCAGACGTCTCTCCTCCAGACCAACCAAATCCACCAATTAAACCACTCTCTTCTTATTCAGCCAGTTATAATTTTCCCTTCACATAACCTACCTTAAGCCTCATTAACCAACATCCCAGGAAATAAATATACCAGCTACTATCTGGGGGATGATATTGGTTTGGTTGGATATTTGTTTTTGTTTTGTTAACAAGAACATCAGCTAGGTTTGGGAGAGGGGACGATCAATGACACCAATGAATTTAGGGATGGTTTTAGCTTCCATGCCACAAACACAGCCCACATAAACACGGTGTGCTTGCTATACAGACATGGCTTCAAAACAGAACTCCCATCTCCCTCTTTCTTTTCCACCTGATGCTGATGTCTAAGGCTCTCCCAGGTAATCCTTACCTGGACGAGGTAAGACAGCACCAGACCATCAGAGAGCAGGGAAGGACAGGCCCAGAGGATCTTAGAGATCACTAGAGACCATCAGATTCAAACCACTTCTTTCATGATGAGGAAACAGGCACCGAAGGAGGCTAAGATCTTGCCTAAGGTGACTCAGCTTGGACAGAGCCAGGCTAAAAGTTAAGTTATCCTGGCTCCAGATTCCTTGTGGCAGGGTCTGGGAATGATGGGTCTCAGAGATGAGCAAGTTGGCTTGTGGCTCCTATCTACATTTCTAGGCAATCTCACCAACTGATCACAGGACCCCCCAAAATACTAGCTGGTAGTTCTGTATAGACCCCAGCAATTCCCTGATGCCCCAAAAGGGGACAGAACATAAGCAACTTGTAGACAAGGACACATCCAACTAATTCAAGACGTTAGGCTTCAGTTACTGTCCTTTGCTTTCCAGATAGGGGAGACTGTTTCCAAAGGGTGTGTCTACATCTTAGATAAGATTGTAAGGGGGTCATAGGAAAGAAAGAAGAGCTTGCAAATTCATCTCTCCCATTTTCTTCCTGGGCACTCCTCCACACCTCTTCCATTTGTGGGTGGTTGGGGGGGGTGCAGCTAGACAAAAGTTCTAAGTTCCTCAAATCCTGGGGATGGTGGGTGCTGGGAACAAAGCAGACTAGGGGTTCCAGGCCAAGCCAAAGCTGCTGGCTGGCCCTACAACCCTGGCTCCTCACTCCAACCTCTTCCTAACCTTCAGAACAGGGTCCTCCAACCTGGCTCCTTGAACTATCATTCCCATAAGGTGTCTAGGCAGAGGCAGCCCTGTGCCTCCAGGGCACTGTGGGAGATGTAGTTCAGGCATCTCCTGGACCCAGCTCCAAGAAGAGGGGCAGCGTTTCCCTTACCCTCCACATTCTCGCATCCTTGGTTCCATTCTTTCAATCTTATAAATATGAATGACCACTCTTGGGAGGGGATGATTATTGTCCTCGCTGGGCATGCTGGGAGCCCCCCACTCCACCTCCACCGCACCCCACACACCTGAAATATTGATGCCCTTGAGGTCGACAGCTTCTCGGAGCTGGAAGAGGGAGGAGAGGGAGCAGAGGGAGCATTGAGCGGAGAGGCGGAGACAAAGAGACAGCAGCTACACAAAGCGCCCAAAGAAGAGAGCCGAAAAGACAGGAAGGAGACAAAGGCGGACAGGGTGATGCTGGGCAGGAGAGGATGGGAGAGGGGAGTGGGAGGAGGCACGGACAGAAACACAGACATGACACCTCGTGACTCAGGACACAGCGGATGCCAAAAAAAAGTCCTAGCGCTGCACCCCTTCCCCAGGGAGACCAGAAATAGAAAGCAGCGACACATCCCCTTCTCCCCCGGTGTGCGATGGGGGGAAGGGGTCAAGGGGAGGAGAGAGCCAGAAAAAGAGTCTGGAAGAGAACAGAGACCTTGGAAACAGAGACAGGGGAAACAAGATGAAATGGGGCAGAGCCAAGGGATGCGAAAGATAGACGAAGGAGAGGTGGGGGAGTGCCCCAGAGCCACAGCCATGGATTAGGGGGCTGCACTGGAGAGTCTTCCCTCTTCACCTTTCCAGGAGTGGGGAGTGGGGGCGGCAAGCGGGAGGGAGATTCTGAAGGAAGCTGTCTACTTGGCAGGGGCCCCCCTGGGCGCCAGGCTCTGGGGACAGGTGGGAGCTCAATGGCGACGGGGTGGGGGAAGGATGACGGACGGGAAAGTGCCTCCGAACATCTAGGCAAAGTCCCTGTCCCCGTTATCTAGGTCACCGGACCGGAGGGGTTGGGCTCTAGGGGGCGCAGCGGCTGTCTTCCCCTGGGGGGGCGGTGGCCTTCTGCTGCCCCCATTCCGCAGAGGAGGAGCACGCCAGCCCCCAGCCCCCAGGCCCGCGGCCCCCTACCTCGCCGGAGCCGGAGCCTGGGGCGGGCCACGCGGACAGCGAACTGGGCCCGGAGAGGGGTCACTTCGGAGCCCCGAGGGTCGAGTTCGGGTGACGCGCGGGGACCGGAGCAGCCCCGACTCGGAGTCCGAGTGCGGCTGTGGGGTCTGCCGCGGCTCAGTCCCGCAAGCGAGCGCCCGCGGGGAGCTTCGGGGTCCCGGCGCTGCGGGCGCCTCCCGCTGCGTTGCTCTGCAGGGCCGGGGCGGCGGCTCCGAGGGGCGGAGACCCCAGCGACGCGGGGGAAACCCGGCCCGGATCTGGAGTGGACTCGGGGCGGCCTGGGGGCGGGCGGGGAGAGCGGGGGGGGGGGGCATAGGGGCCCGGGGGCCTGCGCAGCTGAGTGGCCTCAAGTGGGGCCGACGAGACTCCGCCCCTTGTCCCGTCCGGGGAGCAGGACCGAGGGTGGGAGGTGCCTTGGGTTTTGGCGGAGGGGGTACTGCTGGCTAAGTTATCGCCCCCCGCCCCCCGCATCTCTAGCTCTGTCCCGGAACCTCCTCTCCTCCCCTTGCCGCACGGCTCCCCCTCCTCCAGAGGTCACCCTCTTGACCTAATCGCGTTCCCCCCGACCTCCCGCTGCTAGATAAATCCGAGCGACTGGAAAGGGCACGCAAAGCCCCAGGGACCTGGTCGGAGAAACTGATGAGGAAATTGGAAACCTTTGCAGAAGAGGGTGCGAGGAGACCCCGGGAGACAGAAGCAGAGAGGCTAAAGGGAGCAGAGCAAGGCCCAGACCGCTCAGAAGGGCCACCACTCCTCGGGGGCGCAGAGTAGCCTCTTTCCGCGGGTGCACGGGCCGGGGAGGTGGGGGGCTCAGCTCACACTCAGCCTCTGGCCGCCAGGCAACAAGGCACCCCGCAGGGCAGCACGCAGAAAGACTCCAGGTACACCCACGAACCCATCTCCCGCCCCCAGCGCACGAACACAGACCTCTGCACGCACTCACGTCCTGGGGATCTGCGCACACGGCTCAGCATCCAGTGTTACACCGGGTGGGTGGAGGAAGGGTGGGAGGAACAAGTGTGGACTCGGAGCACTACCCCCACCCCAATGAGCTGGTGGCCCAGGCTCTTAACTCCTGAGCACTAACAACCCCCACCCCCCACCCCAAGTGAGATAAAAACCACTTGCAGTTCTACCCTGTAAGGAACCAGGTTAGTGATGGATGTGAAAGTCCTATAGTAACCGTAAAGTGCTACAGGGAGTATTAAGGTCTGTTGGGGATGAGAGCCCATCCCCCTGCCCCTCCCTCCAGGGTCTGCCCGGCTCCCTTTCCCACCAAAGTTGATTTCCTACCTCTTATTCCACTTTTTTTTTTTTTTTTAAATCCTTTCCAAGGTGATAGCTCCATTACCTGGTAAACTGATCCAGCGGGCTGTGCTAATGTGATCAGGTGAAGGTTCATGTCAAGTTCCTGGGCTCCCACCCACACGGCCACACCAAGGGTGAACTGATGAGAGTCCTCCCTAGAATTCTAGGCCCAGGTAGACCAATAAGTAACTGACAAGTCACTTAACCTTCTCTTCCTCTTTCTATTTTTTTTTAAGTTTTTATTTATGTAATCTCCACACCCAACATGGGGCTTGAACTCAGGACCCCGAGATCAAAGCCCGCAAGGTGCCCCTCTTCCTTTTTTTTTTTTTTTTTTCTTAAAAGGACTTCCTCCCATTTCTGATTTTTTTTATTTTTTTTTATTTATTTATGATAGGCACACAGTGAGAGAGAGAGAGGCAGAGACACAGGCAGAGGGAGAAGCAGCCTCCACGCACCGGGAGCCCGATGTGGGATTCGATCCCGGGTCTCCAGGATCGCGCCCTGGGCCAAAGGCAGGCGCCAAACCGCTGCGCCACCCAGGGATCCCCTCATTTCTGATTTTTAAAACTAATACACTGCACCTCTCACAAAGCCTCAGTTAAGGTGGAATATGCTCAATTGTGGGATAGCACCTCAAGAAGCTACATGTGTTGGAGGAAAAAGTCACTAGTGTCAGGAGAGAGATGCAATGCTCTAACCCCTCCCTTTGCTCCAGAAGCCCCGCCCTCCGCCACCAGAAACTCTTGGATTGGTCCAATGTTCACCACTTCCAGTTCCCTCAGCCAATGAGAATATAAAGCTTCCCGAAGTTGAAGTTGCTAACGCTTTGTGTCTGAGCCACTCAAAAGGAAGAAGTCACTGCTCATTGGTCCAGTCAAAAACCATGTGGTTCCAAAATTACCAGACTCAGACTTCTGTCCTGACTCTCCTGGGAGGTTAGGGGGGCGGTGGTGGTAAGAGGTGGGAGGATGACTCATCTCCTGGCTGCCCCTCCCAGCAAGAGAGAACAAGAAGCTTTCAGCATCCTTAAGTGCTTTGAGGATGCGGGGAGGTGGGCCATCACTTTGTGCTAGTGTGCTTTAACATAGGCCAAGGTTAAGATGGTTGAGGATGGAAGAGTGACCTGCTTGCTGGTAGAGAGGTGAGAGTCCTGGCTTCACAGGTCTGGGTTCCAGGGCCACCCTGTACCCCTCCTGGTGGTGAGCCACAGAACCACCCAGAATGTTTGCACAGCCCTTTGGTTTAATTCTTACAACGCTGTAGGATGGGTGAGGCTTGTTTAGTCACCTTACAAATGAAGAAAGCGAATTCTGAGAAGTCCCATGATGTGAGCTAGGTCCCATAGCTGGCAAGGGATGCTATGAGGGGCTTTGGCTTCAAACTCCGACCCCACCACCCACTCACCCCTCAGAGGTCAGATGCATTTTGTGAAAGTGCTTTGCAAACTGTAAAGTGTGAGGCAAGTGTCAGTTCTGTTAAGGATGGAGATTTCCCTAAGTTGCTCTGAATTTTGTAAACACTGTCTCATACCTTAGGATCCATATGGGTTTTGACCCTCACGCTGGGCTTGTTTATTTGAAGTCTATTTGTCTTCTCTCTGGGAGGGTGTGCCTTACTGTCAGGAGGGTAGTACTGTTGCTTCTTGTCATTTCTCCAGGGCCCGACCTCTGCTGCAGGGCCCTCCCTATCATCATCCTCTCTCACCCCACCCTTTCAACAGACCACCTTGGGTCTTCTTTCCTGGCTTCTGAACACCTCCCATCCTGGGATTCTGAGGACCAGGACTTCTTCCTCCAGATTTTTGGTTTTTGAGTGTTCTCCTCACTGACTCCTTTTTTCACTCTGACTCTCTAGCTGAGACCCTCTGACTCACCAAGGCTAAGACCCCTGCCCTCTCCCTGATCCAGTGACCCCTCTATCTGGGCAATTCCCCAATCTATGAGTCAAGTCTATCTGCGGGACATCTGCATTTTGCTGATAGCAGAGAAATAAAAGATGCTTTACAGGTATGGAGCCAGGCACCTCATGTCATTTTTGTTGTATAGGCAGATGACCAGGTTATTTGTAGATAAGGAAGGAGACCAAAGATCAAAGGGTTAAGTAATTCACCTTAAGTCACAGAGCCGGGGAATGCATAACAGTCTTACTCAGGATTATGGCACTGAAGAGAATCTTCTAGATCGCCTCAGAAGGCAAGGTATCACAGATGCCACATACTCACTGGTGACTCACGGTTTCCTCATCTGTAAGGAGGGCAGAGCACCTAACTTCCAGTAAGGATCAACTAAGATAACTTAAGAAAAGTGCCTGGCATAGCACAGAGATGTGATTAAAGGTAGGTATTACGATCTAGCCAACTGGAACAGCAGTTCTCCCATGCAATGCATTGCAGCTTGTGCACTGAAATTCAGACATAAGCAGAAGGCTGCCATGTTCATTTTTCCTTTGGGACGCTCAGATTCTAGGAACTTCATGAATCATGAGATAGAAAGCTGGGAAGCCATTGAGCTTGACTCTGAATTCTTAGAACAGGATTGATGTTACAGCTATCTTTTTTTTTTTTTAAGATTTTATTTATTTGAGAGGGAGAAAGAGAACATGAGTGGCGGTGGGCAGAGAGAGAAGCAGACTCTCCACTGAGCAGAGAGCCTGATTCAGGGCTTGATCCCTAGACCCCGGATCATGAACTGAGCCGAAGGCAGATACTTAACCAACTCAGCCACCCAGGCACCCTGATGTTAAAGATATCTCTATAGTTCTGGTGCTTCATTCAGGTGTTGGTGCATAGTAAGTGCTTAATAAGTATATTGTGAAAAAATGGATGACTTCAACCTAGTTTTAGGTTGGGGTATCAAAGGAGACCACCTTTGATCATTTATCAAAAGTCACCCACCGGGTAGAGATAAAACCAGACTCCTGGTGTTCTAACCCCAAGCCAATGTACAACCAGGCCTCACAGGATTTTCTAAAGGTTCTTGTTCTGAAATTCCATCATCTTCTCTCCCCACCAAGCACCAGATTCCCCTCTCTGGTCCACATGAATCAACATTCGCTATAATGTCTTGTGAGGAGGCAGAGAGAAGGTGGCTGTCTACAGGCCAGAAGAGAGCCCTCACCAGAAAGTGAATCTGCCAGCACCTTGATCATGGACTTATAAGCTTCCAGACCCATGAGAAATAAATTTCTGGGGGAACCTGGGTGGATCAGTGGGTTAAGTGTCTGCCTTCAGCTCAGGTCATGATCCCGGGGTCCTGGTACTGAGAGCAGTGTGGCGGGTTCCCTGCTCAGAGGGGAGCCTGCTTTTCCCTCTCCCCACCCCCAACTCATGTTCTCTCTCACTATCTCTCTCTCTCAGATAAATAAATGAAATCTTAAAAAACAAAAAAGAAATAAATGCCTGAAAAAAAAAAAGAAATAAATATCTGCTGCTTATGCCTAGTCTGTGGTGTTTTGTTATGGTAGCCCAAAGTGACTAAACACACACCTAAAATATTTCCTCTCTCCTCCTCTCTCCTTCTCTCTCCCTCTCTCTCTCTTTCTCTCTCTCTCTCTCTCTCCCTTTCTGCACTCACTCTAGGGGAAGCCAGCTGTCTTGTCTTGAGAAACTCAGATAGGCCTATGAGGAGCTCAGTAGCCTCAATCCCACCACCAGGAACTGAGGCCTGTCAACAACCATGTGAGTGAACTTGGAAGTAGATCCCTCACCCCCAGGGGAGCCTTGAGATGTTGCAGTGTTGCAGTCCTGGTGGACAGCTTGACTGCAGCCTGAGGATTCTAGGCCAGAATATCCCAGCCAAGCCCCGCCCTCTGAAACAATGTGATAATAAATGCTTGTTCTTTTAAGCTACTTCTAGGCTGGAAGTAAGGCTTGGTCTGAGGCTTAAGTTTGGGGGTAATTTGCCCTACAGGAACAGAGAACTGATAAAGTTGATATATCTTCTAAATATGTTTTAATCTATAGATTTTCCCCTCCATCTCTCTCTTTTTGCAACTATTTGTTGAAGAAACAAGGTTGGCTGCTTCCTGTAAATGTCCTCACCATCTGGATTCTGCTGATTACACCTCCATGGTGGTGTTTACCATATTCCTCTCTCCTGTTTGTCCTGTAGACTGAGAATTAAATCTCCGTGCCCTGGGCAATAAGGTAGCCATTAACCATGTGTTGCTATTGGGCACCTGAAATGTGGTTGGCACCACTGAGGGACTGAACTTTTTATTTCATTTAACTTGAATTAAATTTTAAAATAGATCATTGATCTAGTTATTGGAAAACTTTTTTAGAAAAAGATTTTATTTTGAAGTAACCTTTATGCCCAACATGAGGCTCAAACACAAAACCCCAAGATCAAGAGTCTGATGCTCTACCCACTGAGCCAGGCAGGCATCTCTGAAAAGCTTTCAAGTATGTTCAGAACTACTTTTTCACTCATGAACCTACCTTTGCACTTGAGAATTTTGTAAACTCTAAATATGGATCATATATTTCCTATGGATGTTTAGCATCTAAATTGAAATATGTTCAAAGTAGAAGTAGAAGCCAGATTTCAAGGACTTAGTCCAAAAAGAAAGCATGTAAAATATCTCATACTGTTTTTTTTTTAAGATTTTGTTTATTTATTCATAAGAGACACAGAGACATAGGCAGAGGGAGAAACAGGCTCCCTGTGGGGAGCCAGATGCAGGACTCAATCCACGATCCCAGGATCACGACCTGAGCCAAAGGCACACCCCAGGTGTCCCTCTCATTACTATTTTTATATAGATTACATATTGAAAGAATATTTTAGATATATTGGGCCAAATAAAAATATTATTAAAACTAATCCCACCATTTTCTCTTTATCTTTTTGAAGTGCTTACCAGTAGAAAAGCTTAAATCATATATGTGGCTCCCATTAAATTTCTTCCTAAGGGTCAGGTTGTACTTTTTTGGGAAGGACTGTGTTCTTCCATCAAAACCTCAGATGTAGTTGTCTTGTTGGAATCTTACCGGGCACTGATGCTCAAGACTGAAATCCTACCAAGGGCACCTGGGTGGTTCAGTTGGTTAAAATTCCCTCCAGAGGATAAAGAAGGGCCAGGTCCTACCAGCAGCAGTGGACAGCCTGAGCAAAGCCCAAAGCAACAGCCAGCTTCACAAGAACAAGCAGTTCTGGGTTGTACTCATCTTGTAGGCAGGGGCTGGCCAGCTGGGAAGGGGTTTAAGCCCCAGTGACATATCTGCCTTGTGAGTAGAGACAGCCCTCTGGTGGCCACAGGGAGAATGAAAGGGGAGGAAAAAGCTAGAAGAGGCAGTAATCTGAATTCCCAAGGCTTCTTCAGTTCATATATTCATAAGGTAGACTCATCCAGATCAGGAGGAGAAATCACAGTGTTGGGGCTTATCATTAAGCTACATGGAGGAGGAATGGCATGGTGATGTTCATTAATGGTTCTGGGGCCCAGGCCTCTTGAAAATACAATAGACCCTTCCGGACCGTCTAGAGATCTCTGTTATTCTATTTGTGCACCTGCCACGTGTGCTCCCCCAAGAAAATATACCATGGCAAATGCTCACCACCACCCAATATGATTTGCACAGAAGACCATCTCTGGGTGGGTGCAGAGAGGACTCTTTGTGAATTTTTAAAAGGCACCTGTTGAGGGCTGAATTGTGCCCCCCGCCCCTGCCTCAGAAAGATGGGACGCTGACAGGTGACAGTTTTGCTCAACCTCAACACAAAGACATCTGTGCAGCTGTCCTGTGAGTTTGGATGCATCTCATTCGCTTCCCAGAAAAGCCCTGTGTCTGTTCAGTTGGTGAAAATTTGAGCTATGCCCTTATGATTTGTGTGCTTGTCTGTGTGGTATTTCAATAGAAAGTTTTAAAACCCCACAACTCTGAAGTAGGTAGTCCAATGTTACCAGGAGGAACTGAGGCTTGGAAAGATTCAGCGGCTTGACCAAGGTCATGATCGGTAGCTGGCAGAGCTGGACTCAAAGCCAAGTATGTGGCTCAGTGTTGGGTGCCAATCAGCAGACTCATCCCTGCTGCTCCCGTACAGTTCAGAAATGCCTCTTGGACCCACTTTGGGGCCTCAAATTCAGGTTCTGTGTCAAGCTTCTCCTTGAAATATTTGCCTTCCAACTCTGTCCTATTCCTGTTTCCAATAAATGGCCATCATCACCCTGTCAGCAGTGTGGCATATTTCTCTGCGAGGACCTAGGACCTGGAGTCTAGAACTGGAAGGGACCGGCCCCTTGGTCTGAGGCTTAAGCACAATCCCAAGAAAATAATCTAGAGAAAAACACATGTGCCCTGCCCCCCCCCCACCGCCCCAAGTTTGGGCTGAGGCATGAAGTTCCAACAAGCAGGTCCTGCATTCCAAAAGGGGCCTGACCAGACCACATGCAACAAGCAAAACCACATTTTCCAAGCAAATGATTAAGAAGTGACTCTCAGGTCCCTGACTCTCAACAAGGATCACAGTTTGTACACATAGGAGAGTGGTGGGGGCGGGCGTAGGCCTTCAGGTCTCTGCGAGTCCTACCCCCGGAGGGCAAGGCTTATTACCTCCACAAGATCAGTGACAAAGGTTGCAAGACTCAAAGAGTTTGGTATGCTCCAGCATTTGGGGGATGTACCCGCCAGAGAAGTCTCATTAGACCAGACAGTAGCTGACTAGAAGCTCCCATCCAGGAAAGAAGGAAGGACAAGTAGCTGCATTGAGCCCCGGCTATACTCTGGTGGTATCCAAGCTAAGAATGTTCCAGGCTGGGGCTGGGTGTTTCAATCCCTCTCTCTACTTCCAGCCTAGAAAAGCAATGGGAATTCCTAAGGAGAAATCCTATGTCAAGTGCATGGGCAGAAAACCAGGGATAGATGGTGAGACAGAAGAACTTAAAAGGGAATCCAGGAGAGCCCCCATGAAAAAAAGGAATCAGCTTGGGAGGTCTGGAGGTGCAGGGAACACGAAGCTATCTTACCGATATCATCAAGAACATTTGGGATCATTTTTCCCCTCCTTTGCCCCACACTCCAATCCTGAGGGGTTCAGTCACAGCAGCTAGTAAGGGAGGGGGAGGAAATAGGTCAACCCTACCCCCTTTATGCTCCACCCCCCCTTCCCCCCCCCCCACCTCCCACCTCTTCTGGTCAAGCGGGCAGCTCACTTGCTGCCCTGGCTGGAGATGGAAGATTCCTACCCTTGGATGAAGACCAGAGTGTGGATTACTACCCAAGCTACAAGTCTATGTACCAACCTGGGTGAATGAATAACATGCCACCTAAGCAGTCACAGGACTGCTCAGATTTTCATCCAGGAACAAGAAAGAAATTCTTCCATGGAATATATTTGAGAAGACAGTGGGAGACTAGTATAGTTGCATTCCAATTACATTTCAACAAGTTGTTCTGAAGTCCTGGATACAGATGGAAATCCAGTCAGTAAATAGGACTGATGTAGTCAGGGGGACGATATGACCCATGAGGGTCATATGACCCGATGAGGACCCTTAGACTGTCCAGTTTTACCCTCTCGTTGGACAGACACCATGTCTGTGATGAGGATGACAATATTTTGCCAAACTGTGTTCTAAGCCCTTAAATATTAATTCCGCAATCATCACAAGAGTCCCATGCTTACTGAGCAGATAGATTAATGTTGACCTGATGCTGGGTTTGCAGTAGGGCTTACTGCTGTTCCAGGGCACAGTGTGGGCTCTGGGGACATAGGTCCCTGTTTCATTCATCTTCCAGCCACAAGGGGACATAAAGGATGGAGATGGGGTGCAGTAGTAAGCTATGGACTAATACTATCTTTTCTACTATCAAAGATCATTCCACTCCCCATACAGCCAGGGATCCTTGAGCAAGCTCAGCTATCTTCTCCAGCTTACCCTGCAGACCTACCCCTCTGCAGAGCCGACCTCCTCAACTCAATCCTGAGGCCCTACAGCGCTTAGGGAAGCAGATGCCTTCGTTCACAGAGGGAGAAAGGGCTCAGCAAGGAAAAGAGACTTATGCAAGGTAATGCAGCAGAATTAAGGCTTGCTGGGAGGAGGTTGTTGGAATCAGGGTTCTGATCCCCAGTCCAAAGCAGCAGCTTTGCAGTGCAGGAAGATGAGGGCAGAGTATGCCTGGGCCTGCTTACCCCCAGAGCAGGAGCTGGAGCTCCACAGGCATCTGACTCTACAAAGTAGTGGGGAGAGAGAAGGAGCTTTTATTGGAGCACTGACGCCTGGCAGTGGGTGCTCTGACAGCCTCCTCAGGGCCTCAGGGCTGGGGGAATGGCAAAGCCAGGGCTATTTAAAGATGAGGTGAGTAGAGGCTGGGACACCACAGCTTTCCTTGTGTTCCTCAAACAGTTGCTCTAGAGCCTCCATGTAGAGCATGTGATAGTGGTCAACTTCCTCCTCAGTGGGGTTGAGGCGCTGTGGCACAGGGATGGGGCGGCCCACTGCAGGGAGAAGGGAGACAGAGATGAGAGGGGTGGGGAGGGTTGTGCTGCCCGCACAGCTGACAGCAGCTTTCTTCCTTGGAGGTACTCACCCACAGTGGTGATAGGCTTGGCGAAGGGCAGTAAACCCCAGGAGTCAGCTGAGAAGAGTCCGCGGCCCCAGAAGATGCAAGGAGAAAATTTCATGATCTTCTTGATGGTGATCTGGCACAGATACTGCCAGGAGTTTGTGGGAAAAGCCTTAAAATTGAAGATATCATTCTCCCCAAAGGAGTACACAGGTACCAGGGAAGCTCTGGGAACAGACAACGAGAGAAGGATGGTCAGGTCAGTGGCTTGTGCAGCGCCCCAAGACGGACTGAAAATCCCTCCCCACACCTACAGATAGATTCCTCTTCCCAAGGCCTTGTTTTCAAGCAAATGACAAAGAAAGATGAAAAGACTCACAATGCTTCTTCTTCTTCTTTTTTTTTTTAAGATTTTTTTTTTTTTTTTAGATTTTATTTATTTATTTGAGAGAGAGAGAGCACGGAGCAGTGGGGAAGGGGCAGAACGAGAGGGAGAAACAGACTCCCCACTGAGCAGGGAGCCTGATGTGGGGCTTGATCCCAGGACCCCAGGATCATGACCTGAGCCAAAACAAAGGCAGATGCCAAACCAACTGAGACACAGGTGCCCCTGGACTCACAATTTTTTTTTTTAAAGATTTTATTTATGAGAGACACACACAGAGAGAGAGAAAGAGAGGCAAAGACACAGGCTCCATGCAGGGAGCCTGATGTGGGATTCAATCCTGGGCCTCTAGGATCATGCCCTGAGCCATAGACAGATGGTCAACCGCTGAGCCACCCAGGCGTCCCAAATTATTTTAATTAAATTAAAATCTTAAAAAGAAGGAAGAAAGAAAGAAAGAAATAAAAGAAGGAAGAAAGGAAAAAAGAAAGAAAATCATCAGGGGGCACCAGGGTGGCTTGGTTGACCAAGAACCCAACTGTTGATTTTGGCTCAGGTCATGATCTCAGGTTTGAGGAACTGAGCCCCACGCTGGACTCTGTGCTCAGTGCAGAGTCGACCTGAGATTCTTTGCCCCTCCCCCTGCTCACACATGCACTCTCTCTCTCTAAAATAAATAAATCAATAAAATATTTTTTAAAAAGTAGAAAGGAAATCATCAGGAAGAGAAAATACATTTAAAGTCTATACTGTAAAAAAAAAAAAAAAAATCCCTGTATAAAGGACCTGTATAGTTCAAACCGGTGTTGCTCAAGGGACAACTGTATATATTTTCTCATCTGGTCTTTGCAACTGCAACATCATAGCATAGTATTAGTCTTGTCTCACAGGCAAAAAAACATGTCCAAGGTCTTGCCTTTGAGGTGGCATCAGAAATCCCCAGGGCTTCTGAGCATAAGGTCCTGCTACTTGCACTATGCTCCTGCCTCTTTCAGAGAGGGAAGAAGCCTGGCAAAAGTGGGCCCAGTGCTTGGTGCAGAGAAAGCACTCAAGTGTTGACATGAGGGCCCTGTGGATACAGGGCACAGTGTGGGCTCTGGGGACATAGGGGCCCAGCTACAGGAACCTGCGTGTGCAGGGACAAAGAATGTGGACCCCTAGACACAATGTGAAGTTCTGATCATCCGCAGCAGCCCCAGGCTGGGCACCACACCCCACTCACCCGTGCCTCAGTGCCAGGCGCACGAAGCCTTTGCGGTTCCGGAGAACGAGGCAGTGCATCCCTGGGATCGCAAACAGGGACTCGTGGGCACCCCCAACTACGATGGCTACCGCCTGCCCGGGCTGGGGCTTGGACAAAATAAAGTCCAGGCTCCGGCGGTTCACAGAACACAGTCCTGCGTACATGAGGAGGTAGGGAGCAGTCACCACCCCCTCCTGGGCTGCCTAGTCCCTCACCTGCCATTCAGGGGGATCCACACCCCATTCCTCCCACACCTGCTCCCCATGCCACTGGCAGTGTGACCTCTAATGCCTTTCCCAACAAGGATGCAGGACACTCGCTCCAAAGCCATGCACTGATGCCCACTGTGAGCCAGGCCAATGTTCAGGCCAGGTCCCTGTGTTGGGTGGGTGGGAGGCAGTCTGGTGTAGGGGGAGGGTAGCAACGGGCCCTCCTCCCACTCAGCTTGAGGCTTACCAAGGTACATGAGGTAGTCACGATAGACTGGGAGGTGCAAGAGAAAGGCCAGTGTTACGGGTGATGTCTGAATCCCCGGGAACTGCTTGGAGAAGTTGTTGGCCTCCGTGACGAAATTGCAGAAGGTTCCCATGCACATGATCCCATGTGGGTGACAACCCACAACATAGTTCCGGTCAGGGGGAAGCTCTGCTGTCTTCACCAGCTTCAGGGTGTTGGGCAGGTTGAAGGGAAAGAGGCACGGAAGGCAGGACACCAGCTGAAAAGAGTTGCCCTCCACCCCAACCAACTTCAGAGTTCAAGGTCCTCAAATAGGGTCAACAGCACAGAGGGCCTACTCTGGAACACCACTCCACCCCTGTCCCATGTGTATTCTTGTCGGAGTTTAGCCCCCCTCCGCCAAGGGCAGGGGTGAGCAGGGGTGGGGGGCTGGGGAGAGAGAGGGGACAGAGAGTCTCTGTGGAGGGTGACCTGTCACCTTAATAGGAAAATAATCCTTCAAGTGTTTCCAAATGGTACAGCTCCTGTTGCACTCAAAGCACCTCCCACCTTGGGGCAGAGAGATGGGTGGAAGAATCTCTGGAGGCACTGGCCCCCCATCTCTGCTCCCTGGGTGCATGTCCAGCCACACTCACCTTGGTTGGGTGTGTCCCAGTCCAGGAAGAGCCACACCAAGTAGAGAACAGAGATGGACCAGAATGAAGTGAAGAGGAGGAAGAGGACAAGAAGGGAGAAGAAAAGGCCTGGGTGAAAGTTGAGAAAGCAAAACGCATGAGTTTTTGAAGCTGGGTCATTCCAACCGGCACCACCTTGTGCCACCCCCACCCCCACTCCCCTCCCCCCCGCCCCTCCCATTGCTGGTGTGCATCCTGCCGGCTCCAGCCTGACCTCTGGCCCTCTGCTGCTCTCCAGCTCCCTTAGCCCTCCCCTATACAGGCAAGTGGGGCCCCAGCCCAGTCTGCGTCCCCGCAGTCCCTGCTCCCCAGGCGGACCCTCGGCGCACCAGGCGTCTCACCCATGAAGAGGAAAGTGAACACGTAATAGGAGACGCTTAAGGCTTCTAGCCACTGTTTCTGCGTGGTTCTCATGGTGGGGCGCTCCCCTCCGCCAGTGGGGTTCCAGGGCCTGGAGCGCAAACGACGAAGGTTTGGGCACGGAGTGAAGGCTTTCTTGCTGGAGCGACCAAACGCTCCACGCCTCCGGGGCCTGCAGGTGTGTTGCCGAGTGTGGATAGGGAGGTGTAGGGAGGTCCTTGGATCTGGGGCCCCAGAAGGATCTTTGAACTGCCTGCGTCAGTTTGGGCTGGTCGCTGGGCGGAGCTGGGTTGCGGCAGGGTGTGTGTGAGGGGTGTGGGGCATCGGTGGCCCAGAAACCGATGTGGAGGGGGGCTCAGAAGAAGCAGGAGCGCCCGCCAACCGGGTCCCAGCTGAGACCACGGCATACCCAGCGTGGCCGGGCAGGCCCCTGGTGCGCGCCCCGGCTCCGTGTGCAGGTCCCCGGGAGTGTCGGCACCTCAGGGACACGGCTGCGCACAAACACGCACACGCTGCCAGCTCTGGTCCCACGTTTAATTTCCCTGCCCGCCCCCAGTCGCCGCGGGGGCGGGAGGATCGGGGCTGTGCCCCGCGTACGGGGGAGGTGCGGGTGGCCCGGGAGGCCGGCGCGCGCCTTGCGCTCCCGGAACAGCCGCTTGAGCCGCGCCACTTAGAGCGCGCGCAGAGCGGTCACCTCCGCTCGGCCGGGCCGCGGGCTTCGCGGGGTGGGGGCCTCACTGCGCGCAGAACGGGATCCCCGGCCCCGCCCGGCCCCTTCCTGCCCAACGGCGCGACCGTCTCGGACAGAGTTCAGGGCCTGGGAGGTTGTCAAAGAGGGTGAGGCCGGTGTGGCCAGGCGTGGCCAGCAGCCGCCGGTTCCCCGCCCGGCGCGGGGAGCGCGCTGGCCCGAGCGCTGCGGAGCTGGTGCGCGCAGGGGAGCCGAGGGGGCAGAGGCTGGGACTCCCGGACCGGGTGGATGGGCGCGCCCGGAAGGGCAGAAGGAGGCCCAAGGGTCCGGAGGGTTCGCGAACGGCTGGAAGAGCTCGCTCTTCCCGAAAGAGAAGACAGGCACCGGGGAGGCCCTGGGGAAGCAGGGGCGCGCCTGATTCCAGGTTCCTGGGGCGGGCCGCGCTCCTCCCCAAGTTAGGCCGAGCCGGTGCGACCCGGACACGGCGGCTTCCTCACCCGTGTCCCGGTGCCAGCTGGACAAATCTCTTCTGATTCCGGATCCGCAAAACAGCGCGCCGGGTTTTGCTTCCAGCGCTTCCAGGGGCCCTCCCAGGGCCAGCAGGGCCACCCGGCCGCCCCCAGGCCCGGACAGGACCGGAGAGAGGCAGCACTGTCCCTGTCAGAGGACAATAAACCTGGGGGAGTGCAGAGGGGGCCTGATGCCTGGGCTTTTGAGAAAAGGGGGAGGAGGGCACCAGGAAGGTAGAGCTGGGACCAGGAGCCTCCACCTGCCCCCTAGGGAGGTAGGGGCAACACAGCAGGGACTGAGGGTCCTGAGGCAGTTCTCCCCACCCCTCCCCCTCACACAGGATGTAGTCCCGGAAGAGAGGGAGGTGGAACCAACAAGGCCGGTGAGACCAGAGGCCAGGGAAGAGGCTGGAGAAGCCTGTGGCCTCAGTGCAGAAGTTGCCAAAGATGACCAGGACCCTGTGAGGGTGGAAGCCAAAGAGGTAGTTGCAGGAAGTATCCAGTTCTGCGATTTTAACCAGCTGGGGGCACAGGGAACCTCCCCCACTCTGGCGGTGAGATTAGACTTTTGAGGGTGACCAGAGAAGTCTCTTCCAAAGCCTTGCCCCCACTCAGCACACCATTCCCGGTGCCCTCACCGAGACAGAGAAGTAATCTCAGAAACATCTCCAGATGGCCTAGCTGTGGCCCCAGGCAGAGTGGCAGCCTCCTGCCCTCCGCGTGTCCTTGTCTCTGTAGAGCCAGACCAAGTAGAGGACCGCAAGGAGCAAGCTCGCCTGGCTTAGAAGTGCCAGCACACCTGGGCTGGAGGTGGACAGGAGAAGACTCGGGACCCAGGCATTCCATCCCCAGTTATCCCCCTCTGCTGCTCCCTCTTCCCTGTTCCATGGCTTCAGGCCCTCCTGTCCCAGCTAATTCCTTCTTATTTCCTCAGGAGCCTCCAGAGATCCCTGTCCTGCCTCCCTCCTGGCAGTTGGGAAGCAGAGCGCCATGTGCTGGGCCTTACCTAGCCTCAAGAAGAAGACCCATTGCAGGACAGCAACCACTTGAAGACCCCAGTGGAGGCAGCTGGAGGAGGCCAGCATACTGTGGAGGGGTCCACAGGGGTCACCCACAGAGGTCACCATGGGCTCTTGAGTACACTCATTGTGGTCCAATCTGCTGGCCCTGACTCTTGGCCCTGGTTCTGCTCCTGTGTCCTCCCTCTTTGCTGATCTGAACACCCTGTACCCTTGTGAGCCCCAGCAAGGAAGGGTTAACCACTGCTGGAACTCAAGGGGCTGTGACACACAGGACCAAACAGAAATGCCCAGGGGTGTGGCCAGGAGCCTGGGAGTGAGGCAGGTGGTTGCACCATGTGGAAGTCAGGACCTCCAAGTAGCCAAGTAGCCAGCTGGCAGAGGTCTGGGAAGGTGGGGTGTTGCCAGCATGGTGTGTACCATGAATGGCAGGGCTCCCCCCCCCCCATGAGTGAGAACAGCTAGAAAACTCTTTAGCTGCTCTGGTCTGGCCCCTAAGGAGTAGCTTAGGCCTCTGTGGGGACACAGTCCAGAAGGAGGGGCTTTTGGAGAATGGTCAGGGATTGGTGAGCCCAAGAGGATACCCTTCGAGTAAACTGGGGTTGGTCCTCCCATCACCACGGCCCTCCTGACACTGGCCAGAGCTGTGAAGCCAGTACCGTCTTGGGGTCAGGGAACGTCATTTCTCTAGGTAAGACTGACACACACCCCATTAGGTGCCTCTGTCACATGCTCTCCTGGCATAAAATACTTTCCCTCCTTCATGGCAATTTTCTGGCCCAGCTGTGAGCAATGAGAAGACAGCTGTTGCTCTCATAAGCAGAGCCCTTGTGACAGATGCCCAGCAGCTGGGAGCACTCAGTAAATGAATGGTGGGTCGTAGGAGACAGGAGGAGCCAGCGTCCAGTGCTGCTCAGGCTGGCACCCCCTTTCTATCCCTGTCTCCCGCTTCACTCTCATGTGGGTTGCCACCCGCCAAGGAGGTATTTTCTCCTGTCCCTGATCAGCCCACTTCCACCTGCAGGGAGACCCAGGTGAGACACACAGGCCAGAGAGATGCTCAGTCTACAGTCTATGAAGGAAGGCTTCATAGAGGAGGTTCTCCTGGGAGTCCAGGCAGTAGGGAGGAAGGCGTGGATGGCAAGTTAGGTGTCGGAGGCGAGAAGTGCCCTGGGATCCAGGAACAGGCCATTTGGTTTTCAAAAGGCTTCTGCAAGGGACCAGTTGGGAGAGAAACCCAGCAAGGTAGGCTGGAAAAGGAACTGGAAAGGACCAAGCTAAAGGAACATGGCCTGCAGTCCCCAGGGCACCTGTTTGCAGAGGCTGGAGGCCACATCAGCTCTCAGGAGGTCTCGCCTCTTTTTCAAGGCTGCTTCACATTCTCCTCTTCCAGGAAGCTTTCTTGGGATGACTCTCTAGGGCTTTCCTGATCCTCCCTAACCAAAAGCTGGAGTCCTAGAAGCCTCCTGTGTCCCCTTAGAACACATGCTTCCAGGGGGCCTTCCTTCCCTTTGCACTGGCCCCAGAGCCCCGCACAGGGCTCTGACATCCCACAGATGCCCTCAAGTGACAAGAGAGTCAGGGAGAAGAGGCTGGGTCTGGCGGGAGAGTGGGGGTAGGCTTCCACCTAAATCTAAGTGAAGTCCTTGGGGCCTGGCCCTTCTCAGGCTCCCCATGCTACCCCTACCTCCAGAAATGGGACCCAGGGAAGCTTCCAGGTTCCCACACTGCTCTACCATCCGCTTCTGCCTTCTCCCCTCTGTTCTTTTTCTGTGGGGTAACTCCTTCCGCTCTGGTGGCAGGAGGGATTCAGGCTCAGTAGGGAGGTGAAAGACATACACAGACTCAAGAGTTACAAATCCTCCTTTATGGGAGGGAGGCTGAGAAACAATAATTTATTGTATGGGGAGCCCCCAGAAGCCTTCTCCCCAGGAACCTTTGGGGACCATGGGGAGGGGCATGGGGGCTCCAGGAGCTTCCTGAGAGGGCCGTGTGTTGGGGTGGGGAGGCGACACATTCAGTCCCAGGCACACTGAACATCCGCTCAGGAAAGGAGGCGCCAGACAGACCCCCTTCCAAGGAGGGGGGTGCAGGAAGGCACAGCGGCAGCGAAGGTTTGGCAGAGTGGTTGAGTGTCAGGGATCGACAAAGGACACCATGATGTAGCGAGTGCCCCGAGTAGTGGGGAGCCCCTCGTGGTAGTGGGTGAGACGGCCGGGGTGCAGGAGCCCCCAGCCCTTCCGTGGGGATGAGACTATGCAGTCATAGCGCAAGAAGCGACAGCCACCTCCCTGGAAGAAACGGAGGAATGGAAGTGGGCAAATCAGTAGATGGGGGGCGGGGGGCACAGGAGGGTGAGAGGCTGGATGGGGGGCTTGGGGTGTCAGCATACAAGAGAGGCACTGGGGTGGGCTGGGGTGGGGGGGTGGTGGCAAGGCACACAGCCTGAAAGAGGTCCGGGAGGTGGTGCAGGCGAAGTAACTGGAACCAAGAAGAGGACAGGCCAGGGACAGGTGCCTGAGGGTGTGTAGGGGTTGTCAGGAGGCCCAGGGCTCAAGTGTGTATGTGCGTGTGTGGAGAGGCCCTGCTGGTGCCCTGACGGGGGAGGGCACTCGGGGCTCACCTCATAATCCAGGCCCTTGTGGTTGAGGGCCACGTTGAGAGTGAAGGTGGATGAGTCGTGATGGGGCCGCAAAGAGGGCTGCTCATCTGGCCGGTAACGGACCACAAAGTTCATCACTGCCCGGGTCTGTGGGGGGCACGAGAGAAGAGGTGGGAGGGATGGCCGTGAGGTCACAGGGTGGGCGGGGGCGCTTCTGAGGAGGTGAAGCCTCAACCCAGTGGGAGGAGGGGAGGAGGGCTGCAGGGATCTTGGCCCTTGGGGGTATCCTGCGAACTCCCCGGGGGGCTGCCATCCAGTGGTATCCCTTCCCTCAGGACTCCAGATGCTACAGGAGCTGAAGGAGCACCATGTGCAGACTTCCAGCCAGAACTGGGGTGTGGGAGGAGGCAGGGGTGGCAGCTCACCTTGGTGTGGTAGCCTGGGAACAGGCTCTCTGTCATGGGGCCCACGTACGTCCTCAATAGCTGCAGCCACTGGTCTTCATAGCCCACCTGCTTCATATGGATGTCCACAGTGGGCACATTCTCGTAGCCTCCAGCCAGCCTTGAGTCCTGTGGGCAGTGGGCACTGAGCCCAAATAGGGCCATGCCAGCCGCTCCCCCCTGCTCTGAGGCCCGAAAGCTTGTGTGACGTGCATTTAGGAGCCTCGACCACTCTACCTGACTCCCTCTAACTCACCCTGAAGATGGTACCTCTTCTGGGAAGCCCCTTGGTCACCCCCCACGTCCAGGCCAAGGGCCCCTCCTGTGACTCCTACAGCATCTGGGCTGCCCATCACAACCTTCAGGAGCAGGGCTCCTGCTATTGCCTATAGCAGGTGAGGTGCAGGAGGGCAGGGCTCAAGCAAGTGCTCTACACCAGAGCGCCCAGTTCAGTGGTGGGTGTCGCAGACCTGCCTGCCTGGTAAGGAGTTTCTGAATGAATGCATGCATGCAGTTGTGCCCCCCCTGGGTCCCCAGCACTCTGGGGGCCCCACCCTGCTCCGACTCTCATGATTCCATTTCCCTTCATCACAGCTGCACCTTCCCTGCCCCAGGGGGTGGGGAGTCCTCCCTGCCCCAGCCCCTCTCACCTCATGCCGGCCTCCTGACCACTGGCCATAGTGCTCCATTTCCTCCACCAGTTCGTCACACATCTGGTCGGACAGCAGGGGGAACCAGTACACATCTGGGCACGGCTGAGGACAGACAGGGCAAGAACAGGGCGGGGAGATGCTTGCAGACCTCTTGGGGAGCAAAGCAGCCAACCGAGGGGAGTAAAGGCAGGGAGCAGGGATGCCTGGGTGGCTCAGCAGTTGAGCGTCTGCCTTCAGCTCAGGTCGTGATCCCGGGGTTCCGGGATTGAGTCCCACATCGGGCTCCCCACAGAAATCCTGCTTCTTTCTCTGCCTATTTGCTTCTCTCTCTTTCTGTGTCTCTCATAAATAAAATAAAATAAGATAAAATAAATAAAATAATAAAATAAATAAAATAAAATAAATAAAATAAAATAAAATAAAAAATAAATAAAATAATAAATAGATAAATAGATAAATATAAAATAAAATAAAATAAAATAAAATAAAATAAAATAAAATAAAATAAAATAAATAAAAAAGCAGGGAACAGAAAAGGAAGCCAGGAGATGGGAGAAGCTTGGGGATTGGGACTCTGAGCATGGGGGCTAGCCAGGAAAGGCTGGGCCATGGAAGGCAGGTGTGGCACCGGAAAAAGTACAAATGGCATATGGCTGCCGGGGCTTTACAAAACTGTCATGCCACCCATAATACCAATAAGCCCGACAACAAGAGAGGATTGCTCTGATCAGTGGCAGGGTGGGGAGCCGAAGGCCTATCTGCTGGGCCTCCACCTTTATCTGCCTAAGCAGAAAACCCTCAGACACCCAAGAGAAGTCGGTTTGAAAATGACTAATCCAGGCAGGCGACTCAGGGGGTCAGGGGTCCTACATGGGGCTCACCTGTTCCACGAGCCCCTCCCCTTCAAGGGCCCGGCTGTAGTTCTCATGAATGTACTGCTCCTTCCAATCCTGAGGGAGAGGGAGGGGTACACACCTCCATGGGTGCCCTCTTCACTCCCTCAGCTCCCACTCAGGAAGCCCCAGTACCACAACCACCACCACCTCTCCCCACACAGTTGCTGAACTTGGGAGCAAGCGCTTGCACATGTGTCCAGGTGCCTGCATCCTCCCAGAGTGGAGGGCATGTCCCATTCTCTGAGCAAGCAGTTGGCTCTCACCAGGGGGTTGTCGAAGATCTGCCAGAGGTCCGGGTGCAGATGGTCTGTGTCATACCGGGAAGTGGCCAGGAGGCGGCCAAACTCGTGCTGATTACTAAGGTGGAGGAAGATGCCCTGGAGTGGGGGGGGAGGGTGTGAGGAGACATGGGTGGCTGCTTCTCTGCACCTCAGCTTTGGGCGCCCAGGCCCCACTCACCTTATCCCGCAGGCTCTTACAGAAGGCCATGTCTGGGTCGGTGTCACTGCCTGAGAACACCTCCCTCTGGGGCAGCTCTGTCCTCAGGGTCTCACCACGGATCACGTATGCCTGGGATATATAGGGCACATTCCACACGCCCCTGGAGGCACCCACGCTGGGGTCAGATCAGTGGGTGGCCCTCTCCCCCAAATTCTGCCCGGTTCAACCCAGGAACCCCTTCCTTCAGGGCACCCCACCCTCCAGGCCAAAAGGTCCCGTCGCTTCCCTGCTAAGCACTGCTAGTCACAACACCTCAGTCTGCTCCATAGTCAGCCCCAACTCTGCAGGGGTGGCACTTCTGACTGGTGGCCACTCTGGACCCCCGAGAGCAGGGAAACGGGGGAGCATGCAGGTGTTTATGGTCTCCTCCCCAAGGCCAGACAAGAGGGTTTGCAGCCCTCCGGCAGGACTCACACTCGCTTCCGCTGTACCAGCTCCACATAGTCCTCCGAGCGAGCGTAGTACTCATCGGGGCTCAGGGCTCCCCAGAAGTTGGACCACAGCTTCCCGTGGCGGGACAGCATGGGTGCTATCACCTTCCTGTGGACAGGCAGAGGTGAGCCCTGGGCCCCAGGAAGGAGGTGGGGGCTCCCAGGAGACTATTTGGGGGCCCTCTGGCTGAGCGGGGCAAGTGACCTGTTCTCTTCAATGAGGATACGCAGTGTCTGAGGGTTGGTGATGACGGCATCAGCGTCCAGGCTGAAGTAGAATTCACACTCTGGGTCCTGCCGACAACTGTCCCTGGAGGTGATAGATCAACGAACACTTGAGCTGAAACAGGAGCAGGTGGGGGAAGGAAGGGACTGTGTGGTAAGTGGAAGAACTCCCCCACCTGTCGAGGAGAGCAAGAAAGTGGGTAGAAGCACCAGCAAGAGGAGAAGAGGAAGGCTGGGGGTGCTGGGGGGTGCTGTGCTTGCTTCCCCAGGACCCCAGGTTCTCCTGGCTGGGAGGGTGCCCCTGTGGAGGCTGAGCATAGGCTCCATGCTACATGGAGCACCCCTTCACCCTTGACCATCCTCCCCACCCAGTGCTCACTCACATGGCCATGTCCCTGGCCTCGCCTGGTGTCAGGGCCTCCTCTGGTCCCACCAGCTTCACAGCTGAGAAGTGGTCCTGGAGCTGGGGCCAGGAGTCTGCGATGTGGGGCTCATGGTACACCTCCTGGAGATGGGAGAGAGGGGTTAGAGAGGGTAGGAAAAATGGTGCCTGAGGGACAGGAGGGGCAAGGAGGTGGATGGAAAGGATGTAAGGAAGGAGTCCGGGTGGGGGTGGGGGGTGGGAGTTCCAGACCAGGTAGGGGCAGAGTTCCTTGGGAGGGTGCACAAGGGAGAGGCTGTCAGAGTGTCTCACGTTGTTATGCAGGAACAGGGTGACCCTGTCAGGGGGGTAGTCCAGGAGCAGCAGCCGCTGCAGGAAGCGGGGCAGGAATGGGGTAGGTTGTTCTACAAACACAGCCAGAAGCACCCGGGGGGGAGGCTGGAAGATACAACATGACGACATGACGGGGCTCAGAGGAGTCCAGGCCCCCAGACCAGTGTGTCCTCTACCACCCTGGCAGGTTGGGAATCCCCAGGAGCTCCCCATGCACTGCTGCCCAGCAGGCTCTCCCTGTGCCCTCTGCCTTGATGCCTGGTCCTGCAGCACCCTAGCACCCCTCCTCACCTGCCCCCCCGGGAGTGTCCTCCGGTCCCGGCCACAGAACCCACAGCCTCCCTGAGGAGTCCAGCCATTAGGAACATAGTTTCCCAGGTAATTCAGCTGGAGCTGTTGGGAGAGGCAGTAAGAGGTAGAAGCCAAGGAGTCCAGCAGCAGAGGTGAGGGAGGTCAGGTGGACAGGCAGGGGACAGGGCAGGAAGGGGAGAGATGGACACTTAGCACCTCTCCCAGCACCTCTGCTGCTGGTGGGGTTAGGGAGGACAGGCTTGGAAGGGCTAGAGGTAGGTAGGGGCAGGGGTGGAGGGTATAAGCCATTGGAGCACCTTAGTAGGACCATTCCCGTGGACCACAACAGGAAGTGTGTCGTAGGCCACATTCCGGATCCGCACACGATTCCGATCAAACTTTAAAACCACCTCATCTGGGGAAGAAAGGCTCTGCTTTACACTCCTTTCCTCTCAAAGCTGCCAAGCAATGATGCTTCTAAGTATGGGATGCGGTTGGGTGGGGGAACCTGGGGGGGCTTCTCTAGAGGATGAAGGACTGTGGCTCTAGGGTAGGGTTCTTTCTCTCTCCCGAGGGTTCTGACCAGGCTCTGGCCACCCTGGGGGAGTTCCTAGGTAAGTCACCAGTCCCTCAGAGAGGCACTTTCCTCCCTGTAACAGGGGGTAAGCCCAGACCTTCCCTTTGAAGGGCTAAATAAAATGACAGAAGTAGAGCCCTTTGTTCTCACCTAAAGCCCCATTGAGGTTCTGAAAGATCCGAGATTTATGATCCAGATTGAGGCTGAGTTTTTCCTAGATGGGATGAGATGGGGCAGGTCACTATGCAGGGAGGTAGGCCAGCACTTCCCACTCCTTTTACATCCTCCCAAAAGTCCTACCCTCTCCTCTCCCCTTCAGCTGGAGGCTGGACAGCCCCCCTCCAGCCTTCCCTACCCTCAGCCCTGGGTCCAGGTAGAGCCGAGTATAGAACAGCTGGTCGTCATCGTCATCCTTGTACTTCCACTGGCGGACCACTTTGTGGATGGTGGGGGCAAAGCCAATGAATCCTGCAGGGGATGGGTGGGCAGGTGCTGACTCCAGGACTCTCAAGGCCCCAGGGCCCAGTCCCACTCCCTCTCTGGCCCTCAGCACCTGGAACACTCCATATGCCCCTCCATATGTCCCACCACTCTTTTCCCTCTGCCTCAGGTGCTCTGCCACTCACCACCAGAGTTGAGGAAGCGCTTCCCTGTGCCCACCTCAGGGTACTGCTCGGCCAGCCCCCACTCGGGCCAGCAGAAGCCCTCAGCGGAGAAGAGCAGGCGACTGCCACTCTGAACGAACTTCTTCAGCAGCTCTGCGGGGCTGCCAGCCAGAATCACATCGTAGCTGGGAGAGGAAGAGGGCACGACAGCACAGCAGGAACCTCAGTATCCTGACCCCCGCCCTCTGCCTCCTGCCTGCCCCTTCTTCTCCTCCCCTTCAGCAGCCCCTTCTTCACCTGTCCACGAACATGATGACCATATCCTCCCGGTCTGCATATTTCTCCATCTCCTTCTTTAGCCACCTGACCTTCTGTCCTCCACCAACCGTTCGGGCCACATCACCCCCTCGCCACTCCTCTCCCAGGCCCAGGGTCTGTGGGGAAGACCCGCCATGCCAGGAGGGGCTCAGTCGGCCAGCTGGGCCCTCCCGACCAGGCTCACCGTGGGGCCCCGGACAGCCCTCTGCCCACCCCTGGGGTGGGCGAAGGAGGGCATTCCTCTCACCCGCACAGTGTAGTTGAAGAACTCCGCCGACCACAGGAAACGCCGGTATCCTTCCGTCTCGGCTGTGGCCACCGTGATCACCAGCAGCTTCTCTGTCACCAGCCGGAATTGGTGCTCAGGACCCACTCGCCCCGCTCACCGCCCACCCCCTTCGCCTCCCTACGACTCTGCTCCAGTCCTTCGCTTTTTTCCAATTCCTTCTTAAACTCGGCCCAACCAGGGGAACCTGGGCCCCAGTTGAGAGCGGATGGGAGTGACCAGGAATTCGGGGTCCGTTCACGTGGGGAGGCTGGAAATCCCGGCTCAGGGTGGGGAGTGGGCGAGGGGCCGCGGGATTGGCCGAGTGGAGGGCGCGGGGCGTGGAAGAGGCCGGCACCCCCTCCAGACCTCGTCCCCCACCCCGGCCCCCGGGCGGGCACGCAGACTTGGCACCACCCACCCGGCGTTCCCGGGGCTCTCACCTGGGTTGACCGGGTCGCCGCCCCGGGGACGGTCGGAGGCCGAGGTAGCAGGCGGCGGCGGCAGCAGCAGTAGGAGCCCCAGGAGGAGCCGGAGTCCCGGGCCGGAGGAGGCCATGGCGGGGAGCCGGCGCAGACGGCACACAGGCCCGCGGGGCGCTGGGGCTGTGCGCCCGGATCCCAGCTCTGGGGAGGGGTTCTGGGCAGCGCGGCCGGGGCCGCAGGGCGGCCGGCCCCGAGGAGGAGCGGGGTGTGGGCGCCGCCCTGGAAAAAAAGGCGTAGCCCGAGGCTGCTGAAAACTCGAGAGCCGGCGCCGCAGACAAGGCTCGGATTGTCCCCGGGCGTGAGCGCGCCGGCTGCGCGGAGCCCGCGGAGGGGGCGCCCGGCGGGAGGCGGGGGAGGGGCGGCGGCTCGGGCCGGCTCTCCCGAGCCGAGGACTCTGGCCAGAGCCAGCCGGGCCCAGCGCCGCCTGACACGCGAGGAAGCTGAAACCCGGAGAGGGGAAGTGACCCCCTGCAGGCCGGGCGGGATGCGGAGGCGGGTCTTTGCCACAGCCCTGCCCGGAGCGGCGGGACGGAAGGCGGGGAGAGCACGGCGGCGGGTGGGGGGGCGCGGGGAGCCGGGACGAGTGCAGGAGCGGGCGGCCAGAGGGGCGAAGGCCGAGGAGTCTGCGGCCCCAGCGGCGCTGGGGGGCGAGGTTTCCGCAGACGGTCCCCGGGGCCTCTCGGCTTGCCCACTCGAGCCTGCCCACTTTCTTTGGAAGTCCAGCCCCTCGCCTCAGCCGCCCCGGAGAGAAGCTCCAGGGGCAGCCTTTGTGATGATGGCATCTTCAGAAGGACGAAAGGAAAATGACATTTCTCAAAGGACCACCGGCACCACCTCTTTAAGGTGATCCATTTCAAGGGGTCCCACAAAATACACAACCACACTCAGGCCGGAAGTGGTTTTGCCCCTATAAAATATGGCGGAAAGCTTTCTCGTCTCCTAGGCAACACCACGTAACGCGTGGACGCAGTGGTATGCCCTCTGGGATCGTTCTGCGCACGCGCAAACAGCACGCGCTACCGGAAGTGATGTCATCCCCATCCACGGGATGGTTTAGCGCGCGTGCGCAGTAAGCTCTTCCGTCAGGTGTGTTGTGGAAATGGTGGAGAAGAAAACTTCGGGTATGTGAGCCCCCGGCGGTTGGCCTCCTACCTCTTCCCAGACCCTGGCCTCTGATGTTCGCACTCAGTTATTAGTCTCAAAGCCCTTCCCCGGTCCTCGGGTCCTGGCGTCGGGGTAGCCCCTCAGACCTGGCATGCTCCGTGCCAGTGCCGGGGATGGAAAGAGAAAAAGTTCTCTATCACCGTCGAGAAGCGGGCTCTCGGGGACGGGGACAGACGTGCAGGCCCACCGCTGCATTTCAGGGCGATATGTGCGGCGGCAGAGGGGTGCACAGCTCCTGGGCGCGGGGAGGAGTGGCACCTAACCCTGCTCCTGGGACGGAGGGGACCGGGAAGGCTTGGAGGGAGAAAAAAGCTTGAGCTGCTGAATCCTAAAAGTCGAGTCACGGTTTCGCTCAGTACGGGCGCGCTGAGCCTCATTCCCGGCAGCGTGAACCTCGAGTGCAAAGGCAGGAAAGCGAGAAAAAGCAAGTCGCTCAGGAAGCCAAGTGCACATTTGGGGGCTTGCGGGGGAATAGTGAGCGTCTGGAGGCTGCGGAAAGGTGCACTTGAAAGGCATTCCGTACATCGCTGGAGAGTTTGAATTCTATGGAGAGGGCAGTGGAGAACCATCAACAGGCCCTTTTAAGGCAGGGGCGTGACCGAAACAGATTTATCTTTTGTTTATTTATTCATGAGAGACACAGAGAGAAGCAGAGACACAGGCAGAGGGAGAAGCAGGCTCCATGCACCGAGAGCCCGATGTGGGATTCGATCCCTGGTCTCCAGGATCGCGCCCTGGGCCAAAGGCAGGCGCTAAACCGCTGCGCCACCCAGGGATCCCGTGGCTACCTTATTGTACCGGGCAGGTGTAGAGGCTGGAAGGCCAGTTAGGGAGCGATGGCGTTGTAGACATAAAGAGATATGTGGGTGGAACACCCTGCCAGATTGACTGCAGTCAATCCAATCATGTCAGTCCTTTCTTAAAACTCTTTGCCAGATTTCCATTATTCACACGGTAAATCCCCAAATCCGGGGATCCTTGGGTGGCTCAGCGGTTTGGTGCTTGCCTTCGGCACAGTGCATGACCTTGGAGCCCGTGAATTGAGTCCCACCTTGGGCTCCCTGCATGGAGCCTGCTTCTCCCTCTGCCTGTGTCTCTGCCTCTCTCTCTCTCTCTCTCTCTCTCTGTGTGTGTCTCATGAATAAATAAATAAAATATTTTTTAAAAATGTAAATCCCCAAATCAAAATTCCTTTAGATACTTAAAGGTAAGACTTAATGGTCAGCCTGACTTTATATCCGCACAGTATATACTTTAGATAGCAGCCCTACTTGAACTTTTTACAATTTATTGAAGGCACCTCCGTCTCCCATCCAGGCTTTCTCTCGTGCTGGTATGAAGACCTGACATACCTTTCCACCAACCTCAACCAAGCTAACTTCTATTCTTCTATTCTTCTAACTTCTATTCTTCTTCTAGGTCAGATCTCAACCTAATCTTTACTCTGGAGAATCTTGACTACCCCAAGGCCAAGTTAGGTGTTTCTGACATGTGCTCTGTCATACTTTGTACTTCCTTGCATAGCATATTCTATGCTGTACTCTGCTTGTTTGTTTGATCATTGGCATTCCCCACCTGACTGTAAGCTCATGTGTTCCCAGAGCCTAGGGCACTGCTGGGCACTTGGAAGAGAGGCAATATGCAGAGATCCAGAGCTGAGCAGTTCTGGGTTTGAATTCTGACCAAGCTATGTGAGCTTTGGACATGCTTCTTAGCCTTTGAACTTCAGTGATCTGGGGATGATAATGATATCTCTCTCTTAAGGTTGATAAAGGGTTAAAGCTCTTACACAAAGTGCTTAGCGTAGGGCCTGTCTTGTAGTATATGCCCAGTAAGCGTTAGCCACTGGTGCTGATGCTATTATTATGGTTACAGGCACTCAATAAATATTTGTTGAGTGAATAAAGAGATATTTAATGTAGAATGATCAGACCCTGATAAAGAGAGAGAGAGAGGTCTGAAATAACTCCTAGGTTTCTTGTTTAGGATGTCTGTGTCAGTGGTTCCACTTACTTAAACAGTGCACAGCGGGAGAAGCAGACTTGGATGGGAAGATTCTATTTTGAGCTACAGCATCAGCAGAGCCATCTCTGGCTACTCTTCTAAGCCTCTCACGTGGCCTGCTGTCACCCCCTTAAGGAGAGGGCTGTCCCCATCTCTGTCTCAATCTTTTCACTCTTCCTGGGATTTCAAACCCAAACACAGGGCTCTCTCACCCAGATGCAAATGACTCCAAAAGTGGTTCTCTTAATCCTGAACTTTCTCCTTAGCTCCACAACTGTTGGCTGTTTAGTCGACTGCAGGAAGTCACTTGCTGACCTCACCATTTTAAACCCCTCCAGCCGTTCACTGGGGTCTATTAATTCTACACAAAATATCTCTTTCTTTATTAAACACATATTCACGGAGAGCCTATAACCATAAGGAAAACCTGAAGCCATGTCAAGGAAGCAAATGAGGGGATTCTTTCCACCTGAGGGAAACAGTCGACAGAGTCTCAGGGTGTCATAAAAGGCAGATTGCAGAAATACACAGTGAATTTGGCACCAATTGTGAGTGGTTCGCACTGAATGGGAGTCAGTTTGCTGGAGGTTGAGGAGTAAATGGGAGGGGAAGAAATGAAACATCCCATGGACCATTCTCTCAAAGATGAGTCACAGGGACATAAGGTCAACGTGAGAGTTTGGCAGGTTTTCCAGTGAAGGGAAAGTACCTGTGGGGTTGCAGATGCAGGAGGGAGGAAAGAACTCCAGTGGAGTCGGGGAGGAGTTGGGGGGGAGGTGTTGTATCCATTTGGAATGGAGGGAAGGCAGGTGCCCATATAATTATGTTTGAGGGTGGGCTGAAAGATGAGCGTCTTTCTCTACATGTGGGTGGCCAGTGTCCTTTCTGCAGGAAATGGGATTGCTGAGTATGAAGGTGGGGGCGTTAAGGTCCACTGAAGGCTGGAAGCCCAGAGTGTACAATGGTCCCCATCTGCACGGTTGTGTGACTTCTGCCAGCAGTGAGAGGTCTCCAGGAGGCATTTCATTGGTTGGGTCTGGGAATTGGGAAGAAAGGCTGGGGACGCCCCAGCTTCTCTCCTGTGCCCCCACAACTCTCTGGCTCTGCTCCATCCAGTTCGCTCCCAGGATCCTGGACAGCGGCGGGTTCTGGACCGGGCTGCCCGACAGCGCCGCATCAACCGGCAGCTCGAGGCCTTGGAGAATGACAACTTCCAGGACGACCCCCACGCAGGACTCCCCCAGCTTGGCAAAAGGCTGCCTCAGTTTGATGATGATGCAGACACGGGTGAGGCGGGTGGAGGAGGAGGCGGGAGGGGGGAAGGGCGGGGCCGGGCCTGGGGACGCAGGGCAGAGGAAGGGGGAGGAGCCTGCCCCGGGGCATCGGGCTGGGGGTTGGGCAGATGACCCAGGAGCCCGACTGGCTCTGCCAGGGACTGGCTCCTGTGACTGTGAGCCAGCCTCCCTCCCCTCTCTGCCTCCACTGCCTCTAGCAGATTGAGAATACAGAACATGGAGGTGCTGAGCTCCCAGAGCCCCTCCAGCTGGGACACAAAGCCTTAGGGGAGCTTGCAATGCATGTAGGTGCAGGCTGGAGAAGTGAAGGGAGGGACACACTGGGTAGAGAGAGGCCAGCTCGGAACCCAGGGGAGCAGGTGGGCAGGGAGTGGACATGTGGGTGTTGGGAACAATGGCACAGAGAAAGATGGTGTCTTTCTTGGCATGTGCCAAGTAGCTGCAGTTCACCTTTGAACAATACAGGTTTGAACTGCATGGGTCCCCTTGTTTGTGGGTTTTTTACAGTCCTGTCCTGTAAAGGTGTTTTCTGTCCCTTATGGTTTTCTTTCTTTTTTTTTTTTTATTTTTATTTATTTATGATAGTCACACAAAGAGAGAGAGAAAGAGAGGCAGAGACATAGGCGGAGGGAGAAGCAGGCTCCATGCACCTGGAGCCCGACGTGGGATTCGATCCTGGGTCTCCAGGATCGCGCCCTGGGCCAAAGGCAGGCGCCAAACCGCTGCGCCACCCAGGGATCCCCTCCTTATGGTTTTCTTAATCGTTGGTTTTCTCTAGCCTTGTTGGAAGAATACAGCGTGTAATACATACAATGTGTAAAATCTGTGTTAACCACCCTTGTGCTATCAGTAGGCTTCTGGTCAACAGTAGACTATCTGAAGTTGTTTTGTAGGGAGTTGAAAGTTATACACAGATTTTTTGACTGCGTGGAGGAGGTCGGTGCCCCTAACGCCCTTGGCATTCAAGGGTAAACTGGAATTGCCCTTCCTCCGTAGGAAAGAAGAAGAAGAAAACTCGAGGTGATCATTTTAAACTTCGCTTCCGAAAGAACTTTCAGGCCTTGCTGGAGGAGCAGGTGAGGGGGGCTGGCCCAGGGCCTGGGAGGGCCCCACAAGGAGGGAATGAGCCCACAGTGGTCCTTGTCCTGAGCAGGTGCCTGTTATGTGGGTGGCTGAGGAGTTCTGGAGCCCTCCTCTTGTCTCTGCAGAACCTGAGTGTGGCCGAGGGCCCCAACTACCTGACAGCCTGTGCGGGACCCCCCTCCCGGCCCCAGCGCCCCTTCTGTGCTGTCTGCGGCTTCCCCTCCCCGTATACGTGCGTCAGCTGTGGTGCTCGGTACTGCACTGTGCGCTGTCTGGGCACCCACCAGGAGACCAGGTGAACTCAGAACCTTCCCCCGGCCCCCGGGAGACATCGTCTCCCTTACATCCCCTCAGGCCTCCCAGAACCTTGCCTCATCCTGGGCTTCCTCTACCTGCAGGTGCCTGAAGTGGACTGTGTGAGCCTGAGGGTCCCCAGAGGAGAAGGCCTTCGGTGCAACAATCACCCCAGCCTCAGAGAGGGCTTGGCCAAAGGGAGAGGTACTCCCATGGACCAAGAGAGGAGCCGTTCCCGCGCCCAACGAAGCTGTGTCCTACGTACCGAGGAAGACCAGTCTTACTCCCAGGGACTGTTTGCAGGGAAGTGGGCTGGGCCCTCAGTGTGCTGTTGTAATAAAAGGTTTCATGCGAGGAGGAGCCTGCCTGTTTGGTCACATGTGTTTTGGGGCTGAGGGTCATAGGTCTCCTGTCCTCACTGCCCTGTGGCTTTTCCTTCTATATGTCAGTCACCCCTCCCACTGTCTGCCTGTCTGAGTTCCCTGACCAAGGAAGATTTTGGTCCCATTCACCTACCACACCCATGTCTCTGCATTTCTTGGCTGCTGCTTGATGTCATTTTTTGGTGATTGATTGATTGAGTGCATTTAATTTTGTTTTTTGTTTCTCTAGTTCTTCTGAGTTGATATCATCTGAGGATAGCCAGGACTGGGTGACAGAGAAGTGGAGTGAGCTTTGGGGACAAGGTGCAGAATGCTATTGTGGAAGGAGCCACCCCTGCCTTCGTCCTCTGGAGCTTAACCCAAGGGAGAGGTCATCCCTTGTCCTTGGTGCTGCCAGGCTAAGGAGCAGCTGTTCCAATGAGGCTGTAATGGGCTGTGGTGTGTGAAATTATTAGTAGCAGAGAAAACCCAGAAATTTCTGGGAAGCATGAGGGAATTCATGATATAGAGGCCTCTGTTCTAGGTGGTTCTGGGTGCTGTAATTCTTTTTTTTTTTTTTTTAAGATTTTATTTATCTGAGAGAGAGCAAGCACAAGTGGGGGTGGGGGACAGAGGGAGAGGGAGAAGCAGGCTTCCCGCTGAGCAGGGGACCTGATGTGGGACTCAATGCCAGGACCCTGAGATCATGACCCGTGCAAAAGACGCTTAACCGACTGAGCCACCCAGGGGCCCCCAGATGCTGTAATTCTCATGTGGTGGTAAAGCTTCTTAGACCCATGTCTGCTCTAAATTGATTGGAAGCTATGAGCTCATAAGCTCCTTGGAGTTGTTGTCTTAAGAGCCTTGCCCCCTTGGAATATAGCAAAGCAGATGCTGAGGAAGTATTTGTTGAACAAAATGACCTCAGTAAGATATTAATGGGATCCAGCAAATTTGGTGGTAGGCACCTTCATAGGCTCTTCTCCCCCTTTTGGTACTTTACAACAGTTGGCCCAAATGTTCCCAGTGTCTTCTTAGCCTTTCTCTGGAGACTTGAGGCTGGGTCAGTGGTGTTGGGGATAGCTCCAAGTTGGATGGTGGTGAGGACACAGTTTGGGGACAGTCCCAAGTATGGTGGTTTCAAAAGATGGTGTACATTTTCTGACTATCCTTTCATCGAAAAAGGGTGTCTTTGCCCCCTTCCCCTGGGGTCAGGGCAGAGGCATGCCTGCTTCAACCAGCAGAGAGTAGCAGAAGTGAGATCATGTGACATCCAAGGATAGGTAGTAAAAGGCCAAGAAGCTTCTGTCTTGTCACCTGGGACACTTGTTATTTTGGGTCCCTCCATCACCATGTGAGGAATCCAACCATCCTGAAGCTGCCGTGCTATGAGGAACCAGGCCCCACGGGGAGGCCACACGTGATGCCGCCACTGGCGGACCCTGCTGAGTCCAAACTCCAGGCCACCCCAGCGGCTTCTGTCATGGGACTGAACACCTCCAGATGATTCTGGCCGCCAGGCATCAAATCGCCCTTCGCCATCTGAGGCTTCCCGGCTGTGTCCGCAACATCACGGAGCAGACACAAGCCGTCCCTGCTATGCCCCAGATTGCTGACCTACAGAAGCCATGTGTATAATCAAAGCTTTGTGCCGCTGAGTCTCAGGATGGTTGTTACCACAGCGGTAGTAACTGGGACACCAAGAGTCTGGCGTGCTGGCTTCTGACTTCTGGCCTAAATTTATTGTGTCTCCCATGAAGGGAAATTTTGTGGGTCCTAACCTTTCCATCTTCTGCTCTATCATGAAATACATTTGAGAAAGAAAAAGAGAAAAAAAAAAAAAGAAGGAAGAAGAAAAGAAGGGATGGAAGGGAGGAAATGAAGGAAAAAGAATAAAAGACTATGTCCCCTGGCTGAGAAATGCCATCAGCGCTCCGCTGTGATCTGCATTGGACTTCCTGTCAGATTTGCACCGAGTCAACACAGTCTCCTTGATTTATTTCCTAAATTCTCTGGCTTTGTTTCATATTTTGCTATTACAAAAAGAACCATGAAGGTACTGCCTGGTGTGAGATTTGTCTATTCAGTGACACACAGCCTTCCCAGCTGACCTTGATCAGACGGAGCCAAGCCCAAGGGCTCCGCATGGCTCTCATGCTCGGTGGCTCCAGGAGTCCGGTCACATTCTCTAGGAAGGAGCTATGGACAGCCCACCCCCTGAAACCACACTCCCTAAGGAAAACCTTGAGCATTTTTGCCGGCTTCCTGTGTGCTGAGGAGATTGGTCTCTACTTTGGGAGACCCGGGTCTTTGGGAAATCTATACTGTGCCAAAAACTTGTGGAAGCTGCGAGGCAGCAGCACAGCCTCCTCCTGGGCACAAAGAGACTGGAAGGCTAGAGCCTGGGGGCTCACTCCTACAGCCCTCAATGAGAATTAAATGTAGTTGACATGAATTAGTTTGGAAAGCCAAGAATCCTGGGAAGCAGGCCCGTTGTGTTTTCAGTCTTGGACAAATCCTGGTCCTACTGTCTACTAACTGCATAGCTTGGACAGGTCACTTACAGGTCACTCTGACTCCCTTATAACCACCGCCCCGACAGTGGGAAGATGAAATGAGATGGCATGCCCAGCCCAGTACCTGGCATCTGGAAAGTTCTCAGTCAGTGATAGCTGTTGACATGATTGCCCAAGGCCTCCAGCAGTTCGTTGTTGAGCTTTGTCACAGCTGGTTCCTCCAAAGACTGGACATTCCTCACAGTAGCCTTAGCACCTTGCCCACTGCACAGCAACCAGCTGCTTACATTTCTCTTTGCTCCTGGTTTGTGAGTTCTTTGAGGCCAGAGTACATGTCTTGGTGCCACACTAACTTATGGCAAAGAAGAAAATCAGTATTGTTTAAAAGGGTAAGCGTGTCGATAGCTCTTAATAGCCACGTGACTATGCATGCATAAGGAAGAAGAAATCAAAACTTAACCTAGTGCACATGTTAAGGTACCTACTTAGATGCTCAAGTGTGAAGTCTGCCTTGTATTAGTTTTCCTGAAAGTGGGAAGGGGTGAGAAGAGGCAGGCTGGGGTCTGAGAAAGGAGGTAGAAGCTGTGGGGCAGGGGGCAGAGTGGAAGTTTGTGTCTGACATGTCCAGGTGGCGTCAGGAGATGTAGTTTTTTTTTTTTTTAAGATTTTATTTATTTATTCATGAGAGACACAGGCAGAGGGAAAAGCAGGTCCCATGCAGGGAGCCTGATGTGGGACCTGATCCCGGGACTCCAGGATCACACCCTGGGCCAAAGGCAGGCGCTGAACCGCTGAGCCACCCAGGGATCCCAGCTTTTTTTTTTTTTTTTTTTTTTTTTTTTAAGATTTTATTTATTCATGAGAGACACAGAGAGGCAGAGACATAGGCGGAGGGAGAAGCAGGCTCCCTGCGGGGAGCCCCATCTGGAACTCAATCCCAGGACCCCGGGGATCACGACCTGAGCCAAAGGCAGGCACTCAACCATTGAGCCACCCAGGCGTCCCTAGAATTAGCTTTTGTCCTTCATTGGGTGTGTGTAGGGGGGTAGGTACAGGCATCCTGAGGAACTCTGATGGCTTCTCAGAACTGTGAGATCCTTCTTAAGGTGTTGGTCACATGTTTGAGAGAGAAACGCACTATGGGTTTGCTAACAAAGCGAACCCCACAGGGCCAATGCTTGGCACAGTAGATGGGTAGTTGTGACACTAGGGGCCACTGTAAAACAAGTTTTTCAGCACCCACTGTCTTGTGCAGTCCCTTCCATGATGACTCTTGACTTGGCCACGTAACTGGCTTGGCCAACAGGACATCCCCAAACTATGGAAGCAAAGTGTGAGGCATAGGATATAGACTTCAGCAAATTTCTTACCAGGAAACCTCTTCACAGCTGAAAAAGCACCGGTGCTTCTGGGTAGACCCTTAGGAAACCCCAAGCCAGTGTGTGTCCAAGGCCAGTGAGCAAACAGGTTTGCTAGGAGAGCAGGATTGTATGGAGGAAGAGTAGGGACTGGGGACAGCAGGTGGGCTAGGACCAGGCAGTGTGTTAATGGTCTTGGGATTTTTTCCTGAGGCACCAGGGAGCTGCCAAGGCAGCACAAAGCATGGTGCTCTGTGACAGGAATGTGGACAGGATTAGAAAGAGGAGAAGCTCAGTTAGGGAAATCCTTTCCTGAGCAAGGGAGAATGAGGGCCTGACCCAGTGAAGGGAGCAAAGTAAGTGGATATGAAAAACACTGAGGCAGGGGGGAATCCATAGACTCTGGGGGACATGGCGGAGGGGAAGTGAAGGGAAAGCCTGAGATGACTGAGGTCAAGTTGTGCGACTCAGGAGTCAACTATGCTGGTCACAGGAATGACAGGAAGTGGCAGTGATGAATTTGATGACTTTGCCCAGCCTGGGGAAAACACACGGGGCGGGGGGAGGGGGCAGGGAGTGTATGCACTTCTGAGGCTCAGGAGGGCCCAGTTAGAATGCAGATGTGGGGGTCTCTACATCCTGGGGGACAGTCCGTGCAGGTGAGTGGATGGGATGAAAGAGAAAGAAGGGGCGGGATCGGAACCCAGGCCACCCCCAGTGACTGGTCACCAGGTCAGCGCTGCTGGGCCTAGGGTACGGTCCTAGCCCCCCTCCTTCCAGCAGGCGCCAGGCTTCTTTTTTTTTTTTTTTTTTTTTCCAGGCCTTTCTCTTGTGGCCTCGTTCTCCTGTCTCCAAGCCAGTCCGTGACCCAGTGCGGAGTCCGAGTTGGACACCACGGAGTCACCATGCACACAGCACCGATACGCAAGCCTCCGTGGAGAGACATTCAGAGCCTTTCTGGAAGTCCTCATTGAATTTTCCCCAGGAAAATCTGCCTGCACCAGACCTGGCTGATTTAACACACAATTTCAAAGGGTTTGTCAATTTGTGATGTCCACTCTTAGACACAGCTAAAGGGACTCTGCTCAGGGTCAGCTGTCTCCTTGAGGAAGGTCGAGAGAAGAGAATGACTTGTTATCTGAGGCTGGCCAGGGGAAATCTCTGCCGCTTCCAGCTTCCTAGAGCTGTGTCTTCCTCGGTCTGCTCCTTGGGGACTCTCGTCGGTAATTCGGAGTGCCACACTCTTGAAATCACTTGCAACCGCTTCTCTCTTTTTCAGATGAGACAGTCCAGAGGTGACAGAGGGACAGGTGCAGCCTGGGGTCCAGAGACTGAGACGACCCTGGGGGCCACCCCAGTCACCCATTGCTTGGCCAGCCACTTCCTGTCACACTCCATCCCTGGACAGTTCATAGTACAAATTTATTTAAGCATGTGTTTATACAGAATACAAACCGTCGGGGACGCCTCCGCCCCCTCAGCCAACCAGCGCCCAGACCCAGAAGGTCCCGCCCCAGGAGTCTGAGCTGAGTTCTCAGGAGGCGGGATCTTGGCCAGGCGGAGGGGGCGTGGCCGCGGCGGGAGGCGGAGGGGGCGTGGCCGGAGCTGGGCGTGGCTTCCGGGCGCGGGGCGGAGTCGGGGCGTGGCCCGCAGCCGCGGTCAGCGCGGCCTCGCTCGGCTCCCGGCAAGGCGAAGGGAAAGGGGTCCACCGGCGTCCTACACGTAAGCGTTCTTCCCGTATTTGCCAAAGGTGCTGTCGCCTTCTTCGTCCGAGGCCGCGGGGCGCAGGCGGTCAACGAGGCCGGGGGACCGCGCCGCGGAGGCATCGTAGGGGAGCCTGGGTCAGCGGGG
The DNA here is from genome assembly GCF_003254725.2 of Canis lupus dingo. Classification (NCBI taxonomy): domain Eukaryota; kingdom Metazoa; phylum Chordata; class Mammalia; order Carnivora; family Canidae; genus Canis; species Canis lupus. The sequence continues at coordinate 8,417,054 of NC_064248.1, read as the reverse complement.
CCTGGGTCAGCGGAGGCGCGCCCCCCATCCCGGCCGCCCCCCATCTCGGCCGCCCCCGCCCCCGCCGCCGCCGCCCCCCACCCCGGCCGCCCCCGCCGCCGCCGCCCCCCACCCCGGCCGCCGCCCCCGCCCCCCACCCCGGCCGCCGCCCCCCACCCCGGCCGCCGCCCCTGCCGTCCCCCATCCTGGCCGCCCCCGCCGCCCCGCCCTTACCTGGGGGCCGGGGTCGCGTCGGGAGCGCGGCAGCAGCCGGAGCCGAGGCAGACGCCGCCCAGGATGGCGAGAAGGGAGGCGCTCCAGCCCAGGTAGAGGGCGGGGCCCAGCTCGTACCTGGGGACAGGGACGGTGCGCGGCGGCGCTGGCTCGGGCCCGGCCGCGTCCCACCCACCCAAGGACCCCCAGGGCGGGGCTCCCATACTCACTTGGTCCCCGGATACAAAGGGTCGAAGAATTCCCGGGTGATGTTGAAGGCGTACCAGGAGATGGCCACCATCCCGCAGAATCCTGGGGAAGGAGAGGAGGGCCACGCTCCAGCCCCAGGCCCGGCGGGGGGGGGGGGGGGGGGGGGGGGGGCGGCGCAAGTCCAAGAGCAAGTTGCCGTCCCTCCCTAGGTCCTGGCCCTTCTGTCTCCTAGGGTCCCGAGGGCAGCCCCTCTTTCATGTCTAGTCTCCCAGGCTCTCCCCTGGTCCGTTCTTTATCCCCGACCTGCCTAGCGTCTTGATCAGAGCTGACTCACGTGGAATCTGCCCCATCCAAATCCTGCCCATCCTGGAAAGTCCAGCTGCCCCAGCAATTGTCTGCGAAGCTTGCCCTGATGCCTGTTGCTTCGGCCTCCCCAACCCCCACACCCTCCAGCCTGGGACAGGCCTTTGCCACTCAGGGCAGTGAAGGCGTGAGGCCAGTGAGACCCCTGGACTACTGTGAGACCTCCAGCCTTGGCCCTCTCCGGGGGCTCCTCCAGTAAGTCACCTGAGCTTTCTGAGCCTGTTTCCACAGCTGGGAGGAGGCCGCGCCCACCCTACTTCGCGGGCTTGTGGTGAGGCGATGGATGCGGGTGTTTTACAGACTGAAAAGATGGCCAGTCCTACAGTATCGTTCCTCTTTGCTGTGGGTTTGCACGTACACCCCTGACTCTGACCTTCCCAGGCTGGCTGTAAGCTCTGGGGGCAGATGCTCACTCACCTTTGGGGTCCCTCTCACACCTCACTCATACCTGGCTCCTAGTTGGTGCTCAATAAACGTTGCTGATGGATTGATTTGTAGTCAAGAGAGTTGGTGAGCATGAGTGAGGCTGGTGTGAGCAGGGGAAGAGGGAAGACTGGGCAGGGAGGGCAGGTGTCTATGTCACGGGGAAGGTGAGACACGCACTGGGAGTGGCAAGCTGGAGAGGACAGGGAATCCCGGGAAGCCCCCCCCCCCACACACACACACACAACGCAGGGCACACCCACCACCTTCCCCCAGTTACCAGCCAGTATGTGTAGGACCCCTGCGGTGGCCGCCAGCTTGGCCTTCCTGGAGAGCTCCATGCCCCCAATGTTTATGCAGCGCAGCCCCACCATGCCTAGGAAGAGGCCCAGGAAGCCCAGGAAGATGGCGGTGATCATGAGCGCCCGGCAGGCCTGGAGGTACCCTGGGGAGGTGGGGCGCAGCCATGGGTCCCTAAGCTGGCCCCTTCCCGCTCCACCACTAAACCAGCCCCTTACATACAACCAGCCCCTGTTTGGGTCTTAGCCCATAAAGGCCCTCAAGTCCTCTCCTTCCCCTTCAGGCCCTATTTGGCTGATGGGGTCTCCTTCCCAGGACCTCACCTCAGCCTCAAGGAATCTCAACCCTTGCTCCCCCTGCACCTGGCTTTGGGGCGCTTCATGATGGGTTTTCTCCCTGACACTGCTGACACTTTGGCCAGATGATGCTCTGTTCTGGGGGGTCATCTGTGCATTGTGGGACGTTCAGCAGCATCCCTGGCTTCTATTCATGAGGTGTCAGCAACAATCTGCCCCAAGAGGGACAATCAAAATGCTTAGACACTATCAAATGATCCCTGAGGGACAAAATCACCCCCAGCTGATAACACTGCTCTGTTAGGTCGCCACCACGCTCTGTTGTGAATTACAGAAATTGCACTCAAGCGCCCCAGCCCCTTGCCCACATCTGCTTCTCTCTGGGTCCCACCTGGTGCCTGGCACAGCCCTGGGCAGCCTGAACTGAGCTTTCTCCCGAAGCAACCAGCAGGGGGCAGCACTGGCCCATGAGTCACAGGATGAAGGCCATTTCTGATCTGCAAAGTGGGATACCTGGGCGCAGGAACAATCCAAGCCCGTCTAGTTCATGTTATGTTTGGTGCCTCAGATTCCCCTTTGTCAAAGCTGAAGGAAACAGCCAGCTTCGTTCCTGGTCCCCTTCCCCCTTCTCTGTCTTTGATAGTTGCCAAGCACTCCAAGGACCTTGCTCCCCTTCCCGGGTGGGGCCGCGCCACGGTGCTAAAGGAGAGGCTGGGTCCCTGCCAGGAAGATGTGAAGTGGCCCGGGGCTGGCGGTTGGGAGGAGGGACAAAGTTCCCTGGAGCGCGTTCTCACTCCCAGCCACTCCCTCTGGAGTTCCCGCCCTCTCCCCTGCCTCCTCTACACACACATTCATCCACGCCACTCTACCCACGACTCTACCCGGGGCTGACCAGCTCTGGGTCCCCAGGCAGCCAGGGTAGACAAGGGAGAGATTATTGATGGGCCCCCAGGGAGCAAGGGCTGGGCATGATTAAAAAATGAGAGTCAGGACCCCCTTCAGGACCAGAATCACCCTGGCAGTGTCGGCTACCTGGGTTCCAGCCCCCCTACCACCTGTGGGACTCTGGGCGGGTTAACGCTCGTCCTTGCGGCTTTCCAGTAAGACGAGGCCGCTAACCCTGGCACAACCAGGCTATCGTAGACAGCACTGAGGGAGGAACCCAGCACCATGGCTGGGACCCGGATGACCCCCCATACGGGGCAGCGTCCCCCCCCCCCCTTCGCCTCAAGAATGCTCCTACCGCTCCGTCAGCAGTTCCAAGCGGGGCCCTTCTCTGGCGGACAGGCTCACAGCAAAGGCCCCTCCTCAAACCACGGGGTAGGTGAGGGTGGGTGAGGGTGGGTGAGGGTGGGTGAGGGTGGGTGAGGAGGGAAGGGCTGTGGCTGCTGGGCTGGCTGCCTCCCAGGCCCCCTCTGGCCACCTCCCAGGCCCCCTCTGGCCACCCAGCCTTCTGTGCTTCTGGCCTAGACGGTACTCAGCTTTATAGGGAGCTTTGGGGGGCACCTGCCTTAAGGCCTGGGAAGAGGGATGAAGGCATGACGCCCCCACTGCTGTCTCAGGAGATTCTGGGAACAGTGGGGGCCTAGAGACCCACACAGATCCCCTAACTTCTCAGAGCATCTCTGGCATTCCTGGGGGATTTCCAAACCCAGTGTTGGCGTTAGTTCTGTCCATACCCTGCACCTGCAGTACGGGACGAGAGCAAGATGGCTCTGATCTTCCCCTCTCGCTGTGGGGCTTGGGGCAGAAGGGGGACCCCCCTGGGGCATGCTGGTGGCTACTCCTAGGGTGAGCGGGAAGCAGGAAGATGCTACCACCACCAGGGGGAACCTTTCTGGGTCAAAAGAGCTGTAGGCTCCAGCCGCTTCAAAATACTACAAAAATACACTGCCTGAGAACACCAAACACACGCACAGCACACACCCCTACCTGCTTCCAGTGGATGCTGAGCTGCAGGGAGACTCCCTTTAAAAGGGCCCTTTAGAACTCACCATGGCAGTGGGACGGGTGCCCCCGCCAGAGCCTGAGGCTCTTAAGTGTCTCAACCCCAAGAACCCAAGACAGGGCACCCTCTGCATCCCACAAACCCCTGCATTCCCACCCCAGCGCTAAGATGCTGAAATCAGTCGTGTTTGTACTAGGCTAACACAACATGCTAACGTTCCGTATGTTTTATCCCAACACATAACCGTCCCCTGAGCCAGTGGTTACTCGGATTCTACAGGTGGGAAAAATGAAGCTCATTTTATCACCTGCCTGGGGCACAGAGCTAGCAAAGTGCACCCATCAGGCTGACCCTGGTGCCTGCACTTGTAACCACTAGGTGTGTCACATTAGGGCAGGGGGACACGTGGGATGAGGTCCCTACTGCAGTTCCAGAAAGGGGGCTGCCCCCAGCACTCCCAAGCACCTCCCAGCTTGATCTAGGCCTCCCTTACTAGTACAGTGCCCAAAGCCCGACCATGGGCAGCACCCACCCTCCCCAGGGGTCTCTCCCTCCCCCAGCCTCCTGCCACCCTCTACCCCCTGGAGCTCTCCCCATCCCATACCAGAGAGAGCCAGCAAGGACGGAAACTCCCGGCAGCTGTAGACTCCTAGGGAGTCGGTGGCACAGCTAAACCAGAGGTTCTCGAAGATGGTGTTGGTGGTGATGACGCTCCCGTGCACGGTGGACACTCGCCAGTAGCTGTTTGGCAGGGTCACCCCCAGCATCAGCAACCCCAGGGCTGCCATGAAGAAGCCGAAGGTCTCCACAGCCACCGACATGGTGGGATGCAGGGCCCTGGGGGGGCGCCTGGGGCCCCAGAGAAGGGGAGGGGCTGAGCCCCAGGGGAACTTGAGAAGCTTCGGCTAAGCTGGACTGCTCAGGCAAGCTGAAGAGAAAGGGGGGCCAGCGGCAGTCTGGGCTTCAGGTCTATCTCTTGGTTTCTGGCCCCGGCCCTCTCTCTGGCTCTTTGCTTCCCGGAAGGTCCGGGCAGAGGAATGAGCCTAGAGCACCAGGCAGCTGTTGACGAAGAGATGGAGGGAATAAACGAAACGGGCCAAAAGTCCACCCCCTCCCCCAGCCTCTGGGCTGCTCTGGGCTCCCCGCCCCAGGAGGGGGGCGGAGAGGACTTCTGGGAGTGACTAACGGATATGGCCAAGGAGGGGCCCCCATGGGAGGCGGTGGGAGCCAAGGGGAAGCATGTCTGACTCAGCTTTCATCGGGGGCCAGAACATGGGAGAAGAGGGTGACGGAGAGGCAGAGACAGAGTGCCCACAGACAGACCTCTGGTAGGGCAGCAGCTGAGGAGCAGAGCCACCCTCCCAGATGTTGGTGAGAAGAGTTTAAGAAATGCAAAAGATGGGGACACCTGGGTGGCTCAGCGATTGAGCGTCTGTCTGCCTTCGGCTCAGGGCATGATCCTGGGGTCCCACATCGGGCTCCCTGCATGGAGCCAGCTTCTCCCTCTGCCTATGTCTCTGCCTCTCTCTTTCATGAATAAATAAAATCTAAAAAGAAAAAAGAAACACAAAAGACCCAGGGTTTCCTTCCTCCAAGGAAGATGATGGTTGGATAAGGGAACAGGGTATCTGGGAGAAACCCACTGCCCTGGAGTCCAACCAACCCAGAATCAAACCAGACCCACCATTTACCAGGGACCCAGGCGTGCAGTCAGCCCTGTGCTGAGATTGTTTCTGCTTCTGTGAGCTAGAACCAGCTTCCTCGCCTGTGACCCCAGATCAAAAGCTCCTGCAAGTTGAAACGCTCCCTCCTCGGTGACCACCCCGGGTCCGGGTACTGCAGGCCTGGGCTGAGGCCACCAGTGGGTTGCTTCCCCCCTTGTTGTGCTGATCTTTGACTCTCGGCACCGAGCTTGATCTTACTGCCAAGGGCCACTGAGGAGGATAAACCACAAGCCCAGAATGTGATCCTATGGGTAATCTAAGCTGCTCGGTTATCAGAACTGTCATCAGCTCTATTAATTACGATGGATTCAAAACCTTCGGGTCCCCACCCCAAGCCAAGGCTAAGCACCTGTCCCGGTGTGGACAGTATCATTTCCTACCCCTAGGCCAAGCCAGGGCAGCTCTGCTCTCCTGCAAGCACAGCAGGGGCTCAGTCTCCAGGGACAGGGGACGGAGGCTACCCCCAGGCAGCACCACATCACTCGGCCAAGTGTATTCCCCCACCCCATGGCCCCCCTCTCGGTGTCAGGCTCCCCTGAGCTCCCCTCAGGTGCCTCCTCAATCCCTCCAGGCTAGGCTGGCTTGGCTGTGGAACGAGAGGTATGCAGTGAAGCAAGACAGGCCCACGCTGAGCCTGGCACGAGGCGGGTGTGGGGCCAAGCAGGCTGGGTGGGGACTGGGTCCCGACCTTCCATCTCTGAGCCTACAGCTGGGATGTCCTAAGTTCGTAAACTTTTCTCCAGAACTCTGATGACCCCATGCCAAATGCCTATTCCTGCCTCTGGGCAGCAGCCCCTCCCCTAAGGGGACAGGGGTGGGAGTTGGGTGGTGGGGAGGATAGAGGGGGGGACAGGGAGGGGGCCACAGGAAGACAAAAGGAGGGAAGGGCGGAGGTTTTGGCGGAAATGGAGTGGGGGCCCCCCTGGTGTGGAAAAGTCCACGTGCTGAGATGCAGCTGTGTGGGTCAAAGGAGACGGACACATAAATCCTGGCCTGTTCCCTCCACTCTGCCCTCCCGCCTCCACTCACTGCTCTTTCCTGGGATTCAAGCACCATTCGAGGCCTCATCCCTGTCTCGGTGCTGCCAGCTTTGGAGGTGGGGGGTGGGAAGAGGAAGGAAGGGTGTGGGGTCTGGGCAGCTTGGCAGACAAAGACGAAGCCCACACCAGCCACAGCAGGCAAGAAAGGACCCCGGGGCACCCCCACCCTTAGGCCTAGTGGAGCCCGCCCCTTCCTCAACACGGAAACAGCAGTTCCCAACCCAAGGCCCAGTTTTATTTACACTCATTCCGGAGCACATGGTTTGGGGCTGTTGGACAATTCTCTGGGGAAAGAAGAATGAAGGCCGGTGGGCAGTGACAGGGTATGGAAAGGACAGCAAGGATGGATGGGTCCCCCCTCTTCGACTGTCCTCTACAGTCTCCAACATATCCCTGGGCAGAGGTGGAGGTGTGGTCTCATTCAGGATTTGGACTTGGATACAGCAAGTCCGATGAGTCCAGCCAGGCCCGCCACGCCCAGGGCCATGCCTCCGACAATGGCCATGCCCACTAGTCCATCTAGGAAGGGAAACGGGAGACTGTCAGGAGCCCAGCACCCCCAGGAACCCTACCTGATGCTCCTCAACAGATGTCATGAGGTGAGGGGATCCAAGGCTTGGAGGGACCAAGAGGGAAGTGCTTGGTGGGGGGTGGGGGCGTGGGGTAGGGGGCTCATCTCAAGGGAAACCAGAGAGCCCAGGCCTGGGGGAAGGACTTGGACTTAACCAAGAGCCCAGCGGCACCCGGGGGTGATGACGGGGCCCGGCAGACAGGAGAGTAGGAAGTGTAGGAAGTGGAGGGGGCAGAGAGGAAGGGTTCACCTTTCTTCATGGCCTTGTCAATGAGCCGTTCCAGTTCCTTGGCCTGGTTGTTCTGGGGCTCTGTCTGTAGCAGCCCCCGCACATACTTTAGTGCCTTCTCATATTCCTGCACTCAGGGAAAACACACAGACACACACACCCTCAGTATTCTAGCACTCCTCCTGCCCATCCGAGTGGCCTTCCTTTTGCTGGCCCTGGGGGCTCCTCCCTCTCTACCTCCTCCTGTAGTCCAGCCCCACCCAACGGAGTAGAGTCCACAAACAATCCCAACTGTGTGGGGGTGATAAGATGGGGGAGATAACAACCCAAGGCTTGGGGTTGCACCCCAACCTGAGGTCACCTTGCTCCCCACACCCTTGGCAGTTGGATCCTTCGGCTCTCACTTTCCCTCAGTGACCTGGCCTGCCATCACCCTGCACCTCTGTACCCCCTGCCCATGGCCCTCTTCGGCCTTCCCAATGGCCAGGGCTCTCCCCTGGTGGAGAAATGAGAGGATGCCGGTGGCCCACCCAAGTAGGGAGGGGTAGGAAAAGGGGCAATCTGCCTTACCTTGAGCCGGTAATTCCCCACAGCCAGGTAGAAGACATAATCCCGCTGCTCCTCCTTACTCCCCTTGGGCAGCAGTTCTAGGGAAGGTGGGAAGGGAAGAGGGTGAAAACTACTTCTCACCTTTCCTAGTGCTTGTGTGTCAGGGACCCCTTCCACTCTCTGACTCCCTGTATGATCCAGGGAGAAAGTCACTGTCCTGAGCTTCCGTTTCAGTTCCAGTGACTCTCGACTTCCCAGTCGGACCTCTCAGGCAGTGTGGACCCAGGCTGCTGGACACCGGGGTGATCAACACCCTGATCTCAATACTGCCGTCAGCTCTGGTTCATCTCAGTAAACTGAGAGGAAATCAAGGCACTGGAGAAGCCAAAGGCATCTCGACTCACTTTGGCACCTGCTGTGCATTCTCACTGCCCTTGTTTGCTGCCCAGATTAGTGTTCAAGTAAGTCTGCACTCCCTCCCCCTTTAAAAAAAGCAACTTGAAACTCATCTTCAAAAAAAAAAAAAAAAAAAAAAAGAAAGAAAGAAACTCATCTTCAATTAGCATTCCCTGAATGATGCAACCTGACTCTCTCCTAATTCAGGGACTTCTCATAGGCTTATGTGCTCAGTTGTATGCTGTGCAATGGGATCTGTGTGGCTAAGTAGTTTGGCAAGTGTTGACAAATCTTCCCAAGTGTCTGTCCTGTCTCCTCAACAGGACTGGCGATGCTTAGGAGACCACACCTACAGCTGTGCACTGCTCTGCAGGAAACCTGAAAAATCTGAATGAGCGAAAGGGGCAAACATAGGTGGAAGTGATTTGCATCAGAAAAGATTCTTGTTTTCATAGATTTACCATGGCCACCTTTTGGCTGTACACCATTTTAGTACATGATTACTGACCAAGAGAAAGGGGATGCAGGGCACAGAGAAATTTAAAGCTCATGTGCTGCGTACCTCTGACAAATGGTGACCCATCCCAAACCAAGGGGAAGTAGGATTCCAATAAAAAAAAGGACCATCTGCTCACAGGTTTTGGAGACTGTCTTCTGCACTTCTTCCACGCCACCCTCGTGAAAAATTTTCAACAGCTGCTGAATAAGCAACATGGTGGGGACAAGGAACAAGGGACTGGGACACACAAGACAGGCGCTTCTAGTCCTAATTCAGCCACTAATTCATTAGCTGTGTGACCTCTAACAAGTTCCTTATGGTCAACTACCAGATCGCCTAAGTCCTGCTGGGACTGTCCTGCGCTGACTGGCAAAACAGGGATGAGGTGGTAATTAGCCAAAAGCACACTGGGAGAAGCCAGGCTAAGGGGCAGCCCTTTGTTGCAGGTGTTTATGGGAAACTAACTGTGAGGTGACTCCTCTAGGGTCCCATGTTGAAAAGGGATCCCAGCACTTTAGATGGAGGGAGTGAACGAGGCCATGGCGGCAGAGAAGGGGAGAGCCGCGTAGCCTAGCACCTCACCCTCCAGCAATGCGATGCCTTTACGGATGTCGTCGTTGTACTTGCTGCGCACCAGGCACCAGGCATACTCAAACTGCGTGCTCTTGGACACGGAGCCTGCTGCCTTCTCAGATTGAAATTTCTTTTCAAACTTCTGCCATAGGAGAGGAGAGGAGTCATTTAGAAATGAAGAGGCACGCCATTCTCTACCAGGCCCTGCGTGTCCATTTCCCAGTCACACCCCATCTTCCACAGTCTCTGCCACATTTCCCTCGCGGATCTTGACATCTGGCCTCCCAGGTTCTGCTACCTTCATCCCTTGGACCCAGACCCAGGCATCCTGCTTCTTAGCGGCGGGCTGTCTCCTTGGACAGTACCCCGGTCCGTGTCCCTCCCCCTAGTGGTACCGAGCGGAAGGGCCACCTGGTGGCGGCTCCAGGCACCGCTCCGGAACCAGCTGACCGGGAGCGGCTAAACAGTAAACATGCTGTCAGAACTGCTCAACAACAGCCCACGCGATCCCTCGTCGGTGGCTGCTTCCCCCAACCAGCCCCCTGGTCGGGTCTGGACCTTTTCTTATCTGCAAAATGGGAATTAAAACAGTGCCCACCTCCTAGAGCTACAAAAATTGAGATACGACCTGCAATGCATTTAGCACCGTGCCGCATTATATGAAACTTCAAGGTAGTCTCTATACTCTCCCGACACTAAAGGAATAGTGGGGTGGGGAGGGGGGAAGAAGGTGTCCGCACTCTGACCTAACTCCTGCACGAGCCCAGAACCTGTCAGCCTTTCCACGCCAGACAAGCAGGCCCTGAGTCTGGGGCGTGGTGGCCCGGGAAACTACAACTCCCATTAGGGTACGCGACAAAGTAGAACCACCGGGCAGGGGCAGGGCGCTGCAGAGGATGCCGGGAGCCGTAGTTCGGCTTCTCTAGGCTAAACTGATGCTGGGTAGAGGGTCTGGCCCCAACCGGACTCTCCTCGGGACCCGCCCGTCCGAAGGTTCCCTTTCCCTCCCTCGGGGCCAGGCCTCACCAGCAGGTCGTCCACAGACACCAGCTCGTTCAGTACGGCCTCCATGGCCGCCGCCCCTGCAATCCTCACACCTAAGTCGCTACTGTGCCACCGTCTCCATGGCCTACTGGCAGGGCTGGAGAGCCACTTCCGTCGTCCGGCGGAAGTAGGCCCCCTCCCCAGCGCAGAGCCAATCACCTCACGCAGCTGATGCCAAGCCCGCCCACTGCCGGTGGCGCCCCGCCCCTTCCTCCCAGCGCCGTCAGCGCACACCTTGGGGCACTAATGCGCACGCTCCGACCGGACCACCTTGTTCCCCCACCTGCCGACAGCTCTAAGTCCCACGTTTGTCCTCGCGGGTGCCGCGCGTGTGCCCTCCTCCACCGAGGCTGCCTTAATAGAGTTTGGGCCTATGTCTTGGTGGTTAGCCCTTGGGCTGGAAAAACAGAAAAAGGATGGTGGAGAACCTGGCATGATCTTGAAGTTTGGGGGATCACTTCCCCTCCGGCCTCACCCCCTCTAAGTCTAGGAAATTGGAGGCTACGTTACATTTGGGTGCCTGTCACAAAACCATAACCTGGTACCAAGGTTTTTAGGGCCTCTGCTGACTTACGAGAGGATTGACAACTGGACCTGTTAACCATACACCCAGAGACTGGAATACATATGAATAGGGGATACTATGGAAATCTTAAAATGTAAAATAAATAAATAAATAAATAAATAAAAATCTTAAAATGTGAATTTAAAGAAAAGCTGTTACCCCATTACTTGTAGAGATGGTCCAATCTTTTAATACTTAGAGCATCCTTTGGGTGTGCCTGAGGGGGAAGATGTGCTGTGGGTCATGGGCAGGAACATCAAAACATGGGAAAGGTAAATGTTCACTCCTCTGGCACCTGTGCTGTGCAGTGAGGGGACTGGGTAGGTAGTGACTTTCATTCTTTTCACCTTCACCCACAGTGCTCCAGGGCACAGTGTAAGTTCCATGAGGACAGAGCCTGGATCTTATTTATCTTTGCATCCCTAGCACCTGGCACAAGATTGAGGTCCAATAAATATTTGTCAAATAGACATGAAATAAAGTGAACATAGTAAAGAGGGGGATGCAAATGCAGGGAATTGTGATCCAAACACCTTTCATGTTTGCAAAGCCCCTTTATTTATTTATCTATTTTAATTCTCTTAATAGCCTTGTGAGTTAGGTCAGCAAGGGATATTCTCTACTTAGCTCCAAATGAAATGACTTTGATATGGGGAGTCTGTTAAAGAATGAAGAGGAGAGGATAGGACAAGTTCCTAAGTACACTCTGCTATTCATCTTGAAGAAATTCAGGTGTAAATTTGTAAAATTTTGGTGATATACAGTAGAGGACTTCCCTTAAGCACCAGGGTAAACTAGGAACAACTCAGGTTAATTTGAAACCTAGAAGGAAAAGCAATCCTGAGAAACCATTTGTTTCAAGTACAGTAGGAAGATTAAAAATGAAACCCCACAAACTACCACCAATGCTGCTGATATTGTAATACTGGTTTCACAGTCTTGGGTAGTGGCCAGTATTTTAAATTCACACTATTTGTCAGTTTGTAATTATACATTTGTGTGATAACTTGATGGATGACACCCTCTCATTTGAGACTAGAAGCTACATGAGAAGTAGGGTCTATGTCTCTGTTGCTCCTATGATGCACTTAGGGCCCAACTCAGGGCTCACCACCAGTAGATACTCAATTTGTAAATGTTGCATAAGTAAATATTTCTGTTGCCATCATTAACTCTTTGGAAAGCAATAAAGGAATATGTAGTAAGAGCTAAAAGATGTAATATTATCTGACTAGTAATCTATTCCTGTAGAAATATTCAACAAAAGCAAAAACAAAAACATAAACAAAAAGAAAGGAAGAGGAAGGAAGGAAGGAAGGAAGGAAGAGCAAAACATGAAGACATTCATTCCTGCATTATCTCCGGAAGTAAACAAACAACAAACAACACCAGGGAATGGTTTTATTAAATGAGGATACATCAATATAATGAAATAACAAACAGTCTTAAAGGCACAGTCATTTAAAAAAAAAAAAAAAAAAAAAAGGCACAGTCATTTGGATTCTTTGCATGTGGATGATAATATTCAAAACAAAACAAAAGCATCCACTTCTCAAATTTGGTCCTCTAAGTGGGCAGAAGGGAAACTGACATTTTTTGTTGCTGGGACTAAAAGTTAGAACTGGTACTTGTTAGCACATTCTGGGCCCTGGGCCCCTTCCTTGACTACACTGGTTGCAGGCCTGCTCTGGTCTTTTTGGCCTATAGCATCTTGGTGGGCAGCCCAAACACCCACTAAACAGGGCTCCACTATTTGTGTTCTTCTAGTCTTCGGTGATTGCTTACCTCTACTTCCCACTCTCATTTGCTATCTAATCACTTAAGTCCTATCCACCCTGCACCCATTCATTCATTCATTCATCCACCCAACAAACTAATATTCAGGGCCTACTGTGTGTCACGTACTCTTCTGAATGCTGGGCAAGAGAAATGAACTAAACAGACACAGTCCTTCTCTTATGCAAGTTACATCAACAGAAGAGACAAGATTGCTAACGGATAAATGAATGTCGGGCCACTACCACCTCCATTCTGTCACCATGCTTTTTTTTCCTCCTCTAACCCAGCCTGGCTGTGTTGTATTTTAAGGGTGCGAATCAGAGCTTGTATGTCCTGCTTAAAAATACTGTCTGGGCTACGCGGAACATTGTTTAAATGTCTTACCACGCACACGAAGCCCTTCGGGGTCGCCCCTGCTTACCTTCCCAGCTTCAACTCCAGGCACCCTCACGTCCTGCACGGCAAGACCTTTTCCTGGCAGCCACCGTTCTTCCACCCGGAACGCTCTCCATTCACCAAGCACCGGGGCCGTTACCCTCCAGGACAGCCTTCCTCGATCCGGCGCCGCGCCTCGAGCTCCTCGGAGGTACAGAGTTCATCACCCAGGCCTGCAGTCCTTGGTGTGGACAGGGACCGGGTTTACTCATCTCTCTGCCAAAGGCCCGGCGTCCAAGCATCGTTTGAGGCGTGAATGAGAGTAACCACAGGAGATCTCAGCATGACCCTAAGAACTGCGGAGAGTGTGCCCTTCCGGATAGCGGTTAAGTTGGCACCCGAGGAAGCGAGGAGTCGGTGTCTCCCCCCGGGGCTGCCCCAGGGAGACGGCTCGGTGGGCCGAAGGACCCCGGGAGCCGCCGGCGGGGGCCGGGGGGCGGCGGCGGGTAGGAGCGCGCCGCGAGGGCTTCTGCGCAGCCGCCTCCCGGGGAGGCAGGGGCCGAGCGGAGCCCGGGGCGGGGCTCGGGGGAGGGGCGGCCGGGGCGGGGGACTCCGATGGCCAATTAACCGGTGGGGCTCCCGGTGAGGGGCGGGGCGGGCGGCGGCGAGGCCCGGGAGTCTCGAACCTACCCCCGGCGCCCCTGTGACCCCGGGGTGACCGAGATGCTTGCTCCCTGCTCACCCAGAGACGCCCTCTGTAAATTAAAAGTTACGTGTTGTCCCCTTTAGGGTCTGTCTCGGTACAGAAGTGTGTGATGGGTGCGCAGGAATCACCTGGAATCGTTAAACATAGAGGGTGATAGAGCTAGGGTGAAGCTGGAGATGTTTCATTTCTAAGAAGCTCCCAGGGGATGCTGCAGCTGTGCTTTCAGAAGCAAAGGTGTGAAACAGTGGTTCTCAAAGTGCAGTCCCAGGATCAGGGGAATAGACATCACCTGGGAATTGTTTAGAAATGCAGATTATTGGGGCCGCTTGGGGGGGCTCAGTGATTGTGCCTGTGCCTTTGGCTCAGGTCGTGATCCTAGGATCCTGGATCCATTCCCATATGGGGTTCCCCAGCGGGGAGCCTGCCTATTGCCTATGTCTCTGCCTGTGTCTCTCATGAATAAATAAAATTTTAAAATCATAAAAAAAAAGAAATTCAGATTATTGGAGCCCTCTCCTACACCTGCTGAATCAGGAAATCTGCTGGTGGGGTGGCAGTCGGTGTTCTTGCCAACCCCTGTGGGTAATTTTGATGCACGCTGGAATTTGGGGACCAGTGGATAGTGGAAAAATAAAACAGCCTCCACTGTCTATAGAGTTGTGACCATGGTCAGTTTGTCTTAATCTAGTGAAACTTCAGTTTCTTCAACTGAAAAATCAGGGTAAAAATATGCCTTCCTAGTGAATCTATTATAATGAGGGAATGTGAGATGATGAAAGTAAAGAAGCAGGCAACCTAATAACGACCATCCTATGAAAAGGTAAACTGTCATTACCATTCAAACAGACTGCCAAAGGCCAATTTGAAAAGGGATTACCCATCTGGCCTGAGGTGCTAGGAAAGTCTTCAGGGAAGAAATGTGAGTTGACATTCGAACCAGGATTCTAAAGTATAGAAATGCAAGTGGAGAAGGTGAGAAAAGGAATTCTAGGAACACAGAACATCCTAGGTAGTCTTGAGAAAGGGCCAGGTGGGGGAGGGACAGTGTTGTGGGAGGACTAGAGGACAGGGGCTGCAGAAATCAGAGACCTTGTGTGCCACACAGTGATGCTTACACTTCAGTTTTTTAGGCAGAGAAAATCCTTTTATGAGAAGGACATCTGCCATATTTATTAGAATGGCAGATCTTGCAACAGTAGTGGGGAGGCTGTTCTGGGGAGCAGAGAGATGAGTTTGAAAGAGATGGTGATAGGTCAGGCTAGAATCAACAAAGACTTAGGCTAATGCACTGTCAGTGAAAGTAATGAGAAGACACAAGAGGGAGGAAATATTTCTCTGATAAAATGGACAGAACTTGGCAGTCAAAACGGAAATGGAAGACAAGAGAATGAGAGGACTCCGTGACTACTTACTAGGTTTCTAGCTTGCTGAACCGTTAGAGAAGGGTGAACTGTTCTCTAAATATGTAGAAGGAAGAATACCTAGATAGAGATTGTACAAATAGAAGCCAGAACTCCAGGAACCAGAAAACCTTTCAGAAGTAGGTAGAAGAGGGGGGCTGCATTGCTCAGTCAGTTGAGTGTCTGCCTTTGGCTCAATCCTGGGAGTGAGTCCCACACTGGGCTCCTTGCTCAGTGGGGAGCCTGCTTCTTCCTCTCCCTCTGTCTGCTGCTCCCCCTCCTTGTGCTCTCTCTATATATCAATAAATAAAACTTGGAAGAAGAAGAAGAAGAAGAAGAAGAAGAAGAAGAAGAAGAAGAAGAAGAAGAAGAAGAAGAAGAAGAAGAGAAGGGAAGAAAAGAAAAAAGAAAGAAAGAAAGAAAGAAAGAAAGAAAGAAAGAAAGAAAGAGAGAAAGAAAGAGAGAAAGAAGAAAAGAGAGACAAGGAGTATAAGAAGTGGATACAGGAGCTGCCAAAAGCAAGTCCAGGAAAGTTGGTGTCCTGAGAGCCAAGACAAGATTTCAGTTGATGCCAGTGGACAAGTTATTTTAAAAGTTACAAAGATGTTAAATAGAACAAGGACCAAAAATAGGCCACTAGATTTAACACCAGTTGGTCATTTGTGGTGAGCTTAGAGAGAGTAATTTCACTAGTGTGATAAGGATACCAAGAGATTTTTTAAAAAGATTTATTTATTTATTTTATGATAGAGAGAGAGAGAGAGAGAGAGAGAGAGAGAGAGGCAGAGACACAGGAGGAGGGAGAAGCAGGCTCCATGCTGGGAGCCCAACTCGGGACTCCATCCCGGGACTCCAGGATCGTGCCCTGGGCCAAAGGCAGGTGCCAAAACGCTGAGCCACCCAGGGATCCCCCCAAGAGATTTTTTTAAAGCAGGAGGCATAGGCAGGGGCAGAGGGAGTAAGCATAACGAAAAATAACTTTAAACTATTCTTTTGGTCCACTACAGTGGAAAAGACAAGGCTCCAATGGTAGTGATCCCAACAATTTTACCTCTCAATGATGGTGATTATCTACAAAGTCATTTATTTGGGAGGGTGAATAGTTTCAATTATTTTAGGTAACTCTTTCAAATAACTGAATTTTAGAGAGAGATGGAATAGTTATAAAGAGGGATTTTTTTTTTTTTCAAACAACAGATGTACCTTAAACTACTTAGGTGTGATTTTTCTACTTGTCTATTCTGAGAATAACATCACCTTTGCAGTTTGCCACTTTGGTTGTAGGATTTGGGAAAGAGAAGAAGAAGGACAAATCAGAAAAAGGTAAGATAATTTTCTGGGTCAGTCAGTTTTCATTCATTTCATTCAGCAATGAATTCAAGCTGCCAAAAGAAGAACCAGAGCATCTTTCAACCCAACCTTGTACACTGCCCTTGTCTGGCTCTGAGCTACTGGATTACTGACTCTATGAGTTCTTTCAGGACTCAGTGAGCTTCCAGAATATGGCTGTATACATCACCAAATATGAATGGAGTTGCTTGGACCAGGGTCAGAGGGCCCTTTTTCCAGAATATCATGCTGAAGAATTACAGGAAAATGGGTTTACTGGGTAAAGATTCCGCCACATAGACAGGAAGCTTTTGAGTTTTGTTTAGTTTTGTTTTGTTTGCTTTTTGGGTTTTTTGAAAGAGAGAGCATGTGTGCACAAGCAGGTGGAGGAGCAGAAAGAGAGGATCAACCACCCTACGTGGGGCTTGATCCCGTGAGCCTGAGAGCAAGACATGAGCTGAAATCAAGAGTTGGAGGCTTAACCAACTGAGCCACTCTGGCACCCCAGCTTTCAAGATTCTCTTGTAATTAACATTTCATTGCTTTAACAACCACAACTCTTAATTTAGCCATGATTTGCATGTAAGTTCCATTTTGTTGCTATCAGTTGGGGAGATAATGGAGCATGTACGGGGATGCAAAGGAAAGGGAGAGGTTGTGAGTGACTTTCCATGCCCCATGCCTTTCAACCAAAAAAAATTGCCCCAACAAGTAATGTTTTCATTAATTGAGTAGATTTGGAGAGGAGCAGGTCAGTTTGCCTACAGATCTCCAGACTAATAAGCCAAACACTAACATACTGGCCTTTTAATTTTAGTCCAGTATAAAATATTTTGTGATAGATTTTGTAAATGAGTTTTTGTTATTGTCGTTATGACTTTTTGGCTTTGCTGTGTTTTAGATGTCTTTGTATTTTGGCAGTTGCTGTTTGTTTTTAATTTGTTAAAGATTTCAAGCATAGAACTAGAAAAAAAAAAGATTATTGGATATTCAAATGTAGGCAAAACTAAAAAATATTCCTAAAAGCATAATTAATTAATAATAATTAATTCCATATATCCTATATGAAATACGTTTTGTCTACTAAGTGCCTCCTTAAAATATATCAGGTGTAAAAACACTTAATGAATTGACCAAAACCCCAGGAAATACTCAAAACCAGGTGAAAGAGAAAAAAAATGCATGTAAAAACATAAATATTCTCAAATGAGGAGGAATCATTTTATTTAATAAATGTTGGGGGAAAGCTTCTTGACATTGGCATTGGCAATGATTTTTTTTTTTTGATATGACACCAAAAGCACAAGCAACAAAAGCAAAAATAAACAAGTGGGCTGATATTGAATCAAAAGGCTTCTGAGAAGCAAAAGAAACCATCAACAAAATGAAAAGACAACCTACGGAATAGGAAAAACTATTTGCAAATCACATATCTGAGAAGGGGTTAATCATCAGGGAAATGAAAATCAATACCACAATGAGATATCACCTTGCACCTGTTAAAATGGCTATAATTCAAAAGACAAGAGATAACAAATGCCAGCTGGGATGTGGAGGAAAGGAAGCCCTTGTGCACTGTTGATGGGAATGTAACTCGGTGCAGCGGCTATGGAAAACAGTATGACAGTTCCTCAAAATATTAAACACAGAACTACCAGATTACTGGAAATTCCATTTCTAGGTGTATAACCAAAGGAAATGAAATCACTACCTTGAAGAAATATCTGTAGCCCCATGTTCTTGTAGCATTATTAACAGCCAAGACATGGAAATTACCTAACTGTCTCTGGGTGGATGAATAGATAAAGAAAATATGATACACACACAATGGAATATTTATTATTCAGCCTTAAAAAGAAAGAAATCTTGCCATCTGGACAACATGGATGGAATCTGAAGGCATTATGCTGAATGAAATAAGTACATTAAAAAATGCTATATGATCTCACTTATACATGGAATCCAAAAATGCAGAACTCCTAGAAACAGAGCAGAATGGTGGTTGCCAGGGGCAGGAGGTCAGGAGACATGGGGAAATGTTGGCCAAAGGGTACAAACTTCCAGTTATAAGATGAATAAATTCTGGGAATCTATGGTAAAGCATGCTGAGTATAATTCACAACACTGTATTATATAATTACAGTTACTCAAAGAGTAAACCTGAAATGTTCTCAGACACACACACAAGTGGGTAATTATGTGAGGGGATGGACATATTAACTTTATTGTGATCATTTCACAATATATATGTGTACTGAATCATCATGCTGTACCTTAAGCTTACACAATGGTATATGTCAATTACAGCTCCATAAAGCTGGGGAAAATAAGCGTTTAGGTGATTGATTATAAGTAAATGTATTAATAGATTGATGAAACCATTGGCTCTAAATGGCTGTTAAGTGAATTATCTTAGGCAATTGATTTCAAGCTAATTGGCCTAGAATTACTTAGGTTGTGTTGCATGTCAGTAGATTTAATTACTTAAATAGTTGGTAGATTAAGAGAGATCAAATCATTGACTATGTAAGTTGATCAGAAGTCCCAAACAACACATTTAGAGTCTATTGGTAGTAAGACTGCATTGAGGGGCACCTGGGTGGCTCAGTTGGCTAAGCATCTGCCTTTGGCTCAGGTCATGATCTCAGGGTCCTGGGATAGAGCCATGAGTTGGGCTCCCTGCTCAGCGAGGAACTTGCTTCTCCCTCTCCTTCTGTCTTGCCCCCTGCTCGTGCTCACACTCTCTCCCAAATAGATATCATAAAAAAAAAAAAAAATTCTTATAGGCTAACTTTCTAGGCCCAAGATGGAACCCTTCCCGCCCTAGGTACTTTGTCAGGGCACCGAAACTTAGATAGCTTCTATGTCCCTATAAATGCTCAGAAACAGTCTATGCAGTCAGCCAATCCCCAAATGCCAGGCCAACTTTGGGCCTTCTCATCCCAAGCCATGTTGACTAGATGGCCCCAGCCAATCAAATATTTTCTATCTTTCTCTTCCGTGTTCTTTACTCTTTATCTTATCAAAGCTTTTTGCCTTCTGCTCCATTTTGCAGTTGTCTTCAAGTGTTAAAGTTTATATCACCTCAATTATCTACCTTAATTAATCGATGGATTAATTTTTATTTATTCATTTGAGAGAGCACAAGCAGAGGGAGAGGCAGAGGGACAGGGAGAAGCAGACACTCTGCTAAGCTGGGAACCTGCTGTAGGGCTCGCAGGGCACCATTCCAGGACTTGGAGATATTGACCTGGGCTGCAGGCAGACACTTAACCATCTGAGCCACCCAGGAGCCTTTCCTTTCATTATTTTTTAAATAATTGTTCATCCATAGCATCATGGTTAAGAAGTGAAGAGCAGGGCAGCTTATGGGGTTCTGGAGGGCACGTGTGAAGCCTCTGTGTTTGCAACTCAAATTTTATCTTAAAGACTTTATTTTTATTCATTCATGAGAGACACAGAGAGAGAGGCAGAGACACAGGCAGAGGGAGAAGCAGGCTCCCTGCGGGGAGCCTGATGCTGGACTCAATCCCGAGACCCCAGGATCACACCCTGAGTGGAAGGCAGAAGCTCAATCATTGAGCCACTCAGGTGTCCCAGTAATTATTTTAAATAAGAAATCTATCTGGGGTGGCCGAATTAGACAATGGCAGGTGGGCAGAAGGAACCCTTTGTTTAGAAGCCATTCTCTTTCCCGACTGTCTGAAATATAAGGACAGTTACTTTTTACAAGCATCTGTGTGTATGACGTGTGCAATTCATTACTGCTCTCTCTTCATTTGGGAGATGATTTCTGAAGCAGACTCTTTTTTGGACCATCCTCCCAGTTCATCATTATGTCATTTCTTTGAAGAATGGCATTGTACCACCTGGATAGCACACAGTTTTGGGGTGAGGAGGGGTCAGCCACACTCTGTCTTGGGATTTAGCTGTAGTTAATTTTGGGACAGGCCTCTGTCTGTGGCTGGCCGTGAGGTATAAATAAATTCAGCCCTGTGGGAAGCCCTTGTCCTGCTCTGTGGACAAAGCAACAGAAAGCGGATAGAGACCATCTATATACAAAAAGACAAGAATGAAGTGAATATGGAAAGAAAAGCAGGGACAAGAGAACCTGAGAACCCAAAAAGAAACATCCTGAGCCATCCTGGTGGGCTGGTGTCTTTTCAGGATTCTGGTTTTAGTGCCTCCTGAGACATTCTGGGTAGATTCTGGGTAAAGGTTCATACTCTTCTTTTCTTAGGCTAACTCAAGTTGGTTTCTATTATTTGCTACAAATATATAATATAGTGAGGTAGTGGAGGTTCTCTCTCATCCTCACAGTTGAAAATTACCAAATAAAGGCTAGCACTGAGCCTGCCAGGTGGCTCAGATTGCTCTCAGATGGACCCTAGCTGGTACCGATCACCAGTTTTCACATTTTTTGGCAATTAAATGAATTCCCAGGGTAACCAAGCTATATTATAGTCCTACCACTTAGCTAAGCAGTTTTAAGACCTTTTTGTTTTGAAGTATAATGCACACTTATGCAAAAGTGCACACAGAAAAATGTACAGTTCAGTGATTTTAGAGAATGAACCATTATGTAACCACCACTCAATTTAGAAATAGGACGTTGCCAATCTTCCAAAAGCCTCCCTCCCCAACCTGGACCTACTACCAAAATTACAGTCCCCTACTTTTCTAATAGTGACCAATATCCTGATTTTTATGGCCACATCCCCTACCCCCCAAACTAAGCATGCATATGTAATGCTATAGTTTACTTTTGTTGGGATTTTTTTTGAAACTTCTACTTTTTGGTGTCTGGCTTTCCTTGCCAAATGTCCTGTTTGTGAGGTTTGTTGATATTGTTGTATATAACTTCAGTCTGTCACATTTTTCACTGCTGCAGATTTTTCCATTGTGCGCATGTACCAGAGCAACTATATGTTGCACAACTGCATTTAAATAGAATGCAAAACCAGACAAATGGCATCTTTATTTTAGAAATTGTGTTAGTGGTCCTTCTTTGTGGGGGCAGGTAGAGATTGGAAAGGATAGTGAAGGGACTTCTGGGATGCTGTTCTAGTTTCTCTAGTGGGTGCCTATGCTCAATTGAGCTTTGATAAATTAATTCAGTAAAGTCACAGGATACAAAATTAATATACAGAAATCTGTTGCATTTCCATACACTAATAATGAAGTAGCAGAAAGCCAAATTAAGGAAGCAATCCCACCAAAAATAATAAAATACCTAAAATAACTTAACCAAGGAGGTAAAAGACCTGTACTCCAAAAACTATAAATCATGGATGAAAGAAATTGAAGAGGTCATAAACAAATGGAAAGATATCCCATACTCATAGATCAGAAGAACCATCATTGTTAAAATGTCCATATTATCCAAAGCAACCTAGAGATTTAATGCAATCCATTATCAAAATACAACCACATTTTTTCACAGAACTGAACTCTGGATGGAACCACAAAACACCCTGAATATCTAAAACAATCTTGAGAAAGAAGAACAAAGCTGGAGGTATCACAATCCCAGAATTCAAGATATATCTCAAAGCTGCAGTAACCAAAACAGTATAGTAGAGGCACAACAACAGAAAAGTAGGCGAATGAAACAGAACAGGGAGGCCCAAAAGAAACCCACACTTATCTGGTCAATTAATCTTTGACAAAGAAGGCAAGAATATGCAATGGGGAAAAGACCATTTCTTTAACAAACAGTGCTGGGAAAACTGGACAACTACCTGCAGAAGAACAAAACTGGACCACTTTCTTACACCACACACAAAAATAAACTCAAAATGGATTAGAAGGACACCTGGGTGGCTCAGTGGTTGAGCATCTGCCTTCAGCTCAGGGCGTGATCCTGGGATCCGGGATTGAGTCCCACATTGGGCTCCCTGCATGGAGCTTGCTTCTCCCTCTGCCTATGTCTCTGCTTCTCTCTGTGTGTGTCTATCGTGAATAAATCTTTATAAAAAAATGGATTACAGACCTACACCTGAGACCTGAAACTATAAAATTCCTAGAAGAAAACATAAACAGTAATTTGACATCACTGTAGAAATATTTTTCTAGGTATGTCTCCTCAGGCAAGGGAAGCAAAAGCAAAAATAAACTATTGAGACTATACCAAAACACAAAGCTTTTACACAGTGAAGGAAATCACCAACAGAAGGGCAAAGTAACCTGCTGAATGGGAGAAGATATTTGCAAATGATATAGCCAATAAGGGGTTAATACCCAAAATACGTAAAGAACTCATACAACTCAACACCAAGGAAATGATCCAATTAAAATGGACAGAGATATATCACCTTACACCTGTCAGAACGGCTAAAATACAGAATATTCTAGTGTCAGGGAGGATATGGAGAAAAGGAACCCTCAGTACTGTTGGTGGGAATGCTCGCTGGTGCAACCACTGTAGAAAACAGTATGGAGGGACACCTGGGTGGCTCAGTCAGTTGAACGTCTTACTTCAGCTCAGGTCATGATCCTGGGGTCCTGGGATTGAGTTCTGCATCAGGCTTCCTGCTCAGTGGGGAGTCTGCTTTTCCCTCTCCCTCTGCTGCTCCCCCTGCTTCTGTTCTCTCTCTCACATATATAAAGAAAACAATATGGAGTTTCCTAAAAAAATTAAAAATAGAGATACCATATGATCCAGTAACTCCACGACTGAGTATTTACCCAAAGAAACATTAAATCAAAAAGATATATGCATCCCTATGTTTGTTGCAGCATTATTTACAATAGCCAAGATATGAAAACAGCCCAAGTATCCATCAGTAGATGAATGGATAAAGAAGATGTCTTATATATACACAATGGAATGTTAATCATAAAAAAGAATGAAATCGGGCAGCCTGGGTGGCTCAGCGGTTTAGCACCGCCTTCAGCCCAGGGTGTGATCCTGGAGACCCGGGATCGAGTCCCATGTCGGGCTCCCTCTGCCTGTGTCTCTGCCTCTCTCTCGTCTCTCATGAATAAATAAATAAAATCTTAAAAAAAAAAAAAAAAAGAATGAGATCTTGCCATTTGCAACAACATGGATGGATCTAGAGGGTATTATGCTAAGTGAAATAAGTCAGAGAAAGACAAATACCATATGATTTCACTCATATGTGGAATTTAAGAAACAAAACTAACATGGACTTTTAAATACAGAGAACAGTCTCGTGGTTGCTAGAGGGGAGGTGGGTGGGAGGATGGCTGAAATAGATAAAGAGGATTAAGAAATACAAAGTTCCAGTTACAGGGGCGCCTGGGGGGCTCAGCGGTGGAACATCTGCCTTTGGCTGCCAGGGTGGGGGGCGGATCCCGGGATCCTGGGATTGAGTCACACATCAGGCTCCCTGCAGGGACCCTGCTTCTCCCTCTGCCTATGTCTCTGCCTCTCTCTGTCTCTCATGAATAAATAAATACTTAAAAAATAAAAAACCACACACACACAAACTTCCAGTTATAAAAATAAATAAGTCATGGAGCCAAAAAGTCCACCAAAAAGTGCATAAAGAAATGTGGTTTAAAACAAACAAAAAAAAAGAAATATGGTCTATAAGACAGTAATAACGTTGTTTTGGGACAGATGGTAACTATTCTTAATGCAATGAGCACTGAATAATTTATAGGATTGTTGAATCACTATATTGTACGTCTGAAACTAATGTAACACTGCATGTTAATTATACTTCAATTTAAAAAATCAATTGAGCTGTAAAGTTATGATCTGTGCACCTTGCAGGATGTATAATTCACTTCAATATTATGTTAAAAAAAAAAAAGCCGATGGACATTCCAGCCAACAACGGTCTGGAATTGGGGGATGTCCCCAAGGAGAAAGGCAGCCAGCCCTCTTGGCCAGGCTCTCATTGCAGAACCTCTGTCCTTTCTGGGACTTGGGGCTGGTAATTTTTCACTTTTTTTGTTAGCTCTCTGGTGCCTTCAAGTGGATGTTTGTTATATTCCACCTGTTTTTTTTTTTTTTTAGTCTCCTCAGGAGAAGAGATGGGCTGAATCACCCAGCCTACTTTTATCAGAAGCAGATGTTATCATAATAGTTATCTCTGGGTTCCAAATTAAACTGAAATCCTGGATAGAGGTATAGTCACATCTGTTCAATTTTTGGGGGGAAATCTTCATGTTACCAGTGATTGTTACCCAATGTTATTTCTGAGAAGAAAATGTATCTTATTGATTGCTCAAACATTTCTGTTGTTAAAGTCAGATTTTGTTTTATGAATTTACTTAATTATATTAATAGGGGGAGACCTATTTTTCTACTGAAGTACAAAACTTCCAGAATTTTCCATTTGAACATTTTCCTATTCTGGTCAATCTTACTAAAAGCAGCAAGACTTATTCTATAAATACATCAGTACAAACCAATAATAAAATACACCTAGGGGTGCCTGGATGGCTCAGTGGTTGAGTGTCTGCCTTTGGCTCAGGCCATCATCCCGAGGTCCTGAGACAGAATTCCACATCGAGCTCCCTGCAGAAAGCCTGCTTCTCCCCCTGCCTATGTCTCTGCCTCTGTGTGTGTGTCTCTCACGAATAAATAAAATCTTAAAACAAAAACAAAAAAATGCCAATCTGGGCTATTGCAACAATAGGAGCTTCCTTAAGCTTTATTTTTTTTTTTAAAGATTTTAAAAGAAATGAAAGACACAGAGAGAAGGCAGACACAGGCAGAGGGAGAACCAGGCTCCTCACAGGGAGCCTGATGTGGGACTCAATCCTGGAATCCCGGGATCACTCCCTGAGCTGAAGGCAGACGCTCAACCGCTTAGCCACCCAGCCATCCTGCCTTAAGCTTTACATGACATTTTAAGCTTTAAAAATTCCCATGGAAAGTGCTTTTCCTTTTTCTCAGCATTTTAATTTGGATATACTTACTTGATAACCAATGGATTAATTATTATCCTTGTCGTTGAGATTATTTTATCTACCTTCTTTTTGTAAGTTTTAAAAAAGATTTTATTTATTCATTTGAGTGAGACAGAGAGAACATGAGTGGGGAGGAGAGACAGAGGGAGAGAGAGAGAAGCAGACTCCCTGCTGAGCAGGAACCCAAGTGGGGGAAGTTTTATCCCAGGACCCTGGGATCATGAGCCAAAGGCAGTTGGCCTAACTGAGCCACCTAGGCACCCCTATTTTATCTACATTCTTTTTTTTTTTTTTTTTTAACTTTTATTTATTTATGATAGTCACACACACAGAGAGAGAGAGAGAGAGGCAGAGACATAGGCAGAGGGAGAAGCAGGCTCCATGCACCGGGAGCCCGACGTGGGATTTGATCCTGGGTCTCCAGGATCGCACCCTGGGCCAAAGGCAGGCGCCAAACCGCTGCACCACCCAGAGATCCCTTTATCTACCTTCTTAAAGGAACTTCTTGAGAAGTGTCATCTCTGAGTCCTTTTTGGCCAACTCATGGCCACTTTTCTGGTCATTTCCTTTTTCTGCTCCAAAGACTTCAAGAGCTAAAACTGATCTTGGATAGCCCCAGGTTCATTTTTCCATCACAAATAGAGCAAGAACAAGAGCACAGAGGGGACATGAGAGGGTGGCCATATAACTTATTATCCAAACAGGGGCACTTTTAAGGGTGAGACAGTGATGATACCAATCATTGCATAAGAACAATAGGAGTAAATTGGTACATCTTGGCAAACCAGCTATTTATTCACCCTAGTCAAATAGGACTAGCTTGGGAAGGGCGCCTTATGTCATGCTCCCTTTTCTGAACCCTACATCACTGCTTCACACAGATGTTCCTGTTAGCTTCACTATTTAGACTTGCCTTTAGTTGACACCAAAACTCAGGTTTTTACTTGAGTTCTAGAACAGTGGTTTTCAAATTTGAGATGCACCTGAATCACCTGGAGAATGCTAGATCATATCCCCGGTTTCTGTGTCTGGTGTAGGTCTGGTGTAGGGCCCAAGAGTCTGTATTTCTTTTTTTTTTTTTTTTTTTAAGAATCTGTATTTCTAAACAAGTTCCAAGTGGTGCTGATGTATCTAGGGACCATTTTATTTATTTGTTGGTTTTTTTTTTTTAAAGATTTATTTATTTATTTATTCATGATAGTCACAGAGAGAGAGAGAGAGAGAGGCAGAGACACAGGCAGAGGGAGAAGCAGGCTCCATGCAGGGAGCCCGACGTGGGATTTGATCCCGAGTCTCCAGGATCGCGTCCTGGGCCAAAGGCAGGCGCCAAACCGCTGCGCCACCCAGGGATCCCATATTTGTTGGTTTTTATTTGTTATCAAGACTCTAGGGGATTTACCATGCAACTCAGTGTTGCTCCTTGCTCTGACTGAACCTGAACTGATGTATACTAATCTAATTTGAAGGAGACTCTTACTTCAGAATCCTGATTTATAGCAGATAATTGTGATCATTGCTGGACTTTTTTATTCCCTGCAAATGAGCCCTTCCAGGTCTTGCAGGATGTTGATGTGGAGATACTTCACACCATGTGAAACACCGTAAGGTACACTATCCATTGAATCTCATCAATAGGGCCCTTTATGGTCATCCCAAGACTTTATTGCCCTATTTCCAAGCTCACTGCTGTTGAAATCCTTTTCTTTTTTTCTTTCAAGATTTGATTGATTGATTGATGGGGTAGGGGGAGCAGGGAGATTGAGATTGAGAGAGAGAACAAGAGTGGGAGATGCGGCAGAGGGAGAAGGGGAAAGAATCTTAAGCAGACCCTGCAATCAGTGTGGAGCCTGACACAGGGCTCCATCTCACAACCCTGAAATCATGACCTGAGCCAAAATCAAGAGTCAGATGTTTAACCAACTGAGCCACTCAGGTGCCCCTGAAATGCCTTTTCTGTATAGTTTGCCAGGATTATCTGAACAGTAGGGAGTGCAACACATTGTGGCGTATCATGGGACTTGAAATGTTTTCAACATTTGAATCATTAAACCTGTAGCTCTATTCTCTTGAGCTTGACCAGCAACAGGCCACTGGGCTATGGGGCTGTAGGGGAAAGAAAAGGAGCTGCATGCACCTTTCCAAAAACAGGAAACCCTGATCTGGATAGAAACCGCTCATTTTCAACGAAATCAAATCAATTTTCAAAGGGTCTATCTTATTAGCATGGAATTTATCTTAAAATAACAATGCTTTCATGAAGCATCTACCACCTTTCATGAAGGTGGTAGAAAATAATATTGTCATCAAACTTTTGAATCACTCTCCACCTACTGAAAACATATAGTGTAACTTCCAAATATATTATGTTTTCATTTCCTCTGTAATCCCAGCCCTAGCCTCAGCCCATGTAAAACTCACTCTTCCCCTTGTGTCTCTCGTTTACTGTCTCACTATCATCACACGCTCAGCACCAGATGTGTGCTTGTTCTCCCCCCCAGACCAGGCAATTCTCTTGTAACCTGTACCACCTGGGTACCCCACAAGTCAATTCAATTCAACCACCCTTCCTTGGATTTGATTATTTACTAGAACAGCTCACAGAATTCATGGAAACAATTACCTATATTTACCACTTTATTATATAATAAAGGATACAGATGGACAGTCATATGAGGAGATACACAGGATGAGGTCCAGAAGGATCCTGAGCTCTGGAGCTTCTGTCCCCCTGGAGTTGGGGTGTGCCACCCTCCTGGCATATAGATGTGTCCACTAACCCAGAAGCTTTCTCAACCTCATACTTTTGGGATTTTTATGAAGAAGGTAAAGTAGGTCACACATATTTTAAGACAATGATTAAGACAAAACACGATGCAAAATATGTTTTTAAATGTGCATCCATTTAGTTAATATCACACATATTTACACACTCGTTCTGTAGCGATTACTCAAAAGTACAAGGCAGCTTTATTATTTTTTTATAAGTATTTTTTTTTAATTTATTTATTCAGAGAGAGAGAGAGAGACTGAGAGGCAGAGACACAGGCAGAGGGAGAAGCGGGCTCCATGCAGGGAGCCTGACGTGGGACTCGATCCTGGGTCTCCTGGATCAGACCCCGGGCTGCAGGCGGCGCTAAACCGCTGCGCCACCGGGGGTGCCCCAAGGCAGCTTTAAAAACACAAATACAATAGTTTAAAAACCAAAAAATTAAAAACCCCACAAATCACTCGACAAAAAATAGCCAAGCTTTTGCAGATTAAAAAGTTTGTTATAATCTGTTTTTAAGTGAGCTCTATTTTCCTAAGAGTAGGATGAAGTTAGTCACTCAACACACCACCCACTTTGCTACCCCACCAGTCCCAGCAGACATCCAGGGTCCTTGACCTGGGAGGGGAGGGTGACAGTGTCTATGGGTAGGCTTGAAAAGATTCTTGAACTCTATAAAACTGTAATATATAAACACATACACATTTATATTTGGGGGGGAAGAAGGAAGCCATAGCTTTCATCAGATCCTTCAAGTCATAAATACAGGAAAGCAAGGACCTTTCTAAGTCATGGGGGTGGAACTCCATGAGGTGTTGAGGGCCGATCTGAAGAATCTGGGGGCACCTGGGTGGCTCAGTCAGTTGGGCGTCGGCCTTTGGTCATGATCTCATGGGTCATAGGTGTGAGTCCCATGTAGGGCTTCCTGCTCAGCGGGGACTCTGCTTCTCCCTCTCCCTCTGTGTGCTTTCTCACTCTGTTTCTCTCTCAAATAAATAAAAAATTTTAAAAAGAAATGAAGAATCCAGGGCACCTGGGTGGCTCAGTAGTTGAGCATCTGCCTTTGGCTCAGGTTACCATCCCGGAGTCCCGGGATCAAGTCCCACATTGGGCTCCCTGCAGGAAGCCTGTTTCTCCTTCTGCCTATATCTCTGCCTCTCTCTCTGTGTCTCTCATGAATAAATAAAATCTTTAAAAAAAAAATGAAGAATCTTTTTGAATGAGATGGGGGAGTCCAGGGGCAGAATTGTGGCTGCGGGCTAATATCACTACCATATGTTCAGGGTTGAGTCCCCCAGACTGATCACCCCCATGAGTTCCATCTTTGCATTGCTATGGGGTATCTAAGATTGGTAATAATTGGGTAACTAGGCATAAGGTCTAAAAATAATGGGATAAACTGTATTTTAAGCATGAATTAGGAGAATGCCAATATGGCAAAAGCTGTATGTTTGTTTTATATTGAACTTTTAGAATTTTATAGCGGGAAGGACATGAAGGTGTCTAATTCACCCACTCATGTTTCATGTGAAAGAACAGGATTAGGGAGGTGAAGTGACTTTCTCAAAATCCCTAGGTCTTCCTGGTTCTCAGTCCACAGCAGTTTTTCTATGCACTATTGTTTCTTCCTATATGTGGTAGGGCAACTTTTTAAAAAAAGGAATTATGATGCAAAATCATCTGTTTCTGGTAAAAAGGTAGGTAGCTCAGTCATTCAAGAACGTTTGCGTGAGTTGGATTACTTAAAATGTTCCAGTCTAAAAAACATCTCCTCCCACCACTTGGATGTGTTCAGATGCTGAGGATGTTCCAGAAGGCCAGCTGTGACTAAGTGCTGAACAGAGGCAGCTTCCTTTGAAACATGAGGTCATATCAAGCTGGGCAAATCTAAGAGCTTGAGAAGGCACCAAACCTTCCTGAATGTCAAAATGGTTCAGCTATTTTTAAAACCTTGAGACTTTTATTGATTTGACAACCAAAATGGGATGAAAGTGGTAAAAAAAAAAAAAAAAAAAAAAGGCTGAAAAAATTTGTAACTTAGCTAACTTTTTATATACTCGGAAGATTTTTGTTCCATGTTGAAGCATCTGAAACTTGCATGTGTTGCGCGGCTGAGTTGTGGCTCCTGTCCCACTTTGTATGTCAAAAACCTAATCTCCAGTATCTCAGGATGGCTGTCCTTGGAGGTAGGGTCTTTACAGAGATAATTAAGTTAAAATGAGGTAAGATAGCCCATAATCCAATATGACTGGTGCCCTTAGAAGAAGAAATTAGGACACACATACAGAGGGAAGACTCTGTGGGGACATAGGGAGGAGACCATCTCTATAAGCCAAAGAGAGGCCTCAGCAGGAAAAACCCTGTCGACTAGATCTTGGACTTCCAGCCTTCCGAACTATGAGAAAATAAATTTCTGATTTTGAAGCTGCCCAGTCTGCCGTGTTTGGTTACGAGAGCCCTAGCAGACCAATATAACACGCAAATGTCATTTTGCATGAGAGGGCTCGTTTCTTTTTATAATTCTATGGAAACGTTCTTTACAAAGTCTTGGTGAGTGCACAACATGCTTCTCCCTTGGTTCTGTTTCTCCTTTCCAGAGCTTTTGGGATCTGATCCCCACACAAACCGCGTGTATTCTGGGCCTTTCTGCTTCTGCCATTTACCCTGAGTGTGGAGTGCAGAGACAGTTTTTCAGATACTGGCGCTTAATTCCAAAAGGCGCTAAGACAAAGATCCTTGTCTATCTCCTGTGATCACTGAGGTTCTGAACAGCTCTCTGGCCCCTTCCCATTCCGAAAATCCTATGGGGTATTCTGTAGGGAGTTGTGCAGCTAGAGGGGCTGGAGGGAGGGGCAGAGAGCTGGCCTTCAAAGTGTGTGGGGTGGCAGGTCTTGTGCTAAGTGAGGGGCAAGACTGGACACCTGTGAGCCCTTATCACACCTTCCTCCCTGCTCTGGCCAGACTGGGGTGTATATTGTTGAGCACTTACTGTATGCCAGCCTGGAGGTAAATTTTCCCTTCATCCTCACAGTGACATTCCATAGTGGCTATTATTACACTTATTTTACAGATAAGGATGTGAGTTCAGATGAGAACACTGAGGCATGAAGAGGCTACATAACTTCCCCAAGTTTACATGCTCTAGCAAGTAACAGAGCCAGAAATTTCATATAGTAAGTCTACTCAAGACCCACCGCATGCCTGCCACTATGTGAAGTGTGGCAACAATAAAGAAAAACCCAGACCTTTCTCAACACTAACTGGCTTTCTGTTAAGGGGAAATGGTGCAGAAGAGCAATTATTGCAGTATGATGGGCACAAGTGTTCTTATTCAGTTATGCCTGTGATCAGGGCATGGGGGCGGATGGTTTCAAATGCAAGACTTTGAAGTTCCTTAAAGTTTTCAAAGGTGATCGCAGAGCTGAGTTTTGAAAATGGAACAGTAGCTGGCCAGGCACAGAAAGGAAGCAAACACAGTTTATTGCAAAGACTAAGAATGACACCTTAGAGATGTATTCTTGGATAGGATCCAGGTCCAGTACCTAAGAGATGAACAACCTTGAGTAAATGTCTCAACCTCTGTCAGCCTAAGTTTTATTTTATCATCTATACAATGGAAATAGCCACCTCATATTATTTTGAGGATCAAATGAAATAACGCACATTTTTTTATCATCTATGCAATGGAAATAGCCACCTCATATTATTTTGAGGATCAAATGAAATAACGCACATTGCCTGAAAAAATAAGTAGGTGTTCAATAAGTCATAAAGGATTTCCAAAGAAATGAAACTGAAGGACTCTTTATATAAATAGGGGAATGGCAGGGATGAGGCTAAAGAGGCAGCAGGGTTGAGATGATGTGGGCCTGTGTGCTAAGCTAAAGAAGCTAGGACTTCATGCTTTAGGCCATGGGGAGCCATTGAAAGTTGTAAGGAGGAGGATAGCATGATTGGATTTACATCTTAGTAATATCACTGGGGCAGCAGGGGGGAGGATGGCAGGAGGGAAGGAGGGAGCTGCATTGGTCCTACTGAGGGCTGATTTAGGAAGAGTCTGGATTAAGAGGGGGTTGGAGGGATGGAGACCGAGATATCTGATGGTAGGATGGCCAGGCCACTGTAACGGATACAGAGAGCCAGGGAGAAGGATGTGCCTCAGAAGATTAGAAACTCGCATGCTGGGGACAGACCAGCTTCAGAGTCAGGAGCATTTCCTGTGCAGGAATGTGAGAATTTGAGAGGCATCAGAGACAGGAAAGGCAAGAAAGCAGTTGCCCTCTTAGACTGCAGGGTTAGAAGGAGGTGAGCTCAGGGAAATGCTAGCAAACCAATTTATTTTATTTTTTATTTATTTATGATAGTCACACAGAGAGAGAGAGAGAGGCAGAGACACAGGCAGAGGGAGAAGCAGGCTCCATGCACCGGGAGCCCGACATGGGATTCGATCCTGGGTCTCCAGGATCGCGCCCTGGGCCAAAGGCAGGCGCCAAACCGCTGCGCCACCCAGGGATCCCCAAACCAATTTAACGAAGGTTGAAGAATAGCCTAAGTAGGAGGAAAACCAGGAGACTGGAGGCTTATGCCAAGGGAAGAGCGCTTTTTAATTTTTTTTACAGATTTATTTATTTGAGAGAGAGACAAAGAGAGAGAGTGTGCATACCCAAGTGGGGAGAGAGGCAGAAAGAGGAAGAAAATCCCCAGCAGACTCCCCACTAGCAAGGAGTCCGACTCAGGGCTCCATCCCCAGGACCCAGAAGATCATGACCTGAGCCACCGAGGGGCCCCTCCTCAGCCTCTTCTACCTCCAGCTTCCAAAGCTCACATCACACTCACTCATAAACAGCTGACTTCCTTGAGGTGTCATGGACTAGAGTTCACATTCGTAAGCCTAGTGCATGATGATCCACGTAGGCACTCCAAAAAAGTTTGTTTCATGAAAGACCCAGTCAGTGCTTCTAGACACTCATACCAACAACACAGAATGACAAAGGCTGTGACAGTACAAAGCGCACTGTCACAGTGTTTGGGGAAGCCTGCTTAGAAGATACGGGGGTGGGGGTTGGGGATGCCTGGGTGGCTCAGTGGTTGGGCACCTGCCTTTGGCTCCGGTCTGATCCTGGGGTCCGGGATTGAGTCCTGCATTGGGCTCCTTGTGAGGGTCCTGCTTCTCCCTCTGCCTATGTCTCTGCCCCTCTCAGTTTGTGTCTCTCATGAATAAATAAATAAAATAAATCTTAAAAAAAAAAAAAAGATACGGGGAACTTTTCGTAGAGGTCCTGCTTGGGCTGAGTCTTCAAGGAAAAGCAAGTCAAGTGGAGAAGGGAGTTTTGGGCAGAGTGAACAGGATGTTTTTTGTACATTGTGGACATTTCTACTTTCTAGGTAATCTGGGTCCACTTTCCTGGAAGGACAATTGACAATGCTGGATAAAGTCTAATAAGAGGCGCGCCTGGGTGGCTCAGTGGTGAGCATCTGCCTTTGGCTCAGCGCATGATCCTGGGTCCTGGGATGAAGTCCCACTCCCCACAGGGAGCCTGTTTCTCCCTCTGCCTATGTCTCTGCCTCTCTCATGAATAAATAAATAAAAGTTTTCAAAAAGAAGTCCAATAAGACATCTTAAAAGCGCTTACAGACCTAACAAGACAGCAAAGAATTACCAGGCTATAATTTAGGAGACCAAAGGACTCAGAGGTGGCAAACACACACACACACAAAACATAAAAAACTCTTTTTGAAAAATTGAGGCATGGGATCTCTGGATGGCTTAGCGGTTTAGTGCCTGCCTTTGGTCCAGAGGCATGATTCTGGAGTACCGGGATCGAGTCCCTTCTCCCTCTGCCTGTGTCTCTGCCTCTGTCTCTCATGAATAAGTCAATAAAATCTTTTTTTAAAAAATTGAGGCATAACTGACATGTAACATATTTGTTTCAAATGTACAACATAATGATCTATGTATATATTGTGAAATAATCACCACAGCAAGTCTAGTTAACACCCGTTATCACGTATAGTTATAACTTCTTGTGATGTGAAATTTTAAGATTTACTCTCTTAACAACTTTCAAACGTGCAGTACAGCATTATTAAATGTAGTCTCCTGCTGTACATTGCATCCCCAGGACTCATTTATAATTTGAAGTTTGTACCTCTTGACCCCCTTCACCCATTTCGTCTACCCCTTTGCCTTTGCCTTTGATAGCCACAGACCAACCTATTTTTGGTATCTCTGAGTTCATTTTTAAAAAAGATTTCATATATAGGGGTCAGTAGAGCATGTGACTCTCCATCCTGGGTCTGGAAGTTCAAGCCCCACACTGGATATAGAGATTACTTAAAAGTAATAAAACATCTTTCTAAAAAAGACTTCACATCTACATGAGACCAAATGGTATATGTCTTTATCTGACTTATTTCACTTTATGGTTGAATAATATTTCTGTGTGTGTGTGCATGTTCTTTATGTTCTGTATGTGTGGCATATTCTTTATCCATTTATCCATCAGTGGACACTTGGGCTGTTTCTATGCCTTGGCTATTGTATATAATGCTGCAGTGAACATGTGGGTGCAAGTATCTTTTCGAATTAATGTTTTCATTTCTTTCAGATAAATACCCAGAAGTGGAATTGCTGGATCATATTTTTAATTTTTTGAGGAACTGCCATACTGCTTTCCATAGTGGCTGCACCAGTTTGCAATCCCACCAATAGAGTAGGATGGTTCCCTTTCTCCACATCCTTGCTAAGCTTGTTATCTGTTGTCTTTTTTATAATCGCTATTCTCCTCCTCCTTTTGAGGAGGGGAGGGGCAGAAGGAGAATCAATCCTCGGCAGGCTCAACACCCAGCGCTTGAGATCATGCCCTGAGATGAAATCAAGAGTTGGACGCATAACCTGGGCACCCTGGTAATAGCCATTCTAACAGGTGTGAGGTGATGTCTTACTGTGGTTTGGGTTTTCATTTCCCTGATTGATTAGTAATGTTGAGCACCTTTTTATAGCATGTCCTGTTGGAAAAAATGTCTATTCAGGTCCTTTGCCATTTTTCATTGGATTATTTGTTGTGGAGTTTGAGAGAGAGAGAAGGAGCAGGAGGAGCAGCAGAGGGAGAGGGAGAAGCAGACTCCCACTGAGCAGGGAGTACGACAACGAGGACGAGGGGCTCCATCCCAGGACCATGGAATCATGACCTGGGCCACTCCACAATTATTGGAGTTTTTTGCTATTGAGTGTTAGGAGTTTCCTATATATTTTGGAGATGAACCCGTTACCAGGATTATGATTTGCAAATCTTTTCTCCCATTCCATAGGTTGCCTTTTTATTTTGTTGATGGGTTTCCTCGGTGGTGCAGAAGCTTTTTAGATGCATATCGCCCCACTCGCTTCAGTGCTTGCTTTTGTGGTGTTTGGTGTGTAAATGAACTCTTAGGACTGCTTTTGCCCTGAAGGCCTCTGCCAAACTCTGCAGGGAGCTGCTGTGAAACTGAGCCGCATTTCTGCTCACTGGCCTCGAAGCTGGAGAAGGACAGCAGTGTGAAGTCCGAGGGACACCCCCGCAACCCCCGCACCACACATGCTCAGGGTAAGGTGACACCAGACATATATCTATGTTCTTTTGGCACAAGGGGCAAGATTCCTGTGAGACAGTAAACCAAGCCCAGGCGTCCGGACGAATAGGAGACCCAATTTACACCTTGAGGGGGTACAAGACCGCTCAAGGGGGAATTTCACTGAAAGCGGTTCTGTTTTTGACGGTGCCCCAGGCATTTAGCAAAAGCAGATAGAAAACGTAGCAGAGATCCAGTTTTCATTTTAGCCACTTAATAGATGATTAAGTGCTATCTTCATTTGCATTTTCCTAATGGCTAAGGATGTTGAACATTTTATAACCTCTGGTGAAGCGTCTGTTCATATATTTTGTTCATTTTCTCACTGGATTATCTGGGGTGGGGGGGGTTTGTTTACTACTGAGTTCTTCGCATTTTCTAGATAAATCCTTCGTCAGATATGTGGTTTACAAATATTTCATCCCAATCTGTAACTAGTTTTTTCATCCTCTTAATGGGGTCTTTTGCAAAGCAAAAATTTTAATTTTGATAGAAATTAAATTTAGCGATTTTTCCCCCTTTACGGAGCCTGCTTTCCATGTCACATCTGAGAACTGTTTGTCCAGATCAGGGTTTCTCAAAACTCAATTTTCTCAATTTTGAGAATGCGAGCTAAAAGCGAACACGGCAGCTCTGTGTCACCCGTTTCTCACTTATCTATGTATCCATGGTGATGACCCTTTGGGCAGACTGTCAGAACTCCTGGAACATTTGCACAGCTGTGGGGGCGGCGGGTAGATGTTATTCTACATGCCTAGAGCAGTGGGTTGAGAAGAGCCAGGGTGTCAGTGTGTTTAAAACATAAAGAGGGGCGCCTGGCTGGCTCGGCCGTAAGACCATGAGGCTCTTGATCTCAGGGTTGTGAGTTCCAGCTCCATATGGGGGGGGGTAGCGATTACTTAAATTTAAAAGGGGGGTGAGCTTGGGTGGCTCAGAAGGTTAAGCAGATCCCATGGTCCTGGGATCATATCCCACATTGGGGCTCCCTGCTGGGGCGGGGGAGGGGAGTCTGTTTCTCCTCCTCCCTCTCCCCCTTCCCTCTGTGCAATGCTCTCTTGCACGCTCTCCTTCAAATAAATAAATGAATAATCTTTAAAAAAAAGAAAAGGTAAACATAAGGATTCATGATGGTTCCCTGGTGCCTGCTGGCTCGCATGGCAGGTATGCAACCAGCTCGGTTTGAGATCTTTAGACCCTAAGGCTCAAGCAGTATTTCCTGGCCCAGGACATCTCACATTGCTCCCACTGTTGGCACACAGGGAAGGTGTGTCTGTGTTATCCCCGTAGAGAGATAAGAAAGCATGCCTGCATTTGACCTCTCCAGCCTTTGCTTATATCTTTTTCCTGCTGTTCCTGCATTCTGTTGTTTGCTCTAATAAATCCGAACCTTGAGTATAACTTTACATGGGGTTCTGTGAGTCCTTCCAGTGCATCATCAAATCAGTTATATGACCATTGAGACAGGGGGCTGTATTTTTAAAACTAAGAGTTCAGTTTTTTAAATTGTTAAAAGACTTCTAAACTCATCTGTGTCACATTGAGGGAGTTTGGGTAGTTTGTAGCTTTCATGGAATTGGTCCATTTCATCCAAGTTGTCGCATTTATACCTGTAGAGTTATTTACAATGTTCCTTTCTTTTCCTTTTAAGGTCTTCTGAGTCTGTAGGAATGGCCAGTATTTTATTCCTTGCGGCTTCTTTTGTTTTCAAAGCATCTTAATGGAAATCATCTGATGTGATTTCTAACTACCGGCCGCTGTGTATGGCAGGCAGGGCAGGCATTGTTCTGTGGATTCAGCTAACAAAGAAACATTCCTGCTCACAAGTGCCTGTTTCGGGGCGACGTGGACAGAAAATTGCAGAGCTGATATCAGAGCCCAGGGCTCCTAACTCCAAGCTTCTCTGTTGGTAATAAGATTCCAACTATCACTCCCATGTAGTCCTGTTGCCTTTCATACCTACCTCTTGGCCCTTTCTTTTTTTTTTTTTTTTTTAATTTTTATTTATTCATGATAGGCACACAGTGAGAGAGAGAGAGGCAGAGACACAGGCAGAGGGAGAAGCAGGCTCCATGCACCGGGAGCCTGACGTGGGATTTGATCCCGGATCTCCAGGATTGCGCCCTGGGCCAAAGGCAGACGCCAAACCGCTGCGCCACCCAGGGATCCCCTCTTGGCCCTTTCTTAACTGGCTCTTGTACACTCTAACCTCCCCGTGTCATGCTTTTCCTTGAGTGAAGCCTTTTCTTTTTTTGGTTAAGATTTTATTTATTCATGAGAGACACAGAAAGAGGCAGAGACCCAGGCAGAGGGAGAAGCAGGCTCCCCGTGGGGAATCTGACACGAGACTCAATTCCAGGACCCCAGGATCACAACCTGAGCCAAAGGCAGATGCTCAACCACTTAGCCACCCAGGAGCCCCAAGTGAATGCTTTCTTAAGATTTTCCCCTTAGCGTACTCCCAGCCTTCTTACACCTGGCTTCTCTCCTCGCCCTAGGCCTTGACTTTGTCAGATTGTACTTGCTTTTCTTGGAGACCTCCAACATACCATGTCTAACCCAGTGGTTCTCTACAGGGAGCAATTTTGTCCCTCAGGGGACATTTGCCAAGGTCTAGAGATACTTTTGTCGCAATTGGTGAGGTGCTACTGGCATCTAGGGGGAAGGGGCCAGGGATGCTACTAACTATCCTACCAATGTCAAGATAGCCCCATCCAGAACAAAGAATTACCTGGTCCAAATGTCAGTAGTGCCAAGGTTGAGAAACCCCTGCTCTCATCATATGCCTGGGGAGGCCTCTTCTGACTCCTGACTGGCTTTTTCTATGTGTGCCAGGACACCAAGGTTGTCATGCTTTGAATTTGTGGTGGATGACGTGCCAATCCGTGGCTCTGTGGGCCATGAGAGCTGCTTCCTGCTACATAGCCACAAGGTAGGACTCTAAACCCCTTTATTAGTCTTCCACATTGAATCTATGGAGATGGAGTTATTTTACCAATGTCTCAGTGTTGGGTGCTAAGCCCCATAGCCCGATTAGGTTATGGCCTCATCCACATAGTGTGTTAGTCACACTAACAGTGGAATGTTGGGAGCGGCAGGTGTCATGGGGATGATGGTGGGACTTCTTTCCCTAAGCACTGGAAATTTACGGTTGCCCATCGTCAACTCTATGTTCTCAATGGTGGGTATTGTGCTTGTCTTTCACATGTGTTTGCTTTGGAATGACCTGGCTGGGTACAACCTGAATGAGGAGGTGACCGCTGGAGGTTCTGGTGATTGTTTTGACCGGGGTTGACAGTGGCTAGAAAATCATCCATATAGATGTCCTCTGCTTCCCTCCATACCATTCCCTCTATGGTTTGCTCTGTGCTGTGCTCAGCACAGGTGCCCAGTTTTTGAGCCCTGGCACTGGTGAGGTGATAAGAATTAATCAGGGATTTCTCTCAAGGGGTAGAACTAAGTAGATTGTTTAAAAAAGTTTTGCAGATCTTCTCTTCAAGGTGAGGGGCAGATCTAAGGGGTGGGGTGGCTTTAGTGAGGAGTATATATTTTATTGTAGGTTTTCTGGATAACAGAATCAGGGGAGATTGCTCTGCTACAGGCCCTGCGTCTGGGAGAAAGGGGACTGATTCTCCTAAAACATACTACAAGAGGGATATTTCCACTGCTACTCTACAGGCATTATTATCATGGCACTGCTGGGCATGTTCAGTGGCTATCATCCGGGGACCGATCATTAACCTAGTACTATCTTGTTGTATGCCCTGATCTGCTGAATCTTGGACACATGTTCAGCCACTTTTGTTGGCAGATCAGAGTTGAATGGTGGATATGGAATGTCATTCTCACCACTAGCCTCTTCTCTGGAGACTTCCTTTTCCCTGGTGGGCCAGCCTAGATTTAGGAATTTACAGCACATCATGGAACCTGGAATAGAGTCAGTGTGAGGCTTCTGGCCCGGATCCTCACATGCCTGCTCTTCCTTGTCCTAGATCTGCCAGTTCTTGGCCACCCAAAGATTTCTTCTTGATATTGGTAATTTGTGTCTTCATTGTCTTTTCTTTATTAGCCCTGCTAGAGGCTTACCCATTTCACTTATCTTTCACAGAACAGCTTTTTGTTTGCCCTTCTGTTGTTCTTAGGTCTTTCATTTATGATTTTGGCTTTTATTTCTTCCCTTCTGTTTTATTTGGACTTATTTTGCTTTTCCTTTTCTGGTTTCTCATGGTAGTACCATAACTTATTGATTTGAGCCCCTTCTGTGAACATTTAGTGCTATGAATTTTCCTCTCAGACTGTTTTGGCTGTGTCCCACAAATTTTGATATGCTGCATTTTCACCTAGTTAAATATGATCCATTCCTTTGAGACTTCCTTTTTGACGCATGGATTATTATGTGTGTGTCCACGTGTTTGGAGAATTTCCTGCTATCTTTCCATTACTGATTTCTAGTTTGATTCCACTGCAGTCAAAGTTCACACTTGATATGATTTCAATTCTTTTGAATTTGCTGAAGTTTGTTTTATGATCCAGGAAACAGTCTATCTTGGTGAATGTTCTCTGGGTTGTCTGAACATTTTTTATAATTCCATTTTCATTTTTACTTGTTTTGAGTGCTTCTCTTGACATTAAACTTTTCATTGCTGTGGCATCCATTTCAAAGACATGAATCTTGAATTAAGTGGATGTCTGAGTGGATGGATGGCATAGATGCCAGTTGTTTTCAACTAGTAAGGAACCAGTTTACCCCCACCAGTTCTCCTTATAGAGAGCCCCAAGTAACCTAGATTAACTGACCACTTGATCTCATTTCTTTCTTTCTGTGCCCTAATTCCTGATTTTATGCCATAAATTTGCTAATAGTGTACTGTGAAACTGTAGGTACCCCACCCTCAATAAAGGCAGAGCCCTAAGTCCTTTCTCTCTCTCTCCACCCAGGACCTCAAGTGCACCATGTACCCTCTGGGACTTGTAAAAAACTGTGTTCTTCAAAGTTCTCCAATGGTTTTGCTGAGGTGCATCCTGAAATCATAGTAAGAACCACAAGGGCTGGGGAAATATACGTGGCTCAATGACTAAGCATCTGCCTTTGGCTTAGGTCAGGGTCCCGGGGTCCTGAGATAGAGTCCTGCATCAGGCTCCCCACAGGGAGCCTGCTTCTCCCCCTATCTGTGTCTCTGCCTCTCTGTGTCTCTCATGAATAAATAAAATCTTTAAAAAAAATTCTTGATGTTCTCTCCACCCTCCAGAATCATCTTCTATTTGCATTAGACATTATGTCCAGGGTTTGAGCTGTAGGAAGAAGAAAAGAGAACTGCATCCATGTCATCTTATCTGTAACCACCATCAACCTCTTCTAATAGTTTGATGATTTTAGCTTATTTTTAAATAAAATTTTTATTTTAGAATAGTTTAGTTTTAAGAAAAGTTTGGAAGATATTAGAGTTCCCATATGCCCAGTTTCCTCCACTGACATGTCTTATGGTACTTTTGTTATTACTAATGAACCAATTTTAATATATTATTAAATAAAGTTACCATTGATCTAGATTTCCTTAGTTTTTACCTAATGTCCTTTTCAAAGTGTTCTAAGATCCCATCCAGGATTCAGCATTCCATTTAGCTGTCATTTCTTCTCAGGCTCCTTTCAGATGTGACAGCTTTTTTCTGACTTTCCTTATTTTTGATTACCTTGACGGTTTGGAGGAGTCAGATATTTTGCACAAGGTCCTCAATTGGGATTCTCTGATGTTTTCTCTTCATTAGACTGGAATTGTAAGTTTTGGGGACAAAGACCACAATAGTGGTAAAGGGCCATTGCCATCACATTTTATTGAGGGTATATACCATCAACAAGCCTGATCACTGTTGGTGTGGACCTTCATCGTCTGGCTGGGATGGGGATTATCAGGGTTCTCCTGTAAAAAGCAGTGACTTTTCACCCCCACCTCATGCTGTGCTCTTTGAAAGAAGTCACTATGTGCAGCTGATATAGTTTCTTTTCTTTTCTTTTTTTTATCTTACACTTACATCATATCATTTTTCACAAATTCTGACTTACTGGAGGAATTAATCTATCCTGGACCCATATTTTTCCAAACATTTCATTTTGCTCATTACACCAATATGAAGCATTTATGTGGCAAAGAAAAGATCAAAGGCATGATTTGAGAGACTATTTCTCTTAATACTTCCACACACTCAAAACTGATGTCCTAATGCAGCCTTTAAATACTATAATAGGGATCCCTGGGTGGCGCAGCGGTTTGGCGCCTGCCTTTGGCCCAGGGCGTGATCCTGGAGACCCAGGATCGAATCCCACATCGGGCTCCCGGTGCATGGAGCCTGCTTCTCCCTCTGCCTGTGTCTCTGCCTCTCTTTCTCTCTGTAACTATCATAAATAAATAAAAATTAAAAAAAAATTAAAAAAATAAATACTATAATAGCCATTTTTAGGAAAAATCTAAAGATCCTATGCAGCTGTAAGAGCAATGGA
This sequence comes from Canis lupus dingo, assembly GCF_003254725.2. Lineage (NCBI taxonomy): Eukaryota > Metazoa > Chordata > Mammalia > Carnivora > Canidae > Canis > Canis lupus. The sequence goes on along the minus strand of NC_064248.1, from coordinate 8,374,789 downwards.
GTTCTTCTGAATCCTTCTGTTTGCTTCTGGGAAATTTATCAGAAGAAACAAATCACTTTCACTTTCTCTGGAAAGTTTATCTTAATTTTATTTACTTATTCATGAGAGACAGAGAGAGAAAAAGGGAGAGACACAGGCAGAGGGAGAAGCAGGCTCCGTGCAGAAGCCCGACGTGGGATTCAATCCCGGGTCTCCAGGATCACGTCCTGGACCGAAGGCAGATGCTAAACTGCTGAGCCACCCAGGGATCCCCTGGAAAGTTTATCTTAAAAAGAAACCTGGATCTTATACATCGTTTCCTCATGAATCTCCTAAATTCCCAAAAGGGAAACACATTTGTTAATGCAATATTTGTTCTTTTGACACAGATAGGGCTCTTTTTAGACCAGACAATGTTTTGTGCTTTGTGTAGCCTTCACAGCACACGGAGGCCTGTGATATTATCATCTTGAGTCCCCATAGGACTTGAAGCAAAAGGTTGCCCTTTTATATTACTAAAGACCATCCTCAGTTTTATGGTTTTGCTTTTATGACATATTTGTCAGAATTGGAACTTGTTTGATGCTACGTTTCTGGATATGAGTAATTATTTTTTTAAAGATTTATTTATTTGAGAGAGTGAGCAAGCGAGAGAGAACATGAGCAAGGGTGGGGGGTGGTGCAGAGGGAGAAGCTGACTACCCTCTGAGCAGGGAACCTGACTTGGGGCTCAATCCTGGGACTCCAGGATCATGACCTGAGCCAAAGGCAGGTGCTTAATAGACTAAGCCACCCAGGTGCCCCTGGATATGAATAATTCTTACGAGAAAATCTGTCTTGCTTACCAAATGGCTCCAAGAAAACATTGCAGAGGAATAGAGGAGGTTGCTTTGAATAAGAATATTGTTAGAATATTATCTGTATCCAGAAGGCTCTGTTCAGTTTCTGACATCACAGCAATCTCTGAGTGACTATCACCAACCCCCAGTTACCCACCTTAGCGTCATGTGAGTTTTAGAAAAGAGCAATTAGGTGGGAGCCTCATCAGACACAGAAACAACTTATAGAGAAAATTAGTTAAAATAATTAAGTATTGGAAAAGGTACAGACATGAAATAGAAATTCAAAGACCCACAATCCAATGGGAACTGAACCCATAATCGCAGAGGCATTTCACTAGCTGACAAGGTAGCTGTTTCTCAGATGGTGCTGAGAGAGGGTGGGAGGGTAGGGAAGAACCAGACCTTCACCACTCCCACTCCCCCACCCCGGCCTTATCTCAAGGTAAATTCCACTTGGATCCAAGATTTTAACATACAACAAGGAAACTACCAAATATACTGAACCAGCAAAAAAAGATTAATGTTTTAACAGCTCTATAGAGTGGGAAAAGTATAAATGTGCAACATTCAGAAGCCATAAAATAAAAATGTAGTAATTTGTTTGGCCTAAAAACCCCCACAAACTTGAGCCACAAACAACAAATTTGGAAGGATGGCTGCAACGCAGCTGACACACAAAGGGACAATACAATTCAATGAACAGAACTTTTGCAAAAGGTGAACAAAATTAAAATGTAAGAGGCAATGAACACAGGGAAAGATGCCTAACCTAAACGTGTATCACTTCTCATTGCCTAGATTAAACCAAGTAAGAGTTCCAGAGGTGAGAAGTTCAAGGCCACAGGCAAGGGACACCTTCCTTAGGCTCCCTGTGCCAGCTTTTGCATGTGGCTCTCCTCCACATGCTCCCAGGATGGCTGCTGCGCCTTCAGGCATCACCTCCAGGATGCCAGGATGCACGAGAAGAAGGGGGCCAAAGGGGGCCGGCAGGGAAAAGGCAAAAAGTTTCTGCTCTGGAAGTCCCCCACTTTAATGACTTCTCATGGAGGCCTAGTTTTGCTTACATCTCATTTGCTGGCTGCTCAGCAGTAGGAAGTTACTCACTTTTAACTTTGTCTCATAGAAAGCGCGTTAAGTCCTATGCACACTACTTAGGAATCTTCACAAAGTGAACACATCCATTTGACCAGCATCCAGATCAAAGAACAGAGGGGGAACAGCCGCCTTGCAAGTCCCTATGTGCTCCCTCGCAGTCACTGGAGAAGGTATTTTTAATGGGTACATTCTCAGTGTGACCAAAAGAGGGTACATTAAAGAAAACGAGAATATAAGTAACCAGCCATCTATCACACTCATCATATTCTAGATTGACCTAAAGACACTCAGACCCTTAAACCTTCTCCCCAAATCTTAAATTCTCCATCCAGGACATGTTCTGGTTCTTTGAGACAAAATGGCTGGGATTTACATTTGCTGGGATTTTATATGGTGAGACTGGGACACAGAGCAGGCTGGCCCAGAGCAGGAACTTTCTGCAGCAATAGACTCATAGGTGAAAGCAGTAAGGAGATCCTTATGGGAGGACGACTTGGTCTCCCACTGTGGAGAGATCTGTGACTAGGGAGACATCCCAGAGAACCATGAGGGACTCCATCCCGTGAATGGGATGAAGATGGGGGATAATTTGCACTTCTGTCTGTACCTTTGAGAAGTGAGAAATCCCCAAAATAAATGTGGCCAAATCTTAGAACTCAGGACTTATTATTACAGTGCTCATCCTGGAGAGAAACCCCATCATCAGTACAGGCACCTTTCACCAGGGCTTCCATCCTACTGAACACTGAAACATTCATCTTAGAGAGAAGCCTTATCTGTGGCAGAGAAGCCCCTGCCAGCACTCTAGCACCGCACGGCATCAACTCCTTCGCAAGCGACAGGAACTCTACAAATGCAATGAATGTGAGGGCTTTTGGGAAGGTAGAGCTCATTCAACGTCAGAGAATTCACACTGGAGAAAAACCGCATGCACGTAATGGATGCGAAACTGCTTTCAGGCAGTGCGCACAACTAATTAGACATCTGGGATTTCAGAACAGAGAGAGGCTCTGCAAGCATAATGGGTAAGAAGAACCTACAATCCAGGTTCCAGCCTCAGATAATGGCAGCTAATTTCCTTGCGACTTGAGCCAGTCTTAGGTAATGAATATGGAGAACTATCTAGGGGAAGCAGGGAGTAGATTGAATGTGACGTCATTCACCCTCAAGAGAAGCCTGTGAACATAATCAACATGGAAAATCATCTGGGGACAGTGTTGCTGTTGAAGAGGTCACGGGAAAGACACTCTCATGTTGTATAGACTATGAAAGGACATTTAATCTGTAATCAGGCCAATTCATACTGGAGGAAAAAAAAAACAAAAACAAACCCTTGATTACCAAGGGAGGAGGAAAAGCCTTCAGTTCTCCTTCTTGGATTCCAGAGAAACCTTCTTGGTATACTGGCCAACTGTGGGGGTAGGGGGAACTCAGGGTGTATTAAGCATCACGGTAAAGCATTAGTCACATAAAGTAGGCGGTTACCCCCTTTCTGCTTCTTCCACCCCAAAGTTCTCATTCTTTCGTTTGATTAGATAAGAAACTGGGTGTGTGCCTTTAACGACTTATCTTCCTAATAGTATTGTTCTTTGTAAGCTTAGCTTGTAATTCTACTAGGTGTTCAGTACACTTCTGCTGAATGAATGAAGGAACACAGTGGGCAAGCGTCGGGGTTAGCCTGGTTTTAGCTTTGGGGCAGGACTCCTAAGATATGCAGGGTGCACAGGGGCTGCACCGAGGGGAGAGGCTTAGCTGTGGAGTTTGCTGGTTACAAACTCCAGGGTCACTATATCACATCGTGTTTAGATCCCATTTATCTGATGAACTTCTATGGGACACATGCCTCTACTACTGATGATGTGGGGATGGGAAGTAGGTGGCTGAGACTTTTCTCAAATTCTAGATGCAATGAAATATTGGCAGGATGCATTAGGAGGATGCCAGTTTATCTGTGCCATGTGTGTGAAACTAGAAATCAAAAGAGAAGATCTAGAGTTTCCGAGTTCAACATCTCATTGCACAAGGGAAGGGAAGACTGCACACTTTGTGTAATGCTGAGGAAGCACCCCCATCCCCCTTGCTTGATCAAGGTTGGGGCAGAAGACAGCTTAATCTATGCCTTTTCCACCTCCCAAGCCAACTAGGATTATCCCCAGACTCGCATTCGAAGTCCATAAGACACCCTTGTCTCCCACTATCTTTCCTCTCCAATTGAGGGAGAAGAGATTCAGATCTTGTGCATTTCTGGCTCCTAGCTTTGCTGAGAAGACAGGAAGAAATGGTGGAGAAAAAGGGAGAGGTGGAGAAGAGACAAAGAATGAAGAACATGAAGAACATGGGAGTGTCCCCACACAGGGAATGGCCTCGATTTGGTCCCTGTTAGGAATCTAATAAGGATCTAAAATGTCACGAAGCCTGACTAGAGAGGTAAGTAGAAGGCCCAGTTTTCCACCAGTTTAGTTCCAGTTGCCATAAACTCCTTCCAGCCAGTACTCAGCAATTCTAAAATCTTGCTGTGGACCTTGGCCTCCTGTAGAAGTGTTGCCCACCCACCTGCCAGCTGTCCATTCCAGCTTGCTGCTCCTTCCATGTGCTTTCCATGGCTTTCTGGCCCATGCTTAGGCTCTTCCCTTCTGCCCCTATGGCACTTGTGTGTCCCAAAATTCATCACTGAGCCCCATTTTAGAAGGCTCATGCTCACATACCTAGAACGTTCCTGAGGCTACCTCTTCTTGTGTGCAACAGGCTCTGGGAGTTGGGACTAAGTGTTGAACTTGCTCTGTAGGCTGTTAGAAATCTTGACTTGTATTTCCTACCACGCAAGTAAGATTCCACTGTCTAAATTTGGGGTGATTTCCCATTTGGATCTAAACCAAGAGCCATGGGGCTCTAAGAAAATGATGACCAAAAGGTTCAGAGGAGGGCTACACTGGCTAAGAACATCTTCGGCTTCAAATAGCAGAAATCTGCTTAGAAAATAAGACATTTAATTAAGGTATCAATAAAACTGGAAGTAGCTGGTTCCAGGATAGGTATAGTGGCTCAACGATGTCATCTAGGACCCAGGCTCTTTTTGTCCGTCTGCTTGGCCAACCTTGGTATGTTGGCTTCTTCCCTTGGTCTTGTTGCCTCATGGTCCCAATATGGCTGCTACTGCTCTAAAGTATCACATCCTCAAACATCCATGTTCAAAGCAGAAAGAAGAAGGGCCAGGCCATCCTTCCTTTAATCAAAAAGCAAAATTCTTCCCAGAAGGTCCTCCAACCCATTTCCTTCTAGTTTTTATTGGCAGAATGAACTCGCATGGCCACCTCTAAGCCAAATGACGGCCAGGGAAATAAGGAAGGAGCTGGCCACAGTGACTCACAGGGGCCAGGTGGGCCCTGGAGCTATGGGACCTGAGGGCACCTCTGGGATAGGCTCTACCCTTGGCCTTCCATGGGGCCCAGTTCTGCTCGGCCGTCCTTTTTCCCTTCGCCCACAACAGGCTCATGGTTCCCTCCACTCTGAGTTCTTTCCATGTCATGGCTTTCCTTCTCTAAGTTCCTTCTTTAGTCTCATTCTGGCCAGCACCTCGGTCCATGCAGGCCCTAGGTGCCCTAACACTATCCTGTCACACATGCACTGTGACGATATGGTCTGAGTTTTTGGTTCACATTTCCCCAAAGGGGAATCCGACTGGTCTGACCGGCTTTCCTTCTATTTTTGAGCCAGTCAAGTGACTTCAGAAGCCACTGGCCAGCCTATAGTGGATCCTGGTCCAGTGACCCGTGGTGGGGAGGGACCAAGGGGCAGGGTCACGTGACACAACACAGCCCCCTGGTAGCAGAGGCCAAAGGTGGCAGCTCACCACAGAAGGGGCTCGGGGCAGGACAGGTACTGTGGCATGAGGAAGAGCGTGGGCAGGGGCTTTGTAGAGCCCAGAGCAACAATGTAAGGAGATGAAGTTACTTCATGAACAGAGAGGCCGTAAGGGAGAACATGGAGGCACCAGACACACAAGTGAAAAAGCCATTTTGGACATTTCCACCCCATTTCAGTGGATGCCATGTGAAGAAGAGGGGAGGGATCCAGTTGGCAGACAGAACCAAGGCCCCTGTGCCATGGCCACAGTCCCTTAGCTGAATCCAGCCATTGGGGCCTCTCAGGTTGAGCCCCAGATGCGGCGGAGCAGAAAGAAATCGTCCCCACCTTGCTCTGTCAGATTACCTGACTCACAGAATTGAGAGCAGACATCACAGCTTCTTGCATCTGCCATGACTCAAGACCTCAAGACCCTCCCCAAATTCCCGCAGCAGACACTCCAGTGAGTGCTGGGAGACAGGGTGATGTCTCTCATGATCATGGCTGCCCTGGGGATCGGGACCTTCAGCGCCTACTTGACTTGGTCTCTTAGAAACCATAGCATGGCTCCAACAGGCTGCAGAAGGGATTGTGGAAGGAGAACCATTTCAATGTGGCCATACAACCGAGACACAGAGTGGACTGGGGATTCCGGCGATGCTAGGAAAAATCCTGCAAGGGGAGAAGTAGCATCTTAAAGCCCGAGTGATGGGCAAATCTGGATTAGCAACCCTGCTCCTCCACTTATTCGTTGTATGCCCTTGGGCCAGTTATTTAACCTCTCTAAGTCTTATTTTCTTAAAATGAACATGAGGATAGGAAGATCCTACTTCCCGGGGCTGTGGTGGGGGAGACAAAGGGGTGCTGCATGTGAAGCCCTTGGCCACACAGGCACCAAATGCAGGGTGGTAGGCTGTTCTGGTCAGAGCCTCACACATGTGCTGAGTGGGCTCAGAGGCCCAGTGAGGCCCGGCTGCTCAGCGAGCATCAAAGGGCATGTCATGGCTGTTCTGGATGGGGAGCTCTACTGGTGTCCTCCACGAGGGACTAGTGGGGACAGGGGGTACACCTTTACATATCACAAAGCCCTTTACAGCTTCCCTTCTACACCGAGTTTCTTAAGCAATTTTCTAGAAGCCTTTGGAGTCGCTTCTTACGAAGAGCCTTCACCAGTTCCCTGGGAGAGCCAAGCTTAGAGCCACCTGCCCCTCTAGCACCCTGCTCCCCCGACACCTTCACTTGATTATCTCGATCTCCTCTCCCTGTTTGCATTAATTCCCATTCAGTCAGGTCTCCGGATGGTCATTAGGGGAGTCATCTGAGAGAGCATTCTGGAGACCCGCTGTAAATGACACTCCAGCTACAAACTTCCAAGCCCAGAGCACAGACACCTGGTGGTCAGCTGTGCTTCTGCCCAAAGACAATTGCGTGAGCTCCTGGTAAGCAGACAAACAGGCCACTGGCAAGGGTCCTGCCCTTCTTTCTCTCCTTAACCCTCGATGACCTAATCACATCTCCACCACTGGAAAGCAGCCCCCAGCTCCTAGGAGATGTGCTTCTACGGGCAGCACCAGCCCTCGGGACCGGCTCCTACTATCTGGCCAAGAACATTTTTAACTTGCTTTAAAAGAAAGCAGCAGAGAGCTTTCCAAGGCTATATAAAACCCTGGGTGCCCCCTCTTCGCGGTGAGGGGGAGGGGGAGAAGACAGGGATTCTGCAGCTTACAAAACACAAGAGGGCGTCGTGTGCATTTGGACTGGACTTGGCCACATACCAAGGGGAGGATGCACTCACTGGGGAGTGTAGGGCTCAGGGGGACACTTGAGGACAGTCACTAACATCTGTTCTCCCAATCCCGCCATGAACTCCCTGGCTGCTGGTAACTACAGAGGCACCCCCCTACTGCACGCCAGGTGTATACTTCATTGCTCTTTGCCAGACACTAAGCCAGTCACTGTGAACACAGAGATGCTTCAGACACAGGCCTTGCCCTCAAAGAGTTGTTAAGTTCATGCCGAGGGGAGTCCCTACGCCAGCCAGACTTAATCAGGACACTGCACGGACAGCTGTGCAATACCACCAGCTGCTTGCCTGCCACTCCCAGGATTAGCCCCATGCTCACTGCTGCTGCTGCTGCTGGGGCTGCAGCTGGCAGCAGGGAGAATCTGGGTGGCCAGGCTGGCATTGGCGGGGGTTGGGGGTGGGGACAAGGGGTGGCAACAAGGACGAGATCACCTTCTTCCTGTGTGACCTGGAAGGGCATGGCAACCATCCCCGAGAAGGCAGGCCACATCTTCAGTCACGGGCACATCTCCGCCCACAGCCTTGCTGAACCACAAGTCTGGCGGCTGCTTCCACTGCAGTGGCCACAGCCACAGCCCCATCTCCGACCCGAATCCTGTGGTGCTCAGAGGGGTCATGGAGAATACCGAGGACAGGATGTGAGTCTTCCTCAAAGAGCTGCCTTTAAGTCTGTTTGAGAAGAAGGCACAGAAATGTCATGAAAGCCTAGAGTGTCGCGTGAGCACTAAGGGGTTTCGTGGGCTGTGAACTCTCATAGAAGCACCGAGTGGGGGACACCTGGGTGGCTCAGGATTGAGCGTCTGCCTTTGGCTCAGGGCATGATCCTGGGGTCCTGGGATTGAGTCCCACATCGCACTCCCTACAGGGAGCCTGCTTCTCCCTCTGTCTGCTTCTCTGCCTCTCTCTCTGTGTCTCTCATGAAGAAATAAAATCTTAAAAAAAAAAAAAAAAAAAAAAAAAAGGTGAAGCACAGAGTGGAGAGTCCACCCTCAGGCCTACAAAGTCCCAGGAAAGCTTTAGGGAAGAGGTAGGCTTCAGGCCAGGCTGGGGGGCGGGGGGGGGGCAAATTCGGAGCAGGGATGGGGGGCCTGCATTCCAGAGGGGGCCTGTGACATTGGCAATGACCACGGGCGCTGGGAAATAGCTCACTCCTCACAGCCTTGTAAAAGTAATACCTTCTTCTCCTCTGTGCCATCACAGGAGGAGACAGCCAGGGGCTGGGAGGTCAGGTGTATTTTAAAACTGTTAAAGCAGTCACACAGCTTTGCTGCTTGGAATTGGGGACTTGTGATACTCCTTGTTTCATATGAGGTCATCACACTGTGAGGCCAGGACCAAGAACAGCCCATAAGTGCCCAGCCTTCCAGCCCCCAGGAGAACCATGGGGGCCACCCCAGGAGGACGGCTGCTCCATGGACGCTGGGATCAAGACTTTCTGCTGACTCTAAGGCCAAACCTCACTCCACTGGCACGGTACATGTGGCCACAAGTGTGGACAGAATTCTGGCAAGATATCAAAGAGTTCATACAGAGGAAATCTTTGAATATTATGAATGAGGAAAAGTTTCCCTTCATTTCCTGCTGCATCCTAGAGAGATTCCCTGTGAATGGCACAGACATTGGAAAATCTTTAGGAGGAGACAAGCAGCATTCAGAGATGAGAAGGTCATGGGGAGGGGTGCGGGCCGCATAAAGAACACAAGCCACGTCAGCCGGACCACGTGGATGAAGGTGACATCCTCAGTGAGGCACCAGACCTCGCCCAACAGCAGATAAGCCATTCAATTCAGGAGCTCAACCTTGTAAACAGAATGAATTGAGGGCGGTGATCATTTGAGAAGAAATCAGCCCTCATTCATCTTCCCAAGATCCTGATGGGGGAGAGGGCTGAGGCTCCGATGAATGAGGGAGCTCATGGGGGGGTGTGTGTGTGTGCCACGTGGGCCTGAGTACACGGGATAGAAGATGGTCCTACCGCAGAAAAACGAACAGATTCTAGGGAAGGATTTTGCCAAACTTGAACAGACTGGCTGTGAGGAAAGCAGATGCCCTGTAGGACCTTCTGCTCAGGTGACAGCCAAGTTAGTGTGGTTCCTGGGGTCCCTGGGTCCATAGTGACTGAGCAGAAGAACAGAATGGGAACATCATCCCTCCTCCTTCTTTGTCAGTCTTCAGTAAAGTCTGGGGTCACCCTTCTTGTTCCTGCCTTGGCCTCCTGAGGGTGAGCTGGCACCCGTGCCTTCACATAGGCCCTGCCTGTCTCCTGTCTGAAAGGCCGGTGACTGCCATGACATGTTCCACGCTGGTGAACACGGCCCAGGGGAGGCTGCTCTGACTGGCTCAGTCATTTGTTCAACTGTTCCACAAGTGCCCTTTCAGCATCTCTTCAGCTCTGTCCCTGGCACTGTTATGTGGTGGGGGCAAAGGACAGGGGAGGAGGAGGTACAGGCAACAAGTGGCCCGGGGGACCATGGGGAGAAGAGAAGGGAACCAGGAAAATGGCAGCGCCTCTGAGATGGCAGGGGAGCGAGTCTGTGTCCCACAGTCTGGGGAGGAGGCTCTTTCAGGGGAGAGCACTGGGGAACGAGAGAAGAAGTCTGATCTCCTGACCTGCTGCCATGTGTCAGGCAAGCGTATCATTCCTGGAGGGACCCCACAAGCCTGGTGCCCGTTAGTGCCACCTTGTAAATCAAGAGCATAAGGCATGGGCACAGCTAGTCAGTGGCAGAGCCAGAGCCTGAGGCTTGGTCATCTCACTCCTCGTGCAGTGGCCTTCCCACCACCACAGGGAGGCAATTGGCCCTTCAGCAGTGCTCATGCTCAGGCTGTTTCCAGAGAAGCAAGGGAAAAATGGAAGGCATCTGGTGATCTGGGGGAGCAGGGGATAGAAGGAAGATGAAAGGCGGATGGAAGGAAGGATGGAAGGGGGGGATGGAAGGGGATGGGAGGGAGGATGGAAGGGAATGGGAGGGGAAAGGGGATGGGAGGGAGATGGAAGGAGGATGGAGGGGGATGGAAGGAGGGATGGAAGGAAGAGTAGAGGGAAGGAAGGAAGGCAGGAAGGAAGGAAGGGAGGGAGGGAGGGAGATGGAAGGGGGAATGGAAGGAGGGAAGTAGACTGGCTTCTACACTCTACCTCAGGCAATGCGGAAGGGCTCAGACTCTCCCTCCTTCATCGGCTCAACTCAACAAGTCTATATTGAGCCCTGCAGAGCACCAGGCACTGTACTTCACTGCTGGGGATGTGAGTAAGACTGATATGGTCTGTGCTCTCATGGAACTTCCATTCTAGAAGGAGGCAGACAGTATCAGGCTATGTGATTTGAAAGGGGAAGTACTGGGCCCTGTGAAAGCACAGAGGAGAATCTCATAACCCAGATTCACAGGGTTGAGAGTGACTTTCGGGAAGAAGTAACCTGTTGGCTAAGACTCGAAAGAGGAAGGCTCTGCCTGTTGCACAGAGAACGTGCAGGAAGGTCTGCTGGTGATGGAGCAGAGGGAGAGGGGCCGCCTGACAGCCTAGCGTCTGCGAGGGAACAGCGCAGATGGGGAGGCACAGAGCCCAGAATGCACCCTGAGAACAATGGAAAGCCGTGAGGAGAGTTAAGTCTGGGGATGACCCAAGCAGGTTTGTGGCTTATCCCTTCCCTAGGAAGCCCAAGGCTGCCACAGTGAGGAGAGGAGAGATCTGTCCAAGGGCTCCTCAGTTCAGGCAGGCATGGTCTTTTTTCCCCTTGTGCACCAAGAAGGTTTCCAAGAGAGGGAGTGAGCAGAAGGAGCAATGAAGCAAGGGCTCATTTCGGGCCTTGGATGGAGCTGCCAATCCCGGACTAGAGCAGAAAACAGGCAGCTTGGGTACAGGTGTGTGTGAGCAAACACCCCCCTCTTGTGGCCGAGAACGGTATTGCCACTGTGTTCACTGCTTCCCGCCCTGAGAGCCAGGGTGGCTGCGGACCCCAGGAGGGACCCCAGGAGGGTCCCCACTAGGCTTGCTGCTGCTGCTTTTAGAGAAATCTGAATAACGGAGAAAATGTGCATACATGCTTAGAAACAGATATGAGAAAGACAATGTTACCAGTGATTCTGAACAGATGACTAATTTTTTTCATTTTGTTTAGGTGTATTTTAAAACTGTTAACGACATGAATTACTTTTGTTGCTAAAAGAATAAATGCATTGTTTTTGTCTTTAAAGGCAGATGCGACACAAAAGTGGCCAAAGAGGGGACTCAAAGTGGAGGCTGAGCAGCTCAGCTGATAGTGGTGTGGCTGGGTGATGAGCCAGCTCCCTGTGGCTTTGCACTCCGGGGGAGCACAACTCCAACCAGCTGCAAGGCCACACCAGGGCCCTTGTCTCGGATGAGGCCTCCTGAAGGAGCCCTCCCTGCTGTGTCTCTAGCTATGTCCCTCCTGCCCCTCTGCCTGTCTCACCAGACTGCTGCCCCTCTGACCTGGTCTTGCAGGTGGGCCTGACCGCCAGGTTCTTGGTGATCAGGAGGGTCCTCTCCTGGCAGGCTGATGCTGAATGAGAGTTGGGTCTGCCCAGAAGCTGTGACCACATACGCTACATGTATGGGGTCTCTGCTGTACAACTTTTCTAACTTGGAACAAGACACTCACCTGGCCTGGAGTTTTGGTCACTTCCATCATATCACTGTCGTGGCTGCTTCTTCCCTCTCCAGCTTGAGAACTCTTCTCTTGGGCAGGGAAGCTGCTTGGCCTCCCGTCTGGAGGTTCCCTAACGCTGGTCTAAGGTTCTGGAACATTCTGAGGTATATCCCAGCTCTGGTACCTGTGAAGCGTCACCCGTGGATCTTCTTTCAGCAAGTTCCTGATCTGAACAAGGTTGAACGCCCTGTCCTTACACCTTCACCATCTGGAATCCCTATGTTGAAAATTCAAATGTTACCTGTTTGCTCTGCAAAGAAAAGCCATGGAAATAAAATGCACACTCACTGCTGGGGATAGATTGAATAAACTATGACATACAATACAGCAGGGAAAGGTGAAGTATAGAAAAGTAATTAATGATCATACCTTTTCTAAAAAAAAAAAAAAAAAATAAGCCAAGGTTATGAGGGTGGTCTGGGTGTTGCAGTTGGTTAGGGAGCTGACCCTTGATTTTGGCTCAGGGTATGATCTCAGTGTCCTGGGATTGAGCCTGACTGGGGCTCCAGGCTCTCTGGGGAGTCTGCTGGAGATTTTTCTCCCTCTCTGTCTGCCCTTCCCCCTGCACATATGCTCTCTTTCTCGCTTTCTCTAAAATAAACAAGTCTTTAACAAAAAAAGCACATTATGAAATATTATGTGTATGGTAAGATTATGAAGTATGTTCTATTTGTTATTAAATTCAATTTGTAGTTTTTCAAATGTTCCATCATGAGCATATGGTACTTTTATAAGGAGAACACCCCCAAGTTATTTTACAAACCTGGATAGAAGATGAAAAAAACAGGAGCTTTAAAATATTTTTAAAAAATACCCTAATATTCAAGCGGTGGGGATGGAGGCAGGGCAAGAAGGAAATTCTGAGAAGTTTGGATAGACCTTGGGCTCTCCCGGCCATGCAGCTATATGTGCAGGAGGCGGGCAGCTGAGGAAGCTGCCCCAAAGGGCCAAGGCTAGTGACCCCTAAGAAGGGGTGTCCTGGGGTCGAAGCTTGAGGTAACTGTAGAAAGGGTTACCTGCAGGGGGAGCAGAGCTGGATTTGAGGGTGTGGCCCTGTGTTGGTCAAAGGACTCCTGATACATCATCATAATTAAAAAAAATAACTTGCACATGTAGGCACTTTATGGTTTACAAAGCACTTTCTCCTCCTTGAAGCTTATAGAGGAGGAAACAGAGGCACAGCACAGCCAGTATGCAGCAGAACCAGGACCTGAATCCAGCTGTTTCCAGCTCTCGCTGTACTGAGCTACGCTGCCCAGCTGCCCTTTAAGAGCTCAGGCACTGAGAGAGTATAAAAGTAAGGAGGATATTACACTTTACAATTGGAACCTAAACACTGACCCATTAGGACAGATGCTGGTCTCATCTGGAGATCCAGAAGCCTCCTGTAGGGCCAGGCGATGGCAATTGGATGCTGGACTCTAGGAAGCACCTGAGAGTCAGAAGGGAGTCGCTGGGGTGGCCCAGGAGGCTGGCAGGGCACTCTGGGACACGGAACAGCAGCTGCTCACCAACCAGTCCAGAAGTATTTCACTACTTTAACCACTCATCCACCCATCCATTCTGGTGGCACCAGATAAACGTCATGCCAGCCTATGGCCTCCCCGATTGTGTCCCACAGATCCCGGTGGTGACAGATAACTCTAGAAGTTGTCCTATGTGTCAGTTATTTCAGCAGGGGAGCTCTGCAGTCAAACCACATTTCCACAGAAAGGGATGTGGTGGTCACCTAATGTAAGTGACCATGGACATGTCTGAATCTGTGAAGTCCATTATTGGCCGCTTGGGCTCCTGCCAAGATCAGGGGCACTGTGGATCTAAAGCAGCAGCCCCCTAGCGGTGTCGTTTGGCTTTGCAATGAGCACTTACAGTCTGAGTACAAAAAATTGTACTGACTTCTGAGAATTTATAGCAGACGAACAATGAGGTTAACAACCTCTTCTCTGAAGTAAGAGACAGGAGCGTGCCCAGGCCACCCCCCGCCCCCCGCCGCTGCCTGCTTCTCCCTTGGGCTGGGATGGATGCTTTGTTGGGTCTGTTCTCTTGATTCCCAACTGAGAAGGCTCCCCTCCATATACCCAAGGTGGCTGGATCTCCCGGGTTCCCTTCAAATGCTCAGTACAGGCTACACGAAGGAAAGAAGAAAGGTGCTATTATTGTCAACAAAGGTCTTCATGAGCCACACCATGGAGTGTGCTTTAGCTAAAAAGCTAGCACACCAGAATTCAAAACAGCCTAGTACACTCAGCTGTGGCTGGGACACCAGTGGATGATGGAAATTCCCTGCTGTGCTCCAACTGGAGTTCAGTACCTCTTTGAAATTAAGGTCTCCTGCTAGTCAGATGATCACACTCCACTCCCAGCACAGGTCTGTAGGCTGTCATATCAGCCCTGCTTTCAACACAGGACCAACCACCCAAGAAAAAGATCGAAGACCCTGGTCTCCTCCCCAGAGGACGCTGCCTCTTACCACTGGTGTGGAAAGGGGTGGAGTTCTCAAGATCCATGTGTGAACTGGGGCCCACTGTGGCTAAAGCTGGTGATGTGTGGGGATTCTTGTGCTGGGGGTGGGGCTGCTATCTTCCTCCAGAGAACTTCCTGTCATGGAGATGGTTAAGAAAATAGAGGGCAGCCCCGATGGCCCAGCGGTTTGGCGCCACCTTCAGCCGGGGTATGATCCTGGAGACCCAGGATTGAGTCCCACATCGGGCTCCCTGCAAGGGCGCCTGCTCCCTCTGCCTGTGTCTCTGCCTCTCTCTCTGTGTGTCTGTCAAAATAGGGAGCTCTAAAGGAAATAAAGGTAATTACTTGCTTTTTTTTTTTTTCTAAGAAAATGTCTTGTTAGACCTTTTCTTCCATTGTATTTCTTTTAAAATGATTCTTTTTTGGTCACAAAGCATTATTTGTTCATTGCAAAAAATAATTAAATGTTACATACTTAAAACATTCAAAGAGAATGTTCTTTGTAATCTTTTCTCCCAGAGATAATGTAAATTTTTAAAATTTAATTTTATTAAAAAGTTCCCCAGCTGAACCGAGGTAGAGTTGGGAACTGAAACGTAACTGTGTATATGTAAGGTGTACAACTTGGTGATTTTAAATTAAATTTTGATTCAAGTTTCAATAAAATAGTTATCTTAAAAACTAAGTAATTGGAAAGCCTGGGTGGCTCAGCGGTTTAGCACCATCTTCAGCCGAGGGCGTGATCCGGGAGTCCTGGGATCGAGTCCCACGTCGGGCTCCCTGCATGGAGCCTGCTTCTCCCTCTGCCTGTGTCTCTGCCTCTCTCTCTCTCTCTCAATCTCTTTCTCTCTGTCTCTGTGTCTCTCATGAGTAAGTAAATAAAATCTTTAAAAAATAAAATAAAAACTAAATAACTGATTTACGTTAAATATAACTAGGACCTACTAATAGGACCATATTTCTGGAACTTTCCCCTAAATGTCCTAGTTTCTCATAGTCTGTCTAGTTGCCCCCAAAGCCATCAGAACAGTCCAGAAGTTAGAAGTTCCAGTTTTTCTGAATCCAACCCACCTCTCCCCACTGCTTCAAGCTGAGTTGGGTGGTTCTAGCTCAGGGCCTCTTACGAGGGTGAGCCTAAGGCATCTACTGAGACGGAGAATTTTTTCAGACTTTGGATTTGTCATCCCCAGACATAGCAAGTCCGCTAAGAACAGTCTTTCCTAGTCTTTCTGCAAGACAGTATCCAGAAAGGATATGGGGAAGCCCTTACTTCAAAGTTTCAAGAACACAGTGGATAAGGAACTCCAGGAGCCAGAAGTTTGGTCAGAAAGGTGAAACCTGCACATGATGTGTTGTGACAGAAAAATATGTATTATAGTTTCTGCAGAGAATGATTTAGATTTGAGTGGGTTAAATCAGGACTTAACTAAATGAAGCACCTCCCCATAGGAATGAGAATCATAATGTCAGGGAAGAAAAAATAAAAACTCTAGGAAATTATCCAAAATCTAATGGGATCCCCAAAGGCACCAGGGAAGAGCAAAGAGGAACATGGGCACAGTGTTGGACCAAAACAGATGTGGCCTCTGTTCTCCTTGGATAACCTACCCCTCCCTATCTTCACACGTTAGTCCCCTTTTCTACTCATGGGCCTGGTTCATTTTCTTACTCCCACTGTCCAGCATGACTCCCACCATAGCTCAGGGGTGCACTTGCAGCCTGTCTTACTGCCTCTGGGCAGAATGGCCAGGAGCTACTCCAGCTCCAGTAACTCCAGGATGGGCAACTCGCAGGCTGTCGCTGTGCCCTCTGCCACTGGCAGCAGAGCTCCCAGGGGCATCTCAGAACCTTGAAGGGTGGTCCCGAGCCTCCTGGTCCTAGAACTCCCTGAAGTGCAGACCAGCCTGCTCTCGGTTGGGAGGCTGATTACCTGGCAGCATGGTCTCTTTGCCCCACAAGTGGTCCTCTGCCTCCACCTTCACGGTTGGAATTCTGTCCTGCTTCTGATGGCCCTGGGAGCACTGGGACACAGCTCCCCTGACTGCTGTGCTCATTCTTGATGGGAGATGGCCCCAGGGAGGCTCACTTGTGTCGTGTGGGGGTTACATTTCAGAGAAACTCTTCCTGAGCTGCTTCAAATTTCAGAAACTTTCTGAAACACAATAAAGTGAAATAAAACTCCTTGATTAGGGGGTCCATTTCAACACCACTATAGACCGTGAAATGGTACAACGCACTCTCAGGTATTCCTCACCATTCCCGTCTCCCCTTGCCCGCCAGGCCAGTTTTCAAGCAGATGTCATAAAATTTTGGCCATAAGACCTGCAGTTGTCTCTAAGACCCTTTTCTTTTATATAGCATAACCCCAACAGCCTTTTCACAACTAGAAGGTTGAAACACTATCATATCGCCAATTAACCTGATTTTTAAAAACTGCACAATTAATTGGTCATTACTCATGATCCGAGTAAAGCTTACAGGTTGCATTTGGCTGATAAGTCTCATCTATAGGTCCACTTCTTTAAAAAAAAAAATTCTTTTTTTAAAATCTTGTAATCTGTTAAAAGTATGTCAGCTGGCTGTCATTAGAACGACATGACACCTGACAGATGTCTGGGCGCCGGCTCTGCGAGGCCCGGCTCTGCGCTGGAAAGTGAGGCGTGAGCAGACAGACAAGGGCCCGGCCTAGCTCTGGGCTTCGGTTCCTCCTCCTCCAGCAGAAAAGGCGGGGCCTAGGCTCCCATCACTGGGACCCACCGGGAGAGCCGCCGCAGAACGCCCGCCGGATACCTTCCCCGGAGCCAGGGCCCACACTCCGCCGTTCCCGGCGGCCGCTCGCCTGCCTGGGCTCCCGGAGGCCGAGGCAAGGCGGAGGGAGCGCCCCTCGACGCCGCCAGGCTCGACCACAGCGGTGGCTGAGCGGTAACGGCCACCGCTCGGACCCCGGCACGGGCCCGGCACCCGCCCAACTACAATTCCCAGAGGCCTCTGCGGCGAGCCGGTCACCATGGAAACGAGTCGGACTCGTCGGCTCTGCAACCGTTGGTGGCCTGGTCCTGTGCGCGGAACAGTCCGCAGAGCTTCCAGACGGGACGGTCACGTGTCTCCGCCGCCCAGGCCTTGGTTCTGGGGCCAGAGGACACAGAGCCCCTACGCCTAACCGAAGCCATGGGAAGACGGAACTACATTTCCCAGAAGGCGCCGAGGGCACGCCAGCTTCCGGTCGCTCGGCACCAAAACGGTAACACCGAGCTGTTGCCAAAGGAGTCAAGTCCTGGGTATCTGGGCTTCTGAAGCCCGTGAACAGAGGAGCAGGAGACAGAGATGAGGAATAGAGGAGGAAAGGAGAATGGGAAATTTGGTTATAAAGCAACATTAAAGAGTACATCCCCGCCTGTTTACCTCTTTCACGGACGCTCAGGGCTAGCGCGAGCATCGCACAGCCCCCTGGGAGAGGCTGGCGACGCTGCCCTAAGGCCTATGGGAAATGTAGTAATTGATTAACACTCCACTGAGCACCTGCGATAAACCTGGCACGCTAGATAGATTAAACGCCTTCTTGGCTCCGCTCAAACACACATTTTACCTCCTAAATGCTTAGGAACCTGTCCCTTTTCTTCATGCCAATCCTCAGTGCTGTATTTCAGACACTGCATTTCCTTGTCAACCTGCCCTCAGTCATGTTCCCCTTAAGTCATCTCTGCACAGGGCCACCAAAGTAATCGCTCCTGCTCTGCTTAGGGCTTTCCAGCGATTAATAGAATCAAGTCGACGCTCCTTGCTGGTAGATATTTGAACTAACTTACTGTTTTGGGCTGCTCTCCTCATACGTAAGAACCACATTTTAAAAAATTGTTCATCCTGTTTGCCACTGATACCTTAAAACCATTGTCACCATTTTTTTTTTAAGTGAAAAGCACAACTTTTTGCTTTGACCAGTTGCATCGCCAAAAAGGGTGATAAATTCCAAGTGTATTTGGATTTGCAAAATATCCTTGAAAAGTACTTGAAGTAGGTTCCTATAATAAGAAACCAAGTCACTCCTAAGAAAAGCAAAGCAAAACAAAACAAAACAAAATTTCATTGCATGCTATGGGCAACACACCTAGGTATTTCCAGGCCTTGTAAAGTCACACAAAAGAGAAAAGAAGGATGGTTCTTGTATAAAGTACTTATCTCTCTCTCTCTCTCTCTCTCACACACACACACACACAAACTACAGCTAGAAAATAATGTAAAATAGAAGAGCTATTTTTATTTTACATAGCATTTTGAACGTCAAAGGTCTGAAACTATGTCCTATCCAAAGAGCTGCTTAAGTGTGGGGTAGATCTGCACTGAGGCTTTTGAGAATGGTGGCATACTTTTAAAACCAATCAGAAAGCCTAGATAGGAATGAACTGCAGGAAGATAGATGAGGTGTTGCTCACATCAAAGCACCACGAGCTTTCCTTTTGAAGTGGGAATACTTGGCAGACACATTTCCATTGGCTTTTAACTTTGGTAGGAATAATGGCCAGTATCATAAATGTAGAGAATTATTTAAGATAAAGCAGTTTCAAAGTCACATCAAAAATCAGTAATCTTAACATTCAAAAGCAGAGAATTTCCTCCCTCCTCACTAATTTTATTTTTTTGGGTTTGGCTTTTTAAATAGGGATCCTTCATTTGTTGCTTAAGGAAAGAACACGTTTGTTGAGAAAATATCAGCCAAGGCCAGGATATTCTCAACCAAGAAGGTGGGGTAGGATGAAGTCAAGATCTGAAAGAGTCATAGTTCAGAGTAATTTTCTTAAGCAGTACAGTTACTCTTTTAATCGGTATATATATATTTTTTAATTTTTAAAGATTTATTTATTTATTTTGATAGACATATATATAGAGAGAGGCAGAGACACAGGAGGAGGGAGAAGCAGGCTCCATGCCGGGAGCCCGACGTGGGACTCGATCCCGGGACTCCAGGATCATGCCCTGGGCCTAGGGCAGGTGCTAAACTGCTGAGCCACCCAGGGATCCCCCTAATCGGTATATATTTTTTAACTCCTATATGTCTTCAGTTTCCAGCAAGTCTCTGCTCTTTGTTAAAACAAGTTAGCCTACTCCTGTGGCATAAGGTTCTTCTAGTGTTCCACAAAAAGTGTAACAATCTTCAGGAGCTTCCCTGAGCAATTCGGAGATGTGAATGTTCAAATTGTGATGTTAGGTGACTAACTCATGGTTTTCTTTACCAAGTTGGAGCTTCGATACTCTCTAATTTGATTGGTTTCAGGGAATATGATAATATGATGCTAGTTCTACCCAGCAAGTTAGTAACAGGGACAGAACTTGGCCCCCACACCCCTAACTTGCTGGGTTATCTTGAACTAGTTATTTGTCATCTCCTCTTACCTCCCCCAAGCCTGCTCCTCTTTCATTAGTGCCTCAGTGAATGGCATCTATGGTAGGCTGAGTTACGGACCCCAAAGATCTCAGGACCCGATCTCTGGAATGTGTAAGTGTTGTTTCATTACTCGGAAAAATCGTCTTTGCAAATGTGATTAATTTTTCTGTTGAACTCTTGGCTTATCATCAACAATCAGATAAAAATAATTCCTTTTTGTTCTGGAGCAGTGTTCTTCAGACCAATTATTCTTACTGCCCCTATTACATAAAGATGATTTGCTATAGTTGGCTTTAAGGTTATTCTGTGTTCCTTACACATGTTCCCCCCAAAGAGCAGGTCAGAAGGAAATTAACCTGACTTAAAATGTGCTCCCAGGTAACGAGGCAGTTTGCTAAGAGGTGACTGTAGTTCAATCTAAATTTACCAGGAAAGTGGCATTATTAGCAAATACCATTCTCTCTCACAGACTGCCCACACAGCTCCATTTCAACCTCCTGTTGTCAAAGTGAAGAGCACCCACGCCTATTGATTCATGTCTTAAGTGTCTCTATTTTTCTCTCACTCTCACTGGAAAAGACCTACATTTAACTTTAGATCTCCTTAATGTGTTTTCAGGTTGGCTATATTGAAAAAAATTCCAAATATAGGGGCACCTGGCTGGCTCAGTCAGTACAGCATGTGGCTCTTGATCTTGGGGTCATGAGTTCAAGTGCCATGCTGGGCCTAGAGCTAACTTAAAAAAAAAAAGAATCCAAATAGAAAAATCATGGATGAACAACAATTCCTAAGATTAAAGCAAACAGTTTTACGATAAGCTATGAACTCACCGTATTTGCTTACTCTGAGCATTAACACTTTTGCCTTTTTTACAAATTAGGTGTTAGGACAATATAAACATTGTTTTTACATGTATTACTTGAAGGAATATTTACAAATTAAGTTCCCCTGAGGATCTTAAAAAACCTTTTACAAGATATATGTGTATTCTACCTTCTAAGCTGATAATGATGTCCAGATTACCAAGGATATTTAAATGAAAATAAAATATTGGAGAGTTTAAATGCTAATCTTTAAAAATATCCTAGGTGGGGGGTGCTGGGGGCGGGGCTCAGGCAGTTAAGCGTCCAACTCTTGATTTCAGCTCTGGTCATGATCTCAGGGTCGTGAGATCAAGCCCTGTGGTGGGCTCCGTGCTCAGCAAGAAGTCTGCTTGTGGATCCCCCCCTCTGCCTCTCCTCCATTCTCTCTCTGTCTCTCTCAAATAAATACATAAATCTTAAAAAAATATCCTAGGTGGGGTGCCTGGCCAGCTCAGTTGGTGGAGCATGCAACTCTTGATCTTGAGGTTGTGAGTTCAAGCGCCATGAGATTACTTAAAAAAGAAATCTTTGAAAAAAAAATCCTAGGTGAATTGTACACTAACGTTCTTAGCAAATTATTTACAATAACCAACAGATAAATGGATAAATAAGATGTAATCTATCCATGCAATGGAATATTATTCACCCCTAAAAAAGAACGACATTCTGACACCTGCTACAACATGGATGAACTTTGAGGACATTCTGCTCAGTGAAATAAGCCAGTCACAAAACTTAAAATACTATATGATCCTACTTTTATGAAGTCCCTAGAGACAGAAATTAGAGAAAGTAGAATGGTGGGTGCCCAGGGGAGGGAGGAGGGGGAATGAGGAGTTTGTGTTTAATGGGTACAGAGTTTGAGTTTGGGATGATAAAAACATTCTGGAGATGGATGGTGGTGATGGGTGCCCAAATGCTGTGAATGCACGGAACGCCATAGAACTGTACACTTAAAAATGGTTAAAATGGTAAATTTTATGTTATGTATATTTTACACCAAGTTTAAAAAGAGTAACAGGATTGTTAAATTCAAAACTTGTCCTGGGAACCCTCTTGCACTGTTGGTGGGAATGTGAACCGGTGCAGCCATTCTGGAAAACTGTGTGGAGGTTCCTCAAAGAGTTAAAAATAGATCTGCCCTACGACCCAGCAATTGCACTGCTGGGGATTTACCCCAAAGATACAGATGCAATGAAACGCCGGGACACCTGCACCCTGATGTTTATAGCAGCAATGTCCACAATAGCCAAACTGTGGAAGGAGCCTCGGTGTCCATCGAAAGATGAATGGATAAAGAAGATGTGGTTTATGTATACAATGGAATATTCCTCAGCCATTAGAAATGACAGATACCCACCATTTGCTTCAACGTGGATGGAACTGGAGGGTATTATGCTGAGTGAAATAAGTCAATTGGAGAAGGACAAACATTATATGGTCTCATTCATTTGGGGAATATAAAAAATAGTGAAAGGGAATAAAGGGGAAAGGAGAAAAAAATAAGTGGGAAATATCAGAAAGGGAGACAGAACATGAAAGACTCCTAACTCTGGGAAACGAATTAGGGGTGGTGGAAGGGGAGGTGGGCAGGCGGTGGGGGTGACTGGGTGGTGGGTACTGAGGTGGGCACTTGATGGGATGAGCACTGGGTATTACTCTGTATGTTGACAAATTGAACACCAATAAAAAATAAAATTATAAAAAAACAAAAACAAAAACAAAAACAAAAAAAAACAAAACTTGTCCTGGGCACCTGGTGGCTCAGTGGTTGAGCATCTGCCTTCGACTCAGGTCATGATCTTGGGGTCCTGGGATCGAGCCCTGCATAGGGCTCCCCACAGGGAGGCTACTTCTCCTGTCTATGTCTTTGCCTCTCTTTGTGTTCTCTCATGAATAAAATAAAATCTTTAAAAAAACCAATAAACTTGTCCTAAGTGATCAAGTAAACCTTATAGGTTTTTTTTTTTTTTAAGATTTTATTTATTCATAAGAGACACAGAGAGAGAGAGAGAGAGAGAGAGGCAGAGACACAGGCAGAGGGAGAAGCAGGCTCCATGCAGGGAGCCCAATGTGGGACTTGATCCCAGGTCTCCAGGATCACACCCTGGACTGAAGGTGGCGCTACACTGCTGAGCCACCCGGGCTGCCCACCTTGTAGGTTTATAATGAGAATATTGTATCTCTTACTATTTTAACAGGGGTAATATTTGAGAATATTCACCTATTGCTATATTCTCGATTCTCCTGAAAATCCTATTTTTCTCCCAGGAAGCTGAGGGTTGAGAATGGATCAGATAGGCCAACTGTGGCAAGGAGTACAGTGATCCTGCCATATAGATCCACAAAAATCTGGCCTGTTTGGAGAACACAGCTGGCTCTCAGAGATGTGCAGGGCCAGGCCCAGCCAGGATGGGGCCAAGCCAGCCTGGGACCCCTGGTTCCATGCCAGGGGCTGTACCAAGCTTGGATTTGAAGGAGGTGGCCAGTAGGGTGGCCACTGACAACTTGACAGAAGTTAAAAGGGAACCAGAGGACCTGCCCTTGGAACAGCTGCCCCAATCATAGCACAAACTCTGTCCAGGCACCCTGACACCATCTTGGGGAAAAGGAAGGTGAGGAAGTAGACTGTAACCTTATCCCAGAGACTGAACTAACTTGGAAACTTTTAAATTTGCAAGAGATGGAAAAAGAGTTGATTCTCACTACTCACAGTCCTTATATTCTGTAAAGTTGTCATGCGCACTGGATGAGAGAATGCCAAACCATGGCTTCTGGGGAAACGCAGGGTTAAGTTCCTGTGCGCCTCTGATCACATTTTCATCAACCATCAATATGCAACCTTGTTTTATGGAAGCTTATTTAAAGACACCTTGTTTAATATACTATGTTGATTCATTGACATTGAACTCCCAGCCAACCACACTAGAATTCATGCTGAAATGAGGCTTATCGAAAGCACTAATTTTCTCCATAGGGCACATCCCAGCCTTTTTGCACTTAGGAATACTAGCCAGAGCTTCAGCACCATGTTTGGGGGTCATTGTAAACAGCGAAACCACTAACAAAAGCACAGAAATGTGAAAATATGTCACTAGACTGTGACAGGGACACTTATGTATAGTATGAGAGCTGAGACAAGAAGGCAGAGTGTGGTCTTGTTCAGCCTTGGCTGAAAACATTCATGACCAGTGATTCACATTTTTTGCCACTCTGAGTAACTGTGGAAGTGCTGTGAGTATTGATCTGGGGGTTGCAAATCAGTTTTAGCCAGGCAAATCTGCAAACACAGAACCATGAAGGAGGATCAATTATAGTTTTATTTGGCATCAGATGTGGTCTAGGTTCCCTCACTATCTAGCATCACTATGCTTAAATGTATGAGATTTAAGCCAATTATAGAAAATGGACGAATCTAGGGGTGCCTGACTGGCTCAGTTGGTTAAGTGTCTGCCTTTGGCTCAGGTCATAATCCAGGGGTCCTGGGACTGAGCCCCACATCAGGCTCCCTGCTCAGGCTCCCTGCTTCTGCTAAGCCTGCTTCTTAGTCTCCTTGAGCCTGCCGCTCCCCCTGTTTGTGCTCTCTCCCTCTGTCAAATAAATAAATAAACAAAATCTTAAAAAAAAAAAAGGAAGAATCTATCATTTTTTCCCCATATCTAAAGTGTAGGGGGCAGCCCCGGTGGCACAGCGGTTTAGCGCCACCTGCAGCCCAGGGCATGATCTTGGAGACCCTGGATGGAGTCCCACATCAGGCTCTCTGTATGGTGCCTGCTTCTGTCCCTACCTCTCTCTCTCTCTCTGCGTCTCTATAAATAAATAAAATCTTTAAAAAATATATAAATAAAAATAAAGTGTAGGGCTTAAGTTTTTGACTGTACCTCACTGTTATTTAGAGAAACAGAATGGCAGCTCTGTGAGGGTGAAGATTTTTATCTGTTTTGTCCATGCTGTATATCACCAATAGCCAGAGCAGTGTAGCACAAGTCAATATTTGTTGAGTGAACCAAGGAATGAAAATCACATTCAAACCAATACACATGAATTAAACTGCTGTATCATTTGGTTCTGACAGTTACAATTCCACAATTTTTATCACTTGACATATATGAAGAGGAAAGAAAAATAGCTCAGTTTTCCAGCTCGTGGAGAGGTTTGAGGCAAAGGAATCAGAATTCAATAATAGGATTTTCTCAACTGAACTTAGGACAGAGGACAAATGGTATGAGTCAACTCCCTGGCTGACTGGTACCTTAAAGCAGATAAGGAAAATCTCTTCTATGGCCACAGGGAGAAGAAAATATCAGTAGCTGGGTAAGATTCCAGGTCTGCCCTGGGAAAACAGCTGACCTTATTTGTGAGGTGAAAGAATCAGAATGAAGGCTGCTTAGGTGATAATTGACATCTCCTCCCGGTCTCTGCTTTCAGACACTGAATTGATTATGCTTTTTAAATACTTTATGAACTCCAACCTGATGTCTTCAGGGTCATCCTCAAGATTCGAGTGCACCAGCTTCAGCTTGTTCAAGGGGGTTGCTTAAAAAGGAAAATAATGTAATTAGGCGTGAACTTTTAACGAGGGGCCGTTTCTAGCTCCCAGTGACCTGAATCTTACTGAAGCCCATTTGCTTAACTTTCTAAAGGCCAAAAATAAAGTTGTGTCTTGCTTGACATGATTTAACAGATAAAGGTTTTATCACATGCCACTGCCGATGCACTTAGCATAGTGGTTGGCATTCAGTAGGTGCTCAATAAAGAGTGCTACCACACTGCCACCTGTTGATGGAATAACAACTCTACAAGCTATTTCCAGGTCCTCTTATGCCAGAAAGGAAGAGATTTCTGCATATCATGAGCTGTTTTCCATGAGCACCTTGAACCCTCTGTAAGGGTGTGTGTCACGTGCTAGTTGGGAATTTTTCTTGAGATAAGACCAGTCAGGAAAGAATGTCCCTAAAAGGACTGATGAGCAGCTAAAACCAGGTTTTTTCCATCTTGGTGTCTGCCTGCTTTTTTTTTTTTTTTTTTTAAAGATTTTATTTATTCATGACAGAGAGAGAGAGGCAGAGACACAGGCAGAGGGAGAAGCAGGCTCCACACAAAGAGCCTGATGTGGGAGTTGATCCTGGGACTCCGGGATCACACCCTGAGCCAAAGCAGACGCTCAACCACTGAGCCACCCAGGTGTCCTATGTGTCTGCCTGCTTTTAAAGTCTCTCTGTCCTGGCCTGGATGCTATGCCAGACCTTCCAACCCGGTGATTCCCAATTTACATAGCAGGAAGAACAAATGTCAAGGACACAGTAGGTGCTCAATAACTGCACATCACCGCTGGTTTCAAAGACACAGAACAATATACAAATGCCCAGGCCACTCAAGACAAGAGCAGAAGGGAGAAATGGTGGTCTCCTTACGCAAAGACGGGTTTCCTTTATCACTTCCAGAGCCTGGTTTGTGGTGTGCAATCAACAGACACTGAGTGTCCTGTAAAAACTGCTGCTGGACGAAGCAGGAATACCACATCTCGATCTCCTTCAGGTGGCTTGGGATGTCAGCATTGAAGACGATCACTACTCCGTGTGAGTCCTTCATCAGAGCTGGCCAGCAAGACTCAAACCTACAAGGCAGAAAAGGAGACCTGGTGAATGTCAGGTGGTAGCTCTGGTTTAAAAATAATGTCTTTGTGTTAACTGATGGATGGCTTGTTATTGTGTCATGACCCAATCATTAAAGTTCCAAGGGCAATGCATGTCACCAAATAATTGATCATGCCCCTAATACATGCTAGGAAGTGTGCTGGGCCAGAGTCCAAGGTGGTTGGTGGGCAGCTGAGTCTTGAATCACTTGATGAAGCCAACCCTCTTTAAAGGAAACGTACTTTGGGTCACCGCCACAATCCCATAGCTCAAATTCGCACCCCGTGCCTTTGGTGTTGCTGGTAATGTGTGGGTTCTCAAATTCCAAGATCCTAGAAAGAAAAACAACAGTAGCATCTCCACTTTGTTTTTTTTTTTTTGTTTTTTGTTTTTAATTTTTTTTTATGATAGTCACAGAGAGAGAGAGAGAGGCAGAGACACAGGCAGAGGGAGAAGCAGGCTCCATGCACCGGGAGCCCGACGTGGGATTCGATCCCGGGTCTCCAGGATCGCGCCCTGGGCCAAAGGCAGGCGCCAAACCGCTGCGCCACCCAGGGATCCCAGCATCTCCACTTTGGACACATTATACTTTGGGAACGCCATCACCACCAAAAGTTGGGGTTGGGCCTCTCTGGGAAACCAATTTGTTGGGGCTCACCTCACTCCTTGGGTTGGGTTGTATTCAGTGATGTCAGAAGATTCTGTCAGGAAGTTGGCCAAAACGGTTTTTCCACTCTGTGGGAATGAAGATAATAAAGGGTCTTTGCTGAAGAGCAGAAAAGTAAACCATAAGCGAGCCCTCCAATCGCTGGCTTGGAACTGGGTGTGATGGAGTGTGGGCTGTGGCCA
Organism: Canis lupus dingo; assembly: GCF_003254725.2. Classification (NCBI taxonomy): domain Eukaryota; kingdom Metazoa; phylum Chordata; class Mammalia; order Carnivora; family Canidae; genus Canis; species Canis lupus. The sequence goes on along the minus strand of NC_064248.1, from coordinate 8,347,368 downwards.
CCCTGAGATCACCAAGGCAGAAGGTTCTCTGTGGCTGGGTGGACTTTGCTGCCTTATTATATGTGGTGGGCACAGCCTGGCCTGGGACCTGGCGTGCATGGGGTTCTGATGCTGGCTCTGTCGCTGTTTGACCTTACAACCTACACTGATTTCTTTGGCTACCTCTCAGTCGACTTACCTGAGAACAGAAAAGAATTGTTAGTGTGAGTCTCTCTCCTGTCATGTTCCTTTCCACATCAAGAAACCAGTATGTCACAGATATAAAGCCACTGAGGCCCAGAAAGGGGAAGGGAGTTCCTCAAGGTCACACAGAAGTTCAAGGTCAGAGCTAGGTCCCACAGTGACTGGCCATGCCACACTCTCATACAGGGCTGTTTCTCCTCGATAATACAAGTCATACACAGTCCTCTTAAAAAAATAGCCCTCCTGGGGATCCCTGGGTGGCGCAGTGGTTTGGTGCCTGCCTTTGGCCCAGGGCACGATCCTGGAGACCCGGGATCGAGTCCCACATCAGGCTCCCGGTGCATGGAGCCTGCGTCTCCCTCTGCCTGTGTGTCTCTGCCTCTCTCTCTCTCTCTGTGACTATCATAAATAAATAAATAAATTTGTTAAAAAATTTAAAAAAAAAAAACTTAAAAAAAAAATAGCCCTCCTGGTCCTCCACCTAAAGTAGCCATCTGTCCATCCAGTCCAGTCTCTTCCCAAAAGTGGTAACTTGTATCTGTTTTCAGATATTTTCTGTACATTCGCATCATTCATTTAGCAAATATTGTACAAGCTTGGATATAAGGCATTTTTTCTTTGCAAATTATTCCTCAGAAGAAAGGGAATCTCTTACACTTGAATTCTTAAGAATCTCTGAAATTATGCCCTGCTCTCTTGAGTACTTTATTTTGAACAACTGTTTGACTAGAGTCATTTCAATTAATGCCAGTTTTGGAGGCTTGTAGAATCAGAAAGAGTGGAGTGGGGGGTAATTAATATGGCTTTAGTAATTTTTGCTGAGCATGTGGCCTCACAAATTAAATGTCACTTAAAAACAACACAGCTGGGACGCCTGGGTGGCTCAGTGGTTGGGCATCTGCCTTTGGCTCAGGGCATGATCCTGGGTTCCCGGGATTGGGCTCCCTGCATGGAGCCTGCTTCTCCTTCTGCCTGTGTCCCTGCCTCTCTCTCTCTCTCTCTCTCTCTCTCTGTGTCTCTCATGAATAAATAAAATCTCTAAAAAAATAACAAAATAAAAACAACACAGATGAGCGGCACCTGGGTGGTTCAGTGGTTGAGCATCTGCCTTTGGCTCAGGTTGTGATCCCGGGGTCTTGGGATTGAGTCCCACTCCAGACTCCCTGTAGGGAGCCTGCTTCTTCTTCTGCTTATGGCTCTGCCCCTCTCTCTCTGTGTCTCTCATAAATAAATAAAGTCTTAAAAAACCCAAAAAACAAAACACAGTTGAGGGGCATCTGGGTGGCTCAGTCAGTTAAGCCTCTGCCTTCAGTTTGGGTCAAGATCCCAGGGTCCTGGAATTGAGCCCTGCATTGGGCTCCCTCCTAAGCTGTTAAGTGGGGAGCCTGCTTCTCCCTCTCCCTCTGCCCCTGCTCCTGTGCTCTCTCTCGAATTCTTATTCTCTCGAATAAAATCTTATAAAAAAAATAAAACACAGCTGAGTGGTTGTTTGTGGAGATCATGAATATTTATCTATAGGATTAACAAATAAAGCAAATGGCCTGATATTATAGGAATGGCTCTTTGGGCTGGAATACATTTCTAGGAACAGGGTCATACACAGCTTCAAAAGGACTTATATCCTAAACTGCTCAGAATGGTGTGCTTTGTTGTGTGTGGGTTTTTTTTTTTTAAGTTTATTTATTTAAGTACTCTCTACACACAATGTGGGGCTCAAACTCATGACCCTGAGATCAAGAGTCACACACTCTTCTGACTGAGCCAGCCAGGCACCCCGTCATGTGGTTGAAAAGTGGCTTTGGTCATAAGATCCACTCGGGTGTCAAAGGTCCAGGTAAGGAGCTTGCATTGTAAAGCTGTGTCATGAAATGCAAATATGGAATAAAACAGTATTTCCAAATTAATATATATCTTTAACATACCTTTAAATGTATATGTCACTCCAGGAATACATAAAACCTTGTAAAAGTATATTTATGTTATTTCATGTAGGCCCTTAAAGTCTCTATATACGTGTTGGTCAAAACCAATTGATTGAGGAGAAGGGTTCTTCCAGGAAAATGAAGAAAGTATTAGGCACATAAGGTATTTTTAAGTGCCTAGCTTGCCAGGTACTGCTGAACCCAAGATGTAGTGCTAAGCACGGGGATAAAATCAAGCAGGATAATGCCTGCTTTGAGCTGAGTGATCAAGTGATGAAGGCTGAAAGGGTGAAGTTTAAACCAAGATTTGGGATGACAAGGAGTCACCTGAGCCTTCCAAGCAGAGAGGATAACTAGTTGGATGGCACCAGGCCAGGAAGGGGCATATGTTAAAAGGAATGGAAAGGCTGGCCAATCTGCAGAGCACTGAGGTAGAGAGAGAGTGTATGTGGAAATATATCCTGGTTGTTGAAGCTAGTTGATGAGTACTAGGAGTTCCTGATTTTTTTTCTCTCTTTGTATGTTTGAGAATTTCCATTAAAAAAAACAAAAGAAAATATCTATGGTTTACTTTTCATAATTCTGTGCATACTGTTATTACTTGTCTATTTCACTTACTAGTTTATGTCTCAGCGAGTTCTCCACGTCATCACTTCACACAGATGTGCCTCCTTTTGGGTAACTGCTGGAGTCTTCCCCAGTAAACCACGTCCCTTAGTTTACTTAGATGTTCTCTTACTGATGGGCACCTAGTGTGTTTCCAACTGTTTCATATCATACATGGCCTCTGGGGAACATAGGTAAGTGTCCAGCTACTAAAGATTTTGAGAAATGTAAGTGCTGCACTAAAAGCTATGCATGTTTTATTTTTATTTTTCATTTTTTAAAATATCACTAAAGTCAGATGCATTTTATTTATTTTCTTGACACAGAGAGAGAGAGAGAGAGAGAGAGACTGAGAGAGAGCATAGGTGAGAGGGAGAAGCAGGGTCCCCCATGAGAAGGGTGTCTGATGTGAGGTTCGATTCTATGACCCTGAGATCATGACCTGAGCTGAAGGCAGACGCTTAAACCACTGAACTACCCTGCCCCGCTATGTATGTTTTAAAGTTTAATATTTGGATTGCCGATAAAGCTGTTAGCAATTTATAGTCCCATTGACAGAATCCTGAAGTACTCATTTCCCTAGAAGCATCCTCATGCTTCATGTTATCTGTGTTCTAACCCCTTTTTATCCAATCTGATGGGCAAATAAAGCATCATCCTCTTGTTTTAATTCGTGTTCCTGTTGACTCTGAGGCTGAACATCGTCTCATACTTCTTGGCCAGTTGTGCTTGTGTGCAGGGACTTCCCCTGTGCATTCTACCTGTTAATCCTTTCTTTGTAATGTTATTTTGCAGATACTTTCCCCAGGCTTACTTTCGCTGTCATTTTTTTCAAGGCTTCTTCATTTTTGTGTTGTGCTTGGAGACGACATTCCGTATCTCAAGCTGAATAACAATCTCTCTCCATATATGCATCTGATTACAGTGGTCCTTAACACGTGGTCCCTAGACGAACAGCATCAGTAAAAGGCAGATTCTCGGATCCCTCTCAGACCTACTGAATCAAAACCCTGGGGGCAGGACTGGCATATAGTGTTTTGAACAAGCCCTCCAGGCAATTGGGATGAGTGCTGAAGATGGAGAAGATTCACTATTTCCACGGTAGTTGTTTTATACATTTAGCTTTGGTCCCTGGGAATCTTATTCCTGTGTACGGTGTGAAGTCCACACGTAGATCTAATACCCCCATTCCCATCCCCACCCCCACCCCCGACACTATGAGCCAACCATTCAAAGACCTTGTCATGGTCGGTCTTTTCCTGTCTGCTTTTCTTGTCCGACGGGCATGATCATTAGGGCCAACCTCAGGGGCAAAGGAGAGTCGTGGGACCTAGACTCGGGTTCCAAAACGCCACTCACGACTCTCAGGACTTAAGAAAACGGGGTCAAGATCTGGGGGCGCCGAGTGGAGTGCACGCGGAGGCCAGCGGCGCACCCCGGGGTGGGCGCGGTGGGACAGGTTTCCCGCCTCCTCGGGAGCTCCCGGCGCAAGGCACGGTCCCGGGTCGCCCCGCAGCAGCCCAGGCCCCGCCCGCCGCCCCCGCCGGCCGGGCCTCACCTCGCAGGGCCCCACGAAGAGGATCTTGGCCTTCAGCATCGCGGTCAGACCACCGCAGGCCCGCGGGAACCCACCGCGGCGCGGAGGAGCGGAAGCCGCCCAGCCGATTGGCTGTCTTCGTTTCCAGGGCAACGGGAGCGGCCCGCGGGGGCCGACGGGAGTGGGCGGGGCCGCGGCGCGCAGGACTAAGAGCGGGGGAGTTCGTGCGCTGGCTCTCATGCGCAGGCGCCCCTGGCCGGGCTGCTTGGGCTTGCGGCCGGAGTGGGCGTGCAAGGCCTAGGGGGTCGGCGGGAGGGAAGCCAAAAACTCGGGTCTAGACTCGCTTCTGAGCCGAGAGTACCCCAGAGCTCACACGTGCCGCCCCTCCCTCTGTGTGTTGAGGGGCTGATTGCAGGTTCCTGACCTGTGTTCTTCCCTGTAACCCGGAGAACTCAGACTGGCCATGCAGCTGGTGAGCTGGGTTTGGGAGCAGGCCTTCTGACGCCCTCATCACTCCGGCATGATACCGTCCACCTTGTGATCGGGCTTGTCATGGCCCCGCTCTAACCTAGAAAAAAGGCCAGAGGAAAAAAAAAACAAAAACGCGTCTCTGGTCTCTGAATGGGTTCACCCCTGATTGTGCTTTGGGTGATCCGGGAGCAGCCAAAAGGACAATGCCCGGGCATAGTTAGGTCAGTATCCTTGCAGATGTCTGGACGCTTTGCTGCAAAATTCAGTCAGTAGTTCAGCCTTCAATTGTGGAGTTGGCCCGGAATTTCGGGAGAGGCCATGAAATTAAATGTCCAGACAAAATTTGCTAGGCCCCTGAAGTGCTAGTATGACAAAAAATACCAAAATAGGGATCCCTGGGTGAAGCAGCGGTTAAGCGCCTGCCTTTGGCCCAGGGCGCGATCCTGGAGACCCAGGATCGAATCCCACGTCGGGCTTCCGGTGCATGGAGCCTGCTTCTCCCTCTGCCTGTGTCTCTGCCTCTCTCTCTCTCTCTGTGACTATCATAAATAAATAAATAAAAATTAAAAAAAAACAAAACAAAAACCCAAAGCCGTGTCTTTAACTTTTAGTGGTATAGTTATATAGTCTTCATATTATAAAGAACTGCTGAATGAAGTGTAAGGAAGAGTCTACCTCAATTTCAAGATGTCATGAATTGACTGATTGATTGACTGAATGCCTACTTTATACCAGGCACTCTTCCAGGTACGGGGCATGTGTCTGTACCTCTGGAAGCTTTCATTTCAGTGGTGCGAATGGACATGAACTAGGCAAGAAAATAAAATACCTACTCTCAAGCAGAGATTATTTTTGTTAGTGGTAAGTGCTACTAATAAAGATAAATTACTAAAGAGTTAAGGAATGTGAAGGAACCGATTTTGGAATAGTCAAAGCACGACCTTGGCACAGAGGTGACATTAAAGCAAAAAGCTGAGTGAAGAGAGGGCTCAGGCAAACTGTGTGAAAGATCTTGGGGAAGAGCATGCCAACAGAACAGCAAGGGCAAAGATACTGAGGCAGAAATAAACTTGGCATGTACCAAGAACAGCCCAGAGAGTCCATGAGGCTGGTGCAGGAAGAATAAAGGAACATGGTAGGGTATGCTGTTGGAGAGTTCATGTAAGACTTTGGGAATTTATTCTGGTGGTGATGGGAAGCATGTGCCAGGAATTGTATCTGGCTATAGAAACTCTTTTACAGCAATTTAATCAAGTAATGAATTTATCTTTTTTCGTGTAACCAGAAATCTAGGGATAGCTATCCAAAGATTGATGCAGCTGCTCAAGAAGCGATATCCCGTCTCCCTTCCTGTCGGGGCATCTTTGGCATGGCTGCTCTATCTTTGGGTATTTGCTTTCCAGGTAGGAATAAAGGAGAACAGAATCAAAGGATACATATAGGCATCACACTCTTCCCTTTTCTCAAGAAAACAGTGACTTTCTTAGAATCCCTAGCCTGCTATTTCTCCTTATGTCTCATTGGTTAGAACTGGATCACATGACCTCCCTAACTGCAAAGGGGTCTGGCAAATGTAGTTTGTAGCTTTGTACATTAGTTTCCCCAAGGAGCCAGAGTGGGAGTGGGGGAAAGGAGGGTTGACTTTGGCTAGAAAGGAGCTGGTTGAAAAATCAGGAAGGTTTTGAGCAGGGGATTGGCATGATATGACTGATGATGTAAAAGTGATCAGTGGCTGGGGTGCCTGGATGACTCATCAGTTAAGCATCCAACTCTTGATTTCAGCTCATGATCTCAGGGTTGTGAGATCAAGCCCCAGGTGGAGCCTGCATAAGATTCTCTCTTTCCCGGGGTGCCTGGTGGCTCAGTGGTTGAGCATCTTCTGCCTTTGGCTCAGGTCATGATCCCAGAACCCTGGGGTTCTGGGATCAGTCCTCACATTGGGCTCCCTGCAGGGAGCCTGCTTCTCCCTCTGCCTATGTCTCCCCCTTTCTCTGTCTCACATGAATAAATACATAAAATCTTAAAAAAAAAAAAAAAAAAAGGATTCTCTCCCTCCTGCCACAGCCCCCTCCACAGCTTGCTCGCATGTATGCACACACACTCTCTCTCTTAAAAAAAAAAAAAAAAAAGGTGATCAGTGGCTGCTATGTGGAGCAAAGGGGACAGAAGTGACCTACAGATGCCAACTCAGTAACAGGTAACTTGAGAGAGGGATGCTGATGGCGGCAGTGGAAGCTTGATTAGGACACATTCTGAAAGTGGAGACAGCAGGAGTAGCTGATGGATTACATGCCCCATGTGAGGGAAAGAGGAGTTAAGGATGACCGTCAGGACCTTGACTTATGGGGTTTTGTGAATGTTTTGCTATTTCCAGACTTGAGAAGGCTGGGGGAGAAGCAGGGTTAGGGATGGGAGATTAAGAATTCTGTTTTGGGGTGCAGCCTGGGTGACTCAGCGGTTTAGTGCTGCCTTCAATCCAGGGCCTGATCCTGGAGACCTGGGATTGAGTCCCATGTCAGGCTCCCTGCATGGAGCCTGCTTCTCCCTCTGCCTGTGTCTCTGCCTCTCTCTCTCTATTTCTCATGAATAAATAAATAAAATATATAAAAAAAAGAATTCTGTTTTGGTGTGCCTGGATGGCTCAGTAAGCAGGGAGAGTCTGCTTGTCTCCCTCTCTCTCTGCTCCTCCTCCTGCTCACCCGCACTCTCACACGCGCGCACACACACTCTCTCTCTCCCTCTCTCAAATAAATAAATAAATCTTAAAAAAAAAAAAGAGTTCTGTTTTGGCTATGTTAGTTTTGAGATGCCTATTTGATATTAAGGAAGAAATAGGATAAGATTCTGTACCTGATGGGAGAGATCAGGACTAGAGATATAAATCTGGAGGAGAGATTAATCTGCACGTGAAGTACCATTAAAGCCATGGACTAGATGAGAATGAGTAAGGATAAGTATAGGCACAGAAGATAAGTGTAGACAAAAAGTGCTCTGGGACACTGCTATTTAGAGAAGAATCTAGCAAAGAAGTCTGAAAAGGAATGTCCAGAGGGCTTTGAGGCAAACTAGCCAAGTATAGCCTCATTTAAGCCAAATGAGGACAGTGTTGTAAGAGAGGGAGTCATCCTTTGGTCAAATGCATCTGTGGATTCAGTAAGGTCAAGGAAGGTGAAGACAGAGTCGACCATCAGATATGATAAGGTGGAGGTCATTGATCGCTTTTAAAAAATACTTTTAACTTTAAACATAAATAGTTATGTCTGCACATAATATGTAGTTTTGTAAAAATGGCTAAATATGATCATGTGCTTGCTTTCTTTTGGTGCAGTTTCTGTTTTTCCTTTTTGCTTGGCTCCCTGACCTCACCCTTGACCTCTCCGCTTCCCTCCCTATCACTTGAAGTTTTTGTTCCAGTGAAGAGTAAACTCCCAGCAAGGAGTCTATGATAACAACCTGGGGAGTGTCCTTCAATATTTTTCACCACACATTTAAAAGATCTCATTCCCCATAGCTCTATATGCACATAGGTCTGTAACAGGTTACTAAAACATGACTATCCCAATTTCGGCTAAAGCTTGAAAGGTTGACAATAGATGTTAAGCAAGTTCCAGATTTTAGTCCTTTTCTATAGGACTTAGCATATAACCTGGAAATTATCCATGGAGAGTGTGCTGTTTGCTCAGCTTGGTCAAGTGAGAACTGGGGCTTCAGAGAATGTGTTCCTTGGTATTGGGGTGTTAGAAACTATGGGCAGATATGCTCCAAGGCAAGAAGGTAGGGAAAAAAAGAGGATATATCAGGAGTTGCCCAGAATACAGGAGATTTTCCTAGGGACCTAAGTAGGGAGGGAGTTGACCTTGAGTCATTTTGGATTTTGCCTGTGAGAACCCCTGGAAGAGGTGAACCTTCCGGAGAAGTTGGACTATTGGATGTCTCGGCTGAGGGAGGACATTGCAAGCTTTAATCTGGAGGGAAGTCACTATAAGGAAGAAGCAAATTAGAGCCCTCATGTGCCAGGGTCCCCCAGAAGATCTCCAGTGGGATGCAAGGTAGCATGGGGTGTCTGCTACTTCCAGAGGGCACCAGCACTGGATTATATCTTACTGTTACCAGTGATTGATTAAAAAGTTATTATGGGAAGTGCTTGAGATTTCATCTAAGGGATTGGAAGAATTAATTAGTCTAAGGAGAGGGTTTAAAAGAGATAGCTATGAAAAGGAATAAAGTTGTTTGAATAAATAACCCTATCAAATTCAGTTCATTTGATGCACTAGTTGAACACATGCATGCGCACACACACACACACACAGAATATTCTGGAGGGTATTGTTTTACAAAAATGGGATCGAGTCCTAAGTATTATTCTTTTTTTAAAAAAGATTTTATTTATTTATTCATGAGAGACACAGAGAGAGAGAGGCAGAGACACAGGCAGAGGGAGAAGCAGGCTCCATGCAGGGAGCCAGACATGGGACTCGATCCTGGGTCTCCAGGATCAGGCCCTGGGCTGAAAGGGGCGCTAAACTGCTGAGCCAGCCCGGCTGCCACCTAAGTATTATTCTATATTTTGTTTTCTTTTTTGTGCTCGCTTTGGCAGCACATATACTAAAATTCTTTTCTTTTTCTTATTTTTTTTTGAAATTTTAACTTGCTTTTTAAAAATTATTTTATTTTATATTAACATTTTGTTTGTTTGAGATAGAGTGAGAAAGAGAGTATGAGCAGGGGCAGAGAGAGAGGGAGAAGCAGGCTCCCCACTGAGCAGGGAGCCCAACATGGGACTCCATTCCAGGACCCTGGGATCATGACCTGAGCCGAAGGCAGACTCTTAACCGACTGGGCCACCCAAATGCCCCTATATATATATATTTTTTTTCTTAATTTGACAATACCCTAGGAATTGCTAAGAATCATTTTTTGTGGTTCTGTTACATTTTTCAAAGCTTGTATGCTTCCTCATAGGCTGAATTTACCACAGTTATTCAGATTTTTTTAAAGGTTTATTCATTTATTTGAGGGAGAGTACAGCTGGGGAAGGGGCAGAGGGAGAAGCAGACTCCCTGCTGAGCATGGAGCCAGATGCAGGGATTGATCCCAGGACTGGAGATCAGAACCTGAGCTAAAGTCAGCCACTTAATGGACTGAGCCACCCAGGCACCCCTTGGATGTTTTCTTAATGATAGACATTGAACATGCTTCCAGTTAAGGACTCTAAAAACAATGCTGCAATAATGCTTTTGAATGTATACCTTTATAGACTGGTGCTTTTATGTCTATAGAACCCATGGAACAGAAAGAATTGCAGAGTCAAAGTATATGTGTATTTTAGATTTCAACAGCTATTGCCAGACTACCTTGCCACTTGGTTGTTTTAATACTTAACATTCTAGCAGCATTCATTTTTGTCAATAGTATATATTTTCTTTTCTTTCTTTTTCTTTTTAGATTTTATTTATTTATTCATGAGTGACGCAGAGAGAGAGGCAGAGACATAGGCAGAGGGAGAAGCAGGCTTCCCGTGGGGAGCCCAATGTGGGACTGGATCCCAGGCCCCGGGATCACTCCCTGAGTCAAAAGCAGACGCTAAACCACTGAGCTACCCAGGTACCCCTATATTTTCATGACAGTTGGTAATCTTGACAAATGGTTTCGGTGGAATGATGAGGAAGAAAATATGACTAGAGTAGGTTAAAAAGAGAATTTGATATCTACTACTTATCTATTGTGATGTAACAATTTGCTCCAAAACATAGTGGCTTAAAACAATAAACATTTATATCTCATAGTTCCTGTGGGTCCAAAGCTGGGCATGACCTAGTGATGCCTGTGTCTTGGGGTTTTTCATTAGACTTCAATCAAGATGTTGGCTAGGGGGCTGGGGCCGGGGGCTGGGTGGCCCAGGCAATTAAGCATCTGACTTCTGCTTGGGGTCCTGGAATGGTGCCGCGCAGCAGGCTCCTTGCTCAGCAGGGAGTTTGCTTCCCTTTTATTCTCCCTCTGCCCCTTCCCCTGCTCATGCTCTTTCTCTCTCTCAAACAAATAAATAAATAGAATCTTTGAGGGAAAAAAAAAGATGTTGGCTGGTGCTGCAGCCCCCTCAAGGTTTGATGGGGGCGGGGGGAAGATTCGCTTCTAAGATCACTCATTTGGCTGTTGATAGGATCCAGTTTCCATAGACTATTGGTCTGAGGGCCTCAGTTCCTTGTTGACTGTTGGTCAGGGACCTCCCTCCCTTACTTGTTATATGAGCCTCTACAGAGGGTGACTTATAATATGGCAGCTGGGTTCTCTGAGAGTGAGCAGGTAACAGAATGAGAGGATGAGCAAGAGGGAAGCCATAGTCTCTTATAACCTAAGCCTATAACTGACATCTAATCACATTTGCCATATTATATTTCTTAGAAGCAAATCACTAGGTCCAGTCCACACTCAAATGGAAGGAATTACATAAGGGCATGAATATCAAGATGTATGTATCATTTAGGGCCATCTTAGAAGCTGCCTATGATGGGAGGTAATTGTAAGATGCTGATTTCCCAACCCCATCAATTTAACAATAGCTTTCACAAAGGAAAGAAATCCTGGCACGCTTGGGTGGCTCAGTTGGCTGAGCATCCAATTCTTGGTTTTGGTTCACATTGTGATCTCATGGGTCAGGTTTCCAAGCTCTGCAGGGAGTCTGCTTGGAGATTCTCTCCCTCTACCCATCCCCCTGCACACCTGCGCTTGCTCTCTCTCTCTCAAATGGATAAACAAATCTTTAGAAAAAAAATAAAAATCTCTGCCACCTTAAATGTATTTATTGATTAAGATGAGTTTGTGCTGCCTATAAGGGCAGTCTAGATAATCTGGACCAGCTCTTCTACTGTGGAATAAATTAAAAGCTAAAAAAATAAAAAATTATTTGCCTGGAGGTACCAGGGAAAGAAGAGAATAGTGAAGAATTACCTGGCCAGGATCAGAGGAGGATGAAGGCCCAGGGAGGTGAGTCCCATGTTTGAGATTAGACTTCCCTGGATGTTTTTGCCTGTTTCATAGGGAACAGCCAAGCAGCTGTTAGACTGAGCAGTAGAACTTCTTGAGACTTGAGGCCATGGAATGAAAGCTCAGTTCTGCCAAGTGAAAAGGGCACTGATGAACCTCTCTTCATTTGGGGGTCACCTTAGGATTAAGATAAAGTGGAAGTAGACAAGTCCTGACAGGGATGTTGGCTCAGCTTCAGCTTTTCATAATTCTTGTTTTGTTGTTGTTTTAAGATTTTACTTATTTTTGCAAGAAAGAGAGCATGAGCATGAGTGGAGGGGTGGGGCAGAGAGAGAAGCAGACTCCCTGCTGAGCAGGGAGCCCATTGTGGGACTCAATCCCAAGACCCTAGGATCATGACCTGAGCCAAAGGCACATGTTTAACCAACTGAGCCACTCAGGCACCCATAATTCTTGTATTTGTGTAAAGGCCATCAAAAATTGCTAGTGCCCCAGGTACTTGGGAGAAGGAAACATAGATCCTTTCTGGAGGAAGGTATATATCATCCTGGGCCATAAATTATTTATACAGTGTTGGATTAACCATATCTAGCATGTAATAAAAATAATCAAACACATGAAAGACAAAGCAACATGGAAAGAAAAACCATAAAGAGGGGCACCAGGCTCTGGTGGCTCAGTGGTTGAGCATCTGCCTTCAGCTTAGGTCATGATCCTGGGGTCCTGGGATCGAGTGCCGCATCAGTCTCCCTGCAGGGCATATGCTTCCCTCTCTGCCTGTGTCTCTGCCTCTCTCTGTGTGTCTCTCATGAATAAATAAATAAAATCTTTAAAAAAAATTGTAAAGAACAAGGATCTTAGATTATTGAATTAATCAGAAACAGATTTTCTATGTTTAGTATAGTATACTTAAAAAAATAGGATTTTTAAAGTAAAAGATAGGGAGGTTAAATGAGATAAAAACAAGATTGAACATTTTAGCAGAAAACTGAAAACTATGCAATTATATATGTATATTTATATATATATTCATATAGAACTTCCCATCCACATCTGCTGTGGGTACTTCCCCCTCATCCTCTCATGTCTCTTAAGATTTCTGTGCTGTTTCTCAGCCTGTTTTCCCAATTCCTCTTGGTCCTTTTGAATGCTCCATGATGCCTCTGGTCATAATTAACTTCACATAGTGGCCATTTCCAAAGTGTACCTTTGAAGATTATGTGCTTGAATTCTTGGTTTGGGGTTCTGAAAGAGAAGGAGGAGGGATGCATTCTCAGTTGATGAAAAATGAAGGTGGAGTGGAAATAATTTGGATGAGAGAGACTTTGTATTTTGCCTGGGGATTAATTTGACTGAAAGAACAAAACCTTTACAGTGACAAGGTCTGGAGGTTGACAGTCTAGGGAGGGCTTGGCAGCTCAAAATTGGCCTCAAGCATCAGCTTCTTTCTGCCTTTTTTCTCTGCTGTCTTTAGGTTTAATTTAGTCTTTGTTCTCATGCTTGTTACCTCATAGTCACAAGGTAGCTGCTGTGCCACCAGGCGTCATGCCTGCAATTAAGGAAAGACTGCCGAACAACAAATGCTTTGCCATAGAGTCAGTCCTTTTTTGAAGCAATCAACGTTATTTAGTTATGAATAACTACATTTAAACATAAACATATATTAAAGTGTACCTATTTTAACGTTCTTTGAGTCTTGAAAAATGTGTAGACTATCATCTTACTTAAGACCCAGAATATTTCCATCACCCAAAAAGCTCCCTTATGTTCCTTTGTGGTCAATTCCTTCCCACCCCTGGCCCCAGGAAACCTCCGTTGTACTTTCTGGCACTAGAGATTAGTTTTGCCTGTTCTGGAATTTCATATAAATAGAATAACACAACGTTTACTCTTTTGTGTCTGGCTTCCTTCACTCAGCATAATATATTGGCATTTATACATATTGTGTCTATCAATAGTTCATTCCTTTTTATTGTTGAGTCATATTCCATGTATAAATATACCATCATTTGTTTGCCTGTTCACCTGTTGATGGTTATGTGGGTTGGGCTGTCTATAGTTTGGGGACTATTATGAACACGGTGTGTGGACATATTTACACTTGGTAAATACTTAGGAGTGGAATTGCTGGGTCATGTCATTATCTATCTATATCAGTGTCTATACCTGCCCCTGTATTTCTCTCTCTCTCTTTTTTAAGGAGTGTGTATGCACGATAGCTGGGGAAGGAGAAGCAGTGAGGGGCCAAGGGAGAGAGAATGCTAGGCAGTCTCAGTGCAGTGCCTGACCCAAGGCTCAATCTCACAACCTTGAGATCATGACCTGAGCCAAAGCAAGAGTTGGATGCTTAACTGACTGGGCCACCCAGTTGCCCCTGTATTTCTATATCATACACACACACACTCCTGGTTCTTGATTTCCTATTTTATTCACTTGGTTATGCTCTATCATCAATTGTTTATTTGATGCTCAAATATCCTTGATTTGGCCATTGAGAGCTCCCTCAGGCTGGTGTCTGTGTCCTTTTGAAATTTTTCTTTCTGTGAGCACTTCTTTACTTTTTGGTACTGTTACATGTTCCCAGCTGGTTGTTTTATTAGTATCCCATCATAACCACCAAGTGATCTACAGGTCCTTCTGTATTTATTTTAAAAATTAAAAGTTTCAAAAGTCTAAGGAGCCTCAAAAACATTGTTCCTTTCACGCCTGAAAAAACTGGGGGGAAATCTCACCTTCCCCCTGTCTTCTGCTTTTTTTAGGGCATGAAACATATACTTAGATCTCTAGCTGGGGCTTTAGAAGGCCTGGTGCCAGACACTTGGATAAACACTGGATTCCAGAGATGGATCTGCCTAGTTCCTGCCCCCAGGCAGTTCCTAGTCTAGATGGCAAGACCAAATCTGTACAGTGCTTTTCACATCATCATGCGTGTTCCCCTATATAATCTCATTTTAAATCACAGTTGTAGTTACTACTAAAAAGGAAGTGACTTTGGGGAGACCGGAAGCACGGGACTTCATAACCGCTCCAGTCCTCCTTTCTGTGTGAAAAGATGCCACACCCCCTTGTGCACAGAAATGGTACTGCCTCTCCTAGCCGGCCCCAGCTGTGTCAGTCCAGAGCCTGGGCTCCCTCAGCTCTTGACTTTACTTTATGTCACTGGTAGGTGCTATATCCCTTAACAACGCATGGCTTCTTTGAAAGGCATAATTCAAAAAGAAAAGAAAAAAGAAAAGAGAAAAGAAAAGAAAAAAAAGAAATGAAAAGAAGAAAAGAAAAGAAAAGAAACAAAAGGAAAGAAACAAAAGAAAAGAAAAGAGAAAAGAAAAGAAAGCTGTCATTCATGCTTGGGTCCACTGGACCTAATTCAAAGCTTGGTACACAGTAGGTGCTCTCTAAATGTCAATTCCTCCTCCCTTTCTCCCAGCACACACACAGGCAGGTTCATTTATTCTATAAATATTTAAGTTAATGAATGTTCCCTTACACTTGCCTTGGGGTTTTAGTTTTTGTTTCCAGGTGAGAAAAAGAAAAAATGTGAACTGCTTTACATTTCTTGGATATGTGCACCATATAAATTTAGGATTATTATTATTGTGGATTATTGGAATACTTTGCTTTATGACTTTCATTTTAATTAGAAGAGGTTGACCTCAGATGGCTTAATACCCAGTCTTTGGTTCTGAGGGGAGCAATATGACATTGGCAGGACCAATACTGGATGATCTAAGAGTAATTTTTCTCTCAATTCTGTGACTGATGCAATAAAACCTTTCACTTGAAAAAACTTAAAGAAATACGTTTGACATATTTCAAATCCTTTCTATAAATTGTTGAAAAGATTTAATATAACCGCTAGTCATAAAATCTTTAATTTGATTTGACCTTCCACGGTCACAATTCTTACACATGCAGTTTTTATTACTAAAGAATAAATGGTGGATTTCCTGTTATTCAAGGGAATAAAAATGTCCTTCAATCACCTCCTTCTACAGCACAGAGATCTGAATGTATTTAGGCCAACTCTCAAAGACAGGAATGATCGCAAAATGGTTTGTAACCTGCAAGTGTTCTGCTCTTTATAATTGCAAGCATCCCTTATTATTACCATTACTATTTTATTTTACTTTTTATTTTCAAATTTTTAAAACACAGGGCTCAGACCTATGACCCTAAGATCAAGACCTGAGTCAAGATCAAGAATTGGATGCTTCACCAGCTGAGCCACCTAGGTGCCCCACTATTATTATTATTTTAAAGCTCTAGCTGGGGATGAGGTTCAGCAAGTTTGGCTTAGGGCAAAATCAATAAGGTAAAGATTATTTTTCATCAATTCTCAATAGAAAGCCTGAGTTATGTCCTAACAAACAGGGATGTGGTTTAACCTGGCCCCTCTGTCTTCATTAGGTGATATCTTGTACTCGGGCTTTGGACAGGTAGTCGTGTGGTAGAAAGAGTGCTGATTTTGGAGTAAGGTCGAATTTGAAGTTAGTTAGGTGATCTTAAGAAAATTACTTACACTCTTGGATCCAGTGGAAGCCAGTATCCAAAATGGCTCCTGTGATCCTCATCTTCTGGTTTATAAGCTTTTCTGTGGTCCTCTCTTACCCTGAATAGGGCTGACCTATGTTACCAATAAGATGTTGAGGGATATGTGACTTCTGAAGATAAGTCCTGCAAAGACATTGTAGCATTCTCTTTGGTCAGTCACTCTGCAGAAAAACAGTTGCTATGTCTCCAGGACATAAGCAGCCCCGTGGAGAGCTCCGTGTGGTGAAAACTGCCTACACACTGGCATCCATGGACAGCCATGCGAGTGAGCCATCTTGGAAGCAGGGATGACCCTTGGCTCCAGCCAACATCTTGACTTGACTACAACCTTGTGAGACATCCTGAGCCAGAACCACCCAGCTCTACCCATATTCCTGAACTATTGAAACCAAGCATCAGAAAACAATTGTTGGTTGTTGTAATTTGCCATGTTTGGGAGGAATTTCTTATGGTAATAATAGATAACTAACTAACTAGCCTTAGTTTTCCACCCACTGAAATGGGGCTTAGCCCAGTCCCGGATAGTCGGTAAGAGGATTGAATGAGATGAGATGTACAAGCGATCTAGTGCAAGCCTTAGTGCACAGCAGGTGGTTGATATCTGGTGCCTACCACCCCTATAGCACTCTTGGGTCTTTGTAACACTTCCATGATGCTTTGGACTGATCCTCTCTTCATGCTCCTGATCATAAAGGTTTTCCCACTATGCCAAGTGTACCTTTTGAGCACTAAAACTTTGTGGTCTTCCTTTGCATTTTTGTTTGTTTTGGTAAGGAAGGAGCACTTAGATGTTTAATCTCTCACCAATGAATTAATGCTTCTAACTAACACGCCATGTCTTCCTGCTGTAACTTCTTTATTGATAGTTATTTCGCTCCTGCTCATTTCCTGCTTTTTTGACTTAGTCCACTCGAAATCCTGTACAGTATATTATATTTTCTTAAAACGGAGGCTATTGTATGTGTAAAAAGCAGCTGTGAATTCCAACTGCTTTTACTACCTAGAGAGGTCTTTGTTTACAGACTTTCTGCACTGTATTTATGTTCAAGAGTAAATCAGATCATGGAGGTGCGTGACACTGTAGGGGACAATGTTTGGGGATGATTGTGACTCACCTGTGGACCACTTTGTTCTGCATGTGGCCCCTGCAGACTTTATGCACTCATGGAAAGACTCACTTTCTGAATGCAGTTTCAAACTAGATGCATTCTCTCCTCTTGGGCCAGGTTTGTTTTATTTGTTTGTTTATTTATTTGTTTATTTATTTATTTAAAATATTTTATTTATTTATAAGAGAGAGACACAAAGAGAGTGAGAGAGAGAGAGAGAGAGCACAAGAGGGGCAGCTAGGGGCAGAGAGAGAGGGAGAAGCAGACTTCTGCTGGGCAGGAAGCCCAACATGGGGTTCGATCCCAGGGCCCCAAGATCATGACCAGAGCCAAAGGCAGATGCTTCACTGACTGAGCCACCGAGGCACCCCTTGGGCCAGGCTTTAATCTGAAATTTAATTAAGGTTGGGGGGCTTGGATGGCTCGGTCAGTTAGGCATCTGCCTTTGGCTCAGCTCAGGATCCTGGGGTCCTGGGATTGAGCCCTGCATTGGGCTCCTTGCTCTACAAGGAGTCTGCTTCTCTCTCTCCCTCTGCCTGCTGCTTCCCCTGCTTGTGTTCTCTCTCTCTCTGTCAAATAAAAAAATCTTGAAAAAAAAAAAAGAAATTTAATTAAAGTGATTCTAGAGTCTTCCTTTCGGAATAAATGCCACCCTCATATAATGTAGGCTTTATTATTATTCACGTATGGTGAGGCCAACAGATCAGGAGAGGACTGTCATTGAAAAAGATGGTTTGGGGGATTCCTGGGTGGCTCAGTGGTTTAGCTCCTGCCTTTGGCCCGGGGTGTGGTCCTGGAGTCCCGGGATTGAGTCCCACATCAGGCTTCCTGCATGGAGCCTGCTTCTCCCTCTGCCTATGTCTCTGCCTTTGTCTCTCTGTCTCTCATGAATAAATAAATAAAATCTTAAAAAAGAAAAGAAAAGAAAAGATGGTTTGTTACAGCTCCCCAAAGAGGGTATACATTCCACCATGCCTCCCCCATGATGGGGGGCAGACAGGGAAGCACCAGCTTGCCCACAAGGCAGAGGAAGTGAGGCGAACATGTGTAAAAGAAACTTTATTGTGGTTTCGGAACAGAATGAGTACAACAGGAAAAAGATTAGGCTGGCTAGTTTGAATAACTTCAGCAGGCTCTGGGGTCTAGGGGGGCTGTCTCTAGTGCTTCTGGCACTTAACCCTGGAGTGATTAGGACAGAAGGACAGTGGTCCAGCGTGTGTCTAATAAAGGAGGTGGCTGGGATACAGGCTCTGGATTGGCTGGTTTGCATATGAAAGGCACACTCAGCAGGCTAGTGGTTTCCTGTCTCTGAGAATTAGCTAGCCCTAGGAGGGCAGTCACTCCAGGGTCAACAAGGCTCTAGGTGTCAAAACACCAGAAACACATGCTTAATAATAATAATAATAAGTCACTTAATACTAGTTAACATATTATAAAATACACCCTTTGATTTTTAAGTAAGATAATTATTTGTATAGGCTTTCATTTTTACCACTAAGTATGGATTGAAGGTTTTGTTGTTGTTTTAATACCATATGTTTAAGTCATAGGTTATAGTTGGAGAAGGAATTATTATGTAGTAGAGTGCAGGAGAACTCAGCCCTTTTCACAGGTTGGAGAGCTGGATCAGGAAGACCCTGATTGGAGGGTGTTGCCTGGCACCCAGCTTGGGGAAGAGGAGCCGCAAACTATGAGACTAGATTGTGTTGTCTTCTGAAACAATTCCTATTGACTTGGAGAGATGTGTTTGCTTCCTAAGTCATGAGGAAGGAAACCAGTCACGAGGTCGGCTGGTAGGGAGATGGGGTGGGACCCCCATCGCCTTCCTTGCCCAAAGACAAGAGCTCAGCCCTCCCCTCACATTTGTTGATGCCTCAGTAGCCTGTGGGCCAAGCCTGAGGCTCTGGAGACAGCAAGACCCAAGAAAGGAGAAAAAGGCAAGATCTCCTCTCCCTATGGGAGGGATGGAGAGTTCTATGAGAGAGGTGGATCACTGAGCTGGAAGGCTGGATGGTGCTGGGAGGCAGGGAGGAGTGGTTTGGAGAAGAGAAAGTGCAGGAGGCCTTGGATTACATGGGTACTTTCTTTTTTTTTTTTTTTTTTTAAACATGGGTACTTTCATATCTGCTCACTAACTTTCTTCCATAAAGCTCAAGACTAAATGTTGTTTTGTTTGTGTTTGTGTGTGTGTTTAAATAGGAAATAAATTTTCGTGGTTCAAAATAAGAATGTTAGAAAAAGAACTGTTCCAGTCCATCCCATTCCGCACCTCCTTCCTCAGAAAGAGGGCCATTTTAAAAAAAAGATTTATTTATTTATTTGAAAGAGCGAGCATGAGTGAGCTAGAGCAATGGAGAGGTGGGTGGGCCAGAAGGAGTGGGAGAGAGAGAACCCTTAAGCAGACTCCTCGCTGAGCACAGAGCTTGATTCCAGGACCCCAAGATCATGACCTGAGCTGAAATCAAGAGCCAACCACTTAACTGACTGAGCCACCCAGATGCCCTAATAGATGACCATTTTTATTAGTTTTTCATGTGTCTTGCATTGTTTCCTTATATCAACAAATGTTAATATGTGAGCTTATTTCTCTATAGCACAAAGCCATCATACTCTACACAAGCCTGCCCAACACCTTTCTCTCCTTCACTTAGCAGCAGAACCCAGAAATCTTTTCATATCAGCACAGGGAGAGTGGCCTGTTCCTTTTGTACTGCTGCATAGTATTCCACTGTGTGGATGTACCACACTTTTAATTAACCAGATCCGTTTTGATGTACCCTTGGTGGTGCACATTCTGTTGTAAGCCATGCTGCCATGAATAGCACTGTGTGTATTTCATTTCTGACTTGTGTTGGTGAATATGTAGGGTAAGTTCCCGGAAATGGGACTGCTGAGTCAAAGAATATAAGCACTTTGGATTTGAATGAGTTGAGCTAATCTACCCTCTGTCTAGGCCGTGCCATTTTGGGCTTCCACCACTAAAGCATGACAGCCCCTGTTTCCCTGCAGTGTGTCATCAACAGTGTATATCATAAAATTAACTCTCAAAGTTCCAGACTGATGCCTATGGCTTGGGATAGGGAGATTTATGATAAAAACATTGGCTAACTGCCATGATATGTGTTTCTTCTCCTATTTGTCAGCTGACAATTCATGTAGAACCTGCCCGGCGGGCACAGGTATTCAGACATGGGCTGGTGACCAGTTGGCCTTATCAGGAAAGTAGTCTGGGAGGGGAGGAATAGACTTGACCATGGATGAGGCTGGACAAAATGCCCTGGGATGTTCCTTTCATTCCAATTGTCTGGTTTGATGATACTTTTCATCTATTAATCTGATTTTCTTCTTCCCTCCCACTATAGTTTACATATTAGAGTCATGTTCTAAAACATTCTGTAATTGTGTTTGCCCAAAGGCACACTTTCATGTCTAAGTACATGTCAACATTTCATGCACCAATCTGATTGACCTGACCGCCTAAATTCCCTTTTCCTTGTTTGACGGCCAGACTGAAGGAAGACATGCTTGGGTGTGGAGCATAGCTGAGTGGTTTTGGCAGCCCCTCCAGCAGACATGTTTTGGGAAACAATTCCCTTCTCATGTAAAACAGCCCAGCGGCCTGAGCAGACCCATTCATTGGCCCTAATCTCATCCAAAGTCTCCTGGGAATTAACCCAATTACAAACACAGGGTGTTTCCCCACATCACTGCCCTTCAAAGCCCTTTACCATGATAGTCTAATCAAACTTCGAAGCTTGTTTCGGAAGGGAAGATGGTTTTCTTCATGTCACAGTGCCTGCAAGGCAGGACAGCACAAGGCAATGAAATAAGGAGCAGAAGACAGGTTGCCTATGGGCTTTCTTCCCACTGGCGCCCCTGGGAGAACACTGCTGGGTTTGGTCCCCATCTTTTCTCTTTGAATCTCTTGGCTGGTAGTCATGTTCCTTAGACTATGAGCTAGAGGCATTACCTGTAGCCATTGGCAATTTAGGCTTTCTGGAGTCTCTCTAAACCCTAGCAATGTGACTTCGGGTCAGCCTAAATCTTGGTTGAGTCTTTATAAAATAGGGATAGTATCTGTTGTCATGGGATTCCTGGAGCAATAAAATGAGATAATGAAGATGCTTGGCATTAATTCATAGCCAGACATCAAAGTCAGACGTGAATTCGTTCAAGCAGAACAACCAACCAACGAACAAACCAACCAACCTGAAAACAAAGCCAACAGCATCATCATTGTCAACAACAGAGTGATTTGATCCCCTCGGCTCAAGGACCATCAGAAAAACATCACGGCCAATCAGACTGGAGCATTGCTGTCCCTGGCTCTCGTTGGGTGGGGAGCTGTGCCAGGCAGTGCTGGGTGTGTGGGGACTTTGTGCTCTGCAGCCAGACAGCCTGAGTTCAGAGCTCAGCTTCACCACTTCCCAGATGGGTGATCTTGAGCCAGTTACGTAACCATTTTGTGTCTCAGTTTTCCTGCCTGCAAAATGGCCAAAATAGTAGCACCTGCTTTGTAGAAGTATTGCAAAGATAGACGTGCTAACTCACCCAAGGAACTCTGCTCGGTTTCTGCTACCTGGGCAGGGCTCCATCACCGTGAGATTTTATAACTGTGCAAACCTGGCCCAACTCCAGTGTCGTACTATTCCATGGACCAGTCTTTCTCCATAGGCATGAAAAATTGCAGAAAAAGGGTATTGAGATCACTACAAATTAGAACCATGGGGGAGCCAGAAAGTGGCTTGATTGTGTTGTGTGGTGCTGTCAAATATAAACCGACTAGCTAATTAATTCTGCTCTGCAAAAACCAAGTGTACTTGTGTGAAGATTAATAAATCAGGAAATGATTCCTTTAAACTCCCCTCCCAAGCTTTGGGCCATGGCAGGGCTGGACAGGGAGCTGGGCTGCAGGACAGCAGAGCAGATCATAATCAAAGGTGTGCTCTCTCTTACATGGAGGGCAGGAGAAACCCAGGGCCACAGGACAGTCAGATGTGAGGCCCCCAGGGAAACAAGGCATGGAAGGTCGACTCCACAGCTCTCCTGTTATCAGCCAGTTATTTGGAAAGGTCAGAGATGTTTGGCAAATTCTTTTTTTTTTTTTTTTTGGCAAATTCTTATCTGAGAAGAGATCTTTTGACTCAACTGAAGGCTCTCAAAATGGTGGAGAGGATCATGACCTGAGATGAAGGCAGAACTCACGACCCCGAGATTAAGAGTGGGACATTTTAACCATTGAGCTGCCCAGGCACTCTTGCCAGTGACTCTTGATCAGGTAACAAAGCAAGTTGGTGACCAGCCTGTTCCATCTCAGAGGGAAGCTTCTAGATTCTTCAACAGGGAAGGGAGGGCACAGACCTCCTCCTCTGCCTCCCCCTTCTTCTTCTTAACTTGTTAATAGGGACAATTTAAAATATGTACCTATAATCTGCTACAACAATTATCAGCCGTTTTCAATTTCATTTTATCTACCATCATTTTCTTCTTCTGGAGTATTTTAACGCAAATTCCAGACATCATGCCATCTTACTAGTATACACATATGTTTAACAGATTGGGGATTTAAAGAAAACCATAACCACTATGGCATTATCATACCCAATAAAAAAAGCAATGGGTCTTTAATATCATCCAATATCCAGTCCGTATTCAAGTTTCCCTGATTGACTTAAAAATGTTTTCACAGGGCACCTGGGTGGCTTAGTGGTTGAGTGTCTACCTTCAGCTCAGGTCGTGATCCTGGGGTCCTGGGATTGAGTCTGGCATGGGGCTCCCTGCAGGGAGCCTGCTTCTCCTTCTGTCTGTGTCTCTGCCTCTCTCTGTGTCTGTCATAAATAAGTAAATAAAGTCTTTAAAAAAGAATTTAAAAAATGTTTTTTACAATGGATTTGTTCAAACCAGAATCCAAACAAGGGCCACCCATTGTATTTGGCTGTTAGAGTTTTTAAGTTTCTCTCTTTTTCTCTCTCTTTAAGAGCAAAACAAAGGGGGATACCTGGGTGGCTCAGTGGTTTAGCGCTTGCCTTTGGCTCAGGGCGTGATCCTGGAGTCCCGGGATCGAGTACCATGTCAGGCTCCCTGCATGGAGCCTGCTTCTTCCTCTGCCTGTGTCTCTGCCTCTCTCTCTCTGATGAATAAATAAAATCTTAAAAAAAAAAAAAAAGAGCAAAACAAGGGGTGCCTGGGTGGCTCAGTCAGTAAAGTGTCTTACTCTTGATCTCGGGGTCATGAGTTCAAGCCCCATATTGAGCTCTGTCCTGAGCATGGAACCTACTTAAAAAAAAAAAAAAAAAAAGTAGCAAGACAGAAAAAACCCTAACCTTTTAATTTTGAAGCAACTTCAAGGAAAATTACAAAGCCAGTACAGAGTTCCCCTGTATCTCTCATCCAGTTTTTCCTTAATGTTAATATCTTACACGACCATGGCACATTTCAAAAGGAGGGGATTAACATCGATATGTTACTATTAACTAAACTTTAGTTTATTAGAATTTCATCAGTTTTTCCCCCAATGTCCTTTTTCTGTCCTACGATCCAATCCATATTGCATTTGGTGTCTCTTGTAATCTGTAATGGTCTACCTTCTTTTTTTCCTCATGCTATTCATGTTTGGATAAGTTGTTTGGGTCAACTAGCCCATAGAATGCCTTGCATCTGGACTTTGCCAAGTGCTTCCTTTTGGCATTTGACTTGTCCTTGTCTCTTGTATTTACTAAAAATAATGGTTACACGTAGAGGCTTGATTAAATTGAGGCTCCATTTTTTTCTTAAAAGGGAGAAATTCCTTGTTGATGGTGCTTGGTACTTCCTGCTGTATCACATTACATGGCACACAATGTCTGAAGATCACACTTTCAGTGAGTTCTGGAGGATCTTTTTATTTTTATTTTTTTTAAAAAAGACTTTATTTATTTGAATGAGAGAGGGAGAGAGAGAGAGAGAGGGAGTATAAGCAGGGGGAGGGGCAGTGGGAGAGGGAGAAGCAGATTCCTTGGTTAGCAGAGAGCCCCATGTGGGGCTTGATCCCAGGACCCTGGGATTATGACCTGAGCTGAAGGCAGATGCTTAACCGACTGAGCCACCCGGCCCTAGAAGAGCTTTTTAAACCCTTATTACATGTTTGTTCTATCTACCATCACACTTTTGAAAAAAAAAAACAAGTTTTTTCTCTTTGGCTGATTAGGTTTTTGTTTTTTGTTTTTGAGATGTCTGGTTTTTTAATCAACTCTTACCAGGGCCAAATTATTGATGCTAGTCATTCTACCCTTAAAATAAACACACTCAAAGGTTTTCATCATTATCAATGATAAGAAGTTTGCGAAACAAGCCAAGACGGCCTTTGTCCTTTTCTTCAGAGAGACTCTGCAAATGTGCAAGTGCCAGGGGTTGAGCTATCCCCGGACTGCAAGAGGTGAAATGCGATTTGCAGCCCCATATAACTCCTCTCACAGGAGGTATGGCAGAGTGGAGAGCCACCCTGAGTGATGTAATAGCCATAGGGCATGGATCAGGACCCCACCACGAGTGCCAGGAGCTGGTTGACCTTAGCCAAGTTCAGGGCCATCAGGTTCAGGTTCACATTTATGCAGAATGTGTTCTGCATAAACCTGGGGCAAACCATTCTCATGCATTGCAATGTGAATTGCAATGTGAATGGCAGCTCCTGAAATTGTGCAGTCTGCAACCTACACAAACATATGTGGCCACCCAGAAAAGTTACACAGCTCTCTGTGGGTCCCAGTTTTATCTTTTATGGACTGGCTGCACCAGGGTCCTGGCAGGAAACAGAATGGATCTTGGAAGGTTCAAATGAAGAGGCTTCAGTGAAGGAGGCCTTATAGACAAACGGACAGAGTTAAGGGAGCAAACCAGAAATGGGGAAGCATGTTGGGAATTATGCTGTTGTGGTCTCCTGGGAGCTGGAGCCTGGAAGGGGCCTCTGGCAGCAGCTGGAGTCCTGGAAGGACAGGTTATTGTCACAAACTTGGGTCTGAAGCTGGGAGGGAGCAGGGAAGATGTACCCCTAGCTCTCACTGCTCCCCCACCCCACCCCACCCCACCCCACCCCCCAGGCTCCTCTCTTTTTCTGATTCTTCCCACTGGCTGGACTAAAAGCAGCCAGGTGATCCAGTCTGAGGTTCAGACTCTCAGGCTCAGAGTGCAGCAGAGAGGGGTGGCAAACAGAGAAAAGCCAGCGCTTCAGGGCACCTGCACCTGGGATTGGATATCAGATCTAAGACCCCTTACAATTCATAATTCTTTCACTCCAGGTATAACATTTAAAAAATATTGGGACCCCTCTTCCCCCTGAACCATGTTCGACCCTGATGAGGGAAGTAAATAGGGATGGGTAGATGTATGAGAGATGTGGACTAGCCAACAGTGATGGGACATGGGTCCCAGACACCCACTCAGAATGGAACACCTGTCTTGGCCCTGTGGACCCAGAGAGCACACTGAAGTCCAAATCCACACCTATCCTCTCTTATCCAAGGGCAGTACTTGCCCCTACCTTCCACACTGCTTTCCAGATTCTACTCTCGTCCCTCCTCTGGTTTCCCCTGATCCGAACCCCCACCCTCCCAATCCCCCCTCCCATTTATTCCATTCCAGCCACACCATTCTCTTTGTTTCTCCTTGAACATGTGACATTTCAGCATTTGCTGTTCCCTCCCCTTGGAGCATCCCATGCTTCTCCTTCCCATCTTAAAGTCTCTGCTCCAGTATCACTGGCTCAGAGAGGCCAGCACCCACATCTCGATCTAAAGCAGTGTCCTCCAACACCTAAAGTTTAGAAATGGAATCCCTGTGTTGCTTTCTTGTTTATTGCCGGAACCCCTGAGCGGAGTATCTTGATATCAAGGCTTTGTTCATCTTGTTCACTATAGAGACAGGGTGGATTCCTTTCCACTGGTTTCCTAGGATGTAGACAATTCTTTCTTCCTCCCTTAAGTTATTCTATTGGTTTTGTTATGGCTTTCTTTCAAACGATTTCCCTGTTGCAAAGAAAAAAAATTCTTATGGTTAAGTGCCTGGCATGTTCTATGCCCTCAATAAATATCTGTCAAATGAAGCGATGAATTGGTGATTCCGTATATGTAGGGGGTGGCCTCAGAGGGTGGAAGGGGTGCAGGGCAGGCTGAGTGGAGATGGGTCCTGGCTCACTTCTCTCCTGGGCTCCTTATGATCTGCCCCATGACTTTACTGTCTCTGCCTCCATGGATTTGCCTCCTGAGTTCTAGGTCTGTCCCTCCTTGGATACCCTAGAGCACATCCACATTCAGTGCATCCCCAGGGGGCCTCCTTTCTTCTCTAACTCTCTGTAGGCCTGCTCCCCCATTCCCAGGCTCACTTCACGGCACTTCTAGAAGGGGGCAGTATACATGGTGACCAAGAGCCTAGACCCTGGGGTCAGACTGCCTGGTCTGAATCCCAGGTCTCCGTGCCTTAGTTTTTCAATCTGTAAAATGGAGATTATAATGGTACCTCATTAGCTTGTTGGGAAAAATAAAAAAGCATAGGATTTAAGGTGCTTGGGACAGTACCTGCATCTAGTAAGCTGGGGCTGTGGGTGTGACCCATTATCACCATGATCATCACTCTGTCTCCTGGGCAGAGACCCAGAGTCATCGTAGATACCCCCCCACCATGCTTTCTCTAATCTAGTGCTTCCTGGTAAAAATATAACAGAGGTGGGTGTTATACTATATGTTGGCAAATTGAACTTCAATAAATAAAACAAATTAAAAAATAAAATTAAATAAAAAGGAAATATACTAGAAGTTCTATATGTGACGTTGAATTTTCTATGGCCACGTTCAAAACATTTAAGAGAAATAAGGAAAATCAATTTTAACAATTTTATTTAGCCCACTATATAAAAAATATCATTTCAACATAGAACTAATGTAAAAGTTAGTGAGATATTTTACATTCTCTTATTTCTTTATTTATTAAAGATTTAAAAATTGTTTTTAAATCATCTCTACACCCAGTGTGGGGTTCGAACCCACAACCCCTGAGATCAAGAGTCACATGCTCTGCCGACTAAGCCAGCCAGGCTCCCCTTTCCCATTCTTTTTAGAATTTGGAACAAATTCTTTAAACCCAGGTGTGTATGCTCTACCTGCAGCTCACCTTGCTGTGGACCAGCCACCTCTCAAGAGTTCGATAGCCGCATGTGCTGGTGGCTAGGGCAAGTGGTCAGCAGGTTTTGGGGGAATTCTTTCTATCTGCTCTCTCATCACCACCTCTGCCCATCTTGCAGCTGCACTGTGAACACTTCTCTGCAAGAGCCTCTGCAAGGATTTTCCCAGCTCCAAACTCCTTGCTCCTGTTTGCTCTACCTTCTGTAGTCAGAGAGAGCTTCCTAATCACAAACTGGATCATTTCTGGCCTCTGTTTAAACTCTGTGAGGGTTGCTTCAGACCCTGGGAGTGGAGCTACTTTGGCCTTCAATGATGTGTCCCTGCTGGCACAGCCCAGCTGGCCTCACCTCTAGCTCTTGCTCATAGCTTCTCTGATTGGCTGCCTTGGGTGCCATTCTCTATGGGTTCACTTATCTATCTCCAGGGACTGTGACCCTCGCCTCTAGGTTCTGGACACCGAGCCCCAAACAATCTCACCTTAGCTGTTACAATTTCCCAAGCATGTGTATGTGCTCTGGGATTTATGTATACAAACTTTGTGTATGTGGCTTGCTCTGAGATTTATGTATGTAAAAGGAAACGGTGACAGATGATTTTAGAAAGATAGTTTGGGGCTAGATTATGAAGCACTTTGAATGCCAGGTGAAGAAGAGTTCGGACTTTATTTTGTAGGCAATGGGGAGCCATTGCGAGTGTTTGAGGGAGAGCAGCCGGGACAGAGGATGAATCTAAGAGGGACTTTTGGTATCAGGCTTAAAATGAGATCAAATCCAAATCCTTGGCACCCCCTCCAAAGGCCTGGAAGGGAATGACATGATCTGCTTTCTAGAACCTCCTTTTCTGAAGGTCACTTAGGGATGGGTTGGAGAGAGGAAGTGAGGCAGAGGACAGGACACGTTGAGCTTCTGTAGGCAAGTCCCTTTTCTAATATTGTATGTAAGAATGAATATAGGCATGACCTGAATGTAGGTCCTAGTGACCCGAGGTGAGAATACCCTTTCCATCTTATAGAGACAAAGAATCTGAAGTTCAAGGAGGTTAAGACAGTTGTCCACTGCACTCCATAGTAAGTGTCTGAGCTGGGGTCCAGTTGGACCTGGATGCTTGCGGGAGGACCTGCAGGTGGCAGGGCAGCCTCTGTGTAGTATCAGCAGGTGCACCCCAGACTACGAGGCTGCTTCCCCATGGCATAATCTCTCGGGGTGGCTCTGTGTGAGCATACAGACCAGATGGGAAAGTGCCTCCAAGTAGAGCAAGACGGCAGCACAGGGCTTTGAAACAAATGGGTTATTTACTTTGACTCCCTGCTCCCCTGTAAGATTAAAAAAAATCCTTGTTTTACTTGGAGTTTAGTTAATATACAATATTACATTGATTTCAGGTGTACAACAGTGACTCGAAGATTATATATGTTACAAAATAGTTACCCTCTGTCACCATGCTAACTTATTACGGTATTATTGACTACATTCCCTATGCTGTACTTTTCATCCCCGTGACTTATTTATTTTATAGCTGGAAGTCTGTGGCTCTTAATCCCCTCCACCTCTGTTGCCAGCCCCCCACCCACTCCCCTCTGGCAACCACAAGTTGCTCTCTCTCTCTCCCCCACCATAAGACTGATTAAATTGACATGGTCTTCTGGTTATAACCAACGCCTTAGCTTTGATAATGCCTTAATTTTAAAATCCTAGAATTAATTTTTGGCTCTCTTTAGCATGAAAAGATTTCCCCCAAAGCCTTTAATTCTGCAGCCACCTATTTTTCCAATCAAAGGAAACACCGCGGGACTTTCATGGTCTTAATTAATGACTCTCTAATCAGAGTTCCACTCTGCCTGCTTTTATCTCCCCCTCCCCCCACTTTTTTTTTCTGGTTTCTCAATGAAGGGCTTATCTAGAACTTGTTTTGACTTCAAACAGACACTTCATGATAGTAAATGGCAATATGGTTTTATCAAGTGGAGCAACCTTTTCATTCTCTTTCTTCTGGGTCTTAGTATCAAAGCCACACTTAGAGAATGTGGTCTTCCTTCCTGTCTGGTTTTCCAGCAAAACATGCCTTCCCAGAAGCCGGGGGAAGGTGTTTTAGATTACAAGCCACAAAGACTTCCTGGTAAATCTTTCTCAGTGATGGCAGGCTGATATTCCAGAGGCTACCTGGAGGCTTTTCATTTGATGATTATGTCTGACAATCCTTGCTTAAGTAGTAAATGCAATAATTTTGGGTAGAGACGTGAGTGGGGCAGGTACAAGTCCTTGGAATGAATGGCAGGTTCCTTCTTTGATCTGGTCATCTACAGGACCCATCTGCCATTTTCATCTGTGGCTCTCTTTCTCTTTGTTACACACAGAGAAAGTACACACAGTAAATAGTCATGGTTACCCAGGACACAAAACTTGCATGAATGTCTGCCAGAAGCCATCGCTGGGAGGGCAGCTTGGCCCCCAGCTCTCCTCTTCCTGGGGGCGTGGGGGAAGTCAGCAAATGATTCACTAATGTGCTCAGATAGCCTGCTGATACCGACTAAGCTTTGCCTGAGTGGGAGTCTGTTAGGCCCAGGGATACAGAGATGAACGGGAAATGATCCTTGGTTTTGGTGTGGTGTGTTGTAGGGGAGATGACAGATGTGTTTAGAGGTAAGCATGGGGGCACCTGGGTGGCTCAGCGGTTGAGTGTCTGCCTTCAGCTCAGGTCGTGATCCCAGGGTCCTGGGATCGAGTCTCACATTGGGCTCCCTGCAGGGAGCCTGCTTCTCCCTCTGCCTGTGTCTCTGCCTCTCTCTGTATGTCTCTCATGAATAAACAAATAAAATCTAAAAAAAAAAAAAAAGAAAAGAAAAGAAAAAGAAGAAGTAAGCATGGCATAAGAAGATGGGTGTGGGCATAGAGGGTTGTGGAAAGATCTCTAGAAGCACCAAACAGGTTCAACCCTAGCTGGAGAGATTGGTGAAGCATTGGAGCCTGGCAGAGACTCATGGAGGAGGTGGGGAAACAGACTGAGGATCTTAGTCTGCTCAAGCTGCTGTAACAGAACACTGCAGACTGGGGGCTTATGGACAACAGACATTTATTTTCCATGATTCTGGAGGCCGGGAGGGTGCCAGCAGATTCAGGGTCTGGTGAGAACCTACTTCCTGGTTCATAGATGTCGGTCTCCTCATGTGGCAAAAGGGGGAGGAGAGCTTTCTGGGGTCTCTCTCTCTCTTTTTAAAGATTTTATCTCAGAGAGAGAGAAAGAGCACAAGCATGAGTGGGGGGAGCGTGGCAGAGGGAGAAACAGACTCCCGCTGAGCAGGGAGCCTGAAGTGGGGCTCAATCCCAGGACCCAGGAAGCGTGACCTGAGCCAAGGCAGCCACTTAACCCACTGAGCCACCCAGGGGCCCCTGGGGTCTCTCTTATTAGGGCACTAATTCCCATTCAGGGCACTCCACCTTCAGGACCCAATCACAGCCCAAAGGCCCCACCTTCTAACACCATTGCCTTGGGATTAGGGTTTTAACACGTGAATTTGGGGGGAGACAGAAACATTTAGTCTGTTGCAAAAGGCATTCCAGACAAAGGGGAGCAGTCATGGTGATGGGAAAGATCTCACCCCAAGGAGGGAATATCGCTGTGGGGCTGGAGCAGGGAGAAAGGGTGTGTGGAAGTGGGGGAGGATAGGCAGGGAATGGATCATTTGGAGACCCCATCAGATACGGGGCAGGGGGAGTGGTGTGTGCTTGGTAGAGGAGATCCAGGGGTGGGGTTGGCCCATAGGGCTGTAGAGGGGCAACGGGGTGCTGACATCCATCTTGGGCTCTGCAGGCTGAGCCTGAGTGGGGTTATATCCACCCAGAAAATAGCAGGCACCTTTCCCTAATTCACACAAATGTGGATAGGCAGTGACTCTAGAGAGTGGAGTGTAGCTTTTAACCTGCTGAGTTTGAGGGCTGCTGGCAGATGAGGACACAGATGTCCGAGGGGTGGTCCATGGCCACCAAGGGGACTGAGCATTCAGAGAAACAGGACCAAGTGGTGGCAGCACCACCCTGTCGATGGTCACTTGGGTCCAGGGCTTGCCCTCTGTCATGCTAGACTTTTGTACACACCTTTCTTTGACTTGTTCCCCCATCTTGAATCCCCACCCCCACTCTGCCTTCTGACTTCAGACCTCCTTCTAAGAAGAACTTGGCTCCCTACATCACCCTAGCCCTGAGTCTGGTCTTCAGATTCCCACAAACAAGTCCTCCTCATGGATTTCCTCTTGAACCCCGGGCTTCCAGGGCAGCCCTGGGGTGAGGATGGAACCCTCAACCCTAGAGTTGGGGTGGGTGTTTGAGGGGGATAGGCATCAGGGGATAGACCACAGAGAAATGTAAAGCCCTCACTCACCTGGACAACTGCCTTTGGGAGCAAGGATAGCTTCCTTCTGGCTCCTGAGAGGTTTGTGCATGTACACAGGTGTGGTACCCAGAGTGTGCACAGGTGTATGGAGCTAGGAGGCACCTTTCGCTCCATCCCAGCTCCTCTAACCCGAGCCCTTCTGCACCGCACATAATCCTGCCCTTCCCCCTTGCCATGTTCCTGCTCTTCATGCCCTCCCTTGCCTCTCACCTTTGTCCAAATCTCTTCTTGCTTTGAGGCCTCTCGTGAGTTCACTTGGATTTCCCTGTCACCAGAACCACCCCTCCCCCAACCCCCGCCTCCTCTGAGCTACTAACTTTGGATCACAGGGCATCAGGGACAGTGTTTCTCATTCACATCCTTCCTAAGGGTCCTGTAAGTCTGGCTGAGGGTGAAACTGATGTCTAACCTGGCAGGGCACCTCTAGGGCCTAGCACAGAGCCTCCCCTGTGCCCCTCGGTGTGTCATGCATTAGAATCTGCTCAGCGAGAGTGGCAGACACAGCTGGTAAAGCGAGAGAGAGGGACATGATCCAGATCCTGCAAAGATGTAGATGGACAGGCGCCAAAAGGTACAATCTCGCCCATAGGAGAAGATTTTCTAACCACCTCTGCAGGGCCAAGGGTCCCTTCACACCAAGCCACTAAGGCAGAGACATACGGTCTAGTCAGGAAAATCCAGGTGATGCTACAGTAATAAGCTACCCCTGGCATCTCAGTGACTGACCAAAGCTAGGCTGTCCAATGCCCGTTAGAGGATGGGTTGGGCGGGGGAAAGTTTTCAGCACTCTGGGGTCCAGGCTGACCCAGGCCTTACCCAGGGAACATTTGCTGTGGCAGGGACAGAGAGAAGACTTCGAGAAGCCACATCCCCCATCTCTCTTTGCCCACAAGTGACATGGTCTCTTCAGCTCATGCCCAGTGCCCAGAGCTAGTCACACGGCCCTGTCCACCTGCAAGGGGGACTGTGTGCCTGGAGAGGACAGCAGATCTGGATGTTGGTGAGCTCCTAGTGACATCTACCAGACTTGCTCAGGCCTGTTTGGGGCAAATTCCTCCACCCATTAGTTGCTTTTCCTGCCCCCAAGGGCCTGGAATCAGGCTCCACTTACTTACCTGACTCATGAATGAAGCTCTTCCTCATGTTCAGCTGACGCTGTCCATTTGTTGGCCCTCAACTCATCATCGAGGCTCAAAGAACAAGTCTGATTCCTTTCTTCTGCACGACTTGAGAGATCTGGATCATGTCCTGCTAGTCTTCTGTCATCCAAGGCCAACATCCCTCCTGTGGCCCCTCCTGCCTGCCCCGGCCACTCTTCCCAGCCACTCACGGTCGATGTGCCTTTCTATACTCTCATGGTGGTAGCTCCAAGTGCTGAGCCACAGCACCGGGCAGGGCATGGGGTGAGGAGCCCCGGGCAGAGCTCCCCATCAGCTTGGGCACTTGTGGGAGGGACATCGTTATGTGGCGTCATTGTGTCTCAACACCCTACCGTCTTCATCTCTGCACCAAGGTAAAGCCAACACTCTCCTGGGTGTTGCCTCTTCATCATTTTATAATTTCAGTCCCCTGCAGTGGACTGTGTATTGGTGTCCCCCACTCCACCCCAATTCACACGGTGAGATCCTAATCCCTAGTGCCATGGAATCAGGAGGTGGGGCCTTTAGGAGGGTGGAGCCCTCCTGAACAGGACTGGTGTCCTCATAAAAGAGGCCCCAGCGAGCTCCCTTGTTGTCCCTTCTGCTATGTGAGGACACAGTGAGAAGACGGCCATGCATGAACCAGGCAGCGTCCCTCAACTAACACCGAATCTATCAGCCCCTTGATCTTGGACTTCCAGCTCCTAGAACTGTAAGAAAGAAATTTCTGTTGTTTATAAGCCCCCTCGTCTGTGGTATTCCGTTACAGCAGCGGACGGAGCCCAGTAACTCATCCTATCCTCTTTCTTTATCACAGAGCCTCCTCGTTAAGCTCTTTGGGAAAGCACTGTCTTAGCTGCGGCTACATCTGGGAGCAAACTTATCACCGTATGAGTTGGGCTTTTGGCATTGGCAATTAGGCAGACTCCCTATTTTTGGGTGTTTTTTAGGT
Source organism: Canis lupus dingo (assembly GCF_003254725.2). Lineage (NCBI taxonomy): Eukaryota > Metazoa > Chordata > Mammalia > Carnivora > Canidae > Canis > Canis lupus. Next base: position 8,313,377 of record NC_064248.1, on the reverse strand, counting down.
TTTGTTTTTGACACTTTTTTGATGGGGGGTTCGTTTTCCTTTCAAAATTCTGTTTGAGATCATGGGCTCTTGTGATAGGCAACCAATCTGCTGTCTTCTGAACATCTATTCCTTTTTATTTTATTTTTTAAGATTTTATTTATTTATTCATGAGAGACACACAGAGAGAGGCAGAGACACAGGCAGAGGGAGAAGCAGGCTCCCTGTGGGAAGCCCACTGCGGGACTTGATTCCAGGACCCCAGGATCACACCCTGAGCCAAAGGCAGACGCTCAACCACTGAGCCACCAGGTGCCCCTGAACATCTATTTCAAGACCAATGTCTGGGGAAACAGGTAGGCTTATACCCGCAGTTCTGCTGAGCAAAGAAGTGACCCCTTTTCTAGGGCCTGGCTGGATGCCTGTGGAGGTGTGTAGGGATAGAAGAAAAATTGAAGGTTCACATCTTCCAGAATATCCATGTTTTGCTCGCATCCTGTCCTGGCCAAGGATAGAAAGTTTGGAGCAGAACAAAGAAGCCCTTCAATTGTGACTGTCCTACTACCTTGAATCAACCCAGCCCATTTGCTGTGCTGTCCTGGGATCCGGAACAGCTGGGATTAGGGGCTGTTGGAGAAATGAGAGGAAACCTGCTCTGTGCCTGCATTGCCTCCCTGAACTTCTGGGGGAAACTGCAGAATCCACGACCAATAGGGCATTTGAGGGGGAGGGGGAGATTTCTGTTTTAGATTAACAGAAGGATTTATCATGCCAGAAGGTCAATATTTACCTTGGCTTCGGCTTGATGAGTATTTACTTCTCTGTTCAGTGGTTCATTCTGCTGACTTCAGCAGAACAGAAGATCTGCTTTTTGTCTGAGGAAGAGGATGCTTACTGATATTTTTCTTATCAGAAAGTCCTCACAATAGAGTTGTGGAGGAGCCCACTATTTGAGTGTGTGTGCGTGTGTGTTGGGGGGGTTGTCTCCTTTTACCAAGAAATCTGATCCCTCTTTGTACAAACAAGTCATTTTTTAAGGCACTTTTCAACTTACAAAACGAGGAAGGGTATAGGGTCCTAGACAAATCCCTTCTCTCAACTTCTTGTCTGAAAAATGGTAATTCTGAGAACCCCTGCCTGTCCATGTAGAGTTGTGGCAAACAGTTGAGGCACTCAGTAAAGCCCTGCCAGTCCTCGTTTTTGTTGGGATTTTATTATATTGAGGTTGGGAGGGACAGGTTATGCGATCCCCCAAGGTCACCAAGGAAGAGAGGAGGAAAGACCCAGCACTGTAGATAGGGTTCCAGCTCTGAGTACCCCCATTTTTCTTAAAAAATATCTTATTTATTCATGAGAGACAGAGAGAGAGAGGCAGAGACATAGGCAGAGGGAGAAGCAGGTTCTTTGCGGAGAGTCAGATGCGGGACTCAACCCCAGGACCTGGGATCACACCCTGAGCCAAAGGCAGACGCTCAACCACTGAGCCACCCAGGTGCCCCTAGCTCTGAGCCCGTATGGCTCAATTTCTGGGGCTCTTGGGAATGGTGGTATCTGCCTCCCCAAAAGTGTTAATGTGTATTTGGGGGTGCCACAGGCATAGTTGTGTAATATTGAGACAAGTGTTGTGTGCCACGGTGACAAGACCAGCTAATCAATTCTAATGATTGAGGACCATTCAGTTACAAGGGTATTGCCTAGCCCTTTAGTTCAGGGTGCTCAAACTTTCCCACGGTTGCCACCCACCACAAGTATGTTCTATCTAAAAATATAACACAAATTGCACGTAATACACAATAATATCCCCATATTTGATTTACTTTTTATTTTAAAATTTTTTATCTTTCTTTTTTTTAGAGTCGGTTCCAGGCCCCATGTAGGACTTGAACCGACAACCTTGAGATCAAGTGTTGGATGATCTATCAATGGAGCTATCCAGGTGGCCTTCCCTTTTTTGTTTTAAAATAAATTTTTGTTTTAATTTGTTGAAGATGGAAGAAGACATACTCCGAGCCGCCTGAGAAAGCTCTGCACACTCTGGTCAGTTCCACCATTGGGGTTTGAGAAGGGTGGTGTTCTTCAATTTAATCCCTCACCAAAGCCAAGCAAATTATTTTTTTTTTAATTTTTTTAAAAATTTATTTATGATAGTCACACAGAGAGAGAGAGAGAGGCAGAGACACAGGCAGAGGGAGAAGCAGGCTCCATGCACCGGGAGCCCGACGTGGGATTCGATCCCGGGTCTCCAGGATCACGCCCTGGGCCAAAGGCAGGCGCCAAGCCGCTGCGCCACCCAGGGATCCCAAGCCAAGCAAATTATAATTAACAGTTATCGACCATTATAAAGTGTTACCTGCAGCATTCAGGCACTTTGTGTGAATCATTCATTAAATTCTTTTAGCAAACCCAAACAAACATACGTGCTGTTATCATTACTCTGATTTTACAGTGAGGACGCTCCGAGAGGTTAGGTAACTTGTCCAAGGTCACACAGCTGGGACTTGGAGTTGGATTCTACTCACTGGCTTCTCTGACGGGAGTTTAGTGTGATGCCGCTGAACTGTTCTCCATTCTTCTTGGCTTCCATGGCCCTGCTGGTGGGGAGGGGGTTGCAGCAGCTGAAAATCTTGCCTAGAGGAGTGACAGCTTAATCAGCTTGGGTATATCCATAGCTGCCTTGGAGAGGGGAGGAGTGGAGGATGAAGGGAAAAGTGAGTTTCTGAAGACCAGAACTGGAAAGATCTTCAGAGACAAGCCAGTCCGGTTTTCACTTTACAAATAAAGACACTGGGGAGGACCAGAGAGGGGAGTTTACTCCAGGTTATCAGCAAGTTTGAGGGCATGAGGATGGGGGGCAGGAGTAGACATGGGGCTTCTGGGGTCTGGGCTGTGTGGGAGATATCATATTTCTTTTCTTGATTTTATGCATCTTTGTATTTTTATCTCTTACCATCTAAATGGAACTTCCTCTTGTTTGCAGAACATTTGTCCAAACTGCTGGCTGACTTTTGCCATTTTAGAGCCTTCCTGGTGGGTGGGGGGGAAGCCTTCCTGAAGAATGGCACAAGCACCCCGAGGGTGACAACCATGTTACTTGCTTTTCTACTAGCCTTCACTGCACGCAGCACAGCGCGGGACACACAGAAGTTGCCTGGTACGCGGTCATGGGGCCAGAATGAACTTATTGTCCTAGCTGTGAAGGGGAGGACCAAACTCAGACAACTGCTTCAGTCCGGAAGTTGCTGGGATGAATGAATTCTTTTCCTACAGCTTATCATTCTAAAAGAATCCAGCAGTGTACGGAGTAGTGTTATTCTGTCCTCTCTGAGGTTGTTCTAGCTGGGGTACAGCCTGTGGCCCTGGAAAAAGTGACTTTAAGATAAAAAGGAAATTCTTTTTTGATTTACTTTTTATTTTTAAGATTTTATCTGTTTATTTGAGAGACAGAGATAGTGAGAGAGAGCACGAGCGGGGGCAGGCAGAGGGAGAAGCAGACTCCCTGTTGAGCAGAGAGCCTGATATGGGGCTCGATCATGGGTCCTAGGATCATGACCTGAGCCGAAGGCAGACGCTTCACCGCCTGAGCCACCCAAGGCGCCCCAAAAAGGAAATTCTTAAAATACTAATCTTGTTCTCTTTACTGTCATGCCTGCAGCATAAAGATTATTTACAGTAACATGGAAATTCTCTTGTCTCATGATGAAAGTAAAGGAGAGGAAGAAGAAAGAATGTTTACAAATTCCTGGGAGATGAGGAATGACCTCATCACTTACTGGGTGTTGGCCAACTGTCCAGGGAGCATGGATCAGTTTTGGGGGAGGCTGTGAAAATACCCCGATACCTCAAATTCTCCAAATCTTTTAGATATCAAGAGGTGGATGGAGAGCAAGATGAAAAGGAAGTCATTCTAGGTCCAAGTGATGCTTCCCATAATGTGTTGCCCACTCAGAGATGGACTCATGCATCCTGAGTCCTACTCAGACTGGGGACCTGGGAAGTGTGGGGGTGCCACTGAAAAGGCTTTGGCAAGATTTGCACAAACTGAGTGGAGAAAGAGGGGTAGTTTGGGGAGAGGGTGAAGCAGTGTCGGATATATTTTGGGCTATACACTCAAGAGGGTACCGGTGGGATATGTAAAAAAAGAGGGCAAAAGCCATGGGAGTGGGCCTTTCCGACTACGTTCCCAAGGCCATCTTCCTGTCTTCCTCTAAAACCAATCCCACAGTTCTCTTACCAAATGTATTGCAGCCCATTAAGCACTTCCACATTGGATGACTTTTCTCCAGATGTACAGACATTTTACAGACTAGGAACTCCCCACTGTTAACAGAGCCAGAGGTGGCCTCAGGGCCTCTGCCAGCCCCTAGGATCCTCTGGGAGAGAATTAGAAAGACCCCCAACCTGGGGAGTCCCGCACAGGCTGGATTTCAGGTCCCACCTGCGTCTCGCATGAGGTACACTGCTGTGGGGGTCCTGCAGTCCAGAAAAGACCAACTTGGGGCCAGGTTGGTGATGGGCTCAGCATGGGGTCTGGGACTCCGCTGAACCATCTCTAAAAGGCGGGATTGTATTAGATCTCCCCCCACTCCCCCCATCAGTTACTTTTCAGATCCGATGCCTCATGAACCCGGTGACTCCAGGGACAACTTCTCACGCCAAATCCAGCCCTTTCCTCCTTCTGGGCTCACCTTGGAGAGACAGCTATCCAGGTAGAGGGTGGAGGTGAACAGGAAGAGGATTCGAGGCAAGCCTGGGTGGTCAATAGTTTGGTCCAAAGGGCCTTGGGCCAGGATCGTGTTATTTTTCGGCCGACTTCTCGTGAGCCTCGGTTTCCACCTCTGATAAATGGGAACGGTGCCCCCTAATACAGAGGGCAGTGTTGTGGGGAGTAAAAAGCTTTGGGCAGGTGAAACTGCCCGGCGTGCAGTGGACGCCCCACGAGCGTCCGCGGACCCGAACGGGGCTTGGCTGGGAAGCTCCTACAGGGCGTGTGCGCGCGGCCGCAGGGGCCCGGGCAGGTTCCCGGGCGCGCGGCTCCCCGGACCCCCGCGCCAGCCGCCGGCGCCTCCTCGGCCGCGGACCGCCGAGGGTTAATGAAAAAGCCCCACGCCCCCTTTGACGGCGCAGAGCCCACCTCGCCGAATTTGAAACGGCGGCCCTGGAGAGGCGTGGGCGCCCCCAGAAACTTCCAAGTCGTCGCCGGGCTCCGCTCGCTCGCCGGCTCCCCCGCTCTGCTGCCGGCGGGGCCGCGGGTCCGGTCCGGCCGCGGCTGCGCTCCCGCCTGTCCTCGCGCCCGGGCTCCGGCTCCCCCGGGCGGCTGCGCAAGATGAAGCTGGCTCTCCTCCTGCCCTGGGCGTGCTGCTGCCTCTGCGGGTCGGCGCTGGCCACCGGCTTCCTGTACCCCTTCCCGGCCGCAGCCCTGCAGCAGCACGGCTACCCCGAGCCGGGCGCCGGCTCCCCCGGCAGCGGCTACGGGAGCCGCCGGTGAGTGGCGCGGGCCTGGGGGCTGGGGGCTGGGCGCTGGGCGCTGCGCGCTGGGCGCTGGGCGCTGGCGGTGCGGGCCGGTGGGGGCTGCGCGGCCCCGCGGATCCGGGTGGTCGGGCCCGGGCGGCGGGGCTCGGGCTGCGGCGGTCTCCGGCCGCTCCCACCCCGTCTCTTCCTTTCTTTGCGCTCCCAACCTTCGCCCCTCCGGCTCCCGGCGCCGGGAGGAGGTGGCGGGAACCTGCGGCGGGCGCGCGCGGTGGGGGCGACCGTGGCTCGGTCCCCGCGTGTTTCCCGGCTCACGTGGCTCCGCCGGGCTCACCTGCGCGGCCGCGGCTTTGTGTTGGGGAGCAGGTTCCCGGGTTGCCGAGGCCGAGCGTCCGGGTCTCCCGCCTCTCCTGCCGGCTGCGCGGGGACACCCGAGGGACGACTCTGTCCCGTCTGGGGGGCTGCGGACGCGGAGGAGCCTCGGCTGCGCCTCCCCCAGCCACCCGGGGACCCGGACCCCGGCTCGGCTCGGATGGATCCGCGGCGGGGCGGGAGGAGGCGCGGGGTCGCGGCGCCCGAGGTGCCGGGACGCACCGGCGCTTCCTCCTCTGCCGGCAGGTGGCGCCCTGGCCATCCCCGGGACGGTGGGGCCGGCGCCTCCCCACCGCGCGGTTGAACCCCCCTCCCCCGCAAAACGCGAAAACGATGCTTAAGCACGCGAGCAAAAGTTGCCAAACGCCCGGTTTGCGCAGCCCCCTCGAATCTAGCTTTTCCTCATTTAATAATTACAACTCACGCGGCTGTACGAGCTCCCTGCAGCACACAACGTGCATTCACCGGGACTCCCCACGCCTTTTGATCCTAAAACCACTCCAGGGGGATCGGTTACAGCATTATCTTTCCTTGAAGTGCGGACGTTGAGCCCCAGAGGGAGGTCCCCAAGTTTGTGGCAACTCAGGACTGACCTTCTTCTGCCTGCTTTCTCCAAAACCTATGCTTTCTGCCGCGCCCCTCTGCTGATTATTAGGGAGGAAGGCAAGAGACAGGTCCCAGTTCTTTCTCCTTCCTGGTATTTATTTACCAAACCCGAGTGAGCTACCAAGATGAATCCTGGCAATGTCTTAGGGCCCCGGGGAAACTGGGATGTTTTGTGCTGGGCGGGCTGTACACTTAATGGCTGGGTAAGGCGAGACTCAGAAAAGCAAAAAAAAAAAAAAAAGTGCTTCTGGAAAACTTTGCATACAATTTTACTTCCCTGATTTTGTTTGGAAATACTTACCCATGGCTTCTATTAGTAGTATTCTCCAAACACCCACAGTAGTGTGGCCTCTGCACACTTCCATATGAGAATAGTCTGAAAAAATAAACTTTTCAAGTTGTAGAATGATATGTATAACATGATCTCATTCATGAAAAAACACTCGGATTTATGGGTATTTCAATGCCCAGGAAAAAAAGCTCGTGGGCAAACATTTCTTGCAGTGATCTATATGGAGAGACCCGAGGCTGGAGGGCAGAGGGCGGTGAGGTGGGTGGACTTCCATTTTTTCCCTCCCTCTACTGGTGTCTTGTTAGCATCTCTTACAAGGAGCACATATTCATGTACTATATTTGTAATTAAAAGGTGTGGGAAGGAAAACTAAAAAAGGCTCCTGCAGGGTGGAACAGGCATCCTGAGAACAGCCAGAGGTGAAGTCGATGGGGAAACTGAGTGAATGGGGACTGGTGTTCTAGTGTTTGGTGGGCTGGAGCTTGGGGACCGCCACAGAAACTTGGAAGGGATTGTTTTAGCATAAATAAAAAGAGGTCCAAACAATTGTGGTCATCTTCCAGAACTCTTGCCAAGGATGGGAGCCGGGAGAAGGTAAATTAGGGAGGATCTGGATAAATCTGGGAAAATGGATTCCCAAATAGGATACTAGGAGATGTTAAGGAGGCTTGGGGCAGGTTCCAGATGCTTGAGATTGACGCTCCGGAGCATAACTGAACGTTGCTAGGCACAGTCCCAGCATGGGCATTGCAGGCTTGAGCTGGCCTGATGTCACCCGCTTCTGTGTCTCATGGACGGTCAGTCACAGGTGCCCTGCATCCTCGAAGTTCAAAAGCCCCAGAAGCAGAGGACTTGGAGACAGCGTTTGGCGCAGTGCCCTTCACAGCCCTGGCCTCTGCTTTGGCTCCGTATGTGTGTTTACAGTGGCTTGGTCTCCGTCGATGGGCCAAACGACAGAGCTGTTTCTTGACAAATCTTGAAAGACTTCTTGAAAGTCTTCCTTTATTTCACGGTATTGCTCCTGTTGGCATCTGATTTTTGGATGTGGTTTGTGTTCTCTTTCCTCTGCGTGCACCAGTGTGCACACATGTGTGTGTGAGTGCGCGTGTGTACTTGCTTATGTCCATGCCTCTGGGCAGGGCAACTGGGTCTGACATGTGCTTGTGGACATCTTGCCTAACCCAGGATGTTCTGATCTGATCACCTCTGTCCGAAGCCCAGGGTGGATCCGTCTATTTAAGTAATTTTGGTTAAAAAAAAAAAAAAAAAAAAAAAGGACCCCACTTCCTCAGAGGTCTGGTCTAGCAGCCCTGCATGTGAGCCACTAATGATTTTTGCCAGCCATAGAGCTGTTCAGATGCCAAATCAAACCTGAAGGGAAATGCAGCATTAATCTACCTGCAGGCCTGCACTGAAAACAGAGCCCCTAATCCCCTGCCCCAGTTTTTCCATTCTACCCTAGTAAGCCTAATACATTTGTGAAACTCTTTAAAGTATGCAAATTTCACCCACTTCCCTTTCTCCTTGCCTCCTTGTCTCCCTCCCTTCTCTGCCACAGATATTTACTGGGGTTGGGGGTTGGGGGGGCGGGGATCTTGTCTGTTGTCTCCTCCTCACCTCTGTTCTTTATCCAACCCTAAAGGGGCCAGAGAAGCAGCGAGTGATCAAGGCATAAGGAGTGAGACCAGACAAGGGTTCTAGCCTTATCCGTGTTACACGTCTGGAGGAAGAAGTTTTAATTTAGATAAAAGAGAAAGCTTTATTTATTTATTTAAAAGATTTTATTTATTATTCATGAGAGACTCTGAGAGAGAGAGAGGCAGAGACACAGGCAGAGGGAGAAGCAGGCTGCACGCAGGGAGCCGGATGTGGGACTCGATCCTGGATCCCGGGATCATGACCTGAGCGGAAGGCAGACACTCAACCACTGAGCCACCCAGGCATCCCAAAAGATAAAGCTTTAATATTAATTTTTGGAGTGGATGTGGTCTTCTGAGTAGGAGAAACCAGAAGATATGTGGGACCTGCCCAGATTTCAGCAGAGAAAGGAATGAGTATGTCCAGAGAGTGGTTTTGTGGGCAGGGGACATAGGACAAAGCTGGTTTTTGCTTCTCCCCTGAAGGAGAGTGCTCATTCCAGAAAGCACGTACCCTTATATAGTGCCGAGGCATGAGAACACATGGAGCTCACACACTATAGGGCTAAATGTCTACCTGCTATGACTCAGTCTAGCGGATGGTTAGGTGAGTGGGTTCTGTCCACCAGCCTTGGTGAGTGTACCTTCTCAGTGACCTGGAAAGCCGGGTCAACGAGGAATTCATAGATGCCTTAGATCTCTGTTCTGGAAAATGGTGGGGGGGGAGGGCTGGCTTTGGCCCACCCTCTATGGTGGATTCCTCCCACACTGTGAGGGGCTTTACGCACAGGCTTATGGACTCCTCAAGCTGCATGTCCAAGTTCATTCCAAGTTCACTCCAAGCTCCTTGACCTAGAAGGGGGCATGTTGGCTGCCGGGTCTGCCTGGAAGGATGGCCCGGATGGGCAAATTCTCTTGGCCCCACAGCCTCGTCATCTGGTGGGAGGGGCATGGCTAGAAGAGGCTAGAGCAGGACCCCCGGCCTGGGGCAGGGCCAGTCTAAGGGCCACTGCTCCTCCCACCTCGGCGTGGTGGGGGCTTTGGGCTCTGCCCATAATTCACGACATAGGCTTGCACATGTAACCTAACCTCCCTGAGTCTGTGTCCTGGTCTGCACGATGAGGATAACATGGAGACCAGGATGCTGGGCATGAGGCTTGCTGGGAGCCCCCATGTGCAAGACACCAAGAGCTGGAGGAGTGCACAGAAATGCTGGGTTTGCAAAAAACGGATCGACGTCATTCGATTGTTCTCACTGTGGTCAGGACAGATTCTGAGCTGCTTAACCACATGCGCAGGCCTGCTCCCACGGCCATCCTCTGGCCCTCTGGTCTTCTGTGCCATTGGCTGCCCCTCACCCTGCAGCCCCACTGACCAGCTCTTCCTGCAGATCATCTGGGTGTGCTAGCTGCTTTCTTTTCGGGTCACACCTTGGACAATGCTGATTCTACTGTGTGAGTAATAGTTCCTCCTACACCCTACCGGCTGGTGGCCTGTTCCATCCTTGTGGCTGTACCTGCGTGGTCTTGTCAACCTTACCACGCTCTCTCAAGGCTGCCCACTCCCTTTGCACCCCTCCCCCATTCTGCCATTATTCTGGGCACCTGGATGTCCAGGTGTGTTGATCACCACTACCCCATGTTACTCTAGTCGCCCTCTGCCCTGCCCCGCTCTTGCACCTTAGCCACTGTCCTTGGCCTTGTGCCTTGCCAGGCTTTCACTTCCCAGGAGGAACCTCCTCACACCTCAATATGTCAGTGCCATAAATTCTGGACTCAGGCTCTTCCATCCCACCCCTCGCTCACCTGGCTGACCCTTCCTTTGCTCACTCTGTCTTCTCTTAGCCTTCTGCTTGTCCCATCTTGGTGGCCTTCCTACCTTCAACTTCCTGTCCCCTTGACCTTGTCTCTCAGATGCCCAGAAAGGCCCCTGGGGGACCCTCCAGCCTTCTATGGAGGGTCAGGAGAGTTGTTGATCTGCTTTAGCAAAGCTGTTGCTCATTGGTAGTGGTGATGGGGTCTGGCATCGGGGCTTCCTGCCTCTCTGCCCGGGTACCTGGTGATGGGGCATTGTACATGCCAGCCCTATGATGCTGAGGCTGTGTAGCCTGGTCCATGACCAACTTAGCCCCTGTCTGGGGGGGGGGGGGCGTTTTAGTTCTATAAGGATCCGTCTTTCTCCTCTGCACCACTGCCCAGTGGACCTCTGTCAGCTGCAGTAGAGGCCACTCTCCTCTGATTCCCTATGGTGGCTCACCATCGCCTGCATCAGCTTGGCACACAGGTTTCAATTCTTAGGTCAACTCTTAATCACTGGTAGGAGCTGCCCAGGCCAGTGGGTTAAGAAGGATTCTGAGGTAGAGTCTGGGCTCTGTGAGGAGTACCAAGAGCATTGAGTGATGTCTCTGTGCCTGAGGGACAGGGAAATGGAGGCACGTGTGATATATTTGCATCCTTGGCCTTTATGATAAAATCCACTCTCTCCAGCATCTCATACAAAGGCTGCCTTTTTAAAGCCCAACTTTTGTCTTCTATGCCAGCTATACTGTGTTAGTTATTTCTGTTTCTTTGCATCTGCTGTTTAATTTGTTTGGAATGCTCTCCCATGAGCACCTAGAACACTCTGCTCACCTCTGTCTCAAGGTTTCTCATCCTCGGTACCCTTGACACCGAGGACTGGGTAACCCTTTGTCATGCAGCTGTCCTGGGCATTGCAGGGTGTCCAGCAACATCCCTGGTCTCTCCCGACTGAATACCAGGAGCACACCCTTGCCCCCAACTGAAACAACCATAAGTGTCTCCAGACACTGCCAAATGTCCCCTGGGGGCCAAATCACACCCATTTGGAACCACTGTTCTCTCTGGACTTGAAAAATCTTGATTTGGGAGACATTTAAAAATGCAGCATATAAAACTTTTTTTCTGGGACGCGTGGGTGGCTCAGTGGTTGAGCGTCTGCCTTTAGCTCAGGGTGTAATCCCAGATTCCCGGGATCAAGTCCCACATTGGGCTCCTTGCATGGAGCCTACTTCTCCTCCCTCTGCCTGTGTCTCTGCCTCTCTTTCTTTGTCTCTCATAAATAAATAAAAATCTTAAAAAAATATTTTTTTTCTGCAGATGTTGTAAACCTATACCCAAGTAGAGAGCAAAATAAACCCCCTTGTACTCTGAGTGGGCTTTGTTAACTATGCACTTTGCCACACTTATCCTACTCCCCTCTGTCCTCCAACACACACATTCTGTTTGTGTGTGTAGAGCATTTTGTTTTATTTATTTATTTCTTAAGTAGGCTTCATGCCCAACATGGGGCTCGAATTCACAACCCTGAGATGAAGAGTCTCATGTTCTACCAACTGAGCGAGCTGAGCACCCCCATATGGAGCATTTTAAACTATATCCCAGGGGTACTTGGGTGGCTTTTGGTTAAGCATCTGCCTTTGGCTCAGGTTGTGATCCTGGGGTCCTTTAACCGAGTCCCACATTGGGGTATGTCAAAGTCCTACCCCCAATATGATGACATTTGGAGGTAGACCTTGGGGCGGTAATTAGGTTTAGATGAGGTTGTGAGGTTGGGGTCCTCATAATGGCATTGCTGTCCTTGTAAGAAAGGGAAGAGAAACCCAGGCACGAGCTCTCTCTCTTTGTCTGCTACGTGAAGACACAGAGAGCAGGTGGCCATTGGCAAGCCAGAAAGAGGGTTCTCACCAGGCACTAAATCTGCTGGCACTCTGATCTTGGACTTGCCCATCTCCATATCTGTGAAAAATAAGTATCTTTTAAGCCACCAGTCTATGGTATTTTATAGGTGGTGGCCTGAGCTAATTTGGGAAGACATGACTTTTTTTTTCCTGGAAAGCTGGCTGTTTCACCAAAACACCACTGTCTACTGGTTTCCTCTTCTCTTCTCTTTGCAATTTCTTTGCCTGGTAGAGTTTTCCTTCTTCAAGGGTAGTGTTGATTATGGTGCCTGTTAACATGTTCCTCTGTCCTCAATATTTCCAAAATACTGGAAATTAAATAGAGGTTTAAGTGGGTTTTGGTTCCTTCTCCTCCTCCTCCCCCTTATGATTATTTTAGCAAAAGTCCCTTTTTGGTTGTGTAGTATTCTTTTTTTTTTTTGGTTGTGTAGTGTTCTGCCAACAATCATATCAAGAGTCACACTACATCTGGTAGTTTCTCTTTCTCTTGTGACATCAGCAGGTTTTGATGATCATTGTCTTCATTGCTCATTCATTAAGGGCTGCGAACTTGTCCTAATCGAATCCTGACATTTCTTTTTTGAATAATTAATTAATTAATTAATTAGGGAGAGAGAGAGCTGGGAGGAGCAGAGGGGGAGGGAGAGGGAGCATGGAGTCCAATGCAGGGCTCAATTCCCGGACCCAGAGATCATGACCTGAGCTGAAACCAAGAGTTAGGTGTTTAACCAACTGAGCTGCCCAGGTGTCCCCTGACATTTTTTTTTTTTTCATTTAATTATTGGAATACTTGTCTGATTTCTCCCTTACTTTTGTAGATAGTCATATTTTGAATTGGTTTATCTTTCCATTGTTCCTTTTTGCAAATGTAAGCATTTGTGTGTGCATGCGCATGCATATGTATAACTTCCTCTCCCTCATGCAAGGGTGGTGTACCAGTTGCATTGTTCTGCACTTGGCTTTTTGCTACTACTTTGGTGGGCTCTGGTGATTGCTCTACAGCATAGATATTTTCCATGTGGAGATATCTTCTGTGTTCATTTTTCACTCAGTTTAAAAAACTGTGGTAAAGGAACACATTACATAAAATTTACCATCTTAACCATCTTGAAGTGTACAGTTTAGTGGTATGAACTACAATTACAGTGTGTGAGCATCACCACCATCCCTCTTAGAATGCCCGATTTCTCCTGTGTTCCTTTTTATGGCTCCGTAGTTGTGCATGGTGTGAATGACATGGTTTATTCAGCCCTTCACTGATTGACATTGTGTTGTTTTAACCATTTGTGTCATGTATAATGCCCCCATGATATGTCATTGTGCACTATTCATTTTGTAGTTTTGCAAATTGATCTTTAGGGTCCATTGTTACGAGTGGGTTTCCTGGGTTAAACAGCAAATGTGTGCATAATTCTGATAGTGTAGAACTTCCTGGCATAGGAGTTATAGCATTTGGCATCCTTATCAACAATTTTTTCTTGGGGTACATTTAAAAAAATATATTATTTATTTATTTTAGAGAGAGGGGGGCACCTGGGTGGCTTAGTGGTTGAGTGTCTGCCTTTGGCTCAAGTCGTGATCCCGGGGTCCTGGGATTGAATCCCTCATCAGGCTCCCTGTAGGGATTCTGTTTCTCCCTCTGCCTATGTCTCTGCCTCTCTCTGTGTGTCTCTCTTGAATAAATAAATAAAATCTTTATTTTATATAGATATTATATATTTTTTATATATTATATATATTTATGTATGTAAAAAAAAAATATATATAGAGAGAGAGAGTGCATGAGCAGGAGAGGAGCAGAGAGAGAGGGAGAGGGAGACAATCTCTTGCAGACTCCCTGGTAAGTGCAGAGCCCGATGGTGGGCTTGATCCCAGGACCCTGAGATCATGATCTGAGCTGAAACCAAGAATTGGACACTTAACAGACTGAGCCACCCAGGCACCCCCTTGGGGTACATTTTGAATAGCCAGTTTAGTAATTCTGGGCAAAGTGGCCTTGTGGGAATGAGAGTAGACTTCCACAGCCTATACCACCTACAAGTTTGGCCCATCCCTCACTTTTGCAGAGTCTGTGGCAAGGGTACAGATGGAGCCCATACATCATATGTCCAAATATTGTCTAAATATTAAATAAAATCTGTTCCATCATTGACCTTGACAAACCTACCCTCCTAATGACTGGGTCGGGGAGTCAGGCTCACGTTTAGGACTCAGACTTCTAGAGTTTTAGGCTGGAATTCGGCAGCGCAGGGAGCGCTATTGTTGACTTCCCTTCTTGTTCCATCTGACACCTTGCCCCTCGTGGGGCCTCATGCACACGCTGTGGACACTGTAGTCTAGCCTGGTACCTCCCATCCTGCCCTAACAACTGCAACAAGTATAGTCCTACCTCATGCCTGAGTGTGTCCAGCTGTTGGGGAGGAAATTCCAGGCCCCAAGGTACCTGCACTTGGTCTACAAGGGTGGCTGTGGTCTTGAGGATCATGTGCCCTCTACCCCACAGCCTCCTTGCCTGTGGGGAAGGGTGTGGCCAGCGGGAGGCTGGATGCAAGCCCTGGAAAGCACAGAGCTGAGAGTGGGGCTCCTCTTGCTTAGATTTAAGACAGTTCTGGGATACTTAGGTGGTTCAATGGTTGAGTGTCTGCCTTTGGCACAGGGCGTGATCCTGGGAGTCCTGGGATAGAGTCCCGCAATGGGCTTCCCCTGGGGAGTCTGCTTCTCCCTCTGCTTATGTCTCTGCCTCGCTCTCTCTCTGTGTCTCTCATGAATAAATAAATAAAATATTTTTAAAAAGAAGGAAAAAGAAAAAGAAAAGACTGTTCTGTGTACACGTTTCCTCTGGGGAGAAGCGGAGTGAGTTTCCACATGTATACCCCCATCTTTGAGAGTTAGATGGCCCTTCCCCAAATGTCCCTGATCAAAAAGACTCCATCACAATGACCACATTAGGCTGTGTCTGAATGTTCCCTTCCAGTTTCCTCCCTGCTACACCTGCATTTTATCCCCCATGAGGCTTGGGGACCTCCATCACCCACCTGTGAGGGAGGTCTCAGAAGAAGGGGGGAAAGCTTTGTAACTTAGTACCTTTTCCAGAACATTTCCCCAGCTTCTGGAATGAGGGGCCCCACATTTTCCTCTTCCACTGTGCCCCACAAATTACATAGCCTGTTTTGCTCCAGTGCTTAAGGTGTGGTGTCCCCAGAGCTGCAGGCTGCTGTCTGGCTCATCAAGATGAACCTGGGAGATGAAAGAATCAAGGCCCATCTGGACCTATCCATGATTCAGGAAGTCTGGGGCCCAAGGTCTGTGTTTTAGTGGCCTCCCCAGGTGGTTTATCATGCAGCCAGGTTTAAGAAGCACTGCGTAGGGAACAGTCTTTTCAGATTCTTTCATCAAGACCCAGAAGAAGAAATACCTTTTATATGGTGACTGAGAATGCCTGCGCATGCACACTTGTGCATCTGAAACAAGTTTCACAGAGTAATACTTGCTGTTACCATATGTGATACTCTCTTTTTTATTGTATTCTATCGAGTTCATAAAAAAAGTGCTTGCCAAGACTCAGAAAATTGATTCCACAGCCCCTCTGGGTTAAGACCTGCCTGGGAGACCCTGTGCCCTGGGGGAATGTGGGGGGCTCCTTGCCCCCTCCACCCCCTACCCATCCCCCTTCGAGACTTGGCTCTCCTGCCTCTGCTCTGATTCTGAACTCTCTTTCTTATTGTTTCAGCCTAGCTGAGTCCTTGATGTGTCTCCTCTTAACCCAGAACACCACCCCCAGACTTTACTCCACTGTCTTATAGGGTAGCCACAAAGCCGCTTCCTTCAGGAAGCTTTCCAGGACTGAACTCCCTGCTCTGCAGGCAGCTCCCTGGGCCTCTTGGATCTGTGATTGTGGTTTTCGCCCTGAGAACTCACTTCCTATTTTCTTTCCCTGCAGATGGAATCATTTTTCCTGCCTGTTTGCTCCCTATTGTGGCCCTGAGCAGCCTACCTGGGACAAGGGTGCCTAAGCCAGCCCTGCCCGCACCCCCACCCCCTCTGGCCCCCACATGAGGGCCAGAGCAGGCTGCCCAAAGGCATGCACAAAAGGCCCTCTGCAAGCTCTGGGAGGGAATGATCACATCTGGGAGGCCTTGTCTCTGTGACTGGATCACAGGATTCCTGGCGCCTTACCTCCAAGGAGCTACTATTGAGCACCTATTGTATGAATGGTGATCAGTGGGGCCTTAGAGACTGGTTAGAGCTGACTGACCCCTGAGCGAGCGTGATGTGTGCTGAGTGGGGTAGGCAGGCAAGGGATGTTGGCAGTTTTCTAAGGGAGTTTGGGTGTCTTGTGCCTCAGTTTTATCCTCTGTAAAATGAGGATTACAGTGTATACTTCGTAAGGTTGTTCCAAAGTTTAAATGAGTCCATACAGTGCTTAGATAAACGTGTTAGGAAACACTCTGTTTTGTCTGGTGACTAGGTACTGTGCTCACGTACCTTGCAGAGGTTGTGAGGATGGGGTGTTTCACAAACACACGAGGTCATGGCACCCTTTTCTGGGGAGCACTATGTCAGGCTGGTGTCCCGGACTCCATACTGTGGGAAGCATTGGCCTGGTGGATGGATTGGGGCTGCATGCTGAACACTTCCCAGGGAGTCACTTGTGACGTGGGTCTTGTAGGATAAACGGGAGTGTTCTCGGCAGTGACGGGAGGGTGTTCTGGGTGGACAGAACGGCGTGTCAGGGCTGGGAGGCATGACAGTGGTTATGTAGGTGTTAGTGTGGGTGAGTTCAGAATGGCTGGATCCAGGGCATCAGGCAGGCGCTGAGCAGGCTGGGCCCTTTCAGCCTGAGTGCAAAGCCTCTTTCTGCCACCCTGAGGAGTTTGGGGTTTATGTCTAGACATGGTCACAGTGGGTCTCATGCTAGCTTTGCTGGTGGGAGGAGAGCCAGCTAACAGACAGTGTCAGCAACTCCGGGCCACTTGGTGGACCGCTGATGGGCAGGGGAAGGTTGATGACCAGGGCTTCTGACCCTGCCCAGGGTTTGGGGGGTGCTGGGAGCCGGCGGCTTTGCTCCTTGGAACTTTGCAAAGACCACAGCATTTTCTCAGCTTTGAGAAGTCAGCAATGCATGGCGTTCAATGCACCTTGCATTTTTATAAAATACTTGTATTTTTCCTCCATGGGGCTTTTGTGGCATGCAGCCATGGGCCTGCACACGTCGGGATTCCGTGGCTGCTTGTTGAGTGAATGAATGAACAAAGACCTTGACCTCTCTCCTCTGGGAAATGGAGGCTGCAGCCTCTGCCCTCATGCAGTTCTATCCTTCTGAGGGGTCCAGGAGGGAGGTCCTTGTCTGCCCCTTGTCCTCACCAGGTCAGCTCTGGAAGCCGCCTATAAAGAAGCCATGGAGGCAACCTGCTTGATGCAGTCCTGCTTCCTCCTCTGAAATAGAAATGGGTGCACAAGTGGGCCTTGGCCTGAAAAACCACACGGAATGACCTCGATGTAAATATCTGGTGAGACTTTTTCCCAAGGCCCCAGGGTTTTCTGAATCTCCTCTCCTCCCCACCCCCGCCCCCAGCTTGTCTGTTATTTTAAAATCCATTCCCAGAGAAACAATTCCTATGGCAATAAGAACACTACTCCAGGCTTCTCTTGGCTTGAACGGGTCCGACACTTCATTGCCGCTTCGAGAGTGTATGAGCTGGACCCTGACCAACTCTGCCTGGGGCAGGGAATAGAGTAACAATAACTAACTGTTAGAGGATTTTCGGGAATCCTGCAGCCGATCCTAAGGAAGTAGACACACGGCACGCTGTTCTCCTCCCCGAGGAGTCAAAGGTCCCCGGCCTTTCCTGCCTGGTCTTCCTTTCCTTACCTCCCAGAAACCAGGGTGTAGATGGTTCTTTGGTGGCCCATTACAAGACCACCTTGAGAGGAGCTGGACTCCATCCAGGTTAATTCTGTAACTCTCCGGGGGTGGGGGGGGGGGCGGGTGGAGAGGTGGGGCTCCCACCTCCTTTAAAAAATTTTTTTAAAAAAGATTTTATTTATTTATTTATTCATGAGAGAGAGGCAGAGACACAGGCAGAGGGAGAAGCAGGCTCCATGCAGGGAGCCCGATGTGGGACTCGATCCTGGGAGACCAGGATCACGCCCTGGGCGGAAGGCAGGCCGCGAGACCGCTGAGGCACCCAGGGATTCCCTGCTCCCGAGCCTCTCCTCCACTTCCCCTGCAGCTGGCTCCAGAGTGTTCTGCATAAAGGTCAGAGGTGGCTACAGACTGCTGACCTTCGCTGGCCTGCTGACCTTTGCCAGCTCCCCAAGGCCCGTAGTGAGGTTTCTGGAGCTTGTCCTGCCAGCGGTTAATGGCAGTTAGGAGAACCAGTTTGGGAAGTGAGTTTCCCTGATAAGGAAGGAGGGTGTGAATCCGGGGTCTGGGTGGCCCTGGCTGAGTCATCTGACCTTTCCTCATCTGCAAAATGGGGATGATGATTGTATTTTCTTCATCCGATTGTTTTTCATCTGATCGTTCTTCATCCGATTGATCGTTTAGGTCCTTTAAGCTTCATCTGATCAGCTTCCAGGAGCTGATGTTCACAAGGTGCTTAGAACAAAACCTAGGAAGCACTTTCCATGGCTCGTTTCAATGATGAAGGCTTTCCCAGAATGAACCGGGTGCCGGGGGGCCTTGCAAAGCCTGGGAAACGTGGTTTCACAGACATTGAGGCCACTCACCTCTTTTTCTGAGGAGCGTTTGGTTTGGATGGTGTTCCAGAAGATACGCTCTGGAAAACGCTGGCCTAGTGGGTCAGAGTTACTGTGTCAGTGGTTTATAGCACCCTTCGCCCTTCAGGAGCTGGTCTTGAGAAATCTCACCGGGGGCATTTCTCCCAGACTCCCCCTGCAGTGGCCCACCCTGGTGCTGCCGGGGACCAGGGAAATACGGGAGTAAGGGTCCTATTGTCTCTTGAATCCCTGAGGACCCTGCTGGGGTTTTCAAGGCCACACTCCAGGCTGAACCTCAGCTGGGGTCGGAGAGGGGGGTCTGAGATGCCCATGGTGAAATCAGAGGGCCCAGGAGTTTTTTTCTGTAAGAATTTATTTATTTATTCATGAGAGATGTACACACACACAGAGAGGCAGAGACATAGGCAGAGGGAGAAGCAGGCTCCATGCAGGGAGCCCGATGCCGAACTCGATCCCCGGACTCCAGGATCACGCCCTTGGCTGAAGGCAGGTGCTAAACCGCTGAGCCACCCAGGGATCCCCAAGGCCCCAGGAGTTCTGATGAACTTCCCATCCCAGAGAGTGAGACCCTGTGAATGTGGATTTGGGGACAGGCTTTTTCTTTTCTTTTCTTTTCTTTTCTTTTTTCTTTTCTTTTCTTTTCTTTTCTTTTCTTTTCTTTTCTTTTCTTTCTTTTCTTTTTTTTTCTTTTCTCTTTTCTTTTCTTTTTTCTTTTCTCTTTTCTTTTCTTTTCTTTTTTTAAGATTCTATTTTATTTATTTATTCATGAGAGACACACAGAGAGAGGCAGAGACACAGGCAGAGGGAGAAGCAGGCTCCATGTGGGGAGCCCGATGTGGGACTTGAACTCAGGACCTCAGGATCACGCCCCGAGCAGACGCGCAACTACTGAGCCACCCAGGTGGGGAGACAGGGCTTCTTTGAGCCTATTGTGCCTGATTGGAGGACTCACAGCCCAGCCGGCCCTTCCTCTCATTGACTCTATGCCTCCGGGGTAACATGAACCTAATAGGATTGGGTGGGATTGAATGAGGAAGTGGGTTTGTTAGATGCAGACTGGTTATTACTCCCGCACGTTCCTGCCCATTGACAAGGGCTCCACCTGACAACATCCACCTCTCTGAGCAACACTACGGGAGGGGGGTGGAGGGGGAGGTCCAACGCTTGCAGGAGGATGGGGGTTTACTCCGCGTGTGTGTGTGTTGCTCGCACCCATGATTGGCTGCAGCTGCCAGCCCAAGCATTTTGTCTCTGAAAGTATCTGGTCCTCCTACCCCCTTCCTCATTTTGGAAGGGCAGGGAGTGTGCAGCATTTGCTGAGAAGTCCCCCAGTCCCTGCCTCTCGGGAGGCCCTGCAGAGGGTCTTTCCTGCTTGGAGCCCCTGCACAAGGCTTAAGCTTCTGGCTTCCCTAGGGAGCAGGCTCTGGAGCCGGGCCACCCGGGCTGTCCTGTCCGCTGACCCCGCTGGCCCTGTGGGGCCCCGGAGGCGCCAGGGCCTGCGAGCACCGTCTCAATGGGGAAGCCTCTGCTCAGAAAGTGGCAGTTTCCTTCTGATTTGGCTCCAGCTGTCTTCGCCCTGGCCAGTTGCCTCTGGCATCTGACATTTTTGTCATTCCTGCTGCCCTGGAAGGGCTTATTTGGGGGAATCAGCACTTTCCTCTTCCTGAGCCTCTGTGATTGACTTGGCCACACGGCTGACTCTCTGGATTTGAGAGGGCTCAGCCTGTCCGGGCACCCACCGTTTCTGCAGCGATGGCATCCCGAGGCTGCACAGGGTTTGCTAGGCTCTTTTCTCTCTTGTGTCGCATGGCTGATGATGACAGCTCAGACTCTGGCTCTCTGTATGCAAGAGCCCTGAACATGTATGTGCACCTTCCTGGAAAGGTAGCTGAGCTTGCTGGGGAGACCCCCTAATCTGCTCTTTGCCTCTCTGGGTCCTCTGCTCACCCAGCTCCCTGTAACCTCAGTCTGCTTCCTGCTTTCGGCGTTCTGCTTCTCTTGGCCTAGCTAACTAACTCCTGAGCTCAGCCTAAGTATCACATCCTCAGGGTAACTTTGCTATCCCCCAAAGTGAGGCCAGGCCTTTTAGTTAAAGGCCCTTAGAGCTTGCTCTCAGACCTAGGAGCTCATTATAACTCTAAGTCAATCCTATAATTAATCGCTTGATAATTACTTAAGAGATGGTGTGCCTGGGTGGTGCAGTGGTTGAACGTGTGCCTTCAGCTCAGGGTGTGATCCTGGGGTCCTGGGATCAAATCCCACATCGGGCTCCCCACATGGAGCCTGCTTCTCCCTCTGCCTGTGTCTCTGCCTCTCTCTGTGTGCCTCTCATGTATAAATAAATAAAATCTTTTTTTTTAAAAAGCTAAGATAATTACTTAAGAGTTGTCTCTATTGAAACTGAGTTTTCTGAGAGCAGGGGTCCTATCTGTCATGTTTGGTGCCATATCCAGGTTCTGGGAGAGTCCCTGGGTTACACAGAGTATCCAGCAAAGGACTAACTGCTTTGGAAACTGTATTAGCTCTCTACTGCTGCTGTAACAAATGACTACAGACTTCGTGGCTTAAAGCAACACAGGTTTATTACCTTATTGTTCTTGAGGTCAGAAGTCCAAAATGGGTCTCACTGGGCTGAAAGGGATTTGTAGAACTGGTCCTTCTGGAGGCTAGAAGGAAGAATCCATTTCCTCGCTTTTTCCAGCATCTGAGGGTTGCCTGCATTCCTTGACAGATAGCTTCTTTGTCCATCTTCAAAGGGCACTCTCCAGCCTCTCTTTGTAGCATCTCTCTCTTTGACTCTGATCTTCTTGCACTCCATCTCATAAGGACTCTGGTGACTGAGGTTGGGCCCACACGGATCGTCCAGGATCATATCTCCACCTCAAGACCCTTAATTTAATCACACCCACAAAGTCCCTTTAACCATGTAAAATAACAGATTTACAGGTTCCAGGGATTAGGATGAGGACATCTTTGTGTGTGTGTGTCATTATTATTATTTTATTTTTTAAAATATTATTTATTTATTCATGAGAGAGAGAGAGAGAGGCAGAGACATAGGAAGGGGGAGAAGCAGGCTCCATGTGGGGAGCCCGACTTGGGACTCGATTCTGGGACTCCAGGATCATTCCCCTGGCCGAAGGGAGGTGCTTAACCGCGGAGCCATGCAGGGAGTTTGATGCGGGACTTGATCCCAGGACTTTGGGATCACACCCTGAGCTGAAGGCAGATGCTCAACTGCTGAGCCACCCAGGCATCCCAAGTGTGGGTCAGTATTTAGCCCATTATACAAACAGAAATGGAAAAGGAAAAGCAGATCAGACATTTGAGTCCTTGGAGAGTTGGGTTAATCCTGCATTTCAAACAGTGTTAATACTGAAAGTGGCTTGGAGCCTCAAAAGCCTGGTAAGACCCAGCCTTACATGAAGAGCCATACATAGTAAGAGCATGGCCTTCCCACCCAAGTTTTTATGTAGCTGTGAGGCAGGGACTTAATTTTAGTTTTCCCCCCAAACCTCCCCTCATGCTTCTATTGTATAATCCACCTTTTCTTAATAGTTTGAAATACCAATTTTATCATATACTAAATTTCCCTGAATACACAGCACAGCCCTTTTTCTGAACTCTTAATCTGATCTGGTGCCAAAACCACACTATTTTAACTACTGTATCCTTATTGTATGTCTTGTTAGCTGATAGAGCAGTTCCTCCTTCCTTGTTCATCTTTATCAAAATAGTCTTAGCTGTTCTTGTACATTTTTTCTTTGGGGTGAATTTTATAGCTATCCTTTCTGGTACTGTAAAACATGCTGTTGGGATTTTAATCTAGGCTGTGTTGACTTAATGGATTCATAGAATTCGATGTTTATAAGTACTGTGTGTTTTTTCAGGAATGAGGTATATCGCTCCATTTATCTAGATCTTGTTATATTTCTTCTCAGGCGTTTTATAGTTTTTACTGCTATCGTGAATGAGTTCTTTTTGTTCCCTGACATTTGTAAATGTTTATGTCTGGCAAATAGGAAAGCTGTTGATTCGGGGCATGTTGGTTTTATATCCAATTACCTTCATGCATTAAAAACATATATTTTAATGGCTTTTCAGGTGGTTCTCTGAGGTTTTGACGTAGAGTCCTAGAGTCTCAGTGTGTGTGTTTCCTTCCACACAAATGTCGCAGGTAGATGATGTTCCCCTCAAAACCCAAGTGGCCCAGAGCATTCCGAAGGAAGAGAGGGCAGCGTTTCAGACTGGTGTGGCACTCTTAGAGAGTCACACCCACTAATTCAAGTGTTAGCTGTCCAGTTGCCTCATATGGCTGGGGGCTGGCTGTGTAGACAGATTCTGATCCTTCTGCACCTGTCAATGTTCTTGTAGAGGAATCACAGAGACAGATAGGATTGAGTTATACCTGTGTCCCAGAGAATACAGAGGGTCAAAATTGCGAGTGTCTGGGATCTTGAGACACCCAGCAGGGAAACTTTGGGAGATTCTGGTATTGTCTGCCTTGGTTATCACCATGTCCCTGGCATCTGCCAATGTAGAGCCAGAAATAGGTGATCCAGCCAGGTGGGTTCCTACTGGGTGGACATCTGCCAGGTGTGATTAGGTGGGTAGGCTCAGCCAAGGTGGACTATGGTGGGTGGGCCCCAATCTCAGAACTTTGAAGTCAGCAGATTGGCATCAGAAACCTGGCTCCCCACTCTGGCCACAATCAAGTTTGCTGTTAACTTGCATCAGTCTACATATCCGCGAATCTTTATGTGGCCGGTTCCTGTGGAGTCATTAAATGAGCCATTAGAATCAGGGCTGTGTCGCACTTGCAATCCAGCATGGAGTGGTCCCTAGGGTTGGTCATGCTGCATTCTGGATTGTGTGTCAAACGTGAGCAGCTCTCCTCTGCTCCTGTCTCAACTTGCTTTATTGTGTCACATATTTGTTCTGCAGCTGGGCTCAGGGTCAAGAGTCCCCTCCTAGATGGCTTTGTTTGCCGGGGCAAGTCACCCAGGAGTGAGCATGGACCGTGAGGTAAAACAATCTCTTCTTGATTCAGCAGCAACAGGACCAATTGGGACATCACTGTGTTTACTTCTTAGGCTAAGAAGTCCAACTCACTCAGAAGCTCATGATCTCAGGGCTGTATTCTAACCTGGGACAAACCAAGGAGTGAACAGGGAGCCCGGTGAATCCTGATCGGGTATGAGGGTCCAGGCAGTTGCACAAACAAGGGGTTGGGCAGAAAACCCGATTTTCAGCCTGGCCATTGACGAGGAGGCAGTAGTGCTGGAAATTGTCTGCCTGCTGGCCTGGGGCAGCTGCACGTGGGGACAGCTGTCTCAGCTTTGGACATAGGATCTGCCCTGAGATTAATAACAGAGCCTGGCCGTGCCCAGGGGGAGTGGAGAGGGGCTTGGGTTACAGTGCACCAGGAAATTCACCTGCCCTGCTGACAGTGGGTGGGTAGCCTGCAGGACGGATGGGCTCTGGGGGCTGGGGGTGTCTGGGCAAGACAGCTTACCACTGGCCAAGCCAAATCCACCCCCATGAGATGCAAGCTGATTCTCCCAAG
Organism: Canis lupus dingo; assembly: GCF_003254725.2. Lineage (NCBI taxonomy): Eukaryota > Metazoa > Chordata > Mammalia > Carnivora > Canidae > Canis > Canis lupus. The sequence continues at coordinate 8,289,018 of NC_064248.1, read as the reverse complement.
AGCCGCTTTCTTTCCGCTGGACCCGAAACCAGCAGGAGCTGATCTCCAAGAATTATGTGAAGAGCCGGGAATGGAAACCAAATGTTGGTGTCAGGTAGAGAAAGCTGATGGAAGCCCTCGGCCCAGCAGGCCTGGGAGCGGTGGGGGCCTGGACTCCGGTGGCCAGCACAGATGTTTAGGTGAAAGGAGCCTGATACATTTGCTTTTAAACAAAAGTTTATATTTTCCTGATTATATTTATTGCAGATCATTTGGAAAATATGGAAACCGTGGAAAGGAAGAAATCATTTGTAATTCTGTTTTTTTTAAGTTTTAAGTTTTTTTATTCCTTTTATTGTGGTGAAACACACATAACATAAAATTTACCATCTTAACCACTTTTAAGTGTACAGTTCGGTGGCATTAAACACATCCACATGGTTGTACAACAATCACCACCACCCATCTGCAAAACAGAGACTCTAGGCCTAGTAGACAGTAACTCCCCAAACCCCTTACCCCCAGCCCTGGATGACCACTATTCTGTCTGTGTGAATTTGACTCCTCTAGGGACTTCATATAAGTGGAATCATACAGAATTTGCCTTTTTGTGGCTGGATTATTTCATTTAGCATCATGTTCTCCATGTTGTCCCAGGCATCAGCTGAATAATATTCCATTGTATGTATGGACCACATTTCGTTCATCCTTCCATCTGTTGATGGGTTATTTATGTTTCCTCAACCTTCTGGCTATTGTAAATAATGCTGCTAAGAACATGGCTGTACAAATATCTCTTTGAGTCCCTGCTTTTGATTCTTTTGCGTAGATACCCAGCTGTGCAATTGCTGGGTTGTATAGTAACCTATTTTAATTTTTTGAGGAACTGCCATACTGTTTTCCACAGCGGCTGCTCTGTTTTACATTTCCACCAACAGTGTAAAAGAGTTCCGATTTCTCCACATCCTTGCCAACACTTGTTATTTTCTGATTTTTTTTTTTTTTTTGAGAGAGACGGTGTTTGCATGCGGGGTGGTGGAGGGACAGAGGGAGAGAAAGAGAGAGAGAGAGAGAGAGAAAGAGAGAGAGAATCTTAAGCAGGCATCAGTCTGCAGAGAGGTAAGAACAGCCTGACCAGCGGTGAAATGGCAAATAGTAACGCTCCCTGAGAATGTCTTAATGATCACTGTTTACCACCACCTTCTCTCATGGTCTGTGGAGGCTGAGCCATCATTTAGCACATGGGAGGAGATCTTGCCTAGGGCTTTGTTTCTGAGATGGGGGGGTGTAGTGTGATGACCAAGAGTCTGACCCACAGTTTAAGTCCTGCCTTTACCACCTGCCCACTGCATGACTGGCAAAAAGCTGTTTCTTCTCCATTTCCTCATCTGTAAAGTAGAGGTAGGCATTATCTCTACCTCGAAATTGGAGGTGACAAGTAAACAACAGACGTCTTTCAAGCACCTGACTTTATGTCTATTGGGTCATATATTTTAATTTTTTAAAATATATTTTAATTTTTAATTTCAATTTTGAATACTTATGAAAGTTGCCCATGTATGATTTATTTTTTAAAGATTTTATTTATTCATGAGAGACAAAAAAACAAACAAACAGAGAGAGAGACAGAGACATAGGCAGAGGGAGAGCAGGTTCCCTGCAGGGACTCTATGTGGGACTCGATCCTAGGACCCCGGGATCATGCCCTGAGCCAAAGGCAGACACTCAACCACTGAGCCACCCAGTTGGCCTTATTTTTATTTTTTTAAAAAAGATTTTTCATTTATCATTTGAGAGAGAGCATGAGTGAGAGCATGAGCAGGGGAGAGGGTCAGCAGACTCCCTCCTGAGCAGGGAACCCAATGTGGGACTTGATCCTAAGACCCCAGCGATCATGACCCGAGCCTTAACCGGCTGAGCCACCCAGGCATCCCTTGCTATGAGGCTATTAACTCATCTGTAAACTCTCCCCTAGTTGAGCAGATTTCCTTCTGGTAATTCGTTAGGTATTCCGATACTTTCATCTCTTTGGAGTGGTTACTGCCCAGACCTCTGACCTGCTGAGATCTGGGCAGGTAGAAACTGAAACCTACAATCTTGGGTTTACTCTTCATCAACATCTGAGTGATTTCTTTTGCCCCAAGCTTTCTTTGCCACAGGGTCTCCTGTGTTGGACCCCCTCTTTCCTGCATTTTATATCCACAATTTTTGGTTTACTCCCTCACCATAACGGAATGCATCCTTTAGTAGCTTTCTGAGAAAAGGCAGAGGATGCAGGAGGCTTGGTGTCAGGAATTCTGCCCAGGGCCAAGGCTGAGACATCTATGTACCTTTCCTGTCTACCTCTACCGTGGGGCTAATTTACACTAGGGTCTCCCACCTGAATTCCCACCCTCCTCAGGCTATACTGCCAGGGATCAATAAGCTTGGCAACGTGAGCTTATTGCTATGAATTCATACTTTCTATTAGGGTCTGGCTTCTTAGAAATTCCTTTCCTTTCTCTCCAGCGTAACCATGACTTCAATAATATGGACTTTCGACTTGATATTTTAACCAACATCATGAATTGAGCTGAACTGGGAAGGGTTTTGCGAGCAAGACAAGACAAGGATCTCGTGTGGGGGAGGGGGGGAGGGATAACCTGGGGAAGATGAAAACCAGAGCCTTTCTCCAAAGGCCCCAGGATAGGGGAAGCTGCTGTTTTGTGTAGGGAATTCAGTCTCAAATGATCTAGGTGGGCCTCCCACATGCTAGGAATTGTGGGGTTAACTGAGATAGATGCCACATGGTCCAGGGGCTCATATAGGTTGGACACCCACTGGAAGCAAAGACCCAAAGTGTCTGGGATGACAAACTTCAGCCCAGTCACAGATGCAAACAGCTGGGGATGAAAGCCAGGGACAAATAAGTGATGCATGAGTGAGTGCCTGACCCACTCAGGAAACTGAGGCACCCGCCTCGTCCCTCCTCCAGAGCAGGTCTCTAATTTCTCAGACAGGGTCCCAGAGTGAGGTCCTTGTCTTTGCTTTGTTCCTGCCAGACCCGCTTTCCAGAAGCCACTTTAAAGAAGCCACAGAGGCCACCAGCGTTAGGGGTCTTGCTTCTCCCTTTGAAGTGAGAGTGGGTGGAGAAGGGGGAGAGCTTTCCAGAACATTCCTTGAGACAGCCTCAATGTAAATATCTTGTGCTGTCTCCGGGATTGGGAACCCCTTCTGTGAAGTTGGGAAGCTGAGGGTCGGTCCACTCCAGGGGCTGTGCTGCCAGCTGGGCTGTGTGGAGGGGGCCTCTCACAGCCCCTGGAGCTCTGTGCCCCTCTCTTCCCCATGTGGCCTCAGGCCTCCTTCAGGAGCGTGTTCTGTCTCTCAGGTCTCCTCTGTGGCTGGTGCCCACGCCCTGGCCGGCCCCTCTGGCCTGCCCTGCTAACCAGAGCCTTCTGTGCGGAGGTCAGCGGGGCCTGGCTCTGGTCACGGGAGTGGGGGACGGGACGGCGGAAGGAAAGGGGGCTTGGGGAGGGGCCTACCCCACAGAGCTGGAGCAGATGGTGAAGAAAAACATGGGCTTGTTTGCCTCTCTGGGGGTTCGAGCTCAAGACAGGAGTTTCTCTGGTTTGAGAAGTTTGCTCACACACAAGAGCCATGTGAGAATGTGTATGTTGGGGGAGGGGATGGGAGTCACCCGTTTGTGCTGCGAGGGCCCAGGCCTGGTGGGGATTCTGGTTGGTGTTTATCTTCCTGAGGGACTGACTTTGTCTGGGCTGTGCATTCATCCTGGGCAGGGGCTGTGACCTCCACCCCCTGAGCCCTGCACCCCTGCGCCCCTGCACCTCAGCTAGGAGTATTTTGGATGTGTGTCGGTTCAGGTCCTGTTGAGTGAGAGCTGGACTCAGGAGATTTTCTTTCTTTCTTTCTTTCTTTCTTTCTTTCTTTCTTTCTTTCTTTCTTTCTTTCTTTCTTTCTTTCTTTCTTTCTTTTTCTCTTTCTTTCTTTCTTTCTCTCTCTCTCTCTCCCTTCCTTCCTTCCTTCCTTCCTTCCCTCCCTCCCTCCCTCCCTCCCTCCCTCCCTTCTTTCTTTCTTTCTTTCTTTCTTTCTTTCTTTCTTTCTTTCTTTCTTTCTTTCTTTCTTGATTTTATTTATTCACGAGAGACACACAGAGAGAGGCAGAGACATAGGCAGAGGGAGTAGCAGGCTCCCTGTGGGGAGCCTGATACAGAACTCAATCCTGGGACCCTGGGATCACAACCTGAGCTGAAGGCAGATGCCCAACTACTGAGCCACCCATGGACACTGGTGCCCTGTGGACTTAGAAAGTTTCAAGAGGAAAGGAGACTCTTTATCTTCCTGGATGCTCTGCACCTAGGTCTTCCCTATGACTCTCTGGGGGATGGAGCGGATCTCTGCGTTTGGACCCAATTTTAGAGGACTTTCAAACTCTGTGGGCTTCAGTTTGGAACTAAACATGACCTTTTGCAGCGTTAGGCTGACTGTGCCTGCCTGTGTTTATTTTTCACTGCAAGTACAGGTCCTGTTACCCCCCGGCCCCTGAATGGGCTGGGAGATGAAGAGGGATTGGTCCAGGGTCACACAGCTGGGGAGTGGCTGCACCAGGGCTGGAATCGAGGTTTGCTGGCTCCATATCCTGTGCCATCTCTATATCATGCAGCCTAGGGTCTGTATTTAGATTGACAGAGTGGTAGAGTATTCTAAAGCATACTGTATTAATAGAAAATGTAAGGTCTAGATATTTATTACTTATTACTTATTCCCAAGAATAGAAGGCAGGCCAGGCCACACAGGGCTGCATGAAGAAACATCAGAGTTCTCCAGGGGTGGTGTGGGGTGGAACGGGAAGCCTTGCTGTGGCTTTTGCTGGAAGGGACAGGTGAGAATAGGTAAGCAGGCTTAGGCTGGCTAGTTTGAACAATTGCAGGGGGCTCTGTGGTGTAGAGGCTGTCCTTGGTTGTGGGTGGCACCTGGCCCTGGGGTGAATAGGGCAGGTGGGTAGTGGCCCTAAATGTGAGAATCTCAAAAAAGGAGGCAGTTGGGTGTGGACTCTGGATTCCTTGGTTTGTATTTGAAAGCCATGCCCTGGGAGCAGGACTTTTGCAAGGTGACTCAGGCGTATCCCCGGCTTGTCCAGAGCAAGGCATGTCTGGCATATGCATGTAGGCAAATGTTAAAGCATCAAGTTAATAGAAGTGAGAAACACAGCTGATACACAGGTCCTGTGTGAGCTCATACTTGAGTGTTGTCAACTCACAAGTGAGTGCTGATCTGGCAGTTGGGGTTTTCAGGAGCCACTGCTTTTAGCTGCTGTGAACCCATGTGGGTCTCAGACAGGCAGGGGCATGTGTTACTGCTGTACACTGCTTAACTCGGTAATTATTTAACTGATGGTTTGTTTCATATCTTTGCGCTCTGTTAGACTACAGGCTTCCTGAGCACAGAGACCGGGTCTGTCCTGTGCACTACAACACTAAATCCATGCTTTTTATGTGTCACGTGTTTGGTACATTAACTCATTTATTCCTCACAATGATCCATGGGTTAGGAACTATTATTACTGTTTTTTAAAGATTATTTGAGAGAGAGAGAGAGAGAGAATGCAAATGGGGGAGGGGTAGAAGGTGACAGTATCCAAGGAGACACCTGCTGAGTGTGGAGCCTGATGCAAGGATTGATCTCCTGACTCATAAGAAGATCAGGATCTGAGTTGAAATCAAGAGTTGCATGCTTAACTGCCTGAGCCCCCAGGTGCACCTAGGTGCTATTATTTTATAGGTAGGGGAACTGAGGGGGAGATTAAACAGTTTGTCCCCGTCACATAGCTACTAAGGACAGAGCCAGGATTGAACCCAGGCTGTCCTAGTTCATGCCCCTAACCACTTAGCTGCCTGACCATCTGGGGCTTGAGGCTGGAGGATGAGCCTTTGAGTACACATGAGGTGATATGAGTGGCCTGGTATGGACAGAGCCACGTATGTATGTGTCTGTATTGTGGGTGTGCAGGTGCATTATAGGAGCACAGGAGAGTAGTGTGGGAGCACAGGGGCAGGGAGCGGGGTGAGCCTGGGAGCAGGAGGATGGAAGTAGCTGGGGAGGAGGTCCTTCTGGGCAGAAGAGCGAGAAGTTGCTGTGAGTTCCCTGGCAGAGCTGGGATTCTGGAGGTGGGTGCAGAAGTGGGAGGGTTCCCAGGTTGATGGAAAAAGTAGGAGCAGAGGTGTCCTGAGGGTGGTGGGTCTGCATTCTTGAGCCATGTGCACCCATCTTCTGTATCCTGTCTACAGGACGTCTACTCTGTTCCTTTGACCTGTGCACCCTTTGTATTAACTAGGAACCAAGTGTCCAAGAACCAGATGTATGGTGATGTCTGGGAACCCTGAAAGCGTGCTGAAGGTTTGTGACCTAGTTCTCACTGGTCAGAACTGTGCCTCCCTCCATGAGCACAGTGTGGCCAGCTCCTGGCTGTGTGGCCTGGGGACCAGCCATGTGTGGGAGGCAGAATAATGGCCCCCAAAAATGTCCACGTCCCAATCCCCAGAGCCTGTGAATAAGTGACCTGATATGGTAGTGGGGACCTGGCAGATGTTGAGATGGGAGAAGGTCCTGGGCTATCCGGGTGCACACAACCCAATCCCCAAGGATCCCATTAGGAGGGAGGCAAGAGGGTCTGAGGGACTGGGGGACACAGCAACAGAACCTAGGGGTGTGATGTGAGGAAGGGACTGAGGAACACAGACCCTTTAGGGGGAACCAGGCCACTGATACCCTGACTCTAGCCCAGCAAGACTGAGTTAAGACTTCCAACCTCCAGAACTGTAAGATAATAAATACATGCCCTATTATACCACTCAGTTGGAGGTAATTTGTTATAGCAGCAACAGCAAGGCCATACATCACATCCCTACTCGGAACCCCAGTCTTTTCATCTGCAGAATGGTCACAACACTGTTGTTCTCTTTTGATTCCGAGTTTCTGAGGGTCAGACACCAGGAGACCTTCTGGTCTTCTGAGCTGCTGGAAATTTCTGTCACCCCAAAGCAGGTTTCTATCTATCGATGGATGAATGGGTGAAGAAAATGTGGTATTTATGTACAATAGAATTTTATTCAGCCTTAAGAAGAAGACACTCCAGCCATTTGGGATAACAGGGATGAACTTAGAGGATAGTATACTAAGTGAAATAAGCCAGAGGCAGAAGGACAAATGCTACATGATTCTATTTATATGAGTGATCAGAAATAATAAAACTGAACCTTTTAAAAAAGATTTTATTTATTCATTGGAGAGAAAGAGTGAGAATGAGAGAGAGAGAGAGAGAGCAAGCAAGAGGGAGAGGGAGGAGCAGACTTCCCACTGAGCAGAGAGCCCGATGCGGGGCTCGATCATAGGACCCCGAGATTATGCCCTGAGCCAAAGGTAGACACTTCACCAACTGAACCACCCAGGTGCCCCTAAAATAGTCAAACTTAAAAATGTAAAAGAAAATTGTCGAGTTTGTAGAAGCCAAGAGCTAGAGGGGTGGTGCCAGGGGCTGGAGGAGGGAGGAATCCGGGAGGTGCTTGTCAAGAGTACAGAGATTCAGTTATGCAAGAGGAGTGTCTGGGAGATCTGTGCAGCCAGGTGCCTGTTGTTAATAGTGTACACTCGACTTAAGTATTTGCTAAGAGGATAGCCCTGACCTAAGGGTTCTTATCACAAAATAACCATAATAATAAATAAAAAAGAGGGGATGGGTATGTTTATGGTACAGATGGATGGTGGTGCTGGTTTGTGGAGTTTATGTTTATTTCTGAATTCATCGTGTTGTATCCATTAATTACACATAGGAATTTTCATATGTCAGCCGTATCTCGATAAAGTGGTTTATTTTAATTAATTAATTAATTTATTCATGAGAGACACAGAGAGAGATGCAGAGACACAGGCAAAGGGAGAAGTGGGCTCCCTGTGGGGAGCCTGATGCGGGACTTGATCCTGGGACCCCGGGACCACAACCTGAGCCAAAGGCAGATGCTCAACCACTGAGCCACCCAGGTGCCCCAGGAAAGTGGTTTAGAGAGAAGAAAAAAAGTAGATTTCCAGGCCTCACTGTCACATGTTTCCAAATGTCCCGCTGTGAGGTCTCTCCTGGAGGGGAGAAAACCTTATCCCCAGGAGTTCTAACCAAAAAGCTCAGCAATCCCACCACAGGACTGATTAAAAGAACCCTTTCCAGCAGCAAAACTGCAAGTCATTAGTTTGCAGCTTTCTCGTGTGTGACCGTTGGGTGGCCTGGTTTAGAGCATTCTGTGGCTCGCGATGGATTTAATTTTGTGTTTTGATCCCACGGTGGGAGCCACAGACAAACAGAAGTGCATTTGCTGGGCCCTGCGGTGGTGGTGGTGTCTGGGCTCCTGGGACCAGGAGAGGTGCGGAGGCCCGTCCTTCCCGGTGGCCCTGTGGGACCCGTCTGTCTGTAGGGGTTTCGGGGAGGGAAGCCCTTTCATCAGTGGGGCCCGAGGGGGAATGGCTCTGCAGAAACAAACCAAGAGCCAGATGCCAAGAGAGAGTTGTGATTCCTGCCTGGTGGTTTTGTGCCTTTCTTGCGGCCAGACGGCGGTGCCCGGAGGCCTTGGGAGAAGCAGCTGGAGGAGAGGGGAAAGGTGAAGGGAAGGTGGGCTGCCCGACTGCAGGGACGTTTGCCTTCCATCAATCTCCGTCCTGGGGCCATCCACATTGGGGCTGCTAGGGGGAATCTTCTGGAACTCAGCTATGTTCCCATTGTCATTACCTTGCTTAAAAACTGCTCTGATGGCTCCTCTGGCCTCAGGCGAAGGCTGGACACCACCCTCCCCGTCTCCCCTGGGACCGCTCCAGCCCCACAGGGTTGCCCCGCTGGCAGTTCCAGAACTTTCGGGCCTCCACAGATGCCCGTCCTCCAGATGAAAGTCTATTCTTCAGTGCTGCCTGGAGTCAGATTGATGCTGGATGGTGGGGGGGACGTGGAGTCTGCACGGTCTGGTGCTTTCCATCCCTGCCCTGCACCAGCAGTGAGAGTCTGGAGGAAATCCGATTTCGTGTGTCCTGGGAGGGACCCGTGAGCCCTGGATGGACCATGCACAGGAGTGAGAGGGGAAGCAGTGACCGGGTAGGCCCCGGTCTGGTGGGGGGAGGCGTGAAGCTGTGCAGTGGGCGAGGGGTTCAGGGAGAGAGGGTGTCTGGAAGAGAGTCCTTGGAAAGGAAACTGTTTTGAGGTGCCAAGTGCTGAGCTTGCATTTGAACCTGGGGACCCGGCCATGCTGGGATGTCCTGGTGAAAATGGGCAGGGCCTCCTGGGGGAAGTCCTAGAGTGGATGAGCTCCCTCAGGGTGGGCACAGAGCCTCAAGGGACCTGGCAACCTTAACATCTAAATGAGGCTCAGAGACGGAGGAGAAAAGCTGGAGCTGCTGGAGCTCAGAGTATAGGAGGCAGGGGTTGGGAAATATTCCTTCACCAAGAGCCAGGGACGAGGAGGATGGAGAACAGCCCTTAGGCCAGACAGTGGAGGTGTAGCTAAGTAGCAAGGAGGGGACAGGAGGCCAGCAGGCTGAGGGGTGACTCTGGGCAGAGGATGCTGAGCCTGGGAGTGTGGCCTCCTCTTCTGAGAACTGTGGCCCCGAAGAAGAGGAGAGGACTGTAATCCCCAGGAGTGGGGACCAGGATTTGATATGAGAGCCTGTAGCATGCAGATCTTGGGAGAAAGATTTAGTGCAGAATAGACGTGAAAGCATAGAAAACATGAGAGTTGGGAGGTGGCGGCGGGGGGTGGGGGTGGGGGGGAGGTTGGTCCCAAGCATGGCTTCCTGATCCCTGGTGAGTTGAGGGGTGGAGAGGGTCCCTGCTTCCCTGAGCCGGTAAGCGGGAAGCTTGGGGGCCTGGGGAGGAAGCCAGGTGCTCACCCACCTGTGGGCTCAGGGCTCCAGTGGATCAGGAGGTGGCGTGGCTTGTAGGAGGGGAGGAGGGGGAAGGGAGAGGAGGCCCGCAGAGGTGGGGGCGGAGCTGTGCCAGGCTATGTGGTTGGGGGATGGATGTCCCATCAACAGACCCAGCCTTGGTGTTGCTGGGCAGACAGGGCTGCAAGACCAGGAGGTGGGGGAGCCAGGGTGAAGACGGATGGACAGGAGCCCATGGATGGGAGGGAATGGCAGGGGCTGGGCTGAGGCGTGGCGGGTCAGAGTGCCTGTGGGAGTGTAGAGTTGACCTTCCGCAGCAAAGCCAGGCACCTCCCTTTCAGGGCTGCACCAGCACCCAGGTCCTTGTCTGTTCTCGTTACCTGCCTCCTATTTCTGTGGTTCTTTGCATGGTTGCAGACCCAGAGACCTCAAGCCTCCCTTGCAGCTCTGTCAGCTAGTGACTGCATCAGGGGCTGGGGCTTCACAAATGTTAATTGACCAAATGGCTTAGAATTGCCCTATCCTGGTTTATTTTTTATTTTTATTTTTCAGAGCATAACTACTTTTTTTTTTTTTTTTTTAGATTGGGGAGGGGAAGGGTGAGATAGAGAGAGAGATAGAGAGAGAGAGAGAGAGAGGGAATCTTAAGCAGGTTCAGGTTCCACGTCCAGAGCAGAGCTGGACACGGGGCTTGATCTCATGACCCTGAGATCATGACCTGGGCTGAAATCAAGAGTTGGATGCTTAGCCCACTGAGCCACCCAGGTGCCCCTCAAAGCATCACTTAAATCACTTAAATACAATGAAGTGCAATTGGTAGGACTGTCCAATAAAATACAATCTTAAAGATGCCTGGGTGGCTCAGTGGTTGAGTGTCTGCCTTTGGCTCAGGTCATGATCCTGGGGTCTTGGGATTGAGTCCCGCATCAGGCGTCCCTGCAGGGAGCCTGCTTCTCCCTCTCCCTATGTCTCTGCCTCTCTCTGTGTCTCTCATGAATAAATAAAATCTTAAAAAAAATACAATCTTAAGCATACAGCTTGATGAGTTTCTCCATAGGTGCATAATTACCTGACCTGATCACATTTTTGATCCAGAGCGAGCATTCCCAGCACCTGCGAGGCTCCTGTGTGTCCCGGTAGTGCCCCAAGAGGTGGCCACTGTTGTGGTTTCCCCACCATAGGACAGCTCCACCTGTTTTTGAGCTCCCTGTACACAGAATCACAGTGTAGACGCTGCTGTCTTGTCTGTTTTCATCCATCCCTCTCCACCCTTCAACTCACCAGGGATCAGGAGGCCATGCCTGGGACCACCCCCCCCCCCCCCCCCCCCCCCCCGCCAACTCCCATGTTTTCTATGCTTTCATAGATCTTTCTCCCAAGAGCCACATGCTCCAGGCTCTCATGCCAAATCCTTTTATTCTCTTCATGCTGGACATTTGGGTTGTTTCCTCCCTCATCCATTTTACAGCCTATTGGTGACTATCAGCTGGAAAGTCTCAGCCTGAGGCTGCTGCTTTCAAACGACGAGACTGAGGCACGGAGATTAGGGGTTGCCCAAGGTCACCTGGGGAGTTACAGGCAAGGCCAGCATGAGAACCCTATTTCTTGACTCACAGGCTAGGGATTTGTCCCCAGAGAATTTCTCAGCAGCTAAGTCCTGCTGGTGGCCCTTCCTGGGTTCAGGGTAGCCAGATCCACATGTCACCTGGTGCTTGACTGTCCATGGCCCTATAGTCAGCAGGTTACTGAGCCCTGAATGGTCTGAGCTCTCACCTCCTGACCCCTAAACACGGCAATCGTTAGCAGAGGCGGCAGTTGACTTCGTGGCCCCACTGTGAGCCAGGCTCAGCACTGAGGGCTTCTGTGCCTTACAGACCTTCCCATTCCTGCTTCCCTGTCTATGCCTTGGGAAATGGATTTCCAGATCCTTCCCTAATATTTTGGCACTCTGTAAAGCTCTCTGAGGGGCTCCTTAGGGGAGGGGTGTGGACTCGGCTGACCTGAGGCCTTCATCATTGTGAGACCATGAATGGGTGGCAATCTGATTAAATCAGTTGCCTGGCTGGACTGGATGCAGGAAGCCAAGGAAGACTGGCAGGGCTGCTCACTCAGGGGTGGAACTGACCCCTGGGGTGTGGGAAGGGCTCTAAGGTGTTCATTAGGGGTTGGAATCTTCTAGATTACAGATGACAGTGTGTGTGTAGAGCTGTGGAATATGGTGGACGTGCTGGTGCATCCTCCATGCGATGCCTAAGTACCATCCCGGGAAGTATATGAATGAATGTGAGGCTGCTCAGGGTACCTCCTGGTGACAGCACAGTTGCAGGACAGCCAGGAGAGTGCCGGGCCCCTCTTGATGCACCTGGCTGGTCAGAGCTGTGATTCTTTCTCAAACACATCTGCCTGTGGTGATTTGCAGCTTCCTTTCCCTCATGCATCATATGTAGTCTCTAAGTGTGAGGATAGCAGATATTTGGATAAGGAATCCTATTTCTCTGGGCCTTGATTCTAATTTCAAAGATGCTTTCCCATGGGAAAGAATCTGGTGGTAAGGTATGTTAGCATTTGCAAGTCAGGATCCTAAACTTGTTTCTTCCAACATGTAGGTTATGTACATTTAATTCTCCCACGAACTCGCTTGTTCGCAGACATTTTACTTATCCCCCACTCGGTGCCCGCTGCGGCCATGGAGATACAAGTTGGATGCGTTTCTGCTGTCAGGGACCAGAGACAGAAAGAGACGGTGGTGTACCCCCCCTCTGAGGGGGTGCACAGAGGCTGTGAGTGGGTGGGCAGAGTTGAGGGGGTACCAGAGTCCAGTTTGTCCAAAGGGGATAGCAAAGATTTAAGAGAGGAGGGGCTGGGTGGGGAGGAAGGGGCCTTTATAAATGTCGCTGCTGTGGGCTTGGGCCCAGCAGTGGGGAGGGGCACAGCTCAGGCTGGGGAGAAGGACCACCGGAGGGCCAGACCTCAGGGGAGGGTAGCAGGAGTGGAACCTGCATCCACACCGCCACTGCCCCTTCTTTGTTCATTCATTTAGTCAGCACCTGTTCATGGATGGGCACCCTGTGCTGTAATGGGACCAGGGGCTGGGAAGGCGGGAGCTCAGTTGGGTCATCTGTCCTCCAGAAGCCAGCAGGCAGACTGGGCTGGTGGACCTCAGCATGTACCTGCCCACCATGTGCCCCACATAATGGCTTTATTTTGCTGGAAGTTCTCATCCAGCCCCTGGTTTGGGGACAATTTTGCAGGTGTTTGCAGAACTACCTGCCTGGAGAGGGCATAGGCACCTCCAGCCCCGTGAATAGTAGAAACCTAGCCCTGGCTGGCTGGAGGACATGAAGAAGCCATTCACGCAGCCAGTCTGGTTTCCCAACAGTCTGACTTCTGGGTGAGAGACATTGTCACTCTGGCCCTTCTGTCTGGGTGAGTGTGATGGCCTCTAAAAACCACCCGCTTCCTGTCCTGGCCCCTGCCGTCCCTCCCACCCCCCCACCATTCTCAGCTCCAATGCTGCCAGTAGGGAGTGGAAGCCCAGAGAGGAATGGGGCCAGTCCATGGTCACACAGTGAACCCAGGGCTCCAGATTCCTCTTCCAGGAAGACCTCTAGAACCCACTGGCTTGTCTCAGGTGGAAAGTGTAGGGTTCATGGTGTCTAAGCCATGTTTCCACGCTCCCCATTGGGGGCATTTACTGAGCTGCCAGCCTTCAGTGCTTTTGGCAAGCTGCCTCGAAGAGCTAGGGGAGAAAAAGGGCTCTAGGAGAAGCGGGGATCCCAAGGAAGAGGCAAACTCCATAAACAGCAGGATTTAATTCGGAATGCCGTGTTCATTCCCCGCCGGAATCGGAGTTGCTTCAAGTTCCCGGGCCCACCCTTTGCGGGGGGATGGAGGGGCTCCTTAGAGACTCAGAGCCAGCTGCGGGCTGCAGGGGGGCCACCCAGCTGGGCCCGGCATGTGGACGTGCAGCCCTGCTCTTTTGGAAATGGACACAGGTCTAGAAGGTGTTCTACTCACCAGAGACTTGCTGGGCTGTAATTTGTGTGATCTTCGGGGTATCGAATGCCAAATTCCACCCTCGTCCCTTTTGGCAGCCACATTCTTCAGATTCTTATCAGTTTTTTTTTTCCCCCAAGTGAACACTGGGAACCAGTCTCCCTGCCGATTGTGGGAGGATGGGAGAAAATTAAAACCAGGAGTCCTGGCTTTTGTCCTGACTCTGCCACCAGCTTGCTGTGCCACCTTGGGTCCTTCCCTTCTGGGGGCCTCATTGTCTCACCTGCAAAGAGGGGGTTGGGACAAGGCGATCTTTGCAGGACCTCCTGCAGAGCAGACCTTTCATAATTCTCCATCTGAGTCCATTGCAAGATGCTTTCTGGAAAATATTCCTAAACCAAATTCTGTCTGCTTCACAGAGCAGGAGACTCTTGGAGCAGTGCACAGGCAGCAGCAGGAGTTTAAGAGCGGTGGCCTTTGCACGTGTCCCCTCCCTCATGGGGCAGCCTCCCTCCTCCTGACAGTGCTGCAGTGAGACTCTCATAGACTGGCATTCTGAGTTCAAAAGGGCCAGGCCCTCAGGGGAATGTTCTAGTGACTTTGCACCTCATGCAGGCAGTCTGCTGGATGGCCTTTGGCTGCAGTATTAACCACCGATGTGGTAGCCTAGAGGTGTGCTGTCCATACGTCTGTATTCATCCATAGAGTTATTATTGCTCTTGAGACTTCTGGCAGCCCTGGAAAGTGGCCTCCTATTTTTACAGATGAGACACCAAAGCTCCCAACTTGAGACCTGCCCAAAGCCATGCAAGTTATAAGTGGTGCAAGTAGGACACAAGCTAGGCCTCCTGGCCTCACATTTTTACATACTCTTTGACAGCAGGTTGTTTTGTCTGGGATGCTTTTATTTTATTTTATTTTATTTTTGGGATGCTTTTAAATGTGGGTCATAAAAACTCTGCTGATGTAGGCTGAAACCACAAAGTCATTTAATATTTCACATACTAAGAAATGGGTGGCTCAAGGGTTCGTTAATTTGGCAGCATCGAATGCTCAAGGACTCTGCCTTTTTTTTTTTTGGCTCTGCTCTCCCTAGGCTGTCTTCCCTCATAGCTCTAAGATGGCTGCCACAGCTCCAGGCATCACATCCTCATACAACTGTGTACGGAAATAGGGCTGAGCTTCTCTTCTTGAATCCTCCCTTCCCCACGGGTGATGGTATTTTCCAAGTCTCTTAACTAACTTCCTCTTGTCATTGACTAGAAATGAATGACTATCTCCACACCTCAGCCAATGAGATTATGATATTAGCCACCTTTCTTGAACTTACTGATGCCCAGAGTCTGAAGAAAACTGGGGTCTGTTAGCAAAGAAGGAGGAGGAAGAGGAGATGACTACTGGGGACACACATGTCATACACAAGAGGTCAGTTAGGCGCTCATTTCCCTCACTGTTTGTTCTAAAGCACACAGTCCTCCAGAGTGCCAGCTTCAGAGGGCCATAGGTCCCCTGTTCTGTGCCATGTGAGCTCCCACACCTAAATGGACCTGGGGTGTGGACATCTGACCCAAGGCCATAGGCCTTCTGGGGCCTGGCATGGACAGAGGAGTTGGGCCCACCAGAGTCTATGTCTCAGGGGACAGAACTGGGAGATAATGAGGCCTCCAGAACTGCTCAAAGTGTGGTCTGCAGGGAGAGAAGCCCGTACCAGCACGTTAACCAAGTGCATCACTAAGCATACATTTTTCTTTGTTGGAGGCAGGGCAGCTTCTTAGCCTGGCTGGCTGCTTCTGTGACACAGGCATGGTGGCAGCTCTCCCCACTGGATTACAGGGGGAGATGTGTCAGAGGCTTGCCACAGTACCTGGCACATCCAAGTGCTCAGTAAATGTCAGCTACTCTTTTTCCTGTGTTTGATTCCAACTTCTATTGGTGGGTAGGGTCATTTTCCTTACATAGCATCACTGGGAACCCTGTTGCAAGTGCATATTCCTGGGGCGCTTGTGTGGCTCCATCAGTGAAGCGTCTGCCTTTGGCTCAGGTTATGATATCACGGTCCTGGGATGGAGCCCTGCATTGGGCTCCCTGCTCAGTGGGGAGCCTGCTTCTCCCTCTCCCCCTGCTCTTGCTGTCTCTCACTTGCTCGCTTGCTTACTCTTTCTCCCAAATAAATAAAATGTTAAAAAAAAAACCCAATTCCTACAAATGCATATTCCTGGGCCCATCCCTGTAGGACCTGAGTTAGCAGGTGGTTTTGAGAGATGGTCCACTTGAGAAGGACCACTGAGGACATATTACTGGGTCCTGTCCTGATCTTGGACACAAAGAGAGCTCTTGCAGGCCCAATGCCTCATGGTCCAAGGTGGACAGTGAAGAACATCGGTCTGTCCAGAACAAATGTGTGGCGCCTCACTACACAAAAGTTCTGGTGAGTTCCAGTTCTCGTAGTGGGATCTGTGTCGCCAGAGCATTTCTCAGCAGGTGGCCTCCCGAACCGTGTGCAGGAATGCTGATCCCACGGAAGACATTTGGCACCAAAGTCTGGTTGCCTCTGGCACTCCTATTAATGGGAGTCATCGCGGATCATGATTGAGATGCTCCAGACCACGCTGTCTGTTCGGCCAAATTGTATACTCCCTCAGCTGCCCCCCATGCGAATGAGAAATTCAATCCGTAAGTGGCTAATGTTCCATATGAGGTTCTTTCCAGCCTTGTCTTGGGTGAGGGAGGCCTCAGGAATTCCCCACCATGGAAAGTGCTAGAGAATGAATGTGGACAGGTATGAAGTGGCACAGCTGTGCGGTCCAGGGGCGCGCTGGCTCCCTGTTGCCCACGAATGTGCATCGGAACCCACACACCCCATGTTAGAGCCTGAAGTCCACGTCATCGCCCTCCTGTTTTTCTAGAAAGATTGGGTCCTTTGCTATGGGGTTTTTGGATTAGCAGCCTTTCCCTGTGAAAGTCAGTGACCTTAAGATGACTTACATTCCTCCCTGGTCCTGCCTCAGAATGGACAGTTCCAATAAAATGTGTTGGGGGACACAGGCCAATCCATCTGCATATGCGGACGCTCCTACTGGTTCCTGTGTCCTGAAAACCCGTGAGGACCGAAGGGAACATACATTCAGTTATTCTCACATAAAACCGTCACCTGGTTGGGAGATGGAACCACAGGGACACTCACCTTGCTGGGAGAGGCTGTGTGGCAGTCCACGGGGGGCTGCATTGGACCTCGTTTGTCCGAATGGGGGACAGATAATGGAGAGATCTCTGTGAGCACCTTCACGGACTGTGTCCGTGTATCTGGGCCTGGCCGCTGGCCTCTGCCCCTCCACACTGCCACCTGAGAGCCCTCCTTGAACCCCACTGACTGGGTGTCCGTCTTTTTTCTTTTTCTTTTTCTTTTTCTTTTTCTTTTTCTTTTTCTTTTTCTTTTTCTTTTTCTTTTTCTTCTCTTTCTTCATGAGAGACACAGAGAGAGAAAGGCAGAGACATAGGCAGAGGGAGAAGCAGGCTCCCTCTGAGGGAGCCCAATGCAGGACGCTATCCCAGGACCCCGGGATCACTCCCTGAGCCGAAAGCAGACGCTCAACTACTGAACCACCCAGGCATCCCCACAGAAGGTTTTTTTTTAACAAGAGGGGCACCCAGAGATGCCTGCCTGGTTCAGTGGTTGAGCATCTGCCTTCGGCTCAGGGCGTGATCCTGGGGACCTGGGATAGCATCCTGCATTGGGTTCCCCACAGGGAGCCTGCTTCTCCCTTTGTCTATGTCTCTGCCTCTCTCTGTATTTCACATGCATAAATAAATAAATCTTAAAAAACCCCACAACAACTGTGTTTTCGCCTCTTCTTTTCCAGTAGGATGGGTCTCCAAACCCCTCGTGGGCTGATCATGTGTCCTTTACCCTCCACACACTGAGTGGGTATCCTGTGTCTGCCCACCGCCCCCTTGCAGGATGGGGCACCCACTGCGACCGTTGTAGGGGGGCTGCTCATCACAGCTGTGGTGGTGGCCTTCTGAGCTGTCCTCTTTCCAGGGGTGCTCACTGCTCTACGGGTCTGCCTCTCTGTCCCCCCCAGCCTGTGGAACATCGGCCACTTTGTTCTTGGTGCCCTGGGTGTCAGTTTGTTTCTTTCCTAGTTAGGGCTCATGGCAGATGTCAGGTGGAGTCCCTGGGAAGCAGATTCTGAGACGGGGTCCGGCATGGAGGATGTGTCCTGGGATTGATGACCATAGAAAGGAGGGAACAGAGGCAGGGGTCAGGAGACATTGGGCTGGGATGCAGGCCCAGTGACATCTACCACCGCCTCCCCAGGGAGCCCTGCAGCTATAGCGGACCTTCCGGCTTGTCCTGACGTCCATATGGCTGGGCTCTTCAACTCAAGCATGGACCAGGCCCTGGGCAGGGGCCGCCCTAGAGAAAACTGGACCTTGGGTGAGGCAGCTCCAGGTGGCTGAGGAGGTAGTGGGAGGGTCTGACTGCTAAGACCCTTGTCGAGGGGGATCTGGTGGCACAGCCCAGTGTCCACCCGCCCTGGGCTGGTGCAGAGGGGAGTGGGGTGTTCTCGACATTACTTACTCTGCACTAAGACAGCCTGAGATTGCCTTGGCTTTCGGAGTCCAGCGCACACGGCTGACACGCTGAACTTCTTGTTGGCGAGAACCTCTACACCCCATCTGGGGCTCGTCTGGTGGATTTTGGGGCTGCACTGCCAGACTCCATGTTCGCCTGGTCATGTTTCATCTTGTTAGATTTGGCTCCTCACTCCAGGCTGGGGAGATCTAGCTTGGATCCCTCTTCCCTCCTCAGACCCAGGCCCCTTTGCCTACCAGCTCCTGGTCTTCTGCAGTTCCTGTCAGCAGCGCGCTGCCTCCAGCACCCACTCCAGGCAGCGTGGCGCCAAGTGGAGAGACCACCCTACTAGCTCTGCTGGGGCCTGAACTGCCCACCACTGTTGTCCCAGTGGCCTCACATGTGGGATGGGCCTGTCCCTCCGGCTTCCTGGTTTGCAGGTGGGATGGCTCCCAAAGGGACTTGGCTGATAAGAACTTTCTAGGCTATACTGTACTAGTTCCCTAACCGTCTGCTATCCTCCTGGGCAAGGTAGGTGCAGCATAGAGCTTAGAATTGAAGACTGAGCTTCCAGGTCTAAAATGACCACTTGCTCGGTGTGTGACCTTGTCTCCTCTGGAGGCTCAGCCTCCTTCTCTATAGAGCTCCTACCTGAGAATTGTTGCAAAGATTACATGAGATCACGTACGTGCTAGTTTCCTGGGGCTGCCGCATGTCCCACACACAGTCAGCTTCAACAACAGAAATGAATTTCCTCCTGGTGCTGGAGGTTGGAAGTACAAGATGGAGGTGTTGACAAGGGGGGTTTCTCCGGAGGCCCCTCTGCCTGGCTTGTGGATGGTCACCTTCTCCCTGCACCTTTACACTGTCTTTTCTTTGTACATATTTGTGTTCATATTTGCAAATTTCTTCTTTTTATAAGGACATCAGTCACACTGGATCACAGTGCACCGTAATGACATCATTTTAACTTAATTCTCTCTTTAAAGACTCTACCTTTTTTTTGTTTTAAGATTTTATTTATTTTATAGGGATAGTGCGAAAGAGCACGAGCTGAGGGAGGGAGAGAGGGAGAGATTTCCAAGCAGACTCTGTGCGGAGTGTGGAGCCCCAACACAGAGCTTGATCTCATGACCCCAGATCACAGCCTGAGCCGAAACCAAGAGTCAGAAGCTTAACGAACCGAACCACCCTGGTGCTCCAAGACTCCATCTTCAAATAACATCACGTTTTGGGTTACTGAGGGTTAGGGTTTCAACATAGGAATTTGGGGGTAGGGACACAACTCTGCCTACACCAGTACATGGGAGTGCTTTGCCAATTGTAAAACAGGTTGTCCTGGGCTGGACTCTGCCCGCAGGAGAGGGTCTCTGCATGATCAGGAGCCAGGCGGGCTGACTGTGCCACAGTTGTTGAAGGGGTGAGGACCTGGCTCCTCTGCCTGCATCTCTCTGGGGGACCAGCTAAGCTCCAGGGCCTTTGCTCCAAGGGTATGTTTTCAGCATCATCTAGATGGCTCATCCCCGCAGCCATTGCCTTCAGGCCGCATACCTGAGTCCCCATCCCCATCCCCCCCCCCCCCCCCGCCCCCGCCCCGAGCTCCTGTGTGCCCAGCTGGCAGGCAGAAGCCCTGGAACTGGTCCTGGGTGTTGGGGTAGGGTATGGCCAGATAATTAGAATTATCAGGCCCAGGTGGAGAGGGGCCTAAACTCAACACCCTTAACCTTGAGATGGGTGGCCACAACCTCTTGCTAGGGCTCAGGACCCAGCACACAGCAGAGCCCGAGAAACAGTGAGTGCAATTGCATGAGACAAGGTCTTGCGGGGACATCGGGGTTAGATCTGCATAACTTTACGAGGTCTGCCCTGGGGTCCACCGTCCTTGGGAGCCTATAGGCTTCTAGTACGATTAGGGCTGAGATAGGGCATGCACGAGACCCTGTAAAGCATGAGGCAGGAGTCCTTACCTGGCCAGGGGATCAGGGAGGGCTTCCAGGAGGGGATGGAACTGAATGAAGACTGGTAGGGTAACAGTTGGTCAAATTGAAGAAGGTGGGGTGGCATGCCAGGGAGGACAGTGTGACAGTTGAGTGACAAGATTGAGGGTGGTAGGAGGTGGTACCAGGGAGGTGGGTGGGAGCTGTGAGGGATGGGGCCCTAAGAGAGGGTTTGGAGGGGGGAAGTGACAGGGACAGGACAGATTTGTGGTTTAGGGGGTGCCCTCTGGTGGCAAGTAGAGGACACTGCAGGGAGATGGGGCTGGAGGCTGGGAGACCAGGTACCAAGACTATCCAGGTGCAATATCAGAGGGAGCAGGAGAGGGGCAGAGGAGGGGGACTTGCCTGGTGTGGGGGCTAATTGGCCATGGGGAGTGAGGGAGGGAGAAGGTGGAGTCTGTGGCAATTTGCTTCTGGGAGTTCTGGGCAAAAGGACCAGTTTAGTGGTGCTGGTCACCAACATGGATCCAGTTGAGTCTGGAGAGTGATGTGCTCAGGATTGAAGTGTCCCATGGGCTATAAAGATGTGTGACTACTGCCCAGACAAGTAGGGCCTATATGTTGGGGTTCAAGGGGAAGCATGTTGAAGTGACTCAACATGAAGGTTGGAGCAGAGCATGGGACAGGAGCAAAGGGGCAGACTGGATGATCCTCCCGGGAAGGGAGGGCACTGTCAGAGCCCTGGGGCTTGGTTCAGGCTCCGAGCTTAGGGTCCTGGGGATGGAGGGGAAGTGTGAGTGAGATCAAGTCCCAAAGCAAAGGTCAGATGGGAGAACTGGGGAGGTTTGGGTCTCGGTGTTTGGGGTGAGACCAGGGCTATGGGGAGGAAAAGCTGCCATATTGGCATCTCCCTGGGTAGCAGGCAGCACTGGAGACTGGTTGGTTAGTTATATTCAGAGGTAGGCATGGGCCAAGGGAGTGTCCTGAAGGCGCTCCATTCCATTGTGCCATGATTTCCTGAAGCCACTTAGTACTTGTTGTCCTAAAAGACCCTAAACTAAGAATTTCATAACTTGGCCAAGCCATGGAGCCAAACACCATGGCGAAGACTGCTGTAAGAATAGCCTCTGGGTCTCGTGGAGCAGGGTCAAGTTGCTCTACCCCATCAGGGAGCAGACCTCATCTCCTAAGGAAAGGGACCTGGACAGGAGGCCATCTATCTCCAAGGCTGAAAGCGAGTTTCCCATCCAGGACCCTCCATGAGAAGGCAGCTGGGGAGGGGGAGGGGAGGTGCAAAAGAGACATTTGCTGCCCAAAGATAATGCCAGCCCTTTCCCATCCTGATGAAGGCTGCTGAGGACATCCTCACTGCCAGGCAGTTCGAGGACCAGCCCTCCCACTCTCAGATTCTGTGCTCTTGGGCCAGTTCTTCTAGAAGGCTCTTAAAAGGGATGTATGTCTCCTGCCCAGCCATTCTGTGGGTGAAATTATTCTCTAGTCCATACAGCTCTGTTTACTTCCCAGTATGCACCCATCATGGGCAGGGGTGGGAGTGGGTGGTACTGTGATGTCACTCACAAACAGGAGACATAGAATGTTCAGGTCATAGGGATCCTAAGAGGGACCCCACACGGGAGCCGAGTGCCTGACACCAAGATTCCCTGGAACCGTGAGGCCTGGAGATGAACAGGGTTTTGAATTCCATTTGAGCAGGCCTGGATCCCTCTTCCCTTGTCTCTGACTGCCTTCTTCGTTGTTTTTGGCCAGGTTTTGATTTTGGGAAGCCATTTACAGCCCATTAAAAGATCAAATGTCTGGATATGATGAATCGAGGCATTTGAAAATGTTTTGCAATTCACAGCTCATTTCCCTATAGAAAACCCCGACCCGGCGTGATTTCGAGATGGCTGGACTGCCTGTCTGTTCCAGGCCGACAGGGGCGGATGTTGGGATGGAGCACTGTCCTCGGTTTGGTGCATCCCCAAGAGAGTCAGGCTGGATGCCTGAGATGGCACTGATGCTCCCTGGTAGAGATGAAGGAAGGGCCCAGACTACTGACATCTTGCACAATTTCCAGACCAATCTGGCAGAGGCAGGAGTGGAGGTTTGTGCTGGGGAGGTGGGACCCTGCTGATCCTCTGGGCTAAAAGACTGGATTCCCTTCCCAGCTCAGCCTCAAGTTTGAGCTACAGACAGTGAGGTTTAACTGCCCACTACTTCTCGCAGCTGCAAAATGGGAAGGTCAGTCCCTATGCTTTTATGGACACTGTGGGGTTTTGATAGCCAGCCAATCAGTGATACCTCGGCTTAGGTAGTGCTGCATGATTTATGCACCACGAACCTGAATCTATCCCTATAGTCCCCACAATAACCATGAGAGGTAGAATTTTTTATATTTCACTGGGGCTCAGAGAGAGAGGACATCACTTTGCTCAAGTCACAGAGAATGTTGGTGGCAGAACCAGGTTTTGAACTAGGTCTCCTGGTGCCTTTGGGGAGAGGGATGGACTTAATCACTTCTATGCTTTTTGACTGCAAATTTTGGTAATATAGATTTGCCTAGAAAATTGTCAAGATTTTAGTTTTGATGCAAGATTACACATAATATTTAAGAATGATTTTAAATCTCCGAAATTCTCCTCTGAGTCTTTTGCTCATTAAGAATTGTTATAAGCTTTGTCTATTTGAATTTTTTAAACCTGTTTTGTTGGCTCACTTTTTAAAGTAAATCTACTTCATTCATTTCTGCTTGAATCTTTGTTGATTCTTTTCTTCTTTCTCTTTTCAGAGTTTTCTAATTATTTTGTTTTCTGTTGTTACCTTTTTGCTTTTCTGGCATTTTGTTGGATAAATTAAATTTTCCTTTGTTTTATTTTTTTCATTGTTTGTCAGTTTTGTGTCCTCTTTCTATCCTTGCTAGTATTCATTTTCAAATTGAAAGATATATTTGTGTCTTTTTCTGCTATACCTGAAGTTGCATAGCACCTGTGTCCTTTCCTTAAACAAGACAAAAACTCCAGCAACTTTCACTTCTGTCCCTCTTACAGATCTCTTCCATACTGAGATCACTTTGAATTGTAGAGCTAGGCTGTTATTAAATCTTTTTTTTTTTAAAAAAAGGTTTTATTTATTTATTCATGAAAGACAGAGAGAGAGAGAGAGGCAGAGAGAGAGGCAGAGACATAGGCAGAGGGAGAAACATGCCCCACGCAGGGAGCCCGGTGTGGGACTTGATCCTGGGACTCCAGGATTATGCCCTGGGCCAAAGGCAGGCACTAAACCACTAAGCCACTCAGGGATCCCCTGTTATTAAATCTTATTACTATTTATTTGCTCATAATTGCTTCTCATATTTAATATATTTCTTCTGTATCCTCCATTTACTTTGCTGGAGTACATCCTGCAGTGATTCTTTCAGAAAAGGTGACTCGTAAGCTTTCTAAGTTCCTGTGTATATGAAAATGTCTTTTTTTTTTTTTTTAAATAGATTTATTTATTTATTTGGGAGGAGGGCGAGAATCCTCAAGCAGGCTCCCCACTGAGCCCAGAGCCCAACTTGGGGCTCAGTCCCACAACCCATGAATCATGACCTGAGCTGAAACCAAGAGTCAGATGCTTAACCGACTAAACCATCCAGGCACCCCTGAAAATGTCTTTATCTTGGCTTTGCCTTTGAAAGAGAGCTTGCCTGGGCATGGAATTCTGGGTAGTTGATATTTCCCCTCAGAAATTTGAAAACACTGTGTTTCTTGATGATTCTGGTGCTGCTGCTAAGAACTCTAATTTCAGTTTATTGTAGGTAATCTGTGTTACTTTCCTTTCTATGGCTTTTGGTGTTTTGTCTCCATCCTGAGGGTTCTGACATTTCATCACCATATGTCTGTCTGTGTTCACCTTGCTTAGCACTTGGTGGGCTCTTTTGGATTAAGAAATCACGTCTTTCTTGAACTTTCTTTTTACTATTTCTTCAAGTATGTACTTTCCTTGGCTCTCTCCGATCCCCTATTCCAGAGCTACTAATGGACAGACCTGTCAGCACATGGTCTGTCCTCTGGGTCTCTCACCTTTCCCCCCAACACTTCCCACCTCCTTTTCCCCTGTAGTGCATCCTTGAAAAGTTCATGGCTCGGATTTCCTGCTCATCTGCTCACTCTCTAGTGTCCATTCAGATTTTTCAGCCCATCTGTTGTGCTTTTGGTTTTTATAGTCATACATTTCATTTCCAATAGATCTCATTTTTTCCATTTCATAATGTTTTTTTACAAGTGCACAATTCTCTTATCTCTTTGGGGACATTAATTATGTTTTAAGAAACTGTCTTCATCAGTTTGCTTTATTGTCTCTTCCTGAGGTGTGATTTATTGTCTGTTGAGTTGGTGCCTTTTGTTCATGGTGTTGGCCTTTTTTTCTCAAATAATTTGAACTTCTTGGTATTTGGGGTTTCCACTAGCTCGTCTTTGCTTTACTATTTATGGCTGCTTTGACTCTTGGACGGTTGGTACTATAGATGAAGGGTAGAGAAGGAGTGTGCAAGAATTCAGTTGTATAGGGGTGCCTGGGTGGCACAGTTGGTTGAGCTTCCAACTTTTGGTTTTGACTCAGGTCATGATCTCAGGATCCTGAGTTTGAGCCCCTTGTTGAGCTCCATGCTCAGCCTCAGCGGGAAGTCTGCTTCTCTGCCTCTCTCTTCCGCTTCTTCTGATCCTCCCCCTGCGTGCTCTCTCTCTCTCTCTCTCTCTGAAGTAAATACATAAGTCTTAAAAAAAAAAAAAAGAATTTGGCTGTATAAACTTGAGAGAGTCCCAGTTTCTCCTGGAGGTCATCAGCTTTTGAGGCACTCTCTCCAACCACACCTGTCTCAAGGCAGGTGAATCCAATGCCTGATTCTTGACACAGCAGGAGTAGGAATACAGGTCCTATCTGTCTGACTCCATGTACTATGGTCCTCTGACAGTCACTCTGGGTCCCTCCCCTAACCCAGTAGCCATATCACTTTCTCCCTAGTTGCACCCACATTTAGCACCAATCTGGAATCTTCCCTGTGTGTTTTGGGTTGGGCTTTCCTCTTTCAACTTAGTTCTGCCTACTTCCAGTCTCTCAAGCACTCCTCAAAATTTCTGGTCCACTGCTTCTTGTTTTCCAGTGCTGTAAGGATCTGATTTTTATTTTTATATACTTACATTTTCTGCTTTACTGAGTTGTGATCAACAAATTTAAGTGCATATTTACGTTGTACATTATGCTTTTTTCCCCAAAAGTATACAATGTGATGACTTAATATACATTGTGAAATGATTACTACAGATTGTTAATACATTTATCACCTCACATAGTTACCATTGTTTCTTTGTTTGTTTTGTTGTAAGAACACTTAAGAGCTACTCTCTTAGCAAATTTCAAGAATGCAATATGATATTATTAACTATAATCACCACATGATTATACATATGATATACATATAATAATATACATACATATAGCTCTAATCTGTATGTTAGATCCCCACTACTTATTCGTTTTATAACTGGACATTTGTATTCTTGGCAACCCCTCTTCTACTCTCTAGTTCTATGAGTTGGATGGCTTTGGATTCCACACACAAATGAGATCATATGGTATTTGTCTCTCTGTGTCTGGCTTATCTACTTAGCAGAATGTCCTTCAGGTTCATCCATGTTGTTGCAAATGGTAGGATTTCCTTCTTTTTTGTTGCTGAATAATATTCCATCATGTGTGTGTGTCTCTCTCTGTGTATGTATTTTCTATATTTTCTTTGTCCATCCATTCATGGGTGGGCACTTTTGTTGTTGTTACAACATCTTGACTGTTGTAATTCTGCAATGAATATGGGAGTGCAGACATCTTTTCTAGATTTTGATATTATTTCTTCGGATATATACCCAGAAGTGAGATTCCTGGATCATACAGTAGCTCCATTTTTAATTTCTTCAGGAACCTACCATTATGGCTGTATCTGTGTACATTGGGACCAAGAATGTACCAGAGTTCCTTTTTTTCCACACCTTCACCAACACTTATTGTCTCATGTCCTTTTGATAATAGCTATCCTAACAAGTGTGAGGTGGTATCTCATTTTGATTTGCATTTTCCTGATGACAAGTGATGTTGAGTACCTTTTCATATACTTTTGGCTGTCTGTATGTCTTCTTTAGAAAAACGTCAATTCAGCTCCTTTGGCCATTTTAAAATCAGATTATTTGTCTTTTGGCTATTGACTTTAGAGTTTCTTGTATGTTTCAGATATTAACCCCTTATAAGATGTATGGTTTACAGAAATCCCACAGCTCCCACAAAGGCATTTTCATCCATGGATGGCTGCCAAATCATTGTTACTGAGGGGAGATATGAGTGGGGGACCTCTGTCTCGCCATCTTGCTGATGTCACAACAGGGACTTATCTTTAGTTTTTAAATTTCTAGGATTGGGGGGATGGGGGCAGTGGGAGCCTGTGCTTGTCTGCCATCTGGATTCAATCACCATATTGTTTGCATATGTCCTCTGCCCCCCACTGCCATGCCCCAGTTCAGGCTTCCACACTTCTCACACTGCATCAGAGAAATTCTAAACTCGGACCCATTGGGTCATTACCTTGGTCAGAGTCCTTCAGTGGCTTTCCACTGACTTGATGATAAGACCCACATCTAGCCTGGCAGGTACCATGCCACTTCCTTTCTCCTGGCTCCCCTTCCTCCAGCCTTTGGGTCGCATGTGATTGCACTTGCCTTGGGCTGACTCCTATCTTTCAGTATCCAGGTGGTTGGCCTTTCTTGGGACTCAGGTTGGGTGCCTTGCTCTGTTTGCATAGTTCCCTGTGTGCATCCTTTGGTTGCACCTATGGCCTGGTGTTCCTGTGGGTTGTAATCACTTCCTTTTTAGGCTTCTTCACCAGAGTGGGATTTCCCAATGGGCAGGGGTTCATTACGAGGGTTTGGTGGCTGAAATGATGGATTCCTGGACTTGGTGGTCAAGAGGTGTGGGTACTCTCTGTTCCTCTTATGCCTGGACTGATGATGTTAATGGACCCCTTACCCAGGAGAATGAGCTCTCCCCTCCCACCCTGCACCTTGTGGAGGGACCCCTCCTTGACTTGCAGCAGCACCTCAAGAATAGGCAGGGCTGACATGACTGTTGCTTTCCCCACAGGCACTGGTGCCATCACACCGTGACGCGGACAGTGTCCTGCCAGGTGCAGAACGGCTCAGAGACAGTGGTCCAGCGTGTGTACCAGAGCTGCCGGTGGCCCGGGCCCTGTGCGAACCTCGTGAGGTAAAGGCTGTGGGGCTAGCCAGCTCTGCCCTTCCTTTCTGGCCCGTTGGGTGAATCCAACCTCAACACATGCTGCTCGGGAGGCGGGTTGACGCTTGGAAGCAAGCGGAGCTTGCATTTATGGAGCACCTTCTGTGTACAGAGCATGGGGATATGTGTGGGCAAGATGAAAGGGACATGCTCCCCACCCTGAAAGAACCTCACAATCGAGTGGGCGTTTGATGAGGAGAAGAGCACCATAGACAGCAAGTGGGGAGAAGGGACTCCCCCTCACGGCCCCACCTCGTAGCCCCGCCCCTGGCCCCGCCTCCCTAGCCCCACCCCTCTCACCCTGTCCTCACAGCTCCGCCCCTCTCGGCCCCGCCCCTCTCACCAGCCCCCACCCACATCCCTCAGGCAGCTACTCAGCATTCACTGGGAGAAATCTGAATTCAGGGTCTCTGACACCCCACCTCACCTGCTCCCTAGTCCTCTTTCCTTCCAGTCTGTGCTCCAGCTCCAGCCTCGTTTACTCTCTCTCCACACCTGACCAACCCTGAGTTTCTGCCTCCGAGACCCTTACCCCTCTCTTCCTGGGACCACCTTTCTCAAACTCCAAATCCCTTCCCAAATACAGAAACAGACCCATAAATACAGAGAACAAATTGGTGGTTGACAGAGAGGAGTGGGGGCAGGCCAGATAGGTGAAGGGAGAGTAAGAGGTAGACTTCCAGCGACACAACAGCCACACGGGGTGAAAAGTACCGCAGAGGGAATATAGTCAATAATATTTAACTTTGTATGGTGCCAGATGGTAACTACACGTGCCACAGTGAGCATTTTGTCATGGATATAATTGTCAAATCACTATGCTGTACACCTGGAGCTAATATAATATGTCAATGATATCAATTAAAAAAACTCTCAGCAACATCCATTTATGTTTGACCAAGTATCTGGGTATGCTGGCCTAGCCAAGTAGACACAAAATTAACCATCACAGGAGTCATGATGAATTGGGTATGTTTTCATTACCAAGGATGGAGAGACTGAGTCCAGGAGTCTTTTTTTTTTTTTTTTTTTTTATTTTTATTTTTATTTTTATTTTTTTTAAATTTTTTTTTTTTTTTTTTTTATTTATTTTTGATAGTCACAGAGAGAGAGAGAGGGGCAGAGACACAGGCAGAGGGAGAAGCAGGCTCCATGCACCGGGAGCCTGATGTGGGATTCGATCCCGGGTCTCCAGGATCGCGCCCTGGGCCAAAGGTAGGCGCCAAACCGCTGCGCCACCCAGGGATCCCTGAGTCCAGGAGTCTTGTGCGGACACAGTGCTGCCCCCTGCAGGGCTCACATGCAGCCAACTCAGAATCAGCTTGCATGTGGAGCTGGGATCCATGATTCCGGTCCTGGGCAGCAGGCTGCAGAGCCAGTCAGGGGAAGGAGTGGCCTGTTTGTTTTCTAAATTTTCATTCTATCTTTCATTATTATTATGAAGAAAGTGGTATATACTCGCTGTCCACCCCCCCCCCCCCCGCCCCAGTCCAAATGTTACAGAACTGAATAGGGTGGAAGATGAGCATTCTCCCTTCTTCTACTTGCACCTACATAATCTCATTATTAATATTAACAGTGTGTTATTCCAGACCCTTTTCTCCTCTTATACATCCTCTTATATATGTATCTTCTTTTCTTTTTTTAAGATTTTACTTCTTTATTTGACAGAGAGAATGAGAGAGAGAGAGAGCACAAGCTGGGGGAGAGGCAGAGGGAGAGGGAGAAGCAGATCCTCCACTGAGCAGGGAGCCCCATGTGGGACTCGATCCCAGGACCCCGAGATCATGACCTGAGCCAAGGGTGGACGCTTAACCAACTCAGGCACCCAGGAGCCATATATATATTTTTTTGTAAACAAAGACCGGATGATGTTCTTTTGTTCTGCAACTTGCTTCCCTCCACAAAAATATTTTGCAATCATTTCTGAAGAGCCACCTCATTTTTAATGGCTATGCAGCATTCCATTGAAGGAGAGGATCATCGTTGATTCCTCATGTCCTCAATTGATGGATATTTAAGTGGTTTCCTAGTTTGTTTGTTTTTTTTAATATATTTTATTTATTTATTTGAGAAAGAAAGAGCAAGAGAGAGAGAGAGAGAGAGAGAGAGAGAATGCACTAGAGCAGGGGAAGGGCAGAGGGAGAGGGAGAGAGAATCCCAAGCAGATTCTACGCAAAGCGTAGAGCCCGACTCAGGGCTTGATCTCATAACTCTGAGATCATGATCTGAGCCAAAATCAAGAGGCTTAACTGACTCAGCCCCCGAGGTGCCCCAGTGGTTTCCTAGTTTTAACTATTATAGGCTATGTATGCTTCAATCAGTATCATTTTATATATGTGTATATATATATACATACACACACATTATATATATACATTATATATATTATATATATAAAATATATATACATGTATATATAATATATACACATTATATATAACATTATATATATCATTATTATATCATTATATATATCATTTTATATATTTTTTTTAACATTTTTACAGTTTTTTTAAAAAAACATTATTTTGGAATAATTTTCAATTTTCAGAAATGTTGCAAAAAATAATAAGCAGAATTTCTATAGATCTTTTATTTCAGTCAGCTTCCCTGTCTTGGTCAACTGGGGCTGCCATAACACACTACCACAGACTGGGTGGCTTAAACAACAATTTATTTCTTAAATTTCTGGAGGCTGGGAATTCCAGGATCGAGGTGCTGGCAGATTTGGTGTCCAGTGAGGACCACATGGCAGAGGGTAGAGGGAGCTCTGTGGGGTCTCTTTTATGAGACCAACTCCATTCACGAGGGCTCCACCCTTAGGCTCATGACTTAAGCACCTCCCAAACGCCCGCCTCCTAATGCTGCCCATCGATTAGGCTTCAACATACAAATTTAGGGGGAAATAGAAACATTTAGTTCATAGCAATCTTTTTTTTTTTTAAAGATTTTATTTATTTATTCATGAGAGACACAGAAGGAGAGAGGCAGAGACACAGGCAGAGGGAGAAGCAGGCTCCATGCAGGGAGCCTGATGTGGGACTTGATCCCGGGTCTCCAGGATCATACCCTGGGCTGAAGGCGGCGCTAAACTGCTGAGCCACCCATGCTGCCCAATCCGTAATCTTTTATAACCATAGTATAATTCTCTAAGCCAGAAAATTAATGATGATATAATACTATAAATTAAGTGTAGATCTTATTCAGATTTTGCCATCTGTCCCATAATACCCTCCTTCTATCCACCTCCCCCCCATTTTGCATTTAAATTGTCCCGTCTCTGTAGTTTCCCCAAAATCTGGGGCAGTTTCTCAGTCTTTGTCTTTCATGACCTTGATACTTTTCAACAGACCTGCCAGTTACTTTGCAGATGTTCCTTAGTTTGGGTTGGCCTAATGTTTCCTTAATTTGACTGAGATAGTGCATTTTCAGGAGGGAGACTGTCAAAGTGATGCTGTGCCTTTCTCAGGGCATCCTGTTAAGGGGTCCATCATATCAGTGGACCTCCTTCCTGGTGACGTTAAGATCAATCACTTGGTTACGGGCGGTGGGGGGGTGTTTGGCAGATTTCCTCACTGTTGAGTAATTACATTTCCCTTTGTCATCTACAGGTATCTTGTGGAGAGGTATTCTGAGTCTGTACAAATATCTTGTTTCTCATCCTCTTTCCATCCCCTAATCTTAGCCTCTCCATGGATGATTCTGCCTGCAATAATTACTATGGTGGTGCTTGGCAAATGATGATTTTCTAGTTTCCTAATTCTTTAAAATTTTCATAATTTTTAAAAGATATATTTATTTATTTTAGAGAGAGAGAAAGCAAGTGAGAGCATGAGGAGGGGGGACAGAAGGAGAGGGAGTGAGAACTTCAAGCAGATTCTGCTGAGCCTGGAACCCAATTTGGGGCTCGATCTCATGACCTGAGATCATGATCTGAGCTGAAAGCAAGAGCCAGACGCTGTGCCTCTAAATTTTCATAATGTTTTAATAATACAGTGTCCACACTGTATACAAGTGTATTGACAGTGATTCCTTCTGTAAGGGGAATGGCTAAGGAAATGGATATGTCCATTTTTTACATTTTAAGAGAGAGATCTGCTCTTCACTCCTGTGCTGGAGGGATGGATCTGTAAATGAAGACAAAGATGCTGACCCCCCCTTCCTTTTCAGCAGAAGGCAGAGAGATCCCACTCTCTCTTTCCTTCCCCTGTGCCCCCAGGAGCTGAGTTCCCAGGCCTTCCTGCCTTACTCATCAGCAGGAAGCCTCTGATGACCAGGTCGCCACCTCCTGATCCTAGAAGCATCTTCTGAGAGAAGGGTCTTAGGAGTCTGGTCTGTAGGTGGCCCCGACAGGGTAGACTGTGAGGAGTGGCTGTCCCGCTCTTCAAACATGGCAGCCGTCCCTTGAATGTAGGCCATTGAGAAGCAAGGCTACACCTGCCTCAGTGTGAATGCTACCATCTTGCTTTTTGCATGGGGAAGTCAAACTTGGAAATGGCTCTTTTCAAGACAGGGTATTTTGATGTCAGCAAGCAAATACTTGTCTTCAGAGTTGAGAAAGAAACGTGAAGAGTCGTGTGTTTCTATTTTTTCCCTACAGATTGCAGCCAAATTGAACTTGAGCCACAATCCTATGTATTGGGTACATCCCCCCAGGCAGCTACCAGGGTGGAAGCAAGACAGTGTGCAGACCCCTCCCCCAACACACATGCACACACACACACACACACACACACACACATGCGTGCGCGCGCACCATTATATTGCTTTTGGGTTTAGCAAATGAACTGTCAGGATTCCTATAGCTAAAAAATCCTTGGGAAGAGGGCTGGCTTTCCTAATGTCAAAGTTACAAGTTGAGCCTTTTATATTTTCTAAACACAGTAAGGCACGTTTAAGAAAAGCCGAACAAGCTAACTACTGAACCGCTGACCTCAACTGAACGAGTTTCAGATGATCACCGCTTCTCACAACTGCGCTTTGCTTTGGGACTGCGGCAATGAGCTGAACACTGTTTCAGAAGCATCAGAGTCTTGTCCTCAGTGTGGGTGTTTACAGGCCTTCAGAGAGTTCTTTCCCTCTCCTTGGCCTTAGGCGCTCAGAACAGAATGTTCTGTCACAGTGGACATGCATTTGTCATGAGCCTTCCCTTTATTGAGAAAGACTTAATGCTCATTCTTTAGAGGAATTCCATATTTCTGTTCTCAATTATCATTGCTGCTTAAATTGCTATTATTTGTTCAGGAATGAGGGTTTAATGTACTTTCTCTCTCTCTCTCCAGGAATTCCTATCTGAGTTATGGTTGGGGTGTAGCCCCTCTGTCTATGGCCTGAGAGGAAGGACAGTGGGGCTTAGCACTGTCACCAGCTCCCCAGTGACGGGGGGCACCATGTGTACGCTCATCCTGGGTCCTAGTTTTGCTGGCTTCGCATATAAAAGGCCCTGTATTTGTAGTAGCTGCTTGCTGGTCTCTCCATCCCGCCCCTCCCCACCATTCCCTCCATTTCCTCTATCAAATGATGGCACTGCCCTGCTCCCAACCTTCCAGGAGCTTCCATTTCTCTTGCAGTAAAAGTCTATACCCCTCTCCAAGCTGATCAGAGTCTCATGTGACATGGACCCTGTTCCCCTCCTGACCCTGTGGCCCTCCACAAGTTGCCCTGCTCTTTGGGCTCTGGCCATGTGGCCTTTGCTGGCTTGGAGACTCTGTCTTTCCTCCCTGACACCCTGTCACTTTCCAGCCCCTTCCTTATCCTGCTTCATCTTCACACTGGTCACTGTGTGCAACACCATGTCTGTTCTGTGGTCAGCATGCTCACGGGCTTCTCTGCCTGCCAGCCCGGGGGCTAAAGGAGGGCAGGAACTGTCTCCCTCCCTTCCGTGGCCTCTGTGCCTGGCCTTCAGAGCTCAAGAGATACTATTGAATTGATGGTTCAGTATCAGGAGGAAGAAACGAGACCAAAGAGGTCAGAACCCTTTGGATTCATGCACAGCATGTGCATGACCATGAACCATGAATAATGAATGCCCTTCATTGTGGAGGAAAGTCCTTGGCTTATAAATTGACCCACAAACTTGCCACCAGGAGACTGAAGCTCAGAGAGCAAAGTGACTTGCCCAAGGTCATAAGGATAGTTATAGGGATTGGGTTGGGTTTAACTCTGGCCCATCAAACAGGCCCTATAGGGATGCTCCTGAGGTTTCACGGCCCAGCTCTCTTACTCCCCCAAATAAATACATGTTGACCTCCTCCTGTATACATGCTCTGTGGAGGCCTCCTGCCCTCTGCAAGAACCCAGACCAGGCCCCAACTCAGATTGCTGATGATCCGGTGGTGGTGGTGATGGTGGTGGCAGCAGGGGCATTATTAATCAAACCACGACGGAAGCAGGCACAGAGGGACGCCTTGGTGGTTCAGTGGTTGAGCGTCTGCCTTTGGCTCAGGACGTGATCGCAGGGTCCTGGGATCAAGTCTTGCATTGGGCCTCCCTCAGGGAGCCTGCTTCTCCCTCTGCCTATGTCTCTGCCTCTATGTGTTTCTCACGAGTAAATAAATAAAATCTTAAAAAAAAAAAAAAGAAGCAGGCACATATTCATATGTGTCATCACTGCCGTGCAGGAGCAAGGTGCCCTGAGGTGAAGATGGGGTGGGGACCTCACCCCTGGACCTGTGGGCTTCCCTGAGCAGGGGTGCTCTGTGAGGGGCATTTAGTAAGGTATGAAAAAGCTCAAGATTGTGTAACCCTGTCCCACTGCAGTTATTATGTTTTGTAGTGTGTGTGTGTGTCTCTGTGTGTGTGTTTTAGTATAATTTAAAATTTTACAGACTTCTAAAGAGTCTGTCTGCTGCAAGTCTGTGAGCTGGGCTTTTTCTGAGAAGACCCTCTGGGTAGGAAGAGCTTGGGAGGTGCCTGGGAGCACTGTGCCTCAAGTGCCTCTTCCCCAAGTGTCCCAATTCTGTGGGCTGAAAGCGGTGGATGACATTACCAAGAGAGGCTTCAGTATGGGAACACAGTTTGGGAGAAATGCTTCCGAGCTGAACCAGCAGCTCAAGATCTTGGGCTCCTTTGACTTCACTCTCAGCCAGCTCCCGTGTGTCTGCCCTGTTGTCCTTCAAGGTCACAGAAGGGCGGCAGCAGCTCCGGACATTAACAACAGTGTCCCAAACAAACAGGAAAGAGGAGGTGGCATCATGTTCTCCTCTCAGAGGGTGCTGCCTTTTCTAGAACCCTCCTGAAGCTTCCCTGGATGTCTCACTGGTCAGGATTTGTCCTCTGCGTCTGGATGTCCCTGACTCTAAAGTGGCAGTGGTAAAAGGCTTCTCTGGGGGGGCTGTTGGAGGATGATGTGAGGCAGGCTTGTAAGAAGTGTTCTGGGAATGAAGGCTGAGGCTGGGCCATGGCTGACCTGCTTCTCTGAAGCAGATCCTGGGTATCTTGCCGTCCCCACCCCCACGGCCACCGCCACCTTGGAGGCAGCCCCTAGTGGGCGATGCAAGCCTGGGCACCCTCCGAACTTGGCGTTTTTCTGCTCTGAGGTTAGGGTGGCAAACTCTAGCTGAGCTCCCCTAGCTGCCTTGTGCCTGGGTTTGCTTATAGTCCTGGCTGCCCAGTATGTCTTGCCACATTTCAACCCCCACATTTATTCTTTTTTATTTTTATTTTAAAAATTTAAAAA
Source organism: Canis lupus dingo (assembly GCF_003254725.2). NCBI lineage: Eukaryota > Metazoa > Chordata > Mammalia > Carnivora > Canidae > Canis > Canis lupus. Next base: position 8,253,620 of record NC_064248.1, on the reverse strand, counting down.
AGATTTTATTTATTTATTCATGAGAGACACTGAGAGACAGAGAGAGAGAGAGAGGCAGAGACACAGGCAGAGGGAGGAGTAGGCTCCATGCAGGGAGCCCGACATGGGACTCAATCCCAGGTCTCCAGGGTCAGGCCCTGGGCTGAAGGCGGCGCCAAACTGCTGAGCCACCTGGGCTGCCCCAACCCCCGCATTTATACAGAAGCTTCCAGGTTTCATTTTTTTTTTTTTTTTTTTTTTTTTTTGCCTTTGCAGCCTGTGGAGCAGGATGGGGCATGAGGAGGAGCCTGCCTGCCCCCACCCCCTGGGCCACAGAGCATAGTTCCTGGGATACCTGGCCTTCTACCCTGGAGAGAGGAACCCTTGCCCTGGCCCTTCCTCCAGCCATACTCTTCCTCGCAGGGCAGGGAGTCTGTGTGGCCAGGGTAATGTGTCCTTCTGGAGCCTAAGCTCCTCTTCTGGACCATTCTTTGGGTACCTGGCTAAATAGCCCTGAGGGCTTCTGGGTCTGCACTAGCCTCACTCCTGAATCTGGGGGACTGTGCATGGTGGGCACACCCCGAACCTCACAGGGCTGGCCAGGGTGGCTCTTTGTGGGAGTTGCTGGTGTGGCCAGAGCTGGGTGGTGTGGGGTGCATCTGCACACAGTGTGTGTGGTGAGAGCGGGGTAGGAAGAGAAGGGGTGGTGGTTGGGGTCTCCCTTGTTTCGTTTATAAAAATGATGACAGGGCCTGCCACCTGGGATTGCTTCCAGCATTCAGGGCCAGTGCTAAGGTGTGTCTAGCCAGTGCCTGACTGTGATAAACCCCAGTGCCTTGGTACGGCTCTGAGAAGACACAGATGTCAGGCGGATGAGGAGTGGCTGGCTAGAGAGTGCAGGAGCGGGTTTGCTTCCCGAGGGTGGGGGCACCTGCGCCAGCATCCTCCTGCTGCCTACCCCAGGCCAGATCTGGGGAGAAGGGAATTTCAGAATTGCAGAATTTCTGCATTTCTGCATAGTTAGATTTGGGGATCGGCATGGATATAATCCTTGGTGAGGCCTCTCTTGGCAGAAGGCTCTGAAGTCAGCACATTATCTCATTACATCCTGATGACATTTTTATGACAAAAGTGTGCAGGTGAGGGAAGGGAGAACGTGGTTGTGAAAACTTTGAGGCTTATTCAGAATGCACTTGGGGTCTGGCATGTGCCCCTGCCCTCTCCCCCAGGAGCCCCACCTCTGTGCTTGTGTTTATTTGCTAATGCCACCCTTTCTGTAAATATTCATGGAGAACCCTACCACTATGTAGAGGAATATGATGGAGAGTAAGACCAAGTCCTCTTCCTCATGGAGTTTATATTCATGTACATATGAAAATGAGAAAAAAATATCGCCCCATAATGAGTGCAGGAAATTAAGATGGGGTGATATAATTGGGGATGACTTTGGGCCACTTTAGAGCAGGCATGAGAGGGACCCTGAAAGGACGATGTTGATGCTGAGCAAGAGTGAGGAGATAGAGCCTCCCTGTGTTGATCAGGTAAGGAAAGTTGGTGCAAAGGCCCTGAGGCAGGGAAGTCCTAGATGAAGGAACAGAGAGGCAGTCAGTGTCCAGAAGCAGAGCAGGTGAGGAGGAGAGTGTAGGCAGAGACTCCATGGCCAAAGTTTGGATTTCATGTCAGTGTATTGGGAAGTTTTAAGTAGAGATGAGAGTTTTAAGTAGAGATGAGAAATGATCTGATTTACGTTTCTGTTTGCTTAGCTTTTTTGAGAGCATTGTCGATTCACACACAGTTGTAAGAAATAATACAGAAAGATTCCATGTGTTCTCTTTTTTGGATCCCATATCCTGGTCACTCTGTTCCTTCTGAGGCTGACATCTGGCCAAACTATACAATATGTCACAACTGGAGTATCGAGATTTTGACAACAATACAGTGAGGATAGAGAGTATTTTCTGTACCCCAGGACCCCATATACTGGCTTTCCGAAGCTACACCCACTTTCCTCCTGCCACCAAGCCCTCCCAAAACCCTGGGAACCACTCATTTGTTCTATACTTTTAAAGTTTTGTCATTTCAAGAATGGAATCACACAGTAGGTAGCCTTTCGGGAGTGGTTCTTCTTCATTATGATTATCTGGAGAGTCATCCCGGCTGTACGAACAATTCATTCTTTTTATAGCTGAGTAGTATTCCACGGGGCGGATGTCCTACAGTCTAACCATTTAGCTGTTAAAAGACATCTGGATGGTTTCCGGTTTGGGGCTATTTTGAATAAAACTGTCACCAACATTCGGGTACCTTTAGGTCTTTGCATGAATATGGATTTTCATTTCTCTGGGTAAAAGTTGGGAGTGCAGCTGAAGATTTTCTCCTGTGTTTTACAGTTTTGTGTTTGACATTTAAGTCTATGATCCCTTTTGAGTTAATGTTTGCCCAAGGTGTGGTGTTTAAGGTAAGGTTCTCTTTTTTGTTGGTCTGTGGCTATCCGATTGCTCCAGCATCATTGCTGAAAAGCCCATCCTTGCTTTCTTGAACTGCTTTTGCATGTGTGTCATGAGCCATTTGAGCATATTTGTGTTGGTCTGATAGGTACTTTATTCTGTTCCATTGATACATGAATCTATGGTTCTGCCAATACCACTTGGTTTTGCTTGCTGAAACCATAAGTCTTGAAATTGGATAGACTGATTTTTTCCCCTACTTTATTCTTGCTCTTCAAAATTAGTTTAGCTGCTTTAGTTCCTTTGTGTTTTCATAGAAATTTTAGTATAATCTTATCTATAGCCACCAAAAATCTCGATGAGATTTTTGCAGGAATTACATTAAACCTTCAAATCCACTTTGAGAGAATTGATCTTTACTATGTGTGGAGTCTTCCAATTGAGGAATATCATGTATTTCTCCATTTGTTTGGATCTTTTTTAAAAAAGATTTTTTAAATTTATTTATGAGAGACACAGAGAAAGAGAGAGAGAGGCAGAGACATCGGCAGAGGGAGAAGCAGGCTCTCTGAGGGGAGCCCCGTGCAGGACTCAATCCCAGGACCCTGAGATCATGACGTGAGCCAAAGGCAGATGCTCAACCACTGAGCCACCCAGGTGCCCCTATTTGGATCTTTTTTGATTTATTTCATCTTTCATTGATTTCTTATAGCTTTTAGCATATATACCCTGTTCTCTCCCCTCCCCCTTTTGGAGTGATTATAAGTAATACTTTTTGGTAAAATTGGTAAATTTGACTTTCCAGTTCCAATGTCCCTGTGTTCGTTGCTAGTATATAGAAGTGCAGATTTTTTGGTGTGTGTCTATGTTGTATCCTCTGATTTTGTTGAACTCATGTGTTAGTTCTGGGCATTTTTCTCTAGATACCTTGACGTTGTTGTTGTTTTTTTTTTTTTTTCCCCAAGGACAATCATGTCATCTGTAGAGATGGTCTTGCCTCATTTCTGATCTGTATGTGTCATATCCTCACCTTACCTTTTCTCTAGCCAGAACTACTAGCGCTCATTGAGTAAGAGCGGAGAAAAGCAGAAAGAACGCTTTGTTCTGGTCATGGGGGCGGGGGTGAGGGGGTGGATGGGGCATTTCACCAGTAAGTATAATGTTAACTGTAAGGATTTCTTGGATGTTTCTGATCAAGCCAACTGAGTTCCCTCTATTACTATTTTTCTGAGGGTTTTATCATGGGCCCGATGTTTGTCAATATTTTTTTTCCACCCTGGTTGACATGATTTTGTGATGTTCTTTCTTTAGCCTGTTAATATAGTGATTGCATTGATTGATTTTGGAATATTGAGCCGACATGGCATCCTTGGAATAAAATTCAGTTGGCCATGGTATATAATTTTTAGAAATATCCTGCTGGATTCTACTTGCTAATATTTTGTTTAAGGATTTTTACGTCTATATTCATCATGGATATCGGTCTGTGGTTTTCTCATTTTCTACTGTCTTTGTCTGACTTTGGTATCAAGGTGTCATAAATGAGTTAGGATATGCTCCTTCTTCTTGCATTTTTCTGGAAGAGATTGTGTAGAATTGGTATTAATTCTTCTTAAACGCTTGGTAAAAATTCTCCAGTAAAAACATCTGGGGCTGGAGAATTCTTTTGAAGGAGTTTTTAAGCTACAAATTCAATTTCCTTAATAGTTATGGGGCTATTCAAATGATCTATTTCAGATTGAGTGAGTTGGGGTGATTTGTGTTTTTCGATGACTTGGTCCATTTCCTCTCAGTTGTTAAATTTATGTGCATAGTCCTACTATCTATTTCATTCCTGATATCAATAATTCGTGCCTTTTCTTCTTTTCCCTTTGTCAGTCTTGCTAAAGTTTTGTCATATAACTGGCCTTTTCTGAGACCCAGCTTTTGGTTTCACTCATTTTTCTCTGTTGTTTTTTCAATTTCATAGATTTCTGCTCCCACCTGCTCTCTTTTTTTTTTAAGATTTTATTTATTTATTTATGAAGCACACAGAGAGGCAGAGACATAGGTAGAGGGAGAAGCAGGCTCCCCATGGGGAGCCCGATGTGGGACTTGGTCCCAGATCCTGGGTTCACGCCCTAAGCTGAAGGCAGGTGCTCAGCCACTGAGACACCCAGGTGCCCCCGCTCTCACCTGCTCTTATCTCTTACTCTGTCCTCCTTCTGCTGCCTTTGAATACTTTTTCTCTCCTTTTTGGAGGTTCCTGAGATGGACTGGTTTAGGTTTTGCAAAACAGTGGGAACAGTGGGCGCAGGCAGGTGCAAGGTATTGGTGGCTCACATGGGGATGGATGCTAGCTGGGAAGTGGGGAGACACTTCCCAGGTGAATTCAGCAAGTGTCTGGAAGCTGGAATGACAAGAGTCTAATCACAGAAAGGCAAGGGAACAATCATGGATAATCCTAAATGTTTGGTTTGAGCGGCTGGCTAAGTGGGCATGTCCTTTATTAACCTGGGGATGCCCAGTGGTGTCAGCCCTCGGAGGTGGAAACCAGCAGCTCTGTTTTGGCCAAGTGAAGTTGGAGATGCCTATGGCGGCATTCATGGGAGGAGGGGCGAGAGTAAGAGGTTAGTGAAAAAGTCTGGAGTACCAGGAAGATTTCAGGGCTCCGGGCATGTTGCATTTCATGGACTCTTAAGATACCATTGGCAGGAAGAAGTACATTATCTTACAATCCCTAAGAATCAAACCAATTAAATCATGGCGCACCATCAACTGGAAGAGAAACCCCATTTTTTCCCACATTTGAAACTGCGAGACTGGACGTGGCCTTAGGGATGACTAGATGGAGAAGGGGTGCTGAACCCCACACAGTCTGGGCACCCCAACCTCAGAGGCTAAGGAGGAGGGGGCTGGCTAGGGAGATGGGAAGAGAGCAGCCAGGGCAGAAGGAACATCGGGAGAACTGGGTGTCCCAGGAAGTGAGTTTTGGAGGGAGGGGATGAGGGAGAGCCTGAGTCTCCCAAATGCTCTGGGAAACCTGGTAGGATGAGGGCTCAGTGCCCATTAGAATTGGCAAGGCAGGGTGGCTGGGAACCCGGCAAGTGCAGTTTTGGGGAGTGGTGGGGACAAAGGCCAAGACAGACAGCAGGGGCAGAGTGAGGAAAATAAGGGATGAGAAGTTTCAAGAAGTTCTTGTCACGCAGGGAGCATAAGTGGGGCTGGGAGGAGCATGGGGTCAAGGGAGGGATTTTGTTTGTTGCTTTGAAGATGGAGGATACAGGAGCATATTTGTAAGCTGTCTGTAAGCTGTCAGGAATGGTCGTGGAGAGAGAGGAGGGCAGAGGGCTGCTGAGGAGCCCGGAGCCCAGGAGCCCAGGAACCGCAGCAAGAGGGGAGGGGACGGGAGGGCCCTGACTGAGCTGCAGCCGCGGGGACGGCTGCGAGCCGGGGCCCCCGCCACCCATGTGGGTTCACCCCGGTGATGCCGGCATGGTCTGATTTAGAGGACCTACCAACTCACGAGGGCCTCAGCGTCAGGCCTGCCACATCCTCCTCCCGTTATTCCCAGGACTCAGTCCGAGGCCCTGCACACCGAGGTTCCTTGAAGGATGCCTCCCTCGTCTTGCTGCAGAACAGAACTGTAATACAGCTGTGTCCTGTGTGGATTTTCCCATTCTGTGGTGGGTTTTTTCTTTTTTTTCTACATTGGATTTCTGTAGTGTGTGTGTGTGTGTGTGTGTGTGTGCGCGCGCGTGTGTGTGTTGGAGGTACACATCTGTAATGTTTACAAACACGAGGCCCGGAGGACCCTGCGAGGAGCCCGGGCAGCAGGCAGCGGGCATGGAGAGAGCGCCAGCAGGTCCCACCCCGGGGCCTGGTCTCACTTCTAGAAGTCCCTGCCTCAGCTTTCTCAGATCCCATGTTTGGTCTGTTTGGCTGTTTGTGTGGAGCTGCCTGAGCACCTAAGAGCAGGCACTGGTGTGCAAGAACATGGCCCCTCCCTTCCAGAACTTGTGTGTGATGGGGCTGGGGACCTGCTGGGGGTAGGGAATGTCAAAGAGTCACAGCCATCGTGTCCCTGATATGAAACCTGGTCCTGGGTTTCCCTGGGGTAGTGACCTTGGCACAGAGATCTGGGGGATGAGGGGGTTTCACTAAGGGAGGGGTGCGGTGGGAGGGGAGGGATGTGGGGGGAGGAGACAGTCTGGGAGGGCCAGGCAGGGGCCTTCTGCAGCCAGCTCCACAGTGAGAAGCCTGAGAACCAGCTCCGCACCCCTAGGAAGGCAGAGAGGACCAGCTGGGCCTCTGCAATCTGTGCCTCGGTTTCCTTTTCTGGAGAATGAGACTACACCTCCTCTGGCTTTGGGGTGGAAATCACACCCCTGGCTGTGCCTTGATCAGGGCAGCAAGCAGTCTGGCATTATGGATGCTGTCCTCCTGGCCTCCTGAGCCCCCCGGCTGCTGAGGGAGGGGGTAGGCCAGGTCCCCCCTACCTGCCCAACGGATTGGATCGGATCGGGAAGACCAAGCCCCAGGGAGTCGGGGGTTAAGTTTTCCTAGGCCTGGCTTCCCTGCCCCGCTGTCTCCCTGGCCCCTCTCTGAGCTCTTTGATGGCATTAGAGCCAACCTTTTCCAGATGTGCCGAGCAGAGGGGTTTGCTGGAACTCTCGGGGGCTTCATCGGCCTCCTTCATTCCCCTCCGCCAGACGGCCCCCTGCCAGCCAGCCTCCCCCCTCTGGTTGGGTCGCCTGCTGCCTGCAAGGCCAGGCGAAGCCCTGGACTCAGTACTTTCTTCAAACGCGGCCTTTCTTCCTGCCCCTCCTCCTCAGCCAGCCCTGTGTGGGTTGAGCAGCTCACCAAGGCGGACCCCCGCAGGGTGGGGGGCTGGTCTGCGCTGCGGGCCCCTCCGCCACAGGACTCCCCCCTGCACCGTGGTCCTGGGCTCCAGTGCGTGGGAGACACTGCCTGCTGGGCCCACGGTCCCTTGTGTCTGGCACTGAGGGATGTCCGGCTGGGATGCGGAGGAGGCCAGAGCCTGAAAACCCCCTCCTCCTGCCTCTGAGCAGCAGTGGGACAGCCCCTTCCCTCCCACTGGCCCGCTGCTATTAATCAAGAGATTAATAATCTACTGCCTCCCTTTCTGAAACCCCCACTCCCATTTCCTGTTGAGTCTCCAGCCTGTCTCGGTACCTCCCAGTCTGGTCCTCCTCACGGTGGTCCCTGGTAAGGAAGTGGGGCCAGGGCAGGAGCCTGCAAGCTCAAGTGCCCAGGGAGGGAGGGGCACCGGTACCCCCAGCTGAAGTCTGTGGGCTGACCATGCCCAGACCATAACCCCCTGCTGGCATCCACTGAGAGACCTCCTCCTGATGCTTTGGACACCAAAGAGCCATGGCCTCCAAATACGCACCTCCAGAGATGGGCACCTCATCCCTCCTGGAACCCCGTTTCTCAAATGCCCTCTCATGTGACCTTGTGCTCCCAGGGCCACATTGGGGGAAACACAAAACACCTCTGCGCCCTTTCCAGGGCAACCGTTGAGTGGCTATAGGAATTTGGGGGGCCTAGAGGACTCCATGTCTTCAGCCCTCTGGCCTTTCCCCTAGGACCAACTGCTCACAAAGGTGGGTCAGCTTCCATACAATGGAGAAGATAAGAACACACCAGCCCCACCAGGAGGCCGGGTTCAGTCAAACCTCTGCCACTTGAGAAGCTGCAGTCTAACCCCATGCCATCCCCAGCCTCAATTTCCCCTTCTGTAAAATGAGGTCATTCATCCTGGCCCTGCCCCTCTTTCTTGCCCAGCGGCTGCCTGATTCCATTCCCCACCTTCCACCTCTCCCTTCCTGTCTGACGCTACCCAGCCACATGGGTAGTACCCAGTACCCGTGTCTGACCACGACAGTCCTCAGCGCCGCAGTCCCTGGGTGGCCTCCCCATGGTGGGGAGGGGTGTTCTCATGCATACACAAGGCCGTCTGTTGAGAAGCTGGAAAACCATATCAAGTCTTCCGTTTATTTTTTAATCTATAAAATAAGAGAGAAATTAAGCTCTACTGATTTTTAATATATGCAAAGACAGTAAATAATGCATGTAGATATAGGTGGGTAGGTTAATACATGTATATTGCAGGCTCGAACGAATTTTGCTGATCAGGAGCATGCTCTGGAAGGCCTGGTGAGCATCAGCCAGGGTGCTCTCCACAAATCTAGGCCAGACTCCTTGCCTGCTTTGGGGACTTTCACAGCTGCCTTGTCTGTGCCTTCTCTGCTCCCCAAATACACCAAATCTTACTCCAAACCAACTTCTGGTCCTGGCTGCCTCCTTGCCTTCTCAGCTCAGCAGACCTTCCCCAAGCATCCCATGATGTAGGAAGCCTTTTCTGGTCCCTACTGGTGGAAGTGGCTGTGCCCTGTCTCCCTGTCCCTGCTGGCCATCAGTTTCCAGGGATGTCCCCCAGCCCAACACCCTGAGCTCCTCCAGAGACCCATGGTGTCTTGCCTAGCATTGCAATTCCCAGCCTGGGTCTCCATCTGGTACACCATTTCATTGATTGTTTCCTTCATTCCACCAATTTTTATTGAGTGCACGTGATGTACTATACACTGAGCTAGGCCTGGGGCGCAGCCAGCAGCTTCAGTGGGGGGGGGGGGGACAGTTATCAGATAAATAACTGCACAGGTGGTGGTGAGTGTTTGGAAGACAAGCCAGGGTTCTATGACGGTATAAACCCAGGGGACCCAGCCTGCGGTGGGGGTGGGTGAGACTGAGGGCGGCTGGTCAAGGAGGTTCTCTCGGAAGAGGTGGCACTTTTGCCCAGACTTGGGGGCACCAGACTTTGTGGGCATCTCAGGCAGAGGGAACAACAGATGACAAGTCCTGACATTGGGGAGGAGCTCCGTGGGTTCATAAACTCAAAGGCTGATGCTGCTGGGGTCCTGAAGGAGTTCAAAGAGGGGTAAGTGGGGAGGCAGCCAAGGTGGATAGTGGCCAGATCTGAGAAGTCCTCATGGTCATACTAAGGGTTTGTCCTAAGATTAAAGAGAAGCGAGGTAGGGTTATGGAGGAAATTTCTGCTTTGAAAACTGGAGTTAGTGTGGAAGGCAGGGTGCAGTAGGGTGGGGGTGGAAGCCAGGCACCAGTCAGAGGCCATTGCCACTGGTGGGAGGTTGGTGATGGAGACAGAACCACGACAGGTGGGAGGTGAGTAGTGGGCAGATAGGATCTACTTGGTGGAAGTAGAGTTCCCAGCACCCCAGGATGGGAGAGGCCCAGAGGAGGAGAGTCAAAGTTTCAGTGGATATTAATTGAGTGAGTCACAACCCCTAGGAGAATATATATGTCTTTGAGTTTGCCAGGCGACGGTGAGGGAAGTCCCAGGATCCAACTATCAGAGGGAGCAAATACAGAGAGGTCAGAACTCTCTAGATTTGGGTTATCTTGGGGAGGAAAAATACCAAACTAGTGAGGTGTGAGATGCCACATGGAGACTCCAAATTGTGTTTGGAGAATTTCAAGGTAGGAGGGGATCTTTGAGTCTGGTGCATCTCAGGCCCGACTTTATAAAGGGCTCAGCGAGGCGGGGACCCACTCCAGGCACACAGATGGACAGAAATGCATTGGAACAAACCAGAAACAAAGCAGCCAGAAAGCCCTGTGTTTATCTTGCTGACTGCATGTTTGCTTCCCTCGGGCCAAGTCGGTCTGGGCTGTCCTTGTGTGTGTGGGGGGGGTGTCACCCTAACACAGGCCCCAGTGTCTCGCTCACCATGTTGGGATCTTAGCACGGCCAGTGAAACCAAAGGAGCCTCATCTGACCTTTTAGATGCATCTGGGGGGTGGGGTGGGGCAGACGATGGAAAGACTGGAAAGATGGGCTCTGGGGGGGTATGCGGGGTGGGGACGGCCCTGTCCACTTCCTGGTGCTGCAAACCGACTGGGGGCTCCGCTGTTCACCAGCTGTACGGTTCAGGCAAGGACTCTGTCCTTATCCACGAGATGGGACAGCGATACTCACAGTGTCCGTGGGCTGAGCACCCTGGGCTTCAGCAGATATAACTCCCTCCCATTCCTCTTCCTTGCCTGTGCCAATTTTGGTACCTGTAAAGTGGACGTGTATAACACTTTCTGTGGACCAGCCAGGGGCTCCTCCTCCAGCCTGTCCCTGTGGTTCTGTAGTCTTGGATGTGCGTGTGACCAGCAGGCTCCAGGAGAACCACCGTGTCATGTCATGGGAGTCAGTCAGTGGGTGCACAGTGTTGCCCACTTACTGCATGCTAGGTACAGACAAGGTCCTTGCCCTCCTGGAGCCCATGGTGTGGCAAACACAAACATCAATTACTAGTCAGGCGTGGGAACACAGTTTGCAACCTGGGGTAGTTGCTATGATGGCAGGGCACAGGGAGCCAGCTAGGAACGCTGAGCTGGTCAGAGGCCTCCTGAGGGCTTCCTGGAGGAGAGGGCTTTTGAGGTGAGGGTGGAGATGGCTGGGCCTTAACTGGGTAACAGAGTGAGAGAGAGAGAGAGCAAGAGAGAGAGCAAAAAAATAAATAAATAAAATAAAATAAAATAAAATAAAAAAGAGAGAGAGCAGCCCTTAAGTTATCAGGGATGTAGTACACCGGAGATTTGCAAGGCCAGTACAGCTAGAAAGCGGGAATGAGGGGCTCAAGAGTCAAAGGGGGAAGGCTGCTGGACGCCAGGCCACAGTACTCAGGGCTTGTGGGCCGTGGTGTGGAGTTTGCTGTCCACTCCACATGGACACTGCAGTAGCACAGAGGCAAGAGAAAGACAGGATAGAGGATCATCTCCACCTTGGGGAGAATTGGGCCTCAGAGGCCAATCTCATTGCTTTTCCTCCAATAGCCATCCAGAGTCATTAAAGCCTTGGTGGTGGGGATCGCTCATGGACCTCATCCTTGGCCCTTCATGGTGCTGCCAAGGAACAAGGCTGCTGCCACCACCCGGATCTGCAGAGGTGCAGCCTCTGCTGGGGAGCCCTGGGGACTATGCTGGTTTGAAATCGATTGCTTCCTGGAGTGAGGGATGGGAGTAGGCTGGGAGGTCTCTCGGCTCCTTGGGAACAGTCTTGACACAGCAATGGAGGGTACGGTTGCCCTCTTACCTCATGGAGGCACTCAAGACTGTGTGTGTGTGTGTATGTGTGTGTGTGTATTTGTACTTCTGTTGATTGATTGATATTTTGTTTTTTAAAAGATTTATTTGTTTGTTTATTTATTTGAGAGAGAGAGAGAGAGAGAGCGTGCGCACGAGTGAGAGGAGCAGAGGGAGAGGGAGAGAGAATCTCAAACAGACTCTGAGCTGAGCATGGGGCCTGACGTGGGACTCCATCTTGTGAACCTGAGATCATGACCTGAGCAGAAATCAAGAGTTGGATGTTTAACCAACCGAGCTACCCAGGTGCCCTGCTTTGATTTTTGACGAACAAAAATTATGTGACATTATTCATTAGGTTTCTAGGACCTATTTGTCTTATAACTAAAAGTTTTTACCCTTTTATTAATATCTGTGTCTTTCCCCCACCTCGTAGCCTCTGGTAACCACCATTCTACTCTGTGTTACTTTGAATTCTACTCTTTTGTTGTTGTTAGAGAGATGAGATCATGCGATCGTTGTATTTCTGTGTCTGGCTTATTTCACTCAGCATAATGTCCTCCGGGTTTATCCATGGTGTCACAAATGGCAGGATTTCCTTCCTTTTTGTAGCAGAATAATATTCCATTGTGATGTATGTGTGAATGTGTATAATTTCTTTATCCATTTATCTGTCAATGGACACTTGGGTTGTTTCCATGTCGGCTGTCCATTTGCAGTCAACATGGGGGTGCAGGTATTTTTTTGAGATACTGATCTGATTTCCTTTGGATAAAGACCCAGAAGTAGGGCTGCTGGATTATGTGATAATTCTATTTTTAATAATTTGAGGAGCCTCCAAACTGTTTACAGTGGCTGCACCAATTTACGTTCCCACCAGCTGCGCACGAGGGCTCCCTCTTCCCCACGTCCACATGAGCACTTAATATCTTTTGTCTTCTTGATACTAGCCATTCTCACAGGTGTGAGCTGGTATCTCTTTGTGGCTTTGATTTGCATTTCCCTTCCTAGTTATTTATTGATGTGGCCATAGCAGATGAGGCAGATGAGCTTGTGCTTGAGAGGACTTCATAGTCTGGAGAGGCAATTGATGAGGAGTAGCTTCATTACCATTATTATAATTGAAAACAGTAGCTGTATTAGGATTCCCCGGAGGAGCTGGTCCAGTAGGATACATGAAGGTACGTAGAAAAAGATTTGTTATAGGAATTGACTTATGCAATTATGGAAGCTCGGTGGTCCCATAATCTGCCACCTGCAAGCTGGAGACCCAGGAAAGCCCATGGTGTGCTTCCAGGGGGCTGATGGTGTAATTCCTAGTTCAAGTCCCGAGATCCAAAAACCAGGAGTGCTGATGTCCAAGGGCAGGAGAAGATGGATGTCTCTACTCCAGAAGAGAGTAAACCTGTCCTCCCTCTGTCTTTTTGTTCTCTTTTGGCTCTCAGTGGATTGGATGATGCCCATCTGCACTGGTGAGGGCAGATTTTCCTGATTCAGCTTACCAGTTCAGTGCTGGTCTCTTCTGGAAACCCTCACAGACGTATTACTAGTTATGCAGGCACCTGTTAGTCCAGTCTGGTTGACCCACAAAAGTACCCATCACAGTAGCCAACATGTATTGCATCTCCTACCTGGAAATTCTGTTAAGAACTTAATGTAAATCTCTCTGAGTCACCTTGAGCTGCTGTAACAAAACGCCACAGACTGGTGGTGGCTTATGGGATAAATGTTTTATTCAATAGATAGCCCTTGAGTTCGGGCAGTCCAAGATCAGGGTTACGGAGCAATAGGACCCCAGGTACTGCTGCTCGGCATGTGAACTCATTTGTTCAAATAGCTTTGGGGCACCTGTTTGCAGCATCTACTAAAATGAAACATATCCATCCTGTGGGTGAGCAGCTCTGCTCCTGGGAATCTACTCCAGCAAAATAAAAACGTGTTCACAAAGACTTGTATGGGAATGCTCATAGCATCTTTTTCTGTCATAGTTCAAGACTAGACTCAACCCAAATGGTCATCAACAAGAGAATGGACAGATTATGGCATATTTATGTAATGGAATATTATTTAGTGATAGAACAGAACAAAATGCCCTTGCACTTAACAACACAGTTGAACCTCACAGGCTAAGGATGAGTAAAGGAAGACGGGCTCAGACTAGTGCGTGCTGCGAGGTTCCATTTCTATCAGATTCTAGAACAGGCTGAACTAATCCCAGGGCAGAGAAGTCAGAACGGATATGCCTGGGGCCATGGGTGACTTTTGAGTTCGAAATGTTGCTTTACACATGGGTAAGAGTTTATTAAGCTAAACAGTAGACTTACCTATTTTACTTAATTAAATTATATTTTAAGAAAAATGAAAAAAACCATTAATTTTATTTTTTAAAAAGATTTTATTTATTCATGAGAGACTGAGGCAGAGACATAGGCAGAAGGAAAAGAAGGCTCCATGCAGGGATGTGGGACTCAATCCCGGGACTCCAGGATCACACCCTGAGCTGACGGCAGACGCTCAACCACTGAACCACCCAGGTGTCCCCAAAATCCCATTTTAATGTGAGGCATAACCTCGGTACTACCCTTCCTAGCACTTCCTGTGGTCGTCCATCCTCGTGTGGTTATGTGGCAGAGCGGAGCCATGCCTGCCTTGTTCATACTTAGGTTTCCATTGTCTGGGACACAGCAGGCTCTCTGTGTGTACCTGCCGAGTGCACAGATAAGTGTTGGGTTCAAACCAAGCTCTGTACAAGGTGCTGTGGGAGGGCTTAGCAGAGAGCCTGGGGACCCTGGACAAGAGGGCGGGTGCTTCATGGAGGAGGACAGGACAGGTGAATCACACCCTGAAGGCTCTTGGGAATATTTCTCAGGCAGAGTAAAGGAGGAAGGGCAGGTAGGCAGAGGAGCCTGCATGTGCAAAGGCCCAGCGGCAGGAAGAGTAAGTTGTGCTGTGGTGGTAGGAGCCTTGGCTGGTGGTGACAGGAGGAAGGGAGCCTAGAAAGATAGGCAGGACCTTCTGAACTGACTTAAAGAACTTAGTCCTTAGTCCATGGGAGCCATGGAAGGTTTTGAGAGAGAGTAGTCGTAAAATCGGATCTGCATTTTAGGAAGATCACTGGGTTTTTGGACCGGACCCAGTGGAAGAGCTGGGAGTTCTTCACAAAACGTAGGAGGAAAAAAAACAACAACAAAACAAAACAAAAAAAACAAAGGTAGGAGGGTGAAACCCAGCCTGGGGGGCCAGGCTGCTGCCTAGGGCACTCAGGGGAGACCTGAGGGGTCTGCTAGTCTGAGCCCTGGCCCTCAGGGCTGGTGAAGCAGCGCCACCTACTGGTGTGCCCTGCTGCTGGGTGTCACAGGTCATCTGGTTCCTCCTGGTCCCAGAGTGAGACAGATCATCAGCCTATGACCCTCAGAATGAGGAGCAGAGAGGAACCTTCCATGGGGGACAGGCTTTCCCTCTGGTTCAGAGCCGGAGATCAGGATGTTGTGCAGATGTAGGGAGGACAAGTGTTCCCTTGTACCGGACGAACACTAATTAGTATTGGTAGGTTCGGCAGATTTTGTCTGCGTTTGGATCCTAGTCCTTCTGGCAGTGTGGCCTTGAAAAAGTTGCTTAACACCTCTGCCCTCAGTTTTTCATCTGTAAATTAGGATTAGTAATAGTATCCACCTGTCAGGGCTGTTAGGTGTCAGCAGATGCGCAACACTCAGAACAGTGCCTGGTCCATGGTGAATGCTCAGCTCTTAGGTGACCTATTCTGATGTCTATCAGCATTGGATGCCCGGGCTGAGGGCTCATGGGCTGGAGGGGGAGGGGCAGCCTATGGCCCTGGGGGGCCGGAGAGGCTGTGTGAGCCAGACGGACGAGGGCCTACACTCACGGCTAAGCAGTCAGACCCCCCCCCCCCCCCATCGCAGGGGTGACGGCTGGCCGAAGGGCGTGGGCCGGGAGGAATGAGGTCAGAATGAGGTCAGATCTGCATTTTGCAGACCCAGCATCTGTGCGTGCTTCCTGCTCTGGGTGCCTGGCACACGCACCCTCCCAGTGAGCCTCACGCCCTGCATCCTGGGCTCCATGGTGTCCTCATAAGTAAAGTGTGCAAGTCTATATCGCGAGTTAGGGGCAGAGCTCAAAGCCTGGCGAAGGCCAAGACTTCCATTCCCACAGTCCAGGTCTCCATCCACCCCGTGATGCTGAGGTTTAGGAGGCACCCCCGCCATGGCATCTGCTCACTTGGCAGAATGCAAGCTGCCAGTGACTCGATCCTTTCTTTGCCCTGCACGCTGCCCCGGGTGGGGGTTCCATAGGTTTTCTGCTCCTCTCAGCTGGAGCAACATCTTATACTAGGAATTAATTAAAAAAAAAAAAAAACTAGTGTCTTTTATCTAAATTAAAACTTCCTTCCTCTCCTATCTGGGCCTGCTTCGGGCTGGGTGATCTGCTGCAGGAAGGTGGTGTGAGAGTGTGAGTGTGTGAATGAGTGCCTGTGAGTGTTGAGTGTGTGAAAGCATGTGAGTGCATGTGCATGTGAGCATGAAAGCATAGGAGCATGTGTGTGCATGTGGGAGGGTGTGCGTATGTGACACTGTGTGTGTGTGTGTGTGTGTGTGTGTGTGTGTGTGTGTGTGATTACCTATTCATTATCTATTTGTGCTCCTTAGACCCCGGCTCATCAACCCACCGATAGCTCATCAGGCCACTTGCCATAGGGAGTGGCAATGATGACACTGCTCCTCTACCAGCCCCATCCCTCTGGCCCTGTTGTAGCGCTTCCTGGGGCAGTTGAGAGTCTAGCTCAACTAGACTCTGGTCTAGTTGTCCTGGTCCTAGCGTGGGCATCTCTCCTGGCTTCTCACTGGAAGTTTCCTGCTCCTGGCTGCACACAGCCTCAGCCCCTCAGACCTCCAGGAGGAAGCTGGTTTGCCAGAATGTTCATGAAACATGAGTGAGAAGACTTTTTTAAAAAAGAGAAATCAGTGTAACAGGATTGTTCGGATTTAGCACAGTATTTCTGAAATCTGAGACGTGACTCGTGTGTTTTCCTGTCAACAGGGGCAACTCGAAATGTCACGCCTGCTGCTACCAATTAATTCATAATTTTTCCATTTGCCGATTAAGTTGCTTGGTGTCAGCAGATTTGGATTTTGTGAAGTCATGTAGCTTTGCTCTCAAGAGGAAGATGTGCGAACGTGATCAAGCAGCGAAGTTTTAATGGTGCACACAAATCAAATAATAAAGCCAAATCTACCCCCTTGTGAGATTGGGTCGTGTGTGTGTGTGTGTGTGTGTGTGTGTGTGTATTGAAGTATGATTAACATTCCACCTTATGTCAGTTTCAGCTGTATAGTATTTGATATGATATTTGTATGTATTGCAATATGATCACCACAGTAAGTCTAGTTAACATCTGTCAGCACACACAGTTACAGAAATTGTTTTTCTTGTGATGAGATCTTTAAGATCTGCTCTCTTGGCAATTTTCATATATGCCACTCAGTATTATGAACTATAGTCACCATGTGGTACATTGCATCCCAGGACCTTTACATTTTATTTTACATCTGGAAGTTTCTACCTTTTGATCCCGCCTTCATCCATTTTGCCCACCCCTACCCACCAACTCTGGCAACCACCAGTCTGTCTCTATCTATGATCTTGGTTGCTTTTTTCTTAGATTCCATATAAAAGTAAGATCATCCAGTATTTATTTTTCTCTCTCAGACTTACTTCTCTTAGCATAAGTTCAACCCGGGTTCATCCATGGTGTCACAAATGGCAATATTTCCTTCTTTTTCGTAGCTCAGTAATGTTCCACCATGTATATAGACATCACCTTTTCTTATCCGTTTCCCCATCGATGGACACTTAGGTTGTTTCCATGTGTCGGCTCTTGTACATAAGGCAACAGTGAAATGGGGTACAGGTATCTTTTCAAATTAGTGTTTTTATTTTCTTTGGATAAATCCCCAGGAGTGGATCAAATGGAAGTTCTATTTTTAATTTTTTGAGGAAATGCCATACCATTTTCCATAGCGGCTGCACCTGTTTGCATCCCCACCAACACTGCATGAGGGTTCCCCTTTGTCCACTCCTCGCCAACATCGGTCCTTTCTAGTGTTGATGGTAGTAATTCTGACAGGAGTGAGGGGATAGCTCATTGTGGTTTGGTCACTTTTATGTCTCAAGGTTTAGCAAAACAGCCCCAAGCTTTTTTGCGAGAAAAATCTCAAAACTGCAGGAGTGTGAAATTTTGCCCTGGAATCCACAGTGGTTTGCCAGGGGCAAGGGTCCTATGACTGGACTGTAAGTTTTCATTGACATGTCCCTCTCATCCACTAGGCTAATGATTCTCTCGAGGATGGGACTCAGTTCTATTAGTCCATGTATTAGTCTACTAGTATTGCATGTAGTTGGCACTCAATAAGTGTTCATTGGATGAATCAACCAAAAGAAATGATTGGGACAAATCATTGGAATATTGGAATTCAGTAACTTGTGAGTGATTGGAAGTTGTACAGGTTCTAAGGATGGTTTTCTTTTCCTTCTTGGTCATCTTGGTTAATGTCTTAGCTCAGGATGCCATAGCAAAATATCACAGGCCAGAGGATTTCAACAACAGAAATGTGTTTTCTCAGTCACTTTCCTAGAAATCCCTGCCTCCCTGGCCCCTTGCAGAATCCAGACAGCACGTCTGCTCTGTTCAGTGGGAGGAAGCATGTGGCTCTCCCCGTGGCTATGGCATTGACTGGAAAGAGAGATCCAAATCCTGGCTCTTGGGGCCTCGGACCCAACAAGGCACCTGGTATGAATGGTGGGTGTAAGGTCCAGCCACCCGCCTTCTCGCTGGGTACTCACACAGCCTTTGCTCAGGTGTGTGCATGAGCTCAGAGAAATCTCTCACTTTCTCTGTCCTCTTCTCCTTGCAAGGCCACCAGTTCTGATGGATTAGGGCCCCACCCTTATAATAACCTCCTATATACAAACACAGTCACATGGTGGGGTGGGTAGGGCTTCAACATATGAATTCTGGGGACACAGTTCAGTCCACGGCAGATATTTTCCCATTGTAGGTGGCCACGCTTGGAGACTTGCAGGAAGGCAGAGCTGGGAGGGACTTTATAATGTGTTGGGTAACACAGAGAGGGGTGGTCACTTGCCCAGGGCTACACAGCCAGCAGGGCCAGGGCCAGGATGATGGGCTCCACTCCCCAGGAGGCTCCCAGAGGCCTGGGCTGGGTGCTCTCTGCAGAAGGGGGATGGCAGGGGGTGGGGGGAGCAAGTGGATGGGTGCTCACACTATCCTGATGCTGCCCTTGTGTTAGTTACAGGACTCTGATCAGACCCACATACAGAGTGTCCTACCGCACGGTGACAGCACTGGAGTGGAGATGCTGCCCTGGCTTCACCGGGAGCAACTGTGAGGAGGGTGAGTCTCCTGGGTTGTGGGGGGCCTGGGGAGTCCGGGACCAAGGGCTGGGCACCGGGTGCAGGGGGACGGGCTTCAGAGTCTCTGGGTGTTTCTACCACCCTGCCAGTGGGCACCGCGGTGAGGTCCCCGTGTGCATCGATTGAGTGGAGGAGCATCATGAGTCCTGGCCTAAGGGAGGACTGCTCTGCTCTGGATCCCACTCAGCCTGGAATGGAGGCAGGTGGAGCTGGCTACCGAGTCTCTGTTCAGCCGGCAGCCACGTCCGTTGTAGAATGAGGCAAACGGACCTGGTGGGCAGTGGGCTGGTTGTCCGGCCCTTCTGCCTGGCTGGAGCCCAGAGGAAGGAAGGGGGACAGGGGACAGGGCCCAGGGCTGGGGTCTTCCTTCTGGGCCCCTGGACCTGGTCTCAACCTGCCTCTGCAGCCCGATGGGGCCAGACACCAGCACTCAGGTGGGTCAGGGGTGGCCGGCAGCGAATCCTAGCTGTGCTCATGGCCAGGGAAAGCAGGTCCTGCCCGACCGACAGAGTCACAAAGCGTCTTGTTCCCCGTGTTAGCTGGCCAGCCTGGAGGCCCATGGGTCAGTTTTGTATTTGGAAACGATGGTTTTCCATGGTGTTGACTTTCTGATTAAGAAAATTATCTTCCCTCATCTTTTTTGTGACCTAACACACTGACTTTTGGCTTATGTATCTGCTTTTATTTTTTTTTTAAGATTTTATTTATTTATTCATGAGATACACACACACACACACACACACACACACACAGAGAGAGAGAGAGGCAGAGACACAGGCAGAAGGAGAAGCAGGCTCCATGCAGGGAGCCCGATGCGGGACTTGATTCCAGGACTCCAGAACCATAACCTGAGCCGAATGCAGGAGCTAAACCGCTGAGCCACCCAGGGATCCCCCCATATCTGCTTTTATAAGTTAAGTAATTATAAAGTTCTAATAAGTTATAATATTTTGGGTACATGCTTCTGTTGTAAATGACCTAAGATTTTTGGGTTATAAATAAGAACATAACGGAATAATGACAGAATGGTAATTATAATGATGATGATGCCTCGCGGGGCCTGTGGCCCAATGTGGAGTTGAAGAAAGGCTCCAACGGTGCCACCTCTCCTGACTCAGAAGGTGCCTACTTCTCGGAGGGGAGCTGATGCACACTTGAGGGTGTAGAGCCTCCATGGGTCTCTCCTAGGAGAGGGGCAGGTGGGAGTGCAGGAGTGAGGGGAGGACTGGCTCCCCCCAGGTGAGCAAGTGGGTGGCTGGATCCCATACTTGATGTGAGAGACCATTGTTCACACCCAGTGCCTTGGGTCTGAGGCCCTGAGGGCCTAGATTTGGATCTACCTTTGTGGTCAAAGCTATGGCCATGGGGAGGGGAGAGCCACTTTTTCCCTCCCACTGAACTAAGCAGACATGCTGTCCAGATTCTACAAGGGGCCAGGCAGGCAGGGGTTTCTAGGGAATTGATGGATTTACCCTGAAGTAACTGGTGGAATAACTGAGTGAATTTTCAATGATCAATAAAATGAACCACATTGGGCTCTACCCAGTGATGTCCTGGGTAGGCTCCTCTCTATTTTTTATTTAAAAAATTTTTTTGAGATTTTTATTTATTTATTCATGAGAGACACACAGAGAGAGGCAGAGACACAGGCAGAAGGAGAAGCAGGCTCCCCATGGCGAGCCCAATGCAGGATTCGATCCTAGGACCCTGTGATCATGCCCTGAGCTGAAGGCAGACGCTCAACCGCTGAGCCACCCAGCTGTCCCTCTGCTCATCTTTAGAGGCCTTTGCTCAGCACTGGGAAGGCTTTGGGGGCCCCTCTCTCACCTGCCAGAGAGACTCTAAGCTGCCCCCTGATCCCATCCTGGCCTCAGCTGGCTGTAATCAAGTGTTTTCAGGTCTGCTCCCCACCCCCTCCCAACTGTCGCTCGCCACCCTGCAGCCTGTCTGTTTCTTCTAAGGGTAACTGAGCCCGGCCCGAGTAGGTCTCCTTCCTCCCTCCCCTGGAAACCACTGCAGTGCTGAAGCATGTACAATTTTAAATCTCTCTTCATGTTCTCTTTATTAAAGGACTGATCCAGTAAATGAAGTGTAAGTCTCAGATGTCTGAGTCATAAACCTCAGGCAAATAGATAAAGAGCACATGTTTGATTAAACTCAGTGATTTAACCAGCAGCCTGGCAAAAGTGATTCAAAACGGGGATTCGAGACACTGATACAGATGCAGACCACAGGGCTCTAGACCACCCTTAGGTCAGATAATTCACTGGGAGAACTCAAAGAGCCAAAAAGCATTTGCACTCAGGCTTATGGTTTATTACAGCGAAAGGTGTGATTCAAATCCTCCAGGAGAAGAAACCCATGGGACAGAGACCAGGATGGTTCAACACACAGCTGCCAGTTGTCCGCTCCCAGTGGAGGCACGGACAGTGATGAACTCCTCCCAGCTAGTGTTAAACAAGTTAACAAAAATGCTGTGACCAGATGCTGGCAGGAGCCTAACCCTGTATCTCCCTAGGAATAGTGGTTCATATTTGTTAATTCAGGACCACAGTGACTTTATAGATCACGGCTACCATGAATAGGGAAAATTAACTGTGTCTAAGTATCTAGAACTATAGGTATATTTCTATATTTTTTCTTATTACAAAACTTAAATATGTGTTCAGTGTGGAAAAGGCGAAGACACCCAGAATCACACCTGTCAAGGCAACCTGGAGTGTCACTTTGGTGAAAAGCCTACAGATCTTTTTTCTGTGCCTTTGGTTGTACTATTTTGATAACTTTCTTTTTCATATGATTTACCATGAATGTGTTTCTCCTTGTCAATAGATAGTTTTCTATAGCATTATTTTTCATGGCTGTAAAATTTGAATATACCCTTTATTATTATTTTTTAATATTTTATTTATTTATTCACGAGAGACAGAGTGAGAGAGAGAGAGAGACTGAGAGAGGGAGGCAGAGACATAGGCAGAGGGAGAAGCAGGCCCCATGCAGGGAGTCTGATGTGGGACTCGATCCCGGGACTCCAGGATCACGCCCTGGGCAGAAGGCAGACACTTAACCTCTGAGCCACTCAGGCGTCCCAGGTATACCCTTTATTAACTAAAACCGTACTGCAAGGTGTTTAAGTTGCTCCCAAGTTTTAAATTATTGATGATATTACTGTAAGCATCTTTTTTCTTTTTCTTTCTTTTTTATTTTTCTGACATAAAGTTTACATACTCTGATAGGCACCAATCTTAATTGAGTGTACACTTTGAGGAGTTTTTTTTTTTAAGATATTATTTGTTTATTCATGAGAGGCAGAGAGAGAAAGAGAGAGGCAGAGACATAGGCAGAGGGAGAAGCTCCCTGCGGGGAGCCCGATGCAGGACTTGATCCCAGGACCTGAATCAAAAGGGAGATGCTCAACCACTAAGCTATCCAGGCGCCCCTAGGAGTTTTGATACATGTATGAATTAACATCACCTCCTGGAAAGTCCTCATCGCTTAGCAGCCACTGTCCTGATTTCTATCATCAGAAATCAGTTTGGTCTATTCTCTGAACTTCATATAAATGAAACCATATAATCTATACTCTTGTGCATGGTTTCTTTCAATTACTATGTTGTTGAGATTTATTCATACTGTGATGTGTATATCAGTAGTTTACTAATTTTTATTACTCGATATTATTCCATTGTGTAAATAAGCACAATATTATTTATGCGTTGTCCTGTGGATAGATCTTTGGATTGTCTCTAGTTTTTGGCTTTAAGAATACAACTTCTGCAAACATCCTTGTCTTTCTGTGAACATATGTTTTTATTTCCCCTGGGTTAATCCTACAAGTGGAATTGCTAGGTCAGGTTGTAAGTCTAGCTTTATAGGAAAGACCCAAACTGTTTCCTGAAGTGGTTTTACCAGGTTGCACTCCCACCAGCAAAGTGTGTCCCAGTTGCTCCTCATCATTGCCAACATTTGGTGTTGTTAGTCTTTTTCATTTCAGCTATTCTTGAGGGTGTGAAATGCTCTGTCATTGTGATTTTATTTTGTACTTCTCTGTTGAGTAATGATATTGAGCATCTTTTTTTTTTTAAAGATTTTATTTATATATTCATGAGAGACATAGAGTTCCTGCAGGGAGCCCAATGCAGGACTCAATCCGAGGACCCTGGGATCACGACCTGAGCCAAAGGCAGATGCTCAACCACTGAGCCACCCAGGTGCCCCTTGAGCATCTTCTTGTATGTCTATCTGACATACTTACCAGCCATTCTTACATCTTTCCTTGTGAAGTATCTGTTCAAGACTTTTGTTCATTTTTAACTGGGTTGTTTAACTTGATAAGAAATAGCCAAATTATTTTCCAAAGAGGTTTTAACATTTGTTAGTCCCACAAGCAAAGTGTGTTTCAGTTGCTCCACATTCTAGCCAATATTTGGTGTGTTAGTCTTTTTAACATTAGCTGTGCTAGTGGGAATGAAATAAAATGAAATGCAGTTTCTTCTTTTTCAAGACTACTTTTACACTTTAGTCCTTTTGCATCTCCATAAAAACTTTATATAATTTAACAATGTCTGCAAAAAACAAAAACAAAAACAAAACTGTGATGGGGAGTAGGACTGTGATGAATTTATAGACCAATTTGGGGTGAATAGATATCTTAATGAGTCTCCTGATTCATGAACATAGTATAACTCTCCATTTATTTAGGTACTTAATTTTTAGCTTCCAGAGTAGTAGAGGTATTGCTTGTCTCTTATTAAATTTATTTCTAACTGTTTTGTGGTTTTGGTATTTTTTGAAAAATGAGATTGCTTTCAAAATTTTCATTTCATACTTATTTTTCTCTTAGTATATAGAAATATATTTGATTTTTAACATTAACTTCATATGTAAAAACCATGCTAAATTCATTTATTAGTTCTAGTAGCTTATTTATAGGTTTCTTTGGATTTTCTACATAAACTATTATGTCCTCTGTGAATAAAGATGTTTGCTTTCTTCCTTTCAATTATGAATGCATTTTATTTTATTTTTCTTGCTTTACTGGAGTGGCTACAACTTCTGGTAAGATGTTAAACAGAAGTGGGAGAATAGGTATAGTTGCCTTGTTTCTGATCATGGGTGGGGAGAAGTTCTCCATTTCAGTATCAAGTATGGTTTTAGTAGTATATTTTTTTCATATATGCTGTGTATCAGATGAGGATAGTCACTTTTAGTCTGAGTTGAGACTCCTTATCAAGAGTGGTGCTGAATCTTGTCAAATGCTTTTTTCTGCTTCTGTCCTGAGGTGATCATTTTTTAATCCTTTATTTTGTTAATATGACAAATTACATTGATTTGGAATACTAAACCAACGCTTTGTTCTTGGGAATAACATTATTATTACTGAGATCAACCACATTTGGATGTATTATTCATTTTTCTATTTATTTTCTTTTTTAAAGATTTTTTAATTTATTCATGAGAGAGAGAGAGAGAGAGAGAGAGAACACAAGCAGGGGGAGAGGCACAGGGAGAGGGAGAAGCAGATTCCCTGTAGAGAAGGGAGCCTGATGTGGGGCTTGATCCCAGCACCTGGAGGTTATGACCTGAGCCGGAGGCAGATGCTTGACCATCTGAGCCATCCAGATGCCCCATTTTTCTATTTCTGTATTTGATATTTATCTGTAAATTTCTTTCCTTGTAACATCTACCAGTTTTTGGTGATGAGGGAGGGTTATGCTGTTCTCATAAAAAGAATTGGGACAATTTCCCTCCTCCTCTATTTTATAAAATCACTTTTTTGTAAAGTAGTTGGTATTACTTTTTCCTTAAATATTTAATAGAATTCACAGTAAAACCATGAGGACCTATAGTTTCTTGTGGGCAAGTTTTCTTTCTTTTCTTTTTCTTTTTCTCTCTTTTTTTTTTTTTTTTTTTTTTTTTTTGAGAGAGAGAGAGTCTGAGTGCTCAAGCAGGAGGGAAGGGCAGAGAGAGAAAGAGAGAGAATCCCAAGTCAGGTTTGATCTCAAAACCCTGAGATTACACGTGACCTGAGCCAAAATCAAGAGTCTGTGCTTAACCAACTGAGCCACCTAGGGACCCCTGTGGGGAAGATTTTGATAACAAATTTGTTTCCTTTAACAGACATATGGCTATCCATGTGTTCTATTTGTTTATTTTTTTATGATTTATTTATTTTAGGGGGGGAGGCAGAAGGAGAGGGAGAGAGATTCTCCAGCAGACTCCCTGCTGAGTACAGAGCCCAACACTGAGCCCTGAGATGACAACCTCAGCCAAAATCAAAAGTCGGATGCTTAACTGACTGAGCCACCCAGGAGCCTTGATGTGCTCTATTCCTTAATTTAATAATTATCTGTGCATTTTAAAAATCAAATTTACTGAGGTGTAACTGATGTACAACTTATTACATATATATAATTTACACACACCAGGAGTGTACAGATCAGTAAGTTTTGACCCAATGAATAATTTTTTCCATAATTCTCTTCTCTCTGGTATTTTGTCCACCAACGTTGCCACAGCCTCCCTGAGCTCAGAGAGATTGCCATGTTGCACCTTGTTTTCTTCCTTCCATGAGCTCTGGTCGGGAAGGTGCCTCTAGGAATTGCCTCATTTGCTTTCTTCCCTCAGGAAATACTGTTCTGAATTGCCTCCTATTCAATGTCTACAAACATTTGTTTCATAAATTTTGTCCAATTTTCTAGTTTATGGTGGGGGAGCAAGTTCAGGATGAACTGATCTGCCATGACTGGAAGCAGAAATTGCATCTTTTCTTTTATTGAGTTTGTATTTATAGTTCTCTGTATTATTTCTTAGTAGTTTTAAAAAACAATATGCTTCCATTTATCTGCCCCACTGACCTTTGTGCTATTGATGCTGTATGTTTACAATCTAAATATGTGAAAAGCTTCCCAGTTCAATAGTATAATTTTTGCATTAAACAGATTATCTTTTTAAAAAGGGAGGGAATGGGCACATGGGTGACTCAGTAGTTGAGTGTCTGCCTTTGGCTCAGGTAGTGATCCTGGGGTCCTGGGATTGAATCCCACATCAGGCTCCCTCTGGGACCCTGCTTCTACCTCTATGTCTCTGCCACTTCTCTCATGAACAAATATATAAAATATTTTTTAAAAAAAGAGGAGGGAAGAGTCATTTCCAGTGATCTTTATTCCGCCTAGAGCTCTGAGCCTCCACTCAGTATCCCTTCTCTTTGAGCATGTCTTGTAGTGAGGTCTTCTTGTAGTGAATTCTCTCTACTTAAAAAAATTTATTATCTATTTTGCCTTAATTTATTTTTAATAGTCAATTAACTGATTAATTTGTGGCAAAATATACATAAGATTTACCATTTTAAACATTCTGGAGTATACAATTCAGTGGTATTAAGTACATTCATAATGTTTTGCAAACATGACCACTGTCTAGTTCCAGAACTTTTTTCTGCCCCCTAAGGGAAACCCTATACCCATTAAGCAGTCATTTCTCATTCCCTCCTTCCTTTAGCCCCTGGCAACCACAAATCTGTTTTGTCTCTATTGATTTGCCTATTCTGGATATTTCATATAAATAGAATCATGCAATATGTGGCCTTTTGTGTCTGACTTCTTTTACTTAGCATAATGCTTTGAAGCTTCATCCAAATTGTGGCATATATCTGAATAATGAATAATATTCCATTATATGGATATACCACATTTTGTTTATTCATTCATCAGTTGATGGACATTTGGGTTGTTTCCACCTTTTGGCTGTTGTGAATAGTGCTGCTGTGAACATTCATGTACAAGTTTTGTTTGAACACCTGTTTTCGATTCTTTCTGATTTTTACTTAGGATTGGTATTTCTGAGTCATACCATAATTCTGTGTTTAACTGGCAGAGGAGCTGCAAAACTTTTTTTCACAGTGGCTATACCATTTTACATTCTCACCAGCAATGTCCAAGGGTTACAATTTCTTCACATCACCTCCAATACTCCAATTTTGGAATAATATTTTCATTGAATTCATAATTCTGGGTTGATTCTTTTTTCTTTCAGTACTTTAAACAGATTGTTTATTCCACTGTCTTTGGGCATCCATTGTTCCTGGTGAGAGGTCTGCTGTATTCATTTTGTTGTTTACCTTCTAGAATGTGTCTTGTTTCCCCACCCTGGCTGTTTTCAAGATGTTTCATTATCCTTGTCTTTCAGCTGTTTGACTATGATGCTATCAGGTGAGATTTTCTTAATTCTGCTTGGGCTCCTTTGAGCATCTTGGGTATATAAGCCAGTGTGCTTTGTTGTTGTTATTGTTGTTTGTGTGTTTGTTTTGTTAGGGAAATTTTGTTCATTATTTTGTCAATATTTTTTCTTCCCTATTCTCTCTTCTCTTCCTGAGGGTCCATTTGCTTATGTGTTAGATTGCTTGATAGTATCGTCAAGGTTCTGCATTTTCCCCCTCTGTTCTTCAGTCTGGATAATTCTATTGATCTATCCTCCAGTTCATTGACACTTCTGACATCTACAATCTTCTGTTAAGCCCATTTCAGATAATGTTTTTTCAGTTCTAGAATTTTCATTTCTGTGTGTGTTTGGTTTATAGTTCCCTAATAAGATTTCTCCATTTATTCATTTACTATGATCATAATTTATTTTATATACTAGAGCTTATATATCATAGCTATTTTTTAAATCCCTGTCTTCTATTTCCAAATCTGGGTCATCTTAAGGTTTATTTGTGTTGATATTTTCTCTTGACTTAGGTCACAACTGCCCCATTTTTCTTTCTTTCCATGTTAATAACTTTTGCTTATATATTGGACATTTTGTTTTTAAGATTTT
Source organism: Canis lupus dingo (assembly GCF_003254725.2). Lineage (NCBI taxonomy): Eukaryota > Metazoa > Chordata > Mammalia > Carnivora > Canidae > Canis > Canis lupus. The sequence continues at coordinate 8,225,832 of NC_064248.1, read as the reverse complement.
TATTTATTTGTTTTTGAGAGAGAGAGAGCATGCGGTTGGAGAGAGGCATGGGAGAAACAGACTCCCTGCTGAGGAGGCAGCCAGATGTGGAACCTTGGGTTCTGGGATCATGACCTGAGCCAAAGGCAGACGCTTAATCAGCTGAGCCACCCAGGCATCCCTCTATTGGACACTTTGAATGATAAATTGTAGAGATGCTGGTTTCCTCGAAGAATGTTGATTTTTGTTCTAGCAAGCAGTTAAATTACTGTTTGTGAAGGCTTGGTTTTTATGCTTTACTGGGTGGGTAATGAAAATCCCTTAGGCCTGAGATATAGTTTTTACTCCTAAGGCTTGGTCTTTCTGTGGTTGCAAAGGCAGGCCCTACGTGGAGAGACTTAAGCTCCAGACTCAGAGATGCTCAAGCTCTAAATCTTCCTCTTCCCATTGGGTGGCAGCTGATATCTCTGCTCAGCTTTTAGAGCCTCCTCTCTGTTGTTTTCTGCTGAGCTCATTGGAGTCTTCCCTACACGTGCACAATTCAGAGGTCAGCCAAGGACTTCAGGGGAGTTTGTACACACAGTTTGGGGCTCTGTGCTCTATATAGTTTGTTCTTTATTAGATTTCTTCCTTCAGTTTCCAGATCCTCTGGCAGCCTAAACAACTGCAGTTTTTGACTTATGTTCTGGCCACCTTGTGCTGCCTGAACTAAATTTGGCCCTCAGAGGAAAAGCCATGAGTGTAGCAAGTTTTTTTAAATTAATTTATTTATTTTTAAAGATTTTATTTATTTATGAGAGATAGAGAGAGAGGGAGGCAGAGGGAGAGGCAGGCTTGATGTGGGACTCAATCCCAGGATTCTGGGGTCATGACCTGAGCTGAATGCAGATGCTCAACTGACTGAGCCACCCAGGCACCCCAATGTAGCAAGTTCTATTCTCTTTTTGCAAAAGTTGAATCCCTTCACTGTCTGCTGGATTTTTGTTGCTCTCGAGGGTCTTCATATAATTGTTTTAAAAATTATCTAGAGCTTGTAACTTTTGCCTCAAGTAGAGTTAGTCTGATACAAGCTACTCCATCATTTTGGAACGGAAACTTTGTGAACATCTTTTCAGCTAAATTTTGTCAACACCTTTAATCACTTCCTTAGGATAAATTCCTATGGAGAATTATTGGGTATCCACAAGGGGTATACATTGGGCCAAGGCTTTTGAATCCTATTTCCAAATTAGGCTCTAGAAAGGTTGCTGATTACACTGCTGTGGACGGATTCAGAGATTCTGGAGGGCAGAGGGTGTTGTCATTATCTGTGTGCTCTTGTGTGCCCAGCACAGGGCCTGGCACTTAGTTGGGGTTCTGGCAAGGTTGTGGACTGACTCTACATCTGGGACATGACCTGGGACATGATCAAAGGAGTCAGCATCAAGTGCAGGATATAATACCATTACTTCACCTCTAGATTTAATTTAAAAAGTAGTTTCCTTGGGGTGCGTGGGTGGCTCAGTTGGCTGAGTGTCTGACTCTTGGTTTTGGCTTAGGTCATGGCTTCAGGGCTTGTGAGATCGAGCCCCATATGGGGCTCCACGATCAGAGGGGAAGACTGCTTGAGACTCTATCCCTCTGCCCCTCTCCCTGCTCTCTCTCTCTCTCTCTCAAATAAATAAATGAATCTTAAAAAAAAGACAAAAACAAAAACAAAAAACTAGTTCCTGAAGCTACATTCCAGCAGGAGATGTCCCTCCAGTTAGCTCACTTGGCAGATAGCTGAGGTGACATCATCATCTTTATCAACATCATATCATTATGCCATTATTTCTTACCTATGGAATGGCACTTTACTCTTTAGCAAGGGCTTTTGGTTATGCTGTTCCGTATTTCCATGGTGTAGATGCTGCTGTAGACTGAATATTTGTGTCCTCCCTTCCAAACGTGTACACTGAAACCTATTCTCCAATGTGGTGGTGTTAGAAGGAGGGGACCTTTGGGGGTTGATTAGGTCATGATGGTGGAGCCTTTATGAATGAGATTAGTGCCCTCTTAAAAGAGGTCCCAGAGCGCATTCCTTTCCCTTCTGCCATGTGAGGACACAGTGAACCAGGAAGCTGGCCCTCGCTAAACACCAGACCTGCCGGAGCTCTGATATTGGACTTACCAGCCTCTAGAAGAGTGAGAAGTAAATGCTTGTCGTTTCTTTTTTTTTTTTTTTTAATTTTTATTTATTTATGATAGTCACAGAGAGAGAAAGAGAGAGAGGCAGAGACATAGGCAGAGGGAGAAGCAGGCTCCATGCACCGGGAGCCCGATGTGGGATTTGATCCCGGGTCTCCAGGATCGCGCCCTGGGCCAAAGGCAGGCGCCAAACCGCTGCGCCACCCAGGGATCCCATGCTTGTCGTTTCTAAGCCCTGAGTACCTGGGAGGTTCCGGACACCATGTTGTTATAGCAGCCCAAATGGACCAACTCACATGCAGAGACTGAGGCTCAGAGATGTGGGAAGACTTGGCCAAGGTCATCAGCTGAGCAGTGGCTGATGCAGAGCTGGAAACCTGGGTCTTTTGCTCCTAAGGGAGTGCTCTTTCCCGTAAGCCACCGGGGGGCCTTCGAGGTCTCAGGAAATCCTACTCAGAGTTGTCCCAACACAAGGCACAGGCCAGCTGGACGTTGGCTGGCTTCCTTTTGGAATATCTAGGGTGGTTGGTCCCTGGTGACCAGAGGCCAGATCTTTATGTGGTGTTGTGGAAGAGATTTGCCACGAAGTTGATAGGCTCAACCGTCAGAAGATAAGTTTAACTCAAGTAGGAGATTTTTTCCTTTTGTTTTGTTTTGTTTTGTTTTGTTTGCTTCAGCTGGAGTTGTAGCCAGGACAGGAAATGAATCCCCTGCGCTTCCATATGGGCAACGGCAGGCCCAAGGCGAGGTGGCTTAGCTAGTGCGGCCAAGCATTGAGCTGATTGATTTGAGTCCAGAATGGTGCTGACATTTCACCCCTGGCTCCAGCTCTGTGTATGAGTGTGTTTGTGTTTTGAATGGCTGAGGGTTCAAAGCTGGGAGGTGTTCTCTTGGGAAGAGGCTGCAGCCTCCCGGCCAGTCTGCAAAGCTCAGCACTTCAGGGAAACGATTCTTGATTCTCGATTCTCTAGGAGTCCGACAGCATTTCTGAAACTTGCCTACCAGGGGAGGGACGAGCATGTAGGGTCATTTATTCAAATTAGCTGAGTACCTGGGAGTTCCAGGCACTGGCTTGGGTCACACTGATGAAGGGGAGACCTCAGGAGCTCCCAGGCGTTGTGGGGCCAGGAGAGTACACAGATCATCCCAATGCTGAGAAATAAGGGTTTTGCTTTATTTGCTTTGCTGTGGAACCCACAGAAGGTAAGCCTTGGGGAGGTGTCTTACTCTCAGGGCTGACCTTCTGGATCCAACCTGACTCCCTCTCTCAGGATTCCGCTCTGCTGGGATCCCCTGTCTCTTGTATGTTCCACCTTTTTCATGTGTTGGCTCCTTCCCATCAGTACGTCAAATCTGCGTCATCCTTTAGCCACCACCCCATCTTGAGTTTCTTTTCTTTTTTTCTTTTTAAGGTTTATTTACTTATTTGAGAAAGAAAGTGCATGTGAGCACGGTGGGGGGTTGCAGGTGGCAAGCTAGAGAGAGCATCTTTAGTAGACTCTGCACTGAGCCCGGAGCCTGACGTGGGGCTCAATCTCACAACCTTGAGATCATGACCTGAGCCAACAGCAAGAGTAGGAAGCTTAACCTACTCACCTACCCAGGGGCCCCTTGAGCTTCCCTTCTTGGCCGGGCTTTTTGGAAGAGCTGCCTACTTTCCCTGACTCATGCTTCCTTGCTTCTAGGGCCTTCTGCAACCTGCGAGGTCAGGCCTCTGCCTCAGTTACACTTAGAAAGTCTTCAGGTCATGTCCTCATCACATTTATTTCTACTTCCCCAACCACTGGCAAAAAGCTGGAACCTGATTCATTCCTTGAATGAATGAATGATCACAAAGGCAATTTTCACGTGTGTGAGACATGAGGTTCAGCTGATGGATGTACAGTTATCCCCATTGTATAGATGAGAAATTGAGGCTTAGGGAAATGTTGATTTTTATGCGAGGCTCTGCCAGAGCCAGTGGGAAAAGTGGAGGCCAAGTGACAGGAAGAGGAAGATGCCACGGCCACTACTGGCTGAGCTAGAGAGAATATTCCTTGGGGCCTGACCACTCGGTCACTTCTGACATCTGCCTCTTCCTGGCATCCTTGGTAAACTTTGGCCTGGTGGGATGGCCGAGCTGAGGGCCTGCTATGTTGAGCATCTGCTCTTGTTTTTAGCTTCAACAGACAGCATGGCCTTGCTGATGAGATGCTAGGCTCTTTGATACTCCATCCCACCCTGGAGAGGTTCCAGCTGTTGGGATGGGTTTTGTTGTCAGACAGGCGTCTTTCGACACCTCCCATCATGCTGTGTGGGGCTGTAAATATCCACAGATGTCACCTGCCTTTTCTTTTTCTGGGAAGCGCTTGCACAGGGGCTGGCCCAGGTCACAGGCTCATCTTCCGGCTGCTGGGCTGTCTGCACATGAGGAGAGCTCTCAGCACTTCCCCTGGAGGCTTCTCCTTCACCCATGGGCATTTCACAGGGAGTGACAGGGGCCAGGGTGATGCCACGGGAGACGATTGCCAAGCTTGTGAATTTTCTGAGACTCTTCTGGGACCCACAATCTTTTGGATGATGCAACAGGGAATCTCCTTTCCCAGAAGAGGGATCCAAACCTCTTGGAGGTCAAGGGAAGGCCACCATCAACAAGCCAGCAGTGGGTTCATTGGATGAGGCATTTCTCTGCTAAAGCCTGTTCCTATTCTGACCTTCAGCTGAGTCTTTTCTAGAAAGAGGAGGGATCCTATAGGGAAAGGGCCCCACTTCTACCCATTGTGGCCTGAGAAGACCAAGTCGGGTCATGGGGCCAAAGACAAATGAATCGAGAAAGTCAGGAGGCCAGAGAGCTGTTGCAGATTGGGTTCCCCAGGATGGAGGTTCTGGGAGGGAGATGTGTGAGGGAGGTCTACTGGTGGTATCCTGAAGATCAAGACCTGTTATGGAAAGGGAAGCAGGGTAGTTGGAGCAGCATGAGAATCTGGGCTGCTGTGCAGCCTCGGTGAAGGCCTCAGCCCATTCTCTGGAAGCTCTGACCCTTCTGGATGGCCCTGAATTGGAGGCCAAATGGTTGGGCCTTCATACCCTCTAGATGGCTGATGATTGGATGTGGCTGCCCAGAGAGGGCCATGACTTTGGGTGAGGACACTCCTCTGAGGCAATTCTCAAAAGGGCTCATATGGAGGCGAGCTGCCAAGCCCACAGCTTCCCAGCAGCTGAGGGTGAACCCTGCATCCTGAAGGGGGGCCTGACCATTGGACCTATGCAGCCTGCACAGGGAGGGACTCAGCTGCTGCCTGGCTGTCCGAGTGCCCCAGTTCTCAAACAGGAGACATGTAATCTGTACCTTTTATTGTCCTCCATACAGAAGGTCACAGAATTTGTGATCATGGAGATGTCCTCTTCCCTATGGGGCTTTCTGAGGACCAGACACACACACAGGAGCATTTCTACCTGCAGATGCCTGGCCTGCAGAGCTGATATAGTGCAGATTCTGAGGGTGTGGGTATTCCAGAGGGGGGTTCAGTCCCAGGAGCCCCTTGCTTTATGGCTCCTGGTGCTTTTCCAGCCCCAAACTCCCTGGCAGGTGGCAGAGGGTTAGCTGGGTCCCTGCCTCCAGCCCTTGATCACTGAGGTGATATTTAAAGGCTGATAGTGGAAATTGAGCAGGGACTGGATGGCCTGGAGGGTCTACCTAGGCCCTTCTGCCTCCAGAGAGGCTTTAGCTGCAGCCCTCACCTAGGAGTCCTTACATTTGGATGAGTGCTTCAGTTTTTTCAGAATGCTGCTTATTATTTTTTTCTTTTCTTTTCTTTTCTTTCTTTTTTCTTTTTTTCTTTCTTTTCTTTCTTTTTATTTATTTATTTATTTATTTATTTATTTATTTATTTATTTATTTATTTATTTATTTTTAGAGAGGGAAAGAAAGGGACAGAGGGAGAGAGAATCTTAAGCAGACTCTGCACTAAACATGGAGCCTGACATGGGGCTTGAGCTCACAACCCTGAGATCATGAATTGAGCCAAAATCAAGAATCAGATGCTTAACCAGCTGAGCCGCCCAGGGCACCCTGGCTGCTCCTTTCATGTCTCATTGGACTCCACCCCGGGCCTCGTGGCTGTGCATAAGTCCTGCTGAGTATTTGCAGTCTCCCGTCATGCATCCTCTCTGCGCTCTCTCCCTGAGTGCACTCAGTTTCCCTGATCCTTTACCAGACCAGAGACACCACTGTGGCCTCCAGCCGTCCTGGTTCTGCTGCCCTGGGGAGCTGGTGCATGAACTATGCAGGGACTGGCACAGGGCTTCTCTCTGCAGCTGATGGGCCTTCAGGGCTCCATTCTAACATTTTTCTTCCAAGGCCACACGACTGACCAAAACCAGCTTAGGGGCCACTGGGAGCCCAGAACATTCTCTCTGCCCCATTTTAACAGAGTTGCAGTCCCTGGGCCCGGCCGTGTAGAAGGGGAGGGGACAACTCCAGCCCTCCTGCTCCTGTGCAGAACATCGGAAAGTACACGGTGGTGACATAAGGCATCAGGCCCCTTCCCATGTAACCAGAAACCCATGGGCAGAGTGTGGCGGTTTTATACTCAGGACAAGCAGAACAGAGACTAGAACCTCACCTCCCTGAGGACCTACACAAGGCCTCCCAAATACGAGAAGGAGCCAGGCCAGCTGCATCAGGGCAGGGGCACCGTGTAGCACCATGAGGGCAGTGGTCTTCCACCCAGCCAACCACCCTCTTCCCCCTTGTGGTCCTGCTTTGCCCGAAGTGGTTCAGTTTTCCAGCTAGAGCTCCCAGCACGGGCATCCAGGTGAGGCTGGGATCCTTCCTGCCTGCCACAGTGCGTCTATCTCAGCCAAGGGGTTCTGCACCCCTCAGCTGCTAGGACGGTGGAAAGAACACGGACTTCAACCCAGGCCAAGGGTCGACATCCTGGTTCCACGTGCCAATGCTGTGGGCAAGTCACTTGCTCTGTCTCAAACTGTTTCCTCATTTGCAAAGTGGGCACAATGACAAATGTCTCATATTGTGTATCAAATGAGGTGAATAAAAAGTACACAAGGGGACATAGTCCGTGGCACACAGCAGGCCCTTTATACGTGGTTCTTATTATGATTATTATGCTCCTCACTTGCTCAGTGATGATAGGCACAGTGGTGTTAGAAATACACGTTGACTGATTTGGGGGGTGGATCTTCCTCTTTAGATTATGGATGCTTGGGACCAAATGAACTGTAAAACTGAGGTTGTGTTCTGGTGTGTGTGTGTGTGTGTGTGAGAGAGAGAGAGAGAGAGAGAGAGAGAGAGAGAGAGATTCCACCTTTGTTGTTGTTGTTTTGGGGATTATGACCAGGATGTGAGCACAATACAGGACCTACACCTACAGATTCCCTGGGGACATGGGACCACAGAAGTAGGATTGACTCAGCTTCCAGTGAGCCTGAGCCATCCTCACCAGCAGAGGGTAGGTTGGTCTGGGGGGGTTCAGCCAAATTCCTCTGGGAGGCAGCCCATTATCACCAGAGACCCCGTGAATGGAATTTGGAAGGTGGCAGGTGGTAGGGACAGAGCTCGTGGTGTTGAGGCCCCAAATCATGACTGTTCCTGCCCATGTGACCTTTGTAAGGCCCTTGCCTATTGGTTCCTTCTCTGGAAATGAGGTTCTAGCAATCATTCTGCTGGGGGGGGTGCCTTTGAGGTCTGCAAGCCCATGGCTCTGCGCTCCCCTCAGCGGGGCTCCCGGCGGCCTCGGAGCAAGGCCTTCTAACGACACCGAGCTCTGGTTACTGTAAACTTCCCGCAGAAGGAGGCATACCTTACCATGATGTCATGTCTAGACACCCAGATCAGGTATAAATTATGAAGACAAAGTAGCATGTTCAGTGGTTAACTGTAAAACTTTAACGAGAGATTTCTGTGGCTTGAACACGTGTGGGGAAGGGCTGTTCTGGGAGGAGGAGAGGTGCTCACTTCCCTTTCCACTTCCGCTCAGGCTGTCTGCAGGCCGGGAGGCAAGGCCCTTAGGACTCGGCCCAGTCTCTGGTCTCAGGTGGCCGCTTCCTCCGGAGTGGGGAAGTGCCTGATGCTGGCGGCTGGGGCTCCGCCCGGCTGAGCTGAGTGGACCTTGGGCAGGTCACAGCCCCACAGCAGTGGGGGAGGAGGGCTCAGTCTCTTTATCTGTAAAATGGGGGCAGGGGATAGAATCTTCCAGCACAAATATTTCCATGTCCTGATCCTCTACGACCTGGCAGAGCAAATCGGTAGACACGCATGTCAAGCAGAAGGAATGCTTTTTTGGTTTAAGACCTACCTCCTGGGGGCTGTGGTGAGAAGGAATGTGGCAAGGCAGAGGAAAGGCTTCCAGGCTGTGAGGTGCCGTGCTGACGTGAGGGGCCTGCCCTGGAAATCCTGGAGTCTCCTCTGGAAAGGGCTGAATGCTTCGCCAGCAGCAATTTAGGGAATGTATTTATGGAAACGGAGATGGACCCTTTTTAGTTTTTTTTTTGGTCTGTTTGTTTGCTTTTCCGACACCAAATACATTTTTCTGACACGATTCTCCAATTCCCTGACGCCACCTGGGTGCCAGCCCTTTGGGTCGGTTCTGACGCTGGTATCAGCACAGCCCCCACAAAGTAAAGGGCCTCAAGACTGCCCCCCACTTCTGAGGCCAGCTACAAGGTCCCCAAGTGTACCTGAACTTCTGCCACCCTGCTGACCATAAAGTTGTGGGTTTGTACCACACCCCATCAAAGCTGATAATTCATCAGGCTGACTCCGTGAACTTAAGAGACCTCTGCAATGATGACTATGGCTTTATTAGAGAGGATGCATTCAGGAACAGCCAAATGGAATAGGGCAGAGTAGGGGGGAAGGGGTGCGGGCTTACCATGTCCTCTCTGGGTGCACCACCCTCCTTCCATCACGCCCTTGTTCCACCAGCCTGAAAGCTCCCTGAGCCCCATTTTATGGCGTTCCATTACATAGGCATGATGGAGGAAATCATTGGCCATTAGGGAACGAGCTCAATCTTCAGCCCTTCTGCCCTCCCCAGAGGTTGGGGGTGGGGGAACTGAAAGTTCCAACCCCCTAATCACATGATTGGTTCTTCTGAGGACCAGCCCTCATCCTGAAGCCACTCGGGGGTGGCCCCACCAAGAGTCACCTCATTAGCATGAACCCAGGTGTGGGCTTGTTATGAGTAACAAAAGATGCTCGGATCTCTCAGGAAATTCCAAGGGTTTTAGGGGTTTTGTACTAGGAACTGGAGATCAAATATAGGTATTTTATTATACCATAGACATGAAGGCCTTCCGAGCTGGGGTTGGATAGACCACGAAGCATGCTGAGGACGCCCACCTTGGGGCCCTAGATTTGAGGCAGGGGATACTCTGGCATGTGGCAATGACTTTTCATGGTACCTGCAACCGGGAACATAATACAGGAGCCTGTCCCCTGACAGCACATACATCACAGCACAAGGACTTTGCTCCAATGATGTGTGGCTGAGAGATGACAGAGCTTTGGAACAGGGTGGCTGGCATTGCGTGACACTAATGTCTTTACTGGGGGGGTCGATCCGTTGGATCCCGGGTGGCACTGCTGCCACAAGAGAGTGGGCCATGCATGCTGAGGATACAGAACTCTGTGATCTCGGTACCTGTGGGTCAGTGTTGTGTTCATCATGCCACAGGCAAATGATCCCCAGAAGACCACAGAGCAGCTGGGATGAGGACATCCCTTTCCTCAGCCAAATGTTCCACCACCAAATTGCAGTTATGAAGTGCCCACATGCTCTAAGGAGCCCATAAACACTGGAATCCATGGCGCAAAGCTTTACTCCTTCCAGCTGGAGCGTTGTGGGGCCCCACTGGACCCTCAGGCGGTGGAGGTAGTACATTTGGCCCCAGGTTCCCTGTTCCCCCAAGAACCTCCTGAATGTTCTTTATGACCGAACATGGCCCAGAGTTTTCCTCCAGAGGGTCTGAATTTCTTGACGTGGACTTGGAATGTTCCAGAATCCCTGTGCCTTGCTCTGCTTTGAACAGTTATTTACTGCCTGGGCCTTGCATTCAATGCTTCTCTTGCTAATTTGGGACTTTCCTCTTTTTCTCTTAATTGCCTATATGTGTATCTTCTCAACTAGTCTATGAGCTGCCTGAGAGTTGGAACTTTCTCTGTGGCTTTTTGGTCTGCAAGGACTACCACCCCCCAGAGAAGGGGAAAAAATGGGGTTTGGAGCTTCCAGACCTACAGTCAAACCTGGCCTCATCACTGGCTTTGACATTTGGGATAAGCAAGTGATTTCCCTGAGCCTCCTTTTCTCCATCAATGAAAGGAGAAAACTAAGGCTTACCCTGAAGGGGTGTTAGGAGGAACAGGGTTTCCTGGAAAGTACCTGACTCTGTGCCTAGCACCTGGTGAGCATTCAGGGAATTAGATGATTAGGTGAAGATCAATTGCATGGATAGTAAGTGATTGATCCTGGATGAGAAATCAGGTATCACCCTATCATACTCATTAAGGAGGAAACAATGAATAATTGATCAAAATATGGAGTCACTGCAGCCAACTCTGGAATCCAGCCTGGACATGATGAGAAGCAGGTGGGCATCTGGTTGGCTTGGCAGCAGAAGAGTCCTCATTCAAAGACCAAGGGCAAGGGGGGGATTTCGGGGCCACTTGGTCACAGGGTGGACTCACGGAGCAGAGGCATGTCAGCAAGCAATGTGTGTGTATGTGTATTGTCTGCACTGTGAGTATCTGTGTTGCGTTTATGATGTGTGCAGGCACTGAGTGGGTATAGGATGTGTGTGGTGGTTGTGTATATTGTTCATGTATGTGTAACATGAAAGACATACTGCTTCCACTTTCTCACAATTACAAGCAGGACCACAGACAATACCCTAGGATCCTTGTGTACCTGAACAAAGACTTTCCCAGACTGAGAATATTTAACTTTTCTAGAATTTGTCAAATTGCTCTTCAAACCTATTGTCCTAATTTCTACTCTACCAGCTGTATACAAAATTTCCCCATTGCTCCATATCCTAGCCAATTTCTGATGTTACCAGACCTGATTTTTTGTACCTAATAAATGAGAAATTATATTTTGTTGTAAAGATGTACATTCCCCTAGTATATCTGAATTTTAGCTTCTTTCAGTTTTTGTTTGTCCAAAAATCACTCTATCTAGTCATTATTCTTTTTTTAATTTTTTAAAAAAATTTTATTTATTTATGATAGTCACAGAGAGAGAGAGAGAGAGTGAGAGAGGCAGAGACATAGGCAGAAGGAGAAGCAGGCTCCATGCACCGGGAGCCCGACGTGGGATTTGATCCTGGGTCCCCAGGATCGCATCCTGGGCCAAAGGCAGGCGCCAAACCGCTGTGCCACCCAGGGATCCCATTATTCTTTTTTTAAAAAGATTTATTTATTTATTTATTTATTTATTTATTTATTACCCAGAGAAAGGCAGAGACATAGAAGGAGAAGGGAGAAGCAGGCTCCTCACAGGGAGCGCAATGTGGGATTTGATCCCCAGACCCAGGATCATGCAAGCTGAAGGTAGATGCTCAACTGCTGAGCCACCCAGGCATCTCTAGTCCTTACTCTTGAACGATAGTTTAGCTGGGTATAAAACTCTAGGTTGACAGTGATTTTCCCTCTGCACTTTGGGGATGTTATTTCATCTTCTGGCCACTGTTGTTGCTGTGGAGACATCTCCTGAAGATGTTCTGGAAATAAGTCAACTTTTTTCTTTGGCTAATTGTAAGATTTTGTCTGTCTTTAGTGTTCCACCGATTATTGTGACTTGTTTAGATATGAAGAGGTTTACTTCTCTGTTTAGGACTCACTGTGATGCTTGAATTGATATATGAAGATCTGTATATATTTTTAAAAGATTTTATTTATTTATTCATGAGAGACAGAGAGAGAGAGAGGCAAAGACACAGGCAAAGGGAGAAGCAGGCTCTATGCAGGGAGCCTGACGTGGGACTCCAGGATCATACCCTGGGCCGAAGGCAGGTATTAAACTGCTGGGCCACTGGGGCTGCCTGAAGATCTGTATATTTTTAAACACATTCCAGAAAACCCTAAACCATTATTTCTTCAAATGTTGCCTCTTTAAAAAAAAAATGTTGCCGCTTTACCATTTTCTTTATTCTTTGCTCTGGAACTCCTTATATATAGACAGAAGAAATCCTCATTCTCCATGTCTCTAAATCACTTGAATTGAAAGTTATATGCCTAGCTGACTGAGCCACCCAGGTGATTCTGTTTTGCAATTTTTCATGCTGCACTCACCTCTGTCACAGCTCATTTTCCTGAGAATCCCTTGTAGCCTGAATTGCGGAACCGTTCTTCCCCAAAGTTTTACAAGACTGAACAGGGTATCACTAGGCAGGAATAGACTTTTATTTCTTGGTTTGTGGGTTCCTAAAATTAATTCAGACCTTAGACCTATACAACACATGGGTCTGAGATTTGGGCACATAAGGGGAAATTTTCTGATTAAATCCAGGTAAGGGGGGAGACTTTATTATTCTTTTTCTATGCTGACTGGCAAGTAATCTTCTAGCAAAGGAGGTTGCTACCCTTCCTTATTTTGTGGACCCTTAGAACACTTGGGTGTGAAAGCCCCACACGGAAACAGCCAGATTACTGAAGTGATAACCAGTCTCCAACCCAAAGTCAGCCTCAGTGGCTGCTCATATGGTGGCTACTCAGTTTTAGTTTCCTCTTTATTTTTATAAGCATCTTCTTTCTTTCTTGGGAACTCAACCATGCATTTAAAATAATTGATGGGATCCCTGGGTGGCGCAGCGGTTTGGCGCCTGCCTTTGGCCCAGGGCACGATCCTGGAGACCCGGATCGAATCCCACATCAGGCTCCCGGTGCATGGAGCCTGCTTCTCCCTCTGCCTGTGTCTCTGCCTCTCTCTCTCTCTCTCTCTCTGTGACTATCATAAATAAATAAAAATTAATAAAATAAAATAAAATAATTGTTGTCATATTTTATTCAGCATTTCCACGTGTTTGTAGCAAGAGGTTTTTCTGATTTTCCTATACCCCAGGATCTCTACTTAATCTCCTGAAGCCTTAATTTCTCCCTTGCTGAAGTGGGAATAATGGTGCCTTCTACCAAGGGCTATCAGGACTAGGTAAGGATTTATGGGAGTAAATGGTACATATTCAGTAAATGCTAGCTGTGATGGTTACATTGATAGCATATATATTTCCTTTCTTTATTGATATTTTTGTGTGGCCTAGCTGGAGACCTTTGAAAATAAAACAGCTCATTTTTTTTCATGCAAGTTATGATCTTTAATTGTGCCAAATTTATCCTGAGAAGGAGGCGGTGGAAAAAGCGATGAAACTAAAAGTTAGTGTTCATGGGTTGTGCTAGTCATGCTAATATATATTATCTTGTACCATTCCTATAATAAGCCCGTGTTGTAGGATGTTGTAATGGTCAGGATGGGCCAGGTTACATTTTGGTAACAAAGAGCCACCAAGATTTCAGGTGGTTGATGCAACAAAAGTTTATTTCTTACTCGAGCATGTGTCCTGTGTGGGTCAGTAGAGGGTCTGGCATCATAGAGCTCCTAGGGCTCCAGGTTGACAAAAGTTCCGGCTCCCCAGGGACATATGCTTGGGAGTTAATGGACCAGAAAGAACATGGTTCTCATGGCTACTTCCTTTTCTGTGCTGCTCTATAGTCTGTCCCGAAGTCTGTCCACTGACCTGTGGCTGCCTTCAATTGCATGGTTGCTTTGGCCAGGATGCAGGGGTCTTCAGTTTCAGTTCTTTATCCCCAGGGTCCAGGACAAGGCCTAGCCCCAAAGAGGCCTCAGGAAAGGCTCTTGGGTGGGACAGAACTGCCTGTTCCTGCATCCCGAGAGCACATTGCTACAAACCTGGGGCTGCTGGGGCTGTGGGGGAGTGGATGGAGGAGCCTTGGACTGGGACCAGGCCTGGCTGCTGTATTCGTGTGACTTTGGGAGGTTACATCCTCTTTCCCAGCCTTCGACTCCCATCCCAGATGGTGGTGTACAGGGCCAAGTGATCTCAGCGGGTCTGAGACTCTGGGATTCTGGGATCCGTCTTCACCCTCCAGGCACGGCTGAACCTTGGGGAAGGGATGGTTGGGGATTGTTAGTCCTGTGGAGGAACCAGCCCAGTTCTCATCCCCTGCAGAGCCCAGGGCTGTCTGTGTCCTGCCCCATGAAGCTGGGTCTTGGGGTCCACAGGCCAGACCCAATGGAGACCTTGTGGAGGGAGCCAGTGGGGCTGTGCCTGAGCTGGGAGTTCCCCGCCCCCCCCCCCCCCCCCCCCCCCCCGGGCTGCTTTGCAGGGGGCGGGGGAGGGGCTGGAGCCGGTCCCCACCAGCCAGCCACTGCCCCTGCCACCGGCAGCTGTGGGGAACAGGACCCGGGCTGCATTTATAGAATTCCTGTCTGCAAAGGCCATGCAGTTGTTTTAGATTAGCATACAAATCGACATTAGTGTAGTACATCTGTTGTTAATCCACATCCCGGTGGAAGGGAGATGCCAACACGTCCTTTATTAGGCACGTCGATCCCATAATGTCCTTTTTTGCTGCCTTTGTCTTCTATCAGCGTCCATAATGGGTTCCAGGATGTCTTTTATTTTGCTACAGACCACGTTTCCTCCTGCCTAACAGATCAGAACGTAATGGATTCCAGGATGTAATTTATGCTATGTTGGAATCAGACTCTACTATTCATTCTGAAGCCTTTGGGGCAATCTCCAGGGAGGCCGGAGTCCTGTGTTTGCCCCCGTGGTCATCAGACACAGGCACTGCGACCCCAAGCACAGTCCTGGGGCCAGAGGGGGGCAAGGGAGCCCAGGCCAATTAAGGGAATTCCAGGCAGGCTTGGGAGAGGAGCCCAAGGGTGCTGGGGGGAGCAGAGGACACTGAGTAGTGAGGGGCTGGGAGGTGGGACACAGATGTTCGAAAAATGGTCAAAGCCTACGGGACTGGTTGTGGCCATTGGGCCACAGATGATGAGCCCCTGGAAGAGAGAACCTGGACCCTGGCATCCAGGGGGGATGAAGCCCCAGGGAGGTACCTCCCAGAGGAGGACAAAGCGATGTGAGCAAGGCCATTTCGGAGCCACCAGGCCAAGCTAGGTGACCCGAGTCCTCACTCACTGCTGACCCTGCGATGGCCTCTCCCCTCCTCTGAGGCTGACATTCTCTGCGCAGAGTCATCCCTCAGCTCTGGAGACACAGTCAGTGTTGTGGAGATGTACAAGGTCTGGAGAAACCCACAAATTTTGTTCCTGAGGGCGGTGTGGGGGTCCATGTGCGGGCAGGCCTGTCCCCCGCTTGGGAGGGGTCCCCTCCTCCTGTTTGTTGGGCTGTGAACAGGGCTGCAGCAAGCACATACATAAGGTGCCTTCGTATGATTTAGAGAAAGACGCCCAGGCCTGGGGTTGGGGGGGAAGGGTCTCTGGGGTGTTCTCTGTCATCAGGCCCCGCTGGTGTGGCAGGCACAAGGGTCTCTTCTGTGCACTGTGCCTTGGGCCACAGGCCTGGCACACACTCCTCAGGCTCTGAGCCCAGGGGTACACTGTTCAAGCAGATCTCAGGGGGATTCCTGCCCCTAGGGTGGTCGATACCCAGGAAGCTGAGGAGGAATTGTGAGCTTCTGGGCCCCTTCCACTCTGCTTGTGTCCCCTCCGGCAATGGTCATTTATTGCTGTCCTGCTGGGAGATCCTCTCCCTCCCTGGTGAGGCAGCCCCTTCCTCACCAGACAGCCTGGATTGCTGTCTGAGCCCCCTCACTCTGTTGGTCCTGAGAGCTCCCCAGCCATGCCTGCCCCCCGCCTGCTGCCTGCCAGGCCTCTGGAGCTGGGAGCCCACATAGCCTCTGGGCTGGGGTCTTCTCCCATCATTCTGGACACCATCTGGGGCACACTTCAGGGGGCCTACCCCACTCAGGGGAGGGGCTCAGGACCAGCCCCCCAGGCCACCCCTCCCTCATCTGAGATGTCACCCTCATATGCAGACCTGGGTCCACCACCCCACGGCCAGGGCCTCCAGCCAGCATGTCAGCCCTTTAGTTGGCCACCCTCCCGTGTGTGAGGGAAGCCCAATCTTGGAAGCTGGGTCTGGAGGGGTTCTGGGCAGAAAAGAGCGCCTCCCGGGGCGTCAGAGCCCTCTGCCACACTGGCCTTTGAGGCCGTGAGGCAAACCCAGAGTGTCCTTGCTGAGACCATTGCAGTACTTTGACACTGCAGAGTCTTTTTTTTTTTTAATTGTGGTAAGATATACCACATAAGTTTCACCATTTTAACCAGTTTCCAGTACACAACGCAGCAATATGAAGTCCATTCTCATTGCAATCACGTGGCCATCACCACCTTCCTCATCCAGAACATTCCAGTCATCCCAATTACTGCAGACTTTTAAAGGGGGAGAGAAGTTTACTGTGTTGTCCTGCCTAGCGCCCCCTCCTGGGCTCTTTCCACCTTTCCTTGTCTTTGAGCTGTCTGACGGCTCCATAAAGTTGTACACAGCGAGAAATGATGCGAACAGTTCTCGTCCATATTAATGTCAATGAATTGAGTGAGTCCAGAAGAATGCAGTTGGCTGTTACCCCAGGAATGGGCCCGGTTTGCATTTATTTGTAAACCCAGTGCAGAGTGCCTTGCTTGCCTACATCTTCTTATGATTCCACGAGCTTTCTTTGAACTGCTTGTAGCATCTTTGTTCCCTCTTCATTTAATGCGTTCAATAAAATCTTTGACACGTGTTCATTTTATATTGGTACGAGAGCCATGGTTTTTCCCTTTTGTTAGGATCTGCCATGTGGCGACAGAGTTTCAGTCTGAGGGGTTGAGGAGCTTGGTTTAACCCCTGAAATTCTTCAGCCAAGGTCATATCCCCACATGGGGCCGGAATATGGGGACCCTCAGCAGACCTGGGGATGCCCCGGTCACTCACGGAAACCTGGGAGGTGCTTTGCATCCCACAGATGAGAAAGTCACACGGGCCCCCTCAGGGAGACTGGGCCAGGGTAGGGGGCTGGCTGTAGGGCCAGGCCTGGGGCCTTCTCAGCCCTTAGAGCCCAGCTGGGAGGAGAGGTGCCAGATATGATCCATCCTCTGTCACTCCTGGGAGCAAATGACAGTAGTTACCCGGCCAGCTAGTCAGCGCTGGAAGAGACTATCTCACCCGCTCTCTCCCGTTGCTGCTGAGGCCCCACAGTCAGGTTTGGACTGGCAGGCGCCCAGCACTTTCTGTGTACCAGCGCCCACGCTGAGCAGGTCACATCCACTCCTGATGACTCTTGGGACATCCGTGTGAGATGTGGGTATGAGCACTGCCTCCCAGTTCAAAGATGAACCTGCCAAGCCCGAGGAAGGTCAAATGACTGGCCCAAGGTCACAAGGCGGCCAGATGGGTGGCAGTTAAGAGTTCTAGGTCTCCAGCCCTAGGATCCTTCCACCGACACAGGGTGTCCAGAGGCAGAGAGACATCCCGGTGCTCCCAGTGGAACATTCCGGGGCCCCTGGAACTGCCAGGACAATGGGCTTTTGTTTGCTTCAGAAGAAAGGGAGTCGTTAATGAAAAAACCAAAACAATAAAAAGCATTTGCAGGGGGAATGTAAATACAGCCTGCTGGGTGACTATTAGTTTGTCCGAAAAATGCATCTGTCCCTGGGGGGTGGGGGTGGGTGGGGGATGTGGGCTTAGCTTCCTCCCCGGCTCCCTCCAGCAGGCAGGTCACCTTGGGCCCAGGCCCGGGGACACCATCTGGGGCACACTTGAGGGGGCCTGCCCCACTCAAGGGAGGGGCACAGGACCTGCCCCAGGGGCAGTGGGTGGCGGAGCGCCCCCTGCAGCTGGCTCCGATAACCAGCATGCCCCACGGTCTCTGTCCATGTGTCCTGCCAGCTCTCCAAGACCATATGCTTGCGTGGAGTCCTCGTGGTAAAGCAGAGGCAGATCAGAGTCTCAGCTATGTGAACTTGGGCCCCCTGAGCCTCAGTGTCTTCACGTGTAAATGGGGACTATCATGCTTTCCCCCGGGGTGCTGTCAGCCACGCCAGAGCCACCTCCCACTCGCTCGATTTTATGGGTCACCTCCCACCTCTGTGGCGTCCTGCTGGTAGCTCTAAGTAAGCCATGGTGGGGGCAGTTACCCCACAGAAGGCTGCAGACACTGCAAATGAAGATTGTCCCCACAGAGCCAGTTGTTAACCATCTGCCAGCACACCACTGGTAGTTGTGTGGCAGGTGCTTGTCCTTGAGGGTGTGGGGACTCGGGTGTAATGGGAGGCGAGACTACTGCGTTTTGGACGGGCTGCTAAGGGTGGGGTCCTTGCCTGGAGCCCGAGACATTGGATGCCTGAACCCCGCCCCCTCCATGCCTCCCCACCCCTCCCCCCAGTCAGCACAGATGTTGAATTTAAGAGGGTAAGATTTGAACTCTTGAGGAAGTGATGTTTCTTGCTCATTTCCTTTTGCCCAGACAGCGGGATCTTTCAGGGAAAAGGCTTCTTTGTTTCTTCTTAAGGAAAAAACCTGTAGACAGAAATAGTGGTAAAAATAATATGATTAATGATGGGGCACCTGGGTGGCTCCGTTAAGTGTCCGACTCTTGGTTTCTGCCCAGGTTGTGATCTCAGGGTCATGAGATCGAGCCCCAGGTGAGTTTCCAAGCTCAGCACGGAGACTGCTCGAGATTCTCTCTCTCTCTCTCTGCTCCTGCTGCTCTTGCTCTTAATCTCTCTCTAAAATAAATACTCTTTTAAAGAAATAATATGGATAATAATGGTGATGCTCTGTCACCGTTGCTTGGACAGCCACCAGGTGCCAGGTGTTCGAAAACTATGGCATTTATCCTCCATCAAGGCAGGCTTTGTCATCCCCCTTTTATGGGGGAGAAGATTATGACACAGGGAGGAGCAGTCACTTTGATCAGAGGCATGGGGGGCGGGGTGCAGAGCTAGGGTCGCACAGGATCCGTCTGAGCCTGGAGCATCCTTTTCCCTCCTCACCGCACTAGGGAGTGAGAAGCCGGGGCAGACCAAACTGCCCTCACCCTCACCCTGGCTGCTCCCAGATCAGCCTGCCTCCCCTCTTCTTTCCTCCTCACCCTCTTCTCCCCCCACCCTGTTTCTTCCCGCCCCACCAAACTGACTGTTCCTCTTCTCTCCCTCGTCCAAAGTTAGGCTGAAGTGCTCCCACCCTGTCCCCTCTGTTTGCCCAGCAGGCTCTACTTGTCTGCAGAGGCCCCGCTCAGAAGTCACATCCTCTGGGAAGCCTCGCTGACTCCCTGGGGTCCGGGATAGGGCTGCAGTGGAGGCTTGGCCCATCAGCCAGAGTCCTCTCCACATGACACGAAGACTGGGGTGCCATGTGGTCTGCCTTGACACCCTTTGGCTGTCTGTTGGAGCCCGTGCATCTCTTCTCAGAATACTGATTCATTCTACCTTCTTATGTATGATATTTATGATGTTCTATTATTTATTTCCCAGAATCACACATAAAATACTCTAGCAGGGCTACAAATGGCTGCAGAATACAGTTATCAAAAAAACTTTTTGGGGTGCCTGGGTGGCTCAGTTGGTGAAGTGTCTGCCTGCGGCTCAGGTCATGATCCCAGGGTCCTGGGATGGAGCCCTGCGTCGGGCTCTCTGCTCAGTGGGGGCTCTGCTTCTCTCTCTCTTTCTCTGCTCCTTCCTCTGCTTGTGCTCTCTCTCTTAAATAAGTAAATAAATAAAAATCTTAAAAAACAAACGAAAACTTTAAAAAAATATAAACGACATATAGAATAAGGCATGTCCTCCTTGGCCAACGCACACATAGCAAGATCTAACAGTGGGCCTGATGCCTTCCTGAATTTCAAAGTAGTGATGAGCGTAAGCGATATTTCTAGCTAGCTGCAACAATTTTAACATGAAGTCTGCGAATTCCATAGGGAAACAAGATACAGACGTGCTTCCTCTGCTTTGTTGCTGCTGTTGTGACCACTTTCCAATGGAAGGAAATGCTACCTTTTAATTCGAGGTTGGTGCAAATAAAGACCTGATTGTCTTTCCCGGCACTGTTTGCAAATTCCTGATTTCTATCCCTGCGTCAGGGATAGAAGGGGTTCCTTCAGGCCAGGATTGGGTTTTGTCTGCTTTTCCAGGACATTAAGGCACACCCGGTTTGGACCACGCAGACACACTGAATATAGTGACCAGCAGGTGTGTTGAATGAGCAAGTGAGTGAATTAAGTAAAGGAAGACGAGGCAGGGGGCTGGGCCGAGCTCCTCTCCAGGCACAGATCCTGCAACTGTGCAGGTTTTAATAGGATGAACATGACTTGGCTTGGCCTGGCCCCGTATTAGAGAGTACACGTTCCTTATCTGCTGAAGGCAAGACGCCCCTGTCTGAATCAGTCCTTGTCAGGTGCTGCCTGGCTTTCCCCTCTGCTTCCAAACCTTCCTCCCAGCAAATGCAGCCCAAAGGAGCAGCCCCGGTTTTAGAAATTAATTGACCGTGATGCTCTTCTGGCCTGGAGACAAAAAGATAGTGAGTGTTGTCTTAAAAAGATGTTACACTATCCACCAAGACTGTCAGGCTATCAGGGAGCCACTTTGGAAGAGGAGCCATCAACCCCAGCTGGCACCCCTGCTCTGCACTCCCCATGGAGCCCCATGACCTGTGGCTCTGGGAGGGGAGGGTTCACCTCATTTTGTATTCATCTTGTTTTGCCTAACCTGTGGTGGGCAGCTCATGCACCAGACACTGGGTTGAGGGCTTTATAAGCATTTAATCTTCACTTAATCCCTGAGACTATCATGAGAGGAGATCATTCTGTAGAGGAGAAAATTCACCTCTCGAAGTGGAGAGAAGTTGGAGAGTGTGTCTGAGCTCACCAGCTTGTAAGTGCCGGAGTTGGGACTTGAACCTATAGCCAGTGCCCTGAGCCACTAAGCTGTGTAGCTAAGATCTCTGTGTCAGACCTGTGAATGCTGAATGCTTGAAGATTGTAAAGGGAGCAGCAAATGCAAAGGCCCGGGGGCTGCTTCAGGGAGAAGCTAATGGTAGTTTGCATGCACTGGAGCTTAGATGCTTGGGTGGGGTGTGATCTAGGCTGGGCACGGTGATGCTGCCTGCCCAGCCTGACTTGAACTCGGTCCTGTTGGCAATGGGGAGCCATTCAAGGTTAGTGAACAGCGAAGCAAGCAGAGCTCAGTCTTGTTTCAGAAAGACCTCTCTGGTGTTTTAGGAGGAAGATTTCAGAGGGGGAAGGGGGCCCAGAGACAGTGGGGGTCACTGCTCTGCTCTTTCCCTCATTTCCCAGCATCCATCTGAGAAGAGCCATGTGGACTGGTGGAAGGGGGATCCTGGGGCTTCTGGTCCAGGAATTTCCCCCAAACTAAGGCGCTTTGTTTGCCTTTTAGGAAAACTAAACCTGGGGCTGCCTCCCTTGCTGGGTTTCATTGGTGCCTCCCTGGACAGCCTGTCCTGGAGGCCATCAGAGTGGCACGGTTGAGATGAGATCCACGCATGGGCACGGCAGCCCCTGGGGAGTTGGTGCGAGCACCAGGCTTGGGCTTGGCGAGCCTTGGACAAGCATCCCAGGCCTCAAGGCCCCATTTCCTTATCTGCAGCATGTGTGGCCTGCTTGAGACACTGCATATCCCTGAGTTTTTCATGATGTTGGTTTGAGTTTGCAGCGAACTCTCACAAACCAGCATGTAGGAGTGTGTTCCTTGACATGTTTGTCACTGGCTTCGGTGAAATCCGAGTGGACGTTCCCACGACAAAGTCTATTGTGGTTTTTTATTTGTTTGTTTTTTTGAGACATGGACTGGAGACAGATTCTTTGGGGTTTGCAAACTTGAGGGAGCCAGAGGGGCCTGGGCTGGCTCCCCGTGCGCAGCACCCCCAAGAATCTGGTCTCCATGGAGCGCTCGCAGGCACGGGTGTAAGCCGATCCCCGCACAGCAACTGTGCATTAATGAAAGTTTTGACAGAGAGATTTCATTTTGGAACTCACATTCCCTGAAGGGTTTGTAATAATTGCACTTGAAATGGAGCCATTCAGCCTCAATGCTTTCCAGATTGGGGGAGCAGAGGTATGCTCCTTCCTGGGAAGGCCGGGCTGAGGAGGGGGAGGCCGCGGGAGAGGCAGCCCCTCTCTCTGTGGATGCCAGGCCAGTGGCTGGCCCGGGACCTTGTGTCCACAGCTGTGATCTCCATGTCCTTATAACCATCCAGGGAGGAATGATGGTGACGGGCTAGCTGGAGTCTGAGTCACAGACTCAGTGGGGGTGGACTGGGGGCTCCCGGACCCTCCCCAGACTCTTTCTTTCATGCCCTAGAAATGCACTGGGGAATGTCTGCCTCTCAGAACCCTGATCTGTTCTCAGGTATGTGGGACCTTTCCTCAACTTGGCTTCTGCCTACAGGGGGTTGGGGGAGAGGGGGGTTGGGGGAGAGGAAGCAACCACGGAACAGTGTAACTTCAGGCCTCCCACTGCCTCTCTGGCTGACTCTGCCGCCAGCCCCCTTCTCTCTCCACCGCAGGGCCTTTGCATTTACTATTTCCTCCAGCTGAGACACTCTCCTATTGGGCTTTCTAATGGGGTGACCCCTGTACCTTGCCTCCCACCTTATCTATTCTTTTCCTCTGCTTTATTTCTCTCCATGGCACCTATCACCCCCAACATACTAGCCCATACTACATAATTGGCTTAACTATTATGCTAATTGCTTTTCTCAGCTGGAATGTAGATCCTTCTAGGGCTTCTATTGTGTTCCCTGCTGTATCCTGTTACTACAAAAATACCTGGAGAATGAATGAATGAATGAATGAATGAACAAAATAGGACCAGACATTGTGCAAGGTGACCTTGTGCCATTTGTGGCTGAAAGGTTAGTAGACCATCAAGGAGGCCCCAGCCAGATTCAAGGAAGCTTGTTTCACATGTCATTCGGGATCAGTTTTGCTTGAAGTCTGTTCTTCCTTGGAGCCAACACACATGAGCTTGCATGTCTGTCATCTCGCCCCTAAGGTCACAGGGAGTGAGGCAGGGCTCCACGGCTCCCCATACCCTTGTTTGTGTTCCCCTTGGTCTGGGAGGAGGCAAGGCTGGATAATCACCCCACTTTGCAGATGAGGTTCAGAGGTTAAGGAAGATCTGGTCCATTAGGATTGGCACTCTGGGGACCATGGTTATAAGGACATGGAGATCACAGCTGTGGACACAAGGTCCCGGGCCAGCCACTGGCCTGGCATCCACAGGACTGACCACATCCACATGACCACAGGACTGGTGAATGGGTACCCTCTGAGACACCTTTGGGCGAGGAGGAAGCCAGGGATGCAGGCAGACCTGGGTTCAAGTCCAAAGGATGACAATTCCCGGCAGTAAGACATGTGGGCAAATCACTTCACCTTCTAATTTGTAAGATGGACATCATGCTTTGCTCATAGGGTCATCAGAAGGACAAAATGACATCATATTTATGAAGCAGCTGTACAAGCCCATGAGCCCTATGCCAAACAGAATTGTGATGAGGGTCTTCGGCACTGGTATGTTAGACCTTGGCTCCCGCCAGCGGGAAAGGTTCTACTGACCACCAGGTCCCTGTAGGAGGGAGGCCACCTCCCTGTTTTCCTGGATTTCTCTATATGCCTTTAGCTCTAAGAGATAGGAGCCTAAGGCACACCAGGAAAGTCCCACCACCAAACTACAAAAAGGTTGCCTAGAGCCAGCCTTGGGATGGACAAGAACCAAAGAGCCATCCCTCCTGCCCCCCACCCTGTCCTCCTCTCAGATCTCTCTGTTCCTCATGTTTAGGTCTTTCTCTGGAGTTTGCCCCATTCATTCCCTTTGATCAAAGGAGCCTCTCCCCCAACACAGAGCACAGAGTGAGTGAGACAGACTCAGGGCCTTACTGATTGAGGCCCCAGAGGAAAAAGGGGTTCCTCCTGAGGCTGAGAAGGATAAACTCACAGGGAAGGATTGTGATTGGCCCACTTGGGTCACATATCCATCTGGTCTCTTGGCTGAGCCAGGGGGCAGGGATTTGTAAGGGGACAGCACCTCCCATTGCCAGAGTCAGGAGGCTGAAGGCCTGTCCCTGAAATAAAGGGGTGCTGTTGCCTGGAGATGGGGATGGGGTGCCGGAAAGCAAGCAATTAACATGCCCTTCTCTGGTACAATGAATGCCATTAGCCATCATGTGGTGGTCAGATTACTGTCACCTCAGTTCCCTTTAAAGATTATTTATTTATTCATGAGAGGCATAGAGAGACAGAGACACAGGCAGAGGGAGAAGTAGGCTCCCTTTGAGGCGGGGAGTCTGATGCGGTACTTGATCCCAGGACCCTGGGATCATGACCTGAGCCGAAGGCAGATGCTCAACTGCTGAGCCACCCAGACATTCCCCCCTTTAAAACATGATCAAGCAAGGGGACTTAACCCTGCTTTTGAGCAGAACCTGGGCACCTCTGTGACTCATCTGGCCCTTCAATAGGTAAGAGAAAGTCTGACAGTCACAGTCACAAACTTAGTCTCTTTCATTAACCAGAAATGACTATTTCCATGTCATAATCAAAACTCCCAAACTGGTTCAAAACAAAATCCACCACCTTCCCCACTCAGGGCCTGCTACAAGGCTGGCTATTCAGATGGGGTTTTCGCCTTATCTGCCCCTTCGTACTCCAGCCCCCCATCTCTGCAAGGTTGAAATGGGAGTCTGAGGTGGAGAGAATGCCAGAAGAGCAGGAGGGTGGCTGCTTGTCCTACATACATTACCAGATTCTGCTCTCAGGACAGAAGAGCTGCCCGTTTCTTTGGAGAGACGCTTCCCCCACCCCAAGCACCTGGGCACACCTTCTGGCAGTTGCTTATGCCTCTTTCTACCTCCGGGAATTTGGAGGCCACCTCTGATTCTGCTAAGGCCTGTTCCTCTGTGAGAGGCTGCCCTGGCCAGCTCACTGCGGGCACCGCCTGTATCTGGTCCGGGGGAATCAACCACATATTCACTGCTCTGACAAGCTCTGAAAATGCAGATCGAGCCTTCCATTCTTGGTTTTACCACCAAAATAGCCAGCCAACCAACCTCCCACCTTCAGGATTTCCAGGGCAAGAGGCCCCTGACAGTCTCCTGTGTCGTGTCTTTGCAGGGGGCTCCCCTTAGGCTCTACAAGTGGCCCAACAGCCATCCCTTGAAGCCCACTCTCCGGACTTCAGAAGCAGACACCCCAGTCCCACAGCATGCCCCTTGCTCTTTGAATAAACCTTCGAAAAGCCTCTAAATCCTTTTATTATCTTTGATGGAGCAAATGGTTCACTAGGTTCTGGGATCACCTGCTTTGATCTTTCTGCACGATGGCTTGTTTCTAAATTCATTTTGGTATTTGGCAGCTCAGTGCTTTGGTGGAAACTCCTAGCTGAACATCCATGAAATGATACGTGGGTTAGTGAACGCTGTCTCTCTTCTGGGCATCATGTGAACGCTGTGCAGATTCTCTTACTGAATCCTTCCAGCAACATCATGAAATAGGGTTTGTTATGTTACACGACATGACATTCTATTATATTTCATATTAATATGTAATATGTAATCATATACAATGTCATAATGATACGCATAATATTATGATTGCAATCCCCACTTACAGATAATATAACGGAAGCTCTGAGATATTGAGTGGATTGCCAGAGGCTACACAGCTAGTGAGTGGCCAGCTGAAACCAGGCCTTTGACTTGCCTGGCAAGCTTTTCTGCCTTGATCCTAGTTGTGGAGGAGTGAGCACAAGACCTCCTGTTTCCGAAGTTCATTTGGTAGGAAATGTTCCTGCCCATGGGGGTGGAGGCAGCCTAGAGGCCCTGGCACAGTCAGAACTGCTGAATTACACCTTGCTAGAAGTAGCAAATCACTCCCTTCCCTCCTGAGTCTCAGAAGATCTTCCCCAGGTCACAGTGAGGCCCAACAAGCCTAGCCTTATGCAGAGACCCCTGATCTGGGGAGGAAGGGGTTTTTTTGACAGCAAACCCTATGATCACAGACTTGTAGGGAGCTCCTTTTGGGTGTTTGGTCCCTCTCTGAGCCACAGTTGTCTTTAATATCTCTGGTGTAAATCAACCACCTGCAGACATGGGTCCAGCAGCCTGAGCTCCAGACCCCTGGGGTGGGGCCCTCAGCTTCATTCAAATCAGATTCTAACTGCAGGGCCCAGGAGTTGGACCTCATATCCGGAAGTGTTTTATTTTTATTCTTATTATAAAGAAAATTTCCCTGCTCATCTGAATGAAGCTGTTAAATATTGCTTAGGAATCTGTCAGCTGAAATAAGCCTGCAGGATTAGGGAGAAAATGAGGTGGTGGCCATGAGGGCTGTTGTTCTGGAGACCTGCACATGTCCCCATGCCTGCCTTGTTCCAGCTCCCACTGTCACCCAGCTGGGTCTGAAGGGGCTCCCTGCCTCTGCAGGGGTGGAGTCAGGAGGGGGGTGCCTTGGAGGAGCTGTGAGCTTAGAGATGATGCCCCCTGGAGGTGGCCCATCTCAAGCCCACAGTCTTCTACCCTTTTTTTCTCGATTCACCAGGCAGCTCCTCCAGAGCACCGACCCTGTCTGTCCAGATGGAAGCCTGGCTCTTTGGAGGAGCTGTCTCTCTTCTTGACCCTTGTCACTCCGTCTGCTGATTCCGCCCCAGGCCCAGATCTCCAGTTCTGCCGTGTGCTCCATTTTGTCAGGATGGTCACTGGGGTCATCCCCACAGTGTTCACGACAGAGCCTTTTCCCGGTGGTGCTCAGACTCTTGGTGGTGTATTTGTGTGCGTGAGTGTGTGCACATGGGCCTGAGCCTTGTGAGCAAGCATGGGCTCTGTGTACATAGTATGTGTATTCTTGGGGTGTATGTACACATAGGATATGTCTGTGTGCACTGTGTGGACACGTGGGCCACGTGTGTACATGAGCTGCGCAAACATGGGCTGTGTGTGTGCATGAGTAGTGAGTATACATAGGGTATGTGTGTGTATGAGCTGTGTGTATATGTGGATTTTGAGTACACACATGGACTATGTGTATGTGGGTTAGGCTTGGGCACCAGATTCTGTTTAGTTCAAAGCAGCTCTCTAGAAAAATACATATAGGATGTAATATATATATATATATATAATCTTTAAAAACAAAGGCAAACTTAAAAAAAAAAGCCTCTGGCAGGGTATATATACCCAGAGTCTTTTTTTTTTTTAAGTTTGCCTTTGTTTTTAAAGATTTTTTATTTATTTATTCATGAGAGAGAGATAGAGAGAGGCAGAGACAGGCAGAGGGAGAAACAGGCTCCATGCAGGGAGCCCGATGTGGGACTCAATCCTGGGTCTCCAGGATCACACCCTGGACTGAAGGCAGTGCTAAACCGCTGAGCCACCCAGGCTGCCCCACCCTGCCAGAGTCTTAGAGGTCATTTGGCCCAATCCCCCTCTTTGTTCAAATGGGGAGACTGAGGGATCTCTGGGTGGCTTAGTGGTTTAGCGCCTGCCTTTGGCCCAGGGTGTGATCCTGGAGTCCTGGGATCGAGTCCCACATTGGGCTTCCGGAGCCTGATTCTCCCTCTGCCTGTGTCTCTGCCTCTGTGTGTGTGTGTGTGTGTGTGTGTGTCTCATGAGTAAATAAATAAAATATTTTTTTTAAAAATGGGGATACTGAGTCTCAGAGGGATTATCAAGCATTCCATCCCAGCAGGCTTCTGACTCAGAAATTCCATCAAAGCTGGAGCCTGAGCCTACAAAGGGACTGGGGGCTGCCAGGGAGGAGACAGGGCTTGGGCAGGGGTTGGGCCGGAGCTGTCATCCCCGGGGACCCATGAACGGCATATTGCAGCTGCAGCCTGGGAAGCCGGCTTGACTGGGAGCCTCCTTTCCAGGCCCCATGTGCGTGGGCAGCTCAGCCCACGAGTTCTTGGGGAATCAGCCCTCCCCTTGGCATGCCCACCAAGTCTACCCTCCTCTTGGGTACTTCCGGGGATGGACACTCCCTCCCTCTCAGGGCAGCCCTCCCCAGAAGGACCCATCTCCTTGCTCTGCCCTGGGGCAAACTCGCCTCTCCCTCCTCCTCCTCTCCAGGGTGAACCAGTGCCTTCCAGGGCTCCCCAGGGCCCTGCCTGCCTGTTCCCCACAGAACTGCCTTAGTTTGCTCACCCTACTTAGGGACAAGGCCAGGACCATGCAGTCTCTCCCTGATACAGCTCTTTTCATTATTTCTTCTCGCATCTATGAGGAGGATTCATCCTAGGGCCCTAGAATTGGATCTGTGGGACTCCCCCACTTGGAGTAGCAAAGGCACTCATAAAACAGAGGACCCTAAGAACTTGGGAGCCTCAAAGCCAGCAGTAGGGACGGGACTTTTGTCCTTTAGCCTGAAATCAGGGGGCACCGGTCAGGGCTGAGGGCAGTGAGGTGGCCCCCGTTCAAGGAGCTGGGGCAGTGTGGGGGTGGCGCGGTGTGTCTCCTTTTCCTGTGACAGGTGGGTGCTGCAGCCCTCTTTTTTTTTTTTTTTTTTTAAAGATTTTATTTATTTATTCATGAGAGACACAGGCAGAGGGAGAACCAGGCTCCATGTAGGGAGCCTGATGCAGGACTCAATCCCAGGACCCCGGGATCACGCCCTGAGCCGAAGGCAGATGCTCAACCATTGAGCCACCCAGGCGTGCCTACAGTTGTTTGACATTGATGGTGCTTTGTGGGAAGGGGATTGTGGGCAAGGTGCCCGCTGCCCCTTTCTCTCCACAGTCAGCCCAGGAAGTGGGGAGGCAGCTCTGGGCAGAGCCATGGCCTCTGTCCCCTGTGGACCCCAGCCTCCTGGTCCCCCTGGGCTCACTGTTCTGTGTGAGCCAGTGCTCCCTGTTTGCCACAAGCTGACTCTTCCTCACACTTCAGGATTTAGGGATCAAAGCCCCACACCCTCCCCATCTATGCTCTTCCCGACTTGGAGTGGTGGAGAGGTCTCTGCCACATTCACGCCAGAGGCTTCGGCATTTCTGTCTGTCGGGGTGACGCCCATGCTGCTGTGAGAAGCAACATGTGTGCTGGGCTCTGTGATTCACCAGACATCTCTCCACTGCTCCTCTGGTCCTTCTCCAGGGCTCCAAGTGACTGGCAGCACACAGAGGGTTTTACGATTGTTTTTACTTACTCATTACACATGTGAGGCCCCAGAGCCCAGAGGAATTCAGTGACTTGCCCACAGTCCCCAGCCACCAAGCACTGGAGCCCAGGTTCTTGACTATTGTCCAGAATCTCTGGCTCCAGCTCGGGCTTGGACCACTGTTGTCCCTGCCTGCGGTGTGTGTGTGTGTGTGTGTGTGTGTGTGTGTGTGTGTGTGAGAGAGAGAGAGAGAGAGAGAGAGAGAGAGAGAGAGAGACACACACACACACATGCATACAGAGGCCTGTGTGTCCATTCATGTGTGTGGATGGGCCTAAGTGGGGGTCCGGGGAAGCCTTTGCATGTGAACACCATGTGTGTACAAGTGTGCGCAGCCACGCATGCACACTTGTGCACAACATGTGCGTGATGGTCCTTCCACTGCCATTCAGGAACAGCCTAGAGTCTGGGATGACAGTGGGCAGCCACAACCTGCAATTTACTTTTCATGGTCTGTGTCCATCCGAAGCCTGTCTGGTGTTTATGGCAGCCTGTAGAAAGAAAGGGTGAACAGGCAGGAAGGGCAGGATCTGTGTCTGGGACTTCCTCTCCCAGGTCTGAGCCTCATAGGCTGGGTGTGGGGGGTGAGGCTACCAGGTCCCTGCACCACAGGCTGGGACCTTGGTCCTTGGAGAGTCTTCCAGAGTCTCTGAGGTTTTGTGGTCTTCTAAAAAAGCAAATGGGACACCTGGGTGGCTCAGTGGTTGAGTGTCTGCCTTTGGCTCAGGGCGTGATCCCGGGGTCCTGGGATCGAGTCCTGCATCAGGCTTCCCACAGAGACCCTGCTTCTCCCTCTGCCTGTGTCTCTGCCTCTCATGAAAAAATAAATGAAATCTAGAAAGAAAGAAAGAAAGAAAGAAAGAAAGAAAGAAAGAAAGAAAGAAAGAAAGAAAGAAAGAAAGAAAAGAAAGAAAGAAAAGGAAAAGAAAAGAAAGAAAAGAAAAGAAAAGGAAAGAAAAGAAAAGAAAAGAAAGAAAAGAAAAGAAAAGAAAAGAAAAGAAAGAAAAGAAAAGCGCATCCTTTGGCCTCCCTTCTGAGAGGTGTCTTTATGAGGGCCTGCTGGTCCCCTGGCCCTCTGTGGGGATCCGTGGTGCCCCAGAACTGACTGTGACACCATGTCCGGTGCAGGGCAGGGGGCCGGGTGCCAGGTGAGCTGGCTCCCCCCGCAGTCCCAGGAAGCAGGCCCTGTTATTCCCATATTTTGCATGGGAAGAAAGGCAGACCGGGAGAAGAGTAAGTGACCTGCCAGTCAGGTGACTTTGGTCAAGTCACAGGATCGTAGAACAGGGAGTGTACTCAAGGAGGGAATGAGAGTGTGTCTGGTACATCATAGGTGCTCAAGTAACAGCGTTCCCTCCTCTATTAGGGGGCCGGTCAGCAGAACATGGTCTTGGCCACACTAGCCAGCCTGAGATGGCCAGGCCTGGACCTCAGGCCCCGCAGGTGGTGTTAGGCCAAGGGCGAGGACTCAGGGGGGCTTATCCATGCTCTGCAGATATCTAAAGGGCTGTCACGGGTGGGGAAGGAGCCAGGGTCTCTAGGAGAGGACTAGTGAGCACACCTGGGACCAAGGACAAAGAAGGAGAGGTGCCCCCAGGCAATTTCCCCAAGAGGCTGTGAGCTTCTCATTGGTGGGGGATGTTGAGACAGAGTTGGACAGCACATCGGGGTGGCCTGATGACATTTCAAGCAGGCTCTGACTCCACATAATTGCAAGGACCCCACAAGATCCAGTCAGGCCTTGGGCCGTTCTACCTGGTCTGCTCCACCGTCCCCACCCAGAGAAAGCAGAGAATGTCGGAGTTGGGAGTCATCTTTTGGCACCCAGGCCAAACGCTTTCTCATAGGGACACTGAGACCCGGCAGCCCAGCTGGGCTGGAGCTGGCATACGCTGAAGGTGACACAGTGTAGTTACAGGCTAGAGTCTCCGTCTCCTGCTCGCCTCCCCACCTTGTCCCACTTCTGAAAACCCTGAAACAGGAGAAGCCATATCCTGGGCTGTCTCCCCACCCCCACCTCCCACACTGCTCGAATTTTCCAGCCCTGGCCCTCCCTTGCCCCGCTGCCTTAATGAACACAGGGTAAAAGCAGACCCCTTCAGAGTCTGTAGGACAAATGTTTGAGACTCACTGATGACCTGATCCTCAAAGACCTGCCTTTGACTCCCTTCCTGTGGGACTTGATGGTTGTGGCCCGGCCACCTCCTGGAATCCCGTCCCGACTGTGACAGGCATATTGCAAGCACATGTTTGCTGTCCGCAGGGCTGCTTGCAATAAACCAATGCTGAAAACCACATTAAAATGAGCTGGAGGAGAGGGAATCACTTTGTAACATGCTTTATTTTATTTTATTTTTGACTTGGAAAGAAGCATGTCTTGGCTGCTAATCAAAGAGTTGGTGGGGGCCTCTTAGCAGAAACCAAGCCGGTCCTGGTCCAGACGCGCACGTCGGGCCCCCTCGGACAGCAGTTCTGGCTCGAGGGAGCTGAGGAGGGGCCCCCAGACCCTGGGTGGCCCGCGTGGCTGGCCTAGAAGCTGGAGGTGGCTCCTTAGTACCAGTCCTGTGCCCACTGTCTCCAGCCTGTGGGATCCCATATCTCTTTCTTGTCTGGGCCAGCTGCAGTGTTCCCGGGGCGTCAGGTCTCCATTTGTTCTCAAAAACAAGAACTCCTTTTCATCACTAAGCGGGCTCTGTCGCCCCCATGGAGAATATATTTAAGGATCATTTTCGCACAAGAGGGGGACAGTGACTCAGATGGAAGAGCATCGTGGCTTTCCCCGACTTGCTCCAAGACCACAGGAAGATCCCACTCCCTCCTAGGTTTCTCTCCATAGCTCTGTAGGATGGTCTGGACCCTCATAGGGTTCCCAGTGAGAGTGCTGGCATCCCCGATTGATGGGTCATGCGCCGAGATTCATCCCTGTATGACCAAACACCCTCTGGCCATCCCTCTTAGATCCTCGAGCTCCCCTTACCCCTGCAAATCCAAGCTAACTCATCACCATTCACTAGAACCACTGCTGACTCCCCTTGCTCCATGATGGGCCACATTCTAGCAGCCCTTGAATCCAGAAACCTCAAAGCCCCAGTGCTCTCCTCTCCCTGGCTGTCCCAGTTCTGGGAATCCCCAAGTCCTGTGGGTACTTCTGTTTGCACAGCCTTGAACCCATCCCCTCCTCTCTGGCCCATGCCCATTTCTTAGTTTAGACCTCACTCACCAAGCACCTGGACCACCCCAGCCCTGTCCCATCCAAAATGGAAAGGAAACATTCCCTTCCCTGTTTCTGACCCTTCTGGATATAAGCCAAACAGCATCGCCACTAGTGTGTGCTCAGTGTCTTTGTAGGGATTAGGAAGAGGTGCCCCTTCCTCAAGGCTCTTGACTGCCATCTGCTGGAAAGTGGGTGTAATAAGCCTACCAATCTATAATGTGTGGGCAGTGATGGTGCCCCCTGGGGTTGTGCATGTGCGGTGTCCTGAGTCCAAATGTCTTGTGGCCCGTGAGATCCTGGGATCCCTCATGTCTTGCACTCCTTATACCCACTCAGATCTTACCCTCTAATGATGCCGAGCTGTTTGAGGCATGGCAGTAAAGAATGTGAACTTGAGGAGATGCACCCAATCAGTTTTCTCATCTGTAAAATGGACATAATAGTAAGTCCCTCCCTAGAAATAACATATTAGTATTTTTCTTTTAGTAAAATTCTTTCTCACTTCTGTCCTTTGGCATACATTCTCCCTGCTGAGAAATGTGTCTCTCGCACCCTGTTCTGCCTCTTTGATTGGTCAGCATCTCATCGTACCTCCAGGCTCCCCAGTCCCTGGGTGACCTTCAGACATGGCTCTAACAAAAGTTGTCTAGTCCCTTGGATGCCCCTGGGCTCCCTGCCAGCAGAAAAGAGGTTGCGTTTGGATCTGAATCTTTAGGCCCTCAAACTTTCCAAAGCTTGTCCTGAAATTCACCTCGACTCGTTTTGAGCATTTTGCTATTTAATACTGATTTTAAGCCAAGTAGCCATTAAATGGGATCTCAGTTCAAAATGCTAAAATAAATTAAATATCCCTTAGTAAATGTCATTTATTTGGTAGGTTAGCCTTCTTTACAAAAGGAGGTAAAGGGGGGATGTGAATATTAACAACTAACATGAACTGACTGCTACAGTGAGCTCCTCATGAAGCTCTCCTGTTAAACTCTCACAAAAATATCAATTTTATTCATATTCCCATTTTATGGAAGAGGACACTGGGGACTCAGGGTTAAAAAGCTTGTTCAGGGTCCCTAGGCCTGTAAGGGATGGATCCATGATTCTAGCTGTGCCTGATTGCAAGAAGAGGTTGAGAAGCGAGCTGGTCTGAGGACTGCTGGTTCCTGCCCTGAAGTCTTAGGACTGAGAATGTGATGGGGAGGACAGGGCTGGAAGCCCCAGAGCCACAAAGCAGATGCAGTGGGGAGAGTTGTTCTTGGGGCTTTGCCCTCTGAGTTTTTGCTTGCTGTCATGGCCATTCCCCTGGGAGCTATGAGATTGTACTCTGGGAGGAAAGAGGTAAAATGGGCATCGGTCATCACACCATCTCGAGGATCAGAAGCCTGCATTCAAGTCCCAGCTCTGTAGCCCACTGGAGGAGTCACTAAGCTCTCGGGGCCTCTGCTTCATCATGCTAATATCTCATCTGCCTCAGGCTTAAGTGCCCACAGCTGGTGAGAAAGGCTATCTATCAGCCTCAAAGAGAAGCAGCGCCTGTAGGGCATGAATTCCCTAGTGAGATCGGCAGTTACCTTTCTTGAAGGGAGATGGGAGCACCTGGGTGGCTCGGTTGGTTAGGCATCTGACTCTTGATTTCAGGTCAGGTCCTGATCTCAGGGTCGTGGGATTGAGCCCCATGTTGGGCTCCACACTCATCGGGGAGTCTACTTGTCCTTCTCCCTCTGTTCCTCCCTCTACTCACTCTCTCTCAAATAAATAAATAAAATCTTAAAAAAAAGGAAGGGAGGAAGGAAGGAAACAGGAGCCTGGGACTAAGGGATTTATATATCATACCAGAAGTGGCACCATTTTCAGACCAAGATGCTTTCCTATTAGGGCATTACTTTGTCTGTCATTCCTAGGGTGGAGCTTACTCGGCAGAGCAAAGCCCAAGAGGCCAGGGTGGACATGTCCTTTTGGGGCTTAGCCTGGAGAAGGGCTGGTGTGACCTCTTCATGAGGTGGTTAGAGAGATCTTACTGGCTGAGGGGCCTAAGAAGAGATGGGGGATCAGGGCATCCAGACTAGAGAAGCATATCCTGTGATTTGTAATAGATTTTCTGGTTTGTTTTTGAGAGCGGGCAAAGGGAGAGGGAGAGAGAATCTTAAGCAGATTCCCCACTGAGTGCAGAGCCCAGTGCAGGTCTTGATCCAGCAACTCTGAGATCATGATCTGAGCCAAACCCAAAAGTCGGATGTTTAACCAACTGAACCACCCAGGAGTCCCTTATTTATTTTTAAAAACAACCTCTTGAGGTAAAATTCATGTAACATGAAATTAAGCATTTTAAAGTGGCATTTAGTACGTTCACCGTGCTGTACAACTACCACTTCTCTGTGATTCCAAAATATTTCCATTACTTGAAAGTAAAACCCCGGAAGACATTAAGCTGGTCCTTCCCGTTTTCCTGCCACCCCACCCTCAGGCTCTGGCAACCACCAGTCTACATTCTGTCTCTGTGGATTTATCTATTTTGATATGTCATATATTGAGAATGGCACAACATAGGACTTTTTACATCTGGCCTCTTTCACTCAGCATGTTTTGGAGGTTCATCCATACTATCTCATGTGTGAGTACTTTATTCCTTATTATGGCTGAATAATATTCCAGTTTGCTGATCCACTCATCTGTTTATGGGTATTTGGGCTGTTTCCACCTTTTGGCTCTTGTAAATAGTGGTACTGTGAGTAGAGAGCATTGTGTACACCTTGCTGTCTGAGTACTTGTTTTCAATTCTTTTTTTTTTTTAAGTTGGCTCCATGCCGAGGGGCGAGCCCAGCGCGGGGCTTGAACTCATGACCCTGAACTCAAGACCTAAGCTGAGATCAAGGCCCTGACACCTAACTGACTGAGCCGCCTAGACCCCCTTCTGTTTTCAGTTTTTAGGGGTATATACACAAGAGTAGAATTGCTAGGTCGTATGCTGCTCAGATGCTTAACTTTTCCAGGAACCACCAAACTGTGTTCCTTAGCAACAGAGCCTTCTCATCAGCAATATATGAGGGTTCTTAGTTTCTCCACACCTTTGTTGATACTTGTGAGTTTCTGTTTAAAATTTTTTTTTCATTAGTAACCACCCCAGTGGGTGTGATATGGTAACTCATTATGGTTTTGACTTACATTTCCCGAATAACTGGTAGCGTTGAGCGTCTAGGTCATTTGTGTATCTTCTTAGGAGGAACTTTCTATTCATCTCCTTTGCTCTTTTTAGAATTGGGTTGTTCATCTTTTTTTTTTTTTGCTGAATTGTAAACTAGAGTCTGGATACCAGATCTTTTTCGGATGTATTAATTGCAAATATTTTTTCCCATTCTATAGGTTGTTGACAGTATCTTTTGATGGACAGACATTTTTAATTTTTATGAAGTTTGATTTACCTATTTTTTTCTTTTGTTCTGTGGTGTCATATCTAAGAATTTATTGCCAAAGCCAAGGTCATGAAGCCTTATTCTGTGGTTTCATCTAAGAGTTTTATGGTTTTCACTCTTATATTTAGTTCATTGATCCATTCTGTGTTAAGTTTTGTATATGGTGTGAGGTAAGGGGTCTAAGTTCATTCTCTGCATGTAGATATCCAGTGTTTTCAGCACCATTGGTTGAAGAGCTATTATTTCCCCCATTGGATGATCTGGGCACTTTTCTTGAAAATCAGTTGGGGAGCACGTGGGTGGCTCAGTGGTTGATCATCTGCCTTAAGCCAAGTCGTGATCCTGGGGTCCTGGGATTGAGTCCTGCATTGGGATTGCTGCATGGAGCCTGCTTCTCCCTCTGCCTATGTCTCTGCCTCTCTCTCTTTGTGTCTTTCATGAATAAATAAATAAAATCTTTAAAAAAAAATCAGTTGGCCAAAATACATGTTCTACTTTTTTGCTTCTTTCAGCTGGGTGTTTTCCTGACTCTGCCACTTTCCAGCGTGTGCTGGGGCGGGGGGTGGGGGGGGATGGCATTCTGTCTGAGCCTTCATGTCCTTGTTTGTAAAACCTCAGCTTTACTCACTACTCAGGTTGTATGGCAGTCTCAGAGGCTCTATGTTCTGAGTTGTAATTGCCATGAATGGGCCAGTTCTGGGTTG
The DNA here is from genome assembly GCF_003254725.2 of Canis lupus dingo. Classification (NCBI taxonomy): domain Eukaryota; kingdom Metazoa; phylum Chordata; class Mammalia; order Carnivora; family Canidae; genus Canis; species Canis lupus. The sequence goes on along the minus strand of NC_064248.1, from coordinate 8,189,181 downwards.
GCTTTGCCAGCTGGGGACTGTCTCTTCCCTGCCACAACTTCCTGCTCTTCCCCCTTTGGTTACTGCAGGGGCCACATTGCCCTTTCTCTGTGTTTTAGCTCCTGAAAACTTGGAGGGGCCACACAATCTCTTAGCTCATTCTCCCCATAGCCATGTGTGAGAGTTGGACTTTCCACCTGCAGTTCCCTGGGGGTGGGGGGTTGGGGGGGGATGCTAGTCTTCCTGTACATCTTCTTGTTGATTTATTCTGCAATTCTAAAAGAGTTTGCCCAATAAGTTGGAAAGGAAGTCCCCAAATTGGGCCTAAGTCTCTGCTGTGTTGCCAGGATTACAATTCTGTTAGGTGTGTGTGTGTGCATGTGCGTTTGTGCACAGGCACGCACTGTGATTACTGCTGTCCAGAAGATGCCAGAATGTTCCAGCTCTAACAGATGCCCACCCTGCACCTCCCTTCCTCTCAACAGTGCTTAGTGATAACCTGTCCCTTTCCTTTCTTCTTCTTCTTTTTTTCTTTTTTTTTTTTTAAGATTTTATTTATTCATTCATGAGAAACAGAGAGAGAGAGAGGCAGAGACATAGGCAGAGGGAGAAGCAGGCTCTCGATCCCAGGTCTCCAGGATCAGGCCCTGGGCCAAAGGCAGGCGCTAAACCGCTGAGCCATTGGGGCTGCCCTCCTTTTCCTTTCTTAACACGGAAGAAAACCCCCATCTGTGTAGAGCCCCTGCTAACTCTGGGCTGGGCCTAGTGTGGGAGTGGTGGGGCTTCTGCTATCCTACTCCTGTAATTTTTACCATAGCCAGGTGAGGGCGGTAGAATGGCCCACAGGACAGGTAAGGGCACAACTTGGCCCAGGCTCTCGCTGGGAAGCCCTGGGGACAGGTTCCTTAAGTGCTGATGTAGATCTCTGCTGAGAAGGGCTGGGACATCACCACATCCCCACTCACCCTCCTTTTGGGGAAGCCCCTGTTGGAACTCCTCACATCTTTGCCAAGTTCAGCAGCTGGCAGTTTCGATCCTAGAGATGATCCTAGAGAGACTCTTGGTTTCATCTTCTAGAAAACCTCAAGCCCTGTTTGTATCTGGTGGTTGACAATCATAGTGGTTTGCCCATTTCCTTTTTTTTTTTAACCTACACTTACCCCTGGCTTCCCTTGGGTTTTCTGCCCTGCTCTTTCTCTCCCCTCCCCTCTGCTTTTGATCCATTGCACTGCGTGTGTGTCAGCGTCTCCACGCAGTCCTCCCCCAGTTCCTCGTCTGTAAAAGGAGGAACTGAACTGGACAGCAGCCAGTGGTGTTGACATAGAGGGGGGTCGTGCATCTCCTACTCAGATTTGGCCAGAGCTTTAGACGGTTTCTCCTAGAACTTGCCCAGGCCTGGATAACCATGCCCTGCAGCTTCCAAGGGTTCAAAGACTGTGAAAACCTTTTGGGGGTTCCCTGAGCTCTCATGAAGAAGCCTGCATCTAGAGTCTTTCAGATCAGGTGATAGAATGGAGAGGGACCCCCTAATCCTCACCGGGCCCCATTTCACATGGGGGTGGTTGCTTTTTAAATTCTTGGGCATTTGCCTACCCACCAGAGTGGCCTGGAGCTTTTCTCAGCTGGGCCTTAGGGATACACCACATTTAATTCAGGCAGAGCAGCAGACCCCTGGGGACCCCCCCTCAGACCTCATAAATGGGGAAGAAACCAAATGCTGTTGGGGAGCAGCGCAGCATGCTGAGGATATGGGCTCTGAGTGGAGCTTGGCCAGCTTCCGACTGACCTTGGACAAGGCCTGGCATCTCTATGGTCCGGGGGTGAAATGGGGTAACCTGGGAACCCCCCCCCCACCGGGAGGAGTGTGCTAGCACAGAGAGCTCGTGTCCCCCTTTACAAGGAAGGGGTAAAAGATTCTTTTGCCTCTTCCCATCAGTAGAGCTCATGTCTGTTTCCCCTAGCTAGGACTGAGTCACAAAAATTCTTCTATGATCCGTTTTCTGGCCCTCACCCCTGTTTTTTTTGGAAATCTGAAGCCACATCCTAAATTTCCTCTGCCTAATTTTAGTCTCTGGGAACCACAGCCCAGATGATGTCAGACTGAATATGAGATGCCATTGGTCTTCCTGGGCCCGACTGTCACCGGCTGCCCGCAGCACTGCCATCCCACGGGGACAGGTGGGAGGGGTCATGGTCATCAGCCACAGTAGGAAACTTCTCTATAGGAAATGGTCCTTGGCATTTGGGATCCACCTAAATGGTGGTGGGCTGGGAAAGGTTTTCCCAAGGGGAAGAGGCAGTGCTTCCTTCATTGGCAAGCTTTTTCAGGACACCCTGTGCATGCCAGGAGCCAATTTGTGTCCAGAGGAATGGGCGAGATCCTCCTCTATGAAAATGGACCTAGTCCACCCCCCACACTCACCCAGCAGTGCAATTATTTTTTAAGACTTTTTTTTTTTTGAGATTTTACTTATTTATTCATGAGAGACACAGAGAGAGAGGCAGAGACACAGGCAGAGGGAGGAGCAGGCTCCATGCTGGGAGCCCAATGTGGGACCCCGGGATTATGACCTGAGCTGAAGGCAGATGCTTAACCACTGAGCCACCCAGGCACCTGTAGAAAACTTTTCATTTATAAAATCCCTTGAAAATGTGAACACTTGATTCCAAGTTTCTTTCACGTCTTTAAAGGAGCCCTTATGAGGGAAGGTTCTAGAATCATAAGCTTTGGGGTGAAGACTCTTTTGCTTCTCATTCCTTTTTTAAGATTGTTCATCAGCTTCTGCCTCTCTGAGGATAAATACCAGGCACCTAAGCAGACTCTCAGGGCCCCACATGATGGAGACCTGTGTTCTGTGTGCTGGGCTCTCTCCACACGCAGGGCCTTTGCACACACAGGCTGGCCCCTGCACCTGGCCAGCTCTCCTGCCATCTCCTGGCTCCTGCTCTGGGAGCCTCCACCGACAAACCACATCTGCATTTGAAGCTCCTCTCTCCATTTCCCAAATGGCATGTCACTACCCCACCAGCACACAGGATACCACGGTAGCTGTCTGGTGACCCTGGGTCTCCACCAGTGGACTCGAAACTCCCTAGGGCAAGGAACATATTGTAGCCGCAATACACAGCAGGGCATGGTGAAGGTCTGCTGAATAAATGCACGATGGAGAGGTGGATGAGGAAAGGATAGAAGGAACATCCTGAGCTTTATTCCTGCCCTGCCTCTATGTGTCCACTGGCCTTAGCACAGCTGCTGAGCCCTGCACCCCCCAGTCAAGCCTCTGTGGCTGGGTGATACGTTTAGAATTCTCTCCTGCCTTTCCAATGAGATGAGACGTATTATCCTGAGCGCTCCTCTGTCCCTGGCCTCCATGTGGTCCTTACCCCCCCAGCCTCCCATTGCTTTAGTGACCCAGTGCCCTATGGCTTTGCAGAGGGAGGGGTGTGGGATGCGGGCTCCCCATCCAGCCCTCCCCTCCTCTCCTCTTCCCCACCAGCCTCAGATGTTCCACATTCAAGACAGCGGAGGCTGAGATGCTGGCCTGCCGCAGGCCTCATGCACCTCCCAGGTTGGGCCAAACTCGCGCTCCCTCCCTTTAGGTCTCCAAGGGCCCCAGCCAGTGAGCATCTGTATCTCTTGGAGGCCTGGTCTCCAGAGCCCAAGTGGGGCTCCAGGCAGCTCCGAGAAGTCATAGAGGCAGCCATTCCAAGGAGGATGCTGAAGATGGAAGCCTCATGCTTGGAGATGCTTCCTGGGACCTCCCCCCATCATCAGGTCATCATGCTTGCAGGTGCCAAGCCCCTGAGGGGCTGCAGCCTGCACTGAGATGGCTGATCCAGGGCAGCAGTGCTGACTGTCCGGCTGAGGGCTACAGCCCAACCCCCCTGGCCTTGGGGGAGGTAAGGTGGGTGGAGGAAGGAGCACTGGCTGGGATCACACAGAGCGGGTCCAGGGTACCCAAGCTTCTCTTGGATAATTCTGGCTAACTGCCATCTCTCTGAGTCTATTTCTTTGTCTTCAGTCAAGGTAAACAGCTTCTCCTCTCTTTTCACATAGAAAGTGAAGATGCTTTGGTCCCTCCTTGAGTTTGCACTCAGGCTGGGCTCTGCAGCCTTTGAGCAAAGCCCACAGGTCCCACGTCTTGTCCGGGCTGGGAGCTGCAGTGTCCCTGTAAACAAGTGGTGCTAAATACAGGCAGAGCATCAGGGGCCGATGGCTTCCCCGTTGTCCCCCACCGGGATCCTGGACTAGCGGCACGGACCCCTGGCCCTTCCACGTTCGCTGCTCAACCCTGACTGAGGTGTAGGAGCAGGAGTGGGGGGCGCAGCCCACACAACACAGCCCACACTCCCACATATGAGACAGACATGAACAAAACACACATGAAGACAAGCCTGTGTGAACACGTGCTCGTTGAGGCTGGTGAACTTGCCAATGGGGTGGCTGACCCAGCCAGGGCCAGCATCATGGGGGATAAAATGAATTAGTATAAGCAATGTGCCTAGAGCAGGGTCTGGCACCTAGTAAGCCCCCAAGGGGGTCAGTTGTAATTATTGCGATTATCAGCCCCAACAGAAGAAATCATGAAACAGTGGAACTGACTGATGGGCCGACCCCACTTCAGCAGACGTCACTCCTGTAGGAGCTGCATCCCAGGCGGCGGCAGGAGCCAGCAGGAGCCCCTCCTGGGCTCATATGGTGGCGCTGCCACTTATCCTGGCTGGGAGGGGGGCTTGGGGAGCCTGTTTCCCTGTCTGTCAATGGAGACGAGAGGGTCCACATTACAGGGATGGTGTGCAAAGACGAGGAGCCAGGGAAGAGTGAGAGCTACCTCGGGAACCACAGGGCACCCAGTGCAGTATGCAGGGAGAATGTGGGAAGGGGGGGGACGGGGAGCCAGGCTGAGGGTGCAGAGGCCATACTGTTCAGGGCTTTGAAGGGCGAGCCTAGGAGTTTGGACTTTATACCCCAGGTGATGGGGGCCTGTGGTCCAGAGAATGAGAGACTTGCCTTAAGGGAGCTGGCCATGGGCTGAGGAGCCCTGAGCTGGCCTGAGACAGCTGCAGGGTGGAGAACTTTTGGGAACTCACATCGTCCCGGGCTCTGGGCCAGCTTTGTCTCTGACTGGCTGGGTGTTCTCGGGCAGATCTCTACCCTCTCTGGACCACCGACCATAACCAGATAAGATGGGGTTTGGGCTCTGTGTTCAGTGAAGGACCACCTGTAGGTACAGCCTTCACGGGCCTCCTGGGAATGCAGACCAGCCCCCGTTGTCGGGAAGGGGATTCCGTGGTCAGTCAGGGATGGGTCCTGCTTCTACAGATCACTCTACCTCTGGCAGAGCCTGGATGGCCCTGAGTTGGAGCCCCGGGCTCCCAGCATCATCTTGGAAATTATTAATTGAATCAGACTTGAAAACTGCCTAAGTGCTACTTCTAGTAGCATTAGTACTAGTAATTCTGATTTACTGATTTTTAAAAAAGATTTTATTTATTTATTTAGAGAGAGTGAGAGTTGGGAGAGGGACAGAGAGAGAAGGAGAGAATCTCGAGCAGACTCCCTGCTGAGCTCAGAGCCCAATGCAGGGTTCGATCCCACAACCCTGAGGTTGTAACCTGAGCCCAAATCAAGAGTCACATGGTTAACTAACTGAGGCACCCGGGTGCCCCTTGACTTATTCTTTATATACTGGTTCTGCCACCCTCAGGAAGCCCTCCTGGATTTGCCTGCTCCCTGGCTCCCTTGGCTTGCTTTAATAATGGTCTCGTGGGTGGTCTCTCCAGGCCCGCGGAGCTCTCAAGGGCTGAGTGTGTGTTCTCACTCCCTGAATCTCGAATGCCCAGGACAGTGCTTCCTGGCCAGGGTGCTCAGCAGTGTTTGTCGAATGAACCTCTGTGAGGTAATTTACTAACTACTGCTCCAAATACTGGGCAGAGGTGAGTGCTTCACTTTCCTTAGGAAGGAGTCTATGTTCCAGAACCTTCCAGGGTCATTTCCATTTGGGGAATTGCCATCAGGATCTGATGCTGAAAGCCTGTCTTCCCCCTTCAGGTAGAGCCTCAAGCCTGCCTTCCAGAGCTGGCTACTGTTGCTGCTCCAGATCCTCGCATGCCACTGAGCCCTGGGGCCTCAGGGAGGGCATTCCACCTCTTGGTTTTTGAGTCAAGCATTAGCCTGGAATGTCCTATATTGAAGCCTTAAGAGACTACCATGATGGGGACGGTGGTACCCGGGTGGCTCAGTTGGTTAAGTGTCTGCCTTCGGCTCAGGTCATGATCCCAGGGTCCTGGGATTGAGCGCTGCATCAGTTTCCCTGCTCAGTGGGGAGCCTGCTTCTTCCTCTCCCTCTGCCCCTCCTCCTGCTCATTCTTTCTCTTTCTCTCTCTCTCTCTGTCAAATAAATCTTTAAAAAAAGAGAGAGGAGGGGCACCTGGGTGGGTCAGTGGATGAGCATCTGCCTTTGGTTCAGGTTGTGATCCCAGGGTCCTGGGATCGAGTCCCACATTGGGCTCCCCACAGGGAGCCTGCTTCTCCCTCTGCCTGTGTCTCTGTCTCTCTCTCTCAGTCTGTATCTCTCATGAATAAATAAATAAATAAATAATCTTTAAAAAAAAAAAAGAGAGAGAGAGAGAGGGATGCCTGGGTGGCTCAGCGGTAGGGTGCCTGCCTCTGGCTCAGGTTATGATCCCGGGATCCAGGATTGAGTCTCACATTGGGTTCCCTGCAAGGAGCCTGCTTCTCCCTCTGCCTGTGTCTCTGCCTCTCTCTTTCAGTCTGTACCTCTCATGAATAAATAAATAAATCTTTAAAAAAAAGAGAGAGAAAGAGGACGACCATGATGGGTGTGTGTGTTTGTGCACAAGCACATGTGTTGTGGGTACACATATGTGTGTGTGCCTGTGCATGTATGCATATGCATGCATGTTCATGTTTGTGCATGTGTATGCACACACATGTGTTTGTATATGTGTGTGATCCCAGTGTCAGACTCCTCATGCCCATGCAGAGCTTGGACGTAAGAGCTAAAAAGGTCTTTGGGACTCACACACACACACACACACACACACACCATACTTTGTGAACATGTGTATATACATAAGTATTATACATACGTATGAATATTATACATACATATAAATATTATACATATGTGTGTTATGTAAAAAACTTTGGGCCCAAGGGATTTGACTATGGCCAAGGATCAGGGGCCCCTGTTCATGCTCCATAAAGGTGTGGACCCACAATGGAACATCATGCACTGGGCATCTCTTCATAATCTAGTTGCACATGACCTCTCCATCTAGATCACTGTGAAAGTACCAGCATGTACATACTGTATTCTATCCTGTATTTGGATCGGCTGGCTGGCTGACTAGCAGGAAGAGAACAGGGCATGAGGCTGCCAGCCCCTTCTCTGCCTCCTCTCCAGGGCAGGGGTCGAAAGTGGGGGCCTGCAGGACCCATCCAGGCACTGTGGTCCCCTCAAGCTCCAGGAGCTCAGGTCACCTAAGGAAGTGGACAGTTCTGTTCTGCTGATGCTGACTCACCCATGGCAGGTGTCAGGGAGTGGGGATCCATATTCTCAGGAATCTGGGACCAAGGTTTATATCTGAGTCAGAATGGGGGTGGGACTGGGGGCTCCCTGTACTGCAGATGCTTAGATCTGCAGCTCAGTGAAAGAGGAGACAGGAAAAGTCCACCCCTGGCTCCCCGAGGCAGCAAGGAAGCTTGTCTGTCTAGACTCTAGATGAGGAGAAGTAAGCCCGAGAAATCAAAAGTCTCGGGCCTCTGCTCCCACAGGGAGCCTGGGCCGCAGAGCTGGTTCTGAGGTTGGAGCTCTAAGTGACTCAAGTGGAAACATCCAAAATAAAAGATTAACTATTCAAATCCAGCAGCGCAGAAAAAACGTAACAGATCACGATCAAGCAGAGTTTAGCAAATCTACTCATGTAATTCGGCTCATTAATCGTTTAAAAAGTACAGGTCAGCACCTATTCATGAGAAAAAGCGCTGGCGAGCCAGGCAGGAAAAGGACCTCCGGGTCACGCAGATGCTGGCTACCGATGGCACAAGCCAGCATCATACCAGCCTGAGTCCCAAGAAGTGTCCCTTCAAAGTCGTGAATGGGATTTAGAGGCAGCCCCCGGACTTCTCTGCAATACCGTGAGTTAGAAGAATAAAAGGCACGGAGAGTACTGAACGTCGGTGTGACAAAAGGCAGTGTAACCAAAGCAAAAACCACAGGCCGTGGACAGGGGGCACGTCTCTGCCATGTGTAAAATGAGACACTGGGTTGGGATCAGAAATATAGGAAGAACTCCCGTGAATCCGTGTGAAAAAGACAGAAAGATCCCATAGAAAAATGGGTCAAGGACATGAACAGGCATTTCAGGGTCTGGAGGAGAAGTGGCTTAGAACTCTAGGAAAAGATGTTCAGCCTCATTAGCAATGTGGAAAATGCAAATTCAAACCGCAGTGAGATAGCATTTCACACCCACCAGCTTGGCATCCTTTTTTCATCTTGGACAGCTGCCTCTCGGGGCTCCAGGGGGCTCCAGCGCACAGGGCTGAGGGGGTGTTGGAGGAAGCAGAGGACCGGATGCCCCCACATACATTAGGGACGCTCACTCCTGACTCCTCATTGTTCTTCAGGACTCAGCTGTGGCTGGACAGTGAGCAGTTTGGGAGCCTTCCCCAGGGCCTCTCCACCTCACCCCACACCCCCCAACCCAAGGCCCCGGGGGCTGCCAGGACCGCTTCCTTGGAATGTGCTGGTGTCAGGCCCCCACCTCCCAGGCAGCCAGCTGTGTCCCTGGCTGCCGTGCCTGGGTGTGATCTGCAGAGCTAGGAGAAGGGAGCTCAGAGGGTAACTGGATCAGACTGCCCTTCCCTTGTGCGTGGACAGACCCCTCTCCCAAGAGAATCTGCACCCCCAGCTCCCTAGCACCATATCCCTAAAGCTTAGAGAAACTGAAGGGAGGTTGTTGTGGCTCTCTACCCTTCCCACACTGCAGGCCAGCTGTGAGAACAGAGGGCAGGCACCAGACACCGAGGCCAGCCTTTGGCTGTCTCCCTACCTGCAACGGCTTTGCTTCTGGCCTGAGCCTTCTCCCATCTAACACCCCTGGTGAGTCCCAGAAGCCTGGGATGGGACCGGTGTGGACACCAGCCCTGTTGTTGGGGCTGCAGACCAGCGTCTGAGTGCTGGAAAATGTAGCCCCAAACCAGTAGCTGTACTCTGTCTTCTTCCTTGACTCTGTACCCAGATGGAGCTGCTGACTGAGGAGGATGGGCATTTCTGGATCCCAGACCGCTTTTTGTCTTCCTGGGCTGGGCAGTCTCTTCCCCCTCTCAATTATGGGGACAGTATTTTATTATTTTCTTCTTAGGCTCTGTTGGCAGGAGAGAGCAATGGGAGAGTGCTTCGTAAACTGTTGTGCTTCCAGTGGTAATGTATGGCCTCATTCTTACTATGGTGTAAATGACTAAGAAGGATTAATGATGTGCCCACCCTGGGAAAGTCAAAGCTCATTGGATGCATAATCAGGACTGGGTTTTAGCTCTAGGATGACCACTGCCCTAAAAGTGTGACCATGGCCATGAGCCACTTTACTATCCCAGAGCTGTGTTCTAATCTGTCTAAAGGGCCGGGTGAGATAGATCTAAGATCCTTCAGTCTGTTCAGTTGTATGGGAGATTTACTTTCTTTTTTTTTTTTAATTTTATTTATTTATGATAGTCACACACAGAGAGAGAGAGAGGCAGAGACACAGGCAGAGGGAGAAGCAGGCTCCATGCACTGGGAGCCTGACGTGGGATTCGATCCCGGGTCTCCAGGATCGCACCCTGGGCCAAAGGCAGGCGCCACCCAGGGATCCCGAGATTTACTTTCTAATACGAGTACAAAAAACATTGCCCTTTCTCAGACCTGCACTCTGTGCTAATTCTGCATTCCCTCGAACGGACCGGTTCAGGGCCCCATGAGGTGACCTTGGTTTTCTCTTCTGAGCAAAGCAGCTGAAGTTCAGAGGGTTAAGGAACTTCCCCAAGGTCACACAGCTTGGTGGGGGCAGGGTCCAGAGATGACTAAGCCTCAAGCTACAAGGCAGCCCCTGTAAATTCTGCACAAATGCCCGTGTATTCTTCAGATGTGTTTTAAACTACTGGGGCAGTCGTGAGGGAGGGAAACGACTCTAAGAAAGAACCAGATCATATCTGAGTGATCCTCCAGGCTGAAGAATACAGCCAATTGATCCGTCCTCAGTGAAAGTCTCTGCTTGGTGAGGGGAGGGGCCTTACCCAGTGGTCCCCTAGTTGCCATGGAAACCGCCTCCTGCTAGGACAGGCCCTCCAGATTTGACCCCCTCAAGAGAGAGCCAGGAGTCTTGTCACCTACCAGCTCCTCTTTCCTGGCCTCCTCCCCATGTCGTGACCGGAGAGCAGGTGGCCCAGGGCTCCAGCCAGACCTATTCCTGGCCAGGAGCGGTGAAGGTGGCAGCTGACCAGTGGATGGTGGCCCCTGAGAGCTGGGTGTGTGGGGAAGGGGGCAGAAGTATGTTAGCCCCAGACGCTGCGGGATGGGCCTCCTCACGTGAGCCCCCCCTTGGATGTCTGAGCACCAGAAGTCAGAACACCAATTCCCGTCCACCTCTTGCCGTGAGCCCAGGGGCCGGAGGTAGCTGCTTCTGTGCCCCCCCGCCCCCGGCAGGCAGAGCAGCTTCTCTGTCTCTAAGGTCCCAGAAACAATTGTGTGTGTTGGAAAAAGACCTCTTCCTTTCAAAAAGCATCTGAAAACTGCTTCAAGCACTTCTCCAACATGAGGGCAGGCCTGGGGTCCCTCCAGCCTGGGATCTGGCCTCAGGAAGCCGCAGGAAGAGCCCCATGTTCACCTCCTGGCTCCCCTAAACAGCACCATGAGGCAGATAGAGAAGACCGAGGCCACAGCTGGAGCCCACTGAACCCTGATTTAAAGCCGAGCCATCTTGGGCCTCCACCTTGCCTTTGGAAGAGGAGGCACCCCGAAGTGGGGGAGGGATCTGTTCAGTTCTTGCTCTCCTGTGTCTCCTTCCGCTCTGCTGGGGCTCCTCCCCCAGTTCACTGCCCCATCCAATCCCGCCACCTGGGGACAGACCAGTGACAACTGTCAGCTCATAGAACTCTGCTGTCATTTCCCTCCGAGAGCCCTGACGACCAAAGAAGCTCCACCCCCTTCTTGCTGTCTTGCTGTCTTTTGGACACCTTATCTGTTTCATCCTGAGCCCTGACCAGTGCCCAGTAGGGAAGGCCCCACTCCAGCTCCAGGCTGTGGGTGCTGCTCACCACCCGCAGGAGTTCAGAAGCCCCTGGGCAGAGTCAGATGACAGTCCCCACCCCCTACAACCCCTACAACCCCCCCATCCCCACCCCCACTCCATGGTCCGGAAGCCCCTTGGTCAGCCAGCTTCACTTTATGGCCCTTGACCCTTGACCTAGGGCTTGGCATCTCCTTAAAAAGGATTCTTTCCCAGTGACACACAACAATGGCAGTACTGACTCTAGGTGTCACATGGACCAGCAGTCACAGAGCTCGTCTCCCTCGGCTGTGCTTGCTATCATCTTTCAGGCCCAGGCGATGCCATCTGCCAGCTGCGTGAGACCCCACAGATATTTACAGTCTGTTTCTGGAGGAGGGAAAAAGAGTCAACACTTCAAACAATAACGTCGGATTAACGATACGAAGCTCAGAGTGCGCTCAAGAGAAGCCACCAAATCCCTGACCCCAGACGACAGAACAGGGCGAGGGAAGACTGGACCACTTCTTTTTGTGGTCATGAAATCCCTTTGTGTCCCGAGGGACATCCCTGGACGACCTGAAGTCCCTCCACTGAGCAAACGGTGGCACAACTGCCTTCATCCAAGTACCCCCTGCTTCAGGGACCTCACCCCACCAGCTGAGAGCCCACAGGTACCTGACCTTGCAGGTTTTGGAGTGTCTCTGATCTGGTTCCTGCTCCTGCCTGCAGGGCCTGGGGCAGCTTTGTCACCTCTGTCTCTGGAGGCCACTGTCCAAAGGGCAGGGACAAAAGCCTGGCCTGGCCTCACAGGGCAGGAACTATTGTCTCAGTTTTTCAAGGGTCCCCCTGATGGGGAGCGGCTGAGCTGAGATGGAACGGGGCCCCCCACTCCTCACCTGGAGTTTGGGATGCCCGAGACCCAGCCAGCAGTCAAGCAGCCTCTCCAGCACATGGGATGCTTCACATGGGATCACGTATCTCCAGAGCAGCCTGAGAAGGAGCCCTGATGGGGTCCGTCAGCTCGCAGGAAGCAAAGCCTGGCTCCTTTGCCCACGAGAGAGAGAAAGAGAGAGGGGGTGGCCAGCTGATGGCCTTCTGGCTGCGGTTACAGACAACATCCCTGCGTCTGACCCACGGGCAGGGGAGGCCCAGAGAGGGCTGTGCCCTGCCCGAGGACGCAGAGCAGACCCCACTTCTGGCCCGTCAGGGGCACATGCTCACACAGCGGGGACTGGCCTCTGGCCTTGGTAGCTGGTGGGCTGCTAGCAGGGGCCTGCAGCCCCTTGTCCTGTAACCTCTTGTTGCTCCTTTGGGTTCCTTTTCCTGGAGTTGCCATGAGGGAGGTAGGTGGGGCGGGAGGGCCCCTGGCCTCCTATCGGTGACACTGGGTTTTTTTGTTTTGAGACAGAGAGAGTGGGAGGAAGGGGCAGAGAGAGAGAGAGGGAGAATGAATCTTAAGCAGGCTCCACGCCCAGCACAGAGCCCAACAGGGGGCTCGATCTCATGACCCTGAGATCATGACCTGAGCTAAATCAAGTGTCGGCCACTTAACTAACTGAGCCCCCCAGGCGCCCTGATAGTAGGGTTTTGTCACAGCTCTGTGTGACCTGGGAAAGCCTCCTCTGCTCTCTGAGCTGCCCTTTGTACAGGTGTAGGTTGGGACCATGGATTGTGGGTACTCTCCTGCCACATAGGTACCAGGTGAGACCAAAGGTGTAAAAGAGCTTTGCAGACCACCAGGCTCTGTATAGATGGGGAATGTTTCCAGGCTTCCACCCGTGCCTCAGAAATGGACCAGACAGACAGATACATGTGCAACGTGCCCATAAGCAACATGCACAGACACTCCCCTGTAGACCCCCTGGGTGTACAAACACGTGCGCACACACACGTGCACACACACATACTCACGTGCAGATTCTTACATGTCTGCATTTATGGGCTGCATTACTGGGTGAGGAACATGTGGGTTGGCCTCCCGCCTCACCCCTTCCTGCCCTGACCCTCTTGGAGCCACTGATGCTACCCCGAGCCAGCCACGCAGGCACCAGCCCCTCTGGCTCAGCAGCCCCCAACCTAAGCCACTGCCAGCTTGGTTATCTTGTTAGTTGGGGCCTCTGGGGGAGAACAAAGAGAATATGTCAGCCCCTATATAGCAAAGGGACATAAGGTACTTGTAGGAGGGATCTCATTTCTTAAAGAAATGCATTTATTTAATTCCTGCTGTTTCCCCACAGAAGTCGAAGGCCCTAATGTTTCAGAAAGGAAATGGCATGGTGGTCTCAGCCAGGATGAGGGGCTAGGGTGGCGTCTGGAGGAATTTCAGAGCACTGCAGTGTGGGATCCAGGAGAAAGCCCCCTGGGACCTCAGACCTCTCTCAGGCCAGGGCCTGAGGCAGGCCAGGGTACAGCTTAGGAGCCAGGAGCCACTCCCTGACTGCCTCGATGGGAATCTGGGCTCTGCCACTTACTAGCTGTGTGACTCTGGGCAAGCTACCCAACCTCTCTGTGCCTTGGTTTCCTCATCTACAAAATGGAGATAATGGTGGTTCCTATCTCATCAGCTTTGTAGGAATCAGACGAACTTAGGTGACAAGGAATTCCTCAGCACAACGTCTGCCCTTTGAAGGGCGTCTGGCACACAGTAAATGCTCCGTGAACATGAGTTGCCAGTTTTTTTTATTGTTACTATGGCCTGCATTGCACCACATGGGCCAGACCCTCTGCAAGCCAGAATGAAATGAACTTCAGCATCAAAATGTCTTCCTCACCTATACCTTAAATCCCTTTCTGTTTTCTTGGGACTTGAAATGGAAAACAGCACTTGCCACGTACAGTGAGGAAGCTCCCAGAACAGACCTGTCAAGTGTGCCTGGGAGAGCCAGCCACAGAGCGGCCCCCTCCCCTCCCACCTGGTCCCACTGAGATCCTCCAGGGCAGGCGCCCTGGATGGTGAGCTGGGGGTCCCCTTCTAGTTCTGCTTACCTCCTGAGAGGATAGTCCCCTGTGACAGGGCTATAGGCCTGCCTCCTATTCCTAGAATACAAGAATGGATGAGACGTGGCTCCTGCCCTCAAGGGGTGTACAACCCACAGGGTAGGAGGGGTACACAAAAGGCCATCCCCACCCAAGGGGAGCTGAGTGCCACAAGCAAGATGTGTACAGGGCCCATGGATATTTGTGGGAAAGCAGGAGCCAGAATTTGCCTGGAGTGGTCATGGAAGGCTTCCTGGAGGAGGAGGTGCTTAAGTAGGAATTAGCTGATCAAAGGAGTAGAATGGGAGCCATTTCTAGATGTAATAATAAGACAAACAAAGACCAAAGGCCTAGAAGGGTTTGCGTACTCAGAGCATGGCAAGTAGCCCACACTGGCAGGGTTTGTCCTCAGGGCAATGGGAAGCATTGAAGGGTGACATGTCAGATTGGCGGTTTAGGACGAGCGGAACAGCATGACATGTTTTTCACAAGTGGACTGCATCTGTGCCCCAGCACCCACCTCAAGAAAGAGAACAGTTCCATCACCTTTGAGGCCCTCCACCTGCCTCTTCCCATAAGTGTCCTCCCCAAGGTAACGGCTGACCTGCATGCTAGTGCTCAGAGCTGGTTGCCTGTGTTGGAAGTTCAAGAAAAATGGAATCACACAATGTGTGCTCGTTGGGGTTGTCATCTTTCACCCAGCATTATCTTTGTGAGGCTCACCCCCACGGCTGCATGTGGCTTGCACACACTTATTATAGTGGACTGCTCCACTTTGTGAATATTCAGTTGATCCAGGCATCCACTGATGGAATTTGGGTTATTTATAATTTGGGGTTATTAGGAACAATGCTGCAGGGAACATTCCGGCACATGTTTTTTGGTGAAAGTATTTATTCATTTTGTTGGATACGTACCTAGGGATGGATTTGCTTCCACTCAGCCTTATTAGAAACTGCCAAATGGTCTTTTCAAGTGATTATATCATGGACACACCGGGGACACTGTCTGAGAATTCCCGTGGTTTCCATGCTCGGTAACTTCGGCATCATTAGTCTTTTTAATTTTAGCCATTCCAGTGGGGGTGTGGGAGTGCCACACTGTGGTTTAATTTGCATTTTCTGATATAGCTAATGAGTTGAGCTCCTCTGCATATGATTATTGCCCTTTTGGATATCTTACTTTGTGGAGATATGTATTCCGAGAATCCTCTTCTACTTGGTGGTAGGCCTGTTCGTTCTCTTGTGATGAAAATAAATTCTTAATTTTTTGAAAAGACTTTATTTATTCATGAGAGACACGGAGAGAGAGAGAGGCAGAGACATAGGCAGAGGGAGAAGCAGGCTCCCTGCAAGGAGCTTGATGCCGGACTTGAGCCCCAGACCCCAGGATCACGCCCTGAGCCAAAGGCAGATGCTCAATCGCTGAGCCACCCAGACATCCCTAAATTCTTAATTTTAATGCTGTGTGCTCTGGCAAAGTCTTCTTTAACATTAGTGCTTTTTGTGTCCTGTTGAAGAAATCTGTATTCCCTCGTCATGAAGGTAGTTGCCCATGGCTTCTTTTAAAAGCTATATTTTACCTTTTTTTCTTTGTGTTTTACCTTTTGCATTTGGATTGACAGTATATCTGGAAACAACTTTCACGTGTGGTGTGGCATTTTTTTCTTTAAAGATTTATTTATTTATTATTTTAGAGAAAGAGAGCACACGTGCATGGGGAGGAGGGGCAGACGGAGGAAGAGAGAGAGAATCTTAAGCAGGCTCCATGGTCAAGGGGAGCCCAATGCAAGGCTCAATCTCATGACCCTGAGATCATGACCTGAGTCGAAATCAAGAGTCGACACTTAACTGACTGAGCCACCCAGGTGTCCCAGGGGTAGAGGGCAGGGTCCAATTCTTTTATTTTTCTTTTCCATTTGGATAGCCACTTGACCCAGCACTGTTTATTGAAAAGTCTGCCCTTTCTCTATGGTACTGCTTTCATTTTTTTTCATAAATGAAGTGACTATAAACATGAGTCTATCTTTGCACTAATACTACAGTTTCTCAGTTACTATAGTTTTAAAGTAGGTCTCAATTTTAAAGTTCTCAATTTAAAGAAGTATACGTCTTCCCCTTTTGTTCTATTCCAGATTGCCCTGGATATTCTTGGACCTTTGTGTTTTCATATACATTTCAGAACTCATCTGCCACTTTACACATACACACACACACACACACACACACGCAACCTTCTGACGTTTTGTATGGGATTGCATTGACTCTATAGGTCAACTGGAGAGAATGAACATATTTATGATATCAGGTCTTCCAATCCATGAGCATAGTATGTTTTTCCATTTCTTTAGTTCTTAAATTCCTCTCAGTGATGTTCTATAGTTTTCAGTAGATTTTTTCCTCAGTAATTTGATAACTTTATGATGCTTTTGTGAAAGATGTCATTATAAAATTTCATTTTCTATTTGTCTATTGCCAGTACATAGAAGTGCGGTTGATTTTTGTAAACCATATTCAAGCAATCTTGCTAAAGTAACTTAATAATTCTAATTATTCCTCTTTAGATTTTGTTGGGGGAAAGGTGCAGCCTTTCCACACCAAAGGTTGGGGGCGTGGTCCAGCCATGGTCCACATGGTTCAAGGTCAAGACTCGTTGACCTTGAACTCTGGGCTAGACATGGAAGTAGAGAGGGTGGAAGACAGATTTGGTCAGCCTGGTCAGCAGTGATGAGGTGCAGAAGTCACAGACTTTGCCCAAGCTTAACCATGGTCCTGACACTGTGTGCATATCCATTGAAAGTTGCTGCTCCAGCCAGGGTACCATAGCCCAGGCCACCATGGCTTCATGGGAAGGGAAGTCCTGGATTCTAATTCTGGCCTTTGATTGACAAGCTGTGCACATTGCTGAACCTCTCTGAATCTCATCCTTCTCACTCACAGAAGGAGGGCAATATGCCCAGGTATTTCTTTCTCTAAGCCAGTAGGTGCCTGGTAAACACTGGTGAATCGATTTCACTCACCAGCATTGTCCCTTTTGCCCATGGGGTAATTCTGTACATCACCAGGAAGTACTGCAGTGCAGGGGCTGCGAATGTGGATGCCCACAGGGGATGAGATGGCTGGCTGCGATTGTGTTCTGAGAAGCTTCAGTGCTGTCGGCTCCTTGGGGATTTCTGTTTCCACCGTGAGGACACCCATGTGAGGCTCCCCCTCTCTAAGAAGGAACTCAATTATTCTTCAATAAAAGTCTTGGCAGAAGTTCCTGAAAAATCTTGCCTTCTCTGTGATCCCTGATCTACAAAAGGATGGAATTTAATTATTCTGTCCTGCCCATGAGCCCCAGGGCTGGGCCTGGCATGCAGCCACAGCTTGATCCAACCCGTAGGCTCCCTGGCCCCCGATGGGGTTCTTTGCTCCGGCATGCACTGGCAAGTATAAGGGAAGCACAGGGTAGGTTCCCCCTTTGGCCTGGCCTTGCCCTCTCCGTCTTTCCTTTTAGGGTAAGTGGCTTAGGAAATCCAATGTGTCTATGATTACCTGGATATGCAGCTCCCTAGAAGTTAACTGGAAAGGTGATATCCTAGGTCCAGGTGCTACCAGAGCCTCTCTGTTCTCCATGGGGCTGGCCCACAGCCCAGTGGAGACCTTCGATAGATTCTGGAGCTCCAGCCTGCAGCTAGCTTGCTCCCTCCACCCCGGACCCCCATCTTCCTCCTGGCAAATTAGACCCCTACCTGTCATAGGAGCTTAAGCCAGGGATCTGTACGAGGTCTGTTTAGGCAGATTGCCTGTGTGAGGCCAGGCAGAAAGAATCTTGTAAAGGTGAGGGGTTGGGGGCTGAGAGCAGACACTCCAACATCCATCCCTGCTCAACCCCTTACTCACTGCATGTCCACTTCCTCCTCTGTAGGTGGGAGGGAAGACAGGGTCCCTCATGGGCTGACACAAAGATTTCAGGATGTGGTATCATCTCCTGTCTCTAAGGACTTTGGAGTTTTGGTTTGTTTTTTGAAGTCTTTTTCTGTCTGCTTATTATCTCTATTTTCTGAGTTTGCTTTTTTCCTGTTTGTTGTTTTGGACTTTGTCTTTTGCATTAGAGGCTCTTGATGCATATTTAACAGTCAGACACCGGATGCTGAACGGGCTCGGGCTGCAGGAGTTTGCAGCCCTCCCAAAGTCACCACACATCCTGATCTTGTCTCTTTGGCTGGAGGGGCTGTGACCTAGCTGAGGGGCATGGCCTGACTGGAGGGGTGTGGCCTAGCTGGCAGCGGGGTGTGAGTGAGAAAGCAAAAGAAACCAGGGCCTACTGAAGACAAGGACTCCCCCTCACCCTACAGCAGTTTCCAGCTGAGTGGGGTGACCAAAGTCTCACCAGTAGAGGAGGGTCCTACATGGCCCCCGTGGGAAAGGAGGGAGGCACCAAAAGAATGTGTGACCTAAGACTGGACTCTTGGGTAGAACAGGGCTGACCTCAAGGATAGTAAGATAGAAGGGTACCAGTCATATCTGTGCTAGGCCCAGCCCAGCTCTTGTCAAGGGAAACTGAGGCCACTTAGGACCTCCTCATTCCTGTGGTCCCTTGTGAACACACCTGGCCAGCCCTGCCCCCATCCCCATAGCATCTGACCCCACGGACCTCCCTGGAGCTTTCTTATAACAGGGGGATTTTAGGGCTCTCTTCCAACTACACTCTGCTGGGGTTGGCCTTCTGGTGACATCCACCTTGCACGTGTCCCCTCTTGTGGATCCATCTCTCAGACCTCTCACAGAAGGGGCCAGGTGTCTGGGGACAGGGCCACCTGTGTGCCCTGGCTCTCCCTATCAGGGTCTTATGACCCCAGCTCACAGTGGTCTCATTTGGCCTCTCGATTTCTCTGCAATTGGCAAGGTCCCCCTTTGGGCCCAGGCCTGGAGAGTCAGCCTCACTTGGGAGCTGGGTCCTGAATTCTAGACACAGAGCCATCACCAGGAGCCGTACTGGCTGAAGGAAAACGGCAAGGGGATTAGCAGATGTTCTGTCCTACAGTGGGTGTACAGAGCCCAGCAGGAGAGTCGGGGGGCAGGGGCACAGATGGCAGAAGCAAAGAGACCAGGAACTTCAGGCCCTTGGAGCTGATCCAGTATAGACCCTTTTTACAGATGAGAAAACAGAGGGGCAGAGAGGACAGATGAGGCCCTCTCTAGGCTCACAGTGGGTTAGTGGCCTTATAGTTCTCTTTCCACTGACCACACCAAGCAGTGAGTCCTCCCTCCTCTCGCTCACACACACACACACTGGTTTGCCTGGCACATTCACACTTCAATACACACATATTGGCAAAGAGTCATAGGCACACTCTCCTGCATCACCAGGAATGTGCTGTAGCCCTGGGCACTTATGGGCCTGTGTGTGCTGGGGAGGGCGCTGGGATCATGGGAATCCCTCCGGATCTTGGGAAGCTGGAGCATTCATCTTAGCCAGAGGAAACCAAGAACCAGAGCCAGTGGGCAGGGCCCGATCTGCTCACTGAGCCATTCAGCACCCTCAGTGCCATTTCTAGGTCCCCACTGCTCCCCTGAATCATTAGAAAAATTTAAACAAACATAATATAATTGCTTGTCGATGACAGAATGCCAGGGGAACCATAAAACCCGCCTGGTCTCAGCGCCTGCCCAGGCAGGTGGCACGGGGAGGCCAAGCTGGCAGCCTCAACCCTGCCTGCTGGCTGGGCCTCCTGGGCCTCTCTGTGGCTGGGAAACTGGACCCCCCCACCCCGTGCCCGCTGCCAGCCAAGCCGCACCTCACCGGCCAAGAGGGGTGCCCGGTGCCAGAGCAAACTGGGCCCAGGCCCAACATACTTTCCAGAAATAGGTTCCTGCGAGAGCCTGAGGCTCACCTCTCCCTCCCCAGACCTTCTCCCCTGCAGAGTCCTGTTTGTTGCCTCAGACCCTGGAAATGCTCTGTTCACAGCCCCTAAACGCCTCTGGAATGTTCACTGGGCCAGGCTGGGGTTCTAGTTCACAGCTCCCCCACATCTGTCCTGCCTCCTGCTCTTGCTGCCGGTCCCCAGGGTGGAGTGGTGCCCTCTGGTCCTGGATGGGGCCTGGGACTCAGGCAGTAAAGTCACTTTTCACAGTCCTTCAGGCCCGTACTCCTGCAGAGCCAACGCCTGCTCCCCCGTAAGACCGAAAGACATGGCTGCTAGGGGAAGGTTCCTGGGCCTTTGCTCGAAGGGCAGGCATCCTCATTCATTATGCCCTGCCCTCCACCTCATCAGTGTCAGCACAGGGTCACCAAGGGATCCCTGAGCAGCAATGGCGCCTCCAGGTGGATGAGAGGGTGGTTGGGGAGGCACAGGGGTGGAGGGAGGGAGTGGGGACGAGGGTAAGTAGGTGGGGGATGAGTGGTGGGTGGCTAGATGAATGGGGTCGGGGCAGTGGGTGGGTGAGTGGGACCTGATTTGTTTTGGTCTCTGTCTTTCCATTAAAGGCTTATTTTAAGGCCTGAGAATCCTGAGCTGTCTGGTTTTTGTTTTTGTTTTCCTAAAGATTTTATTTATTCATGAGAGAGGCAGAGACACAGGCAGAGGGAGAAGCAGGCTCCATGCAGGGAGCCTGATGTGGGACTGGATCCCAGGACCCCGGGATCACGCCCTGAGCCAAAGGCAGACACTCAACCACTGAGCCACCCAGGCGCCCTGCTTTGTGGATTTTTATCGCTTTTCCTTTCTTCACCACCCTTTCTTGGGTGAAATGAGGGGGAACCATGTGGGTTCAGCACCACCCCCCTCTCTTGCTGGTCCTTGGTGAAGTCCTGCCCTGTATACATTCTTCGAGTTGTTTGGAAGCTTCAGTGTTTATGCCTCAGTCTCTGATCTGTTTTATGTATCGGAGTTACAGACAAGGTTTTATTGAGGGGGGAAAAGAGTTCTGTTCTTAAAATATGCTTATAAACCACTGACTGGGCCCAGCCCAGGGGAGCCGGGGAGGGACATGAGGGTGAACGGGGCCTGTGCCAGCCCGCATAGCATGTCTTGTGAACCCAGCGAGGGCTGGCGAACAGACGGGCCCCCTGCCCTGAGGCCCGGCACCCCTGTGGAGGATGCAGCCTGAACCACGGTCCTAAGACCCCTAGCCCTCCGTCCCCCCATGTCTCAATCGCCACTGCAGCCCACAAACATTAATGAGGGGATTTACTTTCGGGGATGCAGTTGGGGAGCTCTCCAAGGATGGGGGTGCTGATGGGGGGCAGCTGTGGACACTGCTGGTGAGCTTCAGGCCTCCATGCAGTCCCAGGGCCTCTGATGGTCAGCCCCCAGGACACCAAGTGGGACCTACTGAGTTACCCTGATACCTCCGTGTCCATTTGGCCCAGAATGAGGTTCCTGGAAGGTCAGGCTTTGAACAGAGGGAGGGATTTAGGCATCCCTTGACTTCTGGAGCGATGAAAGCTCTTTAGAACAGCTTTGAACCGTCTATTTACTCTTTAAACAGCTCCGGTCCCCAGGGCAGACAGACATAAATAGATAATTGTAGCCCAGGGAGATGTATGCCTGGGGAGTTAACCGTCCCTGGGCTCCCAATTGGCCTTCCGGTTTCCAGTCCCTCCCACGCCTGCCCACGGCACCTGCTGCTGCCACAGTGAGCTTTTAAAAATGCAAATCTGACCTTGACGTTCAGCCCCTGCAACAGCTGCCCACTGGCCTTGGGACACTGCCCAGAGCTCCCCCGCCAGGCCTCTGGTGTTAGGGCCCAGCCCACCGCTTGTGGGGGCTGCGGGGGATCCCCGGTTTGCTCTGATTCTGACAGGCTGCTGCCAGACCCTCCCCTGGTCTCGCTTGTCTCCAGACCTCAGCCTCTTTCCTCACCCAGCCAGTCATGCGCATCCCTCAGGCCTCACCTTGGATACCCCTGCCTCCAGGATGTCCTCCCTGACTACTGCCTCCCCTGACCCCAAATTAGCATTGCTGCTGCCCCATGATACTCTTTTGCACATTCTGTTCTTACAGCCCTAGCGCAGCCCTTGCCAGCCTGTACCTCTTTGCCCTTCCCCCTCCCCAGACAAGTTCTCAAAGAGAACACATCCCCTTTACCACCTATTTATCAGTTACCGGATTTTTTTTTTTTTTTTTTTTGAGCTCCTACTTTGTGCCAGGCCCTGGGATTTGTAGGCAAATAAAATTGACAAAGACCCCACCCTCATGGCACTCCAAGGCCAAGGAGGCATCTGGTGCTGGCTCAGGGCTGGCTCGGACGCTTTGCTGAATAAACGGACAGTAGAGTGTGCTGTGCTCAGAAAAGAGGCAGCTCAGAGGTCAGGCAGGCTGCCTGGAGGAAGAGGCACTGAAGATAAGGCTCTAAAGGCTGGGCAGTGGTCTTCAGGAAAGCTGATCCAGGAGCTCCTGGCCTGCCGGCCTGCGGAGAGGCTACTCTGGTGGCTGCTGCCCTCACCTGCTCTCACTCCATTCTCACCCTTCTTTTTCAGAATGCATGAACTGTACCCGGCTCAGCGACATGAGTGAGCGGCTAACCACGCTGGAGGCCAAGGTCAGATGGCCTGGGGCGCCCGGCCTAGGGAGCTGGCGGGTGTGTGTGAGGGTCCCGCATCAGGTACCTGCTGGCCGTGGCTGGGGAGAGAGCCCAGCCCTAGGGAGGCCAGTGGGCCCGAGTAGCCTGGTCTCGAGCTTGGGTGCTGCTGGGGTCTCAGTGGCTCTGGGTAGCCTTCTCTGGGCTGCGCCAACCTCGTGGGGTCGGGAAGGGGTGTGGGGAGAGCCAGAAATCTGGAAGTCTCAGACAGCAGGCCGGTCTGGGTGTGAGTCCCAGTGACTGGGGGGCTGGATGCCCAGAGGTTGACCCCTCAGTGGAAAGAGGAGGAGCCCCTGTACCCCCACAGCTGCTGCCCCCAAACCTGGCTCCTCCTCTTCCTCCCTGTCTGGCACACAAGGCTGAGCACCAACAAGCCTATGGAGGAGGAGCTGCCGGGTACCTGTTAGCTTTCGCCCTGTCTACATCAGGCGGCGGCCTGGGTCACCTCAAAGGCAGAAGAACTGAATAAAGGACAAGTAATTTATTGGAGTAGCCTGGGTGGCTCAGTCAGTTCCTTCCACTAGGGTCATGATCCCGGGTTCCTGGGATCGAGGCCCACATCTGGCTCCCTCCTAGCAGAGAGCCTACTTCTCCCTCTCCTCCTCTCTCGTGCTCTCTCTCACTGTCTCTGTCTTTCTCTTTCAAATAAATAAATGAAATCTTGAAAAAAAAAAAAAAAGGTAGTAAGTCCAAGAAGGGAAGGATATGCGAGGTGCAGGTGTGGTAGCAGCCAGGTCACCCTCCTGGACGCCGGGGCTCTGTGCCATCTGACCCCTCCGAGAGACAGTGCAGAGCATGCTTGGGACAGAGCTGCCAGGGCGAGGAAGCTGGCAGTCTCTACCATCCATCAGCAGGAGACACTTCTGGGCTGTGCCCCCTTGTCACATCATGTCCGTTGTCTCACGTACCTGCTGAAATAGCTCCTGTGGCCAGAGAAAGCCCTGGTGGAGAGTCTCAGGTGCCTGCAGGAAGAAGCCAACGCTGTGGGGTCCGCGGGCCAGACCCTGACTGGGGACGAGCCCTATTCTCCTTTCACGTCCCAGGGAGCCTGGTGAAGGACAGGCCCGGGCCCGGGGTTTCTGTACCCTTTCATATCTGAGGAGCCTCTTGGGGCAAGGGACCACTGGAGTCGCCTGGCCCAGGAGGAGCGTCTGAGCGTAGGAGCATATGAGCATGGCCTGCTGGCAGGGAGGCCAGGGAGAGGACAGAGCACTGAGGTCACCTGAGAGACACCCCCCCAACCCAGCAAGACCACTGAGCAGGTCCAGAAGTTGAAGTCCCTGCTCAGAAAAACCCGACGGGCAGGTCTTCCCAGTAGACACATACTCATACACACATAGAGACACACACGTAAGACACATATGGACACACACACAGACATACAGACACACACAGATACACATACATAAGACACATATACACGAGCACACAGGAAAACACACAAACATAGACACACCAAGACATACGTACGTGCACATACAGACACACACACATATGGATATACATGTAGACACACACACACTCACAGCCCCCTCCAACCTGACATTCCCTTTGGCCCTGCCTCTTGCCTTGAAAGCCTGACCATGAGGGTATCTGCCCAGTGGGATGGGGGCTGCCGGTGACTGTCACTTGGAGTCAGAAAGAAGTGGGACTGCCACCCACCAACTAGGTGGCTCTCGCCCGAGCTCCCACCTCCACCTCCTTGTTTGTGCAACGTACCTGCCGGAGTAAAGGGCAGCCGAGGCCTCGGATGATGTGGCTGTGGGACCCGGCTTGGGAAAACGATCCAGCACTGGACAGAGGAGAGGCTCTGTGTTATCACCTATGCCACATTGGGGTCCCCATCTTCCCGATGGAGGCACAGGTGTGTGGGAGATGCCCGTGCAGAGCACACGGCATGAGAAGTTCCGGGGTATGAATGGCCTCCCAAGCCCATCTGCGGGGGGGGGAGGCAGCAGCCCACACTCCTGGGCACAGGCTGGGGATGGGGGGCCCCGTCCTCTGCTTGGGGTCAGTGGCTCTGCGGGGCATGGGGGTGGAAGCCTTCAGGAAACAGACACTCCCACATGAGAAAGCTGGGGCTGGGGAAGCCCTGGGAGGGCTGGGGGGTGCTGTGGAAGATTCTGGGGCACCCGAGATTTGAAAAAAAGGAGGGGTCCCCAAGCCAGCTGTCCCGAAGGACATTTTCCAGACACCTGAGGCTCCGAGTGGTTTGGCAGTGTCAAGCGACAGCCTGCCCTGGCCCCGGCCCAGCATGTCGGGGTGTTAAAAGTCGCAGCTCTGTGGGAGGACTGGCACTGTGCTAACTGTCCTCCGCCCACCTGGCCCCCGCCCTCCTGCCTGGTGCAGCTCCTCCCTGTCCTCCCACCCTGACACCTCGCTCTGCCCCGACAGCAGGCCGGGCGTGAGGCTTGCCCCTGACCCTGCGGTGAGGGTCGTGACCCCTCTGCAGACCCCGGGGGTGGGGGGTAGGGGCAGCGGGATGTGTTGGAGGAGCCCGCGGTAGGGTTCCTGCCCAGGAATGGCTCTGCCTCACCAGGTCCCTGCTCAGTTCTGGGCTTCAGTCTGCTGCCCCGTGGAATGGAAACAGGAGTCACTTTGCTGCCCCTCACCAGGCTGTGTCGGGGTGGGTCTACAGGGGTAAGCTTCGGTGCAGAGGTGGGGGGAAGGTAGTCTGAGTCTGGGGTGTGCAGAGAGGTGGCTGCCACCACCCTCCTTCCAGATTCCCAGGTCAGGGATGGGTGATTCCTGTCTCAGTTTCTGTCTCTTCTCTGGATCACCTTCCAGCTGTGTACCTACCTGTTAGCATGCCTGAGTGTCCCCTGGGAGCTTCGTCAGCCCAGGTCAGAGGGCCCTGAGAGGCAGTGGCCTGGAGAGGGAAGGGGACGGAATCTGGCCTAGCTGCCCAGACAGCCTCTGCTGAGGCCAGGCACGCGCCTGCCAGGCTCAGGACAGCATGGAGCGGGGCCAGTGGCTGTGGTCAGGCCAGTGAGAGCCAGGCAGGCAAACTCCAGATGGGGAGTCAGAAACCAGAGGGCTGGCAAAAGAAAGCAGTAGCTCAGAAGCCTGGAAACCGAGGCTTCTGCCCTTTCAGACAAAAGGCCTGCTTTGGTGTATCAGGAGGGACGTGTTCAGCTATAAGGAACAGACACCCAGCCTATTCGTTAAGGACATTTATTGTTTGCTCAACAAGAAGTCTACCAGAAGGTGGTCTTGGGATTGTTTGGGTGGCTTAAGAACTGAGGCTCTTCACAGTCTCCGCCTCCACCTCCTTTGTGAGTTGGCTTTTGTCCTCATGGTTAGTGCCTCATGGTTATAAAGTGGCTGCTGCAGCTCAAGACATCACATCCTCATACCTGTTCAAAGGCAGGAAGTACAGGCTCTGGCAAAGCAGCCTGACAGGCTCGTGTGTCTGATCATCCAGCACTGGGCTATATGCCTCCTCCTCGTTGCAGGCGAGCTGGGAAAGTAGGTACCGGGCCAATCATGATTCCTCCTCTGGGGCACACCCACAGGTACACAATAAGGGGTTCATGAGCCAGGCAGCCATCAAGGTGTGCTCCATCTTCCCTTACCCCATGAGTGCCTGAGTTCCCAAAGGACCCAGACCTGGGAGCTGATCTGGGATTCCTGTCACCTTCTTTTCCTGGGACAGCGTAGAATGGCTGTAGGGGGATTGCGGGGTGGAAGGCCAGTAGGCAAAAGTTTCCTGATTTCCTCTTTCCCCTCCCCCTCGGTTTACACTCTGACTTCACGGACCACATGGCCACATGGGGTGGAAGGGAGCCCAAGGGGGTTTCTCTGTGTGAGGGCCACAGAAGCCTCGACTTAGCTGGTCTCTTGTGCAGGAGGGCGGCCTCTCGGCCAGTCATCCAGGCCGCGGTGATGTCATCAAGGCCACTGGCCTCCAAGGCTGGCTGCAGTACAGTTTTCTTGTGTTGAGTCCCTACGCCCGCTGCTGCCCGCCCTGGTGAGGTCATGTCAGCGGGAGTGGGATCAGTTTCTCCAGGAAGTTGGCCATGGTCAGGCCAGGAGGGCTTGGACTCTGGCCAGAGCTGATGCTAACTTGGCTGTGGCTGGGGCTCCTCTGCCTGGGTCCGTGGGCTCTGTGGGCCTTCGAGTGTGCATGGGAGGTGCCCCACAAAGAAGTGAGCCAAGGGGGAGGGGCAAAGCTGCAGGTGTCAGGTCCCCTGGGGGTGGGTCTGGAGCCCTGCCAGGGAAGGGGAACACCTGGGCCTGATCCCAGGAGCCCATAGTGGGCGCCCCTCCCCTGAGCCCTCAAAGCTGCTCCCACCCCTCTACTGCCTGGTAAATATGTCCATCTGGAGGCCCCCCTGAGACACTGCAGTTCAACCCAGTGCCCCGTATTGATCACCTTCACCCCTAAATCTGCCCTCTTCCGTGTCCTGACTGGCTGATGGCAATCCCACCGTCCTGGGAGCCAGACCAGAACCAGGGGACCCACTCCTGCCTTCACCCATTGTCCTGTCCCCAGGCCCGGGGCACCTGGCCCTGGTAGTTCGTACCCTCATCCTCACTGAGCCCACCGGCCTGAGCCCCCCATTCTGTGTCATCGACAGCCAAGTCTCCTTGCCCCGCGCCCCCACTCCTTCACTGCCCCATAGCCCCTAACCTCGGATGGACGTGGCCAGTGAACTTCCCAGTGGACATTCAGTGGCCGGGGCAGGATCATCACCCTCCCCTCCCCGAGGGGATGCCAGGGTCAGGCGATAAAGTTCCACCCCCAAGCTGCTGTGTGATGGCAGCCGGCTGCTTACCTTCTGTGTGCCTCCGTGAGGCTCCACCAGAGCCAAGGCTGTGGCCCAGCTGTGGGGAGGTGGCCCAGGTACCTCATGGGACCCTGGTCCCCACACCTACTTGCTGGGCTACCTTGGGCAAGTCACTTGTAGTCTCTGGGCCTCTATTTCCACCTCACCTGTGATGTAGCTGCCTCAGGGGCCCTTGTAAGGACTAGAGGGGGGAGGGGCTCAGAGAAGTAGCCTGGTAGGGGGGTCTCTAGAGCCTCAAGGGGCAGGAGTCCACCCATCCAACACAGATGGAGATCCTAAGAGCTGGTGCAGGGTGCCACTTTGTTCCCAAGGATCCTCAGGGACGGTTGATCACCCAGGTCCAGGGACAGGGCAGGACTGGTGGGAGGGAGTGCTCAGGGGGCCCCTTGGCTGCACACCCATGAAACCTCAGCCCAGCCCAGGTCTGGGCGCCGTGAAGGCAGCTCTTTGACCCTGTGACCAGCCAGCATCGCAGGAGGCACGGAGGGCACAGTGTGCTGCACGCCCCCACTCTCTCATGGATCTATAGGGTCAGTCCCATTTTGGGAAAACCGAGGTCCAGAGGTCCCAACACTCATACGAGGATGCACAGCGGCCACCTAGTGGTGGCCTCCTAGTGGGAGAGCCAGGATTCAAACCAGCTCCTGTGGCAGCAGGGCCCACGCCTCCCCCATTAGGTGGCACATAACGGGCGCGGGGCTCTGGGGGACCGTGCCCGCTCCCCAGGTGGTCTCTCCTGAGGCAGGGCTGCCGGCACACGCAGGAGGGGATGGCCGTCAATCCGCAGGGTCAGACAGGTAGCCAGGAGGTGGGGAGGGGGCCCTGGAGTCTCAAGACCTTCCCGGGGCTCAGGAGCCGAGGGAAGGGGCAGGGGGCGGAGAGGCCAAGGGGCACCCGGAGAGGCCTGGGGAAGGCCAAGTGCACAGGCCCGGCCCAGGCGAGTCGGGGAATCTAACAGGATGCGGGGTTCTGGCTCCCAAGAGCTGGAGGGAACCTGAGACACCAGACTTCCTCCCCGGGCAGATCAGGGTGGAAAGACTGGGGGCACGCGCTGGGCGGAGCAGGAAGCCAGGCTGTGTCCGCAGGCCGTGGGGAGGGTGGGGTCTCCCTCTCTGCCTGGGGGGGCCTACCCAGGGTCTCAGCACCTGCCCGCTGCCTTGCTCAGATCCCTGGTGCACAGTGCCCCCTGCTGACCTCGTGGGGGGACTGCAGGGACTCGCAGGGGCCTCTAGGGCCTGGATCCAGGTTCACCTGAATTAGGGAGATGGTGTCCCCGCCCAGGCCCTGGGTCTTCCCAGGCTGTGACCCCCCTGCCACCTCTGTCAAGGGGAGAGAACAGGGCAGCTTTCCATGCTGGTCCAGGTGGCCACCTTTTGGTTTCCTAGAGCTCGTCCTAAAAACCACACCCCAAGCCGGGCCCACTGTATGTTTTCAGTAACTCCTGTGGGAGGAGCCAGGGAAGAGGGGTGACCACAGATCTCCCCCCACGGTGATGGGCTCTCTAGAGAGTACGGGGAGCCTGAAGATGTCCCGATGGTGACCTGCTTGAGCCCTCCGGTCCAGGAGGGCTCTCCTGAAGTGGCAAGAGGCAGGCACCGGTAGCAGAACCTTCCCGCAAGGGGAGCAGTGGTGTGTATGATCACCCGCACCTGGCCCTGGGCAGCTGCAGGTCTCAGGGGGCGCGTGTCCCTGCGCACGCGTGTCTCTAGCCTGGCCAGGGGTCCTGACCCTCTGCTTTGTCCTGCTCAGGTTCTCCTGCTGGAAGCAGCAGAGCAGCCCGCAGGCCCGGGCAATGACCTGCCGGTCCCCCAGAGCACCCTGCCGCCCTGGAACGAGGACTTCCTCCCCGATGCCATCCCCCTCGCCCACCCGGGGCCCCGAAGGAGAAGGCCCACGGGCCCAGCTGGTGAGTGAGGCCTGCAGGGGAGGACTCCAGCCAGCCTCTCCGGGGGACGGCGTCCCAGCACACGGTCTCCCAGGGCCTGTACCCATAGGTCACACGGCAGGCCCTTTGGATAGAACGTCCCTCCCCCCCCAGATGGTATTTTGAAAAACTGAGCTAACAGCTCAAAAACTGGGGGGTTTCACACAAAAATCAGGATTTGAAGCTTCTCTTAGAAAAATAGAAGCTGTGGCCATTGGGGCTGCAGCCCCTCGTGGAAGCAGTTGGCTGTAGCCAGATCGCTGCTGGCCCCACAGACCCACCCCATCCAAACTGCTATAGGCCTCACCCTCTTACCCCGCCGCAGGGTGCATGTCCTCATGGCCCGCCCCCGCTGCCTCTTAGCACCTGCCCTCAGGCCCCCAGCCTCGCCATCCCCTCCTTGCTCAGCTTTCCTGGGAGCTTATGGCCTCCCACCCCTTCCTGGGGGGATCCTCGCTGAACTCCCCGGCTAGAATGGGGGCACAGAAGCCACCCTGCGGTCTGCTCCTTTCCTGGCAGATTCTGAAGTCGGGACTATTTTCTCTCTGCAGCTTCTATGCATTGGGCTGTGCCCTGGGCGATGGTGGCAGTGTTAGGACAGTAGTGGTTAGGGTTGCTGAATGCCGGTATCTGTGCTGTGCCGGTTAATAAATATTTTTCTATATCACCCTCAGCTGTACAGGTATCATTTCTAATATCATTCCAGTAAGTTTATAATGCTTGGGGGTTACAGAGGAGAAAACCAAGGCTCAGATAAATGACCCCAGGGGTCACCCTGTGATCCGGGGGCATTTTGTCTTGATTATTCTCGGGCCCACTAGAGCCCTGGGCAGGTGGTGCTCCCTCCCTCATCTCTCTCCCTGTTGAACCCACAGCTTCTTAACACCCCTGCCCAGACTCAGCTCTGAGCTCACACTCTGTGCTCTGCCTGTCCTCTGCCTGGTTTCCCGTGTGTGCCTGTCTAGTTGGGAGAGGGAGCAGAGCCGGGAGGGCACAACCCCCAGCAGTGGGAACATCTGTCACCCAGTCCTGGGAGGAGCAGATACTGTGATCTTCTGATGGGGCTGGAGGCTGTGGGAGGAGGGGTGAGCTCAAGGGAGTGGGGAGCATCTCAATCTGGGTCCCCTGGTTCACCTCCCAAGGATTCACACCCAGGCAGCTGCCCCTGCCCACTTCTTCCAAGTCCTTCTGGGACTGGAGAAAAGGGGGACTTCCTAAACTTCAGAGGACCCAGGTCCCAAACCCCCAGCCAGGGAGGCTGGGAGGGGCACTGGGTGGGTCTCCTGGGCCACTTTCTCCTCACCAGGCACAGTGCAGTTCCAAGAAATGGCCACCAGGTGGGGCACAACCCCTACAAATGGTGACACCGAGGTGAGCCCGGGAATCCCTGAGAGCCGGTGAGTTGGGCACCAGGGTGCTTCGGGGCTGCCTGGGGGTCTCCGAGGAGGCCTCATTGGGGCGCTCTTTGCCACAAGCGCAGTTCCTGACCCCCAGCGCGCAGAGACAGCAGGACTCCTGAGGGAGGGTCCCAACTCCTCTGCAGCCTGGCTCTGGGCCCTTGAGCAGGGGACCATACCTTTTTGAGCCTCAGTTTCTTCACCTGTGAAATGGGGACAAGTAGCTCTGGAGATTGTAGGAATCAATAGGTACAGAAACAGTTGGTGAACTGTAATGAGGTCTCTGCTCCTACCAGATGGCCCGGGTGGGCAGGCCCAGGGTCTCCTGTGGCTGCCCGGCCCACGGTGTTCTCAGGGCTCCTCTCATTCTCTCCCCAGGGCCCCCGGGGCAGACGGGACCGCCAGGGCCTGCAGGTCCACCAGGCTCCAAAGGTGACCGGGGCCAGGCGGGAGAGAAGGGCCCAGCAGGACCTCCTGGTAAGGACACCCCAGATCTGACTTTATCCACTAGGGGAAGGGGCTGAGGGTTCTCTCCTATCTGACCAGGTGAGGCATCTCATAACCCCTGATCTTGCTGGGGTGAATGATAGGCATTGTGGGGGACTCCAGGCTTGCTTCCTCCCACCAGCACCCCCACTGCCACCCCATCCCAAAGACTTTAGGGCCTGGTCTGACCCTGGGCTGCAGGAGGAACAGAAGGCTCCGGGAGCTGGGGGTGCAGGCGTAGGGGTGGGGCGGCTGGGGCCTGGGGGCTGTTCTCAGCTGTTTAAACGCCATCTGTAGAGAGCTCCCCAATCCCCCCTGGGTCCCGCAGGGAGGTCCTGGGAAGGCAGGTGTATGGCCGGCCTGGGCTGGCTGCCACCCTCGGCGCCCTGACAGAGCTAAGGCTCTTCTAGGGGGAAGGCCTTGCCTCCCTTGCCTCCCACCCAGCTGTACCCGAGTTCCCCAGGCCAGAAGGGAAAGCCATTTCACTCACATCCCAGGACAGGCCTCTGGGGAGCCTGGTCCACAGGCCACCACCAACCTGTCTCCCATCTGCGGGGTCAGCCACCAGGCCCAGCCCTCACGTGAATCCTTCTCCCACTGCAGGGCTCTTGGGGCCGCCAGGGCCCCGCGGGCTTCCTGGAGAGATGGGGCGCCCTGGCCCCCCCGGCCCCCCTGGCCCAGCAGGCAGCCCGGCCTTCCCTCCAAACAGCCCCCAGGGCGTCCTCTACTCCCTGCAGCCTCCGACGGACAAGGGCGGTGAGTGCCCCCCCAAGGGACGGACCCTGGGGAAGCAGACCCGCAGGGAGCCAGGCAGCGGCCTGGGAGCCGGGCTCCGCCAGGTGGCACAGAAGGATCCCAGGGAGGCTGATACTAGGCCCCCAACCCAGCTCTTGGTCCCAGCCTGGCCCATCCCTGCCCCGGTGCTCAGCCTCTGCTCCTGGGGTCCTGATCCCCCACAGGTTGCTCTGGTGTCTGGCCGGCCTCAGTTTCCCCACTTGGTGACAGGAGCAGGAGCACATCTCCTTGCAAATCCCCTGAACTGAGGCCACTTAAGTGTTGGTTGAGCACCTACTATGTGTCATGCATGGTTTTTGTCACTGGGGCTACATTAATAAGTAAAACAGCCTTCTGCCCTCAGGGGCCACAGTCTGGAGTTTCTGAACCAGAAACATCCACCTGCCTGTGGGGATGGCAGGAACAGAGAGACCCTGAGAGTTGGGTGGGGGCACCAGTGTCATTCAATTAAGTGCCCTAGGAAATGGGGCAGGGAGGTTTAAGAAGCGGGTGACATCCCAAGCACTATGGGGGATGGGGACCCCTTTATCTTGGTCAGAAAAACCCCAGTCCCCTCCTGCTGGTGCTTCTGTCCCGCCAGGTGCACAGCCTTTACCACTGACCCCTCTGGGCCTCTGTTTTCCTACCTGTAGAGTGGGGGCAGCTAATACTCCCTGATGGAGTTGCTCTGGTGGGAGGGACTCATTTGTGAGTAGAACGGAGGCCCTGGGCTGCCCTTGGCGGGTGCAGGGACCCAACTGGGTGAGAGAAGAGCCTTCTGGAGGCAGTGGAATGCACAGGACTCAGGGAGAGAGCAGGGCTCAGCCGCACACTCCCGGGCCACAAGGAGCTGGCCCAGGGCTCCAGCCGGCCCGACTCTGGGCACAGCTCAGCACTGCCTGCCGGCCACCTGCAGCACCCTGAGCCCTCCTCAGATGGGACTCTCCTTACCCCCGGCCCTGGGGTCCCCAGGGGAGGGCCGGCTGTGAGCTTTGGGAAGAGTGGGGACACCCCAGGGGGGCCCACCTGTTGTGCGCCCGTGGAAGAGTGGTCCAGGCTTCTGGGTGCAGAGGGAAGGCCCAGGGTAGCCACTCCCATCCCTGGCATTTCCTGGACCTGGCTTCTCTGGGTCTGGCTCTGGGGACCCGGCAGGACAAAGTCACACTGGGAAACTGGGAAACAGCCTGGCTCTTTGAGGCCCTGAGGGAACTTTGCCCCAGAGAGACCCAAATCTTAGGAACTGGGCTGTTAACACACCCCACCCCTACCCCAGGCTGAGTGATGGGCCCTGTAGCGGCAGCCCAGGGACCTGTAGCTCAAAGAGGTAGGCAGGGAGGGCTTCCTGGAGGAGACGCCTCAGGAGTGAGCCAATTAGGTGTATCAAGAAAGGACCGGTAGAGTGAGTGTTGGGAGGAGATTTCTGGCCTGGGGCACTGGGGAGGTGGGTAGGGCAGGGCCAGTCTCTAAAGGGCCTGGAATGCTCTGGAAGGAGATTGTGCATTATAAGAAGCCCTCCGGGCTTTCCCTGCTGTTTGCTTTGGCCTCCAAGGGAGCAATAGTCTCTGATTGGCGGGCTGCTGTGAGGCCCAGTGGAGTCAGGTGTGCCCGTCCTGGCTCTGGGGGAGCTCAGGTCCAGCACCCCAGCCCTGCTGGCCCTGCCCCACCAGTCACAGGCGGCTTTACTCTGCCCACAGACGGAGACTCACAGCTGGCTTCTGCTGCTGTGGACACAGTGCTGGCCGGCGTCCCAGGGCCCCGGGGCCCCCCCGGCCCTCCAGGTAAGTGCACAGGGCAGCCACACAGCCTGGCCGGGACTGGGTACCCCCTTGGAGCTTGGCCTGGGCCGCAGAGCCTCGTGGGGCCAGTTAGGGGCCCATGGCCTTGGCAGGGAACTGGGGATTGGGTCTGTCCCAACCCACATGTGTGGCTGGAGGTGAGTTCCCTGGCTTCTGGGTGGCAGCTCCCTTGTGGGACTGGACACAGGAACTGCAAATATTTCTGCTCAGGGCTGCCCCCCTGTGGGCCCAGGGTATATGGAGTGGGGAGGCAGGGGGTCAGCACAGGGGTGGCTCTAGGGGCTGGTAGGCCAGGTGCCTATGAGAGGCAGGAAACCCTGGGCCTTTTGGCAGAAACCAGGGGCACTGGGGCAGGGGATGGCCCTGGGGCCCCTGGGGGCTGGATCTTGGGCCTGGCCTGACCTCTACTCTCCAGGGACCTTCACTGGAGGGGAGGGAAGGGGAGTGTGGGCCCCTGGCCTGCTCACCAGGTGTGTGGGTGCCTCGTCTCCCCTCATTCATATTTCATGCATTCACTGAGCACTCCCTACATGGGGCCAGGGTCTAGTTTCCAGGCTTCTCTTAAAAGGTAGCATTTGAGTGAATACCCCAGGGAGGGGAGGGAAGGTGCTGGGGGTGGTATCTGAGGGAGGCGGTACTTGCTCTGACTGGAGGAAGGGTGCTAGCCTGACCCTATGAGCGCTCCCTGGCCTACAGAGACAGACCTGTAAATCCACCTTGGCCATGGGTGGTAGCAGGTCCCTGTCAGGGACTGGCCTAGAGAAGGGGTCCGGGTAGGTGCTAGAAGGCTTCCTGGAGGAGGTGATGCTCAGCCTGAGACTAGAGGAAAGACCAGTAGGAAAGAATTTGTTGGGCTTTGGAGGGAATGGAGAAGCTCCAGGAGGAAGAAATAACATCTGCAAAGACGCAGAAAGGAGCTTTCCAGAAGAGTATCGAGGTGTGAGGTAGAGGGGGCTGGGCTAAGGACTTCAGGAGCCCCAGGAGGGACCTAACTGAAAAGTGGCTCTGGGAAGCCATGTGGAGAGTGGATGGTCAGGACGCTGATATAGTAACTAGGCAAGAAGGGTGGCATTAGAGGGGAAGATCCTGGGTCCCCAGGAGGGGCAGACCTAAGAAAGATTTGCTGGGAGACTTGCCAGCTGGGGTGGAGGTGCGGGGTGGTCTCATAGATGAGGCCCTGAGGGAAGAGCAGGTTGTGGTATAGGGTGGGCAGGGGACTGGCCCCAGGTGACCATCTGTGACTCTGCCGACAGGTCCCCCTGGGCCACATGGTCCCCCAGGACCCCCAGGTGTACCCGGATCTCAGGTAAGGACTTCCCCACTTCTGACAGGGGAGGGGGCATTGTCTTCCCAGGAAAGAAGAGCCAGGCTATTTCCCAGCATGATTTGCTTAGGAAGGGGCAGCCCAGCTGGCGGGCTCAGCTCAGGCGGGACCCAGGGAAGGACCTGGGGAAGGTGGGTGTGACCCTGATGTCATCAGCAGCCTCTGCTTTTTGCTGCCCACTCCCCGTGCCAGGGAGGTGTTGGCACCATTCCCATCTCGGGAGATGAGCTAGCTGGGACCAGGAGAGGCCAGGTGCCTCCTGAGGACAGACAGATCACAGAACGTCCACCCCAGCTTGTCACCTTCCTCCCCAAGAGTCAACTGTGTGGGAGAGGGCACCCCAAGGCCTGGTGAGGTGGCCCCAAGCCCCGGCTTGCTCTGCCTCTCCAGCTGTGTGACCTTGGGTGCAGAGGCAGCCTCTCTAGGCACTGCCTGCCTTGGCTGCTGAGAGGGGTATGCAGCGCTTCCCTTGTGGGTTGTTAGGAGGACCCAAAGGAGAAAAAAAGTGCTACAGAAGCCCAGGGCCTGGGAAAAAATCACACCAAGGCGGGGCCACCTAGATGCAGAAAGGGTGCATGTCCTGCTTCTGGAGCTCCCTGCTGCCCCCACCCTCAGGCCTGCCCACCTACTGCCCCAAGGTCCCTGATATCAGGCTGTGCTGGGGTGGCAGGGGGTGGCCCCCATGCTGCCAGGGGTGGGAGTCTGGGCCTTGGCTCTGGGAGTCCACACACCCCTTCACCCCTTTAGACAATTGGTGAATGTCCCCCAGACACCCAGGGCACCAGCACCCCAAGCTGAGGGTTACGGCCAGGCCTGGGGGCCTTGGAGAGTTGATGTTCTAGATATCCAAGAACCGGTGTCCCATGACCCTGACCTGCTGCCTGTTATCCCCTGTGTTTCTTCTACCCGGGAGGACGCAGCCTGGAGGGGCGGGTGGGCGCACCTGCCGTGGGGTGGCAGGAGCCCTGGCCCGGGGCCCGGGGCACGGAGCACAGGGCGGCCGCGGAGCAGAGCCGGCTGCGGGCAGGGCCTGGGGGGCTGCAGAGGCGGCAGGAGGCCCCTGGGCCTGATCTGCGCAGAGTCCAGGCCCTCCAGAGCCGGGCGCCCCAGGCGGGGGGGGGGGGGGGGGGGGGGCCTCAGGGAGGAGGCTTATGAGGGGGCAAGAGAGAATGCCAGGGCCTGGGGCAGGAGTGTGGGGAGCAGCCCCAGGAGCTGTAGGAGGCGGTGGCGGGGGTGGGGGTGCCTGGGCCGCTGCCCCCCGCCCCCCCCCCGCAACAGGCAAAGTCAGGAACCACGGGACACAGCCTGCCCGCCCGCTTGTGCCCCTGCTCTTGGAGATACGCTGTCCTGTAACCCCAGCAGTGCTGGGTAGGGGAGGCTCAGAGGGGTTCAGTCACCTGCCCGGAGCTGCACAGCAGGGGTGGGGCCCCTCTCAGGCTTTCTTCTGCTGCCTCCAAAGCTTGCCAAGACTGCAGTGGGTGCTTTGGGATAGCCTTATCCTGCCAGGCGGTCTCTTATGAGGGTCTTGGGGCCCTTGCGGGGAGTACCACTAGGGTGGCTGTGCAGACCATATCCTTGTGGGGACCTAGGCTCATGAGGTTCCAAGGAGGTTCAAGGGGGCCCAGTCAGGGGCCCCTGGGTGGCTCAGTGAAGCATCTGCCTTTGGTTCCGGTCATGATCTCAGGATCTTGGGATCAAGCCCCACATCAAGCTCCCTGCTCAGCAGGGGGCCTGCTTCTCCCTCTCCCGCTCCCCTTGCTTGTGCTCTCCCTCTCTCTCTCTCAAATAAATAAATAAATAAAATATTTAAAGCAAAAACAAAATACAAAGAGACACCGTCAGAGCTGTTCCTCCAGTGCCCCTTAAGAGGGCGTGAGCAGGCGTCCTCATGGAGGGCGTGGTGTCCTTGGGCTGCTGGCATCTTGACCCCTTCCCGCTTTGCTGTGGTCTTTCTGTGAGGCTGAGGGCCTGTGGCCAGGACTAGGAGGCCTGAGGGCACAAGACAGTGCCCAGCTCATCTCTGGCTCCGCAGGCTCCAGTCCCTTTCCAGGCTCCAGTTCCAGGGCCTGCCCAGGCCCCCGCACTACAGGGACGGAGAGACATTCCAAGGTTTGCCCAAATACTGACCATGTTGGAATAGTCACCAGCCTCCTGTGCTCCCCATGGAAGAGCCAGGCCGTGGCTTCACTGTGGACAGTAGGACCAGTCTGGTGACCCAGCCACTGCCTGTCTCCTTCCCTCATCAAAGAGTCAAGGCCTCTGGGATGGAGCGGAGGTGGGGGGTCTCCCAGGGCTCAAATAAGAGTGAGAAGGGACAGTGGTGGGGAACCAGGTGGCCCCTACTTTCTCCTCTGAGCAGGACAGACTTGCGCTTGAAGCCCAGCTCTCCTACTTTCCAGCTGGGTGACTCTGAGCAAGTCATTGAACCCTGGGTCTGTTTCCCACCTGTGAGATGAAGGATCGCTTTGGGTGGGCTTGTAGTAAAGGGGTTAGTAGATGCGAAGTACCAGGCCCCGAGAAGACCCTTAATAAATGTTCTTCGTTAACCAGATATCTCTTGGGGCCTTATGGCATCAGACACTGTGCTGGGCACAAGGACAAGGACCCCGGGAGCCGTGCAGTAGCTGACAGAATGGGGGAAGCAGGCAGTGAGGAGGAAGGAAGCGTCAGGAAAGAAGGGAATGAGGCTGTGTGATGGAGTGAAGGGGCCAGGCAAGTGGGGTGTGACAGACGTGCAGAGGTGACACTTCCCCTGAGACCTGAGGAACCAGAAGGAGCAGCCATGCAAAGATACCAAGAAAGGCCAGTCCAGTAGCCAAAGAGCAAGTGCAAAGGCCGTGGGGCAGGGTCTGACCAGAGGGGCAGAGTGTGGGTTTCTGTTACAGGGAAAGGGGACTCTGGCTGTGGCTATGGTGGGTTTGGGCTCTGGGGAGCCTTCTGTGGGGAGCCTTCTGGCTGGACCTGGACATGGATGAGAGTCGTTGAGTGGGACCGTCGCCATTGGCGTCGCTGTCACACGTTCTCTGGAGGCCCCTCCCAGAGGGGTGGGGGCGGGGAAAGGCAGTGCGGGCTTTGCCATCTTTGTGTGACAACCATAAGGGCCCATTTCTCAGCTGAGAATACCAAGGTCTCTGCCAAGGCTCACTGAGCAGCCAATGGAGGGTGGCCCAGGTGGGGCCCTCCCGTCTCCACCATGCCGTCCTCCTCCCGTCCTGGTGCAGGGAGGCTGAGGGGAGGACAGAGGTATTAAGGGCGCAGGCAAGGCCTCATCTGTGTTGTCTGACTTTCTGCAGGGCCTGGCTGGAGAGCGGGGCATGACGGGACCAGCTGTAAGTGTGTGCGGCTGTGTTGATGGGCCATTCCCAGGGCGGTGGGCTCTGGCGCAGGCCCAGGGTCCCGGGTGGGTGGGGGTCTGTCCCAGCCTGAGCTCAGCTCCACAGCCACCCCAAATATGGCCTGATTCTACCCTGCCCAGAGAAGGGGCAGCCTGCATAGGGAAGGGGTGCCCTTGGAAACTGGGGAGCCCCTCACTGGCCTTGTGAGCAGGGACCGAAGTAGCCTCCTGGTGGGGGGTTGGACGAGAGTCCTCAGGTCTCTTCCGGGGAGCCCAGACCCCTGAGTTAGCCTGCTGTGTGGCCTGCAGAGCCCCTTCCCTCCTCTGAGCCTTCCAGGGGTAGAGGCGCAGACAGCTGGCCTCTAATTTCCCCTTGGAAAGCAAAGGGTGCAGCAAAGTGCAGAGGTGACACTTCCCCTGAGACCTGAGGAACCAGAAGGAGCAGCCATGCAAAGATACCAAGAAAGGCCAGTCCAGTAGCCGAAGAGCAAGTGCAAAGGCCCTGGGGCAGGGTCTGACCAGAGGGGCAGAGTGTGGGTTTCTGTTACAGGGAAAGGGGACTCTGGCTGAATGTATGAGTATGAGTATGTATGAGTCTCAACTCCTGCCTGCAGGGCCAAGGAGGCAGGCACCTCCTTGTGGCCAAGTCTGAAGTTAGGGGTAGAGCCAGGGAGGAGGGATGGAGCTTTGCTGAGCACCTACTGTATGCTGGACACGGGGGAGGCACTCTTCATCCATAGTGAGTTTAAGCTTTGTTATGACCTAGCAAAGCAGGACTTTACTGTTCCCGTTTTTCAGAACTGGCAGCTAAGGCTCAGAGAGGTTAAGTAGCTTGCCCAAGGTCACATGGCTAGGCAAAGATGGAGCCAAGATTTCAACCCAGGAGCATTAACCTCCAGAGCCATGCCTCCTCCTGGCTTCTGTCTGATAACGATGGTGAGCCCCGTCACGGAACTTCTGGCACCAGGCTCCAGTCAAAGCTCATAAATACTGATTTATTTCATCCGAATACTCCTATGAAGTAGGCAGCATGAGTACCCCATTTTAGAGACAGGAGCACTGTGGTGCAGAGAGGTCAAGTAACTTGCTCAAGGTCACCCAGGATTCCACGTGGGTGTTATAGTGAGGCTGGTACTACTGGCGGTGGTTTAGAGGTGGAAGCAGAGAGAAGCAAGGACTTGATCCCTGGCAGAGCTCAGAGCTGAGCTTGTGGGGTTTCAAACCTGGCTCCTCCGCACCCCAGAAGCACAGTAAAGGCCCTAAAGCCAACCCATGCTGGGCGCGCAGGGGTGCCTAGGGCCTTCAGTGCTCCTCTGCTCTGCTCACCCCAGGACAGGAGTTCCCACAGGCCCAGCTGTCAGGGTCTGGGACCCAGCACCCCTGTCCTTCGGTTCTGCCTCCCCAATCCGCCCTGACTCCCTGCCAGCCCCCACAGTCTGCCCGAGAAGACATTGTTGACTGCATGGTTTTTTTTCCTAGGGTGATCCTGGCGGGAAGGGGCAAGAGGAGGACAAAGCTGCTGCCGAGGTAACTGGTCCTGGGGGCCATGCTTCCCACCTGCCCCCTCGGCTGCGTCCCGGCAGGAGGCGGGTGCCCAGCACATCTGTATCAACACCTAGGGCACTGGGTGAATGGGTCCCTGCCCGGGGAGGCCAGTGGGTGAAGTAATGATTGCAGCATAGCCGCAGATGGGGGACTGGCCTGGGGGCAGAGGACAGGGAGGACCCTGCCGGGGAGAAGCTTCGGGCTGCAGGCTGCAGAGTCCCTCTCCAGGGACAGGAAACCCCCTGGGGCATGGAGTTGGTGGCCTAGAGGATCGGTGGGCAGGTAGACAGATGGCTGGTGGATGTGGAGAAGACGGTGGGGGAGTAAGGATGGGAGCAGGGGGCGGCCAGGGCTAGATGGGGTGGGGAGGGGACGCAGATGGATCACGGGCATGACCCTGGGGACCCATTGTCTTCTAGGAAGAGGAGGGACGCCTGAAGACCGGGGTGATGGATAGAGGGGATGAAGGCAATGGGACCAGCAGGGGAGACCTTGCAAGCTGAGAGCAAGAATCCCCTGGGTGTGTCAGAGCTCAGGGAGCAGGGGGCATCTAGCGTTCTCTAATGAGCCAGCCTGGGGTGACTGGGGAGGTGGGCTGGGCTGGAGGGCGGAGGCTGGGGGGCCAGGGGCCCTTTGGGAGGCCCTTGGGAGACTGGAGACAGGAGGAGAGGCTGGAGCCAGAGCAGCTGCGGTGGGTTACAGGAGGCAGGGGGGAGGAAGATATGGGTGCCAAGGCATGGGCATAGATCCATAACCTATGGTCGCCCCACTTGCAGGGGCGGGGTATGGAGACGTACGGTACTTACGACTTCATTAGCTCTTCGCATGCATTCCATGAGAGTGCATCCCCATGGCTCAGGGGCATGGGACTTAGCTGGGGACCTGGACCTTCTGCTCCTCACTGGGGCACCCCCATCCTAGACACGCCCACAGTATGGCTTTTGATGGCCTTTGGATCCCTGGAGGGAGGACCTCTCTCCTTAACCTATAGGATACTTTTTGGTTTCCTTTCAGTTTTTGGTTTTGTTTTGTTTTATTTTGTTTTAAGCTGGCTCCATGCTAGGCTAGAACTCACGACCCTGAGATCTAGAACTCACGACCCTGAGATCTAGACCCTGACCTGAGATCAAGAGTCAGATGCTCCACCGACAGAGCTCCCCAAGCACCCCACCCTTTTGTATTGTTTTAAACTAGATTGATCTGAACGTCGTGACACAGCTGTCACATTATGCCAGCCGAAGGCTGAAGTCATTCTGGGGCTGACTTCAGAGCGGGGCCTGATCCCCTCACCATCACTTTTTTTTTTTAAGATTGATTGATTGATTGATTGGGGACACACAGAGAGAGGCAGAGACACAGGCAGAGGGAGAAGCAGGCTCTGCTTCTGCAGAGGGTTTCTGCAGGGGGTTTCCTGTCCCTGGAGAGGACCTGATGCAGGATTTGATTCCGGGACTCCAGGATTACGCCCCGGGCGGAAGGCAGACACTCAACCACTGAGCCACCCCGGCGTCCCCACCATCACATTCCTTTTCAGAGTGGCCTGGTCACCTGTCTTCTCAATAAACCAGCTCATTCATGTGTCTTGGTGCATAGGGTCTGCCCAGGTGTAGACCGGCTCCCCAGCAACGGGGACCTGTCATTGTCAAGCACTCTCGCTGAAGCAGTGGCTATTCCTTCTCTTTTTCTTGCTGGGGTGGCCACTCTCAGCAACTCTCGAGGTGGAGGCAGCAGAGGGGGGTTGGTGCAGAGCCAGCAAGGAGGTCAGCCACACTCTCCCACCCATGCTAGGTGCTCTGCCCTTGGCAGGATATCTTCTGGAAAGAAGGGCACATGGGGGAAGAAGCCAGGCAGCCACGGAAGCAGGAAAAACCGAGGCATGAGGGGGACAGGTCTGGGTGTGAAGCCTGGGCTGGCCGCTTCCAGGCTGGCCCTGGCGCCGTCCCTGCAGCCAGCCCTGACCCTGGCTGCTTCCTCCCCGCCAGGGTGAGGGGGTGCAGCAGCTGCGGGAGGCCCTGAAGATCCTGGCAGAGAGAGTCCTCATCCTGGAGCACATGATTGGGATCCATGGTGAGCTGTGACCAGAGCCTGAGGCCAGCTGGACCCACAGCTGTCCGTAGAGTTAGGGATCGCTTCTGCCCCTGCCTCCCTACTCCCTGCCACCCTCATGGCAGCTGCCGTTGCCTCTGCTTTGCCTGCCTCGATGACACCTCCATTTGGCTGTCAGATGGTCTTCCCCAAATCCCAGTCAGACCCTGCCCTGTGCCTCCCCTGCTCAAGGACCCTCAGTGGCTCCCTATTGCCCATGACTGATGTCCAGGCACATCAAGTCCCAAGCCCCTCCCCAGCATGGCCTGGTGCCCAGTTACACGAAGCCACTACCTAGTCATCCTGTAACCTCTCCCCGCCCCACCTCTGTGCCTTTGCACAGGCCAGTCCCTCTGCCGGCTGACCACCACTCCCACTTCGGGTAGGACCTTCTCTAGGGTCTCTTCCTCTGTGAAGGCGCCCTCCTGCCCCACAGTGTTCTGAAGAGCCTTCTGTTCTCTTATGGCGTGAGCTTTGCATGTCTTTCCCTGGCATGCTGGGAGGCCCTGGTGGCAGGGTGGTGACTGGCAGCCCTGCAGGGCCTGGAGCCCACCCCCGGTCAGCATTTGTTGCAGGGTGAGTGGGAGAAAGCATGAGTGAGTGGGTGCCCGTGTGACAAGGTAGCCCGCTGCTGCCTTGCCCTGTCCTCGCTGGGCCTGTGGTCTCCCCCGTGGGCTGGGCACCAGAAGCAAAGGGGCCTTTGAGGGCTCTCAAGGCCTTCCATGAGCCCACCCGCCTCCTGTCCTTCCAGATCCCTTGGCCTCCCCCGAGGGGGGCTCTGGCCAAGACGCTGCCCTGAGAGCCAACCTGAAGATGAAGCGTGGTGGCTCCGCGCCCGACGGCCCCCTCGCGGCCCTGCTTGGCCCCGACTCTGGGCAGAGGAGCGCTGGCCGGGCCGGCGGCGGGCAGTAAGAGGCCGGCTCTCCAGGACAAGGCCCGGCTCTGCCAGAGACCCAACCCTGAGGCCTGTGTTGGCGTGCTGGCTCCTGAAGACACCCCAAGCGGGACTGGGCTCCAGGCACCGACGATTGTGCGGGACACTGGCTCCCAGGGGGGACTTGGGGACAGATGGCAAGTCCAGAGGCAGAGTCCAGAGGGCCCTAGCACCCTTGGCGGGCCCCTTCCTGGTCCCTGCCCTCCCCACCCTCACTTCTGCAGGAGACGGGATCTGGGTGGGCTGGGTGGGGCGTGAGAATAATCCTAATACTCATCATTTACTGAGTCCAGGCCTGTCCAAGGAGCTTTCCCTGCATTGTCTCATTTAACCCTTAGGAGGTAGGCTTGTTATCCCCACTTTTCACGGGGGGGACGGAGGCACGGTGAGTCTAAATCACCTGCCGAGGCCCCCTGGTTCCTTAACCCTCGACCCTGCCAGCTTCCTGTCTTCACAGGGGAGCTGAGTGGGCGCAGGGCCATGGGGAGGCTGGACCGGTCCACAGGGAAGAAAGGCAGGGTCCTGGGCCTCCTTCCTCGACCCCCTCCCCAGGGCTCAGGGTCTGCTCAGGGTCTGGCAGTGTGTGGCCTGCAGCTGCTCTCAGAGGCCTGGGAGACCCTGAATAAACACATGACAGTCCCACGGACTTGGGGACAGTGAGAGAGGAGCACCGGGGTGCAGAGGCCTTCGTACTAAATGGGCATCGCCCACCAGTGCCTCCCAGTTTCAGAACCCACCCAGGCCTGCCCCTGAGCCAAGAGCAGGGAGGGTTTACTGGGAAGGCCATCCCTTGCAGCCTTGCCCTCTCTGGAAATCTATAGGGTTGGCCATTTCTGGCATCGTACAGCAAGTCCCATGTCCCCTTGACAAACTAGAGATAGGACAGCCACCCGAGTCCCAGGCCCTGCTGGGGGAGATGCTGTGGGCCCAGGCCAGGGACCCCAGAGCAGCTTAAACCACAGGCCTCAGGGTCCCTCAGGCCACAGGTCCCCTGTGAGCCGGGCCAGCCCTGGTGCTCCTCTCTTGTTGGGCCAGGGCCTGGTCTCCACAGCAAACTCAGAGATTTTGGTGCTACCCTGGCTCATGTCTCCCCTCAGGGCAGGAGCCGTCTGTCCCCAGTGTCCATGGTGTTCTCTGGAGCGGGTGGCCTGGTCCTGCCAGGCCCTGGTGACCTCCCCCTGCCGTCCAGGCCCCGGTGCCCCGTGAGAGGCAGGACTGGCCTGGGGCCCGAGGTGTGGTGGTCAGAGGCGGGCGGGAAGTCTATAATGCTCTGACAATAAAGGTGCTCTCCCCACTGGGGGTCTGGTGTCCTGTGACGCAGGTGCTGAGGGAGGCCGGCCCCCGAAGTTCACATCTAGTGACCACGTGGCTGGATGTGGGGACAGGCACGTCCTGGGTGGTGCCACACACACGGCACGGGACATGTCAACACAGCAACACAACGGAGGGGACAGCTAACCCACCAGGGGCCAGGGGAGGAGCCTTGAGGTTCAGAAGGGCTTCAGGGGTCAGCGGGAATCGGCTAGACAGGAAAGGGTGCTGTGGCAGGAGAATGGCATCAGGGAAGGCTTGGAGGGGCCGAGGAGGACAGCTCATCGGTGACCCCCGTGCACAGAGCATACACCCAGGGGCGGGAGGCCGGCCAGGCAGCGGCGGGAGTGCGTTCCCCTGGAAGACTGAGCCCCCGTTTTTTCTCCAGGCCACCCCTTTGGCTCACTGGAGCCCCCACCCCTTCACCTGAGCACCCCACTTCTGTTGAGGGAATCCTCACCCCCTGGGGCCACCACAGG
Source organism: Canis lupus dingo (assembly GCF_003254725.2). Taxonomy (NCBI): domain Eukaryota; kingdom Metazoa; phylum Chordata; class Mammalia; order Carnivora; family Canidae; genus Canis; species Canis lupus. The sequence continues at coordinate 8,144,206 of NC_064248.1, read as the reverse complement.
ACTGAACCCCATCTGACAAGCTGAGCCATCCACCCCTTCTCATTCTCCCAGCCCCATGGAGGAGATGAGACTGGAAGGGAGATGATCCGCTTTGCCCAGGACCCTGAAGTGTGCTGCCCCCATGGCCGTCAGCGCAGGCTCCGTGTAGGCCTCTCCCTCTGGATGTCTCGAGGGCAGGCCACTTCCCCACTGACATCTGTATTCTTTTTTTCCCCTAAGATTTTATTCATTCATTCATGAGAGAGAGGCAGAGACATAGGCAGAGGGAGAAGCAGGTTCCCTGTGGGGAGCCTGATGTGGGACTCGACACCCAGGTGCCCCTGACATCTGCGTTCTTAAACCAGGGGGCTGCCACTTTTGGAGGGTGAGGACTGAGCACGGGCAGGGCTAGGTGTCCACAGGGACACCTAAGGCCCCTCGGGGCAGGACAGCGGCGAGCAGGGAGGTGCGAGTTCCAAGGACCAGGGCCTGGCTCTCCCTGGATCATCACGTTCTAGTGCTGAGCCCTGAGAGGTCAGGATTCTGAAGTCAGCCTGGCCTTCCCAGTCCTTGTAAAGGATGTTTGTCAAAGTCGGGCATAGAGCATATTTTGTATCAGCTGGTTAACTCAACACGTAGCTTTTCAGTATGTAGATACCTGGGATGCCTTCATTGGTACCCTGGCCCTGGATTGCACAACTGTCTGGGGCCAGCCTTGGGGGGCTAGCAGAGTCTGGAGAGAGTGTCTCCAGCATGGAGGCAGGACTGGGTGCCCAGGTGCCCCCAGGCTCCCGGGTGTGGAAGGGAGTAGAGGGAACCAGCTTCCTGTGGGAGGTCCCCCACCAGCAGGGTGGACAGGCCAAGGACGTGGGAGGCCCCAGGCCCCAAGGGCCAGGGCTGTGGGACAGGGTCTCCCTGGGGGAAGGTGGTCTCAAGCTAATCCTTCATAAGGATGAGGCGAGGCACTGTGCCAAACACGCGGCACATGTCACCTCCCTTCTGTTTCAGAGCTTTCTTTCCCATTTTGTGGAGGGTCTGCTAAGTCCCAGAGAAGTTGAGTGACTTGCTCAAGGTCGCACAGCCAGTGGTGGTGAAGCCGGGCTTCCGAACAGGTGGGAGACTGGAGGCCGTGCCCCTGGCTGCTGTGCTTCTGGAAGGCAGAGTGGGGTGCACGTAAACCAGGAGACAGAAACAGCACTGCCAGGAGGGGCAAGTGTGAGCAAAGGCTGGCGGCGGAGGAGGAGCAGAACCGATTCGGGGTGGGGGGGGCAGCAGAGTAAAGGAACCCTCACAGGGGAACTGAAGCAGCTGCCAGGTGCCAGATCTTGGAGGATCTCGAATGCTGGAGCGGGAGGAAGCTGACCTCTAGGGGACCGGCTCCCCAGCAGGCTCTCATGGCCAGTCTGGCCCCTTCCCTCCTTCTGGCCTGTAGAGCCTCTTACTGAGATGCAAGCCAGCCTGCGCTGCCCCCTGCTCAGAAATCAGCTGTGGCTGCCCTGGTGCCGGCCCTGAGCCAAGGCTCCGCAAATGGGCCGGTCACCAGGGTCCCGCCCTCCGTGCTGCAGGCTGCATGTGCCTCGGCACCAGCCCAGGAACAGGGCCTGAGCCTCTCTCCTTGGCTGGCCTCGTCTCTGTCTGGCCTGCGGGTGCTGGCTGCCCAGCCACGTGGGGGCCCTTGGTGCTTGCAGGATGAGGGGGAGAGCAGGTCGGAGGGGGTGTGGTCTCACACTTCCAGCCCTGGGGGACAACCGGCTCCTGGCTTTGGACAAAATCCTCAGAGCATCACCTCCTCTGACCTCTGCAGTCCAACGGGACCAGTTGGGCCTCTCTGGTCCTCTCTTCTGTCTCAGAATGGAGAAGCAAGCCACCCAGAGCCCCCAGCCAGGATGCTGTTACTGGGCCTCCAGGACCTGCGACCGCCCCCTCTTCCCCCACCCTGGGGGAGGGGCTTGTGAGCATCAGCCCAGTGCAGGAGGAGAGGGAGGGAAAGGAGCTCCCACCCCTGCCAGCCACCCAGGGGGTTAATGAGGGAGAATTAGCACTGGCCCACGCCCTCACCTCACCTCACCTCACCTCACCCCAAACCCCAGGCTCCCTATGTCTGCTCTTGCTCTCTGCCCTCCAGGCACCGCTTGCTGCATGCACCTCTCTCCTGCGTCTAGATCAAACCCGACATTTCTTCTCAAACACTGACAGGCTCCAGCCCCTGGTATGTGTGTGTGTGCACACGTACAAATGTACTCAGGGGCACACACGTGTGCATGTGCTTGAGTATGCACACACATGTGTGCATGTGTTTGTGAGCATGCATATGTTCTAGTGGGTATATAGATTTTTGGGGGTAGCACAGGGGACAACAGCATCTTAGTAACACCTTCCCTTCCAGGCCTCCTCCCCTTGGGTCCTGAACAGCCATGGTCCCTCTTGTCCTGGGGGACCTGGCCTGGGACTGCCCTATCTGGCTTGTGGGATCCTTGGCCCAGCTGGGCAGGAGCAAGGCAACTGAAAAGGTGAACGCTGAGGCAGCCCCCTCACTCAGTTCTCCTCTCTTTGGGTGGAGAGAGTCCCCCAATGGCCTCCTGGGCAAGGCAGGTGTGGGGCCCACAGCCAGGGACCCCTGCTTGCTCTACCCTCAGTCAGCCACCTGCCAGAACAGAAATTTAGGACCCCCTTGGTCAGTGGGTAACTTCTGGCAAGTGCCCCAACATGGTGAGGGTCTTGGGCTGGTCAGCCAAAGCTACTGGTAAACACCCCTGCGCTGACCCCCGGGCCCCCCGTCATCCTGGCCCCTCTTGTAGACCCCTTGGAATCCAGGACCCCGATCCAGCATGAAGAGCCAGATCTGGTTGTTAAGTATCATTGCTATGTGGTTGTAAAATATTTTTAATGTGCCTCTTGACACAAGCGGCGAGAAGCCACTGGCACAGCTGGGGGTAAGGGGGTGTGCTTTGCCTCTGCCTGGGGACACATGACGGTCTCAGGCAGTAATTCGCAGCTGCCATGAAGCCTTGAGATGTGGGAGCTCCCACAGGAAGGGCTGGATGGCCTTGGTCAAAATCTTGGAAGTAGGTCAGAAACCTAGTTCCGTCCAGGCTGGGGTTCCTCCAGGGCATTCCAATAGGACCCCACATTCCCTGCCGCACATGCTAGGGATTAGAACCCAAAACAACATGGTACAACTTGGGGATCCCTGGGTGGCTCAGCAGTTTAGTGTCTGCCTTCGGCCCAGGGCGTGATCCTAGAGCCCCGGGATCGAGTCCCACATCGGGCTCCCTGCATGGAGCCTGCTTCTCCCTTTGCCTGTGTCTCTGCCTCTCTCTCTCTCTCTCTCTCTGTCTCTCATGAATAAATAAATAAAATCTTAAAAAAAAATAATCCTTTAAAAAAAAAAAACATGGTACAACTTGTTTCCTGGGACTGAGAGGGAACCAGGGTGTGGCTGGAAGTCAACCAGACACTAGCTTGACCCCTGGGGGCTCTGGGGTCACCTCTGAGCCTCTCCCTTCCCAAGATGCACTGGGAAGCCTGCTGCTGGCCAGGCGGGAAGGGTATTTGGGGGGCACATTCTTCTCACTCTGCACTTGGCAAGTCTAAAGACCCTCAAGGGGCTATTCTCCTGCCAGATGGGCAGGAACTGCCTGACTCTGGCCCTGGGCCCCAGCCCCAGCCCTCACGGCTCTGTTGACCCCGCCAGGCTGTGACCTTCTTGTGGGCAGGGTCACATCTGCGTCCCCAGTGCCCCACTCTGATCACTGCAGTGAGTCACAGGACATTCCCAAAAGGAGACTGATTGCTTTCTCGACCCTAGGAGGCTCTAGGCACTAGGAGACCCTAGTGACTGAGGTGGTGCACAGGGAGGCAGGCAGGCATCCGACATGGGCTCAGGTCAGAGCAGAAGTCCCCTCTCACCCAATTATCCCACACCTGCAGTCCCAGCCACCCCCTGAAGTTTCTGGAACACCTCTCTCCCAGACCCGTTTTATGGATGATAAAAAAGAGAATTTCATAAGATTTTCAATTACTTGAATTCCAGGGAGATTTATTTCCAATGTTATTAATAAATTCTAATGTCACCTATAACTTTCAATTGCCAGTTAATTAACTTGCAATTGGTGCATTGTAAAAGGCAAATTAAATACTTTTTCAGGCAGTGGCTGGTAAATCTAATGAGCCGGTGTGCCCGAAGCAGACAGCGGGGCTCACATGTTCCAGCCTCACCTCCCTCCTTGTCGATGGGTGTGTGGCATGGGCAAGTAGACAGCGGGGCCTCCGTGTCCTCATCAGGAGGATGGATCACAGAAGCTGCTTCCAGAACCTTCATGGTGTCTGGGATTGAAGCTGTTTTTTTTTTTTATCTGCAGGTAAATGCAACAAAGGGGGTCCCAAGTGGTAAGTGGAGTTGAAAGTTCTTGCTCTGACACTACAGGCTGGGTCACTGTACCAGCTCCTGGGGCTGCCATAACAGATTGCCAGAAATGCTTGCTGTCACAGTTGTGGAGTCCAAAATCCGGGTGTCGGCAGGGCTGTGCTCCCAAGGCGGTCTCTCGGTCTCTCGGGGAGAATCCGTTCCTTCCCCTTTCCAGCTTGCAGTGGCTCTGGGCATCCCTCTGGCTGGGGGCTGGCCGTCACACATGGCCTCCTCCCCTCTATCTGTCTCGTCCTCTGTATCTCTTACAAGGACTTGTCATTGGATTTGGGGCCCATCTGGGTGATCTGGCAAGCTGGGAGTCTTAAGATCCTTAACTCAATCGTATCCTCAAAGACCCTTTGTCCAAATAAGGTCACATGCAGAGGTTCCAGGGATGAGGACTTGGACTTGTAGTGTGGAGGCTGTTACGACAGTGACCTAGGGCACGACTGTTCACGTCTTGGGGCTTACAACTTCCACCACATCAAAGGGCTGAACTATTTGGAGCAGATGCCTTACCATGTGTCTGGCACAGCCCTGATGGTCACATGTATTGACTCACGCCACCCTGACAAAACAGGTACGTTGTCACCTTCATTTTGCAGGTGAGCGAATTCAGGCAGGAGGTTAAGTGACTGGCCCAAGGTTGCCCAGTTCGGAAGTGGTGGGGCCAGGATTTGAACCCAGGCCATCTGACCCTGCAGCCTACATTCCCTTTTTCATAACTGAGCTTTTGAAATTGTTATTATTGAGCTATAATTCACATACCATCAACTCACCTATTTCAAGTGTATAATTCAGTGGCTTTTGGTGTATTCAGAGTTGTGCAATCAATTTTAGGACACTTTCATCACCCCCAAAAGAAAGCCGGTACACTCGAGCACTACCCCAATGCCCCCATTCCTCCCACCCCTAGGCAATCACTAATGTGCTACCTATGAATTTGCCTATTCTGGACATTTCACATACCAGAATCCTACTGGTATGTAAGCCTTTTTCTTCTGGCTTCTTTGAGCATAATGATTTCAAGGTTCATCCATGTTGTGGATGTGTCTGAGCTTCATTTCTCTTTATGGCTAAACAAGAGCCTGCACTCTTCACTACTGTGTTGACCTGTAAGGTCCGTCCCTGGCAGCTCTGAAAACCTTTCTGTAGGATTGGCACATTCCAGAAATTTCTACCAAACCCTGAGGCTTGATCTTCAAGGATTCTGCTGGAGTTGGGGGATAGAACCTTTCACCCTCTCCCCACAGCACTGTTCTCTCTTTACAAGATTCCTGACACAGCAAGACCCCAGGGATACCAGGCACCAGTGAGTGTGCTAGAATGCCAGCTGTCGGGCCTGGCTGCCCCCGAAGTGGAGCTGTTCTGCCCTCACCTGAGGCAGAGCTCCTGACCTTTCTCACATCATGGCTCACAGAGAATGGGATGATGTTGGTACAACACTAGGGATAAATGATCGGGGCTGCACCTGGTGGCCACGCCTAACCTGGGGTCTCTGGCTATCCCAGCATTCCTCTGCTAGCCTCCCAAGGCCATCACCTGAGCCCACCTGATACACACATCCGTAGCAAAGGTGGGAAGCTCTGGTCTCAGGTGTCAGGATGCTCCCCGATTTGGCTTGAAGTATTTTTCTGCAGGGAGCCATTCTAGGAAAGCCTTGTCTGAGCTGCTGAGGACTCTGGGGCAGGGGGAGATTGCTGCCAAGAGACCCCCCTTCACCAGAGCTTGCCTGTGTGGCTCAGAATAGCAGAAGGGACCCTGGAATCTTAAGTTCCAGTTCTAACATGGCACCTAGCTTCTTGTATGCTGTTGAGGGGCCCATACCCTCCCTGGCCTCACTGGGGACACTATGGGGATTGGGCTCTATTGCTCAAGGGTTTCTGCCGAACACTGCTCCCTCCCCAGAATTCCTGGCAGGAGTTGGCATGGCTGTACCTTCTCCAAGATTTTTCCATCCAAGGGGTCAGCTGCAGCCTGTCCATACCTCCCCCGCCCCGATTTACTAACTTGCACTTGTGAACATTCCTGGCCTCTGTCCAGGGCCAGTCTCTGGGGTGCTGGGAGTGCAGCAGCCCCTAGCGTTAGAAGTAGGAAGCCCATCTTGATCCATCCCTGGGGATAGACATGGCCTCATTAGAAGCCAGGTTGCCAGGAAAAGCCCTGCCTCAGCTGCCAGTACCACTACTCAGCAGCATACCCTGGGTAGGGGTGGAGGATGCCCCCAGCCTGCCCCAGCCTTCCCCTCCGCCGACAGGCCCATCGATAGGTCAGTCCCTAGGTTGGAGTAAGCCAGTCCTTGCCTTCTAGAGTGTGGAAAGTAAGGAGAGCAGTGAGGGGACCCCAGGAAGGAGCCTGGAGCTCCCCTGGGGGGAGGAGCATCCTCTCAAGGAGGTGACACAGCTAAGGCACCTGAAAGATTGAGTAGAGTTAGCCAGGTGGTGGAGGGGGCAGGGCAAGCCCAGCATGTGCAAAGGCCCATCAGTGTGGGAAGGAGAAAGGAAGTGTTAGAAGCACAGGGAAGTTGCCAGAAAGGGGCTGGGAGCCGATGGGAGAGGAGGGAAAATGAGATCAGATTAAGAAAGGTGAAGATTTGTCCTCATGGTAGTGGGCTGCCATGGAAGTTTCCAGCAGGGGAGAGACACAGTTGGACACTTGTATGGAAGGAGCCCTCCAGCCAAAGGGCATGAGACCTGAATGGTGGCAACAGAGAGGAGAGGACAGTTGCAAAGAGTTGGGGAATGGGTGGGCAGACTCGGTTCTTCACCAACCAACCCCCCAGACCACTCTGCCACTGGTTCAGGTGGGCCGGCAGGACCAGTGAGGAAAGACCCCTGCACCGGGGCTCTAGGAGTCCTTGAACCTGGGGCAGCAGGGAGGAGGGGTGGTGAGTGCTTGAGGCTGGAGGCCCAGGGCCAGCAGGGCAGCCTACAGACGTGCCCAGTGGAAGGCCAGGGGTACCACACCCAGGTCCAAGTGCTTCAAGTAACAGGGGCTTATTGCAAGGCTACAGGGACCTCGGGGGACACTAGGGTGGGGGTGGGGGGAGTTGTGCCGGATCTAAGCTGGGGTTCAGTGGAGGAAGGAGGCTGCTGACTCCCATGGCTCTGTCCTGTGCCCATCCCTGTTCTCAGAGATGGGTTGTCCCATCTCTGCTCACCGCTTCCATCTGCTCGTGACTTCTGCATCTTACCACAGCTGCCATGGCCACTTGCTCTCCCCATGTAGCTGGTGGCTTTGCAGTCACCCAGCGCTCAAAGTGGGTGTCAAGTACCTCCTTGCTCCGCCCACCCCCTCACCCTGCCAGTGCTCAGGCTCCACAGGGCCTTCCCAGAGGTAGGACTCCTCCTCTTTGTTGGCAAATGAGCCCAGGCTGAGGTCTCATCCCTCCAGGCTGGACACAAATACCTGATCAGGAAGGAGGATGCTCAGGGCACCTGGGTGGCTCATGGTTGAGCATCTGCCTTCAGCTCTGGGTGTGATCCTGGGGTCCTGGGTTCGAGTCCCACATTGGGCTCCCCCCAGGGAGCCTGCTTCTCCCTCTGCCTATGTCTCTGCCTCTCTCTCTCTCTTTTATGAATAAATAAATAAAGTCTTTAAAAAAAAAAAAAAGAGAAGGAGAACCCTTGGGACCTAAGGCTGGAAGCCTCAGAGAGCACAGAAGTGTGGCTTTGCTGTCTGTCAGTGGCAGCAGCTCTCTCTGGGTCAACAGAGAAGGCTCAGCTTTGTGTTACATGAGTGCTGCGTTCTCAAACGTGGCCGTGCTGTCCCCACCCTCCAGCTACTTAAGGATCATGATGACGTTCCTCCAGGTGCTTGGGACATAACAGGACCAAATCATTGACTACTCTCTCCCCTCACTGCCTACCTCCTCAGCTCCAAGCCTTCTGGCAGGTCTGGCTCTTAACAGATGGGACACCAAGGGCCTTGGCCTTAATTTTCCTTCTGTATGGTGGTTGATAAAAGGAGAATTTTTTGAAAAGTCAAAACCAAAAAGGTGCATCTTAATTAGGGAGGACATGCAGGGAGGCTAGCCTGAGCCCTACTGGGCACCAGCTCTCCACTTTGTGAGAACAAATGCTTTGAACGCAGCCCCGTTGCCATGGTGATCACCGCATCTCAGCTTACGAGGTGGCATTGAAAATCTGTGGGGGAAGAACAGATTATTCAATAAATGATGCCGGGACATTTGCTAAGCCATTCAGAAAGAAATAAAATTAGCTCCTTCCTTCACACCATATTCCAATATGAATTCAAGAGGATTCAAAGATTTAAAACAAAGAAGGAAATCATCAAACACTCAAAGAAACTATAGCCAAATATTTGATCTCTGGGTGAGTAAATACCTTCAAAACATAAAAGCAGCAGGAAAAAATAACAAAGAATTAGATAAAATTTAATACATAAAAATTTAAATATGTTTTTAAAAAGCCATTTAATTAGATTTATTGGGGAACTATAAATAAGGATAAAAGTCACAAAAAATCTGACAAATGGTTAACACTTCTAATATATAAAAAGCAATGACAAATCAATAAAATGAACATTCCAGGAGAAAAAGAGTCAATGGGAAATGTACAAAAGAAAACACAAATATTTTAAAATATTGAGCTTCACTAGTAATCAAAGAAATGCTCATTAAAACACCAACTTTCTGGCAGCCTGGATGGCTCAGCAGTTTAGCACCTGCCTTCAGCCCGGGGCATGATCCTGGAGACCCGGGATCGAGTCCCATGTCGGGCTCCCTGCATGGAGCCTGCTTCTCCCTCTGCCTGTGTCTCTGCCTCTTTCTCTCTGTGTCTCCCATAAATAAATAAAATCTTTTTAAAAAATAAAACACCAAAACTTTTCCCGTTGGATTGTCAAAAATTGTTTAAAATTGTAATACTCAATCTTATGGAATAGAGTGAAAGTGAGCTTTTTAAACCACGAGGGTACAAATGTGAGGGTACAAATTGGTATAAAATTTCTAGGGAAAAACTGGCTTTATGCTACAGAGCTTTAAAATGTTCATACCATTAACCTGGAACCCCACTTCCAATACATTTTAAGAAGATAGTCAAGATTGAAACTAAAATGCGAATACAATAATATTTATTGTAAATACTATAAATTTGTAATTCACTCAAACTCTAGGGTATGGCTAAATAAATTACAGTGTATAATTATGAAATATTGGGCACTTATTAATTAAACTAATATTTTGAAAAATATTTAATGGCATGAAAATATGTCTAAGATAGAAGATAGTATATCTGGCTGGCTTTGAACATGTGACTCTTGATCTTGGGTGATGGGTTTGAGTCCCATGATGGGTGTAGAGATTACTTAAAAATAAAATCTTAAAAAAGGGGGGGATCCCTGGGTGGCTCAGTGGTTTGGTGCCCGCCTTCAGCCCAGGGCATGATCCTGGAGTCCCAGGATCAAGTCCTACATTGGGCTCCCTGCATGGAGCCTGCTTCTCCTTCTGCCTGTGTCTCTGCCTCTCTGTGTGTGTGTGTGTGTCTTTCATGAATAAATAAAATAAAAAATAATAATAATTTAAAAAGAAAGAAAGAAAATAGTATATCAGTTGGGGTTCTTAACTGCTGGCATTCAAAACCCAGTCTGGCTGGCTGGCTAAAGCAGAGAAAGAATTCACTGGGAGAATGTTGAAGAGCTCCGAATCATCAGGAACATGGGAGAGTTGGACAGAGAAAATAAACAGGCAGCAAGACATCCACAAATGCAGCTGGAATCAGGAAGCTTCTGGTGAGGAAACTGCTCAGAGTCTGAACAGAATGTCCCTGCGGCCTCACCAGCAATGTGCCCAGGATGTCGTTGTGTGTTCTATCAATGTCTATTTGGTTACTAGTGTTGTTCCTTTAATTTCTTTTGCACACATTTATAGTGTATTTAAAGTTTTTCAATAAGTCTGGTGTTTAGGCTCCCTTGGGGACTGTAACTGGGTCATACTTTCTTGTTTCTTTGCATGGCTCATGAATTTTTGTTGAAAATTGGGCACTTAAAATAATATAATGTCATAAATCTGGGATCAGATCTCCACTTCCCAAGGGTTTGTTGTTACTGCAATTTGCTCTTGTAGGTGCTGCTGATGGTTTCATTAGTAACTTTCCTGAAATAATCTTGTGGTCTGTGTTCTTTGCTGTGTTTAGCCACTGAAATTTCTGTGCAGTTAGCTTAGTGGTCAGCTACTGATTGGCTAGAGATTTCCTTAAATCCCTTAAATCAGTAAGTCTCCCAGTCCTTGTTGAGGGGCTCTGTCTGTGTGTTGGGGCATGCCTTCAGTGCTCTAGCAAGCAACTGACAACTCTGTCCTAGCCTTCCCTTCCTGCTTTTACAGAGCCTCAAGGTCAGCCGGAGGTGAGACATTCAAGCTTTCACAGGTCTTTCCTGGGCGTGTGCACAGCTACACACATATGTGCATCCCAGGGACATGTTGGAGTATTTCAAAGCCCCCTAAGGACATCTCATTCTCCAGTTATTATTTAGCCTCTCTTTAACCCCAACTGATATCACTTTTTCAGGCAGCTACAGTGTTAAACAGTTGCACCTAATTATTTTTGACAAATGATCTGGAGTTAGAGATGTTCACACAAAGCAATCTTTAAGGCAGGTCAAAAAAAGCAACCCTGGGAATGGAGCTTTTCAGAGAGTTGCCAGACAGATCAAATAGTGACAATTCCCTGGATATGGGGCTTTTTTGGAAGCTCCAAATCCGTTCTTTACCTTCTAGTGGCTGCAGGGCTGCTGGTTGTTGTGACCACCATAGTTGTGAGACTATCATTTTTCAATGAAACTGGGGAGAAGGAAATGGGAATAGGGTAGGTTAAAACTTCACAAAGCTTGCTGTTCTTACTGTGATTCAGCCATATTTTTTTAAAAAATAAATACTCCTGGGCGATTGGGTGACACAGTTGGTTAAGCCACTAACTCTTGGTTTCAGCTTGGGTAATGATCTCATTGGATTGAGCCCTTGTGTAGGGCTCTGCACTCAGTGCGAAGTCTGCTTGGGACTCTCTTCTCTCTCTGCCACTCCCCCCTGTACATGCTCGCTCTCTCTCTCTCTAAAAAACAAATAAATATTTTTTAAAAACAAAAATAAATATTGTTGCAAGCTTTTGGTTAATTTCCAAAGTCATGAAAAAGTTGCTTCTGATGATTTTTGCCAACATGCTCATTGCTTTTACAAAGGAACATATTTTTGGAAGTCCTTACTCTGTCATTCCAGAAGTGTTTCACCCCACCTGTTTGTGTACAGAAAATTTTATTGGAAAGCAGCCATGCCCATTCATTTATATATTGTCTATAGCTGCTTTCACACTACAATTGAAGAGCTCAGTAGTTGCAACAGAAACCATATGGTCTGCAAAGTCTAAAATAAGTACTATCTGGCCTTTACAGAAAAAGTTTGCCAACCTCTAGTTAGGCAAGAAAATGATACAGAGATTGGAGGAAGTAAATTGTCATTATTCACAGATGAAATTATTTTGCATTTAGAAGTTTTTAAAATTTGTAAACAAATTGTTAGAATTAATGCATGCTTAGCAAGATCGCTATACAGAACTCAACTGCAGGACTTCTGGATCCTCCAAAGATAGTGTAAGCACATTCCATCCTACCTCTCCCACTGATTACAACTAAAACGCCAGGACATAATTCACAGAGCAACTATCTGAAGACTTTCTTACTTACTCTGAAAAGTAAGTCAGAGTAAGTGGATTGGGGAGGGAAATCAAAGATTGAAATATCTGAGTTCCCTGGTTGGTTGGTTTCTCTCTTCACCTTTCCATGTTAAACTCTAGTATAGCTCAAATCCTGGAACTGCAAAGAAGGTGGAAACAGAAGAAACTCTAAGAAAAAAAAAAACTGTCTTTCTGACCAGAGAATCAGGAACGGGGTATTTTGCAGGACAGAGAGCATGACAGGAAAGTCCTTTCTTTTTTTAAACCAGCCCTGTCCTGAGGCAAGCTCCGGTCATGAGTACATTCCTGGGGGTACCAGCCATCCCACAGGCACCTAAAACATTTCTCTCTGGTCAGAGAGTGGTTCCTATCATTTGAAGAGGGTGAGGAATCTCCATGTTCTCTTTTTTCTGTTGCCCCTTCTTGCTGAGATAGACTCGTTTATAGGGAATGATTAATAGCACACAGCCAACTTTCTAGTGGGAGAACCAGGAAAGTGGGTCTTGGAGATTTGGACAGTGTGGGGGAAGTCATGGAGAGGACAGAGCTGGGGAAAAGGATTCTTCAAACGCATGCACACAAAGTCCCAAGACTTAGTTTTGTGTGCGTGGAACTAACCTGAAACAGCCTAGCAAAGGCTTTGAGAACAGAGATCAGAAAACTTCCTCTGTGAAGGGCCAGATAGTAAATATTTTAGGCTTTGTGAGTAACATATGTTCTCTGTCACATATTCCATCTTTTTCCTTCCTTTCTTCTTTCCTCCCTTCTCTCTCTCTCTCTCTTTTTCTCATACAAATATAAACCAGTTTTATTTCATAAGCCATTATAAAAACAATCCATGGGCTGGATTGAGCTTGTGGGCTGTAGTTTGCCAACTGCTAGTGTAGACCACTACCAAGATCCCAAACTGGCCTCTGGGTAGTGCACACATGGGACTTATCAAAATAGCACTGCAAAGGTTTTTAAAATGGAACTTGCTTTAGAATCACAGTTCAGAGGAAGAGAATCACAACTTGGCATCTGAAACTACCCACATGACGTCCTTATTTTTTTTTTGTCCTTATTTTTTAAAAAATCAACATTTATCAGAAGATTTTAATAGGACCTAGAATTTCACAGTACTCAGAATTCCAGGATAAAATCAAAACATACGAAGAACCAGGAACTTTTCAATAATTCTTAAGGGAAATGATAAACAATGGATGCTGTATTAGGGTTCTCCAGGGGAAAGAGGCAGTAGGATATATAGCTATAGAGCAGATACAGACATGTAGATAGGTACAGAGAAAGATGAAGAGGACATTCATTATAGGAATTGGCTCATGCAGCCATGAAGGCCCAAGTCCCACAGTCTGCCATCTGCAAGCTGGACACCAGGAAAGCTGGCCATACAATTCAGTCCAATGATCAATTGAGATGGCCGTGTGTTTTGTTTTGTTTTTCATTTTGCTAATGTGAGATATTACATAGGTTGATTTTGCTATGTTGCATCCTTGCATCCCAGGAATAAATCCCACTTGGTCATGGCTTATAATTCTTTTAACAGGCTGCTAAATTTTGTTGGCTAGTGCTTTGAGGAAGATTTTTGCACTAATGCCCATAAGAGATATCGGTGTATGGTTTTCCTGTAGTGTCTTTGTCTGGCTTTACTATGGCGTAATTAATGCTGACCTCAGAGAATGAGTTAGGTAGTGAGCCTCTCTCTTTAATTCTTAGGAAAACTTTAAGAATGATTGGTATTAGTTCTTTAAATGTTTGGTAGAATTGGCTGGTGATGCTACTAGGTCTAGACTTTTTTTGTTGGGAGATTTTTAATTACTGATTCAATCTCCTTACTAGTTATGGGTCTATTGAAATTTTCTATTTCTTCACAATTTAGCACTGTTAGATTTTGTGTTTCCAAGGATTTGTCCATTTTATCATTTTATCTAGGTTATTGTTGGGGGAAGGTCATCCAGAAGACATGACGACTGTTGGCCCGTGGGACCACACGGGTCCCCACCAATCAAAGACTCCTCACCTCCTCCCCTGTACTTGGATTATGGGTTCCACTTGCCTTCCCTGCTCCCAATGGCTGCTTCAAGGACAGAGCCTTGAGATAATGATGTGGCTTTCAGACTGATATATATGACCAAATGCAGTAAAGGCGTCTATATAAGCTTTTAAAATGTGGCAGGTGGGTGTGGAGATCTACTCATCTCTCAGTTGCCCAAGACGGGCCTTACATGTAAGCTCCCTGGCTTATTACACCTGCCACCTCCCAGTCTGGAGTGGCCTGTCTCTTTCTTGGCTTTCTCCCTGCCCTCTGCAAATGAAGCCAGTTTCAGATCACACCCGGGAAGCTCCCTAAGAGCCTGCAAACCAACAGTTACTCAATTTGTTGGCATGTGGTTGTTCATAGTGTTCCTCTTATAATCTTTCTGTAGAATCAGTAGAAATATCTCAACTTTCATTTCTGATTTTAGTAATTTGCATCTTCTCTTTTTTTCTTAGTCACTCTAGCTAAAAATCTGTCGATTTAGGTGAACTTTTCAAAGAACTGACTTTTAGTTTCATTGATTTTCTTCTATTGTTTTTCTATTCTCTTATTGATCTCTGCTCTTTCTTAGATCTTAGGTCTTCTTTTTATAATTCTTTTTTTTTTAAGATTTTATTTATTTGAGAGAGAGCATGGAGCGAGAGTGAGAGCGAGAGAACATAAGCAGGAGGAGGGGTAGAGGGAGAGGGAGAAGCAGATGCCCCCCCCCTCCCCGAGCAGGGAGCCCGATGCCAGGCTCTATTCCAGGATCCTGGGATCATGACCCATGAGCTGAAGGCAGACACTTAACTGAGCCACCCAGGCACACTGTCTTCTTTTTATAATTCTTTACGTTGAGTTGTTGGTTTGAGATCTTTCTTTTCTTTTTTTTAATGCAAATGTCTATGTTGATAAATATCCCCCTAGGTCCTGCTTTTGCTGCCTCCTGTAACTTTGGGTATGTTGTGGTTTTGTTTTTGTTGTCTCTAAGTATTTTCGCATTTCCCTTGTGATTTCTTCTTTGATCTACAGGTTGGTTAAAAGTCTGTTGTATAATTCCCACAATTTTGTGAATGTTCCAATTCTCCTTCCATTATAGATTTCTAACTTCATCCCTTTGCAGTCAGAGAAGATACTTTGTATGATATCTACCCCCTCAAATTCCTTGAGACTTACTTTGTGGCCTAACCTAGTCTTCCTGGAAAATGTCTCCTGTGCACTTGAGAGGAATGCGTATTCTGGTTTGGGGTTGATTGTTCTGTATATGGCTGTTAGATCTAGTCTGTTTGCTGTGTCATTTCCTTACTTATATCTGTGTGGCTGTTCTATCCACTGATGCAATTGGGATATGGAAATCTACAGCTAATGTTCTAGAGCTGTCTGTTTCCCCCTGCAATCCGGCCAGTTGTTTCTTCACATATTTTGATGGGCTGCCATTAGGTGCATAAATGTTTATACCATATATTCTTGCTGTATCAAACCTTTTATTTTTTATTATTTTTTAAAGACTTTATTCATTTATTCATGAGAGACACAGAGACGTAGGCAGAGGGAGAGGCAGGCTCCCTGTGGGGAGCCCGATGTGGGACTTGATCCCGGGACTCTGGATCATGCCCTGGGCTGAAGGCAGATGCTCAACTGCCACCCAGGCATCCCCAAACCTTTTATTAATATATCATGTCCTTCTCTTCCATAAACTCTTGAAAAAGTTTTTTTATGGTGGCTATAATCAAAAAGACTTTTTAAATTATAATAAACATCTCTTTTTCTATTTAAAATCTATTTTGTCTAGTATCAATATAGCTACTCCTGCTTGGTCCTCTTTCAGTTGCTATTTACATGGAATGCATTTTTCCATCCTTTCACTTTCAAGCTACTTGTATCTTTGGATTTAAAATGAGTCTCTCACAAACTGATGGCTCCCAGAAGGGAGAGGGGGGTGATGGGTGAAACAGGTGATGGGTATGAAGGAGTGCACCTGTTGTGATGAGCACTGAATGATGTACAGAATTGTTGAATCACTATATTGTACATCTAAAATTAATATTACACTGTATGTTACCTGGAATTTAAATAAAGACTTCAAAAAAAGAAAGTGAGTCTCTTGTAGACAGTATATAGTTGGATCATGTGTTTTTTTCCATTATGCTCATCTCTGTCTTTTGGAGAGTTTAATTCCTTTATGTTTAACATAATTACCAATGAGGAGAGACTTCTGTCGTTTTGCTATTTGTTTTCTATATGCTTTATAGCTTTTTTGTGTTTCTAGTTTCCGGCATCACTGTCTTCTTATGCATTTAGTTGAATTTTGTAGTGAAATATTGAAATTTCTTTCTCATTTCCTTTTGTGTAAATTCTATAGCTATGTTCTTTGTGGTTACTGTGAGGATTATGTGTAACATCCTAAAGTTATAACACTCGAATCTGAATTTATGCCAGTTTAACATCAATAAAATGCAAAAACTCTACTTTATAGCTCTGTCCCCACCCTTTTCACGTGTTGGTGTCAGAAGATTACATCTTTATACTTTGCGTTGCAAAAAACATAAACTTGTGGTTCCTTTAAATGCATTAGTCTCCTGCATTATGTAGAAAACAAGATTTAGAGTTGCAAACCAGTTATAGTAATACTAGTTTTTACACTAATGTCTTTTGGTAAATATATTAGTCTTTCTCTATGTCATTTTTTTTTTTTAATTCCAGTGTAGTGAACATAGAGTGTCATATTAGTTTTAGGTACAATCTAGTGATTCAACAATTCTATACTCACTATTCATCATGGTAAATATATTCTTTTTTTAAAAAAAGATTTTATTTATTTATTCATGAGAGACACACAGAGAGAGGCAGAGACACAGGCAGAGGGAGAAACAAGCTCCCTGTGGAGAGCCCAATGTGGGACTCAATTCCAGGACCTCAGGATCACACCCTGAGCCAAGGGCAGATGCTCAACCACTGAGCCACCCAGATGACCCTCTTTTTTTTTTTAATATTTATTTATTTATTTGAGAGAGAGAGAACAAGCAGCGGGAGGAGCAGAAGGAGAGGGAGAGAGAATCTCAAGCAGACTCCCTGCCGTGCATGGAACCAGATGTGGAGCTTGATCCCACAATTCTGAGATCATGACCCAAGCTGAAATCAAAAGTCAGACACTGAACTGACCAAGGTACTCAGGTGCCCCACAATAAGTGTACTCTTACTCCCCTTCACCTCTTCCACCCATCACTCAACACTAAAAATGTATGTCTCCTAAATTCTGTAGAAAACAAAGAAAAAAAGTAAAGTTACAAACCATTGCTACAGTAATACTAGGTTTTATCATCACCAGTGTATCTACCTTTAATTACTAAGACTTTTATTTCTCCATCTATCTTCAAGTTACTGTTTAGTGATCTTTGATTTCACCTTGGACTCTCTTGAGCATTTTTTGCAGAGTGGGTTTTATGGTCCTGAAATCTCTCGGCTTCTGTTTATCTGGGAACATCTTCATTTCTCCCTCACTATTGAAGGACAGTTTAGCCAGACATAGGGCTCCTGGTTGATAGTTTTATTCTTTGACTCTTTGAATACATTGGCCCAAGTTCTGGCCTCAAAGTTTCTGATGAGAAATCTGATAATCTTATCACTGATCCTTCATGGGTGAAGATTCACTTTTTTTTTTAAAGATTTTATTTATTTATTCATGAGAGACACAGAGAGAGAAGCAGAGACATAGGCAGAGGGAGAAGCAGGCTCCTTGCAGGGAGCCCAATACAGCAGCACTTGATCCCAGGACCCCAGGATCATGCCCTGAGCCAAAGGCAGACACTCAACTGCTGAGCCACCCTGGCATCCTGATCACTTCTTTCAGGATTCTCTCTTTGCCTTTGCCTTTTGAAATTTTGATTATGATGTGTCTCGGTGTGGGTATCTTTGAGTTCATTCTACTTTAAGTTCATAGAACTTCTTGGAAATTTATATTCATGTATTTCGTGAAATTGGAGAGGTTTCCAGCTATGATTTTTTCAAATATTCTCTGCCCCTTTCACTCTCTTCTCCTTCTGGGATTCCCACAGTGCATATGTTGGTCCTTTTGATGGTGTCCCATAGGTCTCTTGGGCTCTGGTTACTTTTGTTCAACCTTTTTTGTTTCTGTTCCTTGGCTTCAATAATTTCCATGGTCCTATCTTCAGGTTCACTAATTCTTTTCTCTTGCCTGTTCAAATCTGCCTTTGAATCCCTCTAGTGAATTTTTCATTTCAATTGTTGGACTTTTGGGCAGCCCTGGTGGCCCAGCGGTTTAGCACCTGCCTTCAGCCCAGGGTGTGATCCTAGAGTCCCGGGATCGAGTTCCGTGTCGGGCTCCCTGCGTGGAGCCTGCTTCTCCCTCTGCCTGTGTCTCTGCCTCTGTGTGTGTGTGTCTCTTGTGAATAAATAAATAAAATCTTTTTAAAAAATTGTTGGACTTTTTAGCTCCAGAATCTTTCTGGTTTTGATCTCCTTACAGTACTTCCATTTTGTTCACATGTCATTTTCTTGACATCCTCCATATCATCCTTTAGTTCTTTGTGCATCATTGATAGATGTTTTGAAGTCTTTGTCTGTCTATCTGCCATTGGGTGACTTTCAGGGAGAGTTTCTGGTGAATTATTTTTTCCCTTTGATTGGGCTGTACTTTCCTGTTTCTTTGGTATGCCTTGAGATATGTTGTTGTTGTTGAGAACTGGACATTTGAATCTAATTGTGTGGTAACTCTGGAAATCTACTTTCACTCTCCCTCCAGGTTTGCGGTTTTTATTGTTGTTGTTGTTGTTGTTGTTGTTTGTTGTTTCAATGGTAAAGGCTGTCTCTGTGCTAAAGATCAAGCTGAGGCGGGTGTAAACGTAAAGCCTTCTCAGATCTTTTCTGAGCCTTTCTCTGAGCATGCTGATCACTTTCTAAATTTCCCCAAATGGGCAGTTGTTTTGAATGTCTTAGAGATTTTCCCCCCACCCTAGCTCCTGCAAGTTACGCTGCCCCAGGCACATGGGTATAGCTGCCTGCTGTGGGGATAGGGGTGCGGATGGGTAGCTGCTACTGTGCTATGAGCTTAAAGTGACTAAAATCAACTGCAGTCAAAAAAATTCTTTTAAAACAGCTTTATTGAGATATAATTCCTATGCCTACAATTCACCCACCTACAGTGAACAGTTCACTGGCTTTTAATCTATTCATGGTTTTGTGCAACTATCAGGACAATCAACTTTAGAACATTCTTATAGCCTACCCCCCCCCCCCAAAAAAAAACAACCATATCCTTTAGCCATCACTCCCAATCCCTTCATGCTCTCTGGCCCCCCCGACTACTCATCTGGTTTCTGGCTCTGGATTTGCCTGTTCTGGATGCTTCATACAAATGGAATCACACAGTCTGTGGGCTTTGAGTCTGGCTTCTCTGACTGAGCATCATGTTCTCAAAGCTCATGCATGTTGTGGCAGGTGTAAGTGCTTCCTCCACCTTATGGTTGAATCATATATGGTCCACTTTTTTTTATTTGCTTTATCACTCATCTCCAAATCAACTGCAATTTACCATCTAAGGCTTCCCTTGGAAGGTGAAGCCTTCAATAGACTCCAGAGCCCCAAAATATTTATATCAGACAGATTCTATCCAGTGCAATTGCTGTCTAGGTGGAGGGACAGATTCCTGGTGCCTCCTACTCCATATCCTCCCAGAATCCCATGTTAAAGTTTTTAGAGATTATGGCTGTCTGCCACCTGAAGACCCAATGTCATAGAGGACTTTTTTTTTTAATTTTTATTTATTTATGATAGTCACAGAGAGAGCGAGAGAGAGAGGCAGAGACACAGGCAGAGGGAGAAGCAGGCTCCATGCACCGGGAGCCCGATGTGGGATTCGATCCCGGGTCTCCAGGATCATGCCCTGGGCCAAAGGCAGGCTCCAAACCGCTGCGCCACCCAGGGATCCCTGTCATAGAGGACTTAATGTGGGCACAGATGTATCTGAATGTTGTAAGGGGTGAACTATAGCAGGTGCTTTTGGGTGTCCCCGTGTGACACCCCCTCAGCTTCCCTCTGTTTGGACAGCAGCTGGGTGGCCAGTTTTAGGTGAGCTCGGGCACACTGACAGTATCACATGTAAGCCTGTGACATGTGTCCTTACCCCCTCTGGCTCACGGTCCTCTCCAACAACAAGGGCCTGTTGAGTCTTTGAGCAAACACTGCAGGCCGAACTGGGGGGAGAGTTAATACTCCCAAGGGAAACACTTAGCCACTGGGGCACAGGAGGCAATGGATGAATGTTCCATCCTCCTTCTTCCAGAAAAGTCAGCTCTGGAAGACTTTCTGTACTCTTCTCAGGGGTCCCTACAGAATCAAGCCCCCAAAGCTTAGAGTAGTTATCTGCTGCTTTTCATCTTTCTCCCAACACTCCCCTTGCTCCTTATACATATTTCCTGAGATACCTCTCAAATAAATTCCCAAGACCTTGTCTTAGGCTCTAATCTGTGGGCAATACAAATTAAGACACCTCCTAATCAAGGGGTCCTGGTGGAGGGGTTCGGTGGCCAGGGCAGCAGGCGAGGCACTTCCAGCGTTTAGAGTGGCTGCCACTTACTGACACATAAGGAAGCGACATTCTGGGATGCCTGGGTGGCTCAGGGATTGAGCATCTGGCTTCAGCCCAGGGTGTGATCCTGGAGTCCCGGGATTGGGTCCCACATCGGGCTCCCTGGAGGGGGCCTGCTTCTCCCTCTGCCTGTGTCTCTGCCTCTCTCTCTGTGTCTCTCACGAATAAATAAATAAAATCTTAAAAAAAAAATAAAATAAAAGGAAGCAACATTCCAGCTGTGACAAAGTTCAGAGCTTAGTTAAGTCATCTACAGGCCTGACACCCAAGCAAGTCAAGCCGTTGACAATCGGTTCTTTCATGCATTCATAAAGTTCCAAGAGAAGGAAAAAAACCTTTTAGGTGGTGATCTGATTGGCTGGGCCTACCTCTCTGGTGTCCGATGTGTGCAAAGCAGGTAAATGGTCGTTCTTTTACTGAATGGGGCTTCAGCCAGAAATTTGTCTTATTTTGTTTGGTCTGATGGTCAGGTTGTGCCAAACACTGCGTATGATGCTTAGAGTGTTAACCATGATATTAGCAGAAAAATAATGTTCGTGGGCACTTAACGAATGCCAGGACCACGCTCAACACTTCACATGCAGTATCCTGTATGACTAATTACTCTCTGGGGTTACCATAAGTATTACTTCCTTTTTCTGGATGAGGAAACCGAGGCTCAGAGAGGTTAAGTGGCTTGCCCACAGTCACTTAGCAGTCAAGTGACAGAATTAGCATTCTCACCCTCCTTCTCTGCTCCTTAGTGGAACTGTGGGTTCTAGCACCTCGCTCAGTGCCTGGCAGGAGGGTGGGGAGGAGGATGCCAGCAGGGGCCTTAGGAGATGGGTTCAATTCTGCACACTGGCTCCAGTGCAAGGCCCAGCTCAGAGCGTCCACCGGCTGGTGTCCGCTTCTTGAACCTGTGCACTACACAAGTGAGACCAGCCCCCAGCCTCCCTGGGTGACTAGCAGCAGCCTTGAACTCCAGTCTGGATCAGGCTTTCTCAATGCAGATGAACTGCTGTGGATGTTCTTTGGACATAATTTTCAGTGAGACAGGATCATTTGGAAAGTCATAAATACACATTCAGATGCACGTGATGGATAATAAACTCGGCTCCAACGAGTCACTTGAGTCTCCATAAATCTTGGCTGCATTTTCTTCCCTGGTGCCTGTAAATCAGGCCTCTCTCCTCCTCCTTCTCTGTCTTCCTGGCCGCCCCTACCTGCCATCCATTATGCTGCAGGTGGAGCATCTGACAGCCGGCCCCACATGCTGCCCTTGTGCCCCTGTGCACATCCTGCCGCAATCTTGGGGGGCCTACCCGTCTCTCCCACTTTAGGCCTCCTTTGTGCTTTGCCGAACAGCAGCCTTGCCACATATCATGGTTTACACCGGCCTGATGGGGTTTTAACAAAATGCAATTTTTAAAAGCAGGCTGTCCTGTTCCTCGCCTCCCCCCTCCCATGGGCCTGGGGCCCTGTGGGTGGTTTGCAACTTGCCAACAATGCAAGATGCCAGGAAAACCCGATGGGGTCTGGAGTCAGACTCCCGATTGAAGCGGTTCTGTAACTGGAGACTGCGGCCCAGTCCCTTCTCTCGGCCTCAGTGCATCCGTCTGCAGGATGGGCACAATAACCCCTAGTTCCCACGACTTTCTGACCCTGGAGGATGATTCTCAGGTAATCGACGTCAGTGGAAGCCTCACAGCTCTGTTGCTTAACCCAAGACAAATCTTTAATTTTTCTCCTGCAAAGTTCCGCACGGGGTGTCTCCTTTACCCCTTAGAGCTTCATTATCTGGAGTGTGTGTGTCCCTCCAAGACCCCTGCAGCCAGAGGACAGGCACGCGGGGAGACCACGTGGCTAGTCGGTGAGCATTTGCACTTTTGCCTTTGCACTGTTGCACATGGCTAGTTGGTGCGCGTTTGTTGACTGCTTAACGAAGTGCGAGTCACCAGAGAGGGCTGGGGTGGGCTCTGGCTGAGCCTCAAGGTGGCAGAGGTGCGCGTGGACCAGGATGGGCTGATTTATGCCCAGCCCTCTTCCAAAGTGGCACATGGTGGCCCCGGCCCCATGGGACCTGCCTGGGGTGGCACGAGGCTATGCACCAGAGATGCCTTTTGGGGCCAGTTTAGCAGCCTCTCCTCCAAACTTAGCAACCTCCCTGATGGGGAGGGCCCTGGGGTGCTCCCGCCACTCTAAGTAGCCATTCCCCTGGGTCAGGGTGCAGGCTCTGAGGTCAAAGAGATGGGTCAGAGACGTTTAAGATCCCCTGTCGACCCCTCCAAACCTCGTCGAGGCAGCCCTTGGATCTTTCCCAAGCTTCTTAGTTTTCTTCTATGTAAAATGGGGCAAGTGAGGTCACACTCAGAATTCTGTGGTGGTTCTAGAAGGGTACAGAGCTGGGTTAGGAATAGGTGCTCAGGAAGTGGGGTTCATAGAGGTTGCACCATTTTCTGTGATATAATGTATGCTCTCTTAGGGCCACGCGGTCTCCTACATGCTCCCACCACCCAGCCCTCCCTGGGGCTGACACTGAACAGCACCCATGGCCTTTCCAGTCCCTGGATCCTCCCAGCCTCTGTTGTGGGCTTCATTAGTCGAGAGAATGAGAGGAAGGCTCCCATCCACAGCTGGGTGCTGCTTGCAGGAAGCCCTCTGTGATTTCCCTGGTTCTTGTGAGTTGTGGGGACAGAGTAGGCTACTGGTGGTCCTCTGCACTGTGGCTGGAGAAGGAGGAGGCAGACTGGCATATGAGGGTCTCCTTTGTTTCTGGGGCCCACCCACCCACTGAACAACCTCCCATAGCTGGGCCATGTGGTTTCCTGACTGGAAGTCCTCATGTGTGGTCTGCCCTCCTTGTCAAGCATAGAAGCAGTGGGGCATGGTAAGGCTGGGAAGCAGGATATCCAAGAGGGCAGGGCCTGGTGTGGCTGGAGGAAACAGACTGCTGTGGTACCCTCTGCTACCAGCGCGAGGGGTCGGAGACCCCCGGGGCCATCCCTCCATGGCTGAAGACAGCTGGGCTAGAATGAAACCAGTCTAAACTGTAGGGACAGACGCCCTGAGTTCTAGTCTTTGCCTGGCTGCTAATTTAGCATGTGGCCTTAAGCCAACCCTTTCATGCCTGGGTCTCAACTTGCACATCTGTAAAATGGGGATCATATTCATCCCGCCCCACCCTACAAGGTTAGCTACAAAGCACTCGAGAAGGGGTTCTACGTGGGGGTGGGGAGGAGAGATGTGGTAGAGCCAGAGGGAACCCTCTGTTGGGGTCTAAAATCCTCCCGGTGACCAGCTCTGGGCTGGGGCAGCAACTTTGCCTCCTCTGGAATCCAGGCAGGACCCAGAGTTCAGCACTGGACAAATGAGGGGCTGTTGTTTCTCCTTCCTCCCACCCCAAGGGTGAAATCTGTTGCTTGTCCCTAGTGGAACTCTCTTTTTCCATCTCCCATTCTCAAAAGCACCCCATAAAATACCAAAAATAAACACTGTGCATGGCTTTCATTTGAGGAGGGTTTGTCTTTCCCCTTTTATTACTTCTTACCACGACATACCAGCCTTTCATCTTTGCACACCCAGGTCAGTGACCCTGGGAGGCAAGCCAGAGGCAGTGTGTCTGTGCCTCTTTGGTCAAATGAGGACTCACTTCTTGGAATGCTGGGGTAACCACAAGGGGCTGCCTGGGTGAGGCAGCAAATGCTGAACAGATGAGGGAACACTGGGCCTGGGTTTTGAAGGGTGAGTAGAAGGTTGTCAGGTAGAGAAAGTGGGATGCAAAGAGCAGTCCCAGCAGAGGGAGCAGTATGTGCAAAAGAATAGGGAAAGAAATAGACTGGCTTGTTTTGGGAGCAAGTGGAAGGTCAGTGAGGCTGGGTATCAGGGTGCCTGGGGGAGGAGAGGGGGCCCAGAGAGGCCAGGAGGGCCAGGTGTAGAGGCCTTGAATGCCAGGATAAGGAGCCAGACTTCATCTTGACGGCCATGGGGAGCCAAGCAGGAAAGTAAGCGAGGTGAGGACGACCGGGGACACCTGCCCACCGGGGCCAGCTTTGTGACAGGGCTGCTTCTTCAAATGTTGATGGGAGGTTGGAGGTGGCAGGGTGATGCTTCTCCTCCCCAAACTCAAAGGAAGGCTTGAAAGAATCTAAAGGGAGCCTCCATATAAAATGACTTTTAAAAAGTCAACATTAAAAAAAGAATTAAAAAAAAAAGTCAACATTTCCGTGATTTTGTAGAAATTAATCAGGAACACATGTGTTCTATTTTTCATAAATTGCAAGAGATCAAAAGGGAAGGAAAAATCTCTTAGGGTAAAAGACAATGTGAGTTCCATCACCAGCTGAAAGGCCCCACACCACTGCCTTCCATCCGGCACTTCCTTCCACCCAGCATCCCTGTACCCCTGGTGGATGTGAACCCCAGGCTGGACATGGGCCACAGAGGGGGCTCAGACACAGCCCATACCTGAGGTGCTCACAGGCAGGCAGAAGCACCAGCTATGAGGGGCGGTGGCAGTCGCTGTGACCAATGCTGGGAGGGAATGCCCAGGGTTGGGGAAACCCAAGGGAGCCAAGCCAAGTGAGGGAAATAGGACAAGGGACAATTGGAAAAGAGAGAAGATGTGAGCTGGGCACAGATCGGGATTGCCTTGAATGTACTGCTAACGAATGTGGATTTTCCCGTGTGCTTTCCTCTGGTGCTATTTGAGGACTGGGACTTGGGGACAGAAGCGCCAGTCAGCCTCTTACTGTGAGACTTTGCTCCAACCTCGAACCTCAGCTGGTCATCTGTAAAATGGGATGATGATGAGGCCTACTTCCTTCCATCCATCCACCCAGGGGAGCTGTGAGGGGCTGTGGACAGGTGGGCCCTCGCTTGGGCCTCTCTCACCACAGCCTCATCTCTGCTGGCCTCGCCTGGCTTTGTCCTCTGTGGGGGCCGCAGCCAGGGGCAGGGAAGGCATGAAAGACAGCAGTCCCTCAGGCTTCCACCCTGCTCTTGCCTAGCATGTCCAACGGCCCGGGAGTTCTGCAGCAAAGAAGAGGGGCCCGGGCCTCCCAGGATCCTGACGCTCCTGCCTCCAACGGGGGTGGCGTGAGGTCAGGGGGCCTGGCCCGAGACTCGGAGCTCCCAGGGCCCCTTATGCTTGGACCTCGGCGTCCAGGTCTAGGGCTCCCTCTCTCCCCCGCACCCTGAGCTGAGCGGCACCCAGCCTGCCACCCCGCCCGCCCCCGAGGTGGGCACCGCGCCAGCCCTGCGGGCGGGCGGTGAAATAATCCGGCTAGACGGGCTGCCATCTTGGCACGTCCTGAGGCGCCCGGGGCCGCGGGGAGCTTCAAAAGGAAAATTAATGTCTCTTACCAGCAATTAGAGGAAATTATTTAGATAGAAATCTTGTTTTATATCTCCCCATTCTTGTTTTTCAATCCCCAGACTTTGATTTGTTTCTTCTTCAGGGATTCTCAGAAACACACCGAAGCCTGGGCCGCGCACCGAGGCCTAATGAGCGCTGGGGCGCACCTGGCGTCGCGGCCTCGCCCGTTGAGGCAGCTTCTGAGGCGCTGTGCCTCCTAAACCCAGCCCTGGGGTCTTCCAGCGTGCCTGGCGGCCCTTTGGCAGCAAGGGCCATGCTCCTGGGGTGGGCAGTCGTGGGTGGGCCTCTGCTCTGGCTGCCTTTCACCCTGCCCCCGGGGGGAAGGGAGGGCGACACCAGGGGCCTAGGCCCAGCCCAGGTCGTGGAGTCTGGGGGTGGCCTGGTGCCAAGGGCAGGCCTGAGGGGCAGGGGACCAAGAGGCAGCCTGGGTGAGGGCCAACAGCCTTCTTCTGTCAGCAGGGGCCCCCCCAGACCTCCACCCTTCAGCATCTCCCTGCTGCCTCAGGTGAGGTTCCAGCTCCACGGCTCGGTGCTCAGAGCCCTGCAGATCCATCCCCACCAGCTTCCCTGGCAATGCCCCTGCCAGTCAGCCACCCTTCAGCTGCCCACAATGCCCGGATTGTCTCAGACCAGAGCTGCCTCTGTGATCCTGGGTCCCCACACAGCCTGGGCCCGAAATCAATGGCCTTATCTTTCTCTACCTGGCCAATCCCGGCACCTCCTTCCATGTCTTGTCCTGCCTCATCTCCTCAGAGACACAGAGTCACATTCCTCCTCCCAGAAGAGTTGGTGCTCCCTGCCTCTGCCCTAATCCCATCAAGCTCTTTATGGGCCTAGGAGCTCCACAAAGCCAGGGAGCAGATCTGCTGCATCTCCGGGTCCCCAGTACCGAGTGGCCCCAAACAGCCTTCAGCCTTCAGCAAGTGACAGTGATTGCCCGAATACATGAATGAATCAGGGGGCAGATGGAGCTTATTGGAAAAGGCAGCAGGAACAGTGTCAAGAGACTAATCGTGACATGTGTCTCAGTCACTTCCTCCCTGTGTGACACAGAGCAAGTCACTTTGCTTTTCTGAGCCTCAATGTTCAATTCTGTAGAATGAGATTAATGGTTCTAGCCCTGCCTGCAAAACAGAGTTAGGAGGATAAAGCAAAATAAAGAAGTTGAGATGATTTGGAATTATATTAAAGCCATTACCATCCATCTGCCTTCTTCCTTCCATCCACCCATCTGTCCAGTGACCCATCCATTATCAACTCATCCTTCCATCCATCCATCCATCCATCCATCCATCCATCATCCATCCATCCATCCATCTAACCTTTTGTCCATTCTCTTAAGAAGCACTCACTGAGGCCTCCTATGTGCCAAACCTATGTTAGGATCTGAGGGACCAAGAGGAGGCTCAGAAGCAAGACCTGCCTCTGGGACCCATTCCCAGGGAGAAGTCGGCAGCAGCAGCAGAGAGACATAGGCAGGAGCTGAGGGAGCAAGGAGGAGCTCAAGTCTTGGGATTGCAGCCCCAAAGGGCTGCTGTTTCTTACCACCACTGATGCACCTTCTGCCCTCAAACTCAGCTTGCTTTGGGAATCCTAGGAGACCAGGAACATTTCCACCAGGAGTCCACCCACAGGGCATGGACATGGAGGTGGAGGTGAGGAGGCAGGAAACCTAGGCACAGAGAGGTTAAATCATGACTCCATGACTAGGAAGCTGCTGAACTGGGATGTGGGACCAAAGACACATTCCTAACCTCTACCTTGTACTGACCAGTCAACAGCCTGTACTCAGGGCCCCCAAGTCATCCCAGCAAAGTGCCAGTCAGTGGCTATTCAGCACCTGCTTACACCCTTCCCCTGTCCAGGCAGTGAGGGTCCTCCATGGATAGCACTGACTATGAGCTACTCTTCCATGGATGGAGGTCCATGTTGGCTGTAGTCCTGCCCCTGGACTTTGTTTATTCCTGCTGTCGTAGAATGTCTCCATCGAAAACCCGAAGATGGCAGTGGTAGCACTGAGCTTTCTCTTCCCCAGCCTGGGTCCCCCTCTAGGCTTCCCCAGACTGTCACCTCCCAGCTGTTAGTCTGGCACAGAAGGCTGAGTGCATCACAGAGGCCACAAGAGAGGGGAGGCAGCCCCAGAGAGCGGAGGGAGGAAAGTACATTGTGGCAATAATTTGGGCCTTAACCTTGTTCTTAGCCTTATTCTAGTCCTTCCAAGCATTAACATTTATCAGCCCCAAATCCTATTTAATCACTCAGCCTTCATTGCTGTAAAATGCCTTGATTTTATTTTGGGGAGAGGGTAGCGATGAATCAGTAAAGCCACCAGCCAGCCCTCCTGAGTTTCAGGGCATGTCTACATCTGGGTCCTTTCTCCCCCATGGTCGCCAGCCCACTGCTTTGTTATGCATACCTGCTGGATGTGCATGTGTGCCCACCTGCCCCAGCCTGCTCCAGAGAGTGGGAGGACAGGGTGAAGGCTCACCCAGTGGTGCTGGGACCTGCTCATGCCAGATCCAAGAGCTGTGCTCATCTCTCAGTAAACCAACGTCATGATGACATCTTGGAATCAGCCACAGTGAGAGCATTTATACCTGGGGATTGACAGATGCTACACATTGCCCCCCCCCCCATTTGCCAGCACAATACTGAATCTGCCCCTCATCATTCTCCTTCACAGGGATTCTAGGACATGTTCATTCACTAACGCATTCGATATTTGTTGGGCGCTGCTGTGGGGCACAATAGGATGGAGCACGATGGGCTGGGACTTTGGGACACTCTCCGTACCAGCTCAGAGGATGGCAGGGCTGCCCTGGGCTATGTGCACAACCCACATTATCTCACAACACCGCGGCCCATTTTATAGATGAGAAAATTGCTGGACTCCACATACTAAGGGAGCAGTTCTTGTCCATCCAGCTCCAGACACTCCAAAATAATAGCGGTGGTGATTTTTGTCTTGTTTGACCTTTGCCACAGCTCCAAGAGGAAGCCATTGATTTGATCTGTTGGCCACTGAGGAACCCGAAGCTCAGAGAAGCTGACCGGTCCACCTTGCAAGTCTGAGTGAGAATGCAGAACTGTCTGTCCAAGCCCCAGGATGGAGATAAAGTGAGCCCTCTGGGGTGAGGGGCCTTCAGTTCTTGTCCACTCGAGACTCCAAGGTTGATCCTGGATAAGTTACTTCCCACCACTAAGCCATTCTGCCCTAGCTCTAATCTCCCTCTGAGTCCCAGACTCTGGCAACACTACAACCTGGGCTTTATTCTGTGTACCACGGACCTGGACCTCATTCTGGAGTGTCCTATGGACCCTGGGACTTAGCCCATCTCAGGTGGAGACTCTGTTTTCTTGTCTGTGAAATTAGACCAACAACAGTTTCTACTTGACATAGTAGGGTATTAATGGGATACAGTATTGTACTTCTAATGAGCCCATCGTAGGTGCTCAAAAAATGTTACCTGGCTAGAAGCGTGTCCATGGGCTGCTGGCTGTGGTGTTCATTAGTGTGTCCCCTGAACATTCGAGCATCTGACAATCACTTGAAATCCATAGCCATTCAGCCCATCCACCTGTTGACCTTGACAGGTGTCTGGTGGATTAAAGATGTCCACAGAATACTGGTCCCTTCCTTCAAGAGGTCTACCTCTTCTCCCTTAGAGTCTAGGCTGGTATTGTGACTGCTTAGCCCACAGAACACCATGGAAGAGACACTCTGCTGGGCCCATTCCCAGCCTTTAAGAAGACCAGCAGCTTTTGCTTCCTCTCTCTGAGATATGCTGTCTTGGAATCTAGCCATCTTGTTCTAGAACATGCAGAAAGCCACATGCAGGCACTCTAGATGACAATCCCCACTAAGGTTCAGACCGACATCCAGCTTTGGCTGCCAGTTACATCTGGGATGTTCCAGCCCTGTCCAGCCCCCAGGTGGCTGCAGTCCCAACCAAA
Organism: Canis lupus dingo; assembly: GCF_003254725.2. NCBI lineage: Eukaryota > Metazoa > Chordata > Mammalia > Carnivora > Canidae > Canis > Canis lupus. The sequence goes on along the minus strand of NC_064248.1, from coordinate 8,114,200 downwards.
CATTGAGCAGGAGTGAAAAAGGAGACCCTCCCAGCTGAGCATGGTTAACTCATAGGATCACAGGATTTAGTAAGATCGTTATTGCTTTATATCACCTAGTTTTGGGGCAGTTTGATGTAGCAAAGGTTTGTACTCAAACCTTATGGTATACCTATTTACAAGACACATATGCATTTCTAATTATTTACTAATTTTTAAAAAGATTTTATTTATTCATGAGAGACAGAGAAAGGCAGAGACACAGGCAGAGGGAGAAGCAGGCTCCATGCAGGGAGCCCGACGTGGGACTCGATCCTGGGTCTCCAGGATCATGCCCTGGGTTGAAGGCAGCACTAAACCACTGAGCCACCCAGACTGCCCTTATTTACTAATTTTTAAAAAAGCAACCACCCTAGGGGCACCTGGCTGGCTCAGTCGACAGCGCACGACTGCAGAGTGCAGCTCTTGATCTCAGGGTTGTGAGTTTGAGCCTCATGCTGGGGGTGGAGATTACTTAAAAATAAAATATTTTAAAAAAAGTAACCACTCTCTCTTTTGAACAAGCATCAGAAAACTATGGAAAACAGTCAGCTGCCTGTTTCTGTCTGGCCTGCAAGTTAAGAATGGTTTGGTGACTGGTGCGTGAAGATTACATGAAATTTGAAATTCAGTCTCCATCAGTGAAGTGCAGTTGGAACATGCACATCTTCTCTACACACCAGCCACATTGCTTTGGCACAGGGGAAGACCTGCGTGTCACAGCCAAGGCCTGACAGCTGCAGAAGCTAAGATTAACTACCTGGCCCTTTGCAGGAAGTTTACCGATCCCTACTACAGAACATTAAATATGTATCGCCATTCTGAACCTAAATCCCTGAGTAAAAGGATTTGTATGTGTTTCTGGGCATTTATTCACTTAGTCCACTGAGTAAAAACAGCAACAGCAAGAACTCACTGTGGACTTTTTTGTTTATTTATTTATTCATTTGTTTCTTTAAAAGTTTGCAAGTTTTAAGAAGTCTAAAAATGGGCTAATGGTGCAGAACATGTAACAAATTATGGGACGATTGGTAAGATAGCAACCCAAAAGAGATCAAATTGAAACTTTTTGAAAACAGTTTTTTTTTTTTAAATTTAATTTTATTTATTTATGATAGGCACACAGTGAAAGAGAGAGAGAGAGAGGCAGAGACATAGGCAGAGGGAGAAGCAGGCTCCATGCACCGGGAGCCCGATGTGGGATTCGATCCCGGGTCTCCAGGATCGCGCCCTGGGCCAAAGGCAGGCGCCAAACCGCTGCGCCACCCTGATGGAGGAGGAGAACAAAGATTGGACAGGGAGCCCAGCTGGCCAGGGCAGTCCCTAAAGCCTGCACCCTGCAGCCCACCTCGCCCTACCCCTATCTCCACCGCCCTGCCCCGGGGGGTTACAACAGCTGTGCCTGTCTTTGTCCCCAGCCAGCTTCCCACCAGTGGCCTTCTAGGCCTTTAGGTAAGTCAGCCCTTCCCCTGGCCCCTTCTTGCAGACATCCTCGCCCGCCCCTTTGCCCTCCCATACTTTTTTTTCTGCCAGAAGTCCAGGTGGAGCTTAGAGTCCCCACTCCGTGAGGTCTACCCCCACAGCAAGCCCTCATTCGTTCCCTCTGTTCCCGAGGATCTGTGGAGTCCCTCTAAGAGCCCACCTGAGTGTGGTGTTGCTGAGACCCACTTACTTGTCCTGCTCCCTGGGCTGGAAGCATCTGAGGGCAGTGATGGGGCCCCAGGGGAGGCATCAGAGCCCTGCAGCCCTTGCTGATATCTAGAAACCCAAGAGTACAGAGCAGGCAATCATTGCATGCCTCTGTGATAAGGCTCCTCCGTTCCCATACGCTGCTCCCCACTCCCCGGGACCAGGGATACAGAGAGATCAGGGCTCTTCGCCTGGTGGACACATTCAGGACCAAGCCTGAGCTGCCCCCACCCTCCCCTGGCCTCTGGCAGAGCTTCCGGCCAGGCCGAGTGGCCAAAAGAACCAGCTCCCGTTAACAAGCCGGGTGCTGACAGCTGGGTCCTGGAGAACAAGGAGCCCTTTGAAGGTACAGCGCCGGGCGGGCCGCACATTCAGGTACATGATCTCACCTCATGGAAACCCAGTGGGCCTGCCAGAGGGCCTCGTAAAGCCTAAAGCCTTCGGTGACCCAGTGTGGAGGACACAAATCATAGGTCCCTAGGCCTCCCAGGTCTGGCCAACACCCCACTCCATGGACAAACGGCCGAGTCCCGATAGGGGCACAGATGGGTGGGACCACAGGGTGCTGGGGCAGATGCAGGGCATCTACCCTGGATGGCAAGCCCAGGCCCAACTGGAGCCCAGCCCCCTCAGCTCCCACTCCCCGGGACACAGCAGCCTGTCTGCTCTGGTCAGTCGGCTTTGGCAGAGTTAGCTGGTATCAGGCACACACACACACACACACACACACACACACACACACACACCACCCCAGCCTGGTGGCCCTGACACGCTGGGTGTAGCTGGGGGCTGGGGCTGAAGGGATCTGGGTGTTGTCCCCCGTTGGCCTCCTGGTACCTGAGGGGAAGGCAGCGATCAGGGGAGCAGTGGCTTCATCTTGGATGGAATCTTCCAGAACTCCTTAACCTGTAGCTCACGGGAGGCCTACTTTCTGTGAGTTCACAGGACATGGCCTGGGAGCCCAAACTGACCCCGACGAATTCTCAGATGACCGAAGAAGCACTGCCCTCTGCGCTCCTGGCATGGCTTCTTGGCTCTACTTCGAAGATGAGCAGCAGCTCTGGCTTCTCCAAGTACCTCTCCAAGTACTCCCGTGGCAGGAGGCCAGGACTGGGTGCGCACACCTCTCACTGCGTCCGGCCTCGTGACGTGTCCAGCAGTGGCCTCGGTCATCACTCTGTGGACAACAGCGTGGGCCTTCCATCCATCCCCCATCGGGAGGCTCTACCACAGGGCCCACGTGGGTCTCCCAGCCCTTGAGGATGGCTCCTCCACGCCCTCGGGATGACCGCCCAGCTCTGGCTGGAGGCCCAAGGCCCTGCTGCCTGAGCCCGAGGTCTCCTCCCAGCCTCAGGGCCCGTCTCCTGACCACCTGCATAGCTTGGCCTCTCTGCTGCCTCCCAAACCTCCTCCTGCTCTGGCTCACTGGTGTCTACCCCTGGCAGTGAGAGCTGTTCTCTCCTCCAGACCCCCCAGGACTGTACAGCCCATGCCAGGGACTTTTATGGATGCGCCCACTGCTCTCTGGACACGGCTGCTGAGGAACAGAAGCTGGGGGTGAGTCGGCTCTGACTCCCAGGGCCCCGCATGGCCTGGCCGAAGGCAGTGTCCACTAGAGGTTGGCAGAGAGCATGCATTCAAGAAGTCTGCTTCTTGGAAGGCAGCCTGACCACACCCCAGGAGCAGAGAGACGGCCGACTTTGAGGGCAGATGACCCTGCACAGCCTTGGCCTCAGTGTCCTCATCTGTGGAATGGGGATCCTAGCACCCATTTTCCCCCCCATTTTAGCCATGCTTCTAGGTATGTATCTTACTGACATTTTAACTTGCATTTTTCTCGTAAGGAATGAAGTTTGGAGATCCTTTTTGTCACCTTGAGACCTTTGTGGTGGTTATTGTCTTTCTATGAGTGATATGTAGGGTTTTTAAAAAGTGTACTCTCGATATGGTGTCTGTGTCAAGATCTCTTGTTGCTAATCACAGGTTTCAGGGACATCAACCGTGTGAAACCACAGCATCGGGCCCAGCAGGAGGGTGCTCAAGAAACATCGGCTTCCCTGCAGCCCTAGATGCCTCCCACCACCTGCCTTTCCGCGTGCACCTCTTTGCCCTATCCTGGTTCATCTGAGATGCCCCTTCCTCCTGGGCCTTTCCCTTACACCCTGAGTCTGCCTCAGGACCCAGGACCAACCCATCCCCAAGCTGAGCAACCCCAACTTGAACACTCTTTGGGGACCTGTGTCTTCCATGCCCAGTCACAGGAAACAGACCAGAGCTAGGGGCTGGACTCCAAGGCAGGCAATAGGGAGAGCATGGATCCTGGGGTCCTCAGCCCTTCTGCGATCCTCTCTGCCACTTCCTTCCTTTGTGTCCAAAGGCAAGCTGCCATTCTTCTCTGGACCTTGGATTCCTCATCTGTAAAATGGGCTCTCCTGCCTGCCTGGCCCACTTCCCAGGTGGTGACAGGCCTAAACCCCAGGGTGGAGGTCCAGGTCCTACCTAGCATGTGACCCAGGCCCCTCAGTACTTGGTGACAGGGAGCTCACCCCATCACTGACAGGTTTGCGTAGAGACAGCCTCCATCCAAGAGTGCCTCCCTGGATGGTAGTCCAGTGAGTGTCCTCAGCTCCCCAACCAGGACCACTCTGGGACCAGCTTGATCTGTCCCCCAAGTCTCCTGAGCTGGACAGATTTCTGGGATGCCCGCTCACCCTTTCTATTTTATCTGGATGTGCTCAAGCTGGCCCGGGCTTCCCAACTTTTACAGCAGACTCCTGTCTGCCGGCAAAAATTTGATGAAGCTTGGGGGTGGGGCAGGAAGGAGAACCAGTAATTACAGAGCTGTTGAGGGCGTTTCTGGGATGGGCACTGCGCTGAGCGGGAGGCCCACATGGAAAGAGGGCAGGCTGGATCGGAATGGTTGCCCCTGGGAACCTGAGCCTCGTGGCCCCATCCTTGGCCCTTCCATCCCCCACCAGGGCAGCTGGGAAGCTTGTTGCTCTCACTGGGCGGCCAGACTGCATAGAAAAGGACCTCCGCAGGGGAGGAGGTTTGGAGGCCTAGAACTGTGTCCTTGGCTAATACAACACTCTGATGGCACTGCGAGGAAGGCAGGAAAGGGTGAGAGAGTTCTAGAGCTGAAAGTGGTTGGAAGGTACAGAGTAACCCCATCTGCAGACCAGGAAACCCAGGATCACAGAGCGGATCACATGACATATGGTGGCAGGCATTTCCTCTCGCCACCATCTTGTCCTGGGAGACAACCCCCTCCCTCCAGCAGGTTTCCAAACGGGCAGAAGGGTTAGGATGAGAGCCCTCTGAGGCTGCTTCTCCCTCCACTTGGGTCCCTAGGGCTCAGGCAGTCTCAGTTCACATTCCTGGACACAGGAACCTTGACAAAGGCTGCTTCCCCCTGAACACGGAGCAGACCTTCTGGCCCTGCAGGGACACAGGAGTGTGCAGTGTAAGCATTGTTTCATGGACTGTCTCTGGGTACACAGGAACCATCATGGGCCACCTGCTTGGAACAAGGACATCACTGGTAAGTGCAAACGATGAAGAGCTCCCTGTTGCTGGGCCCTGGGATCCCTTCCATGATTCATCTCTGACCCTTGCACCAAGCCATTGGTGAGGATGGTGAGCACCAAGCATGGGGTGGTACACGCAGATCTCTCTCTCTTTTTTAAGATTTTATTTATTTATTCATGAAAGCTAGAGGGAGAGAGAGAGAGAGAGAGAGGCAGAGACACAGGCAGAGGGAGAAGCAGGCTCCATACAGGGAACCCGACGTGGGACTCGATCCAGGGTCTCCAGGATCATGCCCTGGGCTGAAGGCAGGCGCTAAACTGCTGAACCACCAGGGCTGCCCAAGTACACGCAGATCTCACAGTTATTAAGTAGCGGAGCTAGGACGTGAACCCAGAGCAACAGCAAAGTCTGGGCTGAAGTCACTGGAGCATACCTCCTTGAGCCAAGGGTTTCAGCCCCATTACCAGGAGTGACTCTAACAGCTATACCTGCTGCCTTGCTTGGCCTAGTGGTAAGAAGCCAGGACTGATGGAGCCGGACTGCCTGATTCAAATCCCAGCTCTGCCACTTATTGGCTGTGCATCCTGGGGCCAATGTCTTACCCTCTCTGGCCCCAGTTTTTTCATCTGCGAAGTAGGAATGGTGACAGGCTCTCCTTCCCATGGTTGTTGGGAGAGTGATATGTGTGAGTGCCTATAAAGCATAGTGTGAAGAGGCGCTAACTGTACGCTGCTGTCTGTAACAGGATATCGAGATTTGAAGAACTTAAGAAACCTGTCACTCATCCAGAAATCCAGCAGCCAGGACTCACGTTCAGTCTTGTCTGCCCCCAAATTACATGTTTAACCTTGTGCCCATGGCTGCCCAGAAGACGCCCAGGCCTTGGGGAAGCTGGAACCCGGCACGGCGGCTCGTCCGTCAGTAGATGGCGCTGTGGTGCCACAAGGGCCACCCTGGCGCCAAGAGCTTGTGTTCGCTCATCAGGTCTTGCACAGACTGGGGTCCTCCCAAGCCCCGGCCATACCGTACACGAGGAGCTGCCCTAGGAGGGAGGTACCACTCACCCTGTTTCTCTGAGGAGGAATACTAAGACCCAGAGATACTCAGTCACTGGCCTGAGGACACAGCTGCTATAAGGGGTTGGGGCTCCCCGACCCCAGATGTGCCCACTGAGATCCCCAGCCCTGCATCCATGACATCTACCCTACCCTCATGGGCCCCAAGAGGCCACAGTTATTCTCCGGAGCTTGATGGGAACCAGGCATCCCCCTTCTGCCCCCACCATGGCTGGACATTCCAACAAAGCTGAAGCCGCCAGCTTTGAAGTCAGAGCTAAGCCCCAGATTAGGGTGGCTCCAGGCTGGCCTGTCCCTCCCAGCTCCGTCGCCAGGCCCACGCCCACGGTTCCCCCCCAGTCCACTGTCCTCTTGGCACAGAAAGATCTGGGGCCCAGAGAGGGAAAGGCTTGCTTCACAAGACACAGCCCCTCTCCTGAAAACCATCTCCCTGCTAAGGGGCCCCAGGTCCCCCCATGACTTGCCAGAGGCCTGAAATACCATCTCACAGCCCCCTATCACCAGCTAAGAAGTCTCATGTTAATGTGTTGTCCCCCTTCCCAGCCCCACTGACACACGCGCATTAGTACCTATCACCCCAGGAACGCAACTCGGACAGGAATGTGATCTGAATACATTCGGGGTGTGGGGCGGATGGAAGGGAGACAACTGTGGAAGTTGGGAGAGGAGAGCCCCCTCTCGCTGTCAGCTTTGTCATCTGTTCATGGCACCTCCATGACCCTGGAGGGTCCTTCCAGCTCAGCCTGCCTCAGGCTCTGTGATCTTGGTTGGGTCACACCCACATGGAAGCCAGGCAGGTGTGGGAGGGGAGAGACATCCCTGCATACCAGGCAACAGGCTAGGGGCTTTATGTACCCCTATCTTTCTGTCCTGATGAGTGACTCGGGTTCTAAAATTCAGCCAGCAAGCTGGGAGAGCTGGGGCAGAGGGGGCAGGTGGAGTGAGGGCAGTGGGTGCCACCCTGGGTGGGCTTTAGGAGAACAAACATGCAGAGTGCCCCCGGAGACAACGAATCAGTGGGACTGAGCTGGCGCCTGACTCATCCAGGGAGTTTGGCTCCAAGACCATGAACTCCGAGCCTACGCGAGGGCCCGGCAACAACCTCTCGTGGCTGAGAGCCCGTCTGTCGGTCTGTCTGTCAGCAAGCAGCCACACTCCCTTGGCCCTGCCCTACTGGAAGGAGCCTTTTTGTTCAAGCTAACACTTTCAGCATAGGGGTTCCAGAATTCGTGTTCCAGAGAGTTCTAGAACATCTGCTTTCCGAATAGCCTCTCACAATCTCTTCTCCAGAATTCACCTCTTCCTAAACTTCAGGGTTTCCCACCCCCACATTTATTATTTTTGTCCTTAAATATTGTCTATTGTCCTTAAATCGACTCACGTACATAGATTTCTTCTGAAGAAAGCTTTTCCTAAAAACCTCACTACCAAAAATGAGAAGCTAGTTCCACACACCATAAATAGGAGGTGACCATAAAAATACAGAAGGTGAACAAAACCATATTGCTCAAGTCTGGCTGGCTGCTGTGGCTGAAGAATCCTCTTGGCCTGGAGTCTGCGTCCTGATGGTTAAGAAGGGCAGTGGGCTGGTCGGAGCCCCACCAACATCAAACTAAGCCGCTCCACTTGATATAATCAAGAGTGGACTTCTCTGGAAGAAGACTCCCTTTTTCCATCTTCCACCTGGAGGCCTGTCATCATCTTTGTCTGCATTTCCCCTACCCATTCTTCAGGTTATCACCTCCTCCGGGAAGCCTTCCAGGCTGGATTGGTGCTTTCTCAGTTGCACAGGCCTTCCCTGACTTTGCACTTGTCACCCTGGGTTATTAAATTGCATTTGTGTTCATGTCACTCCCAATGACACAGAAGTGTCCCTGCTTCTAGGACACAACTTTACCCTGGCCTATAGCGGTGGCCTACTGCCTCCTCACCTGCCCCTTGCCCATCCATCCCTCCACCACCTTGAGTCCTTCTCGCCTTATGATGTCATTATCGGCCTTGGTGTCTGTCTCTCTTTCCCTGGACGTGGGCTCAACGGGGGCCTGGGTGATATCTGCTGGTCTACCACTGGATCCCTAAGCCTGGCCTGCATGAAGCAAGGAGCTATCCTGTGAGGATAGCACTGCCATGATCTTCATTTTCCAGATAGGGAAACTGAGTCACAGCAAGGTAAATGACTTGCTCAGGGTCACCCACGCAGAAGTGGCAAAGTCGGATACAAACTCAGGCATCCGGGCTGTGGAGTCAGCCAAGGTTACCACAACCTGCGTCCTGTGCAGGGCTTTTCTTTACCTTTGTCAGGTGAGACTTGAAGGCTTTATGTGTGAGACACACAGACAGGACACTTGGGGTCCCCAGAGGCCCAGACTGACCCACAGCCAGACTAAAATCTTGGTCCAGCCCGAGGCTCAGCTCGCAGCGGGAATGGGGCAGGTTTTCCCACCAAGCAGACTCCGGCTGCTGGGGCAGCCTCGAGAACCTCACCGCCTGCCTTCACCGCGGCCTCCGAGGCCTGAAATGCCAGCGGGATGTTTCATTCGGCTGAGGGCTAGTGTCCCTGGACTGAGGCCTCCGTGGGCCCCCCCACCTCCACCCCAGCCACTTGCTGGCTGTGAAAAAGGTGCAGAGTCACCCCCAGGGTTGCCACAGAGACGGCCAGCGGAGGCAGAGCCGGCAGGGCCCCCCAGCAGCCGTGGGCCGGCCGGAGGGGCTCCCCCTCTCCCGCGGTCAGCAGAGGCTCCCCGGGAGAGTCCCCGCCCAGCCGGCTCCAAGCCCCTGGGGTCCGTCCTGGAAAGACCTTCAAAGGACTTGGCCATTCCTGAGTGAGCGCCAGGAGGGAATCTGCTCTCAGAGTCAATTTAGCCAGCCGCACGGGTGGAAGGAATTTGCCGTTTCTCTTAACAGCGACCCCCTCGTGATTTATACGGGGGCCACTGTCCGAAGGCTCCGGCTGACGGATCACAGTGGAAAATCAGATGCCAAGACCCAGGCGGCTCCCTGGGCTAATTACCTTCAATGAGACCCAGCTGGCTGGGGGAGCTGGCGGGGCCAGGGCAGGGCCAGATCCCTGCACCCAGCTCCCTGGGGATTGGAGGCCTGCCGTGGCTGTGCCTGGGCTTGCTGCCCGTCACCTACCGGGCCCGGGCTGGGGCCACCAAGAATTCCAGGAGAGCCAGTCTGACCAGCTCTCAGGTGAGAACGGGTCACCTTTCGTACAGCACAGCTAGCAGGCCCAGGGAAGCCCACGGCCTCAGGGTTTCCTGCTGCCCAGGGGGCTGGAGATCCCTGAGCCTCCAGGGCCCATGGGATACCATTCTGTTTGTGGGTGACTGAGACCCAAATGGATGGGGCAGGCCCCCATGGAGCAGTGGGCTCTGGACTGGCTGTGGGCCCTGCCCATAAGCTCTGGCCCATAGTAATGCCTTCTTGGAGGCCCGGAGCCCACAGCACTGGCCCCAGAAGCTACCTCCAGAGGCCTCATGCAGTTCAGGTCCACTCTCCAGGCCTGCTGGAGTTGATTAAATGTTTCTCAAGAGACTACTAAGTGCCAGGCCCTGTGCAGGGTGCTAGGGGTACGGTGGAGGACAGAATCCAACCTGATCCCAGGCTTAAAGACCTACGGGAAGGCAAACGCCACTTGGTGCCATGAAAATGCCCTGGAGTGGGGGGGTGACCCATTCCAGGCAGCAGAAACTGGGGATGCAAGGCGGAGCGGAGAACAGAAAGCTGAGTGGGGTGGGTGGGCCAAGGAGGGGGTGGTACCAGGCGGGAGAGTGTTCCAGGCAGAGGGGAGAGCATATGCAAAGATCCTGTGGCAGGAGGAAATGTGCACACTCAAGGAGCCAAAGAGCCAAGAGGATGGTGGTGCAGGGGGAGGTTAGGAAGGTCACAAGGAGGTTCTTGTACCTTTAAAAAGCAATTCCAGATATGACTCAGGAGACATAGTGAGTCTATTAACTCACTAACATAGTTAGTCTATTAATGCTGCTCCCAATTTCTCTCGGACTTTCAGGACACTCAACTCCCACCCCAGCTTCCTGGAGTAGAGGAGGATCCAGTGGGGACCTATCTGGGAGGCCTGTGGGGCCAACCCAAGTGTACCTCGAGAACTGGATGGAAAGTCAGAGAGATTAAAGGCCCCTGGTTGTGGGCTCAGGTCAGGGACAGCCGAGATCACCGATGAACCACAGTAGAAGGAGAGGGTCCATGAGCAAGCCATGCTGTGGAGTCGCCAAGAGGGGCAGAGGCCAGTGCCGTGGAGCCACTACCAGCCTCACAACTGACCCAGCGCTCTGCTCCTGCCTTCTTCTCCCTGGGCCACGGGAGTCAGCTCACTCCCATGCCTGTGAGGCCAGAGCCCATGGAGGACAGAAGTGGGCGTTATTGCCATTACAGATCATCTCTGGGCCCTGGACCAGAGGGGTGTAAGTGGATGGATGTCTGAAGGATGGAGAAATGAATGAGCAAAGGAATGGCCCCCAGTCTCCTCTCCTGAGCCACACAGAGCCCCTCTGGCCTTCCCCGCTGGCAGCCCGGTGTCCTTGTGGAGCTGGGTCACTGCAGGAGCTGGGTGTCAGGTGGGCCAGCAGGTGCCCAGGGCATCTGTGCCCTCTAGCTTGGCTCTGGCCTGGTTCCTCAGGGCACAAACAGGTCTGACGGGTTCGGCAGCTGACATTCTGACTTCCAGGAAAGCCAAACTCTTAGAGAGCAGAAGGAACAAGGCCTGGGCAGAGAGAGGGCTCTTCTCAAATACTGCTCCCCTCTGCCATGGGCCTTCCCCAGCCCCGGCCCGCAGACCTTGCCCTTGAGCCAGGGAGCTCCAGGCTGATGGGCACACCTCTTCCCCACCTCCCCCACAGGCAACAAGGAACTCAGGAGGGTGAGGGACAAGGAAAGGAACATTCTCCTTGTGGCCCCAAACTCTGTCCCTACCCCCACATCCCACTGCACTGGGTAGTAAAGGGTAGAGCTTACAGGGGCAGGCTCAGAGCTGGGCAGCCTGGTTTCCACTCTCTGCCCCACCAATGACCGTGGGCAAGCTCTCTGCCTCCCTTTCCTGTCCTGCACTCACAGGGCTGAGATGCATCAGGGTGCATGCAGACCTCAGCCTGGAGCCTGGAACTTGGGATCCCGCGTTGTTGGCATTCCTCCATCTGATCATCTCCGGCAGGTCTCACCCCCCAGCCTGCTGACCACCGCTCTCTGCCTGGTCCTCCTCCTGCTCTAAGGGCTCAGGGTTACTTCCTGGCCTCTTCTTGTCCCACTGCCAGCTGTCTCTTCACAGGCCAGCACAGGCTCTGGCTCTGCATCCCATGCTGGCCATTGCCTCCTAGAGCCATAGGCATAGCATCCAGCTGCTCCTTGCACCTCGCCACTCACATTCAGCCCCAAACTGAACTCAGCCTCTCTCTGCAGGGCCAATTTTCCTCTGAGTCCTCCCATCCAGGGCATGGTGCCATCAATCACCAAAGCCATGTCCCCACGGGTCCCCCAATGCCCATCGTCTCCACCCTGTATCCTGACTATAGTGTCTTTTCTCTTTCCCTCCTTCCCTCCCCATCAACTTTCTCTCTTTCCTCTTTCTTTCTCTTGCCTTCTTTTTCTTTTTCTTGCTCCCTTCTTTCCTGTTGGGATATAACATAAATACAGTGAAGTGCATTAATTGCTCAAATCTTAATGGTACCATTTGATCATCTTTCATGTCTATGCCTGAGTACCTGCCACCAGATCAAGACATAGAGCATTTTCAACTCCCATGGGTTTCTCTCATGGCCCTTTCCTACTCCAAAAATAACCATTATTCTGCCTTCTGCCTCCATAAATTAGTTTCACCTGATTTCGAACTCCACATAAGTGGAATCAAAAAGTATGCACTCTTAGACATCGAGATAGATGGATTGGAAATGAGAGTCCAGATATAAACCCATACAATTCTGATCAGTTCATCTTTGACAGGAGTGCCAAAACTTCTCAAAGGGGGAACATAGTCTCACCAACAAATGGTGCTGGAAGAACTGCATATCTATAGGTAAGGAATGAAGCTGGACCCCTACCTCACACCATAGACAACAATAACAAAGCCCTCAAGATGTCTTGATGTCCTAAATGCGGAAGCTGAAACTATAAAACTCTTAGAAGAAAGAATAAGCATTAAAGAACACTATTAAGAAAGTGAAAAGACAACCCACAGAATGGGAGAACATTTTTGCAAATCGTGTATTTAAAGAGCCTAGTATCTAAAATATATAAAGAATTCTTACAGCTCAGCAACAAAAAAGATAAATAACCCAATTTAAAAATGGGCCAAGAAGCTGAACAGACATTTCTCCAAAAAAAGATAGAAAAATGGTCAATAAGAACGTGATAAAATGCTCAGCATCATCAATCGTTTAAGGAAATGCAAATCAAAACCAAAATGAGATGTCACTTCACATCCACTAGGAGGGCTATTTAAAAAGAAACAAAAAACAGTGGGGGCACCTGGCTGGCTCTGTTGGTAGAGCATACAACTCTTGATCTTGGGTTGTGAGTTCAAGCCCCACACTGGGCATAGAGCTTACTTAAAAAAAATTAAAAGTTTGAAAAAGAAAAAAAACTCCAGAAAATAACAGTGCTGGTGAGGATGTGAAGAAAGTAGATTCTGGAGCATTGCCGGCAGGCATGTAACATGGTGCAGTCACTTTGAAAAGATGCTCTGAAGAGCAGTTTAGCAATTCCTGGAAAATTTAAATATAGAGTTACTATATGACCCATCAATTTCACTCCTAGAAGAGAATAAAAAACATGCTCGCACAAAAACTTGCACATGAATGTTCACGACCCTGTTACTCATGATAGCCCCAAAGTAGGAACATCCCTAACGTCCATGAAGAGATGAGTGGATAAACAAAATGTGGTCTAGCCATACAATAGAATGTTATTCAGTATAAAGAGGAAAAATACCACAACACAGACGAACCATGGAAACATTACGCTGAGAAGCCAGACGCAAAAGGCCATATGCTGCATGACTCCATTTATATGACATGTCTGGAATAGGCAGGTCCATAGAAAAGGAAAGTAGATTGGTGGTTGCTGGGGACTTGGCACAGAAAGGGATGAGGAGTGACTGTTAACGGGTTTCTTTTGGGGGGTGATGAAAATGTCCCGGATGTAGATAGTGGTGATAGATGCACAGCCCTGTGGGTATACTAAAAACCACTGAATTATATACTCTAAAATGATGGATTTTATGGTACATGAATTTTATCTTAATGAAAAAGGTATCTTTCTTTTTTTTTTTTAAAGATTTTATTTATTTATGCATGAGAGACATAGAGAGAAAGAGAGGCAGAGACACAGGCAGAGGGAGAAGCAGGTTCCATGCAGGGAGCTCGACGTGGGACTCGATCCTGAATCTCCAAGATCACACCCTGGGCTGAAGGCAGAGTTAAACTGCTGAGCCACTGGGGCTGCCCCCAAAAAGTTATTTTTCTTAAAGATTTTATTTATTTATTCATGAGAGACACAGAGAGAGAGAGAGGCAGAGACACAGGCAGAGGGAGAAGCAGGGTCCTTGCAGGGAGCCCGATGGGGGACTCGATCTGGGACTCCGGGATCACGCCCTGAGCTGAAGGCAGACGCCCAACCGCTGAGCCCCATAGGTGTCCTTTAAAAAGTTATTTTAAAGTATGCCATCATTTTAAAAGTTAAGGGTGCTTTCTTTTGTGTTTGTCTTTTTTTTTTTTTAAGAGCTTATTTTTACATAATCTCTACCTCCAGCATGGGGCTCGAACTCACAACCCTCGATTGAGAGTTGCACACTCTACCAAGGGAGCCAGGCAGGTGCACATTGTGTGTATGTGTCTTCTTCCAAGTCATATAATAGATCACAGCGTCACCGTGCTGTGGTGTGTGTCAGCTTATTCTTACTGCTGTGTAGCGTTCCAGTGTGTGGACATCTTACATTCATTTCGGTAAATGTCTCTCTTTTTTTTTGAGAGACAGCGAGAGCAGGAGAGCGCTTGGGCACCAATGCTTGAGCGGAGAAGGAGGAGGGGCAGAAGGAGGGGGAGAGAGAAAATCAGAGAATGTCAATCAGGCTCCACGCCCGCATGGAGCCCGACTCAGGACTCGATCTCATGACCTGAGCTGAAACCAAGAGTTATCACAGTTAACCCACTAAGCCACCCAGGCACCCTGTCATTTCTCTTGATGGATATTTCTTTTGCTTCCAATTTGGGACTCTTATAGATCCGTGAGTTCTCACACTTGTCTTTTGAAGGATATGTGTGGACATTTCTGGCGGTATCTGTGTAGAAGTGGGCGTGCTAGGTCAGGATCTGCACCCATTTTAACTTCAGGAGGAAGGACTGCTGCAGGCTGCCAAAGTGGTTGACACTTCATAATCCTGCCAGCAAACTCTGAGACTTCTATTTGTTCCACATCCTCATCAATACTTGGTGTTGTCGATCTTTTTTAATTTTAGCCATTCCGGTGAGTGTGTTCTATAAGGAGGTTTTCATTTGCGTTTTCCTTATAAGCACTGAAGCTGAGCATCTCATGAAGTCTTTCTTGGCCATTTGGAGACTATTATTTTTTTTTGTTGGCACATGTGTGGTTGTTAGCTTTCCATTATTGATGTGTAGGAATCTTTTTAATGTTTCTCCATAAAGTTTTGGGTTTTTCTTTTTTTTAAGATTTGTTTTTGAGAAAGAGAGAGAGAGAGACAGTGTGAGCACCGGCAGAGGGAGAGGCAGAGAGAGCAGGGAGCCTGATGTGGGGCTTAATACCAGGACCCCCAGGATCATGACCTGAGCTGAAGGCAGATGCTTAACCAACCGAGCCACCCAGGTGCCCCGATGTAGGATTTTTTAAAAGTATGTTCCGAATACAAGGTCTTTGTCAAAACCTATTCTCAATGCTGGGCTTTGCCTTTTCACACTCTGCAGTGTCTTTTGCTCAGTGGAAGTGTTTAATTTTGATGAAGTCTAATTTATGCACTTTCATTTATTTTATAGTTGATGCTACATGTGTCCTGTTTAAGGAATCCTTGCCTACCCCTTGAAAGTCACTTGGATCCATCCAAACCCTGGCCTCCACCTTCTTGGCCTCTGCCCAGCTCCTAGCTGCAAGATCTGCCCTGCACGGCCCCTCCCCCTCCCCTTGTGTCCCCACCCCACTTCTTGTCCTCCTCACTGCATGACCTTCTGGCCCAGGGACAGGGCTGGCTCATCTGTGTGTCCCCCAGAGCAGCATCAGGTCTGGCACGCCCAAGGTGCTCAATAAAAGCTTCCTAAATGAAGGCAATGTCCTGTGGCCCAGCTGGGGATCATTAAAACTGTCAATTAGTTCTAAACACCAGCTCATCAGGAACAGTTGAGCAAAGCCGGGGGAAGTAAAAAGTTTTGGAAAAACCACCAACACAGGAATGTTTTGCTTTCTCACCAACAGGAGCATTAATCACGACAACTCAGGCCTCGTTAGTGTTATTTATTCTCCCTTTGCCCCCGAGCCATGGGGCCAGGGGAGCCTCTTCTTTGCACACGTGGGCTGTAGGGGCTCCCCGGTGGTCACCCCAAAACACCGCCGGTGTTTGCTGCCTCTGAATGGTGGGGGCGGGGATCCCTGGCCTCCTAGTCCTTCTCCTCACCGTGTGTGATGACGTAGCACAGGTTCTGGTAGTCCAGGTTACCACACACATCTGGCGGGAAAGCCGCAAACATCTGCTTGACCTGGAGAAGGAGCAGGGTGTCAGCTTGGACATGGGTGGAGTGGGGGCCAGAGCCGGGACGTCACCCGGGGGCGACAGGCAGAACATTGGTCCCCTCTCTGCAGACAGAGCCAGGGATTGAGGGCCCAGAGGCCAGGGTCCCGCAGCCACCCCCACTCCTCCTTGTCCCCCTCCAAGGAGTCAGCGTCTAAAGAAGAGCGATCTCACGGGGCTGGGGCTGGGCTGGGCAGGACCTCCCCCAGAAGATTCTAGGCAGTGCCCTGGAAAGCCCGCACTCACCTCCTCCTCACTGAACCGGTCTGCCTGGGTCATGAGCTTCTCTTTGATGCTGCTCAGGGGAGAGGAAGGGTCAGGTTCAGGGGAAGCACCACCCTGGGGTGTGCACATGCAGATCCCCAGTGGGGAGGGGGGGTTGTGAGAGATGACAGGCGGCGGGGAGGCGTTGTATGCCAGGAGGACACCAGCCAGGTGTCTGTGTGGCCTCAGATGGACTCCTCAATCACTGAGACTCAGTTTCCTCCTTTGTAACCCAGACTCTCCTCCAAGGTGGGGGACCAAATGAAGTGAAACTTGGGACCCTGCCATGACCTTAGGGCCCACTCTGATGGCCCACTGTGTGCTAATAATCAACCTCCAGGTTCCTGAGTGGAGCCTCTCGGCCTCGGTTCTAGATGCACCACAAGGTCAGTGGGTGGCTTGAGCTGACATCTGCATTGTGCCTTCGAGAGTACAAGGTGCTTGCGCTCCGCCAAGGCATGGGAAGGTCCTGCCTGGGTCTCCTTTGCTCCTCATAGCCGTGGGAAGCAAGTGCTATGAGCCCCCTTTCACAGGGAAAAACTGAGGTTCGAGAAACATCAGGATTTGCAGTGATGGTGGGGCCCGTGTCCCTGGGATGTCCAGGGGAACAGCTGCCTGCAGAGGTCAGAGCTGCCTGGGCCTGGAGGGGCGGCGAGAGGTGAAGCCCCAAAGAACTCCTGCCCCAGGAGCTCGGAGGGCCCCTAGGCCTCTCAGGGGGTACAGCAGGCAGGGAAGGACCAGAGGCCTGAGCCGGGCCCTGAGCACTGGCAGTGGCGAGCCCGCTAAGGACCAACGCACATTTTCCATTATTTATGTTACTGTGGGACAGTCACAGTTTCCAACTCTCCAAGCTGGGGACTGTTCTCAGACTCCATTTCAGCCAGAGCCTCTCTGTGGCCTGCCTGGCAGGTCGCCACAGCTTCCAGGTCCCGTATCCCCGGGTGGGGGTGGGGGGGACTTCAGTTCCCAAACTGGGTCCCTGAGACAGGCCTGGCCTTGCACTGGTGGGAGTAAAGGTGAGTCCCAGTAGAGGGGTTGGTCCAGGCCACTCCGGGGGTTGCCCTCATTGCCTCCTGGGGGCCCCCAAGAGGAGTGTTGGGAAGCACAGACCGAGGGAGGGGTGAAGGAGAGGGCCCCAGCCTGCAGGAACCCTGAACAAACCCCTCGCCTACCCTGGGGAGCATGTGACTCACAACTTTGGAGGGGTGGGGGTGGTGAGAAGGTGTGAGAGACAAGATGGACCTTCTCTGTTTCCCCTCTGCCCAGCCCCTGCCCTCTCCTGTCCCCCAACACCCCCATTATGTGATGATTCCAGCGGGCAGCAAATCTAGTCTCAAAGCCTTGGGGCACCTGGGTGGCTCAGTGGTTAAGCATCTGCCTTTGGCTCAGATTGCGATCCCAGGGTCCTGGGATCGAGTACCACATCAGGCTTCCCACAGGGAGCCTGCTTCTGCCTATGTCTCTGCCTCTCTCTGTGTGTCTCTCGTGAATAAATAAATAAAATCTTAAAAAAAAAAAAGAAAAGAAAAGGGATGCCTGTGTGGCTCAGCGGTTGAGCGTCTGCCTTCAGCTCAGGGTGTGATGCCAGATCCAGGGATCGAGTCCCCCATCAGCCTCCCTGCGTGGAGCCTGCTTCTCCTCTGCCTGTGTCTCTGTATCTCTCTCTGTGTGTCTCTCATGAATAAATAAAATCTTTAAAAAAAAAAAAAAAAGCCAAGGCCTCAAGCATCATAATAGTCAGTAAGCCTGTGCCTGGGGAGGAAATCTTACCTGCCCCAGGCCACCCACAGGCCCAACGAGACCTCAGAAGCTCTGGAACGACTGCCCAGGGAGTTTGGTGTCCTAGCCTCTTGGCAGGCTGGCCCTGCCCACCGCCCTTGGCTCTGCTCGGGACTCTCACTGGGCTGAGGCACAGCAGGATGAGTGCCCCCACCTCCACAATGCCAGCCCAGTGGTCCCCAGGGCAGACACAGCATCCAGGGCCTGTTGCATGCAGGAGCTACCCCACTTAGACCCTGCCCACCTTTCCTTCCCTGCTCTCCCCCTACCTGTCATCCCCCATAGCCTCCGGCCACCCTCTCACCAACCCCACAGACCCCATGCCCTGTCCCTTCACTGCTGTGTTCCTGCATCTAGAACATTCCCTGCCCCAGCCTAGGCAGCACGTTGTTGCCCTTGAAGGCCCACTTCCACCCGCACTCCACCTCACCACTGGGAAATCTGCCCCTGGTGACCCCACACTCCATATACACTTCCGTGTAAAAACGGGAACACTGAGTCCCAGAAAGGGGAAGAGACACCGAGCAATGACTGAGCTGGGCAGGGCAGTGCCCTCCTGGTTCCTGGCCAGACACTGCCCGAGCTGGCTAAGCATTGGGTGCCAGAGGAGAGTGGGGCACAGCCCACCCCGTCCTCACCCCAGCTCGCTTATCACCTGAGCATCTGGGGAAGGAAAGCCAAAAGGAAGGGCAGAGTGGGGACACCTGGGTGGCTCAGCAGTAGAGCATCTGCCTTTGGCTCAGGTGGTGATTCTGGGGTCCGGGGAACGAGTCCCACATCAGGCTCCTGGCAGGGAGGGAGCCTATGTCTCCCTCTGCCTATGTCTCTGCCTCTCTCTGTCTCACATGAATAAATAAATAAAATCTTAAAAAAAAAAAAAGGAAGGGCAGAGTGGACTTACAAATCAGCCTTGACGAAACCTTTTCCTTCGGTGTCAAAGACTTTGAAGGCGTGGAGAATGGTCTCCTCAGGGTCTGTACCTAGAAGCAGCACACACAAGGCAGGGAGAGAGCCAGGGTGAGGAGTACAGGCTGGGGCTGGGCAGGAGCTGGGCTGGGGGGGCGGGGGGGGGGGCTTCGTCCCCAGTGTCCACTCCACAGTGGGAGCAAGAGAAGGGAGATTTTTGAGAAACAAGGAGTAGGAGTAACAACCGAGGGCATTACATTTAGTTATGAGCAGCCTGCACAGCTGTACAGGGAGACCCCAACTGACCCCACCTTTTTTTTAAAAATAGATTCTATTTATTTATTAATCGGGGGGCGGGGGGAAGAGAGAGAGAGAGGCAGAGGGAGGAGCAGGCTCCATGCAGGGAGCCTGACATGGGACTCGATCCCAGGTCTCCAGGATCAGGCCTGGACTGAGGCGGCACTGCATGCTTAACTCTCCTACCAATGGACCTGATCTTATAAATGGAGAAACTTGAAGCTCAGAGGTCATGATTAGTGAGGGTGGGGGTTGGGGTGGGGTCACCTCTGGGCCTCTCTTGCTACCCACGACATGCACAGGTTGGAAAGACAGTGCTGTACTTGGGGCTTGAAGGCTGGGCTTGGGCAGGGGCACTGGTAGGTCTGCAAGATGGTCCAGGCCAGAGGTAGGGGTGGGTGGAGGGTGGTGGGCTGCGGGGGCACAGCCAGAGAAGTTCTGTTTTGTCACCTCCACTGTGTGGGCTTGGGGGGGAAGATGTCCTTAGAAGGAGTTGTCTATTACCACAATGGGACCCCCCTGGTTGTACAGCTGGGGAAACTGAGGCCCAGAGAGAGGCAGGGTCTCAACTGAGGCCTCATAGCTATGAATGACAGGAGACCTGGTGCTTTTTTCCCTCTGTCACACTGCCCCTCTATTCACTGCAGACCAGGCATGTCCTTGTCCTTTCTCAAGGCTCAGCTATGTCACCAGGGACGTGGAGGCAAAGGTGGTGTTTGTTACCCACCTCCCAGGATCAGTTCACAAAATGGGTCGCTAGTGATAAAGATCTGGTCAAATGTTGATCAGTGATGGTTACAAACCCCTCTGAGTGCTGTGTGCCATTTTAGTTCCTGGAAGCCCCAGGACACCCCATGTGGTGGGTACTGATGTCCTCAGTTTGTCAAAGAAGAAACCGAGACAGAGGACCTTGCCTGAGGTCCCCGCTGATAAGGGGAGGGAAGGTCTGAAACTGAGTCTCTGGACTCCAGAGCCCCCAGCTTGTCCTGCTGCTCTGTGTTCCCATCTGTCAGACTGGAGACACATACCGGGCAGGATGCTATCTGAATCACTCGGCGTCCCTGAATGACCGAGCCTGGCACAGTGCTGGCCACAGCTGTGGGCTTCCTCCAAGGAGGGCAGTAGGGACCTGGGGGGATTACCCAGTCCAGAGCCTCAGCCCAGGGTTCCTCTGGGGCAGAGCCCCAGGCACTCCAGATTCTGGTCTCAGAAGCAGAGGGGGTGGGATCCCTGGGTGGCGCAGCGGTTTAGCGCCTGCCTTTGGCCCAGGGCGCGATCCTGGAGACCCGGGATCGAATCCCACGTCGGGCTCCCGGTGCATGGAGTCTGTTTCTCCCTCTGCCTATGTCTCTGCCTCTCTCTCTCTCTCTCTCTCTTTGACTATCATAAATAAATAAAAAATTTAAAAAATATATTAAAAAAAAAAAAAAAAAAAAAAAAAAAAGAAGCAGAGGGGGTGCCCAAGGGATTATGGTGGGGAGCTGGTGGGAAGTCTTGGCCTCCCAGGGTTTGAGAGAGTCCTCCCTGCTGGGGCAAGCTGGCTCCAGCCCACCTTCCTAAGGACCAGTGGTCCCGGGCTCAGGCCCAGTGGCCAGAGCAGTGACCTCCTGGGCAATGACCCTGGCCCGACCCTCCCCTCTCTCCTGCCACAGAAGATCTCTGCTCTGTGGACTGCAAACCACAACAAATGAATGGGCTGCAGAGTGGCCATTGGGAATCATATGGCCAAGTGTCCTCATCCCAGTGAGAGGGATGAGAGGGTGCCTGCCCCAGCCCCCCTGACCCCTCTCCTGTCCTCACTGCGGCCAAGTGTGCAGGCTCAGCCAAGTTCATATGACAAGCTCAGATGGAGCCTGGTACCCCTGCAAAGATGAGAAAAAAGCTGCAGTCTCTTGGCCCCACCTGGCCTTGGGTCATAGCTCTTAGCTCAGCCGTCACCAACATGAGCTTCGGGCCTCTGCCGCCTGCATAGAATCATTGGCTAGAGTCATGTATGTCTTTCCTGCAAGTATACCCCTACCCCAGCCCCAGGGGGTTCTGAGCTCTTCAAGGAGATGGTCACAGTCCCGGGAATAACCCCTAACAGCTTCCCGGAGGAGGGCCAGCTCCAGCTCCCCACTCACTCCATGTCTGGCCCTCAGTTTCCATGGAGGGTGGGGCCATTAGGTCACAGGTTGGCTTTCTAGCTCCAGGAACAGCCAGGACAGTGTGTGTGGAGGCTGTCGTACTTTCCAGCAGGCCACAACCCATGAGATTATTATGATTTGCTGCCAAACATCATCCGTGACGTTGCTAGGGTCACCCCTGTCGTGGGTTGAGGGTGACCCCCAGAACATATGCCTGTGTCCTTATCTCCAGAACCTGGAAATGTCACCTTACTTGGAAAAAGGGTCTTTGCAGATGTAAGGAAATGATGTTGAGATGAGGGGACCATTCTGCATTATCCCAATAGGCCCTAAATCCAGTGACAATTGTCTTTCTAAGAGTGAGGGACGGGGAGATGGCCAAGCAGAAGAAGAGGGGGCCGTGTGACCACAGAGATAGGGATGGGAGGAGGCAGCTACCAGGAGCCAGAAGAGGTAAATAAGTGGGGCTCTCCCCTTGAGCCCCTGATGGAAACTCTTGTCCAGATTTCAGACTTCTAGATGCCAGAAATGAGAGAGAACATTGCGGCTTTTTTGAGCTGTCAAATTTGTGGTTCTTTGAGCAGCCTCAGGAAACCAATACAATTCCCATTATACAGACAGAAAACTGTGGTGCAAAGCCTGGCCCAAGGTCACCCTGGGGATCAGTGGGCGGCCACCAAGCAAGGGCAGCCCGAGTGTGGGTGGTGATGTGTGTGGGGAGGAGTCTCACCTCCCAGGGAGTCACAGCCCAGGAAGCCTTGAGCCCAGGAAAATGCTGCTAAGGAGCAAAGGGTAGCTCCCTGGGGCCCAGAGAGAAAGGGGCCGGGATTGTCCTGACCACTGCCCTGACCCCACACCCTAGGCCTGAGGCTGCATCTCAGGAGGGGCAATGGTTAGAGCGAGGAGTCATGGTTGGGGTTCTATCCCAGCCACTTTGATGCTGGGGCACCTGGCACAGGGATGGTGACCTCTGAGCCTCTAGATCCATTCCCTGGAAGCTGTGTGAATGACCCTCCTGGTACTGGGGTCAGTCACGGTAGCTTCCAGAACCCCCTTCCCAGTATCCTTCCTCCCGTTGGCCATGAGGCAGAGCAGGTAAGATGAGCCCGGGGATAGGGAAGTGAGGCTGGGGCCCCGTCCTGATGTTGGGCGGAGGGTTTTCACACAAACTGTCCCCTCCCATCCCGCAAGGCAGGCATCATTACAGTCACTCCTACTCTGAGTAGAGGTAGAAACTGGGGCGGGGCCCAGGAGGCATCCGGGGCTATACCATGCCCCCAGCTGTCTGCACACAGGGCCAGGCTGCCCATGCCCTCCCCAGGGCCACCTGGAGCCCCACTCACCCTTCAGTTTCTCCCCAAACATGGTCAGGAAGACGGTGAAGTTGATGGGCCCAGGGGCCTCCTTCACCATGGCCTCCAGCTCCTCATTTTTCACATTGATGCGGCCTGGGGGAGGAAGGGGGGACACCCAGGATCACCATGAGGCACAGAGGGCATCCTGCCCGCCAGCAGCCCAGGACAGCAGAGCTCAGAACCAGGGAGCGTCCTGCAGGGTCTCCCAGCTCTACTCTCCCACTTCCCCCACCCCGACTCAGCCCTCAGGCCCTGCCCACCTCCTGGGGGACCTTAGAAGGGGGACACATTCAGCCACAGTTAGCCTGGGGCTGCCCCCAGCCTCACCACCCCCACTGCTGCCACCTGGGCCTCCCTGGAAAGGAGAGCAAGTGGGTGATTATCTCCATTTCACAGATGAAGGAACAGGCCCAAAGAAGCCGAAACAGAGGTGCAGAGCTCAGAGCGCATATGCTCCAGGAGGAGGTCACCTGGGGTCGGGTGGGGGGACTCGGGAGTTCCTCATGGTCCCAGTGGAAAACCGTACCTCCAGGAGCTCAAAGCTTAGTTCAGACATGACTTGGTTATGCCCCCTTCCTGCGACCTGAACCCCCACCCCGTTCATGCCTTAAGGCGTCTCTGTGGGCCCTTAGAAAGGGCAAAAGCCTCCCTTGGCAGCCGAAGCCCAGTAGCCTTGAGTCCTGTGGACATGTCCAGCCTCCTCCCCGAGCATCTCCCCCTGCTCTCTTGCCCTCTTACCCCACCCCAGCCTCCTAGGCCAGGCCTTTGCATGGGCCATTCATGCACCTGGTGCCCGCCCTGCATCCCTGGCCCAGACTGCCTCGAACCCCCAGGAACCTCCCCTGACCTTCCAGGCACCGGCCACCCCTCCCCTGTATCCCCATGGCACCCAAGCCCCTCACACCCATTACAACTGCTGCCCTGGCCTGTCCCCAGGCACCCACTCTTTCCAGAAGGCCTGGGCTCAGTTCTGCCCCAAGCGCTGAGCTTCCCCAACTACTGGTCACCCACCCAAGGCAGCAAAGGTGTCCCTCAGGTCCTCCTTGTCGATGAAGCCATCCCGGTTCTGGTCCATGATGGTGAAGGCCTGGTGGAGACATGGGTACTGAGCAGCCACCTACCCACTCGTCCAAGCCTGAGCCCCTCCCCAGACCCCCCCCACACACACCCGGGGCTGTTGTCTTGCACACTGCTGTCTGGATAACCTCAGTACAGACCCCTCTGGCCGGCTGGCGTCCTGGCTCAGCATGGCACGAGCACAAGAGTGTTGGCTAACCCACTCAGCTCCCCCTGCACACCTGGGGCGCTATGGCCCTCCCTCACTTCATGCTGCAGCAACCCCATTTCACAGAAAGGGAAACTGAGGCTCAGAGAGCAGAAGGACTCGCCTGAGGTCATGCAGCAAGCAAAGGCTTAGGCAGAGAGGGGCAGGGGTTTGCCCAAACACAGCAAGTCACACCCCTAGGCGTGGAGGTGCACCCCGGCAGCCTCTAAGGGGAGTGACATCATCACCCCCACAGACTGAGGGTGACCCGGGCCTTGCCGCCCCCCCTCCCAAGTGCTTTTTCCATGCATCGCACTGACCAACCAACCTCTTTAAACTCCTGGATCTGGGATTGATCAAACATGGAGAAGACGTTAGAGCTGGCTCCGCCTTCTGCTCTCTTGCGGGCTCTCCGCGGTGCCTGTGAGGTGCCAGGTGGGGTGCTGCAGGAGCCCTTCCTCCAGAGGTCACCATGCATCCTGTCCGCCCCCCACGCCTCACCCCCCAGAGTGCCACCCACGGTCCCAAACGACACGGCCGCCCCGGGCGGCAGGGTGCAGCAGGCGGACAGGGAGACTTGTGGGTAAGCAGAGGCTGGAGGCTGGGGACCCCCCACCTTCCTGACCCAGTATGGGGAACCCGAGCAGTATACTAGAGAGGACCACATCTCCCTGTGTTGGGCCACATCTCCCTGTGTCGGTCCCTCCTCGGGGCTCCTCTGCGCCCACCCAGGGCCCAGCAGCCAGAGCTCAGGACCCATCTCTACAGCAGGCAGAGCAGGTGACCATCCACGTGGAGGGTCTCTGGCCAGCCGTCCTGCCTCCACATGCCTCTCTCAGGATATCAGGGGCCTGAGAGCCCGCCATTGAGCATTCCCCGAAAGCTCTGGGTCCCCAGGACCTTCCCCACCAAGGGGACCTCACCCACAGCAGTATTCACCAGGAGTTGGCCACAAGGGGAAGGACAGCCCGGGCTTCACGGGGCAGGAGGGGGCAGGGGTGGTCCCAAGCCCCTGTCCTCCCCCCCCTCCCCAGGACCTGGGCTTCCCCTGCCCACCCCGAGCCCCTGTGTGGTCTCCCCTCCCCGAGCTCACGCCTGTCCCCCCCCCCCACCCTGCACTCACCCCCACTTCCCCTCCGGCTCCCAGGCTCAGGAGCAGCAGCGCCGGCTGACTTATAATTAGCTTTTACTGGGTGCTTTGTCTCCACTAATCCTTTGAAAGGGGGCTGGCAGGGCAGCCAGGACGTTATGGTGCTGTAAAACCTCTGTAATATTTATAAATCCCTTCAGACATCATAAAGAAAGGAACCTCCCTGCGGGGCTCATCTCACATAATTACATACACATTTCCCTCTGATTAATAAAAAACAATCACTTCCGCCTGTGGGCTAGTCTACCCTCTCTCTCCTAGGACCTGCCCTCGGCCTGGGTGTCCCCCATCCTGCCTCAGCCAGCCTATTACATCCCTCTTGTGGCACGTCACCCCGCTGTGTGCCAGGCCCTCCTCCAGGACACCCAGGAGAGGACGGGATTGTTCGCTCGGACTCCCCAGGAGCACCCTGAGCCTCAGGGCCCTGACCAGCCAACCTCCTGCTCTCCCAGCTGGGACCCTTCCGAAAGGAACACCTCACGGCGGAAGGGCATCCCCCAGACCCGAGTTCAAATCCTCTCTTTGCCGCTCACAGCCCTGCGATGTTGAGAAAATCAGTTGCCTGCTCTGGAGCCTCCGTGTCCCCATTTATTAAACCAAGATGATGCCCACCACAGAGCATCAGGACATTTATTAGGTGCCTGCTGACCTCTAGCCAGGCCCTGTGCCCGGTCCCAGGGACCTCGTGCCAAATCAGGCCCTGCTTTGTCCCCAAGGATACCCCCCACCTCCCTGTCCAGCTGGGAGACAGATGATCAGTAGAGAGTGATGGAGGGAGTGACAGACACTGAGAACACAGGGAGGCCCCTCTTCTGCTGGGGTATTCAGAGCAGACCTCTCAGAGGAGGTGGCTTCTGAGCTGAGGTTGACAGCCAGGTCAGAGTTCTCAGGCCAGGAGGGAGAGTGAAGGTGTGAGAGCCAGAGACTTGGAAGTGCCGTGCCATTGAGAGCCTGCAGGGCCACCCCAGGGGCTGGAGACTGGGGCAAGGGGCGGGCAGCAGGGCAGGCCCCATGGCAGTCTGCATAGGACCTGGGCCATCCCAGAATATCAACCCCGATCCCCCAGGAGCCATGTCCTCTCAACAGGAGCAGTCCTGCCTCTGCCATGAAACCTCCAAGCCTAGCCCACCCTGCCTCCCTCTAGCCTCCTCTTCCTCGTTCCTACCCACCCTCCACCACCACTTCACCTCGGCAGCCCCCCCACCAAGTCCAGGAGACAGAGGCCCAAATTGGGACCTACATGGATAGACTGGCCATCCTTTAAGGACAGTCCAGGGCAGGCCAGGTGCAGGGATAACATCAAGGGTGAAGAAAAAGGTCAGGACCAGGGACAACACAAGGTCAAGGTCAAGGATGTCAGTGAGAGGAGCAAGGTCAAGGTCAGGGTGAGTTCAGGCATGAGGTGAAGGCCAGAATCACAAATGAAGTCAAGGTCCCAGGATGAGGTCAGAGTCGAGGGATGAGGTCAGGGTCAGGAGGCAGGGCAGCCCCAGCCTTCCCCCTACCATGGTCTGAAGTGCTCCCTCTCGATGCAGCAGGGCAGGCAGTTCTCAAAGATGGCTCTTTAAATAGTGCTCCAGGTCCGGACAATAGTTTGGAAGGTGACAGAGGACAGGATGGAGGCCTCCCTGCCAGGCACCTGTCAGGGGCCATTTGGAGTGGGTGGGGACCAGGCACTGTCCAAACCGCAGGATCTCCGCCTGTTCTGGGCCAAGCGGATCTCTGCACCCAAGAGACCATGGCCCAGGAAGGGGCACTGGGCTGAGAACGCACAGTATGTTGAGGCCTGGGACCAGCTGGGAGGACTTGGCCTTGGGCCATTTGAGGTCAACAATGCTTCCAAGGCAGGGCCGCCCTCACCAGCTGGGAAAATTCACGGCTGCAACATGGCCCGACCCCTTGGGCTGTGTGACTTGGAGTGGGTCACCATCCTTCACCGGTGCAAAGGGGCAAGCACGTATCAGCCCCAGTCAGCTCAGGGAGAGGCCCCTCAAGCAGTGCGACTACTGCCTAGTGGTTGGTTACCAGTGCTACCATTACCCCCTCCAGCCCTCAGGCCACTGAAAACATCTGGGGAGCTGAAAAAGCAGAGACAGCCAAAAGAAAAGTGGAACCCCAAGTGGAGCCAAAAGAAAAGGTGACCCCAATGAGAGAGAATTGGAAAATGAGATCGCCATTCCACGCTGGCCACACGTACCCCCAGACGTGGACCATCCCCACCAGGCCTGATCCAGCCCAAGAATTCTCCAGCAGATGTGCCAAGCCAAGCCCGCACCTGTCCCTGGCAGGACCCCATGTGTCCAGCACAGCCCAGCAGCCCCCATCCGTCCAGCCAAGTTGGCTCTCATGTGGGACCCACCACCTCTGATCTGCTGCCAGGGCCGGCAGTGCTGGGCTCAGGCAGCGAGCCCACCCGGCTCCAGGCACTGCACAGCTTAACTGTCCCTGGAGCTGGTCTCCAGGCCTCCAGGCCCCAGGATGGCTGATCCCTGCCTTGGGGGAGGAAACGTGATGATGACAATAAGAGCAGCAGCTCACGTTTATAAAAGGGTCAGGGCATGTTCTAAAACATGCGTCCTCACCCCCATTTTCCAGGTGACAAAACTGAGGCTCTCACAGGTGAAGTCACTCATCTAAGGCTGAAAGCAGTGGTTCCAGTGGTTCTGGAAAGTTCTGCCCATCCCGATGCTCACCTCCCTGACCTCCCTGGGACGTAGGATGGAAACTTCCACACTGAGCTGGGGCCAGGACTGCCATCCTGACCCCTGGCAGGGACCAACCACATGCTCCACAGGCGCCCAGCAGGCTGGGGTGAACGCAGGAGATGGGCTGTGTAAATGCGGCAGGTCCACAAGGAGGGGCAGGGGGCTGCTGCCCGCACCAGCTATGGGGAGCTGCCCTTCGTTGCCCAGTCCGCGAGCCTGGCCCTGCGTGGGGAGAGATTTGCCATCTGGGGCTTTACCACCTGCTTCCTGCTGGCCAGAGGCCTCCTAAGCTCCTGCCTCTGGGGATCACCACCCAGGACTCTCACCCACGGAGGGGCTCCGGAGGTCAGGCCAGTCCCGCGTGAGTGAGCCACCCAGCTGTCAGGAGGAGGGAAATGCAAGAGGGGATGGCAGTGACAACAGGGGTTCCATACGCTTAGCAAACTAGTCCTGATGTCCTGATGTTTTCCTTGCCCGGCCTCCTTCTCCCTGTAACAAAAGTGGGGAGCCCTGATCAAAAACCTGGTCGGGACTGTGATAACTGACAGGAGAGATGGGGGGAGAACTTTTGTCCCTGGGGCGAGCAGGGCTGTGGCGAGGGGGTGGGCCTGCAGGGCCCCGAGCCAGGAAGCTGTGAGCTCTGCCTACGTCGTCGGCCCTCACTTGGCCAGTGAGCTGGCGGCGATGGCGAGTCTGTTGCCATTGCCGTCCGGGCCACACTGTTTGGCCCAATGGACCATGGGGTGGTCCCCAAGGGGCCTGTGCTTTCAGCCAGGGGCCTCCTGGGAGTAAGTAGCTTCAGAACTGGAATTCCAGGTCAGACTGGGGAAGTCAGAGGAGTACTTAGCCCCTTGTGAAGAGCACCCCACTTTCCAGAGGGCAACTCAAGGTCCCAGGGGTCACCAGACCTGGAAGGGAGCTTGAAAGGCATCAACTGCCTTTCAACATGGCCTGTCCCCTGCGAAGTGACAGCTGTCACCCACATCACGAGGGAGCAAAGTGGGCCAGGTGACCTCGCCTATTACATCTCTCCTAACTGTCCCTTCTAATTCTTCATGGTCAGCAGGCTGTCCTCTGCCCCCCAGGCCTCCCTCCTGGCCGGCCACCCTCTTGACCTTCACCATTTTCCCGATGATTTGCGAAATCTCCTTCCTCCAAGCCTTTGACCATGGAGAGTATTCCCTCACCCCAACCACACCTCCATCCTCCTACTTTCTTTTCTATCATCTCTCACTTCCTCCTGGAAGCTTTCCTTGGTTTCCCTTCCCTTCCCTCCTCCACTACAATCACTGCTTCTCTCTGACCTCTGCTCTGTAGATCTGTGACTACCTGCCTTTCCCTTGGCCTAGGACCTTACTGTCATTGCTCCTTGGCCTCCAGCCACCTGGCCTCTAGGAGCACAGAGGCCTCAGTAATTCTGGCCTCCAGGAGTTGCTCATACATAACCTTCCACATGGGGAACCATTGTTAGAGACTTTCTGGCTAGAGTGATCTCAGAGATCCAGTGGAATCCACTGGCCCTCTGAGCCCTGCTAGATGCTGAGTGTCCTTTGCAGACTCTCTCAAGTGACTCTTGCTTTGCACATCATCTGTGATGGGGAACTTACCACTTCCCCAAGCAGAGGCAACTCAGAATTGGCAAATGCTCATTGATTATCTGCTGTGGCCCTACCCGGGTGTTCTGGGAGACTAAAAACTCATCCTTGACAAATTCCTGGGTTTGAATCATTTTAGTAACACAGTCAGACAATGTATGCTGCGTGTATTCATTCATTCATCAAATATTTATGGGTACTTTTGAGTGCTGAGCATTGCAGACACAGACATGAAAAAAACAGGTATGGTTTCAAGCGTGAGGGGACAGAGCACCATGACCTGTCAGAGGAGGCTTTATGGGCTGCGGTCCATCTGACTGTGACTCGAAGAATGAGGACAAAAACGGGAGTTGTCATTGCTCTGCGGAAGAGCAGGGGGATGTGTAGGACATCCCAGAGCACTCACAGAGCTGCCCAGATATGAAGGCATATAAAGTGAGGGGCCAGGGTCAGGCAGGATTGGGGAGCAGAGGGGCCAGGGGAGCTCAGGGGCGGCAGCCGAACCCTCCAGAGGTGACCCAGGCAGGGACTGGCCAAGAGTCCCCAAACCTGGCTCGGAAGCTCCCTCTTCTGGTTTGGGAGTGACTCCTGACCCCTTCTCCCCCTTCAACCGTCAAACCCAGTCAAACCCATAGCTCTTTTTACAGCAGGATGCCATAGCCACAGGCCCCTTGAACAGGATGCATCATCCGTGCTTCTGCAGAGTGAGTGAGTTTGCCAGCCTGCCCAGCTACAGCCATAAAACAGGCGGAGGCATTCCGGGAGACATTCTTCTTAGCTTTAAAGGCTTCTCTGTCTTTTCTAAGTGGTTCCAAATTAGAGGAAGGCTCCAGACAGGGGCGGGCCTGGGGAGGAGGGGACACGAGGGAGTTTGGGAAAAGACAGACCCTCCCCCTAATTGTCTTCAAAACCTTGGTCCTCCCGTCTGGTAATTAGGGAGTTGACAGTGCAAAAGGCAATTTCCTTTGGGGTAAGAGGGAGAAAACAGCTAATTGGCTCTAAGTCTGGGTTCTGGCTGAAATATTAACTACAGGGTGGTGGGCTGCTCTGGCCTGACCCAGGCTCTGGCCCTGGTCACTAGGAAGTAGGGAGGGAAAGGCCAAGGAGCCATGCTGCCTTGGGCAGGCCAGTAAGGCATGTGGTGCTCCCTCTCCCCAGCCCCCGCACCCCTGCCCCTTGCGAGCTCCGGCCCACTGTGCCGGTAGCGCATGTTGGATATCCCTCGGCTCCATGCCGGGTTTATTGTTCTGGATTCTGAGTGGGGAGCATCGTCCTCAAGGAGCATGCACTCCCCGGTATTGGGGGCCTAGCCTCCTAGAGCTTATTTGGAGAGCCTCTGGGGTGGGGAGGAAACCGCTCCTCTGCCCAATCTCTGATTTCATTACTGAGGATGTCAGAGGGAGGTGGGGGTGGTGACAAGTCAGTATCAGAACCCAGACTTCCGGACCCCGGGCTTGCAGGAGGTCCTTCCCACGTGCTCACCTCTCCTTTCTCAGACCCACGTGGCTGCAGAGGTAGACAGGGCTGGCCTGCTGACCAGGTTACAACTGAGAGAATTCAAATGTCCAGTAATGGGAGCATGGGGCTCTCGGTGCAGCATTACCCACCCCAGAAAGTGAGGGTGACATGTCTTGCCAGCCACAGTAGCCACAAGGCAGGTGAGACCCAGCACCAGCTGTGAGTTATTGCAGGGATTCAGCAGCACAGAAGCAACCTAGTGATTATAGTTCAGAGTCAGCTCAACTCAGACATGCGATTATAAAAGTGAACCTGTCCTTGGGCTGCATGAATAGAGGTCTAAATCCTCAATCCAGGGAGGTGACAGTACTACCTTCCACTGACTTACACAAACAATAAGAGACCTATGCATGGATTGTGGCTGAGAAGCGAGGGGCTCTCAACTGGAGAGAAACAGCTTTAGTGGAGAGCATCACTGTGGCAGCTTTGTCAGTTTATCAGCTGGGCCATCGCCTGTATACCCACCTGGTTGGGACCAGCACTCCACAGTCGCCATCTTCCCTCCCCCTGGTGTTTGTAGCTAGGCTCACCACCTGTCTCCCAGCTTGGCCCCTTGGGAAGAACTTTCCCTAGGTTACCCCCACTTAAATCCAATCATTTGGGTTATTAGTTATTGCCATGTGGAGAATCACACCCAAATTACAGGGGTGCATTCACGGTTCTATGAGTCAGAAATCCAGGAAAGGCATAGTGAGGGTAGCTTATGTCTGCTTCATAACATCTAAAGAATGTTCCCACAGCTGGGAAGACATCAAGGCTGGGGACAGCTGGACGGCTAGTGCTAGAACCATTCAAGGCTTGACGACTCACATGTTTGGCGTCTGGGCCCAGAAGACTTGAAGCCACGGCTGTCAGACTTCTATGTGGTGGCTCAAGACACCAGCACTGCTATCCCAGCAAATGAGGTGGAAGCCTGTGGCGTCCTGTGACCTGAGCTCAGAAGTCACAGAGTGACACTCCTATCCTACTGTCTTGGTCAAAGCGGGTCACCAGGCCTGCCTGGTGGCAAGGAGAGGCCGTCTAGACCCTGCCTCTTGAAGGAATGCACCAAAGTATTTGCAGGCATTCTGCAACTGCCACTCCCAGCCAGCCTGGGCTCGGGGGAGCTCAGAAAGTGGCCTAAGCTCACAGACCTGGTCGGTAGAGGAGTCAGCATCCAGAGACAGTCTGGGGGGACTCTGTCCTACCGCAAGTATGTGAGCCCAGAGAGGCTTTCCAGAAAGCTCACCTGGGGCCAGAAAGTGTGGTAGGTGGTCACTCTCTCTCCACAGCCAGAAGGCCTGAGTTTAGACAGGGGCCAGAGCAGGGATGAGAGGCCGGGGCCCCTGGTTCACAAAGAGGCGGACACCCCTTATCCCACTGGACAGCTCAGGAAACTGAGGCCCGGAGCACGGAAGGGCTGGGTCAAGGTGCCACTGTGAGACTCACACCCCATCCCCCAAGGGCTACCTAGAGCAGAGCCAGGAGATGCGAATGGGCCCTCCCTTGAGACGCAGGGTGTCCCAGTGGCAGATGGTAGCTCAGGCAGGGCTTGGGCTTGGGGCCCTCCCAGGGGCCCGGAGGCTGCCAAACAGGCCCAATTTGCTGTACTAATATGTGCTTTCTGCTGCTTGGAGCCTCCTCACACCCTCTCCTGTGAGCCGGGCCAGCGGCAACAGAACAAACTATAATTATGTCAGCCACACCCTGCTGCCCTAGTTTAGCAATTAGCCAAGTTGCCCAGCATCCAGCAGCTTCCACCCCAGCCTGGCTCGGGGTGGAGTCAATCAGAAGCCGGGGGTGGGGGGCGAGGGGCCGCTTTTTAAAGTCCCCACCTATCCTCACCCAGAAATGAATCTGCAAATGGGGCTTCCTTCCCCAGCTGGCCACCTATGGCTCTAGCCAGGCCTCAATCACCGAGCCGGGGCCCCCCACCCCACCCCACAGGCTGGGGCCCCCACGGTGGAGCGGACAGTGAAGAGCAGAGCCTTCCCCGGAAGACATCCCTCCCTGGTGCCCAGGCTTATGGGCTGATCTGTAGGGGGACTGGCAGTACAGCCACAGGCTGAGCATCAGGTAGACCTGGGGCAAGTCCTGCTAGGCGCAGCTGCTCCGTGGCCTCCCACATCGCTCAAATTCCCCAAGATCACCTCATCTTCACCCGTAACACAGAGTGGCTCATTAGCACATTGTTTCAGCCAGGCTTTGGCTTTTTGTCTCTCTCCTGTCTTTACCCAAGCCCTGGGTTTCCTCCTTGGCCTCTGATTCCATGCCTCAACCTGACCAGTCCTTTTGATCTAGAATCCCAGGTGTCCAGCAATTCTGAATGCTGCCTCTGCTGCAGGAGGCCAAGGCTCCTTGGATATGGTACATAGTGACCTTCAGGTTTGTCTTTAATCTCAGACATCCAGAGCCAGTCACCGAGGCAGGAACACCGTGCGCAGCTCCAGGTGTACTGCCACCACCTAGAACCTAGACTACAAGGGAAATGGTAACATCTACAGTGAGCAGTGCACAACCCCAATGGCTGCACGTGGCAACCCTTCTCCAAGGTGCATAGTCTCAACTCTTTCTCTCAACCAAGTATGATATGTGTCCTGGGGGCACAGGTTCAGCCACCCACCTAACCTCTCCTGCGGGACTGCTAGCCCAGAAGGATGATGTTCTCTAGGAAGTAGAGGAAAGACTTCTTCCCCACTCTCTTCTGGGTTGGTGCTATCCTAGAGTTCTGAATACAGTTCTGGTCTACTCTGTGGGAGAAACAGATAACACTGAAGGAGATATTGCTGGAACTTGGGAGATGGTAACAACCCAGACCCACATTGTCCGGGTCTAGCTGGGGCTGTGAGTCAGCAGATAGCCCAGCAGAACTTCTCAGACCTCAGGCTTACAGAACTGGATTGATCATGATCATTGTTCACGGGACACCCTCATCACTGGATCATGCGTGGCTTTTGCTTTTTCTTCATTTAACTGATTGATTGATTGATATCATGAACACCCATGAGCCCTTCATCTGACCCAATAACTAGAATATCACCAATAACTTGTATCCCATCCAGCAAAAGCCACCTGAATTTTATCCACTCTCTTGCTTATTTTTGTTTTATTACATATTCATGTATGCAAAAAAACATATTCATGTATGCTTACAAAATACATTGTTTAGCCTTGTTCATTTTTATTATTTATTATTTTTTAAAGTAGGCTCCATACCCATCATGAGGCTTGAATTCACAACCCTTAGATACAGAGTTGATCACTCTATTGACTGACCCTGCCACGTGCCCTTAGCCTTTCTTATTTTTAAACTTTAATTTAAAAGTACAGCAAAAGTCTTCTGGGATTTGTTTTTTCACTCAACATTATATTGCTAGGTATAGAAAATTGAATGACTGGCTCCAATCTTTCTCACCTCCCAGGTCAGCACCTTTGCCCTGGCCTTACTGTGGGCAGACTATTTTCCTGCCCCAAGACTTTGGGCTTAGCCATGTTGTGGTGCAAGGTCAAAAATTCAAGCACTGTCTTGATATCTTGGAGCAGAGTAGCACTCGTCAATCCACAGACCTTTGACTGAGGCAGGGCTGCCAGCCAAGCTCAGTCTAGATTAGCTGAGATCAAGCTACCCCCGGCCAAACTGTAGATTCATGAGAAGGAAGGACTATTGCTTTCACCGTTGAAGGGAGACTTGGGGTATTTGTTATGCGGCATTATTGTGTCAATAGCTGACCGTTACACTGAAATTCATCTGTCTTGTCATGTGAAGCTGTATGTGGTTTATTCTCATAAAGGTCACTGCCTGGGTGGCTCAGTGGTTGAGCATCTGATTTTGGACTAGGTTGTGATATGGGTTCCTGAGATCAAGTCCCATATCAGGCTCCCCATGGGGAGCCTGCTCCATCTGCTATGTCTCTGCCTCTCTCTCTGCATCTCTCATGAATAAATAAATAAGATCTTTAAATATATATATATATAATTAAAAAATAGAATCTTTAAAAAAAAGAAAAAGAAAAATATTTTAAAAGAAAAAGAAGTTCTCTGTTTTAATGTAGCTAAATGTCTCCATCTTTTCTCTGAGGACTGGTGTTTCTTGAACCTTCTTTATTAGCAGCAAACAATACCAACCACAGCTAGTACTATATTTTCTATAACAGGGATAAGTGAGATTATGTCAAATTCACATGATAAAATACTGTGTTGCAGTTAAAAATCATATATCAGGTGAATATTATGATATAAAAAGACAATCACATTATAATAAGTAAAAATAGCAAGTGACAAAATATCACAGAGGATTCTATTTCAGTGTGTGCTGGATGAACTGGAGGCTGCCCACCTTGCAATAGGCCCAGACTTGGAATAAAAAGCAAATAATTCGAGTCGGGTACATCCCTGCAGGGAAGAGAAGAGAGCCCTTTACTGCTGGGGCAGGTTTATTGTGATCAAGCCGGGCTCCCGCCGGCAGACCTACCCTTCCAAAGGGAGTCAGGCCAAAGCTGCACTGCTAAGGGAAGTATATTCACCTTGATTTGAAATTGGCCTGTGTTCTTCTGAGAAAGAAATCATGAAAACAGTGCTGGCTTTGGGGACATGTGCGTAGCTCTTGTCCTCCTGAGGGTGACCACGTAGCTCTCTCTGGCAAGGTCCTGAGCTGGGCCGGGCCACCCACCTGCATCACAAGTGAGGTGTCAGAATGGGGTGGGGGTGGGGAGCAGATGGGGAGGGTCTGGGGATTTTTCTATCAGAGAAGCTTAGGAGCCACATTCTATTGGAAGGAAGGACTTGAATTAAAGTTGAAATTCATACAGGGGTGCCTGGCTGGCTCAGTTGGTAGAGCTTGTGACTCTTGATCTCGGGGTCCTGAGTTCAAGCCCCATGCTGAGCATGGAGCCTACTTAAAAAAAAAAAAAAGTTAAATTCATATAACAAGTGCCCTGATTATCCATACTGTCTGTTTCAGGTGGCTGGAGCCGGGGACAGGGGCGGGGGCACCTGTAGAGAGACTGGTGGGAGAGCTAAGACCCCTAAGCCGGACCCCTAAGCCGGGGCACCTGGGGTGGCTCAGTGGTCGAGTGTCTACCTTCAGCCCAGGGCGTAGTCCAGGAGACCTGGGATTGAGTCCCACATTGGGCTCCCTGCCTGGAGCCTGCTTCTCCCTCTGCCTGTGTCTCTGCCTCTCTGTGTCTCTGTGTCTCTCATGAATAAATAAATAAAATCTTAAAACAAACAAAACCCCTAAGCCATCCCTCGTGCCATGTCTGGTCTAGAGTCAGAGGGTGGGAATTTCTTTCTCCAGAGGGGAGGGGAGGAGCATCCAGGATAGGAAGGCAAAGCCCAGGATGCATCAGACAGAGGGATTGTGTGGGGAGAGGGGCACAGGAAGAGAGAGAGCAGGAGGAGGGCCCTTCCCCTCCCTACTGAGAATGAACTCCACAGAGTTTCATGTGTCCCAAGTTTTCTCCTTCCACACTGTCCTGCCATCCAGAGTCCCAACCTTGGGGGGAATGCAGGTGGCTCCTCTGACCCACATGTCCCACCTTACCATCCACGTGCTTGGGAAACTGTGATAGTTAATTTTATGTGTCATCTTGACTAAGCCATGGTGCCCAGATACCTGGTGACATATTATTCTGGATGTTTCTGTGAATGTGTATTTTAGATGAGATCAGATCAGTGGACTTTGGGTAAAGACCCTCCACATGTGGGTGGGTCTCATCCAATCAGTTGAAGGTCTTCATAGAACAAAAACTTACCTCTCCTCGGCAAGAAAGAATGCCATCATAATGCCTTTGGAATCAGACTGTAACTTTTCTCTGAGTCTCCAGCTACCAGCCGACCCTGCAGATTCGGAACTTACAACATCCACAATTACATGAGCCTATTCCTTAAAACAAATCTCAGCCCCTCCGTCCCTCCCTCCTTCCCTCCCTCTCTCTCAGCTAACCATGCCCTGCAGGAGGAACAGCTGCAGGAATCAGGTGAGACTGGGCTGGCTTGGGGCAGAGGGAGAAGTCAGGCTTCCATTCCACCCAGGGAGGGATACAAGGTAGTGAGCTCCCCCGTGCTTCCATGAGTGGCCATGGGTGTTGAACTCCGCACATAGTAAGTGCTCAGTTAATATCATCACATGAATGGTGAGTGAATGAAGGTTGTGGAGGGGTCCCCAGCCCTGGGGAACCAGAGTGGGAGTGGGGGTGCGGTACGTACAAGGACTGAACTCTTGGGGATCCCTGGGTGGCTCAGCGGTTTGGTGCATGCCTTCAGCCCAGGGCATGATCCTGGAGTCCCGGGATCGAGTCCCATGTCGGGCTCCCTGCATGGAGCCTGCTTCTCCCTCTGCCTGTGTCTCTGCCTCTCCCTCTCTCTCTCCCTCTCTCTCTCTC
Organism: Canis lupus dingo; assembly: GCF_003254725.2. NCBI lineage: Eukaryota > Metazoa > Chordata > Mammalia > Carnivora > Canidae > Canis > Canis lupus. The sequence goes on along the minus strand of NC_064248.1, from coordinate 8,076,823 downwards.
TCTCTGTCTCTCATGACTAAATGAATAAAATCTTAAAAAAAAAAAAAAAAGAAAAGACTGAACTCTCAAAGACAGAGAAGGGCCTTGCTCCCTCCCCGCCCCACCTCAGAGCCCCCCCACCCACAGGGCTGGACACATGGGGGGGGTTTGTAGTGAAGCCGCCCAAGGTCATGATCCTGCCTCCCCGGGGCACAGAGGTGCAACAGAAGCCTTACGTTGACCTCGTTGACCTCGGAGTGCTCACACTGTGGGGAGCCTTTGAGGCGCCCCAAAGAACCAGGGACACTGTTTGAAGTCCCGGCACCTTCTAAGGATTCCGTTTAACAAGCTGGGTGCTACGGGCACCTGGATGAAAGACGCTATATAAAAACAGGAGATAATTACCAAGTAAAGCCATTTTCTTAGAAACAGGAAGGTGCCATTTGCCAAGAGTAAACAGTGGGGGCAGGCCCTGCCCGGGCGGAGGACCCGGCGGCTGGGAGAGTCACTCTGGGTGGGCTCAGAAGCCAGGGTGAGTCAGAGCCGGGGGCACGCGGGCCGCAGCTGCCTCCCCTGACCCCCCCACTGCCCTTTCCCTGCCCGGCAAGAGTGGAGGAGGAAGGACCGCGCCGCGCCCGGACGGTGCGCTCAGGGGCACCCCGACACCCTCTGCAGGACGCGACCTCGATGAAGAGCCAGGCAGGCCCCGTTCCATTCATGCCACAAATGTCTACTGAGCGCCCCCCGCGTGGTGCCGCAGGAGGCAGGAGGCCAGCGCGCTTCGCCCCAGCGCTAACCTGCAGCAGCCGGGCCTCCCTGGTGCTTCTGTGGCCCAGGTACTGTGTCCCGGCTCCACCCGGGCCGGCCATCGAAGCTTCACCCCAACCCGAGAAAATCAGGGTCCCGATTCACAAAGGAGGCTCAGTGACTTCCCCAGCTAGTAAATGAGACGCTGCAGGCCCTGAGCTAGTAACCAGGGCACCGTAGGGCCTGCCCCAGCTCCTGCCTTGCCCGCAGCCTCCCTGGCACCTCTCCCTTAATGGGCAGCCGCATCCTGCAGATCCCCAGCCTCCAGCTGGACCCGGACCTCTCCCCAGCCCACACCTCTCTCCCGGGGGCCCCTCAAATCCAGCTGGGGAGCCAGGCTGGGGAGTCAGGCTCCTCCTCCACAAGCCCACACTGGCCATACCCCCGTTACTGAAACCAGCCTTCCAGCCTTCCCAGCCAGCGAGCCGGGACCAGCTCCCACCCCTCCTCTCCCTGCTCTCTGCGTTCCATCCACACGCAGAGGGTACAGGCTGCATCTCTCTCTCTCTTTTCTTTTCGATTTTTAAAAAGATTTTATTTATTTATTCATGAGAGACACACAGAGAGAGAGAGGCAGAGACACAGGCAGAGGGAGAAGCAGGCTCCACACAGGGAGCCCGACATGGGACTCGATCCCGGGTATCCAGGATCACACCCTGGGCTGAAGGCGGCGCTAAACCGCTGAGCCACCCGGGCTGCCCTTCTTTTCAATTTTTTATTTAAACTCCGGTTAGTTATCACACAGTGCAATAATGATTTCAGGAGTAGAATTCAGTGATTCGTCACTTCCGTACAACCCCCAGTGTGCATCACTAGTGCCCTCCTTAATACCCATCCCCCATCTGGCTCATCCCCCAGCCCCGTCCCTCCATCAACCCTCAGCTTGTTCTCTATTATTAAGAGTCTTTTGGGGATCCCTGGGTGGCGTAGCGGTTTGGCGCCTGCCTTTGGCCCAGGGCGCGATCCTGGAGACCCGGGATCGAATCCCACATCAGGCTCCCGGTGCATGGAGCCTGCTTCTCCCTCTGCCTATGTCTCTGCCTCTCTCTCTCTCTGTGACTATCATAAATAAATGAAAATTAAAAAAAAAATTAAAAAAAAAAAAAGAGTCTTTTATGGTTTCCCTCTCTCTCTTTGTCCCCCTCTTCCCATATGTTCATCTGTTTTGTTTCTTAAATTCCACATATGAGTGAAATCATCGTTATTTATCTTCCTCTAACTTACTTTGCTTAGCATACTCTTCCTTCCATGTCACTGCTGATAGCAAGATTTCATTCTTTTTGATGCATAAGTAATATTCCATTTTATATATATCACTTCTTCTTTATTTTTTTTTAAGATTTTATTTATTTATTCATGAGAGACACACACTGAGAGAGAGAGAGAGAGAGAGAGAGAGAGGCAGAAACACAAGCAGAGGGAGAAGCAGGCTCCATGCAGGGAGCCCGATGTGGGACTCGATCTCAGACCTCCAGGATCACACCCTGGGCCGAAGGCAGATGCTCAACTGCTGAGCCACCCAGGTGTCCCTCACTTCTTCTTTAGAGGCTGCACATCTCTGAAGGGACAGTTGGAACCTATAACCAAGACCTGCTACTCAGAGCAGATCCAAGAAGAGACTCGGCTCTGTTTACCACCTGCCCTGGTGACCTGGTTACCATTAGCCGCTAGTTAATTCCTGCTTCCCTGCTCAAGGGGAAAGTTCTTTGTAAACAATAAAGTTCCTAACAATGGAAGCAAATTTTAAAACCCTCGAGTCCAGGGGCACCTGGGTGGCTCAGCTGGCTAAGCATTTGCCTCCGGCTCAGGTCATGATCCCAGGGTCCTGGGATTGAGCCCTGAGTCAGGTTCCTGCTCAGTGAGGAGTCTGCTTCTCTCTCTCTCCTTCTGCTCCCTCCTCCCCTTACTCCTGCGCTCTCTCTCTCTCTTTCCCCCCAAATAAATAAATAAAATCTTAAAAAACAAAACAAAACTACACACTCGACTCAAATGTACAGGCATAGTCCAGTTTTCCAAAATCACATGGCATGTGGAGATATTTGGATCCAACATTTCACAAGGGAAGCAACCTACTGCATCTGGCACCTATTGTGTGCCATGGTGAGTGGATCTCAGATAGTAGCTACTCCAAGGAAGCTATGATCACTCCCACCTTGTAGATAAGGAGCTTGATCCTCAAGCAATGGGAGTGCCGCATTGGCGAGAGACAGCTACATCAGAGATCAGCTCTTTCTCTGACACCTCCTGAACTAGCTTTCTATTGCTGCATAAAACATAACCACAGATTTAGGGACTTAACACACACGTTTCCATAGGACAGGAGTCTGGACAGCTGAGTTACCTGTAGTCAAGCTGACAGCTGGCTGTGCTCTCACTTGAAGGTTTGACAGGGGAAGAATCAGCTCCCAAGCACATTCATGTGGCAGCAGAATCCATCCCATTTCTTTGTGACTGTATGACTGAGGGCTTCATACCAGTTGACCACTGGCAGCTGCCTCAGGTTCTAGAGATCCCTATGGTTCCCTGCCCTGTGGCCTTCCCCAAAATAGCCATTGACCGCATCGAGAGTCTCTCCAGCCTGCTAAGACGCAGTCTTCTATAATGTGACAATCAGGGGAGTGGCATCCATCACTTTGGCCATATTTTCTCGATTAGAAGCCAGCCACAGGTCCACTCACACTCAAACAATAGGGATTATGCAAAAGCACAAACAAACAGGAGGCAGAAATCATTGGACGTCATCTTAGGGTCTATGACTGACGTGCCCCAGGAGGGACAAGGGGCACACCCAAGCCCACTAGGGTAGTCCCAGGTCAGGCTTCCAGAAGCAAGCACTGATACGGAGTTTGTGATGCAAGAGGCTTATTAAGAGTCACTCATGTGAAGGGAGGAGGAAAAGCAGGATTGGACGGGTCTGACAAACCTTCAGCCATGCCAGTAGGAAGTGCCACAGCAAGGAGGGCCCCGCTGAAGCCTCCCATGTGAAGACGAGGTGGCCAGACCTTAGACTCTCTCCTTGCCAAGAGACCATGAGCTGAGGCGGGCAGACCCTGAAGGCAGCACATCCTCCCTTGTGCAGGATTGGGAGGCCCTCCTCCAGCTCGGCCCCAGGAACCTTCCAGAGAGACTAACTATCCAATCAAGGCAGCTGCTTTTGTTTTTGGAGGTTATCTGCTGCTAAGAAAAGCTGCTCTTCCTGGAAGAGCACTAGGTAATGCCCAGGTTCCTGGCCCCCACCCCGATATACACACCATCACCACCACCATGGCAACTTCCCCCAGTGTGACTACTTTCAGAGCTGGAGTTTTTATTTATGTATTTATTTTAAATTTTTTATTTATTCATGAGAGACACACACAGAGAGAGGCAAAGACATAGGCAAAGAGAGAAGCAGGCTCCCTGTGAGGATCCCCATGTGGGACTCGATCCCAGAACCCCAGGATCAAGCCCTGAGCCAAAAGCAGATGCTCAACCACTGAGCCACCCAGGTGCCCCAGAGTTGAAGCTTTTAAAGAGGTAATGAAGGTTAAATGGGGTGGTAAGGGTGGAGCCCCAATCCAGTAGGACTGGTGTCCTCTGTAGAGGGAAAGGCCATGTCAGGACACAGGCAGAAGGCAGCTATCTGCAAGCCAAGGGCAGGTCTCAGGACAAGCAAACCCTGCCCACACCTTGACTTACACTGCCAGAATCGTGAGCAATAAAATCCTGTGGCCTAAGCCTCCTGGCTCAGTGGGACTTTGTTATGATGACCTGAGCAGATGAGCACAGGACCCAAGGGAAGCAAAACGTCTGGTGAGGAGCAGACCCTCAGCCCCATCACTGGGAGCCTGATTGGAAAGTGGCTGATAGGTCCCGGGAACAGCTGGTCCTGAGACGCCCCAGGTGAGGCCGCTGGGAGGTGAGAGGGGGTCCAAGGCCAGGTCGCCCCTGGTTGTGGCAGGGAGAAAGGCACCCCTCCTCTCCTTCTCTTCCTCGGGCCTCGGTTCCCTACCACAGGACCAGGGGATGGACCAAAGGGTCACAGAAGCCCTTCGAGCTCTTATTGTAGTAGCAGAATCTAGCCTGAAGTTCAGCCAGGGGCTCAGAAGAAGCTCCTCAGATGAGAATCCGAGAAAGTGAGAGCCTGATATCAGGCCTTTGACATACACTCTGGCGAGAAGTTCCCAGGGTGTGTGTGTATTGAGGTGGGGGCTGGGATTTGGGGCGTTATCAAGTGTTCTACCAAGAAAAGCACATCACATGTCCTGATTTCAAACTATATTACAAAGATATAGCAATCAACACAGGATGGTACTGGCATAAAAACAGGCACAGTAGGTGTGGAGGCCCAATGGACCAGAATTGAGAGCCCCAAAACAAATAATCAACAAAATAAAAAGACAACCTAGGGAATAGAAAAAAAAATTTGCAAATCACAGATCTGACAAGGTGTTAATATCCACAATATATAAAGAACTCCTACAACTCAATAACAAAAAGAAAACAAGCAATGTGATTCTTAAAAATGCGCAAAGGACCCAAATAGACATTTTTCCTAAGAAGATCCATAAAAGGCCAATAGGTCCATGAAAAGGGGCTCGGCAGCACTCAGCATCAGGAAACGCAAATCAAAACCACAATGAGATCTTGCTTCATACTTGCTAAAATGGATATCCTCAATAAGATAAAGAATAACAAGTACCAGCCAAGAGGTGGAAGTGGAGGGGGGGGCTGCGTGCTGCTGGTGGGAGTGTAAATTGCTGCAGCCACTGAGGAAAACAGTATGGCAGTTCCTCTGAAAATTAAACATAGAAATACCATATGATCCAGCAATCCCACTTCTGGGGATATATCCGAAGGCAATGAAAACACGATGTCTGAGAGATATCTGTACCCATATGTTCATAGCAGCATTATTTACAATAGCCAAGACATGGCAACAACCTAAATGTCCACCGACGGATGAGTTAAGAAAATATGGTGTATATAAATATTTCTGCAATGGAATATTATTCAGCAATTTGAAAAAAAAAAAGGAAATCCTGCTGTTTGTGTCCACATGGATGGACCTTAAGGGCATCGTGCTAAGTGAAGTAAGTCAGACAGAGAAAGACAAATACCATATGATCTCTCATATATGTGGAATCTAAAATAAAAACAAAACCCAAAAAAACCAAACTCATAGAAAAAGAGATCAGAAAAAAAAAGAAGAAAGAAAAAAGACATCAGATTTGTGGTTACCAGAGGCACTTGATTATAAATCAGTTATATTTCAATAAAGCTGGTTTGGGGGAAAAAGAAGGGAGGGGTCAGGGCCCCGCCTCCTCCTGCCCACCCCTCCCCCCCAGAGCCTGGGCCTAGAAGGTTTCTCCAGCATTTGGCTTTGTCCCTTCCATTCCCTTGCTGGCATTCCTGCTTCAGGTAAAGTGCCGTGGCTTCCCAGAGCTGCAGAGAAGCCAGCAGAAGGAAGCATGAGGGAGGGAGACCAACCATCCCAGCTCCCCCAGACCAAGGGATTTCCCAGGACAGGCTTTACAAGTCAGTGGCCCATTGTGGCCACGTGGGCTGGCCTGGGGGGTTGCCACGGAGGTCTGCAGGGTGGGCCCAAGGAGGCCACAGAAGTCCTGCTGCAGCTGGAGGTGGGGAGGGTTCAGGGAGTGGCCTCCCCCGGGGAGCCCCCTAGGCACCTCTCTCCTCCCTTTGCCCGAGCACCTCTTCTTCCTCCCACTCCCCAACAGGACCAGAGCCGTGAGAACACTGAAATCACCAGCTGGGAAGTGGCAGGATTGGGATTCCAGCCCAAAGAGCCTGGCTCTCTCTGCAGCCACACTGGTAGGCCCTGCACTCCCCGCCTCTCTGTCCTACTGTGACCAAAACCAGGAGAAAGGCAGCTTCATCACCCACCCAGTCACCTGCCACTCCTCCCAGGGACTAGGTTTTGCCCTCCCAGCTGGGGACCCTGCAGGAATCCCACCCCCCTGTTGCCTGAGGAGGCCCCCATTCCAATGGGCAAGAGTCTACCACCCACCCACCCCGCAGTTGTGAGAGGGACCATCCAGGGGGCCTTGCACCAACCTAGGCTTAGGGAGGGTGGGCCACGCCCTGCTGTTGCCCCCACAATGTGCATTCTGCTCTCCTTCCTTCCTGCAGAATCCTGACTCCATGCCTAGCTGAGATGCCACTTTTCTGCTTTCTTGAAGATAGAGATAATCATGTTTCAAAAATCTTGCCCAAGATACATGACAGGCATTGAGTACTATTCCTAGGAAAGTGCCTTTGGAGGGAGGCACGGACCTGGATGCCCTCCCCCGCTTCCCTCTCTGTGTCACCAAGGATGTAGACGTGATGGCTGGAGCAGTAGCAGCTATCTCAAGGCCAGGAGGGGACTCTGAGGATGGATGGCATTCAGTAAGGATAGTGAAGAGGACAGAGGGAACCAGGGACATTAAGAACATCACGGAGTTCCAGCACAGCCACGAACCTCCTATCCAGCCACCTTGGAGGACAGGCTATATTACTCTGTTACTGCAAACACAGTACCTAACTGATACAAAATACTTTTAGGAGGAGGTAATGCTGGAACTTCATCTTACAGGAAGTAGGTCTGGGGCAGGCTGACCTCAGGTAATACCAGTACCTTTCCTGCCACAAAACAGTTTTGGGGCCAATGCCCCTGGACATGCTCCCGAGGTCCTCTGAGAGGGAAGCAGGGCAGGGGTTCCCACCCCTTCGTGGCCCTGAGGAACCCAGGACTCCTGCCTCCACCCAGCTCTCCCGCCACTCAGCTGCTCCAGGCCCAGCCTCGCCCCTGTGCCACCTGTCCCTGTCCTACGGAGGCCAATGTGCAGCCTCGAGCCTGCGCCCGCTCGGAGCCCTGGAGGAGTCAGGCCCTGCTTCCCAGCAAGTGTGTTTCCACTGCCTTGTTTACAGTTGTTGAACTACTTTCGTCAAATTAATTAAATACATGCTAAATCCTCTCCAATTTGTTGTGCGATAAATTAAAGATGCTGAGATTGTGAAATGCACAACAAAACCTGTTTATTCTGATAAAAGCCCACATGACAGCCCGAGTCAAACGTCAGACAGGCCGAGGAATCCGCTTCTACAAAGGCTTCGTCAGAGCGGGGCTTCCAGCTGCCAAGCCTCCTTGGTGGCCAGGGTCTCCTCAGCCCCTTGTGGCTACCCAAAATGACGACTCAAGGTAAAGAGGGAGGGGACAGGTCCCAGGTCACCGGAGGAGATGCACGAAAGCCAGGACTGCAGAATATAGTCTTTCCTCAGCATCTCCTGCAGGGCTTTCTCCCTGCTCCCTGGGGGCTGGCACATGTGGGAATAGTCACAGCTCACACAGGTCCACTATGCACACAGGATCATCTTCTAGCTCTGGCTTCCAGTCCCAGGGACAGCTTTGACAGAAGCAGTCACCAGAGGCTAGAACCATGCCCAGAAATCCTCTGGGGTCCAGGAATACCCCACCACCTTACAGCTAGAGTCCTAGAACCTGCCTCACCCTATCCCTGCTCTGGGCAAAGTGTGCCCCATTGGTCCAGGTGAGCACGGCAGATCAACTTTGAGAGTCCCCTTCACTCATCCCCCTCCCCTGCAGCTGCCCGGTAGAAAGAGGGCATGGGCCTTCCAGCCAGAGAAACTGAGGCACAGAGAGCTTGCATCCATCAACTGGTGGCCCAAACCCTCACTTTCCTGAGCATGTGGATATACAGATTCAAAGCAACTCTACAGCACTGCCCACGTGGATCACTCAGCACATCCCCAGGTGTATTTTGTTATTCCCATTTTGCAGATGAGGAAACAGGCCCAGAGAAGAGAAGGGGCTTGCTTGGCTCCCATAGAGGAGGGACGGAGAGCTAAGTTCATGAGAGCCTGAGCTGCTGGTGCCCAAAGCCCATCTCCCCACACCACCATACCCTGGTTGCCACCCCCTTCGCTCAGCACAACCATGTACTCTGGGCATCTTGGGGCCCAGAGCACAGGTAGCAGAGATCTAGGTGTGGGCCTCATCTTTGCTCCACCCCCATGAGCGAGGCGCTGCAGGATTCCACTCACTGAGTCCCTGAGAACCGTAAAGCAACATGGATTGACACCATCTTATAAACCCCAGATCCCTAAAGGAATGGAAATTGTTCCAGATGGGGCAACCCTTAGCAGGGAGGGTATTGACCGAGAATCAGTAATGGGGTAGAGCCAACAGGATGTAGCCTGTGAGAGAGCAGAGGAGGGAGGCAGGCATCGGGCCTCCCCTCACTTGCCCTGATGTGGGTAACAGGGTGCATATCATTTGTGTTCAATCAGAGAAGCAGAACCACTGTGAATTTTATAGCATAGGAATTGGCCTTCAAACCACTGGGGAGGGTCTGGGAAGTAAAGATCCAAAGAAAGAAGTTTTACAGGGACTGGAGGAAAGTCCCCAGGCAGCCCCCTTGAGGCAGAGGTACAAGTGGAGCTTGGGGAGAAATCTGGAAGTCGAGCAGATTGGGCTGCTGGAGTGGGAGGCCGAGGCCAGTGTAGACACTGACAGACGGCTAGGGAAGGCCTCCACTTCCCAGCCTCCCCGCTGTGAGATCACAGCCGAGGAAGTACTGGGTCGCTGTGAGTCAGCAGGGCCTGCAGTCTGGAGGAAGAGCTGGCCGTGGATCAGGAAGAGGAAGGAGTGAGGACAAAGTGGCATCTGCTGGCACCTGTGCGTCTGTCCCTCCCGCCTCCAGCCACAAGGGCCCTCAGAGTACAGATTTCTTTTTCAGCTAATTCTACCTCGTAGGCTCATAAAGGGCATGGGGTTCTAGGAAGCGAGTTTCCTGCCAGGACACTCAACAGAGCACAAACCGCCACAGAGGAGAGATAGAGCCACTTGCAGAGACCGGGCACCTAGGACGGGGGAGGTACAGGCCGCGGGATGGTTTGTGCATGTTGTCTACTGCTCAAGTGCACTTGGCTAAGGGTTCAGGGGCGAGCCCCCGATCCTGGCATAAAACTGCTTCTACCTGGAGAAGGGGTGTCTTTTTCTAACTTACATGAGATACCCTTTGAGCCTGGGCAGGTTGGGGAAAGAGGACATGTTCCAGCCATGATGGAAGGTGTTTGGTTGTCTGTGGGGTTGAGCTTCACCCAGGGCTTGTCTTTCCCACCTGTAGCCAACAGGGAGGGGTCTTCTCCCCTTTAGGGCTATCCACGAAGGCTGGATTAAAGGTTGGATCAACAGTAACAGGCTCAGGACTTATGGATCATCCTAAAATCCCTAGAGGGCAGGGCTGGGCCCAGGGAGGGGTGCCAAAGGGGTCGGGGGCCAGCTTACTCCCAGGGAGAATTCTGCTGTAGGCAGAGCTATTTCAGAGAGAATCAGCTGCCTCTGGAGGTGATGAGCTTCCGTTCGCTGGAGACATGCAACCAGGGCTGGACAGTTGCTCCAGCTGGTCCAGGGGGTGTAACGAAGCATCAGGCTGCAGTTGGGCTACCTGGCTCTCCCGTGCCATGAGTCAATAATGAGAGACGGCCTCTGAGGATGGGAGGTGGGGTTCCCCCCTCGCCCTCCCCCACCCTCCTCCATGCTCACTTCTTTTTGGAACTAGCTTGGGTATTTAGAAGATTAATTTCATGTTTGTGCAAAGCAGAGGATTAGGAGGGGGAGGAGAGTGAAGTTCTCTGTAGGTTGTTAAGGAAACATCATCTAAAAAAAGACTCTGGCAAAATTGCTGTGGATACCAGTTACAGCTGAATGCGCCACTTACCTCCAACAACCCAGGGCTTTTAGCTGGTAACTTGCTGTCGTTCTTTGCAGTCTCGAAACCCATGTGCTCTGGGACATTAAAACACAGAGCATGGTGGGGTTGCCTCCTCCAGAGCCAGAAGGACGGGGACGTCCCATCACCAGCCCTGTCCAGCCAGAGTCCAGGCTACAGGCCTCACGCAGAATTCCGCCACGGGGATTGCTGGCTCCTTTGTGCACCGCCACCACCGCCTGCATTACCTCCTCTCAGAGCTCCTGGGGGCACCAGGAAAGAGGCTGAGGCTCAGAGGGGGCACAGGCTCACCCCAGCGCACACAGCAAGCCGCTGACTCCAGTCCAGAGCTCCAAAGCTCCTCCTCTGAGCTGCCACTTGCACATGACATGGAGGCAGGGAGAGTCGCTGGACCACGGCAGGCCTCTCCCCAGGCCTCAGGGACACAGCACCTGCCACCCATGTCCAATTTTTTTTTCCGGCAATGGTTTTATTGAGATATAATTCACATACCACATAATTCACCCACTTAAAGTGTGCAACTCTTTGTACATTCACAGAGTCATGCAGACTCAGCACGATCAACTTTAGATAATTTCTTTCCATCACCCCAAAAAGAAACTGTGGACTTTGCAGTAGTCACCCTCAACCTCGCCTTCCCACAGCCCCAGCAACCACTAATCTGCTTTGTCTCTGTGGATTTGACTATTCTGGGCCTTCCGTAAAAGGAATCATATGCTACAGGCTGCTTTCACCTGGCACAGCGTCTTGAGGTCCCTCCATGTAGCGTGCATGTCCTGTCTACGGCTGAATAATAAAATCCCACTGTATGCACCTGCCATATTTTGTTTATCCCTTCATCCACGTACGGACATTTGGGTTGTTTCTACTTTTGGCTAATGTGAATAGTGTGCTATGGACATGGGCATACAAGCTTCTGTGTGGGCATATGTTTCTGTGTCCCTTGGGTGTTTCTATCCTTTTGAAGAGAAGAAACAGGCAGACTGAAAGTGTTTGAAACAAACCTCAAGGTGGATGAGAAGATCAGGCAGGAAAGATCACAAAGGGTGGGGGTGGTCTTGGCAGGCTTCCTGGAGGAGGCAGCACTGCACTGGAGCTAGAAGGGCAGACAGGAAGGGAAGAGACAAAGGGGCTGGGAAAAGCAAGGGCCCCATCCTAGCACCTCAACATCTGCTGAAGTCTTCCCAGAACTGTGGGAAGTGGAAGGTGAGAGGCCCTCCCTGCTCTGCGGACTAGAGGCACCAGCATCTCCTGGGAACTTGTTAGAAATGCACATTCTTGGGCCCGAGCCCCCATCTGTTGGATCAGAAAAGCTGCTGAACCAGCAGCCTGTGTTTATGGCCCTGCCGGGACTGACGCTGTCTCCGCTGTCTCCGCTGTCTCCGTGTAAGACGCTCTAGCTCTGCTGGAGATGCTCTGGGCAGGTGGGGAGAGCGTGAGGGGGAGGAGAAGAGAAGCGAGAACCCAGCACTCAGGCTCTGGCCCTGCCCACCCCATCCCCCCAGCTCCCTAGCTCTATGTCTGCCCTCCCCCAGGCCCTGCCAGGCTGCTATTCCTACCAGAAGCTTCTAATCCCTCAAAGTGTCTCTTTTGCGATATTGTCTGATCTGGAGAACAGCTAATCGGTAAACTAGGATCTGGGCCAGGGCCCCCGCCCCCCCCAACTAGGACCTCTCCTGTCTACCCAGGCAGTGGGTTACCTCCTCCAGACATGCAGGCGGCACCCTGGCAGGTCAGATCTGGGTCTGAGCAGAAGCCAGGCACGGGGTGGGGAGGCAGGGAACCTCCAGAAGGAAGTGGCTGAATGACTTGGTGATCTCCATACAAACAGGAACAGGGTAGGCTCCAGGCTGTTTGCGTCCCCCAGTATCCCCCCCACCCCCCGGGCATCCCAGCACCCATGAAGCCAGCCTTTCCCTCACTCCCTCTGGTCCCTGCACACCTTTCCCCAGCCTTCAAACCCTGTAGCACAACTCAGAAGTAGCATTCAGTCATTCACTTGACAAGCCTGCTTTGGGTACCTGGCATGCCAGGCATGGCATAGAACCATGGCTGGCTCCAGCATCAGCACAGCCCCAGATCATTGCCCTGCATGAGTACAACATGCTAGTAGGCACACAGGAGGTGCAACACCCATTTATGGGGTCAGAGGGGGCTTCCTGCAAGAAGCAATACCTCTTCAGAGCACTGGAAGACAAGCAGAACTTGGCCAAAAAAAAAAAAGGAAAAGAAAGAGGATTCTTAGTCCAAAGATGAAAACCGCTGGCACCTTCTTATATCATCAGCACAGGGCTCAGTACTGCTGGGAGGAGTGGGCACATGACCAGGAGGTGGACTGGGTGGCTGGTGGGTTCTAGGGAGCAGAGCCCTGGAGACAGACCAGACCATGGCAGGAAAAACGCTCACAGAGCTCTTTAGGCTGGAGCCGAAGTGATGAGATTTGGAATTTTTAAAAGATATTTATTTATTTATTTATTTATTTATTTATTTATTTGAGAAAGAGAGAGAGAGCACAAGAGCAGGGGGTGGGGGGAGAGGAGCAGAAGGAGAGGGAGAAGTAGGCTTCTCACTGAGCAGGGAGCCTGATTCAGGACTCGATCCCAGGACCCTGGGACCATGACCTGAGCTGAAGGCAGACGCTTAACCCACTGAGCCACCCAGGCATCCCATCATGCTTTCTACAATGTAGGGAGGGAGCTGGAGGGGTGTGGCTGAAGGCAGGAGGAGAGCCCAGTGCTTGGACTCGGGTGGTGACAGTAGACATCACAGCTGGTGTTCACCAAAGCCACTTCCTCATCTTCCGGGGCCCACAACTAAGTTTCCAGGGTTCCTTTCAATTAGCTGTGGTTTAGGGATGGAGTTCTGGCCAACCCACACAACAGGAGGTGATGTGCACACTTCGCAGCCCCATCTGTACAAATCACCCACAGGCAGGGCTCTACACTCTTTCTCTTTCCACCCACTGGAGGTCAACACCCAGGCCAACCTTGGAAGCGTCCAGCGGAAGATGGCAGACCTGCCATGAACCCGTGAATGAGGTGTCAGGTGGGGGGCACATGCAAGGAATGACAGCTTGGAGCAGCCTCCCACAGTCACAGCTGGAGGAACTCCCACTGACTGTACATGAATGAAATAAGTCAGAATGAGGTAAGTCTCAGAAATAAGCCCTTGCAGGGGCGCCTGGGTGGCTCAGTGGGTTAAGTGTCTGCCTTCGGCTCAGGTAATGATCCCAGGGCCCTGGGATCGAGCCCCACCTCGGGCTCCCTGCTCAGTGGGGAGTCTGCTTCGCCCTCCCCTGCTGCTTCCCCCTGCCCCCCTCCCTTGCCACTAGTGCTTGCTCTCATGCCTTGCATGTGCTCTTGCTCTCCCTCACTCAAACAAATAAATAAAATCTTAAAAAATAAGAAGAAGAAGAAAGAAGCCATTGCAGGGGTTTACTTGTTATGGCGGCGAGCACAGGAAAGACATGGAGTGGGTACAGCAAGGATAAAAATCAAAAACATGTGACATCAGCTTAGGAATTGGGTAGCAGAAGACAAGAAAATAGACTTCTCAGCCTGGGAGGCTAAGGAGCTCCATGAAACCATGCCAAAACTTTGGGCGAAACTGCAGTGGTTGGGTCTGCAGTAACCCCTGTTACCAGAGAGCATGCCATGCGCTCCCTGACTCTGTAGGTTTAGGGAAAAAGACTGGAAAGAGGCAGCATGATGTGTGTGTGCTACTAAGGCCTGGCATTGGTAAACACCTTGCAAGAAAGAGATGAGCTCAGGAAAGACTGAATCAGTTTGTGGACACAAATAGAAGGGAATCGAGAAAAATCCAGAAACTTGGGGCTTTCCAGGGTTTGAACAACTGACCATTTCTGGCTTTTAACTTTACATGTTATATAAAATTTACCCTGAAATAAAAGCTCTCCAAGGAAGCTGACATAATTCAGGGGTTAGAGGATGATCTTCTCCAATTAGTAAAAACTCCAATTAATAGCCCCAGGGGGATTCAATAGGAAAACAAAAAAGAACTGTAGGAAATTTAAAATGTGTTTGCCAGAATTTTAAAAATATAATAAAAGTTACTGATTACAGTTGCAGGAGAAAGTAGGGAAAAAGAGAGAAGAGAAAAGGAAAGATTAGATGACAGGGGTCAATTAAGGAAAGTCAATATTGGGAATTCCAGAAGAACACAAGATACGGAGTGAATAAATTATCAAAGACACACAGTAGAGAAGTTTCCAGAGCAGAAAGGCCACGAGGCTTCTGATTGCACATGGCTGAGCATCCAGCTTGGTGAATGACTGATTCTAAAGCAAACTCATGAAGACACATCACAGTAACACCTCAGGAGGCACCCTCTGATAAACAGATGTCCCTAACATTTCTGCTGGGTAGAGGCAGAAACGGGTCACCTGCAGAGAAACTATGAACCAACCAGCCACGGACTCTCGTCCACAGCACCATCTTCCAGAAGATAATGGAGCAACGCCTTCCATCTTCTGAGGGGAAATTATTTTTAACCTCAAATTCTAGATCCAGTCAAATTAGCAATCAAACCAGAGGACCAACTCATTTTTTTATTAGACATGCAAAGTCTCAGCTAATCACTTACCCACTCTGCCTCCCCCTGCTCCTCCCACCAAGAGAGAAAAAAGTAAGTAAATCAAGAAAGAGGAAGAAATGAATTATAGGGCAATAGTGGCTCCAGCCCAAGGGGACAGTGAAGGAAAGTTCTAGAATGACAATGTCCCAAGCAGCAGAGAGGTTTGCATAACCATGATAGTGGAGGCATTTTATTAATTTGCAGCTTTCATAATCAGCCTATAGACAAAGCAGAGAAGACTTAATTCAGGTTAAAGAATGCAAATTTTTCAACCACGAAGGTGGAAATGGACACATGGAGGCTGTGGGGAGGGAAGAGGGAGAAAGAGAGCTGGCACAAAGGACAGAGGGGACCACAGCCTCATCGTGTGCAGTAGGTTCTCAGTAATTGAGGAAGCAAAGTTCTGAAGATAAATAATAATAATAACTGGGAGGAGAGATGGTAAGTAAGATCTCAGGTCTTGGAGCAAGAAGTCGTCAGATATCTACAATTGATAAAGCAAGAAATCCCAGCACGGGAGACATGTGCCATCCTTACTGGCCACTCAGCATCTGGGTTCCTCTTCCGTGTTTGGGGAATCATCCTGCCACCCATAGAAAGGGGGAAATGCCAGATCCTCTTTCCCAGCCTCCCTCATGGCCAGGGTCAGGTTCGGCCGCAGCTTGGCTCAGCCAATCAGGTGCACTTGGCCGGACTGTGATCCAAAAGCCACGGCATGGAGAAGCAGATGCCACACAGATTCTATTCCGGTGAGGTGAGGCTGGAGCCTGCTGGGGGTGATGGGGGCCCACCTCGGCTTCTACAAGTGGCAGGGAGCACAGAGCAGTGTCCTGCATCGGGGATGCTCAACGCACAGGCTGCAGCATCCCGGCTCCTGCAGGGGTCTTCACCAGGCCAATGCCAAGGCATGAACTGGGGGCCCCCCACCCACCAGATCTCCAGCCTCCTATTGATTTTATGGGCCTCCCAATATGCTTCAAAGAAGTGCTCTTTCGACTTAAATGACCCAGAATTGGTTTCTATTGCCTACAACTCAAAATGCTGATGGATATAGGTGGCATGAACTTGTTCTTAGAGATGGGAAGGTAATCTCCAGGTAGAAATGAGGACAAAGACAGGTGCAGGGTACCTGAGGAGGGGTGCCTGGGCAGCGGGGAAGGACAGGGCTCCATGGCTTTTCCTCTTCTAAGCCTCTCTGTATGACATTTTTCTTTAACCCATGTGCTTTCATTAATCTGATTACAATTATATACATATATATATTTTTTTAGTTTTAGAGCTCAAGTTCTAGTTGCTGATAAGGCTCAGGTTGTGATGGTGTGTGTGGGGTGGGGGGTGGATGGCTGAGTAGTGCAGACAGGAAGCACTGGCCAGGTGTGGCATAGGTCACCCACCAGGCACACAGGCTGTCAGGCTGGTGGCACGAGAGAAAGCCTGAGTTGGGGGCCGATGTCTTCACTGCACGAGGAGTGACGGAGGTAGATGAAGTGAGCCTCAGGGGTCCTCAGAGCAGCTGCTGCTGCAGCCCGGGGAGGCCAGGCTCCGTACTTGGCCCACTGCCCAAGCTCGCCTCCCTGCCCACCGCTGGTCCCTCTCACCTCACGTCCGCACCCACCCAAACTCCGACAGAAGCCCGTGAGCAGCCCTCCCCGGCCCTCATGACGTCCCACACTGGTATGTGCACAGGAGGGAGCAGGCTTGCTTTTCAGACAGGTCAGCAGTGATGTAGGGGATGAACGGAGAAACTAAATACATTTTCCCAGAAGACTTGGCAGGGAGGAGGGAAGACAGGGCTGCCAGTGGCAAACAGCGTACCCAGGGAAGAGAGGTAGACTGTCTGTGGCTGGGGACCCCCAGTTGCTAAGCTGTCGGCAATGGGTGGAAGCCAAAGGCAGTCAGACTTGGGTTCAGATAAGTTCACTTGGAGGAGTGAGTTACCTGTCAAGGGACGTGTGTAAGCAAGCAGAGGCCACACCTCCACCCAGGACTCTTGCCTGGGGTGAGCATCTCCCCCGGCGCTGAAATACTAAGAAAAGGACAAGAAGAAGACCAAGGGGAAGGAGGGGAGAGCGAAAGAGGGCGCAAGGCAAGAGCAGAGATGGCACCATAGCAGCTGATAGAACAGCAGCTCAAGATGGAAACATGCCTTTATTTGTGAGGAATTTGTTTCAGCAAACGAGAGACAGTGATGATGCTCAGGCTGTCTCCTGAAATGAATACCATCTGGGGAAAAAAAAGATCAAATTCAACAGGACCGTTTTTTTTTTTTTTCCCCGCTAATGAACTAAGCCAAGCTTTGTGCCTGTCCTGATGCATCTTTTCAGAAAGAAGCTCTTTATGCCCAGGAGCCGGGCCACCCTTCTGGCCAGATAAGGAGAGGTTCCCTGTCTGAGGCTCTTTGTAAAATAACCGATGTTTATTGTGAAATATATTGCTCCAAATATCAGGTTAATTATTCCCTTGCTTTTCCTTCAAACCACCCACATTTGTATCCCTAA
Organism: Canis lupus dingo; assembly: GCF_003254725.2. Lineage (NCBI taxonomy): Eukaryota > Metazoa > Chordata > Mammalia > Carnivora > Canidae > Canis > Canis lupus. The sequence goes on along the minus strand of NC_064248.1, from coordinate 8,059,212 downwards.
GTGATATATTGTTTCATTTGCTTGTCTCTGACCTTAAGATAAATGGACATGGACGCATACTGCATACATTTTTCTATGACCTTCTTCTCTTGCTACATTGTTTTGGATGGTTCATTTACATTGATGTGCGTAGCTGTATTTAATTTGTTTTTATTCTCAATGGTATTCTACTTGGTGAATATGGATATTTTTTTATCGACTTGTGGATTGAGAGGTTTTTCTGTTTAAATTTCCAAATGTATACTGTCTTTTCCAGTTATCTATTTATCATTGATTTCTAAATTAATTTCACTGTGGTCCTAAAATATAGCCTTATGATACACATTCTTTGAAAGTTGTTGAGGCTAGCTTTATGAACGAACGTGATCATTTTTCATAAATGTTTGTGCGCCCTTGAAAAAAAATATTCTCCTGTTGTTGGATACAATGTTCTCTGTATACCTGCTTGGTCAAGTTAGTGATATTTACTATTAAATCTTGTAAGTACTTTCTTATTTTGATCCATTTCATTCATGAGTAATTGTAAGCAGTGAGTTCAACTGTCCCATTATAATATTGGATTTTGGTATTTCCTTTTACATCTGTCCATTCTTGCTTTAAATATTTTAGGCTATATGATTAATGTATAAAAGATGCAAATTGTCTATCTTCTTGTTGAACTGATTGTTTTTTATTTATCATTGACTCTCTTTAATCTCTGGTAATGCTTTTGTCCTGAATTAAATTCTGTTTTTTTTTTTAAAGATTTAAAAAATTTATTTATTTTAGGGAGAGAGAGTGAAAGTACAAGAGTGGGGAGGCGCAGAAGGAGACAGAGAGAGACAGACAGAGAGAGAGAAAGAGAAGCAGACTCCCCGCTGAGCAGAAAGCCCAATGTGGGGCTCAATCCCAGGACCCAGAGATCATGACCTGAGCCGAAGGCAGATGCTTAACTGACTAAGCCACTCAGGCACTCAAAGTCTGTTTTTGTTTTTTTTTTTCTGACATTAACATAGTTGTCCCATTTTCTTTTCTTTTCTTTTCTTTTCTTTTCTTTTCTTTTCTTTTCTTTTCTTTTCTTTTTTTTCCCCTAGAATATATCTTTCTATCCTTTGGTTTTCAATCTTTCCGTGTCCTGTTTTTTTTTTTTTGCATATCCTTTATAAATAGCATAGGTTGATTCTATTTTAATGTTCTTTGAGAGTCTTTATCTTTTAACTAGATAGTTTAGTCCATTTCTGTTTTAGTGATTGGTGATCAATTTGGAAGATTCTATTTTTAAATATTTATTTATTTATTTATTTATTTATTTATTTATTTATTTATTTATGAAAGAGAGCTCAAGGGGGGGCGGTGTCAGAAGAAGAGGGAGAAACAGCTCCTTGCTGAGCAGAGAGCCCTACTCAAGGCTCAATCCCATGATCTGAGCCGAAGGTAGACGCTTAATGGACTGAGCCACCCAGGCATCCCTATTTTTTTACTTTTAAAAAATATGAAAAGGGGGCACCGAGATGGCACAGTTGGTTGGGTGATGGACTCTTGATTTTGGCTCAGGTCGGTCTCAGAGTCAGGAGATCGAGCCCCATGTCAGGCTCTGTGCTCAGCAGAGTCTGCTTGAGACTCTCTCCTTCTCCCTCTACCCCTCCTTCCCGAGCTCTCTCTCTAAAATAAATAAATAAATCTTAAAAAAAAAAAAAAAAGATAAAATGCAGTCAGAAGTGTTAAGTGGCTTGCCTGGGGCTGCCCTATTAGCAGGTGCCAGACTTGGGATTCAAACCCATGCAATTGGTCCCGGGGCCAGAGCTTGCATTACACTGAATGGCCCCTGCCATGTCCAGCCTCTGGGGATCTCCGTATGAGAGATGAAACAGGAAGGCAAGGCACAGCCTTGCTCAAGCTTCACAGACAACATGTGCACTGGGCAAATGAAAATTTCCACCACTATGTGACTATCCATAGATGACGGTCAAAGCACCATGAGCATGGACATTGGGATAACAAATAAATGTTAGTGAGATGAATTCACAAATATGGCATCCACAAATAAAGAAGCTTAACTGTATATAATCTTCTTTTATTCTCTGCCATAAAATCGACTCAATATTATTTGCCTGGTTCTTTAACTACATTTCTGGGAGTGGATGTGCTTGACCAAAATGGTCAATGTCTCTGTGCTTCAGGATCATCATCTATAAGATTTCTATCTTAGATTTCTTTCTAGAAATAATATGAGTCCAAAGAACCACATGGGATCGTGTAGAAGTACTCAGCAAACAGTGAAGGGGTTGCTGCTTCTTGCAACCTGAACCCACAAGTGCAATGACAGCCTGGTTCCACGAACCATTTCCAGTTACTCCCACAGAATGGAAGTTTGTGTCACCAGTAAATGTCCCAGGAAATGTCTCACCCCACCCCACTTCTCTTGTTGGTGATTTAATAAACTCTGATTGAACATCGATTATGAGTTCAACGCAGAAGGGCCGCTTGACAGCAGGAATGTCAGAGCTGAACTAAAGAGATAATCAAGTATCAGATCCAGACCTCAGAAGATTGTCCAAAGGTAAAGACTTGGCCACAGAAACCAAGAGAATGATCTACTCACCCCACTTACCCAGAAGGAGCTGCAAGAACAGTCTGTCCACCCAGACAACACCAAAGCCTGTCTGTGCTGCCCACACACGAGTTGCTGAGGAGCAGCTGGCAGAGGGGAGGAGGGTGCAGGGTCCCAGAGGACAAGCGGAGAACGTGCTTCTAGGGGAGAGAGGTCAGTTGTAGCAAAAGCTGCTGAGAAGTCAGGAATGATGTAGGCTGGGGATGGCCCATGGGATTTGGCACATGTCATCCCATTTCGTCCTTCTAAAAGTAGGTTCAGAGGAACACGTGTCTTGCTGGAGGTCATACAGTGGGGAGGTGTCAGAGGCAACACTGAAATGCCAGTGGCTACCTCCAGCTGCGGGCTCCTCTCCTGGCCCACCCCTGCAGCCTCTGGCCAAGAGCCCTGTATGCTCTATCAAATGACCCTGAGCTGGTCAGTGCTAGGAGGATATCCAACCTCCTGGGCAGTCACAGGGAACATTTCTTGACCAGTTACTACCAGCAAGCCCACTTCTAAGGGCTTGGCTCATGTGGACTTTTGCTCCTCACAGGAGTTCCAGAACATTCCATATGGTGACATTGGGTGGAGGGTGTTGACACTGCATTTTGAAGAGAATCTCAGAGTCCTGCCTCACATCCATTTCACAGCCGAGGAGACTGAGGCACATCAAGTGTTGTAACTTGCCCAACACCACATAGTATGAGTCCCCCACAGAGCGGGACTCCAGAGTCCCTCCTCCGTTACTCCAAGAATCAGCTACAAAACCCTCTTCTGTTTGTCCTTCCTGGGTCGAAATCTTCAGGAATTCAGCTCCTCCCTTGCCCAGTCCAGTCCTGAAGGCCTCAGGCCATCATCTGAACTGTCGGGAGGCTGGCTAGAGAAGGGAAAGGTGCTAGAGACAGAGGAAATTGCATTTGCCTGAACCAGCGCTAGGGGCTGTTTGGGAAAGGGGGTGAGGTTCAGACCCCCCCAGCCCCGGCCTTAACAGAGCCCTCTGTTGGGTTCATCTAACTTCCTTTGAAACAAGGTTCTACTGAGGCAGGAAATGAACAAACCAAAAGGTTTAGGGATCCCTGGGTGGCTCGGTGGTTTGGCACCTGCCTTTGGCCCAGGCCATGATCCTGGAGTCCTGAGATGGAGTCCCACGTCCGGCTTCCCACAGGGAGCCTGCTCCTCCCTCTGCCTGTGTCTCTGCCTCTGTGTGTGTGTGTGTGTGTGTGTGTGTGTGTGTGTGTGTGTGTCTCATGAAAAAAATTAAGTCTTTATTTAAAAAAAAAAAAAAGTTTAAAAACCAAAGGCCTCAAGTTCACTGGTTTCGAAACTTGAACTTGATGAGAATCTCCAGGTCTTCGTTAATGTGCATGTGAGGGGGACGCGGGTACCAGCTGTAAAAGAGGCCCGGGAGATGCTGGGAGGGGCTAGTCGCAGACCCAAGTAGGGAGAACAGCCTCCTTCTTCATAGGCCTTGTAGCTGCTGGGCTCTGATGGGCTCCCCATCCTGGCCCTGCCTGCAAACACCCCTGAGCCTGTCATCTCCCCACACCCAGGCTCTGAAGCCCTGGAGTGGATGGTGTCCCCTAGGAGCACACGGTCACCCTCTCTGGCTGGCCCGGCCTTGAGCTCTCTGCAAAGTCTCCTCATTAGTGACCAGAAAGCCTGGGGGGCGAGGTGGGGTGAGGGGCCGCCCCACCATTTCCCAGGGCCTAGTAGGGGCTGAGAGAGGCTGTAACGGCAGCCAGCCCCAACTGCCTTCCAGCAATCCATCATTATCCCTTCCCTGGCCCGGTAATTCCATTGTTAATTAAAATCCTGCAGCCTTTAATAGCATAGCTCATAATTACTGTTTTTACCAGTCCTGAATTGGCTGTGCGGGCTTTGGGGGGACCTGGGGCTTGGTTTCCTGGGCTTGGCTTTGACGAAGCTCTCTAGCCATATATTCACCCACTTGCCCTCCACCAAGAGTCCCCCACGGGTTTCACAGCAGGGTGATGATGGGGCCCAGTGTCCCCCACCCTGGGCCCCATGCCAGTACCCCCTCAACATCTCCAAGGAAGGAGGCAGCTCTCCATCCCCCAGAGATGCAAGTCTCCACAACAGAGCCCAGGGGAAGTCTGGTCTGAGCACATACAGTTGGCCCCGTGGGTGCTCTGAAGCTTCCTGCTGACCTTGTCTGCATGTGGCCACATCTCCTCTGATGCTCCCCACCACCTGAGCCCCTGCTGTATGAGCAAAGAAGCTGAAGATCAGAGTGGGAGGAGGATTTCTCAAGGCCACACAGCAGGCAGACAGCAGAGCTGCCAGGTCCAGAGTTCCCCTCTGCCCCCACCTACCCACACTCACCGCAGCCCCTGCTTCTCTTCCTCAGCCACTGAAGTCCCCTTAAAGTCTGAGGGATTATCCCCTAACTTCTGGGAAGGTGATTGCAGTACCTCTCTGAAGAGAGCTCCCCCACGGCATGGACCCCTTCCAGAGACAGCCTGTGCCCATGGGTGCTGAGTGTGGGTCTGTGAAGGCCCAGCCCCAGCCCTGAGCCTGGCTGAGGTCTGGCTGCAGGGCCAGCTCTCCCTCTGCTGTCCTTCCCCCCCAGGTACTGATCCCAGGAGCATCCCCATTAACCTTCCTGCACACCAGCCCTCATCCGGAGTCTGCTTTCTGGGGACCTGACCTTCCAGAACCGCCCTGACTTTTGGGAGTCCAGGTCCTGCTCCCTTCACTCTGCCCACCCCTCATTCACCCCTGGGGTGCCCACCCTCCCCCCTGCCCATGACCCAAGCTCCTTACCCAGTTCATGCTCCTGGTCCTCTGTTCCTCGGAATAAAGAATCAGTCCACTCAAGCTGTAAATAACCTCAGGTACACCCAGCTGGAGGTCACTGGAGGCCAAGGACTCCTTCAGTGTCCTTTACATCTCTGAGGTCACCTGTGTCAAGCCCATTTTGAATGCTCAGTTCATAGCTGCTTTGGCCAGCATCCAGAGAAAGGGCACCTGGGTGGTTCAGTCTGTTAAGTGTCTGCCTTCGGCTCAGGTCGTGATCCTCAGGTCCTGGGATTGAGTCCTGTGTTGGGCTCCCTGCTCAGCTGGGAGTCTGCTTCTCCCTCTGCTTCCTCACCCCTGCTTGTACATGCTCTCTCTCTCTCTTTCTCTGTGTCTGAAATAAATACATAAAATCTTAAAAAAAAGAAAAAAGTAAAAAAAAAAAAACTTCCAGAGAAAGAAAACTGGCATGGATCCAGCAGTAGGATCTCGCTCACTCCAGGATCCCGAAATCAAATGGGCATGATCACCTTCTTTTTCGTCATAAGGAAGACGAAGTTCAAAGAAACTAAGCACATTGCCCAAGTGGTGCAGTGGGGGTTCAAACCTGCATCTTATCTACTCCTAAGAGGCGAAGATGTCCAAGAGACAGCCCATCCCTACCCCCTCCCCGGGAGGCAGGCACCCCACCCCACCCAGCTGGTAGGGGTGCACAGGGCCCAGATACTGCAAGTGAACCTGCGTTGCTTGGTGCCAGGTGTAAGCTGCCTGGAGACCTGGGGAAGAGTTTTGTTCAGAGCCATGGCCAGGAGGGGAGGGCCGACTATGGCCAACAGGGTCACAGTTCCCTCCCTCCTTTGCGTCTCTCTGCCCCCTTCTTCAGGTGCCCAATGCCTGAGAGCTGTCCCTCTCCTGCTGCCACATTGAGGCCACCTGGGGTGCCAGCAGGAGGCAGTGTGGAGCAGAGAAGAGCGAAGGCTCTGGAATCCGGTTGATCTGGGAAAGCCCTTAACACTGCACCTTCTCCAGCAAGTTACAGTCTCTCTGAGCCCCATTGGATTAGTTTTCTTTTTTTGTTTTGTGTTTTTTAAAGATTTTATTTATTTATCTGAGATAGAGCATGAGAGAGAGAGAGAGAGAGAGAAAGCACGAGCAGGGGGCAGGGCAGAGGGAGAGAGAGAAGCAGACTCCCCACTGAGCAGGGAACCAGATGCAGGGCTCGATCCCAGGACCCTGGGGTCATGACCTGAGCCGAAGGCAGATGCTTAACCAACTGAGCCACCAGGGCGCCCTGGATTAGTTTTCTAGGCTGCTGTAACAAGTTACTACAAATGGAGTGGCTTAAAACAGTGCATATTGATTATCTTAAGTTCTGGAGTCAGATCTGACATGGGTCTCACTGCACTAAATTCAAAGTGTCAGCACGGCTGCTTCCCCCTCCAGAGGCTCCAGGGGAGAATCTCATCCACTGGCCTCTTCCTCCTCCTATGACTTTCGACTTTCCGCATCCCTTGGCCCATGGCCCTTCTCCATCTCCAAAGCCAGCAAAATCCTCTGCAAATCTCTAACTTCACCCTTAAAGGGCCCTCTGATGACATTGGGTCTACCCAGACAACCCGGATAATTCTTGTCTTAACATCAGCTGATCAGTGACCATAATTTCATCCGCAACCTCAATTCTCCCTTGCCATGTTAGGTAGCATATTCACCAGATCCAGGGATTTGGAAAGTAGACATCTTGGGAGGGGATGAGGGTGCGTGGAAGGAGTGTTCTTCTGCCTTCCTTACGCCGGCACTGTAGAAGAGCCCAAAACCCGAAGCTATCATAAATAGATGTTTAATAAATGATCCTGGTGACTGTGTGTTTTTATGCTAATTGATTTAAATAAAAAACAAATGTAGCCCTCACGAAAGGGATCAAAAGCCTTAAAGGAACCACAGGGAGGTCCCCCCTGTAGCCCCAAGCCTGACAGTCCGGGTCCCTCCAGGAAGTGCTCTCTCCAGCCCAAGACTTACACCCTGGCTGTTAGGGTATCTCTTTAGGAGGTGGGCTAGCCTGAGTTGTGTGCCAGGACTTAGTTAATTCTGGCACAATCATACCTCCAAAGCCAGACTCTGGAGCTGAACTGGAATGATCCACCCCAGACCTGGCATTTCCCAGACAACTCCCAGAGGCAACTAGCCGGGGAGGGCTACCTCCCAGCCAGGCAAAGCCAGCTGGCTCCTGGCCTCTGGAAATGTTAGTACTTGGGGTCCATTGAGTTTTCTGACTCTTCCTCAGATGTTTAAAAAAAAAAAAGAAAACAAAACTCTGGGCCAAGGGAATTTGCTACTTGAGGTCTTATGCATTTAAATGAAAATCAAGTCATTGATCCCAGAGTCTAATGTCATCAGTTTGTCTTAAACAAAAAGATATGCAAAATCCTCAGATCTTTCAGCTCTTTTCCTTGAGAGAAAGGAAGTCAAAGTTTCTCTTGTGAGGTAAGTCCTGAGCCTCCAAAGGTCTTGCTTCAAAGAAGAACTGGTCAGGCTGCTCAAGTCTTCACTCCAGGGGCAAGCCTCCTCTCCTGCTTACTATGGACAACTGTACACTCTGTGCACTGCACAGATATATCCAGCTCAGGTGTCAAGGAGTGAGCATGGGGCTTGAAAACCAGCCCCCACTGCACTTACCAGTGGCATGTATTCCCCCAGGGTTGGCTCCTCCCAAACAGAATGCACAAAAGCATAGTACAGGCTCATACTCTGCTTCACAAACTAGATGTCCATCATGGACAATATGTGGTGCTTCTGCACATGACCAGAATGCCGCTCAGATCAAATGTGACGCACCTCCCATGTTGACAATTCTCAATTGTATACTGTCTATTTCCTATTTGAAGAGACAGTACATGAATCAAAGTTTAGCTGTGATGGCAATGTCAAATTTCGATCCCAGTGTCTAGACATGCTCAATTTTTGTGCTCATCTTATGCCTACCAGTTAGCTATTTGCATACCATAGCCCTACTCCTTCCCAGTGTGGGTCCCCCAGGGACACTCTGGGGCCTCCTGGCCACACATTTTGGGAGATGGTCAGAAACCATGGCAGAGGTGAGGTCTAAGAGGGACTCCAGGTGAGGGAGTGCTGTCCAGAGGGAAGGGCAGAGAGACTTTCCTCCCATAGGCCCTGGCTTTCCATCATACTGCACATGCTCTTTGTGGTAGCTTCTTAGCTGGTGTGGAGGGCTCATCTCAGAGGAGGATCTTGAACATGGCCTTGGAAGTCACTCAGTCATGTCCAGTACATTCTACTGGTGCATATAGGGCCAGCCCATATTCAAGGGGAGAGCATAGTAGGAAGGCATGAACCCCAGGAGGTATGGCTCACTATGGGGGCCATCTTTGAAGACTATCTACCACAGGGGAGGTTCCTATGGCAGGGGCAGGGGAGCAGAACAGCCAGACAGTTCCCTCTGGCTCAGGTTGAGCTGGACTTTTTCAGAAATGTTCCTGGGGCACCTGGGTGGCTCAGTGGTTGGGCATCTGCCTTTGGCTCAGGTCGTGATCTCAGGGTCCTGGGATCGAGTCCCATGTCGGGCTCCCCCCAGGGATCCTGCTTCACCCTCTGCCTGTGCCTCTGCCTCTCTCTGTGTGTGTCTCATGAATAAATAAATAAAATCTTTAAAAAAGAAAAGGAATGTTGTCCGTGATTGATTTCACGACTATTGTTGCCTGTCCCAGTTACAACAGAGCACCAGCCCCACCCTCGGGGTGCCTAGAGTCACCAACTATTGGGAATATAAGCACGTTTTTCCTATAGGAAATTGTCCTTCCAGGTGGAGAAGTGGTATGAGATATTCCAGGCCTCACTACTCAGTCTGATCACTGATTAAGTATCTGAAATTTATTAACTACAGCCCACTCCATGGTCCAACCAGTTTAGAAATGCCCTGGAATTTTAGTTTTTCCTCAAGCAGTCTCAAAATTATTTAACTCACTCGTGGATTTTCAGCCACACCAAGGAAGTACACAGCTCTATATTCATCCAGTGCGTTGAGGCTGATCAAACTTTCCCTTCTCCAAGTGTTGATTTTCCCCTGGAAGAAGAACGGTAATGGGAGGGAGGCGAGGTTGGCCAGATGACTAGCCTCCAAGAGCCACCACTGTGACCAATGGGCTCCAAGTATCTCTATGGCCTTGGGCAAATCCCTACCCCTGCCAGGCTCTTAGTCTCCCACCTGTAACATGGGGATTCAGACAAGACGACGCCTGGGTCTTTCCAGCACCATCTGCCCCACTTCAGCACATGCAGGAATGCATCCATTGCCGTAGGATTGGGATTCAAGCCCGGCTGTTCAGAGCAGATTGCTCTTCCCAGATCCAAGCCCCTAGCATTTCAAACCATTGCAGACGGGCGTGCGCAGCCGTGGAAAGTGATCCGCAATCCATTCGCTGGCCCCCAGCTTCAGCGGGGCGGTGGGGCCGGCTGGGCAGCAGCTTGGGATAAGGAGAAAGAAATTGAGACATGAAGTCAGCCAGGCTGGGTGAAAATCCAGGCTCCTGCTTGATTACGGCCTTGACCTTGAGAAATTCCTTAACCTTGCCGAGCCTCAGTTTCCCCACCCGCAAAATGAGGGCTAAGATGCAGGCCGCCCGGGAGAGGCCCGAGGATTCAAGAGCACGTCCCAGTAAGGCTGATGCAGCGTCTGGAAAGCACCGTCTGTCTCGAAGGCAGTGGCGCTGATTCCTGTCACCCGCGCAGAGCCTTCCCGGGGATAATTGAGGAGGTCTGGGCTCGGGGACACTTCCCGGCGGGCGGCCGCAGGCTGGAAGGGCCACGCGGCCCCGCCTCCAAAGATGGCCTGGCTGTCGCGCTTTCTGGCACGCCTCGCTGAAAAGAGGACTCCAAAGAAAAGGAAGCAGACACTCCGGGCCATAAATATTTCAGAGCCCAGTGAACGTCCTTTCCCCAGCGCCGACTTGCCATATATATTATTTATAAAACCATAACTTGAGTTGAAAGGTAGTCGTCAAGAAATAGAGAGTCTCACTCAGATTCACTTGGTGATTGGAAAAACAATCTAGAAAGGGAGAAAATAGTGTTGGCCAGACGAGGTCACAGGAGGTCATCTGGTCCTGCCCCTGGCTTCAGCCCAGCCCAGGGGAAGTGTGACCGGAGGGTACAGCGGGGACAGGCTCCGGACACCTGCACCCTGCTGGTCCACACCGCCAGGGGCCTCACTGGCTTTTCAGGAAGTTTCCATGACATTACAAACAAAAATCGACATGTTTTTTAAAAAAAATCTTCTGGGAGGACCTGGGTGGCTCAGTGGTTGAGCGTCTGCCTTCGGCTCAGGGCGTGATCCCGGGGGTCCTGAGACTCGATCCAACTCACAGGGAGCCTGCTTCTCCCTCTGCCTGTGTCTCTGCCTCTCTCTCTCTCTCTCTCTCTGTCTCTGTCTCTGTGTCTCTCATGAATAAATACATAAAAATTTTAAATAAATAAAATAATAAAATAAAATAATAAAATCTTTCATTCCCCCCTGTGTAATAGGGAGCAGAGCTTACAATGAGAAAACAGGCCGAGAAGGGCGGCCACAGGCTGTTGAGGAAGCAGAAAGAGCCCCAGACCCGGATTTGGGAGACCTGTATTCCAATTCTTTCTGGCTTGTTCCTAGTGCAACATCCAGCAGGTCACGGGGTCTTCCTGGACTCCGTTTCCCCCATCTATGAAATAGAAGACCCAGCATTTCCATCCTAAAACAGATGCCTGGTGGCACCTCCCTCTCTCTCCAGAAATAGTTAACTGATAATATGACCTATTTGAGTATATAATTTTAAAAATCAATGTAATAATGCCTTCATTTGTAATATAAAGGAGAAATAAGAGTGGTATATAATCAAACAACATTTTGGGGATCCCTGGGTGGCGCAGCGGTTTGGCGCCTGCCTTTGGCCCAGGGCGCGATCCTGGAGACCCGGGATCGAATCCCACATCGGGCTCCCGGTGCATGGAGCCTGCTTCTCCCTCTGCCTGTGTCTCTGCGTCTCTCTCTCTCTCTGTGACTATCATAAATAAATAAAAATTAAAAAAAAAAAGAAATTAAAAAAAACAAAAAAAAACAAACAACATTTTGTATTTTTTAAAGATTTTATTTAATTATTTATTTAATTATTTGACAGAGAGAGAGAGAGAGCACAAGCAGGGGGAGAGGGAGAAGCAGGCCCCCCACAGAGCAGAGAGCCCAATGCGGGACCCGAACCCAGGACCCTGAGATCATGAGCTGAGCCAAAGGCAGACGTTTAACCAACAAGGCCACCCAGGTGCCCCCATATTTTGTATTAAATGCTTCAGCATGTATACACTAGAGATAGAAGTGAAGCAGTAGAATTGGAGGTTGGGGCACCTGCTCATCCACTCACCATGAATGTGACATTTCCAAATACAGGCTGGCGTCGTGACGCTGTACTGGACACTCAAATACCATGAGCAGCCTTGCGTCTGGGGACGTGTCTGGAGCAGTGAACACTCTCGGTAAAATCCTGAGACAGAACAAAAGACAATCTCTCCTCAATTTTCACTGTGGCTGCATGCCTTGGAGATTCTGTTTTTGCTAAAACTATGCAAAAACAAAACAAAACAAAACAAAACACCAAAACACATACTGTGTATTAATACGTCAAACAAAGTCCGGCTCTAGGCTCAGATCATCTTCAACAAGTTTTTCACCCATAGGAATGTCTGGTGGGACATTTGCAGTTTGCGTGGGAGGCAGTAACCGTTCTTCACAGCACATTAGAGGCCCAGGCATCCCTGCCCACCAAGTGGCAGTCCCCGCTGCCAGCACTGTGACCACCGAGGAGTGCCCCCCCATGTCCAAGACACCCCCAGGAGCCACCGGACAAGCTGCTCCCAAGGTCCTTCTGCACTGCTCTGACCATCTAACGCCACCCACAAAGGGCTTGATGACAAACACTCACCTGAAAGCCAGAGTGGCCACATGATGGGCACTTCAGTTCCTGCCCCGCCGTCACACTATGGTGACAGCAGTGGCCAGAATTTCCAGACAAACTCAACACTGTTTGAATGGAGGCCAGAGTTTGTGGGAGGGATCCCCGATCCTTCCCTTTCCCCACTCAGGAAGTCGGGCGTCTGATGAGCACAGAGGGAGTCCAGCACCCCACCAGCCAAGGCTCCCAGCCATCCAAACAGCAGTGCCCGTGAGCAGCCTAGGGACAGTGAGTCCATCTCCTGGGACTGTGAGAGCCCACAGTAGCCATCCCTCACCACACCCCAGCAGTTAGCCTCCAGCACCCCCATCAGAGAAGATCCAGGTCTCTATGGGCTACTTTGCAGCTGCCTGGCCTATGTCAGGGGACAAACGGGTTCCAAAATTCTGAGACTCATGCCCACCCCAGGGCTTGCAGCTGCATTAGGGAGGTGGCTTTACTCATGAAGCCACAAAGTGACAATGCATGGCTGTGAGCCACCACAGGTGGCCTTGCAGAGCCTTGGGATGGCCTTGCTGTCACCCTGCTCTGCCACTCACCAGAGGCCCCGCAAGCCTTAGTTTGTTCAGCTTTCCAAAGGGCATAAAAGCCATACCTGCACTGCAAGGCCTGGGAGGACCCACTGAAATCTGCATGCAAACTGCTTAAGCAACAGTCACCCTCGGAATTCTTACACCAGCGGTTCCAGGGCCTCCTCAGCCGGTTCCCTGCAGTAAGTCCACTTCCTCAGCTCCCAACTCTGCTGATGTAGCACCTCCTTCCTCCAGATGTCTCCCAGAACCTGCAAGTGCCCCCGGGGTGTCTCCTGTGAGTCCCTGGCTCTCTCTGCTACCAATGGCAGCGCCATGCTGCTTCCTCCCTCCTGGCCTAGACCACCTGCCTGCACAAGGGCCCCTTCCTCATTGCCAGAAAGTAGGCCCTGCCTCCCGGGGCACCACCATGCAGGGGCTGGCCACCTGTGGGGGGTGCCTCCCCGTTCTGAGCCTCTCTGTCACCCAGGCTCTGGGCAGAGGGGCTGCTATCTCAGGATCCCACAGCTCATCCGGACCCTGCCTGTCCCAGTTGTTGCCCACAGCCTCCTCCCCGTGGCCAGGGGCCTGGCTGGGCCCAGACTTCCCCTGTGCCCTCTGCTCAGACTGAGTACTGGACCCTCTATCCCCTGCACATTGGGACACTTTTCCATGCCCACAGTGGGCACAAATCTGGCACCTAAGGTCAGCGTATCATGGTTCTGAGCAATGGGAGGTGGGAGGAGGGTGGGGAAGAGTACATGGGCTGGGAACAGTCTGGAAGCCTCTCAGAGACAGCTGAACCTGAGCTGGTAAGGCCTGGGCAATGATGGGACCTGATGTTGACAGAGGCGCGGGCCTCCCAGGAGAGACAGGATGTGTGCCTAGGCCATGCCATGGGCCCCAGCATCTGCAGCAGGGCATTCTCGGGCTCTTTAAGATCAAATACCTTTAGTAATCCCCCAAACATTTGAGAGGAAAGGAGCACATGGCCTGGCTAAGAGGTGAAGGGAGCAGAGACCCCTCATCTGTGTTGGGGGTTTGCAATACCTGCCCCAGAAGGAGACATGAGTACAAACATGACTGTCCTGGAACTGCAGGCCGGGCCCCACCGTGCCCGTGACTGCAGTGTGGTCATTCTCACACGGGAAGGCCTCGCAGAAACTTCCAGACTGCTGTCTTCTGGCCCCGGGACAATCTGTTCCAGGAGGCCTGCTCAGACCCCAGGAATCCTACCCCACTTACTCCCAGTGGGGTTGTTAATGCTCTTCCAGCTGGTGGGCACAGCACAAAGTGTCCAGGAAACACGCTCAGGGGGAGTAAATTTCCTCCTCAAATATGTGCCCCCGCAGGGCCGGAGGACACATCAGCCTCCAGGAGCAGTGGCCCCGGCCCCCCTGCTTTAGCCTGGACCCAGCTTGTCTCCAAATCTGTGCTCAGCAGCTCAGCGGCTTGTCAGAGCAGCTGCTCAGCTCCGGCCCCGGCCTCCACCACCCCCGGTTCCCCCCCAACCTCCCGCCACATTAAAAAAAAAAAAAAAAAAGAAATAAAAACTGGACGAGTTAATTTGCTAAAATGGAACGGAGCGCAATAACTGATTACATTTTTCCCCAAAGGAAGCTTGAGTTAATTTGGCCGGTGACTCATATGCCAGGCTGCCAGTTACAACACACCACCCCAGACACAACTCCTCGCTGGGCCCAGCTGGCAGCCGCCCTCCCCACTCACGGCTGCGGGCCCCAGGGTCCCTGCTCTGAGAGGCGGTGTCCACACAGAAACACGTGCATCTGCACTCACACCAGGTACAGACAAGCACTCAAGTGCACACACATACGCGCGCGCACATGCAGCATGCACACATGTGCACACACATGTCCACGCAGAACTACGTGCATGCACACACACATGCACATGCACACTTGGGATGCCACAACAACACTCTGGCCTGGGCCAACTGAGTAAATCATTTGGTAGTAAGCTCTGCAAACCAATCCTGGGGGAAAATCCAATGAGAGTACCTCATCCCGGGACGCCTGGGTGGCTCAGGAGGTTGAGCGTCTGCCTTCGGCTCAGGGCATGATCCTGGAGTCCTGGGATCGAGTCCCACACCGGGCTCCCTGCATGGAGCCTGCTTCTCTCTCTCCCTGTGTCTCTGCCTCTCTCTCTAATGAATAAATAACTAAAATCTTTAAAAAAAGAAAGAAAGAAAGAAAGAAAGAAAGAAAGAAAGAAAGAAAGAAAGAAAGAAAGAAAGAAAGAAAAAGTACTTCATCCCTAAGTCATTCTTATTTTTCCCAGAATCTTAAAGCTTCCGGGGAGCAGAGGATGGGGCTGGCAGGGTGTTCATGGGAGCCCTGTGAGCTCTGGGTGGAAATCCCAGGCCCAGCAACCCATGGGTGGAGGCCACAGATGGGCTTCTTCATTCCCCTGGGTGTGAAGGGCACCTTGGGACCCCTGTCTACCACATGGCCACCTTTCTAATGAAAGTGGCACCGAGGTCCAGCAGAGGCCCCCAAGGTAGTCCTTAGAGTCAAAAGACACATTTGCACATTGTGTGACTTTGAGCAAAACTCCCTCTCTGAACCTCAGTTTTTTCTAGAAAATGTCTTCATCATCTGGTGGCACAATAATGGGAATGTATCTAATAGCACTGACCTGTACATTTCCAATGTTAAGATGGTAAGTTTTATGTAATTTGCATTTTAACACAATTTTTTAAATTGAAAAAAGAGGGGGAAAGAAAGGCTTAAGCTTTCTCCTTCTTCTTTCCTCCTTATCACTGGCTGGGGTGTAGAAATGATGGCAGGAGCCCTAGCAACCTTTTTAGACTCAAAGATGAAAGTCACCGTTGAGCGCGGCAGCGCAGCTGGATGAAAGGATACTGTTCCTATGACGCTGTAGAGCTGCCAGATAAACCCTACACTGCTTGTGTGCAAGAAATAAACTACTGTTGTTGTTTTTAAGAATACATATGCTCATACTTGAGAAAACTGAAACCATTTGGAGGGGTTGATTGGGACAAGGATGAGAAATATTTCCTAGGACCCCTCACCCAGTTATCTTCAGCAAGGGAATATGGCCCAGGGTTTTGGGTTCTGGCTCAATTCACCCACCAACTTCCGTGGGACTTCAGGTAGATCAACTGCTTCCCTAAGCCTGTTTCCCTACCCATCTTTTGACACGAATATTACCAGTCTCAGTTTTTCAAATCTGATTAGTGAGAGGCCCCAGCAGGGAAATCACTTAGCAAAGGCCTGGGAGCAGCAAGAAGGGGGTCCAACAGAATCTGAGGGAGAGCCAAAGCAGAACAGGTAAAGGAACCCCAGCAGCTGGCCCTTGATCCTCTTGCTAAACCCATTTTACAGGAGAGGAAGCTGAGAAAGAGCAGGGAGGTCTGAGAGGCTGGCCAGAGCCCAGGGGCACCAGGAAGAGCAAGGGGCCCAGGAGAGGAGCTATAGTCCCACAGGCCACGTCCCCACCACAAACGTACTGGTGGTCAGAGCTTTCTGGAGCTGAGGCCCTCCTATCAGATAAGAAAGTAGAGGCAAAGCCCTCCCCACCAACCAGTTCAGGATTCTTTTTTTTTTTTTTTTTTTTAAGATTTTATTTATTCATTCATGAGAGACAGAGAGAGAGGCAGAGACACAGGCAAAGGGGAAAGCAGGCACCGCACAGGGAGCCCAGTGTGGGACTCGGTCCTGGAACTCTGGGATCACACCCTGAGCCAAAGGCAGACGCTCAACCGCTGAGCCACCCAGGCGTCCCCTTGTTCAGGATTCTATGTGATCTCTGTTAGGCCCATACTGTGGGTCTCCCTAGGGCCCAGGGGGAGGAGCTAGCCTTAGAGGCTGGGTCTTAGGGGAAGACAGGAGCCAGTTCCAGCACTTGGGATGCAGAAAGAGGAGGAAATCAGAGAGAGAATTGCTGGGAAGTGGCATGGGTGAAAAAAAAGTGTTTGCTGGTTTCCAGGAGGGCCTCTTGCCTCCCTGGAAGAAACTGGGAGTTGTTATCAGAGTGAAGGACAGAGATGCCTGTCCCCAGATAAGCTCCAAGAAAATCTCTCCCTGAAAGCTGACACCTCACAGCAGGCAGGAGACAGTACTCATGGAGGCAAGACTCCACTCCCAGACTCCTGCCAAACCCAGAGCCGAAGGCCCAAGCACAGAACAATAGTCCATGCATGACGCCACAGCCAGGGAGCAGAGGCCAGATTCCTGGGCCAGCAGGCACCAGCTGTGGCCACTCTGAGGCACACTCAGGCCCCACCATGCCAGACCAAGCCCCATGGTGCCCCACCAGGCCGTCAGCATTGGTTGGCACTCCTGCTTTTAGGTAACATCTACACAGCCCTGGTGTCGGTCAAGCCAGCTTGAATCTTCCCTCTGTCACTTAGAAGCAGAGGATCTTGGACAAGGAGGTTTTATAACCTCCTTAAGGTTCAGTCCCTGTCTCTGTAAGGAGATACCCACTCTGGGGGCTGAGCTAATGGCCCTCAGCCAGTGGGAACCCCTTCCCCCTCCCCATGGACATCTGTGGCCTGATCACTCCTGGGAAGGGCATTACGTACGGAAGGACAAACTGTGCTGGTCACATTTGTGGTCACCATCCTCCAATTTCCTCCGCCATCACCATTTCACGTACCGACAAGTTCCTTCCACTCCAGCAAGCAGAGAGTCCCAGAGTGGAATGCCCCCAGGGCTCAGGTCTCCAGTCCTCCTCCTCATTTGGGGTCTGGAGCATCAGGTTCTGGATTTTTCGAGGCCCGAGACAGCAGAAGAAACACCCTCGTCCTCCCGCACCTGGAATTTTATTTTTTTAAAACATTTTATTTATTCATTTACGAAGAGACAGAGAGACAGAGACACAGGCAGAGGGAGAAGCAGGCTCCATGCAGGGAGCCCGATGTGGGACTCGATCCCAGGTCTACCAGGATCAGGCTGAAAGCGGCGCTAAACCGCTGAGCCACCCGGGCTGCCCTGCACCTGGCATTTTAAACCACACACTTAAAAAAAAAAAACACACTTAATGGCTGCTGGGTGTCCTCATCTTTTCCACCTGAAGATCCTCACACAGGGCTCTCAGACTGAGGCTGTAAAGCTGGGTGGCCTCCACGTCCAGCCTTAAGGAGCAATTTCCTGCAGGGCCACAACTCGAGGGAGCATCTGCTGCCAGTGGGACTGTGGGCGGGGGCTGGGTGGGGACAGAAGGGGCCAAACCTGGGAGCCGCCTGCAGGTCCCTCTGGGGTCACAGGAGGGCTCCAGCTGCTCCAGGAAGAGGGGCAGGGCGTGGAGGGCAGGTTGTACCAAAGTGCACGGCCGAAAGGGAAGCTCTGCCCAGTGTTGCATGCACACCCAGAACACACGCAGAGCGCACTTACACACACTCTCGTACAGACACACATTCACATATGCAGTCACACACACACAGATGCACAGACACCACCATCACGCTGTGCCCCCAGCATCATAAAGCCGGTGTGCATGGCCTTGCCTCCCACCGAGGTTCCAGTAGTAATGGGGTCCCGCTCAATCCTAGGCCCTTGGACCACGGACCCCTCCGGTGTTTCTTCCTGCCTGCCCCCTGGACTTCTGCCTCATCCTTGGGCCTGGAGGTGGGACCTTGGGAGGGGACAAAACTAGGACTGAATCAAGGTCAAAGCCTGCTTCCCGCCAGCATCTGCCTCCACCCCTTCCGCCCCTTAGGTGTCAGGTGTCACCGCCTGCTCCTCTGGGCCAATTGAGGGCGATTCCTTCCTTCCCCTCTCCCCCAGGGATGCAGAGGCCCAAGGACCTGGGGGCCCAGCTCCCGCGGGCAGGGACAGGTCGCGCCGCCGCTTCCCCAGAGGGCCGCTAGGTGGCGCCGCGCTAACGGGGATCGGGACGGGCGGGCCGGCCGCGGAGCCCCTGCGCCCAGCTGCTCGCCCGCGCGCCCCGTGCCCCAGACCCGGCCCACGCTCCCTCCAGCCCAGGCTCGGGGTGGGGCTCAGGGCACAGGGCACAGCCCCTGGGCCCCCTCCACCACCCCACCCCTGGCCCCTCTTCGCCCCTGGGCAGCAACTTTGGCCTCCCCTGCTGCAGACCCCACAAGACGCCCCGGGAGCAGGGGCATAAACAGGAAGCTTGGTGAAGAGCCTGAGAGTCTGGGTTGGGGCTTCCTCTCTCTGAGCCTCAGTTTCTTGATCTATAAAATGGAATTGATCCTGGTCCACAGAGTAGATGACGTCAGAGTGAATGATTCCGGGCACTGACTCTGGGCTCGCCAAGCAATGGTGCCTCAGTTTCCCCTTCATGTCTCCCTAGGATCACCTCACTTTTGCCTCTGGCCCCCCAGCTGCCAAGTGCTTGTGTCCCTGGGCATCCTCATCACGTGCAGGCTACAGCTCAGAGCTTCTAATGAACAGCCACGGGAACAGGAAGACCATGTTCCCCTCCTTGGCAAAACTGGCCCAGTGCCCACCTTCCTCCCCTCCAGAATCCAGAGAGACAGAAGGAGGCCCTGGGCTGCCCGCACGCACCAGACTTCTCCTGGCCTCTGCTGGAGTGATCCTGGGACAGAGACACCACATCCCATCAGTGGCCTGGCACAGGCGGGGGAGACGGAGTAAATGCTCAATAAATGCTTGTTAATTCGATTCATGTGAGGAACAGATGGGCGCTGACAGCCCGTATGGACTCCACTCTTGTCCGGGCACCGTGCAAGCGGGCTTCTTTACTATATTCTCCCAACAATTCTGGGTGGTTTACAGACAACAAGGCAGCTGGGGCTAAGAGAGCCCAAGGTCACACAGAAGAGCAACGACAGCCAGCGTTGCCACATTCCAGGGGCCCCAGACCCTCACTGTGATGAGCCCCTCTTGCCCTGCCTGAGACTTACCCCCAAAGTATGGTGACTAGGCCACTCTCAGACTTTTGGACTCAACTCTACCTCTGTCCCTCTGAGGCTAGCCTTTGCAGGGGCTGATCATCCTGCCAGGAAAGAGAGCCCACCTCCTGCAGGAAGCCTTCCAGGACTACTCCTTAAGTGGAGGCTTCAATGGCCCCTCCATGGCAGGATGTGTTTAGCTTAGCACCTCACTTGGTCTGTGGCTCAGACACATGGACTCAGCCAGCGGTCAGGGACCACACCACCACCACCACGATGCTGTTCCTTGGGGGACCTGCACCACCTGCCAAACTCAGCTTACAAAGAAGCTTTTAGAAGGGCAGTTAGGGTATGCCATGGACTGAATGTGTCCCTCCAGCACTCATACCCTGAAGCCCTCATCCCTAAGACAAGGGTGTTAGGAAGTGGGGCCCGAGAAGTGAGTAGGTACAGCTGAGGTCATGAGAGTGGGGACCCCCACATCGCGATCAGCGTCCTTAAAAGAAGAGGAAGAGAGACTTTCTCTGCTCTGTGAAGGCACAAGCAGAAGGTGGCCACCTGCACGCCCGGCAGCGCCTCTCACGGAGGACTTCCCAGCCTCCGGAACCGTGAGAAAAAGCCTGTCTGTTGTTTGAGGGCCTGGTCTGTGGTGTTTCTTCCATGGGCCGAACTAACAATGGGGAGATGATAAAACCGGGCGGCGCATGGGCCAGGTGACCAACACGGTCACACAGCAAACCAGAGCAGAGAGTAGACCCAAATCAAGGTCTGTCAATACACTTAGTGAGAGAAAATATATGTAAGGAAAAGGGGAGGAGCCAGAGGACCATGAATTTAAAACACACACACGCACACACATACACACTCACTCAAGGGACCGGGCACAGTCACGCTGTAGAAAGCAACTGGAAGCGAGTGACTCACAGCCAGAGATGTCCTGTGCTGGGCCCTAAGCCTTGTCACCCTCCACATGTCATCTGTCATCACTTAGCTTGCGTAGCCAAGAAAGCTCTGCCTCCGGTCCCCAGGACTAATGCCCCTGATCACCTAGGGGCACACTAGGACCCCAGAAGCCCTCTGACATCCAACCTCTCTCTCTCTCAGGGTCTCAGGCCAAGTCACTGGGCACCATGAACATTCTGGAAAGTACCTCGAAGATGGTCTCATGGAGCTCTGGGTTCTGGCCCTGCTCTGCCCCTGACCCTGCGTACCTTCGGGCTCTTCTTTGGGCTTCATCAATACAAGGATGGGCTGGGGTACAGGGCACAAGGTGTGCTGGGAGCGGCTCACAGCACTCTAGAGGGATCGTGCACATCTCGGCCTGGGCGGGAGAATTTACACCATGGCAAGCAGCAAACACTACTGCTTCCTCCTTCCTTCCTTTGTTGCCTTCTTTCTCTCTCTGCCTCTGGCTCTAGTCCTGTCTTTTTAGAGCCAACTGTCAGTCATTTACCTTCAGAGGTGGGGGGCCAGGCCACAGGATGGCCGGTGCAGGAAGCAAGCTGGCACTTCCAGCAGCACACCTGACCCCTCTGGTGCCCCCAAAACCTCTGTTCTTCCACTTGCTGGATTTCTTCTTTCCCTTACACGAACACAGAAAACCCTGCTGATTCTGGGTGGGTTGAGCTAAGTTCCCCACCAGCCAGCCCCCTACTTGACATGTGCCTCAAGCGTATCTGGTCCCAGAGCATCCCTGGAGGAGCCAGTATTCTAACAGAGTCACCTCTTGGCCTCGTGAGGACCATCGGTAGCAGGAGGGGATGGCTTCTGAGGCTCAACATAGGGAGCTGCTACAGCGAACCCAAGCCACCGAGAATCCTTTCACACCACCCCTGGAGATGACAAAACAGACCATCAGTGAGGTCGAGAGGCAGGACCCTCACGGATTCAGGCAGCACCAGCATGCAGCCGGCCTTATTTGGACAAGGGCTCTGCTAAAGCCGACCTTCGAACACTCTAGAAAAAATATAAAAGTCCTTGCTAAAGCTAGACTCAGGACTGAGACAGAGATGCTTAACCTACTTGAGGAAGGGGATCCCTTTCAAACACTTCTACCGTGTGCATCTAGATACACCAAACCTGATACCCTGATCATGCTCTGCCCGTGGTCACTAAAGGCTGACACCCTCCTTAACCCCACCCAGAAGTCAGAACTGGTGCCCACGCCGAGCATTAATAAAACTCCCTTTTAAGAGTAGCCAGCCAGCCAGCCAGGCTGCTTTCCTCTTTCGCTGAGCAATATTTACTCAATGAGAACTGGAGCCAAAGCCTGCTGAGTGCACACACTCAGACACTCTCCGTGTCCCTCTGGCCCGGCCGCCCCCTTTGTGGGGTCTGATGGCAGAGGCCCTGGGGTGGGCATGGCTGGGCCACAGGTGCCTCGGCTGGGTGCAGGTGCCGTGGCTGACTCCCCCCCACCCCAGGCCCAGGGGTGGCTCTGTCGCTGCGCACTTGGCACATGCTGACTGGTCCGGCGCACACCCGAGCAAGCGTCTGGCAGAGTGGCCTGAGGGGCAAGCCGGTAACCGCCTGCTCTGAACCAGATCACTGGCTTTCCATCATGCTCCAACACCCAAACTGGCTTCACCAGTGAAGTCCCATGCGGAACCCCGGGATGCGAAGTGGATACACTCAGGGCGGCTGTGGCTAAAGCGCATCTTGCCGGCTGCCCCTCTTCTTGGGACCTCCCTGGAAATTCCCGCTCCGCTGGCTGTGGTTTCCACTGAGGCTTGATTCTCCCTGCATCTGAGAAACCTGAGTTTAGAGATCACTCCAGCCTGGGGATGTAAAAAAAAAAATACCAGAAACAAAAACTGGAGGTTACAGTAACAATCCCAAAACTCTGCTCCCTGGGCTCCAATGCTTCGCTCTCTTCCCTCCGTGGATACTCTGGCTCCTCGGGTTCCCCAGACAGAAAAATCTTCTCATTCTCCACCTGATGGGAGCCTTCTTCCCTCTACTGCTCCAGGTCACTGTGGGGATGATGTTCCTGGTTATAGCCTCTGCCAAATCAGTGTCTAGAATGCTGAGATCCCATTGTCCCTACTTCACCTGTGAAGGACTAGGCTAAGGAGCCACATCCCCTGATCACACAACTGACAATGTGTCACTCAGTCATTCAACACCTGTGGGCCAAGCCCTGTGCTGGGTGCCAGGAACACAGTGTGGCCTGGAGAGACAATGCTGCTGCCCTCATGGAATGTGACATGGAAACCGGAAAGGATACTGGGAGTTCTAGCCTGGATCCATATGTGTCCCTATGAGAACAGGAGGAGAGCTTTGGGGCACATGGAAGGACCCTGACTCAATCTGGGGATCAGGGCAGGCTTCCTAGAGGAAGTAGCCTCTGAGCTGATACCTGGAGAGTTAGCCAGAAGGAGAGGATGCAGACAAAATGCATTTTGCTGACAAGAACAGCATGTGCAAAGGCCCAGGGGCAGGTGAGAGTTAGATAAACCGTGGGAGGAGTGTGGGAGCTGGAGTTTGGTGTGTCTTGGAGTGAGAGGGCCAATCAAGGGGCAGGCCAGGTGGCAGCCAGCCTTCATGGGGAGCTAAGGGAGCTAATCTTTTCAGTGAAGATTGCACGGTGTGGGGCTCAAGCCAGGGTGGCTGTGGGGAAGCCAGTGGCTGCACAGGGCCAGCTGTGCCTTGAGGAAAGACAAAGAAAGTCACCTGGTGTTTGGGGCTCACCCTTCGCATTGTGGTGCCCCAGAGCCCTCGGGAAGCAGTTCTGAGACTGTATCAGCCTCCACTGCAGCCCTCGCCTGAGTCTTGGGCACTCCTTGGGCTGGACTTCTGGGCATGGACAAGTGAGGGCCCTCACTGCTCCGGATTTCAAATGGTGCCAGCCCGTAGGGGGAGCTGTGGATCAGATCCAGGGCTCTGGGCCCCCCCAGAATGCCTTCTCCTGGGCTGCCCTGGGCAGGGGTGCCGCTGTGCCCCTGTGCTGGAATAGTGTCCAGAACTCTGCCCTCCACCTGCCCTGGTGCCCGCCTGTGGGAATGTGCCGAAGGCCTTGCTCCCAGGCTTTGCTCCCTGCAAAGAGTGTCCATCTTCCTGCAGCTGCTTGGGTTCCTGGGGCCCTGTGGCTGATGGCTGATCCAGTTTCCTTCTCTGTGTGGCCTACCTTAGGAGTCCAATCGTCAGGCCCAGCAAATGGCCCTCAGGCCATGCAATAATAATCAGAACAACATTATTATCATGATTATTTATTGATGGTCATGTTTTGAGTGTTCCTGATCAGTCCCTATGCTGTCTGCCTCACAGGTTTCTTATGTGATCCTTGCAATTACCCAAAGTTCTGTATGACTCCCGTTTTAGAGATGAGGGGATGGAGGTCAGAAGTTGTGGATCTGAGATTCCAACCAGACCTACAACCTGCTTCCTCTTGCTTCCTTCCCCCACCCCGACCCAGGGACCCTGTCAATTCCCCTTTATGTTCATTTTCATTTGAATTTTTGGTTTTTTTGTTTGTTTATTTTTCTAAAGATTTTATTTATTTATTCATGAGAGACACAGAGAGGCAGAGACACAGGCAGAGGGAGAAGCAGGCTTCCTGCAGGGAGCCTGATGTGGGACTCGATTCTAGGACCCCGGGATCACTCCCTGAGCCGAAGGCAGATGCTCAACCACCCAGGTGCCCCTCATTTTCCTTTTGTTTTTTATCCTACTGCCTGCATCACTGTACACCTCATGAAATTCTTTCCCAGACAAGGTCGGTACAACTATCCAAACAACCAAAGGTAAAATGAAAATGAACCCCTGCCCAGTACTGAGCCATCATCCACCACCCAAAGGTCTGCCTCTGAAGGTCCAGCTGACCTTACTCCCTGGAAGCTCCAGGGTGCTCCTGCAGACAAAGCCTGGGCAGGCCTTCCCTCCAGTTCTCCACAGGACAGGGGACAAGGCTTGGACCAAGCTGGGGGCTGGCGGCCCACAGCCATCCATTCATTTGCTCACTCATTTGATCGTGGGGCACACAGGCACACCGTTGGTCTGAGTCTCCATAGGGATCTCCAGTCTGGCTCGCTCTCATCCAGGGGAGGTGGGTCTTAGGTTGGTGGATGTGCAGTGGGGATGACACTACCGGTCCTGGAGGAGGGGTTGCCATGTGCCTCCAGGGCTGGGGTCTGTCGTGAGGTTGCACCCTGCAGCCGCAGATGCATGCCGCCTGGCCAGGCCCCAGAGTCACTAGCCCCGTTCAATGGCAGGAACTCCATCACCTGCTCAGGCAGCTCCAGGCCCTCCTGTAGACCGAGGTTTGGTTTCTGGAGCACCCCACCAAGCCTCCCTACAGAGGAGCTGCCACACCAGTGGGCACCAAGCCCCTGCCTGCCTCTCAAAGCTACCCCAGGTCCACCAGGACCTGGGAACAAGGCTCTTGGGTCTGGGAGAGGGTTTGAGACTCCACCTGCCTGCCTCTTATTCCTACCTCAGCCTGGCTGCCCCTCCCCAGGATGAGAGGCAGTAGAAGAGAAACTTTCATTCCTCTTTTGTGCAGACAGACGGACAGACAGACTGGCTCATCGGCACTGCAGGACTCCCAGGGCTGGCTGAGACTCTTTGACAACAGGGTGGCAGGTTTCCTAGGGCCCCTTCCACCATGGTGATGAGGACAGGGGAGCAGAAGTGCAGAGGAACAGAACAAAGGCAGGACTCCCCGGGTCTCACCCTAGGCCCCCCAGCCATCACCCCCACGGGACCCTGCTGGCTGGTGACCTCTCCATGGCTCCTGGAGGGCCACTGCCCTCTGTGAGGAAGGGCGCCTCGCAGGCCGAGAGGTGGGGAAAGAGTGGTGCATTATTGTGCACTTTTTCTTAAGTCTGTGATAAGCTCCTTCTATTAGACTATAGATCTCGTCACATAAAATAGATTTGTGGACTCACGGCCGGGGAGAGCCACGTTCCTGAGCCGTGGAAATGGCTCATTTTCCCCCTCTTCCTTGAGTAACTGATGGTCATGAATTTTTCACCCAAATGTCGCCACTAAAGATGTCACTAGCCTCCCTCCCCTGGAGGTTTTATGATCTGGCTCTAATGGGGTGGGGGTGGGGCCATGGGGGGAAGGGGGCTGTGTCCTGGGGGCCAGAAAGGGAACTGGGAATCTGGTGGGGGGTAGCTGGCGACAGAGCCCAGCTTACTGAGCTGTTGCTGTGGAGCTGACCCACTCCATTTTCCAGCAGCCCGGTGAGGGAGGTGGCCGATGGGCTGGGACTCAGAGAGGCTGAGTAACTTGCCAAAGGTCACAAAGCTTGGTAAGGCCTCAGTACCACAGGCCAACTCAGCTGTGGAAGGGCTCCAGAGGCTGGGCCGGTGACGGCTGTTTCATTCACTGCCGCTGTCACAGACCTGGGTCCTGGGGCAGGTCACCCCCGACCCCCCCACCCCCCCACTCCCAGGCTAAGGATCTTGACAAGCAGGTAGCACAATGCAAGGAGCAGCAGGGCTGAGAGGCAAGGCATATACTTGCATTCCCTCCTGGATGGAGCAGTGACTCTTCTGCGAGGGTCACAGTCAGTCACGTTGCGGAGGGACACAGCCTTTCCTCCTGCAGAGCTAAACTCTGAGAAACTGAGACGCTCCTTGAAATGCAAGATGTGTTTCCCTTCTGGGTGCCATCCGTAGCTCTTGTGAGGGAGGGAACAGAATGGGCACTGGAAGCCCCCCACCTGTCCCTGCTGGGGTGGGGCAGGAGATGCAGGCAGACTCCGCCACGCCAACACCTGCAGACCAGAAGGGATGGGATGACAGCTCCCTACCCTCTGGGGAGGGCTGGGCTGCTGGATGGAAAGAGACAGGTCTGGGAAACCAAAGGGGGAGAGAGCTGAGTGTGGGGAGCAAGAATGTTCTTGGGTTACCATCCACCAAAAGTCAAGGTCGGTGGGGCCAGCCTCCCCTTCGATGGTGTAGGGGTGAACCCTACAACCAACTCCCCAGTCCTCCTCTGAGCCACAGGGTCGCAGTGAAATTACAATGGTACCTGCATCACAGTCCAGCATCTGTCCGGACTCCACAGACTGCCACCCAGCAGGAGAGACACAGGACAGGGGTTTCACCTGCGGGAGAGGATGGGGGCCTAGCTGGGAAAGAGCTGAAGTCACCCTGCCCCAGATAACTACGTGGAGTCCTTGCCATCACCGGCCACCTAGAGCCAGGAGGACCCTCAGACTGGCTGTGAGCTCATGATTCTCAGGTGTCAGGTGTCAGAAAAAGCAGACTGTTGCTGGTCCCCGGCTCTGGTGCCCCCACCCCGGCTCTGGTGCCCCCACCCCAGCTCTGCACGACAGGAACAGAGGAGCCCTGTGTGCCTGGAGGTGGGGCATCCCTGAAGCCTGGGGTAAAGGAAAGAAGTCTTCTTCTCTTTTTTTTTTTTTTTTAAGAGCTTGAGTCTGTTCTTTTGAGTTGTGCTCACAGTTTCTTCTCTTTTGTGATTTATTTTCTTTTTATCATTTTGTAAAATTTATTATTTTTTTTTATTAAAGTATAGTTGACGCAGTGTTGCGTTAGAAAAGAAATAAGTATTCAAAGCAGCTGCCAGAGACTTGCTGGGCTGGAAAGGACAGAATGGCATCAAATGCTTGCATCTTTTCATAGCCTCCCAGCCAGGAGAAACTCTGGCTCTTGCTTTTATCCTAGCAGTGACGGGAAACTCACCACCTCTAAGCTCAGTCCATCTGCTTACAGCTCTGCCTGGAGAGTGAAATGGAATCAGCAACTACTGCCCCCAGCCTCCTCACTGAGCCATTCTTCTAGGGACTCTTGGGGACCCCTCAGGGACCTGCAGACTGTGGTCCTTTAGCAATTCAGGCCCACCACATACCAGAGCCAGCTTTGTGGTTCCCGGAGCACCCTCGTGTCCACAGTCTACTCAACACATCAGCCTTTGAGGCAGGAAGAAGCCCAGGCCCAGGTTACTGTCCCATCTTTCAGATGAGGACGCTGGGCCACACAGGGAGACAGTGGAGGATGGGTCTGGAAGAGCAGGACACTGTCCCCTCTTTGCCACCTTTTTTCTGGCCCCAGCCTTACGGCACCTGCTGAGAACCAGCTCCAGCTGGTCTCTGGTCCTACTGTGGGTCTAGCCCTAGCCCTGCTCTGAGCCCTCCGTCACACTCTGCCAGGACCCAGGGCACTGACTGGTGAACCAGGGTTACCCGAGGATGTCCCACCGAGGGCCCTGCCAAAACCTCTCCATAGGTTGCCTGGCCTGAAAAGCAGGAGGCCCTGGTTCTAGTCCCTGTACTCCCCACCTCATCTCAACCTCCTCCTCTGGAAGATGAAGGAAGGGGCTTCTCCAAAAAGATGAGAGCCCCACACACACCTGGATCCCTGTGGCTCAGCACTTTGAGACTTGGTGCACATGAAACTGCCAGGATCTGGCATTGGGGGCAGGGATGTGCCAGCCAGGCCCATGGAAACCCTGGCAGGCCTGGTGAGCTGGAACAAGGTGTCCAGGAAGGAACGATGGTGGCCTTTCAGCTCTCCCGGACAAGGGTCCGAGACAAGTGGGGGTCTGAGCCCTCAGCCACTCTGCAGAGCCCACTCCTAAAGATGAAGAAGCACAGCTGAGGGTCTGCAGGGAGCCTGTGGGAAGGGGGCAGCAAGGCTGAGGGGTGGGGACGATGGGAGGAGGAGAGAGATCCAGCACTGAGCCCCTAGAAAGAACCAGAAAATGCCCATGGACTGATTGACACTTTGCAAGAATGAAACACTGCACGTGGCACTCGGGCTGCAGCAGGTTATTGCCCTATAAATGAGTAAGAAACATGTTGACTGATTCACAACCAGAAGGACTCGAGGCTGAGACGAGTAAACAGGTGATTAGAGCTCTAATGGGCGCTCAGGTGCAGCTGAGCAAGTTGCTAACTCTGCCTAGGGGCAAGGAGATGGCCAGGAAGACTCCCTGGAAGAGGTGACAACTCAGCTTATAGCTATTATGGCACTCAGACTGCAGTTCTCCTAATGGCAGAGAATGGCTGACTCTCTGAGCTGGGTCAGTCGTGTGCAGCAGAAAGCGGGTCAGTTGCAGAGAGAAGAGGGTTGGGGGCAAGCTCAGAATCACTTTGAAACTTTCCAGTTTTATCTTGAAAAGACATGCAAATTTTGCATTTTGCTCCATAGTATAGCCTTGGTTTTAATAGAAAAACACATTTTCAAATTACTTACCACATTTATGAATAGATAAGTCAAAGGGACAGAAAGAAAGCCTAGAAATACACCCCCCATCCCTGGAACTAGTAATGTAGGATGAAGTTGGCCTCTTATATCTGGGAGGCAGAGGTGTGAGTTTCAATAAATGGTGTTGGCACAACCAGGAGACCAACTGAGCTGTATCTATGCTTTACCAGAAAACCACCAGGACAAACTCCAAAGGGATCCAAGATTTAGATGTAAAAACTGAAACCCTAAGGGGGGCTTGGGTTAAGTGGGTTAAGTGTCTGACTTCAATTCAGGTCATGATCTCAGGTCCTGGGATAGAGGCCTGTGTGGGGCTCCCTGCTCAGTGGGGAGTCTGCTTCTCCCTCTCCCTCTCCCCCTCTGCTCATTCTCTCATTCTCTCTCTCTGTCTCTCAATCTCTCTCCCCTCCAAATAAATAAAATCTCAAAAAAGAAAAAGAGAAACTGAAACCCTAAGACAGAGGAAAATATGAGTGACTCCCTTTAGAACGGCATGCAGAAACTCTTCCAACAATGACTTGACACTGAAAAGCCAGAAAAGACAATAAATTACATTAATAATAATAGGAGAAGAAATACAAGCAGCCCTTAAACCTATGCAAAGAGAGCCCACTTCATTCCTATGAAGAGAAATCCGAAGTAAAACTGGGACAAGGATCCCGTTTCTTACCAATCAGATAGGCAAAAATCCAAAAGTCTGACGACACAGCCTCTTGGTAAGGCTGTTGTGTTGGGAAACAGGCACTCTCCTACATCGCTGGTGGGAATGCAAAATGATACAACGCCGATGAAAGATGATTTAGGCATTCTTATCACAGTTTCAGATGCATTGACCCCTGTGACCCGACCATCCCACTGCTGGGAATTTACAGACATGTTAAACACGTGAGAAACGATGTACATACATGTGCATTCGTCACAGCTGTGTGTAATAGCAAAAATCTGGCAACGACCAAGGGTCTATGTGAAAGGAGTAGGGAATTAAAGCATGGTAGAGCCACACGGTACCCTACGCAGCTGTCACACGAGGCAGAGGTGGAGGAGGAGGACGGAGGCCAAGGGGCAGCTTTCTGCACACAGAAGGCTCCCGTATACATTATTAGGTAAGGCTCAAGGACTCAAACAGCACATAGGTATGCATATATGTACCACTTTATATATTTACGTAAAGAAATACTGGAAGGATACACAAGAAACTAAGTGCTTCTCTAGGGAGCAGGGGTTTGGGGTGTTGGCACATGGATGGAAATGCGACTTGCATTTCTAGGAATAAAAAACTTGCCAGGTAAGTACACGTTGGTGTTTATCAGGTATTTACCTGGTGGTCTGTTTATCCCGAGATACCAAGTCCTAGATCCACAGGACTCTGCCCCGCTCCATTTGGGGAGAAGGGGTTGCAGGCAGCGGGGAGCCAACAAAGGGTTCCAGTCAAGGAGGCACTTGTGGACAAGAAAGCCCACAGCCCTGTGACCAGAGCTGGGCATCAACAAACACCTGTGCAGGGCAAGGGGACCTGTGGCAGGGGCCCTGGGGGAGGCTCTAGTTCAAGAAGGGACCTCTTCTGTGCCCAAGCACACACAACCCCTCACAACCCCACATGCCCAAAGTCCGAGCTCCCTGGGATTGGCTTAGCACTGGCTCCTGGCTTCTGTGCAGGCTGCTTTCTGCTAAGGAGGATTCTCCAATTTGGGGAGAGAGGCTCAAACAAGCCTCAAACAAGTCCACAGGAGCCAGTTTCTGAGCCTAGTGGCCAAGGCTCTAAGGCTCAGTGGGGACCTGGTGGATGCTCCTCTCCTCCCTTTCAAAATAGCCTCCTTCCAGTGTACAAGGGGTAGATGGGAAGAAGGGATTCCTAGATGGCTCTCCACACCCCACCTCCTTCAGGAAGCCTTCCTGGATTCATCGAGAGGGTGGGACACTCCTTCAGACACACCTTGAGCCACAACCTGTCCAGGACTGGGACCCTTGATCCTGATGGTACATCATCCCATGACCCTCTCCTTAGCCCTGGCACACTGGGCCCCTGAGCCAGAAGGCACAGCCCCTCACCATCAGGCCCCAGCATGGGTGCGGCTCTGTCCAGAGGAACATGCCAGTGAGAGTTCTCTGCAAACTTTAAAGGGCTGTGCATCAACAGTGTCTCCCTGGGGGAAGGAGACAGAGGCAGAGCAGGAGGCAGAGCAGGAGGCCGTCTACCTGTGTTTCCCCCACCACGGGTCTGGGTTTTACTGCCCCACTAAATGCCATGTTTGCTTGCACCCCACCCGGCGGCTTGTACACACCTGTACACGGAAGGCTGTAATTTCTCTGCATGAATCACAGGTAGGATCACACCCAAGTTACCGGCACTCCGCTCCTTAGGGCGGGCTGGCCAGGCAGTCGCCTTTGTCTTCCAATTATGTAGTGTTTTATTGCTCTTTTAACTGTAACAGAAACACCCAAGGAGGCAGGGTCTGGAGGGCTAATACTGACATATGGAAAAGCCACACAAAACCACTGGATCTGGGACCCGAAGGAAGCTCTGGCTCTGGACACAGTGGGTGTAAGGAGGCTGCGTCGGGTAGTGGCCTCGCATATGTTCTGGCATCCTGCAGGCCTGCATTCAAATCTTGGTTCTGGTACCAACCAGCTGTGTGACCTCAGACAAGTAGCTTCACCTCTCTGAGCCTGCATCTCCTTTTCTACAGAACGATACTGCTGAGAGCAGCACGGATAACTCAGCTGGCAGTAGACATTCCATCAATGTGGAGTCCTCCAGGGGCCCTCCTCCAGGTCAGTTTTACAGACATCCTTCCTCTCCCTCCAACTTCCTGTCAATCTGGCACATGCCTTGTACACAGTAGATACACAGGGCTGCAGAAAGAGCATGGGCTTTAGAGTTCATCTTTCATCGATTCCATAAATATTAACCAAAATTGGGGATCCAGAGACCCGATCCCTGCCCTCAAGGGGCTCACAGTCCAGCCAGAGAGGAGACCCAGAGCAATAACCAAGGAGACAAGACAGGCGACAAGCACCACTACCAAGGGAAGCCCGAGGGGTACCCTCCCACCCAAGCAGGCCCCAGACAGGCATGAGGGCTCAGAAGGCATCTCTAGGGTGATGCATGCCTGACTCTGTGCCCCAGAGGAAGAGTTGGGGTGATCCAGAAGGGGAGCACAGTGTCTCAGGCAGGAAAACTACATGTGCAAAGGTCCTGAGGCAAAACACTGCTGTCGCCTAAAAGGAAGGATGCGGGGAGACAAGGCTGGGGGAAGTGTCTGTGGTGACATCTAAAAGGGCCTTTTCAATCCTGAGGAGTTTGAAACTGAGGAGTTTGAGGTTTGAGCTCAATCTAGAGGACGCGAGGAGCCTAGCGACAGCGAAGGATTTGCAGTATTCTGGTGCTCTGGAGTCAGAGGGCAGGGACAAATGTGAATTACAAAGCCAAGGGTGGAAGCAGAGGCAGTTCTGAGGCCAGGGCGGTGATCCAGGCAAAAAGATAGACGGGGCTTGAATCTGGGGTAACTTTCCCTCCCGCCTCAGCCACTTACTGGCCGTGAGAACTCAGGTGAGTAATTTAGAGACGCCTGACCACGGTTCCTTGCTCCTAAACCTCAGTGGGGACACCTAGTCCCCAAGGTGGCAAGATTCCATGGGGAGAAAAAGAGGGATTCATCCACACTGAGAAAAATAAAGGCATGGGGACAAGGGACAGCTCTTCCATGCACTGGAGTGCCAGTGGAACCTGCAGAAGGAGCCCTTGGCCAAACAACCTGTGATCGCTGCTGCCCGTGGATGCTGAGAGGAAAGGACAATGGTCCGAAGAGAAAAGATGCCTCGTCTCGAAGGACCACTCCTCGGATATTTATTTGCTAATGAGAGGAGGAGGAGGACGGTAACTTTACAGGGAGACACACGCAGCCCGCACACCACAACCAAGCGATCCAGGCTAACGTACCAAGGCGTCGAGCCACGACGCACCGAGGACACGCCGCTGTGCCTGTGCCTTCGGCGCTAAGATGCATAACCTCATCCCGGTCACGAGAACACTCGGGATGAACCAGACGGAGGAGCTTCAGCATAACACCCAATCGGGACTCTCCCGAAGTGTCCAGGTTATAAAGGTGAAGACGGACGCGCGGAGGAGAAATGACTGGCTGAAGCCAACGTGGGGTCCTGGCTAGGGTCCTGGGCCCGCGAGGGGGTATTAGGACGATCAGGTGACACTGGGCATGACCCGCAGTTCACTTCCTTAGGATTGTGGCAACGTTAATTTCCCTCTTCGGGGCATCGTACTGCAGTTATAGAAGATGCTGACTTTATAGGGGAAGCTGGGCGAGAGATACAGAGGAATTCTGCAACCGTTTTTGCAAGTTTTCCGGAAGTCTGAAATTAGCTTAAAATAAACCGTTTTGTTGTTTTTTTGGTGTGTTTTGTTTTGTTTTGTTTGTTTGTTACAGGATTATATCCGTGGTTCTTAAACTTGGAAACACATCTGATTTGCTTCGAGGATCCTCAGCCCCCTCCTCAGGCCAGCTGGATCAGCATCTCCAGGGGAGGAGCCCAGGCAGGAATAGTCTTTCCAAGTCTCCAGGATGCCATCGACAGCCCCGAGGGGGAGGGGACACTGCTGTAATCACTTGGCCCATAGCAGGCCTTCAATAAATCATCGTCTGCTCACATAAATGCGTTAGTTCATCAATTGACACCTTTGCGCATTCAACAGCTATTATTGAGTACCTACTGTGTGCAAGACACAGCAAGGATGCAGTGATAGGCAAGAGAGACGAGATCCTTATGTTCTTGTAGGGGAGACAAACAGTGGGTAAGGGAGATTATTACACATGATAAGGACTCTAAAGGAAATCCGTGGACACGATAGAGAGTAAATGGAGGAGTGGGAGCTCCTTTAGATGTAGTAGTTCAAGAAGGCATCCCGGAGGAGGTGACATTTAATCTGGGAGAATGGGAAGGATGGCGCCGGCATCTTTGCTACAAAGAGAACAGCCGGTGCCAGAGACCCAAAGCAGCCCAAGTGAAGGAGGGAGCATTGGAGAAAGATCACAATGAGGAGTCAGGATTTCATTTTTGACTCAATGAAAAGATTTCAGGAAGGGTTTGAGCAGGGTTGGTCGGGTGGGAGGATGATCTTCAATCTGATTTAATATCTTTATTTTATTTTATTTTATTTTTATTTTATTTTATTTGAGAGAGGGGGAGAACACGAGCAGAAGGAGGGGCAGAGGAAGAGGGAGAAGCAGGCTCCCTAGAGAGCCAGGAGCCCAAAGCAGGGCTTGATTCTGGGACCCTGGGATCACCACCTGAGCCAAAGGCAGTCACTTAACCTAATGAGCCACCAAGATGCCCCTGGTGTAGGATTTTAGAAGACCTCTGGAAAGCAAAAAGATCACTCTGGCTGCCAGGTGGAGAATGACTTGTCAGGAGGCTGCCTCTGTCCAGGAGAGAGATGATGGTGGCCTGGACCCAGGGAGATAACAACAGTGGAGACGAGATGCCAACCCACTGAAACAGGCCTTGTGTTGAGCCGAGGTTGGGGATAAGCAGCCCCTTGCTGGGCAGCAGAGCCATGTCGCCCTTCCACATTCAGCCTCCTGTTTGAGCCCTACTGTCCCTCCAGCCAGAGCCATCCTGGTCATGAAGTCCCCTCCTACAGAGGCACCCACATGCCTTAATATATCACATCCCACACTAACCTTGGAAGCCACATGTTCTCAGCATCCCTAATGCTGATGGGAAAACTGGAGCTCAGAGGGGTGAAGGCATTTGCTCAACATCACACAGCAAGTGATACCCAGGACCGACTGTACCCCTGCCCCAGGCTTGGTCCCTGATTGGGGGCCCACCTCCTCCTGCTGAGCCAGGAGGATGAGGGGAGGTGTTGGCAGAAGGCTGCCCTGGTACTCTTGAGGAACAGGGACAGGATGACAGCCCAACCTGGGCTGGGGCCACACAGTCTAAAGATGGCAACACTTTTCTGCCCAGGGTGTCCAGGAGACGCCAGGCTCCCAGGAAGCTGTTCTCACTAAGGTGTCAATGACTGATAGCCAGTCCTTTCCTGAAAGGGAGAGAGTGCATGGGGATACACAATAGGCTTCAAAAGCAGGAGAAACAGGAAGGCACTGAAGATAGAAACTGTCACCTCCGATTTGTACCCTCTTGGCAGCCATAGCCCCTTTGGGGCTCAGTTATTAGCTGCAAACTCCTCCACTTAATTCTGAAAATCAACAACAGATGTTGTTGCTCAGCCTCTCGTCCACCACCCACTAATGCTGCAGTCCCCTCCATGGTTGGTGGCTGTCCCTCCCCAGGCTTGGACACCCCCAGTGACAAGGCCTTATGCTTATCAAGGGATCTTACATTATTTGACAGAAAAAAGCAGAAAGTGCGTTCCTCCAGGTGTGCAACATGCAGATACATATAAAACAAACACGGGTGGATCTATTGGACGAAGATCCCCAAAGCCCAGAGAGGTGGCAGGAATGGAGCTGGGATCCAAACCCAGGCAGGGAGCCTGATTCTGGAAACCTCTCCAGCAGGTGATCATCCATCAGTGGGTGCCAGGCCTGGCCAGCTTGCCCCGCCGTTAGCTCCCCCTCTGCCTAAAGTGCAGCTTCCCAAAGGCCACTGTAGGGCTGGGGGCGGGAGAGGGCATGATGGGGGCACTAGCTGGACTCAAGACGAGGCTTCCTCTTTTCCTGGCGGGGAGTGGGGGTGTCTCGCTCAGGACAGCACTTCGCCCTCTCTGAGCTGCACTCAGAGAAAAGTAGCGCCCATAAGCCCGGCTCCCCGTGGGCCCCGACAGAGACTCCTCCCCAAGCAGCCCTAGTGGGCTGAGCACACGGAGTCCTCCCGCAGTGATTATGGGACTCTGGGACAGTGGAGGCCAGCCTCTCCTCCTCCTGCAGGAGGCCCCCCACGTCTGCCCCTCTGCCCGGTCCCACATTCCTCCAAGGCTGAACCAGCCCCTGCCCTGCTCTCCCAGGGACTCCAGGCCCCCAGCCCCGTCCTCCCACCCAGGCCCCAGCAGCCTCCATCCCGGCCCCTTCCCTCCCTGCAAAGGCTGCAAACGCTTCTGAGGGCTGGAACATCTGGCTAATGACGGAGAAAGTGCTGAGACGACAGGTTATTTCAACACTGTCATCATCCGTTGGGTATTTCAACACTCGGTGCTTGTGCAAGAGACATAATGGGACCTGTCATAAACTCACGCTGTCTCAAAGCTCAGGCACGTCGCGGCGGGGCTGACGAGGAGTTGTTGGGGTTTAGCAATAGGCACTGTCTTGGGGCCTGCAGCCTCCTTAGGGTTATTTTGGCTCCACCGTGGAAGGCCCTGGAGAGAAATCTCAAGGTGTCAGAGAAAACCCAGAGCAATTACCTCTCGGGGTAATTAGATGGTAGCAGAGATAGATTGCCCGCCTTCCTGCCTTCCCCTCCTGCATGCCAGGGAGAGGGAGAGGGGAGGACCAGCTGCCCCATCCCACTGGGCTGGCCCCCACCGAGCCCGGCCCCGTGCGGGAAGGAGGCCACAGATGACCTCATGGAAGCAGCAGTGGTGAATCATGGCCCCGACCATGTTCCCACTACCCTGGGGGTTGGTAAGCGGGTGGGTCCTCAGAGGTACAGCTCAACACCCCTGGACGGCCACCCTCCCGTCATGGTGGCTTCTCCAAAGGACCGTGGGGGAGGCTTCAGGGACCCGCCAGCCTCTCTTCAGCAGACGGGAGTCAGGACTTGTACTGGGAATCCTTGATCCAGCTCAGCCCCCATCCAAGATTTCGTCGGAACCCCAACCATCCTGTTAGAGGCCAAGTGGAGAGTTGAAGGTAGCCTAGGGCCAGCTGCAGCTTGGAGGCGGTGGCCACCCGTATGGGGACTGCTGTGGCTGGAAACAGTACTGAGGTCCCTGCCGCCAGCTGTATGGGGCAAGCCTGAGTCACTGCCCCGAGTTGGCAAAGCCAAAAGGATGTGTGATCAGGGACTCCCAAAGCCAACTAGGGCCAGGCCGAGCTATGTCCAGGCTGAGAACCAACCCTCCCCTCCCCCTGACCTTCCCCTCCCCCCCATGACCACGACCCCCAACACACATCTGCAAAGAGTCCTGGGAAGGAGGGTCCTGGCTGGGGATCTGGCCAGCACTCAGGGAGGAGTGTGGGGTCTAAGAGTAGGAGCCTAGGTTTGGGACAACAGGCCACAGGCCACGTGGGGAACACGCAGACCTGGTCAAGGCTGGGGCCTGAGGCCGTGGAGCCCCAGGAACATGGATTCCCTTGAGTGGACACTGGGGAACCACAGAAGGTCTTTGACTGTGGGAGTCCTAAGCACACCACGCAGCTTTGCGCTCTTTTTCTAGGTTCCATCTGGCTGCAAGAAGTGAGTAGAGAGTTCCAGGGGAGGGTACAGGAAGGCAGGAGGTACCGAGCGTGACCAAGAAGCTGGACTGTGGCCAGATGGGGACGATGGCCAGAATGAGCCACTGGAAGCGTGAGCCCAAGGATATTTGCAAGCAGATGCCATCACAGGATTGGGTTCCATGCGGGGAGAACAGGGACAGGCCACAGGGGTGGGGGTGGATTCACAGGAGACTTTGGGGTCTTGGTGGGAGTCAGCCCCTACAGGCCCCCAGCGGGTCCC
This sequence comes from Canis lupus dingo, assembly GCF_003254725.2. Taxonomy (NCBI): domain Eukaryota; kingdom Metazoa; phylum Chordata; class Mammalia; order Carnivora; family Canidae; genus Canis; species Canis lupus. The sequence continues at coordinate 8,021,710 of NC_064248.1, read as the reverse complement.
ACATCCCTCCACCAGCAGGGACTCATCCTCTGCTCTCATCGAACCTTCTGGAGTCAGTTGGAGATGAATCAAGAAAATGGTTTTATGTCGTTCTTGGCTCCGCCTCCTGGATTAAAGCTCCTTCCTGCCCAGAGAGGCTTCTCCCCACTGACCCCACCTCCTGGCCCACCTCCTCTTCCCCCTCCCCGCCCCCACCCTGCCCCGTGGTCTCTCAGGGCCTTCATTCGGGTCCCCTAGAGGGTCGGCCAGCACCCACAGACTCCTCGACAGGGCCCATACCTGTCCCTCCACGGTTCTGCCCACGCGCTCCCCCGCTCCAGGCCATACCTCCCTCCTGGGTGCCCCTGCAGGTTCCCCACCCCCACCACCTGCCAAGGCTGCAGGCAAGTCCCACCCCCTTCCTGCAGGCCCCAAGCCTCTGTCCCAGTCCCCCCCAACTACTTTATAGTTAGTGCAGCTGCCAGGGCTCAACCGGGCATTCAATGCCCTTCCTGGGGCAGGGACCTGTCCGCAAGGCTGTCACATCCCCTCTGCCAGAGGCTGTTTTCCAAGTGCCCTTTGTCACCAGCCTCAGACATACAAAGGCTGGGCAGGGAGACAGTTTCCTCTGACTGGGGCCTGAGTCTCACTCGGTGCTCACGCCTGTCCGCCATGGCAGGCAGGCAGGTACCATCATCATCCCATTTACAGATGAAGGGACACACTGTGCCCATAGGGCAGGGCCAGTGGCAGCCGTGCTCTGCTCCCCGGGCAGGCGGAAGCCACCCAACCACTGCCTCCCCAGCACCCCAGCCCCGCTTCCTCCCAGGTGCCTGCCTGGCCTCCCAGGTCTCAGACTGCCCTTGCCCCAGAACGAAGCGAGCAGCCGTGAATAGCAGAAGCCTGGCCTTGGGCTTGGCAGGCACGTCGGCAGTCCCGGCTCCACCCCTCCTCTTGCTCCATCATCTTGGGGAAGTTATTTAGCATCCTGGGGCTTCTGTTTCCATTCCTGCAAAAGGAAGCAGTGGCCTCAGTTTCTCCGGAGAAGAGACAGGCACATGGCATAATGGAGAACCACCCCTGAGGCCAGCCAGCCATGGGGCGGGCTTCTAGCTCTACCTCTTGGAGTCGGTCCCTCACTGCCCCAGGCCACATCTTCTCATCCGTAGCGGGATACAATCCCGTGTCTCACACACAGCCCAGGACAGGTGCAGGGGAGGTACTGTATGGTGTTTTCAGCATGATGGTCCAGGTTCCATCTGGCTCTAGAACTCTCTGTGGTTCTTTGACAGACCATCTTCCTGGGGGCAGCTCAGTAGATCTGAGGCTGGACCACCGGCGCCTCGCCCAAAGCGGGTCTGTGGTCTCGGTAAAGTCGCAGCTGCGAACCCAGAAACGGCCCCATTCCCCCGAAGCCGTCAGGACTTGCTGGAGCCCAGCCAAGGGGTCTCTGTGGGGGCTCCACACCCCCGAGGCAGCAGCCCCTGTGCCCCGAGTGGAGACAGACCAGCTGGGACACCCTCTCACCCCCCGCCCGCCTTGCTCTCTCTCCCTCGCCCTGCCCCATGACGCCTCACCAGGAAGCCCTCTTGCATTGACATGTCCCTCCCAGGGTAACGCGCTGCCGGCATCTGAGGCTGATTCACCCATTCCCAGGCCGGGATGACCAGACATGAAGCCGCTGAACGCACCGGGAGCCCAGGACAAGGAGCCGGGAAGGGGCCCAGGTTCCGCAGCGGGGCTGGGAGGCCGAGCGGGCAGCCACGGCCGCGCAGCCCAGGCCCCGGGCCCAGAGGTCCCTCCCCCCTCGGCGCCGCACCGGCCGCAGGGGACGCCCCAGCCCGCGGGAACGGGCGCACCGGGGGCGGCGGAGCCCGGGGAGGGCGGCCAGGCCCGGGGCTGCGTGGGCGCTGGGTCCGCTGGGCTCGGTGAGGGCCCGAGACCAGGCCGGCCTCCCGCCGTCGCCCCCCGCTGCGCTGCCGGATGGCACCAGCTCCGCGTGCATCTGCCTGTTTACATTTCCCCCAACGAAAAGCAGCTTTGTTTATGGAAAAGAGCTATTTCGGTTCCACGGTTTCTCTCAACTCCTCTGACTCGCAGGAATGGCTGCTGCTCTCTTGAGGGGCTGAGAGAAGCCCGCCTCCACCTCCCTGGGGAAGGTGCCCAGGGCTCCCCCGGTGGGGCAGGGCTGGGGGCCGCATCCTGCCATGGCCTCCTGGAGGAGGGGGATGTGAGGACCCACGTCCCTCCATCACGAGCCAGGAAGCTCGCCCGGATGTGAGCCAGAGACTCGGGCACACGGTGCCTCTCATCACCCCGCTCTTCAGCCCCCACCAGGTGAGTGACATCAGCCCTGCCACACAGAGGAGACACGGGCCCCAGGGGTGAAGTGGTATCTCCGAAGTCACAGAGCTGGTGACGCCCAGGGGTTCCGCTGCAGATGTCATGCCTGTTCGTCACCAGGTCACCTACCATGGAGGAAGATACGCACGTCTCATGGAGGGGCAGTTGGATGGAAGTCCATAGGTGTAGCTATTTCTTTTTTTTTTTTTAAGATTTTATTTATTTATTCGAGAAACAGAGAGAGAGAGAGAGAGGCAGAGACACAGGCAGAGAGAGGCACAGGCAGAGGGAGAAGCAGGCTCCACACAGGGAGCCCAACGTGGGACTCGATCCCAGGTCTCCAGGATCACACCCTGCGCTGAAGGCAGCGCTAAACCAATGAGCCACCGGGGCTGCCCAGTTGTAGCTATTTCAATAAAAAGCCATGGCAAACATTTTATTCCAGGCTCAGGAGACAACGAACAATGCGTGAGCAGGAATAATTAAGTTCTACGACGTGGGTCCTTCTCCAGAGAGAAGCTACCATCTTCTAGATGAGAACCCCAAAGCTTGGAAGGGGTAAGAGGAAACAAATCATGGCACCCCTTGCAGAAAGAAAAAACAAGAGGCAGGTCCCCCAGGCCCTGTGCACCTGCTTCCCCACACAGGAGCAGAGGGTGTGCAGGGTGGGTGGTGGAGGGTTCTCCCGAACACTCGCGGTGGCCCTGGATAGAGTGCCTGCACACTCTCCCTTCCCTCATGACCCTGCACACTTCCTCCGTGGAATTTGTGATTTCTGGTACACACGCTGCCTGGGCCGCCAAGGCAGGTCAACAGCTGTCACTATGACAACAAAGAGAAAGAGAAAGAAAAAGAAAGGCTGATGGAGGTGGAACACCCCCTGGAGAGACAGCAAGACAACCTCAGGACTCATTGCCCTGCCCCAAGGAGGGAAGTGTTCCTGGAGGCAGGGACAGGGCCACAGGGGCCCCCTAGGCTGGGGATGGAGATAAAGTGTGTTTAGAGAAGAGCTTAGAAGTTCTCACACAAGGTGGTAAACACTCTCAGAGCTTTGTGCAGGGCTTCTCCTAGTCCTCTGGGACACACAGCCTGTGGCCTCTGGTGTCTGGAACCTCCCATGTGGCCAGCGCAGTGATGTGGGCCTGGGGTCACCTGCTCTGGAGCAAAGCTAGGGTTCCTAAGCCTTGGGGAGACCTTGCTTCCCTCAGGGCCTTTTGTCCTAGGCTCCTCCTTCCCTGGTTTGCCTGCCACCCCACATGCAAAGCCACAGAGGAAGTCTTCAGACTCTTGAAGGAGGGACACACGGTGCCAGGTGGCTTTGTGCCTTGAGCAGACAGGTGCCCCCTTTACAAAGGTACCTGGAAGCCACCCTGGCATCCAGAGCAGCACTGTTCTGGATGCCTTTCCTCCATCCTCTTGGGTTAGTCCCTGGAGGGAGAAAGATCACAAAACAAGGTGACCCCTCCACCCCCTCCAGACAGGAGAGAAACGTGAAGGGGAAGTGCTATGCTCATCTAAGGGGCAGCCAGGGCTTTCCAGGATGGACCTCTTGAGGTCACTGTAACTGAGTCACCACCCAGGCTCCTTCTCTCTCAGAACTGTCCCCAAAAGAGGAAAATGTGGCCCCTTGACCTAACGGCCTCCTGACCTGGGTGTTCTCCCCAGCACCTCCCCAGCACTGACTCCTTCACATCTGTTAATGAGGACATCCAGCCTGAACCAGGCTTCTCCTGCTCCCGTGGAAAGCACCGTGGTTGGCTGACAGTGGTAGTTTATAAAATACAGTATCAGCCTTGGCTGACCCTGTCTCCCTCCTGAATCATCTCTCTCATGGTTTGGGGGGACCCTATGACCTGGGAGGGCCACTGGGCCCAGTCACACCACACAGGCCCAGGCCTGGAGCCCAGGAACCCTTCATAGTTGAACACGGCCCTTCACAGTTTACAGAAGGCTCTCTCTTGCCTCATCCCATGTCACTCTTTGAAGTGGAACCTCAAACACCTGGAAGACACAGTGCCAGGACCCAGACCCCACATTCCCCACCTTGGGTCACAAGTATTGCTACAGAGCCCACTTGGTTCCCAGGGCTGGTGGTAGAGCCCTGGGGTGGGTGTGGGCCCAGCCTCACCATCCAGCCCCTAATGCAGTAAGGGAATTCTGCCAAAATCCACCTCCCCTGAATCCCACCCGTGGCCCACCCAGATTCTGCGATGTGCCCCCATCCCGTTGCCCAGATGGCCAAGCGGCTCTTCAGCCTCAACCGGAGGCCCTATCCCATTTCATCACTGCATGCTCTTTGCTTTGGCCATAAAGTCTCAACTCCTCCTTACTGAGAGTGGCTGACATGTGGCAAGCCACCTGTTTCCTGTCCACCAGGACCTATTAAGCTTCCAGACTGGTCCCCGTACATACTGTGCTCCCCCTTCCAGGCCCCGGCCTGGAGTTTCATGCTTTCGAAGCCCATCAGTCGAACACATCCAAGACTATGGGTACTCTGTGCCCACTGCAAATTCCACCCTCCACAAAGTCACCGCACAATAAAGGTGGCCGCTACCCAGATCGCATCTGACACAGGGGTCACTCTGCCTGGCATCAGAGGCTCAGGCCTACCACCTTGGTCTCCTCCACCAGACAGTGAGCTCCTGGGGTAGGGAGTGGGACACATGCACCACAGGAAATGACTCAGCCCAGGGGCCCTATACACGGCATAGGGCCCCCCAGAACACGAGAACTGTCATGGGCTGAATGAATGAGCAAAAGGATAAATAAAAGAACAGGAAGTAGTGAGGCCTGTGGCCAGCCTTGGGGTGCTCTTGCCAGAGTGCTCTGTTAGCAAAGGGCAGAGGAACCCCTCACCAAGCACACCCCCTCACCCCTGCTTCGAAGAGCACCCGCACACCATTCCTTTGCCTGCCCAGCGCCTCTGGACCCTCCCCCCCCATCCAGGGAGATCCCCCCCTTATGACTCTGCATCTTCCCTCTTCTCGCACAAAAGCCAGCCGGCCCCCATCAGCCGCCCTCGCAGCAACGAATTAATCATGTGACCTGAGCTCCATCGGTGACACATCAGCCAGACTTGGGACGGGCCAGGAGTGGCCCAGGAGGCAGGTGCTGTACAGAATCCACTCTGGCTAGCAAGGGGCAGGGACATGACCCAGGGTGGGGGGCAGACCCCAGGGGGGATCAGCAGTTCTGCTGTGGGATTTGGGTCCCTACTCCTGGCTCTGGTACATTCGGTCTTTCTCAGAGAGTCTGAGCAGAGGCTGCTTTGGATCTTGAGGCCTGTTCCATGGCTATGAGGCCTGGCTCTCCCCTCTGGGCCTTTGCCCTGCTCCTGCCTCTGCCTATCCACACCCCCCAACCACTTCTGTTAACTCCTTGTCATCCTTTAAGACTCGGCTTCTCGTTACCTTTTTCTGGAAGCTTCCAGCCCCAACCCTTCTGGGTTAGGTGCTTCCTCGGTGCTCCCAGAGCCCCCCAGGGGCCACACCAGATGGTAACTGCCCATTGCCACACCTGTCTGCGTCCCTACTGGGTGACGATGCCCCGCCCCCTCCCCAGGGCAAGGGTCATATCTGGTCCACTCAGGGCATCCAAGAGATAAATGCTCACATTTGCTGAGTGACTGAGTAAGTAGGTGGGAGAAGCCAGAAGTCTCTGGGTTCTGTGAAAGTCGGGAGAGGGAAAAGCAGTTACAGGATGGCCTTGGGACTTGGTAGGCATGCCCAGCGCTCCCTGAACCCCTCCCCGCCATCCCCCCACCCCAGGCCAGCAATCACCTATTCAGCTTGCACCCATGCAAGGGGAATGTATGAGGCTGGTCAGTATCTGCTGCTCCATCTACCATGGGTTTCTTAGTGAATTCAGTGGAAAAATACTTCCCGGGAAATAAATCTGGAGTTACCGACTGGCTTCAAGGCCCCTTTATCCCACATTGATTTGTATCTTGGAGATTTAAGCCTCTCCATTTGTTTGCCGGAGACGCTTGTCGTGCAGATGTCGACGCACGTGGCCGCAAGAGCAGTTTCCTGAGCGGCACTGAGTACAAGTCAAGTGCATCCCTTTGGGACATATTCCTCCTCCCCTGACATGGGCAGGCAGGGAAGTTCCCGAGGAGCCACTCAGAGGCCATCAGGCCTCTCTACCGCACCAGCCAGGCCACCACGGGCTGCATGGGAGTCGAAGTACTGGAAGTCTCGGCCCCTCCAGGTGGCGGTCACCAGAGACTCACAAGGCTGCACCAGAATGATCCCCAGCCCACCCCAGCCTGTGCATGGGAAGCACATGAACTCCTTCCTCAGGATGTCTGCAGAATCTGTGGCAGGGGCAAGACGGGCCGCATCCCATCGGTGCCGCCTCCGCTGAGCATCAGTTTGGATGGTCTCAGCTCCTTGCTCGAAATGCCTCAGTTCTCTGGCCACCCGGACATGGAGGTCTTTTTCCTTCGTTTCCATTCCCCAAACCCACTCACACCAGGCATTCGTGTGAGTAGAAGTCTTACTGACAGTTGGAGAGGCAGAAAGATCTGCTTTGTAATTACAGGAGCCTCATTAAAATCCTTCTCCCTGGATGTCTCTCTGCTTTTTTCCGCCCTGGTCTACTCTCTTTTCCTTCGTGCCCCTCAAATCCTGCCTACTGTCAGAGCAGAACAGTCCAGCCCCCGGAATCCCATTTCCTCCCCTGGAGAGGCTGATCAATTCTCTTAAACAAGGAGGATGCGCTTCGAAGGAGAATTTGGTGCCAGTTCTTAAAACGATGAATTTTCAACCCTTGGGACAGACTTGCCCTCACACCCGACCCAGTGCCAGGCACCTCTTGCCTTCCAGGGACCCAGAATTGAATGGAGTACAGATGCAGACCTCACAGAGTCCAGGGTCGGGGGCGGGGGGGGGGGGGGCAAGCCCAGGTTCACCACAGCAGAGCGGGTGGGGAGATACTGAGCAGAGGGAAGCACAAGGACAGATGAAGGGCAGCTCCCTCCACGTGGAGGAGCCAGATAGGGCTTCACCAAAGACATGGAAAATATGGCCTGGAGGGGGTTCCATGGGGGGGGGGGGTTGCAGCTGGACCAGAATCCTTATCAGTATGTCTCTCAGGCTGCGCTGTAATCGCTGGTTGCTGGGTCTCCCTTCCCTAGCAGACTGGGAGCTCTGGAAGGGGATCTCCCTTCAAGGGCCACGTTTAATCAGCCTCAGCCCCAGGAGGAAGGACGGGAGGAAGGTAGGTAGGGGCAGGAGCCACGGCAGCATCTAGAGTCTGGAGGCGCTGGAAGCCACAGGACCCCTGACGCTGCAGCAGAGACAAGAGGCAGAATTGGCTGGATCTGCCTCCTACACGTACGCGGCAGTGGATGTGATCACTTCCTACTGAAAGTGGGCCGGAGGCAGGGCTGCAGGTCCCTGGGTCACTCCTATGAAGGACCTTTGCCGTCAAGTGCTATGACCACCGACAGTGCCCTGTGCGCTCACATCTGTCCAGCACTCTGCAGTTAGGAAGAGTGTGACCACCCGCAAGCTCAGCAGAATCAAGGTGTGGTAAGCCCTGGGCACTGGGCACCGTTTGGGACTCCTAGGAGGTTCTCCAGTCCTCTCGGTGTCCCCGTGCTTGGAGCTTCCGGAGCACGGAGAGTAGTACGCGCGTAGCAGTTAATTACAGGCTGCCTTGCATTGTTCTCTGATTACTGTTTCAGGCTGGGGAGGCTCCTCACCTGCTCTGGATCCTCGAGCAGAAAGGATGTGCCTTCTGCGTCTTCTCTGTGCCCAGCACCCCCTGCAATGCCAGCCTGGAACCAGCACCCCTTCAAAAGCATCAGGGTCAGGTGATTCCTCTACACATTGGCCGCACGTTAGAATCACCTGGGAGGTTTGATGAAATACTGATGCCTGGACGCCCCCTCCAAGGAGGCTGATTTAACTAGTCTGCAGTGGGGCGCCGGGCACTAGTATTTTCTCAGACAAATAATAATTATTCTAGTGTGCCGTGAGGGCTGCGAACCTCTGCTGCAGCATCTAGTGCGACAAAAGCCAGTGCTCATGGGAAACGTGTACCTTGAAGGAAGACTGGCTCTTGGTACCAAGTTTTGTCCCTTTCCAGAGCTCACCCATCCCAACAGCTTTCAGGTCCCCACGGCGTCAGATGACTCCTGAATCTCGGCGTCCAGCCCAGGGAGACTTTCAGCTCCAAAACACAAGCCCCCGGGGACAGTACATACAGTACGCAGCTCCATCTGTACCAGGACCCTGCCATCCTGCTGAACAGCTGCATTAGTCATATGCTTTAGGCTCTCCGTCACGGGAAACCAACTTGAACTAGCATAGTCAATGGAAGGATTTGGGGTATCGCCTACAGCCCTTGGGTGCAGGGTACCAGCGGGCCCAAGGGGGATGGGGAGGTGGCTAATGGCTGCCTTTTGGGGTGAATGCAGCCACTGCCACACTTGGAAGAGCAGGCACTGGGGAGACACCCCAACCTCTCTCTGCCTGGCCTGTAATCTCCCGCTGCTCTCTCATTGGCTGAACATACCTGGAAGTTAGAGAGAGCCCGAGAGCTGCAATCCACAGTGGTCAGCTTTCCAGGCACAGAGCATCTGTAGAAACGAATATGAAACACCATGAGCACTGGACAGCCACCCAGATGGACTCTACCCTTGGGCTTCCAGTTATCCAAGGGATTTAAAGTCACCCTTGCTTCCCCTGTTTGTTCTCCCCCACTGCCATATTCCCATCACCAAGTCCTACCCTACCCACATCACCTCCCAAATGTTTCTGGAGTCCAGCCTCTCTGTCTCCATTCTCTCTCTTTTGGACTTTTGCAAATTCTCTCCTCCCCTGGCTTCTCCATGTCCAGTCGAATCCACCCATCCAGATGCCATTGACTTGGACCCATGGCCCTTCCCAGCCAAAACCCTTCCAGGACCACCACCCCTAACCCCCACTGTCTTCAGGGTAACAGGCAGACCCACCCTGCATGCTCCAGAGCTACAGATCCCCTCCAGGTGGGTTGGAGCAAAACCAGCAAGGTTGGTGACAGCCTAGCTTAGAAAACTGGGCCTCTTCCCTTAGGCAACAGGAACCTAAAGGAGTTTTGAAAGCAAGATTTTATTGCCCTTCTTGTTAACTTCTTATTTCGAAATAATTTCAGGCTTTCCAAGAAGTTGCAAAAATGGCACAAGAATCCCCATCTACTCTATCCAGAATCTCTAAATGTCAACGGAGGACACGGTACAAGGATAAAATCGAGAAATACTACTACCTAGCCCACACACCTTATTTGCATTTCTCAGATAGTTGCCCTAATGTCTTTATTTTCTGGTCTGGGATTCAACCTTGGGTCACCCTGCCTTCAGCTGTCACAAATGTCTGGTCTCCTTTCATCTGGAACAGTTCCTCACCTTTGTCTTTCGCAACCTCCATACCTTTGTGTCTGTACTGGCCCCTTGTTTTCTAGAATGCTCCTCTCCTGGGTATTTTCTGATGTCTCCTACCATTTAATCCAGGGTATGCATTTTGGGTAAAAATGCCACAAAAGACGGGTTGTATCTTTCTCAGTGCGTCAGAGCAGGTGGCACATGACGTCAGCTCGTCCCAATATGGTTGATACTAATTTTGACTGTTTGATTGAGATGCTGCGTGCCAAGTTCCTCCAGTGTAAAGTTGTTATTATCTCCTTAGTAAGGATGCCCTGGGGAGGGTACTTTAACACTGGAAATGTCCCTTTTCATATACAACCTGCCCACCAATTTAAACGCCCATTTAGCATTCTCACCAGAAACAATCTCTACCCGGGCATCTGCCAAATGGTGATTCTCAAGCCCGCCACTCCTTCTACATGTACTCATTGGAATTCCACTGTCAGGACAAGAAAAGCGGGATCCACCCAACAGAGGACGGTCTCCAGGAACCATAGCAGTTCACCTGACATATGGCAAACCATATACCTGATAAGGAACTTTATCTGGAGTATATGAAAGACCCTCACAGCTCAATAATAAAAAGACAAATGAGCCAGTTAAATAAATGGGCAAGGGATCGGAATCTAAGTTTCTCTAAAAAAATACAAATGACCAATAAGCACATGAAAAGATGTTCGATGTAATGATTAGGGGAATGCAAATCAGAACCACTGTCAGATGTCACTTCACAACCACTAGGCTGGCTGTAATAAAGAAACAGACACTAAAGAGTACTGGTAAGGCTGTGGAGACCGAACCTCTCCCTTGCCTCTCTGGTAGGAATGAAAAGCGGTGCAGCTACTTTGGAAAACAATCCAGCCTCTCCCCAAAAAGTGAAATATAGGGTCACCATGTGACCTAGCTCTTCCATAACCAGGTGGATACCCAAGAGAAATGAAAGCCTCCGTTCACATGAGAACGTGCACGTAAATGTTCAGAGCAGCATCATTTGCGCCAAAAAGTGGCAAGAATCCAATGCCAGTTCAGTGATAAATGCATAAGATGTGGCCTATCCACACGACGTGCTATTATCCAGCAGTACAAAGAAATGATGTATGGATACACGCTACAACACGGGTGAACCTTGACAACATGATGCTGAGTAAAAGAAGCCAGCCACAAAGAACCACATATGCTGTGATCCCATTTATGAAATGTCCAGAATAAGCAAATTTATAGACAGAAGGTAGATTACTGGTTGCTACAGGCTGGGGCAGAGGAGGGAAGGGGGCGTGACTGCTAATGCGTTGGGGTTTTTTTTGGGGGGGGGCTGCTAAAAATGTTCTAAAATTCTGGTGATGGTCACACAACCCCGTATACTAAAAAACATTAAATTGTACAGCTCAAATGGGTGGGTTGCATGGTATGTGAATTATATCTCAATTATTTTTTAAAGATTTTATTTATTTATTCATGAGAGACACACAGAGAGAAGCAGAGATGTAGGCAGAGAAAGAAGCAGGCTCCCTATGGGGAGCCTGATGCGGGACTCGATCCCAGGACCCCGGGATCGTGCCCTGAGCCAAAGGCAGACACTCAACCACTGAGCCACCCAGGCGCCTCTCAATATATCTCAATTATATCTCAGAGCTCCTTGGGAGCTTCTCCACATCCCCGCCCAGCCCAGCTTCCAGCTGCCCTCCACACGCCCAACACGCCAAGCAGAAAAACGACCGTCTCTCAGGCCAGGCAAACCCAGCGCCAACTCAACAGAGTTGCCCGTGATTAAGACTAGGAAGATTCACGGCTATGTCCTGACCAGCTATCTCTTTACTCCCCAGTGAAATATCCTGAGCCAGACTGTGGTTTTGTGACTTGAGGCTCAAGTCCATGAATCAACATAATCTACTTATCAAGACCAAAGGCTGCGGTCACTGTGCCTGCAGAAGAAACAACTCGTATTTCTTGGCGCCTTCATGCCAGAGGGCTGGGCCGCACCCTGGTGCCCAATGGGGAGCCGTGCCCACGGATCCTATTGGACTAACCACACGCCACCCTGGGGCATACCTTTCCCGCAGCCGTCACGGTTGTGCCATTTGGAGCCTAGCAGTCTGAGTCCCCATTTGCTGCTTCAGTGACTCTGGTGGGTTAGCTAGACCCAGCCAGGCCCATGCTGGGTACCCTGGCTTTGGCTTCCTTGCTCTCCTTGACATGACGATGTAAGACACGACTATATGGGGGATGGTGAAGTGGGACAGGGGAGTTAAACGTATAAGCTCTCAGCCATAAAATAAATAAATCCTGGAGATGCAGTGTACAGCACGGGGACCACAGTTAACCACACTGTATTGTATATTTGAAAGATGCTGAGAGAGTAGATTTTACATGTTTTCATTACAAGGAAAAAAAATTGGGAGTTGTTTGAGTGGCTCAGTGGCTAAGCATCTGCCTTCAGCTCAGTTTGTGATTCCAGAGTCCTGGGATCAAGTCCTGAATCAGGCTTCCCACAGGGAGCCTGCTTCTTCCTCTGCCTATGTCTCTACCTCTCTCTGTATGTCTCTCATGAATAAATAAAATCTCAAAAAAAAAAAAGACTTTCATCTAAAAAAAATTTGTTATTAAATATGGTGCTGAATATTAACTAGACTTACTGTGGCGATCAGTTCACAATATATAAAAATATTGAATCGTTATGTTGTATGGTACATGTCAATTATGTGTATAAAAAAAAAGATCAGAAAAAGAAAACCAACTTCAATCAGGGCCCCTTCCTTTGGTTTAAAGTACTTTGATAACTTCCCAGTATAAAGAAGGAGCTCCCGAAGTTGGTCTGCTGTGACTTCTGGGGGGCAGGAGGGACCTGCCCCACCAAGGCCCTGCCAGCACATGGCCATCCTGGTCCATTCACTCCCAACCACATGGGCTCTATCTCAGCTTCCCCAAGTTCCCTTGTCCCCACTGGCCTCCGGGCCCCTGGACAACTTTCCCACCTTGCTTTTCTCACACCTAGTTGATTAGCTCACAGCGTCCTGAGATCTCTGTTAAAACCCCTCTTGATCTTCCCTGATGCCCCAGAACTCTTGAACCTCTTTCCAGCACTGGTCAGCATTGTCGATGTTGGTATGAGGATTGAACTAATGTCTGTCTCCCCTGCCAGGCTGTGTACTCTCTGAACCCTGGGGCCTCTCTGCTTTACTCACGCTGACACCCCCACCCCTGTGGCTGGCCTAGAGCCTGGCACACAGCAGACATTCGGAAAGCCTTGTAGATAGGAAAAAAAAAAGAATGCTGTCCCGAAGTCTCACTGGAGCCCTTCCTGCATTCAGCCTCCTGAATTATTCCATTCTCCCCAAACATAAATCAGATCATGGCCCTCCTCTGCCTAGAACCTTCCAAGAGCTTCCCACTGTGATTGTAATAAAATCCAAAGCCCTTGCCTCAGTCTGCAAGGACCTGCAGGGCCTCAACCCTCCGCCTCCCTCATACATCACTAGGGGAAGTCCTGAAGAGTTCTAAGCAGAGAAAGGCTTGGCCTTCAGAACTGTCACTTTGACTTCTTTGTGTCCCTTGACCTCTCCAAGTGCATTCCCATCTCCACATTGTGTGGGGCCAAACCAATCAGGAAGGGGGGCCAGCCCTGGACAGCAAGCATGAGCTGAAGAACCACCACCTGCCAGCCTCCTGGGGCCCTGTCCCCAGAGCACAGCAAGGAGTGGGAGAGGGCACTGGCCCTACCCCGTACAGAGGAGTGCTCTACCACTGACATCATGCACAACTGCCAGCATGCAGTGATAATAAAGAGCAAAGCAAACTCCAGATCAATTTTATTATTGTCATTAAATCCCCCCCACTGCCCGAAAGCCAGAAGAACCACAGACCACTCACGTAGCTCACCGCCTTGGCACGCCACGGCTCTGTGGGATGATGTCCACCGTTCATTCTCCTCTCTGTCAGGTGTAGGAAGAGGCTAAAACCTCATATTCACCCCTTAGGGGTTCCCTGCTACAGGCATGGATTATATGTCACTCGACATGGCCAGGCAGGTCAGTCATTTCCTGCTGGGGAGGGAAGTCAGGGCTCAGTCACCCAGTCACACTGCAGGAATTCAAGCAGCTCCTGATGTGACAGGCTTTCTGGATAGGGGCTCTAGAAGGGCTATGGCATTCACTTCAGATCTACTGGCCTCCTCTGAGATAAGCATGGGAATTCTTTTTTTTTTTTTTTTTAAGACTTTATTTATCCACTCATAGAGACACAGAGAGAGAGGCAGAGACACAGGCAGAGGGAGAAGCAGGCTCCATGCAGGGAGCCCAACATGGGACTCAATCCCAGGTTTCAGGATCAGGCCCTAGGCTGAAGGCGGTGCTAAACCGCTGAGCCACCCAGGGATTCCCAAGCATGGGAATTCTAGATCCTTCCCTCAAATATCTCTAGTTGTGGGGCTGCCTAGGGGGCCTGTGGCAGTCGCTGCTGATGGCGCTCAGGGGCCAAAGCAAAGCAGGAAAGCCTCCGAGTGTTCTTCCTATTTGTTTCCTGCGCCAGCATTCCCATCGCCCTGATCTACACATATCTTACTCTCATGTCAGGGAGGCCGACTTCTCCGCATTTTTTGGATGAGTAAACCAGGGCAAAGTTATAGCCAATGGGGAGCCAGCTGGTCAGACTCCAGTGGGGAGCACCTCCTATGCCTCTGACCCCCACACTCCCATGGCCATGTGGAGGAGAGGCAGGATCAGGGCCCTGTCCTCAGAAGGGACCAAACAAAGTCCTGCTTCACGAGTAGGGAGGCAGTAGAAATGGTTGTGAATTGTAAAATTTCACCAGAAACACCAGGGAAGGAAACGCTGGCCAAGTGGGCAGAGAAATCCTGGCCAGGAAAACAGCCTTCTGTTCCAGGTTCCACAGGGGGAGTCAGACAGATTCGGCTGCTCGGATCCAGCCCTCGTTAGGGCCCACCGCCATCCCAGATGCCAGCACGCACACCGTGATGCATTTTGTCTTCGCCACCATCCTTGGCAGAGCACTAATCATGCCCATTTTACGGATGATGGAACAGAAATGCCTCCAAGAAAGGCAGTAACTTGTGTAAAAGAGTCAGGAGCTCGGCCTTCTAGCCCAGGGCTGTTTTCAGGGATATGTGAACCCCAACCTCCCTAGCCCACCCTCATCATCCACCCTCATCACCCATTTCCATTCCACCGCTCCCCACCTCCCACCCTGCACAGATCCAGCCTGGGTCTTCCCCACCTGCCTGCAGGCCTGTGCCAACTGCAATAGGAATCCCAGGACATTCCCCTCCTCAGCCCCATCCCTGAATATTTTGTAAGAAGAGAGCACTCCAGAACTTTGGGCCCAATATGAAGGACATTTAGTAGATGTTAGAAAAAAATAGTCAAGTGTGTAATGAATTCCTGAAAACTTACATTCTGGGATCCTCATTTTACCCTCTGACAATCTCATAGCTAACAAATCAAAGAGGGTGGCCAGGGCGGGCATGGCCAAAACAGACCTGGGACCAGATCCACATGGAGCTACCAAGGGGCCAGAAGGTAGCTTATCTTCCTTATCTCCAGCTTCCTGAACCTTCTGAATTGGAGAACTTGCTCTTCCAGAAAGACCTAGAATGTGGGATAGCCCCAGGAAGGGATGGGGTGTCAGGGCTTCTGGACATACAGATCAGCCTCGGGATCTCCACCACTGGATACCTCCTCCCCTCAAAGCCTCCTCCAGAGACCTCACTCCTCTGAAGTGTATTCCCAGCTGATCGAGCTTCATCTTGCCTCTTTTCACTATAAGCCCAAGTCCATGAGGCAGGGATTTTGGCCCACAGAGCAGAAGAGACTTGTCTAGAAGCTCACCTTAAATTCTCTCCCTCTCCAAGCCCCAACATGTTAGGTCTGTGCCTCAAGGGTACATTTATAATCTGACTTCTCGTGTGGGCATATGAATTCCATCCCACTGGCCCACCCAGAATCCGAGTTCTGGGAAGGCAAGGCTTGGGCTGGGACTAATTTTTGCATGCCAGAATGCTAGCTCAGGGCCAGGCCACAGGAGGCAAGAACTCGGGGAGAGGAGGGGAGGTAGGAGATTAAACATGGCAGGTGGCATCACTCGGGACCTACGACCCTGCCCTGATGGGGCCACCATAGCAAAGGGAACCATCCATTCAGCAAATGTTTATTTGAGCTACCATAAGCTCAGCATCATTACAAACACTGAAGTGACACCAGAGAACAATGCAAAGTCTCTGTTCTCATGACATTTAATTCCAGAACTTCCCAAGGGGAGAGCAGGTAGGATGTTTGGATGCAAGTGACAGAACCCAAATGGAACAAGCTTAATCAAAATGGAAAATCAATAAATAAAACCTTTAAAAAAAAAAAAAAAAAGCAGGGAGGGGGTTATCCCTGGGTGGCTCAGCAGTTTAGCACCTTTCTTTGGCCCAGAGCATGGTCCTGGAGACCCGGGATCACGTCCCACATCGGGCTCCTTGCGTGGAGCCTGCTTCTCCCTCTGCCTGTGTCTCTGCTTCTCTCTCTGTGGGTCTCTCATGAATAAATAGGTAAATAAAATCTTTTTAAAAAATGGGAAATCGGGGTGCCAGGGTGGCTCAGTCTGTTAAGCACCTGCCTATGGCTCAGGTTATGATCCCAGCATCATGGGATCAAGCCCTGTGTGGGGATCCCTGCTCAGCGAGTAGTCTGCTTCTCCCTCTCCCTTTGCCCCTCCCCCTACTCATGCTTGCTCTCCCTTGCACTCTCTGTCTCTCTCTCTCTTTAAAATAAATACATGAAATCTTTTTAAAAAAAACTTTTTGGATTAAAAAAATAAAGGAAAATTTATCAACTCCAGTGACCTAAATGTAGGTCAGGCAGGGGAGGCACTGGCCTTTCAACCCTTTAGAGGCAGGACCCAGCATGCCTCTGGATGTGCTGCTTATCCCTGCCTGTCTCCATGGGCCAGCCTGGTTTGCTCTCACTGCAGACCCCTCTCTCCCACTGGCAGCTTCAGACTCACTCCTACCAGCTCCACCACCAGAACACAAAAGAAGTTTTGTTCTCCTCACCCTAGACTTTTAAGCCCCAGGGAAGGACTGTGATAGGTCTCAACAGTATCACACGACCACCCCTTGACCCAATTGTGATGGCCAGAGAATTGGGTCCATTAGAAGAAGCAAGGAAATAGTGCAGGACAGTCTAACAGGTGTTTACCACCCACGGATCTGATTTAGTTTGCTGCTCCTATCAGCTCTGGAAAGGAAGGTGTCTTAGGCCACGCAGGCTACTATTACAAAAAATACCAGAGACCGAATGGCTTAGAAACACCAGAAACAAAAAAAAAAAAAAAGAAAGAAAGAAAGAAAGAAACACCAGAAACTAAAAAAAGAAAGAAAGAAAGACCAGAAACTTATTTCTCACAGTTCTGGAAGCTGGGAAGTCCAAGATCAAGGCTCCGGCAGATTTGGTGTCCTGTGAGAGCTCTCTTCTTGATTCATAGCTCTCTTCCTGATGTGTCCTCACGGGGCGGAAGCGGCGAAGGATCTCTCTGGGGCCTCTTTTATGAGCACACTCATCCCATTCATGAGCACTCTACACTCATAACCTAATCACCTTCCAATGGCCCACAAACAGGGGGTTACGATGTAACACACAA
The DNA here is from genome assembly GCF_003254725.2 of Canis lupus dingo. Lineage (NCBI taxonomy): Eukaryota > Metazoa > Chordata > Mammalia > Carnivora > Canidae > Canis > Canis lupus. The sequence continues at coordinate 8,004,345 of NC_064248.1, read as the reverse complement.
ATTTAGGGGAGATACAGACATTCAGACCTCAGCAAGAGGGCAAGAAGAAAGAGCAAGTACTGGGACACCCCTCTCCTCCCATTCGGATCACTACCTCGGACCAGTGCATGTTCATGTAGGAAGGGTTTTAGGAATGATATCGTCCACTCAGTCAGGTGGTCAAAGAAGCTCTGAAAAGCTGGAAATAGGATTATCATAATCACAGCTACTATTTCTTGAGTGCTGGACACTCTCTAAATATCAGGGGAGCACTTACTCTCCCACCCCTAAAGTTTTCATTGGGAGTGGGGTGCCCACATTCCCTTCCTGCTCCCCATCCCATTTCTGTACGCCCCCTCCTGGGGAGGAGAATGGACTTGCCGGATTGGTGGAGTTTGGAGAAGGAAGTGACCGTTCCAGCTAGTCCCTTGTGGGCATGTTCCTTTTCAATCGGCCACCTACAGAGAGGCTCCAACTCCTGTGAGTGTCTGTGTCAATCTGGTCCTGAGCTTGGAAGGGGAAGAAGTTGTGCTCATTGGCCTACCCCAACCCCCAACAACATGTATGTTATCATTATCCAACAACACAGGTGGGTGAGTATTGCTACTGTCTCCATGTTAAGGACAGGGCCATGGAGACAAAGGCCACCCCGCCAGCCGGGGCCAGGGCTGGGACTCAGAAGTTGGTTTGCCAGGGCTCTAGCCTGTGTCTTGGCCTCCCTAGAACTCAGGATTGGTGACTCCCAGTCCAGTTCTTTCTTTCTGGCACCAGGTCATCTCCTGTCACAGAACGGGCCTCAGAGAAGGCCCACAGATGTCACCAGTGGCTCCCGGAAGCTTGCAATGAAAACCAAACGTATCAATGGAGTTTTCATCAGAAAGGACTGCATGAGATGCCATGTTCAACCTTGTGTGAAATCAGGCTTCCAGCCACCCGCCCAGAAATAACCCTATGTACCTCCCAGGGTTAGTATATGAGCATTCCATATTAAAGTACACGTAAGGGGGCTCGGGGGTGGCCCATTGGTTGAGTGCCTGCCTTTGGCTCAGGTTGTGATCCCAGGGTCCTGGGATCGAGTTCCGCATTGGGCTTCCTACAGGGAACCTGTTTCTCCCTCTGCCTCTTTCTCTGTGTTTCTCATGAATAAATAAATAAAATCTTAAAAAAAAAAAAAAAAAAAAAAGTTGGGAAGCCTGGGTGGCTCAGCAGTTTAGCGCCGCCTTCAGCCCAGAGCGTGATCCTGGAGACCTGGGATCGAATCCCACGTCAGGCTCCCTGCTTGGAGCCTGCTTCTCCCTCTGCCTGTGTCTCTGCCTCTGTGTGTGTGTGTCTCTCATGAATAAATAAATAAAATCTTTTAAAAAAAAAGTACATATAATAATGCTGAGAACCAGGCATGGCATGCAGAAAATGCCTGATACCTTCTGGCTCCTGCAGCTATTACCATGTGACCTTAGACAAATCACCTGCCCTGTATGAACTTTGGCTTCTTCACCGATATCATGGCCATGGTGATGGCACCCAGCAAGGTGGTCATGCCAGGGTTCTATGAAAAGGGTATGGGGAAGCTCTAGCAGAGGTCTGGGATTTCCCTCTGGAAACCCTGGCGAGCTCTTGATTCTTTCTGATTCCTGACCCTAACCTCGTACTGGCCTGACTCACGGAGGGCCAGATGGCTGCAGCCTGGTGAGAAAGGGCAGTTCTGGTGGATAGAGCAGCATCACCTGGACTTGGTACTCTGTGTCACCCACTTACCAGTCTCGACACACCAGCAGGCCAAGGAGAGGCCTGTGATTCACCCCTGCCACCACTGTTTCCCCAAACCAGTGCGGGACATGGCAGAGGAGGGCCTGGGTGAACAGCTGTGGACAGAGCGCACGAGTGAGCGTGTCAGTAAATGGGTTAGATCCACAAATACTTACCGAGTGCCCATGATTGTGCCAGGCATTATGAATTGCGAAGCAAGTAGAGACGGCCCTATCCTCCCCTCATGGAGCCTCCAGTCTACAGGGGTAGATTTTTCACAGGTCTCTATGGAGACCCCCCCTTGGGGGCCATAGCACAGAATTCAGATTTTTTTTAAGGATTTTATTTATTTACTCATGAGAGATGGCGGGGGTGGGGGCAGAGACACAGGCAGAGGGAGAAGCAGGCTCCATGCAGGCAGCCCAACGCGGGACTCAATCCTGGGTCTCCAGGATCAGGCCCTGGACTGAAGGTGGCGCTAAACCACTGAGCCCCCCCGGGTTGCCCCCAGAATTCAGATTTTATCTTAAATCTTATTGAAAGCCATTATCACATTGTCGGCAAGGAGAGATATGACCTGATGGGCATTTCGGTTGCTCTGGCTGCTGTACAGAGAACGGATGGAAGGTGGGGCCGATGCTGTGGCCACTACGGGTGTCCAGATTGTGGGCCATGGCAGCTGAGACCAGGAGACTGGGGTGGTGGCCACACAGATGGTGAATTGTAGCCTCATGGGGGGTGCACCTGGGAGCTGGCATCCCCACCCCGGGATGTCTGATCAGGAGCCGAGGGTGAGAGGGAGGGATGAGTCAGAATAATTTCCAAGTTCCTGGCAGGGTGGATGGTGGCAGTGTTTCTAAAGAGGACAGTCAGAGTCCGAGTTGGGGATGAGGAGAGTCGGGCCTATCCCGGGGACCCGGAGGAGGTGTTGGGGGGCAGCAGGTACCTAGAGGTGAGTCCCAGAGGGCAAAGGGACAGAATGGAGGACGGATGGGTGAGCGGGTGCTGTTGCCACAGCCAAGGTGCTTGGATACAGCTCTTCAGAGTTCCTAGGAGGTGGGACCCCGCATTGGGAGACCCAGCTGGCTCCAACCCCTCCACAGACTGTCACCCCCGACTTCTTCTGCCCCAGTGATGCATACTCCTGTAGTCTGGGGGACAAAATGAGGCTTGGGCAGGAAGAGGAGATGGAGGCAGTGTGGGCAGACTCCAGGGACGACAGGAGGGGTACAGAGCGGGGGAGAGAGAGAGGGGCCTAGAAGCTCCTTCCTCCTTGGCTTTGCACAGCTGCCCAGGCCAGAGCTGGGTCAATGGTCTGCACTTCGTTCCCTCACCTCCAGGGGAGGCCAGCTTGCTGTCTGGGTCAGGTATGGAACTCCGCGGCAGGGTCCCGGCGCTGGGGACCCTCCTGTCCCCTTCCCACCCTAATGCATGGCCCTCCTCTGTCTCCATGACCCCATCACAGCCTGTAATTTCCAGTGCCCCCACCAGGCGGTGAGCAGTTGAGTTCATGGACCGTGTGTGTGCGCCCGCACACAACTTTTCCATCTTTCTTCATGCTCCTGGCCGTGCATACTAGGTGCTTAATCAATGTTTGTTTCATTGAATTAAAAGTGTTTGGGCTCCCGGATGGCTCAGTGGTTAAGCATCTGCCTTCTGCTCAGGTCATGATCTGGGGGGCCTGGGATCGAGTCCCGCATCAGGCTTCCAGCAGGGAGCCTGGTTCTCCCTCTGCCTGTGTCTCTGCCTCTTTCTCTGTGTCTCTCATGAATAAATAAATAAAATACATATTTTTAAAGTGCTTGATTCATCTTTTGTAAGCTAGGATTAAGATCTTTCTGTCTCTGTCTCTCTTTACCTCTCTCTCTCTCTCTGATAAAATGGCACTCAGGGTGGGGATAGAGGACTTCTCAGGGAGACCTACTACCCCTGCTCTGGATGGTTGAGGAAGGTTTTTTTCCCCCCAGTTTCCAGACCTGCCAGAGACACCAAGCAGACTGTCTCCAGCTGCCCGCATCAGTCCACCACGGTGGGAGAGAATAACAAGGACCCTATACTGGGCACACACCATGTGGCAGGTGCAATCACCTCACCTGCATTAATTACGTCCATCACTTCATTCCATATCCCCACGACATAGTTCAAGGAGTACATTTAGAAGGGCACTCAAGAGGGCCAGGTGACTTGCCAAGGACGCTCAGCAAACTCACGGTGAGCCTGCCTGTCCTCAAGGTCCCTGCCCCTGGTCACTCTGCCTCCCGACTGCCTGCCTCTCAGGAGGCCTCTCAGAAGTGACCATGTAGTGGGACCTTGGCAGGACCCAGAGGAGTATAAGAGGAAGTGGCTTGACTTGGTGACTCCACTCCTGCCCCTCCTCCCCACCCCCACCCAGGTGCACGGAGATCTTTCCTCTGTGACTCCGCACCACACCAGCCTGGCAGTCAAAGGCACAATGTCTCTCGCCTAGGACAGAGAGACATAACCCTCACATCAATGCCAGTAACGGTTTACCCACTTGGCTTCCTGTTAGGTTTTTTTCTTCCTTCCCCACAGGGGTGTCTCTTATCATAAACTTCTTAGGAGGGTTGTTGTGCTGGGCTGTTTACCATTTGGTGACAGTTGGTGCCAGAACCAGCCCCTGGGAAAAATGAGGAGTAGAGCAAGCCCAGGTGGGCCCTGGGGTCCAGACTGGACGGGACAAGCAGGCCCCATGCAGTCAATGTCAAAGCCACATCCAGCTGCCCTGCCAGAGGCAGACTCCATCTTCTAGACAGGACTAGCTGAGGCAGGTGGAAGGGTTTCAGCTTGCTGTGGAGCTCCCTCCGACTGCAGGGAAGAAAGAGGCAGGGAGTTGCAAATAATCCACCAGATGGATAACTGAGAGGTGGTTGGGTCTGCTGGGCTGGGGCTTGCTTTGGCCTCCAAACTGGGAGTTCTGGGTTATTCACAATGAATGCAAAATAAGAGAATCTGCTACATGAATTGGCCCTTTCTCATCCTTCTACTTCTTAACAGTCTTCTAGCAAAGACCTCTTAATGCCCTGTGGTGTGAGCTCTGTCTGACCTGGTGGCCCAGTTCTAAAGAGTGTTTTGCATCCTCCTGGGGGTCTCTGAGGCATAGCCCAGCCCTGAGCCCTGGGCCCCACATCACCCTGGGCCCCATCTCACCCTCATCAATCTGCCCAGAACACTTGAGTCTGAGACCTGTCTACACTTGCTCATCCCCACCCCGCCCAGACCCCAGAGCCCCAACCTCAGCTTCACTCAGGGCTGCTAGGCTGCTGGTCGCTCTTCCTATCTGCTCCTGCCTCGAGATGTCCGTCCACCTGAGGGATCACCTCCGGACCAAATATTACTCTCCCCGGGGAGGGGGTGAGGGTCTGGACTTGTGATCACCCATCACTCACCTGTAAACCAGCTAGGTCTCAAGCCCCCTGACCATCCCTCTGGGCCTGTCCAGGGTCTAAGTTCAAGGCTGACCCAGACCTGACTAACCCTGAACCTCTCTGGCCAATTCTCTCGAATTGTGCCATGTCTGGGACACATAAGGAACAGATGCAGTGAATGAAGACAGAGGGAGAGCTGGTGTGGGTTCAATTGAGAGAAATGCTCGAACCGGGCACAGAGGCATGGCCTGGGGTTGGGTCGGCCAAACTCTGACCAGTGATGGCAAAAGAGACTCTCTTACCTGGTATCCAGAAACCGACTCCTACAGCTGGGTGAGGCTCAGAGAAATAGGCTCTTGGATCCCCAACTTTAGTTGAGATGCCACAAAACACAGAGGCATGATCTAAATGGAATCCCACCAGCCCTCCTTACCCACCAGACTGAGATCTAGGAAGGAAGTCTGCGCCAAAGAGGCTCGAGTCATCTCTCAGACACTGCCTCTGGTCACAGTCACGTAAAAGGTGAGATGTACAGAAAGAAAACAATACGTGAGGAGGGTGGAGAAGATTCGAGAGCCCCAGGTGGCCAGTCCACGGCTTCCTCCCGCCCAGCTGCCCAGCCGCCTCCCCTCCCCACAACCAGGCTGGCAGCGCTGCCCTGAAGGTGCTCAAAGGAGGGCTGAGAAACTGAGGAAGTAGAGAGACAGCAGCACGTTCCTGGAGACCTGTGTTCACAGCCCACCACTGCGAAGACACACATGGGGACCGCACATGTCCAGGGCTGTGGGTAACACGGGACACTGAGGTGCCAGGGGGTGGAGGGAAAAGTGACATGTGTGAAAGCTTCTGAAGTTACTCATTCCCCATTCATTCCTTCGACAAATATTTATCGAGCTTCTTCTAGGTATGTAGTATAAGACAGAGATGAGCTCACAGACTCAGGCCAATGGCCTGAGTTCAAGTCCCTTTGCTTTTTTTTTTTTTTTTAATTGTTTTCTAATTGTGGTAAAATAACCTAACACAGCGTTTACCATCTTTACCATTTTTAAGTGCACATTTGGCCGAGGTCTGTGCAAAGGGACTATCTGTGCTTCTGGCTCCACCTAAAAATTTTTTTCCAGTGCTTTCTGTCTCCTTGTGGGCACAGGCTGCAAGGGACATAATATTGTGGGCAGAGGGGCACCTGGGTGGCTCAGTGGTTGAGGGTCTGCCTTCGACTCAGGATGTGATCCCAGGGTCCTGGGATAGAGTCCTGCATCGGGCTCCCCATAGGGAGTCTGTTTCTCCCTCTGCCTATGTCTCTGCTTCTATCTCTGTGTCTCGAATGAATGAATGAATGAATGAATGAATGAATGAATGAATAAATCTTTTAAAAAATATATATTGTGGGCAGAAATCATGGGTCTGGAGTTCCAGCTGTACCTCTCCTGGGCAAAGTGGAGGTAGTGAGTGTGTGTGTAGGTGGTCCCCAGGGTAGAGAGTCCCTGCACTTCACCCCTGCATCTTTCCCCTCAAGCCTGCCTCCCCTTTAACTTTGAAAAGCTCAGAAGCTCCTCTGGAAGTCAGAGCCAGCCTGCAATCTGCATTCACCCTAGAGTCAGGCAGGACCCCCGGGGGGGGGGGGGAGTGTGAGGGTGGAGAAGCTTGGGGCACCCTCAAAGCGCCAGGGGAGGGGGAATCCTGAGGATTGAACCACTCCCAGGAAGGAGATCCCCAGGGGGAAGGTGGACAGGTGGCAAGTATGAGGACAAAGGGGCTCCAGCCGAGGCAGGGATGTTTGGGGCCTGAGGGAGATAGGGAGGGCTGTGCTGAAGATCCCAGAGGTGAGAATGCCTGGGAAGGGGGACTGGACTGGGAAGGCCCCCCCTAGCCGGGGAGCTAGGGCCCCTTGCACTGCCCTGCACCCACCGACTGAGCAGGGACGGCCCAGGGAGGTGGATCCGGCCCAACTCGGAGACGGACAGACGAACGCTCACCCAGAAGACGTCATTGGCTCTGGAATGCAGAGCCGGGCTGGGAATGCAGTGACAGCGCCCGGTGGCAGCCCGCAGGACAGGAGGAGGGCGCCTCCCGTTCCCCACTCAGGGGCCCTCCCTCCCCCCGCCCCATCGACGACACAGAGAAAACCCACAGGTGACAAGTAAGGACTCTTGGAATGTGCCCCAGTGAAAAAGCCCTGAAAATCCAGCCACCTTGTTACCCAGACGGGGAAACTGAGGCTCGGGCAGGGTGCCCGCCCCGCCCCGCGAGCGTCCCGCTGCGCTCGCCAGGCAGGGGGCGCCCTTCCCCGCCCGCCAGCCCCCCGAAGGCGAGCTCTTAAGGAGTTTTCCCTTTCGCGTGAACTCGCCGCCTCCATCCAGCCGCGCGGTCTCAAAGGTGAACATCACGTAAATGCGTTGCAGATGTGCTTCCTTCCATTCCGGCTACCGCGGGGCGCCTGCGAGCGGCGGCCGCCTCCCGGCGCGATCCACGCCGCGTTTTCCGGCCCGCCCGCCAACTTTTTCAAGCTGTAGTTATTTGATAATGATTTTTTTTTTCCAAACCTCTCCCAATAATTGTTATCCTCCCCGCCCGGTGCGGCTCAGGTGATGGGCACAGACTGCAGACGCCTCCTCCTCCTCCTCCTCCTCCTCCTCCTCCTCCTCCTCCTCCGCCTCCGGGTGCACAGCGGCAGCCCCCGGGGTGAGAAGCCACAGCCCGGGCACCTTCTGCAAAGCCAAGGTCAGAGGTCGGTGTCTGGGCCAGCCTGGCGCGGCTGGAGGACCTCCAATGGTCCCCACAACCCCACAAAGTTTCTGCACGACCCCCCACCCCCACCCCTACCACTACCCAGGCCACCTCCCCAAAGCCCACTCTCAGGGGCGCCCATGGCTGTCTGATGGACGACTGAACAGAGAGGGTGTGCTGGGCACTGAGCTCCACACTACAAATATTGCTGGGCACCCACTGTATGCCCGGGCCCTGGGCAAAGCGCTGGCCTCAAGGACAAGCAAGAATAGGGCCTGCCCCCTTGGACTCCCAGTCCAGAGGAGACTGGGACCACACATCCCTTACTTGGAAAGATGAGAGGGTTTCCAGGCCGGAATTCAGACCAGAAACTGCTCAGAATAGCAGAGTGGGACAAGGAGGGCTTGACCCCTGAGTAGAGCTTCCACACTGTCCTCCCTTAACTTTCCTCCTTTACCCTGGCCTCTGCAAAGGGTCACTAACAGTCTGGGTGGAAGCCTCTTCTAAGAAGTTACAGGGCTCAGAAAATTGGGTCACACAGGTCAGGGTAGATAGGCAAGGGTCCAGACTGTTGAGGTCTCTGAAGCCACCCAAGCAGACCGCTGAGAGGCAAGGCCAGGTGTCCCTTTGGGAGTTTAACCCCCAAGGGAGGAGCCAGGTGAGCTCTTGCTTCCCCATTTAGGGATCACATGTGTTTCTGATGTTCAACTAGAGTGGTTTGATAGAGCCCTTTGCTGGAGGGGGAGTGACACCCCCAGAAAGCCTTAGTTAAACCTGAATGAATTTTAAGTTTTTACACTGACACATATGAGGTGGAATGGGGGCAGCCAGCAGCAGGGGGTGAAGGAGGAGGAAGTGAAAGTTAAGAAGGCAGAGGGGCAGCATGGGGATGCTGAGAAGAAGAGGGTGCTGGCTTTGAGGCCAGAAAAGAATATCCTTGGGCAAAATCAGAGGGCTCTGCTCCCCCACTCCCCTCATGGCTGGATCTTCCAGGAGCCCTCCAACCCCTGGAGCCTGGAGCCCACCATCCAGCAGGCTGGCTCAGAGACACCATGTGCTCAAGAGTTACCAGTCAATTCCAGTGAATCCCAGGGTAGCTGAGGGGCAGCATGGGGGTGTGGCAGTTGGCTCTTTCACAAACCTGCCAGCTCCCCCCACCAAGTGGTGGGACCCTCCTTGAGCCTTGGAGAAATCTGTCTTCCTGTCTCTCTGGGTCCAGTGGAGGCCCTCACAGCCCTCCAGGAGGGGGCTCCCCTAGACACCTCCCCTCCCCGTCCAGCTGGGAGGAGGGGCGTCAGCTGCAGAGTTGGAGGCCCCTTGTCTAAAAAGAAGCAGGATTTATCTCAGTTTGGGGAGGTCCGGGGCCCCAGAGTCCTAGATCATCATTAGTTCCATCAAAGAGGCGGCTGTGATCTGAAGGGGCAAGATGCATGGCGTCCAAATTGGAAACAGCCCGGGGGGCTCCGGGGCAGGAGCCGGGCTGTGAGGGGGCTCAGGCTTCCCCTGGGGAGCCCGGGACATGGGAGGAGTCCCACAGACAGTGCACAGGAAGGGGAGGAGGAGGAGGCAAGAGAAAACATTCCACTCGGGCTCCAGGGAAGAGTGCCGAGTGAGATGGAGCAGAGCCAAGTCTTCGAGTCAAGGCGGCCTCCCCAGGGGGACAGTGAGAGAGGGCGGCGAATGCTGCCAGTGACCTCAGGGCCTACTGTGTGTCTGGCCCCGGGCCGCACGCCCGTATGCATCCTATTGGACCGCCTGCAGAAATAGAAAGCACTGCCTTTGCTTTACAGACGGGGAAACTGAGGCTCGTCAGGGCGAACTGATGTGCCCAGGGTCACTCAGCCCAGGTGCCTTGCTCTCCAGGACTTCATGCCTCCCAGAAAAGGCAGAGCAGAAGGAAGAGTGGCTCCCACGGCTCCTCATCCTCAAACCCCCAGCTATTGCCCAGCCTCAAGCTGCAACCTGAGAGTTTAAACTCCAGGTCTCCAGGTGTGACGTGGAGATAGAAAAACAGGACAGAAATATCTTCTAAATATTGGGAAGTGATGACACTCCAGACAGAAGTAGAATTTGTTGTGTGTGTGTTTTTCTTTTTAAGTAGGCTCCACGCCCAACGTGGGGCTCGAACTCATGATTCTGAGATTAAGCATCACGTATTCTACTGACTAAGCCAGGCAGGCGCCCCCAGAAATGGAATTTAAAGGACACAGTCAGCTATAAAAACAAATTTTAAAGATCTCTTGGGGGCAGCCCAGGTGGCTCAGCGGTTTAGCGCCACCTGCAGCCCGGGGTGTGATCCTGGAGACCTGGAATCGAGTCCCACGTCGGGCTCCCTGCATGGAGCCTGCTTCTCCCTCTGCCTGTGTCTCTGCCTCTCTCTCTCTATCTCTGTGTGTGTCTCTCATGAATAAATAAATAAAATCTTTTAAAAATAAGTAAATAAAATGTCTTTAAGGGGAGATAGAGTTAGAGAAATGCTCAGGCTAGGAAGCCATCCCGAGAGAAGGAGGGAAACGCTGAGCAACAAGATTTCTGCCCAAGGGGTTCCAGAAACTTTACATATAATGCTAAAAAATGGGACATAACCTAAACTTCCAAGAACAGGGAGATAATTCTATGTGATGGAATACCATGTTGCCCTTGAAAATGATGCCTGTGGACGGGGTTCATTGACACAGGAAGTGCTTCAATACGACATTGAGGAGTAAATGAGATAAGTCTAGGTAAGTGCCCGGCACACGATAGACACAAAGTCCTGACCGTGGTTGGTGCGTGATAAAGGCAGGAAGGAAGAAGTACAGGGGAATGATCTCCAGGCGCTAAAACAGCAAATGCATAGAAAAAGGCAGGAGGGAAATACAACAGAATATTACTGAGTTGTGACATTAGAGATTTTCTGTAACAAGTGGGATTTTAAAAATTCATTTTCATTTAATTTTGTGCAGCATATTAACTTAGAAAAATTTCAAACATACAGCAAAGTGGATACCTCTTCCTAGGTTCTACCAGTACCCTTTTTTTTTTTTTTTAAGATTTTACTTATTTATTTGAGAGAGAGAGAGAGAGAAAGTATGAGCAAGGGGAGGGGCAGAGGGAGAGGGAGAAGCAGGCTCCCCCCAAGGACCCTGGGATCACTACCTGACCCAAAGGCAGATGCTTCACCGACTGGGCCACCCAGGCACCCACCACCACTAACTTTTTATCATGTATTCATCTATCTATCCCTCCCTCTATCCATCCATAAATCCTGTGTATTTTTTTAAGGTATTTTAAAGTAAATTGCAGGCAACAGTAACTTCACCCTAAATACTTTACCCTGAAAACATGCATGTCAGGAAAAATCATGTGTAATAGTTACCTACAGGACAGAGGCTGTCCTTAGAGCTGAGAAAAGCAGCCCCAACCACCCCCCCTCCTGCAACAGGCTGGTCAGGAAGAACTGAGCCTGGCTGGGGTGAGGCCTGGCCCTCCTGGCTTACTCTGTGCATAATGTAACCGTGACTGTGAGCTTGAGCGCAAGTCCCTGGAGCCCTGTGGTTCCTCCCCACCTGAGGCAGGGATAATGAGATGTAAATAAACCCTTCTTTCGGTCATCTGAGGACATGGTGAAGGTTACTTAAAACGAGGCCTGCACTCACCTTGGGCTTCCTACAGGGATAGAGTTGTCAAATTTCGCAAATAGAAATGCAGCACACCCAGTTAAATTTGAATTTCAGATAAACAACACATTTTTTTTAAGATTTTTATTTTTAAGCAATCTCTACACCAGACCTGGGGCTCAAACTTACAACCTCTGAGATCAAGCATTATAGGCTCTACTGACTGAGCCAGCCAGGTGCCCCACACGTTTATTGATTTATTAATTTTGTTAGTATGAGTGTGTCCCCGGCAATGCTTGGGACATGCCTATGTTAACAAGTATCCCGTCTATATTGTATCTGGCGGCCCCATGCAAGATGAGAAAATGGAAGCCCCAGGAAGCAAGCGTGGCTGAAGGTGGGAACAAGGTTGGGATTCTTGATAGTGAAGTCTCCTGCTTATGCTGTACTTTGTAGTGGACAAAGTGTTTTTCTGTCCTCACCTGAGACCCGCGATTGCCATTTGAAGTTGAAGAAATTAAGGCTTGGGGAGTCCAGGGTCCCCACCCAGCTGACTGGGTACGCACTTATAGCTCAGCCTCAGTGTGTGGTCTTCAAGGGAGCTCTCTCCTTCTCTAGCTCCTCTCTGGAGGCCTCAGCAGATCACAAAACCCACCAGGGGGCTGTGGGACCAGACCTGCAAGCCCACAGCTCCCATGCTCAGGGCCCACCACCCCTGCGGTAGTTGACTGTGTGTCCATTTAACCAGGATATAGGGTGTCCAAATGTTTGGCTAAGCTTAATTTCTGGGTGTGTCTGGGAGGCTGTTTCTAGATGAAATTAGCACTTGAATCAGTAGACCCCGTAAAGCAGATGGCCCTCCCCAACAAGGGTGGACCTCACCCAATCAGTTGATGGCCTGAATAGACTGCCTGACTGCTGAGCTGGGACCTTGGTCTTCTCCAGCACTCAGACTGGAACTTATCCCACTGGCTCCACTGGTTCACAGACCTTTAGGTGTGTCTGGAACTTACACCATTGGTTCTTCTAATTCTCAGGCTGCAACTCACTAGTTTTCCTGGGCCTCCAGCTTGCAGATGACAGATCCTGGGGCTCTGAAGCCCCATAATCACAGGAGCTGATTTCTTATAATGTATCTTTTTTTTAAAGATTTTTATTAATTTATTTGACAGGGAAGGAGAAAGCACACAAGCAGGGGGAGAAGCAGGCTTCCCAACGAGCAGGGAGCCCAAAGTGGGGCTCAATCCCAGGACCCCGGGAACACGCCCTGAATCAAAGGCAGACGCTTAAAAAACAAAAAAAAAAAAAACAAAAAAAAACAAAAAAAAAAAACAAAGGCAGACGCTTAACCTCCTGAGCCACCCAGGCGCCCCACAATGTGTCTCTTTCTATCTGTATGTATCCTATTCTGTTTCTCTGGAGAACTCACATAGGTCGCCCTGGGGTGCTAGAAGGGACAGATGTGAATTAAGAGGCCTTGACAGGTCGCATGTCACATAGTGGGGTTGAGGCTCCCAGAGGTTATGGGGCAAGATCCGTAGAGCAGGAGAGAGGGAGCATCCAGGCTTCTACCTCCACAATGCTCTTTTCAGGGCACCCTCGGGCTGGACATGTGGCTTCTCGGGGAGGACACAGGCACAGATGGTGGCAGCATGGAGTGACAGGAGCGTGTCAAGGCGTGTGAGTGGGTGCCACGGATGGGAAGTAGGGATCCCTGAAGTGGTAAACCCTGCCGAGTCCTCCTTCTGATTCCCCGGACCTGCTCTTTCCCGGGGCAGCCACTAGCTCCATTCTGGAAAGAGTCAGACCCAAAACGTTGAGTTTATGAAAAGGAGGCTAGGCCAGTCCCTCTTCTAGTTAGCCTTTCGTTCGCATGTGATCCAAGTGTTTGACCATTTACTTACTCCCACGTAGTGATAACTGCTCACTCCACCGGCGGAACTCTGAGAGCGCCTGACAGGTCTCTAGTTAACTATCTCCCAAAAGGCTCATTTTTAAATAACCTGTGAGTGTTTTCACAAAACAACATGAGGATTTCTAATTTTGTCACTCCTACAAGCATGCCTCATTTAGCCAAGACTGGGGCAGCCAGTTTGGGGACCTGTGAGTTAAAGATTCAAGGGTAAAATACAGTCCCTGGGCTCACACACCTCTCAGGGCCAGAAGGTTCTCCAGCACACCACGGAGGTCCTTCATGTCCTTCACCTTTTTCCCAGCACCTGCCCAGCTATTGTCAGTGTTGGCCACCAGAACCACCCCGGGGTTGGTCAAGGGCTTGAGCAAGCCAGGGCCCAAGAGCAGAACCCAGATGCAGGCTCTACCGAGTGATGGTTTTGAAGCTCCGATCTGCACCAGCCCTCGTGGTGAAACTGAGCCCAGGGAAGCTCTAGTGAGATTCAAGCTCTAGGGTCGTTCTTACATCAGGTGTGTAAATGTATCCCATATGTTCGGCCATTGCTTCACTCATCGGTTCATTGCATTCAAACAGTTATTTAAAAATATAATTTGTTTTGCTGTGATCATTCACCGAAAAGTGTGCTTTTAAATTTAGCAATACAGTAACCAACACTTTGTAGGTCACATATTGTCAGATGCTGTTCTGACAAAGTAGGGAAAAACTCACTATCTGAATTTCCATGATCTGCTCCCCCACCCCCCCAGACACACACACACACACACACACACACACACATCCTGCCCCATGCCAGAATTTTTCTTCTCTGTAGGAAAGGGTGTTATTTATTTATTTATTTATTTATTTATTTATTTATTTATTTATTTATTTTGGTTTTGTTTTGTTTTTTACTTTGAACTCCCAAGATTAGTTTTTGGCAAGTTTCCTTTGCTCTCTACCAAATGGTTTTGAAATCGTCATCATTTCTCTGAGATGATAAACAGCGAAAGATTGCTTTTACTTTTGAAGGCAATGAAAACATGTCTACGGTTTCACTTTGAAGCTCATCAGGAAAAAAAAAAACAACCCTCCTATAACATTTAGCATGTGTAAAGGAATTCTCAATTCATGGGCCACCTGTGTGTCTGATAATCATTTAATGCTACTTCCAAAGTTTCAATAATCTCTGTGAACAGCTCAATCACAGCAGATAAAGCCTGGCGATGCATGGCCCCATGTGACTTGCGCCAACTACCCCGTGTCCCCGGTGTGGCTTCGCTGCTCTGGTTACACGTGTTTTGGGTAATCGCCAGTCTTTTCAGAGATGAATAGATGGCATGGAACAAAGAACTGAACACAATGAAAGCATGTCATGGGTTTTTTTTTTTTTTTCATTTTTCTGCAAAAATGATCGGCATCACAAAGTCCAACCGATGGGCACGACAGTGTGCCTGAACAGCTCTGGTTCTTGCTCCTCATGCCACTGGGCACTGTCGTCCAATATCCCCCACATTTGTCATTGTGGATTTGATCACTTTTGTGATGAGTCCCGCTTTGATTTGCTGCAGATAAGGCTTCATGACCCTATGTAAGTCTACACCCGTCACCTTTTTCAGGACCAGCAACAATCCATGCGTCTTTGTAATTGACATTGTGACTGAGACCTTTCCTACCTAAGCCACGGGGGCTCTTTCTCTGCCCCCCCAGTGGTCTTGTCGTGATATTGAATCCGGAGACATTGATATCATCTGCTGTGCCCTGTCACATTTCAGGTTGTATTTTTTTTTTTTCTGGCAATTTCCTTTTGAATTTGCTAACTCCTTTAGGCATCGATGAATCTGTAAGTTAGAAGAGCTGGCTTTCTCTCTCCCTCCCAATTGCTTTTATTCATAGATAAAATACACTTGTCATGACATCTTAATGATAAACACTGTTTTCCAAGGAATAAAATATGTTTAACTCTGAATTTCAGGTGTATTCGAGTTTCTGCAAGCCGTTATGAGCGAGCAAATAATAATTTGTTAGTGACAGTTTCCCCGAGAAATCAATATTTTCTGCCCCCTCTACTCTAACTGCAGTGATTTTAAGTGCATCTTACATTTTTTTGAATTTTTAGATTTTTCATGCAGATTTTTTTTTCTCCAAAACAGAAACCCCTTGTACTACGGGAATGATTCTCCTCTGCAGGTGTATTTTGTTGGCAACCCATGGGCACAAGTAATGAGGGAAGCATGTTTTATCACCTCATTTCCCACCCCTTGCAAATCTAAGTATTGGGAGTCCTCAGAATTTCCAGATCTGCCTTAAACTCCTCATACATTAAAAATAAGTTATAGGGAGCACCTGGCTAGCTCAGTTGGTTGATCTCAAGGTTGTGAGTTCAAGCCCCACATTGGGTGTGAAGCATACTAAATAAATAAATAGGTAAATAAATAAATATTTTAACGTATTCATCACACATTTCAAATTATGTGTGGTATCCTGACTTGAAACCATATTACTTTCTGTATATTGGTGTCATTTGTATACAAATTAATTATTGGTAATCAGTGAAGTGCTGGATTGTACCATGCTGACTCCATTATTAAAGAATAAAAAAATGGGGGCCCCTGGGTTAAGCACTTAACTCTTGGTTTTGGCTGAGGTCATGATCTCAGGCTTGTGAGTTCAAGCCCACTGTAGGGCCCTCCGCTGAGCGTGGAATCTGCTTGCAATTCTCTCTTCTGCCCTCCTCCCCTGCTCTCTCTTGCACATGCTCTCTCTCAAAAAAAAAAAGGAGGGGTGGCACCTGGGTGTCTCAGTCAGTTAAGCATCTGCCTTCAGCTCAGGTCATGATCCCGGGGTCCTGGGATCAAGCCCCACATCAGGTTCCCTGCTCAGTAGGGAGTCTGCTTCTCCCTTTCCCTCTGCTGCTCCCCCCTGCTTGTGTGCTCACTCTCTCTCAAATAAATAAATAAAACCTTAAAAAAAAAAAAGAATAAGAAACGAGTAACACCTTGTCGGTATTTTTTTTTCAAAGATTTTATTTATTTATTCATGAGAGACACAGAGAAAGAGAGAGAGGCAGAGACACAGGTTCCGTGCAGGGAACCCGATGTGGGACTTGATCCCGGGACTGCAGGATCATGCCCTGGGCCGAAGGCAGGAGCCAAACCGCTGAGCCACCCAGGGATCCCTTGTTGGTATTTCTAAACATGGGTCCAATACCATGAGAGTCAGACTGTCCTGCATTCGAAATACTCCTTGGAGCCCTGTTTCGACTAGCCACCTGATTTTTAGATCGGCTGAGCTGAACTCTTCGAAATACGAACATAAGCTTTGATTTTCACATCTTTTCCCAATAATCACACTTAGCAAGAAAGCAACCATCGCAGATCATGATCAGGATATCCAGTCATTAAAGGAGAGTAAGATGTTTGCCCTCCCAGTGACACAAAGCTACGCGCTTGTCACTGTGAACACGGGGCTTCCCCAGTGAGTGGGCAGAGTACAGAGTATCCGTCAAGAAAGAGGGCACGATGGATGGATCCCGCTACTGTGCTGGTGCTGGTGCGAGCTCTCACTTGGTGAGAAGATTATTGTGGCTTGTACCACTATAGCATGAGCACGAGTGTGAGCTGTTTCTCACGCCTACGTAGCTAATTGTACAGCTTTTCGACTCTACGCTGTCATGTCTCCGGCACGTCCTTCTTCCTCTCTTTGGGAAGTTGGGGTGCCTCCATTCATTCTCTGACTCCTTGGGCTTTCACCAGGCCCTTCTATGTAGGCCCATAGCTGGGCCCTGGGCACACAGATGAACCACCCATCACATGTCCTAGCTGGGAAGCTTGTAGCTCAGAGGGAAAGACAGATGTAGACCCTTCTTTTTTTTTTAAGATTTTATTTATCTATTTGAAGCAGACAGAGAGAGACCACAAGCCAGGACAGGGGCAGGGGCAGGGGAGGGTCAGAGGAAGAAGCAGGTTCCCTGTTCAGCAGGGAACCTGATGTGGGGCTTGATCCCAGGACCCCAGGATCATGACCTGAGCTGAAGGCAGACACCTAAGCCACTGACCATCCAGGCACCTCCAGATGTAGACACTTCTAAACTGTTTTTACCTTCAACTCTCCTGACATCAATTGTGTGCCGCCCCACTCCCCCACCCCCCTGCCACACACACAGATGCCAACCACTTCTCTGACTTTCTGGACACCAGTTGGATGTCCTACAATTCACAGAGCTTCCCCACCTTCTGCAGGTATACCACCTCCCAGCCCCTGGTTATGGCCACCAACCTGAAAGCTCTCTGAACCCTTCTGTGTAGGGGATTTTATGGAGATTCCATTACAGAAGCAGGATTGCTCAAATCTTTGGCCATTGGTGATTAATTCAAACTCCAGCCCCTCTCCCTTCCCAGGTCAGGGGGTGGGGATGAAAGTTTCAACCCCCTACTCTCAGAGCTGGTTCCTCTGGTAAGCAGCCATTCTGAGGCATCAAGGGTCACCTCATTAGCAGAAACACAGGTTATGGATGAAAGGGATTTGTTACCAAAAAGATGTCCTATCTCCTCTATTTTTCAGGAAATTCTGAAGGTTTGAGAAGCTCTGTGTCAGGAACTAGGGACAGAAGCCAAATACATGCAGTCAATTACCTGTATATAATTTCTGACTTCCCCAAAACTTAACAGCCTACTGTTGAGCAAGAGCCCTACTGATAACATAGTGGATAAACATGTATTTTGTATTTATATGTATTATATGCTGAATTCTTACAATAAAGTAAGAGCGAGAAAAGGAAATGTTATTTAAAAAATTATATGGAAGAAGGGTGCCTGCGTGGCTCTGTTGTTTGAGCAGCCAACTCTTGATTTTGGCTTAAGTCCTAATCTCACGGTCATGGGATCAAGCCCTGAATTGGAGTCCGTGCTCAGTTCAGAGTCTGCTTGGGATTCTCTCTCCCTGTCCCTTTGCCCTTCCTGCTCATTCTCTCTCTCTCTCTCTCTCTCTCTCTCTGAAATAAATAAATATTTTTAAAAAAATCATACAGAAGAGAAAATATAAGTGCAGTATTGTCTCGTATTTATCCAAAAATGTCCACACATAAGCAGACAAACCCATGTTGTTCAGGGTCACCGGGACTTCTCCCTGTCTCACAAAACACAATGTGGTAACTGTAGAAGACAGGTGGGTCGTTTCTTCTGGTTGCAGCGAGGAAGGAAGAAGGAGCCAGTTTTCCAGAAGTGACTGGGACCACCCATAATCCCCACTGACACCCCCAAAACTACACAACCCAAGCAAAAGCAATGTCCAAATTGAGTTTCAAGGTAGGTTCCCAGTCCCTTGACCCAACCCAGAATTCTGGTGCTCAAAGTTCCTCCAATCAGAAGTGGGTGCATGCAGTAGAGGGGGAAGGGGGCTTTCTCAGGACCTTCTGGCCACCTTTGGGGGAGAGGCGGGCTCTTTGCCGACGCCGGGAGTATTCTTCACATGCAGAGAGGCCCCCTAACCCCAGGCGCCAAGCCTTGTGCCGTCTGTGATGGGTACATGTAACAAACACAGTCCATGCTCCAGCTCAGACACACTGCAACAGAATCTCCGGGTGTCGGCACCTAGGTGAACTGCCTGACCACAGGTGTGAGAAAAAGAGGGTGGCATTCCCTGAGAAGCCACAGCCCCTGGACCGCCATTTAGGGTCAGTGATGGGGACCTTGGTGATGCCGGCGGCTGCCTTGAAATGAATGGCAAAGGCTTCTCAGTTGTGACCTTGGGCCCTGCCCAGTGGCCTCGCCAGGGAGAGTGTGCCTTCTCAGGCCAGCTGACCTCTGCTCAAGTCAAGCCACAGGGAGGGAGGAAACCAAATACAGTGTCTGGGTTGGGCTGGTACCTCTCCCACTTTTTTAACCATTTGCTGTGCTCCTAGCCTACTCCTGCTTCCCGTCCCCCTCAACACTGTCGGAGAGCAGCCTCACCATCCCTCTGCCGATCTGCTCCTCTGCCTCTAGCCTCTGCCCCCGCCTTATCCATTCGCCAAGCTGCAGCCTGGGCAGTGGTCCATGATGCAAATTGCTCTCATTCTTCTCCCGTCTAAATCCTTAAATGACGCCCCCCCCCCCCTTGTCTACAGGGAGATGTCCAAACTCAGCAGCCCAGCATTTGGGACCTTACAAAATTCTGAAACACTTCCCTTGTCTCTGAATAACCCTCTTTATCCCCCAACCCCTACCTACCAGCCCCTGATTGTGACGTGTTTGGGCATCACTCATGTTGGGTAGCATAGTGGCTGGGAGTGTGGCTCTGGAGGCCGGCTGTTCAGGTCCAGATCCTTGCAATGCCAGCTACAAGTCTTTCAGCATGTGAATTTAAGCAACTTAAATTCTACCTCAACTGCCACATCTGAAAAATGACGACAATAAAGATTCCTACCTCACGGGGTTGCAGTGAGGACTAAAAGATTAAACACATATGTATAAAGCCCTGGAAGCATGCCTGGCACAAAGTCTGCATCTAACAAATATCCACTATCTTGGCTTGGCTCACACTGCTCCTTCCACCTGCACGTCCTTCCACCCTTCTCACTGAACTCCTATTCACCCTTCAAAACAAAATGCAGCTTCAAAGTCCACCTGCGACCTCTCCAGGATATCTACTTCCTCTTTTGTATTTCCTCCACCTCTTGGACTCCCCTCCAATGTCACCTGAGTCACTGCTTATCTGTCTCCTCAACTAGGCTATGTCTTATTTACCCTTCCCCCAAAAGCCCACAAGGCCAGTTTGATGAATGAATGAATAAAACTTCTGAAAGAGCGATGAGAAGAAAATTTCCCCCAGTATCGAACAAACACAAAAGACCACAGTATAAAGAAAAAACCTGAATTCTATCTATGCAATCTTTCTTAAGGCCATAAAAGACTGGTTATGTTTCCCTCTCAAAAAGAAAAATATGAAAAACTAGATAGAAGGTAGGGAAGTATATATATATATCAGAGAGATAATAAAGTAGAAAAAATTTTTTTGTTTAATTAGTCATTATGATCAGGCATCTATGGAAACAGATGGATATTCACATTCAAGACAGACAATCATCTACTTATTTAGCAATGTATAAACAAACATGAAAGTTGGAGCCTAAAGCGTCAACATTGGTTCCTTCAACAAGTGTTTCTTGACCGGAAGGATATGAGAAAACAAGATCCAATCTTTGCCTTCAAAGTCACCATAGGTCAACAGGCAACTCCAGTCCACCTTGTTCTGATACGATAGTCAAGGGAGGGTGTGCCAGAGTGTGTGGGCACACCAGTGGGGAAGACCTAGTAGCAAGGGAGATGGGGTGGAAGAGACAGAAGACGAATGTAGCAACAAAGCCCTTGAGAAGGTTGGCTGGGGATGGGAACTTTGGAGGGTTGTGGAAAGTTCTAGAACTCCTTGGGGGGGAACGTTCTAGAACTTGATGGGGTGATGACTACCTGAGTGTATGCAATTGTCAAAATGTACTTGAAAGGAGTATATTGTAGTGTATGGGACTTATACCTTTTTTATAAAGTCTTTGAGGGGCGCCTGGTGGCTCAGTGGTTGAGCATCTGCCTTTGGCTCAGGGAGTGATCCCGAGGTCCTGGGATGGAGTTCTGCATCGGGCTCCGCTTGGGGATCCTGCTTCTTCCTCTGCCTGTATCTCTGCCTCTCTCTCTGTGTCTCTCATAAATAAATAAATAAATAAATAAATAAATAAATAAATAAATAAATAAATAAAATCTTTTTTAAAAAAGCGTTTGAGAAGAAGAGAATGATGGTGGTGCTTGTCATTGCTGTGGGGAACATAGAATTAGGGCAGGAGAAGGAGTGGAAGGGAAGACT
The DNA here is from genome assembly GCF_003254725.2 of Canis lupus dingo. NCBI lineage: Eukaryota > Metazoa > Chordata > Mammalia > Carnivora > Canidae > Canis > Canis lupus. The sequence goes on along the minus strand of NC_064248.1, from coordinate 7,983,184 downwards.
CTGAACCCCATCTTTAACATGGGGAGGTTCAGGTATCTGTGGTTTTATACTAAAAGTGGGGTCCCTACCCCTGCGTGTCACCGGTGACAAAGATTCTCTCCTTGACCAAAGTTTACTCAGGCTCCCTAACTCTTTTCCAGCTAAGCCCTCCCTTTTAGACTTCCGTGCTTGTTTCGGCACTCTGAGCCGAAATTTGAGCAAGAATCCTGCTCAGTGAGTTTAACCAGAATCCCCCATTCTCCCTATCTGATCACCCTCAATAGCTGACCAAATTCCTTACCCCAGTTCTATACCCCCCTCCTCGCCCCAGGGGATGCTGACACCCTGGCCTGCCTTTGGCAAGAATCCTGTTGGGTCGGTTTAGCCAGAATCCCCCTCACCCTTGATGATTCCTCTGACTAATTTTCTATCACTAACCCCACCCTGCTCCTTGGCTCTGAGTCTCCACGTCACTGGGGCTGAGCCCAACCTCCCTCCCCTACCGCAAGACCCCATTGCAGTGGTCCCTAGATCTAGCATGACGGCTCCCACCCTGAAGAAGCTTCTTTAGCAAGTGTCACTGGATAATGTTTTCTTAAATCCTGGGAATCTGTTAGAGACTCAGGATCTCGGTGCCACCCCAGACCTTCTGAACCCGAGAGCTCACGTTAATGAGATCCCCAAGTGAGTCATGCACACGTTGAGTTTGAAAAGCACTGATTTAAGTCTCCTGGAATGCCTCCTTGAAGTCAGTGACACACAGCTGTGACAACTTATAGCCACAGAAAGGCAAAAGGCACATAGTAGAGTGGCAGGTCTACATGGGGCACCCCCGCCCTCAGGTGGCAACCTGGCCAAAGGATGAAAGCAAAGAGGTCCAGGGCCCCTGATTTGGGTCCTGGTCATTTTCACAGTGAAAAGCAGCCTGGTCATAAAGATCGTCAAATTCACCAAGGGTTTTCCACACACGTGGTCGTCTTTTTTTTTTTAAGATTTTTTTTTTTTTTTTAATTTATGAGAGATACAGAGAGAGAGAGAGGCAGAGACACAGGCAGAGGGAGAAGCAGGCTCCACGCAGGGAGCCCGACGTGGGACTCACTCCCGGGTCCCCAGGATCACACCCTGGGTTGAAGGGGGCGCGAAACCGCTGAGCCACCCGGGCTGCCACATGGTCGTCTTTGAGTCTGGCTTAACCCTACAAGAGGCTGGCAAGATCAGAGTGAGTCTTTTCTCAGCTTTACAGATGAAGAAGATTGAGCTCAGAGAGTAGGGGCCTTCTGCACAAAGACGAAGCCTAGGCAGCCTGTCGCTTGACTGCAAAAGTCCCCCTCAGTAGAGTCAAGAGACTGGGCTTGGGGGGTCTTCGCAGGTGGCTTCTAGAACACCCTGGGAGGAGAGGGCCAGCCCCAACTTAGAGGGCCTCCCTAGCATAAGTCCTTGCTTGCCCAAGTGCCTCACTACAGTCTGGCTTGTTTTCCAGGAATACCCAGCCATTTCCCCACAACGCCCACTCAGGCCGTCTTTCAGGTATTGGGCCTGACCCGAGCACACTGCACAGAGGGCTGTGTCTGTCACCGGGATGGCAGGGGAGCCAGAGGAGCTTTACTCGGCCACCGGTGCCCACTTTGACGCTTATCCCTGCAGCCACTGAATCCTGGCAGGGTGAGGGGGTTCAAGTCTAGGGCCATGGGGCATCTCTCTGCTGCTGCCAAGCAGCCTCTGGGGGGGCTGTTTCCTGCCATCTGCTCCACTCCAAATCTCCACACCATAAGCCCGTTTTCTGGTCTCCAGATTTCGAGCTCATGCACACACGTCAGAGCCCACCCTTGGAGCTCAAGCCTTCATTATGTACAGACAGAAGTAGAGCCCAGAGAGGGAAAAGATGCTGCCTATGTCACCAAGCAAGCCAGGGGCAGAGCCAGCTCAACATCAAAGCCTACCCTTTCCAGGGCTTCCTGAAAATCACGTGTGCATGTGTGCCTCAGCCTGGGCTTCGCCAGGGCCGTACTCACAGGAGGCCTTTCATGAGCAGCAGCCGCGTGGTACTGCTAGCCCCAAATGCCTGCCTCAGGGCCCTTGCATCTGCTGTCCCTCTGTCTGACAGACTCTTCCTCTCAACATCCCCAGGACTTATCTTCTCAGGACATGCATGGATCCAGGATCTAGGATCAGGCCCTGGGCTGAAGGCGCTCCTGAGCCACCCGGGCTGCCCCTATAATAATGGTTTTCTTTTGTTTACTCGCTGTCTTCCCTGGCCTGAATATAAAAGCCAGAGTGGCAGGCACTTTGTTTTGTTAATTGCTGTATCTCCAGTGCCCAAACAGTACTTGGCATTTAAGAGGTGCCCATGAGGGGCACCTGGGTGGCTCGGTCAGTTTAATGGCTGACTCTTGATCTCAGCTCAGGTCTTGATCTCAGCGTTGTGAGTTCAAGCCCTGAGTTGGGCTCCATGCTAGGCTTGGAGTCTGCTTTTAAAAAAAAAAAAAAGAGAGCGAGATGCCCACAAAATATTCATCAGATGAATGAATGAATTGAACCTGTGAACACATCCCTATTTCCACCCTCCACCGCCTCTGTGGTTGGCAGATTCAACCCCTTGCCCTCACTATTCTCAGGGGTGTGCGTGAGGAAGATGGGGGCTTCATCTTCATCTTGCCCTTGGATGTCTAATCTTCACCCTCCTCATGCCGCCCTGAACTCCCAGCACTACCACCATCCCCTGGAGTCCTGCTGATTACTCATCTGAGAGTGGGCTCTCCCCCTCCCAGGTGAAGTGGCAGACAGTCTGTAATGCTGTCTCACTGCCTAGTCAATCCTCATCCCTACCTGTGGAGGCAGACACAATTACACCAAGAATCCAAGGCTCAGAAAGGTTAAGTAATTTCCCTGAGGCCACACAGCTAGTAAAGGAGCGGAGTGGAGACTCCAACCTGACTGCCCTGAATCTGGGTTCTGTCGTCTGTCCTCGTCTATGCCGGCTCCAGGGCCCGGCACGGAGGGAAGAATGCCAACACTGGGGTAATAAATGTGAAGCGCCTAGCAAGTAGTGAGGGCCTGAGAACCCAGACAGGGCTCTGCTACAGGAGTCGGTTCTCTTGGAATGTTGTCTGACGGGTCAAGCAACCCTTCTCGGTCCTTTCTTTTAGAACACCCACCAGGAGCTTGCAGGAGGCAATGAGTTCCTGGTTCTCTAGACGGTTCCATCCATCATCAGCAGAGGGGGCTGAGCAGTTAACGGGGCAACCCAAGCCAGGGGGTCCATGCCACCATCCTGAGCAGACTCTGGGTCCTGATGCTGCAAAGAGCAGCTCCAGCCAGGCTTCTGTGACCAGCCCAACCTCAGCCTCAGCCTCGGTGAACAGTGGCAGACAATTTATTACCCCATCACATTTCCCAACACCTCCAGTGGGGAGGAATGTTCTTCCCTACACTGAACTGAAAGCCTGCTTCCTGGAAGTTCTGCCCATGAGCCCTTTGAGGCCTCACAGAAGAATTTTTCTTCAGGAGAGCGAGGATCTCTTGCCCCACCAAGTTGCCCTCTGGTAAAATGATTGTGGGTTCCCTCACGGTTCCACACATGATAGAGCTCCTAATCAACTTCCTTCTTCTTTATTCTTTTTTTAAAGATTTTATTTATTTATTCATGAGAGACACAGAGAGAGAGGCAGAGACACAGGCAGAGGGAGAAGCAGGCTCCATGCAGGGAGCCCAACACGGGACACGGGACCGGATCCCGGGTCTCCAGGATCACGCCCTGGGCTGAAGGCAGCGCTAAACCGCTGAGCCACCCGGGCTGGCCTCCTTATTCTTTAAAAACACTCAGTTCCAGAGAACAGAATAGTCATCTCCCTCTGTATGAGAAACTAGGCCTCTAGTAATATAGCCCAAATTCACATTTGCTGTTTGAGCAGCCATCTCCTAAACCATGAAAGGTGTGAGCTGAGTTTGAAGAATGACAGGATTTTCATCCAGTATCCAACACAGTGAAGATTGGCAGTTGGCCTCAAAAATACACACAAAATGGTCAGAGAAAATGGTACGGCCAAAATCGTGAAGTCAAAAACAACCATGCCTATTTGGAGGAGAAGCAGGTCTGACTGAGCCAAAGGTTCACAACGGGAGTCCCAGGTCGAATGGGGGAGTTGGGACAGCTCATGCAAAGTCTTGAACAACAGATTCAGGGGTTTGAACTCCTTGCAGGCCTAGGGAAATGACTGAAGGTTAGCAAAGTTATGGACATGCTGGCCGTTGATTCAGAAAGTTTATGGGCTTGACTAAGGTTAGGGAGGAAAGGAAGAGAGCCCACATTAGGAGGCTCCCCTGCCATCCAAGTGGAAGATGAGAAATTATAGAATGTCACCAGGAAGAATAATAAGTGATGATCTGTATCTCCCTTCATCCATCATTGAGAGAAATCAGGGCCCAGAGAGGGAAAGTGTCTTGCGCAAGGTCACACCAGCTATCAAGGAACAGAGCCTGGACTAGACTTGATTTTGTTGTAGGGTTTTGTTTTGTTTTGTTTTTTTCCCTAATTTCCAGCAAGATGTCTTTCTATTACATCAGGCCCTTGCAGGGGATGACTTGGATCTTGGTACCTAGTAGGTATTCAAAAATATATGTGGGCTTGGTTTGATATGCTACCTGGCCTAGGTTGGTGGTGACAAAGAGGCATTACTGAATGGGTAGCAAGAAGATGATGTCGGGACAGGGTTCCACTTGTCCAATACAAGGGTGAGCTCACTCCACAGATACTCTTTCAAGGATCAAGCTGCTGAAAACCCCTACAGATCCAAATGGGCTCAGAGCCCTCCCTGGTCCCTAAGGCCATGGCGTGAGCACACAAGGAACATCCATCTGACCTCTGGAGGGAGGCACTGCACACAAATCCCTGGACTTTCTGCAGAGGGACACCCCCAGGACACCTACAATCCTCCCTCCAGGGTGGGGGACTCAGCTTGGGAGAACTGACTTCCTAGCCTCCTGCCAGCTGACCCAGGGGCTCTCTGGGCCACCTTGAGCTAATCACTTACCCTCTTTGAGTCCTGGCTCTCTCATCTGTGAAATGGGGGTGATGATACTTACCTACCTCATCGCCGAGTTATGGGAATTAATTAATGTTTATAAAGGACCTGGAGATCCACAGATGAAAGGCGCTATGGAACTACAAAGTATCATTACTGTAATTACATTACACTATTATATCTCAGGCCAAGGGCTTTCTGCAGCTTCACTTATTACTGAGAATGGGCGATGGGTTGCAGATAAAACCCAATCTCCCCCAACCATCGCTCCAAACTCCAACCAAACTCCATCCAGATCTAAATTCCGGGAGATTCCATCAGGCTTGGAAAACATGACAAGCGTCTCCAGCCCCAGAATTCCCCCAGGGGCAGAGAGACAATGAGAAAGACTGTCTTCTGAGTCTCCTCCTGAAAGCAACAGTTTTTGGGGGGGATGGAAGTGGTCTTAGGAAATCATGGGCTCTGCTGAATTCATGCAGGTACTGCACCCCCATTGCACTGACCCTGGGTTGTCTGGCTATGTGCTCTCTTCTGAGGGCCCTTTTGGTGTTAAACTGGGACCCTTACGAGACCCTTTTTCATAGTTTCCCTGGCCCCAAGTCAGAACCCACTTCCAGACCAAAAAAAAAAAAAAATAGAAGGTGGCTGCTCACGTTTATTGAACCTCCAGCGATTCGTGCATTCACCCATCATCACCCATTTCTCAATTCCCCAGCCTGGCCAGGTAGGCGAAAGCTAGATCAGAAAGAAATATAATTACCTTTTTATGAGCTTATGACATGGTTGCACCCTCCTCGGCTGCCAGCTTGTCCAGTCACTCACAAATGATGATATACATACTATAAATTATATCATTATCGACCTATAATTACAGGCAACATATATACAAATCCCCCTGAAGGAACTGGGGCTCCAAGATTATGTACCCTCAACCCTCGATCCCCTGGGAAAAAGCCCGCTGCCAGGAGGGGAGTTAACCTATTTCCACATCTCATGGACGCTCGGTTAAAACAACAGAGACGCCCCCTGTCATCTTCATGCACACACCCCCGGGCTCCCCCAGAACATATCAGCTCTCCCCGCAGAAGCACAAAGCCGGAGATGTTGGTGTGAACAAATCTGGACATGTGAGGGCGAACTCTCAGGGGGAGACCGAGAACAGAGGCGCCCTGGCACAGAGCTCCAGGGGGAAGGGCTGGTATCCAGACCCTGGAGCAGGCCCCCGGACACTTCAGCTGGGTGTCTCGAAGCCCCGTGGCTCCCCTCAGGCCTTGGGGAATACCCTCAAGCACACCCCTGCCTCTCGAGGCTAGCTGAGCATCCGTGCCTTCAGAGTTGTCCTCGTTCCACTGGGGTGATTTCCAGGGATTCTGGCAACATCTACATGCCTGCAAACCATCCTGCAGGGTGGCAGCGGGGTGAGGGGATGGGTTGGACCTGCCTGATAGGGCCTGTGGACCCTCCCTGACACTTGGCTGATGGCAGAGAGCTATGAGTCACAGCCCAGCTCAGTTCCTCCCGGGGAACGACCTCTGGGCAGGAGGGAGATGGTCAGCTGGGCTGCACCCCAGTTACACTCTGGGTCCTGGGGCCAGGCATCTACTCCTCTCTTTCTCCCTTGCATCCTTCTATGGACCTCCCAGGTCAGACTCTGGGGAGAGTCATGAAAAGGACAGAAGCCGGTCCTGAGGAAGCTCATAGGGAGAGGCCCATGGCTGGAGGAGCATCTGCCCTGAGATAAATGGGGCAGCATCACACCTGGACAGCACACAGGGTGGGACAAAGAAGGGGGGGCAAGGCAGCCCCGGGGAAGGCAGAAGCTGAAATTTAAGGGATCAGTAGAGACTTTCCAGGTGGGCAAATGGGGGAAGGAGATTTCAAACAGAAAGAACCACCCCCACTTAAAGGCACCAAGGAAGGGATGACAGGGTCTGGTGTGTCCAGGCAGAGGGGAGCCTTCCAGCAGGATGTCCAGGGCAAGCAGGGGCGTGGTATGGGGGCAAGGCAGGATCCTCAGGCCAGGCCTGTCCCTTGCCACCTAGGACATTCCACTCGTCGTTATACCTCCTCCTGCCAACCACCGTGCCCTGTGGCCCCAGCTCAGGGACCCCTGCTCTGTGACCCTGCTCCAGGTGCCCCAGCACATCTGATCACACTGAGTCTGTGAGGCCTGGATGGCTCTCTGCCCCAATTCCCAAACAGCCGGGCCCCAGGCAGCTCTGAGAACCAGCCCCCAGGCCCATCCACCCACAGCGAGAAGCCGGGGACTCGAGTCACAAGTGGCAGGCTCACGGCAACCAAGAGCCTCCTCCATCTGGCTGGCAGGCGACCCCAACTGTAGCTCGTCCTTGAATCACATCTTGTAAAAAATCATTTGCACATTTGAATTCAAAGCCCCTCAAAACAGTATAAACACCACCATTCCGAGTACCATAAAAACCACGTTGAGCATTTATGGAAACTAAAACATGTGTATTAACATATGGCAAAAATTTCACTTACTGCATCTTTTTAGCATTGGACTGATGCATGAGGCATCTGTGCTAAAAGCGTTTGAGTGGAAGCTTCAGAAAAGAGCAGAACGCGAAAAAGGCTGTCGCCAAGACTGGGTTGTTGGCAGGGCTGCAGGGAAGCCCGAGGACTCGTCCCGGGGAGGGCCTGGGCTTTGGCGGAGGGGAGCAGGGGGTCCACCCACCAGACGGCGGGATGGGGGTGCACGCACAGCATGGCACGGTCACCCCAAACCCAGCAGCGCAGGCTCCCTGGCTCCCAGCCTCTCTTCCCTCCTTCTCATCCCTTGTTTTCTTCTCCTCCCACCCCAGAGAGCAGATGGGTATCAGGGGAGAGGGTGGTCAGCATTGGAAACCAGAGAGGAATGTTCTCCAGGGACTTTTCTCTCACCTCAGTCCCGGGCAAGGGAGAGTTGGATTCCCTGGTGCCCCATAGCCCATGGACCCAACTCTGTCGGGGCTCCCAGAGCAGGGCTTCCATCAGCTTCCACCCAGAGCTAGCAACCCCTGGAGCTCTTCCAGGTGGCCGCAGCCTCCATGGCTACCTTGCCTCCAAAGCCAGTTGGGAACATTCCTCTTGTTCCAGGGCTCTAGGCACACAGGGTCCCACGTGCTGGGCTCTAGTCCTTACACCAGCTTGTTTCCAGCTGCGGCAGATGCAGGTTAGAATGCCCAGGCCCTCACAAACCCCAGCATGCTGGTGGTCAGTGGGTCCTTGAAGCAGTCCCCGACACCAGCTTCGGCCTCAACCTGGCAACTGGGGGGAGGGAGGCGGCAGCAGGTTGCAGATGGAGGTCTGACCTGGTTCCTTGGGGCAGCCTGTGGGCACGGGTGCTGTGGGCAGGGATGTGCTGGTCACTCTCGGTTGCTTTGGAAGAATAAACCAGCCTGGTCAATAGCTACGGGCTCCAGGTTGACTCATGGCTTTGATGAGACCTGTTTTTGTTTTTTTTTTTTAATTTCTTTGAGTGATTTTGCTATCATGTGTCTTTTTTTTTTTTTTAAGATTTTATTTATTTATTCATGAGAGACACAGAGGGAGGCAGACATAGGCAGAGGGAGAAGCAGGCTCTCTGCAGGGAGCCTGATGTGTGATTCGATCCCAGGACCCTGGGATCATGCCCTGAGCCAAAGGCAAACACTCAACCACTAAGCCACCCAGGTGCCCTACCATGTGTCTTTGAGAAGAGGCCAGACAGGCATTCAAGTTCCCTCTGAGTGGGAGACCATCCCAAGGAAGACACGAAGACCCTTGCCGGGCAGTGTGGAGCAAGTCTGTGGAGGGCTTAGTCACAGATTCGCGCTCCTAATTACATGGACATCAAGCATAGAGGTACTAGAATCTTGACCCTTCAACACCTTGCAGATGTAGGCCTGGGCTGGCCCTCTGTCATTTGATGGGATGGGGCTCCTCCCGATTGGAGGGGAGGGTTTGGGAGTGAAAAGCCACATTCCTGGTAGCAAGTGGGAGCATCATGACCACAACTTGATCACACCAGCTGCCAAGAAAGGCCCTTCTGGTGTGGGTGGGTGCCAATGGGCCCTTGGGTTTTGTGTCCGGGGCTAAGCGAGTCTATCTCTCTCTCAGACAATAGGATCATAGCCCAAGGCAGGCAGCGTGGGGGTAACCCAAGCCAGCCATGTTGCAGTCAGGATGTGCAACCACCCAACAAGGGAGGCATCCGGATGGTCATCTCTTTCTTACATTTGAGGAAGCTAAGAACAGAGAAGCGCAGTGACCTGCCCAAGGCCACATGCCTGACAGGTAGAAAGGACAGCACTCAGAGCTGCAGACATTGTGCCCCACCCCTGGCCCATGGGTTCCCTCTATCCCCAGAAGACTCCCAGGTGGGAAAGCTTGATGCTTTCGCTGGAAACCTAGCTCCAGAGAGCAGATCCCCCCTTTCTTGCACAGTGGGTGCCAGCTGGGTGCTTGCTCACTCGTGACCAGAAAGTGGCCTCTCAGGGTCAAACCAGTCACCTGGGGCTCCACGTCTTTAGCTCTCAGTCCTGAAATGGAAACAAAATAATATCCAACTTTCCTTCTTTGCCTTGATAAAGATCAAAACCCCGAAGGTAATGTCAAAGACCACCAACCCTCGCCCAGAACCAGCATCCTGGGTTTGGAGTTTATTCCAGCCCTGCAAGGTCTCTGGTCAGACAAAAGAGACACAGAGCGCCCCACCTGACTTTCCCTTTCTCTCCTGTTCAGAGAGAGAGCGAGAGTGAAAGTACCCCAGGCACAAACATGCTAAAAGGAGATAAGATGATACCCTCTCGTTACCGTCCTGGTATTTCGACTTCCAGAGATGGCAGCCCAGTGCTTGCATTGGCAAAGAAAGTGGGGTAATTGATCTCAACTTACGACATCTCTCAGAATGTGCTCCTCCCTGCTTTAATTTCAGCCTTAAGGTGTGGAGAAGCAGCCTGCTCTCCGAAAAACAAGAAAAACACATCCTCCCGTTAACCAGCGTGCCACATGGCTGCTGGCCTTTCTCACGCCTACCACCCGAGGCCCCCATGCCCCCACCCCAGCCCCAAGATGGTCCAGGGTCTTTTCAACTGGATCTGTCCCATTCCAGCTTCTTCCTGCTGGATGACCAGAGCGTTCTGTTCTGAGGGGTCATGGGAAGCTATGCTGTGGCCTCTGGAATAAAGATCCAGAGACAAATTCAGGAAATGGGAAAGGCAGTTGTGATGTCTCTGGCATTCAATGCTCCCCAGGGTTGGGAGGACGAGACCCCTCCTGATTTCCCAGGAAGTGCTTCCTGGGACACTCGTGTTGGCAAGGGGGTGGTTCACAGTGGCTAGGAAGGCCGGAGGACCTACTTGGAACCCTTGGCCCACACAAGTGTGATGAGAACCTGACCCCACTGTGACTTCATGCTGTCAATTCAAGTATCTGCCTTCAGTGTCTCGCCCTGTAGTAAGAGGTGGTAACTGACCTTCCAGAGTCCCCAGAGGGCCCAAGGATGGTGTTGGGCATGCAGGAGACTGGCACACTGTAAAGCCCTCTTCAAAAGCCAGCAAGAAGCCAGGGTGAGTGGACGTGGGTCCAGGCCAGGTGGCATATCTGAAGTTCCCTCGAGAATCCACCATCGTCAGCATTCCTTTGGGAAGAGCCTTAGATAGTCCATTGAGAAGTGGACGGGAATGGGTACATTTCTAATCTTCAGAGGAAGAAAAGGCATCACCTGTGCTGGCTGGCTCACAGTCACACAGAATTTCTGGGTCCTTCCCAAGCAGGCAATGACATCTGGTAACCCCATTGTCTGCTATCTGCAGGGAGAAAAGTGTTAGACTCGAGGGGCAGATGGAGTTTGCCTAGCGTGTCTGTTCTCTTCTCTGCTGCCTTTTCAACTTTTCTTGGGAATGCAGCAAAATAGCAGCTGTTCATAATTTCATGAATAAAGAACTATGTAAATTTCAGCTATGAAAATGTGTTGCATCTCTTGTGGGCAAAGTGTGGTATATGCTCCCGCTCAGTCTCTATTTCCATCTCGTGTGCATCTTGGAGTTTATCTAAACTGCATTCGCCGGGCAAATGCTCTGCTTCAGACTCCGTCCCGGCTAAGTGATGACAAGTCATCGCTCCCCTTCCCTACTGGCCAGAGCGAAAGGCTGACAGGCCAGGCTCCCAGTCCTGGTTCTAATTCAAGCTGTGGCACCTCTGAGTGAGGTGCCAGTCTCTGTGTGATTCTTTTACTGACCTGTAAAATGGGTATATTGACATTTCTCTCTTTTACAGGACACTCGTGTGATAATTAGGTATTTGTGAACTAACTTCCAGCAGCCTTTGGATGAGGAGGCCAAGCATGTTTACAGTTTTCTTCTGGATACCTGCACAAGGCCAAACTTGCCAGTGAAAGATTCCATCTTGACTGGGTCCAAACAGGTACATGCAGCTCAGGAGCTGCCTTCTGCCCCATTTCCTCTACCCCTGGGAGCTTCCAGAAGGTGTGTTCACACTGCTTCTGAGAAACATGTTGTACTCTTTACTCACAATCTTACCAGCTCAGCTCAGAAGTAGCAGGAGGGGTCACCCTGTTTGATGGGTCTCATACGGGAGAGATCAAGCCTACTGTGAATGGGTTTGAGGTGTGGCCTTAGAACCCATGTGTGTTCAGCTCCTTAGAAGGGGGAACTTTCCGGTGTGCCCAAAGAGATGGACCAGGCTAATAGGGAAGGATGAAGGTGGAGGTCTGGTGGCCAGTGGTCAGGGTACCACGAGGAAACACGTGCCCATCAGTCACCTGGGGACCTTGTTAAAATGCAGACCTTGTTAAAATGCTGGTTGACTATCTGTCTTCTGCTTGGGTCACTTCTCAGGGTCCTGGAATCAGGCCCTGTGTCAGGCTCTCTGTTCCATGGGGAGTCTGCTTCTTCCTCTCCTTCTGTGATATCTCCTGCTCTCTCAAATAAATAAAAATAAAATAAAAATGCAGCTCTTGACTCAGCAGGCCCAAGGGAGGACCTTAGACTCGGCATTTCAACCCAGTTTCTGGTGATACCAATACCGCTGATCCCAGGACCACCCTCAAGTATAGCTGATCCCTTGACATGTCTTCCAGCCCCAAGTACCTACACTTCTGTGATTCTATGGACAGGTGAATTAATTCCCTGGAGGTCCCTGTTGGCTTAGACTAGGAAAGGTGGAAAAGGAGCCAGAGAGCCTCCCTCAAAGGTGCCCCCCCGCTCAACATCCCCCTACTTGTCTTCCAATAGAACAGTGGCTTTCAGTTTTGTGATGAACAGCACGACATGGGTTGCTTCTGATCCCATGGGCTGAGGCTATTTGGGGGCCTCTTGGAGTCATGCTGCTTTGGAAAGCTCGGCCCCAAAAGGTTTCCACGGAGGCTGGGGCTACTGTGGTCAGTCGGCTTCATAAAATACAAAGTTCCCTTCCATGGTCAAGGTCAACAAAAGAGAGCAAGTTACAGGAATTCTATTGTGCCCACAGGAAACTGGCTGGCCAGGACCAAAGGAATCTGTGAACGAGAACTAGTCTCTGCCCAGTTGTCCTTTGTTGCCTGAGGCTCCGTCCATTCTCCAAGCCCAGCACACTCCTGCACACACTCCCTGACAATATTTGAACTCCATCCACTGGGTCCAACAACTATTTTCCACAAGCTTCCCTTCTCTTGCCAGGTACCAGGTCTGGTGCAGGGGACACAGAGGTGGGCCAAGCACAAGGCCCCTCCCCATATCGGACCATGAGGAAAAAGCAACCAGTACACAGAGGGAGGACTGAGGTAATCAGAGAGGGCTTCTTAGAGAAGGTGAGATTTCAGGTGGACCTTAAAGATTATAAAGATAAAGATCATTGGAAATGGGTCAGCCAAGAGTATGGGAAGGGAGTAAAGAATGCACGTGTCACAGAAAGACGTCCACAGGGAAAACTATCCAAGAAGCGTGAGGGCTAGGATGCTGGTAAGAACACCACAGGGTACGGCTGCTTTGGAAGACAGTCTGCAGTCAATCAAACAGTTAAACATGGAGTTAACCTATGACCCAGCAATTCCTCTCCTAGGTACGTACTCAAAAGAAGGGAAAGCATATAGTCCCACAGAAATATGTACACTAATAGCAGCATGACTCACCATAGCCAAACAGTGGAAACAGCCCCAAACGTCCATCACTCAATGAATGAATAAACAAAACATGATGTGTCCACGCACTGGAGTATTATTCAGCCCTAGAAAGGAATGATATATGCTACAACACAGATGAGCCTTGAAAACACTATGCCAAGAGAAAGAAACCAGACACAAAGGACCACAGATCGTATGAGGCCATTATATGAAATGTCCAGAATAGGCAAATCTTTTTTTTTTTTAAGATTTTATTTATTTATTCATGAGAGACGTGGGGAAAGGCAAAGACATAGGCAGAGGGAGAAGTAGGCTCCCTGTGGGGAGCCCAATGCAGGATTCAATCCCAGGACCCCAGGATCATGACCTGAGCCGAGGGCAGATGCTCAACCACTGAGCCACCCAGGTGTCCTTCCTGGATCCAGATTTTTGAGGAAAGTAGGCTTTAGCAGGGGGAAAAGTTGAGCTGGGAGCCACAGAAAAGGCCTCAGCCGATTCTATGGCATCCTCTGGACCTGGGATGATCCATGAGAATTGTCATACCTTGTGGCAAGGGGGCGGGCCCATTGAGTTGGGGGCTGCCTTCCAGGAAGGGGCATGACCTTGAGCAAGTTGAGTTTTGGGGGGGAAGGGCAGTCCTCAAGAAAGGATTCAGTTGAATCTTGTGGGCCTCTAGCACTCCCTCCCCCATCATTCACCACATTGCTCTTCAAAAAGGCTGGAGATCCACTTTCCACCTGCTTAAAGCAAGGAGCCTCACCGTCAAGGAGTGAGCCTGTCCCCCAGGCTTCATAGCTCCGATAAAACAGGCTTAGAGGGTTCCTGGCTGGGTCATTTGATAGAGCATACAACTTTTGATTGCAGAGTCGTGAGTTCGAGCCTCATGTTGAAGGTAGAATTCACTTAAAAAAAATTTTTTTTTTAAAAGAAGGCAGGCTTGTTTCAAAAGGACTATAATAGGGATAATCTTTAAAATAGCTGCATTCTAGCACATTTCTGGCACAAGAAGGAACCCGAGCCCTGCGTTGTCTCCTGTTTCTTCCTTGTGCTTTTTTTTTCTTTTAAAACAGTCTGAAAATGGAGATACAATCCATATAACATAAAATTTATTCCTCTTCGTAAATCTTTTTTTTTTCTCCCATTCTGTCATTTGAAGGCATTTGTGTACAAGGCTCACCCTTGAAGAAGCAGCAACACTGACAGTCAAGATATAAAGATTGGTGGAAAGTTAGGATGGTAATTATAACAAGTGTCATCAGAGAATGGCTGAAGTCATTTTTTTGCTTAAAGAAATGAGATTCTCCGCAAAGTTTTGATATGTTCCTTGTTGGTTATGTGCATCAGCCACTGATAAACATCCATGTATATAGAATAGAAAGAGACTCCCTATCCCTTTATTTTTTTTAATATTTATTTATTTATTCATGAGATATACAGAGAGAGAGAGAGACAGAGACATAGGCAGAGGGAGAAGCAGGCTCCATGCAGGGAATCCGATGTGGGACTCGATCTAGATTCCAGGATCACACCCTGAACCAAGGGCAGATGCTCAACTGCTGAGCCACCCAGGCGTCCCTGGCTATTCCTTTAAATATTCTTTCAGCATAAAAGAAGGAAAACTGGGGCATCTGGATGGCTCAGTGGTTGAGTGTCTGCCTTTGGCTCAGGGCGTGCTCCTGGGGTCCTGGGATCGAGTTCCATTGGAGTCCCCGTAGGGAGTTTGCTCCTCCCTCTGCCTAGGTCTCTGCCTCTCTCTGTGTCTCTCATGAATAAGTAAATAAAAATCTTTTAAAAAAATGAAGGAAAGTTACTTTAGACTATCCACTGAGGTTTTTTTTTTTTTTTTTTTTTTATCAATAATACATGATGTCCTGTCCCACCAATGAAAGTGAATTGGAAAAAAAAAAAAAAAAAAAAAAAAAGAAAGTGAATTGGATCATCAGATTGCCTGAGCTACAATTTAAAGCCACCTTCCACTACCCACAGTTCCTGTTTCCAAATCAACTCAAGTAGAAAAACAAGTGTAAAAAAAAAAACCTTAAATAATTATGGAAGTGGGCAGAAGGCTTTTTTTTCTTTTTTGTGATCAAAATGGTTGATAACACTTGTATAAGGAGGGAAAACATCTCACATAAAAATTTAATCTGAGTGTTTTTGTTGTTAAAAATCTCCTGTGAATCATGAATTATGAAAAACATGACCGGGGTAGGCTGTGAACAAGTTGATTCAAGTATCTTAGGCATCTGATGATCTCACGCCCCAGTCCAGCTTGGCTTCTGGGACTGTCAGGATTTTTATCAGGTTCAGAGCTCACTGATGGCCTAATGCTGGCTCTGGGCCTCACCCGGCTCCTTTCACACCGGCACCAGATGTTTGGAAGGCGCTCAGGAAATCATAGCGAACCAGCACTTGGCTGGTCACTGGTGAATACAGTGGCAGTGGCTGGTATGGCTCTCCTGTTCTCAAATTCAAAGAATGGCTCTGAAAATGAGGAGCACAATGAGATTGACTTAGACCTCATGATCTCTGACCTTGGACTCTTTTTTTTTTTTTTTTTAATTTTTTATTTATGATAGTCACAGAGAGAGAGAGAGAGAGGCAGAGACATAGGCAGAGGGAGAAGCAGGCTCCATGCACCGGGAGCCTGACGTGGGATTCGATCCCGGGTCTCCAGGATCGCGCCCTGGGCCAAAGGCAGGCGCTAAACCGCTGCGCCACCCAGGGATCCCCTGACCTTGGACTCTTAACTGAAGTGCGAACCTGGCTCCTTCCTTCATCAGGTGTTTTTCTAAACACCTACTATGTGCCTAGCTTATAGGCTATAGGAATGCAGTGATATGAGACAAGGTCCCTATCCCCAAATGGCTCAGTCCAATGGCAGAAACTGAAAAACAATTGGAATATGTTTAGACAAACAGACTTCAGATAACTTTTGACTCTGGGATGGAATCTGTGTGACGTGCATTTGGGGCCAAAAGATGGTGTTGACCTTGAGAGTTGGGGCCATCTGCTAGGTCCAGAGAGTGACTGGCTGAACGCAGGCAGAAAGACTTGCCTGCCCCTTGCGTGGGAGGGGTTAAACTGGGCAAAGAAAGATGTCGGTGACAAATCTGGTGTCCAGTGTTAGAAAATGCTAGCAACTAGCTAATCAGAATAGAAGGGCTCTGGCCAATCAGAGTGGATGCCGGCCATGCTGGGGCTTTGCTTGTGCATGTGCAGTGTTGCTGAAGCAGGGAAGAGTCTGGTGTAGGCTGGAACAGTGACTCCAGGATGGAGGCTGACATAGTCAGCAGGGGCTGAGAGGTTTAACTCAAGGGAAAATGAAAGAGAAGCTAAAAAGTTAGCAGGAGACAGGCCAAGCAAGGGTGTTTCAGGATGCTCACCCAGGTAGCCCTGTGGAGTGTCAAGTGGACGATTTGGTCCCTATGTCCTGTGTACCTGAGAATACAGATGCCAAGCTTAATGGCATGGAAAGGACATGAAAAGTTGAGAGGACTAGACCACTGGTCCCCTGCTCCCTTTCTTTCTGAATGCAAAGACAGCATCCAGCCACTTGATGTCTATTCTTATCAAGTTGTCCATGACTTAGAGGCTACAAGCATGACCTAGGCTATGCAGACCTGATTAAAAAAAAAAAAAAAAAAAAAAAAGATTAATTTTTTTTATTTTAGCTCTAAAAGAGAGAGAGAGAGCAGAAGCAGGAGGAGAGAAAGAGAGAGAGCAGAAGCAGGAAGAGGAGCAGAGAGAGAGGGAGAAGCAGACTCCCTGTGGACTTGGGGCTTGATCCCATGAGCTGGAGATCATGACCTGAGCCAAAGTCAGAAGCTTAATCCACTGAGCCATCCAGACTGATTTTTTTTTTAAAGAAAGATTTTATTTATTTACTCATGAGAAACAGAGAGAGAGAGAGAGAGGCAGAGACACAGGCAGAGGGAGAAGCAGGCTCCATGCAGGGAGCCCGATGTGGGACTTGATCCCAGGTCTCTAGGATCATGCCCTGGGCCGAAGGCAAGGCGCTAAACCACTGAGCCACCCAGGGATCCCCCCTCAGACTGAATTTTTAAATCACCTTCTCATCTCTTTTTTCCAGGGTCACCTAAGTCCTGGTGCAGCCCAACCCAAGAGAGAAGTCCACACTTGCCACACGCTCTGGAGAAGCGCTGCTTTCAACAAGGCCTGATCTCCTTCTAGATTGGCTGGAGGGCTTGAGATGTCCCCAGCACACCATAGGCAGACTGATAACATCAACATGGAACCACAGTGATGAGTTCCCAAGAATTTGAACTTCTGCTATTACCAGACACCATACCAGGTACTTTATACACGTAATAGTTAATTTATTCCCCACCACACGTTTTAACTCATCTTTCCTCCAAAGCACAAAGTCACCAAATATACCGTAGCATAGCTCTACCCCTCAAAATGGGTCCATAGCAATGAGTGGAGACCAGTAAGGATGCTGGACCATCTGTTAGAAGACTCTTTGGCAAAATGACCAGCTTCTGTGCACTTGCCTGCTGGCACCCCGTGAAACGGCAAAATTAGCACAGATCACAGACCTTCAGGGTTGGTCTCAAATCCTGGAACCTGAAAACACGAAGCCCACCAGTGCCAAGAGTCCGTAGAATTATTGCCACTTTGCAGATCAGGAGACCCCCATTCAGTGTCAGTGGCTGACTCGCAGTCAGTCACCCAGCTGGACTGTGGCGGAACCAGGACTCACACCTGGTCGTGTGTGGCTCTGAAGCTGTGTCATCTTTCGCTCCCTGCCCCGTCCTCTCAGTGATGTCTGTTCCCAAGTTATCTCAACGTTCAGGGTTTAAAAATATATGAATTCTCATGGGAGCTAAGATGCTACTTTTCTTTTGCCATCAAGAGGGTCTATTAAAGCTGGATCTGACCAAGTTCCTTCTGTGAACTGAGCTCCCGCACATGCCTTGTCTTCAGATCAACACTTCCAGGCTAAGCGTCATCACCCCTATTCTTTCTGGAGAGAAGGTAATCTCCCAGTGGCCCCCGGGCTTCCTTTTCTCTGTCACAGTCCCTGGTGATGGGGGAAGACCATGCATTCTGACACCCAAGGACCTCAGCTCTAGCTTTATTTGGCAGAAATACCTTGCTCCATCACCAGCCAGGCTCAGAAACCATGGGTGACTCTGGAGAGCTGGGGATCTCCCATGACATTTCCCAGCCATTTGCAAGAGTCCATAATCCTTCATCACCCTATTCTACTCCGCGTACGTCAGGGCAGAGGGGTCCTGTAGTGGTTTCTCCCTTAACCCTCTGAGCTAAATGCCCTCAGATCAGAACTGCAAAGACCGCTGCCTTGGACCCAGCGAGAGATGGGCTTGATGAATAAGATTGGTCAATGCCTTCATTCATTCAATGCATCATTATTGACAGAGCCAGGAGATAAAACAGTGAGAGGGAGAAAGACCCAGTCCCAGCCTCGCTTCTGCTGGGGGTTAGCAGAAAAGACAAGCAAACCAGGGGCCCTTGGAAGGCTTGGTAATATGCATACTGACAATGGGGGAAGAAATGAATGAAACCCTAACCAAATACCACTTTGGTGTGTGGAGTTTCATATATATTCTCTTTCTTCCTTCTTGTTCATTTACATATAAGTTAAATACATATTTGGAAATCCCTGCTGTATCAGGCAGGGGCCTACCAGAAGACCAGAATCAAACACAAATGATTCAGGAGAAGTTAACCAGAGTCTAGGTACAAAGTGCAGGAAAATTGAGAGTGTCACCTAGGGGTGTTGGGCCCCCTGAGATTAGCAGCAGCGGGAAGCTGTTACTACCCCAGGTCGGAAGGGGGAGGGGGGGAGGGTGAGGGTTGTGACAGATGGAGCCTCAGGGGAGGGAGGAATGGTCTGGTGAGGGGTGGCCTGGTGGAAGCAGTCCTTTTGGGAGAATGCAGCTGATACCCAAGCTCCAGAGGCAAAGCAGGGAGTGGGGAGGGAGTAGAAAGCAAAGCCCCTGCTGAGGTGCGTCATTCCAGGCTTATTATGCTGAGGAGCTAAGAAGAAGCTAAGGAAGAAGAGTGTTGGCACAGAAGAAAAAGTTGGCCCGGGGTCCTGGGATTGAGTCCCTCATTGGGCTCCCCGCAAGGAACCTGCTTCTCCTTCTGCCTATGTCTCTTTCTTTCTCTGTGTTTCTCATGAATAAATCAATAAAATCTGAAAGAAAGCAAGAAGAAAGAAAGAGAAAGAAGAAAGAAAGAAGAAAGAAAGAAAGAAAGAAAGAAAGAAAGAAAGAAAGAAAGAAAGAAAGAAAGAAAGAAAGAAAGAAAGAAAGAAAGAAAGAAAGAAAAAGTTGGGCTAGCTGGTTAATCTGCGCTGTTTGGGTAGTCAGAGTGCGTAATTTAGTCTCAAAATGGGAGAACTGGGAAGGTGAGGTGGTGGTGGTGGTGGTTTGTCACCATCCTGTCTGTATCGATCAACTAAACCGATAACTGCCAGCTGTCCCATTCCCTGTGCTGTGAATTCACAGCCATAATGTGTGTGCATCTGGCCCTTAACGAGAGTTCATGGAGGCTGAGTAATGTTTGGATGGAGAAAAAAAATTATTGCATTCAGCAATATGATCTTCAGCAATCGACAGCTGGTGATGGAAGAGCCTTCAATCTTTTATTTCGTCTCAGGCTGAGCAGCTAAGTCTGGTGTTTAGCTGTCTGTTGTATTGATTTCCAAAACGACAAAGAAATTTCCAAAGCTGTCAAACAAACAGGAGACGTTTATGAAATGAAGTTGCGTCTCCTCGCAATTTATGATTTCTTCCTCATCAATTATGGATATTTCATTAGCGATTAGTCAGAAACTTGAAGCTAACTCCGGAGTTTGTCATTTAGAGTTTTCATATCAATTTCCTTATAACACGAGAAATAACATTCCTATAAATAAAGCAAAAGGCTAAGTATGTAGGCGGATAATGAAGAGCAGAAAATAAAACATCATTTCCAAACATATGCAATTATGAAAAATAGAATAACAAAGCCGGCGATGTTTCAAATTAAGTTCCTAAATGTACATTTCATTTAAGCTTAATAAAATATCACTTATATTGCAGTAATACCATTTAATTATTAAAAATCCTATCCAACCAGATTAATAACTGTGTAAGAGATGCTTGTCTAAATTCTACGTTTTTCCTCTACCCAGCAGTCCCTCATTATGAAGACCATCCCTCATTTTAGAAAGAATTTTCTTCTGTCCTTCAAAGACCTGCTGTTAACTCATTTTTAACACTGTAAATTATTTACATCAGAAGCTTGGAAACAGCAAAGCAAAATAGAGAAGATGTCACTGATGTATCATTTCGTGTTTATTTTTCACCTACTCTGTCTTACTGGGCTCAGGCGAAATCTTGAAGAAACATCATTCATAACCATCTACAACTGAGTTTTGAGGACAGAAACCAGACTGTGCTGGGACATATTGTACGTACCTTCCCAGACACTGGACATGTTCTATCCTAAATACTCTCTGCAACAGGCCCATGAGGCGAGTACAAATGCCCCCAGTTTGCAGACGGGGGAAGAGAAGCTTGGAGTGACACAGCCAGTAAGCGGCAGGGCCTGATCTGACCCTACATGTACTGCTTCAACATTTTGTGCTTTCTCCACTCAATCATGCTGCTAAGACAACTTGTGATAATTACCTACTATAATTCCCAACACTGCAGTTCACATCAAATGCCACAGCCTTCTGATTTGGCTTCCGTTGGATCTTAGCAATCTTAACGCCTGATAACAGTAATGGTGCCAACCCCCTCCCATGACACACTGTGTGAATATATCAAAATTGATGGTTTTATTAATCGGTGACATGCCTTGAAAATTCAATCTCACAGGGTAAGAGTTTGGGGACTTGGCAACCAGACAGAGTATGCTGGGGAAGTTTCTGTCTGTATTTAAAATGTGTTCCTGGAGTTTCTCTGTCCTTTTTGTGGTTGCTTTTTACTCCAGGGTATTGTAACATTGGCCTCAGGACACGAAACAATCAGACATTGGTTGCTCAGCGGGATTTGTGTTGGGTGGGAAGCCTATTTTTATTCTATGAGAGTCACTGCTTTTTCTTTTCTTTTCTTTTCTTTTTCATCGAGTTTGGGCTTTAGAGGTTTTGGAACAGAGAAAAGCTTCAGGGATTCACTTGACCACAGAACCATGTCTTGGAAGTCAGTATGATGAAGCCAGTAGCTTAAGAGTCTGAGAAAGACACATCCATGACTGTGGTTGCAAAAGAGCCTAGGACTCAGAACGTAGGACATGACAGACGGTCCCTCCTACCTTTTTTTTTTTTAAGATTTTATTTTATTTATTCATGAAAGACACAAGCAGAGGGAGAAGCAGGCTCCGTGCAGGGAGCCCGTTGTGGGACTCCTGGCATCCCAGGATCAGGACCTGAGCCGAAGGCAGGTGCTCAACCACTGAGCCACCCGGGGTCCCTCCTGCCTTGTGAACTCAGGACAAGGAGATAAGGGACCTCTACTCCGGGCAGTCCTGGTGGCGCAGCGGTTTATCTTGGAGAGCTGGGATTGAGTCCCACATCGGGCTCCCTGCATGGAGCCTGCTTCTCCCTCTGCCTGTGTCTCTGCCTCTCTCTCGCTCTGTATCTCTCATGAGTAAATAAAATAAAATCTAAAAAAGAAAAAAAAAAGGGGGGGACCTCTACTCCCAGCTCTGTCTACTCCAGAACTTATGAGACGTTGAAAGCAACTTGATCCTGAGACACCCCCGCCCCCTACTACCACCACCAGAAAGCCTCCAGTCTGGTTCTCTACCTCCAAGGACAAAACTGGCTCACTGTGAGCCATTAGCACAGGACTTGCCCACAGGAAAACAAAACAGTTGTTAATTTCGGGTCACCAGTGAAAGGATGCATCACTTCCCTCCCAGCCGCCCTTCCCCTACCTTTAACACCTTGCATTATACGGTACATTTGTTATAGCAAAGGATCCATACTGATGCATTATTATGAACCGAAGTCCACAGTTTACATAAGGGTTCACTCTTGGTGGCGCACAGTCTAGAGTCTGGAGATACGCATAAGGTCATGTATGGACTATTGCAATATCACATAGAGGAGATTTACTGCCCTAAAACCCCAGTGCTATGGATCCCTTCCCCGGGCAGTTTCATTATCCTGGAGTTAAGCGAAAACCATACTCCTGGAATCAGAAAGCATGAACAAATATCATACTCCTGATGGGCTACGAACATCGTATGACAGATCTGGGCTCACAAACAAAAATTGTAATAGCAAAGAAAAGAATTATAGGCAGAAGAATGTAAAACGGGGTTGCCAAGGGAGGGTAGATCTTCACTGGGTGAGGTCTGAGCCCAAGTCAATGCTTCCCTTAATCCCACAAGGTGGGTACCATAATTATTCTATTTTACAGATAAGGCACAGAGTTTAGGCAATTTGAGTCCAAGGATGCAGAGAAAGAGCAGGCTGCATCTAGAATTTGAATCTGGGCTGCCAAGAATCAGGGAATGTTCTCTTAACTTCCACCAGGAAGCAGGAGCTTGCTGCATCATTATTGCTCAATTCACCACAGCCCTGTGGGACGGGGTAGCTATGGTTCAGATGTTACAGGTGAGGCCACAGAGGCTCAGAGAGGTTAAGCCACCAGTTCAAAGTCACCCAGCAGTATCGCGGCAAAGCCTAGGGTTTGCACACAGGTCTTTGCCCTCTGATGTCCGAGCCCACGACCTTCTCTGCCCTAGGGCCCCGTCTCCTCTGAGAAGAAGGGTGGGTGAGGATTCAGCCCTTTCCTTCATCAGCGGAGTGGCCGCTACAATTGTTCCCGGGAGCGCGAGGCAGGCAGTTTTTAAGAGAAGCAGCGACAGGAAATTTGGTCTATTGTTTGAAACAAGAGGTGCAAACAAGTCTCCGCTTTGAAGTGCTGAATAACAAATCCCGCCGGGAATGGAAAGGCGAGAAGCTACAAGATTCCTGAGCTGGTGTCAAATGCACAGGCAGTGGCGGAGGGCAGGAGGGGAAGAGGCGGCCCTCGGAGAAACTGGGGCAGGATTTGTTTGAAGAGAACGTGTCTTAAATAGATCAGGCTTACAGAGGACAGCCAGGGGCCAGGGGGTCATTTCTCTTTTTTCTCCAAGGGAGCCTGTTTTTGAAGGAAAACACCAGGTCCAAAGATGGGGGTGGGAGGCGAGCAGCTCAACAGTGAATCGCAGAGCAGTATTCAAAGAAAACAACACCAAACCCCACCACCTGGTCCGCCTGGGTCGGTCATAAAATGCTATCGCGTCCAAGGAGCTTGTGTAAACTAATCCCACCTCCCACTCACCCAGTCCGCGTTGCATTTAGGAAGCAGAGAGGGTAGGATACCCGACTTGGAATGATTTGTCATTGTTTTACTGAACGGTCCGTCTTCGCCCCTGATAGCGAACCCATGACCCCACCCTCCCGCCGCACTGGTAGCCAGAATGGGATCGTTGATTAGATATTTCCCCAGACGGTCTATTAGACCAGGCTCCCCTAACGTAAAGGAGTGAGAACCCCCTGGGCAATCAGCAAGGAGAATCCCGATGCTGGCTAGGAAAACACACCCCTCTCTCCTGCTGCTCAGCTTGCCAAACACCCTGTCTGGCTGTACTCTGGGGGACTTTTGACTCTCCCCGCCGCCTCTCATTTGTAATCGATGTCTCATTCAAGACCAAGGTCAGGTTATCAATCTTTATTATAGATGCCCTGGACCAGGGTGTCTGGAGCCTCCAACTGCCACAGAGAAATGTCTGGAGACAAAAGCTCCACGGGGAAGGACTGCTGGCAAGCAGGTTGCTGTAAGGTAAGGCGGAGGGATCCCCTCCTGGGCGGGCAATACCCAGGACTTCCTGTCCCAAGAGGGCCACCTGTCCCAAGTCCCAGGTGCGTTCCCACTGACCAGGTTGGAGCCCTGGGTGTGACAGGGGCAGCCCTGTACGGACACCAAACATTGGAGGAGTCTCCTTAGATCTCTGGTCTTTAGTTTTCTTATATGTAAAATGCTCCCTGCCTTGCAAACCTGCTGCGAAGATCAGAGATAAAGCTGTGGATGTCTCAGGACAGATGGCAGGTGCTCCCTGGATAGTAATTGTTGTTATTTGGTGGTTTTACAGACAAAGATGACTCTTCCAGGCTTGTGACTTTCAGTCTGGCCTTTTTACCCTCAGGACATCAGTAGATAATAGAATATCCTGCATGACTCTATTCCCAACCTCTTCCAAGAGTTTCCATTAAGATGTCTTGTTTGGGGGAGGCCTGACCTCAGAAGTCCCCGAAGGGGAAAGAAGTTCCAAGGGAGGTGCATGGCTGAGTCAGAACGGGGCTGGGTGCCTTGGACCCTGGTCTCAGGAGCAGTATCTACCAGCTACAGCAATGGACCTGCACGCAGTTGGGGTTTCCTAGGTTTTTACCTCCATCAGATATTATGTTCTTTTGCACATCAAGTAATCTCTAGAATGGAACCAATTACATGTTCCCAGTGTCTCTTCAGCCAGATCTTAAACTTTCTCCAAGGGCAGAAGCTACTGCATTTCATTTGGCTTTATATACATCCCCCACCTTGCCTTCCTTCCCGCCTGCCCCCAGTACACATGTGCATACACACACACACACACACACACACACACACACACACGATCTCCACCAGCCTGACACAGTCTTCAGGAGCAATTGCAGACTTGAGCTGACTCTAGTTCACATCACATTTGGGAAAGCAGGACACTCTGCTGCTCTATATGTGGTTGTGGTCTCAGCCCTGATTTCTGAAATAAAAGGTGGTCTGGGGTAAAGAGTCCTCGAAGCTGAATATGAGCGTAGCCTTTGCCAAGGTCAGACCTACCAAAGATTTCATTCTGCTAATAAGTGCTTACATTGCCAAAAGAGAAGGCTGAAGGGTTACAATGCCCTGTGGCATGAAGAATGTATGTCAGGGAAGTGAAAGGCACTTACTAGCCAGCACTGACATGGTACAGGATGAGCAGGCTGTGAGGGGCCATTTTGTCTCACTCCAGGATTTTTTAAAGAATATTTTATTTATTTATTCATGAGAGACACACACACACAGAGGCAGAGACACAGGCAGAGGGAGAAGCAGGCTCCATGTAGGGAGCCCCGTGTGGGACTCGATGGCAGGACCCCGGGATCACGATCTGAGCCGAAGGCAGACGCTTAACCACTGAGCCACCCAGGTGCCCCTGGGATTTCTTTGCACGGTGTTCAACCATCTTATAAGGAAGGATCAGAGGACTCCTTCGGGCTCCAAACTGGGCACATAATAGGCCCTCGATACATATTTTTTGGAGGAATAAATACATAAAGGTATACATTGCTTCAGAAAGGCATTTAGGAGGGTCAGCCGAGATCAAATCATTGAAAGGTGGTCAGAAAACTAGCAGGCGCTTGGCAGCCTGGTTGAGAAATCCAATCTCTCCATCAAACAGCTCTTGGTGCTCTGAACCTCAGTCCACTTGTCTGTAAAATGGTATTCTATCAGCACGAATGCAGAGAAGCAAAGTTAGGGTCCGTGGATGTGATTCAGCTGAGAGTAAGTAGCGGCTCGCTTTTCATGGGTGCTTGCTCCATGCAAGTAGAGCTCCAAGATTTGTACGTAAGTTTTCTGATTTCATGCTCGCAGCACACAATGAGGTGTGTGCTTCTTTTGTGGAAACTGAGGCTCTGCGAGGTTACATAATGTGCTCAAGTTCAAACTGTTCATTACTAGAATTTGAACTCACATCTGACCCTGTCGTTGCTGGCTTCAATGCAAACTGCTTCTCCTTAGCCCTGCTTTTAAATGCCGACGGATAAGGCAAGAGAGTCTTTTTGACATGGTGCGCTGCAAATAGGCAGTCAAGTGGGAATGGGTCGTTCACAGGAACAGCATGTCTGGCAGCACCGTGACACATTGTTCAAAACGGCTGACTCCCCCACCACCCCTGCCCCTTCCGAGATACCACCAGCATCTTCCCATCTGGCCAGTCTTTAAGATGCCAGCCTTCTTTCCCCCTCCTGGGCTCCCGGCTGAACAACCACACTCACCGTTTCCCTTCTATGTGTGGATTTAGTGTGTGCTGCATTGTGCATGATTTCCTGATCCCAAACACCCTCCACCTTTCTTGCCACCTCTTCCCTCCACCCTGTCCAACACCCCAACATTTCTGAAGTCTTGGCTCACGAGAAAGCATCTCAGTTCATTGCTTGGATCAAAGCGAGTGCTCTGGGGGTATCTGGTTGGCTGAGTTCAGGGCAGGCAACTCTTGATCTGGGAGTCATGAGTTTGTTGGGGGTGGGGGGAGACATTACTTAAAAGTTTTTTTTTTTAAAAAAGCTAATGTTATGGTATGTATTAGCATTTTAGTTTCTTCCCTGGATATCATTTGTCTTCTGCTTAGGTTGAATACTTATTTTTTTTTCCCACATTGAACAAGATTGTTATTTTTTACTATTGTTATGGACCTATTCCCAACAAAATTGTAAGCTTCAAAAGACAGGGACCTTGCCTGCTGCTTCTGTGTTTCTTTATAGTGTCTGGCACAACGCTTTGCCCAACAGATAGTGTTTGGTGATTAGATGGTGGACGTTCCAGCATTATTGGTGACATCCTTATCTGCCCTCAAAACAACTTTTGTAAAGAACACAGGGAACCCACACAGCCACGGTTTGTCATTTGGCACCGTATCTGTTATGCCTTCTTCCACTGACTGTAATGACTTCAGTTTTTCTCGAATGCCTTTGTATTTTATACTTGCTTCAATTAGTATTAATAGAACAATACCTTGTGCCTTTATGGGATCTTTTGCTGGAGAGCTCAAAAGCATTTTACAAGAAAGTATTAATTATTCCTATTTTACAGGCAGGAAACCTGAGGCAAAGTCAGTGACTCAGTGGCAAAATTAGGACATGATTTTCCTTCTGTTTTCAATTGTCTATTTTAATCACTAGGTCACGCTACCCCTTCTGGTTAGAGTTAAATTGCTGTTTAAAAAATGCCATATCAGGGACGCCTGGGTGGCTCAGTGGTTAAGCATCTGCTTTGGCTCAGGTCATGATCCCGGGGTCCTGGGATCAAGTTCCGCATTGGACTCCCCTCAGGGAGCCTGCTTCTCCCTCTGCCCATGTCTCTGCCTCTCTCTCTGTGTCTCTCATGAATAAATAAATACAATCCTAAAAAAATATAAAATGCCATATCAGCCTTTTCCACCATCCTTATTTTGAATAATATTCACAATTTTCCTGTATTATAAAGATAGTTTATGCTCATATAGAAATTATAAAAAATACAGAAATATTAAAGAAACTAAAACTTACCCATGAAGTCATTGTCCAGAGACATGCACGGTTAAGACTGACGTATATTTCCTTATGGCATTTTATGTGAATACAGAATATGCTGTTCTTTGTGGCTGGGCTCACCCTATGGCCTGTTTTCAGCTTATATGATGAACATTTCCTTGTCTTGTTACAAATTTTCAAGCATAATTTTTAATGGCTACACACTATTTCATCATTTCTGTGCTATTGGGCATTTCTGTATTGTGGGACATTTAGGTCTTTCCATTTATTTATTTATTTATTTATTTTTCTATTTGCTTTTTTTTTTTTTTACCAGAAATACTTCTGTGCTGAAAATATTTGCATTTCATTCTTTTATTTGACATTTTTACTTTTCAGACTATACATGTACATGTGTGTGAATATTTTAATTAGAGAAAACGATTGCTAGATTAGAGGTCCATTCTCCTGGCTTCTTTTTTCTATCTCACACACAAACAACATTTTGACATCCTATTGAGATTCTGCTAGCTACTTAGACCTCTAAAGATATTATAATAATACAGAGTCTCAAAAACTGACACTAGATCAAATATCTATTGTGAATGGAGCTTGAGGGAATGAGAAAAGTTTTTTATTCACTGCTAGAAATATCAGCTTCCCTATTTTCCAGTGGAACAAGCTTTTGGAATCTTCCAAACCACAGTTACCAGGGAAAAAATAATATCCAGCCAAACAGTGCTCATGACAAAAGAAAATCTAATTACATTTCATGAAAACAAATCTTCATTCAACTCCAACCATATAACACTGCAGAGATGTGTCATAAATGATCTTGTGGAGAAACAAAACAATATTTTGCTTCATGTTGTAAATGTGATTTTTTAAAAAGCATGTCTCTACCCTATATGTCTTGGCATCAGGGATATAGTTGTGTGTCTAAAATACTGGATGGCAAACTGATATTGTGAGAGCAATATTAATAATGAAAGGTCAATATAAATAGAATGCATATGGCTCCCACTTCCCAGGAGGAAAGAAAAGGAATTAATATAAGGTCTTAGCCCAGAACATGAACTTTACATTAAGCAAGATAATAATAATATTTATACAGTACTTTACACATTTCAAGCCCTTTCAAGCTACTGTCAATGTACACTATTAATTTCTAGTGATTCAGCAATGACATCAGTGAGAGCATCATGTAGGAGGGCATTTGTTTCCATAGTGCACAGGAAATAAGTAACACCCCATGAACACGGGCATCTCACGAGGAGGCAGAGGCAAGAAGGGGGAAAATGAGCTGTGATATTCTAATAATCTCAAAAATTCAAGAAAATTTATATTAGAACAGAAGTTCGGTAAAAAGAGACTCTGGCAGGGGAGGGGGTGTAGCTGGTGAGGTGCAGTTGGCAGAAATTGTTGGGTGATGGGAAGCCCCAGGACCTTCCTTGGGGCTTGGGAGTCCCAAAGCAGTGAGCAGTTGAGTCCGTGAAGCTCGATGTATTTCCAACTGTAAGACTGAGCTCCATTCGAAGGCTTCAGCTTCTAGCTTTCTTGTTTAAGAGCGGAGGAGAGCAGAATGTAATCATTAGAGGTGCAGAAAGATACCTAGAGCTAGTGGCATGGACATATGCTGTCCAGAAGTGTAAGGCAAAGTTAAATGGTGGGCCAGAAATGAAGTCTTTGAAGATTTCTAAAAGGGTCTTGGAGACTGAGAGAATGCTGTCACCAGACAGAGGCTGATAGGGGTGGTGAAGAGGAGAGCCCTACTGCTTAGAAATCATTATAGTTTGTTCTTACAAGTTTGGCAGGTTCTTGGTACAATTATATAACTACACATACATTTGGCGGATAGAGATGAATTATGTACTATGCATGTAATTACATGTAGCAAAATGTGTACTTTTATTTGGTGGGTATTTACATAGTAGGGTGAATAGCATACTTAGAAATAATTAACATAAAGTATTATTTAAAAAACAAAACAATTAAAAGTAGTTTGGTTTTCTTGAGCTCCCAAAAGAAAAAAAAAAAAAAGAATCTGGAATCTTCCTTTTATTTATTCCAGTAGTCCATGCCAAATTGTTCTGGAAGGCAGTCGCCAAAGACAAAAGGAAGACAAAGTAATTTCCTTCTGTTATTCATACTCTTTTGATTTAAGGAAAAGGCCTCTTCAAATTTAAAGTGTCTCAAAACTTCTGTCTGGCCTTAGATTTTCCTAAATTTAAAACATTTACAAATTCAGTCGACGTGAATGAATACCTTGATTTAATTTTCACCTTCTATCTTTGTAAAATTGAGATTCTCTTATGACTTATTAGGAGTATGATTCATTTTTACCCATGTACTACAAAGTAAGCACGTATTTATGTCTGTTTGTGAATAAATTATGATGTAAACGGGGATCCCTGGGTGGCGCAGCGGTTTAGCGCCTGCCTTTGGCCCAGGGCGCGATCCTGGAGACCCGGGATCGAATCCCACGTCAGGCTCCCGGTGCATGGAGCCTGCTTCTCCCTCTGCCTGTGTCTCTGCCTCTCTCTCTCTCTCTCTCTCCGTGTGACTATCATAAATAAATAAAAATAAAAAAAAATTATGATGTAAACGTTAAGCATCATGTCTTGTCTCTGCTTAACTGTTTCTTGTTGAACACGCTTCAAAAACAGTACTAATTCTGATGCAAAAATATTCAATAAGTGTAGTAAAGTTTCGGAATGAATCTCTTTAGTTTTCTTTTCAAGCATATCACATGAGATCTCTGAATTTTTTCATTATCTGTAGAGTTTAGATCATTTTCCAACTTTTTCTGGAGATAAAGTTTCTAGGTGAAACTTCATTTTATGAGTCCATTATAAATAAGATCTCAGAACATAAAGACTCTTGTGAGAGAGAGTATTTTTTTTTAATAATGCTCTACATTGTGAGACATTTTTCATTTTGGAAGAATTTTTTGACAGTTAATTCCTTCAAAAAATTAGGTGACATGTATCAGAACAACTACTATCCCAGAGTCTTTAGAAAACAAGGCAATATTATTTTCCTTTCTTTGGGGGTACCAAAGAGGACCAATTTAGTCATGATCAACCCATATGGTATTTTAGAGAATTTGCCAATTTTCACCTTTAGGATTTAATCAACTGTGTGTAGAGGTCAGGAGAGTAGGAAAATGGAAATTTCTAAAAGTGCTTTAACCATTTTTGGTAAGTTATATCCATTAATGTTATCACACCCCCAGTACTGGCTACTGTATTTTTCAGAGGCGAAACCAAATAGGTCAGAAAAGAAACTTAGGAATTCTGGACCTAGATTCCAGTTGTTAGTTGCTTTATTTGGTGCTAAGCTGTATTTCTTTTAAAGGTGTCAGCAACAAACATTGATTGGTTACTCCCCACTCTCCCCAGCCCCGTTGTCCCCACCTGATTATTTGGGGCTTGATTTTTGAAAGCTGGGGATGGAGAATTAGTCACAAACTTGGGAAGTCTGAGCTTTCCTTCCCTAAAAGGAGAGCCTGAACGTCAAAAAGTGAGAAGAATGCTTCTGTATTGTTTTCCTTCGGCTCCATTGTAAGAAAATGACTTTTAGTCAAAATGCTTTTCTGTTCTGGGCCAGTTGCTTGCTAACCTGTCTCTTACACTTTTTCTTTTTTTGGGGGGGGGGTTCTAGTCATTATCTTATTGTCTTTGTGGGTCCTAAAGGAGATCTAAGTCCTAAAGCCTTTCCATTTTCTGAATATTTTATACAGAATACAATTTAGTAGATCTACTATGTTTGGATGTCAGCAAGTCCTCCTAATCTTCCACAATGCTAAGACAAAGTCAAGCTGAAAAAAAAGAAAACCCGAAGAAAATAGTCTTTAGAAATAGACATAATTTATTCTGATTCTATGTCTCCACTCAAGAAAAATTAAATATGCTTTTATAGGTCCCTGATGATTACTTCACTCTGCTAAGATAATTTTTGATCAGTGGTTTATTTTGAATGCCATTTTAAAGTGGTAACATTTTGTGGTGTTGGCAAAGTTATTCCAACCCTCCCTTTCCTCCCCAGGAGAGCAAGAAGCCTTGTATAACGCAAAACTTTGGTAGAAGACATCCAAATGTTATTTAAATAGAGCTTGACCTCTGGGCCAGTCAATGTATTGTTTCTTTCCTGGCCAAGTTAGCATGCAAATAGTGTAAATACAACCAGAAATGTAACAGGGGTATCTAATACTCATCAAATTTATTTCTAAAATATTGCAGTGGATTCAGAACCCTGAATTCCAACCAGATGTACTTCTGGAGTATTACACAGGTCATATATATTTCACTTTTTTTTTGGTTCAAACCCAGGGGATCGACACGATAATTAGATTGAGAACATCTGCACCAAATCCAAACCATTTCCCTGATCCTTCCTTGAGCCTTCCCCACGGGAGCGGTCTTTTTATTTATTTTTTATTTTTTAAGCCCTTGCACATTTTATTTGTCTAGCCCCCTTTAGGGCAATTCCGAGGTTTTGCCTGCCTGCCACCGCACATATAGGAGGCGAGCGCAGACGTACCCCCAAGAGTAGGATACGGGGGCGGGGGGATCGTTAAGGATGTGGCATCTTGTCGGGACAGGAGTCCCCAGAGGTGGCAGTGCAGTTTCCCGCCTGGGGCCTGGCTCCGGGACAGGGCGTGGCCAGGCGCGGGGCGCGCGGGTGGGCACGTGCGCGGGGACCCGAGGACGCGAGTGTCGGGGCGCCGCTGCCCTCTACCGGGCGGCGCGGTCGGAGCTGCAGTGCGGCCGCCTGGCGACTGCGCGCGCGGGCTCGGGCGCCCCACACCAAGGCGGTCCTCGGCGTTCCCGAGGTCGCCACTGCCCTGCCCGGCGTCACAGCATCGGGGGCCGAGGCTCGCGGCGCCCCCCCGCCCCCCCGGCCCGGCTCCTGCCCCGCGCGCTCCCACCACCTGCTTCCTGCCCCTTCTGCCGGTTGGGGCTGCGAGGCCGGGACGCGGAGGGAACCCCCCGGCCGACTTCAGGAGCCGCGCGCTGAGCACACCGAGACGCCTGGTGTGCAGCGCGAGACCTGGGGGGCACGTGTGTCCTCTACTCCCGTGGCCTTTCGTTTCCAGTCCTTTCCACTCCAGAACGCTCCATTCGCCCCCTTGATCAGCGCTAAGCCCTCGCGCTCTCGGTTCGAAAAGCAGTTATATCCCACTTACATGCTTTATTTTGTATTCCATACGAATTTTATTTACATATAATTTTCAAGGTTCAGGAATTTGGGGGTTTAACTGATGACGCGTCAACTGGAGTGCGGGAGAGAGGAAGAGGACAGTATTCCTACTGGAAAGTCCAACTCACACGTGTGTGTAATCAATGAAAGATGACGCTCATAAAACGTGTACTTGTGCCAGGTTTCTGCGAAAAAAGGAAATCCAAAGCGAATGGACTCTCGGGTTTGAATTTTAGCAGTTCTGTACACCAGGGACCACGCTTTCTGTAAGAAGCGTTACCCACTCTTCCCAAGTTTCTGCACCAAAAGGAGTGCAAACCCAAGTGTCTGAACTACAGGAAGTTTCCAGGGCTGTTCCGCTGCCGCGGTGCGGGGGGATACACAACCGTGCCCGCCGGGACTTTTCCTGCCTCGGCCTAGGCGGGCGCAGCTCGGGCGGAGGGGGCGGCGCGGACCCCGGCGGCCGGGATCGCGGGGCGCCTCGGGGCGTCGCGGGGGCCGCGTGCCACCGCTCCGGGCGTTAACGGGTGCAGCGGCAGGAGGGTCAGGGCTGGTCTCGCCCCAACTCCACTGCCCCCAGCTGGAAACGCCGTCCCCGGCAGGCTCGGCCCGAGTCCCGCGGGGGCCCGGGGCGGTGGGCGTGCGGCGGCCGCTAGCCGGCTCGCCGGGCACACGCGCGGGGTCGGGGCTCGGGCAGGTGGTCGCGGCGGTCCGGCGCCGGCTGGAGGGCGAGCGAAAGCGGCGCGGCTCCGGCGCCCGCCCGGACACGGCCGAAAGCCCCCGGCCGGAGGTCCCGGAGGGGTGGCGGTCGCCCGCTGCGGGCCGCCCGCGACCCCCGGGTTTCCCGCCCCCGCCCCCGCCCCGCGAAGCACGCCCCAGGTGAGCCGGGCCCCGGGCCTCCCGCGGGGGCCCCGGCGCCCCTCCCGCCGCCCTCCAGCGCCCCCTCGGGGCCGGGCCGCCGCCCGCCGCCCGCCGGGGCCGGGGGCCGGGGGGCCGGGGGGCCGGGGGCCCGGGAGGGGCGGGGGTCGCGGGCCGGGCACCGGGCGCGGGGGGAGGGGCAGGGCGCCGGGGCCGCGCGCGCCAGGCCCCGCGGCTACCGCCGCGCCCTCGGGCTCAGACTCCGGCTCCGGCTCGGGCTCGCCATGGCTGCGGCGGCGCCGTGAGGAGGAGTCCGCGTCCTCCGTGGCGGCGGCGGCGGCCGGCTCCAGGCCGGGTTTTGGCGCCGCCCGCCTGCTGCCTCCTGGCGGCTCCTGAACTCCAGCCCCCTCTCTATCAGCCTCTCACTCCGTCTCAATATGTCTCAAGATGGCGGCCAATGTGGGATCGATGTTTCAATATTGGAAGCGCTTTGATTTACAGCAGCTGCAGGTCAGGCTTCTGCTCGCTCGGCCTCTCGCCCGGGGGTGGGGGCTGCGGGCGGTCGCGGCCTCCCCCGGGGCTCCGGGCTGCCCGGCCGCCGGGGGGCCGCGGCGGCGGGGAGGAGGGGGGTGCCGGGGAAAGCGGGGCCGAGTCGGGGACAAGTCCCTCTCGCTCCCCGGCCCCCATTGATAACTCGCTTGATCAGAAATTGATCCTCTTTGTTCAATTCATCGATCAGCCCAAGATGGCGCCGGGAGCCGCCGCCGCCACCGCTGCCCCCGGTGTCGGCCCCCACCCCGGGCGCCCCCCCGGCCCTGCGCCGCCGCCGCCGCCGCCGCCGCCGCCGCGGGACCGGGGAGGGGGCGGCCCCGGCGGCCCGCGGGGTGCGCGCGCGAGCGGGGAGCGGGCGGCGGCGGGCGGCGGCGGCGGCGGGCGCTGCGCGGGGAGGGGGCTGCGGCCCGGGGACGGCGCCCGGCCGCGCGCCCCGCGCCCCCGGCCCACCGTATTCCCGGGGAAAGTTTGTGGGGAGTTGCTGTGGGGGGTGAAGCGCCTGCCTCTCCAGGAGGAGCCGCCGCCGCCACTGCCGCCGGCGCGGCGGAGCTGGGGCTGGTGGCGCTGTGGTGCCGCCGGCTCGGGGGAGGGTCAGAGCGGCCACCGGCGGCGGCGGCGGCGGCGGCGGCGGCGGCGCGGCCCGGCTCCGGCCAGGCGGGCGGGCGGGCGGGCGGCCGGGCAGGCGGGCGGGCGTCCGCGCGCCCCGGCCCCGGCCGGCCCGGGCCCCGGCCGCCGCGCGGGGCTGTCAGCCGGCCGGGGCCGCGCCGCCGCTCCCGCACCCGGCGCCCGGCTCCCGGCTCCCCGAGCGGACCCCGGGGTTTGTTTACGTCCGGGCGGGCGCCCCGGGGCCACCCGCGGCCGCCCCGCTCTTTTGTGTGCCCGCGCGAGAGGCGCGGACCGGCCTCTCCGCGGCGGGAGACCCCGGCAGGGGCGCTGAGGGGAAACTCGCGGGGGGCGGCAGGCACCCAGCGCGCGGAGCCCGGGGATCGGAGCGCCCGGCGGGAGCCGCTGCGGGCGGACGGCAGCAACTTTCCCCGCGCAGGCTCCGCGCTGGCCCCCGGCCCTCCCCGCGGGGGCCTCGGGCTCAATGGAGCGCGCGGCCGGTCCCCTCCGAAATGCCTCCTCGGGTCGGGTTCTCGAAAACAGGGCCCCGGGGGCCCCCCGGGACTGTGGCGTGCCGGGCCGTGCTCCGCGCCCCGACCCCGGAGCGTCACGGGGGGATCGCGCGGGGGCTCCCCGTCCGGCGCCCGCGCCGCCGCGGTGCCCGGGGGGCGCGTCCCTGCCGGCCGCCCCCCACCCGGAGGAGCGGCGCTGCCCCGGGCTTCGCCCCGAACCTGCCGGCTCCGCGCTCGCGGCGCCCGGACAGCCCCGGGACTCTGCCAGGTGGATGTTGTGCGTAGCGGGAGCCAAGTTGAAGGTGAGCGGCGTGTGGTCCGGGAGCCCCCCGCCCCCCCCCCCCGCCCGGGAGCGCTGCGGGCGGCGGGAGGGCAGGTTGGTCTGCGGCTGGCCGGGGCCCAGGGCGGCCGGTGCTCCGGGGATCGCCCAGCGTCCCTTGGGGACGGCCGCGGCGTCCAACCCCGCCGGGTGCGGGAAGGCAAACTTGACCGAACTTTCCCAACCCGGAGACTGGTGACGGTGACCTGGGATACTTTAAGTCAGGAGGGAGGCAGATGAACTCCAGATGCAGCCTTGTAGGAAACGAAGCGGATTGCATTAAAACGTCTATCAGTGGAGTCCGACAACTTTAATTGTACACGCTTGTTTTCTGTTTCTGCCTACGTAAGAACGGTAAAGCAGACTCATAGTCGTTATGAAATTTCTTCAAATTTCTCGCTTAACTAGGAAGAAGACTATGTGAAATATGTATTTCCGATAAGATTAAAACTTA
This sequence comes from Canis lupus dingo, assembly GCF_003254725.2. Taxonomy (NCBI): domain Eukaryota; kingdom Metazoa; phylum Chordata; class Mammalia; order Carnivora; family Canidae; genus Canis; species Canis lupus. The sequence goes on along the minus strand of NC_064248.1, from coordinate 7,947,302 downwards.
AAGGAGTTTGAGTATTTATTGACTAAAATAGATTACTCCAAAGTGTCTATTGTGTAAATTAGATTCCTGAATGTAATGAACACAGCCGAATGGCATTTTTGATAAATTGGTCTACCCTGTTTTAGTAAAAATAGCTCCCTTTTACCATAATTTAATTCCTGTGCTTACTGTAAAACCCGTTGTGGAGTTTTGAAGAGACAAACCTTAATTTTTTTTTTTTTTTTCTTCTTGGCTTCTTAAGTGGACATGTAGCTGAACATTGGCGAGGTTTATTTTTTAAGCATCTTGGCAAAACTCCATGGGAGATGGATTTGGTTTCCAGAGCGGTATTAGGTTTTTAGGAACTCTCTGACACCACGAACCTGTGGGTGATCAGCTACTTGAGGATATCATGAGGATGTTTAATACTGTGACTTACAGAACTGGGGTTGGAAGTTTTCTTGTCAGTCTTTGTCAACGAACGTTAAGGTGTTGATCTCAAAAAAGAAAATTAGGTGAGTGAGCATCACTATCGTCCTCTGTACAGAGCATCCGTCGGCTTTGGGTGGGAGGTAAAGATTGGGCCCCAGATGATTTCCTGCTCCTGCTCCATCACAGGTTTGAGAAACTTCATTTGACTATGGAATGCCAAAGTTCAAGTATAAGGCTAAACTCGTTCTTTTCTCCAGGCCCTGAAGAGGCCTTTTGAGTTGGTATCCAGTTTAACGTCATCTCTGTTCCCACAGACAGTAAGTAGTAAGTGAGCCAATGAGACTGCAGTTTGAGAGGAGAGAATTCATTAGTTTCAGACTCTTCTCATCTTTCCACAGCCCCTGACCCAGAGATCAGGTTGCCTGCAGAGCCAGCTCAGGCTATGGCCCTGCCACCTGAGGGCAGATCTCAGCTAGACTCAGACCCAGGTTGGACACTTAATGCTGGTTTGCTTGAGACAAGACAGTTGTGCCCCTCCCATGCCTCTACTACACCCTCAGTGAGCCGGGCCTGAGTTCTCATCCCTCTGCTTGGTCTTGAAGCTCCTTGGGACGTGGACTGAGTGCCCAGGAAGAGAGCTTCTAAAGATTGAGCTCTATTTCGTTTCCTTAGCAGTCCCAAAGGCTTGTGGTATGGAAGTGTCAGTGCTTTGGTGTTGCTAAGACTAGTTGGACAAGTTTTTGTCCTATCCCAGACTTGTAAAAACCAGAATTTTTTTTGTTGTCGTTGTTACAAGAAAAACACCGTTGTATAAATTTGTCTTTTAAATACATGTTTGAAAAGAGAACAGTTTCTAAAACAAGTTCATCTAACTCCGTGAGCGAAGCTTTTGGGGCATGGGGCCTGCCAGTGACTGGCTTCCCTTTGGGGCGTTATTCCTACGTGGTAACTAGTGCTCCCCTTTAAGGAGTCTCTGCAAAAGTAACCTTGAAACATTATCCTCTTTTTCAAAATCAGAAAATAATTCCGGTTTTGCCGAAAGTCCCATTTCTCTGATAGGTTTTATTTTGTGTTTTCCTGTTAAGGCAGTATTCCCCAGAAGTAGATCATTTTGATTACAATATGTATCCCGTCTTGTACCCTTTAGAAAATGCGGAGGAAACAAATCATCAAGGAGTTCTACACAGCTGCTGTCTTTGTTTCCTTGGTTCTCTTAATATCGGTGTCTTTGAGATTGGGTGTGGGAGGGGGTCACTTCACTGTCAGTGGATTAAAGGTTTTTTCTCCATGTGAAACTATGTGTAGTGTTTTGTTTTGTTTTGTTTGAAAGGTGCAAGGCAGTGGAGGGATGGGGTTATGCAAGAGTTTCTGATGCAGTTGGGTGGTGGAGTGTCGTTCTTCCCCCCCCCCCCCCCCCCCCGCCTTGGGGGGTGGGGAGGCTTTTCCTCAGTTTCACTTAGCTCTTGCCAGTAGTTAGCTACATGAGGAAGTTGGAAGGGCAAGGGGACAAATTGCCAGTCCTCTTAGGAATTACTCTCTCCTAGCCCACTGAGCTAATCTTAAAAATGCTGTCTGGGGAGCAGCCGATGGAGTCTGAGATCTTTAATGGCAATTGAAAAAGTCTCTGGCCCTGTTACATACAATTAAAACAAACCCAGCAGGGGGTTTACAGGAGCTGTGCAGAAGGGGTAGTCAGTGCTTTCTGATCAGTGGTGTCCCCCACTCCCCTCGCCCCCCACCTGTAGCAGTCAACAATCCAGACTGCTCCAGGGGCTGTGCTCACAGCCCTTCTTGGGAGAGAAAACAAGGCTCCAAGTAGAAAAATCTATACTCGTTTCAGCTCACTTATAAAGCACAAGGAACATCCTCAGTGAAATGAAGGAAGGACAAATTTGTTAGAGGGAAGCTGGCATATTTTAAAAAAGAAATTCATCACGTGAGAAATCCTATGGAGCTAGGCCAAATTCCTACCTGTGCTTCGTTTTTACACAGTTCACACTTTTGGCATGTAAATTTCACAAACTTAAAAGACAGGTGTACCTGATGTCCTGTACCACAAACCCTACCTAAAAGTTACTTTAATACATAGGATCCTACATTATAGAAATTACTTTTAAAAACCTATTTATGGTCACTTAATGTATAAAAATGTATATATATATATAATTGCTTTTCCTATGAAAGTTCTGATTTTTACAAGTAATCGTCAAAGATAGAAATTGGTTATCTTCTATTGTTTTGTCTGAAGCTCTGCATTATGGCTGTGGAGAGATAGTTTTGGTTTCAACTGAAATTCCCCTGCCTCTGATTGTTTAAACCAGACCCTTAATCTTATTTTAACATACTTAAAACGTTCAAAAAACCCGGAAGAATTGTTTTGTATAAGTAGCAAGTGAATGTAGTTTAAACACTCAAGCAATTCTGGTATCTAATTGGAAACAGGTGGAATTCTTGGAATCCTGTGTTTGAATCTTATTATAGCAAAGCACAGAGACACTTTTTACTTATGGCCATTTGTTTTGTTGAAGCTGTTTGAAGAGGGGCCCCATGACCTCTCATTGTGCCCCACTACTGTTTACCTGGACGTTCCAGTCGTGCTGGGCATTTTAGGAACTAGATGCCTGTGTATGTCTGGACACCCAAGAGAACTATGTGTGTGCAGATTATGTGGTGAAAAAGGAACTTTAATGGCATAATTAGACAACTGATTTAATATCTGTGTTATGTAGCATTTATGGTGAAGAAGTTATGAATTCACTTGTGATTTCTGATTTAAAAAACATTTATTGGGGATCTCTGGGTGGCTCAGCGGTTTAGCGCCTGCCTTTGGCCCAGGGCGCAACCCTTGAGTCCCGGGATTGAGTCCCGCGTCAGGCTCCCTGCATGGAGCCTGCTTCTCCCTCTGCCTGTGTCTCTGCCTCTCTCTCTCTCTCTCTCTCTCTCTCTCTCTCTCTACGTCTATCATGAATAAATAAATATAATCTTTAAAAAAATTTATTGACATGAGCATTTGGATACATTTTATTATACCCTGATTTAGAATTCAGAGAGAAATTACTTTTCTTAAAAACTCTACATTTAGGGATATAAACTTATGTAGCACTCCCCCCCCCCCAAAAAAAAAAGCCAAACGGAGTTGGAGATATTTCAGCAAAATGTCAGTGGTAAGGCTCTGAATTATCTCAGCCATTTTTCTTATTCTAGTTTTCAAAGCCAGCTAAATCGCTGGTTTTGCTGTATGTTTAAGAACCAGGTTTTGGTTGGTGTTTGGGTGTTGATTTTATTGAAGAGGACAGCTAAGATTTGTATTGAGCTGTTGCTCCTGTCACAGTTTTGGATTTGCTGAGCTGTAATCAGCCCTCATGTCAGCTATATTCTGAAAAAGTGGGTAGAGGAAGGTTGTGTCTGGCTAGGCCGGGGGTGGGGGGATGGGGAGTGTGTGTATTCCTACAGGAAGTTACCTGGGATTAAGGGGGGGACCCATGGCATCGCCTACATTGGCACCCATAGCAGGAGCAGCTTTGAAGCACCTTAGATTTTTTATAAAAGTACACAGTGCCACCCTATTCACATGATATGACACAGTTAAAAAACATAACGAGGGCAAACACGGGTTTCTGAAAGACATCTAATTTGTTGCAAAACCCATCAAGGACCTTTCCTTCGAAAAGTAAACAACTCTCTAATAAAAATAATTCTCATTCTTGCTGTAATTAAATTCTGAGAGTATGATGTTAGTGCACGAAATAAATCTTGTCATTTTCTTCATTTGAATCTGAAGGTTCTTTCTTGCTGCAGGAAGCCCAGGGCAGTTGGCAGAATTTTTGTGTTTATTAGAGCCCTGGGCCATGGGCAGCCTGGGAAGTTACTCAGATTTGGCTGGTAGGATTCCCACCTAGAGGGAGCCCCCGCCCACGGGCCCCATCCTCAGGAACCCCATCAGACAGGTGGCTGGAGAAGGAGTGAGGTTGGGAGTGTTCATTGCTCCCAGGAGTTTATCCAGCACCACAAAGCATCTGGGAAAAATAGCCAGGTAGGAGATTCACAGGGAACTTTATAAAAAGCCTAAGAGGCCACAGCAGGGCCCACTCAGCTGACAATTGAAACCCTCAATGCTTTTGACTGTGATTTATGAAGTTAATGTTGAAGAAATTACCAGAACTTACTCTGAAGCTTGTTCTGTCTTAGCATTATCCTGAGCGTACCAGCATGGGGCTTGTTTTCTTAAAGACATCTTTGTATTTGGCGGTGTTTAGTCAATATGTTAAAGGAGTTAACGTTTTTTAAAAAAGTTATGTATGGTTACGAGGTATTCCGAGTTTGGTTAAGGGAAGAACAAATTGACAAATTTGCTCTTTCTTAAGTGAACATTGCGAAATTGCAAGAAATGGAATGCCATTCTGACTGTCATTAAGATTTTATTTGGGTGTTGACAGCTTTTTGCTAAATGTAAGACGTTCGGATCCTGTCCACTCAACTGGAAAAAAAAAAAAAAAACACAAACAACTAGCTTAAAAGCTTCTTCCTAGTTTCCTCTTAAAAGTCTCTCTTACGTTAGTTCTTCCCCCAATACAATTTGAATGTTTCATTGTTTCATTTTCTCATATTGTCTTATGTTTTTTTCAGACCAAAAAGGGTAGGAGGTCCTTTTAGGCATCTTGATTCTGTTTATATTTTAGACTTGTGAAGGTCTTTGGTTGATTGCTAGTTTCCCTCCCTGTTTTTAGGGTAGAAATCGCTGTTGAGGTCAGAGTAACTTGATGAATGCTAAGAAATGACCTCATAGGGGTTTGCAAGGCTCAAGGCTCCTGGGCCCATGGGTAAGGAAGGGCCTCGAAGGCGCCGCCCTCAGTCTGGGCGCCGTCAGCCCCGAGCACCTGCTGTCACCGCTGCCTGCCATTCCTTGCCCCTCTTCTGAGCCCCTGCCCTGCCAAGCCTACCCCCTCCTGTGTTGTGACAACTGTTGTTTTCTTAATTTTTTTTTTCTTTGTAAGTATTTGTGGCACTCCATTATTTTGAGATTCTTGGAAGAAAGAGACTATGTAAATGAAAATTAAAAATAAAATTCTTGCTGGAGGGAATTGTGCATTTAATTCTTCTGATTAGTTTTGGAAAAGACTTTTTTTTCCTTCCCCTGAAAATAGGAACATTCTGTTGCTCCTATCACCATTTTTGCCTCATTCTGAAAGGTGTGGCAGATAATGGTGAAACATGTCCTTTATTTGCTGTGTCTCACCATGGTAGTTGACCTAGAACTTGAACCCACGCGATTCTGCGTACAGTGAATTATTTCTGATTCACATTGTTCTGCTCTGCCCTCGCTAAGCGTGTAGATAGCAACTGCCCATAGAACACAGACCTTTTAAAGGGGAAAGGTTTTGAGTCACTGAACACAGAAATTACAACTAAAATTTTGAGTAGCCTTACTTCAATTTCCAACTTCCCTTCTTGTTCATATGGCAGAGATGTTATAAGTCGTATGATTTTGAAACAGAAAACTATGATTTCAGGAGCATTCATGGAAATAATTCACTGGAATCCCTTCATTTCAGCTGTGCCATGGTTCCTTGCTTACATAACATCATGTGCTGTCACAGCATTCAGCTGGGGGGGGGGTACCAAGGTCAGATTTGGGGTCATGCTTCGGTTCTGTAGGCATGTGGGGGACCCAGGAGCCAGATGGGAAACCCAGGCTGCTGCAAGGCCCCCATCCAGGTGACTTGGTCCGGCACAGACCTCACAGTTGCAGGGGAGCTGGGGGGGGGGGGGAGGGGGCAAGTGAGCACCAAGGGCCTGGAGAGCAGTGCTAAGCGGTCAGGAAGTTGGTACCTGGAGCTGGTCACCCAGACGGGGTCGCTCTGTCCCCCCCCCCTTCAGATTTGTCAGCATTGGCATGGGATTGGGAGAGGAAGGGTATTGCCAGTTGTGGCTTAAGTGTCACTGTCAGGGGAGTGAGAAGTGGTTTGCGATTGTTTTACTTTGCTCTGTGTTGGTCTGTAATTATAGTCATTTTACGTCGCACGGATGCTTTAATAAATCTGTGTGTGCGCGCGCGTGCTCGTATGTAGGTAGTTTTGGGGGCTGCTTGTTGTATGAGAGAGCCAGATCAAAAAAAAAAAAAAAAAAGAGCCAGATCTTTCTAGCACAGGAGAACTGAGCATGTAGCCTTGACTTGTTTCAAAAGTGTCTGTTTGAAACAGGTCGTAATCCATTATAGATGTGGCTGCCAGATTATATCTTCCCAAACCATTGATCCAACCATGCTGTTCTCTCTCCTTAAACTCCTGCAGTGGCTCACTTGGGTGCAGAATGGAGACTGCTTTCCTTATGCCAGCAGATAGAGTTCCTCATGTTTGGCCGTACCTTACCTAAACCTTTTGCCCCACTTAGAAGGATCCCAGATTCATGCTCAATTTGGGGGAATGCTCTCATCCTTCCTCTGCACGTCTGAGTATCAAATCTTATTTCATGTACTTCCTTCCTTCATTCTGGCCCAGTGCTGCAGGAGTGTCTGGGTACCAGGTGCTGGTGATGCAGGCTGGAAGAGCAGCATTTGCCACCCTGGGGGCGTGGGCAGCTGGACTTTAGCCATGATGGAGCCATACGCCAGGAGTTGTTGGAGGGCTGCAGAGGAAGGGAGTCCAAAATTGGGGAAAGCGCCTCCCCCTTCCCTCACCCCGGAGCAGAGAGAAGGCCTTGGCTGAATTCTGTGCACCTGAGAATTTGTGGGAGAGAGGGCATTCCAGCAGTATGGTTGGGGGTGGCTGGTGATCTCTGAGGTCTGGTACCTTTTCTGGACCCCACATAGCATCCACCATAACTTCTGGCTGTCCTTGAGCACTCACGCTCTTGTTCTCCACCTTACATTGTCTTGTACCTGCTGTTTGATACAGCTCTGTGACAGAGCACCCAGCGAGTCCCGCTGCAAGAGAATTGCTGGCCTCTTTTAAGGGGGCAGTCCCAGGTATTCGGGTTTTTATTTATTTTATTTTATTTTATATTTTATTTTATTTTATATTTTATTTTATTTTATTTTAATTTTTATTTATTTATGATAGTCATACACACACACACACACACACACACACACACACACACAGGCAGAGACATAGGCAGAGGGAGAAGCAGGCTCCATGTACCGGGAGCCCGACGTGGGATTCGATCCGGGGTCTCCAGGATCGCGCCCTGGGCCAAAGGCAGGCGCCAAACTGCTGCGCCACCCAGGGATCCCCAGATATTCTGATTTAAGGCTCATTCAGCTAGTTCACTTAAGAGTGCAGACGGAATTCTTTTTAGGATTGTGCAAGGCAGGTAAGTTATATAAAAATGGGTGTGTTTTGAGTTAATAATAGATATATATACCAATAGAACATGCATTTCTTATTTATTTCCACTTACTGAATTCCATCTTTGTAAAGCTGCATGTACAGTGGTTAAAACATATGTAATCGTATTTGTGGTACATGAAATATTTAAAAAATCCACATTTTTAAAAATAGAATTAGCCAGAACAATTCTTTGATAGAGATTTATTCTTTGACTCTGCCCAGAGCCTGAATGGGAGGAAACTTCCCCCTAAGAACGGGGAAAGTGCGTTTTGTAATGATTAGAGCCCAAGCAATGCAAGAGAAAGCAAGCAGCAAGAGGCATGAAGGTCTGGGTGGCAGCACTGGAGAAACATCTTCCGTGTGCTCAGCCCGAAGAGGCTGCCCTGTGGGCCTGGCGTAAGGAGAGGCAAAGGCCCTGGGCCAGGCCCCCTTCAGAGCAGTGGCCTTCATAGCCTGCATGCTTTCTCTGCTTCTTCATTTACAAAGAAAGTACCTAGGATATTTTTGTGGAGGTGACGTCACTGTCTGGCCGCATAAGCATATGCATGGATTTGGGGAAGTGAGGGTTGCCAGGGGCAGCTAAGAGGAGCCACAGACCCCAGGGGCCAGCCTGGGTGGCTGATGGGAGGGGCGGGACCTGAGTTCACAGGGACTGGAAGAGGGAGAGGTGCCACCCCAGGCCCGGGAAGAGGGTGTGCTCCTGGCAGGATCCATGGGATTGGGGAGTCTGGTGGGAATTCAGGTGCTGAGCCCAGGAGAGAAGGAGCGGAGGAGATCAGTAGAGAGGTTGGTGTAAAAGTAGATGAGAACTTGACTCCTGGGGGTTGAAGCTAGTGGAGGATTTGTGTGGCAGTTGGTACTTGAGAGGCTGGCATCGTTTGAGGTGGGGAGGGCCAGAGAAGTAATCTTTATTGGGGGACCCCCGCTGAGTGTTAACTGCCCCAGTCCTGGAACTAGGACTGCTGGGATGTTTCAATGGAAGGGGAAGAGAAGTACTGTATTGCTTTGCTCATAGTAGACTGCACATCTTATGCCTGGTTTCATGGCCACTGGTGACAAGGTGGAGGCTTAAACTCTTCTTCTTCTTCTTCTTCTTCTTTTTTTTTTTTTTTAAAGTATACATTAACAGCTGTCATCTCCCAAGTACTGACCATGAGCAGGAGCGTTTTGGGGCCTTGAGTTCTTTCCTGTCATCCACATAACAGCCCTGGGGAGGAGAGAGGATCCGGCTGGTAGGTGGGAAGCCAGAGAGCCTCCTTGGTCCATGGCTTTCCTGCTGATCCCTGCTGCTCACGAGACTGGCTCCAGAGAAGTGGTGGGGTCCTTGTGCTGAGGCTGTGGGCAGATTCAGGAGCGGGGCCCCTGTCCATGGGACTACTCGAGACGAGCCTGGGCATGGGGAAGTCATCTAATGAGCAGCTGGAGATGGAAATGAAGCCTGTGAGGTGGGCATGCAGGTACTTGGGTTGACCTCGGTGGGTGGACACCTTCTGGTTGAGACCTTGCTGGATTTGAAAAGTTTCCTAGTGCCTCCCCGAGCCTTGAGACTTCAGAGTCCATTCATAGCAATAGAGCTCCCCAGAGAAGGTAATCAGATCATCCTTTGCTGGGCAAGGAGCGTTCCCATCAGCAAACATTATGTGATAGGGTGTAGCGACAGCCTTGAGCTGAAAGCAGCCCTCTTTTCTGTGCCCCCTGCTGTCCTCCTTGTCCCATCTGTGCAGACAACAAATGTGTCAGAAGAGCTTTGGGGAAATGGTAGGCAGGAGAGAGGGTGCTCATGGGAAGGAGGGAGAGAAGGAGCTGGCACAGGAGAGGCAGTATACCCCCATACCCCCTGTCCAGCTGCAGCGAGTTGGAGAGTGCGACTCTAAGCAGGGCTTTTCTCTGAGACACGGGGCCTGAAGCTGGTGCCGGGGAGCAATTTGCTGTTAGAGTCTAATATTTGTATTTCACTCCTGTGGTGGCCGGGACAAAACCCCCTCTTGCATAGCCCCCAGGAGTCCAGTTGTTTTAGGCACTGCAGTGATATTGGATTCAAATCCAAGCATCATCACCTGACAGCATGGGGTTCTGTCTGTAGTTACACATTGGAGGCAATGTTGGGGCGCCATCAGCGAGAGCCTGGCTTTGTAGGGGGGTCTGTAGGTGGGCATCTGTCCCGAAAGAAGAACCCTGGCTAGATCTACTCCTTCAGGGAATTATCATGGAAAAAGAGCTCTTAGTCTACTCTGGATTCAGATGACGTTTTTTGAATGTCTGATTTTTTTTTTTTTTGATGATGCAGTTTCTTTTGTAACAAAGTTATAAATTTAAAAAATAGAAAAAGGTGCAGTGGTCTTGGAAATAATGCAGCATGTGTGAGTGAAGTTGTCGGCAGTGACTCATTTTTCTCTTAGACTGTTGGGGCCATTCATTTATCAAGATTGTCTCTGTGGTTCCAGATGACCCCTGGGGTGCCAGGAGGAATAAGCCCTAGGCTCAGCTGGTCAGAGAACTGTAGGACACACAGGGTCCCCAGGGGTCAGGTTATAAGGGCGGGGGCCTGGAAAGACAGTCCTTGGCCATCTTGCTCCATTGGCTTATTTCATCTCCTATGGGCCATGCACTGTTCTAGCACAGTGTTCTAATGACCAGAACAGCAGGGAAACCCCTGCAATCAAGGAATTTACATTCTAGCAGGGGACTGAAAATAAACATAAGGGATACGTAAATTACATACTGTCAGTGACCCCAGCCTTGAGCAGACAGAGCAGGACTTTAGTGCAAAGCCCCACTGAGCCATATGAGGGGCTGACCAGAGTGAGGAGGGAGAAGCCGCTGAGACCAGCCTTGGGGAGGGGTGTGTGGAAGGCATAGTCCTGGAGAGAGATGGGGCGGGACAGGAGAGAACAGCCTGCGTGCAGGAGGGAGGAGCCCGGGCCCTGGTGTTTTAGGGCCGGGTCACAGGGTTGTAGTGGCTGTGGCTCAGAAGGGGCCACTTGTGCTCGAGGCTTCAGCAGAAGAACCCGAGTTGGGGAAGGGACAGGGAGCAGGGTAGGGAGGGAGTGGCCTTCTGGGTCTGTTTGACCCTGAGCGTCCAGCAGGCTGGTGTCACCTGGCGCTGGTCCTTGCACACTGCTGCCTGGCTAGGCCCTGGGAGTTTATTAAAAGCAGGTGGGTGGGGTGACTGCCCTGTACTTGAGCATTGGGCGTGACTCGATGTGCAGGGAGTCAGCTTGGAGTTTCTTTTCTTTATTCATCCCTATTTGCTTTTTTGTCGGTAATCCTTTGTAATTCCCCAGTTTCGTGATGTAATTTTAATGGAATTAAACTTGAACACTTTGAAATTATGTAATTAATTACGTTCAGCTTCAATTACAATGACTAATTATAGCGTGATACCTGGTGGCAAGTCAGACAGGTAGGTACTGGTGGGGGTTTGTTCCTGCTAGCTCACAGGACAGCCACTTCTGTGCAGCATCCAAGCCATCTGCACCCCGGGGACAGGCCAGCTGCCTTGCTGGTTGCCCCGGGTGCCTTCCAGTGCCACCTCTCCCGGAGCAGGTCCCTGGGACAAGGCGAGGTGCGAGACGCGTGGGCATTGCAGGGAGGGCGGGTGATGGCGTGTGGGAGGGTTGTTTTGGGATGCAAAGGCTTGAACTTCTTTGCAGGTTGAAAAGGAGGACTCACTCGTAAGTTTGGGGTGCCAGAAGGAAGCTGACAGCCCTGTTGTGAGATTCTTCCATTTTTCTGTGGGATGCGGGAGGGAGGCTACTCCCACAGGGAATCAGAAGTGTCAAGGAGAGGCTAAGACAGCTTACAGAGAAAAGAAAAGGTGTGAGAACCACCTTGGGGTGAACAGGAAAGTTGGGAGCAGGTTTAAAAAGGTTCCTATGTGGTGTTATTTCCAGGTGGCCAATGTGCAGGGCTTCTGGGACCAGTAAACTGAGCCTCAGACACCAGGACAGCAGCTCTGTGTTCGTGGACTTCCCAGAAAGTCTACCTCCACTTAGCACAAGGTAGCGGTTTTATTTTGTGTTAGGAGGAGGAGGAGGGTTGAGCTAAGAAATATTCACCTGAGTTGACCACTGCCCCTACAGCACCCACATCTCCTCCGGTTGGGGGGATGCAGTGTTCCCACGGGGATGGAGTGGTCAGGCCCTTCCACCTTGTCCCAGCACAGCTGCCTGCTTGCCCTTCCTTACTCTAGACACACCTGCCATCTAGCTGTTCTTCTGAGGAGGCTTCTCGGAATGGACTTGAAACAGAGGCGCCTGCGTGTGGCATCAGTGGCCAGCGTGCTGTTTCTGTGAGATGCCTGTTGTTTGAGAGGCTTAGGGCATTTTTCCAAAAGCTGATCTTTACGTCTCTGAGTTTTCTAGCATATTCCTCCTCTAGCATATTCCAAGGGTGCGTGGAGTGGACTGCACTAGCCAAGGAGCCCCTGCTCTCAGAAGCTTCTGCAGAGACTGTTATTTGGGTTAGGGCCTTTAGGATGTCTAAAAATCTTACAGATTTCTATTTTATAAGGGACAGTGTGACCTGAAAACATTTGAGTGTACAACTGGTTTTACATTTTGGTGGGGGTGGGGCACGATGGTGCAGAGTGCTCTTGGAAAATTTCTTTTTCTATTGAACATTCTTCAAAGAATATCTCCCTGGACACAATGCCCAATACCTCTGTTCTGTTACTTTTTACTTTTTTGTTTTTTTTATGGAGCCTCTGTGCCCAACATGGGGCTTGAATTCATGACCCCAAGTTTAAGAGTTGCACGCTCCACCAGCTGAGCCCAGCCAGGCGCCCCATTTCTCTTGATTTTTTTTTTTAATTTTTAAAAAATTTATTTATGATAGTCACAGAGAGAGAGAGAGAGAGAGAGAGGCAGAGACACAGGCAGAGGGAGAAGCAGGCTCCATGCACCGGGAGCCCGATGTGGGATTCGATCCCGGGTTTCCAGGATCGTGCCCTGGGCCAAAGGCAGGTGCCAAACCACTGTGCCACCCAGGGATCCCTCTCTTGATTTTTTAAAGATGAAATTCATATAAAATTGGCTGCTTTAACCTTTTTAAACTGTGCAATTCATTTTTTTTGTGTGTGTATTCATAATGTGCAACTGTCACCACAGTTGAATCGGAGAACGTTTTCACCACTCCAACAAGAAATCCGTACCTGGTAGCTGTAACCCCCCTGCATCTGCTCTGCACATCCCCTCCCGCTCCACTCCCCGCGCCTTCCCTCTCGCTGCCCCACACCTCCCCTCCCGCTTCTCACCTCAGGCTCTGTGGAATCGTTACTGTATTCTCTGTCTCAGTGGATTTGCCTGTTTTGGATATTTCACATATAAATGGAATCATATGATATGTGATCTTTTGTGTCTGGCTTCTTTCACTCAGTGTAATATCTTCCAGGTCCATCCGCTTTGTGGCACGTTCCTTTTTATGGCTGAATAATATCCCATGGTATGGGTATATAACATTTGATCCTCCTTTCATAAACAGGCATTTGGATTGTTTGTGCTTTGGGGCTTTTGTGAATACTGCTGCTTTTGTGAATACCACTCTGTGTGCAAAGTGTGTTTTTGCTTTTCATAGGTATGTACCTTGGAGTGGAAATGCTGGGTTGAACACGAGGACACTGTGTTCACATTTTTCAGTCTGCCCACCCTTAAAGATTTTATTCATGAGACACCCAGAGAGAGGCAGAGATACAGAGAGGCAGATAGAGAGGCAGCGGGGAAAAACGGGCTCCATGCGGGGAGCCCGATGTGGGACTTGATTCCAGGACCCTGGGATCATGACCTGAGCCAAAGGTGGACACTCAGCCACTGAGCCACCCAGGTGCCCTGAGTCTGTCCCTTTTTGACCTCCTGTCTGCAGCTCCGTTTTTATTGCCCAGGCTGCTCCCATCGTATTCTGCTCTGGTCTTCCTTTGGCCTCCTCTCCAGGGCCTTGTGTGGTGGGGTCGTTGCGCTTTGGAACCAGTGTGTGATAGAGGGGCTTGTGAAAAGACTGTGTGTTTGGCTAAGAGCAGACACTGCTGGCTTGCTCCCTCACTCCTTCCTGCTCTGGGATGAAATGAGAAGTTTGTCTAAACTTAAAAAAAAAAAAAAAAAAGTTTGTCTAAACTGCCACAGCATTGCCTTCCCCTGGCCAGGCGTGGTGGGGATTTCACTTTGTTTTGGCCACAGAGACAAGGGGATGTCTTATGACATCCTTGCTTATGAGAAAGTGCTGCTTCTCTCATGAAAGAAGATGAGCCAGACCAAAGCCCATAACGGGCCTGCGGGCAAGGAGGCTCTGGGGCCCGCTGCCACCAATCTGAGCACCATAGGGGGTGCCCAGGCTGGGGCAGATGCACACAGGTCATGGAGCAGGAAGATGGAAGGGGCCTGGGCCCTCAAACCTGCAGTCACTCTGCCTCCAGCCATCTGCGACACGAAGCAGGAATATTACAGATACGATCCAGATGGTAGGAAGTTTCTCTTGACTGCTTTGCTGGTGTGGACTTAGGAGTAATGCTTTTGAGGTGCTCTGGTCCTAGGTGAGGGGAGGCCTGAGAGCATGAGGAGGAATGTGTGCTCCAGTCTCACTCTCTTAGTAGCAGGCAGGATCCCATTTGCCAAGCCAGATGTCCCTCAATACTTTAGATGGAGCCAATAAAGCATTAAGCAATTAGAATTGTTAATATTCAGTTAAGTATAATTAGAAGCTGGTGTAAATTGTGAATGAAATTGACAGGTTCCATAAGTTACAGCAAAATGCCGAATCTTTTTCAGCTGTGTACGTGTGTCTGCGTGGGTCTGTCAATTCAGATAGGCGTGCCATGGCACCTCCTGAGTGCAATCACCACGAGGGGCTGTTACCAACTCAGTTCTTGGTCATTTTCAGAGTTTAGCAACATCTTGCCAACTGTTTTATCATATCAGAGATTGAGATCCTTGAGTCAAATGTAAGAGGTTTAGCACTCATTTTTGTACATGAGTGGCAGGAAAGTCCAGGTCTGTCTTCTGCCTGCCTCCAGGGTGTGTGTGTTGTGTGTGCATGTGTGTCTCTCACTCTATATCACTCCTCAGTTCACAGCACACATGATTCATCTTATTAAATGTTTTCTCCTCTGTGAGCCATTTCCGGACCCCCCACCCCCAGGCTGGTGTGTTTACTATGCCTTTACATGGCTGTGTTCTTGGGAACTGTGTGGCTTGCTTCGTAGGTGTAGATAGCTTCATGCCTGTCTGGCATTGTGCTGTACATCTTTCTCTCCCTCCTTTTCACTCATCACTGGTTTTCAAATCTGTTCAAGTTCCTCCCTACATTTTGGTCGACCTTCACAATAGCAGCATTGGATTCCATTTGAAGAATCCACTTGTCTTGCTTGGCTCAGGCAGATAGAACAAAATACTGTAGACCGGGTGGCTTCAACAACACATGTTTTATTTCTCACAGTTGTGCAGGCTGAAAGTCCAAGGTCAAGGTGCCTGCAGATTGCATTCCTGGTGAGCGCCTTCTTCCTAGCTTGGAGAGACAGCCATCTTCCTGCTATATCCTCCACATGGCAAAGGGGATTGAGAGAGTGATGTCTCTTCTTAGAAGGTCACTACTTCTGGCATGGGGATCACCCTTATGACCTCATTTAAACCTAAGTACCTCCCAAAAGCTCACCTCCAGATGTCATTATATCAAGGGCTAGGGATTCAACGTATGAATCTGGGGTACACAATTCAGTCTGTAGCACCAATCTGCCACCCCCAGCTCCTATGTCCATTTCTGTGGGGGGTGGCCCCGCTTTGTGGCCTCTTAACACCCCAATTCTTAGGGTATCCTTAACACATACCACTTGATGGATGGCCCAGGAGTGGGTTGGTGAGTCCAGAGCAAAAAGGATTGTTAATTTCACTAAGCGCTGCCAGATTGCTTCTCAGAGCGGAGGCATCACTGCTCTCTCCACGTTCACTTCAGCACTTCCTGGAGACTTTTTGCCATTCTGATGATTTTAAAGTGGTACTTCAGCGTTGTGTGATTTTACTCTGATCACCGGTAAGGTTCATACTTGTTATTGACCTGTTTTATACTTGTTAGATTTTCCACGTTTACCCTTCTGTAAATTGTCTCATCGTATAGTGGGTTTTTTTATTTTTTTTTTAATGGCTTACCATGTTTTTGCTGATTTGCAAGAGGTCTTTGTATGTTTTATATGCTAATCCCTTGTCGGTTTCGCTGTTGCAAATAATCTTTTCTTAGTCTCTTGTTGATTTGACTGTGGTGTCCTTCAGTATGTAGCAGAACCTAATTCTGATGAAGTCAAATCTGTCAGACCTTTACCCTTATGTTTGGTGTGATTTCCACCTTGAGAACATCTTTCCCCACTTGAAATCACAAAGACATTGGTATATATTTTTAAAGTTTATTTAAGTGATTTTTTTCGTCCAACATGGGGCTCACAACCCCAAGATCAAGAGTCGCACACTCTACCAGCTGAGCCAGCCAGGCGTCCCAAGGATACTCCTATTTTGATAGCCATAGATTGATCTTCCACGTTTAGATCTTTAGGTTGGTGATGGATTTTGTACCGAGAGTTAGCTAGTTTTTCCAACACTACCTGCCAAGCTGTCCCAGTGGTTTTTGGGATGCTGTCTTGCTTATAGTCTGGTGTGTTTCTGGGGTCATTCATTTGTTCTACCCAGCTATTTGTTTCTTCTTGTGCTCGTACGCTCGTACCACACCATTCTTTAACGGTGGCTTTATATGCATTTTAATTTCTGATCAGGTGGATTTATCCTCTTTGCTCTTCTTTTTCAAAATACCTTGGCAACTCAAGGTCCGTTGTTCTTTCGTGCACCTTTCTGTCTGGTTCCCTCCAAATTCCGGTGGAGTTTTATTGGATTTGGATGAAATAATACAGGTTATTTGGCGGCAGGAGGTGGGGGACGCGGAGTGAACTCTTAGGTTGTCCCATCCTTGAACAAAGCTATCTCTCCATTTATTTAGGTCTTCCTCCTCCAAAAAGATTTCTTGAATTCTTTATTAGAGGTAGTAGTAGCATTGTGATCAGTGTCTTATTTAAAAAAAAACACACACACACAACACACTTTTTTCCTCCTAATTGATGGTTGCGGTGTAGAGGGAAACAACTGGCTTTGTGTACAGATTCTGAAACTGGCAGGCTTGCTGAATCTCTAGTTTTCTGATTACCTTGACTCTTGCCTTTCTCTGAGGATGCAAAAAAGTGACACTTTTGTTTGTCTCTTTCCTTCCATTCCTTGAACCAGAGCTACTTGTTTTATGGGCCAGAGCCTTGGGGACCCTTTTGCCTATTGGTGGGTGATGGTGGCCTGTCCTTTCATGGTCACCAAGGGGATGTGCCTAAAGGGGTTTTTTGTTAGAAACCTTAATCGGATTGAGGAACTACATTGAGTCCCTTTCCTTTACTGAGGGTTTTCTTTTTCTTTTTTTTTTAATAATAAATAGGTATTGACCTTTAGTAAATACTTCTTCTTAACGATCTATTCAAGTCTGTGCAATTCTGATCCCCTCAGTCTGTGTCTGTGATAAATTACATGATGGTGATGGGTGCTTTGAGGTCAAATTGTGTGTTGCATTGTGGGGTAAACTTTTTTTTTTTTTTTTTTGGTCTCATATTTTAACATACAGTAGGATTTGTTGTAGAGTTTTTACATCAGTTCTATCCCCACCCCCCCAAAAAAAAATTGGCCCATACTTTTTACCTAGTTGGAATTGAAATGAGACAGGTCTCCTATACAGGGGGTGAAAACTGTTTTTGGAATCATTCCTCTGAGATGAGGATGGCCTCTGTAGGTCAGGGTGGAGTAGGGCTCAGCTGTTCTACCGTGGGTCCTGAGACTGGGCGCAGCTGGCAGGCATTTACCATTACACTTTCTTCAGCCTTTCGTTGACCAATTTGGGCATTTGGTAACTTTCTAGAAATACATCTATTGCATCTAGGCTTTAACATTTATTCTTGTATGAGTGTTCACAAGAGCTTCACCAGTTTTGCAAATCTGGCTTTTAGTGCTAGCTGTTGCGCGTCTTCTTTCTAGATTCTCTGCCTCTGAATTTATCTGCGACCTTATTTTTCAGTCTCATGTAGAGTTTTTGTTTGTTTTATTAATCCCTCAAGGAAACCCAGCTTTTGCCCTTCTTGACCTCTTTGTCTTTGTTTTTTGTTCATGTCACCAATTTCTCTTCTTCATTTCGTTCCTGTCTCTTAGAGGCCACTCTTTTCCAGACTTCTTTTTTCAGAATGCTCAGCTTTCTGATTTAAATTCTTTCTCGTTTTCTGCTAAATGTATTCAAAGCTGTAATATCTCTTCTAAGGATTGCTTTAGCAGTGCTCCACAAACTTTGACACCTCGTGCTTTCATTTTTATGCACTTTGTAGAATTGTATTCATTTTGTAATTTCCCTTATAATTTCCTCTTGAACCCAAGGGTTAGTTAAAAGTAGATATTTTCTAGATTTTTGACATTAAAAAGAAAACTTCTTAGACTATCTCGATGTCTGTTTTGATTGCATATAGTTGGAGGACGTAGTTCACATGATGCTGATTTCTCCAGAATAAATATGTAAGAGACCTTTTGAGTGCCTTTGCACTTGGTGGATTTTTGCAGATGTTCTGTATGTGTTCAAAAGTAATGTGTTTTCTGTTTGGTGATAAAGTTTTCTCTATTATTTTTGAGCCTATTTGTGGTACTTAATTTTTCTAGGTCTCTGCTGATTTTCTTCCTATAGTTTTGACAGCTATTTTATTATGTTAAGGCTGTATTGTTAGATACACATAGGAGCATGGTCTTTGTTTTCCTGATTAATAGTTTTTTTCTGGTGTATATGTAGACTCTTTCTTCCTCCTTTATGATGTTTTTCACCTTAAATTCTGTTTGTATTGTTGCTATAAGATTTCTGTTTATTTTTCTTTGTAGTTTCTGTGTGCCCGATAACACTTTTTTTTTTCCTCTAACATTATTTTCAGTCTTTCCATATCCTTTTGCTTTAGATGTGTTTATTTTAGATATACGATGTAGGATTCTGTTTTTTAAACCCAGGTTAAGAGTCTGTCTTTGATTAGTGAATTTAATTGGCATACATTTAGGGTAATTATGGTTATTTTAGGACTTGTGCAATATTATACGCTTTTCTTTTTACCATTATTTTTGGGGAAGGTGTCTTATAATGTTTTATTGACTTGGTTTTTTTTTCCTCTGCTGGATTTTAAAATTGTGCAATCTATTTTATTTTCCTGAAATCCAGAATCGAGATTATTCCTGAAGTTATTAAGACAGACCCCTTCATGTGTTTGTTTTTTTTCTGTTTCTAAGGTCATTTTCTCTGTCTTCTTTCCACCAGCCTCTCTTTCCTCTCTGCTGGTTTTGACTGTGTCCATTTTAAGTTTTTGTTCAGTCAGATCCATTAACTCTAATTTCCCTGTGCAGGTTGTTGGGCTAGCTAGTTGGTTTCTCTCTTCCAGTGTTTGCTCTCCTTCTGGCTGTTTTTCCCTGTGACCTGTGGTCTCCTCGGCCTGAGCCCAGGGGTATATCAGCTGATGCCTTGCCCCTGAGGGGAAAGAGTGAGGCCACAGTTTATCAACCACCTGGTTTGGTGAGAGGGCCCTGCCCTTAGGGTAGAGAGCTTGGGCAGGGGACAGTAAGGCCCCTTAGGCAACCTTGAGTCCTTGCTCTAGCCACACCTGTTTTCCTCCGGCTACCTGCCTCTGATGTTATCAGCCAGCAGATCCCCTGGGGCATGGGTCACCTTCAGGGATTCTGATTCTGCTAGTCTGGGATGGGTGTTGGTAGCTTTTAAAAGGGCGTGATCTTGGAGACCCGGGATCAAGTCCCACGTCAGGCCCCCTGCATGGAGCCTGCTTCTCCCTCTACCTGTGTCTCTGCCTCTCTTTCTCTCTGTGTCTCTCATGAATAAGTAAGTAAAATCTTTAAAAAAAAAAAATTTCTTGTGATAGGGGTAGGGTACACAGTGGACTGGTCATGAATTAGCAGTTGTTGAAGCTGAGGGACCACCAGATGGGTAAGTACTTAGGGGTTTATTATACTGTTCATAAACAGCTAAAATTCTGATTACTTCCTGGCTAACACCCACTGGTCCTAGGCTGTGGTATGGGGATTGAGATAGGGGACAGCACAGAGGAGACCAGCTAGCTAGACCCGGGGGTGGCTGCCAGAACATTTAAAATGACTTATGTGGTGTATGTTATATTTCTGTTAGCACTGGTCTAAATCGAGACCCTCACTACTCAAAGAGGTCCCACGAACCAGCAGTTTGGGCATCTCCTGGAGCTTGTTAGAAGTGCAGAATCTCAGGCCCCATCCCAGACCTCCTGAGTCAGAATCTGCAATTTTATGAGATCCCCAGGTGATTCATATGCACTTTAAATTTGAGAAGCATTGGTCTAGATCCTCTTAAAAGGGAGGGTTGGTTTTATTGAATTTGTATTTTAATAGTGACTCCTTCCTTATCTTCCCTGTAGAGTTTTCCAGAACACAGTGTTGCAGAGGGCTGAGCTGCCAGGTGGATGGCCTACAGTCAGTGCTCTTGGGACCCCTCCCAAACCTCTCTTATCTATTAGGCCCTCCCAAACCTCTCTTATCTCTTAGACCCAGCTCCTCTGGTATATATACTTGGTTCTAATAATACCAATCATCTGCTTTTCAAGGTCTTAACATATTAAAATAACACATTGGAAGAAGGCAAGGGATGTTCTCTTGGTAGGACAACTAGGGGTCAGCTAGGGAGCAGACCAGAAAGACAAAAGAGTTGCAGGCCTGGGCTTTGTGGTGTAGAGGCAACTTCTACAGGTAGACTCTTGAGGACTGGAGGGATTCACGATGGATGTCAGCCCCGACTTCCAGTATGATTAGCCCGAGCCACTAAGAAGTGACTAAGTTACACTGTGATTTGAGGCCTATATGCACCATCCTGTGGGGAAGGCCCTGCTTTCACCTGTGCCCTGGCAAATGTCGGGGCCTAGATTGAAGACATGTATTTGGAAAACGAACTTCGAGGAGCCTCTGCGCTGCTCATGGAGCTGTTCTCAGTGTGAGCATACGGGGTTTTCTTTTCTTTTTCTTTTTTTTTTTTTTTGGAGCCCGATGTGGGACTTGATCCGGGGACTCCAGGATCACACCCTGGACCGACAGCAGGCGCTAAACCGCTGAGCCACCCAGGCTGCACCACATGGGGTTTTCTAGATGGATAGCCTTTGGATGTGCCCAGAGCCTGTCAGCTGCTGGCCCTCCTGGCTGCGGGCACACCCACCTGGGTGGCAGATGACCCTCCTGGCTTGGAACCTTTGCTCTTCTGTTTATTGGCTGTGTGACTCTGGGCATCTAACCTGCTTCCTTTGTAAAAAAAAAAAAAAAAAAAGGGGTGATAGTAAAACTCCATACTTTATTGGGGTTTTCTTAAGGCTCAGCTTAGGACAGTGCCTGATATACTGTCCTCAGTTTTTTTAGCCTGAAAGAGTCAAGGAGAGTAGTGGTGCAGGCAGCTCATCAATACAGACTGCCTTATATTAAAAGAATAATAGGGACACCTGGGTGGCTCAGTGGTTGAGTGTCTGCCTTTGGCTCAGGTTGTGATCTTGGGGTCCTGAGATCGAGTCCCGAGTCAGGCTTCTTAGGGAGCCTGTTTCTCCCTCTGCCTCTCTCTCTGTGTCTCTCATAAATGAATGAATGAATGAATGAAAAATAGTGGGGTACTTGGGGGCTCAGGTAGTTTAGCATCTGACTCTTGATTTCGGCTCAGGTCATGATCTCAGGGTCATGGGATTGAGCCCTGTGTTGAGCTGTGCGCTTAGTGTGGAGTCTGCTTGGGATTCTCTCTCTCTCCTTCTCCCCCTGCTCCTGCTCTTTCTCTCTCTCTAAAATAAATACATCTTGGAAAAAAAAAAAAAAAGAATAATAGTGTTACTAACCCAGATGGAGCTGTCCTCTGTCACAGTGTCAGCCCTGATGCCTGGGCTGTCTTGGTCACTGGGTACAGACTGATGTTGTGTTGTTTGTGTTTTTCTTTTATGCTTTTCCCTGGAGATTTTTCCGCCTTATAAGATTAAAAATATCTGCTTCCACATTAAACCCAACTCAGTTTGAATAATGTATTTTTAAGGCAAAAGCCTGCTCTTGGGTGTGAGTAACTTCCACGTCAAATGTTCAGTGGGCAAATGAAAAATGTGAGTCATGCAGTACTTGGCACCTTTGGCTTTTAATATTTGGTGGCAAACTTCCTACAGAGAGGAGGAATTTCAAAGTGGAAGTCCTTTCAGATCCAGATGGCGAAAGAATTGTTCAGTGTTGGTGGGGACTGACTAGTAATTGGTTTTTCTCCTATTTTCTCAGCCTGCTAGGCCACTGGCAAGGCCAGATTTAGTTCTGACTTCACTTCTCTTGTGCGGTGAAGCTCTGGGCCTACGGAATGTGCTTACCTTGAAGGATGAGAACGATTTCTAGCAGCTTCTTAAATGCACAGCAAATAGAAAACAGAATGTGGGTAGTCCCACAGAACACTGGCAAGGCATCTCTGCCGGCCTGGAGAGCTTTGGTCTGCTCTCTGCAGTGGTTGCTGACAGCGACGAGCAGGATATAGCAGCTGGGCCATGTGACTTACATGTCGGGCTCTGAGTTTTGTTTTCTTGGCCAAGATCTTGAAGCCTGTTTCCAAGTAGGTGTTTCTGCCTTGGCAGCAGATTTGAGCTGTTATGTAGGCAGCCTTGTCCTTTTCCAAAGGGGAGCTGCCTTGGAGGGTACAGGAGAGGGACAGAGCAGCTAATATTAGTGTTCTTTCCCTCCTGTGTCAGGTAATCTTGAACGGAGTGGCACTGTTGCCTGAATTTTGAATGTAGGAAAGTCATATAAAACCTGCTTTGATCTGACTTTTTAGGTACATGATAGAAATACGAAAATTGGAGGAAATGGTGAAATCGTTGTGTAGAACATGCGTCAGCAGGGATTTCAGAGGCCGAGTAAGAAAGTTTGTTGGTGAGAAATCTTGGGTGATAAGGAAAGAGAAGTCAGTGCCTGGTAAGGGCTCGAAGCTCCCCTGCAGGTGTGCCTGGGGTGTCATGCCGGGGCCCAGCAGCTCCAGGCAGCCTCTGGGAAGCTGTGGCCTCCTCCATCTGACCCTTTGCAGCCCAGGCTGGAGCCAACCTCCTAGGTTCCACCACTAGAAAATGGTCAGGGAGGGGAGCCTGGCTGGTACAGTCGGTTGAGCATCAGCTCAGGTCAGGTCATGGTCTCAGGGTTGTGGGGTTGAGTCCCACATGGGGCTCCATGCTCAGTGCAGAGCCTGCCTAAGACTCTCTCTCCCTCTGCCTCTCCCCACCCCCTGCACACACAGGTACTCTCTCTGTCTCTAAAATAAATCAGTCTTTTAAAAAAATTGGTCAAGGAGGGTATGCCTGCGTGACTCAGTTGGAAGAGCATGTGACTCTTGATCTTGGGGTCGTGAGTTCAAGCCCCACATTGGGTGTAGAGATGACTTAAACGTAAAAAAAGAAGATGATTAGGGAGTAAAAACAGTTATTAAAGCAGGATAAACACTGTTCTGTGTGATTCGTACAGTTATCACAATTTGGAATTGTTGAAGGAACAATAAAAGGGGGGAGAAAAAAAGTTGTACATCTTGAGTGTATTTAATTTGAAAATAAAAATTGTCTAAAGGTAGTCATTGGTTTTTGCATGTTTTTCTTTCATTCAAAGCATTTGATTTTCAGTTTCCAATCAAAATTCTATCAGTATTCAAAAAGAACCAGCCCCCTGCCCACATCTCCCCACCATTGGTACCTGCGCCCTGGCACAGTCTCTTGTCTGGGAAGCTGGCTTCTCTGATCCTGATCCTGGTCCTTGGGTTTCAGGGTGGGCGTCTGCTTGCTGGTGTGGCGCTATGAGATGTGCAGGTGCAGTGGGGGCTCACAAAAGGTCCCCTTCACCCCTCTCCCCCTTGCAGGGGTAGTCCTGTTTCTCCTTTGGGCTCAACTGATTTTCACATATTCAGCGTTCAGATGGCTCTGACTACATAAATACTCATAAATACTAATTTCTGTGTACAAGGTCTGATTTCTTCCCAAACTCTCTTCTAGCAAGAGAATTTGTGTCTCTTAAAATATGGGAACCCATCAGACTGGTAGGGCCTCATCTTTTCTTGGCAGTACTGCTCCTGGCCCCTTGTCTTTCTGCTCCAGCTGGGACTAGCTGCTGCCTGGCCCCGGCACCACCCTCCTCCTGGTCCCCTTCACCATCATCTTTCCTTCCACTGTAGGATCGCCTGTCTCCCGAAATCTTGTGGTTTTGACTTTCTCGGTTAATATCTCACGAGGGCGCGGGGGTGGGGGGGGTGGGGGGCTCTTCTCCAGTAGCTCCTGATAAAGGTGGTTGTGGAGCGCAGCATTCCAGATCAGAAAGCCATGCCCTTGAAATCAGGAAGACCAGGCAGCCAGGGCTCCTGTTGTTGGGGACAGTGGCATTTCCCATCCTTTGCTCTGTCTCTCTGCCACTTGGAGAGACATGGTCTTGACCTTCCCCTTTTTCGAGATCAGGAAGATGCACCTCAGGGCGGGTCTTGTTTCCTTGCCTATATTCCGCGTCGTCCGGAGCTCAGAGCTCGTTATTCAGACGTGGGGCCTCAGGGCCATATCTGGCCGTTTTTCTTACCTTTTATTTTTCATGTCTTTGTCTTTTTTGATGTATCCTGGAGAACTGTTCAACCGCCCAATCTTTCTGAACTTTTATCTGTCATATTTGTAACTTCTGAGTTTTCTTTCTTGTTCTCTGAATGTTCCATTCTTATGACCTATTCTTGTTTTTGTACATTAAGTGTCCTCTTTGATCTCACTGGCTATATTCACCACGGTGTCTTTTTAAAGTTCTGTTGCTCGCGTTGACTTCTCTTTATTTTTACTTAAAACATTTTTTTTTTTTTAATTAAACGCTACACCCAACGTGGGGCTGGAACTCAGGACCCCGAGATTAAGAGCCACACCCTTACCAACTGAGCTGGCTAGGTGCCCCCTCTTCGTTTTTACTTTTCAAATCCTTAAGAAAACATACAATTTAATACCTGTAAACAATTGCATGTAACACATTTTGATCACAAAGTGTAGTAACCTGGTGATCTTCTCTCCCTCTTGCCCCAAGAATGTCACCAATCATTTACATCCACCTGTAAACTCCTCCTCTCCTGTTTTCCTGCCTCCCTATCCAGACAGGAGACCCCTGTCCTAAGTTCTGGTTCTATTATGCCACAGTCTTAAAATAGCATTTGTTTTATCACAAATGTCTATACGCTTAAATGCTGTGATATTTACTCTTGCTTGGGTTTGAGCTCTATAAAAATGATATTAATTCAGCATGCTGACTGCTGGCACTTACTTTTTGACTCTTGTGTCATGGAGATTCACCTGTGATGTTGCAGGAAATGTGGTCTGTTTTCTCTGATGTTGGTACCCAGTAGTGTGACTAGACTGGTTTTATTTATCTTTTCTCCTGTTGCTTCGTCTTTTTTCATTTTTTCTTTCTTTGTTTTGGTCCCAGTTAGAGATTCTGTCGAATGCCTGGTGACATTTGCATCATCTATCCATACTTCAGAGCAAGCCACTAGCATGCTTATGTGGAAGCTGTGTGTGCATGCGTGCGTGCGTGTGTGTGTGGGTGGGTGGGTGGGTGGTTTGGGGACAGTTGACTGCTGGCCTTCACTATAAGAGATCAACCAGGTGTTTTTGTGGGGTGGGGGAGTCCGCAAAGTGTCTGTATCTGTGGCTCTTGTTTTGGGCTGACAGTTTCTTCAGTGAGAGACCCTTTGTTTCCCTGCAAGGAGGGGTGGTTGGGGGCTATATGTCTGATTGACTGTCTTCCAGTGACCAGGCTGGGGAAGAGGCTGGGATGTTCATTCAGTCCGCCTGCAAGTAGTGGAGAGACATCTCAGTTTTCTGCTGACAGTGGGGGACATGTCCTGAGACTGCATGAGGTCTAAACGGCATCTTGCCCAACTTGCACTCCCACCTTCCAAACACCCCCCCCCCCCCCCCCCGCCTGTCTTGAGTCTTTTCCGAGTTCTTTGGCACAGATGACCTTACTGTATATTGGGTCCCATCTCAAGGTCAAGGCTATAAGCTTCCCCTGGTCTCTTGAGGCTATAGTGTCTGGTTCAACAGCTTTGCAGCCTCTTACATGGGTGTGTGGGGGGCGGGGGGGGGGGGCTTCTCCTTCACTCCCTCATCTCTCCACTTGTCTCCTGAGTTTAGACCATAGTTGTTCTGTCCGAGAGGGCATAGAGATGACCTGTGTGTCAGTCTGCCCTGTTAACCTGGAACTTACACGATTTCAAAAGGCCCACATTTTTGGATCAGGGTAGGCCATATATGATGACACCAGTTTTATAGGAAACACCAGTTTAGTCTTTTACAGCAATCTTGGGAGCAGCTTCCAACCAGGCTGCCAGTGAGTGACACATGGTAAACACATGCTGGGATCGTCTTTAGAAGTGGCTTCATGAACCGCCAGGAACACTGGTCTCCTTACTGTAGGGGCCTGGGCTGGACCGGGAAGAAGGGAGCACGCAAACTTTGGGACCTGGGGCCTGGGTTCTAGTCCTGCCTGCATCGTCTACTGCTTGCAGGGCTACACTCCCTCATCTGTAAAAGGCGAGCCCTTCTTGGCTAGGTTGTTAAAAAAACAAAGGGAGGGGGTAGATGTGAGGTGCCTTTGGGGAGCTGCTCTGCCAACAGGAGCTATTATTAACCCTAACATCCTTGCTGGACTAAGAAATGGCACCTCATTCTCAGCAGTGTGCTCCCACCTGTTTTTATTCACACACACACACACACACACACACACTCAAAAGGACTAAAACCAGACTCGCTTTGGATTGTGATGATCTGTTGCAGGTTATATATTTCCCTCTCTTTATGAATTTCCCTGCTTCTGTCTTTTTTTAAGTTATTTATTTTTCTAATCTCTGCCCAACATGGGGCTTGAACTCACAGCCCCGAGATCAAGAGCCACATGTTCTTTTGACTGAGCCGGCCAGATGCCCCATCCCTCTCTTGCTTTTCATCTTCTGCCCCTTCCCTTGGAGCCCCCCCACCCTACTTGGCCCTGCGTCCCTGCAGAAGTGATTCTGTTTTCCCATCCTCCGGAACTCTGTCTCTGGAACCCTTTGGCCTTCCTGGTTGGCCTGGCCCCTCTGCTCCCTCTGTGTTGACCTTGGAGTCTGTGAATCTGGCCTGGTAGCCTGGCCGGTCTGGGCCTCCTAATGGGAGGAATCACGCCTGGTTGTGTGATCTTCTTTCTGTAGGGTCTGGTCATGTCTCACTGATTGACAGATTGAGGCTCAGGGAACTTACAGGTGGCCAGGTGGCATAGCAGGAGAGCCCTCAGTGCTTCTGTAGGGATTTTGTAGCTGAAGTCCCAACATTTAGCATGGCACCTTCTCCATGTGTCCTGTCGTGTGTGTCCCGTGTCCCCCCCATCCCCTTCCCCCCCTCCCCCGCCCCGCCATGTTAGAAACAGCTTGGGTCAGCAGGAAGTGAGCAAGTTGCAATTTGTTTACCTCATTAGAGTGGTGTGTCCATCCATTCTCCTCCCTAACCTGAATTGTTTATCCAAGCCTGTGTTTTCCATTCTCTAATTGAAGGCTCTAAAAATGGGCCCATCAAGAAGCCGGTGGCTGTGGGAAATGAAGTGGACTTCACAGAAGGATGGCATGAGCAGACGGATTTTCTTCCCTTTCGATGGAAAGCCTTCAGAGGGCTGTGTCTCTCCCAGCCAGGACAGACACAGCGATGCAATCTGTTTCCTGCAGGCCCAAGGGGAATGCTTCCTCCTTGTGGTTAGTGACTTCAAAAGTTGCCCCAGTTAGATGAAGTTCAACCGTTTCTCCAGTTTCGACGACTTGGGGGTAAGCCGGTCACGTTGCTCTGACACTGTTGCCGTGGCACTTGAGGAAAAGCCTCCCTCGAACCCCAGGAGGAGCTTACAAGCTTTCCTCTTCTCTCCAGTCCCCTCTTCATCGTTAAACCGAAACTGCTGTCCTGAAGCCAAACTAATTTTGGGATCCCTCCCTGGGCCTCATCCTCCTTGACCTCTTCCTGTCCCCTCTGTGCCTCCTTGACTCCCACACGTGCCAGCTGTACCAGGCCCCTGGGTGTTTGAACTGCCGCCACTGAGCCTCTGCTCACGCCACGTCGTGTCTCCCCCCAGGAGCACCCTCTCATGTCCGCTCCCCCAGCCTCCGAAGCCCTGCCCAGCTCAAGTTCCTGTTTGAAAGGAGCCCTTCCGATCACCTCCAACAGACAGAAGCTACCCTCCTCTGAACCCCAGCCCGGGGCCCGTTGGGCCTGGCCTGTATTTCTGCCCTCACTGTACCCAGCATCAATTCCCTGCGTGCTGGTTTCGTGCCTCTTGGAGGCAGGCAGCTTACACCAGTGCAGGGGCTGTGCTGGGCTCTGGCACTCCAGCCCCTGTCGCCTTGCCTTACATATGATAGGCACAACATTCAATAAATGTCATATTTTTGAAATATCTGTAGAAATAAAAAGAAATGCTTCCCCCCTCCCTGCCCCCCGTTCCAGGAGTCACAATGCATGGCTTTCATCCACTTTCAACACATAAAAGCTGTTTTCAACACAGAAAGGCCTTTCACATTCTTAGTTAATAGTCAGCTTTTGGAATGATGTGGACTAGAATGAAAAATGAGGATGAACACCTCTGGAATCAGCTGTTTTGAATTAAATAAAGCTGAGTGAGTGAGGTTGGAGTCAGGTGAAGCGAGAAGATGGGATTGAACCAGGGAGGATTAATAGGCTGGGCTCCTTTAAACTCTGAGGGACTGTTTTCTCAGAAATGAGCCAAAGGGATGGACAGGGCTCTTCTGGTCCCCATTCTGTCCTCCCAAGGCTGTTGCACCCTTCCCTCCACCTGGCTCAGAATAACTTAATCCTTCCTGTGGCTTCGCATAAGCGCAAGAAGGTGTTTTTGGTCTTTTTTTGTGGGGGTTTTGTTCTCCCCTTCACCGTTCTCCCTGGGACTTTTCAGAGACCTGCTTCCCCAGGCTGGCTTAGCAGTAAGGACTCTGAGTCTGGGAGCGAGTTGTATGAATGTCCAGGTCACTGCTCTGTGTAGTGTGTAGGCATGTTGGGTGGGTTGCGTGCCCATGTCCCATGCTCTTGGTTGGCCTGCCCGCTCCACATGGAGCGTGGTGCTCTGGATGTGGCACTTTGGACGTGGTGGATGTGGCAGTCTGGATGCGGTACGTCCACTCAGCCCCCAGCTGCTTTGTAGTAGCCGGCTCTGCCCAGAGGCCACAGGAGCAGAACCAAGGTAACAAAACAAAAGCAAATCCTACCAAGTCCTTATTACAAAACCTGCTGAATTGACCTCTGTCTCAGTAGGGGCAGGGGGGTCCCAAGTCTGACTGTAAAGGTGGTAGAGGTGACCTTCCCTTGCCGAGGCTGGCGGTTTAATGAACTTCACCAATACCTTGGGTGGGGACAATAGATGGCCTTTGGCCAGCTGATAGGAACTAGCTCCCTGGAAATTCTGGGGCCTCCAGGTCTGCTAGCTTTTAGTGAAGTGTATGGACAGCAGCGCAGCCAGATGTGTCTGTTCCCATGTGGGTCCTCTGGTCACATTCGTCCGCCATGGGCAGGTGGGCACTGGCGCCCGCAGTTCTTGCAGGGGCTGAATGCCCCCACTTAACAGAGAGCATGGTGGGGCTAGCAAAAAAGGCTGTATGTAGATCCCTCAAGGTTAGGACACAGCTAAAGCAGCTCGTAACCAAGCAAGTGGACAAAACTCACCAAAAGGGTTTCAGTTTCTGTTTTCTGGGGGTGGTGGTGGTAGGGTTTCATTTTAGAGGCTGACTTGGTGTGCCTCAGTTGGTTTTACTTCCTTCAGGTCCCAGCTCAGATGTCCCCTTCCCACCCTGTAGAGGATAGCACCCCCTCCTGCCCCTCCCCGGACTTTTTCTTCTCCAATGACTTAACAGTCACGTGAGCCACTATTTATAAAGGCTATCCCCTTCCTCCCCTCCCCCCATGTGAACCGTGGCTGCTTAATGAAGGTATACTTTGGCCTCTAGCATGGGAATGGCTTTGTAATCCCAAGAACACCTTGCTATTTACTAGCGGATCATGGAAACCAGTACACTTCTGTTTTTTCCTTGAAGAAATCCAGTAACCTAGGCTTTCTGGATCCAAAGTAGGTCAGATGGCCATGGATTGAAAATGGATTGGCATCCAGTGTCTCTGGAAACATAGAGCTGGACTCTGGCTGCATTCATGTTTATCTTCCTGTCATGAAAGCACCTCCGATGGCAGCTGACTTTGCAGGCGCTGTGAACCAGGATTCAGCTGAGAGAGGGGGAGAGAGAGAGAGAGAGCGAGAGAGAGAGCTCGAGCGCGCTAGCAGAGAGAGAGAGAGAGAGAGAGAGAGAGAGAGAGAGAGAGAGCTCGAGCGCGCTAGCTCGTGCCAGAGGGCCAAGAGCAACCCCAACCCCAGGCGGGCGGCCCTCCCTCCACCTGAGCCCAGAGGGAGGCGGGCCCATGATTAACTCTCGGATGTCTTCATTGCAATTTGCTGGGGGCCAAAAACATTCACTTTTAAAAAATGATTTAAAATTACCAATTGACCATATCCGGGGCTGAACCTGCATGATTCAGCTCCTTTTAAAAATATCTTTTCTCAACAAATTGCTTCCTTAACATTTTAATTTGTTGATCATAAAGGAAGCTTGCCAAATATTAGCCGGTCTTTTCCATTTCCTGCAGCTTCGAGCTTCCCTTATTTGGCATATTTCAGAGGAACTGTAAGGTCACTCCCTATTTCTCTTCCCAAATAACTGTATTTATTACTGTCAAGTATTGGCGGGTTTGATCCAGCTGTCATCAGAACGTTTGGAAATATTGTTCTTTGCCAGAATGCTGATTTAATGATCTAATACTGACATGGCTTGTTTTCTCCACTGATTTGATAACTTACTTGTTCAATAAACTTCCGTCTTAGCGAGCCACACTGTTCTTTTTCTTTATTCCCCCCCCCCCCTCTTCTATAAGCTTTATGGGCAATCTTTCGCTCTCTTTTTAAAAGATGTATTTATTTAGTTTTGAGAGAGAGAGAGAGGGAGGAAGGGAGGGAGAGAACATGAGCAGGAGAGGCAGAGGGAGAGAGAATCTCCAGCAGGCTCAGAGCCTGATGTGGGGCTTGATCTCATGGTCCTGAGATCATGACTGAGCCCTGAGCAGAAACTGAGATTCGGATGCCTGACCCACTGCACCATCCAGGCACCTTTATGAACAGAGTCTTATTATTATTATTTTTTAAGCTTTTATTTATTCACTAGAGACACACAGTGAGAGAGAGAGAGAGAGAGAGAGAGAGAGAGAGAGAGAGAGAGAGGCAGAGACATACGCGGAGGGAGAAGCAGGCTCCCTGCAGGGAGCCTGATGTGGGACTCGATCCCAGGACCCTGGGATCACGCCCTGAACTGAAGGCAGATGCTCAACCACTGAGCCACCCAGGCGTCCCTATGGGCAGAGTCTTAAAGACAGCAGTAAGGTTTTTTTTGCCCCCCTTCTTTCTTTCATTTCCTCCCTCCATCCTCCCCTCTTTACCTCCCATCCATTTTTGTCTTCTTTTGTCAGAGAATGTGTTACCAGCTCTCCTTGAAGAAGCTAGCATTGCTGCTGCCTGGTATTTTGAGGAGCACTTCAGAAAACTTTTCCTCGGAAAATTTCAAACGTACACCAAAGTAGAGAGGCAACTAGAACATATCCCCCATGTACTGCCAACTAACTTGACCACTTATGAGCTCATGGCCAGTCTAGTTTCATCTCTGCCCCCACGTACTTGAATTTTGGAAAAGACCTCAGATTATTTTACCCATAAATATTTCAATAGGTGTCTAAAAAGTCATATGTTTATATTTTTTTAATACCATATACCAGTGGCATACCTAAAAAAATTAAAGCCAACAGTGTGACAAAGGAGTTCCTCCTGTGTGGCACCATAGAGAGTCAGTCTGTGGGTGTCATGGGGGCAAGGCGGCTTGACCCAGAGCCCTGCCCCAGGTCCTTTGCTCTGCTGCTACTGCCACCCTCGCCCACCGCAGGGCCGGGGGCTAGTTACTGCGCATTCTCAAGCCTCAGTTTCTCTGCGTAGACAAACAGGGAGTTGCTCTAGTTCTTCTGATTCAAAGTCTTGAGTCTTGGGATGTGTGAGGCACTGACTTGCTTTAGAATTGGATGTCCAGGCTCCTTGAAGGAGGGGGTGGGCATGTGCTTCCGGTCGACTGGTTCTGCTTCCTTCAGGGCACATTCTGCCTCATTCTTGCCCTACCTCATTCCTGCCAATGGGTGGGAGTTTGAGTGTTTGCTTTCAGCTGTGTCCACCTGGAAGACAAATGTGTGCTCCTGAGCATCTTTTTTTATCCTGGGGGATCACTTTGTGTGCTTCGGATTCCCCCCCCCCCTTTTTTTTTCTCCTGATCATCTGAAACAATGCGAAATAGTTGATTCTCTAAGTAGATGAGTTTCCACATTTAGTAGTTAGCTGTTAAGGGTCAGTTAACAGGTGTTCACATTTGTAACCCATTTTTCTCCCCAATCTATTGGAACTGAAATGTTTTCGCTTACTTGAATTTAACAAACGGCCTGACACCACACCAGATGCTGAGGCTTCAGAGCTCCTTCAGGTACTGGCTGTTTGTCTGGGAGCTCCTGTCTGGAGAGGAGAAGGCACCTGCCACTGTAACTGTGGCAGGATGAGCCAGGTGTAGGGCTCGGGGCTCAATGTTAGGGGGCTGGGTGGACAGAAGGTCCTGATTTGGTGGTAATGGTACTGCTGGAGCACAGGTGGTATGTGCACGTGTCCTGGCTGGTAGGGGGTAGTGGGTCGTCATGCGTCAATCACCATAATCACACTATCAGAGTCATAATCACCATTAACGTTGCGATTCATTTCCCTTGGATATTTTCCTATATGTGTTTATGATATCTATTCAAGTACTCAGGAACTCAAGAAACACGTATGGAGCACCTGGCCATGTGCCAGGCACCCTTCTTGGTTGTGGGTTTGGTGGGGAGAGGTCAAGATAATTTTTGCCCTCAAGGAGCTTACATTCTGGTAGACTTGTGTCATCTCCTCTCTGAGAGGAGATGTGTGTGTTTTGTTCACTTTACAAATGACATCAGGCCATCCATGGAATTATTTGCCTGCCCTTCCAGCCTGCAGTTGCCCTTGAGCTTGACAGAACAGCTGCCTGTGAAATGTGACCTTCTGGACGCCAGCCCCCCTGACACTGGCTCTAAAGGTGCTCAGGGATGGCTTCCAGCTGGGTACGCTTGGGACCTGCCCCCTTTCCCTTTGGGTTGTCTGTAAAGGATGGGTTTTTCTTCTTTTTGAGTAATTATACTGACCTAATTGGCATTGAGGGACATGTTTAAAATCCCGGTATAATTTGTAACCCATGTTTGCCTTTAAATTGTTCCGTTGCCAGGGTTGGCATGGGGGCAATTGTTCTGTTGGATTTCTTAGGATTTCTAAGTGCCGGGTGTGTGTTTGGAAATGTCGGACCTGAAGTTTAACATTCAGAAGGGATGAATGCCCTGTATCGTTCAGTGTATTTGGAGAATATGACTCCAAATTCAAATATATTCCCAAATAGAACAGCATAATGAATCCTTTTGTACCCATTATCCGGCTTCCTGGATTATCTGCTCACAGCCAACCTTGTTTTAGCTGTACTTTCTCATTCCCCACCCCAACTTAATTTTGAAACAAATCCCAGACAGCGGGTCTTATTTCATCCATAAATATTTCAGTGTGTATCTTTAAAAGATAAAGACTTTTTTTAAAAAAACACAACCACAATCCATTATCATATTTCTTCCCTCGCAGATGGCAAAGAAAAAAAAAACATTGATATCAACTATCTGGTCGGTGTTCAAAATTTCCATTTTCCCGTAAATATCATAATTAAAATTTATTTGAATCAGAAACCAAGTAAGATCGTCATACTGTGATTCGTTCATGCATCTTAGTCTTTTAAATCTCTTAATTGACCAGGACCCCTCCCCCCCATCATCTAATTCTGAACCTGAAGATCAGATTTGGGCTTTTTTCGGCGGGGAGGGGGAAGGTGCAGCTAGATTCCTTCCTAGGTGATGGTATGTATTTCTATCAGGAGGTCACGAGACACATGTAATGTATATGTGATGCCAGGGTTTCCCTCCCCCTTATTTTTAAAATTATAAAATACACATAAAATATACTATCTTGACAGTTTTTTTTTTTAAAGATTTTATTTATTTATTCATGAGAGATACAGAGAAAGAGAGGCAGACACAGCCAGAGGGAGAAGCAGGGAGCCCAATGTGGGACTCAATCCGGGGTCTCCAGGATCACGCCCTGGGCTGAAGGCAGAGCTAAACCACTGAGCCACCCAGGGGTCCCTGGCTATTTTTTCTTTTTTTTGACTGTTTTTAACTGTATAGTTTAGCGGCATTAAGCACATTGACATTACTGTGCAACCATCACCACCATCCATCTCCAGGATTCTCTTCATCTTGTAAAACTGAAACTGTGTCCCCATTGAATACTAATGCCCTCCTTCCCCTGCCCCCACCCCAGGCACCCACCATTGTACTTTTCTGTGTTTGTGGATGACTACTCTAGGTGCTCATGTAAGTGGAACCATAACAGTGTTTGTCTTTTTGTGACCGGTTTATTTTCCCTCAGCCCAGTGTCCTCAAGGTTCATCTGTGTTGTAGCCCATGACATAATGTTTTTCCTTTTTAAGATTGAATAATATTCCATTGTATGGATGGATAGGCCATATTTTGTGTATCCATTCATCCATGGACAGACACTTGGGTGGCTTCCATGTCTTAGCTGTTATGAGTAATGCGGCTAGGAACATACACAAACGTATAAATAATTCTTTGAGACCCTACTTTTAGTCCTTTTGAGTATATACCCAGAAGTGGAATTGCTGGATCATATGGTGGTTCTGTTTTTAATATTTTGTGAAACGGCCATACTGTTTTCCATAGTGGCTGTACCATTTTACATTCCCACCAGTAGTATATGAGGGCTCTGATTCCCCTACTTCACCAATACTTATTTTCTGTTTCTTTTAGTTTTGTTTTGTTTTGATAGAAGCCATCCCAATGGATTTGAAGTAGTATTTCAGTGTAGTTTTGATTTGTGTTTCCCTAATGATGGCACTTACTTTTAATAACTTATTTAAACTTAATATTTCATCTGTGGGTGCTTCAAGATGAGGAATGTATTTAGGGAGCCACCATAATTATTTATTTTAAAAAATGAGAACTATTTCTTAGACAATTTTCTGTTTTTTGTTTTATTATTATTATTTTTTTTAAGTAGTCTCCATGCCCGGTGTGGAGCCCAACATGGGGCTTGAACTCATGACCCTGAGATCAAGACCTGAGCTGAGATCAAGTCAGATACTTAACTGAATGAGCCACCCAGGCGCCCCCTGGACGATTTTCACAATGTTTGCATCATTTGTGTGAAATGTTTTGTACAATCACCAAAATTAGACCAATCCTCTCGGTTTGTCAGGAAGAAGCCGAAAGCCTGAAGGCTGAGTCTTTGCCCACGGCCTTGAATCCGTTAAGACCGAAGCGGAGGCTTGGGACACAAGTTCCCTGGGATCCAAGGTCTGAATCTCTTGGCTGCAACCGCCTTGTCGTTGTACCCTGTTTCCACGGCCCACTGTGGTCCTTGGGTGGTGAGGGCCAGGTGCACAAAGCCCTGCTTGTTTGGCTACACATGCCCACCAGCAGTTGCTCTTATTACAGAGTGGTTATTCTTATTTGTCAAGAAACCCAGAACAACTGTTTTTATTCTTCACAGCGGACGCTTATGCACATGACCTTTTGAGAACATATTTCTGGATGGTGTAGAGGCACTGATGTTCATGCAGATCAGCTAAAGTTAAATCTTTATTTCTTGCCATTGGAATCATCTCTCTGTGCCTTTAAGAATTTTGCTGTGTAGAGTTTGTGTGTTTCTCGTGCTGTTAAATGTTTATTAGAAATCCCGGGTAATTTAGTGTATTATTTTCAGATGACAGAAGAGCCCCTCGGCAGAGAGTGGTGTTAAAGCTTGGTGTTAGTTAAAGCCTCCCCTTCTTGTCATGGTTCGTGTTGTACGGCACTGGGTCTCAAGCGCACGTGGGCAGGATGGGACAGAGGGGACATCTATCTGACAGTCTGCCGCGAGCAGCCATGTCACATGTGTGTCCTGTAGCATGTCCTTCTGGGGGCAGCTGGTAAGTGTTTACGCATTTGTATGTGGTCTGTAAACACAGATATTCACGAATGGAGGAAGTGTGCTCATACACCTTGCAAGTGCAAAGATGTGTTGAATGCTGTTTAGGATGGCTGTGGTGGAAGGTTCATCTGCTTGTTCATGAAGCCGATATTTATTGTTTGTTAGTGAGAGCCAGGCACAATGCTAGGTACTTAGGATTATGACAGTTCCTGCCCTCCTGGGACTTAGATTTTTAGTGCTTTCAAAGGAAAACAACACTTGTTTTTGAGAGACCTTGGCAAAGCAAATGACCTTGAAATCTACCAAAGGAAGGGATTTGGAGTGCTCGTTTGATAGTCTCCAGATGCAGGAATCCTATCAGACCCTTTATTGCAGACATGAACATTTATTTTAAGGGCTCAAATTAAACTAGAGTAGATAAACGAGCAGGCATAGTTGTTTGCTGATCATTCATGGTTAATACAATGAACAACTCAGTAAATTGTTGATAGCAAATGGAATCATGAGAATTTCAACCCCGAGACACTCCAAATAGCACAAGCCAAGAAATGTTGAGGTAAATGGTGATTCTACTTTGTCCCCTAAGCTTTTGACTGACTTCAAAGCTTCTAAAGAAGGCACTTCTGGGGCCTGTGGGGAGATTGCCATATAAGAAGGTTCAAAAAGTTTTGTAGAAGTTAGATTTGAAGTCTCAGTGTGATTTGATTTTCCACGGTAATAATAGGCTCCGTGTTACCATAAGCATTTTGGTTCTGTTTTCTTCTGAACGCTTAATTTTCCAAAGCAGAGAAGAGTCAGTCTTGGTGGCTGAAATGGTGGAGGTTCCTTACACAGAGGTATGTTCCAGAACGTGTGTAGTGGAGCCAGCTCAGGCAGCAGCGTCCTGGTTGTTCAGGTGGCCCCTCAGAAGCTCAGTTTTAACGGCAGACTGTTGATTCCAAGTCTGGCCCTCCAGCAGCGAGTCCCACACCTAGAGCCACATAGATGCCACTGCACGTCCTGGGGTGCTGGCAGTGGCCAGGGTGAAGTCGTACCTGGTGTGCCGAGTGGCCTGGCTGTGGCAGATCTGAGGCTCTGCTGCCAGGGAAAAATGGGGTGGGCTGGGGGGTGAGGGCAGGCTCACGGGACACTGGAGAAGTTCTGAGCAGCACACCGTGTGCACCCTCCCTGATGCCTGGTCAGGGGCACATCACAGAAGCCAGCGAGTGTGTCAGCTGACCAGCATTTAACGTGCTATTCTTCCTTTCTGGACCTTCATCACCGAGTGTCTCCAGAAGCTCAGGCTTCAGATAATTTGCTCTTCCCTTTTTAAGCCAACTTCTTTGTAGAATCCCTCACTTCAGCTTTGACCATTAATGCTGCCTCAATGTCAAGGTGTTAAAAGTCTGGTCCTGTGGGCTTGGTTGCTTGGGTTTGAGAGTAGTCTCATCTGTGCTTACCCTAACCCTTGGCAGAGTGGGCTTGTGCCTGTGTGGAGCTGGCTCTATCTTCCTGATTGCTTGCTGAGCGCTGGCCTCTATGTGATTTGACACCTCCTCTGGCTGCTGGGGACCAGGCGGGGGGGGGGGGGGGGGGGAGGACTCTTGAATTTGCCCCTTTGTGTCTCTTCCCCTCCAGCCCCGCACCTCTGTTCCAGTTGCAGGCAGGCCTCCCCTGCTCCGTCTCTCTTGCTCTGCACGTGTAAGAGCTGGAGCACTCGCCGGTTCCCTGGAGCACTGCGATCCACAATCCACAACGACTGTGACCTGCCTCCCTCTCAGAGGTCGCTCCCTTAACTGGGTGATGGGCCATTTACAGGATAAGTCAGCCATGTTAACTGCAGGAAATCTCTTGAGCAGCATAGAACTCCAGAGGGACAGTTTGTACTTTAGGTGTCGACAGGAGAAGGACCGCTGATACAGGAGTGATCAGGAAAGGCTTCTGGGAGGAGGCCTTGTTGGAAGTGGGAGGTGAAGGATGAGGATCACGTGGCTGGCAGGGAGGGGGTGGGGCCTTGGGAAGGGACACACATGTGAGCACTGGCCCTGCACTTGAGGATGCCCTGGCCGGATCTGAATCGGGAAGCCTGGCATCATCGGGATCGCATAGGAGAGCCCCAGGGCTGACTGGCCATTGGAGACTTGGTGCAGGAGGGAGCCGGACTCCCAGGGCCCAGGACAGCGCCTGGCATGTAGTAGGTGCTTCATAGACACGGGGACTGAAGGAGGTGAGGGGAGGTCAGAAAGACTCCGAGTCCACATGCCCGGTGGTGTTCTTAACCCCATGTAAGTGAGTAAGTTCCCTGAGGGATGGAATTTAAAAAAGAGCCAGGGGCTGAGCATTGGCATGTTTAGAGGCTCAGTGGAAGCAGAGAAGTCAGTAAAGGAGTCAGGACAGGGATGGCCATGGGTGGGAGGTAAATGGCCCAGCCCAAGGTCAGCCAAGGTCAGGAGGTTCCTGTGAGGTGGTGGATACTGAGGGCACATGGGCCAGAGAGGGTAGAATAAGAAACCTTGTTCAGGTTTCCCATGGCTTCCCGAGGCCGCCCCTGTCAAATCTAAACATGGCCCGTAGTGGACGGTTCACCTCCTGCCACGTACACCCACCAGCCCCCTGACTGGCCACCACCGCCTGCCCCTCTGGCTTGGGCCCATCCTCCCCAAACCTTCTCTGAGTCCCTCCTGAGGTGACCTCACTGGGGGAAGGCTGTGTCTCCTGCCCTCCTTTGCTCTGTGATGTATGGGAGCATCTACCCGCAGTTGGATCCCTGTGTCCCCAGCCTCAGAGGGCACCTTTCGAGGTCACGTATCCCAGAGCAGCTGCTGTGTCCCCATGTCTGGTTTTTACTGGTGGGGCATGCTGTTCGCTCACCTCTGGGTCCAGAGTGGGTGTTCTGGTGGACGGGAGGAAAGTGTACTGATTGTCAGAGCTGGTTCTTCTCTGCCCTTTGTAAAACTCTTGTCTGAAAATTAATGGGTGAGCGAATCTAGGGAATCTTGTCAGCTTGTTTCTTGAGGAGGCCTTGAGAATATGAACTAAATAAAGGGAAATATCACAGCTATTTTGATGAGGCTGTCCGATGGTAAATGCGCGTAACCTTAAGTGGTAGAGCTGGTTTAGCTAGATTTTTTTCCTCTTTGTGGCAGTTTTCATTTTTCCTCCAGTAAAGTTGTTCAGATAAAGCTGTTAGGGAAGCATAGAGAGTCTTACTTTTTTTTTTTTTTTTTTTTTTTGAGTTGGTAATAAGTAATTTTAGGATAGATGCTTATGAAGTCTGTAAATAATAATTAAAAAAAAAACCCTTGCCTAGTGCCTTGCAGATATCACTTCTATAAATATTGATGTAGTTGGACTCACCTGTCTGCTTGGAGGGGTTGGGGTGTGGGTGTGGCTCAGAGCTGGTGGTCCTGATATTCCCTGGCTCAGACATTTTCTTTTCTTTCTTTTTTTCTTTTCTTTTCTTTTCTTTGCTTTGCTTTGCTTTGCTTTGCTTTTTCTTTCTTTTTTCTTTTCTTTTCTTTCTTTTCTCTTTTCTTTCTTTTCTCTTTTCTTTTCTTTTTTCTTTTCTTTCTTTTCTCCTTTTCCTTTCCTTTCCTTTCCTTTCCTTTCCTTTCCTTTCCTTTCCTTTCCTTTCCTTTCCTTTCCTTTTTTCTTTTCTTTTTTTTTTTTTTTTTTAAAGATTTTATTTGTATATTCATGAGACACACATGGAGAGGCAGAGACAAAGGCAGAGGGAGAATCAGGCTCCCCAGAGGGGGCCTGATGTGGGGCTTGACCCCAGGACCCTGGGATTACGCTCTGAGCCGAAGGCAGACACTCAACCACCAAGCCACCCAGGCGCCGCCCCAGACCAGACATTTCTTCTCAGAATCCCGAAGCACGCCTGTGGTCTGAGCCCCTCTACTTGCTTGCTTGTAGTCTGCAGATCCAAGGTTCAGGAGATTGTGTTGTTCATCCTCCTGTGGTCTGACTGGCTGGCACTGTTGGAAGCCACCTAGGTCATCAGCAGAACACAGGCCTCGGCTCCCTGTGATCTGGTCCTATAGTGAGGACCAAGAAGGAATGTTCTCGGTGACATGATGGCTTTCAGAAGTAAATCCCCTACCCCCCCTTTATACACTCGTCAGAGTGGCAGCATTTTAAGTCTGAATATACCGAGGGCTCACAGTGTGAACTCTGTCCTGTCGGTGGGTGTGTGAGCCGGAATGACCACTTCAGGATGATTCCTGGAAGGCCCCCTCGGACAACAGAGTGGTCATAGAGATGTTTTGGGCACATGTGCAAGCTATGGTCATGGCAGCACAGAGGAATAAAGAGCGAAAAAGCATGTTGGGATCCTGGGGGCGAGTGTGGTTGTCTTCCCGTGCTGTTCTGGAGAATAGGCCGCATGTGGCTGGACCTCACAGACATAGCGTGGGGCCCAGGAGGCCTGCTGATGGGTGTCTGTGGTGCAGGCCTGTCTCTGTGGAGTTCAACATGCACAGCCATACCTTGTGTTGTTAATAGGATCGTAAAGAGCTAGAACATATAGAGAGACTCTTTGATAAAGGTAAATGGCAAATTCTGGAAAGTGATTATTTGCAGGGAAAGAGGGAGAAAATGGGACGGATTAGGGTAGAAGGGGCTCCAAGTACATTTCCTTCCTTTAAAAATAGCAAAGATGGCAGAATGTTACAAGTTGATGAAGCTGAGTGGTGGGTACATAGGAATTTGTGCTGTTTTTTTTTTTATGACGGAAATACACCCTTAACTTAAAAATAAAGCAGTGTATGCTATCTATATGCATCTGTGTGAACGGTAACCTACTGTACTTACAGCCTAAACTTTTCAAAATTGGGGTGTTTTGTGTATATCTCATCTGCTCACTTAGCGGAATACTAAAATTATGGTGGCTTTAATTGTATCTGTTGAAGACCTTTATGTTCTCTTAGTTTATTTTCTGCCTTATTTTAAATATCTGAAGGTAGGTGACACTTTCTAGGTTTGTCTCCATTTTAAGAAGACAATTTTAAGGTGTGTCTTCTCCCTTGGATTATGCCTTTTGGTGGAAAAATAGATCCTTGCCTCTGTGTCTGTTCAATAACAGTGAATTTTCTACAGAGAAATGAGGCCAGGTGAACCACTGAAGTGAATGCCTGCAATTCCTTAAACTATTCGGGATGCCTCAGCAAAAGTAAAGTACAAATCATATTTAATATCATCCAGGCCATGAGTCTGGAATGGTTTCCCATTGTCCCCGACGTAAGATGCTTCTCAGAATGCGAGTTCTGGCTTAATTGAATTAGGATTATTGCAGGCAGGATGGGAATGAAGTGGTACATTCCTTCTGTGCCCGTTGTGGGGGGTGATATTAAAGCAGGCCGTTGATAGAATAATATCCTGTTACTTACTCCATGTCTCTTTCTGAGGAAATAAGAGCTTAATATGCCCCATTCAATTAATCCTGACAACATCCTTATAGGTGAATGGAAGACAGGTAGTGTTCTTTCCATTTTACTTTAAAAAGCAGCTGAAACACGAGGAGTCTGAGCTCCAGCCCTCGGACTCCCCTCCAAATGCCAGGCGGGAGTTCGTTAATAGGACAGGCAGTGGAGAGGACCGAGACCCACCGCGGGAGGGGGGGGGCGCGGGGGGGGAATTGATGATGCGTCACCTCCGTGCAGGGCTCTGTTGGGAACTCCTGGGATGGTGATCCCTTTGGATCCCGATTGCAGTTTTGAGAGATGGGAGGCCAAATCCTCCTGTGCCCATAGGCAAGTCCAGTTGTCCCCAGGCTTCTCCGCAACAGGCTGGGCTCTGCCCTGCCCACCAAGCATGCCCCACCTTCCCTCCAGGCCATGGGTCCAGCCTGGTGGTGTGCAAGAGAAATCAGGGCTGTCTATTGTTGGAGGCAGGGCTCAAGGTATGGGAAGTGAAATTGACAAACTGAGTTGTGGTGGATGTCAGTTGCAGAGACCGGGTGGCAGTTTTACTCAAAGGAAATAATTTGGGATCATTGAGCAGAGTTCAGGGCACGTGAACTCATGCTTCTTGACAACTGGACAGGGCTTGCCTCCCCCAGAGCTTCCAGCACGGATGCAACGTTCATTAGTAGCCTCTGCTGGTAGACTTTAGTTGGCCACTTTAATGGGGCCCATCCTGTGCCAGGGGCTCGACCATTCCAGTGTTTAACAGTTTTGATTAGAAATCATTAGGTAAAGGTCAAGAAGGGGAAATGAGGCTAATTGGGGCCTGTTGTCTTTGCTACCGTGCCCCAGTGTCTTGCCCAGGGACTTATTAGCATCAGGGTTTCTCTGTTTTACCAGTAAAGAGAGGGGGGGGGGGGCACGGGTGTTGGACTTGCCTGGGGCAACTTTTTATTAAGTAGTAAAGCTAGGCCCCAGGCCCAGGCCACTTTGATTACAAGTTCATGGGCTTTCAGATCTAATAAACTGTGTGCCGTGCCTTTGGTGGGATAATGTTTCTTCTTTTCTTGTTGTTTTTTAAAAAAATATTGCTAATCACTCACAAGAAATCAGGATGAGGGCTTAGACTACTTCAGCTGCTCTGAAGTAGACAATGATTTCTCTTATTATAAGCAGAGCCCTTTATTAACTGAAAACACTTGGCTGTTAGACATGGTGTTTAATTGCCTTTAGAATGTATTTTTGTCACACTGCCCTATAATAAGCCAAAGAACTGTTTGTGCCAAACATAGAAGGAAAGAGAAGGGAAGATGAAAACCCTTCTGCTCCTCCAGCTCCCCATTTGAGCCCCTGGTGTTCTGTTTGCTATTCTGATTCTGGTTTCTGTTTACCACTTCTACCTCTTACGCAAAGAACACCTGGTCTGGGGCTGATCGGGACCTGAGAAAGGGAGACCCTCCACAGGAGCTCACACAGTGTCTCTGCTTTGGCGGAGTGCTCTTCTTTTTCTGGTCTTTGGGGTTTCTTTCGTTATTGTATGGGCCTTAACATTTTATTTTAAAAATTTTATTTATTTACTTATTTTAAAGAGAGAGGGAGAGAGTGAGCTTGGGGGACAAGGAGCAGAGGGAGAGGCACAAGCAGACTCTGCACTGAGCACAGAACCCTATGCAGGGCTCAATCCCATGGCCCTGAGATTATGACCTGAGCTGAAATCAAGAGTTGGAGGCTTAACCTACTGAGTCACTCAGGTGCCCCAACATTTTGCGTACTTTAAAAAAAAAAAAGCTCTTTGGCCTTTTAAATTTTTCTTTGCAAAATGGAAGTGACTTTATGTCTGAAACTAAAGTCAAGAATGCTAGTAAAAATGAAGCAACTACAAAAGAGTATAATGAAGGAAACAAAAGTCACCACTAATCCTGTGTCACTATTCGCATTTGGGCAAATATCCTTCCAGAAATCTAGTTTATAGACCTAAAACTGGGTGAGTGGTATAACACTTTGGATACTGTTGTATAACGATCTTTCCCCACCCAGGAATTTACTGTGATGTTAAGAATATCTTTCCTTCGTGTGTTAGTTAAAGGAAATCAGTCTGCTATTTGTTGAGGTTACATATACAGGATTCCCCAAATTGCATTAAATCGATCCTTTTTCTGCTTCTTAGTACTTTAGACATTTGCTATATTTAGGCATTGGGGGGTGGGGTGAGCTCCATCTCTGTGAGTTTTTGATGATTGTACTTGATGTCTGATGACTTCTGTAGGTTACATTTCTAAAAGCAGTGCTGAGTGAGTGGTGTGAGTATATTTTTAAGACTTTTGAGTACATGCTTCCCAAACTTCCCAGAAAAGCTGGACCAATTTTATAGCAGCAATGGTACTAAATTCCTTGCATTATTTATTTCCAAATAACACGATCATGGTTCTGTAACAAAGCATAAGTACAAGTCTTCTGTCTGCCCTCCCCTGCTACTGCTGTTGCTGATTTCTTTGAGTATCCTTCCGGAATTTCTTTATACACACAGAAACAAATATGAATGTGTGTTGTTATTCCCCGTGGACACATAGTCTAGTGTGCTATGAACCGTCTTCTCTACCTTGCTTTTTTTTTTTTTTTAATTGTTTCTTAGACTTTTCAAATGAGACAGAAGCTGAGCTTTCTATCTCTAGCCCTTCCTACATCTCTCTCTCTCAAAGAGATGGGATATTCCATGCTATAGATGGCCATATTTGATGTACCCAGGTCCCCACTGATAGATACTTGAGCTGCTTCCAGTCTTTGCTCTTCTCTCTCTCTGTCTCTCTCTCTCTCTGTCTCTCTCTCTGTCTCTCTCTCTGTCTCTCTCTCACACACACACACACAGTGCACATAATCACACAAGCAGGGGGAGCAGCTTCGGGAGAGGGAGAAGCAGGCAGGCTCTCCCCTGAGCAGGGGGCCCTACATGGGGCTAGATCCTAGGACCTTGAGATCATGACCTGAAGCCAAAGGCAGATGTTTAACCTGCTGAGCTACCCAGGTGCCCCCAGTCATTGCTCTTACAACAGGGGCCACCTTGAAGAACTTTGTACCACATCCCTTTGACACTGGTACCTGTATATCTGCAGGGTACATGCCCCTGCAAGGAGAGTGGCTGGGTCCAAGGACAGGGACACCTGATGGGTACTGTCAGCTTACCTCCGCGTGCCTGTGTAACTTTTCCCAGCATTGTTCTCCATGGCCCCACCATGGAGCCTTCCTGGAGTTCCAGTTCTTTCGCTATCATTCCAGTTGTGCAAATAGTATGCACATAAGGAATGCAGAAACCAAAGCAAAACAAATCACCTTCTCTTGCAGGCAAGTGTGTGAGTGCTTATGGAAGCATGGAGTCAGAAGAGAGTAAAATTGGTTGCTGTGGGTACCACCCCCATACAAGTGAGCGTCCCCTTCGTCCTCCTCCCCACTTCCCTCCTCTCTATCCCTCCCCTTTCTCTCTTCCTGCCTTTCCAACCTGAAACAGCGCCACTTCCTTTTATGAAACAGGCAG
This sequence comes from Canis lupus dingo, assembly GCF_003254725.2. Classification (NCBI taxonomy): domain Eukaryota; kingdom Metazoa; phylum Chordata; class Mammalia; order Carnivora; family Canidae; genus Canis; species Canis lupus. The sequence goes on along the minus strand of NC_064248.1, from coordinate 7,902,352 downwards.
TGGCTTTCAGCCTGTGTGACCAGAAAAGCAATGAGTCTTCTTAGGGACTGACCTCACAACTAGCAAGCAACAGGTACTAGCAGTTTAACTAAATGGTCTTTGAAGCAAACTTATGACAGTGCAGAGCTCAAGGAACCCAAATGATCAAAGCTAAGGCTGACAAAATGTAGCCTGGCAGTGCCCCGGAGGACTGGGTGGCGCCACTCTCGCTGGGACGTGGTTGGACTTCATGAGGTTCTGTTCAGAACAATGTGGTTGCCCAACCACAGAAACAAACTTATGCTTTTTAATAGAATTAATTGTTTAAAATGCTGCTTATAATAAAGAGAAAAAAGATGAACCAGCAGCTTATAGGTTTTTTTAAAGAGAAGAAACTATTTTCTCTGGACTCCTGTGAGGGCAGGAGGCCTGTCTGCATCTCATAGGGCATCCTGGCCCTGTCCATTCCACGCAAGTGGTGCAAACCCATGTCATATTCCAGAGCTTTTTCAAACTCCTAGCAGGCAAAGCGTCCCTGGTGCTGACTTGTGCTGTTGAGCTGAGCCCAGGGAAAGGTCATGGGGCTGCTCGTGGGAAGGCAGGGCACTACCTGGTAACTTTTGGTGACTTTGACTCCCTTTCTTTTCCTCTTGTGTCCCTTCCTGATAGCTTTAACCTAAAAATGTTTATACATCATCCACCCTGTGTGAAAATGCTGAAAATAGGGTGGATCTCTCCCTCTTATTTTCTATCCAGGTTTCTAGTCCTTTAAGATACCGTAACTTTCTGCTCTATTCTTCTAGATTAAGTACATTCCAACCATTGGCATTTCAAGGTTTCTTTCTCAGGGGCTGTTAGCCTCTTCCTGGATGAGGGTGGGCTTACCTGGATGAGGTTGGGCTTACCTGATGGTGGTCTTACTGAATGAGGCCGGGCTTACCTGGATGAAACTGGGCTTACCTGATGGTGGTCTTATTGGATGAGGCCGGGCTTACCTGGATGAAACTGGGCTTAGCATGGCTCCAGTGGCCTTCAGTGTTTTCTTGGACTTGCTGTCTCCCATTCCAGAGGCCCCATTCCTGAGACCCAGCCAGCACTCTCCTCAAGCAGTGGGACCCCCACAGTAGGTTCACCTGGCTTACCTGATGGGTGACATGCTTTCTTCTGAGATCTGGTGTGTTCCGCTTTTTCCATGACCTCACCTTGCTGGAGGATAAAAGTGGGCTCCCTAGGTGCTAAGTGGGCTACCTGTAGGGTCCCTGGTACACTTCCAGACACAGGCATTGATATGCCTATAGGATCTATCCTTGTCCTGAGGCATCCTCACAGTGGCTCCACAGAAGGTGCCCTGCTAGGTACACTGTGGTCACCAAAGACAGGCCAAGACTGCCTCTGTATCGGGTTACTACACGTGTCCATGTGGGGGACCATAGGATCAGGCGCTTATTACGCCCCCACCCCATGAACCTCTGTGGTGGGTGGTGGCAAACAGGAGTCAACTCGGACTGTAAGGAAAAGGTGGCTTTGCTGGGGGCCAGGGAGGAGGAGAAAAGGATGTGTTCCTGGGCTGCAGCACATACCGGTCTAGAACTGTATAAAAACCTATAGGAAAAGTCTTGCTTTCAGAAGCAACCCAAAGGCACACAGGACCCAAAGCACAAGAATATCCAGAAGGCATTATATAATGTGCTCCACTGGAAGGAACATTGTGAACAAACTGAAGAAAAGGATTTTTTAAAATGGCTTTCATAAAAATACTGCTAGGAACAGGTCAGAAGATTGGAGAGCTGGCCTGGAGAAAGTTCTGTTCCAGTGCATTGACTGGTGCTCGAAACTGGTTGTGGGACTTTGGGAAGTGTGTTCCCCAGACACAGCCACCTGAGGAAGGCTCCATCCTACTTTCAGTGAGTTGGGAGGAGGGTGCATGTCCCCCTGCAAGAGTGGGCTTTGGGGGCTGTTCTTCCTTATCATTCATCCCCCAGACCCCTCTCGCTGGCCTCGTAAAGAAACAGATGGCGCACCAAGAATAGCTCAGAAGTCACGTTGGCTCCTGGCTGTATAAAGAGAAAGAACCAGACCCATAAAAATTTGAAATCTCCCAGGAAAGGAAATTATTCCCTCAATGAAATATTGACATAAAAGGAGCGTTTAAAAAAGACAAAAATTATGAACCCGGATTCAAGTTGAGCTAGATCCTATACCTTCACCTTTTTGAGAACTGTTCATTTAAAAGCAAATAGAATGAAATATAGGCGATAAAAACAAATTAAATCATTTTTATGCTTCCTGGTTTTTTTGTATCACATGACTGGAAGAGCTAATAGGGGAGAGCAGGTTCTGGACCAAAGATGGGGGTGCATGTCCGATCAAGCGTGGGCTATGACCCTGCAGGGATGGGAAAGAAGCAAGCTGAGTGAGGCCTCACCCAGGACTAGAAGCTCTGCACATGCAGAGCGGCCTCCAGAACAGAAATCTTCGGTGACAGACATCTCTCTGGAGCAGAAGAGACTGCCTACTGCCTGTCCCGTGTCCCACCAGAGGGAGCAGATGTTTGAGAAAGGTGTCTGTATCTGATTCATTTGGGGGTGCCCCTCCCCGCCCCCTCAGCAGCCAATGTTTTGTGTGGAGTAGGGGAAGCTGGGGCCGGGTTACATGTACCTACCTGCAGGAATAAACAATTCTTTTGAAACATCACTAGGTAAAAAAAGGCAGCTTAAGATTTATCTGAAAAGGAAGTGGGAAATTTAAGTTGCTGGAGATCTCATTACTGTCTGTCTCGCTAACCGTAATTAAAAAATGCCTGAATGATCTTAATAACACATGATTCAGCTGACAAGCACTAATTGCCCTGTATCAGGCCAAGAGAAGATGAATGTTGTCAAGAAAACCACAAGTCAGACAAGCTGATTCTCTCCTAGTCTGACACCGTGTTCCCATGTACAGACCAGTTTTTACTGGAGCCCTTCCAGCATCAAAAGAAGCTCTTTACCTTCCCATTAATTTTCATCGCTGGCAGGCCCGAGTTGTTTGTGACGAGCCGTTCTCATTACTCCTGCTTGCCGGCTCTAGAGCCCCGGTCTGCAGACAAAATGTAAATATGTTTCTTGCTCTTATCTTGGTCCCTTTTAAGAAAAGAAATCCGCTCCCATTCAGGACTAATGCCCCGGTGGGCTTGTCAGTGAATTACATGGCATTTGGGAATTGATTTTCTGACTCTCTCGATTTGTCAGGAATTTATTCTGCCTTTTCAGCAATTTGACAGAACCTGTTGGTCGGCCGAATCATGTGATCCGGTCTTCTGTCTGTAGAGAAAAGGGAACGAGCAACTCTGTGTCTCTTGGACACACAGAAACCTCCTTGAAGGCGGGGCTGGCGGCGGCTGTGGTGGTGGGGTGTGATGTGTGAAGACGGAGAAGGGAGGAATAATGACGTTGGCCCCTTCCTGCACTTCCACAGGACGGCCGAGTCATCTTGTCACACTAGAACTGAATCATAGTCTGAGTCTAATATTGAAACTCAGTTCCCAAAACTGGGCCAAGTACCCCTGTGTTCTGAGCAGTGTGCTGGTGGGAGAAGGGGCCACGGTGATAATCACACCTTTGCTGGCCGTGACTGTCTAGTGCGGCCCTTGGCACCAGGCCCCGTGCCAGTAGCAGGCTCCCTACACCCTTGGGGCGGGGGAGATGGATGCAAAGCCTGCCCTCACCTGGGCTGGGCAGACCTCTGCAGGAAAACACCATAGCAGAACGTGCTGAGTCCTGACCAGCATCTTCTGTGACAGCCCTGTCCCTGCCCCCTGGAGAGGCAAGCCACTTGGGAGTGGAGAGATTGACTCAGAAACCCAGCAGAGCTAGCTGGGCCCTGGCTGTGGGGTCAAGTGCATGGTTCTTGCCATCTCTGAGCCAGTGTCCTTGTCCTAAGGAAGGACCTCTTAGGGCGGAGGTGGGGTCTCCAGGCAGGGATGCCTCACCGTGACACTGCTTAGCACAATGCATGGCACAGAAGAGGGCCAGTCCACTGCTGTTACTACCCCACAGGATGGGGAGGAGAGCACACAGGCTTCAGACTGCCTGGTACAAGGTGGCACATGTGAGGAGCAGAGTGATTGCTGCAAAAGGAGCCGCTCTATTAGTGGAGGCTGATCGAGCTAGTAAATAAATAAGCATAGCCTGGTATGTCAGCGCAGTAACTCAGCAAGGCGACAGTGACTAGTCACCTAGTGTTCCCTGCCGGAGGGCGGATGACCAGCTGACAGGAACGCTGTGGAGCCGCCCCCACACAGAGCTTTCGCTTTAGCCTACTTAGCGTAAATGTCTCTTTCCAGAGGCCTATTTTCTTGAAATTTAGGGGAAAAAAAAAAGTGAAAATTTGCAATGATCATCAAATACCATCAGCGCAACTTCGTCGTAGGGGAAAAAAAAAAGAATCTTAAAGGAAGTTGTGCATGGACAGCAATCAAGCCAGGGTGCCTGCCCTGTCTGATCTCTCAGTCAGAACGTGAGTTTGGTGGCCTCTGTCATTACCTTTTTACTTTGAAATGCAGGACCCTGTGCAGGGGCCGCATGTAGGTGCTCAGGATGGGAGCCGCTAATGTGCATGTGTCTGGAGGACCCAACACAGGAGTGTATACACGGTCCCTGCTCCCAGCCAGGCTCTGCGATCAGGATTGCCCTTTCATCAGGATGACCTGGTGACCTCCAGAGTGTCTGGAGGCCTGGACTCCCCCACCTTAGGTTGTCCTGGGATTTGAGAATCAGGAATAAACCTTTGCAGGCTTCTGGAAAGCCCCATGTTTCTGTATATTCTAAGAAACAGCACCTCTGTGTGGTGGTGTGTCCCCTTTGTCGTGTAATGTATGCAGAGCCCTGAGTCACTGGAAATGAGGACTAGAGAATCCAGATCCGTTACTGATTCCCAGCCTCATCCTTACAGGCTCAGTTTTTAAAAATTTTTGGCTCTGAAGGGGATAGTGGTTCATTTAATCTTCATATCTCACCGGTTTTTTGTGTGTAGGAGTGGTTCTCATCACCCTGATTTTTTTTTTTAATCAAGTTATTTATATTATGGGGCGAGTCTGTCACACGGTCTGAATGCGGAATGTTGCCATCTTTTTAATCAGAACCCTGCCAGTAATTTCTGTTTACAATAGAGCTATTGAAATTATATTGGGATGAAACTAGCGTAATATAGAAATTGTTGGCTTGCATGAGATTTCTATAATATGTACATGCAGACAAAGTTGGCTTTAGTTCAGAAGGCTACTTCTGTTTATTGTTGTGCTTTTATTAGCCCATGTTAGAGAGCCCCCACAGTGTGCCAGATGCTCTTGAGAAATTCAGGGAGATGGAGTCCCTGGCCACAGACCTTGAGATCTCTTGTCTTATCTGTAGTTAAGAGTCCTCTTGATGGCTTCTCAGAAAGAATCTGATTCTAGAACTCCTTGCTCTTCTTCTCCCACGATTTGATACATGCTTTTTTCTCTCCGGTAATTGCCACAGTGCCAGTTTGTAGACAGGGTGGGGAAGGCATTGTGCTCGGGGTGGGGGAGAGGGGTACCGGGGTGGGGGGGCTGCTCATCTGGGAGACCTGGTGCAGTTTTGGACAGGTGATTGTTTAAATCCCTCCCCTCCCCAGGGCAGGTGAGTGTCGCACCTGCCATCCGCCCAGGCCCAGGATCCTGTGCAAAGTACCTGGGGAAGCCTGGGGAAGCAGGCTTCCCGGAGAGTGCAGAAGAAGCTAATAGGCGGGGCTTTGAGACAGAGACGCACGTGATTGTCAATTTCATGGATTACAGTTAAGTCTGTTTAATGTCCTTTTCTCCCCCTACTTTTTGCAAAGTCCTGTGCATTATAGAACATTGACTTTAGCACAGAAGTGCTTAATACTTGATTTGGCACTTTAATGGATATTTACACAGTGACACCACAGATGTTGGATAAACAGGGGATTTGTTCTAATGAGATCTTCAGTGATTTGAAGCTGTTTCCCCCCTTGCCTTCTGGAATCCTGGGCTCCACTTCTGCCTACTTGTGGTGGTGCCAGAGCTGCAGAAGGCTTTTCTCTGGAGCATTCCCCCCACTCTGGTCTCTTCACTTCCTTGCTGGGTTTCAGCACTTTGAAGCACCAGCTTCCTCTTCTGTCTCTGTGTGCCTTCCATAGCTCCTGGTTCTGTGATTTGCATGTAGCGGAAATATTTGTTGAACTGAATTATTTTTACACATGAGCCTTTCATGTGGCCAACGTTTTGAGGTCTGTTTCCTTTGGCTGGAGGTGGGGAGAAGTCTTCCGGTCTCCCGAGGAGCATCAATAGGTTCAGGTACAGGGGTACCCTGCTCAGGGAGGGTTTCCGGCCAGAAGGGGGCATGAGGCGAGTGCCCACATCCCCCAGCATGGTGGTTGGGCAGAGATGAGAGTGCCTAGTCAATGGTGACGGTCAGTAGAAGGGTCTAGAGGTCTTCGGGTGGACGCCATGGGAGAGGCATTCCTTCTGCGGGCCAGAGAGGAAGAGGAAAGCCATCCAGGACCCCGGAGTTCCCATGTCCTTCAAGCCTCGGCTCAGTGTTGTCCAGATTTCCTCTTTGCATCTTGTGAATTAGCCAGTAGATAATCTGTGTTTTCCAAGGATATTTTGCCCAGCTCTTTCTGATGAGATTGCTGGCTCCAAGAATAAGGACAGTTTACGCTTATGGAATATTTCCTCTGCGTGCTGGGTACTGTTCTGAGCTCTTTGTATCTTCTAACTCGGTCAGTCCTCACGAGGAGGAAAGGGAGGTGCAGGTGGCAGTTCTGGCTCCAGGGTCCCTGTGTGTCCCCCCTTGTCCCCCAGGAAGACATTCCGGGAATGGCAGGTGAAGTTCCCCAGGCCTCTCCTGTCTCCTGATAGACCTGAATATCTGTGCCGCGGTGAGCCTGGCCTTGTGTCAGTCCCAGCCTCAGTGCCTGCTGGGACTTCTTGAAAGAGGTGCTGGCCTTTCATGCTGCTGACTTTTCTGTTCACTCAGTACATTCGGTAGGAGGGGTCTCAACAGGTCCCGCCCCCGCCCCGCCCACTGAAAACTTACAGTCCCCAGTGAGGGCCACCTCAGGCACCACATATTTGTAAAGTCCTGTTCTCTTGTATCCACCCCAGCCTGGCTGAAGTTAGATTTTGTCCCTGAGAATACAGCGGCGCCGGGGTAAAGAGGTGGTGTCAGATGGGCTCTGGCCTTTGTCGGAGGCCCCACACGGCCACTCTTATCCCTTTCCCCCCACTGACTCTGGGTCACATTTGCTTCATTGCGATTTGGAGGCAGCCTGAGAACTCACATGTTTTCTGGCCTGCCAGGTTTAATGCTGCTCCATGGTGACAAAAGGACCCCTCAGGACTCAGCTACAGTGCATCCCCCACCCCGTCCCAAGCATTGATCTGGGAAAGCAGCTGTGCCCAAGAATAGACGTTCCTGTGAATGGGGTCCGAGCACTGCTGGGAGTCACCTCTGGCCTGGTGGATGCTGGAAGGGAGGCTTTAAAGGAGCTCCGTGAATGGAAGATTCTGGAAGGGAGATCCTGACCATTGTGGTGGAGGTGCTGGCACCATCTCTCCTCTGCCTGTTCCCTTCTGAATTATGTGTTGACAAAGAGGGAGAGAGCCACCCAGGACACTGGCATCAGCCCTGGGATCACCTGCATAAATACCTGGCCAAGGATGCCTCCTAGCCCTGAAGAGGGCCTCCAGGAGGAGCCATTGGACAGGGCCGAATCCACAACCACTGTGGGTACGAGCCACTAAAACTGCGTCTTCCTCCAGGATTCGTTCTCCAGTGGCATTTCTTACTTTTAGTACCCAGGGATTGAAAAACCGAAACTACACAGGGTGTCATCTGGCAATGACAATGACCTTGACTTTACTTAGCCCCTTTCAGTTCTTAGGTGTTTTTTGGTTTACATGCAGCTCAGCAGTCATGGGATGCTCACTCCAGGAGAACACATCCAATGCTAAGGAACTGTGATGTATAAAATAGTTGAATTTAGGGATCCCTGGGTGGCACAGCGGTTTGGCGCCTACCTTTGGCCCAGGGCACGATCCTGGAGACCCGGGATCGAATCCCACATCGGGCTCCTGGTGCATGGAGCCTGCTTCTCCCTCTGCCTATGTCTCTGCCTCTCTCTCTGTGTGTGACTATCATAAATAATAAATAAAAATAAAAAATAAAAAAAAATATAAAAAATAGTTGAATTTAGGGACCTCCAGGCTAAAATGCACTGAGGGGCAGTAAGTTCACTAACAATTTTTACATGTTTTCCTTGCTGCCTGGTACTGTGCTCCATCTCATTTATTCCATTGACTATTAAACTAAATCCATGTTTGCTATCAGATTTACATACATCTCTATATTCCTGTTTACTTATAAATAATGTATTTGACACTTAGTTCTATACTGTCCTTCTCCCCATCTGTATCGTCAGCCTGAACCTCTTTTTTTTTTTTTTTTTTTCCCTGAATCTCTTTTCACTGTGGAAATCATGCCTCCTAAACTGGAGGATAGAGCAAATGAGGCTCTGTCCTTCTTTTCTCCCAGAGATCTCACTCATAGGATGTGGCTATTCAGATTCACCAAATCAGATAAGTTCTCACAAAACCTTGTCTCCTAAAACTTGGTATCATTCTTATTTTGCAGATTAGGAAACCAATGCTCAGGAGAGAATCTGAGGATGGGTGTGGAAGAGGCACCTCCTTCCTCTAATTCTGGTGCCTTTATCTCTGTACCACAACTTTGTCTTTAGGTGCACGTTAGCTTTTGGGTTTCATTCTTACCCCTCCTTTAGTTTTTGGATTGTTGTTAGTGGGGTTTTGTTTTTTGTTTTTTGTTTTTGTTTTTTTTGTTTGTTTACTTTAAGCTTTAAAGGATTCATAGAATAGACTTGAGTAACCACTTCATCCTCTTCCTGAAACATTCAGTGCACATGAAGTGTTCGGGAAATAATTTCTTAGAAGGAACCCTGCAATTGTAGACATCATATTGCTGGTTGCATGCAGGATGCCATAACTCTCCTTTAAAATAAATAGTGATGTGAGATGCTCTGTTTTCTGGTGATCCAAGCTTTCCTACCCCTGCTCAGCTTAGATGGGATACCGGGGCTTTTGTAGCAGACATGGCTGTCCTGAAAGCAGAACCATTTATTCTGATGTGTGGTGGGGCGTCCCAAATGATCTGAGGGGGAGGGAAAGCCAGTGGCAGGAAAAGACTGGAAGAAGAGGGTGCTAGGGGAAACATGAGGTTACCGAAGAATAGGTTTTAGCACCAGGTCAGCCTGATGTAGGATAGCAGACAGGCATGAGGAGCCCTGAAGTTGGCAGAGACCTAAAGAGTGTGTAGGTTTGGAGCAGGAAACCCATACTGGCACAGTGGGGTAAGCGGCCACTGGTTGGAGAAAGGGCAGGACGTCACTTTCAGAGGTAACAAAATCCCAGACAGTGACCAAAATGAGAAGAGAGCTTGGGGGTCAGAGCAGACTGGCAAGAGGGCTCTTGCCCCCACCCCTTCTCCCCCCTGCCTTGGGTCCAACTGGACTGGACAGCCGAGCCTTTCTATCCTGGGCAGGAGTCAGGGCTGGAGGGTACAGAGTACCTGGCAGAGAGCCCTGCACTAGATTTCTTGGGATCAGAGCAATGCACGTGCCTTATGATTTTGAGTTGCTGCTTCTGTGGGTTAGTTAGTATGGGGAAAAATGGAGGGTCCCTTCATATTTATGAAATGTATATAAAGTCTGGCTGGAAAAAGCAGCCTGAACCTGCTTTGTGTATCTTCTCTCACTGCTAGAACACAAATCTACTTTCCTATTTTCTGAATAGCATTTATTTAAGTTTTTAAATCCTTACATACTTACTGAACTGGCCAGGTTAACCTCAGACCTCTCCATGGCTGTGATTACTGCGTTCTCTGTCCTTCCTCACTTGACCTGTTAGCATGAGATCTTTTTTATTTCTGAAGTGTGGTTTGACATTGCTTAAGCTGCCACTTGCTTCTTATTTTCGACTCTTTTTTTTTTTTTTGTCACTTAAGTAGGATGCCTTAATTCTTAGTGTTAGATCACCTAGCAGAACTTTTTTTGCTATTTTTTTAAAAATGTTTTTGTATCGTGTTTTGAACATTCTCCTGTGGGAGGAATCTTTTTAGAATCACTCCAGGTCCTGTGACTCTGTTCTCAAAGATGTTTAACTAACTATCAGATGTAGACACACTTTGTTTAATCATTTATTTAGAACTCCAACCCAGGGAAGTCGGCTGTTGAGAACGAGCTCCAGAGAGAGTGCAGATTGGAGGAAGAATCACTTAATGATGGGCGTGGACTTCTGACCTGCACTAGGTGCTGTGGGGAGTCCAAGGATAAGCAAGACAACCTCTGTCTTCTAGGAGCTGGACTTAGTAGGTCCAGGAAGACCACACAGAACATGCATGTGCCACAGACAGTGGGCAGGGATGAACAGGGAGATGGTGGCATTTGAATCCCAAATTTGGGGCTGTTGGCGTCAAATATTAAATTTGGGGCAGTAATCCATTTTTATTTTCCCTTGTCAATTCAAAGAAATTGTGACATTTTGGGTTTTAAACTAGTTGGTGTAGGTGTTGAATTTCTTTTTCTTTTCTTTTCTTTTCTTTTTTTTTTTTTTTTTTTTTTTGGTGTTGAATTTCTGTATGGAGAACATCTGCTCATTTTTTTTCCCCGTTGTGTCTTCCATTTGTATAGTGTCCATAAATGTTAAAGTGAGGTCCTCGAAAGGCCTTGTTGCTGCCGCTGTTAAAGAGCCGGGTGCCTTGTTTGGCTTCACACAGATCGTAGACTGGAAGCCCCATGTGGTAGGGGCAGTGCCCATTTTAGCCTTTTGTCCCCACAAAGGGACACACCAGAGGCGAGGGGCTCACTAGATGCTCATTGAATGAGGCAGATCCCAGGAGCGTCTCTCCCAAGTTTAAATGGCGAGGCTGTCCGCGTTCTGTCCCTTTCCTTGCTCTGAGCTGACGGATGGCAGACAGAGCACGGTGGACTTGTTGAGAAAACAACACCTTGGAAACAGTTTGTTGGTCAGATTCTTTTCATTTTAGGCTTAGTATTGCTCCTTTTTCTCCCATTTGGTGAAGTGGTATGATGCTTTAGCACATTTTAAATAAGATTACACAAGCTGCTGTTAGTTGGCATCAAGTGTTTTTTAATCTGGAGAGAAAATGTTACCTCCTTCACTTGCAAAGCAGAGTGTTAGTGGTACCATAATCCAGAGTGTCTTCTGGTGGTTCCATTTTTCAAAATTTACTGTAGGCTTCTAATTACCCTCATTTAGACGTCCAGGGCAGAAATTGCCACTTTGGCAAGAAAACTTTGTGATGAGCCAGAGGAAATGGACTCATCATTACTATGTTATATGTAGCCTAAAAATCTATGTGGGTTTTATTTCATGAGAAAGTGACTGTTTAATTGAAAACTTTCCCTTCCCATCAGTCTGTTGTTAATGTTTATACATCCAAGCTAGAGTCCGTTAAAATTGGTGCCCCTTTGCCAAAATGCTTCTTCCTTCTCATTTCTTGTACAGAATTCTGTGGTGCTAGATCTATTTTTGTTTAATTAGGCCCTGCAAGACTATGAAGGAGAGCTGTATTTAAATTTTTAGACTATTAAAGAGCCTAAAACTACCCTAGATGAAAGGCGCAAAAAATTAACTTTAATATTTATTATATGGGTAAAACCAACAGGGAGAGTATTTCCAGAAACCTCTTTTTCCTTCTTCAGATGGCTGGCTCAGATTGATAGCAGGCCAGAACACAGGCATGTTTGCTACTTTTTCTTGTTCTGTCACCAGAAACTAAGACTCCGTCTTCTTGCCTTGGGAGGGGGAGAAGCGGGGCAGGTCGTAAATTCTGTAGCTCACTGATATAATAAAACGTTGGTTGAGAACATGATCATATTTTCTTTCCTCTCTGATGGGAAAGGTCCTCCGATTTTTACTTGGACTGGGATTCCTTTTAAAATCTTCACCTAGAAAACAAAACCATGTGCCACATACTTGCCTTGCATAGAAAGTTAGAACCACTGCTTCCAGTGACCTCAAGCAGGCTGGCCACTAGCCCGAGAGAAGCTTGGTATTGGTAGGAAGCTTGTCTGGGGCATGGCCTGCGAATGTTCCCTTTGTTGTTGGGGTAGCTATACCCATTTGAGCTGTGGGTTAGCCAGAGACTTTTGTAGAAGAATGGACAAGACCTGGTTGCATCAAATGGAGATGATGGGCCGAAAGAAGGAAGGGGAGATCCCTACCTGGCTTGAGCTCTTGTATTCCCTCTGTACACTTGAGTCCCCAAACTGGATTGGCTGTTGGGACGGAAAAGATTGTCAGTACTATATGTAAATGAGAAAGAGGGATGAAAGTGCATCTCATGCAGATAATTTCTATGTAGATAATTTGCCATAAAAATTTATATTGCAGTCCTTAAAACCTTCGGAGATTTAGTCTGTCTAGGGAAAGGTGATTTATATGGTATTAAAACACTTTTTATGTTCCAGTCCTTTAGATTTAATGTTTATTGCCTATAAAAATGAAATCTTCTTGTGGATATTTAAAAGTTTTGGTACTGTGCGAAATATATATTCAAGTTAGAGCCTGAAACGCTTTGGAGATGTTGTAAATAAATGGCAAATTCTTTGCTCCAAAGTCCATGCTGCTGTTTGGGCCTATGTCTGTGGTTTGCACACTTAAGAGGTTGTACAGGTGCGGTGCCTCATCACCATGGTGAGGTTGCCAGGTAGGAAAATGCCGTGTGTGTGTGTGTGTGTGTGTGTGTGTGTATGTGTGTGTGTGTGTTAATTAGCTAACAAGTCTAGAGGTATTCTGATGCTACAGAAAGTTATGCAAGGTGTGACCAGAATTTCATTCAGTTCTATAGCACTACATGAATTATGGCCCAGGCTTTAAAGACTGGAAGTGCTTCGGTGATACAGAATCAAGTACAGAGCCATTTTTGGACTTTTGAAGGCCCTCAGATTCATAAGTCACGGCATGCTTTAGTGCTGGTCTTAAATAAAACTCTCGTGGTTAAATCATACCATGAGGCACAGTGCTGCTGGGGAGGGAAAGCATTTAAGCATTTTGTGGCTCCTGAAGGATGTCTCTTGAACTAAGAGCCCTGAAGATGAGGACCTTGGTTTGATTGTTAAACTAAAATGTGGTCCCTGTAGCCCAAGAGCGTGCTTCCCCAGGCTGTCCGTGTCCTGATACTGCCCATGCGTGGAGAGTAGCTGGCCACCAAAGTGCCCAGATGGTGGCCTTGCTGAGCTGTACGAACCAAGTGCCCATCCCCAGCTGAGCCACAGTCCGCTTTCCAGCTTCTTTAGATGCTGGGCATTTTAGAAGTTACATGAGAAATGCCTTTCCTGGAGATGTGCAGGAAAAGGTGGAACTAATCAGCGAGGCCACCCCATTAGAAGCTGCAGTGGGGATCCCAATGGGAAAGCCATTGGAGCCTGGTAGTTGGGGTGAGTCTGGCCCGGGGTTTTGGCTGCTCTTTGAGGACTGGAATGGCAGGAAGAGGAGACTGGGGCTGTTGGCTTTGGATTAAATTTGGAGAAGAGGAACTTGAGGCTTTGAAATTGCTGTGATGGGGGTGTTCTCACCTATATAGCACAGAACATTTGTTCATCCATGGGGAGAAGTTTCGATAAGCCTCGCTGGGTGACCGCCCCAGGAAAGGGCTGGGCTCAGCCTCTGAGTGGGAAGAAGAGCCCATATTCTTACAATTCTAGGGGAAGAAGGATGGAGGCCCCTGAAATTCGGATCCCCTCAGTGGAACTTGAGTGTCTCTCTGTGGTAATCTGGAGGTCAGAGGACCCCTGTAAGGGATATCACTGAGATTGAGTTTTTTTTAGGCAGAATTGGCACAGAAGTGGTTACTCTTGGAGCACCTGGGTGGCTCAGTGGTTGAGCATCTGCCTTTGGCTCAGGTCGTGATCCCAGGGTCCTGGGACCAAGTCCCGTATCAGGCTCCCTGAAGGGAGCCTGCTTCTCCTTCTACTTATGTCTCTGTCTCTCTCTGTGTGTCTCTCATGCATAAAGAAATAAAATCTTTAAGAAAAAAAGAGAGAGATTGCTGTTGCCTGATTGTGGTGGTGTCACTGGTAGCCATATGTGTGAAGACAGGTTACTGCCAATTCAGGGGCTGCGTTTTCTTGTGTCACCAATAAAATGAAGCAAGATATCTATCTCGGGAGAGAAGACTATAGTCGACAGCCTCTTGACTTGGAGCTTGCTCTAACTCATGCCAGTGGCCTTCTGGGCCAACACAGTTGTTTGTGAGGGTGAAGGTCGAGAAGAGGGTCAGCAAGTGGGCAGGTGTGAGAATAAAGACACACCAGTCACTGTGGGGACAGTGTCCCACCCTGAATAGGTGTGTAATCCGTCTGCATTTGTTGAAAGGCAAATGGGTAGGTGCAGTGACAGTCCCCACCCTGAGTGGGGAAGGGACAGAGAAACGCCATAGTCAGCTTTGCATAGAAAAGGCCACTGAGCAGATGGCTAGCCTTGCTTCCCTGGCTCCATGTGCTCCTTGGGAGGAGGTGGAGCTCACCAACCTCAAAACTCTGCTTTATCGGCGTGAACCACACTATCTGAAAGGAATGTGAACACGCAGACTTCTCAATGACAGTGTGCGAAGCAGGCCAGTTACACAGCTACATCTACTAATATTTTTGGTATAAAGTGGTTGCTAAAATTAATTCCAGTCTGAAACTTGACAAATTCTCAGTCATGGAATTAACAGGTTTCAAATGAAAAAAAAAAATCAGCTCGATAAAAATAAACGTTTATGGTGGAGATTTGGAGCCTATCCCGAACAAACTACATCTGAAGTTTTTCCACTTTAGAAGGTCTGTTTGCCTCTTTGTGTTTATGGGGAAGGGACATCTTCAAACCAGAAATGTACAGACTGGTACCATTTGCCTTCCTCAAATACCCACTTATGGGGAGTCAGTATTATTTGTCCTTCGTGCAGAAGGCTGGCAAACAAGCCCTGTGAAGAGGCAGCCTGGCTTCCCAGGGGACCCCTGAGCACACGTGGAGGGGCTTTAAGTCGTGCACCTGCTACCAACGGTAGAGTACCAAGTGCCCAGGAGGGGCAGCCAGCCTCCTTGCAACCATGCTTCTCGTCTTACTAGGCCTTGCTCTGGATTTCTGTCAAGCGAACTATTTAGGACACCTACATGTGTTTCATTCAGTTCTTAATGAGGTTTTGAACTTCCTCTGCCCATCTCTGTCCTCTGGGTGACAGCACGGAGCTGTACGTCATTTGGTAGGAGACATCTGTGGTTTGCCACCCTTGAAAATGTTGCTGCTCCAGGGTGTGTTCGGTCAACATAGTGGGCACAGAACAAGGGGCTCTGGATGAAGTATTTGGAGATTAGTGCTTAGTTAATTAGAAGATTTCCAACAGTGAAGGAGTGAGGTACATGCAGTATTGACGGTTTAAAGATCACATGGTGGGGGGGCACCCTTGGTGGCTCAGTGGGTCGAGCATCTGCCTTCAGCTCAGGTCATGATGCTGGGGTCCTGGGGTCAGCTTGGCCCCTGCTTGGCAGGGAGCCTGCTTCTCCCTCTCTTTTTGCCTACTGCTCTCCCCCACCCCTCATGCTTGCTCTCTCTGCCAAATAAATAAATAAAATCTTAAACACCCCCCCCCCACACACACACACACGGGTCATCGTGAACAGTTTTATTCTTTGGACACCCAGCTTTGGTGTTGAATAACAGCCAGAATGTAGCAAGACTAGCTCATTATCATCCCTAGGCCTCTGTAGGTTTAGCTGTAGGCATTGAAAGTTGAGTTACCAACTGGTGTTCCTGGATACATCTGTGTAGCAATAATAATGCAAAAAGCTGGATGTTACCAGTTTCTGTTAAAAAAAAAAAAAAATCCATACCCAGGTGTCACTGCAGTGCCAGTGCTGCAAAATAAGCTGTCCTTCCCCCTCCTCCAGCTGTGAGATCCAGTAGCACACTCCACACTGGCCCGTCAGGCGTCTCTGGCAGCTGGCCGGCATAGGGATCCAGCAGGGTGAGGTCACCCCGGGAAGGGCAGATGTATTGGGAGGGGGAAGCCCATTCCCCTGCTTTAAACCACAAATGTCTTTTGATAACTAGTAAAATTGGCAAGCAGAGTGATTGAAAACATGTGAGAAGTAACTGGATCTAAGTTTCAAGTAGTACATATTTGAAAAGTTTTCCCCAATGTAAAAGTTACTCTTTAAGAGCCTTAAACTAATAAAAACAAGGAAATTCCATGTTACGGCTGCCACTCGGCCTTTCCATTTTTATTCCAGCAGTCAGATTTGACAGGTCCAATGCTGATTGGCTCTGGGACCCCCATGAGCATTTAAAGCTGGGTTTGGGGGAGGGTGTTGGGAGTGGGTACGTAAGCATAAGCTGGCAGCAGCTGGGCTGGGCCAAGTCTCCACGGCTCTTCAGTGCCAGGCTCCTAATTCCATTTTAGTATATCCTATTTTCTCTTCTTGGGACTGCTTCCTGTATTTACTTTATCCACTGAAGCTGATTCGGGATTAATTGAAAGATAGTGCTTGTTTCTTTTCTTTTTTTTTTTTTTTTTTTTCTTGGTCTCATCGCAGACTTCACTGGGTGTCTACTCCACAAGCATTGGGGGCTGGACGTCTTTCGCCCTTCGCGACCCTGCCCTGTGGCTTATGGCCCCTTGGCTGAACTGCCCGGCCTGCTCTTGGGCGCCCCCAACCCCCGCGCCAGTTCGTTTCTCCCCGTGGATCTTTCCAAAGAACTGCCTTGATCACTAATAGCCTGGAGAAGCAGCAACATACTGACTCAGCACAGTCAGACGCACATTTGGGGCCTGGTGAGGTGCCCCTACTCTGTTCTAGATCCACCTCCTACCTTTCTTAGTGACCCAGCAAATAACAGAGGGCTTTGGCCCGCAAACCCCCACCAGACTCTTTTCTCAAAGTGGACCCGGTGCCAACAACGTGAGGGCACCACCCCTGCCCCCGATTGACCCCATCATGGAACTTTACAAGAGGAAGGAGCCCTAGAGTCCATGTCCTCGGTGCCCTCAGAGCCCAGCGTCCCCATGTCAGCCCCAAGCCTGTTGTACTTTTTGGGACGATCTCGCTGTCCCGCTCTTCTTAGTCAGGTGACCTTTACCATGGTGTCCTTGTGCATGGGCGGAAGGGCTATAATGAACACGTAGAATCACAGTGGTGCTTAGTACAACGAGGGACATGAAACGTGGGTCCCTGAACACTAGATACAGCTGTTTTTCTTGCCTCTGCCCACTCTAGGCCTCCTGGAAACTTCTTCCAAAGTCAGCCCCATTCCTCAAGGCCACCTTAGATCCTGCCACCAGGAAGTCACTTCTCTCCCTCTCAGCTCCCAGGCCGTCAGGGTCCCTATCCTACAGCGATCTGCCTGCCTTACATAGAGCAGTTGGTGCACCAGGGCAGTGTGTTGGCCCTTTTGTGCCCGGTCTTTCCTGCAAAGAGCTTGGGAACTCATCTGATGAGTGGGTAGTTGGTTGACCAAGTGCCTGGTGGGAGGATAGCAGTTTCCTGGAGCATTTGGGCTGTGTAGTGTACCCTGGGAGTGAAGCCTTGGGTTTCCTGTGGCCCTTGTCTCACGTAAGTGTGTGAACTCGATCTAGCTGTCCCTGAAACTGGTTGTAGCCTTTCTTCTCAGAGTCTTTCAGATACAGGTGGGTTCTTCCCGTTGGATCCCATTGGACCTCCCCCAGGCCAGGCCTTTCCCCTGCAGCCAGATGTGCTGGGTTTTTGTGCTTGGTGATATGTAACAGTTTAAGTACAATACAGGTGTATAGTCACCCTGTGAAACCCACTAAGCAGGCCCTTAGGGATGGGAGTAGGTTAGCAGTAAACCAGCAAATCCTCTTTTGTCTTAGCTCTTATTGCAAATCTTGATAAAATGAATATGTTGCTGTGCTTTCCAAAGAATTAGTAGAGTATACAGAATATAATTGATTTTGCTTGTGATCATTGAAGATCTTGATTATCATTGTGGATCTGTGGCATTATTTCCTTTGTTATTTACATTAGCTTAGCAGAATCAAGTATTTGCTGGCACGGAAGGACCCTGGCTGCTGCTGGTACATCACTGCCTGTGGCCTTCTGCCTGTGATGCAGTGCCATGGGCAGAGAAATTGCCAGAGAGTGTAAGTGGGGCCACTTGGGCAGAGCTGCTTCCTGGTGTCTGTCTTCTTGGTGTTGTCCTGGTGTCTGGGCCTTTGGCTGATATCACTGAGAGGGCCAGTGGGGTCAGATGTGTCCTTTTCTAGATCACACTTTACTGGGAGCTGTCTTTTGTCCCCAAACTAGAACCCTGTTGTCCCCTTTGTCCCTCGAGAAGTCGCAAGAGGCACAACCCAGAGAGAGAACCAAGAGCATGGGGGTACAGGGAAATGTCATTCCAAAGGCCGAAACAAGTGGCGTCTGTGCAATTAAGAAATGACACATGGAATCAGGGAAAAACAGGTGCCGAGAACCTGAACTTGGAACGGTTACAGAGAGATCAGAATGCTTTGTAACTGGCATTAACTTCCTGCCTTAAGAGCCATTCCTGGGGCTCCTGGGTAGCTTGGTTGGTTAAGCGTCTGACTCTTAGTTTTGATTCAGGTCATGATCTTGGGGTCCTGGGATCGAGTCCCATTTCGGGCTCCCTGCTCTGCAGGAATCTGCTTGGGATTCCCTCTTCTCCCTGCTCATGCCCCCTAAAATAAATCTTAAAAGAACCATTCCCTTGCACCCCATGTGGCCTTGAGGAGACCATGGAGTCAAGCTGTGGGATGAAGGAGGGGACTGTTCAGAGTTGGGAGGGCATTGGGAGCTGCCCTGGCTAACTAAGCATGCTGCTTTTGGGTATCAGAACCCCACTGTATAGCATAGTTATTAGTAGTTTGTTGTAATTGTGCTTATCAATTGTGTGTGTTAGATAGTTAGCAAAAGCTCTTTAGCTGGCTTTATAAAGTCTGAGTTAAAGCCTCTCTTCAGCTATTTTCCAGAAGGTTCCCTGTACAGGATGGAGTGCAGCTGATGACCGGACTCATCATTCCAGTGGGCAGACTGGTGGCAGCACTTCCAGGGCAGTACATGGAGCAGCTCTTTTTCTTCTCTGGGTATCCCATACCTCTAGCACAGCTAGAGGTGAAACTCTGAGGATTTAAATGGCCTCCTTAAAGTCACATTTCTGCCCTAGGCACTGGGAGCCCTCGTGTCATGTCACCTGTTGGTGCCCAGCACCCAGATTTCCTGACAGTGGCCAGCAGCACTGGTGCCAGGAAAGAGTGTAGGAATCACAAGCGACATTCACATTCTCTGCCATACGAGTGTCATTCTGCTGGGCCATCTGGCTGGCAGTAGCTCTCAGCCAATGGCGGGATGTTATAAACCTTGCTTGCTGAACATGGCACCAAAAATCTTGAAAATTAACTGCAAAAATAAAATCAAAGCTGGCTCTGAGGTGGCATCTCTTGGCCTGACATATGCAGCTCCAGTGATGCTGCTCTGCGTTGTTGATAGATGCCTCTTACTGGTTTGGTTTTCCCTGGGAACTGCTTTGGCATCTTGTAACTTTTCCTTCTAAATTCCAGGCAAAAAACATTTTGAGAGCTTTTTGGGAGTTTTATTTGCTAATTAAAATGTGAGAAGGGAGCACAGCTACAGGTAGAGTTCTAGTGCAAGCCACAGCTGTGATTTAAAAAAAACCCAACCTGACAGTTTCAAAATGAAGTTATTAGCACTTCACCTATAACTGTGATAGCTTTTAACTTTCATGATCTGTCTCTTCAGCGCCCCCCCTCCGCCCCCATAGCATACAAAAAAGGCTCAAGTGAGGAAGTTGGAGGATACTTTACCCTTGCAGAAGAGAGTAAGAGCTACCATTTTTTGTGGAACCTTTTTAACTTACAAGAGATTTTCTTATTCTTTTCTGCCATGCAGTTTTCGAGCAATCCTGTGAGCCAGGGTAGGTGGTATATTTTACAGATGAGCAAACCAAGGCTCAGGGTGTCTTGGTGACCTAGTTATTGTAGCCAGGATGGAGCCTGGTCACCTGGAAGTTCTCCAGCTGCTTGCTTCCTAGACCTCATCTGTGTCATAAAAGACAGGGCAGTGTGGAAAAATCACCCACTGTTGGGTGACAAGTCCTCTTCCACTCACAAAATAATTAAATGAAATAGGCTCTGATTCTGATCATCGAATTCAGCTGATTCTCTACCAAGCCCAGTCATATACTCCTAATAACCCTCAAAGCAACTCCATCCCAGCACACAAGCACTAGCTGGTTGGCTTGATGCACAGCCTGTGTCTGCCTGCAGATGTTTGTGGCCAGGATAGCCCAAATAGAGAGAGAGAGAGAGAGAGAGAGAGAGAGAGAGAGAGAGAATGAGAGCTGCAGGGTGGTGGATGGCTTTGCCGCCAAGCATTTTCCCAGAGAAGTGGAAGGGAACCGTTGCCAGAGTGGCTGGTGCCCTAACAAATTGATTCCTGCCAAACAATAGAAACAAATATTTTCAACAGACAGAAATTTTGGCTCCTAAAGCATTCAAATTAAAGGCTTTATTTCTGAAACAAATACTTTAGGAGGAAAACGTTTACCAGCATAGATGAGATCAGAGTTATTCCTTCTGGCAGCGGCGTAATTATTTTTTGAGATTAAAACACGTTTTTCCTGTCCCTGCTTCATTTTTAGCCTGTGACCTTCCCTCCTACTTGCTGGAGAAAGTCAACTGTATTAAGCTGGGGCTTGGGGAAGGGGCCCCTACGTGGTTTACTGCAGAGAGCTTCAGCTTCCATGGAGATGGTCTCCCAAGTCTGGATTCAGATCTCAGGTCGACCCCTGACCCTTTCGTGGTGCACTTTGGGCAAATCTCACCAGCTACCCGTCAGTTCCATCAGTCCGTTAAATGTCAGTCTTGTAACAGTGAATAGCATCCCCCTCAGAACCCAGAGAGTCATTCTAGACCAGCACTGTGTAATGCATTGATGGAATGGTCCTTGTGTCATCAAGTGTAGTTGCCTCTGGCCCTCGAAATGTGGCTACTGCGATGGAGAAACTGAATCTCTAATTTCAGCGGACGTAGGCACATGTGGCTAGTGGCTGCTGTGGATAGGGCAGTTCCCACTCACCCCCCTCCTTCAATTAATTGGTCCCTGGGTCCAATTACTTGGTTGACAGGCCCACCTGCTAAAGATCTCTCTGTATTCCAAATGCAGCTATGGGGGGCTCGGGGTGTCTGCTCTGACACCCACCCAATCTCCTGTCCCGCAGCCAGAGCAGTGGGGCCATACCCTCGAACTAGACAATAAACCCCCAGGCCAAACCTCCGTGGGTGTTGTAAAATCGTGACAAGGTCTCATTTGGTTTTATTTTTATTATTATTTTTTTAAATTTTTATTTATTTATGATAGTCACAGAGAGAGAGAGAGAGGCAGAGACACAGGCAGAGGGAGAAGCAGGCTCCATGCACCGGTAGCCCGATGTGGGATTCGATCCTGGGTCTCCAGGATCATGCCCTGGGCCAAAGGCAGGCGCCAAACCGCTGCGCCACCCAGGGATCCCTCATTTGGTTTTAAAATACGCCTGCCTCCTGATGTGTACTAAGTGTAGGAAGAACAACAGAAGTCAGGGAGTCGAGGGAGCTATTTCCTAGGCATTTTTTAGCCAGGGTGAGTCACTTACTTGCCCAGCCTCAGTCTCCTCATCTGTGACATGGGATTAGCAAAGCTCCTGTGGCTGCATCTCTTTCAAAATCATTCCGAGGCCCACAGGTTGGGGGCGGGGGGTGCCAATAGGTGGAACCTCAGCAGCACTCTTTGGTCCCCAGTGCTGTGGCCTGGGGGACCTCAGAGGAGGCAGAAGATGAAGGCACTCAGCGGAGGAGGCCCTCGGAACAAGCCCCGGGAGAAAGCAGTAGTGAGCCTAAGAAAAGAGATAACGAGACAACAAGAACAAGGTGGAAGGGCTGGGAGAGGAGGAAGGAGGCTTCCTTGGGCTCTCTGGAGAAGTCCAAGAAGAGAGGGGGCGAGCCCTCCTGCCATTTGGGGCCACGTGTGTCTAAAAAGTGAAGGTGGGTGGGCAGAATTTATTTTTGTTTCGTGATACAGCCAAAGAGAGGAGCGGTAAAGAAGGCTACTTAGGAAACAGGCATTTTTATAGCTCAAAACTGGGCAGATATCCGCAGTTTCCCCTGGCTTGGTCAATGTGTAAAGCAGAACCTCCTTGTTCGGGTGGAAGGTGTCCCTCCATCTTCTCTGCAACCAGCGCCAGCCCCGCGGGCCTCCTCCCCACCGCCGGTGCTCAGATCCATCTATGTTTCATTATGCATCACCGAGACGCCGTCTCTCACGTCTCACTGTTTAAATGAGAGTCTGGCAAGTATTCTATGTAGCGCCGTGCTTGTTGGATACATCTGGCATTTTTGTCTTTGCCTAGTGGGTTTGCAATGGGGTGCAAAACAACAAAAAAACAAAATCTTGGTTCTCTGTTGAAATTTCTCGATCCCGAGGAGTTCACAAAAAGGGTTGGTTTGAGAACTTTTGTACTCACAGCCTTTGTTAGGCCGACGTATTTGTTTTTTATGCACTTTTTATTTTCTGAGCCAGTAACGCTTTCACTTGATTCAAAATTCTGCTTAAAAGTAGACACTGAGGCATCTTGGCCGCACCTCGGTTCTCTCCCATCCCCGCCGTCCCCGGGGGTGTAGCCTTCAGCCAGAGCTGCAACAGGCAGCAAGTTTTTTGAATTTCCTAGATTAGGAATTAATCCCAGGTCACGTCCCAGAACTGGGGAAATATTGAGTATGTATTAAACAACCAATACATACATACATACACACATAAATAAAAGTAAATGACCGATACCATCTTCAGAGTGAAAGGAGCACAAGGGAATAATCTTTATATGAGGTGGGATCTGCTTGAATCGGAAGAGAGGAGAAACTACCATAGTCCTTGTAGTGAGTATTTTATCCTGTTTAATCCTCATGACAGCCCCGTGAGATGTGTATCAGTGTCCCCACTTCAGGTTAGAGAGCTCGGCTGGTCGCAGAGCCGGCAGGTCCATATGCACACCAGTCCCCCAGCACCCTGCCCCACGGGCACCTCCTCCCCATCCCCAGCCTCAGAGATTCTGTCTTTCTCCGGGGGTGCTGGACAGCAGGGCCCACCCTTGTGCTGGGAGTCTAGCCATGTGCTCTGGGGATCTGGCCAGGAGGCTGTGTCCTGCTCCTTGGACTCTGATCTCCAAGGTGGGAGAAGACGAGCTGCATTGCCTGGAGACCTCAGCAAGGGCTGGAGCACACAGCATTTCTGACCCAGACCCCAGGGAGCTAGAAACCTGAACTATAGGCAGTCCCTTGCTTGTTCACATGCCCCCTTCTTTTTTCCTGGAGTCAGAGAGCCGCTGGTTGTGATTAACTGAGAGAGCTCACGCTCCTCCCTGGCTGACGTTTACTGAGCCCCTGCCAGGAGCTGGGCTCTGTACATGGTGCTCCCAGAGAGTGCTTTCCCTGCCCTGAGAAGAGCACTCCCTCCCAGAACCCCTCCTGGAGTCCCCTTCTGGGGGCCCGTTTCACAGTCAGGGGAAGAGCCTCCACAGAGAAGCCCGTGTATGCTTTTGCTGCTCCCTGTTTACCCCCGAAGTACTGTCAGGATAGACTTTCCCCACCCCTGTGTGCCCGTTCCGCATTCTTCGGCTGGAGCTCTGATGAAAGTTGCTTCCTGGGCTGCTATGAGAGCTTGCCAGAGTGGCTCCAGCAGGGAGGAGGCCCTCTTGGGCAAATGATCCTGATTCTTATAAGATGGTACTATTCTAGGGCTCGACCCAGGATCCTTGGAGGCTGAGCAAGAGGGGAGTGTGGGTCTCCTCCAGGCCTCCCTGCATCCTTTCCCATCCATCTTGCCTTTCAAGAAGCTGCCGGCTCTGTCAGCCTGACCCCCCTCCACCCCCTCAGTCCCCATAGTCTCCTGAACTGTTCTAGAACATTCTCTGCCACTCAGGGCCTCTGTGCTTGCAGCCATCTCTCTTTCCAACTGGAAGCCTTGCAGAGTTGTTAAATTTGTCCTCTCTCCTGGTATATTTTGCCTTTCTTTTTCTTTTTTTTTTCTTTCTTCTTTTTTTAAGCTTATCCTTTCATTTAGCAAATATTGACTGCCTACGTATGATGTGCCCCAGCACCGCATGACGTGCTGACGTGGGAATTCTGAGGCAAGCAAAAGGCAGGCCCTTTGGAACTTCCAGCCCATGGGGAGACGCACTGAACTCACACACTTGTCCGCGAATATGGAATTGCAAACTGGGGTCGCTGCCACAAGGCACGGTTCAGGGAGCTGGGCTCACTCACCTTACAGTCTCTTCCAGGGTGGGGGTAGAAGGGGATGGGGTCGGGGAAGTGGTATTCAGTTGATCTGATGGTTTGATGGAGGGGAACAGGGACAGGCCTCCAAGCAGAGGGAACAGCTGGTGCTGAAAGTTCGAGGACAAGGAGTGGACCCAACCCCTGGGGACAGCAGAGGAAGGCCATTGTGCCCTGTCATCTTATCTGAGGCCCCCTAGGAAGCCATTGGAGGCTCTGAGCAGGGAATGAACAAGCTCAGATCTGGGCCGTGCCATGGCATGTCTTCTCTCTTGCCTCTCGTAGAAGGTGTGTGCATGTCCTGGCTGTCCTTACAGCTCCCCCTGCTCCGTGCTAATTGAAACCCCCAGGGAATGCTGGGTGTCTAAATCTTGCATCAAGCTGCACTCCTGCAGCTCCCGTACAACTCCAGGATCCTGGCTTTCCTGCCTTTAGCTGTGCTGTTTTTCTCATTCAGTTCATCCACTGCCCCTCAGTGGGTGGGGTCTCTGCTGGAGTTCCATCTCACTCTGTGGCAAGTACTGCTTCCCGAGTGGGAGTACTCACTGCTGGCCCCCAGCTGCCATCACATGACTACTGTAGCTGTGACCCAGACCTCGGTGGGACTTGTGGTGAAATCAAGGATCATGAGCGGGAAAGTGATGAGTGAGGACCAGATGTCTGCAAAAGGCACTTGGGACACATGGGGTCAGCCTCAGTCCTCTACCTAAACTTAGAAAGTAAGCGAAAGTGGTAGTGTTCCCTTCGTGTGTTCTGCAAGGTTCTCCTTTAAATATCACACACCCAGCAGTGGAACAAAATGCACTTCCTGCAGCTCTGTGGGGAGCACCGTTCTGAGAATGAGGGGGCAGGCAGTCAGTGGTCCTTATCTGTCTATCAAAGCCTGCTTCCCATTACAGGGAAAAAAAAAGATTTAGAAAGATAAATGTATACTTTTTAGCAGAAGTCATTGCAGTCAGTGCTCAGAATTCAAAAGGTATGAAGGGAAGAAGGGAAGAGGACCTCCCTGCTGGCCACTGGCCCGCTTGTCCATTCTTCTCCCAGGATAGGGAGTGGTACCCGTACCTTGTACTTGTGGAGTCTCCTAGAGGCATCTCGTGTATATGGAGCAAATGTGTGGAGCACACATACTGTCCTCTTATGGTGGATGTCTTGGTCACTGTTGGTGGACATGTTTGGGGAAGTGGACTGTATGTTTCCATGTTGGCGTGTTCCTCCTGTGTCTCTGCTACCCCCACCCCAGGGGAGAGGGCTGACCAGGCTCCTGGTTCCTCAGAGCCCTGTTCTTGGTCTCCCACAGTGCTTACCCCACGGGTTGTGCCAGGGACTCTGTGAGCCCTGGAGAAGGAGAGGGAGGAGGGGAAAGAGGAGGAAGATAATGGGGGATCAAGGGTGACCCACACATAAGCCCCAGCCGAGATGGGTACCTTTTGAGAAAACTTGGAAGTCTTGCTGGAAGTTCTGTTTTCCCCTTTGAAACCTCTGTTTTGGTTCCCCTGGCTGGATCCCTTCTGTCCTGGTGCCCTGTCATGCCTGCCAGCTTCCTCGGCAGGACTGTGGGCACCTGGACGTCAGAGTCAGCTTCTGATTCATCTGTACATCCCTGGCGCCCCTGGCCTGGGTGGCAGACGGAGTTCAGGCCTGAGGTCAAGCGCGTGGCTCTGATAGTACAGAAAAACTCTCTTGATGGAGCACGTCCCATGCCACAAATTGAACATGCTTTATCTTAGTTATCTCCAGAGAGGGAATGTCATTTGACTAAAACCACACAGGTTACAGCCGAGGTGAAGCCCGGATTCCAAGCCGGGCTTTTCCAAGGGCACTGTCTGAAGGGTCTTCAAATTTTTTTTTTTAATTTTTATTTTATTTATTTATGATAGTCACAGAGAGAGAGAGAGGCGCAGAGACACAGGCAGAGGGAGAAGCAGGCTCCATGCACCGGGAGCCCGATGTGGGATTCGATCCCGGGTCTCCAGGATCGCGCCCTGGGCCAAAGGCAGGCGCCAAACCGCTGCGCCACCCAGGGATCCCCTGAAGGGTCTTCAGATGTCCTACGTAGGGGATGGGCATTTGGGCTGGGGATGTGGCAGGAGGCTGGAAGGTGGGCTTGGGCCTCTTGTGGGGGTGGTGGTGGACATGAACGACCCTGTCTAGCCAGAGCAGCTTCGTTTGGCCACTTGACCCCTGTTGTTGGAAACAAAGCAGAAAAAGCCCCAGGGACTGCCCCTTACAGAATCTGGGGTGCCTTTCCTTATTTTGTTTGAGTCCTCATGGTTTCACTGATAAAGCCATTTTGAATTCGTATTCAAGATTTTCTATTTGATTAGTTTGACAGGTAAGCCTGAAAGAAACACCAGATAAACTCACTCTTTGGTTTAAGGTTACAGACAATAAGTAAAGAATACTTTCCTTGCTTTGCTGAAGCAGTTGGCCAGGTACATTTCTGGCCAGCCCAGGGGTGCTGGGGGAGAAGGAGCAGGGAGGTGAGGCAGGCCTGTCCTGGGGGCTTTAGGGGAGGAGCCTCACAGACACTCCACAGGTATCCCCACATCAGTACAAAACAGCTGACACACATACTCTAAAGGTGAGCAGTTTCTTTTCTTTTCTTTTCTTTCTTTTCTTTTCTTTTCTAAGATTTTATTTATTTATTCATGAGAGAGAGAGGTAGAGAGAGAGAGAGAGAGAGGCAGAGACACAGGCAGAAGGAGAAGCAGGCTCCCCGCAAGGAGCCCGATATGGAACTCTATCCTGGATCCCGGGATCACGCCCTGAGCCAAAGGCAGATGCTCAACCACTGAGCCACCCAGGCGTCCTGAGGTGAGCAGATTCAAACTGATCATTGACGTGCTTAAGCTTCGTTTTCTTTGGGAAAATTTCCTTCTTAAACAGGCAATTATTGTCACTTTTTATTTTCTGTGTTTTCATATGTCTTCAACACTTGGTTGAGTCTGGAGTTCAGGCAGAGAGAAAGTTAAAATGTTAGGAGAGAAAGTTAAAATGTTAGGAGCTTTGCCTTTTGAGGATCTGTCAAAAAATGGAGGAAAAGTGTCCCAGAAATTCTGATCAGTGAAGAAAGCGGGATTTCAGGCATCCCCAGATCTTTGGCAGCCCCTGGGTCTCACTAGAAGGAGTGTACCTATGCACGGGGAGACTCGGCTCTGAAGCCACTGACTAGTCTTGCTCTGGACCTCGTCACCTCCTGGCATTGGTCATCACTTGATGACTCTGAACGAAAATTGATTGCAGTTTCTGCATCCAGGTGCCTGTTCTTGTAAGACACTTTCCCAGCACAATTCCCACCCCTTTTGGCCTAGTTGGAAGTGCCTGTGTGTTCAGAGCCTGCGGGTTTGCTGCCAGCCCTGCCGACTCCCCGTCACTTCAGACCTAGGACTCAGAGATGTTTCCAGCGGGACAATATTTCTAAATCGTTTTGAGGGGACGCCCTCCTCTGCCCTTCCCTGGGAAAGTTCTGGCCTGGGTGAGTGGTGTTTTCTGTAACTGGCCGCAGCCTCCTTGTTCGTCAGCTGGGAGAGTGGCCAGCGCGCAGCGCGTTGTGCAAGAAACAGCTGTTGTTTTGACAAAGGACGGGCTAGCCTCACTTTTTGAATTACCGGAGCGAGTCAAGAGGTCATCTATTCCAGGCCTTTGCTCCTGGGCAGGTGGACATAGAGACCATGAACACGCATGTATGGGACACATGATGTAAGATATATTTCTGTATGTAAATCTGTACTCACATTAGCAGGATTTAAGAAATTAACATATAGTACAGTTTTTCCAATTAGGTAATTACATGCGCATGGCTCACATAGTCCAAAGATGTACACTTGTCCCTTGAACAGTGAGGATTAGGGGTGCTGACCGCTGGCATAGTCAAAAAAAGTCTGCATATAACTTTTGACTCCCCCCAAAACTTAACTACTCAGAACCTACTGTTGATTGGAAGCCCAACAAGTAACATGATTAACTCGTAGTTTGTATGTTACACATGTTATATACTGTATTCCTGCATTAAACTAAGCTAAAGAAAAGAAAATGTTATTAAGGAAATCATAAGGAAGAGAAAATACATTTATGGGATTGCACTATAAAAAATTCTGCCTCCAAACCCATGTCCAAACCCATGTTCTCTGAGGGTTATGTTTGTGCTGAAGGGCCGGTCCCTGCACCCCCCACCATGCCTTCTCAGAGCCAAGCAGTTACAAGTATCTTTTGTGTCTTTCTGGAGACAATCAAAGCTTATGCAAGGGTACGTATGTATAGATACCCTTTCAAACAATATAAGCATTGTTTTTGCACTTTGCAGTTTTTGCTTAAATATATCTTGAAGATCATCCCATCTCCTACTGCATGTGGGACTTTTTTTTAACTGTTGCTGAATGATCCTTGAGTGGAGATGCCAATGCTCTCTTATTGGACACTTCAGTTGGTTCCCAGTTTTTTGCTTTTTGTTTATTTGGGTTCCCCCCAACCTTTGTGAGTTTTTAGTGCTTTTTGGATGTGAGGACTCTACATGCTCTTTTTTTTTTTTTTTTTTTTCTTACAAGTGATTGGTGACTCAGGGACTGAGGGCTCTGTATTTTAGGCCCCCACCGCCACCTCCCCTAAACCCATTAAATTTTCTTGTTAATGTGTCATTATATTTGACACTTTGAGAATAGGCAGGCTGGGTAGATAATAAAACAGTATTTGGCTTATGTTTAATAGCTGTGTCTTCTCTGTGTTGTCCCGACAACCTTAGAAAGTCCTGATGTCCTTCAGAAGGACTCAGTGGTGGTTTTGCAGGGGACCCAATCAAAGATCGTGAGCCCTAAGCCTGACCAACCAACCGGACCTGGGGCCAGGCAAGCGCAGCCTGTCCTCGCTGTGCCAATCTGTTTCTGTGGTGGCGGGTGGTGGTGCGGTGTTAAATTTGGGGACCCCTAGTGGTTTCTCATGTGGACCTGCGTATGTCTGCACCGATGGGGAAGGGAGTGTGGCAGGCCCCTGGAGGATCCCCGACTGCCAGCAAGTCCCCCCAAGAGCCCTGGCCCCATGGCTCCGTGACAAAGGTGGGTTTGGTGCCTTCCATCAGGGACCTGCCCTGGGCTGAGTACTTCTGAGTCGGACTTTCTGACGGATGTACCCATGGGGCTCCTTGGCATCAGGCTGGGCTGGACTCCAATGAGAGGGACATGTTGGGACCCCAGGACCCACCAGACCGGGTGCTCTTGCGTTTCTCCCACGGCATGGCCCCCACCGTCCCCGCACTGGTCTCCCTGGATGGGAAGGCAGGGATCAGGGCCGGGCCACCCAGTCACCTCTGTGCCCCCAGTGTCCAGTGGTCCTGGCTGACCAGGTGGCACCCCTCCCAGGAAGTAGGGTCCTCCTTGAAAGCAGTCCGTGCTCTTGTTTTTCTCCATGTATTCTGCATCTGCAGGCGATGGGAACAAAACATCGACTCTACTTTTTCTGTCATATTTCAATATTGGCGTTGGTCCCCTCTCTTGAAGCCTCCTTTTATAACTTCTTCTGCTGCTGCTTAAATATAGCTGTCTAAGTCCTCCTCCTTACCAGATTGTTTATATTTTTGAAAAGCCTTCTGCTTATCTGCGATTGCTCTCTCTTCTCCGTCTCCGTCCCCGCATCACCACATTGGTTTTGGTTGCTCTTTTTTTTTTCTTGCCTTCACTCGACTGGGATGTGTTTCAAATGTGGTCTATCAAAATGTACAGTGTTTCCCTCTTTTTTGCAGTAGCTTTGACATCTGTTCTTGAATCCTAGCCCATGTTATTCTTTTGGACTTGTTTGACCAAGATTTGCTGTGATGCCAGAAACACAAGAAGGGGAGAGTGTGGTGGGGGGTGTCTGTGCCCCCCCCCGTCCCTCCCCCCCGTTAAAACTGTCTACGATTTCCAAGCCGACAGCACGCTGGATATTGGCTCCAGAGCCCTGTCATCTTGTCTGGCAGTGGCCCACCCTGCTGAGTACAAGTGGAGTGCCCACTGGGAGACCCTACAGACTACTTGGGTTACTTCCTCCAAAAAGGGAAGCAGGTGGAATTTCATGTGGTGGGTGGAAGGTGCATGGAGGGGGAGACTCACGTGCTTCCTGGGTGTTTGTAGAAGGACTTCCATCTCTGATTTCCCTTGCCTTTCAATCTTCGATTGGGTCCCTGCTCTGCTGGGCCTCAGGGGATGGGCCGTGACATGGAGAAGCCACATGGAACGTTGAATCCTAAGCAGAATGTGCCAGTGTGTGTCTTTAGTAACTGAGGCCACTCAGCAAGAAAATGGGCCTTTTGGTGGTTCCGGCAACGTGTCCTTGGGCCCCTGCTGTCAGCCAGGACACCACTCTGGGCCCATCTGCCACAGCCTTGTTTGAAATAGATCCTGTTGGCCTGCTTCTCCCAGAATTTCTGAGGCCAGGGCACAGCTTCTCTGATGCTTTGAGTGTCATTTTGTCGTGTGGGCAGAGGTCCTCAGAGGGGCCTCACAACTGGTGACTCTCAGTTTCAGTGTGAGGAAGATAGTTTGAGGATAACTGTTGTTTCCAGGCGCCTCATGTTCAGAGTTGACTACGTCCTGCAAATCGTCATTCCTGGAGATTGCCTCTTAAAGATGCCTCCCGAAATCAAGTAACAGGTTAATTTGGATTGTCCTGGACATGATGCCTCATGTATATTAAACCCACAATAAATACTCTTAATGAAAGCAAAACCAAGTATCACTCCAGAAGATCCCAGGCCCTGTCGAAGACAAATCGATTGCCCCAATGAGCAGCCCAGAGTAAAGCAGAACCAGGGCACAGAGACGTAGTGAGGGGGAGTGCCTGTCAGGAACAGCAGTGAGCCACTCGGGGTGGGAGGGCGTCTAGGCATTGGCCTGATGCTGGGTTTAGTAAAGAAAAAATGTTTTGGCGTGTTCTGTCATAGAAGTAGCCATGTGTGAGGTGCGCATGGATACACAACCATCAGGCTGTGCTAGTTTGGTGCTCTCGGCCCACCCAGTGCACGGGATGGGTGTGATGGGTGGGATCTGCCCACGTGTCCACTTCCTTCCTGCCACCCCCTGCCCCCTGGCCCCTTCTGAGCCCAGGGGTCTCTCCCATATTCTGGTCAAATGCAAATACGATCTCCTGGTATGCAGTGCAGTGACATCTCCTCCTCCCTTCTTTCTTCTGGACAGAGGGAACTTGATGCCACCGCAACCGTGCTGGCGAACCGGCAAGATGAAAGTGAGCAGTCCAGAAAACGGCTCATTGAGCAGAGCCGAGAGTTCAAGAAGAACACTCCAGAGGTGAGGCTGTAGTCCTGTCCGGGTGTCTTGAGAGGGGTGTCCCTGTCCATGCACATGTTCAGGAGCCGTGTTGTGAGCATGGTGTTCCCAGCACTCTGCAGGTCTCTCTGTGGGTCAGGGAACTTGGGCATTGGTAGGCCGCCTGGACCCATGAAAGGATGAGCTAATTCCAGATGCAGATATGGACCCAATTGGGTGTGTGTGTGAGCACGTGGCTGGCCTGTGGCCCATCCGTGGACTCTGGCACTTGCACCCCTTGCCCACATCTGTTAGAGTGCCAGGCCAAGTCTGCAGGGGCACTGAGTGCTGGGGCCTAGTGGGATGGGGCCTCTTCCCCCGTGTGGCGTCTGAAGGCCATGCCCATCTGAGGGTGCGATGTGCTGATCCTTCTTGTAGAACAGACATTTAGCTTGGTAGGGCCTGTTAAACGCTTCTGTTTCCTGAAATACGCCTTAAAGGGCACAGGAAACATGCACCTCGCGGGCTCCTTTTTCTTCTTGTAAGCACATGTTTCAAAGGCAGCATTTAGAGGGGCTTCATTTTGGGAAACAAACAACTCTCTATTTTCAGAATAAATATTTGGGGAGAAAACGTGGGCAAGGGACGCAGGCGCCAGAGTGTTGGGGAAGAAGCAGCTTGAGTGGTAAATGCCATTTGATGCATTTTTTTTGCAGGGCATGTTTTTTAGACCCTTTCTTCCATAGGGAAGGGGCTCCCAGAACACACCTGGCAGGGGAAGGAAGGTTGCCATCCTGCTTGCTCCTGGCCTTTGCCAGCTGGGCAGGGCTAGCAGTCACTCAGGCTTCTCCTTCTGCACTAAGGAGGGTCTCACTGCCACTGGAATTTCCAGGAAGCTGGGAAGCGTGAAGCTGCCTGCAGGCTCCTGCACCGCCCCTTGCATTTTCCTATCCAGGTCCATCCTTGAAAACTGTGTGGAGTCCCTATGGCCCACAAACTGGTGGAGAAGATAGGTTCACGTAGGCCACCAACCAACCAGAATTCTCTGTAAATAGTGAAGCCACTTAAACCAGAATGGGTGTGGGGTGAGTCCTGTAGGGTACACGGAGGGAAGGGGTATGTGTGTGTGCGTGGGGGGGCGGTTCTGGTGGCACATGTTGGGGCTCTGGTGAGTGCAGGACCTGGGATCGGGAGAGGATGTTGGATTGTCTGTTTGTTTGGAGTCCTAACGCAGAGGGGCCCTGATATTTCTCCCATCTTTAGTTATTTCTTGTGACTGGGCAGATCACTCAGCACCTGAGCAGAGTAACACTTACTGTAGGGGAAACTCTATGAGAGATTAGACATAGAAAAGTGAAGGTTGCTTAGAACTTTGTTCTCAGGGGTTAAAAAAAAAAATCGGCTTGTTGGCAGGAAAGGCATCTTCCTCAGGTGGACACAAAATTGGCCATGTGAGGACAAGGCCCTCGTTCCAGGGTGGACAGTGTGGCAGAGCCAGGGCTGGTGGTGTGCCCACTGGTTTGTACCCAGTGTGCCTATGGCTGGTGAAAACACTGGATTCCCTCATTGTTCCTGGGAAGAAAATGTGTTCCTAGTGTCTGTTGAACATCTAGTGGATCTCATGTGCAGGCTTAGGCACCAGAGAAAAGTCCAAAGTGAGTAAGGTTGTCTCCTGATAGGGAGTTTATATTTTCCAACCTGGCCCTGCCCAAGCGTAGCTGGAAAAGCTCAAGTACAGAGGGAAAGGTGGGCTCTGCAGGAGGCTGGGAGCTACCAGAGGACATGCAGGAGGAGCCACAGGAGGAGCAGGTGCTGTGCTGGACAGAGCTGCGAAGGTTTCTCATTTAAAGGACATGTTTAAATTTAAGTTTCAATTTTATATGTTTTTTAAGATTTTATTTATTTATTCATAAGAGACACAGAGAGAGAAAGAGAGAGAGAGGCAGGCTCCATGTGGGGAGCCTGATGTGGGACTCGATTCTGGGACCCCGGGATCACCCTGGGCTGAAGGTGGCGCTAAACCGCTGAGCCATCCGGGTTTCAATTTTATGTCATTAAATTAATACATTCACAGTCAGTTAATATTATTGCTTATGACTTTTTAACCCCCAAATTGTAATCAATTTGGAGAACATTGCAGTTACTTCAAAAATAAAGTTTTATACATTGCTTTGATTCAAAAAAAAAGTCCCTTGTAAAGAAAAGTGGTTTTTAATTTTAATTTTGTAACAAAACATCCATTCCATATTGAATTAATAATTGAGAGTTGAGCATAAAAGACTGGGGTATTTCTAGATTCTATCACTTTCCATCCAGATTACCTCAGGTGACTTACAGCCTGGTGGCACTGCAGATTACTTAGCCTCCCAAAGTCTCAGTTTTGCCACCTACCCAAAGTGTAATAATAGGGCCTAGCTCACAGGGTTGCTGTGTGTGTGTGTGTGTGTGTGTGTATGGTGTGTATTTGTGTGTAGATGTATGGTGTGTATGCATATGTATATGGTGTGTATTTTTGTGTGTATGATATTTGCATTTTGTGTGTTTGTATATTTGTGTTTGTATGTGTATGGTATGTTTTTTGTATGTTTGTATGTGTTTGGTATGTTTTATGGTATATTTTTTTTCTGTGTGTATGGTATGACTTTGTGTGTGTGGCATGTGTGGTGTGAATGTGTGGTGCGTGCTGTGTATTTGTGTGTATATGTGTATGGTATATATTTTTTGTGTGTTTATGGCATGTATTTATGTGTGTGTATATGGTGCGTATTTGTGTTGGTGTAATTGTGTATGTGTCTCTCTGCATGAGGGTGTGGAGGGCTTTGCCCAAGCCTCGCATCTAGAGTCCAGGACGTTTCTTACTGGAATGAACTTGGGATATATACTGTGGAGCACAGTTGATTTATGCTCCTTAAAGTTAGCTCCGAGGACTTTAAGAAAACACAACAAACGCAGGTAGTTTCAGCTTAAAGTATTTAAAAAGTTGGTTTGTGGTAATAGGTGATGATTTTACAGATATTTTGTGAGCACTTTCCATGTGCCAAATGGTTCCACCCTGAGGATACAGTCCTATCCTTGTTCTTAAAGAGTTCCTTATCTTTGTTACCAGCAAGCAGAGCATCCTGATCTGGCATGGTAACGGCTAGGATGGTATAACTGGAATCTTCTGAATGCAGACTTCCCCCCCAGAAACATATTCTTTGTCAGCGGTAATAAAGGTGTAAGCCATGTAGGCCTCTGTAATCCTTCCTGTAGGTAAATGGGGCTGCTTTTTGAGCCTTGGTTCTAATGCTAAGTGGAAAGGACCTGCTGCCCAAGAAATGCGCATGCTTGCCTAGGTTCTCCTGGCTTCCTTGGAGCTCATCCCAGAGCCCCGAGCTTAGAACACAGCCTGCAAGACGCAGGAGGGCCACGCCAGGAGGGCTCTAGTGAGCTGGGGGGTAGGAGACAGGTGGGGGAACTGGGCCACCCCCAGTGTGATGACCAGGGCCAGTGCCTTCCTCCTGCCCGAGGCTGGTGAAGGGCAAAGTTAGGCTGGTGACAGGTACGCAGGCAGGGCAGCAGTAGCTTTCTGGAAGCTTGGCGGTGGTAGAACTGTGTGCAATGTAGGCCCGAAAGCACTTGCCTTTTGCCTTTCTGTGGCTTTGATTAGGGATCCCAGGAACAGGCCAGGATGGCTTCTGATGCCCTAGATGGCAGCTGTGTTGACACAGCCGATTGCAGACCAGATGACCCGGGACATGGAAGCATGCAGGCACTGCCTAGAACTAGTCCAGGATGCTGGGCCAGCTCTGCACTCCTAGAAACAGAGTCCTTTCTTAAAAGTCAGGGACCTTGAAAGGGACGGTGCTAGGGTTTCAGGATTCTACTTTGGAATTCCTTTTCTCTTGTTGTTTTGTCAGTTAAGTTGGCTCCTTGGGCCAGTTAGTCTCTAGAATGTGGCAGTCTCTGCTCGGATGAGCTGTGACTTGAGCCCAGGCATGGTAGGCCCTGGACTGGCGCTCTTACCTGCCAGGCTCTGAGCCTGAACAGGGTGCAGGCCCCTGCGGCGAGCTCACAGGGCACCGGCCTGGCTCTTGGAATAGAAAGCTCTCCTCTCAGAAGAAAGGTCCTCAGTGTTCAGTTTGCTTCCACAGAGAGCAGGGGCTCTTTTTTTGCTCTGTTCCAGCTCTTTTCAGTAGAGAAGAACCATCCTCTGCTGGGGGGCAGGGGCAGGCAGGAGAAGAGGGGAAGCAAAGACCCGGGGTGCAGGGATTTTATCACAAAACCACCCTCAGGGCTCACTTCTGTCCCATCCGTGTGTCCAGCTGCTACCCTGGAATCTGTCTTAGGCACTTGTCTGCCTGCCTTGGCTAGGTTGATTTATGTTTCCTATAGAAGGGGCCACACTGACTGAGCTGCCGTTTGGGGGCTCTCCCTGGTCATTTCTGCTCTGATAACCTCTTGCCTCAACTGGCTCTTCGGAGCATTAACCATCGTGACACCTGGCCCACCACACACACTCACATTCGGGGTCGTGTTTTCTGTGTCCCTCCTGCCCAAGTCCAGGGTTCCGTCTGGCTCCCATCATCATGGCAGAGCCCAGTGCAGCCCTGACAATTGTGGGCCTGGTTGCCTGGGGGCTGGGCCGGGACTGACTGCCCCTTCCTGGCTCATGTCTATACTGGAAGGCAGTCCTAGGAGATCTGTGACCGGGAACATTCTCTTTGCGGCTGACTTGACTGCCTGCTCACTGGAGTTCATTTCCTGGGTGGCACAATCTTATTCGCCCCTTGTGTCCCAGGCTGGAGTGCTTTTTGAATTTTACATTCCTGGGAAACTTGTAAAAGCCCCAGAGTCATCTCAAGATACAACTTGGAAAGAAACCTTTTTTGTCATCTGCAAATCGAACTAGGTCTGTGGATCCCTTCCCACCTCTGGCAAGTGGGGCTTGGGCCAGGGATAGGTTCTGGCGGAGGTAGGGGGGGACACCTCCTTCAGGACTGCCCCGGTCATCTCTGTACTGATCAGGCTGGACTACTGGAGCAAGAAAAGAGAGCATGGGTTGTCCCCTCCCCCGCAGGCTACCTGGTCCCTGTTGCCGAGCTGAGGACAACACTGCAGGCTTTAGGAGTCTTCTTGCATACCCCATGAGAGGGGGAGTCAGCAGGCAGCGGGAGGGTGGAGGGAGTAATATATAGCCGTGGCCCAGGCCCAAATGCATTTGGTCACTGCCTCCAAGCCTTTATATAGCCACTGCAGGGAGTGACTCAGCCTGGAAAAAGAGAGTCACTTCAAGTTGCGATGCAGATGGACACGTCCTGCACGGGCTGCCTTGAGCCCGTGTGGCCAGGGCTCAGGAGGCAGTGGGGGAAGCGGTGGGGGGGGGGTGCCTGCAGGGGTCCCTGGCAAGGATTGTGTTACCATTGCATTGTGGAGTAGGGGTGGGGGAGTTCCTGGGCTCACATGTGACTGACTCCTTGTGTCTTTTTGACTGTGCAACCCTGTTTAGATGTTATTAGCAACACCTGGCAACATTTGACTTGAGCCCTGAGCACATTCTCCACTCGTGTTTTCTACAGATAGATGGACGGGCTCAGGAGACCAGCCTGGATCTTCAGTTTACCACTGTTCTATGTTTTACCATGTTTTTTGTTCTTTTGCTTCCCTCCTTATAAGAATCTAAAATCAATTCCCACAAAAGAACTAGAAACACCAGCATAAATTTTCTTTCTCACTGGACATGTGAGTGGGTTCATTGAAGACCCACAGTGTCAGCTGACAGACTGTGACTTTCATAGAGGAGGGCAGAACAGACATGCCCCTCGGGACTTGGACCTTTCAGAGAAGGCATGGAATAGGAGGCCTGTAAGCCTGGAAGGCCAGGGGGTGCAGTCTGGGCACAGCTAGATATCCCCCCAACACACTGCTCAGTTCTAGTACAATTACTTTCTCCCACTTTCCAAGGGCAAGGCCTTTGTATTGAGCCATGCACTTGGTATCATGGACATTTGATAACAACTGTAGTATGAAAAAGTCTTAGCCATATTTACAGCATTTATTTAGGAATCTTTTCTTTATAAAACAGAATTCTTAAAAAAAATTTTTTTTAAAGATTTTATTTATTTATTCATGAGAGAGACATAGGCAGAGGGAGAAGCAGGCTCCCTGTAGACCCCGGGATCATGACCTGAGCCAAAGGCAGACACTCAACCACTGAGCCACCCAGGAGTCCCTAAAACAGAATTCTCAAAAATGCAAATTACTCTGCAAGATTCATTTCTCAGACAGGCAGCTAGCAACATTTTATTTGATGCTTCAATTTTATTTCTTTGTACAGAATTTTTAAAAAACCAACAAATTCAAGAAATGCCTCCCTTTGGCATTTCTTCAAAATGTTAAACATAGCATTATCCTCTGACCCATCATTTCCACCCCTAGGTATATATCCAGAAAAATTGAAAACATGTCCACACAGAAACTTGCACATGAATGTTCGTAGCAGCATAATTCAAAATAGCCAAAAAGTAAAAATAACCCAAATGTCCATCGACAGACAAATTGATAAACAAAATGTGGTCTGTCCATATGAAGGAGTATTATTCGGCTATAAAGAGGAATGAAGCCCTGATACCCACTGCAACATGGATGAACTTTGAAAGCATTATACTAAGTAAAAGAAGCTAGATACAGAACGCCACATGATTCCATTTATACAAAATGTCAACAAGAGGCAAAAATCCACAGAGACAGAAAGTAGATAAGTGGCTGCCGGGGAAGGGTAACTCATAACACTTATGGAGTTTCTTTCTGGGGTGGTGAAACTGTTCTGGAATTGGATAGTGGCAGTGGTTATACAACTCTGTGAATAATATGTCAGATACCACTGAACTGTATACTTTTAAAGGGTAAACTTTATGGTATGTGACTTTTCCCTCCAACTCTTTTGTCAGTGCCTCTCTTTGTGGGGGTAGGAAATCATTCATTTGTTCTCTCTGATACTCTGAACAAACTCCCCCTATAAAAGTAGCTGGTGAATTTTCATCTTGGCAGTACCAGCTTCGTTTCCAGAAGGCTACTCTGGTATCTGACAAAACTATAAAGTTCAAATAATCAGCTCAGATGTTTAATCATTCTAGAATCACCTACCGTTAAGTTATAATAAGACTTTAACTAGAAAAAGTTTAAAAATTAAAAGTGAGAATTTTAACTGTTACCGATTAAACCCTTTAAGCCAGCTGATCAACCCAAGAGGTTTATTTCCTCTTTGGGGTGCCTTGGAGAGAAAACCTGCCTCGTGTGTGAGGGGGTGATGGGTGTAAGTCACACAACTTAGTCACTGGCCAGTTGCCCTGTTGTCTGCCCTGCATTCCTGGCAGACCCTGCAGTGTGCTCCAAGGCACCAGGAGGCCTGTGGAGCAGGGGCATTAACTTGGGCCTGAGCAGATGGAGTGAGAGTCCAGTGCTAGCACCTTCATCTACAGAAGTATATATCATGCATACTTGGGGGGAATCATGTGAGAAACATGTGAGATTCCAGGGAAGTAAATGTCTAGCTTCATGTTGGGAGTGGAGTGGGTATTTGGGCCAGATGATCTTGACCAAGTTCACTAAACATTCTGAGACTAGGACCTGTGTATGTTTGCAGGACTGATCATGTCCCAGCTACTAGGCAGGTGGAATGAAATCAGATGGATGGAACATAAAATAGGTGCCCAGAAAACATTTCTGTCCTGTGTTCTTTCCTCCCTCCCTCCCTTTCATAAGTAGCTCTGAGTGCTTGCCAGGGGCCAGGGGCAATCTGAGGTTTGGAGAGAGACAGCAGGGACTGAGAGAAGGTTCCAGCTCTCACAGAAGGGCAGGCAGATAGTGACCAAGTAAACATGTGGCACACGGACAGGATAACTTCCATTGGTGGTCAGAAGTGAAACAGGGGGATCCCTGGGTGGCGCAGCGGTTTGGCGCCTGCCTTTGGCCCAGGGCGCGATCCTGGAGACCCGGGATCGAATCCCACATCAGGCTCCCGGTGCATGGAGCCTGCTTCTCCCTCTGCCTGTGTCTCTGCCTCTCTCTCTCTCTCTCTATCATAAATTAAAAAAAAAAAAAAAAAAAAAAAAAAAGAAGTGAAACAGGACACTAGGGTAGTGAGTGAATATGGATGGGGTGAGGGTTCTTCAGGGAGTTAGGGCAGTATTTAGAGTCAAAGATGGGAAATACCCCTTTGTACACATACACCTCCCATCCCCTGCAAAGGATGAATTTGGGCAGGTTGTTGAGCAGTGGCGTCCCTAAAATATCTTTCAGCTTAAAGCCCAGTCATCGTTATTTGTTTTTATCATTCAGCTACTTTCAGACATCATGTTCCATTCCTCTGCTTTCTGAGACTTGGATGCTCTTTGGTTTGGATGTTAGGAAGTTCTGGCAGTTTGAGGGATACCATCTTTTGTTCAATTGCCTTTGGCCCAGAAAAGTGAATTCTTAGGTCATCAATGAAGAGTGTGTGTGTGTGTGTGTGTGTGTGTGTGTTGGTGACACAGGAACCCTGCCGAGGAGCAGCAAGGTGGTGTCTCAGAGTCACCTCCTCTCTCCCCCAGGCCACACTTGCTTCCTTTTTTTTTTTTTTTTATTTTTTATTTTTTATTTTTTATTTTTTATTTTTTATTTTTTTCTTTTTTTTCACACTTGCTTCCTGTGAACCCCGCGGGGACGCCTGTCTGGATTACTCCCTGAAATGTGGACACAGCCGCCGTTCCCTTTCCTTCCTGAGCTCGTGCGTCGCTTCCTTCTGTGTCTAGCAGTCTTTAAAGGGCTATTTTAAGTCTAACAGACAAATTATCTAAGAGTTTAATAACTGGCAAGAGGAAGAGACTGTAATTGGATTCATGTGGTATGGAAGTTTAGTCGACACCACACCGAGTTGTACAACCTCTCTGGGCCTCCGTGTCCTCGTCCAAACACTGGGAGTGATGACAACTATCCTGGAGTTATGAGTCAGGCAACATGTTGTAGAATACCCAGAATAGCTTTGGCAAATAGTAGAAGCTCAATAAATGGCGCGTTGTATGTACGTTATTAAAACCTAATCTTCTGAAAGGAGAATTTGTGTTCGTGAGCGTATTTTGAAGCCATAAAGGAACATGAATGTCATAAAAATCCTCTAACAGCCTAGATTCGACCTGTCAGTCTGTGTAACTATAGACCTGGTTTCTACTGCAGACGTGAGTATTAAACGAAATAAAAATAGGCTCCCTCCATATGTATAGAGATGGTCATTTTCCTCTCCCTTTGGCTGAACTTGGTTGTTCATAGAAATACTTGGGCTGGACTCACCCTTTGGAAGCTCTTCTTTTCATATAGCCCCCAATGTATCTTTATGAGCGATAACCTCCACTGAAGTGCATTTTGAATGGAGGAGGTCACTCTGTGGAGATCTTCTCCAGAGATACCTTTGTCGTGTGTAGGTTGTAAGGCATAATGGCCAAATGTGAAGGCCATCAAATTTGGTTGGAATTGTAGCGCACTGTTGTTTATTAATATTTATCAAACATTTGCTAAGAGCAAAGCGTTATGCTGAGTGCATTACAGACGTTTCCCGGTCCTTCACTAGGAAAGTGTCGCTAATCCCGCCTCATGGTCTGTCAGCCACCTGCCTACCAGGCAGCAGACTCCTGAGAACAAGGCTGTAACCACTGTGCTACCCTGTCTCCTTTTAGATTCTAGAAGCTGCCTTTTCATTACTTGTCAGCAATTTCTCTTCTATTAGTAGGAAAAAGTACTGATTTTTAAAAAAATTTTATTTATTCTTGAAAGACACAGAGAAAGGTAGAGACATAGACAGAGGGAGAAGAAGCAGGTTCCTCGAGGGGAGTCCGATGTGGGACTCGATCCCGGGATCCCAGGATCACACCCTGAGCCAAAGTCAGATGCTTAACTACTGAGCCACCCAGGTGCTCCCAAAGTACTGATTTTTGAGTATTACTTTGAAGTGACACACTCATTTAAAGGTGTGTGTATGTGCAAGCGTGTATGTGTTCTGTGGGAGTGTACCCAGTCGGGAGCCAGTAGCCTGCAATCTGACGTTAGTTCAAAAGCATTGGTTAGGGGATTATTATAACCAGAGCATAGAAAAGTCTTCCCTTCTGTCTTGAAAGAATGTCAGTCAAGAAAGAGACAGTTGGGGCACCTGGGTGGCTCAATGGTTGAGCATCTTCCTTCAACTCAGGTCATGATCCTGGGGTCCTGGGATTGAGTTTCACATTGGGCTCCCTGCAGGGAGCCTGCTTCTCCCTCTGCCTATGTCTCTGCCCCTCTCTCTGTGTCTCTCATGAATCAATAAATAAATTCTTAAAAAAAAAAAAAGAATTCATTTTGGTATGCAGCTAAGAGTCATGGTGATCCTTCTAGTGTGTGGAGTTGGAGTCCCAGGGCGATTCTGTTTTGAGGGCTCTGGTCGCTGCAGGGACACAGTGGTATGTAATAGCCAGTGACAACAGCTGACACTGAGTACGTACTGTGTGTGCGCGCCAGTGTTCCAACAACTTCAGATGGGTTGGCGGAACTCAGGATGCCTGTGAGGTAAGCACCCTGTTTATCTCCATTGCAAAGAGGAAAACTGAGGCCCAGAGAGGAGTAGGAAGAGGCGTAGCTAATAAGCGGCCAAACTGGCTGGAGGTTTTCAACCCAGGCTGACTGGCTGCAGGTCTGTGCCAGAGCAGGTCCTCAGGGAGCATTTACTGAGCTCTGGCAGTGACAGGCCAGACCCTCAGAGCTGCCCTTCCCTGCCTCCCCAGCAGCAAGACGTCCCAGTGCAGTTAGCGGGAAGCACAGGGTCTGGGTGACTGCCTCCTGATGCACCTTCTAGCTGCAGGACCCCCCCTGCCCCAGTGGTTCCCTACTTGGGGCACTTGGGGTGCTTTAGAGAGGCGCCGCCGCCAAGAGCCCCTGGGATAAGTAGCCTGAGGTTGGACAGCCGGTGACAATGTGCCTAGCATTTCTTTCAAGAACTTGTCTGAGGGAGTAGCCACTTAGGCAGAAGGACCCAGAAGGTACATGCCCCCCCCCGCCTTCCCTGAGCCCCACTCACAGGCCTCAACGTAGGATTTTTCCCTGCGGGGACTCAGTTCTCTTGTACACCAAGCTGTGTAATGGCTTTAATTATTTTTTTTTATGTGAAATATTTCTCGCATACTGAAAAGTATAGAAAACAAAACATTTTCATGCCCTTCGTGAGGGCTGGATAGATGTTGACATTTTGCCCATTTGCCTCTGATGCCTGTTTTTTCAAACAGAAATAACACCTTTCACATGTAGCTCAAACCCCACTTCCATTCCTTCTCCTACCTTCTTCCTCAGATGGAAACCCCATCCTGAAACCGATGGTTCCTTTTCTTATGCTTTTTGCATTTGTAGCAGTGTTTATGCATTCCTAAGCAGTGTGTGTTGTTGTATGGGTACATGTATTTTACTGTTTGTACAAATGGTACTATGCAAATGGTATCTTGCTATATATGTATATATCCTTTGACACCTTGCCTTTTTCACCAAGTGTTACTTCTTATTTTATTTTTTTATAAGATTTTTTTGTTGTTGGAGAGAGAGTGCACACTGCACATGAGTGGGGGGATGGGTGGAGGCAGAGGGAGAAACAGACTCTCCACTGAGCAGGGAGCCTGATGCGAGGCTCCATCCCAGGACCTCAGGATTATGACATGAGCTGAAGGCAGACACTCAGCCGACTGAGCCACCCAGGTGCCTCACCGAGTGTAAGTCCTGGGTGCCTCACCTTTTAGAGAGTAAGTCCTGGGTGCTACATCTATGCATCTAGTTGATTCATTTGAGCTGTAACACAGTATTCTGCTGTGTGTGGGAACCACAGGAGATGTCTCCATCACCTTTTAAGATGGCATGTGGATTTTTGGTTTGCTGACACTCTTCTCTTATTATAATACTTCCCCTGGGGAGTAGTGGCTTCAGGAATTTTGTGGGGTGGACACCCAGAAGTGCGGTCCTAAGTCACA
The DNA here is from genome assembly GCF_003254725.2 of Canis lupus dingo. Classification (NCBI taxonomy): domain Eukaryota; kingdom Metazoa; phylum Chordata; class Mammalia; order Carnivora; family Canidae; genus Canis; species Canis lupus. Next base: position 7,858,744 of record NC_064248.1, on the reverse strand, counting down.
GCCTCGACCAGTCTGATGTGCCCAATAGTTGCGTTTGATGATGCGTGCTGTCACTCCCACTGGCGAGCTCCCGGCTGTGTCCTTGCCAACTTTTGCCATGTTTCCTTATTTCTAATGTGGGTGAACACCCTTTTGTACAATGACTTGCCTGTACAGTGTCATCTTTAGTATATTTTTTTTTAAGATTTATTATTCATGAGAGAGACGGACAGACAGACAGGCAGAGGGAGAAGCAGGCTCCATGCAGGAAGCCTGAGGTGGGATCGTGACCTGAGCCGAAGGCAGGCGCCCAACTGCTTGAGCCACCCAGGAATCCCTCATCTGTAGTGTCTTAACTGCTCGTATCCTTTGCTTATTTTATCTGTTGGGCTGTTTACTATTTTTCTTACCAGCTTGTGGGCAGTTTAACATTCTGAATTGAGACCTTGTGCTGTATGTGTGCTTTGCTGGTATATCCTCCTGGGCTGTTGGCCTGTCCTTTTGCTATGTTTACAGTGTCGGTTGTCACCGGTAGATTTTAATTTTAATGCAGGTGAAATGTTTTCCAGGTTTAGTTGTAAAATTTACATTTTCTCGTATCTTTTGTCAGAAACCTGCCCCATGCTGATAGCATAAAGACAGTCTCCTGCTTTCTTTCAATAGTTTTTTTGTGTTTGCTTTTCACGTTGGGCCTATAATATATTGTGTAGATGGTCTTGGGTGCAGCTCTGATTTACCTGTCTTTTGAGAGCCCCTCATTCCATAACGTTTACCATGGGATCCACCTTTCCCAATCTCTTTGTTAAGCCTGGGTATCTGGTAGGGGAAGGGACTGGCCTCCCCGCTCTTCAAAATCATCTAAGCTGTGCTTCCACATCACTTTTAGAGTCCTTTATCCACCTCCATTTAAAAAATTCTGTTGGGCCATATATGGGAATTGCGCTGTATTTGGAGATTAGCTCAGAGAAGCTTTATTCATAAAGTGTTGAGAGTTTTGATGGAATTACTTTAGATCTTAGGTGAATTTCATCCTGTGTATGGCTGCAGGGATCTGTGAAAACTAGACGCTCTTAACTTGCCCTAGTTCATTGTATGGATGGAGAATCGTCACAACCGAAGGATTGATCATTGTAGTCTGGAGCCAGGCACAAAAATAAACCCCACTCTGTTATCATAGGTGGCTGTGATTAAGATCAGGGGGAAGGTCAGCCCTGGGCCTCCTAACATTGACAGTTTCGTTCAGAAGATTAAGTGGTTCTTCATTTTTGGCCCCAGCCATCAGTAGCTTAAAGCCATTACTGTCTATTGGCTGTTTGGTTTGTCTGAAATATGGGGCTGGTCTCAGCCTATTTCCCCGGGGTCAGGTGTGTTCACATAATCAAAGTGCCAGGAGCCCATATCGTGCCTCTGTGTGTGTGTGTGTGTGTGTGTGTGTGTGCGCGTGCACGTGTGCGCATGTGCACACACACACACACACACACACACATATGAGCACAGATTAGCCTTCTTGGGGGAGGAATGCATAGGGCCCAAGACAGAGGGATGTTCTTCTTGTGCTTGCTTTTTAAAATATGCGCTCTTCATTAGTAGAGTTTTCTAGCTCGTTTTGAGATAGATTTGTTCAGCCAGTTATGTGGTGCTTTCGGAAATGGCCATTCGTGAAGCTGTCACCCACTGACAAAGTGAAGAAAAATGAAGATCCCTTTACTGATGATGTGTGTTAGGGATTTTCATCGGTCACTGTGATTCCCATGACCTGTTCAGGGAAGGGCGATAGCTTGTTTCCTTTCATTAAAAGTTAGTGACGACGAGGAAATTTTTATTTATTCTGTTTGTATATAAACAAGCCACGAAAAGCATTTCATATATATTTAAATGATTGCTTTGCCAAAGAAAAAATGCTGGTTCCCACAGTGATATGAAACCCCTCTGCCAGTGACCTGTGAGTTAGGAATGAAGTGAATAGTAAAAAATTTGATGAGGACAGGTTGGGCTTAATACCGTGGAGAACAGAACTTGGGGTTTGATTCCCTTTCCTCCTTTAATATATGGGAAATGTTTATATATTTCTTTCTTTTTCTTTCAAATCAGTTTGTTCTTCAAATTAGATAAAATGTTTGTGTTCGTTTTCTTAATTACAAGTGTGAGAAGTGAGTTCCATGGTAACCCTTTATAAGTAACTGAACTGATAAGTTAGAACCAGAAGAGCTGAGAGTCATTTTTATTTTAAAATTCTTTTTGCATTAACACATCTGCAGTGTTGAAGAATATATGGAAAATTGAAATAGTGCTTCTATCCTGCCGTGTCTCCAGCACGTCAATAAATCACCTTTTTTTCCTTTTAAAATGTCTGGCCTTATAATTTATGTTTGCATAACCCATTACTAAATTCATAGTAGGTGTTTTAGTTGGCAGGCATTATTCCAGGGATTCTGAAGATCTTGAAAAAAAATACAGAGCCTTTGTTAGTATTTATATTTAAGTGGACATTTTCCTTTTAAAGAAAATAATGAACTAGTTTTTATAAAAAGAATTGGGAACTAGCTATTTACCTTTTTCTTAAGCAAACAAGATTAAGTCTGTTTTCCCACATTATCAACTATGATCATAGATTTCTTAATAGACGTTTTCCCCTCTTTCTTTCTTCTTTTGATTAAAACCGGCAGAAGAAAAGGATCAGGATATTCGGATCATACTAATTTCTATATAATTTTCCGTAGGTTTCATGATGCACATAAAATAAGAATTTCTGGTTTAGTGATTTTTTTTTCATTTCCTAAATGCATTTGACTGTTTTCGTTATAAAGTGAAGATGAATATCTTCATTCATTTATAACAGTGTTTGGTGCTTGACCAGAAATAGAAATGTTCAGGGCTAGTTCACATACTTGTGGCTTACCTTTGAGACTTTCTAATTTTTAACCAGACATTTAAAAATAATCATTGTGTCTTCCAGCCCTAAGTTAGGAAAACTTTCAGAGCTTCACTTTGAATGATGAAAAAAAGAGTTATTTCTGTTTTTTTTTTGTTGTTGTTTTGTTTTGTTTTGTTTTTAATTGTAAAAGTTTAAAAAGTGATTTTTATGGTAGTGACAATGCCGGAAGGACCATTTATGGTTTTCTGAAGAAGTTTGCTTCATTCGAAATTTCTAACCTTCTCTTTCCCGTCATTAGCTGGTCAATAAAGTTTTCAATATAAAATATGTCTCAGCCCATTGAAATGACTGTGGCCAATCAGAGGAGGGATTGTTTCTTCCCAAGGGAGCCTTAATATGTTTATCAGGAAGTCTGTAGCCTCCTCAGTCTCTTTGTGAGACGGATTGCAGGTCATTGTTTAAAGGAGAGTGTTGTGTTAAAATGCAGAATTTAACACTGTTCAAGCTATTATCTAAAAGCAAGCCCAGTTGTGCTGTATAAGCTTGAAAAACTCTGCCTTCCTCCTACCTGAGGATGAAAAGGAATACAGTCTTCTCTGTTTTAGCTTATTTCAGAGTCCTAGCTAGCTCTTCAGATATTTTTTTAAGTGCCTTCTTGTCATCATAACATTACTTTGTTATCAGAGATGTTTATTCTGGTGGTATGGCTCTGACAGATCTTCTGCACTGATGGAATGATTTCTGTTGGGATCAAAAGGTGCCTCTTGTGCTTCTGCATTTACTTCTGAAAACTGGAGGGGCCATCACTCAGGCCTCCTGGTGCAGTGCAGGGTTTTAAGAGTCCGTCCAACTTTTAAAAACTTCACTCTCGGTTTTGAGCCTCTGGTGACTCTTCCAGGAATGAAAAGAGGACATGAAAAGAAATGGTATTGCTGCTTTCAGTAGATGAGAAACACATTCCCTGGCTTCCTGTGGGGCTTGCTTTCCCCCTCTGCATCCACCTCCTGTCCTGGGCTTGGTGGCCTCACCAGCGGGAGCCCTGAAGCTGTGTCCCAGAAAGCATTTCCACCCGGGAAGGTGCTGTGCCAGAAGCTGGGAGAAAGGAGAAAGGAGGTGTTTATCGTCCCAAAGACGCCTTCCAACTTTTATTATTAACTCCTTTCCAAAGTAAACTTTCGGGTTTGTTTCAAGTCACTGCTGGCCAAAGTGCAGTTGGGTTTGCCGTGTCCTGTAGGAGTGGAGGCGAAAACAGCATTGCCCTGGCCTGGAAGGAGGAGGGGAGCCGGATGCTGGCTGCGGGGCACTTTGGCCTCGGAGAGCCTGGGGCAGGAATGACTGAGGCCCACCCCTCAATTAGCCCTCTCTGGGTCCTGTGCCACTTGGGAGGTGCTGGGAGTCCCCAACCCCCAGCCCAGAAACAGGTACGGAGATGCAGCATTTCAGTAAAAAGTAGTAATTGACAAAATGGCAAGGATGGTGCCCAGAGGCCGCTTGGGGCAAAGGGAAGGGGCCCCGTGGGAGATGCGGGAGCCCTATGCCAGTATGGGCCCATGTGGGGCTATCACCAGGCGCGAACAGCCCCGCCGCAGGTGGGGTGGGCAATGGCATGGTGCAGAGCCTCTGGAGGGAGGCTAAAGAGCCTGGACTTCCCTCTGCCAAGTGGCCACAGGGCATATACTTAGGAGGGATGTGGCCGTATATCCAAGTTGCATAGTTGGTGCTGCACACTGTGGTGTAGCATGTGGATGTTCCCGGAACAAAGGCGGAGCCAGAACATCTGGGATGCTGCTTTCACAGGCTGGGCGAGAATGAGTTAGCAAATGGTAGTAGGTCGGATCCATAGAGCAAACGCCTACTGTGCACCTCCTTTGCGTTAGGCACTGTTCCAGCCCCTGAGGATGCAGCACTGAACAGAATACCCCAGATGCCTGCCCTCTCCTTGCTTAACCTTCGAGTGGAGGTGACAGCAAACCAAAACATAGGACCGTGTTCTATGAGATGCCAGCATGGAATCCTGATCGTGGAATTGGGGAAGCAGAGACTGTGAACTTTGGAAATGTTTGGTGGAGAAGGGCAAGGGAGAGGTAGGCAGTGGCCAGAGAAGGACAAGGTTTAAGAGGGCAGTTTTCCCAACCCTGTAGGGGACCTGAGCTTGCGGCTAGGTGTCAGTGGATGGGGAGAGCAAGAGCCCATGAGAGGCAGGAGGGTGATTCCGAAGGAAGATCTTGGTCACAGAAGTGGGAAGAGGAGTCAGGATCCCGGGTGGAGGGCAGGAGTGAGTTCGGGTGGATAATAGGGCATGGGCCAGAAGTGATGGAAGGTTCCAGGTGGTGCAACTCACCTGGAGAAGTAGGAGAAGAAATTGCCGTTGAGGGGTAAGCAGGGAAGCCCCGAGTACTTGGGGGTTGGGGTGGGCAAGGTTTGAAGTGGCCCCGGTGATGGCAGAGGGATTTGGCAAAGCAAACTAGAAGGATAGAGCAGTTGGCCATGCCCTGCTGTGGCCTGGCTCTTGGATATGTGGTGGTGCCTGCTCACCAGGTGTGCAGAAGGATATGGTGGGCATCTGTTGAGGATGGTGAAAGGATTCATGGGGGTGACCAACCCTGTGGTCCCACTGGCTTCCTGGCTTTCCAAGTTTCCTGTTGCTTTACCTATTCAAGCTGGCCCTGACGCTTTTGAAATCATGCAGCACCCAGCTAGGAAGTCATGTTTCTCATCTCTCCTAGTTTTAATGCTTAAGAAATCAGCTTTGCTTCCAGTCATGCAGGAGCCACCACCCTCTGTCAGTATTTTCCTAACTTAGCTAATCATAAAAATCTCCTGGGTGTGTGCTTGTTAAAAATACTGTCCCTGGGCCCCACCCTACACATAGTGAGACATGATCTCCTGGGAAGGGCCTGGGGACCTGCATTTAGAACACCCCCCCACCCGGCAATTTCTTGCTTCAGGAATTTATACTGGGTTGGGGCACCCAGGCTCCCTTGATCTCCTCGGTTGGGATGGCTTCTTCCTCCATGAAGAAGCAGAAAGTTTTCTGTGCTGTACCATGAAACCCAGCTATAGTTTTCATTTATCTGATGCCCCACGTTGTCATCGATGCTCAGGGACTGTGTGTGGAGTAGCCACCTAAGACTCACAGGTAGTCAGGGTAAGCAGGAGGGTCTGCCTCAGTGCACAGAAAAGCACCTTGTGACAAATTAGGGCTGTTGCTCCTGGAGGGAATCCTCCCTCATGGGATCCAAGGAAGCCTTATGGAAATGCCTCTTGTCATAAATGTGATGACTATGTGACTGGCTGGGGCCTTAGTGCTGTACAGAGATCTGCTAGGATTACATAGAACTGGCTTGGATCAGAGATCACCCAGGCTTTGGCTTAGGCCAGAGTAATGGTCTGGTAATGGGGTGCAAGGACATTGGGAGGTGTCCTGGAGGGAGCGGGAACCACCAGCTGGCAACTCTGCTCCCTCAGGGGGACTGGTGGGATGTCCAGAGTGTCTGGAGGTCAGAAACTGTGTCTGAGGGGCCCCCACCCAGAGTAGGGTTTAGTGGCTTCTGTGGTATTCTTCATAGGACATCTCCAAGTAGGAGACATAAGCTTGTGTACCTGTGTGTGTGGGGTGTGTTCTTTGGCTGAATGAAAGCAATGTTGCAAGCAGAAAGTGTGACTGTAACAACAATCACAGGCGTCAGGCTCATAGCTCACCCATAACACACCAGGTGCTGTGCTAACATGCTTTGCACCTGTGCCCTGTGTACTTACCCCACAGACCTCCAAATCAGGCTGTCCTCCCGCCATTATGCCGAAGAGAGGGCCAAGGCTTTCCTTGCCTGAAGTCGTCCGGCTGGGATGTGGCCAAGCAAGGTCTGCGTCCACCAACCTGTCCTGCCACCCTGGCTCTCCCACCCCCTGCAGCACAGAGCATGGCATCTCTGGCCCAGAGGCCCAACAAGTCTCCTGTTTTCCCCATTAATGATATTAGTTATTGATTTTACATTCATGCATTTCCTCCTCCCCAGCACTTTCTAGCTGATTTGAGTTTAGCAGGCCCCAAAGAGTTTTATAAATAATAGGAGATCGTGTTAAGTTTGGAAAATTCTTTCTCTGTTCTACCCACACTTAACCCCCTCTTCCCCCTTGAAAAGCTGGGAGAAGGATGAATAAGTGAATTAATTATAGTAGTGAGTATCCTGGTCTAACTACTCCAGGGTTTGTACTTGACGGGTGGTGAGAGGTGCTTTGACCTGTTTTTTGTTACACTGTAACTCCTTCTCTGGTAACAGCATAGAGGTATTAGTGTAAAATCAATTCTTCACCTGGAGAGAGATTTTTTTTTTTAAAGTCAGGTTTAGTTTATGCTCAGTAGAGTTCAGCCTTTTTAGGTGAACACTTTGTGAATCCTGAGACACGTACCATTGTGATCCCGCAGCACCACGGAGCTATAGAGCAGCTCCATGTTCCCAGATTCTTCCTCGCCTCTCTGTGATCAGTCCCCAGACACATCCCTAGCCCCTGGCGACCCCTGGTCTGTGTTCTGTTCCCATAGTTTTACATTGGCTAGAATGCCGTGTAAATGGATCGCACAGCCTTTGAGTGCGGCTTCTTCCCACCAGCCATGTTGTATTTCCTCCCTTCTTAAAAAGGTGCTCAGCAGAATTCCCTTGTATGCATGTACCACAGTGGGAGACATTGGTAAATGGATTGGACTGCCCTTAGCTCAGGATCCCCAATATCCAATCTCCTGGGACATTGAAAGCTGTGTACAGCTGGGACCCCTGGCTGGCTCAGTGGGTAGAGCACATGTCTCTTGATTTTGGGGTCATGAGTTCAACCCCATGTTGGGTGTAGAGGTTACTTAAAAATAAAATCTAAAAAAAGTGGCTGGGGGCTCCTGGGTGGCCCAGTCAGTTAAGTGTCTGCCTTCAGCTCAGATCGTGATCTCAGGGTCCTGGGATTGAGCCCCACATCGGGCTCCCTGCTAGTGGGGAGTCTGCTTCTCCCTCTGCCTCTGCTCCTGCCCCTCACTCCACACTCATGCTCACTCTCTCTCACTCAAATAAGTAAATAAAATCGTGGGGGGAAAAAAAAAAAGGCTGTGCACAACCCCACACCTAATCCTGCCTGATACTCCTGATTGGCTTAACAGGCAGCCTGGGCACGTGCACTTTGCACCCCTACAAAGGGTTGATCACGTGCCATACGCTGCCGTGTCTCTGCTTTGGGCTGTTCACCCTTGTTCTCCACATGAGCAGTCTTCTTTTTTTTTTTAATTTTTATTTATTTATGATAGTCATACAGAGAGAGAGAGAGAGAGGCAGAGACATAGGCAGAAGGAGAGGGAGAAGCAGGCTCCATGCACTGGGAGCCCGACGTGGGATTCGATCCCGGGTCTCCAGGATCGCGCCCTGGGCCAAAGGCAGGCGCTAAACCGCTGCGCTACCCAGGGTTCCCACATGAGCAGTCTTCTTGAAGACGTGGGGCTTGGGATCACTGGGGGGCTCAGTGTTGAGCGTCTGCCTTCAGTCCAGGTCGTGATCCCAGGGTCTAGGGATCAAGTCCCATGTTGGGAATTTAATATACTAGGGCTCCCTGCATGGAGCCTGCTTCTGCCTCTGCCTGTGTCTCTGCCTCTCTCTGTCTGTGTCTGTCATGAATAAATAAATAAAATCTTAGAAAAAAAAATGAAGGAGGGCTTGGCATTGGTAAAAGTGGCAAATTTCTGTCCTTGTGTCCCAAGGGAAGGAAGGATCTGAGTGCTGCTGTTGGAAACAGGCACATGCAGAGATGGGCTTCATGCAGCTGCCAGCCCCCCAGCCTCAGTGGGGTAGATGAAGGGCGAAGCTGGCCTGTGGGACCTGTGTCAAGCATACAGGTGTCACAGGTGTGGCAGGATAGAAGGTCGCAGGCTGTCACTCAGGAGAAGCCCTGCAGTAAAACAGTGTCTGGCTCCCTCTGTTCTCTGAACTGGAGATGCTCCTCTGGTATTTCCTTATATTGTTATTGGATTTCTCTGTCTTTTAACTTATGTGATGTGCTTTCTCCAGCTTAGAGGGTAGGAAGGTAGGAACAATCCCTCACATCCTTCATAATCCTCGGTTGGATTTGTTGATTGGTTGATTAGTTAAATGCCGTAATGCAGATGTGCACTGAGTGGTCTAGACCCCTGCCTGACCCCAAGGAAGCTGTCACAGCGGAGTCGGCGGGGAGGGGAGGGTGGCAAGGTGGAATGATCACTTGCCCACCCTGCCCAGTTCTCTCCGAGAAAACTAAGGCCCAGAGAGGGACACCGTCCTCCCCAGAGTTGCATGATGGACCTTCAGAGGGGCTGGGGGGCACACAGGCAGGATCTACTCCTCCCACCCCACCCCACCCCGAGGCCAGCCACCCTGCACATCTCATCTCCAGGCAATAGATGTGAAAAGGCAGAAGGCAAAGGGCAGCATGCTGGGCTTCCTTGAGACAGGTGGCTCTTTTAAAGCTGGGGCTTGTTGCCAATCTGACTTCGTTTCCATGGAAGCAGCCAGTGGGGCGGCTTGTTCTTGTCAACCTGAGGTGGTGGAGCCTCAGCCCCTGACAGGCTTGTAGGAGCTGGCTAACCCACTCGGAGGAGGGGGGACCTCGGAGCTCTGCTAGTCTCTCTTCTGGTTACTTTTTCCTCTAGGAGTTTGCTTTGAAGGGCAAGTCAGTGAAGTGCTAGTCGTAGCCTCTGCTTCTCCCCAGGACTTGTACAAGGGTGTCCTCTGTCACTGCCCTGGGGCTGCTTCCCTCGGTCCCCCTTCGTGGTGGGTTACCCCTGTGGACCATGTCTTTCCGCATCGTACCTGGAGAGTCTGAATGATGCAAATGGAAGATGCAGGTAGCATCTTTGTTTCATATGGTAGGCAAACTCTTCAAAAAACTAAGGACCTCAGTGGAATCCGTTTCCTGAAATCAATTTTACGAAGCTACTGAATTTCTTTCTTGCCGAGACTAGTCTCCCGGTTGGAGGTTTGACACTCCCCCACTCCCCCCCCCCCCCACACACACACAATCGCGAGACTCAATTTGCCTCCTTTCTTGTCCAGTAGTTTTGATGTCTTGACATTCCTGAGCTTGGTCTGCTTCATTTCATGCTGGGATCACAGCTCAGTAATGAAGCCTTTATTATATTAACTAGTCAACAGATAACATTCTTTGAAGAATTCTGAGTTTTTAATTACGCCACTTAAGCCTTTTGGACGCACTGGTTCTGAGGGGGCATTTTTGCATTGCTGAATTCCAGTTGAGTGCAAACCTTAAAAGATCTGAAAATGCTAAGAACAACTTGCTAGTTCACGAACCAGGGACAGGGCCTCCCAGCTCCCCCAATCCTTCCTGCTCCCCCACCCCCACCCCAGTTGTCAATCTTACTGGTAGGTAGTGGTGTCAGAGCAGTTTACCAGTCATGCCAACACCCACCGCTTCCTGGGTCTGTTTGTGCATTAGTTTAGGCGGAAAACCACCCAACTTCTTTTCCAGTAGGTGGAGAAAGACACTCAAATCCTAGAAGCCCTGCTCACCTACCTTTTTAGGGTATGGCAGGTTTAGCTCCAGGGCTGGAGGACTTCCAAAAATGCATGACTAAGGGAGAAAAAGGCTACTCCCAAAGCTAACAGGGTGGAGTATTGCGCCTGGAACGGGACTATTCCCAGCAGGGCAGCAGCCTGTCTGTAATGCAGATGCATTGGCTCATGGATTTGCTTTCACAGAATAAGTGAAACAGAGCAAAAGTTTTTTGAATTCTCTTTCCAGAAGGCCCAGTTTCTGCAGATGTGTCTTTCAGTCTCAACCTGCCTTTAGTACTATTTCAGACAATTTTCTCTTTTGGCTGCGTACTGCAAATAGCTGGCCGAAACGGCTGCCTCTTGCTCTGCCAACCACGTGTCTCAGGGCAGAAAGTGAGCAGCTTCTCTTCCTCAAGATCCTGGCCGCCGGGTGTTCTTCCCCTGCTGTTTTTCCTTTGCCCGTTAGCTGCCAGCCATGAACCTCAGCCTGCTGAGAGAGAGAGAGAGTGTGTGTGTGTGTGTGTGTGTGTGTGTGTGTGTGTGTCCGTCCATCCCCAGAGCAGTGTAGGCCTGGGGTCCCGATCTTGACTCTAGGTCCTGGTCTTGACTCTACTGGCTTGCTGGCAAGTCACTGAATTACTCCACACCTCCATTCAACTAGGGTGGGTGTTTGTTCATCCATCCCAGGATCCTTGTGATTAAGTCATCACAGCCACATCCCTGCTCATGGTAGCTTAGCACCCTGCACACAGGTAGATGTCTGGTGAACATCACTTTCCTTCCCAACCTGGTCCCAAATTGCAGAAAAATGAATAATTCATCTAGCTCTGAGAAGGTAGGTAAGTAAAAAAAAAAAAAAGAGAGAGAGAGAGAGAGAGAGAGAGAAAGTAGGTAGGTGCTTTCCTACACACCTGTTGGCTGGACTCAGCTGGGACATCTTTGAGCCTGGTTTTAGTGTTGTGTGTCACTGGCAGATGCTGAGCGAGGAGCCAGGCTCAGAGATCTCGGGAGAAAGAGGAGGAGCAGGAGTAGAGTGGGAGCAATGTCTCTTCACAGCGTGAAGTTTTATTTAAAAAGGCAGTGATGAGGTTTATGAGTACCTTTTGGCTTGGAGGTTCAGCATGTAATTTTGGTGACTGCCCTATACACTGCACTGCATGTTATTTGCCATGTGGTCATTACAATAAATATCATTAAATAAATAAGTAAATTATGAGAACATGGTTAATGCTCGTCTTTGCACAGAGACAGACCTGATTGCAGCACTTTGTTCATTATCTTTGTCAGTGAGATATTCCTGTGCAGTCCTATAGCGATCTATGAACTCTGCCTGTATACAGCACACCTTGGCTTTTTCAAAATGGAAGAAAAGAGCTTTGGGTTTTTTTTTGTTTGTTTGTTTGTTTTGTTTTATTCTTAGTATTAGGGTAATACGGGCTAGTTGTAAAACATTCATTTAATGAAGAAACAGAAAGTCATCTCAAATTCTGCTGTCTCAGTTTTACAACTGCTAACGTCTTGCAAACCGTGTTTCTAGTATCTCTATGTACACACATACAGGCTCAGGTTTTGCTCAGTAAGATTGGAAAGCACCTACTGTGTGTCAGGGACTTTGGGATCACAGCACACACATGTACTTCTAATGAGCTAGTGTATCAGGGACATCTGTCCAGTCTGTTGTAGCGTGGCTTGTGCTTTTCATGGCTGCATAGTGACCCAGTGCTTGGCTCACCCTGATGTGTTCAGCCAGCACTTGCTTGATGAGAGTTCAGGTTCCTTGTTATTTTAAGTAATCTGTATCTAATCAAACAATACCACAACTTGAGCCACACACGGGTTCTTGCCAAGCCCTCTATCTATGCCATGACTCAAGGAAGAACACTTGATTTTTCTCCAGGTACTGGACCATTCCAGATATGAGTGATGGAAGCCTGGAGAGCAGGAGGTTGACTTGTCAGAGGCACAGGAGGGAGCAGAGGGGGACTGCGCTGGGCCCTCCTGATAGCTCTTCCTAGAAAGGGTGGCTTTGTGGGGGGCGGTGTCAGAGCCCTACGTGAGTGTGGGGACCTGCCCTGGTCTGTAGCTCCAGCTTTTCGTCGGCTCGTGCATGAAGGAAACAAAACTGCTTTTCCCTAGGAGGATCTGTAAGTGATGTGCCCTGGCAGTCTCACTGGTATTAATTACCTGTGCTCACCTGCAGGAAGGCGGGGGAACAAGTGGGGAAGTGCCAGGTGTTAAGGTCCTAGCTCACTTCCTGCAGGCCCCAGGGAGAGAGGGGTAGTCTGGGCAGATGGACCTATGTGAGCCGAGGAGAGTGATCGCCTGTTGCTGTTAGGAATGCTCTCCTTGGGCTAGACTCCCCTCTGCTTTCCATTGGTGGCCACTGAATCCCCACTTGGGACCCATGATCTGGTCCACTCTTCCCACTCCACAGATGCTCATGGTTGTGCTTCAATTAGTTACTAACTGGCATTGAGGAGCTGCGCCCCTAGCCTTTCTACTGGGGCCCCACTGAGTGGACAATGCCTCCACATTGCCTCTGCTTTGTCATTGTCATTGGCTGTGCCATGTCTCCCTGTGGGAGAGTCTCTTTTCATTTTTAATGAAATCCTGTGCCTCTTGGTTGCTTTTATTCCTTGCAGGTCCATTTGGTCCAGCAGACACATGGGCTTAACCAGAGAGCAGGTGGGCATGTCCATGTTGTACCTGGGAGAGCCAGAGCCCCCACATTGCCACCTTAATACCTGTTTTGCCCACACTCTTGCCTGCCTGGCATGAGAAGAGAGGAGAGGGCCTCTTGGCTGGAGCGAAGGCCTGCAGTTTGGCCTGGGAAAGAGCACTTGGGTCAAGGTCAACCCCACTTCTTCTTTTTTTTTTTAATTTTTATTTATTTATGATAGTCACAGAGAGAGAGAGAGGCAGAGACATAGGCAGAGGGAGAAGCAGGCTCCATGCACTGGGAGCCCGGCGTGGAATTCGATCCCGGGTCTCCAGGATCGCGTCCTGGGCCAAAGGCAGGCGCCAAATCGCTGCCCCACCCAGGGATCCCTCAACCCCACTTCTTGCTTTACCCAGAGTGAAGACCCAAATGCCAGAGAGTGAGGACCAAATCCCAAAGTACTGTCACTCCTGAGCACTCCCCCACCCATTGCCTGCTTTGGAACTTTTGGTTCAGTTCATGGTTGCCAGAGACTAACGAGCCTGTGGGGCAGGTGCCAGGTGTGTGCGGGAGTGGGGTCAGCATGCCTGGCAGAGCCACCAAAGGCCTTGGACTACAGCCCACTCCAACCCTGGCTGGGCCCCGTCTTGGCTCCAGGATATGTTTGCTTTCGACACATCCACTATCATTTAGATACAAAGCATAACACGGCTAAAACCATTCAGTGGAATTTAGGATTCATTGCCAGGAAAATAAAACAAATCAAAACAGTCATTAATAATTTTATTTAAATTATGAGTAAATTCCTGCTGTTGCATTTTGTAGATGATATCTAAGAGTTAATTTATTGCTGTTTAAAACTGCACAAGGACTTCTGGAAGCCCTGTCTTTGTCGAGTGTCTTCTCTGGGCTGGGCTCTGTGCAAGGCATGGGGGTGCAAGAGCTGCCCTTCCCTCATGGAGCTGCCATTCTGCATGGGAGTGGAGTCCCTGGGTACATTCTGAGAGCCTGCTACAGCCCAGGGCTCTGGGTACAGCAGGGAGGAGCTGGGTGCTAGAAGAAGCCCGGACAGGATAGATTCCACCCAGTTCAGAATTCAGGTCAGAGGGAAGAGTCAGGGGTGCTAGTCTGGGTCAAGCTCAGGGTGGTTAGCAGGCCTCATTTATTCAACCCCAAAGCCAAGGGCTGTCCGAGGCCTATTGCATGTGTCCCCTGTGGTCACTTGAGGTAGACCTTGCTGTCTTAACTGGACAGCTGAGGACAACCAAGAGCTTAAGAGCTTGCTTAGGGCCACTCAGCAGGATTATGTACCCAGCATTGTTGCCCACTCAGCGTCACCACTGGACAGGGCTGGGGCAAACGTCAAATGAGACCAAGGAGGCCAGTTTTTCCACAGGCTTGGCAATGACTGGAAGAAGATGCAGAGCAAAAGGAACCACGGAAAATGCCTGGATACTGTCTATGTTTTCAGCTGAAGGGATGGAGTTGGTGGGGGAGGAAGGTGGAAGCAGGCTGAAGAGCAAGAAAGCAGTGACCTTTATTTTAAATGCTTCGGTGACAGATTTAAAACTTGACTAACTTCACACCAAAATAACCTCACTAGCCCGGGAGTGACCTCAAGCTTGAATATTGTCCCTGTAAATCCATAAGCGAATGTCGTGCGCACATCCACCAGTTGCACAAGGAGAAGACTGCTCTGTGTGGGGTGTGTGGGTAGGCAGTGACTTAATGCAGGGGGATGGCAAGAATTCCCCCTTAAATTTTCAAGTACACAGCAAAAACCTCTAAAATTAAAGAAAAGAAAAGATTTTTAAAAAGCCTCCAGTGAAATAATTGTCTCAGTCTGTGGTTAGAGCTAATTTGGGGAGAATCACATATTTTGATTTCTTTGGTGTTTTTTTTTTTTTTTTTAAGGAAGCTTTTCGAGCAGTAAATTAAATATTTTTGGATGTAGACTGAGATGACTTACTTAGGTATTACATTGACAGTGTGGAAAACGTTGAAGACAAATTTGGGGTTAGCAAGGACACCTTCCAGAAGTTTGGCTCCTGTGAACCATTGACCCCTCACTGGAAGATGGTTGTATTCCCTTTGAGCCATTGCTTGCCGGAATTAATGGTGAATAATGTCTGTGGCACCAGATCCCTAGCCAAAATATTCACATTTTGCCTCATCTGCAGAGAGACCTGAGCTGAGTTATATCTCTGCGTCTTTTTGCAAAGTGTTCCTGCTCTGTTAACAGAGCTATAATTAACTCACAGGACGCCAGGCAGCCGGATTCGGCCAGGCGCCAAGAAATCAGCCCCAATTACTATATTCACATTGTCAGTAATGCCCACTTCACAGCTTCTGCTAATTTGAAATGGCAAGTTCCAACTTTCCATAGTAAAATTACCATTTTTGTACTATTCTATTACATGGTGATATTTGTCCATTATTTTGGCTATGTAAACTTGGTATTATAACGACAATTAGTTGTTGAGCATTTTCTAAAATGATTCACAATTACATCTCTTAAATGGGAAACTCACGTCTGCCTTGATGGAGTGAGCGTCATGTTCCCTCTGTGCCCCAGATAGACTTCAGGCATCGGCTTCTCACGGGAGAACGAAAGGCCTTGGGATTTTATGATAAATGTAAGTGTTTACAATAAGGGATAGCCTTCAAATGTTGCCTGTTTCATAGATTTTTCAGGGTTAGAGTTGTGTGATCTCTTTATAATAATGGAGAAGTGTCCCCGCCTCCCCATCTCCCTAGATGCCCTGGAGTTGCCCTGGGGCTGGTGCACCACGGGCCCTCTGGTCTGTACAGTGCTCACGCAGTGGCTGCACTGGGGTCTGATCTGTGCCCCAGATGAGCCATCGTGGTGTCTCTTCTCTGACGGTTGCTGAGCTCCAGCCGGCCACGGTGCCACAGCGAGCAGGTGGTTTCCCGGCCGGTGCCGTGAGGTTCCCAGTTTTCCAGAGAGGCCTGTCTCTGGGGAGTCAAGCCTGCTGGCCTGATTTGGTTGTACATTTTGCTCTGTTTTCAGCAGAAACTTCAGGAGGCACGTTCTAGGCCAGTGTGCCACTCAAAGTGTGTCAGAATGTGGCCCAAGGGCCAGTTAACCGGTCGTTAACCGGCCTGCAGCTAGAGAAGCATAGAAATTCAGAGCAGACATTTAGAAACGTTTATAGCATCTTGACATTACAGTGACATCCAAGTGGCATTTTTGCTGTATTTTATAAAAATACCAGTCCCCAGCAGATTGGAAATTTTAAAATCCGTGGCATGTACTTCCCTACAGACTGTTTGAGAGGCATCGGTCATTAATTAACTCCCAATCCCTGATTGGATTTCATGGTAATAATTCATTTTTGGTTAAGGCTGCATAGTTTCTTTTTCTGCCGGGCAGTGGTCTGCTAGGCATGGTCACTAAAGGAGGGGCATCTGAGAGGAGAAGGCAGGAGTCCCTAGAGGCAGACAGGGGCCCTTAGGCCAGACTCATGATGCTTAGTGGCTGGCAGCCTCAAGTGTGGGCCTCTCTGGGGGTGCTAGTGTCTCCTGAGCATGTCCACCAGGACCTGACAGTTCGGTTATAGGCTTGAGCCCCAGAACTTTCAGTTACATGCTGGCTGGGCATCTGGAGTTTGCTGGCCTGCCCACCCACCTGCCTGCCTTGCCACCCTATCTTGCCCTCCATGATTTCCAGACCTTGATGGGAAGGGTAGGGGATCAGAGACCCAGATACCTCCTTCCCCCTCAGCCAGTTACCAGTTCCTGATTTGAGCTCCTGCCCAGCCCTCGAAGCTCTTGGCTCCTCTTTATGCCCGTTGCGTAGTGTGGGGTTTGGCCACCCACGCACAGCCTACCACCTGTTTGCCTGCCCCACCAGCCCAAAATGGCATTTATTCTTTTTAAATGGTTAAAAGATAACAAAAGAAGGCTATTTTTTGATACATAAGTTATGAAATTGAAATGTCAGTGTCCATAAATATATATTTTTTTAATTGCAGTAAGACATACCAACATAAAGTTTACCACTTTAACTGTTTTGGGCATACAGTTCAGTGGCATTGAGGACATTCATATAGTTTTGCTCCCGTCACCACTGTCCATCATCCCATGCAAAACTCTGTAAACAAAGTTTTATTGGAACAGCCATGTTCATTTGTTTAACTGCTATCTGTGCCTGCTTTTCTGCTGCCAGAATAGAACTGAGTGGTTGCAACGGAGATGTGTGGCCTGCAAAGCCCTTTCCAGAAAAAGTTTGCTGACCTCTGCCCTAGTGCATATTCTTATCATATCTTGCACAGTTACCATAGCAGCCACCTAACTGGTTTCCTAACCTCCAGTTACATTCCTTTCCAATTTCTCTGCCCCTGGAGTGATCTTCCTAAGATACAGTTCTGTCGATGGAACCTCCTCAATTAGAATCCTTGAGGGCATCCCATAGACTAAGGCTGTGTTCCTGGGAACACCAATTCCAGAAAAATAACTCGAGTTATTAAAGGCTCTGAAAAGCCCTGCAGAAAAGAATCCTGCTGAATATAGGTTAATCCAGTATCTTCCAAAATTAATTGACTATAGAATTATTACTATTTATTTTCTAATGACCTATGAACATCCTCTAGCAGGGGTTAGTAAACTCTTTCTGCAAAGGGCCAGGTGGTAAAATACTGTGGGCTTTGCAGGCCATATGGTCTCTTTTGTAGTTACTTGTGTCTGCTGTAAAATAACTATAGACCATGTAAATGGTGGGCACATTCCAATAAAATATTACATAGAAAACTAAAACAGGCCTGGGGCAGATTCCGTGTGCTGACCTCTTTTCTGTAGGACAGTCACTCTCCCAAGTGTGGCCCCAGACCGGCTGCACCATGTCATGGGACTATGGAATTGGAAACTCTGGGGGTAGCCCAGCAAGTCGGTGCCTTACCCAGCCCTACCTACCGGCTAAGGTGTAAGAACCCCTATTCTAGAACCACAGAACACACTTTAGGGAGTGTTGACTTCCCGAAAGAAGGCCAACATTACCAGAGATGGGAGGCCCTTCGAAATCTGGCCCTGCCCTCAGGCTGAACCTTCTGTAGACCCCCTCAGCATGCCATCCTCCTCCCCCCACCACTCCACCCCAGACCTGGGCATTTGCACAGGTGTCCTGTATGTGATGGCTCCCTTCTCCAGCAGCGACCTGCCTCTTCCCTAGCCTTTGCCGGGCATTGAAACTTTGGCCCAGACACTTGCTACCTGTCTGGAAAATCTGTTTGGAGCCTCCCAGCCCCTCTGCCTACCCCTGCTTGTCGGGTTCCGCCCCACTACACTGGGTAGTGCAGTTGTGGACTCCTCAGATGCCCATGGTATTCCTCTCCATGCGCCCAGCACACAGGATGCCCTGGGAGGGGGGGCGTCTGTTAAGTGGTTAAATACATGCGCAAAGGAATACCGGGGGCACGATGCCCATTTCTAGTTGAGCTGCCTGGTCTCACGTGGGAGGAGATGGGGCATAAAGTTAGTGCTTCGGAGGTTCCTGGCTTTCTGTGGCTCTGGGAGGTGGGGTCATATGGGACTCCCTATCCCTAGTCATTTCCTCTCCCTCCCCTTCCCCCACTGATTGATTGATGTTTGGAAATTGTGACTCATCTTGTTAGAGAAGGAAAAGGAAATTTTATCCTCTTCAGTCCCCCTTCCCTTTCAAATAAGCGATAAATAAATGCGGCTGGCATTCCACTTGGTGCAATAAGGAGCATTTAAATGCGTTTCTGGTTTTCATAATTGGTAGTTTCTTGTGGAAAGGTGCTTATTAGAAGAAAAATCTTCCTTGCGTATTTGTTGTCGGCCTCCTCGTCTGTGAAATCAGAAAGAGAAGGTGTGGTGGGAATCGTCTCTCCCTCCTTTTAAAGGTATTTGTGGCAATTCACATTTCCACAGTGGCAGCGTTAAGCTACTTCTCTTTTAGTAAGAAATGTGAGGTGTACCCTTGCCGCCTTCAGAGTTTCAAAATGAGTTCACTAGGGTGGTGAGTAATGATGTGTTAAGCTGGTTTATTAAATGTGAAAGAATAAGATGTTCTAGGTTGACATCATGTACCAAATATAGATAAGGCCTGGATCAGCTGGACTCCTGGCCTGGGGCTCAGGCTGGTGCCAAACAGCTGAATCTGGTGATGTCTGTTTTGTCTCATGACACTGGTGATTGAAGGGGCACACACCACCTTGGCTCTCAAGAGATTTCTCCTGGGAAACCCCCCAGAAAAGATGCTGGTTCACTTGCCACTGTAATGGTGGAGGTGGGGCTTGGCATTGCACATTTAATTTACCTCTATGCTTTTGCTTGTTCAGCATGTCCTGAGTTTTGGGCTCTTGCTTCTGGAAAACGTACCAATGGAGTCAACATCTTTTCAAGTCATAACTCTAAATAAGTGCTGTTATAATAATAATTTTATCATTGCTGTCATTATTTGCCAGGCATAATGCCTGGCATCTTAGGTACCTTTATTTTATTTTATTTTATTTTTTTAGTTTTATTTTTTGAAGTAGACTCCATGCCCCACATGGAGCCCAACATGGGGCTGGAACTCACGACCCTGAGATCAAGACCTGAGCTGAGATGGAGTCGGACACTTAACTGGCTGAGTCACCCAAGGAGCCCATTAGGTACCCTGTGTATCATCCAACTTAATGTGCCTAAAACAGCGTGAGGGTATAGGTGCCATGCTGTCACCACTATAGAGAGGACACAGAGGCTTCTAGGGACTTCCAGAATCACTTGCTTCTGGTTGCATGGTGTCAGCAAGTAAAGCCAGGGTGCACTCCTGGGTTCATCCCCCATGCTCACTCATGGCACTCAGGTTTCCTTGGTGCTGGTCCTCAGAGTCTTACCAAATAAATACATTACATGTCGGTATTTTAGGGGAGAGGCTATTTAAATGCAGGACTGTGGGGTCTGCTTCTCCTGGCCATGCTGCTTCCATATGGCTGCGAGGGAAGACAGACCTCTCACTTCTCAATAATGATATTAGTGAACGCTTGCATCCAGCCTCCACCATGCCGAGCACCTTACATTTATTCCCTGTCAAAAACCTACAACTCCCTCTGGGACAGGTGTAACAGCATCCCTCTTTTATAAATGAGAAAACTTGCTCAGGATGCTCCCCTGCTCCCCACCTCCACAGCCTGGTGTCTTAGGGCCCACGCAGTGGGGGCACCTCTTCTGCCTGGTCCCAGTCCCACGCTGTGTCCTTACTGCTGGCCCAGCCACCAGCCCCTCTAGCCAGGGACAAAGACCTGGGTTGGCCTGGGGGAGAGGACGAGGAGCTGTTCTTATTATAGGAAAAATCAAACAAGGGAACCTAGCAGAGGGTGCAAGGCCCGACCAAGGCTTGTATCTGGGGATTTGTGGCTGTCCATATGAGGCTGATGTGTGCCAGAGCCTAGAGTCATGACTTGTCCTCTGCCTTGAAGCATCGATTCCTTATCAAGCCATATCTCTAGAATTACCCCCCCCCCCCAAAAAAAGAAGCAGCTTGGGAGGGCTGTGTCTGTACCTCTTAAGGGGGGTAGGGTGGGGGGAAGAGCTCATAGGCTCCAGTGGACATGAGAATCTCAGTGCCTCCATCACACCATGCCCTCAACGATGCCAGGCTTAGGTCATTTCCATTTCTGTATTAGGAATGGCCTTTTGCAGATACTGGTTATATTTATCACCAGCCAACTTATCAGTGTGTGATGCCAGCTACTCAGAGCTTGTAACCTGACTCAGGAAAGAATAGATAGTTTGTGACTCAGTAGTAAGTAGATCAGTTTTAACGAATCAAGTAGATTATGGAATCAGCTTCTCCCTCAGAAAACTTCATTTGATGGTCTAACAGGATCGTTCAGATCGTTCTGGAGACAGTTACCTTAAAAATGTATATACTCCATTGACCCACCAATTCCAATTTTGAGAATCCATCCTCAGGGACACAATTGGGAATGGGCTCCAAGCTCTATGAGCAAGAGTGTTTGTTACAGTGTTATTTATAATACTAAATAGCTAGGAGCAGCCCAATGTCTAATATAGGAGGTAGTTAAATTATGTTAAATCCACTCATTGAAGTGGATGTATCTGATGCTGTTTTTTTCAAGAATATTTAATAACATGGAAAATGACTATAATGTAACCCAAAGCAAGAATTGTAGATGCTGTGTCACCTTAGTTTTAGCAGAGAAAAATATACAAAAATATAAACAGAACACGAACACATGCAGATACCCATTACATAAACACAGGGCTGGTGCACATAAGTCCATAGAAAAAAGAAAGGAAGAAAATAAAGTCTTCACAGGGATTATTTCTGGATGGTGTGAGATTGTTTGATTTCTAAAAACTTTTTTTGTTATGTCTTTCTATATTTTTCAAATTTTCTGTAGCCAGAACTTTATTATTCTTTAATTTGAAAGCAGTAAGAAAATGCTCAACTTCACAAACGAGAAAAGAGACTTTTCAGTAGCCATTTACCAGACATTTTTAAGTGAGAAACAGGTTAAGACAGGGATCCTAGCCCACTGTTTATTCATTCTTGTCCCCAGGAGAGTCGTTGAACCTCTGAACCTCAGTGTCCCCGGCTGTAAAATGGGAGACTTTTGGCACCATCACTTGGAGTTGGTTGGCGGGCTTAAGTGGGACAAGGCACATGAGCCCCTAGCTGGAGCATATGTCTGGAACACCTCCTGTCCTTAACTCACGATCGTTGTGATCAAAGGCCCAGCCACGTGCCAGACTTCATGTGAAGTATAAGGAGTGTGGCAGTGCAGAAAATAGCCCTACTTTCCCAGGAGCACCCAACCTGGAGGTAGGAAGAGGGTGCACGGGGCACAGACTTGTGGGCTCTGGGTTCTAGTAGGTGCTGCGGAAGGAGGACATGCGTGCTGAATCCTGGGGGTTCAGGGAGGCTGGAGGTGGTGGTGTGGTTTGAGCTGGGCCAGAACCAGTAGGTGGCAGCCTGCCTGAGAGCCAGCTGCAGCCCTGGCTGAGGCCTAAGCAAGGTTCTAGGACATTTAGCAGGAGGAAGTCTCTAGAGAACTTGGTTCAGTGGGTGGTGTGACCAAAGGGAGTCTGGGGTTGCACTGAGGTTTAACTAGAGCATGTGTCCAAGAGGGAGGGTTATTTTTTTTTTTCTTCCTTCACATCATAAGGATATGATGCCTTTACTGAGAGGAAAAACAGACTCTTTTCCAGAGTTCACCTCTTCTAAAGGTGTGTGTATGTGTGTGTAATGGGAAGGGGTGCATGACTACGACAGGGGTATTCACCCAGCATTACCATTTCTGAGCTGCCAGTACTTTTGTCACTCTTTAACTCGTCACCCTAGGCTGTCAGATGTCTCTTTTTACCTCATCCTGTGGAAGAAGGATCCAATTCTCTTCTCCCAAGCCCCGTGCATTTCTGCTCATTCCTTCAAGGGCAGACCAGACAGCATTCCCACCCTGACCTGGGCGTCGTTGGCTCGGGCATGGAGGCTGGGACTCTTGCCTCCGTGGGGCCATCAGGAGGTTCTTTCTGTTCCTTAGAGCAGTGTGAAAAAACCATGGAAGCTCAAGTAAGATCCCTAATTATTTCTGCTGAAACGGATTATATTGAGGGTGGAGTGCATCGCCTTTAATTTCTTTGTGTGCATGCCGTCTTTTGCCCCCTCACAAGAAGTATATTCTTTTCTTTCCTGTTTGTTCCTGCTTGATTTGGGGAGGCTGCTGTTTTTCCTTGCCTAATTAATGGGGAAATGTTCTGAGGATTTTTATCATGTGCACGTTCTCTGTTTGAACATGGTACAACCTGTGGACCCTTTAAAACATAGTTATGTGCTTACCTCTTTATAGGGCAATAACTGGATTGTTCTGCAATGCTTTTCAGAATACCATTGTTCTTTTTCAGAGAATAGGTTTGCTGTTTTAATAAGATGTGAATGTCATCAAGACGCCTTAAATTGGCACACTTGCTCTATAATAGCATGGTCCCTTAAAATGAATTGTAGGGAACGTTTTATGGCTGCCTGGTTGTTCAAGGAGGTGTCACTTAGATGCTGCTTCTGCCCTCAACTACAGTTACCATGTTGACCCTAATGTTCTCTCCAATTCAAGTTCACGATCTCTTTAGCTTCTAGCGAGGTTCATTGTGTTTGCGTTGCCCGGCTCCAGGTTTTCACTAATGAGATTCATTTTGTAAAAGGAGAATTGAAAATTAATTGGATGATTAATTGTGAGATTCTTAATCTTACCAGGGGAAGTTATAGATGTTGTGGCTTCAGATAAAATCTGGAATGAACCCTTGAAATACTTTTTTTGTTTGTTATTTTTAAGAGCGTGATCGTGTATAGAGAATTCGGTGAGATGGAAGATTTTTTCCCCCGTGCATTTGCCACAATTTTAATTCCATTGTAAGGCAAGGCAGCGTGTTGTTTGTAACAGAGCCTAGTGTACAGAATCCGAAGTTTCCTTTCACCTACCGTGTCTGCTGTGCCCCCTGAAAAAAAGTGAGCTCAACCAAGGCCATTCTGTGCAATGAGGACTGAGCCTTGGAAATGGTTGGATATAGGGGCGCAGGAGGAGGGAGCTTTCCGGCTTGGGCTCTTGTGGTTGGTATCATTAATGAAAATCCAAAAGAGACTGGTTTGGGGATATGGTGAAGAATGAGGTTGGTGTTTAGAGACTTTGAAATACTTGTGCGATACTAGGTATGGAGATAGAGGTAGAGGTACTAGTGAGAGCCTTCCGAGATGCCTCTAGGCAGAGCTGCCCAGTAGACAGGCTGGCCCTCTGGATCAATGGTGTTGACTTAAGAGCCCCTTGACCAAGAGACTGGTCCCTCCTCTGTGTCCTCTGTCACTTCTGGCAGTGTGATCATGGGGCAGTCTTGGAAACCTCTAAATCCTTGTTTTCTCTGCCTATAAAGTAGGCATAAAAAGGACTCCTGGGGGTGCCTGGGTGGCTCAGTTGGTTAAGCGCCTGCATTCGGTTCAGGTCATGATCCCAAGGCCCTCAGATCGATCCCCATATCAGGCTCCCTGCTCAGTGGACAGTCTACTTCTTGCTCTCCCTCTGCCCCTCTCCTCCGCTTGTGTTGTGTTCTCTCTCTCAAATAAACAAACAAATAAAATCTTTAAAAACCACACAAAACCTATACAAGGTTGCTCTGAGGACTGAATAAGCTTAATGCACATGAAAATGCTTTGTAAATTCTTAAGCTAGCTATAAATATTGGTTATTATTGTTATAATCATTCTTCTGTTAAACTATAATTTGCCCAAGGCATTTGGGAAGCATTACATACTATAGCCCCACATGGAGTTTTGCAGGGCATATTATTATCTGTTTGTTCATTCCGTCACAATATTGATTAGTATTCAAACAACTAAAGCAATATGTTTTAAAAGGCAACAAGGAGCAGCCATTCTTTGATGTGATCTGCCACCATTAAAAATTATGTTTGCAGAGAGAGTTTGTAGTGTCTGGGCAGGCTTAAACAAAACAAGCAGCCTAGGAAGTCCATACAGAGGATTATTACAATTATAAGAGAAATACACAAATCAGATGCACCGTTCTACACCAGCCTGGCAACTAAGTACCTTGGGGGTAGGACTTGGAGTAATTTTTCTTCTTTATTATACTTTTCTGTGCTTGAAGCACACATGACCATGGCGTGTATTACTTCTGTAATCCAAAAAGAAATTCACTAACAAGGGGAATTGTCCGCACCCCCCCCCCGCCCCCAACACAGGTGGGAATGAGATGTCTGAAGAACTGAGAGGCAAATGTTGGTCTCCTCTTTTTAATATTTTCCCGTATTCATCTTGCCTTAAAAAGCCCCTTTTCCATCTGGCAGTGACAACTTTAGTTCGACTGCACAGTTACTGTGGGAACAAAACCCAAATGTCCCTGAGCAGAGTCTCAAATTGCTGTGCCCTTTTGGGATCTCCTGTTTACGTTTTTTGATAATGAAATTTGATCTCGATTTTGGCTAAAGCTTATTATGTATCAATCTCAAATTGTCATTTGGGGGATGTTTTTAGCAGCCTGTGGGGGCTGAGGAGAACACCTTGTCATTTATCTTCTCCACTGCCTTCATGTGCCGTGGACTCTGGTCCACAGACATGTGTATGGAAATGGATGCAGTCCCATGTGCCCGCCATGCCTAAGAGGGATGGCACCCGGGTGCTGAATATTCTTTTCTGGGAGAAGTGGATTTCTCCAGTGCTTTTAGAATTCTTGGCTTCCGTCTGTCGTTCTCACGGAGGAGTAGTCATCTGATCCTATTTATCAATCTCAGATTTCTGATTTGTCCTGAAAAACACTTACTCTTTCTGTCTAGCTGCAATCTATGCCTCTTTCCTGTGTCTGCAGTCATCCTGTCCTGACACCGCCCCCCCCCCCCCCCCCCCCCGTCCCCGCCTTCATCCCTGTATAGGACTCTTGTCCCTGCCTCTGCTGTGGTCCGCTGCATCTTTGGTTCTCTCTGCTGATGCCTGCCAATTTCTCCAGAACCATCCCCTTCTCCCACCCGTGTGTGAATATAGTTAGTCTTCCTTTTAGCCGATATCTTGCTGCCAATTGGCGGAGAGGAATCACATTGGTGAATCGCTCATCCATTCATGTGTTGGGTCACCAGCTTGGTGGCCTATCCATGACGGGACTCCTGTGCTGTGAGCCCATGTGGTCTTGATGGATGAGGCAGACACATAACCTGCCCCCTGTATTGGACCCAGTAATTCACCTTGGATCAGGGGATTGGCTTCCATTTCTTCTTCTTTCCTCTTCTCTCTCTTAAGGGGGTATTGCCACTGGTTTGTGGGCTGGAAAGCAGGGGCAGAGGGCATTCCATGGAGGAACAGGGGAAGCAGAGGGTCAGGGATGGAATAGGATACGTGACTGTAGTCCCACTTGGGTCACTGACTTGCCAGTTCCCCCACTGACAGGGAATAGTGGCTGTGGTGAGGTTACTGGTTACTTATTACCGATTGGCACAGACCCTTCACCTATGTAACTTTTCTTCACCTTCTTGGCAACCCTGTGGGGTAGGTTGGTCATTTTGTCCCAACGTCACATGCAAAGGACTTGAAGCTCAGAGACCTCTATGAAATAGCAGAGGCAGGAATCTGGGTCCAGGTTTGGTGACTAAGGTCTCCATTTCTTTTCATTACACGAAGCAACAGATTGGCCCGAGGGATTGTTTCCCAGGGTATGTTCCAGAGAGCATGAGTTGGAGGAGGGAAGGCTCAGTGACCACTTCACGTCAGGAAACACTGGTCTCTGACATTCTGGTGTCTGGTCGTGTTAATCCTTCACTGAGTGCCTCGTCCATTTCCCTAGATGCCCAGGAAGCAGTGCGTGGCTGTGGTTAGAGGGGGCAGAGTGGGGAGCCAGACCACCTGGGTAGATCTTGACCCCACTACCTACCTACCTGGGCAACTGTTTTCTTTCTCTGTGAAGAACTTGCCTCACTGGCTTGTCAGGAGAAGTAGCTGAGGTCACACAAGTGAAGTACTCAGACCAGTACTCAGAAGTAGCCTATGCTAAGCTGGGTGTGTGTATGTGTTACTGCTGGTGTTGGCTCAGGGCATAGAACAGTGTGCAAAGCACATGCAGGTTTTGAGAAGCCAGAGAGAGAGAAAGCTAGCAGTGTTTGTCCTGAGATTCTTTTGTCCTCATCCTCTTTTGATCATGAGAATGCCCACCTCTATGCTGGAAACCATAACTCTGTGTGACACACTTTGGAAACACTGGTCTAAGTGATTTTGCTGGCTCTGCACAGATTCCAGACCCAGCGAGCAAACCTCAGTGCTTTTAAACCATCTCTAGGAAGCAGAGTGTCGTGTCAGGGTTGGGAGGGGCTGCAGAGTCCACCATGCCAGGCCACCCTGTCTGGTGGCAGGCCCCACATGGAGGACAGTTTTTTTGGACCAGAGCAGAGGGCATCTCCTTCCTAATGAAACAGAAGGGTTTGTGAAGCACGCTTCTTATCTAATCTCCACTAAATCACAGGGGCCAGATTCATTTCCAAGGAGGACAGGGAGGGAGGCCTTTCCCTTTCCCTTCCCAAAGAGTGTATTGTGTGTGTGTGTGTGTGTGTGTGTGTGTGTGTGAGAGAGAGAGAGAGAGAGAGAGAGAGAGAGAGAGAGAGAATGATATTGTGTTTGTGTAGAGTTTGACCTTGTGCATGCATAGGGTTTCATGGTGATGGTGGATTCCTCACACCTTTTCCCTGACACCTTCTGTTCTGTATCAGGCCTGACTCTGACATCAATGAACCTTTTTCTAGCCAAACAGAGAAGTCATTTGTGTGTTTCTGCCACCGCGCATCTTCAGAAATGGCAGGTCTGTGCATGAGGAATTTTACCTTCCTCAAATAGCAGCATGGGGTTAGGTTGCTTTCCAGACTCAGATTTGTAGATCTCACCAAGAAAATAACCCCAGGAGCAAAGCTGTGACATCCACCAAACCTGCACAGTGGCCTGAAATAATCAGCCCTCGTACCAAGTTCAGGAAAACGGACATCGGTGTTGTGTCCACAGTGATTACACGGTGGGCCCTGATGAGCTATCAATTATAAATGGAATCCACAAAGAATACAACTTTAATGCATCGCTAATGTGACCTATCTAAAACAAATCTGTTGGGACATAATAAAAATTAGATCTTTAATCATGGTGTAAGCCGTCTCAGAGTTTTGAAGCATTCGTGGTCTCACATCTCTGGGAAAAAAATGCCTCTGCATTCTTTTTTTTTTTTTTTTTTAATATTTCTTTCTTTTTTTTTTTTTAATTTATTTATGATAGTCACACAGAGAGAAAGAGAGAGGCAGAGACACAGGCAGAGGGAGAAGCAGGCTCCATGCACCGGGAGCCTGACGTGGGATTCGATCCCGGGTCTCCAGGATCGCGCCCTGGGCCAAAGGCAGGCGCCAAACCGCTGCGCCACCAAGGGATCCCCTGCCTCTGCATTCTTTAAGCAGCGAAGAAACAAGAGAATTCTTCTAGTTTTTAACATAGTCCCAAAATCGGGACCATTCTTTTCAAAATTGTCCTTCCGGGGCTGTGAACGAGGACCTGTCTGTGACCTTGACCAGTGGAGGAGAGTGTGCAACATCTGATTTTATTGGGATGTCCTGGGCATGGACAAGGACACCTGGCTCTCTGTGGTATGTAGTCTTGTTCTGTCGTGACATGAGGAGTCACCTCGCCTGGGTCTGCACTTGGCTCCCTCACTTTCACTGCGCCATGACTTGGGCAAGTTGCCCTGCCTCAGTGTCCCCATCTGAAAAATGGGGGAGGGACTAGGATGTTGTCGTGAGTTTTTAGTGAATTAATGCAGGTAAAGTGTTTAGAACAGAGGCTGCCTTGGAGTAAGGGCAAGTAAGCATTGGCTACTAATGTGGTAGAGGCTTGACAGCATCTGCGTAACCCTCAAGTAATCAGAAGCAGCTCTGAGGATGTACAGGGAAGACACACTGCTTGCCATTGAGAGGGAGAAGCCAGAAGCCCAGGAACACACCTCTGTTTCTGGAGCCGTCCAGGCTGGTTCTTGTGGACATGCAGGGTTGTCCATGCCAGACACCAGGTGCTCTGGGTCCAGAGTCGGTCCCCACCTTGGAGGCACCACAGTACTGGGCAGGGGGCAGACCTGAAAATGGACAAGTGGTTTTAGAATAAGCTATTTTTTAAAAGTACGGTATATACACATATGTGCCATTAGGATGTAACGAGTGGCAGAATGGTATTAAAACCCCAAATGAGAGGCTAATTGCAAGCAGAGGATCTGAAGATGGTCTGGATGGATGAGCAGAAACTTCTTTATAGAAGGACAAGGATACCAACCATTTCTTGAGCATCTACTCTGTGCTGGGCTCATGCCAGGATGTCCCCACCAATCCAAAGGGGACTTAATAAGCCCATCCCAACACTCAGCCCCACCACTTGGGTCCCAGCTGCCTTCAGAAAGGGACTGTTTGAATCTTTTTCCATTTAACACATTTGCGACTTAGCTAAGTATCTTTTTCAAAGACTAATAAAGCCTTAACAGCTTCTGAAACACCACAGTAGACCTGATAGTAGTTGACAATTTGGATTCCATCTCCAGTGGGAAAGATTGAAAACTGTGGGTTTTAGAAGCTTTTAAAAGCTTCTTGTTTGTGTGATGTTCATTGAGCACAATTCTTTTGCAAATAATGGTCTGCAAAAGCTTTAAAGAAATAAACTCCACTTGCTTAGCTGGGGCATGTATCTGTCGATGGTAAAACCACAAGCACACATTCTATTAGCTGAATTGTGTAATTAAACCACATCCTCGAAATGATCCATGCCATATGAAGGGACAATATAAGCAACACACTTTCTGAAAAGATATGTAAAGGGTCCCCAGAAACAAATAATCAGAATTTATCTTAGACAAGTCATTTCCTCTCTCTGGACCTGTTTCCTCATCTGTAAAATAAGGTAGTCAGGCTAGGACACCCACAAAATCCTTGGGGTAATGCAGTTTGAAGATTCTTAGTTACTTGGGGTAACTGTACAGACAGTCCCAACTTACAATGGTTCAACTTAGGATTTTTTGACTTTGCAAAAGTGATGAAACATTCAGTAGACATCAGACTTCGAATTCCGAATTTTTATTCTTTTTTCCTGGGCTGGTGATGCAATACGTGCTGTCTTGTGATGGTGGGCAGCATCAGCAGCCACCACCCCCAGCCAGCCAGTGATGTGCTGACAGCCCTCCTGTGCCTAGACAGCCATTCTGTTTCTTGCTTCCAGTGCAGCATTCAGTACATCATCTGAGATATTCAACACTTTACTGTCAGGTAGGCTCTGTGTTAGATGATTTTGCCCAACTGCAGGCTAACGTAAGTGTTGTGAGCACGTTTAAGGTAGGCTAGGCTAAGCTAAGCTATGATGCTTGGTAGTGTGCATTACATGCGTTTTCCACTTAGGATATTTTTGACGTACGATTATATCAGGACGTAACACCATGGTAAGTGAAGACTTGTAATGCCTTAGGGTTTTATCCATTTTCCCCCTTTTATCTTCAAATAAAAATTAAGTGGTAGGAGATTCCCATATCAAATGAAAATTTAAATATGAGAATCAAGAGGCCCAGACTGTTTCACACGGATCTCCTGGTCAACCCTGTCCAAGCTTGCCGTTGCTTTTAAAACGGCTCTGAACCCTGGACACATGGGTGGTGAGGTTCACAGAAAGAGCATCTAGAATCTTTTGGCCCTTTCCTAGATGTCCCTGCTGTCCAGGCGTGAGGCCAAGGCGTGGCGGAGCAGATCTGGAGGCCAACCCCAGCTCTGCAGCTCATGGGCTGTGTGGTCTTGACCCTCCCTTAGCCTTCCTCCCTCCTTGGTCAAGAGGTCTGGCCAGGTTGCCCAAAGGACTAGCGGTGAGGCTCCCCAGAGCCACCGCCTGCTGTTGCTGTGAACACCTGGCAGGTGGTGGCCCTCGTTTCCCTGGGGGAGGGAGGTGTACTACCTGGATTGCATTAAACTGGCAGGTGCCTGGATTTCCCTGAGCCCCACAGAGAGAAAGCAAGCTGGAGTTCAGATGGGGAAACTGGAATTCTGTTAGAAACAAGAGCCACCAAATCCTACTTTCTGAAATTTCACCTCCATTTTTACACAAGTGGAATCCTCACAGTAAAGGCAGATCTGACGCCAGGTTAGTCCTGGATTCTCAGCTGAATATCCTGAATTTTCAGCGCTTATAGAATCATTCGCTTTCAGTGGCTGAAAGGAACTTAAGATGTACCAGCTATTTCAAAGTTGTGAAGCAGAGACTAAAATAGTTTGAAGCTGAATTTTAAGCCTCTTTTGGCCGGATCAAAGAAACCCAAACTTCTAAAAATACCAAATTAGCTTTTTAAGCATAGTTTCTATCTTTAGTTGGAAAATGTGTGCAGTGTGTGCTCCAGGAGCCTACTTTAATGTATCCATTGGAATGAGCATTTACCTTGAAAAATGAGGCATTTGGCCTGTGCTAATAAAGTCACTTTCTCTGCCCTTGAACTCCCTGCTCCTGGGATCAGGGTTCCACGGGACAGACGGGGCCTCCTGCCTTTGCCTTACTTAGCTTATCCCCGTCTTCTCGCAGGAGTTAGTTATGGCATCAGTTATACTTTTGAAAACCTAGATGAGCAGACGTGGGATAGAACTTTCAGTTTACATGTCATAAATTAAAATGGATGTTCCTGCTGGGGCATAATTGAAATACTTGTATTTGGGTTTCAAATGTGGTACATGATGCTCTTAGCAGCAAGATTGGCCTTTGTACTCACTGTGCTTGTTCAAATTCAAATTGGTCTTTATTTTCCCATAAAACTTGACCGACGTTTGCAGAAAGTGGCCCAGAGTCCTGTTGAGTGATGGGGGCCAAGTGATCTGGGGTAGAAAACTTGGGGCAGAGCATTTACAGAGACGTGGACTTGACTTGCAACACTTCAGTCACAGATCCTTTAGAGACAAGTCTTTGTGCCCTACCTTATTGGCCATGGGCATGGGGGGGAGGCAGCTTTCTGCCTGTGGTCACTGAGGGGAAAACTCACTCAGATATACTCAGTTGGGGCACAGGAGCATTATCTGGGGACCACACTCCCAGGATTACAGAGCCTAGTCTCTGAGAGCAGGACCTGATCTCCCCAGGCCTCTGCCATACATCTTGGACCTTTGCATTCCTGGTGGGGACTGGTCCTTGGGTCAGCTGATCTCCTTGGGGCTGTCTGGGGACTTTGTATGGGATCTCTACCACCTTTGCCTTGTTAAGAGGAAAGAGGATAAAGAAATAGGTCCAGGGGGGGAAAAATGGGACTTTACCTAAGTATCTGCTTTGTTCTAGGCACTGGGCTGAGAATATACACATAGGTCAGCTAGTTAAATCCACACAACCCTGAAAAGATACTTTTCCCATTTTGCATCTGAGGACATGAGGCTCAGAGAGGTCCCTGGCCTCCCTGGGCAGTGCTGCTAAGTACTAGAGCTGATACCAGATCCATGCCCATCTGACCCTAAAACTTAGCATGCTTCTTGTCACTATGCTTTTCTTGTCCTGGTCATGTTCTATCTTCTTTTCTAAAAGATTTCACAGGTATGACAAGCAAGGCAACAAGCCTGGGAGCTCGTGGGGAAGGAAGAAGAAATAAAAGGAGGGGGGCAGGGCAGCCTGGGGGGTCCAGTGGTTTAGTGCCACCTTCAACCCGGGGTGTGATCCTGGAGACCCAGGATCGAGTCCCACATTGGGCTCCCTGCATGGAGACTGATTGTCCCTCTGCCTGTGTCTCTGCCTCTCTCTCTCTCTCTCTCTCTCTCTATCTCTCTCTCTCTCTCTCTCTCTGTGTGTCTGTGTCTGTCATGAATAAATAAATTAAATCTTTTAAAAAAAAGGAGGGGGGCAAACAGTGACTACACCCTAGTAAGATAGCCATTCATTTATGTTCCCAGGCCTTGTATGCTTCATAGTAGTGAGAAGTGGTCTGTACTCGATTGTGAGCTTCCCAGCGTCCAGTGCAAAGAGGGCAACCAGATGAGTCATGTGGCACACACTGTCCATGAGCTAAAAACAAAGTGTATGTTTAGGGAAAGCACAGCTCCTCCGATATTGGTAAAAATTTCTTCCCAGATCCTCATAAAGAGGACTCACTTTTTTTTTTTTTTTTTTTAAAGATTTTATTTGTTTGTTCATGAGAGACACACACAGAGAGAGACGAGTAGCAAGCTCCCTGCGGGGAGCCCAATGTGGGACTCAATCCCAGGACCCCGGGATCATGACATTCAATCACTGAGCCACCTAGACACCCCAAGAGGACTCACTTTCTAAATTTTACTGCTGGTTACCAGTTTCTGGCAACCAAGTGCCACTGGCATGTGTTCTCCCCCCCCCCCCCCCCAAAGATTGATTTATTTTAGAGAGAGAGAGCATGTGCACACAAGCAGGGGGCAGAAGGGGAGGGAGAGAATCTCAAGCAGGCTCTGACATGGGGCTCCATCTCCCCACACGGAGATCACGACTTGTGTCGAAATCGAGCTGGATGCCCAACCGACTGAACCCCCCCGCCCAAACACCCCCAGTGCCCCATGTCCCTACGGGCTATCAGAAGTAGCATTCCATTTATCCGAAGAAATCAAAAGAGAATTGTAAGCCTATGTTTGGAGTGTAACCTGTTTCTGAAGGCAGAGAAACTTCTGTCTGGATTTGTGAGATGTGGGAGACTTAGTCTGATTTCAGATACAGGGCAAATGTGGCATGTAAAATACTGATCATTAGAAGCAGGGAACCGTCTCTGTCAAATCATTGAGCTCCCTTCTCCTTAGGCAAGTGTCGTTTGGTGACAAGGAGGTTTGTAAGAAAGAATTTTCTTGTCTGGGTTAAGATCGGTGTGGGGTAGGGGGCATCTCATGGAGCCCACACCACAGACTTCGTGGAAGAGGGCCCCAGCCCCTCTGCACACTCTGAAGTCCCCTCTAACCCTGCCCCATGGCTCTGCAGCCTGGGCAGGATTCCTGCTGCATCGTTTCCTGGGAGGGACTCGCCTCAACCCCGTCCCATCATGCTGGTGCCGGGCTGCGGTCTGCTGACTGGAGCACTGGGGGCCACACAGAACAACTGCCACCTTTGACTCTGACCGTTCGTATGAAGTCTGGTAGACATACCTGTGGAAGAACGCACGTGTCACGAAGCATACGCTCACCCAGGTTCCTGAAACTGAGTGCATGCTTGTCATCAACTCCCAGAACCAAGAATGCTACCAGCACCCTCAGAAGCCCCCAGAATTGGACAAAGTTGTACAGGAAGGGGGAAAAGGAAAAGTCTTGAAGGATTCACTCCCCCAAGATGGGCCCTTGCATACTTTTCACCTGTCCCAAATCCTCATTTTGAAGATTAGGAATCTGCCTTAAAAAGGATGAGCGACTTGGCCAAAGCCAAGGCCACACACAGAACCAGCTCACCTAAAATCTCTGTTCCGTGCTCTTTCCCATAAAGCACACTGCTGAGCCTCACTCTCTGTCTTTTATAGATTGTTAGGAGATGAAATGCCATAGTAATATTTTCAAAACTTCTTAAGAAATTTGAAATGCTGTATAATGATTAAGATAGAAACTAGGAAATGAGAGCTTTTAATCCCAGCTTACAGGAAATTCTAACTAGTAGGAAATCTAATTCAGGCCATCCTGGGAAACATCACACGCTCTGAGATGAAAGTCATCTAAATTGGTATCTAATTCTATAATCTAAATATAGATGTAGATATATTACAGGTTGGCCTTTTCAGCTTGAGAGAGGATCATTCACTTTAAAAAGTGCCTTTTGTGGCAGAGAGAAGAGCTGCCATCCACTGTGACAGCTCAGAAGGGCAAGGAGGGCCCTTACTTTTTTCTTCCTTACTTTCTTAAATTTTACAGGAAGAATGCATTTGTACATCACACATGTAATAAACAAATGGGAAGGACAAGAGGGAGGATGGAGTGTTTTCCTGTCCTTGGGTTCGGCCACCAGGAGGGAGTGCTTTGGTTGTGGACAGGGGAGGTTTTCCAGTGGTGGTTGCCATTCCTGCGACCATGCAGCTGCTGCCCCCATCCATGGAACACAGGGACACTCCTGAAGTCACCAGCCCCTGGCCTCTTTTATCTAAAAAAATGTTCTATTACAAAATTAATGTGCTCATAAATTAAACCACTTAGAGACAACGTATTACATAAAAAAGTATAAAGTCCCCTTTCTGTTTCCCACATTTGAGGTCCCCACTGTTAATTACCTAACATATGCATACTTGTTTTGATTTTGGTCCTGCCCTGTCGGAATGTAAGGGCTGGGATCCCGTCTTTTTTGTTCATTGGGCTAGGTCAAGTGCTTAGGAGACTGTCACATGCAGTAGGTGGTGTGTTAAATGTCTGGAGGATGAGTCCTGGGGCAGTGGGCATCTTCGTTCACGAGTCCTTGACCCCTGGTACAGGTATTACTCAAGGATAGATTTTTTTGGTGTGAAATCGCTGGGCCACAGGGCATGCCCGTGTTTTCCTTTTGCTGGTTCTGCCAGTTTGGTGGCAAAATGGCACTCTTTGTTGTCACTCCTTACCAGGTCACAGAAAAGACAGTGGGACTGTCCTTTCCCTCACACCCTCGCCCATACTGGATATATGTCAGTTGTTAAATCCTCCACTAGGAAAAAAAAATACTGCTTTAAGTTCAAATTTCCTCAGTCGACAGTGAGGCTGGCTGTCCTTTGGTGTGTCTGTTAGCTACTGGTATCTCTTACACCAATTGCCTTTTGATATTGGTTGCCTATTTTTCTAGTGGGTGGCTTGCCTTCTTGGTTTTCAGAGTGTGGTATTAATTCTTTCTCTCTTCTATATTGCAGATATTTTCCCCAAAATCTTATCATTTGCCTTGTAAATATAAGCATTTAAAAAAATATCCTCTTATAGCAATGAAAGAGTTTCTTTCCTCTTTCTTTCTTTCTTCTTTCTTTCTTTCTTTCTTTCTTTCTTTCTTTCTTTCTTTCTTTCTTTCTTTCTTTTCTTTTCTTTTCTTTTTCCTTTTCTTTTCTTTTCTTTTCTTTCTTTCTTTTCTTTTCTTCTTATCTGACAGCAGTTTTGTGTATATGATATGAAGTGTAGAGATCTATTTTTTTTCCAAGTTGGATAGCTAATTTTCCCAGTGCAGGATTCTTTTAAATACTCTGAATAAAAGAGGGGTGGGGGGGGAAGGTTTGTCTTTGAGAGATGGGGATTGTAAGCCAAAAATATGCATAGCAATTTTAATTTTAAAACCCAGACGGGAGCAGGAGTTTGAAATGAATTTCCCCTAAAAGCCAAAACTTGTAGAAGTGGTAGCCTGAGGGCTTTCCAGAAAGCTGTAACCCTATGTTCCTGCCAACAGCTTTGCCTCTTCTCTCCCTCACTTTTTCAAGCAGCCATTAAGGATCTGATGACTAGTGTGACTGTGGCAGCATTTTGGCATTTAGGACGGCAATGTAATCACGTGTGCTGAAAAACTCTAAAGTCACATCAGTCCGTCGGCTGCGTCTCTTTCTACT
This sequence comes from Canis lupus dingo, assembly GCF_003254725.2. Lineage (NCBI taxonomy): Eukaryota > Metazoa > Chordata > Mammalia > Carnivora > Canidae > Canis > Canis lupus. The sequence continues at coordinate 7,822,678 of NC_064248.1, read as the reverse complement.
GAAGGTATATAAATCCCTTGTGCTGCTTTGTACACCTGTCCTGCCCATCACAGTTCAGGGGAAACAGAAGTCACTATAACTCACATTACAGAGAATTGTTTAAATTAGACTTGGTTCCCTTGAGTGGATACTGAAACTCGAATTTGAATGTGCTTTGCCTTTCTGGCTTTTCGCTTCCCCTTAACCCATGCAGCTCAGACCCTATAGTCGCCCTACTCGCAGCCCCTGCTGCCTTCCCGTGAGAGGGGAACCCGTGCCCTCATTCACTGTGCCACAGCCACTGCAGCCCCAACTGGTGCCAGCCTACGCACCTGCCCCAGGCTGGGCCCCATGATCCTCGCCCTGGCCCGCCCAGGAGTCCCCAGCACTCACACCCCTAGTCTGAAGTCCGTGTCCGATTCCTGGCATACATTGTCTCATGTTGTTTCTCCTTTTCTGCCTGGTGACTCGGGCTGGAATGTTAGTCCATGTAGAGCAGGGACCCTTTTTGGGCATTTCACAGCTGAACCTCCAGCCCCCAGCACAGAGCCTGGGACATAATAGATGCTCAATAAATAGCAGTTGACTAGCTGGCTGGATATTCTTGTGGGTGGAACCATGACCAGTGATTACAAGTTACAGAGGGGCTACCCGCCCTTTCCCATAAAGCTGAGGAGTGCCTGTTTAATTGGCAAGGAACTTGCTCCTGGACAAGCTGTACAGATGTAAGCTCTCAGAGGAGGAGCATTTTTACTACTCAGAAAATGTTGCAGGCGACAAGTAGAGAGATACTGGCATGTCCTAGCCTGTGAGGCTGGGACCTTGGGTTCTGGGCTGGAAGAGCAGGCTAGGGCTCTATAGGCAGGCCCGTGTTACAGGACCCTTGTGCAAAAGAGGGGCTTAATGGGGAGGCCCCTGGGGCTCTCACCCCCAGCAGGTTATCACGTAGAGGCAGAGCCAAGTTTGAATTTGGTAGTGCTTATATGAAGTCTCCGTGTTGGGCAAAAGCCCAATTGAAATAGGATGCAAAATTGATGTTACTGGTTTTTGCATTATAATTAGGTAAACCATGTAATTAATTATCAATACATGGTTATAAATCAAGTATGAGGTTCACTTCTAGTAACTCAGAAACAGCCCAAAATATAGATTCCTAGGATTGACTCCCAGTGGGCCTTTATCAGCCTGTGCCTTTGGACAAGATTGTCCACCCTCACCAGGCTCGGGTTTCTTCTGTCCTGGTTCATTTGTTCATCCAGGAACAAATGTTTTGAGCACTTGTGGATGCCAGTCCCAGTGGGAGGGGCTGGAATGCAGTGAGCATGGACTCACCTATAAGCTGAGTCCGCTGAACAGAGGGGCTTTGCGCCAGCCCTAAGCTCAGGAAGTGGGCCAGCAGGGTCACTCTGAGGGATATTGTGATCATATCACAATAAAAAGAGGGCTGCCTGTCTTGCTGCCTCCCAAGAATAAGATCTTACAGAGGAAGATCTTCTGAATTAACAAATCTGACCCATTCTCTCCCTGGCGTTGGAGCAGAAAGTGACAATGCAGAGGAAGTGGTAGATTGGTCTCCAGGCAAGCCCTGAGACTTTGGCTTCTCCCATCTCCTGACCCAAGGGCCAGCTGCCCAGTTGTTGACAGCCTCCCCATGCCCTTCATCAACTCTTTTCTGGTTAAACAGGTCCCTAGCCAGTCAGTCAGTCCTCAGGGTAACCCTGTGATCCAGGAGGTCCCAAAAGCCATGACACCCTGTGGGCTGCCAGGCTTTTTCCCCCCAAGATGAGCACACAGGTTTTGTCTCCCCTCTCTCTGCATTCACCCTTTGTGTACAATTTTCTAGGTACTTCACGCCAGAGTTTTTGTTTTCTGTTTCTTAGCCACCAAGTTACATGCTGTGTCTTGGAATTTTGAAAATAAACGGAAGATCAGGCTTGTCTTAGGGGGCATTACAGACACCCCTCAGTTGCCTGACAAGCTGAGCAGGGGTAGGTCTGTGACATGAACACTCCCCTACTTTTCATGAATCCTGACCCAGCACTGTGGCCCCCCACCCCAGCCCCAGCCCCTTTGCTTGGCTATATTTTCTCCACTGCATTTAACTCTCCTGATAAATAATCTATCAGTTCATCACTCATCTTTCCCTTTTAGGTTGTAAGTCCCATGAATACAGACACCTGTTTTGTTTCCCTGTCCACCATCATGGCTGCCATGTATCAGGCCCTAAAATATTCGTTGAACGAATGATAAATACTGAGTCAGAGCGCGGAAAGTTGCTCTGGCCTGAGCTCCACAGAACTACCACTTGATTAGTGGCCGAATGAGGGTGGTGAGGGATTCCCAAGAGACGCCCTCTGTCATTCTCCTTGGCAGATACATGTTTATTAAAAATACATCTGGAGGGGCCTGACCAGTATTTAAACTGTGAACGCAAATGTCAGGGAGTCTCAAGTCCCAACTCTAAGGAAACCGGGGATGTTTTGCCTGGTCACAGACGTAGGAGGGAAAGTCAACTATTGTTTCCTGTATTCACCAGAATGACCTGAAGTAAAAAAGTAGTGAAAGAAAGAAAATCAAACCCCGAGAGGTTAGGCAAGTACATCTTTGCAGGTATCTTCTTGCCTGCTGATTGCTGGATTTGCTCATTACCTGCATTTCAGGCTAAGAGGTATGACTCAGCTCTGGCCAGGAGTGCACCAATAAAAAGTAGTTTGCCCTTCGAGCTTTCTCTTCTTCCAGAGTTGGGAGGAAGTGCTGACAGTGTCTGCAGCAAGCAGGAGGACTGTTTTGGCTCTGCTTTGCCCTCCTGGTGGCTTTGCCCACCCGGCGTGGTGGCTGCTGGCCTTTTCCTACATCTCCATCAGCAGCATCGTGGAGACCACGGTCCCTGAAAATGCTCCTGTCTCCTAGACAGTGCAGGAGGGAAGCAGCCCAGGGAGTGGGTATCAGGAGAAGGGAGGAAGAGTCATAGGGCCTCTTGAGTTTCCTCATCTGCCAAACAGGGACAATGTTAAATTCTCTGCCCGGGTGGTGGTGACAGGAGAGACAAAGAGGTACATGGATGGTGCCATGCTCTGCCCAAGTAGAGCACTTCCTTATCAGAGAGTCCACTCATTCATTCAACCAGTATGGTTACTGACAGCCCACCTTGACAGGAAGGAACATTACACAGCCACTAAAACCCAAAACCATGACCACTGACCACTGGTAAGAAAGGTGTGAATGTTTATGGTAGAGTGCTGATGAGGGAGAGCCACCATGTTGGCAGGAGGTCAAAGATGGTGGCCAAGGGATAACGTCCTGCTGGGGTCTCAGGATGGATTATAGGTGTTCTGAATACAAACTCTTTCTTGAATGCTGTTATATGTTCTCTCTAAATTAGTTATTCTGAGGGTGGCAACCTCTATATTAGAAATTAAACCTTGAAAAAAGAAAAACAGAAGTATTCGTGTAGAACTCAGCCTGAGAGTAGCCTCTTGCCTCTTCCCCCTGGGAGTCTACCCTGCCCTCCCCTCCCACCCACCCACTCCACCCCCATCATCTGTCCCTTCCTCTGAGGACTGAGATGTTAAGTCACTTTGTGCCCTGGATGCCCCCAGCCTGCTGCTGCTGATCACATTCAACAGTTACTTAGGTGCCACCATAGCCAGTAGACAGTAAGGTGTTGGGTACGGGCCCCATGTCTTATTTATCTTTATTTCCTTATTGGTTAGCACATAGGTGTACCTGGAGTAGGATGAGTGGGTGAATCACCTTTCTAAATGTTTCCTAATCTGAAAAATGTACCCCCCCATAGGATGGTTGTGAGACAGAGGCACATAAAAATCTCAGTATAGTCCCAGTACACAAAAGGTGCTCCATAAATATTTTCTTCCATCTTTTGTGGCTTTTCGTTTTTGAGTGCTCCGACTGTTCACTCCAGAAAAATCGCTTGCAGTAAGAACCTGCCCTGCACTCACTCTATTTTTACTTCACCGCTTTGTGAGTGTCCCATGGGACTGGGTTTTTTGAAAGCCACGCACTCTGTGGGCTGCACTTTCAAAATGGCGCCCCACATGGAGCAGGCCCCGCAGTGGGAGGTGGCCCCCACCTGGGAAAACTAGACGCCAGTGAAAAATGCTGGAGGTGTTCGGCACCCACAGAACCTGGTCATAAAACTGGCACGTTTGGCGTGTTCTCAGTACAAAATGAACGCTGTTAAAAATAAAATGTACAAGAAGAAACACATTTGAATCTGTGGGCACTGCAAAGAGTTTCGCAAGGTATTAAGATCGCATTAATCTTAATTTTATTATATATTAAAGTTTCTAACTTTTCAAATAATGCAGTTTTCGTTGTTTTAAAACATCTGAGAATTATAGAGCTATTTGGTGTGGCTGTCAGGCAAGGACTCCTGCCATTTATTGGGGCCCTGGTTTTATTTAATAGCCAGATGAATGGAACAGTTAATAAAAGAAATATTGCTTTATTCCCTGACATTTATGTCCTTGGTTTCCAATAAAGAATTGAAATTATGAATAGTTGATGGTTTAAATTGATGTTTTATGTTGAACGCTAGCTATAATTTGCCCTCTGAGGATTGTAATACCGAGAAACAGATGGTTTTTCACAGTAACAAATTGCTATGTGTATACAGTCTATAGTCTTGGCTTTCAGATACTTTCACCTTCAGTTCCGAGCTGCCCTGCTGCTGGCAGGCCAAGGGAGACGCAGTGTCACTGGGAAGGGCTTCCCACGTGGGGGCGGGGGAGGGGGCACAGCCAGGCCCCCGGGGTTCGGGGCGGTTCAGATCGGAACGTGGGAAGTGTTATGCACCAGCCGCAGTTGGTACCTGCATTTCAGGCCCAGCCTGGGAGCCAGGGCCAAGAGGAGCAGCCTGCCTCCAGAAGCCACCCCTCCAGTGTTCTGGTGGCAGCTCCGGGGCAGCGCCCACAGCACAACTGCGTGTGACAGTCAGATGCCATGGGCACCGCCAACCTGAAAGAGGTGGTCCCGGAATGGGCAGCGAATGAGATCCACTAGAGGCGAGTTGTTGCATTTTGTGGGTACCCTGCAGAACAGAGAGATTGAGAGCTCAGCCTCTGGGGCCAAATGGCCCATGTCCCTGGCCTGACCACTGTGGCTGGCCAGGTGACCTTGGGGAAATTCCCCGATCCCACTTTCCTCATCTGTAAAATAATGACAGCAGGAGCCGTCTCCTTGTTATGGGGAGTGAATGAGATGGTCTCATAAAACAGCATTAAGCATAGTGTAGGGTACAAAGTACGGTGCCCAGTAAATAATGTGCTGGTGCTGATGAGCTTGAGAAACCATACTTACCAAGCGGAATGATGTAGTGTGGTTATTAGCATTACAGAGCTTCCTTGTTCATCAGAGCAAGTACCCACACGGGCTCTTTAAACAGCAGTGCATGAGGCCTGCTGAAATGTACTTTCTAGAATGTTCTAAAGACACATGACATCCTTGGAGTGTGAGACCCCTGAATAGTAACACTCCAAAGCATCTCTGTGGTGTTGGCCCCTGTGGTGCCTCCCCCCAGGAGGGAGGACCCCGGCGGTCGCAGGCCTGATGGCTGCCAAGGTTGGTGAATCTCCCATGGAAACATGGAGCTTGTTAAAGTGTTGAAATGTGAGCGAGCTAGCGTCCTTGGTAAACAGTTCAGGAGCACTTACAGATAGAATCCGGTGCCTGATTTCATGTGTGATTTTGCATGAGGGATAACAACACTCAGTAATTGGAATTAATAGTGATGCACTTGAAGTTGGATCTTAATATTTTTGTAAAATTTCCTTGGTTGACATCGGGGGTTCTCTCTTCTCTGAGAAGAATGTTGAATTTAGTGGTTTCCCATGTTTAGATTCTGTTCCGAGAGCTTGTTTTCAGGGCATCTATCTGTTACTCAGAATGCAAAGCTCTTTTCCAGTAGGAAAGAAAATATAAAAGTGTTTGAGCTCCCAGTTGATTGAACCAAAAACCCATTTGTCTCATGACTCATCTGAGAGAGAGCTAGCAGCATTTCCTGAATACCTCTTATATGCTCCACTTATCCTTTTTTTTTTTAATTTTTTATTTATTTACTTATGATAGTCACAGAGAGAGAGAGAGAGAGAGAGAGAGAGGCAGAGACACAGGTAGAGGGAGAAGCAGGCTCCATGCACCGGGAGCCTGATATGGGATTCGATCCCGGGTCTCCAGGATCGCGCCCTGGGCCAAAGGCAGGCGCCAAACCGCTGCGCCACCCAGGGATCCCTCCACTTATCCTTTGAGTCGATCCTCCCAAGGAGGATGAGAGCCAAGGCCCCATCGCTGTGCTGCTGCGTGACAGAGCATGGATCCAAGCTGGCCTCTGTCGCAGAGCCTCCTGTCACTTGGCCTCAACTGCCTCCATGAGGGATCCGTGGCGAGCTCTGGAGGCCAGCCTTCGCTGTGGGGGTGGGGGGGGGAGAGCATAGTCTCCTGAAGCACAGAACCCAGTGAGTGGTCGTTAATCTCCAAATTGGTGTGAACTGGTGGTAGTTTGGAGATAAGAAGTAGGGAGGTCGTCATCTGGAGACCTTCCCTGCTCTGGACCATACTACTCCAGAGCAGATATCTTTCAGAAGCTCTTCCTCATCTGAAATGTGAGGTCATGAATCTTGGGCACAGAGCTGGTCCTCCTTGGGATCCTACAGCATCTCCCTGAAGCCTACAGGACCAGGCTGGCTCCTTCCAACTCCAAGCCCAGACCATCTCCAGCCTTGCTGACTGTGCAACCCCTGGTCAGTCCCCTTGCCTGCCACTGCCTCCACTTTGCTTTATTCATCCCTACGCCTTGCTCCTGGGTTCAGCTCAGACCCTGCCACCTGGAGCTGGGACTCCTTCCTGTGTGCACAATGCCTCTGAGGAATGCCAGTAGCCCTCCAGCAGAGTTGGGCATGCTTCCTTCCCAGTTAACTCACCTGGTCCTGACATGGCACCCCACACGTGGCACATGTAGAATGGATGGGTGTAAGCCAGGTGGCAGATGGAGAGGTGCTTCTTTTATCGTGATCGTGAGATTCTAAAGGTGGGGACAGTCACATCACATGGTGGCAGTGGTTACTAATAGATTGTCATATCCTCCAGTGTGAGAAATGATAAATGCAGGAGCACCACTTGTTTTGAAGTCTGTTCTAGGTCAGAGCTATGTTTCAGAGCTTTTGAAATATTTTTTTTAATGAAACGAAATTTTTCTCATGAGCGTTAAGGGCCTGTATCCTGATTACATGACGGGATAGCCTCTCAGGCTTCCCCACAAGAACCAAGGACAGGAACAGTGTCTTCCGTGGCCACCACAGTGTCCTGGCACAGAGCATGTGCCTGAGGGCCCATGATGATGGGAGGCTGATTGGGGACTCCATTCAGAGCACAGGAAAGTAATAGAATCGGTCTGGTGCCCTGTTATTCCTGACCCAGATGAAAAACAAACCTGGCATGTCTTACATTGGAAATAAGTTTAGAAGAATTATTGACAAGAAAAGCCAAGGTCAGAAGAGGTGAATGTTTGGTTGGCAGGAGCTAGTCCGCAAGGCCACCCTGGTGCCTCCCAAATGTCCCGGGCTCATTTCTCACAGCCTGTGTTGTCCCAGTTGGGGGCTGAGGGGTGGGAGGTGGGAAATGGTGGCTGAACCCTTAAGTTCTTGGGGAGCTGTGAAGAAAACGTCACCCTCCCTGGCTGTGAAAGCTTGAAGCTCTATTTGTGGTGCCTGTTCCTTGGTGGACCTTAACTTGCCCAAAAGCCTGTCTTCGTCAGCTGCAAGCCCTGCCAGCTGAGTTGGCACCAGCTTCTCCTCCTCTGCGCCTCCTGCTTTAGACCTCTCCCCATGTCTCATGCCTCCGCTGCATGTTTTCTGTCACCCCAAACTCCACAGTCCTGCTCTCACGTGTCCTCTGGCCTCTTGCATGGCCTGGCCTGCAGCCATCCGACAGCCTTCCTAGTCTTTGGGAGGTGGCCTGGCCAGCCTTTCCTGTCACCATCGTGCTCATGATCTTCTCTGTCTCCCAGGACACTTGGAATGAGGCCTCCACACCCTGATGGCCACCCCAGGGCTCTTTGTGACAATGGTCCCACACCCCAGTGCCAAACAGACTCAGCCTTTGCCCAAGGGCATCAGACTCCTTGTGCTGAGGACACAGAGATGCCTTATGGAAGCGAGGGCTCCCACATTCTGGAGCCTCTGGACCTGCTTGTCCTTCTCTTTCTATTTGTCAATAGCCTGCCCATCTTCCAAGGCCCAGCTTGTGACCTTCCTAGGCCCCCTCTCCATCCACAAGATCCTCGTTACTCCATCCAACCTCCATGTGTGCCAAGTGCCCAGTCCTTCAGTAGAACCAGAGACCTTGGGTGGGGTCAGATCTCACACGGTATCCCATTGGCACCTCACCTAAGATTATGCGTGTGCCCAGCCATGGTAATGGTCACCATAAGAGTGGCACTGGTTGCTGGCTTTATGTTAGGCATGGTACTCAATGCTCTATGGCCACTATTCTTTTGTTTAACTGCATAGCATCCCCATGGGCTGAGTGATCGCATTTTGATTTCACAGGTGGGAAAACACAGGCTCAGAAGCATTAGGAAAGATTCCAGGCTTTCCAGAAGGTCACAGGGCTGCCAAGGGCCAGAGCCCGAGCCCAAGCCCACACCTGAGCTTTCCACCACTGGCCATGCTCGGCATGAAGTTTAGCCAAAGGTCTGAGCATTTGAGAGTTTGAAGGCCCTTTGGAGGTGATGAGGCCAGGTGCTGTCACCTGGTCGAAGCTGAGCCTGGTGCAGAGTTGTCCTGGGCGCACACAGTGGGTGGAGGCACAGTGACGGGTATGTGGCATGTACTGAGCCCAGCCTGGTTTCCTCCAGCTGTTTGCATTCTCGGCTTCTCTGTCACTCCCAACCCCAGGTACGTGAAAAGCAGGAAGGCAGCTGCATGGGTAGATTGGGGTAGACTGTGACCCCTCCGTAGAAGATGCTCATAACGTCTCTCTGCACATGCTTTCTATGGCTGTGATTTGTGTGTGCGTTCCTGTGCTCTGGGAAGTAACTTAATAAAATGATGGCCTCACTCCAGTGGAGACAAGCCACGCTGGGAAGAGGCTGAGAGGTACAGAGCCTACAGCCCCAGCACTGCCAGGAAGAGCAGGTACAGAGCACAATTCTTTAAGTCCCATTCAGCATATGTACTGCTAATCTCTGCCCCAGAACTTCTCCAAGTATGTGTTTTCATGTCCCCTTTGACAGATAAAACCCATCAGGCTTCTTGGAGCCCAGGAATGCAGAGTTAGAGGGAAAGCCTGTTTGGCTGCCCGGCTCTCGTTTTCCCCTTTGGTAGATGGTTCTGGGGGCCTCCCGAATCGACAGATGTTGGAGTAAAAGATTTGGGGTTAGAATACCATCTGCATGCAAATAAGAGCCAACGGGGTACATGGAGACAATGAACTTGAAAGGAGACCAGATAAGTAAAGAAGCTGCTAAATGTAACAAGAAGCAGGACTTCCCCTGCTTGTGGTCGGGGAGAACCATCGGCTGTGTTTCTTCCCATATTTTCCCCCAGCTCTTAGCCTTTGCACCCAGTCATGCTGCTGATGTTTCTGGTGGCCACGCTGGGGAGAGGGTAGCCAGCCGCAGTCACAACCCAAAGGCTGCGTGAGGATTTCAGAACCTGCTTTTCCTTTTGCTGAGTCTAGTCAGTGCTTTTTGAGCCTCCCAGAGGAGGTGAACTTGGCAGGCCATCAGGGTGCTGCTGAGGCAGTGTCCCTTCCCCTCCCCTTCCCCTCCCCCACCCACCCAGTGCAGATGGGCAGCACTTCCCCGGGTGGCTCATGAGATCCAGCACTTCTGGTTTCATATCATTAAAAAGAGTACATAAGAAAAAAAGCTGTGGAAACAAGCAGCATTTGAAACAAACCATGGGTGCCCCCCACTGCCATGGGCAGAACAGTTAAAGTGCCCTGCAATGGCAGCCGAAAGGTTGCACCCAAGAGAAGCCAGGCACTCAGGCCAAGTGGCTGAGATCACTGCTGAGATAGGACCTATGGTTTGTATCCCAGGTAAGCATGGACACAGTCACAGAGGGTTGCGCGAAGAAGCCCCTCCTCTGCTGTGGAGATTTCCCACTCAGTTTTTTGAAGCTGCCAGGGAAGTAGGGGAGGGGGCTGGCCTGCCTGCCTCCTGTCTGTCTTCAACCAGAGCAATCCCATCTTCATCTGCCTACATACATCCATGTTCCACATCCTTGTAAAGTTTTGTTTGAAAATAGTCTTGGAAAAAAAAAAAAAGAAAATAGTCTTGGGGCACCTGGGTGGCTCAGTGGTTGAGGGTCTGCCTTCAGCTCAGGGCGTGATCCCGGGGTCCTGGGATGGAGTCCCGCATCAGACTCCCTGCAGGGAGCCTGCTTCTCCCTCTGCCTGTGTCTCTGCCTCTGTGTGTGTGTGTCTCTCATGAATAAATAAATAAAATCTTAAAAAAAAAAGAAAATAGTCTTCTGTATCCAAAAATTTAAAAAAAGTTTAAAAACCACTAACTTAGACTCTAAACTCTTTGTTTTCGATTTGGGAAACTTGGGCCCACAGAAGGGAAGTGACTAGCTAGTGAGCTGGAGGCCGGTTGTGACCTTGGCTCATTCACTGCCTGTGGCTGGTGGGTCCCTAACACCCAGGCAGTGCCCTGACCACATGCCCAGTGCCCAGCAAGGGGTGCCTTAGTACATATTTATAAACAAATAAATAGACATTTTCCATTTGATCACATGGCCCAAAGACAGACACTGATTTAGGTCTCTTATTTCAGCTTGGCTAGAGAGGAATATATGAGATATGAGAAAGCAAAGTCTGACAGTCATGGCTGTGTCTGGAAGGTGGTACATCAGACTTTTCACAGATTAATGGGATTTGGCTCTTGTATCATTTGAGGGGTTTCTTTGTTTATAGAGAGTATATATTGTTAGAAAGTAATGTAATTCCATTTTTAGTAGAGAATAATACAATATATATAAGGATATAATACCCCCAGTCTTCGGATCTGAGGAACCTTTGACCATGACCACCCCAAGTTGAGCCTGGCTTGCTGTGCCAACCACAGGCAGCCTGGGGTTTCATCTCCCTGGGCTTCTGCTCTTCCCTCTATGAAAAGAAGGTCTGAGCCCCACGTCCTTACCTTTCCTGACATTCTCTGACCTGTGTCATGGGACAGCTGCTCTGGTCCAGACAATATGATTGGCTAATCCAGTGCAGATGTGGAGGAATGCAAGAGATGGGTTCACAGGTCAGAGGTAGAGGTGCTCTGTCGGGAGATGGGGCCTGAGAGCTTTAGTGGCTCTGTGTCCCCGGTCCCTTCTGCTGGCCTTGCCCACTGTCCCTGGACCACGTCTCCCAAGTGAAGAGGACACATTCAGGCCTTGTCTTAGGCACTCCTTCACCTAAGGATGCACTCCTCCCTTGGTTTCTGTGACTGCCCCTCCCTGGTTTCCTGTGGTCCCCTCTCTCTGTCACCATGGTGCTCCTGGGAGCAGAAACTGGCCCTTCACACCTGCACATCTGTTTAGCAGGCCGGGCCTTGCCGAGAGTGCCACTTACCCTCTCTGTCTTTCAGCTCCAAATTCCACCAGCTCTGAATCCATTGACCCAGTGCCCCGTGCATCAAACACAGCATGTCCAAAGCCAACATGATCATCTCCGCTGACTTGGGCTTTTCTGCCTCCCCTATGGTGGCATCATGGCCCACCAGCCTGCTCCAGCCTGGAGTCTGGGAGGGACCATGAGATGCCCACCCCCCGTATTAGCGCCTTGCTGAGGCTCTCCCAAGTTTATTCCCTGGGGGCCTCAGGCTCATTTATTATTCTTACCATACCTTAGGAGTCACCTTTATTTTATTTTTTATTACTTTCAAATTTTATCTAGAGTTTTGCTGGTATTAGCCTAGCAGCAGTCTCTTCTGGGACGGGTTGGTCAGCCTTGCCCACCTTTAATTGGCTTTCTCCACCCAGACAGTTGCATTTGGACCTGAGCCGAGGGCTTCCACTTCTGTTGTTGCCTTCACATACCTACATGTTATCTGCCTCCCGAAGGCATTACAGAGGGTCTTGGTTTAGTTTTTGGAGGGCATTTAAGAACTTGTTTATACAGAAGATAAATCGTAGAAACCCAGGTGGCTTTGGTGTACACCTTGGACCCTCATTATTGGGAGCTATGAGGGATTCAGGTCTCCAGGCACCCCTCCTGCTCTTGCTACTTCCATTTTTCTGGATTGCTTAGGAATCCACCTCACATGCGAGCCACACTAGCTTATTTAATCCTGCCACATGGACTCCAGAAAACATTTTAGAGAACTTTGTATAAACCAGAGAAACCATGCACACTGACAGAGCACATTCTTTACCTCACCAGGATCTTCCTGTTCTTTCTGCTGTTCTTTTAAAAATTAATGAGTCTGGATCTCTTCTTACAAGTCAACACCCTCTGAACCTGTGTAGCTTAAATTATGGCCTTATGCCTCCTTGACTAAATGACCCTAATCCAATATCTCTGAGCTAAGGGTTGCTTGTGATAAATGTTGGCAGAACTTCAGGTAACACTTTACTTGGGAAACGATTGGGGTCACAAAATAGAAAAACAAGTGCAGAAAAGGACCTTGTGGACCATTATGTCTTCAGACTGTAGTTGTCAAGGCTTGGATTTACTTGTACAAAACTCCTGTTGATGTTTGAGATGCACACTGGTCTGGCTCAGGTCCTGTAGGCAAGACGACACCCTAGTGAACACAGAGTGATTTGTGTTTATGGGGACTTAGCAGATTGGTGGGTAGTTTGCAGTAAGCTTGGCAGTGCTTATTCATATTTATCCAAGAGCTGCAGGGCCATCTGCCTATTTTGCATTTTGGTAGAGACGTCTGACCTTCTTGTGGAGGAGAACTCTCGGGGAGGCCACGCCTAGGAGGGTGGCCGGAAGGTGACAGGGCACCTCCGGAGTTGTGTCCTCTGCTCCGGGTCAGTGCTGTGAGTGAGGGCAGAGGGAAGCTGCTCCAAATGAGGTCCTTTGCCCTTAAGCTCAGCTGACCCTAGAGGAATCCCCGTTGTGGGCCTGTGGGGTGGACGGCATCCCATGCCTCTGGCAGCCAGCCCCAGCTGCTCAAGCATATTGCAGCAAGTCACTTTTTTTCTGGTTCGTCTCTGCTTTGCCTCATGTGACACAGCCTGGCGGGGCCCTGGGCAGATCTGTAGGTGGCAGGACCAAAGCAAACACACAAGGGGAGAAAATGAAATGATGATCCCCAAATGCAAAGCTTTCATTATGACTCCCTCCCTCTTTTCCCAGCATCCTTTTCTCCTTTCTTTTCTGTGACTTGTTGATATAGCCCTGTCTCCTCTTTCTCCTCTGCTGTGGCTTGTCCTTACCTTGCCACCTGATGTCCACCCATAAAAATTGTGCACCCTCTTCCGTGTGCCTGCCCAAAATAGACTTCTCTAGAAACTTCTCTGACATGCTCACCTAAACAGGGCCATTGCTCCTTGGCACTGCCCTGGGTTGTCCGCATCTGGTACTTATCTTATTTCCTCCCCATTCTGTAGAAGAAAAGAACAGATTCATGGTTAGGAAGCTGCTCGAAGCAACCCAGGCCATGAGTGGAGGAAGCCAGCCAAGTGCAGCTGAGAGCCCCAGCTCCGGGACAAGGTTTTGCTGACAGGCCTCAGCTTCTCCCTTCCTGGGACAATGATCTCAGGGAAGATTCACTGAGTGTCTGGTCATAAGGCTGATTCCACCCAGCACTGCTGGGCCCTGCTGGCACTACAGAGTGGTTCTCACTGGCCTAGACTCCATCCGCAGCCCAGGGATTCCCTAACTGAGGAGCATGTGCTGTCCAAGCGCCAGCCAGCCAGCTACTTAACTCCATTACCGTGTCTTAATTGGCTTTAGCAGGACTCCATAGTGGCCATACACTTTCCCGCTCCCTACCACCACTTCTACCCCGCCCTGGGACTGCCACATGGCCAGGTCCTGTGCCATGATCCTGGGTAAAGATCACCCTCCGCTTCCCCCATGTTTCCTGGGCATCCAGAGTGCCTGTTGCAGAGCCTGGAATGCAGGGATGAGGTAGCCACTTCCTGCCCCAGGGGTGGAGGCATCCCAACACAGGACCTACCCTCAGCCTGGGGCTCACCTAGGACTGCCTGGAAAGCATCTGTCTTAATGTACCAACAGCCCTGCTTGTTGTGGGAGGAGCAGCTTTTCAAAAACGGTTAGGCCCATAGGGTTTCAGGAAGGACAGAAAGGGAAGGGTGGCTTTCCCGACTTCAGTCTTCCTGAGGGAAATTGATTCCTGGTAAAAACTGGCTCTTTGGATTGCAGCTTTGGTGTGTAGGGCAGAGGGCCTGCTCCCCAGGATGCCCCCACAGCACCTGCAGCCAAGGGGTCCTTCCTTGTCCCAGTATCTGCATCCAGCTCTTTCTCCCTCCTTCTCTGAAGTCCAGGGAGGTGGTTCTGTCAAGGGGATGAGAGATAAAGGCCAGGTTTATGGTGGGACTCTGAAGTGCATTTCCTCTTGGGCCTCGGGCAGCAGCGTTTCCGTCCTCCAGCATGGTATGCTGGAGGAGAGCCCCTGGCTCACCAGCTTCCTCCTGATTCTGCAGACATTCTGGAAAGACACGGTGGCCTCCGTCACGCTATCAAGTGCTACATCTTGGGGCATCTGCTGTCCCCGGGCCAGCTTGGAGCAGGCGAGATCTGATTGTTGGGAGTGGGGTTGGCCCCATCCCTGGGGCCTCCATCTGTTAGCTGGGTATGTATGTCCAGGGAAGCAGCTCTCCCCTCCTCCCTATTAAGGCTTTCCCTCCGCTTGGCCTCACCAGGGGCCTGCTGGCCACACCTGTGTGACCCTTTGAACTTCATGGATGACGAGTGTTGGAGGATGACTTTGAGATCTCAGTTCTCCAGCAAACATACCAGTTTGGGGGCTGCCTTTGATTGATGTTGGCTACCTCCAGACCACAGGATTGCCCTGATTTGAGAGAGCACCCCACAATTAGAGTGCTCAAGTGTGGTTTCTGCTCCCCTGAGGCCTGTGACAGGTTCCCCAGGAAGACCCCCTGACAGAGGATGATGTGTTCATCTGCAGCAGGTCCACTTGGGGCCCAGTTGTTGCCCAGATTACACTTGGCCCAGCAGTCCACGCTGCCCTGTGAGGGGTCCAGCTACTGGGTTTAAGATTACTGACAAATGCATCCAATTGGATCTCGTTTAAAACTTGATAGCTTCCGAAGTTTCCAGGTTTGGAGAGAAAATGAAATCCTTTGTCCCCTTTGCAGGGCCTAGTGGTTTTGTCAGTGTCGTGTGAGCGTGTTGTAAAGAGTCTCTATTTTGAGCTGTTCGGAAAAGCAGCTGCCCTGACGTGAGACACATGTGTCTTAAACTCGTTTCCCGATGTTAGCACTAAAATAGAAATCGGACTCTGTCTGCAGTATTTCTCGAAGGCAACTTGTCAGTAAAACTGCTTCCAAATGTTTTCCCGAGTAGGCAGCTTTGACCCAGACTCATATCCTCATGTGGAGGCCACGACAGAGTGCATCTTGCTGCTTTCCATGCACCCGACTTCCTCCTTCAGACATTCGTTTGCAGTCTGGCAGACAGTTGACTTTGGTGTATGCAGTTCCCTATCGTGCCGATGGGTTTGAGGGAGTGTTCCTCAGAATTTGGGGCAAGATACCTTTAAACATTTTTCTTTTGACCAACATCCTGTAGCCTTCACTTGGAGAATCCGTGGGATAGCTCAGGGTCTTTTCAAAATGACTGTGTGCACCTACCTGCCAGACTTAGGCCGGAGGGGGACTGACCATGGGCATTCACCTTGGGTACTCAGTAGCTCCAGTTGACTGCTTCCCCATGAGCCAAAGTGTTAAATTTGGGAGTTCCTTGTCTTCAAACAGAAAATCCCTTGTTCATTTAGCTGTGACTTGGAGGGGAGGAGTAGGGTAGAAAGTGGAAATGCTCTTTCTCCACCTTTAAGATCTTTTTAAAAATTTTTAAATTTTGTTTTAAAGATTTTCTTCGTTTATTTGAGAGAGAGTGAGCAAGAGAGCATAAGCAAGGGGAAGCAACAGAGGGAGAGGGAGAAGCAGGCAGCATGGTATGGGACTTGATCCTGGAATTCTGGGATCACCACCTGAGCCAAAGGCAGGTGGTTAACCAATTGAGCCACCCAGGCACCCAACCTTTAAGATCTTTAATAAAATATTTGTATTAAATGTATCCTATTTGTCAGGGCCCATGCCAGGAATAGAAACATCCGAAAGTCATAGCCCAGCCCACAGGGGGCTCTCCAGGGACCGCAGACATATAAACAGGGTATCCTGGGGTTTGGTGACCCAGAGCCAGCACCCCGCCCTCCCTGGGTGGGCTTCATACTGGAGAGGACCCAGCCAGTGAAGATAGAGCAGGTGTGTTCGAAGGCCTGCCCGCCTCTGAACCCTGGACACCTAATTTGCTTTTTCACACTAGATTGCCATTATTTGCATCTTTTATCCTCACAGGACTCCAGTTTAAGAGGCTCGGTTGATCTTCCTGGCCATGCACATACAGGGCACACAGTGGGTACTCAATAAGTATGTGCTGAGCAAGTGCCACTCTGCCCTCCTGGAGAGAGTCCTCACAGGTTTGCTTGAAGAAGCAAGCCCTGGCCCCGGCTCAGGAGTGCTTACTCACTGATTAACTGCTTTTACGGAGTGTGCTGAAGTTAGAGATGTCGCTGTCCATCTGCTCTTACATTGATAGAAAATTGTGATTCGTTTACCAAAATGTGATTAAAGGATGGTCAGAGAACTGTTGGGTGAGGTGAAAGTGTATGTGGTTGTGACTTCTGCATGACACCCAAAGTCCTGGGCAGGGAGAGGGATTTGGCCTGTTCCTTTCCTCTGGCACCAACAGCCGTGGGATTTGGGGTGCTTCTATTTCTCTATCATGTGTTCCACCTCATGTTTTTGCTTTTTAAAAAGATTTTATTGATTTATTTGGTGAGAGAAAGAGAGAGAGAGCACAAGCAGGGGGAACAGGAGAGGGAAAAGCAGGCTCACTGCCCCATCCTGATGTAGGGCTCCATTCCAGGACCCCGGGATCATGACCTAGTCCTTTGGTCCTTCAAGGTAAGGTCTCTCTCCCACCCCATCCAACGGGCCCCACTGTCTGGGGAACAGTGCCCCAGACAGATGGGGCTGGCATGTGCCTCCCTGCTGTTTCAGGCGCATTTTGGTTATGGGGGACCGGTGGAAGCTGTCATGATAAAGGAGGCTACTTTTCAGCTGCCCAGAAAGTGACCTGAGAGGGGCCCACCACCAGCCTTGTATTTGCAAATAATAGTGACCACACTGGGGGGCTTGGGATCAGAGGAAGGAGCCCCTGTGGACAGAGCAGACTCCTGGGCTGGGAAGCCTGGGGTCCATGGCTGCCACACCACTCTGCCCGGCCGCCCTAAGCTTTTGCAGTCTCTGATTCCTCATTCCTGCCCCAGAGGCTGCTGCATTAAATGCCCAGGAATCGTGAGGTGATAAGGTCACCACAGTGTCACTGAAATTCAACTTAAATTGCAACCCTGGTTTTAGAGTGACCTCAAATGTGAAGTATCACTGTTTTCTCTGAATTGCCCGAGCTTTGTGTTACAAGATGAGAAGACAGGCCAGGTTTCCTAAAATATACGGCTTAATCCTTGGTCTCCCAGCACATGTCTGGACACAGAGTGTGGATGGGTGAGCCGTCTGCAGCGAGCTGGGCAGCTTCCACCCCCAGCATGTGGGCTTCTCGGGGACACACAGAAAGTTTAGCCTGACCCAGAAATGAGATGGGATCGTGGAAGCCGGGTTAAGCTGCTCGGGTCATCTCTCTGGCACCTGAGCAAATCCTTGCACACATTCTCTATGGGCATGCACTCGGAGAGAATGTCAGGCTTCAACGTTTACAAGAAAAGGAAATAAATTTTAGTGATAAATCAGCTGGTAAATAAGTACTGGTGACAATCAGCTTTCATCCCCGAAGCGTCCTGAGCTTTTAAAGAAGAGATTCACATCCCACATCTCATTTGTTTACAGCAATCTTTTAGCAAGGATCATGCCCGGGTGGGGGGACAGTCCAGAGGCTGCTGTGTGCCCGGGTGCTCTGGCCTCCTGGTTCTTTCCATTTGGCCACACTCATCCCCTGTACTGTATGCAGGCCTGCGAGGGGGGGAGGGAGTGGGCTGATGAGTGGAAAGGAGAACGAGGGAATAAATCAGGGAACTCCAAACTTTCTCTTAAAGGCCCAGATACTAAATATTTCAGGCCCACATGGCCAAGAGGCAAGATAAGGACATTGCGTAGGGACTTATCCGACCATTTTAAATGTAGCCATTCAAAAGCGTAAAAACCACTCTTAGCTCGTCGGCCATAAAAATACTGGCAGCAGACTGGACTTGGGCCAGGGGAGCTTGTAGTATCTCCCCTCCTCCCCGCCCCTCACCACCACCCAGAGGTAGCCTGGTGCTTGTTGCAGGTAGGATTCTGCAGATTATGCCCCGATGCCTCCCCCCTTCTCCAGCCTCCCACGGGAGGCTTCCAGCCAGAAGTTACCAGCAGTCTCGGAGTTGCCCTGTGGCACTGAGCAATTGGCCTTGGAGAGAGGCAGACAGGAGCCACAGCATGCTCCGAAGGAGGCATCAACCTACTTCCCTGCTCTCTTCCTTACTGAGGTTACTGTTCTCATCGTGTCCCTTCTGGAACTTGCTCCTAGAGGTACAGTGCAGGTGGAGTGGCTTCTGTGAGGCCCTTTCCCTGAAGAAAGAGCAGCTGCAAAGGATCCCAAAGAGGAAAACAGCAAGGAATGGGCGGGCACGTAGATGAGTTTAGACAGGCGGTCAGTTCTCACAGATGATGGAAGATTAGCTTGGAAAATAAGGCCACGGGAGCTTATGTGCACAGTTATGGAGGCGCCGACCCAGGGAGGCAGGAAGTGAGGGGGTCTGGGGGGGAGCTGCAGCCACTCAGAAGGAAAGCCACCTGCATTTTGTTTCAGGGTCATTCCCTTTCTGCCTGGGGATGAAGAAGAAAACAGATTGGCATGTAGGTCCATCTCCTTTGTACAGACCAGCATGGGGGCAGGCAGGGGGGCTCCAGTTGCTCACTCATTTTTTTAACGAGGTGGTTGCTTGGTTACTTTTTTTTTTTTTTTTTTTGCTTGGTTACTTTTGAAACAGGGAAGCCTTATTAGAATCGCTGAAGCCCCAGACATCTCCAGCACTACACTCCTTCCTCAAAGAGGAACCCTGCAAGTATCTAGTAGAATTCAGGGACAGTGCATCTTTTCCTCAGGGAAGAAGTAGCTTCTCATGAATGAGTTTGGCCATCATCTTTGGAAACTGTTCGAATCAAGATCAAGATTCGGCTGGTGGGAGTGGATTAAAGCCATTCCACGCATCAGATTGAGTGTCACTGGCAGCTCCCAGGGAGAGAAACCTCGAGTGCCAGGGACACAAAAACCAAAGTCCTCCGTCCCCACCCCCACCCCCCAGCCATGGACTATAGGCTGTAGAGGGAGGCTTCCACTTTTCCAGATTGTCAACATGGAAATATGTTTCTTTTTGATTTCATTGTTGTCACCACCATCCTTATTGCAGTGACTTAGTGAGCTGTCTTGAGGTGTCTCTCCATCCCCACCACTCATCTTGTTGGAGGAGTGAACTCTCCTCCCCAGCCTGGTTGCCCTCTCTGTCTTCACCGCTGACTCTTAACCGCCTCTGCTCTCTCTGAGTTCATGCCACATCCTGCTGTCTCCTGTAGTGTCTTCTTTCTCCTGGTCCCCAAAAGCCCCTGAGGGCTCTGGTCACCGCCCCCCCCCACCCGCCCATCACTCCTGACCCCCCATCCCAGGGCCTTGTTTCTCCAGACCACTAGGTCCTGTGAGGGCCTAGTATTCCAGAAGCAGCTTCCCATTATCTTCACCTTCTGGGGCCTGGCCCAATCCTTGCTTCTCTACTTGGCTGCAGGGTCATGACCCCTCATTCTGGCTTTACGTTTCACGCAGACTTCATCTCCACCAGGCTTCTCTTCTCGGGGTACCACACTTGCCAGGTCCTGTCTGTTTTGATCTAGAGAATACCATATTGCTTCTCCTCCATTGCAACTGCCCCATTTCTGAGTTTTGGGTTTTTTGTGGGTTTTGTTTTTCTGTTTTTGTCTTTTGGGCTTTTTTTTTTTTTTTTTAAGATTATTTATTTATTTATTCATGAGAGACACAGAGAGAGACAGACAGAGAAAGCAGGCTCCATGCAGGGAGCCCGATGTAGGACTCGATCCCAAGTCTCCAGGATCAGGCCCTGGGCTGAAGGTGGCGCTAAACTGCTGAGCCACCCAGGCTGCCCGGCTTTTGGGCTTTTTGGTTTCTTTTCCCATTTCTTGTTTTACCCCCTTTGCCTAGATTTTACTCCCTGTTGGTGTCCTCAGCTCCATGCTTCCTTGTCCAGCCCATCCTGGGGACTCCTCTCAGGGGTTTAAACAACCCTTGATCCAACCCCTGTGTTTCTTTGTCGTGGGTGGTGGTGACTCTGCCTTGTGTAGGCCATGTTCGGGTCCTCTGAGTTGCCCAGAGGACGTGCTTCATTTCTAGAAAGCCTCCTACTCTCCCTACTTGCTCCTCCATGTCCAAGCCTTGCCAGCTTAAGTGCCCTCCTCTTCCTCCTCCTCTTGTCCTTCCTTGATCCATCGAGAGGGGTGCGCTCTCGCTCTCTCGCTCGCGCGCTCTCTCTCCTCCATCATATTTTCCCTGTGCCTTTCTTTTCTGGGTGTCCCTTACCCCCCCACCCCCATGTCATTATTTGCATGTGTGGCTTCATGCCCGATGCAAGCTTCCAGGTGGAAAGGAGAGGAGGCGCCCAGCACCTACCCCTGCTCCATGCAGAGTGACCGTGCTTGGTCTCCATGAACAGGAGCGCCTGGATGCCTATTCCCATGCTGTCCTCCTCTGCTGTGGACTTGCATGCTGGGGCAAGGTTCCATTCTTTCCCTCCGGCAGGACAGGACATTGCTGGAACCTAACATGTAGCAGATGTCAAATCACATATCAAAGGTGAATGGAATACTGTTTCAGGAGGAGAGACTGAGGTGTAGTTAAGTGAAGTCGTGACTTCACATGGCAGGCCTTTGTGTAGAACTTCTTCTGCCCACCGAGCACAGACAGGTTCACATGTGGTATATGAGAGCTAAATTGGGTTCTTGATTGCTCACCAGTTCTGGGAACCCTTGGCCACATGCGCTCCAGCAGCCCGAGATATTAACCAACCAGAAGGATAGCATACAGAGACTTGATCGGCCCTGGGCCCAGTTTCAGGTGCAATCTAGCATAGGCGGCCACACAACATAGTGGCTTTGGCCCCAGCAGGCCCCTGACTTTGCATTTGGGCCAAATATTCTCCAATGAAACAGCCTCTTCGAGCCTCAGATTCCCTGGGTCCACAGTGAGGATCATTCCACACGCCTAAAGGGCTTTCTGATACATGCACAAGATAGCACAGGACAGGGCCTGCCATGGTGCTGGCCTCGCAAGTGATACCCTTAGAACTCCCCATGGGATGTAGCCAGGTGCCCCCCATCACCTAAAAGTACATGCTACGGAAAGACTACAGGGGCAGCAGAGCAACTCTGTCAGAGAAGGCACAGGAAATGGCTCAGTCCACACCATGAAAATAAGCCTCTTTCTATAGGCGAAGCCATTCAAGTGAGTTAGGGGCCCAGGCCAGGTCTGGGAGCCCAGCCTCCTGCCCTGTACCTTCCACCCTCCACCCTTTGTCACTTAGTACAGGATCTTTCTATATGCCTCCACACCAGGGGTGGAGGACAGTTCGGGCAGCACCTGGAACTTCTTTACCTCTAGCTTCTGTAAATTTAGACTTTCTCAGTTGGTAAAAGCTTTAGAATTACTAAGATTCCTTTTGTATTGCATAATGTTCTTGCCATTTAAAAGATTAACAGGCATCATTTCAGTGAGCCTTCATGAACGGCATGCCTCATTTAGCTTAATCTCTCTTTGGTACATGTTAAGACATAGAAAGAGAGCGTCTCTAGCCTATATGGGGAGTATGGAAATGAAAGGTTGCTCTGATCCAACCTCTCAAAACAGTGCATGTCTTAAAAAAGAAAAAAGAAAAAAAGTGGTGAGCAGCCTTGCCTGATATAAAAATGCCAGGTGTCCACAGGACAAGGCATAGGAAGTCATTCTCACATCATCTGGGTGCCAAGTTTGGGGCTAACAGTTGAGGGAACCCAGGACATTATTGGACCTTCCCAGCCACAGACTAGCAGAGATCACCTTGGGAAATTTCTGTTGTGTGGGAAAAATCCTTGCAGCCCAGCCCTGCATAGGACACCATGAGCTGCATTGGGCAGCCTTAGGGGTGGCGTAGGAAAACAGTTTGAAGGAGCAAGGGCTTACAGAGATGGCACTGGCTTCCCTAAAGTCAGCAGCATGGTGTGAACACCCAGTCAATGCCAGGTCCTTGATTCAGTGCTGGGGATAAGTAACAGCCTTGCCATCCATCGGGTTAGACTCCCTAAGCACCCACTTGCCACAAAGGAACACTTTGCAAACCACACAGGTAAAAGATGGGAGAGGTTTCACGCCCTGAGTAGGACACATGCAACAAAGGCATAACATCACGACCATCATCCCAGTGACTGCCACTTTGAGAACTCAGTGCGTTCATTCACTCAAAAATATTTACTGGCTGCCTGCTGTGGGTTGGACATTGTTCTTCTAAGACCAGTAGCATCATTCCTACCCAACAGGAAAAAATCCGAGGTTCAGAGAGAAATCTTAGCAAGCAGCTGAATTCGCACTGCTAGAACACGGCAAAGCTGGCATTCCAATCCAGGTGGATTTGAAATTTTCCATAAGGATGACTTTGCAGATGTGCTTACATAAGAAAGGGAGGTTCCCAGAGCTACTAAACCATGTGGAGTATTTCTTGAATCACATCTATATTTGGAGAACATGTGTCTCATACATGTCTCATGAGTGTCTCATACATGAGGCCGCACCCAAGGAAGCAAGCCTGGAAGAGGAATGAGCTACCAGGTGATGAACTTGTTTATTGACTTGTTTGCGTGTGTGTCTTTATGCACGCGTGTCCCTATGATAAAGAGCGTCTCAAAGAGGCTTGGGTGGCTACTGATGGAACTCTGGGGAGGGTCGTGTGTGCAAGCACCCGTGACCTGTTAACCTGAGGACTCTTTCAGAAGATGCCAGTCAGTCAGTTTACCTTGCTCAGTACCTTTTTTTTTTTTTTTTAAGATTGTATTTATTTATTCATGAGAGACACACAGAGAGAGAGGCAGAGACACAGGGAAAGGGAGAAGTAGGCTCCATGCAGGGTGCCCGATGCACGACTCGATCCCAGGACCACGGGATCATGCCCTGAGCCAAAGGCAGACACCACCCAGGTACCCCACTCAGTATCCTTTTATTGAATTTTATTCCTGCAACCCCTTACCAGGATGTTTCAGGTGGAAGAACCCCCCCTTTGGATATATCGCTTTATAGTATACCCATGGTGCCATCTGTTCTCATAGCATTCCTAGCAGGTAGTGGGAACCCGATAAGGGCTTTTGTTACAGAGAGAGAATCACGGGAGGGTGATGGATCTCAGCACTGCCTAGCCTAGCACTTGGCATGCAGGGAACATTTGGAGAAGGGCACACTCTGATCCTGTGACCCTCTCCCCCTAGCAGAAACCAGTCATTCCCCTAAACTCCTTCCCTAAGACCACCAGGAAATGCCTTTCTAGAAAGCTCTGCTGCTCTCTTAGGATGTCTGTGAGATTTGGAAGACTAAGACAACCTCTCCGATGTGTTTTTCTTTAACTCCCTCTGCGGAAGAGAGCTACCGTGAGGAGTCGGTACCCACCCAGGACAGGAGGCTGAGGGGAGTGCAGTTTGTAGTTGCCGTGATCCTCTAATTTAAAATACATATTTTGTTACAGATACTTTCAGACAACAGAGAAAGCGTACTTAGAAATAGTTTCACCAAATTAAGTTTGAAGCACAGGTCACCATAGTGTTGATTTTGCATGGCCTTTATAGAAACATACCTCTCCATGATCCTCCAAATATGCAGACATTCCCAACAGAGACACCCTTTGGTGTCCATTGACTCTTGAGGAAAGAGTCGCCTGATGGGATGGAATGGCAGGTGAATCCTCTCAACTTCAGGTCGGATAGCCAAATGTTTGAACCTCAGGCTGTACAGCCAGCTTCTCAGATCTCTTGTGGGCCTTCAGCATCTTTTCGAGGTTGTATCTGAAGTCTTTGCTCTTGTCACAAGGGGAAATATGAAAATAAAGAGAGAAGAGAGATGGATGTCTGGCTGATTGTCCTTAAAAGTATAACCTAGGGTCATGAGGCCAGCTCCTTGCCACCTTGCCTCTAGCAGCATCCAGACCCCCTCCTGCCTGGGGGACCACCCCACTGGGCCATTCCTCTGGGCAGGTACAGTGACCTCACAGTCCCCTCCCACAGCCTTCCCTGTGCCCACCCTCATTCCCCTGTGCCCACCTCCATTTTTTCACTGAACCCACTCCCGCCTGCCCCCAACCAAAGCCCTTTCTCTGAAAGCTGGAGGACTCTGTTGTCCCCTTCCCTTGTACCTTGCTCCCCTTCTCTGTCCTCAGGAGTGGGGCAGGTCTGGGGTTCATCTTCACAGCTGTATTATCTTGACTCTTGGGGCATATTTAGTGAGTGAACCAATGAGCTCAGTAGTCGTTCTCCAGACTTCTTCGACTGGCTTAGCCAGTCATGGAATTTCCCCACAGTCCATGCTTGGAAGCCTGAAAATATTCTTGATGTTTATCTCTTTAAGGAATATGTCAAAAAAAATCACCGCTGGGACACCTGGGTGGCTCAGTGGTTTGAGCGTCTGCCTTCGGCTTGGGACATGATCCCAGGGTCCTGGAATTGAGTCCCACATTGGGCTCGCCGCCTGGAGCCTGCTTCTCCCCCTGTCTGTGTCTCTGCCTCTCTCTCAGTGTCTCTCATGAATTAAAAACAAAAAAAAAATAAAAAACAATTCCATTTCCCACTTAAAAAAAAAAAATCAGCCCCAACCACTCTTCTTTAGCTGATTCCTAAATGTGAGATAAGAAACACGATTCCTTGAGGAAGAAAACTCACTCAGGTTAAATTCTTGTAGAAATCCTTATAGCCCCTTGTTGTTCAGCTATGATGTAGCAAGAATGTAAATAGCTAGGTATTTTGACCTACCTCAAATATTTACCGATGTAAAACATTCTGTTCTCATACCACAAAAAAGAGAGAGAGGAAAAAAAAAAAAAAAACAGCCCAGGGTTATGAATGTCAGTATTGTCATTGGGGTGTGTTGCTGTGTGTGGCTAAGTCATAGAGCAAGAGACATTCTTAAGAAAGACAGTAAGGTAGGGAAAATTCTAGCTCACATTGAGTTGATTAGAGATAAATAGATCTATATTTGCCATATAAGGTAATAAAAGAAAAGTCTGTGCAAATACTCTCGACATTTATGGATTTCTCTATGATTCATCTAGTGGGGCCAACGGCTGTGGCCAAAAGATATAGAATTTGTTAAGCTCTATCTCTTTCCTGAATTGTTGCACTACAAAGAAGCCTTGCTGTGCATTCAGAAGGAAATTCCAGAACTGTGCAGAAGTTAGGATTTGGTCCTGAGAAGGACTGCTAGAGGAATTCCAGAAGTGTTTTAAAGCCATTGGTTTACCAAAAAGAAGAGTGATTCTGTAAGCATTAGCAATTTTCTGTAGACCCAGGTCCAGACACTTGGTGTATGTTCTGTGGCTGGTCACCTTGCCTCCCACATCGGGAACACAGGGCTCTGCTTTTTCTACCGAGTTACTTCCATACACAATCTTCTTGCTCTTGCTTTAATCCGTTACAGGGTTAGGTGAAAATCATGGCTCTATTTCCAGGAACAGGATTAAACGTGAGAACTTTGCCCGGGTTTCCTTAAGCCCAGGGGTTTCCCAGCTGTGTCTGGGTCTTGCCGTCCAGGTCCTGGCACAACACTGGGGCAATATGGCCTTCACGGTAGGTTCCTGGTACAAGTGCCTTAGGAGCTACATTTATGGCACCACATGGGGACACAGCCCAGAGGAACACTTGGTATGCCCTTTGCTCTCTCCCGTATACCACCTTTCCCCACCCAGGATTTCCCATGAAAGGCTAATTTTGAAATGGTACGCCTGCCTAGAATGCAGTGTTGGCCATACACATCAATACCAAGCCAACTCCTTTCCTGACATACCCCTTGAGCAGCGCTACAGGCTAACAAGAGTGAAAAGTCAGGGAACAAAGTATCTTTTAGACCTTGAGGCCTTAGCATAACTAACCTTTTCACCCTGTTCTTGTCTGCATCATAAACCTCATCCCTGAGGTTTTCTGGGGGTCTCTGAGGGCTGGCACCTGCTGGATAAGACTGTAAGAAACTAAGGAGGTGCATCCTTGGTGCCTCAAAACAACATCCTTTGGGGGATGACATTGAGGGCCCCTTCCTGGAGCTTAGTGGTGCTAGTTGGCCACCTGTCAGGGTTGCTATAGTGGAGGGGGGCCAGGATGTCTTTCTTTGCCCTGGAAACTTTTGTTACTCCTTAACTGCTTGGTTGAGGTAATCCACTGGGAAGCCTCTGAGTGCCTTTAGACATAAAATCAGATTCCTAAGGTTTAAATTCCCTTGTTGGCTGCTGACTCACATGTGTTTCTTAGACTTGGTTTCCAGAAGCATGATATAAATAATTCCATTTAGAAATTAAGAAATTATGGCCTGCATCTCATATGCCCTTGGCTCTGTAGTATTTTCCAAAAGAGAAAGTATAAGTAAGAATCATAAAGTCCCTATTTTGATCCCACATCTTTGGGGACTTCTGGTTGCACAGAGGTCACTGAGTACCTTGTTCCACTACTAAGGAGCAGGACCCTGCAGACGAAGGCCCCTACTTCTGTTGACATGTGTGCAAATGAGTATCTGAGAAAGCATTTACAGTGTGCTCTGTGTCTGCAAGTAAGTAGATTTTCCTATCATTTATTATTAATTATTCCTTTGAGTGGCTCTGTGAAGCAAGTAAATATTAATAACAATATGCACTGATTATTAAGTTAAGATGAAGGTGGTATACCTTGGCTGTGGTGCTTAATTTTAAGCAAGCTAGGTGTACACAAATGATAAATAAATTTGAAGTAAGGCCTGTGGGTGGGGGTACAAAACTAAGACCAGGACAAGGAAGAGGGGGCTGTGTTTGAGATTTAGTTCTAAATCTTCTCTGTCTCGTTGGCAAAATCTGTCCTTGTCTGGTGATTTGCCTGCTGAGCTCCAGCATCCCCCATCTGGGATCTGCCTGTGGGCCCTCCCTGCCCCTTTAGTGTCAGTTTGCAGTGATGTTTTAAGTCTCCCTGATATTCTCTGAGATCTGTGACTTTGTCTTCTGACCGTAAAAAGTATGAATGTGCATTATAGAAATTTACATATAGTATAAGGAAGATAATAAATCCCTCATAATCCTAGATATAAATGTTAGCGTGTTGCTTTTAGAGCTTTCCAATTTCTTTTTGTTCATAAATATTACATATTTTAAACAATTAAGATCATGCTGTACATCCTGTTTTGTAGCACGCTTTTTCCCGAACCATAGTATTTTATATAAATGAAAAAAAAATAAAATTAATGACAGACCAGTGGGTTTCCTGCTAACATTTACTGTGCTTATAAAATAATTTTTCCTTAGAGAAGTACGTGTAGTTTGGCCATGAGTTAGCAGGTACAGTATTTATTTTCTGTGGACTGTGTGTGGATGGAGATAATGCCTGGCCGCTTAGTTGGCCATGTAGACGTCACTGTGGAGATTCTGCAGAGAGGAGTGGCAGAGGGTGACCCCTTTGCTCAGCAAACCTTAAAAACTCCTCTTACTCTTTAAACTATTACTGGATCCCCATCCTCAGTTTTCAAAAGAGTGTTTTTGCTGTGAAGAGGATACGATGTGTTTAAAGGCAGAGAAGTGAAAAATAAACTGTAACCCTATTCGTTTACCACGTAATACCAATGCATATATATGTGTATATTTATTCATTTTTACCCACAAGGGAGTCATACTGTAAAGTTTGTGGCTTCTCTTTCCCTTTTTCGCCCTTGCCAGTCTTACAGATCTGGGCTAGCTACCCTTTTTCAGAGGAGTGCCCTCTGCTGTCCAGGGCCAGCTCTGCCCCTTAGACACGCCCAGCA
Source organism: Canis lupus dingo (assembly GCF_003254725.2). NCBI lineage: Eukaryota > Metazoa > Chordata > Mammalia > Carnivora > Canidae > Canis > Canis lupus. The sequence continues at coordinate 7,794,433 of NC_064248.1, read as the reverse complement.
CCATGCGCTTTCCCCTTGCACCATCCACAGGCAGAGTTCTCCAGGGGGTGCCGATTTGACAAGCCTCCCTCACCTGCTGGACAGGAACCGCAGGTGGCCCAGGGAATCCAGGGGTCTGGCTCACGACCTAAGAAGCTCCTATAATAGGGCCCGACAGCCTGTAATAGCCACCCAACAAATATTTGGTGAATAAGTGGCAGTGGCGCATTATTATGGTATTAACTGTCCTTAAAAAAAATACTTTTACTGACTACCTGATAAGCCATCATATTGCTTTACTGAAATTTAACAAATAAACCCCTACTGCCGGCATCCGTATTATTTCTAATTTTTCTCTTTTTTTAACAGGATGTGCTAAACATTCCTGTACATAAATCTCTGCCTGCATCTCTGGTCATCCTTATGGATGAATTCCCAGCAGTAGAAGCACTAAACTGACAGATGAATCTACATTCTAACAAGTAGCCCATTCGTCTAAATGTCAGCAGGGCCTGAAGTCTAGTGTAAATTATACAGTGGGTGTGTGTTGTGGTGAAGTCAGAGCCATGTTCATGGTTCCTTTCAGAGAGTCCCAGGGTAAAAAGGCACCTCTGAGGCAGGTCCTTTGTCTGGCACATGAGTCTCCTTGCGGCAGTTCTCATAAAAGGTGGACATGGTGTTGAGTCTGAGAAGAGCATCTCCTTATTCCTTCATTCAGTCTGCAAATATTCATGGAGTGTCTTCCGGGCCTCACACTGTCATTGGACCCAGGAGCAGACTTGACGTGCACATTGCCTCTTAGCCACCTCCTAGGAATCTAGACTTGGTTCATCTTCACATAGGATGTGAGCCCCATGAAGGCAGGACTGTGACTAGCTCATTTGTGGCATGAAGTAAATGCTCGAAGGGTTTTATGATAAATTAGGTGCATAACATGTGATACCTCTCATTGACAGACTCAAAACTCAGTGGCATGTAGATACATAAACAAATCACAACAGTACTTTCGAAGTTCAGAAATAAACTAAGGGTGTAGACATGAGCACTTATTCAGGAAGCGACCCGAAGGCAAATCAGGTGTGGGTAGAGAACTGGTCAGAGGAACCTGAGGCTGCTCCCTCCCTTGGCCACTACAAGTCCTGCAGGAAGTTCCTGTGCCACCAGGCAGGGCTGATGCCAGCTGGGCTGGGAGAGCCAGCGCTTCCAAGCCCTCAGCCCCGCAGACTCCACAAGACACTGGGGGACAGCTCAGTGGCTGTCCCAGGGGTGACTGGCTGGCCCAGCTCCCTCATGGGATGCCAGCAGGGCATCAGACCACCTCGACATCCTGACACCTGGATGAAGTTCTCTGCTCTAAGAACTGGAAACCTCACAGCTGCCATTTCTCAAACATTCTGGTGTCTTAAAATTGAGGAACGAGAGAGCTTTCATGTCTGTGTGTCTATCAATAGTGATGTGTTAGAGATTAAAACAGACCCTTTTTCAAGCACAAGAATACACAAGCACGCATGTGTCAGAGTGATGGCATCATCACACATCATATAGCTTGTGGAAGGCAAATGACACAAATAGTCTGGCCTTGTGGACCTTTGGAAGGGTCTCAGGGAGCCAGGAGTCCTCAGACGTCACTCTGACAATCGCTGGCTTAGTGAACTCAGGCTCTCCTGTACTGCTGAGCTGCTTCCTTCAAACCAGCGCCTCTGTCTTGCATCTGGGCCCTGGCCTCGGCCCTTGTCACCTTAGGTCCAGGTTTGAGCATGCCAGTCTGATAAAACCTGCCACTTCTCATCATCAAATGAGTCTCCTGAAAGAAGACCACTTGCTCTTGCCCAGGGACTCGGGGTACCCTGTCCACCTTCAGATGCCTGCAGCTGGCCGTGGGTGTTTACCTTCTACCTGAGCCTCACATATGCCCACCCCACCTCTGTAGCTCTACAAAGCCAGGCCTTCCCATTACGCAGTTTTATTCGGCACGGTGCTAAAGGCACATCCATCAGTGTTAGAGACTTTTTTGCCAAGATACAGAACATGTTCTAAATGGAGCAAAGAAATTTAAATGGAAAGAAATTATAGCATGAGTGAGTTTATCCCTTTCAAGATAATCTCATTTAATAACCAAAAAAACTCACAAAGATGTGCATTTTATCCAGCTACAAAGGCAGCGTGGCAGCTTATATATTGTGGTAATTACATGTTTGGGGTTTCATTCCTTCCTTAAACTTGATTTCTATTATTTCAAAAAATCAGCCATTGTAGAAAAGGACTATTCATTTATTTCATTGCTGGGTGGCCCATGCACTGTAAAAATAGGTCAAGAATGGTAATCTAAATTGACTGCTAATAAATAATTAAAGTTAATGGAATTCTCTCAAATCTGTGAACTAAAATCTTTGAGAAATTGCCAGGACATACTGCCTGCTGTTGTATAGAAGGATATTTTTTATTTAACACTTGAGCTTAAATGCCATTTAACATTACTTTTTTTTCTATCCCAGAGACTGGAGGGAGTATGTGTCCATCTATAAAAGTAACCAAAAGTAGGGTGCTCCATCGGTAGCTGCATGATTCATCTTCAGGTGATGAGACAGGAAGCAAAGGTTTCAGGAGCATGGTGCAAGAAAAACTTCACTTTACATATTTTAAGTTGAGCTCAACAGTCTGTGTGTCATACTGTCTGGACTTTGAGCCTCCACACCTGGGCCGTGCACTGGCATACCCTGATAAGGGAGAAGTTCCTTAAATCTAAATGACATGCAGGGAAATAAGTGCCAAGAACAATTTTTCTTTCCCACATAATTAGGGTTCTTTCATTGGTGCCACCAGGACCTTAAAAAAAAATACACTGGACCAATGTGCATGGATGGTATTTGTAGAAGAGATGGCTTATCAGTAAGAAAGCAGACTGTTACATCACAGTCAATAAAACCAGCCTTCAACTATGGTGTGTCACATGGGCTCTTCTTTGATAATAAGGATGATGCAGACATCATCAGGGTATTTTCAAACCCCAGAAACCTCAGAATAAAGAATCAGGAGCTCCCTGGTTTTGAACAGTTTTCAGTCTTTTGGCTTTAGGCTGTCAAAAAGAGATCTTTTCTCATTTCAGTCTGAGGAATCTCTTGGTTGGAAAAAAAAAAGTCACCAATTTATAATCACTTTTTGGCAAAGTAGTAGTTCTGTTAAACTGCAATATTCATATCAATCTGATGTTGTATTTACTGGGTGTTAATGCATTTATAAATGGCAGACTCTTTCTGAAATCAATGTATTTGCATTTTTCTTTTAGAAAATACTCTCTAGAGAGGAATTTCTTGATTTGCAAAGGCAATGACTCCATCCAGGTTACCCCTGTCTGGTATCTCTATGATCTGTATATCTAGCAGCTAGAACCTGAGGATTTGTAGACTCAGAAGGCAGCATAGAGTGGCATTTGGTCCAGAGGGAAGACGTGGGGTGGAGCGGAGGGTCTGCAGAGTGTCATGAGCAGGGTTCCCAAATACTGGACAGGCTAGGGTAGGGGGGCACTGAGCCTCAGCTGCTCATGTTCTCCCCCAGCTGACCCATGGATCTGGGGAGCAGCTTCCTTCAGTCAAAACGCATCACAAAGCGAGTCAGTGAGAATGGAATCACCTTGAATCTGCTTGGATTTTTGTTTTAAGTGACTTGTTCATAAACAGCTACTAGTAGTCACATTCTTTGTGTCTGCTCAGGACAACTGTTCCCCCAAATACCCGCATTCAATGGTGGCTCTGGGAGACCCGTATTGGAAAACTATGATCCTGCATTGAGGTGTATTCTAACACCATGACTGTCCCAGGAGGGACAGAGTGGCTTCAGGAGGACAAGCCTCATGGCCAGGACACCACAAGTAAGTCTCCTGCCTTGGGCAGGAGATGGGACCAGATGACCCTTTGATCCCCAGGTTAGTCTGATGAAGGTGACAGGTGACAAGCTGGTAGCTTGTAACTTAAGAGACATGCTCCTCCACCCCCCACCCCCCCACCCCAACCTCTTAATTCTTTCTGCCTGTTCCCTGTGATCAGTCAGCTGAAGGCTTCATGTGTCTCAGAGGGAAATCTAGTGTTTTAAAAACATTTTCTATTTTAAACATACACAAGATAGGGGTGACGAGTAAAGCGAACCCCTGCGGGTCACGCTGTCCATCTGTGGCAGCCATCAGCCCGCCAACACATTCCTTCCTTCCTTCCTTCCTTCCTTCCTTCCTTCCTTCCTTCCTTCCTTCCTTCCTTCCTTCTTCTCACTCATGACCCCTCTCTGTTATATTATTTTGGAGCAAAAATCATATTTTATCTAGAACTTAGGATATATCTCTAAGAGACAAGGACCCTTTTGAAAAACAGCCACAATACCTAAAACATAGGCCACTATCGTTTCAAAACAAAAACAACTCCAGTGTTGATGTTTTAACATCAAGTCATTGGCATGTTGTATTTTATCGATTATAATGCGTACGCTTGACCATCTTCAGAAGCAGAGTGAGGAATAAAATCAGTGCCATCCCAGTTTAAGAAGCTGCATTCTTTCCTTAATGTGGCATAAAATAAGGGCACCTGGCTGGCTCAATTGGTGGAGCACGTGACTCTTCATCTTGGGGTTGTGAGTTCAAGCCCCACATTAGGCTTGGATCCTCCTTAAAAAGAAATGTGGCATAAACAAGTGATACATCTTACAGGTGATGATATCACATGAAATGAAATATGCCATATTATGTAGTGATTTTCTTTGAATATATACCTAAAACCTTTTCAAGTCAGAATTGTTTCACTTTGAGGCTTGAGTAGTAAGGCAGAAATAAGGGGTTAGTAAACTCATTTGCAGCTCACTTTTCTCACCCTGGGTAGGTGTGGAACATGCAGTTATGTAATGCCTTTCAGAGGTGACCTGGCCCACCCCCTCTACTGTTCCCACCCTGACTCTTCTCCCCACCCCACCCCAACCCCCCCACCCTGGCCCAGTGCTCCTGGGTTGTCCCAGACAAGACAGGATCCACTCCCACCAGGGGGGATGAGACACCTGTGGGGAGTGCCAGGGAGTGCCGTCCACACACAGAGAGAAGCAGAGACACAGGCAGAGGGAGAAGCAGGCTCCCTGCAAGGAGCCCGATGTGGGACTCGATCCTAGGACCCCGGCATCATGACCTGAGCCAAAGGCAGACGCTCAACCACTGAGCCACCCAGGTGTCCCCAGTTGTGAGTCTTAAATGTCACAGAAATGCATGTGAGTTACCGTGGAGTAGAAGTGAACGGGACATTGTAAAATCTGTGTAAAAGTCCGTGGCATGAGATTCTGTGATATGTCCAGCCCACAAAATGGGAGAGATGTCGGGGGTATTGGGAATACCAGGCTCCAAAGTGGGTCAGAGCCTTCCCAAGACCACCCAAGTGCCCTGAATGGGCAGAAACCAAAGATGCATACTGTATAGGACCAGGGACCATGTTTTGGGATATCTTCTGCTTGCACCTCACAGGTGCATCTGAACACCACATGGTGATTTTGTTTTGGTGTTGGCTTCTAAATCAGCATGATTTTCTCTGGTAGTCATCATACACAGAAAATTCAGTTGCATTTTACCATTCAATGTTCTGATCTAAAAAAGTGAGTTGTGAATCAATGGTTTGGAGAACAATGAAAATCCTTTTCACCTAGAAGCATCTCTCTCTAAACATTGCTTATTATTTGGAATGTACTCAAGGGAGAGAAGGTTGAAATGCGCTATTCTGGCTTTGCCAACAGACATCGATATTAATAATCTCAAGGACATCACTTTCTGTGTGTTAAGATGTTTGTTGCTTTTTGCTCAATAAATGGGACTGAATCAAAGTGAATTTAAATCCACACTGCAAAACCTACAGTGAAATTAAGTGGGTACCCTGAAGTTACTGAGTGTTTTGGTCCTTGTATTCAATCCCTAATTATCGTCTCATGCCAATATGCTTTTCACTGGCCTGGACCCCACTTTCTTCAGTTTACAATTGCAGAGAAGGGCACATAGATACACGTGGTGCCCAGGGTGGCAGTGTCTGCAGTTCATGGCGCTGTGCAGACAGCAAAGGACACCGTGTTCTCAAAGGACAGTAAATCATGTCATGTGCTCACCAACCGACGGTGGAGTGGCCCAGGGGTCAGGAGTGAGCATCCTCAGCTCTGTCTCCTTAGTTTAGTACTAAAGCACATAATACATGCAGGTGGCAGACTTGGATAAGGAATGTCTCAAACTGCCTAAAATAACATCGGAATGTTTTTTTTTTAATTTTTTAAAGATTTTATTTGTTTATTCATGAGAGACACAGAGAAAGAGACAGAGACATAAAGGGAGAAGCAGGCTCCCTGCAGGGAGCCTGATGTGGAATTCAATCCCAGGACCCCCGAATCACAACCTGAGCCAAAGGCAGACGCTCAACCACTGAGCCACCCAAGTGCCCCAGAATGGGGGGTTTTTAGCTGGTGATTTGAAGGACATATGTACCAGTTGTGTGTGTATGGGTATGAATATTGAGTGCCTTTTTTCTCTAAAACTTCAAATATTATGTATAGGTGTGAGTACAAACACACACATCCAGCTTTAATCTCTAAAAGGTTCTTTCAGGGGCTGTTTGGTCCCCCAGTCAGTTAAATGTCTACCTTTAGCTCAGGTCATGATCCTGGGGTCCTGGGATTGAACCCCACATTGTGAAGCTCCCTACTCAGTGGGGGGTTCTGCTTCTTCCTCTTCCTTTCCCTCTCCTGCATGCATGTTCTTGTTCCGTTTCTCAAATGGATAAAATATTTTTTAAAAGAGTTTTAAAAATATACATCTAAGAGGTTACTTGAGTAAGCCTGTCGTGAGATGTGACTATGTCCAAATACAGTGGGTTGGTCAGAGAGGGGACAGTGTAGATAAGTTGACATTATTTATGGTCATTATGGGAGGCTCAGCCTTCTGCCCTCCCAGAGTGCAGTGATAGAACACAGGAACACTTTTATCATTTCTTCTACTTCTCCAAGCTGGTGTTTTCATGAGGCAGGGCAGGAGCCAGGTGGGCGAGCTTTGGGGTAGACTGAGGCCAAGCCCTGGGTCTGGGAGAGGCACGGTACCCACAGATAGTTGTTGGACAAGCATCATGCTGAAATTACCATCCCAGAACTGTTCACGTCTTCCTTTTATGTATTCCATGAATGTAGGTTTATGGCCTCTTTTTTTTTTTTTTTAAGATTTATTTATTTGAGAGAGAGAGAGCAGAGGGAGGGGCAGAAAGAGAGAGAGAATCTCGGGCAGACTCCATGCTGAGCATAGACCCTGATGCAGGGCTCGGTCTCATGACCCTGAGATCATGACCTGAGCCAAAATCAACAGTCAGATGCTTAACCTGATGAGCCCCCCACACGCCCCAGTTTGTGACCTCTTGCGAGGAAGATTCACAGCACATCTGTGGTGGCTGGGCTTGCATGCCATGGACAGTGCTGGCACCATTTTGTGAATGTCCGCCAGCTCTTCTTTATGCACTGGGATACGTACCCTAGCACCAGCTGTACCTCATTAACCAGTTGCCTTCCTCAAAGCCAGCCTTTTCGGAAAACAAACAATAGACAGACTCCATCCATCATCTCCTTTTTGCAGTTTGTGACCAGAGCCACCCAGTGCACTCATCCTTGCCCCAGGGGTGCAGGGGCAGGTGGGAGAGCGGGGGACCTGCCTGGCCCCCTTGGAGTCCTCAGAGTCCTTGGCTCTCTCTACTGCCACCCTGCCGTCCGTGTCACCCTGTCCCCAACACACAGCGAGCTGTTCGCAATAGACCTCCCACGTCATTACCTGTGGTTGAGGGTGTCTGATGAAGGAGCGTGGCTTATTTCTCGTGGTTACAACATTGACCTTGGTTGGGATCCAGCAGTAATTCCCCCTCATTCTTCACCTTTTTCATCCCCAGTTCCACAGACTTGCTGGCTCAAAACAACAACAGAAATTTGTTGTCTGACACTCCTGGAGGTCACAAGTCCAAAATGGGTGTTGCTGGGCTGAGATAAGGTGTTGGCAGAGCTGTGTTCTCTCAGAAGCTCTAAGTGGGATTGTTACCTTGCCTTCTGCTGCTTCTCAGGCCGCCTGCACTCCTTGGCATCCACCCTTACCTCATTCTGATCCCCGCTTCCACCATCATATCCTCTTGGACTCTCCCCCTCCTTCCTGCCTCCTGCTCACTTGGGCCATTCAGGTGCATCTTCCCAACTCAGGGTCCCTGACTTACATCTGCTGTGTCCCTAACCTCACAGAGCCCTGGGTACCAGGGATCGAGATGTGGGCCTCTTTGGGGGCTGTCTACCATTTAGGAAGAGGCTGGTAAAGAGTTTGGTTTTTTTGTCATTGAACGTGGTGTAAGAACGTAGAAAAGGATGCAGTAGAAGAACAAACATACTGCCTTCTCCAGGGAAATAATGGTATCACCCTTAGGAAGGTGACCTATAGGAAAATGTGTAATCAAAAGGGAAATGATACTACTTCTTGATCAAATGCTTGTACAAGGCCACAGTACAAAACAATGTGGGTTAGCTGTGTTTGGCAAAGAGCTTAGAATACAGCCCCGTCTAATAGATCACTCTGTAGTGACAGAGGAGCTCCATATCTGTGCTGTCATGGTGGCCACCAGCCTCGTGTGGCTGCTGCGTACTTGAAAGGTGGCTTCTAAAATGAAGGAATTGACTTTTTCAAATTTAGTTTATCAAGTTACATTTAACTATAAATTAAGTTACATTTAAGTATAAATAGCTGGTGGCTGCATTTGGACAACTCAGGCTGGAACAGGCAGTCCTAACTTGGGTCGTGGGTAGGCTTAGAGAAGACCACAGTGAAATCTTTCTCAGAGTTGCATACCGGAGGGAAGAACCAATAGCTTTCTTCAGATTCTCAGAAGGTTTCATGACCCGAAATGGTTAAGGGATCTGGTCCAGAGGAGAACCACAGACTATGCAGGAGTAAAAACACCTGAAGCCATTCTACCTCACTTCTACCTAGGACTGCTCAGCTTGGTGAGCAAGCAGGTGAGCTGGTTTCAGAGCATAGGATGGAAGGACCCTTGGATTAGGTATTTGGCTAAAGGAATACAGGATGTTGTCAGTGAGTTATCAAAAGAGCAAGCAGGTGTCACACGTGCCCCTGTGTACATACAGCTGACGAGGACGGCTCACCTCAGGTTGCTGAGCAGGCCCAGAGCCAGGCAGGCCTACTTAGGGAATCATTGCATCCCAGAGTGGTTGAAGCCAAGGGATCGTCCCCACCCCTACCCCTTCTGGGATGCGTGGGTTCCCTCTTCATCCACCTTCAAGCAAGGCTTAAAAATCCTGGTGCCAGAAAAGGCTGTCTTCTGTGCACCCAGATGGATTTAGGGGAACTCTAAGTTTGCTAGAAAGCCTTTCCGTGAATGGTAACTATGGTGTTAACTCATAATAATACAAGTCATTTATATTATTAAGTACTTACTTTGTGCCATAAGCAGTGCTACCCCCCCCCCCCCCCCATTGTACTTTATCCCTCTGTTTCGGGAAAGACACGATTACCCGTGAGCACTTTGGGGAGGGAAAACTAAACTTTCCAAGGTGAGGTGTCATCCCTTGCCCCCATTGATAGTGAGCGGCCGGGCCAGAATTCAGAATCAGGACTCTGCCCTCTATCTTCCATCTTCTGGACCTGGTTCTGACCCAGGAGCTGTGGACAGAAGCCTAGACTCTTCATTTGCTAGTAGCATTCGTGTGTGTGTGTGTGTGTGTGTGTGTGTGTGTGTGTGTGTGTGTGTTTTAAAGATTTTATTTGACAGAGAGAGCACAAGCCAGGGTTGAGGCAGAGGTAGAGGAAGAAGCAGGCTCCCCACTGAGCAGGAAGCCCAGTGTGGGACTTTATCCCAGCACCCTGGGATCATGACCTGAGCCAGGGGCAGGTGCTTAACCAGCTGAGCCACCCAGGTGTCCCACATTCACGTGTTTGACAGCAGCCCTTCTCAGTGGTTCAGAGGTGGTGTGTGCATGACAGGAGGCATATTGAGAAGTGACCTGTGAAAAGATCCTGCTTGACTTCCCAGCCCAAGTGCTGCCTCCTCTGTGAAACTACTTCTCACCTCCTTAATCTGAATTTATCCTTTCTCTGTGCTCTCCCCATAACACCTGGGCTCTTACGCTGAAATAATTCTTTTCCTCCTTCCTGTGTTATGGGTTGATTGGTCTGTGTCCAATGTTTACCAGTACTAGGCTGTGTCAGTTGGCGGGTACATTGGTCTTGGAACCTAAAAACAGGTATATGGCTAGCCTTGGCCCAGACTTACTAAATCTGATCTGGCATGTAGATCATGCTCCATAAATACTGCATCTGCTGAAGGAGAAATTGCGCTATTTGAACATATTCTCAATTACTTCATTTTTTCCCCATTGAGATACACTTGACATCTAACACTGTGTAAGTTGCAGGTAGACCATGGACTGGTTGGTGCGTCTCCATATTGCAGTATTGTGGCTGCAATAGCATCAGCTAACGTCTTTATCACATGACATAATTGTCATTTCTTTTTTGTGTTGAGAACATTTAAGATCTAGTCTCTCCACAGCTTTGAAGTGTATAATACACTACTATTGACTATAACCACTATGTTGTACATTAGTCACTTACTTCATTTGAAAGAAAATATTCTCAAGGAGATCATACAGACTTTCTTCCAGGGGTGTTTCATTGTTTTGAAATAGGTACTGGTGGCTTGGGATGAAATTTGCACTGACAATATCAGACATGGATTCAAAACATGTATCCCCGAGTAAGAGTGCTCAAAAGAAACAGCTCAGGGGCACCTGGGTGGCTCAGTGGTTGAGCATCTGCCTTCAGCTCAGGTTGTGATCCCGGGGTCCTGGGATGGAATCCTGCATCGGGCTCCCCACCAGGAGCCTGCTTCTCCCTCTGCCTGTGTCTCTGCGTCTTTCTATGTGTCTCTCATTAATAAATTAATAAAATCTTTTAAAAAATAGAATGAGGAGCGTATAGCTGAGACTTGGTTAGAAATAGAATCTAGTGGTATTCCCAAGTAAGTTCATTTAAATTACAGAGCTCCAGTCGCCATTATTTATGTTGTATGAATGAAGGAAACGGACAGGGGAGGTACCAGGATTGCTTTATCTAATGATAATCATCACTGAATTCAAAGCTGTTTTTAGGAGGCTTTAACGAATGTTTCCCTTCTCTTTCCTTCTCCAATGGCTGTTTCCTGACCCACCCCTCTTGCTCCAGGATTTACGCAAGCAGGTAGCACCACTGCTGAAGAGCTTCCAAGGGGAGGTAAGCATTTATATTTATTTTATATCCTGAGCTAACCTTCATAGCTCATCGCGCTTTCTTTTTATTCTCATTAAATAAATGCCGTTGACAGAAGGTGCCTGCCCAGATGGAGCCTTCTCGGCTGCACTCATTCAGTGTCATGTGGATTTTGCGCTTCCCAGTGTGATGCTTTCACTGGGTCCTCAATTAAAACCTGTATAGAAAGTGAAGCCATATCTGAAATATATGAAGGTGTGGTAGATTCAGGGGCCAAGTGGCCTGTGTGCTTGTGCTTCCCACAGTGGGCTGAGTTTGTCTGCAGTAGAGCCTTCAGAAGTCCACGGCCCTCCCTGGGCCCTGGTTTCCTGAGTTAGCCTGAGGCTGTGGCCACCAGGAGGCCTCCTGTGTGGGAAGGATGGAGTGGGGCAGTCTGGTGCTTTCACACACAGCTACTGGGGAGAGAGGGATTTCACTTGCTTGGGCCTTGAAACAAAGAACAACTGGTAGCCGCAAGGAGTAAGTTTGGGCTCAGTATAAGGAACAGCTTCTCCTGCATCCTTCCAGAGAAGAACTGCGCCATCTGGTACGATGGTGGGCAGCCCTCGGAGATGTGAGCTGTTGAGATGGGAGACACTCCAATGCCTTCTCAGCCCCTTGTGGAGACTCGGTGAATTTTAGAAAACCAGAAATGTTTTTACTATTGTGGAATTACCTGTTCCTGGTTCTTACCTTCTCTTACTAAAATGATGGCAATGGTAATAATCCCAAGGAGTGGGAACAAGACTTTTTTGAAGCCCTCAAAAGAACCCAAATTGAGTGCATCTTGGGAATTATATTTTCTTGCAACTTCCTAATGCCCAGGTAACATGGGGAAGGGGCTAGATTTGGGGAAGTGAGATGGCAGGTTCAGGAATGGCAGGCAGTAGGCCATGCCAGTTGCCTCCTTGGACACAGGCTGGGATCCTGGGCCCAGAATCCCAGATGCAGGGGTTGGGGCTGCCCTCTGGCAAATTCTTTTTTTTTTTTTTTTTTTTCCTGTTTTTAAAGATTTTATTTACTTATTCATGAGAGACACACACAGAGAGAGAGAGAGGCAGAGACACAGGCGGAGAGAGAAGCAGGCTCCATGCCGGGAGCCCGATATGGGACTCGATCCTGGGACTCCAGGATCCCACCCTGGGCCAAAGGCAGGCGCTCAACCGCTGAGCCACCCAGGCATCCCTGGCAAATTCTTCAGTGTGCAGGTGACAGCAGAGGGCGAGGGAGCCGTGCGGGAGGCAGCAGGGACTGCTGGCGCCACTGCAAGTTTCGGGAGGGATGACACAGAAGGCTCCTCTGTTTACCACCTCCTGCTGCAGGAAACCCTCCTGTGCTCTGCTGTGTGAGGCTTGGGGAGTATCACTGTCCTGGGCCTGGAAGGACATGAATTGCCTTGCCTCACAAATGCATCTCCAAATTCTTGTTTTCTGAGCTAGGCTGTCACCTTACACCTGCCCTCATTGATCCGATTTCTTCTTTGACCTGTTCAGCAGCTTTTGTGAGGCCCAGTGGCTTAGTATTTCTGCCACAGAAATAGCCCAGTGTGCTGGTTTGGGTTGTTGACTTGTTTTTGTTTCTTTTTGAAAAATTTCAAATCTGCATAAAGGTGCAGAGAAAGAACGAGTATAACGAACATGTGTACACCCTTTACCTAGACTCATGGCTCACTAGCATTTTGCCACTTTTGCTCAGCATTTGAAAGTAAGTTACAGAGAGCTGGTTTCTATACCCTAAACACATACAAGTAAGTAAGTAAGGCTATTCCCTGATACTACTACAAAACCCCGAGTATCACACTGAGGAAAGCAACACTCATTCCATGGTATCTAATATGTGGTTCAAAGTCAATCTCCCAAAGTGTCTTTTATAACTGCCCTGCCCCTGAACTGGGGTCAGTCAAGTGCATGTGTTGTACATCAGGGATGGGCGTATATATATTTATATATATCCACCCACGCACTTCTCCCTCACCCCCCACATATTTCTCCTTTAATATAAAACATTGTCTTCACATGCTCTTTTAAGAATTTAACCCACTTACAGTAGAGATTACCCAACATTCTGAATGGGGTAGTGGATGTGCTTCCAGATATATTAAATCTGAAATGCATGAGAGACATCCAGATTTCTTACTTGCCTTTTTTTTTAAAGGCTATTTGAAAAATAAATATTTTTATAGCACCACTAATATTTACCATTGCTAATTGCTATGTTTATATTAAATAATTTGTGCTTTCTAGTATGCTAATTGGAGTAGAAAGAACTAACTCCTACTTATTTCTGAAGAGAGAACTTTCATAGCAGAGGGCAGCCGCAGACGGAGACCATGTGTGCAGGGTCGGTTTTCTGATGAGTAAGGCCAGAAGCCTGGGTATCTTGCTGCTTCGATGGCGCAGGATCCAGTAAGCTTGTTTTTCTAAAAAGCCTCGTCTCTAATCAGAGGATTACTCTTGTATCCTTCGTTAGCAGCTGCTGAATGAAGTTGTATTTATTGGATACGTTCTTTGAGTTTATCCCAAAGTGCTTGAGTCCCCACCCCCCACCCCCCCGCCCCAGAACAATGTATGGTGTTGTGAAAACATGTTCTTTGCCTTAGAATTGGTAGAGATTGCCTTGCCATTTGAGATCCTCAAAAGAAAAAAAAAAAAAAACAACACAACAAAGAGTAAGATAAAGTTTTCAGGCAGCAAAAAATTCACATAGGACTTCAGAGTTCCTGTGAGAGGGTATATTCATAGTGTGTTGTACCATCATGGGAAACAGCCTGCTCAGGGTACCGCTCATGCCCGCCAGGGTTTTCTTGTGGTTCTCAGAGTAAATCCAGACACCTTCCTGCCTGGGGCTGCTGAGACTCGCGTGACTGGGCAAGTGCTTTCCTTTTGAGACTCCTTTTACTCCTTACTGCCTATCACTGGATACACGCCATTCTGAATTTCTGCCAGGCCCCAGTGCATTGGGCATCCTCACCAGCCTCCAGGCCTTGGCACGGGCTGAATCGCTTCTTTGCCTGGCTCCCTTCAGCTTTGACGCCACTTCCTCAAGGAAAGGCTTCCCTGAGCCCCAAATGATAGGCCAGGTCCCCTCCACAGGGCACTCCCATCGTACCTACTGTGTGTCATCAGATTTGTCATTGTGCCTTAAGACCCACCTATCCCTTTGTCTGTCTTCTCCTGTAGTCTATAAAATGTGTGAAAGCAGCCACTGTGCCATGTCTTATTGGCCACTGATTCCCAGCCCCGGCCACAGCAGGAACTAAAAAGTTTTAAGGCTCTCAAAAATGGCTAGAGAATAAATGATTGAAGAGTGAAGTGCCTCCGGAGGTGGTTTTAAAAACATTTTGCCTCCACCCGTTTTTCTGATTGTGTTGTATTAATAAGGAGAAAGGGACACCAGAAAGTCTGCTCGGGAAATAGCCTTAAAAGAAACTGGTGAATAATTGCATTTGTTGTCCTTGATTAAACAGTAGGGAATACTATAATGGTAGCGATCACTCAGAGTCATTAAAGCAAAATCATCAAATTTAGCTCACAGTGAAATTTGATTAAGTGATTGATTACCATACCTACATTTGCCTATTTCATAAACCCAGCCCACTGGTCAGTGCAGGGAAGGGTATCACCTAAAAGGTCAATCCAATTTAAGAATTCTTTTAGTCCCGTAAGTGAAGTGACACCTACACTCTCTGAGAACATGCTGAGTCTTGGAAATTGTCTCCGCCTCTCTTGCTTCTCTCCCTGATAAGGGTCCTGGTATAAAAGGTTGAAGGAGAGGAAGGAGTTGGCTTGGGCCCTCCTCCTCTTGGCTGTAAGAGAGTTGGATGCTTAAGCCAAGTGTTCTCAGAGAGGAGAATTCTCCTAAGAAATAACTTGGATGCTTAATTCAAGGAGAAAATGAAAGACCCAAAACCTATGAGCTTAACATCCATCTTAAAAAGTTAGAGAAGTACAACAGAATAAACTCAAAGGGAATAGGAAAAAGGAAATAATAAATAATAATAAAAATATATAAGAATTTTAAAAAGAGAGAGGGAGACCCAAAAGAGAAACAGCCAGAAATTGATTCTTTATAGAGACTACCATCTTCCTAATCAGGAAAGAAAAGGTTAGTAATGGAAAGAGGGTAAATTTCTCAGCCACAGCAGAGATTAAAAAGATAGTAAGTAAATATTTCAATCAATTTCATGCCAACAGATTTTAAAAGCTAGACAACATGGATACATTTCTGAAATTCTATAATGCATCAGAGCTGATTAAAGAAGAAGTAGAAACTCTGTGTAGTTTTGAAACTATTACAGAAATGTTTGTTAGGATGGTTTTGGGGAGAGTCCTGTCAATCATTCATGAAACAGACAAGCATTACTCTTTTGCAGACTCCTTGAGAAAATTGAAAAAGAACACCTCCTACCTCCTTTTGCGAAGCTAGTGTAACCTTGATACCAAAACCAGACAAGAATAGCATAAGAAAAGAAAATTCGAAGTCAGTCCTATTTGTGAATAGATTTGCAGAAGTCCTTAAAGGGGTGTTAGTAAATGGAATTCATCAAGCTCTGTGTATCCCAAGAATGCTGTTTGGCTTAACATTAGAAAAATGTTTTATTGCATATTAATTTTAGCAGATTAAAGGGAGAAATTATCTTAATAGAGGAAAAGAATTTGATAAAATTCAGCCTCCATACATGATTTTTAAAAAGGAAAGAAAAAGATGCCATGTGACGTAGAGGGGAATGTCTTTAACCTGAGGAAAAGTTTTTACCAAAACTTATATCAATCATTATACCCAGTGATATCAAAAATATTCTCTTAAAAATCAGGAGCAGGACAGGAGTGTGTATTATTGCTACTTTTACTTGACATTGTACTGGAAGTCTCAGCTAGCATGGAAGACAAGAAAGAGATCCAGTATTATCAGAGAAGGAACAAAACTGTCATTTTTCAAATGAGCCTCAATTATCTAACAAAGTTGCTAGATACGGAATCAATATGTAGAAGTAATTACATACTTTTATATCGATAGGAAACTGAAAAGGATACACCTAGAGTTAGTGACAAAAAATAAAAGATACTTAGAAATAAATAGGAACTCTTTCTGGAAAAAAGTGGGTCATTTATATTGAAAGAGATTAAGAGGGACTTAAATAGAGGGACAGAAGATATTCAGGGGTAGAAGTTCCTGCTATTATTAACAATAATCAATTTTCCCCAAATTGATCAGAGGGAGTCATTGTAATTTCTGATCCAAAATCCAGCAATTTTTCACAAAACATGAAAAACTGATTCTAGAAGTGACAAGCGAAAGCAAGTGGTCAGTGATGGTGAAGGTAGCATTACACAAGAACATAGTGGAGGGTTTGTCCTGCCAGATGACAAAAGTTGCAGTGATGGGAGCAGGGATAGATAAATACAGTGATGGGACCTAATAGAGAAATCAGGAACTGACGTGCGTATATAGAAGCCACGAGTGTTGCAAAGATGGGACTATGGATCAGTGAGGAAAGTGGGGATTTTTTTCAGTAAATGGCCCTCCAACAGTTGGTTATCCTGTGGAATTAAGGGAGATTGGATCCATACCTCACACCAGACACAAACACAACTTATAAGTGAAGATGTAAAGCAAAACGTTCAACCTTGTGGAAGAAAATATAGAATGTGATGACTTTGGGTTGGGTAGGATTTCCTAGAAACCATAAAGGAAGAAATTGTTACATTTAACCAAATTAAAATTTTCAAGTAAAAGCTTTATTTACTTATTTATCAATTACGGAAAGACCACCTACAGAAGGTGGCACAGTAAGCCAAGGGCACTGCTCACTCCGTTTCACCTGTGTCTCAACTAGGAAGAGGCTCCACCTTTCTCAAGACATTTTACATTACCTGTTGGATAATGATCCAGGCTTCTCTGAATCTTGCTCATAATAAAGACCAAATATCTCCGATGTGAAGGGGGATCCCTGGCCGCATGTCACAAATCAGGAGACAGTTGCCAGACAACATGATTAACAAAGGATTAGCATTAAGAAAATATTAAAGACTTTTACCTATTTGTAGGAAAAAAGCATCCCAATAGGAAAATGGCCAAAAGCCACAAACAGCATCCTTGGAGGAGAAAATCGAAAGGTTATGATGCCCAACCTCATAATTCGGGAAATGCAAATTAAAATAATTCAAACACCACTTACTCGTCTCTGCCAGGTTGGCCAAAATCCAAAACCCAAGATAGGAGTGTAAATTGTGTAAACTGTTGTGAAAACCAGTCTGGCATCAGATCCTAAAGCTACAGAAGCCTATATACCTTGACACCGCACTTCCACTCCTAAGCATAAATTCTAAATAAGTTGAAACAAGGGCCCCAGGAAACAAGTGCAGCAGTGTTAGAAATTTGTAAACAAACGGAAATAGCCCACTTTCCATCAGCAGCAGGAAGAATTGGCAAAGAGCAGTATAGCAGGAGAAAATGAACGACACGTGAAAACGGGCACTACTGCACTGACGTTGTTTAGGGGTATGTGTATATATTTTTATTATGAAATAAAACCATAAAGAAAAGGATAAGTAGGAAATTGAGAATAAAGGTTATCATAGCGAGGCCCAAGGGAGGCTTCAAAAGTCATGGCAGCGTCCTTACTCGCAGGTGCTCATTTTTTTATTTATACTTTACGTTTACTCTTTTGTCAGCATGAACTACTTTTTTCAAAAAGAAAGGCAGTAACTCCTTAATTGTATTTTTGCGTGTGAGAAGCTAAATATTCTCCCTTCTCTCTGCATTTCACGGGTGGTAATTTTCATCTCCAAGTAAGTGGATGCTTTGGGTGAGGCCAGGGGCTCAGGCAGGCAGAAGGGGAAGGCACATTTGTGGCAGTGTCCAAAATGGCATTTGAGGGACACTGAGCAAATCCCAAGTGCTGCCCTGGGTGCTTACCAAACATAAGCTCGCCCCGTCCTCATAACACTGGGAAGCAGCACCCGCCACATGTGCTCTGGAGCCTTCCCCTCTTGCCTCCCGAGGAACCACAGCCCTGCAGGACCCCCTGTCCTGGCTCTGCAGTTTGCTCACCTGCGCTCTGTAAGCACTAAGATGTTCCATCGTAGTGAATGGGCAAGTGAATGGGCATCGTAGCCCTCTGGGCCAGGCTTCTCCAGAGAGCCAGCTTCACTCTCCTGTGTGCCCATCACTCTTCAGCCTGACCAAGTCTGGCATCTGTCCCCTCTCTCTTGACCCTTGTCGTCATTGGCTCACTCGAATCAGGGACATTCAGCCTGCCTGACTGTGCCTTCTTCCGAATCCCATGATGGTATGCCCTCCGGGTTTTCCATCCACTTCTCTGGCTATTGATTTTCAGTCTTGGGCAGTCCGTGGCAGTGTTCTGTACCATATGATCTCCCGGGCCCCATCTGCTGAAGACTCAGATGGCTGTCTCTAACCTGCTCTTCTACTTTGTGAGGCTGCCCCTTCCATATTTCCACTCAGGCAGTCCACAGGAAAGGACCCTTAGCCCACGGCACTCCCATGTCCAGCCCCTGCACCTGCCAGACTCTACTGCCCTCTCCTCTCCCTCCTCAGGAATGGCCCTGCCATCTGCTCAGTGGCCTCAGCCAGAAATCTAGGATACCTTCTCCCTCCCATCCACCCTGCTCTCCTCCATCCTTCCTCCCAGTACCCTCATCAGCCCGCATCTTTCCATCCCTGCCACCCACAGCCTGTCCAAAGCTGTCATGTGTCACGGAGGCCACTGCAGTGAGTAGTTCTCTGCCCGGTCTCTGCTCCAGCACCTGCCCATACCCCCCTACCCCCCCACACACCCCCACTGCCTCCATGCCTCGGCTCTGTGCATCAGCCAGGATTGGGAGCACATCACTTCCTGCATGCTGTCCTCTAATGTCTCCCATGCCCTTGAGGTGGACATGAAACCCTGACCTCAGCCTTCAGGGTGCCCGGCCTGGCCACAGCCTACCTCCTGCCCAGCCCTCCCCTTCTGCCTTCTTGGTGCTTGCTTTAGGTGTCATGCCCTCAAGAGGTCTTCTCTGACTGCCAGTCCAAACCAAGGCCCTCTTACTAGTTCTCTTGCAGAGAACTTGTCCTTTTGTCCAGAGGGCTTTTCTCCTTGTCTTTGTGGGTTTGTTTGTGTCCATCCACTCTCCAGACTTTCTATTATCTGTATGGCCTCTGTATACATACCACCTGGCCCTAGTGACATGCGGTAGGAGTCCCTCGGATGGATGGAGGGAAGTATATCCTTATTTTACAGAGGAGGAGGCTATGCCCAGAGAGGGAAGTAGCTGCCCAGAGTCACATGGGTGATCCTGGCAGGACTGGGACCCATGTTGGTGTGCTTGAGGACTGCATGGGAAATGGGGAAGTGATGCCTTCACCCTCCATCATCTTAGTCACCACCCCCCAACCATGATAAGGACAGTGGATGTTCAACTTGTGCAAAGCACTTTGCAAATGTTCCTTAGGCTGCCTTGCTCTTCTGGCCAGCCCTTCCTGTGTGGATGCTGCACTCCCTGCCTGGTCACCTGTGTGTGTAAATATCCATAACTGTGTGCACACACTTTGCTACAACCAGATTTGCACTCCCCGCCGGAGTGGGGCCCTGGTTAACTTCAGACAGCTTCATGCCGGTACCACCTGCTGCCTGGCCCACATGAGGGACCAAATCATCATTTGGAACATGCTCTGTACTGAAGGTCCACACACCAGCAATACTCAGAGCCATGGCCAGGCCACGTGAAACGCCATGTGCTGGGTTTTACTCTCTGCTACCTATTTATTCTTCATTCAGTGAAAGCCTCTGACTGTGTACAGCTCTGGGCCAAATAAGAGCCAAGGATATACCCCTGGCCACAGTCAGCAAAATCCCTGCTCCCTTGAAGCCTAGGTCCCAGTGAAGGGAAATGTAATAAAGATAAGGAGTAGCATCAGATGGTGAAATGTACTGGGAAGGAATTAAGTCGAGAAAGTGCAAGAGCAGGTGGAGCAGAATGACTTCTTCCGAGACTGTTGTCATCTGGGAGGCCTTTTCCTGGAGGTGGTATAGAGAGTAAGACCCAAGAGGAGGAAAACCCGACAAGCTCAGGGCTGCAGAAGGAGCACCAGGCAGAGCAGGCTGGGCCAGGGGCAGCACTGCAGGTGAGGGAGGAAGGCAGGCCAGAGCACTCAAAGGCCCCGTGTATACTTGCAGGGCCATTTGACAGATGTTAATCAACCAATAGATGAAATTGATTAATGGTGAGTAAATACTCTGTGAATTTGCTAAAAGGAGCTGAAAGCTTAAAGGATGTCCGGGAGCCAGGATCTGTTGTGCTATAACATATTTAAGTGCTCAGATCTAAAGGCCACATCTAAATAAAGCCAGAATGTCCAAGGACTTAACTCCAAAGAACATGTCGCAAGGAGTTAAAAGGACCTGGGAGCCAGCCTAGGCGCTGCTGCTCACTCTCCTGTGACCTTGGGCAGCTCCCTGGCTTCTTTCTGCTTCACTTTGCTCTTCTATAAGATGAGTGGGTGAGCAAGACAGCCAGCAAGGAGCCCCATAGCTCTGAAGAACAGTATGACTCAGTGGACTCATACTTGGGTCGGCTATCATCAGCAGAACAGAAGAGGACATTTGTCAGCAATTAGAGCCACTCAAAAATGGAGTGAGCTGTCACCTAAGGGAGTGAGTTTCCTGTCACTGGGAGTATTCAAACAGGGGCAGAGGACCACTGTCAGGGATGTGGTCAGCTCTTACCCATTCTTCTTCAAAGCCCCATCCTGCCTACACCCAGTGAGTACCACATTGAGCATTGCAGGCAGGATGGTGTCAGAGTAGGTTAGACCAGACTGCTGGTTTCTGAAGCTGGCCCTCGGAGGGACCACCTGGCTGCGTGAGAATCGCCCTCGTGTTCACAGAACTTCTGCTCCCAGGCCCCTCCCTGTGAGGTTCCGATTCAGCTGCCCATGACAGGGTCTGAGCAACTGGAATTCGAGAAAGTCTACACCCAATTCTCAAGTGTGGCCACTCGTAGGAACCATGGTGCTATGTTCCCAGCATGGGGACTTCCTCTCGAGGCCACGTCCTGTGGCTCTGCCAGCTCGAGCACCTGAGCAGGCTGGGTGCTTCATGATTTTGCTTTAAGTGTATTTCCAGGCTTTCAGCCCTTGGCTTCTCCTCCAGCCAGACCAGTCCCTTTATTATTCTCAACCATGCCTTGTGGTGTCCTGCCTCTGACCACCTCCTAAAGTCATGGCCTCCGTTCTTAAAACCTTCTGCTCTTCCTCACCTTTAAGAATTGTTTCCATCCTCGAAGACCTGAGAGTCCACCTCCTCCGATCCTTCTCCTGCCATCTCTAAATGTCCAAATGTCTGTTTCCTCCGAGGGCCCAGATCTCCTCTTTGACGTCGTATCCTCCTTGCCCCACCAAGTTGGCTCCCCAAGACCTCCTTCGGGGAACAACTCACCCTCTCCCATCTGCCCCCCTTAACAGGTACTCACCAGGTGCTGTGTGGGAGGTTTCCCACCAGGTTCCCAGTGACCCACAAGAACAGTTAAGGCTGCTTCTCCTCCTAGGGGAGCCAGGGCCATCTGTGAGTTGGGGCCCAGTATCCCTGCCAAGTGAGAATGGGGCAGGAGAGGCTTCATGAGGACGCCCACCTTGCCCATTGTCCTGACCCCTTTCCTGGGGAGGTACTTGTTTCACACCCCCCTTGGCCACCTGCTAGACTCTTAGGCCTTTTCACGTACGTGGCACTTGGGGTGATGGTGGTGGCAGTTGCGGTGGCCATGGCGGTGATGGTGACAGCATTTTAATGACCTTGCAGTGCAGTCTGAAGGCCTGGTGCATTCGGGTGTCTTCCTCGTGGCTCCCTCCATGACGGCTCAATTAGGGGAGCGGCAGGACTGTGGTTCAGCATTCGGGCCAGCTTCCTAATTGAAAACACATTTTCTCCTCTGAAGCTGCAGCTGGTTTGGTTCTGCTCATGCAGAAAAGGATATAACCTTGCCTAACATAGGAAATGAACGGTTGAGAGAGAAGCCAAATTCAATTTCAGTCAGATATGTTGAGGCTAAGCCCGTGATCTATGGAAGCAGGGGAGCGAGCCGTGTGCATGCGGGAAGGGACGCACTCAGCGCCCCATTAATCACGGCCGCCCGCCCGGCGCGGCCACCACCGCGTGTGCCACTGCGCCCGCGCCGCGCCTCCGCCGGGGGCTGGCCCGCAGCCAAGCACTCCAGAAGTTAACCTCTTAAAGACCCGGAGCTGCTTTCTGTTGAATAAATGTAATTTTGTGGTCAGAAATAAATGCTTGTGATGTAGCGGGAGCTTTGGAAACAACAGCGAGCCAGAGCTATTACAAATTACTCCGTGTTGTGGAAGTCAACAGCATACATCAAAATTCCAAGTGTATGGCAAATTGATTTCGGCCCAGAGCTCTGCAGCTATTCAATAAAAGTCCTATTAAGCCATTGTATGTAATGAACAATCCAGAGCAAATCTAATATTTTCAGTGGGTAATTATTTTTAACATCCTCTCGGTAAGCGTCGGCAGAGGCCTTAGATGTTTATAGCACGTACCCACATACAGTGGGCCCTCCCTAGCTTTCATTCGCCTCTTCCGGAGGCCCCGAGACAGGCCCCCCCACCTACCCCCTGAACTCAGGGCTCCCACAGGGTTCACCTGCAGACCCCACGCCCAAAGAGAGCCATGTAGGCTGCTGGCGGATCGCAGGTCCCTGTGAAGCCTTGGTTGAACTGAAATGAATGGAGTTGGAATGGAGAAGAGGCAGTCAGAGGGCCCTAGAATAAGTGAGTCAGATGCTGTGTTGGCAGAGTTGGCTCAGCCCCCCGGAGCCTCTGGAGATGGGAGAGTCACAGGTAAGGAATTTGAGGTCCGACACACTGAAGGGATCCCCAGGTGGTGCCCACTGCACCTCTGCTCCTCAAGAGCTTGGGAATCAGCCTGTGTTTCAGGGAACCCTTGCTAATGGAGCCCCCAAAGTGATCTTGTTGCCAGCTGAGCAGGGGTCCCCCTCCACAGAGGCTGCCTCCTCAGCTGTTCCACCGCTGTGTTCACACCAGGAGATGACCCTGGTAACACTGACTCACGTCACACTTCCAGTCTCCCCTTCCAGACCATAAGCTTCTGGGTTTACTCATTTATTTTTTCATTTACTGAACACCTACTGTGTGCCAGGCTAGACCTGAACTAGACAGTGGTCTGTAGTTATAGGTGATTAACTCACATGCTGCTTTCATGGCACTTAATAGTCAAGCAGGATCTGTGTCCTCATATGGCACAGTCCTTGGCACAGAGCAGGCCCTCAGTAAATGATGGGTGGGTGGGTGGCTGGCTGGCTGGCTGGATGGATGGATGGATGAGCAAATGGGTGGATGGATGGCGAGATGGGGAGTTAACAGCCCCAGTGTCTAAATCGAAAGCATTCTCTGTCCATAAGAAAGGTCCCGTTCTATCTGTTTACATTCCCAGAACTCTGCAGGGAATCATGTGATACCAGGAGGCAATTGGGATATGATAAGGGTCCTGACTTACAAGGCCTAGGTTTGAGGCCTGATTTACCAGTGACCTTGACTTTCACCAAGTTTTGACCTCTCACTACCTCTTTTCCCTCATATGATAAATGTGAAGGATTAGGGGAAAATAAATTTGAATGGTGATGATAAGTAGTATTTGTCTTATGGTTTGTTGTTATTGTGTTTTCCTGGACTAAAGTTATCCAACTTGTAATAGTCACAGAGTATTTATTTGAATTTGAATACTGTGGAATTTAAATTCTTAGGGTATTGTATTTTCTGCAGATCTTTCTTCCCTTAGAAAAACTCATTCTGGATGTTAATTAGGTTTTACTACCGTTCTATCAATATGATGCAGTAACTCCTTACATGAAACTGGCCCTACAGAGCAGATGATCAAAAGGAGGCCGGTGAACACCTGTGTGGGGCCCTGGGAGGGACCTCAAGGACACTATTTGATAACAGCTGAGGGCCCAGCCAAGTTCATTGCCTGCATGTGGAGTATCCCACATTCCATCTCTCCCTTGGTCCTTTTCAGATTGCACTACTGCCCTCTTTGCTGGCAATTATTTGCACAGCATTTTATGTCTCTAAGTTCCCATCTCCATGATTTCCCACAGCCTTACCCGGCACCCTATGCTCTTGACGTTATATCCAGCCAGGGTGATGGGGTGGAAAAGTGGCTGTGAGGTGGAGGAGCAGGGTGGGTGCCTACACTCTCGACTCCTCCCCTCTTGCTGTTTCTTGGTCCCACCTGTCCTGGGATCTATGGCTCCCTGGAGCCTTGTTATGCCCAGCCAGATGCCTCCCTCTTGTCACTAAATACTCACAACCTCCAGTAGGTATAACAAAGACTGCAGAAGCCCACCCCTGCAGGGACTTTGAGCCACACACTCAGTAGCCACCTGCACAGATGAGCCTCAAGGTCCTGAGTAGCCTGAACAGCGTTACAGGTTGGAACCCAGCTGTTTGGACTCGGTCAGATACTCATTCCACTCTTCTGCCACGGAAGGGGAGCATGACCAGTGTTTCATCTAACTACAACTTCAGGAGCCTTCCAAGTTGCCAGACAGAAAGAGGCAACCTGGCTGGATGGGCCAGTGACCTCCCAGCTTCTCTTTCTTCGCTTGGGGAGCCTCTCGTTCTGCCATTGCCTGGGGCTGTTCCTCAGCTTTGTCCCCTGTCATCATGAGGACCAAATGGCAGGAGAAAGGAAAAAACAGCCCTTTGCCCCCACCCCACCCCCCCACCCGCCCCAGGAGCTCTTGCTAGCTGAGCCCTCTAGTGGGAAAGGAGACTAACCCGGAGAGCAGGTTCTGCTAAAACATGCAGACTCTGAACGCTGCCCTTGGGGAGAGGAAGGAGAACATCTCTTCAGCTCCAGCTATGTGCCGGAAGCTTCGTATGCGTTATCTGATTTTGTCTGTACAATAGCAAAGCCCTGAGAGGTTTTATGATAATTTCTGGAGAGAAGAGGAAGTGGGCCCAGAGAAGTCGAGTAACTTGCTCGAAGCTACGCAGCTCACCAGCCATAGAACTGAGACTTCAACTCCACCTTCTTACTCAAAAGCCAGTGCTCATTCTAGAAAGCTTACAAAGTGTCTTGAGATTGTTTCAGAAGTAGGAGAAGATGCAGAGACCTATGAGATTTACGCTTTATCCTCCAGCATAACAAGGGAAGCCTGGTGGCCTCAGTCAGCAAGCACAAGGGACAGGATTCTTTCCCAGGGCTCTCAGGGAAAGGACCTGGCACCTACCTGGAACAGAGCTGTGCTCCCCAGGGAGCCCCTCCACCTCCAGACTCAAGCCCCTTTCAT
Source organism: Canis lupus dingo (assembly GCF_003254725.2). NCBI lineage: Eukaryota > Metazoa > Chordata > Mammalia > Carnivora > Canidae > Canis > Canis lupus. The sequence continues at coordinate 7,768,807 of NC_064248.1, read as the reverse complement.
CCTCAGGCTTGAGACTACTGAAGTCCAGGGACTTGGGAAGGCAAATCTGGCCTGGAAACACAGGGCCTGGCATATGCTCAGGGCAAATCTCTGAGTGTGTGTTTTTCTTGAAAAGCAGCAGCAAAGTGCCACCACCCGAGAAGCCCAGTAGCATCCTGCTGTGGGCACAGGGGGCCCACAGCCCTGCTGGGAGGACTCACTAGTGTTCATACTGGGCAGCTGCCGCTATGGACCTGGAAATTCTAGGGGTGTACAAGCAGCCTCCAGGGCTCTGGGCACCTGTGCCACTCCTTCCTCCTTCACTCTGCCTCCTGGCTTCTGTCCTGTGTTCGCTCCTACCTAGGCCTGCAGTGGCTCCTTCCTAGGGTGGAGACCTAGAGCTGCAGAAAAAACAAACAGACAAACCACAGATTTTGGAATCAAATGCATCTGGATTTGACTCCTGACATCATCTTTTACCAGTGTGACCTTGAATGGGTCCTTTCAGCTTTTCTGTGTCTCATCTATGTCATGGAAAATCTGCCCCATAGATGTGAGATCTAGTTATTGATCATAGCATTCTCCAGATCCTTCCATCTCTTAAATACCACTGGGCCCCCAGGATTTAGCCATAGCCTTCTGGGGCTCTCACCGCACACCCATCCTATCCCTGGTTAACCTCATCTGGCGATTTAGGGGCTGAGGGCTCCAAATCTTGGTCTTGGGTCTGGGCTTCTCTCAACATCAGGCCTCCTGAGAGCTCCCCTGTGACCTCTCACAAACTTCTTATATCCACAGAAACACTTGAACACACACATCTGTGTGTCTCCCATCTCAGGGGAGTTCTGTTTCCCTCACCTCACTTGCTTTGGCTCCTTCCTTCCTGACACACACCTTCCTCCACTGCCCCCCCGGCCCCCCGTCTTCCATCCCCAGATTCCTTGCCATCCAGTGTGATCACTTCACTTTGTGTCACCTCCTGATTGACGTCCTCAACCTCTCAGTATAAAGCTGAGCCCCTGGCTTAGCCCCCAACCCCTCCCTCCAAGCTGCTCTGGCTCCAGGCCTAGCAGGTCCCCTCTGAAAGGCAGCATGCGCTCTGCCTTTGCACAGGCAAATTCCCTTCCCCATGCAGCCCTGGCCCTCGCACGACAAAGGAGACAGATCATCCTCCTCAAAACTTACCAAGGTGTGCAGAGCTGTATCTGTGATATTCTACCATTTTCATTTATTTCCTTATTTATTTATTTATTTTGAGAGAGAGAAAGAGATCACAAGCAGGAGGGGCAGGAGAAGGAGAGAACCCCAAGCAGACTCCCTGCTGAGCACAGAGCGGGACATGGGGCTTGATCCCATGACCCCAAGATCACGACCCGAGCTGAAACCAAGAGTCAGACACCTAACGGACTGTACCACGCAGGCACCCTTCCTACCATTTACATTTTTAAAAAAGGAAGACAACGTGTGTGTACAGATGCTTGTAAATGCACAGTATGTTTCTGGAAAGATGCACAAGAGAATCTTTGCCTGCGTGCCAGCCAGGCAGCTGGGTAAAGGTGGACATGGATAGGAAGAATATCTTTCACTGCATTCTTACACTTTTTGTTGTTTGTTTTCTTCTTACAAGTAGATGGTTGCTAGTATGTATATTCACAGAGTTGTGCCACCATTGCCACTGTCTGATTCCAGAACATTCTCATCACCCAAAAAAGAAACCCTGTACTCATTCACAGTCGCTCCCCGTTCTCCCCCCGACCTGCCGCCCCCGGCAACCACTAATTAACTTCCTTTCTGTCTCTACAGGGTTGACCATTCTCAACATTTCCTATCAATGAAATCATACCCTGTGTGGTCTTTTGTGGCTGGCTTCTTTCACCTAGCATTATGCTTTCATGATGTATTTCTGTCATAGCATATATCAGCACTTCATTCCTTTTTATGGCTGAATAATAATCCATTGTATAGATAACACCACATTTTATTTATCCATTGTCTGTTGATGGCCATTTGGGCTTCTGCCACCTTTTGGCTGTTGTGAGTAATGCTACTGTGAACATTCATACACAAGTGTTTGCACAGATAATGTTTTCATTTTTCTAGATGTGTGCCTAGTAGTGGCATTGCTGGCTAATATGGTAACTCTGTGTTTAACATTTTGAGGAATTGCCAAGCTTTTATCCAGAGTACCTTCATTTCATGTTTCCATCACCAATGTATGAGGGTTCCAGTTTTCTTTCCATCCTCCCTAACACTTAACCATTCTAGCCTAGCAGATATGAAGTGATATCTCACTGTGGCTTTGATTTGCATTTCCCTAATGACTACTGATATTGAGCATCTTTCCATATGTTTATTGGCCATTTGTGTATCTTCTCTGGAGAAATATCTTTTTAGATATTTTGTCTATTTTTAAATTCAGTAATTTGTCTTTTTATTGTTGAGTTGTAAGCCATCTTAATGTATTCTGTGTACTAATCCTTCATCAGATACATGGTCTGCAAAAATGTCCTCCTATCCTGTGGGTTGTCTTTTCATTTCTTGATAGTGTCCTTTGAAATACAAGTTTTAAAGTTGATGAAATTCAATTTACCTCTTTTTTCATTTGTTATTTCTGCTTTTGGTATCAGATCTTAAATCACAGAGCTTTATGGTTGTTTCCTTTAAGAGTTTTGTAGTTTTAACTCTTATATTTTGGTCTCTGGTTCATTTTGAGTTAGTTTTTGTAGTAAGTTTTGAAATTGGTAAGTGTGAGTACCCCCCCCCCTTTGCTTTTCTTTTTCAATATTGTTTTGCCTATTTTGAATCTCTTGCATTTCAATACGAATCTTAAGGATCAACTCGCCAGTTTCTGCAACGAAGCCAGCTGGGATGTTGACAGGCATTGCGCTGAATCTGTAGATCGATTTGGGAATTTTGCCATCTTAACAATATTAAGTCTCCTGATCCATGAACATTTTAAAGTCTCACTTTCAGATGGTTTATGGCTAGTATATAGAGAGACAATTGATTTTTGTGTATTGATCTTGTATTATGCAACCTTGCTGAACACTGTATACGTTTTTATACATATAAGATTTTTTTTAACTATATACATATATTATCTGTTCATCAAAAACGGGTTTCAGAAACCTCGGATAAGAAAATGAAAAGGGAAAAAAAAAAAAAAACTCAGGTAGACATTCCTCCTTCACAGCCCACTGTGATTTACCTATGAGGTTTGGGGGGTGGAGGATTGGTTCTGGGCCCAGAGGATAGGATAGCACACTGCCGGGCACATTTTAACCACCCCCATGATTCTGTTGAAAGAATGAACAAACCAGTAAGTAGTTCAGACAACCAGCATGGTCTACCTCTGAAGCGCTGTGCTGTGGGCAGAGGCTTTCCCACCGGGAAGCTATCATCTGCCTTGTAGCTTCTACCTGTTGGTTCTGGTTTTGCACTCTGGGAAGAGAGAGGATTGATAATCCTTCTTCCCCACAGCAGCCCTTCAGATACACGGTGACAGCCAGAACATCAGATGGGCATGGCAAATGGTAAAGGAAGATAGAGGTACTGGTTACTGTTCTCATGGTCTTTGCAGTATTTCTCATGCTGTCCTCTGTCACAGATCTCTTCTCTGTGGCCCCATCTTTATTTCCCCACTTGTCCTTCATGGCACTATCTTCTCTGGATTTCTCCAGTTTTCTCCTTTTAGACACTTGGTCAAGGTGGAGGCCAGGTAGTTGAAGAATATTCCATCGGTTTATATAAGAAGCCACTGGGTGTTGTTACCCATGTCTACACTGCATTGCCTCCATAACCAAAACTACCCTGTGGTATTTGTCCATCCAGCTTTGAGCCACATAGGGATGTCCAGTGAGTCTTGTTCGGGTCTCTGCAACGGGGAGTATCATGGATGTGATTCTTCCTCACTGGAAGACTCCACCTGCAAGTTAGAAGTCATAATGGAATGTGATCTTGAGAGAGCAAGCTGTGCTGGCAGCTGGGCTCCCACACCTGTCCCCAGTCTTTCCTCCCTCCGCATTGCTCCAGAAGTGACTAGGGTACTGGAAGAGGGGCTCCCTCTACCCCAGGGTCCTCTCATGTCTCCCATAGGGCTCATAGCAAACGTGCTCTCTGCCACTCTGATCTCACTTCAGAACACATATGCTTTCCTTTTACATGGCTGTGTTCAATTAAAATTATTTTTTTAAGATTATTTATTTATTCATGAGAGACACAGAGAGAAAAAGAGAGAGAGAGAGAGAGAGAGAGAGAGAGGTAGAGTCATAGAGGGAGAAGCAGGCTCCTCACAGGGAGTCCGATGTGGGACTCGATCCCAGATCCTGGGATCACGCCCTGAGCTGGAAGGCAGATGCTCAACCACTGAGCCACCCAGGCATCCCTGTGTTCAATTAAAATTAGAACTCCAAAGCTTAGCCACGTGCGAGTCTATTTTGGGTGGGATCTTGGTCATTGTCTGTTGACTTCCGGTGTGCCACGTGGCTCTTCAAGTGATGTTTTGCCCTTGAAAGACACAGAGTAACACAGAACCAGTCTCTCATCCCTATAGCTCTTGCTGGTCCTTATTGGCCTGTAGGCCAGCAGAGCATGTCAATTTGAAAATTCTGTTAGTAGTCCGTGTTTATTTCTAAATCATTAGCTTGTACATTCCCAGGGTACAGGCTACTGGGTTCCTGAGCATGTCATTGCCACCGTGGTGTTTTGGATGTCATCTGGATGTATCTCTGTCCCCAGACCTGAAGCAGAGGAGAACAGTTTGTGGGGTGCACTGGGAAAAGAATGCTATGTTTGGATTTTTTAGAAAGTTACCAGCATTTACTCAGATTCTGTCTCCTCCATACTGTACCAGCTACTTGATGTGGGAGATTCTCACAGTTCATTTTCACAATTCAGCAAAGAGGGAACTATTCACTAGACAGATGAGGAGACCAAGGTATAAATGGTTTAAGGAACCCACCTCCAGATTATCCAGTAAGTATATCCCAGGGCTGGCTTCAGACCCAAGTCTCCAGTCCTTCAAGGCACATATTCTTTCCACTGACTGTGCAGCCCTGGTCATTGTGCTGGGGTGTCATCGTATTCTTGGTGGGGTTCTCCAGGGGCTCAGCTCTGTACTTGGTCAGTTTCCATATCTGAGAAGTGATATTGCCAATCTGGGGCTCTGTCACCATTCACAACAACCAAGGTTTATTCTCCCCACGTTGCAGACAAGGAAACTGAGGCACAGAGGTTAATTCAGTGACTGATATAGTGCACCTGTGTTAGTGCTGGAGCTGGGGCTCAACCCTGTTCTTCTGACACTGTATCCAGGCCCTGGGCCCTGTGTGCCACTGCCCTCCCTACCACCTGTGCCCGGCGAGGCCCAGGTAGCATTGCAAAGATGAGCCTTTTTCACTTCAGAATATACAATGCTGGGTGAACATCAAGACCAGTCTGTTTCTTTTTTCTTTTTTTTTTTTTTTTGGTGATCCCTTAGTAAAAAATCCACAGCATTGTCTGTATCTGTGCATCACAGCCAGCATGCCAAGGTACACGGAGGTGGCCCAGCGGGGCAGCACCAGGGCACCTGCAGCAGTCTGCTCACTATGCCAAGGAATAGCATCTTTGTCACTGCAAGCTCAGTGTGCAACAGTTGTGGCACTGAGACCGAGGCCACCCTCGGGGAGGTTTTGGGATCACCTGTATATAAGCAGGACATTCATTGTCATGATAGCAGCTACAGAGTGTTCTGGGCCTCCCAGGTGCTCAGCCCAATTGTAGGCATATTCCTTCTTAATACTCACCAAACGCCCAGGAAGAAGGCATATTTCCTCCATTTCAGAGATAACATCACCTGGTTATTTCATCTTCAATCCCCAGCCTCCTTCCCTTTCTCTGCCACCACCACCTCCCCAGGGTTCTCTTGTTCTGACAAGGAAGTTTGCTCTTCCCTAAACTAGGCCTGAGCTTGGCTCTCATGCTTCCCATTTTTTAGACTAGACTACAAGGGGGCTAGTAAAAGCCTCTTTGAAGCTCTTAATTACAGGAAACTGCCTTCTCCGCTCTGATACTGCAAAGTAACCGATGCTGCAGAATTCGGTAGTGAGTTCCAAGGAGTCCCTGAGTCTGTATGGCCTTCTCTGCCTGGAACCTACCTGCATTCATTCACAGATGCTTCCCAGGCAGCCTTCTGTGTTAGTTAGGACCCTGATGCTGGGGTAGAGAGAGAAAGATACCACTGTCCCTGGCCTTGGATAGACCACAGGGTGGTGGAGAGGAAGCTCATGCACATGAGTCATCATCACATGGTGTGGGAAGTGGGCAGAGAGGGATTTACCAAGAGCTCAGGTACCAGGACTGAGTGACCAGTGGTGCCTGGGGAAATCAGGAGGACACCACCCAGGAGGCATCACCTAGACTGACTTATGAAGGAGGAGGGCTGGATTCCCCCGTGACCCGGGGTGAAGAGCATCCTAGGCAGAGGACCTAGCGGACAGTCCCAGAGGCATGAAGGGGCATGGCATGTTAAGGAGGCAGCAGCTTGGGGTGGGGACAAGTGTGGTTGGTGGTTGGATTTGGTGGGGGTTGAAGTTAGTGTAAATCAAGGGCTGTGTCAGGAAGGGTCCTAGGACCTCAGCCTAAGGAATGTGGGTTGTAACCTCGCAGTAAGGAGAAGCCATTAGGGTAAAGTGACTATATGTGCTTTTCTGGGTGCTAGGACAAGGACCCAGGGCCGCTGTGGAGGACACATCACCCTCTATGGCAAGGAGAGGCCACAGTTACAGAAATGTGCTGGGTCCAGGCTTACAGTGTCCGAACTGGAAGTAATGGGGGGATGTCAATTAAGGCTAAAGCATCAAAGGAAGGAAAGAAATCATAATTCTGCAATCGATTTCTGAGGCCAAACGATTGGGACTTCTTGATTGATTGGTGGTCAAGGCTGGTGGTCAAGGAGGATTTCTGCAGCTGTAAATACTACACTATTCTGTTCTTGTTTCCATTTTATGCAAAGCATCTTCCAATTAAAATTCAGACTTGTACTCATTTTCCCCACATTTCCTTCCTCTGCAGAATACAAGAGGGTCCTATTGAAAACTCGAGTAACAGTCCCCAAAACCTTAAAGCCATTAATGTTCCGAGTTACAGGTGGGTGAGGGACTTTCACAGAGAATGTTACCTTAGACATGAGCATACCCCTAAAAAGTTGTAACGCTCCCCTGTGAGAGCTATTTATGAGACTGCCTTTTTAAAAGTGGCATAGTGGTTTGTATAAAAGCTAATGCCTTGAGTGTGTAAATTCTCTTCTAACTGACCCTCTGGAAATTGGCATTAATTTACATGATATTTGTGTGATGTTTCATCTTCTAAGTACATCACAGGTCAGTAATTATCACCAACACCAAAAAGTAGTTTGTGAATAGCTCCACACTGTTAGATTTTCTATCTTATTGGATTCTCCGGGGCTTTGATAAGGCAGATGTTCTGGTTGTTCTCTTCTCTTAGACATAGAAAATAAAATCCAGAGACACAAAGTGTACGTAGCTCGCTTAATATTCCCAAATGTGCAGTGGAGCCCTGTCATAAATCCAGTCTTCTGGGTTTAAGTCCTGTGTGCTTTCTACTTTATCATACCATCTTTCCCCTGCCCTGCCTGTGGCAAAAATAATAATTAAAAAAAATCCTTTGGCCTGTACAACATTGGTTGTTTATTCCTTATTTTTACTTTGTGCTGTCTTAGCGGTATAGCTACCCTAGGACTTGTAACAGACAGCTTTAGTAGATCATGCTGCTGTAACAAGCAACCCCAAAGCTCAGTGGCCTACGACAATAAAAGATTACTTCTTGCCCTTATGACATATCGGCTGCAGGCTGACTGTGACCGTGTGGTCTTCATTTGGAGAGCCCAGTGGAAGTGGCAGCTCCCAGTAGGTCATGTTGGCCTTACAGTGGAAGAAAAGAGCTCAGTGCCAAACCATGTGATCGCTTTTAAATCTTAAGCTCCAGCGTGGCACATAGCACTGTCATTTACATTGCATTGGCCAAAGCAGCTCACCTGGTCAAACCTGACATCAGTGCGGTGGGAAAGCAACCAGATGGAAAGTGCCGTTCACCACCAGTCACACGGCAGTGGCAGAGGTGTGTGGCCTGTCACGCAGGAAGGGTAGACAGTGACTGATAGCGACAACTCAAGATTCCACATGACTCCCAGAATGGCACAGTGTAGTTCCGCCAGTGCTCACATGGTCAGGCACCTGCTCAACCCCTCCACAATCTTAGGGGTCTCACTGGTGATTTCCATGAACTCGTCTCCAAACCTGGCTTCTGAGTGTACATGCTACTGTAAGCAAGTATTTTGAATTTATAAAGTGGTTGAGGTGGGGTTTGTTTGTTTGTTTGTTTGTTTGTTTTGCTTGCTTACAAAGATCGTATGTATGTATGTATGTATGTATGTATTTTTAGCAATCTCTTCACCCAGGGCAGGGCTTGAACTTGCAACCCTGAGATCAAAAATCGCATGTTCCGCCAACTGAGCAGGCCAGGGGCCTCTGATTGTTTCAGACTTAGAATAAGCTACCTTTCTATACACTTTCATCTTCAGTTTTAATTCTTATTACAGAAAGGCCAAACTCAGCATGGTAAAAGTGATGTTGCTGGGAGGATAACCATTGGGTCCAGGAGACTTGCAGAGCAACCACCGGGGTCCTACTGGTAAGGAGACACAGGTCGCTGCAGGAGGGCAGCTCCAGAGCGCTCTCAGGCGCATGCAGTGGGAAAGGATGCTTCTAGCGTGCTGGCTCCCGCCAAGTGGCTGTCATCACGTCAGCACAGGAACCATACTTCCTACACAAAGAACTCTTTACATATTAAGCATTTTCTTAAAGACTTAAAACCAGATCCCTTAACCATTTACTCACTTCTGTAGGGAAAACTCAATCACTTGAGGCAAATTGTCACGTGCACAGCGAGAATGTATAAAACACCTCCCATGTGCTATTTGGGAGGAAAGCCAATAGAGATAAAAAGCATAGCATAGTCTTTCAAGGAACCCGGGGTCTCCTGAGGGAGCCTTCTCTATGGTCCTGGAACCTCAGGACAATCCCATGCGGCGATGGCCATGTCCCACAAGCGGCTGGGAGAGGAGTCAGTTGAGCCTCAAGGATCACAAGGAGGCGCCTTCCAGGCTGCTGGGGAATTGCTCACGTATGCATGGAACAAGGAGTAACCGGGCATGGCGGGACATGAGGCACATCCCTGGAGCGGAACCGGTTTTCCCCAGGGCCAGGGCCCCAGTGCAACCAGAGCTTTGCCAGATCTGCCCCAGTGCCACAACCTCTGTCCCTGCCCGAGCTCATCCCCTTGCTCAGCCAGTGCCTTTAAGGGCTAGGGTTGGTAGACAGACTCTCTACCTCAGGCTGTCTTTGCACATGCAGTAGTCCAAGTGTCTAACCTGGATCCTGCTTCCAGCCTTCTACACCCTAAGACCTTACATCAGACTGTTCCTCAGGGCTGCCACGCTGAGGCCTGGCTCATGGTTGCCGAGGCAGGCAGTGCACACAGCCGAGCATCTGCAGCAGGTGGAGGACATGGGGATGAGGACCACACTCTCTCTCTCCCCTGTGTTCCCAGAATGCTCAAGGGTGACAAACACAGCCTCGCTTCCTGGGCTCTGACTGCATGGACAAACCCAGGAAATCTGTGGAATGTGACAAAGCCACTGTCAGGTAGCCAGCCTTTCCCTGAGCACCTTACCCATGTGAGCTTGTCTTCCCACTTTTGCCCAGGAGATGGGTACCATTATCCCTTGTACAGATAAGGCTGGCCAGCCCGGCCTAGGGGCCCTCCTTCCCCTCTCTAAACTCAGAGCCCTGCCAGGCCAAGGGAACCCACTACCCACGTCCTCTTCGAGCCTGAATAAGTCTTCAGCAGTAGAGATGCCAGCCAAGGGTAGTCAGAGGGAGCAGAAACCCCTGAGATAGGAAGTCCTAGGCTGCAGCAAGGAGAAGCCTGCCACAGGAAACACAGAGCTGGAAGGAGAAGGATCCACCAAAACTCAGACTCTAAGACCTGGTCTTGGCCGAGGATGCTGACCATCAGGGTGTCCAAAGACGAAATGACAATAGAAGGTCTCAGAATTCCCAGAATCAACAGACTCTTCCACCCTTGGAAATCTTACAGTGGGGCTGGGTCGGGAGACCCCATCAAGTAGAAACTCAACCACGCGTGGAGCACTCATCATCTCTCTTCAGAAACCTTGTAGTCCGATTGCTTACTGAATTAATGAAACCTACTGGCTTGGTCTTAATTCTCTCAGGACTGGCTATGAACTCTCGAGTTTGTGGAAAGGGGAAGGCCAGGAGAAGGGCTCAGAATCACGATCCCTGTTTGAGTCTGTTAGAGCCGCCATAACCAGGCACCACACACTGAGCTACTTAAACAGCAGATCTTTATATCTTACAGTTCTAGGAACTAGACAGCCAAGTGAGGCTGTGGGCAGTATCGGTTCCTTCTGCAGGTAAGAGGCTGTGAGAGGGATTCTGTCCAAGGCCTTTCTCCTGGCTCTGGTGGCTTGCTGGCAGTCTTTGGTGTCCCTTGGTCCGTAGACATGATCCCAGTCTCTGCCTTCATGTTAACATGGGGTCCTCCCTGGGTGTTTGACTATGTCTGCAACCAGATTTCCCCTTTTTTATAAGGACAAGGCCATACTGGGTTAGGACCTACTCCAGTAATCTCCTCTTGGGATGCCCAGGTGGTTGAGCATCTGCCTTTGGCTCAGGTCATGATCCCAGGGTTCTGGAATTGAGTCCCTCATTGGGCTCCCTGCAGGGAGCCTGCTTCTCCCTCTGCCTGTGTCTCTGCCTCTGTGTGTGTGTGTCTCTCATGAATGAATAAATAGAATCTTTAAAAAAATAATAATCTCAACTTGCTCACCTGCAAAGATGCCTTCTTTGCAAATCAGGTCACATTGATAGGTGTTGGGGACCAGGGCTTCAACATCTTTTGAGGGGACACAGAACAGTCCCCCAGTGTGCTATGTAAATAACCAGCCCTCATCCCCTGCCTCTTCCTCCGCCCCACCCCCCACCCCCAATTAACAGTCCTGACAGGAGAGACAGGATCTTTCCAGATCTCATCCTTTGTCCACCAGAGAGGCAGCGACCCTTTGTACACTTGGTCGTACTACCTGGAAAGCGAAGGACCCTCCCTCCTCGGGTCCTGAGCTGAGTAGAGAAGCCTCTGTCGGGATCAGGACATACAAAGAGCTGCCAGGGCATGTGCCCTGCTTCCTAGGCAGAAACTCTGCTCCCCATGAACACATTGCTCTCCAGAAGTAACAGAAAGACCCAGAGCATAGGGAGTGTTCCAGACATCTGAAGAGGTAACTCCAAATCCACTTTTACTCAAAACATCTACATAGGGGATGTTTAGATACAGATAAAATCATACTATTAAGACATTTTCCAAATTTTGCAATAGGTACTGGAAAAGATTGATATATTATGATAGCACAATCCAGCATTTTACATATGGTTTAATTTCAGATACATTTCTAACAGCTTTATTGAGATATAATTCACATACTGTTTAATTCACCCATTTAAAATCTGCAGCCCATTGACTTTTAGTAGAGTCACAAAAAGTTGTGCAACCATTAACAATCAACTGTATAGAGTGTTTCATCACCCCATAAAGAAACCCTGCACCCTAAGCTATCCTCCTCCAAACCCCCATCCTCTCCAGCCCCAGACAACCACTAACCTACTTTCTATCACTCTATAGTGCCTGTGTGACTGCATTTCATTCAACTGTATGTTTTTTTTTTTTTTAATTAGAAAAAAAAAACTTTGAAGAGAATTTGAAATCAGACAGAGGATGACTTCTACTGGAGAGTGGCAGAATTGGGATTTTTATTTTCCTCTCAATCTCTCTCTCTCGATTTTTTTTTTTTTAATTTTTCTAGTCATACAATCAGCCTGAATTGCTACTACTTGGAGGGGGGAGAAACCCACCTTATTGTAAAAATAAAGAGAAAACGGTCTTGTCATTCTTAAGTAGTCCTTGGGGATTATTCTGAATACTTCCCCAGCACCTAAAAATCGGTCTTATTTTATGGGAGGAAAATGTGTCTGAGTTCCAGACAGCTGACTTCAAATGGGAATTTTGGAGCCCAACTGGCTAGAAACTGGAAATGCTTGTCTGCTCTTCATTGGCTTTCCTGAGGCCTGGCCCCTGCCAGCCCTGGAGTCCCACTCCCCAGCGCCTTCCCATCCTTCATCAAGTGGCCTCTCTTGGCCCCGAACAAATTGTTGGTTGGCTCCCGTGAGGGACCCTATAATTAAGCCACATCCTTTTGCCTCTTTAATAACATTGGAGACAGAGAGTATAATTCTGTGAGGGGACCGAAGGAATATGTAATTTTGTGTCCTTTTCCTGAGCCAATATGAACTCGGTGCATGTAGCATCTTGCATGCTTCAGGTGTAAAGAGATCTGATATCTCAACAAGTGTGTTATGTGAGCAGAAGACGTACTGAGTTCATCTGGCAATCAGGGGCTCTTAGAATGTGTGTCCAGCATACCTTAGGAGTTTCATGTGTCACCTTTCTTTAATGAAGAGGCTTTACGCTAGCCCGGCTGGGTGAGCTCACAAGGCAGACTGATCCTGGCCACCATCACTAGTCTGGTACCAGAGTTAGAAACCTGGATGCCATCCTTGACTTACCTGCTTCTGCTTCCTCTGTGTCTCATATCAACACGGTTTGACCCCATTCTCCCTGATTCTCCCCATTCTCAATCCTTCCTGCCCTACAGAGTACTCACTGTGTGGGAGGTAGGAAGCCCTGAAATGTCCCCTTCTGCATGCACTGCTGGGCCTTTGTGGTCTGATCCCTGCTCACTTGACCAGTCTCATCACCCACATGTCCCTGTTCCCACCCCAGCAGACCCCCATGTTCCCTGGTATGTGACCACCTCATCTGTGGGTTCTTAATCTTGATTCCATGGACAGAACACAAGAGGACACATCAGTGTCCTAAATAGAGTAGAGTATGTTTTTAGGAGGCAGGTCCTTGGCTTTCATAAAATTCCTAACCAGGATCTATGAACCCCCAGATTTAAGAGTTTTGCTCTGGGTATTTGAACGTGCTCTTCCCCTTTCATGCAATGTCTCTCCTTCCCACCTTGATGAGCTACTCTTGTGGTCTCTGCTCAAAAGTCATCCAGTTTCCTACTTGGTGGCCCTTTCTTGGTGTCCCCATGGCTCTGCTTGCCCAGGATTTTGCCAGCTGGGACTTAATCACTTGTTTCCATACCTATTTCCCCACTGGACCATGGCTTCTAGGCTAGGAGCTGTCGCTCTGCACCCATCTCTAGCACAGTGTCTGGCATATGGTCAACTCTTGGTCAGTACTCGCAGAGAGCGGAAAAGGGACTGTTTTCTCAGCTGGGCAGTGTGACCAAGCATGGCAAATGGCTGCAGAGCACCACTCCTGCCTTGTCACCCTTGCCACCTGGGCTCACATGGCTTGTCTCCACTCCATGTGTTTATAGCCACTTACCCTAAGAGCAAGGCCCAGCTGTCTGGCACTTTCCTGAAGAAACCAGACTTCAGTTTGCCATGTGATGATTTCTTAGTTACCTCGTGACAAATTTTGAACTCTTTGTTTTTTCTTTTCCTCCTTCTCTTGTCTTTCAGATTGATGCACTGAGTAAAAGAAGCAAAGAAGCTGAGGCAGCCTTCTTGAATGTCTATAAAAGATTGATCGATGTTCCAGGTAAGTCCAATAACTTATACAGCCCACCAGTGGGCATTGTGTGTTGGTGAGTTGGTGGCTCTCGGGCTTCCTCTTCTCCGCTTCCCTGAGGGAATTATACCAGGAAACTGGGAATTCTGAATATGGATTCTCCAAAACTGAGACTTTGGATGGGTATGGAAATTAGATGCATATTTGCTGAAGTTAATCATATAACTTCCACGTGATGCCTTTGTAAATACAGAAACTCAAATCTGTGGGGCTGCCTTTGGCTTCGGTATAAAATGCTGCACATTCTTAGAGAAGAAATCAAACCCATGTGTGGGCCATGCAGGCATCATGAATGTTCATGGTTCTGGGCTGATTCAGGAATGGCCCTCATTGGGCCCCTCAAACACCTCCTCCCTCTCAGGTCATCCAGGGAATTAGTATCCTCTGGCCAAGTCTTTGACTTAAGGGTTATAGCCGAAGGCAAGGGGTAGCCTGTTTACCACGTGTGTGGGTTGTTTCTTCTTTTAAAGGAACTAAAGAGTTAACCTTTTAATAATGCTTGCTGGGCAGTCAGAGAGGTAACGGCTTTCCATTCCTTATTTTAGAAAAGTAAGGCAGAATTTAGAGCACCTTGAGCCACTGTTCCCATTGGTCCTCTTTTCCTGGGTGTTCCATTCACTTAGAATCCATGGAGAGGTGATGGACATGATCACATGGTCCTAGCTCAATCCTGGAAAGACTCAGATCAGAAATTTAGGAAAGTTGTTTGAATATCCTCCTCTTCAGACCAAGGAAACCAAATTACCAACACCCTCCCCTACTCAGCCATTGGAGTTGCTCACTTGCTTTTAGTAATCCTCTGAACATTACTGGCATTACTAGAGCTGCTTTTAGCAAAACAGAGCAAAAGCAGGTCTCCTTGGTATCTGTATTTGTATTCCAGTTTAGGTTCTCTGTGGGCTCTGCTGTCCCTTCTGGGAATGGGAGTTAATAGAGGCCACAGCAAGCTAGGTGTGGCAGGAAGCACTTTGGACACTTTGGACAGAGAGGAGGGAGATACAGATTCTCCTGTCAGGGCCTGTTGTCTTGGTCACATTCCTTTTCTTCTCCGGACTTAAGCTTTTCTAATCTGGAAAATGGAATAAGGTAGGGGAACAGCCTAGTGATGATGATAATAGTTTTTTTTTTTCTAACTTTTCACTGTCTTTGGAGTATATCCAGCCCTTAGTTCCAACTCCTAGGCTTTTGATTTTCTGCAAGAATTTGTGTCTATCTAGGGGTTCTCCAAAGGCCCTGACCATGGCTCATGAGGAGCTCTTCACAGTAACTGGATCATTTGATGCCTGACCTGGACTATTTCTCAGGAATCGGCAGCTTGGTGGGCCTACTTGCATTTTTTATTTTGCAACTTTTGTGTCAGTGACTTAGTTAAAAGGGGACAGGCTTGTTTTGTCTTTGCCAAAGACCCAGAGAGCCTTTAGCTGCTGTGTTTTAAATAACCTACACTCTATTTTAAAAGTCCATTTGTACCTGGGTTTTCCCTTAGTGAAGTTTCTCAACTGGGTAGTTACTTTCCAAGTTACTGGGTTTCTCTTCAGTTTTTCCATCTTCATATTCCATAGAAAAAGCAGAGATGGTTTTTAAATCAACACTCCTCTTTGCCTGACCAGGCCTCATTCATAGACAGACATAATTTTTACAGAATTTTGATCATAACATGGGTATATATTTATATTCTGCCCTTTTTTTATTAATATAATACCATCGACATTTTTTTCTGTATCGGTGATAATCTTCATAATTATTATTTTTGGCTGGAGAATTAAAGTTTGCAGTTTCAATTTAAGATGATAGGAGCAAATGATGTTTGATGTTTTCTGTTAAGAGTAGAAGTCAATTCGAGTACATCTGTATCCACATAGAACATTTTTACCCACCTCCTAGGTATTTTTTTCTTAAAAATGCTGTGGTCTGACAGATCTAACAAGTTCCTTAAAAAGCAGGAATGGAGCTTGGAGCACTCTACCTGTGTTTTGAAGTCTGCTTATTGCTCAGATGAAGTAATCCTGCGGCTGAGCCTTACAGGAAGGGTCTGGTCAATAGCATTGCATTTACTGACAGTCATGCAGTTGGGGGAGTCAGGGTGCCTTAACTGTCTGTGTGTTCCAGGCTTCCATCCAGCTGAACCCAGAAACATTGGTGGGGTGTGTTAAGTTCTAGTTGCAAGAGACAGCAACTTATACTCTGTCAGAAAAGTGAAGGAAGAGCTCTCGGGAATAATGGGATGGGTATTTCAGCTATGTGTCATATAGCCCAGCTCCAGGAGCCCAGGAAGAGCTGACCAGCTGGCTCCAGGAAAAGGAGGAGACAAAGCCCCAGTAACTAAGGAGGTTGATCCAGAAATCTGACAGAACCAAGCCCTACTGTCCCCGGTCCAGAAATTTTTTTAAAAAGGATTTTATTTATTTACTTGAGAGAAAGAGTGAGTTAGCAGAGAGAAAGAATGTCAGGCAGACTCCACATTGATCCTGGAGCCTGACACAGGGCTTGACCTCATGACCCTGAGATCATGACCTAAGCCGAAACCAAGAATCAGATGTTCCACTGACTGAGCCACCCAGGTGCACCCCTGCCAAACCGTTCAGGAATTTTATTTATTTGTGTCTTTTCTTATTTCTCACCTGCTAGTTCTACTGGAATGAAAGCTCTCTGAGGACACTTTGCTTTATCACTCTGTGCCCAAGACTTGGAGCAGGGCCTGGCATACCACGGGTGTGATATGTTGCATGACCCGAGGGGTGCATCATCACAGAGCCACCCTGGAGTCCTCAGCAGCAGAAGTCACCAAGGGACATGCTAGTGGCTCTTATAGCTCAATCTCGGCTCAGTTCTAACTCCTTAGTGTCAGTTTGCATATCCAGTAGCTCCTAGGCACACCCACTGGGATGACTGATGTGCACCCCGAAGCTACCCAGTGTGTCCAGAGAAAACCAGCTCCTTCTTGCTTTGCCTCTCTTAGCAAGCAGCACCACCTTCAACCCACCTGCTCACACGAGAGCATGGGGTCACCAAGTCCTGGCCATTCTGCCTCCAGAATGTTCTCTATTCCATTCACCTCTCTCCATCCCAGCTTCTGCTCTCCATTTTGTAGTTCAGGCCACCCCCCTTGTGTCTGCAGTATCTCAGAGTGAGTCTCTGTGCTTATAGGAATAGATTTGTTTCTACCCTGCCGGCAGGCCAGGCCCCATCTCAGCTGATACATTACTCACCCCAATTGACTTGAGACCCTCCTACCTGGCCTCCCAGGTCTGGCTTAGCCCTTTAATACACACACACTCACTCACTCACTCACTCACCCTCCCAGCACCCTGTGTCTGTCTCTGTCGTAACTACTTGGTACTCTGCTGTTTTCCTTTTGGGCCCAGCAGAGAGATGGGGCAATGTGGTCTTGTCCTTATTTTCCTAGTGTCCACCCCGATGCCTGCCACATAGAGAAACTCTACAAGTACTGGTTAAATGAATACATTGGGGTCAGATCATTTTTTCAAAATGCTTTCTGAGGTTTTGCAGTCTTTAATTGTTCATATTGGACATTCTAACCCAGAGTGCAAGAGAATGGAGCATATCATGTACTGAGTTGTAGCAGTGCGGAATAGCTGTCTGGGCTCTCCTTTTGGTTCAGTGTTCTCCTATAAAGATTTACCTGGACACATAAACATTTATATGACACTTAGCACTCTGGGTTTAGCAGCCCGGCACATGTGCTTCAGAATCTGTGCTTGGTTTAACAGCTGTTCTGCTGGCGTGCCAAGCTTTGCACACCCTGTGTCCACCCCATGCTCCCCTCCCATCCTCCTTTCTGGCAGTGGTGTGACTCGGCTCTGAGGGAGAAGAAACATTTGAGCCCTGGCTGCTCCTCCCTCTTGCTCATCTTCCACATCCCATATCCCAAATCCTGCTATTTCTCTTCCCCAAAGCTCCTTCATATTAAAGATACTGAATAAACATTTAAATATAGAATTGTCCTGATGAGTCCTTCAAACAGGTAAAATAGTTAAAACCCTCATATTTACCTTCTTCCTCACTTGCCACCAGATTGTTCTTCATTTTATAGTCAGTTTTGAGAATATTTTAAAATGCTTTTTATTGGGAATATCCTGCTTACTTCAGCCAAAGCATGCTTCCTTTCCACACTGCTGTGACTTCCCCCACAAATGGGGTTAGTTGGTCAGCACCTCAGAAACTGCCCTTCCCTGTGTCCTAGGAACCATGCTGAGCCGCAGGGGTAGAATCGGGAGCTAATCAGCCAGATAGCTTCCTGTTTTCATGGACCTCAGAGGGTGGTGGGAATGTGGGTATTAAAAGTAATCACACACATAGTTATACAGTATAGGTATGACAAGTATTTTGGAGGCAGAGTCCATTGGGCAGGAGAGTATAGATCAGAAAGGACTGGGCAGGATCCCGGGCAGCTGCTGTTGGCAGTGACAAGAGTGGCCAAGTACGATGTCATCTAAACCAAAACACTGTCACTAGTCAAGAGGGCCCTGCTAATAGTTATGCCCCAAAAAGGGCACACACCAGTGTGGTCACCTGCTGCAAAGCCAGGCAGAGGCCTGGTAGATTATGTGAAAGATTCTAGACTTCATCTAACAGAGAAACCAGGAATGACTTGTAAGCAGAAAAAGACACTATCAGATGAGCATAATAAAAAAGTCATCCTGACTTCGGGGAACATGGGGAGGAAGAGATGAGGTCACTTGGTTTTAGATGGCGGGAGTAGAATTAGAGGAAAATGGTTGGATTTCAGCTGCATGAAGGAGGTAGAGTGGATGGTTGAGGAAGGTAACCAGGACAGCCTTTGCCAGGACCTGGTGGGCACAGCATTACTTCCTTCAGGACTTACTTACATGGTTCCCTGTGGTTCATTAATTAAAAGGAGAACCAACAAGGGCACCTGGGTAGCTCAGTCGGTTAAGCATTCAGCTCTTGATTTTGGCTGAAGTCATGATCTCAGGGTTATGAGATTGAGCCCCATGTCATCTGGCTGTGAGCTCATCAGGGGATTCTGCTTGAGATTCTCCCTCTCCCTCTGCCCCCAGCCCCACTCTATAAAATAAATAAATCTTGAAAGACCAACAGACCATTGGGAGGATTAACCTCTCTTCTATTATCATCTCTGATTATTGTGTTAATTGAAAATGGCCTTTGCCTTTGTTGTCAGTGTCATGGCCATAGGAAAGGAGTTTTACATTTTGATTCATAAATAAGTTAGTAGATTTTACTACATTAGTTGAGATGACTTCATCTGTCAGTTTCATCACAAATGGATTTTGTATCCATAATGTTTGTGGTCAACATATAGAAGTGTCTTAAACTTGGACATATTTAAGTTTATTTCTTTTAATACACCTTTGATCAAGATTTGTACTTACTACTTGCTGATGATTAGCCTCATGAAGAAGAGCATCATAGCCAACTGCCAACAACATGACTTGGTAAGGACACCTAGGCGAGGCCCCCTGCCCAGAGGGGAAGTCCCTCTGCCACTGGGTCCCTCACAAGGCCAGTGTCCTTCCGCATGGGCATCTGTATTTGTGGGTGAGAGCCAAGTTAGTGAATATCTGTCAACAACAGTGATCCTGAGCGTGTAGGAAGAAGTTCAAGGTATGCTGTTTAAGAAGCCCTATAACCCATTACCTTGGCCAGCACTTCCCGGTAGTGTGTTTTTTTGCCAGGCCCTGGAGCACGCACCTAAGGTACAAATGCAGTTGAGCTTTGGCCCTTGCTTGGCCCTTGGGTGGTTTCCTTTTTGGGTGGTGGGAGACTACACAGCCTTTGAGAAAATATTCCCCATACTTAAACAGGCTACACAGGCAGCCTCCATCCCTCCTCCTAATGAAAGGAGAAATAAAGGTCTCAGCTCTTAAAGTGTGATCCTCTCCAATAGCTGGAAATATTCTAGAATGACCTCTTTAAAGGCTTTTGCATAGCTGGAATGTTACTGTATTCTGAGCAAAATTACAATGGTATGCATAATCTGCCAGGAATTAACTTTGCGTGGGTGACTTGCTCTTGCTTCTTAATACTTTTCAGATTTTTTTTTTTACAATGAGCATGTATTTATCTGTACAATTGGAGGGGGGAGCATAAATCAGGAAAATAATCACGATCTTAGTTTCTAAATAGCCCTTACTGGTGGATTACAGATAAGAATGTAAGCATTAGTCAGTTGAGTGTTTTTGAGACCCTTAACAATTTGTGTAAAACACAGCTATGACTTTCCTGTCTCAGAAGCATCTTGATAATGGTATTTTTTTGAAGTTTCAAAAGGAGAAAAAGAGACAAAGTGGGTGGAGCTCCCACCTGTGCATCAGGTGCTACAGCCTCTCTGCTTTGGTATAGATTCATCAGAAAAGCCTCTCTGCAAGCTCCCATCGCCTTCTTGTCTCTGTCTGTGGCCCTCCTCGCTAAGATGTGGTTTAGGTCCTACAGATAGAAAACCTTCAAACACAAAGGCAGTGCCTGGAAGGGTTTATTTTAAGATTTAAATCTGAGGAAGCACATTACCAGTGATATAAAATATTCATTGACTCATGAAACACTGCTAGAACTTCATGTTTCATGACCGCCCGCTCTCGCTTTATTTCCGTGGAATAACCAGCCTGCAGGTCTAAGTAGAGGTGTTAGTTTGCAGAAGTCTTGAAAGAAAGCTACCCGAAGAGAGGCCGCTCCATTTTCAGAACCCACTCAAAAATACCCCTGCTCCAAGGTGCTCCTCTGGGAGGTTTTAATTTGCATTCAGGAAAACCTGCCCTAGTAAATATCCCCAGCCGCCTAGCATTTGAGGATCCAGAAATAAAGTAGAACGTCATCATTTTTGAGAACTGCTTTTTAATGCTCCTCCATAGGAAGACAATAATAATCTGGTCCCTCCTTCCCAGCCTGTCCCCGACTCAAGGTTCCCAACAGCAAGACTCCTGGAAAAAAGAAATGAAATCTTAGGATTTAGTTAGAAAGACCCCTTGCTTCTTGTACCAGGGCTTGTGCTCCTTGGTGGCATTTTTTAAGACTGTAGGGATGTGGTCACCCCAGCCTGATCCTGTGAGGCTGCTCCAGTCCATGTATTCTAGATCTCCTGGTATTGACAGCCAAGCCAGTGCCCAGGCCCCTCTGAGAGAGAGAACTCTGTAACCTCAGGATCCCCTTTGCACATTTTCAGTTTGCCTTCATAAAACATTTTCATTCACACACAAGAAGCAGCCGCCAGCACCCTAATGGGACAGAAGAGGAACTGGGGCTGAGATATGAAGGTTGTGGTTGCACATACCCTCTTGTCTTTCAACTGGTTGCAGGGCCCTAGCTGTTCCCACAGCAGCCTGGGGACTAGGGATCAGGGACGGTGATGCTCTGCCCCATGCTGAGGAAGCTGTAAACCAGGTAGGGAGGTAGCTCCTCTAACACTCATTGATCAGCTTCAAATTTGGGGCCTGATGAGCCTCTTCATTTTACAACCAAAGGTTTGCTGGCTGGGCAATTAGCTACATTTTAAAAATAGACAGACGTGACAAGATGGGCGTCTGGGTGCTGGCCACCACTTTCATGTGCTGCCTCTCCTTTGGGCTCTCCCTGCCCATCCATTTCTCAGTCCCTCGACACAGCTTGGGAACTCGCCAGCCGGGACTTGGGAATCCTGGGTTTGCTTGCATGGGGAGGTGTGTCGCCTCTTCCCCCCTCTGCCGTAACCAGGGTGGTCCTGGCATACTTGATATCTAGACAGCTTTTCATCAGTTGCTCATCAGCATGCTAATTGCTGTATGACTAATTATGCCCTGAATTCCAGTTGATTTTCTTAATGAGACAGCTGGGTTAATTATGTAATCGAATGATTACATTAGCCTAGAGTGCCCCGGCGAAAAGTAGCGTCTGCCTCCCTGTGATGTCATCGCAGGGATGGCAGTCACAGGGGCCACTTTCCCTCTCCAAAGGCAGGGACAGCCCCACCACCCGCAGAGCTCTCTGCACAGACGCGGGCTTGGTTTAGCGAGGTCATTCTTTCCAGTCCTTGTCCTGCATATGGAGAGGCAGCTCACCACTCGCTTGTCCACACCCTCCCCAGCACACCTCGGCCCCAGCCTGTACTCTCCATGAAGTCCAGCGGCATCCTCTTCCTTCTAGAATGTCCCTCGCCAAGAGTGTCGAGTTTTATCAGAGCGTGCCAGCACTTCCTTTATGGTGGCCCAGAGAATCCAAAACAAGAGGAATGAAGACCAGAGTGTGGCAGTTTACACAAAGTCTAAAGAGCACAGACTGGCCCCAACCTTATCCTCCTTTTCTTCATCCATGTTCAGTTTCATTCCTTCTTTCCATCCTGATCTCCACGTGCCTCGCACTTGGCTGAGAAAGTACATGTGATCTGAGGAGGGTGACATGTTCCAGCCACAGGCCAGCTCTCTACTTCCCATGACAGCAAAACTCCCAGAATCAGTTATGCCTGCTGATCCCTCCTCACCCACTGCTATACTCCTCCTTCCCCAGCGGCACAGCAGCCTCTTCCTTGTGGGACTCTGAATGTGGGCAGATCCCAGACTCTGCTTAGCCTTTTTCTTTTCTGCATTTATATTCTCTCCCTAAGTATCTTCTGATTCATGTTATCCTCCCAAATGCTACTACCAGCCTCACCGAGGCCACCATGACCTCTCGCCTAACCGGGCTCACCCCCTTTCATCTCCCTTCTCCTGTCTGTCCTTTGCATGGCAGCTGGATGGGTCCAAGTCAGTGGTTTCCAGACTACTCTTGTTCTTGTACCCCAAGTCTTGAATTCATACCCCCAGCATATGCTTACGTATTGACTTATTTAAATGATATGCATGTGTAATTACAGAAACGCATTAAATACATTATAAATCACATTATTAAAAAGATGTGATGAAGAATAAAAGTGACTTCAAATTTATATTGTATCAGCAGTACAAAAAACTTTCTGCTCTCAAGAAAAAAAAATCACATTTTAATGTCAACTTGATAGAGGCATGATTTGCATCCAATAAAATGCACCCATCTTAAGTGTACAATTTGGTAGTGTGACCACCCTCACAATCAGGATATGGAACATTTCCATTGCCTCAAAAGTTCCCTGATGATCCCAGACCCCAGCAATCACTGATCTGTTTTCTGTGGCTTTTGATTAGATCTGCCATTTCTGATCTTTCACATAAATGGAGTCGCTGGCTATGTACTTTCTTCTGTTCTGGCTTCCTCCCCTCAGCATGGTGTGTGGGGATTTGTCTTTGTCGTTCATCTGTATCAGAGTCCTTTCCTTCTCATTGTGGAATGGGATTCCACCATATAGAATATAACAATGGGCTTATTTATGATGGACATTTGTGTTGTTTCCAACGTAAGGCTATTGTGATTAACCTGCTATAAAAGCATTTGTGAGCGGTGAATTCATAACGATGAATTCATTCATTCATAATGATGTGGACATACGATTTAAATACCCAGGACTGGAACTGTTGAGACATAGAGGGTAGGCACATGGTTAGCTTGATATGAAACTACAAGGCTGTTTTTTCAAAGCAATTGTATCATTTTATCCCCCAGTAAGAAACCAGTGGGAGTTCCAGTTACTCCACGTCCTCTCCATCCGTTGGTATTGGCAGGCTCTTCAACATTAGACACTATAGTGAGTGTATAGTATTTTGTTGTGATATTAGTTTACATTTTCCTGATGACTGATGATGCTCTTTTTGTCATGTGCCTTCTTTTAATCATTCTTAGATCTTTACTTATAAGGGGTTTAAAATCTTTTGCCCATTGAAACAATAGATGGTGGTTATATAACTTCTGAGTTGTGAGTTTGTATATATTCTAGATACAAGTCCTTTGTCAAATACATACATTCCAAATGTTTTCTCCCCAGATGAGGATAAGTTTTTATTTTAATAAAGTCTCAAGTTACTATAATTACTATGTTTTTTGCTTTTTGTGTATTAAGAAATTGCTGCTTAAGTTATAATTTTTCTCTTATATTTTTTGAGTGAAGTTGTATAATTTTTATCTTTTACCTCTAGGCCTATAATACATTTTGAGTTAATTTTGATATATGATATGAGGTTAGTGTCGAGTTTCATTGAAAATTAATGGACATTATGTGAGATTTTTTTGTTCTAGATCCTCTTTTTTTTAATAAAAGGGATCATCTATTTTATTTCATCAGTCTGGGTGTCTATCCTTTTTTGTGTGTGTATATTTTTTTATTGGAGTTTGATTTGCCAACATATAGCATAACACCCAGTGCTCATCCGTCAAGTGTTTGTGTCTATCCTTCTGTTAATGTCACACATCTTGGTGACAGTCTTAAAATTAGGTAATATAAATCGTTTATCTTTGATCTTTTTCAAAATTGTTTTTAGCTAGTTGAATTTCAATATATATTGTAGATTTAACTCGTCAGTTTTTATAAACATGTCTCCTAGGATTTTAATCAAGGTTCCTCTGTAGATAATCTGAGGAAAATTGACAACACTCTTGAATCTTTCAATTCAAACATGGTATATTTATTTAGGTTTTTTGTAACTTCCCTCAGCAATATTTTATAGTTTTCAACATACAAGCCTGGCACATATTTTATCCAGTATATCCTCAAGTAGGTTATGTTTTTGGATGCTATAGTAAATAGTATTTTCTTTATAATTTTCTTTTCCATCTGTCACATTTATATAGAGATGCAGTTAATTTTTATATAATACTATATTTGTATCCTTTTCAAAATCACTTATTATTCTCAAAGTTTTTCTGTAGATTCCTTAGGATAGCCTATCTTGAATGTTCCTTGTGCTCTTGAAGGGATTGTGTACTTTGTAGATGTCGGATGGAATGTTCCGTAAATACCAGTTACGTCAGATTGGTTGATAATGTTATTGAAGTTTCCTGTATCCACATTTATTTCCAACCTGTAATGTCAAATATTTGTTTTTCTTGGTTGTTTTTGTTTTGTTTTGCACTGGCTAGGACATCAGGTATAACAGTGAATAGAAGTGGTGAAAGCAGACATCTTGCATTGGTCCCAACTTTGAGGAAAAGCATTCAATCTTTCACTGTTAAGAATGTTAGCTGTGGGGTTTTTAGTAGGCAGTCTTTTTTTTTTTTTTAAGATTTTATTTATTTATTCATGAGAGAGAGAGAGAGAGAGAGAGAGAGAGAGGCAGAGACACAGGCAGAGGGAGAAGCAGGCTCCATGCAGGGAGCCTGACGTGGGACTGGATCCCGAGTCTCCAGGATCAGGCCCTGGGCCGAAGGTGGTGCTAAATCACTGAGCCACCCAGGCTGCCCAGTAGACAGTCTTTATGAGGTTGAGAAAATGCCCTACTATTCCTAGTTTGCCAAGAGTTTTTGTCATAAATAGATACTAAATTCTGTCAGTTTTTTTTCCTACATCTATTGAGATGGTCATACAATTTTTCTCCTTTGTTCTCTTAGTACAGTGAAATTGTTTGATTGATTGTGTAATTTTAATACAGCCTTGTATTCCTAGGATAAATCTCAACTTGATTATGATGTATTGTGCTTTTTAGAATTCACTGGATTCATTTTGCTAATATTTTATTAAGCACTTTCACATTTAAGTTCATAAGGAATATAGAACTGTAGTCTTTTGTTTGTTTGAGTTTTTTTTCCCCCTTTTAATGTACTTATTGAGTTTTGGTATCAAGATAGTCCTGGTCTTATAAATGAGTTGAGAAGTGCTGCCTCTTTCTCTATTTGCTGAAAGAGTTGGTTTAAGATATCTATAATATCAATGTTATATTACACCATATCTATTATTGTGTGTAAGATATCTATTATTCTTCTCTAAAACTTCTCTAGTTCACCAGTGAAGCCATCTGGGCTTGACATTTTCTTTGGTGCAAAGTTTTTCATTACACATTTAAGTTCTTTAACATTTATAAGACTATTAAGATTTTTTTTCTTCTTGAGTCAGTTTTGGTAGTTTTTCAAGGAATGACCCATTTCATATAAATTATCCAATTTATTGGTGTAGTGTTGTTCATAATATTTTGTTATCTTTCAAATATCTGTAGGATATATGTGTAGTGATACCTCCTTTTTCATTCCTGAATCTTAGAATTTGTGGATTCTTTTTTCTTCTTGATCATTCTGGTTAGAGGCTTGTCTATTTTGATGATTATTTTTTTAAGAAACAGCTTTTGCTTGCCTTATCTGTGCCACCCCCAGCACTGCCATTTAGGTTTTATTACTCTCTGTTCTTATATTTACTAACTATGCTTGCTTTGAGTTTTATTCTCTCTTCTTTTTCAAGCTTCTTAACGTAGGGGTGGGGGGGCTATGTCATTGATTTATTGTTGTATTTGCAGGAAATGCATTGTATGATTTCTGTTCCTTTACATTTATCGAGATTTGTTTTATGGTCTCATATGTTCTATCTTTATGAGTGTCTATGTGCACTTGAAGAGAATGCATGTTCTGTAGTTGTTGAGTGGAGTGTTCTATAGATGGCAATCAGGTCAATTTGGTTGATAGTGTTGTTCAAGTCTTTTGTATCCACACTAATTTTATATCTAGTTGTCCTATTAGTGAGAACAGTTTTGAAGTCTTTATTATTGTAGACTTTTTTTTTCCTTTTAGTTCTTTCAGTTTTTGATTCATGTTTTGAAGCTTTGTTTTGGGGTATATGTATCTTTAGGATTGTTATAGCTTGTCAGTGATTTGGTTCTTTTTTTTTTTTTTTTTTTTTTTTAAGATTTCATTTATTTATTTGAAAGAGAGATCATGCACACACATGAGCACGGTAGGCAGAGGGAGAGGAAAAGAAAGAAGCAGACTCCCTGCCCAGAACCCTGAGATCATGACCTGAGCTGAAGTCAAATGCTTAACTAACTGAGACACCCAGGCACCTCAATGATTTGGTTAAGTTTATACAATGATTTTCTTTATCCCTAGTAATATTTCATGTCCTAGAGTTTCCTTTGTCTGATTTTGATTTAGGCGCTCCAGCTTTCTTTTATTTATATATATATAAATATCTATCTATCTATATATATATATCTATCTATCTATCTATCTATATATATATATATATATATATATATATTTTTTAAGATTTTGTTTATTGGGCAGCCTGGGTGGCCCAGTGGTTTAGCGCTGCCTTAAGCCCAGGGCATGATCCTGGAGACCCAGGATCAAGTCCCATGTCAGGCTCCCTGCATGTAGCCTGCTTCTCCCTCTGCCTCTCTCTCTCTCTCTCTCTGTCTCTCATGAATAAATAAATAAAATCTATTTTTAAAAAAGATTTTGTTTACTTCTTACACTTCTAGGTGTGTTATAACCCTACAGTAAATACATTGTTACTATTTTTGTTTTTTTCTTTCACCTTAAAAAAATATGAAACAGTCCACAAATTTGCACATCATCCTTGTGCAGGGACCATGCTAATCTTCCCTGTACCATTCCAGCTGTAGTATATGTGCTGCTGATGTGAGCACTACTGTTTTTGTTTTTAGTCAGTTATCGGGCACCTGGGTGGCTCAGTGATTAAGCATCTTCCTTTGGCTCGGTGTGATCCCAGGGTCCTGGGATCGAGTCCCATATCAGGCTCCCCATGGAGAGCCTGCTTGTCCCTCTGCCTGTGTCTCTGCCTCTCTCTGTCTCTTATGAATAAATAAATAAAATCTTTTTTTTAACATTTTAACATTTAACATTTTAAATGTTAAACATTTAACATCAGTTACCTGTTAAGGAGATTAAAAATGAGAAAAATATTATTTTATTTTTACCCATATGTATACCCTTTCCAGTATTGATTATTCTTCCATTCCCATCCAGGTTTCTATCTGGACCATTTTCTTTCAATCTCTAACATTTACTTTAAAATTTCTTATAGCATAGGTACACTGGCAGTGAATTTTGCCAGCTTTTGTTCACCTGAAGGAAGCAAAACCAACGTCAGCCTCATTTTTGAGGTATTTTTGTTGGGTATAAAACTGTTGAGGATTTTTGTTTGTTTTTCTTTCTCTCTCAGGACTGACCTGCTTTCTTTATTTTTTTAAGAGTTATTTCTTTATCAGAGAGAGAGAGAGAGAGAGTATGAGCAGGGGTAGGGGCAGAGGAAGAGGGAGAGAATCTCAAGCAGACTCCCTGCTGAGCAGGGAGCCCAACACAGGGCCCGATCCCAGGACCTGAGCCAAAATCAGGAGTCAGATACTCAACTGACTAAGCCTCCCAGGCACCCCTGACCTGCTTTATTTCCAACAGGAGGTCTCCAATTAGTCTTATCTTTCTCCTTCTGTATAGAACAAGGCTTCTTTTCTTTAGCTTTTAAGATTGCCTTTTTATTCTTCAACAATTTGATCGTGTTTATTGGTGTTCTGTGTTTATCTTGTTGGTAGTTTGTTGAGTTTCTTGGAGTTTTAGGTTGATAGCTTTTACCAAATTTGTAATATTTCACTACTGTTTCCTCAAATGTACCCCTTGCCCTTTTCATCACCTGGTACCATTCCACAGGTTGCTGAGATTTGAGTAACTTTTTATCTATTCAGACAGTTTCTGTGAAGTGTCTTTGAATTCACTGATCTTTTTCCTTTTGTAAGGTCTAATCTGATGTTAAGCCAGTCTAGGGAATTTTTTTTTTTTTTCATTTCAAACATTGTATTTCAAGCTTTAGAGTTCCACTTGATTCTTCTTTGTATCTTCCATTTCTCTTCTTATTGTGTTCATATTTTTCTTTAAGTCCTCCAACAGGCTTATAATAGCTATTTAGTCTTTGTCAACTAAATCCCATTATCTCTTGTCATTTCTGGTTCTCTTTTTATTATTCCCCAACCCCACCCCCAATTATCCTGTTTCTTTGGAATTTTACAGTAATTTTTAGTGATTGAGACATTTTTGTAAAGGACATTGTTTTTGCCCATAAGTTTATTTATTTATTTAGAGACAGAGATAGGCAGAGGGAGAAGCAGGTTCCCTCCGGAGTCTGTTGCGGGACTCCATCCAGGATCCCCAGATCACGGCCTGAGCCAAAGGCAGATGCTCAACCACTGAACCACCCAGGGTCCCTGCCCATACGTTTAGATGTTGATGGGAATGTTTCCAAATGTCTGCTTTCAAACTGCTATCACTATAGCCTGAGTTTCTTTCAAGAAGTGGTTTTTTCCCCCCACCCAGTATTAAAACATCACGTCTACTTCAAAGACATAGATATGTGTGTTTCTTTTTTCAAAAATGTCTGCCAAGCAGCATATTACTGATAGCCATCTGCCATCAGAGAACAGGGCAGCTAATTTGGAACATTTAACTTTTCAAAAGAAAATTGCGCAACTCATCTTTAAGCTTAAAACTCTTAAATACTTTGCCACTAAACCAACAAACCTTTTTTTGGTTCAAGTACTGCAACTTGCTTGCTTCTCGAGGCACAATGGCCCTTGCAAGGGTCCTCTTCTCTGTGGGTTTTCCTACCAGGAGTAGAGCTGAATACAAACTTGACTCAAATGTATTTTTATGAGACTGATGCGCTGCTTAGCATACCAGCAGAGCACTTCAGATGTGGTATTTTCAGATCCGGAATTCACTTTGATTCTTCTTGATGTCTTCTACATCTCTCCTTAACTTTGTTCATATTCTTTAGATTCTTAAGCACAGGCCTCACCTCAGTCACTGATGTTGTGTTGCTTATGGTTCTCTCTTACCTTCATTGCAGCCTTCCTGGCTTTTTCTCTGTGCCTAGAGTATGCCACATTCACACCCACCTCTGGGCCTTTGCACTGCTCTTCCCTCTGTCAAGAGCTTCAGAGTCTGTCCTCTTTGCCACCCAGATCTTAATCTCAGGGCCACCTCTTCCAAGAGGTCCTCCCTGTCCATCTGTCTCCAGGGCTCATTCCCCGTTCCCACACCCTGTTTCCTCTCTTACTGCTGCTTGGCAGTACTTTAAAGTATTTTGTTTAGTTTTGCTTTTTTATCGGTTTCCTTCATTTCAGTAAAATGTCAAGCCTTTGAGAGCATGGATTTCTGTCTTTTCACCCTCAATGTCCCCCACCCCAAGCACCTAAAACAGTCCTGACGTCATACAGCGTACATAGGCGATGGCAGTTAGATTGATGTGCTCTCTTGGCCTTGCCTGGCACTTCCGTGCATCCTGTTCTCCGACTTGCTGCGTCTTCCACAAGGATTGATTGCCCCCACAGTCTCTATGGGCCTAAATTCTGTCTCCTCTTAAAAAAAGAAAAAAAAAAAAGTTTACCTTTGCCAATTGTTTCCATCTGGGAGTGGGCTTCTTCCTATCCTATCTTCACTGTGGCCCTCCTTGCTTTCTCTTGGTCATCTGTGAACTTGGCTTATCTCTACTATGAGTCTGGTCCTGGCTAATTCTGCCGATTGTCCTTCCCAGTGGACCCAGGCCTTGCCCGAGCAGAGAGATGCATAGCAAATACTTCTTAAATTAGTATTTGAAGAGATGGTATTATTTAGTTGGCTGCTGGTTCAGGAAGCAGAAATCTTAATTAGAATAGCGTGTGCCTGTGTGCCTCGCCGATGACTCTCATCCCCCTGTCCCTGGGTGGGATGCCAGGACCCCCTCCCCTGACCTCTGTGACGGCTAGAATTAATGAGGTCATGTTACATGTACTTAGGAGAAGGTGCCGGATAAATACAGGTGATGGTATTGTTGTTGTTTGTTGTAATTATGTTCCGAGGCTTGTGTTGCGTAATGAGCGCTATATAATGCCTCAAAGAGTGTTTTAGGAATTAACTATCAGATGATTGTAAAACACTTTGCAAGTTTGTCACGTTGGGTGGATGAAACTGATAATAAAGCATGTTGACTTGGAGGAGGCAAGGGAGACAGGTTTGCAGGATTTCGTGTGTTCCTGTTCCTTGCACAGGTGTGTGCCCTGGCCTCCCCTAGGTGGTTCCCTAATTGAACTGCCGAGGTCAGAGGCTTGTGACATTCAGAATGAGACCCCGCAATACTTGTGTGGGGTTTAAGGGCATCGAGAGTCATTAACGAGACAAAAGGCCATGATTTCCCCTAGATTCACAGGCATGTTGGAGTTTGGTGGGCTGAGAGTCATTGTTTTGGTCTCTGGCCCAAACATGCTAGAGTCATTATATTGTCATGTGGTAATTAGCTGTTCCTTTAATACAAGTAATAAAAATTAAGCCTAAGAGGTACTTTAGCAATGCCTTTTACATAATCCAAAACAATATTCAAATGCTGTAGGCGTCTAGTCATTCAACTGTACTGCAGTAAAGTTTGAAGTTTAATGTACAGAGATGTTTGAACATTCAGTTCATTCTTTATTCTGTGACCAGTTTTGCTACTTAGGCATTAACCTTTAATAGTGTTAAATTAAATATACATGCCTAATGAATAATTATGAGATTGCCAGAATTTTCATTTACAATGTAACGCTTTGAAATTTTGTCTAAAGGTCTAGTTACCATTCACTTGATAATGTGCATGTTATTTTTATATGTCACTGAGTTCCTGGCTGAATCCAACGAGGGAAGCAATTTTTTTATTCAAAGCAGACACAGGTCTGCTGTGGGTCCTGGCCTTTTAAAAGGAATGGAATAGAAAAGTTGTCGACAGAAATTTTAGGGATGGAGAGGGCAGTACACTAGCTTAGCTCTTTAAAAATATCATCTGTACTGGCAGTCACACCAGAAAGCCCATTTCACCATGCGTGAATGTTAATAGAATTTTATCCAAGTACAGTGGTTCTCCTTCTCCTTGATGCTTCCCTAACCTCGGTGTCAAGTTTTGATGGAAGTTCCAGGTGAAGGAGGCCCTGGGCATACTGTTTGTTTCCCTCAGGCTGGTTGTCCAGTGTGAGGCCACAGGGACAAGGGTAAAGAAGGTGGAGTTGGAAAGGGGAAGGTAGGCACCCTGGAAAGAGTTTTGAAATGAAAAAAAAAAAAAAAAAAAAAAACAGGACGAAAACCCCACACCTGGAATGTTCTGAGAAATTCGGTCTCTGGTGTTATTACTACCCCTACTTACAAGGAATCGTCTCCCCAAAATAGCTTTTGAAATCTAATTTAATATAAATATTTTAATGCTGATTAAAATAATAATGAAAAGCCACAAATGAGAAAGCGGTGTAGTCATAAACTGTGTATACAC
This sequence comes from Canis lupus dingo, assembly GCF_003254725.2. Taxonomy (NCBI): domain Eukaryota; kingdom Metazoa; phylum Chordata; class Mammalia; order Carnivora; family Canidae; genus Canis; species Canis lupus. The sequence continues at coordinate 7,736,964 of NC_064248.1, read as the reverse complement.
CCAGAATAAATGCCCAGCGGCCAGGGCTGTCATGTGACGGGCAGTGTTGTGTTAAGCCCCACGCGCAGGTCCATTGGTTGCACTGGATATATCCCAGCGCCTGCCTTTTGTAAACTCTGTAGAGACGTTGGCATCGCACAGAGTTCCTGGCTCCTGGCGGACTGGCTGACTAAGGCATGGGAGATCTCCCCTCACTTCCAGAAACTGAGGGTGGTCTGAAAAATTAATGACTCTGGTATTTGAAAATTAAGTGAGCTCTTGAATATATACCCCTGTTGATCCACTGGGCTTGGTGTTTAGCATTCCTCAAGTAGAGACTAAATCTTTGCAGCCACCTCACAAGTGATACTGGCGTCCATACCAGAAATATCTTCAGTAATCTTTCCTAAGCCCGGTGGACTCGAGTATTCCACTCTGATGGGGCCCGAGCATTCTAGAAGTACTCCACGGGTACCCAGCAGGTGGACTATGAGTGCCTTTTAGGCAGAAGAAGAAAAAATAAGATCGACACCAGAAGAGCATCTAACGTCTCTCCATTTCACACTGAATTAACAATAACACCAGAGACTGAGAGTCAATATTGTAAATTCCATGTCTAAGGTCTCAAATTTTGGGTCAAAATACAGTTTTGTGTAAGTCAGTCTAATCACAGATGGTACATTGAGTAGGCCACAGGACCTCCCACACATGACCAGCCTGGGTGTGGCCTCCTGCCGTCTGTGCTGTGATGCAGATTGCTATGGTTCCCTCCCAGCTGGCTGGCCTGCTGGCCCGGTGTGACCCTGCCCAGGCTGTGCCTCAAGAAAGGTGAGAAGCCAGGTCACCATGTGCTAAGTCTCAATTCTTCCTCGGGAGTACCCTTCCCTGGGAAAGAAAGACAGTGATGGGGAACCATCATGTCCTAAATAAAGTAACCTCATATGAAGCCTGCATTGACGTCCTCCACCCCATCAGGGGATCTTCCTTGTTGGAAGACTGGTCACTTGGAGTTAACAGACTTTGGGTTCAAGTTCTCTCTGCCTGCTAACTAGCTGAGAAACCAAGGGCAAGTCACTACACTCCCCAGAGCTTTAGCCTATACTTGTGTGACAGAGATGTGACAGTGTTTCACCTGATACATGTCACATCCCCTTCCTAGAGTTGCTGTGAGGCCCAAAAGAGAAAACATCCATCAGAGTCTTGTGATGGTGAGACACACTCCGAGGATCAGGTGTTAACTTCCAACTTCATAAGGATTATTGGAAACTTGAGGCTTATGGCGCCTTCGCACACACTGTCCATGCTGCATGCGTGGTTGACTTTCCCTGAGACTCCTCCCCTTGCCACTGCCATGTGCATCCCCTTCCTGTTGGTCGGATCAAGGACTGAGAAATGTTCCAAGTGTCACACCATGCTGAAGCAGTGGACAAATCCCCACGTACCTCTGGCTGTGCGCAGGTTGTGTCCATAGGCTGGGGCCCTGGAGGGTGAGTCTACGTACTCATCCTTTGTAGCCGCACAGAAGCATCCCTGACCAGCCAGCTGTGGGATAGGGCCCAGGGCTCTGCGGAGGGACAGGGGATGGCAAGGTCACAGGTGCCCTGACTGTTGGCAAGTGGTAGCATCCTGTTGCAGGGGCCAGCAGGAGGCTGAGTTCCCGGGCACCCCAGCTGGCCTGCTTCAAGCCTCTGCATGACCGTGAAAAGTGTCTACTCTGTGCTTAGAGTGGGGTGACGTGCGTGTCCCTGTCCCGTAGATCCCGTGCCCGCGCTGGACCTCGGGCAGCAGCTCCAGCTCAAAGTGCAGCGTCTGCATGACATTGAAACAGAGAACCAGAAGCTTAGGGAAACTCTGGAAGAGTACAACAAGGAATTTGCTGAAGTAAAAAATCAAGGTTAGTGGAAGATATGTTCTGTGCTTGGCTTTGTCTTGTCTTTATTTTTCTTTTTTTCTTCTTTTCTTTTCCCCCCTCTGCCTTTAATTGCCTTCCCCACACTGTTGGGACTAGCTCTAACCATCATCCACGTCACAAAGTCAAGGTGGGGTCCCCATCAGAATCATTACAGAGAGATAATAATAGTAATAACACTTAGCTGTTGGGAAGTAAAACTTTTCCTAGGCACAGTAACTACACATGATTTTGTTGCCCTGTGATGGGACCAACCAGGAGTCTTTCAGAACCTTCCTGGATCATCATGTGATAGGATCCACCTTTTAAAAGGGTGGTTGTGTTGCCTGCGGGCGACACCTGTCAGAGAGCCAGCTCATGATCAAAGGGCCGCAGCCACTAAGCCATTTAGTAGTGGCCGCTGGTACACGAAGGCTTCCAGATGCATCTTCCCAGCCTGAATGAAAGAAAACCATCAGTCAGGCAGGGAGGGCCAAGGTGGCCTGGCTCTTCCTGTCAGGGAAGAACAAAGGGATCTCGAAGCACCTAGAATCCAGATGTGTTCACCGTCCAGGATCCCGTTGGCTTGCTTGTTGCGAAAACAGGTTGTGGGCCCCATGTCGCAGCAATAGCTGCAGATCATTCTGCCACTACCTAAAACCTTACCTGTGTGTTTTGGTTTGGGGGTGTGGGTAAGGAAGGAGCTAGGAGCGAGAGGCTGACCACTTGGGTGATTCGGGGCATTTCCTCCCAGTGGACCTCTCTTTACTGCACCCCAGAATTGCTGGCTGAAGATCTTTAGAATGTCCTTTGACTTTGAGACCATTGGAGACAAGACTTCAAGAGGCGGTCCTGAGGATCCCCTTCCTCGTTGGTTGGGAGGCTGGGGGACACAGAACCAGTGGAGGCAGGGAGCCGACCTTGACTGCAGGGAGCAGTGAGCCTTTGGGACACATCCAGCCAGCTTTGTCCTGCTTGAAAGTGAGGTGTCGGACATAGTGGGCTGGGATCCAGGTGAGAGAAGGTGCGGCCTTGCCCCCACACTCCAGGTGAGAGAGAACCCGTGAATGAATGAACTCTCCGGGTTGCCCTGAAGTACCACCCAGAAAAGAAGGTGCTGCTTTTTCCCCCTCCGGTGACCTCTGACATCTCATTTTGTCAGACCCCCTCTTTGTGTTTTTTATAGATTGATTTTGTTTTGTTGGAGTCCACCCAAGGCTTTTTGTGGCCCCCTTTTCCCACTTGGCTTGGTCAGCAACCCCATGGCCAGTTGCCCAGTGAGGAACTAGAAGTGAATGTGAGATGTCCTCCTCCTAAAAGGCCCCATTTGACGGGCTTTTTTTCAATGAAATACCAAAGACCTGCCTTGAGACCCTTTGGTGCCACGGTTTAGCTCTGAGCCCTCACACAAGCGATCAAGGGACTTCAGTTTATGAAAAACCCTCCTTTTCTTGAGTGGGAGGCTTCACATCATGACCACTTAGGATCGTGGTAGACTTACATGAGATCTGGGGAGGCATTTAGTGCTTTTCCTGATGCTCAGTAACTATCAGAGGTTCTTACTGCAAATGGTTGTTTTTTCTAGAAATTCCCACCGCCCCCCCTTCATTTATTGATAGCTTTATAGGTTTTCCCAACTTTCAGAAAAATGAGTTTCCTCCCTTTTCTTCCCAATATGCAGTGGTTTTGATTAGGAAAGGGAGAGTGTGCATCATGTGTATTTATCACAGCCATAGCGTAGATTGGTTTTTCACCAATTTACAGCAGGAGGGATTTCTATCATATACTGGAAATGGCATGGAAAGATGAGGACGTTGGTGCCCAGGTGCAGCTAATAAGAGCAGAGCACTGTGGTCCTCTCTCTGCTGGGCCATTCTTCCTCCTCATTTGCTCACATGTAGGGACTCCAGCTGGGGCACACTGTGGGGAATGTTCTAGACTCCAGCCTGCCTATCAGAGGACCAGAGGTTCCAGGATGAGCCAGACCCTGGCTTAGTCTCGGCTGGCCAGCAAGCAGCCCACGCAGGCTGGGGATGCCAAAGAAACCTCATCAGATGGAGTGGGAGCCCCCAGCTAGTGCCCCAAGCTCCCCTGGGAGGAGCAGAACCATGTCACACTGGGAAACCCTGTTGGAATCAGTGCTGAGGTCCATGGGGTATATATACAGACATTTCCCACCAGTTGCAAGAGGCAGAAAACACTATATGTTGACGTACATGGTCACATAGACCACTGACTTAAAAGAGCGTGCATGTGTTTTCAGAATTGTCCTGTTGTGATGTCCACTTGGGAAGTATCCACTCTTGCCCAAACTTGGCCCTGTCTCTGTGGCTTGACGGTGATGTGGATCACTAGCCGTGAGGCTCACAGAGCATTTCTTTCAGGCCCCAAACAGCCACCCCCAAAGGCAGAAGGACCCCGTCTCTCCTTTCAGGTACCCTGACAGGGTCATCGGTTTGTTATTTTTTTTTTTTAATTTTTTTATTTATTTATGATAGTCACACAGAGAGAGAGAGAGGCAGAGACATAGGCAGAGGGAGAAGCAGGCTCCATGCACCGGGAGCCCGACGTGGGACTCGATCCCGGGTCTCCAGGATCGCGCCCTGGGCCAAAGGCAGGCGCCAAACCGCTGCGCCACCCAGGGATCCGGGGTCATCGGTTTTAATTTCTTCTCTCTCTCTCTCTCTCTCTCTCTCTCTCTCTAAGGAGAACCCTTTGGGTTCTACTTAATGAAAAGGGCCAATTTCTGCCCTTAACAAAAGAGCCTTTAGCTTTTATCCACTAAGCCACTCGGGTCCTGACCTCCCAGCACTTGTGCTCCTGCCTTGCTCAGCATGTCTATGCTGCTCAGGGAGTAAAAGTGGATGCGGGTTATAACCTGAAGGACCAAGGGCCCCAGTGCAAGCTCTTACTGGTAGTCAGTGTTGTCGTGTGAGCCTGGAGCCCCATCGTCACAAGCCGCATCTGAGCCTCCCCCGCTCAACCTACCCAGGCTCCTCCATTCATTTGTGCCTTTGCCCTTTCTTGGCCTAGCCCTCTAGGAGATGGATCCATGTGCAGAAGGTGTAGTTCCCCAAGACGTCTACCCTCCTTGGAGCTGGGACCCCAGTGCCCTGCCAGGGACTATCCATCGCAGAGGGTGGTGTGGGGTATCTATGGGAGGAAGCAGGTGGAACAGTCCTGCCCTCGAGCCACCCACAGGTCTGAGTCAGGACTCTGCCCTCTTTGTTACATCTGCTTTGGTGTTCCTGCTTTGAGTCATTAAAGCGATGGCTGTAAACATGCACTTGGTGGTGGTGGGGCCCGGGCTTTCTGGGGACAGCCCTGCCCCCTGAGGGGCCCTGTGTCCTGAGCATTGAGCCCTACAGGGCTCCTTCATTGCCCAACTCTTCTACCCCCCACCCCCAGTACTCACTCTGCCTCAGATGGGGCTCCCCCAGGCCCTGTGCCGCCTGCTCCATGCACACAAACCCCATCCACCAGCCTCCAGCCTGGATGCATCCCTTCCAGAGGAGGAGACATACACCGTGTCCACTTAGCACACTGCGTATTCCATCACTCATGAAACCCTGGAGCCAAAGCCCAGGGCCAGGGCAGTCTGTAGACTCACCTGGCTTTGGCTAAGTCTGCTTCTTCCAAAACACGCACATAATTATGAACTGTTTTTCTTTGTGAGAAAGTACTTAAACTGCACAAAAACATTATTCATCTTCCTTCGGTAGAGGATTAATTTAAAGCTCATCAATAAGATGATATTCTGTGTGACCATTGATGCTCCCCCCCACTGACTTTTTTTAAGTTGTATCGAAGAAACCATAGCTCTTCTGCCCAGCAAAATCCATTGATCCTCCTCAGCCTAAATGTTTAAAGTTCACTTTAACATTTAGGGAGTAAAAGGTCTCCAAAGGGACTCGTAACCATTGATTTTGTGTCAGGGTTGAGGAGCTAAAGTTTAAAACACCACAATCCTACCAGGTTACAAAAGCCTTGTGTATGTAGCTGCATAGAATCATGCTCCTCTCACTCCCGTCTTTCTCTTTCTGCAGAGGTTACAATAAAAGCACTTAAAGAAAAAATCCGAGAATATGAACAGACTCTGAAGAACCAAGCGGAGACTATAGCTCTTGAAAAAGAACAAAAGTTACAAAATGATTTTGCAGAAAAGGAGAGGTGAGTGTCTGTTGGGGTCCTTACACAATGACACAATGTCATACCTCTAAACTTCACACCACAAGGAGTATTTAAAATGAGCCCTCTAGACCTGCCCAGGTGGTAACCATGCTCCACGGGGCTCTCAGGAAAATTTCTGTTTGAAAAATAAAGGTGTCCCTTACTCTGTAATATGTGGATATTACCTTGGGTGCCATCCATTGGTCTTTACTCATAGAGGTGATGGCATCAGATAGTTAAGGGGACCAAAGTGTGTCTGCTGGGGCCATGTGGGTCCAGGGGTCGAGCACAGAGCATGTGCGCAAGGCATGCACTGACATGAGCAGAGATGACAGGGCATGAATGTGTGCCATCTCTGGGTAAGCCCTGGACACAGGCTGAACTCCTGCCACCTTCTGAAATGAATGTGGATATTTAACATCATTCACAAATCTGGGGGTTTTTTGGGTTTTTTGGTTTTTACCTCTTTACCTCATTGTGCTTCATATATCAAGCATCTGATGTCAGTAAAATATGTTAGAGAAAGTGGGCTTCAGATGAGGGACCTGCCCACAGTCTCCCACTAGTTACCCAGAGGTGGGACCGGAGCCCAACCCACCACTCCAGCCCTGACTTCCCCTGGTGATCGTACTTTACCTCCCAAAGTCATCACTACAGGACCAATGTGGGTCCCTTGTGGCCTGGCAGAGCCGGGGCCAGGTGCTGCCCCCAGGAAAGAAGTGAGCCATGCAGAGAGCTGGGGCTCTGAAAGATGAGAGGAATCCTGACCCAGCCTAACTGCCTCCTAGAACAGCACTTTATGCCCAAAGCAGTTTCTCACCAGGTTACTGATACTAGGGCAAGGAGGGTGGGATGCCAGCAATTGAAATGCCCCGGCCATAGGGAAATGGGTAAGTAAAGGTGGACTGTCCCCAACTGGAACATTATGCAGCCATTAAAATAATAGCAGTGTAGAATTTGAAATGAGACCAGAAATGTATCCAGCATGATATGGAGAGAAAAATGCATGATACAAAATTACATACAGCATGATTACAGCTGCACAGAGCAAAGTCACGCATCAGAAAATTGTGGAAGTAAATTCATCTGAGAATTTGATATGATTAAGTTGGTTTTTCAGACTTGGTAAAAGGATTAATTATATTTAAAGATGCAAATAACGGACTGACCACTCGGGATGGAGGATAAAGCTAGATTTTTTTTTTTTTAATCTCATTCTTTACACCAAGAAATTTAAATGGATCTAGGGCTTAAACATTAATAATTCAATCATGTGCATCCTGGAAGGAAATTTCTGCAAGTATTTTGTTTTCTAATCATAATTAAAAACTGATTGTTTAAAAATAAATAACAGTAAACATTTTAAAAGCATCAAAAACCTGGGAAGAAATTTTCTCAAAGCATAAGAGCCGTTACCAACTATTAGGAAAAAATGAGCACTACAAAGTGGATGAAGATACGCAGACAGTTTATACAAAGAGAAACAAATGCTCCAAATGCTCGGCTTTACTCAGCAGGAAAATTAGGTTTAATTTTACTCAGTGTTGGCACAGGAAAACAAACACATATTGTTGGCAAGAGTTTAAATTAGTGAGGTTTTTTTTGTTGTTGTTGGGAAGTTTCTCAATATCTATCAGAACAACAATAACAAAAAAATTGCACGTACTCTTTGACCATTATAATTCTTCTGCTAGAACTTCATCCAACAGATTCACTCTCAGAATTATGCAACAATGTCTGCATAATGATCACTGCAGAATTGTTTAGTAGAAAGAGGCGATAAACAATCTAAGTGTCCACAGAGGCTGGTTACATTAATTATTTAATAAGAATGAGGAGGAGCTGCATATGCTGGTGTAGAATGTTTCCAAAGTATGGAAATAAGTGAAAAAGGCAAGGGTGAAGAGTGTGAGTTTCTATATTACATGTGAGTTTATAGAATACTCGTATGTGTGTTTTGCCTGTTTTGTTTTGTTTTTAACCCAGAGCCTTGAATAGTTTTATAATTGGAATATGCAAAAACATGAGCAATCTTTCTCCATAGGTGATGGAAATTTGGCTGATTTTTTTTTAAACACTATAATTTCTACTTTTCTGTATTCCCAGGTTTGTTAGTATGAGAGCATGTGTTCTATTCATATGATGTAAAAATAATAAACTTATTTTTAGAAATTTTCTGCAGATGAGGAGGAAGGAATGCTATTTATTGACCAGGGAATTCATTTGGAGATCAGGGGAAATGTAAATCTGGGGACATTGGGTTCAAACATTGAGAATCTCCCATTAGGTATTACGGTCACATTTGCATTCCATTATAACAGACGTGGAGCAGCTGTCACATCTATTAGCACGTCCTTTATTCCAACAAATTCCTTCATTGTGTCAGCAAAATGTAAATGTATCATTCTTCTTGGGTAACTTCAGAAAACAATGAGTGCGTGATGATGATTTTTTTTCCCCCTAAATATCTGGCACGGGAAGAACAAGTTGCATTTAAGATAACTGGCTGCATCCATTAGCACACAGTCAGGTCCTGCAGGATGCACACTCTACATTGTATCACACTCGGGTACAAAGTCAGGGTGCTGAGGGTCAGGGAGCGGGTGTGCAGGGCTTGTGGCGCCACCAGCGGTAGCCAGCTGTGCGCCTGTTGCCAGTGGGGCATGTTGCAGCAAAGATCGCTGGTCTTCGAGCTCCAAAGCACACAAGACTTCACTTTGGGAAACAAGATGACCAGCTCGCTTTATTCTCTTATCCTCTTCCTTTTCAGAAAGCTGCAGGAGACGCAGATGTCTACCACGTCAAAGCTAGAGGAAGCAGAACACAAAGTTCAAAGTCTGCAGACAGGTGTAGTATTCTTCATCCTATCATGAAGTCCATCCAGGGTGTACTCAAGTGGGGGGCTTTGCCCTGTCTCCTGGTCCCCCCAGGTCTTCCCTGGTACCGGTCACCCTGGAGGAGTAAAGGAGCCCACGCTCCTCAGAGCCCACAGCCTCCCCACTTTGACTTCATTAGTCACTCACGCTGAGTTGTTAGCGTGAAGGCGGGAGGATCTGCCTTCCATTTCCATCCCGTCCACAAGCCATCCTTTCTTTCTAGGCTTTTTTTCCAACAAACACATCTAAATCACCAAACTATCAAGGACTGACATTTCATTTGGAACAATAATAGGAAAAGGAAAACAAAAAACAAAAAAAAAACCCACAACACTTATTTCCACCCTAAGTGAAGTTAAGCACAGTAATAACAGACCTTTAAAATTTAAGACGCCAAAGAAGGTTGTACTAGTTTTTATCGTTTCTTTATGCTTTTTTCTTCTCCTTCTTTCTCTTTCTCTCTTTTTTTCCCTGAAAGGGAAACTGCATCATACATTTAATGTAAACGTGGAGGGAGAAACATCAGAAGACATCATAATCCAGGAGGCATAAGTGGCTCAGTTAAGCATCTGCCTTCAGCACAGCTCATGATCCTAGAGTCCCGAGATCAAGCCCCATGCTGAGCTCCCCTCTCTCTCTCAAGTAGATAAAATCTTTAAAATATAAGAAAAAGAAAAGAAGACATCATAATCCAAGTGAATACTAAATGACAGAGAATGATAACATAATCATAGCACATTTACAGATACATGAATAATACCCCCCAAATCTAGAGACCTCCTAAAAATCACTAAGAAATCAGTAAAAAGGGGTGCGTGTGTGGCTCAGTCTGTTAAGCATCTGCCTTAGGCTCAGGTCATGATCCCAGGGTCATGGGATCAAGCTCCATGTCAGGTTCCTTGCTCAGCTAGGAGTCTGCTTCTCCCTCCCTCTCTGCCATTCCCCCTGCTCGTGCTTTCCGGCTCTCTCTTGCTCTCTCTCTCTCTCTCTCTCCTTCCCCCTCCCTCTCCCTCTGTCCCTCTCCCCCTGTCAAATAAATAAATAAATAATCTTAAAAAAAAAAAAAGAATTCAGTAAAAAGAGATAAACAGTCCAGTAGAACAAGGGGCTAAAGACGCAAACAGCCTGCAGAAGAGATGCACGTGGCCAATACACATATGAAAAAAACATTAACAATTCTTAACAGGTAGGAGGATGCTAATTAAATCAGGGAAAGATTGTTTTGCCTGTCAGACTGTCAAAAGAATTTTATTTAATTGATAATATACAGTGTTGGTGAGAGTATAAGAAAATAGTCGCACTCATAATAGTATAGATGGGAATGTAAATTGCCTCTTGGGGGATCCAGCTAAGTCGGGTTTGTCTCCTTGGGGTGTGTAAACTCCTCACCCTAGTACCTTCACTTCTCTGGGTCCTCAGGTACACGGCATCTGGCAAACTTCTTACAAGAGCTAATTGTTACTGCCTGTGTCCTGACATGGAGAGCTTTCCATGCTGTTCTGCTTAAGGAAAAGAGCAAAGCTTAGAATATATTTGTGTCATCCTATCTGTGCAGAACTGGAGTGGGGAATATATATATGTATATATATGTGTACACACACATACACATAGATGCAGGTGTATGTGGAAATATATTTTAAATAATAAAATGTATGTAAAGGCAGGGAATCCGTACACCAAACCAGTAATAGGAGTTATCTCCAAGGAGGTGTGTGGATAAGATGAGGTTAAAAGTGAAAGGGGATTCTGGGCCCCATTCTGTGTATTTTTGTAATTTTTGACTCTTTGTGAATTTATTGCTTGTGGAGTTTTTTTCTTTTTTTCCTTTTTTTTTTTTTTTTTTTTTTTTGAGAGAGAGAGCAAGAGAGGAGAGGGGAGGGGCAAAGAGAGGGAGAGAATCTCCAACAGACTCCCTGGTCATTGCAGAGCCCAACATGGGGCTCAAACTCATGACCCTGAGATCATGACCTGAGTCAAAATCAAAAGTCAGACAATTAACCAACTGAGCACCCTCCCCACCCTGCCAGCGCCCCTACCTTTTCTTTTTAAATTTAATTTGGACAACTGCTGTCTTATAGTAAACTTTTCCGTCCTCTGCCTTTCAGCCCTGGAAAAAACTCGAACAGAATTATTTGACCTGAAAACCAAATACGATGAAGAAATTACTGCCAAGTAAGTCTCTGCCTGGCTTTCTCCATCTGTACCCTTTCGGTCAGGGATCCCCTGATTTTGCTAACCCATAGAAGCTTCCCCCTGCTTTGCCCTCCTGTCTGCTGGCTTTCACAAAGCGGTATGGGGTTCAGGAGGTGCTTGGCCCCAGAGCTACCATGAGGAATACAGTGTCCCCCCCCCCCCCCCCATGGGCTGCTTGTTTCAGTTCAATACCCAAGATGTAACAGTACTCTGGTGCTTCTAGAACCCTGGAATTGCATCCTCAATTGTCATGAAGCCTCATCAACATGGGCCTTTTTCTAAGAAAGTTTGGGAAGGGGCATCTTACAGAAGATGTGATGCGTGAGCTGTTTCGTGGAGCTGGGTCTGTGCAAAGCACGTCACCTTTTCCTGTATCTGGGTCCTTGGCTCCCGCGCAGATGGATCTTTTCAAGTCCACTTGGAACACTAGGCGTCCCCGTGCAGACACGTACACATAGGGTGTGCCTGTGTTAGGGCCGGTATGTCACACAGGGCCGGTTGTCAGAAGGAAGTCAGTGATCTGTGGTAGCACAGGCACACTCATTGCAAGCCCACCCTCCAAGCACAACACCAGTAAAGAAAGAATGGCATTGATAGAATCAAGAGAGACAAAAAAGCAACAGAAATTGTCCTGAGCCAGGGTCTTCTCTGCTGAAGTCCAGACAGGCAGTACCAGGCAAGTGGCTGATCCACCTTCTGTCCTGGGAGGCTCTTCCCATCTCCTGCAGAAACCCATACTCCACACCACCCCCCCATCCCATCACCCCCCATCCCCCCACCCCCTGCTGCTCTGGCCAGTAAGAAAGGTCTCCTGCTGTGCTCCCACAGCACCTCAGGGGTCCTGGAGGGGACAGTGTGGGGGGGGGGCTCTACACAGTTTATCCCTCTGGCCCATCCCCCTTGCCCTTGGCCTCTGAGGTTGCTACTGGGCCTGCTGCCCTCAGGACACATCTCGGTGGGCTCTTGATCTTTTCATTATTTGGTAGCTAGAGACTCTAAGAGCTACCCCAGGCCTTGTAGTCAGACCAGTTTTGATCATGAGCACAGTACTTCTGCACAGACTAAAATATCCTTCTCAGTCTTGGCAACTTGGGCTGGCTTGTTGGCATATCTAATCCTGGTGGAAGTTGCCAGGTCATTTTACCTTACTGTTTCAGCATGCTGATATATGAATTCAGGTGGGCTAGAATGAGCTGGCTGTAAGGTATCATAACTGTTAAGATTTCCCTGGGGGCTCCGGTATTAATTCCCCCAACTCCGGGCACCAGTGTCAATGGGATGGCAGACGTGGATCCCTGGCCCCCCCTTCACCCCCCAGATGGAAGCTTGGCAGGAACTATACCAACTGCTGTCATCCTAGTATTCCTTGGTGTCCGTGTCTCCCCTTTTCTGCCAATCCGCCATCTTTATTTTTCAATTATTTTTGCCTGGACTTTATTCTACTAAGAAGAGTAGTGGTTGGTCCATTTTTATTTTTATTTATTTTTATTTTTTTATTTTTTTAAAGATTTTATTTATTTATTCATGAGACAGAGAGAGGGAGGGAGAGAGGCAGAGACACAGGAGAGGGAGAAGCAGGCTCCATGCAGGGAGCCAGACATGGGACTGGATCCCTAGTGTCCAGGATCTGGCCCCAGGCTGAAGGTGGCACTAAACCGCTAAGCTACCGGGGCTGCCCATGGTCCATTTTTAAAAGTTATAACATTTTAATCTGACACAGAGTTCTACCCTCAGTTTATAGCATTTCCTTTCTAATAGTTTGATTTTAGAAAGGAAATGCCTCTCTGGGCATTGGCTACAACGTGCTAGTTCCCTGACCCATTCTATCTCACTAACATCTCATTCTAGAAAGAGGTGTGGTTTTAATAAAATAATGAACTATTTTTTAAAAAATACACCTCCTTCTGGAAGACATAGATACATCTTGTGTTTCTGTAATTAACCTAAGTTTGCTTTGTTATGCACTTCAGAAGTTGTGCAACCAGGCTATAAACCCCCGCTGAGCCAGTGTTTCTCAAACAGGGTATCACAGGGGCAAAATCAATTTAGTGAGTGGCGACCAGCCAAATGGACAATCAAATACAACATAAAATGAAATAGAGTAAAAAATATCATGGCTCGTGGCACATAGTAAAGTCAAGTATTGTTTTGTGGCCCTTTTGTGTTCGTTATGTGTATAAATCTAAGTGTGCAGTTATTGGGTCACAGTGTAAAATGTGGGTCTTCAGGTGGGTTTCAATCCACCGTTACTTTGAAAGCTACTGCCCTGAGAATGTTCTAAGAGGCTCAACTTCCAAAAGCCAATATCTCCCACTGTGTCCTGGGGCGACGCTGTTTGCCACAGATGGGCACCTCCTTGAGGAAAGAGCCTGAGGACATACATGTAGCACCTGTCGAAACTATTCAGAAATGACAGCAGATAATGCCACTCGTCACATGAGGGCTTAGTACTGGTCCCTGGTTTAGAATCATGATTTCATTATTTGGCTTCTAAAGAGCCACAAAGACAACCTGTGTCCATTTAATTGGTTTGTTTTGGGGGTTGAGGAAGCGATGCAGCAGGGGAGCTGTCAAGGAAGGGCTTACGTGCACTTACAGGTTTCCTGTCAGGTGGGGAATATGGCGGCCGGGAGCCACTGGGAGATGGCCCTGAGAGGCAGGGGCTCTGTCCCCACCCACTCTGACCTTGCCAGAAGCTAGGCTGACACTGGGGAATGGCTGGCTTCTCTCAACCTGAACCACCAATTAACTAAGGACAGCTCCATCACCTGTCAGGGCCCTGCTACCAGGTGATCCTGCTCCCTAGAGTGGGGTCAGGGGTTCTTCTAAAGATGACAGGGATGATTTTCAGTCTTAAGTATTTTTCTAGTTACTGTTTATAGACACGTTGACTCTTGGGCTGTTCCTAGGCAGCCAGCTCTGTCCTGTTACAGGTAAGTCTTAGGTCCCTGAACCAGTGAGGTCACCCAGTGGGGGGGCAGGGGGTGCATCAGAGGCCCTACACCTCTCCTGGACACTGATCCTACTGGCATCTGATGAGAAATGGCAGTTACTGGTGTGGGCTCAGTGAAAAATATTTCTAGACTATTTCTCATCAAATTGGTATACCTTAAGGCCAAAGAGATTCCCCCTCCCCAAATCCAAATAAATGAAAATCCAAGCATTACTTGTTCATTTTCACTAAACTCCAGTAAGTGGAAAATAGAATCAAAAAGTAAGAGAGTTGTGTATTCTAGCATGTAAAAATGCTCTGCTTTGGGACGGTGGCTATTGTCACAGACTGCTCTTAGAGCCATGGGCACTCTTGGGGTGCGTCCCCTTCCAGGATTGCAGCAGGGAATTTCTTGCCTTCTCCTGTGAAGAACAGAGAGGCAGAGGGGTGGCATTTGTGTGCATACGTGGAGAGAACAAGCCTAACTTTCGTGAAGGACATGACTCAAATAAAACAGATCCACTCATCAGTGCAGCAGACATTCCTAGGGGCCCCTTCTGAGCCTGGCCCTTTGCTGGGCTCTGGAAATCCTGAAGCTAAGGGAGAAAAGCCATTGGAATCCAGTGTGATCACTGCTATGATAGAGGGGACATTGGCCAGCATAGCCTCTGTGCTGTCAGGGTGTCCACAAGACAGATGGCACACTCCAGCTAGGGACTGGCAGGAGGGAAGCCACAGAAGGAATGTGGCAGTTTGAGCCAGCACTGGCCGGGCTGTACAACATCTAAGCTTGCAAGGACCTGTGGTCTTTGGGAGGTAGAGAAACCTCTGACTTCACCCCCCTCCTTCCCAGGCCAAACTCAGCAGTGGCCAGTGGGCAAGCTTACAGCGAAGGCACACCCAGCTGGAGCAAAAGCAAGGTAATCAGGGAAGCCTTCCTGAAGGGAGTGACATGTGGTTTGAGGTGGAAAGATGAGTTCGGGTGAGGTTCTGCTGGAGACAAAGGAGTGCAGGGTGTGAGAACACAGGGCGGCCAAGCTAACCCAAGGGGCCAGCCAGATGTGCCAAATGTGGGATGGGGCCAGGTGGGCACAGTGTATGTGAGGCTGGATTGGGGTGGGGTCGGCAGAGTCGAGCCCCCCACGGGGGTCGGGCATCTCCCAAGTCGGAAATGGACTGACTGCTAACAAAAGGCAGCCCAGGGCCAAACACTTACTGTACATGGTTCCCGGAGTAAGTAATCCACAAAAAATGTAGAGAATGGACTGAGTCAATAATCACTACTTTCTTGTAGCTTTGTGAGGAGTGCTTCAGGCTGGGAGATCGCATATGTCCAGAAGCTCCACACTGCCTCACATCCCTCTCCCCTTTTATGGGAAAGGTTTATCACTCTACTGTCTGCCTCAAGCCCCCACCCTACATGCATCTTACTAGACGAGACATCTTCTCATTAACATGTATGAATGTAAGCCCACCAGGGGCAGACCTTTTCACAAATGGTCTTAAAACATTTCTAAACAGTTTATTGTCTCTCTCTGGGAGAGTAGGGATTCTTAAATCCTTGTGGACAAAAAAAAAACACAGGAAGAGGATGGGGGTGGCACAGTCCAGCATGGGCTTTGGAGAAGGCTAACCCAGGAGTGGGTGGCAGGGTCCAAGACTCTTCCATGTGGCTGTGGGGGAGCTCATTGACCACCACTCCCACTGTCCTTACCCTACAACAGATGGGCACAGTGGTGGTCAAGACCCTAGCAGGTTGTGCAGAATAACAGGAAGGTATGTGGGCAGCCCCTAGTACAGTCACTGCAAGACATTCACTGTCTCATGTCACAGTCCTCTCCAGACGAGCTCATAGTACAGCTTGGTGTGCCTTTCTGAAATTAGTGGGCCCTGGGGAAATTGACATTAGTGGCATCATCTCCTGATGGGATTCGAAGAACACATGTTGCCTTTGCCTCTCTGTCACTGGGAGATGTCACCCCCATTTTGGAAAGAATCCTGCAGGTTGAAGGCACCAGGGCTGTTCCAAGAGCCCAGTTTATTGTGTGCAGTCACCACCCTGCGTCAGCTGGGACAGCGCAGGCTGACTTGTCGGGCCAGCAGCAGTAAAGTTTTCCATGTGTAGGCTTGAAGCAAAATGTAATTAGCCTTTATGTGCAGAACAAGGACCCATTGATGAATACAGCTGGTCTTTGTTTTGTCCCGTCATTGAGAGTGGGAGGTAAAAGTGTTCTTCTCATGTTTATTAATGCAAGATTCCTTAGACAAATGGCAAGCACAGTTTAATATTTGTTGGAACATAGGGGGGTTTGCCAAAACAGTTGTGTAAGAGGATTGCAGGGTTGCAGATTATAACTGTTTCTGGGTTAAATAAATGAATTATTTCTCTGCTTTTTTTTTTTTTTTTTTTTTAAGTTAAAAAGGTACCTCCTTTCTCAGAGGGTCACCCTATGTACCGATCGTCCCATTTGTGTTAGCAAATGGAGATTTAGCACCCTGGTTGACTTTAACCTAGAAATTCTAGCCAAGCAGAGGGATGTGGATTTTAATATTTAAGCAGTCCCCAGGATGGCCGCGGAGGTGGACAGCATTCTTTCTTTTCGGCACGTGGCATCTGGCCCCAGGGAAAGGCCTGGCCAGCTTGCCGGGGCCTCGCGTCCTGCAGCTGTTCGCCTGGGCTCGCTGCTAGGCCAGTACCACACACCCGGGAAGGGAGTGGTGCCCTTCCAGACTAACATCCTGCGCAAAAGTGCAGGAATTCCCATTTTTGTTCCCGTCCAGAGCCATCTCTTTGCTCTGTCCCCGGAATCCTGGTTGCAAAAAGAGCTTCAGTGGTAACACGTACAGTCTTCGCTTGTGGCCTGTGACTCTCAGCCTCCGATAAAAGAAAATACTGAATTGCACTGAAATGCCCTATTTTTTATAGCTAATGTTAGTCTTAGGAGAATTTGCACCTCCAAACCTTTCCTGCCAGAAAAATTCATATTTCTTAAGGTTACTGGTGTTATAGTCCTTTCCTATGTGCTTCTTAAAAAGAACTACATTGTATATACACTGACTTACCTAGTATATTACAAAAGAGACATTTATGAGGAACTTCACTTGGGTTAATTTTAGAGTATTTTCTTTAGAGCATATATGTAACCAGTGCCTTCTCACAAAAGGCAGTGTGCTCTGAGAGAGGAACCATTCCCAAGTGAGCATGGCTTAGCGCTTTGTGGAAATTGTTGAGGGCAGCCTGTACCCCGCATCGTGGAGGTCGGGAATGCCCAGTAGTGGAGCCCAGGGGCCCTGAAAGGCAATCTGACAAGGTTAGGAAACCAAAAGCTCAAGGCACAACGCCCAGGTGGGACGTGCAGCCCATATGCCAGTGAATGGCAGTGGGATGGGCACCTTCTGTGCACTCGGGTTGCTTGGACTATTTCACAGAGGTTTCTGGCATGGCCCCCAAATCCAGTGCTCTTCACACACTGCCATGGTGGCCCAGAGTCCCATTCTGTGCTGCCTTCTTAAGAGAGCAGTGTGACCTGTGTGAGAGCCGACCAGGCAAAAGGTTTCCGTGAAGTTTCATGCTTTCCCTCTTCCTGCAAGCCCTATCCTGTTAGCCCTTGCAGACTCATTGCTCTTGTATTTATTTTTTTATACTTCCACGTGAAAGACTTAGGAAACTGGGCCCCAGTAGAGCCCAGGCGACAGAGCCTGAGAATCGCCTAACTATTCTGATCATTTTATTGGACAGATGTGCCTTCCCCGGTTGAACTTGAAAACACCCACTTTAGTCTGCTGAAATGGAGTATTTCACTGTACCTTTAAGAATGGAACATTTTCTATTTCCTGTCTTTTTGATGAGTCATCAATTTCCAGTACCAGTTGCTGTAATTATCCTGGTTAGATTAATTTCCCTAAAAATAGAGAGGCAGCCACTTTTATGGTTTCGAGGGGATGGGCTTAGATAAAGAACCTACTGTCCCTTCAGCCTTAGAGACAACCAGATCACACTTTCAGGGAACATCCAAGGATTTTTTTTTTTTTTTACCCCCTCTGTAGCTTTATCTCCTGAATAGTATAACAGTGCATTTTATAGAATTCCTGGGATTTTCCATCCCTGTAGAAGTATTTAACTTCACACCTAAAATTCTATGCCTGGGTGAGCCCCACAGGCTTTCCTTGGCTTGTGTAGCAACAGCAGCATCTCTAAGCAGCACAGCCCAGATGGAGACTTTTCCCAGCCCAGGGCGCTACGCAGGAAGAAGAGGGTGGCTTTGTATTTTCAAGTCCATGTAGAATTTCCTCTGAGTGCCAAGGATTCTTCACCTGTTTCTCGGACTCCAGAGGTATCTGGACATTACACAGCATCAATGAGAACTAGCAATCTCTACGCCTCCCACCTTCAGCTACACTTACTAAAGGCCTGTGTTAAAATGTCAGGCATTGTGTCAAGTGCTCGAACTGTGCAATGAAGGGGGTGGGGTGGTCCCAGATGCCATCCGCACACAGGCTCACATGCTCTGCTCTGTGCACTGAAACACATATGTATATGATACATATGGCAATCCTGGATGTGGTATGTGTACAAATATATTTATGGATAGAGTGATAGTACTATCATATTCATCCAGCATCCTTGGAGAAGGTATTGTGGAGAAAAGTGTTATTCTCTACTGTCACCAGGTTTGGCATGCTTTTATAAAAATTTTCTGTTTTTAGAGATCTTTGAAGTTTTCCTGGTTCGCTATAAAGGTAAAACATGGGGAGCTCACAGTTTGAAGCTCAAGGAAACAGGTAAGGGATCATTGGAGAAAACATGGATTTGTGACAAACATGGTACATCTAATGACCTGTAAGATGGGCATCATAATATGTGCCTTCCTACTTCCCAGACTGGGGATCAAGTGAGTAATGGAAGTGTTCCTGCAGCTTGCACAGTGCTGACAAACATCAACTGAACTACCTCCAAGGAGGGTCCTCATCCTATTTTCTGTATACTGTGTGCATGTCAGCACGGTCGTAGGTACAGTCGAGGGCGAGACTTTGGACGATCTAATAAATCAGCATGAGCCTTCCCCTCAACGACAGCAGCACATGGCCTGGATCCTGACCAATGACGTCATTTACTCTCTGAAAGGACAACCTAAGAAAGCTGATGGTTTCTAAAGAGAAAGCAAGAGCCATCTGAACCTTTGAAGTGCTTTAGGAAGGAAGACTTACCGGAGGCCCTGCCTGGAACATGTATACCACCTCCTGCCCCCAGTGAAATTCCTCTAAAAGCCATGCATTTCTTTCTTCTTCTTCTTCTTCTTCTTTTTTTTTTTTTTTTTTTTAAGATTTTATTTATTTATCTGACAGCACAAGCAGGGGAAGCAGCAGAGAGAGAGGAAGAAGCAGGCTCCCCACTGAGCAGGGAGCCTGATGTGCGGCCCAATCTCAAGATCCTGGGATCATGACCCAAGCCAAGGGCAGACACTTAGCTAACAGAGTCACTCAGGTGCCCCACGCCATGTGTTTCTGACTTGCCGCGGGAGTACCTGGCTATTGCTGAGGCCCGTGACCACACTGGTGACCATGATGCAGTATATCTTCTCCTGTGCTTCCCAGGTAGCAGAGGAAAATGTGATTGGATGCACACTGACAGGTCCAGGGCCCTTTGGAAGAGAAGCAGGAGGGCTGACAAAAGTGAGAGACTGTCCTTGCCGTTGGGACACCCCTACATCAATGAAGATCGGTTCTTTTTATATGACACATTGTTTTTAATTACAGAATTCTTCCATGTTAATTATACCATATTTAGAAAATTCTAAACAGTTTTAGAAAAGAGATCATCACTCGTTATTTCACGTCACAGAGATAACTTTCTGGCGTATTCCTTCCAGTCTTTTTTCTAGACAGTGCTTTATTTCTGTTGTCTTTTATGGATGGCATCAGATTGACATACTGCTTTCATTTCTCGGCTATTGGTTTATTTGTTTGTTCACTTGACATGTAAGTATTTGTTTCCTGTCATTAACTATCCTTCCAAAACTTAACGCGCGCTGCCCAGTATTCCATTGAATAGGTATACTGTGAGCTCATTACTCGTTAATTCCCCTGTTGTTTGGGAGCCTGACTCATTACCCTGCTGTCAGTGCCCTGCAGGTTAAAACTAGAAAGCTTCATACTTGCTCTTTTTGTACCTCTCTTCTGCCAGTGGCTAGCGCATTTTTAGGTGACTTTCCTGTGTCATCATCAGACCAGGAGAGTCCGGACCCCCAGTATACTCCAAGGGCACCAACGGCACTAGCCTCACTACCAAACTACTATTTTGTGACAGTGATCGAGGTCATAGCCTCCTCTGGTCGGTGGATGGTAGAAGGTGCGAGGCCTAGATCAAGAGACCCTGGGTCCAGCCCCAGCTCTGTCACTGGTCAGGCCTCACAAAGTCCCCTTCCTACAGCAGTAGCTGTGTTCTTGTTAGTAAAACGATGAGATTATACTGGATGGCAATGGGCAGCATTGAAGAGCCTGCCTCCTTTTTGGCCTCTTAACTTTATCTACTTACTTCCCAGAAGCTGACTCTCCAATCCTGTCTGCCAGTGGGGCCTGCACACCCTGTTTGTGGAGGGGCCTCGGGGGAAGGCACTGATCCGAACCTGGGGGACAGTGTGAGCATCAGAGGGAGAGCCCTAGTCTCAGGGTCACTATGAAGCTTGATTCCTGACCCTGTGAGAGGAGTAACCTTGGACAGGACACCCACTTTCTGTAACTCAGGCTTTGGTGTCTTAAAAAATGAAATGAAATAATGCCCTCATAAACTGCCTGGCGTAGCATCTTGCATGCAAACTTTCAGTCAACGGGGCCCTGGTCGCCACCTACCCTTTTGCATGTTGACTTTGTGAAGATTGGTACGTCAGTGCCACAGGTCCCCTCCTGACAGCACGCTGCAGCCATGAGAGTCCTCAGGGACACGGAATTAGAAATCATAACTAGTTACCCCCTGGGTGCTGCTAATGTGGGGAGCAGAAAGCTCCAAGTGCCTACCACTGCAGAGCTGTTAATGCCTTAACCTCTGGAGGTTCGTAACCACTGAGTAACTCTGCTGGAATCGGAATGCCACATGCGTGCAGGCCCATCGCCTGACACGAGAACTGGTCATTCCACGTGTGGTCCCCTCTGGCCACATGTCCAGGAGACTCACACTCTGGGAGAGAACTCACCCCATGTGGCTTGGAGAATTTAGGGCTCCCTGGGCTGTTGTAAAACACATTAAGAGAGGTGCCAAACATCTGGGTACCAGTAAGGATGTCTAGGGCTCTTGTTCTGCGATATCATTTAGAAAAGGGGTTGGGGGGGGTTGGACTTTTTGGAACCAGCTTTAAGAATGAAAAGCTTCCTATAGGAAAGTGAGAGTGAGCTAGATAATTGAACTCATTGATTTCCTTCACGGCTTGTTTGGCCTTTCATTCCCTTCCCGAGGTGCTGTTTGTTGAGGAATGTCTCCAATTGCCAGAAAGACAGTAGGGTGTCTCATATTTCCCCGCCAGCTCTCCTTTCAGCCAGAGCCGAGTTCCGAGGCGAGCCTGCAATATGAATTTTTAATGCAGAACTTTATAGCTTCACTCTTGCAGCCCGGCTGCATTGCTCTCCTGAGCTTTCAGATTTAATGCCCTGATGAACAAGCAAAGACTCGGGGCATTCGGCATCAGTGAGAATTAACCCCCAGGTGACCGCACGTGCACCCTCTCATTTCCCTAAAGGTAAACCTAAAGCAGTCTGGAGGAAAAAAATTTTTAATCCTGTAGTGTTTGGAATGTTCTCAAAATAAATAGCCTGGAGCACAAAAACAGCATATTCTTGAAACGTTACTGGAGAGCAGACATTTATACCTTTTCATTTATCTTTTCAAAGTTTGTTCTCACTTTAACGTGCTTCCGTGCTTTCTTCTACCCATAAGACAGCTGTACACTTCTTAGGATATACCAAACACAAGGGTTGCTGGACACTCACATTTTTTCCATGGGAAGTCCAAGTGTAGGTAGAAGTCCAGAATTTGTCATCAATAATGGGAAAAAAAACACCACTTACATCCAGTGGTCGATTCTGTGTGTAGGCCTATGGCTGATTGGGGTTTTTTTTGTTTGTTTGTTTTTCCTGTTGGTAGCCCTGTATATTGGTGAAGGTTTTGAAATTAAGGGGAAAATATTTTAGAAAAGCTGCCCGTAAAAACTGTGTGAGTTTAAATAAGTTAGAAAAGGATGGAGTTTCCGATAAATGGTGCCAGAATAATTGGCTATGCAGAAGATAAGAGAGTCTGAGCTGATCCCCAGCAGAATCAAGTCTAGATGTTAAATCCTTAAGTGTAAAAAAACAAAACTGTAAAAACACTAGGAGAAATTTTAGATGGCTCCTCCTTTGATGTGGGGGTGGGGAAAATCTTTTGAAGCATGATGCCAAAGGTAGAAATCGGGGAAATTCACAGCTCCCTTTGAATGGAGTGATTGATAAACTGGCAAAAATGTTTGTATTGTATTGTATTGTATTGTATTGTATTGTATACAATACAAATACATAAAGAGCCCTTACAAAGTAATAAAAAGTTTAATAGCCCAACAGAGAAAGCTCTCTGTTTTCAGTTCCATCTGCTTGCTAGGCTGTTCTGCCGTGGGCATCTCAAACTCAAGTGAGCTCACCATTCTCCGTGACCTCCGTCTTCCCTACAGATGGCTTCCCTTGTTTGTCTTCCCCACCTAAGGCAAACGTGGTCTGCCTTTTTTTTTTTTCTTTTTTTTTTTTAAGATTTTATTTATTCATGAGATACAGAGATAGGCAGAGGGAGAAGCAGGCTCCCTGTGGGGAGCCCAGTGGAGGACTCAATCCTAGGACCCCGGGATCATGACCTGAGCTAAGGGCAGACGCTCAACCACTGAGACACCCAGTCTGCCTTTAGTCCAGAAACAGAGGGTCCTGCCACTCTAATCCATGTTCATTCCACCTCCTTGAGACATTCCATATCCCTCATTTTTCACTATAATAATTTGGCTCTTTCATCTCTTGGCCCCACAACTTTGGTGTCTTCCCAGCAGATCTCCCTGCTGCCAATTTCTCCCTGGACTAATCCATCCTCTAAGTGTCTGCTAAAAGTATCTTTCTGAAATATAAATCTGATCCTGTTAAAATCTGCCTTCCTTCAAATCTTCCCTTGGCTCTTTGTTGCCTTCACTGAAAAATCATGACATAGTGCTTGAGACTCTTCGTGAGGCAGCCCCACCTTCACAGCCTCATTTCACACCAAACCTAACTCCCCTTCTCCCCTGGTAGAATTGCAGGCCCTTCTCAGGGCTCACCATGCTCTGACATCCCGGTTCAGAGTTACCAGCCTTTCTTCACAAGGAGAGGAGGCTCTGGTCTCTCTCATTCCATGGAGAGAATTCGGGGTGGGAAGCTATCAGGAATTTGGACCCAGAAAACGTACATCTTTACTTTTACTAACATCTGACTATGGTATAGCATTTCCTTTCCCTTGCAAATGAAATCACCAAACCAGAATAAGAATCTCTGACCTGGTTGCAAGTGGAAATTGTGGATATTTTCCCTCACATTAAAATTGTCGTGAATACCCCAGACAGTCTGTCTGTCCATAGTTCTTAAACCTACCACTAGGTTCATTATCCGTTCTTGCATGGATAAAGAAGAAAATGTATTACCACATTTTTAAGTATTATAATAATTTTTTTAAAGTATTATAATAACTGACCTTGAAAATAATTGTTATCCTTAACTAAACTTACATATTTAAAATATTTTTCTAGGAAGAGGTCCATACTCTTCCCGAGACTGTCAGCAGGCACCACTGCACTAGAGAGATTCAGCATCCATCTTAGACTGGCAGCATCTTGAAGGCCATGATTGGATCCTCCTAATTTTTTGCCCTAGGACTTTGCACAGTTCTTGCCACATTAGCTGGGCTTTTTTTTTTTTTCTTTAAGATTTTATTTGTTTGTTTGTTTGTTTAACAGAGATAACAAGAAAGAGAGCACAAGCAGGGGGAAGAGGGAGAAGCAGACTCCCCACTGAGCAAGGAGCCTGACGTGGGGCTCAATCCCAGGATCCCGGGATCATGACCTGAGCTAAAGGCAGACACTTAGCTGTCTAAGCCACCCAGGTGCCCCTGTGGCGTTCATGAAACCCACCTCTTCCAGGCGTTAAACAGTTGGGACTGGGGCGGGGGCAAGTATTGTCTGAATCCATACAGAGAACAATGCCGATTATGTGGATGGACCCTTCCTCTAGGGATGGAGGATGCCTGCTTGCTGCTCTGAGTCTGCACCTCACATACCTAGAACCCTGTGTGAAGAAGCAGCTTGGGGATTTAAGTTGTAAGAGGGCAAAGCTTGTAAGGTTCTGCAGTGTATGCGGTTAGTGTAGCATGGGGCAGAAATCTCAGCCACAGTGGAAGAATCAGTATCAGATCTGTCGCTAATGTTCATAACGAGGGGAAGGTGTAAATGTATTTTCAGTCTAAGGAAAGGGACACCTTCATAAAAATGGAGGCAGTCCCGCTCCCCCCATGTCAGGGCTATTTTGAACATTCATCCATTCGGTAAGTGTCTACTGAGTGCCTCCTGTGAACTTGGCACTGATCCGGGCATGGGGAGCACCTCACCCTTGGGATTCAGTCTTTACACTTGTTCATTGTGTCTCCGAGAGGTTCACTGCAACCCCTCACCCCCCACCATAACTTTAAATCCCATCTGCAAGCTCCCATACTGGTGTTTCTGGCCCAGACCTCTCCACCCACCTCTGGGCTTGGCAGCCACCCCTAATAGATATCACAAGCATCATGCAGACAAAACCAAACTTCTGATTACCTCCATCAACCTGGCAAAACAGCCACTAAAGTGATCCTGTCACTTTGCAAGCTGGCCATGTCACTGCTCACAGAACCAGAAAGGGTTGCCTATTTCTCCAGGAATTTGGGGAGGGGGGGGTTCCTTACAACAGCCGTCTCCCCTCCTGGTGGATTCTGACCTCTCATCCCACTTTACTCTTCTCCTTCAGAGACTCCCTGTATTTCCCAACTTGCTGATCTCTCTCTACTCACTAGAATCCAGATTCCTCTGGCACTGTGTCCCCCGTGCCCAGAACAGGGCCTGCTGGGTACTCACAAATGTTCCTGAATGAATGAAAACAAAGTCCATGCTCTCCTAAAGGCCATCTCTGAACAAAAAGTAGATTGCCATCTAATGAAAGTTTAGGTGGTATCTAGTGTCAAGTACTGCCAAGAAAATTAAAGCAAGTTAAGGAGGGAGACAGCAGGGAGAGAGCCTTGCTGGCTTCCATGGATGGTCAGGGAAAGCCACTTGGTTCCAAATGAAATGTAAAAGGCTAGAGCAGAGGCTTGATTCTATATGTTGATTAAATCCAACCCATGCGTGCTTACCTTGCTATTTTAATGTGGACATTTCCTCAGAGATTACTTAAATGGAGGTCCTTGGACCTGGCCCCAATATGAGAAATCTTGTGCTGAAATATGGAACTCCCCTAATACGTTCAGACCAGGGAACCTGGGTGGCTCAGTGGTTGAACATCTGCCTTCGGCTCAGGTCATGATCCCAGGGTCCTGAGATCAAGTCCCATGTCAGGCTCCCCCACGCGCACAGTCTGCTTCTCCCCCTGCCTATGTCTCTGCCTCTCTCTGTGTGTCTTTCCTGAATGAATAGGTAAAATCTTAAAAAAAAAAAAACTCGGAGCAGAAAATCTAGGGTAGCTCCAGGTATCTTCTAGAAGGGCAAGGATGTTTAGTACAAGGTAGGAGCAGAACACATCTGTGCCTTCTCACACCATGTAGAATAGTTGACCTATGGCTCTGTCCCAACCGCAGAAGCATGGGCATTCAGCACATTGGCCCTCATCATGCAGGTCAGTGACTCCTGACCTTGGCTAAGATTCCTTAGAGCCTTGGCTGAACATGCAGATCTTTGGGCCACATCCCATAGTGTCCAACACAGTGGGTCTGGGATGGGACCCACGGCTCTGCAGCCCTCCACACACACACACACGGTCTGGTGACTACTCTTTGAAAAACTGGTTTCATTGTTGATATTTGGTTTGAGAAAAAGAGTTGTCCAAATAAGGACAAGGGACAGCACTGTGATGGCCGCTCTGGAGCCCCTCATCTCTGTCCCAGTGCTTAAGCACAGCCTTCCATGGATTCACATTGTGTCAGACTTGGGTGTCTGATGATCCCATCTGTCATACCAGACCAGGAGCAACTCGAGGGCTTGTGTCTATGTTCTGAGGTTCTAGGACTATGCCTGGCATACAGCAAGATGCCCATCAGTATTTGGATAACCCATGAGCTAACACACCAGGGGGAGCAGACACCTCCCCACCTCATCTTGTGTCCTTGCCCTTAGGACTCTCACAGTCTTTGCATCTGCCCCTCACTGGAAGGTCTAAAGAAAAAGATCCCTGGAATATTAATGTATCTTGACAGCTAGGGCAGGGGAGGGTAGAGGTGGAAGGCACACGAGTAGATGATGGCTGTAGGTGGCACTGTCATGGGCAGTCAGCCCTGTGAGGCTCTGCTGTGCCTGGTCTTCTGGAATTCATGTGCACTCTGATCGCTAAGTGAGCCCTTTTCTGTCTTTAAAACAATGAACACAGAACCTCCTTATGTATTGCTATGTCCAACATATGTAATTAAGTGGAAACCACAAGGCTCAGAATTTCATGTGTATAATGTGCTCTGTGTGCAAACATGGGCTCTGGAAGGGGATCTGGGAGGAGGGAGACAAGCACGTCTTCGCTGCAACCCTCTTCTAAATTTTAAATCTCCAATTGAATGAGAATCTATTTAGTCTTCCAGCTTTCACATCAATGGATGGAAAGTGGCCTCATAGCCATCAGGGCCCACCCCTCTGCAGGCAGAGTCTGTGCTCAGCCACCTCTCTGTCCAGCTCAGAATCCATCACCAAGATAAACAAAAAAGCACTTTGGCACCATCTTTATGAATGTGTGTACCTTTAAAGCAATTCTTACTTTTCTACTAAAAGCTCAGTTAGATGGAGCCCGCAAACCCTAGAGAAAGGAGGCTGAGCGTGCAGAGGCCAAATCTGGGGGCTCCCCCGGTTCTCTTTGCCAGTGAACAGGGGGCCCTCGGCAGAGTGCCGTTAGCCTTCCCTGGCCTGGGTTTCGTGTTCTGTGATTGTGTCTGCCTCCACGTGAGCTCCCAGGAGTTAATAGGCATAAAGTGTTCAGTGGTCCCTTTGCCAGGGTCCAGGCAACATTAGCTGTCGCCATCATGATGAACATGTCTGACACCCTCTGATCTGGCTCTTTTTGGAAAGCTAGCAGCTACTGAAAGTGCTAAGTGACCTTCCTCTGGGCCTGTCTCTGTTGTTCACGGTTAATTAGTCATCTTAATAGTAAAAAAAAAAAAAAATAGGAGACGTGTTTTGTCTCTCCCTAACCAGTTCTCTTACCAAGAACAGACTCTTCTACACATTTCTGATGCCCATGGCAGTGCCTACACGTGGCACATAGCCACGCGCACATTGCTGGTATGAGTAGACGACCTCAGGACATTCTGCTTTGTGTACTGTCCTTTGTTCTTTGGGCCTGACATCACTTGTACAGTTTGTACAACCCATGCTCATCTGCTGATTTGTCATTTTGATGGCAAAGTTTTATTTTCTTCTCTCGATGAATTACAATTTACATAACCATTCTTGATTGGCAAGTGTCTTGGTTAATTTGATTTTTCATAATCTTTGTTCAGAAAAATAATTCCTTCAAATATTTTTTATAAAAAGAGATCACCAGGGCAAAAGAAATGCTGCTTTAAGGCTTCTTAGCTTTGCACCAGGGTGGACCACTTACAAGAGCAGCTGAGGTTTCTTCTCTCTCTCCCCCTGGCCCACATTTCAGAGGTGTAAGCCCAGAGCTCCAGTCTGGCCTGTTGAATGAACACTACTTGTCTCAGACCTGTGCCAGATCCAGAGGATAAGGGGCAGGCTGCAGTGATTTCCACCATCTCTGCCACGCTGGGTGGGACCTCATAGATGTTTAGCTTTATATTTGTTACCACAAAACTCAGCATTTTCCCATCTTCTCATTCACTGTATGTTTCCTTATATCCCAAGAATGTGGCTACAGTGGAAACGAGGTAGTAATTCTACATGTATTCTAGATTTTAATTACTCACATTTATCAGGACTTTTACTTATTAACTGATTTTCTTTTCATTTGAGTTTTAGTGATTTCATTGTCCAGAGGTATTATATCTAGTTTATAGCAGACAGCTCATCAAACTTATCAGTAATCATTTTCAATATGGTTTCAACAATAGAAAGTGGCCTTTCCTTCCCAATCCATTGTTTTGTGATTTATCTTATCTTTAACCTGCTTGGAATTCATTCTAGCATGAATAAGTAAGACATAGTAAGATATGTGTCTGTTTATTATTCTTCATATGAATATCCAGTTTGTCCATTAGTGCTGACGATCCCTTCACTTGGTATTTAACATTAGAGAAATGAGGTGTAAATACCACATGTATACCACATGTATACCTGGTTTACTGTCTGGAATGCGATTCTATTGATAGAACTTTTCATTCTAATAGGCACCACACTGTTTTGCTACTGTCTCTGTTTTCTGTTTGGATATTTTGACCATATAGTTTGCTGTTGTTGGGTTTTTTGGTTTAAAAAACCCTCAGTGTTTTGATCACCTAATTTTTCTGTATGCATCTTGTCATTTCACCAAGTTTTATAAATCAGCTTGGGAGATGAATTTTTTTTTTAAAAGATTTATTTATTTATTCATTCAGAGAGAGCGAAGAGAGAGGCAGAGGGAGAAGCAGGCTCCCTGCAGGAAGCCTGATATGGGACTCGATCCTGGGTCTCCAGGATCACACCCCAGGCTGCAGGCGGCGGTAAACCACTGCGCCACCGGGGCTGCCCGGGAGATGAATTTATATTTATTTATCTTCAATGCAACTGCACATAAGAAGTATCATTAACTTTCTTTGCCCACTAGCATTTTGTAATTCGATTCTCTATAAAAGGAATTTATATCACGTTATTTTAATTCCCATGTGTTTAATATTTATATCCTTGTTGTGGATAAGACAGATCTTTCATTTTCTGGATATTTATTACTGGTACTTGGGAGTTTTATCTTTTTTTATCTTTACCAAAAAAACATGGGGCTTTGCTGAATTCACAGGTTATCTCTGCTCATTTACTCCTGCAGATCCCTTAGATTTGGTGAGCATGTGACTTTATTACCCACAAACTGAATTTGCACCCTTTTGTGACAACCAGGACATCTGATCCTCTTCTTTCATTCCTATTCTTAAAAGGAGCATCTCTCTTATTTCTCTGTGGAGAATAATGGAGCCTCTTGGTTCTGAGTATCTGCCCTGTTCAATCTAGTGATTTCCCCCATTTAAATTCCAACTGTGACCTGGTTTTCAGATTCCATGTGATAGGAACCCTTTAACTGTGTTATGCTCTCCAAGCGGTGTAGTAGATTTTCTGGTAGGATTATATTCTATACGTTGCATCTCTTTACATTTTTATGTTACCTATTTTATAGATTTTCTTGCCTCCAAATTTAAGACAAGCTCAAACTTGTGTTTTATTACTTTGCCATTTAGTGTGACTTACTTCTCTGGAAAGTTATATTCTACATAAGATATTGACTACAGTGTTTTAAAACCTTGCCTCAGCCTTTTAAAAACACTGAGTTGGTCTTCATCTTTTTAGTCAAAATGTGTTTCTACTCCATTTTGTTAGATTTGGGGTTTTCTTCAAGTATGTACTATTATTTTTATAGGTGAATTAGGCTGGTTACATTTACTGATATAATCCTTCTCTTAACATTTGTCTTTATTGTTGCTAACTTTACCTTTCTCTGATTCATAGTATCTCTGCCAGATACTCTCTGATCTATTTAAGGAAGATGAGCCAAAAAGCTTCACTGACTCTAAGAGTGTCCTGAACCCTCCAGCCCTGTCCTGTGTCTGTCTCCTCTTACTACTGGAATTCACCACCAGATACAGAACCATGGAGGCCCTCTAAAGCCTTTTAAAAAAAAAAAAAACCCACCCATTTATTTTTGATTCTCTTACCGTCCTGCATGTTATTACATTATATGTCACGCACGGCGGCAAGTTATACTTTACTGCATTAACCCTGCCACTGCCTCTGCAGTGAGGCCCAATCTTTTATGTGATACTCTGAACCCACAGATACTCTGGATGGTGAATTCTTCAAAGATATTTGCATTTTCCAAAGAGTATCTGCTACCTTCACAAAACTGCTGTTTAGCAAGATTATCAACTAGTGATAAGAATCTTTTTTTTTTTAAGTCTTTATCTACTTAAGTGATCTCTACACCCAGCACAGGGTTCAAACTCAGGACCCTGAGATCAAGAATTCCATGCTCCTCCAACTGAGCCAGCCAGATGCCCCAGTAAGAATCCTTGATTCTACAGCATGTGGTAAATATTTTTCACAGACTGAGGTGTGCCAGGTGTCATCCGACACAGACGAATACATTCTTACCATTCACATTGTTTAACTTTTACTAAACTCAGAAATGATCACCTGGGTATTTGGGAGTCTTTCTCCTAAGGGTTAATTAAATTGGGGAGCCCCCACCCTATCATTGGAAAAGCAACTGAATCCAATTTCCTGTCCGGAATTACCACGGCACCGCACCTTACATCAGTGATCACAGGCACGGCTGAGCTGTCAGGCAACTGTTGGCTCTACGTGATCTCCCGATGGCCAGACCTTGAGATGTTATCAGCTGAGGCTCTCCAGCCATAAGCATGTGAAAGAGGATTTGGCTTGTCCACTGTGAATCCCTTACAAAATTAATTTTGCAATAAAACCAGGAAAGTTGTTTGCTTAACTTCTAAAATTGTCATCACACCTGCCTCTAAAATAGTATTTGAAAGTGGCCTTAACACAAAACACAGAATCACTGAGGGTCTTAGGGTGGACCAGGGCAGTTCAAGGGCAAAGCTCTGTAGGGAAGATATTTTTAAGGCTTGGATTTGAATATAAAAGCTCAACTATAGGGGGCGCTTGGGTGGCTGGGTGGGTTAAGTAGAGGACTCTCGGTTTCTGCTTAGGTCTTGATCTCAGGGTCCTAAGATCCAGCCCCATGGGCTCAGTGTCTGCTTGAGCCTCCCTCCCTCTGCCCCTACCCCTGTCTCTAAAATACAGAAATAAATCTTAAAAAAATTTTTTTTCAACTGTTCAGTAAGCTGATATGACTAAGACATTCCATACATAGGCTTTTAAAGAGTTCCGTATCACTGTGACTGATGTACTGTTTGCTTGGCTACGAAGGAAAACTTTAGGTTGCAATTAACCTTTCTATTTTTTTCCCCCTGCGTCTAAGTATTGTGAGCTTCCTTTGTGGTATTTTAGTGATTAGACAGGATGGAGGGTGTTCTTAAAGATTCATGGCCAAATCCGATGATGTCAGAATGAAGGGAAGGGACGGTCTTCGTGGGGCCAGCAAGTCTGGCCCCGTCTGAATTGTTTGTCTAACACTTCACAAGTAGAATAGGAACCGCTGAATTATTCATTTTCAAGTTGCCCTAAAAAAGGCACTTATGCTGCCGAAATGCAGACTTTTGGTGCCAGTGAGAGGAAGAGGAAGGATGCTGGCTTTCCTGAGTGTGCTGGGCTCCTCTGCCTTGGTCTCCAGTTTCACTTCCCAGCCCTGCGGGTCATAGTGAGGAGGGGGTAGGTCTGGGGGGAGAGGAGGGTTGAGAACAAATTCTTTGAGGGCCTCTGAAGCCACCCATGGAGCTGGGGCATGAACTTGGTGGAGAAAGACCAAAAGAGGAAGGTTTGGAAGGAGCTTTAGGTCGGGGAGGAGCTCTGTAGTCAGCAGTCCCAGGGCATGGGTGTGGTAGGAAGAGCCCACCCCAGGGCCTGAGATGGGCCGGGGAGGTCACCTTGGCCTTCGGCTTGGAGGTGTGGTGGGGGAGGGAGCCGAGAGTAATAACTAGGATGCAACAGCTGGAGATCTGTCTTTATTCTTAAGTTTTAGCTTCTCTGCCACTAAGCCTTCTCTTAACATTTCCTACCAAATAGCACTTAGGGGAGAAAGGGGGTAATTAGGAATTCCTTACACTGGGGAATAAAAGCAGGGCTCTCGCCCTCCCTTGGCCGAATCAGGTTCTTTCCTGGGGCCTCAACTGTAACTGTGAGCCCCTTTATCACGACTCTGCCCTGGGCCTCAGTTTCCTCACCTGTGGAGTCTGAGTGGTTTTCTCCTGGTAGACCCTGCACTCTGCTTGCAGGGGCGGTGCCGGGAATCAGACACGTTCTCTGGCAGTCGGTAGGTTGGCCAGCA
Organism: Canis lupus dingo; assembly: GCF_003254725.2. Classification (NCBI taxonomy): domain Eukaryota; kingdom Metazoa; phylum Chordata; class Mammalia; order Carnivora; family Canidae; genus Canis; species Canis lupus. The sequence goes on along the minus strand of NC_064248.1, from coordinate 7,704,566 downwards.
CCTGTCAGTTGTAGGCAGGGCATCTACAGGTTAAGCAAACAGAGAATGAGAAACAGAATCTGAAAGGCAGTTCTGGAAGAGCCGGGGCTCAAGTGGGGGAAGCAGCACTCCAGCCGCGCAAAATATGTGCTGATAGATTCTACACTAAATACGTGAAGGAGACATTTAAAATCTGTGTGTTACAAACGGCATTAGCAGCCCTTCCCAAGCATTTTTCAAAAGTCTGAAAGTAAGCAGGCTGCAATCTGGGTCCAGAGCCCTGCTGTGGTGGCCTCTGCCAATGGGCCCTCGCATGGGTCTCCTGGGGTTGGGGGCACGGGCTCTTGGTGAGTAGTGAGGGGGTGTGTGGGACCTGGGTGTCCCATCCAGAATTCATTTTCCTCTCGTTCTCTGTTCTCAGCAGTCTTTCTCTGGATCAAAGGAAAATATTCATATATGACTTTCCAATCATGTTTTTCTTACAGAGATGAGCTCTTCTTGTGCATTTTTTTCTTCCTCTTTGCTGAGCAAGTAAATTGAGATTTGGGGGAATTAACCCTTTTCACACAAGTCTGCAAAGTGTAGTCTGGGCAGAGCTGGACTTCTGGCATAGAGGCCCCCTCTGATGTGGGTTCTTTCCTGGGGCCTCAACTGCAGCCCCCACCCCCACCCCCCACTGCTCTTCACCTCATTCTTGTACAAATGGAGTGGCACGGTCAACATCCTACAGGCTTCATTAGTAGACGCCTAGTGTTGGAGGGATACAAAACTACTGTGAGGGTCATTGCTCTTTTTATTACTTTATACTTTTTCTGGTTTTCTTTGTGTGCTAAATTTCCAACACACAGTAGAGGATAGGAACTGCCTGTGTGCAGTTCCAGCCACCCTGTTAATTCGTGGCCACCTGTCTTGCCCGTCCTCACCCCTACCCTGTTTTATCATGAGGCTCTTCCAGAATCCTTTCCCTTCCCTTCTAAATGTTTTAGCATGTCAACTTCATGTAAAGACTCTTCTTCTATAACATAACCACAATATTATCATCAGATCAAAAATTAATTTAGTAAAATCATTAGTTCCTATATTTCTCGTTACCCCCAGTCATAGATGGTTTAATTTTTTAATTCATTTGGCTCAGGATTCAATAAAATCCGGATCTTGGGATTGGTTGGTATGCCTCATTCACTTTCTGGATCCCCCTTCTCTCTTTTTCTTTTCCTTGCAATTTATTTGCATAAGGAACTGGCTCTGGCTCATATGTCCTGAAAAGTTTCCCAAGTCTTTCCAATTTTGCCAATAACATCCCGGAATGTAGTTGAGCGTGTTCTCTTGTCCTCTGTAATTCCTCTAAGTTTGTAGTTGAACCCAGAGGTTTCATCAGATTCAGACTAGAAATTTGGAGCAAAAGCCACTTCATAGGTGGTGTTGAGTGTCTTGTAATGTTGTCAGGCATTGAAAATCAGCTCTGACCAGAAGAGGAAGATCCTGATTTTCATGTGCAACAATAAGAATGGTTATGTTATGTGCGTGGGTCTTGGTTTGCAAAGCCCTTTCCACTTCGGCACTGCTCTTATTTAATCCTTGTGCCAGTTTCTTTAAGAAAGGCTGCATTATTCCTGCTGTGCAGATGGCTATCAAGCTTAAAAGTCTGCCCAAGGTCAAACAACTAAAAGGCAGTAGGGAAGAATTTGAGCCTGTTTGCTCTGCTGGCCACGTTCTTTTGCTTCTCCAGACCACAGTTTCTCTAATTTCACCTCCGGTAACCTCCCATCCTACCCGTGACCTGCTGGCATTTGATTTAAGGAAAGAAAAGGATATTCCCATCCAACCTGCTCCCCATTGCTTTGAGAGCAACAGCATTAGAACGCTACAGAAATGGCAAGAAGCACCTGAAGTTTAATCCAGACACTGATCCCAGGAGGCTTTGGTTGGTCTCAGTAGCAAAAGCAGAATGAAGTTGGCAGTCTCATAACCTGATTGTCAGCCACAGCTGTCCCATGTCCTTGCCCAGAGATGACTGGAGTCTGAGTGACAGCCACAGGCTGTTTCTGATCATACTGAGGGTCACACAATGGCAAGTGACCACCCTGCTGGAACTGCCCTGTTGGTTTGGCACAGGTGGAAAATAAGCCTGGTGCAGACTGTAGACCACTTCATTGGTCAGCTAGACACAGAGTAGCCTAACAGAGGATTTTATTTCAATCATTTCATGAAACCAAGTCAGCTAAACAGTGGGGCAAGAAGGAGAATCTTCTTCCCATCTGGGATTAACAAGAGGAGAAACATAACTGAAATTGATTTTGTTACTTGTATCATTTAAATTTAAATAGAACAGTCAGAAAAATGAACCAATTGTGGTTATTTCTGAGCAGGCAGAGGTGATGTTCTGGCCACTTCACTGTCTGAGCACAATTTCATTTCCAATAAGAATAAAAACCACTATTTCCTGAAGGCTTGGCCTAGACGCTAAGGGCTACAGCCATCTCTCTGCTGGATGTGACTGGGGAGGGCTGCATCTACTCTGGCACGATGTGTTTGATCAGAAGCTTGGAAGGGAGCCAAGTGGCTTCACCCCTGCCCTCCACTCCTGCCAGAGCAGAGCCAGCTCAGTGTGGGTGGAACATGAAAGATAGGTCTGGTCATAGGCAAGAGGGTCATCCAGAAAACCTTCCTCCTCCTCCCCACTCCTTGCCCTCCTCATGTCTTCCCAGTTCCTGTTTGTGCCCAGCTCTGTGTCAGGCACAGGGATACACTGGGAGCCAGGCCTACAGACTCTAAAAATTTAGCAAAATACCCGACACCCTCTGCTCTTTAAAATACCTGCCGTGCACCTGGGTGGTTCCTTTGGTTGAATGTCTGCCTGCAGCTCAAGTTACCATCTCAGGGTCCTGGGATTGAGTCCCTCATCAGGCTCCCTGCTCAGCAGGGAGTCTGCTTCTCCCTCTGCCCCTCTCCCTAGTTGTGTGCTCGCGTGCACGTGCTCTCTCTCTCTCTTAAATAAATAAAATTTTTTATAAAAAATAAAAACAAAATAACATACCAGCACATGGATGGTTGCCCATCAAGTGCAGAGCTGATTTCCTGTAGCACACAGATGTCGTTAATTTGCATATTTAGTCAGCCAATATTTAGCGTGCCCCTGCTGTGTTCTCTGAGATTACAGTGGTGAACAAGTAAGTGATCAATTTGTGAATAAGATACTATAAGGCCAGAATAAGTGCGATAAAAATAAAACGAGTGGACAGAGAGGAGCAGGGCTACTGGGAGGCCTTTCAGAGGACAGACAGCAGGGCTGAGACACAGATGGTGACCACAGCCACCCATGGGGGCCTCAGTGGAGGGGACAGCCATGTGGACGACCAGAGTTCCCAAGAAACAGAACTGAAAAATCCCCAAGAGTATTAGCCCATTGAACTAGAGGAGGAAATTTACACGGGATGCATGTTACTAATAGGTTTAAAAAACATCCACCAGGGATCCCTGGGTGGCGCAGCAGTTTGGCGCCTGCCTTTGGCCCAGGGCGCGATCCTGGAGACCCGGGATCGAATCCCACGTCGGGCTCCCGGTGCATGGAGCCTGCTTCTCCCTCTGCCTGTGTCTCTGCCTCCCTCTCTCTCTCTCTGTGTGACTATCATAAATAAATAAAAATTTAAAAAAAAATCCACCAGAAGCAGAATACACCCAACACAATGGCTCCGATTAGGATACGAGGCTTCTCTTAGGCTTCTTTATTTGGAAGACTTGATTGCCTGAAATCTGGAAAAGGAGCTGAGGTGTTTAGGGAGGCGGGTCTGTAATCAGCTGTTGATCCTCTGCTCTCTGCTGGGATGAGGGGGTTCTGGCCCAAAAGATACATTGGGCCTTACTGGGAGGGAGCAAGCTGAAAAGAAGCTTCTGGAATCCATGGCACCAACCAAACTCGACTGGTGGCCAATGGACTGGATTTGACCACAAACTACCATGGAAATGCAGTGGAGGGAAGGGCTAGTCCATAGGCTGAACAGACCCATCCAGAGGGATGGTTACTGGGTCACTGTGGGCTGGGGGTAGCAGCAAGTGTAGACATCACAGGGCTCACATGCCTAATGGCAGTGTTCAAACTGTACAGAGGGAATGTGGGTTCAGGTATTTTAAGAGCAGTATCATTTGGGCATCTGGCTGGCTCACCCAGTAAAGCATGCAGCCCTTGATCTCAGATGAGTTCAAGCCCCATGTTGAGTGTAGAGATTCCTTGAAAATAAAATCTTGAAAAGAGAAAAAAGATCAACATCGTCAAATCTGTGATAAGTGACTTTGTCTACAGAAAGAAGGAAATGCTTTCAAAGTATTTCATATGACTTCACTTGGCAAAGATAAGACAAAAGAAACTGAAAGCCAATCTCATATATAAGTATTTATGGATAAAAAACTAAATAAATTAACCAGCACACAGAATTCAAGAGCAAACGGGCAAGTAACTGTTGGTATCATTTACCATTTTAGTGAGTCAGAAGAGAGAAACCTTTTCATTTGCTCCATTAATGCTTTTTTAAAAGGTACTTAAATCAATATCCATCTTTTATTAAAAAGTCTTAATAAAAGAGGAACAGTTGGGCATTTCATTAACAAAATAAAAACACATATATTTAAAGTCTAAAATGAGCAACATACTTAACGGTGGAACATTCGATGCATTGCCCTCGAAGTCAGACACCAGGCAGGGATTTCTCGTCACTTCACTTTGTGATGTGGCTCTGGAAGGAAGCACTGCTCACTGCCTTCATCCGAGAGAAAGAATGAAAAGATATAAAAAGACAGGAGGAGACGGCCCTGCCATGTGCATATGAGGGCACAGGACACCTGAACACCCAAGAGAGCAACTGAAGAGCTGTTACAAAATCGAACAGGCACCTACCATGTTGTGATTCTTTCCTCTGTCTAGAATGTTGTTCCTCCCTCAACCCCACTGTCCTTTGTCCCACAAGCTCCTCTTTATCCTCTAGGATGTAGACCAGATGTCCCCTCATCCGTGAGACTGTCCCTCTTCTGTCTGCAAAGGAGACATTGTCCCTCTGTCCCTAGGAGGGCTGTTACTGTACCAAATTATACCCAAATCACTTGGGTCTCTTCATGTCCCTGCACCCACCACAGAGGAGGCAGTAACAGGGTCCCACTGGGTGCATATGTATGAGCTCCAAGGATGGGCAGGGTAGGTCCTGTGTACTAAGGATAAGGCAGATGCCAGTGCCACTACACATTTCTGACTCAGCACCAAGGACCTTTGTCTCTCTCTGGACCAGGTGCTCAGGCATTATTGAGTGGAGACCCCACACACACACACCCAAGTCTGTGACCCACACCCGTCAGAGCTAGCTGCTGCCAGCGCTGGAGGAGGCACAGTGCCACCTTCTCTGGGCACAATCCTGCCCTGACTGTCACACGAGACTCTGCAAACCAGCCTTTCCTCTTGGTGATGTTGCAATTCTGTGCTCTGCCCATGCAGGGCCAGGGAGCTACCTCTCCAGAGAAATCTGCACCACCACTCCCACCACCCCACCAATTAGGGGATTCCAGACGGTAGCCAAGAAACTTTCCTCAGCGCCTGGCCCTCTGGCCACCTCTTTTTCCTTTTCCTACCTGTTGTTTTTGAACCCAGCCCAGTGAGCCCCACTTCTGTGTCTCATCTGCCCTCTCTGCAGAGAATGAACTTGGCCGGGATATAGGATGTCAGCAAAGTGTTTGCCTTCCTGCCAGCAGAGGCCATCAAGTGCAGCCTCTGGGTAGAGGGCAAGAGTCATTTTATTAAACATTCTAGAAATTCTCTTAAATTCTATTTTTAATTTTTAAAGCAGAAAGAATTAACCTTTCAATATTTCTTCTTTCCGTGCCCAAGAACCTTACAATCTAGTTGAGACTATTGGCTTTTGACTTGGGTCCAGGAACACACACTGACCCGAGGGATGCCCTGGAGCCTTTTCCAACTGCCCTTTGTTTTAACAGCTCCTGATGTGGCTGTGATTCTTTGGAATGGTAATATGTGCCAGCCTTGCCCTGGTGCCATCCCTCAGCACTTGGGAGGCTAGTGTGGAAGTAAATACAGAGTTTCTGGCATGGCTATCATTTTCCTTCCATCACTGACCGTGCCCTTTTAAGTTCCTCATAAAAATTGTGTGCTAGGCCAGGGAATACCCTGAAATGATTTGTGGGGAACTGATTGAAAGAACTACCTCTTCTAGGCCGCGCAGAAATTATCCACTGTTTGAAGCCAGAGCGGAGCATAATGCAGTGCAGGTTAATAGATCAGTGGAAGCTGTTTTGTCAGCTCGTAAAAAGGCAAGAGAACCAAATTTTTATAAAAAATAGTTTTGCTGAGCAAACAGTATGTGCACTTAATATGGACTTTGGAAAAATAAATGATTTTAGGCTAATGTCAGGCTCCAGATCCTGATGTGATAATTTGAACCCTCAAAATGAAAGGAATGAAAAACCTCTGGAATATTGTTGACCTTTGTGCTATGAATGCACACGCACTGTCATTCATTACTCACTTCTCAGAGAGCATTTCTAGTTGTGGTATCAACCTCCGGGCATTTTCATATTACTTACTGAGGGCAGGTGCGTCTGGTAGGATTAATTTTGTTGGGGGCTAGGGACAGCCGTTTGAAGGGGAGTGGCAGACATGTTCTCAGACCAGCACACACACTCGAGCCTGCCCTCTTTGTCCTTGTCTACAAAGGCCAATGGCCACACTTGAAGTCTTCGGAAGCCCTGATCACACATAGACTAGCCCAGCTAGTTGTATCTTCTTTGGCCTTTTAAGAAGCATGCCCCTTGGAAAAGCAAATCCTGAGCCTACAGACTTTTAAGACTCTGAACCTTTCCTCACTGCCGGCATCCCTGGTTCCTTCCATTGTCTCCTGTGGGTTTTGTTCCATTCTGTGAATGGGACCTGCAGCCTCTCTGGGCCCCATCGTCATCAGGATACCTGGTATTGAATAGCCCCTGGTTCCTTAACAGCAGAGCTCAGTGTTGTGATTATCATTTGAAAGCTTTGGAAATCTGAGAGTTGCCCCAGGAATGAAGGTAAGTGCCTTAGTTGTTATCAGGCTCAGTATTTTGGTCAGTTTCACGGTTGCTTAGTAACCGAAGTGAAACTGACCAGAAGATGGAAAAAGTTGAAATTCATTTCCAGGGATTGCCTCAGACTACAAGAAGGCACCTTCCTGTTTAAATGTGACTAATCTTTTTTTTTTTTTTTTTTTTTTTTTTAATAAGTGCCTTGAAATCCTTTGGTGATGTCTTCTGGATGTTAGGTAGACTAATGAATATCCAAAACCATCCACACCTGAGAAGAAATCCCGAGTCTGTATTTGTGAGGAGTCTCTCAAGCCTACCACATCCCCTAAACCAGGCAGGATCCAGATGCCTCTTCCCAGCCCCCATGGGTGCCAGCCTTGCCTGTCCTGGCCTCTAGCAGCAGCAAGAAGTGAGGGATGGCTGAAAACAGGCAAGGGTGGGCCAGTGGGCCCCCAGGCAGCCACATGCCCACCCCTTATCTCCAAACTCCAAGGGCTGGGGAATTGCACCCACAGAGACCAGCTGCCTCCTTTCTTTGTCCTGCAGCTTTTCTCTGAGCATTAAAGTCCTGGTAGAGGGGAGTTATCAGTGAGGACTCTGGGAGCCTGGAGTCATCCCCTCCTCATCCTTCCTACGCTCAGCAAAAATGCCTCAAACACCTGCTCTGTACCTTTCTGCTCCAATTCATCTTGAGAACTACAGTAGAACCTGCCTCTCTATGTCCTCCCAACACCTACACTACCAGAAAGAGTAGCTGGTAATCCAGGGGGATGTCAGCCCCAGTGGGGAATATCCCTCTGGAAGACACAAATGCAGCCTGTGACCTGAAGCAAAACAGATGGACCACAGGTACAAAACAAGCATGGAAATGTACTCTAGGAAGCGAGGAAGCCATTAGCCATTAGCAACGCCAAGCAAAAACAAGGAGTAATTTAAAAATGAATGAAGTAGAGATGCCTGGGTGGCTCAGTGGTTGAGCATCCACCTTTGGCTCAGGGTGTGATCCTGGCATCCTGGGATCGAGTTCCGCTTCAGGCTCCCTGCAGGGAGCCTGCTTCTCCCTCTGCCAGTCTGTGTCTCTCATGAATGGGTGAAGCCTTTAAAAACAAAGAACAACAACAAAAATGAATGAAGTAGAAACACCAGGTATGAAGAAGAGAAAATCCAAACAAAGGAACAAAAGAGAAAAGTTACGGGGTGGGCACAGCTACATTTGGGTCAAACTGAAGAACCAGCCAAAAGACAGCAGGAACAGTGAAAGAAACAGCAGATATAAAACAAACAGGAGATCTGGATTCATGGTGAACCCAGCAGGAGAATTAGGGGGAAATCCTCATGGGCAGGATTTTGGCTCCCCCACACAGGCCATTGCCCTACAGACCACCAGGTTGCACAGTGAGCTCCCCTGATCTGCCCAGGGGAGAAGTGAGGCGAGGCGGCCCGCAGATCTGGTTCCGGGCACCCAGCAGTGATGCCTTCTGGCCCTCTCTCACAAATATGCGGCACCAGCAAAATATGCAGAAGCTATATATACATGGGCCCATCCTGTAGTCCCCAGCCGGGGCCGGAACACTGGCAGGTGGTGGGATGTGGTCACAGGACAAGCAAGGGAGCAAACGAGCCCTGCCAGTAGCCAGGGAAGTCGGCCATCTATATCTGGATTTTGCACTTATGTGATGAACAACCATCCGATTAAAGTTTTCAAACTGCTTTTAGTAGGATTTGCCTTAGGAAGAGTCTTAACTTTTTCTTTCATCTTGAATCCCAGGAAGTTTACATGTCATCAGCAGGTTGTCAGGGTGACAGCTGTCCAGACTGACTGTCAGGCGTCCTTTTCTGTCGCGTGTAAAGCCCCTGACACTTCCACTGACTTCTTTGCCCTTTGGAAACAGCAGGCTCCTCTCTGTGGCCCCATGGTTTTCCTAGTTAAGGCCCCATGAGCCATTTCCTAGTTAAGCTGCCCCAGCCCACCCCCTGTCACCCAGTACTTCACTTCAGGGACCGGTGTTTGGGTCTTCCAGAGACAACTGCCTTTGTCACAAAGTTGCCCAAAAAAATAGCTTCATTTCATGAAGCCACTTTAGGAGTCCTTTTAGACTTTTTTCAGACCAAGCCGAAAGCAGGATACTATTTCCAACAGGCATAATGAGCATTGAACCCGATCACAAGGCATCTGTTAACCCCGTTGGGGCTGCTGAGAGGTGATAATGATCACCTTGTCTGGAGGAGCCTCAGGGCCAGAGGGAGCCCAGAGTGCTGCAAATGGTAAAATCAGACCAGCCAGGGCCTGAGTCCAGTTTGGCCAATTCCAATTCTTGGTATTACAGGGGTGGTGGTGGTGAGGGTTTCAGGGACAGAGGAACCCTCTTAGCATTGGGCCCATTCCGGGTGCCCCTACACTGTCCCAGGGAGTGGACGGGACCACCGATGGCAGGATGGGCTGTATGCAGGACTCTGGCCTTCAGCCCAGTGACAAGGTCCTATGCAAGCTCCAGGGATGAGGGTGAGGGAAACACACAGCCTGGCCTTCAGAAAGCTCCCAGTGTATGGGGACCTCACCTCTAACCTGTGAACTCAAACCTGTTGTGGGGGTGGGGGCAGGGAGGGGTTGCGGAGGGACTACCCTGAGATAGAGCAGTTAAGACAATTTGGGGAGTGCTGAGGGTGGTAGGGGACAGAAGTAGGAGATGAGATTCCCAGCGGTGGAGGGCAAGCCAGGTAGACTGCACAGTCCAAGGCTCTTTACAGGCCCACAAGTGGTGGGAGCCATCATAACCCAGGGCCCTGGCACTGGGGGGTAGGCTGAGGCAGGCAGTGGACCAAGCCTGGTGTGGAGCACCAAGCAAGGGACTGGGACTTGTAGGCAACAGAGGGCTCCAGTCCACTTGGAGTGTGGAATTGGGAGCCCACACAGGAGCAGGCCCTGAAGCCCAGCAAGGATCTGTGGCTATAACATTACGCTCCTTCTCTGCCATGGGCATGCTGAGCCCTCCTCAGGTAGCAGCCAGTTTCAGCCTCAGCCTCCTGACAGGGGCCAAGGGGAGCTGTCCTGCAGAAGATGGGGCCATGATTGCCCCGGGAGTCTGTTCTAACCTCCCACGGACTTTTGGAATTAGGCCTTTATTAGAAGTCAGCATCTGCCCCCCCCATATTATTATATCTCAGAACTATACATTTGTCTTCAAATGACTCAAGGGAGTACTTCCAAAACGGGGGGGGGGGGGGGGGGGGGGGGGAGGCCCTAGCAGCTCCCTGTGTATGAGCCAGCCCGTGGATGACAGTGACCTTGGGTGGTGTATAGAGTCCCCTAACCTCCATCCTATCCTCCCATGACCCTCTCCACCCTCTTGTGGTTCACTCCATCCTAGTAAACTTCTATTCATCCTTCAAAACCCAGTTCACACATCCTCCTTTGAAGCCTTACCAGATTCCCTTCCCAGAGAATTTCTCTCCCTCCTGTTTTTTGGGGGCACTCTGTTCAATCTCCTGATAGGACACATTGTATTTTATCTTTTGATGGCTCTGTCTCGCCCAAGGTCAGGGCAGCCCTGCCCACAGCACGAGCATAGCTCCTCCAGATGGGCCACAGAGTCCCCTCACAGGCCCACATGACCCCTCTCCCCAAGTGCCAGGGACTCTGCCTGGCCTGTGTAGCTGCTGGTCAGTGTGCCAAGCTAGGAGCCCTGGTCACCCAAAACCCACCCACTGCCAACTAACGGCCGTCTCTCTCTCTCTCTCTTTCTCTCTCTCTCTCTCTCACCTTCCTAGGGCCGACGAAATTGAAATGATCATGACGGACCTTGAAAGAGCAAACCAGGTAGGACCTTTTGTGGCTTCAGGCTTAAAATCCCAACAGCATTGCCATTTCTTGCTAGATGCTTTTCTTAAGTTAGAAGGCCAGTTATTCTCGGTTTTTTTGTTTGTTTTCTTATGGACAGCTGTCAATATCAACCCTTTTTCCAATGTCATGAAAAGTATGTGGAAGGTCCCAGCCATTATTTCCTTGGCAAAGCCTTGGGCGTGGTCCCAGTGTCCCAGACTCCCATGGTGAGCCTCTGCTGCAGAGTGGCTACTGTGTTTCCTTTTTTTTTTTTTTTTTTTTTAAGATTTTATTTATTTATTTGCGAGAATACACACAGGAGAGAGAGAGAGAGAGAGAGGCAGAGACAAAGGCAAAGGGAGAAGCAGGCTCCATGCAGGGAGCCCGATGTGGGACTCCAGGTCTCCAGGATCATGCCCTGGGCTGAAGGTGGCGCCAAACCACTGAGCCACCCGGGCCACCCTCCTTTTTTTCTTAATCTGTGTCTTAAATGCCCAACTCTGCTCCCAAGGTAATCGTTATGCTCCAGAGTTTGTACCAGTGAGTCACACCGTAAGGAAGTCTTCTGCCTTCAAATGCTTTGAAGCCATTTGCTCAACTGATAGCTTCCTCCTGGCTGATACTTAGGTGTCACAGATGCCCCAGGGAAAGTACTTGGCACTGTGTCCAGCACAAAATACTACACAGTATAGGGTGGCTTTAATTACCCAGCTGCCTGGGGTGCCTGCGTGGCTCAGTTAGTGAAGCATCCAGCTCTTGATCTCAGCTCATGTCTGGGTCTCAGGGCTGTAAGTTCAAGCCCTGCGTTGGGCTCCACGCTGAGCATGGGCCCTCCTAAAATAAATACTCAGCTGCCTGAAAAAATGGGCCCCCCCTACGGTACCCGTAACTTGCCCAGGACTCCATAGAACAGTAAGACATTCCACTTTAGCAAGTGATGCTGCTGCTTTGGAAAGAAAGAGCCTCTCCATTTATTTTCTTTATTCATGGGGAGAAGCACCCAAAGCTGTGATCTATCTCTCAGCCCCAGAAAGCCCCGTGCTGTGGCCTCTCCCCACTCAGTTTATAGCTGAGTCACCACAGGCATTAGAAAGCTTAGCAGTTTGCCTCAGGTAGTCTGGGTGAGCACAGCCCCCCACCAACCCCCCAGCCTCTGTGGGATGAAAATCCTTCCAGCTCTGTGGTCCCTGTGTGAGAGTTCCATGAGCTACCTGCCTCTTGGTGGCTGGTGTTGCTTGCACACCAGGGCAGAGGGTCAGGAAAGCGCATCCTTGTCACCTTTTTGGCCAATGAAAACATCCTGAAGTCCAATTGGAATATGAAAGCTAGTTTATGCATGGGAATGATCATGGGATATATGGATTTCTTCGTTCTTTAAAGAAGGTTTGTGGGTTCGGTGTTGCACACAGACTCTTCACTGAGCATCCTGGGCCTGGCCCACAGAAGACATACAGCAGAGATGCATGGAATGAGCCCCCCGGGATAGAAACGTTGTGTAGTAGTGACCCTGACAGTTATTAAGAGGCAGTCACAACCCTTGAGTAACTCCTTTTGTGCCTGGCCCTATTCTGAGCACTTGACATGAACCGAGGCCTGCAGCCTGCGAGCAGCCTGCTGTTATGATGCCGTTTATAGACAAAGAAACTGAAGTCAGTGGCTGGTTGGGTACAGAGCCAGGACTGGAGCCTGTGCTCTTCACCACCATACCCCAGAACCAGGAACTTTACCTTTCTTGCAGACCCTCTCTGCACCCAAATGCACCCGTCCATACCACTCTTTGCTGCAAAGCACTGCCTCTGCTTCCTCTCACCAATGTCCTTAAGCCTTTATTTACCTGTATTTGCTAAACATATTTACTCTGGCCCCTTTGCTTTTACTCAGCACTGCTCCGCGTTGCAGAGACCTTAACTCAGAAGTAGTTACTGGAAAGAGTTAACTTTCTCTGTTCAGACAGTTGCCATCTGCACATCCCAGATTTGTTCCTGGGCCAATATCGAGCATGTATCTCCTTTTGATGGCACTTTGGGGTAGACTCCTGGTTTGTTATAACAGATAGCCTCGGTCTAGGATTATGGAGTGCACTGTCTCCTACAACCTCTAAGGCAGTCCACAGATACTAAAGAAGTTTGGTGGAGTCCGTATATTTCCCAGACTGCTGGAGGCTGCTTGCGGGGGAATCTCGGTCCTGGGAGACACCAGGCAGGATTGCAGAGAAAGGGGCAACCTCCAAAATGACACTGGGTCTAGGTCCCAATTTGGTATTTGCTAGTTGGTGTGGCCTTGGACAAGTCTCTTAACTGCTTACATTTCTTTAAAAAAGAAAAGAAAAAAGAGAAACTCTGCGAACATGTGAAGGGAGAGAGGAGTTAGTCATTGAAACAGAAGGTAGAATCCTGGGTGCTAGGGGCTGCGGCAGGGGGAACTGGGGACTTGTTTCATGGGTACAGAGTCTTCAGTTTTGCAAGGTGAAAAAGTTCCAGAGATCGTTTGCATGACAGCGTGGATATACCTAACACTGCCAAAGCATACACTTAAAATTTGGTTAAGATGGTATATTTTATATGTCCTTTACCATAATTAAAATGTTTAATTTTTTTTTTAAGATGGAAAGAGAGGGAGGGAGTGATAACCGATACTTCCTTTGCACGATTGTTTTGAGGATAGAGGTTAAAACACCCAAGTAAGAAGTAGGTACTTAGATAAATGTTAGTTCTATAGTTGCCGAAGAAGCGCGGATTTGGTGGGAGAATTGTATAAAGTCTTGCACTAGGGAAATACCAGCGTTGTGGGCATGGGAGAAGCGTAGGGGAGTTCTAACTGGCAAATCAGGGTGAGTTAGAGCCTGATGTGGCTACCCAGAGAAATTAATGCAACCTCAGGCTACATTAATAGAAATAGTTTCTGGAATGAAGGAGATAGTGTTCTGCACTAATCTGCAGCCATCGGTCCATGCCTGGGGAATTATAATATATCTTGGAAACCACACTATGAGGACAGTTGGTACCTGGGGTGCATTCAGGCTCCACCCCATGGCCAGGACCACAAAGGGACCCTAACACAAAAGGAATCAGGAAGTTTTGGGACATTCCTGATCCCTGGGGAACATGGAAAGAAGATAGAGGGCTTTGACACCAAGCACCAGGGCATTAATTTCAGGAACTTGGGATGTGACAGGGTTATAAAGGGGAAGGCATAGGATGGGGACATGATGGATTCTGTCCCGTAGCTCTCCAGGACTGGCCTGGGGAAGGGGTCAGGCTTTTTCATGGCCATGGCCACACTCAGAAGCTGGTAAGAGGGACCTTACTCCTGATTAGAGAAGCCCTCTCTCAGCCCAGCCCTGGCTCTCCAGAGGTGCTAAGAGCTGGGTGCCACCAGAGCTGTGAAGGCAGATGCTGGCCAGCCCTCAATGAGGGTGTGAGGTGGGGGGATCAGACACAGAGGGAGCAGAAGGAGGGATCACACATGACTCCGAGGGTTGACATGGAGAAAAATGCCCTGGGTGGCCATGAGGAAGACAGTGTTGCAGGCAGGCACAGAAGGGCGTAGTGAGCTCTGGGGATTCTGGGCCATTCCATAAAGCTGAAACAAGGAGGTACAGGATGGGAGAGAGTGGGCCCCCAGGAGGGGATTAGATCTGGGTTCAGAGGAGGAGGGCTTTGAACACAGGCCTCTGCATGGAAGACCTCTCTCTGAGAACAGTGGGGAATCATGGGCAGAAGTGAGATATTGGACTTCTGTTCCAGAAGGATCACCCTGGCGAAACATCAGAGCACGGATGGGAGTGGAAAGACAGGAAGCCAGCAGAGCAGCTGTCGTGATACGTTAGGGCAAAGATGACTCGGGCTTGAAATGAGGCAGTCCCAAGTAGAGAGGAGGCAGAGGCAGCGGGGCAGGAGTCGGGGGACAAAGGAGCCATACACCCGTGCAGGCGCAGCCAGACAGCTGGTTCAGCTGCCTTTCCCATCAAGGGAAATCCCCAGGAGGAGCAATTTACTAGTTCATTGGTATATCACATTATTTTTGCACTAGGTTTATAGTCAAAATGTTCTACTGAGACCTGAAGCTGTTTTATTGCCGAAGCACTTGTGTTTCTATTGTGGAAAAGTGGAAGAGCAGTCAGCCACCGATAGCTCCGGGTCTCATTTACACCTGTTTGTTAAACTTCAAGGCACTTGCTTTAATACTCACCACCTTAATTGGTGGCTGTGATGGTTCAGAACTTTGAAGACTGGATGGTAAATAAGAAGCCACAACTTTGTGCCTTTTTGACTGTATAAAGCCATCTGGGGCTTCAACCATCCTGTCACTTTGCCGGCTGTACCTTCACCTGCATGCCTTTCCAAGTCCCAGCCAGGGGCATGAAGAAGTCCTTTCACTGAGTGGTCCTCCTCCTGCTACCTGCCTGATTCTTACAGAGGAGACTGCCCTAACGGGAGGAACTTCAGCTAGAAGTGCAGCTTAATCTCACCGAGGAACAGAACCAAGGGTAGAGAAAAATGCAAAGAGCTGCAAGAACTCCTAGCAAGGCATGGCACTTTCTCCAACCAAGGTTTCTAGGTTCTCGCGGGGAACAACTGGGTTTGAGTCCCACACCTCCCATTTCCCTGCCATGGGTCTTGAACGAACCTCCCAGCTCCCAGTGTGTTTCCCATCTATCTTTGAATGAGGGTAGTAATTCTCTCACGTTGGAGAGAACACTGCCGAAAAAACAAATCCACTGAGTAAATTTTGAAGATCTTACTGGCTTTATTCAACGATTCATGAATTGGGCAGCATCCCACCTAGCAGACAGGAGCTCTGAGGAGCCATGCAGAATGGAAGGCAGAAAAGGGAAGGATAAAGAGCGAATTGTTTTAGGTTCCTTCCTACAGGAGGCAGGAGGGGTCTGTTGGACCTTACTAGCACAGACTGGGAAATTCCAGGTTGTTGGGTTAAAAGTCACATTCCCAGAAGAGGCTGACACTGCAATGAGGTTAGGTCTTCCTTCGATCTGGGTTTGCTGACATGGGGTTTGGCACAAGTGACACCATTTGGAGCATGTTGTTCTTAAAAATAACAGTTCTTACCTTTTGATCAGACTATCAGCCTGAGAGATGTGACCAAAATTTAAACCATTAGTGCCATGCTCAGCCACGACTCTGTAGTCCTCACAGCTTTTACTGATCCTCTGTGTGATATTGCCAGGTCATGATGTTTTTTTTGTGGAATTCACATGGTGGTCACAGGGTCACAACTTCAGGCTCACAGTCTCTTAGTGGGTCATTCTTTTCCTTTTCTGACACTCCAGTCTTGGGGAGATTGTTTGCTTGATGATTAGTGGCTTTGAACATGCATTTAAAGCTTTTGAGAGATGGGGCACCTGGGTGGCTCAGTGTTTGAGCATCTGCCTTTGACTCAGGTCATGATCCCAGGGTCCTGGGATTGAGTCCCACGTCGGGCTCCCCACTAGGAGGCTGCTTCTCCCTCTGCCTATGTCTCTGCCTCTCTCTCTTTCTCTCTCTGTGTCATTCATAAATAAATAAATAAAATCTTTAAAAAAAAAAAAAAAAAAGCTTTTGAGAGAATACAGTGCACCAGGGAGGTTGCTATAATTATAAGAAGCAGGATAATTCCCAGTGTCTGGAATGGACTTTGGAGCCATGGTCCCCAAAACCCAAATTATTCAAAATCAAATGAGTCAAAGAAAGACCCTGTTGAAAGAGTAACCTTTCCAAGCCAGGTGGCTTGCTCAGTGGTTTTATGGAAATGAATTCATACTTCCCCAGAAGTGTTAATCCAGATGCAGCAGGTGGTGTTGATCACAGCACAGACCCCTCCTTGTTCAGCCAAAAGATAGAGCCTCTCTTATTATCAAGAACAACCGTAGCCAGAGAGTCTTAAGGATCTTTATTGAGCAGCTATGGCTTTAGCAGTGGATTCCCCAGTACTTTCAAGAGTTAAGGAGAGGTTCCTGGTCGTAACCTCATTTGTATTTACTGCTAACCAGGAAAGTAGGGCCCAGCCGAAGGAAGCAAATCTTGAATCACAAATACCTCCTAGTAGGTGTTTTCTAACTCTAAATTCAGAGACTGACCACTGAAATGTCTCAGTCTGTGGACAGTTTGAGGCATGTTAGAACCTAAGAGGCATTGCCCAGTTAGGCACCAGCCAGCCAGGCATTCATAGGCCCAGGGAGAATGATAACTACCAGAGGCAAAGATCAACCCTGTCGGGGCACAAAGCATTCTCACTAAGGTGATGCTGTCCATGAGGACAGATAGGAGTTCTTATGACAAATCCAGTAATCTGAAAGGCAAAGGTTACCCCCTCTCCTAGCAGTGGCCTTAAGAGATATGGATGATGGTGTTATCTTTCCAGGCTAATGTGAGTCAAAGAACAAAAGGGAAGAAAGGGTCTCATGCTCAGTTCAAGTTTGAGGTCTCCATCCAGCATCTTTTTTTTTTTTTTTTTTTTAAGATTTTATTCATGAGAGACACACACAAAGAGAGAGAGGGGCAAAGACATAGAGAGAGAAGCAGGCTCCAATGCAGGGAGCCCGATGTGGGACTCGATCCTGGGACTCCAGGATCATGCCCTTGGCCGAAGGCAGGCACTAAACCACTGAGCCACCCAGGGATCCCTCCATCCAGCATCTTGGGGAGAAGCAGCCTACATCAGTGTTCACTGCTTCTCTTCCTAGTCATTCCATGCAAAGGGTCTCCAGCATTCAAACAAGATCAACTGTCAGGTGGAGCCTTTTTGGCTGTAAGATGTATATACCCAAGCTTCAGGTCCCTGGAGTCTGCCTGCCATCTAGGCAATGAGGAGGACCTGGTCTCATCCCTTCCTTCAAGGAGATTATAAAGGGCAGTCTTTGTTCCTAGTGAATCCAAATCAGAAGGGTAGGAGAAATTTAGAAGTGTTCGTTTTGAGAGTTATGGCCAGATAGTTGAGGAAACTAGAAGAGTCAGGATCCAGGCCAGTTTAGAGGTTTTAATCACAAAACCTCAAAAACAGTTAACAGGATTAGCATCTGATAGTTACAAAGGCACAAACATAATTTTTCTCTCTGCAATCACCCCTATCCTTTTTTTTTTTACTACAGATAATCACAGTAAAAGTAATTTTATATTCAACTTGGCCTGATTATTTATGTGAGTGCAGCAAGAATCGTGACTGACCATGTAAGCTCCTCTGTGCTTTCAAAGCTAGAACCTTGTAAGCAAAATATCAGGTTAATTTTTTTAAGGAGTTTTTTTTTTTAAGATTTTATTTATTTATTCATGAGAGACACAGGGAGAGAGGCAGCGATATAGGCAGAGGGGAGGAACAGACTCCATGCAAGGAGCCCAATGTGGGACTCGATCCTGGGACTCCAGGATCATGGGTGACCCACCCAGGTGTCCCGAAGGGGCTTTACTTATTGGCCCCATAAAGTCAACCCTAGTTCCTTAAAGCTTTCTAGTCATTTCCGAGTATATGCACATCTCTCAAATATGACAAGCAGGTCAAGCCTGTGGTAATATAGCCAATATTTCCAGTTGTGTCCTGTTACAAGGAGAACACATTCTCATTGAACTTATTAAATAACTATATTGCTGTGAAAAGAATAAGGTTTCTGAATTCTGGAAGGATCAGGTTGAGAGAAAAAGTAAATGTTTCATTTTTGTTTAAAAAGGTAAAAAATGCCAAATTCCTGTTTGAGAAAAGTTTCCTTAAATCTGGAAAAATGAAACATCAGTCTTTCAAGTAAGAAGTCATAAAAAACAATCCTCCTCCGCTCATTCATTTCCTTGTTATTAATCCTCATTCTGCTTGAATCCAGGTTTTGGGGGTTTTTTCCCCATAAATTCTGGAAATTCTTATCCAGTTTGGTTTAATGATCTTGGTTATCCAAAATTTGGACTTGTTAAAGTCCTTTCCATGAATCCCCATGAAGACAACACACTTTTAAAGGAAAAGTTTTGCAAAAAGCATCTGAGTAAAATAATATAACTCTGTAAATGACAAAGACTTTAAAATGTCTGTTGCTACAGATCTGCTGAGAGTTCATTTGATAAGGAATTGTAGTCATTTCTGTGATGTATGACATTTTAAGATAATAACTAGAATCATGACATAATACCAGGACAAATCAGATTTCTAGGAATTTCACACAATTTCCGAAACACTTATATCCCTATACAAATACAACATAAAGAAGGCTCAGTATTGCATTTTACTGAACAACTCTTCCTGTGTGATTTAACAAACCAAATAAGCCAAGTTAGTTTAATATCTCCCTTTTTATAAGGTGAAAGAACAAATCCTTTGAGATGTCCCAGGACCCCTCCTGAAAATCTCAAAATTAGTTCAAAGTCAAAAAGACTTCCTTTAGCATTTGATTCACAGAAGTTTGTCAGAAAACATCAAAGGATTTTTTTTATTTTTTTTTTAATTTTTATTTATTTATGATAGTCACAGAGAGAGAGAGAGAGAGGCAGAGACATAGGCAGAGGGAGAAGCAGGCTCCATGCACGGGGAGCCCCACGTGGGATTCAATCCCAGGTCTCCAGGATCGGGTCCTGGGCCAAAGGCAGGTGCTAAACCGCTGCGCCACCCAGGGATCCCAGAAAACATCAAAGGATTTTAGAACACTTGGTCAGGTAGGATCGTAGGTCTCTGTGACACAATAATTACTCCTCTATTTAACCATAGTGACAACTGAAGACCTTGAAGGCAAATACAGGAAGTTAAATAGTTGTTTAACAAAACAAAGCAGGGATCCCTGGGTGGCGCAGTGGTTTAGCGCCTGCCTTTGGCCCAGGGCGCGATCCTGGAGACCCGGGATCGAATCCCACGTCAGGCTCCCGGTGCATGGAGCCTGCTTCTCCCTCTGCCTGTGTCTCTGCCTCTCTCTCTCTCTCTGTGACTATCATAAATAAATAAAAATTAAAAAAAAATTTAAAAAAAAAAAAAAAAAAACAAAACAAAGCAAAAAAAAAAAACAAAAACAAAACAAAACAAAGCAAACCCTTAGCTCTTTTAGTAGAGAAGACAGCTTTCTTAAGGAATCAAAGACCTGATAAAGACCCAGGAAATTATTTTGACAAGACACAAAACCTTCATTTTCCAGGCAAGTTACCTAAAATGTAAAGAAGAACCTTTTACTGTCTCTTATCAAGAGCAAACCAGTAGTTCAAGAAAACTGTCTTTTTAAAAGAGAAACCCAGGGCACCTGGCTGGCTCAGTCATTAGAGCACGTGACTCTTCATCTCAGCTTTGTAAGTCTGAGCCCCACATTGGGCATAGAGATTACTTAAAAATAAAATATATTTAAAAAAAAAAGAAAACCAAACCCTATTTTGCACCAAATCACTTTTGATGTTAAAACCCATTTAACTTTATCACATTTATTCTAATCTTAGGTAGCTTGACCACACATGAAAATTTCTTTCAAAGATTTCTTGTCCACAAATCTACAACTTTCTTTTTCACATTCAGATTTTGCCCTGTGTTTTTCCGTTTTTGCATTCTGAAATAAGCAGCCTCTCATTAAGACAAAATTGTTTTCTTTTCCCTCAACACAAATGCCTCTCCATTCTTCATACCTTCTTTGATTGAAAACACACATCTTACCTTCCTTGCATACAGAGATGTTTCCTTTATTATTTCTAGTAGTGTAATTACATATATTAGAATTTCTAACCCTTAGAACCTTTCATTTCTGTTCGTGAACCTTTACATCAGCATTCTGTGGCTTGGCAAATGTATAAATGCATTGTATAATTTCTAGAAACATGGTTTCTGGTAGTAAATTTTTCAGTGTGGCACAAAATGTGTCTTACTAGTAAACCCAGATATCTTTGATTCCTCTGTAAAAGGAAGCCCAAAATGGATAAACCTGTGTTCAGTGATTAATTAGCTTTTTGCAATGAAACTGGGAATTTTGAAGCATTTTGGAGACTTCTGCTTGCCAATTAAATACGTACCCCATTCGGTTTGTTTGATTTGGGAGCCCTTGCTTTCAAGTGCACTTCTTAAATGATCTTCTCTAACTGGAATGTTCCTCATAATGGCCATTGTAATTCTAGGTTTTTTTTTTAATAAGATTCTGCCATTTTTATAGATATTAAGTTTCTGAGACTGTAGTTCTTAGACAAAATAAGCAGGGTGCCAGTAGGTGGTGGAATTATCATGATGATGATTATGGCTGTTTCAGCTGAGCCTTTTGGTCTTTTGGAGCCAGACTAATATCTAAAAGGGGTAGGCTGCTGGTTTGGGAGTTGTGTGATGTTTTACAGTGTACCTGATTAAATGGAAGTTTTCTTAAGGTTGGCAGGTGACCTTGTGTCACTCTAACCCATTCCTAATTCTCCCTAACGCAGGAGTCTTAGAGTTAGATGAGTCTAAACAGGGACTCCAGTCACCAGCACAGGGCCAGCTTGAGAGGTAATAAGTCTCATCTCTGTCCCAGAGTAGACTTTCCTGACCTCTCTCCTGCAGAATCTCTGAAGCAGGGTCACCTCTGGGGTTTTGGCTGTTTTCTGGAATCATGCGGGGGCATTGCTTTGGAAGAATGACCAGGAGTTGGCTCTGCACTTTCCAGAGCAATGGAGTCCACCCACCCCTTTGGAAGGCTCATTTGTTGGCTTTGCTAGCCTCCCCTCTCCTTTATCTCTCCTTCCAGAGTACAGGGCCTTGTGAGGAACAGGCCGGGAGGTCATCCCCAAGGAGAACTTGCCTTCTTCTCGAAATTGTCCAAATGTGGTGTTATTTGTCCTCGAGTATGGTAGCTAGAAAAATGGCCCCCACATATGCTTCCCAAGCCCAACTTACAAATATGTTAGTGTACCTGGCAAGGAAGGGTTAAGGCTGTTACCAGCTGACCTTGACATAGGGAGATGACCTGGGAGTGTGTGAGCGCACCCAGTGTAATCATGGGATCCTGAGATGCCGAAGAGTCCACATCAGAGCCATGTGCTGGCTTTGAAGGTGGGAGAGGGGCCATGTGCCAAGGAATGCAGGAGGCCCCCAGAAGCTGGAAATGGCTGGAAACCAGATTCTCCCCCAGAGCCTCAGAAAGGAACACAGCCCTGCCCACCCTGTGATCTGAGCCCAGTGAGACCCATTGTGGACTCCTGACTTCCAGACCTCTAAGATAATAAATGTGTTTTTCAAACCCACTAAATTTATAGTAATTTGCTCCAGTAGCCTTAGCAAAGTAATAGAAAGAAAGCTTGCCTGCTAACAGACCTCATGTTCCTAGCCAGGTCCCATCTCTGAGAAGCCATGGGTTTACCTGGAGGCTCTGCCCACGGCCAGCCTATGTGGCTGCTTTGTCACTGGAGGGACTTGCTTGCCTCTGGTTGCCCCAGGCCAGGGTTTTCGTGGCCACATGTACAGAAGGGGACAAGACACAAAGACCAGGGCCCAGTTGGGCAGAAGACCAGATCAGATACCCACTAGCACCGCCACCATTTAAAACCAGGGACTCCAAAGGCTATACCTTAAATGGATAAATTGGACAAAGCCTGGACTCCATCATGTCTCAACCCTGGTCCTGGGAGGAACGAAAACATGCCACCCTAGAGAATGTCTAACCACAGCCACCTCTCTGTGGGCCTGGGGCCTGCATCTCACACCAGGCCATGGCTGGCCTCACCAGCCTCCCCCCTGGGCCTTCACCCACCCTGCTGGCTGCAGCTGCCTGAGGCTTTCACCATTGCCTCCTCTCTGCCCTGCCCCACCGTGCCTCCTCCACATTTTATTAATCAAATTTTTCAGACTTTCAGGTCGGGAAATAGCTGTCAGCATTCTATATTGGCCTTCTAATGTGTCTTCTTTCGGGGCCTGAGTTTTGGGAAAAGCTTTCTTTCCTGCCCTTCCTGGGACCTTTCAGGAGCCCTTGAGGAGTTGGGGGGGGGGGTTCCCTTGGCCCTTCCTGTAGGACGGGGAGGCACCCTGCACCCACAAGTCAGGCCACCTTTCCTGAGATACGAAGCTGTGACTTGGGCGAGCCAGTGTCCCACACGTAGGACTCATCACTGCTCTTTGGCAGCCTGACTGACAGAATTGATCAAGTGCTGCTCCCTGCCTCTGGCTTCCCAGGTGGCTGCTGAAGCCGGCTACGGACTCTAGTCATCTTTCCCTAAATAGTCTTCCATTTTCAGATGAGACAAGTAATGAAACCTTCAGGCAGTGCCCGCCGGGGGCCTTAAAGATACTAATAGTGGTTTCTGATTGGACTCCTCACCCCACGTGGGGGGCGCTGTTAGGCCCTGGACTCCTATTACGTCCTTGGTCCTCAGTTGTCCTGCGCAGGCTCACGAGGCACCTGTGTCTGTGCTTGTCACCAGGCCGCTGCCGGTACAGCCAGTGTCCCCACTCGTGTCCTCCTGCTTCACTGCCCCAGGCTATTAGCACCGACTCTCACTTCCCAGGAAAGTACAGAAAGTAAGCAACAGCCAGCAGAGGAGGCGTCTCAGGGGAGCAGCTCCGACTTGGTGAGGAGTGGCTGCTGGATCCCCCACCCTGGGGCCGTGCCAGCTGCCAGCCAGAAGCCTGGCCTCGGGCCCTGGGCTTGGCCTCAGCAGGGCGGGGAGGGGTAGGAGAGCCCGCACCCCGGAAACAAGGAGGTGGCCGTTTCGGGTCTCTGTGTCTGGGGTTCCAGGTCAGAAAACACCAGAGCCTTCTGCCTGCCACCACTGATTCCTGTTCTTCGAAACACCCCTTTATCGGGCAGGATTGTGGGCCCCAGAAAGACGGGAGACCCTGCACACGAGTGACAGCGCGGTCCTGACCCAGCACGGCACCACCCCCTTTTTTTTTCTGCCTCAGCTGTCAACGATGAGACTAAATTTACAACGGCAAGAACTAATTCCCCCCAGCTGCATACTGGCGGCTGTTCCCACTCCCTCCTTCAGCTGCTCTTAGGCCTGCTTTTATTTTTGATCTGCTCTGTGCCTGTTTAGCTGCACAAACCACCTCAACTCATTTTGTTTTTGATGTACCCAGGGCACAAATCCTAAACAAATAATATAAATGCTAAACGTTCAAAAAGTTGCACCGTAGTAACCAAGTCAAGCCAAATGTGGTAAAAGGCTGTGACCACCGTGGATAGGCCACAGAGCAACTCTGAATGTGAACTTGGAAACTGAACAGAGTGCAGACGCTCTGGAGAAGTTGTGCAAGCTGAAGAGAAAGCTCTCAACAGCTAGATCCCTTGTTCCATGAGCCACCCGCCACTAGTAAGACAGCACTGTGCTCCACACGGCTAAATGCCCACATGAGAGCCTTGCCATGAACCCATTGCCTGGGCCTGCCCGCATTCGGGTGTTTCTGGAACACCTCAGAGCCAGCATTACCAGGCAGGGCAGGGTGGCTGGATGACCTCATTGGCTGCTACTAAAACAGCTTCTCCACTGGGCTAATATTTTTCCTAGTCCAAGAGACTAGAAATATGTCAAATACACTTCATTCCTGGCAGAGTCATGGAGATTCTATGCCCAAGGGATTAGCCGACTAGAAAGAGAAGAGTAAACTTTTCAGTAGTAATGACATGATTATCAGAG
Source organism: Canis lupus dingo (assembly GCF_003254725.2). Lineage (NCBI taxonomy): Eukaryota > Metazoa > Chordata > Mammalia > Carnivora > Canidae > Canis > Canis lupus. The sequence goes on along the minus strand of NC_064248.1, from coordinate 7,680,179 downwards.
AAACTTGGAGTGGCACATCTAGAACCCTGCCACCGAAGAGGAGATTTCCTGCACTTAGCAGGAACCAGGACTCACCCTAGCCACTGTCACCACGCCGGTAACATCACCGCCTTTCCCGTTCTGGATTCTGCTTGGAGCAGAGGGTGGGAGGCGGCTTCTTGAGCACAGGTAGGCATGGCAAGGTGCCTTGTGAATCAAATGGAGTGAGGTTCCAAGCGCCCCTGGCGAAGCCCGGCAGGCAGCCACAAACACCACCCTGGAAGAAGCAATTGCTGTTAGAAACATCCTTAGGGGCACCTGGGTGGCTCAGCGATTGAACGTCTGCCTTCAGCTCCCTGGGATCGAGCCCTGCTTCAGGCTTTCTTCTCAACAGAGCCTGCTTCTCCCTCTCCCTTTGCCCTGCTCATCCTCACACTCTCTCTGTCTCTCTCTCAAATGAATAAATAAAAATTTTATATATGTATTATATATCCATATATATATATATGTATATATATATATATATATATATATATTCTAATATGTCGGCGTGCAGGGAAGATTGGCAAAACAGTACTGTGTCAGAGAATCGCTGAAGGCTGCCAAACCCATCCCTCACCAGCTAGATTGATCAGTGAGTCCTGGGTAGGCTCACTTCCTGTCTCTCTTCTTCAGTCCTTTCTTAGCAATTAGTCAACACAGGCCATCGCGCCACCAAATGAAAAAATGCACGACATAGCTTGCCCAGCCAGGCTCTCCTCGTTCATCTTTTCTCCATGCAGTGGGAGTCCAGTGGAAAGAGATGACACATGATTTTGCAGTCCGCATACCCAGTGCTACCCTTCCCCACCCCTCTGAGAGTTTTTCTTCCATCATAATTGTAAAATCAGGACAAGCCCGTTCATAAAACGCTTGTGAATGAGTCCTCTATGCAGTGTACCCTTGCAGATGCTGAACCCGGTAAGGTTCCTGAGAAGGTGACCAGGTGACTCTGTCCCCATCCTGGTAGAGAAGAAAGAAACTCAATGGGTGGAGGTCACCTGCCCTGGCTCCTCTGCCCACTGCACCTCCGTGCCTTCTCAGGCAGCGGGCACGGACATGTCCCCCATCTCACCGTCCAGTGGGAAATCCTGCTGTGCCATCCAGTAGCATTGGTTTTCTCAGTCCGAGAATGACATGCAAATAGTGGCAATGTACCTCCCTTTTCTCCTTGGGCCCCCTTCCTGCGGTTGCCTCCAGTCTCCCCTCACCCCTAGTAAAGTCAGGCCAACCTCCTGCCTCTGCATGCACCCCCCACCCCATGTCCCACCCCCCCAATGCCCCCAGCCCCCCACCATCAGCCTGGCGGGCTGGAAGTGCCAGCGTCAGAGTCAGAAGATTTTGTCAGGTGAAGGGTTAAATATGTTGCAATAAGCCTGGCCCTCACAAAAGAGGTGGCATTTACACCCTGTACGTTTATGGAAATACTCACTACAGGAAAACAACCACAACATTGTGCGCGTCTTTAGGAAGAGAATGGCCAAAGTGTCTTTAATTCACTGTTTACCCGTGAGAATTACTCCCAGGAGTAATCCTGCAATAAAATCTTCTTGGTCTATGAGAATAGAAAGAAATTGAATCAAAAGACTCTATTTCCACTTGTATTTATTCAGTCTGGGAAATTCAGTGGGCCGGAGCATTAGTATCAGCAGGGGATTCCTTGCTCCTAGCGTTAAATTACTGTCATAATCGCTCAATTATTTCTTCCTTGTACTGTTTAAAATAAAAATCCATCACATTCTGTGTTTTTTTCTAGCATTTATTAGGTTGAGTGTTTAGGAAAATCAATTATAGTCAGTCAGGCATGAATTGATGAATGTTCTTGTAATAATTGTCAGTTGTTAAACTGAATGCACTTTCTCTTCTCACACTTTTCATTTCCTTCAGAGGGCAGAGGTGGCTCAGAGAGAGGCGGAGACTTTGAGAGAGCAGCTCTCGTCGGCCAACCACTCTCTCCAGCTGGCCTCGCAGATCCAGAAGGCGCCGGACGTGGTGGGTAGCCCAGCCCTGTGGGGACTGTCTGCCATGCCTCTGCCCCTTTGGGTGACAGCTGCTTGCTTTTGCTTCTTAACGGTCCTTGTTGGGAAGAGATTTTAACCAGCACTCCTGTGTCAGTCGGGAATACTTTGGACAACCCCAGGATGGAACTTGTAAGAGTCAGAGGAAGAGCTTTGTCGATTGCGCATAAATGCTAAGTGGTCGGCGTATCGCACCCCCACCCCTAATGTGGAGGCCAAGGCTCCTCAAAGAGAGGGCCTTCCCAGCTAGGCCTGTGGGGAGAGGGCTGGCAGTGGGGAGTCAGGAGTTGCGGGGGCAGGGGGCGTTTGTAAAGCAGGAGCATTGCCAAAATCACACTGGAAAATCGTAGGTTTGGTCTCTACCTCGATGGGTCCTTCCAGAGTGAGAAAACAAATGGTTAGCAATGAGCTGGGGAGGCCAAAGAGGTAATAAAGGGACAACCTGCTCCAAGTCTACGTAATAGCAGACTCTCTAGAAATACCAGCATTTGGAAGGATCAAGGCACATATTCTAGTCCTTTCTGTGCCTCTTGATTTCTCTGAGATGAATAAAAATCTCTCTTAGATAGAACTCTCCCAGCTCGATGGAGGTAGCTTTGACTTAGCAGATTCTAGGCTCCCACCTAGAGCACCTTGCAGTGATATGGGGTGGTGCCAAGTTAAACCTGGGTATTAGAGTCACACTCCTGGAGTCATACCCTAGCACTGCATGATGTTGGCCTAGTAGCTTGACTTCCCTGAGCCTGGGTTTCACCATGCGTGTTGTAAGGGTTCTGGAAATTCTTACAAGTAAACTACATAGAGCAAGGCCTGACCCATAATCCATGTCAGTCAACCTCAGCACTTACCTACTGCAGTTGGCCTCACCCTCTCTGATCCGGGAGCCCTGGGTTTATTTATTTAAAAAAAAAAAAAACAAAACTTTTTTTTAAAAAGACTTTATTTATTTATTCATGAGAGACACACAGAGAGAGAGGCAGAGACACAGACAGAGGGAGAAGCAGGCTCCATGCAGGGAGCCCGACGTTGGACTCAATCCTGGGTCTCTAGGATCTCGCCCTGGACTGAAGGTGGCGCTAGACCACTGAGCCACCCAGGCTGCCCAGACCTGGGTTTAAAGCTCAACTCATCACCTGTATGCTCACAGGCCACAGATAGCCAAACTTGGGCAGCCTCAGTTTCCTATGTGCAGAGTAGGGACGAGTGGCCCCCAGGGCCTGCCAAGTTCCCATGGCCTATAGTGGGTGAATTGTGCTTGTAGGTGTCCATTCTTTAGCAGAGGGTTACAGAGCACCTGATGCTACAGAGCATCAGGACCCATAGTGGACAGAGGAAGAGCAGGGAGGGACAGGGACAGGCCCTTCCAGAGAAGGAGGGCACTCACTCGACAGTTGGACAGCCACTCTTCCACCGAACCCATGAGGCAGGCATTTCCTTTCTTTACCTAAATGATGAAGCGACAAGTTGCAGAATATAAACCTTTGGCACCAGAACGCTTGGCCCCAGTGGCCAAGCCAGGACTCAACTGGGACTTTTTAAAAATTATTCCCTAGGAGCGAATCTGAAGCAGAGTTTTAATATGAGGACCCCTTTTTAAGGATGGATTCTCATTTTCTTTCCTTATATTAACATTAAATTTTAAAATTAATTAATTAACATTAAATAAAACATGATTTAAGTGTTTCAGGGTACAGAGAAAAATTTTCCATTTATGGAGCCATCACAACTTCATGGACTCTGGTCTTCATTTTCCCTGAAATGTCCCCTTGGCTCTGTTGCTGTCCCTTCATCCAAGTGGACCTGCACAGAACCCAGCACTATGGCTGAGAAGGGAGGAAGCCTTCGAGGAAGGAGTCAGTATGGCTCCTCCCGGCCTCTCTGGTTGCATTGGATTCTCTAGAGAAAGCCATCCACCCTGATGTGTCTACATAGTGCTCCCGAGCTAAATGTTTTTGATTGAAAGGATTTCTGGCACCATCCAAGACTGTAGCAACCAAAACATTTTAGAAGGAAATGAATGTTTTTGTAGGTAGAGTAAGTTGTGGGTCCTCTAGGCGCTTAAACACTTCATCATGGGCTAAGTGCAGTGTTTACGTGGCTCTGGTTCAGCCTTCCAAGAGCAGCCCTGCCAGGGATCCCCCCTGGGTGTGCGTTCCCAGTAGCTCCAGCTCCAGCTCCAGCCAGTCGGGGAGCAAACATAGGAACCAGGCCAGCGGAGAAATGTCTGTTGGGCTTGGCTGGCAGGACTCAGCAGAGAAACAGTGGAGTCTATAGATCCAGCAGAAGCCAAGACCGATCCGCTGGGTGTCTTCACAGAATCGCCAATCGAGGAAGGTGAGCTGTCTCTCAGCAGGCTCTTGCTCTGCGGTAGGGGCCTCACTGGGGCTTAAATGGTTGTCTCGTTGATGCCTTGAGACACCAGTCATTAGAGGTAGGTTTTATTATCCTCATTTTATAAGTAAGAAAACAGGCTCAGAGAAGCTCAGTAATTTACCCAAGGTCACATAGCTCAAATATGATCAAACTGGAGTTTGATCCTAAGTTGTCCTTCTCCGTAACGCACTCTTTCCCCTACAGTGAGCTACTCTCCTTCATGTGCATAGAATGAGACAGGACGTATGCAGGTCCTTTGTGGAGTATTTATAGGCAAACATTAGTTCAGGGCTCTGGTGCATCACACCAGGCCACCCCTTGAGCCTAAACAAACTGTAATATTGGGAAACACACCTCTCCATTGATGAGGCGGCCTTCCAGGTGAAGCCACCAGATGGAATCAGCCTACTCTGGCTACTTGGTATTGACAGGAACACAGGGGTCAGTAAAAGAACTAAAACCGAGGTCCCCGTGCCCTTCTCTTTCCCCCTCTGGGGTTAATAGAATAAGGCAGTGGCCCAGAACCAGGCATCTGTCTGAGTCTGGGGTCCTAGGCACACCATCACTTCGCAGTTAGGTTTTTCACCCTGTCTTGAGTGAGCTCTTGCAACTCATCCATATTTGATATGGAAATTGCTGCAGGATAAAAGAGATCATTACATAGCTTATTTCAACCTGGGCATGCTGGTCTCATCAAAGGACTCAGGTGCACACGGCTTGGGAGGGAGGGGAGGTGAACAGGGTTCAAAGGGACAAAATTCAGTGACGTCTTTCATCAGTAACTTCTGCTTTTACATTTATTTTCCCTTTTGGACTAGCATCATCTTAAGGCCTTCCTTTTCTTTTTACCATGTTTTCAGACTCTACAGAGCATTTTCACACATCCTTTCCTGGCTCTTGAACCATCAGAGCCCCCCACCCACCTACCCAAGACCTGGTACCCGTAAAGAGCATAGGACCACCCCCACCCCCCACCCCCCGCCGCATAGGTCTTGGAAATCTGGAGCCTGGGAGACAGACTCCGGTTCTGGTGCCCACCAGGGCCTCTGATCAGACTTGCGGAAGCCCGTTTCTGTTCCTTCGGAAGCTTGTCCAAGCCAGAGTCCTAATGCTGAGTCCTAGCAGATGCCCCAGGGAGTCCCTGAGCCCTACTCCAGGCCCTCTGAAGCTCAGTTGCCAGGGGAGGTCCCAGAACCCATATATCTTCTAAATCCCCCCAAGTGATTCGGGTACAGCTGAATTGAGGCCCAGAGCGACACTCAGGAGCCAGCAGTCCTGTCCCTCTTTGACTCGTGTACACTTCACTTCCTGCCAGTGATCTCAAGAGCATCTGAAGTGCCTGACACTGACCTCTGTGCAGTTGTGCAGAATACCCCTCCACTCAGCAACTCATCTACTACATTATACAACTTTCAGAGAGCACTGAGACCCAGGCCCATACCACCCCACCCCACTGCCCCGCTCCACCCCCGGCCCCTTGATCATCTCCTGGGCCTTTGTCTGGTTCTTCCTTAATTTCCTGTGTGTCTTTGTGATGAGATGGCCAGGAAGCGAGTAGAATGACCTTTTCTGTCCTATTTCCAAGGTCTTACTGCTTTGGAGTGGATGATCTCATCTCTTTGAGCTTATGTAAGACGCAAATGACTTTTGCTGTGTTATGAATGAGGAATCTGGCCTGGGTGCCTGAGAGTCTGTTGATGTGCCCAAGGTCGCACAGCCCATTGAGGCCCTAGAGTTGAATAGATGACCCTCTGGGACTGCCTGCCCCCAGGTCCCCATCCTGAGTCCAGGATCAGCACTGCACAGACCATTTGAAACACTTAACGCCGGCATACTCAATGTGTGCTGGCCCATTTAAAGCCCCAGATCCCCATTTGGCTTGTTTTACAGACTCTCAAAGAACACTTGAAACCCTTATTATGGCTGGTTTCCCTTAGGCTGGAAATTTGGTAAATAAGTTAAAACAAGATGACGAGGCTCAATCTCTACCCCTGATGAGACCAACCTCCCTGGATATCCCTTTCATCGTGTCCCTTCCCTGCCTCCCCAGGCTCTCCACCACACATGCAGGTGCCTCTGAACACCATACTTAGCAGTGTAGGTGGCAACAGGCTCACTCCTTTTCAAGCTGGCCTCAGAGTCGATGACTCCCCCTCATGCCCTGTCCCTGTTCTTCCAACCTCTGTGCCTTCCCATGCTGCTCCCACCCTGAAATGGGGCCCATCCTCCTTCTGACAAGGCCCACCAGCCCTTCCACCCCCTTCTCTCCTTCTCACAGCTCACTTCCATGTGCTCCTCTTGCTGGTGTCTTAGGACTGACCCCTAGCACTGCCAGGAGAACTCCTTACCTTTGTCCCAGCCAGTGTTGTCGAGGGCGGGACTTCTCAAACCCTCCAGAGGTCATGGAGGGGCTTGCTTTTGTTGTTAATTCCCAATCTGTCACAGGCTGATCTGTTTTGTTTTTTTTTTTAAATAAAAAGACAGAAAACGTGTCACAGCAATGTTGAATTGCTATGAAAAATGTCTAAATGCTCACTCTCCATTTCTGTGCTCGTCTCACTGTGTACCAGCAACATTTTGTGAGTTGGCACTGGTTCGTGGAGCACACAGTGAACAGAACTGATCTGGACAGCATGTGCCTTTTAAATATGCCGGTGGGAAGATGCTCGTTGGGTCCATGCACATGTCTGCCAAAAGTCAAGGGGAATGAAGACTTGACTTTACAGTGGAATACAAACCACAGAAACAGAAAGGGGTCGTTCCTTTGCACTCAGAGCTTTCCGTTCTTAAATGATCGAGTCCTTAATTTCCCAGTGGAGAAATGTGGAAAAACTATTTCCCTCATGACTAGCTGTCCCCTAGCGTGAGAACCCTGTGACAGGTACATCATGCGTGGCATGGCATGGCTATACCTGCCAACCCCGGTTGCGGCTGCCAGTGCTTTCTGGCCCAGTATGGGCCAGATCCAGACATGAAACAGGGTGCTCCTGGGGTGCAGTTGGGGGGTGTGCAGCAAGGATGATGACATCCCACACTGAGGTCTGAGCCACCCCCAGGTCTCTGCCGTCACAGAGACCAGTGTGTCCTGTCCTTCCATCTCCTGGCCATGCCCAGGAGAAGTGCAGCCACCCACCAGAAAAGCACCCGGAGTCACTCAGGAGCCAGAGTTACTTTTAAAACTTGAAAAGAAGTATAACTTTAGTCCTTGGGAAGCGGAATTTATTTTTTCTTCTTTTTTTTTTTTAATAGATTTTTCCCATTTTCCTATTTTCCAAAATGAGGAAACTGGGTGAGGGAGGGGCAGTACATTTTTAAAAACATCAATTATCCTAAGTGTCCCCAAGCAAAGAAACCTCAAATGCATCTTCCACATCTTCTAGTTCTTTTTTAAAATGCTGGCTCAGACCCAGTTTCTCAAACACCTTGCCAGCCTCTAGATAACACAGTATCGAGCCAAAGGGACATCAAATTTCATCTTGGGGTGGAAAATCCTAATGCTTCAGAGCTTCCCAGGGGATCTCCTCAGAGCCGGCCTGATCAGCACCCCAGCGCTCAGCAAGACCCCTCTGTCACCTTCTTCTAGGGGGTTGCTCAGGCGTCACCATCTCAGTGGAACTTCTCCTGAGCATCTGCCTTGCCCCAGTCTGACCCCATGCCCTGCCCCCGCTCAGGTGTCTTGGTGGCACAACTGGGGCCCCACTCACCCTGTACCACCGATGGCATCTCCACCACCCGGCTCCGCCTACTGCCAGGATGCCCCGGGACAATGGGGACTGCTCTCCTTGTGCGCACAGTGTGTCCCTGGTTCCTGGTGTGTACCCAATAAATACTTGTCCATCAGCCAAATCTAGATGTGTTTGCCACATAGACAGGAAGGTGGTGCAGGGAGGGTGTTGGCAGGTCCATCCACGTGGAGGCAGGAGATAACGTCTCACTGTGAGCTCACCATCCACTGCCCTCCACCTGTGTGTTCTTGCCTCCGTTTGCAGCACTGATAAGCCCCAGCCCTGCTCAGAGCCGGGGCGGTTTTGTCATTTCCTTTCTTCTCCGCAGGAGCAGGCGATAGAGGTGCTGACCCGCTCCAGCCTGGAAGTTGAGTTGGCCGCCAAAGAGCGGGAGATCGCCCAACTGGTGGAGGATGTGCAGCGACTCCAGGCCAGCCTCACGAAGCTGCGTGAGAACTCGGCCAGCCAGATCTCCCAGCTCGAGCAGCAGCTGAGTGCCAAGAACAGCACGCTCAAGGTAAGGGCGCCATGGCGGCCATGGGCCAAAGGAGGGCTTTATGGGCACGTCTATGCATACCTGCTGTCTTGGCCTTGCTCCACGCACGGCCCTGGAGGGAGCCTGGGGCTGGCCGTCCAGCATAGTGATTCTAGCTCCCCACTGATACCCTGAGCCCTTCCATGGGTCGCTTCTGTCCTCAGTGTCTGGAACACCACGCTGGGTGTAGTGACTGCGGCAAGACGCCTTAGCTCAGAAACCACCTTATGGCCCCACCTTGGCTGTTACACAAGCATATTTCATATTTGTGGCCTGCACAGGTAATGGTTAGAATCCATTCTTGTGTTAAAAACAAAAGTGACGGCTCAGGTTTTTCTCATTCTGAGCCCCAACCACCAGCAAGAGTTGTTCTCTCCGGTAAGAACAGGGAGAGCCTAAGAAGGTGTGAGGTACCCCTGCATGCATCTCTCAGAAGCACGGATGCATCCGTCCTGTCAGAGCTTTCTAGAGACCGTCTTATCTGGAATTGGTGTAAGTAGGGCATCCTTCAACCTCCATGAGGGAGCAGGAAGCAGTCTTGGAGCCCAAGGCAGGGAGAATGACTGAACCCATCTCCCAGCCCTTGCCTGGACAGCACTGCCTTTGCAGGCAGCACTTGGTAGAAGGCCTCATCCTCTGGGCCCATCTACGGTGCTGCTTCCATACCTGGCATCTCAAAGACAGATATTTGTGCACCTACCTGTGTGGGGCTGGAGTGATTGTTAGGGTCACAGGCTATCTACACAGACGTGCCTTTCTTCCACTCCACCAGCTTCTCAGTGTATTTTTTAAAATAATTGATTTAGGATATTTCCAACCAGTTACAGTTAGCATGCTATGAAAAAAATCCTCGTACCCTCAATTTGTGGCATGTCAGGGCCAAAAGGGCCTCCTCAGAAGTATCTTATTTGCTAATTAGTGACAGGGCTAGAGAAGGTGTGGACCCCATAAGCTCCCCACTCCACCATCACCTCCCAGCCTGCACAATGCTGCCCAGTAGCATCTGTTTGCAGTGTGGGAATGATGGACAAGCCCAGTCTTCATGGACTAAATACAGTACATCGAGGATCAGTTGTCAAAATGTCAGGAAAACTTTCTCATCTATAAAGTAATTCCAGAATGTAGTTAGGTCTGTTTCAATTTAAAAAAAAAAAAAAAAAAAAAAAACAGATTTCCCTTTCCAACGCATGACCGCGTCTCTAACCTCAAGCTGACTTTCCAACAGGTCGGCAGCTTGCCAGCCTGACCTCTCGGACCCAGAGTACCCATCATTTTCCTTCCCTGGTTTTTCCTGGCCTCTTCAGGGTGCATTTCATCCACTGAAAAACGGCCCCTCTGTGGAGCCAGTCCTGCTGACTTTGGGGAGAGGGGTTGAGACTCAGTCACATTTGTCATCGACCGTGGCATTTATTTCTTCCCTGGTTCTTCTTCTCCCATCAACCTGCCCAGTGAGTGCCAGTGCTCATTTTTTATTTCTAGATTAAATCTAATTTTCTCATGTTACAGCCATTCCTGACCCCAGCAATGACATTATTATTAGCTAATTTGCCTTTCTCTGCTTTGTTACAGTTAAGGGATATGACTCAGATACATCCTGCATTTGACTAGGAGAAGAAGGCTATAGACCTTACATTTTTTATTATGGAGCAATTTCTTCTAAATCAGTTAAGGTTTTAATGTTTGCCTTCACACACAAAAAAAATGAAACGCAGTTTTACAAATTAATGTTCTTTATCCGTATCTTGGGGGAATTCTTTAATACGGTGCAGTTAATGAAACAATTTGGCAATACTTCTTCCAAAATTATCGCTCCCTTATCTTCATCTGATCTAATAATCAAAACATCCTCTAGTAACAAGACTTCTCTGATTCTAATTATCTTAACCCCTTGTCACCAGGAACGAAGATCTCCCCAACACCAAACCCATGCACAAAAGGCATTAGCCTCCCCTAGACAAGCACATCTACCTCCCTCACCCAAAGGAGTAAGGTTAATTGAATGAGATACCTTCCCTGAGCTTTCTTTTTTCTAATGTGTATAATTTATAGTCTCAAATCTAAACAGCAATACAATTATTAGGAAAATACGTTATGAATGAGACCCGTCAAATTGGCAACCTGCTGCTTTTGCGGTGGGGGGTGGGGTCTCTGACCTAGCAATGGTGGCTGCTCAGAAGCAGCCAGGAGCAACACCTTTCCTGCTCCTCCGTCTCCTACCCCAGCCTCCCAGTCTTTTCCTTCTTGGACCATATTGTTCAGCCCTGGGGGCTCTGGGATGCACCATGCAAGGCTTGAATTGGGATCGCATCTGAGGATGCTGTGGCTTCCAGTCCAGCTCCCCTTCTTGGCACTGGGGGTAGTTTTGCCCTGAATGTTGACAATGGCCTTTGAGACAAATGCTAACGTGCTTGGTGACAGTCACTGAGGAGACAGGGGGTTGATCTCATACGGCAGAGTCTTTACTCTTGACCTTAGACCTTATTGGGGTTTTCTCGGTGGCATATCCTGAAATGAAATATATTTGGGAACCCATTGGTTTACTTTCCCCAGCACCTCAAAAGTCTCCATCCCTTGCAACTACTGTTTCCTCTCATCATGTAGACAAACGATTGGTAATTCCATGAAGATTAATTGATAATTGGATGTCCACCATTTCTTTTTCCTCGTTTTTTACTTTCTTGAGCCAAGTTTACCCTAAACACATCACTATCCATATACAATGGTGCACCCTCTAACCTTTAAATAAACATGGAAACAGACTCAGAAGTGGGAGATGTTTCTTCCTGCCAAATCTGACAAGTACTGAAGCACATTGCCACTTGTACAGGATAATTCTGTATTTGTAATTAATGAAATAACCCAACTGCCATTACAAGACTGCTATTTTTGATAACTCTATTCTCTGGTCTTCTGTTGGAGCACTTCAGTACAGAGGCAGTATAATTAGGCAGTCACCTGCATTTTACTTGCTAAAGCACAGAAAATCACGCTACCAATAGCTTCAATTTAAAATGGGTATTTATAAGAAAGGCTAGCTAAAATAATGCCAGTCTCCCATCAGGAGAAATTGTATTTTCTAAAGATGAGTACTTGCCATGGGATGGGGGGAGAGGGAGCAAGTGTATTTGAATCACCCAGGGGGCTATCTCCAAACCACATGCCTCCCCCACTCTCTGTCTCCCCCTACCCCCAATCTCCTGCAGTTTTGATGGGTCCTGTTGAGCCACCACAGAGCACACTGTGTCCCTCAGAGGGTTGGGCCAGGGGAAAAACTAATAACTGCTTCTCTAGATTCACTCAGAGTCTCAGATTCTGGATGCTGGCACTCTGGCACATAGATTCCCTTGCCCAGCAGTGAGTTTACTCTACCTTGGGGCTACCCTCAGTCCTGTGTCCATGAGCATCTTACCAACATCTCAGGCTCACCACACGAGCAGCCACAATGATGATCATGATCTCATGGAAGAGGTTAGGAAAGGCCGGTACATGTCTTTCCACCATGCCTGCCCGCTAGCAGGGGAGACTTTTACCCTGGGAGGCACAAGCAAGCCCAAACATCAAAAATCTCAGTAGCAGAGATCCCGGGGCTAGGCCTCCCCCAGCCTTGCCCTGGTCAGGTCTGGAAGGCAGCGTGAGCACAGATTCAGGGGGAGGAAGGGGTGAGGCTTCCACAGGGAGGAGGAGGAGGGCAAAGGTGGCCCTTAGTGCAGGAAGCAGAGGCGATGTGCCAGGCCACAGGGGTGAGGCCCCGGAGCAGAGCGCACTGGGATCGATGTCAGAGAAACTGGGGGGCTCTGAGCTAGTGGCCTTGAGGTCCACATGAGGATGAATATAGGAGCAGGAGACAAGTGGGCTCCTCCAGAGTGGCTGTAAACCAGGGCGCATTACTAGAAGTGCTTTCTTGAGCTGATTACTTGTGGGAATCTATGATGAGCCCTCTTGGAAAGACATACATGCCCCTGGTCCCCTGGTGATGGGTCCGGGTGTTTCACCTACAGGCAGTCCCCCCAGCTTGTGGCACACCTACTTGACCGTGGTGGGCAATGCAGGTGGCCTGAGCGTTGAGCCTGGACCTCCTGGCCTGGGATGGCACCATTCCATGAGAAGGAGTGGGCTGTCTGGGTCATACCTGGATTCTAGCTCAGAGAAATTGGAAGTGACTTGTGATAGGGTTGCCATCCCAGGGTTCCACCTTCACAGTCCAAGGCCACACTTCTGCAGCCTGCAGCGAGCCCTCCAGTATAACTGTCACCCCCTGCCATGATTTTGGCCTTGTCCGTCTGGCCATGTGTGCACAGGACCACCTGGGCCCCCTGGACTCCCCCCACCCCCCAACACATACCCAGCATCAGTAGATCCTAAATGTACATGCCTGCTACCTCTCAGCAAGGAACGGTAGAGACGAAACAAATTCCCCATCCAGGTGAAGGGAGGTGCATGAAGCCTAAGCCAGGACCTCAGAGATGGCATGTTATCCCAAGGGGCTGGGCTTCAGACCCTCTGCCCTGGACCAGGGAGCCCGGTCACACTTGCACATTCGTGTCCTGTGGCCTCTCAGCCTAGGGAGTCCCCGTGAAGACAAGGGGCCACATGCTGCTGCCCCTAGCCTGAGGTGTCGGCCTTCACAAAACTCTGCTGAGAGCCTGGCTCTGACCATCTGGAGGGAAAGATAGAGGCGTCTGCACAAGGCATCTGGGTCACTTCATCAGCCCAACACCTATTTGGTAGGAAAGACATATTACTGCCCTGACCCTGGCTCCCTGCCGTGCCACCCAGAAGAAGGGCCTTCCCAAGAGTCTCCGCATCAGTCTTCCTGCCAGGCGTCCCTTGAGTTGGTAGCCCTAGAGCACTTTAAGAATTTCATGTGGATAATTCTTGTAGCAATTCAAGATCCATTTGATGAGCACCTGTTGAGTTCCCAAGATCACATGTGTGTTCTGCATTACTAAATAGATGTGACCTACATCATACGATGGTCCTGCTGGAAGGGCACTGGCAGCCTGCACATGTATATCCAGCATGTCCTTACCGCTGACTTTTGAGAACCCATTTTCTTACCCCATTGTCAGGATGAGGAGCATGAGGCCCAACAGGCTTAAGCCTGTTACAAAGTAGAGAACTTCATAAACAGAGCCCCCGGATTCAGAACCAGAGAGCCCCTTCCAAAATCATAGTCCTATTCGATAACACCCACCGGGGATAAAGTCATAATAACACCAGTAACAGTAACCACCCACTGTCTCCGGAGTGCTTTGCTGTGCACCACACACTTAGCGAGCATTATTCCATCCAGACCTCACCAAAGCACTGTACTGTGGGTGCCATTATCCTCGTTTTATAGCTGAAGAAACTGAAGCTTGAAGGAGTTCAGTGTCTGGTTCAAGGTCACCCCACAATTAAGTGGCAGAGCCAGACCTTGGCCTGGACCTGTCAGGCTCCGGAGCCCAGGCCTCAAGCGAGCACCTGGCTTGGCCTCTCAACACACAAGCTGGAACTGCAGGAGGAGGTGTGGGTGGGGGCAGCCTCCGCTCTACCTGATTGCAGAGCTCAGTGATTTGTTTTCTTTCTATGGGCACACAGCCACCCTGCAGAGGTGGTGCAGCAGTTAAGTGAGATAGCATTTCGGGTGTAGAACCCAGCACAGAATCTGGCCCAGCCAGGGAGCACTAGTGAAATCTGGGAGGAGACTTTCTCCACAGAGGACAACAGACAGAGCACTTGTTAGTTACCCTTTCCAGATTGAGAGTTTTTGAAACTAGATTTCTCAGGCACCCAGCAAGGAGTTTTTGGTCAAAGACCCAAGCAGAGGACAGCACATGGCTCCAACATGTCACACTCCCCAGAGAGGTTGGTGAGGATGGGCTCACAGTGCTGCTCTCAGGTCAGGACAGGCTTTGTCGGCAGCCCTGCCAGACCTGCATCCCACTGTCTGCCCAAAGAAGAGAACGTCAGAGGTTTACGGAGGTGGTCTCGGGGGTTCTTAATTAAGCTGCCCCCAGGTAGGTGGCAGAAATTTCAGCAGACGAGTCAGTCCTCCGAGAAAACTGTTGCATCCGACCAAGTTACATGCCAGTCCTAAAACCTTCTGATTAGGGCCCATCGTGGACCTGCAAAGCTGTGCTCCCTGGAAGACTTGGCAGTGATGATAGCCCCACATCAAAGGTCCCGTGGTGCCACATCTGTATCAGGACCTGGCTGGTGTTCCCTCCCTGAACTCTGAGGTCATTGCTGCCTTTGCGTGTTTCACAGATGAAATACATTACCATGCCCCAAGGTGTCCCACTCATAAGTGACGGAACCGATTCTAGACTCGGTTACCTGCTGGCTTCTGTAGTGCTCTGGATTTTGCCCTCCCGCTGCTTCCCTTCTGCCTGTCTCTCTCATGTTCCCTGAACACGACCGAGTGTTCTATGTGTTCCAGATCTGGCGTTAGTGAAAGGTGCTCTGCATCCCAGCAGTACCCCATAATGTTTTGTTGGTGAGGGCTTCCTGTCCTTCGACTATAGGGAGCATGAAATAATCACTTCTTCAAGAGCACCTTCGGGGAATCTTTTGTTGGAAAAAGAGTGCATGTGACCCCCTGTTTGATTATGATGAGAAACCATCATAATACATAAAGTTGGCAAGAAGTCATAAAAAGGAACTAGGGCAAAGCACTTTTACGTGATGGAAAAACACACAAGAAACTGCTAGCAAAGGCGAAGGGAAAAGGTGAGCTAAATGAGTTGAGTTTCTAGAACACCTGAATTCTTTAACAGTGGGCAGGTCGAGATTCAGGTGGGCATCAGGCCTGATGGGCCAAATGGGCATCTCTTCCCCAAACTATAGAACATTCTCAGCTGGCCTTAAGCTGTGGCCATAGTCATGGCTGGCCAAGCAGAACCTAAAAAGGCAACTGGGAGTGCTGTGGATTCAGTACCTGGAATTTGTTCACCCCAGACCTGGAAACATGCTAAATTATCAGCCATCCCTCGCCAGAGCTGGATCTTTGTGTTTTATGTTGTGCTGCCTTAGTCCCTTCCCCTTTCCAGGAGGTTGAAAGCAAACTAATCCAGACACCTTTGTAGAAGGGAGCATCCGCTGCTGACCACCCAAAGCCAAAGGTGCTGCCTAGCTAGAAAGGCCTACAGGGCTCTGCACAAACCAGCCACATGAGTGCCTCATGAGCTCACAGACTCAGGGAGCATATCAGAGCATCATCAGAGCTGGGGTGCGTGTCATCTCCTCCCTCTGAAGCACATTCAAGGGTCAGGGAGTCAGCTGTGCCCGACCTTGGCCCTGTTGGCCAGGTGCCCTGCAAGGGCCCTCCACAGGACTCTGACAGAAAGACCACCCTGCTCAGCAGGCCTGTGCTCCTAAATGCCCACATCTGCGGGGGTGGGGAGGGCAGATCCAGAGGTGCAAATGGTTTTTCCCTGATGCCTATCTGATGCCAACACTCAGCGACAAAGGGCTTGTACCTCTTGTTAGCAGGGTCCCACCAGAGGTGTTGACAACCGACTGTATGTGTCAGCTAGCCTAACATAATTCGTGAAAAGCCACACGCTGATTTTAAGTGCAGAGACTTCTCTCCATTCTGTTTGCCATTTCCTGGTATTTCATACAAAATGGCTATTTTCTCGTTTTCCACTTTTGTAAAGCTTTATTCTACTTCAGTTAAGTTTTCATGTTACACCTTGTATTACTTTGTGTGTGTGCATGTGTGCACACATTCACACTCACCTGCACCCACTCACACACACACTTGCGCCAGACCAGAAATGTGAAGGCCAAAAAGCGACCCTGCACATTGTCATCATTCACTTCCACATGTTTACGTTCTCTCTCAGGGCAGCTGGATGTTTTTTTTTGTTTTTGTTTTTTTTTTTTAGCTGGATGTTTTATAGGGACTGTTCAGTGAAGGCTGTCCTAGTCCCTACATGCTGCCCTAATAGGACATCATGAACTGGGCGGTTTAAATTTTAAAAATGTATTTCTCACAGTTCTGGATGCTGGAAAGTCCAACATCAGGGCAGTGGCAAATTCTGTGTCTGGTGAAGGCTCACTTTCTGACTCACAGACGACCATCTGCCTACCCACTGTGTCCTCGCACACATGTGGCAAAGTTGCTCCACAGAGTCTCTTTTAGAAGGGCACTAATCTTATTCATGGGGCTCCCCACTGGTGACCCAGTCGCCCCCAACACCCTCACCCCAGGTGTTTGGGGTACAACACAGGAATTTCAGTGTGGGGTGGGGAGACACAAACATTTGGTTCATAGTGAAGTCCATCACCCCGTTTCAGGCACACCCGCTAATAAAATTCCTCTGTTTTCAGCAACTGGAAGAAAAACTCAAAGGACAAGCTGATTATGAAGAAGTGAAGAAAGAGCTAAAGTAAGTGTGGAGACACCTGCACGGCCACTTGCAAGCCAGGGCTCGTTGGCGACTTCTGCTAAGGAAATGCTGTGCCAGGAACAGGGCGGCCACAGGCCCTTGCTCTGGGCCTTGGCGGCTGCTCCAGCACCAGGCTGTGTCCCAGGCTGCCCAGTGCCGTGGGCGTGCGCACTCAGGCCTGTGCCTGAGCTCTTTGGACTTTTTCTAAGACTCTGTGCATTTAAAGTATGCCAGTGTGCACAGAATCAGGGGAGATGTTGCCCTAATAGAAATTATGAAATACGAGTCTGTTTTCCAGTGGTTAAGTTCCCAAGACAGGAGCAGAATAGGGAAATGTTTTGTTTGGGTGTGGGTTTTTGTTTTTGTTTTTTAAGATTTTATTTATTTGAGAGAAAGAGGGCAGAAGGGAGGGGCAGAGGGAGAAAGAGAAGCAGACTCCCACCTAGGCAGGGAGCCTGACATGGAGCTCAGCTCGATCCCAGGACCTTGGGATGTTGACCTGAGCCAAAGGCATTCGCTCAACCACTGAGCGACCCAGGGAAGTGTTTTCCAATTGAAAGAGTGCACATGACCTCACACCCCCTCTAACCACCTTCAGACACCAGGACTTTCTTCTCTCAACTTCCAGTGTCCCATCCAGGAGGCAATAGCTGAAGGCCTATCACCCCTCCAGTGCTAATGTTCACATTCTCAAGTAGAAGTCCCCTCCCCACACTCGGCCTCCCAGGCTGCCCTGGCCCTCCTGGAGCTCACGGGCAGCCCCCTCCAGCAGGGCCCTGCTGACCCCCCAGTCTTACTTCAGAGTCTGTCCACAGGCAGCCCTGCCTCTACAGCTGGGCTGTCAAAACACTGCAGACAGTCACCGGGCCCTGCAGGCCTGAGTTCTCTGCCACTGTGGGAGCAGGGGGTCCTTCTGCTCCCCCTCGTTGAGTCCCAAACTCTCCGCAGACAGTCCTTTGGCCTCAGAATCCCTGCTGTGGTCTTAACATCTCCCTCCCATCTCTCCAGACTGACCCTCCCCCCACCAGCCCCTACCAGATCCCTTTCTACTCCCCTGCTATCCCATCAGCCCCCCTCTCTTCCTGACACTTTTAATTCCTCCTTTTAAAATAAGCCTACACCCACTCGCCATGCTGTTCTTTGTATTCTCAATTCTATCCCCTCGGTCTTGCTATAAAAGCCCACTGGAAGGCCTCTTCGACCTTCCCACCGCCAGAGCCCATTGCACTCCCTCCGTCATGAACTCCTCCAGCCTCGATGGAAAGGTGCCTGCAGGTGGCTTCTCAGGCCCGTGCCCAGTGGCCCAGCCTGTGTCTCCCTGGACAGTCTGGCTGCAGACAGCCTTGCAGCACCTTCTTGGACGCCCCCTGCTCCTGCCTGCATGCAGCTCCAGCCTCTTCCCTCTTCCAGCCTTGGGGCAGATGCTATTCACCTGTCTGAACTTCTGTCTTTGCCTCTCCTGTCCCCATTGTCCTTCCTTCCTCTCTTCCTCCCACTCAGAAGAAAACAATGTGGGCCTCCTAGTGCTGAGTCAGAGGGAAGGCCTTCGCCCCCAGCCCACTCCCATCCACGCAGCTCAGTCCAGCTCTTCCTCTGCACTTAGCTCCTTTCCCACCTGCCACACGTTTACAGTCCATTCCATCCCACGCAGCCGCCTGCTGGCCGTGACCGCATGCCCAGCGGCCCTTTCTGCTGCACCTACATGCCGCAGCCCCCCCCCAGCCCCAGCTCTGCTTCTGAAAGCCCCACTTGGATGGCTTTTTTGCTAAGAGACATTCCTGCCCTCTTGCTTTCTAGTGACCCAAGTGCCCTTCCAGACACACGCCCCACTTTCTGTCCCATCCCCCCCCACACACACACACACACGCAGACCCCTTGCCGACCTCTGCAGTCTCTAAAACACCTTCCAGACACTTCTCAGACACTGACTGCTCCTGAGACAGACCCCTTCTCCAACCTGAGGAGATTTCTGCTGCCAAGGGCACCTACCAGGTGTTCCCTTTCGGGTGCTATTTGGATTTTGCCCTCTACCTATAACAGCCTATGGAGTTTGCAAGGGCAAGGGCCAGAGCAGTTCCAATCCTCTACGTGCTAGGCACCCAGTAGGTCATCGGTAAAGAGCCAGTGAATAAATGAACAAGTGCTGGTGTTTGGGGTATATAAGCTTACTTTAGTCTTGACATGATCCTAAGGAAGATCTCAGACAAGAACGTAGCTGCCAACACGACGGCCGTTAAGAAAAGACAACTCCCAGACTGCTCGTCCCTTCTCTCCCAGCTGATGCAACGGGGCCTCAAGTCCTTACTATTTTCAATAGCTCACCATAAAATTAAATTACGAGGTGTTCCCCATCCCCCCGCCCACCAGCTGCTCTTTCATTCCTGTTCTGTTACTCTACATGACGTGGGCCACCATGAAGATAGAACCACAAATAAACTAAACCATCAGCTCCATACTGACCACTGTGGTGGCTGTGGCAGAGTGGTCTCCGGGAACCCTGGACATTTTTACACCATGCTCTCTCCATGACACTCCCATGGAACTTAAAGAGGGTGAAGGCCAAGGTCATGGCTGCGAGAACGCTGGGAGAGCACTAGTGGCCCAGTGACAGGCACCACTACCGCTCTCACTCACCTTCCCAAGCTCTTGGGGCCATGTGGACTCCCTGTCCTTTTCTCCCAGATAGACTCACAGAAAGGAAGGAATGTCCCCTTGAAAGGAACGCTGGAAACAGTGGTTCCGGGCACCTGAATTCACTCAGCTCTCAGACTTGTGGAAACAGGCTGGGCCCGAGGTGATTTCAGCCATACGGAGAACAAAGGAGAGAGTCCTGCTCCCCCGCACCACCTGGGGCTGCAGAGCCAGTCCGGGGCCAGCCTTTGAGCCATCCAATTTGGGAACCTCGCTTTTCGCCTATTTTCCCAGGTCCCCACGTGCCAGGCACCAAGTGAGCGCCTGGCCCCCGGGCAGGTGGGAGGAATGAGGTTTCTCTCTCTGGCTGCCTCCTTACAACTTTTTCATTCCCTGTAAGCCTGACAAATACATTCCACTTGCAACAATGTTACGTCTGTGTTCAACTTTAAAATTATACTCTGAACAGCCCTGGTGTGATTCCATATGGAATGATTTACATGCTGGGCAAGAAACTTTTGCTGGCCAACTGCTAGTTGAATAGTTATTCTAGAGACACTATCAGATTATAATGCTGCCAGGGAGGTTGTTAAAACTGTCAGTTGCTCGGTTCCTGGAGTGCAGGGAAGTGTGATGTTAGTGCTCGTTAGCATGGTGGTTATCAAAGGTAGGGGTGGGGGATGACCGCTCTATCTTACTCTTCACAGCATTCTGAAATCCATGGAGTTTGCACCCTCCGAGGGCACTGGGACACAGGTATGCGCTCTCATTTGTTTGCAGCGTGCGTGTGGGTCAGCTCGCCGTGATCACTCTCCATCCCCGGGCAAGCCTCACGTTCCCAAAGTTTCTATGAAACCTCCCGCCTGTAGCTGGCAAGTCATTTTCCCAAAAACTTTAAGCAAGTTCAAGCACATTATTTCCAATGAAGAGGAGGCCAGAAGAGAAAAGTCAGTGTTTTCCAAATGGGTAGTGGGTAGTTCAGTTCCCGGGGATGTGGGGATCTCACCTGGGTGGGCACCGAGAGCGTGGCAAAGGCCACTTTGAGATTGTCAGAGGCCAGCTCCAAATGGACTGGCTTAGGAACTTTTTCTTTATTGGCTGCCTCATGTGGAAAAGAAGGGTTAAAAGGACCATGGCCACCCAGTAACCTAGCAGCCAGGTAGAATTCACGGCATCAAGTGGAATCCTGCTCCTGATGCCCAGACCGCAGCCAACTCTGTGGTTGGCACCAAGGAACGGTTCCCCTCTGCGGTGCCCTTCGGACAGGCTCGTGGCCCGGCAGCCAGTCCTAATGTCAGGTGAGGCGCAGGTCTAGACTCCTCAAACCTGGGCAAGGAATGGAGAATAATGAGTTATCTAGAAGCCACACAGGTGGAAAGGAAGAATGACTTTGACGGGGGTGCGTTCTTTTGGAAAGGAACTTAAGTGCTTTCCCCGTGTAGTGTGAGCATCTTCAGGGGAAGGCCTGGGAGTCAGTGGGCTGTGCGTGAGCCATCAGAGCAGGGGGTGCAGGGTCGGATGGCCCTGGGGGAGTGCAAGGGTGGCCTTCAGTGAGCCCTGCTCTGCCCCATCTAGGACGCATCCAAGCCCCTGGAGGTGCTTCTGCTGGAGAAGAACCGCTCGCTGCAGTCCGAGAATGCTGCGCTGCGCATCTCCAACAGCGACCTGAGCGGTAGGTTGACAGGGTCTCGAGTGCTGTGCTCGGTCCCTTCCGGGGGTCGAGGAAGAGGAAGATGAACCGTGAGTTTGGGCCAATGCATGACGGGAACAACAGCGGTGGTTGACAGCTTTGACTAATGAGCGCTTGATCTCCTCCTGGTCCTCCTCACGGCTCCTCCCCTCCCCCTGCCCCACTTAAAGATGCTCCAGCCGAGGCGCGTGGCCGCAGAGCACCTGCGGAGGTGATTAGGGCCGATGTTGGCAGGAGAGGCCAGGAGGGACACTCGGAGGATGATGGCCTCTCTGGTCCGTTCCCAGTCGTGCGGCCTCTGTCTTGTGGCATTTCCGGGGCTGCTCCCAGCCTCAGTGGAGCTTTTCTTCCTTCGTCAGGTTTTCCTTGGGAGTGCATCCCATCCTTAGCCTTTCTTTGCTCGTCCCAAAATGGTGGCGTCACTGACTGCTTCTGGTTTTGGCAGCTGGTAAACCGTTTAACAGTGTCTCGGGCTCCGAATATATTTCATTCTTAAAAATGTGCGTGCCTTCGATCGAGTGGACTTGGTGCGGTGCGTTCGCCTCAGAGCAAGTGGTGTGAGAGAACCCATTGGTCCCAAAATGTCAGTGTTTGCTGCTCCTCAGGCGGGGCCCTTCTGGTAATAGCTCGAATGCTAGAGGCCCGATACGAGGCCCCGCGACCTGTCGACTCTTTACTGTGTGTGGTACCGGCTTCTTGCCACCATAGGGGTTTGAATCTGTGTCGAGGGGACTCTCCAGGCTGCAACGTACAAGAAAGGTGCAAACATGAAATGCATGTTGCTTGTTTCGGGGGGCCTCGTTTGGCTAATTTAAAAATTCAATTGAAAAACAAACCAACACACCTCATTGGCCCTTGGAAAATCGGCACTTTTTTTTTCCCTTTTGTGGGGCAAACTTGGCATTTTGGTCTTGGTTTTTTTTCCCTTTTGAATCCCCCATAATGCATTATGTTTGCCCTTCCTTGTAGGGTCAGCCAGGAGAAAAGGGAAAGACCAGCCTGAGAGTCGGCGTCCTGGACCTTTGCCGGCTTCCCCTCCTCAATTATCCCGCAACACGGGGGAGCAGGCTTCCAATACTAATGGTACACACCAGTTCTCACCAGCGGGGTTAACGCAAGACTTTTTCAGCTCATCCCTGGCAAGCCCCAGCCTACCCCTGGCTTCTACGGGAAAATTTGCACTAAACTCTCTCCTCCAACGACAGCTAATGCAGTCCTTCTACTCCAAGGCCATGCAGGAAGCAGGAAGCACAAGCATGATTTTTTCAACAGGTCCATACAGCACAAACTCCATATCTTCCCAAAGTCCATTACAACAGAGCCCAGACGTAAATGGCATGGCCCCATCTCCCAGCCAGTCAGAAAGTGCTGGGAGCGTCTCCGAGGGCGAGGAGATAGACACAGCGGAAATCGCCCGGCAGGTGAAGGAACAGTTGATCAAGCACAATATTGGACAGCGCATTTTCGGACATTATGTCTTGGGACTGTCTCAAGGGTCTGTGAGCGAGATTCTGGCCCGGCCCAAGCCATGGAATAAACTGACCGTTCGCGGCAAGGAGCCCTTTCACAAGATGAAGCAGTTCCTCTCGGATGAGCAAAACATCTTGGCTCTTCGCAGCATCCAAGGCAGACAAAGAGGTGAGAGGCTTTCATGAGCTGGCGCTAGTGTGTGAGCCCTTCAGGGTTGTGTGTGTGTGTGCACGCGCACGCGCGTGATGAAACATTTGTGCATCACATCAGGTAAAGTTCTTTTCAGTTCTACCATCTCCGGGGTCCAAGGGTCGGCCGGCGTGAGCCAGAGCCTGTAGATTTTGGGGGGTCTGGCCTCTGACACTCACTCAGCACCTCTCATGTAGTAGACTCAGAACTTCAGTTCCACATATCAAATCGGATGGGATTATGCCCCATACAATGTGTTTTGTCCGCTGGTCCGATTGGCAGTGGGTGCGGCCTCACATGGGAGGAGCCCCCGAGTAGCGTCCAGCCCTAGAGCAGCAGCACCAGCCGGGGTCCGAGCTGGTTCCACAAGGAGAGAGTATCAGCCACGTGTCCTCTCCTCTGCCCCACACACACAAGGGAGCATGTCCTGTGGGCCAGCTTCCCTCCCGGCGTTACCTTCCACTAGCGGTTTGCGTAGCGCAGTGAGCAAAACATGCCTGCCTTGCAATACGTGGATGTTTTACTAAAGCACCCTTCCTACCTCTCCCTCCACAAAAAAGATGAAACGTTATTCGCATCCCTGACTGAAAGAATCCCTTCCCTCTTGAACGACGGGATCGTTCTGCTAATAAACCAGCAGTGGTAGAGAGGGGTAATCTTATCAGACACGTTTGAAACACGACAAACAGAGAAGGGAGACGTTTCAAACGGCGTCGATTTGCACAAAGCACTTCGAGCTTTCTATGGCAATGTTAACTGAAATGGACTGTCTTTGGATGATTAATGTGAGTTTTTGTTCCGGGGGCTGGTGGGTGATGCGCTTGGCGGCAGGCGGTGCTCCCTCCATTTGACCCTCATGGCATTGGTGCTGTGAACCACTCCTAAGGTCCGTCTGATCTTCTGCAGCGGAGCCACAGCCTCCGCAGGCCGACTGGCCAGGGAAGGGCCTTTCAGAAGTTTCTAGTAACTCCCAAGTTGCACAGGAAGCCTTGAGCCCTTTCTGTAGTGACAGGCGGCTCAGATTTCATGTCACACAGCCCATATCGTCAACACCACCATCCCCTGATTGTTTTGTTCTTACCACACTTGTTTTTCAACAGAGAATCCAGGCCAGAGCCTGAACAGACTATTTCAGGAAGTACCGAAACGAAGAAATGGGTCCGAAGGTATGTTGCAGGCAGGTGTTTTTCTTTGCAGTTAGTAAAATCTAGGAAGCAGCATGTCCTTAGCTGTGCATTTGGGTTAAAACTGTGCAGTGTGATTCTGGCCTGGAACCTGATGGAAAAACAGCTAGTGAGTATAAAACAAAGCTATGGGCTCAAGTCCTCGCAGTGCCTTCCTCCCAAACTGCCCGTGATCTACTGGGTGTGGAGAGGCCAGGAGAGGAAACGCCACTAAGACTCGGTCCCCAAGTGCCATCCCAACCCCCTTCAGGTTCAAAACACACACCCTGCCCCACCCCCAATTGTTGCCCTGAGAAAAATCAGGTGGCTCAGTCAAATGACATACTGCTGCTTCCTTGTAGTTCCTTGTAACTCTGAGCTGCGTTAAAGGTGCCATGGAGTGGACAAATTTCAACAAATTCCAAACGTAATCGGTTCTCCTCTGGGCCCTGGCAAGCCAGCCCCAGCTGCGCTTGTTGGTGCTGCATCTTTAAAGGGGCTTCACCCCCTCGGTCTGCTTGTTTTGCAATGGTTTGGTGTGGCAGTGCACACTTAGTAAGATAGCCAAGAATTAAACTGTGATACATGGAAGGCTTCCAGAAAGAGCCTGGGCCAGCCCCCCCCGGGCCACAGTAGCTTCAATGCGTCTGTGCATATGGCTACATCGCAGAGCATCACCCCTGTGACCAAAACGACTGTCCTGGGGGGTGCTCTGCAAGCTGTTTGCCGCCTCATTCCTAAATTTGGGAAAGACAGCATGTGATCAGAGAGCCAAAATGGGAAGCCTTCATCCTCTTCACCTTGTATGTGCCCATGATGGATAGGTAATCAGCCTCAACCCTTCACCTGCTTTTCCCATCTTTGCTCTTTTGGAGACCAGTGTTAAACAGACATGCAGAGCCTTGAGCCTAGTCCCAGGCCAAAGCAATTGTCGGATTGCTTTTAAATGACTCTCAAGCACCCCTGCCTTTTTTAGGCCTTCATCTGTTTTTATACTGGAATAGGTGATCTGCTCTCCCTGGGCCCGAGCCACGGGTGCCATCCAGTTAGGGATGAGAGCTTGTCCCGCTGGCCAGATGACACTGACCACCAAGTAGATTCCGCAGGAAGCCCTTCCTGCACGGGGGCCACGGTACCTGCTGTGAAGTAGCACGCACAGCAGGTCCGGGTCAACGGGAGGCCACGCCTGCCTCCTTAACCATCACCAGCCTCGACTCGGGAGCTTTTGATCAGAGTGACATCTTCGTGCAGCACTGATTTGTTGTTGTTGTTCTTGTTGTTGTTACACGTGTGGGTTTGATGTCATTGGTGTTGCTTCTCCCTGCAGGTAACATCACAACCCGGATCCGAGCCTCCGAGACCGGATCCGACGAAGCAATCAAGTCCATCCTGGAACAAGCCAAAAGGGAGCTGCAGGTCCAGAAAACTGGTACGGAATACACTTCTTTGACCACTGGCTTCCAGGCTTAATTAGAAGAATTGTCCTGAGTGTTCTGGTTAGCAGTAATTAACTTTAAAACACACACAATAGAATGTGTGTTTTCAAGCATGTAGGCAAGTGCAGAGGGCAGCTGGTCTGCGTGATGGTTACCAGTCTTTTTAGAATGTCCCGTCCTAGCATGGACTTGAGAACGTACCCCTCCCCGGCCTAGACTCTCCTTGACTTACATGAACAAGTGGTTTGTAGCAGATTTCTTTTCTCCAGTGCCGTATAGGCTTTGTTGTTTGGATATATACTTGACAAAACCCTGAAAAAGAATGGATGAAAAATAAATCCTAAGCTCCTAAGCAGAATGAATGTTGCTAGGGAGGAGCGGGAAGTTGTAGTGGATAGGTTTCCAACTCTGTAGTCTGTAGGCCTCAGGAATGGGCCTCTCAGAGCCCTTCAAGAGCTGCCTTGTCTAATAGGAGAGAGCTCTCACGCTTCAGCTTCTCTGGTTGAGTTTGCGCAGCACACTGACTGTAGATTCAGCTCAGCCCTTCTGCCAGTCAGGAGACTGGGTGCCCGAGGTCCCTTGCTCTGGGGTTTGCCATATGTATGCATGCCTGCCCTGTACCCATGAAGCCCCTGTTCTGCAGAGCTGCTCCACCTGGACCTAGGTCACAGGACTTCCACCAGGCCTGGCTGCAGGCTGCCACCTGGTCACTTCCCCAGTCACTAGGCCCTCTCTCCCTAGGCCACCCCACTCCCACATGACTCACTCGGTGGTGACCTCGAAGCTCCCTTCTGGGAACCAGGCCTGGGCTTGGCGTTTTTACCTCCTCTGCCCTTTTCAAACTGGGTCTTCACCACTGCCATGAAAGATAGATATTGTTATCTTACTCCTGATCATTAAACTCAGACTCCCAAGTGAGAATAGTGTGCTCAAACTTACTTAAAAGTCGGGCCTGGGTGAAAACCTTGGTCTCTCAGCTCCTGTCCCGGCACCTCCCCCTCTGCCATCTCCTCTGCCTCTTTAATAGGGATCCTGGAGCGGTGGGTGGGAGACTGTCCTGTGAGGCCTCAGACCTGACACTGGGGGGACCATCCATTTGGGGTAGTTCCTACCCTCAAGACCAGAATTGACATTGAAACTGGCCTCTCCTCTGGGTGGCTGAACAACTAAGAAGCTTAGCCAGGCACCCTGACAGGGTGGGAAACAGCCCTGAATCAAGAGCAGGAAGGCCCACTTGGAGGTTTGTGCAGTTTCTCCTGCAGAGCAGTGGTCTGCACCCTGAGAGCACTGTAGGGATGTTGTGAGTCAGAGAAGGAGGACCTCCTATCAACCAGTGAAATCAAGTCCTTGAGAGGCCTAAAAGGTTGTCCCTATTGTTTGAAGCATTTTTGGGCCTTATTTAAAGTGGATAAAGGGCCGACTTATGTGATTCCCTCCCCCTAGATATGAGGGTATCTAGGAGCTGCAGCCACCTGCAGGATCGTTCAGCCGAGTCGTCCTCAGCCAGGGCCCTGCTCCACAGTCGCCTGGGAGATGGTCAAAGATTCGGTGTGACTACACGTGCTACTCAGGCAGACACTCCAGGGCAGTGGCCTGGGCATGTGCATTTTAACAAGCCCAGTGGATGATTCTGGGGCACAGCCCTCGTTAAGAGTCCTTGATCTAGCCCATCACCCATCCCAAACTTACAGACGGAAATCTTGAGGTCCAGCCATGCCCTATGACCTCCCCCAAGGTCACAGCTCTGGGTTCTTGGGCCAGGGCCTCCCCGCTATCTATCCCCCACAAAACCTGCATCATGGGGCTCACTATTGCTGGCCACACCTCGATCACTTGCCCAGAGGAAAATAAATGTGAGCCAACCCAAACACAGCTACTCATCACTAGAGACTCTGGTCTTGTGCTGCAACCAGTGATAGAAATTATGTCTCTAAAGTTTGACAAAACCACTACAATTTGGTAATTTAGTGCACGGGAGTATTGTTTAGAAATCCTCAGGGAGGGGCACCTGGGTGGCTCAATGGTCGAGCACCTGCCTTCAGCTCAGGTCATGTATCCTGCAGTCCTGGGATCAAGTCCCACATCAGGCTCCCTGCAGGGAGCCTGCTTCTCCCTCTGCCTATGTCTCTGCTTCTGTGTCTGTGTCTCTCATGAATAAATAAATAAAATCTTTTTAAAAAATAGATTTAAAAAAAATCGTCCGTAATGATGGCATGTGCCTGAGTATTTGCCCACTTACACCCCCCCCCAGCCTCTACTCCTATTCCCCACCAAACACAGACACTCTAGAATAATGAACCCTTTCAGATGGTGTGAAGTGGAGGCCAGAGGGTCCCAGAGCGGTGGTGTTAGTCTGGCCATCCCTGCCTGGACAGGATGCACAAGCGCCCCCCTGACAGGGGAAACATTGGCAGAGCAGAGCAGCTTGGTTCTCCCAGATAATCAGCATTTTGTGGGAGGCCAGGTTAGAAGGAAGTGGAGGGAAAGCAGCACGTTCCCACCTGAGAGGGACGGTCCACCAACCATCTCACACCTCTTTTTGCTTCGTGCAGCAGAGCCGGCCCAGCCTTCTTCCACGTCCAGCAGCGGGAGCTCAGACGACGCCATCCGCTCCATCCTGCAGCAGGCCCGCCGCGAGATGGAGGCCCAGCAGGCCGCCCTCGACCCTGCCTTAAAGCCCGCACCGCTGTCCCAGGCTGACCTCGCCATCCTGAGCCCCAAGTTGATACCTTCCTCACCCATGTCGTCTGTGTCCAGCTACCCTCCACTCGCCCTGTCCCTGAAGAAGCCCCCCACCGCCCCTGACACCAGCGCCTCCACCCTGCCCAACCCCCCAGCCCTCAAAAAGGAGTCCCAGGACGCGCCCGGGCTGGACCTCCCGGGAGCGGCTGAGTCTGCACAGGGGGTCCTGCGGCACGTGAAGAGCGAGCTGGGCCGCAGCGGTGTGTGGAAGGACCACTGGTGGAGCACCGTCCAGCCAGAGAGGAAGAGCGCCGCACCCCCCGAGGACGCCAAGTCAGAAGAAGCCGGTGGCACCAAGGAGAAAGGGGGCGGCAGCCAGCCACGGGCCGATCGCAGCCAGCTCCAGGGACCCTCATCATCGTCGGAGTACTGGAAGGAATGGCCCAGCGCTGAGTCGCCGTACTCCCAGAGCTCTGAGCTGAGCCTGACTGGAGCCAGCCGCAGCGAGACACCCCAGAACAGCCCCCTGCCCTCCTCCCCGATTGTGCCCATGTCCAAGCCCGCCAAGCCCTCGGTCCCTCCACTGACCCCGGAGCAGTATGAGATCTACATGTACCAGGAGGTGGACACCATTGAGCTCACTCGGCAGGTGAAGGAGAAGCTGGCCAAGAACGGCATCTGTCAAAGAATCTTCGGGGAGAAGGTGAGGGCTTGGATTCGGGGGCCCGGGTTTTCCCATCTCTCTTGGCGGCTGAGACTCAGCATTTCTCTAGAGGATGTGGCCACCGGCCCTTCAGTGAGCCACAGAGCAGAAAGTTCGACCATCCCCAAACTTGCCCAGAGGCTGGCTGGTGAATGTTCCATTTCCTGCATTCCCCTCTGAGGCGAGACCCTGGGCTAGGCCCCATCACCTGCCATTCTCCTTTTGACTCCCGGTGACACTGTGAAGGGGCGCTAAAGTCATATTTGACAGATAAGGAAAGTTAGGCTCAGGGAAGTTAACTACATGCACCCGGCCAGCCAGTGACTGAGGTCAGATCCCGGCTCTTGACCAAGTGTGGCCCAGACACCCATCCGTGGGCTTTTTTTTCCCCCCAGAAAAGATCTGATCCCATAGAGAGACCACCAGCGTGCAGAGAAGCGAAAGGCACATGCTGAGGAAAGCTCATGTCACATGATAGACATAATCGTACCTTCCTCATAATTCAGGAGATGCCTGGGCCCTCTGCAGCCAGATTGGTGAAGCGACCTGCCCAGAACCCATAGCTAGGGTGACCCCAGGCAGAACTGCACAGGCCATGCCCACAACTGACCCTGAAAGCCCCTACTTCTACATCTCTCCTCCCTGGCTTATGAAAGTACAGTGGTTGGTGAGAGAGCCCCCAGACCCTTTATGTTCTAGATGGCACTTCCCGGTAACAGATTCTGGGTAATGGGGATTTACCAGGGCTATAAAATAAAAGATAAACATAATACCCCAGCATCACCTCAGATTAAGTAATTACAGAGTATAATGAAAAGCACTCCACTCCCCTACAAGACAGCCTCCCTGAGGGGATGTGGCAGGGTCGGCAGTGGCCTCCGAGGGGCCCCACGTGGGGTCTCTCTGCCCCCTCCTGCCCACCCCCCCAGCCCCACACTGCCCTGCCTTCCATTCGGTGTTTGCCACATACCGTGTCGTGGATCCTTACAATATCTGATTGTGATCTCTTTGTCCTGATTTTGCAAAAGGTGATGGGGTAGAAAGAAGCGAGGATGAGAATGTAAAGTCCCTTGAAATTTCTAGTTCAGTGTTGTAAAAATATCATTTGAGAACATTTAAATAGACATTTGTGCTCATGCCTTAAATTTAGCAGAGACTTAATAGCGTTGAACTTGTTTGGCCCGTGAGTGCAGTTTATTCTGGAACTTGAGAACTTTTCAAAAGAGTGATCGAATGCAGCCCCTAAATATCTCTGGGCTGCATCTGTGTCCTATGGGGGGGTGTTTGTGCCCATACATATGTATGGCCATATGTGAGCGTTAAGAAAACTCGGGCATGTACGTGCAACTTGTCGGTCGTCTGCAGTTGAGACTTACTCCCAGGCTGGCACCCCCATCACCACCCGCTCACCTCTGGGCCCCCACTGCAGAGCAGGATGTGGTCAGAGAGAGCAAACCTTTCTAAATGCCGGGCTGGCCCAGCGCCATAAAGAAAACTGGCCTCTAGCATCCTGCCAGCATCCGCCGCTCTGGTTGCTAAAGGGGTCCTTGGCCCCAGCACCTCGGCCTTTTGTGGCACCACCAGGCAGAGCAAGGTGGTTTCGACGCTTGCTTCTCAGGTTGTCGGGACAACAACCCTGGGACCTTGGCAGGATCGCGGCCCTGGGAGAGATCCCATCCCCTCTCCCTGGGAGCAGAAAGCTATGACTGTAACTGTGGCTCCCCCTGCCAGGGCATCAGCCCACCAGTGACCTTGAAAAGTTTCTCTCCCCGCCCCAGGCTGGTGCCGTCCACCAGGCAGGGGGTTCTGTGCTCAGCCCCTGCAGTGCTCACTGGGTGTCATCCATCTCGGCCTCTCCATGGCTCTGCGTGTGCATCACTAAAGCATTTTGTGGCCTCACACTAAATCCCAGGCACTGACGCCATGTCTTTGGTTGCTACTGCAGGTACTGGGCCTGTCCCAGGGCAGCGTCAGCGACATGCTGTCCCGGCCAAAGCCTTGGAGCAAGCTGACCCAGAAAGGCCGTGAACCCTTCATCCGGATGCAGCTCTGGCTCAACGGCGAGCTGGGCCAGGGTGTCCTGCCTGTCCAGGGTCAGCAGCAAGGGCCAGGTAAGAGCAGCCCTGCCCTGGGCTCCTACAGGGAAGTGAGTGCAGGGGATCTATGGGGGGAGGCCGCCAGCTGTGCCCTCAACAGTTGCCCAGTGCCTAGAGACCAAGAACTGCCCCCTTCTTCCACTACCTGTTGCCATGGGACTGCCTTTAGTTTTTAGGAGAGAGAAGATTGTGCCTAGCTAATTTTATAAGCAGCAGAAAATGAGTTACTAATTAAGAAAATGCTGTTTATACATAAATATAGGTAAAAGTCAAGTAGCTAAATCAGAGAATCAGGAAAGGAAATCAGCCAAAGACATAGAGGTGGAAGATATAATGGGCTCCAGCTTCCACCTGCTCCCACCCAGGGGTCCCAGCTTCCCAGGAGAACCGTGCCTATCTGCGTCAACCCTGAGTTCTGACCTTCCCCCCCACCACCCCATAAGGTAAGGGCCCCTACCTTCGGGGCCTGTCACTGTCCCCACTTTGCTGCGTTGAGGGCATTAGGAAGTTTTAAATGCCTGGGCTTTGTTTCCCCATTTAATTGTAATCTCTTATCTTATTTAGTTCTCCATTCTGTGACGTCACTACAGGACCCCCTGCAGCAGGGCTGTGTGAGCTCAGGTAACTACTAATGTCTCTTGTTTTGTGTGAGATATTTCCCTCCCCTGTAAGTTTTCCTGTTCTCTGGTCCATAGTGGGGAGACTCTGATCCCTGACTTTGGATCCAGGGAGCTGAAAACATTCTATCTTGTTGGCTTGTTGCCATGTTAGATTCTCATGATCCTAGTTTCTAATGGAGACGAGGAGAGTCAAGAGCCAAGGGAGGGTTTCTTCTGGTGTTTTCCTGCTTGCCACCAAATTGTCTCATTGGTCTGTGGCTTCTTAAGTGCCCAGGACTGGGGGCCAGGGTCCGAGTCAGAGACAGAGTCTGCACCTGGGGGGGGCCTCCATTTGAATAGGAGGGGACAGGATTGGGCACATGATATCCTCCCAGCAGGGTCATGGTAGGGAGAAGTTGAGTCTGTCCGGAAGACCTTGGGGTCACTTTCAAGCAAGAAGGATGGGGAAGAAGGAAATGGCAGATGGGATCACCTAAAGGAGATGGCAGGGGGCTCCTGGGAGCAGTGTAGGGTATAGCTGGATAAGAGCCAGTGATGCCCCGAAGAGTGAGGCTGAGCATGGGAATCCAGCCTGGAGGCAGGTAGAGGGGCTCTGGAGTGCCAGCCGGCCGAGACGCTTGGCTGCTGCTTGTTGGCATCTGAAGCCCCAGATCTCTGAGGTGGCATTTCGGCTCTGTGGACCCCTTGCGCAAGCACCATGCTCCCAGACCCCCTTGAGTGTCCTCCCCGCGATCCCACTGGTACAGAGCTTTGCTCGCCCAGCTTCCAGGAACAGCCAGCATCTTGTGCTGCTCCTCGTTTTTCCTTTATTTTTCTAAACATGTTGATTAGCCTCCATATCCCATTGATTCATTGAAAACACAAACAAAGCTAAGTGAGGAGCGTGAAGCCCGCCAGCCTGCTGCAAGTTTTACGAGGGAAAACATGTGTAGCGCGGGAACAGCTGGGCGGCAGCGGCCGCTACCACTGTGAGATGCCAAACCCACGCACAGATGCAGCCGGAGCGGGGCGCTTGCAGCAGAGCTCCTGGCCAAGCTTGTGTTTCGGATGTTCCCAGTTTGCTCTTGACCAGAATGGGAGGCAGAAGGCTATATCTTACCCGAATCATTGGTCCCCTGGCTGGACATCTAAATGGAATGGTTTGTCCACCCAAAGAAGGATCACTGGTACTTCCTTCTCACTTCATTTCCGGCTTGGTCAGTTTGGTTAACAAGTCCCAGAGAACTTACCCAGCCCTGGCCCATATTCCAGATGCATTAGGGTAAATAATGCAACACCTTGTTTGTGCCAGAGTTTTGCAGACATTTGCATCAAAAATTAGCCTTGCCTCTTCTTGCTGCAGCAGAAAGTTGGCCTCCCCATAGTCCCCCAAGAGTAGTTGCTGCCCCACCAGACTTAGGACTAAACTTGGTAGAATGTGACAGACATTTTTTAGATCAAAATCACTTGTTCCTAAATAAAACATGAGATCTCCTGCAGTCTCAGGTCAGTTATAATTGATGCCAAAATCTTGGCCATGTGTGAACAAATCCTTGAAAAGAATGGCCTTTTGCTCTTTGCTCTATGGCAGGTAGTTGCTACCATACTGGAACTTCCACAGTCACATTTCCAATATAGGAAAACCACGCCAGGCTCCTCAGAGGGAAGTAAATAGTATTTGTGAGATATCAAATTACTTTATAAAACAAATTGATGCATAGAATGCTTGGAGAGTCTACAAATTGGCAGGGGCAGGGAGCCTGGATAAAAGTGAGCACTGAGGAACTTTCCAGTGGTTTCTGTGAAGGGGTGGCAAGCAGGCCTCTCCCTGTGTCACCTCTGCAAGATGGGAGACAGATTGCAGACCATTTACCCATCGTGCCCCTTATCAATAACAGGGAAACCGTGGAAACAATAGTCATGGTGATTGTGGAGAGAAATGGAAAAATATTTCATATATTCTAGGAAAACACAGGGTTTTTTTTTTTTAAAGACATTTATCTTAGTGCACGCACAGGTGGGGGCGGGGGGCAGAAGAAGAGAGAATCTGGGGCCCCCGGTGTCTCGGTGATTGACAGTCTATCTTTGGCTCAGGTCATGATCCAGGATCCTGGGATCAAGTCCCATCTTGGGCTCCCCACAGGAAGCCTGCTTCTCCCTCTACCTATGTTTCTATCTCTCTGTCTCCAGCAGACTACCCCCTGAGCACAAAGCCCAACTCAGGACTTGATCCCAGGACCCTAAGATCATTAACTTAGGCCAAAACCAAGTGTGGGACACCTAGCACCCCTAAATTTTTTAATATCATGATGGTAGCTAACCAAAAATGTTTCTCTGGATCAGCAAAGACTAGAAAGTGCTTGTCAAAACAAGAAGAATGATTATCATAGTGGCAAGACTGTGGGTCGTAGTTTTCCTTGTTTGAAATTTCTTTACTATCAATATTATCCTTTCAAGAATGTTTCTAAAAATCAAAGTAGCTGAACTTTTCAGCATGTGGAATTTAGATTCAAAAGACGGAATTATTTTATGATGATGCGTATTGGTAAATCTTTGGGATGGATGCCCATAGGGGACTCCAGAATCTTCCTCAATGGATTAGAGAAACAGTGTCTCTGAGGAAGGCTTCAGCAGTGCTGTCCCAAAGGCATGGTAGTGAATCCAGTTCAAGGACTTCCTCAGGATTCTGGTTCTCTGTTCTCACCATGGCTACCACAGAATCTTTCCAAGAAGCCCCCAGACTCAGAAAGATGCTGTCCTTGGTGGTGGCTCCATGAGGCGTGTGCCAGAGGTGGCTCGGCCCAGTAGAACCAGCTGGCTGCAGGACGATCATTCCAGTGCTGGGTTGGTTGGTTCCTGAATATGGTGAGAAATGCTCAGCAGCTGAGCATCCAGGTGGCTGAGCTGGCCTGGCTGGGAGGGTAGCCTCCCAGTTGTGGCAGGACTCTGGAAGACTGGCCCTCTATCCACAGCCCCTCAGTGAGAGGTATGGACTCAGAGCAGAGGACGCGTGGGCCCAGTGCAGGGCTCGTCCTCAGTTACCATGGTGATAAGGTGACCAGGAGTAGAGTGGCCTCACTCATCAGAACGGCAAACTGCTGACGCAGGAATCTGTTTGCCTCACTAAAGAATTCCTGTCTGCCTCTTTCTGCCCAGTGCCGTCATCCCTCAGGGTCTCCGTTTTCCTTAATGATCTATATGTCAAGCTTGCTGATGAGTTTTACAGCAAGAGACTGAACTTTGAATTACATCACCAGTTCCTCCTGGTGAACAGAACCATTCCTGAATGTTCTTTGATGATCTGAGCATTGGGTGATGGCCTTGGGCCTTTGGGAAGGTTGATGCCATTTTCCACCGGTGACCTGTGCTTTTGCTTGTAAGCCTTTGGGGTCTTGATGAAAAATCATCAGAGTAGAGGGTCCCCTGCCAATCACATGAGTACCTTTGGGGGGTGGGGGGCGGCGTTAAAGACCGAACTTAAGATCACATACTTGTTCATGTATTTCCAGGCAGCCTGGTCCTCTACACAACATTTTTGAGTTGGCTTCTTTCAAAGTTCCCAGCGTCTTGGGGAGGGGCGTCGGCAGTTCCATCCAGGGTCGTCTTTGATCTAATATGACAGAAGTATTTAAAGATGGCATTGCAGAGAGGCCTTTGGGGGTTGGTTCTCTGCGTCTTCCTTTTGTCTGTCTTCCATCCTAGGTATCATGCTTCAGCCAACCTCACACTGCTTAGCAATTGCAGTGCTCTGGGGAAGCCAAGAAAAAGCACTTACAGGAGGAGAAGGGAGGGGCCTTGTAAGGCTTGTTTTCTCTGAGTGTGGCCTGCCATCCATGCTTATCAGCTAGCAGGCTTTTTTAAAGGGAAGAAAATCTTGAAGTACAAGGAAGGGGGTTGCTTGTGTGCATATGTATAGCTAGGGAGGGAGGGAGGTACATAGATCGGTAGGTAGATACAATCTA
This sequence comes from Canis lupus dingo, assembly GCF_003254725.2. Lineage (NCBI taxonomy): Eukaryota > Metazoa > Chordata > Mammalia > Carnivora > Canidae > Canis > Canis lupus. The sequence goes on along the minus strand of NC_064248.1, from coordinate 7,644,514 downwards.
GTAAACCACTGGATTTTTTTTTTCCCCATTTTCCTTCCCTGAAGCTTATTTCATATTCACAGTTCCTTGGTGTGATTAATCTTTTTGCCCCAAGGGAGGGAAGGAGACAAGAGACGATCTAAAAGGGGCAGAAAAAAAGGAGGCGGGGGAGGATTTTCCAGATTTTCCTGGATGCAATGTTAGTCATTACATTACAGAGAACCGGTGGGCTCCGCTTTGTAACTTTTTAACATGAGAGCATTTCGTTACTGTAGCTAATAAGCTTCCACACTGGCTTCAGATGGATTATTGCAAACTGTAAAACCTCCAGCTTTTTTCCCAGTGTATCAGTCAGGAACTGTGAATTCCGAGTCATCTCCCCCCATGGAGGATTCATGGCTCCGTGTCACTGCTCTCAGCAGGGCATCAGCTGCCTCTCAGGGGGACAGCTGCTGCCATGTCTTAAACATGGGTGGTCTCACATGTGCCCCCTCACTGGCACGATGGCCACAGGCCGGGTGCTGTACGGGAGGTTCAGGCACCCAGGGGATTCCCGTGGCAGCAGCCCCTGGTTAGGGACAGGCTGACATTCCTTGGTAATCTGCATAATGATTCTCACTTCGCGCCCATGAGATGACCAGGAAAATGTCCAGGGTTTGAGTGCTTTGATCTCAGCAATAGGATTCTCATGCAGGCATTTGGCTAGCGTGTTAATGGAGAAAAGGAGGGGCTACTTGCCCCCTCTTAAAGATTCCATGGCACTAAATCTCATCATTCTGTGCGTTAGACTAGATTTGATTTGATTTTTTTTTTCTTCTCTTTTCATCAGAATAAATCAGCGAGAGTAACTGTTGGTTCTCTACAGGAAGAGTTATTCTAACCCCTGAAAAGATTTGTATAAATATAACTGATTTACACATAGCCACAGACAGCAGAGAGACAAAAGAGAATTCTGGAAGGCCCCGTGTAAACTAGAAAGTGCCCCCTCGGGATCCCTGGGTGGCGCAGCGGTTTGGCGCCTGCCTTTGGCCCAGAGCATGATCCTGGAGACCCCGGATCGAATCCCATGTTGGGCTCCTGGTGCATGGAGCCTGCTTCTCCCTCTGCCTGTGTCTCTGCCTCTCTCTCTCTCTGTGTGTGACTATCATAAATAAATAAAAATTTAAAAAATGTTAAGATAGCATCATGAATCATTAAAAAAAAAAAAAAAAGAAAAGAAAAAAGATAGTGCCCCCTCCCTGAGCCAGGTGGCTGCTGCTCATCATTTGATGGGCAGCTCAGCCTTGTGCAGCCACTCATTGTCAAGAGGTGGTGTCATGGTGGCCAGAAGAACTGAGTGCTCCACCCATATCTTTCTCTCTTGGTTGAAACCTGCATTAGGATGTTTTTTGTTGTATCAGGAATGCCGTAATGAAGGAATAACTGTCTCTTCTAAAGTCAGAGAAGATAGGTTTCTGGATTCAGACACAACCTCCCTTCTGGTTGTCTGTCATTGGGTATGTGTGGGTACAGTCCCCATCCCCACACTGAGGAAGCCCCAAGGAGGGGCTGGGCTGCAAAGGCATCAGAAAGGAGGACATTGCAGGAAGGGTTCTGTAGGCCCAAGGTTCATAGTCATGAAAGGACATGGCATGTGTGGCACCTTTGAAAAAGGTGAGGAGCCCCTAATTCAGAGGGCTTTTTTTTTTTTTTTAATGACAATAGGGGGCACCTGGCTAGCTCAGTCCATGGAGCATCTGACTCTTGATCTTGGGGTTGTGGGTTCAAGCCCCACATTGGATGTAGAGATGACTTCAAAATAAAATATTTTTTAAATAATAATAAAATAAAATGACAGAAGCAAAGTGGGTTCTGGGGGAATTTTGTCTTCCCTGTACGTAGCTTCCTTTACTCTGTTGTATAAGAAAAGTAGAGGTGGACAGATGGGTGGTGCATTGCTCTTTCAGAGTGACCTTGGTGACCTGCCCCACTGGCGGTGTTGGGCCTGGAATGCTGGCCTGCCGCATCTCATCCCAAAGTACTTCTTCCCTCACTGATGGCTCTTTCTCAAGAGGAGGTGGGCTGAGGCCCATGATGGGCAACACAGCCCCCCAGGCTTCTCACTGATCCCATTCAAAGAGATCCCAGGATGGAGGGGAGAAGCCCCTCACTTAAGGGCTGCACCTTTGGACCACAGGGAGCCAGAGTCTAACCAGGAAAAACCTTCCACCACAGGACTGTGGAGGGGACAGGTGAGGGAGGGTTCAAGACTCAGTGGGCAGAGTGGCCTCTGGTACGCAGAACATGGGCACAGCCTGGACACTGAGATGGCATCTGACTGTGCCCAGGCAGGAGAAATTGTCTAGGGCTACAGGATGATTTGGAGGGGGCTCAGAAAACCCTCCTAGAGAAGCATAGAGGGCAGGATGTGACGTTAGTCAGTAGGCTATGCTGGCCCAAAGCGCAAAGGTCTTTCGACCTCCTGTGGGGAAGGGCCTTTTCAAACAGAGGGTGGGCTGAGGAGGAGGCCATGAGCCTGAGAAGTGCGTGCCTCAGAACCAGCCAGGCCTGGGACCCTCGGCCAAGGCAGGGCTTAGGGAACTTCTCACCAGGGCCTAGAATGTTCCTTGCTCACTTTGGGTACAGTGCCGTAACTTGGTCTGTCAAGAGCAATGTGTCTCCCCACTGCCTGCCAAGATGGTCTAGGAGTTGTGAGTTTCCTTCTAATTAATGTCTTTCAAAAATTGTCAACCTTATCTCAGCTGAGCTCAGGTAGAAAGGGATTTGGTTGTACTACAGCTAATCCTTCAAGAGTGATGAGATGCAGGCTAGGGCAGAGCAAGCCCATGAAGGGCCTCAGAGTGGGACTCCCTCCCAGCCCCCACACCACAGGACAGGAGGGTGCCCTGTCACTAATATTCTCAAAATGTGACTTGTTGGGATTACGTCCCCCTAATATTTGCACGTGCTGCTTTTCAGTTCTCGTAGCCACTAGGAACATTGTGGGATTCGTTGTGGGGGACTAAAGCATCCCCACTGTAGCATTAACACAGGAGGGCAAGGGAGAGTGGAGGCCCAGCCCACCTGCCCTCCCCTGGAGCACGCTCTACCTGCAGGCCCCACACAGGCCTCCCTGAGCACGCAGCTGGCTCAGTGTTTGCTCTCAGGCAGGAAATGTTGTTCCCAGGAAAGGCTGCTTCAGCGTATAGCACCCCCCAAAGGTCTCTGTTCCTACAGTGGGATTTGCCACCATGCCTCTCAAAAAAAAAAGAGAGAGGGGAGGGAATCAGAGTAACTCCGAATAGGAGATTTATTTGACTCTTTTAAAAATTATGATTTGTAGGATTTTCTTGAAGAAGTAAAGTACACTATGATTATAAAAGGCAAGATTTTGAGGGGCTTACGCCCTTTTTAAAAAAGCAGTCACCCAGCCTCCCGAATTCCCCAGTCCCCAAACTGCCCTCCCCAGGGACGATCCTATTCCCAGTTTCCTGTAGACAGTCTCTACGTCTAGATGCTCCACACAGAACGGAGCATGCAGGCCTCAAGGTGCTGTGCCTTGCTCTTCTCAACTAGCAAAATATAGCAGATACTTTCTAGGCCAGCACACAAAGAACTTCCTCCTCCTCTTTTTACATCCATAGGGAATCCCCGTATCTGGATATATACCATATTTTATTTAACCAATCACTAGTGAGAGAGATGTAAATTACTTTTAACAGCAAAACATAAGAAACTATCCTGCAGTGACCAGCCCTGAGCGCACGTGAGCAGCAGTGTCGAGGCAGGCTGGACAGACTGCAGAGGTCTCATCCGGCCCCTCCCCCTGAGCGATTGTGTGGCCTTGGGCAAGTGACTCAACCTCTCTGTGTCTCAGTTTCTCCTATAAAAGGGAGAGAAGACAGTACCCGTCTCCTAGGCTGTTGGGAGGTTTAAATGATTTTGTGCACAAAAGCTTCCGAAACAGGCTGGCACAGAGGAAATGCTATTTGAATGTTTACTTCTGCTGCCACCACTAGCATTACATGCTGCTTTGTGTGCGCATGGAGAGCTGCAGAATAGTACATGTGCACACCCAAGGTGCCAGGCCTCTGGCTTTAAAACAGAAAAGAAGCCCAGCTACTCACTCCTTGGGGTAGCTTGTCGAGTGCAAACGTTGCTGGGTGGCAGCTGGGGTCCACTGAAGGATGACCTGCATGCAGCTCTGCAGATTCTAAGCTTCTCTGAAATGCCATCCATCTTTGGAAGTTGCCTGTCCATCCACAATTCTGCAAAGTTGATCCCAGATTCTGAGCTTCTAGAACAAGACTGCAGGTTATCGCTCATGCCATCTGGGGCAAACTAACATGGAACCAGGCCATCTTGTCTGGATATGGGTGTGACTGTCGGCATGGGTGAGCAACAATACCATCCCACTCAAGCTCTTTCGGTTGGTTTGCCTGGACCTCTGTCCCGGCACACTCCAGCTCCCCTTTTGGAGAAGGCCCTTGCAGGCCCTGGTCACGGGCCTCTGGACACGTCTGCCTTCTCTCCCCTTTAGACTCTCTTTGGAAAACAGAATTTACAGTACACTGGGCATTCAGTGCAAGAAGCAAAAGTAGGTCATAGGAGCAAATGAGGACTTCGGTTTTCAGTGATTTGGTTCTAGGGAAGGCTGAAGAAAGCTTAAATGCCTAAACATCCTCAAGGAATTTTAAAAAGGTGGTAGGAATAAAATGAGGAAACTCCTGTATTTATGTGTCTCAACACCTTTAATCCTTAATCCGGGACAGAGGCAAGATGGTGGAAGAGTAGGGGTCCTCGTTTCATCTGGTCCCCCAAATTTAGCTAGATAACTTTGAAACCTTCCTGAACACCTATGAATTCAACCTGAGATGTAAAGAAAGAACAGCTGGAACGCTACAAATCCTTAATCAGTAAATGGACACGATGTTCCCCATCTTACCAACAAAGAAGACCAAGGCACAGAGATGAGAGGTGATTTGGCCCCAGTCAAGAAGATGGAAAAGGCATGCATGGTCCTGAGACCAGCGGCCCTGCTGCCGAGTGTGGAGGTAGGTCCAGGCGAGCTGTCACCTGCCCCTACGGGCTTGGTCTCACCACCATGGGTGAATGGCTGGTCCTGGAACTACGCTCAGAAGTCAAGGCCACATTTCAAAACAAGGAACAAAACGGGGTTCAAATTATACATTTGAACAAATACAAAAGAGCAAATCCAAGATAAAAGACCGTAGAAAATCAGATACCTCCATTACCCTGGGATGCATCCCTTGTATTTCAGCCAGGAGCTGGGCAGGAAAAGAGGAGAGAACCCAGCGACAGATCAGTGGCAGAGTCAGACCCAAGTCTCTGAAGTTTTGCCATGGAACATATGTAATCCATCTGGCCTGGGAGACGGGTCCATGATGCTTTGAAACCCTTCCCGTCTACATCCAGGGAAAATACACACAGTGTCCCAGGGCTCTCTCTCTTGCTGGGACAGCCCCCTCCTTCAGCTGTCATGCCCTCCCCCTGCCTATAGCCCAGAGCCAGCCCGGCCCCCCTCCCGACCTCCTGACCCCAGCCCCATGTGCTAGGGCCACGCTCAGGGTCTTCACAAGGAGTGAGGAGGGCATCTCAGAAAGAAAGCGAGCCAGGAGACTCCATCACTGGCCTCATCTTGATTTTGTGTTTTGTTCTTCCCTTTGGAAGTAGATTCCCTAAATATAGCCCAAGTCTGAATTGGCAGATGTTGGATTTGTCCTTTACAAGAGGACCAAAATTAGTCTGTCATTTGGCACCTAAATAAAGCAGCCAAACTGCCTTTGTACCAACTTTGCAACAAGGAGGGACTAGAGTTGCAGCATTTTGTCTGATAAGGAAACTTTCTTGGAAGCTGTTGAGCAGCACCTCCAAAGCCAAAAGCTGGGGAAAGGGGGGGGGCCTCTCCAGGCACGGAGTCCAGAGGGATGTGCCTTCTTCCTGGCTACACCTGCTCAGTCCTAAGTTTTACAGTCAGTTTTGTTCCACGTAGTTTAAATACCTCCTGAAATTGGAAGGAGAGGATCAATACTCCCCTGAAATAGCAGTCAGAACAGCAGTGCTTCCTCTGTTTTGGGGAGGAAAGGAACAATCTGTCCAGAGTGCCTGGAGCCGGGTGAGCAGAGGGGCTCCCCAGGGGCAGCAGAAAGATGTTATAATCAATTACCACATCATAACACTGATGTATGATAATTACGGAGTGTTTCTCCTGAGATAGTGCTGCGTTTGGCTGGGATACAGTTCTTTCATGGTCCACTGCCTGATTAATATGCAAATAATAGGCTGATTGCATGATGAATGCAGAAAATGAGTTCGCTGATAACGTGCGCACTGAAGCGGGAAGATGATAAATTACTTTTACTGACTGGCCTACATTAAGTACCCTTTCTCAACAATTTCATCACAAATTAAGTAAAGCAGTATGGAGAGATTAGGAGGATGTGTAAAATAACGCACTGTAATAGCTTTCCTAGTGCCGTCGTGAACGTCGGAGACAGGATCGGTTTCACCCCTCACAACCCGGTGCCCATGGAGGACCAGGTCACTTCATCCACCCGCATACTATGCGGAAGCTGGGGTGCAGCCCACCACACTGGCACATTCAGTGGCTGCCGTCAGCCCTGGGACCTCTGCGGAACATTCCGTCACAGCCCAGACATCATTACCCACACGCCAGGCTGCCTGGCAGCGTTATTGAGAGGGAACAGGCTGCTCTTGGGGCGGACACTAGAGCCTCTGCACAGATGGACAGTCCGAAGCCTGCTGTCCACCAGGTGCCTGGGGATAGGAGGGTTTCTGAGCTGCAGGCCTTGAAGGCCCAAAAACAAAACCATATTCAAAGCCACCACTTGGCTCCTCCAACTCCTTGGAATCTGGGAAAATTAATTCCGCTCTCCAAACAGCAGGGTGACCTGTCTGCCAAGAACGTGGCCATCGGTAAAGGATGGGCAGGCTTGCCCAAAGCCATAAAGGAATCATGGAGAAAAAGAGAGGACACGGGCGTGCGGGCGCACACGCTGCCACACACTCACACAGTGATTAATCTTTGATTACAGCGAAGCAATTTAACTAGAGGGTTTGTTTTTTCCCATCTCGGTAATATATATTTAGACTGTTTGTATGACATACATTTTCTCTTAATGCACAGGGACGCATTGATAAGTGTTCATACACACAGCTGGTTTGGTAATAAGGTTATTGAAGGTAATTTGAAAGCATTATTTCTAAATCAGTATGGATCTGCAGAAATGCTGGAAACCAAGTGAGCACCGAGCTCGTGAAGCAGGGCCAACTGTGTCGCCCAGTGCTCCTTCTGCAGCTTCACCAGACTGAGTTCACTACAAAAGATGAATTGTAATTTAAGGAGCGTTTTTAATTTTGAACCAAATTAAACGAACATTGCATTCCCAAACGCTGCTTTTGATGTGCGTGTTTCCTTCAGAGCTTATAAAACATGCACCAGAAAAATGATGATCCCTGACAGAGGGCAGACGGACACCTGGAACCTTCCGCCGAGCCCACCCCCAGCTCAGCCATGGTCGCAGGACGGTGCTGTTGGGGTCAGCACAGAACATCTCTCTCGTGTGTGCTTTCCTCAGTTTGGGAGAAGAGAGAAAAAACATCTCAAGAGTGAGGGAAGCCCTGGGTTGTACAAGATGATGTCTTGGGAGGAGCCGAGCATCTGTAGATCTCTGGGTGACATGAGGCAACTTCTCTTGCACCCTCATGCAATGCACCAGGCTGAGGCGCCCAGCTGGGCACGTTCCTGCCTCCTGCCTCCTCCCACCATGGGCTGACCACCACTGCCAGACCCAAGAACTCAACACCCCTTCCGGTAAAATGCACCTGACCTTGGACTCAGCCTTGTCTCCCCAGAACTGCTCCCTTCAGTGAACAGGACCCCAGTGCTCCCCCTACCCCCATTTGTCTAAGCCGAAGACTGGCAGCCCGTCTCCATCCTTCTCTCTCTCTGAAGCACCCTCCCAAACACACGCTCGCATACACGCACACACATGTATGCATACACACAGCTTCTATTTTCTAAGTGTCTCTCATTTTTTTCTTCCCATTACCACAGTCCCCACCCTGACCCAAGCTCCAGAGCCTTCTTTCCAGATGGCACACTGGCTGCGGCACTCCCCTGCTTCAGTCCGTTCCCTCAGGTCCCACCTTCCACCTTCGTAGTGTGTGACCCGGCCCCTATCTCTCCCTCCCTGGCTCCCGGCCCACCCAGCCTCAGCAGCAGTGTCACAGTGCCCCCGCGCGTCCCTGTCCTGCCCTCATCTCAGGATCTTTGTGACCGTGACTTGCTTGATGAAGTCTGCTTGGCTCGCCACTGTGCCCCATCTCCCAGCACCCTGCCTGGCTCTTGGAGGACCCCCTTGTTGAATGAAAAAGGCAGGCCCTCTCTTCAAGTGGCTTAGAAGTCAAGTTTGGGGAGGGAAGCTGTACGTGGCCCAAGTAACAACCTTGCTTTTATTTTGTTTTCTTTGTTAATAAGTATTTTGGGTTTTACGTCACTGTAAGAGTTCCTTAGACAGGCTTTAAAAATGTTTTGTTCACGCGCGCACGCAGCCCAGTACCTACTGTGTGCCAGAGCTCTTTGCTCATCTGCCTGCCTTCTGTGCTGGCAGGGGGCCGGGTGTATGGGAGAGAAAGCATTGATGTTCCGCATTACAGAAGAAACGAGGACCAACTGGAACTTTTTCCCTTCCTGGGCCAGCATGGGGGTCCCACCCGGCCTAGTCAGGCCCCTCCCCAGCTCTCTGTCCAACTTTGCTCAGGTTACACCTTTCTGCCATTGGTTGGGCGGGGGGGGGGGGGGGGGGGGGGGGGGGGAACAAGGGATTTGGTAGGTTTGCTGAGATTTTCAGTGATTTAAGGCAATGCCCAAGTTGGCTCGGGGCCAGAGAGAGTGTTGCCAGCCCAAGGAGAGGGAGGCAGGGCCTAGAGTGTGGGCATGGTGTGCACTGATGCTTGGTGCCACCACCTGTTTGGGACTAGACCTTTCCTGTGGGTGGGGGAGACTGCCCGCCAGGGACCCTTCGCTTACTCCCCTGTACTCCATGTTTTCTATTGGCCTGGGGAAGTCGGTGGTAGTCCTAAGGGGTGGGAAGTGTCTGCTGTTAGACCCAGAGGCAGGGTTCGGGACCCAGGAGCCCATGTACATTGCCACCACCACTGCCACTGGGGCAGGGTTGGGCACCAGGGACATCAGTAAAGGGGTCTCACATGACCATGTGGGGCAGCCTGGTCGATTTCTGAGGAAAAAACAGGAGGGCCAATGAGCATCACCATGCACTTTTGAGGTGAGGGTGTCTCTTAGAAGAAGCCAAGTGAGTCCCGACATGTCCGTTAGGGTTCAGTGGCTCCTCACGCAACCCCCGTCTGAAGTCCACTGAGAAGTGTTGCAGCCTGATGGTCACCCTCTTGTACTCTTTGAGGCTGTCAGCCCCATCCGCTGGGAAGGCCTCGAGCCAGGCAGGGTCCTTCCAGGCCACCAGGGCTCCCGCTGGACCCAGGATGCCAGCACCGGGCACCCCAGGACCTTTTGCACACCCTGATCCACTCCCCAAGCAACCACAGTGGCAAGTCTGCCATCCCGCCTCTGGCTCTGTCTTCCACTCTGCCTCTCCCCCTGCACCCCCGTTTCCTCTTCTCGATCTCCTCCCTTGCTCACATTTCCACATTGCCAGGCCACAGCCATGCTGCTCCCCAGCTCTGCCCGGCAACCCCCCACCCCCTATCCTCTCCCTCCCCTCTCCCATCTCCCCATACTTGTCTGTCTTCATAGTCACTTGGAATTTCCTGGCTTGGCAGGGGCTCAAAGCCTAAACTATGGACATAATGAGAAGTGGTGCATCAGACCAGCCACCAGTTAAATAATGTTTGGGTTCTTGTCAGAATGTCACAGAGTACCCTGTCATTTTGTTTCAGCAACTTGTCCTTCTGAATGCACAGTTCGCCTTATGGCATGCCAGCAGTAAAAATGTCACTTACAATAATTACTTTTTGGTGAAAATGCTTGCTGACTTCCTACCTTCAAGCTGTTTTTTACACAGTGGGGAGATAATAAGAAATGACTTTATCCTGACTGCTCAAATGAACACTAAATGGAATTTGGGTTATTATTACTGCAGATAGAGGGCTGGGTATGGAAATTTCAACAGTGGATCGGATAAACTGCAGGGAGATTTGTCTCTGGAAATTACGGCGGGTGAGCATTTTCAACCGGCTTCTATTGAAAACTTAAGGCAGCTGTTTGCGTGCTGTTTCTGGAATATAATATTTTTCATAATCCTTTTATAGTTCCTGAATGCATCGTGCATTTCAGAGGGCCTCGAGTCACTGCCTCTGCTCTCTGGATCTTACTTAACCAAGCGACTCCTGTGTACGATTTGAAGCCTTGCAAAAATAATAATCTACATGGATCGCTTCTCAATCTAACACTTTACTATTGCCGTCAACATTGGATAGACGAGCTGTGTGGCTGGGTTTCTCCGATATGCAAAGTACCCATTTTCAGTTGGCACAGCCCCACTGTCTGCGGGCACCACGAAAGCAAGATGGGTGTCTGATTTCTCTTATTCCCCAGTGACCGCAAAGTGCATGACACAGAGTAGGTGCTTTCAGAATGCTTGTGAGGGAGTGAGCACATGAATGAATGTACAGCAGGCAGGCGGATACTCCAGTGACTGCCAGACAAAGGGTGGGTGGAAACACGGAGACTCTCCATCCTCGGTCTGGTCCAGAGCCTTCTCCACCCACATGGCCTGGACAAGTCACGTTGCCTGTTTGAGCCTCAGTTTCCCCGCCTGGAGTGCGGGGTTTATATTCCAGCCACAGGACCGTTAGGAGAATGGGATGCAGCAGTGTATAAACGTCCTCCACTCACTGCCCCATTTGCACTGGGCGCTAAGTGCCTTCTGGTTCCCTTCCCTGGTCCCAGTCGCGGGTAGGCTTTTGGGTGCTGACCTTCCTGTTTTTGAGATTCATGCATGTTGACATATGGATTATAGAGCAGCCGTGTCCCGGAAGTTATAGAGCAAGCCCAGTGGTTCTGCCACAAATGGACACGCAGGTGCAGGCCAGGCCCTGCTGTACAGGTGGGCCGTTTTATTTTTTTTTTTAATTTTTTTTTAATTTTTTTTTAAATTTTTTTTTTTATTTATTTATGATAGGCACACAGTGAGAGAGAGAGAGGCAGAGACACAGGCAGAGGGAGAAGCAGGCTCCATGCACCGGGAGCCCGACGTGGGATTCGATCCCGGGTCTCCAGGATCGCACCCTGGGCCAAAGGCAGGCGCCAAACCACTGCGCCACCCAGGGATCCCTGTGGGCCGTTTTAAATACAGAACATCTCACTGGTTCTGACCGTGTCACCAAACAAGACATCTTAAGTCTGTCATAGGAGGGAAATTGATATGTCTGCCTCACACCATGAGGTCCTTGTGAGGAGCTGGGTCATTCTCGTGAGCCATAGCCCAGTACCTGGCACGCAGGGAGTGCACCATAAATGTTAGCTTGGGTAGTAGCCACCCTTACGAGTGGTGATAAAATAAGACTTAAGACTTCTTTTTTTATTATTATTATTTTAAGGTTTTATTTAAGAGAGAGAGAAAGCATGAGCTGAGGAGAGGAGCAGAGGGTGGGAGAGAAGTAGACTCTGCACTTAGCATAGAGCCTAATACAGGGCTCGATCTCACGACTCCAAGATCTTGACCTGAGCTGGAATTAAGAGTTGGATGCTTAACTGACTGAGCCCAATATAGGCTTCTTAATATGGTCTCCCCCACCCCACCCCAAGATGCCCCTGCTTCTTGGACCCTCTTCCTCAGGCCACATCCACCCAGCTCCCAAGGCCTGATGAAGCTTTCCCCTACATCTGTCTTGAACCACATAGTTCTGCCCACCACACCTCCTGCCCCCCTACAGGCCACCACCGTCTCCAGCCAGCAAGACCTCCCAGCCCCAGCTACCGTGCTATTGGCAAGTTCACTCTCTCCTAAAGAGGGAATTTACTTGGTTTCCTACTTTTTTTTTTTTTTTTATGTTAGGTCGGTAATATTTTAATTACAGAATAATGCAGTGAACACCCATGTACCAACACCCAACTTTACCCTGAACGTTTGGTCACAGTGCAATCTTAGATTCGTAAAAGAAATAAAACATCCAAGATAGAGTTGAATCCCCCTCTCCAATCCCATTCCTCCTTGAAGGCGACTGTTGTCTCTCGCAGACTCGCTGTTTATCCTTCCTGGGCATGATTGTAAATCCTTGCCTCTACGTATCTATGTAACCACGCAAAACATAAGGAATGTACAGGCTCTCCACACGTACAATCATTATGCTCTGCTCCATTCTGTCCCTTGCTTCGTGGCTCCCCTGGTATGCCCCGGGTGCTGGTACACGTGGCCCCAGCCCTGATGTCCTCGCCACTGCCTCTAGCACATGGTATATTGTATAAATACACCACAGTCTGGAGACCTGGTCTTCAGGTGACAGACACTGTTTCCAGTCCAGATGAGGCTTCGATACACACTCCAGTGGCCGCCTGGCATCCCGGGAGAAAAGCATTGCTAGGGGAAAGGTAGGCCCATCTCACGCTGGCTCCCATGTGTGCACACATGAGGATTACAGCAGACGTCTGAGCCCGTTCAAATCCCCTGTCCTGACCAACCCCGGGGTGCCTCTCTTTACCCCATATTCTTGCTACCCTACATGGCATTCATGTCATTAGCCCACCAGAGGTCTGGAGCAATCTACCTCCCTCTCTTGCCACTCCTGCCTATCCCCACTCACCAAGCTAACTCCTCTTCATGCCAGAAGTGTCACTCTCCCTGGGGCCCCTCTAATCCTCAGGCCACATCCATGCCCTTACTCCGTGTCCCCCCCCCGCCCCCCGTCCCTCATCAGAACCTTCATTGCCCCTTGGGCATTTCTGATGAATGGCTGTCTCCCCACTAGGTAGGAGTCCCAAAGAGGGCAGAGCCAGTCATCAGGTGACTGCCATATTGCCAGTAGTCTGATTCCACAGATTATGGAATGAGTGAAAGAATGAATGGAATAATGTCTCTTCATTCTTTCCCAGCACTTAGTCCTGAATAAATTGGTACTAAAGTATAATTGAAATACAGCAAAATTCACTCTTTGCTTGTGGAAGTGTTCTGTGAGTTCTAGCAATCAAGACACAGATGGATTCCATCATTTCCCCCGCCCCCAGAATTCCCTTGTGGCCTTTTGTAGTCTAGTCCTGCCCCCAACCCCTAGCAGTCACAGATCTTCTTCATGTCCCTATAGTCTTACCTTTACCAGAACATCATCCCATCCATACCATGCCAGGAGCTGTGGAAGAAACAGCAATAAATCACAAGGAGATTTAACTGAATGTAAGGGACTTCATATAAACAAATACATTTCTTTTTTTTCTTAAGATTTTATGTATTTATTTGAGAGAAAGAGAAAGAGCACAAGCGGGATAAGGGGCAGAGGAGAAGCAGAGTCCCCCCACTGAGCAGGGAGCAGGCTCCATCCTGCGACTCCAGGATCATGACCTGAGCTGAAGGCAGGCGCTCAACTGACTAAACCACCCAGGCGCCCCTAAAATTATTTTTAATTACATGGAGTGGAAGAAAGCCTTATTCCTTCAAAAGTATTATTTTAGAGGGCTCCACTTACTGACTTTTGGGAAAAAAAATATTTCTTCTGTTGGCGTTTCTTGTTCTGTCAAGATGGTCGAGAATGGGCAACTACATGTCCCCCCTGCACCCAGGGCCTGGGCCACCTCACCAGGGGCTCTGGAGCTCATTTCTATGGTGTTCTCACCAAAACAGGCCTGGCTTTGGTTAATGAGTTTGTGGCTACGGTGCCCAGGCTCTAGAGCTGTGGTGCTTACCAGAAACAGCTTCCTAAAGAAATGACTCTTTCCAACGTGATGTTCTCAGCGTGAGAGTTTGCGGGGTCTTGGACCGGGCTATTTGCTATTGCATCTGTCTGTGCCTGTCCAAACACATGGGCCCATTTCCGTGACCTGAGAGCGTGGTGGTGTCTGTCCATAAATAACTGTCCCCCAGAAAGAGCTCTCAGCCTGGAGGTGTCCGTTAACAGTTTAGACACGGGCCCACAGTGGAGGGCCAAGACACACCAGCCCAGCAGCTCTCGCCCGGTACATTTAAGGCCTAGGTGAGCTTTTGATCTTGAGGTCTATGCCTATGTCTGCGGTCACAGCCGGGAACACAGAGGGACGCCAGTAATGTGCGGCGGTGCCTCTGTTTGATTCTCTCAGGGCTTCTTGGTGGTAAAAAACCCACATGGGCACTGGCCAGGATGCCTGGAGGAGAGAGAAGTACCACCGGCCGGGGATCTGGGCGCTCGGTCCCGGCTGGCACCAGACTAGGCAGGGAAAGCACCAAGGCAGCGCTTGTTTGTTAGCCGGGCAGCCATGCTTTTGACCTTGCTGCGGGTTACAGGACACCAACCTGAGAAGGAATCTGTTTATCATGTGGGGATTCGTGCCATCCTTGACAGTCTGCAGTGAGCAAGATGGATGATCTGCCAAATCGGCCCCTCGCATGGGTGAATCAGGGCAAATTTACAGTACAATTTCTTTGCTGCTTCAGATACAAAAATAACATTTGCTGGGTTTTATATCCAGTTGTACGATGACCTAGAGGTGAGCAGAGAGAAGAAATCCGATTTGTAGGATTCATATTGCCTTAAAGATTTATATGGATCATTTCTGCTGTTTACGCCTATCTCTTTTACATCTTTTACGAACCAGTGGGTTTTGTTGTTGTTTTTTTTTAAGCCAGATTTTCCAGGTGGAGGATGCGGGCTTATGTGATGGTGGAACTCTGTTACTGTTTAGGACAATAAATGGGTTTCTCGGTTGAATTAGTTACTTTATTAGGGATCTTATCTTTCTAGGTATTTATACAAAATATCCCTTGTATTCCAAATACATTTCCCAGCCTCTTGAGTTCAGAATAGGTCGGTATGCTGGATGTGATCCAGTCCAGGTTGTTGTCCTGGATAAGATATATCCAGCAAAGGACACTCGACTTTTATGGCCAGTTGAAATTCAGTCATTACTCAGTGTTAACATTTTGTTTAGTCAGGTAGCAAGTATTTGTGTGCTGATGTTCCCTGAGTGGCCTTTTTGAGACTATCATCTCTCTGGGGCCACAGAGCCCATGTGACAACACCTGGCCTGGCCCCTCAAACATGGCACCGTGGGGTCTTACCATGTGCTATGCTTGATGGCTGGGTAGTAGGGGGAGCCCATGTCAAGACATCGAGCCGCAGCAGAGTTTACCTCATCGGTAGGACCACAGTGCTTAGCCACTCTGCATTTTCCTCCTGGACACAGCCTTTCTCTACATTTGGTAATTAGGAAACAGCCAAAGCCTTTATTCCAGACATCCCAAGACTGAAATGGATGCTAGGTTTCATGGGTGATACAGACCAGGAGGGACTGCTCCCCAACAGAGCATGGGGTGGCACTCCCCACTGGGTACCTGAAACAGGCCAGAGACCCTTCTTAAGAAAGGAGAGCATGGAGACCTGACTGCCACTCTGGCTCCATCTCACCCAGCCGTGGTAACAGCGTAGATGATGTGGATGAACAGAACTTGGCCTTCAGGAGTATGTCCTGGGGTTCGATGGGGAACAGGGTGGTCGTTCCTCTTCTGTTGGTTCCCTCCAGCCTGGGTGCTGTGGAGCCCTCCAGGGTCACAGCAAGAACCCATGTGGAGTCCCAGGACTCCAGCAGCCCAGGCCTTACATCTCCTCTTCAAGGGTCTTCGTAACCATGGTAGCCATGTGTCGTGGGTGGCCCTCATTTAAAGTAACCCACCCAGGGGATCCCTGGGTGGCTCCATGGTTTAGCGCCTACCTTTGGCCCAGGGCGCGATCCTGGAGTCCCGGGATCAAATCCCACGTCGGGCTCCCAGCATGGAGCCTGCTTCTCCCTCCTCCTGTGTCTCTGCCTCTCTCTCTGTCTATGTTTATCATGAATGAGTAAATAATCTTTTAAAAATAAATAAATAAATAAAGTAACCCACCCATTCGTTTTGTTCTGGAAATTATGGACAGAATAAATACGCAAATTATAATTTAGCCAAGGTCCTTCTGAGTAGGGAATGAGGGGGTCCCATTGGAAGAAATCATGACTGTGAGAGCCCATGGTTCATAAGACAGCAATTTCTCAACAGAATGTCCTTATATTGAGCCTTCAGAAACCTTTTGCTTAAACCCCTCATTTTTCTTCTGTTGCTGTTACATTTTCTTTTGTAATACAGAAAATTAGAGGCTTCTCTCAGCCATGGGTCCATAGCTTGCCATGCTGTATGGTTGCATAGGCGTTTCATTTATACTTCCTAGGTAAGGAAAGTAGATGTTTGCCATGCAAGACAGCTATTTTCAGCCTCAGATTTCCATGTGCTTTAATTACAGAAAGCACTCCAAAGACCTCTGCTAGCTGCAGCCCTGCACCTGAATCGCCGATGAGCTCTAGTGAATCCGTGAAGAGTTTGACTGAACTTGTCCAGCAGCCCTGTCCCCCCATTGAAACGAGTAAGGATGGCAAGCCACCAGAGCCCAGCGACCCGCCCGCCTCAGACTCCCAGCCTGCCACCCCGCTGCCTCTTTCTGGACACTCGGCCCTCAGCATCCAAGAGCTGGTAGCCATGTCTCCAGAGCTGGACACCTACGGTATAACCAAGAGAGTCAAGGAGGTGCTGACGGACAACAATCTCGGTAGGTTCCCTCCCTGGCTAAGTTGGAGGCAGCAGGTTGCTTCCTGTTGGTTTCTGGAAGAATGAGTGGAGGGTACGCAGGGTGAGCCAGCCAATGGGTTTAAACATTTGTAAGCTACCCCTAAGAACATAAAACTGTGAACAGTAGGGCTCCTGAGGGCGGCCAGACCCAACCTGCCCCTGCCCACAGCTTCCCCACCAGGATCTCTTAGCAAATACCCATGCAGCTGGAGCAGACTCAGGCCAGCCCCTGAGACCACCCTGCCTGGGGCGTGCCCAGTGGAACTCCAGTCCTCTCAGGGTGCCAGAGCTGGGCAGGAGCAGCATCAGCCCAGCAGCATCTGGAGAGCATGCTGGAAGAGTCCCCAGCTTGGGTTTGTATCCCAGCTCTTCCTCTTACTGTGTCCGTGATCCTGAGCAAGTTACTCTCGGAGCCTCCTCTGTAAATCAGGCTTGTGAGGAGCACCTGTGGCAGAGCACCCTGCCTGGCAGCCAGCAGTCTACTCTTGTCCTCCTAGCTGCCTGGTGATGCTGGCTCCCTTCCCTAGGCCCTCCACTGGGAGGCAGTAGAGGGAGCCCCTGTGGGACTGAATTCACAACTCCTCCCACAGGGGTTCAACCCAAAGCCAGGCTGTTTGCTTCCTGCACGACCCACCTGAGCCAGCTCTCCCTGAGGGCTCTGTGACACACAGTCAGTAGCTGTGACTGTGAGAATATTAGAGTATATGGTCATTTTAAAGCTTTGTGCTGCTGTGGCATGATATTGACCACACAGAGTTCTCCTGGTTTAGGCACCCAGACAGTGGAAACAGCCACTCCCCCAAACACTTAATATGGGGCTTGAACTCATGACCCTGAGATCGAGACTTGAGCTGAGAGCAAGAGTCAGATGCTTGGGTAGCCCGGGTGGCTCAGCGGTTTAGCGCCGCCTTTGGCCCAGGGCGTGATCCAGGATACGTGGGATCAAGTCTCACATCAGGCTCCCTGCATGGAGCCGCTTCTCCCTCTGCCTGTGTCTCTGCCTCTCTGTCTCTGTGTGTCTCTCATGAATAAATAAATAAAACCTTAAAAAAAAAAAGTCGAATGCTTAACTGACTGAGCCACCCAGGCACCCCCAATTCCCCCAAAAATTTCTGTCCTTATTTCCCAAGTGTAAATGTCAGTTAAGGAACACTGTTTTGTGCAGTATATGTTCAGACAAAGGCCCCAAAGGGGGCCTGGCATGTCTGTTTTTCCCAGAAGATAGGAAAAGAAGGGAGTAGTAGTAAAGTGAGGTCCAGGGAATTCTGTGTGGTGACTTCACAGCCTGGGAGTTTAGGCAACCAGCTTGCCCAAGTGAGGTTCTCTACCCTATCGCTTACGCAAAACAGAACAAGAAAAAGTAATTATCAACTGGGAACATTTTTAACTAATTCATAGAAATAAAATTTAGCCATTGTTTTTTTGTTTTGTTTTGTTTTTTAATGGCCGTGAAGTCCCATGTGTTCATCAGTGAATGAAATATGCAGACATGGTTCATCCCCTGCCTTAGAATCTTGTCACAAGTCTAGAGAAGCAGGCCCGATAGATTATTGCTACCCACTCCCTTATAGGAAGTGTCGTTTCTGTAATCGTAGGCAAATAGCTGAAGAAAACTCTTCTTTTAAACCACTGAGAAGTTGCAAGATCGCAATTGTGAGGTCATGAACACTAAATCTCCTTGGCCTTGCCATCCCCATTTCCATCCTTGCTGGAGTTCTGGCTGGTGTTGGTTATGTGCCACCACCGTAGAACCCTGCGGGCTTGTGGAACTCCATTTTCAAATGCTGTAAAGCACAAATCAGGGGTGAAACTTTTCACACCAGAGAGAGATGACTTCCTCCTCTTGGAGCAGGAACTTCCGGGAGAGCCATAGCAGCACCACCATGGAGCTGAGAAGCAGTCTTGGTGGTTGCTCTAGCTGGTCTTAGCTTCTCCAGGGAAGAAGCTGCCTCCCCTGCTGGAGTCTCTCAGTGGAGTAATGGGCATGGAGGGGGCCAAATTCTAGCTGAATTATGCAGCTGGAAGACCCAGGCATCCTCTTCACTTCTGACTTGAGACCTTGAGGTGTTCATAGGTCAGTCTCTTAAAATCATGGGCAGAGTGCATGTGTATGCACATTTTATCAGGTGAGGGTCGGTAGCTTTCTTCAGCTTCTCAAGTGGGTCCATGACCCAAAAACAATCGAGCCACTGCTATGAAACCTCTAGAAGTAATATAAATTTCCAAGAATATTCATTTGATTTCCTCCCCTGCCCCTACAACCAGGTGGGTCAAGCAAGTAGTAACTAGCTATTTATGACATATATCACTTCCCCAAACATAGCAAGCTCCTTGGAATGAAACGAGATTCATCTGCTAGATTAGAATTAGATAAAATTTAAAAGAACCACAACAAAAATCTGGTAAGGACTTAGGATATTTATAGGCTAAACTAAGAATTTGAAATGCAGGCAACCACAGGTTTATGAAATTGGTAAATGTATCTCTAAGTCAAAATGATTGAGACCCGGGGCACCGGGGTGGCTCAGTCGGTTAAGCGTCTGCCTTTGGCTTAGGTCTTGATCTCAGCATCCTGGGCTTGAGCCCCATGTTGGGCTCCCTGCTCAATGGAGAGTCTGTTTGTCCCTCCCCCTGCTCTTGCACTCTTGTTCACTCTGGCTCTCCTCTCTCTCTCTCCCCTTCTCAAATAAATAATTTTTTTTAAAAAGATACCCTGCCAATTTTTTTTTTTCTCAAATCCAAATCATTCCATGCAGTAAATTTCAACTTGAAGCCCAACTTTTTTACAAGGAGGTGCTCTGCCATTTCTGACACCTGCCGTATGGGCACAGGTGGTGGGGTTTCCCTCTCACAGATGGAGGCAATGAGCCTGTCATCCACGATCACCCTGCTGCGGAGGGGCAGAGATGCTCTGGGCCTGGATGTCCTGTTCCCTACACTTTGTGGCACCAAACACTGGCCGGTCTGGTCCCAGGCTCCATTTCCACCTAATAAGTCCTATTATTCACGTTCTCCCATCTGGTCGCTCAGGTTGTGCGTGATTCCCATTTGCGCCTTCAAAAGTGCCAGCCCCTCTTAACCTGCAGCTGAATGGCTCTCAGAGAAGAGAAATTTTCTTTTTAAGCCTCTGACGAACATGGCAGAGCTGGTGCCGCACTGCTCTCCAGAGCAGATTTCCCTCTGATCAGCCTGGGGAGCAGGCTGCCCGCCACGGCCTCGGAGAAAAGGCATCGAGGAAGGGGTTTTGATCCCCTTTGAGCACCAGTCAGCAGAGGCAGCTTAGACTGCGGGAAGAGACTTTAGAATTGGAAATGGCCTCGCTTTTCAGAAAAACAGAGCTGAGGGGCTCTTTCTCCTCTTTCCTGCTGTGACCTTGGGTCAAGTGCCCTGTTTTCTCAGCAAGACCGGATAACCTTGCTAATCGTGAAAGGAGCCAGACAGCCCTGTGGTTTGAGGTTGTATAAGAGAGGGCTCCCTGTGTGCTACTTAACCTCCTGAGCTTGGGCGAGGGATTAACCACCTCTGATAAGCACTGCAGGTGTGTTATCCAGGCCTCAGTACATCCAAAGCCTGAGGCTTTTTTTTTTTTTTTTTTTTTTTTTGAGAGCGAGAGAGAGAGAAATGTTGTATGCCAACAGAATACAAGGGTAGGACTGACTCTGTCACCAATGGAATTTGTCACAACACCGGTTGAAGAAATTTGAAGAAATGATTCTTTTTTTTTTTTAAGATTTTATTTGAGAGAGAAAGAGGACGTGTGAGCATAAGCAGGAGGGAGAGGGAGAAGGAGAATCTCAAGCAGACTCTGTGCTACACGCAGAGCCTTGTGCGAAGCTCGATCCTACAACCTCAAGATCATGATCTGAGCCAAAACCAAGAGTCAGGCACTTAACCAACTAAGCCATCCACCCAGGCGCCCCTGAAGAAACACTTCTAGAAAGTGCTTTCTCTGAGGCAGGACCCAGCTGACCAGATTCTGGGGTTTCAAACCTTGTGTCTGATTGTAGCCTTGGCACATACTTGCCCTTCCAGATCCCTAGATCTCAGTCCTGACACCTCCCTTCTGTTTTCTCACCAGGTCAGCGCTTATTCGGGGAGACCATTTTAGGGCTCACCCAAGGCTCCGTCTCCGACCTCCTGGCTCGCCCAAAGCCCTGGCACAAGCTCAGTCTGAAGGGACGGGAGCCTTTTGTCCGGATGCAGCTATGGCTGAATGACCCCAACAACGTGGAGAAGCTGATGGACATGAAACGCATGGAGAAGAAAGGTAAGCCCCACTGCCTGCTCTGGCCACTTGCTTTCTCATCTTTGAATGCACTGCTTCTTTTAAAGCCTTTGTGCAGAGCTGGTGAGGGACATTTATCTGTGGCCAGATCACTGTCTGGCAGGGCAAAGGTTTTTTTGACAACAGTCAGTTGATGAGTACCTACGAGGACTGGGGAGATTTGTGACTGCTTCTCCCCAGGGGACTGAACCCAAATACATTTTAGCTTTGGGGGGCACTCTGACAGTTCATTGTTGCCCGCGCAGTCACCATACCTTTTTCCTTCTTCAAGGCCACCAAGAAGTTAGCATCACAGCGCTCCATGGTGGCCCATTTGTGTATTGTCTCTGTCTTGGTGGGTACATGGGGTAGTAGATCTCGGGCACATGTACCACATGCCAGGGCCTTCCATACCATATCTTATCAGAGAGATCACTGATAAACACATTTGTAGATAAGGAAAACTCGGGTTCAGAGAAGCTAGGCACCTCCATGAAGGGTCACCCAGCCCAGCAAACAGAGGAGCAAATTCCTTCCAGAACAGGTCTCTCATGCTATTTCTTCATAGTCTGTGGGGCTGTGTAGGATTCAGACTTCTTGAGCCTTCTTGAATGTTGATCCAAATTCTTCTTACACTCTGGAGGCCACAACACAGGGGAGATCCCAAGGCGGGAGCAAGTAGTATCTGCCCGGTCTCCTGGTTTGCTTCTCCCTGCTGCTCCCCATTAGTGGATCCTCCCCTGAGCACACAGAGTGGCTGATTCTGAATCCCTTAGACGTGGAGACGAGGCACTGGCCACCCGTGTGGCCGAGGCATGTCTGAGCCAGGGGCTGGGCATGGAGCCCAGGCTTATATCCTCGTAGTTCACCGAGAGAGTCTGCTCTTCACCGCCAGCCTAGTGGCAGTGTTGTCACCCAGCCAGGGCAAGGGCTAGGTCTCCAGAGAAAGCAAGCAGCGCTGGCGTCTCCTCCAAGAGCTCAGTGGAGCTGGGCCTTTAGATCACAATGAGACTCCAGTCTCCAAGAGCCTTCTCTTTGCCAGGTGCTGTGCTGAGACACCCCCAACCCCCACCCCAGTCCGGACACAGCTCTGTCCAGCATAGGCGGATTCTGCAGCAAAGATGAGGCTCTGGTGTTACGACACTTGCCTGATTTCAACAGCTGGCATAAGTAGGGAGCAGGAAACCAAGGTCACAGGCTATCAGCCCCTGGAGCTGGTACTCTCAGATGTGTGTTGTTTCCTGGTGCCCATACAGCAGGCTTCTACCACCCAGGGCCCTCCAGTGGACTATGGTCCACCCTCCGGTGCATAGACCAAGGCTCTGACCTAGGCCACAGCCCTTTGGGCAGCCGCAGGCGCCTGGTGCCATATCACGCCCAAAAGTTTTTTTTAACTTTCTACCTTAGGAAATTTCAAACAAAAAAGTAAAAAGGTATCACGAACCCAATATATCCATTACCGAGAGTCAGTGATTATGAGCGCCCACCAAGCAATTTTAAAGCCTTCTGCACTCTCTCCAAAGGCAGTGTCTGCACACTTGAGCTCTGTGTGGCTGCTGCTCCCAGTGCCAGGGAGCCCCCTCCTGTGCCAGCCCTCCAGGGCCACCCCCTGAACAGCCCCCCAGTGCTTCAGGCATCAGGAGCAGGACAGCCTTGGTTCTACCACCCCCTGGTGTGTGTCTCCTCGTAGGCCACTAGGAAAGGACCCTTGCCCCCACAAGTAGATCTTTGAGGGCTCCCTAGGCCTCTGCTCCTTCAACGTGGGCTCTGGGCGCCATCTTGTGTTACAAAAGAGTTACTGTTCCAGCCGGGCCCAGGCTGCTTCTCGTATCCCAAGGTCCCTAAAAGCAGCTGTGGCCTCACTGTCTTCTCCCTCTAGCAGGGATGCTCACTAGAGGAGCCTTCCCCAGACACAACAGTGGTTGAGCCAGACTTCCTGTGGTTGATAGCACTTCCTGTGATTTCCACCTGTTACTGGCTGTCCACCCAGTGGGAGCGGCCGGCTGGACAGACCACACCAGGCTTGTTTCTTTCTGGCCACACACTGCATCATACTCCTTTTCTTTGGGGGAAGATATGCCTTTTCAGCTGCGTTCCTAAACATAATCATAAATTGGCAAGTCAGCTAAGGAGCTCCCTGGTCTAATTTTCTGCCTCTGTAGAATGAGGCCATAGAGTGACGTGAACTTCTTCAGGTTGTTAGATCAGAAAGAACATACTGAGTATAACGACCAGCACGCGTAACTGCTCAGTAGATGAGTTTTGAAGATAAGTCAGGTTCCTTTAAAATAGATGAAAGCCTGTCATGCTCCCAGTCTAGACTGGATGGAAAACTCTGCACTGGGTAATTCAGCCTGTAGGGTTCCCATATGCACTGTGCTTCCTTTTCTTCCCAAGCAAAAGCCTGTGCCGCTTCTCCCGTTGGTTCGAATCCTTTATTGCTCTCCTCCCCTCCTACTACCTTTCCTGTAAACGTTTTGTGTCCACCCTGGTCTGCCTTCTGCTTTCTGTCCCTTTATGAGATGGCCCTTGCTCTCCTCCCTGTTCACACAGCCCCTGGACGCACACAGGCACCACCTGGGCTAGCTCATGGGCTCTTCTCCCCACTGGCTGTAGAGGGACCCTGACAATCCAGAGGCTTCTCCTCTGACATTTATTTGTGCCCCAAATGTCAGTGCTGCCGAAGGGTGTGTCCGTGGCTTGTCACGTCTCCCCAGCTGTGGGGTGGGGGCGCTGGCTACCATCAGACAAGACAGAGCAGGCATCACCGCCCAGAGCAGACGTAGGTCAGACCTCACATCTGTCACTTAGCAGTTGTGTGGCCTGAGGCAGATCATCTCACTCCTAGGCTTCGGTTTCTTCATCTGTCCGCAGGGATGGTGACAGTCCCTCTCCTGGGGCGTAATTGGGAGGACTGCACAACACATGCTGGCTGCTGCTGCTGCTACAGCCACTCGTCCTCCCACCTGCTGCTCGAATTCAATAATACTATGCCCCATCTTCCATTGGTTCTAAGAAGTTTAAAGGAATTCTCAGACCATATTCCAAGCTAATCCACTAGAAAGCTCTCTATGGATGACTCATTTGCTGGAGAAGTCCGAATGGTTTTTTAATTGAAGCATAGTGGGAACAGGTGACGTGTGAGGGCAGAGGAGGCAGGTGAAGCCCCAACAGCATAGAACAGAGAACTTGAATCTGGAGGTGCGTCCCCTTTCCTTCGCAGCTGCCTGCTGCCCACTACCCCCTCAGTCCTCCCACATGTGTAAAAGCCACATCAGGAGCACGAGGACCCTGCTCTTCCCCAGCTGCTGGGCTGCTGCGCTGTGTCCTGTCGCCCCTTCCAGAGCAGGTGCATCTTCCGAGAGTGCTATGCACCCTCCATCCACCTCCTCTTCTCTCCTGGGCTGAGCCCTCCCTACTGGGCTCCTCCTAGCGGCTGTTTCCAGTGCCTGTCTCCATCACCCACCAGCCTCCTGTCACTTTCAACTTTTTCTCAAGACCACGGCCCCTGGACTGCTTTCTTCCCCCATAACTATGTCCTGCCTCATCCAGGGAGATTTCAAAACTGATTTTCTGCCCCCATCCTCCCCAGCTTCTGGGACCTGAGGATTCCAGCTCTCCAATGGTGGTATCACCCCAGATCTGGGTCCTAGCTTCAGCGGGTACCCTGCTCTTCTCCCCACTCCTGGCCACCCCTGTCCACCACCACTCTCATGGCTCGGTCCTATCACTTCAGATCACCTTTCCTCTTGCCTTCCCTCCTCCATCAGGAGAACGTAGCCCACCAGCTTTCCTACCTCAGTCCCCGGAGGCTTGTGTCTACCTGCAGCTCCCCACCCCCAGCCTGCCTCCTGATGCACCTGTGGTGCTTGTCTCTCTCACCTGTACCTCCAGCTCTCTCCCCTCAGCTTTGGCAACACTGTCAGCTTGCTCTCGTCTTTAAATCCACCCTCAGCCCCGGATTTCCCTTCTGGAAGCCATACTACCTCTGGCTGTTCTTTTACATTTAGGCATCTTAAAATAATAACTCATGCTCACTGCCTTCACCTCCTCAACTCCCGTCCCACACTCCACCTACAGCCTCCTGGCTTCTACTCCCACAGCTCCACTGTGCCCATTCACCATGCTCTCCAGTTACATCCTAACCGCTAAAGCCAGAGGCCCTCCTGGGTCCTTTCCAGACTCTGCAGCACAGACACTGTCGATCATCTCTCCTCACTCATCCCTTCTCTCCCACCATTGTCTCCTGGTTTTCCTCCCATCATGGCTGCTTTTTCCTGGGGTGGGGATGGTCCACTCTGCCCGTGTGTGTCCCTCAGGGTGCCATTCTCAGCCCTGGTCTTCGTCCTCCATGGCACAGACTGCAACCTCAGTTTCCGTTCCAGTCCGAAATCCCTCTTCCTAGCCCAGACTGTTCTTCTGAGCTGTATTACCTGCCTGTCCCCCTGCCTACAGGACATCTCCATGTGGGCAACCCAGAGACCCCACCAACTCCACCGTTCCAAGATCAAATCACTGTCTTCTCCCTTCTTCTGTGGCACCCAACCCAAAAACACTGGTGCCCCCCTTACCTCCCAGCCTGAAACCACGCAGCTCCTCCGTTCTCCATTCCCTCAGGAATCTGTCCCCCACTCCTGTCAGCTCTGGCCCTTACCACCTCCACGCCCTTTGCTTCTCTCCAGCCCCACCACCACCTCCCTGGTCTTGATCTTTATCTCTTACCTCCTAACTGAGCATCTTCCTGCAAGCCCTCCCATCTACTTCATCCTCCTAACTGCAGCCAGAACAGCTTTTCCAGAAGGCGTATAGCTGATCATATCATTCCCCTGACTAAAGCCTTTTATTTCTTCCCACTGACTTTATGGTCAAGTCCAAACTTCCGGCCTACCCAAACTCTGCCCATCTCTCCAGCTCCTCCATCCCCCTCCACACACCTATGTGTATGCGCATGCACACCTCCCCCTTCCCCCCCACACACTGTGCCGTCCTATGCCCCTGGGTCTTTGCACGTGCTGGTCCTACTTTCTGGAACAGCCCCCTACCATCTTCAACCTCATCGCTATTTTTTTCTGGTTAATCACTCCTTGGCCTTCAAGATTCTCATGGAAAGCCTCCCTTGATCTCTCTCCAGTCCCCTGTGCCTGCCTCCCTCACTGCATTCTACTGGGGTCACCTCTACATTTCTCTGTGTCCCCCACTAAGCCATTAGGCTGGACAGCCAGCCACCTCGCATTACAACAGAGCAGGTCCTCGATGAGTATGTGTTGGGTTTTCCAAACAGTCCTAGTCCAAGTGTTGTGAGACGCTCTTGGGAGAGCAGGACAGAACAGCCGGCTGTCACAGTGTATGCAAAAGTAACTGTGAGCTGACGGGGCACCACAGTGCTCTGAGGGGGTCAGGGGCTTGGGTGGACCTTGCAGCAGGGCCCGCAGCTCAGTCTGATTGCTCTCCCTCCCTCAGCATACATGAAGCGGCGGCACAGCTCGGTCAGTGACAGCCAGCCCTGCGAGCCCCCCTCCGTGGGCATCGACTACAGCCAGGGCGCCAGCCCCCAGCCCCAGCACCAGCTGAAGAAACCCCGAGTGGTGCTGGCTCCTGAAGAGAAAGAAGCTCTGAAACGAGCTTATCAGCAAAAGCCATACCCGTCACCAAAAACCATCGAAGAACTCGCCACCCAGCTCAACTTGAAAACCAGCACCGTCATCAACTGGTTCCACAATTACAGGTACGGCCCGGCTTGGTCCGGCTCCATCGGGCTCTCGGCCCCGGCCGAGTTAAGTCAGGGCTCCAAGAGAGCGCACGTCAACCCTTGGGAAGAGTCTGGGCTACTCTGTCCTGCAGACAATGGCCATTAATGGTGCACACGGACAATGGCCTGGGGACTTGGCCCTGGCAGGCTGGGGACTAAAAGCTTGGTGTTTGGTCAGTTAGTCGGTTCTTTATCTTTCACTGGAGTTTTTAACTCCCAAGATATAGGGTCACGTGGTTAGAGAGAATCCATGTCTGCCATGGCCAGGAAAACAGTTATCACTTAGTAAGAGAGAATGTAGGCATCCATGATGCCATAGTGGCACATGTTTCTTAGTGGAGACCCAAAGGATCTCATACAGAATTATCTTCCAAATTAGTTTGATTAGTTTTGTAGTTAAATAAATTGAGTCATGTGAGCTTTTGGGCAAGTTCACAAGTTAATGAAGATTTATTGAACATCTACCACATCTCCAGACACTGAGCCAAGTGTTTTAACCAGCACCATTCCACATGATCTTCACAATCATTTAAGGGACATAGTTCTACCTGCATTTTACAGGTGGAAACCTAAAACTCATAGGGGTTAAGTAACTGACCGAGGCAGAAGGGCCTACTGCTCTCCCGTAGAAAAAAGCCTGCCTGGGGTGAAAGATTTGTATTAGATCATGAAAATCCACTGACACGTAATGAACTGTTGACCATAGCTGTAATCCAGACTTCCTCTGCTGGAAACCGAGACTTCCCAGTGGCCTAATAGGAAGATCTGCTTATTTAATGCCCTATAAGTGACCATCTCAGTTGCTGGTTCTCATCAGAATGTCATTTTCTCTAGACCCCAACAAAATTGGGGCAGGTGTTCCTGGTTCTACCCAGGTGAAAAGGACACATGTATAGCCAGTGCAGGTAGAGCACTTCTGGTCACTTAGCTGAAACAGCGGACAACAGAATACCCTAGACACTTGGGGGCCACAGGGAGGATCCAGTGTCTCTGGCTCTGCTGCAGTTTTCCAAGTAAACTTGAGGACCAGTACACCCCCACCCCCAGGTGCTGAGCAAAGTGGGAGGTTTTAAAATATTAGACGGGAGTCAAAATAATATCTCTGCTGGTGATGAAAGCTAGGTTAGCATTTGCAGCTTAGTGTGAGAGCCAAACAGACCTGCTACCTGACCCCTGGAATCAGGCAAGCTTACATGCATCATGGTAGCACTGTCCTCCACAGGCCTCCCTGTCTATGGGCTGACTCCCAGGATAGAAGACGGTACACGAGCTGAGCACAACCACTTATTCATCCTAAATTTACTGATGAGATAAAACCAGAGGCAGAGCCAGGCTAGTAGGTACAATAATGGAGCTCCCTCTACAAGGAAGGAAAGTTTAAGAATAGTAGACAAGGGAAATGAAGGAGGATGAATGAGGACCTGGGCAGAGGTTCCCCCAGAGCCTCCCTTTGCCAGGTATTATGCAATCCCATTTTCACTTTCTAGACATACAGGCACATTTGAATATATACTTTCGCATCTTCTGCAGGCTGTGTCCATTTTAGTGCAAGTATGGGAACTTGAGATGGCTGAATATCTGGGTGAAGTTGCCACCAGTTCTACAAAACAGCTCCAGAAACCCATTTCTCCTGGCCTCACCAGGGTCACCTTTTTCCACAGATCGATCTCCCCTACAGGCCCCAGCTGAATGGTGGTCACTGCCTCCTGGCCAGGGCACATGCTCTCCAGGTTTCTCAGCTTCCGTCATTCATCTTGCTGACACCCATGGTAATGCCTGCTCCGTCACAGGTGGTCAGCTGCTCACTGTGGAGAGGCCTCAAGTGTACATTTAACAGGAGCAAATTCAACTGTACACAGCCAAAAAAATAAAGAGAGAAGGGGGAGAAAGGAGGAGGAGCAGTAGAACCTCAAAACTCAGTAAATAAGCTCAGCTCCAGATCTGGAGTAGATGCTCAGTAAATGTTTTCTTTCAAAAATAACCATAACAAAGCAGGCTGGACTAAGACAGATGGAAGAACCAAGGGCAGAGATTTGTTTCAGCTGCAGAGATCCAGAAAAATACCCAGGAAGCAATATGAGATGTGCAGGGTCTTGAAAAAAGAACTGAAAAGAATTTTGCAAACCACAAAATAGGTCAGATGAGAAGTAGCATTAGGTCATTCAGAACTGGCATAAAGCCCAAAGAATTGAAGTCACTTGGTCACCCAGGAGGCAAAGTGCAGAGCAGAGAGTGAGTGTGTGCTCCTCCAATTAAATGCTTCAAACAGAGACCAACTTAGCCTGATAGAACCCACAGAGCTTCAGATAAGAACTGGCACACATAGACTAAATCCCTAAGGAAGGGATTAGTTTCTCATTCTACAGGAGTTAAATAGGAGAAGTTCCCCCCACCCCACCCCGCCCCATTCCACCAGCACCCACAGGGAATAACGGGGAAGGGGAAATCAATTTTTAGGCCCATTTTTACTTCCTCTTATCCTTTCACCCTCAGGGAAGTAGAAGTATCTTAGGGTGACCATTTACCCAGGAACAGGGCCAGAAATGCCAGAACAGTATACCTACCACAGGACACCTGATCTCCTCCCAGAAGAGCAGGTCCACCCAGTAGAAACTCTTCCAAGCCCTCAACACCATAGCATCTTGTGAATCTTGTGTGACTGGCCTGAAAACAAGATCTGCTCCTAGGACCTGGTCTTTCTAGATCAGAAGATAATATTTTTTCATGGACATGGAGAAAAATCTAGACTAAGGAGAACGTCTCCTATCAGCTGAGCATAGAATATGTGCCAGGACTGAGCCAGGAGCACTACAGCTGTGTCCTCTCATCAGATCCTCAGATGAGCTGCTGAGGGTGGCAGCCAGAATGCCAGGCCCCATGCAGGAAATTGTCCCTTCCTTCCCCCTCCCCCCAGCCCTTTTACCAGGCTTAGCACCTACCGACAGATTCTATCATTCAAAAGGCAGGTAAAGGGTCTGAATAGTCCCCTCTTTTCCCTGGGCCTACTTTGTGTCTTACATAATACACCAATATTTTATTCTTCACATCTCTGCAAGGAAGATGCTATTCTCCACATTTTTCAGATAAGAAATCTGAAGCTCAAAACAGATCAGGACCTTTTTTTCTAAGCGGTGTCGCTAGTAAGTTTACAAAGCCAGATTTCAAACCCAGGTTGGCCTGGTTCCATAAAGCCTGTGCTCTGTTCTGGGCCACTCTGCCCCCCTGG
The DNA here is from genome assembly GCF_003254725.2 of Canis lupus dingo. Lineage (NCBI taxonomy): Eukaryota > Metazoa > Chordata > Mammalia > Carnivora > Canidae > Canis > Canis lupus. The sequence continues at coordinate 7,614,521 of NC_064248.1, read as the reverse complement.
GACTCACAGTGGTAGATCTGTGGCCTGCCCATCTAGCCTCCCACCTCCCCAGCCAGGATGGGATGGGATTTAGGTGTTCACCCCAACTGGCATTCTTGGCTTCCAAGGAGCCTGAAAGGCAGCAGAGTAGGCTTGCCCTCACAGCACAGTGCCCAGGAACATATTGACAAGGGTCTGCACTGCACAGGCCCCTGTGATAGCCCCAGAGAAGGAGGAGGGAACTCCTGGGTAGGGTAGGAGGGGGCTGTTCTGCAGTTCTCACTCAGAAACTATTCTCAGAACAAGGGTCAGAGTTCAGGCTGTACAGGGAGCAAATAACAATGTGAACACATCACCACCACCAGGGTTCTGATATAAAAACTACAGCCAGATTTCCCCCTGGCTTCAACACTCCCCACATCCAACACAAGGCCTGGCACGTGGTGGGTTCTCAAAATATGTTCCCTCTATTGGGTTCTATGTACTGCAGAAAATATTTTCATTGCATGCCTAACGCAAGGTCTTTTGGCAGGCCCAGTTTCTGCCAAACAGTCGGCTTCGTGCTTAATCTATACGCGAGAATGCTCTTCCACTAGCAGTTGGCACGTTGATCAGAGGCTTTTAAGCTCTCTGGAATAACCACCTAGAGAGACTTCTGATTGAGCCTAGTACTGTGAGCCCATGGAAGGAGAAACTTCTGGCACAAAAACAGACTTAAGAGGAGCCCTTTCTTGATGTCACCAAGGGCCCAAAAACAGGGAAGGCCAGGGCGCATTTGTAGCAGTTTCCTTCAGACTCAACAAAGTAGGAGATCACACATTCCCGGGTAGGCAGGACTCAGCTTGATTACAACGTGCTTGATGTGTTGGAGCACATACCTGGTCTCCTTCCCGCTTGATGGAGACTGACCCTTCCCTGCTCTTCTCCTCTTAGAGGAGGGAACTGGTCGAAACATAATTCGGTGGAACCTTGCCTGGGCCCTAACCCCTGACCTGTGTGGCTCAGAGACCACAACTGAGGTTTTTCGGTTTGGGCACTGCCTACCCACGGGTTCGCTCATGAAGTCCCGATGAGGGAGCCGTGGTTACCCTCCCTCCTGCATTTCCATCTCCTAGTCCAGTCAGCGTTTATTGCCGTGTACCAAGCACCATGCCGCGCCGGGTGTGCAGAGAGTGGGACCTGCCATCCACAGCCGGCTCGGAGGGAAGGAGCCACTGCACAAGTCACACGGGGCGCCGTCCTCGTGGGACAGAGGGGCTGGCACCGCCCAAGGGACGACTCGGGCACGGGCGCCGAGCTGGGGGGAGTTGAGCCCTGCCCCCCCGGCCCCGCTCACGGCGCCCTACCGCTTGTGTCTCGCAGGTCTCGGATCCGCAGAGAACTGTTCATTGAGGAGATTCAGGCCGGGAGCCAGGGCCAGGCCGGGGCCAGCGACTCCCCGTCGGCCCGAAGCAGCCGGGCGGCGCCCAGCTCGGAGGGCGACAGCTGCGACGGCGTGGAGGCCGCCGAGGGCCCGGGCGCCGCGGACGCCGAGGAGTCGGGCGGCCCCGCGGCCGCCGCCAAGTCTCAGGGAGGGCCAGCCGAGGCGGCCGTGGCCCCGGAGGAGCGGGAGGAGGCGCCGAGGCCGGCGGAGAAGGCGCAGCCGCCGCCCTCGGGGGCCCCGGCCCCGGCCCCGGAAGACGCGGAGGAGGAGGGCCGGCCCCGGGCGCCCCCGCCGCCCCCGCCGCCGCCGCCCGAGGGCCCAGCCGACGGCCCGGGGCCCGTGCCAAACCCCGCCGCCGCCGCCGCCGCCGCCGCCGCCGCCACGCCCGCGGGGGAGGACGCCGCTACCTCAGCCGCCCCGCCCGCGGAGGGCCCCTGCCGGGCCCGGGACGGCGCCCACAGGAGTTCCGCTTTGCCAAGCACCAGCGCGCCGGCGGCCGCCCGCAGGCCCAGCTCGCTGCAGAGCCTCTTCGGCCTCCCGGAGGCGGCGGGCGCCAGGGACTCTCGAGACAACCCCCTGAGGAAGAAGAAGGCCGCGAACTTGAACAGCATAATCCACCGCCTGGAGAAGGCCGCCAGCCGGGAGGAGCCCATCGAATGGGAGTTCTGAGAGGGCGCCGCCCGCCCGCCCGCCGGGCCGGGCCGGGCCGAGCCGCGCCGCGCCGGGCCGAGCCGGGCTAAGCCGGGCCGAGTCGGGCCGAGTCTGGCCGAGCCCTGCCGAGTCTGACCGAGCCGAGCCGGGCCGAACCTGGCCGAGCCGGGCCGGGCCGGGCAGAGGGGCGGGCGCCGACTCCGCGGCCTGGACCGTGTTGCGCACTTACCGCCCTGCGGGCCACAGGGCAAAATCGCCATAGGCCAAGGTGCATATAGAAAACAAAGGAGCATTAAGCCCAATCTATGTCGTGTTTTCAAGGAAGAAAACGGAAATGTGTAGTCGAGCTTTTTTGTACCCTGAAGTGTTTTTTTTATTGCCCTAAGTGATTTCCACAGGTTCTGGAATAACTCTTACAGCTTTGCCTTGCGCCCTCCTCTTTCGTGTGGGCTTTAAAAAAAAAAAAATCAAACCCACATATTAAAAGGGGGCTTTTTATCTGCCATCTAATGGCTTCAGAGCGATAATACACTATTATCTTCTTAAACCAGGAAAAAAAGGGGGGGAGGGGGGATTTTTCAGAAAAATTAAAAAAGAAAGTTTTTGTAGCTGTTCAGTTGCCACTAAGAGATTGCACAGTCAAACCGACTCTAAACACACTAGTTTGGATTCCTAAATATTTTCAAGTAAAGAATCTTCTCGTTTGAAACTTTGAATTAAAATAAAACACATTTACTCCACATATTTTTTAACGAAAAGAGAAGTCACATCAGGAAACTATCTGATTTTGTGGTAGCTGACGTAGTGTTTTCTTGTACGTGAATAGAATCCTGACATGTAGTGCACATTGATCCATAGCTTTAACTGACTCTGGGCTTTTGCTGGCCAGAGTCTGTTTAATACACTCCATTCTAGGCCAAATCAGGACAAAAAGAAAAGATCCGAATCTAGGTATTTTATAATCTGCTTTTTAACCTCTAACCGCAGAGCACGCTGATCAGACCTCATATCTCGGAGGTTTAGGAGACAAGTTAGAACTGTAGCATGTCCCCGTTCATTCTGTTTAATTTATGGTGTCTACGTCTGTGTTAATGCGTCTGCACACGTGCGAGCATGTAAAGCAAGGAGGAAAGAGTGGGCCGCCGAGGTGGCAGCAGACAGTCGGGGGGCCGCAGGGGCCCACCCTGCGTAGTCAGCAGGCTTTCCTTGGCACAGAAGGCAGCACACCGCACTGCACTCTCCCGGGCGCCTGATGGACTGAGCCCCACCAGGGGCCGCTGCTCCCCGGGCCTGGGCAGGGCTCTTGCGCACGCACGCGCTCTCTCTCTCTCTCTCTCTCTCTCCCCCCCTCTCTCTCCCTCTCTCTCTCTCCCCGTCTCCTTGCCCCCCCCCCCCCCGCCCTCTTCCCACCACAAGCACTGAGGACTGTTGACGTCGTGGGAAGCTTCCTTCCCTGCAGAAGAGAGAACGTGGCAGTCTGGGCTCTGCTCCCATCCCTATAGAGGTGGCCCACAGTCACACCAAAACGTCGTTGCTCTTCACTTCCAGACCAGACCATTCATTTGGCCCTCCATTCATTCTGCCTCTTGGAACAGTTCTTTTATGCACAGTCTAGGGCAGTCTAAGTACAAATCAGAAGTCTAACTTGTCTCTGATTCCTCCTGTTGTCTATGTGTATATGCGTGAGAATAGAGGTGGATGAGAGTGTGCGTGTGTGCGTGTGTGCAATTTTATACGTCTGTGTATTTTCTTAAGTACCTGTGCACACATAGAGTGCATTACTGCCACCTTTTTTCAATAAGCTGTTTTATCAGTTATGGCTTCTACAAGTTTGCTAATTTAGACTCCTTTATTGCCATATCTTTAAACTAACAATAGATGATTTCGGTATATATATATATTTTTTTTTGCTTATTTATAGGTGCTGTATTTTATTATCTGATTGTTAGGAAGGGATGAAAGGGGCAAATATTCTTTAGAGGGATAGACTGCCGGCAGTATTGGGTATAATTTACAAGATGTAGTTGTCATACTGTATATTACTGATTGAAAACTTTTTGACCGTATTGTGTATCATTGAAACCTTTGTCTTAGGTCAACATCTTTGGATGGCATTTTAATGGTGCATTCATTATTTCTTAAGTTTAATTAATATTACCTTTTTTGATTTTGGGGGGGGTGGGAGGGAGTTATAATTTTCAAGGTATGCTCCCGCTATTACACCTCAGTGTGCTTGTATTAATTAACTTGTAGGACTTTGACTGTAAGATGTGAAACCACATTTCTTGCATGATGTTTTAGGAATTATGTAGTTCATTTACAGTCTTTTAACCTGCAACTGCAGCACTTAGTTCAAGTTTTCACAAATTTAAGAGTCACTACACTAAAAGCAATGCCTTTTCATGAATGAGAAGTTTTCAGAAGGCTCTAGGAGGCTGGGAGGCAGGCTGTTTGTCTTTTGATGGTCGCATCATCTCTGAACTTGATACCTGGTTCAGTGAAGAGAGATTTCAAAATGGAGGAGCTTAAGGGGAAACAGATTAACATCTGGCTCGATTCAGGTGCGTTAAGAAGAGCGAATTTGCATTAGTGACCCCCTAGGACAGTGAGTAGCAGAGCCCCTGACAGTACTGTGGTGTCCTCTCCACGAAAACCTCGAGGGAATTTTGTCATCGTGTGTGATGGATCTCTGAATATCTGATTTTCATTAGAATTGAAAGCAGGGAGTTAACCAGAAATATTAGGCTAGTGTTTTAGTTTTAAAGGCATGACTGTTATTTACAAAGTTGTTAAATCTGAGGAAATTGAGAAAGTAGAGGTTTGTCCATCCTAGTGGCCATAGTAACAGTCTAAAACAGCCACTTTGGCTCTTCCAAGCGATTTAGTCCTTTTTGTTGGGTTTTGTTGGTTTGTTAGTGTTTGTTTTGTTTTGCTTTTAACTAGGTTTTTGTTGATTTCCACTCTACCTTTTTTGTTTTTCCAGACTTAACATCTGGGTGCTCGATACAATCAGTTGGTTAAAGTTTGCTTGCAGTTCTGTGTTTGTATTTTTTTCTCTATTTATTTTTTTTTTAATTGTGATCCCAACCCTACAATCTTTTATGTTGAGCTTTCACTGTCTATAATACTTCTAAGAGCTGCCACTAAATAACAGAAACCTTCCAGGGGGTCAGGGGAGTGTCCCCCCTCCTCAGTTTGCACCCCTCAGTTTGAGCCTAAGGGTTGATCTTTCATCTTGATAAGCAATATTCAAGTGCCTTGAACAGCATCGTCTCGGGGAGGGGGGGCTTTACCTTCAGCTGGCTGGCATTCCAAGCAGTAGCTCCCACAGGCAGCCGACCTCGTCCTTTTTCTGCTCCATCAGTTTAAAAAGCTGATTTGTACCTCTCCCCTGGGGAAAACAGTTCTGTATAAAACACTAACACTTAATTACAAGCCCCATTATACCATTTTAAATGGCTTCTTTTTGTTAATTGGAAGCAGTGTTCATAACTTAAGGTTTTTGCCATTACTTAGCTTGCTAAGTGGAGGCTCAGTGGAAGGGCGGTGTTCACGTTCAGTCTCTTGACCCCTGGTTCCCATCCACACTCCCTTGTGGTGTATCTGGGATGGAAGGTGTGCAGGTTCTGTCCTAGACCTGTGTGCACTCGCTTCCACCGCCTGGCGCCTGGGGTACCCGCCAGCCTTGAACCTCTGGATCGGTCAGGATGTCTGGGATTTCCGTCCGTCAGACCGCTCTTCTTTAGAAAGCCTTGCCACAGTCAGCTAGCTCAACTCCGTGATTCTCAGAGCTGACTTCATGGTCCACAGACTATCCTGGGATGCAGGCTTAGAGAAGTCTGGAAGTGCCAGGATCTTGACTCATAGGACTACTATGAAACCATGGCCACTAGGTCTGTGAGAGTGACTGAGGCAAAAAGATGACAGTTGTGACCTCCCCTGGGGACCGGTTCCCTGAACTTTCAGAGCACAGGTGCCTCCCTGCCTGATGTCCTTCCTTTTGGCATCTTTGTTTTCTCCCCATTTAAAAACCATCCTGTCTGACATGGACGTTCAGGTCTGCTGGTTGGTGGTCCAGACCCACAGTGCCCCAGAGCTTTAGGTTGAGTGTTTCTCTGTGGCTACAAGAGACCCTCCCTGTGTAACCCCACCCCCGGGCCCAGCCGGCCAGCCCAATAGGAAGGAAAGACCTTGCCTGCCTCCCTGACCAGAGCCACAGCAGTCATGCAGATGTGAGCAAACCAAGAGGAAGGCAGATGGTTATACTCTAATCCGAAGGAAAGCTCTGGTGGTGGCTGGTTGCCCTAAGATCATGCCCCAGTCATGCCCTAAGAGGTTGGGACAAGGGTCACCCCATAGCCTAGTCCACAGGCAGGTGCCTGCCTGGCAGGTGGACTGGGGGTGTCTTTATTCCTCCTGAACCCCCGCCTTCTCTTGCAGCACTGGCCAATGAACTCTGTTGACATTCTATGCAACATTTCTCATCCCTTTCATTTTAGAAAAGCAAACCTCACTGAAGAAAGCAGAGAAGCCAGGGGGAGTATATGCATGCCCTCCTGGGATGAGCACAGAGTTAAACGGTGTTAGTGACTTACTCCATCTTGAGCCAGGGGACAACAGCCATTGCCTTAAATGCACTATGACAGGCGCCTCTCGACAGGCTGTAAAAACAAGAGTCGGCCTTCAGCCATCCCAGGGTGCCACCCTGGGAGGCCAGGAAGCCAGCTGTGCAGGGGAGACAGCAAGGTGAGGTTCAGGCATGTGTGGCCAGTGTGATGGGCTATTTGCCATGCCCCTCCGTGGATGTCCTCCCTCGGCACACTCCTCATCTGTCCCCTTCTACCTCACTAACCTGTGCTCCCACTTGACATTCCTTCTCCTCTCACTCCCCTCAGAAACAGAAGGCACAAGCAGGCTCTTGGGGGTGGGTGGAGGAGGAGAGAGCACTAGAAGCGTGGCGTTCGTGAGTGTGTCTGGGCCCGGTGGGCAGGCTTCTTCCCCTGTTCCCTTTTGTGAGCACAGCATGGACAAGACAGCTGTGCTCCGCAAAGCACATGGATTTTTCTCTTTACTTCCACCTGTTCCTGACGCTCTGACAGCTGTTTCCTTTGCAGGCAAGGGTGGTCTCAGGCCTCAGAGGGCCTTGCTCCGGCCTGCCTTTGCTTTCAGCCTGCTCCTGCTCAGCTGTTAAGATCCGTCAGAGCCATTCCCCTTGCCCTAGGCTGCCCCTAACTGGCCACGTGAGGACACCTCCCCAGGGTTCCTACCTGGCATTGGGAGACTCCATCCTTATTTGCCTCTGGCACGGGGATGCTGTGATTTCAGCTTTGCTGTGAGACCTCCTTTGGAAGCGTCTCCAGGACAAGAGGGGAGATGGCCTTCCCCCCAACCTCCCACCCAGTCCGCAAAACCAGTCTTCGATCACGTGACTTTTCCCAAAAGAATATACCAGTTTCTATGCAGTGCAGAACAAAAGCCCAGCCCTCAGAGCTGCTGATTAGACTTGAGTCCACCGTCTCTGGTGGCCAGTGTTCTGGTGGAAAAGAATCAGAAGTGGGAACCTAAGGATTTGTGCCATCACGGTGTGCTTGGGCATTTGCCAGAAAAAGCCTACCCTTAGAAATCCCCCTCCCCCAATGCTTTTGTGGTTTCACGTGGGCCTTGGTGGCAACAGGGGAACCTTCGTGAACCCCCCAAGAGCTCCCACCCCAAGTGACAAGATGGTGACCTGGGCCTCCAACATGACAGACTTCCATTCCTTGGCTCACTTGCTGAGAGAAGGGCCCAGTGTGAGGACAGGGTTTCCATTCCCACCAGTTTCTGCCTTTTCATAGATGAAAACTACTAGGAAACAAGTTCCCAGGGAAAGTTCCAGAAAGATCCAGCCTGTGAACCCTTAGAGATGTGCTGAAAGCAGAGGCCCAAACTGTCCAGAGTGAATCAGGAAGGCAGGAGGGGCAGGGTGGGCAATAAGCTGGGCTTCCTGCCCCAGCAGCCCAGGAGCCTCATCCTCTCCAGGGAAGGAGGATATGCAGCTTCCCAGCCTCCCCCATCCGCAGGCCCTGCCCGCACCTGCCCAGGCCTTGGGGCCATCTTTCCTCCACCTCCCCTCCAAAGATACTGTGACCACACTGTCAGTGGTATCTCCATTCTAATTTTTGCATGAAGTGACATTTAGCTTTAACAAGACATTTCCAAAGCGCCTAGTCTCCTCCGGAATGCTAACTTTAAAAGTTGGGCATTGTAGGCGAAGAATCCTAAAAAAGGCTAGTGAGAAAGAGGCATTAGGCTATGCATAAATGTGCACTTCCCCATCCCCCATTATTAACCTTTGAAAATAACTTTTGAGTTGCTTTCCATGGGTCATTATAGTTTCTCCAGTAATGTTAGGTATAGTCTGTGTTCCTGTCCTTTCTGTAGTGCTTAGGCTTTTAATTTGTACCACAAAATATGCTATATGCTATGTATCAAGCTTTCTGTGATCAGAAAGGAAAGGTGCCTTATATCCCAATGTCACGGCTACATCCCTATGGAAAATAATCAGAAGCACAGAGTGTACGGAAGCGTTGGGACTTCCGTTGGTGAAACCAGACACCATTCAGCAAAGATGCATTGAAAAAGTGGCACGGGGCTGCTTTTGTTTGAAAGTTCCTCTCCTTTTTTCATTTTTTTTCCGTTTTTTCTTTGCTTTTTTCTTTTCTTTCTTCCTTTTTTTTTTTTTTTTTTGGTAGTTTGCTTTAAACAGAAAGCACTTAAGTAGATGACTATGTGTAAAAAAGCTCTGTGCAATAGAAATCATTTTTCTTCATTTTTAAGAGATAATGTATTGCACACCAAATGAACTCAAAGTAAGCTTTAGACCAGGACGATTCAGGTTGTGGATGAGTATGTTCACTGTAGTTCTGTTTGTTCATGAACTGAAGGGAAAACAGGCCTCCCCAGCCCCCGCAACCCCCATCTCAGCCTGCCTCTTGCTGACCACCCACCTAGGTGTGCAGGGCCCCACAGGCCCCTGGCGGGAACCACTGGCTGGGTGGGGGGGGTGGGGGGTTGGGGGTGAGGGGGGTGTTTGTGACTCAGCAGCTAAGAACCCTCCCAAGTGTGAGACCACAGCCATCCCTTCCAGCACTTAACCTTTTCTCGTTGAGATGGATTGACTGCTACTGACCTGCCAGCGTGCGTGAGGATAATTATAAAAGGATGTTTCCTTGAGAAGAAAAAAAAAAATTTTATTTCTATCCTCTTCTATTTATTATTAGGTTAATCATTTAAGTTCTTATCAGGAGTGTATTGTTGTTTTGTGTTGTTGTTGCTATAAATGCTTTTTGCTATCACTCCGGTGGTTACTGTCTTCTGCCTCCTGCCCTCTCCCGCCCCCCACACACATACCCCAAAAGAACCGAAGGGTCTGGGGATTTGCCTGGGGGGCAGAGGGGGCTTCTCCAGCAGAATCACATATCTGTCTCCAGAGTAGCCACTCAAAAACTGGTGGTCTCCCCACATCTAACTTTTTAAATGAGAGACTTGAACACTCGTGTGAGGAGCTACAGAGACTTAAAAAAGCAAAGTTCAGTTCCCCAAAGCCTCCTAGAGCCTCTGGTAAGACTTCTGGGTTCATGAAGTTTCAGCAAGCCCTGGTCAGGGCGGGCGCGCGGCCTGGAGGAGACCGTGGCTTCCGAGGGAGGATGGTTTCCGGCGAGGCTCGCGCGGGTTGCTGTGTCCTGTTGGCTTTCCTTGTCGTGCTAGTGGTTGCTCCCCCTGCATACAAAGTTGGGTCAGAACCATCTGGCGAAGCAACAGTGTTTCCTAGTCCGGCTGTGGCTTGAGGACCCGCCCCAGGGAGGTCGTGGGGGTCCCCTTTTGCCCTTATGTGGTGAGGTGTGGAGGGGGTGACACGTTGCTTGCTAATCAGGTGTGAAGGCGAGGTGGGGCTGGCCTCTGGGGCCCAGGAGATGGGGGCGCCCCGTGAGGCTGAGGTCCAGGTGGGGGCCACACGGCAGCCGGCCCCCCTCCCCTGCTCCCAGAGGGCCGCCCCCAACCCCCAGCTCGCTTTCCTGTGCCAGGACTTCTTCTTCCCTTCTCTGAAATCATTGGGGGTCCTCATCTCTTTGAAAGAAAGCCCTCGGCTGAAATCACCGTCCCCATCCCTGCCCCCACCCCAAAGGGTTTTCATTTCTCGAATGAGTCTATGCATTTCTCTCTCTCCGGCGGTTTTCTGCCTCTTTCCTTGAGAAAACGCGCATCTCCTGTCCCACCGAGACCCCTCAGAGAATGCTGTGCATTTTGGAGACGTGAGGATTCCTGCAAAATTCTTACAGCATTTGAGACTAACTTGTTGGAAAAATAGAAGTTGGGGGGGGGAAGAAAGGTGGGTCTCCCCACGCCCTTCCCACTGAGTGAGACCTAGCTCTTCGCGATGTGCAATAACTACTTGCCATGAGAGCGGGTGGCACCACGCTCCTGTCCAGACTACTAACACAGCACAAGACAAGCTCGCTCGCAGAGTGGCGGACTTCTTCCAGAATACCTTTCATAAGCTCAGCTCCCCGCCCCCCACCCCCCGGTGTATCGTGGTGTCTTACATTTTAGCAGTATTTTATATTTTCTGTAACGCACTAAGTCTTAGATGTTTCTAGAGCTCGTTTGTTAATACAATCACAGACTTTTTTTTTAATCCTCACAGAGACCCAATTGACCAAAAACAAAAAACAAAAACAAAAAATACAAAAAAACGACAAAAAAAGGCGTCATTTTTGTACAAATAGCTGCAAGAAGCCTCTGTTGTGTTGCTGTGACCCATCTCTGATAACATTTTTTTTTCTTGCTATTTGTTTTCCACATTAAGAGTCAAAAGTTGATCCAGCTGGCGTGGGGGTGGGGGAGGCACCCGTCGGCCCCTGGCGTTGTCCCTTCTGTCCTTGGTTAGCCATACGATGTTTGTTCTCAGCACTGTACAACGGTCCCTATATGATATGGAGAAGCAATATCACTGTATGAAACTCACACCATGTATTATTATTATTCACTAGCACCCTAGGTGTGATAATTGAAGTAAATATCTTTTATACAAACACAAGAATGCGTGGGTTGTTTTTATTTAAAATGCCCCGGCCTGAGGAGGAGCAGCAAATCCTTATTTCTGGGTCCAGAGGCACCTCAAGAGTTGCCATGCCAGGGGCCACCAGGCAGGTGGCTGGGCTGGATTTGGGGGGGTTGGTTTTTGGGCACTGCTCTCCACCGGGTCTCCATCAGGGCCTATGTCCCTGCTTGCTGCTGTGGGCCTTACTGTCTGAATAGCCTTGAAATGCTGACCTTCCCGGCATCCGCTTCCTTGTCTGTGAAATGAGGACATCATCGCTTGTGGCGCAGGCTGGTGAGGACCAGGAATGGTGGCTGGCGGTGCCAGGCGAGGCACCAGGCTGATTGTAGCAGCCCAGATGAGTGGGGTTCAGGTGCCCACACCCAGCCAGAGGCCTGGCCTAGCCTGCTTCAGGACGGGGAGGAGAGGGGGCGTCTCTCACTTTGTCCCCATAACCTGATGTGAAGGACAAGCTGGGGGCACCCAGGAATGTGAGCAAGTGAGTGGAAAGAGGGAGGAGGAAACGATGTCTATGGGTTTCTGGATTGGGCTTCTGAGAAGGGGTCTCCAGCCCACGCTCAGGGCTGGAGGCCAGAGAGTTCTGCAGAGTTGGCTGCTAGGTGGTCCATGTGCTTGTGAGTGAGGATGTTTCTCATCTTGAAATCTAGCAGGTTGGAAAAGAATCGCCACCCTCACTGATGTGTGCTGGGGGTGGTGAGGGTGATTGGCTTGTTGTGCATTAATTTGTGGGTTTTAGAATGTGCCGCTCCCACGTGGGATCCGGAAGTGTGAGCAATCCTCCCACCAGTGGGAGGAGCCCCCGCAAGCAGGGAACAGTCTCCCACCAGTGCCAAGTGCTCCCAGCAGCCCTGAGTCTCATATGATCACTCAGGGACCTGAGCGTGGCTATAGCTGTCCCCAAATGTCTGCCCCCACAGATGGGAGAAATTAGGATAAAGCCAACAGAGCTCTGCCTGCCTGATGTTCTGTGTCTGCTTCAGCTAACGTTCTGCTGCTTTTCTGATTGCTAGTTTAGGTATGCTCCCCCCACCCCGCCTTTAAAGATCTGTTAACTAAATGAAAATATAAAATGTAGAAAAAATTAAAAACACTTGGCACAGAGTCTTTTAACCCAGAAAGTCTCCCCCGGTGCTTTTAAAGTGAGATTTAATTAAGCAAAACTATAGTTACACATGGTTTCGTAGGCCTGAGTCTTTCTGTAAACTGCCAGCTCCAGAGGCGGAGAAGGGGGTGAGGTTTCATGCTCTGACTGCGACTGGGTGATGCCCCCACTCCAGGCAGAGTGCTCAGCCTCCCTGCGTGTGGCCCCCTCTCTCCCCATAGTTAAGTGGGTCCGAACAAAATGACGAGCCTTGTTTGATGCCTTGAGAAAATACGACTGGTGTTATAGAGGGAAAGGCCACCTGATGATACATGGAGTTGACCCTTGAAAAACATGGGGGTTAGCAGCGCCGACCCCCGACCCAGTCGAACCTCTGCATATAATTTTTAACTCCCCCAAAATGTACCTGCTAATAGCCTACTGTTGACCCAAAGCCTTACCAATAACATAGTCGCTTAACACCTGTATTTTTATTCATACGTATAATATACTGTATTCTTACGATGAAATAAGCTAGAGGGAAAGACGTCATTAAGAAAATCGTAAGGAAGAGAAGATACATTTGCACTATGGAACTGTAAAAAAATCCGCCTATAAGTGGACCCGTGCGATTCAAACCTGTGTTGTTCAAGGGTCAACAGTAATTACCGGAGAGCGCGAGGCATCCGCTGTGATCCCGTCTGCCTGTGTTTCCAGGGGCCTCCGAGCGGCTGCCTGGGGTTGAGGTGCGTTGCTGCCTCCTCCACAGCCCTAGCGTGTCGGCTTTGGGGGGCACGCAGCTTGCTGGTCTCCACTTGGGCACGACCTTGGTTCCTGTGAGGGGCCAGGGGTGTGGGGACCGAGCAGACAACCCCAGGGGCTCGGGGGACCTGTTCCGATGCTGGGGGCGGGGTGTGCTTCTGGTCATCAGACCCTGATCTGCGTCGGGCCCACCGCGTTGGTGGAAGCGGGAGGCGCGTGCCAGTCCCGGCCGGGCATTCAGCAGGGACTGCCTCTTCCGAGGAGCTGGGGCCCTCCGCACGTCGAGGGGAAGGGCCAGTTTTTGGTCTTTTTTTAAGAAATCGGTTTGTGGACAGTACAAGGCTGCTCTGTTTGGGAGAGTGGAATGGGGGGCTCCGAGGAGTGGGGTTTGAGGACCCACTCGACTCACAGCGGGGCATCGGGACCCTCCTCTGCGGTCAAGTGGCAATGCTTGAGCCCCAGCATCTCCTCCGACCAGCCGGCGAGCGACGGGGGGCAAGTCCTAGTCAAAGCTCGGGAAACCCTTTCTGGGAGAATGAATGAATTCATTAGCTTCTTTGAGCTTCCATTTCTGTCTCTGTGAAGGGGACATCATAATGCCAGACTCGCAGCGCTGCCGAACGGGGGGCCCGTGCGGCGACATCTGTTGACTGTCCACTGTGGCACCCAAGCCCACGGCAGGCACTCGGGACGCGTCACCCATGGCAGTTGACGGTGGCCGCGGCGGTCCCTGCAGTCCAAGCTCTCCCACCTTGCACAGGAGCAGGAGGTGCGCCCTCCCGGGAGCAGGCAGTCCCGAGGGTTCGGGGTGCCTGTGGCCTGTCACCACCGGGGGTGCCTGGGACGCTCCGCAGGCGCGCAGATGGGGCAGCAGAGTCCCCCACACCCAGCAGCTCTCTCTCCAGCCTCCGCTAAAAACTCGGCTCTCGGCTCCTGTGGGGCCCAAGCCGCCCACCCTGGCCTTGGCCACAGGCAGGAAGGAAGGCAGCTCCCGGGCCCTCAGTCCCCTGGCGAGTCCCCAGTCCTCTGGTGGCCCTTCCACAGAGGAGGTTTCCTCTGGGAGGTCCCATCGGACCGAAGCCTCTGGAGACGCTGATCCCCGTCCTGGGAACCCCGAACCCAGAAGCCTCTTGTGTTTGAGGAAAGTAGGGTTTCTGGGATGGTGGTTCTAGACTGGGGTGACTTTGCCCCTCAGGACGGTTGGCAGTGTCTGCAGGCATTTGGGGCCGTCACAGCTGAGCAGGGTGATGCCACTGGCATCTAGAGGGGAGAGGACAGAGACACTGGTAAATGCCCTACAAGGCCTAGGACAGTCTCCCCACACCCAACAAATAATGACATGGCCCCAGATGTCAGCAGCACTGAGTCTAGGGTGGTGGGGCTCCTTCGGTGGCTTAGTCCGCAGATAGTGGCTGAGGAGGGCCCTGTGCCGGAGATGTATGTGCTTCAGGCTGGGAGTCCGGCACTCACAGCCCAGGGGAGGCAGAGCAGTGCACAGCCACAGCCCAGGCCTTCAAATGGGAAACAGCATTTGCAGGAGGCAGGGAGAGGACACCAAAGTGCAGGGTCGCCCTGGGGCTTTGCACTAGCAAATCTGCAGTCCCAATTCAGGGCCAGGTGAGGCCTGCGCAGTTCTTGGGTGGTGGGACCAGCACAGGCCAGCTGGCCATGCCAGGCCCTGGCCGTCTGTGTCCAGCCGGCTCTCACCCAAGCTGGGAGACTGAGCCCCAGGAATACCCTCTGCAACCTTCCACCTAAAGGAATGGGTGCTTCTCCACTGGGAGGAATGGTCTCAGACCGTCAGCTGATGGGCAGAGAGGGGTAACAGTGTGCCACTGATCTGGGGGCTGTAGTTATAACAGGGGACAAAGTTTGCCTTTCGGTGGGAACAGACAAGACAGTAGACCTGATAAATAAAGGCATTAATAGGGCCTTAGGCAGTGGTAAATGTTACTGGATAAAAACAAGGTAAAGGGGACTGGAAGAGCAAGCAGAGGGGTTCAAGTTTTATTTTTTATTTTTATTTTTAAGATTTTAATTATTTATTCATGAGAGACACAGGAAGAGAAGCAGAGACATAGGCAGAGGGAGAAGTTCAGGATTCGATCCCTGAACCCCGGGATCACAACCTAAGCCAAAGGCAGATGTTCAGCCACTGAGCCACCCAGGAGCCCCGAGGGGTTAAAGTTTTAAATCAGGTGGTCAGGGTAGGCCTCACGAAGAAGGTAACATGTGAGCAGGGTCTTGACAATGGGGAGGGAATGAACTATGCCAATGCCTGAGGTAAGAACATTCCAGGCAGAGGGGAAACAGTAAGTGCAAGTCCTGTGGTGCAAATGTGCTTGGGCGCCAGAATAACGTGGGAGGCAACAGGTCAGAGAGAGGAGGGAGAGGCAGGGCAGGAGGTGGGACCTGATAGGCCGTTGTAGAGTTTTGGCTGTTCCTCTGGGGGACGTAGGGTCCATTGGAGGGTTTGGACAGAGGGTGGTCTAATCTGTTTGAAGGGCCCTCTCTGCCTGCTGCTTTGTGACTAGACTGTAGGGCTGAGGGTGGAAGAAGGCAAATCAGCAAGGAGGCTGTTGCCGTAAGGACCAGAGGCTATGACTTGCAGCAGGTGGCACAGTGGTGAAAAGTGATTGGCTTCTGGATTTGAGGGTAGAGCAAAAAATAGTACTTGAGACAGATTTGATGAAAGGAGTGATAGAGAAGAACAAGGATGGGCTTTGGGCTGAGCCACTGAACGGTGGCCTGGCCTCTGTTCCCCCAGCTCTGAGGACACCATCTCCCTGGCTGTGCAAAGGGGGTCCTGCTGGGGTGAAGCAGGTTTGAGGGGTGGGCATCAGGCTCCAGTTCGGACCTGTTTGGACTCCACACTGGAAGCCTGGGGAGAGGAATGGCCTGGAGGACACGCTGGAAAGTTACCAGTTTTCAGTGGCCTGCATGGTAGCCAGAGTGAGGGACAGAAAAGGGGTTCGGGACGGCCCCCGGGTCCCGCAGCGTTGCCAGCTTAGCAGGGAGGAGCAGCAAAGGAAAGTGAGTGAGCAGCAGGGGCAAGAGGCCCAAGAGGCTGTGGTGACCTGGAAGCCAGGTGCTGGCGGGTCGGTGAGATGAGGGCCAAGGATGCAGCGATGTGCGAGGTCATCGGTCATGTTGGCAAGGAAGTGGGCAGAGTGGGCACCCAAGTCAGGTGGGAAAGGTGTAGGGACGTGCACACTTGAGAACAGGTGATTCCTTCAGGGAGATTTGCAGGGGGGGGATGTAGAGTCGAGAGGAGTGTGCATGTGTTTCAGATGCAGAACACACGCTCGTGTGCTTGTGGAAAGTTGCACAAGAGGCGATGCTGCAGGAGGGAGGGTGGACGCCGGCTGGGGTCCCCCGGCCTAGGAGCGAGGGGCTGCCACCGGCAGCACAGGAGCTCTCAGCACTCCTCTCTGGCCACCTGCGGGGACAGACAGGTGCAGAGCTGGTGGATGACGAGCAGCTCCAGTGCTCCCACCTGGTGTGCAGGAGGCTGACTCAATAATGCGGGCCCCCCACCCTCGGGAAAGCCGTGAGCACAAAACCCCCAGGCCTGCCATCCAGTTGCGATGAGTGTCTGTGTTCAGTCGATCCACAGTCAGAAATCGTGCCTTGACCTGAAGTCATAGCCAGGCTCAAGTCTTGACCTTGACAATGCTTTAATTTCTTTCTCCCCTCAGTGAAATGCACTCCCCAGGAAGCTTCCCCAGATTCTTCCCCAAAGGACAGGTTCCTATGAACTGGCCCATCTCAAGGGGGCCACCTTGCAGAGGCGAGGGGTCCTCTCTCTAGCCCAGTGGTGTTCGTCTGCCCTACACCCGCCCCCAACTCTCCCTCTGCCCCGGCCTTTCCGTCTTCTTAGACACCATAATCTATCCATGCGCCCTACTCCTGAGCACCACCCGGCACCAGGTTCTGCCCACTGCGCTGCGCCATCTGCCACCTGTCCAGAGCGGGCTTGTCCCCAGGTTCCCCCACAGCCCTGCTGCCCCCCATCCCACCACCACCTCAACCAGGGGCTTTCCTCCATCTCCTTGCTCAGCCTTCCTTGAGCCCCCGGCCACCCCTCCTGACTCACCAGCTGTGCCTATTCGACTTGGCACTTTGACACCCTGCTTCCTGCCATCTCCTCTCTGGGTCTTTTCTGGGACACCCCTAAAAATGTCAGCGTTCCTGAAGGTTCTAGTCACTCTCACGGCAGCTATCCCTGGGCTTCCTGTTGGCTGCCTGGGGATTGGAGGGAACAGATAGGGAGCGGGGCCTGAGCGCCCCCCAGCCTGCATCTCTGGCCTTAGGCCATGCGCCCCACTGCCCCTTCCTCACAATCCCTTTGCTGCTCCCCTAGTACCTCGTACTCCCTTTTGGGGAACCAACTCCAGGCACAGGCCTCACCTTCTGGAGTCTCTAGCACAAAGGGGTCCCAGCTGTCTCCAGTACCTTTTACTGCCTTGACCCAGGGCCACAATTCAAGCCCAGTTCTGCTGGAGTCTAGCTCAGGACCTCCCTTGACACCAAGTGGCCTCCTGAAGAGGTGCCCCCCACCTCGTTGATCCAGGTGTTCCTTCCCCCAGCAGAGGAGGCAGGGGAAAGCATGAGGGCAGCAGCCAGGGGACCCTCACATTGAAGACTTACGTGGCTCCAGGACAGTGTCTCTGAGCAGGGTCTGTAATCAAGGCCCCTTCCTTTGGCGGTGCCCACACGGTCAGTCGCCTGGCCTTCCCGTCCCCACAGCGTGGAGCGACAGTTCACTGCTAGGGTCCAGCCTGGCTTCTGCCTCTGCAGCCTCTGGCATCCTCAGCACCCCCGGGGCCTGCCTTCGGCCGTGCGTATGGCATCACCTGGGCCGCCCCCTCGCCCGCCCCTTCCCTGCGTGCCTGCTGGGAGCGCAGGCCAGCCCTCAGTTCCGCCCAGAGCCCCCTCTTCAGGGACGGCCGCTCCCGACACTCAGCTTTGCTCCCTCAGAGACCCCCCTTGATGGCCAACCCAGTGTCTGGGGGCATTTGTAGCAGCATGTGGGGCAGGCCCTCCAGGCCAGCTCACCAGGGCAGCCCAGAGCGGAGGCTTTGCTGTCAGGGCCCTCGGGCAGGGAACCGCGTGCCCACCCCGACGGAGCAGGCATGGGCACAAGTGCACAGGGACCACGGGCCGGGCCCCCCCTCCACTCCCCCCAAGCCCACAAATGGCTCCAGGAGCTGCAGGGTTTTCCTATCCTGGGGGCCTGACCAAGACCACGCCGCAGTGGCCGCAGGCAGACAGCAGATAAACAGCCCTAGGAATCCTCCGCTGGCCTTGGGTCTACCCCTCGGGCTGTGCTTGGTCCCCTCGGCACCAGGCACCGTGCACACCCCCCGGGGATGACGGCTCCCTCTGGCCAGGCCCCTCCCCCCCGCCCCACCGTAGGTACCTGCCCCTCCAACCTGTCCCTTCTGTCCCCACGGCCTGAAGGCTGCACCCCAACCCTGCCACCCACAATTCTCCCTCGGCGACCTGGCCCTGCCCTTGGGACCAACTTCTCTGAACCCCACCAGGGACCCCTTACTTCCACCACCACCACCTACCTGCCAGGTATCAATGTCTGAAGGAAGAGGTCCCCTTGGGGCCTGACCCAGTGAGGACCCTGCTGTGGGGAAGGGCGTGGACACCCCTGGGTTTGGTCCCAGACCAAGAGGCTCCATTCTTCATCTGTAAAATGGGGATCACCTTTTCTGACTGATTGGATGGTCGTGACATGTGTAAAGAGCTTGGCGTGAGGTGGGCACCAGGAGATGGAGCAGGTGGGGGCGAGGTCAGCTGCCCGCCACCCTAGCCCAGGATGCTAAGCGCGGCCAAGGCCAAGCGGGCCGGCGGGTCAGCAGGCTGCCAGGCGGGGGACAGACGCCTGCAGCCTTGGGCATTCCTGGTGCCACAGTGCCCCCTGGTGGCCGTGCGGGCTCCCCCACAGGACAGCGCCTCCACCACCTTCCCTGTGGCCTGAGCATCTAGAAATGAGGCCGCCCCCCCCCCCCCCCCGGGGGGCTGCTCCCAGGTGCCTGCTGTCTGCCCTGCTACTGGCTGCTGACGGCACCCCCCAGGGCCTGGACTGGGAGACTTGCCCAACATCTCCCGTCCCCCAAAAGGACAGGAAAGTCTTCATACAGAATTATTTTGGAGTGGCTTTTGTTGCAAGGACGACACCTGCCACTTGGGTGGGGGAGGGTAAAGACTGTGAGTCAGGGGGTTCCTGGAGGGGCCACCCCACCCCCCTTGCTGGGCTGGGGCCTCCTGGGGGAGAGGCCAAGCAAGTCTGGTGTCAGCTCCAGAGGCGAGACCCCTCACTCCTCCTGCTGGATGTAAAGGGGGCCCTCCCACCCCTGCCTGCACCTCCTCCCCTACTCCTACCCCTAGGCCTCCTTCTGGTCGTTACCCCAGGGCATCAGCCCCTGGAAGAAACTTGGACTTTGCTGGGTTCCATCCCCCTGCCTGGCTTGACAGAGGCAGCATGAGTCCTAGAGAGGGCAAGGGGCTGGCCAGGCTCCTGCTGGTCATGGCAGAGCCAAGGTGGACCTGTTCCTCCTGAATCCCTGCCCTGCGCCCCTTCCCCTCCTAGAGAATTTCAGGAGCCTACTGAGTTCTTAGGGCCAAGAGTGCCCTGCGGCCGAATAGCGATGTCAGGCAGTGGCACAGGCTGCGGGTGGAGAGGCAGGTGGGAAGGCACCGGCGGCCACACCAGGCTCCCTCTGACGGCCTCGTCTCCCTTTGGCACAGGGCGCTGCGCAGAGCTACAGGTCCACGTCACTGAGGCCATGGCCACAGCAGCTGAGCAGAGGGACCTGATCGCCCGCTTGGAGCAGGACCTCAGCACTATCCAGTCCATCCAACGGCCGGACGCCGAGGTGAGCCACCCCCCACGCGGCCCCCTCACCCCCCGCCCCAAGCTTTGAGCTGTGTGAAATACAACTTCGCAGGTTAACTGGCCGGCAACTCCGGCACCTGCAGTCCTCCTGCCCCAAAGGCCCGCCAGGCTGTCCCCTGCAGCCTTTGAATGTTGCCTGCACACTTTACCACAAAGGCCTGGGTCGGGAGGCCAGGCCACGGGCGTGGGGACAGGCTTCCTCGGGCTGGCACAAGGCACCCTGTGTCCCCGCACCGGCTTGAAACTCCGCCCATGGAGCCATAGGCAACAGCAAGGCAAGATTACCCACCCATCCCACAGCTAGAGGACCTGAGGCCCGGGGATCAGGGAAAGCTGGAGGCCACAGCACCCTTGAGGTCGCTCTGTCATCCACCTCATTTTCTAGATGAAGAAATGGGGCTCTGAAAGAGCAGCGGGGCTGGCCCAGGCCACGGGGCAAGCTGGCTAGCAGGGTCGAGTGTCCCCGTGACAGCACCACCACTAAGCTCCCGCCTTGGGGTCAACCCAAGACCCAGCCTTCCCTTTGTTTTTGTTTTTGGTTTTTTTATAAATTTATTTTTTATTGGTGTTCAATTTGCCAACATACAGAATAACACCCAATGCTCATCCCATCAAGTGCCCCCTTCAGTGCCCACCAACGAGTCACCCCCACCCCCCGCCCACCTCCCCTTCCACCACCCCTAGTTCGTTTCCCAGAGTTAGGAGTCTCTCGTGTTCTGTCTCCCTTTCTGATATTTCCCACTCATTTTTTTCTCCTTTCCCCGTTATTCCCTTTCACTATTTTTTATATTCCCCAAATGAATGAGACCATATAATGTTTGTCCTTCTCTAATTGACTTACTTCACTCAGCATAATACCCTCCAGTTCCAACCATGTCAAAGCAAATGGTGGGTATTTGTCATTTCTAATGCCAGCCTTCCCTTTGGTGGCCCATGTGGGGCATTCCTTTCAGGCCTCTCGTGGCCATTGGTGTGCCCAGTCCCGCCACCAGACCACCCCACCTGTTCCTCACCCCCCATTTGCTTGGCACCCTGAAAGAGTGCATGCAGTGGCACATACGGAGCAGCCACCTCCTCCTCCCACCTGCAGGGTGCAGCTGAGCATGGCCTGGAGAAGATCCCAGAACCCATCAAGGAGGCCACGGCCCTGTTCTATGGTAAGGAGGGGCCGGCCTGTCTCCAAGGCAGGGATGGCAGGGCGGGAACAGGGAAAGGAGAAGCAGAGGTGCCAGTCTGAGTCCTGATCCCTAAAGAACACTCCCCTTCCTCCCAGAAGGTCAGGGCCCCCCACCCCAGCAGTGCAGCAGCAACCAAAAAGAGGGGGCTGGGTCCCCCACTTACTTTTCTGTGCCTCAGCTTGACACCCCCACCTAGGAACCTGGCCTCCCTTGTCCTGTCAATGGCTGGTGGGTGGTGGTCAGCTCCCCAGGGAGGCTCAGCACTGCTGGGGAGGTGGCCTCCTCTAGTATCAGTATGGAGGAAGAACCGGGGGCTGCTGCTGGGCCCGGACACTGGAAGGGGGCTCTCACAGCTTCCCAGTACTTCCAGTGTCCCTTTGGCTCCCCAGGAGTGGGGGGCCTAGTCTGACAGATGCAGGAGTCTCAGATCCAAGAATAGAGAAATGGGGGCCTGGGACCCTGAGACAGTATGGGCAGGGAGCCTGCCTGGGCCCTGCCCTCCTAGGATCCCTATTCCCCTGGACACCTCTTCCCATCCGTGGCCTCTCAGCACCTTGTGCTCAGATACCTGTGCCTTCTACCTCTGGCACTTGGCCAGAGCTCCCTCGGAGCTGGGGCTACTTGACCTGAGGACCCCCACCCACCACCCCAAGCTACTCTCCCCTACCTCCTAGGATCCTCGGCACCGGCCAGTGGCACCCTCCCTGAGGGCCAGGTAGACTCGCTGCTCTCCATCATCTCCAGCCAGAGGGAGCGCTTCCGTGCCCGGAACCAGGAGCTGGAGGCTGTGAGTCACATTCTTCCCTCCCTTAGACCCCTGGGACCGGGGGACACAGTAGGGACACACAGGCCTGGGAGAGAGAGACATGTCACAGGCCATTAAACCACAGAGGGGTTAGATTTGTTCTGGCAGTCAGGGAGGGCTTCCTGGAGGAGGTTATGCCATGCTGGGCTTTGAAAGAAGAATCAGACGCCCAAAGTAGAGGAGACTAGGTGAGCAGAGATAGGGGACCAACAAGTCCAAAAGGCTGGGCCAGGGCTGCCCGAATAAGACACGGAGTGCTCTACTGCCAGGCTGGGGTGCAACCCGAGGATTTAAGCAGGGGAGTGACATTCAGAATGGAGCATAAGAAGGGTCACTCGGTAGCCAATTCAGGACAGAACCTGGCCCAGGAAGAAGACTGGAGAGTGGTCACCATCGTCCAGGAAGAAAATATCTAAGTCAAGTGGAGGACTAGAGACGAGCAGGTTGGAGAGAGAAAGGTCTTTGAGCCCTGTAAGGAGGAACAATCTGGAAGTGCTGAGGAGCTCTGGGGCACTGAGAGAGCACCCGGTTGGGGGCCTTCCTGGAGGGGCGGTCTGCAAAGGTGCCTCGCAGATTCCCCAGAGCCAGCCCAGATCCTCCCTGAGCTCTCCACGCCCCGAGCAGGAGCCAGGGAGGTCTCCATCCTTCTCAGAGAGTCACTGCTTGAGCTGATGATGGAATTTCTCAACTCTTCCTCTCCAAACCCACTGAGCGCTGGCGGCGGGCCAGGCCCGGTGCTGGTCCAGCGGGACCTTCTGTGACCTGGGCTCCAGGGCAGATGGCTCCGCTCACAGCAGGGACTGGAAACACCCACACCCCCCTGAAGGACTAGGACAGCCGCCCAGCGGGAGGCTAGGCAGCCCTTATAAGGGAGGCCTTCAGACTAAATGGGAAGAAAAGCAGTTTATACTATTCTACCTTTTGCTTTAAAAATCTAGGGGTTTGGGATCCCTGAGTGGCTCAGTGGTTTGGCACCTGCCTTCGGCCCAGGGCGTGATCCTGGAGACCCGGGATCCAGTCTTGCATTGGGCTCCCTGCAGGGAGCCTGCTTCTCCCTCTGCCTATGTCTCTGCCTCTCTCTGTGTGTCTCTCATGAATAAATAAATAAAATCTTTAAAAAATAATAATAAATAAAATAAAAATAAAAATCTAGGGGTTTTTAAAATCAGGCACTGACTTTTAAAAGATTGTAAACGCAACGTAAAATTTACTGTCTTAAAAAAAATTTACCATCTTAACCATTTTTAAGGGTACAGGTCAGGAGCATGAAGTATATTCATGTTGTACAGACCTCCCCACCATCCGTGTCCAGAGCTTTTTTCATCTCCCCAAACTGAAACTCTGTTCCCATTAAATGCGAACTCCACATTCCTTCCCGCTACCTGTTCCTGGTTAACCCCCCTTCTACTCTCTGTCTCTGTGATTTGACTGCCCCAGGGACCTCATGTAAGTGGAATCATACAGCATTTGTCTTTCCATAACTGACTTATTTTGCTGAGCATGACGTCCTCAAGGTTCATCTGCATTGTAGCAGATGTCGGAATGTCCTTCCTTTTTAAGGCTGAGCAATATTCTGTTGTGCTACACACCAAGGTTGCTTTTTTTGTTTTGTTTTTGTTTTTTGCTTATCTGTGCATCCATCAAAGGACCCTTGTTTTATTCCCATCTTTTGGCTCCTGTGAATCATGCTGCCATGAACATGGGTGTACAAATATTTTTCCAAGCCTCTGCTCTCAATTTTTTAAAAACATTTTATTTATTCATTTGAGAGAGAGAGAAGGGGGGAGAGCAGAGGGAAAGGGAGAAAAAGACTCCCCACTGAGCAGGGAGCCTGATACAAGACTCGATCCCAGGACCCGGAGATCTTGACCTGAGCCAAATGCAGATGCTTAACCGACTGAGCCACCCAGGAGCCCCCCTGCTTTCAGTTCTTTCAAGTAGATACCCAGAAATGGAATTTCTAGATCATTTGGTAATTCTGTGCTTCATTTTTTGAGGAACTGCCCTACTACCGTGTAATTTTTAGTCCTGTTTGAATTTTTTTTTTTAAGATTTTATTTATTTGAGAGAGAGAGAGAGCACACGCAGGGGTAGAGGGGCAAAGGGAGAAGCAGACTCCTTTGAGCAGGAAGCCCAATGTAGGGCTCGATCCCAGGACCCTGGGATCATGACCTGAGCCAAAGGCAGACACGTAACTGACTGAGCTACCCAGGCACCCTGATTGAATTTTTTTAACAGTATGAAGAAAACATCCACTTAAGCATTTGGATAAGCTGAAAAATGAGGTCCCCTTTACTTTGTTCCTGGATTGGCAAACATTAAAACCGCAGAGCGTCTGATTCCATTTACATGAAATCTCCAGAATAGGCAAATCAAAAGAGACAGAAAGATTAGTGGTTGCCAGGGGGTAGAGGAAGAGGGAAGGATGGATGGGTTTGGGGTTTCCTTTTGGGATGATAAAGATACTGTGGAATGAGATCGTGGGGATGGTTTCGTAACACTGTGAACATACTTTAAAAAAGTGAATCGTATACCTAAAGACAGTGATGTTTGTTATATGAATTCCATCTCAGTAGTTTTTCCAAAGGTTGATGATACCATAAACAAAACATAGGGATCCCTGGGTGGCGCAGCGGTTTGGCGCCTGCCTTTGGCCCAGGGCATGATCCTGGAGACCCGGGATCGAGTCCCACATCGGGCTCCCGGTGCATGGAGCCTGCTTCTCCCTCTGCCTAAGTCTCTGCCTCTCTCTCTCTGTGACTATCATAAATAAATAAAAATTTAAAAAAAAAAAAAAACATGAAGGAACCTCACCCCAAATCTGTCTTCTGCTTGGGGTGCTGTCACAGGAGGAGAGGGGGATTTGCCAACGTCTGGAAGGTCAGGGAGATGGGCACAGGCAAAGAAGGGTTCCAGGTAGACGAGTAGTACCTGTGCCAGCCTGGCAGCCTCTCCCCCTACCCCTTCCACCGCGGGCCCTACCCGTACTCCTGCCCACCTGCCCACCTGCCCCCAGGAGAACCGCCTGGCGCAGCACACCATCCAAGCCCTGCAGAGCGAGCTGGACAGCCTGCGTGCAGACAACATCAAGCTCTTCGAGAAGATCAAGTTCCTGCAGAGCTACCCAGGCCGTGTAAGTGCCCTCCCCTGTTTCAGCCCCAGGTGAACCAGGCAAGGAGAGAGGTCAACCAGGCCCTCCAGGGTGAGAGGGTCAGAGGCAGTGACCTGCCGGGAAGCACTGGGCCCAGAGGCGCCCAGAGGCCATCCAGCCTGCCCTGCCTGCTAGCTGTCCTCCCTGAGCTGGGGAGAGGCCCCCACAGAGGAGCCTTTGCGCAGGCTCATTCGCCAGAACCAGCCAGGAGGTGGAGAGGTACAGCAAGAGGCAGGGCTCACAGGCCCCAGGTGACCCCCCTCCATGAAATGGGAGTGATCCACTAGCTGATCCTAGGATCTGGGGATTAACTACAGGGCTCTTGAGCATGCAGGATAAGCCCTGGGGAATCCATATGTTTTAAAGTTACATTCTAAAAAAAAAAAAAAAAAAAAAACCAGAATTTGGTCCAATATCCCCCAAACCAATCAAGAAAACAGAATAAAACCCTGCTCACACTCCATTCTGGGTCTTGGCGGGCCCTCCCTGGCTTCTCTCAGCTCCCAGGCTTCACAGG
Organism: Canis lupus dingo; assembly: GCF_003254725.2. NCBI lineage: Eukaryota > Metazoa > Chordata > Mammalia > Carnivora > Canidae > Canis > Canis lupus. The sequence continues at coordinate 7,588,964 of NC_064248.1, read as the reverse complement.
GGACCCCCTCGTGGGAGGAAGCCCTTCCGTCACCCAGGGGAGACAGAGTGGCTGGTAGAAGCAGGAGGAGCAGTGACACTCCTGGGGGCTGCCTCCCTAGGACAAGACCTTCAGCCCCTGCTGGAGCCGCATTCAGGCCACCAGAGGGCGCCAGACTCCGCACAAACTAACATCGTACCCAGAGCCCGGCTGGGGCGGGGCGGGGCTCACCCCTCGGGTGCCTGCCTGCGCCCCCCAGCCACCCTGCACACTTCCGGACAACCCGTTACGGGCCCACTAGCCCGCGCTGCTCCCGTCCCGTCTGTGACGTACACTCCAGCCCCAGACCGGGCTTTAGTTCCCCGTACCCCCCCCCCCACCCCCCCCACCCCCCCCCCCGCGTCCCAGCGGCCCGCGCCTGGTGGGAACTCCGGGAAGGGCAGTGAGAGCTCCGGCCGCGGCCCCGCCTCATTCATGCTGCCACCCAGACCTCCCTCCGTGCGCTGTGCTGATGGGGAAGCTGAGGCTCCCTGTGATCCTGCCAGTCCCAGAATGCCTTATCCCACCTCGTTCCTGCTGGGCCCTCAGTGACTGGTCTCTCCTGTTCCTACAGAGCGGCGGCAGTGATGACACGGAGCTGCGCTACTCCTCCCAGTACGAGGAGCGCCTGGACCCCTTCTCCTCCTTCAGCAAGAGGGTGCGTGAACTTGAGGACGCTGCTTGCTGAGCAGGCCGTGGGCGGGCTACCGGGAAGCCTGGAGGACCCAGTGGCCCACAAGGCCTCCCCTCGTGCCTCATGCCACCAGCCCTGGTCTGTTTACTCAGGCCCAGCCTCACCCTGCTCTCTGCCACACTGCCCCCCCCCACACCCACTCCCAGACCACCAGGGCAGCCTCTATGCCCACTGTGGTCTTGTGGAGGCCCAGGGTGCATCCCAGGCAGGCCGAGGGTGCCAGGAACATTTCATGGCTATTTGCGGGTGTGTGATAGTGAGTGGGCTAATCCCACATCCACGCTTGTGGGTTAGGCAGGCAAGCAAAGAGGCCCCCCAACCTCCCTGTGTCACATGACCTCCAAGAGGCCTCATCTCAGGCTGGGGAAGCCTTGCAGGTGAAGACTTCCCACAGCCAGAACCTGGGCCTCGGAAGAGGGCTGAGGGAGGCAGCTCTCCAGAGGGGTGCTCACACAGACATTGGGCGAGCCTTGGGTGACCCACTGAGTGGAACAGGTGGAACTCATTGCCCTACTGAGTGGAATGAGTCACCAGGAAGGCCTCTGGCAGCTCCCTGGGGTCCCTCTCTGCAGCAAGCTGGGGTCTTTGGGGCCCCTTGGGGTTCTCCTCTCATCATCCCTCCCCCTTTAGGAGCGGCAGCGGAAGTACCTAAGCCTGAGCCCTTGGGACAAGGCCACCCTCAGCATGGTGAGTTCCCTCCTCTGTGCTCAGCTGGGACACACTGGAATGTCTGACTCTGGGCCTCCAAGGATACCTGCCCTCAGCCCAGGCTGGAGAAGCTCCAGGGACCCCACTCAGCCCTCACAGGCCCTGCCAAGAGTGGCTGTGGGATCTAGAACAGGGACCCTACCCCCTACAGGACAGCTCCTCTGAAAGCACAGTTCTTGGTAGGTTCTGGAATTGTGCTGCAGGGGGCGCCATTTACTGGAATTCCTGTGGCGCGATTTCCCAACCTACAGGGTGGAATTGAGACCTGCTGCCTGCCCTTCCTTCCTCTTGCTGCCTGGAGGCCCTCTCTGCAGGAACCTGGGGCAGCCCTTCAGGGGTGGGTGAGGCCTGCCCCATCCCCACACCACACTTTGTTGCTCCCAGGGGCGACTAGTTCTCTCCAATAAGATGGCGCGCACCATTGGCTTCTTCTACACACTCTTCCTGCATTGCTTGGTCTTCCTGGTGAGTATCCAGGCAGGCGGCCAAGGGTGCCTTCACCTTGCTTCCCGTATCTCCAAGGGCCTATTACTGTGGCCTGGCGTCCTGGGCCAACCCAAGTCACATTCTCGGCTACTGGCCACCTCTCTCCCCTCCAAGGGGCCAAGAAGGCCACCCATCTGGCCCTGGGGCTGGGGCTGCAGCCCAGCCGCTCTGTGGGAAAGGCCTGGCTGACTCCATCCAACCCAGGGCCCCATCTGGGAAGGGTTTGGGAGAGGGAATGGCCCCTGTGGAAGCCGGAGGCAGGCTGGAAAGCAGGTCTGATTGACTCTACTAAGGGACAGCCAGGTGGGCTGCACAAGCAGGGCTATCTTGAACCAAATCTCCTCGAGTGCAGAGTGACCGTCCAGTTGGGCACAGTGCGTGTACAGGCCTGGTGATGTCTGCAAGTCCACTGAGTCAGGGAGGGTAGGACATGCCCATGGAAGGCTCCAGCCTCAGGAACTCCCCTCCCCAGCAGGGCCACAGTCAAGATGGCCTCTACAGGGTTGCCCTGGGTTCCAGCTCTGACCCCAGGGCCCAGCAGGTCCTGGCCCTGCCTGTGGCACACACAGCGATATTAGGGACAGTATCTCCAGATCAGGGCCAGTCTGACCATGTGTGAAACAGGCGGGCACCGGGGCATCTCTTCTGAGGCCCTCCTGCCCTGGGGCCTGGGATGTGAGAACCATCCTGTGCCACCAGAAGGCCAGGCCCAGGGGCTGGAAGGGGACTGAGGAGGGGTGGCGAGTCAGGCGGAAGGCTCACTGTGTCTCTGCCCGGCCAGGTGCTTTACAAGCTGGCGTGGAGTGAGAGCATGGAGAGGGACTGCGCCACCTTCTGCGCGAAGAAGTGAGGATGTCACCCAAGTCCCACCACAGCCCTGCACTGAGCCCCCCAGCACTGCCACCCCCCGACCCCCTCCTCTGTTCCCCACGCCCAGCCCTCCACCATTGCCGCCCGTTCTGCCCCTGCCCCGCTCCCCAGCACCAGCCCTGTGTGTCACACGGGGGGGGGGGGGGGGGCGGGGGGGTCTCCATGCCCCCTAGACACACACGCACACTTCTCTCCTTTTTACCCTTGGTCTCAGCAAAGATTTCTATCCCTAACAGGTTCGCAGATCACCTACACAAGTTCCACGAGAATGACAATGGAGCAGCAGCCGGGGACCTGTGGCAGTGATGTCCCCAGGGCCTCCCTGGCACGACCATGATGGCTGCATCCCCCACCCCTTGCTTGTTCAGCTGCTTCTAATGATTTAGACTTCCCTAGAGAATTCCCCACAGCAACTGTCCTTGCCTTCCACCCACCAGTGCCAGGGGCCCCGGGTCCCCGTGGGCCCACCGGAAGAGAATGTCAGCTACATCAGGCCCCCAGGTCCAGAAAGCCCCCAAGGCCCAGCCAGGCTGAGTCAAAACCCCCTGCAGCCCCATCTTAGGCTGCTGACCTGGCTTGGGACCCACCCACAGCCTGACCACTAGCCCTGGTGGCAGTCACCTCCCATCACCAGCTGTGATGCTGATTCTGGCCATCGTTAATCCAGTTGGGATTCCCGGGGCCTCTCTGTGCCAGATCTGGAATCCCCTAGGGCTCCCCTAGAATCTACCACCACCATCACCACCCCACCTCCCACCCTGCCGAGAGACAGACGGCCCTTCCTTACAGGCCAACAGGCTTTGAGTCCTGCCTTTGTCACCACCCCCACCCCACCCCAAGAAGAGGGGAAGCCCCAGAGGGCCTGGGATAGTTTCTGGTACCTCCTCCCAGCCTCTAGACCCACTGTGAGTTTGCTTTCTTCTTTAGCAAGATATTTTGGCTTCTAGGCAAGGACAGGTCTCCAGTGAGCCCTGTGCCCCAGGCTTTTCAGACCCAAGGACTGGTCTGAGGGGCCTAGGTGCTTCTCAGCCAAGGCAGAACTGGCCGTGGGCCATCCTAGGATGGCCACCTCGGGGCCACTGGCTGATCCTCCTCATAAGTTAGATTTGCGCTTGCGTGTTTAGCTTTGCACATTTCAAATAAACACATGGTTGCAGCTATGCTGGTGCCCACTCTGTGACTCCAGGGGTACAGAAAGCTGGCGGGTGCCTATAGGAATGTGCCTGGGAGCCCAGGCTGGACCTTTCAGCTGCTCTGCTGATGTGAGGCATGACCCCCAGCACACAGGAGGTCTCTTCCTTTTCCCACCCCCCCAGGAATTCTGTGAGTGGGTTCAGACCTTTGCTGAAACTCAAACCCAAAATGTCTTAGTTCTCTTGAGCAGATAAGCAACCCAATCCAAAGGAGAAATCTATTCCTTTAAAAAAAAAAAACAAAAAACTATCAGGCTGCATTTGGATGTATGACATTGAATGAGTGATGACAGCTCCTGGGAAACCCCTCCTTCCCTTTCCAGGGTGCTGTGGAGCCATGTGCTCTATGTCCCTTTCCCTTGGGCCCCTGCTTTCCAGATACTGCAGAGCCCATGCCCAAGCCCCCTGAGTGCCAGCTTTGCATGGGGACCCCCTGAGCCACCGGTAAGCCCTAGCCCAGCTCTACTCCCACAGGTCTCTTCCTACCCAGACCAAGGGGCTTCCTCTGGATTTGTGGTGGTTGGTGTTGCCCCACTGGCCAGGTGGCCCTCTGCCTGGCTCTACACCCAGCTCCCACCCCGCAGTCCACCAGGTCAGAGTCCCATGTACTATCCCTGTCTCAGTTTTAGTCCTAGTCCCTCTAGAGCTTGTACATCCAGGGACACCCACCCTCAGCACCCCTCATCATCTGCTCCATCAGAACTTCCTCCAACGTCCCAGAGGCTCCTGCCCTCAGGGACCCCAGATGAACCTGTCTTCCCTGGCTCTCATCCCTGTCCGCATGGCAGAGCTGGTCTTGCCCAATCACTGATACCCTCCACCCTCCTGCCACTTCCACATCTCCCACCAGTTCCTCCTTGTGGGTCAGAGTCACAAACAACTGGCTCTTCCTCACTTCCTCCTCCCTGGGGATCAGACCTAGTGTCCTGCCCTCCCTGGCCAATGACAGCCCACCAGCAGAGCTCAGCCCACTACTCAGAACCAGGTTAGTCCATGGGGGCCAAGCTCTCCCATCTCCCAGAAGGGTGTGGGGTCTGCAGCCAGGCCACCCACACACACTCCCACAGCTCTCACGGCTTCATTCACAGACCTCCTGGTTCCCAGCCAGGAGTACAGGCCTCTGTGCCGCTCCAATCGATAGCTGGTCCACGTCTAAGCTTTCATTAAGTGTCTGCTGGCCAGGTGCCGCTGAGAGGGCAGCTGGTCTGTGTGAGACGAGGTACCAGGACCTCAGATGAGACCCTCCTTGCTTTAGGACCCCTGAGGAGGGCAGCCCAGGGCTGGGAGGTGGGAAGTGAGGGCTCCTGGCTAGTCTCCACTGTCCCCAACCCACAGAAAGGCCTACCCTTTCCGTCCACAAGATTGGGATAAAAACCCTTCTCTGCCTGTCCTGCTTCCTGGGATATCAGAGGTGACAGTGCGTTGTGAAAGGTTAAAGGGTTCTCTGCAAAGGTCAGAGATCTCTAGGGGTGGAAGAGAACAGGTGGAGGCACTCAGCTAGTGAGGAGATGGGGGGCCCAGCACAGAACCGCCAGAGGTAGGCTGCAGAAGGTTTTGTAAGGGCGAGGAGAACTTATCTAACCACCTGTGAGGGCTGAGGGCTTGGGCAGGAGGCAAGGGGTCGGAGGGGAGGAGGAGTTCCGGGGCCCTCCCCGCCTCCCAGGAGCAAGGAGGAGGTCTGAAGTCTGAGCCGCCCTTCCGCTGCCCGGACCCCCTCATTGGCCTCCTGGAGGCCCCAGTTCGCCAGGGGTCAGTCCACAATTGCTCCGCGAAGACCAGCAGGAGCCTTTGTCTTCTTAACCAGAGTGCTCTCTGTCCTAACCTATGCCTTGGGTTTTGGGGCTGCAGAACCCAGCAGTGGTGAAGAAGCCAGCGCTGTGTCTCCCTCGCATCGGCCCCGTTTGACCTCTGAAGATCTCTCCGGGTGGAGACAGTCTCCCCGTCCCGGTGAAGGTGCGTAGACCGGGCAGGGTTCGGGTCTTCCCAGCCCTGTAGCCCCTGGGCTATTTCGGGCGGGGGAAGCACCGCAGGGGGAGGGCGTGGTGCTCGCCCTCGGGATTTATGAGAACCAGACGTCGACTTCCCCGGTTGCGACATCTGGGCCTCCTCGAGGCTCCCATTGTTTCCACGGCGGAAGGTCCAAGCCAGAGGCGGCCTCCGCCGGGCGCCCAACCCCAAGGGGCCCCCACACCCCCTGCACCCGGCTCTTCTCTTCGGGCCACCCACCCGGCCCCCACCCGCCGCGCTCCAGGGGCATGTTTACGCGCTGGGGAGACTCGCCCCGAGAGGGGCGGCTGCAGGCCGGCTCCTGATCCCCGGGCCCCAGCGCCCGGCCAAGCGCAGCCCCAGGGAAGCCGGCGGCAGCGGCGGGCGCGGCTCGGGCTCGGCGGGGGGCTGGGGGCGCGCCGGGGGCGGGGCCGGCGCGGCTCCTGGCGGGAGGGGGCGGGGCCCGCCGGGGGCGGGGCCGAGGCGGCGCGCGGCGCGCGGGCGGGGGGCCCGAGGGGAGCGGGCGGGGCGCGCGCGGCGCGGGGCTGGGCTCGCAGCGCGCGGGGCTCGGCCGCCGGGACCGCCGAGCCGGGGCCGCGCAGGGCCCGCGAGGAGCGCACGAGCCTTCGAGGTTGCGGACGAGGGAAGCAGGAGCCGCGGCCACAGCCGGCGCCCGCCGGGAGGGAGCCCGAACCCGCCGCGGGCCATGAGCCGCCGGGCCCCGGGAGCCGGGCCGCGGTCGGGGCAGCGCTCCGCCGGCGCCCCGGCCCGCCCGGTCGCAGCTGCGCGCCTGTAGGTACGGCCTGCTTGTCCTCAGTTCCCCGATCCGTCTCCCCAGACCCGGGCCGTCCCCGAGGGCGTGCGGGTGTGTGCGCGCGGCTGCCCCGGGAAGCGCGGCCGCACGCGCCCCGGTCCGCGCGTGGCGTCTTTGTGTGCGCGGGTGGGAGGGAGCGCGACGGAGGGATGCGCCCCCGGCGGGGACCCACTCGCCGACCCCCGCCCCCGGGCCCGGCGGGAGCGGCGGGAGGGGCCGAGCCGCCTCCGGAGCAGCTGCGCCCCCGCCCCCTCCTCGGGCCCAGGGCGCAGGGCCCACGGCGGGGCGAGCGCAGCCGGGCCCCCGGAGGAGGGGTCTCCGGCTGGGCAGCGTCGCGAGGGAGCCCGGGGCTCGAATCCGGGCTGCGAGGGCGGGGGGCGGGCCCCGGGAGGCCCTGCCCAGTCCGCGACCGCCGGGCCGGCACGCCCTCGGTTCGGCCCAGGCCGTCCTGCTCTGGGTCCCCGGCCCGGCCCGCCCACCCGGGAGCTCCCCGAGCCCGCCCTCGGTAGCGGGGAGGACGCCGTGGGTGCCCGAGGGGCCGGCGCCTTTAAGAAGGGGCGGGCTCGTGCCCTCCATTCAGGCCCTTCGGCCTCAGCCATTGAGGAGCCTGCGGGCCGCGCGGGCAGAGACGGGGACCCGATCCGCCCCCATCAGCCCACCGAGCGAGGTCCTCAGAGGGAGAGGTCTGCAGTGGCTGGGGTCCCCTAGGACCTGGGCAGGGCGGTTCGGGCCGCCAGCCTCGGGAGTACCTGAAGGAATCTGTTAACACCGACTGGGCGCTGGGGAGAACCTCCGACCGGGGCTGGGAGGCAAACCTGGCTGCACCCCGCCTCTGCGCGTTGTACGGGGGAGATGGTGCTGCCTCCCTCGTGGCCGGGTGACCAGCAAGAGTTGCCCCCTCCAGCACACACCACACTGACCGTGGGGTGAGTGAGGGCAGGAGGCGGGAGGAGAGGTCTCCCTAAGAGGCTTTGGCTGTGTCAGTGCCCCGCCCCCCCAAACTCTGCAACCACTTTCAACAGATCTCTTCCTTCCTAACCTCCCTGTTCTGTCCAGGAGGCGATTGGTCAGTGGAGTGACCTAGAACCTTCCAGCTCTAGCAGCTTTGGGAGAGGTCTGGCAGTACGGGCAGTGCTGTTAGGCTGGCATGAGTCAGGGAGTTTATAGGGGTCTGGAAGGCAGAGTTTCCCACAAATTGCTGCCTTCTACCCCTGTCTCCCCCTAGAGGGCATGCCTGATGGTGGGCAAGAGATTCTGAAGTGGGGTTGATGAATGCTTCTAAGTAATTGAGGGTTGGTACATACATGCTTTTCCTCCTGCCTATCCTGGGAAATGTGTCTGAGTTTTCTAAACCCTTCCTCCCTCCATAGTGGTCTTCTAGGGAGAATACACACACACACACACACACACACACACATCCCGAAGAGCGGGCTTCCGCCAAGGCTGAGCATTTGGGTTTGAGTTGATGTGCCAAGCAAAGGGCGTCCTGCTGTTTGTCATGTAACCTTCACAATAACCCTGTGGGTTTGGTACTATTATTACAGAGAAAGAAACAGATTCAGGGAAGTGAAATGACTTGGGCCAGAGTCACTCAACCAACAAGCCAGGCCTCTGAGCTACTTGTCTCTGACAAGAGCCTGGTCATTACCTCTTGCACTGTGTACCTATCCTGGATGGTAGGGAATTGGGGTTTTAGGTGCCATGGGCCTCCTGGCTGCTGTGCCCATGGGGTTCTGGTCCAGTCTGGGGGGCTGCTGCACTTCCTGCTCCTCATGGTCCACATGGGACCAAGGGGTGTTGGCAGCCTTGGGGCCTTGGGAAAGTTTCTCTTCCCCAGTCACCTGGCTAGGTCTGTTTTCATGGCTGCGCTCCATCCCAAGGGAAAGTAGGTGTCCCTCCTTATCCAGAGGAGGTTACGGCCCACACTTTTTTGGGCAGAGCAAAGCAGAGCATCAGTGTGTAGGAGTATAGCATCCTCTGGGTGCTGCAGGGTTTCCAGACACTTCCGACCCCCTGTGTATAGGGCCCACCTAGGGGTGGATATAACACCTGCTGGGATTCATGGTCTGGTGCTATTGTAAAAGGGCAGGAGAGTGAGGGTGGAGGCGGGGAAAGGACACAGTGGTGTTTTCAAGGCCTCCACCAGCTCAGGGGCCTGGCAGCTGTCGGGGCAGAGGAGTAGGAGCTGGTGAGGCAATGCCAGGCTGGGTGCTGAGACTCCGAGGAGAGAACAAACAGGGGTTGGAGGAAAAGGATGTAATCGAACTTGGAAGTGGTGAGTTTGAGGTCCCTGGAGTTTAGCCAGGCTGGGAATTCAGTTGTTCAAAGACCCAAGGAAGCTTTATAAGCTTCCTTGATACCCAGAGTTTGGGGATCCTCAGAACTGAAAGGAGGTACTGAGGTCTCAGTTAGGAGCCACTGGTATGTATGATGTCATGAAAAAGTCGGAAGGCAGACTGGTGGGCTGGGTAGTAGGAGTTGAAGGGGGTGTCTTGCAGATTTCAGGGGTTGAGCCAGGGAGGTTAAGGAAGGAGATGAATCCAGCCTAGGTGAGATCCATGGCAGGGAGAGAGAGGGAGAGACTTCAAGCTGGAGAGGGGCTGCCTCCATTCTATACCCGGGGAGGGCAGGGCCAGTGCAGCTGGATCCATCCCAGCCTGCACTCCACCTATATAGCTCATCCAGGAACTGTCCAGCACCAGGTGCTCCTGAAGGAGGATAGGCTTCCCTCCTAAGCCCCCAAGCCCCAGCATAGCTCCCTGTTCTGGGTCCCACTGCCTGCTTATCTGACTTCTATATCCTCCAGGGCCCAGCTCACTCCCCTGCCCTCCAGCCTGTCAGAGTGCCCTTTCCCAGGGTGGGCATCTCGTTGCCTTTTCCTGAGGCAGGACTGGGTCCCCCTCACCCCCCCTCCCCAAGAATGCCCTCAAAGGAGAGCTCCACTGGGACAGGGCCCTGTTGTAAGTAGCATGCTGCAGAGAGAGACAGATCTGGACTCAGCTCCACCCTCCCCTCTTGCTCATTCTGTGGCCCGGACCCATCCGCATGTCTCCTGACATATAGTAGAACCCAGTACAAATCCAGTAAATGATAGGCCAGTCATCTCCCTTGCAGGAACCCCATTTTCTCATCAGTAAAATGGGCAAATCCTTTCTTCCTGGCAGGGAAGATGTGAGGGGAGAAGGGTTTGAAACAGGGACAAAGCTCAACTGGATGTGGGTTCTAGCAAAAGACCTGAGCCACACTGCAGAGCTGTATTCGTTGGCAGTCAGGGGGACAGTGGGAAACAGGGAGGCCAGGGAAGAGGGTTCTGTAACCATCTGCTCCGAGCAGTGAGAGGACGAGAGGGAATGGGTGCAGTACATTTATGAAATAGAAGCAGAGGAACTTTCGATTCTTAACCAATTGCTTACCTTTTTTTTTTTTTTTTTTAAGATTTTATGTGTGAGCGGTCTCTATACCCAACCTGAGGCTAGAACTCACAACCCCAAGATCAAAAGTCACATGCTCTTCCAACTGAGCCAGCCAGGTGCCCCCAGCTCTCACATTTGTTAATTTTCTCCACTGTCCCATGTGTCAAAAGACCGGATGTGGAAGTGTGGAGACACTCGGGCAGTGGGGTCCCCAAGGACCAGGGGTCTGCAGGTCCCAGAGCCAGCAGGGTTTGTCCAGGTTGGGGGCATCAGTAAAAGCCCAGGGGCTGGCGGGAAGGGCGTCCACCCTCCCACAGTGGCAAAGGCTGGCAGTGTGTGAAAGGCACGGGGGAAGCCCTGAGTGCAGAGCTGCTCCGGCTCTGACAGCCTCCTCCTAGCGCTGCTCCTCAGCATGGGCCTTGGACCAAGAAGCAGTCCGTGTGTGGGGGAGCAGGATGGTCCTCTTCACAGCTACAGAAACTGATGCTCGGAAAAGCCAGGCCCACCTGAGTGCCCCCCCCCCACACACACACACATACACACTGCTGCCCATACAGGGCAAGAGTCCTGTCCCTGTCATTAACCGAGTGCCCTCCTCCACACCCACTCTGCAGCCAAGTCCCAGCAGGTTCAAGGTTGTGAAGACCAGAAATGATGCCCACTTGTGCCTCCTCAGGGGTCATGGGGTGAGCGCAGATATTCTGTGTGGGAGGGTGGGGAAATTCCAGCCCCACCTCCCTCAAGGGAGGCCTTGGTTCAGAGCCTGTCCTGAGGGGACGCACTCTGGGGGTGGGGTGGGGTGGGGTGGGGATTGGGCTTGAGAGCCAACACCCAAGTACCCAACCAGAGAACTTGCCTGGTGTGCTCCACCCCACCCCACTCCCGGGAGACTCAGGCAGCCCGAGGGCTGAAGGCACTCTTGGTGGAAGAACTAGCCCAAAGGTTGTCTGGTCCTGTGGGGGCTGGAGGGGACAGTCCCCACAGAGGCCAGGAGGTCAGCTGGAAGGATAGCAGGATGGAGGACGGAAGGAGCGTTCGTGGTCAAGTGTGGGGTTGGGTTAGCCAAGCCAGGCCAGTCCTGGGAGGCCCGGAGGACAGGACGTCAGTGGGTATGGTTGAGGCCGAGGGACGTCTTGTCTTCTCTTGTGTGGCAGGGCCCCAAGTAGAGACCACAGCTTCCCCATCGTGGATGGTTCTTGGAGGGGGAGGCACTGCCCACCCCAGCACGTAACAGAGCACCCTTAGTTCTGACCCTCACCCCCACCCCTTCTGGCCCTGGCTGTCCAGGTGTCCCCTGAGCATGGAGCTGAGTGAGAAGAAGGTGATGGAGGAGCTTGCACAGGGCCTGCCCTGGAGGCAGCCCCCACAGGACAGCTTCTCGGGGTGCTGGGTGGCTGGCTCGCACTGCAGGGCCTACTTCCCTTCCCTGGGGGCAGAATGTCTCCTGTGGCAGTAGAAGTTCCGGAGAGAGGGCTCCTGCACACGAGGCCCTGAGGCCCCTGCAGTTTGTGGGCCAGGCTGCTGCCTCCTGCTCCCCAGACCTCTGCCCACCGCGGGTTGGATCGATTGGTCGTCAGCCCATTAGCGGGGGTGGCTAGGCTGTCTCATCAATATTTTAAGGAATGACCTGGCCGTGGGGTCCGGAACTGCGTGTGGCGTGTGGCGTGTGGCGGGGGCTGATGACTGGCCTTTTTTTTTTTTTGTATTCCAATTGTGAGTGCTATTTTTACCACCGGAAGGCCAGCCGCCCCCTCTCCCAGGCCTCTAGCTGGTTGGGGGTGGTGGCAGGGTCTCCCATCTGGGTTCCCTGCTGCAGGGTTAGCAGAGTCGGAGGCTTGGAAAGGTGACAGGCAAGCACTTGATTGGGCTTCCCCCATCTCGACTCCAGGAAGCTCCCTCCCATTGCACTCCGGCCCTAGTAAAATGGGAACAAAAAATGACGAGCGAGGGCAAGTCATCAGAGCCTCGAAACTGTGGGGCCATGGATCAGGGGAGGGTGATCTCTCTGGGTGGTCACCCTTTGTCTCTGGCCCCAGTCCTCAGGAGAAGAAGCCCGAAGATGAGAGGCAAGCCTTGCCCATCCCTGGTCCCAGGGGGGTGACAGCAGAGCCTCAGTCATCAGTGTCCAAGGACCATGACAGCTCTAGGCCTTAGAGGCCACTGTTCAGCACCCCATTTCACTGATGGGGAGCCAAGGTCTGAGGGGACACAGGGCCTAGCTCTCCTGTTGCCCAGTCCAGCGCCCTCCCGCACTGACTCAGCAGGCCTCTTCGGGCTCCCTGGGGCCATAGGCAGAGAAGCTGGGACCCTGCCCACGGAAGCAAGAGGGCCAAGGGCCACAGGGACCATGGGAGCTCAGGGAGGGAGGGCCAGTGCCCTCCAGTGCCCAGGAGGCTTCCTGGAAGGAAGGGTTTTACACAGGCTAAAATGCTGAGGAGAATTTGAGTAGTTAACAGAGTGAGGATGGCTATCCAGGCAGGAAGGTGGCACGGGCAAAGACCAAGGGGGGTCCCCGAGGAGCCACTGGAGGAGGGAGAGCCCAGGCCCAGCTGAATTCATCCATAAACCTTCCAGGCCAGCCAGGCAGTGGGGGCCAGGGTGAATTCGGCCACCCTGCTTCTGGTACCACTGGCCACCCCTCCCCCTGAGGCTCTGCTTTTCACACATCTGGATCTGGTCACCTGCAGAATGGGAGCGGGCTGTGTCTCATTAATTGGGTGACAACACGGGCTGGTCCCTGGAGAGGACTGGAAAGGCCTCCTGGCTGCACCCAGAGGTTGGGCGGTGGGCAGTGGGGGAAGCCCGGCTCTGCCCAGGGCCACACATGGATCATGACAGTACCTAGCCACCTAGTGCTGTCCTTCCAGGGAGGGGTACCCCTCCTCCCCGTTTTAAAGTGAGGAAACAGGCTCGGCGGTGGGAGCTGTGGTCATTGTCACTCACCCAGAGAGCAGTGGGGTCAGCCTTGGGCCCAGAGCAGCCAAGATCCCAAGTAGTTGTCTCATCCCAGTTTTGGCTCCAAGGGCAGTTGGGTTGGGGTGAGCACAGCCTTGCCCCTGCCAGGACTGAGCCCCCTTCCAGCCAGGTCTAGGCCTCCATCTCTGCATCTGTAACTAGTGTGGGGCTCCCTGCTCACCCTGCTGCTGGTGACTTTTACCTCTGGAGGCTCAAGCCCTGTCCTTTCTGTGTAGCTCCAGCCAGACCCAGGGGACACTGAGGGCTTCAGGCCAGCAAGGGCGGGTAGGGGAGGTCAATGCAGGCCTAACCTCCCAGCGCCTCCCAGGCCAGTCCCCACCCAGGACACAGCCACAGCCGCCATTCCCTTGGCAGATCCTTCTCTGAGTCCCACTCCTACGTCCAGTGAGGACTGGCTGGACCCATGCTGTGAGAGCCTCCCCCAGGGCCGTGTACCTCCACTTTGCCCCTTCAACCAGCGGGAAGAACAAGGAGGACCAGGGATTGGTGTGCAGAGGTGCTCATTGGAACTGATTCCTTCCTGCCCCCTCCCCAACCTCTGGGGGGCCAACTGGGTATCCACGCTGGTGCTGGCTCCAGCTCCAGCTCCAGCCCTTCCCAGGCTGCTGTGTTGCCCAGTCTGACCCTCCTGGCAATACAGGGGGAGAAGCTGTCAATGTGGGGAGCACCACCGCCCGGGGTGAATGGATGGGCTCAGAGCACAGGAACAGAGCCTCTCGGGCTTAGCCGAAGGACTCTCTCCCCCAAAATGTGCCCCCTTCTAAGTAGGTTAGGCCGAGGCCGAGGCTCTCCACCTTCCCTGGAGGCCTTGGTGGTGGTGGTGGCAGGGGCATTCCAACCTGCACCCTCATTCCTGACATATGACTCAGGCCTGCCTTCTGCCCCCAAGGAGTGTCTGTACCAGATGAGGAGACGCACATGGGAGCAGACACCTGGAGCACCTGGTAACTGGCACCTTGCTAGAGGGGCTTACAGGAGGAGATTGTGGGAGCTTGGAGGAGACTCCCATGCCACATGGGTGGGGAGGCTTCCTGGAGGAAGTGGCCCCTGGACTAATTATTGAACGATGAGTAGAAGTTAGCCAGATGAAGAAAGGAAGAAGAGCAAGGCAGGAGCCAGGTGCATGGGCGCCTCAGCCCTCCTTCCCCAGTCCTTCCCACTGCGTCGTATAAGTCCGCTCCCAGTTATTGTTCATCCCTGCACGAGGTCACCCTTCCTTCATCCTCTCCCCTCTTCCCTGTCATAAAGGCCATTGCAGACTGCCCTCGTCCTCCAGAAAACCTTCCTAACTCCCTGCTACCCTCCTCCCCAGTTCCTACCAGGCAAGAGCCTCTCAGCAGCTCCGGCAATTCGGAAAACTGTCCCTTGTGCTAAGTAGCCTCATCGAGTGGCCCATTTCCTTCCCAGGGCTGTGCTGTGGTTATCGACTGCAGATCGATGGCCAAGGCTGCCCCGAGTTGAGAGGGAATTCCCATGGTGCCCTATGGCCCAGCAGCCCTGCAGATGATCTTACAGAAGCGGGGCAGCTATTTTTTACCAGGCATTTAATTACAGAGTTTGGATCCCAGAGGAGAGATGAGATGGTGCTCCCAGGAGCTCTGAGGGAAAGGCCGTGCTGGGAAATGTGGGGATCCTGGCAGGAGGTGAGGGCATGATGACCATCTTAGTTCCCCTAACATCAGGCTGGCCCCCTCAGACAGGGGCTCCCCAAGACAGGGCAGGACCACATTACCCCATTTCCTTGCCACTGGTAGTTCTCACCCTGGCCTGGGCCCAGGGGTGGAATACATAAACACAGTGGGCTGGACATGTGCTCCCAGGACAGTGGCCACCTTGGGGGACAAGGAGGCAAGGCCCCCAAATGCCTAGACACACCAGTAGTTTGATGAGTCAGAATGATAAAGGCTGGACAGGCTGGGAACAGGAGGAAGCTGGATAAGGAGAGAGCTGCAATCCCTGCACTGGGACCTCTTCAGGAAGGCCAGGTTTGGAGGCGCCTGGGTGGCTCAGCTGATGAAACATCTGCCTTCGGGTCATGATCCCAGGCTCCTGGGATCGAGCCCAGCACCAGGCTCCCTGCTCCATGAGGAAGAAGCCTGCCTCTTCTGTCTCTCTCTTCTCGTGAATGAATGAATAAAATAAAAATAAAAAATAAAAAAAAGGAGGCCAGGTTTGAATGGGAGCTCTGGAGGGAGCAGGATTTCAGAAAGTGGGAGCACAAGTAGACTGCAGACCATGGGGATGGAAAGAAGCCTGAGAGGGCAGCGCCTTCAGTGCCAGTAGGAAAAACAGGTCCTACTTAAACACTAGAGGGTAACTCCCTGGGGTCCTAGAGTCAGGGTGAGCGTCCCAGGCCTGTCACTAACAAGCTGTGTGCTCTCAGGCCCCGTGCGAGGGCTTAGGCAGTGTCACAGCTGTGACATGCCTGGTGTTCTGGACACATTCATTTATTCATTCAGTGTTTTGTTTTATCTGTTTGTTTGTTTATAAAAGATATTATTTACTTATTTGAGACAGCAAGAGAGAGCAAGCATAAGCAGGGGGCAGGGGCAGAGGGAAGAGCAGGCTCTCCACTGTGCAGGGAGCGCGATATGGGCTCGATCCCAGAATCCTGAGATCATGCCCTGAGCCAAAGGCAGATGCTTCATGGACTGAGCCACCCAGGCGCTTACTTGATTTTTTTAGTAATCTCCATACCCACCGTGGGGCTTGAACTCAGGACCCTGAGATCAAGAGTCGCATGCTCTTCCAACTGAGCCAGCCAGGCACCCCATTCACTTAGTGTTTACTGTGCCTACTGTGTGCCCAGCACAAGGGACAAAGGCACTTGAAACACTGCATTCTCAGGGGAAGGGTGTGGAAGGGAGTGCAGGATAGGACAACTCAACCACGCAGGGGAACAAATGGTATGTCAGATGGGGATAAGCACCGCAGAGAAAAGTAAGCAGGCCTAGGGCATGCAGACACCAGCACTGGGTGGAGCAGGAACATTCCTTAGTAGAGTGGTGGTCAGAGAAGGCTATTGGACAAGATGGTATATGAGCAGCCCCTGGTAAGGGAGTGCAGGAGAAAGGACATTCCAGGCAAGTGCCAGAGAGAATTGCAGGTGCAAAGGCCCTGGGGTGGGACCCAGCAGCAGCCAGAGCAGAGTGGGCGAGAAGTGGCAGGAGATAAACAACTCAGGGAGGTAAGTGGAGGCAGATCCTGTGACGCCTTGCGGGTTATGAGTAGGACTTCTACTTTTACCCTGAGTGGAATGGGAGCCAATGTAGGATTATGAGCAGAGGAGGGACCTGATCTGTCTTGTTTTGGGAGCGACGGGTGTGTTCCTGGGTGGAGAATGGACTAGGGGTGAGGTGAAGTTCCAGGGGACCAGTGAAGAGGCTGCTGAAGTGCTGCAGGGGCGGGAACAGATCAGGGGGGCCCCTGGAGGGCAGCTCAGAAGATGAGTGGGGAAAGGTTGGGTTCTTGGCATATTTCGAAGGCAGAGCCAAGAGGATTCACAACTTCCTCCTGCCCAGCGCGTTTGAGCGCCCTCAGGAGAGGTCAGCTTGGGAAGCTAAGTAGGGGGCTCGGAGGACCCTGCATCAGGGCACCTGGCACCCCAGAAACGACCTTGAGCATGCCGTTTGAAGGGTGCGCCTGGGGGCTGGGGGGAGGGGTCCCCTCCTGCAGACAGTGCCCCCCCCCCCCCGCCTCCCTGGTCGTCTTTCTCTGCCCCCAGCCCCCCAGCCCAGCACGCAGCCCCGGGACCCCCGGGGGAGGGCGGAAGGGCAGAGGACCCGGAGTCACTCGGCTCCCCTGTCGCCCACAGCCGCAGGGGGCTGCGATGGGACGGGAGCCATGAATGGTGCCGCCCCCGGCCCCGCCGCCGCCGCCGCCGCCCCGGTCCCCGACTGGCGGCAGTTCTGCGAGCTGCACGCGCAGGCGGCCGCCGTGGACTTCGCGCACAAGTTCTGCCGCTTCCTGCGGGACAACCCGGCCTACGACACGCCCGACGCCGGCGCCTCCTTCTCCCGCCACTTCGCCGCCAACTTCCTGGACGTGTTCGGCGAGGAGGTGCGCCGCGTGCTGGTGGCCGCCCCCGCCGCCGCCCCCGCCCCCGCCCGCATGGAGCCCGCCGCGCTCAAGGCCGCCGCCTACGGCCACTCGCGGAGCTCGGAGGACGTGTCCACGCAGGCGGCGGCCAAGGCCCGCGTCCGCAAGGGCTTCTCGCTGCGCAACATGAGCCTGTGCGTGGTGGACGGCGTGCGCGACATGTGGCACCGGCGCGCCTCGCCCGAGCCCGACGCGGGCGCCGCCCCGAGGGCCGCCGAGCCCCCCGCCGAGCCTCGCGACAAGTGGACGCGGCGCCTGCGGCTGTCGCGGACGCTGGCGGCCAAGGTGGAGCTGGTGGACATCCAGCGCGAGGGCGCGCTGCGCTTCATGGTGGCCGACGACGCGGCGGCGGGCGCGGGCGGCGCGGCCCAGTGGCAGAAGTGCCGCTTGCTCCTCCGCAGGGCCGTGGCCGGCGAGCGCTTCCGACTCGAGTTCTTCGTGCCGCCCAAGGTGAGCGCCGCCCTCCCCCCGCGGCGGCCCGGGCGCCCGACCTGCAGCCCTGCAGCCCTGCAGCCGCGAGCCGCCCCGGTGACGGTGGTGGCGGTGGCGAGGGCGGTGGCCGGCCGCCCAGGGTGTGAAAGCTAGCCTGGCTGAGGCCAGCACTGCCGCCCGCCCGCGTGCCCCATGACCCTCCCCTCGGGAGCCCCGGGGGCAGCTGGGGCCTCCTGCAGGGTGGCAGACCTGCCCCATTCGGAAATTGGGAATAACTGTAACATTAGCACCCGTTTTCTGAGGGCGCCCGCATGCTGAGCCCTGAGCCTGGTACACAGCCTCCTCCCCCCAGCCTCCCAGCCGCGGGGAGGGGCATCATGGTCCCCAGGTCACCCAAGAGAGAACAAAGGAATATTCAGAGAGGAGGTGCGGCCTGCCCAAAGTCACAGAGCTGGGGGGTGGCGGGGCCGGGCTAATTATACTCACCACCCTGGTGGTCCTGAGAATGGAGGAGCTGGAGGTGGGAGCTGCTTGTGTGCTGGGAGGTTCGGAAAGGTGGGCGGTTGTGCTGATGCAGCTGGCAGCACCCCAAGAACCACCCAGCCCTCCCCCCCTACTCCCAGGCACCTTTAGTCACCCTGAGCCTCTCTCCTCTCTCCATCTCCTCATCTGTCAGGACTCTGGGTGCCCCTCCTTGCCTCTACTCCCTGGAGGTGCAGGGTGTGGGTCCCCAAGGCTGGGTGCATGGAGTCTGGAGAGATGACTTCCCAAGGGGTTTTTCCCTGCCGGGCACCCACCATTAGGCCCCTCAGAGAAATCCTAGACAACCAAGCCAGCTCCGCTACTTGTCAGAAGGGAGACCTGGGCCTGGTGAGTGGGGCAGGCAGGGTGGGGCTTGCCCAGAGTCACCCAAAGGGCAGAGGCCCAGGGCTCAGTGCCTGTGGGCCTGAGTGGCAGTTACAGCTGCCCCGCTGTAAATAGCGTCTGCTGCTCTTGGGGAGGGGTGGGGTGCAGCAGCTGGCGCCTCTCTTTTAGCCTCTCCCGGCCTACCATTCACCGCTGGCAGAGGGCAGGGCTCTTGAGGGCTCACGTTCCCAACCTTGGAAGAAGACAGGCAGCTGGGTTCCTAATGCCCAATCTGGCCTCAGACCCTCCTTTTCCCAGGGAAGGGTTTGTGAATTCAGGTGCGAGCCCCCCAGGAAGGCAGACAATATCATGCTGAGGTCTTAGGTCAGGTTCTCCAAATGTGTTGGGTCCCAGGGTGAGTGGGCCCCTTCAGGGCCTCCCTGCGGACACCGCCTCCCGGTGCCTTTTTAGTCCTGCCTTCCCACCCACAGTCCAGATCTCCTGCTCCTGGGGGCACCCTGGGAGCACAGGAGTGTGGGGTCTGCAGGCTCCGGGACTTTTTCCTGGGGTCTTCAGACTTTGCTCTCACCTGGCCCCATGAGTCAAGCCTCTGGCCTCCTGCCCCCTCATCCTCCAGGAAGCCTCCTGGGCCTCAGGTGCCCCAGAGCCCTTTGCAAGGACAGCCCCGGAGAGAAGAGGGCCTGGCCCCACGCTGTTGGGGAGCCATCAGGAAACCTCCATGTGCAGAACCAGACAGTAAACGTCAGTGGAGTGAGCACTCGCTCTGGGAATCCTAAGGACAGAAGCTTGCACTGCATCAATGTCCACCAGGAGCAGAGCCCCCAAGACAGGCATCTCTGGAGACACAAGCAGAGTGAGGAAAGGCTAGAGATGTGACACCACCTGCAGGCTCTGGCCAGGGAGTGGGAATGGGGAGGTGCAGGGTCAAAGGCCACTACTGGGCTAGCTAGGACAGATGCATCTCAAGCACCAGGCAGAGGAATCGGCACCTGCGGCCAGTGGAAGCCCAGTTAAAGCCCCCAGTCTAGGCCTGCACCATCCATCTGTGTCTCCTCTCTCTACTCCCAGATCACGACCCCCTGCCCTGCCGGCTGGTAGGATGGCCTGCCCTGGTCAGCTGCGGCCCTTCGGCACTGCTCCAAGCCCAGCCCTGCATCCGCTGGATGGCAGCCAGCACTACCAGGAATTCCCATTAGCCTGCCCACCCAATGTGTGGCGCTTCCCTTTCCTCCTGAGAAAGTCCCTGTCCCAGAGCCCAAGCCCTGCCGGGAAGCACAGTCTTAAACCAGCCCTGGGGACTTGAGGGCCAGAGCCAAGAGCCTTGGAGCAGAGTGGAGAGAGCCAAGCACAGAGTGGCCCTCCCTGGAAGCCCTGACAGCTCACCTGGCTTAAAACCCCACACCGGTCCCTTGACCTCCACCTGGGGACATGGCCATGCCCAGCTTCAGGAGCCCTGTTCCAAGTCAGGGACCCCAGAGCCATGCTCTGGAAAGTCCAGTCTCAAGGGGAAGGGCAGCATTTTTTTCTCAAAGGAGCTAGGAGAAACTAGAAATTATCTCACTGCACCACGCACAGCATAAACATTGTCTGGTGAGACGTTTGTTTCGGAAACACTTTTACCTAAAGTGTGTACATCGTGGGCCACGGTGTCAGATCTGTTTCTCAGTCTGGGTTGGGGTCAAAAACCACAGATGTGGGTACACGGGGCGGGAGGGCAGTCTGGGGAGGCGTTTCCCCTCCAGGCTCAGAGCTGGGAGAAGCAGATGTCGGTTCCAGCTCTGTCTGTGCCTCGCTGTGTGACAGTGTGGGGAGGTCCCTTTGTTTCCCTGAACCGCCCCCCCCCCCACTCACCCATCTGTGAACTGGTGATTGGAATACCCCCATGCTGGGGCTGCCATGGTGCTCTAAGCTGAGGGTTAGGAGGGGGACAGAGGGTTTCAGGAGATGCTGGGTGACTCTCACGGTCCCTTCCCCTGGCCTTCCAGGCCTCGAGACCCAAAGTCAGCATCCCTCTCTCGGCCATCATTGAGGTCCGCACCACTATGCCCCTGGAGATGCCAGAGAAAGACAACACGTTTGTGCTTAAGGTAAGCCCCCCGCCCCCGCCCCACAGATACCCTGGCCACCCCAGCCCCCCCCCCCCCCCGCCCTCCACCGTGGGCAGCACAGCCTGAGGCTGCGTAGTGGGAAAGAGGGTAAGGAGCCAGCCGCAGGAGCTCTGGTGGCGGGGCCCGGGACCCTACCCAGCTGTCTGGCACACAGCTAGGACTTGAATCTGGGCCTGGCCCATAGGGCTGCGTGCTCTGGGTGTCACCCACCATCTGGGGCCCCCTCTTCCCATTTCCTCCTGGCCTGGTGAAGCTCCTCTGAGTTTCACTTCCTCGCCTCCCTTCCCCAACTGGAACCAGCCTATACCCACCCCATGGCCTACAACAGTTATGCAAATGCCTCCCCCCCCAACCCGGTCTCTGGGCACCAGAGTGTGGGAACCTGCCCCGTCCCACAGATGGTACAAAGGCATTGGGGGTGGCCGGGGAGGTGGGTCTGGGGGCAGCCCGTCCTTTTCCCAGGCTCCGCCACACCAGGGTGGCCTGCTTGGGTTGCTGAGGACACGGCTCCGGGCTGCCAGGGCTGTGGCCCGGGGCCTCCTCAAAGCACTGGGCATTTGTGAAGCCAAGCCCCCAAGGAGGCCTGGTTCCACCCACCTAGAGCTGCATGGAACACCCCCCTCCTCCACAGGCTCCCCGTTGGGTTTATGTTTTACTTGTCCCTGTTTGTTTAGCCATGAACTCCCTTATTCATTTAGCAAACATTTGCCAACCCCATACCCTGAGTCACCTCAGGCCCGGGGGCTGAGGACACAGTCCCTCCCTGCTTGGCATTCTTGTCCGCTGGGTGCGACAGGCTCAGAGCTTCGCTTCCAACAGCCAGCCTGCCACTGTGTGGGGGACTGTGCTTCCTGCTGGCCCCACTTTGGCCTCTGTTTCTCCATCTAATCAGATAGGGGTTGAAGGTGGTCCCTGAGGCTCTCCCAGCCCTGACATGCTGGGAGGCAGCAGCTGTATTTTAACTGGGACACACACAGGAAGCTGAGAGCCCGGGGCCTTGGCATCACGGAGATCTGGGTTCAGGTCCCAGCACCACCACTGAGTGCTGGTGTGAACAAGTCATCTGACCTCTCTGACCTTCAGTCTTCTCCTTTGTAAAATGGGGAAAACCTCCCACCTCCCTCACAGGGGCTGTTGGGAAAAGGTCATCAGATAAAGTCTGTGCAGGATTACACTCTGGGCCACAGCAGGGCTTTCTCCTCCTCTCTTTCCCTGTGGGCGCTGCCTGTCCCAGTGGCCTGGCCACAGAGGTAGAGTTCCAGGCACTCAGGTGTGGGAGCCCCTCAACTCCGTGTGCTGGGGCCAGCTGGGCCCTTCATTGACTTGAGGGTTGTGATGTTTTTTACCCCACCTCCTGGGTGCCAGGCCACCGTGGCTTCCTCAGAGGCTGCATCTCCAGTGCCTGAGGACCTGAGTCAGTGGGGCCAGACATCATCCCCGGCGATCCCCACTGGTGGGCCCCAGGCTGCTGAAAGTGTGGCCAAGGCTCCACCCCGAGACCCTGGCCTAGGCTTGGGGTGGTGACCCCACTGTCTTCCGGGCTGCCTGCACCAGCGAGCCCCTGTGGAGGAGGGTTGGGACGAGCCATTTGCCCTGGAGTGTTCTGGGGCTCTGTACTGAGGGCGCTGACAGACCTGGACTCTCGGCCCCCCCTCCTAGGTCGAGAATGGAGCTGAGTATATCCTGGAGACCATCGACTCACTGCAGAAGCACTCGTGGGTGGCTGACATCCAGGGCTGTGTGGACCCCGGGTGAGTGCCCAGATGGCCCTAGAATGGGTAGATGTGGGGGGCTGGCCAGGGAGTGCCCGTGGTCCCCCCTTCCATGGGGAGGTTTCCCGTGAGGCAGGAGCTGAGCTTGGGAGCTGGGCTTTTCTCATTGTAGTCCTGGCCAGGCTCATCTGTACCCCTAGCCCCAACAGACCCTTTGAGGCCTGCTTCACATGGCCTGGGCCTAAGGACCTAGAAGAAACTTGGCCTGAGACTTGTCTTCACTCCAGGGGAGTCAGACCAATAGGAGGTGGGCAGTGATGGGGTGAGCCCGAAGGGCCAGGGGTGATGGAACAGAGGCAAGGCCCCAAACCTAGCCCTGGGGCTCAGAGCTGATATGCTGGTAGAAGTACTCCCCTCCTCCAAGACTTAAGGAAGAGCAGGTCTGAGCCAGGCAGAGGGGACCCCAGGCCTGCCAAAAGTGTGAGGTGTGCGAGGGCCTGGGACTCACAGAGGATGTCAAGGCCTTTGGATAGCCAGAGGTAGAGCTGATGAGGGGGACTTTGATGAAAGCCTGGAAGCTAAGCTGGTAGGTCGATGGCAGCGGGGAGCCATGGCTGGTAATAAGCAGAGGGCAGCTACAGTCAGCTATGTGAGGAGGAGCAGCAGGGAGGCTGGCTTCATGATCCAGGAGAGATCCAAAGGGCAGGAGTAGGAGGCATAAGGCCAGGAGCAGGAGGGGTAGGCCGGCCAACAGCCAAGCATTTGGCAGCAGCTCTTCTGGCGAATGGGGTGAGCCAGGCCCGGGGGAGGGGCTGCTGCTTTCTAATTAACAGCTTCATTTGAGGAAGCACAATTAAAGGCCTGAGTGCCTCCCAGACCCCCCTCCCTGCTCCATCCCCCAAATGGCTGCAATCCCTCCCCTGCCACCCAGCCATCTGCCCTGCAAACTCCCACCCCCCCACCCCGCCCAGCCCCTGGGAAAGCGAACCTCACTTTACAGTATTTTGGAGCTGGCGGGATCCCAGACACCTCATATCACAAACAGGGAGACAAAGGTCGGGGCAGGGAAGGGAGCTGCCCTGCCATCATTTGAGGGACACCTGCTGGGGCCATGTCCATCGTGGCCACAGAGCAAGCTGACAGTGTGTAACAGAGGGACATGGAGGCAGAGGGACCCAGATGAGCAGGATAGGGCTGCTGCTGGCCGTGGAACTGTCAGCCATCCCATCCCGAGGCTCCTTGAGCAGCTGGTGGTTGGGGTCCGAGTCCCATGGCAGGACACCGTTGTGCTTCCCTGCCTTTGCAGGGACAGTGAGGAAGACGCTGAGCTCTCCTGTGCCCAGGGAGGCTGTCTGGCCAGTCGAGTGGCCTCCTGCAGCTGTGAGCTCCTGACGGATGGTATGTGGGGAGCAGAGCTGGCTAGAGGAGTGGAGGGCAGGTTAGAGGGGGTGGTTGGTCCCGGATGGCTTCCTACCTGCTACTTCTCCAGCAGGGGACCAGCCCCGGCCCCCAGAGACCATGGCAGCCGTGGTGACAGCTCCACACAGCCGAGCTCGAGATGGCATTGGGGAGTCCCTGGTCCACGTCCCGCTGGAGACCTTCCTGGAGACCCTGGAATCCCCAGGTGGCAGCGGCAGAGACAGCAGTAACACAGGTATGATGCACACAGTCTTCTCTCCCTGGGCTCCCCACCCCCATCCCAGGCCACAGAGGCCCTCAGACTCCCCTGAGGACCTTCCTGAGCCTCAGAAGCCATGATGTTTCACCCAACCAGGTCCAGCGCATGGCAACTTGGTAGTTCTGCCTTTTGTAGGCAAGTCTGGGAAGGGGACCCCTCCCCCAGGCCCTGGATTCCATGGAAAATGCTGGTGGGAAGGAGTGGAGCGTAAAGGGTTGGAACCAGAAACTGGGGACAAGGAGACGACTTGTTCCCAGGTTTCCTGCTGACTTACAGAGTGACTCCAGGACACTCGGTTTCCCTGTGCTTCAGGTTACCTCCTATGCCAAACAAGTGGGTCGGGCCGGTTCCCTGCCTTGTTCTAAGACCGTTCAAACAGCGTTTTAGGGGCAAATATTCAACCAGCTGTTGCATCTCTTCTCTCATTTACTCATTCCCCCCACACACACACCTCTGCTTCCCCAGGCCCCTCACACTGTCACCCCTCTACAGGGGAAGAGGGAGCAGAGCCGGAACCCGAGGCCGAGCCTGAGCTGGAGCTCTCCGACTACCCCTGGTTCCACGGGACCTTGTCACGGGTCAGGGCAGCTCAGCTGGTGCTAGCAGGCGGGCCCCGGAGCCACGGCCTCTTCGTGATCCGTCAGAGTGAGACTCGGCCTGGGGAGTACGTGCTGACCTTCAACTTCCAGGGCAAGGCCAAGGCAAGTCGGGGGTGGGGGTGGCACAGGGGAGCAGCATGGCCAGCCCTGAGGGAGGGGTATCATCCTGAGGCGTGCCCTCACCTCACCTGCATCCCCCTACCCCCACCGCCCTGAGGAGTGTAATCAGCCCCAGATGTGGTTTCTTAATTATCCAGATGGGGAACTCACTCACTGGTAGCTGAGCCCACAGGAAGCCAGGCCCTTCTAAGGGTTTGCCTTTGACCCTGTGCACTGGGGATCGCTTACCACTAAGGTTTCTGAGGGTCTCTACGCACAGCCACATTGGTGCAGGGCTGAGGTCAACCACAACCATGCCGCCCCACCCACTCCCAGGTGACTCCCCTTCTGCCCTGCTCTGTAGGGTCAGTTCACCAGCCCCTCCTGGGCCCCAGCTCTGAGCCAGGCCTGTGGCAGGCCCAGGGTCACAGAACCATGCACAGGCGGGCCTTCAAGAGCTGGGCAGGAGAGGAGGAGGTGGACTGGGCCCTACAGTCATGCAGAGTCTACAGGGCCACAGAGCTGGGGGTACTCCTGAGCCCACCAGCCAGAATAAGGGGGTTGGTGACCTGAGGCGTACAATGGATGGAGAATCCTTGAGGAGATCCAGACAGGGCACAACAAGTGGGGAGGGCAATGTGCCTAGATGGGGGGCTCTTGAGGAAGGATACTGTGTGCTAACAATGTGCTAATAATAATAAGGGGCAAAGGAAAACATGACAGGAAAGTCAGATGATGTTGGGGTAGGGGATGGCTTGTGGTTACACTGAGACCAGAATGAGCCGGAACCTCAACCCAGCTCCCCCCAGCATCCCAAATCTCCAATAAGGATACAGACCTGGCCCCGGCTCCTCCCAGAACACAGTTCCCATCAGTCCCTGCTGGAGGAGGGAGCACCCCAGGGCTCCC
The DNA here is from genome assembly GCF_003254725.2 of Canis lupus dingo. Taxonomy (NCBI): domain Eukaryota; kingdom Metazoa; phylum Chordata; class Mammalia; order Carnivora; family Canidae; genus Canis; species Canis lupus. Next base: position 7,563,304 of record NC_064248.1, on the reverse strand, counting down.
GCTGCAGGCCTGCTCTGGGGGTCAGTGTCCCAATTCCTGGTTGGCCTGGCACAGGCCCTCCCCTGCTCCCTGGGCATCTCTCCTTGGCAGCGTTGGCCCACCGTGGAAGAGGCAGCACCTCCCCCGGGACACCTCGGAAAGCAGCTGCCCTTAACTAGTTCCTCTGGCAACCAGGCGCTTAACGCTGTCCCTGGCAGCCCGAAGTTTACTGCTGGGCCAGCAGCGCCCCGGGCGGCCTCCCTGGAGGGCCTGGATCTGACTCCTGCCCAAGCCAGAGCCTAGGATGGCGCCCAGCCCTCTGTGGGGCATGGTGGGGGTGGTGAAGCAGGGTGGGAGGCTCCTCTCCTTCCTAGGGCAGGACCCAGCCTTAAACTTGCCCCAGTTGCCACCCTGTCAGAGCGGAGTGACTTCCAGGGTTTGACAAGTTAGTCGTGGGGTAGAGCAAGACCTCCAGCCTCCTGCCTGCACACCTCCTAGGAAGAATGACCTCTGCCTTCCCAGGCAGTTCCTTTCACCTTCCGATAATAAATGTCTGGAAGGTTTTCCGCAAAATTGAGATGCACCTGCCCCCTGAGGCCCAGCTCTACTGAGGCCTTTGCCTTCAAAGGACCCACCCAGACTTGAGGCTGTCGTAGGCCCCCACTATGCTGTTCTCTCCAGCTGAGCCCCTGCCCTGGCTGCCAGTAATGCTCCCTGGGTTCACTACACTGTTCTGGCAAGTTCTGGCCATGCTGAGTAGCAGAACTCACTCATGCAACCACCTTCCACCCCCAGGGCCTCTCTGTCCTTTATGTAAGGGGCCAGGCCAGCTTCCCCTCCTCCTGGGCTTGGAGTCACATGCATACCCTAAAACCCTGCTACCTCTGACCCTCTTGCCACCCACCCCCCAGAGACAGCCACTCTTCCTCCTGCGGGACACGTGTTGAACAAAATAGGGCTGAAGCCAGAGACCTGTGGCTCACCACTAGAGACCACAGGCCTGAGTATCACCTGTCACATGCGGGCCCCGGGGACCCTCAGAGGACCCAGCTCTGTTCCTCATGCTCCAGATACTCCCACTGCAGCATAGCTGAGATGGACATTTGGTCCCTCCTCCCCAGCTAGACTTGGGGTTGTTTCTGGCCCCCTGGATTTTGGCTGTGCAGGAACAGCAGGCCAGCACCTAGCCTGCAAGGCCAAGAGAATCACACAAATGCGTTCTCTTCCCAGCTCTGTGACTGGGGGGAGTCCCTCCTTTCCCATGCCTCAGTTTCCCCATCTCTAACATGGAGGCTATAATCTCCACCTTCTGGGATTATTGGAAACTAGAGATGGGTTTGCAAAGGGCAGGATGCAGGTGCTTCTAGCATAGGGACAAATGCATGGCTCCCTTCAGTCCCAGCCTGGCTCTGTTCCCTTCCTTCCCCATCCTCACTACAGTAGCGACCCCCTGAGATGGGGCTCGATGTGTGACGTGCCCGCGTGCTCTCACACTGCCCCATATGCCCCTGTGACACTTGGTACTTGTAGTCACCCCCAAAAGTACTTGCAAAGCAGTTGGCTAGCCCAGAACTCCATCTCTGACCTCCCCCCACCTGTGCCCACAGCACCTGCGCCTGTCCTTGAACGGCCACGGGCAGTGCCACGTCCAGCACCTGTGGTTCCAGTCTGTGCTGGACATGCTGCGCCACTTCCACACCCACCCGATCCCCCTGGAGTCCGGGGGCTCTGCAGATATCACCCTGCGCAGCTATGTGCGTGCCCAGGGCCCCCCACCCGGTAAGGCCCCCCACTTGGCCTGTGGGATAGCTCAAGAAGAGACGGGGTGGGGGGCGGCAGGAGGGGAAAGGAGGCACCCGCAGGGCCACCAGGATGGGAGAGAGGGTGGCAGCCCGGGGAGCCCGGCCAGGTCCTGAGTGATTCGGGGCAGGCCGAGGGAGGTGGCTCAGAGGAGCACCGAGGGGTTCTCTGGGCTCCTGCAAAGGGGGGCTCAGCGCGGAGGAGGGGCAGGGGCAGGTCAGGCTGTCGGGCACACGCGTTGTGAGTGCCCCGTTGCCCACAGCGGCGACGTTAGTTGGGGGGGGGGGCCGGGATGCGGCGAGCGAAGGCGGGGCTGCCCCCGCCCCGGCACCGCGCCCCCTGCGGCCCCGTGTGGCTCGGGGGCCGGGGCGGGGCGAGGGTGCCCGGCTGGGCCTGACGCGCCCGCGCCCCCCGCCGCAGCCCCGGGGCCCTCGGCCGCGCCCGCGCCCCCCGCCTGCTGGAGCGAGCCGGCCGGCCAGCACTACTTCTCCAGCCTGGCCGCCGCCGCCTGCCCGCCCGCCTCGCCGTCGGAAGCGGCGGGCGCGTCGTCCTCGTCCGCCTCGTCGTCCTCGGCCGCGTCCGCGCCCGCAGCCCCGCGCCCCGCCGACGGCGCCCTGAGCGCGCGCAGCCGCAGCAACAGCGCCGAGCGCCTCCTGGAGGCGGGGCCCGGCGGCGCCGAGGAGCCCCCCGAGGCGGCGGCGGGGGACGGGGCGCGGGGCCGCGCGCGCGCCGTGGAGAACCAGTACTCGTTCTACTAGCCCCGCGCCCCGCCCCGCCCCGCCCCGCGCCCCGCGCCCCGCCGCCCCGCGCTGGGCGGGAAAAGCAAAGCTCTTCAGTGAAGACATAATGTTATTAAAGAGCCTGTTTTAGGGACTGCATTCGGCTCTCCTGTCGTCCTTTCTTCCGCCCTGGCCTCGGACACTGCTCCTCTGGGCCTGGGGAAGGCGGGGGCACCACACAAGGCACCCCCACCTCCTCACCCCCAGCCTCCGTCCAGCCCACACGCAGCCCTTGTCGTTTGGGGAGCCAGCACCCCGTCCAGCGGAGGTGGGGAGGCAAGCGGCAGAATCTGGAGGAGGCCCGGAGCTGAGGCGCCAGGCCCCACAGCGGGGCTCCGGCGGGAGGGGGAGGGGTGACCCGAGCAGACGCCTGGGGTCAAGAATGAAGGCTGGCGGAGGGGAGGGAAAACAGGAGAAAGACGGGGCCCCTTTCGCGGGGACACAGTGAAGATGGGGGCTGGGGAAGTCATGGGGCTTTGGATGCCAAGATGAGCTGGTCCCTGGCTAAGAGAGTAAGGGTGTTCTTGGCCAGGTCAGTAGGGGCGGGGGGGGGGGGCAGGTTTCCTCCACATTAGGGATTGGGCAGTGGGAGAGGCTGGTTGACTCAAACTTGGGAGAGGCCTGAGGGTCTTTCCACCCTCCCACCCCCTCGACCCTCTCCTCTACCCCCTCACCCCAGCCCATGCTTCCCTGCAAGCAGAGGTCCAGCTGTGGCTCCTGTGTCCCTGGGCAATGGAGACACAGCCTACTCAAGGTCACAGCACTCCAGCCCTCAGGCCATACTCCCTCTGAGAAGGATTTCCTTCCTGTCAAGCTAAAGAGCACCCACCTACCCTGAATCCAAAAACCTGGGACCACAGACCCAAGGTGCCCCTGCCCAGGAGTGCCCTTGCAGGGCCTGCGCCTATGATGTGCCATTCAGACCCCCAGACCGCTAATCCTCTTGCCTCTGCAGCCCCAGCACCCATACGCCCTTCCCCACGTGAGGGGCACCAGCACCCCCACTGGGCCCCCACAGCTTTGCTGCTGCTCCCAATTCACAAAATGACCTGGAAGTGACTGAATAGTGCCCCTGCTGCCACCTCAGAGAGGGAGGAGTACAAGGTCACTGCTCTGCAGAGCAGCCTGTGCCTCAGCTTCCCACATCTCCGTTCATGTGGCCAGGGTTACTTTGCACTCTTGCTCCCATCCCCCGGTAGTTTGGGATGTGCCCCACCCAGACAGGAGCAGAGCAGGTCTGGGGTGAGGCTCAAGCTGGCCAGAAGCCCAGCAGCTGGTGAGAGCTCTGCATGGCGGCTCTCTGCCACTCAAGCATCTGGAGTCACTGAAGATTCTTCCCCTCCAGCAAGAGGCTGAGCCCCAGACAGCACCCCAATTCTGGGGCTCCAGCCTTCTCCCTTAGTGGAATGTCCCCCTTCAGGCCCTCTCCTCTCCCCTCAACCCACCCTGACACAGTTCCTGCCCAAGCAGGAACCTGGGGCACTCCTTTAGCCTGTCGCCTTGGCTGAATTGGGGGCACATGAGAAAGCAGAAGATGGCCTGCACCCACCCCGAGGATGGTAGTCCGACACTGTTTCTGAGGTGTTCCCAGAGTAAGATGAATTTAGGGGGGGGGTGGAACGGCAGAGAATGAGAACCCCCTGGGCACTCTAAGGTACACACTGGCCCTGCAGCAAGACGTCAAAGTGGAAAGGGGGCTCTTTCCATGACATGGCCCCCAAGGCGAGATCCTTAGGCCTGCTACTCAAAGTGGTGCTTCCAGAAAGCCCAGACTCTGTGGAACCCTGGGGAAGCCATAGCCGTGGCCCAGTGGCAGCAGCATTTCTGGGGGGGAAGCACTTCAGATGCCCACTGGGTGCCAGGTCGGGCCCACAAGATAGCAGGGCTGGCCCAGGCACTACAGTCACATGGCCAATGTGCCCAGGCTGCCTGTTGCGGGCACTGATGGGGCTGGGGACCCCAGGTGCGAGGGATAGGGAGTAGTATGTGAGAACAACCAGGTTGAGAAAGTCTTGAATGCCAGCCAGAACTGAGGGGCACTGGGGATCCAGAGCTAGTTTGAGATGGGAGCAAAGGTGGTCAGCTGGGGTGGGAGGGGCGGGGGGGAAAGATGGGTTGGAAGGGGCAAAATAGAGGGCAGGGGGCCAGGGAGGCTGTTGTAGGTGTGGGGAGGGCAGGGCAGAGAGCTGGGGAAAGGAGGATTGTCCATAGGCTGATGGGAAGGAGCTTGAGGCTAGGAGGCCAGTCGGACCCACCTGGAGACCTATACCCAAGAGCTCCCCACACGGAGAGAAGGAAGAACTCTCGCCCTCCTCCAGCAGGGGGTTCCAGGGACTGTCTCCACCAGGGACCATACCATCCAACCCTTGCTGCCAGATCTCCCAGCTCTCCCTCCAGGTAAGAGATGGGGTTAGAGGTCTTCTCTATGAGCTGCAGAAGGGGAACTGGGGCTACCAGAAGTCTCCAAGATGAAGAGCTGAGGGCGGTAGAGAGGCGAGCCACTGCCGTTGATTCACTCTCTTGGGAGGGGCCCTCGGGCCAGAGGCAGGGACATGGTGAGGCTCAGTCTGGGCCCATGTGCATGACCGAGGCGACCCGGTCTCAGAGGGCACCAGGCTAAAGCAAGGGTATAAGGTCTCTCCGGGAGGGCACCCAGGCCTGACTATGTGAGGTGGGTTTTCCCTTGCTTCGGCCACCCACCAGCCAGACCAAGAAGTTGGAAAATGCTCTCCGTCCTGCCTGCAGACATGAAGCTGAACTTGCTCCAAGGTAGTCATTGCCATGGGAATGGAGGTGTGTGTGCCAGGGGATCTACACCTGTGCCTGCTCCATCAACGTGCAAAGCCAGTATTTTATGGCCCTGGTGGTGAAAATACTTTCAGAAATAGAAGCAGGGTACCAGCAGTTATTCAAATAAACAGTCTCCTGTTGGTGCTCCAAACAGCCAAGTTTGAGCCATTTTGGAACAGAACATGTAAAATTCTTGGGACCTAGGAAGGGGGAGGGGTTCTCATATGCCTAGTGTTAAGAGACATCAGAGCAGAGCTCTAATGCAAATTTTGAGTAATGAATCTCATTCTCCCCAAATCCTTTAAAAAGGCAAAAAAAAAAAAAAAAAGAAAAAGAGGGGCACCTGGGTGGCTCAGTCAGTTAAGCATCTGACTTCAGCTAAGGTCATGATCTCGAGGTCCTAGGATCACCTCCGGGGCTCCGTGCTCAGTAGGGAGTCTGCTTTTCCCTCTGCCCTTCCTTCCCCCGGCTAGTGCTCTCTCTTCTTCTCAAACAAAAAAATAAAAATCTTTTGTTTTTTTGTTTTTTTTGTGTTTTTTTTTTTAGTGAAAAAGGCACCTGGGTGACTCAGTTGGTTAAAATATCCAACTCCTGATCTCTGTTCAGGTCTTGATCTCAGGATCATGCACTCAAGCCCTGCATTAAACATGGAGCCTACTTTAAAAAAAACATTTTTTTTAAAGTAAAAAAGATTCATCTGGCCCAAATTGCCATCCTGCAGATGGAAAAGGGCAAGTATCCTTAAGCTCTTTTGTGTCTCAGACCTCATAATAGTCTGATGAAGGCTACAGACACCTGCTCAGTATAATGTTTTAAAACTCATGGGGACACCTGGGTGGCTCAGAGGTTGAGTGTCTGCCTTCAGCTAAGGTCATGATCTAAGGGTCCTGGGATCAAATTCCACATCGGGCTCCTTGCAGGGAGCCTGCTTCTCCCTCTGCCTATGTCTCTGCCTCTCTCTGTCTCTCATGAGTAAATAAATAAAATCTTAAAAAATAAAACTCATGTCAAACCCATAGATTTGCAAAGGAAACAAAGTATACTTCAATCAAGGTATTAACTAAAGGAAAAATAATTCCAACAAAATTTTGAACTTGCAGTATGGTAATATATGTGCTTCTTTATTAACATTTTAAATAGCAAGCTCTAGCAACGGCTCTAATAACCACCAGAATTCCAAAGAATAACCAGTGTAATTCGCACTTCCAAGTTTCTGCAATTGAGATCTGATATGAAAATATCCCTGACTTCTAGCCATGGCAAAGTGGCAGGTACTGCTAATACTACTATGGTTTCTCCTTAAATTGAAGAACTGTAACTCTTAGAGGTTAAAGACATAATTTTATCCCCATTCAAATTCATGGACTGACGGAATGATTTATGCATGAACCATCTCAGACCCACAGATTAACAACAACTCTTCACTAAAGAGCGAAAATAGGGGAATGCCTGGCTGACTCAGCCTACAGAGCGTGGGACTCCTGGATCAGGGTCATGAGTTCAAGCCCCATGTTGAGTGGAGAGCTTACATTTAAAAAGAGAAAGAAAAAATAAATAAAATAAAAATAAAAAGAGAGAGAAAGAGTGAAGACAAATTACATGTTTTTTTTTTTTTTTTTTTTTTTTTAAATACATGCCCAGTGTGGGGCCCAACTCAGGACTTAAACTCATGACCCTGAGATCAAGACCTGAGCTGATATCAAGAGTCAGAGGCTCAACCAACTGAGCCACTCAGACACCCCGAGAAGACTATTTTGTAACTTGATTGAGATTAAAATTTGGTGCTCAGGAGCTTTAAAAGATACCAGCAAATTCACAGAGACAGAAAGTAGATTAAGGGTTCCCAAGGCCTTGGAGGAGAGGGGACATTATTGCTTAATTCATTACCCATGTGGGGTAATAGAAGAGTTTTGGACACAGATATGGTAATAGTTGCACAACCTTGTGAATATAATTACTGCCACTGAATTGCACACTTCAGAATGGCTAAAGTGAAAACAACATGGCTATGATGTGATTTATATACTTTAAAGATTTTTTTTTGGTGGGGGGAGGGAGAGTGTTGTGGGGAGGAGCGGAGGGAGAGGGAGAGAGAGAGAACTCCAAGATTCCTCACCATGCGTGAAGCCCAGCAAGGGGCCCAATCCCACAACCCCTAGACCATGACCTGAGCCAAAACCAAGAGTCGGACACCCAACCAATGGAGCCACCCAGGCTCCCCAGTGTGATTTATATTTTAATACACACACCCCAAATAAATTACCATTTACACACAGCAGATTGGCAAAGACTAAAGTCTTTCAATACACTCCATGACCAAAATTGGATCAATGAGAATTTTTAGTTGAGTGGGAGAGGTATAAATTGGTATAACCACTTTGAAAAGCTTTTTGGTGTTATGCAATAATGTTGAAGAGATTGCATACCCTTTACCCAGAAGTTCTACTCTTAAGCTGGTGTCCTAAGGAAACTCTTTCAACATGTCTAATGACTCCTGTGAGAATGTGCACAGAGGCACTATTTATATTGCAAAAACTTGGAAATAACTGATATATCTCCCAATAGGAGAAAGGCTAAGTACCTAATAGAGCATTCATATAATGGAATGCTGTTAGAGCAATGAAAATGAATGAGCCACTGTGACATCCATTATCATGGATAAAGCTCTTAAAATATTGATCAAAGAAGCCAGTTGCAGAAAGATGTGCACAGAATATCTCATTTACATAAAGTTCAAAAACATCCAAAACTAAATAATGTGTTGGAGGTGTATACATATACAATAAAACAAAACAAGAAAAAAAATTGACAAACACAAAATTCAGTATTGTGGTTTTTCCTAGTGGGAATGAGTTGGGATATAATGGTGGGAAGGTGCAGACTAGGGTACCCGGGCAAATGGTGCTGGTATTAATCTGTTTCTTAAGCTTGGTGGTAAGTACATGGATGATCACTTAATTTTTTTTAATACCTCACTTTTGCATTATATATGTCCTGTTATGGATATGGAATATTTTGTAATTTTTAAAGTGAAATATATATAATCATTAACTGATTTTTTTTTTAAGATTTTTATCTAAGAGAGAGAGAACATGAGCAGGGAGAGGAGCAGAGTTAGAAGCAGAAGCAGACTCTACACTGAATGTGGAGCCTGACATGGGGCTTGATCCCAGGACCCAGAAATCGCAACCTGAGCCAAAGTCAGACACTTAACCAACTAAGCCACCTGGATGCCCCTAAACTACCTGACTCGTTTTTAAAAAGTGAAAAGACAACCCACAGAATGGGAGAAGATATTTGCAAATCATCTCTTTGATAATGGACTAGTATTCAGGATATATAAAGAACTCTTGGGACGCCTGGGTGGCTTAGCAGTTGAGCAGCTGCCTTCGGCTCAGGGCATGATCCTGGAGTCCCAGGATCGAGTCCCTCATCAGGCTCCCTGCATAGAGCCTGCTTCTCCCTCTGCCTATGTCTCTGCCTCTCTCTCTCTCTCTCTCATGAATAAATAAATAAAATCTAAGAAAAAAAAACTCTTACAACTGAATGACAAAAACATAAATAAACATAAATAAATAAATAAGAAATGGGTACAGTAATAGACATTTCTCCCAAGAGCATTTATAAGTGGACAATAAGTTCATGAAAGGATGCTCAATGTCATTAGTCATTAGGGAAATGCAAATTCAAACCACAATGAGACCATTTTATACACACCAGGATGGCTATAATCAGAAAACTGGAAAACTGTATTGGCAAGAATGTATAGAAGTTGGAACTTTTCATATGTTGCTTGTTGGAGGGCAACATGGCACAGCCATTTTGGAAAACAGTTTAGCAGCTCAAAAAGCTGAACAGAGTTACAGATAATACAGCAGTTCTGCTCCTAGGTATATACCCAAGGGAATTCAAAGCCCATGTTCACACAAAATTGCAAACATGAATGTTCAAAGCAACATTATTTATAATGGTCAAAAAGTGATGAAACCCAAAATTTCCATCAGTGGATGAATGGATAAATAAGATATGTTATATATATATATATATAAAAGATATGTTATATCCGCACAATGGAATACTCTTCGGCCATAAAAAGGAAAACAGTTACACATACTGTAATGTGGAGGAACCTTGAATACAGTACGCCAAGTGAAAGAAATCAGGCACAAAATGCTACACATTATAATGATTCCAGTTATCTGAAATGTCCAGAGTAAGTAAATCCACAGAGACAAAAAGTTGATTAGTGGCTGCCAGAGCCTTAGGGGGCGGGGGGTGGGTGGGTGAGAGGCATAGAAAGTGATCAGTAGTGAGTACAGTATTTTATTGGAAGCAATAAAAATGTTCTGGAGTCAGGTAGTAGTGATGGTTGCACAGCTTGGTGCAATGCCCATTGAATTGGTTACAGTTTAAAAGGGTGAATTTTATGTGGATATAACTATGTGAATCGTATGTTGATAAAGCTACTGAGGGAAGGAATTTACAAAGTAAAGTTATTAAAGAAAAACATTGTCCAGATCTCAAAAGTAATTCTGTGCTTGGAAAATGTGATTCCTTCGTGTAAAATTTCAAAAAAAAAATTTAAACCTCTGTGTATGCATTATATTTAAACTTCTGTTTTTCATTTTTGTGTTTTAAGAAATAAGTGGAGCACCTGGGTGGCTCAGTTACTTGAGCATCTGACTCGATTTTGGCTCGGTTTGGGTCATGGTTTCTGGGTCATGGGGTCAGGCTCCAGACTCAGTAGGGAGTCTGCTTGGGATTTTCTTGCCCTTTGCCCCTCACCCACTCCACTTGTGCTCTCCCTCTCTCTCCATAAATAAATAAATCTTAAAAAAATAAGTGTGTGGGGTGCCTGGGTGGCTTGGTAGGTTAAGCGTCTGCTTTTGGCTCAGGTCATGATCCCAGGGTCCTGCGATAGTGCCCTACATCAGGCTCTCAGCCAGGGAGTCTGATTCGCCCTCTCCCTCTGCCTGCCACTCTGCCTTCTTGTGCTCTCTCTGTGTCAAGTAAATAAATAAAATATTTTTTTAAAAATGTGTGATGGTGCCCTGTCAAGGCAAAATATTTGAATATCTGGAGTAAACATGTAAAAAGGTAAAAGCTTTTGCCATTTCTAGGATAATCCTGGATCCCAACATTCAAAATTAATAAGGCTTTGTAAGGTCCCAGTAAAATATAACCGTACCTCAGGTTGCTTTATCAATTGCTAATATTTATGTTTCAGGAATGATTTATTTGTAATGATTTATTTGTCTCAGCAAGAGACAGGCTTACTGAGGTGGGGTTACACTGAGATAAAAGAGAATGACAAAAATCCCCAAAACAATGATCGGCCACAAGTTCTCCACTATGGCTAAGATCAGCAGGGAGTGGAAAGTTTTCTTTTCAAGTTACTTCAAAATCCTGGAGATCATGCATGGATCTAGATTTTTGCACCAAAGATAAGACAGCCTATGATGTCGGTTCTCATGGCTGTTGTTACATAATGAATCACCTCAAAACTTAGTGGCTTAAAGCAACAACAATCATTATCTATCTCTCATGGTTTCTATAGGTCAGAAATTCAGAAAGGGCTTGACTGGGAAGTTCTGGCTCAGGGATCTTACCCAGTTGAAAACAAATGGTGATTGGAGCAGAGATCTAGGGCTGGCCAGCCATCTCCTGCTCTCTGAATAACCTTGAGCCTCTCCATTTGGGCTAGTCAGGGCTTCCTTACAACATGGCAGCCTCGAGGGCTGTTGGATTGGTTACGTGGTGGCAGAAGGCCTCAAGAGGGAGTATTCTAGCAAGAAAGAAACTGAATTGCAATTTTTTTTTTTTTTTTTTTTACCTAAGCTTGAAAATCATGTGGTATTGCTTCTGTGCAGCTGGTGACAAGGCTACCCAGGATTCAAAGGGAAGAGACTCTGCATCTCAGAATTCAAAGGGAAGGGACACCTGGGTGGTTTAGTTGTTGAGTGTCTGTCTTCAGCTCAGGGCATGACCCGGGAGTCCTCGGGTTGATTCCGCATGGGGCTCCCTGCATGGAGCCTGCCTCTTCCTCTGCCTGTGTCTCTGCCTCTCTCTCTCTGTGTCTCTCATGAATAAATAAATAAAATCTTTAAAAAGAAAAGATTTCAAAGGGAAGAGATTCAGACAGTACTAAAAGTGGCAAGGTTCTCAAAGAGCAAATAAGATGGAAGATACTCTGTTTTTAAAAAGATGTTTTTAATTTTTATTTTAAAGATTTATTTACTTAGTTGAGAGTGTGTGCATGCGCGCTTGCGCATTAGTGGGGGGAGGAGCAGAGGGAGAGAATCTCAAGCAGAGGCGGGGCTCAATCTCAGGACCCTGAGATCAAGATCTGAACTGAAACCAAGATTCAGACCTCAACTGACTAAACTACCCAGTCACCCCCAAGATTTTATTTTTAAGTAATCTCTACACTCAGCATGGGACTCGAACCCACAACCCTGAAATCAAAAGTCACACGCTCTCCGGGGCAGCCTGGGTGGCTTAGCGGTTTAGCGCCGCCTGATCCTGGAGACCCGGGATTGAGTCCCACGTCGGGCTCCCGACATAGAGCCTGCTTCTCCCTCTGCCTGTGTCTCTGCCTCTCTCTCTCTCTCTGTTTCTCTTTTTTTTTTTTTTTTTTTTTGTTTTGAACTCTCTGTTTCTCATGAATAAATAAAATCTTAAAAAAAAAAAAAGCCACACACTCTAGCGATTGAGGCAAGCAGGCACTCCAAAATGGAAGATATTCTCAGAGCTTTGTTAAAAGATAGACTTTGCCACAGTGTCCATGGCCGTAATTCTCATTTTTCTCTGCTATGTCTTATTAAGTCCTAAAGTATACCACCAACCAAACTGATATTATAGAGTTTATAAATAAAATATAAGGATGGATTGGCAACTGAAATGTGTAATAATCCAAGTGTGCTGGTTGGATATTTTTATAAATCTACTTGAGGAACTCAGATGGCAGTATAAACATTTCGTGGACTTACATAAATTGTTTCATGTAAACTTTCTTGATATGGTTTTTTTGTTTTGGTAAGATATGTATAACATAAAATTTACCATTTTAATCCTTTCTGAGGATACAGTTCAGCGGCATTAAGCATATTCATGTCGTGCCGCTACTACCCCCACACTCACAGTCTACACCCAGCAAACAGCAACTCCCCACTCTCCCCTTGCCCCAGCCTCAAGAAAATTTGTAAATGTCATAATTGACATATTTCTTTGGTACTTATTATTAATTTTAGTCAATGTTAGAGCAATTGAATTTGCTGACTGTTGTTTAAACTTTTGTAAATTTGTATCTGCATTTATCTAAGCCCATGAAACCATTACATTTAAACACTCAAAGTGCCCATGATAAAATAAAATAAACAGCAAAATGGAAATAAAGAAATAAAGGATGGGGGACTTGGGGGGCTCAGTGGGTTAAGAGTCCAACTCTTGGTTTTGGCTCAGGTCAAGGTCATGACATCAAACCCTGAGTCAGGTTCTGTGCTGAGCATGGAGCCTGTGTAAGATTCTCTCTCTCCCTCTCCCCTCCCCTGCTCATGTGTTCTGTCTCTCTCTCTAAAAAAAAAAAAAAGAAAAGAAAAAAGAAAAAGAAAGAAAAGAAAAAAGAAATAAAGGATGATTTAAACATATCTCAAAAAATTTACACCTTGTTCTTTTTCTTGTCTGCCTATGTCTCTGCCTCTCTCTGTGTATGTCTCTCATGAATAAATAAATAAAATCTTTTTAAAAAATATTTTTAAAGGATTTTATTTATTTTTATAAAAGATTTTATTTATTTGAGAGAGAGCGAGCACGAGCAGGGGGAGTGGCAGAGGAGAGGGAGAAGCAGACTCCCCAGTAAGCAGGGAGCCTGACTCTGGAGCTTGATCCCAGGACCCTGGAATCAGGACCTGGGCCAAAGGCAGACACTTAACTGATTGAGCCACCCAGGCACCCCCTAAAAAACAAATTAATTAGCGAGACCTGAAAGGAATAAACTGTCTCCAAATAACTAACTGTGTCCCAGAACAAAACACTAGGATATTTAGAAGAATATAAAAACACCCAGCATCCAACAAGATACAACTAACTCACAAGATGTGGCATCTGGTTAAAAATTATCAGGCAGGGATCCCTGGGTGGCGCAGCGGTTTGGCGCCTGCCTTTGGCCCAGGGCGCGATCCTGGAGACCCGGGATCGAATCCCACATCGGGCTCCCGGGGCATGGAGCCTGCTTCTCCCTCTGCCTATGTCTCTGCCTCTCTCTCTCTCTCTCTGTGACTATCATAAATAAATAAAAGTTAAAAAAAAATTATCAGGCATGTGAAGAAAAAAGAAAATATAACCCATAATGAGGAAGAAAATCAACCAAAAGTGACCCAGAAATGACACCGATGATAGATTAGGAAACAAGAATCAAGCCCTGAGCTGGGGTCCGCGCTCAGTGGGGAGTCTGCTTCTCCCTCTCCCTCTGCCCATTCCCCCCCCCCCCGTCCCTGCTTGCTCGCTCTCAAATAAATAAAATCTTTCTAAAAAATGAAAAAGTGGTTCTTATTAACGAGATTCTACATGTTCTAGAAACTATACAAAGTAGTAGATTCGGTAAGGAGAAATGTGGAACGTAGAACAGAGTGCCCAAACCAAGCTTCTAGAAATAAAAACTATAAGGACTAAGAAGAAAAACACCCAAGATCTGACTAATAGGCAGGGTGTTGCAGACAAAGAGATCAGCGACCTTGGAAGCAGAGCAACATATACTATTCAGACAAAAACTGGATATAAATGCAGCAGACACAAACGGACAAATACTGTATGATTACACTCATTTGAAATATCTAGAATAAGCAAGTTACATAGACACAAGAAGTAGATTAGATTTAACCAGGGGCTGAGTGCAGGAGGGCTAGGGATTACTGCTTAAAGGCTGCAGAGTTTCTGTTTGGCCTGACAAAAATCTGGGACCGGTATGGCAACAGTTGCACAGCATGGTGAATGTAATTCATGCCAGTCAATTATACAGTTGAAAGGGTTAAAATGGCAACACACATTTATATATATTATATAATAGTATTTATATATACAATAGTATTTTTATATAAATATATATACCCGGTGTTTTATTGTAATTTACTATATATAATATATACATACATACATATATGTGTATGTATATATCTCAACAATAAAAAGGGATATCTGGCTGGCTCTGTCAGTAGAGTATGTGACTTTTGATCTCAAGTTTGTGAGTTCAAGCCCCATATTGGACATGGAGCCTACTTAAAAAATAAACATTAGGGGCACCTCGGCTGCTCAGTTGGTTAAGCATCTGACTCTTGATTTCTGCTCGGGTCATGATCGCAGGGCAGTGGGATCCAGCCCCTTGTCAGCCTCTGGGCTCAATGTGGAATCTGCTTGAGGTTCGTTTTCTCCCTTTCCCCCTTCTACTTCCCCGACTTGCAGTCTAAATAAATAAATACATACATACATAAAGTATTTTTAAAAATATAAATAAATTAATTAATAAGATAAGCTGTTTTAAAAATGAACATCAGTGAACTGTAGGAAAACTTCAAGCAGCTAAATATACATGAAATTGGTGTCCCCAAAGGAGGGGAGAAGAGAGAGAGAGAAAGGGTCCAAAATAAGGGCTGAAATTTTTCCAAATTGATACAAACTAAACCTGCAGATCCAAGAAATTCAGTAAATCCTAAATGCAAGATACGTGAAGAAAATAGATACGTGAAGAAAATGATATCAAGACACATCACCATCAAATTGGGTAAATCGGTAATAAAGAGAAAATCCTGAGAGCAGCCAGAGGATGAAAGTCAATCAGGCATATGGGCAAAAAATGAGGTGGAAACAACCTGATCCTTCATGTTGCACTGTCACCTTTTGCTTTTGGTGTCATCCTCTTGAACAGGGAAACAGGTTGTTGACACCTTCACTGACCTTGCTTTTGCTCTCTATGTAAATGATAAACTGTCCAAATCTAAAAAGGTCTTGTTTCTTTACCGGCCAAATCTGTCAGCCCTGCTTGACACCCCTCAGTGAGTTTGAGGTTGAGTCATAACTTGATCTGAATTGGGGCTGTGTTTTGTGACTTACAGTGACCAGAGGACCCTTGAGGAGCAAGCAGAAGGGACATTTTGCACCTGGCCAAGTTTCTGGCAATGGCAGGGCGATGATTTACCTCTCTGCTCTCAGATCTATTAGATGTCCTCTTTGAAATATGAAAATGATGTTAAAGATTTCAAAGTGTTTTTTGCTCACATGAGGCACAGGAGTTTTGTTTTCTGTTTTGCACAATAGTTTTGATTCAGCATTGTGTTTGGGCCAAGACTAAGTTCTCAGAACTCCACCAACCACCCCTACTGCCCACCTCAGAGAACCTTGTCTCTAGCTCTTGGGTATGAGCACTTCCTCTGTGAAGTGGAGTACTGTCCAGGCACCTAGTTACCAGAAGAAACTGAGTGCTGTCCGTGGGAACCATGGTCTATGCAACTGGAGTGGCCATCGTGAGCTGGATAGCATTAGATCTACTGGATCATGAGGCTGGGTAGACACAGTGCAATCACTGAATAGTGGAAATGGTATGTTTTGGATCAGATTCAGGCAGGTCCAGAGGACACAAGGAAGGAAATAGTTCACTTCTCTTCTGGTGCATTATCACTGCTCCGTGTTCACCTATGTAGGAAGGTATGGGCAGTATCCAGAACTCACCTTCGCAAACTGAAACTGTCCCCATTAAACACCAGCTCCCCGTTGCCTTCCCCCAGTCCCTGAAAGGTGATTCTACTCTCTGTCTCTCTGACTACTTTGGGGACCTCATACCAGGAGAATCATGCAGTACTTGTCTTTTGTTTCTGCCTTATTTCATTTAACATAGTGTTTTTTTAAGGTTTGCCTATGTGGTAGCATGTGTCAGAATTTCTCTCCTTCTTGGGGTGCCTGAGTGGTTCCATCAGTTAAGCATCCATCTTGGTTTCAGCTCTGGTCATGATCCTGGGGTCATGAGATCCAGCCCCCTGTTGGGCTCTGGGCTCAGCACACGAGTCTGCTTGGGATTTTCTCCCTCCCCTTCTGCCCCTCCCTGCCTATTCATATGTGTGTGCATGCATTCTCTCTCTCTCTCTCTCTCTCTCTCTCAAATAAATAAGAAAATAAGATCTTTTTAGAAAAAAAAAAAAGAATTTCCCTCCTTCTTAAGCCTGGATAATATTCCAGTGGGTATGGATATACCACATTTGCTTATCCATTCATCTGCCCATGGACATTTCAGTCATTTCCACCTTTGGGTTATTGTGAGTAATAGCTGCTATGAACGTTAACATTGACTTGCCTACAGGCACTGGAGATGAGAGTCTCTTTAAGGGTTGCCAGGTAGGCACTCTCCCTGTGCTGGGTTCCACTGGCTGCCCTGAACTTATTATTTTCTTCCTTCAAGTTTTCTAGGGCAGGAAAGAAAAGCTAGCCAAACCTACAATTCATATCATTGCCATCAGCCCCCACATCCTTCAGGACCTAAGGGTGCAACATACATGGGTACTTACTGATCCGCCACAGGTGAGGTTCTTGGCAACTGTCATGCTACATCCAGAGGAGCAGAAAGACATGAGAAGTTAAGGTGTGCTGCTCTCAGGATGTATGGTAAACCCAAAGGTAGGTCAAAGAGATGTGGGTCATAGCTTCGATTGCATTATCTCTATAGGACAACTAGATGGGCAATGAGGAAAGCTCTTTAGAGAAAAATAAATGCATAAGGAATGATAAAATTAGAAAATCACATCTTGTAGCACTCAGTAAAATAATGGATCAAGAATAACCACTGCAGGCTGTAAAACCCCTTAGGTCAGGTGTTTGGAACTTTATAATGGATGAATTAGCCTGCCAACTTCCAATTCCCAATCAATCCTCTCATGACTAAAAGCAAGACAACTGGTCACAACAGGGATCTTAAGATGAGATGTGGGAAGAATACAGAACTCAAATGAAGAAACAAAAAAAAAAAATTGAATCTGAATTCAAGTCTCTAGATCTAACTATAAGTTTATAAAATAAATTATTATAAGAGGCTAGATGAACATGTCAAAGAACACTTTTAAAAAATGCATTTAGGGACACCTGGGTGGCTCAGTGGATTAGGCATCTGCCCGGCTCAGGTCATGATCTCAGGGTCTTGAGATTAAGCCCCACATCAGGCTCCTTGCTCAGTGGGGAGTCTCTCCCTCTCTCTCCCTCTGCCCCTCTCATTGCTTGTACTCTCTCTCTCTCTCAGATAAATAAATAAAAATAAAATAAAATAAAAATGCATTTAGCCAGGGCAGCCCCGGTGGCGCAGCGGTTTAGCGCCGCCTGCAGCCCGGGGTGTGATCCCGGAGACCCGGGATCAGTCTCACGTCGGGCTCCCTGCATGGAGCCTGCTTCTCCCTCTGCCTCTCTTTCGCGCTCTCAATAAATAAATAAATAAATCTTTTTTAAAAATGCATTTAGCCAAATCTAGAACTGAGAAATCCTTTTTTAAAAAGATTTTATTTATTTATTTATTCATGAGAGGCAGAGAGAGGCAGAGACATAGGCAGAGGGAGAAGCAGGCTCCTCTCAGGAAGCCTGATGCGGGACCTGATCTCAGGACCCCAGGATCATGACCTTAGCCAAAGGCAGATGCTCAACTATTGAGCCACCCAGGCATCCCTAGAACTGAGAAATTCTGCAGGAAAAAATACTCCGTTTCTTTAACAAATAACTGTAGTGAAAAGAAAGAAGGGAGAGGAACTGACATAAATAAGATGTAGAAACTAAATGTAACCATCCAACTGTTTTTATTTTATTTTTATTTTTTAGATTTTTACTTATTTATTCATGAGAGACACAGAGAGAGAGGCAGGGACACAGGCAGAGGGAGAAGCAGGCTCCCCGTGGGAGCCGGACACAGGACTTGATCCCAGGACCCCGGGATCACAACTGGAGCCAAAGGCAGATGCTCAACCACTGAGCCACCCAGGTGCCCCATCCAACTGTTTTATTTATTTTTTTAGTATATATAATTGTTTTTTATTTTTTCGTATTTTTTAACCAATTCTTTTTGTTTTTGTTTTTAATTATTTATTCATGACAGACACACACAGAGAGAGAAGCAGAGACATAGGCAGAGGGAGAAGCAGGCCCCATGCAGGGAACCCGATGTGGGACTCAATCCCGGGACTCCAGGATCACGCCCTGAGCTGAAGACCGATGCTCAACCGCTGAGCCACCCAGGCGTCCCCATCCAACTGTTTTAGAAAGCATTTTTGAGACATGTGGAAATATTAAAACCTTGACTTGGGGAAACCCTGGGTGGCTCAGCGGTTTAGCGGATCACTCCAGGCGTGATCCTGGAGTCCTGGATCAAGTCCTGTATCAGGCTCCTTGCATGAGGCCTGCTTCTCCCTCTGCCTGTGGCTCTGCCTCTCTCTCTCTCTCTCTCTCTGTGTCTCTCATGAATAAATGAATAAAATCTTTTAAAAAATAAAACATTGACTTGGTATTAAATGATATAAAGGAATTATTATTAATTTTGTTAGGCATGATAATGGCATTATGGACATTTTTAAGTTTATTATTTATTAGGGATACATCCAGAAGTATTTACAGATAAAATGACATGATATCTGGAATTTGCTTTACAACATACACTGGGGGAGTGGGGCAGAAATGAAAGTATTGACAGGTATTGAAGCTAGGTGATGAGTATGTGGGAATCACTTTGTATTCTCTCTTCTTAGGACTATTTTCTATATCCACAGTTAACCTTTTTTTAAAAAAAGATTTGATTGATTGATTGAGCACAAGTTGGGGGAGAGTCAGAGGGAGAGAGAGAGACTCTCCAAGCAGGCTCTGCACTGAGCTCGGAGCCCGACCTGGGGCTCAATCCCATGACCCTGAGATCATGACCTGAGCTGAAATCAAGAGTCAGATACTCAACTGACTGAACCACCAGGTGCCCCCACAATTAAACTTTTTAAAAACATTAAGTTTGATAGTAAAGAGGATAGCCACCTTCTGAGGGACATTGAGTATGGGGAGATAGAGCATGTTTATATGCTAATGGATAGACTTGAGAAGAACAGAAGATCTTCCCAGTGGAGCCAGTTCTGGAGGGTCCCGGGAAATAGGATGCCAAGCCCGGGGTGGCAGGCTTGACCTTGGCGAGGGTGGTTGTTATATTCCAGCCTCTATGAACTGAAT
Organism: Canis lupus dingo; assembly: GCF_003254725.2. NCBI lineage: Eukaryota > Metazoa > Chordata > Mammalia > Carnivora > Canidae > Canis > Canis lupus. The sequence continues at coordinate 7,543,733 of NC_064248.1, read as the reverse complement.
GCCAGCTTGTGTCCTAGTCACACGATCTTAATTGGCCCTTACAACCAACCCATGAGATAGTGTCATTATTCCCATTTTAGAGGTCAGGAATTCAGGCTCAGAAAGATTGGTGACTCACTGGGGGTTAGGTAACCTATAAATGGCAGGTCCTGGACTGAAACTGAAGTTGCTGTGCTTCTAAAGCTTGTAGCTATGAGATGGGATGAAGGTGGTGAGGGTGGAATTTCAACCACAGCAGATGCAGCCTTTGTAGTTGGTGGCCTCTCTTCCTTGGGAAGCTGGATGAGAGCTGCTAAGGACAGGGTGCTGGCCCTGCTGATTACACTGGGGCTGCCAGGGAGCTAAAGAGGAGTGAGTCACACTCCTGGTCCAAGATTATCTGGGCCAGCCAGCCAGACAGAGGTATCCCCACAAGGAAATTCAACAGGGAGAATTATCAGGTGTCTCACGTGTCCCCCTCCCCCTCTGCAGCAGCTTCAAGAGACTTGGGTACAAATACAAAGAGTGCGAATTGACCTAAGCTGCATATGAGTCAGCAAAGGGTGGAAACCTTCCAAATAAAACTCATGCAAATTCAGCTGCTATCAAGAGCTCCAGGAAGGGGAGGTGATGTCCAAGCTACCCCCATGTCACTGTGCTCTGATTGCACCTGAAATTCTATTCTCTCTGCAATTCTGCTCTGCCCTGAGTAGAGGACCATTTCTGGGCCAGTTGTACCATCACTGGAGTGACTTAGGATAGAGGCTGGACGACCTGCACCAGACAAGCAATCTTGTCTACCCAGTGTTACTGGCCACCTTCGTTGCTTTCTGACTCCCATAGCCTGCCTTGAGTTCATGGTTGGCTGACCCAAGCCTCTATTTTCTTCTTTCAATCCTTCTGGAGCAATTCACAGAAAACAGGCAACAGCACAATTCTTTCTTTCCATCGTTCCTAGGCCTTTCAGGGCTACCAGGGCACATAAGCCAATGCAGTACCTTCTATCTGAATCGTAGTTCCATCTATCACAGGAGAAAGCATGAGGATTTCTCCTGCTTCTATATTGTGAAGATTGAGAGCATCACCACCCCACTGGCCCCCAGCATGAGGATTCTTACTGTAGCCTGCCCAGTGCATGATCCAATCCCATAATCCCACCCCGAGGGGCTGCTTTCTTGAAACACTTCTAGTACCAACAATCTTAGCCTGGGTTCCATTCAGAAGCATGAGTCACTTACTTTGGGAAGCGATCCCAGGGTGACAGAAAGTAGAGGACAAGGAAGATGGAAACAGGGAAGGAAAAAAGCCAATCCAAGAGAGAAGGATTGAGCTGCTCCCTGCTGTGGGCGTTCCAGGGCTCAAGCCAATTGGACCCTCTGAGAAGCCATGTAGAGCACAGTTCAGAACTTTCCACCCAGGGAGTAGAAGTGTAGACAAGCATTTATCCATCGATTCCTGTCCCGGTTGGTCAGGCATTCCACATATAATGTTAACTCCCTTTGCAAGGCTGGCTCTGGATCTGTGCAAGTACCCAGAGGGCCCAGGAGGCATGAGCTGTGCCTGGGGCGGAGTGGGGGGTGGGGTGGGGCTAGGTGGGGGTGGCAGGCCCAGAATAAAATTCGGCTAGGAAGATCTGAAGTGAAGCACAAGAGCAGTGAGGAAAGGCAATTTTTTTCAATAAGTGATTCTGGGGAACCCAGACACTGGTATGGGGGAAACAATGAAATTAGTTCTTGACTTGCCATCAGCCCCCACAAAACAGTTTTAGGTAAATAGCAGATCCAATGACAAAGGCAAGCCGAAAGAGCAGTGCTAATAGATAACATAGGGGAGTTTCTTCATAAACTTGTGGTAAGAACAGATTTTTAAAAATAGGACACAAAAAGCCCTAGATAGAGGAAATGGTGATAAATTTGACTATATTCGAAGGAAGAGCTCCTTTTTGACAACAGATGCTAGTAAGCAAGAAAACAGGTGAGCTCAGCGTGGAAAGAAAATGCATTCCGATTGATTCCAAGAATGCAGAGTTCCAGAAACAGGACTAACCACATGAGTTTTAATAGATGTATGCTAAGGTGGTAAAAACACAAAAATATAAAGAAAAGGCAGAAATCAATTACCATTCAAGCCAAGACAGTGGTTACCTAGAGGGGGAAAGAGAGAGTTGTGATTTGGAGGATCAGAAGCAGTCTATGGTCCGTGTCCCAGTTCTTGATGATTCCCATCAAGAGTCATACAGGTGTTTGCTTTGTGAGTGTTCATTGAGGTGTGTTTTGTTTTTGCACATTTTTTTTTCTGCATGTATGCTTTATTTCACGATATAGATGTTTAAAATAGTGTCTATCTCAGAGAGGTTTTGTGCCAATTAAATGAGATAGTGCATGGGACCCGGTCACAAAGAGTCTGGCACATGGGAAAGAATCTGCTAAGGTGAGTGACTTTAATTCTCATTGGATTGGGCATATTTTGAATGGGACCTGCCCTTGCGTGTGGAACTCAGCAGAAGATTTGTGGGTGGTCCACATATTCATGGGCGCCCCCCCAAGGAAGGTATGTGGGACACAGGTGAGGCAGGCAGTGTCAGGAATTGAGAGATCCTGTGCCAGCCTGAACAGGGCAATGCACTTCTCCTATTGGCTGAAGTCCCCTAACCTGGAGGTCCAAGTTCAGGAATAGGAAGGTATTTAAGTAAGTCAGACTGGGAGGTCTGGGGAATGGCGTAGTGCCAGCTGCAGCTGTAAGCACCTCCTAGCAATGGTAGCATGGCCCGGGGCAGAAGGAGCCTATGGGTGCTTGGCCTGCCTCAGCCAGAGCAGCCAGGACTCTGTCCTGTGGGTGTGTGGGGCCCAGAGACAGAAGCAGGGGGCTTCATCCACATTGGCATCTGGCCTTCGGAAAGGCTATTACTGCCACCTGACCCCTCAGCCCCACACTGAACGGGGCAGAGTAGCGCAAATTTACAGAGAATGAGCTGGCTCCGGGAAGCATAAGGGGCTCAAAGCTGGTAATGCTCCCCCAAAGCCACCCAGACAATAGGAGATCAGCACCTCTGCAGCCTAGCAAGGTGACTTTTATTATGTCAAAGAGTATTGAATTATAATTTTCAGACATTTAGATTCACCCTTTTAAAGCATAAACTTCAGGGACACCTGGGTGGCTCAGCTGTTGAGCATCTGCCTTTGGCTCAGGGAGTGATCCTGGGGTCCCAGGATAGAGTCCCACATTGGGTTCCCAGCATGGAGCCTGCTTCTCCCTCTGCCTTTGTTTCTGCCTCTCTGTCTCTCATGAATAAATAAATCCTTTTTTAAAAAAAGCATAAACTTCAGAGCTTGACATATGTGTGTGTTCACATGACCACAACCCCAATCCAGATGTACAACATGTCCATCACCCCAAAAAGTCAATTCTCTCCTCCTGCCCTTGGCCCCTGGCATCTACTGATCTGCGTTCCGTCCCTATCATTTTGGCTTTTCCAGAATATCAAGTAATGGAATCATTCAAAAGGCTACAGATGAATCTCGCTTCATTCACTAAGCATAATGCTTTTGAAATTCATCCATGTGGTTGCAAATATCAATAGTTCCTTCCTTTTTATTCCTCAGCAGTACATCACTGTATGGATATGTCACAACTTAACGATCATTTGGGTTGTTTCCAGTTTTGGGGAATTATGAATTGAGCTACTATAGGTATTCACATGCAGGTCTTTCACTGGACATATATTTCCATTTCTATAAGGTAATACCTAGGAGTGAGATTGCTGGGTGGTATGGTATGTGTATGTTTATCTCTTTTTATTTTATTTTTTATTTATTTATTTTTTTTTATGATAATCACATAGAGGAGAGAGAGAGAGAGAGAGGCAGAGACACAGGCAGAGGGAGAAGCAGGCTCCATGCACCGGGAGCCTGACGTGGGATTCGATCCCGGGTCTCTAGGATCGCGCCCTGGGCCAAAGGCAGGCACCAAACCGCTGCGCCACCCAGGGATCCCTGTTTATCTCTTTTTAAAAAAGATTTAGTTATTTATTTTAGAGAGAGAGAGCATGAGGTGAAGGAGAAGTAGAGGGATAGAGAGAATCCTCAAGCAGACTCTGTTCTGAGCATGGAGCCCAACCTGGAGCTCAATCTCACAACTTCAAGATCATGACCTGACCTGAAAACCAAAAGTTGGACACCCAACTAACTGAGCTCCACCCAGGCCCCCTGTTTATCTTTATAGGAAACTGACAACCTCTTTTCCCAAGTGGGTGTATTCCATCTCAGTTTTAGTTCCCCTTGGTGAAACTGTTCTCCTGTCATCAGCTGCAGGACCATTGCAGAAAGACCACTGACTCGCTCATTCTACAAGAAACTCAAATTATGGAATAGTTGCAAACATTTTTGCTGTTTTTTTAAATCAATCCTTCTTTCTTTCTTTCTTTCTTTCTTTCTTCTTTCTTTCTTTCTTTCTTTCTTTCCTTCCTTCCTTCTTTCTTTCTTTCAATTATGAGAGACACAGAGAGAGAGAGGTGGAGACACAGGCAGAGGGAGAAGCAGGTTCCATGCAGGGAGCCCAATGTGGGACTCGATTCCGGAACTCTGGGATCATGCCCTGAGTTGAAAGCAGATGCTCAGCCACTGAGCCACCCAGGCTTCCCTTGCTGTTCTTTTAAGTACCAGCCAACTCAAAGGATTAAAGCACCCCTCTAGAGTGACTAGCTGCTCCAATTTGCCCAAGATTCTCCTGGTTTTAACATTGAAAGTTTTACATCCTGAGAAATTCCTCAGTCCTGGGACCAAACTGGGTTATGTGGTCACCTTACCGTTGAGTGTCAGGGGATGGATCATGGGTCACTTCGTTTTGTTCGCAAGCAAGTGTCAAGGTGAGTTTGTCTCTGATTTGCACATAAGGAAACAGCCTTCAAGAGGTTAAAGTGCTTCCCCAGCCCACTCTCCAGAATAGGTGGAGCCAAACTCTGGTATCAGCTCCGCCTGTCTCCAAAGCACCGGTTGTCCTGAGCCTCAGGGCACCCAGGTGCACCTGGGTGGAGCTCTGCTGCCCTCTACTGGTAGAGGAGGTGGTGCTGAGTCTGAGTCCACACGTGTGGGGTAGCCAGCAGTGGGAGCCTGGGAGCAGGACCTCAAAACTGACCTTAGCCCCAGGAGGGTGCCACATGGAGAGACCTCACCAAGGCCTACTGGGGGCCATGGTCCTTGTGATCAATTAGGCCCTCACAGACCTGGCGCCAGAGTGCCAGGTGTAAGTCTGTGTGACCCTGAGCCAGTTTCTCACCCCTCTGGGCCTCAGTTAATCTTGATGCTAAACATATCAATACACTTAGACTAGGCTTGGACACTGAGGTTGTTATTAACAGCTCTACATGCCCCCTACCCTTGTGCACTCACTCACTTCATTCGTTCATTACACTTCCAACCAGCAGGTGTCTGCCAAACACCAGCTCTGTGCCAGACCTTGGTGTGTGTGTGTGTGTGTGTGTGTGTGTGTGTGACAAGGAGATGGCTGCTCTCTTGGCTCTTCACTCTCTGTGATCCACTGTCTCTCGTGTTCATTCATTCTTCAGTCCCCTGGTTATCTCGTTTACACATCATTATTTTTTTCAGGCAGTTGTCGACTCCCTTCCTTCCTCTTTCCCTAATTCCTCCGTTTTGCAAGCATTCTGGAAGCACCATTCTACTCTACAGGCCAGGATTAGATGCTGGGATTCCGGCTCAACCCTCCTCCCAGACTTGTGGGTAGGCAGATGGTGAGGACACGTTGTGCTAACTACCATATGTCAGCCATCGGGACCCAGAGCGGAGAGAGCATCAAGAAGAGAGCAACTCACTGCCTGGAGAAGGGAACAGGGTGGGGGAAACCCAAGAAGGGAAGGAAGGCAATCAGAGAAGGCTTCATGGAGGAGGTAGCATTTAAGCAAAGCTAAGAAGGGTGTGTGGGAGTGCTCCTGGAAGGGAAAGACACTCCAGGTAAAGTCTTGTGTGTGCGTGTGCCACATTTGGGGGAAAGTGAGGTACCTGGGTAGCTGGAGTGTATGATGTAAGGTCATGTGTCCATGACCACACCCAAGTCAAGGCTTCCAGAGGTTCCAGTGACAGCCCCAGGCCAGTCAAAGACTTCTCCAGATTCATCACCCTTGGACACTGGAAAACCACCTACTATGAGGGGGCCAGGAATGGCCTTAGGGCCCTAACACCACACCCTGTCACAGAGGTCCCCTGGCAGCCCAGGACATTCAGTGGGAGAGCTGTCCTGGACAGAGCAGGCTATGCAGGCAGTAGCAACACTAGTACCTGAGGTCCCCGGCCCCCAGGATCCCATGGGCATCCAGCAAAGGTTAACTGAGAACTTTGTTGTGAGCCAGGCCTTGCCCCAGATGTCGGAATACCACAATGAACAGAATGTCCACTCTTTAGCGGGTGACAAATGATAAGCAAGAAAACCAGCAAGTGTGAAAGACCACCAGAAACACACCTGTAGTTAAAAAAAAAAAAAAAAAAAAAATTGGTTCCGTTGCCTCTTTCGAGGAGGAAGACACTTACTTTAACAAGGGGGTGTGAAAGAGGACTTATGATAGGATTTGGGCTTGGGTGAAGTGATTTGGGGGAGGGTTCAGGTTAAGTGGGTTTAATTCTGGATCAGATGCTGTCAGGAAGCGACACAATTCCATGACTGCTGCCTTCATAAATATTTAAAGTGAACTGAGGCTAATGCTTTAAAGAAGCAGCAGTTACTCCTAAGAGCCAGAACAAGGGAAACATTTGGTCTTTTTGTGGTTGCAACAATATTCCCGTTTGCATCTATGTTCAAACACGATTGCAAGAGGAGTCACTCCATCACTGTGACAGAATGGCCTTGGGTGATGTTGGTATTCTGGGAAATTGTTTATGTCCAAGAAGAGGACGGCAAGGCCTAGCTGCAAGTGCCAGGCCAGCTCCCAGACGGGGGCGGGGGGAGCTTTCCTCTCTCTCATGAGAAAGGCTCTCTCATTCATTCCACCGTTGTAGATTTTCTGGGTGTCAGGTGCAGAATAATTCGAGGAGGACAAAAGAGACATGGCCCCAGTCCTCGGGGAGCTTGTAATGACAAGACTGCGCTATCTTAAATAGACTGTCAGAAACTGGAGAGAGAGTGGACCAGACCAAGGAACCCCCAGGACAAAGGCCCGGGGGCCGGGGAGGATGCTGAGAGCCATTTAGCAGGGCTGCCGGCGGAGCCACGCCGTGCGCGCGGGCAGGAGGTCGGCTGGGGTCGGACCCTCGGGCAAGCAAGGCCACCTCTCCCAAAGGAACTGCGGCCCTGATTTGCTCAGATACAGGAAATGAAATCCAGCAGCTTTGATCCCGGTAACCCACCCGGCCACGAGCTCATGCATATTCAGCAGCTTCCTTCCGGCTGGCGACTCCGCCTCAGCCCCGCCCTTCTGGCAGACTGCGCTTGCGCCGCCGGCGCGCCGCTCTGTCGTCATATGTGCGCGCCCCCCGCCGCCGCTCGTCCGGAGAGCGGGGAAGCCGTGATGGCAAGTTCGGCTGCCTCCTCCGTGCGACCGCCGAGACCCAAGAAAGAGCCACAGGCCCTCGTCATCCCCAAGAATGCGGCAGAAGAGCAGAAACTCAAGCTGGAGCGGCTCATGAAGAACCCGGTGAGGCGAGACGCTGGTTTGACGGTTCCTCCCGATACCCTTCATTTCCAGGCTTCTGGGGACCGGTGGGCCCGCCTCCCGTGCCTCCAAACTTAGGAACTCAGTACCCGAACCCCTGGGCGAGCCCTTAGGAAGGAATAGATTGCCCCGAAGATAGCTTCCCTAGGCCTTATATCGGAGCCCAACCTGGACGAGAGCGCCGTGCAGCGGTTTCCCGTGCTCTAAGACGCTAATTTAACTTTGTGTGAACTGAAGCATGGACTAGAAAGATACAACTCATGGGTTGGCACAAGGGTTTATTTTCTTCTAAACGGCTCCGATTGTTAGAAGGGCATTGGCCAACATACCTGGAGCGAGTCACTCCCCCTGTCTGGGTCTCCTCCTTTCGGTCATAAAAATAATTGGGTGAGGTCTCACACCTTTGGCTTGGAAGGGTTGGCTCCACCTGTCGTAGTTCAGGTTAGAGGTTTCCAGCCATAAATGATGGCTTACGTTTCTGAATTCTGCTTTGGAAAGTTCCAAGTGTAGCCCTGGCAACGCTGTGGGCCATCATAGACCCCAGAGTATATGCAATGAAGTAAATCTAAGGAAGGGAAGAAAATCAGTTCAAGGAGCAAAGCAGCCTTATTTCACCCATCCAGCTAAAATACTTTGGTTTTAAGAGATGTGAATTTGTCAGCAGGTTTGTGCTTAAAGATGCTCCTGTGTTTAAATGTTGCAGGACAAAGCAGTTCCAATTCCAGAAAAAATGAGTGAATGGGCACCTCGGCCTCCCCCAGAATTTGTTCGAGATGTAATGGGTAATGTCTTGTGTGTGTGTGTGTGTGTGTGAGTGAGAGAGAGAGAGAGAGAGAGAGAGAGAGTGAGTATAAATTTTGGAGTGTGGATATGAAAAGCCTGTGCTTAATATTTGTTAATTACATCTCTAATAGGAAAAAAAGTTCACTGGTTCAGTAATTTAGTACTTACAATGAAGGGGTGTTGTTGCTTACAGTTTGGCACTAGAGAATTTTCTTCTGCATTGGTTTATTTTTTTTTAAGATTTTATTTATTTATTCATGAGAAACAACAGAGACATAGGCAGAGGGAGAGGCAGGCTCCCCATAGGGAGCCCGATGTAGGACTCGATCCCAGGATCACGATCTGAGCCAAAGGCAGACGCTCAACCACTGAGCCACCCAGGTGCCTTGCATTGTTTTAAATAATGCAGTTTTGTTTTTTGTTTTTTGTTTTTTTCTAACTGGAAATAGTTTTATTTTGGGGGTTGTAAATTAACATACTAATTATAAAGAAGGATGAATAACAGAGGTATGAAACATTTTGAACCCCCATAATTCTACCATTCTTGTAACTTTTTTTATTTTTTATTTATTTTTTAAAATAATTTGTTTTTTTTATTTTTATTTATTTATGATAGTCACAGAGAGAGAGAGAGAGAGAGAGGCAGAGACACAGGTAGAGGGAGAAGCAGGCTCCATGCACTGGGAGCCCGACGTGGGACTCGATCCCCGGTCTCCAGGATCGTGCCCTGGGCCAAAGGCAGGCGCCAAACCGCTGCGCCACCCAGGGATCCCTGTAACTTTTTTTTAAAGGTTTACTTGAGAGAGAGCATGGAGGGGGTGGAGATCCCAAGCAGACTCCGCACTGAGCAGGGAACCCCTCATGGGGCTCCATCTCACAACCCTGACATCATGACCTGATTCTAAATCAAGACTCAGCCGCTCTACTGACCGAGCCACCCAGGCATCCACCCCTCCACCCCCGGCAGTGCAACATTGTGATATAGCCTTCCAAACTCCTATAGTCGAAACCCTTCAGGTTTAAGAAAAAATGGTTTTATAAAAACATGGTTGTTTTACACATACTACTTAGTATTTTTTTTTTAACTTAATATACATGGACATCTTTTCAGCTCTGTAGAAATTTAGCATGTCAAATGTGAAATCGTCTGGCAGGGGAAGGAAAGATCTTAAGCTATCTTCTAGGTTTCTGGTCACTCAGTTTGTTCTTCCTCTTACTACTATGTTAGAGTGGAATTTTTAGTGACGTCGCATTTGACATTCATGCAGCACTTATTTAATGATAACTATACTATGCAAGTCACTGCGCCAGATCTGAGTACAGTGGGAATGGTCCTTTCCATTACTTCCAGTTTCTTTCTTTGGTCCCTTTCTTCTTCTTCTTCTTTCTTCTTTCTTCTTCAAGATTTTATTTATTTATTCATGAGAGATACAGAGAAAGAGACATAGTTAGAGGGAGAAGCAGGCTCCTCATAGGGAGCTCGACGTAGGACTCAATCCCAGAACCCCGGGATCATGACCTGAGCCAAAGGCACACGTTCAGTGTCTAAGCCACTCAGGCATCCCTCTTTGGTCCCTTTTGATTAAGAGTGGCCTTTGTTGGTAATGGGATTTCATTAAGAACTCTGGACTCTTCTGACTATAGGTTCAAGCGCTGGGGCTGGCAGTGGAGAATTCCATGTGTACAGGCATCTGCGTCGGAGAGAGTATCAGCGACAAGACTACATGGATGCCATGGCTGAGAAGGTCAGTGAGCAAGGAGGCTGGTTGAGCCCTTGAGTTTGGGCAGTGTGCACTTAGGACTTTAAGGAAAAAGCATTTAAAGACGAGGAGATACACCTGGTTCTTGGCCTTTGTGAAGCCTGCCTTCTAAAGTCAGCATGGGAAACATGTCAGGTAAATCCAGGTTACTCCTAAGTCAGACTCATCACATCAAGATACTCCTACTAGGAGTTGAATGGGAGGAGAGAGACTTCCATGTGTGTAGAAGGGACAGCAGAGTCCCCTCTCCCCTCTGGGTCATTTGCCATGAAATGGAATAGAAAGGATCTCCTACATCACTTGAGTTATTATTTCTAACTGTTACCTCTTTGGCTGAATTCTGATAATTCCATGTAGCTCTGTGTTTGGTGTGAATAGTAGTGTGGTTTCATGTGTCTGCTTCTTTGAATGCTCTAGCATAGAGGCAGGCATTTCTTCATGACGGGTGTGAAATAATAATTAACAATTGGGAATGGACTTAGAAATCGTATTATAAAAACTATTAAGCGTTTTAATTACCTGACCAGAAGAGCTCAAAACCTCCTCATTCTTAAAAAATAATCTTCAGACATTTCATTTATTTTTCAAATAGAATTTTGGAGTTGTTTTATCCACACCAAAAATTCTTGTTGGATTTTTTTTATAGAATTGAGTTGAATCTGTAACTTAAATTGAATGAGAATGGATGCTATACTGTTTTGTAATCTCTAGAAATGTCTGGTGTTTTTTCTGTATCTCTCAATGATGATTTATGGAGATTTGGTATATATCTTACCACATTTGTACAAAAATTTTACTTTATTTTATTGCAGTGGTGCTAGGTGCTCCTTTATATTTTATTACTATTAGTAAAAATCAGAAAATAGTGATATTTTAGTATTCCTATATTTTCCTGCCTATTAATAAAAACCAGAGGCACTTAGGTGGCTCAGTCGGTTAAGGATCTGCCTTTGGCTCAGGTCATGATCCTAGAGTCCTGGGATTGAGCCCAACGTCGGGCTCCTTGCACAGTGGGGAGCCTGCTTCCCCCCTCCCTCTGCAGCTCCCCCTGCTTGTGCTCTTTCTCTGTCAAATAAAATCTTAAAAAGTGAGATGGGGGAGTGCCTGGGTGGCTCAGTCGGTTAAATGTCTGCCTTCAGCTCAGGTCATGATCTCAGGGTCCTGGGATGGAGCCCCATATCTGGCTACCTGATCAACAGGAGCCTGCTTGTGTGCATCTGTGTGTTTTAGAGAACTTCACATACTTCAAATGATATTTATTGTTTGCTTTTTATAAAGGAGGAAACTATCCAATAACATTTGATTTTCCAGTAATTTGATTTTTTAAAAGACTGTAGAATGTCTCCCCCCCCCCCTTTTTTTTTTTTAAGATTTTATTTATTCGTGAGAGACACAGGCAGAGGGAGAAGCAGGCTCCACGTAGGGAACCTGATGTGGGACTCTATCCTGGGTCTCCAAGATCATGCCCTGGGCCAAAGGCGGCACTAAACCGCCGAGCCACCCAGGGTTCCCGTTTATGTCTTCCTATATAAAGGAAAGAACATGTCTTAAAAAATTAAAACAATCATTCATGAAAATTGAATACTACTTAGCAATAAAAAGGAACAAACTACTGATACATGTGACGTGAATGATTCTTAAAACATGCTGAGTGAAAGAAGCCTTGCATAAAAGAGACCATGCCATATGATTCCATTTATATGAAATTCTACAAGAGACAAGATTAATTTATGTTATGTATATGTATCAGAATAGCTATCTCTGGGAGTTGGATAGGAAGGGGTATGAGGGAACTTTCTGGTGTGGTCAAATTGTACACTCAAGATTTGAGCATTTTGGTTTTGTTTTTTGTTTTTAAATTTTACTTATTTATTCATGAGAGACACACACACACAGAGGCAGAGACATAGGCAGAGGGAGAAGCAGGCTCCATGCAGGGAGCCTGACGTGGGACTCGATCCGGGGTTTCCAGGATCACACCCTGGGCTGAAGGCAGGTACTAAACTGCTGAGCCACCAGGGCTGCCCGAGTATTTTGTTGTATGTATTACCTTAAGTAGAAAAAAATAGAAGAGCTGTTAACAAATATTAAACCCTAGTTAATGCTATGCATGCTTAAATCTTTAGAGGTGAAATGTCTTGGTGTCTGCAACTTACTTTGAAATGTATTAAAAAAAAAGCGGTAAGATGGATTGATGGCTAGAAGTAGACAGATGTGATAAAGCAAGAAGCAAAATGTCAATTGTAGGATCTTGGTGGTGGGTATAGGAACTGTAGAACTCCTTCAACTTTTTTATGTTTGAAGTTTTCCAACATAAAACACAAGGGAATGTATTACAAGAGATAGGCATGATACAGAAGAAAATTTGAAAAAGTGAAAATTCACTGGAATGGCCAAAGTTAAGTTTGAAAAATGTCTTTATGATTTGGGAACAGAATGGAAACATTGCCATGGTGGTTTTCACGTGGCGTTTGCTTGTCCTGCAGCCTGTCTTGGCCCCCAGCTATTGGTAGTTCTTCTCCAGCTACTGCTATCTTCTGTTTATGACATTCTCAATTCCATTGGGAAGTTTCTGGTAGCTTGTCACACAGCTATACCTGGTCACCATAGTGGGTTTTCCACTGTCAAGAATAAAGAAAACTATATAAAAACTATCAGAAGCTCTTTAAAAATTTTTAAACTGCTATAGAGAGGGAAGGAAATAGAGCGTGCAGTTGGCTTAGCTACTGTCAGTCTGAAGTTTGTATATCTCAAGACCCAGAGAAAATACAGAAAAATGTTTCACAAACCCTGAGTCCACAGAGACACCCAGGTTTTTATTTCACATGGCAAAAGACAGCCTCTGAGGTTAGAAGAAACAAAAAGGGAAGCATGTCCTTACCTTTCATAGTGACTAACAGGATGTTACTACCGAAGGAGCGCGTGGTGCTGCTCAAGTCCTTGTGGCAGGTTCACAGCCAGCAAGGGCAGCTGCTCCAGCATCAGAGTGAGACATTTGTGGCTCAGCTTCTAAACAGACCATGTTTTTAGCTTTAAGTTGTTTACTTTAACTTCTTTTTCTATTAAGATTTTATTTATTTGATAGCACATACACACACGAGCTGGGGAAGGGAGAGGGAATAGGAGAGGGAGAGGAAGAAGCGGACTCTCTACTAAGCAGGGAGCTTGCTGTGGGGCCCAATCCCGGGACCCTGAGACCATGACCTGAACTGAGACCAACTGAGGCACCCAGGTGTCCCTCAAGTTGCTTCCTTTTGAGTTGTCCTCTGATCCGCTGATTTCCTGGAAAGGAGACCCTTCTTCTTCTTCCTTTTTAAGATGTTTTTCTTTTCTTTTTTTTTTTTTTTAAAGTAATCTCTGCGCCCAGCATGGGTCTGGAGCTTCACCCTGAGATCAAGAGTTGCACACACTTCCAACTGAGCTAGCCAGGTGCCTCAACCCTTCTTTTTTTAATTTCATGATTTTTGCTCTCAAAGAGAGAGTTTCCATGTCACTCTAAGCAGATCCACACGGCCCTGGCAGTGCAGACCAGCAGACGTGTTGAAGCCACCTCATTCTCTGCAGTCTCCTTATTTACCCTGCTGACCTTTATGGCTGTGACTAGAAGAAAGAGATGGCACTTTATAGCAGTTGCATCTGTGGCTTACAAGTGCTTTCTTGTAGGTCATCAGATGTTGTTATTCCTGAAGACTGGGAGAGAGGAATTAATCTTTTTCCTGTTTTACAGGTGAGAAAATGGAGGCTTAGAGACAGGGAGCTGCTAGGAAGGAACAGTACAAGGGTGGCTCAGTGTGGATGTGTGTGTATACATATGTCTCTGTACACCAGTGTGTGCTGGTAGTGGTAATGGCAGTGGAACTAATGCTGCTGTAGAATCAGTCATCTGATAACTGTCGTCAGTTAGGACTTGAAAATCCCACAGTTCCAGTTCTCTGGCCAGGCCATCTGATGAGCTCAGATCACTGTAAGGAAAAAACACGCTTCTGGGTTTCTCCTCTACTCTCAGTTCTCCGCTATTCTTCTGACACTTCTGGTTGCCAAATGTGTGGGGATTTCCCTCACACCACACAATTCTGGGACACCAGCTGAGTGTCCTACAGTTTAGCTCAATTCTGATGCTGTCAACCTGGTGATAACGTCAGAGGCCACAGGTTCAGGCCTCAGTCCCACAAGACTGCCTTCCTGCTCCTAACCACCTCAAAGGTCAATCCCAGGCCCAGGTTGTCACCTGACTGGCTGGAGGTCTCCCAAGACTCCTTCCTCAGGTTCAATTAATTTGCTTACAGGAGGTCACAGAATTCAGGAGCAGCTAGCCAGGTGGAAGAAGGGGGGCACAGAGCTTCCATCCCCTCCCAGCACCTCCACATGTTCCCGAAATTGGAAACCATCTGAACCCCATCTTTTTGGGGCTTCACTACCAGTTGATTAAATCATTGGCCATTGGTAATTTGTTCAACCTGCAGCCTCTTTCCTCTCCTTAGAGCCCTGGAGGTGGGGCAGAAAGTTAGCCTGGTGACCAGCCCTCTTCCTTAGGTAGGGGCTTTTAGAAGTCACTCATTAACATAAACTCCTGTGGTTGAAAGGAGCTTATTGTAAAAAAGACACCATTTCACCTTTATCTCTGGAGTTATTTCAGGAACCGGGAACATAATGAAATATTGTAATAAAAGATGCCTCTGTGGCTCTTATATAGGAAATTTACAAGAGTTGTAGGGCGTCTATGCCAGAAAGAGTGGATGAAGATCAAATACAGTTGACTCTTGAACGGGGTGTTTAGGGGCACCAACCCCCCTACCATGCAGTAAAAAAAAAATCTGCATATAACTTTTGACTCCCTAAAATTTCTAATAGCCTACTGTGGACCAGAAGCCTTACTGATGATACAAACCGTCTATTAACATGTATTTTATATATGTATTGTATACCATATTGTTATGATAAAGTAAGCAAGAGAAAAGAGTGTTAAGAAAATCATAAGAAAGGGGTGCCTGAGTGGCTCAGTGGGTTGAGTGTTTGCCTTTGGCTCAGGTTGTGTTCTCAGGGCCCTGGGATCAAGCCCCACATTAGACTTCCTGCTCGGTGGAGAGCCTGCTTCTCCTTCTCTCTCTGCTGCTCCTGCTTGTGCTCTCTTGGTGTCTATCAAAAAAAATAAAATCTTAAGAGAAAATACATTTATGGTACTGTCTTGTATTTATCAAAAAAGATCCACACAGGTTCAAACCTGTGTTCAAAGATTCCGAGATTTCTTAGTTTTTTTTTCTTTTTAAGATTTTATTTATTTATTTATGAGAGACAGAGAGGCAGAGAAATAGGCAGAGGGAGAAGTAGGCTACCTGCAGGGACCCCAATGTGGTACTTGATTCCGGGACTCTAGGATCATGCCGTGAGCCGAAGGCAGATGCTTAACTGCTGAGCCACCCAGGCGTCCCTCAGATTTCTTAGTTTAAATCACAATATCTCACTAGCCAAGACCCTGGCTGTATAACCAGTAGTTGTGCACCTTCTTACACTGTCATATTTTGTTGTGTGTGAGTGGTATCTTACTGAACTGAATGTTCGCCATCAGAGAGCCATGTATTGATTCCTGCCCCACCTATTGGACAATTAAAGCGGCTCTGGAGACCTAGATGTATCTATAGCACCCGTAGTGGTAGTGACTTCTGGAGCTCTCATACACAGCCCAGAGTATGTCTAAATGATATATTTTTTCACAGCAAAAATTGGATGCAGAGTTTCAGAAGAGACTGGAGAGGAATAAAATTGCTGCAGAGGAGCAGACGGCAAAGCGACGAAAAAAGCGGTAAGGGCTTTGTGGCTTCTCATAACCAATGAAACTTAAAGGCAGGAAATGTGAAAGCTGGTGAAGTCCTTGTGGTCAGAAGTTCACCATATGACCTTTTGAGGTCCAGTAGAGGAATGGCCTTTCTTCCAGTACCTGAGGAGAGATTAAGTCACTTATTGCTGATTTATTACCTCTCTCTCTTCACAGCTCAGGTTAGCACTTTGGTGATCATGTGGATTTCTAGGTCTCCTCCACTTCTGTATTTTTTTTTTTTTTTAAGATTTTATTTATTCATGAGAGGCAGAGACACAGTTAGAGGGAGAAGCAGGCTCCATGCAGTGAGCCTGACATGGGACTTGATCCCCGGTCTCCAGGATCATGAAGGTGGCGCTAAACCGCTGGGCCACCAGGGCTGCCCTTCACTTCTGTATTTTAACATCAAGTTTAACAATATGCTGTGAGCAAACTTCCTTTAGTTTCTTCCCTAAATTAGGGTGTGTGACCTCCCTCAGTGACAGCATGTCAGTATGTAGACTGTATGTGTGCTCCCTTGACCTTTAGAGAACTGAGCAGGGTTCTAAAAACAGACCCTAATTCTTAGTCTGTCTCTGGCAATCTGTTAATTTATTGGGATAGTCCTCTTTCATTTGCTTTCTGATAGGCATAGTAAATTTAGTTAACGAGCACATCTGTATGCTACAACTTGATTACATCTTTTTTCTAGCTCTTTTGCATTTTTTATTTTACCATGTTTTAGTTTCTGCAGGTAGAATTAAATAGGAAACAAAACTTGTAAAGCTGTAACATTTTGGGATCCCTGGGTGGTGCAGTGGTTTAGTGCCTGCCTTTGGCCCAGGGCGCGGTCCTGGAGACCTGGGATCGAATCCCACGTCGGGCTCCCGGTGCATGGAGCCTGCTTCTCCCTCTGCCTGTGTCTCTGCCTCTCTCTCTCTCTCTCTGTGTGTGTGACTATCATTAAAAAAAAAAAAAAAAAAGAAAAAAGCTGTAACATTTCACATGGAAAGCCCTGCCCACCCCCCCGCCCATCTTCACCAGCTTCAGAAATCTGACCCTTGCCAATGCTGGGATAAAGTTGTCATTTTAAAAAATAATAGGTAAATATGGGACGCCTGGGTGTCTCAGTGGTTGAGCGCCTGCCTTTGGCTCAGGGCGTGATCCTGGAGTCCCGGAATCAAGTCCCACATTGAGCTTCTTGCATGGAACCTGCTTCTCCCTCTGGTCTCTGCCTCTCTCTGTGTCTCTCACAAATAAATAAATAAAATCTTTAAAAAAAAAAATAATAGGTAAATAACTAAATAAAAATAGTCCTTAAATATCTTAGAATGGAAAACATCTCCAATATTCCTGAGATTGCCTTAGTCACCTCAGGACTCCCAAGGATTTGGATTTCATTTTGATTTAAGAAGAAAACAGCTTGATAATATTGATGGTGTTGGAGAAGCAGAATCATGAGAAAATATTTCTTCTATTTCATTATTATAGTGTATGTGATTATAAGATCTTTAAACATCCTATAAATATTTATTTTTCTAAAGTAATACAATAAGGTAGGTAAGGAATTAATGCATTTTATATTTATAGCCAGAAGTTAAAAGAGAAGAAATTATTGGCAAAGAAGATGAAACTTGAACAGAAGAAACAAAAAGAAGGTGAGTAGTACCTACTTTTCTTTGTTGTGATCTTTCTTGGTGTTGATCACCATGACTGACCTGTCCAGAATGAGATTTAGAGTTTGGAGCTGGTTGGCTGGTTCCTAAAGAAATGACTTACTTCTATTAATTAGGACTTATTTAATTGCAAGTGTCAGAAAGGTAAACAAAAGGAAAGATTGGCTCACATAAAGTCAGAACAGGCCTCACTTCAGGGATGGCTAGTAAAGGAGGTTGGTGATGTTACTGGCATTCTTTGTCTCCCTCTGTTCCCTGGCTCCTTGTCCTCAGTCAGCTCCATGTCCTCCCTGTGGTTGTGGGGTACCTGTCCAGCAGGAAAGACAGAGGGCAGGGACGCCTGGGGGGCTTAGTTGGTTAGGCCTGCCTTCGGCTCAGGTCATGATCTCCAGATCCTGGGATCAAGCCCTGAGTTGAGCTCCCTGCTCAATGGAGAGCCTGCTGTTCCCTCTGCCCCTCCCCCTGGCTTGTGCTCTCTCTGTAGCTTGCTTTCTCTCAAATAAGTAAAATCTTAAAAAAAAAAAAAAAAAAAAAGACAAGACTGAGGGGATACCTAGCAAAAGTGTTTTTCTGTCTTTTGGGCTCTGATTGAGTCAAGTCAGTTAAGAATATCCTCTAAGAAAAGGAAAACTCAACTTGCAGTAGTTAAAGAAGGGTTCATTTCTCTCACAAAACAAGAAATCTGGTGGTAGGTGGCAGCCTGGTCTGGTTCTGCAGCTCAGGAAAGTCAGGCCCCAAATCCCAGCAGTTCTCCTGGCCTTTATTTTGTGGGCATGAGATGGCTGCTGCAGCTCCTAATATCACACCTATGTTTATACTTTTTTAAAAAAATTATTTATTTATGATAGTCACAGAGAGAGAGAGAGAGAGAGGCAGAGACACAGGCAGAGGGAGAAGCAGGCTCCATGCACTGGGATCCTGATGTGGGATTTGATCCCGGGTCTCCAGGATCGCGCCCTGGGCCAAAGGCAGGCGCCAAACCACTGCGCCACCCAGGGATCCCCACACCTATGTTTAAAGAAGAATTTTTTAACAGAAGAGCAAAAGAGCCGCCCCCTTCCCCCCAAAGTGCCCAACAGATGTCATTTTATATTTCATTGCTCAGTACTACGTCATTTTGCCATCCCTTGCTGCTATTAGGGTAGAATAGAAAACGGAATTGTTGTGGTTATCTTTTTTAACCTGTTAGGCTCCATCACTGGGAGCTGGGCACCTAGCCACCCTGGACTGAAATGAGATTTTATTAACAAGGAGGAATAGGAGGTGAGTCATGTACCACTATCTCATAGTGCTACCAGTCCTGTCCACCTCTGACCCCCACATGGCCAGAGGTGCCAGCCGCTCTCCTGAGAAGCCCCTGCGCTGAGAATCAGGGAAAGAGAGGTCTCCTATGGAAAGGACCAAGGACGCTAAAAGACCAAAAAAATGACGGCTGCACACCATGTTACTGAATTGGTGGCTCTTCCCTGATTGACTAGCAATGGTTCCTGGTTGTAGTTGTGACTTTTGGTCTTCCGATAAAGTCAGACTTTCACTGATGACACTAAATATCCATGGTGCTTTACAGAATCAGTTTCCTTCTGAGTTGTGAATATACTGTGACACACTTTATATGGTATAGGTTTAGACTGTTTCTTATATTTCTTAGAATAATTTATTTTACAATACTAAAATATGATTGCTAGAACCTCATCCCTCAAATAAACCACCTCATTACTTTCCCAGCCCTCTTCTCCCTCCCTCTACACAGGAGAACACGGAAGTACTTGATCCAGTCTTGCCTGTGGCATCATTTCCCCTCTGTCTGAAGAACTTAGTCATTTGGTTAGAAGAGATCTGCTGACTATGAATTTTCTTAGCTTTTCTTATGAGGCTGTCTTCATATGACCTTTGTTCCTGACAGACATTCTCACTAGAATAAAACTCTAGGTTGGCAGTTTTTTCTTTCAACACTTTAGAAATGCCATTCCACTTTCTCTGGCCTCCCTAGTTTCTGATGAAAATGTTATAATCATTTAAATTGTTCTATCGTTTTTCTCTGGCTGCCTTTAATTTCCGTCTCTAGATGTCAGTAGTTAGATTATGATGTGTCTACACATGGATTTCCTTGGATTTATCTTGTTTGGAGTTCATGGAGGTACTCGAATCTGTAGGCATATATGTCTTTTGTCAAATTTGGACATTTTTTCCCCTCTATCTTTTTTATTCTTCCTGTTGAATAATTCCTACCAATTGGACTTCAAGCTCTTTCCTGTGCTATTGTATTCTGCTCTTGATCCTAACCCAGTGAATTTTTTGTCTCAATTACTGTTTTTTATTTTCCTTCAGAAAAGTTCTGAAATTTTTACTTGATTCTTTTTTTTTTTTTTTTTTTAATATTTGAGAGAGAGAACATGCACAAGGGAGGGAGGGCAGAGGAAAAGGGACAAGCAGACTCCCCATGGAGCAGGGTGCCTGATGCAGGGCTCCATCCCATGGACGATTAACTGACTGAGCCCTCAGGTGCCCCTACCTGATCCTTTTTTATATATCTTCTGTTTGTTGCAGTTTTCTATCTTTCCATTCATTTCAAGAGTGTTCACTCTTCCTGGTAAAACTTCTAAATAGCTGCTTTACATACAGTATTAGGTAACTCCCAACATCTTGGTCATCTTAGCCTTGGCATTTATTGATCCTCGTCTTTCCCCACGTAAGTTGGGATTTTCCTGTTTCTTCATATGCCGAGTAATTTCCTGTTGTGTCCTGGGCAATTTTTTTTTTAAGGTGTGTTTGCTTGTTTGTTTGCTTTTTTTTTTTTTTTTTTTCTTTTGCTTGTTTGTTTGTATGTTTAGAGAGCATGAGCATGGGGACGCCTGGGTGGCTCAGTGGTTAAGCATCTGCCTCCAGCTCAGGTCGTGATCCTGGGGTCCCAGGATCGAGTTCTTCGTCGGGCTGCCTGCGTGGAGCCTGCTTCTCCCTCTGCCTGTGTCTCTGCCTCTCTCTCTCTCTCTCTCTCTCTCTCTGTCTCTCATAAATAAATAAAATCTTAAAAAAAAAAGAAAGAAAAGAAAAGAAAAAGCATGAGCACACAAGTGAGGGGAGGCACAGAGGGAGAGAGAATCCCCAGGCAGGCCCCCTGAGCAGGGGGCCTTACACACCTGATCCCAGGACCCTGAGATCATGACCAAGAGTCAGAAGCTTAACTGACTGAGCCACCCAGGCACCTCCCCCACCCCCGGGTATTTTGAATATATTATATCATGAGGCTTTGGTCTTGGTGGTGTTTTAATAGGCAGTCAGCCTGGCTGTGTTCCAGAACATAGTTTCTCACCAGCCTCCTGCAGGTTGTGGTTCTACTGTCAGTTTAGTTTTCAAAGTTTTGCCACGCTCTGCAGGTGTGTCCTGCATGTGCCACCCAGTGTCCAGGCAGGGTTTAGTTCTTTGATTTCAGTTCTCAAAGTGTTTTTGGTATGATGATTAGGGCCACATCCATGCTTGCGCTGTCAAGCTGAGCCTGGGAGTTCATAAATGACTTCTAGTCTCTTTCCTGATATGCTTTTTCTCTATGAGCTCTCCTGTGCTTTCTGGTTTCTTGGTACTCCCCTTCTCAGACCTCTAGCCAGGAAACTGGGGCTTTAGTTACCACTCTGGCACGTTTCCTTCACCTGCACCTGCCCTCAGGGCCGTGTGGTGGGATAACAGAGAAGAAAAGCAGTAGGGCTTGCCTAACCAAGCTTAGGACCACAGCTCCTCTGATCAGAAAGGATTCCCCACTCTTTTGAAGTTTCTGTGTCTGCAAGCCCCCATTGCCACCGCAGGTGCTATTTCCACTGTGACTCTGGCAGGATTGCCTGGGAGCCAGGGTGTGAGAGAATGGATTAAAAAGAAGCGCAAGGATTTCCCTTACCCTAAGCATTAGGAGTCCCTTTTCTCCTCAAACCAGAACTGGAGGGTTTCTTGAGTTCATCTGTACCGGGCTGCACTTCTGCATATTTGATTATCCCAGCTCCAAAGTTGGGATACTGAGGGGGAAAAAGACCTCAGGAATTCAGAACTGTTCCACTGGCACTTTGTATTCTGGTCTTTTTACCCAGTCTGCGTATGTGTTGTCCCCGTGAGCAGGATAGAGAGTGCTGGTCCTGAAGATGGTATGCGTGCCTTCTATCCAGTCTTCTCCCTTTCCTTCCTTGTTTTTCATTTTGTGAAAGAGAAAATAGATTCTCTTGCTGTGGTGATCTTGATCAGGGCCGCAAGGTGGCTTTGGTGCACCATTGAGTTCTTAGGAAATCGCGCCAGGGCCTTCTAAAAAATGGTGAAGGGGTGTTGGCTAGAAGTGCCGTTCTGTTGTTGGAGAGGAAATATCCCCCTTTCTTGTGCACACTGGTCCAGTAATTCAGTGAACATGCCCTGTAGTGTTGTCTGAATGACACCATGGGATGGATTTAAGCCAATGTGATTAATTTGAAATCTTGAATTCCCCAAAGCAGTGTTACTTTTCCTAACATAGCCCTGCCTATCAAAGAAACCTAGGGTGGCCTCAGGTGATTTGTTACTAGGTACAACGAGAGCAGTTGTTCATGCTCAACACTATGGGCATTTTGGGCTGAAGAATTCTTTGTTGTGAGGGGCTATGTCCTGATCACTGTGGGATTTTTAACTGCCCACTAGGTGCCAGTAGTGCCCACCATCCCCTAGGTCCCCTAGGTTAATGACAGTCAAAAATGTCTCCAGACTTTGCCAAACGTTCTTGGGGTGGAGGTGGGGGAAAATGGGGGACAAAATTGCCCAAATTAAGACTCATATCTCACCTGGTATCTGGTGTTCAGAAGGTACTCAATACATATTTTAGATTGAACTCTTTGTTTCAGTGCCAGAATTCTTATAAGTGCTGTGTTGGAAAGTTACCCATATCCTTTGTGCCTTTTGAGAATAAAGATAACATATAATTTTTAAAGTTTTTGGAAAAAAAATAAAAGTTTTTGGAATATGTATAAAAGAATAAAGTCAAAAATTTAATAATCCTCAAAAATAGTCATTTTGAGATCCCTGGGTGGTGCAGCGGTTTGGCGCCTGCCTTTGGCCCAGGGCGCGATCCTGGAGACCCGGGATTGAATCCCACGTCGGGCTCCCGGTGCATGGAGCCTGCTTCTCCCTCTGCCTGTGTCTCTGCCTCTCTCTCTCTCTGTGTGTGACTATCATAAATAAATAAAAATTAAAAAAAAAACAAAACAGTCATTTTAACATTTAAGGACATTTCTTTCACTTCAGTTTTTAAATATATATTTTGTAAGCCTCTTTATGTAAATACTGTATTTATAGTTCTAATGTTATCACATAACATTACCTCATAAATATTTTCCCATGTCGTTACAATTCTATAGTACAAGGAAGGATATTTTCCTAGTCTGTTCTTTCATCTGTTTTTTTTTTTTTTTTAAGATTTTATTTATTCATTCATGAGAGATACAGAGAGAGAGAGAGAGGCAGAGACACAGGCAGAGGGAGAAGCAGGCTCCACATAGGGAGCCTGATGTGGGACTCCATCCAGGTCTCCAGGATCACACCCTGGGCTGAAGGCGGCACCAAACCGCTAAACCAACCAGGCTGCCCTCATCTGTTTTTTGTTTTTTTTTTTTAAAGTTAATATCCATTTGGGGGCACCTGGCTGACTCAGTTGGGAGAGCATGTGACTCTTGATCTCAGGATCCTGAGTTCAAGCCCCATGTTGGTATAAAGATTATAGAAAACAAAGAAGTTAATATCAGTTTCAGTTAAACTCGGTGGCATTTACCTAGTATTCCTAAAATGTGTGAATAAAATCTCAGACTCCTAGATTTTAAAATATGTAAACAATAGTATAACAGTAATGGAAACAGCTCAAATATTATCCTAATAAATCTCCTTTCTTCCTGTCATTTGCTTTTAATCTCTCTCCACATGCACATGTCATTTGTATGTAGTTATAGTGTCTGAACAGTGTTCCTTGTTATTTTTATTTCACTTAATATTATAAACATTTCCAGTCCTTCATAATTTGTTCAGTGACTGATAATATCCAGCAGATGTTGTGCTGCAATACACCTAACCTTTTCCTTTTGCTTGACAGTGAATTGATTTGTTTTTGTCTTTAGAAGATGCTTTTTAGTGAATATTACAAACCTATCTCCCTTCCCCATGTATGATTTCTTTTCTTTTTTTTTTTTTTTTAAGATTTTATTTGTCTATTCATGAGAGACACAGAGACAGAGAGAAGCAAGGCTCCATGCAGGGAGCCTGATGTGGGACTCGATCCTGGGACTCCAGGATCACGGCCCTGGGCCAAAGACAGATGCTCAACCACTGAGCCACCCAGGAATCCCTGGTTTATTTTCTTTCTTTCTTTCTTTCTTTTCTTTCTTTTCTTTCTTTTCTTTCTTCTTTTCTTTCTTCCTTCCATCCCTTCCTTCCCTTCCTTCAGATTTATTTATTTATTTATTTGTGATAGACATAGAGAGAGAGAGGCAGAGACACAGGAGGAGGGAGAAGCAGGCTCCATGCCAGGAGCCCGATGTGGGACTCGATCCCGGGACTCCAGGATTGCATCCTGGGCCAAAGGCAGGCGCTAAACTGCTGAGCCACCCAGGGATCCCCTCTGGTTTATTTTCTTAAGACAAATTTCTAGCAGTGGGAATTACTAGATCAGAGAGTATAAAAAGATTTCATGGCTCTTAATACATTTCTTTTCAGAGGAGTAGTACCATCTATTACTCCCCTCAACAATATGTAATGGTGTATGCCTCTACCATATCCTTGCCAGCACTGGCTCTTAGAAATTATTCCTCCACGTGGATAAGAAATGTGACTTCAAAGCAGTCAGGGTCTCGTTGAGGATTTAGTAAAAACGTTACAAAAATATAGATCCCAATCTGGCAGAACCAGAGTAGCAGCCTCACTCTCTTCCCAGCCCATTCCCGCTTCTCCTACCTGTGTATGACTTCCAAAGCTCTTTTTAAGAGATTATTTTTTTAAGAGATTAGACTGTTGTTTGTTCTTTTGCTTATTGCAAAATTCACCTGAGTAAATTTGAGGATCTAATTGGTTTCATTAAGCAATTCATGAATCAGATAGCGTCCCATCTAGCAAGTAGAGAGATGCCCACAAGAGGTGTACAAAAAAGAAAGGTTTTTATTGGAAGGAGAGTGGGGCAAGAGGTTATAAGCAAATGAAAAGAAATGATTGTTTCAGGCCAAGAAATCTTTTCTGGGGGAAAGGGAATGGCAGGGTTTTTATCATGCAGATGACCTCTTTAATGTTGATCAGGAAATTTCAGATCAGCTATTAAAAAAGTCTGGGATCCCTGGGTGGCCCAGCGGTTTGGCGCCTGCCTTTGGCCCAGGGCGCGATCCTGGAGACCCGGGATCGAATCCCACATTGGGCTCCCGGTGCATGGAGCCTGCTTCTCCCTCTGCCTGTGTCTCTGCCTCTCTCTCTCTCTCTGTGACTATCATAAATAAATAAAAATTAAAAATAAATAAAAATAAATAAAAAATAAATAAAAAGTCATGTCCAGGGATCCCTGGGTGGCTCAGTGGTTTAGCGCCGCCTTCAGCCCAGGGTGTGATCCTGGAGTCCTGGGATCGAGTCCCACATGGGGCTCTCTGCGTGGAGCCTGCTTCTCCCTCTGCCTGTGTCTCTGTCTCTCTGTCTCTGTGTCTCTCGTGAATAAATAAAATCTTTAAAAAAAAAAAAAAAGTCACGTTCTAGGGCACCTGGGTGGCTCAGTGGTTGAGTGCTAAACTGCCAGTCTCCGCATAGTAATGCATTTCTAAGGAGAAAAGGGTTAAGTTGAGAAGGCTTTTATAAACTAAAAGTCCAGTGGAATAAACTGGAAATTCAAAGTATGGTGGCTTCTCATTAGCTGAGCTTTTGGGGGGCACATGGAAGCATTTCTTCCTCCACCTGGGATAGTAAAGTAGTGTCCACATGAAAGATCGAGTCCATCTCTTCTTGTTGAGTCTGCGCCTGAGGGTTAGTGGTAGGATGCCAAAACCCCTCACAACTCCATTTTGGTGAGGTTTCCTGTTATTAATTTTCACAAGTTAAAAGCAGTCAAAATCCAGCAGATTCAGGAAAAGCTCTTTACCTCCCCTTCAACTGCCTGGTGTACCAGGAAGAGAGCTATTAATAGGGATTCCTCTTTACCTAAGAAATTATCTGCACAATAGGGCAACCTTTGTTTTCCAAACATCTCCTATTACCTTCCTGCTAATGGTCTTCCGCCTCTTGTATCCTTGTACCCCTCTCCTATGCTCAGGATGTCACTTAAGCCTTCCTGTTGCCTGTTTTTTGGAATTTTGTGTCTGTCTGGATTCCTCATACATACAAAATTAAATTTGATTTTCTCCTGTTACTATCTCATGTCAATTTGATTCTTAGTCCAGCTAGAAAGACCTTGAAAGGCAGAGGAAATTATTCATCCCCAACACAATTCAGCTTGTAATCCCAGTTCCATGAGTGCTGGGCAGTATCTTTTTTTAAAATAAAAAACTTTAGAATGGTTTAAGATTTACAGGAAAAGTTCAGAGACAGTATAGCCCAAAGGATTTCCATATACCAAATTTCTTTGTTAACATCTGAAGTTAACTGTTTTTTCACGGTTAATAAACCAATATTGATAGATGTATTAGCTAAGGTCTCTACTCTATTCGGATTTCCTTAGTTTTTACCAGGATATCACATTTCTTTTTTTTCTTTTTTTTTAAGATTTTATTTATTTATTCATGAGAGGCGCAGAGAGATAGCGAGCGAGCATGCATGCGGCAGAGACACAGGCAGAGGGAGAAGCAGGCTCCATGCAGGGAGCCCAATTGGGGACTCGATTCCAGGACCCCAGAACCATGCCCTGGGCCGAAGGCAGGCACCAAACCGCTGTGATATCCTGGGGGATCCCTGGATGGCCATCCAGGATATCACATTTCATTTAATCACCACATATCCTTAGGCTTCTATGACAGTTTCTCAGACTTGCTTATTTTCAATGCCTTTGAGAGTTTGGAGGGTTGGATATCCTGTAGAATGCCCCTTAACTGGGATTTGTCTGATAGTTTTCTTTTCTTTTTATTTTTTTCAAGATTTTATTCATTCATTCATGAGAGACACAGGCAGAGGGAGAAGCAGGCTCCGTGCAAGGAGCATGATATGGGACTCAATCCTGGGAATCCAGGATCAGGCCCTGAGCCACCCACGTGTCCCAGATAGTTTTCTCCTGATTTGATTGGAGTTAACTTTATTTTGGGGAGGAAGGCCACACAAATAAAGGTCTTTTTTTTTTTTTTTTTTTTTAAGATTTTATTTATCTGACACACACACAGTGAGCCAGAGAGCACAAGCAGAGGGAGAGGGAGAACCAGACTCCCACTGAGCAGGGAGCCCTCATGGGGCTCAATCCCAGGGCCCTGGGATCATAACCTGAGCTGAAGGCAGACGCTTAACCAAAGAGTCTCCCAGGCACTCCTAAAGTTCCATTCTTAATCACATTATATCAAGGGTATATACTGTCAAGATGACTTACACTGTTGAATGTGTTGACCTTGATCACCTGGCTGACGTAGTGCCTGTCAGGATTGTCTACTGTAAACTGATTCCATGTTTCCCCCTTCCCACACTGCACTTTTGGGAAAGAAGTTACTATATGCAGCCCACACTTAAAAGAGCGAGGCGTTATGCACCCTGCACCATTCATTTATTTAGTTGTTCATTTCCAGTGCATGTGGATAGTGGCTCCAGAATTGTTAACCTGTTCCCTGTATGAAATAATTTTGTCAGCTAGAGTATAGTGTTTTGTACAGTTCCTTTGCCTTTGGTCTTACAGACTCTACCATTTCCAAAATTACTTAGGACAGCACTTTTCCCCCACCCCTTTTACAAAAATTGTTTCATCCATTTTGTATAGAGTTGGATTCATGTGTCACCTTTTGCATTCATTCTGGGATCCTAAATAACTTAAAATTTGTATATGTTGAGATTTAGTCTTTGTGCTATAAAGTTCTTTGAGTTTTGACAGATGGTATCCACTGTTATAGTATCATAATAGTTTCACTGCCTTAAAGAATCCCATACTTCACCTCCAGCCTCCTCCCACCTGCAATCCCTGGTAACCACCAGTCTGTTCACCATTTTCCAGAAGGCCAAATAGTTGGAGTCCTATAGTATGTGGCCTTTCCAGACTGGCTTCTTTTATTTAGAAAAAATGCATTTAAGATACATCCGTGCTTTTGCTTATAGCTCATTCCTTTTTATTGTGGAATGGTATTCCATCATATGGATATGCCACAGTTTGTTTATCCTTTCACCTGTTGAAGGACATTTTTTTTGCATTCTATTTCTGGTGATTATGAAGAAGGCTGCTGCAAACATCTATGTGGTGACTTTTGTGTGGATGTGTTTTCAGATCAGCTGAGTGTATACCTAGGAGGGTGATTGCTGGGTCCTATGATAAGAGTGTGTTTAGCTGTGTAAGAAACTGACAAACTGGGGATCC
Organism: Canis lupus dingo; assembly: GCF_003254725.2. Taxonomy (NCBI): domain Eukaryota; kingdom Metazoa; phylum Chordata; class Mammalia; order Carnivora; family Canidae; genus Canis; species Canis lupus. The sequence continues at coordinate 7,515,586 of NC_064248.1, read as the reverse complement.
CTGGGTGGCTCAGCAGTTTAGCGCCTGCCTTTGGCCGGGAGCGTGATCCTGGAGTCCCGAGATCAAGACCCACGTTGGGCTCCCGGCATGGAGCCTGCTTCTCCCTCCTCTTGTGTCTCTGCCTCTCTCTCTCTCTGGGTCTATCATGAATAAATAAATAAATCTTTTTTAAAAAATTAAAAAAAAAAAAAGAAAAGAAACTGACAAACTAGCTTCCAGAGTAGCTGGACCATCTTGCGTGCCCACCAGCAATAAATGAGAGCTGCTGCTGCTCCACATCCTCACCAGCAAGTGGCAGCGCCAGTTTGTTTAATTTCAGCCATTCTAGTCTGTGTTGTGGTATCTCACTGTTGTTTTAATTTGGGACATCTTTTTGATTCTTTGTCCTTGATATTAAACATAGTAGTGATAAACACTTTATTTTTTGTTTATTATGTTGAATGAATAAGCAAGTGAAATAATTTTGTCGAATTACCAAAGGACTTGGGTGTGTACCAGATTCCTAGGCTTCTCTTTGAGAGTGATGCTTCTAGGTCCTGACAACATGTTTCCCACATGTAGGAATCAGTTGCATTGCTATTAAGTAACCCATTTCCAGAGGCTTTTCTATCACAAGGGAGGATTTGAGCCTTCCTCTTGTATTCAGCATCTCGGGCATCCAGTAGACCCATTGCACAAACATCCAAGTTAGTCAGTGTTTCCCTGTTTGTTGAAGATCGAAACCTGTGCACCTGTCTGCTGTGTTCAGACCTCTGCATGGGTGGTTGGTGGTTCTTAAAGAACCTTGAGGCAGAGAGGGTGACTAAGTTATGGAACAAAGCAAATAATCAGTTTCCTCCTTGGAGCCTAAGTTCTAAGCAGGGCTCCCAGCCATGGAATGGGCTATAAGTGGCAAAGACCCTGTTCCCCTTGGCCCTCAGGGTGGAGACTGGACCAGTCGCACCACATGCTATAGAAATAGCATCCTTTTCTGTGAGTGCAGCACTCAGGTAGCTGGAGAGTACTGCCCTAGTAGTGTCCAGAGGTCAGAGCCAGGTTTTTGATGCATCTCTAGTTTTTTACTCCATCTTTCAATGGCATGCATGGTTTTTCTTTTTTCTTTCCCTTTTTTTTTTTTGTGTGTGTGTCTGTGTGTTGTGGTAAAATACACATAACGTTTATCATCTTAACCATTTTTAAGTGACAGTTCAGTGGTGTTAAGTACATTCACACTGTTGTGCAGCCGTCGCCACTGTCTATCCCCAGAACTCTTCAACTTGTTTAATGGAAACTAATGACACTGACTCCCCCCTTCTCCCTACTCCCAGCCCCTAGCAACCACCAGTTTACTCTCTATCTCTGTTCATTGGAATCGTAGGTATCTCCCTGTGGCTGGCTTATTTCACTTGAGTGTAATGTCCTCGGGGTTCATTCATGTAGTGGCAGGTGTCAGAATATCCTTTTTAATGCTGAATAATAATTGCATTGTGTGCATAGACGACGCTTTGCTTATCCACTCAGCATGCTCACCTCACCCCCATCTCCACCTCATTTTCCTTCTGTCTCAATTTCCTTGTACACTCCTGCAGGCACACCAGGCAGAGGGCTAGAGAGTCAGTCCAGGTCAGAGCCCTGATTCTTAGTAACTATGAGACCTTGAGTAACAAGTTATATGACCTCTATAGACTCCATTCCTCATCTATAAAGTGGATCTGTAGTAGTGGTACTTGTCTCACAGACTTCTCTTAAGTAATCTCCCCACCCAGTGTAGGCATAAAACTCACAACCATGTGATCAAGAATCGCATGCTCCTGACTGAGCCAGTCAGGTGACCCTGTCTCATACACTTCTGTTAGAATGAAATGAGATGGTATATGGAAAGACCATCTTATGTGCCAGCATGTGCCTGGCACATAAGAGATTTTTAACAAATATTAGTTATTAAAACATGCTCAGGGCACCGGGGTGGCTCGATCAGTTGAGCATCTCTTGGTTCCAGCTCAGGTCATGATCTTAGGGTCATGAGATCGAGCTCGCTGTTTGGCTCTCCACTCAGTGTGATGTTGGCTTGAGATGCTCTTTCTCTTACTGCCCCACCCCCCACCCCCACAAAGTAAATAAATAAATCTGTTATTTTTTTAAGATTTATTGGGACACCTAGGTGGCTCAGTGGTTGAACGGCTGCCTTTGGCTCAGGGCGTGACCCCAGGGTCCTGGGATCGAATTCTGCATCAGGCTCCCTGCAGGGAACCTGCTTCTTCTTCTTTTGCCTATGTCTCTGCCTCTCCTTGTGTCTTTCATGAATAAATAAACAAAATCTTTAAAAAAAAAATGCTCACCGTTTGTACTTTGGAAACTTCTCTTTTTTTTTTTTGGAAACTTCTCATTCCTTTTGGCATGAGGTTGAGATCCTCAAGTTATTATTATTATTTTTAAAGATTTTATTTATTTATTCACGAGAGACACACACAGAGGCAGAGACACAAGCAGAAGGAGAAGCAGGCTACATGCAGGGAGCCCGATGTGGGACACGATCCTGGGACTCCAGAATCACGCCCTGGGCTGAAGGGAGGTGCTCAACTGCTGAGCCACCCAGGCATCCCGAGATCCTCAAGTAATTAAACTAAATCTCAGAGATGGTTTCCAGCCATTGCCATGAGTGCTCTTTAGTGTTCATTCTAAGTGTGAGGGTGAACTGTAGACTTCTCTGCCCTGGGTGCCCCGGGTCTCCCCTCTTGAAGCTGTCTGTCTGACCCTATGACAACAGCAGTAGCAAAGCTCTGGGTCCCTGTGGGCTCTGGAGGTGCTGGGGGGAGTTCCTGCACATCCTCGGGGAGCAGGCCTGTTGGTGGGCCTAGGGAGCCTACTGTGCCTGCAAGGTGCTGGAGGACAGGGCTGCATTTGTGGGCTCTGGATCTCCTGTTTTAGCTCTCGCCCACTGCCCTGCTCCCAAGAAGAGGGGAGGAGGAGGAAAAGTAGCTGGGAACAGGTTGTTTTTCTGCTTTGCTTTTGGCCAGCTCAGCTGCACCGTGGGTACCGGCAGTGATGCTGGGGAAACACTGGAATTCGGAGCTGCACGTGGAGTGTCAACAGAGGAGGCTTCTGGGTCTGTGGGAAGAGCCGGGAAGCTGGCATATTTGTTGTGGGCAGAGCCCTCTGCTACACAGTTTTTGAATCCTTTTGCACACTGTAGTGAGAGCTTGAGACTTGGGCAGGAGTGTTGTCAGCCTAACATTAAATTGTAAAGGGTTGGCTGGGGACATCACCCTGGCATGGTGACACACATGGGGGCCTGGTAGGGTAAAGGGGATGGCATCTTAAAAGCAGGGAGGCCCAATCGATGGGGTGTTGGGCTATCTTGATGGATCCTGCTAGACCTTCTTCACAAGGATGAGATCCACCTGCCAATAGTGGTAGATTGGTTCTATCCTTTATATTTGAGAAGCGGCACGAGGGACTGATGGCCATGAGCACTTCCTCTGGTTCCTCACTGTCCTGTGCAGGAGAAACTGCAGCTGACCCTTGAACAATATAGGTGTGAACTGTGTGGGTCTGCATATATGTGAAGTTTTCTTTTTTACTGCACTGTAAAATGTATTTTCCTGATTTTCTTAATATTTTTTTCCATCTAGCTTTTTTTAAAACACAGAATGCAATAAATATCATATACAAAATGTGTTAATGAACTGCTTATGTTATTGGTAAGCCTTCTGGTCAACTGTAGGCTTATTAGTAGTTACCTTTGGGGGAGTCAGGAGTTATACATGAAGGGGCGCCGGGGTGACTCAGTTAAGCATCCAACTTGATCTCAGCTCAGGTCTTGATCTCGGGATCATGAGTTCAAGCCCTGTGTTGGGCTCCGTGCTGGGCAAAGAAAAAGAAGAGATATACGTGGATTTTTAACTGCATGGGGGGTTGGCATCCTTAACCTCTGCACTGTTCAAGGGCAAACTATAGTTGATAATCTTTCCTCAGTGCCTCTCCATTTTTAAAGTGCCCCTTGGTTCTCTGGATGAATTTGGATATTTCTAATCAGATGTCATGTGATTACAGGATCCAGTCAGTCCCAGGAGCAGCCATCCAGTAGCTCTGAGGAAGCATCTGGAACGGAGGAGGAGGAGGAGCAGCAACCCAGCTTCATCACAGGGCGATGACAGTGTTTGCTGTAGTGGCTGTCTGGAGCCTGGCCCATTCTGGAACCAGAGCCTCAGAAAACCCTCCACACAACCCGAAGGCAAAGGAGGCTCTGTTTCAACTCCGGTCCCCTCCCAACGCCTTGCTGAAGAGAAGCAAGTGGGAACCCATCCTGACTGTTCGCAGCCCGCCTGTTAGCAGGTCTCCATGCCTGTGGGACAGAGGAGACTGTCTCCTGAACCCTTGGGGCACCACCGAGCAGAATTCATTCATGCTTCCACCGATGGGGATCACGCATAACCTTCTGCTCCTGGTGCCTGTTCTCATATTTGGACAGTGATATGATAAGTTTGGACTAGTTTCTATGAAAGAAATGTTTATTAAAAAAAAAAAAAAGATGTTTATTTAGTAAAGAACAGAAACACTTTAGGTTTTGTTCAGACCTGTGTAATGTTGTTCCAAAGCTATAGGGAAGGGCTGGGAAGTAATGTGACAGGGTGGGCCTGCTTCCAAGCTTGCTGAAGGAAATGGCCCTGGCTCTGGGGTCAGCCCACAGTGCACAGTGCAGGACCTCTACTTCCTTCAGCTGAGAGGCAGACTGTACCCCGTGATACATGCTGTTGCCCATCAGCCCCCCAGGCAACAAGTGTAAATTGGGAGGCATGTGCAAAGGCAGATGTGGGGCTCAGCCCGGGGGCCAAGCCATAGGAAGGGCAACTTGGTGTATGAAGGGAGCTTTTGAGAAAAACAGACTAGAAAATAAGCAGGTAGAGAATCCATGCTGGACTGGACCAGAGCAGAGTATGGGGAGTCCTGGCCCAACTGGAAGGGAGGGAGTGAATTGGCTAAAAGCTGCATTTTCTTCCTGTGTTAAAAGGGGAGCTGAACAAAGTGTGAGGTGACCAGGGGCAGCCTCTCAGGCCAGCAGGAGGGACAGAGATGGTTTGAATTAGAGCCTGTGCTCACTTTTGGGGTTATTTATCTCTAGTTCCAAGTTTCTAAGTATATTTTATGCCTTTTATGGAGTTTGATAGAATTAAGGAAATAGGTTTTGAGCTAAGGGAAACTAAGAAGCATTTTACTTGTTTTTAATTTTTGCAGTATGGATTTTCCTGGCCCCACCCTGAGCCAGGCGACATCTGTGATCACTTCTGTACTTTAAGCAATTCAAGCCACAGGAATCTTTCTTTCCCAGGAAGCTGAAATGGAAAATCAGCCCTAGTAAATTAGCATACCCCGTGGCTCTACATTTTGGAACCTGTGTTTCTCTTGTCAGGGACTGGCTAGTTAGTTTTGTGTTTATTTTTTGTTCCACTATCTTTATACTGTTGGTTTCCTTATCTTCCCACAAGATGTGTGTCACAACTCTTGCTTTGAATCTGTAGCCTGCATCTCGTGGATGTTCTCTTGCCCTGGAGGCTGTCGACAGTGCTAGAACTTGGAGCCTGAAGACCTAGGTATTCCAGTTCCTTTTTTTTTTTTTTTTTTTTTAAGATTTTATTAGAGAACATGAATGGCAGAGGGAGAGAGACAAGCAGACTCCCTGCTGAGCATGGATCCCAGTGTGGGGCTTGAGATCATGACCTGAGCAGAAGTCAGACACTTAACCAACTGAGCCACCCAGATGTGACACCCCTCCCCCCCGCCAGGTATTCCTGTTCTGATGCTACCTCTGCCCAGTGCACCTGGCCAATAGCTCAATGACAACGCAGAAGTGTGTGGGACGGAGGGTCAACGCTGGGACAGATAACAGGATGCTAGATTGGAGGTTTATGTTCTACACCTTTACTAGGTTTCAGAAGAGGATGTTTAGGTAGGAAATGTCTATAGCAATTTCTGGCAATTTTTAAGAGGCTGTCAGTACCTTGGGTTGAATGATGGTCTTCAGAGTATTGTTTGAGAAAAGGGAAGTTAGATGTCATCATTGAGAAGGGAGTGGAAGATAGAGAGACACCCCCCACCACCACCAAAAAAAGCCATGATGGGAAGTTAATCATTCAGTAATGCCCTCATTAATTGGCTCATGGGTGGGGGTAAATCTGGGCTTGATCCACAAAGGTGTGCATGACTTGGTTGTCTCAGGAAACCTCATGTAGAAGAACTCTGATTGACTCTGTTCACTTACTTGCTCCCCACATTTTTATTGAGCACTTCATGAGACACCCTTGTGCCCGCCAAAGTTATTTGTATTAGAATATTCTGTCCTTTAATCAGATGTTCCTCATAGGTTTACCAAACAAGATTTATACACACAGAGCAGTATGGAAATTTGCCCAGGTCACCCAGCAAGTAAGTGGCAGAGCTGACATTTGAACCCCAGCACTGTGACTCCCAGAATCCTCCCAGAATTCCAGCCCCTGCACCATAATGCTGTGCTGCTCTAGGGAGAAGCTGTGTGTAGCCTGGACCTGGTAGGGAGAGAGGCCCAGGGCATCTCTTTTGGTGCCAGAGCTTTAGGCTGAAGGCCATTTATTGTTCCTAAGCTCTCCATTTGTGAATTCACCTGTTCACTAACACCTGTAACCCCAAGATGAGTACTTGTAATTTTGAGGTCATCTGCAGACATGCACAGAGTGGTAAAAAATGCATTGTTTCCAGCTGAGTTCAAACAAGGCAATGCTCTACCTTCCTGCTCAGCTCATGTGTCTATTTAATGGCAGATTTTTTGCATTTTTTGCTTTATCTTTTTTTTTTTTTTTTTTTTTTTAATTTATGATAGAGAGAGGCAGAGACACAGGCAGAGGGAGAAGCAGGCTCCATGCACTGGGAGCCCGACGTGGGATTCGATCCTGGGGCTCCAGGATCACGCCCTGGGCCAAAGGCAGGTGCCAAACTGCTGTGCCACCCAGAGATCCCCATTTTTTGCTTTTTCCTTGATGATTTTGCCATTTTTAAAATGGCCCCAAAGCATAGTACTCAAAGTACTGTCTAGTGTCGTAAACACAAGACCAGATGTGCCTTAGATAAGCTTCGTTCAGGCATGAGTTACAGTGCTGTTGGCTGCGAGTTTGTCATTAATGAATCAATACATATTAACACAAGTGTTTTTATTTTTTCTTTAAGATTTTATTTTTAAGTAATCTACACTCCAACGTGGGGCTCAAACTCAACCTCAAGATCAAGAGTTGCATGCTCAAGGTGGCTAGCAACTCTAGCCTAGGTGGCTCAGTAGGTTAAGCGTCCAACTCTTTTTTTTTTTTTTCCAACTCTTGATTTCAACTCGGGTCATGATCTCAGGGTCAGAGGATCAAGCCCTGTGCCAGGCTCCGCACTGAGTGTGGAGTCTGCTTGAGACTCTCCCATTCCTCAGCCCCTCTCCCCCAAATAAAACTAAATAAATAAAAGAGTTGCTTGCTCCACCAACTGAGCCAGCCAGGTGCCCCCAACTAAAGTGTTTCTAAACAAAAATAAAACAAGGTTACGTGCTGATCGGGTGATGTGACTGGGGGAGGAAACAACCCTATTTCCTCAAGCAGCGATGGTTCACTATTCACTAATCAATACTCAGGGCCCTGTGACTTTACAGAACATAACTACCATGAATAATGAGAACCAACTGTGTGCGTGTGTTTGGAGAGTGAGGGAACGTGCATGAGCAAGCCTAGGCTTCCAGAGAGCAGTGTTTCCTAAAGCAAAGACGTACTTTGTGCTGTATTACCTGTGTGATTGGGACTTTACCTCACCTGGGGGATCAGGAACTGGACTCCCCAGTCCGACTTGGAATGTAGGACCATAGCAGTCACATGGGAAACAGCACTCCCCACCTCTCCTTAGGTCTTCCCTAATATATTCATCCTCTACCATCTAAAAGATGCTTTTACATGTCCTTTCTCGGCCCTCTTCCCCCTCAGCAAGAAATTGTCTCCCAGAGCAGAGAGAAAGCAGAAGTTCAGGCCAAGCCCTCCTGCCCCACCACATGCACTGCCAGGCTTGCCCTGCAAACACCGTGCCTGGTGCGCCCCCTCCCTCCCAGCTGCAAGCAGCTCTGCTGTCTCCCATTTGTGACAACAGAGCAAAGGCCTGCTCCAGGCTCTCCTGCAAACTACCACCCCATTTATCTCCTCCCTTCTCAGCTGAACTCCCAAAGAGTTCTGTGTTTGCTTCCACCTCTCCCAAGTTTTCATCCCCATCATTCCACTGAAAGCTTTCAATTTGGCCACATCCAGGGCCTGGGAGCATCTGTACAGTTTAGAAACCTAAACCCTTAGCATCCCTGACAGTACTGCTTCCTGCCTTTCTGCCTTTCCCTGGTTTGCTTCTCTGCTCAAATTCTAAATGTTAGGGTGACCCAGTGCACTGCCTTTTATGGTCAGCACTCGGGCCCCAAGGAGATCTGAATCTAACCCATGGCTTTAAATACCACCCTCACCGATGTCTTCTGAATTTTTTTTAAAAAACTTTTTTTAAGATTTTATTTATTTATTCATGAGAGACACACAGAGAGATGCAGAGACACAGGCAGAAGGAGAGGCAGGCTCCATGCAGGAAGCCCGATGTGGAACTTGATCTCCAGGATCACACCCCAGGCCAAAGGTGGCGCTAAGCCGCTGAGCCACCCGGGCTGCCCCTGTCTTCTGAATTTGTGCCTTTGGCTTCCCTTTGGAACCTCCGCCTCTGCCTGGGTCCATGCCCCACTATCCTCACTCCTGCTCTGCCTCTTCCTGTGCTGTCAGGCCTTGGCTTTCCACCTACCTGGTTGTGTTTCGTTGTCTTCCTAGCACGCATCCCTTGTTTACTGGTCTGCACCCTGCCACACCAGCATCCCTCACATCCCCACTTAACTCTGAGCACCACCAGAGCAAGGACCTGCCTGTCCTGTTCTCTTGCTGTACCTCTAGTGCCTGCACGGTGCTTGGGACATCACAGGTGCTGAGTGATGTCCAGGTAGGTGACTGAGCAAATCTCAGTGCCTGAAAGCGAACAGGGAAGTCGCTCATACCCGAAAAACAGCCTGTAGCAGGAAGAGTCTGGGCAGGTGTACGCAAGACAGATGCGATGCTCCAGGCAGCAGCAGAGCCTGCCTCAGACATCCAGGCTCCCTGGCCACATCCCAGAGGCCGTCTCCTCGCAACTCAGGCATTTCAGACAGGGCCCCTCCCTCGCCCCACCACAGCTTCTGCCACAGGCACCCCCACACCTTCAGAAACACTGGTTTGGAACCTGTTGAGCGCTGTTACTAGTTCAAGTTTCCTTTCCATTTTCAACATGTATCTTTTTGGAAAAACAAATTATTCAATTGAGTTAGAGTGAGGTTTTGTTGACTTTCAGAAATAGAAATATAACTAAATCCGCTTGCAGACTGCTTGGAAAGCGAACTGGGAGGGCACCGTAACCTCCGGCGGTGTGGGAAACAGGTGTGCCTTCTCCCTGTGGAAGCTCGTTCATGTCTACTGTTTGGCACACTTGACTCAAGTGAGCTACAATTACCATATTTTAATATATTTCAGTAAAGAGAACACCCTGGGGCAGGTCCCGAGACCTGGATTCAATTATTCCATAGAATATAGCAGATGTTTGTTGAACAGGACCAAAAACTTAATCTGAAGGATTCCTAAGTGTACTTGGCTCAGCAATGGGATGATGGTGAGCAAGATGTAGACCTTGCCTTGAAGGAGCTCCAGATCTGATAAGAGACACAGACAAGAGAAAGGTCATTGTGATGGTGCGTAGCACTGGGTACAGTATGGCAGCATGTGACCCAGGCCTCCGGGGTACGGATAGGGCTGGGCTGAGCTCCGGGGTTGCTCATAGCAGTTCTAAGAAAGCAAGTGGAGTAAGGATTAGTAGCAGATGTCCTGTCATGGCCTGGATTACTAGGTTAAGGGAACTGGAGGGAAAACTGAAGGGTGGGGTGGGGGACTGGGGGGGGCGTGAAGAGATGGGGATTTTTCCACCTTACAGTGCAGAGATTAGATGGGAAGGGGACAAGCTTTTGCAGGAATGCAGAGCAGAGGTGACGAGGGCCTGAACTAGTGAGAGACCGGTGGGACCAGGGAGAAACAGGAGAATTTATAGGACTGGATGCGTTCGGGAGGAATCAGGAATGACAGCAGCAGATCTGTAATGCCAAGACCGGTGATCCAGGAGGTGGAGCAGGCAAGTGAGGAAAGATTAATTCAGCTGGGAGTGTTGCAAGCGGGAGGGTGGGGGGGTGCTGGGGACATGCCCTGCCAGGCTGCGGGGGATCTGGGCTGGAGGTGACCATTTGGGGTCAACAGGCTCCTTGAAACAAGGGGAGTGGGTGGGACCCCCTGGGGAGGGTAGTGGAGAAACACATCTAGGGTACAGCAGAGGGGGGGCCTGCACAGGTTAGTGAGGTCACCAGAACAAGGACAGAGTCGTTTCTGGATGAAAGGACACGGCTGAACTCTGTCCTGGAGTTAGCATCACAGTGGCAGTGTGCTGTAGAGGGCCGGGAAGGAAGTGGTGATGACAGCTCGCTTGAAGAGAGTGGCGTGAGGTGGCGGAAGGCGGTGGCAGGAGAGGTCGGAAGGAGTGGGGCTGAGTGGGAGGGGAGGCTGGGCGTGTCTCAGCACAGGCTGGCAGTGGAGTGAGAAAGGGTCAGGAAGTGGGAGGTGTGAATTTAAGATCTCCTAAAGAGCAGTGACAAGGACTAACCATAGGAGTCAACGGCCAAGGGGGCAGAACTGTCGGGACTGGCTACATTGGCCAGAGCAGCTGAGCAGCCATCCTGAATAAGAAGACCCAGGGAGGAGGGAAGCAGGGGCCACGGTCTTCACTGCAGGAGGGTGTGCATTGATGGGAAGATCAGAGCTCAACCGGCCCCTCCAGTGCCTTGGAGAATTGGGTGATTTTCAAGCTGAGGCCTGAGAAGAGGGAGCAACTTGCTGTGGCCAAACTACTCGGGAAATCACAGCCCGGGGAGTATCACCCAGACATGCTGGGTGGCTGGTACCCATGGGCCTTGCCCGACCCTCCTTCTCTGTGTAGCTGTGCACCTGAGGGGCCCTCCAACTAATCCTATTCTAACTGTTCCTCTCTGTTCAGCATAGTGCTAGCACCTTCCTTAATCTTCTGGGAGGAAAAAAAAAAAAGCCATTTTCTGTGTTTGGTTAGGAAACCAGCTCCTAAAAGCACTGGTGATGATGACTTAGATTTTGCTTCTGTCTGGGCATGCTCGATAAGTGTGCTTGGGGGTGGAGGCACCACTGACTGGCACCAGAAGCTTTCTAAAAGATGTGCAGTCAGACTCCAACGGTGAAAACTGAAGCAAGCGATTCTGTTGTGGAAAGAATGGTCATGTATGATGCAATGACTGTAGTTTACAAAGGGTTTCTTCCTGTTTTCCAGATCATTTTACAAAGAGCTGTTGGTTTTGAGAATTTTGTCCCCTGAAATTCAAATGATCCCTTTCCTATACCCATCTGTGTGTGTGTGTGTGTGTGTGTGTCTGTGTGTGTGTGTTGGGCGGAGGGTGAGTAATCAGACCCTGGGATTTTCCTATGCTGTGGTCTGTTTTTAAATGTCTTCCTGAATTAAAAGGTCTCATTCTGGCTCTCAGCAATGGCCTCTGAAATATATCTTGAGAGAGAAATGAATTTGGCCTGACATCCTTCACCTCCCCTAACAGTTGTCAGAAAACTTGGACTGCTTGACACGAGTGGAATTTTTCTTTCCTTTAGATAAATGTGTCACTGTCGGATAGCGTTGTGACAGATGGAAAAATCCTATGTAGGGCACAGGGGAAGGACTGTGAGGGGCGGTCCGGCACGGGTCTTGCTATGAACCCATCTCACCTCTTAATTATTCGTATGCACTTCCTGAAAGAATGTTCCTGTTTGAGTGTCTCAGTAGAGGAGCTCGGGGGACGCCCATCAGGGGCCCAGCGAGCTGCAGCCGCGCTCGGACCCCGCGTGTCCACTTGGGCCTGTGGGTGGGGGCTGCGGACCAGGCGACCACCTGACCAGTTCCTGCCTGCTCCACCCCGCGCCACCGTCCACCCGGCAAATGGGTGTAGCTTTCCCCACTCCAGCCCCCTCACCCCGCCCGCCCTGCGGCCTGACAATGGGACACCTGTTCCCTCTCCCCGCCCCTCCTACTGGCCACGGCTGGTCCTGGGCATCGTCTGGGGCTCACCCCGGAGACTCCGTGCTCTCCCTCTGTGCTGAGACTCCCACACAAACCGAGCGGGGCTCACCCTGCCCTCGGCCTGTTGTCCAGGGAAAGCGCAGCCGCAAGGTTTGCCGGCGCCCCCGCGGGAGAAGGAGGGGGCTGGTGAGCGCGAGGGATGCCCAGGCTTCCGGCCCCTTCGCCGCGCGCCAACCCGGGCTCCCGGGGCCCACGGCGCGCCCAGGAACCGGAGAGATGCGCACGTCTGGCGGCTCCTGCCCCCCGGCGTCCGGCCCGGGCGGTCCAGGCTAGGGCCGGTCCACGCCGCGGGGCCCCCAGGAGGGGCCGCGAGCGCCGCCCCGCCCTCCCCTCCCCTCCCCTCCCCTCCCCTCCCCTCCCTCCCGGCCTGCCGGGTCACGTGGCTCGTGGCGCCCCCACGGGCCAACCACGTGACGGCGGCGCGCCGTTGCCTTGGCAGCGGCTGCGGTGGCCCGCGGGGGCGGGGCGGCCGGCGGGGGCGGGGCCGGGGGAACCCGGCGGGACGCGCGGAAGGAGGGAGGGGGCCGCGCTCAGCGCCCCGGCCGGGCCGCGGGGCCGCAGGGCAGCACGGCCACACCGCCTGCCGCAAGCCCGAGCCGGAGCCGAGCCGGAGCCGAGCCGGGCGAGCGGGCGGGGCAGCTCGGTGAGTGCTCGCCGTGGGGGGTTGGCGGGGCGTGGGGGGCACCCCGCCCTGCTAGGGGACCGGAATTGCACCGGGAGACTCGACGAGGGGAGGGGATGGGCTTTCTGTTGGGCTAGCTTGGGATGGGGCGGCCGCGGGGTCGGAGGGTGGCCAGGTGGCCGCAACGCTGCAGGGTCCAGGGTCCCCGGGCGGGTGCGGCGCTGAGGAGGCGCTGAGATCCGGGACGGAGGGCGGGGGCGGGGGCGGGGGCGGGGGCCGAGTGCTGGTCCTGCGGCTACCGAGGCTTCCCTAGGGGAAGGGGCAGAGATGCAGGTGGATGCCCCCGGGAACCCGCCCCGTGGGGGCTGCGGGGGGCCCTCCCCGCGCGGCTGTGACAAAGACAGAGTCAGGAACAGACTCGCCATTGCTCGTGCCCCAGATGTGTAAAGGAAGTTAAGACAGGCAAACCCCAAAACTGTCCCCTGGAACTGTTTCAGACAGGCCTGCCAAGGAGAGCAGCTCGTCTTCAGAGAGCCACCGTTATTCTCCAGGAGCCTTTTTCTGTGACTGCCCCTTATATATAAAAAACAAAAAAACCCTTCAAAGCTCAGGCAGGAGAGCACCTTTTGGAGCCTCTGCCACCTGACAGAAATGTCGATTTCCATCTTGCCCCACCCCAGCCCCTACTCCATCCGGAGTGTGAGGACGGGACTCTGCCTCTCCCTGGGGTAGGGGGAGGAGGACTGGCACAAGGTGGGACCCTGGGGCTGGGACGTTGGGATGGATATGAATCCCGTCCAGGCTGCTCCCTCAGCAGGAAGTGGCCTCTCTATCTCCAGGACCCAGAGGCCTCCTCAGGACCCAGGCTCCCAGCAGCACACAGCCCGCCCTTCTTTCCATTCCCTGCCACTCTGAGGACATCTGCAGGCCCGAGACTGCCTGGCCACTGCCCAGAGGCCTCCCTGTCCGCTCTCCAATGTCAGCCCTGCCCACGCCCACTGATGGTCCTTGGGCTTTCCTCTTCTTCACCCCACACATGCCTTTACCTCTTTGGAGGCTCCCAGGCCCTCCTGTCCCTTAGCCACCATTTCAGCAGTCACCGAGACCAGCCTGACCCCAGGCTGCCCCCTTCACTGTTCCTTCAAAGCCCCTGCAGCCCGGCCCCTCCAGGGAGCCCAGCACAGTCATACTCATACTGCCTGGGCTGCCCCCGGCCCCCCACCTCCCCACATCCTGCCTTCCACCCACATTTCCCTGACCCCCTCTGCAGCCAGCCTTCTGTCATGTTCCCTTGCCTCTTGGAACCCTCCCATGCAGGCAGCCTCTCTTCTTTGAGGGAGGGCCCCTCTTTGCCAGTGCTGCCTTTACTACTAACGTCCTCGTCCCCTCTCCTTGCTCCCCAGTAAGGACATCTCCCTTCCCGAGGCTGAGGCAGCCACCCCCTCCTCTGCTCCCTTGGCTCTCACACCCTCTTCACTAAAGCAGCATTTAGCTCAATAGGTGAGAATCGCCCCCTTAAATTGCTCCCCCATTGGGCAGAGTTCCTTGGAGGGACTCATAGGATCCTCACCATTTTCGTCGTTGATGCCTAAGTAACAAATGCAGCCTGACCTGAGATCCCAGTGAGCATCTGTGCGATGGAGGTTGGAGGAGGGATTCTCTGAGGGGGCAAAGGTTGTGCCTTCCACCCATCCACACGGCCATATGCTGTCCTCCTCATACCTGTCGGCTCACCTTTGTTACATATGGGAAAAGAAAAAAGGAAAAGTGAATTTCCAGATGATGGCATTCTAAATTATTTGGAGTTAACTGATGGATTAGTGAGCAGCGTATCTCTTAATTCTCCCCAAGGGAAGGGATGTTTCAGTGATTGAAGTGCGTGAAAGCAGTGGTGCTGGCTGCAGACACGGGGAAGGGGCAGTGACCAAGGCTCCCAAGTCGACATTCCTAGACATGACCTAGTAATTGGTATCCCCTGGCAGAAATAGAATACAGAACTGTTCCCCAGGGTCCTGTTGGTCAGTAAAAGCTGTACCTCTGCAGCCTGGCAGAGAGCAAAGAGGAAGGCACCCCAAAGAGAGAGCTTTTCCCCAACTGCAGGATCTCCCCATAGAACCTTTTTTAGAGATTGTCATGGGTGGATCAAATCTGGCACATCTCCACAGCCACTGACCATGGGAAGCATCCCTTACCCCCCCACCCCCGCCATGCTCCCTGGGATCTAGGAACACTGATCTGCTCTTAATAGCCTTAAGTAGGCTTTTCATGGGGCCTATGCGGGCCTGAATGTACAAGTTAATATCTGATGCCAAGTGAGCTGTGAGGTGCCTGTGCCCTTGAAGTCTGCCCTACAGATTAATTAGAGCCGATCCGGGCATGCTGCTGCATGGGCCAGCCCCTTGGGCCACATGAAACCGCCAATCCCCCATTTGGATTAGTGGAGATTTGGGTTTAAATTCACAAATCTTGACAGATTGGCCCTTCTGATCTTTATTCTGTGTTACTGTCAAACCAGGTATCTACCTGGGATGACTGCAGACGTCTGTAGCCTCCATTTCTCCGTCAAATGTGCTCCTCTCGGTGGATTCGGTTTTTCCTTTTGCTCACAGTTTCCATTACAGCCTGGATGTGGCTTTCCTTTAGTTACGTAAACCAAGTATTTCTGGGGGTGAACTTCACTGATTAAAATCTAAGTTGGATTTGAGACCCTGCTTGGAAATGTGTTTTTCGTGACTGGCACTTGGGCATGAGAAGCAGTTATTTTGTTTAAGTGTCTTGTGAGGGTAGGGATGTCCCCACTGGAAGATGCCCAGGGTCGGAGAGTTCAGATGTGCTCAGGGTCACACAGTAGGATCAAATCCGGGCTTGGCAACTAGATCCTAGGATCTTGCTGTAACTCCCTGTTCCCTGAAGATAGGGGACAAATTGGAGGATTCGTTCGGTGCTTTTGGCTAACATTGGAGTTCCATTCACCCACAAGGCACACTTGCTTGGAGCCTTTCTGATATAGGATGGAAGGCTGGATTATTAGCTTTGTGGAGACACGATGGATAGTGACCAGGTCGGGGGGTTACTAGAAATGCATTCCTGGCCCTCCTCCCCAGCAGAGGTTCCCCACAATCCTGTGCAGGGCTCAGGGTACATCATACTCACACCACCTCTGGTGTAGGGTGTATACAGCAGGTCCCAGAGAAAGTTAACTTGCCTGGCTTCTGGCCCTTCCAGGTCTCGGGAACCCTCTGGGATGCCTAAGAGTGTTTCTCTCCTGCCCCCAGCCTGGCTCCCACCATGAGCGCCGAGCTCAACGTGCCTGTGGACCCCTCCACTCCTGCCTGCTCTGAACCGGGCCACAAGGGCATGGATTACCGAGACTGGGTGCGCCGCAGCTACCTGGAACTGGTCACTTCCAACCACCACTCTGTGCAGGCCCTGTCCTGGAGGAAACTTTACCTGAGCAGAGCCAAGCTGAAAGCCTCCAGCCGGACCTCTGCCCTCCTCTCAGGCTTCGCCATGGTGAGTGTAGACACGTGGTGGGGCCTGCCACCTGCAAAGTGGGCTTCTGCTGTCGCCACCCCGTGATGCTTCAGGGAGCAAAGCACTCCCTCTAGGCCCTACTGGCTGCAAGGATGGACCCTTAGAAGGTCCCCCCCAGCTCAGCACCTGCGAGGAGGGCTTCTCCGTCAACTGGAGGGGTTGTCTAGGGGCCCAGGAGAGTCCCCAAGCCCCAGAGGCCCCAGGATGTCCCCTTCTGACATTCCCACAAAGCAGTTACCTGGCAGGGAAGTTGAGAGCAATTGAAATAGCTTCAGTGAGGCAGCCCGGTGGCGCAGCGGTTTGGCGCCGCCTGCAGCCTGAGGTGTGATCCTGGAGACCAGGGATCGAGTCCCACATCGGGCTACCTGCATGGAGCCTGCTTCTCCCTCTGCCTGTGTCTCTGCCTCTCTCTCTGTGTGTCTATGAATAAATAAATAAAATCTTAAAAAAAAAAAAAAAGAAATAGCTTCAGTGTAAAGGAGGAAGGTCCCCATGTCTGCCCCATCCCGGGTACCACCAAACAAGAGTTTGGAAATCTGAAGGATTTGAGTAGTACCGTGGGATGGATTGGGGTTTGCTCAGGGTAGCCCAGCTCAGGATGCCAGTGCCCCTCAAATGTGACCTCTTAGTGATGAAGCAGAGCCTCTGGCCTGACTCCTTCCTGGCTGCCAGGCCGCAGCTTTCCTTGAGTCACTCCCCAGGACAAGAGTCAGTCTCGAGCAGAAGCACGTGCCCTGAGAAGGGCCATGTCACCTGTTGGCTTCAACGCCCTGACCCACATCCCTTCAGGGGATTGTGCCAGAGGCTGAAGATGCCAGGATTCTGAGTGAGAACAACAGGGTGACCACCCCTCTTTCTCTGTTGTTGTATGTTGTGTCTCTCGGGTAGAAATACTTTTTTTTTTCTGTAATGTAAAAAGCGATTGTTATTTTGCCGAAGCCCAGATTGGAGACAGAAAATAAGCTGTCAGAGTGACCACGGTGGCCACTGTGGCTGGGGCCTGCTCACCCATTGGTACAGGCCACCCTTGGAAAACCAAGAGCCTGCATAGTCAGGGTGTGCAGAGGTCACAAGCTTAGAGGCAATAAGTCTGGGTTGAGGTCTGTAGTTTAAAGCAAAGGCTTTATTTAGGTGTTACGTGGTATTGATTTACTTATTTTTAACATCAAAAGGGTATGATTATATGGTGCACAACTGTGGCTTATGGTGATTTTCTTCCCGTGGTTTCCATCTCATGCAGAAGACAGAATGGTTTCTCAAGCTTAATTTGAAGGAATAGGTGTGAGAAGTATCAAACGTCACTATAAAAATGAGACCTTGTTTTCTGCACCACAGAATTACAGGATTGCATTGTCTGTCTGGCCTGCTCTTATTATTTTTGTGACTCTGGAAAACAAATCATGGGGAGTATCTCATGACCTGATGCAGTAAGACAGTTTCCTTTGTGTGTGGGGCCCAGGTCTTGGAAGTCACTTCTTGTCTGCAGTTGTCTGTTTAGACCCTTGCCTTCCAAGCATTTGGATCTCCAGACTTAGAGAAGCTTCACTGTTTTCCCAGCCAACAAAAGGGGAAGCCCCGATTGGAACCTCCAAAACTATTCATTTAAAATTGGAAAACAAGCCCCGTTCATCAGATTGTAAAACAAAGAGTGAATTCTGGAGGACTAGTTGAAACTTAGTGGCAGCCCGCAGGGTTGTGGTCTTAGAATGAAAATAGTGACCACAGGGGCATCTGCATGGCTCAGCTGTGAAGCGTCTGCCTTCAGATCTCAGGGTGCTGGGATCGAGCCCCGCATTGGGCTCCCTGCTCACTGGGGAACCTGCTTCCCCCTCTGCCTCTGCCCTTCCACCTGCTTGTGCACGTGCACGCTCTCTCTCTCTCAAATAAATAAGCCTTTTAAAAGAAAGGAAGAAATAGTGACCACAGAGTGCAGAGTCCATCCCTTGCTTGGCAATGGTGGTCACAGTTGCCATAATAATTCATTTCTTCAGCATTTATGGATTGTCTCCTCTACCAGCTCCCTTGAGTAGTCCGAGATACATTTCAGAAGCTGTGCAGTGCCCTCACCTTCTCTTCTAGAGGGTTCCTCTCGGGGAGGCTGCCACAGCCTAGTACACACCAGAGATGCAGCCGTAACAGGGAAAACTGGAAAGCCGTAGAAACAGCGTGGGCATGAAGACCAGGGGTGGGGAAAGCAACAGCTCGCCCACTTGACTAGAGTAACTCGCTGCCAGTAGGCCAGGTAATGATTCAGATGGTGGCACAGCTTGGGAGAAACCAGACACATACAGACAGATTGTCCGATGGCGTTCCAGCCACAGACACCGTGGCCGACCAAGGGGCAGGAACGAGAAGCAATGAAAACAGGCACTTTGCTCCGTGGAGCCTCTCCCTTCATGTTATGTATCCCCTAATTAGAATTGCAGGGATCCCTGGGTGGCGCAGCGGTTTGGCGCCTGCCTTTGGCCCAGGGCGTGATTCTGGAGACCCGGGATCAAATCCCACGTCGGGCTCCCAGTGCATGGAGCCTGCTTCTCCCTCTGCCTGTGTCTATGCCTCTCTCTCTCTCTCTCTCTGTGACTATCATAAATAAATAAAAATTAAAAAAAAAAAAAAAAAAAGAATTGCAGAGCTGTCCTTTGGTCCAACAGCAAGCACTTATGCCCAGCCTTGAGCCTGTTTCTTCATGTTTATCGTTCTGCGAACACACAGAACCAGTGATCCGAGGCCTCCTCATAAAACCTTTGCATAAACACACTGAAAAGGCCTTTGGCCTTTTCTCTCCTGAAGGGTGACCAAAACCATTTTTTCTGCTGTAGGCCTTTTAATTATCTTTGCTTACCTCTGTGCCCTCTGTGGTTTACAACCTCCTTCGACTGAGCCATGTCCTTTGTGGTAACAAGAGCCTGCTCAGGCCACAAGGGCACTGAAAAAAGAGCGCCCCTCAGCCTGTGTGGTAGGGCGACTCTCTGTATGGAGCACTCATCACTTCTGAGTTTCTGTTCAGCTGTGGTCCACTAGGACTGCCGTGTCTTCTTTTTACCTACCCAATGTTCCGTCTCTGCTGAGAGGATGCGTCTCTCACTCTAGAAGGTGGTAGTTGCTACAAGTAGCGAAATCTTTCTTGTAAAATTTAAAAAATGGGATGTCTTAGGTCTAAGAAGCAAACAGTGGGTAGAAAAACCTTCTTCTGGCTTCTTTCTGCCTTCCCATCCTCCTTCCTTGACTGATCTGGTTTCTTACCTCTGGGTACCCGGAGCCCCAGAGTCCTTGCGAGGCCTAGACTGAACCATCCAGGGAAGTCCACAGTGCTGGGTGGGGAGTGGTGGGGGGGTGCCAGGGCACAGTGGGAGCCAGTCTCCGTGGACCAGGTCTCCCCTGGGGGAGGCAAGGCAGGAGCATGCTTCCTAGTCTGTGGTTTGAAAACCCCTTAGAGGGACTCCTGGGTGGCTCAGCGATTGAGCATCTGCTTTCCGCCCAGGTGTGATCCTGGAGTCGCGTGATCCTGGAGTTCTGGGATCAAGTCCCATGTTGGGCTCCCTGCATGGAGCCTGCTTCTCTCTGCCTGTGTCTGTGCCTCTTTCTCTGTGTCTCTCATGAATAAATAAATAAATAAAATCTTTAAAAAAAAAAAAAAAAAGAAAAAGAAAGCAAGCCCCTCAGAAAGGCTTGCAGTGAGTAGATCCTGCCTTGCTGGCTATTCATTGCCACAGAGATAGGCTGGGGCTTCTGGTTCCCCCTGTGGATCTTTTTTCCTTTTATTTTTAAAGAATTATTTATTTATTAGAGAGAGAAGGAGAGAGAGAGAGAGAGAGAGAGAGCACACCCGAGTAGGGGGAGGGGTACCGGGAGGAGGAGAGAATCTCAAGTAGACTCCCCTGATCAGAGCCTGGATGCAGGGCTCAATCTCATGATACTGAGATCATGACCTGAGCAGAAACTAGGAGTCAGACACTTAACCGACTATACCACCCAGGTGCCCATTTACCTTTTATTTAAAACTAGTTTTTGGGATGCCTGGCTGGCTCAGTCAATAAGACATGTGACTCATGATCTTGGGGTTGTGAGTTAAAAAATTTTTTTATTGTTTAAAATTTTTTTTCTTAAATTTTATTTATTTAACAGTAAGAGAGAGAGAGAGAGAGACAAGCAAGGGAGCTGCAGAGGGAGAGGGGGAAGCAGGCTCTCCACTGAGCAGGAGACTAGTGCAGGACTCGATCCCAGGACTCTGGGATCATGACCTGAGCCAAAGGCAGACGCTCAACTGACTGAGCCACCCAGGCGCCTCTGAAAAAGTCTTTTAGTTAAGAAAAAAATGATAAAACGTTTTTATTTTATCAAAGTTAATACATGCTTACAGTTTACAAAGGAAAGAGTGCAGGGAGGCTGATAAGCAGCCCCACCCCCTGCCCAGGGGCAGCGCCTCCAGGCCCCTGCTTTCTGAATAACTTTCTCCAGACTGCTGTTTCTAGATTTATCCATTTCTGGACTTAGCTATTGGCGTTGGCTTCCTGTGACTGCGGTGATGACTCAGCTCTTTGCCCAGCTCAGCCCCCTCCCCCAACCCCCACCACCACCCCCACCACCTATGCCCTCATTCCTGTCACCATTCTTGGCATTCAGGATGCGGGTCCTCCCCGGGGCTCTGGTCTCCACTGCCAGGTATACCCGATGGTCCGTGTGAGGCTGTCCAGGTGTGCAGCTTGGGAGTCTGGGGGCCCCAGGAGCCCCCGTTACTACTTTTCTCTTGTTACCCTTTGAAAGATTAGTGTTTTATTTTTTGAAAAACAGCAGTTCGGTGGTGGAGCCCTGCTGATGCCAGCAGCCAAACCACTGGTTCCTGGCAAGCGTGGCCTTGGTCCTGGGTCAGCACTGGGAAGGCCCCTGGGAAGTGGGGTGAGCCCCCCCCCCCGTTCCCCACCCTCTGCTTTAATCTCTCCTGTACCTGCGAGATTCTTCCTTAGCAAGCTGTTCTTTAGCTCAGCAGAAAACAGAAGTTGAAGCGTGTGGACAGCGAGGCGGGCGCCCTGGTACCAGAGCACCTGGCTGAGCCCTGCCCACTGTGCGTTGCAGGTGGCCATGGTAGAGGTGCAGCTGGAGACGCAGTACCAGTACCCCAGGCCGCTGCTCATCGCCTTCAGCGCCTGCACCACGGTGCTGGTGGCCGTGCACCTCTTTGCCCTGCTCATCAGCACCTGCATCCTGCCCAACGTAGAGGCTGTGAGCAACATCCACAATCTCAACTCCATCAGCGAGTCGCCGCACGAGCGCATGCACCCCTACATCGAGCTGGCCTGGGGCTTCTCCACCGTGCTGGGCATCCTGCTCTTCCTGGCCGAGGTGGTGCTGCTCTGCTGGATCAAGTTCCTTCCCGTAGATGCGCGCCGCCAGCCCGGCCCCCCACCTGGCCCCGGTGGCCACACAGGCTGGCAAGCTGCCCTCGTGTCCACCATCATCATGGTGCCCGTGGGCCTCATCTTCGTGGTCTTCACCATCCACTTCTACCGCTCCCTGGTGCGCCACAAGACTGAGCGGCACAACCGTGAGATCGAAGAGCTGCACAAACTCAAGGTGCAGCTGGACGGGCATGAGCGCAGCCTGCAGGTCGTGTGAGGGCATGGTGCCCCGGGCAGAGGCCAGTGCTGCCGCCACCATGGAGCCCACCAGGATCGACTGCCTGTCTGCCTCCCGGGAATAGCACCACTGTGACACTGCCACAGAGTTCGAGACCAAAGTCGTATCCCCTCCTCCCGTCTGAATTCCGGAACACCCGGCCCGGGTGATCCTCCCGCAGAAAATAGAAATTTGTAGTAAAAAGAGAGACTCGGTTGCTAAGAGCTTAGAGGGGGAAAAAAAAAAAAGCCTGGGGCCTGGGGATTTCCTGCGGCAGGAGACCCGGCTCCAAGCAGCACATGGTTGTCACAGGCAATCTCAGCAACGTGGAACCAGCAGCCGGGAGAGTCGGGGGAGGGCTGAGAGTTTCAGAGAAGGGCTTGCCCTGTGACACCTGAGGTGGGTCTTGGGGCAGCAGGGGGGCCCACAGCTTGGCCTGGTGCTTCCCTCCCCTGTCCTGGGGGGAATAGGTGACCAGGCTTCCAGGGGAGAGGCAGGAGCCTGGATCAAGTGTCTGCTTGGCAGGTGAGGGCAGTGCTCAGGCCCAGGGGGAGACTTTCAAGGGTGGAAGCCTGGCAGGGCTGGGGAGGCACGTCTGCAGGCATCCCGTGTGAGATGCCCACCTGAGGAGACTTTTAACTGAGGGGTGCTCTGAGGTACACCAGGCTCAAATTCCCTCTTCTAGCCAGCCTGGAACCCTGGTCACGTTGACCCAGCAAAGCCACCAGGTTGGGGAAAGGGCCCACAGTCCAGAGGCCTCTATCTTTGGGTTACAAGATGGCCTCTGAGCCCCAAGCAACTGCCCCTCCATGCTTCGGCTGCCAAAGGTACCTGCCTGTGACCCCAGGTGGCAGGAGGGCACAACCTGGGGGACTTTCTGTCTAGATGAGGCCTTTGGCCTGAGCTGGCCAAATGCAGCAACCACAGGGAGGACAACACCCCACATAACGCTCCCCTGCAGGGACCCCCAGTCTTCTCAGCCACATGCAGGGGCCCAGCTCACACATTTCCATGGCCACGTGCAGGGTGGGCTCAGATGTTCTCACTGGACCTGAGCTCAGGTTCTTGGGCTGTGCACATATATATGACAGCTCAGCCTATCGGTGAGCATGCCACACCCCGAGCTGCTTTTAAAAACCATGTTTACCACATCAGCCAGCAGCAGCCTTGAGAGGGAGCCTTTGTTTTCATTGTCATCAGGCGTCATGCTCTGATGGCACCTCTGTGGACTGCTCACTCTGTGGGGTCTGGGTTGCCTATGCCAAGAAATCCTGGCTAGCCTGGCTGCAGCTGCTGGGAACATGACATACTGTGGAGGTCATAAACCTTAACACATAACCAAAATGCCAACTGTCTGGGCTGTCTGGGAGCTGTGCCGGGAGTCACAGGTGTAAGTCGGGACATCATGGGAGCCTGGGCATCGGGTTCCCTGGAGCCAGACGAGAGCCTAGCACCTTTCTTGGGCATGTTCCTTGCCTTCTGCAGACCTCTGTCCTTGCTTGCTTGCTCTCTAGTGCATGTCTGTTCTTTCCTGGAGCTTCGCTGAAAAGGCTTGTCTGGCTTCTTATGTACTCGCTTTGTGTCCACGTCACTGTGAGACAGCCTCCCTGTGTCCTGGCAGGGACGAGACGGGCTGGCTCCTCTCCACAGCTGGGAGCGGGCAGCGGGCCCTTCCTCTCCCTGAGCCTTTTGAGAGGGGCTGTCTTGTGCCCCTGCCCCAAGTGTGCCAGACGTGCCAGGCTCCCCAGACTGGAAGGCACCCCCCAGTGCCAGCTGGGTGCCTGTTAATGCTTGCTCCGCAGGCAGCTCTTCCGGCCTCGCCGCACAGGGCTAGTGGCTGGGTTACCTGTGACGGTGCCACCTGGGTAGGAAAGACGCCGCATCCGTGTTTTTAACGCTGATTAGGAGAATGTAGTTCTTGTCCTCTTTGATCCAGAGTGATCTCCCAGCTCCCAGGGCACGGGGCAAGTGGAATTTGTGGGAACAGACAGGACTACGGGTCTGGGGACTGGCGGTCGGAGAAGAATCTCAGGGCAGCCCCGGAGCTTCGGGGGAGATGGAGGATCAGCTGCAGACAACTCAGCGGGGCAGGCTGGAGGGTGGGTGGAGAGACAGCAGGTTACAAGCTGGAAAGGGGGTTTCTGAAGGTTTAACCCGATTGTGAAGGTTCCAGGCGCAGTGGCCACAGGGCGGAGGCACCGCGCACGCCACCCGGAGCCAGTGAGGGCTTGCCCTATTTTCCTCAGAGCAGAGCCTGCCTGGTGCTCAGGAAACAAGCGCCCGCAGATACGCTGAGGCCCTTTCCAAAGTGGAACACAGTCTCCATTTAGTACCTGACCAGAAGTTCCAAAACTCCGGCGTTTCTATTTTAGAAACTGCGAGGGCAGAATGTATTCTAGTGTCTTCTAGGAAAGTGTGTTGAGGCGAAAACTGTGTGAGTCTGAGTGCATCAGGGCTCGGCAGAAGTGGTTACCTGTCTCGTGCTGATTCATTCGTTATGTGTGACACTGGAGATCACGTGTGGTGTGCACAACTCCTGTCCTGTGTGGGGGGTTTGAAAACAGTCACCCTGGATTGAACTGAATAAACCAGTGAAGCTGTGAAGCGCCCTCTCTGCTCTTGGCGGAGCGCCGTGGACAAAGGTGACAGGTGGAAGCCCCTGGCTCCTCCCCAGTGTCAGCCGCATCCTGGAAGGCAGACTACTACTCCTGCAGCCCCTCCTGCCTCCTCCTGATTGCTGGTCACAGGCCTCAGGTCTTAACAAGCTTCCCAGGCAAGGGAGTGGACTTCTCTGGAGTGGGCTGGCAGGGTGCTTGGCCCCAGACATGCAGGGAGGCTCCCTCCAAGGGGGGCCCCGAGAGAATGGAGCATCTCTGCCTGCTGCTTCCCTTCCCCAGCGGGACTCTCTCTTTCTAGAAACACAGCAAGGGACAGCCCCACAGGTGGCTGAGTGCCAGCAGAGCCTGTCTGAACAGGATCAGCTTGAAGGTCCCCATACCCTCCAGGTGAGAAGCCACTGAAGCTCTAGTCCCGTGGTGCCTTCTTTATCCCAGGTACTTGTGGCGCTGGGGTCAGGACCGGGGTCCAGCCAGGCAGCAGGAATCCCTCCCTCAGCCTAGTGACACTCACAAGAAGCTGCCAGACATTCTGTTTTGTAACTGTTATCCATTGAGGTCCCCATCTAGGAAAGGATGTCTCTTATTATTTTTAACCTGCAGCACTTCAGCCTAAGAGGCTCCTAGGAATCAGGTATGCCAAGCAGCCAACACCACTGCATGGACAAGGCCTGCCAATCTGTTGTGGGGGGCACATGCCCCTCCGCTCAGGAGGAGCACATCCCAGAAGGTCTGGAGAAGGGCTGGGTTCAGCACAAAGCCCGTGTCCAGCAAGTCCACTCCACAGCCATTTCCCCAGCGAGTGCAGCCAAACCATACAAGGCTGTCTTGACTCACATGCCTCCTGAAGGTGGAGAGGTAGGGTCCACAGAGCCCTGGGTGGGGCCCCTTGGGGCAAGCGGCACAGGACGTCGCTGAGATTCTTCACTAGGCCCATTTACAACCTGCTGAACCCTCTTTCCAGCTCCTGGTGTCTGTGGGTCCCCCCCACAGTTACTGGGAACACAGTATAGACAGGTTCTACGTGAGCCTCAACAGGAATAACCCAGAGGATGCTCCCTAGACAGAGCTCAGCATCCTCCTGCCCAATGGGACCAGCCTGGGCCTCCCTGCCCCCAGCTCCAAACAAATAAAGGCCCTGAGTTTCCTTACAGTCTTTCAGAGCAGGACAGGCTGAGTATCAGCTGAGCTCCCCTGACTGATTCTGAAAGGTGGTGCAGGAGGCCACCCTGAGTGGATACATCCACATTAGTACGTGCCTGTAAGGCCCATCTCTCCTCATAGTCAGAGACTGCCAGAGCATTAGGACAGAATGGTCTGCCCGCGTATCTGTTGTTCACGCAGAGCGAACTGCAACCTCAAACATTGTACCCCTCAGGCTGTGGCTGAACCACCCCAGCTGGGGCCTTGCCCAACGCCAACCTAGGTGGCGGCATGAGCAGTGGATGCTGAGGTGGGCACACTGAACCAGATGCTCTGCAGATTGTAGCTTCAAGGACAAAGTTGGGGCCACCAACTTGGCCGTGACATGATGCAGCATGTCCCAGTGTGTGCTCTGCGGACTGCATGGACCACGGCATGGAGTGGGGCCTGAGGTGCGCTCTGCAGGGCTGTAGGAGGGCCCCACTGTCAAATGTCTGCCAAGCACTGGGTGATGCTGTGGGGAGATGGGCTGCTTTGCCGAGCAGCTCTCCCGGCCTTCGTAGGCCTCTCCCCCACAGGTCTGGGTGTGCAGCATTTCCCAGACACACATGTCAGCACAGCATCTCACAGGCTCCACACACGGGTGCTCTAAGGCCCAGCCTGTCAGGGCATAGGCTCCCCACAGGCCCCCAAGAAGTAGGCCACCAGGCTTGCAAGCCCACCGAGCTGCTCATATGCAACAGGACTGGCTGGAGCTCCAGCCAGGCCTACATCTGAATGCCCAGTGAGGGCCCCAGAGCAGGGTCGGCGAGGGTCACAACTCTGGGAAGAAGCCGTCCACCCTCCTGCTCCAATTGAGCTCACCTGCCCTGTAGCTGGGCTCATTCAACCACTAGAAACCAGCGGCCTCTCCACAGGTCTCGAGAGTGATGCCACTTCACAGACAGTGTATGGCAGCCAGTGACTGCCCCCCACCTGACTGCTCATAGAAGGTTCTAGAATGACCGAAGACCAATGGGGACCATGAATTTTCCTGGGCTATGATGGGGCCCTGGTCCCAAAGTTTGGCGCTGAGCATGTGGCTGGTGAGTGTATTTTCTCATAAGCAGCAGAAGAGGGCTGGCCACCAATCTAGGTGAGCACCCCACACAGCACCAGTGTCAAGTGAACATCGTGCTTCTCCCTAGGGCGGGGAAGGAGGTGGGACCAGACTCTCAGGAGACCTCTCTCCTCACTGCCTCCCACACCTCCTGGGGGTCAAACGTGACCCAGGCAGAGCCCAACTCAGAGGCTGTCACCAGCTCTGCAGGCTGAAATAGTAACTTTCAATCTTCTGTCAATTCTGTTCTCCAACTCACTTCCCAAATCAAAGGACTGGAGAATGGGGTATCAGGGAACTTCATTAAGGGAGGGATATAAAGGAGGAAAGGTGGTGCCAACACGTTTAAGCTCAAATGATCCCACTGCCCTCAAACTGTGACAAGCCAGCCACACAGGCGGCCACGGCACAGGTCAAACAGGACCTGAGGCGCGTCCCATCACAACTGGCTCCCAGGCAGGGCCCATACTGTCGTGGTGTCAGGATGCTAAGCAGTCTTCTCTTAAAAGCTAGAAGCTGGGGAGAAAGACCCCGAGCTGGGCACCTGGCCAACAGTCGACCCTGGAGCCGGTGCCAGCTCCTGTCCCTGGGGAGGTGGCTTACATAGGTCTCCCCTGAAAGGAGAGAGAGATCTGCAGGAGTTCCTGCCCTAGTTCTTGCTGCCTCCCGCCGGGACAGAACTCGGCCGACAGCTCCCTGAAGGTGGCGCACACGCGGCGGGCCTCGATGTGTCTGCGGTGGATGGCGTGTTTCCACTGGTGCCGCGCAGCGCCTGTGAGCACGAGCAGGGAGCGGCGGGGTAAAGGGACGGCCACTTCCACCTCCTGGCACAGCACGGACCTGCTGGGGGCCATCACGCCCTCCACCAAGGCCTCCGGAAAGCCGGAAGGAGCAAGACAGAGCAGCAGGCTGCCGGGTGCCTCCCGGGACATGGACAGCACAGTCGGGGACAGGAGGTTGAGGCTCACCAGCCGCTCCCCCCACAGCCAGGCGTCATCCAGGTGGGGGTCGATGGCCGAGCCCCGTTCGGGGCAGTAGTCCAGGTTACACTGCTCCACCGGCCGGAAGTCCTCCAGAATGGGGTATAGGGCCATTCTCCGCACCACGTCCCGGCTGAAGCTAGGGAGGCCTCTGAAGCCAGTGGTCTTTAGCTTCTGTTTCCGAAAGTTGACTTTGGGGCCATAGTCCTGAAGGGTGAGGACAGAGAGGAAGTGGAGAAACGTCTGAGTCTATGGGGATGGCTATCACAGACCAGGTCTGGAGAATCTGATCGCGGTGACCAAGACAGGCAAAACTGCCTGACTCTGTGGATCAGGATCTGGCTCTCCAGCAGCAGGAGGCCAGCATCAATGACAAATAAACAGCAAACACTCTGATGTTGATAAACACTAAGGGAAAAAATAAAGCAGGGAAGGGGGGATGAAGTGCCCCTGAAACCAGAGGGAGAGACAAACAAGGCCCGGGGACATGATACCAAGGGGTTGGGAGGTGGGAAGAAAGAGTAGCAAGGGAGGGAGGGCTAGCCCAAGGCAGCCTCAGCAAGCGGTCAAAGCTGGGATCACTAGGGCTTGAACCACAAGAGAGAAATTAGCATGTGGCCCAGCAATTCTACTCCTGGCCACACAGACATGTGCCCCTGAGTGTTCACAGCAGCCAGAAACCCGAGAAACGACCCACTGTCCACAATCAGACGAGTGGGTGAGGCGGTCGTGGCAGAGCCATACGACAGAGCACCATCCAGCCACAGATGCCACACAACACTGACACAGGCTGCCGACGTTGTGGTCAGTGAAAGAAGCCAACATGAAGGGCCACGTGTTATGTAATCCCATTTACATGAACTGTCCAGAGCTGGCAAATCCAGAGGCAAAGTAGATTAGCAGTTGCCAGGGGCCAGAGGAGCAGGGAGGGACTGCTGCTAGGTACAGGTTTCCTTGGGGTGATGGGCACGTTCCAGAAGCAGGCACTGGACATGGCTGCACGTTATGAATATAGCAAAACAAACCATACAGTTTAAATGAGAGAATTTTACGATTAGGGAGGAGCTTTCTAGAATACTCCTCAGACTTGTAACCCAAGGGATGTCCATTTATCCACCAATTCCTGCCCTCTTTGGGTCCCCCCACCCCCAGTGGAGGGTGGTGCTATCTGGTGCAAATGTCTTTCTCCTTCCAGCTTTGGCATGAGCACGGCTCAGAGCGGCTCCCCCCAACCCAGGCAGCAGCAGGCAAGGGAGGAGGGCTGGAAGAGCAGGGCACAGAGGGACGTGACTTGGAGGGGGCTGCCTGGAGCAGCAGGGAAAGGCCTGGCGGATCTGTCACAGAGCAGCAGGTCCACCTGAGGAGGGGTCCTCTCCAAGGCAAGCTGACAGAAGGAGGGTGAGGGCCACAGGAGGCTCCCACAGGAATCCTGGTGGCAGAACCAGGGGCTGGGACCTAGAGGGGGGCCGTGGGGGTGGCTGGGTTTTCAGATTCCGGGTATGTGTGAAGGGAGAAAGTACACAGGGACTACCAAGGAGAAAGAGAAATCTGGAAAGCTCCATGCTTTCCGGCCAGAGCAGATGGAAGATGGAATTTGCCGAGATGGGGACATGGCAGGGTTGCAGGGGCGGGCCAAGACCTAAAGCTCAGTTAGGATCTGGCAAATATGGGAAGCCAGTTGGAGACGTGAGTGTGGGAGTTGCAAGCGCATGCACAGTGTCAGAGCCGTGACTCATGGAGCCCGGCAAGGCAGTGTCTGGAAAAGGAGAAGGGGCCTGAGGACTGAGCCTGAAAACTGGCCATTAGGTGAGGGTGCAGAGGTTGGGATGGAAGTGGTGCGGGTGCTCAGCGGGGTGCTCAGCGGGATGGGAGGAGAGGCACTGAAGACAATGAAGGAGCCCTCCAAGGAGCTGGGCTGCAGGGGTGAGAGGTGGAGCCTGCGGGCGGTCTGGTGGGAAAGGTCCAGCTGAGGAACAGGCGATGTCAGGGGCAGAGGGGAGCAAGGTCGGACAGCACCTTCTAAGCCAGGGCAGGGAGAGAAGGCCTGGGTGGGGTGAGAAGCGCACCCCCGCACAGAGAGGCCTGGCTGTCAGCAGAGAGACAGCCAGAGAGCTGGGGGAAGGGGAAAGGTGCGGGAGGAGAAGCCACAAGGGGGCCATCCTAGAGGACACTGGGGTGACCTCCGGGGCAGGACAGCCCAGCTTGGGCTGGACAGCCAGGCCCAGGAGACCACCTGCCACAGGAGGCAGACCTGACCGGGGCTGGGGTTTGGTGGAAGTTGTAGGATGGTGAGGGGCCACAGGGCACAGGAGCACCAGAGTGAGTGGTGTGATGACCGGCCTGGCACCAAAGGTCACAGAAAGGAGAGGGGACAGGAAGGGGAGGGAAGAAGAGAAGGCATCCGTTGCCTAGCCTGCAGGTCCTGGCAGACACAGCTGCAGGAAAGAAGGGCTGCGATCCCCGACAGAGGGGAGGTCTAGGACTTGGGGGCCTGAGGATCTCGAAACTGATGGGGAGAGGACTTTGGCAGGAAGGTGACCGGCGGCCTTCTAGAAACCCTCCAAGCTGAGCATCAGTCTGCCCTCAGCTGGATGGCCCCACCTCACGTCTGGGGTGTCTGGTGAGGAAGCTGAACAGGCCACGCCTGCCTGTGCCCCTTCCTCCAACACACCCCATGCACCACTCCCCTGGCTGCCCAAACCTCAGGGACAGGGGAGCTGACCCCCCTAGTGGCCTTGAGATGCTGTGGCCACAGGGAGAGGTATTGGGAGGAAAGTGAGCAAAAGCACGCAGGGCAGGGAGTCTGAGGGGCCCAACGGGGGGAGTCCTCTCTGACCAGCCAGCCTGGTCCTCCCCTCCTCCCCAGCTGCGGCTGGCCTACCTGCTTTCTCCGTCCCGACTGGGAGAGCTTCCAAGGCTCACGGTCCATCAGCTGCACCATCTCGGCTTCCTCCTCCTGGGTCACAAAGTCCTCGATCAGCGTCACACCAGGGAAGGGGAAGGCCCAGCCTTCAAAGTCAGACTCCTCGGCCCCCACGGCCCAGCCAGTGTCAGAGTAGTAAATGAAACGGTGCGTTTTCTGCAAAAGAAAGATGAGGGACTTGGAACCACTGAAGCCCTTCCCCCGCCCAAGTGTGTGCCTTCTGGAGGCCTCCTCGGGGGCAGCCCACCGCACAGGGGTTCTCTGAAGCCACTTTGGAAAGCAGCTGGAGTCCAAAGGGAGGCAGAACCCCGGCCTGGGGCTGCCTCTTGAGAAGGGCCCTCTGCCCTGGCCTTTCTCTCTTTCTTCATCTTATGTGGGAAGAGCATCCATGTAACCACTATCTGTTCTCCATTTTAAAAATGAGGTGACCTGGGCCAAGCAAAGTTAAGGAACTAGCCTAAGGCTGCAGAGCTGGGGGCTGCCTGTGAGTCCTCACCGTCCTGGTGTCGCTGTGGGGTGTCTAAAGGATAGGACCCCGGGGCTGTCCAGAGGGCGAGCTTGCTGGGCAGCTGTGGGGCAGACGCCGTCTCTGGGGCAGGGATGACTCTGGGCCCTGCCTCTGTGGCTGTGGAGGCACTGTCTGAATCTCCTTTCCCAAGAGAGAACTTGCCAGTCATCCTCAAGGAGTGCCCAACTGACAACCTCCTGCTGTGGTGCCTTCCTCGCCCTGCCTCAGGTTTCAGGCTGAGGCCATCCTAATCCCACGCAGCCCCCAGCCAATGACTTAGCACAAGTCTGGCTTTTTATACCCGACTCGGGACTCACTTATCAGGCAGTCTGAGGCCCACCCTGTCCAGTTAATTCTGCTTTCTCCCCCTTTACGTTTCACGACCACTGCTATCCACTTTATCTGTGAAGCAACGTGTCCTATGTCTTCTTGCACCTCACACGAACACATTAAAACCAGGGAGTCATCCGGTACCTTCTGCTCATCCCACAACCAGCAAGTTGGACAGATGCTACCCCCACGCCCTTGGTCGTAGGCAAAGTTCAGACTTTTGGCACTTCTCAGGCTTTAATTGTGGCAAAATATATGTCATATAAAATTTGTCATCGTCACCACCTTTAAGTGTATGGGTCAGTGTTAGGTACCATCATATTGTTGTGCCCCCACTCCCCCTCGCTAAGACTCTGTCCTCTAAACAACTCTTCTTTCTTTTCCCCAAGTCCCAGGCACCTGCCGTTCTATGAATTTGAGTCCTCTGTGGACCTCACATAAGTGGAATCCTGCAGTATTTATCCTCTTGTGACTGACATTTCAGTCAGCATAATGATCTCAGGATCCATTCATGTCCCAGCAGGTGTCAAAATGCCCTTCCTTTTTAAGGCACATAATATTCCACCGCGGTCAGTATGCCACATGTTGTTTATCCGCCATCCACTGCTGGACACTTACGCTCGCTTCCATATTGTAGCTGCTGGGAACAGCGCTGCTAGGAATGCTGCTAGAACGTGGGCGTACAAGTATCTCTTCAAGTGTCTGCTTTCGATATTTCTGGGTGTCTACCCAGAACTGCTGGATCACACAGTAATTCTACTTTTAGTTTGCTGAGAAATCACCAGACTGTTTTCCACAAGACCTTCCAAGCTTTCGCCAAGGACGCTCTGGCAGTTTCTGCACTGGCTTCCCAGGCTCCATACCTTCCAATCTGCTTCCCCCCCATTCCCGGGATCTTTCTAAAGATCACGTGTAACTTCCTTTAAAACCCTGAGCGGCTGCTGGAGGCCCTCAGGACAGGTCTGGCCTACCCAGGGACCACACACGGAGCCCCCCGTGGTCAGGACCCCGCCCCTGAGGCATCCCGCTCCTCCCAGACCCCTGCCCAAGCAGTTCCCCCGGCGGGAACGCCCAGGCCGGCCGCAAAGGCTCGGAGTTCTTTTTCATTAATTAGTTGGAATTCATTTCCTGCTTGCCCACTCCGGCTCAACGGCGTCTAGGACACTTTGCCCTGCCTGGTTCTCGGCATCCGCTTCTCTTTCCGGGTGGTCTCCCCTCTCCCGCAAGCTCCCAAGCCCCAGACCTGGGGGCTACGGGAGGTCTGCCGTCACACTCCCCCCGGGGCTCAGAGGGGAGTTGTGGTAGGACAGCACGCACTTCAGCCCCCTCCCCGCTCCAAGCCCACCCCCCCAAAGCGCTCGTCTCATCCTGCAACAGCCCTCCTTCCCCCGCGAGGGCCCCCGACACGGGTTGATCCCGGGCCAGTCTCCGTAGCCAGTCTGGGCCTCAGTTTCCCCATAGGAAGAAGGGAGTTGTGGCACGGCCCCTCCCCCAGCCCTCACCTGCGGGGGGTGCTGCCAGGGCGGGTCACCTCCGCGCTGCCGCTCGCAGATCAGACAGGTCCGGATGCCCTTGCAGCCACATTCCCGGAGGACCTCGGGGGCCGCCACCGCCGCAGCAGCCATCGCCCCGTCCTGGCGGCCAGGGCGCAGGCGCGGGGCCGCGCGGGCCGCTGGGAGTTGTAGTCCGCCCGCGAGGCACGAGGTCCGCGGGACCACTTCCTTCCGGTCGTCGCTAGCTACGGGCTCGCGCGCCGCCGCCTCTAGAGCTTCGCCGGCGGCAGACGTTCGCGTCGGTTTACGGGCGGTACGGACCCAACCGGACGCCGGTGCCAACGACCGGCCAGCGCGGGCCGCTCCTCCTCGCCATGGGGCCCCTCTCGGCGCGGCTCCTCATGCAGCGGGGGCGTCCCAAGAGCGACCGGCTGGGGAAGATCCGGAGCCTGGAGTAAGAGGCGGGCCGGGGGCCGCCGTCCGGGGCCACACAGCCCACCCCCAGGGCCTGGGTCGCCGGCAGGTCGGGCAGAAAGGCTGGGACTCTTGCCCACTCCCTTCCCGCCCCGTTATCGCCCTGTCGGCTAGTCGGCGTCTCCAGTCACTCGGGCCAAGCGCCGAGCTCCCGCTAAGAGACGGGCGGGCGGGGCCCGGGGTGGCCTCTCCCCTGAAGGGCGCCCGGGCTGTAGGGGAGACAGTTCTGCAGAAAGGGTATTAAGCAGCCTGTCGAGCTAGTTCCTGAGGCCCTGGGCAGCACAAAGGAGCCCCCCTAGAGGATCGGGGAGAGCGTCCTGGAGGGCCAGCTTGTACGCAGTTGTAGTTAAAAGATTTTAAGAAGGAAAGGCTGTGCGTGCACGAGAATCTCTGCTGAGAAAGCCCTCAGGCACCCAGGACTGCCCCAGGTGTGAGGTGGGAGGCCTGGCTGCGTCCTGAGCTCTCCCCGTCTGCCCCCAACCAGTTTGTCGGGGATGAAGCTGCTCTCAGAGCACTTGGACCCCAAGCTCCTGAGCCGCCTGAAGCAGCTGCAAGAGCTGGACCTCTCCAACAACCAGCTGGAGACGCTGCCCGCCAACCTGGGCCTGTCCCACTTGCGTGTCCTCCGTTGTGCCAACAACCAGCTGGGGGACGTCACTGCCTTGTGCCAGTTCCCGCAGCTCGAGGAGCTCAGCCTGGAGGGCAACCCCTTCCTGACTGTAAGTGGGGGCCCCCACCTGCCTCATACCTAGGGCCAGCACCCTGTGGGGCCACAGCTCAGAGTTGGGGTGACACTGAGCCATTCTCCCTCTCCCCCCAGGTCAGTGACAACCTGAAAGTCTCCTTTCTCCTGCCCAAGCTCCGTAAGGTCAATGGCAAGGATGCTTCCTCCACCTGTTCTCAGGTGGAGAACCTAAATCGGGAGCTGACCAGCAGGGTGAGGGGGCCGGCAGGTATCTCTGGTGTTCGGGAGCACTCAGGGCCCTTGAGCGAGTGATCGAATTGGACATTTGGAGGACCCTGAGCGGGGTTGACAGGGGCTCTCTGCAGGGGACACTGAATGGCGCTCATGTCCTATCCTGACATGTTGCTCTGAGCCTGGCCATGGCGCTTGGCCTCTTGCCCATGGAGGTCCTCTCTCAGGGTGTGTGGGCAGGGCCCAGCCAGCGAGGCAGAGACACTTTCACAGTGACTGGACCCTGTTATTCGGGGCAGTTTCTCTCATGTGGGCATGGTTTAGGTTTGTGCACGCTGCCACCAAGACAGCTGTGGCTCATGGAGGCTTCCAGGATGCGGTGGAGTCATCTGTGGCCATAAGATTGGAGTCAGGGGTGCCACAGAGGGTCCGAGACATCTGGGGTGGACTGGGCTTGAATCTGGTCCCTCTTGTACCAGGTCACAGCTCACTGGGAGAAGTTCAAGGCTGCACTGAGCCCAGAGGAGGCAGAGAAGGCCCAGGCCGACTTTGTGAGGTCTGCTGTCAGGGACGTCCGCTATGGGCCTGAGTCCCTCAGCGAGTTCACCCAGTGGCGGGTATGACCTCACCCTGCTATGCTGGGAGTCGGTTCTCCCCACTCCTCAATGGCTTCCATGCCTTCAGCTGCCCTAGAGGTCTCTGGCCCTGAGGGGTGGTGGAAAGTGGGGTGGGTCAGGGAAGGCAGCTTACTCTGGAAGCCAGGGCTTCCTCTGCCCTGGGCATCCAGAGGGGCCGGGGCCCCTAGGTCCATACCCAGCGTCCTGCTCTCTTGGCCCCACGTAGGTGCGGATGATCTCTGAGGAGCTGGTGGCCTCTGGTGGGATCCAGGTGCGGGAGGCAGACGTCCCAGAGAGACCTCCAAAAGCCACAGCTGCCCGGGAGCCCAGGGTAAGCGTGGTCCCATGGAGCCCACAAGGCCTGCCTTGGCCTTTCCTGCCTAAGGAGACTGTAAGGAAAGGGGGAATGGGGTCCTGGAAACAAGCCCAGGAGATGGCCTCTGATGCCTGAGCTCTTTTGCACTGACCCTGGGCCATGTCTTGTTTTCTCCCCCCATGGGAGGGTGCAGCCCAGCCTATAATGCCGAGGACGCAAGCCCTGGGCAGATGGGCCCGTGGTCCCTAGGCCCTCAGGCCAGCCCTGACCTTCCATAGGCCAAGCCCGTGGCCTTGAAACGGCCAGATGACACCCCACTCAGCCTGTCTCCCAACAAGCGGGTGTGTACCTCTTCCTCGTCGGCCCACGTCGAGGGCTCTGATGGCAGCCAGGTAAGCTAGCAAGGGGGCAGGGAGCAAGGCCTGGGGCAGCTGTGACCCCCCACTGCCCCCCTCCCCCACAGCCCACCCTGGAGCCCCTGCACTTTCTACAATGTCACAGCAAGAACAACAGCCCTCGGGACCTGGAGACGCAGCTCTGGGCCTGCGCCTTTGAGCCAGCCTGGGAGGAGGGTATGTCTTTGGTGGGCAGGCAGGGCAGGGCAAGACCACGGGGAAGGAGCAGAACGAGCTATCTAGACTGGGCGCCTGGGAATGCTACCTGCAGGGGTCAGGGGCTCAGTGAATGGGGGACCTGGGAGAGACCGCCTACAAGGTGTTGTAAGGACAGGAAGAAGGAGCTGCAGGGGCAGACTTCACAGAATGTTTTTATTGGGCTGATCTTCAACACAGGGCAGGCGGGGGCCACGTCTCAGACGGTGGCCACGTGTGGCGGGGAGGCCGTGTGTGTGATAGACTGCCAGACAGGCATCGTGCTGCACAAGTACAAGGCGCCTGGCGAGGTGAGTGCTGGGGCCTGGCTCCTGCACAGCCGGGGGCACAGTGCTAAGGTTGGGGGTCCAGACTCGGCCCCTTGGTGACGCCTGTGCCCCCTGCCCCCATAGGAGTTCTTTTCAGTGGCCTGGACAGCCCTGACTGTGGTCACGCAGGCAGGCCACAAGAAGCGCTGGAGTGTGTTGGCGGCTGCAGGCCTTCGGGGCCTGGTTCGGCTGCTGCACGTGCGAGCTGGCTTCTGCTGTGGGGTCATCCGGGCCCACAAGAAGGCCATTGCCACCCTCTGCTTCAGCCCCACCCACGAGACCCATCTCTTCAGTAAGACCCTCTCCCGCACACCTGAGACATTCCCAACACCCTGTCCTGCAGCCTGACACCTCAGTATGCCCTCCCTGGGATGCCAGGGAGGTCCTGGGGCTGGTGGCCTTCACACCAGGCCACCAAGGTCCACTCTGGCCATGGTAGAAGCAGCATGGCATTGGAGACAACAGATCAGGCTTCAGATCCTGGCCCCCTTACCCACCCCACCAAGTGTGGTAAGCCCGAGAAGGGGTATGTGAGCAGAGGCCTGCAAAAAGATGGCTGCCTGGCATGGGGCGTGGTGAGGTAGGGATGGGTGGCCTATGAGTCTTGGGTCTCCCAGCTGTGGCCCTGCCCTCCTTGGAAGGGCCAGCCTTGCGACCACGGTCTCAGCCTAGGTGGGAGTAGGGCCTCTTCAGAGCCCCTTCCCATCCCCTCCTCAGCCGCCTCCTATGACAAGCGGATCATCCTCTGGGACCTCGGGGTGCCCAACCACGATTACGAATTCCAGGCCAGGTGAGGCCGTGGGGCAGGGCAGGGGGGCTGCTAGGGCAGACACCTGGGTCCGTGGCCGCATCCTCTCCTCCCCTGCCGACAGCCAGCTGCTCACACTTGATACCGCATCCATCCCCCTGCGCCTCTGCCCTGTGGCTTCCTGTCCGGACACCTACTTGCTGGCTGGCTGTGAGGGTGGCTGCTGCTGCTGGGACGTGCGGCTGGACCAGCCGCAGAAGAGGAGGTGAGGCCTCAAAAGCCAAGTCTG
Organism: Canis lupus dingo; assembly: GCF_003254725.2. Classification (NCBI taxonomy): domain Eukaryota; kingdom Metazoa; phylum Chordata; class Mammalia; order Carnivora; family Canidae; genus Canis; species Canis lupus. The sequence continues at coordinate 7,478,225 of NC_064248.1, read as the reverse complement.
GGTGCTAAGCAGCAGCTAGTCCAGATGTCTGACCCCAAGCACATCTGTCATGGGTGATGCTCAAGCCATGCCCTATTCTAGGCAGCCAAAGGCCATTTTCAGGGGCCTCTTCAAGAGGCTGGCCTGTCCCCATCTCCTCTAGTCTCATGCCCTGTTCCTCCCTCTAGTGCTTGCTTGGCTGTGGGACTGGGCTGGGTCGGTTCTCCCAGCTGTGGTCACCTCACCTGGGCGGTGGGGAGGTAGTGCCTGGGCAGACACGAAGCCTGGAAAGGTTTATCTGTACCACTAGAAGGTGGGAGACCATGCTCGGCATGGCATCCCTGCCCTCGTGGGGCCCACAGCCTTCTGGCAGAGGTAGGTGTTTAAAAAAGGTGGCCCATTAAAACCCCACGAATTGTAACGTCAAGTATGAAGGAAAGAGTTGAGAGAACTGTGAGGTGAGGTGGGTCCTCAGGCTCGCCTTCTCCACGTGAGCCTAGCAAGGGAGTTGGGGCAGCAGAGAGCAAGAAGGTGCAGGCCTAGGGTGGCGGCCTGTGCAAGGGGCGGGAGAGTGGGCTGACCAGGGAGGTTCAGCCCAGCCTGGGAAGTGGAGAGGACAGGATGAGGTGGCAGGGTTGCTTGGAGCAGGGGACACTGGCTCTGGTAAGACTGAATTTTGTCCTCAGTGCCGTGAGTAGTCTGGGAAGAACTTCGGGTGGGGCGCGGGTGGGGGGGGAGGTAACGGCAGTGAAGCAGCTGCTCTGTGGAGCCAAGTAACAGAAGCATTGGGCCAGCTGGTGGCTTTTGCCCAGGCAAGTGCCTGTGCCGGCCCATACCCCACCTGAGAGTGAAGCCCCGTGCCCCGTCCCCAGGTCTGTCTGGTCTCCAAGCCTTGGGGAGGAGTCCAAGCCTCAGCTGTGCCTGCTTCTCCTCCTCTAGGTACTTGGCCAGCTTTTGTGGCTCTGGGCGGCATCTCTAGGACTGTGGGCCACTGCTGGGTGGCCTTTCCAGACACAACATGACCCCACACACTTCTCCATGTGGGGACGTGCAGCAGCCACTTGCCCAGCATGCACGAGGCAACTGACCACCTCGTCTTCTGCCCCGCAGGGTGTGTGAGGTGGAGTTTGTGTTTTCCGAGGGTGCGGAGGCAGCCGGGCGGAGAGTGGATGGGCTGGCATTTGTGAATGAGGATGTCGTGGGTGAGTAAGCCCCACCCTAGGGGGGGAACAGCCTGGCCTCCCGGGAGCCCAGGTAGGCCCTGGTAAGGCCTCTGTGGGCTACTGCTCCCTGGGCTGGGTTTTAGGACCAGGGGCTCCCGAGTGGTCCCTACTGTGCACCAGGAAACATCTAGGGGGGCCCCCCACCCAGTTCTCTGTTCTCCCTCCCACAGCCTCCAAGGGGAACAGCCTGGGTACCATCTGCCTGTGGAGCTGGAGCCAGACCTGGATGGGCCGAGGCAAGCAGTCCACTCTGGCAGTGGTGGTCTTGGCTCGGCTGCAGTGGTCCCCCACCAAGCTGGCCTACTTCTCACTGAGCACCTGTCCCGGTGAGCCCACGCACCTCCCCCCCAATCCCGCCCCCCACCCCTGGGAGCCCCACCCCACCTTTGACCTCTGTCCATGTGTCCCAGCAGATGAGGGGATAGTGCTGTGTGGAGATGAAGAGGGCAACGTGTGGGTTTACGACGTCAGGCACATCCTGACCCAGCCGCCTCCACGGCCAGCAGCTCCGCAGGCCCCCACACAGGTAGGCGCCACCTGCCTGCCCTCTCCCACTGCTGGGGACCGTGTGTGGAACGCCAGAACCCAGCTCTCCTTTCTTCTTGCCACCCCAGATTCTTAAGTGGCCCCAACCCTGGGCGCTCGGCCAGATGGTGACCAAGACCATGGTGAACACGGTGGTGGCCAACCCCACCTTTACCTACCTCACCGCCCTGACGGACTCCAATATCGTGGCCATCTGGAAGAGACAGTAGCCAGAGTGGGGTTCCTGCCTCTGCGGCAGAGCACCAGGGACATGACTTAACTTATTCAGCTTTGGGGCTAAGGACGAGAATCTTTTCATCAGTGAATATATTTTATTAATAAACTCTCTGCTGTCTGAGGGAAGGCTGGAGAGCTGTTTGTGGCTCCCCTGGTGTTCCTACCTTGAGCTCTGAACAGACTCCTAAAGCATGCCTCTCAGGCCACCCCTGCCCTCCCAGGCTCCAGGTTGTCGGTCTAGGAGTCGGGGGCCCAGGGCCTGTCCGCTGTGAAACTGAGCAGGTCCACTGCTTCCCATAGCCAGGTCTTTATTAGGAAGGTAAAACACTCCGTGTACAGGACACACCAACTCTGGGGGGAGGAGCTCAACAAGATGTCCCTGAAGCCAGGGAAGCTGCTCGCCTCTACTGGAAGCCCGGAGAAGGTTCCAGTGCAGGGTAGGAACCAGCCAAACAAGACTCCTCCAGCCCACTATTCGATGCCTTCTTGCTTGTCTTTAATAGCCACCTGAGCGGAGAGGGAGGGGGCAGCTGCTTAGTGGGAAAGCAGCCCCAGTGACCCGAGGTCTGCCCGGGCCCTGCTGTCCTGTCAGCAACCCCAGGGCCTTCTGAGCACACCCCACCCATCTGCCTGAGAAGCTGTGGATCTTTCCCACTTGACACCCAAGTCAGACTTTAAGGCCCTCTGCGTGGACAGGTGGGACCATCCCCTTTCGGCCTCAACTGTGGGACCCCACCCTGCCTGGGATGAGCTGCCCCATGTACAGATAGATACCTGGAAGCAGCCAGGCCTTAACCAGAGAAGGCTTGGGGGAGCAGTCCCAAGGAGACCCTGGAGCACTCAGTACAGTTCCCACCCATGCCTGCAGATAGCAGGCCCCCGACCTCAACTCTGTTAAAACCCCTTAGTCCAAGCTCGTTCAAGGCTGTAGTGGCACTGCTGCTCAGTCACCACGTGCCCCCACCCCACAATAAATCCGGAAACTACCCAGGGGTTGTCGGTGTGGGCATCAGAACAGCTCTGGCCATACTGGCTAGCATGCAAACACCCCTCGCCGCCCGGCTCCTCACCCGGAATCGCTCTTCCAGCAGGGACAGCTCGCTGATGAGGTCTGTGATGGCGTTGGTGAAGGCCTCCTGGGGGCTGTAGTCTGGTGTGGTCTGCACTCGAATGATGATCTTGTGCTCCAGGGGGTGGGGGACTTTGTAGCCAGCAAACAGCACCTGGGGGTCCTTCAGCAGCTGTCTGAGATCAGGAAATGGGCAGTGTGACATGGGGGCTGGGCCTAGCACCTGGGACCACCAGGCCTCTAACCAAGGAGCCTTCCCACTGGCTTGAGGCCTAGAAGCGAGGGGGGTGGGGCAGGGAGGAGATGGCTGACTCCAGCTGCTTTCCTGCTCTTGATTTCCCAAAGATATCTCCAAGTAAAACATCTGGAACATCTGCCTCATGAGGACACCTCCCTCCTCCCCCCACCCCTACATCCATGAGGATCCAGGACCCCAGCTGGTAAAGAGGATTTCCAGCAAACTTCCCTCAGGGGAAGTCGGGGGCCTGCAACAGCACCAAAGAGCCCTCCCCAGGCAGCCAGTGCTCAGTAACCAGAACACAATGTGCTGGTTCTGGCCCAGTAAGAGCGTCTGGCACAGCAGGAAAGGCTCAGGCTCTGAGTGCTTAGTGAAACGGAAGCCCTTTGGTCAACGCTGCTGCCCACACACCTGGGACCCGTTGTGCCTGGCTGTGAGGTGAAGTGTGCATGCCATGCTCTGCCCTGGGCCCGCGGGGGATTCTCTGGAGCAGCTCAGTCAGCAGCAGGCACCAAGAGGGAAGGCTCTTGCACAGGTGGGGACATGCCTCCCAGAGTAGGGGAGCAGAAGGGCCTGGGAGCAGCACCGGCATGGCTCAGGGTGGGGCCAGCCAGACTGGAGAGAGCCAGCCCCACCTCCTACTTTCAGCCCAGAGGTGAGGTGGGCTCCTGCCCAGTGGTCTCAAACACATGACCCTCGGAAAGACCTAGATTCACCCATGGTGCTTTTCTGACAAAAGCCCTTGAGCCCAAACAGCAACCACATCACTGACCACTTACCTGGCCAGGACCTCGCTAATGTACTTACACACCTGCTAACCAACATGAGCATCGGATAATCACAGAGCCTCTCCCCCACCTTCTCCCCTCATTCTAATAAGTTCCAATCTCTGGCAAGTCGGCCTAGGTTTCTCTGGCTTTGCCACACGTTCACTTCCTTTCATCGGATAAATGAACCAGTACAGAAATACAGCTGTGGGAACAGATCCAGGGCAGCAGCATTTTGGGGAAAACGTACTGAAACGTGTGAATTGCCAGAACAAGCACCCAGACCTTCCGGCAGCTCAGAGAGACTTCGGGAAATCTGGGACGTGTGCTTTGCCTCAAAGAGCCCCATTAAACGTTGCCTGAGTCAGAGGCTCGGAACTTACGATTTGATGATGTTTCCTAGTGTGTGGTCTTCTTTGTTGATGGTAAACAAACAGGCATTGGGTACCTTGGTGTCCTTGTTAATGGTAATCCTAGGAAGAGGTGGTAGCAACAGATGGGAAACGGGGCTCTCCTCCTCCCCCCAGGATAAATCCTGCCCTTTAACTCAGGCTTAAGCCCCACTTCCACCTCGAAGCCTTCCTCCATCTCTTCATCCATAAAGACCTCTGACTCAGAGCAGCAGAGTGGCTATGCCCCGATTCTGCGGGACCCTCACCTACTCTGGATTGCTCCTTGGCACCAGTGACATCTTAGGGTGGATCATTCTTTCCTGCAGGGGGTGGTCTTGTACATTGTAGGATATGAGCAGTATCCCTGGTCTCTATTCACTAGCTGCCAGCAGCAGCCCCTATGTGACGAAAGTGTCTGCAGACGTTGCCAAAAGTCCCCTGGGGAGCAAAATAGCCCCTAGTTGCCAACCACTGCTCCCAAGGGAGACGAAGTGGCTGGCAAGGGCTAGACATAGAGCCCCGCACACCAGGCTGTTAAGAGAAGGAAAAGCCGACGTTTAAGACAGTCTTTTGTGTGCTGAGCCTTGGCCTAAGCACTTCCCGTAAATCATCTCAAGCTCCCCTTTGAGAAAATCCTGTGATTTAACAGAGCAAGAAGCCCATTTTCCAGATGAGGAAAGCAGGCCTCAGGCAGGCTAAGCCACCTGCCCAAAGACACGGAGACGTTAAGTGGGGGAGCCAGGAGCCAAGCCCAGGCTGAGAGACAGCAAGACTACACCGCCTGCACCCCGCGGGCAAGAAGCCGCTGGAGGTTCTCCGGAGGCCAGCGAAGGCGGGACGAGAGCCTGAGAGCCGGACCCCGCTGCAGCCGCAGGAGGCGGCGGCCAGGCACGCGAGCGAGGGGGCTGCCGGATCCCGGGGGGAAGCACTCTGGCGCCACGCACACCGCCACTCCCCGAGGGCCGGGGCAGCTCCTTGGCTCTCTGAGCTTCAGTTTCCGCATCTGCGGAAGGGGGTCGTCGCCACCGCCCGGCAGGGCTGGCTCGAATCTGGCGGACACAGAGGCTTCCGTCTCCCGCTACTGGACGGACCCCAGGCTCGCCCCCGCCAGCTCCACTTACTTCTTTTCGCCCTCGAAGAGCAAGAACGACTCAAAGGCGGGAGGGGCGTTCATCCTAGCGCCGCACTCGCAGCCGAAGCCGCAGGGCCGCCCCCGACGCCTGCAGGACCCTCTACGACGCCACCTCTTCCGGGTTAGCGGCTGCTTCCGGGTTACGGCCCCCGTGGGGAGGCCGGCCGCTCGCCCCCTGGAGGCCCGGGGGATGTAGCGCAGGCGAGAGGAGCCCGGGAGGACCGAGGCGCTGGTGGCTCTGCGCATGCGTGAGGCGTTGGCGGGGGCGTTGGCGGCCCCGGGGGCCGCCCCCCCCTCAAGATCCTTCTTTGCAAATGCGCTTGGAGGGCCCAGCGCGAGGCCCTCGAGTGGAGAATGGAGCCAGGGCGCAGTGGGGCCGGCAGGCGTCAGGTCCTAGGACCAGAAGGCCGCCGGCCGCGACCCCCACCTTCCCCCGCGTGGTCGCCCCTTTGCGGAGCGGGCTTGGGGCCGATGAGCTGCTTGCCAGGCAGACGGCCCGGCGGCGGAGGCGGTTGGCGGCCGAGAGGAGTGCGTTGGCACTGCTGGTTGCTATTTTGCCGACCGCAGTTGTGTGGACGGACCCCACCTGCGCTGTTTGAGGCAAGGAGCTGGGTCTCCCGTCGGCTCCAGTAGCCGCAGCATCTGAGGAGCCGCCGGGGACCTGCCCGGGAAACCAGGAGCCTCCATTTCCTGGGAAGGGCTATTCCTTGCTTAAGCTTGGGCCCTGGGGTGAGGAGGTGCCATTGGCCAGAGGCCCACACCAGCCTGGACTCCACGGGGGGGGCTTTAACTGGTGAGGAACAGAAGGCATGAGGGGATGATGCACAGGGGCGTAGCCGCGACCCTTCTGGGCCATCCGGGCAAAGCTAGGATGCCACTTGGCTGGCTGGGGGTGGAGAGAAGGGGTATAGTTTTTACCCCAAAGGGGCCTCACTCCCGCCTGACAGAACCTAGAGGTGTGGGGGTACATGAGCCGTGGGGACAGTGCCAGGCCCTGCTTCACTGTCACCCCTACAGGCTGCAGCAGCCACCCCATCCAGGACCCTCCTGGAAGAGAGGGTGGGCGGTGACACCACTGGGGGGCTATGTATGCAGTTCAAACCCAGGCTTCTACCTGTGGCAGCCCCATAAGTAGTGCACACTACTTTCCCCTTCACTCTCATTAGGGTGCAGTGGACCCTGGGCTCTGTACTTCCGGACCACAAGGTCCTGGAAACCCACCGAGATTCAAAAAGCATGAGGATTTGTGTGAGGTCCTAAGGAAGGAGCCAGAGAACAGGGTGTTGGTGATGGCGGAGGGGGGGTGCAGGCTCAGCCACCTGGGGGCAGGAAGGAAAGGTGAGGCACTGTTCAGGCTCTGTAGCCTGGGGGGGATGGAGCAGGGGTCCCAGGAGTATGGTGGGAACAGCAGTTGGGGGAAGAAACAAGTCCTCCCAGGATGTGTGGGGGGGTGAACAGAGGGGATGCACGAAGGTTATTCTGGTGGCTCCGGTCCTTGGCCACACTCAAGAAGCCACTGGAATCCACACCAAGCCCAGTCCCTCTACTGACCCCCATCACAAGACCCCAGAGCCCAAGCAGTCACAGCAGGTTTATTGTCAGCAACAGCACCGCAAAGCTCTCCCGGGGGGGCCCAGCCAGTGGCTGGAGGGGAGCAGGTGATGTGATGGCCAGGAGCTGAGGGGATGCTGAGGTCAAGGCTTGGTCTCCTGGGTGGGCCCCATGTTCCCTCCCACCTCTGTGAGTCCAAGGAGTATCAGTCCACCTGGTCAAGGGCCATCTTAGGGTTGGTTTCTGGCTAGGTCTGCCGGGGTAGGAGAGGGCCCCTGGAGAGAGTGGGGTGGTGCCAGCGATGGCTGCAAGGGCTGCGAGGAACAGCCAGGCTTCATAGAGGAGAAGGAGCTCACAAAGTCCCCTAGAGACTACAGGTGGGCAAGGACGGGCCTCTGGCCCCCAATCCACCCAGCCCAGGAGAGCCCTAAGCCCCGCTCCCCAGTGAGACGGAGTGATGTGAAGAGCTGAAAGCGCACCAGGGGGGGGTCTCCGAGCACCTGGCAGGGGGTTCAGTGAGGGCATGTGGGGCAGGCCTCACGTCTGCAGCTCCAGCAGGCGGTTTGTCTCCGAGGGCGGTACGCTGGCTGGGCTGGATCTGTGGGCCTCCCGGAGGTCCTGCAGCACCTGGAACAGCTGGGCCAGTGGATCCTTGGGGGCTGGAGGCAGATGCCAGATGAGGGCAGAGCAGGCAGGGCCTCACCCACCAGCACCAGTCTGGGCCCCACCCACAGCACCCCTGAGTGGAACTTAGGCCAGTGTGGGAGTCCAGCTAGGAGGACCTACCTTCCCCTGAGCCCCTAAGTGCAGAGCCTGCCTCTGTGCCTGCTGCACTCAGCTCCCGCTGCTTCTCCCTGTAGGGGAGGACCGAATGAGAGCTCGTGGTGCCCTTGCCAGGAAGGCTGGGTGACCCATTGCAGGCCTCCCGAGCTGGAGGGGATCCCAGGAGTGGGGGGCTGACACTTTCTGTGGGGAAGAAAAACAGGGGCCCAGGCCTTGGTCCTCTGGCCCCCTAGCACCTTCCCTCTCCAGCCCCCACTGGTCCTCCCCACCTCCAGCGGTGGGTCGATGGAAGGCACTCTGGAACGTCACTTCTGTTTTGGAGGGCCCTGGGGAAAGGGGCCAGTTGGGGCCTGAAAATCCCCCATATTAACTGGCCGTGGAAGGAGTCTCTTTCTTATAGGAAGAGGAGACGGTGACAACTTAAGCACGAGTCCTAAGCGGGGTTCACCAGAGATCCCTGGTCCTCAGGCACAGTCCCAGGAGCTCACATGGAGGAAGAGTGAGCAGCCATGTGGACCTCATGCCTGAAGTTCCTTGCTTAGGGACTGCACTGGCTTGGCCCTTCTGAGTCTCCCAGGTTTGTTTTGGAGGAGATGTGTCCCTCTGCTAAGATCTAACAGGCTCCTCCTCCTCAAATGCCTTCTAGGCCCCGTGGGGTCGGCCTGGTCCCTTAACCGCTCTGCTCATTTGCTTATTCAACACAAACTGCAAGAGAATACATCAGTGTTGTTCCCAACACAAGTGTGCAGTGATCAGTTACGACGGGGAGTAAGGACAGACCCCTGAGTCGGAATCAGAGGTGCCAATGGGGCAGGAGGTCTGGCGGTGTGGAATGGAAAGGGTGGTTCTGGAGGTGGGGAGGCTCTCAAGGCAGGGTGCTACGGTGAGGCCCATGGGCACCGGTCCCGTGCTGGGGCCCACCTAAACCCAAGGTGGCTCAGGTTCGAGTTTTTGCTCTGCCGCTTCCTGGCTTAAATGGAGGACAACTGTGGGTCCCAGGAACAGAGAAGACAGGGTGGTGGCTTCATCCCGTAGGTGGAGGATGAAGTCACCAAGCAAGGGGGCCACACTATCAAAAAAGGAGGTGGCTGCAGAATGACCTGAAAGCTACCGGAAACTGTGGCTCACAGGGGAATGAGTGGTTCCAGTTTGACCCCATGAGCTTTGAAGGGTTTTGAGAAAGATTAAACCCTGGAAAAGTCGATGAGGAACACGGACAACCACCACCACCTGTCCTGGGCCCTGCCGGGACCAGGGTTGGGCTAGAAAACTGCCCCCTTCCAGCAGGCTCAGGGAAACAGCGCTCTTAGGAAGCAGTGGGTTGCCTGGAGATATCCCCATGCTGGACTCCACTTCCAGAAACTCTGAGTTGGTGTGGTAGGGCCCAGGCATTCTGATCATTTCTGAGCTAGAGCCAGGGTTGAGGACAAGCTCTGTGGTCCAAGGGCACAACGGGAAGGCCGGACGGGCTGGGAGGCTGGGTGGGCCCGGGCAGGACAGAGGGAGAGCTTACAGAGGCCCATGTGCCCCTCCGCGGGTGTAGCTGTCCCAGGCAGGCAGGGCAGGGGCCGGCCTGATGTGCAGTGGGAAGAGCGACCACAAGGACCAGTCCTGAGCCCTCACCCTGGCCCTGGCCCTGTCCCTCACCCCGGTCCTCGCTGGCCACATTCCCTGGGGCTCTATAGGCCTCCTCACCTCAGCATAGCCTCCACACCCAGCAGGTGCCGGTAGATGAGCTGGGCCTCCAGGTCATGATCCAGAGGGTCATTCCACTCCTGTAGGGTCACACGTGACCGAGTCTTGTCACAGCCCAGATCTGGGGGCACAGAGAGGGCAGAGTCATGGGCAGGCCCTGGGAGAGCTTACATCCAACCTGGTGATAGTGCAGGTGGGGACACAAGAGGCTAAAGGGGAACAAGAACGGCCTCAGGGGCCCCAGGAGGGCAGCAGCTCATCCCTCTCGGGTCTACTCCTGAGCCCAGGGCCAAGGATACATGACTGCAGAGCACGGAAGCCACACAAGACACAAGTCAGGGGGCTGGACAACTTTCTGGATGTTTGGTTGCCTGGAAGGAAGAAGGGAGTGGCATGGGGATGGAAGCTGAGGGGTTTGTGCCCTGGAAGGAGCTGGCCCTGTCACTCGTTGGTTTTACAACCTTGGCAGAGGCATCAGCCCATTTAGCCTCAGTTTCCTCCTCCATAAAATGGGCTACCAGGCCCTATGCCTCCTAGCTCCATGGGGAGCCCCCCTCCCCAGTGACAGGATTTATCACCACCAAGGTCAGAGCAGGGGCTGCAAGTCAGGCCAACCAACCAGTGATGCCCGTGTAAAGAGCTGCCACTGCCCCCTCCCAGACCCAGGGGTGGTCTGGAGCAGGCGGGGCAGCTTCCCAGGGCCTCCCCGAGCCAGGCTCCAGGGGCTGAGGCTGGGCCCTGCCCAGAGGCCACAGGCTCCAGGGGCTGAGTCTCTTCTGTGAATGGGGAACAATAATTTTGTAAAGCAGACCGAGGTTAAGGGAAGGAAGATCTTAACAGTTCCAGAACTCAGCTGTCCCATAGGGTAGCCACCTAGCCACAGGAGGCCATTTGATTTTAAATTAATTAAAACTACATAAAATTAAAACAAACTTAAAATTCAGTTCCTGGGCCACACTGGCCATGGTTCAAGCCTAACCACACATGTTCGTGACAAGCACAAGTGCAGTACTGGGCAGTACGGATACATACCACTGCCGCTATCACGGAAAGTTCTAGCAGAAGCTCATATGGGCCATCCCTCTGGTGCCTGGAGTCCCCCCACCCGCAGCTTCGGTATCAGGCTGCCAGGTGTGCACTGGCAAACTCAGGAGCCCTCATGTGCCCTCCTTAGCAAGGAGTTCCTGAAGTGTGTTCTTGGAACACTGGTTTTGCCAGAACCTCCCTCACTGGGCAAGAAAGGGTTCCCCTAACTCCCCGTGAGTTCCGAGTGCTGGATTACATGGCATCAGAGACGGTATTCCAACTCATTTTCAGGCCTCTGCAGGGTCTTCAACGTGCCCATGTGTGTCACACACACCACACACCATCTCCCAAACTACCCTGTCACAGAACCCTTCCCACCCGGAGCACCCGCAGGGACTAGCCGGCCCCCGATTAGTCCCCGCAGGTGCACAGGTGGCTCCCCAGCCAGGCCAACAAGCCAGGGCTCAAAGGCCCCAGTCCCAGCTAGGACCCTGGAGCCAGTTGTGGACAGATGCAGTGTCAGGGGGTACAGGCCTCCTCTCTCACCTGACTTGTCCTTCTGGTGGCAGCAGCTCCACTTGTCCCCGCGGAAGATGCCGGGGTGGTAGGAGCCCAGCAGGCCAGGGTTGCTGATGCTCATCTTCCGTAGCGCAGACAGCCACTGGTTCAGCTCGTTCACACACTGCATGGAATGCCGGGAGGGTAGGTGGGAGGGTTGAGGCCACCCCCTCCAGGAAGCCCTCCCTCCCTTCCTGGAGCTCCCAGGCACATGGGCCGATGAACAGAGTGGGCCTACTTCAGCCATCCCCTGGGCAGTGTATGACCTGCTAACCAGATGTGGTGGCCTCACTGTCACCATTTTCCCCTGTGGCTCTGGACAGTCACTCTCAGGGACAAGCCAGACCCCCTCTGACTCCAGCCTTCCTTCTTACTCCCTGTATCCTTCCCCTAGACATTCTCTCCTTCACAATGTCCCAGCTCAAAGGCCACCTGTCAGAGGCCCTCTTGCTCGCCCTTCGGGGAGAGTAGCATGCCCCTAAACACTAAACACTACTAAACACGACTGTGTCCCTTCCCTCTCCCCTTGTGTCCTCCAAGGCACTGTCACCATGTGACATTTTACATATTCACTTAGCATCCGTCTCCTGAGGGACAAGCTCCATAAAGGCAAGGCTTTGTCCTCTGACGCTGTATCCCACCCCCAAGAACAGCGCCGGGAGCCTTGCAGGGGCGCCACAAACAAGTCTTAGATGAATGAATGAGTTAATACCTAAAGAGAAGAATTTGAGAGCATGTACTCAAAGCCACATGCTTGTGTAAACAGGTGATTAATATGCGTTGACGCGCACCACAAACACATAGGCACCAACACAGATACTCAGAAATCCAGTTTCCCACAAACGTACAATGTGCAAAGCTTGGAATCACAGGAACGTACATATCCGTACACTGGACTACACAGAGACCTACATGTGGGCGTCTAGACGGGCCCAGGGAACACCATGGGCACAGGTCCCCAGAGCCCAGGACACACACACACACACTGTGCACTCACATCAGATCTCACACTCTGCTGGGCCTGACTCACTCCCACACCAGGCGGCTAGTCTCACAGCACCCCTCCCCTTGAGTGTCCTCCATATGGTCCCCACCTTGCACTGCAGGTAGATGGTCTGGGGCTTGCCTGCGTCATCCTCGTAGATGACCTGCATGACGTGTGAGCTGCCAAAGCTCTTCTCCTCCACCTTCTCTGCTGCCCGGATATTGGCTAGCTTGATGAGGGCACTTTTCTGGAGTGGGCCAGAACAAGGAGACTCAGGGTCCGAGCTAGAACCACTCCACGCCCTAGTCCTGGGCCTTAGTCTCCGCATCTGCAGCACCAGGGGCTGGCACAGGGGACCCAGCTCTGTGAGTGACCTCAGCCAGACAGATAGTGACCAAATGCCTGGCCTCTCGAGGGTTCCCAGTGGTCCTGGGAGATCTGAGCTTCGGAAAAGTGTCTGGACTCCCAGCAGTCCTCAGGCCTGGAAAGTAGCACCCGCCGGACCAGGCCCTGTGCCTCTTCCCTTATGAATAATTTTCTCACCTACCTTTACCTTCCCCACCTCCCGGCCCCTCCCCACTCCTGCCATCATCTGATACGGTGAGATACAAATGGGACAGGGAGAAGCCCTGTGTCTGACAGATTCATGTCCCCGAGAAGCCCCCAACCTGAGGAAACTGAACCTGTGCTAGCAGCCCCCAGCCCCTGGGCTTTCCCATTGGAACTCATCAGGGCCTTCATCACTCAAGCAACCAGTTCCCATGGCCCTCAGGAGAGCACCCACACAACCCCAGCCTGGCATCCGAGCCCACCACCCCTCCTGGCCTCATAAACGAGCAGAGAAGGGCAGGGTCATCTCTGGGGGAGGAGTGGGAAACCCTGGAGGGAGGCCTGGGGACACACATCTGAGCCATCTTGGGGTGGGGCCTCCCAAAAGGCAGAGGATATGCTGCCTGCTGTTCTGGGGAGCAGCTGCTGGAGAGGAAACAGGAAGCAAACAGAAGGTGGATGCACGGGATGTGCCCACAAAACGGCAGAGCCCAGTGCCCAGGAGCGGAAAGGGCCCAGAGTGTGATAAGGGAAGGCCCTGCCAAGCTTTGCTGAGGCTACAGAAAATGCAAGGGGGACTCAGGCGCTGGGCAGCTGCCCAGAGTGGAGGAAGCTGGAAAGTGAGAGGCCAGGCTGACAGGTCACCCAGGGAGCTCCCTCACCCCCTCAGTTTCCCCATCAGCTGCTCAGGCTGGGTTGGCCATCCCCAGCAGAGTCCCCAGAGCCTGGCTGGCAAGGGGCTGGTGGGGAGGCCCAGCTAGGGGTCAGCAAATCCATCCAAGACGTATATGCTCTGCCCTTCCTGGGAGAAGAGCATGGACAGGAGGCCAATCCAGGGCCCTCGGTAACACCACTGGTTAAGATCCTGCCCTATGGGGCAGTTCCGGTGGCTCAGTGGTTTAGCGCCGCCTTCAGCCCAGGGTGGGATCCTGAAGACCCCGGATGGAGTCCCACGTCGGGCTCCCTGCATGGAGCCTGCTTCTCTCTCTGCCTGTGTCTCTGCCTCTCTCTCTATGTCTCTCATAAATTAAATAAATAAATAAATAAATAAATAAATAAATAAATAAATAAATAAAATCTTTAAAAAAAAAATTGATCCTGCCCTATGCTGGGCCCGGGCTCTGCATCCTCAGAGCAACCATCTCCTCTGCCCTCAACAACTTGGGAAGTGGGGACCAATACCCCTGATTTGTTGGCCAAGACACCAACCAAAACTCAGAAAAGTTGAGACACTTCCTCCATACACAGGGCTGGAAACTAGGACCCCTTCCAGCCCTCCTCGAATTCCTTCATCTCCCAGAAGCAGCCCTCTGCCCCCCACCCCACTCATGCCCCAAACAGCCAGGCCTGACACTGCAGCTGCTGCCTCCCCTCCGGGCAGAGGAGCTTCTTCCCCACGGGTCTTTAGAGATCCTGCGGCTAACACCAGAAGGCTGGTCCTGCCGAGCTTTCTTCTCCGATCCCAGTGGACCTTTGGACAGGCTCCGAGGGAGGCACAGGTGCCTCCAGGGTGTTATAAACTCTCGCAACCCCACCTGCCTGCTTCCTTCCTTCCTTACCCACCTTAGAGTTGGGTGTCTTGGCGAAGCTCAGGGCCTCGGTGGTGAGGGAAAAGTGGAGTTTCTTGAAGGAGGACATGAGGGGGCCCTTGCCCTTGGTCCTGTGGATGAAGAGTGGCCCCTCCTTCACCGGTGGTGCCTGCAAGCTCAGCGCCCGCTGCAGGTCCAGCTCTGCTGGGCCGGGGAGGGAGGGCAACGCGTGAGCCCAGGGATGATGGCAGGGCTGGGGCACAGCCACCAGGGGCCCAGGCAGCGGGGGGCAGGGGGTTGTGAGTGTGACCAAAGAGGCACAGGGGTAGGTGGTGACACGGGGCACAGCACAAACAGGACTTGCAGGCTGTGGGCAGGGCCACACTGGGCAGGGGTGGAGCAAACTTGAACGTGAGAGGGTGGCCCGGGGCCCCGCGGGGAGCCTCACCCTCCTTCTCCCCGATGTCCACCAACTTAGTGATGAAGTCCTTCAGCTGAGCCACACCCTGGCGCACGGTGGGCTGCAGCGGCTCCATCCAAGCCTCCTTGGCTCTGGAGGCCGGTGTGTCCATGTTGCCCACGTTCTGGACCGCCTGCGGGTGACGGCAGCAAGGCCAGGCGGCGCTGGGTCAAGGGCCCCCGCACTGCACCTTCCCCGCCCCCACACCCGGGCTGCTCCCGCGGTAGAACCGGAGGCAGGGACAGGGACAGCACCGGGTCGGCTCAGGGACGCATCCCATCCCCCCGCTGCTCAGGGCCGAACAGGCGGGGAGTCCGAAGCCTTTGGGGCGGGCCGGCCGCCGCCGCACCTTGGCCAGCAGGAGCAGGGTGCGGCTGGTGCGCGCGTCCGCGTGCCGCTCGCGCAGGTGGAAGAGCTTGGGCGCCATGATGGCAGGAGACACGAAGCGCAGGCACAGGAAGCTGGTGACGGCGATGAACGGCACGTTCTGGGGGGGGGGGGGGGGGCGGGGCTGGGCTGCCGAGGCCGGACCTCGCCACCCACCGCCACCGCGACCGCGACCGCGACCGCGGGGAGCCTGCCTGCGGCTCTAGCCCCGCCCGCGGCCCTCCCCCGCCGGCAGGGGGCGCACCTCGTGCTGCGCGCCGGGGAAGCGCTCGCGCACGCGCAGGAAGAGCTGGCGGAACGTGGCTCGGACCACGGCGGGGCAGGCGCGCACGGAGCGGCTGAGCGCGCTCAGCAGCGCCCCCAGGTGGACGCGCAGCGTCTGCGCGCTCTGCTCCAGCACCTCGGCCTCCGTCTGTGGGCGGTGCAGCCCCGAGCACCTGAGCGGACCCGCGGAGAAGGAGGTCAGCGCCCCTGCACGCGGCTCGCACAGGGGCTCCCCAGGCAGGCGCGGTACGGCGTCAGCCGACACAGGGGGGCAGAGCGACGAAAGGTAGACCCAGGCAGAAAGAGCCGGCACCCCCGCCCCAGGGATCACCCGCGGCCTCACCCTACGTCCTTGACCTCCACTCTGCTGGGGTCCAGCTCCACGTACTTCTTCTCCTCGAACACCCTGTCAATGATGGGCCCCAGGACGCCGTGCAGATAGCGCATCCCAGCCACCTGGGGGCCGTGGGGAGTGGCATTGGTCCTGCCTCCATCGCCCCGCACCTGGCCTCCCAGCCACCCCGGCACCGCCTGCTGCACCTGCCTGCTGCACGAAGGAGCCCGTGAGCGGATGCGTGGTTGGATGCATGACATTCTTAGCCTACAGGGCCCCGGGCTCTGACAGAAGACTTGAGCTTAAGCTCCCACTGTCTCTCGGCCCTTCTGAACCTCCATCTCGTCTATGAAAGAAGGACCACAGACCCCTTAATCTCACCTTCAGAAAAGATTCCATGGACTTTGAGGCCAGAGAGTTGCTCCGGAACAGGGTGTTGGCCTCACCTACAAGCAGAGGTTCTAGTGGGTCGGAGGTCGGGGGAGGACAGAGGACTCTAAACCGGACCCTCTGCAAGGAACTTCCTCGCCACCTCCCAGCCCACTGCCCCACCTCTGCCTTCTGCTCTTTCCTTTGCCTCCTAATCAGACCCAGCAGCTTCCTACAGGAAGACTTCCCAGATTTCTCCCCTCTTAGCATCTCTGGAGTCCTTGGCTCCTGGCTCCCCTCTCCATCAAACCCTCAGACAGGCCACCCCCTCCCAGGCCTCACTGGTACGACCCAGCTCCAGCTGGAAGAGCAGGTCCAGAAAGTCTTTGGCCAGTCCCTGCCCCAGGAAGAGCTTGAGCAGGTTGGTGGCCACATCCTGGCGGCACTCCGTGCTTGTTGTCTCCTCAATAAGTGGTATCAGCTGCCCTGGGCCCTGTGGGAGGCAGCAAGGAGAGGAAGGGTTGGAGGAGGCGCAGGGGAACCCAAACCCTTCACCCTGAGGACCTCAGAGGACCATGGGGAAGGGGGGGGGGCACTTTCCCAAGGGATGGCAAGGGGCCCTGGGCACTGGCTAGTTCCTTACCATCCTGAGAACTGAGAGCTTTGCTCTTGAGAACAGGTTTAGAAGGGCAGGGAGGACAGGCCTACTGTCCCCGGACCCCCCACCTTCCCCCGGGGCCCCCTCACCTGGGTGCCCAGCTTCACCTCATGGCACAGCAGCTGCACCAGGGGCTGGTAGCAGCCAGAGGGGAGTACCGTCTCGTCCCACAGCCGCACCTCCAGCTGCAAGGAGCCCAGGCTGCCCCTGGAACGGGCAGCCTGTGACCTCTCCACCTCTCCACCAGGGACCCAGGCCGCCGGGGCTATGCCCCCTCCCCACTGCCTCCATCTTCCCCACTTGCGACCAGCCTCACAGCCTCTTGGCTCATGCCCTCCATCCTGCTTCCCTGCACTGCCCCACGTCCTGACCTTTCGCCAAGCTGCTTTCTTTCCCTGCTTGGGAAGCCCCTCCTACCTCCACCCATCTTCACAGCCTGGCTCCCTGTCACCTCTGGATTCCCTGGACTCTGAGCTTGACCCAGGTGGACATGCTGGGCTCCCCAGCCTTGAATCTCTAAACCCTCAGAGCACAGCTCCGTCGTGTATAGGCTTCACAGTAAAACAAATCCCCAGTCGTCCTAACAACCTGCCTGGAGAAGGTTAGGCAACTTGCCACAAAAGACCTAACTGCCAAGCTCCCCTGCTCGAATCCCTCCTGGTGACAGTACTGACCGAGGCTTAACTGTCTCTAAGGCCCCCACTTCCAGAAGCATAGCAGAGTTCACAAAATGATGCTAATCAGCCCATGGCGTCACACACAGTAGAAGCTGTCCACATGGCCCTCGGCTGGTTCTGTGGAAATGCCTTGCTCCTGGACACAGCCGTCTGCCCTGCTCCCCTGCCCTGTCGATGGTGGGGATAGGGAGTCTGGGGCTTTCCGCAGAGGCAGAGCTGAACTAACCAAGGTGGGGGACACAGCTGATCCTCTACTTTCAGGCTGAGCCCAGAGGGCTTCCTGGATACGGTTGCCAGATTTACCAAAATAAAAATATAAGCCTCCAGTTAAGTTTGAGTATCTTTAGAAGTCTGTCTCCAACACTGCAGGGGCATACTTACACTATAAAATTATTCAATGTTCGTCTCAAATTCAGCTTTAAGCAGACATCCTATATTTTATCTGGTAACCTTATTCCTGGAAAATCTGGGGGAGAGTCAGAGCTCTGGGGACTTGAACTCTGGTCTGAGGTCTACTGAGAAACCCCTCAAGGGAAAGGATCTGTGAGCCTGTTCCAGAATCTGCCAAGAAGGTAGAAAGCAAGAGACCTGTACTGCCTCAGAGCTCAGAGGACAGGGCTGAGTCCAAGGCTGTGAGAAGGGCCAGGCAGCAGGATCAGCCAGGATAACCGAGCCTGGCCTAGTAGGCAAGGGTCAGCCCCTATCCCCGCGCAGCCCACCCGCCTGCCTGCTGGAGCCAACTGTCAGCTGCACTCACTGCCCCCGTCGCCCCCCCCGGGGCCCAGAGCCCACCAGCCCCACTGCCAGGCCTGGACACTCACTCTCCCCGCCGACTCTTGGACTGGTCGGGCTGCAGCCGGAACCAGCCTTCCTCCTGCTGTGCTGCCCATAGTCGCTGGACATTGAACACCACCTGAGGGCAAGGCAGAGGCAGGGCAGCCACACTAGGGCTGATATCCTCAGCTCTCCTCCTCACCAACTTACTGTTCCTTTTGGAGGAGTTGCTTCTGGGGGTCCCTGAACAGCAGTGGCTGGTTCTGGGGAGTGCTTGGGGCAGCGGTGGGGTGGGGGGTGTGGTTGGGGGCAGTGCTAGGATGGAGGCCAGGCTCCAAGGTGGTGGCAGGTGCAGCCGGAAGGGGCGGGGCACTCACTTTGCCCAAGAAATCATTCCGGCTGACAAGATCCCAGTCCCAGGCTTCCACACACAGCGCCTCCGCAGCCCCTTCCTCCAGCTCAAACTCAAACGTCTCGTTCCAACGTGGGTAGCATGATTTCTTCACGATCTACCCAGAACAGGATGAGTGGGGGGAGAGCTGACACCAAGCCCCACCCCTGCACCCCCAACCCCACCTCCCCCACCCTGGGAACAAGGCCCAGCCAAAGACACAGCCACCCCAGACACCCCACTTGGGATCCCTGCAGGGGCCTTGCAACAGCAGAGGTATAAACTTCCTGTCCAAACCTCTGCTCATTTCTCAAGGGGAGAGATTGAGGCCCAGAGTGGGTAAGGTGCTTGTCCAAGGCCACACAGCAAAAAGGCAGCAGACTGCACTGAGAATCCAGGACTCCACACCCTCCTCACCCTAGGGCTGAGCCCACCACCCACGCTGTTTCCTGGAGGTGAGGAAAGCAGTGTGGGGAGCTGTTGGACCATGCAGATGAACCCCACACTGGCTGTCTTGGCCCATGTGGCTGGGAGTGAGAGGCAGCTGGGGCTGTAGGGGTTGATGCCAGAAGGGCTGGGACCTACTATGCACTGAGGTCACCCACTTTTCTAAACCTCTTCTGTGAGACCGCAGTCCCAGCCTGCCTCTCCCAGGTGATAAGGGCCCGCCCGCCACCCCCAACCCCCTCACCGAGGTCTCCTGCGTCCGGCCGTTGTAGCGCACTCGGACAAAGGGGTCAGATGCACCATTCCGATCCTTGGGAGCGAGGTCTCTGTGGGGAAGCAGAGCATCCACTTTTCACATCTCCTTCCCCAGACTGTCACCCCACCACTGTGGGGTAACCACACCAGGCTAGGCTCATCCACACCCTGGCAAGCCGGGTAACTGTGGACAGCACCTCTTCATTCTCTGGATGCTGGTTCTCACAGCCTTCACCCCACCAGCCTCCCTGTGGCACCCATACCAGGCAAGGATCCCCTGAGGTGGAAGCTGTGGCTCCTCTGACCTGACAGCTGCAGACGAGCTGCTGCAACTCCTCTGCTCTGGAGAGCGGTGGAGGCAAGTGCATCGAGGCAAGTGCACCTTCCTGGGCTGTGCCCCCCATCCCACCCCCTGTTCCCAGGGCATCCCTGAGCTGGGGCTGGCTCCCTGAGCCTCAGCTTCCCCATAGGTAGAATGGAGAAGATAACCCCAACAATTGAGATAATGGGGCTTGTAGAAGGCCTGCCCTGCAGTATTTCCTGACTGGGATGGTGCATCTTGGAGAGCAGCCCTGATTAGCCATCCTGCCGATCCTTTGCAAGGCCCAAACACGGTCACAGCAGCCCCGGCTCAGAACCTTCTGTGGAATAACAGCAAAGCCCTCTCCTCTTCCATTTACTGTAAATACGATTTTCTGCTCTCTTCCATATTTTCATTTTTTATTTATTTATTTTTTTTTAATTTTTTTTTTAAACTTTTATTTATTTATGATAGGCACACAGTGAGAGAGAGAGAGGCAGAGACACAGGCAGAGGGAGAAGCAGGCTCCATGCACCGGGAGCCCGACGTGGGATTCGATCCCGGGTCTCCAGGACCGCGCCCTGAGCCAAAGGCAGGCGCCAAACTGCTGCGCCACCCAGGGATCCCTCTTCCATATTTTCAGTTTAAAGCCTCTCATGCCTGCTTTTCTTTCCTCCTCAGAGCCGTCTAATAGAATTCCAGAACGTGGCCTTGAGAATCTGCCCAGAAAAGCGAGGAGAAATGTTCTTTCTGCAAAGACAGCTTCTTAGGCCTCCCAGAATGCCAGCAGGGTCTGAACAGGGGGCGACGGGGGGCCAAGGGTGCCCCCCCACACTCGGCACAGAGGTGTGGACAGACTGCTCCCCTCGCCCAGGCAGCGGCTAAGCGTCCCCAGGAGTCTCAGCATGTGAGTGTGTGTGCACATGTGTGAGCGGTGTGAGCATGTGTGAGCATGTGCACATGTGTGAGTGTGCGTGCATGCGAGCCACACACAGCCCACTGCCAGGCAAGGCTGATGGGAGAGGAGGCGGGTGGGCACGGGGCCGGAGGGTGGGAATGACTGGGTGTGAGGGTGTGAAGGTGCCTCTGCTCAAGTCCACACACTTTCCATCTGCTTGTGCCTCTTCCCCACTTTAGTCCCAGGACAGAAAATGCAGTCAGGGGAGCCACAGCCTCACTGGCAGGAGAGAGATCTTCCTCCCAGGGAAGCCAGCCAACCTGCGGGGACCCGCTCCTCTACAGGCACTGGCCAGGCCAGGCCAGGCCCTCCCACCCCAGAGGCAGGGAAGGACCCTGTGGAGGCGGGTTAGAGCCAGAAGGGAAGGTACTGCTCATGGAGCGTGTGTGTGACTCACACTCAGGCCCAGACAGGAGGGAAGCCCGCAACTAAAAATACCCCTGGGGGGGGAGGGGGGTCCTGTCACAGGTGACTCAGGCAACCTTCCCACCCAAGTCACTGTCCCTCCTGGAGAGAACCCACCCCTCCCATCTGGATTTTTTCAGCAACTCCTTTCACCCCACTGAGGACATCCTCCCTCACCACCAACACACATGCACACATGCACGGGTGTGCGCACACACATCAGGCCAAGTTCATACTGGAGTTAAACCCAGGGGAAGCCCAGTCATGGCACTGGGGGTGCATGCTCAGAGTTTGAAGTCCCCTCTCACCTACTACCCCCACTGCCTGAAGTTCCACCATTAGAACATCACCAAGTCCCCTAAGGGGGACTTGTGTCCCCCAGCCTTCTGTGTGGGGTCACCCAGAAAACACCTTCAGCTCACTGAACCTTCCCCTGTCCACCTGCGCCAGCCTCCGTGAGAGGAGGTGCAGGGCCAGGCCATGGAGGGGGGGCACAGCAGGTGGGCAGTCACAGAGGGTGTCCCCCACCCCTACCCCAGACCTGTGCATGCCTCACCTGGCCTCCAGCACAGAGCAGCGCAGCCGGCAGGGCCCTGGCCCTCGCACCACCTCCAGGCGCAGGTGGATCTCGCCTTGCACCTCCTCATCAGGGTCGACCTCCGTCAGGTGGGCCCAACCACTGAACCCTGTGGGAGCAGTGGCTCAGCTGGGGGCCTGGCCCTATCCGTCAGCCCTGCCAGGCGTCACAGGGCCCCTCTGCCACCCCCTCGGGACCCCCTCCATGAGGCAAGGGCTGTCATCCCCAGTGACAGATGTGGACATGGGCTTGGAAGCTGAGCAACAGCAGTTGGAAGAGGCTTGATGCAAATCCAAATCCAGCAACCCCTGTGTCCTTACTATCGTGCCCTGCTGCTGACCCTGACTCATGATAGGATCACCTTCTCTGGCCTCAGTTTCTCCATCTTAAAACAGTGGTTCTTATCTGGGGCTGCTAGAGGAGGGGCTGAGCCCCAGTGGGGTAGCCACAAGGGACCAGCATCCCTTGGGCCACTGGACCCTGAGGGGCTGGCAGGGGCAGCGGGCAGGAGAGGCCTCTGGCCTGGCAGGGGCCGAGAGGCTCCGTGAGTCAGCAAAGTCCGCCCAACCCCGCACGCCTGCCCCAGCCTCACAGACAGGAGCAGGTGTGTGGTGGAAAGGCCTGGGAAGAGTCACAGGGGCTCGAGCAAGGAGAACCTGAACTGAGAGCTCCTGGTCTGAGCCCTCACTGGCAGACAGGCACCCATCCCAAGGGTGGCAGCACCTGCCCCAGGTCACACAGTGAGGCCTCAAAACAGTGTCAGCATCCCAGCAATCATCCAAGGGGCCTAGTCCAGCCACAGACCAACCCCTCAGGCTTAGGACAGAGCGGCACTGGGGCCCAGGCTGAGGGGACAGGGGACCCCAGGTCCCACCACTAGCAGCCCCTCTTTGCCCTAGAGGGATGCGGTCCCAACAAGGGACAGAAGGGGACCCAGGACACAGAGGCCCTTCCAGGGAGGGCAGACATGGCTCTCCCTGAGCATGGGCGGTGAAGGAGCCTCGAGCAAGCATCTCTGAATTGGCGGAAGGCCAGGGACCAG
This sequence comes from Canis lupus dingo, assembly GCF_003254725.2. NCBI lineage: Eukaryota > Metazoa > Chordata > Mammalia > Carnivora > Canidae > Canis > Canis lupus. The sequence continues at coordinate 7,455,688 of NC_064248.1, read as the reverse complement.
GCTGACCAGTGGAGGGAGAGAGGAGGGAGGCCAGGGGAGGAGAAGAAAGAGCAGGCCATGGGCTCCCTCCCAGGGATCTTACCCTTAGGGTGAGCGGCCAGGGTGTCCCTGGTAAGACAGACCTTCCCGATAACGTCGTCCCGGCTGGAGGATGGAGAGGGAGCCAGAGCTGGGCAGGGCTCTGCAGAGAGCCCAGGACCCCTCTCCTCCCAGTTTAGGGGCCCTGCGGGAAGCAGGGAGGCTGACACTCCAGTCATTTACAGCAGCCTATTAGAGCAGGACCAATGACCCTCCTGTGGGCCCTGTATTCTGGAAACTCTCATGAGCACATGCTGGGTTTCTGCACATGGACAGACATGTGTGCCCACGTATATGCCAAGTTCATGCTCTCTGGGTTCCCTAGCTCACACACCCCCACCGCCCGTGCACAGCCCAACACACCTGTACCTTTATTGCTGTGCATGTGTATGTACGATGTGGGGTGAACAGTGTGAACACCCCCGCCCCCCACAGACATCTGCACACTCAAACCCTGAGCCCTTCCAGACCCACCTGGGGTTCCCCCTCCTTCCAGGCTGTAAAGAAGATCCAAAGTGACCAGCAGTCCCAGCAGTGACACGGGCAGGGAGGAGGCAGATGGCAGGGGCTGGGCCCATGTGAGGAGTGGGGGCCCACTCACCTGAGGGCATCCTCATCCATGACGTAGAAGGCCACTGCGTGGAAGGTGGGCGGCAGGTGCACCTGATACTCCTCGCCCCAGAAGGGACACAGGGTCTTCCACACAGTGGCTGTCCTGCAGGAGAGGACCCTCAGCACCTGTCTGGGCCACCCACGGGTCCCAGGACGTGACAGGACAGGGCCATGTGACTTAGGTTCACCTCTCTCCATATCCCCTTCCACTCCCACTCTGCTATTTGATGATTTCCCACTGTCCACCATCATTCCTTCCTGACCTTCCTTTCTGCCCTGGGTAGGTCTGTCAGGCTACTTTCCATTTGGGGAAACTGAGACCACAGGTGGCCATAGCTGGCCTCAGGTCACATAACAGGACGGTGTTAGAGCCTTCTAGAACCAGAGGGCTGGCCTCCCAGCCTCACCCTGGCCCCTGATGCTGAGCAGACTCGCTGAGGGTGGAAACAGGGGACTAGCCAAGTTGACTCTGGAACTAAACAGTCCTCCTGGGGGGCCTGGGAGCCACAGTCCAGAGCCTGACCCAGAGAAGTTTTATGTGGAGAGAGCCTCATCCAGCTCTGGCCAGCCTCCAGGACAGAGCTCATGGGACTTAGCAGGGGATACTGGGGGCGGTGGGGAGCTGAAACCCCCAAGGATGTGGATGAAGGCACAAATGATGACCTTCACCTCAACCACTTCTTGTACAGATCATTTGAACTCTGGAGACTCGGTCTCCCTGTCTGTCACAGAGACAATCAGAGCCATCCTGTCTGTCCCCTTCTTGGTATCATGGTTTGATAGATAGAATGTGGAAGAAGATTTGGGGTCCTATTTGCACCGGGGGAAGAATCATGAGTCTGGCAGCTTTGGGTGGTGGTCAGTGATGGGTGCTCGGGTGGGAAGAACAGTGGGGAGGCTCTAGACATGAAGTCTGAGGCAGAGGCCCAAGAGACAGGGGGATGGGACCTCAAATCCCTGCCCAGGATTGTGGAGCCTGTGGACATAGGCACATCCAGAGGAAGTGGTTCTTCTGGGTACGGGCGGGGGCCCCCTAGCCCGAAGTAGCCTTTCTGGGATATAACCACCATGGGAGTCTCTCAGAGAGCAGGAGCCCCGAGGGAGAGCAAGGACCGGGGAGGGGGAAGTTGCTCAGGCTTTGGAGTCAGCCAGATTTGGCTTCTGGTCTGACTTTGCCACCTCCTAGATATGTGACTCTGGGCAAGTTATTTAGCCTCTCTGAGTCCCCAGGTTCCTCATCTATAAATGCAATTCAATAATATCACATCTAGTTTGTTGCAACTTTTAAATGGGCTACAAAAGGTTTAGCGCACGGCCCGGCAGACTGTACTCCATAAACGACAGCTGCTGTCACTAATCACCATCCTCTGTCCCTTCTGAGGGCCCTAAAGATCATAGAAAGAAACAGAGTTGGTGAGAGGCCCTTGGATCTAATGCCTGGATGGGCCGTAAGGTCAGTGTGATCAGTGGGAGGAGTGAGGGGACAGTTTTCTCACCTACCAGCAGATGTGTCAGAGAAGGGGGCAGGAACAGGAGATCAGATACTCTGAGCCCTCCCCCTACGCCAGATGTGAGCTGGACCAGGTGGGGTGGGTGGGGAGGAACAGGTGCAGCCCTGTCACCCACCCGCAGCTGGGACTGGAACGAGGGGCCGTACCGGATGATGGGTTCATTGTCCACCTTCACGATGCAGTAGGGGTCACTGCTGCCAGTGCTGCAAGACAGAAGGCCAAGGAGGGGCTGACCAACGGACCGAGGGGCTGACCCCGGACTGAGAGGCCAATGGGGCAAGGGTAGGTAGGGGTGTCCAGGGGCTCCCAGGCAGCTCAGGCTTCGGTCACCCTAGGGAAAGGACAATCAGGGCTGAGGCACAGGGGGCCTGGGCTGGAGCCTAAGAGCTCCTCAGGCTAAAACGTGTGCCCCGCCCCATCCCCCATCAGTCTGGGAAGCTGGTGGTGACAAAAGCTCCCCTGCCCCCTCCTGCTGGGGAAAGGATGCTCCTTCCAGGAGCCCCTTCCTCCAGCCCCACCGGGCTCTGCCCCAAGGAGGACAGAAACCACAGTCAGAGAAGGGAACAGCTCCAGGCCAGCTCCAGAAACCCCTATGCTCAATACCCAATTCGGCACCTTGTTCTCTCCCCAGCCCATGCTCCTCTGCTCTTCCTACCTGGAGTGTGCTGCCTACCTCCCAGCCTCAGCATCCCCCCCACCCCTCACCCCCACCCCCGCCTCTCAGAGCCTGCCTGTCCCTGTCCCAGAGTAGGCTCTCCCCTCTGACCCACTGGTCCCTCTGCCAGGCATCCTCTCCATCTTTCCCTCCATCCCAGGACTGCTAGGGATGTGCTGTCCTCAGCGGCCACCCCCATCTGACTAAACCACTTCTGTGTCACCAGGGCCTAAGGCAGGGCCAGCCGGGCACAAGACAGGGGGCCCAGGAGCGTTCACAGGATGAAAGAATGAACAGTCTGCCCTAGAGCTCTCAGCCATCTGGGAAAGAAGGAAGGGGAAGACCAGCCCAGGACTGCTCAGGTGCCCTGGTTTCGTTGGGTGGGGGATTCCTGGGGTGGGGGCAGCCCCAGCCAGGCCTAGGGCTGGTCCCAGACTAGAAAGGGGGTGAGGACTGTCTTGGGAGTGCCTTTCAGGCCCAGGGTCCATAAAAAGGAAGTGATTTGCATGTTGGAGGTTGGGGAATTCCAAGCCCTGCTTCCCTTCTCAAAAGGGGCTCTTCCTGCAGAGGAAGGGAGGAGGAGACACAAACATCTCCAAAGGTCCTGATGCAGAGCGGAAATGTCTGGCAGGACTCAGTTCCCCACACAGTACAGTGGGGCACATGATGACCGCTCACAGCGTAGCTGCCCCGGGTCCCTGGCCTGGTAGGAGGGCCAGCCCATGGCAGGTGTTTAGTAAATGTTGGCAAGGTCCTAACCCCTTGCTCTTCTGCCTGTAAGCCTTTCCCCTGTCACTTAGGAGCCCCCTCCTCCAGACAGCCCCTGGAAAGACGCCAGCCTGCATCCCAACACCCCAAAGCCAGGGGACTCCAGGGCTCCAGCAATAAGATCCCTGGGGCCCCCAGAGCTGGGCTACCCAGTGGCAGGGCCCAGCAGCTGCGTGCATATTTGCACAAGGAACTCAGAAGGAGGAAGATGTCCCGTGTGGGCTGAGACCTGGGGGGAGGCCCTCTACCCTGCCTCTGCCTCCTCACCCCGGCACCCGTGAATCCAGCTCTGCCCACTGGGCAGCTCTCACTCAATGAATGAATCTCTGAATGAACGGCACGGTTTGGGGCTTGTGTTACAAGCAAGATAACCGAAGTGGGCAGAGGCCTGGAGGCAGGAACAGACCTGGTGTGCAGGGGCAGCGAGGAGCTGGCTGGCTGGATCAGAGGAGGGCAAAGGGGGTAGTGTCAGAAGTGGACTAAGGCCAGAAGCCCAAACCATGATCCCTGGCCAGCTGTTGGGATCTGTGCCCCTGCCCATTACCCCTTGGCCTGATGAGGCCCCTGGACCGGTCCCCTGCCCCACTTCCCCTTCCCCAAGCCACTTGGGGAAGCCAGCCTGACTACTTGCAGGGCCTCTATATTTAGCCCCTTGGCAGTTTGCAGGCTGTGGAAGGGGAAGGATCAGGGCAAACCCTGAAATAGTCCCGGGCCTGTCCCCAGGGCCACTGGGTGTGGGAGCCAGGCAGTCACTGGTCATTATGAGACTCAGCTCCTGTCTGGCTGAGCTATGCACTCAAGGATGGGAGATAGTGGATGGAAACACAACAGGAACAGGTGGGCTCCAAAAGCTGTCGGTGACAAGGAGCACAGCTGTGCTCTGTGCCCTTAAGAGAATTAAAAAGCCCATGAGTATCACTGGCAGCTGTGATGAGGTCTCCCTCCTCAGAACAGCCTCAGTCAAGATGGGCCATTATGTAAAGTGGTGAGCTCCCCATCCTCAGAAGTGTGCAAGTCCCGGCTGAAAGAGACGCTGCTCAGAAGACAGACTTAAGAGGCACACTGAGGCAGGCTCACCACCACCCCTGCCTCCAAGCTCAGTGAGGGCCTCCTGTGATCTCCAAACCCCACCCCACCCCATCCCTGAGCCAAATGATTTGCATGGCATTTGCAGGGCTTGGTTCCCACTGAGCCCGACAGCAAGCCTGCAACAAGCCTGCAACCTTGGTCCAGCTAGGATTCTTGGCCCGTCAGCAGCAGCAAGAGTGGCTTTGAATCCTGACTTCTCTACCTACATGCTGTGTGGCCTTGGCAAGTGACTTGCACATCCCGAGTCTCTCAGTTTCCCCTTCAACAAACTGAGCATAACTACCTCATAAGACTAATACGAGGATTAAATGGAAGGGTCCTCAACACCCTCCATTCTCCTCTACCGTGGACCAGGAGCTCCCCAGGGCCCCTGGAATGCCAAGATGAATGAGTCACGAGTCAACGGTTCCTACCCTCCTGTTCCACAGCAGGGGCAGCCCAAGCAGCAGCAACTGCTACCATCCCAACTCCAGCTGACCTAAACTGCTGGAGGGCACATGACACGGCAAACGAACCAACCCTGCCGGAGGGCACCAGGGAAAGCCCTGGAAGGGAACAAGTTTGAGAGGGGTTCTGAAGGATGAACAGGAGTTTTCTGAAGGACTCTGAAGGGGAGTGTCTGAAGGCAGAAGCCTCCTAAACGTGTACAAAAGCAGGGCTGTGAAGAGCCCAAGTGTGGGGGGTTGGGGAAGGTCACAGCTGGATTTAAGAGCCAGGTGACCTATAGAGCTGTGTATGCCAGCCACTGTGGGGAGGGCAGAGGAAGCAAGATGAGGGGAGGTGAGGAGGGAGGCAGGCAGGGCAAGGAAAGAGATGGTGGAGGCTGAACCAATAGGACTCAGTGGCCACTCCTCGGGGGATGGAGACTCAGGGTCCCTGGGCTGTGCAGAGGCAGGGCCTGGCCAAGAACCTGGCACCTTGGATCCCAGGAAGCCCCAGTCCACAGTTTTACCACCCGGGGCTGGGGAAAGCCTTGAGCCAGGCACAGGGGCCTGCAGGGATGGAGAAGGAGGCGACAGACGGAGGGGCTGCTCCTCCCGGCAGCCACCAGCCAGAGGAGGCCAAGCTGACCTAGTTAGCAGTGCCAGCCTGGAGGGCGGGGGTGCTTAGAGGCTGGGCCCGGAGGCTGAGACCCTCCTCAGAGCTGTCTGCGGTCCTCCCCAGAGGCCGCATACCCAGCGCCCACCCCACCTACCCCCCTCAACAAAGAAACCCACCCGGAGACAGCCCGCCCAGCCCCCTCCCTCACCCCATCGCCATAGCAACTGCTGAGCTGGCCTGGCCGGGCCCAGGGGGCCTTGAACTAGAACTGCTGGAGAGGCTGAGAGAGCAGGGAAACTCACAGGGGCCGCTGTGCGTGTGAGAGAGACACCCTTGCCCCAGCCTCTGGCACCCCTCCCCATTCCCCACCTCTTGGCATCTAGGAGCTGGCTGAGGAGCCGCGGCTGGCAGGGGAGGGAGGTGGGGGGGGGCGGACTCCAGGCAGCAGACTTTGGACCCTATGCAGCCTCAGGGCTCCCCTTCCCCCACGCTGCTCCAGGCAGCCAGAGCACCTCTTGCTTTGTGCTTAAGGGTTTTTTTTTTTTTTTTAAGATTTTATTTTTAAGTAATCTCTACATCCAACAGGGGGCTTGAACTCACAACCCTGAGATCAAGAGTCCCATGCTCTGCCAACTGAGCCACCCAACACCTCTATGCTGAAGGGATTTTGACCTCCAGTTTACAGAAGGGGAAACTGAGGTTTCAGAGCTAAGATGCTGCCTAAGGCTGGATGCAGGGGAGCCAGGGATGCGATGGGGCAGCTCAGCTCTACGACTACTGAGAAACAACAGACTGGGACAAGGGGCTCCGAAACCTCAAATCTGGCCAGGGACCAGGGAAAGCCCTAGATCTCAGTGTCTGTTAGGAGCTCTGGAGCCAAGGAGCCAGCTCTGCCATTCGAGCCAGCATTTCAGGTCTCTGAGCCTCGGTTTCCTCACCTGTAACATGGACTGGTGAGAACTGCCTTGCTGGATGCTCGTGAGGAGGTAAGCCCACCGCATGGCTCCGATAAAGCCCAGGGCACAAGCAACAGCTGCTCCCCAGCCACCCCATCTTTGCATGGGCCCGGCCTCCTGACCTACGGATTCACCTTTCACGCCGGCGCACAGCTGGAAGCCCCGGGACAGCCCCGGGCCCCAGGGCGTGTTTCAGGTGCACACTCTCGGGTACTAAAGGTTCTAGAACTACTGAGGAAGACACATCGTTTCCAGGGGCCTCCCCCACCCCCTCCAGCCACACCCCCGGCAGTACATCTCCCTGCGAGGTGCCCCCCACGCTCAGCTCCGGTCCTATGAAAGCCCCTTCCCCTCCTGAGCCGCCGTTCGCTCCCTCCTTACTATCTAAGGCCCCTTACAGCCCCCCGCCCCGCCCGGTGCTCCCAACAAATCTTACTGTCCCCATTTCCCTTCCAGTCCCCTACCGCGGCCACACTCGCCACACCCTCGCCGCTGCTCCACTTGCGAGCGGGCCGCGTGGACCCCGGGAGGTGAGGCTTAAGGGGCAGCGCCCCTCCCCAGAAAGTTGGGGCCCCCACCCCGGCAGCGCTCACATGTCCTTGGCGGGCAGGTTCTTCCCCTCCACGATGCGGATGGACAGCGAGCTGCGCTTGGCCATCGCGGGTCCACGACGCGGGTCCGGGCCCGGGGGAGCCGGCCGCCGGGGTCGGGCGCAGCTGGCAGGCGGGCGGGCTCGGGACTGGGCGCCGCGGGGGGCGGGCCGCGCGGGGCGCGGGAGGTGAGCGCGGGGGCGGGGGAATCGCTTCCACTTCATTCACCCCCGCCCCCGCCCCACGTGCGGGGGCCAGTGCGCCCGGGCGGGCCAATCGGCGGCCGGGGTTCCCCGGGGCAGGCGGGGCCGGCCCGGGTCGCGGCGCTCATTGGCCGCCTGGGGGGAGGGGAGGAGCCTGCGCCCAGGGCTGCTGCCCTGCTGGCCCGGCGCGCGCTGGAGGTCGCGGTGGGGCGAGGGGACGATGGTTGGCGCCCGGGTGGCCTGTGCCACCGGTACGCGTGGGCGGCGGGCGTGGTCCCGGTGCCAGTCCCCAGGTGCACGGACGCTATGTGTGCTCAGAGGCGTGGGCCAGTACGGGGACACGCGGGCAGGGGACGCGCGGGGAGGACAGCCCTGGCCACCCGAGCCTGACGCGTGGGACGCCCTGCGTAGGTGTAAGATGAATGAATGAACAATCGGACGAACTAAGCAAACACTATGTCTGTGTTAGAACCATCTGGACCCAGGAGGAGACAGCGAGAGAGCCGTGGCAGTCCAGAGCTTTGGGGACCATGCTTTTGAGTCTGAAAGATCAGAATGGATGATTTTTGAGAACCTGCTCTGGAGGAGGGGGCTTTCTCAGTTGTCACTTCACTTAGGCCTCCTAGCTCCCCCGCAGTGGGAACTTGGATGAGGCCCTCAGGTTCACAGAGGGAAAATCACTAGCTAGATGTCACCCGTTTGGCCCAAGGAGGGCGAGGCTTGACCTACCGGGTCCTCGGTGAGCAGGGGCCTTTCCAGTACGGGCACCGTCCTTCTCCCAGACTTGGTGTCCAGACCTGAGTCTCTAGAGTCCACCTCTTTGTGGTTTTCTCCCAGAGCTAGAGGTCATAGTCCTGGGGCTGGCACAGCGGCAGCTGGCCCTGGGCATCTGTCTGCCCCGGGAGGGCACTTCCCCAAACACCACTGCTCAGCACTCCCTTGCTGGTCACTCTGAGTGGCTTTCTGATCTTCTATGAGCTGGTTCCATTTAATCCCCAGCAAAGAGGGAGCAGAGACACCTGCCATAGATACCCAGGAAACATTGAATGTGTGGGCGCCTAGCACAGGTTCTGTTTTCTCTTACCTTCTGTTTTCTTTTCCTATTCTGTTATTTATACAACACATGCATACTTTACCAAATTCGAAGGATATCAAATATTTACAATGCTTTCAATGCTTCCTTAAAAAAAAAAAAGGAGGGGCACCTGGCTGGCTCAGTATAGAGCATGTGACTCTTGGTCTGGGAGTTTTAAGTTTGAGCCCCACCTTGGATGTAGAGATTACTTTACTTTTTTTTTTAATATTTTTATTTATTTATTCATGAGACACACACACACACACACACACACACATACACAGAGGGGCAGAGACACAGGCAGAGGGAGAAGCAGGTTCCATGCAGGGAGCCTGATGTGAAACCTGATCCCAGGTTTGCACCCTGGGCTGAAGGCGGCGCTAAACCACTGAGCCACCTGGGCTGCCCATAGAGATTTCTTTAAAAAGATGGTTTCAGGGTGGCTGGATGGCTCAGTTGATAAAGCATGCAACCCTTAATATCAGGGTTGTGAGTTCAAGCCCCACATTGGGTGTGGAGCCTACCTTATATATATATATATATATATATTTTAAGTAGGCTCCATAAACAAGTGTTTTCAATAAAGTGTTTTCAATAAAAAGACAATCGCTCTTCTCTTCCAGCCACACAAATTCCCTCCCCCAAGGCATCCACACCCCTGATTCCTTGTGCAGCCTACTGAAGACAGTCTCTGCCTACGATGCAGCAGCAGACATACATGTTTTTCTTTTACATGCAAATAGTAGCTAACAGGTTCTGCCTACAGTTTCTCTTACTTTATCTTGGAAAGCCATACATATTTATGCGTTAAAAAAATTCTCATTCTCTGCCAACTGCCGGGTTTTCCAGTGTGGACGTACCATCATCTCTTTGACGGGTCTCCTGTGAGTTGATGGGCGATTGCTTTCACCAAACAATAGCGTGGCTCACACATCATATCGTACGTGAGCAAATGCAGCCAAGGATAAATTCCTAGAAGCAGAATCCCTGGGCCAGAAGATGTGTGCGTGTGGGACACAGATTTCCTGCTACACGGCCACCGACATACAGGAGCGTGCCAGCTCCCGACATACAGGAGCGTGCCAGCTCCCCGTCATCCCCAGCACCCAGCATGCTCTGTTATCAGTCTGTGATCTCTGTCTACGTAATCAGTGGAAACATAATGGTTTCTCAGGGTACTCAGGGCTATTTTTTTTTTTAGGTAGTATATCAGGCCTTTTTTTTTTTTTTTTTTTAGTATATCAGGCCACTATCAAACTTCATGATTGCTGAGATTTGCCCCCTCAGCCTAGTCATTCATCAGGCATGTCCCAACCCCCCCTCCTTGGATGTGGCCCGGGTCACCTGGAGAGTGAGAAGAAGCTTTGTTGGCTTCTTGGTAGATTGGGGGCTTACTCCACACCCCTCCCCCAACACTGTGGGCTGTCACCGAGGCCCGGTGGTGGGTGGGGGCCAGAGGACTCTGCTAAGTCTTCTGTTGGAGCGATACTGCAGGCTGGTATGATCCCTTCCCTAGCCTGGAGACACCCCCACCCCTCCCCAAGGCGAGCCAGGGAAGCCCAGGCTGGGCTTCTTTTGTCCCCTCCAGGATCCAGCCTTGTTTACCTCCAGTGCTGGGGAGCTTACCTCCTCCAGAGGCAGCTCTCTCCATCTTCAAACTATTCCAGCTGTGAGAATGGCCTGGACCCCCACCCCACCAAGCTACCCAGAGTGGCCCTTGAAACCTAAACTATGGCTGTTCTCCTCAGCATCTTCAGCCTGCTCAGCTCCAAGCCAGGCTTCCCACCCCTGTCATGAGTCCTAGCTCCCACACTGACCTGGTCATTGTCCCTAGAAAGCCTCCAGTTTGTCACGGGCCTTCTCTGGAGTGTCGAGAAGGGTTGGGCTTCCCTGCTGTGCTGTGCTGCTCAGAGCAAACATGAACAGACCAAACCCTCCCTTTTTCTGGGCACTAGACCTTTAATGATGCCACCCACAACCCCCCTTGCCTTTTTTTGGGCCACGCTGTCCTGGTTTCTGGTTCCAAACAACAGAAACCAGCTCTGACTAATTTAAACAGAAACGGATTCTTTAGGAGGTTATCGAGTGTGTCACAGATTTTCTGGGAGGGTCAGAGAACCAGGCCCAAAGGGCTCACCCAGCCAAAAACAATGCCCCAAAGTACATGCCAGAGGTGGCTTGGTGCAGACACCCCAAGTGCCAACCCCTCATCCCAGGCCAACACCAACCGCCGAGGTGTTGCTGTCGCACATTCTGCACTGTGGCATCCCCCCTCGTCACCGCAGGGCTGGGAAGGCATCTGTGCCAGGAGCATCTGTGCCCGGAGGGAACTACCTGAGAAGATGGGATGGGGGAGGGGAGGAGGGCTTGGGTGGAGTAAAGAGGTTCAGGAGCCGGGCATCCCCAGGGGCGACAACATTCACGATAGGGTCTTGGGTTGCCATGTTGCACCCCAGATGATGCCTCTTTAGCACCCACTAGATGCCACCTGCACAGCAGGCACCCACACAGGTTTCTCATTTGGTTTGCGTGACAACCTGTGCCGGAGATGCTGTCACCCCCTTTTCCCCGAGATTCCCGTGGGGCGCCTGGCATTCTGCCGCGCACTCCACTCCAGCAGGAAGGAGGAGGTTCTGGGGGGCTGCCTGCCAGCCGGGCTCAAACCCTGCCTCCCACACAGCCATTCCAACCCCTCTGCGCACGGTCCCTGCCACCGACATGGAAGTACTCCCCACTCTGTACCCCCCCCCCCCACCCGCCACTGCCTTGGCCCTGGCCCGGGCCCTGCAGCCCAGGAGCACAGCCTCTGAGCACAGAGACTCCCGGAGCAGAACGTGGTCAACACAGAGGATCCAGCCAGGGAGGCCAGCCAAGCTGTCAGCGTGTTCCCAGAAACCAGTCTCTGGGGAGGGGTGAGTCAGAGGGCGAGGCCAGGAGGGGAGGCGGCCCTGGCTCCAGCCGCGGGTCCAGACCCTCCCTCCGCGGGGGGCTGCAGAGCAGACCCCTTCGCTGAGCGGACCACTGCCCTCCTTTCCTGTCTCCCTCATTCATTCAGTCATTCACTCAGCCTGCTTATGTGTTCAGCATTCAGTGAGCACCTGCTGTGTGCCAGGCCAAGTTCTGGGCACTGAGGACCAAGAGAAAAACCAGCCATGGTCCCTGCCCTCAAGGGGTTCACAGTGGAAGGGAAGAAATAGACGTAAAGGGGCGAGTAAGTGCTAGAGCGGAGACATGCATGGTGGGGTGTGGAGGGGGTGGTGGGTGCTCAGGAGGTCTCACGGAGAAGTGACATTTGAGCTGGGTCTGGAAGGATAGGGAGGCATGTCTGATACGTGGTCGCGGGTGGGAAGGGAATGCTCCCCGTGGAGGAACCAGCCTGAGCAAAGGTGGGCAGGTGTGATGAAGCCTGGGCTGTTCCGGAAACGCCAAGGCAGGTGGTGTCGGAAGCAAAGGTACATGAGACTGGAAAAGCAGATAGGAAGCAACTACTGGAGGACCTTGACAGTGGGAGAGCGCTGACATTTTCCTGGGCAGGGTTTGGAGCGCAGGACTGGCGTGGGTGCTGGAAATGCTGTAGACTGACATTTTGAAGTGTTAGCATGTGGGTCTCCTTCCCACTCTGAACTCCCTGTGCTCCTGACCCGAGCGGTCAGTTGAATGGAGGATCTCCGCCCACACATCTTTAGGGACCCACAAAAATGTTTTAATTTCTTTTGAATCAGAAGCAAAAAGTGAATGTAATAGTAATGAATATATAACAAAGGAATCTAGCCTGGATTGTATTCATGGTTATACCAAAGCAGAGGGAAAAAATGTGTTAAGATCTCGACCCAAGCCAATCAAAAGTGCCCAGGGCTCAGGAAAGTCAATGCTCCCTGGCACAGGACAGGGGGCAGCTCTTGAGTTTCAGTCCACAGCAGATCGGTAATGCTGGAAGAAGAAAGCGTTGGGAGTTACAGAGTCTGGGTCTTTGAGCTTCAGGGGAGGCTTGGAAGGGGTGACAGGACTAGCTATGTCGTCGGCCCCCGCAGACAAGAATGAGCCCCTTGGGTGCCACCCCAGGGAGAGAGGGGTTGGATGCCGAATTGGCTGAGATGAGAAATAAGTGTTCGATCGACACTGCATTGGGATGCCTGGGTGGCTCAGTTGGTTAAGTGACTGACTTGCTTTTGGCTCAGGTCATGATCTCTGGGTTGTGAGGCTGAACCCTGGGCATGGAGCCTGCTTAAGATTCTCTCTCTCCCTCTCCGTCTGCCTCTCTCTCTCTCTCTCTCTCTCTCTCTCTTCCTAATAAAAATGCATGCAGTGGGGGCAGGTGAAATGCATAACTGGTCAAACTTCCAGGCACAAGATAAATAAGCCCCGGGGATGTAATGAACAGCGTAGTAACTAGAGTTAACAATACCATGTTGTGTATTTGTAAGTTGCCAAGAGAGAAGACCTTAAATGTTGACATCACCAGAAAAAAAAATTATAATTATGTGAGGTAGTGGATGTTACCTAAACTTCTTGTGGTGATCATTTCACAATATATACATGCATCAGATCATCGTGTTGTACTAAAACTAACACAAAGTTATAAGTTAATTATATCGCAATAAAACTGGAACAAAATGGATTAAAATGCACCCATGCCAGAGTACCCAAAAAATTTTAAATAGGGGGGCACCTGGGTGGCTCAGTGGTTGAGCATTTGCCTTTGGCTCGGGTCATGGTCCTGGGGTCCTATGAGCCCCACACTGGGCTCCTTGCTCAGCACGGAGCCTGCTTCTCTCTCTGCCTATGTCTCTGCCTCTCTGTGTGTGTTTTTCATGAATAAATAAATAAAATCTTTAAAAAAAGTGTGATACAGACACACATTCACATACACACTCACACACCCAATGGAATATTATTCTGCCTTAAAAAAAAAGAAGGGACTCCTTGGGGTACCTGGCTAGCTAATTGGTAGAGCATGTCACTCTTGATCTCAAGGTCATGAGTTCGAGCCCCATGTTGGGTGTGAGTGTTTACTTAAAAGAAAAAAGAAGGAAATCCTGTCATGTGCTACAACGTGAACGAATCCCGAGGCCATCATGCTCAGTGAAAGAAACCAGTCACAAAAAGCCAAGCAGGCTTCCACTTATATGTGATACGTAGAGTAGTCAAGTTTTTAGAAATAGAAAGTAGGGTGGCGGTTGCCAGGGGCTGGAAGGTGGAAGGAGGGCGAATGGAGAGCTGTTGTTTAATGGGTATAGAGTTTCAGTTTTGCAAGATGAAAAAGTTCTGGAGATGGGTTGCACAACAATGAACATATACTTAACCCTGCTGAGCTGTGGACTTAAGAACTGGCTCAGATGGTAAATTTTATGTTACGTGTTTTTTACCACAATGAAAAAATACAAATATACCCCAACTCTACATGTATATATTTTGGCCGTCAGAATACTTGAAAACATTGTTATAACTTAGTTTTTGAAGCTATTTTGGGACAAGCCACTCCTGTGATTTGCTACTGGCCCTGATTTTTCTACAAACATCATGCATTCTTGGGAATCCTGGGAATTTTTCCAAAGTGAGAAAATGTGACCTACAAATTGTTTGCATGCACGGTGACATGTTTTAAAATCCTAAATGTAACAATGAGCAAAGCTGACATGGTGTTGCATTTAGAAGAAGTTTAAGTAAATTTTTGTTATCTTTTTAAATCTTGGGGTTTTAACGCTGGGTAGCCAATGCATTTCTCCCCAACCAGACCACATGGATTTTCCTGAGCGGGAGGCCCCAAGCCCACAGGGTCTCCTGGGGAAAAGGCCTTTCCACGCCACCCTACCGTCCTCCAACCTCAGACAGTGGCTGCTGGTGCCTGTCCAGTCTCCTAGGAGGAGACAGGAGTGGGGAGGAGGGGGCTGAAACCGAGAATGTGGGTCAGAGGAAGGAGCCGGGAATGGAGAGGCAGCTGGGCAGATGTGCTATCAAGGTGGTGAGGGCACCCCCACACATACACAGAGGTTAGAGGGGCCCAGCTGTGCCCCCACAGATTCTGGGCACGGGACTCTGGACTGAGCCCGGGGCCACAGGGAGGACGAGCAGGCTCTAGGCCGGGTGATAGCGATGTGCCAAGAAGTCTGGACTCGCCAGCTGTGAGAAGCCGGGAGGGGCAGGCTGAGACGCATTCGCAGGCCAGATGGGGCTCTGTCCCCAGCTTCCCCCCCGGCCCCGCTGGTCTTGACACCCACCCACCCCATGTAGAAAGAGAGCATTAAATTAAATATTTTAAAACTGAGGCCCCTGGGATGCTGGGGGGCTCAGCGGTTGAGCACCTGCCTTCGGCTCAGGTCGTGATTCCAGGATCCAGGATCGAGTCCCATATCGGGCTCCTTGAGGGGAGCCTGCTTCTTCCTCTGCCTGTGTCTCTGCTTCTCTCTCTCTGTGTCTCTCATGAATAAATAAATAAAATCTTAAAAATAAATAAATAAAATAAAATAAAACCGAGGCCCACAGTGAAGAGAGTGTGAGCCTGGAGCCGCAGCGCTGAGTTCCAATCCTCAATCCACTACTCCAATAGGATGTGCTGTGTGATTGTAGGCAAGTGACTCAGCCTCTCTGGGCCTCACCTGCCTAATCTATAAAGTGGGGCAGTGGTGGCCGCACCCCGTAGAGTGGCTGTGAATAGAGCATGCTGATGTCCCCAGACCTCGGGAGGTACCTTCCAATGCTAAGCCCTTCAGGGACGTCCTCTCTTTAGTGCCAGGAGCGGTTCCTGTCATCTTTTTTTATGGATGAGGAAGCCACAGCCGAGCCTCCGCTCTGTGTGGGGCGGCCCTCATCACCCTGGATCCACAGCGCAACTCCAGGCCTAGGTGCTGGTGTTATGTCTCCTTCACAGGTGAGGAGCCGCTAAGCCACTTTGACAGAGCTGCCCACTCCGAGCTGCCTCCTCCCTGGGAGGACAAAGAAACCCCCCTGCGCAGAGAGAGACAGAGAGATCTAGGTGCACAAAAACAGTCCGAAGTAGAAAGAGAGGCAGAAAGTCAGAAAGAGAAAAGACAGAAGCAGAGGGGACCATCCTAAACACCCCACAGACTGTGGTGGGGGCAGAGGGAAGCAGAATATTGCCCCCCAACTCCCTCCAGGGCCCCCTTGTTGTGGGGTGAGGTGGCAACAGGTTGCAGGTCCCTCTGGGCATCTCAAGGTGGCCAAGAGTGGTCTTGGGCAGAAGCCAAGGTGGGCAGAGGCAGGAACCGGGCTAGTGACAGGTGTCCGTCAGGTGCCCCGTGGGCACGGGGATCCCAGCAGTGGCAGAGGGTGGCTGTCAGCAGGGAGCTCACAGGCTCCTTTCTGTTAACCCTCTCAGCATCTGCCCCGTGGGTGAAAACTACTTTCTCAACCCCCAAAATGGGAAACTGAGGCATATGGCAAGACAAGTGAGAAAGCAGGAGTCCTGGGTGTTGAAAGCCAAAGGCTGGGAGTCCACGGTCTTGGGTCCAGATCTCTGCCATGGCCTCCAGGAACAACCCAAAGCACCTCCTCCAACCCTTCCTCCTATGGAGGAAGGAGGTGTTCCGAGTGGGCTTCCTGGAAGAGGTGGCACCAGGCTGGACTTGAAGGAGTAGGGATGTGCCCAGGAAGTGGGGGTGAAGGGGCTAGGCTGAGCTCTCAGGGTGCCCCCTGAGCAGAGAGGATCCAAGGTTGTGGGGGCAGCGTGATTGCAAGGGGACCCCAGGCCCTAGGGCCCTGACAGGGCCTCTCCCGGCTCCACAGGGAGAAGGATGCGTGTGTGAGACAGGGACTTGGCTTGAGAGCAGTGCAGCGGCAGCCAGAACATAAACCTCCTGTGGCTTCTGGCGCCACCGCCTTCCCACTCCAGCTCAGCACCGGACCGCCCCCCCCGGGGTGGGGGGTGCTGACAGGAACCAGGAGTCTTGGGGTGAAGAATAGAGCCAAGGTGTGGGGGAGGCGGGGGACAGGAGGTGGAGGTGGCTCCTGGTTCTCAGCCTGACTCCTGCCCAGAGAGGTCCTGCACACCCTTCACACTCAAACGCCCCTCCTGGCAGGGCTCCCCATCACCTCCTCCTCCACTCCGTAGCTCCGGGGGCTTTGTGGGCACTGGGGCCCCAGCCTCTGGCTGCCCCCTCAGCTCACTGGGGTCCCCTGCCCTCGCCGGCTCCAGCAGGATCCCTACCATCCTCTTACACCTTCCGTGTGTGACTGTCCTTCCCTCCCCTGCTGGACCCCACACACTCTCTTCCTGAGCCACATCTCTCTGGCCTGGGCCTGGGTGAGGGGCAGCCAGGCTGACGGTGTGAGCAGGGCAGGGAGGGGGCCAGCTCCTCTCGGAGGCAGGACCTCTGCGGGCTCGCCTCTGTGGCCCCGGTGCTGCTAGTGGGTGCTCCACAGGGGTGCTCATCAATAACACAGACACCTCCTCACACTATAAAACATATTCGGTCTTAGGTGAACAGCTCGAAGGATTTTTACACATGCCCTCACCCAGACCGAGGTCTAGAACATACCCAGACCTGAGCTGGCTTCCTCGGGCCCCAGTCCAGCCACTGCCACCCTGGCTTCCCACCACCTCCTTCTCTCTTCACCCGTGGAGGGGCACCTGTGCTGTGTTCAGTCGGGGGCTGTCATACATAAGACCGCTGTGAACATAAGTTCCCTACACATAGTCTGCTGGACACGGGCCCTCAGTTCTCTTGGGGAAATACCTTTGAGCAGAATTGTGGGGTCCTGGGGTAGAATCCTGAACACGCCAACTCTTAGGGTCCCTCCGCAGGCATTTCACACCAGTCCCCACCTCTCTCTCCATGGACCCACCAGATGTCCCCTACCCCTCCTTCCAGCAGCCCAGTGGTGGAAACTCCAGATACAGCTTCTTTGGGCAGAGCAGGGCAGCTCTGATCTCGCTCTCCCCACCCCCGTGGACCCAGGGCACCCCTGCCACAGCTGAAGGGCCCACTGGATTTATCAGCAAACACAGAGCCCTTCCTTACCCCTTAAGAGGACACAAAGCTCCTCTCATGGCACCTTCAGGACTGTCTTCTTGGGGTCTGTCGCTCTGTCCTGGCCACCCTCCTGCCTATCCCCCCATAGGACAGGGACTGTGGCTAAGCTGTTTCTGCTCCCAGTGCCCAGTATACAGCCTGGGGAGGATATAACAGATGGCTGGGGACACAGAGAAAGGTCTAGAAATGAATGTCCCACCTTGGGGACCAAGCCTGAAGATATAGCCTCAAGGTCCAGTCGGTCTGCTGCTTTAACTTCTTAGGTCCTTAACACAGGCCTGGCATCCCTCTAGGGTTCCGGTGGGATTCAGAACCTGTTCTTCTCTTCACCCCTGCCGCTGATCCTGAGGCTCAAGGCAGGTGAGTTAAAGCCAAGCAGAGCGTGAGGGCTCACCTCCCAAATATCCCTGGTTGGAGCAGGTGAGCAATGGGAAGAGAAGAGGCCTCTGACATTCTCAGAGACTCCCTGGGGGACCCCGTGGCCAGTCAGAGGAGGCCAAGCTGTGGCCCTGGGGCAGCGGGTAGGCAGGCTCCGTGACCAGCAGTGCACCCACCCCACCCTTGGCCTGCAGCCCAGGCCTGGGTTCCTGTCTTCCCAGAAGTTCATCCATCTCCTGAGTGGAGTTCCACACTTTGCTCTCATTAACTTCCTGAACCTTTCAGAAAGGAGTGGAAACGCCCTGCCTCGTCCTCCTGCTGAGGAAGCCGTGGGTGGGAGCTGGGGAAGGTGAGGGGATCACCCAGGCTGCTGTCCAGATCAGAGGTGGGGGTGGGACAACAGGGTGCCCCTGCCTCCCCTCTAAGAGCCCTGTGGCCCCCCACCCCGGCAGCTGAGCTCTGAGACCCTCCATGCCCACGCCCCCCGCCTGTGTTCCCTACCCTCATGGAATTCACTATGTGCCCATGTCTTCGTCTGTAAAATGAGGCTATCCTGGGCTTGCCCAAGGATCTGGGGGTTCACATGTGTGAATTGTTCGGGCCAGTTCCTGATACCCTGTGCATGCTGTGCAAGGGTCAGCCCCTCCTCTGACTCACTGTGCCCTCTGTAGGTGGCATTTGATGGGCCAGGCTGGAGTGACCAGGGGTGGTGGACAAGGCTGGTTCAAGTCTCCTGTCTGTTTCCACTGCTCCCTGTCTGTCTCTCCTGGCCCCTTCACCCCACCAGGGATGGATGGAGAACCCTCCTCTTTGTGGGCAAACAGGAGTTATTCTTGGAGTCCTTGGGATTTAGGAGGGACAAATAACTTGTAGTGGACGGGGCCCCAGGAGGCAACAAAAGAAGGGCGACATTCACGCAGGGCTTGAATGACCAGGAGGGTTTGGGGGCCCTGTGATGGTGATGGGAGGCGGGAACAGCAGCAGGAAGGCAAGGGGAAAATCATGTGTGAGCCCTCGGGCCATCAGGATGGGACAGGATCCTCAGAGCTGACTCTAGGCAGCTCAGACACACGGGGCAAGCAGAGACTCTGGCCCCCGCAAGAGCACATCCCCAGGGGGACCCCAGGAGCACTGGATTCTTGGCCTGGGACTCACCAATGGGTCCTGGGATAATAGAGGAGACTACCCCCTTGGCTGGACTGTCTTCCCAGGGAGAGTCCTCCCAGTTGGGTACCTGGGACCCCAAAGAGACCCCTCTTTCAAGTTGGGGTGAGCCTCAGTATGGAACCAGGAAGCTTAAGTTGATGGGGTCAGATGCAGAAGCAGCCCAGCCTCAAACTCCAAAGCTAGCTGATCCCTTCCTCTCCAGGGCCCACCTGGCTTCTGGCACCCCCAGGCCTTCAGACCCCCTCTGTGTGAGCCAGCATTCCCAGCAGAGTTCTAGGTCCCACGCCAAAGCAGGGTGCAAATGCACACTTGCAGGGAGTAGGGGGCAGAGCCGCCTGATTTTCTGTGACAGTGCACGTGGGCCACCTGGTTTCCTGCTGCAGAGGACAAGTGGGGTCTCGATAGGGGCCAGGGCATGGAGACAGGGAGGCTGGGGGCTGCAAAGGGCGTTGGGAGCAGGGCCAGTGGGTGAGGGGGCTCGGAGGGGAGGTGCTCTCTGGACCGGCTGGGCTAGGGCAACAGGCTGCGAACAGTCCCCATCCCTGACACACATTCTCTCCTTCCCTTTTCCTCTCTGCTCTGTTTTTGTCCTTTTCCTGTACTGAGCCCAAACCCAGAACAGAAGCTAGCTTTCTGATTTTATCCTGCCGTTTTCTGGGAGATGGTCATAACTGTCTCTGGGCCTGCTCACACGGCTTTTTCTCAGAAAGTGAGACAGAGTTCTCATGGCTTGTCATAATTAAAGATAGAGACGAGAGACAGGGCAAAAAACAGGCGGAGAAGCAAGAGGGAGACAGGCCTGTCAGTCAAGGGCCACCTGTAGGGGTAGAAAAAGGCCCCTACTCAAAGCCAGGCGCTGATAGCAGGTGGCATGGGACCCACTGGACATCATTTCATGGCTCAAGGTCCTTATTCCCAGGTCTGTGACCCCGAGAGCTGGCACGCTGGGTGGGTCAGTGGTCAGTGTCACTCCACCTGCCCCTGCTCCGGGCACCTCTGGGCAGTGTGTACCCCTCCATCCCATGACGGTCCCCTTGTATCTCTTTGCATGTTGAGCCGCTGCTCGGCTAGGACTCCATGCCTCCGTGCCAGCAAGGCTGAAGTCGATGGCTGCTGGGCGTGGAGGTGAGTGAGTGCGTGCGTGCGTGATCAGGGAGGGGAATGACACCAGCTATGGTTCACCTCTTCCAACCTTTTCACGGATGAAAAGAGCAAGAAGGGTCAGGCAGGGTGCCAGGGCTGGGGCCAGGGCACGGACCCTCCCAAGGCCCCAACAGCCATGTCCCACGACACGGCTCCGAAGCTGAGGCTCCTTCTCTGCTTCCTGGGGATCCTGGTCAGTGGCTTTATGGGGCCACTCTGGTTCAGACCTTCCCTTCCGGGCTCCCAGGACCCAGAAGAGCCCAGCAAAGCATGCCTGGGCCTGGCTGAGGCTCCATGGGAGCCCCCGAGGGGGAGAATCCCACACACACCCTGTTGGGCTCTCCACCAGCCCCTGAACCTGGGCCCGGAGTTCAGCACTGGCAGGTCCCAAGGAGGTGGCTTAAACAATGTGGCCAGGCTGTGTCAGTCACAGAAAATAGTGCACGTCCTCAGTGGGGGCCTGTAGTTAAGGAAAGAGGTTAATCAGAGTCTTCTCTAGCCTTTGGCCCGGGGCTTGGAGGACCAGGGAACCAGAAGGAGGTGGGGTCTGGGGGCAGCTCTAGGTTTGGCTATGGATGTCGTATGGGGACCCGGGGGCCTCTAGAATATCCATTCAGAGGTAGCCAGGGTTCCTGTCCTCCAAGACTCAGGGATGGGCTCCTGCCGAGTCCCCTCTGCACACCCCTACTCTGGCCTTAAGCAGCACTTTGTTTGAGACAGGACTTTAAGGCCACCTGTCTAGAGCACAAAGATGGGGAAGGGTCTGATTCTACAGGATTGGCACAAAGGTGGCCTGTGACTCTCTATGATATCGTGGTATAAGAAATATATATTTGGGGCACCAGGAGGGCTTAGTCGGTTGGGTATCTGCATTCGGCTCGGGTCATAATCCCAGGGTCCTGGGATCGAGTCCCACAATGGGCTCCCTGCTCAGTGGGGAGCCTGCTTCTCCCTCTCCTCCCCACGTGTTCTCTCTCAGTCACTATCTCTGTCTCTCTTTCTCTAATAAATAAATTAATGATAAAAAATAAGAAATACATATTTGACCTTTTTTCCTGATTCCTGAAAACAAAGCTCTTAAAACTCTTAGAATTTTTTTTAAACTCTTAGAATTTTTTTAATGTTAGGGGTGACAAGAACATCTTTTTAAATCTTTATTATTTCTTATTTTTTATTTATTTTTTTAAAGATTTTATTTATTTATTCATGAGAGACACAGAGAGGCAAAGACATAGGCAGAGAGAGAAGCAGGCTCCACACAGGGAGCCTGATGTGGGACTCGATCCTAGGACTCCAGGACCATGCCATGGGCGGAAGGCAGGCACTAAACCGCTGAGCCATCCAGGGATTCCCCCCCCCCCTTTTTTTTACAGTGAGAGTGTGAGGGTGAGGAGAGGGGCAGAGGGAGAGAGAGAAGCTCAAGCAGGTTCCACGCCCAGCGCAGAGCCTGTCACGGGGCTTGATCCGACGACCCTGAGATTATGACCCGAGTTGGATGCCCAACCGACTGAGCCACCCAGGTGCCCTGAACATCTTTTGTTTTGTAACAAGCTCCCTTGGACCACACCTGAGTCCCAGCTAATGAGGCGATCCTTGGTGGGGCCTCGGGTGGCTTCAGGAAGCAGGCTGGCCTCCAGAGGAACCAGCCAGGTGCTTAGGAGGTTGGAACTTCCAGCCCCATCCCCACCCCCAATGGCTTCTGGGAGGGCAGAGAGGCTGGGCGTTGAGTTCCATCACCAACAGACGATGATTTCATCAATCATGCCTACGTGAGGGAATGTTCACAAAGACTCTGGACGCTGGGGTTCAGAGAGCTTCTGGGCTGGTGAGTGCACTGGGAGAGTGGTGCACCCGGAGGGGGCATGCCAGTTGTACACCCCTTCCCCCTACCTCTCCCTACGCACCTCTTCTAGGCTGCTGCTCTTGATTTATAGCGTTTATAATACTCTAGTAATAGTAAGTAAGCTGTTACCCTGAGTTCTGCGATCTGTCCCAGCAAATCATCCAATCTGAGGATGGGGTCATGGGGATTGCTGAGTAACAGCCGAGGTTGGACAGAAGTGTGGGTATCCCGGGCACCCAGTACTTGTTAGTGTGTCTGAAGTGGGGAGCAGTCTTAGGGGGCCGAGCCCTTACCTGTGGGGTCTGTCCTAACTCCAGGTAGCTAGCATCAGAATTGAATTAAATCCCAGCATACCCAGTTGGTGTCCGGAGAGCTGGGAGTAAAACAGATCACAGTAATCCTGAGTCCATTCCTGGCCCTTCTCTGTGCTGCTCTGGTCCCAGGAGGCTGGCACCCAGACCATGTCCCCCCAGAGCCCCCTGCCCCCTTGCTTCTGGTAAGATGCGGTCTGCTGGAGACACCGGTGTGAATGCAGAAATCAGGAGAAAGGCAGGGGTATTTATTTCCCCAACTCCCTCTAGGGGTTTTGTCCTTCTATCCATAGCCTCCCCGCCGGCGCCCCCCACTTCTGCTGTGCCGACCCTTACCCACGGCTCCTGCTCCCTGGCTCTGGAAACACCACCCCCTCTTGCCAGCCCTGCAGAGATAGGAGGGCTTATGGCCATCAGTGCCCTGGGTCAGGGCCCCCTCCTGTTGGCCCCCTTAGCACGCTGACCACACCTTTGTAAACGTTCTCAATTGCCCCGCCAGACAGCGTGCCATCTGTTTCCTGCCAGGCCCGACCCTATAGGGCGTCGGTTTGTGCCCAGTTCAATCCTCACTTTTTACATAAAGGGAGAGTGAGGACCAGAGAGGGTAAGTGATGTGTCCAGAGTCACCCAGCCCCAGGGTTGGGGCTCATGGCTGCTCCAAAAAGGCTATGGAGAGGCCAAGGCTGATGTAGGCAGAGGGTAGAGGCCTGTTTGCCCCCCGCCCCTCCCTGCCCCTCCGTGCCCCTCCCAGCCTGGCTCCCCCATGGTCTCCGAGGATTTCCTCCAGAGCAGGAGCCGGATGCTCTGCGTGGGCTCATAAACCAATTAGGGCCATTTGCACCTCCCAGAGAGAGGCACCTGGGAACCCAGCCAGCACCCTCCTTCCCCACCCCCTGCCCCAGGGGCACGTGGCACAGGCTGCCTCTCCCTTAGGCAGGGATGCCTCCCTGCCATCCCTTACCCTATCCTCTCACCACCCCAAACCTGCCCATCCACCAGCCCCTGGTGGCTCCTAGGCCTTTGCGTATGCTATTCCCCCCAACCTGTGCACCTTTCCTGTGTCACCTGGCACAATGCTGCTCCTTCTCCAAGGCTGCATCTGCCCATAAAGCCTCTTCTGAAGCCTCCTCTGGATCTCTGGCACCTGCATTCCCTCTATTCCCTGAGTGCTGGTGTCCCTCTCTTCCCCCACAGCACTGGGTGGCTTGAGGGCAGGATCCCGCATGGGTCATCTCTCGCCCCGCAGAGCCTGGCCCAGAGTGGGGCTGATGATAACAAATGCCAGATGCCTTGGACTAGGTTTGGGGCTAGAGTCAGCTCTGGGCTGAGCCCAGGCTTCTTTAGGAGCCATAGCATCACATGCACGTCCATCCCCCAACACCCAGAGCCAGCTTAGAGCTGGGTGTGAAGCTCAGAGGCTCTAAGCCCTCCAGCCAGAGGGGGGCTACAGAGTGGGCCACCTGGGGAGGGGACCACAGGGAGGATGCTGTGGGGATGGAGTAGCCAGGACAGGATGAACACATTTGCCTCACTGGTTTAGCGGAAACTTGGCCCAGTGAGGCCAGTGTAATCATCCCCATCTTCTAGAGAGTGACACTGAGGCCAGATGAGAGGCTTACCTGGATGCAGATGGCTCAGCCAGCCTGGGACCCTGGGCTCACATCCTCCTGAGTACCTGCCTCCTTCCCCCTGCAGGGAAGCTGTGGACAGGGGTTCAGAAAGACTGACTGCTCAGGAGTACAACACAGATGTGCAGCGGGTGGTGGTGCTGGGGACATTTATTTCTGACAAGGACAGGCCCAGTTTTGAGCTAAGGTACCCTCTCCCTACCCTCACTTGGAAACACTCTCTTCTCAGGGCTCCAGCAGCTGCAGGGCATGCCCCCAGTCCAGGATTTGTAGCCTGGACCAGGGACGAGGCTGAGGGGTAGGTGAGGACCCCTCAGGAGCCCCCCACGGCTGGAGGGCTGATCATGTGGTGGGTGTCATATCTTCTCACGCACACTGACTGCTCGGGGCCCGAAATGGGAGTGCTCCCGCGGATGTCATAGCTGCAGGGGAAGAGAGAGAAGAGGAACTTAGGGCCTGATCTAAGCCCCACAGTTACTGCCCACAGCTTGGAGCTCTAGGCATAGGAGCATTGGGGAAACTGAGGCTCAACTGGCCAGGCCGGCTTAGCCAAAGAGATCCAGGCTCTTCCTCTAAACTTCACAGATCCAGGGGCACCTGGGTGGCTCAGCAGTTAAGCGTCTGCCTTCAGCTCAGGGCATGATCCTGGAGTCCTGGGATCGAGTCCCATGTCAGGCTCCCTGCATGGAGCCTGTTCTCCCTCTGCCTGCGTCTCTGCCTTTCTCTGTGTGTCTCTCATGAATAAATGAATAAAATCTTTAAAAAACATAAACTTCACAGATCCAGCAGTGCAGCACCCCCACTCTCCTCTATCCCTGCTCAGCTGATCCCCCTGTCTTTTGCATCTGGGTGTGCCCCACCGGGAGTATCTGGGGCCAGGCCCCACTCGCAAGTCCCGCGGTTGCCGCCAGGGGTCACATGGGGCCCGCTCCGAGAGCGCAGACTCGCCCTGCCCCCAACAGCTCCTGCCAGCAATTGGCAGGCCCAGAGGGATAGCGGAGGAGGGTTTCCTGTGCACACACACTCGCACGACCTGCTGTCTTCTGGGGGCATAAGAGGTGGTCCCGGTCAGAGACCCCACCCCTCCCAGGGGGCCCAGACCCTGTCCACTTACCAGGTGTAGATAAGCAGAGCAAGGAGGGCAGTGAGGAGGACAGCCAGCAGGACCGACAAAATGGCAATGATGACCACGGTGCCCGTGCTTTGGGGGCCTGGAGCAGCCTGCAGCCTCTCAGCTGAGGGGCATGAGGGGGTTTCCCCAGGCAGGCAGAGCAGTGGAAGGAGGAGAGATCCGACCTGAGAAGAGGGACCTGGGACGGCCTCCAGACTGACCATCCCTCTCCCCAGCTCGGGGAGGGGCACCGGCAGGCAGTGGGGTGGTAATGGTGCCTGTGATGGGGGGCTGGCTCCATCTCCCCAGCCCAGCCCATCCTCAGGAGCCCCCGGGCCCCAGACCCCCCCACCCCAGTGTTTTACCAGCCCCTTACCTCGCTGTAGGTGGGTCTCGTTGGACCACTCTGTCTCAGCTACAGGTCCCTTGTCACTCATCACCAGGAACTTCACTCTGAGAAGAAGACCCAGGATAGGGAGTGAGGCCTCTGGCCCTGACTTTCAGGGCCTGGGAGATCGAGGGGTGGGGGACAGAAGTGCAGACTGGCCTAAAAGCCAGCCTTAGAACCCACCAGAAGGGGCCTCAATTCCAGCTGTGACATTTCCCAGCTGTGTTGCCTTGGGTGCATCCCTCACCATCACTGGTCCTTAATGTCCTCATTTAGGAAATGTGTGTGGAATGGTCTAGATTCCCAGCACCCAATATCAGTGAATCAAGACCCAAGTAAGGGGAGATGGGCTGGGGCACATCCTGCCTAGATGGGGAAACCTCCTGTGGGGTCCAGATGGCCCATGGGGGCAGAGGTGCAGGTGGTGGACCCTCTGCTCAAGAAAGAAGGGAGAAGTCACCGAGACCTCCCCAGCCCTGGCCCCTGCCCCACCCCCTCCCGCCCATAGAAAGCCAGGCATTGAGCAGGGAGCTGCCCCAGGCCGGGGTTTGGGCCCTGGCAGGAGCTCACCGGTAGGGGCCTGGGCCCGGCAGGGGGTGGTTGCAGCCCCTCTTGGTGGGGGAGCAGCTGGTATCATTGCCAACGCGGAGGACCCGGAGCTGGTTGCCTGGCTGGTTGCCCGGGTAGAGCAAGCGGTTGGCCATCAGTGTGAGGTAGTAGCCCCTCCGGGTGAAGTCTTCAGGGACAGGGATGTCCTCCACCCTCTGTGGGGCACTGAAGTTCTGGGTGGCTGAGGGTGACTGCAGGTCAGACGGTGAGGGCTGCAGGGGCGGGGCTCCCCCCCCACCTCCTGCCAGGCCAGACAGCCTTCCTGTCCCCCAGCCCCTCAAAACCTGCCAACCCTCCCCCACGCTTGCTGTTCCTCCCAGGCCTCCTGCCCCGTTCACAGAGGGAAACCGAGGCCCGCCCCCGCAGCACCCACCGTTGCTGTGGGCCACCACCAGCCAGATGGCATCAGAGTCAGAGATGCTGCGGTGACTGAACTGGCCCCTGGGCTGCTCCAGTGTGAAGGTGGACTGGGTGAGTGTCCCTGCCAGGCTGCGGTTTGAGAGCTGGGGCACGTAGCTGATGTGCTCTGGGGCAGATGGGGGGCAGATGGAAGAGGCTCAGCAGGACAGCCAAGCCCCCACAGCCTGGTCTGAGGGAGAAGTCATGGTTCTGGAAGCCCCAGCCTGAGGGGGGAGGCACAGACTTGATTCGGGAGCCCCGATCTGAGGGAGGAGTGGAGGCTTTCTCTAGAAGCTGCGGTGAGGCACAAATCAGGAGGCCTCCTAGCAACTCTGTGCCCGTGGGTCACAGGCGGGGGCCTGAGTCCAGCCCCTGCCCCTTGCCTTGCTAGTCTACTAGCAGGGGTCAAGAGGGAGATCCTGCCCCACCTGAGTCACTAGGGTCTCTGCCCTGCACGGGGCCTGGGGAAGCCATGGAGGCACAGGAGGCCCCTCCCCAGCAGCAGAAAGGGGAGGTGGCTTTCCCCCCCAGTCTCCAGAATCCTTTCCCTCTCTCCGTTGGGTTCAGTATGATTCATTTCCATTTCATTCAGCTCCAAAGGTTCAGGGCTACACCTCTCCTTCCGCAGAGCCCCCACTTCTGTCTCTGAGGCCTGGTGCACACTGCATACAGCAGGTACTTAATGTCCACTTAATGAGGGAGAAGGAGTAGAGTAGCCCAGATGAGAGGGGCTGCACCTCTTAAGTACCTCCAGTTTAAGAGCCCACAGTAACCAATGCCTGCAGCCATGCCTGGAGGGCTTCCAGAGCTTTCTTCATGGAGGGATGGTCCTTGTCAACATCTTTAAACCTCTCCTTCGGGACAGGAAGGAGGGGACAGTGGGGAGGCATTGGTGAGAATAGGATGGGGGCTCAGGACCCATGAGGATGAGGACCCTAAAGAGAGTGAGGAAGCGTTGCTCACTCTCCTGTCTTGGGCTGTGGGGACAGGTGTCTATCTCTTGTGACCTCTTTGGTGGGCCACCTCCCCTGACCCACCCAGACTTGGGGCTTGGGAGGCAGCTGGAAGAGGTAGATCTGTCCTCCTGAAGCTGGAGACAGAGTGCCCTGCTCCCCTTCACTCACCCAGGGCTGTCCCCCGCGGGAGGCAGGTCAGCAGCAGCAACAGTGGCACTGGCAGCCCATACTGACCCCCACTGAGCCCCATGGCCAGGCCGAGGGTCTGTCTGTCTGTCTGTCTGTCTGCAGCGTCCCAGGGGCTCCGCTATCTATCTGGATGGAGGAGGCTGCTTCTGGTACCTCCTGCAGCTCCTCCCAGGTCCCCCCTCTTTGCAAACAACTGGTTGGACAGGTTTGAGGGCAGAATCTGCAGGCCCCATGGATGTGGCATCCCAGGGAGGGGTCTGACGAGAACAATCAGTAGCTGCCCGTCAGGACAAGCCTGGACCCTCCCACCCCTGACTCCAAGAGGGCTTGGCCAGGGAGGGGTGGAGGAAGGAGGCTGGAGCTTGGGGTCCAGGTGGCCCCCGTGGCTCCAGCCAACAGGGCAACCTGGCACCATGGCTCTCCAGCCCCCTGTACTGGAGGAAGTTGCTCTCAAGGGGCTTGTCCAGGATCACTGGCCAGCCAGGGCAGAGCCTGGATGGGACGGTCACAGCCAAAGGCAAGCCTAGGGGTACTCTCTGCAGCCCGGGCTCTGGAAGGGGGGCTCCCCAACATCGCCCTTTCTCCTTTCATTATCCAGGTGAACTGGCCCCTCTTCTCCTTCCAGCTCTGGCCACTGCCAGGACAGGGCAATTCTTCCTCAGCAGAAGGGTCCTAGATGGGGTCTGGGGTAGGGGGTGGGGGTGCCGAGCCTGTACTAACCAACTCTCACCTGGATTGGAGCAACAGTCCCCTGTGGGGCAAGCCCTGCCCCAAGCACAAGCTCCCCTCAGCCCAGCCTCTGCACCTGGGCAGAGCCTCCCTCCTAAAACCCAAATTCTTTTGGGGAGTACTTTATTTTTTTTTTAAGATTTTATTTATTCATGAGAGACACAGAGAGACAGAGACACAGGCAGAGGGAGAAGCAGGCTCTATGCAGGGAGCCCGATGTGGGACTCGATCCTGGGACTCTAGGGTCACGCCCTAGGCTGAAGGGGGTGCTGAGCCGCTGAGCCACCGGGCTGCCTGGGGGAATACTTTAAAAAAACATTTATTTTAATTTTTTGAGGATTTATTTATTCGAGAGTAAGAGAGCATGAGCAGGAAGGGCAGAGGGAGAGAGAACCCCAAGCAGACTCTACCCTGAGCACAGAACCCAATGCTGGGCTCGATCTCATGATCCCAAGATCATGACCTAAGCTGAAACCAAGGGTCAGACACCTAACCGATTATGGCACCCAGGCATCCCTAAAACACATTTTAAAAAAACAATTATGAATATTCTTTAGTTATTATAATGCATTTACATGCTATCTGATTGCCAGCCCACATACACTATTTTTTTTATCCCCAAAAGTACTTATAGTACTTATTTATATTATAGTGAACTTCAAAGGGGCAGATAATCCTATCGACTCTGTAATTAATTGCCTGGTTGATTTTTTTGTGACACTAACTCTACTCAGACATGCTAACAGATAGTTTCAGATTTTTCAGGATTTGAAATCACTGTATTTCCATTGGTGATCAACTCAGCCCCAAGGGAACTTGGGGCCGATACCAGAGTGAAAGCTCAGGGCAGGCTAATGAGGTCAGGGTGAGTGTGGGTATCTGTGTGCAGGGAGGCTCAGCCAAAGGGCCACCAAGAGGGCCTCTTTAACCTGGGACGAGCTATGTACCCAGGGTGTCCATAGCCCATTCGGGGTACCACTGGCTCGGTTTGTCCTGCCAAGCACAGGTATGAGTGCTCCTTCCCAGACTCGCAGGCCTACAGGAGTCCTTCCTAGTCCTGCAGAATTCATCCTGGGGCTGCCGCAGGTGACAGCAAGGGAGCTGGCGGCAGACAAGCACAGGCTCAGCCAGGCCAGGGGATGCTCTTTCTCCCACGTTCCTGGACAGGAGCCTGGGCAGCTGAGGGCCGGCCCTGCTCGGGCACAGCTGGACATCACCAGAGTAAGCAGCTCCCAGCCATGCCACTATGGCAGAATTGGTGACAGCGACAAGAAGGACCAGGGCAGACTCCTGGCCAGACATGCCACCTCCTCCCACAGCCATCTTCCTAGCCTGAGTCCGCACCAGAACTTTGGCCAAACTCAGCAGAGGAGAGAAGCCGTGTGAAGCAACCGATATTGGGCCGACAGCCCGAGAGAATGGACACCAGGAACCAGAGTTGCTGTGATTCAGAAAACAAAGTCTGATGTATCCTACACCTCGGAGTTCACAGACATTCATGCCTGGTCTGCGTGTGCGTGTGCGTGTGTGTGTGTGTTCTAGTCAGCTTCTGGATGTTCTGATTCACTTCTTGGATCAATCTGTCTATTTGGGCATCAGTATCAGGCCATTTCAGACAGTAACTTTATGCTACATTCTCGACCACAGTATAAATGATTTCCCCCAACTATATTAATTGGCCGTATCATTATTTGACGAATACCTCTTTTCTCCATTAACAGGAAAACCCCCACTGCATCCCCAGCGCTGAGCCCAGGGTCTGGCCCAATAATTGTGCTCAGTAACTTTTTAAAAAAATTTTATTTATTCATGAGAGACACACAGAGAGAGGCCAAGACACAGGCAGAGGGAGAAGCAGGCTCCTTGTGGGGAGCCTGATGTGGGACTCGATCCCAGGACCCCAGGATCAGGAGCTAAACCAAAGGCAGACACTCAACCTCTGAGCTGCCCAGGTGCCCCTCAGTAACTATTTTGACTGCTAAGATGAACACCTCTCTGCTCTGTGTATCTGGCCAGGTGGCCCATGGGTACCATCTTGTTTTACATCATTGGGCTGACAACTACCATGTTGTGGCTTCAGGGTAGAGCCCAGCTCTCTTCCCTGGTCCAGATGTCCCCAGCCCAGTGAGTCCCAGTGTGAAAGGAGTGAGCCCAGGATGCCCGGGGGGGGGGGGGGGGGGGGGGGGGCATGCCAAGCCCTAGGGAATAGTCTGTTCCCAAGGACCTACCTTGCCTTGTACCTTTGGGGTGACTCATGGGATGAGGTGGGGCTTCCACCCGCCCCCAAACACAGAACAGCCAGCTAAAGGCTCACCCAGCTCCATGTCACCAAACAAGGCATCAGCTCCATGGCAACCATCACACCCTGTCCCATGGAGGTGCTCAGGATGAAGCTCTGGCACTTCCAGGGGCAGGAAGTCCCTTCCTCACCCTCCCCAGCACAGTGATGCCCCAGATCTGCAGTCTAGATCTGCAGAGGAATGCCTCCTTTGAGTGAAATCTCACAAATTTGGGGCCAAGAGGTAAGTGACCCTGGCTCATCCCTGATTCACCTAAGCCTGGGGCCAAGTCCGTCCTGTTCTGGGCCTACATCTCCCCAGCCAGACACAGAGCAGCTGGAGGTCAGAAGACTGAAGCCATTTTAGTTGCTACGTTCAGTGCAGCTGCCACACTGTTTATTGGGGGACTATTCTGTGCCAGGGCCACTGTGGGCACGGGCCACGGCCGAAGCTCTACATGTGAAGTGGAGGCTGGGTAAAAGGTGGGCATTTTCTCCGCTCATTCCTCCCTCCAATAGGCCATCAGAGAGGCCAGCAGCTCTGCCCACAGAGCACCCCACTCAGAAGAGGCACTCGGAGATGTCTGATGACCTGAGTGCACTCTCTGCCCCCAAGTCCTCCTGCCCATCCCCCCACCTGCACCCCACGGCACCCCCAGCCCCATGAGGTTCAGACAAGGACAGGTTCCAGTCACAGGGATTAGAGGGCAAGGCTGAGCGTGGGGGTTCCATGGAACCCTCAGGGGGAATTTGAGCCACCTGCTCTGGGGAGCAGAGGGAGCGGGGCTGAAGACAAGGAAGGAGAGGCCAGGATGACTAATGAAGCATTCCTCTCTGTCCCTCAGGGAGAGAAGTCAGGGAAAGAATGGTTGTCAAGGGCAACACATTCTTGCCCTTGGGTAACTCTAGCCCGTGTCACCCACAGGGAGTGGGGTTTCGGGGAGGCCAGGACTGGAGAGTCTGAGTCAAGGAGCTTGGAAAGATCTTTGCTCATTTTACAGAGGAGAAACTGAGGCCAGGCCAGGGCTGTCTGGTGGGGCTCACCCGGCAAATAAGGCATAAAGAAGAACCCTGTGTTCCTGTCTCACTCTTGGGCGTCCAGGATCAGGGGCGTCCAGGCTGGAACCAGTGTAGCGGATAGAAGGAGAGGGACAGGACATGGCTATCACGGGGGTGGGGGAGGGCCGCCCCGAAAGCTGGGTCAGGGACAGCGAGCAGGGTGAGGGCCAGGGCTGAGCGCAGGTATAGCCCGGCCTACCCTCAAGTCCATTCTGAAGCCTGCTCGGTGGTCCCCCAGGCCCTGTCCTACCTCCAAGCCTTTGTGCACAAAAGCCGCTGCCCTCAGCTCACCTGCTGGCTCCGGGTTACACGACATCTCACCCTGCCCCTGCTCCCTGGGCCCCACCTCGTGAACACTCTTGCCCCCTGTGCTGTAATGGTGGGTGGCTTAGTCCTCTTACAGCACGATGCCACAGGCGGGTGCTCAAACAAGCCTCAGGGTGCCTGGCCTGCTTCAGTAAAGTGTGCAGTTCCTGATCTCGGGGTCGTGAGGTCAAGCCCCACGTGGGGCATAGAGCTTACCCAAAAGTGAAAACCAAGCGACTGTTCTCTCACACTGGAAGCCCAAGATCCAGCTGGTTTCTTCTGGGACCTCTCTCCCTGGCCTGCGCACGGCTGCCCTCTTGCTGCCTGGTCACATGGTTTCTCCTCTGCACATGCAACCCTGGTGTCGGTGTCCTAATCTATAATGGTGCCAATCAGATTGGATTACGACCCACTCTAAAGGCCTTACTTAGGGACGCCTGGGTGGCTCAGTGGTTGAGCATCTGTCTGCCTTCGGCTCAGGGCCTGATCCTGGAGTCCCAGGATCGAGTCCCACATCGGGCTCTCTGCATGGAACCTGCTTCTCCCTCTGCCTGTGTCTCTGCCTCTCTCTCTGCGTCTCTCATGAATAAATAAATAAAATCTTTAAACAAAGAAAGAAAAAGGCCTTACTTGATTCCCTCTTTAGAAACCCTGTCTCCAAATACAGTTGCATTCTCAGACACTAGGGGTTAGAGCTTCCATGTATGAATTTTCCACAATTCCTTCTATCATGGCAGGTGCACCTCCCCTGTGTGTGGGTCACTCTCTAAGGACAGGGAATGAATCTGAGCGCTCTGTATGGTCCATAGGATCTCTGGGCTGGGTTTCCAGGTCCTGCCCAGAAGTGGTACCCAGTAACTGCCTCTCCCCCATCCCCCTGCCCCCACACCACTCTTCTCCCTCCCCCTCCCTTCAAAGGAGCCAGCAGGTGGGGTAAGCAAGCTGCAGAGTGAGGAGTGAGGGCTGGGTCCTTCTGTTCCTGTTTCCTTTCTGGCCCTCCACCTGAGGCCAGGCAGCTTCCCAGGGCCGCTGGGGGCAGGGATAAGAAGTGCTCCAGGGAGCCGGGGGTGGGGTGGAGGGGGGGTAGGCAGTGGGCTGGGCTGCCAGGGGCCTGCTGCCCAGCTGTGTGGCCGGGAGCTGTATGTGCCATCCGTGCTCCAGCCTGCAAAGCGTTCTTGTGCCTCCACAAGAAGGGGAGGGGATAGGGGGCTCTGGGGTGGCGGCAACTAATGGTCAAAACGACAGCTTTGTCTTCCTCTGAAGTAATAAAAACGATCTCAGAGGAAGGTAGAAACACTCATTAACGGATCATCTGCACATCAGGCCCTTTCGGTCACGGCATCTCCTTGCCCCTCACAGCAGCCCTGGGTGATGATGATGGGCCTCTTGTACAGACATGACCACTAAGGCTCCCAGGTGAGGTGTGACAAGTCCAAGGGCTGGACTGGGGAGGCCCTCACTCTCCCCAGTGTTGGTCACAGAGCCCAGCAAAGCTCTCAAGAACTCCCAGCATTTAAAGAAATGAATATAAAGCCAAGCATCAGCTAGGCCCCCGCCCTGGCTGCCTGGGGCCTGGCCACCTTCCCAGAGTGGCTGCCTGGCTGCCGTGCTGACCTCCTAGCTCCTGCCACTCCCTTCTTCCATTTGGGGCCTTCCCTTTCTGCTCTGTGCACTCCCAGAGCCAGCACTGGAGAATCACAGAAAGGTGTCCCTTCCCCACAAGGACTTAGTCCCTCACCCACACCCAGATACACAAGCATGGCCCACCTGTGGTGGGGGCTTGAGTCTGGACTTCTCGCTGTGGCTGCCAGAGAGGGTGACTTTCCAGGCTCCCATGCAGCCAGGGTGACCAGTCATGCACCCACACCAGACAAAGAAGTGGGAGCTGAGGACAGCTCTTCTGGCTGCCCTAGTGGCCACCATGCCCAGCTTCCAGATGCAACCAGGCCAGAAGCCCCCACGGTGGGACCCAAGGAATGCAGTTTGTTCTGTGCTGGGATTCCCCATGTGATCTCCAACCCTGGCTCTCTCAGAGCTTCCAGGAGTTTCCCAATCCCCTCTAGAACATTCCTTCCTCCCCTAACTCACCAAGGTTGGTTCCTGCTGTTTGTGGCTGAGAATACACTGGTGGCAGGGGTGGGGTGGGGGGTGGGGGGTGTTAGTTGGAGGGGGGGTGTTCCCGGTCCCCATGGAGACTGAGCCATCTTGAGTGTTCTTGGGTGGGTGAAAGAGACCCCACATTTCCTACCACTGGAATATAGTTCTATCCAATTAAAAATGATTAAGAAGTGATTCATCCAGATGAGACAAGCAGCGAGTGACCGAACCTGTGACAGGTAAATGACAGGGCTTCTATTTTCTTTTCCTCCCAAATTATTCCAGTCACAAAGGACCACCTTTTCTATGTACTGTCCAGGGAGTGAGTGAGTGGTTGCCAGGGTCTGAGAGGTGACTGCCTCGTGGGTACAGTTCAGTGTCTTTCAGGATGATTAAAATGGTGAATCACCATCTCTGTGAATATGCTAGAAATTAGCGAATTGAAGTAGATATATCGCATGGTATTTGAATTATATCTCAAGGAAGCCGATTTTTTTTCATATTTTATTTATTCATGAGAGACACACAGAGAGAGAGAGAGAGAGAGAGGCAGAGACACAGGCAGAGGGAGAAGCAGGCTCCATGCAGGGAGCCCGATGTGGGACTCAATCCCGGGACTCCAGGATCATGCCCTGGACTGAAGGTAGGCACTAAACCACTGAGCCACCCAGGTGTCTCAGAAGCTGATATTTTTTTGAAAAGAATATGAAGATGTGTTTGCCTTTTATGAATTAATCAGTCAACAAATGTTTTTAAGCACTCATTGGGGAGCCAGGCACTGTGCTAGCTCTAGGGGCACCATGGTGAGCAAACCAGATATGGTTCCTGCCCCCTGGAGTTTCCAGTTCAGTGGGAGAGATGCAAAACTCACCATTTTAAATGTTTAATTACAAAATGGAAAATGTTCTGAGAAGGGAAAGAACAGGGACCCAGGAGAGCTGAAGGGTCACAGGGCTTCCTTGAAGAAGTGATACAGGAGCTGAGGGATGATCTACAGAAGCAAGGTGGAGAAAGTTTTACACTGAGGTGGGGAAAGCAAGTGCAAAGGCCCTGTGGGGAGGGCTAACCAGGGACCGCTGTCACTGGACTACAGGGAGCAAGAGATGGATCAATGGACCTCAAAACTGAGGTGGTGAATTTAGATTCTGGTCTGGCAGCAGAAGTCTCTCCAAGTTGTGAGCAAAGCTGGACACCATCAGGTTCATAATCTGGTCCCTCTGGATACTGGGAGGAGGATGGGTGTGGGGGTCAGGAACACCGTGTGGAGAGACCAGCTAAAGATGGGGTGGCTGGCTGGAGATTGCAGGGATGATGGGCAGGAACGTGTGGTTCAGAGGTACACGTGAACCCAGAATGGTGAGAGGGAGCGGTGCTCTCCCCCCCTTCCCTTTCTACCTGTGTCATCTTGATTCCTTTGATTTTGGGTCTGATGAGTCATCTGTGAGTCATCACCCCCACAGTCACCACTGTTTTTTCCTTTTTTAACAATGAACTTGTTTTTAGCCACTGAGCCATTATGTTACAGGCCAGTGGATTTGGAGGCCCTTCCTCAAATACAGCCCTGGGGAAAATTTATTTATTTATTTATTTATTTATTTATTTATTATTATTATTATTTATTTTAATATGCAGTTTCTTTTCTTTCTTTCTTTCTTTCTTTTTTTTAAATTTTCTTTATTTATTCATGAGAGGTGCAGAGAGAGGCAGAGACACAGGCAGAGGGAGAAGCAGGCTCCATGCAGGGAGCCCAAGACTCATTCCAGGGTCTCCAGGATCACACCCTGGGCTGAAGGCGGCGCTAAACCGTTGAGCCACCTGGGCTGCCCCTGGGGAAAATTTAAAAGACTATTTAAGAAAAGATTCACCATAACATGGCTGTCACTACACACTCTGCTCAAGGCTGTCATGAGCTGGCCTGTACGGGGCTAGGGTCCAGCTGGTGGCCCTCTGGAGCATGACTGTGGAGCAGAACGCCCTGCCTTGGCTCCCTGGGGCCCAGTGAGGTGGTGGCCATGCTTGGCCATGACTAATCCTGCTCCCCCTCCTCCGTGTGGATTTGTTTTTGGCTTTGGTTTGGTTTTTTTATGATTTTATTTACTTATTTGGGAGAAAGAGAAAGAGAGAGAGAGAGAGAGAGCACAGCAGGGGTGGGGCAGAGGGAGAAGCAGACTCCGCTGAGCAGGAAGCCAGATGTGGGGCTCGATTCCAGGACCCTAGGATCACGACCTAAGCTGAAGGCAGCTTAACCGACTGAGCCACCCAGGCGCCCCCTCCATGTGGATTCTGTGACACCCTGGCATGCTTGCCATCACAGCCCTGGGCCAGAACACCCACAGTCCGCAGGGATCTCAGGATGGCCTCCCACTGACCCAGGGTAGGCCTCCATCCTTGAAAATATTAACTTGTTAATGTTCTTCTGAACTCCCCCATTTGCTAAGATGGTATCCCCAGAACCTCCTTTTCTGGGGGTCTGCTCTGAGGCAGGCTGGGGGATAGAGCCACCTGCAGGACATAAAGTGCCTCCATTTTTCAGTCACCCAAGCATGGCCCATCAGAAACCCAAGCATCACCTCTCCTGGAGCATCTCCCTCATCTCTGGAGTCGCAGCTCCTCAGATCGCCCCCTGAACACTCTAAAATCTCCCCTCCAATTCCCTTTGTCTGCCCCAGTTCCATTTGCCTGGAAGACCAGGCCAGTCTCCCTCATCCTGGCCTCATAGCCCCTCATCCCTGCTGCCAACCCTTGGGCACCACCCCTGCCACCACGGGGTGAGACTGTTTACACCTGGTCTCCCTAACTCTCTCACTCTCTCTTCCTCCTGCCTTCCCTCCGCTACTTGATTCACTTCGCTGCGCCCCTCAAGACTCATCTCAGAAGTCACCCTTGGGAAGCCACCTTGACCTTCAGGTGGGGTCACTTTCTTCCCTTGGGTTATGCTTTACCCACTGGGCTGCAATGTCTCCCTGGAGGCTGTCTTCAAGGTCAAGGCCCAGATGGCCAGATGGGGTGAAAACAACTCCTCAGCAGGGCTCCAGGGTGTTGTTCAGAAGCGAAGCGCAGCCCTGGGCACACATGGGGCATCACTGGAGCTGTGTCTAGGGTCAGTATAAGCCAAAATAGGGCCCTGGGACACATAAAAGGTTAGGGCAATATCTGCTCCTGTCTTATCCTCCAGCTCTGAGCTGGTTCATTCATGTTTTCACTCAGCAAACACCAGCCTCTTCCTCTTCGCCATACCCACCTGGACAGGCCCCAAGCTGGGCATTCAGGCCTAGAGGGCCTCTCCATCTGGTGCTGGAGCCAGCCTGGACAGGACAGTACAAGATGGGCTCTGCTGGATATAGCTGGTGAGAGTGGAAGGCACTTTTAATCCTTCTCCGATTCCAAGAGGTCAGGAGGGTCCTAGATTCCATAGCAGCAGAATTCCAAAAGTGGCTGCCCAAACGGGCTGGCTCCCCATAGCCAGATGTCACTCAGGACGCTGGAGCCTGAGCTCCTGACTGCATTCCAATCTGCTTCGGCCTGCACCTGGAGGGTGTCTTGTGGCTGGTGGGAGTGTAGGTAGGATGGGAGATAAACCACTAGGGGCCAGGGGTTCATGGGTTTTTGAAAGCAAACCTCCCTGGTGTTCTCCTGGGAGGGAGCAATGCTAAAGCCACAGAAGCTGCATTGGTGGTTGGCTTCTTGGCCCTGAGGTGAAGGGTGGGTTTCCCTGGGGCCCATTAGGCCATGGGGCATCCCCAAAGTGCAGTTAGGGCTACCAGCCAAAGGGACAGGCTCAGGGCAGACCCGGGGCTGGACGGGTGAAGCCAGGCTGGGTCCTGGGTGCAGATGCGTCTCTCCCCCACCCAGCGTGGGCACCACTTGGTGATGGAGGAGCCAGACCACTGTTAATTCACCTCTGAAGAGGGCAGGCATACGTGGGCCATCGCCGGGCGCCATTGGGGGGCCTGAATGCTGGGAGCCGCAGTCAGGCTGGGGAAGCAAGGAGCAGCCCAAGGGCACGGGAGGTGGGGCCGGGCGGGCGGCGGCAGTGGACAGAGGGCGAGGACGAGTCGCCGAGCCTCAGTTTCTCAATGTACAGAACGGTGGCGGTTGTGCAGACTGGACAGCACATAGTAGGCCCTCAGGCGGGAGCGTGACTGCTCAGCCATCTGACTTGGCCGAGATGAGGCCTGGAGCCCGAGACCCCACTGCGTGGCGGGGGCTCTTAGGCCTCAGGTCACTGCAGGAGGCCCCCAGCCTGGAGTCCAGCCGCTCTGTGAATAGGAGTGCGCGTGCGCGGGGCCCAGCTGCGGCGCATCGGCGCCCCCGTGTGGCCACAGCAGGAACCACCGGCCTTGCGAACCCTCGGTCGTTAGCGGGGACGCCGGATGATGGGGGGAGGCTCCCCGCCTCAGAGAGCATTTTAAGGTGATCATCTAAGGAGTGTGAATCCGAGGGTATGTGACAGTCTGAAGGTGTGACAGGCCTAACAGTAACATCTCACATCTGGACATGTGGGCATCACAGGTCCAGAGCGGTGAATGAGCTCCCCAAGATCAGGACTGGCTCTGCCTGAGGCCCCATGTCTAACACTCTCAGTGGCATGCAGCAGGTGCTTAATAAGTGTTTGTGGCGTGAGAACGAGTAAGCCATCTGTGTGTGCAGCAGGGCTGGACGTGGGGGAATCAGTGGTCAGACGGTCACAACGTGCATCTCGTCACTCGGACCTTCTGACCACCCTCTGAAAGGGCCCAAGGATAATGAGGAGCCTCTGAAGGCCCCAGACACTGGAAGGTGGGGTGGAGAGACAGAGGGAGGCTCGGCCCCATACACCCTGTGACGGGCCCGCCCAATCCTCTGACGGCCCCCTTCCCGGATCCTATCCTGGAAGCTTCTCCACGTTACCTGTAGTGTCTCTCTCAGGAGGCCAGGCAGAGCAGGTAAGGATGGAAGTGGGGCTGCATGCTAGCCTGACCCTGACGCTCCCTGGGGACGGCAGAACAGGAAAGGCAAAGGCAAGCCTGCTAGTGGTGGTGATGTGTGAAACAAAGACAAAAGAGAAATTACTAAATTTCCTTACTGCCTACAGCCCACTGACAAGTCCTTGAAACAGGCAGAGTGACATTCCTCTAGGGACTCAGCTGCCTCGATGTTTTGTTTTGTTTTAAAGATTTTATTTATTTATTCATGATAGTCACACAGAGAGAGACAGAGAGGCAGAGGGAGAAGCAGGCTCCGTGCACCGGGAGCCCGACGTGGGATTCGATCCCGGGTCTCCAGGATCACGCCCCGGGCCAAAGGCAGGCGCCAAACCTCTGTGCCACCCAGGGATCCCTAGCTGCCTTGATGTTGACACTATGCTAAGGGCAAAGGCAATCTTAGCTCATCCTCCCCAGGACCCTGTAAGTCTACTTTATTTTTTTATTTTTTTAAAGATTTTATTTATTTATTCATGAGACACAGAGAGAGAGAGAGAGAGAGAGGCAGAGACAGGCAGAGGGAGAAGCAGGCTCCATGCAGGGAACCCGACGTGGGACTCGATTGGGATCCCGGGACTCTAGGATCACGCCCTGGGCTGAAGGCGGTGCTAAACTGCTGAGCCACCGGGACTCCCAGTAAGTCTACTTAAAGGTATAAAAATTCCTTTGGAAACCGCCTTTATCTCTACCCCCGCGTGATATATGTTGGCAGTCAGCCTCCAAGCATATGACCCACCGATATACATCTGAAGAGTCTTATGACAATTTTTGCTAAACAGTAATAAATCACCTTTTCTTAACAATAGCTAGTCCCCTCAGAATCCTGGAAACCATGTTTCCAAAATACCTGGGAGGCTAACTCGCTCCCTAAACCCCTCCCAACTTGAAAGTACATAAATGGGCCACTCCTCATGACCCCAGGGCAGCTCTCTCTGCCCTTGGATCCTGTCCCTGTGCTTTAATAAAGTCATCTTTTTGCACCAAAGACGTCTCAAGAATTCTTTCTCGGTCGTGGGCTATGAACCCTAGTATCTTTCCTACATCAGTGGGACTTTAGGCTGGGTGGGGAAGTGCGAAGCAGGAGAGGCAGGTGGGTGCAGAGGCTGGGGATGAGCACCGGGTACTTGCCCCCCACACCCCACGGCCATGCCCCAGACACTAGGCTAGGGGCTCAGGCTGGGGAGGGGGTCCAGACCAGGCTCACAGCCCACAGGCAGGGTGGCGGCCTCGCTGGGTGGGATGTGGTGGGTCATGTAGCGCTTCCCCATGAAGGAGCCAATCCGCAGCTGCTCCGGGGCCTCCTCAGGCCACCACAGGCTGGAGCTGGTTGGGGAGAGGAGGCGGCACTGGGTCCCTGCTGGGTCGAGTGGCCTGCCAAGTCAGGGCCTCCTCCCACAGCCTCCCCCTTTCCTTCCTTCTAGAACCAGCTGCTGTTGGCCCACCTCCTGACTACCCTGGTATCAGTTCTCTGAAGTGACTAAGGGTTCATGGGAGAGAAAACAAGGCCCAGGGGGAGAAAGGCTGGGGCCAAGGATACAGTGAAGGGCAGGGCAGAGCAAGGTGGCCCCTTTTCTGAACCCATCTTCAGAGAAGCTGCTGGGCCACCTCCCTGCCCTGCAGGTGAGAGATACTTGGGGTGGAAATTCCCTGAACATCCCAGGAAGGGGCACTGCCAACTCAAAACCGCCAGGTTCCTGGAGGGCTTCTAGGTGCTAGGACCAGTGAGAAGGAAGGGGCTCCCCAGGGTGGGAGGGAGGCCCCTGAGGATATCAGCACTTACAAGTGCACAGTGGACGCTGCCAGGAAGGCTAGGAGCAGGAGGCCAGCCAGGGAGGAGAGGATAGAGGTGATGATGATCATGTCACCACTTCGCAGCCCTGGCCACGTGTCGATGGAGCCTGGGGCCTTCCCTGCACATAGCAGCTGCTCTCAGAGGCTGCCCCTTGACCCCAGGGCAGTCACTTCCACACCCAGGCTAACACTCAGGGCCTGAGAGCCTCTGAGCCCACCCATCTCAGCCAGGCATCTGTACCCTGCCAGCCTGGACCACCCACAGCTCCAGCCTCTTGGGTCTAACCTTCTAGGCTGTTCTTGTCAATGTGCCCACACACTGCCCTGCCCATGGCAGGCAAGTTACAGCAGACCTCAGGACTGACCATGTGGCTGCTCCCTGGAGTCTGGTATTCAAGGCTTTTAGATGAAAAGACCCCCTGCTGCCCACCTTACCCAACACCCCAGCCTCTATAGCCTGCTTCGAGTTGTCCCTCACACCAGACACTGGCTTTCCATATGCAGTTTCCTTGGCCTGGTGAATCACTGGTCCCTTAGGGTCCTGCTGAGGGAAGTCTCCCAGAACCCACGGCCCTGACTCTGACTCCAGCCTCCTTCATGCCCTAGCCCTTCTCCACCTGGTAGCACTTGACCCAGGGCTGGCATTGGAGGGGAAGGCTTTTCCTGCACACAACTGGGCTGGGACCTGGGCACCCAAGGGTTAACCAACATTTGAGCCTGGACAGAGCTGTCTCTGTCAATGAGACTGACCCAGTGCCCTACCTCACCCACACGAGGTTCTGTTTTGGGGGACGGGCTGGACTCGGACATTGCCCCCAGACCCCCAGTCTCATGGCAGCAGGAGGAGAGGCTGGCTGGGCATGGCCATTTTGCAGGGGGACGGGCAGACTGGAGCCAGAGCACCCCCTCCCCCAGCACTACCTTGGTGGAGAGTAATGGGGTCGGACCACCTGGTCTCAGCCTGGGGTGAGCCCCTGGCGTCCATCAAGAGGAACTTCACCCTGGGGAGAGGAAAAACAGGTGAGGCTCAAAGCCTCAACTGCCCTGGGTAGGGTGCCCACAGTGGCCAAGCCCCAGGAGTTCTGGGCCAGGCTCTTTTGGGGCACATCTGGCTTAGCCACAGCCTGGTGATGCTCTGGGGATCCTCTGACATCTCTCTGACCACAGTGACCTCTGCCAGCAGTCCCAGTCCAGATACCTCATCTGGTTTAGGGGACCCCAGTTACTAAATGTTACATACAGAATGCCTCAGGGTGGCTCAGTGTGTCAGAGGGAGCTAGGGGCCCCAGGCCTTGCCAAGGGAGAAAAGCTGGCCAAGTGGCATCTAGGAAGCCACAGAAGGCCCCCAATAGGGTCGAACACCCTAAGGGAGGGAGGGAAGGGTGTGGTCAGGGCACACTCAGAGCCTGGGATCACAAGGAGGGCACCAGAGGCCATGCAGAGGAGCTCAGGTTGTTATCTTTGCTCCAGGTGGGGAGCTCTGTATCTGAGGGCAGCTGGCTCTGGTGGCTGCTAGGAGTGGGGGCAGGAGGTGAGCCAGGAAGTAGGCATGGGGGAGGTGGGAAGGTGGTCCTGTCGGGGCAGGGGCTGGGCAGGGGGCAGAGGGAGGCTATGAATGGAAGTGTCAGTTCAGCCCATACAGTGATCCACCTTCCCTGCACCCTGTGTTGGTTTTCTCAGCTGGACTTGGACTCCTTGAGGACACCTGGTCCTGTCCTGTGGCCCGGGCAGCCCTCCTCTGGACACCTGTGCTCCCACTCTGGCCCCTCTCCCCACCTACCACATGACCTCATACCTACTAATTGCATCCAAACTTAGCCCTGGGCTTAGATTCCTGCCAGGTCTACCTGTGGGCCAGTGGCTGCAGCTCCCCAGCCCCCCGACTCTAGGCCAGAAACCCCACCCTGCTCCCACCAGCCCTGTGGAAAGGCCCCCTGGAAAGACCACACTCTGCCTGCCACCCAGCTGGGATGAGTGCTGCTCTTTGACCCCACAGAGGAATAAACCAAAATTAGACCTCTTCCCCCCAGCACAGCTCCTGTCCCAGGGTCCAGAGGGAGTGACCCACCTGTAAGGTCCAGGGCTGGGGAGGGGGTTGTTGCAGTAGGGTGGTTCGTAGAAGTCAGCAAGACAGCCAGGGTCATTGCCTACCCGCAGCAGGGGGATGCTCCTGCCGCCACCCTCAGGGTCCTCACAGGGTAGCTGGTCCAGGGACAGGGGCAGTGTCATATAGTAGCCATCAGTCAGCAGCCGCGGGAAGGCTGGAATTTCAGCTAGCGTCTGTGGGTTGTGGAAGTCCTTGGAGGCTACAGGAGAAAGGGACAGACAGGTGGGGTCAGAAAGCATAGCCCCTGGGTCCAGGGTCCCCCAGCCTGGCCCTCCTTGCCTCAGGGCCCAGAGATCCCCCCCAGACACAAATCAGGTTACTTAGTCACCCTCTCAGGGTCCCTCAGGATAAGGCCCAATGCCTAGTCCACTACCCTGCAGCCCTCCTCAGCCCCAGAACCTACACCATGACACACCGTTGCTGAAGGTCACCACCAGCCAGACGGTGCTGGCAACACTGGCAGGCCCGTCCAGGACACAGCGAGGCTGCTCCAGGGAGAATGTGGTAGCTGTGACTTTCCCTTCCAGGTCCCAGGCTGTTATCTGCGGCGTGTAGGGGATCAGCTCTGCAGCCATGGAGATAGGCATGAGGGTCCTGGGACCTGCTCTCCCCTGTTGGAGGGGTGGGCTCCCAGAGTCCAATCACCCCCCGCAGGTGTCCCAGCCCCTTTCGTCTGGCTGGGTGAATTCATCCCCGGACCCCTACTCACTCAGGCTCATACAGGGCAGGGGCCAGATCAGTGTCCCCACGAGGAGGAGGAGGAGCAGCGATGGGCCAGGCTGCCTTTGGCGGAGCCCCATGATGGCCGCCCCAGCTCAGCCCTCTTCCACATTCACAGCCTGGGGCTGATCTGGCTGCCTCCTGCCACACCCTCTCCCCCAGAGCCTTGAGCCAGGAGGAGCTGGTTAGTCAGGCTGCCAGGCTGGCCAAGGGCTGGAAAGACCTGCAAATGTAAATGCACCCCACCCTCTCCCACCAGCTCAGCCTACCATAAGGGAGCTGGGCAGGGCTGTAGGTGGGGCAAGCCAGTGCCAGGCCCCACTGCCAGGCCTGAGGCGGATGCCACGGACCCCCAGAGC
Organism: Canis lupus dingo; assembly: GCF_003254725.2. Lineage (NCBI taxonomy): Eukaryota > Metazoa > Chordata > Mammalia > Carnivora > Canidae > Canis > Canis lupus. Next base: position 7,411,588 of record NC_064248.1, on the reverse strand, counting down.
CCCATGTCTGAATTTGGGTCCCATCCAGCCTCTTTGCCTTCGAGAGGACCCAGTCTCTGGAAACACGGGCTCAGGACTACATGCTCGAGATTCCTGCACCCCAGGTGCCAGGAGCCTCCCTCTGGACTTCCATCCCCACCCAGCAGAGTGGGAGCAGGATGCAGAGGCCCCGCCTGACCTGCCCAGCTGCAGCCCCAGGACAGCCCCCAGGATCCAGGCCATCTCAGTGCCCTGCCTTCCCTCCACGAGGCCACATTCTTGTCTAACAGAAGAATCTGGAGTCAGAGGAAGGACTTTTGATAGGTGACAAGCCAGTCTCCCACTTACTTTACTCCTTTTAGTTCTGTTTTTTAAGATACATATATATATATTTTTTAGGGCAGCCTGGGTGGCTCAGCAGTTTGGCACCGCCTTCAGCCCAGGGCCTGATCCTGGAGACCCGGGATCGAGTCCCATGTCGGGCTCCCTGCAGGGAGCCTGCTTCTCCCTCTGCCTGTGTCTCTGCCTCTCTCTCTCTCGCTTCTCCCTCTGCCTGTGTCTCTGCCTCTCGCTCGCTCTCATGAATAAATAAAATCTTTAAAAAAATGTTTTTTTAAGATATAATTCACAGACCATAAAATTCATCATTTGAAAGCCTACAGCTCAGTAGGTTTTCACAAGGTTGTGCAAACATCACCACTAAGTACAGAACATGTGCATCACCCCAAGAGGACACTCTGGACCCACAAAGTCCCTCCCCATTCCCTGCTCCCTTGACAACCATATATCTACCCTGGGCTTCTGCAGACTTTCCTATAGGGAACATTTCACATCAATGGGATCACACATGCAGAGTTCTGGGTCTGGCTTCTCTCACTTAGCATCTTGTTGTCCAGGTTCATTAATGCTGTAGCGTGTGGCAGGCCTCTGTTCTTCCTGAGGGCTACAGAACATTCACTCCACTGTATGGAGACCAGGCATTTTGTCTCCCGGCTCCTCAGCTGACAGAGATAGTGGGGCTGTTCCCACTTTTTGGCTGTTATGAATGATACTGCCATGAACGTTCATATACAAGTTTTGTGTGGACCTGTTTTTGGATACACGCCTAGGGGTAGAATTGCTGAGTCATAGGGTAACTACTTTTTTTTTTCTTAAAGATTTAAAAGTCATTTTTACACCCAACATGGGGCTCGAACTCAAGACCCTGAGATCAAGAGTCACATGCTCTACTGAGTCAGCCAGGTGCCCCCCAAAACCCAAACTTCTAGATTGAAGAAAAATGCTTTAATATATAACATACTCATCTTTTAAAAAATATTTTATTTATTTATTCATGAGAAAGACAGAGGGAGACAGAGACACAGGCAGAGAGAGAAACAGGCTCTATGCTGGAAGCCTGATACGGGACTCGATCCCCAGACTCTGGGATCACACCCTGAGCCAAAGGCAGATGCCCAACCGCTGAGCCACCCCAGGTGTCCCTAATATACTCATCTTTATACCAATGCATAAAACAGAATTTTTTTTTTTTTCTGGTGGAGGCAAAAATACCCCTGGCCCACTCAGGATGTGGCCAGTGTCCCTGCAGCCCCAGGCACAATCACTGCCCCCAGGCAGAAGGGGGCTGGAGTATTTGATCCTCCCAAGATGGTTGAGAATTAGAACTTTGAGGATGGGGTCATATCAGCCCTGGCCCAATTCCAGCCCCAGTTCTATCTACCGCGAGCCTGGGACCTTGGGCCAATCACTGCATCCTTGAACCTGCTCCCTCCTCTACAACGTAGAAGACAGCAGCACCTTCCAGGCACGAGCAGCGAGCAGCATCTCACTTGGGGAGTGAATGGCATGGAGGGCCTGGCAGAGCGGCTGGACGGCACATACAACGAGGAGCATGGAGTCAGGGCCAAGGGAGCAGGCACCAGGTCAGCGTGTGGGCTTCTGGCCCTCACCGCAGAGCCTGTCATTACGGAATGCGGGTTGAATAGGCAGTCTGTGGGCTCCCTCCTGCTCTGATGCAGGACAGGTGTGTGCTGCTTCTTGCACCAGCATGCGAGCACGAGCACACAGACGCACAGCCTCTCCACCGACAAACACACCAGGGTCTCTGACTTTGGCTATATGGCATTTATTGCAAACAGAATGTCTGAGGTATGAGAAGCTGACCCGGAACCCACGCCTGCCCAGGCCATGATGGGGCAGTCTGGCCTCACCCCACAGCAGGCCCCCGGCACTATGAACCCAAAGCCGCCTGCCCAGGGCAGGGCCCCACACACTGAGGTAGCTGCATCTTAAGCCCCCACGAGTACAACTCCCCAGGCTTGCCCAACTCCCACACACATCCAGGCCTGGAGGGGAGGAGGCGGCAGAAGGCAGGCCCCCAACACACACCGCAGCCTCTGAGGAAAGGCACCTTCCTGCCCGCCCATACCAGGGGCAGCCCAGCTGGCGGCGTGGGTAGAGGGTGGCTGGTGGCCAGAGGCAGGCATGGTAGGGTGGGGAGGGGGCTGGCCAGGTTGGGGAGTCACGGCTGCTCCAGGCAGTCCTCAGTCACTCCCTGGGCAGCCAGCTCAGCCAGCACATTCTGCAGGTAGTTGGGGTCAGGGTAGCCGTGGCCTGTCACGTTGCGGTCCATCTCTGTCTTGTGGTGGATCTCATTCCACACCACTGTGTCCGTCTCTCCTGTGGTGCTGGAAGTCCCTACTGTGAAGATAAGTCGCCTCTTCCAGGCTACCTTCAGCAGTTCCAGGACCTGCCGTGGGGAACGGGAGAGGAGGAAGGGTCTGGTGAACAAGCCCAGGCCTGGGCATGGGTTTTTCCACCCAGGAGCAGCAGGGGACCAGTGTGCTAGCATTGGCTGTGCCCTCTTCCTTCCCTGGTCTCACCTGCCCCAGCAGTGAGGGCCAGGACGGCAGCAGTGGCCACCCACCAAATGCCAGCTGTAGGCACACTGAGGGACGGAGAAGCCCTTTGTTCGATCCCTACTGTGCACCACTTGCAGGGCAGGGACCGGGCCACTCTCCTAAGTGACCTCATCTACAGTCCTGGACCTAGAGCCCCACCTGTTGGGGTCCCCAGCCTCTGGCTCCAGTCCTAACTCCCCTTCCAGAACTCCACCTGCTGACCTGACTGCCCAAGACGACCCCCAACCTCAGAGGGTGAGTGCTGCCATCCTCTGTACTGCTCAAGCCACACCTGGGGCCAGGCTAACTCTGCCCTACTTCCAAGTCAGCCTCTCCCTCCAGAGGGAACCCCTGCTTCTCTGCTCCCCCATGCTCAGCAACCTGCAGGCTAGGCTCACAGCAGCTAGAGGGAACTTTTTCATACCTCCAATCAGCACTACCCAGGGCAGCCTGTCCCCAGGCCTCATTGCCCCCACATGGGGCTCAGGCTCCTCCCCTAGACTCTTCACACTCTCCTGTCCAGCCTACCTCCATGATTCTCAAAGCCACCACTCTGAGCTCTTCTGTCTGCTTAGAATGCTCTCCCCCTAGTCTCAGTGCAGAGGTAGCTCAGTGCCGAGGTGGCTCTGCAGGCCATCCCAGTCACCCTGTTCTGTCCTGCCCCCACTCCCACCCCACCAATCTCATCACGCTAGCCTGACTGAAGACCAGGTGACCTGGCCCAAGAGGTTGCTGGAAGAGGCCTCCTCTCCCCTCTAGTCCTCTCCCTTGGGGGAGCATGCCTAATGCACAGCAGTCCCTGGGAGCCCTAGAAGAAGATGATGAGCTAAGCAGAGAAGGTATGGCCAGCAGGCTAGACCCTCCCTAAATCACCTGCTCAAATTGTCCACAAGCAGCCAGGCACAGGCCTACCAGCTGGGGGCCCTCCCCAAGGGTTGCAGGGCCTTACCTTGCGGCCCTGGGCATTGTCTGGAAGGTAGCACTGGCGGGGAAACCCCCTGGCAGTGAACGGCTTCCCAGGGTTGGGGTGCTCCGGGCCCTGCAGGAAGAACAGACACTAGGAGTAGGAACATCCTGAGAGGAGCGCAGCAGCCCAGCCCACGCTAGGCCTCCTCTGCTGGGGCTATTCCTGTACTCAAAGTGACCAAATAAATTGGTGTCTCAAATCCTGCCCCTCAGAGACCCGACATGACACGGCCTCCCCCCAGTGACCACCTTCCTTGACCCCATGCCACTAGATGTGGCAGACACTTCTGCTAATGTCTCCCCCTTCCCTGATGAGACTGGAACTCATCAAAGGCCAAGGCACATGCTCCCACCCCACTGGTGTTTGCCTCCAGGTGCTGGGCTCTGCGGCCTAGATGGCAGGGCCTCCTTCCTGACACCCTTACCCCTTGCTCAAGATGGAGCCACTGTGGGGCCTGAGACAGTGCAAATAGAGCAGAAAGGTAGGGGGCTGGGAACAGCAGAGGGCCCTTGCTCGTGCCCTCTGCCACTCGGAGGCACACCATGTACAACACCACATTTCCCCCCCTGCTCTGTGACTCTAAGGCCGTCGGGAATGTTTTTTTTTTTTTTTTTTAAAGGTTTTATTTATTCATGAGAGAGAGAGGCAGAGACACAGGCAGAGGGAGAAGCAGGCTCCACACAGGGAGCCTGATGTGGGACTCGATCCCGGGACTCCAGGACCTGGGCCCAAAGGCAGACACTCAACCGCTGAACCATCCAGGCGTCCCATGTTTTTTTTTTCTTTTTAAAGATTTATTTATTTGCTCATGAGAGACAGAAAGAGAGACAGAGAGAGGCAGAGACACAGGCAGAGGGAGAAGCAGGCTCCACTCAGGGAGCCTGATGTGGGACTCGATCCCGGGACTCCAGGATCACGCCCTGAGCCGAAGGCAGACGCCCAACCACTGAGCCACCCAGGCGTCCCTTGTCTGGAATGTTTTTAAAATTCACTATGACCCACTGAAAAGATGTGGAGGGAAACCAGGAAAAAGAACGTTGTTGAACAGGGACACCCCACCTATCAGACGGGCCCATAAGAGTCCTGGTCTCCATTGCCCTGTTTATCCACCCCTCACACACCTGGCCACCACCTAGCCACCACCCATGCAAGAGGCCCAAGGCCCCAGGGCTCCTATCTGGGTCTCTACTGGGACCCTAGGGCCTTCTGCTCAGGTTCCAGTCTTATTCTTGCCACCAGAGCTGACCGTGCACACCCAAGGCAGGCCTGGATCTGGCCACTGAGCTGGCCTCTCAAGAGCAGTCCTTACTGTTGGCATCTCCCTGCCCTATGGGGTTCCCCCATTATTCAGCCCCTGAACACAAGCACACAAGCATTCTTCTTGTTTGTACATTCTTCTGCCCAATACATGCCCAGCTAAGATGTCTCCACCTTCAGGATGCCCTCCCTGCATCAGGAAAGGGCTGAAGGCCATCTCTTTGTTTCCACAGCCCTATAAGCTTATTCTACCCCCAGATGCTAGAGCCCTTTGTTTCCTGAGAGCCTGAAATTGGGAAGCCAGGGCATCCTGAGTGACCCAGGGATCAGACTGCTGGGAGAGGGGTGAAGCAGGAAGAAGAGTGCCCCAGAGTGAGAGGGACCAATTCCAGAATGGTCCAAGGAGGCTCCTCTTGTACCAGGGCCCCTTACCTGGATGCCGTGAGGAATGTTGTAAACTATGAGTATTGTCCCGCAGTCCTCATGGCCAGGGAGGGATACTTGGAACTTGAACACCTCCATCTTGCCCCGGGGTTGGGTCCCAGTTTTCTCTCCATAGATGGTTTTGCAGGAAGGACACTGCAAACTTCCGTCCTGAGACGAAGCAGAGCACCACAGACTGAGCCCGTGGCCCTGAGAGAGTGCCTAGGCGCAGCCACCTGGGGCACAGGTGGGCTCACTGCTCCACAGCAGGTCCCTGGCTTATCACCCCACTCCCTCCTTGCATAGAAACCCGATCCTCGGGATGCCTGGGTGGCTCAGCAGTTGAATGGCTGCCTTTGGCCCAGGGTATGATCCTGGAGTTCTGGGACCGAGTCCCAAGTCGGGCTCCCTGCGTGGAGCCTGCTTCTCCCTCTGCCTGTGTCTCTGCCCCCCCCCCCCCCCTCTCTGTGTCTCTCTCACGAATAAATAAAATCTTGGGCAGCCTGGGTGGCTCAGCGGTTTAGCGCTGCCTTGAGCCCTGGGTGTGATCTTGGAGACCCGGGATCGAGTCCCAAGTCGGGCTCCCTGCGTGGAGCCTGCTTCTCCCTCTGCCTGTGTCTCTGCCTCTCTCTCTCTCTGCTTCTCATAAATAAATGGATAAAATCTTTAAAAAAAATAAAATAAAATCTTAAGAAAGAAAGAAAAGAAACCCAATCCTCACGGCTTCCCTGGAAAGATGTTCTACTAGGAGACTGGCATCAAGTAGGCAAATCAGGTTTATGCACAGAAGAATCTATGGTCTGACAGGTTTCAAATCAAACAAAAAACCCTGTGACCTATCACTGCTGGTGCTGGCACCCTGGCTGGTTCAGAGAGCACAGGGATACTTCAGGGAGAGGAAGCCAGGCCCAATGGTCTGCCACATGACTCAGGTCTTTCTCTCTGTCCTCCTAACCTCCGTCCACTCTGGTTAAACTCCCCTGCAGGATGGCACCCAGGTGTCACTTGCCACCCTCAGCCCCCCAGTGGCCAACCTCTTTTCTGCTGCAGGCCAAGGCCTGCCGACATCTCAAGGCTGCCTCCTAGGGTGTCCTGGGCCCTCTGCAGGGCAGCGGCAGTCAGTCAGATGCAGCAGGACCAGGGCAGGCCCATGGGCAGGTCACCCGGGCCCCCCGCCCATCCCAGGGACAGAGGTGTGGCACCTTGTTCCCATTGCAGTACATAGCCAGCAGACACAGCAGGTGGAAGGCATGGCTGCACTTGGCAAGGCGGCCCACTGCCACTGGCCCAATGGTCTTGCTGTGGGTCACGTCGCTGTACCCGGACACCACGGACAGTTTCTCCATACAGATGATGCAGTCCTGGAAGGAGACCAGCACAGGGCATGCTCACCAACAGCTTGCTGAGCCACAGGCGTGGAGGTATTCTTAATAGGAAAAGGCCTTCCTCTGCTGAAACACCAGGATTCTGGGCAGTCTGGTAGTCAGCTGTCCCAGAGGCTGGAAAGACCGGTGAGTCACCAGGATCTGTGCCCTCAAAGGGCTCACCACAGTCAAGGGGAAAACAGACAACCACAAGCACAGGCCACACAGAGGCAGGGAAAGGGGAAAGAACAGGCAGGCTGAGAGGCGAGGCCCTTGAAGTGGGGTATCACAAGGAAAAAAGGACAAGGTGAGCAAGGATGGGAATACACAGTCCAAGGAAAGCGCAGAGAATGTCGTGAAGCAGGAACCAGCAGAGTCTGGGAACAGCAGTGGCAGCCACCGGGGCCGAGGGGTAAGTAGGGTATAAAAAGCCAGACGGGACAGGACCAGGTCCCCGAAGGTTCTGATGGCCACACTCAGGAGCTGGGCTTTGTCTCACACGTCAGGGGCCTTGTAGAGGAGTTTTAAGGTTGGGGGTACCAGCACAATCACAACTGTGTGTAAGCTGAGTGGCAGCTTGGAGGACAGGAGGCTGGCATGGAGCAGCCCAGGTATGGCAGGGCCACAAGGGCAAAGACAAGGACACTGATGTGGGCGCTGTCAGGTGGGAGCATAGACAGGGCTGGAGGGATGGTGGGAGACACAAGGATGGCCTCCAGGTTACTGAACCTTTATCACCCAGAGCTGCAGGAGAGTCCTGCACAGGCAGAGTATGTGGTTCTGTACTGGCGTAACTACCCTTTAACCCATGACTCCCACCCACCACCCTCAGAGTCCTTGGAGCTCTCCATTCAAATCAGAGACCAGTGGCACTGTAGACCCCAAAACACGGCTCAGCACAGAGGATCGGGTCCTATTGAAACTGCTATGAGGGTCTGCAGGCCCTGTAATTACAGGAAGGCTAACCAGCTCTCCCAATAGCCAGAGGGGCAGGGCTGCTTTGGGGACAAAGTCACTACTTTTCCCCAGCTCGGTCCTCGGGGAATGGGCAGGCTCTCCCATCCCTTGTCTCCAGGACCCTCCAAGGCCCCAGAGTGGCACAGGAAGAGGGCTACACAGAGGCCCGTGTAGGAGCCTTGCTCAGAACTACAGCTCATCAGCAGCAAAGCTAAAACCAGAATGCAGGCCCCTGAAGCCAGATCACCTCCTCCTGGTAAGGCCTGCCTCCCGTGGGAGGCTGGGTGATTAAACCCGAGTACCCGAAACAAGGCCGGAACCTTGGGAAGTACCCACTCAGCAGAGAAAGGCCAGTATCTTTCACCTCAGGAGCCACCCCTTGCCTCCAAACAAAACCAGAGGCAGCGTGGCTCCTGTGACACATACCTCATCTGAGGCCATTTTCAGCTCTTCCGTATATTTTTTTATCACCTGTTCTGGCTCTGGCTTTGGAGTCCCTCCTAGAAGAGAAAGGAACATCAGCGGTGTCCCAAGGGGTATGAACTGGAGATGCTGAATCCAGAGAGAAGGAGGACAAGGGAGAGGCCCAAGCTGCCAGGAGGGACGTTTAGAGGGGCCAAGACGGGAGGACTGAGTGTGCGAGAGGAGAGACATGACACTAGTGCAGACACTCAGAGCTCTGCCTAACAGAGCCCTATCCGGTCCACCCGCTGGAGGCCCGATCCCAGAAGCCCTGGAGGCAGCTGGATGAGGACCAGAGACAGCTGCTGTTCATAGCCCTCAGGAGTCACAGACTGGGCCTCCTCCACACATCCCCACACACTTCGGTCAGGAGGCTCTTCAGAGGATGCACAGAAAAGTCAAACAGCAGCTGCTAAAACAAACTACTCTGGAGCAGGTTTTGGCAGCGCTGTTTCACTCAACTGCCACTACTCTCGTGAGAAAGCCGAGGCAAAAGTAGTTCCAGGGGCTGAACATGCAGCGGCAGACATCTGTGCGCACGCCACCTGCAGACAATGCCACACAGACACGGTCACCACAAATCACAGGTTTCTCTCTCCTGGCCCTGGGCTGTGAGGTTTCAGTGACACACCAAGCCTGGGAAGGAGCCAAGACGCAGCAGGAAGTGTGTTCTGGCCACCTCCTCCTCGGTGCGCACACACACTCGAAACCAGGAGGGGCGGCCCTGCACCTCCATCAACGCTGAGCCTGACACCACATCAGCCCCCCAAACCCCCAAAACGAGAAACTCCCCCAGTTGGTGAGAGAATTGGCCAGGCCCGGGTCTTCTCCAGCCAGAGGCAGTGGCAGAATGACAGAGAATGCAGCAAAGCCGTGCGGGAGCAGAAAGGGGGGCCTGGGGAGACCAGTGCAGCCGGGAAAGGCCCTGGCAGGGCTCTTCTTCCCGCTTTGGGTCGCAGGGCAGGTCCTGCTTCTAGCCTCTGACCCCAGAAGGACCCTGGTTTGAACCCAAGCTCATAGCCACTGGCTACAAAGACATACAAGCCCGAGGGCTCCACAGCCAAGTGCCCTCAAAACTAGAGAAGGCCTGGGTGCGGCTGGGAGCAGGCAACGTCAGGGGTGATTCTGGCCACCCTGGGACCAAAGCACATCACCGGAATCTCAGTTCTTCACCTAATGGAGACCTCATCCTGACCCAAACTATGACTGTGGTGAGGGCATGAAGTGCGATTATCTGAGAGGCAGCTACGGGCAAAAGAATACCATCCCCCCTTCCACAAACGTATCCCCCACCCCCTCACTCACGCACCCCTCCTCATCCACATACATAAATGTCCCCACACTCCCTTCACATGCGCACCCCATTCATTCCCATACAAACGTATCCCCCACCCCCCCACACACACCTGACACCCCCGTCACACATGCACCCCACATTCCCATACATGCAAACCCTCCCTCAAATACAGACCCATACACACAGATTTCTAGGCCCCTGACAGTCACTGGTGAGAAAGCCAGGCCAAAGCACAATGACCACTGGCACTGGTAGCCGTCCTGGTAGCTGGAACTCTACTCAGAGACAGAGGAGGGGTGTTTTAGAAAAGCTTGGCTACAGGCCAGTCTGCAGAAGGACCCCGGGACCCCATCTGCCAGGACTAGTCTCAGGCCCAACTTTGGTGAGGCCTGGCTCAGCATCCCATTTCCTAGCTCCTCATCCTTGCCTAGGTGGTCTTTTAGAACTGAAGGTAGCTTTCCAGGAGCCACATTTCTCTAAGGGGGCCAGCCAGGTGACCACCAACTCCAAGAAAGGGATATCTGAGCCCAAGAGGAAGGCCAAAGTGTCTGCCAAGAGCCTGTGTTTTTCCCAGGCAAGTCAGAATGTCTCAGGAAGCTCTGGACCTGTCCTGCCCCCAAATCTGTTTCCACCTCCAAGGCAAAGGAAGAAGGAAGTGGGTCAAGAGCTCCAAGGCGTGCCTGACTGCCAGGATCGGGGTGAGGCAGGGAATGGGGTGTAAAGCCCCACCACTCCCTGGGCCTCCCTGCTACCTGCAGGGCTGGGGTTTGACAGGCAATCGCCATGATCAGGGTAGCCCCCATGACCACGTGCTGGGTGCCTCATATTGGATTTTCTATTCTTCCCATGCCTGATCTACTAAGTAGGAGGTGCTGGCTTGTGAATGGAGGCACAAGCATGAGATCATGAAACAGGAGCCAAGACTGGCACCCAGGATGGCTGAGCCAGAGCCATGCTCCCTGCTCAACCACATCACACTGAAGATCACTGGGGTTCCAGCAGTCCATGTATCTCCAGCCCAAAGATGGAGGCAGAGCCGCTACTGGCTTTCAAAATGGCAGGTTTAAAACTTACTACCCACAGGACCCTTCATGTAGGTCTGGTTAAAACTCACAAAAGCTTCCATGGTTCTGAAACCCCTCCTTCTTGGCCATGTGATGGGAGGAGAGTGGTCACTGGGGGACCCCTCTGACGTAGTCCTGCATGATGGCCAGAGAGGGCTGGGGGCCTTTCCTGAGACACATGCTGGACAGGCTGGGAGGGACAAAGTACCCCCCATTCCAAGCTGGCCTCGCCTCATGCCTATGTTTATAGTCACAGAGTCCTCAAGAATAGGCCCCTCACACTCATACTGTGCCAGGAACACAGGAGCTGAACTCTGGGTTTTCGGTGGTAAGTGATTCTGGGGACCCCCTCTGCACGGAGGGCAGGCAGAAGGGCCACTGAGCCCCTCTCCTTGGGGTAAAGGAAGCAGAGAAGGGCTGTGGGGTCAGAGAAGAGCGATCGATGCAGGAGAGTCAGAGGCAGCAAGACTCAGAGGCTTAGCAGAGGCCAGAGAGTATTTGTGAGCAGGACTACCTTTCATGGACATTTTCCTCAATCTCTTAACTGAGCTGTGACTTTTAGAGGCCAGACAGGAGGCGGGAGGGCTGGCAGGCTGGGGTGCGCGGCTAAGACACACAGGGAGTCCAATGGCTGACATCAGAATACTCGTCATGCCTACACGGGGTGCGAGATCAGACATGCAGAGAGGGGAGAAACGTTAGAAGGAGTCATTCGGCATGGGATGTCCACAAACCCCGGCCAAGGCAAGGTGGCACTGTGAATGACCAGCAGGACCCATCGATCTTCCTGAGGAATCGGCTGCTCGAGGCTCGAGGCAGCTAAGCTCCAGGCCAGGAAGCAGTGAAATGCCCAGCTCATCAGAGTCCCGCAGGTATCAGTACGAGCCACCAACCAGCCTGAGCTCAAGGCAGGCAGGGAAGGAGGTAGGGCGAGGCCATTTGCTTCAGGAGGGCAGAGGGAAGGATGCCATCCCAGGAAGCCTCCTAAGGTGTTCTGAGCGGGATCTCCTTGTGCCAGGCACAAGGACATGGAAGGACACAGGCAAGCTATGGAGACAAGATCTCAAGCTCACAGTTCTCTCCCTGCACTCCCCCTGGCTGTGCCCTCTGGGCTCCTGGTCACCTTGTCACTCCAGTGGGGTTCTATTTGCTTTCTACACCCCATCTGGCCCATCTAGGTGTTCCTAGTGCCATCGCTAGGGTGAGCAAGCAGGAATGCTGGCTCTGGGCCTGCTCCCCCACTGAGGCATCCCCATGGCCCCTGTGGCTGCTCCTCTGACGCAGCATAGGCTCTAACAGACTTCTCTGTCCTAGATGGTAGCACCACGGACATACCCATAGAGAGAAGGCCTCACTCAACTGGCGTTCCACACGCGGTCTCGCTGGACTCTCACTCCACCCTGCTCCCTTGGCACTCCCCAAGGACCTAAAACTTCCTGGCACACAGCCTGTCCTCCTGGTGGAGCCCCTATTCCTGACCCACAGCTGGCCTTGCCATCCATAGCACCACCTACCCAATCCTCCCTGCCCTCTGTCCAGCTCAAAAGCACCTCCTCCACAGCTGAAGGGAGCTCTAGGCTCTCCTCAGTCACCTCCCTGAGCGGGGCTTGCTGAGTGCTCTGAATCAGGCTCAGGAGCAGGGTACAGAGGGCAGCTGGGGGTAGGAAGCAGAGATCTTGGATGGGCCGGGCAGATGGTGCTGCCCATTCCAGAGGCAGTGCAGGTGGGAGGGGGAAATCTGCCCCTGGGACCTGTCCAGGCCAGCCACCTTGGCCTCTTCTGAGAACAAAGACTCAATGTGGCCAACAGACCCAGTCAGGGACAGAAGCAGAGGCCAGCCAGCAGCCTGGGCAGCACAGCAGAGGACGGTAGGGTGCACTGCGGCGGCCACTTGCAAGAGACACGAAAGCACACATCAGAAGACCAAGGCCGTACCCTGGGCCCTCACTCATTGGGCAATGCATTGCCACCAGTGTCTCAAGGTTGGCTACTCCTGAGCTCAGATGTGGGTTTTAAATAAATGTTAGGCGGATCGAATGACAAGCAGGCACAGGGGGTGGGGAGCCACAAAGATGGAGGGGATAGGAACAATGCTTTAGTAGAACCCTGGGCCTTTGCACTGACTGTGACCTCATCCCCCAGCACTCACTGACGCAGCACTTCAACCAGACGTTTCCCCAGGCGTCACCTAGGAGGAAGCTCTTCCTTGATCCCTCTATCTAGAAGGGTCACTCCTCCTCTGTCTCTGTCCCCTTTACCTTTAGTGTTCTTACTACGTGAAAGGACTTGTGTCTCTGTTTTGTGACAGCTGTCCTCCCTGCACTGAGCACCTAGGGCAGGGCCCAGTCACAGAGGTGCACAGTATCTATCTGCTGGGTAACCGGCTGTACCTGAATGCTGCCAGGTGGCCTTTGTGAGGCCAGCATGAACACTGCTTCTGCCCTTGTCAATGCAGGACCCTCCCCTGAATTTGAGTCATAGACACAGAAGTCTCAACTTAGAAGGCTGCAGAGCAGCAGCTCCTACTCTGTGGGTCTGCCTCTTTTTTTTTTTTTTTTTTTTAAGATTTATTTATTTATTTACGACAGAGAGAGAGAGAGACAGAGAGAGAGAGAGAGAGACAGAGAGACAGAGAGACAGAGACACAGGAGGGAAAAGCAGGCTCCATGCCGGAAGCCTGACGTGGGACTCGATCCTGGGACTCCAGGATCGTGCCCTGGGCCAAAGGCAGGCGCCAAACCGCTGAGCCACCCAGGGATCCCCTGGGTCTGCCTTCTTGTGAGAAAGTGTGAAAATAACTCCACACCTACACTTCGCAAAAGCAACATCCACTGGACAGGACGGGTTGAGGGGATGCCAAGACGGACCATCACACCTTCCCAACAGCGGGGCTCAGGGACAGCCCCCTCACCTCCACACGCCATCACAAACTGCCGTCGTCCCCAAATAACTATAACTGTTTAGATGGCCTTAGCTTCTCCACTTATCTGAGAGGATTCCCACTTAACCACTAGAGATCCAGAGAGATCAGCCCCTGTCGAGGTCAGATGTGTAAACACCTCCCCCCTTCTGACACCTTTGTCTCATGACTGGGGCTCAGGTCCAAGCCTGTCCTCTGACTGGTCTTAGCAAGCCGGGTCCCAGCTCCACTTGTCCCCGGCTTCCCAGCCTTGGGTGGGCTACAGCAGCATAAAACACACACACTCCAAGGAGGGCTGGGCCATGCCACAGCCAGTGGAGCTGTCACCTGAGGGCACTGCTGGCCTTACCTGGAGGTAGCTTCTCTGTGGACTGCCTCTGTGAGGGTAGTGGGGTACACGGTCCTTTCACAGCATGACCAATTGTTTGCAATCCTACCCCAAAACCCTACATCTACCTCATTGTGGCCTGAGTACTCCCGAATCCATAAATGTGGCCCAGGGAAAGATGACATTCTCCTGACTCTACTTCCTGGGGCCTAGCTCAGGATCTCTGCTTCCCTGGCACCTCAGACTAGAATCCCATTGACAGGTACAAGGCAGAGTCTGTGTCCAGAGGAGATGGCATCTGGCTATGGACGCCAGTCTCTACTTCTTGCTGGCCAGGACCAAGTTCCACAATCTTTGAGGTCTGCTTCCCCAATGAGTAAAATGGAGGTTAAGAGACCTGCCTATCTCTAGGACTGACCTGAGAGCCAGGTGAAAGCAGACACTGAGGACACTCTGGGATAGAGACTAAGAGGGTCCTCAATCTCAAGAGCAAAAGAAAGGGAGCAAGTGTTACTCAATCCCCAGACTACTTCTGAGCTGTGTTTAAAAAGGTTTTATAGCATCTGTATTCAAGCCTTAGTGACTACAGAGCTGAATGGAGCTCAGCCATGTGCTGGCCACACCTGGTCACCCACAACCTTTCTCCAGTGAGACCACCGCCTCATACACGAGCATACACATACACACAACACACATATTCAGACACACACGCACACCGGTCTGACTCATGTGTTGCCACAAGAAGACCTAAGGTGGGGGAACTTTGCAATCACATCTCTGCTTACTGTTCTCTCTGCCCCAGCAGAGGGCTGATGGCTGAGCAGCTGAAGTAGGTTCCAGAAGGCCCCACTCTCCTGTCTTCTATAACCTCTCTGGCTGGTACCTACATCTCCTTCAAAGGCTCTTCCCAGCATCCCACCCGCAGTTTCTTTCTTTCTTTTTTTTTTAAGATTTTTTAAAATTTATTTATTCATAGAGACACAGAGAGAGAGAGAGAGAGGCAGAGACAGACAGAGGGAGAAGCAGGCACCATGCAGAGAGCCTGACGTGGGACTCGATCCAGGGTCTCCAGGATCACACCCTAGGCTGCAGGAGGCACTAAACTGCTGCGCCACCAGGGCTGCCCCCATTCGCAGTTTCTGTAAGCCCATACATTCCACCCATGGGGGCAGAGGCCATCCCATTCCACCCTAGACGGCTCTCCTGAGCTGCACATCCAAATGCCCACTGCCTCCGGGAGAACTCCCCTGGGCTAGGACCACAGGCAGCGCCCTCACCCCTTCCTGTACTCCCAACAGACTCGGGAGTAGCACAGTGTAACTGCTGTGAAACCAGCTTCCAGGGCCCAGAATGCCTGCAGCTGAGTTCCAGCTCTGCCAAGGGCTGACTGTCTCATCTTGAGAAGTTTCTGGAATTCTCCGAGGCTCAATTTCCCTAAGTGTAAAATGGGTGGCCCAGTCAGCTGGGCATCTGCCTTTGGCTCAGGTCATGATCCCAGAGTCCCAGGATCGAGCCCCTGATCAGCAGGGAATCTGCTCCTCCTTCTGCCCCTCACTCTGCTCATGCTCTCTCTCTCTCTTTCAAATAAATAACATCTTTTAAAAATAAAATAAGGGACACCTGGGGGGCTCAGTGGTTGAGCCTTCACCTCAGGTTGTGATCCTGGGATCCTGAGATCAAGTCCTGTATCAGGCTCACCACAGGGAGCCTGCTTCTCCCTCTGCCTGTGTCTCTGCCTCTCTCTCTGTTTCTATCATGAATTAATAAATAAAATCTTTTTTAAAAGATTAAAAATAAATAAATAAAATAGGAATAAAAGTTCCTACCTTCACAGGGCCGTTACAGAAGAAATGAAGGAAGATACATGTGAAGCCCCTGCCAGTAATGCTGGCAGGCGCACACTGGGCCTTGTTCTATTCCTTCTCTCTTGACTCATCCAGTCACCAAGACAGACGCTCTTGCCTCTACCACTACTAAGGCCCGAGTCAGGTGTTGGCTGGCTCCCCTGAGCCATGGAGTCAGACCCTGCACGGGTCTCCCTCCTCTAGGCCTGTCCCCTCCAGCCTCTGGTGCTACTACAGTGACTCACTTAACACATAGACTTAGGTTATCATATTCTCCTGCTTCAACTTCACTATACTCCCCCGTCTATCTTTCTATTACACTTGGCTTTCCCAATCATTAAAAAGTAACTTTCAGGGGATCCCTGGGTGGCTTAGCGGTTTAGCACCTGCCTTTGGCCCAGGGCACGATCCTGGAGTCCTGGGATCGGGTCCCACATCGGGCCTGCTTCTCCCTCTGCCTGTGTCTCCTGCCTCTCTCTCTCTCTATCATGAATAAATAAATAAATAAACAAATAAAACCTAGTTCATTAAAAAAAATAATAATAAAAAAATAAAAAGTAACTTTCAGTAACTCCCTACCCTACAAAAGGAATTTTTTTTAAAGGAATTTTAAAAACGGTTCAAAGGTGTATGGTTAACATAAGATCGAGTTGGACTCAAAGCCACTTATTCAAAGCATATCTCCAGCCAAAATAACTGAGTTCCCCAGAGGGCCCCTTCAGGAAAATGTGTAAAGCACTTCAGGAGAGAGAAATGACTCAAACCATAATTAAAGTGACGCTGAAATTTCAAAGATGGGGAAAAGTCTACACCAGGGTACCCACTGACATTAGGCTGACTAGTCCCCCGAGAGACCAGACCGAGGGGTGCCCAGGCTCACTCACTGAGGGTACACAATCACTGCAAAGAGGCACTGCCTCCCCAGTCTGCCCCCCCAGGAGCCCCCGTGGCTTTCCATGAGAACGGAGAGGGTAATGACCCCTGTCCCACAATCTCCTCCCATTCTCCCACTGCCTCCACATCCTGCTCCCTGCAAGACACAGCCTGTTCTGGAACCCAGGACCCAGGAGGGTGCCTACCTGCAAGGGCTTGCTGGACCCGGCTGGGCTTCGGCATCTGCATCTGCACGGGCACTGCGGCAGGGATGCTCCCAGGACTGCTCACAGGACCGCTGGGGAGGGAGGCACTTGGGGAGAAGAGAGAACAAAGCTGAATGTAGGAGCCAACTTAGCAGAAACAAGAGCCAGAGCGAGACCAAGATACAAATACCCTGGCACTGCTGGGGCCTTGATAGCTTCACTTTGTGTGGCCACTTCAGTGTGAATGAGGACTTCTCGGTTTGTTTGTTTTTAATTAAAGATACTGATAACTGGAAAGAAGAGGAAAGAAATCTGAATTTTACCACTCTCAGACCCAGACTAACCTAGAGAAGCTGAATACTGAGGACGGGAAGCCCAGAGCCTGGCCTACCACCATAGCAAAACTCTTAACAGGGAGAGTCAAACCCCAAGCCAGGTAAACAGGAAAGGGGGCATCATCAGCAAGCAGGTACAGGGCCAGGGTGGGAAAGAACATTGCTGAGGTGTGAGGCTCAGCTTTTTACAAGCTATCAAGAAGGAAGGTTTAACTGTCAAAAAAAAAAAAAAAAAAAAAAGTTTTCCTGGACAATTCAAACTCTGAAGACAATCCTAAAAGAATTTTGAGCTCACTAGCTTTGTCAGAATTAGGGCTTTATGGTACCTGGGGAGGGGAAATCTGGCAGAAACCACTCTCACAAGTACTCAAGACCACTATTACCACTAATATGACCAATCAATATCAGGAACCCCAAGAAAGGGTGCTCTGAGAAGGACATAACACCACTTTTGTGGTTTCTGCCAAAACTGCATAAAACCTCAAGCGTGAGAAAGCAACTGACAAGCCCCAAATAAGGGACATTCAACAAAGTTAACTCTTCAAAAGCATCAAGGTTATGG
The DNA here is from genome assembly GCF_003254725.2 of Canis lupus dingo. Classification (NCBI taxonomy): domain Eukaryota; kingdom Metazoa; phylum Chordata; class Mammalia; order Carnivora; family Canidae; genus Canis; species Canis lupus. The sequence continues at coordinate 7,393,850 of NC_064248.1, read as the reverse complement.
AAGATAAAAACACCGAGGAACTTCTACTGAAGGGAGGATGGGGAGGATAAAGGACAACTGGATAGGAGGTGGAATCCTACAGGATCCTGGGACCGAACAGGAGCAGCACTGCACAAAGTGAAAATCGAGAAAAGTCCTTGGTTAACAGTAACATACTCATGATAGCAATTGTTTGACTTTACAAGATAAGGCAAGGAAGGGAGTTATGGAAACTCTCCATACTATTTTTCTAACTTTTCTATGTATCTAAAATTAGTTCAAAATAAAGAGATTAAAAAAAAATAAGGGTCTTGCTTGCCACAGTAACTATGCTTGCTTGCATCACTCCCTTAGTTTTAAGCCATTATATTTTTCAAGTAATAATAAAGCCTCTGCCACCATGGTTTGAGGGGAGCCCCACACTGGCAAACAATTGGTGTAGATGGCCCCAAGATGCCTGCTGACCCCCTGTGCTGCCCTGCCGCCCCCACTCACCTGCCACTGGGATTCCTGTATCTTCCAGTCCATCTCATCTCTGCCCATGCTAAAGATGGCAACACCAGAAGGGTTATGAAACCCTTCCAAATAGTTCCTACACTGGAGCTCCCCAAGGTCAGGGCCAGGTTGCATTCATCTGTTCCACTGGGCCTAGCCTGGAGCCCAGAAGATGCTCCGGAAATGATGGCCAGCTCCAATCTACAGTGCTACCCTTACAGCTGTCAGCAAACCAACAATGTGCCTGGTTCATGGCAAATGTTTCTGGAAGCAGCCTCAGATACTTCCCCTATCACCAGCGCCAGGGTAACAGATCCTGCTGGTGTAAACTACCTGGAGCTGGCCAGTTCTGATCCAAATCAGAATCTCACACTCAGCTGGTGCTGAAGCTTCTAGGGCCCCTGCATGGGGTTGGGAGCACGGCAGGTGTTCTAGTATTTGTCTGAATAGATATTTTGTTTTCATTTCTGGATTGTTCTCCCCCAAGAGAATCACCTGTGTGGCCACTCTATGCAGATCAGACTTCTTGCTGTCCTCAGCTACTCTCAAGCTCGAGAGAACAATGGACCTGGTTCTGGAGAGCTTTGATAATGTAATGGAAGAGCTGGGCATACAGGACACCTGGGCTAAGGTTTTGGCCCCTCTAAATTGTTCAATGTGGAACAACCAGCACACCCCTTCCTGAGCCTGTTTCTCCATTTTCATTTTTTAAAGGAAAGTAGATAATCTCTGATGGTCTTTGCAATTCTCAGGTTCTAGAAGTGAAGGACAGAGCCCTTTCAGGGATTCTTCATCTCCCAAGCCAGTTCTACAGAGGACACTGAACTTGAGCCCTCAGCCAGGAAGTCAGGAAGCTGAAGCTTGGCTCTACAATTCCCCCAAGTTAGTGGGCTACTCATCACTGGCTCAGAGAGGGTCCAAGAAGTGGGATCTTCCTTTGCTGGGAATAGGCATGTATGTGAGGGAGAAGGCCTCAGGTTCCGCCCCCAAGAACTAGAGCAGAAAGCAGGCATTAAGGCTACCACTGGACACTCATTCTAGAACTGGGGCCAGGAACTGTGACTAAGTTCTATGGGTCTCACAGTGTTGCCACTTCCCCTATCATTCATCCCAGTAGCTACTCTGTAGGTATCCCTGCAGTGATAGGAGCAGGACAAGAACCCAGGAATTCCAAACATGGGGACTCTTGGGGTGGACAGGACCTCGGAGGTCACCAACTCCCCCTCCACCATCCTCAAAGGGCCCAGACGGGCAGAATGGTCCCCAGCATGGGCACTATTTACCCAACAGAGCACCCTTCTCTGACAATTCCTCCCAGTCACTGCCTCCAGCAACGCTCCTGACCTCCCCTCTTCCTGGTTCTACCTACTAGGCCCAACCTGGCTTTCCTGTCTGGGACTCTCTCCAGGAGCTTCCAAATGGAGCTCAGAACAGGAGACAGGAGGACTTCCAGTCTTCTATGAAGGCAGGATGTGGCAGTCCCAGGCAAGCACAAAAGCCTCCCACCCGCTCCCCACAGGCCAGCAAGCCAGCACTGACCAGCAAGCCCTGACAGCAGGTGCAGTACAAGGAGCGTTAGATGTGGGGTCTGGAGACCCCACTTCCAGCGCCACTCCACCTTAAACCTGCATGCCCTTGGCCAGGTTGAGTCCCCTTTCTGATCAATTTCTCTATGTGTAAGATGAGAGCAATTCCAAAAGGCCCCCAGGATGGTTGTGAGGCTCAATCTCCAGCCCAATACAAATGTTCACTGTTTCCCTGTTCTCAGAGGAGTCAAGGGGACACAGGAAAGCTGAAGGGCTGTCATGCATCTTCCTGCAAGGCCCCCCACGGAAATCCCAAAAACCACAAAATTAGAGCAAAGGGAAAATTCTGGCTTCCCGGCCCAACTCCTTAATCTCAAGAGGGGAGAGAATAGACATAGAAAGAGAACAGAGCTGACCCAAGGGCCTATAGCCAGTCAGACGAAAGGTACCCCCCTTGGACCCGGGACTCCAAGCATGCAAGCCAGGTGGACTGCAGGAGGGAGTGTTTGCAGAGCCTGGGGGAAGAGCGGCAGCGAGAACACAGCAGAAGGAAACAAACTGGGAAAGCCACATCCTAGGGCCACTTAGTGCAAGGGCAAGCCACCCCAAGGCTTAGCCACGCCAAAGCTACAACAGACAGCCGGTCATGATCACCACCTCAAGTCATCAAGATGTTAATTAAGCCACCACACCCTCTACTAAAGAAGAGAAGGGTGTACGTGACACATTTCGGAAGGTTTTCTATCCAACATCATTAAAACACAAGTCTTGGTGCTGAAAGGATAAAGTTCAGCGACCAGGAATTTTTTTTTTTTTTTAAGATTTTATTTATTCATTCATGAGAGACACAGAGAGGCAGAGAGGCAGAGACACTGGCAGAGGGAGAAGCTGGCTCCATGCAGGGAGCCCTATGCGGAACCTGATCCCGGGTCCCCAGGATCACACCTTGGGCTGAAGGTGGTGCTAAACCCCTGATCCACCCAGGCTGCCCAGGAAATTTTCTTAAACCCCGGCAGCTGAAGGCGACACTGCCTGCTCAGAAAGCCTCCCAGAGCACAGGGAAATCTAAATCTGTCAGCCAAGGTTTTATCCGGATTGAGCAAGAGGCGATCTGAAACCACATGGTTTCCAAAATAAAAACCACACGTGTTCCACAAATTTTGATTTTGCTCCTCCGCCTGTTCTTTCCAGTGGCTACCAGTAAATAAGGCTGGTTCTCAGGCTTCCCTAGCCCATGGTGCCCCCAGCCCCGCTGCCCTCTGGGGAATGTCCACCTAATGCAATCAACATTTGTTCAGCTTGGAGAATCAAACCACAGCCCCTAGGGAGACAGAGTTGTCAAGTGTTTTCGACTCTCCTCGTTCGGCTGGGTTGAGAGGCCAGGTATTCATTAAGCCCCCTCCGTTCCATAAGAAACAGGTTAACTGATGAGGGCCACCCGACAGATAAGACATTGAGAAACCCTGTTTTTCAAAACAGGGAGGGATATGGCCATGTGAGTGAACTGTGCCTCTCCCAGGTCCTGAAAAGCTGGAGGAGCTAGAGATGAACACCCACTTCAGGAGGCAGGCCCCTTTGAGGCGGTTTCAACTAACCTAGCCGGTTGGCCTGGTTCCCTTCTTGGCTTACAACCAAGGCAAGGAGGGCAAGCAGCAACACGCATGGCCAGCAGCACAGGTGAGGCCATGTGGCCCAGCCACCGTCCCTTCTGAAACTTGCCTGGCCTGTGCCAGGGGGGCTCACTTTGGCAGTCTCTCGGGCCCTCAGGCTGGGGGAGGGGGGACGCCAGAGAAATATCAGGGGAGACCAATGGGAGCCCCGTGCCAGAAGAAAGCAACAAAGCCTATTAAGTCACCTGGCTCAATCCCAGAATCCCAGCTATAGAACTATCTAGAAATGTGCCCCAAAATAATTTGTAAGAACTTAAGAAGCCCCAGGAGGCTCAGCAAAACCAACCTAGTAGAAGCAGCTCTAGCCCTGCTGATAACCACTCCGGGCTGGCAGAGAGCATACTTTTCTCTGAAGGATTCTGACCCACATATCAGAGAGGGCCTCACGGAACACTGGGTGGGGCTGACATAACACAGAGCCCTGCTTGCTAATGCCTAAGTGAAAATCCAGGGAGATGGCCAAGTGAAAGCTCCCATTCCCAGAAAGACCTCAGTTCACACACCCCCAGTCCCTAAAGGAGAAGATGCCCCTCCCATCTACGGATACCTCCACGCTATCCTTCAGGAAGTCTCGGTCTTCCCCCTCACTCCACCTGTAAGAGAGCTTCAAGATCTCCCCATGGGTCCCTCACAGCCTGCTCTGGGGCCTGGGTTTAATCCCAGCCATGCCACTTGCTGGCTGTCCTGCCAACCTCCATGTGCTCACCCGGCAGCTGAGGACACCATCTACCAGATGGCCATGAAGAGGATTACTGAACTCATCCACAACCTAGCTATGTGCACTTGGTGAAGGGCAGTCATCACTGTCTTACAGTTGCCAGCAAGGGCCTCTGAAACCCACCTTTAAAAAAATGCTAGAGGCTGATGTCAGCCTAGCCCAACGGGATGCTGCCCCCATGGGGGGTGGGGGAGCCACGGGTCCGCTAGGGGCCCACAAGTCACTCTCTTGGGAACCAGCCCCCATCCGGGCTGCCATTCAGAACTCTCTGGCTGTCCCCCAAGTCCAGCACCTTCAATAATGCTCCCCAAGGAGCCACTCTTCAGTGACAGGTCTCCAGGAACCACCTGGAACAACCACCCCCCCACTGGCCACTCCAGGGCTCTCCCAACTTTTCGGTGGCCTCTGGTCCAGGTGGAGTCCAGGCTCATTTCCCCATCCTCCCCCAGGTGCAGAGAGCTCTACAAGACACTGGGCCGATTGTGCCACCGTGGAAGCCATCCTGCTACCTGTTGCCACCTGCCACATACTCAGCATCTTGCTCTCTCAACTGTTAAGCACCAAAGCTGGGCTCACAGCCTTCCCCTGGATGAGTGGGAGGGGACTGAACCTTCCACACCTGTGTCTTCGGTGCCTGGCACAGAGGAGTTGTCTATGAGATGTCCTCAGGTACATGGCAGAGCTATGTGGCACACAGGTATAGCTAAAAGGCCTTTATATGCTTTACAGGGAGCCTCTCAGGAGTGAAGGCAACTATCAGCACTCAGGTACCAGAGATCACCTAGACTCCATGAACCCAGACTGAGGAAGGCCAGCATGCAGGCGCCAGGTGGCACATGCAAAGGAGACGACACAGCATGGACGTCCACGGAGGCAGGGCCCAGGCCTGCAGGTATTTGGGCCATCTTCCCAGCTAACTCAAAGCAGAAAGCCAAGCCTGCTGACATGGCGCACAGGTGGACAAAATGACCCTCAATAACAAGAGATACCTGGCTCCACTGGCAGTGGACAATCCTGGGGGCTGGTGCTGCAGTCCCAGGTGGGAGAGGCTGGAGCGGTAGAGGGGCTGGCTCCCCAGGGAGGGGGGCGCCCCACCCCAGGGGTTGGCGGTGTTCAGCCTGGGTGCAGACCTAGCCCCAGAGAGGGAGGGCTTGCTGTATGGAGCAAAGGCCTGGTGGGCCCCAAAGACAATGGCGGTCCTGTGGGGGGGCTGAGGGACAGGGTACGCAGGGAGGTTGGTCATGGAGTGGCGGTAGCGGCCTGACACCGGGCCAGTTCCACCACCACTGAGGCACTGATGGCAAGAGCAGGCAACTCCCGTGTGGCCTGGTGGAGCAATGATGGTGGTCACTGGGTACGGGGTTCCTGCTTGGCGCCGCACACTGCGGCAGAAGCTTGAAGTTTTGTTGGTCTGCGTGTGAGTGGCATAGTTGACGGTATAGTTGTACCCCAGGGGAGCCAAGTCCACAAGTTGGTTGCCCCTGGCCATCTGTTGCTCCAGGAAGTCACAGACACTGGCTTCATAAGCCGTCCAGGAACCGTCGTCACTCAGCCACTCCCAGACAATGCCCCGGCCGGGGGCCGACTGCTGGGGGAACAGGTGCCTGCGCACAGCCCGCATGGTGCCTGTTCGAAGAGGAGGAGGACACATGAATGGTGAATCTCCTAGCCCCCCAAAACAAAAAGAGTAAAAAATTTTTTTCTACAAACAAAATAAGCCAGCATGGTCACAGTATGAATAGACAAGAGTCATGCTGTTATTTGAACAAAAGGCTGGCACCAGTTATTCTTCCCAAATTTTGGGTAGAAAGGGCAGAAAACTCTCTCTAGGTAAAGAAACTGGGGGAGCGCGTGGTGGCTCAGTCAGTTGAGCATCTGTCTTTGGCGCAGGTCATGATCTCAGAGTCCTGGAATCAGTCTGGAGTTGGGCTCCCTGCTCAGTGGAGAGCCTGCTTCTTCCCTCTCCCTCTGCCCCAGCTCATGCTCACTCATATGCGCTCTCTCTCAAACGAAAGGGAGGGAGGGAGGGAGGGAGGGAGGGAGGGAGGAAGGAAGGAAGGAAGGAAGGAAAGAAGGAAGGAAACAAACAAACTTGGCCTAAAGGGATCTACATGGCAGATGGGGATCTGTGCTCCTTGGCAGGAGTGGGGGATGCTAGGAACTTAGGTCAAAGAACAGCTGTGGGGAATCCCTGGGTGGCTCAGCGGTTAAGTGCCTGCCTTCGGCCCAGGGCGTCATTCTGGAGTCCTGGGATCGAGTCCCACATCAGGCTCCCTGCATGGAGCCTGCCTCTCCCTCTGCCTGCCTGTCTCTCTCTCTCGCTCTCTCTCTCCCTCTGTGTGTGTGTGTCTCTCATGAATGAATAAATAAAATCTTTAAAAAAAAAAAAAAGAACAGCTGTGGCTCAGACTCCAGGCTTTTTCTTTTCTTTTCTTTTAAGATTTTATTTATTCATGAGAGACACAGAGAGAGGCAGGCAGAGACAGAGGCAGAGGGAGAAGCAGGCTCCATGCAGGGAGGCTGATGTGAGACTCGATCCTGGAACTGTGGGATCTGAGCTGAAGGCAGATGCTCAACCACTGAGCCACCCAGGCGTCCCAAGGATTTTTCAAAATACTTGTAATGATGCCTCTTTTTTGCTCAGGGAAGTGTCTCTGTCCCACCAGGAAGCTCTGCAGCCATGGACAAGATCAGAAGTGGCATGATAAACAGTACAAGAAAGCCTATTTGGGCACAGCCCTGAAGACCAACCCTTTTGGAGGCATTTCCCATGCAAAAGGAATTGTGCTGGAAAAAGTAGGGGTTGAAGTCAAGCAGCCAAATTCTGCCATCAGGAAGTGTGCTGGGGTCCAGCTGATCAAGAATGGGAAAAAAAAAAAAAATCACTGCCTTTGTACTCTTTATGGTTGTTTGAATTTTATTGAGGAAAATTATGAGGTTCTGGTTGCTGGATTTGGTCACAAAGGTCATGCTGTGGATGACATTCCTGGAATTGGCATTAAGGTTGTCAAAGTAGACAATGCCTCTCTTTTGGTCTTATACGAAGGCAAGAAGGAAAGACGAAGATCCTCAGTTTTGATGGTGAAAACACAACAGTAAATTTTCATTTACCAAAAAAATATATTTCTAATGATGAAAAATAGGTAGCCTCACTTAAAAAAAACAATAAACTGAAAAATATATATATAAAATTAAACCATCTATAATCCAACCATCAAGACTAACCAAACAGCTTGTATCACCATGCATTCCTCCCATCTGGTCTCCTAGGCATCTACCCTTAGGAAGCTGACAATCACACTGAAAAATTTTCCAGACTATTTTCTTATATTAGGCCATGAGTATTTCTTATATCTCTAAAACTTTATAAAGCTCATTATTCATTTTTTACATAAGTCCCTTACCTGGGTGTAACAATCCCTTTGACTTCTCAAGTAGCAACTATTGGGAAACACCCAGTGGTTAGCTTATATTCTTAATAAACCAAACCTGAAGATTACAGAGCAAAAGAAGAGAAATAATTTGGGCCATGTTTCCAATAGCACTTGCCAAAAGATGATCATCAAATTCACTTCTACTGGTCTCCTGATCTCCACCCTTGCCTCCATGGCAGCCACAGGGATACTCCTCACCTCCAAATCAGATTACGGCACTCCTCTGCCCAAATCCTCCTAAGGTTCCTCCTTTCAGGATAAAAGTCAAAGTCCCTTCAAGGGACAACCTGCCCCTCCCTCGGGCCTGTCTTTGTTCCTTCCTTGTGACCTGGCCACTCAAGTTCAAACTTCGTCCTCTCACAACACTACAGTTCCATTCCCTGATTAACACTCACTGTGACTGGGATGCCTGGGTGGCTCATTGTTTGGGCGTCTGCCTTTGGCTGAGGACCTGATTCCAGGATCCTGGGATCAAGTCCCACATCAGGTTCCCTGCATGGAGCCTGGTTCCCTCTCTACCTGTGTGTCTCTGCCTCTCTGTGTGTCTCTCATGAATAAATAAATAAAATCTTTAAAAAAAAAATCTCCAACACTGTCAAACGTCCTGGGGGACAAAATCACCCCCAGTTGAGAACCCCTGGGTGAGAAGGACAGGGCATGGCTCTGGGAGGAAGCTGGTGATCCCATTCTCAGTAATATTGATCAAAACCCACAAAAAACCTACACATGAGCATAATAAGAGAGTGAAATTACCTGCGTAACTAGGTCACGCAGATAGTGCAGTGAAGGCAGAAGTCATCACTAGGCCCTCTTTATCAGCACACACACTAATTCCACGCCAGCCTGTCTGCAAGACCCTCTAATCACTGCAGGTGGAAGCAGGCATTTGAGGTTTGGGAAACAAGGGGGAAGGGGCTATGAGGGCCTATGCACTCTGCTCTTGAGGCACTCCCTACCAGTGAGAGGTACATCTCATACTGTAGTACCTGGTACCACTCATGGCACCTGCCTCCCAAATGAGTGCATTTCAGGGACAGAATGAAGCTCTGAGAGTCATTCCTATATACAACCCCAACACAGGCACTCTGACACATATTAGAGACAAGAAGTATCTTACCAGTGTCCTGGCGGAACTGGGTCCAGCTGGGGAGGTCAATGATATAAGGCGCCAGCGAGGGGTCAGCTTGGCCTAAGGGGATGCTGTGGGCCAGGCTCCCCAGCCCGAAGCGCTGGCCTTTCTGCTGGACAAACTGCTGCTCAATGTAGCTGCAGACGGTGGCACTGTAGGGATGCCAGGTGCCCAGCCCATCCTGCCATTCCCACACAGCCACTGCCACGGGACTGGTGTACACCTGAGCCAGGGAAGGGCTTGGGGCCATGGCCATCTTCCCCAAGATTCCCTCTTCTTTCCCAAATGCTTTCAGACCACTCTGGGTTGGAGTCTCAGGATCATTGCCCAGTGCTTCCAGCAGACCTGTAAATAGGACAAACAGTTAACAACACACATAGTGTCCCTGAGAGTCAGCCTGAGAGCAGGGAGAGAAAAATGCTACTTTTTCACAATAATTTTTTCTTCTAATACCTTAAAAACATGGTGAATCAATACCTGATCCTGTTTATTTGCTCAGGCAGCGAGGAAGAATTCAGTCAATCAAGCATCCTACCTGCCTCTGCAAATGTTCAGGGAGATTGAGTGGAGTGAATTTCGGGTGCTAATCATCAGCCCAGCTTATTTTTACCAATCATTTCCCTCTGACCTAACTAGTGAGTGTATAGTGTATCCTTTTATCCTGTGTTTTCCTTTTTTTTGTTTTTTTTTTGAGATTTTATTTATTTATTTATGAGAGATTGGGGGGGGGGGGCAGAGACACAAGCAGAGGGAAAAGCAGGCTCCACGCAGAGAGTCTGACATGGGACTCGATCCCGGGTCTCCAGGATCAGGCCCTGGGCTGAAGGTGGCTCTAAATCACTGAGCCACCCGGGCTGCCCTATCCTGTGTTTTCATGAGTAATCCCAAATCCCTTACTTACACTGTTTGGTGAAGACTACTGTTTCCAAAACAGGTTTGTTTGTGAGATACCTGTTATGCTACAGATTGGAAAAACGTTTGTCTCACAAAAGATTGGGGGCTCAAGGACACCCAAAGGCTCAGTGGCAGAACTGAGACTCAAAGCACAGTCCTAACTCCGCCCAGGTCTCCAGGCTGCCCCAGTAGGCATCATTAGCCATGAAGGGTACCCTAAACATTAAAATCTCACAGCTGCTGAAGCCCAGCCTCTCCGCACCATAGTCTGGGTCTTGCTGACCACTGGTCAGGCCCAGAGGGTTTATACTCATCTCCTGAGACACTCTTCTCCCAGCTATCCCAGCCCATCCTGTTCCCTTGTCAACTCTACTCAGACTTGAGGCCTAGCCTATGTGGTGCAGGAAGGCTTTCCCTAGCCACCCGTCATGTGAGCTTCTCCCTTGCAGCAGTGTCCAGAACTCTGATGTCTATAGACATGTTCCAGATCATATTGCCTCTCCAGACAGCAGCAAGCCGAGGCATCTGCCTTGTCCACAGTCGTACTGCCAGCCCCAGCAGAGGCCTTGTCATGACCTAAGTGCCCTATACATATTAGTTCAAAATACAGCTAAATGGAAAGTAGCCTGCAGCTGTTTGAAGAACACGGTACCGTGTCAGGGCCCCAGAGTGCAAGAGGAACAGGACCAATTTAGTGACAAATACCAAATATACTTGTCTCGTGTATGACTAATAGATGGACAAGGTGGTACTTCCACTTTATGATAAGGCTCAAAAGAGGTCAAGATCTTATTGAAGGGCACACAAATACTGCTAAGTGACAGCAGAGGCAAACCCAGATCAACTCAGCTCTAATGTCCATTTCTTGGACAGGAAAGCTCAACCTGACTCTACATTGGGCTCCACTTACAAACCCTGCTGAGAAAGGAGGGAGGAGAAAAGAGACCCCCATCCCAAGCCCCAAGCACTCTCAGCTGTTACAGCACATCCACCCAGGGTTCCCAGTCACACTATCTGTTCTGATTCTTACACAAACCCCTCACACACACATTGAACTGTCTCCGCATTTTGCAAGTGAGGAAACCAAGGCCCAGGGAGTGGCCGTGACTTGGTTACACAGCTGGTAATAGGCTGGGACCCTGGGCTCTCACTGCTGTCCCTGAGACAGCTCTGCACCATCAAGGTTTCGAGAAGGCTCCAAACCCCTGCTCCGCAAAGCAGGCTGATCTGGAGTGGTGTGTGAAAATGACAGGCATGGGCTTATTCTACTCACTGTATCATCTTGACGAAGGTACCTAAGCTCTCCAAGTTTGCTTTCTCCCACCTGAAAATGATGATACCAACATCTGTTCTCAGTGAACAAAGCACTCCGCAAAGCACTAGGCACCCAGTGCATATCTTCCAAGCCTGTCCCCTCCCTCCCTTTCTCTGCCCTCCTCCCCCCCCACCCCCCACCCCCCACTCCCCCCACCCTGTCTGCCTGCCACACTAGGACCTCTGTCCCCACCCCTCAAGTCTGGGTGAGGAGTGGTGGCCCAGGGTAGCACTGAGCTACACAGCATGAGAATGTGGGCAATGGATGAGTCAGGCCTACAAGAACTCGGAGCACACCTGGGGGTGCCAGGGCTGCCAGTGAGCTGCCGACTGCTCCAACAAAAGCACACATCACACTCTGGAGGATCAGACCTGGGATGCCCTTGGGCTGGCTGGCTTATTAGCTCAGTGACTGCAATTAGAAGTCTCTATAACCACATCCAGGTACAAATCACAGGACTGGTTTCAGAGCCAATTAATCCTGAGCCCAGACTTTCCTTCTGGCACCTCCTGGCAGGCATCACTCATCTCTCAGGCAGCGGTGGCCTGCCATATATTAGAACACCTGGTATGTTCCAGCATGTCCGCACATCCTCAGATGAACCAACTCGCAGAACTCTGCCAAACAGCTTGAGAGATATGGGCTAGAGCTGCAGCTGAAGTTTTTCATGCAAGTGTTTGGCCTCCACACACCAAGGGCCCACCTTCATCCAGGCACTGTTGGGGTACTAGAGACCCAGAGATGAAGAAGACATGGCACACAGCCACTGTCCCTCCCTCATACCATTGTCCCCACCTTACGTCCAGCCACAACAAATTCTAGCAAGTGCCAGAACATTCAAAGCCATTCCCTACCACCTTTGAGCTGTTGATCCTGCTGCTACATGTGTCCAGACTCTAGTCCTCTCTCCACCAAAGAACCCAAGGAAACATGCCCATCTTTCTAGAACCAGCCAAAGCACCCCCTCTCCTGAGCCCTCTGACCAACACCCTCACCCGAAAAGTGCTGACTCCATCCACCTTCTTGGCCTAGTCCACTTAATCTGAACACAAATGACTGCATTTATTGGTTTCAGGGTCTGTCTCCCCATGGGAACAGGAACTCCCTGAGGGAGAGCTACAGCTGTCCTAGGGCTGGGGCTTCAGCTCTTCAAATGCCTAATATCCCAAAAGGTCTGAAACTCCAGCAGACAAGAGAGGGAGAGAGAGAACCTTCTGCTCCAGGGGACTTAGGGCACATTTGAAGCAATGCCCAGAAACACCCACTGGTGTTCCACTTGAACGCAGCAATTATGCACATATAAGGGCCGTGTCAAGGCACCCGTTCTCTACAACTACTTCAGCCATCATGAAGCTGTAGTTCAAAAACCTAATTTGTTTCAGCTCCTAATGACAGGAGCTATTGAAGGTGTTCTTAATTATGAAAATAATTACTATAATTGGCCATGGAAAAAAGCCTCAATCTGGAAGTAACCTAAACATCTATATAAGGGAATTGTTGTTTTTTTAAAGATTTATTTATTTATTCATGAGAGACACAGACTGAGAGAGAGAGGCAGAGACACGGGCAGAAGGAAAAGCAGGCTCCTTGCAGGGAGCCCAATGTGGGACTCGATCCCAGATCCTGGGATCATGACCTGAGCTGAAGGCAGGTGCCCAACTGCTGAGCCATCCAAGCATCGCTACATAAGGGAATTCTTAAAGAAGCTACAGGATATTCTAATGATGGAATAGGAGTCTCGAAAGATGTTTACAAACGGCCTATGGACCTATGACTGCTTACAACACATACAACATACAAGATATGGAACTGCACCTGCTCTGCTGTCAGGCAGGACAGTGTGCTGTTCACTGGGCACCGACTGTGGGGTGCTCTGGTCCTCTAGGTTTGCTCAACCTCAATTGCCCTTGAAGGTAAGGATTGTCCCCATTTTACAGGCAAGAGAACTGTAAAATAAAACTCTGAATTAAGAATTGGGGCACCGGGGACCCCTGGGTGGCGCAGCGGTTTGGCGCCTGCCTTTGGCCCAGGGCGCGATCCTGGAGACCCGGGATCGAATCCCACATCAGGCTCCCGGTGCATGGAGCCTGCTTCTCCCTCTGCCTATGTCTCTGCCTCTCTCTCTCTCTGTGTGACTATCATAAATAAATAAAAATTAAAAAAAAAAATTAAAAAAAAAAAAAAAGAATTGGGGCACCTGGTTGGCTCAGTCAGAAGAGTATGTGACGCCTGATCTCAGGGTTGTGAGTTCGAGATCCATGCTGGGTGCAGAGATTACTAAAAATAAACAAACTTAAAAAAAATGATCTGGAAGGAAGGGGGGGGAAGCTGCAAGGAACAACTCTGAAATTTTAATAGGAGTGACAGAATTATGGTTTTGTTTTTTTACCTCTTTCTGTACCTGCAAATGTTCCACAAGGTCATAATATTAAGTCGTAGGATGAGCCCAAAGTTACTTTCTAAAAAACATCAACAACTTAGACCATGAGAAAAATCGTCCCCACTTCCCTCTGCATTCTCTTGCTGGATTTAGCTACAAATCCTGTCCACAGTGCTGCACTGTGAGGCACAGGTGGTTGCTGCTATTCTACTAGGGAGGCGTTTTCACACAAAAGAAAAAAAAGCTACATGCGTCCCAGAGTCTTTCTATCCACAGAGGATTTAGAAGAGCTTTAGAACAAGATCAAGCTGGCACAAGAATCTGAGCAAAAATCATCTTGCCTAATTGTGGGCCTCAGGGTGTGTGAACCACACAAGCAGATCCCCACAACAGCTGCAGCGGCTGGGGAGAGAGTCCGATGCGGTTTTTAGGGCAGTGCTCAAGCTGGGTGATTGTCACCTTGCCAATACATGAGGACTGATTCATCCCTCCAAAGCCCACCGAAACATGTACCAGCTTCGCACAGGCCTGGGCTCAGAGGTTCACCATTCCGTCCACACAGGGATTGTGGCTGGCCCCCACCGTCTGCTATCCTGAGGGGGAGATGGAGATGGAGACAGCTGTCAGAATCCCCCTCGGCTCAGGTCACACACAGGTGTGCTGCACCCTCAGGTGACTTTGGGACAGTCACCTCCCCTTCTGTAGGCTCTACCACTCAGGCAGTTGGATGGGCAGCGGAACCTGTTTGCAAATGGGACCACAGGCCGCCCTGATATGTAAAATGCAGGAACGTGGGGTGCTCTTTCTGACACAAAAATGGCCTCGTGCCTACAAGCCTCTCCTGAGGCTCAGGATGCTTTTCTGCAGAATAGAGAGTTCTGAGGAGCATGGACAGGAACGCAGTGAGCCCAGGCCTATTTCCTAAGCCGCCTCTCCTTCGGGGCCTTTCCAAGAAGCTCAGCCTGAAACTCCACACCCACCAGCTGACACAAGGAACGTGACCTTCCTAGACCTCGAGACCGTGCAGCCTGCCACCAGGGCCCTGTCAAGATGCCTTCCCACAGACCTGGGAAAGGCCAATCTTGCACACAAACACAGCAAAGAAATGTTCTACTGGACTAGAAACATTTTTAATGCAAATTAAAGACAACGGAACATTATTTTTTTGCCTATCAAAATAGTTAAAGACCAACAAAAAAAACCCAAAGCAAAACAAAGCTTAATTTCAATACTTGGTGCTGGAAGGAGTACACGGAGTCCTCCTACCCCTGGGAAGGCTAAACCCTTTCCAGCAAAGTGTGATAATATGTATGGAGTGGTTTAGAAATGTTTACTTGCTTTGACCCAATAATCAATCTAAACAGATTATAGAAAATCTTTGATGTAAAGATATTTACCATAGCACTATTCTGACAGTTAAAAGAGAAGCACAGAGAAAACTCAACAGAAACCTCCCAAAGTGTTCACATTGGCTGCCTTTGACTAGAAGAGGCCTTATGGAAGAGGCCTTTGGTTCTACTTCCTCACATACCTCAACTCTTTACATTTTCTAAAGTGAGAAAGTATTATTTCTATTATCAGCAAGCAACACATCGCTTTAAAATGCCCAACACTTTTAAAAGACCACAAATATAAACCAAACCACTACCACCACCATGATTTAACATCATTACTTTAAATGGCTGCTATCTCTGTGGGGTTTTGCAAACAAGAGACCTCATCAAAGTACCATGGCACTTCTTTTGCCAACACACATCCCCATCTCTGAGTTCCAAGAAAAGGCATACAACGGGGCAGCCCGGGTGGCTCAGTGGTTTAGTGCCGCCTTCAGCCCAGGGTGTGATTCTGGAGACCCGGGATCGAGTCCCATGTCGGGCTTTCTGCGTGGAGCCTGCTTCTCCCTCTGCCTGTGTCTCTGCACCTCTCTTTCTCTCTGTGTCTCTCATGAGTAAATAAATAAAATCTTTAAAAAATAAATAAATGTTAAAATTTTTTTAAAAATTAAAAAAAAGAAAAGGCATACAATGGACTACCCACAGGGCACCTGGGTGGCTCAGTGGTTGAGTGTCGCCTTTGGCTCAGGTCATGATCCCGGGGTCCTGGGATCAAGTCCCGCTTCAGGCTCCCCTCTGCTTCTCCCTCTGCCTATGTCTCTCATGAATAAAATTTTTTAAAAACAAAACAAAAACAGACCATCCACAGACCTGAACTACTGCAATAGGTAGACACTGTAAGATGAGGCTTTTATCTTGAAAACAGATGGCTAGGGGATCCCTGGGTGGCTCAGCAGATTGGTGCCTGCCTTCAGCCCAGGGCATGATTCTGGAGTCCCGGGATCGAGTTCCGCATCGGGCTCCCTGCATGGAGCCTACTTCTCCCTCTGCCTATGTCTCTGCCTCTCTTTCTCTCTCTGTCTCTCATGAATGAATAAAATCTTTAAAAATAAAACAAACAAACAAACAAAAACCAGATGGCTAAAGACAGGGCCAGCCAAAACTTACTAAGTTTCTGAAAGATGGAGGACACTAATACATAATCTGCCCCTCACACTCAGGCTGCTGGAAGGGAAGTGACAACTCCTCTACTAGCGGGGGCCTGCCTAAGCCCTCCAGGGGCAGGTCAGAGCAGAATCTTCCCAGTAGGCCTCAGAAAGCCACAGGGTGGGGCGCCTGGGTGGCTCAGGCAATTGAGCGTCCAACTCTTGATTTCAGCTCAGGTCATGATCTCAGGGCTGTGAGACTGCGCCGCGCCTCAGGCTCTGTAGTGAAGCGCGTGGAACCTTCTTGGGATTCTCCTGGTCCTTCTCCCTTTGCCCCTCCCCCTGCTCGTGCTCTCAATAAATAAATAAATAAAAAAGCAAGCCCAGGGTAGCCAGGGGGCAGGCCCTAGTAATCTTTGATTCCCTGTAGGCAACCTCCTCCACCAGCACTGAGAACCTGCCATGCCAGCTCCTTCTCTGCCAGGAGCAATGTGGCCACTGGCAGCTAGTCAGGACACAGCCCTGATCCCCAGGCCTACACAGGGGGTCAAAATGGGGCAGCAGTAAAAGCAGTGGCAGGACTAACAGTGATGGCCACCAACCTAAGCTTACAAGGCACCAGGCACTAAGCACCTTACACGGGTTCTTATTTAAGCCTTGTGGTACTGGGCGCCAGTCTTGACTTTACAGATGAGGACAGGAGGCAAAAGAAGATAAGCAACCTGCCCAAGAATCCACAGGAATAAGGAATCCCAAATCATTTCCAGACCCACTGAGACAGAAGAGGTATGCTCATGCTGGACACGTCGGCCTGCCAGGTGTGTTTTTCCTGGCCTAGACAGTTTTCAGGGGTTTCTTTTTGTTGTTGTTGTTGTTAAATGAGTTATTGTTTAAAATTGGAATATTCACCATTTAAAAAAAAATCCAGATTTTCAGCTTCTGGAAAGTAGAAAAGTTGGCAACACTTACAGTGCTGACCTAGATTCATAACCCATCCAGCAATAACTAGTTGAACCACTGTGGTGGCTGGGACACACTCATCAGGTTACCACAGTTACCACAACTTATCATGGCAGAACTCAGCAAACTTTTCCTCTAAAGGGCCAAAGAGTACATATTTTAGGCTTTGCAAAACAAAGGGGGTCTGTTGTATTGATGTAACCCTGTCACGATAGTGTGAAAACGGCCACAGATAACGTGCAAACTGGAGTGTTTAGTTTACAGCGTCCCCAACATCTTATCACCATGCTTCCACTGTCCTGGAGTTGAAAAATACCTCTCTGAACCTATTTCTCTGTCAAGAAGTAGGAAAGTGCCTCTGTCCTCTGCAGACATGTCTTTCCCCAGCACCTGAGGAGGAACTACAGCTTGAGACGCTCTACCCTGTGAAATCTTTCCTATACCCACTCTGCCCACAGGCAGAAGTGGCCACTTCTAACAATCAATATCCATGTAACATCTGAGTGCAATTATCTACCAGGCCCTCCACTAGGGCAGAGGCTCCTTAAAGGCAAGGACTAAGGTCAGGGAAAGATTTTTTTTTTTAAGTATATTTTCTTTTATTTTTTTTTAATTTTTTTTAAAATTTATTTACGATAGTCACACAGAGAGAGAGAGAGAGAGAGAGAGGCAGAGACACAGGCAGAGGGAGAAGCAGGCTCCATGCACCGGGAGTCTGACGTGGGATTCAATCCCGGGTCTCCAGGATCGCGCCCTGGGCCAAAGGCAAGCGCCAAACTTCTGCGCCACCCAGGGATCCCCAGGGAAAGATTTTTTAAACAAGACACAGAACACTGACTACAAAAACAACAACAAAATTCCACTATCTTAAAATTAAGATGATTCTACAAAAGAGATCTTTTTTTTTTTTTAAAGATTTTATTCATTTATTCATAAGAGACAGAGAGGCAGAGACATAAGCGGAGAGAAGCAGGCTCCATGCAGGGACCCCAGGATCACGTCCTGGGCTGAAGGCAGACAACCACTGAGCCACCCAGGCATCCCAAAAGAGGTCTTAAATAAAGTAGAAAGAGTACAATACAAGCTGGAAGAAAATATTCACAATATGAACAAAGGATCAAAATCAAGAATCTACAAAGAACTCTTACAATCAGTAAATAATAAAAAATCGGCAAAAACCATGAACAAATTTTCACAGGAAACACATAGGTCAATGAGCTTATGAAGAGATATTCAACGTCAGGACTCAGGAACACAGAAATCACAATCCCAATGATCCCATTTTATACCCATTCAATTGGCAAAAATAAAGTCTGCCTATGATGAGTGATGGCAAGAATATGGAGCAACTACAAGTCCCATACACTGGTACTAATGGACTGTGAACTGGTACAACCTCTTCAGAAAGTAGTTTAGCTATATCTATGAAAGCTGCACATTTATTTACTCTATAACCCAGCAAAATATCACCCCTAAGTTCAAACCCAAGAAAACCTCTTGCACATGTACTACAGATGTGTATGGAAATGTCTAGAGCAGCAGATTTGCAATAGGAAAAATCTGGAAAACAACTAAGTGCCCATCAGTGGAAAATTAGATGCCTGAACTGTAGTATATTCACTCCATGGATTATTCATCAGTGAAAACAAATGAACTAGATGACATGCAATAATATGGATAAATCTCAGCAATATTTTTTTACTTTCCTTAGAAACACATAGGTACAATATATAAACACAAAGCTAGGGGATGATGGCTATCTCAGGATGGGAGAAAGACCAAATGATTATACATATATTTCCTTCTCAAGCTTTTGCTTCAGGTGATTGGAATGCAAGAGTTTACTACATTCATTAAAAGTCACTTAGAGGGGCATCTACCTTCAGCTTGGGTCATGATCTAGGGGTCCTGGGATCAAATCCTGAGTCCCAAGTCAGGCTCGCTGCTCAGTAGGGAGGCTGCTTCTCCCTCTGCCCCTCCCCCCTTCTCATGCTCACTCTGAGTGTTCTTGCCCTCTCTCAAATAAATAAAATCTTTTATTAAAAAAAAAACTTAGGAGATAAATAAAAGCAAGCCACACATGAATAGTGATTAGTGTGTATTAATCTAGCTCTGTGTTTACCTGAGGTAAAAATTAAACACATCTTACATCACCCGCCAAGCACTAGTCCTGGTACACAGTTTCTGTGGAGGCCATGGCCCCATTCCTGTTGGCTTCTTTGGCACCTTCCCCCAGATGTCTGAAGACAAACTCACCTCCCCCCCCCCTTTTTTTTCTAATATTTTATTTATTTTTTCATGAAAGACACAGAGAGTGGTAGAGACATAGGCAGAGGGAGAAAGAGGCTCTCCGCAGGGAGCCCAATGTGGGACTTGATCCCAGGACCCTGGGATCACAATCTGAGCCAAAGGCAGCTGCTCAACCACTGAGCCACCCAGGCACCCCTCACCTTCCTTCTTAATTCTGCTTTCCCTGGATTCCCTGGCCCCCGGCAGTTAGGAGAAAAACCTGGGTTTCCAGCTCCTCACTTTTCCCCCACAGCCACCACGGCGGCTTGCATTCTCTTCCGTCCTCACCTCCTCAGCCCCTGCTGCCAGCATCCACTTGGGATCTAAGTGCCTCTCACACTGACAAGTATTCTCTCCCAACTGGCTTCTCCAACTCTCTCTCCTGGTTCACCTGAGAGGCGGGTACAATATTGAGCCTCCCAAAGTATACTTTCCGAATACATTTCAAGTTCCTTGGGTTGACACTGAAAGCCCATCACAATCTGGTTC
Organism: Canis lupus dingo; assembly: GCF_003254725.2. Taxonomy (NCBI): domain Eukaryota; kingdom Metazoa; phylum Chordata; class Mammalia; order Carnivora; family Canidae; genus Canis; species Canis lupus. The sequence goes on along the minus strand of NC_064248.1, from coordinate 7,374,093 downwards.
CTCCCTATCAACAGTATTTGCCAGCGTACTTGCCTTCAATACCTTCTTTTTGTCTACACCTGCTTTTCCCCAATCCATTCCCCAAAAGAGTTTAAGTGACAACTGCTACCCCTACATACATCCAGCCACCCCCCCCCACCCCCCGCCATGCCTCAGCTCTATGAAGAATCCCACCCATCTGGCCACACATCCTCATCTAACCCATACTTTCAAGACTCAAATTTTTTTAAAGATTTTATTTATTTGAAAGAAAGACTGAGCAAGAGAGTACGCACAAGCATGGGTGAGGGGGAGAGAAGCAGACTCCCCAGTAAGCAATCCTGGGACCCCGGGATCATGATCTGAGTCAAAGGCAGATGCTCAACAGACTGGGCCACTCAGACTTCCTTTCAAGACCCAATTTAAACGTACTTCCATGATGCCTCGAGATGCCCAACTGAAAGAAAACACCCTCTTCTCAACTTCCACAGCACTTGCCTGCCCTTTACAGTTCTCTATGTCCATTCTATCTCTTCAAGGAGACTATGAAGAAACTGAGGGCAACATCTATGTCTAACTCTTCCTCTATCAAAAGCTGGCATGGTGTAAAGAAACAGTCACAAAGAGAATAATCCAGTCTAATCCATTCATACTTTCTAGCCAGTGTGCTCATGTAAAATGCCCTCATGGAATTCTGCTAAAATCCTGCTTCCCAGAGCCTTAGTGCGGCCCACAAAACCATCCACACTTTCCCTCTGCCTACCTAACCAGCCTCCTCCACCTCACACCCATCCCTGTTGCTCTAGCCACATAGAGCTACTTACATTGGCCCATGCGTACCAGGTAACTTCTGGACTCTGCAGATGCCCACTCCTCTGCCAGGCTTCTGCTCTCCTTTTCAAGTCCTTCACAACTCAGCTCAATTATGTTCTTCTAGAAGCTTGCTGACCTTCCCTCCTATCCCTTCCTGGACAGCCCCTGGTCGAGGGGCTGGGGCTCTGCCCTGTGATTCCTCCCACCTCAACACATAGCACACCAACAACTCCTTGCCACTGTCTAGGGTCTGTCTAGGAACGGACAGTCCATTCCACCAAATGATGAGCTCCCAGGTGACAGAGCTCTTCTCACTCATCACTGTGCCCCACCATTGAGCATGGGGCTTGACACAAAGAAGGCACCCAGTTTTGTGCGGGCAACAAAAGAAATAAAATTTCCAGCTCAGATGCAGAAATCATGACTTGTGTCCTTCACCCCATAAAGCATGTCTTAAGTGAAAACCATGTGTAAAGCATCCTCTAAGCCTGGTTAAACAGAAGAAGCCCTTGGCAAGAAAGCACTTGACTTTATTTGAGACAGTTGGCAATCAACAATCAACTCCCAAGGCTGACTTTCATCCGGGAGACCTCAAATTTCACCCTCCCCAGTCTCCACCTCCTCTACTGAAAACCAGATCCAGAAGGCAGCAATGTGAAGTCCCTGTCACTCTTACCTTTTCTCTCTGGAGAGCTGGCACAAACTGTCCCTTCTTGACAGAGACACTAGATCCTTAGGAGGAATGACTTGTTTGAGTTCCCATCTTGATATAAAATGCAAACAACAAAAACCGAGCAAATCGGAAAGCCTTGCTGACTCAGCAACACAAATTCCAGGGCACCTTTGCCAACAAGGAAAAAGATGATCAGGTTTTAAATTGAGAAACAGCAGTCAGTGAAAACGAATGCACAGATGTTGGGTCTGTGCGCTGCGGCCGGGGACTGGAAACCACCAGATTTATTTTTCAACAGCCTGGGCAGGACAGAAGGTACAACAGTCTCCCTCTACCCACTCAATAATCAAGGGGATGGTGGAAACACACACACACACACACCTCAGCTCTTTCACGGAAAGGCCTAAATGGGCTTCCTAAGTCAGTCTGCAGTGTAAGAATCCAGGAGATTAACACACCAGAGAAGGTAAAAGTTTGGCCAAGGTCACGCAGCAAATGAGTAAGAGGCCCAGTTATAGTTACCGTGAGGGTAAAGCCCGATTTTGGCTACCACAACGTCGACCTTCTAGAACTCTAGAGGATAGCAGGCAGAAGTATTCTTGAATTAATTCTTAACGGTCCGGGAGCCTGTGCGTGCACACACTATTTCCACTGTTACTGGCACTTAGGGAAGTGGAACCAGTGTGGAAGGGAGCAGCTGGTTGGAGGGGAGGGGAGCGGAGTGGGCGACAGGGCAGGTTCAGAAAAATAAAAAAAAAGTCGTCTAAATCCTCTCCGACGTACATTACGCAACCCTCAAAAGGAACCCAGGGCCCCCAGGAAACCGGAGTTTCCCGGAGGGCGACCCCTACCTGAGGCAGGGAAGCAGAGTTTGGGGGCAAACTCTTTCAAAAAGTACAGCCCCGGGCTGCAGCAAGTCGTCCGCCCGAAGCCAGAACCCAGGAGAATCGACCCCGCGAGCCCCGGAGCCCAGTGACGGGATCTCCAGCGCCTCCGCCCGCCCCTGTGGGAAGGGGTGTCCTCCTCGCCACGGCCCCGAACTCCCGGGGTCTGCGCCCCTCCCCCTGCCAGCCCTTCGGCTCCCACCCGGCGCTCACCCTCGCACCCAGACCCGTCCCAAAGCTGCCAGCGCGCCCGATTCTCCCAGCTCCCGCCTCCGGCGGCCGCGGCCCCGGGCCAGCCCCGCGGCGGGTCCTCCCAGTCCCCCCGGACCTCACCACGGGGCTCTTCCCCGGCCCGGCCCGGCCCTCCCTCAGTCCCACGCCCGCCCCCTTCCGGTCCCAGTTCGGCTCAGTCCCCCCCGCGTCCCCGGGACCCCAGCCCTGGCGACGGGCAGGTGGCCCGCCCGCCCCTCTCACCGAGGCTGAGGAAGACGAGGGGGCCGGGTGAGGGCACCGCCGCGCTGGGGCTGCAGCTCGGGCCGGCCTGGGCACCGCTCCGGCTGAAGCTCCGACTCTGAGGAGGCAGCCAGAGTGAAACTCGGCGTCGCAGCTTCCTAGCTCTCCAGTGCGCATGCCCAGGTCGCGGGGTCTTCTGGGAAATGTAGTTCCATGTGTTGGGGGCGGGGCGGGACCCAATCCCACGCGCACCGGTTCAGGTGTATCTATTCTTCCTTCTTGGTCTGTTCACTCACTGACTTACTCCTTCATTAACTTACTGACTCATTTTAGATAGTCATTACCCGTACACATGTGGTGCCATGCCCCGTGCTGGGTCCTGAGGCTCCAAACGTGAGTCAGAAACTTGGTTTCTCTGCTGGGAGAAGTTCATATCTGCTTGGGCAGACAGACACTCAAACACATAATTACAGTACAGTGGGATAAATGTGACTTTAAGCACAGGAGTTGGAGCACAGAGGGTGTGGTTCATTTGGAGGAGGTGTCAGGGAGACATCACAAAGGGGTGGGACGCCTGAGTTGGATTTTGAAGCACACACGAGGGTTTGCCAGATGAAGTACAGGGAAGCTCCTGCAAAGGAAGAGAGATGTGAAAGTGCTTGATGCATTCAGGAAGCAGTGAAACGTTCCCTGTAGCCAGGGCAGGAGGGTACACAGAGGGGCTGAGGACAGAGGAAATAGATTAGGGTGTGTCAGGATATGAGTGTGGGGACCAGGCTGGGTAAGATTATGAATGTCTTTAAATACTATGCATTTCTTTTTGCCACTAAGGCCAAAAGAAAGATTCAAACAAAGGAATGATACCCTGTGTGATAGGTGGAGGACACGTTTAAGGAACAAAGGAGTAGGGAGACCAGTTTGGAGGCTCTTGCTATAGTCATATATATATATATATATAATCTTTTTTTTAAAAAAGATTTTACTTATTCATAGAGGGAGAGGCAGAGACACAGGCAGAGGGAGAAGCAGGCTCCATGCAGAGAGCCTGACGTGGGACTCGATCCAGGGTCTCCAGGATCATGCCCTGCCTGAGCTGCAGGCAGCACTAAACCGCTGCGCCACCGGGGCTGCCCATATATATCAGATCTTGATATAGTCTGAACTATATCTATAGTTCAGATAGAAGGTCTGAACCAGGGGCACCTGGGTGTCTCAGTGGTTAAGCATCTGCCTTTGGCTCAGGTTGTGATGGCGGGGGTGGGGGGAGGGGGTGTGTGTCCTGAGATCAAATTCCCCATCAGGCTCCCCATAGGGAGCCTGCTTCTCCCTCTGCCTCTCTCTGTCTCTCATGAATAAATAAATAAAATCTTTTTTTTAAAAAAAAAAAAGGTCTGAACTAGGTCGGTGACTACTCTTCTGGGATCACAGACCTCCTTCACAAAGATAAATAGATCTATTCCTAAAACATGCTCAGATAGAAATGTTCACACACGTGTACATACATGTCACATATACAATCTTGCACACAGTTCCAGGGGGTTAAGAGGTCTCTGAATCTTGGCCTCTAGTTGAGTATCTTTACATAATCTAATGTCACTCATACTTCATCAGGGATTTAAGGAAAAGATACCTCTCCACACCCCGCCCCCATCATTCAGTTGAAAACTTTATTTTATAGAAAAGGGAGCTGAGGCTCAGAGGGGAGACTAATCCACCCAAAGTCAATGAAGCAGAGGAAGGAGTGCCTGTGGCAGGCCCACTTCTGGGACCCTAGTTTAGGACTCGACTCTGTGATCCAGGACCTGACTTGGAGGATATAGGCGTTGAGCCTGGGGAAGCACTAAAGTCGGGTTCTCCCAATAATGCCAGTCCTCTTTCCAGAAATGAGGGAGTGACTTTCTACCTGTGATTTATACTAGGTAACTGTATTGGCTACAGCTTAGGATGGGGACATTTCCCTTCCTAGAATCTCAATGTTCTCAGCCAAAACCACCTACAACATTTCTAAAGCACCTAGTATGTGCCAAGCACTTGTCATGCATCACCTCACAGGAAATCCCCTCAATGAGGTAGGTACTAGCATCATCCTCATTTTTTAAAAAGTAGGCTCCATGCCCAATGTGAGGCTTAAACTTATAACCCTGAGATCAGGAGTCACATGTCCTACTGAATGAGCAAGCCAGGAGCCTCCTCATTATCCTCATTTTAAAGATAGGGACACTAAGACAGTTTAAGTGATGTGTCTAAGATCATACAGCTGGCAACTGGCAGCACTGGTCTTTAAATAAAGGTGGTGTCTGGGACACCTGGGTGGCTCAAGTAGCTTAAACCATCTGCCTTTGGCTCAGGTCATGATCCCACGATTGAGGGATTGAGGCTCCTTGTTCAGCCAGGAGCGTGCTTCTCCCTCTCCTTCTGCTGCTCCTCCTGCTTGTACGCGCGCGCTCTCTCTCTCTCTGACAAATAGCTAAATAAAATCTTAGAGAAAAAAAAAAATCAGGGCATCCCGCGTGGCTCGGCGGTTTAGCACCGCCTTCAGCCCAGGGCCTGATCCTGGAGACACGGAATCGAGTCCCACGTCAAGCTCCCTGCATAGAGCCTGCTTCTCCCTCTGCCTGTGTCTCTGCCTCTCTCTCTGCCTCTCAGGAATAAATAAATAAAATCTTAAAAAAAAAAAAAATCAAAGTGTTGTCTAACTCCAGACTTAAGCAGCCCCATATGACTGACCTCGTGGTGGCGGTGGGTGGGGGGAGGGTGGTGCAAATGAAATGATCTGAAGCATTAGAAAAGCCTTTCAACACTCAAAAGGTATGTTTTGTTTTGTTTTTTTAAGATTTATTTCTTTATTTGACACAAAGAGAGCACAAACAGGGGGAGTGGCAGGCAGAGGGAGAAGGAGACTCCCCACTGAGCAGGGAGCCCCATGTGGAGCTCAATCTCAGGACCCCAGGATCATGACCTGAGCCAAAGGCAGACATTTAACCAACTGAGCCACCCACATGCCCCCAAAAGGTATTTTCTTAAGTGCTTCCTTTTTCTTTAGTGAAATGCTTAAATGATAGTTATTTTCCCAAAATCCCACTGCACACACACCTACAGGTTCAAACAGAACAATGGTGGCAGGCTGGGCTGGAAAGGCTCTAGAACCTAGGCCCTGGAAAGGGGAGGACATCTAGGCCCAGAGAGCAGGAGGAACTGGAGCTCGGAGGGGGCTTGATGGGGCTGCCCAGGTTGGGGACAAATGTGGGGAGCCAGGGGGAAGGCCAGGGTGGTAAAGCTTCACAGAGGCAGGAAAGGGACACAGCCTGGAAGTCTGTATGCATGGACAGGCTTCCCATGAGGTAGAGGTCACTAGAAGGCAGGGTTGGTGGGGGCTGTTATGTTTTCAGTCATAAGTTGAGTGTGAGGTAGGGAGGCAGGCAAAAACAGCCAGGTGGGAGGCTTTAGAGACATCTGGGTAGAGATAGGGATTTTAGAGTCACAGGCAATGAGATTGAGATCACCTGGAAAGACGACAGAAGATAAAAGGTGAGTCCAGGGCTAAGAACACTGACTTTTAAAGAACAGATGAGACATAGAAGTGTCCGGAAAGGAGGCTGGACTGGGGTGGGGCTGGGGGATGGTGGGGGCGTGGTAGCGCACCCTAGAGGAGCATGATGGCAGAGAGTCAAGGGGAATGTCCCATGAAGGTGGCACTTAGTGGTGACAGATACTTCTGAGAGGCCCAACAAGGTGGTCTGCTAGAAGGGGAGCCTATGCCAGAACCCAGGGTCGTCCCTGCCTCTCAGTTCCAGGCTTTATCATCTTGAAGCCTTGAGGAAGTGCCCCAAACTTCCAACTTAGCTACAGGGAAGCTGTTGGTGACCAGAGTGGTTTCCATTGAGAAGCAGGGGCTGGAGCAATTAGATGGACGTAGGCATCTGTGGTTGTGAAGGTTAGGAGTGCAGTCTAGGAGTGCAGACAGCTCTTCCAAGAACAACCCTAGTGTTCCATGCATTGGGGCAGGGGGTGGAATGCAGAAGAGGTTAAGCCCACATGCATGGAATGAGGCTACTTACATAAGGTTGCCTGTGGCTGTGTAAGTCTGGAAGGACAACTAGCCAACACAGTAACATCTGACGGCAGGATAGCAGGTGATTTTCACTTTCTTTGTGCTTTTCTTGCATCATGTGAGTATGTCCCAATGAATAGTTTCCTTTTTTATAACCTGAAAAGAAAGACTATTTTTATTTGGGAAAAATAAAGAGTTTGGGTCGTGAAAAGAAGCAAAATAGGGCAGCAGCAAGAGGGAGAATATGGGGGGGGGGGCATGGACTTTAAATTTTAGGCAGGAGAGAGAGTGTGTGCTGTGGTCTGAGGCTGCAGCAGGATGTTCCTCAGGAAGCTGGAAATGAGGGAAACTGGGACCTGCCACTTGCAAACTGAACTTTAAGCCAATATGCTTTAGCAAAGGATCCAAAGGATTCGAAGCACTGAGCGCCCAGCAGAGGGGGCTGGTTAAATGACCTTGGAACACTGGTAGAAAGAATGAGGAAGATTCACAGGAGCTAATGGAACAGTGGCCAAGATCTATTGTTAAGTAAAAAAGGAACTTCCAGAGCACAGAGAATGTGCACCTGTTTGTATTGTTGGTTTGAAAAATGTGAGGATGCCCTCCCCTGTATACAAACACACACAGTAGGGCAGGTTAGGTATGCCTGGCACGAAGTCCACCCAGGGGTGAAAGGAGCCACCACATTCCTGGCATTGGCTAGGACAAAATCATCTACCTAGAAGGGGAGCTTTGTTGTTGTTGTTTTTGTTGTTTTTTTTTTTTTTTTTTAACGTCTCAAAGGCTGGAGTTTGTGCTGCCCGAAGGCCTCTGAAGGCTCCCTAGCAACTGAGAATGGATGACGTGACCCACAAAAGAATGTGGCTGTTGGCCACGGAATGAGGATCAATGGTGGCCAAAGAAACGTAATTTTTTTCCCCAGAAGCCCTTACACTCCTCTCCAGGTGCCAGGGTTTACTGCTTCTGAAGGTTCCAATCCTGGAACCAGCCCCAGCTCACCCGAGAGCAGGAAAAGATCAATGTCAATCTGAGAAAAGGCTAGACACAGGGTCCCCAGCATTTCTGCTGAGGGGCTCGAGCACTTTCTGATGTTTTGCTTGGAAAGGCAGATTTTTGTTGCTTAGTACCTCAGCTAATTGGCCTCCATCTGACACTCTGGAGGGACTGATTTGAAGCCACAGCTGCCTTGCTCATTATTTCTGATTAATAGACAGCACCTGGCATCTCTGGGCAACAGTGCCCACTCAGGACCCAGGTGTGAACCACACAGCCAACAAAAGCATGATGGCTTTGTAGCCCCAGGAGTGAAGCCCCTAAAAGTGTTATCTTATGTAAGTCCCGGCCCCTTGGAACATGCTTTGAACTGGCTTGTCCTTTTTGCTGGTTCCCTTGCTGCAAGTCTGAAATAACTGATGTGTACTCACAGTTAATTCATCTGAGAAATTTGTTTTAACACTAGACAATCTCACTCGACCTGTGCCCTCCACCTCAGTTATTTTCATTGTAAATTAATACTCTGGCATCCTGGTTTGGAATCCAGAGTTGCTCAAGAGAGGGCTCCGTTGTGGTGTGTGGACAAGCCAGGCTTCCTTCCTAGCCTGGCTGAGGGTAAGAGGCGGCCCCCTCCCAGAGACAGAGTCATCTTTCTGGTGATATTTAGCCTAGCCTCCCCCTGAAAACTTCCATTATAGTCCCTAGGAGCTGCTTCGAGTCTCTTGCTAAAAATATCTGATAAATCTAATACCCATCGGACGAAAGTGGGAGTTTCGGACACAGGCAAAAAGGTTGCTGGATGTTCTCTAGCAACCTTCCAGATTATCTCGTTCTACAAAAGTCTGCCTTTCCTAGTCTTTGACTAAGGTTTTGTTGTTTGAGGTTTTTTTTAAGTTGTGAGAAAGAGCATGAGCAGGGGGGAGGGAGTGCACAGAGGGGAGGAGAGGTGTGGAGAGAGAGGCAGACTCCCCGCTCAACAGAGAGCCCAGCTAGAGACTCAATACCCAGAGATCAGGACCCAATGGAAAGGCAGATGTGTAACCCACTGAGCCACCCAGATGCCCCTAAGATATTTTGCAATTCTGTATATTGCAGAAAACCAGTAGTAATGCAAATAATTGCAAATGATACTCATCTGTGGAGATACAATTGATTTCTTCTGAAGCCCTTTAGAAGAAGCCAAGTTTGCATCTATCAACCAATTCATTTCTGCATTCCTGATTACCTTCATGAAAGTCTTTGGGGATGCCTGGGTGGCTCAGCGGTTGAGCATCAGCCTTCAGCCCAGGTCATGATGCCGGGGTCCTGGGATCAAGTCCTGCATTAGGTTCCCACAGGGAGCCTGCTTCTCCCTCTGCCTGTGTCTCTGCCTCTCATAAGTAAGTGGATAAAATCTTTTTATATATAAGTATTTGGATCCTCCTTTGAACCAGTTTTACATCTTGTGGTTTCACGCAAGCAGGGAATTAGACCTTGGACACATTTTCCTTTTGTATTTGTGTGATCATGATTTTACTCCCTCTTCCCTGCATTGTCCTTTTTAACAGACTCACCTCCCTGCCCCACTACCAGGAAGCACAAAGGCAAAATTCTAAAAACCCATGAAGAGTTGATCCATCGAGAGTTTCACAGGATGTAATAAGCTGCCCCAAACACCAGAGAAACAGGTGGCTATAAGCAATGGAAATGCAGACAACCCTTAGCTGCTCACCATTTCCCTCACTTCCCCAAACTTCCAGTAACGTCTAGAAGGCAGGACACTCTGCCTTCACTGCTGGAGGCTGCCTCTAGGCCTGTCCAGAACCAGCAGGGGCCACACTCAGGGTCACGTTCTAGTCACACTTCCTCCCCGCGCCAGATCCAGCCACTTCCTGTTCCCACTGAGGACAGCAGAGGTTGAATGAGAGGAGTTCCCAGGATGTCGCAAGCCCCAGAAATAGGAAGGCAAGTAATGGGTGGCCGGTTGTTGCAGGGATGGTCCCCGCCGGTGTGTCCTGGAAGTTGACGTTGCTTATCCAGCACTTCTGTCTGAACACATGCTGGTGGCGGGGAGTGAAAATCCACTTTCCTTCAACAGGTCTTTCTGGCTGGTTTAAGAATTTTGTCACCAGCTGGACCCCAAGACCTGGCCCGACCCCAAGACCTGACTATTAACTGTGCACCTACTGGTACTCAACTTTGACACTTTCCCCTAACCTCTTCTTTCCTACTTATCTCTTTATTCAGGCAGATGAAACCTGAAACCATCCCTCAGGTGATGGGAGAGGCCCAGACCACCCAGACCTTTTGAGTGGAACCTGACTCGCATCTGCGCAGTTGGACCATGGAGTGACCTCTGGAATGAACGCAATCACCTTTACCTCAGGATAGCACTAAAATCTCCACCCAGGGAGGAGTCTCAGCCTCATTTACATAATGTACCAGATAGGTAGAGGCATGCCTTCTTAAGGTGCCTGTGCCACCTTACCCCCCCCCCCTCTACCTAGGAAGACCAGGCTTCCTCATCCATATAGTCATCCTAGCCCTAAACTAAAGGAACCCAACCCATCCACCTTCTTTCTTGGGCAGTCACTGCTTTGGAAGCCATTCCCCGTGATCTCCTTATTTGCTGCAAACGAACCTTTTCTGTGGCCACTCAACCTGATGAGGTGTGACTTCCCAAGGTGCAAACTCATGTTGGTAAGTTACAACTTGACAGGAGACAGATTAACAGGAGAAAATCAGATTTAATTTTGTATATAGGAACCTCTCACACGTGTGGGGTTACCTTTTACTCAAAGGTAAAAATGAGGGGTGCCTGGGTGCCTCAGCTGGTTAAGAGTCGGCCTTCAGGGACGCTGGGGTAGCTCAGTGGCTGAGTGTTTACCTTTGGCTCAGGTTGTGATCCTGGGGATCCTGGAATGGTGTCTCACATTGGGCTCCCTGTGAGGAGTCCGCTTTTCTCTCTGCTTCTGTGACTCTATTAAAAAAAAACAAAACAAAACAAAAAAAAAAACAAAAAAAAAACCTGCCTTCCACTCAGGTCATGTTCTGAGGGTCCTAGGATCAGGCTGAGCAGGGAGCCAGGCTGCTTCTCCTTTTCCCTCTGCTTGTACTGTCAAAATAAATCTTTAAACTAAAAAGGGAAGGATCCCTGGGTGGCTCAGCGGTTTGGCACCTGCCTTTGGCCCAAGGCACGATCCTGGAGTCCCAGGATTGAGTCCCACATCGGGCTCCCGGCATGGAGCCTGCTTCTCCCTCTGCCTGTGTCTCTGCCTATCATGAATAAATAAAATTAAAAAAAAAAACCTTCATAAAAAAATAAAAAGGGAAAATGAAGTCTATAGGCCATTCTGAATTAAGGAAGAGGGTAGGCAGTGTAAGGCAATTCACAAGGCAAGAATCACAGGTGTCCCCACCCCCACAGATGGGTCACTCGGGTAAGATTTAGCTCTGGTAAAAAAAAAAAAAAAAAAAAAAAAACCTCTCATTCTAGGAAAGGCACCCCTCTCTAATTTCAATACTTCTAGGTAGTTGAGGGACAAAACTTTATTTTGAGCTGTTGGGTCTCACTTGGCATGTGGCCTCTTGAGATGAAGGCAGAGCCGTCATTTTGGGGAGACTAGTCCTGAGCCCCTTCACTGGCCCAAAGTAACATGTTACTCCTCCCAAGAATTCTGAAGAATGGAGAACTCTATCTGAAAGTCGAGGAGGCCAAGTAGGAGGAAACAGCTCAGGGAGTAGAGCTAGGTGGGATGCGACCCAGGCCATCTGGTCTCACGGGTCCTGTGTGACCCAGGATGCCATCAGGCACTCAGCCTCCAGACAGTGCTTCTACACATGAAGTGACCTGCCAAGCCAGCAGTGGAAGGGAGCCAGGGTGATTCTCTGCCTCCAGGCCATGTTCTGCAGTTCCTGTGGGTACTCTTGACATGGACTGTCCATTCTGTGGCTCATTTTTTTTTTTTTAATTTTATTTGAGACACAGAGAGAGAGAGAGAGAGGGAGAGGAGAGGCGGGGGGGGTGGCGCAGAGACACAGGCAGAGGGAGGAACAGGCTCCATGCAGGGAGCCCGATGTGGGACTCAATCCCGGGTCTCCAAGATCACGCCCTGGGCCGAAGGCAGGTGCTAAACCCCTGAGCCACCCGGGCTGCACCTCGTTTCCACATTGTTATGGCCCTAAGAGGCCTTCCTTCCTACTCTACCCCTTAATAGGGTACTGAGGCCCTCCGTTCTTCTAGGGCCAAGCGCTCCCCCTTGCTCTCTTCCCCTCATACCCACTTCTCCCATTTTGTCCAGCTAGGATCTGCTAGCTCTTTAAAGATTTGCTCCAGGAAGCCCACCCCTCCTATACCTCCAACCTTTTACCCCCTCACATAGCACACTAGGCGGGACCTGCTTGGGGAGACAGGATTCCTTCTTGATGCTAAAACCCCTGGCCCAGGGATCCCTGGGTGGCCCAGCGGTTTAGTGCCTGCCTTTGGCCCAGGGCGCGATCCTGGAGACCCGGGATCGAATCCCACGTCGGGCTCTCGGTGCATGGAGCCTGCTTCTCCCTCTGCCTATGTCTCTGCCTCTCTCTGTGTGACTATCATAAATTAAAAAAAAGAAAAAATTAAAACCCCTGGCCCAGTGCACTTTAACTAAGTTGCCTAGAGGTTTTGTTTTTTTGTTGTTTTTTTTTTTTTTTTTTTTTTTTTTTTTTTTTTTTAAGATTCTATTTATTCATGAAAGAGAAAGAGGCGCAGAGACGCAGAGGGAGAAGCAGGCTCCATGCAGGGAGCCCGACATGGGACTCAATCCTGGGTCCCCAGGATCAGGCCCTGGGCTGAAGGCGGTGCTAAACTGCTGAGCCCCTGCCTAGAGATTCTTAAATGCAGAGTAAGGCTGGGACAGGGCCCAAGATTCTGTCTTACCACAAATCTTCAGGTGATGCTAATAGTGCTCACAGACCACACTTAGAGGGGGCAAGAACCGATGTCAAGGGGCCTGTTCTCAGTAGAACTAGAATCACAAAACCTTGCTCTGAACATACTTTAGACCTCTGTCTCTATGCCCTGGCCAACACCCTTGAGCACCTGCCCTCAGCCAGGCCTCAGGCTGCAGAGACAACCATTCTAGATGCAGCATTTAATTAAATTGATAGGAACCAAAAGGAACTTGTGTCCAAGAAACCTGCCCAATAGATACTAGCCCCATTTTGCCCATGAGGAGCCTTAGGCTCCCAGCAGGTAATTGGCAAAGGTAGGGACCTTCACCTAGTCAGGAGAAGGAATCGGGGTCTGGGGTGAGGCTGGAGTCCACTAAGGGCCACAGCCCACTGTGTATGTGTGTGTGTGTGTGTGTGTGTGTGTGGTGGCAGCACAGGGGAGCATCACAGTTGTCAGAGGGGGAGCAGGACCTGCCCTGGAAAGGAGGCCACAGTCTGCTTGGGCACCCTCAGCGTTACCATTCCCTCCTGGGCACTCCCAGGGCCTAGGAGGCTAAGACCACTATTGGGGAGGCAGAGGGGGAACAAGGAAGCTCCCCTAGGGACTGGAAGCTTAAAGCAGGGTCCCAGCCCTCCTGTGGAACCACCCTGAGTTGGTGACTTGGCCACAGCATGCACTTACCACACACCCCAGATGTGATCCTCTATAGCAGCTTTGGGCCCAAGGTAGCCATTGTCCAGACCACTGCCTCTAGCCTGCTGCCCCTAGAGAAGCCCACTCTGTCTTTTCCTCCCTGCCCCCACCATTAAGATGCATGAGGCGAGAGGTCCAGAGACACAAAAGACCCTTTACTAGCCTGGAAGGGAGACTGACAGGGCCCACCCTGCTTTTGCCCCCAACAGCTTACACCTTGGCCTCCCTGGCAACATGGGATTGTTGCCCAAAGCCAGGAAAAACAAAAACAAAAAACAAACAAACAGTCTGCCTTCACAGGCTAGCCTGGCCTCTCTGCTATAGACAGACCACCTTACACTAGAAGTGAGACAGTCCTTGGATTGTGTTCCAACTGTGTTCTACGTTCTGCCCTCACCTCCCAGCTCAGCCGTATCTGATATCACCATGCCACAACCCAGAGTTTGCTTATTCTTTTATTGGGAGACAGATGCAGGGCATATCACAGGGTGGGAAGCAGTACGATGCCTCTTGGCAAGGACCAGGACAATGGTAGCTAGAGTCAGGGATACCACCGTGGCCAGGCCTAAGCCCAACATCACAGAGGTGTGAGGAGAGGTTGACCCCTCTATACCATGATCACTAGCCTTTCCCAGGAAGATCAGAGGCCCCACGGTGATCTCTGCTTCTTCAGTCACTGAAAGACACAGGACACTTAAGCGTCACTTTAGTCCCAAACCACAGGTCAGATTGAGGATTTTGCTCTGCTTCGGTGGATAGAACTAGTAGGTTTTGTTCTGAAAGCTGCATTATATCCCCTGACATTCCTGTTACACCCTATTCAGAACCCCTGGCTGGCACTTGGGTGGGGGGGGTGGTTAGAGCCTTCTAAGAGCCCCAAGGCTGATAGGTAAGAAAGCCCAGAACAGCATTCCCCCAGAGGTGCAGACTTAAATGGGGGACAGGAAGAATGTCACCCCACAGTGACAGCAGTTACCCTGAACTGGAGGTGGGAGGACAAGACCCCTGCAGGGGTCCTAACACCTACCGTGCCTGCGATTTCTAGTGTGGGAAACAGACTTGCGCCACCCTCTCTCTAGGTGGGACAGCCTCCTGGACCGGCCTGGAAGGCCACAGCTGCCTTTGTTACAACAGCGACAAATATCAGCCGAGCCTTCTACAGGGTACCACCTGAACAGGCAAAGACAAGAAGATCAGATGGCTGTGTTGCCCTCAGGAAGCAGCCTGCTGATGATGTATGTACTAGCAGAACAGATGCCAGGGAGGCCAGTCAGGTTTCCTACCCCCAAGCAGCCATGTCTAACTTGTTTCTCACCTCTTGGTAGACTTGATGAAGGAACAAGCTTTGTTTAGCTGGTCTGGGACTCGGTCAGCCGGAGTGACCTTCAGATGGCAGGTGATATAGATCTAGAAGGAAGAGTAGCTGTTACTAGGTAGAAATCTAGTCACTGGACTTTAAAGTTTTTTTTTTTTATTTATTTATGATAGAGAGAAAGAGAGAGGGGGGAGGGGCAGAGACAGAAGCAGGCTCCATGCACTGGGAGCCCGACGTGGGATTCGATCCCGGGTCTCCAGGATCACGCCCTGGGCCAAAGGCAGGCGCTAAACCACTGAGCCACCCAGGGATCCCGTCACTGGACTTTAATACGCCTTTTTTTTTTTTTTTTTTTTAAGATTTTATTTGTTCATTCATGAGAGACACAGAGGCAGAGAGAGGGAGAAGCAGGCTCCATGCAGGGGCCCTACGTGGGACTCGATCCCGGGTCTCCAGGATCAGGCCCTGTGCTAAAGGCGGCGCTAAACCACCGAGCCACAGGGCTGCCCTAATACGCCAGTTATTTAATCCTTAACCCTTGTGGGGAGGGAGGGTGGTTTCCATTTTAGAGAAGAATAGAGGGTCAGAGAATAAGTTGCCCAAGATTTGAAGAAGCAAATCAGATTCCTGATTGAAACCCAGCAGTTCTATTCTCTCCTTATCACCCCCTCAATCCCCCCCCCCTCCATCTTTCCCAAACTAATCACTGACTACCCTGCCACCCGGAGTAAGGGAGATTACCCGAGGCATTCCCCCAGCAGGAGTCCTTCATATTCCAGATAGTGCTTTGGCATCCTCTGCTAACCCCACAAAACATAGATGTTCTACCGCCTTCTCTGAAGCTTTCTGCAGAGCCACAAACCTTGGCCACCACCTAGTGGCCGAGTGTACCAATAGGGAAGCCACTTCAGAAATCTGAACAACGATGTACTTCTGGCCACCCGCCAGTTTCCCTTTTAAGATTTTAAAGTAATCTCTACACCCAACATGGGGCTCAAATTCACAACCCCGAGATCAAGAGTCCCATGTTCCTGGGGCACCTGGGTGCCTCAGTGATTGAGCATCTGCCTTTGGCTCAGGTCATGATCCAGGGTCCCACATTGGGCTCCTGCAGGGAGCCTGCTTCTCCTGCCTGTGTCTGTCTTGGTCATGAATTATAAAAAAAAAAAAAAAAAAAAAAAAAAAAAAAAAAAAAAAAAAAAAAAAAAAAAAAATCACATGTTCCACCAACTGAGCCAGCCAGGCGCACCCAAGGCTCCTGGCCTTCTATCTACTCCAGCAGAGGAGGGCCCTAGGGTCCCTTAGGATCCCTCTTTAAGGAAAGCACTGCTTTTATCCTCCAGCTTCTTCCTAGTACTTTTCCGTGTACGCTAGGGCCTAAGACTCTAGAATGATTCCCTGTTCCTTCTGAATAAAGGTTTACTTCTCTGTGCTGTGGATAGAGTCAGCCAAATCATCCCATTTACCTTTGAGGGAGAATCCTCCCAGAACTCAGGCTACCTGCCATAGACCATTGATCAGCATCATCCTCTGGTCTCTGGTCACCCAGGGCCCTGGGATTGAGCCCCATGTCAGGCTCCCTGCTCAGTAGGGAGTCTGCTTCTCCCTCTGCCCCTCTCCCTGGTTGTATGCAGTTTCAAAAAATAAGATATTTTTAAAAACTAGGTATATAAAAAAAAAAAAAAACTAGGTATATAGGTATTTGCTGTGAAATTCATATGAAGATCTCTAAGCATTAGAAAAGGGATGCCAGTCTCCACCACAATCAAGTGAAAATATATGGAATTTTACAACCTTTGCAGGTGATTACCATGAAGCCAGAATTTTAAAAGAAATCCCTGCTACTTCCTGACCAGCTATTCTGAACTTCACATTTCCCCTGAACTTCACATCTGCCCCCATCCCCACCCCCGAAGCTGCCCCCAGCTCAGGAAACTTCTTTAAGAGCTACTTAAGGTTTTTATTTGTAAAATTCTACTAGCACTTTCTGGTTAGAGACTAGTCCTACCTGTACTTCCTGCACCCAACCTTCAGAAGCAGTCTACATCTTAGCTCCTTCCCTCTCTGCCCTCAAGTTTTAGGTTGGGCTTTCTAGCCTAGTAGTTTAAGGGGTGGATCCCAGAGCAACAGCATCAACAGCACCTGGAGATGTGTTAGGAATGCAGATTCTAGGGATGCCTGAATGCCTGAGCAGTTGAGCATCTGCCTTCAGCTCAGGTGTGATCCCAGAGTCCCAGGATCGAGTCCCACATTGGGCTCCCTGCATGGAGCCTGCTTCTCCCTCTGCCTATGTCTCTGCCTGTGTCTCTCATGAATAGATAAAATCTTAAAAAAAAAAAAAAATAGAATGCAGATTCTAGGTTCTCTTGACATTAAAACCAAATCCTGGGGGTAGGGCCCAACCTATTTCAATAAACCCTGCTGACGCACTCAAGTTTCAATAAGTCAATGGTCTAGCCTATGATCAAGTACAAGATACTACCCTGTAGGAAAAGAAATTCATACTTGCTTTCCTCACCCTTCCAGAAAGCCTCCAGGAAGGCTGACACCTGTTTTGTCAACCTCCTCACTCAACCCTTCATCTGGCTTCCAGCCCTGCCCATCTTGGCAGAGACCAGGTTAGTGACCTGCCCACCACACGCCATGGTGGTTGGTCCTCCTCATTGCATATCCCCGATTTGTTCTGTTTCTAAGACCCCAGATTCTCTCCACCTTTTGCGGGTTTCCTACCTACCTCTAAGGGTTTGTGACATCCATGCTTCTTCCTTCAAGATCTCACTAGAGATTTTCACTTGATCTGCTAGGTGAGTTCATGGAGTCTTGGGACAGGGACAGAGCTATCAAGTCATTGCTTAAGGGTGACCCACAGCAGGCAGTAAGCCTGGTCAGCCTGACCCCATAGTTCAAGCTTATTCTAAGTTTTCTTTTATGTCTTTGTTTTTCCTGAAGTAGGCTCCCACGCCCAACATGAGGCTTGAACTCACAACCCTGAGATCTAGAGTCACACACTCTACTGATGGAGCCAGCCAGGTACTCCCATTTTTTAAAAATGTTAATTACCGTGTTTCTTGAGTCCTTAGCAAAGTGGAAAACATCCACTGTGAACTGAAGAGTCTCTGGCCTGGGTCTGGGGGCTTTGAAGGCTGAAGAGGAATTGTAGAGACCATCCACAAGACAGCTTTGGAAGAAGGAATGGACAATGGAATCAGGGGGCAAGGGAGGTAGTGTTGTGTTGTTCCCAGGGTCCCCTAGACAGGTGGCCCAGACCTCACCCATGGAAGTCCACAATTTTGTGATGAGGGAAGGCATTCCGATCTGGTGTCAGCGTGGCCACACAGTGGTCCACAAAAAGTCGCAGTGGCATATGGCTGCCAGTGTGGACTTCAGCCTGGAGGTGGGCTATGTCTCCCAGCTGGAATGTGGGGGATTGCTTCTCGGAGCCCCAGTCCTCTGAAAGGCACACAGTCCAGGGTGAGACTCCCAGAGCTATCCCTGCCAGCTCCCTTCTCCCAGCCCTCCCTGCTTACCCTCCATTAGGCGGAGAGAGAAAACTAGCTTCTCCTCGAAGAGCATTGTGGTCCTGAAGGGCACCCAAGTGGGCAGGATGGCCTGGCTGCTCACATTGCTGTGCCTAGGGAGAAGAGCAGCTGTCTATACCTGTCTTGACCTCCCCTTCTTTGGTTTCAATGGAAAGAGGCAGGAGGTCTCTCCTTTCTACCTAAGGCCAGAGTCCTCAGCTGTGGCCCAGCCAGGCAACAAGTCCAGGGCAGCTGAAGACACCTGAAGTCTGAGCCTGCCCCTTGACCTGCCTGAACTCCACACCTGTGAGTGGGCCCCTTCCTCAAGCCACGATCAAATCCAGGTACACCTGAGTTTGGAGTCTGGGCTCTAGACCCATGTTGGGTGCCAGACAGCTATCCCTCTCTGCATTGGTCAGGGTTCTTGAAGGCACCTCTGGTGAAGCCCTTCAGAGACAAATACAGATAGGCCTCTAGTTCTTCAGAAGCCATGGGGACTGAGTCTAGACCAGGATGGGAAAGTCTTGGAAGCAATAGGATATCTCCAGATGTTGGCCCTGCGGATCCCACTGGATCTCATGGAAGAGGCAGGGTCAGTGATGCATCGGAGAACCACGCCTCGGGTATCTAGAGCTAGGATAGGGCATCCCAGCCTGTGGCAGGCCACCTGCACTGCCCACCACCATCAGGCCAGGCAAGCCAATGTTCTCAGGTCAGTCTCAGGCAGAGACATTCAAAAGCAAGATAGTCGTAGTCTCACAAGGGTCCCAGGAGGGCTTTAGCCTCTCAGCCAGTAAGGGGGGTAGCTGGCCTTCCCATCCTTGGCTCTTCTATCTTCCCCCACCCAACTAGGCCAGGCACTGAGCTCCCTCCATCCTTGCTGCTGTGGCTCAGAACTCCTTCTACCACAGCTCAGCTGGTTTCACTGACTCCATATGCCTCCTGTTCTGGCTGCCAGAGGACCTCTGGGTTGAGAAACAGTCCTACCCACTCAGCTTGATTCTCAGGGAGGGGTGCTTATTAAGATGGGAGCCTGAGCACCCTCTCTGATCTGTTGAGCCTTTAGAACCCCTCTGTCCCCCCCTACCTTTGTTGACTAGACCCTGGGCTCCAGACCCCTGGGCAAAAGCCCCTATTAATGGGCACACTACACTCCCCTGGGATGTATGTGGTACCCTTCCAGGATCTTGTTCTGGGAGCCTCTACACCATGACCCTTCCCCAGACCCATGCCCTCAGGGTATCAGCACCACCTCCTTCACTCAGCTGAGCCACACAGGAACTGGCACTCTGGTCTTGTCATTATAAGCCATCGTCACCTTCTCATGCCTCCGTGTACAAGGTCACAGGCACATGCTTGGTGCTAGGGCTTGAGGGGTTTCTCCCACCTGTGCATATGTATTGGGAGAAGCCATAGGCAAAAAGCAGGCTGTGATAGCCCAAGCCTAGAAATTCTCCCTGCATGGAGAGTTTTTCTCAACTTCAAGGTGGGCATGGGCTGGGCAGCCCTGCAGCTTCCACCAAGAGGCCACTGGGACCTGGGTCAAGATAGACTCAGCCAGCTCCCCACTCCCAGCTGGTGCACAGAGCAGTGACCTCAACCTAAGTACTTCCACCTTCTTGCAGCTGTGCTGCCAGAATGGGCCTCTGCACCACGGGCAGCAGCAGGCCCCATCCCACACTAACCTGGGGTAGTGGCACTCGATGGGAACCTCGGCACGATTAGTTCTCAGGATGGACAGGTTGCCCGCAGGGCGGGGGCTGTGGATCAGGAAGGTGCTGTACACCAGAGCATTGTCAGTCACCTGAAGGGGACAGGAGGAGTTAACCCCACCAGCATCACCTGCCCTAGGTATGTCAACCCACACAAGGGCGCAGAGAGGACTGCCCACCAGAGATGGAGAGAACACAGGCCCTGGACTCAAAGCCCACCCTCCCGCTGACCCATGGGAAAGCCTGAGCAGCTATCACCCTCAAACCTTCATTTTTTCTAGCCCTGAACTTGTCATACCACTGCAGGTAGTCTGGATCAGCTCAGTGTCAGGCACCAAGGGATGCCCAATGACCGGGGTATTGGGCATGTGCTCTCTTTCTCAGGCTCCCACCCCTATCTCAACAGTTTCCTTTTGGGGGTGGAGGATAGGGGTGGCGTTAGGCCTGAGACCAAGAAAGCCACTTTGAAGAACCCAGAAATTTTCAGGAACTTTAACTCATTCAATGCTAGTTTTCTTGAGTTGCCCTTCCTTTTCTGACTTCTTCTCATACCCACATCACAGGAGAGGAAACTAGGCCAGTGGTTGCCTGAGGCAGGAAGAGCTCAGGTAGGTGCTACTGGGATATTTGCATCTTCCAAGGGGCCACACAGGAGAAGATAGTGCTGCTGCCTAGCCCTGCCCAAATCACTCCATCTTTAGGGGAGAGTCCTAGCTTCCTATTAGCTACAGCTCCAAATGTACCAGTAGCAGGATCTCTGGGTTGCTCTATTCACAAGCTCAGATTTTCGGGGCATTAAACCAATCATGGACTGGTGAGATGGCACAGGTCCCGGCCCCAGGTGATTCTAACCAGGTAGGATTGGGAGAACCCACCCTAGAGAAAAGCATGGCCAGGTTGTGCTCATTGGAGTCACCTGGGGACCTGTAATACTGTTATCTGGCTTCCACTTCCTGCCTGATTTAGCATAGGAGATGGGAATCCGGATTTTAAAATGCTCCCCAAGTGATTTTAATGCTCAAAGTTGGGGAGTTACTCTATTAGAATAATTCCTCACAAAACTCTTGCAGTTCTCAAAGCCTCCTGTCTTCCCCCTGGGGAAAGAGGGGCCAAGAGGCCTCAAGGCAAGCCCTGGCAGGGGTGGGAGGGGCAGCATGTCAGCTCAGAGTCCCAGGAGGGCTCCAGGTCCTTACTGACTTTGTCCCCACCCTAGTCAAGCTGAGACTGGAGTCCAGGGCCTGGTGGGCAGGAGCAGGGGCCCAGGACCGGGCAGAGGACCAGCTGTGGGGTGGGAGTAAGCAGTTCAGGGAATCCTGCACAGATAGGCTAGGGATCTTGTGCAAGTCCAGCCCTGCCTTACTGGAAGGCCCACCTGCAGCCTGAACTACTTAGTTCCTCAGTACCTGCCTCCCACATTACACTTCCCTACCCCTCTGCTTGGAACTAACTACCCCCGCCCCCCCGCCTCTGCCCAGGGGCCCCCTTGGTGCCTTTAACACAGAGGTGATCATAATACCCTTGGCTCTCTCCTTCAAAACCACTTCTAGTTCAGGGCCTCAGGTTGTTAAGCATGAGGGAGGGATGGGATGCACACGTTTCTTGTGATTACTTCGGGCGTTCTAAGAAGTCAAAGTTGATCTCTGCCACACAAGTTTCTAGGGACCCTGCAAATGCTAGGCGCCACACACACACACACACACACACCCACACCCATATCAGCCAATCTCCTCTGGATGCCCTTGAGGGGTTTACAAATCCTCTGGATTCATGCTGGGCGATGCCCTATGGCCCAGAGTGCACAGCGCCCTCTGGACTCCACTTGGCGGACCTGAATCCAGCCATTCCCCTGTCGCCAATACCCAGCTTCAAGCTTCAGTTGCTTTCTGCCCCCAGCAAGTGAAAGAACCTGGCCCAGCCCCACCTCTCACTGGCTCTGCATCCACACTCCCCAGGGCCACAAAGGGGGCTACGTCTCACCTGCACCCTGCTGCCACACTCGTGCAGCCCAACCTCAAACCTGACCACATCATCCGTGTCCATGGAGACCAGGGGCTCACAGTTCTCTGGACCCAGGGTGAGGTCTGCTGGCCTGATGAGCTTCCCAGTACCAAAAAGGTCTTTGCTGACAGTGACCACCAGCTGGGACTCCAGACAGTCCACCATTACTGGGGGCCTAGATGTCAATGGGTAGTAGGTCTCAGTTGGCCAGATGGTCTGGGGGCAGCACAGCTCCATGCCTCCCAGGAGCAGAAAACAGATGAAAATTCCATAGCTCAGCCCCATAGCTCCTCCAGTCACTCCCACTGGTAACCACAGTGCAGCCACCATTCAGCAGTCTTATACCCCAGATGATGCTGCTCGCACCTGGGCTAGCACCCACCTCCCCTCCCCAACCAATCAGTGGGCTGGTCCCCGATCTAGCAGCATCATCATCACCTGGGAGCTTGTTAAACCTGAAGACTCTCAGCCCCACCCCAGACCTATGGAGTTAGAATCTAGTGTTTTCCTCTTTTCCCAAGTGATTTGTATTTGAGTTAAATCTGACAAGTGTGGGTGAGCAGCCTAGTCAGTCCCACAGCCTTGCTGCCCTCCCCCCCCCCCACACCAAATCCCGTGTGTCTACCGTTTGCTGGCCCAGTGAGGGAGTGAAGAGCTGTCCCAGGTCCATGGGGGGAGATAGGGAGAAAGGCCTCTATTGAAGGGTGGGAAGGACAATCAGGGGTGGCAGGGAGCTCATTCCAAGTGAGATAACTGGAGGCGACATCATTAGGAGACCAGGGAACTTTAGGGGTCATTGCCCAATTTTATGGGAGGTAGGATGGGAGGTCGGTTCAGGCAGAGGCAGCTTTGTGAACAGAATCAAGGAGAGGGCACTGGGCTGGCTTGGGAGAAAAGCCTAGGAGATCAGAATTGCTGGAACCTCGGTACCTAGGGTGTGAGAGTGATGCTTTGGGGTGCTGGGGAGTTGGGTGAGGCGATCTGAGAGACTGGGAAGAGGTAGGACCAGAGATGAGGATCGGGTGGCTGCTGTGCCAGTCCTGGCAGGAGAGGGTGAAGAAGGAGTGATAGGGGCAACATTTTTACTGATGGCCTGCTCTGCTAGGAAGCAGAGGAGGACTGCAACAGTTAATGGTGCCAGGGTCACCTGGCTGGCTCAATCACAAGAACATGTGACTCTTGATCTCGGGGTCATGAGTTCAAGCCTCACATTGGGTATGGAGATTACTTAGAAATAAAAATTAAAAATTAATGGCACCTAATTCCTAGGAACAGAAGTGTGGACTCAGTTGCAAATGCTTGCCTCTGAAGTCATCAAACCATAGGTTTAAGTTGCTTAAAGAGTCCCTTGGTGGGGTTGTGGGGGGGGGCATTTAAAAAAAATATGTAATCTAATTTACTTGTGGGAAAATAAATAAGTGGAAGGAAGAGAAGAGATTACCCCAACATTCTTTGACTTAACCAACATGAGTTGATGGGCAGTGGTGCGGGATGTGGAGGCAGCCAGCACAGAGAAGCAGCTCCAGGGACGCCTGGGTGCCTCAGTGGTTGTGTCAGCCTTCAGCTTGGGGCATGATCCTGGGCCCTGGGATTGAGTCCCACATTGGGCTCCCTCTGGGGAGCCTGTTTCTCCTTCTGCCTATGTCTCTGCCTCTCTCTCTGTATCTTTCATGAATAAATAAATAAAATCTTTTTTTTTTAAGATTTTATTTATTCACCCATGAGAGACAGGGGGAGAGAGAGAGCCAGAGACACAGGCAGAGGGAGAAGCAGGCTCCATGAAGGGAGCCTGATGTGGGACTCGATCCCGGGTCTCCAGGATCAGGCCCTGGGCTGGAGGCAGTACTAAACTGCTGAGCCACCCAGGCTGCCCCAATAAGTAAAATCTTAAAAAAAAAAAAAAAAAAAAAGCAGCTCCAAGCTCACCTGGGTGGCCCACCCAGGGGGAAATCCTTTCCTCTGGGTTCCACATGTTAAATAACAAAAATTCAACCCAGTAAATTTTATTTTAATTAATTAATTTTTTTAAGATTTTAATTTTTTTTTAAAATATGGAACACTGGGGTACCTGGGTGGCTCAGTCAGTTAAATGTCTGCCTTCAGCTCAGGTCATAATCCTGGGGTCCTGGGATCGAGCCCCATGTCAGGCTTCCTGCTCATTGAGAAGTCTGCCTCTCCTCTTACTCATGCTCTCTTTCTCTCTCTCTCTTTCCCTCTCTCCCTCTCTCTCTTTCTCTCTCCCTCAAATAAATAAATAAATAAATAAATAAGGAACACTTCATGAATTTTCGGGTTATTCTTGTGCAGGGGCCATGCTAATCTTTTTTGTATTGTTCCAATTTTAGTATATGTGCTGCTGAAGTGAGCACTTCAAGATTTTATTTTACTTTTCATTTTATTTTTTAAAGATTTATTTATGAGAGTGTGTGCTCATGCATCTATGAATGGGGGGAGGGGCAGAGGGAGAGCGAATCCTCAAGCAGACTCCACACTGAGTGGGGAGCCTAATGCGAGGCTGGCTCCCACTACCCATAAGATCATGACCCGAGCCGAAACCAAGAATCAGACGCTTAACCAACTGAGCCACCCATGTGCCCCAAATATTTTATTTTTAAGTAATCTCTACACCCAATGTGGGGCTTGAACTCACAAACCCGAGATCAAGAGTCACATGCTCCACCAACTGAGCCAGCCAGGTGCCTGAACCCAGCCAATTTTATTTTATTTTATTTTTTTTTTTTTTTGTGTGTCCCAGCCAATTTTAAAAAGCTAATTGGCTTTATTATTTGGCTCATGAATCAGGCAGCACCCCATCTAACAGAGGGGAACCCCAAAGGGCCACAGGAAATGAAGGTTTTTTTTTTTTTTTAAAGATTTTATTTATTTTTTCATGAGAAACACAAGGAGAGAGAGGCAGAGACACAGGCAGAGGGAACCCCATGCAGGACTCTATCCCAGGACTCCAGGATCACGCCAGGGGCCGAAGGCGGCGCTAAATCACTGAGCCATCCGGGCTGCCCTGAAATTTTTAAAAATAGAGAGGGAGAGACACCTGGGTGGCTCAGTGGGCTAAGCGTCTGACTTTGGCTCAGGTCATGATCTCAGGGTCTTGGTATCAGATCCCCGTCAGACTCCGCAATCAGTGGGGAATCTGCTTCTCTCCCTCTGCCCCTCCCTCCCATATACTCCCTCTACTCCCTCTTTCTATAAGATAAATAAATCTTTTAGGGCGCCTGGATGGCTCAGCCAGTTGATTGTCAGACTCTTGGTTTTGGCTTGGGTCATGATCTCAGCCTCATGAGGTGGAGCCCCACATCAGGCTCCGTGCTCAGCAGGCAGTCTGCTTGAGATTCTCTCACTCCCTCTGTGCCTCCTCCTGCACCCCTGCTTGCTCGCTATCTCTGTGAAATAAATAAATCTTAAAAATAAATACTTTTTTTTTAAAAGGTTTCATTTCTGAGGATTTGAAACTGCAGTTAGGTTAGGTATTAAGTCTTGGTTTCCTGACTTGGGGCCTTAACACAAGTAATGCTTTATTGGGCCTGGTTTTCTTTTTCATCTGCCTACCAGGTCCAGAGGGAGGGAGCCAGCTGTGGCCCAACATCCCAAGGAACAGCTAGGTGGAGACACTATCTGGGAGTGGTGGCCCTCTGGGGAAGGGGCCTCTCCATACTTGTAGCCCACAGCTGTACTTGTAGCCCAGAGCTGTGCTTGTAGATTGTGCTGTAAATAGGGTTGGGTGGGCTGGGGACTAGAAATCAGGGCCTCCCTCCTTGGGATCCATCCCCTCTCCCTCTCTGCCCTGGAACTACCTAACCCTCCTAGAAGTCTTCTGGATAAAAGGACATAGGGCACCTGGCTACCTCAGTTGGTGGAGCATGTGACTCTTGATCTCAGTCATGAGTTCAAGCCCCACATTGGGCTTGAGAGTTTTCAAACAAATAAGAAATAAGACATGAAGAAATTGGTGAGTGGATGTGAAGCATGTATTGGGGGAGAGGAGGATAGAGGAGAGTATGCATATGAAGTGGTGGTAAGTTTGTGTCTCCCCTTTCCAGAAAAAGGACCAAAGACATCCCCATCAAGGATCCTGGGGGATCCCTGGGTGGCGCAGTGGTTTAGCGCCTGCCTTTGGCCCAGGGCACGATCCTGGAGACCCCGGATCGAGTCCCACGTCGGGCTCCCAGTGCATGGAGTCTGCTTCTCCCTCT
Organism: Canis lupus dingo; assembly: GCF_003254725.2. Taxonomy (NCBI): domain Eukaryota; kingdom Metazoa; phylum Chordata; class Mammalia; order Carnivora; family Canidae; genus Canis; species Canis lupus. Next base: position 7,347,888 of record NC_064248.1, on the reverse strand, counting down.
GCCTATGTCTCTGCCTCTCTCTCTCTCTCTCTCTCTCTCTGTGACTATCATAAATAAATAAAAATAAAAAATAAAAAAAAAAAGGATCCTGGCCAGTCTACCCCCACTCTCTCAACCCAGCCCAGATTCCAGGTCTTTTGTGTTTTTCTGAGGAGTGCTGCCACCTGGTGGCCAGAATCACCAAAGGCACAGCCACCTGCCCACAGCGTTTCCCTTAAAATTCCTTAGATCCCAGATTCTGGTCTCTAAATACTATTCCTCTCTAACAGGGGACCCAGGGCTCCTTGGAGGACTGGCTGATTCCAAGGCTAGGGGCAGGAAAGTACAAGGTGAATCTAGAATATCTTGTGATGGTGAATATGTTCATAAAATGATGAGGACGTGTCAAAAGGACACAAGCCAAATTGAACAGAGGAGCGGTGGTCCCAATGGCCAAGCTGGGGACAACTGTGCACCAAAATGAATGATGAGAACAAGGACTAGACGTCAAATAAAGTAAGAATCCATGGGCATCCATTCTGACGATACATAAAAACACATAAATGAGAATATTTTTCTGTAAAAGGGAAGAAACTCCTTAAGTAGAACACCATCACAGGAGGAATGATCATTTGGAAAGTGACCATTTACGGGCTCCTGGGGGGCACAGTTGGTTGAGCATCCTACTCTTGGTTTCAGCTCGGGTCGGGATCTCAGTGTTGTGCTATCAAGCCCCTTGCCTCTGGCTCTGTGCTCAGCAGCTGAGTCTGCTTGAGATTCTCTCTCTCTCTCTCCCTCTGCCCCAACCCCACACATGCACTCTATCTCTGAAATAAATCCTTTAAAAAATGACCAGTTGCAGTCATCATAATAATAGATTCAGGCAAGAATTATCAATGCTTATTAAAAATTAGTAGGGGTGCCTGGGTGGTTCAGTCAGTTAAGTGTCTGGCTTCAGCTTAGGTTGTGATGCCAGGGTCCTGGGATAGAGTCCCACATCGGGCTCCCTGCTCAGAGGGGAGCCTGCTTCTCCCTCTCCCTCTGTTACTCCCCCTGCTTATTCTTTCTCTTTCTGAGAAATTAAAAAAAATAACATTTTTAACATTTATTGAGGATTCTTGCCCAAATCTGTCCATATCATAGTGGTTACAAACTTTCAAACTCTACTACTCCTTCCGGCACATTAGAGGGGGGAAAATGGGCAGCCCCGGTGGCTCAGCAGTTTAGTGCTGCCTTCAGCCCAGGCTATAATCTTGGGAGTCCCAGGATCGAGTCCCACATTGGGCTCCCTGCATGGAGCCTGCTTTTCCCTCTGCCTGTGTCCCTGCCTCTGTGTGTGTGTGTGTGTGTGTCTCATGAATAAATAAATAAAATCTTTAAAAAAAAAAAAGGGGGGGGAATCTCATAATCCTCAAATCCACAACAATAAAACAATGTTGGAAACTGCCATAAGAACACAAGTGAAAAATAAGCATCTTTTCTAAAAAATCATAGGACTATAAATTCAGGAAGTACACAAAAAATTTTAAATGAATCAAACTCATCAGATTATATACATTAAACATATAGCTTTTTTTAAAATGTCAATCATACTTCATTCGAGTGCTTTAAAAAGAAGAACCATGCCAAAGAAAATCATGATTTTTGGTTTAATTCTGAGTTAAGAATATTAAGATTTTTTTAAAAAAAGGAATATTAAGAATTTGCCTGCAATGCATATGGTCTCCTATATACAATAGATGATTTTATATACAATTTAAAATCCAATACATTATGAATTTATGATTAAGAAATACCCTTAAATATCTTTTTTAAAAAGATTTTATTTATTCATGAGAGATACAGAGAGAGAGGCAGAGGCAGAGGGAGAAGCAGGCTCCCTGTGGGGAGCCTGATGTGGGACATGATCCCAGGACTCCAGGATCACGCCCTGAACCAAAGGCAGACGCTTGACCTCTAAGCCACCCAGACATCCCACCCTTAAATATCTTTAAGCAGTAGAAACATACATGATACTTACAAGTGGAAGTAATACCCATATAGTATTCTATATTATTATCCCAGAGACATCCATAGAGGTCTCAGTTTATTAAGAAAACATCAAAAAATATTTTGTATATTGAGTATGTTTTTGGGAGTGGGAAAGAGTAACAGCTTTTCCTTTGGTTTAAAATACTCAACAGCGGGATCCCTGGGTGGCCAGCGGTTTGGCGCCTGCCTTTGGCCCGGGGCGTGATTCTGGAGGCCCGGGATCGAATCCCACGTCGGGCTCCCTGCATGGAGCCTGCTTCTCCCTCTGCCTGTGTCTCTGCCTCTCTGTCTCTCTCTGTGTGACTATCATGAATAAATAAATAAAATCTCTAAAAAAATAAAATAAAATAAAATACTCAACAGTCTGAAGTCATGAACCTGAGAAGGTAGTAGCCTCTGAAGGAGTTAGAATTGCAAGAGAAATCCAGCAAGGAAGCACACCTGTGCTTTCCACTCCCCACCCCCACCCCCATCACCCTCTGCTAGGTGAGGCTCAGGCTCCCACTTTAAAAGAAGTTAAGGTAAAATAAATAAATAAATAAAAATAAAAATAAAAGAAGTTAAGGTCACTTCTACTTCAGAAGGGTAAACATTTGGTAGTATGAATGACTTTTTCATCTTATTAAGTTGAATGAATGGTAATTTCTGAAATGCTCTTCCAATTTATTTATTTTTATTTTAATTTTTTTTTTGCTTTTTTTTTTGCTCTTCCAATTTAAAACCTGTATCTCTACCCATGAAGCCACAGGCCCCAGTGGAGGTTGGAGGGTCACATCTGCAATGCACCAGCCTGTGTCCCTGTAAGCAGGAAGGATGGAGGGTATGAGCAGCCTGCGGTCCAGCCATCAGTGTCACCACGGAGTTGATTGTAGTTCTCTTTGTACCATTAATTGTAATCACAGATGTATCCCTTTTCCTGATATTGTAAGCTCATTGAAGGCTTTTCGTTAACACCTTATTCTTCTGAACGCATTCCATATTCTTCTTGGAGCACAGCATATTGTTCTCCAGCTGTGGAGGTAGAAAGTTACAAGCAGGGAGCAAGAAGAGGGCTCATACTCTCCCCCACTTTTCAGGCACCCAGGCTTGTCCTGCATGAAATTGCAGGTGAACCCAACCTTCTGTGTGTGCAGGCAGACTTCTCTCACACATCACTTGACACCATGAGCCTCCTGTGGCGATGCCACTGTCTCCATCTTCCCAGCCTTGGCTGCAATTCTGGACCAGGAGGGAAACACGGCATCCAGGGCTGAAGTTGTCATAACAGTATCAACCTCCTCCAGGAGAGCATTAGACCTCTCAGGAGGAGCAGCCACTTCAGGAGGGTAGGTTCCATCAGAAGGTATCTTTGTTCCAGGACTTTCCAGAGACATTTCCCCCTGTCCAACATCAATCTTCTTTGTGTCTGTGTGAGAATCTTGGCCTCCTCTGCAGTGACAGGAATGTTCTTCTTTTGATTCGGTAAGCATATCCGCAGATTCGCTTATATACATCTAATCTCTGACCTTTGGTGCTCAGCTTGAGTTCATGGCACCAGGCCTGCAGGATGTCTCGGTGAAGCAAGTTGGCAGGTGGCAATTTTAGAAGGTAATGGAGGGGGACACCTGGATGGCTCAGCGGTTGGGCGCCTGCCTTCAGCTCAGGTCATGATCCGGGAATCCAGGATCAAGTCCCACATCCGGGGCAGCCTGGGTGGCTCAGCGGTTTAGCGCCGCTTTCGGCCAAGGGTGTGATCCTGGAGTCCCTGGATCGAGTCCCACATCGGGCTCTCTGCATGGAGCCTGCTTCACCCTCTGCCTTTGTCTCTGCACCCCCCCCCCGTATCTCTCATGAATAAATAAATAAAATCTTAAAAAAAAAAGTCATCAAAGAATATCTAAGTACACAGAGAGCTATTCCATATTCATGGATGGGAAATGTCGTAAAAAATCATAAAAATCTCAATTTTCCCAGTTAACCTATAATCTCTACAAAATCTCAACAGGTGTGTAAAATCTCTACAAAATCTCAACAGGTGTGTAAACTGATTCTAAAATTTATACAGAAGGAGATGCCTGGGTGGCTTAGCAGTTGAGCGTCTGCCTTCTGCTCAGGGCATGATCTCAGAGTCCCGGAATCAAGTCCCACATCGGGCTCCCTGCATGGAGCCTGCTTCTCCCTCTGCCTGTGTCTCTACCTCTCTCTCTCTCTGTGTGTGTGTGTGTGTCTCTCATGAATAAATAAATAAAATCTTTGAAAAAATTAAAAAAAAATAAAAAATAAAATTTATACAGAGGAATAAGGATCAAGGAAATCAAGACTTCTGAAGAAAAAGAACAATGCGATAGACACACCCTCGCAGCTATGAAGACATATTCTAGAGCCATAGTAATTAAAATGGGGTGCTGATAGGACAGAAAAACACCAGCAGTGGAATGGAGGAGTGAGCCCAGAAACAGCCACTTGCATATGTGAAATATGACACATGACAGAGGGGACAGATGGACAACTTAATAAAAGGAGCTGTGACAATGATTATCCATATGGGGAAAAAATTAGATTTCTACTTCATACATAAGAATGAGTTCTAGATAAATTAAAGAGCTGAATGTGTAGGAACAAAACCTTAAAATTTATGAAAGGAAATATAACCTTCCCGGACAGAGTGAGATGGAGGGTATTTGCTAAACATGACCCCTCCTACACACCCCTCAAAAGAGAAAAAGCACAAACCATTAAAGAGAGGTGACTTTTTAGGACACTGTTGTAAGTGATAAAAATAGCTACAGGTCACCTGTGTGGCTCAGTTGGTTGAGTGACCGGCTCTTGATTTTGACTCAGGTCAGGATCTCAGAGTCCTGGAGCCTGTAAGGGTCCATGCTTAGTGGGGAGTGTGCTTGAAGACTCTCGCCCTCTGCCCCTCCCCCCATTCTCCATCTTTCTCTTGCACGTGCTCTCTCTCTCAAATAAATAAATAAATATTTTTTAAAATAGGACTTTCCTCAAAAAAAATAAATAAAATAAAATAAAATAAAATAAATAAAATAAAATAAAATAAAATAAAATAAAATAAAATAAGACTTTCCCGGGGCACCTGGCTGGCTCAGTCAATGGAGCATGCAACTCTTGATCTCAGGGTTGTGAGTTTGAGCCCAACATTACCTATAGAGATTTCTCAAAAAAAAAAAAAAAATTTTTTTTTAAATAGAACTTTCCTTTCTGCCTGTCACCCTAGAAAGACAAAATAGCTGGTATGTGATAGGGAATAAGAGTAGCCATGAATTGTAGGGCAGTTGGAATTTGCCAGACACACATACCCATATGCTGCTGATTCTACTGCTTCATTCTGTGGCCAGACTTTAGCCAGACTGGAGATATCCTGATGGGCTGGGATTTGGCACATTTTTTTGTGCAGTGACTGAAATGAAAAGAAATTCAAGAATACAAAAAGAAAGGAGTTCTGAAGTGTGTGGGGGAATTTTTCACTACTTCATTATTAAAAGCCAAATGATATACAAAATTTACAGCCCCCATGAGCAAATATGTGACCTTGATTACAGCTCAGGAAAATAGACATTTTGTACCATGTTTTGGCTTTTTTTATTACAGAGTGTTCAAAAATTACCTTAGAAAATAAAGAAGTGTTGGGGCACCTGGGTAGCTCAGCTAGTTGGGCGTCTGCTTTCGGCTCAGGTCATGATCCTGGAGTCCTGAGACCTAGCCTCACGTTGGGCTCCCTGCTCAGCCAGGAGTCTGCTTCTCCCTCTCCTTCTGCCCCTCTTCCTACCAAACTCCAGGCTTTATTTTGATACTTCCAGTTTTTACTGTTAATGCCTTTTTTCTGTTCCAGGATCCAATCCAGGATACTGCATTGCATTTAGTAAGTATATTTTTAAATGATTACATATGCATATAATATAATGTCTGGAAAGGGGTGTATGAGTGGCTCAGTTGGTTGAGCATCTGACTCTTGATTTTGACTCAGGTCATGATCTCATGGGTTGTGAGATCCAGCCCCGTGTTGGGCTCTACTCAGTGGGGAGTCTGTTTGCTATTCTCTCTCTCCCTCTCCCTCTGCCCTCCCCCCACTTATGTGTGTGTGCTCTCTCTCTCTAAAATAAATAAATCTTTAAAAAAATAAATAAAGTGGGATGCCTAAGTGGCTCAGTGGTTGAACATCTGCCTTTGGCTCAGGGTGTGATCCCGGGGTCTTGGGATCAAGTCCTGCATTGGGCTCCTTTCAGGGAGCCTGCTTCTCCCTCTGCCTATGTCTCTGCCTCTCTCTGTGTATCTCTCATAAATAAATTTTTTAATATTTTTTTAAAAATATTTTATTTATTCATAGACAGAGAGAGAGAGAGGCAGAGACACAGGCAGAGGGAGAAGCAGGCTCCATGCAGGGAGCCCCACACGGGACTCGATCCCGAGTCTCCAGGATCACACCCCAGGCCGCAGGCGACGCCAAACCGCTGCGCCACCGAGACTGCCCTCATTAATAAAATTTAAAAAAGAAAATCTTTAAAAATAAGTAAATAAATATAAATAAATAAATAGTATAAATAAATATAAATTAAATAAATAACAGAATGTGATTTACCCTTCAAAAGGATACTTGGTCACTGGACAGAGAATATATTTGGAGGGAAGAGCATGGAAGCAAAGACCAGTTAGGACTGCAACAGTCGGAGTGAGACAGGATAAAGGTATGTATCAGAGCAGGTTTTCTCAAGCTAGGCACTACTGACATTTCAGACTGGATAATTTGTTGTTACAGAGGCCTGTCCCATGTATTGTGGGATGTTTAGCAGCATCTATCCAGTTGTGACCACCCAAAATGTACCCTCCTAGGTTTGACCACCAGAAATGTTTCTGTAAGTTGCCAAATGCCCTTCTAGGGTGAAATCACCTCTGTTGAGAAATGTGTGACACTAATGGAGTGGCATGGAGGCAGTATACTGGAAGAGGCTGGGTTATGGATATATACACATATATATGTATATATATAAAATATATAATCTTCATATAATCTATACATATTAGACTGGATATATTTTGAAGGTAGGGTTAAAAAGTCTTTCTGATGGAATGGATGCTGATAGCCAGATAGAAGAAAAAGAACACAGAATGAGTGCACTGGATAAATAAAATATGATCTATCCATTCAATGGAATAGCATTCAGCTTCAAAAAGGAAGGACATTCTGACACCTGCTACAACATGACTAATCCTTGAGGACATTCTGCTCAGTGAAATAAGCCAGTCACAGAAAGACAAATACTGTATGATTCCACTTATATGAGGTCCCAGGGGGAGTCCAATTCATAGACACAGAAAGTAGGGTGGTGATTGCCCAGGGCTGGAAGGAAGGGGGCATAGGGAGCTGTTGTTTAATGGGTGTAGAGTTTCCGTTTTGCAAGATGAAAATGTTCTAGAAATGAGGACACAATCACGTGGATATACTTAACCCTAAGGAACTGTACACTTAAAAACTGATTTAGATGGTAATTTTATGTAACATGGATTTTACCACAAAAATAAAACAAAAATGTTAAATATTGCATCAGAAAAATGTAGCTACTGGCCAACGGGGGTTGCTTGATTCTCAGAACGTGGCCACTGCTGCCAGAAGTTTCCTCTGAGCCATTGGCTGCCCAGTCCAAGAGCACTTTCCCCTGGGATGTTTCTGCCTTGGCAGCCTTTAGGCTGCCAGTGAAAGAAAGTGCTGAATGAACATAATAGGCCTCTGGTTCTCACCCTCTGAAACTCTCCTTCAACACCGGTGCTTCACCAAACGTGCTTCCCACAGTTGTCTCTCGAAAGATCAAAGAATGACCCTTCAGTGATTCTATAGGGAATCACGTGGCACTTCTCTTCTGTCCTCTGGATTTTGCTTTCACATGTTCTGTGTGTGTGTGTGGAAACTGCATTTTGTAAAAGTGCAAAGGCATTTCACAATGGAACTTTTATTTCACAATAATGGGTTTCAGCGGATCCCTACTTCAGCCCACCTTGCCCAGACAAACACACAGAGAAAGAATGGGGATTTGGGCACTGTTGTTAGATTTCATGCAACAAACTTCCTGGGGATTTAGCAAGCTGTTAGAAGTGCATGAGATCGGGATGCCTGGAGGGCTCAGTCAGTTAAGCATGGACTTGATTTCAGCTCAGGTCATGATCTCTGGCCCTCCCCCTCCACTCTCTCTTTCTGCCCCACTCTGTAAAAATAAATAAATAAATAAATAAATAAATAAATAAATAAATAAATAAATAAATAAAATTAGAAGAGCGTGAGGTCTTTTCATAACTGACCTAAGTGGAGTCATGGAAGCATCTGAGGGTCACTGCCCTCCCAGGGAGCTCAAGAGCAGAAGAGGTGCTCCACGTGGGAGAGGCATTCCAGAATGTGGAGCCCAATGGAAATCCACTCATTGACTGTACACCAGATTTTCCTACACTCCAGCTAAGCCCAGCTGCTTCCAAAGGATTTTGAGAAATTTTATCAGTAAATCAATCCCTGGGCACCTGTAGCTTCTCATACCAGAAAAAAGCCACCTGTTGGAAACCATTTTTCACACCTCAAGGTGGTGATTTCAAGAAGTGCTAAAAATGTTGCTTTAATCTTTATTTATTCATTTTTTAAATATTTAATTTAAAAATATTTTATTTATTTATTCATGAGGGACAGAGAGAGAGAGAGGTAGAGACATAGGAAGAGGGAGAAGCAGGCTCCCTGCAAGAGCCCAGTGTGGGACAGATGCTCAACCGCTGAGCCACCCAGGCATCCCTGTTCATTTAATTTTTAAGTAATCTCGGGACACCTGGATGGCTTAGTGGTTGAGCATCTACCTTCACTCAGGGCATGATCCCAGTGTCCCAGGATCGAGTTCCACATTGGGCTCCCTGCAGAGAGCCTGCTTCTCCCTCTGCCTGTGTTTCTCTCTCTCTCTGTCTCTCATGAATAAATAAATAAAATATTAAAAAAAAAATTTAAGTAATCTCTACACCCAATGTGGGGCTTGAAAATACAACCCTAATATCAAGAGTCACATGTTCTTCTGACTGAGCCAGCCAGGCACCCTGTACCACTTTTATTTTTAAAATAAAAAAAAATAATAAGATTTTATTTATTTGAGAGAGAGAGTGTGAGTGAGTGAGTGCATGAGTGGGTGGGGGAAGGAGTAGAAGAAGAGGGAAAAGCAGACTCTGCTGAGCAGGGAGCCCAATACAGGGCTCTATCCCAGAACCCTATGATCATGACTTGAGCCAAAACCAAGAGTTGGACACTCAACTGACTGAGCCACCCAGGAACCCCAGAACTATTTTATCATCACAAAGATCTCTCTCATGCTACCCCTTTACCCACACCCACCTCCTACCCCTCCACGATCTCTAAACCATGGATATCACTAATCTGTTTTCCACTTCCGTAATTTTGTCATTTCGTGGATGTTATATAAATAGAATCATATAGTGCGTGACCTTTTGATATTAGCCTTTTTTACTCAGCATAATGCCCTTGAGATCCATCCAGATTATTGCCTATATCAATAGTTGTTCCGTTTTGTTGCTAAGAAATGTTCTGTGGAATAGCTGTGCCATGTATGGCTTGTTTAACCACTTACCTATCGTAAGACATTTTGATTGTCTCCAGCTTTTGGTTATTACAAATAAAGCTGCTATGAACATTCATGTATAGGTTTTTGTACAGACATAAATTCTCATTTCTCTGAGGTAAATGCCCAGGAGTACAACTGCTAGGCTGTATGATAAGTGTATACTTCATTTTTTAGAAAACCCTGCCAAACTATTTTCCAGAATGTCTGGAACATTTTACATTTTGCCAGCAACATATGAGGGATCCAGTTTCTCCACATCCTTGTTATTAGCACTTGGTATTGTCACTCTTTTTACTTTAACCCTTCTGATAGGTATGATGACATTTCATAATGATTTTATTTTTAAAAGTAGGCTCCACGCCCAGCATGGAGCCCAGCATGGGGCTTGAACGCACAATCCTGAGTCATGACACGAGCTGAGATGAAAATCAGACACTTAACCAACTGAACCACCCAGGCGCCCCATCTCATATTGATCTTAAATAGTGTCTCCGTAATGGTCAGCTCATCTTTTCATGTGCTTGTCTACCATCTCTATAGCCCCTATGGTGAAATGTCTCTTTATGGCTTGCCATTGTCTAATTGGTTTATTTTATTTTATTTTATTTTATTTTTTATTTTTTAATTTTAATTTTTATTTATTTATGATAGTCACACACAGAGAGAGAGAGGCAGAGACACAGGCAGAAGGAGAAGCAGGCTCCGTGCACTGGGACCCCGACGTGGGATTTGATCCCGGGTCTCCAGGATCGCGCCCCGGGCCAAAGGCAGGTGCTAAACCGCTGCGCCACCCAGGGTTCCCCTCTAATTGGTTTTTTAAAGTTGAATTTTGAGTTTCTCATATATTCTAGATAGAACTATATCAATTCATTTATTTAGTATATCCATGCAGGAGAATATCACTGAGCTATAAAAAGATATAGGGGTGCCTGGCTGGCTGGCTTAGTCGGTAGAACATTCGACTCTTGGTCTCGGAGTTCTGAGTTCAAGTCCCACTTTGGGTGTAGAGATTACTTAAAATCTTTTTAAAAATGATGATGTGAAAGAAATATTTCAATAAATAAATAAAAAGGAACAAAGTACTGATGCATAGTACAACGTGGATAAATCTTGGAAACTATGCTAAGTGAAAGAAGCCAACATAAAAAGTCACATTGCAGGCTTGGATTTATCTGAAATGTCCAGAATTGGCAAATCACGGAGGCAGAAAGTAAACTAGTGGTTGCTAAGGGCTGGAGGGAAAGAGAGTAGGGATTAAGTGCTAATGAGTATAGGGTTTATTTTGGGGGGGTGCTGAAAATGTCCCAGAATTAGATTATGGTGATGGTTGCATATTTCCGTGAATATACTAAAACCAGTGAATTGTACACTTTGAGCTTGTTCAAGGCTTCCCAGGAGGGAGGAGGCCGGAGACTGAGCCTAGGGCTCCCCTCCACTTGCCAGTCATGTTGCAGTGGGTGCGTGACTGAATCTGGCTGAGAAGACTCAAGGGGATATCTGTTGGAAAGTCTTCCCAGCTTTTTTTTTTTTTCTTTTTAAGAATATTTTATTTATTTATTCATGAGAGACACAGAGAGAGAGAGAGAGAGAGAGAGAGAGAGAAGCAGAGACACAGACAGAGGGAGAAGCAGGCTTCACGCAGGGAGCCTGATGTGGGACTTGATCCTGGGACTCCAGGATCATGACCTGGGCCAAAGGCAGCGCTAAACTGCTAAGCCATCCAGGGATCCCCTCTTCCCAGCTTTTAAAACAGGACACAGATAGGGATATTCTAGCTCTGAACATTGTCATATGCATGAGATACTCAGAACTGAGGCCGCCATCTTGAATCAAGAGGGAAGGCAGCCAAGAGGAGGATGATGGCAGAGTAGACAGATGGGAAGCACCTGGGTCCCTGATGATGTCACCCCACTGAATCAACCAATCCTGAAATGGTCTCACCTCTGACTTCTTGTTCAGTGAGATAAAGTCTCCTTTTGAGCAACTTTGATTTATGTTTTCTGTTACTTGCCTCCTAAAAGCACCATAACTGATAGAGCATCAAATGCTGCCAGAATATCAAGTAATATGAGGACAATGTGTGTTGGTGGTATAGAGGTGCGCATAGCTGCCTTTGAATAAACATGAGGACAGTGACAGAAACTGTAGTTGTCCTCTGGTGTCTGCTCTCCCTCCTCCTCGTCCTCATCCTCGTCCTCGTCCTCGTCCTCCTCCTCCTTCTTCTTCCTCTTCTTTTTTTCCATTTATTTGAGAAAGAGAGAGATAGAGAGGAGGGTCAGAGGGAAAGGAAGAGGAAATCTCAAGCAGACTCCCCACTGAGCACAGAACCCAACACAGGGCTCAATCCCTGAGATCATGACCTGAGTTGAAATCAAGAGTCAGACATTGAACTGACTGAGCCCCCCAGGTACCCCGTTACTTTCCCTTCTTGTACAGTAATACAGTTTTTAGCTAGGCTGTGGCTATGAGAAGTTCTAGCCATGAGAGAGAAGGCTTGTGGTCATACCCTTTAAGGAAGGAACATGAAAAATCCCTCCAGATCCCTGGGTGGCGCAGCGGTTTAGCGCCTGCCTTTGGCCCAGGGCGCGATCCTGGAGACCCGGGATCGAATCCCACGTCGGGCTCCCAGTGCATGGAGCTTGCTTCTCCCTCTGCCTATGTCTCTGCCTCTCTCTCTCTCTCTCTCTGTGTGAATATCATAAATAAATAAATAAAATTAAAAAAAAAATCCCTCCATTTCTCCTTTAGGTTGTCTGTTATGGACTGAATGTATCCCTCCAAAATTCATGCTGAACCCCCACCCCCAAATGTAAGTGTTTATGGAAATAGGGCCTTGAGAAGATAATTTAGATTAAATAGTCATAAGGGTTAGGGCCTTCATCCCATAGGAGTAGTATCCTTATAAGAAGAGATGCCAGGGATGACTGGGTGGCACAGTGGTTGAGTGCTTTGGCTCAGGGCATGATCCTGGAGTCCCAGGATCGAGTCCCACATTGGGCTCTCTGCATGGAGCCTGCTTCTTCCTCTGCCTGTGTCTCTGCCTCTCTCTGTGTGTCTCTCATGAATAAATAAATAAAATCTTAAAAAAAAAAAAAAGTAGCTGAAGGAACCTGTCACATGATGGGTCTTTAAAAAATAAAATTAAAAAATAAAACATGAGCAGGTGCTGTATGTGTCATGCCAGAGCAGAGGCTTTAAACATGCTTGCATGAGGGGTGCCTGGGGGGCTCAGTCAGTTAAGCATCTGCCTTCAGTTCAGGTCATGATCCCGGGGTCCTGGGATAAAGCCTCCCCTCCATCAGGCATGGGGTGTGTGTGTTTGGGGGGGGGTCCTTGCCCAGCAGGGAGTCTGCTTCTCCCTCTCCCTCTGCCCCTCCCCCTGCTTGTGCTTTCTCTCTCTCTTTCTCTCTCAGATAAATAAATAAAATCTTAAAAAAAAAAAAAAGAAAGAAAGAAAGAAAGAAAACAAGGAATGAAAATCCTCTCTTGGATCTCATGACACAGGTCACTGGTGACCTTAGGAAGAGTTGCCTCAGGGATCCCTGGGTGGCGCAGAGGTTTGGCGCCTGCCTTTGGCCCGGGGCAAGATCCTGGAGACCGGGGATCGAATCCCACGTCGGGCTCCCGGTGCATGGAGTGTGCCTCTCTCTCTCTCTCTCTCTCTCTGTGTGTGACTATCATAAATAAATAAAAAATTTATTAAAAAAAAAAAAAGGAAGAGTTTCCTCAGTGGAATGGTGAGGACAGAAGGCAGACCAGAGCAAGCTGAGCTCAGGGAGAGGTAAGGAGGCAGACCTGGGTGTGCAGGCAGCACTCTAGTGAAGTCTGGCTGTGATGGAGAGGAGAGGGACGGGGCACTAGCCAGAGGAGGGGCTAGTGGAGGCCAGTGCAGAATACAAGCAGATGCTCTCCTGCTCAGGTCTCCCTGCTAGAAAGAACCTGCTGATAAGCCGTGAGGAACGCAGACAGCTGGCAGCCTCCAGTTCCAGCACCTTCCAAGGCCTGAGCATCTGAGCCAAGGTGTCACTTCCCAGGCATCCTCCAGCCAGTGACAGAGCATAAGGAAATGAGGGCCTGGCCATTTCTACCCTGAGGACCCACCAGCCACAGATTGAGAGGGTTTTCTGTGGCTTGCTTGTAATGACTGAGACCAGAGGATGCTCAGAGCCCCATGTGAAGGATCCAGTTGGGAAAGAGCAGCTGAATATGGCAGAGAGAGGATGCCTGGATGGACAGAGGGAGGTCCTTGATGAGGCAGAAGGACACGGGGTCTGGACTGTGGGGTCTGGACTGCGGGGGGAGCAGTTGGTCAGGCCAGGGGAAGGGGGAAGAGGGAGGGAAAAGGAAGGATGGGTGTAGACACAGGAGTGCATATAGGCTTGGGAGCAGGGTGATGGCAGACCTCCCCACAGAGAGTTCTCTTTCTCCGAGAAATAGGATGCAGGATTAGGAAACTAAGTCCTGCAAAGTTCCCCGGGCTGGAAAAGTTCCCCTTTTCCTCTCTTAGACTCATCTTCTTACCTGCAGGATTAACAGCTCTGACTACATCCCTAGTCCCCAAACATGTCTGATCCTCAGGGGCTTTTCAAAAATATGCTTTTGGGGGACCCTATCCATGAATTTCTGTAGCAGAAGTGGTGGGGGCAGAAATCTGTATATATATTTTAAGTACCCCTGGAGCTGATGTGGAGGCACAACCAGGTTGGGGAACCACCCTGAAGGGACATTCTGGCTTTAAGAGTTTGTGGTTTCAGCAGGAAGGTGCAGAATTCCAGCACAGCATTTCATGGAAGCCACAAGCTATAGAATGAGCCACATGCCACTTCCTGTCGCCAATAACTACAAAAGCCCCAAAGCTCAAAAGCACCAGAACTCAAGAGGAACAACAGTAAGGCAAAATCAACAGCAAGATTAGAGGCCCTGCCTGCCTGGGAAGCTCCACGCCACCCACCCTCCCACCCTCACACACACTCTGGCTCCAGTGACCAAGTTTCCAAACCCCCAATGGGACTTGGGTCAGGGCTTGATCTAGGGAACTCCCCAGGCAACAGGATTAAGAGTTGGATCAGAGCTCTTACAGGAGCTCAGGGATGCTTGGCAGAGCTCCCTTTCTGAAACTGGAGCCCTGGGTTAGGAGGAAGGGGAAGGAGGGGCTGTCTGGCCCTGAGAGTCCACACCTGTCCCCTCACCGCTGAGCTCCTCCTCTGCCTGGGTGCCCCTTCTCTGGGACTGCTCCAGACTGTGCAGGTCACCTCCACTCTCGCTTTGCTTCCCTCTGCCACTGAGGTTGGGTGGGGACAGGCTGGGGCCACCAGCCAGCTCCATGGACGGGGACTTTGCCTCTGCTCATCTTCCAGCTTTGGAAAGAAAAGAAGAAAGGTCTGTGTTGATTTGCATTTGGGGGATCCTTCCCCCTCCTAAAGTCCTGGGGGCAGAAAAAGTGATTTGAGATTTGACCTTGGACTGACTGGAAGAAGGGACAGAAAGAGCCCAGAACATTCCCCCAGGTATGAATACTTCACTTTTGCTGGTGTGTGTGTGTGTGTGTGTGTGTGTGAGAGAGAGAGAGAGAGAGAGAGAGAGAATGACAAGTTTTCTACTGGTCAGATGTGGTATTACCCTTGCTGATCTTCGGAGCCCCTTCTAACTGCTTCATTCTATGATTCTGCAGCCCTAAACTTCATTCAGTCATTCAACAAACATTTCCTGATTACCCATCCTGTGCCAGATGCTGCCATTGAACAAGATCTGATCCCTGCCCTCAAAGGTCCACAGATAGTACTAACAATAAAATAGCTACCACAGGGAATCCCTGGGTGGCTCAGTGGTTTAGCGCCTGCCTTCGGCCCAGGGCGTGATCCTGGAGTCCCGGGATCAAGTTCTGCATCAGGCTCTTTGCGTGGGGCCTGCATCTCCCTCTGCCTGTGTCTCTGCCTCTCTCTGTGTGTGTCTCTCATGAATAAATGAATAAAATCTTAAAAAAAAAAAAAAAAAAAGAAAGCTACCACATTTATGGTGGGTCAGGCATTAGGCTAAACCTTTTACAGACTTTAGCTCCTTTAACCCAGCAACAATTGTTGGAGCTAAGTGTATTACTAGCACCATTTTACAGATGAGTAGGGTGAGATCACACAGCTAGTAGGTGGTAGAGCTGATACTTCTAAGCACTGTTATGCTGCCTGCCCCCCACCCCCTGCTGTAAAGGCAAAAGGTACACTAATAAAGGGCAGCCAGGGAGTGTGAGAGCTTCAGAGAGTCACAGTTCACAGAGGGCAGGGAACAGTTAAGTCTCATTTTCACCTGGGGTCCCACGGGGTGAGGCAGGGGCAGGGCCAGATCGCTATGGAGCCCCTCAGTAAAGATTGGCCTGTGGCTGCCCCTCCTCATAGTCCTCAACTCCCCATCTTCCAGCTGTCCCCAGGTCAGGCAGAGGGAAGACAAAAGCTGATTATTCCACTGGGGGCTGTACTGGGCCCCATGAATGGAGTATTGAAAACCCTGTGTCCACATCCAGATAGGTTTTCAATCTCTCCCCAACCAGACTGTTTGTATGCCAGATTGGAGGCCAAGTCAGGGAGAGATGGGGGCTGTCTCTTGGTAGGAGGTATCTCCCTCTCAATATATCTCAAACAGATCCATCCTCTAAACCAACCCCCATCCCCCTCCAACCATCCTATTACTGTCTACACAGTGTATCAGACTCCTGCTGAAAGTCAGCCAGGCAAGGGGACCTGGGGTCTTACTGGGAGGCTGCTTTCATGGTGCAAATGTTCACTGAGCTCTACACTTCTGATTTATGTACTTTGGGGCTTGTATACATCAACCCTTAATTAATTAATTATTTAATTAAAAGATTTTATCCATCTATCTATTTGTGGCGGCAGGGAGAGGGCCAAGGAGACTCCACACTGATCGCAGAGCATGACTCAACCCTGAGACCATGACCCAAGCCAAAATCAAGAATCAGAGGCTTAACCGACTAACCACCCAGGTGCCTCCAAAATCTATTTATTTAAGTAATCTCTGCACCCAACATGGGGCTCAAACTCATGACCTGGTGATCAAGAGTCACCTGCTCTTCTGACTGAGCCAGCCAGGTGCCCTTATTCAAACCAAAATTTTAAAAAAAGCATCTTAAAAGGCTTCCCACCCAAAAAGGGCAGAGCATTCCAAATGGCATCTACTCTCCCAGCCCTTCACCATTTTGGCATATTTGAGAGTCACAGGAACCATATTTCCTTGATGTTTATTTTTCCTTAAATTGACTCATTTATTCTCATTTAAATTAACTTTTTTAAAAAAGACTATATTTACTTATTTGAGAGAGGAAGAAAGAGACCGTGAGCAGGGAGGAGGGACAGCGGGAGAGGGTGAAGCAGACTCCCCACTGAGCAAGGAGCCCGATGCCAAACTTGATCCTAGGACCCTGAGATCATAACCTGAGCTGAAGGCAGATGCCCAATTGGCTGAGCCATCCAGGTGCCCCTTAAATTAACTTTAAAGAGAAACTTTATATTGCTCCAAATAAATGGAAAACCAGAAGCCTTTACCGTAAATAGAAAGCACTGCTAAAAAAAAAAAAAAGAAAGAAAGCTCTGCTAAACAAAACAAAACAAAACAAAACAAAAAAAAAAGGAAGAAAAGAAAGGCATAAACATCCTTTTAACACCCACTAAAATTATGTGCATTACCACCAGTGGCACCAACACCAGGCTTTGGGATGCACTGCTGCGCGGAGGATAAACTCTGAGCCCTCGGCACAACCCCCAGGCCTGTCTTGGTCTGGGACCAGGCAACCCTCCAACTTTGTCTCCTGCCTCTTGTGCTCACACACCCGCTGCTCCAGCCAGACCTAGCTCCTCATTAGAGTCCTGTGCTCCATCCTTCCCTGAGGTCCCAGCCGTTGCTCCTGCTGCTGCCTCCACTCGAATGCCAGATCCAAACGGAAATGTCACATCCCCCTGAAGCTCTCATTGGGCCCCTTCCAGCTGGAAGAAGTGACTGGGGATATTTAATTCCAGATGCTCCAGCTGTGACTTCTCACCCCTTGATGGGACCCTCTGAAAGGCCACCCCCTGGCTGGTTACACAAGGAAGCTGAGATGCGAATTGGTCTGCAGCCAGCAGAGAAGAGCAGGGGGTGGAGGCCAGGAGACAGGAGTGCTGCCCCTTCACCCCTCCCCCCAGCCCTGTCCTTCCTCCTCCTCTTGCCGCTGGGTGAGTGCCTTCCCCTAGCCTCTGACCCTTCCCCTTTCTGGCTCTGGGGTCTTCCCAGCTGTAAAATTATGGTGGGACATGGTTTGTCAGTGAGGTGGTTTCCGAAGTTCTTTCCAGCTGACATTTGTTCAAGGTTGATGAAAGCCAAGGGTCTGTCTGAGTTGGGCAAGTGGAGGCGTAGTGCTAGAGGGGAAGGCTCAGTGTACACAGAGTCTGGGCAGTTAGAGGGCATTGGAAATAGGGAAGGAGGGGAAGGAGGGGATTCAGTAATGGCTGTTGGAGAGGCAACTGGTGGAATACATAGAACCAAATGACCTAGAGACCATCTTAACCTTTCTTCATCTGTAAAATGGGTACACTAGTACACTCCACACACACCCTTTGGAGCACTGTTGTAAGGGTTCTATGAGGTAATGTACATGAATGTGCCTGAGAACTATAATGCCCTGCACACAACTGAGGGGCTCTTATGGGATGTTCAATTTCCCGCGTTAGGCCAGTTTCCCAATCTCCTCCCTACATCTTGGGCCATATGCAGAATTGTGTCGTGAAGAAGAGTATGGCTGTCTGGGTTGGAATCCCAGCTCTAATCCCTGTTGGATGTGTGGCCTTGAGCGAGTTGCCTAAACTCATTAAGCCGGACATTCCCCATAAGTGTGATCCTACCCACCTTATACGTTGTCCTAATGATTAAGTGAGCCAGGCCACATAAAGCAATGAGCACAGTGCCATGGGGGCTGAAGCAGAAGGACTTGTATAGGTAAATCTTTTGGGGAATACATATCGTAACGAATCCCAGAGCCAACTGACATACTTCAGACAGAGCTACGGACCATCTGCCGAGTAATAGGCTCTTGGCGGCAGGAGCCCTGGGAAACACCTGGATGAGACAGGCATGGCCGCATCACCCAACAGAAGGCCCAGAAAGGGCCATGGAGATGGTGCCCAGGAATTCAGAGGAAACAGAGACCTCTAGCTGAGGGCTCCAGGAAGGGTTCCCAGAGGAGGGGACTTGGAGCTGTATCTTGAAGGAGGTGCAGGGCTCTAGTGAGCAGAATTGTTCACACAGAGGAGACTGTAGGGTTAAAGACCCAGAGACAAGACAGATGGGCTATAAAGAAGTCTAAGGGAGATGGGCCCCTGGCTCGCTCAGTAGGTAAAGCATGTGACTCTTGATCTCAGGGTTTTGAGTTCCAGGCCCACTTTGGGTGTAAAGATTACTTAAAAATAAAACATTTTTTAAAAAGATTTAGTTACTTATTTATTTGACATAGGGACAGAGAGCACCCATAAGCAGGGGAGCAAGAGAGGGAGAAGCAAGCTCCCTGCAGATCCCAGAGCTTGGGATCATGACCTGAACTGAAGGCAGATAATTAACCGACTGAGCCACCTAGGCGCCCAAAAATAAAATGTTTCAAAAAAAAAAAAAAAAAAGTCTGGGCACCCAGGTGGCTCAGTGGTTGAGAGTTTGCCTTTGGCTCAGGTAGTGATTTGGGGTCCTGGGATCGAGTTCTGCATCAGGCTTCCTGTGGGGAACCTGCTTCTCCCTCTGCCTACGTCTCTGTCTTTCTGTGTTTCTCTCATAAACAAATAAATAACATCCTAAAAACCAAAAAGTTAGAGGAAGATGGTGAGAGGGTACTAGAAGGCTTTGTAGTGAAAACTTAGAGTCTGGGACTCCTGCAGGAAATAGGGAGTCTTTGAGGAATTTCATGATGGGGAGAGATAAGCAGACACCTGTTTCAGGCAGATGTCTCTGGAGTGATGGGAAAAGAGTGAAGCAAGAGGCCCACTGGGACAGTTAGAGAGAGAGAAGAGAAGCTTGGAGAAGGCAGGGGAAGTGAAGAGGAGGGGGATGATGATAAGGAGCATGGGTGGAGGGGAGGCTGCATCCTGGGGCCAGGTGGCCAAGAGAGGGGGCAATGGGGTCAATGCTCTTCCTCGTTCTGTTTCAGCCAGCGCCGTACAGCCCACCTCGTTGCCCTTTCCAGGTAGGTGCCTCTGCCCCTTCTGCCCACACCCTGCCCTGCCCCTAGGTACTCAGATGCTCAGACAGATCCTCAGGCAGTAATGACTAACCAGCCCTCCAGAACTCTAGATGCCCTCCCAACGTGTTGCATTAGCCTCTCCATTGGACAGAAAAGGAGAAATAAGGCCCCAAAGGGACTCATCCCGAGGTTCCCGCACTTCCACAGCTTCACAGCAAGGTGGGCGTCCTGTAGGTTAGGCCCAGCAATCCCTCTGGTGCCAGCTCAACCCTCTCCACAGAGCTGAGGCTGGTGGGGGGCCCAAGCCGCTGCCGGGGGCGCCTGGAGGTCTTGCACGGTGGCTCCTGGGGCAGCGTCTGTGACGATGATTGGGATGTGGTGGATGCCAACGTGGTGTGTCGACAGCTGGGCTGCGGCCTGGCGCTGCCCGTGCCTCGGCCCCTTGCCTTTGGCCAAGGCCGGGGCCCCATCCTGCTGGACAATGTGGAGTGTGGCGGGCAGGAAGCTGCGCTGAGCCAGTGCAGAAGCCGAGGCTGGGGTGTTCACAACTGCTTCCACTACGAAGACGTGGCTGTCCTGTGTGATGGTACGCAGAGACCTGTGACCAGGGAGGGCAGGCAGCAGGGCTGTAGGCTGGGTGAATGAAGGGACTTCCACACAGAAGACCAAGCCCGAGTTAGCATTGCATAGTTCTAGGGAAGAGCCTCAGTTCGGTTTTCAGGATCTCAGTGCTCCTTCTACTTCAATGCTGAAGGAAAACCAGCATTGTTTCTACGTAGGGCCTTGATTGTTCCAGCAGAGCCCTCTTCCCATGTACAATCAAACAATTAGGGCCAACATGGGCAGTGAGGTCCATTTGGTGACGCACTGCAGCAGAAATCTCTGTGAGGTATTGACCTTGACAATAATGGTTCTAGTCTTTCAAGAAAATCACCTGGTTGCCTCATTAAAACACAGACTGTGGCCCCATCCCAGAATTTCTGATTCTACAGTCTGGGGTGGGGCCTGGGAATTTGCATTTCTAATCAGTTCTCAAGTAATGAGATATTGCTCTAAGAACTAAAAGAACTCATCTGAAGCTACCGCTTTCTGGACTCAGGGGCCCCTTCTCCCCTCAGGGTTCTTGGCTTTGACCCTTTGTGTAGCCAGAGGCCCTACGACAGGTACCTTAGGGGGTCCATGCCCTGCTGCTCACACACCCATGGGTGTGAAGATGAAGAACAGAAAGATCCATGTATCCTCCTCCCTTCCACCCTGCTTCCTTTTTTTTTTTTTTCCACCCTGCTTCCTTCCCAGAATTCTTGCCCACGCAGCTCCCAACAAGGAAAGTGATCATCAGTAGGGCGCCCCCTACAACTCCTCAGAACGGGAAAGGTAAGTAAGGGCAAGGTGGGGGACCACCTGGGTCTTAAGAGAAGGACCCCAAAGGGAGTCTTCCATATCTACCCTTAACAGTAGGAAGAGAGGGATGACCAACGGGTGAGCTGGGTCCTTCTCCCTCCCCATCCCACCCCTTGCAGCCCCTCAGGAAGCTCACAGTCTGGGTAGGGAAAGAGGAGTCCATTCCCATGGGATGATTAAAAATAGCATAAGTTTTATCGAAAGGTGAGGCCCCAAGCTTAATTCAATGGGAAAGTCAGATATGTACAGAAATGCGGATAATGATGTAGAATGAGAACATGAAAATACCCTAAAGGATGAACAGATAAACAGGCAAGGAAGCCCAGGGAAGGAAGAAGGTCTCATGTATCAGAAATCAGGGAGAGTAGTAAATGAGGAAGCCATGTCCTATATGGTTAGGATTGCTTAGGGAGAGCATGGACCAGTGCGAGGAAGGTCAGTTTTAGGCAGTCAAAGCCAGCCTATCCCAATCCCACAAAGCTCCCCCAATCTGGGCCTTTGAGGAGGCAGTGCCCTGGGTTATCTGTGTGTGAACAGCTTCTCCTTGGTTTTAGGTCCTGGGCACCAGGCCCTGTGGGTAGTGCAGGGCCTGAGGCATTGGGGAAGCCTCGGGTCAGGTGCACCACGGGAGGGGGAGGCAGAGCCCCGAGGGAGATGCTCCCTGCTCCCACCCCACCCCCCAGGTGAGGGCAGCGTGCGCCTGGTGGGGGGCGCAGGCCCATGTCAGGGCAGAGTGGAGATCTTACATGGCGGCCTGTGGGGCACCGTGTGCGACGATGACTGGGGGCTGCCAGACGCTGCTGTGGTCTGCCGTCAGCTGGGCTGTGGGGCCGCCCTGGCTGCCACTACCAACGCCTTCTTCGGCTACGGCACGGGGCACATCCTGCTGGACAACGTGCACTGCGAGGGCAGCGAGCCCCACCTGGCAGCCTGCCTCAGCCTGGGCTGGGGTGTGCACAACTGTGGCCACCACGAGGACGCCGGCGCACTCTGTGCAGGTGCGGGCTGGGGGCAGGGGTGAGGGACACCTGCAGTGGGTCAGGGCTTCGTGGCTATTCCAGTGCTCCCCAGTGCTTTCCAGGAAGGCCTCAAAATTACTTTTAATGGCTCAATACTGCACTAAAAGTACCTCTGAAAGTCCCAGTAGTCTTTGTGGTAGGTTTCACAGTATTGTGCCACCAATACTCCAGAATTATCTAGCAGTACCCCAAGAATGCTCCTCGAATTTTCTAGCAATTTCTATGTACTCTTCATGGAATACTTCAGAGTAAACTAATAGTACTCTAGACTTGCCCCAGAGATACTCTTGAATTGTCTCACTGTAACCCAGGGGTGTCCCCAGACTTAAATAGCATAGCCCTCTGTAATTCTGATGCTCTCATACTTGTATTTTCACCCACCCGATCCCTCTCCCATTTTGAGAGTTTTCCTGAAAAATTGGAATGATAGGACCAGTAGTGGCTCTTCACAGACGGACTTCAGTCTACAAGATATAAATTGTTTGCCCATACCTCAGCAAACCAGGGCCATCCTTCCTGGTTTACAGATGGGAAAGCCCCAGCGCATTCGGCAGAGCCTTACCCAAGGTCACGTAGTGAGTTCTGACAAAGCCACAGCTAACCTTGCTGCACAGTCTCCAGTATGATCCTTGCTTTCTAGTCCTATTTTATCTGTAAGATGGGAATGAGTCTTGTTCTGTAAGTCCCTCAGAACCGTGCATGGCCCTCCCTGGTGGGTCCACATTGCGTTTCTGGAAAACACTGGAGAGAAATGAAAGCGCGTCCATCAAAGTTCATAAACTGTGAAGTGTACAGTAAATTACAAACACTGTCAAGTAGGGCAGACCTCCTTGGACCCTAGCTGAGGTTGTGCCCCTGACTCTGGAAGTAAAATCTGTTGTCTTCTCCAGGGAGACCCTCCCATCCTCCCCTGACAGCCCAAGGCTGACCAGGAACCAGAACCTTGGCCTCTGACCCTGCTCCCCTCTCTCTTACTCTAGTGCTGGGCCCTCCAACTTTCACAGCATTACCATCCCTGGCCACAAGAGAGGACTGGGCCTGGCACACTGATCTAGAGGGTAAGGAGACCAGCCTCCCCCACTGAAAGGCTGGGGCAAGGTACGCAGGGATGGGAATTAGGCTGTTCTGGACCTCCTGGAAGGGGGCCCTGGCTAGGCGACCAGGACTTTTGGCCAGATGGTAAAGAGATGGGTGAGAGAAGGATGAGCAGTTGAAGCAAGGATGAAATCCGGAGCTCTGGAAAATTCAGCAAGGTGGGAGGAGATAGTAAAGGATCTCTTCAAAGCTCTGAGGTAAAATTTGGGCAGGTGCTGAGGTTGGCAATTGAGAGACCTTGAGAGGTTGAGCTAAAGGCTGAATGAAGGCTACGAGCACATTTGGAATTCGGTCTGGAACTATCATTGGGATTGAAATTAGGATAATGCCTGGAATTAGGACTGGGTTCATTCCAATCAAGTTTCCTGAGGACCACACGGGACAACACGATGACACTTAGGAGTGAGGCTGAGGGGTGCAGGTGTGGTGCAGCTGAGGTATCCCATAGGCGTCGCTGTGCCTGGCTGCAGGCCAGAAGGCCCCCTTGCCCCTACGAATGTTCTCGGTGCCCTGTCTCTGCAGCTACCGGAGTTGGCGCCCTGCCTTCCAGGGAGATGGCACTGTTCACCACAGCTACCTGGGCCTCGGGGAAGAAAAGTAAGTGGCAAAGCCAGGATTCTGTGGGAGGTGGGAGAGGGTGGGGCTGGGGCTCTGTCCCCGATCCTGCGGCCCCAGCCCAGCTCCTATGGCCGCGGGCCTGTGCGCCCCGCAGGCGGGCGGCTGCGGTTGGTGGGCGGCCCGGGCCCCTGCCGTGGCCGCGTGGAGGTGATGTACGCCGGGGGCTGGGGCACCGTGTGCGACGACGACTGGGACTTCGCGGATGCGCGCGTGGCCTGCCGCGAGGCGGGCTGCGGGCCTGCGTTGGGCGCCACCGGCCTCGGCCACTTCGGCTACGGGCGCGGCCCCGTGCTGCTGGACAACGTGGGTTGCGCCGGAACGGAGGCCCGCCTGAGCGACTGCTTCCACCTGGGCTGGGGTCAGCACAACTGCGGCCACCATGAGGATGCCGGAGCGCTCTGCTCAGGTGAGGAAGCGGCGGGACACAGCAGAGGCTCGCAGCACCGCACCGCACGGCCTCCCCGGGACGGGCGGGGCCGCGCGCAGGCGCGTACCGCGGCGCACGCAGGGTAAGGCGGGCTCTGAGAGACCGGCGGGCCCGCGCGCGAGGGCTCCCTGCGGCACTGCTGCGGGAGCGGGCCCGGGACGACGCGCACCCCGCGGAGAGGGGCGGAGCCCGAGCGTCCACGCGCTCTGCGGCTGCGCGGCGCGGGCGGTGCCGGGAAGGGAGCGTTCTCTGCTGAGCGAGCAGGGAGGGGCGGAGCAGCCGGGGCGGGGGGGGGGAGCCGAGGCGGGGGACGGCTCCGGGAGGGCGAGCGCTTTGCGGCGGGGGGGGGGGGGGCAGGCGGGAGGTGAGAGGCGGAAAGCCGGAGGCGAGGTCTGGAAATCTGTGCGGAGGGAGGGGCCTGGGCGCTTTGGCTCTGCTGAGTCAAGGACCCACAAGGCGGCTCTAGTAAGCAGTTAGTTGATCAGCTTTCGGGGAGCAAGCGTTTGACCTTCGGGTGGAATCGATGGAAAAGGATATTTGCTGAGTCTGGACGTATTTTAAAATGCTTCTGTTCATTGACTGGTTTGGGAGTTGACAGCTTCACCCTTCTTTGGTGTCCTGGGTCTAGTAGCTTTGGCCGCAAAGGGGTAGCTATAAAGGGTTCTGCGTTGGGTCCCGGGGTGAAAGAAACACGACTCCCATTTCTTTCTTTTCTTTTAAATATTTTTATTTATTTATTCATGAGAGAGAGAGAAGCAGAGACACAGGCAGAGGGAGAAGCAGGCTCCATGCAGGGAGCCCGATGTGGGACTCGATCCTGAGTCTCCAAGATCACGCTCTGGGCCGAAGGCAGGCACTAAACCACTGAGCCACCCAGGGATCCCTCTTTCTTTCTTTCTTTTTTTTTTTTTTTAAGATTTTATTTGAGAGAGAGCATGTTCCTGCGCGTGCAGGAGCAGGGGGAGGGGCAGAGGGAGAGGGAGCAGCAGACTCCCTGCTGAGCGCGGAGCCCCACAGGTGCCCCCACAGCCCCCATTTCTGATCCAGGTGGCAGAGAGCAGTTCTCCTTCAGGGTCCTGTGAAGTTCTCTCTGTCCCTAAATCACGGGGTAGGAGGTAACCTGGCCTTAAGGAACATGTACCCTAATGTGATGGCCACCTCTTTTTCTTTGTCCTCTCCGAGCCAGGTCCAGAGGAGCTAGGGCTGCAAGGCCAGCAGGACGGTTCTGAGACCACCCGGATGCCCACTCCTCGGCCCAGGGACGGTAGGTGCCCACAGCCCCAAAGATGGAGGTAGAGGCATTAGGAGAAACATGGCCAGAATTGGGGGAGATCATAGCCAGAGACTGCACAGCTGAACAGATTTGTACCAGGTTTAAGAACCTTTGTTTTGTGCTAGTCTCTGTTTTCATGAATAGGGGTATGATGTCCAGAAAGAGGTACGGGGTGGGGGTGGGGGGTGTTGCTAAGGGAGCAATCTTAGAGATTTCTAGAGATGGGACCAAAATAAAGGGATGTGGCTGCTTCTCAAAGACAGAAATGGAAGAATTCACTTTTAAACCTGTGGGTGAGAGGAGATGATGACCTTCAGGGGACACATTCACAGTCTCCAGAGAGCAGCACTGGGGTTATGAACAGAGGACCAAGAGCAGACATGAGACTCTTGGGTTGTGTACAACACCCCACAAAGGCTTGTACACGTTCTTCCAGTCCAGAGAGTGAGCCTGGACTGCTGCCCATCCTTTTTTAATCTGATTTGTCCGCCCTCATCCATCAGCCCTGAGGGAAATGCTGTATCTCAGACCACCAGCCTTTGTCTTTTCTGTCTACCCGTTCAGTGGCCTGGCATGAGAGTAGCCTGGCATAGGCCAGCCCTTGCAAGCCCTGATCCTCGTCTCTCTACAGGGCACCTGCGTCTGGCCAACGGAGCCCACCAATGTGAGGGGCGTGTAGAACTCTTCCTAGGGCAACGGTGGGGCACCGTTTGTGATGACGCTTGGGACCTGCGGGCAGCCACTGTCCTGTGCCGCCAGCTGGGCTGTGGCCAGGCCCTGGCAGCCCCTGGCGAGGCCCACTTTGGCCCAGGCCAAGGCCCTATCCTCCTGGACAATGTTAAGTGCCGTGGGGATGAGAGTGCTCTTCTGCTCTGTTCTCACATACGCTGGGATGCCCACAACTGTGACCACAGCGAGGATGCTAGTGTCCTGTGCCAGCCATTGTGACCCCGCCAGTTCTGCAGACCATCTCTTCTGGGAGCCTACTATGGCTTGTCCCTCTTCCTCCAGGAAGCCCTCCTCCTGTGACAATTTCAGTTCACCCTACCCTTCCCTCCTCTTGCCTGGGAGAGAGCCTGCTCAGACAGTGTGGTCCTGTGTGGGGGAACCTGGCTCTACCCATCAACTTGGGTGACCTCACCTGTCATCAACGACCGTGGGCCTAGTTCATTGAGAGCTCCCATTTTCTGCTCAGACAAAACATAAAATGGGAAGGGAATGACTCTTAACTCTCTTCTTTTGGTGGGGTTCCTGTTAAAGCAACTTGACCCTGCCTTCCTGGACCCTGGTCCAGGAGGCTCAGGGACTCTCTGTAAATGGGGTTTCTCCCTTTCTCCCACCCATACTGGGATCCGCAAGAAGAGGGAAGGCAGGAGAGGCCCACAGCTCTTACCTTAGACTGACTGCCTGGGGCTGCAGAAGAACCAGGGTCATTGCCCTGGCCTTCTCCGTGAGGGCCCACACTCAGATGGTGCTTGGCTGGACAAGGGGAATGGAGGGGCCAAAACAGGGATCCTGGCCCCTCCCTGCAGCTGGAACCAACATCTCTGATTTATGCTGCCCCCACCACAGAGCCTCCACTTTGCAGTAGCAAAGAACCCTGGGGGCCTATAGCCACCTGTTCATAGGTGCCAAGTCAATAAAGCATTGTCCTCCCGGTCTTTTAACTTGTGGACACAAACGCATCATTTGTAGCAGCAGGAAAGACTGGTTAGGATTCTGGAGGAAACCAGCTGGGGATGGAGTGGTTCAAGAGCATCATCAGAGAGCTCTCAGCAGGCCTACACATCTTGGAAATGTTGGCTCACTATATGAGGCCTGGAAGGCCCCAGAGGATCCCCTAGCCCATCCCTACTTTCCTTTTGCATATAGAGAAATTTAGGTCCTACAGAAGGGAAGGGTCTGCTCCAAGACACATTTCAAGGTGGCAGAGTCACTAGAAGAGCAAAATTCGAGAAGAGGTAGGGAGATGAGAGCAACGCAGCACTGGGGTGTCCCCAGGGTCTGCTCTTGGGACACCTCACCTGGAGCTCCAGGGGCAGAGAGAAATGGAGATCTTGCCAGAGCTTCTCTCAGCCCTAGGGTGGGTGACTTGCCAGTAGCAACTGTCCTGGTCAAGCCTCTGTCCTCCATATCTGGCCTGCAGGCTCTCTGGTTTTCTATGGCTCCTGTACCAAATTACCACAAACTGAATGGCTTAAAACAACACAAATTTATTATCCTACAGGGTTTTTTTTTTTTTTTTTAAGATTTCTTTATTTATTTATGATAGACACAGAGAGAGAGGCAGAGACACAGGAGGAGTGAGAAGCAGGCTTCATGCCGGGAGCCCGATGCGGGACTCGATCCCGGGACCCGATCCCGGGACCCCAGGATTGCGCCCTGGGCCAAAGGCAGGCGCCAAACCGCTGAGCCACCCAGGGATCCCCCTACAGGTTTTTTAAAAAAGATTTTATTTGTTTGAGAGAGGGAGTAGAGGGGGAAGGACCCTGAGATTGTGACTCGCGCCAAAACCAAGAATCAGATGCCCAAATGACTGTGCTACCCAGGCAGTTTTTGAGGTCGATAGTTTGAAGTGGGTCTCCCTGGGCTAAGCTCAAGGTATTGGCAGGGTGATGTTCTTTCAGGAGAGTCTAAGGGAGAATCCATTTCCTTACCTTTCCAGGCTGTCCGCATCCTATGCCCACTCATGACCTCCTTGCAGCCAGCAAGTGCATCACTCAGACCGATGCTTCCATTACCTCATCTCCTTTCCTGAGGCTCCTGCCTCCCTCTTCCATTCTCTGAAGCCCCTTGTGATTATATGAGGCCCTGGATAATCCGGGATACTCCCCCATTTCAAGGTCCTTAACTTAATCACATCTGCAAAATCTCTTTAGCCGTGTAAAGTAACATGTTCAGGTGCTCCAGGGATTAGGACATGGACATCTTGGGGTGGGGAATGGGGGGGGAGGAGCATTATTCTGCCTCCCACAGGCTCCAGCTTGGGTCCTGGCTCCCAGCCAAGGAGTGAGGCAGACACTTCAGCTCCACAGTCCATCAGCACTTGGCAGTAATGGCTTTGTCTCCATTTGTCAGAGAGCTCAGAGATCCACTGTGTCATTGGAAGGATAACGACCTGAGCAATGAAAGGAACAAAAATGCTTCAGGGCAGAGGGATGGGGACACACCAGCCACCCTTTAGCCTCCAGATCTGAGTGCAGCACATTCAGATTCTGTTTGACCACTCCAGCCACGCCCACATACCTCTCCCTCGGCCTGAGAAGTAGCACAGCGTCCCATCCCGGGACTCCTCTTCCTGGTCTTTTTTTTTTTTTAAGATTTTATTTATTTATTCATGAGAGATACTAGAGAGAGAGAGGCTGAGACATAAGTTCTACACTTACCTGGGGCTTGAACTCACAACCCTGAGTTCAAGAGTCACAAGTCTACCAACATGTCCAGTGCTCCCCTTCCTGATACATGACAGGTTTGCACTTCCCTGCCCTCCTGAAGTGAGGCATGGCCTTATGACATGCTTTGGCCAATGAAACGTTAGTGAAGTGCCCCCTCAGATAGGAGTCCCCAAGGACCTACGCAGTTTGCCAAATTCCTTCCTTCAAGGTGACCAGTGATGTTCCAGGTGACAGAGGTTCCATCAACCTGTATTCTTGAATGAGGGCCACCTCTATTGACTCACTGTGGACTAAGAGTGAGTGAAAAATAAATCTTTGTTGTTGTAAACTACCGAGATTGGGGGTGGTTTATCAGAGCACCCTAACCTAGACCATCCTGTCTGACATACTCAGGCTTCTAAATTTATCTGTCTTGGGTTTATGTGAAGCCTGTTTTCCAGCCAGTTATCAAGGCAAGTACTGTTAACTGTTGTTATGACTCTGTTGTGCTGTACATTTTGGTATTCTGTGGGCCAGGGCCTGCTGGGAGCACACAGATAAATAAGACAGGGCTCTTACCCTTGAGAAACTCACATAATAATCATTTGCTGACTTGAGTGCCCTGAGCTCTCCTGAAATTCAGCCTGTCCCACTCAGAACTTTATCACCTATACCTAAACCTGGGTTTCCCTGTTTGGTAGGTAGTACTCCAACCACTGGCTTAAGCTAGGAATCTGGGTGTTATCCCCAGCAATCTCCACCACCAAAATTAGTCACTAAATATTACTGATTCTATCTCCCAAACCTTGCTAGAATCTGTTCACTTCTCTCCACCCCACATTTCACACCATGGCTTCTTCACTGTCTCCCTGTCTCCAGCCTGTTCTGAACGCCGCAAGAACAGTGAGCTGGGGACACCTGGGTGGCTCAGCGGTTGAGCATCTGCCTTCAGTTCAGGGCATGATCCCTGGTCGAGGGATTGGTCCAGGGATCGAATCCTGTATCCTGCTCCCTGTGAGGAGCCTGTTTCTCCCTCTATGTCTCTCCCTCTTTCTGTGTCTCTCATGAATACAGAAATAAGTTCTTAAAAAAAGAAAGAAAGAAAGAAAGAAAGAAAGAAAGAAAGAAAGAAAGAAAGAAAGAAAGAAAGAAAGAAAGAAAGAAAAAGGTGAGCAGTTTCTTCCAAACCCCATGCTGCCACGCCCCTGCTCAAACCCCTCCCATGGCTCCTCAGTGCTCTTCCTCAACCTCTTAGCTCAACTTGCAAGGTCCTGTCCAGCCTGGCTCTGCCTGTGTTTCTAGCATCATCTCTTGCCACTTGCTGCCAGGATCTCACCAGGCTGAACTACTTTCAATTCCTCTAATGTCTGGGCTCCCTTCCCACCAGGCCTCTGCACATGCTGTTCTCTCTGCTTGGGAGACACATCACCCTCTCCCCTCCTTCCCCTGAGTCAACTCTTATTTAGGCTCATGTCTTAGCTTTCCTTTTCTCCAGAAGGCCCTCTCTGATACCTCTTCCTCCTGGTCTGCACTAGGAGCAGCCAGCATAGTACCCTGTACTCCCCAGGAACAGCTCTCACCCCTGCTGAGACTGCTGACTTGGCTGTCTCCTACCAGCTCAGGGAACCTTTGAGCCCTGCGGCTGGAGCTGTCATGCCCAACTTTGTGCATAGGACCCCTCATACAGCAGTTGCTCAAATTATATTAGTCAGGTGAGTGAAGGACATGAGCAAATATTTCTGGAGCACCTGTGTGCTAGGCCAAGCACAGTGCTGGGCTCTGGGGCTCCAGAGCAAGAAGAGACCGGGAGCAGTTTCCTGTTTGCAAGGCACAGAGATTAAGTTCTACAGGAGAAGAGACCCATGATAAACCACTGTGCCTATCAATAGAGAATTTGAACTAGTGATTAGTGCTCAAAAGAACATAAAGTAGGTGTCATGGTAGGCACTGGGTGGTCAGAGAAGGTGCCTGAGGAGGTTGAGGCTTGAGTTGGGCCTTAGTAATGAGAGGGAGGTGGCCATGAACCTTTTGGCCACAGAAAGATTTGGGGAGGAACATTCTAAGTCCTTCAGTAGGGATTTAGCCTGGACTGCAGAAGGGCCAGAGGGAAGTGTGCTATGATTGGAGCAAAGGGGAATATGCTGAGATGGGTCAGAAAAGGTGTTACCACCTGGGCCAGATCACTCAGGACTTTCTAGGCTAGAGGGAGAAGTTGTATTCTAATGGCGGGCAGAACCCGCTGGAAAGTGAATGATACAGGTGCCCCAGATGTCAGCCTCTTAAGTATGTTCCACTTCTTTCAACTTGCTGAGTGTGCCTTGCCTCTTAAAATTTACTTAAAAGGACCCAGCCACCAGAGTGCCTGGGTGGCTCCCTTAGCTGAGTGTCCGACTCTTGGTTTTAGCTCAGGTTATGATCTCAGAGTCTTGAGATCAAGCTCAGGCTCTGAGCTGGGTGTGGAGCCTGGCACCTGCTTGGGATTCTCTCTCTCCCTCTCCCTCTTCCCCTCCCTATAGCCTCGTGCTGGCACTAAAAAAAAGTGGGGGGGGGGGGGTCCAGCCAGTTATCTCCCATTATAGTAGGATACCCAACATCCCTACCAAAACCTGCAGGAAATCTTCAAGTGCTTTCTGCTAAGCACTCCTGACTTTTGCTGATTTCTTTCCTTTTTTTTTTTTTTTTAAAAAAAAATATTTATATATTTATTCATGAAAGACACACAGAGAGAGGCAGAGACATAGGCAGAGAGAGAAGCAGGCTCCCCACAGGATGTGGGACTCAATCCTGAATCTTGGGATCAAGCTCTGAGCTGAAGGCAGACACTCAACTGCAGAGCCACCCAGGGGTCCCATTTCTTTCCTTTAAGAAAAACAAAATTTATTGGGCACCTAGGTGGCTCAGTGGTTGAGCATCTGCCTTTGGCTCAGGGTGTGATCCAAGCTCCTGAGATAGAGTCCCACATCAGGCTCCCCACGGGGAACCTGCTTCTTCCTCTGCCTATGTCTCTGTCCCTCTCTCTCTGTCTCTCATGAATAAATAAATAAAATATTTTTTAAAATTATTCATTTAAGAGAGAGAGTATGTGTGATCATGAATGGGGGGAGCAACAGGGAGAAAGAGAATCTTAAGCAGACTCCAGGCTGAGTTCCGAGCCCTACATGGGGTTCAATCCAACAACTGCAAGATCATGACCTCAGCCGAAACCAAGACTCGGACCACAACAGACTAAGCCACCCAGGCACCTGACTTTTGCTGATTTTTGAATCTTCCATCTGCTTTTGCCTCCCCTGTAACTCTTCTTTCTCCTGTTCACTAAGCCCTTCATTCCCGGTTTCACCAATTCTGGGCTATGCCTGTAACCACACTTGGCTGACGATTTGGAACAAGAGTGCAACAAACAGCTGAAAATTGAAAATTAGATATTTTGTTTTTACAAAGCCCTTATATATTCATGCACACCACTGCCACCACTGCCACCACCACCCATCCACCGCCCTACACACACATTCACATTTCCACATAATTTTCACTCATTTTTCTCTACTCTAGCCTTAACAGTCTATGTCAGTTTCTGGGATCCTCCCTTTCTCCTATTACCTCTTTCCTTTTCCCTGTTTTGCAAACCCTCTGACTGCCACATTTTGCTCATTGCTTTTTTTTTTTCTTTTTTAAATAACAGTTTAAGATAAAATCCACATATAAAGTTCACCTTTTTAAAGTATACAGTTCGGTGTTTTTTTTTTTTTTTTTTAGTATACTTGCAGGGTTATACAACCATTGCCACTACCTAATTCCAGAACATTTCATCCCTCTTTCCCTCCCAAAAGAACCCTTACACCCATTAGCACTCCTCGTTCCCCTTCCCCCCAGCTTCTGGCTACTTTCTGTCTCAGTGGATTTGCCTATTCTGAATATTTCATAGGCACAGAATCATGCAATATGTGGCCTTTTGTGTCTGGCTTCTGTCACTTGGAATAATGTTTTCAAGATTCATCTGCATTATAGCATATATCGGGACATTATTCCTTTTTTTGATGAAATAATATTCCTTTGTATGGATGCAACCAATTGTGTGTATCCATTCATCTGTTGATGGACACTTAGGCTGCTTGTACCTTCTAGCAATTATGACCAATGCTGCTATGAACATTGGTTACAAGTGTCTGGATTTGTTTTCAATTCTCTTGGGTATATACCTAGGAAGGGCATTCCTGAGTCATGTGGTAATTCCACCTTTGATATTTTGAGGAATATCACCACCAAACTGTTCCACAATGACTCGCCATCTTCTGTTCCCACCTCCAATGCATCTGGGTTCCAACTCTCCACATCCTTGCTAACTCTTGTAGTTCGCTCCCTACTTAAAAAAAAAAAAAAAAAAAAAATTCTAAAACACAAAACTCTAGCCATCCCAGTGGCTGTGAAGTGGTATCTCCTGGTTTTGATTTGCATCTTTTTTTCCTCCAAATTTTTATTTAAATTCTAATTTTTTTTTTAGAGATTGTATTAATTTATTCACGAGACACACAGAGACATAGGCAGTGGGAGAAGCAGGCTCCATGCAGGAAGCCTGATGTGGGACTCGACTCCGGAACTCCAGGATCAACCCTGAGCCAAAGGCAGTCGCCCAACCGATGAGCCACCCAAGTGTCCCTTAAATTCTAATTAGTTAACAAACAGTGCAATTGGTTTCAGTAAAGTTCAATGGTTCATTATTTACATACAGCATTCAGTGCTCACAAGAGCCCTTCTTAATACCCATCCCCCAGCCAGCCCATCCCCCACTTGATTTGCATATTTTTAATGACTAATTATGTTGAGTATCTTTCCTTGTTCTTATAGGCTCTTTATTGATCTTCTTTGGAGAAATGTATATTCAAGACCTTTGTTCATGTTTCAGTTGCATTCTTGCTCATTTCATATGCATAACTGTCTAGCTAGCCTGTCTACTGCCTAGCATTCAGGACTAGCTTTCCAAAATTGCCCTTTTTGTTTTGCTAATCAAAGCTGGCTCTTCTATTTTTTTTAAAACTTTTTTTTTAAGACTTTATTTATTCATGAGAGGCAGAGAGAGAGAGAGGCAGAGACACAGGCAGAGGGAGAAGCAGGCTCCATGCAGGGAGCCTGATGTGGGACTCGATCCTGGGTCTCCAGGATCACGCCCTAGGCCAAAGGCGGGCACTAAACCGCTGGGCCACCGGGGCTGCCCCTAAAGCTGGCTCTTCTTCTTTTTTTTTTTTTTTTTAAAGCTAGCTCTTCTAATTGGAATTTTGCTGCCTCCTGTGAACCTATGTCATTTTGCCTCATTTCATCATCACAACCAGAGAACAAGGTAAATTCTTTATCTGATTTTACACGGAGTATTTGGGGATTGGCCAAGGTCACATACCTAGTTAATCAGGGGTAGGGATTTGCACCCAGAGCAAACTCCCGAAAGCCCCACACTGTTCCTACAGACTAGCTAATCCTATCTTATCTCACGACCGCCCAGTATCCTTATCTTTCCTGCAGAGAAGGTAAGCTATGGACAGATAAGGGCCTGGAGTTTCTCCGGGTCACACAGATCCAGCAAGCAGATCTAGGGACTCCCACCTCCGCTCACAAATCGTCCCCCAACCCCACCCGCTCAGTGTGTGGACCCGGAGGGAGCGGCGAGGCTCGGCCCTTCCGGCCCAGTCGGGTCGCACCTTCCTGCTGAGTCACGGCCACCGCGCGGGGCGGGGAGCAGCGGGCTGGGGAGAAGAGGCGAATAGGAGCCCGCCCCGCGTGGGAACCGAAGCCCCGCCCCTGGCCTCGCCATAGCCTCCCGATTGGAGAGCCTGCGATTGGGACAGCCAATCACAGCAAGAGGCAGGGTGCCGGTGGGTCGCAGCCTAAGGCGAGGGAACGCCCCCACCTCCCCAGGAATTGGCCCCTCCCGGGCACGCGCCTCGCGGCTTTCGGGAGTGTCCCGGGCCTGGCCACTTGAAGGGGTGGGGCTGGCCGGAACCTGGGCGGGGAGCCTTGGTGCAGCCTACACCAGCACCGAAAGGAAGGATCGGGAACGGCCTCCAAGAACTTGGGGTGAAGGCGACCATTTCTAGTCCGTGCGGCAATTCTTAGCTTAAAAGAGTGGCGCACCAATCGGGCCTGGCTGGGGTCTCTACTCTTGTTTTCAGACGGGAGAATAAATTAACCCACAGAGGCCTGTTAAAATTGTAAAGCCAGTTTTGTTTTTTTTGTGGGGTTTTGTGTGTGTGTGTGTGTGTGTGTGTGTGTGTGTGTGTGTGAACAAATTCAAGAAGGGCAGTCTTGACCACACCCAGACACGCACAACTAGCCTAACGACCAGCCGCTCTCATCCTCTCATCGAGGAGCCCCAGCAAAGGCATGCGGTTGCAGGGTCACATGAGGATGTGATCCTTGTGGTCTCTGGAGTTGGCACTCAGGGCTTTCGAGATGTAGGCAAGCCTAGGAAGGTGGTCTCTGGCTCTTAGTGGTTTCTCAAATTGATAGTCAAAGCCTTATGCTCTCTGAACCTAGCTGCCCTTCTCTCTACCTGGCCTCTGCTCCTGATATGACTTGGTCTGTTTGAATTTACTCTCAAAGACTCCTTGCAATCTTTTTTCCTTTCCCGCCCACTCTGCTGCTCATCAAATATTCTGAGCCCCTTCCTTGCTCCAGGCAGGGATGAAAAGGGCCATTGTGGGACTACCAGGTCCATGCTCTTCTAGGGTTTACAGTCCAGGCAGGAGACACCACAAAGGTTACATCAAGACCTGATGAGTATTGCAATGGAAAAGAACAGTGTTAAGTCAGGGGCAGGTTGCAGGGGCCCCTAATTTATACTGAGGTGAGAGTCCAAGGAAAACTTTGAGAAGAAAGTAACTTTTAAGGAGAGGAAGAGGAACCTGACCTTATTGAAATGGGAGGAAAGTCAAGATGGTTAAAACGGAGGTTCAGCCCAGATGGTGGGCTTAGAAAGGAGGAGAGCCTTGTAGGTCATTAAAGATTATGGAGATTATCCTGAGGGTACTGAGAGGCTAACTAGCCAGTTACGAGCAGAGGAGAGACATAAGATCCAAATTTTATAGAGATCACTGTGGGCATCCTGTGGAGAAGAGAGCTAGTAAGATAATAAGATAAAGAAGCAGGGAGGGGCGCCTGGGTGACTCAGTTTAAGTGTCTGCCTTCCTCTTGGGTCATGATCCGGTGGTTCTGGGTTGGAGCCCTACATGGGGCGGAGCAGGACAAAGGTGGGGTGTCCCTGCTCAGTGGGGAGCCTACTTCTCCCTCTCCTGCTCCCCCTGCTTGTGCTCTCTGCCAAATAAATAAAATCTTAAAAATAACTAAATAGAAAAGGGGGCTCTAATGCTTCCTGGGACCCATTCATTCATTCATTCATGCATTCTCTTGTTCAGAAAATATTCTGAACCACTCTGGGCCAGAAAGGATGCCCAGTCTTCCAGGGAAAGGGCCTGCTGTCTGACCCAATTGGGGTAGAAGGCGAGGGGTGATGTCTACAGAGGGGTTGGTGCAGACCTCTCTGTGACCCTACAAGAGCACAGTATTTAGACATTGGTGTGGGGCTTCCTATGCATTGCAACCCTCACCAGGCCTTGCCTCAACTCTGCTGCCAGCTGGGAATTATTATTCCTACTTAGCAGATGGAGAAACTTATGCTCAGAAAAGGGACTGCCCTGACCAAGGTCACTCACCTTTAGCTAGAGGCAGACTTGGAAACTGGGTATCCAGGTTCCCATGGATTCTCTTCCCACTGCAGTCTGGTGCCCACATTTGGGGTGTTTCAGGCTCAGAGACTCCCTTCACACTGTCAGGCAGGAGAAGCTGCAGACAGAAGGGCGCCTGCTCCCTGCCTCTCTGAACCCAGCCCTAGCCCGAAGATTGCTATATTATTAGCAACGGCCCACAGCGGCAGGGAGCTATAGAGCCTCCAGCTTGCCAGGGGACTTCACGTGCAATATCTCATTTGATCCATCTGGCCCTACGGGGAAGCAAAGATTATTATCCCCACTTTACAAGTGAAAAGATTGACGTTAAAAAAAAAAAAGAAAAGATTGAGATTTAAAGGCAGTAATTATTATGCAGCATTGAACTCCACTGAAGTTCAAAGACTTGCAAATATGTATCCTTTGAACTCTGACCCCTTGCTACTGTGCTGGGCTCCATAGGAAGCAAAGATGAATGGGATAGGGGTTCTGCCCCCAGAGAGGAAACCATCTATGTGGATATAAAGCATATACATTCCTAGACCAAGTATAAGACCCCAGTATGTGGGTCTTTGGAGAAATGTTTTGGGCTCAGGGGAGGAAAAAGTCTCCAATCCTAGAAGTTCTGGCAAGCCTTTTGGAAGAAGGAATATTTAAGTTGGAGTTGGATAGGTGGGGAGATGGAGAAGGGTCCCCTCTATGTCCTCTTCCTTCATCCTGGGCTCATCACACCTACCAGATCTCATACACTAAAGAGACATTCAGGGACACCTGGGTGGCTCAGTGGTTGGGCGTCTGCCTTTGGCTCAGGGCCTGATCCCCAGGTCCTGGGATCGAGTCCCACATGGGGATCCCTGAGGGGAGCCTGCTTCTCCCTATGTCTGTGTCTCTGCCTCTCTCTGTCTCATGAATAAGTGAATAAAATCTTAAAAAAAAAAGAGAGACATTCAACATTTGAGTGAATGAAGAAGCAAATGCATGGCAGAGAGGCTGGATGAGGCTAGTTTACAGGTTGGCCTCAGTGATCAGGAGTGTCTTTTCCAGCCCTGCTGCTGAGGGCTACTGTCTGGAGCACATCTATTGGGTGGTTAGGACAGAACATGTTGCAGCAGGGCTTGGCACCCAGCATCAGTGCAAGGGTTTGGAGGAAAGGGGAGCTGGATAGGAGCCCTCACTTGGCAGGATCTTTATCAATTGTGCAACTCTGGACCTGGGGTCACAACCACCCTCAGCCCAAACTACTTGGCCAGATTTTTGGAACTATCCCCAAAATGTGCCAGGAACAGAAGGCACCTGTTACCTCCAAGTTCTTGTTGGACCTGAAGGATACCAGTGATGCCCCAGGGTACCCAGGTCCCCTGTCTCAATAGAGGAGGTGGAAAAATGTCAGAATCACTGAGGACTGGGGTTCTGGTTCTCGGTTTAGAAATGGGAGTGAAGACTTCAGAGGACCCAGTGACCAGGAAGCTAGGGAGAGGCAGGGGTAGGGGCGGAGTGGGGAGTGGGGTTCCTGTCTCCAAAGCAGCACCCTTCCCCACCTCCTGCTGTCCCTGAGGAAGCCCTGAAGCTGCTCTTCAGTCAGCCTGTGGGGAAACAGGGTCAGCTGGCTAGGCCCTCTGATGCATGCTGTGCTGATGGAAGAGACAGCCCAGCTGCCTGTCTGCCCGGCCTGGCGGCCTCTGCCTTCCCAAAGCAGCCATCCATCTTGCACTGATTGGGCCCAGCCCAGCAGCTTCCCGGATGAGCCGTGGGCACCTGGCCAGCCTGCTCATCACCTTCTCTCCTCGCTTCTGTCTCAGGCAATCTGTCTTCCTGTCTGTCCCTTTGTTGAATCCTTTTCTCTCTCCTCTCTCTGGGTCTCTGTCCCCACCGCTGTGTGTCTGTCTGTCAATACCATTTTCTCATCTCTGGGTTTTTGTGGGTTTTTTGGTGTGTGTGTGTGGGGGGGGGTCAGCCTCAGGACCTCCTCCCTGGCCTTTCCCCTACCTCAGGAGCACTCTCCAGAACATACAGCCCCTCAGGAAAGCTTTATTCTGCCTGGTGCTTCTCCTCAGCCATGTGCATGATCCAGTGGGAAAAAAAACAAAACAAAACAAAACAAAAAAACAAAACCATAAAACAACCTACCAAGTAGGATACACTGTGGCTATGCTCCTATTTGTTCAAGACCTTGGCTTCCTCTTCCCTTGTTATGAAGCTCCAGAGGCCTGAAGCGGATAGTCTCAGAGGCGGAAGTGTTGGCCCAGAGATCAGTTAGGGGCACAAGATGTGCAGGTGGCAGGGCCTAGTGCCAGGCAGAACGGAGAGGTATGGAGGTCCAAGCCGTGAACTACCCTGCCAGCTCTGCTCCTTCCAAATGCCTTGGACAAGTCTCTTTCCTCAGGGCTGAGGCCTTGCAGCTCTGTGATTCATCTCTTTGCTCAAACAGCCCATTTCTGAGTGGGATTCCTGAGGCCTGGTTGCAGTTTGCCTTTTTCCCCAGGCCCTGCTTCCCTCTGGAACATTCCAGCATCCACAAGACACAGCATCTTGCACCAGAGTCTCCTGTAGGGACCTCCTTAACTTCCTGGGCCTCAACCCTAGTCCTGTCTACTCCCCAGAATATTCTGCAGGCCTTGGGGGACCTCTGAGAATGACAACCCTCTACTCTCCTGATCCTCTGGCACCTCTGCTTCCCTGCTCCCCTCTACCTGTGCTTCCATGTCCCAGAGGCCTTCAGCCCCTGACTCCCTTCTGGCTTCTACCCTTTACCTAGCTTGGTCCTTGGCCCATCTGGGTACTCTCTTTTGATATATTGGGTTCCCTGTCCCCCACACCCTTGGCCACAGCTGACCACTGCCTGCTCTGGGTGATCTGACCTTCACCTTCTGAGCTCAGACTCATATTGCAAGGGCTGCAGGAGAAAAACCACAGGATTGGGCAGACTGGGGCCTTTGTGTGGTGGCCTCTAGGTCCAGCTGGTCCTCAAAGGGCTGGCCTCTCCCCAGCTCACTCCCTCATCCTCCCCAGAGACTTCCTCAAACCTTCAGCCTGTTCTCTGGCTTCCTCCCTGCCTCCTCTCATGACTCAGCAAGTGACTTCAGCTTCTCCTTCTCAGAGAAAGAGGTTCCCAGGAACCTCCCTGCTTTTCACTCACAGGCCCATCCACCCACCTGCCATCCCAGCTGACCCCTCCTTCAGGGCTCCTGCCCTGCCCCACCTCAGCTTATCCACCTGTCTCTTCCAGCCCTTCACCTTCTAGTCACTCTCTCCATCCTCTCCTCTAAGCATTTAAACCCTCAGCCTCCACCCCACAAATAAAACCCTCCCTCTGCCTGAGCCACCAGCAATATCAGCTTCTCTCTCCTTCATCTGACCATTACGTTAATGATGAAAGCAGTCAGCTCCACATTTTGATTCTTCACCTGTCCACCTCTTGTCATCCAAAATTGCTCTCACCTAGCTCAAGAAGGATGCCCTAACTCAAGAAATGGCCTTCTTTTCTTGCCCTCACATGAGTTTTCTGCAGGGTTCTGGGATCATGGAGCACCAGGTAGATTGGATGATCACATCATTCCATGATCCCTGA
This sequence comes from Canis lupus dingo, assembly GCF_003254725.2. Taxonomy (NCBI): domain Eukaryota; kingdom Metazoa; phylum Chordata; class Mammalia; order Carnivora; family Canidae; genus Canis; species Canis lupus. The sequence goes on along the minus strand of NC_064248.1, from coordinate 7,307,595 downwards.
GACACAGGGATTCTGGTTTTCCTTTTTTTTTTTTTTTTTTTTAAGATTTTATTTTTTACTTATTTGAGAGAGAGAGAGAGAGAGAGATCACGAGGGGGGGAGGGGCAGAGGGGGAGGAAGAAGCAGGTTCCTTGCTGAGCAGAGAGCCCAATATGGGGCTCCATCCCAGGACCCTGAGATCATGACCTGAGTTGAAGGCAGACACTTAACTGACTGAGCCACTCAAGCGCCCTGGGACTCTGGTTTTCCTGGTGCTCCCTCCAGATCTCCTCCTGAGCCCATCTGCATGGGCCAGCCTTCATTTCTATTTCTAGCCTCAACTTGGGCATCTCATTGGATATTTTCTTTCTTTTCATTAAATTAAATTTTAAATTGTATCAATTTTTTAATATTTAAATTTCAGTATAGTTAACATACAGTGTTATGTTAATTTCAGGTGTACAATATAGTCATTCAACAATCCTATATTTGGATATCCTTTTGTACTGCTACTCCTCAACTGAACCCATCCTCTTTCCCTTAAACCTGGTCTATCTAGGGGTGCCTGAGTGGCTCAGTAGTTGAGCCTTTGGCTGAGGTCATGATCCCAGGGTCCCTCTGTCCCCGCACGGAGCCTGCTTCTTCCTCTGCCTATGTCTTTGCCTTTCTCTGTGTGTCTCTCATGAATAAATAAATAAAATCTTTAAAAAGAAAAACAAGGGATCCCTGGGTGGCGCAGCAGTTTGGCGCCTGCCTTTGGCCCAGGGCGCGATCCTGGAGATCTGGGATCGAGTCCCACATTGGGCTCCCGGTGCATGGAGCCTGCTTCTCCCTCTGCTTGTGTCTCTGCCTCTCTCTCTTTCTCTCTCTATGTGACTATCATAAATAAATAAAAATTAACAAAAAGAAAAAAGAAAAACAAGCCTGCTCTATCTAGAAGAAGGGAACCATTCCTATCTACCCCATGTTCCTAGGAGTCATGCTTGGCATCTTCCCCCACACCCTCACAGCCACTACTACTGCCCTAACCAATGCCCACCTTTCATGGGGGCTATTTTTTTTTTCAGATTTATTTATTTATTAATGAGAAACACAGAGAGAGGCAGACACACAGGCATAGGAAGAAGCAGGCTCCTCGTGGGAAGCCGGATGTGGGACTCCATCCCGAATCCCAGGATCACACCCTGAGCTGAAAGGCAGAAGCTTAACGCTGAGCCACCCAGGTGTCCCTCTCACAGGGACTATTAAAGGAACTCCCCAAGTGATCTCCCTTCCTCTGGCCTTTTTCCCATCCAGTCCATCCTCTACTCCAGCGGCCAGAGTACTTGTGTTCTAAAAATGCAAATTTGACCCTATCTCTGCCTTGCTTAAAACTCCTCCTGGCTGAAGAATATGAAGGGCAGGAATCTGGTTCATTCTGAGATTCCCAAATTTAGTTCCTCTTGGTGTCTTTATATTTATCCCCCACCCCGGAACCCTGGAAAGCACCATGATATCATAAATACCCAGGAAAGCCCCATGATATCATTGGGTGCTTCTGATCCCCATAGGACCTGGGTTCAGATCAATTTAGAGAAGGTAACAAAACGTATAAAGGTTTTTTTTTTTTTTAAGGTTTTAGTATTAACCCAAGTGACTTGTTTTGAGTGGATACGTCATTGGTTCTTCATTTTGCAAAGGAGAGACAGAGTTCCAAAGAAGAGAAGTAATTTGTTTAAGGTTATTTAGTGAGTCATCTGTAGAGCCAGGTCTCCCGTGTTCTGCTTGCTGTCCCAGGGCTTGACGCCAGCATAGGTGGCCACAGCCTTGAGACAGTACACCTGGAGACTGCTGTCCCTCGTTCTGTGGAAGGGTCTTTAGTCTGATTCACCCTCCTAGCGACCACACACACTACACTCCTTCCCACTCTTATGAGTGAGCAGGTATCTCACTTCCTCCCTCTGTTAGAAATAAGCCCAGCTCTGAGCAGGGAGTCAGGCTATCTTCACTGGCTCTGAAAAGAGGTGAAAGAAAGAGAGAGAAAGAGAGAAAGAGAGAAAGAGAAAGAAAGAAAGAAAGAAAGAAAGAAAGAAAGAAAGAAAGAAAGAAAGAGAAAGAAAGAGAGAAAGAAAGAAAGAAAGAAAGAAAAGAAAAGAAAAAAAGAAAAGAAAGTGAAAGAAAGAAAAGAAAAAAGAAAAGAAAAAAGAAAAGAAAAGAAAAGAAAAAAAAAGAAAAGAAAAAAGAAATCCCCTTTACTGAGGTGGTACTTCTGGATGGTAGATGAAGAGTAGGAGACACATGAACCCCCCTTATGACCCAGCCCCTCCACTTACTAACTGTATGACCTGGACAGGTTATTCACCTTCTGTGTACCTTGGATTCCTCATCTGTACTATGGCTTCTCTACTATCTATAGGGGCATGGGAGCAAACTCACTTGCTTGCCTGTATTTTTTTCTCACTTACTGCCCTTTCCTTGCTATCTGAGTATATGAAACTCAGGTGAGGGGCAGCCCCTGTGGCTCAGTGGTTTGGCGCCGCCTGCAGCCTGGGGTGTGATCCTGGAGACGCAGGATCGAGTCCCACATTGGGCTTCCTGTGTGAAGCCTGCTTCTCCCTCTGCCTGTGTCTCTGCCCCTCTCTCTCTGTCTCTATGAATAAATAAAATCTTTAAAAAGGGAAAAAAAGAAACTCAGGTAAGGGCTTAGTGGAAGGAGCATTGATTACAGACCCCCCCGCCCCCCACACACACAGACACAAAGGTAGCCTTCGATGTAGCCAAGGACCTGACACAGCTTATGTTGGGGATGGCTACCCTGGGGTTGTTAAGACCAAATCTCTGCTTATTATGAAGTGCTCTTAGGCCTTGTATAATGCTCTAGGAACATGTTTTTTTTTTTTTTTTTAATTTTTTTTTATTTATTTATGATAGTCACAGAGAGAGAGAGAGGCAGAGACATAGGCAGAGGGAGAAGCAGGCTCCATGCACCGGGAGCCCGATGTGGGATTCGATCCCGGGTCTCCAGGATCGCGCCCTGGGCCAAAGGCAGGCGCCAAACCCCTGCGCCACCCAGGGATCCTAGGAACATGTTTCTTAAGTGGAGGATCAGTACTGCCTGCTCTAGCCATCCATCTTCTATCTTCTTGGCCATCTCTCCAACCACACCGTGTACCAGGCACTATGGTTGCATAAAAGCATGTGCTCAAACCTACTCTCTGCTCCTGGGGAAACTGTCCAGTGTGGAGACAATAGGGCTTCACATGTTTTGGCCTTAAACATAAAAGGATTTGGGGGAGAATGTTCTCCTTTTCCTTGTAACACTAGGGAGCAGAATGAGGAACAATGGGCAGAAGCTCTACAAATGGGGGTGCTGTCTCACAGAGGAAGGGGGACTTCAGGAAAACAGTAAATGGTCTGTAGCTGGAGGTATGCTAGCAGGGGCTGACACCCAGGAGATGGGATGCTGGAGAAGAGAATTCCCCCCTGGATGAACAGGAGTCCTCCTGCTGTCCCTTTCTGTTATGAACCCCAAACTCCAGGAACACAGGGAGGAAGTCATCTGGCTAGCTCTGAAACCTAGAGCAGGCCCCATGCTCCTGAGTGGTCTTGGCTCACTTAAGGCTTGGCCTGGAGGGAGTGCCTCTTGCCCCTGCCTGTCCCCAGGCTTAGAGCAAGGAGTTGGTGTGGAGTGTCTGTTCCCTGGTGCAGCCTGGGCTCCCGTCTGCCTGCTGCGTCAGCACCAGCGTTCCTATTACATGACCAAGTGGGATTTGCACTCTGGAAGCATTAGTGCTGGGCTGATTCAGCAGAATGGTCAACACGAGAAAATGCCAATTCCTGCACCCGTTCCACACAGCTCTCAGAAGCCCTCATGGCCGCTCCACTTCCTCTTCAGGCAACCCAGCCTGGCCTCCTTCCAGGTCACCAGGGCCTTTTGAGGTCATCCCGGCAGACCACCGGTGGTAGGAAAAATCTTCCAGAAGCATACAGGTTCCCAGATGCCACCACCGGAGTTTCCCACCCAGTATGTCTAAGCTGCACCTGGGACTCTGTGTTCTTGATACATACACCCCCATCCCCACCCCCTGTATTGGGAAGCAGTGATGCCCAGGCATGTTGAGAACCACTGTTCAGCATCACCCGGGAGTGGCTGGTCCTCCAACGCAGCTTATCTGCTGGTCCTTGACCCATGCATGATCTGTCCCACTCCCTCCAGACTCTACTCATGTCATCACCACACCACTCCAGCCGATGGAGAAATTGCTTCCTTGAAATGAACAGAAACTGCTGGGCTTTCTTGAAGCTTGCAGTCCTCCAAAAATAAAAAGGTCCACCTCACTCTGTGTGACTGATCAGCCAGCTGCCATCAACCCATCCCTGTCAGTCTCCCAAGGTCATTTGCCCTCTGTTAGATTTCCAAGCATCAAAACATTGCTTCAGACCCCTCTACCGAGTCAAAGAATTCATCTGTGTCACTGTCTGATTTAATGAGTAGGGTGAAGGGATGCCTGGGTGGCTCAGTGGTTGAGCATCTGCCTTTGGCTCAGGGCATGATCCCAGAGCACCAGGATCGAGTCCCACATTGGACTTCCTGCATGGAAACTGCTTCTCCCTCTGCCTATGTCTCTGCCTCTCTCTCTCTCTGTCTTTCTGTCTCTCAGTCTCTCATGAATAAATAAATAAAATATTTTTTAAAAAAAATGAGCAGGGTGGAGATTTCTCTGATCGGTGGGGTGGGGCACCTAAGTGGTTCTGGTCATGATCCCAGGGTCCTGGGACTGAGTCCCACATTGGGCTCCCTGCAGGGAGCCTGCTTCTCCCTCTGCCTGTGTCTCTGCCTCTCTCTCATGAATTTAAAAAAAAAAAAAAAAAAAAGATTCAGTGGGGAACTCGAGGTCATAACTGGTGAAGCATTTGGTCCAAGTTCACACAGCTGAGATTAGGGAGAAGATTCTAGCTCAGGTTCCTCTGCTCTAGAATGCCCATTTCTTGAGAATGGCATTGTTTATCTCTTTGTTGAAAATAATAGTACTTTTTTTTTTTTTTTTTTTTACCATTTTTTACCAAAGGCATTCCTTTGGTGTGGTACATTTTTTTTTTTAAGATTTTATTTATTTATTCATGAGAGACACAGAGAGAGAAGTAGACACACAGGCAGAGGGAGTCCCGCATTGGGCTCCTTGCAGGGAGCCTACTTCTCCCTCTGCCAATGCCTCTGCCTCTCTCTCTCTCTCATGAATAAATAAATAAAATCCTTAAAAAAATAAAAATAAAATCTTAAAAATAGAATGGAAAGGTATACTAAACTTTTCAATCTCTTCCTTTTTCCAGCTCAATCAGTTTTAGGGGATTTGAAAGTTAGGCCCTAGATTAGGGAAGCTGGTTTGGAAGGGAGTGGTCAGCACCAGAGAGTCAGAATAGAGAATTTCCTTCCTTCCTTCCTTCCTTCCTTCCTTCCTTCCTTCCTTCCTTCCTTCCTTCCTTCCTTCCTTTCTTCCTTTCTTCCTTCCTTTCTTTTGATTTTATTTATTTATTCATGAGAGACACAGAGGGAGAGGCAGAGAGAGACATGGGGAGAGAGAGAAAGAGGTTCCCTACAGGGAGCCTGATGCGGGGACTGAATCCTGGAACTCAGGGATTATGCCCTGAGCCAAAGGCAGATGCTCAACCGCTGAGCCACCCAGGCGTCCCTGAAAGGCTGTTGCTACAGGCTGGAGGATCTTAAGAAACATTCATCCAATTCTTTTATTTTATAGATGCACAGTCTGAGGCCCAGAGAAGTAAAGTGACTGGCTCAAGGTCACCCAGCAAGATCAATAGCAAAGTTAAGGCTTCTACCTATGGGTCTTGCCTCCTAGTACAGACTTCCTTCACTGCCGCACTCTCCTTGGAAGGTGGGCAACCCACCAAGATTTCCCTGTTGTCCTTTGCCTCTGAACCTGTAATGTGCTCTGCCCCTACCACAGCCCAGCTGGCTAGGAAAGTGACAGGAAAGTGTTCCCAGAGGACAGGGTGAGAGTATTGCCTGCTTCAGAAAATGTTGCTGCTGTTGTTCCTGCTGCTGCCTCCCCTCCAATCAGGGAGCTTTCTAGCCACAGGAGGAAGCCAGGAGCCAGGGGATGGGGCTGCAGTGATTTATGACTGCACAGAAACAGCAGGACACTAATGTCTCGGGCTGGCCTGCTTGTCCGCCAGCTCAGCCAGAGAGCATGCATCTAAAGGTCATGTCCTGTTGTACTGGAGATGGGGCAGAGGGTTAGCTATACAGCGTGCCTAGTGCCCTTGTATCAGGCCCATCATCAGAGGCAAGGGTCCCCTTTCCCAAGCAGATGCCAAAGGGTAGATCCTGACAGCCTGGGTAGAGAAGGGTGCCCTTGCTGTTGGGAGTCTGGAAGATCTGCCCAGGTTTGAATTCAGGGCTCTTAGTCACTGGTGTGTGAACTTCGGCTGGTCACACCGTCTCACTGTGTCTCGGCTTCCTGGTCTCAAAAACAGGGGTGATTCTGAGCCTCTCAACTCTTGGGACTGAATCATCTCCCAGTTCTGCAGGTACAGATTCTCTGTTTTCACCACTAAAGGAGAGGAACACGCTGAATCTAGAACTATGAGTTGTCACAGCTGGGGGGGGCGGGTAGGGAGGACATGGTGCTTATTTTGTTTGATTTCTCACTTCAAAGTTGGGGAAATTAAAACCCTGAGAAGGGACAAGCTTTGCACACAGAGCTGGGGGCCAGGCAGAAGCCAGAATGTTAATTTTCCACCTCCCTGCTCCAGGCTTTTTTCAACAGTACCGGGCAATGGAGAAAGAAGCCAGAATATTAAGCCATTTGCTCTGTATAACAACGCCGCGCCTCTGAAGCTGCCCTCTAAACAGCCAGGGGCTGCTGGGCTGCTGCAGCTTTAAGCTTAGAGTCTTAAAAAAATCAAAACGGAAAGGAGGGCAGGGCCAGATCTCCCCTGCACCATTGGAGGGAAGCTTTGATGTGGAGACTGCAGATGTCATTCTTCTTTGCCTTTGCCTTTGCAACATCCTTTTCTTTGTATCTGCTTTACTTTTCCCAAACAGATTTGGCCTGGATTTTTAAAATTATTATTATTATTTTAATGCACATTGGACTGGTGGAGGAAGGAACTCAGGTGGAGAGGTCAGAGAGGCAGCCTGAAATGTCTCAGGAAGTTTCCAAGATTTTGCATCTGGGGCCTGAATCATTGACACATTCAATGCACAGGAGGACAAGAAGGGTTGGCTATGAGGGCTCATTGCCACGGACCTGTGACACCCAGGCCAGAATTGTTCAGGCCTGGCCTGCATGCAGGGAGGAAGAGAAAGGAAGAGGAATGACTTGGCGAACACTCATGTAAGAGACAGAAGGAAGTGGGAGGGTTTATTCACAAGCAGGATTGCATTTTGCTGGGTGCTGTGGTAAGAGAAGAGGGTCTAGATCCCATGTCCATGGTAGAAAGAGCTATTTCCTCCCTAGACCCTCTCCTCACTAAGTATATCTCCTCCACCTCTGCCAGAGCAGTCTCCCTATATGTGCATGAATTCAATAATCCATTTCTTTATTTGGTATGTTCTACAGATTTACTGTGTGCCTGGCACTGTGCTAAGCTCCAAGGAGGCCGTGATGATGCCAACAAAATACAAATCTCATCATTTTCTGCCCTCATAACAATCTCTCCTCGGGCTTCCTATTTATTTCAGGAGAAAGACTTCACTCCCTTAACTGTCATTCAGGGGTCTTCCTGTTCTGGCTCCTGGCTCCATCCGCAATCCCACTACCCATCATTTAAGACAACAAAGACTCTGAATTCTTTGCCTGAGGATAACTATATCAGGGAGAAACCTGCCTTCTGAATTCTGGGCCTGTGCCCCGTTCATGCTCTTAAATGCTACACATCCTTTAAGAGCTGGGTTGGAAGTGTAACCAACCTTCCCAGAGAAGCTTTTCAGAACCTCTTTGTATCTAGCCTGAAAGAATTAACAAACAAAATTTAACAGCACTTAAAACATTCTAAATTCCTTGAAGGGGGATCCCTGGGTGGCTCAGCGGTTTAGCCCCTGCCTTTGGCCCAGGGTGGGATCCTGGAGTCCCGGGATCGAGTCCCACGTTGGGCTCCTGGCATGGAGCCTGCTTCTCCCTCCTCCTGTTCTCTGCCTCTCTCTCTCTCTGTGTCTATCATGAATAAATAAATAAATCTTTAATAAATAAATAAATAAATTCCTTGAGGGCAGGGTTCCATGCCCTGTTCTTCTACCATCTAGCACAGAGCCTGGAATATTCCCACAGAGACTCCTTCGTTCTAGATTCTCACAACACAACACTTCTTATCCTGTATTTTTTTTTTTTTGAACTCCTTATCACTTCCTAACATACTCCATATATTTATCTTTATCTTACCTATTTTGGGGGGTAGGGATTTTTTTATTTTGTTCCTTGCTCTCCCCCATTGCTTAGAACAGTGCTTGGAACACAGTAGGTGCTCAACAGATAATTGCTGAAAAAAAATTAAGCAAATAAAATATACAATCAAAACTATGGGCGTGTGAGCTACATGGAATGTGCAAAAAGAGAAGCACATGAGCAAGAATTTGTCAGCCTGACCTCAGTGTGTGTGTCCTAGATGGGGAGAGAAGGGTTGGTCAACCCTCAGTGATACAACCTCATGTTCAGCATACAGTAGGCTCTTGGCAACAGAATTGAATCTTTGACACTCCACCCTGGAGAGGAAAAAGGAGCTCCCCAGGGATCAGCCTGCAGACAGCTGCATCCTTTCTGTAAATTAACTCGTATGCCAGGCCAGTATTTGTTCATGTTTTCACCTCTTTGGGTCCAAGAACCTCAAACTGGGTACTAGGAAATAGAACCTTGTGGGGGAGGGTGACAGTTTAGCTCCCCATATTAAGCTCCTTAATTCAATCCATCCTGCGGGCGGGCACTACCCTGGCAAGTTTGTGTCTCCCCTGTCCCTCCTTGGCCAGCTGCTGCTTTATCTCCCAGACAGGTAGGGGCCAGGGCTGAGGTCCTGAGGCCCCCTCCCCTCGTAATTTCCCAGAGAATATGGGGCGGGGCCGTGAATCAGCACTCGCTTGGACTGATGCAGCCTCAGTCCCCGCCAGGGGTCCCCAGTGGCCGCGGAATTAGAACCCTCCCCTTCTCCACAGCTCATGCGCTAAGACCACTGGGAGATGTAGTCCTGACTGCCCCTTTGTCCTTGATCTCTCCAACATATCACCCCCCTGCTGGATAAACTACAACTCCCAGGGGCCCACGTGGTGGGGGGGCTGACAGGGCGGAGATGCGAGGGGGGCGGTGGAGGGGTAGTCTGGAGAAGCTGGGGCGCAGGAAGCGGGGTGAAGGGAAGAACGGGGAGCACTGGCAGGAGGCAACGTGAAGGAGGGAGACGCCCAGAAAGCTGCGGCGAGCCGAGTTGGGGAGGGGAAGCCCGAGAAGCGGAAGGGCCGGGGCGGGGCCGGGCCGGGGCGGGGCCGGGCCGGGGCGGGGTGCGCGGGCGGGCGGGCGGGGCATGTTGCGTCACGCGGCGTGGGCGGGGCCGCAGGGGGTTGTCCGCCCGCTGCACGCACAGCAGCCGCAGCCGCCTCGCGCCCGGTCCCGCGGTCGCAGCTCTGTCCGCATCCTCCGCGCCGCCGCCGCCGCCGCCGCCACCTCAGCTGCTCGCTTCGTGGGTCGGTCCCTCCGGCACACGGGCTCCAGCCGCGCCGCAGCCGCCCTCCGAGCCCTTCAGGCCGCCCCGGTCTCCTCACCCGGCCCGACCTACAGCCCGCGAAGATGGTGGACCGCGAGCAACTGGTGCAGAAAGCCCGGCTGGCCGAGCAGGCGGAGCGCTACGACGACATGGCCGCGGCCATGAAGAACGTGAGTCTCTCCTCCCCTCCCCCCGCCTCGCCCCAGCCCCTTCGCAGACGCGGGCCTTCGCGTGGACGGCCCAGGGACTAGTCGCCGGTCGCGACTGCGGCGTTGGCCGCCCCTCCCCGCCCCCGGCGGGGAGCTGGGGAGGGCCCCGACAGCGAAAGGGACCCGGGCTGTGACGCGGACTCTCCCCGAGCTCCCCCAGGGCCGGCGGCGCTGCCTCGACCCTCCCCGGGCTCGGGCTGGGGCGGGATCATGCAGGGCTGGTCTCGGGAGTGGGGGCTCTGGCCCCGAGTCTCCGGGTCCGCTGGGGACCTGAGCGGGGGCCGTGAACATCCTTTGTGCCCCACTTCCCCTCCTCCCAGCCTGGGGGTGGGGGCGGGGGACCGCATGGATGCGGTTCCTCTTTCTCTCCCTGGTGTCTGGGCGGCGCCTTTCCCATTCACTTATCAGGTCTCCTGGTTTTCTAATACTTCCCCCCCCCCCCGCCCCCCAAATCTTCCCCACTGCCTCTCCTGATGGATCCTTTAGAACCTAACCAGGAAAAATGTAGGCTCTCCTGAAACCCTGGGCTCAATGGAGCAAAACCGAAACCTCCTTGCTGCCCTCACGTTTTTCTTAACAAAAGGCTCCTCTTTCTCCATACCCCAAAGCAAGTCTTCTTGCTTTTAGGTAAGGGGAATGTATGTCTTGCTGGCATTTTCATTGATTGTTCTCAACATGTCCTCTCCATTTTTTCCTGATGGCTTTTTGTATTAAAGAGGGTAGGTATTGTCTTTGAAATAAAGATTATACATTTAGCTGACTGGTACAATTTGTGACACATGCTGTTTCTTTGAATATCGGCACACATCTGTTGAAATTCCTATAAGTTGAAAAAATATTCTTTCTGATCTGATATTGCAAACAAAGCAGTGGTGGGAGGCAGTATCAAGTCATTCTAGAAGATTCTGCATTTGTCATATTGCAGAGAGCCTAGACTGGGTGGAGGCTGGGAGGAGTTATTTTAAAGGAGAAAAAGTCTTTTTAATAATTTGTTTTAGATAAATGTGAGGCTTTTTAAAATAAAAACTAGTGCATCCTCATGCTGATGAAAAGAGAATGCTGATCGCCAGTTGTCGCATTTTGTCTGGGATGCAGATTCCTGCCTGTATTGCACCATTTTGTCAGTAACAGTACATTTATTTAATGGGCTATCGGAGTTTGATATTAGAGGAGGGGGCAAATACTGAGTATTATTAAATCAAACATATAAATTATCTAATGAATGATTTAGGTCTCTCACTACCTTAACATTTAACTTCTGCATTATGTAACAAAGATTTTGAAAATGCATCTCCAGTGTGAAGTGGATTCAGGAGTGTATCTTCTTGCATGTTAAATCTTTATAATGAAGCAATGTAGGTATCACAGATTAATTATTGAATAACTTTGCTATTTCATAAAAAATGCATAACAATGCTGATGGCTTTATTTAAGCCAGCTACCTTAACAAAAAAGGTTTTTATTTAGGAAGAGCCTTGATTTTGAAATTGGGAGTATTGCTGTATTAATGTATTGCCACAGATTTAAAATTTAAAACATTTTAAAGCTCAAATGATAAGTTGTACTTTTAAGAGATAGCAGTATTATAAATATGTTTAGTTCATGCTATTTAGACGCTTCTAATTTTTCCATGTTTCTAGTTTCACAGGAAAGTGAGTGACCTCGCACCTATATCCATAGCAACCCAGTGATGTCACACACAATGACACAGAGGCTGCAATGCACCTAAGGGCTGGTAGGGAGTATGCAAATGGCATTTGTCCAAGGTAATGCAGAAATTAGCAGATAAGCAGGTGGAATTGAGCGTTTCACCGTATCCACCAGATAAGAGTTGGTCCAAAAAATAAGAATTTCATTTACCTTTAGGCATGAAAATCCGTGACCTCTAGATAATGCCTATTCATTTTCCAGTTTCTAGTTTACTCACAAAAGTATATTTGTATTTTAAAACATGTGTCTCTGTTAAAATTGGACAATAATGGAATAAAAATAGAAATTCTAAACAATATGTTTTCTGATCATAGTGCTGGGTAGGCTGCTGTATACTTGGGTTTATTGCAGATTTTTTAACTTGGCAGGTCATAATAAAAACCTTTAAAAATTATGATTTCCTACTGGGTCATTTTCAGTAATGTTAACGAGTGAAGATTCGTTTACATTGAGACTTGGAAAAGTTCTTTTTTCACATATTTATGCTTCTGCTTCTTGTCAGAGTATGGAGGAAAGAACAGTGTAAAATAAAGGAGATCTTTTTTCAAACCTGTTCACTGTGACTGAGGAGGTATGCTTATCTCTGACCCTCATTTTCCTCATCTGTAAAATAGGTCAATATCTACTTGAAATACTTGTGAGGATTAAGTAAGGGATGTAGTAGGTGCTCAAAAATAGTAACTATTTAGAAAACTTTGTTTCTTGCCTTGTTTATAAAAGTCATCTCATCTTTGGAGAATTGGGAAAATACGGGAAGATACAAAGAAATTACTGGGTCCTGTCACCCAAGGAGCACTCTTCTAAGGCTGAAGTCATTCTGATGACAGGGGGATTAAATTTGCACTTAATGAAATTATTCTAGTAATAATACTGTTGGTACCTGTGCAGAGTGGTAGTTGTGTGTGGGTGACCGAGGATGGGAACAGTTTGCAGTGTTTTGAAGAAGAAAAGGGGAAGTTTACTGGCGTTTTGTTTTAAGCTAATTTTTTAATATTTTTTTTAGTAATCTCTTTTTTTTTTTTTTAGTTTTTTTTTTTTTTTTAGTTTTTTAAATTTATTTATGATAGTCACATAGAGAGAGAGAGGCAGAGACATAGGCAGAGGGAGAAGAAGGCTCCATGCACTGGGAGCCCGACGTGGGATTCGATCCCGGGTCTCCAGGATCACGCCCTGGGTCAAAGGCAGGCGCCAAACCGCTGCACCACCCAGGGATCCCTTTAGTAATCTCTATATCCAGTTTGGGGCTTGAACTAACGACCTGGAGACCAAGAGTCACATGTTCTTCCAGCTGAACCAGTTACGCACCTCAGAAGTTTAGTTTTTTAAGAGAAACCTGTAGTCTGCCATTTAAGGGAACACCTAGATGTTTCTTGTTAGACAGTTCTGTCTTGTCCTTTGGATTCTAATAGCCTCTCCAGAAGTTAATATTCTAAATAGGCTACTGGTACTTGCCTCAGGAGGGAGAAAAGATCTCTGGGCTACTCATCTTATTGAAGTGACTGGATTGGGGGACACTGGTTGGAAAAGGCTACCTTAATTATATAGAAGAGTCTTATTGGAATCCATATGGTCTACAATTCTTAATATCTTAAATACTCTGTTTTTCATCCTAGCCCTTCCAGGAGGCTAGATCAATAGCCATTATCGCTAATGGAGTAGTGACACCTCTGCAGACTTCAGAGGTGGAATTCTGCCAGCCATTATTCTAAGTCATGTGGTTTCAATTGTTCTGTTCTTTGGGGTGGAAAGAATACAGATAACAGTTGGCTTTTTATGTAGTAGTCTTTGCAATAACTGCAATGACAATTGCTTTTTATAATTAAAAAACACTGTCTTTTGAATCATATCAAGGTAAAAAAGGAAAAAAGGTACTGCTAAATGTGTATCATTGTTACAGAGCTTTGGGTTAACAGCAGACCACGGGGAGAATTTCATTCCCTAGCACCTGCGGGAAGCCTTATTAAGCCAAATTCTAAATTATTAAAAAGCAGAGAAAATGATTTTGTTTTTATCAAGGTAAAAGTCACATAGTATCAAACTAATCGTTTTCAAGTGTACAATTCAGTAAAATTTAGCACGTTCACAATGTTGTGCAACCATTATCTCTAGTTAAAAAAAATGAGAAAATGATATTTCTAAAAAGGGACAATGGTTTGGCTGTAGCTGGCTGGATTTCAAGACTACTGATTCAGGAATGTGTCAATAGTGAAGTAATCACAGCTCACAGCCAATGGTAATTGGCATCCTTTTGTCTTTGTTTTCTGACATCTGAACCTTTTCAGCATAAATTGAAAAAAGACTTATTTTAGCTAGGTTTATATTTCCCTTTAAGAAGTTACAGAGCTTAATAACCGTATGATGTTCCCCCAAATAAATAAGAATTTATCTGAAATCAGAACAAACTATTAACTATTGGAGATTATGGAAATTTTGCTGGGTTATTACTATGACTCATTTTCCATCCCAATGCTGACTTCGTTATAAATGCTTTCCCTGCTGTGGCAGCGGTTCCCTAATGAACACTGTACAGCATGGAGAGGGTGAGCTGTTCAAGAACGGGATGCTAAACTGATGGGAATACTCTGTGTATGATGTTATATATACAACATTGGGGGCTTCTGAGGCTTCCAAGAGCTTCTTACTACCATTATCACCAGCCTTAACTCTTCTTACCTGGCGCAAGGCATCTGGTTATTACTGTATTGCTCTCCGATTCCATGGGATGTGGAAGAAAAGCACAGAGCATTTTATAGGTTTACTAGTCAAAGGGGAAAACACACATAAACCAGTGTTTTGTCTTTTTTAATTAAACTGCCTAGCATGGGGCTTGAACTCATGACCCCAAGATCAAGAGTTGCATGTCCTATTGAATGAGCCAGGCACCCCTCTTTTGTCCTTATTTTCTAAGTTCTGTTTTTTTAGCATTTGAGCATATATTTACGACTGTAATCATGGGAGGCTCAGCTTGTCTTTGTAGGTTGTAAAGGCTACCAGTATCAGCTACCTTTCCTTTCATAATCATTTTCCTGTTGTCTTCCTCAAATTCCTTTTTAGGTATCAAATATGATTTTGGTTCATTACCACCATATCATCACACAGAGATCCTTGAATTTTGATTTTACTCATTTAAACCAGTTCCATGAAAAGTGATCAATAGACGTTCCCAAAAGAGAGCTTTAATTTTAAGATAAATGGTTAAAGAATCGGTTTGATTCCATGATTTTACAGCAACAATAAAAATAAGTCTTAAGGACTTTGCATGGCTTTTTTTTTTTCTTCCTTTCTAAACTAGTGAAGTTTAAGCTAAATTGTTAGCAGCATTTCACCTATAAAGTTGTGTCCTATAGAGGGAGATTTTTCTTTACCTGAGTTGAATACTGTGCTGCATAGCTGGGTTGCAAGTAGGTAAAAGGGAATGAGAGTGTTCTCACATATGTAGATCGTTTAACATGAGATTTAGAAAGTAAATTTCCAGATAAACTCCTCGGTCTCATCCTCTTAATCTTTGGAGCAAGATCTTACTTTTGGGGGGAGATAGCCAAACTGAATAGGACCCAGGTGTAAGGTCAGCTTTTTCCTCTTAATTCTGTTACTAGGACAGGGGCAATTCTGTTACTAGGACAGGGGCGTCAGAGCTGGGAATAGGACAGTGACAGCAGTGGGCAGCTGCACAAGTAATGACAGCTCAAGAGGAATCCCTTAGCCTCCCTCCCCCACAGCCGAATGTGCAGAGCAGCTGCAGTGGCAGAGAGAAGGAAGGGTAAGAGGGTAACAAGAGGAGGGCTTTTAAAAATGCAGGTTTGTTTTGAGGAGATAGATCATTTAAATTTCTTGAGTTTTTTTTTTTTTTTTTTTCTCCTTTTAAAGATTTTATTTATTCATGAGAGAGGCAGAGAGGTAGAGACACAGGCAGAGGGAGGAGCAGGCTCCATACAGGGAGCCTGACCGGGTCTCCAGGATCACATCCTGAGCCGAAGGTGGCGCTAAACCGCTGAGCCACCCGGGCTGCCCTTAAATTTCTTGAGCTTTTTTTTTCTTTTTTTTTTTTTTTTCTTTTTTTCTTGAGCTTTTTGAAAGGAATTATTAACACAACACTTGAGCCTATCATATTAAAAAACCTGGATCTGGGAAGTGGTTTCTGGTGCCAGTACTTTAAGGATGTGGAAATAAGCTTAAAACTTTTTTTTTTTTTTTTTTTGGACTGAATTAAGTGAGTAGGTCTCTGCCCTGGTGGCCCCACATGGATATAGTAGCCAATAGCCATGCAGATAATCCCAATCCCATACTCCTGCCAGCACAGTTTTATGTGAGGGCCTGCCTGATATGAGTAGACTGGTGGATAGATGCTATTTTCAAATGATACTCCATTCTTCACATGTGACCTATATCGAGTCTTTTAAACTACATCTCTAATAGAGGCACTAACTTTTTTATATTAAGTTGAATATGACCCAATCTAGAAGTGCAAGGAGAGAATAAGAGGCTTAACAACCATCTTGAGGCAAGAAAAAGCTAGTGGGAGTGCAGAAAAAATAGTTTTTATTTTATTTTTTTTTTTTAAGATTTTATTTATTCATGGGAGACACAGAGAGAGAGAGAGAGAGAGGAACAGACCAAGGCAGAGGGAGAAGCAGGCTCCATGCAGGGAGCCCGGCATGGGACTCGATCCTGGGTCTCCAGGATCACACCCTGGGCCAAAGGCGGTGCTAAACCGCTGAGCCACCTGGGCTGCCCAAAATATTGTTTTTTAAAAAAAATTTTTAAATTTCTCTCTACACTCAATGTGAGGCTTGAACTTAAAATGTCGAGATCAAGAGTCATGCTCTACTGACTGAGCCAGCCAGGCACTCTTATTTTTCTTTTTCCTTTTTTTTTTAGAATATTCTAGAATATTTTGAATTTTGGGATGCTGTTATTTTCTAAGGGAGTCTGGTCATTGGAAGGCTGTCATCAATGGGACTGATTACTGATAACAAACATGTCTGGCCTTTTGGATGCTTGGAGATTTGGGAAAAAATGACAGGTATCACCATAATTATTCCCCATGCAGGTATATTTCCCTCGTGTCTTTTTCTGTAGTGTTTAGGCTTGCTTTTGTACCTTGCCTTCTCCCTTGACATTTTTTCAAGGATCCTTTTTTTTCCTGTTATTATGTTCAATGGCTTAACAGTTCTATGGGTGTTTCATAATTTAATTTTTTCATAATTGTATTTAGCGTTTGTGTTCTTTCCGAATTTATAAGTAATGTTATAAGTATCTTTATGGCTAAAGCTTCCAACATATATTTTTTTAAGATTTTACTTATTTGACAGCACAAACGGGGAGCTGCAGGCAGGGGAGAGGGAGAGGTAGGCTCCCTGCTGAGCAAGGAGCCTGATGTGGGATTCCTTACCTGATGAAGGCTGATGTTTAACCCACTGAGCCACCCAGGTACCCTCCAACATAGTTTATATATTAGGATAGAGACCCAAAAGTGGAATTTTTTTTTTTTAAGATTTTATTTATTCACGAAAGACACAGAGGAAGTGACATAGGCAGAGGGAGAAGCAGGCTTCATGCAGGGAGCCCGATGTGGGACTCTATCCTGGATCCCAGGATCACACCCTGAGCCAAAGGCAGACGCTCAACCGCTGAGACACTCAGGCATCCCCAGAAGTGGAATTTTTGAAAGGAAGAGCTAAGCATAATTTTTAAGGTTCTTGAAATCACAGTGGGTACTGAGTTTTCTTAAAAGTAGTGGAAAATGTAATCAAGTAGGTATAACACGCTTCTAAATTCAAGGATAACCTATTCCACTTTACTACATGAAGAAAAATGAAGTCAAGCAGGTAAGAACTTCACTGCTAGCAGCGAATCTCCCTTTTGTTGCTTTCTTGTGGTTGGAATGATTGCCTTTAAAAAGAAAGCACTGAGGGCCTGGCTTGCTCAATACTTAGAACGTGGGGGAATCTCTTATCAGATCATGAGTTCAAGCCCCATGTTGGGTGTAGATTACTTAAAACTAATATGAAAAATTTCAAACATTTCTAGAGACGAACAGTAGGATATGTCTTCATACAACCAGCTTCACCATTTGTCAGCATAACAGTCAATCTTGTGTCTGTGTTCCTACCAGATTTACCATCTTAGAGGAAGATGGCTTCTTAACGACCTAAAACTACCCTGTATTGGCCATAAATGCTTAGGTTATCAGCAAGATCTCTCCACATTCAAATTTGGCAATCTCAAATGTAGTTTCTTGCTTAAAGCATTTAATTCACATGGCAGATGATTTTCATTTTTTCCTTGATTTTTAAGAGAGGCACTTCGCTTCAGTTGAAATGCAAGTGCTGCCTACCATCAGCTTTTTCTCGTGAGGGGAATGAAAGCCTGGATGGGTCATGAGGGGGCAGAGGATTCATGATGTGTTGTCTGTGGGTTAAGAGTTCTATCATTACAGGACTGGGATTCCTCTTTTACTGCCTTTATTTTGTTTTTGGAAAGATTCTTCAGTTATTTCTGGCTTTTATCACTAATCTGATAGAAGAGCTAAAACCCAGTTTATTGGTTGAGGACGATGTGAATAAACAACTTTGCTTTTGTTTGGCTCTGTTGCTTGCGAAGCATTTTTTAAAAAATCATTTGTTTTAAGGGCTGTATGTTGCTGGGTATTTGGGTGGATGGGTGGGTAAGTAGGTAGTAAGCATATCTTAGCTGTCTGGGCCCAAACAGCCTAGCTTTGAATCCATGCTCACAGGTATAGAGCTGCCCAATTTAATGATGTTAACAGTAATTTAGGTGGGTATGCTATCATTTTACTTCTTTTTTGCCATTTGAAGGTTCTGCAGGAAAACTTGATTAATTTTTCCTTAAGATTTTTACTCATGAGAGACACAGAGAGAGGCAGAAACATAGAGGGAGAAGCAGGCTCCATGCCAGAAGCCCGATGCGGGACTCAGTCCCAGAACTCCGGGATCACCCCCTGAGCCAAAGGCAGACGCTCAACTGCTCAGCCACCCAGGTGTTCCATAAAACTTAATTTTGGAAGGGGATTCATTTACTAAGGAAAGGAAAACAATATGGTAAGTTTCCAACGGCTATAACAACAGTAATAGAGTAACAGGACATCAAAGTCACACTGGACTTCAGGATATTTGGTACAGAAGCAATGCTGGGTCTCGGTGAGGCTGGAAGGAGGAGAGCATGGAGGAAGGAATGTCATGGCAGAGGGAATAACTTGTGTAGTTCCAGAGTGTGCAGGAGGAGAATGTACTGCAGTGGTGTGTATTTGAGGAAATAGCAAATGAGTCCACAGAGGTGAGTTGGGGCCAGTTCACAAAGGGCTTCGTGAAGTCTTGAGTTTTTAAACTATGGAGAGTCATGGAAAGATTGTAAGCAGAAGAGGATCATAATCTGATTTTTGGCCTGAAAATATTTGGAAATTGAAAAGGAGCGTGAAGGGCAGCCCCTCCCTGCATGGAGTCTGCTTCTCCCTCTGCCTGTGTCTGCCTCTCATGAGTAAATAAAAATCTTAAAGAAAAGAAGGACCGTGAAGTGGAGGGAGGGAGACAAATTAGAGTGTTATGGGGTGGAGCCTGAAGGGATGAGAACCTGGACATGAGGATGGATGGTGAGAGCAGGTTTGGGGGCATTGGATGGCTGGAGACAAGAGGAGGGAGGAAGAATGACCGACGTGGTGAATTCCATTGTGGTTGTGCTGAGTTTGGGGAGCCATGTAAGTAGAGGTAGCTACAGGTTAACATGTGCACGGCACTTAGAATAGCACCATACACAGGACAAACACTGTATTACATATTCTCTCCATCAAATAAACATTTTTGTAGGACCAACTAGTGACTGAGCTTTGGTCTGAGAGCTGGGGAATCCGTGGCCCACTTCGTGGCCCCTATGGAATGGACATTCTAGTGGCGGACACTTGTTTATCCGTGATGGCTAAAACCAGGCATAGTAAGGTCACCTAGGGAAAGTAGAGAGTTTGAGTCAGAATGAGGTGGCTGAGCCTATTGGTAGTGAGGAAGGCAAGAAACCAGGAGGGAATGCTAACAAAGGGAAGAGCTGGTCTGGAAAGAGGGAGTGGTTGGCAGTGTTGGATTCCTTTAGGAATAGAGATTTAAGTTGAAGATGTAAGGGAATGTTGATTGGGGATGGGTAAGGGGAATGACAGTTGATGGCTTTATCAAGTAGGTGCAGGGGTGGTAAGGCGAGTTGAATGAAAGCTCAGGAAGTGCTGAGAAGTATAGACTTATTTTCAGGAGCTTGATTTTGCAGGAAATGAGAAAGATAAGATTAAAAGCCACTTATTTTTTTCTTTTTCTTAAAGATTTTATTTATTTGAGAGAGTACTAGCAGGGGAAAGTGCAGAAAAAGGAGAAGCAGACAACCTACTGAGGCACTCACTCGCCTCCACTTACTCATTTTCATCCTGATCTTGGGTGATGTGCTAATGGGAAAAAGCAGGAGGGGAGGAGGCAAGATCTAGGGGAGAGATTGACTGCTGGGCATATAGTGAAGGGGAAGAAACACTGCGTTTGCAAACAGGGAGGAGGCAATGATAGTACCAGTTGTTTACTAAGAAGAGGCACCTCTTTCCTTGTGGTCACTCTCCATGAAGAGGTGGCAGGAAGCAGGTATTGCGAAGCAGTAGGTGCAAAGGGCCCCTGCTGAGGTTAGGAAAACCTTAATGTGCAGGGACTTGTCTTAGTTTGGTGTCTGTCTCTGTCTCCTTCCCTGTCTCCTCTCCCCTCAGTAGGAAAGTTCATATTCATACACGAATAATTGAATTCGTGAATCTTAGAAGAAAGGAATAAAGCCTAAAGGGAAGGAAAGAAGGGATGGAGGTCAGGAGCATGGGCTAGTAGGTAAGAGTGAGGACTGGTATTATTGGATGGAGGTTGTGTAAGAGTTTTATTTTATTATTTATTTTTTAAGATTTATTTATTTATTCATAAGAGGCAGAGACATAGGCAGAGGGAGAAGCAGGCTCCCTGCAGGGAGCCTGATGTGAGACTGGATCCAGGGACCCCAGGATCACAACCCGAGCCAAAGGCAGACGTTCAACCACTGAGCCACCCAGGTGCCCCTAACAGTTTGATTTTAAAGGTGAGTGATTTTGAACAAGGAGGTCAGGGTGTGGTTTGGGGGTTAAGTTGTCAAATTTGGTGAGATAGCTACACTGTTGTTTATAATTAATTCAGGGGAATAGCCTTGGACAATGCAAGTGGAACCAGAGAGCTAGACACAGATCTGGACATAGGTGAGTAATCCCAACAAAAATGAACAGGACATTGATTCCAGGAAAGTTGTAGAAGCAAAGAAAAGACCTAAAAGGAAATTGTTACGAAGGGGAGTCAGTATGGATTTGTATAAGAAGCTGTTTAGGGATACCTGGGTGACTCAGTGGTTGAGTGTCTGTCTGCCTTTGGCTCAGATCATGATTCTGGAGTCCTGGGATCAAGTCCTGCCTGTATCATGCTCCCCATGACAGGCCTGCTTCTCCATCTGCCTATGTTTCTGCCTCTCATGAATAAATAAAAATCTTTGGCGGGGTGCGGGGGGACAAACTAAAGTGGCCACGGAAGTTTTCTAGCAGCAAGCTCTCTCCTATTCACAAGCACTTTTCAGGCCTCTGCTTGCCTCAGGCTTGCTACTGGACCACTGGCTAAGGCAAGTCACATGACCAAGTGCAGAGTGTAGGGGTGGAGAGCTAAGATTCCATTTCTTCATGGGAGGAGCTACAAAGTCATACTGCAAACGAAAAAGATCTATACAGGGTTGGGAGGAATTAGTAGAGCCACTTTTGCAAACAATCGGCTTGATACATTGAGGATAGATTCGGGTCACCTAAACACTTAGAAGTGACTGGTACGATGGTGATTCATTGGTGTACGCAATGTGTGCCTGTCCCTAAGGACTTCAGTCTTTGTGGGGAAAGGAGGGGTATATAGTTAACAGTATGAGGCACTAGAAGTAAGTGGTATAAAGGATGCAAGGTAAAAATTAATACACAGAGTAAGCTGTGATTAGTGTTGCCTGAGAAATTTTCAGAAGGCTTCTGGAAGGAAGTGTATGTAGTATTTGAATTAGGACTTGAAAGATTTACAGAGAATTTTTCTTTATGGGTTCTGGAAGTGTGCTGAGGTGGTTGGACAAGCATGAGAGTGCAGAAGTATACAGTATGAGGAAGAGTAACATGACCTAAAAAAAAAAAAAAGAGTAACATGACCTGAGTATTGATAACTTGCTATAGGATACAGGGTTTTTCTTTCCTTTTTTTTTTTTTTTTTAAAGATGTATTTATTTATTCATGAGAGACAGGCAGAAACACAGGCAGAGGGAGAAGCAGGCTTCGTGCAGGGAGCCTGATGCAGGACTCGATCCCAGGACTCTGGGATCATGACCTGAGCCACTGAGCCACCCAGGCGTTCCAGTACAGCATTTTTCTACCTTGGTACCATTGATATTTGGGCCATATTATTCTTCACTCTTGTAGGGGGCCTCTCTGTGCATATTAGAGTGTTCAGGAGCATCCCTGGCCTTTGCTCAGTAATCTCTGTAGAGCTGTTTTTAAGAAACTGCTGCAGTGTACCATAGTTCATACAGCACTTGTGTACACATCAGCTAGTTTAATTTTCTGCTGGGAGAGTCTCCCCTCCCTCACCAAAACATATCTATGATTAAAGCAGCCATGATAAATATTAGCTCTTTGTTTGCCTGCATTCAGGAGGTAGCCTGGCTGAAGTTTGAGTCTTGTATTCTCAGCAGGCTTACGGGTAGTGACAGAGGAGCCTGTTTGTGGGAAGAGGATGGTGAGGGGAGTTATATCCAGATCATATAAACAGTAAGTAGACAAGACGAAGAGTTAGGAGGATTGTCTTCATCTGTTTTGAGGAATTGATTGTGGCCCCAAGAGATAAAATTCATAAGGCTAGCACATGACAGTTGTAGGGAGTTTTACCATGAAATTAATTTCTGAAGATGGACTTAGGTCCAGTTCTCACAGAAGATGTGCAGGTCGGTGGGGGGCAGGGGGAACCTTTGCTCAGGGTCTGCAAGAGGGGAGGAGCTCTGGTTTGATATCTGTGTGGATTGTCTGTGTTTAGGGAAGTAATACGTAATCTTATATAATCTCAGTATGTTTCTATCCTTCGTGTTTCCCTCCTATAGCGGCACAATTTGATGCTTTATAATGAGAAATACCTGTGATAGGGAATGTAAATTTCTTAGCCCTCTTCACGTTTGTTTAAGTATACCTGAGCAATAAAACTACACAATACTCTTGTTCTCATCTTGGGAGAGGGGATGAGAAATATTAACATACATTAGACTACATAGGAGTTGATTTGAAATAACAAAATTAATATTAGAGGTTTATGCTCTGTGACAGTGACTTGTCTTTGTATAAGCCCACGTATTATGAAGGATGAACTATTTGGAATTGGGAACTCCTCAGGCACACATGAGTTAATGTTTAATTGCTAGTGTGTGAAAGTGCAATGTAGACTATGGTACAGTGCAACAGTTTTATTTTTACAACTTTATTGAGATATAATCCACATACCAGTTCACCCATTACAAGTGTACGGTTCAGGGTTTTTTTTAGCATTTCAGGGTTGTGTTAGCTAGCATCAGTGTCTGAATCCTAGAGTAAATACTGTCACTCTCCGAAAAAGAAACCCTGTACCCATGGGGAGTCACTGTCTACTCCCCTGCCCTCTCTCAAAACCCCCCAGCCCTAAGCAACCACCAGTCTATTTTGTGTTTCTGTAGATTCGCCTGTTTGGGACATTTCCTGTCACTGGAATCCTGTAGTGTGTGGTCTCCTTGTGACAGGGCTTCTTTAGTTTGGCATCGTGTTTTCACTGCCCTCCGTGTTGTAGCCTGTGTCCTTATTCCATTCCTTTTTATGCCCGAGTAATACTCCATTGTTTGAATAATGCATTTAATTTAGTCTGCTCACCAGTTGACCTTTAGATTGTTTTCAGTCTTGGGTGTTTTGACTAATGCTGCTAAGAACATTTGTGTATAAGTTTTTGTGTGGATGATGTTTTCATTTCTCTCATATATACTCACCTAAGAGTGGAATTGCGGAGTCATGTGGTAACTTGCCATTTTGAGGAATATTGTCCTGCCATTCCTCTTTTTTTTTTTTTTCCCCAGATTTGTATTTATTAGAGAACAAGTGGGAGGGAAAGGGAAACACAGACTCCTACACAGTGAACTCAAACCCAGGACCTTAAGATCATGACCTGAGCCAAAGGCAAATGCTTAACTGACCAAGCCACCTAGGTGCCCCTGTGCTTCCATTCTTAACCTGGAGAAGTAAGGATTCCATGCAATACTGGATCTTTAAGGGGTAGGGCTATGTTGGAGGATATTTATTTATTTATTTATTAGGGGATTTTATTTATTTATGAGAAACAGAGAGAGAGGGAGGGAGGGGCAGAGACATAGGCAGAGGGAGAAACGGGCTCCATGCAGGGAGCCCGACACGGGACTCGATCTCAGGTCTCCAGGATCATGCCCTGGGCTGAAGGCAGTGTTTTTTTGTTTTTTGTTTTTTGTTTTTTTTAAATTTTTTTTTTTATTTATTTACTTATGATAGTCACAGAGAGAGAGAGAGAGGCAGAGACACAGGCAGAGGGAGAAGCAGGCTCCATGCACCGGGAGCCCGATGTGGGATTCGATCCCGGGTCTCCAGGATCGCGCCCTGGGCCAAAGGCAGGCGCCAAACCGCTGCGCCACCCAGGGATCCCTGAAGGCAGTGTTAAACCGCTGAGCCACCCGAGCTGCCCTATTGATTTATTTATTTTAAAAGATTTTATTTATTTAGAAAGTGTGCACCTGTGTATATAATGCATGCAAGCTGCATGATGCATGCAGCTATAATGCATGAGGGAGGAGGAGAATCCCAGGCAGACATTGTACTGAGCACGGAGCTGAACATGGGGCTCGATCCTGTGACCAGGATCATGACCAGAGCCAAAATAAAAAATTGGATGCCTAACCGACTGAGCCTCCCAGGTGGACCAGGGGATAGTTTATTAAACACCTCCTCTTGAGGTGCTAGGGTGGCTCAGTCAGTTAAGTGTCTACCTTCAGCTCAGGTCATGATCCCCAGGTCCTGGGTTCGAGCCGCAAGTCAGACTCCTGGCTCAGGGGAGTCTGCTTCTCCCTCTGCCCCTCCCCCCTGCTCATACTTTCTCTTTCAAATGAATAAATAAAATCTTAAAACCCCCCAAAACAAGAATCACTATTTAAAAATGCTGGAAGTATTCCATTTAATTCAAAACAAAAGTGCCCGTGATCAACATTAGTAACATTGCCCATGTGTGTGCAGTAAGATGTGATTATAGGTATAGAGAGTATTACTACAGGAAAGAAACTGATACTTGATAGCCATAAGATTATGGAAATAAACTGGGGAAATATATGAATTAATAATTGGCTTAATGAGACAGGGCTGAAATTTATAGTATATTCTGTATATTGGCCGTGACCTGTATAAAGATCCAGTGAAAGATTTTTATACAACTAAAGTGGGGGAAAAAGGTATTCTTGGGGTGGAGTAGTGCACACAAATCAACAGATAACGGGTTTGAGTTAATTATTTACACCAGTAAACTTGTTTATATAAAATTACTGCCTTTGGGTGCTTTTTTTTGTGAAAATTTAGTTCTCAGCATTGGTTTGGTTTTAAAAATCTTAAAAAACAAAACAAAACAAAACACCCACCAAACCTTTAATGTAGATAAAATTAACAGGGTGAATTATGGAGTAGGTTTGTTTGAATAAGTACTGTAACAGGTCAGAATCAATGTTCTCAATCTCCACTGCTCCCCAGCCACTCTGTTTTCAGAGAGTGGCCTCTCTAGAAATATACCTAGAATACACAAACACTTTTTATTTTTTTAAGATTTTATTCATTTAGTCAAGAGAGACACAGGGAGAAGCAGGCTCCCTGCAGGGAGCCCCATGCGGGACTTGATCCCAGGACCCCAGGATCATGACCTGAGCCAAAGGCAGACACTCAACCACTGAGCCACCCAGGTGTCCTCACAAATACTTTTTGAATGGCTAAGAATTCCACAGTATGGATGTGTCATAGTCTACTAGTTTCTTACTGAAGATCATTTTGGTGTTTCCAGACTTTAGCTGTTAGCAATAATGCAGTGAATTAGTTTCTAGAAAGAGTTGCAAGAGGAGCACCTGGCTGGCTCAATAGAGTAGCATGTGACTTTTGATCTTTGGGTTAGGAGTTCAAGTCCCATGTTGGGTGTAGAGCTTACTTTTAAAAAACGGGGGTGGGGGTAGGAATTGCAGAGTCAAAAGGTTGCTGAATATGTGTAATTTTGTTAGTCCTTTGCAGATTGTCCTCTATAAATGTTGTACCGATTTATAGTTGCCCACCATGGATGGATGAGTGAGTGCTGCTCTTCATAGAGTCATCTGACTTTAGGTATTGCCAGTCTGGAGAAAAATGAACATTCATAATAGATGAGATTGGGTGCTCTACCTGTGTTTCCCTTTTCTTTCAACTGTCCATTCCTTGTACTTCTTTTTTCTATTACTAGTTGGTCCAAAATTCTTTATAGGAGGTCTATGTATTAAGAGAAATTAGCCCTTTCTCTTTGATGTGTTGGTGATACTCATATCATCAGAGACTTGGGATGGGAGAAGGAACACAGGTTTTGAAGCTAGAGGGCTCAAGTTTGTGTCTTATCTCAGCAATGTGTTTGTGGTGTGATTTTGTTGTTGTTGTTGTTGTTGGGGGGGGGCAGTCCTTTTCATTTGTCTACATCACATCTGTAAGTGTGATGTCTGCCTTGAAGAGAAGTAATGAAACAAACACAGGACTTTGTGACTGTCTGAAAAGCCCCAGTGCCCGGGCAGCTCCTCTGTCATCTGTGACATCTTGAGCTTGGCCCTGGTGAATATGAAGTTACAGGACTCCCAGGATGCTCCTGTTCCTTAAATTTTTCCCTTCTGTAGAGTTATCCATGGTGGTTGCTCCTGGGTTATAAAAACAAAAACAAAAACTCTAATTGGGATGCCTGGGTGGCCCAGAGGTTGAGTATCTGTCTATGGCTCAGGGCATGATCCCCAGTCTGGGATTGAGTTCCACGTTGGGCTCCCTATGGGGAGCCTACTTCTCCCTCTGCCTCTGCCTCTGTCTCTCTGTGTCTCATGAGTAAACAGTCTTTTTTTTTTTTTTTTTTTTTAAATAAAAAACCCAGCTATGGTTATTTTCTAAATAAAATTTCCTCTAAACTTTACAGACAGAGTGCTATCCTAAGAATAAAGTGAGTAAGTTTGTGCTTCCTCCTCAGGGAGCAGCACCTTGAGGATGTCTCACTAAGTTTTCTGTTTTCACAGAGTGCTGGCATATGAAACATGCTAGATGCTCGACAGATGCCTGATGAATTACCTGATGAGTGGCTTTTCAGTATATTTCCTTGTTATCAGACCTTATGGGACATGTTCTATCAAGTTTTCTAGAATGAATGTATTGAGGGTCCTCAAGACTTACCCCCAGGGTGGATGATGTTGCTAGGACTCAGCATATAGTTGTATTCAGGGCTTTGTATTACAGCAAAAGGATGCAGAACTAAATCAGCAAAGGAAAAAGGTGCTTGGGCAAAGATCCGAGTAAACCAGGTGCAAGGTTTCAAGAGTCCTCTCCCAGGGGCTCCTATGTAGGCTGCATATGTGAAATGGTGTCTGCCAGGGAGTTTCATAAGAAATTTAGTGCCCCGAGAGTTTTATTGGGACGGGTCACATAGGTACTTTTGCCTAGCACATAGCAAAATTCAAGACTCCTAGAAGGAAAACAGGTGTTTACCATAAACCACATTGTTTGCACAAACAGTTTAGGGGCAGGGAGCCTTTCTTATCTGGAAGTGGTGGGAACCGTTCCAAAATTCAAGTTTTCAGATGCCGGCCAAGGGTCAAGTTTGCAAGTAGATCTTGCTAAAGTTAGCATTCTCAAGTCTGTTGTATTAACTCCTCTGCACAGGGTATAATGCAAGTGTAAGGCATTTTACCCTGATAGAAAAGTCATAGCTTCAGGGTATTTTGTAAAGTTTTTGTAGTTATTTAGTAGACCAGTCATCTCTAGAATATGTGATTAGTTACATATTCAGGCAGAACAGTATCATTTATTTCTAGCAGTTTATTCCTCTGCTTGTATAGTATATAGACTATCCATTACATGAACACTGATATCCATCCTGTACCTTGTCATCTTATTTTTTCTGTTTGGTATAGGGTGTTCATATATAGCAGTTACTGTGTTTCTCTCTTTGATGTTCTTTTGGCCTTTCTAATGACTAGTACTCCAAACCTAGGGGCATAAGAAAAATGCAAGATGAGGGCCAAATGTTATACCTAGTGTCCGCTAGTCCCCTCCTCCTCTTTTTTTTGGGGGGGGGGGTGGGGAGACAGAAAGCATATGAGAGTGTGAGCAGGGAGAGGAAGGAGCAGGCTCCCTGCTGAGCAGAGAGCCCAATATAGGCCTCTATCCCAGACCCTGGGGATCATGACTTGAGCTGAAGGCAGACACTTAACCAACTAAGCCACCCAGGAGCCTCCTTTCACCTTTTCCTTGAGATTATTTTTTTAGAGCAGTTTTAGGATCACAGTGAAATTGAGTGAAAAGCAGAGTTCTCATATACCCCTCGCCCACAGCCCCTCTCCCCGCCCCAAACATCATCTGAGTGTTTTTTTTTTTTTTTTTTAAAGATTTTTTTTTAGGGATCCCTGGGTGGCGCAGCGGTTTAGCGCCTGCCTTTGGCCCAGGACGGGATCCTGGAGACCCGGGATTGAATCCCACGTCGGGCTCCCGGTGCATGGAGCCTGCTTCTCCCTCTGCCTATGTCTCTGCCTCTCTCTCTCTCTCTGTGTGACTATCATAAATAAATAAAAAGATTAAAAAAAATTTTCTTTAAATTTATTTACTCATGAAAGAGAGGGAGAGAGAGGGGCAGAGACACAGGCAGAGGGAGAAGCAGGCTCCACGCAGGGAGCCCAATGCGGGACTCGATCCCGGGACTCCAGGATCACGCCCTGGGCCAAAGGCAGGTGCTAAACCGCTGAGCCAACCAGGGATTCTCCCCCAGAGTGGTTTGTTTTAATCAGTAGACTGAGACCTACAGTGACACATCATTATCAAAGTCCATGGTATATATTAGTGTTCACTTGTGGTGGTATACATTCTGTGGATTTTGATAAGTGTTCAACGACCTGTATCCACCATTAGAGTACTATATGGAATAGTTTCACCACCCTAAAAATCCTTTTTTCTGGCTATTTATCGTTTCAGTTTTAGTTTTTGGATGTGAACTCAGTTCATTGTGGAGACTTCAGCATTCTTAAATCAGTGTGTCTTATATTCACCACTCTAAATCTTATTTTGTAACTTCTCCATAAGATTCTGCAAGATTGAAATAGTTGTGTTTTGTTTTTTTTTTAACTTATTTATTCATGAGAGACACATAGAGAGAGGCAAACACACAGGCGGAGGGAGAAGCAGGCTCCACACAGGGAGCCCAATGCGGGACTCAATCCCGGGACTGCAGGACCATGCCCCAGGCCGAAGGCAGGCACCAAACCACTGAGCCACCCAGGGATCCCCTGAAATAGGGTTTAAAGTAGGCCTGATGCAAGTTTTTTCTTATTTAAGAAGATAAAATGTTTTGAACTTGCATTCATTACAGTTTAAGGTTCTTGATAGATAAGTTGTTAAGGATCTTGTAAAAGACTGCGTGCTCTAAGTGTTGAGGTCAGAAAGTTCTCTAAATAGCTTTCCAAGATTCTCAAGGGTTGCTAATCTTTGGTTGAAAGTCTTTGCATCAACTCTTAGGGGAGAACAGTTGATGCTAATTAATATCTGATTCCTTAGCAGCTGGGATTTGGAGAATTCCAGTTCTTAAGCTATCCTTAAGCTATCTGAGAATAACAGATTTTGGGGATCTTTTTATTAATCTGTTTATCTTTAACTCACTAAAAGAAATTTGAACTTGGGAGGGGCCTGGGTGGCTCAGTTAAGCGTCTGCTTTCAGGTCCAGTCGTGATCCCAGGGTCCTGGGATGGAGCCCCATGTCTGTCTCCCTGCTCAGGGGGCAGCGGGGTCTGCTGTACCCCTCCAGCCCTCCCCCCGCCCCCCCGCTGTCCTCTTTCTGTCTCTCAAATAATCTTATTTATTCACTTATTTATTTATTTATTTTTATTTATTTATTTTTTTTTTTTTAAAGATGAGAGACCTAAGCAGAGGAAGAAGCAGGCTTCCTGTGGGACTCATCCCAGGACCCCAGGACCCCAGGACCATGACCTTTTAGCCCAAGGCAGATGTTCAACCACTGAGCCACCCAGGCATCCCTAAATAAAATCTGTAAAATAAAAAAGTTAGGCAGCCCCTGTGGCTTGGCGGTTTGGCACCGCCTTTCATCCCAAGGCGTGATCCTGGAGACCCAGGATCGAGTCCTCGGGCTCCTCGAATGGAGCCTGCCTCTCCCTCTGCCTGTGTCTCTGCCTTTCTCTCTCTCTCTCTCTCTCTCTGGGTCTCAATAAATAAATAAAATCTTTAAAAAACAAATTGAACTTGGGTTAGTATCCTAGTTGTTGAGAAGAGAGAAACCTTAATTTTGTTTTTAAGAGGAACATGTGATGTGCCAGAGGATACAGACTTTCTACATTATACACCAGCCGTGACAGTATATTTTGGGGACGATATTTACAAGTGTTGCATTCTTAGAAACAATTCAGTGACTCTTTGGAAAAATAATTACCTCCCTTTCCATATGATATATATCTCTCCTCTTCCCACATTGAATTCTCATTCTATCTTGGTTAAACCTTTTTTTGGACGCTGAGCATAATTTTTTTCCTTTTAAAAAGTTATCTTTGACTTTAAAAAGTAGTATGGTTGGGATCTCTTTTAATGTAAAAATCACATATTCATTCTTACAGAAGTCCTTTTGATAGAAATTTTTTGATATTCTGACTTAAGGTTTTTAGAGAAACCTTACTATTCTTTAAGCAGACCTTAAGAGCTAAAGGTTTTTCCCTCTTAGTTTTTCAGTGGCGAAGAACACCTGGGTATGTTCCAAATGTGTTTGAGTTTACTGTATCTAAAGGGGATATTATCACTTCATAATCTCCATGTTTCTGAGGCTTTACATAAGCACACATTGCTGCCTTTGGGCTCTGCAGCCTTACTTCATTTGAGCAAGAGGAGACCCAACAGTATAGGGTACTGGTGAGGTCATTTGAGCTTTAAATAGTTGCTGGCTCTGGAAATGAGGACAGCATGATTTAGGGGAAAGGCCAGAACTTGATCTCAGTGGCCTTAGGCACTCTGGCTTCTCTTTGCATTGGAGACAGTGATCAGGTTGCACTGGAGGAGGCCAGCCTTTGGTATTCAGGGAGTATAGGCTGGAGTCCTATGGTATGCATGCCTGAAGTTTACAAAGGCCTCAGCTTGTTTGAAAGCCAGTCTTGGGAGTATTTTCAGGCTATATGATACTAAAATTTGTGGAAAGGAAGTGATGTAAGGTAGCTAAGGAAATTTCAGCTCCGAGAACAAGATGAAATGGAGACGTGATACTTGATACAAGGATATAAGTTAACAGATGGTTATATAAGAAATTTAGAGGCATCTTATGCTGAGAATTAAAATGGAAAATTATTCAAGGTATGCTCAAAAGTAATTGCTCACATCTTTCTGTCACTTTATTGGGTCAAGAGCACGCTATCATTTATTTGATACGCTCTTGTAATAACTTGATGAAAGAGGCAGAAATATCAGTTGGCCCAGAGAGATGAAATGCTTGCCCCCAAGGTCACTTAGTAAATGGTGGGATTGGGAAAAGTGCAGTCTTTTAGGTTAGCTGAGTACACATCAGAAATCAGCAGGAGTAAGTAACTGTGTGGTGTACAGGTTGAGTGTAGTGTCTCCAAAGCCTAGAATATGTAAAGAATTGGATATGGGGAGGGGGAAAAAAACAATTGGATGTGAGATGATAGAAGCTGTCTTATTCCAAAGAAGTGTTTCCACAGCAGAATGGGGATGGGGGCGGGGGTCATAGAACAGAAAGTACCTCTGTCCTGGTTTCCTTCTGCTCTAAAGTCTAGTAGTACAGAAACCCTGTCTTCCTACTCTACCATCTGTTTTATAAGTAGGCCATGTCTGGTAGTGTTCTCTAGCATTATAATGGGACAATAAAAAATGCATAGTAAAAGGGTAACATAAGAAAAGCTGCTAACCAGTTTAAGAAATATTTGAGTAGGGACACCTGGGTGGCTCAGTATCTGCCAGTTGATTATCTGCCTTTGGCTCAGGTCATGATCCTGGGGTCCTGGGATCGAGTCCCACATCAGGCTCCTGCGTGGAACCTGCCTCTCCCTCTGCAAGAATGACTTGCTTGCAGTAAACTAATGAGTAAGATTTGGTTTGTGTTAGGATTTAATTATCTCCTGAGAGATACTATTTAAGTTACACAACCAATTACAATTAAGCCTAAACCTCCCCACCTCCAGGTTTATGAAAGTGTCATATGTACTAAATGTGAATGATTCACACATCGAAAAAAATCTCTTGGTATCCCACCCCCTTGTTTTGGTTATCATTTTAGATTATGTTCCCCCCCCCCCCCCCAGATCATTGAAGATCTGAGTGACTGGCCAGTTTTAATAGGGTAGATGAAGAGCTGGGGAAGATTTCATAGAGGACATGAATATTAACTATTAAGTTCGTTCTTGACACTTGTGTAAGTATCCCAGGCAGGGGGAGAAGAACAAAGGGCCGAAGTAGAAGTTTTTGTTGCAATTAACATGTTATGACTAGAGCCACAGGTAGGAGAGGACAAGGCAAGAGAAGTATCTAGTCCTTCTGAAATAGTTAATGATCTGAGATTCTTGGTGTTGTGGCTTAGCCACTGACTTAGTATACACTGCTTAGATACAATAACAGACCAATAAAAATGTGCTCTCTCAATAGGAACAAAAAATAAGCAAGCGTTCTATCCTCCTTGTAGAAGTCTTTATTTATTTTTTTATTATAAGCAGTTGTTTGGTAGTCATAAAAATAGAGATCATTGGTGTGGTGTTGCTTAGTTTGCTCAGGGTGATTACTTGCTGGGATGATGAAGATCGAAACTTAGAAATGCCCATATTGAAAGAAGCATTAATTCCTGTTGGCCACTTCAGTTTAGAAGTATGTTGCTCTTCTCTACATCATTTTGTATCGCTGATGGTGTTCAGCCTGCAACAAATCTGTTTTCCAGTTGCTGACATGCCTCAGTGTTAGAACTGAGTCCAGACATGGCCCCAGTTTTGATTTCCGTTCCTGAGGTTTGTAATTCATATAGTCTTAACACAAGGCAGAAAAGCTGCCTCATTTCTCAGAAGGCAACTTGAGTTTGACTTCAGAATATTCTCACTGAAAAGGGATGGAACTGATTAGACCGGACAAGGTTAGAAGGAAAGTGTTGAGGTATATAACAGCCATTTATGCTTAAAATGTCCAGGATTTGTATTTATGTAACGTTACAGGAGAGAACTGTTGCCCTTTTGTAATTTATATCAAAGTTTGTTTTTGACATCTAAGAGCTTGACCTGATTGATAGACCTTTGATGGAACAGATGTAAAAAATGTGTTTCCTTTTCTAGGGAGGAAGTGGGGACTTCAGGCATCACTGATCCAGCTGCAGTATTTTCCTTCTTTGTCATTTGCTGTGTCCCTCCCCTCCCGTGCACCCACACAGCCTCCCTGCTCTTTCTGTCCATCACGTTAGTCACCTGGTGCATCTGTTAGTGTTGTAGTGGCATAAAGATGTGATCAACCCAAGCGACATCATCCAGACCATAACGACTCTTCATTCTCTTCTTATAGGTGACAGAGCTAAATGAGCCACTGTCCAATGAAGAGAGAAACCTCCTGTCTGTGGCCTACAAGAATGTCGTTGGGGCACGTCGTTCTTCCTGGAGGGTCATTAGTAGCATTGAGCAGAAGACATCTGCAGATGGCAATGAGAAGAAGATTGAGATGGTCCGTGCTTACCGTGAAAAAATCGAGAAGGAGCTGGAAGCCGTATGTCAGGATGTGCTGAGCCTGCTGGATAACTACCTGATCAAGAATTGCAGTGAGACCCAGTACGAGAGTAAAGTGTTTTATCTGAAGATGAAAGGGGACTATTACCGCTACCTGGCTGAAGTTGCCACTGGAGAGAAGCGGGCAACCGTCGTGGAGTCCTCTGAGAAGGCCTATAGTGAAGCTCATGAGATTAGCAAGGAGCACATGCAGCCTACTCACCCCATTAGATTAGGCCTGGCTCTTAACTACTCCGTTTTCTACTACGAGATCCAGAATGCCCCGGAGCAAGCCTGCCACTTGGCCAAGACCGCCTTCGATGACGCCATCGCTGAGCTCGACACTCTGAACGAGGACTCCTACAAGGACTCCACTCTCATCATGCAGCTCCTCCGTGACAACCTAACGCTCTGGACAAGCGATCAGCAAGATGACGACGGTGGCGAAGGCAACAATTAAGGCCCCCAGGTGGACTGGCAGCGCCCGCTGATGCTACTACTGCAGTCTTTATTTTTTCCCATGAGCTGGGGGTCGGGTGGGGGAGGGAAAGGGAGGGACGACCTTCCTAGGGAGAAGCCCACGACCTGTCCTGTCTTTGATCGCCTCTTTTGACATTTTTGCCAAAATACCACTAGTGGAAAGTCAGGCTAGCTGTGCTGGTATTGAAATAGCAGCCTCACACTGGCGTATGGACTGTTCTGTAGATGAATGCAGGTGGAGCGGTCTGTCTTTAACTTATTGCTAGAGAATAGGGTTTTAAGACGAAAAGAAAACTGAAACGAGATGGCCCTCATTCAGTAAGTTCTGTGGTTCCAGTAAGGATTTGTGTGTACAGACGCTCTTGTCTTATGTTTTGGGTACTTTCTATCTCATCTATTTTAGCTGTGCATTTTTTTTTCAGGGTGTACTCGACCAGCCATGGACTAATTGAAATCCCAAACTGACAGACTTGGAACATAAGGTGTGTTTATCCTTATGGTTTAGGCCTTGCCAGTTTCCTGAAGTCTTGGATTAGCTGACAGTATTAACACTAAATTGCAGTTTACAGTATTCTCCATTACAGCCATACGTAACATCAAGCCATTGATTGTGTCTTTTTCTTTGCTAGTTATTTTGGTTTTACATCCTTAGTCAGCCTTATCCAGGTTGGTTTTGCTGTTCGCTATCTCCTGGGCCAAAAGGCTTGCCTGAGGAGAATCAAAGCTACCCTAGGTTTTGGTTAATAGGTGCTTGGCAGGTGGCTGTGGGATTTTTGTCCTTCTTTCCTCTTAACTCTCAAATCCACCACAAAAATGATTAATCACTTTAATAGAAACGTTAAACACCACAAAAATAGAGAAAATTCAGGTCTGTATGTCATTTATTGTGTTGATATTTTCAGAGAACTCCTGGTTTTTAAGCTGCCACAGCTCCTTCCTCAGGGATCACGCTGCCATCACTCTTGACTTGAGTGTTCCCCACTGGACCTTCTGCTGGTGGCTCTTTATAGGGTGGAGATGCCATTGAGCTATAGAAGCTGGGCAGTCATCTTGAGGAAGTTTGTGCAGTGTGTGGAAATTCAGGTGCTAGAAGCTTACTGGTAGACAAATCCAAAAGGAAGAGCTCTTCTATTCATAAGCATTCTGTCCAGTTTCGGGAGCCTCATAAGCATGTCTGTTTTTCCTCCCTGAAAACACTCCTTCCCCAGGCAGTTGTTGTAGGAAGATGAACTAAAATCATTATCAGATAATAAATCACTCCTATTTGACCAAGAGTTTTTCTACACATTTTTTTTCTTCTTTTAATGAAAGCATTGAAACGGGAGAATCCTTTCTCTCTAGTGCAGTTGACGCATGCTCTGGAATCCAAGGAAACTACATTGTTGTTTCCACAAATTTGTTCTCAGTTAGCCTTAGGTCCTTCATTCTTGTTTCGGAAAAAATCTGTCTGAAAACATGACCTGTTGAGTGTGTGTTCAGCCTTTTTTACAAGATCAGAAACAGTGTAAACTCCCGAGATCTGGGTTAAGACGCCAGATTTGTTTTGTCTGTTCCTTTGGGTTATTTAGTCAAGGAGGTATGAGTAATAATTGAGGAAACACTGACAGTTGCTTTTGCTGTTTACCAAAATTGAACTTACAGTTGGGAAATGAATACGTTTGACAGGATCCAGGTGACAGTGAAGAATAGAACGATGATGCCCTGTAGCATGGCACAGTTTACCCAGCGTGACTTTCCTTAGAAGGTTCCCTCCATACGCTAGAGCAAAAGTCCCAATTAACTGAACCCTAGCAGAACTAGAAGAGAGCTGTACAGCTTTTGTGCCATCACCGGGGCCTAAAGTAAATGCCATGGATGGGAAATGATTTGGGTGGGGGTGGGGGGGGTTAGGTGGGGCTTTCCTTAACTTATCTTCATGTCCAGTGAGCAGTGTTGTGTCCTTTCTTGTAGCCTTTGGAAATGATTTACTGGAATTACAAAACCTATATTTTCTTTTAAATTTCAGCTTTGGCTCTGGCTGCTTTTTAGAATAATGCAAGATAAAATTATACCTGAGGGCTAAAAATGAGGGAATGGGAAACTTGATATTTAAGCAGCTTGAATGGTTTCTTTTCTTTTCTTTATTTTTAAAGAAATGCACTTGCCTCTGATACTGTCTCTCCAGTGAAATGATTACTCCTCCATTATTCTATTGATACAAT
The DNA here is from genome assembly GCF_003254725.2 of Canis lupus dingo. Classification (NCBI taxonomy): domain Eukaryota; kingdom Metazoa; phylum Chordata; class Mammalia; order Carnivora; family Canidae; genus Canis; species Canis lupus. The sequence continues at coordinate 7,271,246 of NC_064248.1, read as the reverse complement.
ATTGTGCATGCTAGTGTTGTATTTCTATACAGTAGCTTGAAATTTATTAACTTATACTGTAGGTGTTATGTATTCCTATGACAAAAAATTAAGTCTTCAAATTTTTTAAAGTTTTTTTAATTTAATTTTTCCTTTTGGGGGTACAGTTTGCTCTACCAAATAGTGATCGTAACAAATTGATCTGTTTTGGATGTTGCTATAGTGACATGCAGTTATATATTTTGTTTTTAAGGGGGGGGGGAAGCAAAAGAAACACCAGTGTTAGCTTAATCTTAATGTCTGGTGTTTGTCATGGTGAAATTATAACTATTACAGTGTAGGAGAACAACGACTATGTTCTCTGAATGAGCCTTTGTGCTTTTTTGTCATGTTATGCAGTGAACTATTTTTAAGGTCTAATCAGTGATTATTTTTCCAACTCCGTGTTTCTCTAAGGAATTATTTCACACACGGACCATTCTTAGCAGTTTTCCTCAGTGATGGAATATCATGAATGTGAGTCATTATGTAGCTGTCGTACATTGAGCAAATAAACTTACAGATCTGATGTCAGTGCTACTTAGTTTTATTTAAATGACTTTAATTTCCCTTTGCTTTCCAAGGGCTGATTGGATGTGCGTGCTTTCTACTCACAGAATGTGGTTAGATTGGGGGCCAGGGACAAGACTGGGAAAGTGCCTGTAAGCTGAGAGTCAGACCTGGGTTTACTGATGTTGAAAAATGATTGTACCTTTTGGGCCTCCAATGTTTTTCCTACAGAAAGGGCACCTTCAGGTGGATCTCTAAAAGCCTTACAGGGGTGGAGGGAGTATGATTTGTGAGAAGAACAGGGCTGAGTTAAATGATGGCTTCTTTTGGTCCTTGGGCAAATTACGAAACTTTTGAGCTTTGGGGTGTAGGTCTAAATGAAAATGGGATCACATGCCCGGCTGTGTCTCTCAGTGAGGCACCCAGTATTGTTGGAGGTCTCATGAAGTCTTAGATGAGGGGGTTCTTTGTGTTGAAAATGTTCATAAATAGTCTTGCGTTTTTAGTCCCTCTGAGGGGGTCAGGCACCTCCAGTTGGTGTGGCCTGAGCTCTTAGTAGTGCTGTTGCAGATGGCAGCTGTTACACTGCTCCCACCACGTGAATCATGTCCCTGGGTGTGGGGGTGTTCTGCTTTCTATAGGAAGGAAGAATGCCAGAGCAAAGGCTTTCTTCCATCAGCTTGGGTGTGTTCCAGCAAAGGGGTAGAGCGAGGCTGCAGGGCATTGAAAGGGGTGTGGCCTTTTAATTTTTTCAATCAGAATTCACATTTTAGGAATAATTTGTGTGACCCAGGGTTTTGCCATGTACTGGATGAATTAACTTCTCTTGGCTAATTTGTCACTCAGGACCACTCTAAGTGCCACTGCTGGCACAGCTGTGAACATAGAGGTGGCTGATGTGCCTAAGTTCCCACAGTGTCAGAGCCCCAGTGTTGGAGCCTCCTGAGCCTTGCCTACAAACACCAGGCTGCTTCAGCTCAGCTAGGAAACTAAGAAACTGAGCAGCAGCCATGTGGTGACAGCTCTTGCAGTGTGGGAGTTACTGAGGGTAGAGAGACATCAGACAATCTCTTACTCTCTTACCAACAGGACGGTACACACGTGGGCAGCATCAGAGCAGTGATGTAACAAATTCACCAAAGCTCATCAGAAAGAAGGGTGGCTGCTGGAAGTTGCTGATGTTGCACTCTTATTTCTTCTGTGTAACTTCCCATTATTTCTAAGTGCCCGGAATTTGACAGAAGACTGGAATTTGCCCAGAGTACTCCCACGTACATTTAATTTTCCTTTTTTTTTTTTTTAAGATTTTATTTATTTATTCATGAGACACACACACAGAGAGGCAGAAACACAGAGGGAGAAGCAGGCTCCATGCAGGGAGTCCGACGCGGGACTCGATCTTGGGACTCCCAAGATCACACCCTGGGCTGAAGGCAGACACTAAACCACTGAGCCACCCAGGGATCCCCATTTAAATTTCTCTTAAGATAAAATGTAATCTGTTGCTGTGTTTCCATCCAGTTTGGAAGAGTTCCCCTTAATGCAGTGGTTCTCAAACTTTGTAGGACTCCTTTTCACAACCGTAAAGAGCTTTTGTTTATGGGGGGGATGGATCAAAAACCAGAAATTAAAAATACTCGTCTAAAAAATTTAAACGGGATGCCTGGGTGGCTCAGTGGTTGAGCGCCTGCCTTTGGCTCAGGTTGTGATCCCGGGATCCAGGATCGAGTCCCGCATCACGCTCCCTGCGAGGATCCTGCTTCTCCTTTTGTCTATGTCTCTGCCTCTCAGTCTGTGTGTCTCATGAATAAATAAATCTTTTTTAAAAATAACTAATTTAAAAACCCATTACATGTTAAGATAAGTAACAGTTTCAGGGACACCTGAGCATCCCAACTCTTGGTTTCGGCTCAGATTGTGATTTCAGAATTTTGAGCCTTGTGTGAGGTGCTGGGCATGGAGCCTGCTTAGGATTCTCTCTCCCTCTGCCCCTCTCATCCCTCTCCAAAAAAAAAAAAAATTTTTTTTTTTTTTTTTGAAGAAAAAGAATTCTGTGTTGTCGTCCTTGCCCCCCCCTCCCCCCCAAAAAAAAAAGGGAAGAGGAGCATTATTTTGCAGCTTGGGTGATCTCTTCGTAGAAGTTAACTGGACTCAGTCCCTGCTACTGCACTCAATCCACTAAGATGCTTTTGAGCTGAAGCATTTGGAAAGAAAAAAACCTGGCATTGCAAGGATAAGTAGTTGGAGATGGATGGCTCTAAAGAGTTTAAGAAAGTTCTAATTCAGGAACTGAACGATGTCCCCATATTAGGCTCCAATGATTACGGCCTTCCTCTGCACTCCAGAATGTCAAGCTAACTGATACTGTGAAGCAATTAAACAGTGGTGATGGGTAAGGGGGAGGAGAGCAGTTAGGACTAGATTCACTCTGCTTGGTCATCCATAGAGTAGAATTCTCCATTCCCAGAACTTTGAGGGTGGGGTGGAAGGGCTGTCAAATGAGATTCAAAGTGGCAGGGGACTTTGAATGTAGCAAATACGTTGCTGTTGAGTGCCAGTGCAGTTTTCCTCTACTCTATTTATGTGTCATTACCACATGCATTGGCCTCTGTGCTGGTCAGCTGAAACTGCATGTTGACTCACATGCGCTGATCAGAGTGGCTAAGAATGGCAGCTACATCCTCCCGGGTGTACAGTTCTCAAAGCAAGCTTGGAGAAACAACCTGCTGAAAACTAGCTGGGTAACACTTCTCTGATTCTAGGATTTGACATTAAGTGGTAAGCCAGCCTAACCAGAACATTGAAATATGGTCTGCCAGCTTGCTAATTAGCCTCTGCTGGTTTGAATTCTCCAGTTCTGGTGTGGATCAGGATAAATGGTTTGAATCTGAATGGCCACAAACTCTATCCCTGATTAACAGGATTACCTGTGGTCAGTGAGTGGGTGGGGCAAAAGTGGCTGGGTTACAGTGACAAGAGTCTTTAGTACCAGGTCAAATTTGTTGGTATCTCATGTTTGTGTTCTGTCCACACCTGACAAGACAAATGAGTCTTTTTTTTTTTTTTTTTTTTTTTTATGATAGTCACACACAGAGAGAGAGGCAGAGACATAGGCAGAGGGAGAAGCAGGCTCCATGCACCGGGAGCCCGACATGGGATTCGATCCCGGGTCTCCAGGATCGCGCCCTGGACCAAAGGCAGGCACCAAACCACTGTGCCACCCAGGGATCCCCAAATGGGTCTTTAAGTAATAGTCTGAGATGGTACTCAGTTATCCCCCTGTGGGAGAGGAAAGTCAGGAATTGGGGAACATGATACGATTTTTTTTGTTTTTTTTATTTCAGTAGGTAGTGCAGACACATTAAAAATACAAGAGTGCAGGGATCCCTGGGTGGCGCAGCGGTTTGGCGCCTGCCTTTGGCCCAGGGCGCGATCCTGGAGACCCGGGATCGAATCCCACGTCAGGCTCCCGGTGCATGGAGCCTGCTTCTCCCTCTGCCTGTGTCTCTGCCTCTCTCTCTCTCTCTCTCTCTCTCTCTCTCTCTGTGACTATCATAAATAAAATTAAAAAAAAATTTAAAAAAAAAAAAATACAAGAGTGCAGTCTAAAACAGGTTTTTGTACTACCTTCGAGCTAACAATGTTTTCCACATTTTGAAAGGGTTGTAAAGAAGAGTGCAAAGGGACAGTGTGTTGCCTGTGAAACTTAAAATGTTTACCACCTGGCCAGTAGTTTGGCGACCCCTGGTTTATCAGTAACTCATTCTGTGATGCCCGTTTTCCAGCCACCCATTTCTCCTTCATAGAGGTAACCACTCCTCTGTTGGCTTGGTTTGAGAGAATGGAGTTGACTGGCTTTGAGATGGAAAGATTTCTGCTGCTTTTAAGCAGTAAGTGACCTTTGATCCATGAAAGGTTTTGCCTTGTGGTTTTTAAATAGGGTTAATTGAAATTTGGTGGTTTCTTGGGGACACCTGGGTGGCTCAGTGGTTGAGTGTCTGCCTTTGGCTCAGGGTGTGACCAGAGTCCCAGGATTGAGTCCCACATCGGGCTTCCTGCATGGAGCCTGCTTCTCCCTCTGCCTATGTCTCTGCCTCTCTCTGTGTGTCTTTCATGAATAAATAAAATCTTAAAAAAAAGGGGGGGGGGTTCCAGTAGTAGCTCTCAAATTAGATTTAAGCCTGTTTTTTTTAAAGGGTAGCTAGGTGGTATAGGGTAGGGCATTTTACCCCTAACATTTTTGAGAAATTTCAAACAAAAGGTGGAAAGAATGGTACAGTGATAACCAAATACAGTTGGTACTGCAGTTAACATTTTTATTTTAAAGATTTTATTTATTTATTCATGAGAGATGAGAGAGAGACAGAGACACAGGCAGAGGGAGAAGCAGGCTCCATGCACCGGGAGCCCGACGCGGGACTCAATCCCGGAACTCCAGGATCACGCCCTGGGCCGAAGGCAGGTGCTAAACCGCTGAGCCACCCAGAGATCCCCAACATTTTTTTTTAAAGATTTGTTTATTCATGAGAGACGGGAGAGAGGCAGAGAAACAGGCAGAGGGAGAAGCAGGCTCCTCGAGGGAGCCTGATGTGGGACTCGATTCTGGGATCACGACCTGAGCCAAAGGCAGACACCCAGTCACTGAGCATTTTGTTGCAGGTGTCCCAGCGTTTTGTCGTGTTTGCTTTATATTTCTCTGTATCTTGTGGAACCCTTGAGAGTACTCAGTGGAGAGTCTGCTTCTCCCCACCCCCAAAAAAGACCATCTCTTAAAGATGCCTAGTTTCTTGAAAAAGTCATTATCCTAAAGAAGGGGGAAAGAATAGAGACTAAAAAAAACCCTAATAATGAAATTATTAGGTTGAATCAATTAAATCCGAGCTAGTGGTGGGGAGAGGTGGCTAGAGCTATCAAAGGCATTCTGGGGGCAATATACTCTATATTCATATCTCTCTTAAAAATAAGGATAGTCTCTCACATAATCACCTCATCAGGACACCTAAGAAAGTCCGTAATTCCCTGTCAACCTATTTTCAAATTGCCCCCCAGAATGCCTTTGTTTTAAGATTTTATTTATTCATGAGAGATACACACAGGCAGAAGGAGAAGCAGGCTTCCTGCAAGGAGTTCAATGTGGGACTCAATCCCAGATCCTGGGATCACACCCTGAGCTGAAGGCAGACAGTCCACCGCTGAGCCACCCAGGCATTCCCCCAGAATGTCTCGATAGCTCTAGCCACCTCTCCCCACCACTAGCTTGGATTTAATTGAATCATCCTAATAATTATTAGGTTTCTTTAGCCTCTATTCCTTCCCCCTCTTTTCTTTATAATGACCTTTTCAAGAAACCAGGCATCTTTAAGAGGTGGTCTTTTTTTGGGGGGGGGGGAACAGACTGCTGAGTACAAAGCCTGATGCAGGGGCAGCCCCGGTGGCCCAGCGGTTTTGCACTGCCTTTGGCCCAGGGCGTGATCCTGGAGTCCCGGGATCAAGTCCCACATCGGGCTCCCTGTGTGGAGCCTGCTTCTCCCTCTGCCTGTGTCTCTGCCTCTCTCTCTCTCTCTCCCTCTGTGTCTCTCATGAATAAATAAAATCTTTAAAGGGCGGGGGGAGCCTGATGCAGGGCTTAATCCGAGGACCCGGGATCCCTGGGTGGCTCAGTGGTTTGGCACCAGCCTTTGGCCCAGGGCATGATCCTGGAGCCCCGGGATCGAGTCCCACGTCAGGCTCCCGGCATGGAGCCTGCTTCTCTCTCTGCCTCTCTCTCTCTCTCATAAATAAATCTTTAAAAAAAAAAAAAATCCCAGGACCTTGGAGATCATGACCTGAGCTAAAGGCAGGTGCTTAACCTGTTGACTGAGCCACCCATGTGCCCCTTTAAGATTTTATTTTTATTTTTTAAAGATTTTATTTATTCATAAGAGATACACAGAGAGAGAGAGACAGAGACACGGGCAGAGGGCGAAGCAGGCTCCATGCAGAGAGCCCTACGTGAGACTCGATCCCAGGTCTCCAGGATCACACCCTGGTGCTAAACCGCTGAGCCACCCAGGCTGCCCAAGATTTTATTTTTAAATAATCTCTACACCCACTGTGGGGCTTGAATTTACAACTCCAAGATCGAGAATTGCACTTTACCAACTGAGCCAGCCAGCAAGTCACCCTTCAAGAGACAGTCTTATACAACGTCCAATGTTCTGGGTTTGTCTAGTTTCCTCGTGTCATTTAATTTGTTCCCCCTCCTGTTGGGGCACATTTTTGTCTTGGGTAAGACTTTCACTTTGCCCCTCCATCCAGTCTTTTCAGTGGTTTATGTCGAATTGAATTTGAAATGAATGGGAACCTGTCAGTGCTTTACTGGAAATCAGGTGATCTTAAGCAGTAGTCACCAACAGGGTCTTTTATGTGAACCCGTGAGGACTGAGCTGAAGGACAGACTAGAGAGAGTGCCTCCCATCCATGGGAACCAAATGTTTAGGGTCTTCCAAGCTAGGATATTTTGCCTCCTTAAAATCCTCTGCTGCCTCTCCTGGATGGAGAAAGTGTTAGATACGTGCTCAGACATTACTTGCTTTGACTTAGCAAGCCAGCACATGCACCCCACGCGGTGAGTCCTGGTGGTATGCAGCAGTTCTGCCCTATGCCTTGCGGAGGTGATGAAATGGCGTAGACCCTGCCATGTTCCCAGGAGTTCTCAGAGACATGCAGGCATGTCTGAGAGGCTGCCTTCATACTGAATCTATCTACATCAGGAGAAAGAACCTTGACACAATCTTGTTTTAACACAACCTTGGTATTAGCTGGCTCTTCCCACAATGATGACAAGTTCTTCTACTTGCTGACTCTTGGGGACCAGAAGGGACATCATACCCTAGTACCTGTTTTTCACTTAGCCTGAAGCTATATTTTTAGGGATGGGGTTGTGATGGCTGGTAGGTTCCTTAAAGCCTGGTGGAAAATTCGTTTTGGGTACCATTGGGTTTGTTACCAAAGCCTTCTGAAAGGCCTTGCCTCCCCAAATATGGAGGTAAAATGTCATTATGGTTTACAGGTCTTTTTGCCTTCTCCATTTGGGACCTGCTCAGTTTTTAAAACATTTCTTTTGGGGAATGTTGTCCCAGTGAAAAGTTCTAGGTTGCAGAGGATTGGGTAGTGGGCAGACGAGGAGTGAAACATTCTCTTGCCCTAAATTAGGAGATTGCATTAGAAGTAGAGACAAGATAGATTTAGGAAATAGCTAGGTTACCCATATAAAGGATGAGCAGCTTATGGCTGGCTGCAAACATTTTTGGGCGAGTCCCTTCTATGTCATTTCCCCAAATTATATCCAGATCCCCAAGATCAAACAGTTACTACAGCCTACTACCGGGCGAAAGCAAAGGAGCAAGAATAATTACTCCCCACGGTATATGGGTTAGAACTTAAGGTTTCTTTAGCCTGCTGGTGACAGGGCCAAAATGAACCTGACAGCTAAAGAGAGCCCCCAGAAATGCATCATTGTCGACTGGACGGGTCCCTTCTGGGCCATTGTTTCGGGCTACCAGATGGTTTGCTGGGCTCTGGAGTCGGTGGTGGGGTGGGTGGTGGGTGGTGGGTGGTGGGTGTTCCCGCATCCACCCTGCCCGCAACCACCTAGGTGCTGTCCCGGCCGCCAGGCTCTGCGGCTGGCCCCGGTCCTGGCTTCAGCTCCTGCCCCCGGTTTCCGCAGGGTTCTGCGACATCCATGCTGGACCCAGACCTCTGGGCCGCCGCCCCGCGCCAACTCGTGTGGGAGCCCTGTCCGCGGGCTTCTCTCCGGTCACCTCCCACCCCAAACACCTGGGCCGCGCGGGCGAGCCTGCCTGAGGGCGCCGCACGACCCCCCGCACCCGCGAGTCGCGTGCTTCGGCCGAGCGTCCGTGCGCGTGCGCCCCGCAGGTGCTCGCCCCCACGCGTCCGCCGCGCGGCCACGGACGCTCCTGACGAGCCGGGCTCGCGAAGGTTCCAGGATCGGCCAGACACCCGGATGTGAGGCGGGCGGGACACGGCCCGCCTTCCCAGCTCGGACGGTGGCGAGAGCCAATCACAGCCTAGTCTGTCCCGCTCATCCAATGGTCGGCTTGTTGCTAGCCCGGCGCTGGGATCTGCCTGCGCGGCTGCCCGGCCGATTCGCTCCGACGGCGGGCCTCGGCCCTCGGTGCCGCCCTCCGCCAGCCCGCTCTCGCGCTCCGCGTGCGCACTGGTTACCCGGAGGAACTTGGTGGGGGCGCTGCGGGGCCTTGTGTCGCGGTCTGGGCCGGGGCCACGTCTCTGCGCGCTGTTCACCGCCGTGGTCGGTGGAGGGCGCGTGGAGGTGGGGGACGGGGGAAACAGGTCCTCAGGCTACAGCTTTCCCGCAGACCTCGGCCCTGCCCCTCAGTTTCTGAACAGCGGGCCCAACCTCAAGTGCCCCCAGCGGGTTTCCTATACTCTCTTATCTACGCAGCAGTCGCCCTGGCACCAACCCCCGGGGGCTGCATCTCCCCATAGTGCAGAGGAGGAAGCCGGGGCTCCTTACACCCTGCTTGATCCTCACCATATCCCAAAGGGCTCAGGGCAGGTGGCGACTCGGGTCTGTCACACGCTGGCCCGATGGCCCAGTAACCTGGCTGGCATCGGGATACATTGAAACTGCTCCTGCATCTCCTTGGCATCTCCTTGGCATTCAAGGCAGATCCAGCCTCACCTGCCGCGCCCTCGCGCCCCTCGTGTCCCAGCCGTCCTGAGGGAGTGCTGGTTCCACCCCTGAAGGCCTTCTCCCCCCACACCTCTGGACAGACGCCCCCAACTTTGGAACTGAATGGTGGCCGCCCAGGGTCAGCCCCAGAATCAGACGGCAGAAATATTAGGGAGCTCGGGCACCCCAATCCCTGCTCTAAACATAGAGTTAGTACAGCCTGAGGCCGGGGAGGGGAGGGGGTAGGTCAGCTTCAGCCAGGCTAGCTGCTGTTGACACAGGGGAGATTTCTGTCAGCAGTGTCTGTCTTGTTCCAAAGGAAAGGGCTGTTGGGGGCAGTTTTGAATTCTCATCCTACCACATCCCAGTTATGTGGTGTAACTTCTCAAGTTCCTTAGCCTTTCAGACTGACAGTTTCAGTATCCGTACGATGGGAATAACACAGTCTACCTCATAAAAATTGCCTCACGTTGACTGGTGTTTACTGTGTGGTTCAGGCTCTGTTTCAGAAACTTCACTCACATTAATTCATATAATCCACTTCACTTGGCAGAGGAAGAAACCATGACTTAGTAACTTGCCCAGGGTCCCACAGCTACTAAGCTGCCCAATGAGGATTTGAACCCTGGGCAGTTTTGTCACTGTGGGAGAAAGCATAACCATAAGGCTCTGCTGCCTCTCAGCGGCATAGGGTTGCTATGAGGCTTTCATAAGCTAAGGAGTGATTGGCAGCTAGCAGGTGCCCAGGACATGCCTGTTGTGATAACAGAAACAGTGGTGAACACCTATGCAGCAGGGCGGAGCAGGGGCCCCAGCTCCGGGACTTGGCTGCCAGACCCTGCAAAGGCAGACACAGGGGTGGCAGCCAAGGGAGTGAGCTGGGTCCCCCAGATAGGATCTTCTGGGAGGCTTGAGAGTTCTCAGAAAGTGAAGCCCAGACCTAGAACTTAGGCAGAGATTCCTGAAGGTTCTGGGGTAGGCAGTGTTAGATATCCGAATGTCTCTGGAAGAGCACCAGGGGGCAGTCATTTACAAGTCCTGTCTCGGGGATCCCTGGGTGGCGCAGCGGTTTGGCGCCTGCCTTTGGCCCAGGGCGTGATCCTGGAGTCCCACCTCGGGCTCCCATGTCGGGCTCCCGGTGCATGGAGCCTGCATCTCCCTCTGCCTGTGTTTCTGCCTCTCTCTCTCTCTCTCTCTCTCTCTCTCTCTCTCTGTGTGTGACTATCATAAAAAAAAATAAAAAAAAAAACAAAAAAAAAAACAAGTCCTGTCTGGGCCTGGGGGAAGAGAGGGGTAGATGGGGACAGCCAACCCCAGGGGATCTTGCAGGGGGCAGTCAGGGCTTGCCTTGTCCCTGCTCCCTCCCCTTTGCAGGTGGGGCCTAGGCTAGGCTTCCTTTCCAAATTTGACCCGTACAACCCTAGGCCAGAGCTAGCAGGGCTTGCAGCCTGCTTGGTAGGGATTAGTTTCTCCTCCAGAACCTCTCAGACCCAGGGCCTTGGAGTGCCAGGACCCCTGCTGAAGGATTGGGGGCCACTCCCAGGGTTCAAGGCTTTCAGGCTGGTCACACTGTTCAGGCTCAGAGAAAGGGGTCTTCAGGATGTTCAGCAGGCCCACAGAGAGGATTGTAAAAGCATAGCTCACCCACCAGGGCTCAGAGAGGTGGGAGTGGGCTTCAGAGGGGGAGGGAGGCTCAATGAAGGAAGGGGGTGTGGTGAAGTGAGAAAGTACAGTGATGGGGGGTAGGGGTTCAGTGAAAATGGGAGAACTCTGGGCTGCCTGGGTGGCTCAGTCTGTGGAGCATCCAACTTGATTTTGGCTCATGTCATGATCTCATGGGTTGTTGGAGCCCATGGCTCTATGCTCAACATGGAGTCTGCTTGGTTTCTCTCCCTTTGTTCCTCTCTGCGCTTATGTGAGTGCTCGCTCTCTTTCTCAAATAAATAGAATCGTAAAAGAAAATGGGACAACTCTGAGAAAGGGGGTGGCTCAGAGAAGAGGGTTGAGGTTGGGAAGGGGGATGCAATGAGGGTTGGCTCTGAGTAAGGAGGTTCAATCAGAGAGGGACAGGGAAGAGCAACCAGGGCAGTGGGAGGTCAGAAGGGTCTTGGAGAGGGCTGAGAGAGGGTGTGATAACTCAGGGTGGGGGGCTTTGGGGAGAAGGCTCAGTGACCTCTGGTCATTCATTCACCTAAATAAATCCTCAACTACCCTGTCCCATTGTCCCACCAGCCTGAGCACACAGACTCAGCAGCCATTCTGGAGGAACTCTGAGAAAGACTTTCAGCCCCTCTTGTGGAGTGGGGTGGGGGGGGGGCGGGGAACAATGTGAGAAGGAAAGGGTTACCCAGACCTGGCCTGCAGTCAGGACCAAGACTGAAGGCCTTCCCAATGCCAGGCCCTTGTTGGTCCTGCAGAGAGCTGTCCTTATATCCTTGGGCACCTCTGGGACTTGGGCCTTCCTACCATTGTTAGGAGACACTGGGCAGCTGCCAGTCTTCATGCTTTTCCCTTGATTCCCATCCTGCAGAGGGCCGACAACAAGGCAAGAGAGGCCTCAGAGGTCACCCAGACCCCCAAATGGAAACTGAGCCCAGAGCATGGTGGATCCCAGACCATAACTTCAACAGGGGCAGAACTGGCCTCAGTCTGGTGATTTTCCTGCACAGAGTTGCTCCTGCCACCTCAATCCTGTCTTTAATCCAAGCCTTCCTGGTAGACTCTACCCTGTTCAGCCCAGGGGAGGGAGGAGGGATAGACTTTTCTGACTCTGAGGCAGCCTCTGGGCCACCAGTGCTGCATCTTGATCCAACCACTGCCACCACAGTTTGGACAGAGTGATGTACCAGGCCAGTATGTGTGCAAGCCTGGAAGGAAGGATGGAGGGGGTCATGATGCTGCAAGACTCCTTGCAGGGGTGGTGGGTTTTTCCCAGGGTCCCCAGACAACAAGACCCTTTCTCTCTGGATGTTGGGAGCTCTGGCTGGGCACTTCCTTTGCCTTCAGTCTACCCCTCAAAAAAGATGGGGATGGAGGTGCCTGGGTTGCTCAGTGGTTGAGCATCTGGCTTTGGCTCAGGCTCTCTCATCCTCCCACATCAGGCTCCCTCACAGGGAGCCTGCTTCTCCCTCTGCCTGTGTCTCTGCCTCTCTCTGTGTCTATCATGAATGAATAAATAAATAAAATCTTAAAAAAAAAAAAGAAAAAGAAGAAGGGATCCCTGGGTGGCACAGCGGTTTGGCGCCTGCCTGCCTTTGGCCCAGGGCGCCATCCTGGAGACCTGGGATCGAGTCCCACGTCGGGCTCCCGGTGCATGGAGCCTGCTTCTCCCTCTGCCTGTGTCTCTGCCTCTCTTTCTGTGTGTGTGTGACTATCATGAATAAATAAAAATTAAAAAAAAAAAAAGAAGAAGCCCATGAGGACATGGCTCATCCTTGGGATATAGAATCAGGTGCACACAGTGAAGTCCAAAGTCACCTGGCCGGGTGGAAGAGGTGGAGAGGACTTAGAGCCCTTAGCTAAGAGGATTGTGTCTGGGATGGAGATATTTCCCACGTGTATGTGCCCCCCCCCCCCCCCCCCGGAACCCTGCGCTCCTCAGGGCTGGCACACAGGGGCATTGTTTGGTGGACAGACAGTACATATTTTGGGGTGAGGGGCCCATGCTTGGCCACTTTCCTGTTTCTGGGAGGGCAGCATGGGGGTGGGGCTTAACCCCCATTTCACCAGGCCCAGTGCCAGATCCTGGCTAAGACCAGCCTAGGCTTGCCTTCACCCATACAGCTTCTTCCCTGCTTTGGTCCTGAGCTGGCAGCTTATTGCTGCTATACAAGTCTGGGCCAGAGGCCAAGTCTGAGCTCCAGGGCTGTCCCAAATCCCCAGGTCCCACTGTGTGTATGGGGGGTGGGCAGGGGAGGGAGGTGTAGGGGAATCCAGGGTAAACTGAGCAGACAAGACCCTCACCATCCTGATCCCTGCCCAGACTTAGGCTCTGCCAGGGTGGAATAGTGCTTGGGTGGCTGTCAACAGACCAGGGGGTCTGGGGTGTCTTACCCCATGGCCAGTCCCTGGGCAGGGTTCCAGTCCCGCCTGACCCTCCTCTCCTTTCTTTGCTTGGTTGCCCTTCCCCCCATCACAGAGGCGCTCTGACCATGCCCTTTGGACCCAGCACTAGGGACCTCTGCAGCCACTGTCCAGGAGCTTTTGCTTCCCACACCACCCTCTCCACAGAGCAGTCTGTGCCTGGCAAACCCTCGGTGGTAGCAGGGAAGATGATGCTCCCTGGAAACAATTCACTCCTCCAGCAGCAGAGGTCTAGGATCTGTCCAACCTTGCAGAGACAGGTCAGCAAGCCCTGGGCAGAGAGCCATGATAATCCAGGGCTCAGGGCCTCAGCAGATCCCTGTCTTCCCCTGCCCCCTGCACCCCCACATCCCAGTCTGTCACCCCACACCTGACCTCCTTTCCCCCTCTCCCCCTTTCCCTGGCAGTACCCATGCCCAAAACGCCTCAGCAGCACATCCTCCCCTGCCTCTTGACTGGTTCCTCTACCCACTCTCTAAGATCTGGACCCTTATTTATTTATTCTTATTTATTTATTTATTTATTTATTTATTTATTTATTTATTTATTTATTAGATTTTATTTATTTATTCATGAGAGACAGAGAGAGAGAGAGAGGCAGAGACACAGGCAGAGGGAGAAGCAGGCTTCATTCCAGAAGGAGAAGCAGGCTTCATTCCATGCGGGGAGCCTGATGTGCGACTCCGTCCCGGGTCTCCAGGACCACACCCTGGGCTGAAGGCAGAGCTAAACCGCTGAGCCACCCGGGCTGCCCTGAACCTTTTTTTTTTTTTTTTTTGAGATTTTATTTATTTATTCATGAGAGACACAGAGGGAGAGAGAGGCAGAGACACAGGCAGAGGGAGAGGCAGGCTCCATGCAGGGAGCCCGACGTGGGACTCGATCCCAGGACTCCAGGATCACGCCCCGGGGTTAAAGGCAGTTGCTAAACTGCTGAGCCACCCAGGCTGCCCAGGACCCTTATTTTTAAAGCGGGGATGCTGGGGTAGCCTGCATTTAGCATGGCTGTCAGTGCACAGCCCCCACCTGAGACTGGTCCCACCCACCCCCCTCACTTGCCCTCTTGCTCTTCCTCCAGCCTGCCAGCCCTGGCCCATACCATTCCCACTTGCCTGTCCAAGGGTCATTTCTGGAAATCTTTCTTACTCCAAGATGCCACAGGATGTCCCACCCTCTTGCTAATGGCATAATGCTGCTGGTCACTGAGCTGTTTCCTCTATTTGGCCCCTTGAGCAGGGACTGGAACTGGGCTGGGTGCCAGGCCAAGAGGAAGTGCAACAGGGAGGGCAAATTTCACAACTGCGAGGGAGAGAGAAAAGGAGAGACCCAGGGTTGGGCCTGGAACTGAGGATGGCTTGTGTACTCCACAGATCCTTAGGGAAGCCAGAGCCAGTGCAGGGTGCCCAGCAGCCACAGGCACTTGAGGTCCTCAAAGAAGCCTTAGTCATCAGCCTGGAGCACAGAGTATTGCCCCTCAGATACTCTTCACCTGGGCACTTGGATTACTCAGTGGCTGAGCATCTACCTTTGGCTCAGGTTGTGATCCTGGACTCCATCCTGGGATGGAGTCCTGAATTGGGTTCCCTGGAGGGATCCTGCTTCTCCCTCTGCCTATGTCTCTGCCTCTCTCTGTGTGTGTCTCTCATGAATAAATAATCTTAAAAAAAAAACATACCCTTCAGCTGAGTGGTCTAGGCCAAGGTCTTGAGTCTGCAGACCTGAAGGACATCAGAGGCCTATAGAGAGGCACCCGCGGAAAGGCCCGGAGAAGTTTAGAACTGTTCCTGCCCCACAGCAGTGCAGGGACTCACCAGGTGTGCCCATCCTGATCCTCCAAGACCTCAAAGCCGTTGTCCTTGGACTCACTCCTATGATAGGCACTGACAGCCTCCTGAGCGCTGACCCCTACCTGTCCCAGGCTGTGTCCCTGGCTCCCTGCAGGTCACTTGCAGCCTGGCTGCCTTGAGCGGGGTTGGAGGGGAGAGGGGGTGGGGAGTGCTGCATCCCAGTCCTCTTCCTGTGGTCCCATCAAGTCTCTTTCAGAAGCACTTAGAGCTTTACATATGGAACACTTCAACATCCCTCCCCTCTCCAGTCTTCCTGTTAGATATAACCCTCCCCTCCACTGCCAGTGGCCACACTGATGTCCCTCTGCCCCTCTAGGACTAGCTGCATGGACCTCGGCAAGTCTGTTTACTTTGAGGCTCTCTTTTGCCCAGGTGTTAGGCAGGATTTACACCTCTTCGCAGACTTGATGTGAGGATTACCTTGTCAAAGGCTTGGCGTCAGTTTTCCCACACTTCCAGAGCACTGGCAGACGAGCTGGCAGCCTTGCTATTGCTCGCTCTGATCTGACAAGACTGACAAGATGGGAGGAGGCAGTCACACCCTTGCAGGCCAGGACCATCTTGTTGCCAGCCAGCAAGGAGCTGGCGAGCAGAGCAAGGGTGAGTCCTAGACAGACTGATTCAGCTGTGACCGCAGGAATGTGGGCGTGTCCAGGAGACACCTGAGATGTGGCATGTCTGTTGTCAGGGAGGAGGATAGCAGATTTAGGAGACAGGAGCTCAGGAAATGAATGGTGGTAGGGCTGGAGAGACTGGGCAGTGCCCTGGCCTGTAGGCCCAGACCTGCGCTGCCAGCTGGGCCAGCACACCCCTTGTTCCATGTGTTTATTTCCCTTGTTGGCCTCCCTCCAGGCCCAGGGAGGCCTCTGAAGGCTGGGACCTGCTTTGGCTTCCTGCCTGCTCCAGATTGTGGTATCTCAAGGGTGCCCACACCAGGGAGTGGAAATTAAGAAGCTGGGCGGTGTTGAGGGTGCCTCGTGCGTGGCTCTTCCTTACAGGGTGCTGCTTCTCTCAGAGACCCTAGGAAAGTAGGGCTGTGGGCTTAGAAAAGAATGTCATGGTGTCTTGCCGAAGCTTCAGGCTCTGTGACCTTAGTAGGTGGAGATGGAGTAGAGATGGTGATCTCTCAAGCTCTTAGGGACCAGAGACTTTGTTCTTTTTTTTTTTTTTTTTTTTGAGACTTTGTTCTAAAGCCCCTATCTGCTCTACCCCTCCTTCAGGTCCCTCCAAACCCTCCTTGGGCCAGATGAGAGGGTGGTGGGTAGGATGAAGGCAAAGGAGAGGACCTAGGTAGGTGTGACTTCCTACCTGTGCTAATCTTCCCTGTCAGGGTCTTTGCTTCTCTTCCACCAAAACCTTGGCCCCCTGCCCTCACTCTCTGCAGAATGCCCTTGACCCTAGAGTCCCGGCCTCATCCTGCATGCATGAGCAATGGGAGCTGGAACACGGCCACTCTCCTCTCAGAAAGTCACCTGGAAGGCCATACCTCCCATGCCTTCTACATGGTCCTGCCCCTCTATGGGAGAAGAGTGAAATCTCAAATTCAGTGAGCAAGGGACTCCAAGCTCCTAAGAAGCTCCCCCACCCCTGGCCCTGCTCTGTCCCCCTGTACCTGAGTCCAGTCTAGGGGTCCCCAAGTGCCCAGGTGTGGGCCAGCCACCTCTCCTGGTTTCCCCTATCATTGCTGGTTATGATCATTGCTTCTCTCTTAACGAACGGACTCCAGGCTAGAGAGCTGGGGTATGCCCTTGCCGTACATCACTGTACCCACAGGGCCTAGCATGGGGCTTGGCACACACACAGAGTAGGCTCTCAGCAAAGGTGATCAATGTGTGAGCCAGTAAACGGCACCAACCCCCAAGGCCTCCACAAACACCAGGATCTGAAGCAGTGGCGGGCAGTTGCTTTGAACTTTATTTGAGAAAAACAAAAGGTAAATGTATCAAAAGAGCATACAGGTTAGTGTGCAGGGACGGTCAGTGATGGCTACTGAGGTGAGGATGTGGGCTAAGCAGGGCTAAGGCCTTTACTTGGCTCCAGACTGCTCCGACTTTCCAGCTTCTGGGCCCCCAATCTGGGCACGTGCCTCGAAGGTGACGGGAAT
Source organism: Canis lupus dingo (assembly GCF_003254725.2). Classification (NCBI taxonomy): domain Eukaryota; kingdom Metazoa; phylum Chordata; class Mammalia; order Carnivora; family Canidae; genus Canis; species Canis lupus. The sequence continues at coordinate 7,253,989 of NC_064248.1, read as the reverse complement.
AGTGATTTCTGCCGACTGGGTGGCTGGCTTGGGCATGGGAGCCTCCACCGTGAGAGTGCCCTCAGGGGACAGGGAGGAGGAGACCAGGGTAGGATCCACACCAGGGGGCAGGCTAGACAGGCAGAGAGGGAGAGCAAGAGTTACACACCTGTGCCGTACTGCTGCCCAACCCCTCCCCCCGCCACTCCCTGCATCCCCCTCCGTCTGGGGCCAAGACTCACGTGTATTTTCGAGTGAAGCAGCGGGAGATGTAGCCATGCTCATCCTGCCTCTCTTCGTGCTTGCCTGGGGGTGGGAAGGGAGGAGAATGAGGTCAGAAGCTTCTGGGAGGAGCCCCCCCAAACCTACACACGCCCCAGGGGGCGGTCTGACCGTTTCAGGACCCCTCAGAAGCTTCTGGAAAGTTGGGTTCAGTGTTTTGGAGGGTGGAGTGGGGTGGGGCTCGGCGCGGCGCCAAGAAAGCGCACACGCCCCTCCGCGGACCGAGGCTTAGGGACAGGGAGTAGGGACAGCACCAGGGAGACCTGGTCATTTGGGGGCGGGGCTGTGGGGGGGTCTCCGCTGGAAGGGGGCGTTTCTTCCCTCACTAGAGCGTTTTTCGGGCCAGAGGGGCGCTGAGTCCCAAGTCTTCCGGGTCCCGGGTGGAGTTTCCCTGCCCAGTTCCCCGCCCCACCAGCCGCGTCCGCGCAGGCCGGGGGGGCCGGGGGGTGGGGGTGGGGGGCTCACCAGTTATCTCCACCACGCCGTCCTTCGTCTTGACCGTCAGCTCCTCGGGGGCGAAGTGGTTGACGTCCAGGGACACGCGCCAGCGGTCGGCCGTCTGCCGGATCTCCGACACGCCGCTGCTGAGCTGCCGGCTGAGCGCGCGGCTGTAGGCGGGCGCGGCGGCCGCGGCGGCCGCGGCGGGGCCCTCGACCGCGGGGGGGATCGGGCGCACGTAGCCCGGCCAGCCGCTGTGGCCGAACCACTGCGCCCACTCCTCCGGCAGCCGGGGCAGCCCGAAGGCCTGGTCGAAGAGGCGGCTGTGGGCCGGGTACCAGTCGCGGAAAGGGTCCCAGCTGGGGCTCCGCAGGAGCGAGAAGGGCACTCGGCGCTCGGTCATGCTGGCTCGGCTCCGCGCGTCTGCCTGAAGCTTAGAGAAGTGCGGGGCGTCGGGCCCGCAGCGCTTTTATGCGTCTCCAGCCGGGTATTTTTAGCAGGCGGTGTTTCAGGTCTCTATTAAAGGCAATGACGGGCTGGGGGCAGCCCCTCCCCCTGCATTCCTCCCCCTGCACTCGGGGCGGGGGCGGGCCGCGGAAGGCCCTGCCCACATCTGGAACCTTCTCTTGTTCCAGAAAACAAATGACTGGAGCACTGGTGCTGGTGCAGTGCCCACAGCCCGGCGCTCGCCGGCCTGGGCGCAAAACCCCTGGGCCGCGGCTGGTGGACAGTCCCATCCTTTTTGTCCGCAGAACAAAGCCCAGGGAAGCCGGGCTGCTTGTCCCAGACCACATGTATCTAGAAGTGACAGAGCCAGGATTTGAACCACAGGCGTCCCTGAAATAATGTCTTAAAAAGCAGTCTGGTGTTGCAGATAAGAGTGTGGGCTCTGGAACCAGACTGATCTGACTTCACATCCTGTTCTGCCACTAATGGAATGAACTTGTGCAAGTTAGACTCTAGGCCTTGGTTTCCTCATCTGGAAAATGGAGATGATGATGATGATGATGATAGTAATAAAAATGCTTGCATCATTGGGGTGATGTGAGGATTCAGCAACTTTATGCAAGTAAAGACTTTATTTAGTCCAGCGCCTGCTAATTGTTCACTATTGTTATGTTATCTATGTGCAATTAAAAGGGCTGGGGAAGGAGGAAAGAGAATGTGTACGTATCCCTGTTGCAGGGACAGTGACCCAGGTCAGAAGCCCTGTGCTAAGAGGGTATCAGGAGGCAGGTTGTTGTTGAATCCCCCCATATGTCTGTTGTTCCTTGAGGAGCCCTGGACAGGGAACTTGTGAGGCAGTAACCATGGATCTAGCCTGGGCTTTGCTATTGACCTGTGATTTGGGACAAGTCCTCTTCTTTCTCTAGATCTCCGTTCCCCGTTTTGCAGAGGATGATGTCCAAGTCCCTTTTGTTTATGATTCTCACAGGACCAAGGGAAGGAGAGCTCCAGGCAGTACAGTTCACTCAAATTTGCTTGGAGCCCGAGGCCTGCTCCTTGACCCCCAACCTCCTGTCCGACTACCTGTGAGATCCAGGCCCAGATCTCCCACCTCTGAGAAAGGGTGCTGCACATAGGCTTCTGCCATCATCCTGACATTCCCTCCCTCCCTTTGCAGGCATGAGCCCCCCTCCAGTCTTCCTTCTCCTGCTTTACACCATTATCCCTCTTTTTGAAATGAGGAAATTAGTTCAAGGAGATACAGTGAGTAGTGCACTGTCTCCTATAAGACACCAGCAAAGTAATCCTCTTGCCTATCTAGTGCCAGGGGCTCTTACCCTCATAGCACCCCCACCTTGGAGTCCTCCACTTTCTTTCTTTTTTAGATTTTATTTATTTATTCATGAGACACACAGAGAGAGAGAGAGAGACAGAGACATAGGCAGAGGGAGAAGCAGGCTCCCGGTGGGGAGCCTGATGCAGGACTCGATTCTAGGACCCCGGGATCACAACCTGAACCAAAGACAGATGCTCAACCACTAAGACACCCAGGCACCCCTACTTACTTTCTTTCTGAGGCCCACTTTGCTTACTGCCCCTTTCCCAGGGCTGGGCTGATGCTGAACCCCCACCAGTTTATAGGGGGCCTTGCCCTGCCCAGGACACCTGAGAATCTAAAAGCCAGACTCCAGCCACTCCTTCATGAGCTGGGGGTAGCAACAAATCTCATGCCTTCTCGGTGTCTGTTTCCTCTTCAAAAGGAAGCTCCTGGATGCTCTTTTTTCTTCCTTTCTCTTTTCTTTTCTTCTTTCTTTCTCTTTCTCTTTTCTTTTCTTTTCTTTTTTTTTTTTTTCTTTCTAGCTATTGGCTGCCCCCCACCAAAGGGTCTCAGCTTCAGCAAGTCCCAGGCCTTCCTTCCCTGGCACTCCCAGCTCCACCCATTCCCAGCTCTATAAAGCCGAGGTGAGGTCAGGAGCCAGGGAGGGCCCTCATCTGCCCCTGCTTGCCCACCTTGGCCCAGACTGGAGTCCAGGAGCCCCACCCTACAGGAGCTGTCAGGTGTGGTCATGGATGCTTTCAAGTGTGGTTCCTCCAGGCCCAGCCACGCTTTTGGTGGGGGCTGCTGGGCTGTCTTGCCTGTCAACCCTTTGTAGACAGAGGCTCCCTTTGTAGTTCCCTGCATCTTGCCTGAAGCCAAGGCAGAGAGGGTCCATTCCTGCTGCCTCAGCCAGGGAAGTTGTGTAAACCAGGGCCCAACACTCCCAGCTGTCTGCCCATGGTGGGTGGGGGAAGAAGGACTGAGACTTCATATCCATCTTCACTGGGTCAGTTCTTGGGGGACCCTGCCAATCACAAGGGAGGGGACATGGGTAGCTCTGGGTGATGGTAAGAGGGGGTAGGGTTGCAGGAAAAACTGGGTTTTGGAGTCAAGGCTGGGTTTGAACTTGGGTGCTGCTGTTCACTGGCCTGCTGACCTCCCTGAGCCTGCTGTCCCCATCTACAAAAACGTGGGTAGTAATAATGCACTCATCTTTCCGGGTTGTGGTGAATCTCAAATGCAGTTATGTGTGGGAAGTGCCTGGTGCTCAGTAAGTGTTCATCTTTATTAAGGAAAAAGAGCCTTTAATTTTGGATGCTGAGACTTAGGCTAATAAGAATTACCCAGTTGTATGCACTTTATAGCAAGTCCAAGTATCTTATCAGAGTCCCATTTCTGAGATGAGAAAACTGAGTTGGAATTCCTGCAAGGTCACAAAGTTGGTAAGGGGGTGGAGGGATCAGATCTTGAGCCTCCTGACTCTCTGTGAGCAGAGGAGAGATTTGCTAAGCAGTCTGGGGAGGGCTGTAGGCTGTGGGCTGGTGGGCACAGGGGGAGGTGTGTAGTCAAGGGGCGGGGAAGGTTGGGCCAGCCTCTCTGGAGTCCCTTGGCTGTGACCAGGCACCCCTGTCCCCCAGGGCACAGAGCAAGAGGAGCAAGAGCTGGATGTCAGCCCCCACTTGCCCACCTGCCGAAGTGTTCTTTGACAATCTTCCACTCTATCATTCTGGGCACTGAGCTGCCAGGGCTAGTTTTTCTGGAATTAAGAGGACAACTCCACCTCCAGGGATTTCCCAGTAGCTACAGGGGCAGTGGGGGGAAGGGAAAAGGCGAGTCTGGGATTCCTTGATCAGAGGGGCTCCTCCCCTCATCCCTAGCCCCCAAATCTCCCGTACTCTGCAGCAGCCTGTGACCAGCCTCCGAGTCTCCTCACCTGGCACTGAGCCCAAGGTCTTGGCCACACTAGCCACACCTTTGAAAGGCCTTTGCCAACTTCGGCTGAGCCAGCCCCTCCCTCCCTGGCTTAGCCTCAGAGAAAGCGCGAGAGCCTTCAGGCAGCTGCTGGAGCTCCCTGGAGAGACCTGACAGCTGATGGATTGTGCCAGTCAGTGGGCTTACTGGGAATTAAAAATGTGGGCAGAAGTAATTAGAGCACATGGGGGTGGGGGGCACCGGATCTTTCTGGAAGCATCTAGACACTGCCTCTCTGGGAGTCCCTCTCTGGCCTGCACATCCACTAAGCTTCTGGCTAGCCTTGGGTGTCATCTCACTCCTTTCATCACTGAAGGGAAGCCAAGGAGGCGTCATGGGGGGAGCCAGGGATCCATTCTCTGGCCCCTCCTGCCCTGCTGTCTAGCAGAAAGAATATGTCTAGCTTGGGAGTCTGGGGACCTGCATGTCTCTGGCTCTGTGACCTTGGCCAGGAGCCGGCTCCCGTGACTCATTTTCTTCATCTGTACAATGAGACCATTGGACTGGATGTTCTCGAAGGCTCTTTCCAGAGTGTTGAATCAGGTTTCTCCTCCACTTGCCCTCACTCCCCCCAGGCCGTCTGCACAGCCTGCTCTGCCATCTAATACTGCTAGAGGGGGAGTGTGTATGGTGAGTGGAGGGGGGGGATGAGGGAGGACCTGGCATCCCCTGTGGTGTCTGCGGGGGGTGGGAAGCCCTAAGGCTGGGACACTCTCAGCATCTTGGATGTCCTTGAGCAGAGAGGGGCCTAGAGAAGGAAGGACGGTGGGGGTGCCTGGTGGTAGGGCTGGGTTTGCTGAATATACCCTCACCGAGAAGCCCGTGGGAGGCTAGGGGGCTTCCAAGAGCATCTCAGAGAGGCAGGGGATGGGAGATGCTTGCTGGGACACCCATATGCACTTGTGGCTTGCTACCCTGGGTCTGGGGCTGCAGGAAACCAATTAAGGAGAAGAGAAAATATCTAAAAGGACGCAGCAAGCCCTGCCCAGCTAGAGTCTCGGCTGCGGTGTCTATCAGGAGGGGAAGGACAGAGGGGTCCCTAAGGCCCCCAACTAGAGAGACACCAGGAGAGGACCAAGGACACCCCAGAGGCCCACATCCTGGGAAGCTTCCCCCACACGCATGCCCCATCCCCCCACCCCTGGCTACCAGAGTTTCCTGTTTTCCTGCTTGCCTTCCTGGAGATATTTTTCCCTTTTCCCAAGGTTAGAAGAAAGTTCAGGCTGAACTCCCAGTCCGTGGGAGGGCAAGGGCTTGGTACTCTCCCCATCCTTCCCCCAGGGAGGCAGGGGGTGGACACTGCTTCCCCAAGTAGCCAGGATGGGCACTGAGGACACGAGCTTTGAGTTTCCAGGCTGACATGGACCCTCCCCCAGGGCTCTCTCCCTCTCACTTCCAGCCTGTTCTGCGCCACTCCTGGCCCGCCACCCACAGGCAATTTTCCTCCTCTCTTTCGCCCTCTAGTGTCTATCTGCCACCATCACACCTTGCCTTTGGTACCTCCCCTCCCCCAAGGTTTCTGGACCGCCTCACTCCTGGCTCCCAGGTTCACTTCTTTGCTCATTTGACAGACATCTCAAGGGTGCCTGTTTAGGGGAGGCAGAGGCCAAGAAGGCATGGCCTGGGCTCCAGAGACTCAGATTTAGGGAGAGATCAACAAATAAGCCAAAAAAGAGCTTGGGGCCCTAAAGGCAGGGACAAAGCCAAAAGAGCTGGAGGGACCCCTGGGTGAGAGTCGCCACTGCAGCTGGGGATCAGGAAGGCTCCTTGGAGTAGGAGGCAGCTGAGTTAGGTCTTGGACCATGAGCTCACTGGAACTTTTGGAGATGGAGAGGTCATGCATGGAGGGCCCAAGGAGGCAGGTCAGCTGTATTGGTGTCAAGGACAATGATGGGAAAGGAAGTGGTGGTGTTCAAAGCCCCCAGAGTGTTTAGACTGAAAGGAAAGTCTTCCTGGGTCCCTGGTTTTCCTCCCCACTAAGCTGTGTGCTCTGCTGCTGCATTGAGGCAGGGGGATGGATGCACGGGGCTCTGGCTCCTTGGTGCCAGATCTTCTCTCTGGGATAGAGTCTGCACCCCTCTCACTTCTTGGAGGGAAGGACCCCAGGACCTTATGCCCTCCCCACACTCCCCAGGTGCCCAAATCCACAGAGGCCTGATCTCACCACCTGCCATCCGGGCACCGAGTGTTTTATTGGAGTCCAATTTTTATCCGCACCGCGGAGAAAGAGGGAGGGGGATATAGGGAGAAGGGGAACCCGGACCAGACCCCAGACCCCTCCCCCCATGGGAGCCCAGGGCATGTGCCCTGTTGGGCCAAGGAAGACTTTGTGAGATCCCTGAGGGCCCCAGGAGGAGTGGGCTGGGAGCAGCAGAAGAGGGCTGGGGGCCACTGCTTCCCCATCGATGCCCCAGGCCAAGGCCCTCGGTCTAGATCTTACCCTTTCTTCAAAGAGCTGTAGCACCCTTCTCTGGGTAGCCTTCACTCACCACCTCCCCACCAAACCCCAAGAAGGAAGTGCTCCCTTGGGCAGGCCCTGAAGTGCATGTTATTCTATGCCTGTGACCCTGTGCTGCCATCTGGTCCATGTCCCAGACACAGGGCACACTGGGACACCAGGGCTTGCTCCGTCATCAGACTGCATTGCTTTCCCCCGATACTCCTTACAGACTCTTCTTCCATCTACCCCTTCTCTCTTCCACCTCCTGATCTGAACCCCTTTTGACCTCAGGGTCAGATGCAGTGTGGTCTGACTGTCCCACCTCTAGTCATGCTGTAGGCCTGGCTGCTTGTCCCAGGGCATGGGGGCAAAGACTGAAGGGGAGCGCCTGGCCCAGAGAGGAGAGGTGGGACCAGGAGTGAGCTCCCCTGCTCTTCAGGCTGGGGCTTAGGGGCCCACCTAGTCATCTGGGTACTCCTGGGCCAGAGGAGGGGCTGGGGGAGGCTGTGGGGCCTGCCTCCAGCCCTCAGCCAGGATCCTGCAGCCAGCTCAGAAGAAAGCAGCACCCCAGCCTGGATGGTGATGCACCAAGGGTTAGGCCATTCTTCCTTCTGTCTAATTTAGATCCTGCTTGCCTTCCCACCTCCTTGTCTGCCCATTGAGAAAGAGGAGCCGCGGGCCCTGTGGAGTGGGTAGGGGAGGCTCCCAGGTCTGGCACCTTCCGAGGTGTCCCTGGGTCCACTGAGCTGTCCCCAGCCTGGTTAGCTGGCATCAAGCAGAAAGGGGGACAGGGTGATCCCTGTGTTCGCAACGGCTCTTTGTTCCCTGGATGTGGTGGGCAGGCAGGAGGTGGGGGTGGGGACCCTCTAGAAGCAGCAGAACCCAGCTCCTCCTCAGCTGCAGGGCACCCACCCTCAAGGTCTTCCCTGGCCCAGGGACCTCTTTGAGCGGTAGGGTGCAGGCCCCCTCACAGGCCCTGGAGCCTGACCCCTTGCCTTGCCCTATGCCAGGGGGCATCAAGCTGGGTCTGTCTGGGCTCAGAAGCCCCCACTCTCTGAGCTGCTTCGGCTGTGATAGCTGGGACTGGGACTGGGGGTCCGGGAGGGGCTGCGCGTGCGGCTGCGGGTCCCCCGGCTGCGGCTGCTGTAGCTTCCGTGGCTGTGGCCCGGGCTGGGGCTGCGGCTGGGGCTCCGGCTTGAGTAGTCGCTGCTCAGGCAGCTGGAGGAGGATGAGGGGCTGGGCCGGTAGTAGGGGATGGGACGCTTCCGGGCACTGCCGGGAGGGAAAAGCTGATTATAGGCCATTCAAGTCCCTGAGCTCCGCCCTGAGCTCTGTCTTGGCCCTCACTCAGGCCCCAGCCCTTCCCCAGCAGTGGCCAGGGCTTCCCTGCCTCAGTTTCCCCTGAGCTCTGGCTTGGAGTGCCCCCTGCCCCAAAAGGATCAGACACTCAGTGGTCTCTTGCCAATTTCCATTGGTCATTTCATTTTCTCCTCCCCTTGTCTTCAGGGAAAGGGGACCAAGTCTCTGCTTCACTGAGTAGATGCTCAATAAATATTTGTCGGATAAGTGAAACTTAAATATAAACAGCTCCCATCAACGAAGCTAAGCTGTGGTTTCTGGGCATGGAAAGGGTTGTGGATATAGTCCAGCCCTGCTTCTCTGTTCCCCCCCAGAATTGAGTTTGGGTTTGTCAGGTCACTTCAAGGGAACAAGAAGGAGACCCCTGGCCGCTGCTGCCCATGCCCATGCCCAAGGCCCAGCCCAGTCCCGCTGGCCCCTGCTCCTCACTCAACTACCTCCCACCGGCCCAGAGTTAGTTTGAAGCCAGGAGGCTGTGACCCAGAGAAAAGAAAAGAGAGCGGTTAAGGAAGCAACAATGCCCCATGGCGTGGGGTTAATTCTGAGGAAGAAAACAGGTGTACGTTAGTGGGAGGAGGAGGAGGCAGCCTGGGAAAGGGGCTGAGGGAGGTGCCAGGTGGAAGGTGCAGGGCAGTCCTCTAGGACCCTCCGCCTATGGGCGAGGTGTGGGCCTGTCGAAGGAGTGTCCCAATCCTGGCCATCTGGCCTCTTGTTCTGGGCTGAGGGGAGAAGGTAATGCCTTTTCCTCCCTCAGCTACAATCTGTATCACCAAGGACTTGGAAGGGTTGGTTTGAGAATCAGTCCATGTAAGAGCTGAAAAGACACTCAGGGAGCCCTGCTTATTGTGCAGACATGAGAACCCAGATCCAGAGAGACACACCAATGTCCCAAGGTAGCCTGCCCAGCAGGGCCTGTGGCGGAGCCCTCTACCCCAAGTCAGGGGTCTAGGGCTTCAGGCTGATTTCCACAAACATAGACCATAATTTCACAGGGTTACCTACGCCCACACCCTCCAGTCCTGGCACAGAAACTCTGAGGTGGCTTCTGCAGTATTTTCCCACACCCTCCACACAGCCCCATTGGACTTGGGTTGGGGCAGGGCAGAGTGGAAGGGACGAGACCTCCCACAGCTGCTCCAGAGAGCAGGCTGCTGGTGCTCTCTCCTCCGAATCCCTCCCTCCCCCACCCTGGGGTGGCTGGGAGGTGAGCAGTGAGGTTAGTGACAAAAGGAGAGGCAGACAGATGACAGCTGAACAGAGCCAGATCAGCTCACATGGGCATCTCCCCTGCAGCCTGTGGGGAGGGGGTCCACCCGGCCCCCAGGCCGGCCACAGGCCACTCTGCAGGCTGGACCTTGAGATGAAGGAGAAAAGGAGACATCATTGCCAGGAGATGGATGTGGGGAGGATGGAGAGGGAGGGGCTCCAGGAGGGATGGCTGGAATCTTCGGGAGCTCAGGTCGGTGCCTGCTGCTGCCCACCCAGACCCAAGGACACAGCCCCCTCCCCGCTGTGGGCTTCTCAGTCCTGCGCTCCTCAACACGTCCAGTTCTCACCTCTCTCCTCCTCCAGGCCCTCTTCGCTCCCGGGAACCTCCCCTCCCCTCCCATCTCCCAGCGCCGGGCTCAGTGCGTCGGTCCCCCAGGGGTTTCCTGTGGCCTAGCCGGGCCCTTTCGTACCTGGTGATGCGCCGCGGCTCCATGAAGCTGGGCGAGTCCCGGCGCCGCTTGCGGATGGGCGAGTAGCTGCGGGAGCGGCGCCGGGCGCGGGCGGCCTCGGCCTCGGCGTGCCTCGCGCGGCCCTCGCTGTCCTTGTCCCTGCGGGCCCGGCCGAAGTGAGCCACGTGGCCCGGCTGGCTCGCCCGGGCCCAGCCCCGCCGCGCCCCCCCTGCGCCCGGCCGGACCGCGGGCCCGCACTTACCGGCTCAAGGTTTTCTTGGGCGACGGCGAGCGGCTGGGGCTGCGGGTCCTCTTCTCCGCGGAGCGCGAGCGGGACTTGGAGGGCGAGCGGCTGGAGCTCCACGAGAGCGGGTGGGGGCCGGGGCTGCGCGACGAGCTCTTCCCCTCTGGGCCGCCGTGCCTGCCGTGCGCGCCCGGGGACGGGGAGGTGCTGGCCGGCCGGGCGCGCGGGGGCCGCTCCTTAGCCCTGGAGGGGGGGCACGGCGACAGGGACTCAGCCAGGGACAAAGTGGGCTCCGTGGAGGGCCAGGGACTCGGTACGGGAGTTCTATGGAGGAGGAGGTGTGGATGAGCAACAAGTGGTGCGTGAGTTGCTGGAGCCGAACTCGATTCCAGAGGAGGGAAAGCGCGGGGGGTGGGCGTGGGGTAGTGACAAGAGTGGAAGAGTGTTCCCGGTGTAGGGAGAGTGATCAGGGAGGGCGGCAAATGAGGGAGGAGAGTGCTCCTCAATGGGAGGAGAATCCTGGGGAGCGGGGGGCTCTTGGGGAGGAGGGTGATCTTTGTGGGGAAGGGAGGGCTCCTTGGTGGGGAGAGAGCGCTCAGGGAGGGGGGACCTCAGTGAGTGGGGAAGAGGGAGAGAGATCGCTGGGTGGGGGAGGGAGCTCCGTAGTCGGGGTGGGGGGCAGTGATCACGGAAGGGAGGGCTTGTTGAGAAGGAAGGAGAGGGGTCAGTGGGCGGGGAGGGGGGGGAGGAAGGGTGCTTCACCGGGGGAGAGGGATCTCGGGGGGCAGGAAGGGTAGTCCGGGGGGGGGGGCGGGGGCGGGGGGAGGCATCCGCGTGGGGGAGAGGAGCGGGCCGGGGGGAGCAGGTGTTCAGGGCTGTGGGGGAGGAGGTGTTCCGTGGGGAGGGACGGGGGTCAGCGCGGGTAGGGTGTCCCACTGGGACGGAGGGGGCGGGTGGGGGCAAGTGTTCCTCGCGAGCAGGGCGGGGCAGATGCTCGGGACCGAGAGGGGGCACCCGACGGACCCGGGGCCGCGCCGCTCACCGTTTCCCGTGCGCGCCGTGGCCTCGCTCGGAGCCGGGCTCGGGTCCCGGGCCGGGGGCGCCGCCACCCCCGCCGCCGCCGCCGCCGCCGCCGGAGTCGCTGCTGGAGCGGGCCCTGCTGAGCGAGCGCGACGAGCCCCGGGGCGGCGCGGGCCGGGCGCGCCGGCGGCCCCTGCGGCGGGGCGCGGACGCCGAGGACCGGGAGCGCCGCCGCCGCCTTCGCCGCCGCCGCCGCCGCCTGGCCGCCCCGCCCGCCGCGCGGCCTCCTCTGCCCTGCGACGACGGCGCCGAACGCGGGCTCGGGCTCTCCTTGCCCCGCGCGGGCGGCGTGGTTGCGCCGGCCTCCGCCTGGTCGCGGGCCCTGGGCGAGGGCGAGCTGGGCTTCTGACGGGGAGAGAGGCAGAGAGGGCACGGAGGGGGTGGAGAGGGGACGGAGGCGCAGACAGAGACGGGGCCCCCGGGAGAGGCGCCCGCAGAGACAGAAAAGCGAGGCGGTCGAGAGGCCAGAGCAGAGAGAGAGGCAGAGGCAGAGCCAGGGAAGTTAGAGAAGCAGGAGAAAAGACGGAGCCGGGCAGAGAGAGAGAAGGAGAGGCAGAGAGAGGACAGACCAAGAGAAGGCAGCGAGGTCGAGGGTGAGAGAACGGGTGGGTGGGGTGGGGGGAGAGAAGGAGAGGGGGCTTTCACCGGGCCCAGGCCGGGGGCTGCCAGTCCCGGAGCATCGCACACACGGTTCCCCGCGCCTGCCCTGCCTCTGCCTCTCCTGAGTGTCCACCTTCTGGCCTCAACAGTGCAGCTCATGCAAGGTTCTCGGCATGCAAAACACAGGAGGGACGGAGCGGTGGAGGGGAGGGGTGCTGAAACGGAGGGGGGGCTCCAGGACGGGCACGGGGGCTGGCATTGGCCCCCGATGGGACGGACGATCCCGGCAGAGAGGAGAGAGAGGGCGGGCACCGGGAGGCCGGGCCAGGGCCAGCCCCCCCAGGCCAAGCCCCCCCCAGCGCGTGGGGGGGGTGAGGGGGATGGTGGGGGCACACGGCACACAGATGGGGGGTGGGGGCGGGGCGGGACAACTGAACTCAAAACTGAACCGAAGAAAGGGAGGAAAAACAGAAATAAAAAACAAAATCCACAAATGTCATTAGATACCAAAACCAAAAAACAATGTCTGAACTCCTGGGGGAACTGACATTTTTTTTTTTTTTTCTGTTAACATTTTTCTTTCTTTGTTTTCCGGCCCTGCAGAGACCTGTGGAGCTGTCAGTAGCACCCGACTGTCTTTCTGTTTCTCTCTTTTCTTTTCCTTTTTTTTTTTTAAGTTCTGATTTTTTTTTAAGTCCCTCTTGGTTAACGTCCACTTACCAATAAAGTGGCACTTCCTCCTTTAGTAGGTAAGATGTGTAAGAGAAGGGAAAAGTGTGGTAGCGTAAGTTCATCATTAGATTCACAAAAATGCAAGAGAGATAGAGAGAGAGAGAGAAAAACGCAACCACCCCATTCTAGGCCGAGAGGAGGCCACACCGCCTCTGGAGGAAGGACTGGCAGCGCCCGGCTCCTCGGGCCTGGGCAGGCACCTCTTGGGTGACTGTCGGATAGAGATGTCAAATGTTTTTCCAAAAGTGCAGTTGGGATCCAGAAAACCAGAAACGGAGCCTGGTACCATCTAAAGGGCCCTGGCTGGCAACCAGGGGGTCTGAGAGCCTGCTACTACCTCACTGAGTCACCCTGGCTAAGTCACTTCCCCATCCTGGGCCTCAGTTTCCCCATCCACAAAATGAGAGGGTTGGGCTTTGCTTCCTGAAGTCCCTTCCAGAGCAAATATTCCAGGATTCTCTGTGCACCCCGACCACCCTCTCCATCCTCCTCCCTTCACAGAACTGACCCCTCCTCCTGTCCTTGGGCTTCCATCAGATAACAGTTGATTACACTCATCTGTTTGGAAAGCTGTCCCCCACTCCTACCCCACCCCCAATCACCAGCACCGACTTGGCTTTGAGCACCTCCAGGGCAGATTTTTTGTTTTTGGATTCAGCTCTATAAACTCAGTTTTGATCATAGAACTTGGCATTAGTAGGGCCTTGATGCCCTTTGCTGAGGAAGGAATAAGTAATGTCTTTACAAGGGTAGGGGCCCAAACCGGGAAGTCCTAAAAGAGGGGCAGGGTCGGGGCCAAGCTTTTTTAGCAGGCTCTTTGGATGAGCCAACAAACCAACTACCACCCCTCAGGGCACCTAGCTACCAAGAAACTGGAGGCAAGATGGTTTCCCCCACACAGCCCTGGTGCTTCCTGCAGCAGGCAGGGTGGGGCCAAGGCCTTTCTGTGCAAGCCCGAATCCAGCCAGGGCTTGGAGGCAGAGCCAAGAAGTCAGTCTCATTGGTGGAAAGGCACAGAGCTCGTGATTGGTGGCTGAAGCAGCCAATGAACACTAGCTGTAGCAGGTGTGTGCAGCTGTCCAGAGTCAAATGGGCCCTGAAGGCCTCCTGGGAGAGCCCGTGTTTCCTTTCGGCTTTGAGTGGATGTCACTGGGTACTGAGGTGCCCCTCTGAGCACCCAGACTCTCTTAATCACCAGCTCACTCCTCATTCTAAGCTAGGAGACATGGGAACTGGGCTAACTAGCCATTGCCCCTCTGAGATGGCAGTTCCATTCTCAGCAGACGTCAGGGGGAGATCTCTGGCTCCCTTGACACATGTCCCTTCCACCCCAGCAGGTGGTCAGTGCCCACAGCTCCCAAGCCCTCAGCACTAGGTTCTCTCATTCAGCATCCTTTTCCCACCAGAGGAGGCACATGAGAAAGAAACCTCCAGGATCTTCACATTTCCAAGTTCTTCCCTATCTCCTGGATTGTCCACAGATACTAGGTGGGGGAGCCCTGAGAACCAAGGCATAGTGACCCATACACACCCAGGAAACACTGGACCCTGCCCTTAAGAAGCCCTTGCTAGTACTGCAGCCAGAGGGGGATGCGCAGCAAGGCAAACAGGGAGAATATTATTAAACTGTGGGAGGGGGGTGTCAGGACATGGCTGTGAACCCTGCCTGGCTCTAACCTAGACTCTGGATCTGTGCCATCTTCTCTGACTTCAGGAGAGAGGCAGTGGGAGAAGGACACTGGGGTCTTCCATGTTCCTTCCCACAGGCACCGTGGGGGCCCTCTCTACTTCCCACTGTTGTTGGGCTGGTGGTGTGGCAGGAATGTTAGGAACAAAACGGGTCGGGTCTGGGTTGGGTGGATGTCCACCCCTGTCATGCTGCTACCCCCAATTGCTGAGGCCCATGCTTCGGCGTCAGATCCCCTCTGCTCATCTGGACACTTCCCACCTGGTGAGCCTCAGAGTCGAACCCTTTCCCTTCCTCCAAGCAAAGTGCTGGATGATTGCTTCAGATGATAGCAACTGGCAAAGTGGAACACCCTGGAATCAGCCCTGATATGAGTTTGCTGTGAGACCTTCAGGAAGTGACCTAACTCTTGTGGGCCTCAGTCACCCCTTTGGTAAAGTGGGGATAACTGGGGTCTTTGCTGGATGGGTATGAATAGGGGTTGAGAGGTTCTTTTGAGAGCACATGTGACTTACAGTCCCCTCACAGATGTATGGGGTCAGAGCAGTGCAGGAAGGTCTGGGCACTCCCACGTGCCAGGATGGTGCAGGATGGGAGGAAGATACTGTTGGGCAGGATGGCAGATAGTGCCTTCCTTCGGGAGGCCTCCTATGGCCAATCTCACAGCCTTATCCACCCCATTCCTCCCTGGAGAAAGGGTCACCATGATCCTGCCAGAGGGTGAGCCTCATCCTCAGATTGGCTTGGTCTCTTTCTTCCCAGGAATTTAGGGAGATCCAAGTCCAGACACCATGGGATTTCATAGCTAGACAGGACTGTTGTACCAGGGACCTCCTAAGATCTCCTCTAGAAGCCTGTTCCTTGTGACTGCTGTTCCTTCTTCCCCTTCCCTGCCCTTACCGCCTCACCCCACAGCCTGGCTAATGCTTATAGGCCCTCAGCTCAATACCACCTCCTCCATGAAGTCTCTCCTGCCTGACCCTCACCCTGAGTCAGGTGCGTTCCTCTTTGATCCCTTGTGGGATCAAAGTTTCAGTAGGGACTGTGCCAGGTTGTGTTAGTGCTGAGCAGAGCTCCCCATCCACAGTTCAGCTTTCCTCTCTAATTATCCTCCAGCCTGGCAGGTGAGGGCCTCAAACCCAGGTGAAGCCTGCCTCTCACCAGGCATAGACACTCAGACAGGGCCTGGCATGGAAGTGTGTTCAGGAAGTGCCGACTTCGTGTGTGTGTGTGTGTGTGTGTGTGTGTGTGTATGGGTTCGCGGGTGCGTGAACAAATGAGTGAGTGCTCTGCACCTTGCCTGTCTCTGAGCCAGGCTTCTAGGGGTCCCTCTATTCCTTGGTACCACTTGCTATCTGCTATCTTCTCTTTTGCCTATGTAAGAAATTTTTGAGGGGGAAAAAGACAATGGGAAAAAGTAGTGAGAGATGATGCGCTAGCCCAATCCTGGTATTTTTAAGGACCAGAACAATGCGTATCTGGCATGCTTTACCCTTGTTCCCCCCAGGCCTCAGATAACTACCTCCTCTAACTCAGCATTTGAGGATCCCATTATTGGGTCCCTGGTCACATCAGGTCCTCCCAGAAGATGGGCCTCTACTCCTCCCATCAAGCTGGGACACAGTCTCCCTGTGGGTCCGACAGTGATTTCTCCCTTCCTGAAGAACTTCCTGTCTGCCTTCCCAACACCACTTACAGATGAGCAATGTTCTGAGTGGGTGAGCTCCTCACCACCTACCCCTGGGATCCACATGGGGGGAGGGGAGAATGAAGAGCCAGGCCTTCTCTTCTCAAAGGTGAGACTGGAAGTCCACTGAAGCCTCACAAGGGCTGAGATGTCAAACTTCTGTAGCTACTCCCAGATGCAACAGGGAAACAGTTTAAAGAGCAGGGATGGAGAGGCAGGGTCCCTGAGGACCTACTGCTGCTGTGTACCCTCACTGTGACTGGATGAGAACTGGGCTGGGAGTCGCAAGTCTCAGGAACTAGGCTCCAACACTTTGGGGAAACCCAGCCCCTACTGACTGTCCTTTCTGACTCACTCTGAATGTTAAACTCAAATTCAGAAGACAGAAGGGTGCTGGGGCCTGAGGGAGCCCCTGTCTGGGATGGGTAGTGGTCCAGCTGGGGGGGTTGTGAGCTGAGAGTCCCCTCTGTCCTCTAAATTGCCCCACAGAAACTTTGCCAAGTAGGTCCTCCAAGACCAGTGCCCGCTCAGGTCCTCTGAAGTTCAGCTACCATTACACCCAAAATATAAAGATGTGAGGTCCAGCCCTGGTGCCAGCTGCTGCCCCAGAGTCTGGAGCTCCCAACCTAAAGTTCTACCTGCTACCAGGACAGCTGGCCCTGGAGGGCTCTTTCCTCACGCCTGGCCTCAGCCAGAACTTCTTCCAGGATCTGGAGGTCAAGAGGCCTGGCACAGGTGCCTCCACCACTGCTTATTGCCCAAATGGGCCCCAGGGGCTGGCAGGGGAGAGGGGTGGGGGTGCTTAGCAGCTACTCCAGACAACAGAAATCAAATTGGCTCAACCGCAGCATACAGTTCAGGAAGGGAACACAAATTTGGAATGCTAACCACACAGAAATGCATTCGGACAACAAAATGAGAGAGAGAAGGAATGGAGGGGGCTGGGGGGGGGCAGGGGTTGGGGTGGGAGAGGAAGGAGGAGCAGGGGAAGTGGACAGGAGGGGGAAAATGAACCAGAAACATTGTCAGGGTGGGAAGTGGAGGGGAGGTCAAGAAAACCAAACGACAAACCAGAAAACATAGCTTTGTAGCTCATTTGGAGAAAGATGCAAGTTTACAAATGAGTAGTCACTAAAATAAAGAAAGAAAAGGAGAGGGGGAGAAAACCAACCAGAGCGAGATCAAGAGAAAGAGAGAGAAAACCACATTCAAACCAAGCAGAGTGGCGGGGCTTATCTGGAGATGGGAGCGAGCGGGCGCACAGCTGAGCTGGGATACCTACCTTCTCAGTGGTCAGGGACAGGAATGCAATAATAAAAAAGAAAAGAAGGTCTCCGCATTGGGAATGCAGAAGGGAGGGGGGAAGACAGTGACTCTAAGCTGTGCTCCCCCTCGGGAACTGGCACTCGTGCAGCCAGTGTGGCTTTTGGTCTAGTCCCAGGGATGGGCAGGGGCTCCTGCCCAGCTATTAGTTTGCCTTTTTTTTTTTTTTTTTTGACAACCCACGGCTCCAATAGCCAAGCTTTCTTTAACTCTTTAAACAACAGAAAACCTCCAGAGGGCATGCAGGAAGCAACTGATGGAAGCAAGAACCAGAGGGTGGGCTACTGAGAGGGGCTGGCAGCATGGGGAGAGAGGCCCATGTTGTGGGGAGAGATGGAGAGAGAGACAGAGACACACAGAGAGAGACAGGGAGAGAGAGAAAGAGAGAGAAACAAAGGCAGAAGGAAACAGACAGGCAGGGGATAGAGAGAGGTAGGTCCAGAAGGAAAAAGGAGAGAAAAGCTGTTTGGACAAGGCAGAGTGGATAGATGGGGTGACAAGATCATTGCATTTAAAAGGGAAGGCAACCACAGATTCAGTGTGGAGACCCGGATCTACCACTTTCCCAGGGGCCTCTGCATCATTTTAGGAAAACTCATCCTTCCTGTCTTCTGGCTTCATCCTGGAAGAAATGCCAAAATGCCCCTTCCTATTCTGATGGCCTCCCTCCACCTGTGGTCACTGCTTTTTCCCAGCGAGCAGTCAGGAGGAGGCCTGGGATGGGGCAGCCCAGGCAGTGCCAAGGCACCTCTTCTTGGAGTCACCTGAGGCTGCCCATTGTGTGATGGACTTTGAGCCAAAGGTAGAGGCCAGAGAGAGCCTATAGGGGTCTTGCTCAGGAATCTTCTCTGCCCCACTCACCCAACAGTGAGGCTTCCTTCCCTTGACGCTTCCAATGCCAGGGACAAGTGGAGCCAAGGCAAAGGCGCTACTTGTAAGTCCTTAAACCTTGCATGCCTTTTCCGGAATTTGGGCTCAGCATCTTATTACTTCTCCCAAATCCCCATCCCAAATCATGTGACCTTGAGCGGCCCCCTTCCCTCTCTGCCTCACTATTTCTGTTCCTATATGTGTGTGAACTGGGAGGACATAGGGTTCCCTGAGTCGCTGAGGCAGCATTCATATAGAACTGGGGTTGTTGGAGGTTGGGCCCACCTACACCCTGGTCTCCGTGTGGGCAGATCCCAGTGCCAGGGAGCTGAGAGCTGGGAGTGTGCCATCAACATCTGGAGGGGTTCCCAGGGGGAAGGCAGGAGCTGAGACAATCAGCATTCACCTCCCAAATCCTCCTCCTCTTAATCAGTGTTCCCAGAGTGTGCTTTCCATTGGGCACTCTCTCCATATTCTGGCTGTTGCTGGTAGTCTTGAGGTTGCAAGGCTGGAGTCTCCTTTTGAGTCTACTCTTAAAAGCTGTGTGACCCTGAGCTGATCACTTGACCTCTCTGAGCTGCAGGGGACAGTTAATAGCAGAACCCAGAAATCCCTTGGGGGTTTCACCCTGGCCTGGGATGGAACAACACAGAGGTGTGTTGGGAACCAGCACCCATCTGGCTTTAGTCTCAATGGGGATGGACTTCTCTTGCCTGTGAGTGTCTGGCCTTGAGGCCCTCCCTGAGCTAAGCAATCTCAGGGGTGTACAGTTCCCTCCTCTAGGATCTGAGGCCTGGCACAGAAGGTGCTCAGCAACCTGTCCCTGTCATGCCCAGCCACCTTATACTAGACAGAACCGGGGAGACACAGGGTGCTCCCTGCCCTGGGATGCTCCTCAGGTGACCTGGGACAACTCTTCCTCCCTGGGTCTCCCAGTCTCCCTCCAAGGTTCCTTATAGATAGGGATCTGGGAGAATAATCTGGGCCACTTCTGTTCATTTAAAAACTGAGACAGTTCCAGCACCTGCCCTGGGGTCGAGGAGAGGATTGGCTGCTGCTGCAGATTTGGCAGGAGCTGTTGGTGTGAGAGTCACTTTTTAAGAGTTATCTTCCCTTTTAAATTCTGGTTACAAAGGAAAAAAGAATAAGTCTATAGAGATATGTATACGATTAATGTTCACTTGAGATTCAAAACCCATCTCTGCATTAGGAGGAGAGGCTCCCACAGGAACACGCACAAAAGCAAAATTCTAGAACAACACAGAAGATAGGAAAAAAAAAAACCAAAAACCAGAGAGATAGTTTGCATTTCTGTACATTACCAAAGGAAAGAAAAAAATAAAAGAAAATACAAACAAAAACAAAATAACAGGAAAAGTTACATTAACTTCCCCACCCTCTTCCCTTGCCAACTAAACAAGAAATGGAATCACAATATTACCACGGTTCAAATGGGAGGCTAAAAAAAACAAGCAAAAACATAGTCGGGATTAAAAATAGTGAGCTGTTCTTTTTTTCCCCCGTTTGTTCTCTCTCTTTTTTTTTTTTTTAAGGTAGCGTCCAAGAATTACCCCCGTCCCCCCAATACTGGTCCCCAAAGACGTTTTTATGGTGAATGGCAAAGACTACGTCCCGCTCCCATCTCACCTCCCAGGAGGTACAGGTGAGAGGCCTGGATGTCCTGAGGTCCCAGATCTCGCAGGGCCCGAGGGCAGGGAGAGGATTTGGGGAGCATGCTTTGTGAGAGGAGTAACAAAGTGCTATCTCCCAGGAAACTCCCAGGGCAGTGCCAAAATGGAATCTCATCCTGGGAGGGAGTCAAGATTTGACTTGGTTGGGCTGGGCTGTCTTCCTTGAGTGCTCTCTGCTGGGGTCTACTTTAGCTGCTGTGGCCATTCTGTCTGTACATGCTAGGGACCCATGGTGGCCTAATGCCCAGGGAGAGGAGGGGACCAGAAGTGGGATGTGGAGCTCCCTATCAGCCCTGGCTGCATTCTGTGCCTTTCTAGAAGGATGAGGAGCTCCCTTGAGATGGTGTTTGGGGCTCTGGCTCTGTGCCCATGGAGGGGGGTGAGGGTGGGGGAATGAATTTTCCCAGACTGATCCATCATCTCTGGGGCTTGTGGCACCAGGTCTCTGCCCTGGCTGTGTTCAGCTACCTCCGTGTGTCCTCTCCCATCCCCAAAACAGATCCTGGGTCATTGGTGTAATCCTCCCTATGTGGCCCAACCGTGTCCCTGGGATCTAAGGAGCCTGGCACTCTGTCCAAGTGCGGCAGTCTGGAAACAGGTAATGTCCTTAAACAAAAATTAACCTTGAGCCCAAGAGCCTTTTGTCAGCTGCCTTTGGCTCTCCTCAATAAGGCCTTGGGAGTAAGGGTGTTTGAGAAAAGAAAGGGAGTGAAGGAAACAGCCAAAAATCAAAATGAAACTGACCAACACGGACATGTTTGCTGCTGAGACCTGAGGTCTGGGGAGGGGCAGCTCCTACCCTCCCCGCTGAAGTGTCTGGGACAGTTGGGCTCTGGGGGGCGGGGTACCTGCAGGCTGCCCACCCCTAGACCCCTGGACCCACCCAGTACCCCTGCCGGTACTGCAGCCCCCTCTCCCTGAGCGGGCTCTATCCTGTACTCTAAGACCAACAGACAAAAGGGGATGTGGGCCTCCCCTGGGGCTCGGGAGGGCCCCCCTACCCCCAGTGCAGCCCAGCCACCAGGGCAAGTCTGACAAGCACGTCTGTCTGCCAGCCTCTACCATCACCACACCTGCTGGTGGCTCTCAAGGACTGCGTGCCCCTCCTGGAGGATGAGTGGGGGCTGTTTATTTGAGTGGTGTTGGTGTGGAGTCTCTGAGGGAGTAACGGGTACACTGGCAGGCGCTTGAGGCAGGTTGGAGCACGGGGACATCTGTCCACGCGTGGGCGGCCCCGGGGAAAAGGACAGACTCTCCTTGGAGCAGGGACTTTTGAAATGCAGCTCAGCGGGGCTTGGGGACAGAGAAAGGGGAGGGCTCTGAGGGAAGGGGAGTGAGGCGGTTGGGGGAGGAGGGACGCTCGGAGTGGGGAGGAGGCTTGGTGGGGGAGAGGGAGACTCGGGGGGCCTAAGGAACGCCCAGGGGAGATCCTGTCCCTTGAATCCGGCTCCTGACTGCGACCCCAGCATCGTCCATGCCCCTCCCACCGCATTATGCCTCGGGGGGAGGGGGGAGGGGGGCCGGAGACCCCGGGTTCTCCTCAGCTCTCTTCCCCACCGGCTGAGAGCCCCAGTGGTCAAGCGCCCCCCCCCCCCCCCCCCCGGGCGTCAGTTCGCCAAGCTCAGGGCTGGCCCAAGCCCGCAGGCCTCCCCCACCCTGACGCTAGGCCAGGTGGGCGCAACGACCAGGCATTCCAGGCCGCCCCCCAGCCGAGCCGAGCCGAGCCGAGCCGAGCCGGGAGGGGGCAGCGGCGCCTCCCTCCCCGGTGACCCCTCACCGCGCCCTCCCCCGCGGTGACTCCCCCCTCCACCCCCCTACCCGCCCAGCGCGGCGCAGCCCGCACGGCGCGGGAACCCTCGGCAAAGCGAAGCGTACGTACATCTGGCGGGCTGTGCGCCGAGCCGGGGCGGCCCCCGTGCGCTCCGCTCCGCTGTCTGTTGCTGCCGTTCTGCTGGGGCGACCCCCATCCGCTGCCGCCGGACAGGGAGGGCGACCGGCTCCCGCTGGACCGCTGGCTGCCCGTCTTCCGCCCATCATCTCGGTGCTTG
The DNA here is from genome assembly GCF_003254725.2 of Canis lupus dingo. Taxonomy (NCBI): domain Eukaryota; kingdom Metazoa; phylum Chordata; class Mammalia; order Carnivora; family Canidae; genus Canis; species Canis lupus. The sequence continues at coordinate 7,232,135 of NC_064248.1, read as the reverse complement.
GGGCTCAGCCTTGGTGGGGGGGGGACGGGAGATGGGGGGAGCCGGCGTGGGACGCCCCCTCTGCAAGTGGAACCGCTGCCCCCGCACGAAAGGCAGCCCCTCACGCGCCCGCTCACTTGCATTTAGAGATCGAGGCCCTAGCCCGCACACTGCCTCGATTTCCAGTTCAGGATGTGGGGCGCCTCTGGGCAGAGGCCAAAGCTCTTCCTCGCCCACTTCCAGGTGGGTGGGCACCTGCACACTCCCGGTAGACTTCACCCACCGACTGCTGTTTGGTCCACCAGCCTCTGCCTCAGCCCCCTTCCCAGCCCTCCGGAGTGTTCAATCTGCAAGTCCCCCTCCCCCCCCCAGCACAAAGCTGAGCCAAACCACCCCTGGACTGCCCCCAGGGGTCCAGGACCTACCTGCTGGGTGATCTGGAATCGCTGTAATGGGAGGAGAGGGAGGGGCTCTGGGAGCTGCCGCTGCTGTGGCGATGGGACCTGCGACCTGGGGACTCTGTGTGCGGCCTGGGAGAGAAATCAGCCTGTACCCAAGTTCTGCCTGAACTCCCCAAGGGGACCCCACCCCCTGTAGTCTCCCACAGAAATAGCCCTGCCAGTCCAGGTGGGTCGTTTGTGGAAATTAGGAAAAGGCCTTCTTTTGTTCTTTTGTCTCCTCAAGACCTCACCGACCCCTCAGCAGGTGCTCTTGTGACTGGGGGTGGGGGTGGGATGTGGGGGGTAGAGGGGACGTGGGGAGTAACCAGAGCCAAGCTTGAAAGAACTCTGGACTAGGAGGCAAGGGGCCTGAGTTCCAGTTCCTGCTCTGTGTCTGACTCACAAGGGCTCTTGGCTTCTTCTCTGGCTCTGACTTTTTCCATCTGGGCAGTGGGGACAAAATGAACTATCTCCAAGGGCCCAACTCTGTAATTCTAGAAGTGGGGAGGGGGAGGAGCTAGAGAATGGTGAAGGGTTCTCACCTCTTCCTCTCTTTGTTCTTCTCTTTTCTTTTGCTCTTGGGGCTTCGAGATCTGCAGAAAGCAGAGGCTAAGATGAGCGCTTGGTCTGAGCCCAGCAGGCGGCAGGGTGGGGTGGGGGCCGGTGGAGAGCTGTGCCAAGGTGTGGATCTGAGATTTATTCCTGTCTGGGACCTGAGCCTCCCACCCCTAGCCCCACTGGTGTGGACATGCTCATCCTACCCCCACTGCTTTCGTTCCTTTGACTCAGCCAAGCCTTCTTCCTTCTTTCTCCTGTAAGCCCTGTCCCACAGTTGCTGCCAGTCTGGGCCCCCGTTTTTGTTCCTCCTGGGGATGCCATAAATAATGTGTCCACCACCCCAGAAGAAAGGCTGACTTGTCCTTTCCTTCTGGAATTGGTCTTAGCACAGGTCCCTCTATGAGTCACTGTGCTGGGGTGGCCCCTCCACACCTCATTTGTGTCTGCTGGGTCCCAGGTCCCCTGAGATGGGGCTTCCTAGGGCAGAGCCCCAGCTTTCCTACCTCTTTGCCCCTTCAGACTGTGGCTCAGCTCTGGGCCAGCTCCCCAGAGGGTTAGGAAAGAAGTACTCTCCCTTGGGCATGATCTTTCTGCATTTGGGTCCTCTGGATTCTCCTCTAAGGGCTGCCCCCAAAGTTTCCCATCCCACCAATCCCACCTCATCCTGTCCCATCCTGTCCCATCTCATCCAGCTCCCTGGGGCAGGCCCCACAGTCCTTCTCCTACCTTTGACAAAAGGATTGAATAGTTTACTAGTAGGTGTCTAAGGTTTTAGACACCTGTAGACCCCTCAGCCTCACCCTCCCTGACGCCACCAGATTCCAGCTGGATCCTTCTATCCCTGAACGGATGCCTTCTTCTGACCAAACATCCAGGTGATGCTAAGAAACAACAGGATGTATTTCTCACAGGAGCATAGTGGGTGGGGGCAGGCTCAGGAGGCCAAAGATTTCAGTTCTAGAACTCATGCTGCTTGCTTTGGGCCTCAGTCTCCTCATCTGGAGCTGGTATAGCCCTAGGTCACCTCTAGGTCCTTCTCAGGACCACTGGGAGCCAGTCAGAGGATCTGTGCAAATGGATGGTGACCCCTGGGGGGCAGTAGGGGCCCACACTGGCCCCTGAGAGGAGAGGAGGCCAGGAAGGGAAGGGGGTGGGTTGAGAAATTGGAGGATCAGGATTTTGGTGTTTATTTAGGCTCCTACCCCACCTGGCAAGTGGCCATGGGCAAATTCCCACTGCAGGAACGAGACTAGGGACTCTGACCCTCTTCTGGGCCCCTGGGCGGGGCTCTGGCTCCCAGGCCAGCCGTGGGGATGTGACTGCACTACCTCTTCCTTCCCTCCATGCTGAGAGTTTTCTACTTTCCCCACCCCAGTCTCTGCCAGGGCGCTTGACTTTCATCTCCTCATCCCCCCACCCCCAATCCATCCTGAACAAGTCACTGTCCTGCTCAGAGCCAGCTCCTTGGCCTGGCAGTCAGGCCTTTTGGGGGCTATCCCTCAGACACCACTGCTAGCCTCAGCCTGCCTACAGGTCTCCAACCCACTGAGCTTTCCTTCTGTATGGATGCTCTTTCCCTCTTTCAAATTGGGGGTCCTGATGCTTCTCTCTTCCCAACACCTCTATAGACACAGCCCTTGGATAATGACCTGCTGTGTTGTGTGGAAATTCTTAGGGCCCCACAAGTCAAGGCTGACTCAAGGGACCAGCAAATGTTGCAAACAATTGGCTTTCATCTTCCTCCCCACCCTCCTCCCATCATTGCTTCCCTTAGACCTTGGTCCCTAGCAGGATAGCACCAGCCTCTGTCCACATCCTCAGCAGGGCATTGCTCACCTGTGTCGTCTCTTCCTCCGGGACCCAGAATCAGACCTGGAGGGCCACAAAAGGGTTCTCTTGAGCTTGTCCGGGGTGGCCTGGGGACACAAATCTGCACAGCCACAGGCCTGGCCCAACAGAAGTGAGGGGAGGCCCCAGGGGAGGGAAGGTACCTGTCTCTACGGTGCTTCTTCACACTCTTCTTCTTCTTGCGCAGAGGTGAGGAGCTCCCACAGCTGTGGACACAGGGGGGCAGGCTCTAGTGAACTGGTGCTCTGGAGCAGGAGGGGCAGCTAGACATGGCTGAGAAGTCTGGGCACCTGGGGCATCTAGCTGAAGCCAGCTGCCCAGTGCACAAAGTAAACAGAGGCCAGGAGGGTCAGCAAGGTCCCTCAGGGTGGGTGATGCAGTGGCCTGTGTTGTTCCCTAGCCACCCTTCAGCCTCCTTGGCATTGTAAGTGAGGGCTGTTTCACATCCAAATGTCAGAGGCTCCAGTGGTGGGATTTCTGGCCTGGGGGATGGGGGGGAGGGAGCTGGGACCTTGGCAGCTGTTGTGGCAAGCCTCCTGCCGCTGGAGGGAGGCCTTGGGGTCTTGCCCCCCCCACAGACATCCCCACCACTGCCACCAGCCACTGACCTGCACTCCGAGTCCACTCTCCTCTTTTTGCTGAGAGCCAGGAAAGAGAAGGACAGACAGACAGATTTAGCTGGGGCTCCAGACGTTTGCTAGGGTCACATTAAGGACAGGAGAGGGGGATATACAGAGGGAGAACCACATATATGACCCAGCTAAACCCTTCTTCCCCAGGTCACTCACACTTGGTGTGGTGAGTGCAGGACCCCTGGGGAAGGGAGGAAGGGGGACCTTGGGCAGGTGGACTGTGGCCCAGGGGCCAGTGTGTCCCGGTTTGGAGTTGGGTGAGTGCCACTGGGGGGACTCAGTGAGGGGAGGGGACTGGGTAAAGGGTAGGGCCCCCCCTGCAGGGTGAGGGGCCAGTGTGGGGGGGAGCGAGGGGTGGGGCTCCCAAATGCGTCGCGCGAAGGGGGGGTGGGGGGGGCGGGGGCCGCGGGGACGGGACTCAACCCCGCACCGCGCCCTCCGACCCTTCCCGCCAGGCGGCGCTCTCACCGGCTTCTCCGGTGGCCGCCTTTCTTTTTCTTCTTCTTCTTGGGAGGGGGCGACGCCGAGCTGCTGGACCAGTGCTGGGTCCTGGGGGAGAGGGGGAGGGAGGTGAGGGAGGAGGGCCGGTCCCGGGTGTCCCCCCCACCCCCTCCCCCGCCGCGGCGGGTGCTGACCTGTACCCCCGGTGCCCGCGGTAGCAGGCGACCGGGCAGTCGCAGTCCACCGGGCCGTCGTCCTCGTCCAAGGGCGCGTACTCCAGGCCTGGTTCCGCGCCCTCGAGCAGCCGCGGGGTCTCCGCCACGCTGCCGGCGACAGGGACGCTCACCACCCGCGCCCCGGGGCCGGGCCTTCCGCCTGCCCCTTTCTTAGCGCAGCGCGCCCAGACCTGCCCAGCAAGGTTGGGGGGTACGGCCCGACCGCTGGAGGGCCAGGCGGGGATCCGGGGGACCCGAAGGGCCGCCTCCCCGACAGGCCCCCAGGCTCAGCGGTGCCCTCCTGCCTCACTCCTTCTAAGGTCACACCTCTCAGTGAGACCCTCCCCTCCCTGGACCTCTCAGTCCGGTTCATGGCGCTCCTCCCCCCTCCCAGCGCCCCCCCCTTAGAGCCCCTTTCACCGACTCCTGCTCCTGAGCCCTCCTCAGTCCTACCCTCGGCCCCCTGCCCCTCGCTCAGCCCAACCCCCTCCGGAGCCTGTGCTAAGACCAATTCCAGAAGGAAAGGACAAGTCAGCCTTTCTTCTGGGGTGGTGGACACATTATTTATGGCATCCCCAGGAGGAGCAGAAACGGGGGCCCAGACAGGCTTCCCCTGGTGGGCCTCTCTCTCCTGGAGAGCCCCTTCCTATCTCCTAGCTCCCCTCTCCGGTGTCAGGGTGTCAATCTTTCCCTAAACTTGGCTCGCAGCCCAGTCCCCTCCCCCTCCCCTGCCCAGCGCCTCGTCCTCCCCACCCCCATCCCCACCCCAGCCAGGCCCCCCAGCCCCAGGTGCCGCTCTGAAATATTCATGGCCTGTCCTAGCCCTGGTCCCTGCAGCCTCCTGGCTGCTCTTCTCCCGTTGCTGGGCTGTCATCAATCACTGCTCCGTGGCAGCGGTGTGGGCCTCAGCCCTCCAAGGCTCCCCATCCATCTTGCAGAGCCTACCGTGCACTCAGCAGGGCCGCCTGCGTGTCCTGGCCCTGCTGCCTGCTCAGGAGCCCATGGCCATTTTCTGCCAAAGATGTTTGCTCCCTTCAGGCACTTTGCGGTGTGTTTGGCGGGAGGGTGGGGTGGGGGGTGGGGTGGGGGGGGTGGGGGTGGGGATGCTTTCTTCCTAGAAGCAGTTGGGCTTCCGGCAAAAGCATGAGCTTTGAAGCTGTGGAAGTGCCCTCATCATGCTCTGGCCGTGAGTCCTTGTGTGACTGGGTACCTGTCATGAGCCCTCTCTGAGCCTCTTCGGCAAGATGACCATGATAACTATGTTTTGGGGCTGCTGGAGAATTCACTGAGGTAGCCAGTACTGTGCAACTTCTTTTTCTATTTAACAAGCCCAAAAGCGACCCCCCAAAGGCCCACCTCCTAGGCAATGGCTCCAAGGTGTGGCCTCCCCACCTTCCTGGTGTCTGCTGGTTCAGACAGGGCCCCTCCCAGATGCAGCCTCATCCCTAGTTCCATATCACTGCTCTCACCTCTGAAGGCTGTTCTTCAGGCTCCCTCTTTCCCTGCCCAGAGCAAGGCAGGCCAGAACTCGCGTGGCAGATCATTCAGCATATGACATGAGCTTTGGATTCACACAGACAAGGTCTCAATCTAGGCATGACCATGCTCACTGAGTCTCCAGGTCCTTACATCTCCACAAGCAGGAAAAGAATATCCCAGCTGAGGAGAGGATTAAATAAGATTCTCTCTGGGAAACTCCTGATACCAGCCACAGGCCTGGCCCTCAACAGCTGTCCTGCACATGGTCACCACTGTTCAACAGAGGGACCCTCTGTCAGACACTGACACACCAACACCTTCTCTTCTCTTCCAGACACATGAAAGATAGACAGAGCAAGGGTGTCAGACCACAACTACCAGAAGAAAGAATTTTCAGGGGCACCTCCCCAGTAGAGCATCCACTAACCTGATCTTTGAAAAACTGAGTTTGTGTCAAAAAAAAAAAAAAGAAGAAGAAGAAGAAGAAGGGGGTGCCTGGGTGGCTCATGGGTTAAGTGTCTGACTCTTGATTTCAGCTCGGGTCATGATCTCAGGGTCATAAGATCGAGCCCCATGTTAGGCTCTGTGCTGGGGGTGGTGTCTGCTTGAGATTCTTTCCTTCCCTCTCTCCCTCTGCCCCTCCCCCTGTGCGCGCTCTCTCTCTCTCTCCCTCTCTCCTTAAAAAAAAAAGAAGGGCAGGGCAGCCCGGGTGGCTCAGCGGTTTGGCGCTGCCTTCAGCCCAGGGCCTGACCCTGGGATCCCGGATGGAGTTCCACGTCGGGCTCCCTGCATGGAGCCTGCTTCTCCCTCTGCCTGTGTCTCCCATGAACAAATAAATAAAATCTTTATTTTTAAAATTTTTATTTATTTATGATAGTCACAGAGAGAGAAAGAGAGAGAGAGGCAGAGACATGGGCAGAGGGAGAAGCAGGCTCCCATGCACCGGGAGCCCGATGTGGGATTCAATCCCAGGTCTCCAGGATCGCACCCTGGGCCAAAGGCAGGCGCCAAACTGCTGCACCACCCAGGGATCCCAAATAAAGTCTTAAAAAATAAAAAGGGCAGCCTGGGTGGCTCAGCGGTTTGGCGTCACCTTCAGCCCAGGACGTGGTCCTGGAGACCGGGGATCGAGTCCCGCATTGGGCTCCCTGCATGGAACCTGCTTCTCCCTCTGCCTGTGTCTCTGCCTCTCTCTCTCTCTCCTTCTCTGTGTCTGTCATGAATAAATAAATAAAATCTTTAAAATTTTTTTTTCAAAAAGAGTATCTTCCCCCCAAAAGAATGCAACACAAACCTGACAGGGTTAGCTAGCCTTGAGGCCAATAACAAGAATGCTATTCAATTCCTAAACACACACCTGGTCCAGGCCACCCTGAAATCATACGGGTAGTATGGGAGGTGTGTTCCTGGGTGATGGAGGAGGAGTTCAGGTCATCCTCCCTATCCCCACAGAGCTAAACATCCCCACATCCCTCCATTCAAACCTCTCTGCTCTTCCCCTTGCTCTTCTTTCTGCAGCCAGTGGCGTCCTCCTTCCTGTTCCTGAAATCTCCAGCTCCTTGGCCTGTCCAGCTCCCCTTCCCCCCCATCTTCCCCCACCCTGTCACCCCCACACAGCCCTCAGCCACACAAATGCCTGACACATAAAACACAGTCTTTAGCAAAACTTAAGAGCACCTCAAACATTGTGGGGGTGAGCAGATGGTAGGAGGGAGCTTCGTTTATCCTGACACAAATGTGATGAAGGTTATTTACAAAATAGAATAGCTCCGTGGGGGCACTGCCCTCAGCAGGGATCCTTTTTGGCCTGTATCCGAACTCCCCCTTCCCTGCACTGTACTCTCCCACTCTGCTAGCCACACCCCTACAGACATTTTTCTTCTTCTGGTCCAGGGACAGGTTTCTGGGTTCTTCTCATGTGGCCTTTCTCACTCTCCGGTCTCTTCTGAGGGGTTTACTTGGGGTTCTTGTCTGCTGGGAGCATTGAAAGGCAAGCATAGGGCATGAGTAGTGGGCTCAGGGAGAAGTGCAAGGGCTCAGAATCTTCTGGTAACACTTGCCCTGCATGTTCCAGAGATATAGATTGGGCCTAGGCTGTGACTTCTCTTGCTGACTTTGTGCAGCTGGTATCAGGACACCTGCTTTGTAGTCTTTCTTTAAAAATTATTTATTTATTTATTTATTCATGAGAGACACAGAGAGAAGCAGAGACATAGGCAGAGGGAAAAGCAGGCTCCATGCAGGGAACTCAATGAGGGACTTGATCCCGGATTCCAGGATCAGCCCCTGAGCCAAAGGCAGACACCCAACCACCAAGCCACCCAGGTGTCCCCCCCATTTTTTAAAAGATTTTGTTTACTTATGAGAGAGAGAGAGAGAGAGAGAGAAGGAGAGTGAGAACAAGTGAGGGGAGGGGCAGAGGGAGAGAAAGAATCCCAAGCAGACTCCCAGTTGAGTGAGGAGTCAGATGCCGGGGTTGATCTCACAATCCGGAGATCATGACCCAAGCTGAAATCAAGAGTTGGATGCTTAACCGACCGAGCCACCCACGTGCCCCTGTTTTGTAGGTTCTCCTAAGGCTAGAACCCTGGGTTCTCCTAGCCTGCCTTTCCTGGATGATAATGTCACTAACAGTCATGTTCTCTAATGTTTAAATAGCTCTCTATGGTTCACATATCCCAATCAGAGCCACTACCTGATTGAGAGAAATTGCACACACACACACACACACACACACATTTTACAGATGAGTAAACTGAGGCCCAGAGAAGAAACATCCCCCACGATTTTGGAACCTTTGAGTAAAGAATATAAGTAAGTTCACTTAGGCACTTGGCTTTGAGAATTCACGTGCAAACCAGCCTTGACTTTGCTGGCTGGCCTTCTCTGTTGCAGATGTTAGCTCAGCCACAGCCACTCTGTTTTAGAGACATAGTTATGGGTACATGTACCAAGTTCCAGATTTGTTCAGCACTTCCTGCTCTTAAATTCATGTTTGTTACCTAGTCGACTCCTCAGCACATCTGTGGAACAGGTAGGGGAGGCGTGACAAGACAAACCAAGCCCCACTATGCTAACCAGAGCCAGCCACACAAGTGGGGTCTAACCACAGAGAGACCACAATTGGATGGGGGTTCTGCACTGCACAGGACACTGTTGGACTGGCCGCCCTGGGCAAGGTTCTGACCTGGGGTAAAGACCGCCTGTCACATGCTTTTCTTCATGCCAGCAGTTTCTCTAATTAATTGGTTCTGTTTGCCATTAGTCAGGAGCATAATGGCCAATTGACAGATGAATGAATCGAGGCAGAGGAGGGGAGGATTCCAGGCACAGGGTCTGCCCTTTTCGCTCATCCACTTGGCCAGTGTGCCAGGCCTGCCTGGGGGTGGGGGTGGGGGTGGGGAGCAGTGGTAGGAGGGGCATGAGGCAGGCCTGGGGTCTCTCCTCTCTCTCCTTACAGTGCCTGGAGTGTATGGTGATGGATAATTGCTAACACAGGTGTCAGGTACTAGTCTAAGCGCTTGATGTGTTTATCTCATTTAATCATTAATGCATGGAATGAATCTGTGACATGGGTACCACCGTTAATGTTCCCATCTTCTTGATAAACTAATGAGGCACAGAGAAATGGCACGATGCATAAAATTAGATGCATGGGGGGAGAAAAAGACTGGAATTTGCTCACTGTGTTAGGGAGTAGCTTATGCATATTATTTTCCATAAACCCTCTCTCCCAAGCATTTTGTCATGTTATATAACTGTGAAAGCAATTATTCTTAAAGGTTGTCTATCAGAGTGAGGGAGGAAAAAAAAAAAAGGAATGATAGCAACCACAGGAAGTAAGAAAACATTGTGTGGATTCCAAGGAGGAGAAGGTTTTACTTTTATCCTGAGAATATTGGTAAAGTGATTTTTAGAGGCAGCCCAGATGATGGGGTGAATGCGAGCCAGTGCGGAAGGGGCTAGTATGAACAAAGGCGCTGGACAGGAGGGAGAGTGTGCAGGAGGGAGCTGGGAACTGCTAGCTGGGAACTGGCTGCTGTGTGAGGCTGGGAGTGGGGAACCAGGCTGGGTTGAGTGTGGAGAGCCTCTACACTGGTGCCAGACCAGTGAGTCCAGATGTGGCTGCATAGATGGTGGGGAACCATAGAGGGTTTCTGGGGCAAAACAGGCTCCCCACATCCATCAGTTTCCAAGGACAAAGGCGTGTCCTCTCTCAACGCCTCTGGGACTTCCTCTCTATCACCCTGCTTCCAGATTAGAATGCCAGCTGCCCCACAGGTCTCTAGGCTGTGTTACCCTTCTGATCCTTCTACCCAAGAAGAAAGTCCCCAAACAACTGTTTGGCCACATCACACCTTCCCAAAAACCTTCCATGGGTTCCCACCATCTGTGGAATCTGGTCCCAGTACTGCACCAATATGGTGGCCTGGTATCCAGTGTGGAGAGGAAGGTGGTCTGTCTCAGGACGCAGACCAGTCGATTAACTTAAGGAAAAAAGATGACCCCTGGGGACAAAAAGCTCTGGGAGTGACTCTGCCCCCTTGAGACTCTTCCTGAGTGGTGGGTGCCATGGGCTCTTACAGTCCATATCTGGTTAAAGTCAGACAGCCCTCCTCACTTCCTCCCAGTGTGGTGACCCTTCTTCTGGCTCTAGCTTTGCCACCTCACTCTACGAGGGCACTGGATTTCTTCATATCTCCAAATGCCAGTTTGTGAGCGGGTAGGGTATCAGGGTCAGGAAGCCAGAGGTAGGAGCACAAGGCCTGCTGGGTGGTCCATTTTATACATAAAGAAGTGAAGGCCCAGAGAATTCAAGGACCTGGCCGAGTTGCAGAGCTGGGGTATGGCAGAGCTGGGATCCAGGGCTCCGGGGGTTAACACTGAGCTTAGAGGTTGGGACAGGGGAGGTGTCTGATGCCAGAGCCCACACTCTCCTTCCACTACCCCAGGCTCTGAGCTGGGGTAGGAAGTTGAAGACCTGCTCAGAGGCCAGGCCCAAAGGAAGGCACACGACAAATCTGTCACCAGCTCTCTGTCACCTCTCTGCCTTAGATGTATTCCAGGTTGCTATCAGCCTCCTTAGCTTGCTGTAGTCACCCGAGTGCTATTTTCTCACTGTTTGGGCAGTGTGAGCTAGGAGAAGCCTCTGGTGCACCCCCTCTTTTCCCAACTAGAGGAAACTGACTCTGAGGAAAATTGGGCAAGCTTTACTGTTCTAGGCACCAGGGATATAAGAGTGAGCAAAACTGATAAAGATCTTGTCTTCAATGTCTTTTAACATGCAAGTGGGATCCCAGGACTCAGCCAAGGCTAGACTCTCCTCTGTCTCCAGAGCAGGAGTCTTCCTCCCTGGACATCAAGTCTTCTAGACACTGTCTCTTCCAAGGGACCCTTCCAAAGTGGCCACTCCAGCCTGCCTCTCTCTCTTTCTCCACTGGACACACACAGGACAAAGGTTAAATGGCTCAGGTGGCCGTGCTGTTGTTCCTTCTGGTTGGGAGTTGCTGGTAATTCCTGGTTTCAGGTGGCAGAGGGCAGGGGTCCTACCTTTCCTCCTTCTCCTCCCTGCTCCTAGCAACTGCACAGACCCTCAGGGACATTCCTTCTGGTGATGGACACACCAGCAGATTTCCCAGCGCGTCCCTGGTTCTTAAATGCATCCTTCTTTCATTGGAGAGAAGATGAGATCAAGACTACTGGAGAAGACCTGAGGGTTACCTGCCCAGAGGAGGCAGTCCCAGCTGGCACACAGATTGAGATTCCACCCAGGGAGTCGAGGGAAGGTGGAGGGAAGGGTCTCATGTCTGGGAGGAGGGCAGTAGCTGGAGAGATCAAGATAGAGAGCCACCAGAGGGACAGGAGGAAACATAGAACTGCATCCTGGAAGCCAGGGAGGAAAGGAGGCTTCCAGAAGGGAAAGCACAGTGGTGGCACCTGCCAGAGAGAGGCCAGGCCTGCAGAGAAGCACAGGCCATGGGAAGGAGGACTCTGGAGGCTGCAGTGCGAGAACAGGTCACAGGAGTTAGGGCAGAAGTCCACCATGGCTCCCGAGGCCTAAGGAAGTAGATGTAACGCATGCATGCACTCTACAGAAATTCGATTGAGAAAGAAAAGAATTGGGGGTGGTGGCTGGAGGAGGAAGCGTAGTTGAGGAAGGAAGGATGGGAATTTGATTAAAAGGAGCCAGAGAGAAGGAAGAAGTGTAGGCTTCTTGCTGGAAGGGCCAGGGAAGATGGCAGGAGAGTCCACACAGCGCTCCCACCCTCACACTGTCTGGAAAAGTGAGATTTTCCAGAGAAGCCCTGGGGTGAGATGAGGGGACACAGGCTGGAAAGCCAGGACTTCTTGGTTTGGAGGTGGCACGGGCGGCAGCAGCAGGAGGATCTGGTTGTCAGGAGCTTTGGGAAGGGAAGAGAGGCGCTGGCCCTGCTCCTGCAGGGTGAGGTCTGGGTGGGCATCCCTGAAGGTGGTGCACAGGAGTGGCTGAGGGTGCTGTGAGTACAGGGTAGTGGAGAGAGGGAGGTGGTGATAGCATCACCTCATCACCTTTGATCCTGGCTCCCCCAGATCATCCACGGAACCTCCACAAGCCTGGGGCTGCTCTGACCATTTTATGCTCCTACCCATACCCGAACCAGAGAGGGGAGGTGTAGGTGGGGTAAAGTGGGACTCCCCTACCGCTGGGCATGGGGCTCATTCAGCTATCCCCCTGGGGCCTGGACATGCCAGGGACAGGCTGCCTTCACCCTCTTATGGCAGCCTGTTGCAATCTCCTCCTATGGCTTCAAGTGGTTCCTGGTTCTCTAACCTAAGACAAATCTGCTTCCCCATAACATCCCTGTTTGATGCCCAGGGGCCCCCACACACTGGCACTCCTCCTGCCCCATGACCGGTGCAAGATGTGACACCACAGAGCCCTTGCTCTCTTTACCTGACAAGACTTCGGCCACACTAGCGATGGCCTTCGGTGTGTTGGTTCCTACTTTCCAGAACCTATGTTTACTCTGGGGCCCATTTTACAGGTGGTAACAGTTGGGGAAGATGGACTGGCCTGGTGGCCATGGTAGGGCCAGAACATTTCTAAGTTTCCCCGATTTGCAGTCCAGGATTCCCCAAGTTGGGCTCTGGGCTGCCTCCCCCACCGCTGAGCCATAGAGGGAACCCAAGGCAGCAGGGGAGACTGGGGTGACATCCAGGGGACCAGTGGCTCTTGATCCGTGCCCGGAGTCAGGCTGGAGCTTCCAGTGGACGGGATGCACACCCTGTCTTCCTCCTCTTCCTCGAGCTCTCTCCTCCAGCCCCACAGAGGGAGCTTGGAAAGCTCTTCTGGCACCCAGCTGCTGCCTGAGCTTGCACACTCCCCTGTCCCTCCCCCAGGCAGGGGAGCACTCACATGTGGCCCCCAGGCCGGTCCTCCCTGGTGAGCATGCCCTCCTTCTCCATCAGCATCTGCCGGAAAGTCCTGACCTTTTGCCGGGTCTCCTCCTCTGAGTACCTGCAGGGATGTTGGGATGGTGAGGGCTGCCTTCTTGGCTTTCCTTACCTCCTCGCCTCCCCCACCCTCCATCACAAGTGCACCTTCCAGCTTGCACTGACCTGTCCAAGGTCCCACCACCAAGCAAGGCTTTCATCCAAATGAACCAAGGGAAGAGTTATTCCTGGAGGTGGGGAGACCGTCCTGAGGAGGCTGTGCCCTTCCTCCCAGTCCTCCTCTACTCCCAGGGCAGACTGCTGGCCCACATCCAAACTACAGTCACTCTCTGGAGACAGTTTAAGGGAGAAAAGGAGATCCAGGCCTTTTCTGCTTCCCTGGCCTCAAGGACATCTGATCCTGACAATAGCCTTGGGAAGTCCTCAGAACATCCCAACATCTGCATGAGCAGTGCTGCCAAGTGGCTTGTCCCAGATCCCAGTGGTAGATCCATTGCTTCTCGGTTTGGGGAGGGAGGGTGATGGTGGGAGGAGGTGGGCAAAGTCTGGTCTTGAATGAATCCCTTGACTTCTCTATTCCCTTCCCCCTCCCTCCCTAAGCCCGGGCTCACGCTAGGGACCAAAGTCCAGAATGGTCACCCTTGCTCCCATGCCCTGGGGTCAGTCATTATCTTCTCTCACTGTGCCCCTGTGACAGCCACTGCAAGGCCTCTCAGGCATCTGAAATGTCCCCTCCAGCATGAGTCCATGCTGTTCCGGCGGCAGGTTCGGGGTGCGGTAAGGGAGGGGAGGTCTTTGTTCACCCAGTCCCTTGCCCTGTCCCTGGCACATAGCAGGTGTCATATCTGTTGCTGAATGAATCCTGGGGTCCTAAACCCCTCACTGCCCCCTTCCTGGGCTGCAGGTCAGTGTCCTGGATGGAAAACATGGTGGCAAAATAGGAACAGGGTCCTGTCTTTTCTCTGTCATGTGCCCTCACTATCCGCTCTGTCCACACAGTAGACCCAGGCCTCTGCACTGAGCTTGTCCATGAAAATGGCACATTGTTGTCCCTTGGGGATACCACGGCTATCCTCCCTCTTCTTCTTCCACCTTCCCTACCCTTCTCCAACAAGCATTTGGGATTGGTCCAGCCTTTTTGGAGAACAATTTGGCAATTCCTTACAAAAGCCTTAAAAAAAGAACACGTCTTTTGACTCATAAAACTAACTTCCAGGTTTACCCCGTGGAAATAATCACAGCTTAAGCACAAAGATGGGACTCATGGGATGTTTACAGCAGGATGGATATCCCCAAACAAGTTAGGTGTCAACGTTTGTGTTTCCATAGCAACCTCTACCTCTAGTTGCCAGCAGGTGGCTCATGGGCTAGCTTTACCTGTTGACTGACTTCTCCACATCCGGCCCTGGCCTGGGAGTTCCCTGAGGGCAGGGACCTTGTCATCTGGATTGCCACTGTGTCCCCAGCACCTGGCACCGCGTCTGCCACATGTGGCATCCACATTTTTTTTTAGACAAATGAGTGGCTGGTGATGGAGAGGCATTGAACCATTTGAAGGTTGGATTTTCATTTGGGACACTTGCCTCTGGTGGGGTTTGTGCAGGAGATGGTGAAGTCAGAGCTGGTGAGGATGCAGGGGAGGAAGGGAGCAACAAACCATCAAGGATGCAGGATGACCAGGACCTGGGGACCTGCTGAATATGTCACAGGCTACATGCGGGGCACTAGCTGCTTCTTAGCCAGGTAGGTGCCCCTTGACCCCAGCTATGGTCTGTCCTTTTGTGGGTTCAGGCTCCTGTGTGGCCCACCATAGGGAGGACTATGTCCTGCCTGCCAGGCGGTGGGGTGTGGGGGCATCTCTTCCAAGCCTGGGGTCTTGGCTCATCAATGTCCACCACAATCGCTGTTAGCCTCTGACTTGGGCATTTGGCTGGAGGCGCCTTGGCCTTGCTTGCTGGGCAGTGCAACCCTGGGCTGGCTTGGTTGTCCTGGAGCCCAGGGAGAAGGGGTGGTGGCGCTTTCTGAGCAGTGGAGGGATGGAGGAACTCCTCCTATCTCACCTGCTCCTCAAAAGACCAGCTTGTCGATGGCACCAGCATAGAGACAAACAGTGAGGGCCCTTCTCCATTGCCCAGCCCCTGACTCACAGGGCTCTGGGAGGGAGGGACAGGTTGGCCGGGCCATTAGGCATGGGGCCCTGGGCTTGGTGGGGCTGGGGAGGAGATGGTCCAAGAGCAAGACTGGGCCAGATCCTCAGTGGAATGGGATAGGCTTCGGGCCAGGGTCCAAGTTCCCCAGACTCCTGGGGTCTGTGGAGTATATGAGGCTGGGAGGTAGGAGCAGAAATCAGGGTTTCGTTAAGACCTGGAGCAGGACACACGTTCATGACTTAGGATTCATCCCAGAGATGGCAGGTCTAAGGCAAGTTGACTAAGTCCAGCATATATCATTGGGAGGCCAAGAGGGTTGGATTGAATAGACCTGGAGGCTTGGGGAGGACCTCCTATGCCTCAGGACATGCTGGGAGAATCTGGGGATCCGGGACGAACAACTGGTTATTGTACAAAAAGATCTCTGGTACAATCACTACCTCCAAGTCTCCTGCTCCTTCATGCCTTTTGAGGTCAACCCTCAGCTGAGGCCACACTGGACAGTGATTAAAGGAAGAGGCCGAGAGCCAGGTAGTCCTAGTTTTGGGTCCTAGCACCCCCTACTTTCTAGCTCTGTGATCTTGGACAAGAATATAGTTTTTTTAGCCTTAGCCTCTACATCTGTGAAATGGGATAGTAACCTGTCTCTCAAGGCTGTGGCAAGGATTAAGGGAAATGATGCTTACAAAGCACTTTGTGCAGTGTGTAGCACATAGTAGCTGCTCAATAAATAGTAGTGACCAAGGACTATTTGTCTTCGTGCAGGAAGGATAGAGGGTCTAGTTGTCCTAGTCTCCCTCCCTTTTTCCACACCACACTCCTGCCAGGTCAGCATTGTCCCAGGTCGAGAATCACCCGGGCTTCTTCTCTCTGTTCTCTTGGAGGCAAAGGCTGAGATAGGGAGGCTGGTACTCAAATCATCCACTCCTTGGAGGTGGCAGCACCTGCTGACTTAAAGCCATGCATGAGGTCTGGCTGCCATGCTGGAGCCTCAGACTAGAAGTTGAAGGCTTGGCCAGGGAACTGAGGACAGGGTGGGTGGTAAGGCCTGTCTCAGTGTCCCTGCCTCCTGGCTGTGACAGTCTGGCTCCCTTGTCTCCCCTCCACTCTATGGGTCATGAAGGATGGACAGGCCAGATTCGTTGTTCCTCTCTGGACCGTCCTCTGAGGTTGGGGTGTGGTAAGGAGATCCTGCATTTAAAAAGGGGTCCCCAGAGTAGAACATGTACCATTCTGCCCGCTTCTGCCCAGACCTGGAGTTTCCCACACTGTTGCTTCCTTGGTCACTGATTTGTTCTCCACAGCAGCTCTCAGGGTGTGGGCAGCCTTCCTCTTCCCATTTGATGGATGAGGAAACAGAAGAGGGAGAAGGGAGACCTCCAAGCTCTAAGTCCCAGGGGCGGAGCCATTCTCTGTGCGCCTCCCGTGTCCTCGTGTCCTCGCAGGAAGAGGCACAGGTGGGTGTGTATGGGGGGTGGATAGGTGCTGGGGTAGGAACAGCACACCACACTGGCCTGGGGCTCTGTCCCTAGCCCCACCGTGATTGCAGGCTGCACAAGGAGGCTGCCGGGGAAGGTGACTCCAAAGCAGCATCAATCACCAATGAATTAGCGGGCCATCCATCAATATTAGGGAAGGGATTGCTTTTTAATGGGGCCAAAGAATGTGTGTTCCTGTGACTAGTGGGAATATTTGTCAAATGCCCGAGAACCTGGTAAATAAGCTCAAATGAACCAGTGTTTGTAGAAATGGATATTAATGACTGGATTTTATAACAGAGCAAGGGTCCTTGGTGTTTGTGGAGCAGCTTATGGGCATTGGCTGGAGATGGGGGAGCCCCATACATCTTTAGCCCACAGTACTCTCAGAACGACTCCTTATTTTACAGGCCAGTAGCTAAGGCTTGTTCAAGTCTGGATTGTGGGGTTCCAGAGTGGCTGTGGCCTCCACTGGCTAGGCTGCTGCTAAAGGGTGGGAGTGGGGGCTGGTAACTTGAGAGCTAGCTTCCTGGGAGACTCCAGTGCAAGGCCCACCTGGAGTGAGGGCTTGGGTGGGGGAAAGGGCCCTGCCTGGAGACTTAGTGGGTCCCTCCCAGAGAGACATGTTTGTCCTTGATGCCAGGGGACTGACATCAGGGGCCTGGCCAAATGCCATCTCTTCCTGCCTGAGGCTGCCCTCATCTGATAATACCCTCTATGTGCAGTGAGGGCCTGGGGGCTTCTGGAGGAGGAGATTCAGCCAGGGGGAGGAGGCTTGGGAGGGGAGGGGTGCCAGGAGATAGGGGCTTTAGGAGTTCCCTGAGAGAATGGGGCTCTGCAAGGAAGAGGGAGGGGGCTCAGGTAGGAGGTTGGGCTCTGGGAGGGGAAGGGGGCAGTTTCCAAGAATACAGCACAGAAGGCTGGCCCTCTTCTGGCCCAGGCACCCCTCCTGTTCCCTAACCTTGCCCACCTGCCCACAACCTCTTCACAGCCGGAGTCTCCCAATTTAGCAGGATTTATAGGTTGCATTAAGGTCCTTGAGCTCTTCTCCTCTTCCCACTCCCTAACTTGATCCTGCCCTTGGGGATATCATTTCCTCTGTCCACATCCACGGCTCATCAAACCTGGTTTCACTGCCAGCTGGAAGCCTCCTTTCTGTCTGCCTTCCATCCTTTTATCCCTCTCTGCAGGGACACCCCCCCCCCCAACCTGGTCACCAGGCCAGCTGGAGATGAACACCAAGTCTCTGTGCCCCAGGGTCCCTGCCTGGCAGCCCCCCTGAGGACCCTGGATCCAGTCTCAGCTTTGGCCCTGCCTGCAGCCAGTGACTGTCTCTGAGCCTGTGTCTCCCTGGGTGCTACAGCAATGGTGAGCCATGTCTCAGCTGCCTTTTGGGGAGCCCAGGAGGCCTGGATGGACAAAGGTGTGGTTTGGAAGCATTGCTGGGTCCGGGCTGTTGTCCCAATGTGGCTTCAGGCCCTACTGCACTGGGCATTTCTGATTTTTCAGCTTGCCGACAGTGCCAGTCTGATGGGTGGGCCCTGCTATCCATTTTGACTCCCTCAGCAGCCAGCCCACTAGTTTCAAAACACTCAGGGAAGATGCTAAACGGAATCTTGGGGACCACCAGCTTTCTTGGAGCTGCACAAAGAATGACTTTGTTCTGCTTCTTTACCTCCTGCTCCATGTGTTAGACCTGTCTTGTCTCCCCTGGACTTTCGAGGGAAGTCCCTAAAAAGATCCTTACTGACTGATCAGTACATAAGCCCTGACACACTCGTACTCAGCCCTCAAGGCCCATTCAAATATCCTTTCTCAGAATCTTTCCTCTGAGCTCCTGAAACACTTGGCCCCCTCACCATGATTCTAATCTGTTTTATGATGGAGTGGTCGTAAACATGCTTGTTTCTCTTCTGAGATGGGAGTAGGGGGTGGGGGTGAGGGGTGGTCTTTGAGGAGGTGACTCCAGTCTGGCTCTGGTTCTCCAACATTGCCCAACGCAGTGCCTAGGACACTTATGTGTCCCTCCCTGTCACTGGTTCTGAACTGGACAGGTAAAACTGAAGCTTCCAGGCATGGCTGCTGGAGGGACTCCTCTGCTGAAACCACAGGCAGCCTCCCTGGTAATGGTAATAAGGGCCCATTGTGCTCTCGTGGCTGGCAGAGTCCAGGAAGCTCAATAGAGCCGTTTTAGAGAAGGGCAAACTGAGACCTTGACTTGTCATAGGGGTTTCTATGCTTCTCTCCTCCCCACCCCTGCCTGGACTGGACGTTTCTGGAAGACATGGACTGTCTCCTCGGCGTCTGTGAATCTGAGCTTAGTTCAGAGGTTGACGTAGAGCAGGCGTTCAAGACAGCTTATAGGCTGAATAAACTAATAAATGAATGAAGGTCGTCGGGCCTTGCGCCTTGCGCCTTGCGAGGGCTCTACCCCGACTGGATCAGGGCCTGGCCCCTCGCCGGCCCCGCCCCGGCTCCTCCCCGGCTGCGGCCCCGCCTCGCCCCGGGCGCGCTCACCCCTGCTCCTCCATCATCTCTTGCAACTCCATGCACTTGAGCTCCACGCGCCGCTTGCGCTCGTGGTCCAGGATCTCGCGGTGCGCGCGCTTCACCAGGCCCGGCTCGGCGGCGCGCAGTTCCTCCTCCGCCCGCGGCCAGGCCCCGGAGGAGGCGCCCGGCTGCGGGAAGCCGTTGGCCGCGTCCGGTGGGGACGGCATGCTCGCCGCCCCGTTGTTCACCGTGGAGGACATGGCGGCTGGCCCCGGAGCCGCCGGCCCCGGCCCTGCGAGACAGACACAGATACCAGGCCGGATGGTCACCTCTCGGCCACCTGCTAAACTCCTCTGCGCGCGGGTTAATCCGGGAGATTTAAAGGCCCACTCATGGCTCTAATCCGCTTCCCCTCATGCTGCAGAGGGGGGCGGACGTCAGGTTAGCACCTTTGGGTCACACCTCAGGGCATGAGCGGGGGACTAGACACCAGGCTTTCCTGCCTGCAAAGTGGGTGGATGCAGGCTGGACTAGAGGGCCTCCTAGGGCCCTGGCCTTGGAATGGTCATCTCCAGGGACCTAGTAACCACCTAGGGCAACCCTCTCTCCCTTGTCACAGTTCCTGGGCACCTGCTTGCAACTTCCCAGGCAACCACATCAGTCTCTGGGAAAATTTGTTAGTTGGTTTTTTAAATTTGTTGTGTTATTTAAGTAATCTCTACACCCAAGGTGGGGCTTGAACTCACAGCTCTGAGATGAAGACTCCTGTGCTTTTCCAGCCGAGCTAGCCAGGCGCCCCAGGTAAAATTCATTAGTTTTATTTTTGTTTTTCCTCCAGCCTCACTTAAACTTCCACCTCCCTCTGGACACACACTGTCCTGCTGGCCTATGGGGTCACAAGCTACATGTGCTCCCACCTCCCATCTGCTCCCAGGGCAGCCCTGCGGAGATGGGAAGATGGAGTCCACTGCATTCCCACCACGCAGGCGGTTTGATCTGGCCAACTTCTCCAAAGCCAGCCTTCCAGGTGTGTGCCAGGTCCAGATGGAAGGCCATAGATCTGTTCCCTCCTTTGTTCTAGAAACACTGCTCCTAAAGATGTGACCAAAATGGCAGTGACATTAGCTTTCCAGTCAGCCACATCCTCCGGCAGGCTCAGGGTGATGCGAGTCAGCATGGCTTGAAAGGTCAGAGACCCTGGCTCCACACCAGGCTCAGAGTAGAGTATGCACACGCACAGGTGCAATGCACACTCATGTGCACAGACCAAGGACCTAGCTTGACAGAGGGGAGGTACCTCCAGCTATTTCCATTTCCTTTCTCCAAGGCGCCAGCTAGTTGCTAAGCAACACGGAGGCCTTCTTCCCAGGGAGTAGGATGAGAGAGAGGAGAGTGGAGGGAGGTGGGAAGAGCATGTCTGGACATCCTGGATGGGGCCTTTCCTGCAACACAACCCCCAAATCACACTCTCCTCACTGGGTGATGGGGGGTGGGTGGGGGTGTTCAGAGCCACAAAACCCTGGAAGGCAGGGAAGGGGACAGAGTGACAGGCAGTGACGATGATGAGAACATAAAGTCTTTTCTCATGTCCATCCCACTAAACCCCAAGCCTCTGGATTCTAGGATGGGCTCCTCTACTCCTTGCTGTGAGACCCCCGAGGATGTCACTGACCCTCTCTGAGCCTCTGGTGCCTACCTGTGCCTGTGAGCATCATCCTGACTCTTTAGGAGAGGGACGCTCTTGGGGTGGCGTTACAGACCAAACTGTTCGTTCAAACCTCTTTCTCATCCCTAAGCCCTGCCAGCTTCTTGCCTCTGTCCTAGCCCAGCCCTACACCCCAGTTCCACCAGGGCCTCTCCTGGGGTGAGAGGCCACAAGCATCACACACTCACCAAGCTCCACAGAGAGCTCTGGGAGCCTTGCTTTCTACCTGCTTTGGTCTTAGTGCTTGGCTCAGGGGTGACTCTCTTGGCTGTCGGTCACCTGCACCAGGGACATGTGTGGAGTTGGAGACCCCTGTTGCCTTGGCCTACCACAGCTCACCTGTCACTAAATGTGGCCCCCCATCCCCTCTTCTCCACATCACTTCCATTTATCCACTTTCCCCCCTCCTGTCCCCAGCAAAACTCAAGCCCCTCACTCTGATCTGCTACCTCTGCATCCTGCTCCCTCCCCCACAACACCAACACCCAACCCTCCCATCGCCATCAGCAACCTGACAGATCAGTCCAGGAGCAAATCAGACTATGTCATGCCCTGATTAATAGCTTCTAGTGGCTTTCCGTTGCTTAAAGTCATGGCATAGCCTGCCTCCTGGTCTAGTGGTAACCACCCTCCCCACTCACAGGGCCACACAGATTCTCCAACTCTTTTGTGTCCAGGCTTTTCCACTTGGTGCTCTCTTTCCCTGGGACACTCTTCTCCTGACTCCTTTGTGCCCTCGGAGTCCCTGCTCAGAGGCATCACCATCTTCTCGAAGGCTCCCTTTACCCCTCTAGCTGGTGCCACCCTGCCAGAGCTCTTGCCACTCACTGTTGTTACAGCGGGCTCACAGGTCTGGCCCCCTCTACACTGAGGGCAGCTTAGCTTTCAAGTCCTAGTGCCAGCAAAGTGCCTGAGTGAGCAGGTGAAGCTCAAAGCACATGGGTGGAACAAATAGAAGATAATTATAAGGGGAGGTGGGATAGAGGAATACCTGGTACAGTCCTTAATACAGCGTGCAAGACCCCTTCACATTTTGCCTTATGCTATCTCACAACTTCATCCCTTGCTGCGCCTCATCCTGCAGCCAACATCTAGCCTCTTGGCTTTGGTCATCTGTCTCCAGACATGTGCTCTCATTCCTTTGGGCCCTGCCCATAGGTTCCCCTGTGCTGGAATTCCGTTTCCTCTCTTGTCCCCCTGGGGAGCTTCTGCTCACCCTTCAGGGCCCAGCCCAAATGTCACCTCCTCTGGGAAGCTATCCCAGCTTCTCAGGAAGGATGAGCCATTATCTATTTGTGCTCCAGTTTTTGTCCTCACCTCTGTAGATACTGAAGTTTAACTTGTTTGCATCTGATTCTCCTTCTGAGCTGTGAGCCCTTTGCGAGGAGGGATCCCTTCTTTCTGGCTCCCCAGAGCCTATCCAGCACCTGGCGATGGAAGAGGCATGCTGAGGGTATGGGGAGAAAGTGCTTAGGCCCCAGGGGAGCCCATGGAGCCAGGTTCTGAGCCATGCTGCTCTGCATGCTTTCCCTCTGACCTGGGCGAGGCTTCCTGGCTTGGAAGTTGGCCTGAGCTCCTTGAGGGTGGGGGAGGGGAAGCTGGTGGGAGCAGTTTTGAACACACTCAGATCTCCAGACCCCAAGCAGTTCTTCCCCCAGCACTAGGAGAACGCCTGGCTAAGATTGCTTGCCGGCTGAGTGCAATCTTCAGGAATGGCTCTTAGAAGGAAAAGAGAGGGGCATATGGGCAATGGGGCTGGGGCAGCCTGGATTTTCACTAAGATAGTTGGTGGATTCTACTAACTTCACCTGATGTGTTAGAGGCTGCCACCAGGCAAGAATCAGAAGCAGGTTATTGAAGAATGACCCCTGAACCCTGAGAGGAGGGGCCTGGCCCCTAAGAACAGTCACTGCACATGGAGCCCACTTCCTTCCAAGCTGCTGGTGCTGGGCCAGCAGACCAGGGATCTATCCACCTTACTGCAGGCAGGAGATCTCTCTGAGAGGCACCTGACATTATCTTTTATGGAATACTTGTGAAATTGTGTAAGGAGACAGAGACACTGCAGTTATTGGAATGAATAGTCTGCACTGTAGTAATTGGTGGATAGATTGACCTGTACTCAAAGGGAGCTGATTAATGAGTTGATGTCACATTAGATGAAGGTATTTAGTGGAGGACCACAAGGCTTGGTCCTCACCCATGTCTGATCTGGATGTTCACCACTGACTGGATAGAACACTGATAATCTGATGATCAGATTCATCAAGGGCAGCGCCTGGGAAGCCTTTTAAATAGAGTCAATTTTAAAAGGACTCAGTAGGCTGGAAAGATGGAAAGAATAGAAGAAAGTAAAACAGGACAGAGACAAATCCCTCACTCTAAAGCCAGATCCCGAGCTAACTTTTTTTTTTTGAAGATTATATTTATTTATTCATGAGACACACACAGAGAGAGAAAGGCAGAGACACAGGCAGTGGGAGAAGCAGGTTCCCTGCAAGGAGCCCGATGTGGGACTCAATCCCAGGACCCCGGGATCCAAAGGCAGACACTCAACCACAGAGCCACCCAGGTGCCCTGAGTTAACTTTCTAAAATTGGAATGGGGTAGACATGATTTAGAAGCAGCATATTTATGAAGGATTTAGGGGTTTTCAATGGCCACAAACCCAATTTGAAGTCAATATCATATTGTGGCTGCCAAAAGTGCATGTTATCTTAGGCTGCATCAACAAAGACATTATGTCTAGAATGGGGAGGTGATAAGAATATACAGGTGGTCAGAATCCCTATCTTCAAATATCTGAAGGATTGTAGAGGATTTAGGTCAAACCTGGCTGAATCTATGGGGAAGCTTGTTAGAATTAGATAGGATTGGGACACCTGGGTGGCTCAGTCACTTGGGCGTCTGACTCTTAATTTCCACTCAGGTCGTGATCTCAGGGTCATGAGATTAAGCCTTGGGACAGACTCTGTGCTGAGTGTGGAGCCTGCTTAAGATTCTCTCTCTCCCTCTGCCCCTGTCCCCTGCATGTATGCCTGTGCTCTCTCTCTCTCACAAAAAAAAAAAAAAAAAAAAAAGGTAGGGTTGCCATATTTGACAAAAATACTAGGATGAGGGATCCCTGGGTGGCGCAGCAGTTTGGCGCCTGCCTTTGGCCCAGGGCGCGATCCTGGAGACCCGGGATCGAATCCCACGTCAGGCTCCCGGCATGGAGCCTGCTTCTCCCTCTGCCTATGTCTCTGCCTCTCTCTCTCTCTCTCTCTGTGACTATCACAAATAAATAAAAATTAAAAAAAAAATACTAGGATGCACAGTTGAATCAAATTTGAATTTCATGAATTTCATATTTGGGGCATACTTAGGCAAAAAAAATAATCATTGTTTATCTGAAACTGAAACTTAACTGGGTGTCTTGAATCTTTACATCTTGACATCAATCCTACCTGGGACCCACCCCAGACCTACCAAACTTGAATGTCTGGGGGATTGTTGATGTTTCCTGAGTGATTCTAATACAGACTCTCTCTGGACCAGCCATTGGGATCTGGTGTCTGGAGCAGCAGATCTCTGATTTTTTAGGCATCAGAGTCACCCAGAGGGTTTGTTAAAATGCAATTTCATTTTCTGATTCAGTAGATCTGGGGTAGTGTCTGAGAATTTGCATTTGCAACAAGTTCTCAAGTGCCCTTGATGCTGCCAGT
Source organism: Canis lupus dingo (assembly GCF_003254725.2). Classification (NCBI taxonomy): domain Eukaryota; kingdom Metazoa; phylum Chordata; class Mammalia; order Carnivora; family Canidae; genus Canis; species Canis lupus. The sequence goes on along the minus strand of NC_064248.1, from coordinate 7,207,582 downwards.
CCTGGATCACACTGAGAAGAGGAAGGACCTCCTCAATCTGGGCTGTTCCAGAAGAAAGCCAGGACTCCTGCAGGGAAGTCATCTAGAGTAGATTTCAGCTGAGTCCAAGACAGTATTTTTTTTTTTTTTCTTAGCAATCAAACCTTTAAGAAAAAAACTAAGCAGTTCAGTTCCTTGCAGGATAGGTGAGTTCCCCATCACAGGAATGTTCAGAACAGGAGGTAGACATTCTATTCACTCAACAAATACCCACCCAGCATCTACTCTGGGCCCTACACTATGAAAAGCTGAGCATTGGAGATGCACACGACCCTAGCCTGGCCATCTGGGAGCTCATGGGCTGGCCTGGAAGACCAGATGGATGGTACAGCCATTTACTGGGATGGGGAACATGGAGGGTAAAATGGGGGTACACTGAGAACAAGGAGTTTGTGGGGATCAAGCAGACAGTTGTGGGGCCAGAGCCATAACTCTCACCCTGACCCTAACATGTTAAGGTCCCTGGGGACATTTACATTTAGTCTCTTTGGAGGTGGGGCAGAAAATGGGGAAGTTTTTTTCTCTACTGCTGATTGGCTGTGAGACCCTGAGAAAGCCACTCCCCTTCTCTGGATTCTGTTATCTCCACCAGACAATGAGGATGCTGGACTTGAAGATCCCATAAATCCTTTTCTCCTCTGCAAGTCTAGGTAATACTAACTCATATGTATACTGCAAGTCTTCAGCCTAGCCTTTTCCTGCTGAGGGTGTCAGTGGCGGGAGCCACACCATCAACCCCCAGAGCTCAGCCCTAAGGCTGTCCCCAGCATCAGGTCAGGTCCCAAGGGCAAGCCCAGATGCTGGGCCAGCCACATCCATGTGCACATTACATCCTGGAACTCTAAGAGAACACCAGCTGCCGGGGGAGCATCTCCTCTTCTGCTGGCGAGGAAGTGGTTCAAGGGCCAGAGCCCTAACCTCCAAGCCTTATGGCCGAGTCCCTGGGCTGACCTCCTTCCCTCAGACCCAATCCAGGCTCCCCTGAGCAGGCTTGGCTGAGAACAGGATGGAACACAGTCTGGCTGCTAGGACTTTCAAGTCCAGCTTTGCTGGTAGAGATTAACTGAGGGCGAAGCAGCCCATCCATACAGCAGTGTCCAGTTGGCTGACAGTCACAGAGGCCTCACAGCTAATGAACTGATCACTCACCCTGGGGCTCAGAAGGATAGGATGCTCAGGTCAGTAGCAACCTGGCCAGGTCTGGGAGAGGGGGCACTGAACCACATATGCATCTGAGTGGGAACCCTGGCCCTGCCGTGGAGAACCTCAGTTTGATGGGGAGATAGGGAGGCTTTGGGGGGAACTCATGAGCTGAGTGACCTTGTTCAATTGACTAAAACTCTATGTCTCAAGTTTCCTTGCCTGTAAGGTAGAACTAATAATAGCATCCTCCCTCCAGGTTCGTTGTAAAGGACCAACCCCTGGGAAATCCCTCACAGAGCCTGGCATTTTGATGAGTGTCTCATCGGTGGTCCTGGGGGTCACCCTTGTTGCTTTGTCAGTGGCACCGTCCTCTTCAGGACATAGCGGGTATGAGGAATCCCTACACGTGCAGGTGAAGAGGTCTAGGAAGCCTCAGAGCAGGGGTCTGGCACTTGGGAGGCTGTAATCTGGGCCTGATGTAGGAGTTGTCATTACATTGGGAATACTAAAACCCGAGAGTGAACCAGGTGGTTGATTGTGGAGGGAGGTGAGGCAGAGGCTGGCCAGGCCAGTGGGTGGGCACCACTCCAAGGAGCTTGCTGGACTGACTCTGCCTACTTTCCCTTTCCTCCTTGCTGGCCACTTCTCCCCCTCCCCATCTTCTAAGCCTCCAGCACTGGGGCACCCCCAAGGTGGGTACCCAGGGGCCCCCTTGGTTCCCCTAGAGAGCAGCACCCTTCCCCTGGGGGCTCCTTTACCTGCCCCTGCCCTTGAGAGACCACCTCCCCAGATACAGTGCTGGTACTCAGTGCCACCACCCCCTCAAGGTACAGATTTCCACAGCTTCAAGCAAGCCCTGGATCCCTGGTCACCCACAATTCAATTACCATCTTGTCACTAAGGTCCTCCTGCTGTTTCCCATTGGCCCAGGACAGAGATGGAGGTGGGGCGTGGGTAGACAAGGATCACTGGATTCAGAGCCAGAACACCTGAGTTTGAATTCTAACTCTACCATTTGTGTCTGGGCAGCCAGGGGGAAGTCAGTAAACCTCCCCAAGCCTCATTTTTTCTCATCTGTAAAATGGAGACAATACCCCCTACTTCCTAGTGTGATGGAATGGTTGTTCTTTCAGTGACAAGCTTGTTATGAAGACAGATCCTGATTACCCTCCTCACCTCACCTCATGCTGGGAGAACAAAAGAGACCAGAGGGGGTCTGTCTGTGTTTGTGAAGCTCTGGGAAGGCTTCACAAAGGCGATGGTGGTTGAATGGGCCCTTCAAAGGATGAGTCTCAGTCCTTGGTAGGAAGGGGGGATGCAGGCAGGGCATAGCACGGGCTGATGGCAAAGGCGAGGCAGGGCCCAGGGATCTAGGACAGAGGGCCAGGGTGTGTGGGATGCATGATGCGGTGAAGGTGGGGTCTGTGAACAGAGGGTGAGCCCTTCTGGAGAAGAAGCCCAGTGTGTGGACAGGGGGGCAGGGCGGGGCAGGCCTCCTGAGCTTCTTGGAGAAAAAAAGATTCTTTGTGGCTGTCAGAAACAGGGTGGAGGGCAGCCCCTGTGGTGGGTTTAGTGCCGCCTGCGGCCCAGGGCGTGATCCTGGAGACCCGGGATCGAGTCCCACGTCGGGCTCCCTGCATAGAGCCAGCTTCTCTCTCTGCCTCTCTGTCTCTCTGAATGAATAAATAAATAAATCTTAAAAAAAAAATTAAAAAAAAAAAAGAAACAGGGTGGAACTTACAAACACACAGGAAATCAGGTACTTAGATTGTGAAACTAAGTCCAGGTCTTTGTAAAAATGAGTGTGCAACCATAGTGGTTACCAGGCTGGAAAAGAAAACTCATCTCTGAGAAGTCCACAAGGTGTCCCTACCCCAACTCCCATCCCTGGCACTGAAGCCAGGCTGCACCCATGGCACTGACATGTCTCCCGGAGCAGTAGGGGACTGTCTCCTATTAACCCCACCCTTCCCTGGGGGACCCTTCTCTCAACCTCCAGCCCATAAGCATGAGTATGGGCAGAGGGGCAAAGATAATCAAGTAGTGGGTGGAACAAACTGGAAGCCTTCCTGTGCAACCTGTGCAAGAGGGCAGGGCTGGGGGCTAAGGGCCACAGGATCAGGTAACAGCCCCCTCAGCTCTAGGTTCAGGTCACTTATTCATGTCACAGCTATTCAGTGAGTGGCCACTGATGCCTATAATGTAGCAAGATAAGTTCTGGGATGGGGGATGTGGCAGAGATATCAACTGAGCTGGGGTTCCTGCAGAGGAGCATAGCTGGGAGGTCTTCTTGGAGGCAAGATCTTAAAGCTTAAGGAGGAGCTGTGGGACAGTGAAGGGGAGGAAAGATGTTCTGGGCAGAATGTGGGGGTGTGTGGGAAGAAGTCTTGAAGAGAAAAGAGGGAAGAGCACGGGCTTGTGCATGACTGAGCACAGAGGCCCAGAGAGGGGGTGAGAAGGAACAGAGGAGCTAGGACCATACTCTGCAGGCGATGGGGAGCCAGGGAAGGCTGTTGAGCTGGGGAGGTCATGGTCAGATTTCATTCTGGAAAGCTCTCTTGCTGCCCAGTGCTCTCACTTTTGGGGGTCCCTGCCCTCTGGAGAGAGGTCTGACCCTAAGAGATAGCCCAGTCCAGGTGCAGACCAGCAAGTGGCCAAAGAGCCAGCCCGGGGTTCAAGTCGCTTACTAGGTAAACTGACGGTAACCTAAACTGACAACCTCTGTGCTTAGTTTCCACACCTGTAAAATGGGATTAATATAAATGCCTCCTCTGTTTAGGGACGAAGTAATTAGCCCTTAAATTAAGGGTACGCAGTAAGTTAACTGCTAGTTTTACCCATAAACAATGCCACCCAGTCTGAACCACTACAGGCATGAGTTAACCAGTAAGACATAAAGATCAGTATAAATCAGAACAGATCGAGTAGATAAGTACCATCCCAAATCAGCACCACCTTGGAAAGACTAGCAGGCCAACAAGGTGGCTTTTCATAGATACCAAACCACCTAGACCAGAATCCCCTGGTAAGAAGATCCTGCAGCATGAGGCTGGGAAGCAAGGCATTCAGACAGGCTGGCAACGAGAGGGTTAGCAGAGTGAGTTTCCTCCCTGCCTCCTTGGAGTCTCTCCTGGGAGGTGCTGGCACTGCTGTTTGTTACCCAACCCACGAGAAGAGGCTGCAGGGGGGAGGGAGAACCGCTGAAAGCCTTCCTTTTAATTATTCAGCAGCTGAGCTTCCTGCTGCCCCCGTTGGAGCCAGAGGAAGGCTCTGGCCAGAGCCCCTGGGCTGGGTCTGGCTGGGTTGGGGGAAGGGCCAGTTCCAGGAGGACAGGCAGCCTGGCCCACGAGGGTGCTGGTACCACAGCTTGGGCTGCAGCCCTCGTGGTCCAACTCCTGCCCCTCCTTCCCATCCAGTCTGGCCTGGGCGGGGCTTGGAGCTGTCCTCTCCCTACAGCCTGGGTTTGCTGTGGAATGGATGCGGCAGGGCTGGCCAAGATCCTAGAGTCAGGATGGGGAGTCAGGGCAGGCAGGGAGGGAGGGCAAGCCCACTGTCTACAGAGAAAGCCCAGGCAGCTTAGCTGGCATCTGGGTCCTGAGCAACCTGTACAGACCCCCTGTGTCTCAGGCACATGGCACTCTAGAACACACTAGTCCCCGCTGTTCCCTCTGCCTGGAATGCCCTTTCCCTTCCATTTTTTCCTACAAGATGCTACTCAAGCATCTCCTCCTCTATGAAGCCTTCCCTGACCTCGGGTGGGGGATGCACCTCTGCTGTGCTCTCAGAGACTTGCTCTCCGGCCACCACTCAGCGTTTACTTCTTTCTACTGTGACTGCTCCCTGGCCTAGTGAGGGCTCTTCAAGACCTGTGGCTCCAAGGGCTCTCCAAGGGTAACATCCAACCTTATGTCTCTTTTTTGCCCAGCACAGAGCTTGGCACAAAGCAACCAAGCTGTGAACCTTTATTGAACCATCTGTGAGACTTTGTTGAAATTCAGTCTGTGTTTGCACAGATGGGGAGCTCACTACTTGTTTTTTACCACTGCCAGAGACCTCAGCAGGAAAGGTCCTTGTTTCCTACTGTCAATATGCCCAGACTTTGCAATTGTCGGCATTTTTGCACAGGTTACATTGTCATATACTTTGCAAAACTTGGAGTTCAGTTCTGTCTTTGAATGGGCAGAAACGACTTGCCTGGCACCCAGGCTCCCACCTATCAGCCCAGGGCCTCTGTCTCTGTTCCTGTTGGGTCTGATTTAGGTTCCTAGAGCAGAGGATTTGGGAGGCAGGTCTCTATGGATAAGGAGGATTCTGTTGTCTGCTCCCCATAGAGGAACCCACAGTAAAGGCAGTACAGGCCAGATGAGACCAGCACAGGCCAGTATAGCCCAGGACAGGCCATGGACAGCCTGAAGCTGGAGTTCAGACTAGATCCATCAACAGAGGACAGTGGGGGAACCCAGAGACCGATGCAGACCAGCATTATAGTCCAGTGTAATAGAGCCAAACATGCAATACCGGTCATTGAAAATAATGCAGAGTGCCTGGGTGGCTCAGTGGTTGAGCATCTGCCTTCGGCTCAAGTTGTGATCCCGGGGTACTGGGATCGAGTCCCACATCGGGCTCCCCACAGGGAGTCTGCTTCTCTCTCTGCCTATGTCTGTCTCTCTCTCTGTGTCTCTCATGAGTAAGTAAATAAAATCTTAAAAAAAAAAAAAGGAAGAAAGGAAGAAAGAAAATAATGCAGACGAGTTCAACCTGGGAGGCAGATCTGTATAGACCAGTGCGGATCCCAAAGAGGTAAGTCTATATATTAGACTCCCTCCCCTGCACTCCAGTGGAACAGGAACCCTATCCCACCCAGCCTACTTTGCTTCTCCCTCCCACACTTGGGAGCTGGGCTGAGGAAGGATAAGTGGACCAGAATCTGTATGATTAGATCTCTTTTCCTGTTTGAGACTCAGTGTTCCCATCTGGATTAAGTATCAGGGGTCTGGGTACGGTTGGGGCCAGGGTCGGGCTGGGCTCTGAGTCTCTGGCAGTCCAAGACTTCGAAGAATCGAAGTTGGTGGTGATGTGTTGCCCCAGGGGTTCTCAGCAGGAAGGACATGTACGGGACAGAGACAAGCCCCTTCCACCCACTGGGGAGGGTGACAGGAGAAGCCAGGGCAGCTGCCTCCAAGGCCCACACAATCTCATTATGGAAAATTCGCTGTATTGACTCAGCTCTAATCAAGCAGGCTGCCCTGGGCATCCCCCCCAGGTTTCTGTTGGGCCGGGAGAGATCAAAGAGGGAGCCAGGCTGGGGGGCTGGAGCCTCGCCTGCCATTCCCATCGATCCAGATGCGCCTCCTGTTGCTAGGCAACAGCCTCCAGTCTCTTCTGGTCCTTCTTCCCCCAGGGGCTGCAGGATTGGGCAGTAAAGGGGAAGAGAGAGACCCCACATTCATTCTCTAGGTCTTCCCTTACCAAACTCGAGATCTCTGTCACCAAGGCTCTCCTCTTACCGAGGAAGTGCTCCCCCACCTCATCCTGGCAACTTGACCCTCCTGCAAAAATGGACTCCTCTTCTCCCCTCACATTTGTATTCATCTCCGGAATACTGAAAATTCACACCTCCTGTGCTCCACGTTAAACACTCTCTCAGGAAGACAGGCCCAGATTTTGGAGAAGAGAAGGGACCCACAGGAGTTCTGCAAAAAAGTCAAGGCTACCAACTTCCAGCCCAGCATTGGACTGGATGTAGGAGCCATTTAAGCTTCAGAGAGCGGCTCTGAATTCACACTCCCAGTTTTGAGTGGGTTGGCTTTTTTTTTTTCTTTTTCTAAAACGTAGGATGCATTTCATAGTAGTTTTTTTTCTTTTTTGTTTCAAGTGCTATAATTTAAAACTGTAAGTTGTGTTTTAAAACAGGCATAAAAATGTACTGTGGGCTTTGGGGGCTGTAATTGACTAAATAATGCAAATCTGATCACTTGATCACATTTAATATTATGCATATTTTATCTACCCTTTACTGCTCATCTTTTCCTTTTTTTTCTTTTTCTTGAACCGAATATATGCATGCCACCCAGCAGTTGTTATGTGGTGACCTACTTAGATCCTGACTTATTTAGGATTTTAAGGTCTCTCTCCCCTACTCCAAGGTCTTTACAACCCTTAGGATTGGTAGGCATCTCCCTTTTCCCACTGGTCCCTCATCAGACCTTTTTCAACACAACTAAGGACAGGAAGACGGGCAGCCCAGGTGGCCCGGTGGTTTAGCGCCGTCTTCAGCCCAGGGTGTGATCCTGGAGTCCCAGGTCGAGTCCCACGTCAGGCTCCCTGTATGGAGCCTGCTTCTTCCTCTGCTTGTGTCTCTGCTTCTCTCTCTCTCTGTGACTCTCATGAACAAATAAATAAAGAATCTTAAAAAAAAAAAAAAAAAAAAAAAGACAGGAAGAGTATGAAGAGCCAGAACTCAGGAGTTCAGGGGCCCACCCCTGAGAGCCACTGGGGGACACAAAGTCCCTGTATGGCCGTCTTGGTGCCCTTGGTCCTGCCACTGCCTGCCACCTGCTCCCTTAGCTCTGCAGCATGGTGACAGCTCCTCCCTGACTCCCCTGCTCAGCCCCAGTCACACACTTCAACTCTGAGAGGCACAGCTTTCCAGGGTCCTTGACAAATGGTAGCCAATTAATGTCAATTAATCTGATTAGCCTAAATAGTTAATTAAGCAGTTAATTAACAACATCATTGACAATAACCTATGGCTCCTGAGGGATTGTGGGTGGGAGGCAGGAATGGTCGGGGAGGGGGAGGCTCTCCTTGCTCTGGAAAGGGGTGAGTCCCTTAAGGTCAGATTGTGGGGGAGGCTGTTCTCTGAGTCTCCACCTGGGGCCTCGTCTGACCCCACCCTCAACACAAGCCCTGCCCCCTGCTCCCTGGCCAGGTTTGAGAGGATCTGATTTATTCAGGAGAAGCCACACCTCAGCACATCAGAGGAAGGCTATTGTCTGGAAAACTCTTCTGCCCTAAAATCCCAGAGAGGAGTTGCCGCCTTTGCTGCCACCATCCGCACTCCAGACCAGGCACCTTGTGCCTCGATGCTTCAAACCCTGTCAGGGCCATGGACTTTCCCAAGCTGCAAAGCAGCCCTGGAAGGAAATCACCATCTTTAACCCATCCTACAGATGAGGACACTGAACACCTCCCCTTGGCTAGACCCTGTGTTTGCCTTGAGGACCTGTGACAGTGACTAACACGGGGTTTCTGCCCTCAAAGAGCTGGTCTGTGTTATCATCAAATGGCGCAGCCTCTTTATTCCTACCGGGTCTTATTTGGGTGATGCTGGTGACCTCATTAACCGCCCTGTGCCTCAAGGATCCCCCACACTGGCACCTGACCTGACTCCCTCATAGGATGTTGTGAGGACGGATGAGTTGGTACGTGGGAAGTACAGTGTACGGTGCCCAGCACTTGGGAAATGCCTAATGGGTGTTCACAGTGATTATCGAGGGAGATGGGAGGGCAGACAACCAGCCAGGACAGAGGACAAAACGGCCCAGAAGGAAGGACAGGACACTTAGCACAGGACACTTAGGGGCCCACGGAGGGAGGAGAGCTTGGAATGAGCAATTGTCCATAAGACATGGGAGCAAAGGCTGAAGTTCAGAGAAGTAGAGGAAGGGGGAAGAAGGGCATCCTGGCAAAGGCAACAGTGTGTGCTAAGTGATGAGATGCTGGTTCCTAATTCTGGCATGGACACTCACCTGGGAGCTTTAAAAATGCAGACCCCTAGGACCCACACTGACTCCATCATTATGGGTGGGTGCCAGGAATCTGCTTTTCACTGGTGGTCCGGAAACCCCAAGGCAGGTACGCTGCACCCAGAGACCATGGCTGCAGTGGTTCTGGGTGCCCGGGTGGGGAGAAGCTGAGCTGCAGTAGGAGAGGCCCCAGGCCATGTGACCCGTGTCCTGAAAATACACTGCAGGTCCCCAGTTCTCTCCATCTGTCCAAATCATGCTCGCCCTTCGGGGGTGACCTTCCCGAAACAGCTCTGGCTGTTTGCTTACCTGCTGGGAACATCTCTTGGTTCTTCCTGCGGACCAGACTCCCTGGACACCTCCCTCTCCAGCCTGGTTCTCAGTACCTGAGCCCAGACCCTGACTCTCCAGCCACACTGCTCCCCAAGTGCCTGGTGTCCTTCCCTCTATATCTCTGCTCACGCTATTCCCTCTGCCCAAAATGCTTTCCGCCTTTCCTTCCCCTGGCAAACCTGTACTCCTCCTATCAAGTCCATCTGTGAAGCTGGCTCCAAAGTCAACTGGGCAAGCAACCTCTCCCACTGCCAGTGCCTCAGCTGTCCTTGGAATGCTCCCTCATTAACCCATATTCTGTCTCAAAACATTCACCAGTTTATGGGCCTGCTCCCCGCTAGATGTTGGGTTCCAGTGCCTAGCACAGAATTTGGGGATGACAATGGTAAGTGAGCTTTTAAGTTCAGAGGAGCTGCTGAGCAAAAGTTTGATGGATGGATGGATGAATGAATGAATGAATGAATGAACATCTCTGTTTTCTGATACATGAGGAGCAGGGGACAGAAGGAGAATTTTGAGGCAGGGAACAGAAGTGTTCTGGGGACACTAATGGATGGTTCACAAGGACCAATAAACATATGTCAGACAAGGCCAGACAGGGAGGGGGGACAGGGCTGCCTAGAGGCAGGACCTGCTGAATGTCCTAGCTTCCTCATGGGAGGAGGGGTGGCTTGGCTCCTCTGCCAGTCTTGAAGCTGGCTCCCCCAGCCTGGAGTTCTCTGATACTGAGGGCTATGCCGGCAGCTGGAGCTGGGCATAGGGGTAGGCTGCCTCCTAACTTGCCCTGCCCCTGGCCCACAGCTCTTTCTTTCTCCCACATCCACATATACCCCTCTCAAATCTCCCAGTGGCATGTCTCCAGTACCTGACCCCTTTGTAGTCACCTCTTCCTACCCCCCCGCCCGCGTGTTTGTCCTTGGTCTCTTTCCATCCTTCCCCCTGCCCCAGTGCAGTCAGAGTGGGCTTCCTAAAGTGCATATCTGACCATTTCATGACAATGCTCCAAAGCCTTCTTTGACTTCCCTTGCCTTCCAGATAAATCTCCAGTTCTTACAGTGGTTCTTAAGATCCTTCACGACCTGTTTGGACCTGTCACTTCCCCCTGGGCTGCCCTCCACCCTCTACTCCCAGGCATGCCCTCTGTGCTATGGCCACATTAGATTATTCATTATAATGAGGCATTCAGTAGATCTTGACTGTGTGGTCTCATATTCAGATGACTGCCATGTCTGAGGGGAGTACACTCGATTTTATCCTTGCCTGAGTCACTTCTCATAGCACATCAGGTGGCAGATATCAATATGCCCATTTTACAGGGGAGGAAACAGACTTGATTGTGGAGGTTGGGGCCCAAATGAGATCAGAGCACAGGAGACTGGCAATCGCTTGACTTCTCCTTATAAGCTTTCTTCTGAGGTCTTGTTGGATCCAGGTTCTCACCTTTTCCAGGAGATGCATGACCCTCACATGCTCCTCCTCCCCCAGCAGCTTTGGCCCTTCTCTCCTCAATCCCTGGCTGATTGTCATAGGGCCCATGGCCATCCTCTCCTAGGAAACCCAAAGCAAGAAGACCTGAAAGGTGTGCTCCACTCAGGAGGGAAGGGGGGGATGTTCTCCTCTCAGCTCCCACCAGCTCCTTTGGGAAGCAGCTCCACCCATGTCCAGCCTTCAAATGGCCATTAAAAGCAAGCTTTTTGAAGAATCTTTAAAGACATCAGAGAATTCTCATGATAGAGTGAAATATAGGATGCTGACTTCCCTCACCAGTGTGTTCTCAGTTATTTAACTCTACATATCTGTGAACACATGGACAAAATCCTGGAAGAAACATCCCCCATGTTCTCAGTGGCTATCTCCAAGTGGCAGAACTACAGGTGATTTCTATTTTCTCTTCGGTTTTTCTATTTCTCAAGTCTTGGACAAGGCAGATGTGCCATTCTTGGAATCACAAGAGTTCAATGAAACTTGCTTTTACCTGTCTCCAACCTGAGGAGTTGTGGGAGATGGTGGTAGGGATGGAGTTCAGTGTGGGAAGGGTCTCAAGTCACAGGCCATACTCAAAGCTAGAAATAAAACAGGTAGGCCAAGGGCTCCCCAGTTCAGTAAAAGCTACCTGTACTTCAGGGTCCAGTTCAATGGGCCCAGACCACCTCATAGGGCTCAAAGACCCCAGCAGGATGCTAAGGGAGCTGTGGTGCTGCTTGCCAACTTCAGCTGGCACAGCAGCCTCTACAGTGGGCAAGAGGCCAGGGTGAGGGTGGCAGGAGACTGGGTCTGTAACTGTTGGTGATGTGCCCCTCCCTATCATAAGCCCCTCTGCTCACCTGGGCCTCCTGCCTTCTCACCAATCTCTGTCTCCTCTCACAGAGCAGCCCATCACACCCCTTCCTCTCCAAACCCACTCTCACTGAGTACCCTCTGTGATCCTTCCACCTCTCTGAGCTCCCTACCCCTTCACTGGGCCCAGGGGGGTGTTAGAATTGAGGAGGAACTTTCTGGCCTGACATCCCTCCCCATTCAGACTGGACTAGTCACCGGACCGATTCATTCCCTCTCCAGGGCCCCACATCTGCTCTTCAGAGCATCAGCTGCAAAATCCCTCCCTCTCTCCAAGACATTATGAATAAGCCTCAACCACAGCACCACTGATGCTTCCCTGGATTTAGGGCCTGTGCACATGTGTCCTGGGAGCTCCTGGAGTCTGATGAACAGCTCTGGGAAGTGTGTGTGGGATACCTTCAGTGACACTGCAGGTCACCTCCAATCCTGGGCCAGGACAGCTAAATCCTGGCTCAGCCAAAGAATCTGGTAAGCTACTGGGCCTCTTCAAGGTCTACCTTCTAGTTAAGACCCCAAGTTTGAAAAAAAAAGACCCCAAGTTTGTAGATGGGAGGGACGGATGAATTTTAAATCTCAGCTCCAACTAATAAAGCAAACATTGAAACACTTGGAGGTGACTTCTTAGCTTGCCAATAGAACCACAGGCTTCCCAACATACAGATCTACAGAGCAGAGAGATCTTAAAATTGTGGTGCTGGCAGGGCTCTTGGGGGTCATCCAGTCAAACCCTATTGTTTTATGGCTGAGGACACTGAGGCCCAGAGACAGGTAGGGACCTGCTCAAGGTCACAGAAGGAGTCAGTTAGGGATGGGCCCAGAAAGAAGGTCCTTGGACTCCTGTCCCAGAGCCCTTCAGTTACCTGTACCACCTGCCTCCTCCCACCTCCTGCCAGCCCACAGTGCCACAGTGCCCTGGCTGACCCTCACCCAGGAGAGCCTGGGGAATTGAGGACAGAATGATGTGGAAGCCACACTGGGCCTCTGCAGCAGTGGGCATGGGCTGCACCGAGACCTTGCTCTGTGACCTTGGCAAAGTCATGTCACTTCCATGCCCTGGTCTGCTCCTTTGTGAAAGGGAGCAAAAACACCTTTGATACCAGGTTTTGTGAGGGTGAAATGAGGTCATGTGTGTGAAGTGACAGGTGCCCAGCAGGGGCTTGGAGTGTGTAAAGGAGTCAAGGAAGAGAGAGTGGGCTCCCCTCATCTTTCAGCAGAGCCCCTGATGGCTGCTGGGACAGGAGGAGCCTTGATTCTGCCCCCAGGGCAATGAGAAGTAGACAGAGGAAGAGAAAAGTCAGTAGGGGAGGCTGACCCCAGCAGTGCTGGCAGTGGCTATTGACTACGGTCCCATCTCAGGGAAGTAGGGGCTAGCTGCTCAGAAAGGAACAGGCAGTCACTGGCTTGCTGAGGTCAGCAAGAGACTGGCTGGCAGGCAGAGGAGGTGAGAAGTGGGTACGGCAGTGAGCAGATGGGCCTGCCAGACCCAGAGTCCCCCTCTGGCAGGAGTGACAGTGGCAGGGGTGGATTGCGATGGGGGCACCCAGCTGGCCAGTTCAAAGCACGTTCCACCTCCGAAATATCCCAGTGACCTTGGGGGAGTCAGCTCCTCACTGCACCGCACACCCTCATTCATACGCCTCAGGCTCCCCACCTGGAAAGCTGGCATAATGAATCAAGAAACTGGCATTTAACTGGGCCTTGCTATCAAGAGGCTGGGACAGGTCATCAGCTATACTCTTGTCCCAGGGAAGACAGCTTGGGTAGCTTCATGACCTTGGGAAAGTTACTGGTCTCATTTCTCAGCTGTGAAATAGGGACAATGATATCTTCCTTGGGAGGCTTTTGTGAGGATTAACTGAGTCATCTGTAGTACTGTGCCTAGCATGGAGCCTGGTATGAGGCCTTCAGCCAACGTTTAGCTCCTCTGGGAAGAGAAAGACGGGCTTCAAACAATGCTGAAAAGTTTCCCACCTTTATCCAGCTCCTCCTTACAAAATTCTTACTTTCATTCAATCGACTAACACTTGCCCAGTATTTTATAGCCCCAAAGTAATCTCCCATCCATTGTCTGGATTATTTCTTTGAATGGCAAAGTAGATGCTGTTAACATGACACCTGTTCTACTGGTTGGGAAATGGGCTCAGGAAGGATCAGTGGTGTATCCGAAGTCATGTAGCTTAGATTTGAACTCATTACTCTCAGACTTCAGAGTCCATGATGCCCTACCCACCTATCCCTTCTTAAAATCTAATCAAGTCTTTATTCACCCTTCAAGAATTCCTCCTCCACCCCTCACAGGTGAGTAGGATGGGGCATAAAGTTAAGGAACCAAAAAGCTGGTAATGTGTGGGAGCAATTTCCTAGCCAGCTTGGTCCTATTTCTGTCTGGGGAGGAATTTGGTATCTGTTGGGCCACGACCTTAAGAAGCACAAGGAAAGTCTTCAGCCCCTGTCCTGCTCTCCATCTAAGTTCCTGCCTCTTCTCTTGATGCAGGACAAAAGGCCAGCTCAGGCCCTCTGATGCCAGAAGTGGGTGAGTGAGTGAGGTCTGAAGGGAGTGAGAAGTCGCAGCTCAGATACAGCACAGGTATTGGAGTACCAGGCCAGACCTGGGTGCCCTTCTCTTGCTCTCTGCCAAACCCATCCCCACAATGGACCTGCTGCCAGGAGCAGGAACTGCAGGAGGCTTCAACACTGCCCTGGCAGGAGCCCTGGGAGGGAGGGGGAGGAGGAGGATTGGCAGAGGCTGCGTCTCTTCTCTCATCTCTCCTTTTTACCAGAAATTTGCTCTGAGCTCAGGCCCACTCTGAGCTTCAGAAACTCTCCCCGGGCATACAGGGAAGCCACAGAGATCCCCTCGAAACTCCTCATGGCTATTTTTTTCTTCTATGCCCTCCATCCTCTTCCCAGTGTGAGAGTAAATGCCATCCTGTGTGAGACCCAGTTCTCATTGCCAGTTCCTGCCTCCCTAGGGGCATTTGGACAGCTGGGAAAGGGGCCAGGCCGTCCCCTGTGCTGCCACCTCCTGCTGGACAGAAGCCCAGCATTCAGGTGGGGGCTTGCTCCCCCCACCCCTGCCAGTGACCAGCATCTCCACGGGGTCCCTGCATTGGTCTCTCCCTTCCCTAGGGAGCAGGTCCTTCTCCTCAGTTGGGGGAGGGCAACTGGACTGCAGCTGGGGGCCTCCCTAGCCTCTCATGGGCCAGGCCATGGTCATTTATGCCCAGGGGAATCCTGCCCATGACCCCGTAGGGTTCCCACTTTCTCTATTCCTCTCAGTGAAATGAACAATGTTCCTTATCTCTGTTTCCCAGTGCCTCACACCCTCTATCAAACACTCTTGCAGTCCCCCAACGTATCCCTTGCTCCAGGGCCTGCGGACTCTGAGCCCCCCGTCCGACTGTGGAGGCCCAAGGTTCAACCCAGCCCCAGCCCCTCTGGGAAATGCCCCCGCCCCACTAGGGGCTCTCACCTCCCCGCTGACCGCCTCGCTCCGCCGGGTGCTGAAGCCAGGCCCTCCGGCCCCGCTGGTCCCGGCTGCTTCTTCCGCTTGGCTCGGCAGGGCAGCTCCGCGGCCCCCACGGCCCCGCGCCCTCCGTCTCCCCGCGGACGCCGCCGCCGCCGATTGCTGAAATGCTGGACAGCGCACCACCATGGAGGCGGCCTCCCTGTCCGCCCGCCGGCCAGAGCGGCCCGGACCCCACAGCGCCCCCAGCAGGCCCGGAGGGCCCCCCGCCGCGGAGGCAAGGAACTGGGCGTCTGGCAAGGACTCCACCCCAGCGACATCAGTTCCACTCCCTGCGGGTGGGAGCACTCCAGCCCCCGAAGCTCCTGGGGCCAGGGAATTATTAATTTCGAACTGGAAGCAGAACTCGCTATCCTGAGTTCTCTCCAGGGCACTGCTCAGCTGGTGTCTAATAGGGTCCTGGGATCCGACTGGGAGATGCCTCAGGAGGTCCCTGTTATCCTGCATCCCGATAGCTGACTGAGGCTGGGAGGGGTGGTGCGGGGGTGGGGTGGGGGAGGGCCATCCTAACTGGGAGAGGAATTTGAGAACGGAATCTCTGGACCTTTGGTGGTGCTTGTTTGGGCGTCTGGAGTCATAGGTTCAAGTCACCCTTTGGCTACTCTCTTTGTGACTTTGGGCAGCTGTCTGACCTGCAGTTTCCACCTTCTTTTCCTTGCCCCACAAGTGAGCGGTCTGAGAGTTGGAAATTCAAGGGTAGGGCCGGCTCCTGAAGAGGCTTTGGAAGTCCAGAGACCTTTCTCTAGTGGAAGCCAGGAATGTGAGGCCTTTGGTTGGGGCTCACTTAGCCATGTCCTCATAGAAGCTTCGGGTCCCAAACAACAAGGCTGGAAGTGCCAGAGCTGGCTTGAGCAGCGCCCAGACTGGGGTGAGGCAAGTGACAGTCTTGGGGCTCAGATTTTAAGAAGGGCACTGAGAGTCGTCCCTGGATGGAGTATATTTGTTCTAAGTCTGTGTGTTTCTGTGCCTGTGTGCCCATATATAAGTGTCTGTGCATGCCTTCCCCCCTCTCTCGCTTCCTCACATTTCTTCACCTACATGTGTCTTTGGAGTGTGTGTGCGTTGAGTGGTTGGGATCTTGGCACAACAGGGCCATTCCAGTCTGCTGAACAAAGCTTGGGGTGGAGGAGCGGGGTGGGCTACAGCTGCTGCTGCCATTACCACAGCCTCATAGCCCCAGGGGTGAGTCCTCTGCTGGTCTCCTGCCTTCTGGCTGCATGAATATTTTATCTGCAGGGGCCTTGGTCTGGCTTAACACCAGTGTGTTCACTCTTCCTGCCCCGTTTGCTGGCCAGGCTTCCCAAAGCAGAGCAGGGAGTAGACAGATCAGGGCTGGGAGAGAGCCTCTGAAGGGGGCCTTGCCTTGCCTGGGGAGCCATGGCTGAGTGTGCACAGGGGGTGTGGGGAAGGCCAGAAGCGGTGTAGGAAGGGGGCATCCTCGGAGAGTGAAACCTGTTCCTTAAATAAAATCAAGGTGGCTTTACAAAACCTCACCACACTGATTGGGTCCTGACCAGCCCTGGCCTCAACTGTTTGGAACTAGTGCCTGGGCACACCTTGCTCTAGCTGGGCACACTTCCTCCTGCCCTTCCTCATCTGCCCTGCAGCCCCTGCACCCCGCACCCCCCATCCCCCACCTCCAGCTTCACAGAGAGAGGTACTTCAGGGAAGAAGGAGAGAGAGGCCCTGCAAGCTGGCTGCAAGCTAGCCTCCCCGGCTGCCTTGGGCCCTCTTTCTACCAGACCTGGGATGGGGAACCCCGATGCCTGGGCATCCCCTCAGCCCCAGTAGCTCCCTTATCCCTTATACTCCCTTGCCCTGCCACAGAGGAATAGGCCTCTACCTTGGGCTCTCTACCAGACAGCTAATTTTCCAAAAAGGGCTCCTTCTCTTGCGTTATTCATTTCAACAAACAGCATCACCATCTGTGCTGGTTTTTCTCCATTTGCCCCTCTGAGTTCATTCTCCTACCTTCTTTGGCCTTGGGAGGCTGACCTCTGCAGACCAATTACCCAGGTTCCCTTGCCCTTGGCTACTGGTTGGGTTCCTTCCAGGGGAAGCATCACCAGGAGGATGAAAAGCAGGAGGAAAGAGGAGCTAGGGATTAATTCCCCTGATGGGTTCTTCTCCAGCTCTGGCCCAGTGACCACTCATCCACAGCTCTAGGGCTCCTGGCCTGGCTATGGCATTGTTTCCTCTCTGTGGCCCTTCAGGCCTAGTGTTGGTGGCTCCTACTACTAAGAGTCTGGTCGCTTCTCTGTCCTTGTTGGCTCGTTCTCATATCCTGACCTGCCCCTCTGTGCACCACCCCTTTATGAAGCTCTCTTCACTTAAGCCTTTGGAGGTGTTGTCTACTTCATTCTGGGTCTCTGCCTCACGTATCTCCCCACCCCAAGCCCAGCCTCTACGTCAGAGCCTGTGAGGCCTTGAGCCCCGTCTGGTTCCTCTTCTCCCTGCAGACCTTCTACCTCCTGGAACTATCCCTCTTCTTCACCTTCATGGTGTCTGCTTGGCCCAGGTCCTGGACCCCTGCCTGGTTCCCACTCCTACCTATTCCCTCCCCCTGAAATGTACATATCTACTCCAGTCACACTTGACTGATGAGACTTTCAAATACCTCACCATATAGAGTGCATCTCCTTGAGCAGTGCTATTTTCCCCTCTTACCTTCCTTTAAAAAAATTATTGTGGGCAAGCTTGGGTGGCTCAGTCCATTAAGCGTCTGCCTTCAGCTCAGGTCATGATCTCAGGGTCCTGAAATGGAGTCCTGCTTTGGGCTCCCTGCTCAGCAGGGAATCTGCTTCTCCCTCCTCCTCTGCTCCCTACTCATCCTCACTCTCTCTCTCTCTCACAAATAAATAAATAAAATCTTTTAAAAAATAAATTATTATGGTAAAAATATACATTACAAAAAACTGATCATTTTAATCATTTCAAGTGTATAGTTCAATGGCATTAAGTCTATTCACACTGTTGTGCAGGCATCACCTAAGCCCAAACTGGAACTCTCTACACATGAAGCATTAACTCCCTGTCTCCTCTCCCCTCAGCCCCCTGGCACCTGCCACTCCACTGCCGCTGTCTATGAATAGGATTGTTCTGGGGACCTCATATAAGAAGAATCGTATAGTGTTTGCCCTTTTGTGTTTGACTTATTTCACTTAGCATCATATCATCAAAGTTTTTCTTTTTTTAAGATTTTATTTATTTATTTATTTATTTATTTATTTATTTATTTATTTATCTAGCGTGAGCAGGGGGAGGGGCAGAAGGAGAAGGAGAGAGAGAATCTTCAGTAGACTTTGGACTGAGCATGGAGCCTGATGCAGGGGCTCATTCCCACAACCCTTGAGATCATGACCTGAGCCCAAGCCAAGAGTCGGACACTCAGCTGACTGAGCCAACCAGGTGCCCCATCCCTTTCAAATTTTTTTTTTAAATTTTTATTTATTTATGATAGTCACAGAGAGAGAGAGAGAGAGAGAGAGAGAGAGAGGCAGAGACATAGGCAGAGGGAGAAGCAGGCTCCATGCACCGGGAGCCCCACGTGGGATTCGATCCCGGGTCTCCAGGATCACGCCCTGGGCCAAAGGCAGGCGCTAAACCACTGCGCCACCCAGGGATCCCCCTTTCAAATTTTTAATAACAGGTGTGAAGTATGTCTCGTTTTGGTTTCTATTTGTATTTCCCTGATGGTTAGTGATGTCAAACATGTCTGTGTTTTCTTAGTGGCCATTTGTCTGTCTTCTAGGGAGAACAGAACCTCCCTCATGTGTATCTTGTCACCATCATCATATTATTCATCCAACTTGTGTTTTTTTTTTCTGTCTTCACACCCTACACCTTGAGCTCCATGAGGGCAAAGACTTGGTTACTTGCTCTGTTCCCAGTCCTCACACATAGTAGGTTTGCTCACTAAATAGTTATTGATTGAATGTCTAACTGTTTCTCTGGTTGTTTTCCCAATCCATCTTCTGCCAACCCTCAGCAGCCAAAAGTTTGTCTGTCTCACATTCTGCCACTTGTTTTGTGAGAACAATAACGCCATATATACGAGGCACCTGGGTGGCTCAATCGGTTGAATGTGTGACTCTCTTGATTTTGGCTGGGGTCATGATCTTGGCGTTGTGGGGTTGAGCCCTGAATTGAGCTGAGCATGGAGCTTGTCTGGGATTCTTTCTCTCTCCCTATCCCTTCATCACACTCTATTTCTCTCTCTCTCTCAAAAAAAAATTCTTTTAAGAAAATAATGTGTGAAGGCACCTGGGTGGCTTAGTCAGATAAGTATCTGCCTTTGGCTTAGGTCATGATTCTGGGGTCCTGGGATCAGAGTCCCACATCAGGGTCCCTGCTCAGCAGGGAGTCTGCTTCTCCCTTTCCCTCTACTCCTCCCTCCTGCTCATACTCTCTCTCTCTCTCAAATAAATAAATAAAAATCTTAAAAAAAAAAAAAACTCCATGAATAAGCCTTTTCAAAGTAGGTACAGGACCCAGAGTCTGATTCAGAGCCCTGCACCTGGAGTCCGTTTGTGCTTTCCCATCCCTCCTATAGCCAGACTCATTTGCCTATAGTCTGTCACTCAATGTGGCATTGCCCACGTCCCCGTTGCCTCCCCTTCCAACCCCTGCATCTCCCACTGGCCTCTGCAGTTGTTCTCTCCCACCGGTAACACCTGTTCCTATATCCCTGTCTTTCAACATTCAGCTCCAGGGAGAACTCCTCCAGGTGTCCTCCCCACTGCCTGTACCTGATCAGCCCTTCCAGGGGCCTCATGGGCCGGGGCAAGAGCAGGCCCTGTGATGCGGGGCCAGGCCAGGCCAGGCCAGGCCAGGCTGGCATCCTACACTCACCAGAGCTCCAGGCCCAGAGAGTAGCCTTGACTCAGAACTGGCCTTACCCTTTCTCTCTTCTCCCGCTGTGTCTCTGTCATCCTCTTTCTGTGCCATCTTGTATCTAGAACATGACCTGTATGAAAACAGGGCTGGGTCATGTTTATCTCTATTTCTCCCACTCCAGCCACAGGAGGCAAGAGTCATTGCTTATTGAATTGAGTTGTCTAATTTTCTGACTGTCTTCAAGTTGCACTCCATCTTTCTCCCTCTTAAAAAAATTTTTTTTTGCCTCTCCACTCCTCAATCTACTACTCTCTTTTTCCCTGGCTTTGCCTTATCTCCTTCCATTTATTTTTCTGTATGATGGGATATAGACATGGACCTTGGGGCACTTGTCCTTAGAGCCCATCCCTTGCTTCTGGTGCTGCTTAAAGTGTTCCCCTGACCCTGCGCATCAGAGCCACCTTAGATGCTTGTTGAATGCATTGGTGTCTGGGCCTCTACAGACTTACTGTAATGATAGCTACTGCTGTGTAACAAATACTCCAGAACTTAATGATTCAAATGACAATGATTCTTAACATATCTCACAAATTTGGTGGTCAGAAATTTGGGCAGGGCTTGGCTAAGGTGATTCTTTTGCTCCATAATGTATTGAATGGGGTCATTTTCCAATGGGATGACTTTCAGCCAATGGGTGGCTTGTGGACTGGAAGGTCTAGGACACCTTCGTTCACATGTCTGGTGCTCCTGGTAGGGATGGCTATAGTGTTGGACTCAGTTCGCTTTCTCTCTTTCTCCAAATAGTCTTGGATCTATCCATGTGGTGTCTCCAGCAGAGTCATCAGACTTCTCACAAGGCAGCTTAGGGCTCTGAATGCAAGCGTTCCAAAGAGGAAGTAGGGCACAACATAACTTTCCCCATTTTTTATTGGTCAAAGCAGTTACAGACCCTACTGCATTTAGAATAATTTTGTCACTCATATTCAAAGGTGAGGGACATAGATCCCACCTCTTGATGGGAGGAGGAGCAAGCAGTTGGTGGCCATTTTTTTTTTTTTTTTTTTTTTTTTTTAGATTTTAATTTTAGGGATGCCTGGGTGCTCAGTTGGTTAAGTGTCTGCTTTGGCTCAGGTCATGATCTCAGGGTCCTGGGATTGAGCCCGTGTTGGGCTCCCTGCTCAACAGGGAGTCTGCTTCTCCCTCTTCTTCCACCCCTCCACCTGCTCATGCTCTCTCTCTCAAACAAATAAAATCTTAAATTTTTAAATTTTTAAGTAATCTTAATCTGTACACCCAACATGGAGCTCGAACTCACAACCGTCGCATGTTCCAATGACTATGCTGCTTGGTAGCCATCTTTAATCCACCATATCTAATGAGTGACACTCCACAGTAGATCTGCAATCATGCTCCTGAACTTGAATACCCAATGCTATGGCCTTTATCTGCCCCAGAGCTCAACTCTTGGGCTGTTCCTTTGCCTGGCATACCTCACAGCTCTGTCACCATGGATTGACTGTCATTTAACAGTCCCCTTCTTTGGCCTACCTCCCCACAGCACACAGTGACACTTGTGTGAGACACATGGGTAGGCCACAGGATAGCAGGATTCAAGCATGCGTGGCCAGCAGGCATTTGCAAGAGACTGCACTGGG
This sequence comes from Canis lupus dingo, assembly GCF_003254725.2. Classification (NCBI taxonomy): domain Eukaryota; kingdom Metazoa; phylum Chordata; class Mammalia; order Carnivora; family Canidae; genus Canis; species Canis lupus. The sequence continues at coordinate 7,185,962 of NC_064248.1, read as the reverse complement.
CATGTGGTAATGTTGAGTGATTGCATAATCCTGTTCTCACTGGAGAGAAAGGCTGGAATTGAAAGACAAAAATAGTCCCTTGAACCTCAACTCCAGGGGATTTGTGCAAAGCTGCCCAGGGCACATAAGACAAAAGGTGACAATCTGAGGCCACCTGGACTTGTTGATCCTCCAATGAGTGATAGGTGTGTCCCTGGTGTGTCTCTGGTTGGTGTGGGCCTAGGGACACTGAGGGCATGGCCACTGTTCTCCATGCTGGCAAGAGTGGGGAGGGGTCAAGGTGCTGAAAATGTCTTCCAAGACTGGCTGGACTTGGGCCCTCAAGAGGCTACTGAAACAATCTGGGAGATATTTTTGGAGAAGAGTCTTTAGCTGAGCCCAAAGCGTGGGGAGGGTGTGACAGACTCAGTGGGAAGTGGGTCTGGAGCCAGATTTGCCACTGACTAGCCGCATAGATTTGGAAAAATGATTTAAGCCTTGGTGAGTCTCAGTTTTCTCATCTGCAAAATGGGGCTAATAATACCTGCCTGAGTCCTGAGTGTTGTGCTCCTTTTCTAATTATTATCTATCTTCTCAGGGTGACAGCCTGAAGTAAATTGGTGATGTGGTTGAAAGGTCAGTGATGTTCTGGCCAATGACTTGGGCATCCAGGTCACTCCCCTGGTCCTGGTATCTTAACTGCTCATTCTTTGCCCCTGGCCTCAGTGGGTCCTTTCTCTCTCCTTGGTCCCATCCCTGCTGTTCTGGTGCCCCATCTGTGCCCAGCACGATGCACCTCTCCCTCTGTGCCTCTGCCTAGCCCACTCAGGCCTCCTCTTCCTGTCCATTTTCTTCCCCTCCTCTGGCACTTCTCTCTCTGCAGAGCCTGGGAAATTGAGGAGTCTCTTGTGGCAGACAGGCAGGGCTGACCTTGAAGTGGATCTTTAATAAAAAATGAGCAGAAGCGTCAGCCTCCCCTCCTCCCTCTTGCCTCTTGCTCTCTTCTCCTCTGCCTGTGAATCTCCCATAAGGAGCACTTGCTGTAGAGTAAGCATCACCTTCATTAGGGAACTTTTGGAGGGCACAAATCCCTGGGATGCAGGAGGGTAAAGGAAAGAAGCTTTTGGTGGCATTGGGAAAATGATACAGGGGAGGGTCTACCCTCTGAGGTTGTAGGTCCTGCTTGCTTCTGCCTTAGAACTTTGCATAGGAATTCACCCCACCAAGGCTTCCATTGGAACAACTGTTCCAATGGTTCAGTCCCTAGTCTGGTCCAAGGCAATCGTGGATTAGAGTTGGGGGGCCAGCAACAGCAGCATCAGGTGGACCCAGGAGTAAGAGTGACTCACACTCCAAACTTGGCTTGGTCCCAGCATTATATTCATTCTCATTATTTCAAATCCTCATGATGAGCCTGTGAGCTGGAGATCATTGTCCTATCTCACAGATGAGGACATGAAGGATCAGAGAGGTTCAGACCTGCCCATATCCACCTAGTCCATAGGTGACCGAGGCAAGGACTCAAATCCAAAACTCATCTCCCTCCCTGCTGGAACCACTGGCCTCAGAGCTGTGCACAGTCTTATTGCTCCTCCCTCGGTCTGGGGCCCTGACCACTGTCCTGACCAGAGCAACCAGCTTCTCTTCTCCACTAAGGCTGGAACCCACAGAGGCCCTCAAATGTAATCCCTATAGGAGGGACAGACTTTCCAGAACCAGGTTGCCAATTTCCTGGCTCCTCAGTATGTCCCTCTTTCCCCTGACCTTTTGGGACCCCCCCTTCCCTCTGAATTGTATACATGGTAGGTGTGTGACTCAGGCTGCTCCAGCCACTGTGCCCTTAGGGCCTGAATAGGTCTTACAAGTATATGGGAGGTATACACAATTGTATGGATGTGTGTGCACAGATGAGTAAATATAGCAGGTGTAAAGCATGTGGGGAAAAGTGAGTGTATGAATTTGCCAATGAATGAATGAATAAGTCACTCAAATGGGTAAGTAAATGAGGCATTGAGTTAGTGGACTCTGCCTGTTAGGCAAGGTAGATGCAGGAGCAGAGATTGTGTCCTCTCTGGGCTCTCCCTTCCCATGAGGTCCACTGTGACAGAGATGCCCACCACATGTTCTTGCTCCCCTTCCAGAGTGGATAGTCATCAATAGGATGTGAATGCCCATCTAGGAACTACATCTCCCAGCATCCTTTGGATGTGGATAGACCATGTGACTAATTCTCACCAATGGAATATGGGCAGAAGTGACATTTTGCTGAAAGAGGAGCCTAAGAATCAGGTATGCCCTCTCTCCTCCCTCCCCTTATCTGCTGGCAGGATGCACAAGACTCCAAGATCCTGGAGACCCGAGAGGGAGCCACAAGATGGAAGGAGTCTGGGTCCCTGTGTCATCATGTGGGGGAAAGCTTGCCTGCCTACCAGGAACATCAGCATATAGGACCATCAGAGATTGAGAAATGAAAAGTAGTAAGAAGCTACTGACACTTTAGGATTCCCTGTCATAGCAGCCAGCATTGCTTTAACTGGTACACTCACAGAAGCTAAGAACTTAGTGGGGACCTTGGAACACTTGACAGGCATCCATGATGAGGGTAGACAGCATGGCCTCCAGCTATCTCCTCACCTCCTACATTCAGGGAGGAGTTCATGTTGCTCCTGGGTTGAGAGAGGGACTCAGATGTTGGGGTTAAAAATGATTAATGAGCCTAAACTAACCTACAGTGTCAGAAGTCAGAATACCGGTTTTCCTTGGGAGGTAGGGACTAGAAAGGGTGCACTGGGGCTGGAAATGTTCTGTTCCTTGATCCAGATGCTGGGTGCTTGGATGTGTTCAATTTGTGAAAATTCAGTGAGCTGTATGTGTACAATTTCTGCACTTTCTGTATGTATATTGTATTTCTAGAAAACACATTTTTTATTTTTATTTTTATTTATTTATTTTTAAAAGATTTTATTTATTTATTCATGAGATACACAGAGAGAGAGAGAGAGAGAGGCACAGGCACAGTCAGAGGGAGAAGCAGGCTCCATTCCATGCAGGGAGCCTGACATGGGACTCGATCCCAGGTCTCCAGGACCACATCCTGGGCTGAAGGCAGTGCTAAATCGCTGAGCCACCCAGGCTGCCCTTTATTTTATTTTTAAAATATTTTATTTATTTATTTGAGAGCCAGAGCATGAATGAGGGGCAGGGCAGAGGAAGAGGGAGAAGCAGACTTCTCTATGTGGGGCTCGATCCCAGGACCCCAACATCATGACCTGAGCTGAAGTCAGACTTAATGCACTGAGCCACCCAGGTGCTCCAAGAAAACATTTTAAATGCCCAGCAGAGGGAAGGTAGGAGGTAGAGAGAAAGAAGTGGAAGGAGATGAAGTAGAAACAAGGAGAGGGTGTTGGCAAAGGCTGTGGGGCGGGGGGAAGGACACCCATGACCTGGGACAGATGCCTCCTCTCTCTCCTTGGCAGGCCACTGTAGGCCATCACACACCACCCATCATCCCTCAATCCCACACAGACACCTACTGGGTCTGGGTCCAGGAAACATCCAGGCTACCCCTTGGGCAGGTGTCATGGCCTGGGGACCCTCACACCCCAAGGACTGTGCAGCAAGCACTCCTTGGAGGTCTGGAACACCACCTCTAGCTCCATGTGCCTTGCCTGGGACAGGGCACAGAGGGTAGGGGTCAGGGTCAGGATGAGGGAAGGGGGCAGGGTAAGCTGCAGAGATGGCAGCTGAGGCTATCTTGGAGGATGTGACCCAGTTTCATTTCCAGCGTCTGTCTGCCAGCAGAATAGATTCCAGTCACCTGGACTCACTGCAAACGTCTACACAGCTCACACACCAGACTCATACACAACTCGCATATATTTCGTGTACATGCCACATGCGCTGTCCCATACATGTGCCACATACATGCCCACACAGTCCTTCATACCCTATATACACGCCTCATACATATGACCCATAGCCACGCCTCATATATACCCCCTACACACAGGCCCACACACAAGTCACATACATGCCTCATACAAGCCCTCCCCCCACTACACCCACACATGCAAGCATGTGTGTTCCCTCAGGGGGAACCCAGCCACAGTGACTTGGATCCCAGGCACCCAGAGGCAGGTGCAGACTGACCAAGGGCCCTTCTGTGGGGCCTCAACCCGGGCTCCTTTGTTTCCATGAAGGCCTTCCTTTACTGTCCTGCCTCAAGTGAAAGGTGTCCTCATTGGGATCTCCCAGAGCCCCTGGCCCTGCCACAGTGGGGGCCACAGCCAGAGTGAGCGAGCGGTGGGGCTGGGAGGCAGAGCCAGGTGAGAGACCCCAGGGAGCTCTGGGGGGGCCCTTGGGCTGGACCAATGGGCGGCCCCGCTCTGGGGAGAGGGAGATGGCTTGGGGCAGGCTGTCAGGGTGGGGCAGGGTGAGAGTCAGGCTCCCAGGAAGAGTACTGCATGTGTGTGTGTGCACATACACGGCGATTGATATAAGCATTGTGCATTCAATTGCACACTACCAATAAACTTGCACACCTGATAAACTGACCTCCTTCTTCCCCTGCCCCCTGGCCTTGCAGGGACCCTGACTGGCTGAATTTGCCTCCCGAGCCCGAGGCCAGCTCGGACAAAGCAGCACAGGGGCAAGATCCTGCCCATCTGCTCTGCCTGTGGCTGCTTGTGACACCCTCAGTTCTTTATCTCTGGCTCCCGCAGCCCTCCTCTTTCAGCAGCCTCCATTCTCAGACCAGGAGCCTCCCTGTGAACTCCAGGGGAGCCCTGATCTCCAAGTGGGGAAAATCACAAAGCCAGTCACCATTTATTGAGGGAGCGCTACGCTGTGTTGTGAACTTTGTTGCTTGACTCTCTCAGCGAGGCTGGCAGTGGGCAGGATCAGCTCAATCTTTTTAGTGAGGGAGCTAGAGCCCAGAGAAGTTAAGCAATTTGCTCAAAGCTCCACAGCCTGGGCAGGGGTGGTTGGGCTTGGGAAGAGATCTGGGGTCTGCAGTGACGTGCCTGTCAGCCCTCAGCAGCCTCATCTTCTAGGCTGTTCTTCCGGACTACTCCAGCCCTGCTAGACTTTCCCTTCTGGAAGGTTCTGTGGCACTGGGGAGGATAGAGTCAAATTTATAATGTAGCATGTTGCCAGTGAAACTTGAGCAATTGGAGTTCTGTCTCCACATACCTGCTCCTCTGAGTGCTTCTGTGCTGCTTGTTATTGAGCACTTTCTCGAAATCAGCTCGTGTTTGGGCTCAGCCTTGTGTGAGCAATGCCTCCCTGGATGTGGCCAGCTTGACGTACTGGTTTCCAACATCGAGACACACATCATAGCAAATGTGCTTATGCCACGGCGGGGCCCTGTGAAGAGGCCTGGCATGGTGCCTGGCGCCAGATTGTGGTCAGTGCACCCCGTCCCACAGCCTCTAGCACTGCTGCGGTGACAGTCCCTCCCCTCGGACAGCCAGCCTGGTGACCGTGCTTCTCCCTGTAGGAAGCCCCTTGGGCTGGGGTCCCAAGTCCCCACCAGCCATCCCCACTGCTGAAGTCACTTGACTTGAGTTTCGGTTTGCTAACTGTCTTCACATCATACCCAGGTCTAGTCGGTGCATGGCACAGAGTAGCTGTCCTGTAAAGGTGGCTAAGTTTGCTCTGGGCTTATAAGCGGAAGAGGGCCGCTGGGCAGACAGGCCCTCTGTGCTTCCCTATTTGTCACAGATGCCTCCTCACTGGCAGGTGTGGAAAGTTCTGGGAGGACAAGATGCTCTGTGATGCCAACAGGCACTTTCTGGTTTGCTCCAAATGGGCAGCAGTGGGGGCCCAATTATCCCACCGCAAACCCTCTTTCCTGAGCCAGGTCTTTCCAGTGAGCACAGCCCAGCACAGGTACGCCTGACATTTGCTTTCAAAGCTTACAGTGTCAGCTCCCCAACACACACACACACACACACACACACACACACATCCCAAACACACAACACATTCATGCACACTACACCCTCCCACACCACACTCATGCACACGCGCTCACACACACACACACACGCACACCACATGCATGCATACACCACACACACATCGACACACCGTACACACATGCACACTACATCCACAAATGCACACACATACCACACCCCACACAAGACACCCCCACACACCAGACATACATGCACACACCATACACACATGCACACTATGCTGACACAAACCACACACATACATACACACACACACTATCACCCCTGTCCACAAAAGGAGCATTTTCAATCACCCAACCAGCCAACCTCCCTCGCAGGAGGGGAGTTAACCTAATTACTGGCCTGGTCTGCCTATTGCCTGGCTGGGAGAATGTTAACATCAGCAGGAGCCTGGGAGGGAGAGAGCAGGGCGGAGAGGAGTTATTTTAGGCGATGAGGTGGGGTTTGCAGTGGAGCTGGGCTTTGGCTTACAGAGGAGGGGGCCCAGAGGGATGGAGGGCTCCAGTCAGGGAGAGGAGGCAGCCTGGCTGTGGCCTCCCTAAGAGGGACCAGGCCAGCGGCGCTCTCAGGGACAGGGGGAGGGGCTGAACAAAGGAGGAGGGACTTGTCATCGCTTCTCAGCAGAGGGGTCCCGCTGGGTGGGGGCGGGGGCTGGGGAGAAGGCTCCGTGGGACCTGACAGTTCCCCCTCCACCACACCCACAGACAGACAGGGTGTGAGCAGGGCGGTGCCTCTCAGTCAGGCCTTTGAGAGTAGCTGGGCAGTGGCAGGGACTGTGATGTGACATCTCAGGCATGCCAGTTCCTCTGCAAATGGCCTCTATTTAGGCCCTGAGCAGGGAACCATCCCCCATGGAGTTCCACCAAGATTCTGCCTCTTTTGGTGGGGTGGGGTGGGGACACAGCAGGGACCCCACCCCTCCGCCTGATCCCCTGCTCCAGAAGCATGTAGGGCCTCAGAGCATGGGTGAGCCAGGAACCCAAGAAGCCCAAGGGTCTGCTCTGAAGGGACAGAACCAACCCACGTGCAGGGAGGGTCTGACACGCAGGGGAGGCAGCTACAAAGAGGCGAGATGTCTGAGACACAGCCCTGCACCTGCTGCAGGCACCTCGCTGAAGGGGCTCAAATCCCAGCTCCTTTTAGCTGCTGTGTGACCTTGGACAAGCTGCTCAGGGTCTCTGAGCTTCCATTCTTTTGGCTATGGAATGGAGATTCTAATTGTACCCACTTTAGAAGGGTATGAGGGGGGTTAAAACAGGCCTGCTAACACCCAGGAGGGGAGTGCCAGCTTCCTGTGGTGGTAAGCAGCAATTACCACAGACTCAGTGGCTTATTATCTAACAATTGTCTAATAGTTCTGGAGGTCAGAAGTTCTAAACCAAGGTGGCAGCAGAGCTGCTGTTGTTCTGGAGGCTCTAGGGGAGGATCTGTCTCCTTGCCTGCCTTCCTGGGCTGGTGGCCCCTCCTCCATCCTCCAAGCAGCATCCTCACATCTCCCTCTGACCCACCCGCTTCTGTCCTCATGCCTCCACCTCTGGTTCTGACCCTTCCGCCCTCCTGTTGTGATGATCCAGGAGATTCTCCCCATCTAATAATATTTAACTTAAAAAAAAGATTGTATTTATTTATTCATGAGAGACACAGAGAGAGACAGGGAGAGGCAGAGACACAGCCTGTTCGAGAAACAGACTCCATGCAGGGAGCCTGATGTGGAACTCGATCCCAGGACTCCAGGATCACGCCTTGGGCTGAAGGCGGCGCTAAACCGCTGAGCAACCCAGGCTGCCCCTAATAATATTTAACTTAATCACATTTACCAAGTGCCCTTTGCCATGTAAGGTCACACATCCACAGGTTCCAGGGATGAGGAGGTGGACAACTTTGGGGGCCATTCTTCTGCTTCCTGCAAGACTTGGGAAGTAGGTGGGGCTTAGCAGATGTGAGAGAGGAAAAAATGTGCTCATGGCCCTGGACAGGGTGATACAACTTATATGGTAGGGGATGATTTCATCAATAGGGGTTTCCAGGAGCTTCCAGAAAAGTTGGCCCTGTGTTAGGTAAAATGTGACAGCAGAATAAGGTACCTGAGACATTACAACTCCCTGGTGCATAGCTCTTTATAGTTTGTAAAGGGCTTTGCATCATCATATAGAAGAGGAAACTGAGACTTAGCCAAAGAACAGTGCTTCCCCCAAGATCACTTGGGTATAAATGGCAGAGCCAGAGCTGAATCCAGGGCTGTGGGACTCCAAGTCTGGGGGTCTTCCTACCACCCACCAGGTGCCACCATGCCCATCAGGTGCGGGAACACCAGGAGTGGGCACAGCACCCAGAGAAGAGCAAAGGGCACTGGGTCTGGGGCCCCAGCAGCCTGAGCTCCCATCCTGCACTGTCACTCAAGCTGTGTGAGCTGGGGCAAGTCACCCTCATTCATAAAAGGGGCAGTCATGGGTGGCTGCTGCATTATATGACAAGACCCAACCATAGACATAGGGTGTCGTGCTAGAGTCTGGGGTTACCTCAATAGCATGCTCTGGAAAGACACCGATTTTATTATTTATTTATTTATTTATTTATTTATTTATTTATTAGACACAGATTTTAATTTTTTTTTTATTTTTTATTTTTTTTTTAATTTTTTAAATTTATTTATGATAGTCACAGAGAGAGAAATAGAGAGAGGCAGAGACACAGGCAGAGGGAGAAGCAGGCTCCATGCACCGGGAGCCCGACGTGGGACTCGATCCCGGGTCTCCAGGATCGCGCCCTGGGCCAAAGGCAGGCGCCAAACCGCTGCGCCACCCAGGGATCCCAGATTTTAATTTTAATTTTAAAATTTTCTTCTAAGGTTTGGGATTATGGAGGTCATACAAATGACCTTTTTTTTTTTTTTAAAGACTTTATTTATTTATTCATGAGAGAGAGAGAGAGAGAGGCAGAGACACAGGCAGAAGGAGAAGCAGGCTCCTTGCAGGGAGCCTGATGTGGGACTTGATCCTGGATCCTGGGATCATGTCCTGAGCCTAAGGCAGACGCTCAACCGCTGAGCCACCCAGCGTCCCCAAATGATCTTTTTTTTTTTTTCTTTAAGATTTTATTTATTCATGAGAGACAGAGAGAGAGAGAGGCAGAGACACAGGCAGAGGAAGCAGGCTCTATGCAGGGAGCCTGATGTGGGACTCGATCCCGGGTCTCCAGGATCACACCCTGAGCCAAAGGCAGGCACCAAACCGCTGAGCCACCCAGGGATCCCCAAATGATCTTTTTTTTTTTAAAAAAAGATTTATGTATTTATTTAAAAGATTTAATTAATTTATTTATGAGAGACACACAGAGAGAGGCAGAGACATAGTCAGAGGGAGAAACAGGCTCCCTATGGGGAACCCTAGGTGGGACTCGATCCCAGAACCCCAGGATCACGACCTGAGCCAAAGGCAGATGCTCAACCACTGAGCCACCCAGGCACCCCAAAGATTTATTTATTTGAGAGAGAGGGAGGTGTGCTTACAGACACCTACACATGTGAGTGGGGGGAGGGGCAGAGGGAGAGAATCTTTAAGCAGACTCCCTGCTGAGTGTGGAGCCTGACTTGGGGCTCAGTCTCATGACCCATGAGATCATGATCTCAGCCAAAACCAATGTCAGGCACTCAACTGACTGAGCCATCCAAGTGCCCCTGAATTTTAATTTCATAAGCGATACTCATTATGCATTCTGACCTCTGTTGGGAGGGATCTCTTTCTCACTGTGCAATATTTAACTCTACAGAGTATGTTGATGTACTGGGGCCACTGTACCAAATTACTGCAGAGAGGCTCAGACAATAGAAATTTATAGTCTCACAGTTCTGGGGCCAGATCGAGGAGGAATCTATGGTATTGATTCCTTCTGAGAGCCATGAGGGAAGCTCTGACCCATGCCTCTCCCCTGGCTTCTGGAGGTCTGCTGGCCATATTTGGCATTCCTTTGCTTGCAGATGCATCTCCCATCTCTGATTTCGTGTTCACATGACATTCTCCCAGTGTGCATGTCTGTGAGCAAATTTCCCCCCTCCTTTTTTTTTAAATAAAAGATTTATTTATTCATGAAAGACAGAGAGAGGCAGAGACATAGGCAGAAGGAGAAGGCTCCCCACAGGGAGCCTGATGTGGGACTCAATCCCAGGACCCTGGGATCATGACCTGAGCCAATGGCAGATGCTCAACCACTAAGTCACCCAGGCATCCCCAAATTTCCCCTTTATATAAGGACACCAGTCATTTTGGATCAGGGGCCCACCCCAATCTGGTATGACCTCATTGTTAATTACATCTGCAATGATCCTATTTCCAAAGAAGGTAGCATTCTGAGGTCCTTGGGATTAGGGAAGGGTTATTCTCAACATGGGAATTTTTAGGAACACAATTCAACCCATAACACAAGTATATAGAGGAGAAAGCCGAGGAGTGCCTGGGTGGCTCATTCGGTTAAGTGTCTGCCTTTGGCTCAGGTTATGATCCCAGGGTCCTGGGATCGGGCTCCCTGCTCAGTTGGGGAGTCTGCTTCTCCCTCTCCCTCTGCCCCTGTTCCATGTGCTCTCTCACTCACTGTCTCTCTCAAATAAATACATGAAATCTTAGAAAAAAAATCGAAAGCTGAGAGTGCCCTATGTACAGCATACACTCCAGAGGTAATTCTCTTCCTCATTCTCAAAGTTAATACCAAGCCAACTTACTCCAATTCCCTCAAGATCTTTTCCTATGCATTTACATTCAAATACAAATGGGCTTTTGGGGGGGTTTTGTGGGACTTTAAAAAATTTTGTGGTTTATCTACCCTACATGGAATCATATTATACACTTTAATTTTCATTTGTTAGGGTGGGGAGAGCCTTTTGTGTCAGATCAGTGCTTCATTTATTAGCTTTGGCCCTGGGGAAGAAGATGGGTTTGGTGAAGCTGCTGGAAACCCCCAAACCCAGTGCCTGGACCCACCCACCCCTGGCTGAAATAAGGTGGGGGGTGGTCAGCACCACCAGGGGGCTCTGTGCTGGGAAGGCAGTTGGAGGGGCACGCAGAAGAGGGCAGAAGCTGGTCGCTAGTTGGTTCAGGGATTTATTGCACAACTGTACTGGAGCAAACCACCAAAGATCAACCCACCTGGCTCCATTTGGGGCATCCGGTTCTGGGTGACCCTATTGGATTTTATGAGGGAATTCAGGTAGGATCCAGAAGAAAAGGAAGGGCACTAAGAACACATTTCTGATTTGTCAGCTCTGGCTGCTTTTAGAAGTTTGCCCCAGGCAGTGAGCCCACGGCCCGGGGGAGGATGTGGGGTGGCCTCTGAAAGTGCATTAATCGAGGAGCTCCGTCTGAAGCCTGAGGGGAGGAGAGGTCCAGCAAGCACTCCGTGGGAACTCAGGCAAGCACCTGGAGGACCCAGGCTTTCCCTGGCAGGGCCGGGTGGGGCAGCTGCTGCAGGTACCTTCAGGGACCCTGGGGCTTTCTGTCCTGGCCGGCCGGCAGCTTCTGTACATCCTGGGTTTGGGTTAATCCCTCTCTACCTCCTTGGGGTACCAGAAGGAGTGGCCTGCCTTTGCTGTCTACACAGGGCCCTGCAGACAGGACGAGTCCAAGTTTACCTGGTTGACGGGAATGGGAGGTTGTCCTCCCTGCTGCTCCACCAACTCGGGGGCATGGCCTTGAGTCTTGGGCAAAGCTAATGGGGAAGGGGGTATTTCTTCCCAGACCCCCCCACCTCCGGCCTTCACCTCCCTGCGTATTGTGTCTCTTGTCCGGTTTCCACGGACCTCCCTGGGCTCGCTCCCGATTCCCTTACCCCTGTTAGAGGCGGCTGTCGCTCTGGTCTGGGTGAGCAGAAACCAGACAGGGCCGAGCCGGATTTGGCTCTGGAATGCTAATCCTCACTCCACCGACTGCCCCGCTGGTCCCTAGGAGCCGCTCTGCAGCACCAGCCTCCTGCTCCCTCTCCAGGCAACCTGGGAGAACTGCAGAGGAGGTTGGGCGCGCAGAAGTCCCTCCTAAGGGAGGTCAGGGTCATTGCAGGTTAAGCTGTTCACCCCTCTGCCTTAGCAGTGAGGATGTAATACTCTGCTTTCCTTATAATTACCCAACTTGGCTGTGTCTCCCCGGGACTTACACGCAGTCTCTCTACAGGAGCAACTCTTCGGTCGTGTAATTACCCTTTTAGTGCGGGTGCTTGGTGGCTTCCACACCAGGCTTCCCTTCACTCTCTAAAGGCTGGTTCTTGGCCTCCCCCAGCAAAGTCCCCAGCTCATTATGGTCATTAACACTACACACCCAATCCCTCGGTTTCTGTTCCTTACTAAGGGGGGACAGGGGTCATGGTGTCAGGAGGCAGCCAGAAGGCAGGGATGGCAGCCAGTCTGTGGACCAGGAGGCACATAATTGGAGTTTGAAAGCGGGGGCGCGGTTAGCTTAACTGTCCTCATAACTGGCTGATGGACTTCTGCGTGGTGGAACTGGGAATGGGGTTGGGCAATGCTGCTTTGTCTCTGTGTCCCTGTCATCCTATACCTCCCACTCACTGCCACCCTATTTTGGGCCTTCAGCCCTTCTGCTGCTGAGCATCCTGAGTGGGCCCTGCTGCTATGGCTTTCCTACTTAGAGGACAGCCTGCAGGCCTGTAGCAAAGGTGTCACCTGGGCCCCACCCCCAGGCTCTTGAGTCATACTGGCATCGTGTCACCATCTCTTGTCCCCACCTTCACAGAATGAGGTCCGAGCTCTTCAGCCTGGCATTCCAGACCATCCCCAGGAAGAGTCCCATTCCATCCTCCTTGCCCTAGGCTGCAAGCCAAACATTTGGCCTTTCTTCAAGCACATCTTGCGTACATCCTTTTAAGCCCAGCCACTCCTGTGGCTGCCAGACAAGCCCATCCTGCTCTCCTTGCCGTGGGAATCCTAGCTAGCCTGCAGAGCCAGCTCAAACGTTCCTCCTCCCTCCCGAATATCTCGAATGAGGCCTCTCCCTTGCTCCTTGCCTCTTTGCCAGTATATCCAGAAATAACCTTGTCCTGAGTCCTGTGCTACTTTACACTTTTCTCACTGGTTCTCGTGTACCCGACTTAAGTCCTGAAAGGCAGGAGGCCTAGGTAGTGGAAGGGCTCTGGGGTAGCCAGCGTTCAAAGTGTAGTGGGTTCCCTTCCCCTTCCCCAGCGTAATCTGGAAGAGTCTGGACTATTTTCCATTCTTGGCCACCCTTCTAGCCCCCCACCGTCCCACCTTCTCAGATTGCTAGGTCAGAACTTCTGAGAGGTAGGGGTCAGGAAGCTGCATCTTTAGCAAACTGGGAGCCCCCTGTGTGGTGACAGCTGGTAGGTGGAGATTCGCACTGGCCTTCCTGAATGAAACAACCTGCTCTGAGTTGCCTGTGCTGGCTCTGCTGGTCAGGGTTGCCACAGGGATCCCATGACAGAGCAAACGAGCCCAAGGAATGCTGGCATGGTGTTTCACATACAGAATTACCGGGAGGAATTAGTCCGAAGGCAGTGTCCAGAGCCGTGCTCTTTACCGTAGCGATAACCTCAGCAACCCAACGGTGGAATTACCGTGGGCTCACCCAAAGGGCTACCCTGTTATGACAAGTGATAAGGGAGCACATCTAGGTGCTTGTAGGGGAAGAATCACCTGTGGTAGCTCATCTCCAAAACTGGCCCCCAAAGAGCCAGGCCTTCCTGGAACTCCTGCCCTTGTGGCCAAGCCCCTCCCAACCACAGGCCTGGGCCTGCCTGGCACTTGCTTTAACCTTGAGAAAGTGGCAGAAGTAATGCTGGGCTGGTTCTGAGCCTGTCCTACTGCCTGGCAGTTTCTGGGTTTGCACTTCTGGGAGTCCTGAGCTGTCCAGTAAGACCTCTGCCCATTTGGCAGTAGAGGCCCCATGAAGAATGACAAGCACATCTGCCCCCACATCCCCTACACACCAGCCACAGATGAGCCACCATCTGAGATGTACCAGCCCAGCCAGGCCTCACACCCCAGGGAGAACCATGCAGCAGAGCCTTGTCAGCTTGTAGAAGGGGTGGGGGTCATAACGTGGTTTTCAAGCAACTGGGGGTGGGGGGGGTGGGGAGGGGGCATCACAGGTACATATAACCAGAAGAGGAGGCTACAAAATGGCACACGAAGCCCTACCTCAACTTGTGAAATAAGCAAACCTTAGGAAGACATATACCACTAGCTGTGATTATTTTCCTGCTTTATTTTTTGGCTACTTTTTAGGTTTTAGACAGTAGACACATATTACTCGTGTAAGACGATGATGTCATAGTGACACCATCCATTTTAGTTCTAAAGAAAAGCTGCTACAGATAGAAGATGGTCCTGTCTAGGCAAAGCTCTGCCCCCACTTGCCCTTTCACCCTGTCACTTTAGGGTCACCTGCTGCCATCAAGTTCTTTCCCAAGCGTGGGGCTCTTAGTTTCCACTTCCAAGGAATGGGGCACAACCCACCCTATCGGGAACAGGTCCTATTCTAATTCCCCACATTTACCTGAGCCCAGAGAATACAAATCAAGTTCCTGATTGGGTTCCGATGGGAGACACAGAGCCAGCCTTCCCGCGTCCCTCTCGCTGCCATGGCAGCTGGCGTTGATTTCCACCCCTGCTCCAGCTATCACAACTCTGGCCATGGGTCTCCCCATCCGTGGACACCAGGCTGGGCAGGGGAGGAGGAGACTCGGAGCAGGGACAGAGGTCAGCCAAGGCACTCCGATAGAGAAGATGGACCCATAGGCTGAGCCAGATACCACCACACGGGGGGAATTGGGGACAGGAGAGCTAGGCATGTACCACAGCTGTCACCCCAGGACACTTGGAGGAATTAGGCTGAAGCCAAGCCTGCCCTCAGCTTGCACAGCTTGGGGAGGCAGTGGTGCGGAGCAGGGTTGGGAGGAACAGGAAAGAAATTTTTCAGACTTTCTTGAAGCTACTGAAGAAACCTTACATGCATCAGCCTAATATTCAAATAACATCTCGTTCTGATTCATGATGGAGTCACTGGACAGCCCCCTTGAACCCAGCGTGGATTGGGAAGAAGGCACATTTATGGAGACCTTGAAAAAGAAAATGGAAGCCTGCTTTTATTGATGCACACATTGACGGACTTGCGATTGGAAGGGGCGGTGACGTTAACATGACTCTGGTGGTTAACGCAACGGAAACATGAGGGCAGGAGATGGCTTTGCAGGGACATGATGCCTTCATAAGTTAGGGAAACGGACTGCTAGCTGGCTGCCCTTTCATTTCATGTTCTTCACAAACTCCTCTCCCTTTTTGATGGAGGCCTTCAGCTCGGGGATGGCTTCTGCTATCATCTTCTCTTCAAAAGGGGAGATCTTGCCAATGCCTAGATTCTTCTCGATGCCCTTTTTCTGGAGAAGAGGGGAGGGGGGTCAATTGGACAATTTAAACATTTACAAGGATCATTTAAAATACTGCAAATTTTACAGGTTCCCACAAACAAGACTGTTAAGGAAAATCTGACGTGTAACTTCACAACCCTGCCTGGCCCACCCACCCCTGGGCAGCCTGCCAGGGGAGCCTGGGCACCTAGGATGGAACGCCCCCAGGTGGGATCTGGACCCTGGCACTCACTCCACATGTACCTAGGCTAAGGCGGTTTCTTATCTAGAACACAGGCGTACCATCCACCTCTAAGGAGGCTGTGAGAACACTCGTGGGCGGCCTGGCACACCGAGGACTCAATCGTTAGCAGCACTGAATGTTATTCTCCCCGACATGGAGCATACTTTTGGGTTCTAGTCTTTTGCTAAGTTGGTAATATCCACCCAACTCCAATGCAATCAAGTAGGGAGATGGAAAAGACATCAAGAAAACAACAGGAGCCTGTTACCATGTTGCCCTTACCACTAAGCTGGTTTGTCTGCACCAGCAGCCTCAGCTTCCGGGCCCCATCCCTGGAGAGCCCTCCCTGACCCCAGGGCCTGCCACACTGCACACGCCCATACCCCCACTGGTCATGGAAACAGTCTGCTTGGTGTCTGTCTCTCCACCACATGGAGTCTCCAGGGCCTGGGGCCAGGTCTCAGTGACCTCTGGACATCATGGCATCTGTGGGAAGGCCCTATGGGTGGCTCAGCACGTCGCCAAATTCTCTTTCTGGGCAAGAGGTGAAGGCAACCACATCTCTGCCTGATGTCAGCAGCTGCCTGAACACTGGAAATGGAAACCTGGCTGGCTGGCTTGTGTGAGAGAGACCTAGGGGTTTCTGCTCCCTAAACACTCGGGAAGAGTCACCAGACTGGATAGCTGCCTCCGAAACAGCCTGGCTGAAGCCAAGCAATGTGACCCAATGGGCTCTGTCCTAGACGCCACGATCTCAAGGGGACAACCTACAACATGCTCCAAGAAGAAAACCAGAGGGGGCAGGAGGAGGAAGTAGAATGCCTGAGCAGGAAATTATCACAGCTGAGCAACCTCTCTGAGCCTCCCTGGAAGAGGAACCCTGAGGTCAGGACAAGAAGGAACCAGTATGAGCCAGAGGGCGACAGCACACAGGCTAGTAGAGGGAAGCCTTTGCCTTCAGAATTGTCCACAGCTGCCTTGAGACGGAGGAAGTGTCTCATCAAGAGACACACAGAGACAGCCGCTGACCAGCTGGCAGACCCACAGAGAAGGAGATTCACGTGCCAGTGGGTCCCTACCAACAGCTCGAGATTTCTCCCTCCTCTTAATTCTGTGATATGTGCTCACCCTCAAAAACCCCAGTACAGGCCAGGCACTGGGATGGAGTTACTGCACTGTGGAAAAGTGAATTACAGAGCAAACAGGCCATGGCTCCCAATCTTAAGTATAGAGAATGCGTCTCCTTCCACAGTTGCAAGACCCCAACCTTCAGGATACATACCCCCAGCAGTAATGGTGTGGAGAAATAGGCACAGTCTGCTTCCTGGGATTTAACAAAGGAACATTCGACAACTCCTTCCTTCCCATTCATTGCATCCACAAGGGAGAAGACAAACCGAGCTCCAGCGTATGCCATGGACAGGGTGGCAGAGCCTAGGAGGACACAGGAGGGTTAGCCAAGCTAGCACTGCAACCGCAAAATCCAGGTGAGCCTGCCCTGCCAGCTAAATAAAGCGGCTGCAAAATCTGCAGCTTTAGCTGAGAAGAATTTAGGTCAGCATCTCTTAATTTTTACAAACTCATGAATGATACAAACTAGCCTGGCCAACCTCAAATGCCAATCCACTCCACAAAGCCCGACTGCCCTCTGCCTCGGGGCTGGCTTAGCAAGTGAATGTATAGGGAGCTGAGAAAAGCATTCAGTGCTTGCCCGGCTCTTCTGTCTTCCACTGTGAGCTGTAGCAGGGCCCCTGGCATCAGCACCCCACCCTGGGGCTGCCTCCGAGAATGTACCTGCTCCAGCTTTGGCTTTCACCACCTCCGTGCCGGCCTCCTGAATCCGCCCAGTGACGGCTGTCAGCTGGTCCTGGGGAAGGTCCACCTTGGGAGTGCACTGCAGGTCAAAGCCACAGGGACCTGAGCAGGTTCGGCCACCACTCCCAGACCCCATCCTCATGGCAGGCACCCCCTGCCCCCCCATTGCCACCACCCAGGAAACCAAGACCACCTTTGCTTTAAAGAAAAATTCAACTTTGTTGGGAGGTGTAGTGTGTTCCCCACCCGCCCCCCTGCCCTTTTTAAAAGTAGGCTCCACACCCAACATGGGGCTTAAACTCACGATCCTGAAACTCACGATCCTGAGATTAAGAGTCACATGAGCCAGCCAGGCACCACCCCCTACCCTGTCCCTACTCAGTTTTGAGGAACTTTTAATATTTTGGACTAATTTTAGACTTAGAGAAAAGTTGTAAAAATAGCACAAAGATTTCCTCACCCAGCTTACCCTCACGTTAGCATCTTATATAACCGCAGTGCAATTATGAAGAATAGGAAATTATTATCACTACATCAACCACAGGCCTTGCTCAAATGTCACCCATTTCTCCACTGCAGTCTCTTTCCTGTCCTCACCCAGGACCCCACCTCGGTCCATTCCCCAGCAGTCCTGTCTTCTGGGACACTTGTCAAGAGGACTGACCACTTGTTCTGTAGTATGTCCATCAATTGAGATTTATAAAAGGTTTCCTCACGCTTTTCTCATAAGGTCATGTACTTCTGGCAAGACTAGCATAGGTATTTTGTGTCCTCAGTGCACTGTACTCAGGGGTTAGCATACTGATTTAATGAATCTTCCTCTTGGTGGTATTCACCTTGTTTCGACTCATCTTTTTAAAAAATTTTATTTTTAAGCAACCTCTACACCCAGCGTGGGGCTTGAACTCCCACAGCCAAGACGAAGAGTTGCATGCTTCACTACCAGCTGGCCAGCTCTGACCCCATCAGAGATTCAGTGATTTCTTGCAGTGGCGGTTCTCACTGTGTGCTGGGAGTGGCTACTGCGAGCACTTTCTGACCGCACGCAGTCCCGCAGGTGCCGACCTCCAAGGGTTGGGCCTGACTACGGCCCCCTCCCCCGACCATGGCTGGGGCCGGATCCACAGCAGGAATCTTCTCAAAATATGACTGAAGCTTACATCTTGTTAGTCTGTCTTCAGTTCTCGAAGGAGGACCTCTTAAAGGCACTCCTGATCTCATGGCTTCCTGGCAAGGTGACATACTTACCTGAGAGATCAGGGGGATGATGGTCTTCCCAGCATGACCGCCAATGACAGGAACATTTACTCGCGCAGGATCCAAACCCTGGCCACCAAGGAAGGCATGAAGCTTTGTTAAATTTTTTTTTTTTTTGCCCCTTTTTTTTTTTTAAGTTTTGTTAATTTTTAAAGCTCTTTGAGTATAAATTATGTCATGTCCACCTAAAACACCAGAACTGGAAAAATCCACAGAAGTCAGAACGAAGAAAGCACAGAAGCCTGAGTCCAGCTGTGATTAGGTTACGGCACCACCATCAGATGGTGGAACATCAGCTGGAGCGTCGTGGCGAGGAGTAGTGTCATTTGGTGAGGTCACCTCCTTTACAGTGAGCAGAAACCTGCCTACTGTAGGATCTCCCCATGGTCCCTGTCAGTCTGGCATCTTCTGAGAATCAGAGGATCGTCCTCTTTCCCAGAGCTAATGTCATCCCCTGTGTATAAGCCCAAACTCGAGGCCCCATGGTTGGTCACAGAAAACGAGTCCAGTTCCCTTTCCCTCATTGTAGAGCAATATTCAAGACAGTTCCAGGAAACCACCCGGGGGTGAGGAGTCTGTCAACTCAAACAGTGATCAGGACAGAAAAAAACTGAGCTGCAAGGGGTCCAAACACCAGGGTTCTTTGTAGGGCTTGCTAGGAGAGGCTGATTCATTTGTTCAACCAGAGGCACGACACCCCCACAGATCTGTGGACTGGGTATTTCTTAAGATGGTTTAAAAAAAAAAAAAAAGGGATCCCTGGGTGGCGCAGCGGTTTAGCGCCTGCCTTTGGCCCAGGGCGCGATCCTGGAGACCTGGGATCGAATCCCACGTCGGGCTCCCGGTGCATGCAGCCTGCTTCTCCCTCCTCCTGTGTCTCTGCCTCTCTCTCTCTCTCTCTGTGTGACTATCATAAAAAAAAAAAAAAAAAAAAAAAAGAATCTGGTGGAGTTATGGAAGGGAAGGAAGGGAGGGGTATCCCAGTGATGCCACCTTCCCCAAAGGCCACTGCTGCTAAAGAGAGCAACCCTAAGTTAGGAACCCATCTTGCCCAGCAAGGGAGACCCAGCCTCCACAGCGGGCTGACCCAGTAGGACCGGGGTCAAGGAGTGGGGCACTCACACAGGGTGCCTACGTGCCAAGGCAGTGTGCTGGTCACCAGGCACACAGGCATGGACAGACGGGGTCCCTGCTTTCCAGACATTCACTGTTGACTGTGAGACAGATACGAGTGATGTCCCTGGGTAAGGCTATGACAGCCACACAGGGCGGACTTGTGAGCAAGGGGAGCACTTCATCAGTGTGGGAGAGGCTTTTGGGACAGACTTAACTCCATCCGGGAAGCAGCAGCAGCACTCTGCCAAAGGAAGCATATTCTAGGCAAAATGGGCAGAAAGAGCAAAGGCCTGGGGGTATAAAGAACATTTATTACATCAGCAGAAAAGCCAAGAGAAGGTGGCAGAGGGGGCAGGAAATGGCAGAGAGGACTGAGGGAGGGTGCAGACACTGGAGGAGTAAGGGCCAACTATCATTCCTGATACAATTCAGGATTTTTCCAGAATGCCAGAGAGCCTCAGGGGGAGGACAGTTCACTTAACAGAGGCTTGACAAGCACTAGGTTCTTTGCCAGGGGCCAGGATCCCCCTCTTCCTCCACCTCAAGCAGTAGGACTCCCCAGGTTATGAAAGTACCATCCAGCAGAACCTTCTGGGAGAACACAGGTGCCACATGTGGCTATCGAGCATCTGAAGTGTGGCCAGCACAATGAAAGACATGAATTTCTCATTTTATGTAATTCTAAGCAATTTAAATAGACACGAGTAGCTAGCATGTCGCAGCAGGACTAGGGGCCCAGGGGAGAAGGCATGCTTCAGCCCCCAAAGTTGGTAGCACCACAAGAGCTCAAAGTGATGAGCACTGTGGGTTCCAGGAAGCTGGGCTCCAAGCCTCAGGAAGCCCAAACCCCACCCTCCCAGCCTGTCCTTGGTCAGATTCAGCTTGAGCACAAGCTCCTCTGGAAAGCCTGTCCTGACTCGGACAACCACCCCACACATCCAGGCCGAACTGCTCACTCGATTACACTGGCTCTAGAATCCCAAGGCCTGGCCCTATATTATCTGGATCTCTGGGACTCCACACCCAGGACAGAGGCTGAGGACATGCCACAACCTGAATGAGAGTGGGGTAGCACACGTCAGAAGCAGACCTGTATGGCGCAAGGGGCACTACAGCGAAGGTCAATGGTGTCATGTGAGCAGTCCTCACTAGGCCACATGCAGGACAACTGTTCCTACTTTAGAGAGGCCCTCATCTCCACAGTCAGAAAAAACTGGCCTATGGATCAAGAGGGACACTTCTTCAGGCCAGAGAAGTGGTTCTGGTGGATTCACAATCTGAGATTCAAAATCAAGCCATGAGAGGCACCACGGAAGCCAGAGCTGGCGCAGGTGCCAAACCCACCCCAGCATGGGCGGGTGGCCCCATCCAAGCCCAAGGAACGGCAGGTAACTGTGGAGTCAGAACTACAAGCCAGAAACAATGATCCTGACATCTTAGGACATCAGAAATGTTCCTAAATTCATGTTTTCCCATTTTATCATTTATCTAACGATTAGCAGGTAAATCTTGTTAGTTCTAGTTTTCAGAGGCAATGACCTTAGAGAGCACAACCCAAGTGAGCCAGCGAGAAACCTGGGAAAAAGCCTGGATCCCTCAAGGCACCAGAGAGGACAGAGAGTGAGAAGAGTTGAGACTCTGGCTGGCTGATTAACCTGCAGGGGTCTGTTTGGATCCCCCAAGAAAATGTGAGAGCCTCTCTCCCCCAAAGGGGCAAGCTCCAGGAACATGGAAGACTCCCTGGTCTCCAACGCCCATTGATCAGCCAAGGACAGCCAGAAATGGAGCGTGAAAAGAACCCCTGCAGCTCTTACCTTTAGTTCTGCAATGAAAGTGTTGGCCCTGACAATGTCCAGGGTCGTCACCCCGAAGATTTTATTGGGGTCGTAAGCTCCGTGTTTCTTGAAAACCTCCGTTGCAATTGGGATGGTGGAGTTGACCTAGAAATCCAAGAGAGAGGGGTAACTTGCCCTGTGTTCTGAGAGAAGAGACATGCAACAGACGGAAAAATCTTTTCCCTGGGCCGTTAACAAGTGTACGGGCCGAACTGCTCTGATAACTTGGTTTACAAGCAAGCTGCTCTTACAGTAGAAGAGGTCCCAGTGGGCCAACTTCCTACTCTCCCCTCCATGGCAGTAGGCGCTCTTCCCCTTAGGGGCTCCTGGGCCCACAGTTCAAAGGTGCATGTGACCTTCCAGCTGCCAACCTAAAGCATGAGGATGGCTCCACAGGACATCTCCTGCTCCAGCTGGGGCTGACATGTGAGCGGCCAATTTTTAAAAGAGGACCTTGTAGCACAGGGCCAAAGCTTCAGATGGCCTCGGGTCAAGGCCCAGCTCGGCCACTCTGTGAGGTAAGCCTGGACAAGATTCCCCTCACCTATAAAGGGGCTTTAAAGAGACAACCACATTATGAGGCCGTGAAGATTAAGGGACTTAATATATAGCAAGTGCTGACACAGTGACTGGTGCATGGAAAGAACATAAGAAAAACGAAACACAACTGCGGGACTTCAGTTAGGCAGTAGGTCAGCGTCCCAGCAAAAGCAATGGCTGCTTCCTACAGCTGACCAGCTGCCCTGAGGAGGGCGAGCTGGTTGGGGATCTGTTTCTCAGAGGCCCTGGGGATAAGCCCTGGGCGTGGATCAGCAGGCACATCCCTTGGTCAACATCATGGGTCATTGCACTTCCACACAGAACCTGAGCCTCAGAGTCTGGCTTCAGCCAGAAGGGAGGCACAGAGGCTGTAGCGGTCTTCTTCTTGGGGAGGGGAGGGTACGGTACGTGCACTTTCGAGATCGAAGGAGACAGTCCCCACAAAAACCTGTGAGGAGGGCCTGCGGTGGCTGAGCAAGCCTGATGGAGAACCAGAAACTGCAAACTGAACAGAACAGAGTAAAAGAAGTTAATAGGCCACCACAGTCAGAACCACCACAGGCTCTGAACAGAGCCTCAAGAGTGGGTTTTGCAGGTGGAAAGGGGAAGGGATCTGTCCAAAGGCACACAAGTGGTGGGAAAATCGGGGTGGAATTCACACTTAGGTCATTTGATTTGGCCACTGCTGCCCCTAAAATCGGGTTTTGGTCCTGGTAAGCACCTCGGCATACTTTTGCTAACCGTGGACACAGTATTAGCGGCCTGCCAGTGGCACTCACCGGATTTGAAATGACGCAGATCATGGCCTCGGGGCAATGCTGGGCGCAGGCAGCAGTCAGGGTGGCCACAATTGAGGCATTGGTGTTGAACAGGTCATCCCGTGTCATGCCTGAGAATGATCCGATTCAAGATGTTCACAAAGCACAGAATGAATTGCCAAATGTGTGCCACTTGTTACAGGAAAACCAAACATGAGCGAGACAGGGTCCCTATTCCCAGCAAATCTCTCTTGGAGAGAAAACAATCTAGTGTAAGAAGTACATAAATAGAGGCTTGTGGAGGGGGCTTGAGGTGGGTATCTGAGGAGGATCCCCAAGGCTCAGTAGGAGTTCCCGAGGAGCAGGTGGAAGAAGGGGAATTCTGGGCAGATGGCGTGCACAGGAGCACCAGACTGAGCAGGGGACAGACACAGCAGACTAGTGCATGGCCTGAAGTGCCAGGCCAACAAAGGGACTTCTCTCTATCCCACAGGAACTAGGGAGCCTCTAGAATTTTTCTCTGCCACGGAGACATTGCCTCAATCTAGTTTAAAGGAAAACCCCTTCTCCACCTGACGGGCAGGGAGACATGAGGAAAGGCTTCTACACACACACCTGGTTTTCTTGGGACTCCAGCTGGAATAACCACAACATCGCAGCCTTTGAGGCAATCCGGCAGCTGCTCAGGTCCGAGGTAGCCTGGAAGCCCCCCCAAGAAGAGAGCAAGGTCACTTTTTCTGACCTGGAGAGGCGAGTCTGTCTGTGGGGATGGAGCTGGGGGAAGGACGGCCCCATCTGGGTCTGATGCCGACCACAGGCCTCCAGAAGGGCTGCAAGGTCCACTGTGGAGGGCTTCCTGACCCCTGATGCCCACAGGTCTGATAGTTCTGGCTCCTTCCATGCCACTTCCTCCAGCCCCCAACCACTCAGGTCCCCCTGCTTTGGAATGGATCTAGGTCTCCCCCTAAAACATACCAGGTTCAGCTGCTTGTCTTTATTTGACCTGCCAGCCCCTGTAAGGCCTTCCTGGCTCACCATTCGAAGGGCTGCTTATCCACCTCCCCAGTCATCCTAACCAAAGCTCCATCTCAGGGTCAGGTCGGAAGATGTACTAGAGGTCATGCGAGAAAATCATGGTTGATAAGCAGGGACTCAAAGTATTAGTATCTATTTTCTTTACGCCTATCATCTCAGGAGAAGAAAGGTCCATTTTCAAAGGTTTCAAGGGAAATTTGCTCTGATGACCAAAATGCGCTTTGATTTGAAATTTCCTTTTCTTGCAGGAGCTTTCAGAAGCTCCGAAAGAAAAGGAGCAAACGGATTCAGAGACAATGGAAGGCATATAAACTAAGAGCTGACAGTCGACCTCCTGAGTTGTGCCTGCTGGCTGAGGATGTATGGTTAATACCATCATGCAGGGCATTCCCACAGTCAACAGAAACAGAGATTTCTACCCCCTTCCTGGATGGTACCTTGGACTTTACAGTAAAAGCTTTAACATAGTCATACCTACTAATTCTACTTCTGGGGCTTCTAAGAAGATATAGAGATGAAGATGTTCATCACAGCTTATATATTTGTATTTAGAGTAGAACAAAACAGGAAATAGCTCAATGGCCAACAAAACAGCTAATATGCTAAATAAAAGGTGAAGTACAGTCTTGCTTTAAAAATGATTTAACCAAGAATTTGGTGACATGGATACTGCTATAAAGTAAAGGTAAAATAACCAGGATATAAAGTATGTATAATTACAAATTATTTCTTGGATTACCTACATGTGTTTGCCTAACAGGAGGAACAGATTTCCCTAAGAAGGCTGTGCTTTTGAGAAGCTGGCCTAGGAGCCCAGGGTGGAGGGAGGGCTGGCCCATGGCATCGGAAGGCAAACCTGAAGCCCACTGGGAGGCAGCATTCCTAATGTCCCCCTAATCTCCAGAAGGCCCTGAAAGTTCCCCTTCCTCAATCTTATTACTATTCAAATTATAAAAAAATTAAAAACGGGAAGATTAGATCACCTTTGCTTTTCTGAAAGACACTGCTGTTTACATTTTTACTGGCATAGTCATTTGTGAAATTCAATTCTACAATTAGTGTGGAAACCCCGAATCTCTGATCTATTTTCACTGAAGAACTGTGTTCTATCACTTGGACTCTGGTCCACTGGTAAGAAGAGAAGCAAAGACTCCAGGGTCAGTGTGTCCGGTACCTTTCACGGTTGCTCTGGTCTCGATGTGGCTCAGATCTGCGGCCACTCCGGGTGTATGAGCAATATCGTAGAGGGTCAGGCGGCTCACTAAGGGGCTGTTCTTGAGAAGCAGCGCAAGGGGCTGCCCAATTCCTCCGGAAGCCCCAAGCACAGCTACTTTAGCATTGTTCTGAAAAGAGGCACAAAGGACTCTTAATATACAATCAGTATTAGAAGTAGACACCTGATATCCTGTAAAATACTGCACTGGACCTCTTTTATTGCTGTGACGCCAAAGGAGACACCAGTGTCGCATTTCTATTAGTCCAAAGGTCCAGTTTCCTTCTGCAGTGTAGAGGCTTATCTCAGGGAAATAGGGAACTTAGGTCCACAGATGTTGTGATAGTCAGGGTCCTACTGCAAACACCCTCCGAAAGAGGAACAAGCTTTCCTTAGGTAGCTTTCCAGTTAACCTGCAGTTTTATGTTTTCATTTAGTTTTAGAAGATTTTATTTATTTGACAGAAAGAGAGAGAAAGCATGAGCTGTGGGGAGCAGCAAGGGGAGAGGGAGAAGCAGGAAGCAGGCTCCCTACCAAGCAGAGAGCCCGATGTGGGACTTGATCCCAGGATCCTGGGATCATGACCTGATCCTAAAGCAGACACTTAACCTTCTGAGCCACCCAGGGGTCCCAGGCCTCTGTACATTCAACCAAACTTCTGGGTGACTCTGGCACTAGCCAAAGACTGAGAATCATGACTGCTCCATACCAAGCCAAACAGGAGAACAAGCTCTGGGCATGTCAGTTGGTGGGAAGAGTTAAAAAGTGATATAGCTGAGAGACTCAACTGCCTTGCTAGCATCTAAAAAGCTGGAGCTAGAGGAATTTTTTTTTAAGATTTTATTTATTTATTCATAGAGACACACACACACACACAGAGAGAGAGAGAGAGAGAGAGAGAGAGAGGCAGAGACACAGGCAGAAGAAGCAGGCTCCATGCAGAGAGCCTGATGTGGGACTCGATCCAGGGTCCCCAGGATCACGCCCTGGGCTGCAGGTGGTGCTGCGCCACGGGGGCTGCCCTGGAGCTAGAGGAATTTTTATCAGTTTATCAGTCACCTTACTGGAACTGGACTTGACTTTAGACAGCTACTTCAGAGCTAAGTACATCTAATGACTGGCATCACTTAATTCCCTTCTTTTTCTTACACCAGGGAGTGGGACTGAGGAGTCATATGGCAACTCCATGTTTAACCTTTGAGAAGCTGCCAGACTGTCTTCCAAGGTGGCTGCTTATTCATCTTTAAGGCTCACCTCCAATTCAATAGGCATGGACTTCCTATCTGCCACATGCCAGACTGTCTTGCTAGCACCAATGACAAGACTTGCAAACTGAAAGATGTGCAAATGGAATAAACAACATCTAGTGTGACAAGTGCCATGGAGGTAGATGCTGGGAAGAGCAGCAGCACAAAGGAGAGAATAAACTGCGAGAGGGGATTTTGAAGGATGAACAGTGTTTTGCCAGATGGATGCTAGAGGGAGGAGCTATGGAGTATGGCCTAGTGAAGGGAAGCAGTCCTCTATGGCTCGGGCATTGATGGACACATGTGGAGGAAGGAAGAAGGCAGGGCAAAAGCTGAGGACCTAGCAGAGTAGATCTGGTTC
Organism: Canis lupus dingo; assembly: GCF_003254725.2. Taxonomy (NCBI): domain Eukaryota; kingdom Metazoa; phylum Chordata; class Mammalia; order Carnivora; family Canidae; genus Canis; species Canis lupus. The sequence goes on along the minus strand of NC_064248.1, from coordinate 7,159,221 downwards.
TTCTGGGCATTGGGGAACCAGCACAGGCCTTAAAAGTTGGGAAAAATATGTCCAATACTGTGTTTTAAAAAGATGAGGGGCAGCTTGGGTGGCTCAGCGATTTAGTGCCGCCTTCAGGGCCAGGTGTGATCCTGGAGACCCGGGATGGAGTCCCATGTTGGGCTCCCTGCATGAACCCTGCTTCTCCCTCTGCCTGTGTCTCTGCCTCTCTCTCTGATGAATAAATAAATAAAATCTTAAAAAAAAAAAAAAAAAGATGAAGCAGAATGGAAGATGGCCTGGAAATATACAAGAATGGAGGCAGGGAGACTACTGCAATAGTCCAAGATGACTCAAGGGTGGGATCTAGGTAAGCAAGAAGGATGGGTAGGTTATAAGGGATTCAGTCACCACCCTCCCCTTCCATCCGGATGGTGAGTAGAGAGAAGATCTTGGGATGACAACTTCCTGGCTTGAGTAGACAACACTGCCTTTAGGCAATAGAGGGAACTTAGGAGAGGTAAGGGGTTTGGGAGAAAGGATAATGAATTCAGTTTTGCATGCCGGGTTTGAGTTCCTTGAAATACACACACACACACACACACACACACACACACACACACACACACGACCATTAGGCTAAAGGCTTGGACTGGAGGTCCTAATAAGCATCTGCCCTGAAATTAATGGTAGCCACAGATGTGGACAAAGGGACAGAGCCCTATGAATACCAGCATTTAAGAAGGAAGAGGAGCCTGTGAAGGATAATGACCAAATTGGACTTTTTTTTTTTTTTTTTTTTCCAAATTGGACTTAAGGCCATTCCCACCCCAGCCATTTCCAACAACGAAATCAATGACTGCCTCTTGGTAACCTTTCTTATGAGGAGTAGAACTTACTATACAGTAGACCTTCACCCAAAACTCACACCATCCAGTAACCTCATTTATTGGGGACACCAGAAGCAAAATGATAGCTGTGGGGCATTTGTCAGGTCTGGTCTGTGGCTGGTACTGAACTAAGTCTTTCCTTATCTGACTCTCAGAACTCCATTAAGTAATATAATTGGACTCATTTTGCAGATGAGGAACTGAGGTACAGAAGTTGTAATACGCTCAGGCCCAAAAATACAGCAAATGATGAAGTGGGATATGAGCCAAACAAAGGCTGCTTAAGAAAGATAAACTCTAAAAGCATATACAACTAAAAATCTGACTTCAGTTTTGATTTTTTTTTTTTAATTGGTGCTGTAAATGGGGACTCCTGACTTCCCAGAAAACGTAACTAGCCATTTCAACCTAAAACCCGAGGTCTGGCAATCTCATCACTTCTAGATGTTCACTCTTACATCTTGTTTCTACTCCTAGGGATCCCGCCCCCCCCAATCCCAAACTCCCACTTTCCCAGCTCTGTTAGGCATTCCAATGGTGCCATAAGCTCAACTGTCTAAATAAATGTAGGCTTTCTACTTCTGCCACCCTGTTCCCAAATAGTACCTGTGTTCTCCCAAATTCAAACCCTTAGAACCATTTCCTGTCTCTTTGCTTATTAGAGACACCCAGTCACGGCATGGAGGACTTAGCATCTCAAACACCTTCCCAACATGCCCCCACCTTCTGTTCCCATTCCATTATCTATCCTAGGCCCTCAGCTCCACCTCAAAACCATCCTTCTAAAAATTAACTTTTAGTCATTTCATTTCTTTACTCAAAAAAAAAAAAAACCTCCTTGAAGTCCCTCATGATCAGATTATTCAGCCTGGCTTCCAAGGTGGACCCTGGAGCTCCATATTGGGTGCAGAATTACTTAGAAAAAAAAGAGACAGGGACGTCTGGGTGGCTCAGTGGTTGAGAGTCTGCCTTTGGCTCAGGTCGTGATCCCCGGGTCCTGGGATCGAGCCTTGCATCGATGCCTCTGCCTGGGTCTCTGCCTCTCTGTGTCTCTCATGAATAAATAAATAAAATCCTTAAATAAAAATTAAAAAGAAAAAAAAAAAGAAAGAGACAGACCTGATGCCCTTGCTAGGGTATTCAAGTGAATCAGTTCCTTATGATACATAAGATGACCTCATTCATTCTGTTGCTTTCAGGGTTGAGGCGCTATCATTATTTTTGTGTATTACAAGGTTTTAACAATTTAGTTAATATGTATAAAAACAGTCCTTCAGTGGTGGAATCTTTATAATGCAGACAAGAATTTGTGGTATTGCAGGGATTAACTTATGATCTCTTTGCAGAAGACCAATCTCCAAATTTATGGATCTTTTCTGCATGAGGAATAGTTGTCAACAGCACACATCCAGCAACTTTTACAAATGGATATACAATAACACTTCATTTATAGGTTTGCTTTATAATGTAAGTCTATTATGGCTTGTTGTTAAAGTTCTATTTTTTATGTTATATATATTAGTACATACTAGAAATAAATATATTGAGGCTGTGCACTAGATACATTTTTACTGTTAAGGTACAAGATCCAGGAGCACCTGGGTGGCTCAGTCAGGTAAGCCTCCAACTCCTGATTTGATTTCCAAACTGGTCATGATCTCAGGGTTGTGGGATAGGGCCCTCAATGGGTATGGGGTCTGCTTGAGATTCTCTCTCCCTCGCCCATGCTCTTAAAAAAAAAAAGGATCCAGGATCTAAAGTCTCTAGACCAACGTACCTACTTTGCTTAAGCTCATCATTCTGACTTACTCTAGTACCTTCTCAGTGTCACCACTTATATGTCCCAATGTCCCATATACATCTTAAACATCTCAAACTGAGCTCCTGATGTCCTCCCCTGTTTAAATCCACTCAGTTCCAGCAGCCTTTCCCATCTCAGCAATTTCAAAGTCCATGCCAGTCTGGTATACCTCATCTAACCGTCTTGTCAGCAAATCCCAGGGTCTTATCTGTGATCAGTTCCCTTTCCCCACTCCTCTGGGTCAGTATTCAGCACCTCCACCTGTCCTAAGTTTATTCATTTGGGGCCTATCTCAGGTACCACTCCTTACTCATCTTGGTATCTCCTGCAGCACCCGACACAGATCTTGGCGAGCACGGATACTCAATGCTCCTATTTGTGTACTTATTTTTCAAATGAATTGAATGTCCAAGAAACTGATCAGAAGGACAGAAGCTAAAGCAGAAAGTTCCTTTACTAATCACTTCCCTTTGGTGTGCAATACTTAAGAAGCAATGTGGTTGGGGATCCCTGGGTGGCGCAGCGGTTTGACGCCTGCCTTTGGCCCAGGGCGCGATCCTGGAGATCCGGGATCGAATCCCACATCGGGCTCCCGGTGCATGGAGCCTGCTTCTCCCTCTGCCTGTGTCTCTGCCTCTCTCTCTCTCTCTCTCTCTCTCTCTCTGTGACTATCATAAATAAATAAAAATTAAAAAAAAAAGAAGCAATGTGGTTATCTCCTGGGTTCTCAAACTTTAGTTATTTTAGAATCACCTGGGGCACTTGGTAAACATACAACAGGTCCTACCCTCCTTCAATGCACCTGGGCCTGTTCTTCATTAGCTTTCAGGTGATTCTAACATGCACCAGAGTTTGAGAACCACCATCCTAGGAAGATGAGTCAAAGAAGCTTAGGCTTATGCACTCCCAGGCCAAGTCCTGCACAGTCACCACTTCTGGGGGCAGGCCCGGTGGCCCACAGCAAGCAGGATCCTTCAAAAGGGTCCTTAAGAGAAGGCTGCGTCTTTCCGTGGGTAGAGCGAAAGCTTCATGATCCCAAAGCCACTGATAGTGGGCAGGACAGCTGACTTAATTCTCGGGCCAAATTGCTGTAACCTTGGACCAGTTCCCTACCCTCGGTATCTCAGTCGGCCTGCTCTATGGAGTTAACGATTACACGTTATTTGTACGGATGCTACAAGAACAAGGTTAGTCGTTTAAGGTACTATAGAAAGTTGCATATAAGCATAAATTATCTTCGGCCCTACAGCCAAAGCTTCTCAAGCCTGAAATTGTGCAGAACAAGAGCAGGCTCTCTGGGGACTCGGGGGAACGAGATGGGGGGCTCCCCAACCCCTCTCCTGGGCTTTCTTTCGGCACTTCCCTCCCAGTATCCGGGCCGGCCCGGGGCGCCACAGGCGCGGGGCGGTACCGGGCGACCCTGCAGTCTAGGATGGCCCGGAGATCAGGGCTGCTCGCGAGCCCAGAACCCACGTGGCCCAGGCCGGGGGGACCTCCGCCTGCAGGGAGCCCCTCGCCGGGCCTACCTGGGCCGAGGTGCTGAAGCTGCGGCGGAGAGCGGCGCCGGCAGGGCGGGCGAGGGCGGAGAGCATGGTTGGTTGGAGCGGGCAGGGAGCCGAAGAGCAGGCGCAGGAGCCGGCGGCTGGCAGGTGACACCAACGACCTCCACACCGCACAGGGCTCCCGGCTCCGCTCTGCCCGGCCTCGCGAGAAGTGGCGCTCCTTCCGGCCCCGCCCACCTCCCAGATCTCGCGGTGTGGACCCCGCTGGGCCGCGGCGGAGGAAGGCGGGAGGGGGCTTCCTGCGCTCGGGGAGCGCGGGCCCCCGGGGTGGTGGAGCGCTTCGCGTTCGGCGCGGCCGGTGGGGGCGACGCGGTCGCGAGTGGGAGGGAGAGTCCGCACCGGAGAGGTGGAAGAGGACGGGATTTAGGCTGGAAGCGCCTTAGCGGAGCCATTTCCAGGTGGGGCCACAGCCAGAGGCTCTGACAAGGAGACCGGTCAAGGTCGCGCTGCAGGCCGGGCGGAGTGCGTGCGGTCCCGGCCCCAGACCTCAGCCAAACTGCTCCTCGTGGAGGGTGCTCCGAGCTCCGGGAAGCTCCTGAAAGGAGAGCGGGGAGAGGAGGTTGAGTCCTGGGGGCGGGGGCCGAGGATGGGGTCCCCTGTAATCAGTCACTTCGATGCACCCCCCCCCCCGCCCCCCGGAAACACACCCGGCCAGTGCCCTCGTCCCTCCAGGGGCGCAGGACCTTCACAGACACCGCCACCGAGAGTGGCGCATACAGCCCTGCGGGCGGGGCTCTGTTCTACAAGTTGATGGGGAAGCTGGTATCGAGGTGGTAACTTGCGTGGTCACCCGATCCCTGCTCCTCAGCCATGCTGTGAACACGGCCGCATCGTGGCTGCTTTATGTAGGAAGAAACTATGGCTTAGCCCACTTGAGTGGATTTGTTGAGTTTTCCCGGCAGGAAGTAAAAAGCTATGGTTCTTAACCAGGAATTTATCATCTAATGTATAAGTTGAATTAGAAGCTTCATTTCTCCCCCCCCTCCCCACCCCCTCACGTCCCGCAACTGCTTCCTGGGTGTACAGAGAGAGTTCCTCGCCCTCGAAAAGCTCAGTCAAGTGGGGCAGGCAGATGTGCAGCAGGGCTGTTGGTTTCACAAGATCCCGTTTTTCTGCCTTTAAGGAGCTGAGTCTAGTAGGGGAGACACCAGGAGGGTTATGAAGTGCCGTGGGAGCAGAGGAGGTGCATCTCACCCGGTGGGGTGGGGGCCTTGTGGGAGGGGACATTCCCCTGCAGGAGAGGGAGAGATCCTTGCTTGAGCAGGGGAGTTCAAGCGTTTGTTTATTTATTTTCTTAAAGATTTTATTTATTCATTAGAGGCACACAGGCAGAGGGAGAAGCAGGCTCCCTGCAGGGACTCCATTCTGGGTCTCCTGGATCACGCCCTGAGCTGAAGGCAGATGCTTAACTGCTAAGCCACCCAGGCATCCGGAGAGTTCAAGTGTATAGATGAGAAAGAAGAACCCAAAGTAAAACCTGGGCGTAGGAAAGCTTAAGTCTATGGATGGAGAATAATAGATCCTCTCTGGTGGAGTGGGGTCATAAACACATGAGCAGTGTCCTTTATCTTATCACTAACTACTCTCTGGTTCATTATTTGCCCTTCTATCTTACCACTAGAAACGAGAGTACCTTGTGGTCAGGTGTGCCTCTCATCTCTGAGCCTTTATTACCCAGCACGTAACCAAGCTGAGAGTGGGTCTCTTGAGTTTTGGGAGAGTTGAATAGTTTTGGTAAGGCTGGGAAGAGCAGGTTGCAAAAAAAACCAGATCTGAATGTTAGCTGAGAAGCTTGTATTTATCAGTGTTAGCAAGTGTTTATCAAAGGCTTTTATGATCCCACCAATACCATGAGGAAGATTGGACGGCCCTTGGTGTGCCAAGGTTTCTTTTCTTTTTTCTTTTTCTTTTTTTTTTTTAAGATTTTGTTTATTTATTCATGAGAGGCACAGAGAGAGAGAGGCAGAGGGAGAAGCAGGCTCCATGCAGGGAGCCCAACATGGGACTCGATCCTGGGTCTCCAGGATCATGCCCTGGGCCAAAGGCGACGCTAAACCCACGGGCCACCAGGGCTGCCCTGTGCCAAGGTTTCCAATGGAGGATGTGGAGGGCACGGAGATTGTTCAGGAGGCTATCTTAGGAGATGATAAAGATCTGAGTTATGATGGTGGCCACAGAAATGGAGGGAGAGGGTCCAATGAGGAAGCAGTCTCAAGGAAAGAATTGATTAGTTTGTGCCTATCTGGGTTTAAGAAATGAGTAAAAGAGATGTGGGAAATCCAGGCTGAGAAGTATATAAGTCCAGAAACGGGATTTGGGTTTGTGTGGAAGGAGAGCTGGCTGGAGGCAAAAAATAAAGAGCTCCGTTTTAGAGGAGTTGAATTGGAAGTGATGGTGAGTTGTCCACATAGAAATACCAGGTGGGGAGAGATGGGGAGTTACTCCAACATAATATGTGGGATTGAACCCCTGAGAGAGGACAGGGCTGAAGGCATCCCTGCAAAGGGGAGAAGTGAGGCCATGAGAAAAATAAGAATCACAGATTCTCAGGTTTGCTCCAACAACTGGGGCTCGAGTCCCGTCCCCCTCCCTGCCAAGTTCTGTACTCAAGCCATCGGGAAGCACTTGACTGTTAGGAAAGCCAGCCTCATACTGAGTTCCCAGCTGCTTCCCTTTCAATCCCAGGATTGTTCATAACAGTATTAACAACTACTGTATTAAGCTCCGACTCTGTGCTCTGCTTTGCGTGTGTGACTTACACTGAACCCGCAGGGCCTCATTCAGGAAGCCCATTGCAGTCCTAAAAAGCCGTTTTGCTTTGTCGTCATCTCCACATTTCCTTGTTTGGTTTGTTTGTTTTAAAGATTTTAATTATTTATGAAACAGAGAGAGATTGGCAGAGAGAGAAGCAGGCTCCATGCTGGAAGCCCGATGTGGAACTTGATCCCAGGACTCCAGGATCACACTGTGGGCCCAAGGCAGGCGCTCAACAGCTGAGCCACCCAGGCGTCCTACTTCCTTGCTTTCTTTATTTCTTTGCTTGCTCTTTAGTTACACTGAGTCATCAGAACAGACTCCCTGCAATCACCTCAAAGTCCAGTTTACATTAGTTGTCCAATCTCAAATCGATTTGGTGTGAGAGCTTCTCTTTCCTCTCCCCCCCTCCCCCCTTGAGCTTGCTTTAGGCTCCCACCTTGGAGGGGAGGGTGCTTGACTTCCCCATTTCCCCATCTTGCTTCCTTACACACACACCCCTCCCCCATCAGACTGTGGCTTCAGACCCATGGAAGTTGTGGGAGAAGAGATAGGGCAGGAAAGATCCCCCGGTCACCTGGCATTAGTATTCTCTGAGCTGGATGGGAGTTTGTGGCTCGTTATTCTCCATGTAGTGCTTTTTTTTTTTTTTTTTTTTTTTAATTTATTTTTTATTTTTTATTTTTTCATGTAGTGCTTTTGTGATGCAGTTCCTTTGACCTAAGTGGTGATGCCTCAGTTTTGCTGCCTTCATCTCTTTCTTCAGCCCCTGGTTTCTGGAATTCCCTACTACCTCCAGTTGGCCCATTGTCCTTCCAGGTGGCAAATCTTGGGCAAAGTCCCTTTATAATGGCTTCTAGTTGGTGGCTTCCCTTGCCCACATTTGCTCTGTAGGAAACGCTTATGGATCCTTTGCCCCAACAAATCCTTGCCAGGGGTGGGGGTTGTGTATATAGGGCATTTCAAATGCATCTGCCTCTCCTTGCTTTGCCGACAGCCAGCCTCAAACTTTTCCAGGATGGGGCCCAGCACCAGCCTGTCTGCTTGCACTATCTTCAGAGGGCACAGGCCAAGCGATTCTAAGGGTTTTCTGGTTTCATGAATTGTTTCAATAAAGCGAAGGCTTGTGAATGTTGGAATTCATGAGGATGCTAATAGAGGGAGTGAGATTTGAGAAGCCAAAAAGAGAGAAGGTTTAGATTGGAGAAGGTAAGGTCAGGGGATTCCAGGAGAAAGCACAAAGCCCCCAGCCCCTACCCCCCAGGGGCAGGTGGTTGAGGAGGGCTGTTCATACTTTACCCTTAGGCACGAAGTAGGAAATGAGAGAAGTTGCTCCTTGGGGACCCAAGGAGGGTTGAGGAGGTTTAGATAAAAGGTACAGCAGTTGGGAAAATTCTAGGCAAATGAACAAAGAGCAAGGGATTTACTGGTAGCTGTTGAAGCCAAATTGAATTCTGCAGTGTGTACTTTCTTTGTGTCCAAATCCACATGGTTTCCACAGCCCAGACCCCACACCAAGGTCATCGATGAGCAGGTGGGGCTACACACACAGACTCCTATCCACACCTGCATATTTGAACACAAACACCTGGATCTACACAGGGAATTTATTTTTAGGGCATATAGTTTACATACAATATACAGATCTTAAATGTTGTTTGGTTTTGACAATTTACACCCTTAACCACCACCCCTCAAAACCATCTGTAGAACATTTCCATTATTCCAGAAAGTTCCTTCATGCTTCTTTCCATCAATCCCCCGGGACTGGTACTTCCTGATTCCTATCACCATAGTTTCATTTTTACCCACTCTTATATATTTTTATACACAATATGCAATAACATTGACCTCCTCCTTGCCCTACCCCACATATACTCAAGCCATACACATCCATGTATACTGACCATTTTGTGCCTTACAGTAGTCTTAGACCATGGTTATGGACTGTCATATTTTTGCTATTAGATGCTTGTATATGCTAACCTACCTTCAACCCTAAAATTGTACCCCAAGTGAAGTATTTTAAATTTCTTCTTCGGATTCCTGGAGCAAAGAGTGAAAAGTAAGAAAGGTGGTAATCATTCCGTCTTGCATGGGAGATTGAGTGATTGATTGATTGATTGATTGATTTTGGTGCTCTAGGATATTTTAAAACGGAGCTGTATTTGGATAAACAGCTTTAACTTTGTTGTGGCTCTTGCCTGCCAGAAGTCAAAGGATTTGGCTTCCAAGATACATTGCAGCAGAACAAGTGTGAGGTGGTGGCCTGGCAGCAGCAGAGGCATCAGGAAGCATGGGTGGGCAGGGAGTTTCTAAGAGCTGGGAGTCACTGATGGTGGCAGGTATGAGTCAGGAGCAAAGCCTTTGGTTTCTCAGATCAGTCAGAGGTCAGGGAAGTAAGAGCACAGCTGTGTTTCTGGACTCAGGGCTGAAGACTTGTGTCAGAGAAGCAGAAGGTGAGGTCTAAGCCTGGTCAAGGAGCAGAGAAGTAACTGCTGAGACCAGGTGTCATGGTCCCAGCCTTTGGGAGACTTAGAGTTGACCAGCCCCTACCCCTGACAGGTAAATTGAATGGATGGACCTGTTAATCTCACAGGACTGCAAGAGTACCTCTCAGATGTGTGGTGAGCCCAGGTTTGGGGACACAAAAGTGAAGGCAAGATAGAAGATTAAGAGACAGGGATGTGGGTTCCTTGGCCTGGGCCCCCGGCCCCTACCTGTTGCTTCCAAAATACAGAAATTCTGGCAGTCACTGCAAGAGAGCCTGGTGCTCTTCTGGACTGAAAGACTGGTTTCAAGACCACTTGTGACCTCCACAACTCGGGGGTGCTATAGCCTGGAACTGTGTCCTCTAGCTTTGTCAAGGTTCAGGGCACAAGGAAGGTGTCTGGCTGTGAGCGAAGACCACACCAGATCCTTCGGGATCCTGTCCCTCAGGCAGCATGCAAGGCTCCCTCCACTTACAAACTTGGACAGCTCCTGCTCTGCTCCTTGGCCTGAGATTCTCTGAATAGTGCTCTCTGTCTACTGGGTTTGTAGTGATTAGAGGCTCCTGGGTGAATTGGAAGGAGAGAGCTAGGGTAGAAGCAAAGGAGTGCCTGTTTCCCAAGCTACTGCTCTATGCCATGGCCAGTGCTGGGCAATTTGACATCCCAATGTAACATTCCCATAGCCTTTCCAGTATAATCCCATGTAAACTGCCTCCCTTTATGGGCAAGGGTGTTGAAGTCTGTTACCATGTTAAGCTTTGGTCATCCTGGCATAGCCTCTGCTTCACAGAGAACCAGGGCATCTGTGCAGTCCTGAGTCATATCTGTGCAGTCCTCTGGTCCCTGCTCAGCCTGAGCCAGGAGCCCGAAGTAATGCTCATGGCCTAGTTTCTCCAGGAGCATTGTGCCTCTCCTCTCTACCTGAAGCAAATGCCCATCAGTTGTATCCAACCAGACTGCCTGGGGCTGAGCAGCAGACCACACTTTCTGCCCTGGAAGTCCTTTGAGAAGCCTGATGTGAGGCCTGGCCTCTGACAGCCATGCCATTAGAATGGAAGGCCTCATGTACTGTTTGTCAAGCCCTAGGAGGCAAGAAGGGCCGGGTCTGGTGAGTTTCCAGCTTCATCTCAGGCTAGGGCAACCCCTAATGAAACAGGCCTTCCCAGTTGGTTGGTTTTCCCTAAATATAGACAAATAGTGTCACCGGAGCTGCATTCAGTAGCCCAACTGCATCCAGACAGCTCTGGGCTGATAGAGAGCGAGCCACACACAAACCTCCTAGTCTGGAGAGAGGCCAGGCCACTGCAGGGGAGGGTGAAGCACCTTCCTACTCATGGGTATCCAATGTGCAAGGACAAGGCTTGTGCTGGCACCCTGTTCTCCTGACAGAGTTAAGTGGCTTTGCTTGCCACCCAAAAAGCTGTGTGGATTTCCCAGACTGGTCAATTCATAGGAAGATTGGTCTTCCTGATGCATGAAACCAGATCCTCAGAAAGTGCTTCCTCTGACCACTCTTCCATCTGCCTGCCCCATTTGTCTGCAAGAACCATCACACCGAACCCCTCTCCCTGCCAAAAGTCTCAAAAAGTGCTATCTGTGCTGAAAGAGTCCTCAAGGGGATGTCTTAAACATACCATTTTGATGCTACTGTTTTGAACAGGTCACTAGGAAAAGGATACTTGGTAGACATAATCATTACATACAAAGCAGTGGCAGAAACCATCCTCAGTCAATGCTGCTAGGATAAAAGTCTGCCTAGGAATCAAATCTTTATTGTAAAATTCACACACACACACACACACACACACACACACACACACGACTTGATCTTGGGAAGACTAATTTTGGCTAAACAAAATTGAAAGTGAAAAAAAATCGTAATTGGTTAACTATGAAATCAAGGAATTAAATTGGCTTAAGGGAATTCACTAAGGAAAATGGCAAAAACTTGTCAATATTAGTGTAATGGTCTATGTAAAAGCTCAATATCAAAATATTCTTAGGGCACCAATGGTAGAGCCAAGAACATCTTAAACCTTGTAGAGTTTGGAGTAGCACTGAAAGGGAGGTGAGCACTTGGTCTTCCACCTGCCCGGGCTAGCAGTGCTCCTGATCTCAGCTCATGGGGCTGCATCCTCTTTCTGAACTGTGCTATTAGGTTCAGGGACTGTTCTTAACTCTCCTGTACTTTATCAGCAAATGAGGGCAGTTTTTGCTTGACCAGGGAGAGTTCTCTCCAGGGAAAGGAGAAAAGTCTGGAGGAGTTGATCCCTGGGGCTGGGTTTTCACCTGGATACCTGGAGACAATCCCACCAGTAGTGAATGAAGGGATGGAGGTTGCAGTGGGGAGAAAGTAAGTGAGAGTTTGAGGATAGGCTCTGAGCTACAGACCAGATAAGTTAGGAGCAAGTGTTTAGGATGGCTTATGGGAACTTGTGGGACTAGATGCAAAGCTCATCCCCTCTCTACTCACTACCTCCAAAATGCCCTGAGCACTGGGCTTTCAGAGACAGAGGACCTGACTGGGGGTGGGAATGGAGAGTTCCTTAGGTGCAGTCCACCTGTGGCTTCCGTATGTGTGGCATTGAGTCAAGTTGGCCCCAGTAGTGAAGCCAGGAATGAGGACTAAGAATTGATTTATTCAATGCATGCTTATAGGGATGCCTGGGTGGCTTAGTGGTTGAGTGTCTACCTGTGGCTCAGGGTGTGATTCTGGAGTCCCAAGATTGAGTCCTGCATCGAGCTTCCTGCAGAGAGCCTGCTTCTCCCTCTGCCTATGTCTCTGCCTCTCTCTGTCTCTGTCTCTCTGTGTGTGTGTCTTTCATGAATAAATAAAATCTTAAAGAAAAAAACAATGCATGCTTACAGAGCACTGTTCTGTACCAAAAATCCTGGGCACTGGATGAGGATACAGTGAACAAGAAGAACAAGGTCCCCGTCCTTATGACCCATCCATTCCAATGGGAGAAGATTGATGATAAAGCAAGCAAACAAATGAGTGCAGTAATATTGGATGGTGGCAAGTGAGGTAAAGACAAAGAAACTCATAGTTCAAAAAGCTCACCCTGACAGCTCACCCTGACAGCCATGCCATTAGATTGTAGGGGGGAAAGCAGGAAGCACAAAGTACAGTTGGGAAGTGTGGCATCCTTAGGCAGAGAGGATAGTACCTTGGTCTAGGATGTTAGCTCTGGAGCTAGAGCAAAGTGGATGGGTTTGGATTATATTTAAGTCTTGGAGCTAATAAAATGGATATTCTATTAGTTGGGGCTGGGGGAAAGAGGGATTTGGGGTGTGGACTTGAGTAACTAGGTGGGTAATAGTGCTGTCCTTTGAGACTGAGAAAACTAAAAGGTATTGGAAGTGTGGGCATGTGTGAATGAAAAGTTCTGTTTTGGCTATGTTGCATTTGAGATGCCCATGAGTCATCCAAATGGAGTCCAAATCAGTGGAGAGATCAAGCAGGGGCTACAGTTTGGGCCTCTTTGGTATACAGAGGATATTCAAATCACTTAGACTCTAGATCTTAGAGTGGTGGCTCTCCAGTAGTGGTGACTTGCCCCCTTCTTCCAGGGGACATTTGGCAACATCTGGAAACATTTTTGGTTGTTACAACTGGTTTGGGGGGAGGTTTGCTATTGGCATCTCCTGGGTAGAGGCAAGGGATGCTGCTCAAGATCCTGCTATGCATACCCCCACAGCACAGAGTTAGTTATCTGGCTCCAAATTCTAGTGGTGCTAAGGTTGAGAGCCTTTTCCTGGAGAGAGTGTAGATGGAGAAGGAAAGAGGTGACAGTCCCAGGACTTAATTAATGTGAGGAGGTAGAGCCTTCTGCACAGAAGACTGAGTAGCAACAACCAGAGAGGTAGGGAAGCCTGGGGAGTAGACTGTCCTGGAAGTGGAGAGTGTTGGGAAGGAGGGGTGCTAAACTGGGCTGAATGCTGACAGACTCCATCCTTCGAATACAGAGAGAAGTGGCTAATGGCTTAGGCAATATGGACATCGTTGATGACCTTGATACGAACAGTTCCTGTGGTTTGTTGGGTTAGAAGCTCCAGGGGAGAAGGTTGCATTTCTTCCCTGACTGGAATGTCTCATGTGTGTAATTTCATTCATCCACACGCAACCGGGAGGTTCTGTTATTCTGGTTTTATAGGAATGGCAATATTACCCCATTTTATAGAGGTAGAAACTGAGGCACAGGGAGGCTACTTACTCCTCATGGTCAGGCAGCCAACTGTCAGTGAGAACAAAGATGAGTACAGAAGATGTTTGCCTGCTGGTAGGAATGATCCATGGGGAAGCTGAAATCAACGATGTTGGAGGGGAAGCTGAGAACCAAAGTCTGAATTAGTGAGAAGGATCTGGGGACCATGTTGAGGGGTTTGGCCATTCCCAGGAGCATTATACAGGTAACTCTGAAGTGGACCGTTGCTGTTTTGAGCAAGATTACCCCTAGACTCAACTTCTCTCCCACATACCCCCTGCTGGCCTCCAGAGGCTTGCTGGGCAGTTCTCTGTAGCCCCCACCCTTGATAAAGGGTAGCCTCCCTATAGGTAGCTGCTGCAGGGGCCCAGCCCTTCTGCTTTGTGGGGCACCAGGGAGGCTAATTACTCCCCATGGTCAGGCAGCCAACTGTCAGTGAGAACAGAGATGGGTACAGATGTTTGTCTGCTGGTAGGAATGATCCATGGGGAAATCTTTGGGGCACCAGAGACTGGATGTGCTCAGGAACCAGTATAGCAAGTAAAGGCATCCCTGTAGTCAGGAGCCAGAGGCTGGCTGGGCAGTTCTATCAATACACATCTGTGATTTCCCCCCCCCAAATTGGACTGCCTCCAGCTTTATCCTAAGCCTAGAAGGCCCCACCCCAAGGTTTTTGTTCATCACTCTCTCCTTGTGGTCACCACACCAGCCTCCCTTAGACTCTCTCAAGTCCTGAATGTTCTTGTATTCTTCACCTTCTCTCCCTAGCTAACTTGTATAGCCTCTTGATTCAGGAGCCCCAGTTAGCAGTCACATCTCAGACAGCCTTCTCTAACAGCCCCAGCTAGATGAGATCCTCCCGTTAGCTTGTCCTCCAACACTGGGTGCTGACTCTTTGGTGGCATTTTTCCTATGTATAATGTGTTTTTGGGTCCAATGTTTGTATTCCATGCTAGGCTGTAGTCTTCATGAGGGTAGGTCTAGTTTACCAGTTATTTCCAGGGCCTGACATACAGTAGGTATTCAGTAATTATTTGCTGAAAGAGGAAATACTGACTATATTATGACTTATTTGGGGTGCCTGGGTGGCTCAGGTGGTTAAGCATCTGCCTTTGGCTCAGGTCATGATCCCAGGGTCCTGGGATCAAGCCCCGCATCAGCTCCCTGCTCAGAGGGGAGTCTGCTTCTCCCTCTCCCTCTGCCCATCCCCCCACCACCTTGTTCATGCTTGCTCTGTCACTCTCTCAAATAAATAAATAAAATCTTTAAAAAAATATTATGACTTATTTCGTATTTCTCTGGCTCTTACATGCTGTGTTCAACACTTTATTCTTCTTGACACACATATTTTACTACAAATTCTTAAGCTTTCCTGATCACTCACATGATTACTATCATTTTTTAAAAAGATTTTATTTATTTATTCATGAGAGACACACACAGAGAGAGAGAGAGAGAGGCAGAGGGAGAAGCAGGCTCCATGCAGGGAGCCTGATGTGGGACTCGATCCCAGGATGCAGGATCATGACCCCAGCTGAAGGCAGACACTCAACCACTGAGCCACCCAGGTGTCCCTCATTTTTGTTTGAAGGTGTATAAAGGAGTTTAATACAATATCTTTGGCCATTCTTTAAAATAGAAAGAGGTACTAAGCTTGTACATTATTGATTCTTCCCAGTATAGGATGGCTGGTTTGGTTTTGTGTGAACCAACAGAACTTTACAACATCTTGAATCAGGTCACAAAACTTTCCCGATTGACTGAACCCAACTATCTCTGCTTATTGGGTAAGTACTCTAAAAAGCTATGTTTTGTTCAGTGTCCTTCATATACTATTTTAGGTAAATCGACAAACTTATGGGGATTGAGGAATAAATGACTTTAGAAAACTGTTAGACTCATTGACTCATGACATAGCTTAAAATGCTGCTGCTAATTGTCACCTGACTTGGAAATAACTCCAGATTAAATCTAGAAGTTCTTAGAAGACTTGTGTTCTTGTTCAATGGAACATTTCTTTTTTTAAAAAAAGATTTATGGGATCCCTGGGTGGCGCAGCGGTTTAGTGCCTGCCTTTGGCCCAGGGCGTGAACCTGGAGACCCGGGATCGAATCCCACGTCGGGGTCCCTGCATGGAGCCTGCTTCTCCCTCTGCCTATGTCTCTGCCTCTCTCTCTCTCTCTCTGTGTGACTATCATAAATAAATTTAAAAAATAAAAATAAAAAAAATAAAAAAAATTTATTTATTCATTAGAGACACAGAGAAATAGAGGCAGAGACATAGAGCCAGAATCAGGCTCCATGCAGGGAGCCCGATGCGGGACTGGAACCCAGGACCCCAGGATCATGACCTGAGCCAAAGGCAGATGCTCAACCACTCAGCCACCCAGTGGAACATTTCAACTATCTAACAAATATATAGTGATACTAACAAACATTCACATACCCATCACTCAGATTTAACATAGTAAATCTGTTGTATCCCTCTTTTGTACCCCATCCCAATCCCATTGCTTCTCTTTCCCATAGATGATAGCTTCTGTATTTTCTACATTTTTATTGTACGTGCAGGCATCTCAAAAATAATATGTAGTTTAAACATTTACACAAATTGTACCATAATGTACAGTCATTCTGCAACTTGTTTTTTCTTGAAATTTTTGAGATTTCCCCCCTCCATATCTAAATGTGAAGATCTATTTTAACTGTTAGGGTAGTACCCATTCCTAATCAGTCGTGATGGGTTGCTTGCATTATGTTCCTGTTATGAACAGTGCTGCACTGAAGAACTTTATGCATCTCTTGCCCACATACAAGAGTTTCTTCAGAATATCTGCCTAGAAATGCAATTGCCAATTTGCGAGTTCTGCTTCAAATTGCCCTCCAAAAAGATTGTATCAATTTGCATTTCCATCATCAATTTAAGAAACATACCTACTAATACCTGCTTTTGTCAGCCTTTAAAGTTTCTGCAGTCTGATTGGTGTGAACTTGTGAGGTTTTCTCCTCCAATTAAAAAAATTGTGATAAAAAAATTGTGATAAAATCCACATAACATAAATGTGTCATCTTATCCATTTTTAAATGTACAGTTCAGTGGTGTTAAATATGTTCATAATGTTATACATTATGCATTATGTGCATCACTTTCCATCTCCATAACTCTTCATCTTGTAAACTCTAAAACTCTATACCCATTATTTTTTTTTTAATTTTTATTTTATTTATGATAGTCACACACAGAGAGAGAGAGAGGCAGAAACACAGGCAGAGGGAGAAGCAGGCTCCATGCACCGGGAGCCCGACGTGGGATTCGATCCTGGGTCTCCAGGATCACGCCCTGGGCCAAAGGCAGGCGCTAAACCACTGCGCCACCCAGGGATCCCAAAAAACTCTATACCCATTAAATACTACTTGCCCCTTCCTCCCATCCCTTAATCCCCTGGAAATCACCATTCTCCTTTCTGTCTCTATGATTTTGACCATTATAGGTCATGTAAGTGAAATCATACAGTATTTGTTTTTTTGGCTTGTTTCATTGAGCTTCATAAGGTCCTCAGGTTCATTATGTTGTAACATATTGCAGAACTTTCTTCCTTAAGGTTGAATAATATTCCATTGTATGGATATACCACATTTTGCTTATCCATTGAATCAGCAAATATTTGGGTTGCTTCCATATCTCAGTTATTGTGAATGATGATGGGTGTACAAATACCTCTGAGACCTTGCTTTTATTTATTTTGGGTGTATGAACCAGAAATGGAATTGTAAGATCATATGGTAATTCTATTTGTAATTTTTTGAGGAACTGTTGTATTATTTCCATAGCAGCTGTGCCATTTTACATGAGCACAAGGGTTCACAAGTTTCCAGTGTCTCCACATCGTTGTTGACACTTGTTTTCTGTTTTTTGGGGGGATAGTAATCCTTCTAATAGGAGGGAGGTAGTATCTTATTATAATATTGATTTGCATTTCCCTAATGATTAGTGATGTTGAGCATCTTTTCATGTACTTCTTGGCCATTTGTGTATCTTTGGAAAAATATCCAAGTCCTTTGCCCATTTAAAAAAAATATTTATTTATTCATGAGAGAGAGAGAGAGAGAGAGAGAGAGAGAGGCAGAGACACAGGCAGAGGGAGAAGCAGGCTCCACGCAGGGAGCCGGACATGGGACTCAATCCCGGTTCTCCAGGATCAGACTCTGGGCTGAAGGTGGCCCTAAACCGCTGAGCCACCCGGGCTGCCCTCCTTTGCCCATTTTTGAATCAGATTTTTTTTTTTAAACTATTGAGTTTTAGGAATTATCTACATATTCTGGGTATTAATCCCTTATCAAGATTTAATTGTCATGAAGTTCAGTTTATTTTTTTTCTTTTGTTCCCCATCCCTTTGATGTCCAGGAAATCATTGCCAAATCCAATGTCCTGAAGACTTTTCCCTGTTTTCTTCTAACAGTTTATACTTTTAGGTCTTACATTTAGGTCTTTGATCCCTTTTGAATTAATTTGTGAGTTAAAGTGTTGTTAGTGTGGTGTGAGATAAAGGTCCAAATTCATTCTTTTGCATGTGGATATCCAATTCTCCCAGCACCATTTGTTGAAAAGATTGTCCCATTCTTAGTCTCTTGAAGATTCCATATGAATTTTAAGATGAGTTTTTCTTTCTATAAAAAAAGCCCCATAATGGGGCACGTGTGTGGCTTAGTGGTTGAGCATCTATCTTTGGCTCAGTTCGTGATCCTGGGGTCCTGGGATCAAGTCCCACATTGGGCTTCCTGCAGGGAGCCTGCTCTCCCTCTGCCTGTGTCTCTGCCTCTCACTCTGTATCTTAAATATATATATATATATATTTGGGCAGCCTGGGTGGCTCAGCGGTTTAGCTCCTGCCTTCGGCCTGGGATCCTGGAGACCTGGGATCGAGTTCCTCGTCAGGCTCCCAGTAGGGAGCCTGCTTCTCCCTCTGCCTGTGTCTCTGACTCTCTCTCTCTCTCTCAAGAATAAATAAATAAAACCTTTAAAAAATAAATAAAATATTTATTAAAAAATCATTGGGATTTGGTAGATAGTACATTGAATTGCTTTGTATAGTGTTAACATCTTAACAACATTGTTTTCCAATTTATGAACCCAAAATGTTTTTCCATTAATTTGTCCTTTAGTTTCTTTGAGAAACATTTCATAGTTTTTCAGTATACAAGTCTTTCACCTCTTCAGTTAAGATAATCTTATATTTTATTCCTTTTGACATTATTGAAAATGGAATTATTTTGTTAATTTCTTTGTCAGATCATTCATAATTAGTGCACATAAATACAACGTTTTTGTATGTGTTGACTTAGTATCATGCAGCTTTGATGAATTCATTTATTCTCAAAATTCTTTTTCTTGGTCAAATCTTTAGGGTTTTTGATGGATAAGATCATTCTGCAAACTGAAATGATTTTGCTTTCCAATTTAGATGCACTTTATTTAGTTTCTTGCCTAATTGCTCTGGCTAGGACTTCCAGTGTTACTTTCGAATAAGTGTAAAAGTCTGAATCCTTGTGTTTTTCTTGATCTACAGGATATGCCTTCAGTCTTTCACCACTGAGTATGATGTTTGCTGTGGATTTTTCATATGTGGTTTTATTATGTTGAGGTAGTTTTTTATTCCTATTTTGTTGGATGTCTTTATCATGAGAGTGTACTGAATTTTGTCAAATGCTTTTTTCATCACTTGACATGATCATATAGTTTCTTTCCTTCATTCTGTTGATGTGTATAACATCGACTTTGGGATATATTGGACCATAATTGCATTCCAGGAATAAATCCTACTTGGTCATGGTGTAATTGATGTAGGAGAATATATATGTTAATTATAATAATATGGAATATAGTCTGTCTGTCCGTCTGTCTGTCTATCAATCCATGAGAGACACACAGAGAGAGACATAGGCAGAGGGAGAAACAGGCTCCTCACAGGGAGCCTGATGTGAAACTTGATCCCTGGGCCCCGGATCATGTCCTGAGTCAAAGGCAGACACCCAACGTCTGAGCCACCCACGTGCCCCTGGAATACAGTTTAAAGCCTTCTCTATAAATACACACCCTATATAGATTCAGCCTTAAAGTTAGAGTGGTAGAGTGGTTTATTGAAAGCTTTTATTTGCTGGGAGATTGTTGATTATTGGTCCAGTCTTCTTACTGGTTATAGGTCTATTCAATTTTTTTTTTTCTTTGTGATTTGGTCTTGTAGATGTGCATTTCTAAGAATCTTTTTTTTTTTCGTTTCTAGGAATCTGTCCATTTTATCTAGGTTATCTATTTTTCTGATATATAGTTAATTGTTAATAGTTATCTCTTACAATCTTTATTTCTGTAGAATCAGTAGTAATATCCTTATTTTCATTTCTGACTTTAGTAATTTGGATTTCCTTTCCCCCCTCACTGCTTTAGTCTATCTAGCTAAAGGTTTGTCAATTTTGTTTATCTTTTTAAGGAACCAACTTTTGGCTTCATCGATTGATTTTTTTTTTTTGTTCTGTTTTTTTCAAGTAGGCTCCATGCCCAACATGGGGCTTGAATTCACAACCCTGAGATCAAGGGTTGGTTGCTCTACTGACTAAGCCAGCCAGGTGCCCCAGAGGTCTAAGTGAGTTTCAATTTGTATCTGCACTCATATGCAAAATAGTCCCCGAAGTTAAAGACCACATGTTTGTAGAAATTTTAAAAATAAATAAATAAAATGGCCCTTCTTGGAAGATCAGGGCAAAACATCCAATCTTCTTCTATTTAAGATTTATTTATTTATTTTGAAAGAGAAAGAGAGAGAACAAACAAGTGAGAAGGGCAGAGGGAGAAAGAGAATCTTAATCAGACTCCATGCTCCAAGCCTAACCCCGACACTTAATCGACTGTGCCACCCAGGTGCCCCATCAGTCTTCTTCCTAATAAGAAACTAACCCGTTTGCCCACCAAGGTGTAGCAAAGCCAATCATGTGGCGAAGAAAGGGTTTACTTGAGAACAGCCAAATGAGGAGACAGGAGGGCAGCTCTGAAGAAAAAAAGTGTATGTATGTTAAAATGTCTTAAACTATTTATTGAATCGTATTTATATTAGTTAAAAGGGATCCATTGGTAAGACTACCTAGAGTTAGTCTTATAATATATATTCTAGTATTTCAAGTTTATTACTAGTTACTAAACCTCAGTTTACAAATAATATATTCATTTTTTCAGATCTTTTTCCCCCAGCTTTATTGAGAAATAAGTGACACGCATCACTGTATAAGTTTAAGACGTACAGCATTATGATTTGATTTACATATATCATGAAATCATAATAGATTTAGTTAACCTCCATCATTTCCTATTGATACAATAAAAAGAAAAGAAAATCTCTCCTCATAAGAACTCTTAGGATTCACCCCTAAGAACCTTTACCTGGGGGTGCTTGGGTCGCTCAGTTGATAGAATATGAGACTCTTGATCTTGGAGTTATGGGTTCAAGCCCCACATTGGGTATAGAGATTAAAAATAAAATCTTAAAAAAAAAAAACCTTTCCTACCTATCCTACAGCAGTGTTATAGTCCTGATGTTGTACATTATAACACGTTTGTTTTTTTGTTCCTTTATCAAGAGGGAAAATTCTAGCATCAACTCTATCCAGTCAGGGAAAAACATAAAATAAAAGATTCCAACAGTTCCACACAAATATTATATTTATCAAATGGAAGAACTCCCAATTGGACCAGATGCTTATATTACTAAGATACTTTTCATTGATAATTTTTTTTTTCAAGAAAAAGAGCAAGAACGAATGCACACATGTGGGAGAATGAGTGAGGGGCATAGAGGGGGTGGGGGCAAGGGGCAGAGGGGGAGGGAGAGAATCTCAAGCAGGCTCTATGCCCAGCATGGAGCCCAGTGTAGGGCTTGATATCATGACCTAAGATCTCATGACCTGAGCTAAAACAAGGTTGGATGCACAATCGATTGAGCCACCCAGGTGCCTCCCACTGACATAATTTTTAATAAGCACAAATATATAGCTTTAGTTTCAGAACTTAATATATGCCTGACAATCAAAGCCTTCTTTCTGGAAGAAAGGTCTTAAGCCCCACTCAATCTCAGTAAAATATTTTCACCGAGTGCAGTATTTTACACTTTTCTTAAATATAAGGTGCCCTCATAGCAGCACCAGGATAGTTACAATTCATTTGAGTCCTCATTTGTAGAAAGAGGCTGTCATGGGATAGCCAGGACACCCACTAGTTTGTGTTAGTTACCTCTGTTTTTTTTTTTTTTTTTTTTTTTGGGTTTTTTGGTTTTTTTTTTTTTTTTGGCCTTAAAAACTAGAAATTAGTCAAATTGCCCATAAAACCATCTCTTCTTTTTTTTGGCAGTGTGAAAGAATCCATCAAAACCTCTTCTTCTAGCTAATTTCCCAAACTCCCATCTGGGGTTAAGATGAATCTTTTTATAAAAGGTAACTTTTGGTCCTGGAGTCCTGGAGTCTGGGATCGAGTCCCACATCAGGCTCCCTGCCTGGAGCCTGCTTTTCCCTCTGCCTATGTTTCTGCCTCTGTGTGTGTGTGTCTCTCATGAATAAATAAGTAAAATCTTTAAAATAAAAAAGAGGTAACTTTCATAACATGTATCCATGAACATTAAAACTAGTTGTTAGATTAAAGTAGCCTTATAATTTAAGATTTATTTATTTTTTTATGATCTATTTTTTTAAGTGATCTCCACACCCAACATGAGGCTCAAACTCATAACCCTGAGATCAAGAGTCACATGTTCTACCAACTGAACTGGCTAGGCGCTCCATAATTTAAGTTTTAACATGTAAATATTTATAGTTTGATCTTGTTGACAATGATTGTCAGAGCCTGGAATTCAACATCATTCACTGATTCCCATTCATGGCCCTAAAACACATATCATCATTACATAACTTACCTCTTGCATCTTGAGAGAATCTTCTGCTTCTTTAAATCTTTGGCTCCTAAGCAATTCCAGGTTTTGTATCTTTTGATGGAAATTTAACTTTCAGACTAACATTTTTAAAAAAAGATTTATTTATTTGAGAGTAAGAGAGAGAACATGAGCAAGGAGCAGAGACCAAGGGAGGAGAAGCAGACTCCCCTGCTGAGTAGGGAGTCAGACCCGGGGTTTGATCCCAGGACCCCAGGATCCTTACCTGAGCCAAAGGCAGACACTTAACAATGGACAGAGCCACCCAGGCACCCCTTAGATTAACATTTTAACTCTTCTTACCTCTTGACAAACTCTACTCTCAGATTTTTTACACTTCATCAATGCTTTTCTTTCTTTTTTTTTTTTTTTTTAAGATTTTATTTATTTATTCATGACAGAGAGAGAGCAAGGCAGAGACACAGGCAGAGGGAGAAGTAGGCTCCATGCAGGGAGCCTGACGTGAGACTTGATCCGGGGTCTCCAGGATCACACCCTGGGCTGAAGGCAGTACTAAACTGCTGGGCCACCGTGGCTGCCCCATCAATGCTTTTCCTGATTTTTCATATCATTGTACTGTTAAAATCTGAAACCTGGGACACCTGGGTGGCTCAGCAGGTAAGTGTCTGCCTTCAACTCAGGGCGTGATCCTGGAGTCCCAGGATCGAGTCCCACATCAGGCTCCCTGCATGGAGCCTACTTCTCCCTCTGCCTATCTCTCTCTCTCCTCTCTCTCTCTCTGTCTCTCATGAATAAATAAATAAAATCTTAAAAAAAAAAAAAAGAAAATCTGAAACCTGCCTCAAAGAGATCATCTGATAAAAGAAACAAAATATAAAAATGATTATTTTGGAATAGATCCTGGGAGGTCAGAGTTGTTCAAGATTCCCTATTGGGACCATACTTTATATTTTACTGCAATGTGTAATGATTATCAGCAAGAATTGCCAAAAATCCTATGTTGGGTGCTTTTGTAATCTCCAGTGACTGGCCAGAGAAGCTCCAAGAAAGTTTGGGAGTACATACCCTTTTTCATGCAAGTGCCCTCATAGAGTGAATTGTAAGAGAAATACCATTTATTTGAGGCCTCGCCTGTAGAAAGAGGCTGTCCTGGGAAAGCCAAGATACTCACTAGTTTGTGAATGTCCCTGAGAAAGAGTGACTTGTAAAGATTTTATTTTTTTTAAGTCCTTGCCACACTCAATGTGGGACTTGAACCCACAACCCTGAGATCAGCTGAGCCATCACCTGAGCCAGCCAAGTACCCCAAGTGTGAATTTTTTTTTAAAGATTTTATTTATTCATGAGAGACACACAGAGAGAGGCAGAGACACAGGCAGAGGGAGAAGCAGGCTCCGTGCAGGGAGCCAGATATGGGACTTGATCCCGGGACTCCAGGATCACATCCTGAGCTGAAGGCAGGCACTAAACCCCTGAGCCACCCAGGGATCCCCCACCAAGTATGAATTTTTAATCTGGGTTATACTTGAGTTTCACCAGCCTTTTTCATTGTATTCATAGGAAGTTGCTGCTGGTCGATCAGCAATCCTACCACCCCTGTTATCCTGAGTTTGGTTCTGAAGCTATTTATGGCTTTAGAATCTCACAAGTGATCTTCTTTATCATTTGAAGGAATCATCCTGTCTCCTCACTCTCGCTTTACAGTTTCCAAATATCACTTAGAGTATTTTATTCAGCTGAGTAGCTCTATGGACAGCAACACCTATGAAGAAAGGGTTTTATCAAATATATGACTTAATACTATCATTTAAGAAGTAGATGTACTAAAATAGGCCAACTAATTTCTAGTTTTTAAGACCAAAAAACAACAACAACAAAAAATACAAAGGTAACTAAAACTCCTTATTTAAAAAAAAAATCACATTTTCTCAGAGATGTCCACAAACTAGTGGGTGTCCTGGCTATCCCATGACAGCCTCTTTCTACAAATGAGGACTCAAATGAATTGTAACTATCCTGGTGCTGCTATGAGGGCACCTTATATTTAAGAAAAGTATAAAGTACTGTACTTGGTGAAAATATTTTACTGAGATTGAGTGGGGCTTAAGACCTTTCTTCCAGAAAGAAGGCTTTGATTGTCAGGCATATATTAAGTTCTGAAACTAAAGCTATATATTTGTGCTTATTAAAAATTATGTCAGTGGGAGACACCTGGGTGGCTCAATCGATCGTGCATCCAACCTTGTTTTAGCTCAGGTCATGAGATCTCAGGTGCTACACTGATGGTTGGCATTTGAGATAAAAATCCATTCAATATAGAGCCTGGTTGTTAATCTATTGCAAAATCAAAACTGAGAGCTGTGAATTTACTATATCTATTTAAAATAAATAACCTATGAAATACAGATTTTGGCACAGATAGAAATGGGACAATCAAAATCAATGGATTTAACCTGCATGCTTCATTTGCTCACAAACTTGTACACACTAATAGTCTACAAAAGAAACTATTATAGTTGGGATATCTGGGTAGTTCAGTGGTTGAATGTCTGCCTTTGGCTTGGGGTGTGATCCTGGAGTTCTAGGATCAAATCCTGTATCGGGCTCCCTGCAGAGAACCTGTTTCTCCCTCTGCCTCTCTCTGTGTGTCTCTCCTGAATAAATAAATAAAACAAAAACCAAAAAAAACTATTGTAGCAAAGAGAACTGCCTTTTTGATTTCGTCTGAAGTCTAAAGAGTTACTGTTCAACATAAATGTTATTTCTAGAAAAAACTTAACTGCATAGGTTAGAATAACCACGTGTGACGTTTTCAGCCACTAAAGCACCAATTCAAAGAAATTTTAAAATCATTGTTTTTATGACAGTATATACAAATAAACATTGATCAAAACTCAGGAAGTAAATACCTAGATTAACACAAGTCAATGGTCAGGAGAATTTTTGTTTGATTGAAGTATCTTATCATCTCTTAAAAAAAATTAAGTGCTAACATATAAAGCAGGCAAATTCTTCAAGTAATTTGTTCTTAAATATGCCAATTTTTATAGATCTGAACAAGGGATAAGAAAAATACTGAAATGAAACCGGAGGATAGACATGGGGGAAAAAACTGGCCAATCATAGCTGGACAAATGCTACAATACTATCCTGGCCTGAACAGGATATTTCATTAAATGCATGAACAGATTAACAGGTGTCTGCTGATTTAGTATACTAACTCCCTTATATTGCTAAAATTCCTGCAACAATCAGTAGGCATACATGCAGTCTTAAGGAAAAGAGTACCACTTAAAAATCAGCATTGGACACCAACTAAAGCAATCTTTAAAATGTTTTTATTATTCGCTATTACTGTGAATGAATATAAAATGTAATCAATCTTCCAAATGAAGAACTCTAGCCTTGTCCAAAGTTTGATGACTTCTTGGGGGCACCTGGCTGGCTTAGTCAGAGGAGGAATAATTGACTCTTAATCTCAGGTCATGAGTTCAAGCCCCACCTTACATGTAGAAAAAACATTTAATGACTTCTGCCCATTAGCTGTTCTCCCCAGGAAGTTTTCTGTTAACCAAATAGTGATTAAAGTAATCTTCACCATTAATCAAATGGCCTTTGTTGTAACCTTTTTCTTTTCTACAAGAAGGAGTGCACAAGATTCAAACAAAATCTTCCTTGGCCACTTTGACTGTCAAGATCTTTGCACTTTTTCTACTAGTTTCTAACCGGCCAGTTTCCATTCAGCATAGTCATTACTGCCCTCTGACATGTTGTCACTTAGGTCACTTTCAGACCGTGAAATCATGACCTGAGCTAAAGTCAGAGGCTTAACCCACTGAGCCACCTAGGCACCTCTACCCTTTCACCTTCTTAATGTTGTATTTTGATGAGAAAACGTAGACTTTCTTAATTCTAGTAGAATTAGGTTTACCCATATTTTCATCTTTGGTTAGCATTTCCTTATGTCCTTTTAAAAAAGAAATAGACTATTTTTTAGACCAGTTTTAGGTTCATAGCAAAACTGAGCAGAAAGTACAGAGATTTCCTAAGTACTCTGTCCCCCCACGTAAGCACCACCTCTTCAATTATCCTCAGCCCCCACCAGAGTGGTGTATTTTTCACAGATGATGAACCTACATTGATACCTCATTATCATCTGAAGCCTAGAGTTTACATTAGGGCTAGTGTACATTTTCTGGGTTCTGACAAATTTATAGTGACATGTGTCCATCATGATAGTATCATACAGAATAGTTTCATTGCCCTAAAACTCCTGAGTGCTCTGTGTATTCATCCCTCCCTCCCCACGAATCCCTGGCAACCACTGATTTTTTTTTTTACTGTCTCTATAGTTTTGTGTTTTCAGGAGTGTCCTATAATGGGAACCATACAGTATGTAGCCTGAAACTGGCTTCTTTCACTTACATATGCATGCATTAAACTCTCCATGTCTTATCCTGGCTTGAAAGCTCTGTGTGTGTGTCCATGCACGAACTCAATGATATTCCATTCTCTGGAATTTTCAACTAATTTGGGTAAATGCCAAGGGGCATGATTGCTGATAAGAATATGTATAGTTTTGTTAGAAACTGCCTGTCTTCCAAAGTGACTACCATTCTGCATTCCCACTAGCAATGAATGAGAATTCTTGTTGCTCCACCCTCACCAGCATTTGGTGTTGACCATGTCTTGGATTTTTGACATTCAAATAGGTATGTAAGGGTATCTTATTTGTTGTTTCAATTTGCGTTTCTTTGATGACATGTTGTGGAACATCTTTTCCTATGCTTATTTGCCACTTGCATATCTTCTTTGGTGTCTCTTCATATCTTTTGCCCGTTTCCAAACAGCTGTTTGTTTCCAACCATTTCCAAAAGGTTGTTTGTTTTCTTGTTGAATTTAAGAATGATGTTTTGGGGGCAATTGGCTGGCTCAGTCAGTGGAGTATGCAACTCTTGATCTCAGGGTTGTGAAATTCAAGCCCCACATTAGGTGTAGAAATTACTTAAAAGGTCTTTAAAAAATGATGTTTTGGATAGCATCCCTTTTTAGGACTTATGTATAAGGATGTGGTCCTGTTTCACATTCCTCCCAACTTTGAGGACATCAATCATGCCTTCTGCCCTAGCAGAGGTATTGGAACCTCAGTTCCTAGATTTTAGAGTGAATTTCAGTCTAAAATTCCATGGGGCATTAGTATGAGCTCATTCCGGCTTTGATTTCTCCCCCTCCCCACTTCTTTGGACCTCTGAGAAATTTTCCCTTAAATCAAAGATACAAAGTCTCACTACCCCTTAAGGGGATATGTGGGCGTGAGTATGATGGGGAGAGTCATAGGGGCAGCCTAGAATAGTGGAACTACATACCTCCAATTTTTTCTTTTTCTTTTATTTTTAAAAGATTTGATTTACTTAGAGAGTGTGTGCTAGTGGAGGTGGCAGAGGTAGAAGGAGAGAGAATCCTAAGCAGACTCTCCCCACTTAGTGTGGATCTTGACACAGTCTCCATCTCATGACCTTGAGGTTACAAACTAAGCCAAAACCAAGAGTCAGATGCTTAACCAACTGAGCCACCCAGGCCCCCCAAATGCCTCAGGTTTTTATTTTTTAATTTTTTTATTTATTTATGATAGTCACAGAGAGAGAGAGAGAGAGAGAGAGAGGCAGAGACACAGGCAGAGGGAGATGCAGGCTCCATGCATCGGGAGCCCGACGTGGGATTCGATCCCGGGTCTCCAGGATCGCGCCCTGGGCCAAAGGCAGGCGCCAAACCGCTGCGCCACCCAGGGATCCCTGCCTCAGGTTTTAAACTGACAATTGCTGTCACCTAATTGCCAAAAAAAAAAAATATGTTGAGGATGGTGCAAGTATTCTAAGGAGTTTGGCCATATGCTCCTTTGCAAACACCATTATTAAATACCTTTCCTTTTCAGATGTGCGTTCCAAACAGGAGTATGATGAAAGCCATGTGATTACAGCCCGTCGAGTGAAGAAGGTATACTGGCAGAGTCAGAATGTGGGGCAGGCTGGTTATCTTACAGGAGGGTGGGGGAAAATGCGGGATTTTATCCTAGATCCAGGAGGCAGCACAGTGGTGGACACTGTGGACAGCAGAGGCAGGACCACCCCTGTGCATCCACCAGGAGGGTCTCCCACATCTCTCACATATTCCCTAAGGTGTCCCCACCCGCTATGATGGCCAACAGCTTCACTAGCAAATGTTGATTTAATTCCTTGTTGTGCTAGGCACTGTTCCAGACCTTGGAGATGCAACAGAATACAAGATGCCCATGGTTCATTGTTTCCTGTCCTACTCAGGGAAGCAGATAATAATAAACCATCAAAATGATTACTATAATCCAGGGACAC
Organism: Canis lupus dingo; assembly: GCF_003254725.2. Lineage (NCBI taxonomy): Eukaryota > Metazoa > Chordata > Mammalia > Carnivora > Canidae > Canis > Canis lupus. Next base: position 7,130,240 of record NC_064248.1, on the reverse strand, counting down.
CTGGCTGGCTTAGACTGAAGGGCAAGCGACTCTTGATCTTGAGTTTGCAGGTTTGAGCCCCACGCTGCTGTAGAGATTACTTGAATAAATAAACTTAAAAAAAAAGATTATGATCCAAAGATGGAAACCACTTCCCTTCCCTACTTCCCCACCCCTTCCCCATTCCATCGTTCAAAGAAATTATTTATTTGAGAGAGTGAGCATGCACACAAGTCCGGGGGGTGGGGGGCAGTGGGGAGTAGCAGAGGGAGAGGGAGAAGCAGACTCCCCGTCGAACAGGGAGCCTGACGTGGGACTGGATCCCAGGACACTGAGATCATGACTTGAGCTGAAGGCAGACCGTTAATTGACTAAGCCACCCAGGTGCCCTTGCTGGGAGATTTCACTCAGGCTTCCAGTTTCAACTATCCAACTGCCATTAGCCGTCCTGTCAGTTTTGCTTCTAAGGTTATATCTGGCAAAGCTGACCCCTCCCCTTCCCACTGCTGCTGTGCTGGTATGTACTCCATCTCTGGCCCTTTGCCACGGGGCACTTGATAGGGAGCCTGGGCCCTGGCTCAGGCATTTTTCCAGGATAAGCTTGCTGCTTGGGGTCTGGCTCAGGGGTAGAGCATCTGACTGCAGGAAAAGCTCACTGCCTAACACTCTCCTCACCCCAAACCCATCATTACCTACTTTTTCTCCTTGGGGGTTTTCAACTCTTTGACTTCAACCTCTAGCCCATAACCCCCATTTCAGAAATTTCTCTGCTTTCTACAGCTGGTTCAGAGCCTCTTTGTCATATATGGCTTTCGGTTTCTGGCTCCACTCTCAGGTCTGCATATTCTTTGGATTCTGGCAGCACCCCCAGCTCTGGAAGAGACCTTCCCAGGGCCTCAGCCAGGCTGACACCTCTTGGCTCCCCTCCCCAACTTTCCTGCCAGCACGGTCCCCCTGCAGGACTCAGCTCATGGCCTCCCTCTTTGGCTTCCCCACATAACATGCCTGCTTCTACTCTCCCCTGGCACCTCAACATCATCGCCTTACTTCAAATTTCCTTGGTTCTAAGATGCACATATTCCCCCATATTTTAACACTTCTGAAATTGAAATATATCCTACAATTGATCAACGCTTTAATGTGTATCTTTTCTCCCAAAAGTGATGTGGCAGAGATCCGTTCCTTTTCTTTTTAAATAAAGATTTATTTATCTTAAAGAGCATGAGCAGGAGGACAGGCAGAGGGAGAGGGAGGGAGAGAATCCACAAGCAGACTGCATGCTGAGCATGGAGCTTGATGCGGGGCTGGATCTCACAACCCTGAAGTCATGACCTGAGCCAAAACCAAGAGTCAGCCACTTAACCAACCGAGTCCCCCAGGGGCCCCCTGTCTGTTCCTTTTCTGTGTAGCAATAACCCCCTTTTTTGAGGGGAACTCTTCTTCTTCCTGTTTAAACCGTGGGAGTCTAATGGTGATCCCTAAGATAGTACCCAGATTCTGGCCTTGGTGATTGGCCATGGGCCGAGGATGGAAATAGCAAAGCAGAGTTGTAATTAGAGAGGGTGGCTCTTCCCCTTCTCATAGTGGAGTTTGGAGGGTGTGGGCATCTGTGTGTCACTGTGGCTGTGCCACAGGCCTCAGGACCAAGTAGTCTGAGAAGGTGAAGTCAGTGTGCAGGGGGAGCAGAGAGGAGCACCTGAGGGGGAGGTCTGGGCTTTAGATCCCTGGTTCAGGTTTTCCTGGGGACCAAGAAGTTTTGTTATATGCCAGCAAGTCCCTCCTTTCATGTTCACTCCTGACAGCAATGGTTTTTAAGTTGGTGATGCCTGTAGCTACATCAGGCTCCCTGCTCAGTGGGGAGGGAGCCTGCTTCTCCCTCTACCACCCCACCCCCCGGTTGTGCTCTTTCTTTGTCAAATAAATAAACAAATAAAATCTTTAAAAAATTGGTGGTGCATCTTCCAACTAACGGTCTCTTAATCTAGAAAATACAGTACACAGGCCCCATGAGCACATTGCTCTCTCAGGCCTCCAGATCTTTCTCTGGGAACATGAGAATGGGTGTGCCTTGTTCATCACTGTGTCCTGGAGGCTCGGTCGGGTCCCTGGCATCTGGGATGTGCTCTGCACCTGTTGGTTGACTAAAATGACCAGCTGGATGCTGTTCCTTCTGCCTGGAATGTTCTCCTCACCCTTATCCATCTGGCAGTTCACCCTCACCCTGCCACCCTGCACAGCCTTCCTGAGTTCTCCAGGCCAACTCGGGTGTTTCCCTGTGCCATTCTAAACCTCTATATTCCAAAACCCCACATGGTGTCAGCATAGAGTGGACCCTCAGCATTAATTATTGAGCTAACAAGTGAACATCCAGCCACATCTGTCCTCTCCCACCTCTCCACGTCTCTACTCCCTTTCCCCATGCTCATTCAGAAACCCCCCTTCCCTCATTATCTGTGCAAACCCTGTTCGTCCTGAGTACCATTTCTCTCCTAGTTCCTCCAGGCAAATATGATTCCTCCTCTCTCAACCTCAGAAAATTTTCTGGTCTGTCCCTCCACAGGCCTTGCTTGACTGTCTTGTCGATTCTTGTAGAATCAATAAACACTTGCCCTGGCCCACCTGCAAATGTTCTTTCAGGCCATCTATGGCATCCAGACTGGGATGCAAGGGACAGAGTAGTGGGGGCCACCCAGCCAGGCCCCCTCGAGCTCTGGGGCACTCTTGGGGATCCTGGGCATTGTCCTTGCTCTGGTGGTTTGCCTTTCTGGCAACTTAGCTGCTCCCAACTACTCACGATGTCCTGGTTCCTGTTGGCGCTTTCCTTCCTCTGACTGTATTTATAGCCACATGCCAGGTACTGTTCCAGAAGCACAGGGTACATCAGCGACTACAAAAGAACAAAAGTTCCCACGCTCACAGAGCATACATCTGAGCATAAAGTCTGCCACATTATATCCACAAGCCTCCTGCTTGGTGCCCTTTTAATGCAGACTTGGCCCCCACCCTCACCCAGAGAGGAGATGCCATCAGTTTGGCTTCAGTTGCTCTGAGAGCATGTGTGCCAGGCCACCCAGTGGGCTGCGGGCCAGTTACTAGACCAGCTCTTTTTCAGTCAGGCACCATCTCTGGTCTGGTCAGCTGTGGTCAGCTTCCCTCACAGCGGGGCATGCGGGTGTGGAGGGTGCTCGGCATTCAGTATACTTTCAGGTCCCTTCTTGGCACTTTCGTACCTGTAGTGTGTGGTCAGGGGAACAGGCACGGTCCTCCCTCCAGCTCCACACAGAGCTGGCGTGCAGGGAATATGTGCCCAATGGAACCCATCTGCCAACAGAACCTTTCTTGTGGTTTCTTTAGAAGGAAAATGAGTATCTTATCCCGGAGTCTGTGGATCTGGAGTGTGTGAAATACTGTGTGGTATATGATAATAACACCAGCACCCTGGAGATAATCTTAAGAGAGCAGGACGAGGATGACAACTCTGATGATAGCAGACAAGGTAGGTTTTTACGATTGCAGCCAGAAGCACAGCTGGTGGTTATCAAACACTTTGCTGCATGCCGGGAACCATACCAAAGGCTCTCTCTGGGCCAGCTCCTGCAATTTTCAGAACACACCCATGAGAAATAGTAATGTCAAGAACTGGGGCAAGGCTGAGATTTTTTTTCTTCCTTACAAGATGACAAGTGAGCTTGCCACAGTCTCATGGATGCTGGCAGAAGACGTGCAGCTCCTGAGTCAGAAACGATGGACTTTATTCTTCAGAGCCCTGAAAGTAGCCAGAATGTCCTCATTTTCTTGCCCTGATGCCGAAGCCCCCATTCTCACAGGGTGACAGGAAGAGGGCCAAGTAAAACCTACCCACACAGTGGGTTGTATGACAGGAGAACCCTGAGCTCAGGGAATTTTTTTTTTTTTAAGATTTTATTTATTTGAAAGAGAGAGAGAATGAGCAGGGGGAGGAGACAGAGAGAGAGAGAGACAGAGAGAGAGAGAGAGAGAGAGAGAAGCAGACTCCCTGTTGAATGTGGAGCCTGATACAGGGCTCAGTCCCAAGACCCTGAGATCATGACCTAAGCCAAAGTCAGTTGCTTAACAGACTGAGCCACCTGGGTGCTCCCACGGCCTGAATCTTTTATAATGGGAAGAAAACATGCCTGCCCCTGGCTCTGGAGAGAGAAATAGTCTATCTTCCAAGGCTCTTTGATATACAGATATTCTTGAAAGGCCAGTACCTTTGCTCACAGGACACATAGAAACCTGAGAGGCCTTCGAGAATGATCTCTATAGATGGGGAAATTGAGGCCCCGAAGTTGCATGCTGTAACTTACTCAAGGTCCCACACATGTTGAATTAGTTATTTATTGCCATGTAGTGAATTACCTCCAAACTCAGTAGCTTGATACAGCAAACCTTAATCAACTAACCAGTACCAGGTTCTGGTAGACACGGTGTGTCTCCTGAGATTGCAGTCAGGATACTGGCTTTGGTCGCTGTCATCTGAAGGTCTGACTGGGCTGGGCTGATCTGCCTCCAAGGTGCATCACTCATACAAGTATGGCTTCCATTCCCCACCACCTGGACCTCTCTGTAGAACTGCTTGGGTGGCCTTGTGACATGGCAGCTTGTCTCCCCCAGAGCGAGCCATCCAAGAGAAAGAAAGAGCTAAGGAAAGCCACATGCCTTTTGCAACCAAGTCCTGAGACCTCTGGTCACTTCTGCTATATTCATTAGAAGGAAGTCACTGAGGGCAGACTACCCTCAAGGAGTGGGGAGTCAGACTCAACCTCCCTTTATATTCTTTTAAATATTCTTTCTTGTATTTGAAAGAATTTGTGGACTGCTTTTGAAACCCTCACACCTACTAAGCAGTGGGGTTGGGATTTGAACCCTGGGCAGGTTGGCTGTGTCTGGTCTCCCAAGGCCTGGATAGTGGAGCTGGAGAGCAATGCAAAGTCACTCCAGTCCTGAACCCGAGCATTAAAACTTGGTCAGCTCTAATCTTCTTATCTGCTTTCTGGGGTGCCCCTGCCTTCTCCACCCAGCTCCTGGTTTGGGACTGACAACCCCTTGCCATTTGTCATAGGGGCTCTGCTGCTGGGGGCTCAGTCATGAATATGCGTGGTTTCCATGGGCCTGGGTGTTCACAGCAGCGGTCACTGGGTGGCGCTAGGCTTCCACCTTTAATAAAACCAGTCTTCACAGGAGGTCCTGTGAAATTGTGCCCTCTTTCCCTAAATTTACCGGATTGAGTTCCAGTCTGCAATCCTGGGATTGTACACTGGACCCTAAAACCACAGGAAACGGTGGCCAATAAAGATAATCCTGCCTACGTTCTATAAATGATCTCATGGAACCCCCATTCTCACTCAGTAGGAAATCACAACCACAAAACAACACAGCAGGGATCCCTGGGTGGCGCAGCGGTTTAGCGCCTGCCTTTGGCCCAGGGCGCGATCCTGGAGACCCGGGATCGAATCCCACATCGGGCTCCCGGTGCATGGAGCCTGCTTCTCCCTCTGCCTGTGTCTCTGCCTCTCTCTCTCTCTGTGTGTGACTATCATAAATAAATAAAAAATTTAAAAAAAAAAAGAAAATATTTAAAAAAAAAAAAAAAAAAAACAACACAGCAAAACCCAAACTGCATGCGCGCGCGCACACACACAGACCTTGTCCACTTAAGGTACTTTTCTCCTTTAAAAGGGCAGCTTTCAGGCATACACAGAGTCTCTGGGGTAAAAGGCCATTTTGAAGTTTTTCTCCCCATTCCCTTCCTACTGTTAAGCACCCACCTCCCCGCCACCCCCACCCCCCCCCAACCCGCCCGCCCGCAAGGAAATCTGGTTGTGGGCAGAGAGCTTCCATCACATCCTAGAAGCAGGGATCTGGCTCTGTGCAATCCTCTTCTGCTGGCCTCCTGGTGTGTCGCAGCTCATCTGTGTGGCCTTGGGTGGTGGGCCTCTGTCCTTGCTGTGTCCGTGGCTGAAATGTCCCCATCCAGGGTCCTCACAGCCCTGTGCCCTCCTTACCAGGCTTTCCACGGCTGCTACTAGTCTTGGGGCTGCGGCTGCCTCTCTATTCTCCAGCATTAGCTTAACCCCTCTCTGGCCCTGCTGGGGGTGTGTCTCAGGATTCCTGGTGGGAAACAGGGCATAGGTGGTTTTTTAGCACCTCCCCCCCCCCCCTTGCAGACAGGAGTTTTTGTTTTGTTTTGTTTTGTTTTGTTTTCAGGAGTTTTTTATCTTCTCATCTGGTTTTCTTCCTAAGATCCTGGAGAGCACCTTCCCTTGTCTTGTTCTCTGTGGTTCTTTCTCCAAAACTCCTTTTACCAGGCACAGGGCAGTCCCCTCCTTGTAGGAGAGAAATTTTTCTTATGTTAAATCAGCCTGCCTTCCTTGCAACATATGAACTATAGACCCTGCCCTCCCCCCGCCCCCCCCAAACTGGGATCTTGATACATGTGGGTGGAGTTCCCTGGGCTGGGGCTTTCACCACAGCTGTGGGGGGAAGCTTTGGGAATGTGGACATTTTAGTTTTCCTCCTTTCTGAACAAAGCCTGACTTTCAAGCCACTTGTCTGGCTAAGTAAGGACCAAAAGGAATTTAACTTAAAGCTCGCTGCTGAGTAGAGAGCCCCTTGGCCTGAGTTGTTACCCCAGTTCAAATTCTGCGAAGCCTCACATCATTGGAAAACTCAAGATTAATAGGATTAAAAGTGAATTTAATGTTAATGACTCCATTATACCTGTGGCTGGGTAGCCTGGGCCAGACTGTTCTCATGGCTTTCCCCTGGAATCTCTAATTGTCTTCCTGAAACTGGATCCAGGTTCTTCTTCCAGATACAGTCCTCCACATGGGTCTCAGGCCCCTGCTGCCCTCAGCAGCTACTGCTGGAATTGGTTTTCCCTGGAAAGAGAAGTCAGTCCATACCCTTCCCTTTCTCCTTTCAGCTGACTCTCCAACACTGACAGAACGGTATTTGATATTTGTCTTCAGGGTTCAGATCCTGGCCTCAGGATATCTTGGTTTAGCCTTAATAATGCAGACTTGCTGACCTATATATCTAGTTTGCATACAGTCAGCCTCCTAGTGATTCTGCAGAGCAATGAAGGCTTTTAAGATTAAATCAATGGCAAAACCACAATGAGCTGTCCCTCCACACCCACTAGAATGCCATGATAAAAAAGAGGGCTACTAGCAAGCCTCGAGGAGGATGTGGAGAGATGGGAACACTCCCACTCCGCTGGTCACAGTGTAAAATGCATCAGGTGCTATGGAACAGTTTGGTGTTTCCTTCAAAAAGTTATACATAGAGTTATTGTATGATTCAGTTCTGCTCTGAGGTACCTACCCAAAAGAGATGAAGACCTGTGCACACAGGAACCTGTCCATAAGTGTTCACAGTGGCACCATCCACAGCAGCCAAGAAGTGGAAATGGCCCAATGCGCCTTGACAGATGAGCGGATAAACCAAAGATGGTAAAGCCACACAATGGAATAGTATTCAGCCCTAAAAAGAAATGGAGTACAGACACACACTATGACATGGATGAGCTTTGAAGACTCTATGCTAGGTGAAAGAAGCCAGATGCAAAACCATATACCGTAGGATTCCCTCTGTACGAAATGTCCAGAATAGGCAAATCCATAATGAGAAATTAGTCTGCCTCAAGCTGGCTGTTTGAAGGGAAAGAAAGAGTGAAACCATTGCACAACTCTGTGAATAGACTAAAAACCATTACTTTACATACTTTAGGTGAATTGTATGTTATATGATATATGATGTATATGTACGAGAGAGATTTTCCTTATGTTAAATCGTCTTTCCTTGCAGTGATGTGGAGAGCTATAGAATTGAAGAGTTTACAGAAAGGAAGGATCAACTTACTTGGTAGCAAGTGGCTTTTTAAATTTTAGTCGTTAACACTCCTCTCCATTTAGATTTGCTTTGGGCTTCTAGACCGTTGCCTTACCAAATCAAGTGGCCATCAACTGGGGCTTTAGGCAAATGGTGAGCGCCCAGGGCACACTCAACTCTTTGGTCTTCACTCTTAGAACTGGTGCCTGGAGCTGCTGTGGCATGTGGCAGAGCCCTGGCCCAACTCACTCACCACCCTGTCTGCATCCTAAAAGGAGGCTATGAGTGCTTCTCGGCCATGTACCACTTCTTTCGGACACAGAAGATCATCTGGATGCCACAGGTAAGGTAGGGCACTGAGCACAGGAAGGCTCAGATGGAAGCATGGCCTTCCCCTGGGGACTGAGTGGTAGGGAGCAGGGTGGGAGAAAGAGGAGGCTTGTGACATGGGAATGATGGAAGAGATGTAGGAGACTGTGCTTGGGAAGTAGATCTGGGGCAGCCAGGAGATCTAGACCATCAGGGTGAATTTCTCATTGCTGGGTTCAGGCCAGAGTTCATGGGGTGGTGAAGAGGTGGTCCCCATTCAGAAAGCAAGGGTCCCAGGGGGAGCTCTGGATGGCAGGCCCTCACCAAAGACAGGCAGGGGTACCATGATCTGAGGCTGCCTGTCCGTTCTCAGCTGTTGGGACCTACAAGCCCTGGATGGTCCAGAGGAAACAAAAAAGATCTGCTAACATCTCTGCCCATGAGGAGTTCTTGGCTAGCAGGAGAGACCGGGGCACCCCAGGTGTCTGGAGCCCAGAGGGGAGGCACCTCTTGGAGCTGATCAGAATGGCGTGGAGGGCGGCTGAGGCGGGCGTGGGGTGGCCGTGACTGATGGGCAGGAGCTGGTCCTTGGAGGGCATCGTGCAGTGTGTGGGGCTTATTGAAGAGTCTGATGCAATGGGAGGTAGACCTGGCTTCATTCTTTCCAGGAATTACCTTCTGCTCTTTGCCCTTAGCAGCACCTTGGGCAGATTCCAGAAGTTCTGGTCACTTTCAATCTAATCCTAAAATGATAGGGAGAATGTGCATTAATTAACTGGATCTTTCAGAGATCCAGAATAAAGTATTTATGGGCTAAAACAACATGATGTCTCTAATTTCCTTCAGAATGATTTCGGGCAGGTGTTGGGAAGTGGGTGAGGGTAGAGCTAAAACAAAGCAGGCCATTAGCTGATGATGGGTGATCGACCCAGGGGTTTATTATACTGTTCTCTCCACTCTTGCATATTTTGAAATAATCTCTTAAAAGGGAAGAAAAGCAATCAGTCCAGTATAAGTGAGGCTAGTTTAACATTTCAATCTCAGATTTGAGTCAAGTCTCATTTCTTCCCATCCCCTAGAGCTGGGCAGTCTTGCTGGGGGTGGGAAGGGTGAGAGGTGTGGGTTAGCTGAAGGGACTTCTCCTCTCTGCCCTGCTCCTGGGCCTGTGACTTGGGTGCTAGGGGTCCAGAGTGGGGCCTGTCTTGTGGGACTGCTATCTGTCAGCGGTGGGGCAATGCCTTCTCACTCAGGTCCCACCTGGTTCTGTATATTGCTGGTAGCCTTGGCTGCTGGTTTTCTTGTGGCCCGATTTAGGGGCCCTGTCTGCTACTAAGGATCTTTCAGAGAAAGCCAGCTGGGGCTTCCTGCCAGGAACACCGCCAATTCTTCATTTTACTTTGTTAGCCCATGACTCCTGACCATATCCGCACTCCCTCAGCTGAATCACTGAAGGGACCACAAGGGAATGATGGTGGGGAAAGATGCCCAGGTGGACCTCCTACCCTTGCTGACTCAGAAGCTCTAGCCAGCCTGTGCGAAAAGGCAGGGACACAGGTCTGAGGTCCTATGTATTTCCGAATCCAGGGTAACTACCTCATGTCTCCCTCCTCTCCTTCCTCTGAGATAGTAACACTATGATTTTCAGCTCCACAGGTGTACCACCAACCTCTCCATCCTGCCAGATACTGCTCACTCCTAGAGAAGCTGCCCTTACTGGCTTTTCAGTGTACAAAATAAGTGTTTCTCTGTAAACATCCTCATGCTGATAACTCACCTCCTGCCCTTTTTTAAAAAAAAAAAAAACAGCTTTAGTAAGGTATAATTGATGTAGGATGATCTGTACATATTTAAATGTACATTTGGGTTAATGTTAACATGCGTACACACCTGTGACTTGTCCTTGCCCCATCTTACATAGATTGGGAAGAGGGGTGGCCGGTGGCTGCTGGTGGTAGCTAGCAGGGCCTATGTGGGCTGAGCTCTGCCCTAGGTGTCTATGGCCTTCCTTAGAATGTAGTCGCCTAGCATGTGTCTCTCCTTGCTTTGAACCTTTGTTAGTAACTCAGGGGCAAGAATGGAAGCCCCCACTCCCCTCTTCCCCACTCTGACACACTGTAAAGCAGAGGTGTCCCTGTGGCTCCCTTGGAACTCCTTCTAGGAGGGCACTGACCTTTGGGCTTTAGACAGAGAGACTTCTCATTTCCTCTATTTTACACATGGTATCTGTTAAATAAGATTTCACTTGGAACAAAAGGTTTCTGTGACTAAAACATGAAGCCAGCACTAGAGAGAGATGGTGGTGAGCCCTGGGGGGCTGGTGCAGTCAGATTGCACTTGAGAAAGATCATCAGTGATCCCGGTGTGGAAAGTAGACCCATGAAGGGCCAGGTAGGTCTGGGGAAGGTGGAAGGCAGCTGGCGAGAAGACACTTAGGCAGTGGCACTGATTAGATACAGGGGGAGGGGAGTGAGGATGGGGACATAGGGGAGGGAGGGAGGAGCCTGGAATTGGTGCCCTGGTTCCCAGTGTGGGGACACAGGAGGCCTACGTAGTGTGAGGGAGGGCAGTGGGCTCAGTTTGGAATCCTCATCAATGTGGATAGCAAAATCATGTCATCTCGAATTAACATGCGCTTGCTCTTTTTTTTTTTTTAAGATGTTGTTTGTTTGAGAGACAGAGCACGAGTTGAGTGGGGACAGAGGGAGAGGGAGAAGAAGACTCCCTGCTGAGTAGGGAGCCCAGTGCAGAGCTAAATCCTGGGACTCTGAGATCATGACCTGAGCCAAAGACAGACATTTAACCGACTGAGCCACCTAGGTGCCCCAACATGCACTTGCTCTTCACAGCATATTTTTCCCTGCCATGCAGCCACAGGAAAGGAAGCTGGTTTGAAAGCATCAGGAAGAGTTAAAAGATCTGTTTTGGGTGTTCAGGGAGATTTTCTGGATGAAACTAGGAGAGTTTCCTTTGGCTCCAGCAAGTTGAGCCTCCTGACTGGGGTCAGCCTGAGCCCTGGGGAAGCTTTGGGTTATATCAGGCAGACTTGCAGGTGAAGGATCACACATCCTCTTCACACTTGAGAATTGGCTCGGCTTGGTGTCTGCTCCTTGAGAAAGGCTTTTTTAAAAAAATATTTTATTTATTTATTGGAAAGAGAGCACAAGCAGGGGGAGCCGTAGGCAGAAGGAGAGGGAGAAGTAGACTCCCTGCTGAGCAGGGAGCCTGTATGCAATGCAGTGTGGGGTTCGATCCAAGGACCCTGGGATCATGACCTGAGCCTAAGGCAGATACTTAAGCAACCGAGCCACCCAGGCACTCTGAGAAGGGCTTTTTGAGGCTCACAGCTTGGGGAGGATGTGGGCTTGCAGTGGGTTTGCTGGGAGGGGAGATATACTAAGGCCAGAAGGCTTGGAAGCCTCTGAAGTGGACAGTAGCCTGCAGTACTTATTTCCGAGTCAGACTTGGAGCCAGAGGAATTTTAGAAGTAGGTTTGACCTTTGAAAATTCCATGGGTCAGCATTTACCATGGAAAACTCATGCAAAAAAGGGACCTCTAAAAAGATCATATTGGAAACAACAGTTTATATGTTAGTGGGGGTTTTTGTTTGTTTTCTTGCCTAGTTTTTATTGTACTCAATATCACAAGTCATTTTCAACCCTAACCGACGACAATCAATGTAGCCACTGTGTTATCTCAAACATCTGGGCTTCAAAAAGGAACTAGTAGGGAAGTTTTTAGCAGTTCCCCAAAGGTATACTTTGAGAATACTCTTAGACTGGCATGCTTTACTGTTTTCCAACTAGTTTATAAATTATTATTTGATAATTTTTTTTTCTAATTGCCTGTTGGACAATCGGCAACAATCTCACAGTCTTTCTTTGAAACAATCAGATTCTGTAAATTTTCCCCTTCAGTTTATTGATAAAGAATTGACATATAACATATATAAGTTGAAGGTGTACAATGTTAATTTGATACACGTACATATTGTGAAGCGATCACCAAATAGGGTTAATGAACCCATCCATCACCTCACCTAATTACTATTTTTGTGTGTGTGTGGTGGTGAGAACATTTAAGATCTACACTCCCAGCAACTTTCAAATATATAACGCAGTATTGTTAACTAAAGTCCCCATGCTGTACATAAGATCCCCAGAACTTGGGCCTCTTATATCTGAAAGTCTGTACCTTTTTAATGAACATCTCCCATTTCCTTCACTCTCTGTCCCCTGGCAGCCACTGTTTTACTCTCTGTTTCAATGAATTTGGCCTTTTTAGATTATACATATAAGTGAGATCATGCGGTATATCTGACTTACAGGCATTCCTTGGAAGTATTGTGGGTTTGGTTCCAGATCCCTCCAATAAAGCAAATAATGCAATAAAGCAAGGCAAATTACTTTTTTTTTTTTTTGCTGCGTATCAAATTTATGTTTATTTTTATTTTTATTTTTATTTTTTTATTTATTTTTTTTTTATTTATTTATGATAGCCACAGAGAGAGAGAGAGAGAGGCGCAGAGACACAGGCAGAGGGAGAAGCAGGCTCCATGCACCGGGAGCCCGACGTGGGATTCGATCCCCGGTCTCCAGGATCGCGCCCTGGGCCAAAGGCAGGCGCCAAACCGCTGCGCCACCCAGGGATCCCATGTTTATTTTTAAAGATTTTATTTATTTATTCATTAGAGACACACACAGAGAGAGGCAGAGACCCAGGCAGAGGGAGAAGCAGGCTCCATGTAGGGAGCCTGATGTGGGACTCGATCCAGGGGCTCCAGGATCACACCCTGAGGGGAAGGCAGATGCTTAATCACTGAGCCACCCAGGCATCCCTCAAATTATGTTTAGACTATACTTGTAGTCTGTTAACTGTGCAATAGCATACATCTGAAAAAAATAGACACACCTTCATCAAAAGTACTATATTACTAAAAAATGTTAACCATGGGGATCCCTGGGTGGCTCAGTGGTTCGGCGCCTGCCTTTGGTCTGGGGCGCGATCCTGGAGTCCCGGGATGGAGTCCTGCGTCAGGCTCCCGGCATGGAGCTTGCTTCTCCGTCCTCCTGTGTCTCTGCCTCTCTCTCTCTCTCTCTCTGTCTCTCTCTCTGTCTGTCTCTCTCTCTATCATAAATAAATAAATAAACAAACTTTAAAAAATGTTAACCATCATCTGAACTTTCAGTGGGTCATAATTACTGATCACAGATCACCATAATATGTATAATAATGATGAGAAGGTTAGGAATTTTGTGAGAATTACCAAAATGTGAAAGAGACATGAAATGAGCAAATGTTGGAAAACGTCACTGATTGACTTGCCTGATACAGGGTTGCCGCAAATGTTCAATCTATAAAAATTGCAGTATCTTTGAACCAAAATAAAATGAAACATAATAAAATGAGATGTTCCTGTATTTTGCTTAGCTTAATGCCTTCAAGGTCTACCCATGTTGTCACAAATGGCAGGATGCCCTTCTTTCTCATGACTGAATAATGTCCTGTCCTATACACATGCCACATTTTCTTTATCCGTTCATCTGTTGATGGACACTTAGGTTGTTTCTGTGCCTTGGCTACTATGAATAATGCTGTAGGGAACATGGGAGATACCCCCTCAAAATAGTGATTTCATTTCCTTTGGATATATACCAAGAAGTGGGATGGCTGGATCATATGATAGTTCTATTTTTAAGTTTTTTGAAAAAAACTCCATACTGTTTTCCATAGTGGTTGTAATTAGCAAGTTTCTTTACTGCCTTTACTTCTCCTACCTTTACTTGGTAATGTACATTGTGAATTTCTGAGGCAGGGATATCCTAGGTACTGCTTCCCATTCTCTAAACTACCCCCTTCCCCCTTTTTAAAAGACTTTATTTATTGGGGAGAGAGAGAAGAGAGTACGAGTGAAAGAGAGGAGACAGAGGGAGAAGTAGGCTCTCCACTGAGCAGGGAGCCTGACGTGGGGCTCGATCCCAGGACCCTGGGATCATGACCTGACCCGAAGGCAAATGCTTAATGGACTGAGCTGCCCAGGCGCCCCTCTATTTTTTTTCTTTCTATATTTTATTATTTCAAACCAGGTGAACAATTCTATAAAACATATGAAAAAAGTGAGGAAGTGTTTAACGCTGAAGGACCCAGGCCTGGGCAAGGGCATGAGGGGCATGGCCCTCAGCAGGCAGCTGCGGTTCCTAGGTTAGCTCTAAAGAGCTACATTTAGGTTAATGGAGCCAGGGCCCAGGGCCACTAGGATGGGGCCCTTGGTGATGTTGGCAGTTATCTGGAACAGCCCTTGGAACCCAATTCTGTGGAGGGCAGGGCAGGGAAGGGCAGGGGTGCTGCCCGCACGGGTTGCAGGGGGGTAGACAGCAGAGGGATGGGTGTAAACATGCAGACACACTCAAGGCATGGAATCACTGGAAGGGGGCTAGGTGGGCGCTGGTCAGGATCTGAGAGTTTTAAATAGTTTTTTTTTTTTTAAAGATTTTATTTTTTAAATTTTTATTTATTTATGATAGTCACAGAGAGAGAGAGAGAGAGAGGCAGAGACATAGGCAGAGGGAGAAGCAGGCTCCATGCACCGGGAGCCCGACGTGGGATTCGATCCAGGGTCTCCAGGATCGCGCCCTGGGCCAAAGGCGGGCGCCAAACCGCTGCGCCACCCAGGGATCCCAAATAGTTTTTTTCTTAAAAATTTTCTAGGTTTGCCATTTTTTTTCCTTTCCTTTAATTTTTTTAAAAAGCTATGAGAATGAGCAGGTGGACTGTAGTCTCCAGGAATGGTGGCGTCTCACGCATCTTGTGCTTTTTCCTTTGGGGCCTCTGAGCGGCTGGAGGGGTGGGATGGGCAGGAGGCTCCCGGTAAACATTTGGACTTGGGCTGGGTCAGGGGCTTGTGTTGAGTGAAGCCAGAGGTCTCAGGCTGGAGAAGTGCCTCTCCAGACACAGGCCTTGGGAGACCCAGCATGTGTTCCCCTCCCCTGTCACAGAATAAGACAATGCCCGGAAGCAGATGCCCAGGAAGGTGGTACTTCAGTCATTCCCGGAACCTAGGACAAGGGGCAGCTTCAAACAGGGAGGCCTGTGGCAGTTTCTCCTCGAGTCTCTGGAACTGAGAGAGGGGACAGGGGAGCCAAGAACAGAAAGAGGAAAAGGGGGAAAGCAGCCGGGGAAGGTGGGGGGGTGCAGGCAGGGAGCATGGTCCTCTTGCCCCTGTCTTCCTCAGGAGCTGGGGGAGCAGTTGGCAGTGGCCCATCCAGGCACCCCTCTAAATGCTTTTTCACAATGCATTGTAAGGGACCTCTATTTCCTAGGACACACTTTGGGGAAATGTAGGAATAATCTTTCTCTTTGTATCTTTGTTTTTCAAAGAAACCCCAATTTTTCTTATCATAACTTTGGACCTGGAATTCCAGTGAGCTCCCATTTAAGTGGTGTCCTATCTTCCTTACCTGTCTATATCAAAACTCATCAGAATTTATTTGTTAATGACTGACAGGCTCTATGTGAGTAGTTTTAGTGTTTTCTCTTTTTTTTTAAGAAGGTGTTAAAATTCTGTGGCCTCCAAAAATAATACAATATAATTATGTTATTAATAATGCAATGTTATTAATAAAATAATTTTTATATATGATTATATGATTCAAGGGCTATCCCTTCAATAATAATATGATATATAATAAAATAAGGCTGTCCCTTCCCACCTTCCCCCTCCCTCTACTGGATACACTTTATATTTTTACAGTTCTGTGTCAAGGGGTATTAGAGGCACCCAGAAAATTACACAGAGGTCCCATGGAGGAAAGTGGGATTTAAGTGTTCAGAAGCGGCATGCTGTCTGTCCTAAATGGCTCTGTCCTATTACTGCCAGCCTTCTAACTCTTTATCCAAGTCTATCTCATTCACTGTTCTGGATTATCTTTCTAATGCTGAGCCACATTTCAAGAGACAAAAAACAAACAGAAAACAAACAAAACCCCGACAAGAAACAAAAAGTTTCCTCCCTGGGGAAAGAATATCCTATTATATGATACATAGCATATATATTCTATACAGCAGACTTTCTCCCTCCCTTTCCTCAGGAACTGGATGCCTTTCAGCCCTACCCTGCTGAAATAATGCCAGGCAAGATCTACCTGGGCAATTTCAGGCAAGCCTGCGACCCGAAAATTCAGAAGGATTTGAAAATCAAAGCACATGTCAATATCTCCATGGAGACAGGGCCATTGTGAGTAGAAATACACTTGATTTTTAAAAATTAAGCATTTATATAAGATTCCTAGTGTTGTGCATTTATAGAGCTGAAAGGGCTTTCGAAGTCAGCACATACTGGAATAGGCTCTGTACTTACCTTCATCTGTGTCTGGCTTGTAATCTATTTCCTGGCTTGGCTGTGGCCTCTGAGACCCAATACTTACCCTTCAGATCTCACCAAAAGTAATGCTTCCTGGGTATTTAACATTGTGGTACAGAGTATTCCATTTTACCTTGCTTTGCTTATCTCAGGCCCTCTGAGAAATGTCCCTTGTCTTAGTCTCTTGGGGCTGCAATAGCAGAATACCATAGACTGGTGGTTCATAAACAAAGTAAATTTATTTCTCATCAGTGTGGAGGCTGGGAAAATCCAATATCAAGTCACCAGCAGATGACTTGATCTGGTGAGAGCTTGCTTTCTGGCTCATAGACAGCCCTGTTTTTACTGTGTCTTCACATGGCAGAAGGGGCCAGAGGGTGATCTGGGACCTCTTCTACAAGGGCGTTAATCCCATCTGGGAGGGCTTCACCCTCATGACCAGATTTACAGTCCCACTTTAAGCAACCCCAAAACCCCAGATAAAACATTAAAACAAGGGTTTCCAGACAATG
This sequence comes from Canis lupus dingo, assembly GCF_003254725.2. Classification (NCBI taxonomy): domain Eukaryota; kingdom Metazoa; phylum Chordata; class Mammalia; order Carnivora; family Canidae; genus Canis; species Canis lupus. Next base: position 7,113,229 of record NC_064248.1, on the reverse strand, counting down.
GCCAACAGGCAGCATAGGACATTGATTCCTGAGAGGAGGGAAATAATAAGAAGAGCCCTTCAGGTGATCCTACTTATTGCTAGGAGACTGTTTGTAGGTCACAATACAGGAAACAGGCCAAGACAGATCCTGTCATTCCTTCTGAGTTGAGGGTACAGAGTTGAGAATTCATTGGCTAAGTTGGCTAGAATTTGCAAGAGAGGGCTGCATGGAGAATAGAGAGCTGAATATAAAGAAAAAACTCTTAACATCTGTAGAATGCCCCCTGACTCTTCAGCTGAATACTGATAAGCACACACATGTGAGGAGACAACTCAAGGCTGGGAGAAAAACCAGTAGAAATGAACAAACAGTACAATCCCCAGAGATTATGTAGGGCTAAGAGTAGTTTGCATTTCCAATCAGAATAGACAAACCCACAATATACCAGGCATCAAAGAGGGCACTGAGAAAAGTGCTGCCTCGGTTGTGAGGAAAAACTATCTCTAGGCTAGGTATGAAAATGTCTGAGATGAAACATACACTGGATGGATTTCATGACAGATTAGACACTGCAGAAGAAAAGACTGGTGAATTTGAAGACCTATGAGTAGAAAGTGTCCAAAATGAAACCTAGGGAAGAAAAAGAAGAAAAGAAAGAACGTAAGGAAGAGAAGAGAAGAGAAGAGAAGAGAAGAGAAGAGAAGAGAAAGAAGAGAAGAGAAGAGAAGAGAAGAGAAGAGAAGAGAAGAGAAGAGAAGAGAAGAAGGAAAAACCAAAACAGAATGTCAGTGAGACTGAGATAATTCAAGGGGCTGAACATATGTGTAAATTAGAATCTCCAAAGGAGAGGAAAGTGAAAAGACAGAAAACATATTTAAAGAAATGATGGCCAAAAATTTTTCTAAATTTGATAAAAGCCCTAAATAAACAAAAGTTATCACCAGAAATAATAATTATGTAGATAAATATAAAATACTTTCACTGTTGCTTTTATATCTCTTCAAAACATAATTGGTCACATGGGGCACCTGGATGGCTCAGTCTGTTAAAGAGTCCAACTCTTGACCTGGGTTCAGGTCATGACTCAGGGTCATGAGACTGAGCCCTGTGTCAGGCTTGTGCTGGGCCTGCCTGCTCAAGATTCTCTCTCTCCCTCTCCCTCTGTCCCTCACCTCTCTAAAACAATAAAAACAAAAAAGACACCCCCCTCCAAAAAACCCAAAACCATCATTGATCACAGAAAAAATAGTAACAGTGTATTTTGAGATTATAGCATATGTAGAAGTAATATGTATGCCCGAAGTTTACTAAGGCAGGAAGAAGCAGGATAAAAGTATACACTTGGAAGATTCTTACACTATTTCCATGAAGTGGTATAATGTAATAAAAAGTAAAAGATGGGGGCACCTGGGTGGCTTAGTCAGTTAAGCATCTGCCTTTGCCTCAGGTCATGATCCGGGGGTCCTGGGGTCCTGCTCAGTGGGGAGCCTGCTTCCCCCTTTCCCTTTGCTATTCTCCCCACTTGCTTATGCTGTGCTGTCTGTCAAATAAATAAAAATCTTTTTTAAAAAAGAGTTAAAGATGTGTTCTGGAAACTCTAAAGCAATCACCAAAAGCTAGAACAAAATGATAAGTAAAACAGTTGTAATTAATAAGACAAAAAAAGAAAATGGAATCATTAAAAAATCCAAAAGAAGGCAGGAAAAGAAGAATAAAGATGAGATGAGGCCAATAAAAAACAAATAGCAAGATGATCATGTCAATAATCACACTAAGTGCAAATGGTATAAATACCCCCAATTTAAAGGCAGAGGTGTTGCAAACTGTCTACAAGAAACATACTTTTTTTTTTTTTAAAGTTTAAGTAATTTTTGCACCCAATGTGGGGCTTGAACCCATGACCCTGAGATCATGAGTTGCATGCTTCTCTGACTGAGCCAGCCAGGTGCCAGAAATGTACTTTTTAAATACAAAATGAAGATAGGTTAAAAAGGGTGGGAAAAGATACTTCAAGCTAAGACTAATTAAAAAAAAAAAAAAAGACAAATCACCAACTTTTGGAGTGACTCCATTATTAGATAAATTGAACTTCACAGGAAAGAATACTACCAGATATAAAGAGGTCATTTCATTATGGGAAGGTGGGCAATAATCTAGACTCTAGATTCTAGAGAAATTCACAGTTATAACTAGATTTCAACATCTCTCTCTCAAAAGACAGGTTAGGTTAATAGGTTATAATTTCAAAGACTAGGAGAGTAAATTTGCCTAATTGACAATTATAGGACACTCTACCCAGTAACAGTAGCATTCTTCTGGTCTTTGAATGTGTTCTACAGTATGCATTCTTTTCAAGAGAACGTGGGACGTTTTTGACAAGATAGAGTATTCTGTGCATTAAAACAAGTATCAAAAGAGAAAAGAATTTGTTATAAAAAATTATGCCCTCTGATTACAGTGGAAAAAGGTAGAAGCCAATAAGCCAAACAAGATATCTGAGAAGAATCCCAAATGTTGAAACGAAGTAACAGACTTCTAAGTAGCCTGTAGATTGTAAATAAACCAAAAGGAAAGTTAAAGTATTTTGAGCTGAATGAAAATTAAAAAAACAAATAAGAATTTGTGGATGCAGCGAAAGCAATGCTTAGAGGGAAATTTAAAGCCTAAATGCCTATATGAGAAGAGTCTCAAATCAAATCAAGGACCTAAACTTTCACCTTAATAAAAAAATGAGAAAAAGTAAACAGGAGGAAGGAAATGACAATGGTAAGAGAGGAAATAAGTGGAGTAGAAAACAAAACAATTTGAGAAACGCAATGAAAACAATAACTGGCTCTCTGAAAAGAGCAGTAATATTGCCAAAACTATACCAACTGATCAAAAAAGAAGACAAAAATTATCAATAATAGGTATAAAAGAAGGAACATTTTCACTTTGGACCCTACAAATATTAAAAGACATTATTTTGGCATTTATCCCACAGAAGTGAAAATTCAAATTCATACAAAACCTATACACTAATGTCCACAGTGGCTATTCAGCTGGTGAATGGTTATACAAACTGTGGTGTACACATATCATAGAATACTACTCAGTGATAAAAGGAATGAACTATTGACATTGCAAACTTGGTTAAATCTCTAGGGAATTAACACAGACAATCAGAGTAAGAATAAGGCAGTCCCAAAAGGTTATATATTATATGATCCCATTTATGCAGCCTTTTTTGATCTCATAAAATTTTATAAATAAAGGACAGCTTTGTGGTTACCAGAAGTTAGGAAAGCTAGAGGGTAGGAGGTATGGTTACAAAGGGCAACATGAGGCATTGTTGGCGTTAGAACTGCTTAGTATTTTGACTAATAGTGGATGTGAATCCACCCAGGTGATAAATTTGTATAGAACTACTACTACTACTACTACTACTACTACTACTACTACTACTACTACTACTACTTCTTCTTCTTCTTCTTCTTCTTCTTCTTCTTCTTCTTCTTCTTCTTCTTCTTCTTCTTCTTTTTTTTTTAAGATTTTGTTCATTTATTCATGAGAGACACAGAAAGAGACAGAAACATAGGCAGAGGGAGAAGCAGGCTCCCTGCAGGGAGCCTGATGCCAGGATCACAACCTGAGCTAAAGACAGATGCTCAACCACTGAGCCACCCAGGCACCCCTGTATAGAACTTCTTACATACACAACACACACACACACACACACAATACAAGCAAAACTGGGGAATACAGTTGATAGATTGAATACACTTGATAGAATACAGTTGATAGATTGTATCAGCATCAGTATCCTGGTTGTGCTATTATAGTAGAGTGTGACCATTGGGGAAACTAGGCAAAGTGTGCAGTGGATCTCTCTGTATTACTTCTTACAACCACATGTGAATTTACGCTGATCTCAGTAAAATTTTTAATTAAAAATTAAAAAATAATTAGGAAATATTATAAGCAATTTTATGCCAATGCACTTGAAATTTCAATTAAATGAACCAATTTCTTGAAAGACTCAAGTTTTCCTCACTGAACAAGAAATAGTTCATCTAAATAGCCCCCATATCTATTAAAGAAATTGAACTCATAGTAAAAAAACTTTTCACAAGGAGGACTCTATGGCCATATGGCTTCACTGGTGAGTTCTGCTGAACATTTAAGGAAGAAATAATACCTGATCCACACAGTCTTCCGGAAGATAAAAGAGGAGGGGACACTTTCCTATTCATTTATAAGACCATCATTACTCTGATACCCAAACCTGACACAAACTTTATAATAAAGGAAAACCTCAAAGCTCATGAGGATGGGTACAAAACTTCTTGATAAAATTTTAGCAAATTTGATCCAAAAATATATTAAAAAATTTACTCTAAAATTATATAAAAGGATCCAAAATTTTAGCAAGTTTGACCCAAAAATATGTAAAGAGATATACATGACCAAATGTATTTCTCCCAGGAAGATAAGGTTAGTTTAACATTAGAAGATCAATGTAATTTGCCATATTAACAGACTAGAAAAGAAAAAAACTTAAATTATCTTCAGAAAAGATACAGAAAAATGGCACCCCGCAGCTGCTAACTCAGCTGCTGAATCTGTATTTTTAAAAAAGTTTACATGGAGGGGGACACCAGGTGGTTCAGGCAGTTGGGCATCCACTTTTGATTTTGGTTTCAGTCATGATCTCGGGGTCATAAGTTCAAGACCTGGGTCAGGCTGTCTCAGTGAGGAGTGGTCTTCTCTCCCTCCACTCCACCCCCCTGCTCACGCTAGCTTGTGCTCTCTCTCAGACAGATATATAGATAGACAGATAGATAGATAAAATCTTTTTAAAAAGCTTACATAGAAGGAGCATTTATAAAACTTGACAATATTATAGTCCATACAGCAAGACTCAACCAATTTTAGGAGATTTAAAATCACATAGAGTTGCCTTTCAACCACTATGGAATCAATGTACAAAGCAATAACTTAAAGATATAATCAGAAAATTATTGGAAACTTAGAAACAGATTTTTATTTTTATTTATTTATTTAAGTATGCTCCGTGCTGGGCATGGAGCCCAGTGTGGGGCTTGAACTCACAACCCTGAGATCAAGACCTGAGTTGAGATCAGGAGTTGGACACTCAACTGACTGAGCCACCCAGGTGCCCCTAGAAATAAATTTTAGGGCAGTTCGGGTGTCTCAGCAGTTTAGCGCCGACTTCAGCCCAGGGCGTGATCCTGGAGACCTGGGATCGAGTCCCATGTCAGGCTCCCTGCATGGGACCTGCTTCTCCCTCTGCCTGTGTCTCTGCCTCTCTCTCTCTCTGTCTCTCTCTGTGTCTCTCATGAATAAATAAATAAAATCTTAAAAAAAAATAAAAGAAAACAAGAAAAAGATGCCTATTTTAAAAAAAAGAAATAAAAATTTAAATAGCATGGATTAAAGAAGAACTCATGATGGAAATTATAAAATATTTTCAACTACATAATAATAAAGATATAATGTGTTAAAACTTGTGGAATGCAGTTAAGCTGTGGGCAAAGAGAAATTTACAGCCTTAAATATATCTATTAAAAAGAAGAAAGGCTAAAAATCAACTAGTTAAGCAGTTAAGGACTGACCAATGGAACAGCAAACTAGGAGAAGAAGGAATAGTAGAAGCAGATTATTGAACCAGAAACAATGAAATAGAGAGGATTGAGAAAGTCAAAGTAGTTAAAAAAAAACAAACAAACAACTAATAAATCTGGGGCCTCTGGATGGCTCAGTTGATTAAGTGGCTACCTTTGGCTCAGGTCATGATCCCAGGGTCCTGAGACTGAGCCATACAACCTGCTCCCTGCTCAGCAGGGAGTCTGCTTCTCCCTTTTTTCCCCACTTGTGCTATCTTGGTTGCTATCTCTATCTCTGTCTCTCTCTCAAATAAATAAATAAAATCTTAAAAAAATAAATTACTGGAATAAACAGAAGATATACTGTGGTTATAGATTAGAAGCATCCATTTTGGGGGCACCTGGGTGGCTCAGTTGGTTAAGCATCTGCCTTTGGCTCATGTCCTGATCCTAGGGTCCTGGGATGGAGCCCCATGTGGGGTCCCTGCTCAGGGGGAAGTCTGCTTCTCCCTCTCTCTCTGTTCCTCCTCCATCTTGTGCTCCCTCTCTTGGATAAATAAATCTTTAAAAAAAAAAAAAAAGCATCTATTTTGTAAAGATCTTGATTCTTGTCCAATTGATCTACAGGTGCAGTGTAATGCCAATAAAATTCCAATAGATTTTAGAGTAATTCTAAAACTTATATGGGGGGATCCCTGGGTGGCTCAGTGGTTTAGCGCCTGCCTTTGGCCCAGGGCGTGATCCTGGAGTCCTGGGATCGAGTCCCACATCGGGCTCCCTGCATGGAGCCTGCTTCTCCCTCTGCCTATGTCTCTGCTTCTCTCTCTCTCTCTCTCTCTGTCTCTCAGGAATAAATAAATAAAATCTTTAAAAAAAATAAAAATAAAAAAAATAAAACTTATATGGAAGTGCAAAGGGCAAAAATAGCTGAATATCAAAGAACCTGAGATGAGAAACTTGCTTGACCAGATACCAAGTGGTAAGAAACAGTAACAAGAAAGGCATTGTGATATTAGTGCAGTTAGAATACACCAATGGAGCAGAATAGAGTCCAAGCAGACCCATGCATATTTAGACACTTAAATTTTGACAGATTTTCTCCTATATTTTCTGATAAAAGTTTTATAATTTTAACTTTAATAGTGATCCATTTTGAAATAATTCTCACATATGGTGTCAGATGTAGAGCAAAGTTCATTGTTTTGCATATGGAAGCCATTGTTTGTTGAGAAAAAAGATGATCCTTTTCCTGTTGATGGATTAGATACCTTTGTTGGAAACCAGTTGGCCATATGTGTATGGTATTATAACTGGATTCTTGATTCTTTTTCGTTGGTCTGTGTTTTTCTTTCTATCAATTCCATACTCTTGCCTATTGTAGCTTTATAATTAATCATGAAATCAGGTAGAGCTAGTTCTGTGATTTTGTTCTTTTTCAAAGTTGTCTCCTTTGCATTTCCAGTAAGTTTTGGAATCACCTTGTCATTTTCTACAAAAAGCCTGCTGGAATTTTGATTGGGATAGAATTGAATCCATAGGCCAATTTGGGGAGAACTGACATCTTACTAACGTTGAGTCTCCTGGTCATGAGCATGGTCCATCCCTCCATTTCCTTTGTCTTTCATTTTTCTAGAAAATGCTTTATAGTTTCCAGTGTATAGGTCTTGTACATCTTGTGTCAGATTTCTTCCTAAGTACTTAATATTGTTGAGGTGGTTATAAATGGCATTTTTGAAATCTCAATTTCTGATTATTATTGCTAGTATATAGAAATACAGTTGATTTTTATATAGTAACCTTGTATCCCTCCACCTTCTCTATCTAGATTCCTCCTACATTATGAAGCTTTCCCCAGCTCCCTCAATTTCTCCCTGCCCTTCTTCTCCAGTATCACATGCAGGTCTTTATCCCCAAACCTAGCTGATTGGATTGGGGCTATTTGTTTCTGTATCTGCCTCCCCCATCAGACTGGGAGCTCCTTGAAACTGGGAGAGGCTGGCCCTATTTGATTCAGCTTGTGTCCACTAGGGTCCAGCCTAAAGTTTGGCACACAATAGGGATTGAGTGAGTGAGGAAAGAATGAATAGATGGATGGATGGATAGATGGGGGAGGGAGAGAGGGATAGATTGGGGGGAAAGATGGATGGATTGGTAGATAGGTGGATGGATAGGTGGGTGGATGGATGGATGGACAGATGGACAGACGTGGGTGGGTGGATGGATGAATGGATGGATGGGTGGGTATATGGATGGATGGATGGATGGATGGATGGATGGATGGATGGATGGATGGACAGATGAATGGACAGACAGATGGGTGAGTGGGTGGTTGGGTGGATGGATGGATGGATGGATGGATGGATGGATGGATAATGGGTGGACAGATGGATGGATGGGAATTGTGCTTGTATTTGCTGAAACTAAACCAGACTGTTTTTGTTTCTAAATCTACTATAGCTTTCTGCATGCCACGGTAGTCTGCGTGCCCCTGAGTGTCACCAGTAGCCCCGTCTTCACAAATAACATTGCCCAAGTACTTACTACATGCCACACATTCTGCAAGCTCCTTGCAGGCATCCTCTCATTCAACATGCCACACACCTCCTCTCCCTCCTGTCTCTCCCTTGTCTGTGAAGTTCTAGCCACTCTGATCTCTCTGTTGTTTCTCAAGTCCACTAAACATACTGCCTCTCAGCACCTTTGCCCTTGTGTTCTCCCTTACCCAGAACCTTCTTTCCCCTAGATAGCTGCCTGGCTTGTTCCGCCACCTCCTTTAATTCTCTGCTCAAAGCCTCCCCTGACTACCCCATCTCAAATAGCTAGCCCACCACTCTCCATCTCACTTCCCTGGCTCTCTCCATTTAACATAGCAGGCTTATTCTCCAAGCGCTTTACATATTCCCTCCCATCCTCATTTGACTTTCTGCAACAGGTTAATAATAATGATGTCACATTTATCGAGTGTTTACTATGTGCCAAGCAGACTGCCAAATGCTTTAATAGGTCAAGTGACTTAATCTACATGACACCCCTATAAGGCAGATGCTTGTTTTCTGAGACAGGCTCAGTTATTTGCCCACCTCTCTGTGATGCTAGCTCAGCATCCCTTCCCTGCAATCCTGCTGCCGTACATGAGGACCACTCCAGTGGGGCTGTGGGTGAGTCTGCCTGACTACCTGTGCTTTCTTTCTGTTCAGTTTCTTTCTTTTTTTTTTTTTTTCTGTTCAGTTTCATAAACGATGATGACAACCTTCTACACATCAAGATAGAAGATTCCCTGGAAGCCAACATTTTCCCCTTTTTACGGCACCTCTGTCACTTCCTGGGTAAGGAGCCATCAGGGGCCAGGCAGCAACTGGCCTGTGCCCAGGGTCCAGAGGGGCTATGCACCTTGTCCGCATGCCTCTTCCTGATTGTGAGGAGAGGAAGGACAGGGCCCAGCCAAGGCCCAGGACAAGCTCACCTCTCAGGAGCCCTCAGCAGTGTGGACAGCCACATGTTTGCTTTGGGGGACATGGGGCCAAATAAGAGCACCAGATTGTAGATTGGATGCCCCCTATTATAACCCTGGGTGGACTGCTAGGCCCCATTGGGGCCTGGTCAAGCCCCAGTCCTGGTCTCACTGTGCCTGTTGGGAAACAGGTGTGCTAGTCCACTGTGTGGTACAGATGTCCAGGGAGGCCTGCTCTGGGCTGAGCTCTGGGGACTCGGAGGTGAATTGTGTGCCATCCGGGCATTCCTGTCTGGTCAGCACGGTGGGGTGGAAGGAAAACTCTAGAACCCTCCCAGCTCTGTCTCCTTGATCCTCCCAGTGTGTGTGCAATGCCCTTCTGGCTGTCCTACCACACATGTCAGTGACCGCTCATTGAAGGTAGAATCTTCAGTCATTCCGGGGTTAGAGCCAGATGGCTGGAGAGAGTGAGGTTGAGCAGGGTCAGGGGCCCCACCCCAGGACCACCTGCTCCACACTGCAGTGTACAGCTCCATTGCTGCACAGGGGCTGGAGAATGATGTGTCCGCCCAAACATCCCTTATTTGCCTTGGAGGTGGCAACTATAACTTGACTAGTATCTGAGATTGCAACTATCCACACGTCCCACCATGGGATGGCAGAGACCTGTGGCACCAAGAGCCCCTCCCCAGCCCTTACTTGCTCGGTGGCTCTGGGGCAGGCCTTAACTGCTCTGTGCTTCTGTTTCCTTATCTATATGATGAGACACTTGGCCTTCATCATCTTGAGGTCCTCCTCCAGAGCTGATAGTCTGTGATATCACGTTTGATATTTTATCTCCCGTTCTTGGGGGTTACTGGATTAGCCTAGGATGCCAGCTTAGATTTCCTCCCCACCCCTCACTGGGCAAGACCCAGCTTCAAGAGCATTATTAAGTGTTGATAGGTGACATCTCTGTGCCAGGTGCTGGGCTAAAGCCCAGCACAAAATCTTATGAGGTAGATAGTCTACTATTGCCTTGTTTTCTAGATTATGGAATTGTGACTTAGAATAACATGCTCAGGCCCCACAGTTTGTGAGTGGCAGAGCCAGGATTCACACCCAGGCTGCAGTGTCTCCATCAGCACCCAAGTGCCCTGGGTGGTGGTGGTGGTGGGGGGGACTATCCTTTCATTCCACCCAGAGAGGCCAACGGGTAGCAGAGCTTCCTGGGCTGGAAGCCTGGAGAGCCAAGAAAAGGCCTTTGCATGATAAAGCTAAACACCCAGTGTGATTCTCTTGAAGTGCCCCTTAGGTCTAGTGTCCTCATTTACCAGGTGACAAAACAGTGTCCTAGAGAGGTCACATGACTAGCTGAGGCCATGGTGTGTGATGGGTCCAAACTCACTCCTGGGCCCTGGGCCTACTGAAACTGGTCAGCTTATAGCACCTCACACCCACACCTACCTTCATCTTGCAGAAATTCATCTCCAGCTAGGCTCGGTCATCCTGGTCTTTTCCACACTGGGCATCAGTCGCAGCTGTGCAGCCATCTTGGCCTTCCTCATACACTGGAATGAGCAGACCTTGAAGGTATGCATTCCCCAGGCGAGGGTCAGACTGCAGCTACGTGCAGTAGACAGGGTCAGACCTGGACCAGGGAGGAAGGGGGCCCCAACTGGGGGTGGGGGTTGGGAAGAGAAGGGACTGGAAAGAGAGCTCTAAGTCCAGGGCTTGACCCAGCATACCACACACAAGGGCAAGGTCCCAAGGGTCTGGGTCAGAGGCTGAGACTGTACGTTAGAGGTCTGGGACCTGGGAATATGGGACAGTCACCAGGGGCTCAAGCTGGGGAAGGCCATTGCCAGCAGCACCATCCGCACATCCTCTACCAGCCTTCGTCAGGCTTCTCCAAGGGAGGTACGTTTTGGCTATTGCTTGGAGCCAGGGAACTGCAGCCCCAGCAGGATTCCCAGGGCACTTGCTCCCTTTACCCAGACTGACAAAGAGGGCAGGGACCTGTTGCCACAAACCCTGTGAAACCAGGGCTCCAGATGCCAAGGGCAGCACCTTGTCCCTGCACTAGGTAGGAGATGGCAGCTTGCCCTAAGAGGAGGCACAGCTTGGGCGTGACTTCCGAGGTCTTTGGTGGGACCAGAAAAAGCTCCCATGTACCTCCAGGATTGTGCTTGAAGGTCAGAGAAGGACCATGGTCAGAGCCCATTGCCAGTGGTTTTGGATATTGACCGCACGTGCTCTTTGGGGGTGAAATTGCAAGCTAGAAAGAGTCTTGGATGGCCAGCAATTCTACCAGGTACATCCCCAAAGGGAATGGAAGCAAGGGCTCAGGTGTTTGTAGAGCTATGTTCATTAATAGAAATGTTGTTCACAATAGCCAAAAGGTGGGAGCAACCCAAGTGTCCATTGATGGAGGGATATTAAATGAATGGTCTATCCACAGTGTAATATTACTCAGCCTTAAAAGGGAAGGGCATTTTGATACCTGCTGCCACACAGATGAACCTGGAAGACATTATGATGAGTGGAATAAGCCAGTCACAGAAGGACAAGTAACTGTATGATTCTACTTATACGAGGTCCCCAGACTCATCAGATTCACAGACTTGGGAGGTAACATGGTGTGTGCCCAGGGAAGGGGACAGTGGGAATGAGGAGTTGTTTGATGGAGCTTTGGTTTGGGAAAATGGAAAAAACTTCTGGAGGTGGATGGTGGTGATGGTTACCCAATATGGCGAATGTACTTAATGCCATTGTATATCCAAACACCGTTGAAATGGTATGTTTTCTGTTGTGTATATTTAAAAAGAAAAGCATCTAAGGGCAGAATCACAGGCCCAGAGCCCTGTTTTCTCACCCCTCAAGAGTTGAATTGTCAGGGATCCTTGCCTGTTGGAGTATTTTGGTGTGTGCTGGGGGGAGGGAGTGATGTTGCTGATAAATCTGGGGAAGGACACCTGTGCTGTTGTTCCTGTAGAGATGCTCTCCAGCCACCTCCCCAGGAAGAGGCTCTGGCTTGCAAGGGGCCTCTTCTTCTCTGCCTTGTTGAGCTGGAATGTAGAGAAGACCTGGAGCTGGCAGGAGGCAGGCTGAGCTTACTGCCTGCAGAGGAAGTTCTAGGACATGAGCTCCCCTGGAGTTTGGATGGGGCCCATTGTGCTCCCTGGCTTCTTGATTGCTCACAGTAAGGTCTGGGCTCAAAAAAGATCGACAGCCTCGCAACTCTGATATTTAGGGGTGCTTCCTGGCCCTGACCAGCAAGTCACAGTCTTCTCTTGGTTCATATCACAGGCAAATATCGCAGCTGCTTCCAGAGCCAAGGCTGGGGGAGAACAAAGAAAGAGGAACCCCATCTGGTTCCTCTGAGTTTTCCAGCAGTGAGGGCCCATGCAGGTCTGCCCCCTGACCTTTACTCACCCCTGCACAACTCCAGCCCATCTGGGTGTGGCTGTCCTGATCAGTGGGCAGACAGGTGCTTGGGCCCTCGAGGACCAGCCAGCCCTTGCTCTCAGGAAAAACCCTGGGGCTCCCATCCTGGGGCAGCGATCTTTGTCTTATGTACAGGGAAGTCCTGTTGCTGGGCATTGTGCCCTGAGATGCCATCTAGATAACTCTTGATAAATAGAGCTGTAGACAGGAAGGACTGCCACTGTGACCTTGCTGGGTCCTTTCCAGGCCAAGTCCGGTGTGGTGGTTCGATTTTCTTGCTAACAAGCAATGCCCTGGATTGTTGACAGAGGTTGACCTGGGCTCCGCTCGGCTGCTGCCTGGGGTCCAGAGAGATGTTCCTTCCTCCTTGTTGTCTGTGTGATCCTGGGGTCCTCCTCAGTGCATTCGGGAAGCTGTGCCCCTCGCTGTTGTCAGCTTAGTGGTGGTAGTCAGAGCCCATAGGACTGGCAAAAAAGGGTGTGGGCCACTCTTGAGCAATATACTGCTACCTGGGACTTATGGTCCTCACTCAGTTCCTCAGGCAATACCAAGACCAGGAGTGGGAAGTTGAGGAGTGAACTGGGAATAACCTGGTGCCCCAGGGCCATCCTGCCTGTCGTAAGCTTTCAAAACTTTGGTACGAGGTTGTATGGGCTCCTAGAGCCAGCAAGCCCTTAAGAAATCTATTTCTGTTCCTTTAAAGTACAAGGAGTAACTTTATCCTGTAAAGATCTTCAGAGGAAAAAAAAAAACAACAACAAACCAACTCCTGCGGCATTATAACAGCTAACATTGGTGGAGTGCTTCCCGCTTGCGGTTATGAGTACTTTATGTGTAATGAAAACACAGTGACCCCATGGCATGCTGTTATTTCCATCCTGCAGGAGGCTCATAGAGGCTGACTAACTTGCCCACGGCCCCACAGCTTTAAGTAGCAGAGCTGGAATCCAAAGCCACATGACCCCGGTTCAGAATCTGGGCTTTTCACAGGGCCCTAAGGCAGCAGGAGGGGAGCAGTCTGAAGGATGGGTGTGTGCTTGCTGCTGCCCCTTAACAAGAGGTATCCGGCCATGACCCTTCATCCTTCTATCCCACTGGTGTTTGCTGTGAGTCCCAGCAGATACTTTGTGGGCTGGAAAAATGGGTTGTGAGCAGTGAGCGTGGGGAGCTATGGTTATGGTTTGTCCTTAAGGGCCCAATCTGACCAGGACTTAGTAAACTTTAGAACTACATAGCTGTGCCTGGGGTACCACCGATTTTTTTTTCATATATATAATGGCAAAATACACATAACACAAAATTTACCATCTCTGTCATTTTTAAGTATACAGTTCAGCAGCATTAAATACATTTACATTGTTGTGCAACCAATCTCCAGAATCCTTTTCTTTCTTTCCTTTTTTTTTTTTTTTAAGATTTTAAAAATTTCTTTATGAGAGACACAGAGAGAGGCAGAGACATTGGCAGAAGGAGAAACAGGCTCCCTGAGGGGAGCCCAGAGCGGGCCTCGATCCCAGGACCCTGGGATCATACCATGAGCCGAAGGCAGATGCTCAACCACTGAGCTACCCAAGTGTACCCACCCCCCACCCAAAACCCTTTTCATCCTGCAAAACTGAAACACTATATTCATTAAATAGCAACTCCCCATTCTCCTTTCTCCCCTGTTCCTGGCAGCTACTTTCTGTGTCTATAAATTTGACTACACTAGGTACCTCATATAAGTGGAATCATACAGTATTTGTTCTTTTGTGTGACTGGCTTATTTCACCGAGCAGAATGTCCTCAAGGCTCATTCATATTATAACATATGTTCAAATTGCCTTGCTTTTAGAGGCTGAATCATATTCTGTTGTATGTAGTATTCATTCACTGTGAGCCCATCTGGGCCTGGTATCAAATCCAAAATATTATCACCAAGACTGATATCAGGGAGCTTACTGGATATGATTTCTTCTAGGAGCATAATGGTTTCAGGTCTTAGATTCAAACCTTTAATTTATTTTAAGTTATTTTGAGTTAATTTATTTTGTGTATGGAGTAAGACATGATCCAGTTTCACTATTTTGGATATGGCTGTCCAGCTTTCCCAATGCCACTTATTGAAGAGACTGTCCTTTACCTGTTGTATATTCTTGTTTCCTTTGTCATAAATTAATTGAAAATATATGTGTGGGTTTATTTCTAGAGTGTTTTGTTACATTGATCTATGTGTATATTTTTATGCCAACCCCATCCTGCTTTGATTATTGTAGGTTTGTAATATGGTTTGAAATCAGGATGTGATGCCTCTAGCTTTTTCTTTTTTCTCAAGATTGCTTTAGTTATCTGAGGGTCTTATGGTTCTGTACAAATTTTAGGATTGATTGTTCTACTTCTGTGAAAACTTCCATGGGATTTTTTTTTAAGTTTTTATTTATTTATTCATGAGAGACATAGAGAGAAAGAGAGAGGCAGAGACACAGGCAGAGGGAGAAGCAGGCTTCATGCAGGGAGCCTGACGTGGGACTCGATCCCAGGTCTCCAGGATCACACCCTGGGCTGAAGGCGGTGCTAAACCACTGAGCCACTGGGGCTGCCCTTCCATGGGAATTTTGACAGGGATTGTGTCGAATCTGTAGCTTGCTTTGGGTAGTATAAACATTTTAACACTATTAATACTTCCAATCCATGAACATGGAGTATCTTTCTATGTATTTGTGTCTTCTTCAGTTTCTTTTATCAATGTCTTACAGTTTTCAGCGTACAGGTTTTCACCTCCTTGGCTAAATTTACCCCTGGTAAATTTATTTTATTCTTTTTGATGCAATTGTAAATGGGACTGTTCTCTTAATTTCTCTTTCTGGTAGTTCATTATTAGTGCATAGAAGCGTACCTGATTTTTATGTATTGATATTGTATACTGCAACTTTATTGAATTTGTTTATTAGTCCTAACGGTTTTTTGATGGAGACCTAGGGTGGGTTGGCTTGCCTGCTTGCTTGCTTGCCTGCCTTCCTTTCTTTCTTCCTTCCCTCCCAACTTCCTTCCTTCCTTCTTTCTTTTTAAGATTTTATTTCTAAGTAATTTCTGAAACCAGTGTGGGGCTTGAACCTACAATGCTGATATCAAGAGTCATATGCTTCACCGAATGAGCCAGCCAAATGCCCCTCAAGATATTTTTGATTTATCTTTTAATTCTTCATTGACCCATGGGTTGTTCAGTAATCTCCATATATTTGTGCATATCCTAATTTTTTCTTGTAATTGCTTTCCAGTTTTATACCATTGTGGTCAGAAAAGATGCTTGATAATATTTTATCTTATCAAATTTATTATTATTTGTTTTGTGGCCTAATATGTGATCTGTCCTGGAGGATGTTCCATGTGCACTTGAGAAGAATGTATATTCTGCTATTTTGGGATGGAATGTTCTGTAAATGTCTGTTAAGTCCATCTGGCTATTGTGTCATTTAAGGCTAGTGTTTCCTTATTGATTTTCTGTCTGGATGATCTTATCTGTTGATGAAAGTAGGGGAATTAAAGTCCCCTATTATTAGGGCACCTGGATAGCTCAGTAGTTGAGCTTCTGCCTTTAGCTCAGGCCATGATCCCGGGGTCCTGGGATCGAGTCCTGGATCAGGCTCCCTAATGTCTCTGTCTCTCTCTGTCTTTCATGAATAAATAAATAAAATCTTTTTTTTAAAATAAAATCTTTTAAAAAATAAATAAAGTGCTAAAAAAAAGTCCTCCACTCTTATATTGCTGTCTATTTCTCTTTTTAGGTCTGTTAATATTTGCTTTATGTATTTAGGTACTCCTATGTTGGGTGCATAAATATTTACAAAGTTTTCATCCCCTTGTTGCATTGACTCCTTTATCATTACATAATGACCTTCTTTGTCTCTTATTAGAGTTTTTGTCTTAAAATCTATTTTGTCTGATATAAGTATAGCAGCCCCCGCTTTCTTCTGGTTTCCATTTGCAGAGTATCTTTTGCTGTCCCTTCACTTTAAGTCTGTGTATGTCTGAACATCTGAAGTGAATTTCTTAGGCAGCATATAGATTGTTCTTCCTCTTTCTTTTAAATCCATTTAGCCACTCTGTGTTTTGAATGGAGAATTTAGTCCATTTACATTTAAGGCAATTATTTATAAGTATGGACTTACCACCATTTTGTTAACTGTTTTTTGGCTATTTTTATAATTCCTTTTTTCCTTCTCTTGCTTTATTCCTTTGTGATTTGATGATTACCCATAGTGGAATGCTTATTCCTTTCTCTTTATTTTTTGTGTATCTATGATAGGTTTTTGCTCTGTGGTTACCATGAGGCTTACATAAAACAACGTAGAACAGTCTGACTTCAGTTGCTAACAACTTAAGTTTTTGGGTTTCTTTTTGTTTTTAGATTTTATTTATTTGATAGAAAAAAAGAGCACAAGCAGGTGGAAGAGCAGAGGGAGAGGAAGAAGCAGTCTCCCTGCTGAACAGAGAGTCCAACGGGACTGAATCCCAAGACTTTGGGATCATGACCTGGGCTGAAGGCAGACACTTAACTGACTGAGCCACCCAGGCACCCAATAACAACTTAAGTTTGAACACAGTCTAGAGCTCTACATCTTTACTACCCCCTTCCCCAATGTTTTATGGTTTTGACATCATAAGTCACATCTTTCTCTTTTATATCTTTAAAGAATTATTGTAGTTTCAGTAATTTGTACTATTTTTGTTTTTTAACCTTCATGCTAGATTTATAAGTGAACTTACCACCTTTACATTATATTATTCTGAATTTTACTTTGCTGGTGATATTTATATTTGCCTGTTTTCCAATTTTTTAAAAGATTTTATTTATTTATTCATGAGAGACACAGAGAGGCAGAGACATAGGCAGAGGGAGAAGCAGGCTCCCTGCAGGGAGCCTGATGTGGGACTCGATCCCAGGACCCCAGGATCATGACCTGAGCCAAAGACAGATGCTCAACTGCTGAGCCACTCAAGTGCCCCTATGTTTTCCTCTTTTCCTGATACTAATTAGTGCTATTTCGATTCAGCTTAAGTCCCTGTAACATTTCTTGTAAAGCTAGTCTAGAGGTGATGAACTCTGTCAACTCTTGATTACCTGGAAAACTCTATCTCTCCTTCAATTCTGAAGGACTGCTATGCTCTGTGGAGTATTCTTGGTTGGCAGTTTTTCTCTTTCAGCACTTTGAATATATCATGTCACTTCTTTCTGGTCTGCAATGTTGCTGAAAATCTGCTGAGAGTCTAACAGGGCTTCCCTTGAGGGTACCGAGTTGTTTTCCCTCATTGCTTTTAAGATTCCCTCCTTGTCTTTAACTTTTTTTTTTTTTTTTTTTTTTTGTCTTTAACTTTTGACAGTTTAATTGTGATAGGTCTTGGTGTGGATCTCTTTGGGTGCATCTTTTTTTTGAATTCTCTGGGCTCTGGTTATCTATTTCCTTTTCCAGGTTAGGGGCATATTCAGTGTTATTTCTTCAAATAAGTTTTCTGTCCCTTTCTCCTTCTGGTCCTTATGGGATGCCTGTAATGCTAACATTGATCCTTCTGATAGTGCCCGTAAGTCCCTTAAGGTATGCTCACTGTTTTTCTTTTCTTTTCTTTTCTTTTTTTTTTTTTCTTTTTTCTTTCTTTCTTTCTTTCTTTCTTTCTTTTCTTTCTTTCTTTCTTTCTTTATTCTTCTTTATTTATTTCGGTCTTTCTTCTTTCTCCCTTCCTTCCTTCCTCCTTTCTTTCCTCCTTCCTTCCTTTTCATTCCTTACTTCCTTCCTTCCTTCCTTCTTTCCTTCCTTCCTTCCTTCTTTCCTTCTTCTTTCTTTCTTTCTTTCTTTCTTTCTTTCTTTCTTTCTTTCTTTCTTTCTTTCTTTCTTCTTTCCTTCCTTCCTTCCTTCCTTCCTTCCTTCCTTCCTTCCTTCCTTCCTTCCTCTTTCTTTCTTTCTTTCTTCTTTCTTTCTTTCTTTCTTTCTTTCTTTCTTTCTTTCTTCCTTTCTTTTCTTTCTTTCTTTCTTTCTTTCTTTCTTTCTTTCTTTCTTTCTTTCTTTCTTTCTTTCTTTCTTTCTTTCTTTCTCTTTCTTTCTTTTCTGTTCCTCTGCACGGTCTTTGAGTCCACAGATCCTTTCTTCCATTTTGTTAGTCTGTGGTTGAATCCTTAATGTTATATTTTTTCAGCTCAGTTATTGTATTTCTCAGCTCTACGATTTGTTTGGTATTCTGATGTTTTCTGTCTCTTAGTTGGAAATCTCACTTTGTTCATGCATTGTTCTCCTGACCTTAGTGAGCATCTTTATGACATGAACTCTTTATCAGTTAAATCACTTGTCCCCATTTTATTAAGAATTTTTTCTAGGGACATCTGGGTGGCTCAGTAGTTGAGCGCCTGCCTTCGGCTCAGGTCATGATCCCGAGGTCTGGGATGGAGTCCAGCCTTGGGCTCCCGGCGGGGAGCCTCCTTCTCCCTCTGCCTATGTCTCTGTCTCTGCCTCTCTTTCTGTGTCTCCTATGAATAAATTTTATTTATTTATTCATGATTTTATTTTATTTATCATAAGCAGAGGGAGAAGCAGTCTATCTGCAGGGAGCCCAATGGAAGACTTGATCCCAGGACCCCGGGATCACAACCTGAGCCAAAGGCAGATGCTTCAACCACTCAGCCACCCAGGTGTCCTCATTAAGATGTTTTCATGAGGTTTTAGCTTTTTCTTTCATTTGCAATGTATTCTTGTTTTTTCCTTTCCCTGACTGTTTATTTCTGTGCATTAGGGAAAACAGCCACCTTTCCCAGTTCTGAAGGAGTGGTCTGGTGTAGGAAATGAACCTTATGGTTCAACTCTTTACTAGTTCTTGGTTTTCTCTCAAACCTTTTCGATTTTCCAAGCAGCCTGCTTTGTTTTTAGTGGTGGTCAGTATTAGAGGGTTTCAAGACCTGTCAGTTTCCTAAAGGGGGAGGATCTCAGTCTACACCTGGGTTCAGGCTGATTGGAAGCCTGACTGTGAGAGAGCAGCTTTAAAAGTCTGCAAATACACCTTTTGTTAGGGGAAGACTGGAAGATAGGCATCTTTGTCTGCTTTTACTGAGCCCTGGGACGATATAGCCAGTTAAGAACTATTTCTTATTTCACTGCTGTCCTATTGAACCCAGAAACACAAGCTCCACTGGCCATCTGCTTTCAGTTATTTTGGGTATAAACCCAGAGTGGAATTGTTGGATCATATGGTAATTCTATTTTTACTTTTTTGAGTAATCACTATACTGTTTTCCATGGCAGCTACACTATTTTAAATTCCCACCAACAGAGCACCAGGGTTCCAGTTTCTCCACATCCTTGCCAATACTTGTATTTTCTGTTGTTGTTGTTTTTTTATTAAATAGTAGTCATCCTAATGGGTATGAAGTGGTATCTCATTATAGTTTTTCCTCTTTATTGTGTTAAAATACACATTATATTTACTGTCTTAACCATTTTTAAAAGATCTTATTTATTTTGCAGAAAGAGAGAGCATGTGCAAGCGGGGGGAAGGGCAGAGGGAGACAGAATCTCAAGCAGACTCCATGCTAAGCCCACATGGGGCCTGACATGGGGCTTGATATTACAGCCCTAAGATCATGACCTGAGCCAAAACCAAGAGTTGGCTGCTGAACCGATTGAGCCATCCAGGTGCCCCTTAACCATTTTTTTTTTAAAGTTTACAGTTCAGTGGTATTAAATACTTTCTAGTGTTGTACAGCTATCACCATCATATATCCCCATAACTCTTTTCATCTTGTAAAACTGAAACTCGATACTTATTAAACACCGACTCCTCATTCTCCTCTCCCTCAAGCCCTGCAACCACCATTCTACTCCCAGTCTCTATGATTTCAACTACTCTAGGTACCTCACATCAGTGGATCACACAGTATTTGTCCTTTTGTTGACTGGCTTATTTCATTTCTGATAATGTCCCTAAGGTTCATCCATGTTGTAGTGTGTGTCAGAATTTCCTTCTTTCCAAAGATAGAATAAGAGTCCATTGTGTATATATGCCACATTTTCTTTTTCTATTCATCCGTTGATGGAAACTTGGGTTGCCTCCATGTTTTAAGTATTGTGAATGATGCTGCTACAAATATGGGTGTATCAATATGTCTTCAAGACTCTGTTTTCAAATTTTGGGTAGATACCCTTAAGTGGAGTTGCTGGATCATATGGTAATTTTAATTTTTTAATTTTAATTTAATTTTATTTTTTTAAAGTTTTTTTGGTATTTTTAATTTTTTGAGGGATCTCCATACTGCTTTTCCACAGTGGCTACACCATTTTATACTCCCACTAACAGTACACAAGGGTTCCAATTCCTCTAAATTGTTGCCAAAGCTTGCTGTGTTCTGTTTATATATATATATAATAACTATCTTAATGGGTGTGAGGTGGTATCTCATTATAGTTTTGATTTGCATTTTCCTAATAATTAGTGATGTTGAGAAAATATTTTCATGTACTTATTGACCATTCATGTTACTTCTTTGGAGAAATGACTATTCAGGCTCTTTGCCTATTTTTTAATTGGGTTGTTCAGGGGGTTTTGTTTAGTTTTAGGAGCTCTTTCTATATTCTTCATACTAACACCTGGATATAAATCAGATACATGATTTGGGAGTTATTTTCTCCCATTCTGTGGTTGCCTTTTCACTCTGTTGATTATATCTTTTGATGCATACAAGTGTGTTATTTGTATTTGTATTGTAGTCCAATTTGTCCATTTTTAAAATTACCTGAGCTTTTAGTGTCTTATTCAAGAAATCATTGCCAAATCCAGTGTTATGAAGCTTTTCTCCTGTGTTTTCATCTAAGATTTTGATAGTGTAAGCTCTCACAGTTAGGTCTTCAATCATTTTGAGTTAATTTTTGCACATGGTGTGAGGTAGGGGTCCAGCTTGACTCTTGCATAAGGATATCCAGTTTCCCCAGCATCATTTGTTGAAAAGACTATCCTTTCTCCTTTGAATGGTTTTGGCATCCTGTTGAAACCATTTGGCTGTTATATCCTATTCTTTTGGTCTCAATGTCTATCTTTATGCCAGTACCACACTGTTTTGATTACTGTAGTTTTGTAATAACTTCAGAGATTTGAAATCAGGAAGTACGAGAATTCCAGGGCTGTTCTCTTTTTTTCAAGATTGTTTTGGCTATTTGGAGGTCCCTTGTGATTCCATATGAATTTTAGCATGGGTTTTTAAATTTCTGCAAGAAATGCTGTTGGGATTTAGTAAAGATTCCATTAAATCTTTAGATACTTCAGGTAGTACTGACATCCTAACAATATCAAGTCTTCCTATGTGCATAGGATATCTTTCCATTTATTTCTGTCTGTTTCTTTCAGTCATGTTTCATAATTCTCAGGGTACAGGGCTTTTACTTCCTTGGTTAAGTAAGTTTATTCCTAAGTATTATATCCCTTCTGATGCCAGAGTAAATGGAATTGTGTTAATTTACTTTTTTTAATTTTTAAAGATCTTATTTATTTATTTGAGAGAAAGAGATCGAGCACAAGCACGAGCAGGGGGAGAGGCTGAAGCAGGCTCCCTGCTGATCAGGGAGCCTGATGCAGGGTTCAGTCCCACAACCCCAGGATCATGACAGATGCTTAACCAACTGAGCCACCCAGGTGCCCCTTAATTTACTTTTCAGGTTATTCATTGTTAGTGTATAGATATGCAACTGACTTTGAGTGTTGATTTTGTGATTTGACAACGTTGCCAGATTCATTTATTCGGACAGATTTTTTTGGTGGAATCTTTAAGATTTTCTAAGCATAAAATCATGTCATCTGCAAACAGAGGTAATTTTACTTCTTCTTCAATTTCTATGTATCTTTTTTTCTCCCTCCCTCCTTTCCTTCCTTTTTGCTCTGGTTAGGACTTCTGGTACAATGTTAAATAGAAGTGGTGAGAGCTGGCAGCCTTGTTTTGTCCCCGATCTTAGAGGAAAAGCTTTCCAGCTTTCACCACTGAGTGTGATGTGACCTGTGGGGTTGTTGTATGGGGCCTTCAGTATGTTGAGGTGCATTTGTTCTCTTCCTAGTTTGCTGAGGCCCCACTTTTCCTTTTTCCTCTGTCCTCAATCTGTTAAACCAGCTTGTCCTTTTCCCTCCTGCATTCTAAGGTAGACACCTGAAAGAGAGCAGCTTTAATTTCCCTTCTTTGGAGAATTTCCCTGTAGTTCTCTTCCCCTTTTCATCAATTTATCCATTCACAGTGCAAACCTTTGTTGAGGTTGCACTGTGTGCCAGGTGCTCTCAGGGTGCTCTCCTGCCCACAGGAGTTATCACTTATGTTGTCTCAGTCTTCGCAAGGTCCATTGGAAATAAAACGATCTCTGTCTCCATATCCACCAGCAGAAGGGCTGGCTCAAAACAGAGCCAGTTTCTATAACTCCTTGTCCTGCTGTGTTAACCTCAGGCTGCTGCCATTTCTGTGTCCAGCTGTTTAGCCATGTTGCTGGTCCATGGGCAGGTGTTTCCTGTCCCTCTTGAGCTGGCTGTGTTATAGCGGGAAGGGCCCAGGTTCAATCCTAAAGTCTGTTTTCTCTCCTTGTGTTGACAGAAGTCCTGGGCCTTTGTCAAGAAGTGTAAAAACAACATGCGTCCAAATCGGAGCTTGGTGGCTCAGCTGTCAGAATGGGAGAAGGTGATCCTCGG
The DNA here is from genome assembly GCF_003254725.2 of Canis lupus dingo. NCBI lineage: Eukaryota > Metazoa > Chordata > Mammalia > Carnivora > Canidae > Canis > Canis lupus. The sequence continues at coordinate 7,090,087 of NC_064248.1, read as the reverse complement.
AGATTTTGTCACAGACATCTTGGATCCACTCTACTGATCTTCTCTGTGGTCCAGCTATGGGTCCTGAAGAACCTTGTGGGGGTGGGGTGGGGGTGGCGCTCTTGTGGGTAGTGGGCCAGGCTGTGTAACCAGGTTGGTGTGGAAAGAGAAGGCCTTTGCTGCCTGGAGTCTCGTGTCAGCCTCCTGCAGTGGTTCTTCTCAGGCTCCTCGTTCACACCACAGAGCAGGTGTACTCTGCTCAGACTCAGCAAGAACCCCCATCCCTGGGTCATCTGGGACCACCCCTGCCACACTCCTGAGGCTGCCTCTGGAAGAGCATCTGGCCCTCTGAGCAGCTCTGCCACAAGTCCCTGGTCACTTGGACCCTTTGGAGGTTTGTTTGGGAGGAGCTAGTAGCTACAGGGGTTCCTCCTGCCTTGTGTTGGTCCACATGGGTGTCATAATGCCCACCCACGGGCGGATATCTGCCAGACCCAGACTTGGCCCAGGTGCCAGGCTCCACAGCTCTGAGATGCTATTGGCACAAGGTACACCCTTGCCTCAGCCCGGGTCCCAGCACACCCCACCACTCTGCCCTGTTGATGATTTGTTCAGATTTCCTTTCTTTCCTCTCCCACTCGTTTCCTCCCCCACTCATTTCCTCCTGGCTGGGTTCCCCAAGAAGAGATTACTACCCCTCTTAACTCCCACACTCATGTTTCTAGAAGCTTCTTCAGAATGTGCTTCCCAGCGCTGACAGCACCCACAGCACCAGTCAGGAGAGGGCACGCAGGATGGGACTGAAAAGGAATTTAGGATGTCCATGTCCATTCAGCATTCCCTGCCATCTGCGTGCAGCTGGGGGTGGTGGGGGGACATAGAGTGAGGGCCATCTCACCTCTCAGGACTCTCTGCTGACGGGTAGTGCCCCACCCCCTCCGTCCCAGGAAGCCCAGTTCCCTCAAGCAGGGGGGTTTTGCCTGAGGAACAAGGACTTTCCAGTCAGCGCAGGCTTGGGATCAGTTAGGATACGGGCCAGAACAGAGCTCGGGAAGGCTGCAAGCAGCGGCTCAGAGACCTTCGGGTGGGAAGGGCAGAGCCGCTGTAAAGTTTTCATCGGGGCCATGGCGAGGATTAGGCTTGGGCATTAGCGCTGGCAGCCTGGCGGCTCCGTGAAGGACAGCAGCGGGGAGCCTGGGGGCAGGGAGCCAGCAAGGTGGCCGCTATAAAAGTGCATCCGGGAAAAGAGGCTCGGAAGCCTCTCCCCGCAGAGGCGCAGCTTTCGCAAGGACAAGAGCGTCTAGGCAGGGGTCACCTCCGTGGGCCTCGGTTTACCGCCAGCACCGGGGCCGCAGCTCTGCGGGCCCTAGCGCGCGGCTGGCGCGACCCCGTGGAGCCCAGCCCGGCAGCGCCGCGGCGCCGGCCCGGGCCCCCCGAGCTCCGCGGCGACGGCGGCCCCGGCTGCGCTTGGCCCCGCCCCGGCCCCGCCCGGGGCCCGGATTGGCCCAGGCAGGGGGCGGGGCCAGCGCGCTGGCGGCCCCAGGCCTTTTCCCATTGGTGGTGGTGGCGGCGCGAGCCCGGAAGCGGCCGGGGGCGGCGGCGGAGGCGGCGGAGGCGGCGGAGGCGCCTCGGGCGGGCCGGGGTTGCGGCGCGGCTCTTGACTCGGGTTGTCCCGCGCGTGGCCAGGCAGCCATGCAAGCCCCGGCTCCGGGCCCGCTGGGCGACTGCCTGCGGGACTGGGAGGAGCTGCAGCAGGACTTCCAGAGCATCCAGGTGAGTCCCGGTGCGGGCGCCCATTGGCTCTGAGCCACGTCTCTCTGGCTGGAGGTCAAGGGTCGGGCAGCCCTGGGTCTGGCAATAGGGGGTTCAGGGTCAAGGGTCGGAGGCCCTGGCGTCGCTCCCCAGGGCGGCGAGGCCCTGGGTCCCGGCGGCCCCAGCCGGACCCTCCCCTCGGCCTCGACTGCGTGTCCGGCCGCAGCTCCCATCGCGGCCACGCGGCCGCTCCGACCCCGCCGGGAACCACTGAGCCCGGCCGGCCGGGGGCCTTGGGCGGGGGCCTCGGAAACGGGCCGCGACCCCTGCCCCTTCTCCGCCCTCTCCCAGGAGAGTGGCCGCCTGAGTCACAGCCCCGGGCCCCGGGTCCCTCAGCAGACCTGCGGCGGCGCGGGCCGGGCGCAGCCGGGAGCAGCGCCGGGGGCTGGGCCGGGGAGTGATGCGGGGCCCGTCCGGGGTGAGGGACAGCACCCCCGAAGGCAGGGCTCTGCGGCTGCTGTCGGGAGAGCCGGGGAGGGTGGGCCAGACCCTGCAGGGCCCTCGGGGCAAGGACGCGATGGGAAGCCTTCCCCCAGCACTGGGGAGCCACGGGAGGAATTGCCTGCATCTGGCTTGTGTGGACCATTGTGCTGTTCCGTGGGGAGGCCAGCAGGGAGACGGCCGCAGGTCTCCCCTAGGCAGGAGAGGGTAGCTGGTAGGGGTAGGCAGACGGGGCACGTGTGGGGTTTGAGGGGGTGTGGTAGCCCTTTTAGGGCCCCAGAAACAAGACCTAGGAAGGGTAGAGCCTGGGCCAGCTGTGTACTTGGTCATGCCTTTGTCGCTTCTGGACCGGTTCCAGCCCTTTCCTGTCTGCATTGAAGCCTTGCCGCCCCCCGGCCTGGCCAGCCCTGCTGCCACTAGTGTTCCTGGAGTCCAGAGCAGGACAGACCTACTTTCCCATACTGACCCCTGCCTGACCTTCCTCGTGCTGCCCCTTGTTGTCTCCAGGGTGCTCTTCTGGAAACTCACCCACCAGGGCAAAGTGCTCTGGAAAGCTTTGGGCCAAAGGTGCTGGGGGAGGGGTGAAAGAATTGGTCTTCACGGTGGTTCTAAGCGCTGAAGCCTGGTAACCTTTAACCTGGGAGGCAGATGCTGGGAGTGCCAGAGCAGCAGGCTTCTTGGACAACCCCAGCTCCCCGGGCACTAGCCAGCTGGGTAGGCAGGAGGATCCCAGAGAACCAGAGTGGCCTCAGGCTCCTGGAATCCTAACTCAGGGTGGAACAGAGGGGTGGGGACAACAGAGGGTGGGCTGAGATGAAGACAACCTCTGTGGAGCTAGTTTGTCTCTGGGACCGGGATGCTGTCTCTGGGATGGGGATGCTGCAAGGGCTTCTGGGCTTGCAGGGAGAGCCCCATCCCTTGGCTGGCCCTAGGGAGAGAACAGCCTCAGGGGGTCCCTGGGCTGGCTGCCTCCTTTCTTGCTCAGACCCTCCCAGGGAGCCCCTGCCCACCCCCACCCCCCACTTGCCCAGCAGGCTCTGGCTCAGGGGCCTTGCCAGCAGCCTGAGCCTTATCCCGCCCGCTCTCCAGGAGACACACCGGCTATACCGCCTGAAGCTGGAAGAGCTGATCAAGCTGCAGAACAGTTGTACTGGCTCCATCACTCGGCAGAAAAAGCGGCTCCAGGAGCTGGCTCTTGTCCTGAAGAAGTTAGAACTGGCCCTCACCCCCCGCAGAACCCCCCACCCCCACCCCGCCCAAGCCTCCCATACCCCCCTGGCCCAGGGCTGGGGATGAGTGTCAGATCTGGGGCAGGTAGAGAACTGGCACTGACTCCTGAGTGTCCCAGGGCCCCTGTTTGCCCTCCTGCCCCACAGGGGTCCAGTGTGACACACCCCACCCACCACCCCACTCCCCTCCTCTGACTCTGGATTTCGCGGGCCCTACAGATGTAAACCCTCCCTTCAATCGGGGGCCAGAGAGGCTGCGCAGGAGCTGGAGAACCAGATCAAGGAGCGCCAGGGCCTGTTCTTCGATATGGAGGCCTATTTGCCCAAGAAGAATGGGTGAGACCCCCCTCCCCTGAGCTCTGTTCACAGACACTCCTGGGAGAGTGGCCTGAAGCATGGTCTTGCTCTACTTGGTCACCTGGCCAGCAGATGCTCCCTGGACCCACTCTGGGCTGAGCAGGCAGGCACGAGTGACAGTGACAGTTGATTGAGATGGGTGTTTTGTGGGGGAAGGACGGGGGATGGAGGAGCAACAATGAGGGGCACGTCACCCAGCATGGTGGTCAGGGAAAGCCTAGAGGATCAAGGAGTGAGCTGGGCAGGCACAGGAGGACGGGGACAGCATGTGGCCAGAGCTCAGGGTGGGAGGTGGAGAGGAGGCCAGAGGCAAAGCTGGGCTTCCGAGCTGGCTTCAGGCCCAGTAGGCTGGGCAGAGTGACCCTTAGGCCAGGCACAGTTGCCGAGGGGGATGGCAGGGGACCGTGCACAACCCTAGGTTGAGTAAAACACATCCAGTGGAGGCCACGGGCAGCAAGACAGTGGGGAAGGAGCATGTCCCAGAGGGCGACGAAGGAAGGAGCGGTGGGTAGCCTCAGATCAGACGGCCCTGGGGTGGGGGTGGGGGTGGGGGTGTTGGTGTCAAGTGCCATACAGAGGGGCAAAGTCAGGGATGGAAATCAGGGATCAGCCACAGGGTGGTGGAGGGGAAGTTGCTAATGGGGAGACAGGTGAGTGTAGGCAGCTCTTCAAAAGCTTGGAGGTGAGTAGAAGGAGAAAGCGGCTGGGGCAGGGGGAGGCTCATGCTTGGCTGTTTGTGTTACTTGGTACCTAGGGAATCTTCGAGCATGTCTACCTGCGGGGAGCTCGGCCCTCAGAGCACAGACCTGGCAAAGGGGAGTCCCAAAGGGAGATCCCTGGGGAGCTGGCAAGGGTGGGGCGTGGGGCCTTCTCATTTGTGATGAGAGGGTGTTTAGAGAGGGTGAGGAGGGGTCCTGGAGATGTCAGCCGCAAGGAGGGAGGGTTTGACGAGGCCTCGGCAGGGATGGCGTAGGGAGCCGGTGGTGATGCTCGGAGGTGGCCTGGTCCAAGTGCCCACCGCACCCCATCGTCTCTTCATAGCCTGGGGCAGGTTTCCGAACCCCTCTGAGCCTGTGCCACGGCCCGAGTGTGAACAAGGGCTTAGGTTGTCGACGCACTGATCGGGCACACAGGCTTGGTCACCTCTTGGAGCTCGCCAGCAGAGAGGGGTGATCACACAGGCTCCGTCGGCAGAGTGATGGCATCACGAAGCTGGGGGTGATGGGCTTGACAAGAAAGTGGCTGACGTGGAAGGGGGCTTGGCGACTCAGCTGACTCGGGAAGGGAGACCAGGGTCAGGCGGCCTGGGAGCCTCAGGGAGGGCCAGGGTCCAAATGGTGAAACCAGCTTGGGAAGCTGGACACCCGGGGTCAGAATACGAGCAGAGTTTCTGAGGGACCCCGCTCTGGCTGGGAGGGGGCCCCGGCGTGTCCATGATGTGGGGCTCCAGGCTGAAGGTTCTCGGAGGTGGATGGGTGACAGGGTGGGTGTGCACACAGGCATTGAGTCCTGCCCTGGCCCACAGGGCGATTAGAGCCGTGGACACGGCTTCCATGGGGTCAGGGAGCCAGGCTGCCCCGGAGGCCCTGAGGTGGGAGGCCTGGGGGGACAAAGGCAGGATGTTTGGTTTCCCTGGGAGCAGGGAACAGGCAGAAAGGCGGGAGCCCAGTGTTTCCTTCCAGTGGAGCTGGATCGCACCCCCCAGGTCAGAACCCTAAGCACTACCCAGGGAAGGCCGCTTGGGGGGTGGCGGCCCCCTTCTGGCCTGGCCCCCGGCTCTGTGCACCTGGCGTTCCTCTGTCAGGGGCCTCTCCTCACCTGGCGTCCCCTCCTCTAGGTTGTACCTGAGCCTGGTTCTGGGCAATGTCAACGTGACACTCCTGAGCAAGCAGGCTAAGTAATTTGCCATCGTGCGCTGGTTCCCAACCCGCTCTCTGCCCTCCTGGGTCCTTTGCATCCTGCCCCAGCTCCCCTGGCTGAGCCCTGGGGGGCCAGGGCCGCTGTCCCCTGCTGGTACCCCGCCGGCCCCAAGCTGCCTACGGAAGCGCGTCTGGAGCAGGAGCCTTCCTGCGGGCCGAGGCTGGGGTGGGGGGGCCCTGCCGGCAGCCCAGCCTGTGCCACGAGTGTGTACCCACCCAGGTTCGCCTACAAGGACGAGTATGAGAAGTTCAAGCTCTACCTCACCATCATCCTCATCCTCATCTCCTTTACCTGCCGCTTCCTCCTCAACTCCAGGTGAGTGTCCTGCTGCTCAGGCCCGCGCCCCGCTCCCTGTTTCCTGCTGGCGCCTGCGCCCACCCTCCGTATCCCCCGCAGGGTGACAGATGCCGCCTTCAACTTCCTGCTGGTCTGGTACTACTGCACGCTGACCATCCGAGAGAGCATCCTCATCAACAATGGCTCCCGGTGGGCGAGGGCAGGGCCTAACGTGCTCCCCGGGTCGGGGAGGCTGGGGGGGCCTCTGGGGAGCCACGGGACCAGGGTACTGGTTTCCTCCCGCTTTGGCCTGGGTCCCTGTCCCCGGGCACTGGTCCTCGGGGGCCGGGGCGGTGGGGGGGGGGGGGGGCGGCTGGAGTGACAGTGGCTTTCTGATACAGGATCAAAGGCTGGTGGGTTTTCCATCATTACGTGTCTACGTTCTTGTCAGGAGTCATGCTGACGTGGTGAGTGGCCAGGCTTGGCTCCCAGGGCCTGGGGGCGTGTGGGCCAGAGAGAGAGAGAGTGAGCTCACTCCCCTTCCCTCGCTTTCTGCCTTAGGCCTGATGGCCTCATGTACCAGAAGTTCCGGAACCAGTTCCTGTCTTTCTCCATGTACCAGAGTGAGTGTCTTGGGGGGGCTCGACACGAGATGTGGCTCAGGACATGTGTCCTGGCTCAGGACATGAGGTGTGGCTCCTCCACGGGGAGGGCTGGGCCGAGAACACGGGGCACCAGCACTGTCAGCCCCGCTCTCACTCCCCCTGCCCCCCAGGCTTTGTGCAGTTCCTGCAGTATTACTACCAGAGCGGCTGCCTGTACCGCCTGCGGGCCCTGGGCGAGAGGCACACCATGGACCTCACCGTGGGTGAGCCAGCTGCCTCCGCTCCTCGGGGTGGGGGGTGGGGCTGACGGGCAGGGGTCCTTCCCCACCCCTGGGCCTCTGAGAGACGTCCCTGTCCTGCCCCTTCCTCCTCACAGAGGGCTTCCAGTCCTGGATGTGGCGCGGTCTCACCTTTTTGCTGCCCTTTCTCTTCTTTGGACACGTAAGTTGTCTCTGCCCCCGAGCGTCTGGCCGGCATCCCTGGCTCTGGCTGTGGGCTCACGGGGGACTGGCTTCTGCTGTTTGAACCCCGCTCCCACGTCCCTCCCTCCCAGTTCTGGCAGCTTTTTAATGCGCTGACCCTGTTCAACCTGGCCCGGGACCCTGAGTGCAAGGAGTGGCAGGTGAGCCGGGTGCCCTAGGTGGGACGCCGTGAGGGCCATCGCCCGGCCCTGACCTGATCCCCTCTCCTCCCCCAGGTGCTCATGTGTGGCTTCCCCTTCCTCCTCCTCTTCCTCGGCAACTTCTTCACCACCCTGCGGGTTGTGCACCAGAAATTCCACAGTCAGCGGCACGGGAGCAAGAAAGAATGAGTCTGGGTCTTCCCCTACTTGGCTCCCCACGGCCCCCCTGGCCTGGAAGGGGCTTCTGGCCCCTGTGTTGAAGGGGATAGGAGGCTCCCCTCATCCGGGAGGGTCCCTTCCGCTCTCCCTGGGGTTTTGTGGGCTCTGTGGGCCCCGAAGGCGACACTAGAGGAGGAGGACTGGCCCCAGCAGCCTGAATAAAGGAGGAGCAGCAGATAGGTGGCTTGAGGTGTGTGCTCTCCCATGGGTGAGGCGGGGCCTCGGCGCTACCACGCCTGGGGTGTGTGGAGCACCTGAGCTGCTGTCCCTGGGGCTCAGAGATGAGTGGACCCAGGGGGAGACCCCACACCTACTCAAGCGATAGCAGCCAAATACAGAAAACAGAACTTTATTCCAAGGACGAGAGAGTATTTAAAATTATTTACAGTCATTGAAAATGACGTGGAGGGGGCTGAGCCCTAGCTCTGCGAGAGGAGCCCCTTCTGCGCAGCCCCCCCACCGGCTCAAGGTGTTCACACAACACACACCCTTGACCACTTGCCGCAGGGCTGGGGTGCTCCAGGGCTTGCGCCTTGGGGCCTGGGCCAGTTTCTGCCCCGGGCCTGCCTCCTGGGGGAGGGCCTAGCAGAACCCATCCCGGGAGACTGGCAGAAGGGGGCCAGGAAAATGATTACACGGGGAGGCAAGTCTGTGGGGCCTGAGGGGCCGAGTGAGGTGGGGCCGGGTGGCTTCTAGCTCCACACGTCCAGGGAGTAGCGGCCCTTGGTCATCAGCTTCTTGATGTAGTCCACGGCCTGGGCATGCTCCATGGCCCCCACCTCAGCCACGATGTCGTAGAAGGTGTTCTGCACGTCCCTCGCCATGTTCCGAGCGTCCCTGGGGTGAGAAGAGGGGGCGCTACGCCGGGGGGCCCCCCCACGGACGGGCAGGCCTTGCATCCCCCCTCCTCTGCCCTCACTCACCCGCAGACATAGATGTGGGCACCGGCCTCGTGGATCAGCTGCCACAGATGCTCCTTGTCCCTCTTCAGTAAGTGCTGCACGTAGACCTGGGGGGGGGAAGGCAGAGACCCTGTGAGCAGCGGCCCCATGGCTGCGAGTCCCGGCTCCCGCCCCCCGGCCCCGAGGCCTCACCTTGTGGGGCTGCTCCCGGGAGAAGGCCACGTTGAGCTGGGTGAGGGAGCCGTCCTGGTGGAACTGGGCCAGCTCCTCGCGGTACAGGTAGTCCTCGTCAGAGCGGCGGCAGCCGTAGTAGAGCAATGTCTCCCCCACCTCCTTGCCTGGGCGGTGGGGCAGGAGTGAGCAGGGACGTGGCTGCACGGGACCTCACGGGACCCCAGAGAACCCCGGCCAGGCCCGCACTTACCCTGCTGCCGCAGCCAGGCCCGCTCCTGGATAAAGCCGATGAATGGGGCCACCCCCGTGCCGGGCCCCACCATGATGACCGGGGTGGCCGCCTTGAAGGGCAGGCGGAACTGGGACTTGCGCACGAACATGGGCACCAGGGCCCGGCGCCCGTTCTCCCCGGCTGGCTCCTTGGCGCGCAGCCAGCTGGTGGCCACGCCCTTGTTGATGCGGCCGGACCGGGTCTGGTACTCCACGGCCACGGCGCAGATGTGCACGGAGTTGGGGTGGACCTGGGATGGGGTGGGGTGAGCACGCCTGAGGCTCCCTCCCTGCGGCTGCCCTCCCTGCCTCCATCCTGGGGTCCTGCTCAGGGCTCTTCCCCACCCTCGGGGTGCCCCTGGTTCCCCAGAAGCCCTTCCTGGCTGGCCCTGGATGCGGGCTGGGAGCCGGTTGTAGTGTCCCACCCGCTGGGCCCTGGGCTCTAGCTGCCTGCCCGCACCCCTGGGGAAGAGCTGGGGCCACAGTTTAGGGCACCCCACAGGCCCTGCCCTCTCTAACCAGCTGCCCCGCACCTTGGAGGACGAGGCGATGGAGTAGTAGCGGGCCTGGAGCCGGGGCAGCAGCTCGCACAGGTGGTCGATGGGGGGCCGCAGGGACGGGTAGTCCTGCAGGATGGCCAGGATGTGCCTCCGGGCCTCCACCACCCAGCTCAGGTACAGCTCCTGGGGGAGACGGGAGCGGGGTGAGGCGCGGACCGAGGTGGCGGCGCCCCGGGTGCCGGCAGTGGGAGGGACGGGCCTACCTTGCCCTCGCCCGAGGAGGAGGCCATCTTGCGCAGGTGCTCCTGCTCGGTGGGCTCAGAGGCGTACTGGGCCAGCTCGTAGAGCACGTTGGTGCGGGGTGGGTTGGTGATGTCCAGGTAGTAGGTGAGGGCCGTGCGGTAGGAGGTGGGGCAGGGGAAGGGGTGCTTCTTGTTGGACTCCTCTGCGGGGAGAGAGGAGGAGGATCTGGGGTCGGTGGCCGCTGCTCTGGCACCTGGAACCGTGGGGCCTCGGGCCCTGGGGACTCATTTCCACCAGCCGCCTCGGGCCCCGGCTGGAGGAGACGGGGCGGCCTGGATTCCAGGACTCACCGTCAAGGTTGTTCAGGGACATGACGACGTCCAGGTCGGCACCCAGGATCTCGCCAAGCTGGTTGACCAGGGCAGAGTCATTGGCTGGGTACACGGCCACATGGTCCCCAGATTCATACCTGGGGGGTGGAGGGGAATGTGAGGCTCAGGTGGGGTGGGGTGGGGTGGGGGAGGTGGCCTGGAGGCCCCAAGTGGGCTGGGGGCAGGGGCGGCTGCTGGCACCTGAGTTTGGAGTCTGAGATGTCTAATTCCAGGTGCATGAGATGGCGCTCCGTTCCCTGGTTCAGTTTCCGGTTGGTGGTGACCGCGGCCAAGAACGGATTCTTGGCATCAAAGGGGCTGGGTGGGGAGGAGGGCAGCTCAGTGATTGGCCAGGTCTTCCATCTGAATCTCCCTGCCCCCAAGGGACCCTTCTGGTTTCACAGGACACGGGGAACCGTAGAGCCGGCCTCCAAGGGCCCCAGGAAGGCTCTCCAATTGTGTGAAAGGTTCTCCCACGGGTCCATCCACGGGTCCATCCACAGCAGCACTCCCATAACCCCCCCGAGTGAACAGAGCTAGGTTATCTGTTCCCCATTTACAGATAAAGAAACAGAGGCTGGCCCCTAAAACCTGGGGAGACCTGCCACATGCCACCCAGGAGGACCCGGCCCCTTGAAGATGGCTCCCCAAGACCCAGGGTGACGGGCCCCCTGGTGACGGGAGCAGAGCACCCTCACCCCCCACCCTGGCCTGTGTGCCGGCAGATATGGTTTTACCCTGCACGGTCACTGAAATGGGGGCTCTCCTATGAAGGCAGAGCTGCCGGTCTTCAGTCCTGGGGGCACCAGAGAGACTTTTCCTGGGCGCCCCCAGGAGCAAGGCAAGTCAAGAACCCAAGAGAGGAACACTGTTTTTGGACAAAAAGTCCAAATACTGAGGCAGGTCTTAAGGCAGTGAGCCCTTGTGCTGACGTTCAACCTGGACCCACAGCCAGACTCGCCGTCCTGCTCTGTACACTGGTCTACACCCCCGCCCCCCGGGATCTTTATGGAGCACAATGTCAAATGAACAACACACCGAGCTCCAGTCTCCCCGGGGTCGGGCCCTGGCCTGAGGGACCACTGGGAGGGGGCATGGGAGAGGCTAGGGCCAGGGTGCAGGCAGCCTCCCCTCCCTGCTCTGGGCCTCATGCCCTCCTGTGTGGTGGAGATGAGATCGTGGTGCTCCCACCCATGCCCGTCCTGGACGAGGGGGGAGATAAGGAAGCCCCACGGGATGGCCAGCTGCTGGGTGTGCAAGGGCCACAGGCCCCCAACCACGCTCTCCACCACTCACGGTTTCTGGTTCTCGTAGCTCTTCAGACGGCCCATCTCTCCCACGTACACCTTGGCCATGTCTATGTCTGTGTGGACCACAAGCTCATACTGGCGAATGCTGGAAAGGGGAGACGGGGTGAGGCGGGGAGGGTCCGGAGGTGGTAGGAAGGAGAGCGAGTGGACACGGAGCCAGGAAGGTCTGGGCAGCCTGGGGTGCTGCAGGCTTTGAGCTCATTCTGTTATAAGGCGAGGAAAGCCCTGCACGGTCCCTCACTTCCAGGCAGAGCCCAAGTGCCTCAGTCTGGGACTGGGACCCTCTCATTCTATGACTGAGCTTCTACCAGTTTCTCAATATGTCCCCCCCAACCCGTTACCTCACCAGGCCTGGTCTCCCACCCTTGGGGGGCACTGGGCTCTGGCCCCCACCCAGTCTGTGGCATACCCTCACCTGGACTCCTCTCCGGTGGCTTCCACCCCGAAGTGTTCGCATACGGCCGGCCAGAACTGCTCTCGCCACGTGATGAAGTCCTCCTCCAGGCTGGTGAGAGGAGGGAATGAGCCCGGCCCCAGGGAGCCCCTGCCGCAGGCTGGCCACCCCGGGCACCCCTGGGCCCCCGGCCCCCTCCCCACGCAGCCGGAGGCCGCCCAGTGATGTGACTGAAGGGACTGGGCAGCGCTTGGGGTATCTGTGCTAACCCAGGGCAGCGAGAGGATGGGATAAAGCAGGGGCGTGGGGTGGGGACTGCCATCTGTTGTCCTGGGTGGTGCCTGGCAGGAGACTCGCTGACGCCTGGCTTCGCGCTCCCCTCAGGTACCACAGTGGGCCCCAACCCTGTGGGATTGGGGATGAGGGGCAGGGGGCAGGCACTCACTTTCCATCGTCATCGCCCATCCCCAGCTCAAAGATCCGCTGGGCGCCGAGCTGCTCCAGCCGCTTGTCCACGTACTTGCCCATGGCATTGAAGTGCTCGTAGGTCTTGTTCCCAAGGCCAAACACCTGTATGGACAGAGGAGCGGGTCTGAGGCTGGGTCGGGGTCGGGGGTGGGCCTCTCCGCTGCACCCTTGGGCCTCCATGGTAGTCAGACATCTTGTGCTGTGAGGCGGGACCGCCTGGCCCCTGGAAGTGGCTTTGTTTCAGTGCCATGCAGCCTGTAAGCCTCAACCCTGGGTGGGCAGCAGGTTGCTCCCCCTGCCCACCTGGTGCTCCTGGCCCTGCTAGGAGGCCATCTTGGCCAGCCTGCTAGGCCTTTCTCCACTTCAGTGCCCCACAACCAATGCCCCCTGGAGACAAGTGGGGCTGGGGACAGGGAAAGGGATGTTCTCAGCGTGGGGCCTGGGCAGAAGAGGCGGCTGCCCTGGGTCGCCCCGCCAGGTGCCCCAGCTTGAAGCCCCCTGTCCTGACACCTCTGCCTGCCCTGACTGGTCGGAATGAGGTAGAAACTGGAGGCTTTCCCCTTGGACACGGGGTCCAGAGGCCCAGGAGAGGCGCCACAGGCTGGGAAAGCCCCCGGAAGGAAGATGGGTTGGCTCACCGCATACTTGACTCCAGAGAGGTCCACATCGGTCTCCTGGAGCCAGTCGTAGAAGTCCTGGGCATTGTCTGTGGGGTCCCCTTCACCATAAGTGGCCATGCAGAACACTGCCAGGGAGTTCTCGATCTCTGGCAGGCTGCCCAGGTCGGCCTGGGGAGACAAGAGCCGGGCCCAGGCCCAGTGACCCATGACTGAGCCACGTCGGATCTGCGCCTGATGGGATGCAGACAGACGAGCCCGTGCCCTGCCCACGTAGCTGCCAGCCAGGGATGTCCTGTGTGCTGTGGGACGGGACAGAAGGGCTCCTTCGGGAAGGGGATCCAAGCAGTCAGGGAGGGCTGCATGGAGGTGGCTGGCGTTTGAACCAGTGAGTGGGACAACTAGACATGTGTTAGTTTTGAGTGGCGGCAGTACGTTGCCATAGGAAAGGGAGCAGCAGGCACAAAAGAACACATGTGGGGGCCTGGGTGGTGACAGGCAGAAGCAGGGTGGGTGCTGGGCCACCAGCTGGCACTCAGAACCTGGTTCCCTGTGCCCCCGGGGGGAGAACCTTGTCATCCCACAAAGTCCTGGGAGCACAGCAGGCCCTAACGAACTGTTGGCCAACTTAAAACACAGGTCTGCAGACAGATGGGTGGCGGTGGCGGTCACTGACACTGAAGGTCGGGGTGGGGTGGGGACGGGAGCCCAGGTCTGAGGGAAAGGACGTGGGCAGCAGGCTGGACCTGGGCCATGACTGGCAAGGACCCCATCAGGGGAGGAGCAGGATGGCGACGCTGGACTCCTCCCCAAGACCACCTGCTCCCTGCCAGCCTCTTCCCCTCCCTGGCCCCTGCCTCTACCTCAGGCAGGCCTGGCTGTCATTAGCTCTCCTGGCCCCCAACAGGCAAGCAGACCAGTGGAAGCTCCCTGGGCTCTGGAGAGCTGCCGCCATGCTCGGGGAAGGATGAAGAGCAAAGGCCGGGAGGAGAATGAGCAGGGCAGGCCTGCCCCACATGGTCCCCCTAGAGAGGCTAGGGGCAGCAGACAGCAGGAAGTGGGCCCGAGTCCCGCAGACAGTCCTGTGGTGACACCTTGAGGGCAGCTAATGGGGGACGGGGGATCCTGCAGCTCCAACAGGGGGCCTTAACCCCCCAATTCTCAGGCTCCCCAGCCCCTCCGGAAGTGCTCCGGCCCCGTGGACCCTCTTCCTGCTCTGGTTACAGTTAATACACAAGAAACACGTGAGTTAATACAGCCTCGTCTCACAGCCCAGCCACAGGGCTCTGTGAGATGCGCCCCCACTGCCCAGGGTTGCACGGCCGCCTCCCCTGCTGCTGCAGTTTGAGGGCAGAGCAGGGAGACGGCAAACAATTCCTTCCCGGACTGCTGGGACCTGTTCACTGTTCAAGCCGTGCCCGATCCCCTGGTGCTGAGCCCCCCTACGCACACTGGGCCAGCTCAGGAAGCTTGGAGCAGGGCAGGCTGGGTATGCACGGCGCCCGGAGCTCACATCTGCACGCCTGGGGCCACGTGGCTGCCTGGACAAATGGCAGGGGCTGCCCATTCCTCTCTGTCCCTTTGGCTGGCTCAGCCCTTTACACATACGGCTCCATGATCTGGGCACCCTGGTCAATGCAACTGGAAGGGCCGGGGTGTGGGGAGTGCTCACCAAGTCATATTCCTCGGGGTCTGCAGCCATGCCCCGCATCCCGTAGCGGTGGGCGTCCTTGGACAAGCGGTTGGCAAACTCCTCCGCTGTCCCCGTCTGGGAGCCGTAGAACACGATGATGTTCCTGCCCTAGAGAGGGCCAGACACACGGGGTCAGTGACGGACCAAGAGCCACAGGCTTCACCAGAGACTCGAGGTGACTGCAGGGCAGGCTAGGCAGGTGGGGTCCCTCAAGGGGTCCCCTTCCTTCCTGCCTCAAGTCCTCCTCTTTTATTTTTTTTAAGATTTTATTTATTTATTCATGAGAGACACACAGAGAGAGGCAGAGACACAGGCAGAGGGAGAAGCAGGCTCCACACAGGGAGCCCGACGTGGGACTCGATCCTGGGACTCCAGGATCATGCCCCGGGCTGAAGGCGGCGCTAAACTGCTGAGCCACCCGGGCTGCCCTCAAGTCCTCCTAAGTCACTTTGGAGTGATCGTCTCGCTGCCACAGCTACTGTGGTGGACAGTGACCAAGGCCACCTAGCCACACAGCTGCAAGATCATACTTAGGACAGATTATTAAGTGACACATGAAAAGACACAATGGAATGTTCAGTGGAAAAAAAAGTGAACAAATAGGATGTATAGCACACTCCCATTTTGTTCTGGACTCACTGCGTGTACATCTATGCATTTTGCTCTCTCTCTCTCTCACACACACACACACACACACACACACGTGCGTGTGCCAGGGGGAGACTCGCAAGCAGTATACCAAATGGAGAACCGTGGGCGATTCCTAAATCCACATTATACAAATCTAGACGATAGGAAAGGTACCCAGTGGATGGGCTCCCACGCTCCTCACTCCACCTGCCTCCTCCCCATGGCCTCTGCCGCAGCTGCTGAGAAACAGGACCTGTATTACCCAGACTCCCTTGTGGCCAGGGGTGCATCAAATCAGGTCTAGCCCACTGGACATGCTCTGCAAGATCTGAAAGGTGCGAGTGAGGCACAGGTCACCTTCCAGGCCCTTCTGTGGACATGAGGTTTCCCTATGGTAGGGCTCCAGTGCCCCCAACCCCTGGGGTGCTCTCTGGTTTGTGCGCAGAGTCCTAACGTGAGGGTACAAAGGACAAAAGAAAACGTATGGGTTATAATTGCCCTAAAGCATTCTCATACCTTTTATATTTCCCGAATGTCCTACAGATCATCTAAAAATGTATTTTTAAATAATCACTACAAAAACTACTTAGTGAAACAGGAAATCTTATGATTTCAGGTTAAGGGGACAAAAAAGGATATAAGATAGTAGCTAAACGTTTACAGTGGCATCAAAACACATGAAATACTCAAAATAAGCTTTCTGAAAACTGGCAAGAAACCACCGATGAAGGATTCAACCAAAGTGAGCGGCACAGAGGCCTCAACAGACAGGAGGTCAGTTCTCCCCTCCTCGATCCGGGAACCAGTACGAGGTGCGATATCCGAACAGCTCTTTGTACCTCCACAACTTCATCCCGAGGTCATGTGGAGAAAGAAATTCCTCCACTGGAACGTTACTTGACAATGAGGAGGAGAGATGCCGTGAGGCAGATGGAGCCCAAAGCCGTGAGGCTCAGTGAAAGGCGCTGGCCACGAAAGGCCACATATGGAATGATTCTGTGATACAGAAGGTCCCAAACCGGCAATTCTCTAAGGGGCCTAGAAAGTGGCTGAACCGGCTGCTCTGGGCTGAGGGAGAGCAGGTTAGGGGGTGGGGAGTGGCTGCTAATGGATACAGGGTGTTTTTGGGGTGACGAGAATGTTCTAGAATGGATTGTGGTGGTGGTTGGCACAAATGTGGGAATACGTTAAAAACACTGAAGTATATACTTTAAAAGGGTGACCTGTATGGAATGTGAGCTGTATCTCACTAAAGCTGATGCCCCAGACAAATACATATAAAATAATGGCCAGGAAAATAAGAATGGGGTGCTATTTCCTAGCAATATGGAAATTAAAACAAGCTTTCTAAACCTCAGTAGGATACTGTCCGCAGATGGCCAAAGTGCTGGGGCAGGAAAATATAGAAAAAGGCCCAACCAAATATGTATGGGAATTATGTATTCGATAAAACTAGTGGGGAAAGACAGATGCTATTACATGGAGCTTAGTGGGTACAAGACGTAGCCCTGGGTTCATGTCTCGCATCTTATACCAGGATAAATTCTCAATAGACTGAATTCTAATTATGAACGAGAGAGAACTCAAAAACACTAAGAAGAAAATGTGCAAGAATTATTTTCTCTTTAATGATCCAAATTGCAAATAACCCAAAGTCCAGAGGTCACAGGAGGAATAAAGTGCCCTGTACAACTTCTACACAGCAACACACACACACACGATGAGCCAGGTCAAGATACAAACTATTAAGTGGGAAAAATATTTTTTAATTCCTGTCACAAACAAGGGGATAATCTCCTTAATCATTTTAAGGAATTCCTCGAGAAGGATCAATCCCGACAGAAGGGTGGGCCAAAGATTTGAATGGAGGAGAATCTATAAAAAAAGAAATGCCATCACAACATCCGAAAATCTGCTGAAACTCATTCATAAGAAAAACGTAAATTAGAAATACACAGAGATAGCTTTTTTTTTAAAACCTAGAAAACTGGCAAACCTCCAAACTTGGATGATAAACTCTCCTGGCAAGGCTGTGGGGCAATAGGTCTTTGCACACGCTGCTAATGAGAGTGCCTGGTGCAACCCTGGGGGCGCAGGGTGGGGGCTCAATCTGGCAGCTTCTATCACGATTACTAATGCACTCTACTTTGGATCTAGCACTTCCCCTTCTGGGGTCGGACTGTATTTACAGATGTGGACAGTGGTCTCCAGAGCCGCAGCTGCATGGTTTCTAAGAGCTAAAGGTCAGAAATGTTCTAAGTGCCCCTTGACAGGGCAAAGTCCAAACAAATGATCGTATTCACAGTCACATAAGGAAATCACGATGCGGCCACAGTAAAGGAGGTGGTGTCTCTGAATTACTATCAAAGGAGCTCCAACACAGATAGAAAGTTTAAAAGTAGAAAGGTAAAGAAAAGCATGGTTTAGGGCAGTGCATGTAATATGCCACCTTTTGTGTTTTGAAAAGGTGTAAAATAAGAGTCTAGGGTTTTTTTGGTATGTGCGCAGAGGCTCTAGAAGGATCCACAAAATGCTAAGAACAATGGTGATGAGTGGCAGTGACAGGAGAGAGGCTCCCCCCTGAACAGTCTGTTTGGGATTTTAAGCATGTGAATGCAGCACTCTCCCATAAAATGAAATACTTGAACACAAAGAACACCGTGGCTGTGCTCTGGCCACAGCTATTGTGAGGCTTAGGCTTACATCCATCTGCTCGGCGCTGGGCCTGGACTGGGAGCGCGCACAGGGACAGCCCCCCCCCCCCCCCCCCGTGTGGGAGGGAGGGGCTAGGCTCACAGTGTTCATGAAGGAAACACCCAGAAAAGAAGAGTACGCTGTCCTGGCCAAGCAGAGCAGCTTCGAGGCTTTAGTTAGACGAGTATGTCTGCGCCCACTCTTCCCTCCTGTCCAGTGAAGGTGCCCTCCGCCCCGGTCCACCAGGGCCATGACCCCCTCCCCACCCCATAAAGGGCACAGACACAGCGAAAACTCACCGTCTTCTTCATCTTTTCCACAAAGCTGCTGTCTTTGGCAGAAGAAGTCCTGAAAGACAAAAATACCCGATGGGCATGGGACACACATGGCCAGCTCTGGCTGAGCTGCTCCACGGCGGGCAGGCCAGGAGAGCCTCTGGCCCAGTGGCAGGACCCCGAGCTCCCTGCCGGCCCGGCTCCCCATGTCCTCTGCAGGGAGTCCAAAGCCACCTGAGACCCTGCCACTATCAGACCAGGAACCTCCGGCCCCAGATCGATGAGAACGAAGAAGGATCAAGGACTTCAGTCCCGCCCCTCCCCATCCTGCCTAGGGTCCCAATGGCCCTGCCTCATCCCCAATCCCCACAGGCTCCCACGGCCACAGACTGGGGCATGCAAGTCCCTTCAGAAGCTGTCCCCAGCCTCACCTGGCGCTCCCCTCTCCACGCCATACAGGGATGTGAGATTTGTATACCACTCCCTCTGTGATGGCCCTCAGCACCGTGCCCCCCGTGGCCTCCGGCCCGACTGCTCCCACTCCACTTCCTCACCTGAAAGACTCCTGTGCCACCCCCAAGGGCCCCCTCCCATCCCCATAGATGGGACCTGTTCTCTGTGGCCATGGCACCTTCTAGAGCCCTGGACCTCATCCTCTTCAGCAGCACCACTGCCTGCCCACTCTCCACCTCCTAGCTGCTGGCCTCCTGCCCCCCTTCCATTTCTCATCCTTTCCTTTATCTTCTTCCCTGCCCCAGGCCTGCGGGGCCATCTAAAGTCCAGTGAGGGACACCTGGGTGGCACAGTTGGTTGAGCATCTGACTCTTGGTTTTGACTTGGGTTGTGATCTTGGGGTTGTGGGACCAAGCCCTGTTCGGCCTCCATGCTCCATGTGGTGCCTCCTTGAGATTCTCTCCCCTTCTCCCACTGCCCCTCCCACGCGCGCGCGCTCTCTCTCTCTCTCTCACTCAAATAAACAAACCTTTAAAAAAAAATAATAGGGACGTGAGGAGTGGCTCAGTGGTTGAGCGTCTGCCTTTGGCTCAGGGTGTGATCCTGGAGTCCCAGGATCAAGTCCCATATCGGGGTCCCCGCAGGGAGCCTGCTTCTCCCTCTGCCTGTGTCTCTGCCTCTGTCTCTCATGAATAAATAAATAAAATGTTTTTTAAAAATTTAAGAAGTAAATTAAAAAATAATTTAAAAAAGCCCAGTGAGCCTAGCTAGGGACCCTCAGGCCTAAGAAAGCAAGGAGCACAAAATGTACCTCTGAATGACAAATCTTTGGGATGTGTGATATACAGCCTGTCTGAATGAAGTGACAAGTCTGAACGCTAAAATGTGGTTCAAAACGACACTACTAAGGAAATGAAAGGTGGGCCGTGGCAAGGGAGATGCTGCAACATAGGCACATGTGACAAAGGACTTGGGTTGAGAACATAAGAAAGCCCTACCAATCAACTGGAAAAGATGGACAATCCAAGACGAAAATTGTCAAAAGACCTGAACAAGCAAGCGCTTTCTTAAAGAGTAATGCTATTGTCGGGAACATCATTCGTTGTTAGTTACCAGAAAACCAGAAAATAAAACCACAGCAAGATGTACCGCGCACTTACTAGAAGGGGTCCGACCAGGAAAGGCTAACCCCTCACCTATAGCCGAAGCTGCTGGAGTGGACATGGCACAGATGTTCTGGAATGCTGCTTGGCGGTGTCTTCTTTAAACCTATAACTCAGCGCTTCACTCCTCGGTGGACACCGGACAGAGCTCACTGGTGCCTGTGCACCAAGATACACTCACGGAACATTCCGGCAGCGTTAGACATGTGGGTGCCAAACAGGACCCAGAGGAGAACAGACGGACTGTGGCTTATTTGTACAACAGGATGTTCTCCTGTGCAGTATGCATGATCACAACATGCCCGGGGATGAATGAGTCCAAGGTGTGATGCTGACAGCGAGGAGGCAGATGGAAGAGAGTGTAAGTGTCCGTCTGTCCGACATCATTATACAAAGTCCCCATCAAGAGAAACTAATCCCCAGGGACCAGAGTCAGGACCTGGCGAGGGACAGCAGGGGCTCCCTGAGTGCCGGCAACAGTCTGCACTCTGATCTGGGTAGTAACGACTCCTCATTCACGTGGTAAGATCATCTCTCTGTGGGCACCTTTCTGTAGATACTACATTTTAATAAAGTTTTTCCTTACACTACTTGCTTCCAGAATTCACTTTTTCCCCACAACCAAGGCCCTCAGGCCGGCAGAGGTGCAACGAGGCGGAGGGCAGAGCAGGGGCTCCGGAGCGGGCAGCTCGCGCTGCCACACCCAGCCTGCCGAGTCACAGCCCAGTGAACTCGACCTGCGCTTCACTGCTCCTCAGCTAGAAAACGGGACTAGCAAATACCACTTTGAAGGCTTCTGCAAATGTCACATGAAGTAAAGGACAGAGAGGGTGGAGTGCTGTGTCCCACACGCGCAGGATCTCAGGGGGCCTGGACGCCCACCTTACAGGAAGGCTGCCAGAGGCCTAACAGCAGTCCTTGTGGCCAGTAACGGGTCAGGCCAGGGCCCCGTCCCCTTCTGACTCCCAGGTCTTTGCCCTTTCCACTACATCCTGCAGCCTCCTGTGCATGGGAAGTGTAATAAAGTCGGCGTGGAGTGCCAGCACACACACGCAGGGACAGCTGCACAAAAGTGGTACCTGTTGGGGCTAGACAGCTGCAGTCTGTGGAAAGATCTATGATGACTCTGCAAAGCTGTTTAGACACAGGATTTCGCAAACATAAAGGTATCAGAAGTTCCTATTACGCTGCCCTAGGTTTTTCACTAAATTGGGTACAGGCCCGGGGTCATTTTCAGGGCCCCTCAGAGTTTAAGAGCATTTACCTGTGGGTCAGCTGAGGGACCGGATGCCAAGACCTTCCAACCCAGACATGGCCCAGCTGCCCAGGAACCCAAAACAGGCCCTGACTCCCCATCACCCCACCCAGCACCCCCCGGGCAGACCCACCCCTAATGGCAGCAGAGCCAGGGCGAGAGCAAGTCTGGAGGCCCTCAGGGCCACCCTCCGTCTTTCCCTGGTGCCCAGGAACCCAAACAGACCCTCCTTGACTCTCCATCACCCCACCCAGCACCCCCCGGGCAGACCCACCCCTAATGGCAGCAGGGCAAGGGCGAGAGCAAGCCTGGAGGCCCTCAGGCCTACCCTCTGTCTTTCCCCGCTCTGATCTGCATTCCAAAAGGGTCTGGTGTCTGGACATCTCAGACCGCATGTCCAGCTCCTGCCCCTGCCCTGCCACGAGAAGCCACATCTTTCTGGCCCTTCCAGTTTATGTTCTGCCTGGAGCAGGATGCTTGCTACATGTGCGCTCACACACATGCTCTCCCGGCATCCTTGTGTGATGAAGACCGTGCAGTGTGCAGTGACTCCCACTGCTGCATGCCTTCTGAATTCTGAGCCATGAGAACACATGACCCACATTTAAACATAAACTCAAGTGTAAATGGATGCTTCGGTATCAGCCAGCAAGCCAAACGTTAGTGATGAAGCACTGTGAGAGAAGCACAAGTGCAAAACTGCATGCAATTTCCATATGTACAGTGCCACGGCTGTACAGGCACCTCTGATTTGGACGTTTTTTAAAAAGATTTTTGAGAGAGGAGTAAGCAAGTGAGCACACAAGTGGGGGTGGTGGGGAAGGCAGAGGGAGAAGCAGACTCCCAGCTGTGTGGCTCGATCCCAGGACTCTGGGATCATGATCTGAGTCAAAGGCAGACACTTAACCAACTGAGCCACCCAGGGACCCCTGATTTGTACATTTTAAAAAACGGTCAGAATGGCAAAGTTTCCGAGGTGTGAATTTCCCCTCAACCAAAAATCAGAAACAAACAAAATGCATTTAGTTGACAATGAAAAAGCGCTGGGGCTTAAGTTTCGCTGATATGGAATGCCTTCCTACTTTCTCAACCATGGCCAGTGAGTTCACGGCACATGGACACACCACTGTAGGAGTTGGTCACTGTGTGGACTGACTCCCCACTGAGTCTCCCCAGTGCTGATCACCACACGGCCTCCCTCACATGCAGTGGCCTCTGGGGTAGGATGCAAGACCCACAGGATCAAAACAAGAGTCTCTGTCCTTAATGAAAGGGGATGCATGCCATTAATTATTCCTAGAAACAGGGTCTACAGAGAGGTACCCCAGGACCTTGACAGGGGACATCGCAGGGTTAGAATATGAGGCAGGTGGTTCCAGTGATGTTCCCAATTTTGTTTTTTCATATTATAAATACATTTTACAGTTATAAAGAGGGGGGCCAACTCCAACGTCTAAGAATTAAGGAGAGGCTAGACAGGGGATACCGCACAGGGAAGCGCCGATCACATCTACAGGTGGGGAAGGATGTTCCCAATACGCTAAAGGGAAGCAGCAGGTTACAGAATAATGCAGGTGGCACGACCCCACTTTGATTCAGAGGCACGGAATGGAAGGGCACACATCGGCAGGCTAACTGCTCTCTGCCAGGGCTGAGCGACTGTCTTTTTTGTTTCCTTCTGTGGATGATTTATATTCCCACCTCCCCAACCCCTTTTTCCTGCAGCAAGCACGGAACATTTCTGCACCAAGAAAATAAAAACCACATCCCAGGTTTAGAAACATGCATGGGCACACACAGATCTGCAGGGCTCTGTCTGGGGAGGACAATCAGAGTAGCGAAGCCCGGGGTAGAGGCTAGATGAGAGAAGCTACTCTGAGGAGCACAGAGGCCTCGGATGTGGAGTGTGTCTGGCACCTTTCAAATGCCCTGGGCCACGCTGACTTCCCGCTCATCGCTGCGCTGGGCACTGCTGCCTGCAATGTCCTTCCTCTGTCCCACGAGCTCCTACGTATCCCTTAAGACACAACGTACAGCTTCCTCTTCAGAGCACCTTTCCCTGCTGTCCACAGGGGAAGGCTGTGCTCACATCTTAACGCAGCACAGGCCTCCATCCAGGCCTTGACTCCACGTTCCCGACTCATCATTCCATCTGAGGCTTAGTGGGGGCGGCGTGGGCAGCTGCCTGGGCCTCTACACCCGGCACCATGCCCAGCACTGAGCACGGCCTCTGGGGACGAGGGTCGTCCTGAGAAGGCTGTTGGAGGGTTCCTCACCCACCCGATATCACAGTTTGCCATTAGCAGAAAAGCCAACTCCTGTCTCTTCTTTAGGACTGAGGTTCTAGAAGCTGTATCTGAGGAAGGGGGATTTGAGACTCCCTCCAAGAAGGCACGGGGGATGCCCCCACTACCCCGTGAGAGCCAGCGCCAGCCTCTGCCTTCCAAGGGCCTCCCACCAGGCAGAGGACGATCATGGAGGATGGGAGCGGGCCACCCCCTGAAGCGGGGGAGGCAGCTTGAATCCTGGATCTGCCACCAAACGGGCCTGTGACAGACAAGCGGCAGCCTCGAAAGGCCTCGGAACCGTCTTACTGAAAGCGCTGTGCCTTGGCTTCTGTGGCCTCCCCTCCCCGTACAGCATCTGGGGTACAGTCAACTCTCAGGGATAAAGAGGCTGTTCCTGAGAAGAAAGCCCTTTGGATCACTCTGACGTCACCGACACTCAGCGGCACCAGGTGGCACATGCGAAGACCAGACGGTCCGCCCGCAGGGCGTCTGAAGACACTAGAATGGCTTCCGGGAAGGACTGAGCTCTATTCTCAGAGACAGAAAACCACTCCCAGAGCAAAGCCACAGAAACTGGGCAGCCGATGGGCTCTTGGATGAGGCCCCTGGGGCGGGGGGTGGGGGGGGCGGAGCTCAGCTCTGGCTTCCCGGGGTGCGTGGCAGGCTGGTGGCTCAGGAAGTGGGGGCAGGGTCTGGCTGGGAACGTTCCAGGGCGGGCTAGATGGGCTGGCCCTCGGGTGCCGCCACGGCCCCTCCAACAGCTTCAGCCCCTGGGGAAGCAGGGACACTCCCACCCTCTCCCCGGGCTCCCGGGGTGGCTTCCAGAGATGCAGGGCAGACCGCGCTGCACCGGGGAAAGGGAAAGCCGAGGACGCTAAGGAGGACCCTGTGCCTCCAGTCCCCGCCCCGACATGACCCTCGGCAGTTTCCTGACTTCCTACCAGTTACACGCGGCCTCGAGCAGCAGCAGAACCTGCCCCGGGCTGCAGAGCCCTGCTGCCAGAGTTCACCTGTTCCAGGTGGGTGCACACGTGGGTGCCTCAACCGGCTCGACCCAACCCCGCCTGACAGCCTCACACAGGGCTGTGCACCTGGGACCCACTCTTTTCCAGGGGGAAGAATCGGTGACTGGGGCCTTTCTGGTTTCCAGTCCAAATTCCTTTCCTTCGGGAGCTGGGAAATGCAGCCTGCAAACCGGGACGGAAGGGATGGCTGGCCCCATGTCCCGCTGAGCCCCCGGGGAACCGCCCCAGCTCTGCTGATCAGCTCCACAGGGCACCCTCTTCAAGCCTCCAGGGCAGCCCTGCCCAGGAAGGAGCCGCAGGGACACCACATCTGGAACTGACCTTCTGAGGGTGGGCTCATCCCGCGGAGAGGAGTACGTGCACCCCATGGCTTCTCTCCCGACCCCAGGACTTAAAGGCAGGTTCCAGCTGCCTCCCAGAAACGGGCAGGGAGCCAGCGGTCAGAAACTCGGGCTCTGTCCATCCCTCCGCAGTGCTGGCCGGGCCGGCAGTCCAGCCGTGAACTCTGGGAAGGCCCCAGACACCCCAGCCCTGGTGGAGCCTCTGCCGAGTCCCCGCCTGCATCTGTCCCCACAGGAACAGGGAGGACTTGCGACTCCAGCCTGAGACCTCCCGTGATCCCCTGCGTTTGGGCACACACCCCTCCTCCTTCTGTATGGACCGAGGGAAGGAGAAAACCTTTCCAACCCCAACTCGGGTCTCCTTGGTAACTGTTTATACCAGAGCCCTTGCTCCCTACTTCCTCCCCCCTTCCCAATTAATTAAAAAAAAAAAAAAAAAAAGGAAGTCATGAGGTTGAATAAAGCTCTTCGAGACACTAGAAGGCAGTTGCGCAGGTTGCTATGGCAGGGCCGTCTCTCCACAAAGGAAGCCACATTGATCCTACTGCCAGGGCGCCTCAGGATCATATTAAATTAGCTCTGGTTCCCGTCTTCCTCCTCACAAAAGAACTGTGGGCCACAGAGCCCGAGACACGGGGCGGCCACCTGGGAGCAGCGTGTGTGCAGAGAAGCCACACAGTACCCTCCCGCTGCACAGGGGGCAGGTGCCCTACACAAGGGCCCCCACATTTGCTGTGACGCTTCCTCCCAAGAAGCAGCCTTCAGAGGCACCCAAATACAGAAAGCCAGCGGAGGAGGCAGCAGCTGGCCCAGGCTGGGGGCCCAGAGACCACGCGGGTCCAATGAGGGCTCTCCACTCCTAAATTGGGAGCAGAAGGCCCTCTGGTGCGGGCCTCAGAAGTCAACTGCAGGCTGCCATGTGGGGAGGATGGAAAGGAGGGCACACGAAAGCCCTGAGTCACTTGGTAAGGGATGAATCAAGACGTCCCAGTGAGATTCATTTCATTTCCAGTCCTGGCCAACATGCAGAGGAGTTTGCAGAACTCCCAACTCAAGTGTGATTCTCTATGGCATGAATTTCTCCTGAGACTTTGCCCTGCCCTTGGCGACACAGGGGACAGCTGCTGTGGAATAGCTGCCTCCCAAAGCCTGGTGTGGTAGCAGATTCTGTGCTCCCCAGGGAGCCGCCACATGCCGGGCAGAGGTGGGGTGGGGGTGGGGGGGGTCAGGCTGGCTGGGATGGGGTCACCAGGCGAGCCCAGATTTCTCCACTGCAGGCAGAACAGTCCCAGGACCCTGTAGCTGACAGTGAACGGTTTGCAAGAGCTGCCTTTGCTGAAAACAAAGTGATTCGCTGGAGCTTAAGCTTAAATCTGAACCAGTAGCTCTCCCGCCCAAAAGAGCAGGAACGGACCAGCAGGGGAGCACCCAGCAGGGAGGGCGCCTCCTGCTGTGGCTGGTCTCTGGCAGGCGGGAAGTTCAAGCACTATGGGAGGCCTTGGGTCAAAGCCAAAACACAGAATGGGAACTCTGACTTGCTGAGTGCCTACTGTTTGCCAGCTAGTATTCAAGGAGGTCTATATTGTATTTCATTTAATCCTCCCTCCCGTGCCAAGTGGGCAAGGACTTCTATCCTTATTTCACGGCCAAGGACAGCGAGGCTCTGGGTGGGGGCAGGGGAGGGGAGCAGGAAGCCAACTCCAGGCCAGGAAAGCCCAGAGCCCTGGCATTTCCCGACTGCCTCCACGGGCCCTGTGGAGCCAAGCACGGCTTATGGGAGTCCCTGGACACACTCAGAGAGCACTTCCTGGCCCCTCCCAGGGATCTTCAGGAATCCCCAGCCCTCATCATTTGGGGTGCTCTCAGGCTCCAAGGGGCTGCTGTTTCCCTCAGGGAGATCCCCCCTCCCCCATACAGCCTTCAACATGTGTTCACCAACACGCAGGTCAGGCCTTTATACCTGCTGTGTGTGGTCCGGGTGGCCTGCCTCCCCAGCACATGGGGCAGCACGCTGGCTTTGCCCTTCTGCCCTGCAGACGCCCGGGCAGTGACTCTGGCAGGCTGGGTATAGGCAGGGCCAGTGCTCTTGTGCAGGAAAGCGAGAGACACAGGGCCATGGCCCTGCTCAGGGTTATTTGCCAGGGACAGTGACAGAGTCCTCCTCTGCTCTGATGCCTTGGCTCTTGTCACTTCAGCCTTGCCATTTGCAAATGGGGACAAGAACCCTGTTTTAGAAAAGCCCTGGCAAAAAAAAAAAAAAAGAAAAGCCCTGGCACAGAACCCTTTCTCTGCACCGCTGACACTTTCTGCTTCTCATGCCCCGCTCTCCCTCCCAGGCACCTGGGCCCTGGCCAATGCCCACTGGTCAATGCCAGTGCCACTAGGTGACCTTCCTCCAAGCCACCCTGACTGCTCTTTAATGGCCCACTGCTCTCAGGACGCTGTCCCAGTTTACCCGGCTCCCAGGAGGGCCCAAGGCCCTGGAAGATTCACCCCCAGCCTCTTCTCTCCTGTCTCAGCTCCCCTGTGACTTCTGAGGCCCTTCACCACCCCGACTCCCTCAATGACCCCTGACTCCTCCATGACCCCCAATTCCCTTGGCGACCCTCAACTCCCTTCATGACAACTGACTCCCCTGGTGACCTCCACCTGGGCTCTACCAGACTCACTTTTCCCAGAGCAGCCCCACTGGTCCTCGCCCTGAGATTCTGCACGCGCTTCTGCTCCATGTGTCCTGCTCTGTGTGCTGCCGGCCCTCATCTATGCCCGGCCCTCATCTATGCCCATCTGTCAATGCCAGCTTTCCATTGAGACTCCCGAATCAGTCCAGGGGTACCGCAGTCCTGACATACCTACCAATGGGAGGGGGTGGCCCTCTTCTGCATTTCCACCACCTCTGGACACACTCATCTCTCCCAATGGCAAATGAGCCCACGAGGACACACAGCGGATCCCTGCGCCCTGGTGCCTGGCACAGAAATGGAGCTACCAGCAGCGAGCCCTGGGTGCGGCCTAGCGAGGTCAAGATGTCCACTGACACCCAGATCGGCAGACAGGCCACCTTCAGAGTAGTATGTGGTAGGCAGAATGGCAAAATCACTCCAATCTCATCAGGGGACGGGGAGGAAGGAGAGGCCATGAAGTCCCTCGTGGTCAGGTGGTGGTGGAAAACCCAGCCCTGGGGCACCTGGGTGGCTCAGTGGTTGAGTATCTGCCTTCAGCTTAGGGCGTGATCCTGGGGTTCTGGGATGGAGTCCCACGCTGGGCTCCCTGCATGGAGCCTGCTTCTCCCTCTGCCTGTGTCTCTGCCTCTCTCTCTGTGTCTCTCATGAATAAACAAATAAAATCTTAAAAAAAAAAAAAAAAAAAAGCCCAGCCCTGCGCTTGCGGGTGTGGTGTGCATACCCCAACCCCCTTTCCCACCACTTCCCCTGACAGTGGGAGGCTTTGGGCACCGTCCACCCTCCCCATTCACAGAAGCCTCTCCTCCACTCCTGCCTCTTTGTACAACTCGTGTGTGCTTCTATTTTCACATTTGGCAGAGCCCAGGACCTCCCTATAGAAGAAGTGACCCTGAATTGGAGGTGGAAGGACCCTGGTTCACTTTTCATCTGCCGGCACTCGAAAGTTCCAGACAGATGGAAATGAGGCTGGCAGCCTGGACTCCGCGCCTTCCTGGCCCTTCGGTTGAGTGCAAGCCCCCAGATAAAGGTCACACAGGAAAATGGGCTCCTTTGTGGCTTTTCAGCAGCAAGCCCCAGTGGGATGCAATCAGCAAAATCCAGACTGTGGGAAACTGTGAAACAAACGATCTGGTTTCTGGAACAAAAAATGGTGCTGAGAGTTACCAGGGATGGAGGGGAAGCCCATCCAGAGAGAAACTTCCTGTGGTGTTAAGGGGAAGAGGGAGAAGCCAGGCACAAAAGGCTGTAGCTACATAATTCCATTCACAGGACATTTGGGAAAAGGCAAAAGTACAGGGAAAGAAATAAGATCATGGTCAATCAAGGTGGGGCGTTAACTACGAAGGGATGGGGGCGGAATTTGGGGAACGGAGGAACGTGCTGTCTTAACTGTAATAGTGGTTAGACAACCACATGCCTCCAGCAGAACTCATCAGACTGTACTTTTTTTTTTTTTTTTTTTTTATAAATAGGCTCCATGCCCAGTGTGGAGCCCAATGAGGTTTTGAACTCAACCCTGAGACCAAGACCTGAACTGGGATCAAGAGTTGCACACTCAACTGAGCCACGCGGGTGCCCCAAACTATAAACTTGAAAAAGGTGTGTTTGGCTGCATGTAAATTATACATCATACCTCACCCCCCAAGAGAGAGACAAGATGTAGTCTTGCTTAGATCCTAAATTTTAAAAAGTGTTTAAAAAAATGTACCAACTAATCAGGAACCATAAACAAATACTACTGAGTATCTGAGGATCCTGAAGCTTGTGGCTGGCTCTCAGGGCTGTGAGGACAGCACCTGAGCTGTGTTCAAAAGGGAGGGCCTTTGAATTTTAGAAGACTGAACTGTTTACACAGGTCATTAATTTTGTATGAAAGATTTCCAAATTTGCTCCAAAATCAGGATTCCTTTATTCAGATTTCACACGGGTTGCATGACTACTTATAAAACATGATGGCTTTAAGATAAGCCAGGAGTGGGACACCTGAGGGGCTCAGACAGTGAAGTGTCTGCCTTCTGCTCAGGTCATGATCCCAGGGTCCTGGGGTTGAGCCCCGCATCAGGCTGCCTGCTCAGTGGGGAGTCTGCTTCTCCCTCTTTCCCTCTGTCCCTGCTCATTGCTCATTCCCACTCTCAAGTAAATTAATAAAATCATTAAAAAAAAAAAAAAAGCCAGGAACAGAAGGGAGGGGAGAAAACAAGACTACACAGGATAGAAGGCTGTTGATGCTGAGTGATCTGTGCTGGTGCTCAAGTTCACTCTTCTACGCTCTATGCTTTAGGGTTTGTTTGAAATGTTCCACAACAAAAAGCTTTGTTTTTCTTTAAAGTACTCTCGGGCACCAGATGTGAAGCCGAGGTATGTGTGTCTGTGGGGGGGTTCGACATTGTCCCTCACCTCCAACAGAGCAGAAGAGACCAGCAGCCTGGGCTGGGACAGTGCGCAGGCCCACCTAGAAGGGTGGCCCTATTGAGCTGCACCACTGCTGGCGGGCATCACTGGGGACCCAGAGCGTCTGATTTTTTTTCAAGATTAGCTATAAATCTGGGCTTTATGTGCCAACCTTTTCAATGTTCTCATTTAAATGTTCCAATTTACTCTTTATTAATTTTTTTAGGGGAGGGGTGAGGGGGAGAGGGAGAGAGAAAATCTTAGGCAGGCTCTATGCCCAACATGGGGCTTGATCTCATGACCCTGAGATGAAATCAAGAGTCAGACACTTAACTGAGCCATCTGGGTGCCCCTAAATGTTCTAATTTAAAACAATATTCTAATTTAAAAATCTAAAACACCTGTGTAAGCTAAGGCCAGCCTGTGGGCCAGTCTGCCCCAGAGGCAGCCGCAGAAACAGGTTTAGCACTAATTCAACAGCCATTCTCTGAATGTCCCACTCAAGCGTCCCAGACAGGGATGAGTGCCCTCTCTGCACTATGGGAGGCAGAAATACAAATGTCCATCTGACAAGATGGGGGCTCTCTGCAGACTGCTATGTTCCATGTGTGAGCAAAGTGGGCACACCAGGAACCCCTGAAGCTTCAGACTCCTATGGGAACCAACATACCCTGGGTGGCCTTCGACCAGGAGCCACCCTGGCATGGAACTCTCTGTCCAAGGGCACAAGCTGGGGGAAGGCTGAGGACTACGTGGAAGTGGTTTGGAAAGAGCCACTTTTGGAGTTATTACCAGCATCATTAAGAGAACGTGCTGCTCTCTTTAACAAGCCTTTAATTGCTATTATAAACAGTTCAAAAGGCCTCCCCAGGGCATACAACTGTGTTCGTATACCAGAAGACTCCATATTGTAAGGTGCCAATTAATTCAGATATGATCCAATCCCAACTAAAGCCCCAGTAAGGTTGGCTTTATCCCCCCCTTTGGTTTTGGTGGACATTGACAAGCTGGTTCTACAAGTTACATGGAAATGTCAAGGGCATTGGGAAGACAAGGGCCTTTTTCAATACCTGTGCCAGGTCCAATGGATGGATGCCTGCAGATGACAAAATAAGCCTTGAAGTGCCACATGCAACTGGCCAATGTCAAATCAGTGTTAGCTGGATGGTCTAAGTTCAAAAGCTATACCAAGGAGGCTTTTTTTTTTTGTAAGATTTACTTATTTATTTGAGAGAGAGAAAGAGAGGGCACAAGCAGGGGGAGGGGAGGAGGGAGAGGGAGAAGTGGACCCCCCCACTGAGCATGGAGCCCCATG
The DNA here is from genome assembly GCF_003254725.2 of Canis lupus dingo. Classification (NCBI taxonomy): domain Eukaryota; kingdom Metazoa; phylum Chordata; class Mammalia; order Carnivora; family Canidae; genus Canis; species Canis lupus. The sequence goes on along the minus strand of NC_064248.1, from coordinate 7,059,171 downwards.
CAAGGCTTGATCTCACAATCTCAAGATCATGACCTGAGCTGAAACCAAGAGTTGGATGCTTAACCAACTGAGCCACCCAGGCGCCCCTCAAGGAAGCTTTTAGAAGAAAACATAAAAAGAACATCTTGATGACTCTGGGATAAGAATTCTTACCCTGGGAGAGTCAGAGGGCAGGTCAGTTCTGGAAAGTCTGCTTTGTTTTTGTCCATCACCTTCCTGCTGAAGTATATGTGGCACATAAATGTAAGTTTCTTAAGGTCAACCAGAAGGTCGAGTAATCGGACTTAGTCTAAGTCAAGCACTTCTGATCATCAAAAGACATGAGTAAGAGTAAGGAGGCAAGTTACAGAAGCAAGATGATATTTACAGAACATTTATCTAACAAAGGCCTCCTATCTAGAATATAAAGTATCCTGACAAATCAATGGGGCCGATAACCCAGTGGGAGAAATGGGCAAAGTCTTGAACAAACAGACCTTCACAAAAAAATATCTAAATGGCCAACAGAACATATGACAAGGTTATGGGTCTTCAGAGAAACACAAATTAAGATAGGATGGTGGCACATGCCTATTCACACGGCTATGATAAAAGAATTGAGAAAAGTATGAGGCTGGGACATGCTGGTGGGGGGCCAGGCGCTGGGACAAACCGGAAAACCATTTAGCAGGATCCACTAGAGCTGAATCCAAATCTGCCAATCGCAGGTTATAATGCATGTGGTACAGAAGCGTGTGTGGGAACCCAAAACGCCTACTAGAATGTTCTCCTGACTGGAAATCGTCGGAATGTCCATCATTATCAGAATGAAGAAATCATGATTATTCCCATAATGGAATACCAAATGAGACCAAAGAGCACCCTATAAACCTCAGGGTGCATGCTCAGTGACACAGACAACAGGGGCCTCATATTGTGCGTACTTTTACGTTTATGTGCCACATACACTTCAGCAGGAAGGTGATGGACAAAAACAACGCAGACTTTCCAGAACTGACCTGCCCTCTGACTCTCCCTGGTCTCTTGCTACCCATCTCTCCCAGCTGGCCACAGGGACCAGACAAAGGAATGGCAAGTGGCCTAACCCTGCTAACCACAGCTCACTCTCAGCCTTAACACAAAAAACAAAAGCCTAAAAAAGTCACGATCTTCCTTCTAGCAGCCCAGCCTTTCTCTTCCCTAGTCACCCCAACCCCCACTGCTTACAAAGGGTCCAAATCTCTTAACTTTGGGTTCTGCTCAGCTCCCCAGCCCTGCCTAGCTACTCCTAGAGGCATCATCTGTCTCCCCAACTCCCAAACTGGCTCTGAGCGGCTGCCCTATGCACAGACTCCCCCTGGCTCTTCACACCCAGGTCCCTGTGTCCCATCAACTGGGCCTTTGCAGGGCGCCCAGGTAGCTCAGTGGTTGAGCGTCTGCTTTTGGCTCAGGTCATGATCCTAGGTTCCTGGAATTGAGTCCTACACTGGGCTCCCAGCAGGGAGCCTGCTTCTCCCTCTGCCTATGTCTCTGCCTCTCTCTGTGTCTCTCATGAATAAATAAATAAAATCTTTAAAAAAAAACAAAAAACTGTACCTTTGCTATGCAAGGCCCTGGGACTCCCTTCTCTCGGGTCTGCCTCCTGGAGCGCCCCCTCTACCCACCTCCCAACAGCTCTCACCCATCCCCCACACAGCTCACCTGGAACCCCTGATCAGGATGTGATCCTTCCACTGTTCTAAAGAACACACTTCCATCAGGCTCCGACTGCCTAGTCCACATCTGCGGCTCCACACCATGCTAACCATGCAGCCCGGGGCCACGCACAGTCCCCACACTAAGCCCTGTGATTCCCCATGGAGCTGGTGGTCGCAGAGGCTCTGTGCTGCGGCAAGGACCACTGGTGCTGGCTGGGGACCGAAGTGGTCAGGGACAGAGGTGCGGGGTTTACAGCAGGAGGGCGAGGCTTGTGGCCCCGGGATCCCAGCTGAGAGACCTCTCTGAGTCCATTTTCTCAGGCGTGAATAGAGCATCGGCACTATCACAAGAGGCCAAGGGCATTGTGACGAAGGGGGAAGTGTGGCTTGCAGAGTCTGCAGGTCTGGCTTGATGATTGGCTCCGCTATCTGTAAGTTAGGTGATCTCGGTCCTAGGTTACTGACTCATCTGCAAAGTGGGGTGATAAAAAGCCTTCCTTGAAGGGCTCTGGTTAGACTGGGCAGGATATTAATAGTAAGGAGAAAAATAATAATACGTGTCTCATTCGGGGGATGGCCATTTGCACATGGACCTGGGCGGAGCACTCACTGATGATTACGGCATTTCAGTTTTACAGCCGCAGGAGATAAGGCTCCATTAAGAGCCAAAGGCACGGTTTCGAGAAGATTAAGTCATGGGAAATGTCACATGACCACTAGGGGGTAGAGGCAGGACTCAAACCTTTGTCACTTGACTCTGGGGCCTAGACTCACTGCACTGGGAAGGGGTCCCTGCAGAGGGCACAGGCAACCTGGCCCCTGCAGGCTTCCACATGGTCTAGTACAGGACAAGAGGCCCTGGGCAGCGTGTAGACCCCTCATGGAGAAGCTGGAACTTCACCATTAAAAAGAAGGAAACCCAATCTCCTGCCTTGGCAAAGAGACAGAACCTATGAGCCACTAGCACTCCCAGTCTACTGGTTTTATTTCAGGCACATCTTGCAAGGCCGGAGAGGTGACGGGGAGGACAGTGGCTCCACCTGCTCCCACTGCACACCTATGTCCTCACTCGGGGCACAAGTGCAGAAGACACCTCTGCTTCACAGGCGAGAAAACACAGGCCACCGGACAGGGTCCCTTACCTCGAGTACCACATTTTTTCCCCCAAATACTTTCTACCCCAGGAAGGGACCTAGACCAGCCACAGCACAGGAGTCTGGATTCCTGCCCATCGGCTGGTCCTGCCATCCCCACTCCAAGCCCCAGGGCATGACGGCACCTTCCAGGGCCGCTCCACACGGCCTCCCTCAGCACACCTTCCCGGTCCCTCCTTCTTAGTTTTCTGAAGCCCGTGTCTCTGGCCTGCCTCGTGTGTGAGACAAAGGCCCCAATTAGACAACACACACAAGAGCATTTTCTAAAGCCTTTCTATGAAGTCCCTCCCAACATCCTGACTGCGCATGTTCTTTCATGTAAAACCACCCTGATCTTCTTGCAGGGCCCAGTGCAGGGCCTGACACAAAATATGCTCTGACACACTCTGCAGCCACCGGCATCAAGAATGTGCTAGGTGACTTCACTGTCACCTCGCCTAATGCTCACATGAGCCCTCGAGGATGTAGTCACTGCTTCCACTTTGCAGAGGGGAGACTGAGGCAGGATGAAGGGAAGGTCTTGCCCAGGACCCACCAGCACCAGTCTGTGAGCTCAATGAACAAGAGACTTCCTCTGTTTCATTCGTGGCACCCCAGGACAGAGGGGGACCTTGGGAGAGATTTGCTGAGCTTTCTAAAATGGAAAACTGTTGTGCTGTCCGTGGCATGAGGACCATGTTCTCTGAATATCAGCTGTGATGTCTGAAGGCTGTAACTTTTCCAGGAAAGGAAATAGTCACCACAACTGGAACAGAGAATTAGAAGCCGATATGACCCTGAGTCCCCAGCCTGCCCAGCCTGGGGAATTCGGCCTCAGTGTGGCCCTGGGGCCTGTACCTGAGACCTGCTCTGGGCTAGACTCTTTTTGCTTAAACCTTCTTCCAAGGAAGATTTATAGAAGGTTTAAAAAAAAAAATCAGTAAAGTTAAAAGAACACAATGTTATTAATAAGGTCAAGCAGGACACTGTCTATGACATTGTGACTTATAATAAATAAGCTTTTGGTCTTTACCGTTTCTGGCACAGAGCTCCTAAAACCCTTGGCATTTCCTAAGTGATAAGAGCAACAGAGGTGTCTCCCATTCTTCATAACCAGACTCTTTCAGCCACACTGGAATTTATGTTAATAAAGCAATTTCTAGAAAGCCCCTGTGAACAAGGCTGGTTGGCAGGCAAACCAACCATGTGATCAGAGGGTCTGAACTTTCAGGCCTGCCGCTGACCTCTGGGGAGGGGAGGGGGCCACAGGGTGAATGAACCCTCAATGGCAGATGATTTCATCAATCACAACTGCACTGATGTAATGACTCCTCCATAAAAACCCAAGAGTACAGGGTTTGGAGAGCTTCAGATTTTAGGTTGCTGAATACTTCCTTGCAGGCGCTCGGAGGATGGTGCTCCCCGCCTGCCACCCCTTCATAGGGGGAGGGCATAAAGCTCCAGAGCCTCCCTCATACTCTGTCCCCTGCACCTCTTCCATCTAGCTGTTCCTGACTTATATCCTTTCTAATAAACCCATAACCTAGTAAGTAAACTGCTTCCCTGAGCTCTTCGAGCCACTCTAGCAAATGACTCACACCTGAGGAGGGGGTTCTGGGAACTTCTGACTTAGAGCTGGTTGGTGGGAAGCACAGGTAATGAGGGCACTCGCAGCAGGTGTCTGAGACGGGGAGCTTGTGGCACTGAGCCCTGATCCATGGGATCTGACGCAAACTCCAGGCAGACAGTGCCACACCCAGCGGTGTCCTGAGGGTGAGCAAGAACTCCCCACGCATCCAGTCACAGAAATGTTCAATGTGGGGCTCAAGGAGAGGAGAAAACCAGTTCTCCTCCTCTGCTGTTGCCCCCCGAGCTCTACTTGAGATTGCTCTCTTCGTTTGATGAGGGACACTGGCAAGCGGTAGGGGATAAAGACTCATTAGCAGCAAAGCGCCACCCTGTCCCCACCAGTAAGGCCACAGGACTAGAAGGCAGTTATCTGCATCTCCCTCCTTATATGGCCTTGTGCAAACAGCACCTCTCCGCCCCATCGGTTCTCAAGATAAGATCCTGAAGTGAAATATTAATTGGGTGCCACTGTAGCTCTGATGATCTTTAATGTCCCCAAGCCTCAGATAATCTACCCATGGAACAGTGCCCTCTACTCTGAATAGGCCTTGTGAGGTTCCATCGAGAAACATGAACAAGAAACAGGCCTGAAAGAACCCTGTAAGTCCCCACACGATGTGCAAACACAAGGGATCAAGGGAGATCTGAAGCATAGGGCACCAAGGAGGCACCATTCACGATTCAACCCAGAATGCTGCAAGTAAGCCCGTATCTCTCGCCTGGCTCCCTCATGACCCAGGCCCAAGGACAGGGCGCTGCCAGGATTGATGGACGGGCCCCAGGAGGCTGAGAGAGGGATGCTGAGCTGGATCACTTACATTGGCTGAATTGTGGTGAACTCTGGGATTTCGTCTTTTTTCTTTCTGAAGAGGAACCAGTAGGTCAGGAGGCCCACAATGAGTGAAAACAGAATCATGTCTGTCATGCTGAAAAGAGACACTTCTTCAACCACAGTTTCAGACACGGTGGCACTGGCATCCATACTGGAGTCCTCCATGTTGACAGGAAACTGCAGGGGAGAGAAAGATCAGGTATCAGCTGGGAGAAGTAGGGTCAGCCTGAGGCCTGTGGGGGAGTAGCCTGAAGCCTGCAAGGGGACACCCTGAATCCCAAAAGCTTCAGCCAGGGTTTCTATGCCCCAAGGAGTAGCAGCAACGGGCAAAGCACTGTGGACAGAAGCTGCTGGACCCACACACGGCTGGCCCCTCCATGACATGGCTACAGCCTTGGACCGAAATCAAAGTAGCAAATGGCACCATGATGTCCACAGGTATCCTACAGCTGGAGCTGGTACTGGGTCCCCTGCATACACAGAGAATGGAAGCTACAGACTCCCTGGACCACTGAGCACCCTCCAGCCCCACAAGGGCTTAGAAGGGTTGGTTCCCCATCACAGTGGGGGTCGCTTGGAGACAAATCCTTCCCCCTGGGCTGCCCCACACCCTGCACATTCCAAAGACCTTTAGGACTGGCCCCTGGATGACTCTTGGGAAATCACTCCTGAGCCTTGTGATGTGCCACCTGATGAGTGTCTCTGTACCCCTGGGACCTTGGGCCACGAAAATAGCTCCTGCTAACTATGTCATTCAGAATGACCGCCTAGGGCTCTGAATCACATCGTTTGGGCTTGACCTCTGGGGTGCTGGAGACCTAGTAGATAAGGTTAGAAATGCAATGCTCCATGCCTCCAAGGCTGACTCCAGATACAAACCCTGCACACCAAGGCACCAGGGAGCTCCCCTGGTTGCTAATCCTCCATACATGTGGCCATGCACAGTTGCTGGGAGCACTGAACCCCTAGAACTCCAGTGGGCAAGGACAACTGGAAGCATGTGCCTGGTTTCTCCCAGTCTCAGCCCTGTGGAGCCTTTCCCTTTGTTGGTTTCACGCTACATCCTTCTGTCATAATAAACTGTAATGGGGGTAAAAGAGCTTTTCTGAGTTCTGTGAGTCCTGGTGAATCACTGACCCTGAGAGTGGTCCTGGGGACGCCAACCTCGTTCACTCCCTCGAAAGATGCCCAGCGGGTGCTGCTGCCCCTGAAACCTGGCAGGGAAGCAGATCTGAGTCCATGAAGGTCAGTGTGGAGCACCTAAAGCCCCGGCAGCACACTTCTGCCTTTAATGAGGCCAGCTCAGCTCTGCAACCGCATTGCTCCATTTTGCAATCACCGCTGTTACCAAGAGGGCTGCTTGCACCACAACCATGGCTCCCAGCCTCAGTGGGGAAGCCTTCCTCACATCTCAGAAGCTCAGGCATGGGAGATTGCCTCACATCTGACTTCCATCCACTGTCCCTGCTGCTGGGAAACACCAGGGCCTCCCACACCCCCTCCAGCTGTACTCGCATCTGAGGGCCCGGGCACCAGCTCTGCCCTCCCTGGGCCTGCGGGGCATGGGCCCACTCCGAGCGGACCCTCGAACATGGCCCTCTGCCTTCTCATTCATCCGAGGTGCTTTTCGAACAGCCGAGTTCCTGCAATAATCTCAACGCATCCTCTTTGCTCTCTGATGCTACAGGACAAATTTAACTCTAGCACCCACACAGAGCACTGTTTATATTTAAGGATGAACTCATGCACGCTGAATATTTATTCAATGTTCGTTCAGCCCGTCTTCCTATTCAGCCCTGCCAGTGTTGTCTGGCACGCCCACAAGCCTTCTGTGTGTTTAGCTCTCACAGAACCATGGAGGGAGAGGACCCATCCCACAGAGTCATGCCACGTAGACTTTCTGAGTCCAGACAACACAGGAAAGGCCCCGCCAGCATCCCTCACGTAGCAGCAGGCAGCCAATGTCACTTTCGTGTCCCACCACACTTCTCCCTCTGGGTCAGGTCACCCAGCCCCTTTACTGAGGGGAGACTTGTAGCCATGAAGCAAAATGACCAGTGACTATTTCCTGACACATATGTGAGCTGCCTGCACCACCTGAGAAAGCTGGTCCCACAGGCAGTTCCTGCAGGGATGGTGTGCTGGAGGGCAGGGGATCCACAGTCCCACCCATGCTACATTTGGTTCTAGCCGCCCAGGCCACTACCACAGACTCCTCAGGGGCCTGCTCCACACAGTAGCCAGAGGGAGCCTTTTTAAAAGTATGCCAGATCATGTCCCTAAGCAAAGCCTCAGATGGTTCCATGTCCTACTTAGCACAAAATCTAAAGGCCTTAGCTGGTCTACAGGCTCCATAGGGTCTGGCCCCTCACCCTTCCTCACGCCTCACCAATCACACTAGCCTCCCTGCTACCCCTCAGGCCTCCAGGTCTGCTCCTGCCACAGGGCCTTTGCAAATGTTGATGCTATGGCCTGGACTCTGTTCCTCTAGTTATCTGTAGGGTTCTCTCTCCCTCTTCATTCAGGTCTCTGCTGGGATGTCACCATCTCAGAGAGGCTCTTCCTCAGTATAGTTTCTGGTTATTCTCCCTCCTTGAGCCCACTCACAGCACGGATCACTACCTGGCATTATGTTACCCGTTCTTCCCATTGGCCATCTCCCTGACTGCACGGTCAGCCCACAAGCACAGAGACTTCACATTGTTCATAGCCTGCCAGATGATGGGCGCCTAATATCAACTTGAATAAATGAACATGGGACGAGGCGCCCAGGTGGCTCAGTGGTTGCGTGTCTGCCTTTGGCTCAGGGCGTGATCCTATAGTCCCGGGATCGAGTTCCACATTGGGCTCCCTGCGTGGAGCCTACTTCTCCCTCTGTGTCTCTGCTTCTGTCTCTCAGGAATAAATAAAATCTTTAAAAAACAAAAGATGAACACGTGACTCTGGAGTGGGTGGGTTGGCAACACCTGTCACACAGATTACTGAGTGGCTTTACAGCCTGCAAAGCACCACTACTGCAGTTTGCTGAGGCTTTGTTCACTCTCCTTCACTCTGGCTCTAATACTCGCATTTACTGCATCCTTCAGCATCCAGGCCACTCTCCTCAAGCTCAGAGTAAGGACCCCATGCACTCTCGCACCTCATGGAAACGACTAGGTGCTGTCTGCTGGGATGCCGACTCCCTGCAGCATGCCAGGGTGGGGCTCTGGCCTTATGGCCCCACCAGAACGCAGGACAACGTCAGTACTCAGGGGTCCCCAAAGCACTGAGAATGTCCCCAGCAGCACTGACCGCAAGGCATAAAACTTCAGACAAGAGCTGCAGAGGAGCAGTAGAAGGACCTGGTGATCATTTTATCTGAGGCCTCCTTCTACTGTGGGGAACTGAAGGCTCCCAGGAGGTGTGCAGCTCACCCGAGTAAAAACTAGAAAGGGGCCCCAGCTTCCCAGGGGAGGCCTGTGCTCAGTACCCATCTAAGCAGGATGACTCATCAGACACGGGTCTCTCCCCTGCTCTGCTGTGGGCTCCTGAACAAACAATAGTATTGTAGGTACCTCTGTGTCTGGCACATGGTGGAAAGGGAGGACTGGCAAGGAAGTTAAGGAAAATCCTTACCCCCATGCTTCACATACTAGGACAGGACCAGTGTACCTGGGGCTGAAGCCTTAAACAGGCTGTTAAACCATGATTTCCATACAGAGCCACTGTTTTCACATTGAAACTCACACAGACACCCACCCATCTCCTCTACTTGAGCCTCTGCATCCCTGCTCCAGTGCCTTTACATGTGCACGAGCTGCTTTTCCTTTAGTCGCTTCTGGCTTCAGACCTGGGGGTCTGACGACCTCAACTTGATCGTCACTCCCATGGGTCATACTTTCCTGGCATGGAGCTTGACACACAATCTAATGCTTGATAACTATCCACAGAATGGCTGGGGAGCCAATGAATATATTATGACCCACGGAATGTAGAATTTGCATGCACTGGTAACACAAAACGAGCAGATTGAAGAGAAATCTGGGGCTGGTAGTGTGCCCATGTGGTAATCCACTAGGACAGACACTGCCAAACTTCCTTGGTTCACAGAGCCCCTGGTATCTTGGTAAAATTTCCATGGTATCCCCAGGCCCAAAAAAGAATATCTAACAGCTCTATTTATGAAGTAGTTAGGTCCAAACCACCACTGAAATCCCAGCTTGGCAAAGATACAAATCATCCAAAGAAAGGCAGCAAGATCTTGTTAAAAATCATGAAGCAATACAAGCTGGTATGCTTCATGTGGAGTTCGACAGATGGGACTTCCACTGCATTGGTAAATTAGGAACCTCTGCCCGGTCTGGTATAAAATCACTCTCCTCTGCTATGGAAATATTCTGATGAGAACATTTTGGACATCCTGCCTGACAAGTGTCCTCCGAGTCAAATGTGGCAGGGTGACAGAGTCTATTGAAGACACTCCAAGGAGACTTGGAGAGCCCTGTGTCCTCTTTCTGCCCTGGAAGGGTCTTTAATCTGTAGATTGTTTCTTCTTTCCACATTTAGGGAAAAGGAGGAACACTGAACAATGCAGAGCTTTTGGGGCCAAATGCAACATTTGTCAGCTAATGCAGCCAAATGCAACATTTGTCAACTAAAACAAAACCAAAAATGAAATGTACATGTTTAAACAGAGCCATTTCTTGACTAGAGCAGGCCCTGCCACCAGCTGGCTGGGACTCCGAGCAAACCCCTTACAGGCTTTCATGTTCTCATCTGGAAAATTAGTTACAGAAAAAAGGGCAGATCAAAAGACCAGCCAATTAGGTCCTGCTACCCTGAACAGACCATATCATATCTGACCTTTTATTATAAATTAGGTCTGTACATAGTTTTCATTTTTATTATAAAAGACAATATACATACGGGAAAGGACATACATAAACAGCTAGACATATAAGAGAGAAACCATTCCTCCTGAATTTCAACAGTTGATGCTGCGGGCCAAAGGCAACCCATCCCAGCACTTCTGAAAATCCAAACAAGGCAGAAGGGCTCTTTCTCTGACTGTTTACAACACTGCAGGGTAAAATCATCCTCTAGGAAGTAACTGCGGCTCTGCATTTATTGTATGCAATTTCTGATCAGTAAACAAGACTGATCAAGCAACTTGGCCTCGACACTGGGGTGAGCGGCCTGAGCAAGTGATGTCGTTGGTCCCTTTGGCATGCAAGTCACCCAGTGGCAAACAGTCGCCAGTGACAACTGCTTAGCATCCACCCCCAGCCACAGTGGGAACGGCATCTACTCACGTTCACAAACCTCTGCCAAGGATTAGTGGTTTCAAGATGAGGAGAAACTCTCAAGGCAGCTGAGCCTGCTTGAGCCTGATAGCTTATCTTCCAGAGACAGGAATGCTCAGGGGAAGGGCCTCCCCAAGAAAGCTGTGGAACAGATTCTTCTCTAGCTAGTGTGCCCACAAAGTTTATCCTCCAAACCAAGACACATCTGGGTGGATATCTTTGGATTTACCATTTTTCCGGTTCATTCGGCTTCCTGAATCTGTAGGCTGGAGGCCTTCCAGCCACTGTTTCTCTGAATACCTTTTTGGCCCACCCTCTTTCTCCTCTCCTGGAACTACAATGACGTAGATGTGTTTTGTGATTGGTCCCCCAAATCCCTGAGGCTCAGATCACTTTTTTCAGTCTGTCTAGTTTCTCTCTGTTGCTTGCCATTAATTGTGTAATTCTGCTATTCTATCCTCACTCTGTCTTCACCATGCTACTATGGAGCCATCCACAGCTTTCAATTTTCACTATGGTATTTTTCAGTTCTAAGATGTCTGTTTGGCTCTTCATCTTGTATGATTCCAACATCAACATCACCTTAATGTTGATGTTGATTTATTTTTTCTCGTTCAAGTTGACATTTTCCTAGTTTTTAGTATGGTGATTTGGGATTGTATCCTAGACAATCTGGGAATAATGTTATACTCTGAATCTTATTAACATCCTCTCTTTTTATCAGTCACCATGAAGGTGGGGGATGGAGGGTGCCAACTCACTGCTGTCATTCGCAAGCGTGTCCCAGTAGGTATAACGCCTCAGGGAAAAATTGAGTTCTGAGGAAAGGGAAGACAAGATGGTTCTACACAAAGAAGGGGCATCCAGGGACTAACACCTGAGCTGAGTCATGAAAAATTACCTGGGTCCACCAGCCAGATAAGGAAGCTAGAAGTTAGATAAAGGAAGCACATTTAAAGGCCTGGAATATGGACCAGCAGAGGCAATAGAATCTGGTGTGACTCAACTGTGGTATGATGGATGCATTTGTGTGTGTGGTGCAAAGGTGTTCAGTAAGAGATAAGCCTTTTGAAATACACTGAGACCAGTGTGCAAAGGGCCCAGGAGCCCTCTACATGTCTGGGGTCTTTGGGCCCTGGGCAGCCAGAGACAACCAGGCAGGGATGTGATATGATTACCACTATGTCACAAGTGGGAACCTGGACAACAGTGCTTCTTCCCACCATGTCAACACAATCATGAGGCTTTGACCAAGTCATCCTACCTCAGGACACGCCCTGGCCAATGTTCCACAGTGGACAATAAGTGCCCCCAGCTGATGACCTTTCTGCCTATGTAACAGGGCCTGTGGGTGTGGTGTGGTATGGAGACACATGACTGGCATTGTGTCTGATGCAATGATGTAAAAGAGGAAGGAAGCCAGGAAAACTGATGTGTGAAAGTATGACTTGGCAAGAAGCAGGCAGGAGAGCCAGCATCACTCAGCACAAATTGAGCTGACCAAGCCTCATGGGAATAGACCACTGGAACTGCAGCTGGCACAGAGAGCTACGTGGGCTGGTTTCTACCACCCCCTCTGGGGCTGTGGCCCCCTGGCCTAAACTCCAAGTGGAGTGAACCCACAGCTCCCCTACACCCTTGGTAAATACTTCAGGGCTTTTTGTGGGCCTACTTAGTAACACCATTAAAAGTTAGCACAGGATGATATATGGGCACAACATACTTCACAGGAGTTCTGTGAGGTAATAGAAAAAAATATATGTATTAGTCTCTCCCCCTGGTTGCTAGGATAGAGCTCCTAAAAGCCTTGTAATTTCCTAAGTGGTAAGAGCATTAGGAGCACCTTTTGTTCTAATGTGGTTCTTGGTAGGCTCTTAGATGGGATATGGTGACCAAACAGACCAAACCACAGTTAGCAGCTTGGAACTTTCAGCCCTGCCCATCCCTTTCTCCAGAGAGGGCAGAGGGGCTAGAAGTGGAGTTAATGACTGATCATGGCTACTGAGGAAGCCTCCACAAAGATCCTAACAGTACAAAGTTCAAAGAGCATCCAGGCCCCTTCCCAGTCCTCATCTTACATATTTCTCTATCTGGTTGTTCACCTGTATCCTTTATCGTGTATTTTAATAAACTGGTAAATGTTAGTGTTTCCCTGAGTTGTGTGAGCTGAACCCGAGGAGAGTGTTACAGGGAACCCTCATTTATTGCTGATTGGTCAGAAGCACAGGTGACAGCATGGTCTTTGGCAGTCCCATGGCACTGAGCCCTTACTCTGACACCAGCTCCAGGTAGACAGTGTCATAACTGAGTTAAGCTGTAAGATACCCAGTTGGTGTCACAGAATCATTTATTGTGGGGAACCCCCCCACCACCACCATCACCACCACATCTGGGGTCAGAAGTGCTCTGTGTGGCAGTAATGTCAGAGTAAGTGAGACACCGGAGAAAGCATCAAGCTTCTCTAATATAAGTTCATACCAGTTCATTCTCCTGATTAACTGCCTCAATTAATTTTGAATACAGAGGAAAAGAGAAACACATGAAACTGGAGGACTTGCCTTAGTTTATTCAAGTTCTGGGGAGAACAATTCTGAAGTTTACTCTGCCTCTCGAGCATCAGCAGGAATAAGGAATGACAAGCTGATGTGAACCCCCAAAGAGCAATCAGAACCCTCCCTATGCAGGGCACGTTTCAGTTCACACAACGTGTCCATGCAGCAAGCCTCAGCAGGGACAATGACACTGCCTCCATGTTTTACAGAAATGGGAATTGGTGGACCAACACCAGGATGGCCTCCCCAAACACTAAGGGCTCATGAAGAGAGTTAGGGCTCCATGCTTAGCACCAAAGACAAACTGGAACACAATCAGAAAGAGTCCCCAAGATGGAGTGGTCCCCAAAACAAGCCACATGAGAAATAGTACAGGAACTGGAGATATTTACCCTAAAGACAAGATTCAGAGGCAGCAGGCCCATCCCTTCTTTGGGTAGTGAGAAAATAGAGGAAGAAGAGGGCCCTAAGGGCACAAGTGAGCCTGGGTAATGGAGGACAGAGATTTACATACTGTCCAAGAACTTTCTATTAAAGGTGTCTGAAGATAGAATGAGCTGTAATGCAGGGCTCTGATCACAGGAGATGTATCAACAGGAAGCCAGGTAACTTAATGACAGAGTGCCTGCCACCCCAGGAGCCAATGACACAGACCAACCAAGTGTATATTCATTAAACTGGACTCGCTGAGGTTGGTGACCATGCTGGGGGGGTGGGTGCAAGCTCCAAGTCTCTGACCTGAATTAATAAATACTGGTTTTCTGGGTCTCTTTCACTGAACCCTTTGAAACACATAAACACACAGGGTTCTAGTTCACGGTCAGCAAAAGCAGACAAGACACAATGATAGGGGATCCCATGGTTCAGCCTAAGGACTCAGGAAAGAGGAAGAGAAACAGGGAGGCTCAGAACAGAGCTCTGAAAAAGGCACAAAGGGGGACGTGCTAACTCTGGATTAAAAAACACGGGCCCCAAGAAGAGTGTGCACACTCTACACACACATAGAGTAGGGCTTGCAGCTTTAACAAGGAGATAACAAAAATAATCAATTAAAAATCAGGGTAAATGAGGATCCTGGTTCCCCAGGCACACCAGCACCACGTCTGCGTGGCACTTTTCCTACCCACCTCGGTTTGCAGACACAAGAGGCTCCTCCTCCCTGATGGTCCTTTTGCTGCTCCTCTGTCTGCAAACAGGAAGCCTAGGAATCTGTAAACTGTGGCGGAAAGAAAAGGGAATTCCAGACTCCACGCCGAGGAACCATTTGTGCCCAGAAATTCCAGCCTCTGCCTGACAGCCTCCAGCCACAGGGGTCTCACCACCTCCTGTCCTAGCCTCCTCCTGCTCAAATGCTATTTGCTAAAGGATAAAAGGCCAGAAGCTGACCAGCCACACAGCTGTTTTCTCTCTAGATCTTTCCTTCATTTCTTCCATTTCTTCCACATGTAAATATATCACACATATGCATACATATACACATTCATACAAAAAGTAGATAAAATGTACCATTGATCCTTGAACATCAGGAGGGGTAAGGGCACCAATGCCCCACACAGTCAAAAATCCATGTGTAATTTTTGATCCCCCCCAAAACGTTTCTACTACAAGCCTACTGTTGACTGGAAGCCCTACCAATAAGAGAAATAATCAACACACTATGTAGGTAAGAATTCTATGCTGAATTCTTACAGTAACATAAGCCGGAGAAAAGAAAATATCATTAAGAAGATCATAAGGAAGGGGTGCCCAGGTGGCTCAGTCATTAAGCATCCAATTCTTGATTTCAGCTCATATCATGATCTCAGGGTGGTGAGATCCACCCCTGTATCAGGCTCTGAGCTGAGTGCAGAACCTGCTTAAGATTCTCTCTCCCTCTGCCCCTCCCACCTCTGCTCTCTTTCCCTCTCTCAAAAAAAAAAAAAAAAAAAAAGAAAGAAAGAAAATCATAAGAGGATATATATTTAAAGTACTGTGTATTTATTTAAAACAATCCATATATATGTGGACCTATGCAGTTTAAACCCATGTTGTTCAAGGGTCAGCCGTATTCTATTTTGTGAAACATTTTTCCAGTTGCTGGAGGGTCCTTGATAATGATATTTTCCTTGGCTGCCCAACAGTCCACTGATTTGCTGTACCATTACTTACTTAATTCCCTGTTCTTCATTCATTAAAATAGGCTTGATTACTTAAATACATATGGTCATGCGAGAAAAAAACGAGGAAAACACTTCCCACTGTGCAGCAGTTCACGCTCTGGTCAAGGAAACACAGATAACACTGTAGTTAAATGTGAGGATTGCTGTAAAAACCAGTGTTTACGGAGTGCTGTGGGGACAGAGAGGAAGAAACAGCCTGTCCCAGGGACATGGAGGAAGACACCAGGGCTCCCTGGGCTGTTGCCAATTTCCCACGTTGCTGGCGACTCACAGCCTGGGGGCCCACCGTAAGCAGGTACTGGGCCTAGTGCTTCAGGGGAACCCTTTCATGGCTCAGATGGCCCAGAAGTTACTGTTACCTCTTTCTAGCCACTGAGGTCAGAGCTCCGATGGGTTTAAGTGGTTGGTACGAGGCCACACAGCCAGCAAGTAGTGGAGCCTGAATTAAAAATGTGTGTCTGTTTTTCTGAGGTCCACTCTGATGTCTGCTCTAAATAGTAAGAAAAGCATCTTGAGGGATCCCTGGGTGGCGCAGAGGTTTGGCGCCTGCCTTTGGCCCAGGGCGCGATCCTGGAGACCCGGGATCGAGTCCCACGTCGGGCTCCCGGTGCATGGAGCCTGCTTCTTCCTCTGCCTGTGTCTCTGCCTCTCTCTCTCTTTCACTGTGTGCCTATCATAAATAAATAAAAATTTAAAAAAATATTAAAAAAAAAAGAAAAGCATCTTGAAACAGAAACCTTTCCTCTTTTGAAAAAAATCCTTCAATTCTTAAGAAGATTTGAATTTTTATAACTCTTGATACAAAACGTTGCTCTCACATACCATCAACCTCTAGCCAGACTAATGAGTGAAGAAAAGACAAGATGGCATAAATTGCCAATACAGGGAAGCAGAGTGTGGAAAGCGTTAGATTCTGCACAGATTAAAAATATGACAAGGGAAATTTTGACCAACTTGACATCAACATTTGATAATTTCGATAATGTATCTACATTTTTCAGTAGACATACACCACCAGGGCTCAACCTAGAGAAACAACTCACTAAGAGGATTCAGATTAGCAGTTAAAACCTTCAATAAGAGGGAACTCCAGAAGCAGACGGCTTTACCAATAAAGTCTACCAAATATTTGAGGAAGACATTACACCAGTTCTCTACAAATTCTTTCAGAAAATAGAAGGCTGCCCTACTTGTTTTATGAGACCTGTATTACCCTGATATCAAAACCCGACAAAGACAGTACAAAAAAGGCTGTTGGCCAATACAGCTTTGGGGCAAGGGTCATGAGTGGGAGACACAAGGAAAGCTACTGGCATGGCAGACAATGTGTAGAATCCTGCTCTGGGGTGGTAGCTGCAGAGAGGCTATTCATGCAAAAATTTCCCAAATTGTGCACTGAGGGTCTGTGCCCTTTACTGTATGTAAGTTATGCTGCAACATAAGTGTGTGTCCACAATACAAAAGCACATGTGCTCTGACCCCAGTGATGGAAAAATATGTACATGTATGCATAAAATGGTGTGTGAGAGGATTGTCACAGAAACAGTATCTCAGGGATGAGATTTTAATTTTTTCCCTCACTTCCTAACATACTATTTGCTTGGTTTTTAAAATAACAGTTGTGTGCTATTTACTCAATCAGAAGAATATCTGAAAGCTGTTTTCTCATGGAAAACGAATGCCTAGCTCTCGGGGTCCAGTGATTCTCTTCTTGGGCTGTACCTCTCACTGGGACCAGGGGCACATTTGAGGCAGCACTGTTGGGAACGGCCCCAACCTGGATGCTTAGGTTTTTAATTCCAAACAACGGAATGCTATGCAGCAGTTAAAAAATAAGTAGGTGGAGAAGCCTGGGTGGCTCAGTCAGTTAAGCAGCCGACTCTTGATTTCAGCTCAGATCATGATCCTGGGTATCCTGGGATAGAGCCCACGTCGGGCTCCAGGTTCGGTGGGGAGACTGCTTGAGATTCTCTCTCTCTCCTTCTGCCCCTCCCCCAACACTCATTCTCTCTCTCTCTCAAATGAATGAATAAATCTTTAAGAAAAAATAAGTAGGTGGAACTATAGTACTCTCACTGAAAGACTGCCAAAACATACTGAATTAAAAAAAGAGTTATATCCTCATGATGAGACCATTAATGAGATAAAAGAAAAAGTATATATTTCTCCAGGAAAGTGACCCATAGTGACTTCCTCTAGGGAGTGTCTGCAATTAGAGGGGGTTGGTGGGTGTCTAACGTGCCTTTGCTTCGTCTGTCCTTTCCTAATGAGACGGCTGGTATTCATGGTATTCACGTGTTACTTCGGAAACTAAAAATAAATACACAGCAGCTGGGTTTCTTACTGATGAAGAAGGGAGCTGCAAATGTGGATAAAGAGAAGCAAAGTGGCGGTGTGCAAGAGAATGGGAGGTGTGAATGCAGGTGGATGTGTGCATGTGTGGGTTGTATCTCCTATCTATCTCCCAGACCCTGGATTCTAACTAAACGTTGTTCTCCATTAAAAGGAACCAGGGCTCCTTGGAGGAATGGCGGACCCCAGAACTGGTACAGGAGAACCAGTGACTGAGCCTGGATCCCCTTGCTGTGCCAATGAATAAAGTAGTACCCAAAGAATGACAGGGGATGATGTGTCAAAAGGAAACAGGGTCCTAGAAGAGGTTTCCACCGGTCAAATCTGGGACAGTCTCAGCACCGAGATAAATACCAGGGTGACAGATTATAACCATGAGAACAAACAGCACACAAATCAATACTGATATAAATATATAAATGGATACCCAGATGAATAAAAAAAAAAAAAGGTTCTTCATTATAGTAGAATACCAACTAATAAAATGAAAGACTTAGAAAACCACCAATTGGCAACCTCTATATTAATAACATTTCAGGCAAGGATCATGAGTGCTAAATCTTGTGGGTCAAAGTTTGATGAGAAGTTCACCAACTACATAGAGAAAAACTGCCTCCCTCTACGGAGGTCAATCTGGGCTGACACCACCATAACCAAGTGATCAAAGGTAACGGCTCCAATACTGGGACAAAGTGACATTGCCCACCACCTGCTATGGTGCTCCAAAGGACACAGCACCATTTCCGTGCTATTCTGCCAAAAATATAGTCTGAATCTTATCATTGTCTTATCAGCAGGACAAATCCATGCTGGGGGACATACTACAAAGTGATGGCCTGGCTTTTTGGAAAATGTCAAGGGCAAATATTATACAAAAATAATGATCTCCTTTGGGGCATAGAAGAGTGGTTACAGTTACAGTTAAATGCAACCTTGGGCCAGAGAAAAGAAAAAGGAAGAAAAGATTTTTTATAAAAGACACGAATGGAAAAATATGAATAATTTCACATTCAGAAAAACAGTGGATCAGTGTGAATTTCCTGATAGGAATTACTGTACTTAAGAAAACATCCAGAAAAGAAAAGAAAAGAAAAGATCCTTGAATTTTAGAAAACACTGAAGTACTTAGGGGTAAATGAGCACCCTACCTGTAACTTATTCTCAAGTAGATCAGGGGAAAAAGAGTATTTTTTAAAGATTTTATTTATTCATGAGAGACACAGAGAAGAAGTAGAAACATAGGCAGCAGCAGAAGCAGGCTTTCTGCAGGGAGTCTGATCCAGGACTCAATCTCAAGACCCCGGGATCATGACCTCAACCAAAGGCAGACACCCAACCACTGAGCCACCCAGGTATCACAGGGAAAAAAAATTTTTTTAAGTTATATATATATATATATATATAGATAGATAGATAGATAGATAGATAGTTATATATATATACATATAGGGAGAGAGAGATAAACATGGTAAAGTGTTAATATTTGGGGAAACTGACTAAAGAGTATTTAAGAATTCATGGTTTTTGCCAATTTTTCTGTAAATCTGAAACTATTTCAAAATAAAACAAGTTAAAAATATACACGATCTGGGGTGCCTGGGCAGCTCAGTTGATTAAGTGTCCGACTTTGGCTCAGGTCATGACCTCATGATCCTGGGATCAAGCCCCATATGTACCCTGAGCATCAGGCTCCCTGCTCAGCGGTGAGTCTGCTTGTCCCTCTCCCTCTGCCTCTCCCCCTGTTTGTGCATGCACTCACTCCCTCCCCCTCTCTCTCAAATAAATAAAATCTTTAAAACAAAATACATGATCACTGAAAAAAAATGCTAAATTTAAAAACATGAAGTAAAAGAATGCAACCCAACTATGTACTAGTTGCTTTTTCCTTCTACCAGTTTTTTGTTTTGTTTTGTTTTTTACAGATTTTAAGTAATCTCTACACTTCAAGTGGGGCTCAAACTCACAACCCTGAGATCAAGAGTTGCATGCTCCACCAAATGAGCCAGTGAGGTGCCCCTGTTCTACCAGATTTTTAAAAAATATATACTTTATTCATTAATTCATGAGAGACACACAGAGAGATGCAGACATAGGCAGAGGGAAAAGCAGGCTCCCTGCAAGGAGCCTGATGTGGGACTCGATCCCAGATCTTGGGATCACACCCTGAGCTGGAGACAGATGCTCAACCACTGAGGCATTCAGGGGTCTCTTCTACCAGATTTATTTATTTATATATATATATATATATATATATATTGGTCTTATCTAAATATAATTTTGTTGCTTTTTTAATGTATGAAATTGCAAACATTATAAATTCTCAAATGTTATCCTAGCCTATGAACAAAAGAGGCACTTGCTGAATATTGTCCCTATTATAAACAATGCCATGATAATCATGATGCTTGACAGCCTTTCAAGATAAATCTCTGTGTACCTCAGATTACTTCCTTAGAATGGAGTTTCCAAAAATATCTTAGAAGGATTTCTGGATCAAAAGGAGTAAATATTTTGAAGGCTGTTAAATTATTTTCCAAAAAGCAATTTATTTTCATCATTTTTCTGCAGCTCTCCCTCTTTGAGACCCCTTGCTGACCTGAAGAAAAGGGAGTAACTTACAAAGCTCTGTGCTCACAAAAGCCTGGGAGGAAAACAAGTAGAAAACCAAGCCTCAGGGGCGCCTGGGTGGCTCAGTCAGTTAAGTGTCTGCCTTTGGCTCAGGTCATGATCTCGAGGTCCTGGGATCGAGCCCTGCATCAGGCTCCCTGCTCAGAGGGGAGCCTGCTTCTCCCTTTCCCTTTGCTACTCTCCCCACTCTTGCACACGCACGTGCTCTGTCTCGCACTCAAATAAAATCTTAAAAAATCAAAACAAAAAAACAACCTTCAGTACCAGAATCAGTAAGCATTCCGGGGAGGCCATGATACCTGTGGCCAGAGGGAGAACAGAGAGAAGACACTGGAAAGATGGATGTGCAGACCAGACAGGCCTTCTCAACGATGGAAGAAACCTTTCCCAGGAAATTAGACCCCCCAGTGGTAGAAAGTGGGAAAGGTGTGTGTGGGGCGGTGCTGGCCCAGGGTCCCAATCACACACCAACCCAAGGACCACAGCTTGGGAACATACTAGTTCCACTGCCGAGCACTCCATTCATCACCTGCTGCTCCTCAACCCCTGATCCCTTCCCGTTGGGAGACTGTCAGGGCAGAGCAATGGGTGACATGGGGAGGAAAGACTGGAGTCCTGGGGAAGCATATTTCAATAATCATTTACACCACTTGTATCTGGAAATAGGTATGTTTAAACTCCTTACGTCGGGCAGCCTGGGTGGCTCAGCGGTTTGGCCCCACCTTCGGCCCAGGATGTGATCCTGGGGGCCTGGGATCGAGTCCCATGTCGGGCTTCTTGCAGGAAGCCTGCCCCATGTCGGGCTCCTTGCAGGGAGCCCACTTCTCCCTCTGCCTGTGTCTCTGCCTCTCTCTCTCTCTCTGTCTTCCATGAATAAATAAAATCTTTAAAAAATAAATAAAAATAAACTCCTTACGTCATGACATCACACACACACTAAGCTCCAAGACTCTGAGCTCCAGTTTCTTCCTTTATAAAATGGAGATATTAATTACTACCTGCCTCACAGGGGCTGTTGGCAGAAGTATGGAAGACAAAGATGTGTGCTGGGTGAATCCTACATAACAAAGATGAGAATTACTGTTCTGTTTTGTGCCTAGTGTACTAGGATGTGCTCTAACTATGAGAATTTAGATTGATGGGAGAATACTTCAACTCTGCCTCTCCGGAAGCCAGTCGAGGTGACTTCCAGAAGCTCTTCGATTTCCTTAACAGTTCAGAGAATATGATCTTGAGAAACCCAAAAGCTCTGGAGAAACCCAACTTTTACTGAGGGGAGATTAAGGTTTGGGTTCTGAGGTCAAGAACTCCCAGAATGTGTCCAATTCTGCCTTTTACCTATCAGAGGGCTTGCCCAGAGATTTGCCTCCAGCTGGGCTGGAACTGGAGGGACCAGCTCCCTGCCCTCAACCGTTGCCCATGGGGCCAACAGGAGCAGGGTGAGTTCCCGTGCAACGTCTTTCAATCATCTTGACCAGCTCACCTTGATGTCCAACAGGAAAGCCTGAATTTATGCGTAGGCCTAGTCACTTGATAGCTGATACAGTACAAGTCTTTCTAACTAAAGAGGCAGAGGACAGAGAGAGGACAAAGGCCCCAGAGGCTACTAGATGGGGGGCAGAAAACAATGCCTGGTTAAGGGCAGGCACAGGAGAGCCCGGAGGGTCTCTAGAAGGTTCTGCAACAGCTCTTCTGGCCTCACAGGCTAGGACTCTGCACTCCTGCCAAGTCCAGTGCCCCTCCAGCCCAGTTCTTTTATCATCAGTAGGCAAGGTTAGCTCAGTCTTTGCAAACTTCCACCAGCCAGAATGGAAAACGATGGCACCTTTATCCCACTTCAGTTGTTTTCTGGTGTGGAGAATAGCCTGCACTTACTTTAGGAGGAAGACAAAACAAAACCCTACCTACCTTTTATGTATTCCTCCGCAGTGTAGTATTAAGTCCACATTTCAAAAGCTCCTCATTCCAGGATCCCTTAAAGAAAGAGAATAACTCTTTCTGCCTCATCATCATCTACTAACTCCAGGATTCCTATAGTTCAGTCAGAGCAAAGGAAACCATGGTTCCTTTCCAAAAGTAGTATTTGAGCTTCTACTAAAATCACAACTTTTCTAGCCAGAGGTGGTTTCACAGAGAAGGGATCGTAACATTGAGGGGGAGCAAAACAGCTCCAGCCTCTTCTCTGATTTCTCTCTAGTCCACTAGATTATGAAACAGTATGAGTAGCAAAACGGGCAGAGGGACATAATGAAAAGGGTGTGGGACTTGGCGGGAGTTCAAAGAATCAAATTTGGGTGTTGGCTTTCCTACCATCTGAGTAAATAATTTCCCCTCTCCGAGGGGAATAAGGCCAAGACATCCTTGTTGGCTTTTGCATAAATGACGCTTGTGGAAACGTTCTGCAAAGTACACTGAAGAAACACAAGAAACACTGCTGGTTGAGGACACTGAAGACAACAAAGGTAAAACTGCCTTGAGGTGAAACACTCCACTCATACTAAAGAGTGGCTCTTCCACATCCATCAAGTATGCTCTGTGCCCAGCACCATGCCAGCTGAATGAACAAAGACAAACTAAGTCAGGGAATGTTCTGTTACTTCCTTGCCAGAATGAATGGTACAATTCATGGCTGGGTGAGGCTGGTGTAAGCCAAAGTGGCTGGGTAGGGGGGCTTCTTGACAAAGGAAGGCACAAAATATGGCAAGTGATAGAGAGGTGGGGCGGGGGGGGGAAGCATCCAGAAGGGTCTAAAGGGAAAGTGGGCTCACAGCTTTAGGATTTAAAAGAAAAAAAAAAAAAAAAAAAAAAAAGCCAGTTCAAAATTGCTCTGCCACTTATAGTTCTAGGACTTTGGGCAAATCTCAACTTCCCTTGGCCACTTTCCTATTTCAAGTGGAATACTACCACCATGGAGGCCTCCAACAAGGCTACAGAGAATAACATGAGGGAAACTGCACAGGGCACATGGCAGACATGCAAAGGATGGTGAGTTACCGTCCCTTCCATTCCTCTTTTCTGGGCAGATCACAGTGAAAATCAGCACTGCCACCGAGCACCCAATGGTCTTTCTAAAGACCATTTTCCAATAAAAGGAAGCAGGGCTTCTGAAAGAACTAGCTGGTTCTAGGGCCAGTGCATGGAAAACAAAAGATGAGTCTGGAACATTGCACAGCATTGTAAATTAAGGAAAAGCTCAAGGAAACAACCAGTAGACATCCCAAAGTCCTGATGGCTGAAGCTAGAACAATTTAAGCACCCAAATAAACAATGTTCTTGGATTGGTGGGGGTGGGGAGGGGTGGGGTGTAATTCATCTCTAAGGTTCTTTATTTTCTATTGTGGCAAAATACACACAGTATAAAATTTGCCATCTTCAAGTGTACACAGTACAGTGGAATTAAGTACATTCAAAATGTTGTATGACCATCACCACCATCTAGTTATAGAAGACTGTTATCACCCCAAAGGAAACACAGTACCCAGGAAGCAATCAATCCCCATTGCCCAGCCCCCTGGCAACCTCTAATCTACTGTCTGTGAATTTGCTTACTACAAACATTTCACATGAATAGAATCATATTATCAGCAGGTCCTTTGTGACTGGCTTCTTTCATGTGTTCAAGGTTCACCATGTTGTAGGTGTCAGCCATTCATTCTTGTTTATGGCTAAATACTATTCCAAGGTAAGGATCTATCACACTTATCCATTCATTAGGTGATGGAATTTGGGTTGTTTTCACTTTTTGGCTATAACAAATAGTGCTGCTACATTCACAAACAAGCATTGGTTTGAGGGCCTGTTCTCAATTCTCTCGGCATATAACTGGAAGTGGAACTGCTGGGTCACGTGGACATGCTATGCTTAACGCACAGAGGAACTGCCACACTGTTTTCCCCAGCGAATACACCACTTTACATTCCCATCAGCAATATTCAAGGGTTCCAATTTCTCCATGTTCCCACCAGCATCAGTTATTTTCTGGTTTAGTTTTTGTTTTATTTATTTTTTTTTAAAGCTTTTTATTTTTTTTTTTAATTTTTATTTATTTATGATAGTGAGAGAGAGAGAGAGAGGCAGAGACACAGGCAGAGGGAGAAGCAGGCTCCATGCAGGGAGCCCGACGTGGGATTCGATCCCGGGTCTCCAGGATCGCGCCCTGGGCCAAAGGCAGGCGCCAAACCACTGCGCCACCCAGGGATCCCTAGTTTTTGTTTTAAATAGACACACTAGTGGGTGTGAAGTAGTATCTCATTGTGCTTTAGATTTGCCTTTCCCTAATGACTAATGATGTTAAGAATATTTTCATGTGCTTGTGGCTATTTGTGTATCTTCTTTGGAAAAATATCTATTCAGGTCCTTTGTTCATTTTTCAGTTGGGTTGTTTTGCTGTTGTTGAATTATGAGTGTTCTTTACATATGCTAGATACGTGACGTTTATCAGATATTTAATTTGCAACTACTTCTTCCTATTATGTAAGTTGCCTTTTCACTTTCTTGATAGGGTCCTTGCATCAAAGTTTTTAATTTTTATGAAGTTCATGTCTCAGCTCAGGCTGCTATAACAAATATCCTTGACTGGGTAGCTTAAACAAAAAGCATTTATTTCTCACAGTTTTAGAGGCTGAGGAGTCCAGGTGAAGGCATCAGTAGATCCAGTGTCTGGTGAAAGTCTGCTGCCTGGCTTATAGATAGCTTCTTTCTCATATTCATAATGACAGAAAGCAGAAAGACGAAGTAAGCCCTCTTGTCATTAAAAAAAAAAAAAAAAAAGATTTATCTATTTATTTTTAGAGAGTGTGTGCACATAAGCAGGGGGAGGCGGGAGGGAAAGAAAGAATCCTCAAGCACACTGAGCGTACTCCCACTGAGTAGGGAGCCCCATATGGGCTCAATCCCAGGACCCTGAGATCATGATCTCAGCAGAAACCAACAGTTGACTGCTTAATCAACTGTGCTACTAATCCCATTCAAGAGAGTTCCACCCTCATAACCTGATTACCTCCCCAAAGCCCCACTTAATACCATCACATTAGGAGTTAAGATTTCAACATAGGAGTATTATGGGCACACAAACATTCAGTTCAAAAACAGTCCAACTCATCTGTTTTTTCTTTTTGTTACTTATGTCCTATCTGAGAAACTATTGCCAAGTCCAAGGTCATTAAGATTCACCTCTGTTTTCTCCTAACAGTATTATAGTTTTATCTCTGCCATTTGTTTAGGTCTTTGATCCACCTTGATTTTTGTATAGGATGTAAAGTAAGGTAAGGAGTCTAGCTTCACTCTTGTTGCATGTGGATATCCAGTTGTCTCAGCACCGTTTGGTGAAAATACTACTTTCCTTTATTGAATGGCCTTGGTACTCTTGTCAAAAATCACTTAGCTATATATGTATGAATTAAATTTTGGATTTCAATTCTATTCCATTGGCCTCCAGATCTAGTCTTCTAATAGTACCACAGTGCCTTAATTACCGTAGCTTCCTGGTAGGTTTTGAAATTAGGAAGTATGAATCTTTCCATTTTGTTCTTCATTCTCAAGACTGCTTGGCTCTTTGAAGTTCCTCGCAATTCCACAGGAATTTTAGGACCAGCTTCTCCATTTCTGCACAAAAAGTCACTGGGAGTTTGACAGAGATCGTACTGAATCTGTATTCTGCTTCAGGGGAGAGGTGGTGGTGGTGATGCCATTTTAAAGATATTAAGACTTCCAGTCCATGAACACAAATATCTTTCCATTTATTTAAATCTTTTCTATTTTCTTCCAGCAGCGTTTTGTAGTTTCTAGTGGAAAAGTCTTCCGCTTCCTAGTTTAAATTTATTCCCAAGTATTTTGTTCTTTTTGATGCTATTATAAATGGGTTTGTTTTCTTAATTTTTCCACTTTGGACTGTTCACCACGAGTGGAGTACTGGCTTTTGAACAGTAGAATAAATAAATATCTGCAACTCTATACTGATATAAATAACCAAATAAATAGGAGAACAGGCACAGCTCTTTCTCCCAGCAGAATTCCATCGAATAAATGTAGGAGGAGAGAGGGAAATAGGGAATTACCATTAGACAGTTGTGCAGTAAGAATTACTGCAGGTGAGACTTACCAGTGGATGTGCTAAAATTAGCAGACAAAAGTCCCAGATGAAACAGGATTTGCAGTCTCAAAGTTCTCTCTCCCAATATACTCATTAACTATAAAGGGGGTAAAACAGTAATTTTTCACAGGAGAAACCCTGCAGACACCAACCCAACCAAGAGATCAAGGTGATGTCACTAGTAATGAACCCCTTGAGTCAGTGTACTCAGAAGGCCACAGCACCATTTTGGTGGTTTTGTTGTCACAGATGTATAACCTCCCTCCAGACACAAGAAAACATCAGTCAAACCCCAACTGGGGTACATTCTATAAGATAACGAGGTTGGGACAGACGAAGGGACTGTTACAGATGGGAAGAGACTAAGGAGCAGGACAATTAAGTCTAAGGCAGGATCTTGGACAGGACCCTAGGACAGAAGTAAGATATTAGAGAAAAACAACTAGTAAATTTCTAATAAGGGATGTTGTTTAGTTCAGGGGTTGGCAAATTATGGTCAAGCATTGACCCAGGCCGCTATTTTTGAAAATAAAGTTTTATTAGACGACATCATGCTCATTCATTTACAGATGACCTATGACTGCTTTCTTCCGAAAACACCAGTCAGGGAGTTGAGACAGATCTTACAACCCAAGATTTACTTTCTGGTTCTTTATAAAAAAAAGTTTGCCTGGGGGCACCTGGGTGGCTGAATCAGTTGAGCATCTGCCTTTGGCTCAGGTTATGATCCCAGAGTTCCGGGATCAAGCCTCCCCGCATCCAGGCTCCCTGCTCAGTGGAGCACCTGCTACTGCCCCTCCCCCTGCTCCTTTTCTCTCTGTCTTGCTCACTCTCTCTCTGTCAAATAGATTTTCAAAAATCTTTAAAAAAAAAAAAAAAGTTTGCCTGCCCTTGGTTTACAGTTAATAATACCATACCAATATTAATTTCCTATTCTTGGTATTATATTGAATTATAATTTTATACGAAGGGAAGCCAGGTGAAAAATCAAAGGAAACTCGTTTTGTACCATTTTGGCAACTTCTCTGTAAGTCAAAAATTGGCTAAAAATAAAAAGTTTGAAACAATAAGCCAGCGCCATCCTTACCATGAGGCCTTCCCGTCAGCTTCCCTAGACACATCTTACATGCTGCTGCTTTTTTGCTTCGTTGTTCTTCCTCCTAAGAATGTTCTTCCCTTTTCTGTCTGTAGCCACCAAAGCTGTGTCTTCAAGGATGAACTCACGTGCCACTTCCTTCATAAAATCTGCCCCGGTTCCTTCCTATGAGTGCTCGGTGACAGCAGGAAGGAGCACCTGCCTTGTGGGCAAGTTCGTTCCTTCCATATCTACTTCTCTCACCAGATGAACAACTGAGGGTCAAGAGTGATGGCTTAGGGTCATCTGGGTGGCTCAGCTGCTTACGTTTCTGCTTTCATCTCAGGTCACAATCCTGAGGGTGGCCCAACTCCTGGCTCACCATGGTCCCAGTTAGTTCCCATGCTGGGTCACCCTAGGTTCGGCCAGCAGTAGGCTGTGCCATTCAGCAAAATCTGAGTTTGCTAGGGCAGTGAGGACCAAGTAGCCATAGAAGGCTGCTCTGGGCAATAGCTCCACATACAGAGCAGGTCTCAGGCAGTTGGGCCTTCTTTTTGTTCACCAAGCAGCTTCACAACCTAACATTCTCCCTACAAGGTGACAGGAAGCCAGGGTTCTGATGGCAGACTGTGATGGAGATGTGGACTGATGTCTGGCCAGACTGCCCTAAGATCAAATGTAAACTGAGGTAATTTCCATGATCTGTGTCTATGGACTGAGGCCATGCTTTTAAATCACAAGATTTGGGGAGCAGGGTTATTAAAAACTCACAACAACATGAGCAAGTGAGTAAAACCTCATGGTGACAGAGGACCATCCTGTGGTGTCTATAAAAGCACCCATAATGATCAGACCATTGACAAGACTGTCCACCAGTACTAAACCATTAAGTAATAATAGTTTCTTATTGCCCCAACCACATTCTCTTAGAGGAGAAAAACAAAATCCTCTGGTGCTGGCCTGACGTTACAACTGTGCTGTCACCTGGGATTCTAGGTCATGCAAGATGCTCCCAAGGCTGACAGTTTAATCCTCCCTCTGAAAGATGTTGCCAGGACAGCTGCTGCATACTTGGCCACAGCAAGCTGTCCCAAAATGGGTCGTGAAAGCTGCTGCTTCCACTGCACCTGCTGTGACTTCCTGCTAGGAAAGACCACACCATATCACCCAGCACACCTGGAGGAGGGGCAAGGAGCACAATTTTCCAGGCCGCTGCACTGGGAAAAGGTGTCTTCCTCTGATACCCACACACAACCCGAGGAGCTTACTGCCTAAAGTTACACAATTTCTGGTGAAGGCCAGGTGATACTGGGAGCTCTTGGCTCCCATATGGGGACTCAGTGGTGCAAGCAGCTTTTTCCTTGGGACTCTACGACCTCAATGTAGAAATTCTAGGTTGCTGTGATGTGGAGAAGACAACGAGGGGGATCAGCCCCAGCTCTTAAATGCTTAAGGCAGGAAGTGACACATATTACCCCCTCTCAAGAAGGCTAAGGAATGTGGGGAAGCTCAGAAACACACAGTGAACTGTGAACCTGTCTGACACAGGTATGCACAACCCGCTTGAGGGGACAGGCAGCCAGTGGTAGAACCAGTGGGAGTCCAGCTGCTCAAAGACTCATGGCCTATTTTTTTTTTTTGAAAGATTTATTTATCTATTTGAGAGCCAGAGAGCCAGAGAGCAGAGGGTATAAGTGGGGGAGGGGAGAGCAGAGGGAGAGAATCTCGAGCAGACTCCCCACATCGTGTGGAGCCTAATGCAGGGTTTGATCCCAGGACCTTGAGATCACGACTTGAGCTAAAACCAAGAGTTGGATGTTCAAAAGACTGAGCCAGCCAGGCACCCCAAAGACATGTGGCCGATTAACTGGATTTTTAAAAATGGAGATCTAATTCACGTACCACAAAATTCATCATTCTAGTACAAGTGCTGCCAAAGTGAGCACTAAAATTCATCACTTTATAGACTGTGCAACTCAGTGGCTCTCAATATACTCACCCACTGTGCAATCGCCACTACTATTTAATTCATGAACATTTCCGTTACCCCCAAAGAAAACCTCACACACGTCATCAGTCACTCCGCATTCCTGATTTCTCTTCCCCTCTTTCCTTGGACATCGGGACAAACTCCCAGCACCTCAAGCAGCCACACATTATCCTTAACCGTAGGCCCCCCAGCACCATCACTATTTGCCTCATCTATTTATTTCTAAACACTGTGATAACTAACACATACTAAGCACCTGTAATACATTCTGCCATTTTATTTCATCCTTGCAACGACCCTCTGGGGTACAGCAGCTGTAATTACCACAGAGGTTATAGTACCTTGTCCAAAGGCAGGGAACAGACAGCGGTAGAGTCAGGATTCAAACCCAGACCAGCTGGCATCAGAGCCACTCTCTCCTTCACTTCTTTGGCCTCCAAAACCTTTTGGGAACAGGGCAAAGTTATGCGGCAGAAGTTGCTTCACTGAATGACCTGGGGTGCATTTTGCAGTTAACATCCCAGCCGTACCATCAGGTGACGGCGTTGCTCAAATTAAACCACACCTGGAGGCAAGGAAGAGGTTGGTGTCAGGCTGGAGCTGCCTCACATCTCTGCACACCTAGTGCCAAGAGGCCTGGTGTAACATGGTACACAGTAGACAGCTGCTGAATGGCTGAATCAACAGCATGTCGTGGGCCAGAGTCCTCCCTCCCCACCCAAAGGCACGGCCTGCTGGCCCTTACCTGGGAGCACTAGAATGGAATCAGTGCTGCCTTCTGACACCTCTTGGCTCTGCTATGGTCACTAAGGGGCAAGAAGCCAAGCCAGGCCTTTTAACTTTCACAGCAAAATGGCAAGACGCTGCATGTGGGATGTGCTAAGAACCTCGGGATCCCCACTTTGGCCTGCCTGCCTGCCACCTCTGGCAGAGGGACTCTCCCCACTCCCTCTCCCAGATTCTCCTGCTTCCCCCTGCTGCCAGAATGCACCACACTGGGTCTTCTCGTGCTCCCATCCCCCAAAGGTCTGCCCTTGCAGTATTATAATGGAGACCCAAGCTCTCTGCCCTTACCCAAGTGGGTCCCAGAAAGGGCTCCCTGGGGGCGATGCTCCTCTGTTCTATGGAACATTCTGTCGGCCTGGGGCCTGAGCCCCATCGTCCTGTTGGTTCACACACAAGCGCAGTCCCAGCACCTCTACAAGGGCCTGGTACTCACAGGTGGTCTACAAACACCTGTTGGGTGTGGAAGCTGCTACCTACTGCCTTATTCAACGGGCCAGATGAAGGCCCAGAGAAAAGTGCTTCTCATGCTAAACTGACCGGCTTCCTTTTTCCAATAATGCTTGTTTTTTTTTTTAAGATTTTATTTATTTATTCATAGAGACACACAGAGAGAGGCAGAGACACAGGCAGAGGGAGAAGCAGGCTCCACGCAGGGAGCCCAACATGGGACTCAATCCCAGGTCCTCAGGATCACACCCCGGGCTGCAGGCAGCGCCAAACCGCTGCACCACCAGGGCTGCCCCCAATAATGCTTGTTGTTCAAACCCATCCTTCTTTGGCTTGCCTTCTAGGAAGCTGTGAGCTGAGTTTTGTGGTTAATCCAACAGCTTCTCTTGACTGCCTTTCCATACGATCACCTGCCTCCCAGGGTCCTCTCAATTACTAGGCTCTCCGCTTCTAAGCTGTTTCCTTGGCTTGAGGTTTGGCTGAGGAGAATGTTGGCCTTGGAATTCAACTACCTTAAAACCCAGTTGAACCATGAAAGAACACGGGTCTGGTAGGCAGGCAGACCTTGGTTCCAACCCCAGATATGCTGCCTCCACATGACGGGACCCTAGGCACATTATCAATCAGCTGTAGGCCCCTCACCGACCGTCCTCACAGTGTTATGATGATTGTATGAGATGTAAAATACCCAGCACAAGACCTGACATATGACAGACACCCAAAAGTTACACTAAAACTCTCTTATTTATTTCAGTAGAATTTAAAAAATAAACACAGGGATTCATGTTTTGGGCATCCAGGTAATGATCTAGAAATATCTAGAGAGACTTAGAATACTATGGGGGGCGGGGAGCACACAACCCAAGTTCCTTCTCTTTCAATTATAACATGATTACTGAATCATTGAATAAACTAGTACCTGCAGGAGGAACTTGGAACATGCCTACCTTATACCTGGCATGGTACCACACACTGGCTTACTCCTGTGGCAATGATGCGGAGGTTCCCTGTTCCCACTGAATTCACATTCTGTTCCAACCATACTACCATTAGGGAGAGGGAGGATTAAGCTCCTCCTATTACGAGCCACTTCCATACCCTTGGTGAAGGGTAGATGGAGGAGGAAGGGAAAAACTGCAAACAATAGGACAGTGACAGCCACTAGGTATCTTTGAGCAAAGGAAGGGTGATACCAGCAGGGTTTGGAGATCAATCTAGCGTGGACAGATCTTGAGAAGCAGTGGGGAAGAGTGGTAAGGAATTCCGGACTGGGGGGTGGCAATTAGGGACCAGTGCAGGCAGGAAATGAAGGGGCTGCAATAAGACCACAGCAGGGGGAGGAGGAGGGAGGGAGGGAGGGAGAGAGAGAGAGAGAGACAGAGACAGAGAGAGAGTCAAAGCTAAAAGCAGACAAGACTGCATGGTGGTGGAAACCCAGAATAAGAAGGCGGCAGAGGCCAACTGGTCTTTAGAGCTTCAGGGACCAGGAAGACGCTTAAGTGACGAACAGGGAGAGACCTTACTGGTGGGGTGGGGTGGGGGGAGGAGTTCAGGTGGGATGGGCTTTTTCATCCTTGTTGCCATGCTGGGCAACCTTCTAGAGTTTGCAAACCTCATTACATAAAGGATGTACCCGACCTGTACACGTGACACTGTTTGGTTTCTTAAACAATTACAAAGGTTCTGAAACCCTTAACCGAAACCAACAAACGCTCTTCTTCACTGGACCACAAATTCCTGACGGGAAAACTTGTTGATGCCTGGAATGTGTCCCAATCCAAACCCCACCCCTAGAGGAAGCTGGGCACAATTGGTTGATACGGTCTCCCGTGTATTCAAGAACCACCATCCCTGTTTGCAGTGTTGAAAACCGAACCCCAGGTGACCTACAGTTAGAGTCAACACCTGTGGATTTAGAGGTGAGCACAAGTTCACGTGTTCCTACCCAGCCCTCAAACCTTTGTACAGACCCAGCCTAACCAGTGCAACGATGATGTGTGCTTGCGAGGATCGAAGTATCACAAGGTCACAGTGCTGTTATGTGAGCCCCAAAGGAACAGGTCATGTGGAAGGCTGAGCTTGGCAAACGTGAAGAGCTGGGGGGGGAGCGGGGGGGGGGGGGGCAAAGGAAAAGGCACTGAAGATAAAACGAGGGGAGATAAAAGAAAATGACTAAACATAATTTATAAATTTCACCCAAAGCGAATTACGTAAGTCCCACGTCAGAGGGCACCCTCCACAGAGTCCACCTTTCTCTGGGAGTACAACCGGCTATATGAAAGCCAACTTTCTCCATCCTATTCTCCTACTATAGGGTCTTGTAAAGAATCCAATTCTCTGAGAAACCGTTCATGGCTGATGACACCACTGTCTGGCCCATCATTATCTTCCAGTTTAGCCTCGAAACTGATTAGTTCCTGGTAGGCCCATGTCTGATTCTCTCGGCTGTGTCTAGATGCTGTGCAAAGATCAAAATGCCTCCCACTCCAGCACCCCAACTAAAAGAGATTCCCCACCACTACCAAAGTCACCTCTTTATAAGTGAAACAAGATCCCACTTCAGCAGCTTTCTCCACAAGACACCCAGAAGGAGGACTAGGTGCCCAGATGCTTTGTTCACGACATACTCCAGTTTTAACCAAGCTGCCACATCAACCAGCATCAGGTATGACAGGCTGATGAATTTGGTTCCAGTGGACCCAACCAACAGGAACCACCAGCCTTCAAAAAGCCATGGTTTGCCCCATGGGACAACTGACTCCGCCACCTATACACACACCTCGACTGGTACACAACTGATACATAAACACCTCACCTGGGGAGGGGGGTGGGGGAAGAAGAAATCCCTCGAGGATGTAGAACGCTGAAACAGGATACAGATTTAAGCAGAGTAAAATTCCCAAACGATGAATTTGCCCAGAAAGGAGGATACGGACAGTATCCTGAAAACCCAATACAGGAATATGCTGCTCTGTGTTAGTCAGATTACAACCTATTTAAAAGCCTTCCCATCAGGGCGCCTGGGTGGCTCAGTTGGTGAAGTGTCTGACTCTTGATTTCGGCTCAGATCGTGATCTCAGGGTGGTGAGATGGAGCCCTGTGTTGGGTTCCACACTGAGTGGGGAGACTGCTTAAGATTCTCTCTCCCTCTCCTCCTCCTACTCATGTCCTCTCTACATAAAATATAAAATAAAATAGTAAGTAAAGTAAAATAAAATGCCTTCCCATCACTTAGCATGGTTCATGAGACCCCTTCAGAGAAGCCCCAACTGCTGCCTAGCCTCATGCAACCAACACCCTACACCCTACGGACCCCTGAGGGAGGTGTGCCTTAGTGGGCTCAGTGAATTCCTCCCTATCCTCCAAGACCCTAATCAAATGTCACCTCTTCTGGAGAGCCTTGTGTGACCCCCATATAAAGGCAGCTCTACCTGAGAGCTCCCTCACACACACCAAGCTCAGCACCAAGGATGAACACTTCACAGGCATTATCTCAGGAACCGACTCCACACACTCTGCCATAGTTGGTTACTTTATGTTTATTCCCTGCACATCAGAATTCTCAAGTGCCTGCACCAGGCTCTAAACATAGAAGCTTAGGTTCTACATTTAGGGTCCCCTCGCAAAGGGCCAAATATGTATTTAAGTGTCATTCCACAGGGATGGAGACACTGCCAAAAATGGGGACAATCAACTGAAAAATAAACACCTTTTGAACGTTCCGGGGAGGCAGGTGAGGCAGGGATTCTTTTCCCTACTTCATGGCTGAGGATATGAGACCTGGTGTGGGCCAATGCCTATATAAGCTGGTAACCTGCCTCTTCTGACCCAGGAGCTTCTTCTCCCCACCTGCCAGATGAGTCTAAATTTTTATCAAAAGCCAGACAACAGGGGATCCCTGGGTGGCTCAGTGGTTTAGCGCCTGCCTTTGGCCCAGGGTGCGATCCTCGAGTCCCGGGATCGGGTCCCATGTCGGGCTCCCGGCATGGAGCCTGCTTCTCCCTCTGCCTGTGTCTCTGCCTATGTCTATCATGAATAAATAAAAAAAAAAAAATTAAAAAAAAAAAAGCCAGACAACAGAACTGCATAGAAAAAGCAGCTTTGTTCTGTAGCCTATATAATAATAAAATAATAATAATAATAATAATAATAATAATAATAATGATACTAGAGAACTGGCATTACCTATCTCTATATAAGGTACTCATTTTAGGGGTGCCTGGGTGGTTCAGTTAGTTAAGTGTCTTCCTTCAGCTCAGGTTATGATCCCAGGGTCCTGGGATTGAGGCTCCTTGCTTATGGGGAGTCTGCTTCTCCCTCTCCCCCTGCTTATGCTCTCTTTCTCTCAAATAAATAAATAAAATCTAAAAAAAAAAAAAAAGATACTCATTTCATTTATGTTTCTTACACTATTACTTTTTTTAAAGATTTTATTTATTTATTCATGAGAGACACAGAGAGAGAGAGAGGCAGAGACACAGGCAGAGGGAGAAGCAGGCTCCGTGCAGGGAGCCCGATGCGGGACTCAATCCTGGGTCTCCAGGATCATGCCCTGGGCCAAAGGGGCAGGCGCTAAACCGCTGAGCCACCCAGGGGTCCCCAAAAGTAATTTTTTTAAGTAGGATCCACACCCAGCATAGAGCCCAACCCCATGATCCTGAGATCAAGACCTGAGCTGAGATTAAGAGTCAGACACTTAACCAATTGAGCCACCCAGCTGCCTCCCACCAAAATTTGTTTAATTAAAAAAGACAGACATACTTATTGGTGCTTTGGTATTGGCAGCGAGGAGGAATAATCATATTACCAAGTAATTATTTGTAGTAGGTGATTTCCCTTCCACCAAAATAAAAAGAAAATCCTCTCCAGACAGAAAATAAGACAACACAGCACAAAAAATGAGAGGGGATCTGGAAGCAGCAGGTAGTCCTGGGTGAGGCCTCAGCTTGACCCTTAGACGAGCACATGACTGCATCTGAGATGGCCTCCCCAGCTATGAATCCGGTATGAAAACACTAGCCTTTTGGGGTCATCAGAGGTATTAAAAAATACATACACATGTGCACACGTAATACAAATTTTGCACAGAGTGTGGCATAAATTTTCCTGAAACAAAAGCACCTCCAGCTGTTCGTCTTCACAACTGACCTGAGAATTCTGAATTTAAAAATGTGAATCTCTGCTGGTGGGAATATAACAAGGGAATGCTTCTGGAGGGGAGTTCAATACGTACTGACGTTAAAAGTCACACCATTTCTATAAACATACACACTCACCCCTTCGCATTATTTTTCTCGGTAGAGATGATGTCTCAGTGGAAGGCTCCTTCTTAAAACATTTACTGCCTATTTTACACATTTCTGTAATAGTCTTTTTTTTTTAATAATAAACAGTTTTTCTGTAAACAGAAAAAAAATACATTCTTACATAGTCATTTCTACATTTCTCTTTTTTGCGGATTTTGATTTTTAAATGAACCTGACAGAGAACAAAAAGTGAAACCTCAAATTACTTATCATTTGACAAATCATGTGTGTTATTTGCCCTCAGTTCACTCCAAAAACTGCAACCCCTAAATAGTGCCTGGCATGTGCTACTCAGTATCTGTTAAATGAATACATTGAAAAGCTCATAAACATTGATCCAGCTCCTCCACTTCTAAGAATTCATAACGGCAAAAATATTTGCCCAGTTGCACAAAGATAAAGAACAAAGGCTACTTACTCACTGCCACAGAATTCGTAATAGCACAAAAAGCTACAAAAAACAAAACAAAACAAAAAAAAAAAACCTTTTTTTTTTCAATAATACCAGTTACTGGAATATTCTGTCATTTTTAAAACGAATGAGGTTCTAAAAAAAATGAGGTAGAGTTTTACACGGTGATATATCATGATAAGCAATAAAAGGCAAGTCTCAAAACAGTAACATTTATAGTAAAATTAATAGCAGCGCATTTCTGTTTTAAGTAAAAAAAAAGAATAAATGTTTTTATACGTGAAGAAAAGTATCTGGAGAATGTATATTCTACCTCTAGCAGTTATTTTTCTGAGTGAGGCTATGAGAGATGCTCAGTAACTACACTGTGTATTTCTTAATAGTTTTATTTTCTTCAAATAGTAAGCACTTAATAATTCTGTAAACAGAAAAAAAAACATTGTTATAAAAGAGCCATCTCTCCATTCATTTTGTCCTGATTTTAATTTTTTTTTTTTTTTATGATAGTCACAGAGGGGGGGGGGTGGGGGGCAGAGAAACACAGGCAGAGGGAGAAGCAGGCTCCATGCACCGGGAGCCCGACGTGGGATCCGGTTCCGGGTCTCCAGGATCGCGCCCTGGGCCAAAGGCAGGCGCCAAACCGCTGCGCCATCCAGGGATCCCCTGATTTTAATTTTTAAATGAATCTGACATATAAGTTAAATCCCAAAGTACTAAACTGAGGCCTGCAGGCCTGGGGTGGTTTGCCAAAAAGCGCACAGTGCTAGTGCCTGAGCTAGAAGTCAGATTCCCTGCCCGCCGATCCTGTGCTTTGCTCCTTCCTAAAACATAAGGAAGTAGATGTTTCAGGGGCAGCTGGCCTTCTGGAACCATGGAAGGTCCTACAACTATAGCTTAAGAGCTAAATTCTTATTAACCCGAAACATCCCATACATTCACAGTAAGTGTTCTAGATTTGCCAAGCAGTTCTGATTCCAAATGCTCTCCTGAGCACAGCTGGACTCATCTAACTCAGATCCTGATTTTCAAGGGGTTAAGGGAGTCACAGGTCCTAAAATTTCAGGTTTATCAGGCAACCAACAAATCCTGTGGCTGCTTACAAACTCGTACCACCCAGAAGTATGCACCTGCCTTACTCATCATGTCAGCACCTGTTTTCAGGTGCTGAAGTACATCCCTGGGGCTCCTTGCATCTCAAACCTATCTGCTCTTTTTCCAAGTGCTAGACACGAAGAATTTTGGAGAGTTAAGGACCCCCCCCCAGGCCCCCCGGAAGTTTTCACCACAACACTACTGGAAGCTAATCTTCCATTCTCTGAAATGTAGCCCTGGTTTTTTGGACAACTGAGACAATGATTAAGTTATCTGCCCAACAAAACAGTTTCTCACCTCAGCTGGTAGTAAAAATCATGAGAAGCTCAAGAACTGCCATTCTCTCAAAAAGGAAATAAGACCACCATTGGGGAACAGAAAAAAAAGAAAGCATTCCCTTCTGGGTTCACTGCTCTACCAACTGGGACTTCTGGGTTACTTTCCTGATCAAGCCAACCCCACAGCCACTCAAAGGGGATTGTTACAGGCAGAACTTGGAAGCAGTTCATCAAGGTCTTGGTCTTCTCCCCAAATGAGAGAGCCTAAGGAATTACAGCACTGCACAGTTAGGGCACTGGACCCCAGAGGGTTAGCTAACTACTCTGCTTACATGCAATACTGAGTCCTCCGTGTCACCCTCCAAGACCCTCCCTCCTTTGGATGCTCAGAACCTCAACCCTGTGTGGGTGGCAAAGTGGGCTGCACCTCTCCCTGAACTCCTTGAGGAGGAAACAAGGGCTCCAAGAAGTTAACTGTCCTACCAAGGGGCCAAGATTCAAATCCAGAACTACCGGGATCCCTGGGTGGCGCAGCGGTTTAGCGCCTGCCTTTGGCCCGGGGCGCGATCCTGGAGACCCGGGATCGAGTCCCACGTCGGGCTCCCGGTGCATGGAGCCTGCTTCTCCCTCTGCCTGTGTCTCTGCCTCTCTCTCTCTCTCACTGTGTGCCTATCATAAATAAATAAAAATTTAAAAAAAAAAAAAAAAAAAAAAAAAAAAAAAAAAATCCAGAACTACCCACTCCAACCTCATCTCCCTTGGTACAAGCACCATTCTCCAGTTCGCCCAGCTCAGAGGGAAAGCTGTATTTCACGGGTCTAAGAAAAGGGGCAGCCGGGTTCTCTGAAGTGGACCCAAACTGTTCAGTACTGTTCCACCAGCTTACACAATGATCTTGAGAAATACAAGCAAAAAGTCGAGGTCAAGTTCCCTGCAGCCCCCTTCGCTTCCCAGAAGACCTCGACCTCTTACCCAATTGCTGCCACGACCTAAAGGTGCCCTGGCTGCCCGGCAGAGCCCCGCAAGTATGTGTCGCAGCGGCCACCAACCACATCACCTGCCACGAGGGGCACTGCCCCCCAGGGATGCCCTTGCCCGCACCCAGAACGATTCTCAGGGGAGACCGGGCTGGCAGGCTCCCCGGAAGCCTCGACTGAGCCCACCTGATGCTGCAGGGTCAGATTCGGGTCCCAGTCGCATTTACTGAGCGTCTCCTACCTGAGTTACCTCAATAACTGGCCTCCTCTACAGGCCCATTGTACAGACGGGGAAACTAAGCCTCACGGAGGACAAGTGGCTGTGCTGAGGGCGGCGGCGCGGAGACTGGAACCCGAGCCCTGAAGGTCCGTCGGGCGCCCTGGGCCGTGGAAACCACGACCCTCAAGCCGCCGCGAGAGGTCAGCTCGAGGGGAAAGGCCGCCCCGGGAAGGACCAGGGTGGAAGTCGCGCTGCCCGTGCGAGCGTCAGTTGAGACACGCAGCGACCGGGCCCGAAAGCCCGCCCTAGCGCCGAGCGGCCGAAAGCCGTCGGGCCCCGGATCCCGGCACCCCGAGCCCCGGCGCCCCACCCTCGAACCCCGCGACCGCAACCGCGCGCACTCACCGCGGGCGGCCCGGCAGCACTGCGGCCACCTGCACAGGACGCAGGCCCGCACCACCGAGGCGCTACCACCGCCTGCGCCGGCTGCGGGGGTGGGGGCGTGGCGGTCGGGGCACCACCCGCCCAAACGGGCCGCGCGCGCGCGCTCTCGGGGCCAGGCTTCCCCCGGCGAATCCGAGCTCTTGGTACGGCCCGGCTCGACCCCGCCCCCCCCGGCGGCCCCGCCCCTTGGGCGGGCCCGGGAGCCTGGCCGGAGCTCTCCCGGCGGCCGGGGTCTCGATGCTGCTGCTCCGCGGGCCGGCGGCTCCGCCCGGTCGGTCACCGCGGGGCCGTGGCCGTGCGCCCCGCCGCCTGGCCTGCTGCTGCTGCTGGCTGCCGCTCGCGCGTGTTCGCGCTTTCTCCGCCTTACCGGGTCGGGGCCGCCGGAGCGCGGAGGGCCGGGACGGGAACGCGGGCCTGCTTGGGGAAGGGGCGGGGGGGAGGGGCGGGAAGTGACCGGCAGGGGGCGCGCCCTGGACTGAAGAGGCGGGGGGTGGGGGGCGCCTCGGACTTGAAAGGTCTGGCTGCCTGGGTGGCGGGGAAGAGCCCCACCTCTGCCTCCTTGGCTTTGGTTCTTGCATTATAGATAGGGTCAGGAGGATTAGGCGGCATAACTCGGCGTTCCTAAAGGATGCAAGTCCCTGCGGTGGTAAGTGCTCTAGAAGTGGGAGTCGTCGCCAGTAGTAGCAGTAGCTGCACAGGCTGTTGCGAATTCTTTCTGAACAGTGGCCATCTCCCTTCTTTCGGAGACCATTCTCCATCTTTCAAAACAGGACCAACCAACAACCAATATTTTGTAAATAGTAACGCCTGGGTAAAGAGAGGATTGTTCCTGTGGCTCCAGTTTTAGACTTCCAGGTCCAGTTTGTCAGGATACCAGTCCCTGCAACAGACGAGATGAATGCCATAGCCCTGAGGGTGGGGCGCACCCTGTCCAGCCCAGGAACCGAATGTGACTCCTATACTTGGCCCTCAAGAGAGCAGTGGGGAATTCCTCCCCCAGATCTCTAGTACTCCTTCCCACCTTCCCAACATCCTGTTGAACATCTTCGCCCCCAGGGTGTCCCAGGAGTCTTCAGTCTTTAACTCTGAATCCTTGTAGCCCTCTTCTGTGAGGCCAGAAATGACAACACTGAGTTCTCTCTGCTAATAATAGGTCACCCAGGCAGGAACAGGCATCTTTTGTTTTTCTTTTCCCCATCAAACCAGTAACTGAGTCCTATGGCTTCTATTTCCAGGACCCTCTCTCCCTTCTTACCTGCTGTCTCTGCCCTAGCTCAGGCTTCTCTGGGTTCACCTCTCACCTGGATGATCTCAGCAGCTCCTGATTGTGCATGTCACTTCAGTTTCTTATACACCCACTGCCAGGGAAATGTCTTCATATTCTGTACTCACTGCCCTGCCTTCCTGACCCCACACCCATCCTCCCCCAAATACATTCTCACTAAGCCGCTGGAAAAAAAAAAAGTAGGTTGGATACACGCCTCCCGCTTCACACAAGTACTTCACACAAACAGACATTCCTGATAGATAAAAGATTTAAATGATTTTTAAAAAGAGAGAGAAGAAAGAGGAAAAGTCCTGCAAGAAATCACGGGAGAAGGGCACCTGGGTGGTTCAGTGGTTGAGCATGCCTTCGGCTCAGGTCATGATCCTGGGGTTCTGGGATCGAGCCTCGAATTGGGCTCCCTGCAAGGAGCCTACTTCTCCCTCCGCCTGTGTGTGTCTCTCTCTCTGTGTCTCTCATGAATAAATAAATAAAATCTTAAAAAAAAAAAAGTCAAAGGACTAGTTTCCCTCATAATGAGCCCCAGTAATTATTGAGAAAAAAAAAAACTGGATCAACATACATGAACAAAAGATATGAATCATTGGTTCACAGAAAAAAAGAAATACAAACAGCTTTTAACCACATGAAGAGATTTTCAACCCCACACGGGAAAAAAAAAACACAAATCAAAACTCTGGCCAGGATAACTTTTCTTCCCCTATGACAATGACAAACCAAAAGTTTGATGGCACACTATGGTGGAGCTGTGGGAAATAGGCACTATAATTTCTTTTTGTTACAGCTGTACATGAATATCACCCAGCTATAAAAAAGGTAAATGAGGAAGCTCGTTGCTAACACAACAATCTCTGAGATAAATTGATAAAAGAAAAACGAAGGTAATGACAGCAGTTGTAGAAAGCTTGTTTGTGTTTTTAGAAAACATTGTAGCAGGTGGGGGGAAGTGAAGGAAGAGTGTACATACTGTGTTTATATTTGGTTGTAAGTACATTCCCTTTCTGGAGAGAAGAAAAAGTGCTAACACTGGTTGCCTCTAGAGGAGACTAGAAAAATTGGGACCTGTGGTGAAAGAAGTGTCTTTCACACATTCTGCCTTGCTAATGTTTATTCACCCTAAATTTAATACATATATACATTTAAAAAAAAATCCAAACAATCTTGTCTCTGGCCAAAGAACCAATTATTTTACTGGTTCCCAGTCCCTAAAGACTAGTGACTACACACTTCATTTTTCTTTCTTTCTTTCTTTTCTTTCTTTCTTAAGATTTTACTTATTTATTCATGAGAGACACAGAGAGAGAGGCAGAGACACAGGCAGAGGGAGAAGCAGGCTCCATGCAGGGAGCCCGACGTGGGACTCGATCCTGGGTCTCCAGAATCAGGCCCTGCGCTGAAGGCGGCGCTAAACCGCTGAGCCACCTGGGCTGCCCACACCTCATTTTTTTAAATCAGAATTAGTCACATGTGGGTTATAGACAACAGTTTCCTGTCAATTCCCTTCCATTTCTCATTTATCTTCACTGCCCAGAGAGAATCACCTTTAACCT
Organism: Canis lupus dingo; assembly: GCF_003254725.2. Taxonomy (NCBI): domain Eukaryota; kingdom Metazoa; phylum Chordata; class Mammalia; order Carnivora; family Canidae; genus Canis; species Canis lupus. The sequence goes on along the minus strand of NC_064248.1, from coordinate 7,016,975 downwards.
TGGTTAACACTTTATTCTGGTCCTTATTTCCATGCTGGTAAAGGTCTTTGTGGCTGGCTATTGTCCTATATTTTTAGGTGTTACCTCTTGAGTCCTGCTAATGATGAATGAGGTCATTAAAACCACAGCTTGCCCGCCCCCCACCGTCCACAGATCTCAACATAATTACTTATATACCTACTTTAGTTCCTCCGCTGGTCATCTTTATAATTGAAGTAGCAGCCTTGGACCTTTCTTGATCCAACTATTGCAGGCAGTATTTCTTTACACCGTATGATAACATTATCAGTACCCTTGTCCTTTCTTCCCTTTGCTCTGTGCCCCTACCTCTGCTTCCCACCTGCAGCTGTCTGACTTGACATTTTTAAAAAAATATTTATTCATGAGAGACACACAGAGAGAGGCAGAGACATAGGCAGAGGGAGAAGCAGGCTCCCTGCAGGGAGCCCGATGCGGGACTCAATCCCAGGACCCCGGGATCACTCCCCGAGCCAAAGGCAAATGCTCAACCACTGAGCCACCCAGATACCCCTGACTCTGGAGATTTTCATGATTGAGCTTCATAATAGTTACATTCTACATGTGGTTTTTTTGTTTGTTTGTTTGTTTGTTTGAGGCTTGGGTCACATCTGGGGAGTCCAATCAACAAGTAGTGCTGACACCATTGTAACATTGGACAGAGTGCACAGATAAGCCAATCATCCCTGTGACTACAGGGCCCTTGTGCAGGTGTCCTCTTCCCAGAGTCCTTTTTTTTTTTTTTTTTTTTTTTTTGTCCATCCCTGGCATGATTTAAAAGAAACAGATCCTCAATCTCTTCCAGATCTGGTTTATCAAGCTTTTTCCAGACACCCCCTCCAGGGTTCTCAGACAACCCCCTGCTCCTATCCAGACTAGTCACTGTCAAGGATGGAATCTGAATTATTATCTGTTTCAGTCTCATAGCAGGTGCACAATCAAAGTATGTGGAGTGGATGGATCTCATTAGTCTGGAATGCAAGGGCATTCAAAAGCTGGCCCTGGGGACGCCTGGGTGGCTCAGCGATTCAGCGTCTGCCTTTGGCTTAGGGCGTGATCCCAGAGTTCTGGAATTAAGTCCCACATTGGGCTCCCTGCATGGAGCCTGCTTCTCCCTCTGCCTGTGTCTCTGCCTCTCTCTCTGTGTCTCTCATGAATAAATAAATAAAATCTTAAAAAAAAAAAAAAAGCTGGCCCTGACTTGTCTTTCTAGCTTGATCTTTATAACTTTCCTCCACAAACTCCATATTCCAGCAAAATTGGAGAAATCCTGGTCCATGCTGTGCATTTTTATGCCTCTGAGGTATCCAGAATGTCTTTTTTTTTTTTTTCCATGTTTTTATGTCCAGGTCCTACTGACATGCTCACCTCTGGAAAGCTGCCCTGATCCCTCCAGGAGTGATGGCTTCTTCACCGCTGTCCAGCCCCCCAACTCCCCAAGTATTTCCTGCTTAAAGTCATGTCTCCAGATTACTGGTCTCCTTTTGCCTTGGAGTCCCTTCAGGTCACATCTGTTTTAGGGACCTCCTCTGTTTCACTGCCTCCCACCCCCCGCCACCTGCAGGCAACAGGAGGCATCTGCTGGATGAGCCACAGAGGATTCAGGAAAGGTGGACTGGAGTTACAGAGACTAGGTTGGGGCAGATGGGAGCTAGGAACTGGATTGTAGTCATTGTTGGACAAGGACTTAGTGGCCTATTCAGGGCCCTACTTTGTTGGGTTTCAGAGGGAGAGGGTCTATCTCCACTGAACAAAACTGAAGAAGGTTTGTGCAAGTGTAGGTACAGGTGTGGCTGCATTAAGGGTTCATCAGGAATATGTGATCTTCTAAGGGAGTGATGGGGGGCCACCAGGGTAGGCCTTTTTCTTCTGTAGGCAATCAATCCCACACCCTCCCCCTATAAGCTTCTCCTGAATGTGAACAACATGAAAACTATTGCACCTGCAACAGACAAAGCATCTGTCCTGGGGAGCAGCTTTTAAACGTGTAGCATCCTGGGGCACCTGGGTAGCTCAATGGTCGAGCATCTGCCTTTGGCTCAGAGCGTGATCCCGGCGTCCTGGCATTGGGCTCCCCACAGGGAGCCTGCTTCTCCCTCTGCCTATGTCTCTGCCTCTCTCTGTGTGTCTCTCATGAATAAATAAATAAAATTAAAAAAATAAAAATAAATATGTAGCATCCCACAAAGCTCATCTTATCTCATATCAGTACCTTTTGATCACTATGATCCCTTGTTCTATAGACCTAAATATTGACTGAGCGCTTGCAATGGGCTGCCACTTACTACAGGACAGAGGGGACTAACTACCATTTATTGAGTACCAAATAGATCCTAAGCACTGAGCTCAACATTCTACATATATATGACTGCAAGGTATCCACTTTTATCCCTACTTGACGGATGAGTAAACAAAGGCTCAGAGAATGAAGGGATTTGTCCTAAGTTCCCCGACAAGATCCTACGAGCCTGGTGCCCATCAGCAAGCTGAGCCTGGTGCCCATCAGCAAGCTTGTCAAGTCGGTTCAAACCCTTCCCACCCCACTCCATCCCTGGGAGTGCCAGGCCTGGCTCCCCCGGGGGTACCGGCTCAGCACCTGAGGTCTGTGTTCAGCCCTCACTTGGAGTGGTACCCTTCCCCACGCTAGTGCGGGCGGGTTCCCTGAGCATGTGCCCAGGGCAGCCCCTTCTGCGGAGGGCTCCAGGCTCAACCTCTCAGGGCCTCTGTCCCAGCAGCCTGACTCTCCTCCACTCCTCTGATGCAGGCTTCCTCCTTTACGGGCACACAGACTCCTGACAAATCTCCAAGGTCATGCTCTGCAAGCTCTTGCCTTGAGCAGGAACTCACTCCAGGCATGCCTGAAGGGGGCTGGCCTGTCCTCTTGTAAGAAGAGGATCCCAGATCAGGCTAGGTGGTCAGAAAACATGGGCTGGCACCCCCACCAGATGCAGAGGGATATGGCTAGAAAACATCACAAGCCTCCTCTGCTCAAAACTGCTAAGTGTCACACCAGCTCTCTGACAGTGCGTCTGAAGTGCCACCACTGGACCTCCAAGCCTGTCGAATTAAGCATTGCCCTGGCCCTTTCCCCTTGGGAGGTTTCCATAAGCCTGCAGGGGAAGCGGTTTTGCCAATTTCCTGATGCCTGTGATGACCTCATACCTACAGAGCCAGGGCAGTCACCAAAGCACAGAAGCATAGAAACTCCATCAAAAGTTCAAGGGTCAGGGGATCCCTGGGTGGCTCAGCGGTTTAGCACCTGCCTTCGGCCCAGGGCCTGATCCTGGAGTCCCAGAATCGAGCCCCACATCCAGCTCCCTGCCTAGAGCCTGCTTCTTCCTCTGCCTGTGTCTTTGCCTCTCTCCTCTCTCTGTGTGTATGTCTCTCATGAATCAATAAATAAAACCTTAGAAAAAAAAAAAAGGAGTTCAGGGTCAAATTCTGCTTTGACTGCTACTCAGGTACGTGGCTGTCCTCTATATGTCCCTTCCTGGATAAGAAATCAGTTTCCTTACCAGCAAAATTGGGGAGGGGGGTGATCCTGTGGCTGCCACTTCTCCCAGGTGTCTTGAGGCTTGTGATGAGCAGAAGGCAGGGCCCAGATGAGCCTCCTGGTCAGAGGAGAGGAGGGAGGAGCCTGAAGACACACCTCCTTGACCTCTAAGCAGGGCCAAATGTCATGTCTGACCTCACTTAGGAGGACCCTGACCTTCCTAAAGCTCTCCGATGAGCACTCAGTCTTCTCCCCACTTTCACAGGTGAGCAATCTGAGATAGGGAGATGGAGCAGCAACCCCATCTGGCTGGTGCACCCCAAAGTCAATCTTTCCTCCACAGATAGGGTGCTTCTCTGCCCGAATCTCTTCTCCAAAGGGCTCTAGACATCATAATTCCCTTCCAATGTCAGGGACAGCGGGCTCAGCCTACCCACAGCCTTCTAGCTCAGGCCTCCTGTCTGCTCAGGAGCCAGGTCTTTATGGAACAGCGCAGAGGGCCTGGCTGCTGGGCTTAATGTGCCAAGTGTGTGTGGTCCAGCTGGCTGCACGGTGAGCTGGCCAGCTGGGGCCAGCTGGGGCTCTGCTGTGTGTACACAGTGCTGTGGGGGCTGAACAGACTATTCTCAGGGAATAGCTGGAGGCAGCAGGAGTGCTAGAACTCCCTGAAACCTAGAATATACAGGGCAAAGCAGCAGCCCTGGATGCCTCAAAGGCCAGTCAATGGGCTGCCTACATCCCAATCATCACAGGGCTTGTTCACCTGTTCAATGCCAATTCCCAGGGCACCCTTACCCAGCCACTGGAGCAGAATCTCTGGAGGCAAGGCATAAATTGAAATTTTAAATAACCTTCATTCTTAGCCACACAGGAATACGAGAACCATTGCCTTATTGGGTTAACTCGACCAGAACTGGGGGTGGGGACAGGGTGTCCAAAGTCTGGCTCAGATGCATCCAAACATGAAAGCAGATAAAGAAGGCTGGTGGCGGTGCAGGGGGCAGGGGAGGGGCTGCTAGGGAGAGCGAAGCCCAGATGATGACCAGCCTGGATCCCCAAGGTGTTAAAAACATTTCCCCAGACCTTTCTCACAGTCTCCCTGCCCTTCCTCCACCCCGGGGGTCCCCCTTTAGCCACATCCAAAGTTCAACAGTTTCAAAAAGGCAGCTCTGAAATGAAGGAACAAAAGTGGTCTTTGGCAACAGCAAATTGGGTTCCCAATCTGGACACTGCCAAGGCCCCCACAAGCTGTGTGGCCTTGGACAGCTCCCCAGGGGGCCCTTGTATCCAGGCCCTTTGGGGTCTTGGGTGAGGCTTTCACAGGTTCCTTGTGTGAAGGCTAACTGCCCTGTGGTTCTCAGAGGCCAAGATTTCTTCCTCTTTCTGATTCCCTCTCCTCCCCCCTCAACACAGCCACCCTTCCCTTTGTTCCTCTCTCTGTTATGCAACCTAAGTTTAAATCCTTTGTGGGTTCACCTACAGCTGGACCTGGAGAGCTGGCACAGGCTGCAGAGCAAATAGAAGGGTGACCCAGAAAGGGGAGGCTTTGGAAGCCACATTGTACACACTCTTGTCCACGAGTTGCTAGGCCAAGGATCTTTGCCCTCTTTCCCCAATATTGCAAAAAGCCCCATGATTATGTTCCCCAAACCACCTAGCTGCAGCCAGCTGTTGTCATGGCAACCAGAACCCACTGACAACCATTTCTAAAGGGCCTCTGAGGAGGAGCCTACTTGGCTTCCATTCACCCGCAGTTCAACCCCATGTACTGAGAGCATCTACCGTGTGCCCACCCAGAGCAGCCACCTAGTAGAAATGGAAATTGGTTAGAGCTGATCCCTGGCCCTGAAGGACTGGTGATTGATGCCCTGGCCAATTCACCATCCAGAACCTACTGGTATAGTTCAGTGATTCTCAAAGTGCATTCCCCAACCCAGGAGCATCGACATGCCTGGGAATTTGTAAAAATGCCAAATTTCAGACCCCTTCCCAAGTCCACTGAATCAGAAACTCTGGGAGAGAGGGGACCCTGAAATTTGTGTGTCAACGAAAGCTCTCCCAAGTGATGCTGCGGTAGGCTGAGGTTGGAGAACCACAGATCTCATTAAAACCTCACACGATCCCCAAAACATGTGTACTAATGTTCCCATAATACAGATGAGGAAGTAGGCTCTGACCTGGTCTGGTGGGTAGATGAGCTGACAGTTTATGAAAGGTGGGATTTTCAGGTCCCACCTGATATCACAGTTTACCTCTGCAGCATCTGTGTTAATTTAACAAGCAGATCTCTTCCTTCCTGGATCCCACCTGGAGAAGCCCAGCCTCACAGAGATATCTTACACTGCATCCAGCAGGAGCAGGGGCTGAGTGGGGCCTGAGCATCGTGGTAAGGGCACAAGCTCTCAGAAAGCAAGAGCCTCACAACGGGGCAGAGAATGCCTGGGAGGAAGGTTGGGGAGAGAAGCCCTGGTGACAACCACTTGCCCCAAATGTGGCAATGCTGAGGTGACATAATGTCCTCTAGACAGGGCCATCCCGACTTCCATGCCTCTTCCTGCCCAAACCCTATCCAGAGACCTTTGCTCCTGTACTCACACACCTAAATGCTACATTGGTCCCCTTCCACGCACCCCCCAGAAAAGGACTCTCAGGGTCCCATCTTACACATCTGCCCAAACACCACGCTGCCCCAAATATGGAATCGCTCCTTCAGCAAAAGAAGCTGAAGCTTCTTTTTGCATACATCCTGTGATGGGGCGCTCACTGCCTTTTCAGGCAACCCATCCATCTGTGAAATCTCTGATTGGCTTAAGTTCCCTTTGAATGAGCTGACATGTATCTATCCCTATGTCGTTTCTACCTTTTATAAGACGAGGTAATCTAACCCTGTTCAACAAAGATTACAAGCTTATTTTCAAAGTCTGATGTGAAGTAAGAATATCTATGCTAATCAGTTCCCATGAACTTGCCACACACTTTTGCAGGTAAACAAAGCAGGTGAAACATACCAACCCATTACCTCGAGAAGAGTAGGAACAAGACCTGGGTGGGTGGTAGGGAGGGCGAAAGGAAGGACAAAGAGGAGATAGAAGGAAAGACAGCTGACTTGGCGTCACCAGCCTACCGTCTACTCCCTGAAAGACCCTGGCAGGACTAGAGCAGGTTTTACAGGGGCTGATACATATTTGGGGCCCCCTTCAAGAGAAGGGATGCAATATTACAAATACGATGATCCGGAACTGGTGTTTTGAGAAATGAAGTCAGAGATGGATGGTTTATAATGACAGGAAAGCTAAAACTCACTCATGGTGATTTTAGCGATAATTTTCAGGTGTATTCTTTTTTTTTTTTTAACCGCAAACAGGGATCTTGGAGCTTCATCAAAATCTGCCTCTGACATTGGGTAGGTTGTCCCCATTTCCCAGCCTCAGCTTCTCATCTGTAAAATAGAGGTGAGCTCACCCACTTTCCAAAGTTGGTTTGAGAATCGGCAAGATAAATGAAGTGGAGAATGTCTGCTGGGATATTATTATATGTTGTGATTTCTAGAAATGACTGTCAGGAGTCTGGGTGTGGGGGAGGCCCGTTGATTGCTCCTAAGGCAAGGGAAGGGCGGAAGGGCACCCCAAGTCTGCACTTTGCATGTGGGAGGCCTGGGCAAAAGCTCCCTGTGAGAACCCGTGAGTTCGGAAGGCCAGCTCTCTAGTAAAAGACAGTGACGGACCCCTTGTCACCAATCTCTATATTGGTTTTCAAGATTATTTTTCACAAAATTCTTTTCCAAGCGGTCCTCAGTGCAATTCTGAGGAAGGAGATTTGCCCACATTTGGGCTCAGAGAGACTCCTCCCCACACACACACCACCAGAGGCAGCGCCCTGGGACTTGTGAGAAACCCTTTGCCTTGGAGGGCTCATGTCCCACAAGGAAGGAAACCCGATCAGGCCCCTCATGGAGATCTGCTGGGCCCATAACAGGATTACTTTAATGATTTTGGCTATGTCGGCTGTTCCAAGTCTGCCAAGAGAAAAAGATGACGCTGTTGCTCAGGAAAGAGAAAACATTTGTGACCTTGTTGTCCAGAACAAGTTTTGCAGGAAGGATTTGTGTTTAGCAGGAGAAGGAAGGAGCCTTAGAAACTCCCTCCCAGCTCCTGGCCCGAGCCAGAGGCCTTGGGGTGCTCAGTTCCAGATGGTTGCTGATTCTATTGCCGTGGAGGGTCCAGCCTCCCAGGCTGCAGGCAGCACCCCATATATGGCTGCCTCTCCCCCACCTCTTCCCAGCCCATCCAGAGCAGTGGCTTCCAAACCTTAGGGGGCAGAAGAATCCCCATGCACCCTTCCAGGATTCCCATTCAGGGGGGCCAGGGGCCAGGAATCTGCACACATTTTCACCCCCTGGCTGGTCCCAGAAGCACAGGGTGAGATAAATGAAGGGTCAGGAATTCCGCCCGACTCCCTGCAGCAGGGCCAGCATCCCCCTGGTCCCTCCAGGCCCCCTGGAAGCGTGTAGTGAGCACTGCCCTTGACAGGCCAACCCTGTGCTTCCCCAGCTGTGCAGCCTTGGCCCCACTTCCTCTAAGCCAAAAATGGCTGCGCGGCCAGCCTTCGGAAGCAGAGAAGATGACCATGAAGTGCTGTGCACTGCAGGCCCTCGGAAAATCCCCAGAGTTCCCGCTCTTTGGCCTGGAGGAGGTCAGGGCTAGAAATTGGAAATGGCTGAAGGACCAGAGAAGAGCAGGGGCAGGCAAGGCGGAGGAGGTTGGAAGAGGGAGAGCTCATCACCCAGTCCTTCTGCTAACTTAAAGCAGGGGTGGTCAGCCCAGAAGAAACTTCCAGATCATCATATGCATCCTCCTCATTTTAGAGAAGTGAAAACTCAGCCCAGAGAGAGTGAAGCTCCTGCCCAAGATCACACAGTGAATCAGTTGGCAGGGCTGTGTCTAGAGCCCTTGGTTCAGTATCCCTGACCAGGACTTGCCCCACTGCAGCACCAGGCTGGGCGCAGGTCGGAGACAGACTCCACACCAGCTGGTTCCCTTCCCCTTCCCCCACCCAACTCTGGCTGGGACAGATGAGAGCATAGCAGAGCCCTGCCAGCTACCCTGCCTCCTCATAGAGGCTTCTCTACAGCCATTCTGCCCCCCACCCCAACCCCAGCTGCCTCAGGTACCGTTCCAGTTGTCCTGCCCAGAACAGACAGCCAGCTCTCTGCCTTCCTTGCCCTGAGCCAGTCTTCCTTAGAGGGGCAAGAACTGCCACGCCCTAGTGCTCAGCCTCCAGTCCCCTAACCCCTGCATCCTGTCCTGTCCCCATGCTGAGGAGGCACCCACCTGGGCAGCTGGGGGTGGGGCGCCCTAGGCAGGGCCAATCAGCAGGGGCAGGTCCTGCACTGGGCACCGTTCTGCCTTCCTGGGACTCAAGCCCCATAGTGGCCTTCCATAAGGCAGAGGGGGGTGGTAAGAGGGATTAGTCCAGGATATCTGTATCTGAGAAATGTCACCACCCTGAGTGTCCCTGCCATGCAATGAAAACAGTAAGCTGAGGCTGGATCTGGTTCTAGAACAGCCTCTGCCCTGGCCAAGACCTTCACCCCTCACAAAACAGTACAGAAGCCCTATTCAGCTGAGCCCAGGTTTCTTGTGTGCCTGTGACCAGGGCCCAGGAGAATGAGGCCTATTTGGGGCATAGGACGTACCCCGCTCTCTGCAGTTCATGTTTGGGAACCTCAGACCCCTGCCTCAGGAGCCAGATATGATAATTCCCACCTCCTCTGTGACCTTGAACAAGTTATGCCACCCCCAAGCCTCAGTGCCTTTATCTCTAAGATAGAAATAATTACAATACTCACCTCATAGGATGGACACAGGACCTAGCATGTAGGTACTCAATCGCTGTTCGAACGAATGAATGAATGAATGATCAAACAGAAGGATAATTAGGACAGCGAGGTGTCTCTAACCAGTCCAAATATACCTTAGCAAACTTATTTCCTTTTTTTAAAAAAATAATTAATTTATTCATGAGAGACACAGAGAGAGGCAGAACCACAGGCAGAGGGAGAAGCAGGCTCCATGCAGGGAGCCCGATGTGGGACTCCATCTGGGACCCCAGGATCATGCCCTGAACCAAAGGCAGACGCTCAACTGCTGAGCCACCCAGAAGTCCCAGCAAACTTATTTCCTCAACACATCACCTTGCCTGGTCCAGATATGCCTAAGATCTCTCCCCATTGCCTACTGGCTCAGGCTGGAGAGATGGAAGAGGCCAGTCATGGGGCCGAGTGTCTTACCTGGGAGTCTATGTGTGCTGGAAAGCCAACAAAGGTTGTATGCAACACGTACATTCTGGATTAGAAGAGCTTGGGTGTTCAGGAGGGAAGCGACAAGGATCTTCCCTGGGTAGGACCAGCTGGGAGGAATTGGGAATCTGGTGAAGGAAGGCATCATAGAGACCCAGTGACAGGCCTTAGTGCCAGAAGAAGGAAGCGAAGGTTCTGGCATCTGAGTGAGGAGAGGTGACTGTCTAAGTCCTGGAGCAGGGGACTGTGGCCACCAGTCTCCAGGATGGCCCCCAATGATCCCGCCTCCTGATAGCCCACGTTGTATCAGGACTGGCCACTGTGACCGCTAGCATACACAGAAAGGATGATAAGCGATCCAAAGCTGGGTCATAAAAAGCTCCTGCCTTACTCTCTTTGTGATGACCAGCTCTGGGGAAAAGCCAGCCACCACATTGTGGGAACACTGGAATAGCCTCCTGAGAGGTCCCCATGGCATAGGTCTGGGACCCTCTGCCAATAGCATGCAAGGCACTGGGCTTTCCCAGCCATGGCTGTGTGAGCCAGCAATCAGGGAAGCAGCCTGTCTGGCCCCACTCATCTTCAGATGCTGGCAGCCCCGGGTGTAACCTCAAGACAGGATGCAAGCAGAGCCATTTGGCTAAGGTGCTCCCAATTTCCTGCCCACAACAACTGTGAGATGATATATATTTGGTGTTTGAAGCTACTGGATCTTGGACCACAGGTTACACAGCAACAGACAGCTAGTACAGGACCCAGACCACCATGGTCGTGCTCTCCTGCTGTCCTTCCTAGAGTGACGAAGATTATTGTTACCACTATGTGGGGGTGCCCCCCTAGCCACACGGCCCACATCTTTATCCACTTCACTTTACAGGTAGAAAGAGCTAGAAAGCGAGCCCAGTTGGTGGCTTAAGGAAACCACAGTACCCTTGCGGTGGCCTCATGCTCCACATTCTCTTTTCTGGAGCCTTCCACGCTGTGCCAGGTGGGGGGCAGTAACAAAAGAGCCTTCAAGGGACTTTCAGTTTGGCTAGGGAGATAGATAGATAGATGCTGAGCAGGACAGGAGGTGCTGGGGGCTGGCTCTGTGAAAAGACTTTATATGTAGGAAGTCAGCAGGTGGTAGGCCGGTGCTATAAGGAGTAAAGCAGGGGAGGGGGTGACAAATCTCCAGGTGCTCTTTTAGATGAGGGGCATCTCCAATGAGGGCACAATTAAGCTGAGACCTGAAGAAAGAGACCAAAATGAGCCATGCAGACATGTGGGGGAGGAGCCTCCAGGAAGCAGGAGCAGCAGGTGCAAAGGCCCTGAGTGCTCAGCAAAAAGGAGCTGCTTCTACAGCCAGGGGCTCACTGCCTCCCCTAACGTATGAGCACTGATGGGAAGGAATATCAGCTGAGACACACAGAAAAAAACCCTACACTTCACCTCAGCCCAACCTATCCCAGCTGTATGACCTTGGGCAGGGCTCTTCTTCCATCTGCATCCCTGTAAATGGCTCAGCTGCAGGGGCCGGGTGGTGCTACAGATTGGCCAGCTATCCTGAGATGTCTGGCTTCTGGCACTCTGCAGACGGTCAGTACGCCTCGATTGAATGTTCTAGACCAACCTGGAAAACAGAGAAGCTAGGATACCTGCTGGGGAGGCACAAGGTCCCATTAGTAGCCACAGGGTTTGGGGTGCTCCCCAAGCCCCACTGGGGCAGCTACTTTGTGTCTTTCTCTCTCCCAGGCCAGGGGCCTGGAGCCCTGGGCAGCTATTCTCTAGAGAAGGAACTACTGGCCATCCATCCTGCACCCCTGGTCGACCACCATGGGTAGGAGTGAGAAATGGGAGAACCAAGTGACCCTAAGAATTAAATGGTCGCTTTGCATCTGGTGGGGAGGAGGCTGGGGGAGGGGAGGGGCTCCTGAGGGTGCAGAGGGAAGGTGAGCAGCCTTTAAGGGAGGGGGAGAGGGGGTGCCATTGAGGGCTCTGTGAAAAGACTTTGTATATAGGAAATCAGCAGGTGGTAGGCAGGTGCTATAAGGAGTAAAGCAGGAGAGAGGGTGACAAATCTCAAAGATTCATGAAGAAGTGACAAAGATGAAGGCAGTCAGTACCTGGACTTGGGAGGAATCCAGCACCCCCTCCACCCCACTCCACTCACATGCACACACAGACTTGTGTTGGCTGAGCCACATCAGGCTGAGACATTCTGGCCCTGGGCTCAGCGAGTCGTCGTGTCCCACTTCCCCCACCCCCCCGGCAGTGGAGCAGCCTGGCCAGTGGGAAGAGCAGGGCAGGACCCTGAGCTGAAGACCCAGGTGTTCATCAAGACTCTGCCTTTACTGGCCAAGTCACTTCCTTCCCAGAGCCTCAGTATGCTCATCCCTGAAATGGTAGTAAGAATCCAGATGTCCCAGGGTTGGGTGACCGGCTCAGGGGTGCTGAGAGCCTACAGGGGAGAATGAAGCCTGATCTCAGGGACTTAGCTCAGGACTTCGCCCCTCAGGACTGGTGAAGAGTGCTGAAGGGTGTCAAGGCCAGGCTCCCAGTGGCTGGAGAGGCCTGGAACTGTTACCTAACACTGCCTGGAGCCTCCCAGGGTGAGATGGCAACCTGAGCTCCAACCACCCTCCCTACCCCCCCTGTAGCCTGCTGCAACCCAACTCCTGGCTAGACTCTGGTTCTTAGGAAAACTGACCCTCTCCCAGGTGCAGAACCGACCAGGAGAGCCTGGCACCCTTGGGGAGGGGGTGCCCAGAGACTGCTGGGAGGCCCAGGCTTCCTCCATTAGGGCTAGGACTGCAGCATGAGGGCTTGAGACTAGACTCTAGGTAGGCAGTTACATCCTGAACATCTCAGAGGGCTTGCTGACACCAAGAGGGACTGAGTGATATTGGCTCTAGAGGCTTGGACAGAAGTGTGGGGTCAGACTGTTCTCATCCAGGAGAGGCAGTCTCTGGGGGGAATAGGGAGCTAGTGTGTGGGGACTTTGCTTCCATGCTCCATTGCAGCTGTGGGACAGGCTTCTTTCCTCTCAGGACCAGGTGGGATCAGAGGGCTTTTCCTGCACAGCCATTCAGTACCTCTAGGCTGAGCCAGCCTGTACCAGGGCCTTTCCCACCAGAGAAATTTCCAGGAGGCCAGTCACTGTGCTGTGTCACCTACACCTACAGCCTCGGCCTGCTCCTGCATTGAACATGCACTCAAGGATGCATCCACCCTGGACCTCCCCAAACTGCCACACTCGCACGTACACCCTTCCCCTGCCCATTCTGTGGTGACCCCAGGACAGGAAGGCTGATGGGTGCTGGTATGGGAGCCATCGCTCTCCCCCACCCAGGCCCCAGGAGAGGCTCCCTCCTTGTATCCCAGGTGGGGAGAAGGGAAACCAGATCGGTGGAATTTGACACTTGCAGTTCAGGCCAGCTACCTTCCCTCACAGGACAGGGAGGGATCTGGGCTCCGTGCACTCCCAGCACCCCTGGTGACACATGGCCACAGCCACAGCCGGTGACAGAGAGCTGTGCTTCCACGGGCAGTGCCCTCGAGATCTCATTAGGAGGGCAGGGAGGGGAAGAGTCGGGGGCAGGTGGGACCTTGGCTCTACCCTTCCACCCACGGTGGTCCACCTCTAAGGCCAGGTAACCTCTCTGTGCATCCAGAGCCCTGAGTTAATGATGGGCCACACCTGGGAGTGGAGACCAGCCAAGCACAAACAGGAGGCTCACGGGTTTTAGATTTCTTCTCCACCAACCGCAGGAGCGTCCTTGGTTGGCCCAACACACAGGGGAGCCAGAGAGAGCCGTTCACCCTTTCGGCAGACGTTTCAGGCCTGTGGCTGGACCTGGTCTGTCTGTCCCTAAATGCCCTCTCCCCTCTCGGGCTCCCAGAATCCTCCATGGGTGCACATGGCGGCCCCAGGGGCAAGGCCCTGTTTCAGTCGACTCTATCACTGGGTGAGTGGGTGCGTCTCCCCTTGGACTCCTGCGCTGTGAAACAAGCCAGGAAAGGCTCCCAGTGGTCTCTACTGCCTGCAGGATTAAGTCCAGACCCCTTAAGCTGAGCCTCAGAGCCCTTCCCACCTGGTCCCAGTGGTTTCTCCACGACCACGCTCCCCCGTGGACCCTTTCTCACCCCACTTTCTGGTCTAGGCAGGCTGAACACACCCATCTGGACACACACTCGTCTCTCCTCCTGGAACACCCTTCTCCTCATTCCATTCTGGAGAGGCCTGCTCAGCCCTCCGGGTCAGGCGTGGGCATCACGGCCTCTGGGATGCCCCCCCCCCCCCCCCCCCCGCCCCGGGGCCTGCGGGGCTGGCCGCCTGCCTTCTTGTGCTCCGCGGGAGGGGGCAGATGTCACTCCCCGAGCGTCCCGGGGCTGCTGTGGCTTCTGCCTCCCTTACCAGAACACACTGGGACCAAGCCTTGCTGCTTTGTGTCCCCAGCCCATGGGATGAGGCCCAAGAGGTAGCAGGTACTCAGGCACTATTTGATGAAGGAATGAATACATGAAGGGGTGAAAGGGTGAGGGTGGCCATTGCCGGGGCTCAGGCTCCCAGGATCTATGGTCCTTGACTAGGCAGGCTCAGAGCCCAGAGCCGGCAGCGGGAACATGGCCTCCCAAGCCATGTACAGATCACCTGCTGCGTGCATCACCCCCAACCACTCTGTTCTGTTCTGAGAACACGCCCAGCCCTCTGCTCTTGTTCCTCTCTCTACCTGGAACATTCTTCACCCTGGTCCTCTCATGGCTGCTCTTCAGATTCCTTCAAGTCTCAGCAGGGATGTGAATGGCCCAATTTGTCACAGCTGATAAAGCCTTTCCAGCCCCCCTCAGGGGCCACATTTGTTGAATGCACAGCATATCAGGGCCCGGCCTCTTATGCTGACAGCCTCCCTACAGGTCGGGGCTCCTATTTCTACTCTGCAGGTGGTAGAACGGAAGGTTAGCAAGGAGCAGTACCTTGCCCACAGGTCAAATTCTAGAAGGAAGCATTTTTCTACCCCCTCCCTCTCTTTTGCATCTATAATCTCCCTCTGTGGGGCAGGTGCAATCCCCTGTTTCCAGGTGAGGCTCTGAGGCTCAGAGAAGCCGGGTGACTTGCCCTTGTAACCAGTAAGAGAAGCCTGAGGCTCAGAGGCCCCATGCTGCTGTTGGCTCAGAGCGCCTCCCTTGGGCCTCAATGGCACCTATCCCTGGGGTGAGGGAGCTGGAGTCCCTTGTTTATACTCACTAGGATCTGGGGCCTACCACCATCTCTTCCCAGTGCCTCAGGCCACCTCTACCTGCACACCCCTGGGGAACCGCACTGCCAAACTGCCCTAAATGGTGCAAACCCCTCTCTGCGCCCCTGCCTGTGCATCATCACCCTCTTCCAGCCCTCCTCCGTCCAGAGGACACCAGCCACCCAAAGTCAAAATTCCACTTCTCCTTCTCCTTGCCCTCCCAATCAGATAAGTGCAGCATGCTGAGGAGCCAAGCAGGGAGGTGGTGAGGGGTGGCGTGCAGTGGGGGCCTGGAGTGTCGGTAGAGATTGCCACTGGGTTCTCCTCGCAGCCTTTGGTGGGGGGGGCTCCCGGAGGTTCTGAGTAGGATGGTGATGTGCTGAGGGCAGGCATCTGGGGAGCCGAGCCTGCCTGTATTGTCTCCAGGGGCTGCTGTGACAAATCACAACTGGGTGTCTTCCAACAACATTTTTTCTCTTACCATTCTGAAGGCCAGAAGTCCCAAATGGAGGCATTTGACGGGGCTGTACTTCCTCTGAAGGTTCTAGAAGGGAATCCTTCCCTTACCTTTTCTCAGCTTCTGGTGACCCCCAGCAATCCTTGCTGTTCCTTGGCTTGTAGACTCATCCCCCAGTCTCTGCCTGTCATCACATGGCTGCCCTCTCCCTGGGTCTCTGTGTCCCTGGGTCTCTACATGGCCCTCTTACAAGGATGCCAGTTGTTGGATTTAGGATCCACCCTACTCTGGTATGACCTCGTCTTAACTGGATGACATCTGCAAGGACCTTATTTCCAAATAAGATCATGTTCAGGGCCACCTGGGTGGCTCAGGGTGTGATCCCAAAGTCCCGGGATCAAGTCCTGCATCAGGTGCCCTGCAGGGAGCCTGCTTCTCCCTCTGCCTGTGTCTCTGCCTCTCTGTTTCTCATGAATAAATACAATCTTTAAAAATAATAATAAAATAAAATCTTTTTAAAAAGATCACATTCACAGGAACCGGGGTTAGGACTTCAACGTATCATTTTGGGGAACATGGTTCAATCCACAACACTGACTGAGGAGTGCTAGGTGTTGGGGATGATGGCAGCTGGGCCTAGAGGCTACACAGATAGGTGGGGGCTGAGAGGGTGGCCCCTGGGGAGGGGACCCTGGCTGGCCCTGGCAGCTGTGGGTAGGTTGCTGAGGCTCCAAGGGCAGGTGCTGTGGTGGGGCTGTCGCTGGCGCCCCTCCTCACCCTGATGTGCTTCTTCCTGGGTGTGGCCTGGGCTCTGTCGAGGGTATAGGGGATGTGGCCCTGCCTGGGGCAAAGGACAGGGCTAGGGTCTGGGAGAGAGAACATTTTCCCTGTGCCCTTATGGCCTCTGCTGAAATCTCTCCCCGGGAACTGGAGTGGAGGCCGGACTGGTCCCCTGCAAGGGGAGGGAGGCAGGGCCCTCTCTGCTCGCTGCTCCCCAGGGAGATCCCAGGCTGCAGTTTGGACCAGGTACATCCAGGTGTGTCCTGGCTCCAGGGCCTGGCCCAGCCTGATGGGAGCAGGGGTCCCTCCCTGGAGTTCCCAACCATCCTGGAAGGGTTTGGAGTGCTCCCACACACCAATGCCACCCCCCTCCACACAAAAGCCTGATGGAAGAGGGCTCAGGATGCCCCATGAGCACCAGGGCACCGGTCTCTGTGCTTGGGCTCCTGGAGTCAACCCACTCAATCAGGCTCAGCTGGGCCACATGAGAGTCCCTGCCTGTCCTCCCAACTGTCCACCAGCCCACTCCTCCACCCAGACACCAGAACGGTGGAGCAAAGACAAGAGTCAGGGGACCTGGGCTCTATGCTGGTCCCGTCACAGATTCATTGTGTGTCCTTAGCCAAATAAGCTCCCCTCTCTGGGCCTCACACTTCCGAGTGCCGTGTGAGCACTGGACTCATGGTCTTTTCCGGTGCACCCTCAATGATGGACTGTGAGCCACATTCACAGGAATGGGCCTCTGAGGGTAGAACTCCAGGCAGTGTGCGATGGGAAGGGAGGTTTGGGCCCAGAGGACTTTCCTATTGCCCTGCTCATCACAAGCTGCAAAAGGCCATGCCTGTTTCTGAAGATTCTGCTCATTTTCAGATGCTTCCTCCCAGCTGTCTGGTCAATTCACACAGTGCCATTAGCATGGTGCATGGGGGAAAGGCGGGAGGGTGGTGGGAGAGAAGATTGGGCAGGTAGCCTAGGATCAGATTAGGGAGGGTGCAGGGGGAAGGGGGGTGGCTAGCTGGTCCCCACCTGGGAAGCAACATTATATGTGCCTGTATATACAGTGTGTGCTTGGGCACAGACCAGCTTGTGCACATACGGGTATCAATACATATAGATATGTGTGCATTTTGCAAACCTACCTGTTTCAAGTTGAATCAGTGTGGGTGAGAGCCCAGATATGTGAGATCAAAATGTGTCTGTGCTTACACATGCCTGTGTAGGGTGTGTGTCTGTGCGGGTAGGGCTTTGTGATTCCAGCTGCCCTGTGCATTGGGAAACTCTGTCCTGGTGCCACTCTAGTGGCAGCTCACCTGGCCACTGACCCTTGGCAGGACTGTAGCTAGGCCTCCAGGAGAAGGAGTGCCAGTAACTCCTTGGCTCAAGGGCAGGGCTCAGCAGGCAAGCCTTTGGAGATCTTTTCTGGCACGGTGGTCCCTGAGGAGCCAAGCTCCAGGTCCAGGTTGGGGCACTGCTCCTGCTGCTGGCAGTTGTCCAGGTGTGGACTAATGTATCAGACTCAGATTGCATCCTGGGGGGAGGCCAGGGGAGGTGCCCCTGTGGGTCTCAGCAGCCTAAGGTCCAGCTTCTGACTCAGAGCCCAGCTCCCTGATCTCCCCTGCCCCCACATTCCAGCTCAGGGGAACCTCATCCTACAGGATCGTCCTGCTTCCAGCCCTACTCCAGGCACCCTGCCCCGCCACCCCACTCCCTGAGAGTGAGGAGGCCCCCCTCAGGCAGGTCAGGAGAACCGGGCTACAGGTGGGAAACCAGAAGCTTGCCCTCCATTCTCAGCTCTTTCTGCCTGTCCAGCCCCACTGCTGGGGCCTCAGGCCAGCTCTCAGCACATCCAACTCGGGCTCCTGCAACCATCTCTCTCTCTCTGCCCTCCCAGCATCTATACTCACATGTTTCCCCACCTGGTTACTGCACCCTCACCTTCTGGTCTTTGCTGAGGCTGTCACCCTCTGTCCACCTGATTCTCGCCCTTGCCTGGTTACCCTCTTCTTCCAGGAGGGTCTTCTCTGACTCCTCTAGATGGGCTCCCATCTCTCACGCCATCTCTGTAAAGCATGTGTCCCTTAACCAAGTCTGAGTGAGTGCATCAGAGGCTGAACTTGTTCTTTTCCACCCTTGGGGTCCCCAGAGCCTAGCATAGGCCAGGAACTCAATGGTTGCTCTCAGGTTCAGGAACAGTAAAAGAACGAAGGAACAGGTGTGGGAGGGAAGGAAGCCTCACAGGGTGGGGTAAGTGCGCCTCGCACAATCTCCTGTGTTATCTGCAGACCTGATTCCCTCACAGGACAGGAGCCAGCCTTTCCCTCCCAGATCCCCAGCCTCCAGAGTGCAGCTTGCCCCTGGGGACGTAGAGGCTGCCCCCTGCTGGCCAAGTGGGGAAACTGGACAAGTCTGGAACCTTCGGCAGGAGTGAGCCCTGCGTTGTCTGGGCATAGGAGAGAGGTCTCCAGGGAGCCGGGAATAATGACTCTCCCTTAAACTACACTGCTTTCTCCTAAGAGTCATGGTTCGTGCCTCATTCCTTCCCTCTCTCTCCAAGGGAGGGTGTGTGCTTGGCATCCAACTGGTTGCCAGCTCTCCAGACTGGGTCTGGGGGCCTCCAACGAGAGCCTGAAGACTGTTGAATTTCAAGACTGTGTTTGGCCATCCCTCCCACCTCAGAGCTGCCCAAGGGTAGGGATCACCTGCTTATTTATCCATTCAGCAAATATTTATTGAGCACCAGCCCCATGCACTCTGCGGGGCTCACCTTCATTTGAGTCTCAGTCCCAGTCCGAGCCTCTCAGCACATGCTGTGTTCGTGGACACTGGGTGCACTGATGGCAGATTCAACAGGTACATGGGGCAGGGGCTTGGGATACTCCCCTAGGCCCTGAAAATTGATCATGCTTATCGTTTATTGTAGGGGAAACACCTTCCTCTGCCTTGGCTCTAGGCTGCTAATTGTGCACTGCAGCCAGACCAAGGAAAGTTCCAGGGAACGCGTGCGGACTTGGAGGCACCAGCATCAGAGCAGCTATGGATGCAGAGCCATTGCCTCCCTGGAACCCCACAAGAAAAAAGCAGGGGTGGAGATGGTTGCACTGAATGACCTCTGAGGCCCCTCCCAGCCATGATGGGACCCTCAGCCTGACTGTGCTCACAGCCCATGGCCTCCCTAGTGACAGCCAGCCAGCCAGTCCACGCAGGAAGGCTAGACACAGGGGATGTGACCCTGTCATGAGGGGAGCAGGTGGTCCTCTCATCCGCTTCTGGATACAGGCCTGGGACTGGGAAAACGTTGAAGAGACACACAGCAGCCTGTACTCACCGAGTGACACTGTGGGACCCGTGCCCAGAGAAAGAGGCCCTGCCAGGCTCTGCCAGACTCGCTGGGACTAGACAGTTGTCTCAGCTGCTGTTGGGGCACCCAATTCCTTGGTCAGAGAATCCTGCTTCACTATCTGCCCCTCACCCAGGGCAGGCCACCCAGGCATGTGCCAGTCACTGCCCGGCCCCTACTGGGCTGGTGCTTCTGGTGTCTCATCCACCTCTGATACCCAGGACCTGTTGAAAACCAGCCCAGAGTCGGCCATCCAGCTCCTGGAATAAATGATGATCACACATTGTAAGGTCTGTGAAAACACGTGCCAGTTGGCATGTTCTTGACTACTTCAGGGAGCTCCAGCCAAGGGCTGGCTGATCAGAAACCATGGTTCTAAAAAAAAAAAAAAAAAAGAAAAGAAACCATGGTTCTCAGGCCCGACTGGCACCTGCGGGCTCAGGTACATCCCCATCCTCATCCTGACCTGCATCGGAGGGGCTGACCCTGCAGACTGTTTCTTGGGCTCGCTTGCCAGTGGGTTCTGGATGATCTGGTCCATGGGAAGCCCCCAAGGTAGATCAGACAAGTGGCAGAGGGGCCAGCCCTCTTCTCAGCACCTCTAGCTTCGGATGCCAGTACTGACAGTGCCCACGTCACCCCTGGGATGAGGTTGTGCCAGGAAGCCTCCTCGTGTGCTCCCAGCTTGGAGTGCTCTCTAGGGGTAGCAGCGGCACCCTGCTGTTGCCCATCCCAGGGTTGTCCAAACATCCCATTTCTCCCTTCAGCTATTCCAGCACCTTTGCCACTCAGCACCCCCTGGCCCCGTGTCAGATCTCCACTGGGTAGAGGTCCTCTGCCTGGTTCAGCCTGATCTACTCATCGCCATTGCACCCCACCGTCGCTGCCCCGGCCAGGCCACAAAGACACCACACACCATGGTCAGGTTGGAGGCTGTTTCTTTATACAAAGGTAATCCACGCTATGGATCCACCAGCATGCTGCTGCAGTTCACAGTGGCCCACATCACCCTTCTCCAGCAGAAGGCCGGGTGAGGAGGGTCACCATAGGGAAGCGACATTACACAGGCCGAGAGCTCCCGAAAAACAGACACAAACACACGGACACCAGAACCAAGGCACCACACACAGAGACGGGAAGGGAAGGCCAGGCTAGAACAATCTCCTGGCAGCCACTGGTGGGCCCTTCTCCGGGATGCAGGGTAGCAGGTGGCACAGCCCTGAGCCTGAGCCAAGAAGTCTGGCTAAGCCAAGACAGAACTACATGACTTAATGTCACCACAGAGCGGCTTGCCCTCTGTGTCTGTAAACCAGGGACAGTAAACTGCACTTCACAAAGATGTGATGGGGGTTGACGGGATGGAAATAGGGATCTCTATCAAAATACTTGACATAGAGCCTGGCACATAGAGGTGTTCGATAAATAATCTGTCAAGAAAAATCTTAGCTCAGAGAGGACCTTCTTCAGAAAGCCAAGATGTGAGATAACTTCCCTAGAAATTCTCCATCAGGGTATCAGGACCCTTGAGCACTCCTTGGAGCCTGCAGCCACTGGGGTGGCCAGGGCCCCAGAATACACTGTGCCGGGGCAGTTGAGGGGGGCGGGAGGCTGGACCCCGAGGGAGGCACCCGCGGAAGCTGGGTAGACACCAGAGTTAGGGGTTGTGCCAAAGTGGTTCTGTACGTAACACAGGCCGGAGGCGGGCTGGTATGGAGGCAGGCTTGGCATGTGCCCAGGAGCACAAGCTGGCCAGGAGGCTAGTTTCTGGCCGCTGGTGTGCTGCATCTGGGCGACAGGGTGGTTCGGGGACAGGTGAGGGTGGCCACTCTGTGTGGGGTAGGAGCCGGGCACAGGGTTCAGCCTGGAACAGAACAAGAGAGAAAATGGTCATTCAGCTGGTAATGCCCAGGCCCCTAGCCGTCACTGGACATGAGGAAAGCTTGGGGTCACCGTACCACTTTGCAGGACAACCTGCTTTGGACATTTTCTGTAACTATCTCTAAGCACCAAGTGAGGAGAGAGGTTAAGCTTAACCCGACAGAAAACATGCTCCGAGAGGGAAGGGCCCACTCACAGGCCTGCAGTAAGCCTGTAGGACGAAGAGCCATGGGGTCTGTGACTAAGGCCACCTGGGGTGTAACCACTTGTAGCAGTCTGCCACTCAGATGGAGATGGGACCCGATGGAAGCTGTGACTGTGTCCGTGGCCGGCTCTGTCATTCTACCCAAAGGGAAGGGACCAACTTCTGTGGGAGGGAGGGCTTGAAGGGGGTGACATGGGGCTTGGGGCTGGGCCTTGTCTGTTGTGAGGTTTTCCACCTGTGGTTCTGGGGACAAAGACTCATAGTTCAGGGTGCCGACCAACAGGAACTGACAAGCCGGATGTGTGGAGCTGCCCGTGTGGAGGTGAAATACCACCATGGACACGTGTGGCTGGGATCACAAATGGACACAGCCTGAGGGTTTTATCCTCTGAACTTTTGTGCAGAGTTTCAGATATGGAGAATGGCCGCCAATACCACTGATGTTTGTGTCAGGCAACTGGGCCAAATCCATACACGTTTCAAGTAAAACCTGACTTTATAAATCAGCAGCTTAAGGGGGCACCTGGAGGGCTCGGTCAGTTGAGCGTCTGACTCTTGGTTTTGGTTCAGGTCGTGACCTCAGAGCTGAGATTGAGCTCCATGTTGGGCTCTGCACTCAGTGGGGAGTCTGCTGGAGATTCTCTCTCCCTGTCCTGCCCCTCATATTCTCTCCCTGTCTCTTTCTCTCAAATAAATAAATCTTAAAAAAAGAAAAAACCCCACTAAATCAGCTGCTTAAGTAAAAAACAAAGCACTTAACATTAGTATCTCACTTCTTCTGTGATTCTTAAAAATGTAGAGGATCTGGACTATGAGAAGCTCATTAAGAGCTTCTGGGAGGCCGAAGCATCCAGACCACTGTGTAACTGCCAAAACAAACATATGTGTTGTAATGCCTGTGCCCCGTTGTCAGGCCAGCTGAAACATCATGTTCTGTTCTGGGAGGCCAAAGCATGCCAAGATAATGAGGGATCATATACCACGCCATGTGAGGAACATGGAAGGACCTGAAGGGTCGCCATCTCCCTGACCCAGATCTGTCATGGTGAAACGGAATCAGCCCTGGCACCAAGTGTCCCCAGTTACAGCAAGGCAGCTGCCGTTCAGTGTGGAAGAACTTTCTTGTCAGGGGCTGCCTGGGAGATGAGACCCCAGCCTGGAGGGAGGTGTAAGTTGAGGCCAGGTGACCACCCCCAGCTGTCCAAGAAGGGGCTCATTCACAAGGTGCAAGTTTGTACCCCAGGATCCCTTAAGCCCCTGTTGAGTCTATGAGAACAATTAAAAGCCTAAAAGTCACAAGACACCTAACTAAAAAGTTCAAGTCTCCCACATATTGTTTGCATGAAACTGGATGAGTGTCCATTTCTGTTTTTCCCAGCACCCTTCCAACACCCTCACCCCAATGTCAAAGGAGACCTAAGATGTGGTCAAAGGGTCCTGAGCCGGTGAAGGCTGGGGGCAGCTGCCTCCTGAAATAAATACAAACAGCAGCTTCCAATTCAACTGAAACCCTGCATCCAGGCCAGCATGGAGCACAGAACTGATTCCATAGCTGGAGGTAGGAAAGGGCCACTGGCAAAGCACCTGAACTTCACGTGAGTCCTTTCTTCTAGGAGGACCAATGAAGGAGAGAAAATCTCCTAAGTGGTGAAGTCTTGGCATGGATGTGCCCAGGGAAGGACACAAGAGGCCACGGTGGGGAAGAGTAGAAAGGGGGCGAAAAGGACCTGGAAGAAGAGTCCCTAGTTCTACCCAGGGCCCCCTGCCTCTGTGTTACCTAGAAAGACTCCTGTCCTCCTCTCTGATAGGATGGAGTGAGGCTACATGAGACTTGCCTACCGCCTTCCATGGAAGGTGAACCTGGACTGGAAGACCTGAAAACTTACCTGACTCTTGCTGGGCAGCCGAGAAAGCTCTACCCCTCAGGTCCTGGGCTGTTTCACATCCAAGCCACCTTGTCAGTTGTGTGGACTGTCTGCTTCTTACCAGTGGTGCACGCCCAAGCCCAGGGGGACCCGTGCCGGGTGGTTCTTAGTGCCGAGGTCCAGTGACATCTACAGGGCCACCTCCTCCCATGGTTTGTCCCAAGTCACTCAGGGGCCTTCCCTTTCCCATTTTGGCTCAGTCCTTACTTTAGACACCACTGCCGGGCAGACTCTAGATTGCTCGGAAGACATTTGTGCATGGAACCTCTGTGGTCAGGACCATCCACACCCGATTCCTTTTTCCCACCATACTGGACCAATCACACTGTCTACGGGCCCTGAAACTGCTTCAAGAATAAGCATTAGGAGTTCTGTGACTTACTTCCGGCCGTGGGCTGCTCTTCTTTCCGCGGAAGAGCCTGAGATGTACTTGAACACTGAAATCCTCCTCATCAGGCTGAAGGGGAACTTCTGGTCGAGCTTCAGTGCTACTCGCTCTGAGAGGTCGAGGGAATAGCAGTAGGTGAGGCCATCTGAGGTTGGCATATTAAGTAAAATTGGAGGCAGCTCAAAGCAGGAGGGCCGAACACTTCCCCGTGGAATAGAGGGTCCCGCATTTATTCTACAGGGGAATTAGCACTCATTCTACCATAAGCTGAAGCTCAGGCAGAGCCAAGGGTTGGGTTCCTAGCCCCTGCACTTTGGAGGGAACAGGGCCCAGCCCTTGAGGGTAGGTGACACCTCACTTGCCCCATGCTAACCTGTCCATCCTGAGGCCCCTAACTCCTACAATCTGTCACACCAGCACATGCTTCTGTCTCTGCAGTGGGGGAGGCAGGAGGCTGTCTCGATATCCTCTGGAGGGACTGACATCTTGTCTGTTTGTCCCCAAACAGAAGGCATTATGCCTCAATGCGACCAAGTGAGCTTCATGTGTGCCTCTTTGGCAGCACTTCCCCCACTAAGTGATTTGATGGCACGCTGATCATCTGACCTGTGTCAACCCACTACTGCCTAGGCAGCCATAAAGATTCAGCTTTTGTCTGTCCATCCATCCATCCATCTATCCGTCCGTTCAACAAATACTTATTGATCCCTTGTTATACACCAGGAACTAAGGAATGAATGCCAGACAACGAATAAGTAAAACAACTGGTGATAAGCAAAAGCTTATCTCTGGAAGACCAGGCTGGGGACCCTAACCTAGTGAAGAGAGATCAAGAAGGCTTTCCCAAGGAAGTGATGTGCACATGGAACCCTAAATTGTGAGCAGCAGCTGGAAGAAGGTGGTGGTGGAGAGAAGGCTGCAAGAAAGCACAGGGAACTGTTCCTTGAGGTTCTTCACTGGAATTCTACTGCCAATTTGAGCAAGAAAATTCTTTGCTGGGCTAGGCTGTTCCACTCATTATAGGACATCTGGCATCTTCAGCCACCTGCCACCAAGTGGCAGTAGCACCTACTCACTGTAATAACCCAAAATACCCCTGCATGTTTCTGTATTCTCTCAGGAAGGGCAGTATTATTTCCAAAGACTGATTTCTAATGATAACGAATGCTGTGAGGAAGTGAAAAGTTGTCCCAGCTGATGCCTTCAGAATGACCTTAACAATCTGTCTGCTTCTGACTTTGACAAAGTCATAGTTACCAGACTAGCCCTTCCACTGTAGATAAATGTAAGCCAGGACACAATATTTTACACAACTGTCTTCAGACTTTGGATAGCAAACACTGTCTGCCAGGCTGTGATACCTAAGACAAGGGAAACAAATGAAGTGAGCCTTAAGATAGAGCTGGCTTTTGGCCCGGAGGCACTTGCCAAACTACAACATTGAAAAGGGAATCCAAGTGGAGTATGAAATGTTTTGCTGAGCTGGCGAGACAGAGAAAACACAGAGAGAGGAAAAAAATGCGTGAGATTTGCAGGTCAGAGTAATGGAGAGGTGGGAGCTGGTTAGGGAAGGACTCCAGAAATGTACCTGGGGTTCTCCGAGTCTTTAATTGACTACTCATGTGCATACAATCAGGCTGAGACTACTCATGCCTGGCAAAGAGCAGCTACTAAGCTACTGAGGGAATAGTAACTATCAGAGATCTGTAAGTCTAACAACTCCTGGAGCCTACACAGGGCAGGGCCATGCTCGAGTTCTAACTAGACAGGGTGGAGACCTCACTGAACACTCAGGGCATTCAGAGGAGACCTCCAAAAAGGTAATGCCTTGACAAGTAAATGAACTGCCTATCACACAAAAAAATCAACACTTGTTAAAAGAAAACAACAACAACAACAAAAAAAACCCAGCCAACCCAGCCCTCAATAACGCAGCATTTGCAGTATCTAGTGTAAACTAAAATTTTACAAGACATGTGAAGAAGAAAACAGGTCCATACTAAGCGGGAAAATCAGTTAAAAACAGATCCAGAAATGAAAGAGAAGATGGTATTCACAGACAAGTATTTTAAAACAGCTACTATAGTGCTTGCTTCAACAGCATATATACTAAAACAGCTACCATAAAAAATTTTAAAATAGCTACCATAAGTATAAGAAGGATTTAAAGGAAAACACAAACACAATGAAGGAACAGATAAAGAATCCCAATACAGAAACGAAAACTACAAGAAAAAAAAAAAAAAAAAAAAGAACCTCCTGAGCTGAAATATACAACATGAGAAATAAAAAACTAAGTGTATGGGTTTCACAGCCCAGTTCGTATTGAAGAAAAAGAGATCACTGAACTTAAAAGCAATGCAACAGAAGCTATCTAAACTGAAATGAAGTGGAAAAAAACTAAACAATCAGAAAATATATGGAGCCTCAGGGACCCACTGAGCAATACTAAGTAGTCTAACATATGTGTAATAGGTACCCTAGAGGGAGAGGAGAAAATTGGATAGAAAAAAATATGTGGAGACTGAGTGATGCTAACTTTTCTAGACTTGATAAAAACTCTAAACTCACAGATCCAAGATCCAATGATCAACTCTAAGCAAGGTCAACTCAAAGAAAATCACCACAAAGGCACATCATAATTAAATAGCTCAAAACCAACAATAAAGAACTGTAAAAGGAGCCAGAGAAAAACAAGTTATATATGGAAAACAATAAAAATGGTTACTGATTTCTCCGGAGAAAACAATACCAACCAGAAGTAATGCAATGATATCTTTAAAAGTGAAAGATCAGAAAGGCCAGCATTCTGTATTTAGTGAAATAAAGGCATTTTCAGAGAATTAAAAGCCAAGAGAATTTGTCACCCATGTACCTACTGTACAAGAAATGTTAAGGGAGGGCAGCCCCGGTGGCGCAGCAGTTTGGCGCCTCCTGCAGCCTGGGGTGTGATCCTGGAGACCCAGGATCGAGTCCCACGTCAGGCTTCCTGCATGGAGCCTGCTTCTCCCTCTGCCTGTGTCTCTGCCTTTCTCTCTCTCTCTCTCTGAATAAATAAATAAATCTTAAAAAATAAATAAATAAATAATTAAAAAAAGAAATGTTAAGGGAGGTTCTTCAGGCAAGAGGAATATGATACCAGATGGAAACCTGAATCCATACAAAAGAATGAAGAGAATCAGAGAGATGCCTCGGTGGCTCAGTTGGTTAAGTGACTGCCTTCGGCTCAGGTCATGATCTCAGGGTTCTGGGATTTAGCCCTGTGTTGGGCTCCCTGATCAATGGGGAGTCTGCTTCTCCCTCTGCCCCTCTCCCTGCTTATGTTCTCTCTCACTTTCTTGCTCTCTCTCAAATAAATAAATAAAATCTTAAAAAAGAAAAAAAGAATGAAGAGAATTAGAAATGGTAAATATGTGGATAAATATTGCTTTTTTAAATTAAGAAATAGATCATTGACTGTTTAAAACAAAAGTAACAGTAATGTATTGTGAGGTTTATAACACGTATGACAGCAGCACAAATAAAATGTAGGACCATAATACAAAGGATGGGAAGAAGAAAAACAGAAATACACTTCTGTAAGATTCTTAAATTATATACTAAACTCTATGCAATATACTAAACGAACTATGCAATCAATGCATATTTGCATACTACCTACCAATCACAGACCTATACTAAGTGGTATATTATTCAAAAGTAGTCTACGATAAACTAAAAATGTATATTGTAAACTCTAGAGCAACCACTAAAAAATAAGACAAAGAGGTATAGTTAACAGCAAATAGAGCAAACACATAAAAGCCTATCTTTAAAAAATGAAATACTCAAGAGGCGCCTGGGTAGCTCAGTCGGTTAAACATCTGACTCTTGGTTTTAGCTCAGATTGTGAGATCAAGCGTCGTGTGGTCTCCCTTTCATTCTGTCCCTCCCCACCTCAAATAAATAAATAAATCTTTAAAAAATACTGAAGTACTCAATTGAAGTCAGGAAAAGAGGAAAAAGGGAACGAAGAACATCTGGGACAAAGAGGAAACAGAGAAGCAGGCAGACTTAACCTCAACTATATCAATAATTATACTAAATGCATATGAGCGGGATCCCTGGGTGGCGCAGCGGTTTAGCGCCTGCCTTTGGCCCAGGGCGCGATCCTGGAGACCCGGGATCGAATCCCACATCGGGCTCCCGGTGCATGGAGCCTGCTTCTCCCTCTGCCTGTCTCTCTGCCTCTCTCTCTCTCTCTGTGACTATCATAAATAAATAAATAAAAAAATAAAAAAAAAAAGAAAAGAGCCCTGTTGATTCTTTAAAAAAAATAAAAATAAAAATAAATGCATATGAGCTAAACATGCCACTTAAAAGGCAGAGATGGTTATAACGGAGAACCAACTATATACTATCTACAATAAATGTGTTTTAAATATAAGGACACAAACATGTTAAAAATATAAAGATAGAAAAATATATACCATGTAATCCTAATTTTAAGAAAGAAAGCAGGAATGACTATACAGTAATATCAGGCAACAAAAACTTTAGAACAAAGAATATTACAAAAGATTAAAATGGTCCATTTCACAATGATATAAGGTGACTTCATTAAAATGACATAACAATCCTAAATGTGGATGCATCCAGTAATAGAGCTTCAAAATACTTGAAGCAAAAACTGACAAGAATTGAAATGAAAAAATAGACAAATCTACAATTTTAGTTGGAGATTTCAATAGTCCCTTTTCAGTAATTGATAGAACAAGTGTAATTGCACAGAAATCAAGGACAACATCAACACCTTGACCTAATTGACATACACTGAACACTATACCCATCAACTGCAGAATGCTCATTCTTTTTAATAAGTACACTAGAACATTCACCAAGATCTATCAAATGCTGGGCCAGAAAACAAATTAAAAGGACTATAATCTTTAAAAGAATGTTCTCTGACCACATGAAATTAGAAATCATCAACAAAAAGAAATCTGAAAAACCACCAAAAATTTAGAAATTAAGAAACTCATTTGTAAATAACTCTTGGATCAGAGAATAAATCCCAAGGAAAATTAGAAAATACTTTTGACTAATTGAAAATGAAAACACAACATCAAAATGTGTAGGATGCAGCTAAAGTAGTGCATAGAGGGGAGTTCATAGCTTTAGATTTTCATATTAGAAAAAAAGGTTCAAAATTAGCAAAATTAAAATTTTAAAATAAGATGAACGATGCAATCAATGCATATTTGCATACTACCTACCTAATAGCTCACAGAATTACAGATGGAAAGAGATTTTAGGAATGTACCTTATGCAACCTCCAACACTACCAATGTTGATACTTAAAAAAACTAACCCACATTGGGGCGCCTGGCTGGTTCATTCGGTAGAGCATGCTACTCTTGATCTTGGGTTTGTGAGTACAAGCCTCATGTTGGGCACAGAGATAAATTAAAAAAAATTTTTTTTAATAATTAAAATAAAGTAACCCACATTATATTTTAGAATCTCCCCATCCCAGCCATTGCCACAATATTTATACAAGGGACGTGAGGGTTATCCTAAGTTTTTAGCGACCCATAAGAGCCCATCCTTAAAAAAGTTTTTTTCTGACAAAAAGACTAAACCAAATGAAACCAAAACCAAACAAACCTGTTTCCTATTCCTTTCATGGAACATCTCTAGCTCATGGGTATTTCAGATTCTTCTGGTGAAACCTCTTATCAGAATTAGCCAAATGTAGGTTTATGCCTCAGTTTACAAGGGAAAAAAAAACCCAAATCAGAATATTTCAAACTGGCAGTGCTAAGCTGGCATGAGGAGATAGCTACTATGTTGATATTTTCCAGATGGGGATATTCTGGACTAGAGAAGGGAAGTGACCCATCCAAGACCACATGGTTTTCAAAGCTGACACTAGAATCTAGATTACTTACATATGAGGCCATGGCTCTATCTAGGACCCCACCCCAGGCCCTCCGACTTGGTTCACTCTTCCGCCTGTCACCACCCTACAGTTCCTTTCTAGGAAGGATACATGCTAGCCCAATTCCAAGTCCACAGACATTACTGAGGAAGGAGGTCTGGGGAATGAGCCAGGAGGCGCACAGCAAGAGCCACGGCACCAGCATTGAGGGTACAACCATGCCAAAGACCAGGGCCCTCCTCATCCGAGAGCGGACAGAGTTGACTCCCAGCATGGCGAAAGCCACTGGGGTGAAACCTCTGGCATCCTCCACCTCCCCTAGCTTTGACAGTGATGACACAGCTTCAAATGATAGGAAGATGATAGCAGAGAAGATGGCGAAGATCACGGTGAAGAAGCAGTGGCGGACGGTGCCCACGGTTCTCTCGAAATTGCCAGCAAAGCGCCAGATGATGATAGCACCGCAGAGCAGGGATATTGGATTCTCATAGACAAAGATGTACGTCACCAGCCTGTAAACTGCAGAGGGAGCAGGGTTAGAGGCTTGGCAGTTGGTGGCTCTAAGGACAGAAAGCCAGGTTACAACCCACCTCAGGAAGGGGGAGTAGCTGGCTGTCAAGTGCCAGTGAGAATCAGCCACGAGCCACAATAGGCAGTGGGAGGCAACCCTGAAGGACCCAAGACTCAAAGTAGAGGTGTGAACATCCAATCTTTGCTCTTTCCCAGACCTGGAGCAAGTCTGTGACAAGCTTCCATGTGGGAAAAAAACAAAACAAAACAAAACACTTTTTAGCATGAGATGATCGAATCTGTAATGTGCTTTATGATCCCTTTTTTTTAGGTTTGAATACTGACCTATCTCACCGGGCAGTTTGAGGGTTAATTAATTGTAACAGCTTCAGGGTGGACTGAATGGGTGTCACTTAACACTCTGTGTGCCAGTCTCCTCGGCTGTAATCCTGACCTCTCCTTCCATAGTGGCTGTTCAGAGGAAGAGAAAAGGGACCATGAATTATTTTGCACCTACAAAGATTATAAAACTATCACTAATAATATAGAGAATTCAGAAGTCTTCCTTGAGAGTGTTTATACAATATTAGGGGTAGAGCGATGCTTTATGCGCAACAACAGAGCAAAGAACCTCACTCCTATTTTTCTAAAAGCAGTTATCTCTTATGTATTCTCATGTCCCTGCCAAAACATTAAAATGAAGGAGGGGGCTGGTGAAGTGGCAGTAATAGTGAACCCTGGGGTGGAAGGAGTGGAATCTTGGCTCTGCCACATCCAGGCTGGCTGAGTTCAGTCCAGTCATGGGCCTGCCAGCTTCAGTTTTTTCTTCATTGTCAAGTAGCAGGATCATGTCTGAGGCCTTTAAAGGTCTCTTATGTGTCAAATATTCACATGCCCATGAGCCCCACATCCAGAGAAGCTGTGAACTAAATGGGAAAAAAGGGGAGTTCAACCTGATGCTGACATTTTGCATTTGTCTATCGAGGATGTGCTCTACGTATCTAGGGTGGGGGGAATAGTTTTTTTCCATTTGAGCAGGGAGGCAGGCTATGAACCATATACCTCAGGCCATCTCTGTAAGGCGGCATCATCTCAAGAATACTTGATTATTTGTTGAAACTGTTCCAAGTACAAACTGAAATTCCCAGGATAAATGTGAAGATTCTAGAAGCAACTCTATAGGGTTTGGGTATTAGACACCCCCAAGGCTCCAGTTCCAAAACATCACACAATTGAGAAACCTGTTGCTGTCTCAATTGCATGACTTGATAGCTCTGCGACTCCCCCACATTAAGCCTGTTACACCTAAATAATGGAGGATAATAAAGCCCACGTCATGGGATAGAGATTAACGCTCCTTGAGGGGTGCTTTGCAAAACAACAAAAGCTATCCAGTTTTCCCATTTTCCTCCCCAGAAAAGAAGGGGGAAGAGAGACAAGAGATTAGAAATGTCTCTCATAAGCAGATGTTTGTACAACGGATCTGCAAAATTTCTCACCTAGATTACACAAACACCTTTCCC
Source organism: Canis lupus dingo (assembly GCF_003254725.2). Classification (NCBI taxonomy): domain Eukaryota; kingdom Metazoa; phylum Chordata; class Mammalia; order Carnivora; family Canidae; genus Canis; species Canis lupus. The sequence continues at coordinate 6,985,024 of NC_064248.1, read as the reverse complement.
AAGGCATAAGATGCCTCCTCCCCCCGGGAGTTGGGAATCGGAGTCAGGGTTAAGATGCACACGAGGAAGTAGAGGAAATTCTAAACCCCAAAGAGGCCAGGTCGCTTCTATGGGTGGCCACAGATGATGCTCAAGTGTTGCATGAGGCAGAAACATTTTTTTTCCCAGTGGGGAGTGGTGGTTAGGCCCTCCAGCTGACGTCGGTGTGTACTCGGCGGGGACACGGGAGGAAGGATCCTGCCGGGGAGCGGGCTCGGGCGAACGAAGACGGTTTGCTAGCGCATGGATGCGGCCAGGTGGCGCCGGGAAAGGGACGGAGGCGGGTAGGGAAGGACTACAGTGATGACGAAGATGGGCTCCGGACCGACAAAGACGCAGGGCCGGGGGTGGTCCTCCGCGCCGAGCGGCTGGACGCGAGGCCCGAGCCCAGGCCCAGGCGAGGTGGGAGGAAGAGGGCTGGCCCCGCGGCCCGGCCCCGCCCCTGCTCACCTTGCCAGTTGCGCAGGGCCTCGGACCGCAGCGAGAGCCCCGAGGGCGCCAGGGGCGGCTGCAGCAGGAACAGGCGGGGCCCGGACACCAGCAGAGAGAGCAGCGCGGTGAAGAAGGTGGCGGATGGCACCTCGGGACACAAGGACCAGCTCCGACACGCGGGCTCCGAGGCAGCCATGGCCGCCATCGCTCCCGCGCCCGGCTCGGCGCCGGCCGGCCCTCGGCTCCTTCCGCTTCCCTGCGGCTGTCTCCCTTGGCAACAGCGGCGGAGGCTGCCGGAAGCCCCGCCTCCTCGAGGCCCCGCCCTGCGCCGAGCTGCCCAATCCGGTCGCGCCGGCCAGCCTCCCCCCCCGCCCCCTTCGCGCGCGGGCAGCGGGGAGTCGGAGCAGCGCCCTCTGGCGTGCAACGCTAGGACCGCGCACAGGTGCCGCGCTCGCACCGCTTGCGTTGCGCGGGTTTGGATTTCATCTCCGCTCCAGATAGCGAATGATTATTGTGTCTTGCGGTTTACAGAGCCCTTTCACACACACGCACACACACGCACGCACCTGCCTTATCTGTGCTTTTCCCCATGACACCGATGAGGAAGCTGAGGTCAGGGGAGGTCCCCGAAAAATTCCGTTGAATGGCAAAGACAGAATTCGAACTCGGATCCTCCAACTGCTAGGGTCTGGAATTGTCTGGGAGTGCAGCCGAGGCAGCCTCCGGTGGCTGGTTTAGAGAGGAGGAGGCAGGAGATGAGGGTCGAAGCGTTAGAATGTGACAGAACCAGTTAACACTCAAAGTGTGTTTCGCACCTTCCCATCCGACGAGCCGCTTCCCCGGAGGTGGGCTATTTGGACAACTGGAATGTTCTTCCCCTGATTCCAGAGGTCATAAGTGAGAAGTGGTAGCATTAGGATTTGAATCCGGTTTGCTAGGGTCCGAGTGTCTGCCCTTTTAACTATTTCCCTTCCCCATCCCATCTACTGCTACCTGTATGTAAATCTGACCTGAAGCCTTGTGCGCTGCTGAAAAATAAACAATCCTTCACTCTCTGTGCAGACCACTCATATCCATTCTCTGGCCCTGCTCTGCCCGCTGTGTGGTTCTGGCAGCGTCTGTGTTCCCATGGACCTCAGGAAGGGAGCCTGAGATTCTTTTCATCCTCTGGTTTCCATTAATAAATACAACTATGTGATTTTCCGGATATAAATATAAAGCAATGGGCACATTGAAGTGAACACTGGGTATAGAAATTAATTAAGGCTTACTCAACAGAAAGCAAAATGTGAACCAGGAGTGTGACAGAGCTGCCAAAATCAGCAAATGGAAACTTGGGTTGTGGGAACCAGTCCAGGCTCTGGAAAGAGGAAGGAGGTGGTGGTCCCAGGTCCTCTGTGCCCATCTGGCAGCTCCAGGAGTTCTGGGACTACTTCTAGACACATCTGAAGAAGGGCGTAGAAAGTTAGTTTGTTTAACAAAAGAAACCAGGATTAGGAAGGAAGGAGCAGGCGGACTTCAAATCATATCTGATGAGGAACAACTACAGGAACCCGAGAGACTTCTCTGGAAAAGCTTCAGGAGTCCTGACCACTGGCTGTGATCTGAAGGGTTTTCCCAAAGGTGAGGGAGTTGATTTATTGTTACTCCAGAGTGGAGCATTGAGACTGAAAGGTGGAAAAGACAGAGACCATGTGACACAAGGAGGATCTTTCTTTCTTTCTTTCTTTCTTTCTTTCTTTCTTTCTTTCTTTCTTTCTTTCTTTCTTTCTTTCTTTCTTCTTTCTCCCTTCCTTCCTTCCTTCCTTCCTTCCTTCCTTCCTTCCTTCCTTCCTTCCTTCCTTCCTTTTTCTCTTTCTCTCTCTTTCTTTTTTTAAAAATATTTTATTTATTTATTTGAGAGAGAGAGAGAGAGAGCACAAGCAGGGGAGGGGCAGAGGCAAAGAGAGAAGCAGGCTTCCTGCTGAGCAGGGAGTCCCATGTGGATGTGAACCCCAGGACTCTGGGATCATGACCTGAACTGAAGGCAGATGCTTAACCATATGAACCAGCCAGGAGCCACAAGGAAGAACTTTCTGACAGTAAGGGTTGTCTGTCTGCGGATAGACCCGATAGACTCCTGTCTATCAGGAGTGAGCTCCCTGTCACTAGTAGTGTGCAAGCAGAGTACATATGGTAACTGGACGAGAACATTGAAGATATTCAAGCATCAGGTTGCAGGTAGAAGTAGATGGCTTTTAAAATCCCTTCGGATACTCCAGTTCTAAATCTCTATAAGCAAACACAAACACATATGGAGGGCTGATACATTTGCCACTTACCAGGGAGTCCAGGATAATTGGTCTCCTTGCAGATGAGAGTTGTAGTGATCTCACATATCCTACAGTCAAGGGAGCCTCCTATCTCTCCAACTCTATCTCCTTCTCATTCTTTCCAATTATGCCACCAGAAAAGCCCAATACGTTCTCTTAAGCTCAAGGGATAGAGAACTGGAATGAGCAAAGCAGGGCCTTTAGCAAGCAGGCTTGAGAATAGGGCACCAAGGGACTGTGAGTCATTTTTGTTCTATCCATTTTGCCCTTGGTCTTCTAAGAGATTTCCAGGCCTCAAATATGCTACCCAGGGGCGCCTCGGATTATGGTCGCCCAGGCATCCTCTTCCTGGGAGAGTGTTTCATTCTCCAGGTGCCAGATTTTGAGGCTTTGGGACAGAAAACACACAACAGTGTGATGTTTTTATTTTGTTTTTTATTTTTTGTAAAGATTTTATTTATTTATTCATGAGAGACAGAGAGAGAGAGAGAGAGAGAGAGAGAGGCAGAGGCAGAGGGAGAAGCAGGTTTCTGCAAGAAGCCTGATGCAGGACTCAGTCCCAGGATCTTGGGATCATGACCTGAGCTGAAGGCAGATGCTCAACCACTGAACCACCTAGGTGTCCCACGAAGACACAAATACTGCATGATTCCATTTACATGAGGTCACTAGAGGAGTCAATGATAGAGATGGAAAGTAGATAGTGGTTACCAGGAGTTACTGGGACTGCAAAGGGCAGGGGGAATGGGGAATTAGTATTTCATGAGTTTCAGTTTTACAGGATGAAAAGAGGCCTGGAGATGAATGGTGGTGATGGCTACACACAACCAGTGTGAATGTACTTAACACCACTGAACTGTACACTTAGAAATGGTTAAGATGGTAAATGTTGTGTGTATTTTACCACAATTTTTGAATTGGAAGGAAACTCCACACAAATCTGTAATCTTAAGAGTTCTGGGATTCAGAGTTTGAAATGGATTTTACAGGACTAAGATCAGGGCCTTTGCACTTGCTCTTCTCGCTGCTAAAACGTTCTTCTTCTGGCTCTTAGTATGGTGGTTTTCCTTCCTAGCCATCTGGTCTGCAGCTCAGATGCTCGTTCAAGACGGGTCTTCCCAGATTCTTTCTCCCTGTTACTTCTCTTGGTGCACTTGTTGCTGTTTCAGATTATCTCACCTATTTGGGTCTTTCCTCATCTGATTGTCACTCTTACTAGACTGTGAGCTTCCGGAGGGCACAGACCTGCTATATCGCCTGGCACCTGGAGTAGAGCCTGGGACATAGTTGGCACTCAGAAATACTTGTTAATTCCTCCTCTACACAGCTGGTGTCCCTGCGTGGGGGAAGAAAAAGTTGTTGGAGGAGCTGAGAAGCAAGCACCAGATGCTTCGCTTGGCACAGCTGAGACAGCTCGAGACCAGTGCTAACCACCCATCTTGGCGGCTTGGGGTTCTCCTGGGTTTGCCCCCATCCCAGATCCCTGCACGTCTGCAGAAGGCACAGAATGGCTGCAGGGCTCCACGGGGATGGGGATGGGGTGGGGAACTGCCCCAGGGGTGCGGGACAGCACCCCAAGGGGCCCCAGTCTCGCGGCCCGATTGCACTGAGCAGCGCGGCTCCTGGTCAGCCCGCACGTGCCTCTCTTGCCTCGGAAGACGGCAGCAGTGCAGAATGACAAACGCTGCCAGTTCCCCGACTTGGAGCTTCATTTAGCCGCCCTGGAGCCTCCAAGCCACGTCCTTCCTGCCCCCTGGTGGCCAGCTCGGTGCAGGGTCCCCTACGACGGAGAGAAGGCCCCGTTCCAGAATACTGCCCTCTGCTGGCCGTCTCGGGAAGCGGCTCACATCCCGCCGCACTGTTTAATCCGGGAGGGGCCAGCGGAGTAGACCCCTTAGGTCCCAAATCCCCGGGGCCAACACTCCACGATAAAATAACGGCGGCCTGCCGTGGCATTCATTTGCCACACCACGTCTCTCCAGTTCTCTTGTTCCACACTCCTAGGATGGGGGCGCCCAGCAGTAAGCCCAGGGCCTAAACACACATCCCCCCAGAGGACGGAACGCCAGTTCCCCCCACCCCTTCTGGACCGCATCTCGGTTTCCGCAGCACCTGGCCTCAGTGCATCCTGGAAAGTGAGGTAGGCAGGAGCCGAGCAGTGGAAGCCCTCCCGGGTGTGGTGCTCTCATGACAGCCGGATGTGCAGAGGGGTGAAGCTGGAGGAGTCATGGCCCATTCATGTTTTAGAAAGTATGGGGAAATGAGCACTGTCAACATTGCTTAGAGGATTGAAAATTGGTACAATTTCCGTGGAAGGAAGTTTCGCAATGTCTTTCAAAATGACTTTGAGCCAGCGATTCCATCGCTAGGATTTTAAGCTACAGAGGCACTTGCATATGTGGAAAATGTCTTAAGTAAACAGCTAGTCATTGTAGTGTTGATTGCAATAATAAAATGATAGCCCGATTTCCACCATTGTAGGAATGATTAATATAGTCTGTCCCTTCAAAGGAATACTCTACAGTCATAAAAAAAAAAAAAACAAAATCAGACAAAAAACTTGTGAAAGCTGTATATCAATAAGGAATCATATCTAAAATATTTTGCTGAGTGGGAGAAGCAAGGTTAATAACAGTGGATATAGAGCACTACCATAAATATGAAGATGTGGGGAGATAAACATTCATTTTTATGATGTTAAATGATCATTGTGGTTTCAAACTCCCCAGGGTTGGAGGAGGCCCCCACTGAGATTGCATGATACCCTAGTTTCCCTCCATGGTCTACTTCTTTCCCTTCCCTAGGTGCTGATCCCAAGAGCACTCTCCCAAATACTAACCTCTATCTCAGAGCATGCTTCCTGGAGAACCCAACCTGCAACAGCACAGATTTAATTTTACTGGATGTTACCAGTTTTCCAAAGTGCCTCTGCTATTTCATACTCCCACTAGCAGTGAATAAGACTTTCCATTGCTTTTCATTTTTGTCAATTTGCCTATGATGGCAAATTCTCAAGGTGCTCAGTGAGCACCTTCTCAAGAGCTTGTTTGCCATCCTGTGAAAAGCCTGAAAACAAATAAAATATTAAAAATGAAAAAGAAAAAGAGAGAACTCTGGTTGCTGTGTGGGAGGGGCAAGAGTAAAAATAGGTGATCCCATCAGTAAGTAGTGCAAGGTCCTAGAGAGAGATGATGATGTCTGGACACACATGGTAGCTGTGCAGGTGGAGAGAGGAGAGAGGAGAATGGGTTTGGAGTATAATTTGGAGGCGGAGAGCCTATGAAATGGCTGGTGGAGTGGGTATGCAGAGAAATCAAGGGGGAGACTCCTTCAAGGTGCCCCTTGAAGGTCTGGGGACAAGGAAGGAAAGAACAACTTTAGGGGAGTGGTAGAAATCATTCTGAAGGAGAAGAAGGATTGGGAGAGCCCAAAAGGGCAGGGAAGGCATTGGGGGCAGGGGAGCAGGATGGATGGAGGATGAGTCTGTACCAAGTTATAGTAACCAACATGATGTGGTACTGGCCTAAGGAAGGACAGGCATACAGACCACTGTAATAGAATAAAGAGCCCAGAAATAAGCCCTCACATACATGGCCAACCAGTTTTCAACAGGATGCCAAGACCCATGGGTGCCTTTCACGTGGTGGAAAGATAATCTTTTCAACAAACGATGCTAGGAAAGCTTGTTATCCACATGCAAAAGAGTGAAGTTGGATCCTTATCTTGTACAAAAAACCATATGCAAAAATTAACTTGAAATGGATCAAAATCCTAAAACTCTTAGAAGAAAAAATGGGCAGGAGGGGGGATCTTTATGACATTGGATCTGACAATGATTTCTTGGATATGACGTCAGAAATTCAGGCAACGAAATAAAAAAGATACATTGAATTTCACCAAAATTAAAAACTTTGGTGCATCAAAGGACACGATCAAGAGAATGAAAAAGGACAGCCCACAGAATGAGAGAAAACTCTGTGAAGAAAATATAAGTGTAAATCTTTGTGGCCTTTGATAAGATAACAGTTTCTTGGTTTTGACACCAAAAGTACAAACAACCAAAGAAAATACATGTGTGGTGGACATCACCAAAATTAAGAATTTTCACATGTCAGAGGACAGCATTGAGAAAATGAAATGACAACTCACAGAATAAGAGAAATGTCTGTAAATCACATATTGAATAAGGGCATGGTATCCAGAAGATATAAAGAACTTTAGTAACTCAACAATAAAAAGGCAATCCAATTAAAAAATTGGGCAAGAGATTTGAATTAACATTTCTCCAGAGGAGATATACAAATGCCAATAAACATAGCTCAACCTCATTAATCATTTGGGAAACGCAAATCACAACTGTATTGAGATACCTCTTCATACTCAGTAGGATTTCTATACTGGAGGAAAGAAGAAAGAGAGAAAGAAAGAAGAAGGAAGGGAGAGGGAAGAAGCTAGAACCCTCATATACTGTTGGGGCAAACGTAAAATGATGAAGTTACTGTAATACAGTGGTAGTTTTCCAAAAAGTTTACACAGAATTATCAAATGGCTCAGCAATTTGAATCCTAAGCACATACCCAAGGAAATTGAAGGTAGGTATTTAAACAAAAACATACACAGGAATGTGCATAAGCAGCATTACTCATAATCAGCCTTCAAGTGGAAACAGCCCAAATGTCCATCAGTGGATGAATGGATAGATAAAACGTAATATATACATACAAAGAAGTATTTGGCCATAAAAAAGAATGAAAGACTGACATGTACTATAACACAGACAAACCTTGAAAACATTATGCTAAGTGAAAGAAACAAGTTTGAAAGGAGTGCAGATTGCATGGTTCCATGACACGTCCAGTGTAGTCAAATCCAAGAAGACAGAAAACACATGGTTGCCAAGCCATGGGGGAGGGGGAGAAAGCTTGGGGAAGGGGAACAGGGAGTGAGTGCATATCTTTTCTGGGGTGATAAAATGTTTTAGAATTAGTGGTGATGGTTGCATAACTTTTTATTTGAGGGAGAGTGCGAGCAAGCATGTGCGTGTGCAGGCACATGACAAGAAGGAAAGAGGGAGAGGGAGAAAATCCTAAGCAGGCTCCATGCCTAGTGCCATCTCACCACCCTGAGAAAATGACCTGAGCTGAAATCAAGAGTTGGACGCTTAATCGACTGACTGATCTGCCCAGGTGTGCCCTCCTCTTTTTTTTTAGAGTGCACAACTTTTTGAATATACTAAAAACTACTGATCTGTACACTTAATAATGGTGAATTTTATGGTAGGTGAATTGCATCTCAATAAGAAATGTTTGCAGAAAAATATAAATTTAAAAATAAATAGAAAACCAGATAGAACTGTATGCCAAAAAAGAATGAATTTTCCTGTAAGATTTTAAAATACAGTTTAAATATGAAGAAAATTTCAAGTTTATTGAGGGTAGAGGCTATATCTAAATCAAATTTGTACCTCCTCAGAGAGTCTGGTATGTAGCCTTATGGTTAGTAGTTGTGTATTAAAGAAAATGATGAGGGCACCTGGGTGGCTCAGTTGTCAAGAATCTGCCTTCAGCTCAGGTCATGATCCTGAGGTCCTGGGATCGAGCCCTATGTCAGGCTCCCTGCTCAGTGGGGAGTCTGCTTCTCCTTCTCCTTATACGTGCTTTCTCTCTCTCTCTCTCTGTTTCTCTCAAATAAATAAATAAATAAATAAATAAATAAAATCTTTAAAAATAAATAAAGGATAAAGTAAACGATAATTAGGGCCACCTGGATGGCTCAGTGTTAAGTGTCCAACTCTTGATTGCAGCTCAGGTCTTGATCTCAGGGGGTCGGGAGTTGAAGCCCCATATTGGGCTGCTTAACAAAGCAAAACAAAAAACAAAACAAAGCAAAAACCCCCATCTACAGTAGATGGTGATTAAAACGAAATAATTTGGAGCAGGGGAGCAAGCATTAGCACTTTTCTTAGCAATTGTTAAGAACTTAGCAATTGTTCTTCATTCTCATAGTCCAATGCTGACAAGTGGTTCCCATTTCTCCATAACTGACTAGCTTTTATTTCTACTTGACCCAGAGAGACACTTCCTGAGCTACTGCTAATTGGCAAGCTAGGTCAGTGTGCCCTTGGCCTTCCAGAGAAACACTCAGCCTGACATGAGGGACCACCCACCACCTCTCTTCTGTACATTCTGACTCAACTTCCTGAACCTCCTCCCCAGATTTTCTACACTGGTGGGTATATACATACAAGATATAACCTTTCACTGGGTCACTGAGATTTGTAGGTTTATCCTTCTCAGGAAGGCCCTGGAGCAAATAGATGGCATGCAAGCAGGCTCCAAGTGGAATTTGTTTTTTGAGTTTGTGATGGGGCAGTGGAGGGGAGAGGAGAGGGGGTAGGGAGAGGGGGTTGGTGCGGAGATGTATCAGCTTTCTTTTTTTCAAAGATTTATTTACTTATTTACTCACATGAGACACACAGAGAGAGAGGCAGAGTCACAGGCAGAGGGAGAAGCAGGCTCCCTGCATGGAGCCCGATGCGGGGCGAGACTCGATCCCAGGACCCCAGGATCTCAACCTGAGCCAAAGGCAGATGCTCAACCACCGAGCCACGCAGGCATCCGGATGCATCAGCTTTTGAATCAGAATACTTGAATTCAAGGGGATAATAAGAGTGACCTTGCAAACCTGTGAAGAGGAACAAACAAGCTAACACTTGTGGAAGTATTATAAAGTATTATACAACAATAATTTACTACAATTAGTTCCCTCCTTTCTATGTCCCTCTGCAGAATCGCCAGCCGACTCACGCCGCATCCCCCCAGGACTTTTTTTTTAATTTTTAAAAAATTTTTATTTATTTTTATGATAGTCACACAGAGAGAGAGAGAGAGAGAGAGAGAGAGAGAAAGAGAGAGAGGCAGAGACATAGGCAGAGGGAGAAGCAGGCTCCCTGCGGGGAGCCCGATGTGGGATTCTATCCGGGGTCTCTAGGATCCCCCCCCAACCTAGGACTTTATACCTCCCTCTTCCTGGCATCCCTGCCTCCGAAATTCCCACTGTGTTGTCCTAATTTTGGCCTCTATTATCCCTAGGGGCTTCCTGAGTCCCCTCCCTGCCTTTGGCTTTTTCCTGGAAGGTAATAAGAAGGACAAGGACATTGGAGCCCAACTCATGTGGGGTTGAATCCTGCTTCTTGCTGTCTGGGGATGTGGCTTAATCCTTTTAGCTTTAATGTCCTTAGTTGTAAAATGGGCAACGCTTCCCTGAAAACATTAGAAGCAATGGTATGTCAGGCACCTGGCAAAACAAGTGATCAGTAAATTAGAGCTACTATTATTGACACATACCCCCTCATGCCAGATCAGTCTCTTCAAAAAACAGATTGGGCTCAAAACCCACATGTGGCTGCTCACAGGCTGGATGTGAAATACAAACTCCTCACTTGGGAAATATGGATTTCCAGGAGTAATCGGAGAGACTGCCCATCACAGGGGGGAGGGCTAAGGCATCAAGACTGGCCAGAGGACCTGGCTCAGTCGGTTAAGTGTCTGTCTTGGGTTCAGGTCATGATCTCAGGGTCCTGGGATCCCACCCGCATAGGTCTCCCTGCTTAGTGGGGAGTCTGCTTCGCCCTCTCCCTATGCTGCTCCCCCTGCTTGTGCTCTCTCTCTCATAAATAAATAAATAAATAAATAAATAAATAAATAAATAAATAAAATCTTAAAAAAAAAAAAAAAAAAAAAGACCGGCCAGAGGAATCAAGGCTGTGAGCAAGCTGGGGAAATGATAGAGGATCTTGCATAGAGAGATTCAGACCTTGGAGAAAAAAAGCAAAAAAGCAAAATGAGGAGAGAAAAGAAAGCAGAACGATGGCCTAGTGTGCATTCTTTTGGCAACTAGAGGAAAGCGGAGCAGGTGGAGGCAATCTGCAAAAATAAACCTGGGCAGCCCTAGGAGATTAGCACTCACCCCCGGTCTCCTTTACTCTCTCTTCCCCACAGGTTTGGGGAAACTTGGGGAAGGGGCTTGTGCATGGACCTGTCCCCAGCTGTGCTGCAATGCTGACCATTAATCCTGGAATTGCATATCCTTGAGGTTCTTCTTCTTTTTTAAAATTTTATCCATTTATTTGAGAGTGTGCACATGCAGGGGCATCAGCAGGCAAAGGGAGAGGGAGAAGCAGGCTCCCCACTGAGCAGAGAGCCCGTTGGGTCCTAGGATCTGGGATCAGATCCCAGACCTGATCTGAGTGAAGGCAGAGGCTTAATCGACTGAGCCACCCTGGTACCCCTGTCTGTGCGTTTTGCTAGTTGGAAGGAATCCCAGCCTGGTGAAAAGCAGGGGGTCCTGGCATTGGCCCCAGGGTCTGTCTCCTCAAGAAGACAAGGGAGTAGGACAGGTGCATGGAGGCATTCCAGTCCCTTATCCTAGGAGACAGGAAGTGTGAGGCAGGAAAAGAACTGTACATGGGAACCAGAAGACCAGGGCTTACATCCAGCAAGATTTGGGTTTCAGGTGCCATTTTAGCCGCTCTGAGCCTGTAAAATAGGCCTGATTTTATTTATATGAAGTCTCTGTCAACATATTTTTCACTGATTCTATGGTTCCTGAGTGGTCCCCCGGGGAGTGGAATAGGGGCAAAGGCCCACCGCCATAACGTGTTTATTAAACACAAAGAAAAGCCTTATATGAAATCAGCTACTATAAATTTGAATACATAAAGGCACAGAGAAAATATTCTTCAGATCTTAACCTTTTCATGCAAATCACAAATTCCTCTTCATGAAGCATACTATGATTTCCTCTCTCTTTAAAGATTTTATTTATTTGATTTCTTTTATTTTAAGATTTTGTGTATTTATTTGAGAGAGAGACAGAGATAATGAGCGAGAGCACAAGCTGGGAGGAGAGGGAGAAGCAGGTTTCCTACTGAGCAGGGAGCTGGACATAGGGCTCGATCCCAGGACCCCAGGATTGTGACCTGAGTCGCAGGCAGACACTTAACTGACTGAGCCACCCAGCACCCCACGCCATGAACTCTTTTAAGTGAAATATATCCCTCGTCTCTCCCCTGAATTTGGGTGGCATTCCGCTGCCCACTTGGGACTTGAGTGAGTTGTTGGTCTTCACCTACCTCTGTTTCCTCATCCAAAAGTTACCTACTTCACGAGGGTTTTCTCCTCACTGCTCAGGTTTCTTTTCATATGGTGGGAGCTTTTTATCATTTCACTCTTGACCTTCCTCAGTCTGTTTACTTATTCTGCTTCAGGGAAGCTGGAATAACTTATTTGCCTGGAAAGTTTGGAAGGCAAACAGGCTTTGGTTCAGATGGGGTCCCCACACCCCCCACCACCTGTGCCCTTCCCCTTTACCTGAGAGCCAATTCTTTCCCTTGAAGTAGGTTCCCTGCTCCTCCACGAGGAGGATCCCCCCTACAAGTCTGCCTCATTCAGCAAAGCAGCAACTGGGCAGTAAGGTTTTAAATTCGGGGCTTCTGTATCAGCGATCTCATGTTGGCTTTCACACCAAGCTGTGGTCTTCAATGTAGCCTATTGGTAATAAAAGAGTCATTTTGATTGTCTATGTGTTGGCTCCGTTGTCCTGTGTCTTAGTTCAGAACTCAGATGGGAAAGAGGGTTCTGTTTCTTGGCCCTGTAGTAGATTGTGTTATTGTTCCAAATATTCAATTCTTCCCTGTGAGGAAGATTATTCCCTCCACTTCCAACAAAGCCAGACTTGATCATTTATTTCATATGGCTAACAAGCCACGTGAGTAGAAGTGACAAGCGCCACTTCCCAGAAGAAGTTCTAAGAGCTAAGGCTCTTCCACCATTGTTCTTTATCCTTCTTCTCTGCTGTGAGGCTCATTTGTCCTAGACATGAGCTGTTTTGCCAGCCCCAGGACATGTGAGCATTGCTGGGGCTAATGCTAGGATAACATATAAAGTCAGCAAGAAATACACCTTTCCATTTTTTGGTAGGCTACTGAGATCTGGGGGTGGTTGTTGTAACACAATAGTGAATACTGACCTATACAAAAATTGGTACCTGAAAGTAAGTATGGAAGTTTAAAAATAAGTGGCACTGGTTTTCGTCATTGGCATGGTCTAGCTGGTGGCCATGAGGGCAGTCATTCAAAGTTGGGAAGGTGTCAGCCTATATCATGCAAGGGCAAAATGTTTGTTAAAACCATCCTCTGAGATAACTTGCTAGGAAGATAATTTAGCTATGAGGTGTTGGCTTGGGGTGAAGAAATCAGAAAACAGAATTTTGGTAGCATGAGGTAATGTCTATTGGTTGCACTTGAGAGAAAAAAGCCATAAAGCCAACTAAATTTTTTAGGAAGCTATAGCACCAAAAGAACCATTAATCTAAACTAAAAGAAACAGTATTTCATTATTTGTGTTCTTTTTTAAGATTTTATTTATTTATTCATCAGAGACGCAGAGAGAGAGGCAGAGACACACCACAGGCAGAGGGAGAAGCAAAATAAATAATAAATAAATAAATAAATAAATAAATAAATAAATAAATAAAGAGGGAGAAGCAGATTCCCCATGGGCATCCTGATGCAGAACTCAATCTCAGGACCCCGGGATCACGACCTGAGCCAAAGGCAGAAGCCCAACCACTGAGCTGCCCAGGTGCCCCGCTATTTCAGTATTTGAAATAACCTTTGGATCTCCCAACATTTTACAGGCAGGAAGCAAGCTGAAAAAGCATCTCAGCCTTCATGGGGGAACATATGGCCCAAGGTCTACTTCAGATAAGGACACTGGTGGACCTTATCTGAGCCACACGGGGACACTTCCAGGGACAGAACCAACTCACCTGCTCCAGTCCCAGGTAGGCAGGCTTCCATCTTTCCCCTACCTGAAACTGTTTATTATGGTTAACTTTTCATGTTCTATTATCCTTTGTTGGTAAATATTGGGGAGGGGAGGATCTGGAAGTCAAGAAATTTCTCCTGATCCCAGGTAGGGAACTTCTGCAAAGTATGCCCAGGGGATTTTAGAAGAGCTTATTAAAGTGTATGATAATTACACTAAAAGCCATCTTCTTTAGCATTATAACAACAATGTTAATCACTTTAGGGCATTCTCATAGCCTGGTGCTGACCAGAGGTCCATATTTCACAGTGATGGAAGGCCTTCAGTGACAGTGAGCACATGTCTACCTTGATGGTCACTTTCTGAGATGTTGCCAATTGCCATGTGGGTCAGTGTCTCCATGCTTTCCAGAGAAATGAACCTTCAGTTCTGACTGGTTCCCAACCACAACTTCTTCTACACATTTTGACCCAACTTCCTCTGTTCCCCTTCCCAGCTGCAGCTGAATTTCTCAACACACACATACAAACACACACGTGCCCCTATCTCAATCCCTTAATAGCTTCCCAAACCGAAATGTTCCCTTCTGGCTAGAGGTTGGTTCTGTGGCAAACCTCAACTCTGCTGACAGCCTAAGTTTAGATCAACCTCTATCTTGCTAAAGATGTGAGGATTCTTTTTTCACAGATAGAACCCATCTTTATTTCACTCAAAGTACTAAGTCGCAGTCTGAGTCAAAAGCAAGATATCACCAAGGTGTGCCAAGGCTGCCCTCTCTATCCAGGAGGGTTGGGAGAAAATCATCCAATCCCAACAGGCTTGGCCAACTTGTTCTTTGGAACCATATCATTTGGCTTCTTCCCTTTCAAAGGGTGGCCATTCAGGTATTTACAGGTGATAATAAAGACATCCTAAGTCTCCTTTCTTTGGTTTAAATAACCCCATGGTTTTCATGTATCTTTATATATTTTTTAAGATTTTACTTATTTATTTGAGAGAGAGAGAGAGAGAGAAAGAGAGAGAACATGAGCAGGGGGAGAAGCAGGGGCAGGGGCAGATGGAGATGGAGAGAATCTCAAGCAGACTCCAATACTGAGTGATGAGCCTCAGTATTGGAACTCCATGCGGCACTCCATCTCATAACCCACAGATCATGATCTGAGCCGAAACCAAGAGTCAGACACTTAACCAACTATGTCACCCAGGCATCCCTTCATATATCTTTAAAAGAGAGGAAGAGATGAGTGTTTCATAAAATATAAAGTGCCACGTACACATAAGTTATTATATCGCATGGATTCAAAATTCAATCTCCATCCTGGACGCTCTGCTCTGAACACCTCCACATCCATTTCACAGAGAAAATAACCCCAAATATCAGCAAAGCTTAACATCTTGAATTATTCTTCATAGTATTATTTGTAATGGCAGAAAGAATTAAAAAATTATCTCCAATGTTTTTGTATTTATACACCGGGAAGATATAGCTGCATACAGTATTATGCTGCAGTTTAAAATTTTGTTTATCAACCCAAGAGAAGTGAAAACATATGTCCACATGAAAACTTGTACCAGGTGTTCATCACAGCTTTATTTGTAGAAGGTAGAAACAAGCCATCAATGCATGAATGGATAAACTTATGTATATTCATACAGAATATTATCTGATTATAGAATATTGTTCAGCCATAAAAAGGAACAATGTACTGATACGTGCTATGTTCATAAGGATGAAACTTGAGAAGAAAAAAAAAGATGCTAAGTGAAAGAAGGCAGACACTAAAGGCCACTTACTGTATGATTCCATTTACAAGAAATGTCCAGAATAAGCAGATGCACAGAAAGCAATAGTAGCTTAGTGGTTATTGGAGGGCAAGGAGGAATGGGGAATGACTGCTAATGGGTATGAGATTTCTTTTTGGGGTGATAAAAGTGTTCTAAAATTGACCGTGGTTGTGATTCCAAAGCTTTGCAAGTATACTAAGGCCATTGAATTGTACACTTTAAAGGGACGAATTGTATGGCATGTGAATTATAACTCAATAATGCCATTAAAAATATGTTTACTGAGGCACCTGGGTGGCTCAGTTGATTAAGCGTCTGCCTTTGGCACAGGTTATGATCCTGGGATCCTGGGATGAGCCCCAGGCTCCTTGTTCAGCAGGAAGTCTGCTTCTCCCTCACCTCTGCCCCTCCCCCCACTCCTGCTTCCTCTCTTTCAAATAAGTAAAATATTTTTTAAAATATATGTTTACTGAATAATTTTCAACTACTAGATTTGGATCTTCCCAAACCTCCCTGTTAAAAGTCACCTTAGCATTTCCACTCCGCTGTTTTAACTGCTGAGATACATCTGGATTCAGACTCCAACGTCCTGCAGAGTCACTCACCTGGCAGAGTGGTGTGCTTTTCAGGCTCATCAGTGGATCACTCAAAAGTCCACCCAAGACGGCCTACTGTCAACGCTGGCCTTGGCGCTGGCCCTGGAGGTGAACATAACAAGGTTCCGGCCCTCTAAGGGGGTCAGTGTCAGAAGCCCGAGTAGTGCATTGGAACAATGTGTGCTTTTCTTGGGCTACATCCTGCTCGGTGTCTGGCTGTGTCCTCCAGGCCAGGGATGGTTTATCCCTCCACCTGCTGAATCATTCATTCCAGGCTTCTCCATGTTTGGACTGATTGTCTTGTTCTGACAGAGAGGAAAAGTTTTCTCCTTCCTTCCCATTCTCTGCAGATTTACCTATGAAAGATGGGGAACGCTTCGCAAAAGCAGTGTCTTGGAGGAAGGAAAGGAATTTACAAGGTTGTCTCTGGAGAAAAGGGAATCTGGGCAGAGGGAGTGCTTGGGCAAAGCCATGGCAGCTGGCACATTGGGGGAACTGGAAGTAATACAAGGTGGCTCTCAGTCTATACCCATCACTGCCCTTGTTCACCTCTTTATTTCAGGGTCTGTGCGTATCCCAGCCTCTCATCTTCTTCATTCTTTGCCAGGTTTGCCCTGTGTACTTGGTAACAATCTGAAGTTTCCCTGGCTTAGCCCTCGATGTTCTCTAAGGACCTGGTTTATACTTTCCCTCTGGCTCATCCTAGTCCTGGGCACTTTGGATAACCTCCCTGACTGGCCATCTTTGTCCCTTGGGACCACAAGTCCAGTCCTCAACAGAGACAATCAGACAGGTGATAACCAGGACATCTAGGGAAGGACTGTGGGCTCTGTCTTCCTGTCTAAGTGCTGTCACTGGTGTCTCAAATAGAGATGGAGAAGCCCTCATTGTCAAGTATGTGTCCCCAAATCTTGGGATAAGTGTGGAGACAACGTGGCAGGAGGTATTCAGCATCCTGACAGGCTGGAACAAATGACCAAATCTAAGGAGATGAAATATCTGGACCTCAGGGTGTAAAACCATGCCTAATGCCAGGAAAGGAGAGGCATGGTACAACAGAACATCATATGGGGAAAGACCTGGAGGTTTTAGAAAGGAAAAAGCTATGGTTGCATTAATAATCTGTGTTTTTAAAAGAAGTTAATGGACTCGAGGCTGCATTAATAAAGATCTAGTGTCCGGACAAGAGGAGGTGAGTCCTTTTATGCTCTTGTCAGACCACACGTTGACTGTAGTATTTGGTCCTGGAAGTTACGCTGTGGGAGACAGAGACAAACTAGAACAATGGTTCTTAACCCTGGCTGTACCTTATAATCACCTGGGAGCCTTCAAGACCCTTGATGCCCAGGCAATACCCTGAACCAAGCAGAATCTTGAGGAGAAAGTCATACACATCAGTTGTTTTTAAACTTTAAAAAAAATGTTTTTTTGGCTTACAGGAGAGTTGCAAAAATAGTACAGAGAATTATCATATACCCTTCACCCAGTTTCCCCTTATGTTAACATCTGACATAACCACAGCCCAATGAGCAAAAGTAAGAAATCAGTGCTTGCACTCTGCTTTTAAGTGGACGAGAGGCTTTATTCAAATTTCACCCAGCCTTCCACAATTGCCTTTCTCTCTGTTCTAGGATCCAACCCGGATCCTACCTTGCATTTAATTGTCATGCCCCTTTGGCATCCTCTGATCTATAACAATCTCACAGTTCTTTCTTGCCTTTTACAACTCTGACACTTTTGAAGAGTACCAGACAGACTAAATGTCTGTCAATTTGGGCTTTTCTGGTGTTCTCTCATGATTAGATTGAGGTCACACATTTTTGCCAACAATACCGTAGAAGACTTGGGCCTTCTCAGAGCATCACATTGGAGGATTAGTGATGTCAGCACATCATTGTGGAATAATAGAAAATATATATTGGTCTCTGTCTCTGGTTCTTGGCACAGAATTCCTAAAGTCTGTAATTTCTTGGGTGAGAGAAATATCTCTTGTTCTAATGAGGTGACTGTAGATGGGCTCCTGGATGGGGGCTGGTCACCAGAAAGAGACCAAATCATGATTAGAAGCTTGGGATTTTTCAGCCCCACCTTTCATTTATTTTCCAGAATAGGGAGAGGGACTGAACATGGGGTTGATAATTGATTGTGCCTAGGTGATGGAGACTCCATAAAATCCCAATAATATGGGATTCAGGGAGCTTCTGGGTCAGTCAACACATCCACGTACCAGGATATGATGTACCCCAACTCCGTGGGGACAGAAGCTCCTAGGCTCGCCACCCTTCAAGGTCTTCATCTGGCTCTTCATCATATCCTTTATCATCCTTTCATAAACTGGTAAATGTAAGCGTTTCCCTGAGTTCTGTGAGCTGCTCTCATAAATTAATTGAATCCAAAGCAGGAGTCAGTCATGGGAACCTCCTATTTGTAGCCAAGTGGGACAGAGGTTGTGAGTAACCAGGGGACCTACTACTTGGTGATTGGCATCTAAAGTGGAGGGAAGCCTGATGCTTGTTGCAAGTAGAATTGAGTTAAATTGTAAGACACCCAGCTGGTATTACACAGAATTTCTTGGTGGGGATAAACCGCCATACATTTGGTGACCAGAAGTATCAAAAGTGAAGTGTTCTGGGGCACCTAGCTGGCTTAGACAGAGGCACATGCGGCTCTTGATCTTGGGGTGATGAGTTCAAGCCACACATTGGGCCTAGAGCTTACTTCTTTATTCAAAAAAAGTGAAAATATAGGAGACTTACTACTTTTTTTTTCCTGACAAAATCTTATTACTGGGGATATTCATCTTGATCTTTTGGTTAGAGTGGTGTCTCCAGGGATTCTCCACTGTAGAATTATTACTTTTTCCTTTCTTCTTCTTCTTTTTTTTAAAGATTTAATTATTTATTTGAGAGATCACGAGCTAGGGGAGGGATGGGGGAGAGGGAGAGAAGTAGACTCCCCACTAATCAGGGAGCCCCACATGGAGCTGGTTCTCATGACCCTGAGATCATGACTTGAGCCCAAACCAAGAGTCTAATGCTTACCTGACTTTACTACCCAAGTGCTCCTTCTCCTCCTCCTCCTCCTCCTGTTCCCTCTCTTCCTCCTCCTCCTCCTCCTCCTCCTCCTCCTCCTCCTCCTCCTCCTCCTTCTTCTTCTTCTTCTTCTTCTTCTTCTTCTTCTTCTTCTTCTTCTTCTTCTTCTTCTTCTTCTTCTTCTTCTTCTTTTTCTTTCTTTCTTCTTCTTCTTCTTCTTCTTCTTCTTCTTCTTCTTCTTCTTCTTCTTCTTCTTTCTTCTTCAAGGTTTTATTTATTTATTTGAGACAGAGAGAGAGAAAGAGTATGGGGGAAGGGGTAGAGGGAGAGAATATCTAAGCTGAGTCCCACAGAGCATGGAGCCCAACTTGAGCTGAATCCCTCAAACCATGAGATAAGGACTTGAGCTGAAACCAAGAGTCCCATGCTCAACCAAATGAACCACCCAGGCATCTCTTTCCTTTATTTTTAATAATATCTTAGAGGAGATACTAGGAGACCATGCAAATATCCTGATTCTTCTCAAACTTTCTCAGGAAGCAATATTCATCAAAGCTCCCTGCATGGTTCCAGTGAGTAGCCATAACTGAGAACCACTGAAATGGGTGGGTTTGGGGAGGAGCTGACAAGGTGAATAAGATCAGGGCTTGAGAAGAGGTGATGCGAGGAATGGCTGGAGGGCTGAAAAAGATGCAAAGACTAGCATTTCTGAACCATTCAAAGGATGGTCAAGAATGAATGTTCCTTTGCGGGTTTAGAATAAGCTGAGTTTAGAAAAACTAGTCTTTTGAAGCTGCAAGCAGTTTCCTGGAGCTCAGGAGAGTAGCCTTGCTTGCACTGTGGGGTGCCTATTCATGTACTGGGGAGTCATTAAGTGACTGCACACAGGACAAGTCGCTACCGATCTATGGTCTCTGGGGAAAATTGGTGACTTCCCCACTCTCTGGCATAAGGGTTACTGTTCTGTTTGGAAATGTAAATTACCTCCCTCTCAGGAAGTCCTATCTCTGTGCTAGCCCCTGGGACACCACTGTGAATGGTGACATGGGGACTGTGGCATCTTTCTTGCCTGTGGGCTGTTTTGAGGGTTAGATAAAACTCTACAATATCTGGCTATACTAGACACTCATCCATGGTAAGTTCTTATTACTTGCTGGAGAGACTAACCTTCAGTTCTAGGTCCAAATTGCCAATACCTGGATGCTGCTCTTTGTGTCAAAACGTGGGCACTATGACATAGAACCTGGGAGAGGGGCAGCAAGAGGACAGGGAGGGCTGGCTTTGGGAAATAAAGCTGTTTTCTGATCAGATAAGGCTTTCTCATCCTAACAAGCATCCATTGAATACCTACTTTTTCTACAAAGTTCTTCTGTGTTTTGGGGTCCAGAGGCCTCCAGGAGGCCTAGAGCTGACGAAAAATCAGGCCCTTCAGTTAGTTAGCAGCGGAGCTAAGGCCAGAATTCAATTCCTGTCATACCAACTCAGTACTAAGGAAGTGCCATTTATCAGTGGAGATGGGAGATGTGTTTCAGGAGAAAGGAGTGGGAATTTTACCAGTAGCCGTCCAGCTGCTGAGTCTTGGAAGGGGTTACAGTCCGCATAGAAAGATATGCGTGGGAATAGAGGGAAAATCAGAGCTTTCTCTCTTTCCTGGCTCTAGGCCTACTGAACCTGAGGAATGGGCCATGGGATGGTCTGTTTTGTGTTAACTTGGTCAGGCTTGAGTGTCATTTGTTTGGTTGAACACCAATGTCGATATTGCTGTGGACATTTAATCCAGTACCTTGAGTAAAAAGCAGATTACTCTTTAAAACTATAATGTGGGTAAGCTCCATCCAATCAATGGAAGGCCCAACAAGCAAAGACTGAGGGTTTCTGATGAAAAAAGAGCTCTCAAGAATGGAATATAGGACTAGAACTCTCCTTCCTGAATTTCCAACCTGCTGTCCTATGGAATTTAGACTCAACACTGTGACATCAGGGCAGCCCCGGTGGCGCAGCGGTTTGGCGCCACCTGCAGCCTGGGGTGTGATCCTGGAGACCCAGGATCAAGTCCCACATCGGGCTCCCTGGGTGGAGCCTGTTTCTCCCTCTGTCTGTGTCTCTGCCCCTCTCTCTCTGTGTCTATGAATAAAAAAATAAAATCTTAAAAAAACAAAACAAAAACAAAAAAACCACTGTGACATCAGCTTGAATTTCCAGCTGCTGGCCCATTGGCAATCATAGTCACATGAGCCAGTTTCTTAAAAATAAATATCTATCTCTATACATCTCTACCTTTACACCTTATTAGGTTTGTGTTTCTGAGAACTCTGATTAACACAAGCAGTTTCTCCAGAAACTGGCTCCTACAGCAAGGGCTGAGCCCGGGAATTGGTCAAGAACAGCATTGTCACAGATGAATTGGACTCTGACGGTAGCCCCTTCCAAGACTCAGCGGTCAGATGAGGCTCAGCCCAAGAGAGCCTGAGAGCCAGAACCACCTCCAGCCCACTGTGTACAGCTCAGAGTTAAGAGTGGTTTTTGTATGTTTAAAGGATTGTTCACACAAAGATTATGTGACAAATTGCATGTGGCTCACAACATCTAAAATGTTTATTACTTGGCCCTTCACAGAAGCAAGTTTGCCAACATGTCTCTATCACTAACTCTTACTATTCAAAATATTCTTACCAGATGTATTTTATTTTATTTTATTTTATTTTATTTTATTTTATTTATCCATGAGAGACAGAGACACAGGCAGAGGGAGAAGCAGGCTCCATGCAGGGAGCCTGACTCAGGACTCAATCCTGGGTCTCCAGGATCACGCACTGAGCTGAAGGCGGTGCCAAACCGCTGAGCCACCAGGGCTGCCCCTTCTTATCAGATGTTAAAGTCTGATCTCCACTGTGCTATGGGGAATTAAGGGATGTAGGGTTCAAAGGATTGATGGCTTCTCCAGGAGTTAGAGAGTAGGGGCAACTACCATCAGAGAAGATGTGTGCCCAGGGCACGAAGGCATGGTCATATCACAAAAGACAGGTGTGGTCAGAAGGCCAGAGGGGGAAAAAACTCTGTGAAAACTCTCCTAGAGCTCATGGGAAGCAGCATCTTCAGGTCACGAGTGGAAATAACAGATGAGTAATGTGAGGGGACCTGGGTCTCAGGATGGGCAAAGCAGGGTCTAAGTAAATCTCATCTGGGGGTTTAATAAAAATAATGTGACCTCATTTAGAAAGGCCTGGACTGGAATGCCTGGGTGATTCAGCACTTGAGCGTCTACCTTTGGCTCATGTCGTGATCCCCGGGCCCAGATTCGAATCCCACATTGGGCTCCTTGCAGGGAGCCTGCTTCTTCCTCTGCCTGTATCTCTGCCTCTCTCTCTGTGTCTCATGAATAAATAAATTAAACCTTAAAAAAAAATAAAGGCCTACACCTACCATTTTTGTGGACAGAAGATCAGAATTGGAACATGGAAACCGAGCTGGTTGAAGTAAGGTGGTAAGTGCTCAAGGACTCAGGTTGTATGTTCGTTAGACTCAGGAGGTGCCGAATGTCACCAGGCTCTGCTGAAGTGTGCGGACGTGCCTCTGCTCCAGGAATGAAAATAGCTTTCTGACAGCAGGAGCCTCTGTTCATTATAGATATATACTCAAATGCTAAAATATGGGAAGACCAAAAAGACAAAGCCATTTCTTCTGAAGAAGTCTAAAATAAAGGTTTTTTGCAAACTTAAGTATATAAACTTTTAGGGAAGCAAATGCCTGTTTATGATATTATGCTTGTAATATAATAGCTATAATATTTTAATAATTTAGCTACATGTTCTTTTTTTCCTAAAGATTTTGTTTATTTATTCATGACAGATACACACAGAGAGAGAGGCAGAGACACAGGCAGAGGGAGAAGCAGTTTCCATGCAGGGAGCCTGACGTGGGACTCGATCCCGGGTCTCCAGGATCACACCCCAGGCTGAAGGTGATGCTAAACCACGGGGCCACTGGGGCTGCCTACATGTTCATTTTTAAATAACATTATATAGGCGCCTGGGTGGCTCAGTCGGTTAAGCTTCTGCCTTCAGGTCAGGTCATGGTCTCAGGGTCCTGGGATCAAGTCCCAGGTAGAGCTCCCTGTTCAGCAGGGAGTCTGCTTCTCTCTCTCCTTCTGCTGCTCCCACTGCTTGTGTTCTCTTACACTAGCTCTCTCTCTCTCTCTCTCAAATAAACAAATGAGGTCTTAAAAAAACATTAAAAAAACTTACAAATACTGTACTTTCCATTCTTTAATTTCATGAAACTTCTTTTTTTCCAAATCTTCCCCTGAATCTTTGATACCAGTGTCTTCATTATCACTGGAACCCTCCTCTTAAATACTGTCTCTCTCACACATACACACATAACTTTCTTTTCTGGAATATTTTAAACATATATACAATTCAAGAGAATAGTATAGTGAAACGCAAGTACCCATCACCAGCTACAACAATTGTCAATGCCTGGCCAATCTTGTTTCCTTTTTTTTTTCCTTAAGATTTATTTATTTATTTATTTATTTATTTATTTATTTATTTATTTATGAGAGAGAGAGAGAAAGAGAAAGAGAAAGAGAGAAAGCATGAGCAGGAGGGACAGAGGGAGAAGGAGAGTATATATATATATATATATATATATATATATATATATATATATGCCACAATTTGTTTCTTCCTCCCTTGATGGACATTTGGGATTGATTCCACCTTTTGACTATTTTGAATAATGCTGCTAGGGGCACTGATGTACAAATACTAGTTTGAGGGTGTACTTTTAATTCTTTGGGATATATACCTAGAAGGAAATTGTTTTAAAGGTATCCAGAATTTGTTCTAATCCAGTATGGTAAGACATGCATACATGGAAATCACTGTCATGAAGGAAGAAGTTTATACTAACAGATCCCTAGGAGCAGGAGACATAGCACACCACACAGGGCTGTGGGAAGAAGTACCAGAGTCGTGCAGGAGGCAGACATTGGTGGCAGAAATGTGGCCAAGAGCCTCACTTTGGTTTCTGGGAGAAGGAACGGGCATGGCAACATAAACAAGGTTAGGATTGGTTAGTTTGGATAATTTCAGCAGGCTCTGGGTCATGGGGACTGTCCTAGTTGTGTGGTACCTGGCCAGGGGGCGACTGGGACAGGGGTGACTAGTGAACCTGAGTGTGAGAGCCCTGTTGAGGAGGTGGTTAAGGGTGTGGGCCCTGGGTTGGGTGGTTCGCATGTGAAAGGTCCACTTGCAGGTCATGTGAATTGTTATCTCTAAGAATGAGCTAACCATGGGAGGGGGCAGTCTCTCCAGTATCAGCAATGCCCAAGATGTCAAAGCATCAAAACACAGAAGATAAAAAGATAAGCTGAACCTACTGACTCATGTGGTAGTTCCGTGTTCCAACATTTTGAGGAACTGCCACCAGGTTTTTCACAGATGCACCATTTTATGTTCCTGCCAGTGATGTATTAGAACAAGGGATCGGGATTCTAATTTCTCCCCATCCTCAAAAACACTGATGATTTTCATTTTTGTTTGTTTGTTTGTTTGTTTGTTTTTGAGAGAGAGAAGAGGGGAGGGGCTGAGGGAGAGGGAGAGAGAGAATCTTAAGCAGACTCCACATTCAGCATGGAGCCCCATGAGGGGCTCAATCTCATGACCTTGAGATCATGACCTGAGCTGAAATCAAGAGTTGGACGTTTAACCAACTGAGTCACCCAGGCACCCCTTAGGTTTTAAATAGAGCGCTTTCTGAAACTGTGTGTAATGCCATTGCTTCCTTTTCAATGGATAGAGCTAGAAAATATATATTTATTTTTCCTTTTTTTAAATTAAAGAATAAAATATTTATTGGCAGGGCAGTTTGTTCTATGGTATTCCTTGGGCCTAATACATATTTCAAAATATACAAATGAATAGCTGTTATGGTTGTAAATGGTTGTAAATTACACATTATATATTTTCTTTTCAATGTATCAAAAATTTGGGTTTTTTCCCCGTTTCTCCATCTCAGTAAAACACTCTTACATTGGCTCCAATCAAAACTGCTTAGATTTTATATTTAAACATGAAAGATTTTAAAAATATGTAAAACTTAATATTTTAAAAATTATAGTTATTTTTATTTTTATCTTATTTTCTTTTTTTTAAAATTTTTATTTATTTATGATAGTCACAGAGAGAGAGAGAGGCGCAGAGACACAGGCAGAGGGAGAAGCAGGCTCCATGCACCGGGAGCCCGATGTGGGATTCGATCCCGGGTCTCCAGGATCGCGCCCTGGGCCAAAGGCAGGCGCCAAACCGCTGCGCCACCCAGGGATCCCTATTTTTATTTTTAAAAAGATAATTTATTTGAGGGGGGTAGAGGCAGAGGGAGAAAGAATCTCAAGCAGACTCCCTGCTGAGCGAGGAGCTGACTCCAGGGCTCAACCCCATAACCCAGGAGATCATGACCTGAGCTGAAACCAAGAATCGGGTGCTCAAAGGATTGAGCCATCCAGCTGCCCTGACATAGTTATTTTTCTTATTTACATTTCAGTGCAGGGGGGAATATGAAGGAATCATACAATCCCACAATTACAAGTCTGTGAGTCTTTGAAAGCATGGAGAATGGGTAAACTGACAGGGAGCCACACACATACCCTCTTTATTCCTTGTTATCAACACTATGTAAGCACTTGAAAGCAACAAAACTGTTTCTTAAAACCAGTTGGTCCACCAAAAGTGAACCCTAATGCTGGGGCACCTGGCTGGCTCAGTTGGTACAGCAAGTGACTCTTGATTTCGGGTCATGAGTTCAAGCTCACATTGGGCCTAGAGTTTACTTAGAAAAAGGGGGGTGGGGGGAAGCCTGGGTGGCTCAGCGATTTAGTGCCGCCCTCAGCCCAGGGCGTGACTCTGGAGACCCGGGATCGAGTCCCACGTCAGCCTCCCTGCATGAAGCCTGCTTCTCCCTCTGCCTGTGTCTCTGCCTCTCTCTCTCTCTATCTCTCATGAATAAATAAATAAATAAAATCTTTAAAAAAAAAAGAGGGGGGAAAGGTGAACCCTAATGTTAACTATGGACTCTGGATGATAATGACATGTTCCTGTACATTCGTCAGTTCATCAACTATAACAAATGTTCTCCTCTGTTTTGGGGTGTTGATAATAGGGGAGGCTATGCATGTGTGAGGGCAGAGGATATGTGGGAAATTTCTCTATCTCTTCAGTTTTACTGTGAACCTAAAACTGTCTAAAAGATAGTCTATTTAAGAGCAATAATTGGTCCAGGCACTCAGATTTTTGCTAGGATGGCTTGAGCTTCATCACCAGTTATCACAGAATATGAAGTTTGACTATAATTAGTTTCAGTAAAAAGGTCTCCCATATCTGTTATTAGCTTTAGTCAGCCTGAAGAACTTCTTTGGAATTTCTTGTGTTGGCAATGAAACCTTTTTTTTTTTTTTTAATGAGAGAGAGAGAGCGGGGGTGGGAGACAGAGTGAGAGAGAAAGAGAGAATCTTAAACATGCTCCAAACCCAGAGTAGAGCTGACTCGGGGCTTGACCTCACAACCCTGAGCCAAAGTCCAGTTGGATGCTTAACCGACTGAGCCACCCAGGTACTCCTATGATAAAATACTTCAAACATACAGAAAAGTTGAAAAGGTATATGGTGAGCACCTAAATACCCAGCACCTAGATTCCACATTTAAAAAAAACATTTTACTGTATTTGTTTTTCATGTAACTCGCAGTCAACCCATCCATCTATTCATCTGCCAATTCACCTTATTAAAACTTTTTAAAAAGATTTCATTTCTTTATTTTTAGAGATATAGCAGGGGGAGGGGCAGAGGAACAGAAAAGGGAGGGAGGCAGACTCCCTGCTGAGCCGAGAGCCTGATATGGGACTCAATCCTATGACCCCAAGATCTCGACCAGAGCTGAAATCAAGAATTGGATGCTTAACAGACTGAGCCACCCAGGGCCCACCTTATTTTCAATGCATTTAAAAATAATTCTCAGATATCAATACTCTTCACCTATGACATCATAGCATGCATCCCATTGTTTATGGCTTCCTATCTCCTCCTCCAAAGGCAAACACAATTCTGATTTTTTTCCAGTATGCATAAGCCTATTACAGAACGTCATACAAATGAAATACTCCTTTATATAAGGCTTCTTTCATTCAGCATGTTTTTGAGATTCATCTGTGTAGTTGTGTTTTTATCAGTAGTTTGTTCCTTTTTTATGGCTGAGTAGTATTCCATTATAGGAATAGAGCACAATTTGTTTATCCATTCTCTTGAGGATGAATATTTGGGTTGCTTACAGTTTTTTAATTTCATCAAATAAAGCTGATACAAAGATTCTTGTATACATCGTATTGCCAATATATGTTTTCATTTCTCTTGGATAAATACCTAGAAAGTGGAATTGCTGGGTCATAGGATGAATAGATGATTATTTTATTTTATTTTTATTTTTTTAGATGATTATTTTAAATGAAACTGCCGGACTCTTTTCTAATATTTTTGTACCATTTTACATTCCTACTAGCAATGTAGGAGAGTTTCAGTTGCCCTTTCTCCTGAAATTTGGTATTGATATTCTGCTCATATACGTAGCAGAATTGCAAAATTGTTTTACTTTGCATTTCCTTGATGACTAATGACATTGACTTCTTTTTCTTGTGCTTATTCATTATTAATATATTTCCCTTGTGCAATGTCTGTTCAAATCTTTGAATCATTTAAAAAAGTTTTTTATTTATTTAATTTCTGTACCTCACACGGGGCTCAAACTCACAACTCTGAGATCAAGAGCCACATACTCTTCCACATGCTCTTCCAACTGAGCCAGTCAGGCACCCCTGAATCATTTTTAAATGTTCTATTTGTTTCTTTAGATATTAGTTTTTAGGTGTTCTCAATATATTCTGTATACAAGCAAGTCCTTTGTCATTTTTTAAAATACTGATTGATAATCAATCTTTATTTATTTTTTATTTATTCAGAGAGAGAGAGAGAGAGAGAGAGAGAGGCAGAGGGAGAAGCAGGCTCCATGTGGGGAGCCCAATGTGGGACTTGATCCTGGGTCTCCAGGATCACACCCTGGGCTGCAGGCAGCACTAAACCGCTGCACCACCGGAGCTGCCCAAGTCCTTTGTCAATTATAAAATTTGTGATTATTTTCTCTTATCCTGGAGATTGCATAGTGTCCTTTGATGAGCAGGTTTTTATTTTGATGGAATCTAATGTATATTTTTTTTCTTTGAAAGTTATTGTCTTATGTATTCTGTTTAAAATATCTTCACAACCTGGGGGTAGAAAAAGCATTCTTTTTGTGAAGATATTTTTACTACGGTGTCTTCTGTAAGCTTTGTAGTTTTAGTTCTTTTATTTAGGCTTATGATCCTTTTTGAATTAATTTTTGTATATGGTGTAAATTAGTTTAGGGGTTCATTTTTTTCCTTATGGATATCCAATTGTTCTACATACTTGTTGAAAAACTTTCCTTTTCCTATTGAATTGCTTTGACACCTTTGTCAAAATCAATTGACCACTTAAATGTATATATGTTCCTGGGGACTCTATTCTGTTCCTTTGATACATGTGATTATCCTTATATCACTCTGCCTTGTATACTGTAGTTTTATAGTAAACTTTGAAGTCAAGTAGTATAAATTATTTTATTTTTATTTTTTTAAAGATTTTATTTATTTATTAATGAGACAGAGAGAGAGATAGAGAGAGAGAGAGCGAGAGAGAGCTGTAGAGGGAGAAACAGGCTCCATGCACGGAGCCCGACATGGGACTCCACCCCAGGTCTCCAGGATCAGGCCCTGGGCCAAAAGCGGCGCTAAACCGCTGAGCCACCCGGGCTGCCCTATAACTTCTTTTAATTTTGTTCTTTTTCAAGATTGTTTTGCTATTCTGAGTCTTTTGTTTTCCCATATGAATTTTAGAATCAATTTATTAGTTCTTCCAAAATTCTCCTGGATTTATTGTTGGGATTGCACTGAATCCTTAGATTAATTTGAGAAGAATACTTAAAAATATTGGGTCTTTTGTTGATTTAAGTTTTCTTTAATTTCATTTAGCAATGTTTTATAATTTTCAAGGTCAGATCTTGTATATCTTTGGCCAAATTTATTCCTAACAATTTTACTTTTACACTATTGGAGAATTGAATTTTTAATTCCAAATTGTCCTTTGCTAGTATATAGAAAATATGTTAATTTTGGTGTATTGATCTCATACCAGGGTTATGTCGGCCTCATAAATGAGCTGGAAACTATTTTTTCCTCTTTTATTTTCTAAAAGAGTTTATGCAAGTCTAGCATTTTTTCCTTCCTTAAATATTTGCTAGAATTTTTCAGTGAAATCATCTAGGCCTGGAGTTTTATTCATGGAAAAGTTTATTTTATTTTATTTATTTATTTGAAGTATAGTTGACATACATTATTAGTTTCAGGTGTATAACACAGTGATTTGACACATATATAATGTGAAATGCTCAGCATGGTGTCACCATCCAAAGTTATAACAATATTATTGGCTATATTCCCTCTGCTGTACTTTACATCCCTGTGACTTACTTTACAACTGGAAGGTTGTACCTTTTAATCTCCTTCACCTATTTCACCAATCTCCCAACACCCTCCCCTCTGGCAACCACTAGTTTGTTCTCTGTACTTATGAGTGTGGTTTTTTGTTTGTTCATTTTTTTGTTTTGTTTTAGATTCCATACATAAGTGAAATCATATAGTATTTGTCTGTTTCTGTCTGATTTACTTCACTTAGCATAATACCCTCCAGGTCTGTCCATGTTGTTGCAAATGGCAAGATATCTTTTTTTTTTTTTTGTGGCTGAGTAAGATCTATATCTATATCTATGTCTATCTATATCTATATCTCACATCTTCTTTATCCACTCATCTATTGATGGACTCTTAGGCTGCTTCAATGTCTTGGCTATTATAAATAATGCTATGATGAACATAGGAGTGTATCTATCTTTTTGAACTAGTGCTTTTATTTTCTTTGGATAAATACAAGAAGTGGAATTGTTGGGTCATATGGTATTTCTATTTTTATTATTGAGGAACCTCTATACTAGTTTTTTTAAAGATTTATTTTCTTATTTGAGAGAGAGAGAGCATGAGCAGGAGGAAGGGCAGAGGGAGAGGGAGAGAGAGAGAGAGAATCCTGAGTAGACTCCTGGCTGAGCCCATGTGGGGCTTGATCTTTTGACCCTGAGATCATGACCTGAGCCTAAACAAGAGTTGGACAAACTCAATCGACTGTGCCACTCAGGTGCCCCTATACTATTAAAAATTTTTTTAAAAAAGATTTATTTATTTGAGAGAACATGAGCATGCATGAGCAAGTGGGGGAAGGGGCAAAGGAGAGAATCTTCAAGCAGACTCCCTGCTGACTACAGAGTAGGGGGCTCAGTCTCATGACCCATGATCATGATGTGAGCCAAAACCAAGCGTTAGATGCTTAGCTAACTGAGCTGCCCAGGTACCCCATACTATTTATTATAGTGGATGCAGCAATTTATGTTCCCACTAACAGTGTGTGAGGGTTCCCTTTTCTCCACATTCTTACCAACATTTGTTATTTTTTATTTATTTTGTTGTCTAAAAAATATTTTATTTATTTGTATAAGAGAGGGAGAGAAAAGAGGGAGAGTGAGAGAGAGAAGCAGACTCCCCGCTGAGCAGAGAGCCTGAGGTGGGGCTCAATCTCAGGACCCTGAGATCATGACTTGAGCTGAAGGCAGACGCTTAACCACTGAGCCCCCTACGAGCTGCTCTAATATTTTTGATACTAGTCATTCTGACTGGTGTGAGGTGATATCTCATTGAGGTTTTGTTTTGCATTTCCCTGATGATTAGTGATGTTGAGCATCTTTTCATGTTCTGTTGACCATCTGCAGGTCTTCTTTGGAAAAATATCTATTTAAGTCCTCTGCTCATTTTTTAAATTGGGAATTATTTGGTTTTCTTGGTATTGAGTTATATAAGTTCTTTATATATTTAGATATTAACTCCTTATAGGATATATCATTTGAAAATATCTTTTATGTAGTAGGTTGCCTTTTTGTTTTGTTGGTGGCTTTCATCACTGTGCAAAAGCTTTTTAGTTTGATGTGGTCCCAATTTTTATTTTTGCTTTTGTTGTCCTCGCCTGATGATACAGATCCAAAAATATATCACTAAGACCAATGTCCAAGAGATTACTGCCTGTGTTTTCTTTTAATTCTGTGGTTTCAGATCTTACATTTAGGTCTTTAGTCTGTATTGAGTTTATTTTTTATATATGGGGTGATTTCATGGTCAAGTTTCATTCTTTTGCATGAAGCTGTCCAGAAAACTGGACATTTACTGAAAAGACATGGAAAGGTTTTTAACAATGAAATCAATCTATTTAATAGATATAAAGAGAATCAGATTTTCTAGCACATTTTTGGCATGGATTGTTTTTCAAGAAATTTGTTCATTTCATGTAATTTGCTGAATTTTCTTGTCAAAATTGCTTATTTTTTTAGTAGTAGCTTTATTGAGATATATTTCCATACCATAGAATTCACCTATTTGAAAGGCATGATTCAACGGTTTTTAGTATATTCACAAAGTTGTATGACCGACACTATGATTTTATTTATTTATTTATTTATTTATTTATTTATTTATTTATTTATTAAGATTTTATTTATTTATTTGTGAGAGATGTAGAAAGGGAGGCAGAGACCTAGGCAGAGGGAGAAGCAGGCTTCCCTTAAGGAGCCAGATGTGAAACTTGATCCCGGATCCCGGAATCACGCCCTGAGCCGAAGGCAGACGCTCAACCTCTGAACCACCAAGGTGTCCCTGGAATTGTTTTCTTAATTTTATTTTCAGATTGTTTATTTCTATTGTGTGGAGATACAACTATTTTTTATATTGTTCTTTATCCTGCAACCTTGCTGAACTCACTGTTATTAGCCTGTGTGTGTGTGTGTGTGTGTGTGTGTGTGTGTGTGTGTGTTATTTAGGATTTTCTATAAATAATATCATGTAATCAGTAAATAAAGATAGTTTTATTTCTTCTTTTCCAATCTGGATGCCTTTTATTTCTTTTTCTTGCCTAACTGTCCTGGCTAGAATTTCCAGTAAAATTCTGAGTAGAAGTGATGAGAGTGGACATCCTTGTCTTGTTCCTGATCTTAGGAGGAAGGCATTCAGTCTTTCACTATTTTTTTTTAAGATTTTAAAAATTTATTCGTAAGAGACACAGAGCAAGGCAGAGACATAGGCATAACAACATTTACATCCTTCTAGATTCAGTTTGCTAGTATTTTGCTGAGAATTTTTGTGGCTATATTTATAAGAGATATTGGTATATGGTTTTCTTGCGGTGTTTTTGTTTGGTTTTGATATCAGGGTAATACTGATCTCATAGAATGAGTTTGAAAATGTTGTGTCTCTTTTGTTTTTTTGGGAAAGTTTGTCTGTGAAGAGTTTGATGTTAGTTTTTCTTTAAATGTTTGGCAGAATTCACCAGAGAACCCATTTTTGGGCCTGGGCTTTTCTTTGGGTTTTTTTTTTATCTTATTATTATGAATTCAATCTCTTCACTTATGATAAGTCTATTCAGAGTTTCAAGTTTTTCTTGAGTAATTTTGGTAGTTTGTGTTCTTCCAGGAATTTGTCTATTCCACCCAAGTTATCTGTTCTGTTGGCATGTAGTTATTTACAGTGTTCTCTCATGATACTTTTTATTTCTGTAAGCTAGGTAGTAATATCCCCTCTTTCATTCCCAAGTTTACTGATCTTTTTTTCAGGGCCAGTCTTGCTAAAAGTTGGACAATTTTGTGGATCTTTTCAAAGAACTAACTTTTGGTTTCATCAATTGTTTTCTATTCTCTTTTTCATTATGTATAGGCATGTACAGATATAAATGTCCCTGGAAGTACTGCTTTAACTCCATCCCATAAGTTTTAGTATATTGTATCGTCATTTTCATTAATCTCAGAATGTTGTCTAATTTCCCTTGTGATTTCTTCTCTGATCCATTGACTATTTCTTATCTTAATGTCTGTAGAATTCATAGTGGGACTCTTGGGTGGCTTAGCGGTTGAGCGTCTGCCTTTGGCTCAGGTCATGATCCCGGAGTCCTGGGATCGAGTCCCACATCGGGCTTCCTGTATGGAGCCTGCTTCTCCCTCTGCCTATGACTCTGCCTCTCTCTCTGGCTCTCATGAGTAAATAAATAATATATATATATATTTTAAAAAGAAGTCATAGTGACAATTCATCCTTTTTTTCTTTATCCAACTAGCTAGGATCTTACCAATTTTGTTAATCTTTCAAACAGTCAACTTTTGGCTTTGTTAATTTGCTCTATGTTGTTATTTATTTGATTGATTTTTGCTCTTATTTTTATTTCCTTCTTTTTGCTTACTTTGGATTGATCTTGTCTGTTTTTTTGTTTTTGTTTTTGTTTTGTTTTGTTTGTTTGTTTTTTTAAGTAGGCTCCACACACAATATGGGGCTTGAATTC
Organism: Canis lupus dingo; assembly: GCF_003254725.2. Lineage (NCBI taxonomy): Eukaryota > Metazoa > Chordata > Mammalia > Carnivora > Canidae > Canis > Canis lupus. The sequence continues at coordinate 6,951,454 of NC_064248.1, read as the reverse complement.
ACAACCCTGAGATCAAGAGTTGCATGCTCTACTGACTGAGCCAGCCAGGCACCCTGATCTTGGTATTTCGTATCTAGCTTCTAAAGATGAAAACTTGGGTCATTGATTTAGACCTTTCTTTCTTTCTTTCTTTCTTTCTTTCTTTCTTTCTTTCTTTCTTTCTTTCTTTCTTTCTTTTCTTTTTTCTTTATTAAAAATATAAGCATTAGGGGAACCTGGGTAGCTCAGTCTGTTAAGCACCTGACTCAGGTCAGGTCATAATCTTGTAGTAGTGGGATCGGGTCCTGCACTGGGCTCTGTGCTCAGTGTGGAGCCTGCTTCAGATTCTCTCTCCCTCTTCTTCTGCTTCTCTTCCCACTTGCATGCTCTCTCTCTTTCAAATAAATAAATAAAATCTTTAAAATAATAATATAAGCATTAAAAACTGTAAATCTCCAACTAGCACTACTTTAGCTGCTTCCCACAACTTTTGATATATTGTATTTTCATTATTATCCAATTTAAAAGTTTTTTATAATTTCCTCTGTAACTTCTTTGATCCATGGATTATTTAGAAATGTGTGATTTCATTTTCAATTATGTTTTCCTAGATACATTATTGCTTCTGGTTTTTAACTTAATTCCATTGTGGTTGGAAGACATTTTCTTTAACATTTCAATCTTTACAATGTATTGAACCGTTGGCCAAGTCTATAGTGTGTTTCAGTGGCCATTTTATGTGTGTTTGGGGAAAATGTGTATTCTGCATTTATTGGTTGTAGTGTTCTGTATATGTCATTTAAGTCAAGGTGATTCAGACCTTCTATGTCCTTGTTGATTTTTATTTCCTTGTTCTATCAATTACTGATAAAGCTGTGTTAGAATCTCTAACTGTGATTATGAATCTATTTCTCCCTTTAATTATGGCAAATTTTGCTTCATGTATCTTTATGTTCTATTATTAGGTACACACATATAAATTGTTCTGTCTTCCTGGTGAATTATTATGAAATGTCCATCCTTATGTTTTTTTTTTTTTTAAGATTTTGTTTATTTTTTCATGAGAGACACAGAGAGAGAGAGGCAGAGACATAAGCAGAGGGAGAAGCAGGCTCCATGCAGGGAGCCCGATGTGGGACTCCATCCCAGGACTCCAGGATCACGTCCTGAGGCCGAAGGGGGGTGCTAAACCGCTGAGCCACTCAGGGATCCCCTATCCTTATATTTGTATAGTATACCTTTTCCCATCAATTTATTTTCAGTCTCTCTGTGTCTTTATATTTAAAATGCATGTTTTTTTGTAGACAGCAGGTAGTAGGGTCTTGCTCTTTTATCCAGTCTGACAATCTCTGTCTTTTTTTTAAAAAGATGTTTATTTACTTATTTGAGAGAGAGAGAGAGAGAGAGATCACGAGCAGGGGGGAAGGGCAGAGGGAGAAGCAGACTCCCCACTGAGCAGGGAGCTTGATGCAGGACTCAATCCTAGGACCTCATCATGACCTGAGCTGAAGGCAGATACTTTACTACTGACTAAGCCTCCCAGATGTCCACAATCTCTGTCTTTTAACTGGAGTGTTTAGTTCTGTGAAGATAAGAGTTAAGATGGCAGAACTGAAGCCTAGCCTTAGAAAGGTCTGCTTGCAAGTTGGCCTTTGGTTGACTTCTGGTAACTTGACTCTTGGAGTGTTTCTAGTCAACGGTTAACTGATAAGGATGATTCATTATACCCCGAACATCTGCTTTCCTTTAGGGAGCCTGGAATTTTGATATATGTGAAGCAGGAGCCAGCCTGGCCAGCCTCCAGTAAAAATCTTGGGTACTGAGTCTCTAATGGGCTTCTGTGTGCAGGAACACATACACATATGATGCTGCCTTCCACGGCTGGTGGAAGAGTGTGCTCTGTGTGATCTCTCATGGGAGAGAGAGAGCACAAGGAAGCCTGCATATGGATTCCTCTGGACTCCACTTGAGTTTTTTTTCCCCTTAAAATCCAGCAGTGCATACTTAATACATCAATGCAAAAACTATATGACTATATGCTGATTTCTGGGTCCTTCTAGCAAATCTTGGAAAGTAGAGATGGTTTTGGAGGCCCCCCAAATGGGCCATTTTCATTTAATATAATCACTGATGTAATGATTTAGGGTTGAAGTCTACTACTTTATTTGGCTCCTGCTTGTTTTACCCTTTATTTTGTTTTTGCTTTTGTTGTCCGTTCCTCTGTTCCCACTTCCCTGCTTTCTTTTGGGTTAATTGCATATTTATTTTAGAATTTCTTTTTATTTTACTTATTAGCTCTTTTGCTATATCTCTGCATTACCTTTTCAGTGGTTACTTTAAAGAGTAAGAGTATAAATCAATAACTTTTCACCGTCTACTTAGAGCTAATATGGTACCATTTGACATAAATTCTAAGTACTTTGCAACCAATAGATCCATTTCTTCTCATTCTTTATGTTATAGTTATCATATGCATTACATCTACACCTGTCTACCATAAACCCCACAATAAAACTTTTTATTTTTGCTGTAAACAGTCATACCTGTTTTACATGAATTAAAAGAAATTAAATTTATTTGTGTGTGAGAGAGAGACCATGAGCAGGGTTGAGGGGCAGAGTGAGAAGCATAATCCCTGCTGAGCAGGGAGCCCATTGTGAGGCTTGATCTTGAGACTCTGGGACGGTGACCTGAACTGCAGGCAGACATCCAGGTGCCCCTCAGGTAAGTTCTTGACAATACTTTTGAGCTGGCACACTGAGCCCATCTTATGGATAGGAAAACTGAGGCTCAGGGAGAGTTAGTACCTTGGCCACTCAGCTAGTAAGTTAGCAGAGTTGGAATCTGAATCTAGGTCTATCAAATCTCAGTCCAGTGTCTTCTCTAGTTTCTCAAAGATTGCAAAATAGAACTATTTCTATTGTATGGGCAGCTCCTCCTGTTGGAGTTATCATATTCTGGAAGGCTGTGTCCATAAAGAGATCGTTCTTTATAAGGAGCCATTCTTTAGGATTATTGTCCATAGTGGCAGAAGCCAGGGAGGAGATGAGCAGAGTGGGTTTTCTTGGGTGCCTTGTCTCTCCGCTGAGATTATAAGTCTCCTGAGGGCAGAGATAGTTCACAGTCACAGCATGAGGATTGGTGTTGAGCTAATGAACAGGAGCTATTTCCTAGGAATCTTGGGTAGATGGGGCATCACTATCATCCCATTGCTCATTTCTGCTCAATGCTTTGCAGTTTGCAAAGTGCTTTTGTGACTCTCGCATGAGTACATGGAGGAAGAGCCTGTAGTCCAAGTCCACATCCCCCTACAGGGCAGTGTCAGGGTGCTGGCTCCAGCTTCCTAACACATAGGGCTTCCCTGCCACACATAGTGTCTTAGAACCCCCAAAGCAGGGCAGCCCCGGTGGCACAGTGGTTTGGTGCCCCCTGCAGCCTGGGGTGTGATCCTGGAGACCCTGGATCGAGTCCCACGTCGGGCTCCCTGCATGGAGCCTGCTTCTCCCTCTGCCTGTGTCTCTGCCTCTCTCTGAGTGTGTCTATGAATCAATAAAATCTTTAAAAAAAAAAAAAGAACCCCCAAAGCAAAAGTTTTCCAAGTATTCCATCCTACTCCATGAGTCTCGTGGTCAAGTAAATGAGAAACATGTGTCTGATTCCAGACCTAGCACTTCAATATCTTTGGGCAGCCCAGAGAAGGAGTTATGGCTCCAGCCTCAGGTTTTTCTGTCTTAAGGAAGAAATCCAGCTGTGCCAGTTCTTCAGGAAGAATGCTCTTTCACTTCTTCTTTTAGTGAGGTCCGTAGCCATCAGATTTTGTGGATCAGCAGAATCTGATCCTTCCTTGGCTTCTGTGTAGGAGCTATTTCTACAGGACAGGACCTAGCCTCAGGCAAGACAAGAAAACCGAGTATTAAGTTAGGGCTTCCTCCCTCCTTCTGCCCTGGGACTCCTTGCCTTCTTAGGATGTGGCTTCAGCTATGGCCCATCTGAAGGACCCTTGTGCACACACTCAGAGGCCTTTCCTCCTCCTGCACCCACTTGGCTTTCAGTGAACTTCAGGTTAGTAAATATCTTCCAACCTCCCTCTTGACACCACTCTTGCCCTCCTTGCATCTCCCAGAACTGAAGGACCATGTGCCTGCCGTCCTAGAGGCCCCATCCAGTGGTACACAAAGCAGGCTCACACCTACCTGGGAGAGCATCTCTTCCCAGCTCCACTTTCAGTGACATCAAGTTGAAAGCTTGAAATTGGCCATGTTAGGAGTATTTATACCATGGAAATCAGTAAATGCTTCAAATCAGTTTCCCCCACAGAGCCAGTTGTTAAACATTTACCAGAACATCACTGGCCCCCTCTTACCTGTCAATCAAGCTCTTCCAAGGTGTTTGTTGATAATCTCTGGTGTTGGTATCAACTGCTTCCATGTGAAGTTCTTGAGTTCTCCTCTCCAGTAGGTCCACCTGGCAGTCGGTCTGCCTGCTCTATGGCAGATGGAAGTCAAGCCAGTACGTCCTGAATTAGCAGGAACATGGGGATATGGGCAGAACATAGATTGTTTCTGCTACAAAATGACACACACACACACACACACACACACACACACACATACAGAGTTTACTTTAATACTTATGGGTTTATTTCAATGTGCATTGGAGAAAATACAACCAGTATACTAAATCTGCAATTTCATGGATATTTTTTGATAAAATCCATTTTTAAAAATTTTTATGTATTTATGATAGTCACAGAGAGAGAGAGGCAGAGACACAGGCAGAGGGAGAAGCAGGCTCCATGCACCGGGAGCCCGATGTGGGATTCGATCCCGGATCTCCAGAATCGCGCCCTGGGCCAAAGGCAGGCGCCAAACCGCTGCGCCACCCAGGGATCCCGGATAAAATCCATTTTTTAAAAAAAACCATTAAGTGTATAGCAGATTGGCTGGTGGGCAGAAATGGTAAAAATTACAGAGATGAGAGAATGGATGAAGAATGGATGAGAATGGATAGTTGGTGATGGGATACTAGGGAAGCATCTTAGGCAGGGGAGTGACCAGGGCTGGTTTGCATCTTTCGATGGGCTTTCTTGCATCTGTGTGTTGAATAGCTTGGAGGGAGTCAATCTGGGAGGCAGCAGAATGGGTCTGAGGAGGAATGGACAGGTCCAAAAATTATTAAATAGACTCAAGAACAATAGGGACATTATTGGATGTGGGAAGGGAGGACCTTCTCTAGACATTAAGGAACGATATGCCAGTTGCATTTGGGCCAGGACAGGTGAGGTACCATGTGCTATCCAGCCCCTGAAGCCAACCTCTCAACCTCACCTCTTCCCATCATCTTCCAGAACTTAGCACAGACCACTTGTCCCCCGGAGCTCCTGCTTGTCCTTCTCTGAAGCTTTCCTGACCCCCAACACAGAGCCCCATCTTCCCACAGTCCTTGGCAGGCAGGTGCCTTGCACTAGACATGATGTACCCTTGTTAACTTTTATTGCAGGTTAGGCACCATGCCAGGAACATTACGAACAGTGGTTCCCTCTCTCTCTCCCCCATAGTACCCCTGGGAAGCAGAAGGTTTCATCCCCACTTCAGATGACAAAATGTAAGCTGGAAAAGCCAGAATATGATCTCAGGCCTAATTGTCTCTACAGCCCATACTCTTAACTTCTCTGATCCATATACCTTTGTAATTATGTGTATATGTATCTCTATTTCAGTGGACTCTGAGCTCTAATGGCACTGAGTCTAAGACGAGTCTTTCCCTCAATCCCAGAACCCCATAGCTGGATGGGACTTCCTTATATGAAGCTTGAATTTCCTACTCGGAGCTCTGTCGAGAGATGTTTACATGCCCCCCCTTGAATCTCACTATCATCCAAGATGGTCAGATCTGTTTCTGGATTACTTTGCTCATCCAATATCTTCCCCCTTGAGTTTTACCTCTTAATTCTGATTCTGTTCCCCTTGAATCTCCAACATCTAGAAGGCAGCAATGACAGTGAGACATGCAAGGGAACCCCTACACCCCCTCTGGTCTATAGCTGTTCCAGGTCACCATGCAGACTAGGCTAGATGGCTAGCAGCAACCTTGGATTCAGCTGCTGTTTGTCCCCTACTGTTCTGTTAAGTTGAGCTCTTTCTTTTTTTTTTATTATATTTTTTAATTTAAATTCAATTTGCCAACATATAGTATAACACCCACTGGTCATCCCATCAAGTGCTCTCCTCAGTGCCTATCACCCAGTTACCCCATCCCCACCCCCCAAACTGAGCTCTTTCAAGCCCTACCATGAGGAGATCAAAGGGCAAGTTGCTTCATAGCTGCCACTCATCTCCTGAAATACTCAGGGCCACGCCTCTTCCAAGACCAGGCTTAGGGTGTGTAGGGGAGAAGTCCATCCTGGCAATGGACTCTTTGTGCTTTCCTGGTGACACAGGTGGGGACGCCCCCCCTCCCACCTCCTGCATCTGCACCTGTTGAAGTCTGTTCATTGCCATGAAGCCAACTGTGCAAAAGTCTTTGTGAACCTTGGGCTCCTGAATTTCCAAGACAATCAAAGGTAGGATGTACAGGCTCCCTTCCTTGCAGGGAGGCCCCTCCTCTCTTCCCACTCTCCTTGCCATTCCAGATCTGATAAATGAGGGGAAACCCTTCTGCATTTGGTGCTGAGGTTGTCCCTTTGTCATCTCCAGGTAAGCGGCTCCTGGGACCACCCTCTGTTCCCAGTCCTCTGTGACTGTGTGTGTGTGTGTGTTTGATGGTGAGGAAGGAGGGTACCACAGGTACCAGTAACACCCTGAGCCTGCCTTCCTGAATCCCCTTTGCTCCCCACCCCTGTGCCTCCCTGTCTTCCTGGCACCCTCTTGTCATTTCCACTGCTTCAAACCCCAGACACTATCCATCTTCAGCCATCTTTGGTTAGGAAGTTGAGGCAGGAATCCAGGAACAGCTGATGGAGCCTGAGCAGATGGGGTGGCAGGGAGAGTGGACAGGAAAAGATGCATTTGAGAGCTACTAAGGAAACAGTGCCACACAGCATCCTGGGTCCACCTGCCACCATGGCAAGGGTACAGGTTCTTTATCAACAAGACATAGGACTACCCTGGCTGCATTATGGCTTCAGGGTCTTGAGCAAGTCATGAAGCCTCTCTGAGGCTCATTTCCTTCCCCGTGAAATGGAGACCTTAAGAGGATCAAGTAAGATTTCAAAGGAGCCAAGTGAGTCTTTAAGGAAATAGCAGAAAGGATTCTGGTCTGGTCTGGTGGCAACTTGTTACCAGAAGGCTGGCCTGGGATAGAGTGCCTTATTGAGGCTCAAGGACCATCCCCCTCCCCCCCACCATCCTGGGCGATGGGCTTTCACATCCCCATTTTACAGAAAATGTGCTGAGCTTCCAAGAAGTTCAATGCCTTGCCTGGTGCCACCAAGAAAGCAAGTAGGAACAGGGAACCAACCCAGGAATGTCTGCCTGTAGGGGTGCACCATTTTCATGGCACTATACTGTCCATGCCTGGGGTGGGCTGGGGTGAGGCATTTAACCTGTGCAATCTCTTTGGGTCTGCCGCCTTCTTGAAGTCTCTACAAGAGACACCATGACTCTGAACACCACAGCCCCAAATAACTTTCACCCAGACTTGTTTTCCTGGTGGATTCTGCTCTTCCTCGAATGGCCCCATCCCCACCGCACACCCAAGTTGGAAACCTGAGTGGTATCCTGGCCACCTCCTTCTCCTTCCTCAACCACCAGGGTACTAAATCTTGTCAAATCCATTTTCTGAATAGTTCTCAATACCATCCCCTCCTCCCACCCCCATTGCCTCCACCTCTCCCTCACTGCAACCTTCCCATAGTCTTCACAACAGTCTCCCTACACTGGCTGCCTACCGCCAGAGTGATTTCTGTAAAACTCCAGACTTGACCAAGATACCTCTCCTCTTTGAATTCATACCTGTGGCCTCCAGGGTTTGGAACACTCCTCCCAACCAGGTATTCACTGCTACCCTCCCATACCCTCCCACATCAATCAGCCTTAAGTTCAGGAGGCATCTCTTCCAAAACATGTTCTCTGACCTCTTCTGCTATCTAGTGTGGCCAGGTGTACCTCCTCCATGTGGGTACCTACAACCTGTACCGTAATTGGTTTGTCTCTCACTGCCCAGGGTGAGTACTTTGAGGAAAGCCCCTATACAGAATTCCCCTCGTGTGCCTAGGGTGAGCAAGGCACCTGGCGTACAGCAGCATTCAATGGGACTTGATCCCAGGACCCCAGGATCACGATCTGAGCCCAAGGCAGATGCTCAACTACTGAGACACCCAGGAGTCCCAAGACAACCCTGGTATTGCTGGATATATATTCAAGTCATTTTCCTTCTTCATTAAAGTCCATTCAAGAGCCAGCAGAGCCAGATTGCCTTGAAAATCCAATTTTAGGGGCACAGAAAGACCCTGCTGACCCCAAATATTTGCTCCTCTACTGTTTAATGCCTGAAATGGGCTTATCTGATTCCCACTGAATGGTAATAACATGCAGGTCTGCCATGCTTTGAAGTTTACTGAAAGCTCTCACATCCCTAATTTCTTTGGATTCTTATGACCATGTGAGTCTACATCCTACCCCACTGCTTTTCAGAGATGAGGAAATTCAAGCTTGAGAGAAGTGATTGATTTGCTTGAGTTCATCCAGATGGTTTTTAGCAGGTCTGTGACTAGCACATTCCAACATACCATAGTTCCTTTCCTTGATGCTCAGTCTGGTTTTGAACCTTATTAGGAAACTCACATGAGTTTTTTTGTTTGTTTTAATGTCCTCCAGTTTTCTTCACTATTGAGTTACTTATTTTCTGTTCATAATTAGCTAGAATTTGTGAGGAGACACACTGAGACAATGGAAATACCCCATTTCCCATCATACTTCCACCTTCGAGCTTTAGCGTCCTTGGATGATTTTCTAGCTCTACCATTTCTTCTCTGCTTATTAGTTGGCATCCTACTGCAGGATGGAGCTTCCCCTGTGTTGGTCTGCTACAGTTGCTGAAAGGAACTTAACAGGAATGTACTGTCTCGCAGTCTGGAGGCTAGAAGTCCAAGATCAAAGTGTGGTTCTTCCTCAGGGCTGTGAGGGAAGGTTCTGCTCTGAGTCTCTCTCCTTGGCTTATGAATGGCCACCTCCTCCCCATGGGTCTTCACAAAATCTCCTCTCAGTGCATGTCAGTAGCTGTGTCCAAATTTTCTCCTTTTTATTGGGACACCCATCATTGTGGATTAGGGCCTACCCTACTGATCTCATTTTAACTTGGTTATCTCTGCAAAGACCCTGTCTCCAAATAAGATCACATCCTAGCATGTGATTAGGGCTCCAATACACATTCTTTTTGGTGGAAGGTGGGTGGGGGTGAGGGAGGTCACAATTCAACCCAAAACATATTTATTTATGGATTTTTATTTTATTCAGTACATCACTATCATTATTACTAATTGGATTGTCCCAGGTTTGGCCAGTGTGAGCCCTTGAAAACTGCCTCCTCTGTCCTTTTGACATATCCCCATGATTCTTGGAGCACTTTGTTACTTTCTGGCCCAGAAAGATGTTCCAGGCTCTATTTTTTCTGCCCCAGGACTAGAATCAGGTGCTTTTCCAAGAAGCAATGTTTTGAGCTATGCTCTTTGCTCCTGGCATGTCACTGTTTCTAAGTGGTTGCATATATCACTGCTACATCTAATTCTATTCCAATATCCTTGAATTCATTCTCTCCTTCCCCCTGTCCATAGTTTCAATGCCTTTTTCCAGCAGCAAAAGGAGGTGCAGAGGCCTGAGGAGGGATTGGGGAAGAAAAAAAAAGAGAGTGAGTGGGACCTGAAGACAGCCAGGAAACCCATCAAAGAAAGATTCCTTTTCTGCCTGCTTGCCAGGAAGTTTGTGCAGGGTAGGGGAAGGACTGGGGGAAAACCCACTGTCCCCACCTCCCCCTGCCCTCTCAGGTTCAATTAGATAAGTCAGACTGTTGGATCAAAGTCAGGCCACAGGAAGAAGGCAGGTGAAGTCTTTGGGTGTGGTCTCAATAAAGCCACGAAGTCCCTACCATTTGAGCAAATATTTTATAAGTTTCCTTAGCTTCTGCTCTCTACTTATTTCCTTAGTTTTTAGTTGAGATAAAATCCACATAACATAAAATTCATTATTTTAATGCCTTTAAAGATTTTATTTAGTTATTTATTTAAGAGAGAATGCAAGTGGGGTGAAGAGAAGAGGGGGAGAGAGAGGGAGAGAGAGAATCTCAAGCAGACTCCATGCTGAGCAGAGTCCCACGTGTGGGCTTGATCTCACAACCCTGAAATCATGACCTGAGCCGAAACCAAGAGTCAACACTTAACCAACTGAGCCAGCCACCCAGGTGTGTCCCGATGCCTTTAAAGTGTACAGTTGAATGGCACAATTGCTACAACCCTCACACTACTTAATTCTAGAACATTTCTATCACCTCAAAAAGAAATCTCATATCTCTCAATCTTCTTCCTCCCAGCCCCTAGCACGTACTGATCCACTGTAAATCTCTATGGATTAACCCATTCTAAACATTTCTTGTAAATGGAATCCTATACTGTATGACCTTTGGTGTTTGACACCTTTTGCTTACAAAGAATGTGTCTGTACACTTCATTTCTCTTTATAGCTGAGTAAAATTCCACTGTGTAGAGATGCCAGTTTTGTTTAAACATTCATCCTCTGATGAATATTGGATTGTTTACATTTTTTGGCTACTATGAATAATGCTGCTATGAATGTTCATTGGGAACTTTTTGCGTGAACATGTTTTCCGTTCTCTAGAGTATGTACCTTGGGGTTGAGTTGTTGCATCATATTGTAACCCTGTGTTTGACTTTTTGAGGAACTTTCAAACTTTTCCACTATGGTTACACAATCTTTCATTCCCAGGAACAATGTATGAGAGTTCCCATTTCACTGCCAATACTTATTTTCCTTTTTTTTTTCATAGCCATCCATGTGAAGTCATTTTGATTTGAATTTTCCTAATGAGTAATGGTGTTGAGTTATCTTTTCATATATTTATTGGACATCCATATATTTTATTTGGAGAAATATCTAGTCAAATTCTTTGTTTCTTTTAAAATTGGATTATTTTTCTTTTCATCATGAAGTTCTAAGAATTTTCTGAAGAATCTATCTGGATACTGATGACTATCTATCAGATGACTTCCAAATATTTTCCCCCACCATGTGAGTGGGCTCTCCACCTTCTTGGTAGTATCCTCTAACTCACACAGTTTTGATTTTAGTAAAGTCGAACTATTTTTTCTGTGCTTGCTTGGATCTTGATATCATATCAAAGAAACTGTTACTTCATCCAAGGTCATAAAGATTTACACCCACATTTCCTTCTAAAAGTTCTATAGTTTTAACTCTTACATTTATGCTGAGTTAATTTTCATATATGGTGTGAGGGAGTGGGTCCAACTTCATTCTTTTGCATGTGGATATCCAGTTGTCCCAGTATCATTTGTTGAAAAGACTATCCTTTTTCCATTAAATGGCTCTGGCATGCTTATAAAAAATCAATTGACTGTAAATGTGAGGGTTTATTTTTAGACTCTAAATTCCATTGATCTGTATGTCTATCCTTATGCCCATACCCAAACCATCTTGATTACTTTAGTTTGTGGTAACCTGTGAAAGTGGAAAGTGTTAGCTCTATAACTTCATTCTTCTTTTTCAAAATTATTTTGATATTCTAGGTTCCTTGCATTTCTGTATGAATTTTAGGATAAGCTTGTCCATTTCCTTCTCTTTCTTAGCCTTTCATTCCCTTACTTCTCTCATATTTTTAGCACCTTATATGGCAGTTGAGGTTTCAGCTGTGAACCAGCAGTGAGATCAGTGATTGTGTGACCATGAGCAAGTTGCTTCACCTTTCTGTACAATGATATTATAATATCTACAGTACAGGGTCATTACTGTAAAGATTAGATTAAACGCAACTCTATATTAAAGTTCACGGAAGATCCTGTGGATGATTTAGTTATCTCATTGGCTTGTAAACAAATTGTTGTAATAAAAATAAGAATGGCCACCTGGCAGGGGTCACTTGATCTATGCCAGACTGGGAGCTAAGCACTTGACATGAATTATTATGTTCAATACTCATAATAACCCATGAGATGATTATTATTAATACCCATAATAGTCCATGAGATGAATATTGTTATTTCCCATTTTATGACTGAGAACATCAATAATAAGGCACAGAGGAATTCAGTAATATGGGTAATGCAGTTAAAGAGCTGAGCAACGATTTCAATCCTGGCAGATGACACTCAAATCCAGAAGGTGGTGCTTCTAGGCCATGGCTACTGGGGTTAGGGAGAGGCTTAAAATGGTGGGTTCTGGGCTGATTTCCAAGAAGTGGGTCTTAGGTAACCTGCAGGTGCTTCTCATCCACATTTTGTAATGCACCAGGGGGCACCTCAGATTCTGTATCTCCCTCTCCCTCAGGCACTTCAGGTAGATCTCATATGTGGAATGGAGCCAAATGAACCTCTCCTGGCGCCTGCCCCAGTCTCTCATTCTCCCTCCCCTGGACAGCTACAATATAGCCTCCAGCCAGCCTTCCTGCTCCAGTCCCTTCCTACCACACCTACCAGTGGATCCAATCATACCACTAGAGCACAGATCTGACCTAACTCTGCACATCCAAACCTTGGGTGGCCCCACTGCCTACAGGATCAAGGCTGAGCTCCCAGGTGAGAGACAATATATGAACCTTGAATTCATACAGAATGTAGTTCAAATGCCAGCTCTGCCTTTTCCTGACCTCTATGCCTCAGTCGCCTTGGGGATGAGTGTGGATTCATGGAGAGGAGAGATCTGAAGCACTTAGCAACTTCATAGGCAGCTGTGCTCTGCTCCTCTGCTGCCCTCCTGCCTGATCCACCACACCCTACCCACACAACCACCTACTTTTGGACTATTTGGGGCCATCAGGGCCAACTCTGTCTTTCTGGGACATGTTTTCAAGTGTTTGAAGCCATTTCTTGTTGAAGCTAACAGCCCACTTCTTCCAGTCGTTTCTCACTGGGATGTGTCTTGGAGTCCCCCTCACCCCCTTGGTTACTGTCCATTGACCTGCATCATGCACTTTTGGGTTTGGTGCTACATCATTATTCTTGGGTGACTCACTCAGGAGTGGCAACCAGGACAGTTGCTCTTGGTGCCATCCCATGAGGGCAGGACCACTGCTCCCTGCTCACTGCCAGGCACGGCTCTGTTTCCTCACCTGCTCCTCTCCTCCCTCATGCCTACTTAGCCTCCAAACTCCTGCTCCCTGGATCCACAAGGGAGGGGAGAGACCTCAGAGGGCACCTTGGCCAGGTTTCCCAGGTTTCATCATCACAATTTTTGTCATATGTACACACTATTTGTCCTGTTACCTACTTTATTCTATTTTGTAAACTCATATTTTTTACTTCTGGGAAAATCTGATATTGATTCCATAAATATAAAACCCCTTATCTTAGAGGGTAGCTATAATAAGATATATTTAAATTAAAGTGAAATATGCCCATTTTTGTCTCACATGGTAATGTGGCTGCCACACTTGGGGAAATGCAAATCCAACCACATCCCACTTCTCAGAGGGAGAAACTATGGTGGGCAAGGGGCAGAGTCTGAGCTGGAGCCAGGTGGGGTTCAGGGCACTTCACAGGGCCCCTCTTATTTCTCCTCTTTCCTCTCCAGCTCATTTCCTCAAGTCTGCTCTGTCTGTACCTGCTGCTCTCTGGCCCTCCTCTTCTGCTCCTCCATTCCCTTCCCTCTTTCCCCTCCTCCTCCTTTTCCTCTTCCTTCTTTCTGAGTTCTCCCTTTCTATTCTGTTTTCATAGAACCACCTTCTCTTTTGCTCTTACTTTAAATGTAAAGATCACTCTGGCTGTTGGATTCCACCTCTTCAAGATGGAAAGGTTTAAGTTCCCATTTTGGGAGCAAGGATAAGAGACTCTACAATGTTATCTAGTCATTTAGCACTTGTAGATTTCAGTTTTTCCCCCTTTGGAAAATGGGGTTGATAATCCCTGCCTTCCCCAGATAAAGCATCAAGACTGGGTGTTTTGTTTTACTTTTTTTGTTTTTGTTTTGGGGGGTGTTTTGTTTTTAAAGATTTATTTATTTATTGGAGCAGGGGGAGGAACAGAGGGAGAAAATCCTCAAGCAGATTCCTGCTGAGCATGGAGCCCTACCCAGGGCTTGATCCCATGACTCATGAGATCATGACCTGAGGCGAAACCCAGAGTCCAGATGTTCACCCAACTGAGCCACCCTAGGTGCCCCAAGACTGGGCATTTTTTTTGACTGGGCATTTTTTTTAAAGGGCCTTGGAGGAAAATGGGGCACCTGGGAGGCTCAGTCAATTGAGCCTTTCCCTCTGCCCCTCTCCCCAACCAGCACATGCATGTTCTCTCTCAAAGAAAGAAAGAGAGAGAGAGAGAGAGAAGCAAAAGAATGGACTTTGGCCTGTAAAGGATGTTCCTAATTGGGGTGAAGCACCTCACCCAAAACCCTCCCACTCAATGACCTCTGCCATGCTGCTCACTGGGGTTGCAACATGCGACAGCATGGGCTTCCCGCCCTGTTCAGCCTTGTCCTCATTCTTCTCCTGCATGCTGCTTCTGCTGGATGTTTTCCTTCTCCTGCCATACACTGTCCCAGTACCCTTGACTCAGAAAGTTCCCTCTGAATTGTTGAGAAGCAAATCTTTGAACGTGTATCATCAGATGGAATCATGCAAAGCCCCTGAGTGTATAAAAGGCATCTCATTCAATGTCCTCCATACTCTGCCAGGTGAGGGTCATCACTGAAGGCTGCTGAGGGGAAGGTATAAAACTGGCGAGGAGTTGAGGGGGGCACTCAGTATTTTTCACTCCCGGAAGAAGAGCAATGAAAAGATCAGGTGCTCCTGGCCTGGCCCCCATCAGAGGACCTGCCTACTGACTCCCCCATGTACACACTGATCCCAGTGGTGCTGGGCAGAGACCACATGGGAGTCCTTGGTCTAGGGGAGAGCAACTCAGAGTTGGTCCATCATATATTCATTCTATAAACACTGGCCATGCAATAGGTGATCTGCTTGGGAATTTTTGGGCATGAAAATGGGACATTGATCTTGGTGTTCATGGTCACATGGGAGACACAGACATACAACCTCATCTGAGTGACGTGTGACACTGTGCTCCTACGCCCATGTGTTGCTGCATGTCCTGGATGACCAGAGCAGGGAAGGCAGGAAGCCGAGTATTTCCGTGAGAAGTAGAATGGAGCGCATTGGAAGGAGGGGTTGGGACTTGAAGCAGCAGTGATAAAAGTTCAAATAGGGGGTCCCAGCCTGGGATCCTGGAAAGGAGGACAGAGTGAAGTGGGTACCATATTCCTCTCTGTCTGACAAGGTCACTTCAGTCTCTATGAGCAGCACTGCTCATTATGATCTACAAAGCCCTCCTGGAGCTACCAGTCCCTTTCACTGTCCAAACCTCAGCACAGCCATCAACATCAAGTGCATTCCCTACTTTCCTTCCAGCAAAACACTGGCCAATTCCTTCAATGTTCCCCCTCCTCACCTATACCCCTTGTCTCAGGTTGGGGTCCTCAGAACAGACCCTGAAAGGAGGATTCAGGGGCAAGTGTTTCATTAGGCAATGGTTCCAGGGGGAACCAACAGGACAGAGGGGAAGCAGAGAAGAAGGGAAGGGATCAGCAGGGTCAGCTGCACAGAGAGGAACTGGCTTGACCCAGTCGGGATCTCAGGAAGTAGTGTAGGTCATGCTGTATCTGGAGTTTGTATCCCTCCAGCAGACATATGTCAAAGTCTGCCCCAAGGATGTAAGTTTCTAGGTATTTCCCATTTTTGTGGGGAGCCTGCTGGATAGGTGGCTCTGGCACTAGAAACCCAAGGCCATCAAAAGCCAGTGTGTGAACAAGGTGAAGGGGTCCAAGGACATATGGACAATGAGATGTTGTTGAAGCTCCATGTCTGCTCAATCAGCACCTGTAACAGTTTATTCCGTACACTTGCTCACGTATCCACGTCCCCACTGGAAGTCTGGAACATAGCACGTGCCTAATAAGAGTTGGTATATGTCAACTCAGGTGAATGCACCTGGGTGGCTCAGTCAGTTTCGTGTCTGGCTCTTGGTTTCAGCTCAGGTCATGATCTCAGGGTTGTGAGATTGAGTCCCACATCAGCCTTCCCTCCGGGCATGGAGCCTGCTTGAGATTCTCTCTTTCCCTCTCCCTTTGCCCCTCCTCCACCAAAAAACAGACTTGGGGAATGAATGAATGAATGAATGAATGAATGAATGAATGAAAGCAAGGAGATAGGGTGACTTTCCCCATTTTTGGCCAAAGAAGCTAAAGTTCAGAAAGGTGAGTGACTTATCCAGAATCCCACAGGGAATGAACAGCACACCAGGGATCCTCATCAGCCTTCTAACTACTCATCCAATTCTCTGCTTCACTTAAGCTGGGCAATCCTCTCCTCCTCCAGCCTTTCTTAGAAACCACATAACCCACATAACCCCTGACTCAGCTAGGCAACAACTTCCTCTTGGCAGAATTCATAAGCCTCTAGGACTTTCAAGGCAGCCTGGAGGGGTTGGGGGAGGTTCCATCAGTGCATGTTTCCTCCTAACTGCCCCTATAAAAGGCAGCAGGAGGTTGGGGTGGTCTGAAAGGAACTGTGGCCCTCTCTTCCCACACCCCAGCTCTAGGTCCTGAACTCCTTCTCCAGCAAATGGCAGGCCTTGCAACCTTTGTGGTTAGCCTCCTGCTTGTGACCTTGTGTGCCCACTGCATCGATCCTGCAGGTAAGACCTCCAACTGTACCCCAGGGCTGTCAGGTGGGTCAGTCATGCCAAGAACATGGCTGAGACGGCACAGCAAAGGGGAGAGGAGCAACCAGGCTGGGTTGGAAGGAGATGCTGAGGAGTGGCAGCACAGTGCCTGGGCTGGAGGTGTTAATGTAGGGAGTGTGCTTGGGCTCCAAAGCCCAGAGTCTCAGGGAGGCTGGAAAAGAACATAGCTCTCTTCTCTGCGTGTTTTAGGCTCTGTGTCCATCCCCTCTTCCTGCTGCATGTTCTTCATTTCCAAGAAAGTTCCGGAGAACCGAGTGGTTACCTACCAGCTGCTCAATGGGAGCGTCTGTCCTAAGGCAGGAGTGGTGTGAGTATCTCCTTCTTCCTGGACACCTGGCAGGAGAGGGGGGAGTGAGCTTCCAAGGTCACCCAGGGGTAAAATCAGGAGGACCTGGCTCTCTAATCCTGGGGGAGCCACCCCACCTCCCCAAGCCTCGGGTACCTCCCCCATGAGATTGGGAAGAGAACTCAAGCAACCATCATTTCTTGAGCATCACACATATATGAGGCACTGTTTGGGGCATATAACATTGTCTTTTTTTTTTTTTCAAATTTTTTTTTATTTATTTATGATAGTCAGAGAGAGAGAGAGAGAGAGGCAGAGACACAGTCAGAGGGAGAAGCAGGCTCCATGCACCGGGAGCCCGATGTGGGATTCGATCCCGGGTCTCCAGGATCGCGCCCTGGGCCAAAGGCAGGCGCTAAACCGCTGCGCCACCCAGGGATCCCGGGGCATATAACATTGTCTTAACTAACCCTCTCGACCATTCTGTGAGCTAGCTATGATTATTCCCATTTTACAGAGAACAGCTGAGGTCCAGAAAGGTGACCTGCTCAAGGTCACTGGGACTCCAGATAACTTCACAGCTGCCTCTCACACAAGGCAGCAAGTGTGAACTCACTTGGTAACAGTGGCCTACTGTAGAAATGTGACATTGGTATTAGTAATAATTTTGCCCACTGGCACCAAAGCCAGTTCCCTAGCCCAGCACCCCCTAGCTCAGAGCCGGCTTGGCAGAGGGCATCCCACCGCCTCCTCCCTGCTCTGGCACCTATATTAGTCATGTTTCCTCGCATGGCATGTGAACTGGAGGCATCTGCCTTTATTCATGGGGACTTTCAATGCATTTTCTCCTCTCTTCTCCTCTCTGTGGGTAGAGATTTTGTATCTTCAGACCTAGCATTATCTTTTTTTTAATATAGAGTATATTTATTTATTCATGAGAGACACAGAGAGAGAGGCAGAGACATAGGTAGAGGGAGAAGCAGGCTCCCCGTGGGGAGCCTAATGTGGGGCTCCATCCCAGGACCCCGAGATCAGGATCTGAGCCGAAGGCAGATGTTTCACTGACTGAGCCACCCAGGTGCCCATAGATTCAGCATTATTTAAAAGCAAGGCTGGGCCTCCCTCATCTGACAGGAAGGCTGTCGAGCATAAACAACTGATGGACAGAAATGCAGACACATAGAGAGAAGGCCATGTGTCAGGCGCTGGCTAGGAGGCTCCGGGCAGCAGCTTGCCCTCTGTGGGTTTCAACACCTACCTTCTCATCTAGTGAAGTGGTCTGAGGTTCCTGCCAGCTCTCAAGTGTGCCCTGTCACCCTTCCCACAGCTTCACCACCAAGAAGAACCAGAAGTTCTGTGGCGATCCCCAGCTGCACTGGGTCCAGAAGTTGATGAAGAACATAGAGGCCAGGAGGAAGAAGGTGTCTCCTGGGGTCAGGGCAATGAGCACCAAAGCCCTGGTGCAGAGGTACTCTGCCAACAGCACCTCCATCTAAGCACTACCCAGCCCTCAGCCTGGGGCCTGTGAACCAGTAGTGAGAGCGGGGAGAGCTAATGTCCTTTTCCCTAGCATCAGTCTATTAAAAAACCCAGGGTAGGGCAGGCCTGCTCTGGCGGACTGAGCAACCACTCCAAGTGTCCTGGGCCCCTTGCTTTCCCTGAGCTGGAGAAACTCCCAGAAGGAAGGTGGTGGCCGCTGTTGGTCCTCCTCTTGAGCTAGTGCTGGCCGTTCTCTGCTTCCCAGGCTCCGTCAGAACCCAGGAACATAAGGCCCAATCTGCAGACAAACTCGGCTTGCACCTAAAAGCTTAGGCTACAACTGGCTTCTGTAGGTCCTCTGGTCTTGCAGTGGGACCTGTGGGCTGTCTATCTGTCTGTCTGTCTGGGCATGGATGACCTTTAACAGCTGCGGCTCTTCATAACATTGCAGATGCCCCAAGCTTGTCCCCGTTCAAGAATCCCAGATGAATAAAAATCCGAGAAAATATAGCGCTCTTTTGCCACACGCACTACCAGATCCTGGCCTTCCTTGCACGCATCTCATGGAATGTGATTAATGAAGTTTAGAAGGACTTGTTGGTTTCTGTAATGAAATGGACCTGGAGGGGGTCGCTTGGGTAGCTCAGTGGTAGAGCATCTGCCTTTGGCTCAGGTAGTGATCCGAAGGTCCTGGGATCAAGTCCCACATCGGGCTTCCTGTGAGGAGCCTACTTCTCCCTCTGCCTTTGTCTCTCTACTTCTCACGAATAAATAAATAAAATCTTTTAAGAAATGGACGTGGCGGATCAAGATGAGGGGCCAGCCTCAGTAGTTTTTAAATTTCTTTGTGAAGATATGGTTTGGAGAAGGCGTTCTGCTTTGTGGCATGGCTTGCTCTGTGCTGCTTTGGGGGAGAAGGACCTGTGGTGCCTTTAAAGCTGGTCTTTCCCTACACTTGGAGGATGAGAAGATGGAGGGGGCGCCCTGGGGCAGGGAGAGGGAATCCAGGATGTTTTTTCCCCCACTATGTATAAGGTACCATGTGATTTAGATGTCAAGAGTGTGGACACACTTGCTCAAAAAACAATTCAAATAAAATGTGATTTTCCCTTTGAAGGTGATCGTATCTTGCCTATTCTTTTCCTGGAGGGACAGGGGTCTGGGTATGAACAATAGTGTGCCCCAGAGAACATCCTGAGTGGCCCATCGGAGGGTCTAAAGGCAGCCTGAGTCCAGGGCATCCTAGGAGAGATCTTGGGCTGCTCTTGGAAGTTCTGATATGAGCTTTGTAAAACATTCGTGCACAGCTGGATTCAGTTTAAAAAAAAATTCAACCAAACATTATTGCACAAGGCTATGAAATGAAAAAGATGGTCTCTGGCTTCAGAGAATTAGGGAGAAAATAACACACACATGCTCACAAATCAAGAGCCAAATGAGTTTAGTACCAATCCTAGTTTGTAAGCTGTATGACCTTGAGATATGTCATTGCCTGAGCCTCAGTTTCATTCATCTATAAAATGGTGATAATAAGCCCTTTCTACTTGGGGTTTTCCCCAGAAGCAGACCCCAAAACAAAGATTTGAGTGCAAAGATTATGTGTGGGAAGTACAGGGAGTATCCCCAAGAGAACAAAGAGGCGATATAAGGCAAAGGAAGGTAGCCAGTAAGGGAGTGTCACCTGGCAGAGAGCAATGAGAGCCAAAGCCACTGAAAAGTGGTTTGAGACCCACTCCCTCAGTATCAGCCCCACTCTGCTCCGTGGGTCATTGCCAGCTGTGGGGAGGGGCACTCATTCTGCAGGTGGGGATAGAACAGCCTTCCATGTCTCCAAACAAGCCTCCAGGCAGTTTGGAGACATGGAAGGCTCCAAACAAGCCTCCAGACAGCCTCCAGAGTCTGCAGGACACATTCAGCACATAGCTGCTCTCGAGTTCTTATAACTCCACTACAAAGCAGAATAAAGAGTAGTGCTAGGCAGTTCAGAGGAGCGGACATCTTGGTGTGTGCCAAGGGGAGCCTGCAGAAATCTTAGCACAGACTTGGCATTGGAATTGTGACCGAGATTTTACTCTGGCAAGAAGAGCGTATTTGTAGGGATGGACGAGAACTGGAGCCTTCAGGGTTGAGGGACTGAGATGCAAATGGACAATGGCCAGGCTGTAGATGACATCGGAACTCTGACCCACGGTCTCTGAAGCAACCAGCCCGGGACCATCATGACTTGGTCATACTGCCAGCTTCCTATTTTCTCCCCTTTGCAACTCAGGACCAACCAGAGAGGGCCAAAGACATTCCCAAATCAATCACATAAGATGCTTGCTTCTCCATGCCAACCGCCCCCAACTGAAGAACACCTGTGCCTTCCCTTTTGTCCACCGTGAGGCACCCCCAGTCCCTGGCCTGCCTGGGAGTCTCTGACAAACAAGGGTGAGAATGGCTGACTCTCTCGCTGTAGCAAGCTCTGAATAAAAATTGTGTTTGTCTTCATCTGGCTGATCTTTGTTATTTCCACAAGGAAGTTGTATAGTCTGGCCTTCACTTTCCACATCTGTAAAACGGGCATAATAGAAATGTTTATCTCATGGGTTGATTGTGAAGACTCAGTAAGGTATTAATGCATGGGAAGCATTCAGCTCAATGCCTGGTTCATAGTAGAAGCTCAATAAATATTAACTGGGGGCATGGCCAAGCCCAGATGGGAGGCGAGAAGCTGAAGCTGGTCTTGCTGGGGCCAGGGCAACTGGCTGACACTTTTTTTAAATTGCAGCATAAGTGACATTCAATATCTTGTTAGTTTCAGGTGTATATCATAGTGATCTGTTTATACATTATGATATGGTCCCCACAATAAGTCTAGTTGCCATCTGTCACCATACAAAGTTATTACAATAGTCTTGACTATTTCCCACTGCTGTATGTTACATCCTCAAGACTCATTTACTTTATAACTGGAAGTCTGTACCTCTTAGACCCCTTCACCTCTAGCTGACACTTCTGTGGCCATTCCAGCAGGCTCTGTGCTCCTGCTTCCTCCTGTCTTATTTCTCTGGTGGCCTTTAAATGTATCTGGAGAAAGAAGGCAGTAGTTGGAATGATGACCGCTGGAGCACCTGAACTGTCCACCAGAAGTCTTGTCCTGCCTTTATCTGCCCTTGCTCCAGAATGTGAACCATGGACATGGATGGCCAGTCTTTTTCTTTTTTAAGATTTATTTATTTATTTGAGAGAGAGAGAAAGAGAGAGAGAGAGAGAGTGGGGAGAGAGGTAGAAGGAGAGAATCTTTAAGCAGACTCCCCGCTGAGTGCTGAGACCCATATAGGGCTCGATCCCACAACCCATAAGATCATGACCGAGGCCAAAATCAAGAGTCAGATGCTCAACCAACTGAGCCACCCATGAGCTCCAATGGATGGCCAGTCTTACCTGATGACATGATACCCTCCTGCTTGGCTTCTGGACAGGCCGCCAGCATAATGATACCAAGCCACTCACACTCTTTCTCAAGCTTTCTTGGGAAAGACATTCTGGAGATGGATATGGAGGCTGTCCTAGTTGCTGGTCAGGGAAGGACTGGGTTCAGTTTGTAGCCATGTTGGGGCAAAGTTGACCTATGTTTGGGAGAGTTCCCCACCTTCAGCAAAACCTTTCATACAACTCATTAAAAGTGAGTTAAAAGCTCTTTCCTAACCACACAGCTGGTATGTCAAAAGGTTTTATCATAAACCAAGAGTGCAACAGGAAGGGGACACTTGAGTCCTTGAGGTCTTGAGGCCAAGGGGTGGGAGAAAGAAGGAGATACCTAACAGCCGTTCTCCATCTTGACTGGGCTTTGAATCAGCTGAGAAACTTTACATACAGATTCCCAGGGCCCACCTCATACATGACTCAGACTCTTGCCAGGATGCAGCCCAGAAATCTGCAGTCTTTTAAAAAGTTGCCCAAACTGGGTGTTATACTATATGTTGGAAAATTGAATTTAAATAAAATGTATGGTTGTTTGAATCTAAAAAAAAAAAAAAAAAAAAAAAGTTGCCCAAATCGATGTACCCACTGTGGAAAACAGTATGGAGTTCCCTCAAAGAACTAAAAACAGAACTACCATATGATCCAGCAGTTTCACCTCTGGCTATTTGTCCATAGGGAAGAAACACACTAATTCAAAAAGATATGCACGTCCCCATGTTCACTGCAGCACTATTCATTCATACAGAAGCAACCTAAGTGTCTGTCCATCGATGGACAGATGGATAAAGAAAAGGTGATCAAATATATGCAATGGGAAATAAATCAGCCATGAGAAATCCTGCCATTTGTGACAACATGGATGGACCTTGAGGGCATCACGCAGAGTGGAGTAAGTTAGGCGGGAAGAGACAAATACTGTATGATCTCATTTATATGTGGAATTTTTTGAAAACAATGAACTCACAGATACAGAGAACAGATGGGTGGTTGCCAGACGCAGGTGAGATGGGGTGGGTGTGTGAAATGAGTGCAGGTGGTCAAAAGGTACAGACTTCCGGGTTTTAAGATGAGTAAGTCCTAGGGATGTCCAGTACAGCCTGGGAACTGGAGTTAATGATACTATATCACATATTTGAAAGTCGCTAAGAGTAGATTTAAAAAGTTCTCAGTGAAAGAAAAGAATTATAACTATGGGTGGGGACCGATGTTAACTTATTGGGGTGATCATTTCACAATACATGCGTGTATCAGATCATTACGTTGTACACCTGAGACTAATACAAGGTTATATGGTCTTGGTTGCTTCTGCTTTCAGGTATCAACTCGAGTGGAAAAACAAAGACGAGGACATCATAAAGCCTTATATTTGTTCAAAGCCTTTGAACTTTCCAAGTATCACTCCTTCCTTCCATCCCCTCCCCTCCTCTTTCTTCTCACTCCCCCTGATTTTTCTTCTCTCCCCAACCAGCCAGTCGTCCTTCTGGGCTCAGCAAGGCTCCACTCATCTGCTGAGAGGACAGTGTTTCTGGACAGCCATGTGCTGATGGCTGTTCCTGCCAGCAGATCAGTTCTTCAAGAGAGGCAACTTCTCTTCTTCTCTATTCCCACTTTCTTCTTCGAAACAGACCTGCCTGGAGACACTGGTTTGGCTGAGGGAGATGTTTTGCTGCCCAAAGTGCTGGAATCCTCTTTTGGATCTTGCAAAGTGATTGTTCCACAGAATTCCATGGCTTTGTTTCTCTGGGCTGAACCTCTCTACCTCTATATCTATTAAGAGTTACCTAACTTCCCAGAATGACAGGTCTGTCAGTTTCCAGGAAACACCATCAGAACACTTGCAGATTTCCTCCTCCTAAAGCTGTGGGGTAGACTCATGGGCTTCGCCCAAATGGATGGTGATAGGACCCCCTCAAATGCTCAGCCTGCCTCCCTAATCCCCTCCCCCACCGCCAATCCCCCCTCCTCCGCCCCTCCCCCGCCGCCAGCTCCCTCTCTTTGGCTCCCACCCAATCCCATCTGCAGTTCTGCTGCTGCTTCTTTGCCGCTTTCAGACCATCTTTTTTTTGGCTTCTACATTTTCCCATTCCAAGAAAAGATATCCTGTGACTGGCTTTCCCCAGAAATCTCACCATTCTTCTGGCTTTCCAATTTCTGAGCAGTGACGAGCTCTATAGAGTATGCGCTTCTTGTCCCGACACTGTGGGTATGGCCCGGTCACAATAGCGCCCAGTGACCCTTTCTGAGGATCACCAGGACAAACCTCCGGTGGGGTTCAGAATTACTTCTCCCAAGTAACCCTTGGTTTGCTTTTATGTTTAGGACATTGTGAATCATGGGACTGATTGCATTTCTCTTTATATCAGCTCTTTGAGAGCATGCCAGCTCTTACAGCCTTGACAGGTGCTGTACCTTATCTCTCCAGGCATTATTTGCCTTCTGCTTTGATATCCTCACTTAATTATAGGGTTGTTTTGGCTCCACGACAGAGCCTGGAGCAAGCTAACCTTGAATCCTTTTCTCAGGGGAGGGGGACAGGACCCTAAGAGGTTCAGAGGCAGGAGAGGGTACAGGCATGAGACAGACCTGCCTTTGAAACCTGGCTCTGCCCCCTGTTAGCTGTGTAATAACCTTGGACAAATTACCTCCCCTCTTGGAATCTCAGTTTTTCTGGATGGAAAGGGTTGGCATGATCAAATCTCCCTCACAGGAATGCTTTGGAGATAAGTGGAATAATTGTAAGACAGAAATGGAAATAAGGTTTGTCTCTTCGATTTCAGGAAACATATTTTTCTTTGCTTGACTCCACTCTGTTTCTATCAGACCCAAACTAGGATGGTGCCTATAGTTTGCAGGGAGCTACCCAGCTCTGGGGAAACCTTCTACCACATGCCCCCCCCGCCGCTCTGGCCTCTCTCTGATGTCTACTGGGACCATAGACAAAGGGTGCATTTCCAGTCACTTAACTTTGGTCTTGTCTACCATGTACCTGCAAAGCCTTGGGCAGTACCTGGGCACCTGGCGAGAACCCAGCAAACATTTGTTACATAAATGGATTCCAGACTCTGTGCCAAAAGCTTAGGAGGACAAACAAGAATCCTTCTTCCTGGCTCCTTTCTGATGAATTGCAGGGGCAGGGTAAGGGTGCAAATGGAGAATAACTGGTATGTTGTCCTTCAAGGCGCAAAGATCACTTTCTTTAAAGGAAGACTCTTTCACCCCCTAGCTTCTTTCAGATTCCCTCAATGTACATTCTTGAAGCTCCCTATGCTTCTCTATCAGAGTACATGCCCCAGGTATAATTCATAATTTATTGGGTAATTGTTTTCTGCTTGATACCTATTCTCTCCTCTAGAATATACATAGTAGGGATCACATCTGTCTTGTCACCTCTGGATCTCAGCATCTAGAACAGTGCAGAGAACCAAAAATCATCTGTTGAATGAATGACTCAATGGAGAAATGAATGGAAAGAGCTCACCGTCCAAGAAGGAAGGCAGACAGGTAAGCTGATGTATGTGGAAAGTGCCATCTGCAATTCAACTCTGTACAATGTGGAGCCAGAGGACAGCCAACTGATCTAGCTCAGAAGGAACGATGGAAGAAGGCTTCCTCGAATAGGTGACATGGGTCATCATTCTGGAGGGTGGAGGCATTGCAGACCCAGAAGAGGGAGTTCTACACCCGCCGCCCCAGCAGAAGGATTTTCTCTTACAACCCATAAGTCCATATGTAGTGGATACTGGCAGTGCCCACTCCATCTCCCCTCAGCACCTACCCTTCTGTTCCCACCATTCTGTCCGGCCTCCAGCCTCCAACCACGTGTGCCTTGAGGTCCTCCACCCGAGGTCCAAGTACCCAAGGTCAGTGGCCCCGGGAATGGCCCGGCTTCCTTTGATCAGTTGCAGTGACTGTGGCTCACATCCCAGTCTCCAGAGGGATGGAGCCCTGGTTGCCGGCAGGGGTAGCCTGCTCTACAAGACACCCTTTCTTCATTGGCTGCCTTCCCTTCTCTGTCTGAGTCCTCTACACCTCTTCTGATAATTCCTGTGGTCTCCTCCAAAATATACTGTTTGTCCTCAAATCCTTGCCTCAGGATCTGCTTCTAGGAGAACCTAGTCAGCTCGGGCTGCCATAACAAAATACCACAGATGGGGGTTTTAAACAACAGGCAACTATTTCTCACAGTTCCGGAGGCTGGAAGGCCAAGATCAAGGTGACAACGGGGTTGGTTTCTCCCGAGGCCTCTCTCCCTGGCTTACAGGTGGCCATTTCTTAATTAGGCCTTCAAGTGGCCTCTTCTCTTGCACACACATCCCTGGCATCTCTTCTTCTTATAAGGATACCAGTCCTATTGAATCAGGGCCCCACCCTCGACCTTAATTACGTCCTTAAAAGTCTTATCTTCAAATACAATTACATTGGGGATTAGGTGGCACAATTCAGTCTATAACGAGGGGAACTCAGCTAAGGAAAATGCACCTAGAGGGACAAGCCAGAAGAGTGACAACAAAACAGTAGGCCTGATTCTGGAAGTGTCTAGAGTAGTGGGGAATGAATATTATAGTCCACACCTTATGGGATTCAGGGTTCCGAGAGATCCATATATACATGGCAGGAGCCCAGCCATCAGGCTGAAGGGTAGGAGATATAGACTTCAACCTAAGGAAGAGGCTGTAGGGAACAGGGCAGGATCCTGGATTCACTAATTTATCCACCATATCATTTCCTTCTCTTCCACTAATTTTTTGAAATATGATATACATAATACAGAAAAGTACATAAATCCATAGAGTACAGCTCAGTGAATTTTCACGAGATAAAAAGGTGCACCCAGATCAAGGAACAGAGCATATCAGCCTCCCACAGAGCTCCCCTTGGGGCTCCCTTCTGCTTGCTACTCCCCAAAGGTAATCCCCATTTGACTTCCATTAGTATAGGTTAGTTCTGCTTGTTCAGTACTTTAGGCACATGGAATCCTACAATATTTTTCTTTCATATCTGGCTTCTTTTCTTCAGCATGATACCTGTAATTATAGTCTATTCTCATTGTTATACGGTACTGGATGATGTGAATAAACCACAATTTATTTTCCATTCTGCCATTGACAAATACTTGCATGGTTTCTAGTTTGGGATTATTATGAGCACTGTCTCTTGGCAAACACATATACACATTTCTGATCAGTATATTCCTGGGGGTGGAATTGCTAGGTTATGGAGAACATGTACATTCAACGTTAGTAGATACTGTCCATCGTTTGCCACTCCCACCATGGTACGTTTCCAGGGGCCGTATCCTCGCTGGCTCTTGGTATTTTCCATCTTTTTCATGTTAGCCATTTTGGCAGGTACGTGAGTGGTATCATATGGTGGTTTAAATTTGTATTTCTCTGAGAACTAATAGAATCAAGCCTCTTTAGTTTATCATTTGGGTTTTCTCCTTCATGAAGTGTTCAAGTTTGTTATTTTTCTATTATATCATTTAAAAAAATTAGTTTCTTTTTACATTCTGAATTCCAGCCTTTTTAGAGATACACATATTAGTTTCTTTTTTTTTTTTTTTTTCACATATTAGTTTCTTAGAGCCTCCATAACAAATTACCCTGAACTGGGTGGCTTACAACAACAGATGTTTGTCCTCTCACGGTTCTGGAGGCTGGGTGTCTGAAATCGAGGGGTTGCAGGGCTGTGCTCCCTCCGACGGCTCTAGGGAAGAATCCTTGCTCACCTCTTCCTACTGTGTGGCGGCTCCGGGCGTTCCTTGGCATTCCTGGCTTGTGTCTGCATCACACTGGTCTCTGCCTCTGTCCTCACAAGCCCTTCTCCCTGAATGTTTCTGTATCCTTTCACATGGCCTTCTTATAAGGACACTGGTCACTGGATTTAGAGCTGAATGGGAAACAACTCTTCTGTTTCATGTCTACTCACTACAACACTCTACTCTCAATACTTCACTTTGGAGTCCAGATGTGAGTTTTCCTCACCCCAAGCAATTCTCAGACACCAGCAGGGTATCCTGCAATTTCACTCAATCTTGATGCTATCTACTCTTTGGCAGATAGCATCAGATCCCACAGATTAAGGGCTCAGCCCTACAAGACTGCCCCTCCCCCAGTTCAGCTGCCAATTGCAAGTCCAGGTTGTCACCTGTGCTTCTGACCTCCCAGCAGTAGATTGGAGGTTCCCATGACTCCCTCCTCAGGATTGATAATTTGCTAGAGCGGCTCACTGAACTCAGGAAAACTAGATTTATTCACTAGATTACCAATTTATTCTAAAGGATACAACCCAGGAACAGCCTGATGGAAGAGATGCAGACAGTAAGGATGGAGAAGGGTGCTGAGCTTCCAAGCCCCTGGGTAGGGGTAAGCACGCTACCCTCCCAGCGCCTATACCTGTTCACCAAACCAGAAGCTCCCTGAACCCTGTCCTTTGGGGATTTTTTTGGAGGCTTCATTATGTGGGCATAATTAATTAAATCACTGGCCACTGGGGATTAATTTAGCCTCCAGACCCTCTCCTCTCCCCAGAGATTGGGTGGGTGGGGCTGAGGTCCTCCAATCACTTGGCTATTTCCCCTGGTAACCAGCTCCCTCACTGTAGTTTATCTAGCGGCTTTTCAAAAATTGCTATATTAACATCAACACAAATGTGGTTGGAAGGGGCTGGATATGTGTAATAAGATGTTCTTTTCATCTTTATTGCTCTGGAGCTATTTCAAGGACAAAGGGCCGAATGTTAGAAACAAAAGATGCTCCCATTGCTCTCCCAGCTTAGAAAATCACACAGGTTTGGGGCTCCTGGGTGGCACAGTTGGTTGAGCATCCAACTCTTGGTTTCAGCTCAGGTTGTAATCTCAGGGTTGTGGGATTGAACCCTGGGTCAGGCTCTGTGCTCTGAGGAGCCTGCTTAAGACTCATTCTCCCTCTGCCCCTCACTTTCTCTCTCTCTAAAATAATTTTTTTTAAAGAATGAAAATTACAAGGTTTTGGGGGCTGTGTGCTAAGTATTGTAGACCAAATATATATTTCTTATTCTAAACCACAATATCGCAAGAGCCCACCCCAATCCAATATGACCTCCTCTTAACTAATTACAGCTACAAAGACCTTCTTTTCCAAATTAGATCACATTCCAAAGTTCTGGGTTGACATGAATTTGGGGGAGACACTCTTTGACCTAAGATGTATTGTAAAATTCTACCCCCCCCACCCTCCCGCCTTTTCACTCTCTTATTGGTGCCTTTTAATGAATAAAAGTTCCAAATTCTAACTACAGTCCAATTAATCAACTCTTTATCAGCCCCTTGTGGTTAGTGTTAGTTGCATCCCGTTTATGAAACCTTTGGGTCCCCCTTACACTGTAGCTGTTGAAGCAGGAACTGGTGTGTGAAGGTGACCAGCAGAATGATGTGGGACAAATTGAAGGCATTGGAGGTGGGGTTTAGGCTGAAAAAAAGAATGTTCTGGGACAAACATGTTAATGGCAACAGGTGCCATTGGGGCCCCACCCATGTCCCCTTATTCACTTCTGTGAGTGAAAGGCTGCTTATTGAAGACACTTGCCCTGCCTGAGGGCTATTATCCTGATCACAGAGGATGCTCAGCCTGTTCCAAGGACAAGACAGGGATGGGGGATGGGGCCCAATGACATGTAGAGAGGTGAAGGGTTAATATTCCCACTTCCTCACCCCACAACTGGGCCAGGTTTGTTCTGCACGGTTTCCCCAAGCCCCTCAGAGCTACCAAGCTTCAGCTGCCTTTGGCAGTAGCAGTAACCCGCTTGATCATCTGCCTCCATGTTGGCGCCCTTCCTTCCCTACCTCCTGTCCGCTCTCCCCGACTGGCATCTTCTGGAATTACCACTGTCACAAATTGCTTGTGCTGGGGTCCTTGTCTCAGCACCCGTTTTAGGGGAACCCAGGCTAAAACAATGATCTTCAAATCTGCCAAAACCTCAGTTTGCTCATCTTCCAAGAGAAGATAAATTAGGCATGTTTTAACAGAATGGGTGAATTGGTAGAAGCAATGGAAATATAGATTTCAGCCAAATTTTTAAAAGAACCTAAAAGAATTTTGTCAAAGAGCTGTCTTAGGTTGAGACAAGGTCAACAGTGAGTTCAGAACCATAGTCAGAATAGTCTGGATGACTACAAGTGGGGGTGTGAGGGTGCTGTTTTAAAGGGTCCCAGCTAGCTCTGAAAAATTCTATAGCTCTAGATGGCTAGTGGATTTTTTTTTTTTTGCTCTTAACTCAAAATTTTAAAGCCCCAGGGTGCATTATCAGGGGGTGGATATGACTAAGCACAGGGTTATGAAACACAGATCTAAAAGTCCCACTCTACCCCTCCCTAAGACTCTCCTGGTGAAATTCACTGCCCCATTCTAGAATATGCTTTCCCCATTTTAGTCAAATTTGGCTAAAATATAGATTACTTGGTGCCTCTCCCAAAGAGCTTGACCCAGGAGGTACGAAGCAGGAACAGGGAATGTTTTTTTAAAGATTTTATTTATTTATTTGACAGAGAGATAGAGCAAGAGAGCACAAGCAGGGGGAGAGGGAGAAGCAGGCTCCCCGCCAAGCAGGGAGCCTGATGCAAGGCTTGATCCCAGGACCTTGGGATCATGATCTGAACCAAAGGCTGATGCTTAACCAACTGAGCCATCCAGGTGCCCCGAATGGGGAATATTGTTGTGGGTGGGTTTTTTGGGGGTTTTTTGTTTATTGGGCTCCGGACACTTGTGATGTTCTGTGAGGTTTGGGACTCTCTAAACCAGATGAGGTAGCTCTAAGTGCCCCCAAGCAGCTCTGGCACTGAGAAGATAGGAACAATACTAGAGCATTGTTGTTGAACATTCATTGTCATGATTGGGCTGCTCTATGCTCACATCCTGAGACCATCCATGCCTGATCAACAGATAAGCAATGTTTAAAAAGCAAAGAAAGTTTTGGTCAAAAGCCAGAAATCAATCCTCTAAGGTATTTTGAGTCAATTCTCGAGAACCATTATTTCATTTCCACTGCTTTTCAAACAACAAAGCATTGGTTCAGACAAAAACACCAGGGCAGAAACTCCCAATGGAGTACTGGCTCCTCCCCTTATCTCAGATGACATTTTTTTCTTTCCAATCTTCTTCTATAGGTATCAGGTTGCACCTCCACTAAAGGGTCAAAAGAACTGCTTTTGTTCTCAAACACAAACTTCTCTGGAATTCTCTTCAGGAATATCTTAGCCCTATAAAAGGGGGTCAGGTGGAGTCAAGAGGAATTTGGGAGAAGGCTGTGAAGGGCCCAGCTTGCAGCACCATGAAAAGCTTTCCTGTTGCCTTTCTTGTTCTCCTGATCTTCATCCTGAGTGTCCATCGTGGAGTTACCACACGTATGGAGCTGTCCCACTCCCTTGCTGGGTGGCCTGGGAGTAGAAGCAAAGAGCTACCTCTGAGCTCATTCCTCTCCCTGTTTTTTAGGTGGCAGTGATGTGGCCAAGTTCTGCTGCTTCCAATATAGCCACAAGATCCTTCCCTGGAAGTGGATACAGTCCTATAAATTCACCAGGAGCAGCTGCTCCCAGCAGGCTGTGATGTGAGTATTTCTTGTTTGAACTTTCAGGGTCCCCACCAGTGATGTTAAGTGCCTGGGTGCTGGGAAGACCCCCATAGTGCCAAGATGAGACTCAGGATAGGACTCTGGTAACTTTAGCTGTCTCCCTACCTCGGCCACTAATGAGTGTGACTCTGGAGCCTTAGTTTCCTAACTTCCATACTATGTGCCAAACAATATGCTAAGTGCTGGGTATAAAAGAGAAAACAGACAGCCCTCATAGACCTTACATCTAGCATAAGAATAGGGTGTTAAAGGCATTTGCACAAAATAGATAATCACAACTGTAATGAAGAGAGAGAGCAGGAGGAAATTTGTCATTGTAGGCGCTCTGGCTGAGCCTGAGGAGGAAATTGACATAAGACGGATTAACAGCAGAAAAAGCACACAAATTTTTCCATGTACAAAGGAGCCCCCATAGGAAAATGAAGACTCAAAGAAGTGGCAAAACCTAAATGCTTTAATGCTAGCTTGAACAAAAAGAGTTGATTGTGGAAATGTGACTAAAATCTGTAGGATAGACTGTATAGGATAGTAAGACTTACCCTAATAAGGTCTGTTTGTAAAGAATTTTCTTGGCCTTGACTTCCCATCTCTGATAATAGGAATATTCCTTTCCTCCTGGTACAGGAAGGACATTTTTCACATGGGAATTCTATCTCCTGTTTTCAAGGGAAAAAAGAGGAGGTCAGAATGCCCTTCTTGCACCTGCTGGGTTTTTTTTTTTTTTAAGTGTCTTTAGCTCAAAATAATCCTTCTGCCAAAGTGGCATATTTTGCCACCATTTGTCATAGTCACACAAGGACATACTTTGGTGCGAGGAAGGTCTCCTGGAGGACGTGACATTTATACTGAGACCCCCAAGGATAAGGGAGAGTGGCCCTTGTGAAAGGGTCAGGGTGGAACAAGGATGTGCTGGGCAGAGAGCAGCAGGTGTGTGGGAGGAACATGTCACTGACAAACAGACAGGTAGACAGGAGCCAAGTCATGCTGAGCTTGTCAGTAGCAAGAGAGATAACACAGGACTAAATGAGATATCACATGCAAAGTATTTGGCACCGTGCCCGTACACATTTAGCAAAGCTCTCTTTAAATGCAAATACAGAGAGCATTTGGTTGCTTCTTCCAAGGACACAGGGTTCCTGAACATCAGAGAATGGTGCAGAAGGGAGGAGATGGTGCTCCAGTGGCAGACTTGAATGTCATTGTTTTGAGACAGGAACAGGGAAGAGATGCATAAGCGCCTAATTATGGAGGGGCACCCTCTGGGGCTCAGGGTGCCCTGGGTCTTCTCCTTTATGTTTTGATTTAAAGCTTTCTGGAGTTTTTAAGATGTCAACACTTAACATCTGGCAAAGAGCCCTGAGCTGGGCTCAAAGCAGTAGCTCCATCACTTACAAGCTATGTGAGCTTGGGCAAGTCAAGTTTCCTCATTTGTAAAAGGAAGGAGAGAGGCCAACATCAGTAATCAGTCCCTGTATAACAAACCACCCCAAAACTTAGTGGCTTAATGCATCAATGATCATTTGCTTATCTCTGTGGGACAGGACTTTCAGCAGAGGTTGGCCAAGTGGTTCTGGCCTGGCATCTCTCATGTGGGTAGAGTCAGATGGAACTGGGGTTGGAACAGCTGGCAGCATCTCTCTTCGGGGCCTCTCTGTGTGGTCTGTTGGGACAGCTTGGGCTTCCTCGTGGTGTGGTTCCCTAGAGTGGTGGCCCTCCTTACAAGGTGGTTCAAAGCTCCAGGATAAGTGCCCCTGTGAACCACGCAGAAGCTCCATAACCTTCTATGATTTAGCCTATGAGGTCACACAGCATCATTTCTGCCATGATCTTCTGGTCAACCAGTCCCTAAGACTGGCCTTGATTCAAGGCGAGGGGACACAAACCCTCATCTTTCAATGGGAGTGATGTCAGAGAAACTTGCAGCTATGCTTTCAAATGTTCACAAAGCCCTGCGTCTCCATTTTCCCATCCTTTTGGCTTTTCTCCTCAGCATGGGGCCAGCCTGAGAGCCCTGTAAATACTGCTGTGCCCTGCAAGCTGCTCTAAGCTACAGCACCCAGATCTAGGCTCTCATCACATCTGAAGCTGGAGGATATTTAATGATATCAACGACAGCCCCCAGACTTCATGGGTGCACAGTGTTATAAAGAATGCAGGAATCCTATATAAACAGCCATGGCAAACGACCCATGACATTGTGGTTAAGAATTGAGCAGCATGGCAGGCTTTTATCTCATGTTTTTCCGTGAAGATCTGATGTGCTATAATTCCATGATTAAAAATAATAAAGACTTTTTGGGGGTGAGGCTAATGTTCTAAAATGGATGGTGGTGATATTTGCATCATCCGTGGATCTACTAAAAACTATTGAATTATAATGATACACTTTAAAAGAGTGAATTGAAAATAAATAAATAAATAAATAAATAAATAAATAAATAAATAAATAAAAGAGTAAATTGCATGGCATGTGAATTATATCTCAATAAAACTGCTATGTTATAACAAAAGAATTAGAGGCATCATCCAGGTTACATGCTTTGTACTAAAGCTGTCAGAAATTATTTCCTGGGGGAGGTGGGCCTGGAAGCATGAGCTCCAGTGGAAAACTGGGCAGAGAGAAAAGCAAGGACTGGAAGAGGAAGCAGAAACTCTAACAGGTGCAGCAAGATGAGAAAAAGTGAGCAAGGGGCTGATGACCCTCCCCCCTTTCATCTCTTCAGGAAGCAGAAGTTCTCAATATTGACTGTCAGCTTCTCTTTTCCACAGATTCACTACTAAAAAAGGCCATAAAGTCTGTGCACAGCCAAAGGAAAAATGGGTGCAAAGATATATTGCTTTACTCAGAGAACAGCAGCAATCGTGAATGTTGAATTTTAAGCCCAAGGACACTTGACCCTGTTGTCCTTGGAGGAGCCTGGAGATTTTCTTCAGCAGAAGACTCTGGGCCTGAGGAAGAGGAGAGGTTTTAATAAAGATTTCCCCATTAAGATTTGACTTGTTCCTAAATATTCTTATTCAGTAAAATCTGAGTCTTCTTCAAAGCAAAGAAACGGAGTCAGTATTTTTGGCTGATTCCCTGCACCAACACTGGTTTGGGATTCTTATGTTTTTGTGCAAACAAACAAACAAAAAAAGGCAAGGAAAAGTTTAACTATTTTGGTAAATGCCCATCAAATGTTTTCACATTGTTTACAGAGTTAAGTTTGTGTTATTTGGAAAATTAAATTCTGTGCAACTCCTCATGACCTGTGGGTGCTGGGTAAATAAAATGCCTCCATATTTGGCAGTGTTTTCTTATAAGGTGTCAATCAATAAACATAAATATTGGGGTGCCAGTCGGTTAAGCATCTGACTCTTGATTTTGGCTCAGGACATGGTCTCAGGATCGTGAGATTGAGCCTCTCAATTCAACAGGGAGTCTGTTCAAGATTCTTTCTTTCCCTCTCCCCCTGCCTCTCCCTCCTCTAAATAAA
Source organism: Canis lupus dingo (assembly GCF_003254725.2). Classification (NCBI taxonomy): domain Eukaryota; kingdom Metazoa; phylum Chordata; class Mammalia; order Carnivora; family Canidae; genus Canis; species Canis lupus. The sequence goes on along the minus strand of NC_064248.1, from coordinate 6,916,242 downwards.
TAAATAAATAACATCTTAAAAGTATGTTATCTATCTACAGCTAAACTTTTACTAAACTTTCAAGTAAAAATTAAATAACAAAGCTTATGGAAAGGCAATTGAGGTTATTCTGGAATAGCAGAGAAACTGCCAACTAGAGGGAACGGTGAGCGAGTCTGGAGAACAAAGGAGGAAAGCGGGGAGCTGGAAAGGGTTGTTTGGAACAAAAGTTCATTGGAGGAAAATGAAAGCTAGAAGTGGCTGTGGCTTCTCATTGGCTGCATTTGTCCGACAGAGAAGACATCTCTTTTCTTCCTGCTGGTCTATGTGAGTGGTGGTGATGCATGAGCACTCTCCCTTCATAGCTTTCCCACTCCATTTTAAAAATTTAAATAGGCTCCTTGCCCAATGTGGGGCTTGAACTCATGACCCTGAGATTAAGAGTCACACACTCTAGCTACTAAGCCAGCCCCATGTCTCAGCCCCTGCTCCATTTTTGATGAATGAGGCTTCCTTTATTCATTTTCACATTCCCCTGCTTTTGATCAGGATCTTTCCTCAAAATCATCACTGTTCAAAAGTCAGACTTTCTGTATTTAGTGGTTTTGTCCTTCAGTGCCAGGAAGGACCTTTCCCAATTGTTATGTTGAATGTCAAAGAGAAAATGTATAGCAAATGGAAGCCATTTAAGACCATGTTTGAGTAACAAGGAAGGGTAAGAGAAAGAACTCTCAGATATTTCCCATTTAAAGTCTTTATCTTATCAAGGTTGTAAGTGCTTGAGATCATCTTGGACCTTGAGCCAGCTCACCCATTCGGTCTGTCATTTCTACAAAGGTTTGACAGGCAATGAGTACAAGGCTTAAAAATGATTATACAGGGATTCCCCAGGTGGTGCAGCAGTTTGGCGCCTGCCTTTGGCCCAGGGCGTGATCCTGGAGACGTGGGATCAAATCCCACGTCGGGCTCCCGGTGCAAGGAGCCTGCTTCTCCCTCTGCCTATGTCTCTGCCTCTCTCTCTCTCTCTCTCTCTCTCTCTCCGTGACTATCATAAATAAATTTTTGAAAAAATGATTATACAAAACAAAGAGCAGAATAATAAACCCAGGTATGTAATGGTCCTAAACCAGGAGCCCAAACCTGAAAGTAATCAGCTAAATAGATCAGAAGACCCAGGGTCGGTTAGGCCAGGTTTTCCCCTAGCCTGAAATAAAAAAACTGTTCTAAATTCCAGAGGTTGGGGCACCTGGATAGCTCAGTTACATGCCTGACCCCTGATTTCACCTCAGGTCATGATCTCAGGATCCTGAGATCAAGCCCTGTGTCTACTGGGCATGGAGCTTGCTTCAATTCTCTCTCTCCCCCTCTGCCTCACCCCCACTCCCACCCCCAGGCTTGCACTCTTAATTAATTAATTCCAGAGGTTCTCCCCCTTAGCAATGGCCTGGGAGATACAGATGATGGTGTTCTTTTTCCAAGCCAATGCCAGTTAGGGAAAGAAAGGGAAGAAAAAAAGGATTTCATGTTTAATCCAATTAAAATTAGAAATCTTATTTTGGAGAGTCATGGCCAGATATTTGGGGAAACTAGAAGAATTTGGTGTCCAGTACAATTTATAAGTCTATCACAAAACCTCAGAGACAATAGAATTAGAATCTTTTTTTTTTTAAAAGACTTTATTTATTCATGAGAGAGAGAGAGAGAGGGAGAGGGAGGAGCAGGCTCCATGCAGGGAGCCTGACGTGGGACTCGATCCCAGGTCTTCAGAATCAGGCCCTGGGCTGAAGGCAGGCGCTAAACGGCTGAGCCACCCGGGCTGCCCGGATTAGAATCTAATATTGAGGGATCCCTGGGTGGCGCAGCGGTTTGGCGCCTGCCTTTGGCCCAGAGCGCGGTCCTGGAGACCTGGGATTGAGTCCCGTGTCGGGCTCCCGGTGCATGGAGCCTGCTTCTCCCTCTGCCTGTGTCTCTGCCTCGATCTCTCTCTCTCTCTCTCTGTGACTATCATAAATTAAAAAAAAAAAAATTAAGAATCTAATATTGACAATGGTGCAAATATAATTTTTTCTCTCTGCAATTATCCCCATTATTTTCTTCAAAGATAATCACAGTGAAATGGATTTGTTTGTATTCAATATGACCTGGTTATTTACATAAGTGTAACAAGAACAGCGATTGACCATATAAACTCTGATAAGACTGCTTTACTGAAACTTTTATAAGGAATCTCAGATTGAGCTTTTAAAAGCCTCTGACACCAGGACTTTATTGGCTACATAGAAGACTATTTTAATCCCTTAAAATTGTCTGTTCATATCTGAATCTATGCACATCTCTCTTCAATATGACAATCCTGTTAAAGTCTTGGTAATATAGCCAATATTTTTTTAAGATTTATTTATTTACTTATGATAGACATCGAGAGAGAGGCAGAGACACAGGCAGAGGGAGAAGCAGGCTCCATGCTGGGAGCCCGACACAGGACTCGATCCCGGGACTCCAGGATGGCGCCTGGGCCAAAGGCAGGCACGAAACCGCTGAGCCACCCAGGGATCCCCTATAGCCAATATTTTAAATTGTGTTCAGTTTCAAGGAGAACAGATTTTAATTGATCTTATGCAAATAACTAATTATATTGCCACGAGAAAACAAACTAAAGAGTTTCCAAATTCTGGAGAGATCAGGTAGGGCAAGAAAGACAAATGTTTCATCTTGGTTTACAAAGGCACATTTTACTAATTGACATAAAACATAGCTAACATTTTAAACAAAAAGACATAGAAATTCTAATCACTCTTGTCAGTTCATTCAGCCCCATGTTATTGATTTTTGCTCTCTTTGAATCCAGGTTTCCCATTAGTTCTGGAAATTCTTACCTAATTTGGTTCAATTTTATGATCTCAAAGTTATGATAAACCTGCTTTGTCAGAGCTCTTTCCATGAATCTCTTTGAAGATGAATCACATTTGTAGGTATACTTTTGCAAAAATCATCAGAGTAAAACGATAACTGGAAATGACCAAAGACTTAGAAATGTCCATTATTTTTTTAATAATGTTTTTAAATTTTATTTATTTAAGTAATCTCTGCACCCAGTTTAGGGCTGGAACTCACAACCCTGAGATCAAGAGTCAGATACTCTTCTGACTGAGCCAGCCAGGTGCCTCTAGAAGTGTCCATTATTAATGATCTGATAAGAATTCATTGCAATGGAATTGACAAGGAAACGTGGTTATTTCAATAACATACAATTTTTTACAATAATAAAGGAGTTAGGACTGGTAACATTATGCTAGGATATATCAGATTTCCTGTAATTTCATATATTTTCTAGAATATTTATATTAATAACATTCACATATACAATATAACCTAAGAAGGTTTTTCATTATCTATGTAACAATGCTTCCCATGTAATTTAACATATCAAATACACCCAATTAGTTTAATACCTCCATTTTTTATAAGGAATAGAACAAATCCTTTGAGGTGTTTCAGAGGCCCTCTGGAAAAATTCCAAAGACTATATTTAGGATTTTATTTGGGGAAATTTGTCAAAAATATCAAGAGGTTTTGAAATACCAGGTCAAATAGTATCATAGGTCACTACAAAACAATACTTAGTTAACCATTTAACTGTGGTGACAATAGATGTTAAAGGCAAATATAGAAAGTCACATAGTTCAGGGCACCTGGATGGCTTGGTTGGTTAAGCATCCATCTCTTAATTTCAGCTCAGGTCATGATCTCAAGGTCTTGAGATCAAGCCTCACACTGGACTCTGTGCTGGGTGTGGAGCTTGCTTAAGATTCTCTCCCTCTGGGCAGCCCGGGTGGCTCAGCAGTTTAGCGCCGCCTTCCAGCCAGGGTGTGATCCTGGAGACCAGGGATCAGGTCCCATGTCCGGCTCTCTACATGAAGCCTGCTTCTCCCTCTGCCTCTCTCTCTCTCTGTGTGTCTCTCATGAATAAATAAAATCTTAAAAAAAAATTCTCTCCCTCTGCTCCTTCCCCTACTCTTGCACCTTTTTTCTCTCTCTCAAATAAATAAATTAAATTAATCATAAAAAAAAGAAAGTCATAGAGTTCAGAGCAAAAACTTCTCTTTTAATATGTAGAAAACTTAGTTTACTTAAGAAATAAGAATATGATAAAGACAGCAAACAGGAAATTATTTTGATGAAACAGTCTTTTTTAAAAATCAGATTACTTCAAAAGGTAAAGAAAAGCTTTTATAATATCTTACTAAAAGCAGACCAATAATCCAAGAAAACTTTGTCCTTTCAGATAATAAAAGAAAATTAAGATTTACTTTTACATAGGTCCAGTATTGATATTAAAGCTTATTTTTAAAACCCTTCTTACAAATTTATTTAATCTTATCTAGCTTGATCATACATAAAAATCTTTTCCCAAGATTCCTTTTCCACAAACTTCTACAACTTACTGTTTATTTTAGTTTGTCCCTTTTCTCTTTCCTTTAATATAATCAGCGATACTTTAAGACAAAATCACTTTTATTTCCTTCAACAAAAATGCATCTCCATACCTCATACCTTTTCTTTTTTTATTTATTTTTATTTATTTTTCTTTCTTTTTTAAAAAAAGATTCTCTCAGGAACAAGACAGGGATGTCCACTCTCACCACTGCTATTCAACATAGTACTGGAAGTCCTAGCCTCAGCAATCAGACAACAAAAAGACATTAAAGGCATTCAAATTGGCAAAGAAGAAGTCAAACTCTCCCTCTTCGCCAATGACATGATACTCTACATAGAAAACCCAAAAGTCTCCACCCCAAGATTGCTAGAACTCATACAGCAATTCGGTAGCGTGGCAGGATACAAAATCAATGCCCAGAAATCAGTGGCATTTCTATACACTAACAATGAGACTGAAGAAAGAGAAATTAAGGAGTCAATCCCATTTACAATTGCACCCAAAAGCATAAGATACCTAGGAATAAACCTAACCAAAGATGTAAAGGATCTATACCCTCAAAACTATAGAACACTTCTGAAAGAAATTGAGGAAGACACAAAGAGATGGAAAAATATTCCATGCTCATGGATTGGCAGAATTAATATTGTGAAAATGTCAATGTTACCCAGGGCAATATACACGTTTAATGCAATCCCTATCAAAATACCATGGACTTTCTTCAGAGAGTTAGAACAAATTATTTTAAGATTTGTGTGGAATCAGAAAAGACCCCGAATAGCCAGGGGAATTTTAAAAAAGAAAACCATATCTGGGGGCATCACAATGCCAGATTTCAGGTTGTACTACAAAGCTGTGGTAATCAAGACAGTGTGGTACTGGCACAAAAACAGACACATAGATCAGTGGAACAGAATAGAGAACCCAGAAGTGGACCCTGAACTTTATGGTCAACTAATATTCGATAAAGGAGGAAAGACTATCCATTGGAAGAAAGACAGTCTCTTCAATAAATGGTGCTGGGAAAATTGGACATCCACATGCAGAAGAATGAAACTAGACCACTCTCTTTCACCATACACAAAGATAAACTCAAAATGGATGAAAGATCTAAATGTGAGACAAGATTCCAGCAAAATTCTAGAGGAGAACACAGGCAACACCCTTTTTGAACTCGGCCACAGTAACTTCTTGCAAGATACATCCACGAAGGCAAAAGAAACAAAAGCAAAAATGAACTATTGGGACTTCATCAAGATAAGAAGCTTTTGCACAGCAAAGGATACAGTCAACAAAACTAAAAGACAACCTACAGAATGGGAGAAGATATTTGCAAATGACATATCAGATAAAGGGCTAGTTTCCAAGATCTATAAAGAACTTATTAAACTCAACACCAAAGAAACAAACAATCCAATCATGAAATGGGCAAAAGACATTGAAGAGAAATCTCACAGAGGAAGACATAGACATGGCCAACATGCACATGAGAAAATGCTCTGCATCACTTGCCATCAGGGAAATACAAATCAAAACCACAATGAGATACCACCTCACACCGGTGAGAATGGGGCAAATTAACAAGGCAGGAAACAACAAATGTTGGAGAGGATGCGGAGAAAAGGGAACCCTCTTACACTGTTGGTGGGAATGTGAACTGGTGCAGCCACTCTGGAAAACTGTGTGGAGGTTCCTCAAAGAGTTAAAAATAGACCTGCCCTACGACCCAGCAATTGCACTATTGGGGATTTACCCCAAAGATACAGATGCAGTGAAACGCCGGGACACCTGCACCCCGATGTTTATAGCAGCAATGGCCACCATAGCCAAACTGTGGAAGGAGCCTTGGTGTCCAACGAAAGATGAATGGATAAGAAGATGTGGTTTATGTATACAATGGAATATTACTCAGCTATTAGAAACGACAAATACCCACCATTTGCTTCAACGTGGATGGAACTGGAGGGTATTATGCTGAGTGAAGTAAGTCAGTCGGAGAAGGACAAACATTATATGTTCTCATTCATTTGGGGAATATAAATAATAGTGAAAGGGAATAGAAGGGAAGGGAGAAGAAATGTGTGGGAAATATCAGAAAGGGAGACAGAACGTAAAGACTGCTAACTCTGGGAAACGAACTAGGGGTGGTAGAAGGGGAGGAGGGTGGGGGGTGGGAGTGAATGGGTGACGGGCACTGGGGGTTATTCTGTATGTTAGTAAATTGAACACCAATAAAAAATTTAAAAAAAAATAAAAAAAATAAAAATAAAAAAAATAAAAAAAGATTCTCATTCTTTCTGTGACAGAGAAAGAAAGAGAGAGAGCACGAGTGAGGGGAGGGGCAGAGGGAGAAGGACAAGTAGACTTCCTGCAGAGCATGGAGCCTGATGAGGGTTGATCCCAGGACCCTGAGATCATGACCTGAGCCAAAACCAAGAGTCAGATGAGCCACCCAGGTACCCCATACCTCAGACCTTTTCTAACAACACCAAAAAAATCCTACTTTCCTGGCATACAGAACGGTTTCCCTTATTATTTCTAGTAGTTTCATTACATATGTTAATCAGAATTCTTGACTCTGAAATCTGATTTTTTAGTGAAAACTAAATAAGTATTGTGAATTATCCATTACACCAGTATTTTTTGGGTCAGCAATTTTATGAATACATTTCATAATATCCAGAGACATATACTTCCTCATAGACAAGTTTTCAATGTGGCGTGAAATGTATTTACTGATAGTTTCTCTGTAATAATAAGCAAGAAATGGGTAGAAATATGTACAGTAATTAGTGTTTCATTATTCCATCTTATTCAGAAATTATCTGGATATTCAATGAATTTAACTTAACTCATCATTTCACTTAACTTACCAAACTTGAAGGTTTCAAATTACCAAAAAAGATATGAGAAAATTATTTTAAAAGTTTACCTAAAAATATTTTATCCTATGTACATCTTTTTAAAGCTATTGAAGTAAAACTGACATACAACATTACATTAGTTTCAAGTATACAACATAATAATTCAATAATTGTATATATTAGTCAATACCACAATAATTGAAGCTACCATTCATCACCATACAACATTATGACAATATTATTGACTATATCCCATTTGCTATTCTTTTCATCCCTGTAACTTATTTATTTTACAACTGGAAGTTTGTACCTCTTAATCCCCTTCATCTATTTCACCCATTTCCCTACCCTCTCTGGCAACCACAAGTTTGCTCTCTGTAACTTATGAGTCTGTTTCTGGTTTGGTTTGGTTTGGTTTGATTTGTTTGTTTTAGATTCCACACACAGGTGAAATCATATAGTATTTGTCTTTCTCTGACTTACTTCACTTAGTATTATACCCTCCAGGTCCATTTATGTTGTACAAATGGCAAGGTTTCATTCTTTTCTTATGGCTCAGTAATATTCCATTATGTATATATACCACATCATTATCCATTCATCTATCAATGAACACTTAAGATTTCTTTCATATCTTGGCTACTGTAGATAATGTTGCAAAACATAGAGATGTATATATCTTTTCCAATTAGTGTTTTTGTTTTCCTTGGATAAGTACCCACAGGGAGTTACTGAATCATATAGTACTTCTATTTTTAGTTTTTAGAGGAAATTCCATACTGATTTTTATAGTGGCAGCACGAATTCACATTCCACCAACAGTGCACGAGGGTTTCCTTTTCTCCACATCCTCACCAACATTTGTTATTTCTTGTCTTTTTGATACTAGCCATTCTACTGGTGTGAGATGAGATCTCACTGTGGTTTTGATTTGCATTTCTCTGATGATTAGTGATGTTGAGCATCTTTTCACATGTCTGTTGGTCATCTGTATATTTTATTTGGAAATGTGTCTATTCAGGTCGTCTGCCCATTTAAAAATCAGATTATTCGCTTTTGTGTGTTGAGTTGCATAAATTCTTTTTTTTTTTTTTTAAGTAGGCTCCACACCCAGTGGGGGGCTCAAACTCATGACTCTGAGATTAAGAGTTGTATGCTCCTCTGACTGAGCCAACCTGATGCCCCAAGTTATATAAGTCTTTTATATTTTGGATACCAACCTCTATAGGATATGTCACTTACAAATACCTTCCCCCCATTCTGAAGGTTACCTTCTCATTTTGTTGATGGTTTCTTTTGTTATGCAAAAGCTTTTAGTTTTATATAGTCCTGATCACTTATTTTTACTTTTGTTGCCTTCGCTTTGATGTCAAATCCAGGAATTCATCACCAACACTGATATCAAGGAGCTTACTGCCCATGTTTTCTTCTAGGAGTGTTATGTTTTCAGATCTTATGTTCAAGTCTTTAATCCACTGAGTCTATTTTTGCGTATGGTGAAAGACAGCTCCATTCTTTTGCAGGTATCTGTCCAGTTTTCCCAACACCATTATTTATTGAAGAGATCATCCTTTCTCCATTGTATACTTTGCTCCTTTGCCATAAGTTTATTGCCCATATAAGTGTGGATTTATTTCTTGGTCCTCTATTCTGTTTCATTGATCTATGTGTATATTTTTATGCCATTATCATACTGTTTTGACTATTATAACTTTGTAATGTAGTTTGAAATCAGGGAGTATGATACCTCCAGTTTCATTCTCCTTTCTTAAGACTGCTTTCACCAAAGGGTCTTTTTTAGGGTATTTTGAGAGTTCCATACAAATTTTAGGGGCAGCCCCAGTGGCCCAGCGGTTTAGCACCGCCTTAACCCCGGTTGTGATCCTGGAGACCTGGGATTGAGTCCCACATGGGGCGCCCTGCATGGAGCCTACTTCTCACTCTGCCTGTGTCTCTGCCTCTCTCTCTCTCTCTCTGTGTCTGTCATGAATAAATAAATAAGATCTTAAAAAAAAAGAAACATACAAATTTTAGGATTGTTTGTTCCATTTCTGTGAAAAATGCCATTGGAATTTTGATAGGGATTATTACACTGACTTATAGATTGCTTTGGGTAGCATGGAAATTTTAACAATATTTTTTCCCCCAATCCATGAACATAAAATATCTTTCCGTTTATTTATTTATGTCTTCTTCAATTTCTTTCATTAATGTCATAGTTTTCAGGATAGAGTAAATTTCACCTCCTTAGTTAAATTTATTTCCAAGGATTTTATTCTTTTAGGTGCAATTGTAAATGGGATTGTTTTTCTTAATTCCTCTTTCTGTTGTTAGTGTATAGAGATGCAAACAATTTTTATATATTGATTTTATATCCTGTAGCTTCACTAAATTCATGTATTCTAACAGTTTTTTGTGGAGTCTTTAGGGTTTTCCATATATAATATCACATCATGTGCAAATAGTGACAGTTTTATTTCTTCCTTTTCAATTTGGATACCTTTTATTTCTTTTTCTTGCCTAATTGCTCTGGCTAGGACTTCCACTATTATATTGAATAAAAGTGGCAAGAATGGGCATCCTGCCTTGTTCCTGATCTTAGAGGAAAAGCTTTCAGCTTTTCACCACTGGGTATGATATTAGTTTGGGCTTGTCATATATGGCTTTTATTATTATGAGCTATATTCCCTTTAAACCCACTTTGTTGTGAGTTTTTCTTTTTAAAAATTTTTTGTGTTAGGAATTTAAGTTACTGATTTGCAACTTTTCCTTTTTTCTAATGTAAGCATTGAAAGGGTAAATTTCTCTCTCAGCACTGAGCTGTGTCTTACACATTTTAATACACTGTAATTTCATTTTCACTCAACTCAGTATATTTCACTTATTTCCCTTGAGATATCCTCTTTGACCCATGCATTGGTTTATTTTTTTTTTCATGCATTGGTTTAATTCTATTTAGTTACCAAGTGTTTATCCTAAGTGTCTTTTATCTTTCTGTTATTGTTGTATAGTTTTATTCCAGTGTGGTCAGAGAATACAGTCTGTATGATTTCAATTCTTTTTAATTTTAGGCTTGTTTTATGGCCCAAAATATAATGTACCTTGGCACGCATTCCTTGTGTACTTGAAAAGGATGTGTACTTTGCAATTTTGAGGTGAAACATTGGTTAGATCATATTCATTGATAATATTGTTGAGTTCTGCTATATCTTTGCTGATCTTCCTTGTTTTTTTAAGATTTTATTTTTAAGGAATCTCTACACCCAGTGTGGGGCTCAAATCTACAACCGAGATCAAGAGTCACATGCTCAACCAACTGAGCCGGCCAGGAGCCCCAGGTTTGATGTAGCAGTTGTTCTATCAGTTGTTGAAAGAGGAGTTTTGAGGTCTCTGAGTATAATTGTAGATTTGTCTATTTCTCCTTTTATTTATTTCAATTTTTGCTTTACATATTTTGCGGCTCTGTTGTCTGGTACATACATATTTAGGACTGCTATGTCTTCTTGGTGGATTAACCCTTTCATTACTATATGTTTCTCTGTGTCCCTGGTAATTTTCTTCACTCTGAAATCTAATTATCTGATATTAATATAGCCACTTCTGCTTTCTTTTGATTAATATTTGCATGCTATCTTTTATCATCCTTCTATTTTTAACCTACCTATGTTGTTACATTTGAAGTGAGCTTCCTTGGTCAACTTATCTTTGACAAAGCAGGATAGAATATCCAATAGAAAATAGACAATCTCTTCAACAAATGCTGTTGGTGAAACTGGACAGCAACATGCAGAAGAATGAAAGTGGACCTCTTTTGGAGCACCTGGATGGCCCAGTGGTTGAGCGTCTGCCTTTGGCTCAAGTTGTGATTCTGGAATCCTGGGATTGAGTCCCATATTGGGCTCCCTGTGGGAAGCCTGCTTCTTCCTCTGCCTATATCTCTGCCTCTCTCTCTCTCTCTGTCTCTCATGAATAAATAAATAAAACCTTAAAAAGTAAAGAAGATATATATATACATGTAATTAATGTTACATTACTAACATATATACACACATATATATAGACATATATAACTATATACATATAGACACACACACACGCAGACTACTCAGCCATCAAAAAGAATGAAATCTTGCCATTTGCAACAATGTGGATAGAGCTAGAGTGTATTATGCTAAGTGAAATAAGTCAGTCAGAGAAAGACAAATACCATATGATTTAACTTATATGTGGTATTTAAGAAACAAAACAGATGAACATATGGGAAAGGGAAAAGAGAGAGAGGGGGAGAAAGAAATAAACCATAAGAGACTCTTAATGGTAGAGAACAAACTAAGGGTTAACGGAGGGAGGTGAGTGGGGGGATGATTTAGATAGGTGATTAGTATTAAGGAAAGCACTTGTTATGATGAGTACTAGGTGTTGTATGTAAGTGATGGATCACTGAATTCTACTCCTGAAACCAATATTGCCGTATATGTTAACTAACTAGAGTTTAAATAAAAATTTGAAGAAAAAAATGAAGTGAACTTCTTATAGATAGACAGAACATAGTTGGGTCATTAAAAAAATCTGTTCTGCCAACCTTTGTCTTTTAACTGGTATATTAATTCATTTAATTAGTAAGGGAGGGATGCCTTATTACTTTTGGGTAGGGGTGAAAGTCCTGACTTCCTGCATTAAAAGAAGGCTGAAAGAAGTTCTTTAAACACAAAGAAAATTATAAAAGAAGGAAGTTTGGAAATTTGTGACCAATGGTAGAAGCAAAAAAAAAAAAACAAAAACAAAAACCAGCATTGTACTAGGATGGGCTAGATCTTCAAGTGAGGGCAGAGATTAGGATTTATGCATTATTGAGTTACTGCATTGCCATATGTATCCAGCTATTAAGATTGTCTGGGAGATTCAGCCACAAGAGAGCACATGGGCAGGATGCCAGTTTATAAGACACTACCCATGAATAATGGCTATTATGACTTGACCTTAAGAAAGCACTTACTGCTTAAAGTCTAATCTTCTTAACTTCCACGATGTTCTAGTTTGAGTTTCCCCAGAAACAGGTCTTGAGATAAAAATTTTGGTGCACGTAATATATTTTGGTGATGATGTCAGGAGACACCAGCAGGAAATAGGGAAGTGAAATAGGGAAGTAAGGGAAGGCAGCCAATAAGAGTGTTTTTATCAGGCAAGTTACCACTGTGGGCAACTGAACTTAATCCTGTTGGGGACCTCTGGAAAGTGATGGTCAAACACATGTCTCAGAACTAACCTAACTCTAAGAGCAAGGGAGCAAGGGTATTTATACACCACCTCCAGTCAGTCGTTGGCTGATGGACAGAGGAAGTGATACACATTCTACCTGCTGTGTATGAGGGCAGAAGCCACCAGAGAGCCTTCAAAGAGATGTAGACACTGATAGGCTGGGATACAACGTAAGGCCTGAGAGCATGAGTGGGGCACTGACAACATCTCTTTCCCTGGACCAAGTCCCAGCCTACTTTTCCAGCTTATCACTTACCACTCGCCCAACCAAACACACTGGGCCACTCTGCTTTCCTGAATTGTATGAGGCAACCCCTCGCTTGCTTCAGGCTTTCAAGTAGCCACTTCTTTCTAGCTCCTAAATATTATTTCCTGCTCTGAAACATCCCCTCTCCATTCTCAGTCTCTTTCTGAGAAAATTCTACTTCCCAACCTAGAACCCAAATGTAAAAATGTCTCTTCCGTTTGATGAGAATGTCAAGGTCATATTTTCCACGGGGTCTCAGTGATTTCCTCCATGCTCCCAGCAACAGCAGCCCACTCCTGATTCTGAAGGGCTCCCACGATGTTCCCCAGTAAGGTAGTGCTTGTGTACAGTTATAATATAGTTGACAGTCCTAGCTCTCTAGGACTGCAGGCACCCAGAGCTCAGGGGTTAAGTATAAATATCTTTGCACAAATGAAGGACTCACAAACACTTGTGGACTATGCCACTAAAGATGAAATTTACCAGACACCCTTTGCCCATGCTCAACTCTGAGTCAGAGTGATCTATGTAGGAGAAGAGGGCTTCGCATGCAAGTCTACACCGCCAAACTCCAGCATTGATGGGACGGTCTATCAGCAAGACAAATCTTTATTGGTAGTTCCACAGGATTACCAGCAGATGGCCACAGTCTCCCACCATCTTTTAAGGACTACTCCCTGACAGCTGGTGGATTTACAAAGAAGTTCATTCTACCTATGAGTCTTTACTGAAAATCTGCCTGTGATCCAGGGTCATGTGTGAGCACTGCAGGAGGAGAGCAGGGGAGAGATATGAGAAAAGGAAGACTTAGCTCAATCTTCAGAGGGTACAGCTTAGGGGTTAGGGGTGCTGGAAGGTGGGAAGGGGGAGCAATGCAATTAAGATCCCCAGCAAGAAAAGGGATCTGTGTGAGTTTGGTTGGAGCCACCATATGCTTGGGCCTCAGTTTCTTCATTCATAAAACAAGGAGGCTGGAATAGATGTTCAGGGTTCCTTAGAACTCCCAAGTTCTGTCAATGCACCAAAGTGTGCTCAGGAGCAATCTGAAAGAAAAACCAGCATGTGCAGATAAGGCTTCATGAAAGGATGCCAGCGGAGGGTCCAGAGAGATGGATGGGATTTGGTAAGGGATTACAGTGAGGTTTGTACAGTGCAATGGGACAACAGTTATCAAAATGACTGACATTTATTATATATTACCATCTCATTCATAAAACACATCTAGAATGTTCCTCAATCCTGTGAGGTGAGTTGAGTAAAACAGAATGATTCCCATTTTCAAGGAAGCAGTGGGTCTGAGATCACACTACTGTGAGTGGTGGAATGTGGGCTATACCCAGTCTCTCTTACTCCACATCCTGTGGTTTCATCCACTTCTTCATGCCGCTTACAACAGCATGGCTCCACTGGACAGCTATGACATTGAGAATCTTGGACCTCAGACCAAAACATCAGAAAAATGCTTTACTAATTAGGAAACAAATAAATCTCTTTGTCCCTTGAGGGCATACGCTCCCAAAGTGACTTTTGGGGGCTGGGATCCCTGCTCTGTCCCCTGGTTACTGGCTCCCAAGGGCCTCTCGGGCTGCTCCTAGCTGATGGGAGCCTCATGAGACACTTGCCCCTCCCCACTGACTTACTGGCATCAGCAGTGAATCATCATTGTGTAGTTCCGTTTGACCAAAAAGGAGAATGCACATGTAGGTCCCTAGAGATGCATGTGGTTGATGCCCTGAAGGAGACTTCTGGAAGGACCTCTTGGGGTCCCTTCAACTCTGCAAATCTTATGTTTTAGTCCTGGTTTGAGTTCAGGCACTCCAACTTTGGAGGCCTTGGCTTCTTTAATTGATAATAATCCCTCTCATTTGTACATTATCTTAAGTGATAAAGTGCTCCCATAGCCTCTTGATTCTTTTCATTCCTTAAAAATCCAATGGGAATTTTTTGTCTCCAATTTAGAGACCAAAATTAAAAAAAAAAAATCTAAGACACCAAAAATGTAAAACTTGCTCAAGTCACAGAGCTCAAATTCAATAAATACTTGACTTATTTATCCAGTAAACATTTGTTATGAACCATTGGGTGATCAGATGCTATTTGAGAATACAAAGGTGAACAATCATGGTCTCTAGCCTTGTGGCACTCATGTTTCAGCAAGAAATATAGAACCAGGAATACATTTTTTTTAAGATTTATTTGCTTATTTTAGAAAGAGAGAGAGTGCTGGTGAGCAGGGGGAGGGGGAGAGGGAGAGAAAGACTCTTTAAGCAGACTTTCTGCTAAGTGTGGAGCTTAACACATGGTTTGATCTCACAACCCTGAGATCATGCCCTGAGCTGAAATCAAGAGTTGGATGCTTAACTGACTGAGACCCCAAGGCTCCTCCCAGGAATACATTGTTATCATGTAAGGTAGTAAGTACAGTGGAATGTTGGGTAAGGTAAGAACAGTGATGGAATGGCATCTATATGCCAGAGCCTGCATAATAAGCTTCTGTCACAACATCCTTTGAGATAAGTCAGGATAAGTTAAGTTATGCTGTGGGACAAATAGCCCAAGTTTCAGCTTATGTCCCACTCATACTACAAGTCCAACATGGATGGGGAGGAAACCTTGTTCATGGAGTCACTCAGAGATCCAGGCCAACCATGCCTTCAGGATTGCAGCCCCAGGAAAAACAGAACTCTGAACCACAGCAAAATGCTGTAGCTCCATAGTGACACCTGTCAATCCCACTCACAACTCATTGTACTACAAAGTGGACTGGAAGTTCAGTCTTCCTTACATGCAGAAAGAGAAGAAAAAGTATATTGCTGGGGACTAGAGTCAAGCAGAAAAAGAGATGCATTATATAAAAGAATACCATTCTGCTTCTTCAGATTCTGATTCTATAGGAATTATTTTACAACTCTGTAAGGTATAGATAACTGGTAGACATTTGGATTCTGTTCCAGTCAATAAAGGTTCAATTGAGCACATTCCCTTTCCTTGTGGAAAACCCAGTTTGCCTCTATTTGCATATTCATTTAAATATTTCTGATCTATAAAGGTGTCTGTTTTTCAAATTCTCTTTTGAACCAGTTATAACATCTGCCTGGTTCCTTCATTCTGAGTACAATAAAATCTTTAATATGTTCATTTTTACACTGTGATTTTGCTTTTTTCTGAAAAGTGTCTTTCAATGACATACTTTAGGATGAGGAAAGAGATTCAGAGAAGTCAAAAAGCCCAACGTCACCCAGCTAAGGAGTGGCAGAGGTGGGAATTCTGATTCCTTCTGTATGATCTCAGAGCCCATGCTCCTTTCGCCACACAGTTGCAATGCTGGGATGTGGGAGAGGGTAGGGTACATTCACTTTCAGGGTACAAGCAAGCTGGGTGTATTTAAGCTGGGTCTTAGAAAATGAGTGGAGCTTCTATGCGCAGAGAAGAGCATGCACAGAAAGGCAGGAAGCCAGGAAAGGCAGGGTGTATCTGAAGAACACACAGCATAGCACGGGCAAGGTCAGAGGGGCTGAAAGGTGGACAGGAATCGTGAAGACTCAAGTGCCCTTGCCTGGGTGTCAGGACTCCACCTGTGAGCAACGGGGGCCCTTTGTGGATGTTAAGCAAGAAAGTAAAGGATCAGATCTGTGTTTTATAGGAAATCATGACCGATATTTGCATGGATAACAGGTTGGGAGACACTATGTAAAGGAGGGCTACCCTCGTGTTCAGGGCAGCATTATCCACAACAGCCAAAAGGTGGAAACAACCTCAAAGTCCATCAACCAATGAGTAACCAAACTGTGGGGTACACATACAATGGAATGTTATCGAGAAGCCTTGAGAAGGACTTGCCAACACACACTACCACATGGATGAACCTTGAGGACATTACGCCAGAGGAAAGAAGCCAGACCAAAGGAAAAATACTGTATGATTCCACATATATGAGGGACCTAAAAAAAGGCAAATGCATAGATACAGGAAATAGAATAGAGGTTACCAGGGTGGCTGGGAGGTGGGAGCAAAGGGTTATCGTTTAACCCCTTGTTTATGGGTACGCAGTTTCTGTTGGGTTCTAAGGACATGTTCTAAAAATGGATTGTGGTGGTGGTTCCACAATACTGCACTGAACTGTATACCTAAAAATGGTTAACATGGTAAATTTTGCCACAACAAAAGCTAGTTAAAAATTTAAAAGGCAGGGAAACTGCTGCTCGGTCCATGAGAGAAATGTCAAGAACCTCAAGCAGGCAGGATAGGAGGGATGGGAAGCACTGAGACCAGGGTTCAAATCCAGAGGCTGCTAGGGTCCAGCAGCCTCTCTGGGGCTCATGTGCCTAGACTCTATTCTAAAATCCTCAAATCCTCTGCTTCTAATATACCATCCCTATGAATAATCTAATACACCTGCAACATAGCACTTGTGTCAATGTGCAATTCTTTTTTTTTTTTTTAAAGATTTTATTATTTTTTCATGAGACTCACAGAGAGAGAGAGAGAGAGAGAGAGAGGCAGAGACATAGGCAGAGAGAGAAGCCGACTCCATGCAGGGAGCCCAATGTGGGACTCAATCCCGGGACTCCAGGATCATGACCTGAGCTGAAGGCAGACACTCAACTGCTGAACCACCCAGGCGTCCCCACGTAGTGAATTCTTAACACCAATGAACTAGAGAAGGAAGGACGGGATCTGCAGCAACTCTTGGTGGACAAGGAGAGGGGGTCACATCAGAGAATGCCTGGTCAGCTTTTCCTGAATAAACTTGCTCCTGCTCTTTGAAAAAACCTCGCCGACCCCACACCCAAATTCCAACATGCTCTGAGATGGGATGGAAGCTGGGGGTCAGGGAACCCAGGTGAGGTGGTTTCCCAGAACTCAGGCTTATAGGTGGACTTGGGGCTCAGCAGACACGGGACCCTGGAACAGAGCAGAAAGAAATTGTGGTTGAGGAGACAGGAACCAAGGATTGGCCAGAGTAGAGATGGAGCCTTAGAAACCAATCTCTCTTTTTTCTTTTCTCTAGCTCCCTGCTCTGCTTGTTAATGACCTTGTCTCTTCCATTATTAATCCACTGTTTCAGCTGAAGCTGTGACTCTGTGGGTCCATTAAAGCTCTCCCGAGGGAGCCAGGCTTCTACCAAGTGCATTAGAGCTGAGTGCATTAGAGCACAAGCAGAGAGGCACCAGAAGCTGGCTGGGCTCATCTGGGAGGAGCTGGGTTGCTACTTCCATCTACCACCTACCCCCCCACCCCCAACCAGCAACCCCAGCAGAATCAAGGTGCTTGACTGAGGGCATCTCTGCACCAAGCAGTTTCCTTGGCCTCAGTGTCCCATGCAGACATTTCTCCCACATGTGAAGCAGGTTTCTCATACAAGAGACCTTCTGCACACATGATCTGCATGCCCCAGGCAGTGGCTGAGAGCAGGGACTCGGGCTGCTGGGGCTTGGATCCTAGTGCGACCACTCATTAGTTTGGAGATCTGAGATAAGTTCCTGAACACAAACCCTCCATGAACCCATTTTTTTTTTCCAGCAAAATGGAGCTTGCAGTGAGACTGAGGTAACGATGTTGCTCTGAGGACTAGATGAGATCATGCATAAATAAGCTGAGGGCACAGTGCCTGACATGTAGTAAGCGAGTAACAAAGTCAGTTGCTGCTACTGTTTCTCTTGTTTTTATTATTATTTTTTAGGGGAGGAGGAGCAGAGGGAGAGAAAGAGAGAGAATCCCAAGCAGGCTCCATGCCCAGCACAGATTCCAAGGCTGGGCTTGATCTCACGATGCTAAGATCATGACCTAAGCCAAAGTCAAGTGGGACACTCAACTGACTGAGCCACCCAGGTGCCCCTCTTGTTTTTATTATCATTGCAATGAGAAAGTTGGACAAGGTGCCAATATGTTGTTCATTCATTATATAAATATTTAGGAGCACTCATTATATGCAAAACACTCTTGAAGATGCTGAGAAGACAGCAGTGAATAAGAAAAATCCCTGTCCTCAGAAATCAAGTTTTAGTGGAAGAGATAGATGGTAGGCAACAAACATAATAAATAAGTAAGCTAGATAGTATGTTAGAAGGTAAGAACTCTGAAAGAAATAGAACAAGATAAGGGGGCTATAGGTGGTTTGGAATGGTCAGGAGAAGCCTCATTGAGCAGGTGACACCCAAGCAAAGATTTGAAGGAAGTAAAAGGGATGAGCCCTGCAGGTATCTAAGGAAGAATGTTTGAGGCCACAGAAATAGCCAGTGCAAAGGGCCTGGGGTAGAAGTGTGGGTTTGTTAGAGGAGACAGTATAATGCAAGGAAGGGGAATGAGGTGATGAGGAGTGGCAGGTGTCATCAGAGTTAATGAACTACGAAATGTGTAGGGCCTTGTGGCTTACCGTCAGGACTTTGGCTCTGAGAGAGGATGGGGGGCCTGGATGGGGTCGGGGTGGGGGAACAAAAAAGTGGTAGACTCAAAGGATTGCAAGCCCCAGTGAGCCAGAGTCAGGGTTCCCAAGGAGGAAGACAGAAAGACAAAAAGTGGTGGCCCAGAGAGAGGCAAGCACAAAATAGGGTGATTGGTACCCATGAAGTCAAGGGTATGAGTAGGTAGTGGGCCCCAAGTATGACAGTCCCATAGAGGAGGTGGTTGGGGTGTAGACTCCGCAGTGGTTGATTTGTATGTGAAAGGCACAGTTGCAATTGAATTTTTTACTACCCCTAACTGAGTTTTTTATTCCCCTAGAATTAGTTAAGCCAGGGAAGGGTAATCTTGCAGGGTCAGTGAGCTCCCAAAATGGAAAAAGCATCAGAATGTAACAGGTGTGGTCAGTCCAGTCAGGAAGTAAGGCACAAGGGGCAGTTACTGCAGGAGGAGGGGAGAGTAGTGAGGAGTGTTGGACAGTACAGCTGATGGCCTGAGTAGAGCCACCAGATGGACATGGGTGGAGCTGGGGAGTGCTTAGAGTTTGTGCTTAGAGTTTGTGGGGACAGGTGTGAGCTGGGAGTCTGAGCTTTTTCTCAGAGCTACTGACATAACAGAGAAAAGAGGCCCAGTGACATCAGTCCTGGTGTGTGGTCATGGCAGATAGTGGGATAAGGCTACTTAAGGGGTACAAGGGTGGCAGTCTTACCTAGAGCACCTGGGGCCCTCTGCTGACTTCTGGGTGGAGGGTAAGAGCCCTGGAGGTGTGGCTTGGTTCCTTTGAGTGAGTCTTACTCTTGACCTCTGCCAAGGGAGAGCTGATCTACTCCTCCCAGTGGGCTCTCTTTGGGCCCCTCTTGATGAAGGCAGATCAGGGGAACCAGGTTTACTCCTAGAGGGCAGGACTCTCTCCTGGCTCTTGTCAGTGTTGGGGAGACCCAGGGAAACCAAGATGGAAACCCAAGACCATGGGCTCCCTCTTGACCCCTTCTGATGGAAAGGAAGCAGTCTGAAGATGGAGGTCTTGCATTCTAGGATTGATGGACGTTTGATTGAAACTTCAACAGGGCACCTGGGTAGCTCAATGGTTGAACATCTGCCTTTGGCTCAGGTTGTGGTCCCAGGGTCCTGGGGTAGAGTCCAGCATCAGGCTCCCGGCAGGGAGCCTGCTTCTCCCTCTGCCTATGTCTCTGCCCCCTATGTCTCTCATGAATAAATAAATAGAATCTTTAAAAAAACAAAGAAAGAGAGAAACTTCAACAGCAGGGCTCCCAGGTGTGCTGCATCAGGGGGTCACTTAGGTGAGGGGGGGGTTGTGCCCTACTTTCCAGGAGAGCACTCTCCTTGCTCTGAGGGATGCTGCTTGCCACTCTCTGAAGGTCAGGGATGTTCTCCTTAGCATCTAATTGCATGTGAAGCATTTTCAAAACCACTGTCTCAGTGGCTTTCAAATATTTTTTTAAAAACACTGGGATGATCTTTAATGTGCTTTAAATGAATCACTTTACAAAGAACATTCACACTTTTTAGAACATAACTTTGGAGGCAGTATACAAATTTAAACAACTGCTATAAAAAAACACTACGGCATGGTCTGATCTTCCAAAAACGGACTTTAGGAATGTCTGAGCAATTTATTAAGAGTCTGAATAGTCATAAAATATGCCTAGTTACGTTTCCACAGCTTTGAAATTTGCACTAAGAATAGCTGCTCCAAGCTGAGTTTTCTCCATCAATCTCCTGAGTTTTTCAACTTCCAGTTACTCATGAGTCCATTTGCGTGCAGCTTCACTCCTTAGAAGTGTGTCATGAAATAAACTGGCAGCAAGTACGGGCAGAAACTTGTATTTCTAGGACATGTGTAGATAAGTCAAATTTGAACATTCTATTTGAGGGAGAGAAAGAAAGGAAGAAAGGAAGGAAGGAAGGAAGAACCAATTCACATCATTCAGAGTAGAAATTTCTAGAAAAAGCAAAATCTGCATAGCAGCAGTTACGACCTTTAATGATACTTTCTTATGTTGGAAGATATATCCTGCCATATATCTTTGCAGGAAAAACTTCATTCAAGGGGGGCCATGCCCAATCTAGCCCATATAGTTCAAAATGGCCAAATCTGAAACTCACCAACTCTCTCTAGAGGTGAGGAAAAGGTCCACAGAAGTTAAGTGACATCATTTATGGCAATCAAGAGTCAGCACTTTTATTATCTAATTCCAGGGCTGACATACTCTCTGCTTTACTATACTTTACTGCAGGAAAACCCCACAACATCAAATATTCCCTTGGTTCTTTTTTTTTTTTTTAATTCTATTTATTTAGTCATGAAACACACACACATACACACACACACACACACACACACACACACACACACAGAGAGAGAGAGAGAGAGAGGCAGAAACAGAGAGAGAAGCAGGCTCCCCAGGGGTTGATCTGGGATCACAACCTGAGCTGAAAGCAGATGCTCAACCACTGAGCCACCCAGGTGCCCCAAATATTCTCTTATTTTAACCAAAAAGTTCTGCAGAGTAAGCCACTTGTTCCTTTGTTTTTCTTGAGGCTAGGTTACAGTCAGCCAGGATTTTAGCATAAGGACCTTTCCTAGTCTTGAAGTGGTGCATTAAGTCAATCATCCGTAGGCCAAGTTCTTTTACGTTTTCTCTGTTGGGAATATTTCCCAAGGCTGGCTATTCCGCCCTGGACAGACACCTGTTGTGCTGTCTGTCCCTCAAGCGGGGAAGCCCTGAGGGCGGTAACTGTCCTCACAGAGGCGAGTTCACAGGCTGCCCCGCGCTATTGCGCCCTCCGAAGGTGATGCAATACCGAGCAGGTCTGAAAACCCGCAGGGGAATAGCAGTGCCCTTTGAATTGTTCACAAGATTCACGTTCACAGTAACACGCGCGGGAGAGGAAAAGGAGGTGTAATGCACCTGAGCCATCAATCCCATTCGGTAACTGGGTGGAAACAGAGGTGAAGGAGCGAGATGAAGACCGAGAAGGGAAAAAAAAAAAAAAAGAAAGAAAAAGAAAGTGATGCTCAACCCAAAGTTCAGATGAACTGAGATGCCTCATTTGTATTCCTGCAAAATGTCTTACACGGCGATCTGCTGTCATGCTAACTGCGCCGTGCTGCCTCTGGTACCCCAAGGAGGAAGGAGCGAAGGGCCCCCATGTCAGCGTTTGTCGGGGGTAATCCAAGCTCTGCAGCTCCAACGCGGAGACAGTAGCAAGCACTCTTTACAGGCTCGTCATTCCCTCGAACTTTCCCCACTTTCCGCTGCTTTCAGGTGATTCTTTCTCCTTCTTGTTTTTATTCCGCAAGGTTGGTGCGGCCGCCGCCTGCCACCCCCCTTCCCCTCCCGCAGCAGCAGCGCCCCCCGGGCCGGGCCCTCGCGATCCCCTGCCTGCCGCGGGACGCCGAGGCTGCAGGTGGCTGCGACCGCGGCCGCTCTCCGCCCTTCCCCCTCCCCCCGCCCCCCCCCGCCCGACAGCCCCGCCCCCTCAGATCTTCTTGTTGCTTGCTTGCTTTCTTCGAAATCAATTTTCAAAATGAAAATCTTACACGGAACTAGCCACAGTGTAAAAACCAAGTAAAACCGAGACTTATGTATTACAATTTCAAATGTGTGAGTGAATTTACTCTATAATCAGCCCATGATCTCATGCAGGTCAAAATTCTGTCCATAACACATTTTGGTCTTTGATTCTTAAAGGATTAAGAATGTATCATTTTAAATGATATTCAAAGAAGATGTTTCTAGAGTTCCTGGGGCTTCCAAGGGATCCAGATTTGAAAGTGGCTGTCTCAAAAGAAATAATACATAAAATAAATAAAAATTAGAAATTTAAAATTTTAAAAATAGAAACTTTTTTTTAAAAAAAGGCAAGTGGGGCAGCCTCGGTGGTCCAGCGGTTTAGCGCAGGCTTCAGCCCGGGGTGTGATCCTGGAGACCAGGGATCCAGTCCCATGTCAGGCTCCCTGCATGGAGCCTGCTTCTCCCTCTGCCTGTGTCTCTGCCTCTCTCTCTCTCTCTCTCTCTCTCTCTCTCATGAATAAATAAAATAAGATCTTTTAAAAAATAAATAAATAAAAAGGCAAGTGGCTGTCTCTGGGAGGGGATAATCAGGGAAAGAAGGGAAAGGGAGAATCAGAGAGAGGAGGGAAGAAGAGTCAGGGAGGGGTGGGGGGAAAGTCAGGGAGGGGAAGGGGGAGGGGAAGAGAAGAGAGAAGGGAAGGAGAGGAGGTGGAGAAGGAGGAGACTGGGTTTTTTGTTAATTAGCCTTAGAGAGCTATTTGGTATTTTAAAACTATGTATCACAACTTTGATAAAAATTAAAATTTATAGGGAAAAAAGAAAAAGAGAACTACAGCATTGTTTCCTTGAATCATACAGTTTACTGAGGTAGGTATTAGTTAACAGTTGAGGAAGTTGAGGGTCAAGGAGGTTAAGTGATTAGTACTCAGTTAGCAAGTGGGTCTGGCACTTGGCCGCAGGTCAGCTCATTGCAAAGTCTATGCTTCCCCTAGTTGCACAGCCTCATTGTCCGGGGAAGAAATGGCCCGCTGCCTAGTGGCTGGGCTCTGGGAAGCTTCCAGACCCAACATCTCCTCCCTTGTCTGCTCCTGATGCCTGAAACTCCTTTAAGAGAGAGCAGAACCGTCCAGCCCCATTTCTGCAAAACAAGTAGTTCTCATTTGACACTAACTGGTCATTTTTATTGTGAGTTCTTCTTTGGTGTTAAGAATCTGTTCCCCTATGTAGAAGCAGCAGACACCTGTCCTATTGGGGCCCTCTTCTCTTCTGATAGGACCTCCTCCCAATAGGAAGGCTTAAGTATGGCTGCAGGACCTACTTCCCAGGTGGCTCTTTCACACTTGTGGCTGTCGGCAGGAGTCCTTGGTTTCTTGCCATGTGTGCTGTCCCTAGGATGCTTGAGTATCCTTCTGACATGACAGCTAACTCCCCGCCCCGTGCCCCCCAGTCAGCTGCAGTGCCTTTCCTATGGTGGTCTCTGATATCACAGACTGTCATTTCTGCTTTATTCTATTCCACAGAAGCCAGTCACTGTGTCCCACCCACATTCAAGGAGAGGGGAATTAGGCTCCACCCTTTAAAGGAAAGAGTATGAGAGATTTTATGAACACATCTTAGAATCGCTGTATGAGTCCTTTGGGTCTCCAGGATCTTAATGCTGTACTGGGACTCATCTAGGAAAGGAGAATGGGGATTCCCTCTGCCCCAGATTCTCTCCAAGCTTCTCTGTGGCTTTATGTCAGGGTCCCCTGTATCCCCAGAACTCAGTTCAGGGAGCCAGGATTAAGAGCCCATTTGTAGGGACCAGACTCTGCTTTCCTCCTGGCTCTCCTCAAACCCCAGGTCAAAACTTTCTCTGGTCTGGGGATGGGATACCCTGACCCTTCCTCTCTTCTTCCCAACCTGTTGTTTATGGCATAATTGTGCCCTCCCAGGCTTTTGAAACTCAAACCCTAGGCTTCTGTAACCCCAAAGCGTTTCTTTCTGCTTTTCTGTGGCATCTCTTCTCCCCTGAGGTAGTAAATGCCACCAAGTAAGAGGCAAAGGGGAAAGGGTAACATGGGGGTGGGTGACATCTCTCAAAATGTTATCCTGCCACACCCCTATTCACAGATCTCCCCTTTGGGGAACCTTGCTTCTGGTTTTGCTCTAGGCAATCTCACATCGCTTTTTTTGCTTGTTTGTTTTTAAGATTTTATTTATTTATTTGAGAGAGAGAGACCACAAGCAGGGGGAACGGCAGAGGAAGAGAGAAGCAGGCTCCCTGCTGAGCAAGGAGCCCAACGTGGGGCTCTGGGGCTCGATCCCAGGACCCTGGGATCATGATCATGACCTGAGCCAAAGGCAGACACTTAACTGACTGAGCCACCCAGGTACCCCTCACATCCACTTTGGATGACCCCATCAGCTCCTGCCACTTAGTGCCTGGCTTCCTCCTCTCCAGGAAAAGATACCCCTTCCCACCTCAGAATCTCATGACCAGATGGGGAGACTCACCATCCAGGCAGAAGTCCTCTCCCAAACTCACCTCCAGGTGGAGGTATAGATCCTCCCCACCCTCAGGGCTCCAACTCCACTCTGCCTGCAGCCCTGCAGCACTCCTATCTTCCCACGTATCTGCTCCTTCACAGATCTCCACAAGCCCTTCACCTTCATTTTTCCGTTATGTGCTTTCGGAGCAGTGCCATAGTGTCATAGTGGCACCATCCTGACTCATACTTAAGTCACCTCTGTACTCATTGCAATTGACCATCTATGTAGCAAAGAACTGGCACCTGGGTGGTTCAGTTGGTTAAGCGCCTGACCCCTGATTTCAGCTCAGGTCTTGATCTCAGGGTCATGAGTTCTGGCCCTCACCTGCAGCTCCTGAGGGTTAATCTGGATGCCCTTGCAGTGTCATGCCTGGTAAGACTGTCTTTGTTTTCCTGGGAGGCTTGGCTACATTGGACCCTCTAACAATGTGACCGATCATGAGGGCTTTGGGCCACACAATGTCAGTTTGATCTTGGGATGGGTGACCACCATGTCTATGTGATGGAGCTCCTATAAATCTCTGCACAGAAGGCTTGGGGGAACTCTTCTGGTTGGCAATATTCTGAACATGTTGTCACCCTACATCACTACTGGGAGGTCATGCTCTCCACGACTTCACTGGGAAGGGACAACTGTAAGCTCTGAGTGTGGAACCTTCCTGGATTCTTCCCTTGGCAGATTTTAATCTGTCTCTTGTTGCCATAATAAACTGTAACCATGAGTATAACAGCTCTCAGAGAATTCCATGAGCTCTTTTACTGAATTATCAAACTTTGGGGACCCCTGAACTTTGCAGCATCCACGGATTTACTCAAGCTCCTGGCTCCGAGGCACGTGTTTCCACCTTCCGGTTCCTTCTTAGCTATCCTTCTCTGACCTCTCTGTCGCCTTTGACACTGATTTTTAAAGATTTTATTTTTAAGTCCATCTCTATACCCAGTGGGGCTTGAACTTACAATGCTGAGATCAAGAGTCATGTTCTCTATGGATGGAGCCAGCCAAGCACCCTGGCCTTTGACTTCTATTGACCCCCTGCCTTTCTGCAATGCTTTCCTGCCTGGGCTCTGATGACACTGAAATCTGCCAGCCTTTCTTCTGCTCCCCAGTCTCCACTTCATTTCCTCAGTCTGCTCTGGTTGCTTGTCCCTGACCATTTCCTGTGGCTGCTTTCTGGTTCTGGTTTCTTGTCACTTGCCTGAGTGACAACTAAACACAGTGAAGCTGAAGCTCAGCCCAGATCCTTGTCATTGCAAATCCCCGACTTGGTTTTCTCTTGCTCCTTAGGCGATCGGAACTGTGTGACTAACTTACAGTCAGGTAAACTTTAAAAATGTGTACTTGGGGATCCCTGGGTGGCGCAGCAGTTTAGCGCCTGCCTTTGGCTCAGGGTGCGATCCTGGAGACCCGGGATCGAATCCCACGTCGGGCTCCCGGTGCATGAAGCCTGCTTCTCCCTCTGCCTATGTCTCTGCCTCTCTCTCTTTCTCTGTGTAACTATCATAAATAAATGAAAATTTAAAAAAATGTGTACTTGGTGTGTTTTAGATATATATCCTTTGTTGGGTAAATATTCTGCAAATGTTTTGTCTCACCATGTGGCTTGCCCCAGGTTTCTGTCTGTAGTCCCTTCTCTCCTCTCATCCAGGCACACATGTTCCCTGTCATCTCAAGATGGTGACTCCCCACTTACATCTGTAGCACTGACTACATCTACAGAATAGTCCTCCTGATGTTCTAGTAGGCCAATGGACATCTTCGTGTAGCATTTGAACCCCAGGATGTCCATGAATGAACTCATTAATTGTCCCTCAAAGTATTCCTCACCTTGGTCAATGGCATTATTTTGCTAGTGCAGGATGGAATAGGCTTGCCCTGCAGACACTTGACCCTGGTCTGTCACTGGGGTCCATCTAGCACTGACTCCCAACTCTGGTTTGCACGCTGCCTGTCAGGCTTTGGCTTGTTTCCAGTCTCCCTGGCTCCTGATTTTTTAAAAGATTTTATTTATTTATTTATTTATTTATTTATTTATTTATTTATTCATTCATTCATTCATTCATTCATGAGAGACAGAGAGAGAGAGGCAGAGACATAGGCAGAGGCAGAAGCAGGCTCCCTGTGGGGAGCCTGATGTGGGATTCAATCCCAGACCCCAGGATCACACCCTGAGCCAAAGGCAGAGGCTTGCTGAGCCACCCAGGTGTCCTTATCTGGCTCCTGATTTGCCGCAGCCCCTGGCTCCAGTGTCAGATCCTGCCTTAGTTCCCAACCCATCCAGGATAGGCACCCCATTCCAGCTTACCTGCCCTGGTCAGGTACCCCTGACCACTCCTGTCAGGTTTCTGCTGCCTTCTATTGGTTACCACCCTTTTCTCCAATTAATAGCAATCCTTTACACACAGAGACACACTGACAAAGACACACACGCACTTAATACTTTGAGCACTGGCATGAATATTCCAAGATCTGGCAAAGCCTTTAGGTAATAAAGTGTAAGTCATCCCTCCATAACTAAAGGTAGCTCATCCTGTGCACCAGCTAGTGATAAGCTGAGAGTCTGTTTTAACCAATATAAAAGCACTTCTTGGGGGTATGTTCTTGTTGTTTCTGGGTTTATCAACTGTTATGTTTAAATTGTCTTCATTTTACTTTTTTAAATAAAAAATACATAAAAGCAAAAATCTCCCTTTATATATAAGCCTATATCCACCCCATAACAAGCATTAGTTGCCTGGATTATATCCCTTTCATAGACTTTTCTGTGCTAACTCACAGACAAGAGCATATATACAGTTTCTGTAAGAAATTTGTTTGCTGATTTTGGCTGAAGTACAATCATTCTGTACACAATACTTTGCAGATTGCTTCTTTTCCGCTTGACAATTTATCATAGACATCCTGCAATTCAGCAAATATAGACTTAACTCTGTACTTCTTATGTATTCACGCACACACATACACACAGAGATATAATTTTGCATAAATGAGGGGCACCTGGGTGGCTTAGTCAGTTGAGCATCTGATTCTTGGTTTTGGCTCAGGTCGGGATGTCAGGGTTATGGGATTGAGCCCCATATGGGGCTCCCCACTTAGTGTGGAGTCTACTTAGGATTCTCTCCCCCCTCAAATAAATAAATAAAATCATTAAAAAATAATTTTGCATAAATAGGATACTCTTCTTATTTAATCCCCCAAATCTGGAGAAGCCCTCATACTTCTATTCTAGTACTTGCCTCCTTGGGTAGATTATGCTTTTATTTTTTCTTAACATGTCAATCAAAAGTCAAACAGTAAACTTTTAATCTTATTGGTACTATGCCTCTTCCAGAGTAGGAACTCAACACGTGTCTGCTGGGTGAATGAAAGCTTGTTTTATTACTCTTCCTGCTTTACATTTGGGAACATTAAGTAACTTGCCCAAAAAGGCACAATTCAAATGCAATGGAACAGAGGCTCTGGCTCAGATCCCTGTCATTGTATATCCCCTAGTGGTCCTCTGCATCGTGCTCTTGTGCCTGAGCCATCATGATCTATGTGAAAAATTCAAAACCCAAATCACGTTAAACTTTAAAAATATAAGACCTGGCAAATTCTAGGGACAGCCCTTTATGGAGTGAATGTTTTGGAAATATCTTTTCCCATTCTGTGCCTTCCTTTTCATTTTTCTAATGGTCTTTTGAAGAACACAAGTTTTAAATTTGGATGAAGTTCTATTTATTTTTTTTCTTTTATACTTCATGCTTTTAAGAAACTTTTGCAAAATCTAAGGTCACTAAGATTTTTCTCTTATTTTCTTTACGAGTTGTATTTGTTTTTATACTTAGGTCTATGATCCATCTTGAGTTACTTTATATATATGGTGTGAAGAAAGGATTGAGGTATATATATTTATATGAATATAAATATATATATTTAAATATTTAATTATTTATTTGTGGGGAGGAGCAGGGAGAGGGAGAATCTCAAGCAGACTCCGTGCTGAGTGCTGAGCACAGAGCTTGATGCGAGGCTTGATCTCATGACCCATGAGATTGTGACCTGAGCAGAAATTAAGAGTCAGACATCCAACCCACTGAGCCACCCAGGTGCCCAAGGTTCCTTTTTAAATATTACTTTATTATTATTATTATTTTGCATGTGGCTATTCAATTGTTGAAGTATCCTTTGCTAAAAAGATGATCTCTCTTCCATTGAACTGCCTTACACCTGTGTGGAAAATCGACTGACCACATATGTGTTGGCTTATTTCTAGACTCTTTAATCTGTTCTTTTGATTGACACAGCTGCCTTTTCACCAATACCACACTGTTTTGATTACTGTAGCCTCAAAATGGGTCTTGATCATGTAACATAAGTACTTAACATGTGTTCTTTCTTTTCCAGAGTTGTTTTGGATGTCCTAGTTCTTTTATCATCTTTTAAAAAAGATTATTTATTTATTTCTTCATGGGAGACACAGAGGCAGAGACACAGGCAGAGGGAGAAGCAGGCTCCCTACTGGGAGCCGGATGTGGACTCGATCCCAGGATTCCATGATTGTGACCAGAGCCAAAGGCAGACACTCAACCACTGAGCCACCCAGGTGCCCCTACTTCCTTTACTTTTCTATACAAATATTAGAATAATCATAATGGTTTTTACAAAAAGCTTACTGGAAATTTGATCAGAACTGAGTTGAATCTACAGATTCAGTCTACAGAACTGGCATCTTCATAACATAAGGTTTAGATCTAGGAACATGGTATATTACTCCATTAGTTAAGTCTTTACTTTTTCTCTGCACTGTTTTATGGTTTTCAGGGTACATGTCCTTCACAACTTTTGTTAAGTTTATCCTTAAGTACTTCTTTTTCTTTTTTTAAGATTTTATTTTCAAGTAAATTCTATACCCAGTGTGGGGCTCAAACTCACAACCTGGAGATCAAGAGTCCCTCACTCACTAACTGCACCTATTTTTGCTACTATTGTATCCAGTATTGTTTTTAGATTTCAATTTCTTGGGGGTGCCAAGGGGGCTCAGTGGGTTAAGCATCTGCCTTTGGTTCATATCAGGGTCCTGGGATTAAGCCCTGAATCCAGCTCCCTGATCAGCAGGGAGTCTGCTTCTCCCTCTCCCTTTGCTCTCTCTCAAATAAATAAATAAAATCTTTAAAAAAATAAATTTTAATTTCTTCTTTAAAGGGGGTGGGGGCAGAGGGAGAATCTCTTTTTTTAAGATTTAAAAAAATCCATTTATTTATGAGAGACACATAGAGAGAGGCAGAGACATAGGCAGAGGGAGAAGCAGGCTCCCTACAGGGAGCCCAATAAGGGATTTGAACCTGGAACTCTGGGATCATGATCTGAGCCAAAGACAGACACTCAATCTGAACCACCCAGGCTCCCCTGGAGAGAGAGAATCTTAAGCAGGCTCCGTGTCCAGCAGAAGAGCCCAATGTGGGCCTTGATCCCACAACCCTGACATCATGACCTGAGCAGAAATCAAGAATCTTACACTTAACTGACTGCACCAACCAGGTGCCCCGCCAGTGATTCTTAGAGGCAGAAAGCATATCAGTACTTGCTTAGACACAAGGTTTCAGGAGGCGGTAAGGATGAATTACAAAGGGACCTGAGGAAACTTTTGGGGATGATAAGTTTGTTTCTGTCTTGATAGTGGTGGTAGTTTCACACGTCAAAACTCATTAGATTGTACAGTTTAAATATATGGAGTTTAATGTGTATTAATTATATCTTACCAAAACTATTAAAACATTTGTACTTGGGCTCCAGGAACGTATAGGAATAATGTGACCAGCTAATATATCCTCATATCAGATACTAAATCAGATCCAAACTAGGTGTGGGGAGGGACCAATTTCACCCATTATGGAGGGAAGGTAATAAGATACCTAACCTCCTGTGGGTTTCCCAGAGATTAGGCTTCCATGTCCAGAAACCAGGCATCTCCAAAAGCTATAATACAGTGGTTCCCCCTTCTCCATGGAGGATAGGTTCCAAGATCCCCAGTGGATGCCTGAAACTACCAGTAGCTTTGAACCCCATAGATACCATGTTTTTCCTATACAAACATACCTATCACAAAGTTTAGTTTATAAATTAGGCACAGTGAAAGATTAACAAAACTAAAACTACCACTAGAATTTTTTTCCTTCTTCAGTTTCATGGATACAAGACATGTTCTTACCACTGACCTTAGCAATTTCAGCATACACTTTTTTTTCTTTCCTTATTAAGCAGAGAGCTTTCATCTTTACAGCTACTCTTTGGCATATCCAAACTGCCAGCACCACTATTCTTGTGCTCTGGGGCCATTATTAAGTAAAATAAGAGTTATTTGAACACAGGCACTGTGGTAGAGTGACTAAAGGTGGGTAGCGTATACGGTGTGCATCTGGCTGGACAAAGTGATGATTCACATCCTGGGCAAGACTGAGCAGCGGAACACGCAAGATTCCATCACACTACTCAGAACGGTGCACAATTTAAATCTTACAGATTGTTTATTTCTGGAATTTTCCATTTAACATTTCATGGGAACTGAAATGAAGAAAGGCAAATCTGCAGATAAGGGGGAAGACTACTGTACAAATGGTTCCTATATTGCTGGGAGAGAAGGTAAGAGCTGAAGGAAGCTGGCGGAGTCCTGTGGTTTATATCCTGGGAGAGGGCTTCCCTCAACCCTTGGCAAAGGTTTTTCTGGCTGCAGCCAGTGGGAAGACCTTATTTTTAACTCACTCTAAGTTTCACGGAGGAAGGTTAACTTGCCTGAGTGTTTCTCCACAGGGTGCCTCCAAACCACAAATTCCTGATTCCTACTCTGGTTTATCCTAAAAGGAGTAGGCTGATCCCTTAATCCCTGTTTAAAGGACCCTTGTTTATTGAAGCCGTGAACTCTGGGCACATGGTCATAAATCACTTTAGCTGGACCCAGATTGTGAGGCGGGTGCAGGCTAAGAATGGGCACACAGAGATGACGTCAATGTCAATCTTGTGTGTTTTCCTTGGAGGCATACTCCTGTGAACCCCTGTGCTGGGCCAGATCCAGCCTCTACTCTTTTTTTTTTTTTTTAATTTATTTTTTATTGGTGTTCAATTTACTAACATACAGAATAACCCCCAGTGCCCGTCACCCATTCATTCCCACCCCCCGCCCTTCTCCCCTTCTACAACCCCTAGTTCGTTTCCCAGAGTTAGCAGTCTTTACGTTCTGTCTCCCTTTCTGATATTTCCCACACATTTCTTCTCCCTTCCCTTATTTTCCCTTTCACTATTATTTATATTCCCCAAATGAATGAGAACATATAATGTTTGTCCTTCTCCGACTGACTTACTTCACTCAGCATAATACCCTCCAGGAGCCTCTACTCTTCACTCTGTTCTGTGCCTGGAAGGACAGGTAGAGGCAGTACTGATGCATCATCCTTGCCCCCCCTACCCCAACTCTCCTCAATAGGCTTGGCCAATGGGAGGTGCTGTAGGAAATCAGAGGACAGGAGAGTTAGAGACTGGTGTCTCCCATTGACTGGTTGTCCTACCTAGGGCCAGGGGCTCTGGTCAGATGCCTCCTTTCCCACGACTAGAGCACCCAACTGGTTGGGGTACAGCTCTCTCCCCTTGTCCCTTCAGGGCTAGGGCTGATAACAGCTCCCCATTGTTCTAATGGCTGGGTTCTTCCTTCCTAGTTGATCCTCCTCTTCTAGGTCACACCTTTGTATGCATTCCTTCTTTAATTCAATTAGCCCTTCCAGTGGACAATCCCTTCCCTGCTGCCACTGCAACTCATCCACCTCCATAGCCCTCAACAGTCCTCATCTACTGTGTCTATCTCCCCAAAGCCCACAGTTTGCTGATCCACTCACCATTGCTTTGGCTCTCCTCAATCTGATTCTTTTTTTTTTTTTTAACATTTTATTTATTTATTCATGAGAAACACAGAGAGGCAGAGACACAGGCAGAGAGAGAAGCAGGACTCCTGCAGGGAGCGGACGTGGGACTCGATCCCGGGTCTCCAGGATCGGGCCCTGGGCCGAAGGCGGCGCTAAACCGCCGAGCCACCTGGGCTGCCCCTGTCTCTCTGATTCTTCCCCCACCGCTCCAACTCCTGTTTCCACCCATCGCCTGCTCTTTGGCCAAGTCTACACTGACACCGCTCTGTCCAGAATGGAAGTCATCTCCTCTTTTGGAGCCAGCACCCCTACTCATTTAAAGTCATAAAAAAAAAAAAAAGTCATCTCCACCTTCTCAGACACAAAGCCTTGAAAACCAGGTAACAACTCACCTCTTCCCCAGAGAAACTCAAGGGAAGCCACTCACAAAGCCTCCCATATAAATACACTTGGAGGGAAGTGAATTTCTCACTTTTAAGAAAAGTGAGAAAAGTGAAACCAGTGAGCTAGCTATGCAAATATAGCCTCAAGGCAATCACCCCTCCAACACCTTGCCACCCTTACATCCCTCCTCTATAGAATTTGACCCCACCAGTGCCTCCTCCCTCCCATTCCCTACATCCAAGCATGTTCCCATAACCTCCCAGAGGACAAGAACTTTCTCCTCATTCCCTGTGGGTTCTCAGGGTCTCTCATCCACTCTCCCGATTGGTTCCCTCCCTTCCTCTTCGCTCCCACAATCTGGTCCACACAGCGCCAACCCCACCCCACCCGCCAAGCACAGGTCTGAGCGAAAGCCTTCAGTAGTTCGCCAGTGCCTGCAAAGGCCCACCGCCTCATTCGCTTCTCTATTGAACGCGTGAATTTTAATCAAAAGATCTTAGTTTAAAAAAAGAATTTAATGCCTTCCTTTGAGTTTCAAGGCATTTATCTCCAAAACCCCAACACTAGTATTTAACGGGAAACTTCTCACTTTCTCTAGCGTCTCCGCTAAGGATCTCACTTCCTCCGCCAGTCGGTACCTCGGCTGACATCCGAGCAGGAGGGGAGGGGTGGCCGAAAGCCGCGGATAAACAGAAACACAGACGGGTTTCTGCCAAGGCTACGCTCCGGCCGGTTCCAGACCGGGAGAGGTTTGGATAGAAGGTGTCAGAGGCTCCCGCTGACCCAGCCCGGCATCCCCGCCCGGGTCGGCGATCGTCGCAAAGGGGATGCGCAGGGCTGCAGCGCAGGGCAGGGCAGGGCAGGGCAGGGCAGGGCGGGGCGGGGCGGGGCAGGGCAGGGCGCGGGAGGAGGCCGAGGGAGCTGGCGCGGGACGTTGACCCGCTGGCGGGAGCCGGGCGGGAGGGCAGCGCTTCCCGGGGCTGCGGCCGCCGAGCCGGTCCTTCCCGCGCTCCCCGGGCCCGGCCCGAGCCGCGTAAACACGCTTCTACCCAGCGGCCGGGACTCCCCGCGGGAGGCCGGGCGCCGGGGGCAGCGTGACCCCCGCCCACCACGCCGGGACCCGGCAGCGCCCGCCGCTGAGCCGAGCGCGGCTCGCGGGGCAGGGGCGGGGAGGGCGGTGCGCCGGGCGTCGGGGGAGGGGCGGGCGAGGGCAGGTCAGGGCAGCCCCGGCCCCGCCCTCCGCCCCGCCCCCGCCGGGGCGGTGGGGCCCGGTGACTGACAGGCGTCCGGGCCGGTCAGGGCGCGGCTCGCGGTCCCGAGAGCCCGGCGGGGCGGGGCGCGCTCAGGAGCTTCGGAGGGGGCGGGGGCGGGCGGGGAAGCCTCGGAGAGGGGCGGAGCCTCGGGAGAGTAGCAGCGCCCCCAGCCAATGGGAGGCCGCAGCCGTCCCGTTAGCGCCGGATCCCAGCGGGTAGGGCGGGGCGGACGGCGCCGTGGGGATCCCGGGGCGGCCGAGGGCCCCTGACTCGGCTCCGCGCGGCGACATGGACCGGATGGCCAGCTCCATGAAGCAGGTGCCCAACCCCCTGCCCAAGGTGCTGAGCCGGCGCGGGGTGGGCGCGGGGATCGAGGCGGCAGAGCGGGAGAGCTTCGAGCGGACTCAGGTGAGGACCGGGGGACCCCGGGGCATGCGTGGCTGGGGCATCCCGAGAGACGCAGTGTCCGGGAGGGGCTTTGGAGGGAGTAGAGGTGTCCAGGCCCAGGGCTGGACGGGGACAGCGGGCCTCGGGAGGGAGCATCTGGTGCGCAGGTCGAGGCGATCCTGGGGAGGTCGGGGACCCGGGGGCATCCCAGCTGGCCTGGGGAGAAGGGCAGGGCGGCCCCGAGGAGCCGGCACGATCCGTGCGGTGGGGCAGGGCAGGGGTCACGGGGGCGGTGAGCGGAAGGAACGGAAGAGGGGTGGGAGGGGTGCCCCTAGGCAGGGGAAGCGCACTGGGGGGCCGCTCGGAGACACAAGTGTGGTGGCTGGGAGCGGAGCGCCGGACTGGGATGTGAAGTGGGGGCTCCTTTCCTCCCCTCTCGACCGCTTCTGGGTTGCATTGACATTCCCCCCACCCCTAGCATCCCCTTCCTGGTGCCTCTGGCTTGGCTCACACCACCCCCAGCTGTTGGCCTCCGAAGGCCGGGCTGAAGGGGTCTGGGCGGCGGGAAGGAATGTAGGAAATGCGACGACGTGTGGCCGAGCTTGAAAAATGAGGGCTGGAGGAGGGGGCCCGGCCAGGGGCCAGGGGCCAGGGGCCAGGGTCAGGCCTTTGGTCCGACAGCCCGCTGCTGGTAAGGATGAGCTGCCCGAGTGGTGCCCAGAGCCCTGGTTTGGGGTTTGGGTTTCATCCCCCAAGATGTGCCTGACAGCTAATAGGCAGCCTGCCCTATTTGTCCAGCCTGACCAGGGCTGGAGGCCAAAATTCCCCAGTGTCATCAACAAAAAGCCACAATCCATTTTTACCTCAGAGTTTGAATGCCTGCTGTATTGATTTGACTGAATAAAGCTGACATGTTTCTGGTGTTCATCAGCTCGTTTGTATGCAAAATCCATTTCAAAGGGCACAGCACTTCTTTTAATCCCAGTGCCAAAGTTGTATGGGCAGATTTGTTCTTTGCTCTTGCGCTGAGGGTGGAACCTTTGAAGATCCAGCTGGGCCTCCACTGCCAGAGGCTGGCTTCCCTGCTGTGTTCTGCTCCCTCCCTCCCACCACGAAACAGGGTACAATGTGAAGGAAAGGCTTTGGGGTTTTAGGTAGAAACGATTGGGAAGACCTGATAGTATAATGTGCAGGAATCTTGCAATGAATACAGCTTTTCACCCTGGCAACTTCATCCTCTTTCCAGATGCCTCTGGCCCGTTCTAGGTGTGTCTGGGTGATGTAAAGTAGGGAGTGTCCCGTCCCAGGGTCATCCTACCCCAGGAAGGGATGGGAGAGATAGGAAAGACAGCAGTTCACTTCTGCCTCCTGGGGACCAGCTGGGTTTGAGACTTCTTATCTCTGCCTTTGTGGACTGGACCCCTGGAAAGAAAGAAGCTTTCCGTCTGCTGGTCCACGGTGGGTGTTAATTGCCGCAACTAGCTGCCTAGTTCTGAGGCTTCTTGCTCTCACTAGTGTGAATAGTCTTCTTCTTTTTTCCTTTTAATGGAAAAAGAAAAGAAATAGATGTTGATAACCCAGTCCATCTGGAGTCTCAAATAAGTAAAAACTAGAGCACTAGAGGAATATGGATAAAACTTTGACCCATTATAGCAATAGAAATTAGGTTTGTGAAAGCTTCCACCCAGGACTGGCATGTCCCCTTGCCATCCAGGGACAGTCCAACAAGGAGACTCTGAGGCAGTGTTTGCCGGTATTTTACGTGTGGAACACTTGTGATTGGCTGCGTCTGATCGAGTGGCTTGTTTGGCGGTGGGGTGGGAGTGAGGAGGAGGTAGGCTGGAGCAGGAAAAGAGAATTTTTCTATTATTGAAACTGTAAGGGGGGTAGGAGAGTGGAGAAAAGAGAACAGTCCTAAAACTTGGCACTAGTCAATCTGCAAAAGCTCGTTTTGTTTGATGACTTCAAATGTATCTAGCGTATTATGAGATATAAAAAATGAGCTAGAAAAAAAATTTAATGACTTAAGAGACCATGAGAATCAGCCAAGGTGTAGTGATAATTGTAGCTAATTATCGTATTTGGCTCTGTTCTAAGTACTTTATTGTATTACTTTCTTTAATCTCCACAAGGACCCATGAGGTGGGTATCAGCCCCGTTTTCCATGAGGAAATTGAAGTTCAGAGAGGTTAAGTCACCTGCCCAAGGTCATACAGCTGGAAGCCGTTCCACCCTTTACCCAACTGTCTTGCATTACCTCTGAGTCCCGGCGGAATGCTGGCATTGGAGCTGGAAGAGGTTTGAATTTTATAGCCAGGCACTTGGATAGGCTGTGTGACCTCAGGCAAGCCTTTCTAAGGCTTCCTTCTTGTAAAGTAAGGATGATACATACCTTGCAGGTTTAGTGTGGGGGTTAAATGAAATCATAGGCATGAAGGCGTTTTGTAAGCTTCAGAGCATGGTTTCAGTGACTCTTGCTGTAATCTGGGGAGACCTAAGGAAGCATAAATATAAGTAATAATGCAGGCTGTGATGAACTCTTCAGCAGGGGGACAGAAATGTTCCTAGGTAATGTGATCACAGCCGAGACCGCATGCGGAAAGTTCTGTCTGAGGGTGTGGGGAGGGATTGGGAGCCCTTACCGGGACCTGACGACCATCCAGCATGAGATAGTGCTTGCTGGGTGGAGAGAAGGAGGGAGCATTCCAGAAGTGGGGAATGGCAAAGGAGATGTCCAGAGGTGAGTGCAGATGAGGTGCAGTAGCCCACGTGGAGGCAGGAGCAGAATTGGCCACTCGCACCTCTCAGCCGCACTCCTCCCACTCCTCCGCCCCACACCTGCTACCTTGTACAGTCACTGTTTTGTCCTCAGTAAACTAGGAGCTTCATGGGGGCAAGATTGTGTCTTGCTCTCTCTCCCCTGTGTCCTCAGATTCCTGAGGCCTGTGTTAGTGGTGATCTGGCTGTAGGTGGGGTACAAAATGACTGGCTAGTTCCAGCAGGGAAGCCCTTGCATGGATGGGTAACTCGGCTCAGGGCAGCCAGGGAAACTTTTTTTTTTTTAAATAAAGATTTTATGTTATTTATTAATGAGAGACACACAGAGAGGCAGAGACACATGCAGAGGGAGAAGCAGGCTCCACGTAGGGAGCCTGATGTGGGACTTGATCCCAGGACTCCAGGATCATGCCCTGGGCCAAAGGCAGGTGCTAAACTACTGAGCCACCCAGGGATCCCCAAGCCAGGGAAACTTGATGGTTTTTCCTAATGGTCCCAAGTTCCCTCCTGGTCCAGCACTCTGTCCTACACTCTCCAGTCAGGAGCCCTGCCCAATGCCTATCAGAGGACTGTGATTTCTCTGTCTTCCTTCTGGTCAGGGGCTGTGTTCATGCCAGAGTGGGGACCTCAGACCCACCTGCTGCAGCACCTATCTCCAACCTGACCCTTGCTGCCAGCCCATCACAAACAACCTTCAGGCTCTAGGGGAATGAAAAGTGGTTCTTGCCATCAAACAAGCTGCTGTAAGAAAGATACCTTGCCTGGAGCACTTTACAGTTTACACAGCATGTTTTAGCTATCTTTGGGGGCTACACTGTGGTTGGGCATTACCACTCTTATTTTGTGGATGAGAGTGTGGTAACTTGCCCTGGGCCACCCATTGATGATTGAAAAGCAATCAGATCCAGGACTCCAGATTCCAAGCCCCTTCCACCACACTGTCCTCATGTTGGCCAGGAGGGCAATTCTGGAATGAACCAGGACAGCTGACACACATAGGCACAAAAATACCCTGACCATATTTACTTAGCCAGAAAATGGTTTTCTCCATGGTTTGTTTATTTTTTTACCATCCATTTAGTGAGCACATAGCGTGGAGGGGACACAGAGATGAGTAAGATAAAGAGACCAGCCTGCAGGAGCTCATGAATCAGCAAGGAGGTGGACCCGCTACTGCAGGGTCCTTCTACACAGAGGGCAAAGGACCTACAGCCCTGGCATCATGGGAGCTGCTAGCAATGCAGGACCTACGGAATGAGAGCTTTCATATCAGCCAGAGCCCTGGGTAGTCTTGTGCATGTTGAAATTTGTTCTCTTGTGGGTGATTACTAAGATCAGAGGAGAGACGGGGCTGGAAACATGGAGGCTTTCGTCCAAACCTGTTTGGGTAGAGCCCACCACAGAGTACAGGATCCTAACC
The DNA here is from genome assembly GCF_003254725.2 of Canis lupus dingo. NCBI lineage: Eukaryota > Metazoa > Chordata > Mammalia > Carnivora > Canidae > Canis > Canis lupus. The sequence continues at coordinate 6,876,871 of NC_064248.1, read as the reverse complement.
AACCTTGAGCTGGGAAGAACCAGGAATACTTCGATTCTAGAGAAGAAAAGACAGAAACAAATATTTATTGATGGCCTGGTGAGCCTTAGAAACATACTGGGTGATTTATGGCTATTATCCTATTTAATAGCTTAGGCTCACAGAGGCGAAGTTACTTGCCCAAGATCACACAGCGAGTAAGCAGACAGGCCAGAGCTCTGAAATCCAATGACCAAGCCCACATCCTCTTCTCTGTGTTTAAGTCAGGGGGCATTTCTACCATTTCGCTCATGATCTTCAGATCAGCCTTTGATTCACCTGCTGAGAAATTGTGGGGTTGGACCAGAGAGATCAGTGCTTCTCAACCCTGGCTGCTCAGGAATGGCTTCTAGCATGAAAGGTGCTGTCCTCCCTCCTGTCCCCTGCTTGCTCCCTTCGTTGGTACTGGAAAGGTAGAAAGGATGCTGCAAGCTTTCTTTGAGCTTGTGGTTTTCTACTTACTCCTCTGGTTTCTTCCCATTGATAAAGGTGAGAACAGCTGACATTCACTGCATTTACTATGTGCACATGGTATGAGACACATATGAGACACACCTCCCAGTTCTTGGAACGAATTTATGAATTACGATCCCTGTTTTACAGATCAGGAAATCAAGGCTTAGACGTGTTAATAACCAGCTCTAGGTTCTGAAGTAGGTGTCTGAGCTGGACCCAGGCTCAGGAAAACTAGCCCCAGAGCCTGGCTGTGCATGCTTGCCATCCCTGTATCATTGCCTGGCCCCCTCAGCTCTTTCTCCTTCTTTTCCCTAACAATTGGGTCCCTGATGTGCTAACCTCACCCTACTTCTCTTTTACCTTCTGTCCACTTCCTGTATGCTCACCTCATCTGACAGTTTCTGTTTTTATGTCCATGATGTCACTTGCCCACGTCTGTCTTTTGACTTCCCTGCCTATGTGACCACTTCTATTGGATGTTTGCCCTTGAATAAACCATACATGCCCCAGACTCTACTTCGGGCCTTCCCAGCCTCTGAATACCAGCGTCTGGTCCCCATCAGTCCCCATCATCTCCTTGGCATCTGTCCCGAGTCCTCCCTTTCCTCTGTCCTCACAGTCACTTTGTGTTCTGTGAGGCTTCTCTTGTCCATTGCTCCTTTGCTTTGTACCATTCCTGTCCTCACAAACCTCTTGCCTGTGTTGCTGAAATCCCATCCTCCCTGGGGCCAGAGGGATCATCTCTAAAGCCCAACACTGCTTCTTTAACTCCCTCTTTTCAAGAACCTTTGCTGGCTCCCGAGATACCCTGCATGACCGTGGCATCTTAAAGTCCCTGGTCCCTCTCTTTTCCAGGCCATAACTTACACTGCATCCCTCCACTAGACAGCTCCTACAGGCTGCTCTCAACCAGATCAGATATTCCAGCAAGCATGGGCCCGTAGCTACTGTATGTCTGTCCCATTCATCCATGTCGAGCCGTGGCTTCTCTTCCAGACTGTAAGCTCTTGGGGGCAGGGTCTGGCTCTCAGTGTGGAGTGAACCCTTGCAGGAGGCAGGTACTGGACCTTTTTGCCAAATGTATGAATGTGAAACGGAGGATCTAGACGGAGCCTGAGTGCTGTAGACAGGCCTCTGCTTGCAGAGTACTTTCCCTTTGCACATTTTGGAGATTCTCCCTCTGTCTCCTGTGATTTCTCCTGTGATTAACTCTTACTAAGTGTCTACACTGTGTGCCAGGCCTGTGTGCCCAGGATCCCCATATAGGAAGGAGCCTGCAGAGCCTCTAGAGATAGATAGATAGATAGGGCTTGTGGTCAATGATTTGAATTTCCATGAATTTCAGAACACTTTATAAACATTCCCAAAACATAGACGTGGACCTTCCAGGGCTTCTCTCTGCTTCTTTATGCATCAGGTGGGCCTTTCTGAGCTAGAAGGGAGAGAAGCTGGCCTGGTGTCCCAGGCACCTGGATGTGGCTGATGGCAGTGGCCTGTGTGCTGCTGCTGGAGTTTGCAGCAGGGTGTAAGGGATGTGAGGATGAGCGCAGAGTAATATGAGAGCACTCCCTGGGGAGTGAGCAAATCTGGCTCTGCTACTGGATTTCTCATTTCAAGATGGGGAGGCCGGACAAGATTTCCAGCTCACAAACATTTGAGCTAATAAAATTCCCGAAGCGGGGTTTCACACTGTGGAATAAAGACACACATTTCATCTGAGTTCTCAACTGCTCTCTTGAAAAACTTCCACATGCCTCCCACCCGTATGTAGAACGGGACACATGAATGGGTGGTACCGTATTTTCGCACGGCATGAGGAATGCCCACGTGGCTCAGGAGAGCAGAATCCCAGCCCCACTTGGGCACTGAAAGGGTTCTCTGTCTGGCATGTCTGCAAGACACCAAAGAGGACTGTTTAACACTCCCTGTCCACTGGCCCACTTGGTCTGCCACCTCAGGACAAAGTGTGGAGAAGCCCCGGACGGGGTGCGGCGGGCCAGTGGCCAGTGCTCCTGCATCCAGAGGGTTGATGGCCTGGAGAGATGCCCACCTAGGAAAGGGAGCTTGTCAGCCCCACCCACCTCCTGGCAGGGTGGGGGCTGCTTCCTGTTTTCCTGCCTGGGCAGGCAGGGAGGAGCCCTGTTCCTGGCTCACAGGCCCTGCAGTCCGACACCGTGCGGGGAGAGGGACAGGGATTGAAGGTGTCCCCTGGCTCAGACAGTGGAAGGGAGGATGGGCTTCTTTTTCAGATCTGAAAGGTTACTACTGCTGCCTCTGTTAGGGCAAATGAGACAGCTCAGGAAGCTGGGCCAGGCTATTCAGGAAGCCAGTATGGCCGATTGCTTCTGATTTTAACAGATTTGCAGTTTATAAAGCACATTTACACATAACCTCTTTTTTGGCCACAGAACAACCATGTGATAAATAGTGGTCTGTTCTCAAGGATGAGAGGCTCTCTCAGCCTCTCAGTGAGGCTCAGAGAGCATAAGCCACTTGCCCAAGAGCACTCAGGAAGTGGCCGAGCAGAGGCTTAAACCTGGTGGCTCTTACCTCAAACTGTACTTTCCTTTGAGTATCTCTCTTTAAAGCTGAAAGCTGCTCTGGGGCTGGTAACTTAGAAAAGTCATGGAGATTTTTTTTTTCCAAGTCTTTTCCAATTGACTTACTTGGACTTCTGAAATTCCCCCCAGAATATTTTTGCACCACACATAACTATCAAACGGCCTGTATCCAGAATATGTAATAAAAAAAAAGTAAAAGAAAAAAAAAGTAAAAGAAAAAAGAGACCACCTAATAGAAAATAAGCAGGAGGAACTTTGTAAAAGAAAATAAACCTATGGAAATGTGCACCTTCATTAGTAATCAAGGAAATGCAAATTAAAATTGTAATGAGATACCATTCAATGCCTATCAGCATGGCTGAAATTAAAAATGAAAAGGGGCGCCAGCATGGTTCAGTCAATTAAATGCCCTACCCTTGATTTCGGCTCAGGTCATGATCTCAGGGTCCTGAGCCCACGTCAGGCTCTGTGCTCAGTGCGGAGTGTGCTTGTCCCTCTCTCTCTGCCCCTCCCCTGGCCTGCATTTTCTCTTTTTATGTCTCTAAAATAAATAAATAAAATCTTTAAAAAAGAAATAAAAATTAAAATGAAAACAAAAGTGGTGCCCATGTGGCTCGGTTGAGCGTCGACTCTTGGCTTGATTCGGCTCAGATCATGATCTTGAGGTCGTGGGGGATTTAATTTTAAAAAATGGAAAAGAAAAAAGAAAAACTGACTGTACCAAGCATCAGCAAGGATGTGAAGTAGTGGAAATGCTCATGCTGGGGCTGTGCACTGGTGCAACCACATTGGACAACAGTCCAGTGTTATCCAAAAATTGAAGATGTATAGACTCAATAGGCCCGTACTTCCACTGTCCGCTCTATACCCAACAGCAAGGCACAAAACATGTTGGAGGGATGCTCATCATCACCTTTTGTCATAACTCCAAACTGGAGACAATCCAGGTCCATCAACAGTAGATGGATAACTGGATTGTGATGTCTCTCGTGGGGATACTTGTACAACAAGGAGAATAAATAAACCGTGGTCACATTCGACAACATAGATGAATCCTACACACCTGATGGTGAATGAAAAAAAAGGCAGACCCAAAGGACACCTTCTGTATACTTCCATTTAGTTATTTATTTAAGATTTTATTTATTTATTTGAGAAAGAGTGAGCACGAGTGAGAAAGGGAGGAGCAGAGGGAGAGGGCAAGAAGCAGAGTCCCCACTGAGCAGGGAGCCCAACATGGGGCTCCATTCCAGGACCCTGGAATCATGACCTGAACCAAAGTCAGATGCCTAACCAACTGAGCCACCCAGGCACCCTGTATGCTTCCATTTATATCAGGTTCACAAAACAACCAAAGTGAAACGTATCAAGTGTGCTACTTGGATTGCAAATCTGTAAAGAAATAAGGAGATGGAGGTGCCTGAGTGGCTCAGTAGGTTGAATATCCTACTCTTGATTTCAGCTCAGGTCATGATCTTGGGGTCATGATCAAGCCCTAGCATGGAGCCTGCTTAAAATTCTTTCTCCCTATCCCTCTGCCCACCACACCCCCCTCATGCTCTCTCTCTGAAAAAGAGAGAGAGAGAGAAAGCAAGCAAGCAAGCAAGTGATGATTATCATAAAAGTCCAGATAAATATTGTCCTTGGATGCAGGGTGATTAATTGGGAGGGTGTGCAAGGAGAGATTCTGAGGTCCACCATCAGTTGGCTTATTGGCCTAGGTAGCAGTTTTTGATAATTTACTAAGCTGTATATTTTTGTATTGTGCAGTTTTCTCTATTTAAATTCTATTTCAAAATACAAAAGTCTAAAAAAAAAAAAAAAAAACAAATGAACACCAAAACCACCTCCAGGGAGTAAGAGACGGTGTCTTGAGGAGTCTAGGAACTTGCCACTTTCATATCTGCCCACCTTTTGAGGTCTCTCCCAAATACAGCCTCCCTGGTGAAAACCCTTCTGATATGCCCTGGACCTGGGAAGCCTTTGATTTATGAATCATGTATATCCATGCAGCATATTCTGAGTACTGCAGTAACATGTAGTTGTGAGGTTGAGACTTATCATTAGCCCACACTGAGCATGTTGCTCTCAGCTTCCATCCGTTTGTGCCTTGTGTCTGCCTTCCTCAGCACCAGATGGGCCCCTCATGTCTTCATTCATCTTTTACCGGGTTGTCCCCAGCCTCTAGCACAGGGAAATACACCAGCTCGGGCTAAGGAGGTCTGTGAAATACAAAATAAATTAGGGGATGAAAAGTTCTCAAGGGGGGCACCTGGGTGGCTCAGTCTGTTAAGTGCCTGCCTTGGGCTCAGGCCATGATTCTGGGGTCCTGGGATCAAATCCCAGGTCAGGCTCCCTGCTCAGCAGGGGAGTCTGCTTCTCCCTCTGCCCCTCCCCCTGCCCGTGCTGTCCCTTGATCACTCTCTCTCAAATAAATAAAATCTTTAAAAGTAAGTTCTCAAAGGAGAGAATGAAAGAAGAGAGTGTGTTTTAGGCTCAAAAGCACATTTGAGGGATGCCTTGGTAGTTCAGCAGTTGAACGTCTGTCTGCCTTTGGCTCAGGGCGTGATCCCTGGGTCCTGGGATCGAGTCTCGCATCGGGCTTCCTGCAGGGAGCCTGCTTCTCCCTCTGCCTGTGTCTCTACCTCTCTCTTTGTGTCCCTCATGAATAAATAAATAAAATCTTAAAAAAAAAGAAGCATACTTGAATAAAATATCAGATATCTGTATGGTGGACTTCCAGAATGTATGACCACAAGATTGGCTTGTATTCCAAAGATCTAGATCAAGTCTCACTTGATAAGCTATTGTGAGAACAGAGGAGCCTGGGGAATGTCACCTGAGAACATGGCAGAAATGCTCACCTTCTAACAGCGATTCTGTGTGGTCCTTGTCTTGTGTACAGTCCCTGGGGCCAGCCCACAATGACAGTTCTGAGCTCAGATGGTTGCTGTGTGTGTGTGTGATTATGTCTTACTGCCTGTCATGTGACCCCTCCCATATTGGGCTGCGAGCAAATGCCTTCTCTGGTTTCTTTTGGATGGGTCTTAACCAATACTATATTCTTTCCTCCTATTTTCCATAATCCTTCAGTGAGAGATTGACAGGCAGGAGCTGTGTGGTTTCTTCTCTGAGCGAGATCCAGGGAAACTTCCCTTGAAGTACCAGGTCAGCCCAGGGCTCTACCTCTCCAGGCTTGGCACTAGGTAGGCATTCCGAAACTCTGTGTCAAGTACCTTATTCATCTGTCTTTACAGCCTCAGGCTCCTGACACAGTGTCTGGTACTGAGTGACTCTTGATAAGGGTTTGTAGGATGAAGAATGAAATATTTTGAGTAAAGGACTGATGAGTGTCGGCCATATATGGCCCCAGAGCTGAAGGGTGAACCCTCCCAAGTTCACCCTGAGTCTGGGGTCATGTGAGCATGATTGGAGCCAGCAAGAGACTGGGTCCTTGAAAGAGACCAGGTCTCTGACATAACTGTGGGTGGTTCCCAGGGACTTCCTACTGAACGTCAGCTCCCTGACTTGTGCTTGGAAGTAACTTGAGATCTTCTGCTTCCCTTGAGATTCTTAGTCCAGGAAGGGACCTCCCTATATAGTCTAAGGCCATTACTGCTGATAAAAAACAAAAAAAAACCCTAACCCCCCCCAAAACCTGACACACCTAATCCTGAACTTTGTCTCCTGCCACAAACTCACTCGTTGTCCTTGGTTCCCAGTTTTAGAGAACCCCAGTTTATAAACGCTCCCTGGCCCTTGAAGCTGACATTCTGCGGCTCATCTTTGACAGCTCTCTCTTCTGCATCCCTGTGGCTAGGCACCAAGTCCAGTTGTTCTGTCTCCTTCATTCCTTGTTTGCTCCAAATGGCTCCTACTTCTCCCACCTGAGCTGCTCCTGCCTTCATTCAGGTCTTGAACCTGAACTACTCATCACACTGCCCAACTGGCTTTCCTGCCATCCAGTCTTGCCCCTCAAATCCACCCTCCCCCTGTCTGCTAGGCATTACTCCAAACTGTGAAACTCAGGCTCATGGGCATAGCATAGAGCTGACCTTTGCAGGCTGTAATGTCCCGTGGAGCCCCCACCACCCCTCCATCCCTGTCCTGTCTCAGGCCCCACTGTGTTTCTCCAGGTGGCATACCATGCTTTTCTGCCTCAGCCTTGAGTGCCCCTCCCACTTTTTCTACTCACTAAACTCTCCATCCTTGAAGTCCTACCTCCAGTGGCCCTCCTCTGGGAAGTCACCCCACTCTTATGGGCAGATTTATTTGATGAAATTTCTGTGTGTTTCCGTGTTGATGTGTTGATCTATATGTCTGTTCCCCGCTGGACTGTGAGCTTCCCTATAGCTTCACCTTCTTTGTAGGCCTCACCCCAAGCATGATGCTCAAGACCCCGTAGACCCTCAGTAAATGTTTATTGAGTGAACTAGTAATAAAAGATCAATACCGATAAAGGACCTGATCGTATTTGATTGTTGCTATACCAGAAAACAGAAGAGGCCCAGTTCCCATTCCAAGGCGGGTGCCCAATGCTGAGGTGATCGTACATGATCTCCATCGCATTGGAATGAAGCAGAGGCTTTGGCTCCCCTGGTAGAAAGAGGTAGGTGTGCTTTAGGAATGGAGAATTCAGTAGGAGGGGCATTTTACAGAGAGGGGCTTCAGCGTGCAGTCATGGTACACCCAGAGCCAGTGGACTGGGAGCCAGTATTCCTGATTTATGTTCCATGGTGGGGGATGATGGGATGGGGTAGGCAAAATAATACACACACACACACTGTCTCTCTCTCTGTTTCCCTGCAACATGTCCACCTGCGAGTATGTTTTGTTACACAGTAAAAAGGTCTTTGCAGGTATAATTAAGGACCTCAAGATAGAAAGAGGAGCCTACATTTTTCCCAGAGCTTCCAGGCAGGAATGCAGCCCTGCCAACACCTTGATTTCAGCCCAGTGAAACCAAGTTAGCCTTCAGATTGCAGAACCCTGAGCTGATAAATGGGCGTTGTTTTAAGCTGCTAAATTGGTGGTAATTTGTTACGGTCGGCGATAAAAACTAATATGGATGATAACAGGTAACTCACACTTTGCAGTGAGAAAGCTAGTGCAGCCCTTGCCTCGAGGCACAGACAGGCCACCCTTTTAAACCTGGAGGGACATTTGTTATTTCATCCATGCTTACTGTGGCCATAGATGAAACATTACATTTCCACACCTGGCACTTATTCACAGAAATCTTATCCTGGAGAAACAATTCAGCAGCCTGTTCAAAACATTCTTTCCTGCTGGGCCATGGAGTTCTTTGGTGAGATTCCAAGCGTGAAGATCACAGATAGAATTTACTTAACCGTACATGTTTTGGGTTTTTTTTCTCTTGATCAAGCTCTATGCTATTAAAAAAGATGGGTAGGCGGGGAGCCTGGATGGCCCAGTGGTTTAGTGCCACTTGCAACCCGGGGCATGATCCTGGAGACCTGGGGTCGAGTCCCATATGGGGCGCCCTGCATGGAGCCTGCTTCTCCCTCTGCCTGTGTCTCTGCCTCTCTCTCTCTCTCTGTCTCTCATGAATAAATAAATAAAATCTTAAAAAAAAAAAGTGGGTAGGAAATCCCTTTTTTCCCTCTAGGATCCTGATGGTGTCTTTGCTCGAGAGAGCTGACTTGCAGTCAGAAAACAGGTGGGAATAAATGAACAGCTTCCCTCGGGGTGGGCCTGCTGTGTGCTGGTCCTTACATAGGCTTTCCAGGGTCCTCTGGAGTGTGCCCGTATTTTTGGGCTTAGCTGCAAGGCAGACAGGGGCGCGCGCCCAGAGCACTAAATTAAGATTTGGGGTGCCTGGTGGCTCGGTTGATTGAGCATCTGCCTTCCGCTCAGTCATGATTTCAGGGTCCTGGCATCAAGCCCCATGTCAGGCTCCTTGCACAGCGGGAAGTCTGCTTCTCCCTCTCCTGCTGCCCGTCCCCCCTGCTCATGCGCACACGCTCTCTCTCTCAAATAAATACAATCTTAAAAAAAAGAATTGGGAAGCCTGGGGCACCTGGCTGGCTCAGTCAGTAGAGCGTGTGACTCTTGATGTTGTTGTGAGTTCAAGCCCCATGCTGGGTATAGAGATTACCTGAAAATAAAACCTTATAAAAAAAAGGAAAGAAAAAAAGAATCAGGAAGCCCCTCTTCTCCTGGCTGTAGTTCTCCTTGTTCTGCTGTGGTCCCTACTCTCTGTAGGTCTTTGGTCATGGTCTGTGAAATGAGGGGGTTGGCCGAGATCGCCCCAAAGGTTTAGCGAGTTGGTAGCTCTGTAAAAATGCAGTTACTGAAGCAGCAGTCCTGTGAGAGTTGACTGCCTTTTGACAACACCTGGCCCTTGTTCCAGTTTTGCTGTCCCATTTCTCGGCTCCAGACTTTGAATTCTGATTGGCTTTCCCTCTCTATGAAACCCTTCCTCCTGGATAACCCTGGCTGCACTTAATTTCTATGGGTGAGTTTTTTGTATTGGTCAGAGAATCTTAAGCCCCCCTCCCCCGCCTCAAAGAACTGGCCTTCCAAAGCCACTCAGGAAAATTACCTCATGAGAACTCTTTTGTAATTGGTCACTTCTGCACAGGCATCGTCTTCTGCCTTCTATTTAGGACTGCCAGGTACATCTGCACAGGCTTAGCACTGCAAAACTCTGTAAGTATCTTCCGATCCTGGCCTTCCCAGGGTTAGTCCATTAGGCCTAGGTTGTAGCACATAACAAAAATAATTTTCCAGGGGCACCTGGGTGGCTCAGTCTGTTAAGTTTCCAACTTTTGATTTCAGCTCAGGTCATGATCTCAAGGTCATGGGAGTGAACCCCATGTCAGGCTCCATGCTCAGCAGGGAGTCTGCTGGAGATTCTCTCTCTCCCTCTCCCTCTTCCCCTCCCTGCTGGTATACCCGCTCTCTCTCAAACAAAGCTTTAAAAAAATTAATTTTCCAGAAAATTAATTTCTGTCACCAAATCAGGCCACACGGGATGTCTGAAATGATGCCATTTTGTCTTCCAGTAGCCTGCTTCACACATTGACCTTACCTCCCTGGTTCCTCTCTTTGTCTGAGGTGTGGCCTTTGACCCAGTCCACTTTCCTAGAGGAAAGTAAGGATTAGAAAAGAAAAATTAACTTACTTAGGGTCCATTCTGCAAGTCTCGTCCAGATTTGAGGCACACTCAGCCTTGTGTCTGTGTCCTCATTGTGCCTCAAGACTCTGTAGAGATTAAGAGCATGAGCTTTAGGTCTGGTTGGGTCACCTGCCAATGGTTCCAGGCAAGCTGCTTTACAGAGACACTGGTGGGCATAAGTTGATCTGACCCAGTTAAGTAGAGAGCCATTGAAAGAGCATCTGTGGTAAAAAGAAAAAAACAAACAAAACTGGGCAGCCTGGGTGGCTCAGCGGTTTAGCGCTACCTTCAGCCCAGGGCCTGATCCTGGAGACCCAAGACTCGATCCTGGGTTGAAAGGATTAAATGATAGAACACAAGGACAGTGTTTAGCTCATTGCCATCCATGTCGTGAACACTCAGCTCGTATTAGGATTCTCATGCTACTAATTAATGACATCTAAATTTGGGGGTATGTATTACTTGGCACAGAGTAGGTTCATAGCTGTGGGATGAGTAAATGAATGGGTATTGGCTTCCTTGTTGATCTGCTGCCCGATGATCCCTGAGTTGAGGATCATCTATATGAGGAGGTCCATGTGTTTAGTGGTGTGCTGTTTCTGAGGATGGGCACAGAACCACAGGAGGAATCACTGGGAGATCTCAGGAGGTGTTTGCCTGGACCGTGACCTGAACACACTGGCCTGCCTTTGCACTGGGCCTGGGATGGACTGCATGCTTGGTTGCTTACTTTCTGTGTTTCTGGTTCGATGGCTTCGAGAAAGACACCACGACACTGGGCTGGCTCAGATGACAACTAAGATGACAGAGGACATGCAAAAAGAATTGTCTAGTCTGGAAAGACAAGGGCCAAAGTGAAGATGCAGACAAGAGGGTAGAACTGAGGTTTGGGTCATGGTTCTGCCTGTGACCAGTTGTGTGATTTTGTTTCCATTAAAGGTGTGCACAGACACAGTTAAATGGGTTGGATAGTGACTCAGGCTTGTCACCACCATCCAGGACTGTGTCCTGGCCCAGCTCCCTGGCCCTTCTTAACCATTTCCTCCTAGAAGCAACCACTTTTTTTTTTTTTTTGATATGTTATTTTATTTTTATTTTTTATTTTTTAAAAAAGATTTTATTTAATTATTTATTCATGAGAGACAGACAGAGAGAGAGAGAGAGCTAGAGAGGCAGAGACACAGGCAGAAGGAGAAGCAGGCTCCATGCAGGGAGCCTGATGTGGGACTTGATCCTGGGACCCCAGGATCGTGACCTGGGCTGACGGCAGGTGCTCAACTGCTGAGCCACCCAGGCGCCCCTATTTATTTATTTTAGATAGAGAGCAAGCATGTGTAAGCAGGCTGAGCAGCAGAAGGAGAGGACAAGCAGACTCCATACTGAGCACAGAGCCTGATGCAGGGCTTGATCCTACAACCCTGAGATCATGACTTGAGCCAAAATCAAGAGTCAGATACTTAACTGACTAAGCCACCCAGGTGCCCCCAGAAACAAGCACTTTTAATTCTTGAAACTGGTTTCATGATAGCCATTATTGTGAGCCTGTCATTCTGGAAGGTAAAGATGTAGCTTTTATTTACACCTGTGCCCCTCCCGCATCCCCAGGACACTTTCCCTTCTCTGTGCCCCTAGCATTTTAACTCTCTATTCATTGTCAACTTTATCATGACCCTGGAAATGCCAGGAGCAGCTGAGCCCTTAGCAGACTCAAAGTCTTCTCCTTTCCTGCCTAAATTTTTGCTATTCCTGGAGTAATGAATTATCTTTGTTCGCCTCCTAGGGATTCTGTGGACTCATCACTGATTTATCCCCAGCCCTCCCTTACTGTACTCCACTTACAGGAAGGGTTGCCTCAGTTTCTCCATCCCAGGCCAAGTGAGAGGGCAAATGAGCAGGTGACTGAAGGGAAGTCAGGGATCATGAAAGTGATGATCATTGCTGTCTAGAACTTTCTTCCAAACAGTGGAACTGGAAAGTAATTATAGGGCACATGAAGGGATGCTTCTCTGTGCACAGTGGGAAGTGAGACACACTAACTCGAGACACAAAGTCGGCTAAACCTGTTCATAGGGCCTAAGCAGTTTAGATCAACTCATAGATAATTTAGCTCATAGATTACTTTTCATGAAGGAAAGCCTCAGCAATTCAGGGTGTCCTTATGCCATAGGGAAAGACCTGAACCTCACACACCCCTTTTGGGGGTCCTCATGCAGACTTGGGGCTTGGACTAGACTGATCCAACAGCACTAATGACATATATATTTTTAAAGATTTTATTTATAAAATAAATGAGGGACACACAGAGAGAGGCAGAGAGGTAGGCAGAGGGAGAAGCAGGCTCCCTGCAGGGAGCCTGATACAGGACTTGATCTGAGGACTTCGGGATCATGACCTGAGCCAAAGGCAGATGCTCAACTACTGAGCCACCCAGGTGCCCCACTAATGATATTTTTATGGAAAGAGAAAAAGTTTCCTCTAGTGCCTGAGAAAGACAGTAACTATCATAGTGATGATGGGGATGGTGTGGTCATCTCCTTCACACCCTGCTCTGGGGACAGCTCAAAGCCTGGGAGTTTGGAAGGTGTGTTTATTTCCATTTATTCTTAGTGCCAGTTGAACATATTCAGAATGATTTTTGTTACAGGAAATGGGAAGTAAAACCTAAGTCAGTAGGAAAGAGCCCTAACTGCCTGATGTAGGTTCTCAGCCACAGAGTAAGGGACAGTCCTGGGTAATGACTGGCTCTGAAGATCTCCCAACCTCTGCTTCCTCATTTGCAAAGGACTTTCTCTTGTTACAGAATTGTGTGCAGGCTCATAGTTCCTCATCTGCAGTTCTGAGATCCTGAAGTTCTGGAAGCCTAGAAGTTTCATTCAAAGTGTGATACCCAACCTGCACTTGTCTGCGCCTATTCATAGTCTTTGTTATGTGCCCATCTTAGAATGAAAGGTCATATGATAGGCTGCAAAGATATTGATCAGAGGATGTTACCCATACCCCAAAGCTCTAAATTCCCAGACACACCTGACCCCAAGAGTTTGGAATAAGGGGATCGTGCCCCTGCAGTACCTACTCCATTGTGTTGCTAAAAGGGGTTATATGGGATATCTTATGTATAAAGGATGAAGCATTGTGCCAGGCAAATACTAGGCACTTAGTCAATGTTAGCTGTTATTATCTATTGGTTTTAGAATCCCCCTTGTAAGCCTAGGAATAATTAGATTAACCATCTAAGTCCAATTTCCTATGATCAGTCAAGGTCATATGAATGAGTTTAAACCAGAAAGAATGGAAGTAACATACTGACATGTAGTAGAAAGACCCAGAGACAGAAATGGCTGCAAATTATCTCTCTGCTACCTTACCACCCAGGGAACTTGGAGAAGTGCCTTAATTTCTTTGCCTTAGTTTCCCCATCTTTATAATGGGGATAGTAATACCTACCTAAAGAAGTGCCTGAGTGGCTCAGTGCATTCAATGTCTAATTCTTGATTTTAGCTCAGGTCATGATCTCGCGGTCATTGGATTGAGTCCTGTGTCGAGCTCCGTGCTCAGCGGAGAGTCTGCTTGAGATTCTCTCTCTCCCTCTCCCTCTGCCCCTCACCCCTGCACTCACTCTCTCTCTCTCTCTCTCTCTCACACTCTTACTTTCTTTAAAATAAATAAATAAATATTTAAAAAAATAATAATACTTATCTCATGAGATTTCCCTGAGTATCCAGAGAAACCAAAGAAGCTAATATATGGAAACGAATGGGTCCTGACAGTTATACCAAACAGGGCACATCACCTGTGTGATTTTCTTGCCCAAAGTGCATTACCTCAATCTAAACACAAGAAACATCACACAAAGCCAACGAGGGATTTTCTACAAAATAACTGACCAGTATTCTTAAAAAATGTCAAGGTCTTGAAAGACCAGGAAAGACTATGGAGCTGTCACAGACAGGAAGAAACTAAGGAAATGTGACAGTACAGGTGGGATCCTGAGTGGCTCCTGGAATAGAAAGATGACAATGGCGGGAAAATGGGAGAATTCCAAATTCATTCTGTAGTATAGTTAATAGTATCGCACCAAGGTGAATTTCTTCATTTTGATGATTTTCCTATGCTTATGTAAGATGTTAGTTAGTAGAAGGAGAAGCTGAGCAAAGATGTCCGGAAACTCTATACTATTTTTGCAATTCTTCTGAAGGTCTAAAATTATCTCAAACTAAAATGTTGAAAAGAAAAAAAAAAAAAGAATGGCATGTTGCTTGGCAAACCTTAGTTGGGGCTGAGTAAATGTGCGTTCCCTTGCTTGCTCGGGTCATTCTGGGGACACTGGAGACCCACACACACAGAGGGACTAGACAGTGGTTTCCAAGGAGGGAAAGTGGACTAATTCAGGCTGCATCCGAGGAGGGAGAAGTTCTGGTGCTCAAGCCGTAGCAGAGCTGCTCTGATTGTTCCAGGTCTTTGGTGGAATTGGAGTGCGAACCTCTGTACGCAGTGTGGCAGATATGCTCTGCCAGCCTCCACCTGTCGCTCTGGACCTAAAAAGAGTAGTTAAGCACTCTGCAGTCAGACAATCTCCGTTTCAGCTCCAGTTTTGTTACTTATTATTTTATGGGAACCTTGGGAAAATTACTCATCTGTGATATGAGATAATATACTGGCCTCTGGGCTCAATGAGTGGATTTAAGGAGAGAGTCCAGAGCAGTAGCTGGTACTGGCCATTGTTTCCTCTCCCACCAAAGCCTTCCCAGATGGCCCCAGCAGAAGTGTCCCCCACCCTGCAGCACTCACTCTGTGCCCTGCCAAGGGCCCTTTCTGGGAATGGCCTTTGAAGGTCCATGGTTTGTGTATCTTATTTGCCCCATGACTTGGAAAGCCTGTAGGCCACCAGGCTTGGCACGTAGGAAAATGTACAAATGTGGTGAGTGGGTGAATGAACAAGTGAGTGAGTGAGGGAATGAGCAAGTGAATGAGTGAGTGAATGAAGGAATGAGTGAATGAGTAAATGGAGGCCCTTCCCACCTCCCTGAAGAAGAGCTGCATGTCCCATGTGATTACTGGCTCACACAGCTGTCCCATGTCAGGACAGTTCTCCAGGATGACTTTAGAAGTGTTCAGGCCAAACCCACCCTTTTATTATGATTTTTCTCCCCCTCTCTTAGGTGCCAGTCACCTCTCCAGTAAAAGCAGTTAACTCCTTTTCTTACACTGTTTGAACATCTCAAGCATTAAAGCTGTTTGTTAGTACTTCAGAATTCTCTAGGCCTCTCTCCTTGCTGCTGAGAACTTTTTGCCACAGGAAATCAGGCTCATTTTAAGGGCCAAACAGTCACTAAATATAGCCTCCCAGCACAGATATTTAAAGAGCTGTGTTGATGATGTTATGTCTGAACAGAGAAGAAGAATTTTTTTTTTCTTCTGGAAAGAAGATGAAATTACATCAGTGTTTCTGTAGGTCCGCAGAGAGCAGAGCGATGGTATGGTGTCAGCATCTTCATTATGGAATCACCGGCATTCATCACCAGCTTTTGTCTCAGGGTTTAGGTTTCTATGGCCAGGCAGTCATTTTTTGATCATTCCTTCTTATCTATATTTAAAAATACCTCCTGCCCTGGAGAGTGACCTTGGATGAGTGTGCCCTCCCCGCCAAGCCCAAGAGAGCTACCCTCTCCCAGCCCCAGGACCAGAAGCAGGTGGAGGGGGACCCACCCTGCATTATCCTCTCTTAAATGCTGGCCAACAAGCAGCAGGTGACAAAAGCAGAAAAAGGTTCAGGGATCTTTACTGAAAAGTGAGCAGTGGGTGCAGAAGCCAGGAAACAGTTCATGCCTCAGAGAAAGGATTGGAATCTCCACTCACACTGGCCACCATGGCATGGAGGCATGGCTTTCACAGGGGCTTATGGCGCTCCCACCGACTCCCTCTTCTGGCTTCCATCTTGGGCTCATTGCATGATCAGGATAATGTCAAGAGAATATAAAACTTTGGAGATGCTGTTTTTGTTTCTCAAATATTCCTTCTAGAATATAAATAGGGCTATTTTAGGACTTCTTCAGAACTTTCTTTGGGGCTGCATTTATTTCTTTGATAGGGAAACTTTGTAGCTCTTTCTGTAAAAACCTGCAGTGAATTATATTAGTCTTTGTCTGAAGATGTCTACATTTTCACCATCTTTTTTTCCCCCTCTGTCACAATCAAGATTTTATTGGTACTTGTTTGCTGATCAGTATTCAAACATCATGAGTTAATGCTAATATTAAAAAGTCTATGCAATGTAACTACAATGCTTTGCTAAAGAGTTACTTAACCAGGAGCACCTAGGTGGCTCAGTCAGTTAAGGGTCCAAATCTTGATTTTGGCTCAGGTCATGATCTCAGGGTTGTGGAATTGAGCCCCATGTTGGGCACTGCACTCAGTGAGGAATCTGCTTGAGATTCTCTCTCTCCACTTCTCTCTGCCCCTTCCCCCACTAAAATAAATAAAATCTTAAAAAAAAAAATAGTTTCTTAACCAGTGTTCCAGCTTAAAATTTGGAGACATTTTATCCACAAGTAGAGGACACCAGAGGTCAGAATCTTCAAATATTTTTAATTCTCAAGCCTTTTATGAGGAATGTCCTGATAATACAGGATATAATATCTTGCAAATTATATCCTTGAGCCATTAACAGGTTTGGAGAAATTCTAGATCTTCTTTCCCTAGCAGGATCTTGCCACAGATAATGTGCAATTCTGATAAGGAGACAGAAGAACAAATAGAAGAAGTAGAAAAAAAAAAAACCAAATATGAAAGAAGGACTCACTTAAAATGACCCAATGTCATTTGGGCTATGTGTATTTTAGAGAACTTTATAATGCCCTTCATAGTCTATGGAATGTTAAGTTTACATCAAACAAAGCTTTTCTTAATCCAGCATTCCACTAACTTGTGGTTTTACTAAAATTAACTAGCATGTGATTTTATCTCTTAAAAAGTTATTTATACTTATTTAAAGATGTGTTAAAACATGGGATATGGTGGGATTCCATGCTTCTTTAAAAATATGTTTACAGAATTACAGAAAACTTGCATTTCCAAAATGGTTGATGAAACTGCTTCTTAGAATTGTTGGGGAAAGAGTATGTAAAAACCACCGCTGAGACTGGTCTAAGACTACTTTGTCTCCCACTGCATTTGAGTCTGAAATATCCTCAATTTTAGATTCTGGTCGTGCTATTAAATCTCTTTTGGTCTCTGCTCAATGATCCTCCTCTGCCCATTTTCTTCTGCTTCCTCTCTCCCTTTATTGAGACTTTTTTGGTCAGAAGATTTATCCTTTCCTATTGCCTTTTTGGCCCAATATTTCTTTATTTTTCTTTCTTTCTTTTTTTTTTTTTAAAAGCAGGCTCCATGCCCAGCACAGAGCCCATTGCAGCGCTTGAACTTAATACCCTGAGATCAAGAGTCAGACCCTTAACTGATTGAGCCACTCAGGTGCCCCTAGATTTCATTTTTTTCAACGTCAGATTAGATGACTGTTTGCTGATCTTCTTGGGGGTTTTTCTTTAGTGCCTATTCAGCAGAATTGATTTTCCTTCTAATCATGTTGGCTGCAAGCAGTAACCATGGACACAGTGGAGCAGGGGCAGTGCCATGTGCCTATGGTACCATGGTGAGAACTTTCCCGAAGCCAGCAACCTGGACACTCACCCTCCTGCTACCTGAGCTACTAAGGGATACAAGCTGGAGGGAGAATAGCAGATGGAACAGAATTAGGATCTTGCTTCCTTCTCACCACACTGTTGGCTCTTTTTCTTTTTCTTTTTTTTTAAGTATTTTATTTATTTATTAGAGAGAGAGAGAGAGAGAGCATGGGAGAAGGAGCAGAGGGAAAGGGATGAGCAGACTCCATGCTCAGCACAGAGCCTGATGCAGGGCTCGGTCCCACGACCTCAGATCATGATCAAGAGTTGGACTCTTCATTGAACCACCCAGGCCCCCCTGGCTCTTTTTCTTCAGCACTTTTAAGCTATTCTGTTGTCTTCAGGCACTTAATTCATCTAATTCCTTTTTTTCCCCCAAGAGAATATTAAATTGTTTATTGATTACACATGATAACGGATGTTACACAAGCTTTAATCCCATCTATAATTTTATCTGATACCATAATTCAATTTAGATATATTGCATAGGATGTGCCAACAATCATAATAACCAAATAAACTCTAGGACTTTGCTTGGGTAACCCTTTTAATGGTGAACTCCTGGTCACAACACATTAACTGTCAGTTCAACCACACCAAGGTTTGTGGAGACAATGGCTTCTGTGCCCAAGCAGGTTGCAAATAAATTTCGAATGGAACCTGGCATCACCCTGAAGGAATTCTAACTTCACACTGTTGGGGTAGTTTACCAAGATGGCTTCAGAGTAGACTAACTTTACACAGCACATTTTAAAAAAGACGCATTTATTCAGCATCATGATCAGACTATTACATTTAGCAATCAACAGCATGGGTGCCAAAAAAAAAAAAATCTACATTAAAACCCTTTGTTGGAATGCTTTACATTTTCCACAGAACAGAAACTAAAATAGCCTATTATACAATTAGTCACAAATACAGTCCTCGAGTTTTTTCCCCATACACATGAGTATTGTCTAAAACATGTCTTCTTGGTAGCAGCTAGGCCCTGCCACCACTGTGCTTGGCTGAGTTCACAAATCTGTTGTAACCTGTAGCTTCCCTGTCACTTCTCTGGCTCTCCTCTCGTGCTAAACTTTGTTTCCTGGCAGTAATTAAAACCTTCTGCCACTGCCATAGAACCGCCATAGCCATCTTGGTTTCGTGGTTTGCCAAAGTATTGGCCTCCACCACCATAGGGGCCAGAACTTCTGCCTCCAAAATTTCCTCCTTTCATGGGTCCAAAATTTGAGGATTGATTGTTGTAATTGCCAAAATCATTATAGCTTGCGCCACCTCCAAAGTTGCTTCCATCATTACCAAATCTGTTATAGCCATCCCCACTGCCACCGTATCCACCACCACCTCAACTGCCACTGAAGCCACCTTGACCACTGAAGTTCCCTCCATGACCAAAGTTGTCATTCCCACCAAAACCACCTCCACGATCACCACCAAAGTTTCCAGAACCACTTCAGCCTCTTTGCCTGGATGAAGCACTAGCCATCTCTTGCTTCGATAGGGCTTTCCTTACTTCACAGTTGTGGCCATTCACAGTATGGTATTTTTGAAAGACAATCTTGTCTATAGAGTCATGATCATCAAATTTCACAAAAGCAAAACCTCTTTTTTTGCCACTGCCTCGGTCAGTCATGATCTCAATCATTTCAATTTTCCGATACTGTTCAAAATAATCTCTTAGATGATGTTCTTCAGCGTCTTCTTTAGTGCCACCAACAAAAATCTTTTTCACAGTTAAGTAGGCACCAGGTCTTTGAGAATCTTCTCGTGAGACACCCCTCTTTGGTTCCACAACTCTTCCATCCACCTTGTGTGGCCTTGTGTTCATGGCTGCATCCACCGCCTCCATGGTGGCATACATGAGGAACCCAAAACCTCTGGAGTGCTTGGTGTTTGGGTCTCTCATTACCACATAGTCCATAAGCGTTCCCCGTTGCTCAAAATGGCTCCTCAGACTTTCATCGGTTGTTTCGAAGCTCAAACCTCTGATGAAGAGCTTCTGCAGCTGCTCAGGCTTTTTGGGAGACTCTGACTTAGACATGACGGCAGTGGGAGGGGAGACTTTAATGATGCTTACTTGGCAGTGTCCGGGGGCAAAGGCAATTCATCTAATTCCAATCCCTTATGGATAATCTACTTTTCTCTCTGATAGTTTATTTCTTTTCTTTTCGGGTGGTATATCATGTGCACTGTTTTACTTAATTGTTTTTGGAACTTGTTTTAGCATTCACTCTAATTTTGGAAAATTCTCAACCATTATCTGTTTGATTATTGCCTCTGATTTCTTTATTCTCTCTCTTTTTTTCCTTTCCTTTTCTTTCTCTTTTCTTTATTCTCTTTTAAGTGTATTGTGGAACTTCTCATTTTGCCCTCCATTTTATTTAATGACTCATATTTCCTGTCTATTTTTCTTTGTTTTCATTCTGAATGATTTCCTCAGATTCGTCTTCCTATTCATGAATTCTCTCTTTGGTTGTGTCTAATCTACTCTGATTTCTAGAATATCTATTTGATTCTTTTAAAAACTCACTTAGTTTTTATCTGGAATGTCTTATTTTTACTATATGGTTCCTATTTCATCTTTTTGAATGTTTTATTTTATTTTATTTATTTTTAATATTTTATTTTTAAGTGGTTTCCATACCCAGCATGGGGCTTGAACTCACAACTCCAAGATCAAGAGTTGCATGCTCCACCAACTGAGCTGGCCAGGTGACCCTTGTTGAACATTTTGAAGTCCCTTTTGGGGAACTATTATTTATAGCTTTGGGGTACTTCATTCTTTATTGAATCTGCTTTTTGTATAGCATTTAATTTTCCCTGTACCTTTTGCCATTTTTGTTTGTGAGATAATCTTTGGTGGAGATTATATTCTCCAGAGTCCTGCATGTGCCTTGTATTGTGGAGGTGTCCCTTGGGACAGTTATATGTTTGTCTGTGCTAAGTCCTTCAGAGCTCATTGGTTCCTGAAATTCAAGTTTTATGTGATTTTCTAGGGCAGGGACTCTCATGCTGCCCTGGAACTTGTAGCAGGGGAACTTGCCACACTCATGTAGCCCAGGCCAGAGACTCTGTCTTCTCTCTGGTTTCCACACCAAGGGTCTGGAGCTTATAGCTTTGTCTAGGAATTCAGTTCCAGATCCCTGGTACACCCACAGTCAGTGTTCTCAACTTTGGTCCCTTATAGCATGTATCTGGTTTGTTTATCCTGTAGCATGTGTGTTCAAATCCCATAGGCCACAGTAGCTTTCTGGTACCTGGAGATGCTTCATGTTCATCTACATGTTAATAACATATTTACATTTTTTCCCCCAGGGGTGCAGTGTCTGGGTAGCTTGGTTTGTTAAGCATCTGACTTGACCTTGGCTCAGGTTTTGATCTCAGGGTTGTCACTTCAAACCCTGCATTGGGCTCCATGCTGGGTGTGGAGCCTACTTAAAAAAAAATTTTTTTTCTAGCGTGTCTACATATGTGGGAGAGATCTTATGTATGATAACTCAGGCTGCTCTCTTTATCCAAGTGTTAGTTCCCTACTATTCATCTTCTACAAAGCAGCCAGAAAGATCTTTAAAAGAAGAAAAACCAAACATAAATCAGGGGTGCCTGGCTGACTCAGTGATTAGAGCATGTGACTCTTAATTTCAGGGCTGTGAGTTCAAGCCCCACGTTAGGTGTAGAGATTACTTTAAAAAGAATAAAATATTAAAAAAATAAACAAAATAAGGGTGCTTTGGTGGCACAGTTGGTCAAGTGTCCAACTCTTGGTTTCAACTCAGGTTGTGATCTTAGGGTCATGAGATCAAGCTCCATGTGGGGAATCCACGCTCAGTGTGGAATCTGCTTAAGACTCCCTTGTTCCCCCTTCCATGCTCGTGTATGCACATTCTCTCTTTGTCTCAAATAAATAAATCTGATTATCTCACCATGCTGCTTAAAACCTTCCAGTAGCTTCCTGATTGCTTAGAATAAAACCTACCTTCATTAAGTAAACTGGAACATTCTCTATATGCTGCCCCTGCACCGTCACCATTCTCACTGTGCTCACTGGGCTTCAGCCTCTTGGTTTTTTTGCCTGTCTTGCTCCTGTCTTGGAAACTTTGCATCTGTCATATGCTCTATGCCCAATTGCTGCCTCTTTAAAGGAGCTTCTTCTGACAACCTCCCCCTGCCACACACAAAAAAGCTAAGCTATACCCCAGCTCTCCATTGTATTACTTTATTGTGTTTTCTTCACAGCATCTATCACTGGATAGAATCATCTTGTCATTTTTGTGGGAAGGGGGTCACATTATCTATCTCCCTCTCCTGCCAAGGCTGGAGTGGGGTTCCATGAGCACTATGAGAATCTATCTTATTTATTGTTGGCCCTCAGCCTCCTTCCCAATGTAGTGGGACAGAAATTAACCCAAAGCTTCTCCTCTGTAGGTTAGATCAATCAAACCCCTGCCACCTCTCTAGAATTCCTACCTAGAATGTCAGGAAAGAACCCACTGGAGGCCGAGTCAAAGATCAGTATTCTGGTTCTGGCCACAGGACATATTCCCTGTGTGATCTTGGGCAATTCACATCATGACTCCAAGTCTCCATTTCCTCACCTCTGATATGAGGGCAGCCATGCATGGTGGCGTTTCTGGGAAAATGTGATGTGAGTATTCTCATAGCCTCTAGAGAAGCAGGGTAGCAGTCCCTCTCAGGAGTAAAAGTATTCATGCATCGGTGAGGGACCACATGGTTCAGTGTCATGGAGCCCTGTGAGACTTTCACATCTCATGTCCTAGGCTCTTCCTTGTTGATTTTCTTCATATGTTCTTTTATCTCTGCTGTGGCTGTATTTTGGGTGACTATGTGGATGATTAGCTCCACATTGACCAACCAACAAATGTATTTTGGGGGGCTTGCTTTAGGTGTCAGGTGTAAAAGCCAGATCTGGCCCTCACGGAGCCTCTGCCGTGTCCCTTAAGGGTAGGGGTCCTTTTGTCCTCTTTGCTTGTTCTCCAAAGTTCCATCAGTGTTCTGAATACGTGGGCTAGTTGAAATGCCTACCTGACAAAAGACCTGCCCTGAGAGTGTTAATCGTTCAGCACATAAAGTTTCCTAAGGGCCTGCAGTGCCAGGCGCCAGGAATTCGTGATGAATCAGAGTTGATTGCCGAGTTCAAGTTCCTCCTAGACCCAAGGAAGAATGGGTGGGGTGAATGGTCACTGCAGTCCGCTAACCACAGAAGCAGAAGATGCCGAAATGGGTGGGAAGAGCCCAGGAAGGCAGGATGAACAGCCTCAAACTGTTTATGAAAGAGCCAGGGCCATACTATGGCTTGCAGTGATTCTAAACCTGACGGCCATGGGGATGAAGGGAGAAACTCCATGGAGGATGGAGAAGCCAGGAAGGTTTCCAGGGGTAGGAGGGCTTTAGGGGACCAAGGAGTAGAGCTGAAGGGAAGGGAAGGGAAAATGTTAGTGAACAGAGGGGGTACAGCACACAGACGAGGCTGCAGGCTGGCGTCCTGGAGGCTGGATTCTTTTCTGGTCTTGTTTTGTTTGGCTCACACAATGTTTTTTAAAAAGTGGAACTTAATGTCTTTATATGGAGAACACACTCTTCTGCCCCATGGTCCTCACCATTCTGAATTTTCACCCCCAACTCACCAAAACACATTTATGGAACCAGCCCAGACCCCTGCTCTAGCCACTGAAAACCCAGGAGAATCAATGGAAAAGAGAATTAACAGGCAAGGTCAGTATCAGGAATAAAAGTGCTGGGAGCAAGATTTTTAGAAATCAATTGTATATTTTCCTACATAACCGCAGCCAGCTTGAAAGGATCTTAGAAAATAGATCTTATTCACTTGAACAGCAAGGTCATAAACACACCTTTATAAAAATCTGAACTCTCCAGGCATGCACTCAAATCATACTTACTGAGTGCCTGGTATGCATTTTATTTTAAATTAAAAAATTTAAATGTATGTAAGTTTTGAATAGGTAAAATGAAAAAAAAAAAGATTTAAAAAAGAATTTTTTAAAGGAAAAAAAAGTGAAAAGATCCCTCCCACCCTTGTCCCCCTGGTGCCACATTCCTATTCAACTCCAAAGAGAGAACCATTCATTTACTAATTTCTTGTTGCCTCTCTCCAAATATTTTCGTGTGCAGGCAAACATGAGTATCCTGAAATATGACCCTCTTCCCCACTTTTTCTACAAATGATAGTTCAGAATCTTGTATTTCACTTAACCAACTATCTGGGCAGTCTTTTTATACTAGCATATAAAAGGCATCCTTGGGCAGCCCTGGTGGCGCAGCGGTTTAGCGCCGCCTGCAGCCCGGGGCGTGATCCTGAAGACCAGGGATCAAGTCCCACGTCGGGCTCTCTGTATGGTGCCTGCTTCTCCTTCTGCCTGTGTCTCTGCCTCTCTCTGTGTCTCTATGAATAAATAAATAAAATCTTTAAAAAAAAAAAAGGCATCCTTATTCCTTTTTATGGCTGGATAGTAAAAATATTTTCAGATAAAACCATGGGCTCCAGAGTAAAATTGCCTGGGTTGGAAACCTGCTATGATTTTGAACTAATGATCCCCGTGTGCCTTAGTTTTTAATGTGGAAGTGGAAATAATAGGAGTCATTCATACTGTTGCAAGGATTTAGTGAGATGATGCCTTTTTTTTAAAGATTTTATTTTTTAATTTTTTTATAATAAATTTATTTTTATTGGTGTTCAATTTGCCAACATACAGAATAACACCCAGTGCTCATCCCGTCCAGTGCCCCCCTCAGTGCCCGTCATCCATTCACCCCCACCCCCCGCCCTCCTCCCCTTCCACCACCCCTAGTTCGTTTCCCAGAGTTAGGAGTCTTTATGTTCTGTCTCCCTTTCTGATATTTCCCACACATTTCTTCTCCCTTCCCTTATATTCCCTTTCACTATTATTTATATTCCCCAAATGAATGAGAACATACACTGTTTGTCCTTCTCCGATTGACTTACTTCACTCAGCATAATACCCTCCAGTTCCATCCACGTTGAAGCAAATGGTGGGTATTTGTCGTTTCTAATGGCTGAGGAATATTCCATTGTATACATAAACCACATCTTCTTTATCCATTCATCTTTCGATGGACACCGAGGCTCCTTCCACAGTTTGGCTATTGTGGACATTGCTGCTAGAAACATCGGGGTGCAGGTGTCTCGGCGTTTCATTGCATCTGAATCTTTCGGGTTAATCCCCAACAGTGCAATTGCTGGGTCGTAGGGCAGGTCTATTTTTAACTCTTTGAGGAACCTCCACACAGTTTTCCAGAGTGGCTGCACCAGTTCACATTCCCACCAACAGTGTAAGAGGGTTCCCTTTTCTCCGCATCCTCTCCAACATTTGTGGTTTCCTGCCTTGTTAATTTTCCCCATTCTCACTGGTGTGAGGTGGTATAAAATATTTTATTTATTTGAGAGAGAGAGTGAGCATGTGCAAGAGAGAACACAAGTCGGGGGGGTGCAGAGGGAGAGGGAGAAGCAGAGTCCCCGCTAAGCAGGGAGCCCAGCACTGGGTGGGGGGGGGGGGGGCGGGGGCTGGATCCTGAGACTCCAGGATTATGACCTGCTCTGAAGGCACATGATGAACCGACTGAGCCACCCAGGCACCCCTGGTGAAATGATGCTTATAAAAATGTTTAGAACAGTTGCCAAAATGGGTGTCTTAGTGAAGTTTCTCAGCTGCTTTTCTTGTTCTCATTATAACAATGGAAGATAAGGAGTGGCTTGGAGGGTATTTTAGATGGGGTGGCCCTGTTGAAAATCATAAAGTTTACTGAGAGATATAAAGCAGATGAATGAATAGAGACATCCGCTTTGTTTCTGGATGGGAGCTATGGAATTTGTAGAAATGTCAGCCCTTCCCAGTGTAATTTATACTTCTCCTGTTTGCAGCTGAAACCTTAGT
This sequence comes from Canis lupus dingo, assembly GCF_003254725.2. Lineage (NCBI taxonomy): Eukaryota > Metazoa > Chordata > Mammalia > Carnivora > Canidae > Canis > Canis lupus. The sequence continues at coordinate 6,851,085 of NC_064248.1, read as the reverse complement.
AGAGGATTTATTTTGGGACTTAGCTTTTTCTAAGATTTATCTGGAAGAATAAATAAGAGTAACTTAAAAACTGGAAAAGATTGCGTTGAGGAGAAAATTGCCCTGCTAAATATTGAAACACATTTTAAGGACTAAAACTGATGTAATTAATGGCTTAAGAATGAGCAATCAGGGGATCCCTGGGTGGCGCAGCGGTTTGGCGCCTGCCTTTGGCCCAGGGCGCGATCCTGAAGATCCGGGATCGAATCCCACGTCAGGCTCCCGGTGCATGGAGCCTGCTTCTCCCTCTGCCTGTGTCTCTGCCTCTCTCTCTCTCTCTCTGTGACTATCATAAATTAAAAAAAAAAAAAAAAAAATGAGCAATCAGTGGAAGAGAATAAATAGCCTAGAAACATACTTTTATGTACATGTAAATTAATTGTATGGCAGAGGGGACCTCACAAGTCAACAGGGATGGAAAGATCTTTTGATAAATTAGGCAAGGTTAGGCATCTGGTTAGCTATTCATAGGGAGAAGAGGGTGTTTTAGAGTCTCACCTCAGGCTGCATGCCTAGATAAATTCTAGATGGATTAAAAGGTTAAATTTGAGAGGGAGGAAAATCAAACCATTGAAAAAAAAAAAAACCCAACCCTTGAAGAATGTAGAAGGAAGCTTTTGGGGAACAAGAGGGCCACTGAGTTTTAAAGCAGTAAAATATAACACAGTGAAAGAAACGTTGATTTATGTGCTCACAGAAAGTTAAGGGCTCTGTATTAGTTTCCTGGGGCTTTTGTAATAAAGTACCATAAACAGGGTGGTTTGAAACAATCAAAATTTATCATCTCACTTTGCTGGAGGCTAAAATGGCAAAATCAAGCTGTTGGCAGGGCCATACTCCCCCTGAAACCTGTAGGGAAGAATCCTTCCTTGGTTCGTCTAGTTTCTGGTGTTTGCTGGTAGTTCTTGGCTTGTAGGTGCATTATTTCAGTCTCTGTCTCCGTCCTCACTTAGGGTTCTCCTGTGTATCTTTCTCTATCTCGCCTTTTTCTTAAAGGTTTATTTATTTATTTATTTGAGAGAGAGTGTGTGCACATGTGAGCGGGGAGAGGGGCAGAGGCAGAGAAGGAATCTTAAATAGACTCCCAATGAGTGTGGGGCCCCATGTAGGGCTTGATCCCAGGACCCCAAGATCATGACCTGAGCTGAAGTCAAGAGTTGGCTGCTCAACTGACTGAGCCCCCCAGGAGCCCCGTGTGTCTCTCTCTTATAAGAACACTGGTCATACTGGATTACAGGCTCACCCTACTCCAGTGGGACCACATCTCAACAAATATCTGCAACAACCCTATTTCCAAGTAAGGCCACATACTGGGGGTTTAGGACTTCAACATATCTTTCAGAGGGGACATAATTTGATCCTTAACAGGCTTCATATGTCAAAGTACAACAAAGGACTTCATCTGAAGTAGCAGATTGGTTATACACCCCCATTTCCTAAGATTGGCTACAATAGTAGGAAGGAAGAAGGACAAAGACCTACAAGGACAAAGAATGGGAGCGGGATCATTATCAAATGACATGTTTCAACACATTTTGGAAAGAATTAAAGAGATACTAACAAGAGAGCAAATGTGCTCTCTTGAGCCCAGGCAAGCTTGAGCTGGAGTCATCATGGGTGGTGTAGGGGAGGGCTGAAATCAGGCGGAGAGGGTACCAGTCTGTAAGAACTGGTCCTTCCACTCCCCTCTGTTGCATCTATCAAACAGGCATTTATACTGCAGCTGTGAACCAGATTGGAGAAATGGACTCAGATGAAGTCCTGAGTCCCAACTCAGAGACTCTATGTGGCAGAAGGTGGGGTACCCCAGGGTTGAAAACAAGGAGATTAGTTTGGAACTTGCACTCCATCCAGATGAGCCAAGAATATCTACCTCCCAGGCCAGTGATCAGATGTTTTCTGGGGAAAGCCAAGGCCTCAGAACAAAGCCCTTCACAGCCAGATCTCCCGGAGGCACCAGTGTGGGGCTCACTCCCTGCCCACTCTCCCAGAAATGAAATTTGCCAGTTGATGAGCTCTACCATCGGAGCTTCCACATGGAAGCTAGTATAAACAGCTAACCAGGGATCATCTGACATATTAGGAAAGACTGCATGAACAAAAGAACTAAAATAAACAACCAGGAGGAAGCTATCTATAAGATACAAAGACAATACAAGTTCAGAAGAAAACTTCAGAAACTTCCAGATAGTATCCACATAGAGTTCAAGAAGTCCGTGAACTCAGAATTTCATTAGAGTAGAGAATGAAGTCAAGGAAATCTCTCACAAAGTAGCAAAGAAGGACAAAGAGTTGAAAAGTACACAGAGCAGATTAGGGACATGGAATGTCTATCTGGAAGGTTCAATATAAAAAAACAGTTCCAGAAAGAGAAACAGAGACGACCGAGGCTAAAAAACTTGTAGAAGGAACACATCTGCAGACCAAAGCACCCAGCACAATAAATGACAAAAGTGACGCCAAGGTGCAGCATTGTGAAATGTTATGACAACAGGGTCAATGAGGGGGTTCTACAGTTTTCCAGAGGAACAACACATGTCAGGTACAGGAATGGGAATGGGATGGTATTGAGCTTTTCTAGAGCGACTCTGGACGATGGTGTTGTTATGCCTTTGGCATTCTGGAGGAAAATTATTTTCCATGTGTTATTTCATACCCATGACTAATAAAGTGTGAAAGCAGAACACATATTATTTCTAGATAACCGAGGATGCCAGAAAAAGATATCTCTGTGATTTTTTTTTAAAGATTATTATTATTTTTTATTTTGAGAGAGCATGAGAGAGAGTGCACGAGTGCAGGGGGAGGGACAGGGGAGAGAGTGTGGGGGGGAAGCAGACTCCCTGCTGGGTTGGTGGGGCTGATGTGGGGCTCCATCTTAGGACCCTGAGACCATGACCTGAACCAAAACCAAGAGACAGTTGCTTAACCAACTGAGCCACTCAGGTGATTCCTTTTTATGGGAGGTGCACTTCAGTAGAAGAGAGGTAGAGGACACCATGAGGTACAGGGAAAGAGGACCGAGTGCAGGTGAGCAGCAGAGGGCCCCAAGGGGTATCTCCTGGAAACAAAGCACTCCACACAATGTCTCCCATAGTAGAGTTATTTGGGAGAAGTTCAGAACATGTATGCAGAAAGTTATACAAATAAAATAACAAAGGAATTATTAACTTCAAGAAAAATTAAAAATGGAACAAGAGTGGAAATGTCATTATTCCCCACCTGTCTCTGCAGAATGACATTTATACAGTCATAATTTAAGCACTGATTGTTTTTTTTTTAATTTTTATTTATTTATGATAGTCACACAGAGAGAGAGGCAGAGACATAGGCAGAGAGAGAAGCAGGCTCCATGCACCGGGAGCCCGACATGGGATTCGATCCCGGGTCTCCAGGATCGTGCCCAGGGCCAAAGGCAGGCGCCAAACCACTGCACCACCCAGGGATCCCAAGCACTGATTGTTTAACTGAAATATTTGTATGTCTGTGTTGAGAAGAAAAGGAGGTAGAGATGGTTGGAAATCTAAGGGAACTGTGTCTTATCTATCATAATAGTAAGTCACCAGGTAACATTTAAAATTAGTAAATGAAAAATAAAATAAAATAAAATAAAATTAGTAAATGAAGAAATAGTGTACCTGTAATAATTGGAAATATCAAGTTTATTACTAACTACTACAAGGGGAAAGAGGTAAAACGCAAGACTGCTTTTGGGAAGTAGAACTGGAAGTGTGGAAGGGGAAACAAGTAACTATTGGTTGTTTTATTCACCATGGAGCATCCAACACTTGACCTCCATTCAGGTCTTGATTTCAGGGTTGTGAGTTCAAGCCCCATGCTCAGCATGGAGCCTACTTAAAAAAAAAAAAAAAAAGAAGGTGTCCTTACCATTTAATTTTTTAAAATTTTCACTTGAAAAACAAACTGTTAACCATTTTATTTTATTTTTTTAAGATTTTATTTATTTATTCATGATAGTCACACACACACACAGAGAGAGAGAGAGGCAGAGACACAGGCAGAGGGAGAAGCAGGCTCCATGCAGGGAGTCCGACGTAGGACTCGATCCTGGGTCTCCAGGATCACACCCCGGGCCAAAGGCACGCGCCAAACCGCTGTGCCACCCAGGGATCCCCCATTTTATTTTTTTAAGTTTTTAAAGATTTATTTATTTTACAGAGAGAGAATGCATGTGTGGGGTGAGAAGGGGGGGAGAGAGAGAGAGAGAGAATAAATCCTCAAGCAGAATCCCCATCGAGCATGGAGCCCAACACGGGGCTCAATCCCACGACTCTGAGACCATGACCTGAGCCAGAATCAAGAGTCTGGCCACTTAACCAACTGAGCCACCCAGGCGCCCTGTTCATTAATCATTTTAAAGTGTACATTTCAGTGGCATTAAGCACATTAAAAGTATTGTGCAACCACTGCCTGTCTTTAGTTCTAAGACATTTTCTTCTTCCCCCACAAAGGAAACTTAGTAAGCAGTCACATTCCTGTCTCCTTGCCCCAAACCCCCAGCTCTTGGCAACTACCAGTCCGCTTTCTGTCTCCACAAATTTATCTATTTCGGGAGTTTAATACAATTGGAATCATACACTGTGTGACCTCTTGTGTTGGCTTCTTTCACTTAGCATCGTGTTATCAAGGTATGTCCATGTTGTAGCGTGTGTAAATGCTTCTTCATTCCTCTCTATGGCTGAATCATGTTCCGTTGGGTGGATAACACCACCTTTGTTTACTCATTCATTAACCAAAGGACATTTGGGTTATTTCCACTTTTTGGCCATCGTGAATAGTGATGCTATGAACGTTCGTGTTCAGGTATTTGTTTGAATACATATTTTCAGTTATTCGTGTGTATACCTAGGAGTATAATTGTTGGGTTGTATGGTAATCCTGTTTAACTTTCTGAGGAATTTTCAAACTATTTTCCATAGTGGCTATACCATCTTCCATTCTCACCAGCAATGTACAAGAGTTTTTTTTTTTTTTTTTTAAGATTTTATTTATTTATTCATGAGAGAGACACAGAGAGAGAGAGAGAGAAAGAGAGGCAGAGACACAGGCAGAGGGAGAAGCAGGCTCCATGCAGGGAGCCTGACGTGGGACTCGATCCTGGGTCTCCAGGATCATGCCCTGGGTTGAAGGTGGTGCTAAACCGCTGAGCCACCGGAGCTGCCCTGTACAAGAGTTTTGATTTCTCCACATCCTTGCCAACACCCATTGTTTTTCTTTTCTTTTCCTTTTTCTCTTTTCTTTTTTTTCTCTCTTTCTTCTTCGTTCTCTCTCTCTCTTTTAAATAAAATATGCTCAGCCTAGTGGTCTTGGTTGTCATTTCCTTAATGACTAACGATGTTGAGTATCTTTTCATGTGGATATTAGCAATTTGTTTTCTTTAGAGAAATGTTTATTCATATCCTTTACCTATTTCTTAATTGGATTGTTTTTCATTTTGTTGCTGACTTGTTAAGAGTTCTTTATATACTCTGGATACTAGACTGCGATCAGACATATGATTTGTGAATATTTCCTCCCATTCTGTGATTGTCTTTTCATTTTCTTGATGGTGCTACCACTTGAGTTTTGAAACTATATTCATCTGTGGTTTTGATGATTTTTATTAAAAAATTAAAATTAGTAAAAGGATAAAAATCATAGCTATTACCAAAAAGGAGATGTGTTTTTAAAAGTGATAGGGTAAATATTTTACTATATAAAGAACTTTTTTAAAAAAAATCTTATTTATTTATTTGAGAGAGAGAGCATAACCATGAGCAGGGGGAAGGGCAAAGGGAGAAACAGACTCGCTGCTGAGCAGGGAGCCCAACATGGGGCTCCAGCCCAGGACCCTGAGACCATGACCAGAAGGAAGGCACTTAACAGGCTGAACCACCCAAGTGCCCCACTATGTAAAGAACTTACATAAACCTCTAAGTAAGATGCTCCAGTAGATAACTGGATATGAATAGCTGACCTGCAAAGGAAGGAAACAATTCATAAACACAAGAAAAACTAGTAAGAAATACAAAATAATCAAAGAAGGTACTCATACATTTCTTTCTGGTGACAGAATTGAATAATGTCAGGATGTATGAAATTGACACTCTTCTGATAAAGAAAGTACAAATTGGCCTGACTTTTTGGAAAGCAGTTGTGCATAAGATGTCCAGAATCTCATTTGTTATTCTTTGACCTAGTAATTCAACTTCTAAGAATCTGTCCTAGGAAAAGAACTTGAAATACAAAAATCCTCCTACAAATAAAGATGCTTGTCACAATGTTATTTAATAGTGAAAAATTGTAAATAGCTTCTGCATTCAGCTGGAGGCAGATGAGTAATTTTTGATACACCCAGTGCTTGATTAATGCCTATCACACAGCAGGCATAAAATAAAAAGTTGTTGAATGAATGACTATATCCATAGGATGGAATATTATGCAGTCATATAAAATTGTATTTATATTATTTTTAACAAGTACCATTCCTTTTTTAAAAAGATTTTATTTATTTATTCATGAGAGACACAGAGAGAGAGGCAGAGACATAGGCAGAGGGAGAAGCAGGCTCCATGCAGGGAGCCTGATGCAGGACTTGATCCCAGGACTCTGGGTTCATGATCTGAGCCAAAGGCTCTCAAAGACACTCAACTGCCGAGCCACCCAGGTGTACCTAACAAGTAACATTCTTAAACTTCAGGGGAAACATGGTTTAAAAGTTTATCAGGATTATGGCCTAACCACCTGTGGGAATTTTAAAGATTTTTATTGGTAAAAATAAAGATCAAACAAAAGCATTGGAAAAAGAAGGAAATAAAAATGTTATTTCGGGGGGGGGGGGTTAAATAATAAATATCTGGAATAAATTATCAATATCTGGAATACTAAATAATAAAAATATACCATCTCCTTGGGGCACCGTTGTGGCTCGTTTGGTTAAGCATCTGCTTTCTGCTCAGGTCATGATCTTATGGTCTTGGGATCCAGCCCTGCATTAGACTCCCTGCTTAGCAAGTAGTCTGCTTCTCCCTCTCCCTCTGCTCCCTTCCCCCTGCTTGTGCATGCACTCTTTCTCTCAAATACGTTTTTAAAATATTATATATATACCATCTCCTTAGCTCCTGCACAATTATCCATCCTGTCTCAGCTCAGATAGTTTTCCAAGAACCTCATCACTTGGGTGACAGGGATGATCAGAAAGTGGAGGCCATGCCTTCTGCTGGGCCCTCCTTGTCCCCATTGGATTAGGTCAGTAAAGCCTTTTGCCTTCATTAGGGCTGGTGCAGCGTACTCTTTTCTGGGTATGCTGGGAAATGCCAAATGTACAAAACTTATTCTCAAGCACTTACAGGCATCTGTTTTTCATGAGAGACCGAAGACACAAAGCTTAAGGAGCCCCTCACCCCAGGGACTTTACATTTAAGGTCAAATAAAACGTAATGCCCATCAGAGCTCCAAACCATCCTCCGTACATGCATAGCAAAGGATAATGCTATTTTCTGGTGGCCTGATGCCACAGTTGGTGCACCTGTCTCAACCCAAACACTTGACATCTCTGTACCAGGCCTAGGATACCTGAGCACTCATTTTGTCACCAGTCCTCACTCTATTCTCATGGTTTGTGGCATGGGCTCCTCATGGAAACAGACCACAGTTACTGAACGTATTCCAAGGAGATTGACTACCGCCCTGTGCCAGGGCCAGCCAAACATTTCTTTGTTTAGACATTCGTGTGTGTGTGTGTGTGTGTGTGTGTGTGTGTGTGTATATATGTATATACATACATATCTGTTTATACATATATGTGTATATACATGTGTAGATAATTTTCTGAGTTGATATTGCTTTTATAAAAAATAAAATTAAAAATTAAAAAATAAAATTATGCTCTGTGTCTCTCTTTAGGCATTCACTATGGTTGTTTGCTTTATTGTCTTGCTGTCTGAGTTGCCTGCAGGCTGTCCAGGAGGCTCTGCAGAGGGAGGACAGGGGTCCTGGGCATGGCCACAGTGTAGAGCTGAGCCAGGGGACCTTGGAAAATGAAAGGGGCCTCAAAGAGAGCTCTTGATCACCTGGAAACACTTTTTCTTGTCACTCAAATTGGGGACACCCAGATGCCATGGAGCTACTCTCTGCTGCTGGCTCCTGAGGAGGCTCCAGTGATTCGAAGGTTGCAATTAGAAGCCAGAGCTGGGAGGCCCATGATGCACCACCTCCCACCCGTGGTGTGATACAGCTGTCCCTGGGAGAGGACCAAAGGCTGCCCATGAAGGGAGGGAAGGAAGCAGCTGCTGGTGGCGGGCATGGGGCCAGGCCTGGGAGCATCAGGCGGAGGAACTGCGTGGAGGGCCTGACAGGTGGAGCTTTGTATCATGGGTGTCCTCATCCAGAGGAGTGGCCAAGCAGATCTCTCCTTAACCCAGCTCCCTCTCATCTGGCCACACTTGGCTGCCTTCCAGTGACTCACTCCTCTAGGGTCTCTGCTGAGAGCTCCTCTGCCCCCACTCCTGCACATACATCACAGTGGGCTCCCCTCTGGAGCCTAGACTCCCTGGGGTCCCTCATGTTTGGCCGACTCATGTCATGCTGAGGCTGAGGACCTTTGGTTTGTGTGGTGGTAGGGCAGATCTCACTTTCTGGTTACAGAAAGTTCTGCAAGCTCCTGCCCTGCCTGAAGGAAGGAAACCCTGGTGCATTTGCAGACAGTACCTCACAGGATTGTGACACAGTGGGGCACCCAGTAGTGTGGGCAGGCACCAGGGTGGGTCCAGGGTGCAGGAAGACCCCCGCTTTGCCTGCGATTTTGTGGAGAAGACAGAGCCATCACCAGCTAGAGTGAGTGTACTAGCTGAGGTATGAAGTAATGCTCTAGTGGTGCTCGGAGGGAAGTACAGGACTCTTTCTATGTGGAGAGGATAAGCTTACAGAGGAGGTAACCCATGAGCTCTGCCTTGAAGAAGTTTTACAGCCGAGGGCAGAAGAGAAAAATAGTGAAGAAAACATCATACAGAAAACCCCAGAGGCATGAAAGAAAGTTGAATTTTGGGAGAGCAGCGGGAGTTTGGGGATATGGGATGGGATATGAAGGGAAATGAAGCTAGGAAGGACAGTTGGGCCCAGATAGTGGCCCCACTTGACACAGCTTGGACCCTTGCCATGCTGCCCCACTTCATAAATCTCAAATGAGTAATGAAGACTGATGTTTGTCTCTTGGAGCTAATTGAAATCCTTCAGCCTCACTCCCAAAGTCCTCGAATTAGAACACCCCATCCCATCTACCATGCCCTTGCGTGACCAGCAGAGCAGGAATGGATTAGCAGGAAAATCCCTCTAAGGCAGCAGGCTGGGGACCCATTTAGCAAGGAGGAGGTGAGGACATAGTCAGAATAGTTTGCTCCTTTGTGTCCTTAGGAGAGAGGGAGAGGGAAAGGGAGAGAGAGAGAGAGAGAGAGAATATCTACATAGCCATATCTCCCATCTATCAGCCCCCCCTTAAGCTTTCCAAGGTCAAGAGGCCTGCATAAACAACTAAAAACTCTTACCTCCTGGGAAATAGAAATAGAAATTCCTTGTGGGCTACCTTTGATTTTTTTTTCTTTTTTCCCTTTCTGTCTGTAAAATGAGAATATTGGTCTAGATAGTTTTCAAACCTTTTGAATTTACTAATTTGACCAGCACTTGTTAATCACTTGCCATGAGCAAGCATTGCCATGGTGCCAGCCCTAGTAGTATATATGGTGGGCGGATGAGACAGGACCACATGCCATCTTCATGCATCTGCTAGTGGACAGATGTTTAATATATCATGACAGGTGTGATATGGCATCAAGAAGAGCAGGTGCTGTACTCTAATCTGGGGATAGCAAGCAAGGAGGTTCGAGCCAGCATTTGAAGGAAGAGCAGGAATTAGCTGGAAAAAAAGAGGTCAAGAAGATCATTCCAGGCAGAGGATGCAAAAGCCAGAAGGTGGATAAATGCTTTCATTCCAGGAATGCTGTGGAGTGCCTGCAGAGTGGACAAGGAAGAGACAGAGGGCTTAGAAGAGTAGGGCTGAGGAGACAGAGCAGATGTGCAAGGTCCTGAGAGTGTTATATTTTATCCTAAGGACAATGGATAACCTTCAAAGGGTTGGAGGCAGAGAAGTATCATGATTGCACCTGCACTTTATAAAGATCCTTCTGGTATACTGTTGCAATCCCGAAAGTTATTTAAATGAGGCAGCAGGACAGGTGAAAGGGAGGCCTCGTTGTGAAGAATGAGATGATGGGGACAGGGGCAAGGCATCAGGAGGATGAGTGTGGTGACCATAGGGATGGAGAGAAGTGAGTGGATGGGGACATTTAAGAGACCGAGTTGCCAGCACCTGGTCATTGGAGAGATGTGAGAAGACGCAGCCAAGGGTTAATAGGATTCTGGCTTTGGCCACGACTGGAAGCATGATGGAGTCATCAGATTGCAGGGATGATCAGGGATGGATTTAGGACATGTTGAATCTGAGGTCACTGTGGACATAGCTAAGCAGATCTGGAGGCTGGAGAGATGGAAGTTATGTTGGCATCTGGGTGGTAATTGGAGGCATGGAGGTTGAGGAAACAATGAAGGAGAGTGCAGAAGGGCAAGGGGAGATGTCTGTCTGGAAGACCCCAACATTTAACACACAGGTGGAAAAGAAAGAAGCCAGCCAGGGAAAGGAAAATGAAGAATGGAGGGAAACCAGGAAAACTTGGTGCCACGGAGGCCAAAGGTGGAGCGTGGCATGGAGTTCAAAGTGCCAAGCCACGGAAAACACAACTACAAAATACAAGCTTTCGTTAGGTGGGAACTGGAAAAGTGTTCTTTGGATTTTGCAAATGGAGCGTATTGTGGATCTAGCAAGAGCTAGAGGAATTCATAAATTGAAGACTGTCAGTGAAGGCTGGGCTTTCAAGAGTTTGACTTGGGAAGGGAAAAGTGGGCTATAGTTGAAGGAGTGTGTCAGGTTGACAAGAGTTTTTTTTCTAAGTTGGGGAACTTTGTTTAAGAGCAGATGGGGGTGCTTAGGTGGCTCAGTGAGTTAAGCGCCTGCCATCAGCTCAGATCATGATCTCGGTGGCCTGGGATTGAACCCTGCATCAGGCTTCCTGCTCAGTGGGAAGTCTACTTCTCCCTCTCCCTCTGCCCCTCCCCCCTGCCCCTTGCCCCCTGCTTTTGGTCTCTCTCTCTCAAACAAACAAATAAATAAAATCTTTTTAAAAATAAAAAATAAAAGCAGTTGAAGATAAACAGATTAACAATTGACGTTACGGGACACCAGGGGCAGGAGTGTATCAGCTGGGTTCAATCAGAGAAGCAGAACCACTTGGATTATAAGAGGTCTGTTATAAAGATTTGACTTTGCATAGTTGTGAGAATTCATTACCCTGTCTATGTGAAGTTGTTTTCTCTGTATCTGGTGCTAGATCTTGAAGTCCATAGGGAGGCAGTTGGGAAGGAAAGAGGCAGGTGATGTGGGGTTAGGGGAACAAGAAAAAGCTGGAACCGTAGAGATTGAACTAGAACCCACAAGGATGGATTGGAACTGTGTTGGTTTCTCACTGACATTTCTTCCAACTTTGATAATGAAAATCTGCAGAGTATGGGTGTTCTTTGTATGCACCTGGCCCAGGAGTTGGTGAAGCTAGAGCTTGGGGAGCAGCAGGCCTGGCTGCTGCTCCATCTCAACCAGTTGACCCAGCAGACAAGTGATAGTGTATATCTCTACAACGGTGCCTGGTGCTTGCACGAACTTCCTGAGTGTAGAGGAACATGGCTGCTCCTTCATGGTTGCCTTCCAAATCTTGGGCAAAGTACCCCATGATAATTTGGAACTACACAGGAAGGGAATTCTGGGAAGCATAGTCCACCTTAGTTAAGGTGACAAATATGGATCCATCTTAGAAGACTGCTTCATTTTTAAGCATTTTTGGCAGATCCAGGCACTGTCTTAGGAGCTAGGGATACAATTTAGTTAGAGTTCATCTTCACAGAACTTAGGTTCCAACAGGGAAATCAGGCAATAGCAAGTATGTATATGATATCATGGTAGATTGTGATAAGTACTACCAGGAAAAAACAAAAAGAGAAATAGCTAGTGTTGGTGCTAGGAGTTGGGTGAGAAGGAGGTTTTATTAGAGAGGGTGGTCGGAAAACCTGTTTGATGAAGTACTGTTTAATCGCAGATCGTAATGAAGTGATGAAGCCAGCCAAGCAGAGATCATAGGAAAGAGCTTTTCAGGCAGAGGAAAATAGTATGTGCAAAGGCCCTGGGGCAGGAACAGTCTTGTTCAAGAAACGCCAAGAATGTCAGCTACCTTGGGGTGGGAGGTGGGAGGTGAGGTTGGAGAGCTAGGTAGTAGCCAGATCAGGTAGAATAGTCATCATCTAACTTACCTAGTGGTTCCCTTCAAGACCTTACTGGGAAGGTTTGTCCTTTTTTGACCTTAATTAAATCATCCCCAGTGCTTAAAACCTCTCCCCAGTGATGTTTGTTGAATATTTTAACACCATAGCTGCATGAGGCAATGGATAACAGTTGGGGTGGACAATAGACTAATATAGAGCTTAAAAGGAAAGGCTAAGGAGTAAGGTGTCCATTGAGCCATTCATTTATTTATTTATTTATTTATTTATTTATTTATTTATTTATGGGAGCTTTTAAAAGCTCAGATGTTTCTGTAATACATGTACATTTGTTGGCCAAACATCATGTGCATGTTCAGAAAAGACTTGAGAAGGCAATAATCTCTCACCTCTAACTGACATTGAAGTTATGCACAAGCAGGATGTGAAAGGTGGACCAAGGTATACACTGTGTTGAAGGCATGCCCCAACATGCAAACAGAACCCCACAGTGAAAGGGGGAGATTTATTGGTTCTAGGAGGTTAAGGAAATCTCTGTCTAATCATTAGCTGACCGGTAAGTTAACTGAGCAAAGGCTTCAGTGATCACACATGACTTAGAATACAGACTTTGCAGAATTAGTTCAGGAAGGTCACCAAACAACCACCCACCACATTAAGCAGCAACAATGACAAACCCTATGAAGGGGTGAAAGCTGGCTTCCAGAGTTGCTACATTATATTATTTGAAATGTGCAGTGTTCAACAAAAATTATGAAACATGCAAAGAAACTGTAAGAAAATACAATCTGTATATGTGGTGGGGGGGAAAGCAATTGATAAAAACTGTTCCCGAGGAAGCCCAGACACTGGAATTGCTAAACAAATACTTTAGATCTGCTATTTTATTTTTTTAAGTTTTATTTATTTATTTGAGAGAGAGCAAGAGCAAGCATGAGTGAGGGGAGGGACAGAGAGAGAGAGAGAAGTAGACTCCCTGCTGAGCACAGAGCCAATGGTAGGGGGAGGGGCTCCATGCCAGGACCTGAGATACAACGTGAGCAAAGGCAGATGCTTAGCTGACTGAACCACTTAGGCGCCCTTAGGTCTGCTGTTTTAAATATGTACAAAGAGCTAAAGGAAACCATATCTAAATGAAAGTATGATAATTTATCAGTTGTGTATAACACTCAGTGCTTATCACATCATGTGCCCTATTTAATGCAACTGATAAATTATTGAACACTACATCTGAAACTAATGATGTACTATATTTTGGCTAATTGAATTTAAACTGAAAAAAAATTTTTTTTTAAAGATTTTATTTTTTATTTATTCATGAGAGACACAGAGCGAGAGAGAGAGGCAGAGACACAGGCAGAGGGAGAAGCAGGCCCCATGCAGGGAGCCTGATGTGGGACTCGATCCCCGGTCTCCAGGATCACGCCCTGGGCTGCAGGCGGCACTAAACCGCTGCGCCACCGGGGCTGCCCTAAACTGAAAAATTTTAAAAAATAAATGAAAATGGAGTCTCACATATATCTCAGTTGAGATATTTGATGAAATAATGACTGAAAACAGGCCAACTTAATGAAAAAAACCCATTCATTCCACATCCCAGAAACTCAGCAAACTCCAAGGAGGATAAATTCAAAGAGATCCACACCTGGACACATCATAACCACAAAAGTGACTCATCATGTACAGGGGATCTTCAATAAGATTAACAGCTGATTTCCCATTAAAAATAAAACAGAAGGCAGAGGGAGGACATATTCAGAGTGATGAAAGGAGGGAAAGAACCCTGCCCAACCAAGAATTTTACGTTTGGTAAACGTGTACTTCAAAAATGAAAGAGAAAATAAGATAATCCTCAGCCTGATGAAGGGCATCTACAAAACAAACAAACAAACAACTCACAGTTAACATCATATTTAATAGTGAAAAGATTGAAAGTTTTCTTCCCTAAGATCAGGAACAAAACAAGGATGTCTGTTCTTACTTTTCTATAGGATTTTACTGGATGGAAATTCTCGAGAGCAGTTAGGCAAGAAAAAGAAATAAAAGGCATCCAGATTAGCAAAGAGGAAGTAAAACTCTATTGGTTGATGACATGATTATCTATCTATCTATCTAATCTATATCTCTCTATATAGATAGATCTATATATATTTAAGTACAATATACTTATTTAAGTTATATATATATAACTGCCACCAGCTGCCACCTCTCAGAGGTCGATGAGAAAGAAATGACCTTCTTTTACCCCCACCCAGCAGAATGTTTTTTTTTCATTCATTCATTCATTCATTGAACCCACAAACATTTATTAAGCATTAAGCACTAAAGCAGACATTCACCAGTTTAGGATGACTTTGTCATGGACTAGCTGGCCATGAGGCTCAGTAGCATCTGGAGGCAGGAGAGCCAAGTAGACAGGCGTCTTGGCTCCCTCCTCCACAGTCCTGGGGCCATAAGGCCCACCCATGTCCGTCTTCACCCACCCTGGGCAGCATGCATTCAGTAGAATCCTGTCAGCTTTCCTCTTCTCATCCAGACACTGGGCCAGGATTCTTGATAAGACCGTGACCCCCAGCTTAAACATCCCATAAGCTGAGTTGGGCCGGCCTTCCCTCTCATGCACTTCATTGCTTATATCCTCCACAAACTTCTACATGAGGTCCACCAGGTCCTCCTCTGTGAGCGTCTTGCATTGGAACTTCTTCTGTAGATCTGCGCTGCAATTTTCAAGAGCCTTTGAACCCTCTAAACTGCTGATATTCACCACCCTGCCATGAAGTTTTATTATTGGCAGCAATTCATTGCAGACATTTCTTGTGGCAAAAAAGTTTGTCTTCAGCGTTATCTCAGCTTGAATGTCAAAGGGTGTTGGATCATCAGATATATATATCCAACAACAACTATTAAACTAATAAGTGAGCCAACAAATGTTTCAGGGTACAATATCAATATTTTAAAAATCAGTTGTAGTTCTATATGCTAGCTATGAAAAATCCAAGAATGAAATTAAGAATATAATTCCATTTATAATATAATCAAAAATAATAAAATACTTAAGAAAAGGTTTAACCAAAGATGAGCGAGATGTGTACACTGAAAATTATAAAACATTGTTGAAAGAAATTAAGAACACCCAAATAAAGGAGAGACATCTTATGTTCATGAGTCAGAGATCTAATTTTGTTAACAAGGCAATACTCCCCTAATTGGTCTACAGATTCAGTGCAATCCCTATTAAAATTTCAACTGCCCTTTTACAGGAAGAGACAAGCTGATGAAATTTATATGGAAATCCAAACGACACCAAATGACCAAAACAATTTTGAAAAAGAAGAATAAAATGAATGGAGTCATTTTTCCCAATTTCAAAACTTTCTGCAAAGCTACAGTAATCAAGATAGTGTGGTCCTAGCATAAGGATAGACATATAGGTCAGTGGGATAGAATTGAGCTTCCAGAAAGAAATCCATATATCTGTGGTCAGTTTATTTTTGACTAGAGTGCCAAGACCATTCAATGGGGAAAGAAGAGTCTAGTCAACAAATGGTGCTGGACAACTGGATATCCATATGCAAAATATGAAGTTGAACCCCTACCTCACACCATTTATAAAATTGAACTCCAAAAGGACCAATGACATAAATGTCAGAGCTAATCATATAAAACTCTTAGGAGGGGACAAAGGTGTTTTAAAGGGCCTGATGTTGCCCTCAAGGAAATTAGAACTCTCATACTTTGCTGATGGGTATGTAAAATGCTGAATGCTATGGTATTGAATTATATCTCTACTTAAAAAAAATTATCATTCTGACTGCATATAGGGAAAGAGGATGGTTGCCCAAGAGCGGGCTTGGGAAATTGCTGCAGTCTAGTCCAGTAATGAGTTGATGTTGCTCTAAGGCCCAAGGGGATTGATGTCTTTAAAACTGGGGAAGGCCCTGGGACAGGAATTTTTGGAGAGGCTGGCCTCTGCAGTAAGAGGGACACTTCCCACCATTGAGAAGAGAGGGAAAAAGGGATATGGGCACAGGGTGGGCATTTTAGAAGACTGGATCTGCCATTGGGTTTGGTCCAGAAAGGATTATGAGCGATTATGGGCGGAGGATGCCTGGAAGCCTCAAGTAGCTTTGGGCAAGCAGGGAGCACAGTGTTGGCTTCTGGGAAGCTCAGGGAGCCCTGTAACAGGGTATGCAGGGCTGCTTACCTGGGAAGCGATCCTCTTGAATTGTCTCCAATACTGAGTTTCAAGTTGGAATATGGGGGAAATTTGAGATATGTATTCTGTTATTATGGCTAAATAATACCAGCTACTGACTGATTTTAATGGAATGCCTGTTTTATGAAATATAAGTGACTGATTAATCAAGAACTGGCATTATAAAAAAAAAGAACTGGCATTATATTTTATAATCACAGTTTAATTTTGGTTTGTTTTTTTTTAATTTTTTTTATTGGAGTTCAATTTGCCAACATATAGCATAACACCCAGTGTTCATCCCGCCAAGTGCCTTCCTCAGTGCCCATCACCCAGTCACCCCAACCCCCCACCCTAATCATAGTTTAATTTTGAACAGGATGTGTGCAAATGCATTGATAAAAGGTAGAATCAATTAATTCTATGAAAAGAACACGCTTTACTTGATTTTCAGAATTTTTTTCATCTCCAGGTCTTACTTGGTGTCTGTAGCAACCAAGTGAAGCAGGTTTTATTATTTTCACATTCATTTTTTTTAAATAAATTAATTTTTATTGGTGTTCAATTTACCAACATACAGAATAACACCCAGTGCTCATCTGTCAAGTGTCCCCCTCAGTGCCTGTCTCCTACTCACCCCCACCCCCAGCCCTCCTCCCCTTCCACCACCCCTAGTTCGTTTCCCAGAGTTAGGAGTCTTTATCTTCTGTCTCCCTTTTTGATACTTTCCACACATTTCTTCTCCCTTCCCTTATATTCCCTTTCACTATATTCCCCAAATGAATGAGAACATACACTGTTTGTCCTTCTCCGATTGACTTACTTCACTCAGCATAATACCCTCCAGTTCCATCCACGTTGAAGCAAATGGTGGGTATTTGTCGTTTCTAATGGCTGAGGAATATTCCCTTGTATACATAAACCACATCTTCTTTATCCATTCATCTTTCGATGGACACCGAGGCTCCTTCCACAGTTTGGCTATTGTGGACATTGCTGCTAGAAACATCGGGGTGCAGGTGTCTCGGCGTTTCATTGCCTCTGAATCATTGGGGTAAATCCCCAACAGTGCAATTGCTGGGTCGTAGGGCAGGTCTATTTTTATTCACATTCATTTTTATACAAAGTAGTGGAGGCTTAGGGAGTTACTTCTCCAAACAGCCTAAACCCAAGCCTTGGTAATCTCACGTTCTTTCCACTATTACTCCATGAATCAAGCAGGATACTTTTTTGTTTATTCAAGTGCTCAGGGTATGTTGCCAAGGTGTCTTTTTCCAGAAAGTCTATTTTTATAAAATGTCTTTGGTACTTGCCAGTTCCGTTATTTTGAATGACTTTTTTTTTTTTTGTTAATAATACTGATGTTAATTATAGAAAATCTAGAAAAGTATTTTTTAACATCACCACACAGATAATTCCTGTTAACATATTAATGTATTTCTTTCCAGTGTCTGCCTATTAAATATACTACCTACACACACACACACACACACACACACACACACACAGAGTTAACCCTTGAACAACATAGATTTCAAAGGAGCAGGTTTACTTATATGTGGCTTTTTTACAGTCCAGTGCTGTAAATGTATTTTCTCTTCCTCAGGAGTTTTTTTTTATTTATTTATTTGAGAGAGCGAGAGCTCACAAGCAGGGAGAGGGGCAGAGAGAGGGAGAGAGAATCCTGAGCAGACTCTGTGCTGAGTGAGGAGCCCAACGTGGGGCTTGATTCCAGGACCCTGAGATCATGACCTGAGCTGAAACCGAGTCCCACACTTAACCAACTGAGCCACCCAGGCACACCCCTTATGAGTTTCTTAATAACACTTGCTTTCCTCTTAGGTTACTCTGTTGGAAGAATACAGTATATAATACACATAACATACAAAATATGGAATAATTGACTGTTTTTATTATTGGGAAAGCTTCTGGTCAACAATAGGTCATCAACAGTTACGTTTTGGAGGAGTCAAAAGTTACATGTGGATTTTCAATTGTGCAGGGGGCTTGGTGCCCTTAAACCCCTCATTGTTTTTTTTGTTTTGTTTTGTTTTGTTTTGTTTTTTGTTTTTTTGTTTGTTTGTTTGTTTTTTAAGAGAGAGAGAGGCAGAGACACAGGAGGAGGGAGAAGCAGGCTCCATGCCGGGAGCCTGACGTGGGACTCGATCCCGGGACCCCAGGATCGTGCCCTGGGCCAAAGGCAGGCGCTAAACTGCTGAGCCACCCAGGGATCCCAAACCCCTCATTGTTTAAGGGTCAGTTTGTTTGATTTTTGTTTTACAGAATTGTGCTCATACTATAAATAGCTTTGTGCCTTGCTTTTTTCCACTTAGTATGATGTTGTGAAAAGTAGCAGAGATTGAGTGGTGAAGGTTAGTTAGGCCCTGGAGCCGTGTTAGCTATGTACCCTTGTGAATGCTACTTAACATTTTTGTACCTTAGTACAAACCTAGTACAAAATATGGTCTATCTTGCATACTTTCCTCTGATCACAGGTGATCTCTGATCTTGGGATCAGGAAATGCTATGTGTTTGAAACTTACCTGCTCTCTCTCCCATTGGCCAATGGGGTCCCTGTATTCAGTCCCTCTTTCCTGTATCCTCTGATCCCATGCCCTGTGACTTTTCCTTAACATCCACTCAACTTCCCAGAGGCAGCCCCCTTACCACATGGTCTCCCCAAGACAGTCTGTGGCTCTGCACACATATCATCAGTATGAACTTGTCGTGCTCTTCCACTTACTATATTTTTCCCGGGTATTGTTTATGTTGGCACATATGGCTCCACCTTTTTGGTTTTGCTTTGATTGTTTCAAACTGCCATATGGGGGAAGGCTTTTTAGAGCATGCCCTGAAACCTGGAAGCTGCAAAGGAAAAGTTGATTAATTTGGCTGCATAAGAGTTAAAAGGTTAATCCAAGAAAAGATGCCATAGACAAAGTCAAAAGACAAAATGGCGTCTGTGTTCATGGAGGCCTCCAATGCTGCTGGGTGGTCCTCTTGTGTCCTCCCACCTTTCTCAGCAGTGACTACAGTGGTTCCCTCCTTACTACGAATTCACTTCCCATGGGTCCAGGTCCCAGTCAGCTGCAGTCAAGGAGCAGATAATCCTCCTCCTGACATAGCATCAGAAGGTTGGTGGTGGCCTAATGCTGTGTCACAATGCTTTCATCCTTCATCTCACTTTGTCCTATTATGTAGGCATCTTATTATCTCACATCATCCCAAGGAGGATGAGTGCAGTACAATCAGATAGTTTGAGAGAGAGACAACAGTCACATAACTTTTATCACATACAGTATGCTGCTATAATTGTTCTGTTGTACTAATAATATATTAGCTGTTCATCTTACTGTGCCTAATTTATAAATTAAACTTCATTATAAGTATATGTGTGTAGGGAAAAACAATATATATGGGATTTTGCTACTCATTCTTCGAGGTTCCAGGCATCCCCTGGGGGTCTTGGAACGTATTCCCCATGGATAAAGGGGAACTGCTGTGTTTCAAACCTTCCCGGTCCTTAGAGCTCCACCTCCACCCCTCCTTACTTGGTTGTCGTCTTCTTCACCCAGAAGACCAAAGTCATCATGTGCAATACTGGTCCCCCAACCTGGTCTCTGACTGTATGTGAGCTCAAGCCCATCTGCCCCACCTCTTGCGGTTAGAATGGAAGGTATCTCTCCTCCTGTTTGAAGCTAACACCACCTCTGTACTTAGATCCCATCCTGTCTTGCCTTAGTGGGATGGCCGCCCTATTAATTACTGAATCAGAACACCAGAAGCAGAGCCACCTGGGTGGCTCAGTCAGTTAAGTGTCCAACTCTTGATTTTGGCTCAGGTCATGATCTCAGGGTCATGAGATCAAACCCCACATCAGGTTCTGTACTGGGCATGGAGCCTACTGTTTAAGATTCTCTCTCTCCCTTTCCCCCTTCCCCTGCTCATGCATTCTCTCTCTCTCTCTCTCTCTCTCTCTCTAAAGAAAAAAAAAACAAAACAGAAGCCTAACTGCCCTGGCACTACTCTGCTCCTGCCCCTCCAGTCCATCCATATCCTGTCGGGTGTCACCGTGTCCCACCTGTGTTCTCCATTTACTGCCTGCATTGCTCAGGGTCAGGGCTCATCATTCCATCCCTGGGCCACTGCGGCACCCTCCTCCCTGTGTCTGCCTTCACCCTGGCCATCCTTGAGGCTGTCCTGTGCACAGTGGTCATTGGTGCTTCTAAAACTCAGACCTGCTCGTGTCCCTGCCAGACACCCTGCACTGACCACCTGCCCTCCACATCAGGCAGTCTCTGCTGCTGTAGTTTGGGGGGTAGGAACAGTGTGTGAGGAATCTACTGGACAGTGTGGGACAGTCTGATCACGCGGGGCCCTCTCCTCCATGAAACCCATTGCCCAGCTCTCCAGATTCATCTGTCAGTTTTACTGTGTTTGACCTTATGTCCTTGTGACAACAGCCTGCCACTTGTCTACTACACTTCTTCCATGAATAATGCTTTCTGCCCTGCTTCACCACAGTGGCTGCTTTCCAAGTCTTTCAAAGCTCAGCTCAGGCATTATTGCCCTTGTGCCACCCAGTAAGTCATATCCCCTCCTCCGGGCAGTCCTAGCATCCTGCACAACTCGAGGGCTTGTTGAGCAGTCTGGTGGTCTGGCTGTCCCCCAACCCCCAGGAAGCTAGTTGGGGGTTATCTGACTCTGTAGAATGTGGAGCATGTATCACCACTTGGGCCCCAGCTTTGGGTCACCGGAGCTAGTTCTGAGGCAATGGAAAAGGGTCCCCCTTCCTTCCTTCCCCCGCCCCCCGAAGCAGGCTCCATGACCAATGTGAAGGGGCTTGAACTCATGACCTTGAGATCATGACCTCAGCTGAGATTAAAAGTCAGATGTTCAACAAACTGAGCCACCCAGGTGCCCCTTCTCTTCCTTCATAGCACTTGCCATGATATTAAAACTATATTAAAATGATCCGTCTATAAGGGTGCCTCGGTGGTTCAGTCGATTAAGCATCTGCCTTTGGCTCAGATCATGATCTTAGGGTCCTGGAATCAAAATCCTGGATGGCTCCCTGCTCAGTGGGGAGTCTGCTTCTCCCTTACCCTCTGCCTGCAGCTCCCCCTGCTTGTGGTCTCTCTCTCTTTCTCAAATGAATAAATAAAATCTTTTTTTTTTTAAATCTTTAAAAAAAAACAACAATCCGCTTATGGTTTTGAGAGCAAAGACTGTATCTTGTTCTTCACATAGCCTGGCACATACCTGGTGCAATTTGAACTGAAAAGGAACTTGGCACACCGTGGACTGATTTGAATGTTTTCTTGGTCATTGTACCAGAACAGATGGGCATCAAGACAATTTATGAAATGTCATTAGGATAAGTATAAATTCCTAGAGTTACATCCAGAAGTAACAGGCATGCAGGTGTTGGGTGGGTAGCCAGGCTTCACAGCACTTCATGTGGAAAGAGGTGGAGATTTTCTCTATAGAAGCCTCTGTGTGGAGTGGCCGGCTTGATGAGGTTGCAGGATGTGCTTGTGTCCCAAAACCTGGCCCTGTCGTTCCCATTCTTTCCCGTGCCTTCAGTAATTCCCCTTTGTCCTCTCAGCCTGTAGACATGCCTTTGTGTCCCACAGCCTTAAAACCCTCTTCCTGGGGGTGTATCCTTATCCTTGTCTTTTATGCTCTTTTTTTTTTTTAAGATTTTATTTATTTATGTGGCAGAGAGAGAACACAAGCAGGGGGAGTGGCAGAGGGGGAGAGGGAGAAACAGGCTCCCTGGGGCTCGATCCCAGAATCATGCCCTGAGCCAAAGGCAGACGCTTAACTGCTTAACCAGCTGAGCCACCCAGGTGTTCCTCCTTTTACTCTCTGAAAAGGAGAGTTGATACTCGCCACCTCCCCTTCCTCACCATCCACCCTTAGATTCCAAAAACCCTTTCCTGCCTTCTAGAACACACTTCTAGAACACCACTCTGTTTCTGTTCTTCCTTCCTCTCTGAGGTCCACTTAGCCTTATTGAAAAGATGGAGACCCTCCAACACAAGCTGCTTCTGCATTTCTGGTTTCCTTTACTATGATATCACTGGATACACCCCTTCCTCTCCATCCACCCACTGCTCCCCTGACTGTGGCTCATCTCACCCCTGTTTCCTTGAGCCCCATGAGCCCGCCCCTCCTGAGACCTCACACAAACATCCCTCTCTTTTCTGCCAGGAACATGTGTTAGTCTTCCCCATCCTTAAACACAGCACTACCTTCTGGAGATTTTTCCATCCCCTTAGGAACTCCCTGTGACTTTGCCACCAACCAGCCTCTTCCAGAGCGAGGGCCACCTCCCTGCCTCCCCCTTGCTTCCTGTCACCTGTTGCTCCATGTCACACAATCTGACTTAAACCTGAGTTACCATGCTGCAGCTGCTCCCCACATGGCACCAGAGATCTAGCAGAGACTTCCATGCCTTCCCTGTCTCTCTCCCGTCCTCAGGGACCTCTGCAGGATTCAGCCAACTCCTCCTCCTCGTAGGGGGTCCAGAGTCACCATCTTCCCCCACCAAATTCTGTGTTTTCTTGGGTCCCTGCATGGCTGCGCCTCCCATTCTAGATGGAGGCTTTCCCCATGCTCTGTCCTTGGTCTTCTCTCCTCCCCATTATCTATAATAACCAAGGAGGTGGGGAGAGGATGCTGAGGAAACTGAGGATGAGGGAGTTCCTTGTGTTGGCTTTTGTTGTTGTTGGTAAATGGCATGAGGGATTCCTCAAGGCACAACAGAAAGTTGGAAGGAGAGCAACAAACCACATGTTGGTTTTGCTTTTCCTGAACTTGATGCAAACATGGTCTTCTGCTTATCATCTTGACCTGTTGGGTTCTCTCCTGCCTTGTCCTCTGTACTGCTTCTCTTACCCATCAACTATGGCACTGCAGTCATTTTACCACCCATAAGTACTGTGGCTTATGTACTTTCCCAGCCCACCTACGCTGTCTGGAGATCGGGACTTGGCTTATTTTACCTTCCCGGAAGCACATAACAGAAACTTTTGCTTATCGTGGGTACCCGTAAGAGCTTCCCCAGTAGAGTAAGATAATGGGATGAGCATGACTTTTAGATGGTTCTGATGCTGGCCCTGGCCTTGGTCCTTGCTAGTTGCATGACCTTGGGTACATGGCTTACCTTTTACCTTTTTTTCCCCCTTAATGTTCTGCGTTGATTTGATTTATTTTTTTAAAGGTTTTATTTATTTATTCATGAGAGACACAGAGAGAGAGAGGCAGAGACATAGTCAGAGGGAGAAGCAGGCTCCACGCAGGAAGCCCGATGTAGGACTTGATCCCAGGACCCTGGGATCACGCCCCGAGCCAAAGGCAGACACTCAACCACTGAGCCACCCAGGCATCCCGATTTGACTTATTTTTTAATTTTTAAATTTGTTTTCTTATTAAGTTTTTTATTTTAATTCCAGTGTAGTTAACATACAGCGTTTTTTCATTTGTTTTTGTTTATTCTTTTTTAGAGAGAGAGAAAGAGAGCATGTGTGTGCACATGCAATTTGTTGGAGGCAGAGGAAGAGGGAGAGAGAGAGAGTCTTAAGCAGGCTCCCTACCCAGAATGGAGCTCGACGCGGGGCTCGATCTGATAACCCTGAGATCATGACCTGAGCTGAAATCAAGAGTCAGTTGCTTAATCGTCTGAATCACCCTGGTGCCCAAACATAGGGTTATATTAGTTTCAAATGTACAATATGGTGATTCAACAATTCTGTACTTTATTCAATGCTCATCCTAATAAATGTACTCTTTAATCTCCATCACCTACTTCACCCATCCCCCCACCTACCTCTCCTCTAATAACCATCAGTGTGATCTCTATAGTTAAGAGTCTGTTTCTTGGTCTTTGTCTCTCTCTCTCTCTCTCTCTCTCTTCCATTTTCTTTTGCTTGTTTTGTTTCTGAAATGCCACATGAGTGAAATTATATTTGTATTTGTCTTTCTCTGACTTATTTCACTTAGAATTATACTCTCTAGCTCTATCCATGTCATTACAAATGGAAAGATTTCATCCCTTTTTATGACTGAATAATATTTCATTTATCAATTTTCTTTATCCATTCATCTATCGATAGACACTTGGGCTGCTTCCATAATTTGACTATTGTAAATAATGCTGCTATAAACATACAGGTGCATGTATCACTTTGAATTAGTGTTTTGTATTTTTTTGGGTAAATACCCAGTAGTGCAATTGCTGGATGTTAGGGTAGCTCTATTTTTAAGTTTTTGAGGAACCTCAATACTGTCTTCCACAGTGGCTGCACCAGTTCGCATTCCCACCAACAGTGCACAAGTGTTCCTTTTTCTCCACAGTCTCACCAACACCTGTTGTTTCTTGTGTTGTTGATTTTGGCCATTCTGACAGGTGTGAGGTGATAACTTATTGTGGTTTTGATTTGCATTTCCACATGATCTTTTCATGTGTCTGTTAACCATCTGGATGTTGTCTTTGGAGAAATGTCTGTTCATGTTTTCTGCCCATTTAATTGGATGATTTGTTTTATGAGTATTGACATTGCTTATAGCTTTGAAAAAAATTTTTATTATTGATCACACGTAATGTCACATTAGTTTCAGATAGTGATTGGATAGTTCTGTACATTATTCCATGCTCACCACAAGTGCAGTCACCTATAAGACAATGTTATTGACTATATTCCCTATACTGTATTTTTTATCTCCATGACTTATTTATTTTATAACTCAAAGTTTGTACTTCTTAATCCCCTTTGCTTATTTTTCCCATCCCCCTGTCCACCTCCCCTCTAGCATCTACCAGTTTGTTCTCTTTAAAAGAGTCTGGTTGTTTGTTTGTTTTGTTTTTAGATTCCACGTATAAGTGAAATCATATGGTATTTGTCTTTCTCTGTTTGACTTATTTTACTTAGCGTTATACCTTCTAGGTCCATCCATGTTATTGCAAATGGCAAGATTTCATTCTTTTGTGTGTGCGTGACCAAGTAACATTTGCTTACCTTTCTAATCACAGTAATGGTGAGGATGAAATATGATACTAGATGCTCAGAAGATGCAGGTCTCCTCCCCTTCTCAGATGCAAAGGAGCTGGAAGAGGTGGAGTAGGGTGGACACCAGCAGGTGGGGACACTAGGATACCCCATGAGACCAAAGCCAGGCATTTTTGCAGGCTTCAGGATTTGCGAGGAAGCCATTTGCAAAACTGCTGTAAATCTGGGACTGGCCAGAAGCAGGAGGAACCAGAATGGCCTAAAACAGTGTGTGAGGACATCTGGGTAATGCTTGATATGCCTCTACCTGTAAATGACTAGCCAGTCACTAGAATATTACCACACTTGGTATGGCCCCTTTGACCTTCATACTGTGCTGCCTTAGCTTACTTTCCTGCTCCTTTTTTTTTTTTTTTTTTTTTTTTTTTTTGTTTTTTTTTTTCTTTTTTTTTTTTTGTTTTTTTTTTATTGGTGTTCAATTTACTAACATACAGAATAACACCCAGTGCCTGCTCCTTTTTTTAAAGTAGGCTCCACACTGGGTGTGGAGCCCACTCTGGGGCTTGAACTCATGACTGTGAGGTCAAGACCTGAACCAAGATCAAGGGTCTGACACTCAAGCAACCAAACTACCCAAGCACCGCTCCTGTTCCTTTTTATAAGTTTTTTTTCCTGTCTCCTTCCCTCCCTTGGCCCCCTCTATATGCATGAATACCAGTATCCCAAACCCACTGTTCTCTTTCTGACATTTCCTCGCTTGGCGTTAACTGCTGGGGTAGGACATTCTAGGCTCTCATCCCAAGGCTGGCAGCTCTTTAGATGGCATCATGCAAAGTAATGCTGGAGCTGGGCAGGCATGTATTCCATAGCAGAATCCTTTGAAAATGAAGCCAGTGAGCAAATCCATTTGAAATTATCCAGAGGGGGTGAGGTTCATTTGTTCGTTCTCTCTCTCTCTCTCTCTCTCCCTCCTTTTTTTTTTCTTTTCAAGTAGGCTTCATGCCCACCCAGCATGGATCCCCCAACATTGGGCTTGAACTCATGATGCTGAGATCAAGACCAGAGCTGAAATCATGAGTCAAGCACTTAACCAGCTGAGCCACCACCAGGCACCCCATGATTTTATTTTTAAGTAATCTTTATGGAGCTTGAACTCACAACACTGAGATCAAGAGTCAGATGTTCCTCTGGCTGAGCCAGTTAGATGCCCCTCTTTCTCTCTCTCTCTCTTTCTTTCTTTCCTTCCTTCCTTCTTTCATCTTTCTATTAGAATTTTAAAATCAACATCATTCTTTTTAATAACTGCATAGTATTCCTTAGAATTAAAATGCCCTCATTTGTTTCCACTTTCTGCTGCTGTGGGAACATCTGCATTGTTTTTACTTTCTCCTTAGGAGCAATGTTCCAGAGACTGCCCTTGAACATGGCTCATGAGAGCATTTCTCCAGGATAGGTGCCTTGTGGCTAGAGGATATGTGTATTTATGTGTACTTGAAATTGTATTAGATCCTGCCAGACTGTCCAGTCCAAAGACTAGTCTGTCACAGGAAAAATGTTTTCCTTTATGGTGCCATCATTTTAGATGGCAAGATGCAAGCCCATCTTGCATGAGAAGGGCTTCTCATTGCTAAAGTTAGAAACAGATTTTTCTGCATTTTTTTTCTAAGCTGGCATTTTGCTTTTTAACTTCGGGCTCCCCCTACCCCCACCCCTGCCAGGTGAGACTTTTTCCCATTATGCTGATACCACCTGAAGAGTCTGCTTTGTTTTCAGACCTGCTGTTCTGTTTCACTTATCTGTATGTCTACTCCCATGCTACTGCTATTGGGTTTTGCATATGTTTGTGATTTTTAAAAATCGTGGTAGCATAGACATAAATAAACCCTGCCATTTTAACCATTTTTAAGCCTACAATTCAGGGGCGTTGATTATTCCTGTAATGTTGTGCAAGAATCACTGCTGTTTCTGCAATTTTCCATCAGCCCAAACAGAAACTCTGTACCCATTACACAATGGTTCTTTCTCACCCTCTAAGCCCCATCCCCTGGTAACGTCTAGTCTACTTTCCGTCTTTGTGAATTTCCATATTCTAGATATTTCCTATGTGTGGATCCATACAACAGTTGTTTTTTGTGCCTGGCTTATTTCACTTACCATAGTGTATTCAAGAGTCATCCACACTGAATCATTATCAGAACTTTATTTCCTATTATAGCTGAATAATAATCTATTGTATGGACCATGCTTTGCTTATCCACTTGCCCATCGATGGACACTTAGCCTGGTTCCAACTTTTGGCTGTTGTGAATAATTCTGCTCTGAACATTGGCTTGCAAGTACCTGTTCAAGTCCCTGTTTTCACTCCTCTTCGGTATAAAACTAGGGATGGGACGCTGGGTCATAGGGCAATTTATGTTTAATTTTTTTGAGGGGCCACTAAACTCTTCTGCAGTGACCCCAGAGGAGATAGATATTCCATCTCCTCTACTGCTGTTAGAAAGAGTAGCCATCCGACACTTGCTCTAGTTTCGTGTTCACCTTCCCCTATTCTCCCCCTCTCCTGGAGCTCAGCAGAACCCAGCACCTTGTGGTGCCACGTAGTGAAAGTTGGCTTGGTTGGGTGGGTGGGTGGACAAATGAACTATAGACCGCTAAAAGATCAAACTTTCCCCCAACTCTGTAACAAGATAGCAAGCAGCAATGTGTTGCTGTGTAAAAGAGCCTGCAGCCATATTTGGTGAACAACTCTTGACAAGAGATGCAAGTTCTGTTTCTTAGATGAGCCCTTAGCTTCTCTATGTCCTGTTCAGCTCATCTGCAAAAGGTGATTGCACTCCTAGTTCAGAGTGTTGACACATGAAATACAAGTGCAAAAGCCCTTTGGTAGAGCCAAAGGCACCCACCTGCATTAGACATTGCAGCCCCCTGTGTGCCCCAGCACTCAGATTAGTGCCAGGCACACAGGTGAAATGATTTCCTATGTGCAGTTATTCATACGTTCAACCGCTAGTACTTGAATGCCTGCTCTGTGGCAGGCACTCTTGGCAGGCACCTTGGTCATCTCTGGAGACTGGGATTCAGCTGTGAACAAGAGACAAAAAGCCATGGCCTAATCAATCATCATGGTCCAAGAACGAGTCCCAAGAGCTCTAACTCCCCATTCTTTTTGGCACCAACTGTAGACATTTAAAAATACAGCAGGAAATGCTGGTGGAGAGCTTGTATTTTAAGGTGGTGTCTCCAGCTTTCAGGAGAAAAATGGATTTTAAAGTGAAGAATGAAGAATGGGCCACGTACTTGGCAAGTCAAACTGCTTGAAACTCCATGAGGGGAACCATCTTGGGGGTTTCTGTGTGCAAGGAGAAGAGAGAAGATTCCAGATACATTCCCCCACATACACACATACACTGTCTCTCCCACCCCCAGGAAAAATGAGAGGGCTATGGATTCCATGCCTCTTCTTGCAGGAGCTTGGGGCAGGGGACACTGTCACCAGGCTCTCTGCAATACCAGATCTAACTGCGAATGGTGCTGGGTGATACCTTGGCTCCACTAGGCCTCCAATGGGAGAGAGAAGTCTGCTTATCCAGTATGGTCACTGCGCCTTGGCCCCGGGAGCCCTCCAAAGTGGCCCAAGAGCTCATGGTCACTGAGCACATATCCCACGCACTGGATATCAATCATCCCACTTAATCCTATCCACAACCCTTGGTCATCTCTGGAAGACAAGCTCAGAGATGGTAAGGTCCTCATCTACGTCACACAGCTGTGCATGGTCAAGCCAGAATCCTTGCTCTTACCAGGATGCTAGTTGACCCAGATCCTAGGAACCAGGCAAAGGGAGGAACAGCAAGGTTGATGTGGTAAGAACTGGTATGAGGCTATAAAATAAAACGTGTTATACCTATAAGGACAGGTTTATTATTTATTAATAAACTTAGCAATAGAGGGAACTTTTTGCAGCCCAGAAAATTTCATCGGCATTCATAGCTTACTAAGTACTGTCTAATGTTATTTTTCATTTGATCCTTAATAACAACATCTTGTGAGAGGGGTGTTTTTTATACCCATTTTATAAAGAGAGAAACAGAGGCTCACAGAGAGTGAGATGCCTCAGGTTGCACTATCAGTGTGTGTTGGAGTGGGGGTCTGAAGGCTGTGGGCAACAGCCTTAGCAAGTGCTTCATTGCCAGTGGTGTTCTCAGAACAGAGCTGACCCCAGCCCAGAGGAGGGGCAGGAATTCCCCAGCCTAATGAGGTCATGGCTGGTTTTTCCTAAACCCTTTATTACTCAAATCATGGATTCTAGCAAATGCAAATGACATATGTATTATCTAACATGAAATAAGCCTTGCTTCCATACCATCACTGTTTATTAAAAGGATGGTGGTCCCCTCCAGTGATGTCACCTCTAGTATTTAGCAATGGCAGAATTTTCCCCAGGCATATGCTTCAAAAGCCTCACTTGAAGTTTGGAAGAGCTACTGGCTGGCCCTGAGTTGGGCTTTGAATGAGATCAAGTTCCTGCCCTCAGAGTCAGCCGGCCCAAGTAATCCCACTAAGCTAGAGATGGGTACGAAATGCTGTGGGGACCCTAAACCCTTCATAGATGAGGTGGTAAGTGTGTATATGTGTGTCTCTGCTAGGGAGAAAGAAACAGAAAGGGACAGAGGTGGCCCTGTAGCAAGAGGGGCCAGCTCATGCAAAGGCCCTATGGCAGGAGTGACATGGGACGAAGCTGGAGTGGGTGGCAGGCCCTTGAGGTCCCCCCTTGAAAGTTGTGGGTGGGGAGCTGGATTTTTAAGGAGAGGGTAATCTGCCTGTGTTTCTGAATGTTCCCTGAGGTGGCTGATGGAGAGTATGGAGGAGTATGCTGCCTCCAACCTCTCACCACCTAACACTGAGATACCATGACAGAAGCAGACCCTGGTCATGGAGTCCCTGCTGAGGCCTGCCGGGTGCTCAGTCTAGGAAGACTTCAGAGGAGAAGGAGCAGCCCTGAGGGAGGCAAACAGGTGGAAAGAGTGGCCTGCATACCACTCCGACCAGGCCAGGTACACAAGGGTGGCAGGCAGTGAGGGCTGTGGGAATTCCAGCTCCTATCCTGGTGCTTCCCCTGCAAGGGTCCTGCTGAATCTGCTTGGAAGACCTTTGTCAGTTCCTGCAGGAAGGCGTTCCCAGCCTCCTACCCCTGCCCCCACATGCCCCAGCCCGTCTTTGGTGTTCCCTGGACACCTGCACCATCTTCTTATGCCCGCATTGTCTTGAAATGATGTGAAGTATAGGACCTTGGCTTTATGTGTCTCAGTAGTCACAGCACTTAGCCTGGTGTCATGCATAAAGCAGGCACTCAATAAAGAAACTAGAGGGGATCCCTGGGTGGCTCAGTGGTTGAGCATCTCCCTTCGGCCCAGGTGTGATCCTGGAGTCACAGGATCGAGTCCCACATTAGGCCCCTTGCATGGAGCCTGCTTCTCCCTCTGCCTGTGCCTGTGCCTCTCTCTCTCTCTTTCTGTGTGTCTATCATGAATAAATAAATATAATCTTTACAAAATATAAAAAATAAATAAACTAGAAGGGAGGGCAGCCTGGGTGGCTCAGCGGTTTAGTGCTGCCTTCGGCCCAGCACGTGATCCTGGAGACCCGGAATCAAGTCCCACGTCAGGCTTCCTGCATGGAGCCTGCTTCTCCCTCTGCCTGTGTCTGCCTCTCTGTGTGTGTGTGTGTCTTCAAAAGAAAAAAAGAAAAGAAACCAAAAGGGAGCAGTCATTAAGGGTTGGGTTAATATAAAGGGGATATTGAGGGCAGGAGGAGCAGCTAGGGAGGCATGTAGGTGTTGGGGAAGGGGCAGGGCACCCCATGCACCCCATGCAAAGAAGGGTAACAGCTGACGGACACAGATTCTAGAAGGGTCTGGATCTGACTTGGTGAGTAACCAGAGAAATGGAATATTACAGATATATCCATATCAATATGTGTGTATGTGTATATATATATGGAGAGGGAGAAGGTGGGAGGGAGAAGCAGGGGGAGGGTGAGAGAGGGAGATACTGATTTATCATAAGGAATTGGCTCGTACTGCCATCTGCAATCTGGAGACCCCAGGAAAGGCAGTGGTGTAATTCAATCTGAGACCAAAGGCCTGAGAACCAGGGGAGCCAGGGATGTAAACACCAGTCCAAGGGGAGGAGAAGACTGGTGCCCAGCTCAACAGTCAAGCTGAAAAGAGAACAGATTTCTCCCTTCCTTCACCTTTTTGTTCCGTTCAGGCCCTCAACATTGGACAGTGTCCACCCACTATGCAGAGGGCCTTCTTCTTTACTCTGTCCACCAAGTCAAATGCTAATTCCATCCACAGACATCTCCCAGAAATCACGGTTAGTAAGATCTCTGGGTACTCTGTGACCCAGTCAAGGTGAGACATAGATTAGCCATCACACGAGGAGAAGTGATTCCAGAGTCAAAGCTAATAGTATTGAGCACCTGCTGGGAGCCGTGCTGTGGGCTTCCATTTACATCAATCCCTAGGCCTCCCAGGAGTGCTTATTGCCCTGTTTGCAGGAGGAGAAACTAAGTCACAGCATCCATATCTAAACAGAGGCAAAATTACTTGGACACCCATCCTTGGCAGGCGTTGGGCTATAAATACAAGTTTCTCTAAGTTTGCTTCTTTCGGGGCAGCCCAGGTGGCTCAGCGGTTTAGTGCTGCCTTTAGCCCAGGGCCTGCCTGATCCTGGAGACCTGGGATCAAGTCGAACATCAGGCTCCCTGCATGGAGCTTGCTTCTCCCTCTGCCTGTGTCTCTGCCTCTCTCTCACTCTCGCTCTCTCACTCTCTTATTCTCTCTCTCATGAATAAATAAAATCTTAAAAAAAAAAAAGTTTGCTTCTTTTCCACCTCAGGCCTTCTGTGGCTTTCATCACCATGCTCTATCCTACCTTGATATATATATATATATATATATATATATATATATATATATATATATATATATTTTTTTTTTTTTTTAAGAGAAAGGGAATGAGAAAGAGAAAACGAGTGGGGACAGGCAGAGGGAGAGGGAGAAACTTAAGCATGCTCCATGCTGAGCACGGAGTCAGACGTGGGGCTGGATCTCAGGACTCTAAGATTAGGACCTCAGCTGAAATCAGGAGTCAGATGCTTAACTGGCTGAGCCACCCAGGGGCTCTACCTCAGCATAATTCTAAGTGATCATTAATACCAACAGTGACAATGAATATATGTATGGCCCTTTCATAGAAACGATCGCTCTTATGGAACACGGGGTATGCCAGGTGATCTTGCTAGTGTTTCATGTGCTTCATTTTGTAGATGGGGAAACTGAGGCATAGAGAGCTTGAGTGACTTGCCCAGGGCTGCACCTGGCTAGGGTCCCAAGCTGAGAGCCTCACTTGACTTCCACAGTGCCCTGCCCTAGGCCATCTAGCAAGAAAAAGCTGGAGATTAAACTTGGGGATTCTGATGGAAAAGCCTCTCCTCTGGGATACTCCACTTTTGGAATCCTTTTGGATATATCTTTTGGATATTTTTGCCACCAGGGGGCGTCCTTGAAGACCCTTCCACTCTCCCTTCCACCTGCTCACAGGTGCCCCTAGCCCCATCCTCCTATGTGAGCAGCTGTCTCCTGCCAAATGGTTTTTGTACAGAGCTCATGTCCTGGCTCTTATAAGGAAACGTGGGATGAATAAGCATCTAAAAATAACTCAGGATCAA
The DNA here is from genome assembly GCF_003254725.2 of Canis lupus dingo. Classification (NCBI taxonomy): domain Eukaryota; kingdom Metazoa; phylum Chordata; class Mammalia; order Carnivora; family Canidae; genus Canis; species Canis lupus. Next base: position 6,817,725 of record NC_064248.1, on the reverse strand, counting down.
TTTTTGGTGGGGGGAGGGGGGAGGGCTGTGTTTTCCTTTCTCTTCCCTCCACTCCTTCTTCCCTCTGCCCCCAAGGCGCATAAATTGCTGCTGGTTGACAGCTGATCCGGGCTGGCTTCCTGTAAGGCTGTAATAACATGGAATTAGCCTGGCTGCCGCCCCCTCCAGCACAGAAATGCCAGTGCTTGGTCACTACAGACATCTCTGAGTTGCTACTGCCTGCCCTGGTCTACGCCTCTGGGACAGGTCTTTGCTTACTAGATCACTGGGCAGAGACAGATTCCTGGACTTGTCCTGGGGAGGGGCAGTCGAGAGAGGCTGATGGCTTCTGGGCTGGGCCATTTGAGGGTGCCCAAAATTGCTGCCTCCAGGAAGGAGCTGGGCAGGCAGGGGCAGAGCATTCTGGCAGCCTGGGCCCCCTGAGTAGAGGCTTCCAGGCCCTCTGCTGACTCAGGGACTTGGCTGAGTGGCTCCCATCTGTCTCCATGTCTTCAGTGGGCCCTGTCACCCCCACTGGCCACCCACAGCCTGCCTGGAGACGCTTTAAAAATCTAGCAGATCTTTGCTGCCCGGGAACCCACCAGCTAAAAGCAGCATCATAAAACCAGGCCACTTTTCTTCCCCTAGAGGGTCTGTCTTGTAGGATGGATATCAATTCCCAGGGGCATGCTAGGCACCTCTGCCTTGCTCAGCTTTGCCTGGAGTCCCTCTTTCCCCCATGATGTCATATGTGCAGAAAGAGCCCAAGGACACCCGTGTTTAATGGTGGGGGGAGGGTAGAGGAAGAAGATGGCAGTGCGAAGAGGGAAAAGAAATCTACCTGGGGACATAGGGTTCAGAGGTTCTGGTTTACACTGAGCCTTTGACCAAGGAATGGAAAATTCTAGGTAGAAACTTGGAAATTCCCAGTGTAGAAGTGCTAGGGGAAGTGCCTCACTTCCTTGTCTCCTGTACCCCATGGCTTCTGCCAGGAGTGGGTTGGAGGTTCCTGGGCACTAGCTACTGTTGTGTAGTTGTTCCTGTTCTTCAATGAACATCAGTGGCTCCTGAGGGAAGGTTCCAAATGCTGATGCCCAAGCCACCCGAGGCCCGTTACTTCCTGCATCCGTGGGGCAGGACCGGTGGCCTCTAAGGTGGTGGTTGTGATGTGCAGCAGGGTTGGGGAGCCACTTCCAGCAAGAGCAAGCCTCCTTCTCCTCCACTCTCCACCTCGCTCCTTGACTTCTCATTTCTCTAATTCAGAGGTGGGCACTGCCATACCTGGCACTGTCATGCCTGGCACTGTCCCACACAGCAGGGATTGGGAGGGCTGCTGTGCTGCTGATGAGCAAGAGGATGATCTAAGCCACTCTGCAAAGGTCAGCAGCATGCGGAAAGTGCTTTTCATGACTTCATTAAGAAGGAGTGTGTCCTTATAAATATTGAAAGGATCGGTTTGAAAATTGTACTTCAGGTCCAAAAGGAATTAAAAACACAAGTTCCACTCAGCCTACTGCCCAGAAAATGGCAGTAGGCTGCAAGGCCCACTGTCTTCACCTGGGGCTGCCCTGAACGGGTTTCTTGACCTAGAGATCCAGCCAGACTCCCAATGGCCCTCCTGGCTCCCTTGACTCACACATGGGTGACCCCCGAATCAGTGTCTCTGGGCCCTAGTTGTTCACTCCGCTGCAGTGTGTTCATTGCCCTCCTTCCTCACATGGCCAGCCAGCAGTACAGACTTGAGGTACTGACAACCACGGGTGTCCCCCACCATCCTAGAAAACAGGCCCCTCATCCTGATTCCTCTTAACAGCACCCCTTCCTCCTGGTGCCCAGGGTCAGATCTTCTCCCACCCCTCCATCATCCTTACATCCCTCATCTCTCTGCTGTTCCCTTCCTGAAGCCATGGCTGCCATCTTGGCTCCTGTCTTCCCGGCTCCCTGCTGCAACCCTGTGACCTTTCAATATTTCAATATTGAAATATTTATAAGGGAACCTGAGCTTCTAGCCTGGGCATGAGAGAATCCACAGGGACTCCAAGAGCCATCCTCCTGCCCAGCCTCTGCTGCTTGACTCCCCTGGACCTGCACTGGGTACTCCAGCTGGCCTCAGCCTGAGTCCATGCTTGGCTCTAACTACATGGAGGCTGTCCGCCTTACTGTTGCCTGCAGGTAACCTGTGTTCTAGCTAGAACTCCCTCTCCTTCCCTGTGTATCTGCTCAGGGAGATGGCCCTGCTTCAGATGGATCCAGAACATAGTTGGCTTATTCCCCTTGTCATGTGTGGTCACACTGCCATGTACGGTCACCCTGCTGCCCTGTCTTCCTGCATGTGCTATCCCTGATCATCTCTGATCGGGCTTCCTTCATGGCTCTGGCCACACACCAATCTCCTGGGACACCACCCTCCACCCCACCACCACCTCCAGTCTGGGGAAGTGCCTATGGCAGCTCCCTAAACTGGGGAGTCCCTGTCCGCCAGGCAGCAGAGGCCTAGTAGCAGCCTGGCACTGCCCAACCCATCTTTTCCCCCTAAATTCTCTGAGAACTCTGGGCACCCTTCTGGTTTTGTCAGCAGTTGAAACTGCTGTCTTCCCACTGGTTCGCCCTTGACATATACCCATCCTCTGGAGAGAAGTACATTTCTGGGATGGTTGAGGCTGTGCAGCAGGTGAAGCCCTAAAGGGAGCCACTGGGAGGCAGGACTAGAAAGAGAATTCTAGATTTTGAAGTCCGTGGATGATAAAACCAGGACTAAGCCACATGGGTTCATGCACACTCTGTGTCAGAGAGGGGAACCCTAGATCTCTGGCTCCTCCTTCTAGGAGAACCTGGCCTTTTCCTTGCCCAGGAGGATACATTTCCAGGCATCTTATGTGGTAGGGGGCACTCCCAAGCTTCTGAGTGTGTCCCTTGGTCCTGGAGGGGGCTCAATGATTACAGAGCACTTGGCTTCTCCCAGTGCTAAGTGACAAGTCGCACCTCATCTCATTACTCATTTATGCCTCAGGTCCCCATGGGCAGCTCTGACATCCCCAGCAGGTGTGCAGAAAGTGCCTTGGGGGAGCCACGTCCCAGCTGATGGAGAGGCTCCTGTGGCCGTACTCCTAGGAGGCTGATGCCCTGTCCTGGTTTGCCCAGGGAAGGTGGGCCCTGGATACAGAGCATGGGGGGTGGGGGGAGTGAAGAGTCAGCAGTAGACGGCCTGTGGTAGTCACGTCTATGGGACCTTGCGAAGTCACCAGCCTCTTTGTAGCTCGGCATCCATGTGGGGGAGGAATAGACAGGACAACACAGGCAGAGCATCTGGGCTGGTGGCTGGCATGCAGCAGGTGAGTTCCTTGGTCCTGTGTACCCTGTGATGGGCAGAGCACTACACAGATGTTTATGAGGTTTGATGCAGTCCCAGCAACACACTCAGTTACTAAGTCTTTATTGAGCGGCTGCTCAGAGGCCAGGGCAGAGTCCTGCAGGGGTCTGGTGGCACCAGGCCTGCTCCATGCTCCTAACGGGGATTTACGATTACCGCTCATGCTCCCATTTGGGCCACCCTGTGAAAACCAACACACAATGTGGCTGGTCTATGCAAGGAGGAGAGCTGGTGGCTCACCCACAGGAGAGCCTGGGGTTCCTGCAGGCCCAGCACTTGGCTGTGACATAAGCCCAGGACTCTGATGAGTTAAGCTGCTGATGGCTTGATTCTTCGGTACTGCAAAGGATGAGGCTTCTGGGGGCTGCTATGGCCAGTCAGAAAGCCGAGAACCAGGGCTCTGTAGAAACACCCTCTAGGGGGAAACCCACCTGCCACCAACTGCCCCTGCCAGCCTGGGGCTTCCCTAAGAGCATGGCTCAGCTTCACATTTTATTGTTACCATGGCACCAGTACCAGGCTACCACTGAGGGGTTCCTAGAAAATGCCTTTTGCACACTGATAACAAATAGCTAAGATTCTGTATAAAATTAGAAGGATGCTCCAAAAGGTCTCGATGGAGACTTACGGGTGGTTCCTCCTGAAAGGTTTGGGCAGAAAAATGTTGAAATGGAAGCTGAACCTGTTTGTAACCTTCAGCATCCCTGGAGGAGGTGGGTATTTGAGTCTCTGCATGGCGGGTTTGCTCTCCTTTCCAGCACTTTCTTAACCTGGGGTCCCGAACTGTATTCTCTCCTGGTCTTTGACTTTGCCCCATCCCCCTGTGGCTCTGAAATTTTCCTGGTCAGGCCCTCAAATCTCGTTAATTTCTTACAGCTCCCCACCCAAGTTGCAGTCATGTCTGTTGGACTTGGTGTTTTACAGTCAATACTTATTTTAACTGTAGTTTCAAAAATTGGGATATCTAGGACAATGCCAGGTGTCTCTCATATATAGGCCTGTTCTGTGTGTTGATGACAAAAACCATCCAGGGTAAATGTTCGAATGACACGAGTCATTTTTCAGAGCCCACCTGGGCATACTCACAAAAGAGACACCTGGAATACAGCAGCATGCAGTCTCAGGGAAGGGGACAGGAGCTGGGGGCCAAGAGGCAGCAGGCAGGTCCCACATTTGAATCACAGGTGCCCAGTGCCCGGCTCTGGGGAATTTATGCAAGTCTCTTCAGGGAAGGCAAGGGAATTTGTTGTACTCACAACTGATTCACAATGCTTTAGAATGAAGAAAAGCCTGTAAATAAAAATACATACTAATGATTACATAGTTTAAACTGCCTGCCAACCCTGGTAAGGCAGGAATCCCATAGGCGGGGCAGTGCCAGGTGCTGGGGACACCCAAAGGAAGAAGAGCTACCTGTGGAATACACAGCCTGTCTTCAACCCTGGCTCCCTTACCCATTAGCTGTGGGACCCTGGGAAAGTCACCTGACCTCTCTGGGCCTCCCTCTCTTATCTGTAAAATAAGGAAAATAATAGCAACACTTAGTATCCAGGGTTGTTTGGGGACTCAAAGAAGTCGTACTTGTAAAGTGCTTGTCATCATCATGCCTGGCACATGTTAAGAACTCAGTAGTGTTCTCGGTGGTTATTTTTATTCATAACATGACATAAGCACTCTGTCCTCCTCCCCCTCGCCCCCTTGCAGGACCTGGCTGCCCACTACTGAAGATACTTCTGTACCTTCAGGTATTCAAAGACACTCTATGCCTAGGAATGCTTGTGTTTCTTGAGAGTTTTTTTCAAGTTTTAAGTGTGGTCCTATCCCCCCATAGAGAGGCAGTAGAAGGCTTTTCTCACTGGAGTCAGGATGACGCGTTGAAAAGGCCACATTCTGCCCAAGGAGTGCTGGATCAGAGCACTCAAGATGGAGCCATGCTGGGTCACCAGCTCTGACCAAGGCTCCTGCAGCTCCCCCTGGGAAGAGTAGGGGCCACTCAACAGCCGCTGAGACTCGTGTCCCCTGCTGCTCTGCTGGTGTTGCTCAGTGCCTGTCGTTCCTTATTTTTTCTCCCTTTAAACCTGTTTATTTACTGTCATTTTAATCAGGATGACTACTGATAGCCTTGGCTTTTTATCTTTTTATTTAAGGGTTTAAAAAAAAAAAAAAAGCACCTAGAACTTTCTAGGAACTAGTCACCAAGTAAGTGGAGGAGATGACAGTTTGTGGATAAGTCAGGGTCAGCCTCCCACTGCCTTGTGGGCCTTCTATGCATCAGTTTGCTTCATCTCACACCAACCCTGGAAGGTATCTATAAGCCCTGCTTTTCAGTTAAGAAAACTAACATTTGGAGAGGTTAAGGAAATTGCCCATATCCAGAAAGTAATGGAGCCAGAATTCAACCTGAAGCCTGTCTGACTCAGAAGGAGCCTACACTTCCTTCTGTAATAGCCAGTTATTATGCAAATAATAGTATTTCAGGACATCCCCCTTATAAAATACTAAAACGCTGTTGGCAAAGCTGACGAACCTTTGGACATCCCCCCCTACCCCCCCCCCCCAGCGCCTTCCTCAGGTATCAGTTGCACATTCCTTTGCAACAACTTTACCTGCAAAACAGGTGTTCTCATAATACCTGTTCTATCTACCTTACCCGATGGTTTTAAGGATCCAAAGAGAATATGGACAAAAAGGCATTCTCTGAACCTCACAGCTCTCTGCAGAACTTATTGTTAGTGGCAGCACAGTAACATACATTCTATAAGGTCCTTCTGGAGGGAAGACTGTTTGGTTGAAACTTTCTTACTGGGAATCAATATACCCTGTAAGGTCCAGCCCAGACCCTGGCATTCCAGCCCGTCAGCGTGGTTCGGATCCATAGGGCTAGGCTGCAGAACCACGGTTCTCCGGTAGGTGTCACCCTCCACCAGGCCTCCTCCACGGCACCCTTCCATGGGTCTCCTGGGGCCATTCCATACTTTTTAGTTGTTAAAGCTCAAACAGTGATGTGGATATAAAATTCTGGCTCAGAGGCAGGGCAGGATATAAGGCCAGGAAGGCCCAGTGTGCGCTCTAGGATGCTCACACGGAGAGCCCAGGGCACAGAGCATCCCATCCTGGGCTGACTCAGGCTGTACACACAGGGGCTGTTCATGGTAGGAAGGGACTCCAGTGATCAGCTATGTCTGGATGGGTCAGGGAATGGCTTCACAGAGAAGGTGACATCAGAGATGGGTCCTGAAGGAGGAGAAAGAATTTTCTAGGCCGAGAAAACGGGAAGGGCATTCCAGGAACATCCTGAGCCATGTGAGCCGTTTGAAGGACCAAGATCTCATTGATGGGGTGGAGGGAAGGGGATAGAAGAACAGAGACTAAAAAAAAAAAAAAAAAAAGAGGAAGAAGCAGAAGAAGAAGAACAACAACAACAACAGAGACTAGAATGGAGATGGAGTCAGATCAGTAGGGACCATGAGTGCCAAATGACCAATGGAAAGGTTTGGGGTGGGCTAATGAGGAGCTGCGATTAGATGTGTAGAAGATGAATCAGACAGGAAGAGAGACTGGAGGCAGGGAGGCCAGTTAGGAGGCTGTTGAAAGTCTTGACCAGCGCAGGAACAGCCAGTATTGGAAGGGAAGACAGAGATTGGAAGCTATTTGCGAGAACTATGTGGATGTGGAATCTAATTAGATGGGTGGGGGGGAGCAGAGGGTTGTCAAAGGAGGAGTAAGGTTGACTTCGAAGTTTCTAGCTTGAGCAACTAAATGGACACAGAACCAACAGATAAGACAGAAAACGTAGGAGAAACAGATTGTGAAAACAGAAGGAAAAGACTTTATTTAGACTCCTTGAGTGTGAGATGCCTGGGAGACTGAGACCTTACCCTGCCACCCCTGTCCCTAGGGTAGAGATGCCTAGTAGGCAGCTGGATGCAGTGGCCTGGAGCTGGTGAGGAAGGGACAGAGTAGCAGCTGATGGCCACGGCATTCTTACTTCTAAACCCACTGTTTCTCTTTCTGTCCAGTTTACTCACAGGAGGCTCCCCAAGCCTGAGCCAGTGGCCCATAGCCTCATGGGATGCCTCATGATACAACCACTCTGGAAGGGGTATCTCCAGGCAGGCTCCTCCTTTTCACCTCTTCTCCAAGCCTGAATCTGTCTGCCCAAGAGGAGTGTGGTAGGAAAGGCAGGCACCCAAAGGTGTCTGTGTGCTGGGTGGGCCTGGCAGGGTGATGGATTAGCCAAGGCAGAGAAGCTCAACCTCTTTAAAGATGCTGTTTGCTTCTTTAGCAAGGAGCTCCACACATATGCGGGGTGTGTGTGTGTGTGCATTCATAAATATACATGCTTGCATGTGGCTACTTGCATATTTACCAAAGCCCGACCCAACCTCCCCCCAGTGGAATAGGAAAGCCCACCTGCTTTCTGGCTGGCCTCTGCTGTCATGTGAGCAGCTAGCTCCCCAGCAAGGAAGTCCACAGAGAGGGCAGCCCCAAGGCTGACCTTTGAGCAGCATATTAATTTCCTGTGTTTGCTGTAACAAATGCTCATAAAGTTGGTGACTAAAACAACAGAAGCTTATTTTCTCCTAGTACTGGAGGCCAGAAATCTGACACCAGTATTCCTTGGCCAAAATCAAAGTGTTGACAGGGCCAGACTCCTTCTAGAGGCTCTAGGGGAAAATCTGTTGCTTGCCTATTCAAGCCTCTAGGGTCAGCCAGCATTTCTTAGCTTGTGGCCAGATCACCCCGACCTCTGGAACGATGCCTTGCCTCCTCTGTGTGTCAAATCTCCCTGTTACAAGGAAGGATACACGCGATCACATCTGGGATCCACCCAGATAACCCAGGATCATCTTCCCATCTCAGAATCCTAGACTTCATCATATGTGCATAGTCTTTGCCACATACAGTAGTATTTATAGGTCCCAGAGATTAGGACCTCTTATCTTTGGGGGCAGTCATTCAGCCTACTACAGGTGAAGTTTGGGAAAGTTCTTTCATTTGACCCTCCTGCCTCTGTGCAGTGCGAAGGAGGTGTCATCCCCGTTTTAATGAGAAAATGGGCTTTGGCTGGCTAGGGTGCCAGGATCTACTGGGAGACCTTGATCTATTTATCAGCCACAGGCCTAAGTGTTCATAATATTTTTCTTAAAGATGATTTATTTGAAAGAGCACAGCGGGGGTTGGGGTGGGGGAGCAGAGGGAGAGGGTGAAGCAGACTCCCCACTGAGCAGGGAGCCTGACTTGGGGGGAGGCGGCTGGATCCCAGGACCCAGGGATCATGACCTGAGCCAAAGGCAGAGACACTTAACGGACTGAGCCACGCAGGCGCCACTCATAATATTTTTGCAACATATGAAATCTTCCTTTTAAGAAAGAAGATCTTGGTACATTTAATCAGGCAACAAATAACCCCAAATTCATTTCTGTATTGGGTGAGTCCCACTGATTCACTTGGCCCTGATTTACCTTGGGGGTCAGGGTTGGTGGATGAGGAAGGAGTGGCATGCTTCCTTCCTGCCTCCTACCTCATTTGGGTTCATTCTTGTGGGCATGAATCAATAGAAGGAACTGTGGGAACCCAGCACACTGGAGCAGACCAGGGCAGCCTCCTGAGTCCCCTGGCTGGGGTATTGTGCCAGAAGAGCTGGGCTTGCCAGAGGCAGCACTGGTACAGGGCAGGACGGACTCAGGGTTAGACAGACAGACAGATCTGGGCCCAGAGATCCCTTACCTAGAGCTTAAGGGCCCCTTAATTGAGCCGGGAAATGGAAATCACCACTGCAGTGAAAGCCCCATACATTCCTGTACTTCTATTTTTATGTTTTTTATATCCTGCTGTTCTCACATCCCCCAAGGAGGCAGGCAGAGCAACAGCCCTATTTCATAGATTGAGAACTCAGATTCGAAGGGGAGGGGGCTGTCCTCCTCAGCCCTGTGGGCCCTGAGACCAGAGGGCCAGGGCTGTGAAGGGGTCCCATCACTTGTTCACTGGAAAGGGTTTTAGAAGCGGGGTGCTCCGTGGTAGCATGGGAAGCTCTTTTTGGCCTGGGCTGCACTGTTCTTAGTTAACTAAGGATTCTCTGGCCCCTTGTCCCCTGCCAGCTGTGTGACATGTCAGAAATCACTCCGGGGCTCTGGCCCCAGTTTCTCACGTGCAGTGTTAGTGGCCTCAGGTCCCTGCTGGGTTGGCTAGTGCCCCAAACCAGCACGCCTATCAGAGGATTTGAGGCAGCGTGCATTGAACTGTAGGCTTGGATGTCCAGGTTTTTCTGGAGACTGTACCGCAGAGGAGCATTCGCCCGCAGCTCTCTTCCGCCACCAGCTGTGTCTCCCGCGGAGAGGAGGGTCTGCCTCCCATTTCTCTAAGGGCAGCAGAGCACTGAGCAAGGCGTGGAAGGTTCCGGGATTCTGGCCAGGGAGAGACACGCAGACCGCCCTGAGAAGCCCATTTCCCTGCTTCCGGAAGGGCTGGCTCTGGTCACTCGCGCGGGGCTCAGAGCCTTCCGGGGATACCTGTTCCACTTCCTTCTGTTTGCAGACCCCAGACCCAACTGGGCGTCCCCTCCGGATGAGCCGCAGGAGGCCAACAACTGTTTCTGAATTCCGCCTTTGTGCGGGGAAGCCAGCGGGGAGGGGCCGAGCGGACCCCCTGCCCCACTGGAATGTCGGCCCGCGGCGCCCCCACTGGCCCCTGCGGTGCCGCCCCCCGCCCCCCGCCCCCCGCTCACGGCCTGAGCCCCGCCGATCCCACCGCCCAGACGCGCACACGCGCGCGCTCACGCCCCAACACTCACTCGGACGCACACTTCCTGGCGGGCCCGGCGGCCTCGCTCCCGGCTCGGCGATCCCGGCCGCCGCGGCTCCGGGAGAAGCGACCTTTTGTTATTCAAATCACACCCTCACCGCGCGCGGGGGCCGCAGGCTCCGGCCGGGGGGATCCGTCCGCCGCCCGCTCCGCCCTCCCCGCGCCCCCGCGCCCCCGCGCCCCCTCCCCGGCGCCTCCCGCCGACCGCCGGACTCCCCGGCCCCCGGGCCTCGGCCGCGCCGCCCCCGCCCCCGCCCCCGCCCCCGCCCCGGGGTGCGCTGCGGCTCCGAGCTCGGCCCCCTCCCCCTCCCCGCTCCCTTCCCCCTTCCCCCTTCCCTTCCTTTCTCCGGTCCAGCCTCGGTCCCGCCGCCGCCGCCGCCTTCCCCGGTCCGCGGGGGCTCTGCCGGCCGCCCTCGCCGCAGCATGGCACCACCGGGGTGGAATTAGCCGGGAGCAGCGTTTGGGGGACGCGGGATCTCAAGGGTTGGGGGGGTGCCCTGCAGCCTCGGTCATGGATGTGAACAAGATGGTAAGTGAAGAGCGGGGGCTCTGCCCTGGAGCCTCCCCTGGTCCCTGCCCCCACTCCCCCTCTTTTCCTCTCTCCCTCCCCGTCGGCTTGAACCATTGAAAGTTTCTGGGTTGTTGATCCTGTTCGTCGGCCCCAACTCCAGGCGTGCTGGAGGAGGGAGCGCGGCCAGGATGGTGGAGGCGGCTGGCGGACAGCGATGGGGCTCCGGGTTTCCCGCCGCGCTGCCACCGGGGCTGCCCAGGCAGAGGGCTGTTGAGCTCTCCTCTCAAATTGGGAAACCAGCCTGGTAGAGGGAGGGCGAGGCTCTGAGAAGGGGGCTTGTCCTATCCACTCTAGGGTCCCCTGCTTGCATACCTATTTAAGATTGATGGGAAGATTTTTGGACTGAGCCAATTGGGGGCACAGGCGGGTGACCTGGAAGGGCAGTGAGGAGGAGCTAGGACTTTAACCATCTTAGAAGGTGAGGAGGCAGGAATGGAATCCTTGGCATAGATGGGGGGATACTCTAGATATACCACTGGTAAACCCCAGCTGCTTTGGCTTGAGGACCGGACCAGCAAACACCTTTGCCTCTGAAGCATTGCAGTCCCTGGAGGGGCTGATCCATCTGCCACGGTAGCCCTGCACCGCCTGCCCCCCACCCCACCCCCAGCAACACAGTAGGAGCTGAACACATTGTTCAGTGATTGATTGGGGAATAGCGATCAGAGGGTAACAAGATGTGATTTGGGGGTCTCTGAGCACTTGGGGCAGGTTTTCTCAGAGGTCCCAAGTGGCTCCCACTCTGAATGCAGATTTAAGGGTGTCTGTGAGATCACTTGGTGGTCAGGCAGTCTGACCCTGGCCTTGACCAGAGGGTCCATTCCCATCCTCACCCTACCCCCAACCTTAGAACATTTGAGGGCCCTTGCGTCAAGCTGGAGAAGTATCTGTGATGGTCTGTGTTGGGTTGGGGTGTGTCTTTGTATCTGGGGATAAAAGAGGCCTGGGTCTGCCTGTTCCTTAGGGAAGAGAAGGTACTGGAATTTCAGTTCTTCTTGTACAGAATTAGGCTAGTTTTCCCCCAGAGAGCATTTTGAAGTTAACCATCTCTATCGAGAAGGCAGGTGAGCTCCTGGCCCTACCAGGCCTTTGGCATTCTGTCCCAGGTAGGGGACAGTGGGATGGGGAACAGAGAGGATAGGTGAGAGAGGTCACTTTCCTGGCAGCCAACCAGTCTCATTCTGAGTGCTGCCCTGGAGCTGGGTGCTGGATGCGGGGTCTTACTGGCTCCCATCTTCATGTGAGGACACATACCCATCCATGGTTGGGCAATGCTGAGAGGCTGGACCACCATTCCTTATGTGCGTACCATGAAAAGCTTACTTTCTTTGGGCAACTATTAGAACTACCCTTCAAAAAAAAAAAAAAAATCCCGTTTGCAGCTCTGAGGGTGGGGAGGTGGAAAATTGAGTAGCAGCCAGGTTCTTTTCTAGAGATGTCTTAGCAGGGTCAGAGTCACCTGTCCTGCATGGTGGAGCTGAAGCTCTAGTCCAGTGGCCACCAAATTATATCACCCGCAGCTTCCCTCTGGCCCTGAGCTAAGATTCCTACCAAAGCCTGGTCTATGAGGACCAGCTTACAGAGTTCGGGAACCTGTGTCTTTAGAGGTTTGTCACCTCTAATACTACCACCTCTCCATCCATCTACTCATTAACTCAACAGCATTTATTTAATATCTGTCATGTCTATAGCAAGTGCTGTGTGAGGGACACAAAAATATAACCTATGGCCTCCCTGCTCCTCTGGGTCCTTAGCATCTGGGTGGACGGATCCAGAGAGAGACAGGGGAACATAACAGTTAGCTATCAAATCAGGCCCTGACCAGAAGGCCACAGCTCCAAGGACTGTAGGGGTCTGCCAAGGAATTTGGGTACGGAGTTCAGATGGAGGACAAAGCCCAAGTCTGGCTCTTCGAGGCTGGGTAGGGTTGGCTCTGCTGAGAGCAGTGAGGGGCACTGCCTGTTGGAAAAGCCGTGGGAAGAGGAATAGGCAAGGCCATTGGGTGAGACCATCTTGGTGGCATTTGGCTGGGGCAGGTTTAGATCAGGAAATGTTGAGGGGCCAGATCAGAAGGGCCTTGAATGCTAGACAAGGTATTCGAACCTCAGCCTGTAGACACTGGGTAACCTCTTGAATTTGGGGCACAAGAGAGGTACATGGATTGCCTCTTTCCTCTTATAGCTTAGGGTCCAAACAAAAATGATATTAGGAAAAAAAAAAAGTGATATTAGGTTCTCATTAATCGCTGAGCACTCAATGCCCAGTCCAGATACAATTGTCCTCAGCTCTCTGTAAAAAACACAGACCCTGGACTGCGAGTAAGAACCTGACCCACCCCAGGGAATTGGCACCTGCTTCCCGTTTCTGCCAAAGGCCAAAGTTACTCTTCTCTTCTGACCACAAAAGCCCTCTGCCTGGTTTCAAGTCCTCACTCTGGGGGCTACTGGCTCCAGGGTCAACCTCAAACCCAGCATTTCAGCCACATCCTTGGCAGAGCCTGACATCAGCCTGGGGGAATTTCTCTTGCTTAACACTGAATGAGAAAAAGCAGATTATGGTTTACCTGATTCCCTACATGCTTTTGAGCAAGTGTGTTTGTTTTTTTTAACCTCTTAGCCTTATCTGTAAAATGAGAATAATAATAATACCTGCCTTGACAGCTGGAAATAATTCTTTCAAGGCATGAGACCTGGTATATAGTAAGCCCTCCTTACATAGTGGCTATTATGAAATGATGATTTCCACAGTCTCATCTGAGATGACTCTGAACCCCTCCCCCTCTTTCTTTTATTGTTTATGTGTTTATTTAAGTAATCAATACGTCCAATGTAGGGCTCAAACTCAGGACCTCAGGATCAAGAGTCCCATGCTCCTCCAACTGAACCACTCGATGTCCCCCCTTCTGTTTTCTTGATTGGCCTGAATAGTTGAGTATAGGCTATATTACAGTTGACTGCTCTTGGGGCCAGTTCTTCCAAATCTACTTCTTTTTCTGAATGAAGGTACAAATGATGGGGACAGTGGCTCCACTGCTGCTGCAAGTGATGAATTTTTGATGACCTCAGATTTCTGCCCAAGGGAGGGCTTGTTTAACATGGCACTGGGTGAAGTGCAGATGCTTTTTGGGGCTTGACAATGGGGTCTGTTTCTTTACTAACCACAGAGAATGCAGCGTTGTAATTGGGGGAAAGGAGCCAATGCCATCAAGTCTTAACAGAAGAACATATAGTTTATGTAATGATTTATATTTACATATTGCTCTACAGTTTACAAAGCATTTTCACACCTGCTCATGTTTAGTACAACCCCATGAGGAAGGCAGGGCAGAAATAACTAGCCACATTTCACAGATAAGAAAACTGGAGTTCAGGAAGTGAAGTCTGGATTCTATACAAGTAGTAGAACCAGGTTTTATAGCCAGTTCTCCTGATCACCAAAATGTACGCTATAGTGACAGAATAAATAAAGGGGAAAGATTCAGTGACCTGATTCTAGGATGGACACAAGCTGGTCTAAATAGACTGGAGTGGTGGTGGCCTTTGGCCTCTGGGTTCCATCAAGAAGGGTTCATGCCAGTCTATGTGGAGACTACACGCCTTGTCAGTTACCTACCGCTATTTTCAAAACTCGGATTTCTAAATCTCTGCTGCTCCCCTGAGTTCCCCCAGCTTACACAGCAGGAAAATGAGAGGGGTGGAGAAAAGGTGTTTCAGGTGTTCAGAGTAAATGATAATGGTGATGGGGCAGGAACAAGCTTCTGGTCGGCGTGTTGTCACTGCTGGTGTGTGCTTGTGTGTTTGCTGGGCTGAGGAGCGGTGTAGGAAAAGGAAGTGCTGAGCTGGGGGAAATCCCTGTGCAGAATGATGCCAAGGATTCTCCTTGCAGCCCAGATAGGCTGATAGCTTCGTGGAAAGGGGTGTGTTCTCCCACTTAGGGTCTGAGCTCAATATATTATGAATTAAGGCTGGACATGGGTGACCAGCTCGGTGAAATTAGAGCATGCTTTCAGCTCTGGGTTACAGACTCGGTACAGGTTACAAGCTGCCTTTGAAAGAGTGAAGTAGATTAGAAGCCATCCAGGTGTATTACATCTAACTAAGAAGGTAAGCATTCGTTCACAAAATGCTTTGGTTGTGTACACACGTGCACAGAGGTAAGGCCTGGCTGTGTAAAATGCATTTTTGACTGTGGTCAGAAGCAAAAAAGGTTTGAAGCCTCTGACCTAGAGAAATGTCCAGAGGAGTCCAAGGAGGATGTCAACCTCATAAGATGAGTAAGTAGTTTAGCCTGTAGAAGAAGACCCAAGAAGAGCCGATGGTTGTCTTTGACTCACTGAGCACTGTTGAGACAAAGAAGTAATTTATGTATTCCACATGTATCTGGAAGGTGGGATTTGTTTCAAGAGGGACTAGATTTTGGCTGGCCAGCACTCCCCATAGCAGAACCATTCTATGGCAGAATCAGTTCTCTGGGGAGGGGTAGAGAACCTGTCTGCCCACTGGAGCTGCCCACTGGAGGAGTCTGGCCTCCAAGTCCTTGCCAACCTTGGAGACTGGCTCAGCATCCAGGCTTTGGGAGCCTCAGAGACCTGTGCATGGATGGCTGAGGACTAACCTGGCTGGTATCACAGGGAATGTGTGTCCACAGATCCTAACCTTGTGTGCTCCCCACCATGGTTCCTAAAGTTCAACAGAGCATCGTGGCTCAGCAGCCTTCTTCAGACAGTCTGCAGAAGGTCAGGGATTGTGGATGACTTTGGCCTCAGCCAGGTGCTAGCCAGAAAGGAAATCTGTTATTTGCCTCCTTCAAAAAAATGCTTAGAAAAAAAAAGAGTTTTGATCTCTCATCTGATTGCTATGTCTTATTGTCACTGATCACAAAGATTGTTATCTACCAGGATGAGGTTCAGTTCAACTCACACATGTATTGGATGCTCTCATTGTGTGCAGGCCCCTGGGTGTAGATATTAAGATGTGGATGGCCAGGATGTAGGGAGAAATAGACACTCCCCTGAAATGCATTGAGTGGAAAGACACATAGATACTTGTAGGTGACAGAAAACTCTCACCTGGATTCTTTTCTCCCTTAAAACATCCTTGAGAAGCAGAATTCAGTGTCCTCAGGGGCTCTTCTAGGTCTCCCTGCCAGGCAGGGGCTAAGTTCAGAAGCAAATATAGGTTTTAGGACAGTTCAGCCCACTGTGCTCTGTGACCCAGAGACCCACCAATCCCTGCCATCTACCCCACCACCACCCACTTCCCCCACAGCTGGGTGATTTTCTCAAAGAGCACGTCCAGGGGCTGTTTCCGTTCCACCTTTGTCTCCTTTCTTGCTGGAGAGGTCCCAATCCTAAACCAGACAGGCACGTGGTCTGGCAGCTGCCTCTGAACCAAAGGATTCCAGCAGCCAGACAAAATGCATGCTGCCCCGGGGCCCTAAAGAAATTAAGCACAGGTCTTTTAAGGAAGAAAAAAAAAATCCCCATGTCATCTTTAGATTCCCTGAAGTCCTAATGAATCTTTGATCTGGAGGTGATTTCTCAAGTAGAAAGGGATCAGAGGGTAGGAAGCACATATATAAATGTGAATGGGAGGTGGCTGGAGTCCGAGGCACCATCCCCTGTGTCTGGAAGATCAAGGAGCAGCTTCTGTGCCCTGAGGCTGCCCTAGAGGTTTATCATGGGGCTTTGGAGTCACATAAGCCAGAGGCTAAATCTTGATGCCACACTTTCCTCTCCAGGACCATGGACAAATTAGTTGACCTGTCTTGGATGAATTGGTGTCCGCAGACTTAAGAGGTATTGACGTGGTCTGTTTAAAGTTCTTGGCACATGCAGAGGCTTAGTAAGCCATGCTGTAATTATTAGTTTCTTTGCTTATTCATTTAGGCACCAAATGAAGTCTTAAAACTCTGCTAGTAGGGCCATGAGGCACGTTGTAAGTAATTATGGTACACGCGGTAAAACACATAGAGTGCATTTGAGGAACGTGGGAAAGTAGGGATGGGGCGGGGATTAATGGCCTGGCACCAGAGGGGGAGCTTCGTGGAGAAAGCTGGAGAAAGAGGGGAAAGATTCTTCAGAGGGGAAGGCAAGTGAGGGCATTTCAGGCAGAGAGAGCCACACATGCAGAGGCATGAGGTCAGGAGAGTGCCAGGTATGTTCAGGAGCTCCCTGCGGTTTAGGCTAGAAGAACAGGTGCAGCCTCTGTCTCGGTGGAACCAGCAAAGTACCCAGGAGGTGAGATCCAAGGCCTTTTATACGTCAGTGCTTCCTGGAGGAGGTGGTATTTCATCTGTGTGATGAAGAAGGAGGAGCAGCTGTCTCATTGATGGAAAG
Organism: Canis lupus dingo; assembly: GCF_003254725.2. Classification (NCBI taxonomy): domain Eukaryota; kingdom Metazoa; phylum Chordata; class Mammalia; order Carnivora; family Canidae; genus Canis; species Canis lupus. The sequence continues at coordinate 6,800,663 of NC_064248.1, read as the reverse complement.
CCACCGCGCACCCGTAGGTGGTAAGTGAATGGGTGGTGACGTCAGGAAGAACCGTGGCAGCACGCTGAGTGGGTTTGCTAGGAGCAGGGCCAGAGGAAGGAGGAAAGAGGGATGAGCAGTGCCAGGTGAGAGACCCACATCGAAATAACCAGATCTTCTGGCAGAACTGGCAAGAGAGGCTGTCCCTGTGTGATGATCACTTCGGGATGTTCAATTCTGGCCAGCAGGCCTACATACTTCTGGTCTCAGGGCTGGAGGTGGCCCACACTAGGACCAGGGTAAGCGTGGGAGCCACAAGCCTGGGTATTTTGGAAATGAGTGTTTCATTAACTTTCTTTCCTGGCTTCTCTTTGGAGCACTCAGTTCAGCCTTGTGTTCTGGGACCTAAAATAGTGTTCTCCTGCTGATGTGTCTCCGGCTAGATTGTTTGGAAAGTAGTCTTACCAAATCATGGTCTCCCTAACCCTGCTTGCACAAAGATGCATGTCAGCAGTCTTGGTGCTAGACGGTGTCAACCGGGGGCCTGGCCCTTGTCCCTTTTGTCCTCTACATATGTCTAGGTTGTTCCCTGAGTCGGCACACCATGAGGCTCTATGCCAGGCACTGAGACCATAAAAGGGAATGGGATAGTTTGAAGGCTTCTGTCTTCAAGGAGGTGGAGGCAATTATAATAGAGCATGGTAAGTGCATTGTTAGAGATTTAAGGAAAGTCCATAGAAGCTCAGAGGTAGGGATAATTAATTCTGCCAAGTGGCACAGGAGGTGGGCTGAAGAAGGCATTCATTCGTTCATTTATTCAGAAAATATGGAGGGGTGCCTGGGTGGTGTAGTTGGTTCAGCATCCAACCCTTGGTTTCTGCTCAAGTCTTGATCTCAGGGTCATGAGATCATGCTCTGAGTCAGGCTCTACACTCAGTGTGGATTCTGCTTGAGACTCTGTCTCTCTCCCTCCTGCTCATGTGCATTCTGTCTCTAAGAAATAAATAAATTGGGATCAGCGGTTTAGCGCCTGCCTTCGGCCCAGGGCATGATCCTGGAGGCCCAGGATCGAGTCCCACATCGGGCTCCCCACAGGGAGCCTGCTTCTCCCTCTGCCTGTGTCTCTGCCTCTCTCTCTCTCTCTCTCTCTCAGGAATAAATAAACAAAAATCTTAAAAACAAAAAAAAAAAAAAAGAAGAAGAAGAAGAAGAAGAAGAAGAAAGAAAGAAATCTTCCAAAAAAAGAAAGAAAATACTCACGGAGTACTCTTCATATGCCAGGTGCCGGGGACACTTAACCAAACCAGAGATCCTTGCCTTTGGCATTGACCTCCTGTGTGTGTGTGTGTTGGGGATGGGGTGTAGGCAGGAACAGTAAGTGCAAACAAAATAGTGTCGGGTGTTGGAAGGTGGTAAATGAGCCAGACAAGGAATGGGGAATACAGACATGGCCAGTTGCCCTAAGGATGCCAGAGTCAGAAGTGTCATGCCCAGTAAGGGTTTTCCTTGGCTCTCAGTGGCCCTTGGGATCCCTAGTCACAGTCTGCTTGGGCTTACTGTCCAGTTGAAACCGTGCATCCAAGCATGGCTATTGACTCTTTGTTCTTAAACAATTGTCTGAATCTGACCTCAGGGCACTTGCCCCACATCTCAGCTCCCCTCCCTGCAGTCCATTCAGCTTGGCATCCAGGAGTCAGCCGTACTTTACTGAGAGTGCTGGAGGCTCATTGATTCCTTCCAAACTTGAAGACATTGCCTCTTAGTTCCAACAAACCCCCATGAACGGAGCCAAGTGTCAAATGAGCAGCTCTCCAGCAGTGGTGATGGGGGTGGTCATGGTGTCATCAACAGTGAAGGTGGCCCTTTCAGCTGTAGTAACAGCAGCTAGAATGAGGGTGGGGTGACAACTTGGTTTCCTGCTGCTGGACTCCTCTCTTTGAATCCTGGGCCCTTTCTGTGGGGCAGGTTTTGTCCATGTGTTGGTTTCTCAGCTCCTGAGGTGACCCGGCCATGAGTGCATTGGCCTCTGATGCTGTGGCTCAGGGAGCCTAGGGCTCCTGCACCCTGGGTACTTTTAACACCACAAAGTTGTTGGTGGTCTTCAGCAGCCACAGTGAGGAAATAGGGTCACCCACTGAAAAATGTTTAACTTATGCTATTTTTTTTTTCCAGAAAAAATAGGAAAGGGTGTAAAGAAAGAAAGATCGAGTACCCTTCTAGCATCCCAGACACTATTGCTAACAAGGATCTTTGGTATAGATCCATACAGATTTTGTGTGTATGTGTGTGCACTAGTGCCCATATACACACATGGTAGGTTGAGTCATATAAAAGTGCTGCTTTTAGAAATCAAAAATGGCCAAATTATCACTTGATTCAACCAAATATATGTGCATACACAACAGGTACACACTTATTTAAACAAAATGGGACCACACAATAATATAGGTTTGTAAACTTATAAACAGTGTATGAGAATGGTCAAGGACATGGGTCCTAGGGTTCAAAATCAGTATCTACCACTTACTCACCTGGGCAGGTTACCCCTGGGCAGGTTCCTAGGGTTCCCTGTCTCAGGATTTACCCCCTTATAGTGGGGTGGTGGGGAGGGAGGATAATCATAGTATCTTCTAGAGAGTTACGGCGAAGGCAGAGGACTTAGTGTGTATGTGTTATATTATCATGTTTCCAGATGAGTAGAAAAGACCTGTATCGTTTCATTGTAATCAGTACCCTATTAGTAGACATTACGCTATGTCCCATTTCCTGCCGTGGAGCTGACATCCTTGTACACACATGGAAAAGTGACTATCTGTTCACCACTTTACACTTTAAAGTACTTGGGCTTTAAAGTTTTAGCTGTATTATTATCACACAATTTTTTATTATAGAAATGTGTTTGAGATATAAGATTGTGTATATTCAAGACTTACAACACGTTAATTTCTCTTGTTTATATATTAGAATATGATTGCTGTCGTATTGATAAAAGTTTTAGCATTTTTAAAAGATTTTACTTATTTATTTATTTAGAGGGAGGGTGGGTGAGGGGCAGAGGAAGAGGAAGAGAATCTCAAGCAGACTCCAAACTGAGCATGGAGCCCAACACAGGGCTTGATCTCATGACCCTGAGATCATGACCTGAGCTGAAATCAAGAGCCAGATGTCTAACCGACTGAGCCACCCAGGCTCCCCAATAAAGGTTTTAGTGTTTAAGAATCCTTATTAATGTGTTTCTAGCTGAGTGGTGGGTATGGGAGAACGTATCTGGACTGTTGTGTATAATTCTGTGAATGGGGTTCCCTGGGCCCAGCCCCTTCCCCATTTGTTTTTCCACACTCCAGCAACAGGTCACCGCACTGGGCACTGGCCCTCACTTCTGTGCCTTGCTGCTGGCCTCTCCATTCCACCATCCCTGCAGGCCCCTCCTCAGGCCAGTGATCTGGTTAGGCAGTTCTTCCTCCAAGGGTAGACCCCCGTGCCAGTCCTGCAGTCTTGGTCAGATACCCACCCCAGGGCCCCTGAATATTGCATTCATCAGTATCTCCTCTCTAACTGGCTGTGCACACAGGGCACTCACATCTGACTCATCCGTGAATTAACTTAGTGCAGCACTTGACGCCTAGGTGCTCAATATATGTTTGGTGGGTGAGTTTTAAGAGTGAATAAAGTCTCAGATGACTAAACTAACGGGGGCCAGTTGGGACCAGATCCTGAAAGCTTACAGTGAAGCATTGAAGCATTTTCCCCGTGTATAGTGGTGAGCCCCTGAACATGCCTGGCATGCTTGGAGCTGTGCTTTAGAAAGAGGGATCTGGCCATTTGAGCTCCCAGGAGCTAGTGGCCCAGAGACTAGTGGGATGTCAGGCCTGCATGCCCAGGTGGGGGTTCACGCTGCCCGAGGCCCTTTGGGTGACCCTCCCCATCTTGAACCTCGAGGCTCTTACCCCCTACTTCCCTAAGGAGGGGCTCTCCTTCACTCAAGAAACAGAAGTGAGAATTCTTGGCTACTCTGCTTTCGGAGGAAGTCATATCAGAGCCACTGATGATGATGAAATTCACCTCCGGAATTAGCAACCACCACCTCACCACTTTTGCAAACTGCATAGCAGCTCCTCCCCAGCTTATGACTTCCTGGGTTCTGGGCCAGAGGTATCCATCAGGGCTCCTTGCCTGCCAGCAGGGAGATTCCATGGCCTCCCCAGGGTGACCAGGCCCTGCGCTGTCCCTGCATGTCCTTCTCTTTGGCTCTGACATGAGATCTGTGAGGCTGTGCTTTGGTTTTGTGTTGCTAAGGAATCCAGTTTCTGGGGGCTAGGGCTTGACACAGACCAGTGTGTTCTCTCAGTGGAAATGAGGCTGACTTTTCCTTCCCAGGCCCAGAAGAATAGAGCTTGGGATCAGTGGGGTTGCACCTGGAGCAAGATGTTGGCTCAAATCCTGGCTCTGCCATTTACCAGCCAGGTCATCTAGCTAGCCAGGCATCCCAGCTAGTTTGGCAAATCACTGCACTGTCCCAAGACTCAGTTTCCCCATCTCATCAGTGGAGTTGGCAGCCCCGGTGTGACCACAGGGTTAAATGACATAATGTGTTCAAATGAGTCTGGAATCTATTACAGGCCAGGAAAGGTTAATTGAATTGGAGAATCAGAGCTTGAACCACAATGAGGTAGAGACTATTCAGTCTGCATTTTAGATAAGGAGATTCGAGATCCAAAGGTGATGGGTGGGGCCAGGGGGAGTGGAAGGAAGTTGAAAGAAGAATTGAGAGGGAATCTCGACCTTCTGCCTTATACTTCCTCTGCTTTGCCCAGACTCCTGCCCCCGCCCCGTTCCCTGCAACACACACATCTGCCAAAGCAAGCACCAATTTCGTGTCTCCTTCCTGAAAGGCCTCGTTGAAAAAGAAGCACACAGAAGTGATCAAGTGTATCAGTATCGATTCCATGGAGGTCCAAGCAGTTCTAAAGCTGGAAGGCAGTGGGAAGGAGGGGGAAGAGTTAGCGTGAGAAACAAAGAGGGGATGGGAGAGAACTGGCAGGGAGAAGAGGAGGCAGAGAGGGCTGGCTTCATTTCTTTTCTTCAGGCTGCTGTGTAACGGGCCTCCGGTGCTGTTCCCTGGCAGGCCCACGCATTCCCCTGGTCGATGCAACTCACCCACTTTCCTAGACAACACTTCTGCCTTCTCCTCCCCTGCCCTCACTCTCAGCCCCTGACCTTGCTTCCTGTGTCAATTGTGAAAAGAGACATAACCCTGAGAAACCTTGCACAAGCCCCTGGCAGCCATCTGTTGACCCCTGTGTCTATACTCTGTGATGTGTGCTGGTGCGTGACAAGGTGGCTGGCTTCTACTGTGCACTAGACCCTTTCCCCCTTCCAGTGACACTCCATTCCTGACCTTCACGTCTACACAAACGTGTTATAATTTCTCCCATTTAAAACTAGGCAACCCCGCCTCCTCCGGTCTCATCCTCCTTGCTGGCCCTTGCTGACTCCAGCTCCCCTTCTTGCTGAGTTCCCCTTCAGACTCTGCCCCCATCTACTCTACCAAAAAGCCCAAGGTCACGATGATGTTCAATTTTCAGCTGTCATCTGCTTGATCCCTTGGTAGCTTTCGCAACCAATCGCTCCTTGTTGAAATACAGCTCTTCATGTGCCTTCTGGAGTGCAACACTCCTGGTTTTCCTTCTGCCTCATGGGCTGTTTCTTTTGTTTCCACTCCTCATTCCCCCCAACTTTTTCTTGAGTGTCAGGTATCCTCAGGCTGTCCCCAGAGGTCTCATCTGCACTCACTCCTTGGTGATCTTACCTTAATCTTAGACTTAAATCCCATCTATGTGTGGATGGCTACCAAATCAACTGATCTAGCACAAATCTCTTCCAAATTCCAGGATTGCTCCCCGCCACCCCACCTTGGACCAATTAGAGTTCCATTCGGGATTTATCTGATGGGCATCTCATACCCCCCTCTCGCCTGCCCAAACCAGATCATGTCTGCCCCAGACCTACCTATTCGTCCTTTGGTTCTCTATCTTGCTGGTGAGAACTCGGTCCTGCACACTGGTCTGGCATATAATCATGGTGCCATCTTTGACTCCTTTCTTCCTTCCACACACCCTATGTCCATATCATCAGCAAACCGTGTCAGCTTTTCTTTCAAAATCTATCCAAATCCATCCACATCTGAGCACTTCCACCACAACCAGCCTGGCCTGGACACCCTCCGTAATCTCTGGCCTGAATTCAGCTGCATCTCAGCTGTTCCCCCTGCTTCCCTGCTTGTCCTTGCAGTGCCAGCACAGCACCAGAGGGGTCCTCTAAAAAAGGAGTCTGGTCATGGCACCTTTTGTTCAAAACTTCTCAGGGGCTCCTGTTTCCATCAGAACAAAGGCTGGTCCTTGCGGTGGCCTGCATGACCCCTTGCCATTCGGCCTCTCCTACCTCTGACTGCAAGGCTCTAGCCACAGTTAACCCCCCTCCTGCCAGGTAGGCTCTGCCTAGAATTCTTCCCCAAAGTATCTCTCAGGCTTGCTTCCTCATCAGCCTCTGTCGCCTTCTAGTGCAACCTTCTTTGGTGACCCTGTATACAGTTACGACACCAGCCCCATTCTTGGCCCTATAGCATCTATTACCAGCTCAGACACCATAGATTTTATTTGTTTCCTCACTATCAGCCCCTCTCTCTCATTCCAGTGTAAGGTCCATGAGGCAGGTGGCTCAGTCAGTTGGATGTCCAACTGTTGATTTCAGCTCAGGTTATGGTCTCAGGATTGTGGGATCAAGTCCCCACATTGGGCTCCAAGCTCAGCAGGGAGTTTGCTTCTCCTTCTCCCTCTCCCTCTTCCCCTCTCCCTACTGCCACGCATGTGCTCGCAAGCTCTCACTCTCAAACAAATGAATAAATAAAATCTTAAGAAAAAAGATCCACAGGGCAGAGATGTGGTGTTTTGGTGCATAGCTGTATTCCTGGAATAGTGCCCCACACATGATAGGCCTTCAGGAAATATGTGTCGAATGAATTGGTGAATGTGTAAAGATTTTGGAGCAGTTGCTTCCTGAGCTTCGGGAAGCCTGGAAGAAATCTGAATGGTCCCTAAGAATCAGGTGAAATATAGAAAGAGGTGCCAGAGAGCTGGGCTGGGTATCTTTGAGAAGAAAATAGATGACCATCTGTAATGGGGCCAATTCTATAGTTGGCCAGACTACATGGGAGGAGAGCTATTTTTCCGAGCCTTATGTAACAGATGTGGTTTTGTGTAAATCACACTTCTGTAAATGGAATCCTATTTTAAATGCACTAGCAGAGATTGCTATTTAAAGAAATCTAATGCTAGATTCTTTTGTAAAATGAATAATCTTCTAATTTGTCTTTAGTGTCAATTCATATTTTCCCTCCCCCCAAAATGTTATATGGACTTAAATCAAAGTATGCTAGTCTGGGGTGAGGAAACCTACATGTCCCATTTTTCCCTGCTATCTGTGTTATTCCCTTTCTCTTTGCCCACATTCTTCCCCAGCTTCATTTCTGCTTTTCCTTTGGCTGAGTTATTGGGCTGGGATTTTTTTTCCCTTAGACTCTGACATAGAACGTTCTTCTGTAGCATGATCAGAATGAAAGGACACGTTAAACAGTGGCCCTATCTCAGACCAAATGGATGCAGTCTGGGGGTAGAGCAGGGTTGTCCATCAGGAGTGAGCGAACGTGTACTGGGGGCTCGGGGTTAAGTTCTCAGGTGGTGGCCATGCACAACTGAGTGTGGGAACCACTGAACAAAAAGACAGCCATGTGCTATTTGTGTTTCTTGCATCTGAGCTTACCCTCTGCAGGACTGACGAGTGGATGTATATCCCCTTTGGGGTTTTGCCAAAGGTGGCCAGTGTGAATCTGACCGTAGACTCTTAAAGGACTGGCTGGAGCTCAGAGATCAGGAATATCCCCCCTCAGTCCATCACGCATCTTGCTGATCTCTTAGATGAGGGCAAGGTCCTGTGGCCGCACTGCTAGGTGGAGTTTTGTCCCAGTGCTCTCCAGAGGGTCTGTTTACAATGAACTTGGGCTTCATGGGCCTACCACCCAATCTCTGTTTCCCTTCAAACCAGAATGTGTCCCTCTGAGAGAACCCAACAGTGTGTTAAGGGTTTGGTGGAAAAGTATGGCGGCATCTAAGACCAGAACCTGCTTCCTGAAAACAATGGAAGGTTGACTTGTTTAGAGGCTGTTTGGCCTTGGGTCAGGTTTCCACTTCAGATTTTCTGAGAAATTTCTCCTTTTGGTTCTCATTGGACCAAGAGATCGTAACACCTGCTAGTAGGGCAGGTTCAACTTTTCATAAGAAAAGAAAAGATCTGCCTTTGAGCTAATATGTCGAGGTGAGAGCGCAGAAGCTTAGAAAACAAGTTGGCTTTGGCTAAGAGTTTCAGTTATCCCTAGCTAACTGGCAGGATATGGAACATGTGCCTGACTCAGAAGGGCAGGTGCCAGCCCTGCTGTGTGTGTGGCTTGACCTCTCTGAGCTCACTGATTAAGTATGCCCTACCTCCCCTTCCCCAAGTTTTCTCAGCATCCATAAGATAGTGGATATGAAAGCTCTTTGTCTTTTTTTTTTTTAAGATTTTATTTATTCATGAGAGACACAGAGAGAAGCAGAGACATAAGCAGAGGGAGAAGCAAGCTCCCTGTGAGGAACCTGATGTGGGACTCGATCCTAGGACCCTGGGATCATGACCTGAGCCAAATGCAGATGCTCAACCACTGAACCACTTGGGTGCCCCTGGATATGAAAGCTCTTTGAAGCTAGAAAGGACTAAAATGAAACCTGGCAATGCTATTGTCATCATTATTCAATCAAACCTGGTATTCACATATTTGAATGAGCCAAACAGGTAAATTGGGAAGTTTAAAGTTACGGAATGACTTGCTAGACTCAAATAAGAGAGATATCTTTGCATCACCACCCCATTGCATAAAGTGGGGTTCTGTTTGTTTATAAACTGCATTTGTGAAGATCACCCTCTGGAGTGAGAAATGAAGCTGAAGAATTGGGGGCAGGAGGGCCGTGGAGTCATATTGAAGAGTTCCAACCCTAGAAGATCAGGAGCCACCCTAGATTCCTTAGCTGGGATAACACATGAGGAGAGTTACTCCTGTGGCTTTATTTGTGGCCATTTGTGGTAGAGCCTAGAGGTGGGGGCCACGTATATAGTGAAGTGGGCATGAGATGGGCTGTGTATGGTAGAAGCTGAACCAAAAATAAAAAATCTGAATCTAAAAATAGAGATCTGAGGGAGAAACAGCAGGCCTTGGCACGTCTGGATACGGCAAGTGCTTCCTGGCTCATTCATTGGACAAACGGAATAGGGCTCTGGGAAGACACAGAGCCGGGAATGAATGGGCGGTTCCTATGCCCAGGGACCCCCTGTCAGCCAGGCACCACCTCCCCCTTGGGTCTTGAGATAGTGGGAGAAACAGTGCTCTGTGTTACTGAAAGAGAAGAGACAAAACCGACCTCAGAGAAAGCTGCGGAGAGGTGGGGGGGCGGGGAGGAGGGCAGAGGGGAGGGGAGGAGAGGAAGCTGGCAGTGCTGGTGGTTTAGGGAAAGACACAGCTCAGGGTTTCCGCTCTTGCTGAGCAGCTGTCTCTCTGTAAGGCGAGGGGCATTGCAAAAAGCGTGGCCAAGGAGCAGTGAATGATCAGCAAACGTCTCATGGGACCACCCAAGGCTTGACTCCGTAGGCAGACGTGCCTGGAAAGTGACCATGACACATTTCTCTGGGGTGACACCTGCGAGCGGGGCATTGCAGTTTGGGTTGCTTAGGAGACAGAGCGGATGCTTCCTCTGTGACGAGAGAAGCAGAACTGTAGTGGAGGGGCGGCCAGCCCGAAGCCACGGCAGGTGAGCAGAGAGGACATGGGCAAGGAGACTGAGGGTCTCAGTACCTACCCTCTTGCCCTGCCTCCCAGGCCCTTCCAAAGGTCTAAGTGCCCCCCACCCCCACCCCACAATAAGCAGTCATGGAAGGAGATGCCTGGGGTGTGGAGCAAAGGAGTGGCCCTCTTCAGAAACTGGGCTGCTCAAGTCTGTGGGCAGGGTGGGCATGGGCTTTTAGGTCAGGGGATGAAAGTACAGGTGATATGGCAATCTCTGCCCAAGGATATGACAGGATGACCTGGCGGAAGGGGACTCTTGGGGCAGTAGTCATTGTCAAACCGGGCGGTAAGCTGGAACCATGGAGGTGACAGAAGATGGTGTGCTGGCTTCTCCAGGTCAGCAGGGACAAAGTGGGGTGCCCTCCCATTCTGTCATCTGTAGCGCCCATAATAAATGGTCTGATTTGGAGGCTGTAGGTAGAAGATCTGGGGATCTTCGGGGATGCAGAACTGGAGGGCTCCTAGGCTGGTGGCCAGGGAAACCAGAGTAGGAAGGATGCATGACAGCAAGGGGACAGGATGATCTGGGAAGGCCTCCCAGAGGATGGCAAGTGTGGGGAGGGGTGTTCTAGCAGAGAGGCTGGGCTCTCACTTGGCCGCTTGGAGTAAGAGGACCCTTGGGACTAGTAACCAGGGGCAGACGGGAGAGGGGTCTTGTGTAGAAAGGGAGAGTGCTCTTCTCAGGATTCACAGGCATCCTGCATCATTTTCAGAGGAGGAAGGATAGGGACAGGCATACCTTGGAGGAACTGCTGGTTCCTTCGTTCAGTTCTAGACCACCATAATAACATGAATATCACAATAAAGCAGGGTCAAATGAAATTTTTATTTCCTAGCACATATAAAAGTTATGTTTATGCTGTGCTGTAGTCTGCTGAGGGTGCAATAGCATTATGTCTAGAAACAGATGTGTATACCTTAATTAAAAATACTTTATTGTTAAAAAATGCTAACCATCATCTGAGCTTTCAGCAAGTCATAATCTCTGATCACAGATCCCCATAACACATATGATAACGATAAAAAAAATTTGAAAGAAAAAAAAATTGAAAGATTGCAACAATCACCAACATGTGACCAGAGACACAAAGTAAGCAAATGCTTTTGGGGAAATGATGCTGATACTTAACTTGCTTGATGCAGTCTTAGTTGCCACAGACTCTTCAATTTCTTTCTTTCTTTCTTTCTTTCTTTCTTTCTTTCTTTCTTTCTTTCTTTCTTTCTTTCTTTCTTTCTTTCTTTTTCTTTCTTCTCAATTTCTAAAAGAAAAAAATGTAGTGTTTGTGAAACAGTAAAGCAAAGTGCAGTAAATCGAAGCACGTCTGTATCTGTCTCTGGCAAAAGAGATGGTTGTTGCAGCCCCCTACCTTTTCATTCTGGAAAGATCCTGTGCCTGTGTGTTCTCATTCATATGACCCCGTCTGGGGAAGGGGAACCAGCCTTGGAGCTGCCATTCCAATGGAAACACCGTGGGAGGGCCTGGAGGGAAGGATGGTAATGAGGAGCCTGCGCCCAGAGCCCCATCCCTGACCCCTGGACCCTGGGAAGTGAGGAGACGTTCATTTTGTCTAGACTGCCTCCCACTCTGCCTCCCATCCTCTCCTCCCTGCACAGATGTTGCCTCCATCATTCACCAGCTGTGGCTAATCCTGAGTCCTCACCCACCTGCCCCTGCAGCATTGACACACTCTCTTCATCAAGAGGGGTAACCCCCACCCCTCGATTCTCCTCCTGCCTCGCTGGCCGTTTTTTCTCAGTCTCCTTCCCCCGTTCCTCTATTCCTGCCAGAATCATGGGCTCAGAAGGCATAGGGGGCCTGGAAGACCATCTTGTGTCAGCATTCCTTTGACAGCTGAACACCTGCCACCCAGACCAAGCATCAGTGTCCACCTGCCAAGGTCTCCTGTCTACTTATTGCTGAACTCGCTTTATCTTTATCTTTAAAGCCAGATCTATTGAAATGTAATTTATATGCCATTAAAGTTTACCATTGTTGGTGTCTAGTTCGATGAGTTCCTATAGTCCCATGCAATTAGGTAACCTCCACACGACTGAGATTTAGGATGGGTCCATCATCCCCCACATTCCCTCATGCCCCTTTGTAGCCACCCCCTCCTCTACTCTCAGCCCCTGGCAACCAGCGACCTATTTTTTTTAATGTTTTTTGGGTTTCTTTTCATTCTTCAAATTCTAACTTTTCCAGAATGTCCTATAAATGGAATCCTGCAGTTTGTGGCCCTTTGAGTCTAAATTCTGTCACTCGACATCATACTTTGAAGATTGACCCACGTTGTTAGTGTGAATCAATCCTTCGTTTCTTTTGATTGCCGAGTAGCTTCTTGTGGCGTGGCTGTACCCCATCTTGTTCATTCACCCCCAGGTTGAAGGACATTTGTACTGTTTCCAGGTTGGAGGATGATGGACACAGAATGCTGCTTCTCTTAATTCTCACTGCTGGGTTGCACTGGAGCCCTGAGGTCCTCCACTTCCCAGGTGCTGAGAATTGAGGTATTTAAAGACCTTGGTGCCATTTCTTGCTCATCCCTGCTTCCTGCCACCCCTTGCTCTGATTTCTCTTCTTTCACCTGACCTTGTGTGGTTCTCCATCCTAGTTGGTTTGCTTTGCACCCACCCACATTATCAGTATTCCTCTTGAATGGGACACCGAGAGCAGCATGCCGGATCCGCTGCCCCAGAGGATGTCTGGCATGTGGTAGATTGCATCAGTACTCTCGAGTGCAATCGAAAAGCCATGAAACCAAGGACTGGCTCTTGTTCTTGATCGTATACTTCTGTTGAGGTAGCTCAAAATGAAATTAGTTTATTGAATTTTATGTTATGGTAGTGGCCGCATCGTCTTGTTAACTCAGCAAACGTACTGGGAATTTACTGTCCGATCATGTACAGTTGGGCTCACCCATGGTCACACCCTTCTGCTATCACCCAGACTCATTTGCAGTTGCTCCAGACATTGCTTGAATCTGTCACTGTGCCTTCTGTATACTCTCACACTGGTAAACACGGGGGTGGACACAGGTCTGGGACATGGGTACACCTTACTCCAAGGTGATATAGTCAATAATCAGCACCTGCCAACACGGACAGCTGCCTCGAAGCTCTTCCAGCTAGCCCAGGGCCTGGCAAGCTTTTTCTGCAAAGGGCCAGATAGTAAACATTTTTGGATTTGTGACCAGATGCTTCCTCCTCCTCCCTGCCTCCACTCCCCTTTAAAAATGCAAAAACCAACCTTAGCTCACAGGCCACATTCGATTGGCAGTCAGTGGTTTGCAACCCTGGTGTCCTAGTTTCTTGTCCTTGTCTATGAGATGTTATAAGAAACTTTGTTAGATGCCTCAATGCTGGAAATTCAGACACACACCCCGTCTACTTGATTTTTCTGAAATGTTGCCCTAGACTCTAGAGGATGCATCACCTTCTCTTGCTCCCTTCATCCCTTTTGTGTTACTCATCCAAGTCAGAAGCTCAACCTCACTCAGTCCTGGGGGGCTCTCTGACAGTCTCCTGATTCATCTTGGGTTTTCCTTTTCATTGCTCTTTCTGCCTTTTTTCAGTTCAAAGATCTTCTGGATGGAAAAGACCGAGGTAGAATAGGAGTTTATTATCCATGGTGCACCACTGGCTGAAAACTGTGTGCCCATCCCTTCTAGTTCTTTTTGCTTTTCATGTGATAAGATAGCCCTTTTGGGTCCTCCATGTTCTCAGGGAGCTTCATCTCATTTTGGCTTTTGCTTTCTGAGTACCACTCATCAGGCTGTGCCACTCCTTAGATGTAGGCGATAAGTAGTTTATGCACTCATACTGGTTTCATTTTTCATAAAGCGTTGCTGAAATTGCACAGTCAGAAAAGAGGGAAGGAAAGAACAGGAAGAGGAAGAAGGATGGTCCTTATCTCCCTACAAACAATTAACTATTGGATAGCAGGGTCCATTTTCTTTCAGCTTGTGTTGTCCAGCAGCACTTAGGTCAGCACCCCACACCCACACCAGGTGGTCCAATTGTACAGATTGTCCATGCCAGTCTGTGCAGAAGGCCCAGCTGGGCTTGCAGAGTTCATAGTCTTACAGCCTAGGCAGTGGCTCTGCACTACCTCTGACAGGTGTTCCAAATCATGATTCCTCAGCGTCTTCCACATTATCAAAAAAAAAAAAAAAAAATCATCTTACACAAAACCTCAAATTTGCCATCTTATCCAATTTAAAGTGTATAATTGAGTAGCATTTAGTGCATTCATGGTGTTGTGCAACCATTATCACTATCAAAATTCAGAACGTTTTCATCACCCAACAGGAAACCCCATCCCCATTAGTCATTCCCTATCCCCCATCTTCCCAGCCCCTGGCACCCACCATTCTTCCTTCGTTCTTCCTTGGGCTCTTCAGATTTGACCATTCTTAGGTCTCCAATACACAGAATCAAACAATATGTATCCTTTTGTGTCCTGCCTAACATCACAGAGGATGATATCCTCCAGGTCCATCCATGTTATAGTGTGTGGTGGGGGTTCTTTCCCTTAAAAAGGCTGAAGTGAAGAGACCATGTCTTGTTTATCCATTGCTCCATGGATGAATACTTGGGTTGCTTTCACCAGTGTTCTCCACTTTGAGTACCACTTTCTGGCCGTATCGAGGTGTGCTGAACCAGCCTGGCCACCCTCTTCCACCCAACACAAGCTTGTACACCTAGCCAGTTAACGAAGTGATTGACATTTTTTAAACTTCTCAAATTAAAAAAAAATATATTTTATTTGTTTTAGAGAAAGGACAGTGGGGCAAGCAGAGGGAGAGAGAGAGAAAAAAGAATCTTAAGCCCCAACAGGGAGCTCAGTCTCATGACCCTGGTATCAAGACCTGAGCCGTAATCAAGACTCGGATGCTTAACCCACTGAGCTACACAGGTGACCCAACAGGATTTTTAACTGAAGAGCTGTGAGGGACTTGGAGGAGGGAGATAAGGCATCCTAGACAGGAGAGGGGAGTACACATGATAATGAGCACTGACAAGGATGTCTGCTTGGAGAGGACTGGGCAGACCAGGCCTTCTTCCATCAGCCCTTCTGAGCACCAGGCAGTGTGTACTCACTGAGGGGCACCAGAGGAGAATACAGCGCCTGCCCTGGTGGAGATCATTGTTGGGTGGGGAAAGACCAAGCAAATCAACTAACAAAGGAATTTCAGGTTGTGATAAACCCTTAGCAGGAAGTAACCAGGGTGGTTGTGAGTCTGCCTTCAGCTCAGGTCATGATCCTAGGGTCCTGGGATCGTGTCCCACTTAAAAAAGAGAGAGAGAGAGAGAAGATTTAAAAAGACTTGTGGGACACCAGCTGCCAAATACCGCAGCCAAGACCAGAGCAGTCTCAGTGCTGAAGGCACTTGCCCCGATCCCCACACATTCTCTTCCCAGTGTGGAGGGCCACATTTCCTCGTCTGTGCCTCAACTGTACTTCCCTCAGGCTCTTGTGACCTCAACTTGGTTCTGAACTCCGCCATCCTGGTCTAGGCTCAATGTCCCAGTCACGAACTTAAGCTGTGCCCAGCTTTACCAGGATGTGCCATGCGTCCCTAGAATCTTACCCTGTCCTTCCCTGTTGCCAGCCTCAGCCCTCCCTGGACAGGGCTGGCTGCTCAGAGGATCCCTTTCTGCCCTCTGCCTCAGCATCAGGCATGTGGAAAGAAGGTCCCCTTAGCCTTATGTTGGCTGAACTGGGCTCGTGGAGGCTGTGGCAGGGACGCAGGCTGGTTGGGAGAAGGGCGATATGCCCAAGGGCAACTTGCAGGTGTTCGAAGGATCATTCCTCTGGTCTGTTTACCTCAGACTTCCAAACCTGATGAGGGAAGCACACTGGAAGCTGTCCACAATTCCCAGCCCTCTGAGTGGGCAGTAGTTTCCTGGGGCCATTGGCGGTCGCCACCTGTGACTTTGCTCAGCCACCTGCACCCCGCATGCTCTTTGCGTTTACTTTCTCTACCTGAATTATTTCTTAAAAAAAAAAAAAAAAAAAGATTTTACTTATGTATTCATGAGAGACACAGAGGGAGGCAGAGACATAGGCAGAGGAAGAAGCACTCCCCATGGGGAGCCCGATGTGGGACTCGATCTCAGATCATGACCTGAACCAAAGGGGGATGCTCAACCCCTGAGCCACGCATTTGCCCCCACTGCCTGCATTCTATCTCACTTTCTCCTCTTCCCTTCTGCCCCACCTGGTCTCACATTTCCCTCTGCATGGCCCTGGGCAGGGGTCCTTCCAGTCTCTTGCTTCAGGACCTGCCGCCCCGATCCCCACACATTCTCTTCCGCCTGGCCCTGCTGTGGAACCTTTGCAAGCCAGCCTGAGCAAGAGGCCCCTGCCAGGCACTATGTGTGTGACCAGGCAGTGCCTAGCTGACCCCCGCTGGCCGAGCCCAGGCCTGCTTCCTGCAGAAACAGGGCCCCACAGGTTTTCCATTGGCTGCAGCCTGGCTGAGGCTGCCCTAAAGGAGTGGAGGATGGAGCAGAAGGAGGGGGAGGAGAGACTGGGAGAAAGTCACCCTTCCCGCAGTGCCTGCTGATAATTGGCTCTCCGGAACCAGCTTGGGACACAAGGGCCAGCTGGGCCAGGAAGCCGTGGACAATGCTGCTCTTTCAGGGGGGACTCTGCGTGGTCATAGGTCCTGTGTGACTCCAGGGAAATCTGGAGCACAGCCTGTTCTCAGAGGATGTTCTCTAACCTAGACCGGAGGTAAGCAATCGAGCCCCAACTTCCCACCCTCTGCCCGGTTGCAGGCATAGCCCACTTCAGAACCTGATGACTTCCTTCAAGGACAGTCTGGGGAGGAGAGGAAGTGGAAATGTATTTTCTCAGGAAACCTTGAATCATCACGTACCTGGTGCTTTTTAGAGGGGGGGGGTGGAGCACTAGGAAGCAATCAATCCTTAATAATCTAATGATTTATTAAGACTCTGCACCTGCCTTAGTAGCTGTGGGCCTAAGGACCCTGGTTGGAAGAAGACAGGTCTTGGCCCTCGGGATTAAATTAATCTCGCTGGGGAGGTGAGGCAACATACCAAGTGTCAAACACTAAGAGAAATTGAAATTAAAAAGAAAGTAGGAGGGGCCCCTGGGTGACTCAGTCAGTTGAACATATGACTCTTAGTTTTGGCTCAGGTCGTGATCTTGAGGTCATGGGCTTGAGCCCAGCATCAGGCTTCCCACTCAGCTTAGAGTCTGCTTGAGATTTCTTTCATCTGCCCCTCCCCGTGCTCTCTCTCTCTTAAATAAAAAATTTCCAAAAATAAACAAAAACTAGGAAAGTAGAAATTATTGCCAGAGTTTCTGGCCAGTCTACAGATTAAGGTTTGGTCTACCCTGGGAAGACAACTGGGATTTGGAATGTAGAAGGAAGTGAGCGCATGTGACGTGGGGTAGCATCTGAAGCATAGAGTTTGACAAAAGCACAGGAAACTCGTCATAGCCGGGAACTTCTGCCATGGAAATGCCCCCAAGTCTGACATTCCGAGGGCCCTGAAGGACCCACAGACTGCCTTTATGAGCCCAGAATGCGGAGGCTCAGCCCTGCCAACGAGCCCAATAAATCCCTGGCTCAGAATCGGGTGGCCTGCCTACAGCCATGGGCTGGGCTCTCCTCTGGGGCACTTGTACGTGGAGAAGCATTGGTCAGAAACTTAGAGCATGTCCGCTGCAGTAAAGTGGGAGCTCCTGTGAGCTGCCAGAGAAAGGTCTGGGGCAGTCCTCAACAGGGCAGGCAGGGTGTGCAGATGTCTCGTAGCTGTTGGTTTGGGCAGAAACTTCAATCTGCGGCCTGTTGCCAGGCTAGGCCCTTTGTCAGTGTCCTGGACTCCCACTGGGGGCTGTGACTGTATCTGCACATGGAAATTATTCCATACTTTCCTCAGGGCACTGGAGAGGTAACTCCTCACACCCAGGAGGATGGAAGGGCCTTTATATCAGGCCTTTTTCCTGCTCAAGAGCCTTCTATGGATCCTTAGTACCCATCAAGCCATCATTGATATGCAAAGCCCTCCATCATCTGAAGGGCCTTTACAGAATCTAAAAAGAAGAAGGAACCTAAAAATCATCTAATCCAGCCTGAGTCCTTTCCATAGTAACCCTGAGGATAGGTTGCCATCCCTCTGCCTGTATACTTCTAATGGGGAATTCTCTCTTCACCAGATGGCTTTAAGTCCACCCTGTACTTCTACCCATTGGTCTAGGTTTGATCCTTGGAGTTATTCTTCCTTCCTACATGACCACCCTTCAGAATGTTGATATTCCTCTAAATTTTCCTCAGTTCCCAGGTTCATCCCAATCCAGGTTACTCTCTTCTAGAAGTGGTCAGTTTTTCACATAATGTATAAAGCCTCAAACCGAATAGTGTTTTACGCGTGAATTGATCCCACATTGAGAGTTGGAACCATCCCCTCCCTCATTCTAAACACTATGCTCCTTTTAATACATCCAGAGCTCAGATTTGCATTTTGATCAACCACATGAGAATGTTGCTTCTAATAAGTTAGCAGCAAAATAAAACACCTAACACATTTCACAAGTGCTGATTTAAGTCCTGTCTCCCCTGTGCCAGAGAGTTAGATCTAACTTGAGAAATTTAACCCATTTTTCCAATTGGTGGAAATCATCTGGATTCTGATTCTGTGCCGCCAGCATGGAGGGCCATGTCTAGTGTGGGGATTGCGACTCAAAGCCTGAGCTACAGAGCCACATGGTGGGGTCTGAGTCTCAGCTCAGTGCTTGCTGGTGGAGAGGCTTGAGCAATTTACTTAGTCTTTGTAAGCCATGGTTTCCTTGTCTGTGAAATGGAGGTGGTTAATACTAATACTCACCTACTTGGAGAATGTAGAATTAGAAGACTTTAATGAGATAATTCACACAAAATGCTTATTATTAGCATAGGGCCTGGCAGCAAGCACTCATTACCTGCCATTCTCTTAGTGATCATTACCACTGCTCATTGACTTCCCCTTTTAAAAAAAAAAATAAAAATTAAGATTTATTTATTCATGAGAGAGAGAGGCAAAGACACAGGCAGAGGGAAAAGGAGGCTCCTCACAGGGAGCCTGATGTGGGACTCCATCCCCGGACCTAGGATCACACCCTGAGCCAAAGGCAGATGCTCAACCACTGAGCCACCCAAGCACCCCCCCCCCCCAATTAGGGCTATTTCTCACCCAGAACCATCCTGGCCTCTTCCTCGGCTTACAGGGTCCTCTCCGCCTGAGACCTGCTGCCTCTGTTCCCCCACCTTTCTATACTCAAAACCTCTGCAGCATCTTTGATGCTTCCCTTGCAGTGTCCTCTGTACCCAGGAGCTCCTATTGGCCAATCCCATTGAAATTCACTTTAGAGGGCACCTGCGTGGCTCAGTTGGTTAAATGTCCGACTCTTGATCTTGGCTCAGGTTGTTATCTCAGGGTGATGGGATCGAGCCCTGTGTTGGGGAAGTCTCAGGGTGGAGTCTGTTTGTCCCTCTCCCCCTGCTTGTCCTCCTTCTCTCTCAAAATAAAGAAATAAATAAAAATCTTAAGAAGAAAAAAAATTCATTTTAAGGCGCACCTTTTCTTGGACTCTGTATTTTCATCTCCATCATCATGACTGAGGCTCTACTCTCCATTCTCTGTGGTCACTAGCTTCCTCCTGCAGGCCCCTTCCTCTTCTACTCTGGCCTACACATCCCTGCTTCCCCTCCACAACCCGCTCAGAGCTCAGAAGCCCTCTCTGACTCTATATCCATCCCTTCGTCGCCCTCTCTGACTCCATCCCCATCCCTCTCTTGCCTCCACTCTGCCCACCAGCTACACAGCCTGCTTGTTCCCAGCCATTCCTCACGCCTGGTGGCCTTGTCCTCTATGACTCCAACCTAGACCCAGCTCCCAAGCCCCCGAGCCTGCCAGCCCCTCCTCAGTCCAGAGCTGTCACGGAGGTTCAGGGCCAGGCTTTCAGGGATCCAGCTGACCAGGTTTGGAATCAAATAGTATAACCTTGGGAGGGTTGCTTGGCCTTCCTTTTTTTTTTTTTTTTTAAGATTTTATTTATTTATTTGTTTGTTTGTTTGTTTGTTTGTTTTTGAGAGACTCAAAGAGAGGCAGAGACATAGGCAGAGGGGGGAGAAGTAGGCTCCCTGCAGGGAGCCCAAATCAGGACTCAATCCCAGGACCCTAGAATCATGACCTGAACCAAAGGCAGACGCTCAACCTCTGAGGCACCCAGGCATCCCAGGTTGCTTGCTTGGCCTTCCTATGGAAGAATCTTAGATGACCCTGAGTCTGAATGAGGTGTATGTGAGAGAAGTAGGTAAGTTGCAGGGATAATCACAGCACCTGGGACAGGTCACCACCACCTTCTTCCCCTAAGGGGTCTTCCTGGAGCAGTAGCATGGTTTCCAGCGGCTTCCCCCTCCTGTCAGTATCTAGACCACAGAGCATTTTCAGCCAACACACAAACACATACAGGATCTGTAGTTACAAACTCATGATGTATTATTTTATGTAGTTTAGGGGAATTTTAAGGTGTTGAGTTTTCTTTCTCTCTCTCTCTTTTTTTTTTTTTTTTTTTAAGATTTTATTTATGTATTTGTGAGAGACACACAGAGAGAGGCGGAGAAGCGGGCTCCATGTGAGGGAACCCGATGCGGAACTCAATTCCAGGACCCTGGGATCACAACCTGAGCCAAAGGCAGATGCTCAGCCACTGAGCCACCCATGCGTTCCAGTTTTCTTATTTTTGTGAATAAGACTGCTAATGACCACAAGCTTGGGCAATGGGGTCGTTAGTCAGTGTAAAGAAATATTTGTAAAATAAATCTAAACCCCGGCCATCGTCACTCCCCTCAAGGCCCTGAGATGATTTCTAGCATGTTTGGCTAACAAGGATTCCTCCTCTTCCTTGTAGCCCATACTACTGACTGCCTCTACCAAACCCCCTAGACCTTGACTACATCCAGTCCAGCACCTTAGCACACCTGGGTCTGTTGTCATTTTACATTTTTATGCCCCTTATACTTCCATATGGAATCAGGCGGCCTTTTAAGGGCCCAGTAAATGTGGTGGCTTTGGCCAGAGGCCGTCTACAGCCAGGATCCTGTCACTGCTCAGGAGCCAGGGAGAAACATAGCTTAAACCACCGTAACCCACCTGAGGGAGTCAATGAGGGGTGAGGGTGGGGAGAGTGACCTGGGATGGGCCTGGAGACAGAAGCTGAGAAATGAGGTCCAAGCAAGGATTAGTGAAGAGGAAGCTGGCACCGGGCCTCCCTGGGAGGGAGGGGAGTAAGCTTTGCACTTCTTTGTCACAGAATCTCACATGTGAGATTCTGCCTTGACTGGCCTTACCTCTGATGGGAGAAGACCCTGTGTTAGGTAGAGGCTTTCTGGAGGCTGCCTTGACAAAACAGCACAAATAGAGTAGCTTAAAAAGAACAGAAGTAGGGCACCTGGGTAACTCAGTGGTTGAGCGTCTGCTTTGGGCTTAGGTCATGATCCCAGGATCCTGGGATTGAGTCTTGCATTGGGTTTCCCACTGGGAACCTGCTTCTCACTCTGCCTGTGTCTCTGCCTGTGTCTCTCATGAACAGATAAATAGAATCTTTAAAAAAAAAAAAAGAAGAACAGGGCAGCCCCGGTAGCCCGGTGGTTTGGCGCTGCCTTCAGCCTAGGGTGTAATCCTGGAGATCTGGGATCGAGTCCCATGTTGGGCTCCCTGCATGGAGCCTGCTTCTCTCTCTCTCTCTCTCTCTCTCTCTCATAAATAAATAAATAAATAAATAAATAAATAAATAAATAAATAAATAAAAAATATATATATATATATATATATATATAAAGAACAGAAGTTTATTCTCCCCGTTCTAGAGGCTAGAAGTCCAACATCGAGGTGTCGGCAGGGCTGTCCTCCCCCTGAAGGCTCTAGGGAATCCTCCCTTGCCTCTTCCTAAGCTTCTGGTGGTCGATGGCTTTCTTGACATTCCTTGGTTTATAGGTGATTCACTCTAATCTCTGCCTGTGTCTTCACATCTGTGTCTTACCCCATGTGTCTGTGTGTCCCCGTGTCTTCCCGTGGTCATCTTCTAAGGGCAGCAGTCATACCAGATTTAGGACCCACCCTAATCCATTATGACCTCCTCTTAACTAATTACATCTGCAAAGATCCTACTTCCGACTAAGATCACATTGCTGGGTACTGGGGAGGTTTGGATGCAAACACATCTTTTTCGGGGGAGACACAATTCAACGCGCAACAGAGCTTGATGCTGTTGGAGAGTGGAAAGAAAAAAGCACTTGAAAAAGTAGACTTAAAGAACACAGCACAGGGGCATCTGGTGGCTTAGTTGGTTAAGCGTCTGACTCTTGATTTCAGCTCAGGTCATCATCTCAGGGTCATGAGATCAAGCCCTACATCAGGTTTTGCACTCAGCAGTAATTGTGCTTGTCCCTCTCCTTCTCCCTCTGCCCCTCTCTGTTCTCTTTGTCTCTCTCTCTCTGTCAAATAAATGAAATAAAATCTTAAAAAAAAAACAAAACAGCCCAAAGTTATTCAAACCAGATTTGAAAGAACATATCCTGATAAAGCCTAGAAATAACCTATTTTGTACAATATGTTTACATTTACATGTACATAGGTATGTATTTTTCCCAGATAAAGACTCAAACGTAAAAAAACTAACAAACACTTAGAAGACAATGTAGGAGTCTACCAGCATGATCCAGGGGCAGGAGAAGCTATCAAAGCTGAGGTGAGCATATGTAACCATGTAAGGCAGTTGACAACCATGAGAGCATGTAAGGAAATACTCAAAACTCACTAGCAATCAGGGAAATACAAAATAAAGTCACAGCGAAACGTCACCATGACAAACAAAAAAGATGGTGACCGGGATGCTTTTGTACATTGCCAGTGGAAGTGTACATTAATCATTTGATGATGTTAAGGAAGTATCCTTAAAATTTTAGATGTGATATAATGGTATTATGGTTAATTTGTAAATCATCTTTTTTTTTTCTGCTTAAAAGGTTCTTCCTGAACTATTTCCTCATAAAATGATGTAATGCCTGGGATTTTACTTAGATGATCCAGGAAGCAAGGTGGTTAGTGGCTGATGGTAGGAAGGAAGGGTCAGTACACTCACAGGCATAGGCCAAATCTAGACCACTGCCTAGTTTTTTGTATATAAAGTTTTTCTTTTTTTTTTTTATTTTTTTATTTTTTTTATTTTTTTTAAGTTTTTTTATTTATGTTAGTCACAGAGAGAGAGAGAGAGAGAGAGAGAGAGAGAGAGAAAGGGAGGCAGAGACATAGGCAGAGGGAGAAGCAGGCTCCATGCACCGGGAGCCCGATGTGGGATTCAATCCCAGGTCTCCAGGATTGCGCTCTGGGCCAAAGGCAGGCGCTAAACCACTGCACCACCCAGGGATCCCTGTATATAAAGTTTTATTGGACTGTAGCCATGCTCATTCTGCTACGTATTTGTTTAGTATCTGTGAGGCTTCTTTTGTGTTCCAGCTTCTGCAGAATTGAGGACTTGCTTGGAGAACCATGTGGCCTGCAAAGCCTAAAATATTTACTAACTGACCCTTTACAGAAATGTTAGTGAACCATTGTCCATAAGGAAGGCAGTTTGGCTGCATGTTTGTAATGGTTGACTCTGAGGGCTGTGAGTGATGATTAGTCTTCAGTTTGTCTGTGTTTGGATCTTTCCATAATGAGAAGTTTAAAAAAAAAAAACAACACAACACTTTAACTTAGTGTACCCCGCTTCTAGGAAATCTACCTGTTGGAAATGAAGGCATCAATTAATAAGGATACATGTATAAGGATGTTTACTAAAATGGTTACAGTGATTTAAAAAACCCCACAACAATGAAAAACCAATTGCCTACCTGTATGAGAATGTTTATATAAATCACACCAACCCATACGATGGAATATTATGCTGTCTTTTTAAAGAATGAGCTAGCGGGACACCTGGGTGGCTCAGCGATTGAGCGTCTGTCTTCTGCTCAGGATGTGATCCTGGGGTCCGGGATGAGTCCCACATGGGGCTCCCTGTGGGGAGCCTGCTTCTCCATCTGCCTGTGCCTCTGCCTCTCTCTATGTGTGTGTGTCTCATGGATAAATAAATAAAATCTTTAAATAATAATAATAATAATAATTAATTAAAAATAAAGAATGAGCTAGAATTTTGCTATCCTGATTAGAGAATTTTTCGTATTTTCAAGTGAGAAAAGTAGGATGTAGAAAAGTCTGTATTTGACGATTCCATTTCTCTAGAACAGTGGTGGAATTAACCCCTTCGGTAGGCAGAGAGGTGCATGTGCATGAGTGTGTATGATGCATAGCACATTAACATGGCTCTGGGTGGAATGCCATCTCTGGAAGAGGAGCACAGGAAAACAGAAAAAGGAAAGGACCTATATTTAAACAGCCTACATGTTATGATCCTGTTTATGCGTTTGTGTTAAGTTGTACTCCTATGTACACGTGCTTTGCTAAATTCCAAAGAGAGTTATAATTTTTAACACAACTGGAAGGGAGTGAATATTTTTAATGTGCTACACAAGTAAGGAAATTAAAAGGGGGGGGGGGTATCCGTGAGTGGCTCAGCAGTTTAGTGCCTGCCTTTGGCCCATGGTCTGATCCTGAAGTCCTGGGATCGAGTCCCACATCAGGCTCCTGCATGGGGCCTGCTTCTCCCTCTGCCTGTGTCTGTCTGTCTGTCTCTCTCTCTCTGTCTCTCATGAATAAACAAATATAATCTTTAAAAAATAAAAAAATAAATAAAGGGGATTTGGGTAGAGTTGGAAGGTGCCCAGGAGTGGGAAAACAAGAGATAAGAGTGACCTCTGCAGACCTGGGCCAGCTGGGGAAGACTCTGTGGAAGGTTCTAGCGGTGAGAGAGAGGGGTGGCTGGATGGCCTTTGGGCCACAGCCGCTCCCTGATCTCAGTGCCTCTTCCTCCTGCTCCCGGAGAAATAATGTTTCCCTGGGGGATGAAAAGCATCCCTTTGTGCAGGCTTTAATTGCCATGTTGTTGTGCCAAGTGAATGAGTGGCAGGCGGGCACAGCAGCTGGGCACAGCCAATGCCAGGCAACAAAGCCCGCTGCCTTAGGACAGCCTGGGCCAGCTGGCCTGGGAGCTCTGCCCACCTCTGCCCCCCGCTAGAGGCCCTGTACCAGGACCTCCGGGACAGAGGGGTCCTCGGGGATCTGGGGAAGAGTCCTTACAGGGAGACAGGGGTGGGGTGCCTGAGAGGGTCTCAGATACTCTAGAAGCTTATTCATCTCAGCCTCCTTTCCCTTCCCCCTCCCTCTTGTTTTTCAGACTGTCAGCATCAATAAGGCCATTAATACGCAGGAAGTGGCTGTAAAGGAAAAACATGCCAGAAATATCCTTTTGGATGTTGCTTGAGAAGACCAACCCCAAGGCGGGTCAAATTGTGGGGACTGAGGTCGGGGTGAGGTGTCCTTAGTCAGCTGCAGGAAGGGGAACCCCCACATTGGCCAGGTCTCCAGTGGGGTTTGAGCAGCCTTGGCTGGTAGCAGCTGGCCTTGGAGACCACAGCTCATCAGGGCAAAGGGACCAAAGCCACCTTCTCGCTCTGTTCTTTTGCTTCCCAAGGACCCCGATCCTCTTAGGACTTACCTTCTCAGAACTGCCACATCTGTACCTCTCTTTGACAGATTTCCCGGGGGCACAGGAGGGATTTTCACAAGTGTGGTCAAAGTACACCAGGTCCTGCACTTGGCGCATAGGGGCCACACAGCCCACCCCCTTGGGAACATGATCCTTTCCCCGTCTCCGAGCTTGAAAACCAAACAAAGGCCTTGGCTGCCTTACTACCCAGGTGCAGGGGTTCAGCCATGGAAATGAGATCCACCTGTGAGCTGGTTCACCCAAAGTCAACAGCGAAGAAGAACCTCAAAGCAGCTTAGGGAACTGGTGGCTTAGAGGTTTTCACCAACCTCCCCACACCCTGCCCCCACACCAAGTTAGGCTCTGGGCAGCCACCCTCAGGGGGTGCAGCTTTGGAGGGAAGTGCAGCCTGCATCTGGCTCTGGGATCCCTTGGGATCTGCCCTTGAGCTATAGAATCCCCAAAGTTCCAAAGGCGAGGCTGCCAGGGGGTTGAAGCCATTATTTCTATGTGTGCTGGGGCGGAGCAGGGTACAGCCCAGAGCCAGTGGGGGCTGGGCTTCTGTCTGGGATGAGCAGCTGCTGCTTGCCTGGGCTCATCACGGTGGCAGTGACACAGCCAGGTCAGAACAGCTCATGTTAAAGCCATCCCACCTCAGCCCCTGGAGAAGACCCTCTGGGTGAGATGGCCAAATAAGTCCCGCACTGCCAGCATCATGCCTAGCGCATGGCAGGCCGTTGGGAAGTGTTGCTAACAGCATGTACTGTTCTTTCCTGGTGGGAAAGCAGCTTGTCTTTGGTGCAAAGATACTTTGGTTGTATTTTAGGGCTTTGCTAGAGGATGGGGACTCTAGAACGTCTCCCAGGTACCTCAGAAACCTGGCCCAACAGCGAACCTAGTTAGACCTTGCCCTTTTATCCCCAGAAAGGCACGGTCCCCTTGCTTTACCAAGTCAAGAAAAGCCTTCATTATAAGTGGCTCAGTTGACTTCCTCAGGGGGATTTACCCAGTCCTGATCCCTGTCTGCTAAGAATACTGATCGGTATTGAGATATAAAATAAGAGATATGGTTTGTGAGAGGCCTATGCGCTGGACGAGGTCTGGCAGGGCCACCATACACTCTTCCAGGGATACTTGGGGGTGTGAGAAGGGGCATCAGAAGGAGATTCTGGAATCCCACCTCTGTAGTAGCCTGGCTTGCTCTGGAGCTTCGAGTGGGTCCAGCAGGGCCTCCATGAGCCTTCATTCCCTTGTCTGTCATTTGAAAATTCTAGTTCTAACCGACTGTGAGTTTCTCTGCCTCACCAATTGAAGAGGCAGATAAATGTTGAAAAGCTTAACTCCAAAAGTAGAGTTTTAAAGCCTAAAGATATCCCAAAACATTTACTCTTTATTGATTTCTTTTTTGGAGACCATCAACTACCCTCAATGCCAGCTGAAGCGTTTGGAAGTCTGACATCAGAATTGCTGTTCACACAACCATTTACCCTGGATGTCTAACTTCCCCCACCGCCCCCGCCATGTGTCTACTCCCAGAGGACTAGGGACTGAGTCTTATTTATTTATTTATTTATTTATTTATTTATTTATTTATTTATTTATTTATTTTTAATATCCCTGAGTACCTTTTATAGTGCCAGACACACAATGGGTGCCTTAAAATGCTTAGGAAATCAAAGGACAGATAGGTCCCCTTGCCTCTTTCAAAGTCAGGGTGCCAGGCTAGCTTTGCACCTGCTCCAGCTTCTGTTTCAGTACACTGCTCTCAGTAGAGTAACCACAGTCTGCCGTGCGAGGTCAGCCCATGGGATGGGTCAGGAGCTGTCCATTTCTCCTTTTGGCTTTCATCTAGCCCAAGGAGGCTAGTGCTTCAGGGGAGACTGTAGTTATTTCAGAAACCCCTCTAAGACCAAAGCTGACATCAGCTTCCAGACCCAGAAGTCTGTGTTCTATTCTAGCTCACCCGCCTCGAAATGCAAATATCACTCTGGGAAGGAACTTGATGATACCTTCCAGCTCAGAAGCAAAACAACATGTGTTCTGGATGAGTCATAGAGTTTCTGACCCAAGGCAAGTCTTTCTGTCCTACATGGCACCCTGCATCTTACCTAAGCCTTGACAAAGAAGCCCGTCATTCTGGGAAAGACCTATCCTTCAAGTTGATGATGCCCAGTTACTGGGTATAAGCAAACAGTTACAAAGGAAATGTGGACATCCTCTACACAGCCCAAAGGAATTCACTAATTACAGAGGCACTAACTTAAAATCACGCGAGACCAGATGGAGTTTTATTACATGCAGATCATGGCAGAGAGTCCGTGGGTGTGTTTGGAATCAGATCTCGGGTTGAAGTGGCCCCAGGATTCCACATACAGCCAGTGCAAGGTGTAGGGAGAAAGTTGAACTTCACCCTGAATGAGACCAGGAAGTCTTATAGAAGGGGTGGGGTGTAAGAGTCATTTTACATTTTGGGAAAATGCTTCCAATTATGGAATGACTAGTCGTGGGGGTGAAAAGTACAACATCAGAAATATAGCCAGTGGTATTGAAATAGTGTCATCTGGTGACAGACCATAGCTATGTGGGGTTGTCAAAGCACTGTCGGACACCTGAAATGAATGTACATTGGGTGCCAACTATACTTGAATAAAAAAAATAAATCATGGAAAAGAGCAGAATCCCTACATGGAGAGGAGTCAGAGGCTCCCTGGAAGAGGAGCCAAGGTGCCCCACGAAGGTCAGGGCCCCTGATGAGGAGCTAAAGCATGCCCTCACTTCTTAATATTGGATAAGAAAGAACTTTGAGACACATTTATGTGTTGTTAAAAATGTGAGCTGTCATTCTTCACCTGAAGGCCCCCTCACACCCGCAGCAAACCCAGGGGTAGGACAGAGTCTGCCTCCCACAGCAAAGCTCTGGTATCAACCAAAGCATCTCCCCGGTAAAGGCAAACCAGGACCACCGCTAGCCCAGAGCACACTTGTATAAATTGGAAAACGGGGCAGCTCTGGTGGCACAGCAGTTTAGTGCCATCTTCGGCCCAGGACCTGATCCTGGAGACCCAGGATCGAGTCCCACGTCGGACTCCTTGCATGGAGCCTGCTTCTCCCTCTGCCTGTGTCTGTGCCTGCCTCTCTCTCTCTCTCTCTCTCTCTCTCTCTGTATCTCTCATGAATAAATGGATAAAATCTTTAAAAAAAAAATTGGAAAACACCTGTGCCTATGTTTTCCATGACCCTCCCTCACCATGCATCCTGGGCACCCACCATGAGAAAGGGGCACAGACCTTTTGGTCTGTTGTCAACCGGCTGCCCCTCTCTAGCAACGCTGTCCTCTGCTGGAAGTTCTGCCACGTGTTTCACAAACTTCTCCGAGATGGACACCCGAACGTGAGTTCCTGGGGCTACTGGGGATAGCCAGGGATCCAGGGATCCATGTGGGGAAAGTGGAATTGCCTGGGGTGAAATGGGCGCTACTCACTCCCACATAGAGGGGGGTAAGTGCCTCCTTCTCATGTCCTTTTGATTACTGGTTAGAGGCGGGCTTGTCTCTGGCTAGCCTGTCTGCCAAACCTAGCCCCATCTCACACCATCCTCTGTCTCCTTGCCTTCTCTTCTCTCATCAGCTGTTCTCTTCCTTCTCCAGGTCCTGAAGGACTCCCTGAGATACAAAAATGAATTGAGTGACATGAGCAGGATGTGGGTGAGTTTGGAGATGCACCCGGGGGCCTCCTGTACCTGCTTCTCCTTCTCCAGAAGCCACAGAACAAGGACTGTGGAACGGAATGAATTCATCTCTTTCAACTTTCTTAGGATTTCTCTATCTCATGAGCATCAGGGAGGGGTCAACGATGTTCCCCAGTAGTACCATGATATCCACAGTCTTACCTGGGGTCCCTGCAGCTAGAGGGAAGTTCTAGGGCCTGGGAATTTCTCCTGCCAATGGACCCTCACATTGTAACATTCTCCAGGCATTGGGATCCCTCAGCAGTGACTTTGCCACAGTTCCTGCGTCTGTCTCTCCTTCTGCAGTCCCATGTGGGTCACAGTACCTTGAGAACTAACATTCCTGATTCTTAATGCCAGTACCTTTTCTTCCCCTTCTTTCCTGAGAATTTAGGGATTCTCAGTGCCTTAGGCTGGGGTGAGAAGGTAGGTGGTGGCTTCAGAATAAACTGGAAAAGAAGGTTTTTATACACATGCCAGAACTCCACTAGATTCTATTGTCCAAAGAGTATGTGTATGGATGGCACATAATTTACATTTTGAAGACTATCCTGTGTTGATTGTGATACGTCTCTTTGCCCCTACTGATTGAGAGTTCTGGCCCTTTCCTTCAAATTCTTCCCTGTATATGTCTGCACTCACAGAATGTCAGCAATTATGTCATCCAGTCCACCCATTGGTAATGAGAATACAGGCCCTGAGAGGGAAGCAGGTTTTCCTACATCACAGGCTGGTTGGTCTGAACAAAGCTGAGACCAAACATGCTCCCCCAAACCTCCCAGGTGCATGCTGGAGAGCTTTCTATTATATCTCTAAACATGGAAAGCTTGGGTGTTCTTTTTTGTTGGAATTTGTATATTTTTCCACTCTTTTACTTTTGACTTTTCTATATTCTGTGTCCTAGAAAAGTCCCTTATAAATAGCATTTAGTTGGATTTTGTTGTTGCTTTTTCAAGATGACAATCTTGGTCTTTTAGCTGCACATTTACCCCATTTATATTTATTGTAATGCGAGAATATTTTAGATTTATATTTTCCATCTTAGTTTGTGCTTTCTATTTGCCCCTTCTTTCTTTCTATTCATTTCTTGTCTTCTTTGGATTGACTGGGTATTTTTTTTTTTTCATTCCATTCTCCCCTTATTACTAGTTAGGAGGTTTTTTTTAAAACTCTGATTTTTTACTTTTATATGTTATCCAGTAATTACAAAATGTATATTTAGTTTATGAAAAGCTAAAATTCTTATCTTTAACTATTTCCTCTATGACACAAAGACCTTAGAATATTTTCATCCATGCCCTCCCTCTAAACTTGTCTGTTATTGTTGTCATGTATTTTAATTTTGGTTTTATTTTGGTTTTTTTAGACTCTATACAAGATATTTTAATTTAATTGTTTTATTCTGTGCTCTTTCTTTATATCTCCATTCTAACATCTGAGATCCCTTTTTTGCTTCCTGAATTATTTTCCTTGGTGAGAATCTCATGGTGGCAAATAACCGATTTTACTTGTTTGGGAATGTCTTTATTTCACCCTCCTACATGCAAAATATTCTCTCTGGGTTTAGGATTCTCTGGGGTTATTTTCTCTCAGCACTCTCAGCACAGTTATTTTCTCTCAGCACATAGACGATATTTTTCAAGAATATCCTTCCACTAACTTCTGGATTCTATCATTTCCATGAAGTCGGCTGTCAGACTCATTATCCCTTCTTTGAAGCAAATCTGGTTTTCCTCTGGCCATTTTTAAGTTCTTACCAGGGGTGGCTCAGTGGTTGAGCATCTGCCTTTGGCTCAGGTCTTGATCCCAGGGTCCTGGGATCGAGTCCCATGTCAGGCTCCCCAAAGGGAGCCTGCTTCTTCTTTTGCCTATGTCTCTGCCTCTCTCTCTCTCTCTCTGTCTTTCATGAATAAATAAATAAAATCTTAAAAAACAAAAGATCTAAGAGTAGATACAGATTTATTTGGAATTCCTTAAATTTCTTAAATCTTCAGTGTAATATCTTTTATTAGTCATGAAAAATTCTCTTTGTCTCTTCAGCTATTGCCTTTGCTCCATTCTATATTTACCTCTGAGACTTTGGTTATGTTATTTTTTTCCTACTCTATCCCCCAGTGTCTGTTTTTTTAAGCAAGCTCTATGCCCAATATGGGGCTTTAGCTCATGACCCTGAGATCAAGAATTTCATGCTACACCAAATAAGCCAGCCAAGTGCCCCCCCACCCCCACCCCATGTCTTTAAACTCCTGCTTCATGGTTTTCTACCTGTTTTCCTCTTTCCTGCATTCTGCATAATTCCAGTAAATCCAACTTTTCGTTCATTTGTTTCATCTGGGCCTAATCTGTTGTTAAACCTCTTCATAAGATATATAATTTTAGTCTAGCTTTCATTTCTTGGAGTTCTTTTTTCCCCCCAAATCTGTTTGTCATTTTTTAATGATTTCTTGTATCCTGCATATATTTTGAGACAGCCTTTTATTTATTAAGACAAATTAAACAGTGATTTCATATATCACTTCTTATACTTCCATTATCTAAAGTCCTTCAAGATCTATTCCTGTCATCCATTGTTTTTGATGAATGTTGTTCATGCTATGGAGTATCTTCTTGTCCTTAGTTATTTTTCACTGTGAGTTGCTCATTTTCCTAAGAATCTTATTTGTGATAAATAAAAATTAAAAAAAAAAAAAAGGGAAACCTGGGTTGCACAGCGGTTTAGCGCCTGCCTTTGGCCCAGGGCGCGATCCCGGAGACCCGGGATCGAATCCCACGTCGGGCTCCCGGTGCATGGAGCCTGCTTCTCCCTCTGCCTATGTCTCTGCCTCTCTCTCTCTCTCGTGTGACTATCATAAATAAATAAAAATTTAAAAAAAAAAAGAAGAATCTTATTTGTGGGAACTCTTTCACATCAGGTTCCTCCAGAGAGAATGGGCATTTGCTTCCATTGAAATCACTCTAAATTAAATTCTCAGCTTAAGGTTTTGTGAATTCCAGGCGGATTCCCTTGAGCTCTGGCTCCTAGGTCCAATTCCCAGGAGTTGTTTTTCCCTCCCTCTGATCTACAACAGTGGTTTGAGGCCCTCAGGGAGAACTCCTTAGGTGCTGGAGTGCTGGGATCTGTTTTATTTCCAGTTCACTCTTAGTTCCCCTATATCAGGGAAGCAATCTTTGCTCTTCCACCAGACTTTTAAACATGGGCAGGCCAGAGCCCTGCCTCCTATCCACCACCTAGCTCCTGAGATCCAGAGAACCAAAGTTTAGTTCACCTGGTGTGGCAAAACCCCTGTCCCCTCCCCACCAACTCCATCACTTATTCCACTTATTCTTCTACTACCTATATGGATTCAGTCCTTAGCCTGAGGATTCCTTACACTCCTGTTAGCTCATTAATGCCTTCAAAAAGAAGTTTTAAATATTTTACTCAATATTTTAGTAGTTTTCAGTAGGAAAGTCAGCCCAGATACCTAGCCTGACTTGTTACCCAAACTGGTATTCCTTTTGGCCTTTTTTCCTATGTAGTTGTCTCTTCCATTTGGCTGAGAGTTTCTGGATATTAGGAACCTTTTTACTTTTTTTTTTTTTCAATTAAGACATTTTTTAAGGTTTATTTACTTGAGAGAGAGCACGCACCCCAGTGTGGGGAGAGGCCGAGGGAGAGGGAAAGAATCTCAAGCAGACTCCCTGCTGAGCATGAAGCCTGACCTGGGGCTTGATCCCAGGACCCCAAGATCAGGACCTGAGCTAAAATCAAGAGTTGGCCACTTAACTAACTGAGCCACCCAGGAGGCACCACCCCCCACTTTTTTTTTAGAGCAAGTTTTAGGTTCACAGCAAAATTGAGCAGAAAGTATGGAGATTCCCCCTATACCCCCTGCCCCCAAACAGGTGTAGCATTCCCATTAGGAACATCCCCTGCCAGCGTGGTATATTTGTAACAAATAACACATCTTCACTGATACATCACCTGAAATCTGTAGTTTACATTATAGTTCACCTGTGGTATGTATTGTGACATATATTCTGTGACTTTGGACAAATGTATCAGGACATGTAGCCATTACTGTAGTATCATACAGAATCCTTTTACTGACTTCGAAATCCTCCGTGCTCCACCTATTTGTCCCTCTCTACCTCCCCTGGCCCCTGGCAACCACTAGTCTTTTTTTTTTTTTTTTTGTAAGATTTTTATTTTATTTATTTGAGAGAGAGCATGAGCAGGGGAGGAGCAAAGGGAGAGGGAGAAGCAGCCTCTCCATTGAGCAGGGAGCCCGACACATGGCTCATCCCATACCCTGAGATCATGACGTGAGCTGAAGGCAGACACTCAACTGACTGAGCCACCCAGGCACCCCCAACCACTTGTCTTTTTACTGTCTCCACAGTTTTGCCCTTTCCAGAATGTCATAGGATTGGAATCATATAGTATGTGACCTTTTCAGATTAGCTTCTTTCCCTTAATAACATTCAGTTAGGTTCCTCCATGTTTTTTCAGGGCTTGATAGTTCATTTCACTTCTGGTGCTCAGTAATACCCCATTGTCTGAATGTACCACAGTTTATCCATTCACCAATTAAGGTGTTGGTTGCTTCCACGTTTTGCAGTTATAAATAAGGCGTCCATAAACATCCATGTGCAGGTTTTGTTTGAACGTAAGCTTTCATTTCCTTTGGGTAAAAACCAAGGAGTGCTATTGCTGAATTATGTGGTAAGAGTAAGTTCAGTTTTATAAGAAACTGCCAAACTGTCTTCAAGAGTGGCCACACCACTCTGCACTGCCACCAAGCAATGAGTGAGAGCTCCTATTGCTCCACACCCTCACTGGATTTGGTATTCTCAGCATTCTGGATTTTGGCTGTTCTTCTAACTAAATGTGTACTGGTATCTCAGTGTTGTTTTAATTTGCGTTTTCTGGTGACAGACGATGTGGAGCATCTCTCCATCTCTCTTGCTATCTTCTTTGTATATCTTCTTTGGAGAGGTGTCTGTTAAGGTCTTTGGTCCATTTTTTAAAATCAAGTTTCTTGTCATCTTATTGTTGAGGTTTTTTTTTTTTTTAAAGTTTTTTTATTTATTTATTAATGAGAGACACACAGAGAGAGACAGGCAGAGACACAGGCAGAGGGAGAAGCAGGCTCCATGCAGGGAGCCTGACATGGGACTCGATCCCGGGTCTCTGGGATCACACCCTGGGCTGAAGGCAGCGCTAAACTGCTGAGCCACCTGGGCTGCCCATTATTGTTGAGTTTTAAGAATATTTTGTATGTTTTGGATAACAATCTTTTACCAGATGTGTCACAGTCTGTGGGTCCTCATTCTAATGACAGTGACTCTTCCAGATGTTTTTTAATTTTAATGAAGTCCAGCTTGATGATCAATTATCTCCTTCATAGATCACAATTCTGGTGTTCTGTCTAAAAAATCAGGGATCCCTGGGTGGCGCAGCGGGTTGGCGCCTGCCTTTGGCCCAGGGCGCGATCCTGGAGACCCGGGATCGAATCCCACGTCGGGCTCCCGGTGCATGGAGCCTGCTTCTCCCTCTGCCTGTGTCTCTGCCTCTCTCTCTCTCTCTCTCTCTCACTGTGTGACTATCATAATAAATAAATAAAAATCCTTTTAAAAAAAAAATCATATTCATACAGAAGGTCATCTGTGTTACCTCCTATGGTTTTTATAGTTTTACGTTGTACATTGAAGTCTACAATCTATTCGTCTTTTGTTTTTTGGTCCTGGTGCATTTTCATGTGAAATATAGTTATCTTCAGTGATGAGCATAGTTTCGCTTTGTCTGCTTTCCACTAGTTTCTAATTTTTCCATAATGAACAAGTATAACATACAATTCATAAAATATGATTTTTCATAGGAAACTAATACATGAGGAAATAGTGTCATTTTTGGCATTGATATTTTTAACCTACTGTGATGACCCCCGTCCCTTTGGTGACCTTCAAGGCATACTTCAGTGGGGTTCCTGTACTCTAGAGGATGTAGATGCACCCAGAAGAAAATTTAGAAATTAGAACTCATGTGGGAAACACAGCTGTTCAATGGAAGAGTTCTTTTTGCCTCTACCCCTCTTCTTTTTTGTGTGCAACTGGGAGTTGGAAGTGTCACTCTGCTAATTCCAGCTTCTGGGCAGACTCTTTGGGAAGGCCTATTTGTCCCCAGCTGAGATCTGTCCCATTTCAATCCCCATCCCATGTAAAATGCTCTAGACACTCTTAGTCTGCCGGAGTCCATCTGGAGGTGTTTCCTCTCCAGCACTTAGATAAGAGAGATGGAAGGAAGGAAACAGCCTATGACCAGACTGTGATTACCTAGGATGGGAGACTTCAAATTCTTAAGTCAGAAGCCTTGTCTAAAATTTATGCAAAGGAAGTTCTCCTGTTTGTACATAAGATTATACCGTAAGAACGAACGTTCATTGGAATACAGCTTATAGTAGAGAAACATGCCTACAACTAAAACATACAACAGTAAGGAGTTTGTTTGATAAGTTACAGCATACGCTTATAATATCATTAAAAATATCACTAGAAATAATGAAACAAATTTGAGAAGATAGGAAAAAAACTGACGCACAAAGTTAAAAAATGGATTCCATCTTATATAATATTTTTTAAAGATTTAATTTATATATGTGGGGGAGAGAGAGAGAGCATGAGCAGAGGGAGGGACAGAGGGAGAGGAAGAAGCAGACCTCTTCACTGAGCAGAGAGTCTGATGTGGGGCTGGATCCGCAGATCATGACCAGAACCCAAGGCAGATGCTTAACCAATGAGCCACCCAGGTGCCCCTCTATTTTATATTTTAAAATAAAAGTAGAACACAGAAGGTTTTTAAGGCAGTGAAACTATTGTGTATGATACCATAATGACAGGTATGGGACATTATACATTTGTCAAAACCCATAGAATGTACCACACCGAGAGCAATTCCTAATGTAAACTTCACTTTGGACAATAAGGATGTATCGGTGAAGGTTCACTAGTTGGAACAAATGTCCCACTTGGGTGCTGATGTTGAGAGTGGGGGAGATTTTGTACATGTGGGAGTAGGGAGTAGGAAATCCCTGTACTTTCTGCTCAATTTTCCTGAGAACCTAAAACAGCTCGAAAAAATAACATCTACATTATTTTAGGAGCACCTGGCTGGCTCAGTCAGAAGAGCATATGACTTTTTGTGGGTTTTTTTTTTTTTTTGAGATTTATTTATTTATTTATTTATTTAGAGTGTGTGAGCAGGAGGAGGGGCAGAGGGAGAGAGAGAATCTCCAGCACAGTCTGTATTGATCAATTGGCGATTCCTGATCCCACAACCCAGAGATCGTGTTCCGAGCCAAAATCAAGAGTTGGACACTCAACTGACTGAGTCACCCAGGCACCCCAAGCATATGACTCTTAATCTCAGGGTTGTGAGTTTGAGCCCCATATCAGTTGTAGAGATTACTTAGATAATAAAACTTTAAAAAATATATCTATTTAAATGGAAATTAAAAAAATTTTTAAATAACATTTTGTCCTTCAGAATGTCAGCCATGATTCTATCTGGTGTTTAGATTAAGGGTGATTTTTTTGTATTGGTGCTTATCTGTATTTTCTAAAATTTTTCACAATGGCCATTTGTTCTTTTCAGAATCAGAAAAAAAATACATCGTTGAAAACAGAAGTCCTGGCTGTCAATCTCTTCCCCAAATGTTAGTATTGATGTACTACTTTCTTATCTTTTCCCGGAAGGGCCACCTGAGTGAGGGGTATGGACAGCTCTGCAGCATCTACCTCAGACTGCTAAGAACGAAGATGGAATATCACACCAAAGTGAGTTTGCCAACAGTTGTCCCAGCTCCTGCCCCACAACCCCACTGGTATTCCTGTGGGCCAAACTCTTAGGTCTTTCTGGGAATAAGGCAGCTCCAGCCTCTCAAAGAATGTTATATCATATCCAGTGAGAGAATATTTTACCAGCCTGTTGCAGTCAGGCCCCCATAATGGGACATGGGACTGAGATTCTGGCTCACATCTTCCACACTCTTTCTTTATTCCCCATTTTGCAGAGAGGAGCCCTATCCACTAGGTTGCCTTAGGAGAACATTTCAGAAGCACTGACTTGACTTAATAAGAACAATCCTTTTATGTAGTGAGTTCCCACACAGAACCTTCTTTTCGTCCATCTGTGGCCTTAGACAGTATTTCTAATGCACCTAATGCAGGCAAAACCATTGTGCTGGGTACAAAGTGGCACATAAGGATACTCAGTAAGGGTCTGCTCGTCAAGAGTGCCCTGATCAGCCACGGGGAGGAAGCTTATATACCTGTGGCCTTGTGTCACAGTGCAAAGTGGTCCCGCAAGCCTATAACCCGAGCCAGAGGCATTCTGAAATGATGCAGGGCTGTGGCATCGATGGGGAAGATGAAGGAAGTGGGCCCGAGGCAGACCATGGATGGAGCAAGGCGTCGGGAGGAATGGCCTGGCAGTAGAGGAGGAACTAGCCTCCATCAGCGAGCTGGCATTGGAAATAGGGAGGAGTGGAGATTTACCTCTTAAGGACTTGAGGGGTGGCTCTGATTCATGGAATCCACCCTAGTATACTAGGCATTCCTGTATTCCTGTACTGTTTAATTCTCTCCTCAGCTGTAGAGAGGAGGTATTCAGATAGCCTAGGGAAATGAAACTGGGAGCATGTTAAGTGTGTGCCTCATCACACAGCTCCCCAGTGGTTAGGTGGGATTTGAACCCTAACCTGTAGGATGCTAAAGCCAGTGCTGCTCAGTGGCCACCCTTTCCTTGGCTTACATACCTCTGGGTGCTCACGCAGGCCAGACCTGGGTTAGGTTCTAAAGAGAGAAAGGTAAATAGACTTTGGCCCTGCCCCCAGGAGTCGTATTTGCTTGGGAGACAGGGCAGGCAAGTACAGTGAGGACCAGATCTGAGAGATGCAGCAGGTGGTACCAGCGCTTATACTGGGGCGTTGCGCCCAAACTCCAGCGACCCAGGTAGGCTTCTCAGAGGCAGGACACTTGAGCTGACCTCCAGCTCAGTGGCTGAAACACCAGCAGCCCTTTATCATCTCTCACACCTGTTGGTTGGGAGTTCCAGAAGGGCTGGGCAGTTATGGCTGCAGCTCCACCATGTGGTCACCATTGGTCTTGGCTGGAGCTGGGATAACGGGGAGCTGGCCCAGGGTCTCCCTCCTCGTGAGGTCTCAATGCTAGTGAGGACTTCCTTCCAGTCTGGCCAGTTTCCCAAGAGAAAAAGGTAGAAGTGCATGGCATTTATATGAGCCAGCCTCCAAGTCATAAAGCAACCCTTCCACTGTCCTATATTGGCTGAGGCCATTACAGAGGTCACTAGATTGGAGAGGATAGGACAGGGACCACACTGGCCAAGGCAGAATGTCAAAGTCACATTGTAAAGACAGTGTGTTGAATCGGAGGGGTAGCCATTGACTGTATCGGAGGGGTAGCCATACAGTCTGCCAATACCCTCTGGCCCCATGGTGCACTCCCCTGCCTCTCTTTCTCTCTCCCAAGGATCACACTCACACTTTCCCCAGACCCCCAGGTCCTTGTCTGTCACATTGCGGGAAGAGAGGAGCCAATGAAGAAGGCAAGGTGGCAGTTCCAGGCAGAGAGTCAGCTACAGCCGCAGATCCACAGTGTGAGGAACAGGCAGGTGGAGAGTGAAGGGTAGCCGGGCAGCTGTGTGGGACCATCCCACTCAGAGTGGAAGACTGAGAGTTGGGTTAGGATGCTGGTCACTGGGACAGGCAAGAGTGGTGGAGACTCTGAAGGCTGGTAGGACGGGTGGAGGGCAACAGCTAGGAAGATGTGGGGCTCATGGGAAGGACTTGGGTGATCAGAAGAAGTGCAGGAGCCTGGGGAGGCAGAGTGAGGCCCCTGGCACTCTGGGCTCTGGGCTCCGGGAGGACAGAGTACAGGTATGAGTGTCCCCTTGTGTCCTGTGTCCTGCCCAGCATCTAGCCCAGAACAGGTGCTTCAGTCAGGACTCCTTGAACAATGGACCAAATGAACCAGAACAAATAGGACACAAGGAAGGCTGGAGAGGCTGGTCCTTCTTTTGAAGCCAGCGGATCAGGACAGCTAACATGTTCAGAACGGGGAAGGGAGTGGGAAGCAGAGTGCCAAGGGAGTCCCAGTGATGTGAGGAGGAAGGCACATACCAAGGGTGGTGGCGTGGGAGCCAGGCACCCAGTCTGAGGGGGGAACAGTTACGTACAGAAAGGGGAGCCCGTCAGGGCTAGTAGCAATGACCAGGAAGGGGCACTAAGGCTGGAGAACACGATTAAAGGGGACTCCAGCTGTGAGTCCTCCTCCAGAGATGTTGGCAGCTAATCTTCGCCCAAAGACCCAGGCTTACTGGGTTCTGACAGGACTGTGGTGGAAGGACAGGCAGCAAGAAAGGTGAGGGATGAGAGGACAGATTTCTGCAGTGTCCAGACAGTCAGGAGATTAAATACGGCCAGAAGGGGGCGCTCAAGGAACTGGCCCACCTTGAGACCAAGGAGCAGGGGTGGCGAGTCTAAGGGGGGGAGGGGCCTCCAGGGCAGAGGGGATAGCCAGGAGGTGTGCCGTGGAGGGTTTCTGTCTTCAGAGCCCAACGTGTGCTCCGTGGAATTGAGATCCTCTCGACTGGCCACCCGTCTGTCCTTGCCCATCTGTACCTTTCCCTTTGTAGTGCCTTCCACCCACTCCAGGCAGGCCACACTGGGAAGAGACCGTGATATGGATATTTGACAAGATTGATGATGCATAATAATTTCTCCTGACTTTGGGGGCTCATGATGTAATGTTTTCCTACCTTCAGGTTTATTTTATTATGTTTCCCTAAAGCCAATATGAAAACAGGTTTGCCTTCCCTGAACTCACCACTGCAGCCTCTGGAAGGGGCAGAAGAACAGAGGGAAGTGTGGGTGGGGCTCAGAATGTACTGGGGCTATGCAGATGCGGGACGGACTGCGCCTCATGGATGGTGGAGAGCCAGCTGCTATCACGCTAAGCCTCCAGAGAGCATCTCTAGAAGAATGTCCCAGGACACCAATTGTTAGAGCAGAGCCCTGTCCCAGTTCCCAGGGGTGGGATGGAGCCTTCCCCTCTGATGATGGGTAGTAGATGTTCTCTGCTGTGAGTCTGTCAGTGGTCTGTATGTACGGGAGGTTTTGTGCACTGACACCAACCCCCTCGAAGCATGTGGGTGATACACAAGCAGAATCAAGCCTGCTGCTGCCCAAGCTCTGTGTAGATAGTTTGCCTGGTGTTGGCTTAGTTGAGGGGCTCTGTCCTGACTTCATTCCTTTGCCTCCCTTTCCAGAATCCCAGGTTCCCAGGCAACCTTCAGATGAGCGACCGGCAGCTGGATGAGGCTGGAGAGAGTGACGTTAACAACTTGTGAGTGGCCATCCTTGTGCTGTGGACCCAACAGGGAAGAAAGCTCGATGTTGCCAGTCTATAGCTAGGGTCACACAGGGCCTGATGGCCAGGGCGGTGGCTGGGGTGAGGCCTCATACTGCTGGTGCCTCATTCAGAACCCTTCTAGGCTGCCCGGGTTCACTTCTTGGTGTCACCCTCTGCCCTCCCCTCTGTCACCATCACTGTGGAGTTTACCCTCCTTGATCTTCAAATGGCCTTAAGACCCACATAGGTGGGGGCTAAGGATTGGAGCTAGTGTGTGTGTGTGTGTGTGTGTGCGCGCGCACGCACATGCATGAGCATATGCCCATGTGTGCGTGCTTGCATCTGTGTACTGAGGACAGGGACAGCAACACAGAGCAGGGGGAGGGGACAGGTAAAGTACTGGCCTTGGGCTCTAGAATATAAGCTCTCTCTCCTCTTGGGTCCAAGTTTCCAGTTGACAGTGGAGATGTTTGACTACCTGGAGTGTGAACTTAACCTCTTCCAAACTGGTGAGTCTTTCCCTCCCATCTGGCCCAGGCTCTCAGGAGAATTGCCTAAGTCCAAGCTTTGTTCCCCATTTGGACCAGCGGTTCCAGCCCCCTTCTCCCTATAGCGTTGTGCAGGAAATGGGAATATCCACACCCAATCTCTACTCTCTTGTCCCTGGTGCAGGGAGGGGCTGGAGCTCTTGGGTGTTTTCAGAGTTGGTGATTACATTCTGAGCAGAAGGGCCATGCCTCCCATCCTGCCGGCCTTCCTCTGAGAGCCCAGGCCTCCAAGAGCCCAAAGATAGGTCTGACTTCTTTGATAACCTTCAATCTGCAGCCCCAGTGCTGACTGGTGCTTTGTCAACTA
The DNA here is from genome assembly GCF_003254725.2 of Canis lupus dingo. Taxonomy (NCBI): domain Eukaryota; kingdom Metazoa; phylum Chordata; class Mammalia; order Carnivora; family Canidae; genus Canis; species Canis lupus. Next base: position 6,759,105 of record NC_064248.1, on the reverse strand, counting down.
CTCAGCTAGGCTGGCACTGGGGGCGGATTTCTGCGCAGGAGGAGGGGCTGTCATGTGCTGTTTGGTTGGCAGCCAGGGTTGACCAGCTGGTCGAATTGAGTTGTTGACCAAATCCACGTGAGAAGCCCATGAAGCCCCTTTTCACCAGAAAGGGGAGTTGGCCACACTTCAGGCTCCCTTCACTGAGAGTTCTGGTGCCTTCCAGCTGTCAGCCCCTAACACTTCCTTGACAAGAACCAGGAAGGAAGCAGTCCGTTCCCTTCTCTCTGGGGTCCCCTCTTCCCCACACCTGTCAGCATGGCTCCCCCTTCTCTCCCGGGGAACAGAAGAGCCCATTTTCTAAGATTCAAGATGCTCCATGACAAGTGTTCAGCTCCATGAAAGAAAGGATTCCAAGCTGGGAATATTCGTGCACAAGCTTGGTGACCTTCTCAGCGTTTGGACATGTGGGACCCACTCTTGGGGCTCTGATTTTCTCAGGAAAAAACAGACACGTTCTCACCCTGAATTGCACCTTCCTTTGGCATGTTCATCTGTGCAACCAATACTTACAACTGGCCTGTTACCAGCTAGTGCTGTGCCAGGCCTGTGCCAGGGAGTCAAATGCCTTTATACTTGAACCAATCAGTTCAGTGCAGGATGTATGAGAGGAACACCACGAACAGTTGGAAACCATGATTTGTAGGAGAAATAAGAAGGTACTTGGCTTGCTAGCAACCTTCTTCTACAAAAGTCAATAGACAAGTAAAAATGAAACACAAAAGAGAGTCCCTGCCCTGAGATGGTCCCCAGCCAAGTAGGAGAAATGGTATGGATGCATTTTTTTTTAATCTTTTTTATTTTTTAAAGATTTATTTATTTATTTTATAGAGAGAGTGCACACAAACAGGAGGGACAGAGGAAAAGAGAGAATCTCAAGCAGACTTCCTGCTGAGCTTTGAACCCAACTTGGGGCTGGATCCTACAAACCATGAGATCATGATCTGAGCCAAAACCAAGAGTTGGATACTTAACCAACTGAGCCACCCAGGTGCTCCTACCTGGCTGTTTTTGTTTTGTTTTAAGAGTTTATTTATTTATTCATGAAAGACACATTGAGAGAAGCAGAGACATAGGCAGAGGGAGAGGCAGGCTCCCTATGTGGAGCCTGATGCAGGACTTGATCCCAGGACCTCAGGATCATGACCTGAGCCACAGACAGACGCTCGACCACTGAGCCACCCAGGTGCCCCTACCTGGCTGTTTTTATATGTTGATCACTTGTATCATTACCACTGGATGCTGAGCTCCTTCCCAGAATCAGGAACTCATCTTTGAATTATCTCCCTCTGTTCTAGCCTAGTACCTGATATAATAGCAAGCGCTCCATGAAATTCAAGAATTGCTTCAGATAAACAGCAATGAGGAAAGGACAGGGGAACAGTGTTCATAAAACAGTGTCAATATCTAGCCCAATGCTGTGGGGTTATTGGGATTAAATCAGCCACTTAGAGCTTTCTAGTGGAGGGAGCTACCCCAAGTCTTGGCACAAACCCCTCAATGGTTAAATGGTGGTGGCTTTCTTGCCTGTGAATGAGCACTGACTTGGAATCAAGAGCCCTCTACTACTCATCTCCCCCATTTCCCATCCCATCCCCAGTTCCCTACTGAGTGCCACAAAAACCAAGGGAACTGGTATTGGAAGAAGCCTCCCCAGTTTCTGAGTCTTAGTCTGTGACCCTGCAAGGTTCCGACCTGTACCCTCAGGTCCCTCTGGTTTTCAACTGTGGGAAACACGGGCCAGTTCCAGTTAACATTAATTTCCAGCACTAGGGATCCCTGGGTGGCGCAGCGGTTTGGCGCCTGCCTTTGGCCCAGGGCGCGATCCTGGAGACCCAGGATCGAATCCCACGTCGGGCTCCCAGTGCATGGAGCCTGCTTCTCCCTCTGCCTGTGTCTCTGCCTCTCTCTCTCTCTCTCTCTCTCTCTCTGTGACTATCATAAATAAATTAAAAAAAAAAAAATTTCCAGCACTTGCAACCGTTTTTAAAGTGTGGTCCCTGGACCAGCAGCAGCTCCTGAGAACTTGTTAGAAATGCCACCCCCCAGGTGCCACCCTAGACCTAATGAATCTGAATCTCTGAGGGTAGGGCCCAGCCATCTGTGTTTTCACAGCACTCCCACCACCACCAGCCCCCAGCCAGGTCTACACTGTCCAATATAGTAGCCACTAGCCATGAGCGCCTATTTAAATTAATTATAATTAAACGGCATTAAAAGGTCAGGTCCTCGGGTGCACTAGCCATATTTCAGGCACCCAGTAGCCACATGTGGCAAGCATAGGTACACAGAATTCTTTTGCACAATTGCTACTGGGTGATTCTGCGGCAAGAGAACCAACCACTCAGCTAGGAAATCCAGTTTTCAACCCTGGCTGCCTAATAGAATCACCTGGGGGGCTTTTGAAACCTACTGCTGTCCCAGGCCTACCCCAGACCAATTAAAACAGAATGGGAGATAGGGGAGTTACAGGCAAACATTAGATTTTAAATATCCCCAGGGGATTCCAATCAATCACAAAGCCAACACTGAGAACCACTGCCTTGCTCTGCACTTGACTCGACATTGTCCTTGAGTACCTACAAGACCTTTTTGAGGTACGGGCTATTAGAATCACCTGCATTTTACATGAAAGCACCTGGAGGCACAGAGAGGTTGGGTAACTTGTCCAAGGTCACACTGCTCTAGACCTTACCGGATGCCAAGGGGCATTCCTGGAAAGCGGCGGGCAGGCTGGAAGATGGAGCAGTCTGTGATTCCTTGCCAGAGTGGAGTCCAAGGAAGCCAGTAAACTTGAAGATGGCTGCCTTGCAGTGACAGCTGCTTTTAATTTGTGTCAAAAAGAAAAGCTGCCTTTTAATTAGAACTGTTTGGGATTTTTTTTTTTTTCTTTTTTTCTTTCAACTGCCAGAGTAAGCCAGTTAACAGGGATTAGTGTAATCAGGAAAGACTGAGCACAGCAGCTCTGGGCTCTCCTCCTGGGCAGTCCGGCCCACTGATTTTTTTTTTTCAATGCTGGCCACAGTGGAGTCTGCAGGTGTTGGGCAGCCGCTACAGGAAGGAGTTCAGCCCTGGCCAGTGGTGTGCGCTGAGGGTCCACAGCCAGGCATCTGGTTGCTTGGTTTAAGAACAAGGGGTATGGGGTGCCTGTGGGGCTCAGTCACTTAAGCATCTGCCTTCCATTCAGGTCATGATCCTGAGGTCCTGGGATCGAGCCCCGCATGGAGGAGCCTGCTTCTCCCCCTGCCCTTCCTCCTGCTTGTGCTCTCTCTGTCTCATTCTCTTTCACTCTTTCTCTCTCAGATAAATAAATAAAATCTTTTTTAAAATTTAAAAAAAAAAAAGAACAAGGGTTACGGGGCACCTGGGTGGCGCAGTTGACTGAGCATCCAACTCTCGGTTTCCACTCTGCTTGAGATCTCAGAGTCGTGGGATCGAGCCCCACGTCAGGCTCCACATTTTGCATGAAGTCTGCTACAGATTCTCTCTCCCTCTCACTCTGCCCTTTCTGCTCATGTCCTTTCTCTGTCTCTCTCTCTCTCTCTCCCTCTTTCTCCTTAAATTAATAAATTTTATAAAGAACAAGGGGTAGGAGGCAGAGGGTAATGTGGAGGGGTCTGTAGAACAAGACACTGAGGGAGTGATGTGCTGTCTGCAGAGGGCAGTAATTCTGCTGACCTGCCCCCCAAGGACCAAAGGCAGCCTTTGATCCTGATGGTTCATCCTCCCCATAGGTCCCCCCACTGTCCACCCAGGGCTCCTGCACATGCCCCCTTCTGGTGTCCCAAGACCCTGTGGCAAGCCACCAGGAAGCTAGGGCTGAATTATTCCCTCCTTCGCGTTATGATCAATGTTTGCTATTTCCCCCCACACATGATTGCCTTCAGGGGCTCACTCTGTCTCCTCACCTGTTTCCCTGTCCCACAGGAGTGTTGTAAGGGGGTAACTACATCAGATGACACAGTGCAGGTCCTTGGCATGGGTCAGACCCCTGCTTCCTGCCCCTCTGAGAAGGTCACCTGCAATTTCCTGTCCCTACTGCCTGTATCCCCTTTTTATTCTCTAGTGTTCAATTCCCTGGACATGTCTCGCTCTGTGTCAGTGACGACAGCTGGGCAGTGCCGCCTTGCCCCGCTGATCCAGGTCATCTTGGACTGCAGCCATCTGTATGATTACACCGTCAAGCTCCTCTTCAAACTCCACTCCTGTGAGTATGCTTCCGGCCAGAAGGATTACAGCCTGAGGGTGTCCCTGAAATGCAGCCTCGAGTGTCTTTTCTGCCACACCTCCCAAAGGCCCTAGAGCTCCCAACCCTCTTGGGAGTAGAGAACTGCAGAACACAAGCTTTGGTGTGCCCAGGGAAGCACCTGGCTTGCCACAGTGGTGTCCTGGGATGGCCCTTTCCCTCTACTTCTGGCTTCACCACATATCTGTCCGTACATGTCATGTGTTCTAGGGACCCACACGAATGATACCAGACCTGGCCTGTCCAGGCACAAAGGCAGTAGTTTCCAAAGTGTTCATCCACACAGCTTCTCTGTACAAGTGGAGGTTTGGGGAAATAGAAAACCTAAAGCAGAGCTGTTTTAGCACACAGTGGGCCATCCCCTCTCCGGCCTCAAATCCCTGGGATGCTTTTGCAGATTCTATTTTGGAAACTACTGATCTTGGAGAGTTCTTAGACTTCTTTGCGCCTCTTTGTTTAAAACAATGTGTGTGGGTCCTGCTCCTGCAGAGTCTGCGTTGGTGGGTCGGGTAGGTTCCGGTCTGCGTTGTTAAGCCTTATACCCCAGGCGAAGCTAATGTGGGTGGTATCTGGGCCACACTCAGAGGTGTTCACCATGAGGGATATACACATGCAGAACGTACAAATGATGGAGAGCAAAGAATGGATAATGAATGGATTATAAATGAATATATGAATGAATAAATTCATTCATTATATGAATGAATAAATGAATGGATACTAGCAAGGTTTTATGGCCCTGACAAAGAGACAAGGATGCATTTTGGGAGACCGAGGCAAAAGGCATACTCTAGAACTGTGGTCATTGATGAAAAGTGGGTTTGATTATTTAGGCAGGAAAGAAGAAGCAGCATCACTCAGGTTAATCCAGGAGCATCTGGTGGAAGGGAGGTGGGGATCGGTTGTTTAAGCCTTAGGAAGGCTTTTGGAGCAAGTGGGCACACCGGGAGGAGCAGGGGGAGGACTGAATCCCAAGAGAAGAAAGGTGGTTGCCCTACGCCGTATATGCTTGTTTAAAAATGAATGTTTGACTTTAGAATAGTTTTAAATCTACAGGAAAGTTGTAAAGATCATTCAGAAAGTGCCCACATACCCTGAACCTTGTTCCCTTTATTAATATCTTACATTAATGCAATACACTTGTCACAGTGAATGGACCAGTATTGATATGTTATTATCAACTGAAATCCATACCTTATCCAGATTTCCATGGCTTTTACCTAACGTCCCATCCAGGACAGGCGCGTCACATTACATCATTGTGTCTCCCTAGGCTCCACTTGGCTATGACAGCTTCTTGGACGTTCCTTGTTTTTGACAACCCTGACAGTTTCAAGAATTGGTCGGACACTTGTACAGTGTCCCTCAAATAAGTCTGTCTGATGCTTTTCTTATGAATGGACTGGGGTTAAGGGTTCTTGGGAGAGAGGCCACCAAGGTAACGTGCCACTGCCATCCACTGTATACTTGGCATTTTTAATTATCATATGTTATATACATACTCCCCATGTATACCAAATAAATGTACCACGTATGCAAAAATTACTAAAATGTACATTTAAGGAATAAAACAAGAAATAAAAGGATCACTGAGTTGTGATCTATTGTTGAGGTATGCAGAGTCATACAGTCTTAGAGGAGAAAGGACCTCAGGGAACCTACTCTAGAGCGGAGGAGGCTGGTCTAAGAAGCTGCTGCTTGTCCAACATCATGCCGTTGGCCGTGACTGAGTGAGCCCGGACCAAGATCCTGAGTGTGGCCCTATAGTCTTTGCCTTCTGACAAGCATTCTCTCAGGCAGGCTCTCCGGATCCCTTCCAAACTAACATGTGTGCTGGACCTATCCAACATACCTCTCTGGGAGAGCCACACCTCCACCCCTGCTGGGGGTCTGTGTTGCAGCTTGGTCAGGTCACCATGGCTTCTTCTGTGGTCAGGGATGCAACTTCCAGCCCACCGTGCCCAGAATGGCTCACATTCCAGAAACAAACAGGACAGATTTGGAGGGAAAGCGCCCCTAGACTCACCGCTGGTCTTTCTGGACCTCCTTGGTGACCTGTCTCTGGGGCAGCTTGAGGCTGGGCTGGCCACAAGCCTCAGGGTAGATGGTCCTGGCCCTCTGGAGCCCCACTGTGGCTTGCCTGGTCCTCCTGTGGTCATCTTCTTCCCTCTCACTCTTTCCCAATTTCTCCCAGGTCTCCCAGCTGACACCTTGCAAGGCCACCGGGACCGCTTCATGGAACAGTTCACGAAGTAAGTGGCTTAAGTGAGAGAAACGAAGGCAAACCAAAAAATTGTATAAACTTGATTAATTCTTGCAAGAGCACTTGCTTTAAAATAATTGAGGAGGGGGCAGCCCTGGTGGCTCAGCGGTTTAACACCAACTTCAGCCCAGGGTGGAATTCTGGAGACCCGGGATTGAGTCCCATGTCAGGCTCCCTGCATGGAGTGGAGTCTGCTTCTCCCTCTACCTGTGTCTCTGCCTCTCTCTCTATGTCTCTCATAAATAAATAAATAAATAAATAAATAAATAAATAAATAAATAAATAAATAAATAAATAAAATAATCGAGGGCAGCCCTAGTGGCTTAGCGGTTTAGCGCCGCCTTCAGCCCAGGGCATGATCCTAGAGACCCGGGATTGAGTCCCACGTTGGGCTCCCTGCTTGGAGCCTGCTCTAACCTCTGCCTGTGTGTGTGTGTGTGTGTCTCTCTCTTTCTGTGTCTCTAATAAATAAATAAATCTTAAAAATAAAATAATCGAGGAATGAGAGTATCTTCATGATAAAGCACTACAACAAAGGAAAATAACTAGTACGGCAGCAAACCTACCACTGGCTGGTGAAGCTATCAGTTCTAAGCTATCAGTTCTCTCATAAAACCCACATGAGTGGGATACCCAGGTGGCTCATCAGTTGAGCATCTGCCTTTGGCTGAGGGTGTGATCCTGGAGTCCCAGGATCAGGTCCCACATTGGACTCCCTGCAAGCTCCCTCTGCCTGTGTCTCTGCCTCTCTCTCTCTGTGTCTCTCATAAATAAATAAAATCTTAAAAAAAAAAAAACAACCCACATGAGCATGTCGAAGAAGGAGATTCCATGCATTCATTCATCACCTGCTATATGCCCAGGGCTTCATCCTCCATTTCTTCTCCCTACATTCTCACACCATGTATAGTCTTATACTGTGTGCATAAAAAGGAACACCCAGATTTGTACCTCTGGCTACGTCTTGCCTCTGAATACCAGTCTCACATACTCAGTTGTCTCTTACATCTCAAACTGAGCTCTAGGGTTTTCTCCCAGGGCACCTGGGTGGTGCAGTTGGTCGAGCATCCGACTCTTGGTTTCCACTTGGATTATAATCATGGCATTGTGGGATCGAGACCCATGTTGGGCTCCATGCTGAGCACACACAGAGTCTGCTTCAGATTCTCTCTCCCTCTCCCCATCCCACTCATGTGCTAGCTTGCTCTCTAAATAAACAAACGACAACAACAACAACAACAAAACAATTTTTTTCCTCCCTGGCCTTTTCCATCTCTGTAAATGCTCCATTTAGGCCAGAGATCTAGAACTCACCATTGTCCTCCCCCAGATGTTCTGCAAATATATCTTGGCTCCGATTGTAGCTGCCATCTCTCGGGCTACTATTGTTGTGCGCCAGGACCCTCCAATATGGCGGGTGTGCCGGGCTTCCACTCCCACCCCCTGCACTCCTATCCCTCCCCGGGGATAGAACAACCTCGTAAAGACGTCAGTCCCTTGCTCAGAGCCTTTCAGCAGCTTCTCATTACACCAGGAATCAAATCCAAGCTCTTCTCCGTGGTCTACAAGACCCTGCTTGCCATCTCTGATCTCATCTTTAGGGCTTACAGTGTTTCTGCCACACTGAGTCCTTTTCCAGTTCCTAGAACATACCCAGCTCATTTCTCTGTCAGAGCCTTTAGTGCTTGCTGTTTCCTCTGCTTGGAATGCTCTTCTCCCAGCCTAGCCAGCTCCAGGTCATCTTTGGTTCCCTCCTCACAAAGGCATCTTTTTTTTTTTTTTTTAGATTTTATTTATTTATTCATGAGAGAGAGAAGCAGAGACATAGGCAGAGGAAGAAACAGGCTCCCTATTTCTCCCCTATTCGCTCCCCTATTTCGGGGAGCCCGATGCAGGACTCGATCCCAGGACTCCGGGATCACGCACTGAGCCAAAGGCAGACACACCCCCTGAGCCGCCCAGGCTCCCTGGCCTTAAGTCTTAAATCTATTATTTAAATGTTGGGTCTTCTTCATTTCCTGTTCCTCCAACCCCACCTTTGCCTCCTCCCACCACATATCCTGTAGCCCCGCACCTCATTTATTTTTTTCATAGTTCTTAGAACAGCTTCATTTCTGCTTAACTATCCATTATTTCATCCCTAACCCCTGATATGTAGCAGCCAATTATGCATAAATATTTGGAGAAATCACTAAGCTAGTAAGCTAGCTGTCTTGTCTAGAAGAAGTGCTCATCTGACTAAGGGGCAAATTACTCTGTGCATTTGGGAAAGAAGATCGTGGGTAAGAAGAGAAGTATACCTCATCTTTCATGACTTGTGCCCAAGAAGAAGGGAAGGAGGGGACACCTGGGTGGCTCAGTGGTTGACCTTCGGCTCAGGTTGCAATCCCAGGGTCCTGGGATCGAGTCCCTCATCAGGCTCCCCACAGGGAGCTTGCTTCTCCCTCTGCCTATGTCTCTGCCTCTCTCTGTGTGTCTCATGAATGAATGAATGAATGAATAAATAAGTAAATAAAGTCTTTAAAAATAGGAAAGGAAGGAATGGCGTGAGAGAACGCAGATGTGGAGAACCCAGGTGTTCTGACTCTTGTCTGTTAATTTCTTCATCCCTGACAACAGAGAAAAAGCATAGCTGCCAAATCCCAAGCCCAGTCTTCTCTTGCTGTTTCCTGAACAGCAGTCAGAGAACAGGTTTAGGGTTGTGCCAGCCTCCCGGGTTCCTTATTCCATTTGAAAACCTTTATATGTTTATTCCATAATAAATGACTTATTAAATCCTAGGAGACAGGCCCTGGGGCTGATTTCCTGGAATGGTAAATTCCAGTAGCTTATGAAAGCAATGCAGCCTATTACTGTTGGCTCCAGCCCAGAAAGAGGGGGATGTGTGGTCAGGTGATTTTATTTCCTTTAATTTTTTTCTAGCTTATAAAAATCTCTCCTATGAGTGAGCAGCCGCCTCACTTTTCGTCTGCATAGATCTGGCAGTTACCTGAGGCCTCAGTGTCGTGGAATTTGGGAGGAGCACCAGTGACCTCACAGGGGTAGTCCCAACGTTGGGGTCGGAGGGTTGTCATGAGACCCCAGGGGTTTAGTTTGTTGGGCTGAGCTGGAGGAGATTTTGTGTTGCAGGGAGTGGGTGCTGAGACACACAATCCTCTTTCCTCTCAGGAAATCTGTCTGATGCTCTCCGCTTTCTCAGCCTTCCATGTTTTGATTCAAAATGGAGACCCAAAGAAGAGGAAAAAATTTGGTTTCCTCACTCCCATATCCACCCAAGATTAGGACATAGTATGAATAGATTGCTTTTCTTCAACAAAGTCTTGATGAGTTAATTCCTCTGTGCATGGTACTCTGGCAAACCTAGATCAGCAGGGCCTGGTCTGTGCCTTCTAGAAGCTTCTAGTCCAACTGGGGAGCTAGCACGTAGCTCCAGAACAAAGTGAATTAATTAAAAAGGGATCTACTTTCATAATGAAGTTCCCCTCCCCATTCCTACGGTTAGGTGGTTTATCCTCATAGTAAATTTATTTTCACGTTCTTCTAACCCAAACATTCCTGGGAAGAGACATCCACCAGGCAACAGCGTAGATTCTACAGTGATACAGAAATTTGTTATGGAGTGATCTACTCTTCTAGAGGATTCTGTCCTTTGAATCCTCCCTTCCTGATCGCTGCAGTAAGTGAGGACTGGCTACAGATAACCTCCCCTGCAGTGTCACAATTGAAGCCCAGCACCATGGAGGTCATCTCCTTGACAGCCCACGCCTTGGGCTGGGCAGGCAGCAGGACAGCCGGGTGGTGCCCAGCACCCCTCAGGCTCTTTTCCACCCTCAGGCTGAAAGATCTGTTCTACCGCTCCAGCAACCTCCAATATTTCAAGCGGCTCATCCAGATCCCACAGCTGCCAGAGGTAAGCGTGCCAGGCTCCACTATAGGAGCTGCTGGGGCCAGGGTGCTCTCAGAGATCTGCAAGCCTGGCGTGACACAGTGTGAGGGTGTGTCTTCCGTCTTTAGAACCCACCCAACTTCCTACGGGCCTCTGCGCTATCAGAACACATCAGCCCTGTGGTGGTCATCCCAGCTGAGGCCTCATCCCCAGACAGTGAGCCGGTATTGGAGAAGGATGACCTCGTGGACATGGATGCCTCCCAGCAGGTGAGGAAAACCCCGAACCTGAGGATTAGGTGTCACAGCAGGTGGCGAGCCCCACGTGCCTCCCGTTGTGCTGCCCCATACACGCAGAATGGGAGAGCATCTGGCCTACACCCTTGGGCTGTAACCAAGCTTGACCACCTTCTAACCCAGACTGAGCAACCCCTGGGCTACAATCCCTATGAGGGACCTGAGATGGACTTGTACCCAGTTAAGAGAGGGTCCTCTTATTAAAAGTCACTCCTCTGACCCCCACACAGAAGCCTCTGGATCTCTAACTTTGTCCTCACTCCTTTTTGGTCAACACAGAATTTATTTGACAACAAGTTTGATGACATCTTTGGCAGCTCGTTCAGCAGTGACCCCTTCAATTTCAACAGTCAAAACGGTGTGAACAAGGATGAGAAGTGAGTCTATGCTGGGTGCAGGCAGGTGGTACAGAAATTACATGATGCCAGGGTCCGGCTGGTCTCACCTGGCGAGATGCTCCGTGACACTTGGGCCCTGAGGAAGAGAAGTGTCTTGATCCCCAAATATGGGTGTCTGTAATCCCAGAGGGAGATCAGATGAGGCCAAGATAATCTGGGGATGTGATAATCTGGTAACACGGAGGGTCTTAGCATATAATTTATGGAATTTCAAAGAACTTTCCCCAAATGAACACCAGCTTTTAACTTCCTCCCCTGATCTCCCAGCTCGCCTTTAGAAGGAAAGAGCTGGAAGCCTGGTGAAAGCAGCCTTGTTCTTCTGTCCCCAGGGATCACTTAATTGGTCAACTGTACAGGGATGTCACTGAGCTGAAGGCACAGCTGGGGAGCATGAAGACTGAGGTATGAGGCAAGGGCTAATCTGGTTCTGGGCTTCGCCACGATATGACATATTCATATTAAATTGGCTTCCCAACACTTGTTGGACCACATTTTAAGGTGGGGGCTCATTAGTAGTCCTGGTCCTCCTGTGGTCTGCATTTCCATTGTTCCTACCGTGAGAATAACTTTTAAGCCAAGCCCCGTGTCCCTGTGGTACTTGGAGATAACCATCATTTCCAGCTGGCCGTGAAGCCGATGAATGGTGAGAAAGGCCTGTCCTCCTCCCATGGTGATTGGAAGGTTTGATGTGTAACTCAAGGCGGTTTGCCGTGTCTGGGGTGGTACATAGGCCTGCACCTCGGGCCTGCAGCTGGCCAGAGGCTTCACTCACTAGGACAGGCGAATGTCACCTCCCTCATGCCAGCTCGCCCAGGACTGCTTGCAGGCCGCTGTAACAGGACCAGCATTCCCCTGCTGTCACCCTGTTGTGAGCCAGGTGGCTTAGAATGACCAGGCGCTTCAACTCTCATAAGCCGTGGGAGTGGTTTGTTAGGCAAGCACAGGTGTTTATTAGGTCAGGGCTGGAAGCCTGGGAGGACGTGCTTCTCCTGCCCAGCCCAGCCAAGCCCAGAGGCACAGCACTGGGGCTCACTGGTGAGTCCGTCCCACAGAGCCAGCGGGCTGTGCTGCAGTTGAAGGGCCGGGTCAGTGAGCTGGAGGCCGAGTTGGCAGAGCAGCGGCATCTGCGGCAGCAGGCAGCTGATGACAGCGAGTTTCTCCGGGCCGAGCTAGACGAGCTCAAGAAGAAGCGGGAAGACACGGAGAAGGCCCAGCGGAGCCTGACAGAGATAGAAAGTGAGTCCGTGGGGCTGGGGCTGAGGGTGGGAATGTTAGAGTCGGGCGAAGGATGCAGCTGGGCCCCAGAGGTGAGAGCCCAGCAGGTGGAGAGCCCCAGGAGCAGCACTACTCAGGATATGGGGACAGGAACTGGGAGGTGGCAGTGGGGTGCCTGCCTGGGGGACGGGGTGTCCGAAGGAGAGACAGCCTAAGAGAAACTCGACATAGAATCCAAAAACACTGATGAAGCAAATGCCACGTGCACACACTCACACTCAGGAGGTGCAAATCAATGCAGTGATCTGAATTCAGTGGATTCTTTTTATTTTTTAAATTTTTAAAAATTTTTTAAAGATTTTATTTCTTTATTTGTGAGAGGCAGAGGCATAGGCAGAAGGAGGAGCAGGTTCCTCACAGGGAGCTCGATGCAGGACTAGATCCCAAGACCCTGGGATCACACCCTGAGCTAAAGGCAGACGTGCAATCACTGAGCCACCCAGGTGCCCTTCTTTTTCTTTTTTCCTTTTTTTTTTTTTTTTTTTAAGACAGCTTCCCAGAGGAGTTTATTTCAGTAGGACTTTCCAGGGAGAAGAACGTGTATGCATTTGTGAAAAGCAAGAAGGATGTTCTAGGGACTCTGGCTTGTGGAAAGGCAGGCATGGGGTCCCAGTGGAGGGTAGACTGCTCATCTTGGCTCTTGACAATACAGGGAGAGCCCAAGCCAACGAACAGAGGTACAGCAAGCTAAAGGAAAAGTATAGTGAGCTGGTACAGAACCATGCTGACCTGCTGCGGAAGGTAGGCCCCTCCACCCACCTCCTGCCCTGCACCCTGCACCATCCCCATGCCAGTGAGACAGCTACTCCGTTCCCCACCAGTTCTGCATGGGTCACCATCCCTTCACAGAAACCACTGCTCTTCAGGCTCGCTTGCCTTCCATGTCTTGAACTCTACTTTCGATGCCAGCCCTGATTGGATTATCCCCGTCTTTATTATTCTTTTATTTATGTATTTATCTATGTATTTTTAGAGAGACATCGAGTGGGGGGGGGAGGGGAAGAGGGAGAGGGATAGAATCCCAGGCAGGTGCCACGCCCAGTGCAGAGCCCAATGTGGGGCTTGATCCCACGATGTTGAAATCATGAACTGAGTCAAAATCAAGAGTCAGATGCTTAATGGTCTGCCCCACCCAATTGCCCCTATTTTCTAAATACTTGAGTGCCGAGTACCTGAGGATGACAGCTTTATTCTGGCTTCTCTCTGGGTATAAAAGTGATTTCTGTGTTCAGCTATCTGAATGCTGTCATTTGTTCTAGAAGAGAGATGTCCCTGAGCTGTTAATCCTGAGATAAGCCAGTTCAAGACACTGTTTTTCCCTTATAGAATGCAGAGGTGACCAAACAGGTGTCCGTGGCCAGGCAAGCCCAGGCGGATTTGGAACGAGAGAAAAAAGAACTAGAAGACTCTTTCCAGCGCATAAGTGACCAGGCACAGCGGAAGGTGAGGGGAAGAAGTGTGTGGGGAATGAGGAAGGGGTATGCCCAAGTTGGAGGTGGGCCTGGGGCACTGCCCAGGTGGAAAGATCTTGTCTTTCATCCATGGGCAGCCTTGTGGATTAGAGCTCTGTGAGCGTGCTATGTGAAGCATGAGGCACAGGACATGGTGCCCGATACAAAAAGGGTTAGAGGCATGGTGTGATAACGGGGCTCCAGCTGAGCAGGTGCATCAGGAGAGGCTTGCCAAGGGTGAGTCTAGGACAGTTGAGGGAAGTAGTTTTGGCTCTGGATATCAGAGAGAGATGCTAACATTTATGAGGACTTGTGGCCAAGAGAACCCCCCAAAATTGGAGTGGGATTGGCAGACAGGTCCTGTTGCAGTAAGACAGTCAGATGGAGAAAACTGAATGCATTACACTTAAGGATAGTGGCTTTCATGCTTTTCTTTGACTCAGAGGAAGAAATACAGTCTATTTAATGGAAATAAAAAGTTTCACACAGCAGCAATACTCATCCCTACTATGTGGATGCTTTTGGATACTTTTTTTTTTTTTTTGCTTTTTATTTCATTTTTAAAAATTTTTATATTTATATATTTTTTAAAGATTTACTTATTTTACAGAGGTGAGGGCAGGGGCAGAGGGAGAGAGTCTTCAGCAGACTCTGAGCTGAGTATGGAACCCGACGCAGGGCTCCTTCTCACAATCCTGAGATCATGACTTGAGCCCAAACCAAGAGTGGGATGCTCAACCTACTTTGCCACCCTGACACACCCCTGTTTATTTCATTTTTTCAAAATATTAGCTGTGAATTTTATTTTTTTTAAGATTTTATTTATTTATTCATGAGAGATACACAGAGAGAGAGAGGGAGAGACACAGGCAGAGGGAGAAGCAGGCTCCATGCAGGGAACCCGATGTGGGACACGATCCCGGGACTCCAGGATCACGCCCTGGGCCGAAGGCAGGCACCAAACCGCCGAGCCACCCAGGGATCCCCCTAGCTGTGAATTTTAGTGGATTGCAACCTGCTTTTTGAAAAATACCACATACTAAAGAAATCCAAGAAAGAGAATTGTTTCAAGATGATTAGATTCAGCAATATACCAGGTTTTGGTGTCTGAATTAAAGATCCAGTTCTGAAAAGGAAAAAAAAAAGATCCAGTTCTGTGTTAATTATACTTTAATTTAAAAAATAAAAAACATTTTCTATAAGAAAAGAGGTTTAGTTCTATTTTAGTTAGTATTATAAGCTGAAACATGACATTTAGGAAATGTCCCTAAAATTTTCTCCTTGACATTCCACTTAGCCACTTTCTGGAATACTTTGGGCTCTCACCTACTCCCACCCACTTTTTGCTGGGTGCATCCAACCTTGCATACAAGAAAGTACACAAATCTCCCATTGATAGGTTGGGGATTTTTTTTTTTAAGATTTTATTTTTAAGTAATCCTTGCAGCCAACATGGGGCTCGAACTCATGACTCCCAAGATCAAGTGTTGCATGCCCTACCGACTGAGCCAGCTGGGCGCCCCCTATAGCTTGGGGATTTTTTAAAGATTTTTAAAATTCATTTATTCACAAGAGACACACACAGAGAGGCAGAGACATAGGCAGAGGGAGAAGCAGGCTCCCTTTGCAGGACTCAATCCCAGGACCCCCGGAATCATGACCTGAGCCAAAGGCAGACGCTCAACCACTGAGCCACCCAGGGGATTTTTATATGTGCTTATCCATTGCAGCCACCGCCCAAATCAGAGTGCTCCTGTTTTTCCTCTTTTTCAGACTCAAGAACAGACGGAAGTACTAGAGAGCTTGAAGCAAGAACTTGCCACCAGCAAACAGGAACTCCAGATTGTCCAAGGCAGCCTGGAAACTTCTGCCCAGGTTAGCATAACCCCTCGTCCTTGTTTTTTCCCCTCTAGCTTTTGGTCCTGCTATCACCTGGCATCCAGCCCCAACCTGGTCCTATCTGTGCTTAGAGTGTGCTTGGGGGAATAAAGGTGGCAGCTTAGAGGTACCACCTCCTATTCTGTCCAAGTGGCCTGCTGGTGGGTCTAGACTCCTGGGAAGTAGATCGTTTAATTCTCCCTCTATAACATGGTTGACACTGCAGTCAGAGGCAAAGTGGGCAGCCCAGATCGCTGAACTAGAGAAGGAAAGGGGCAGCTTGGCACATGCCGTGGCTCGTCGGGAGGAGGAATTAGCAGCTCTTCAGGAACAGCTAGAACACACCCGGCGGGAACTGACCAGTGCAAAGGTAAGTGACGGATGCCCGCTCCAGATGACCAGTTCTGGGCTCACAGCCATGGGCCTCAATGATGTATTCATGGAGATGGGGTGGGGCAGGGACAGTCCGTGAAAGCAGGTGGGGCCACTGGCCGATGGTGAAGGCATTCTGTAACCATAGCTCCAAACGCCAGCATGCTCCGTGTCAGCCACAGAGCAAAGCTGCCTCTTTTTCACATGAGAAGAGCTATGCCTGACGTTGTCTATGAGCACAGAGAACGGGTTACAGCACATCTGTCCCTGTAGCTTCCAGTGTCACACACTTGTGCACATCCACAAAGTAAAGGAGTTGTTTTCTGTGTCAGATGGACCGGCTTAGGCTTCATTAGCAATAGCTTGAGTTAAGATGCCAGGAATCCCAGCTACATCAAAGTGGATGCTTCCCAAAGGCTCCTGATGGGGTCCGTGTCAGATTCTCACCTCCCTGGACCATTTCTAGGAATCAGAGTGCCAGCTTGCCAAAGACCAACGAAGAATGCTTTTGGCGGAGTCGAGGAAGGCTGCAGAACAGGTGGTACGGGAGGCCCTGCGGAAGCTCGAGGAACCTACTCTAATCAGCTGTGCCGGATCTGCAGGTACCCTCCCCACCCCGGTCTGCTCACAGGTGCGAATTCAGTGTTCAGTGTTGACATGGAATCCCAAGTGACACTGAGCTCAGGTGTCCTCAGCCTGAGCAGGTCAGGGTTGCCTGGCAATACCCAGGCTCCACCCTAAGATCAGTTCAGCCGGTAGCTCTGTGGCCCAGGGGCTGGGCAATAGTACTTTCTGAAGTGGATGTGATACCACTGCTCCATGCAGCAGGTTATGCTGATGAAACTCACTGGGAGCAGAGCCCTGATAACAACTCCAAGCATCAGGGGGAGGAGGAGCAGACGGCCCTGTGTCTCTCTGAACAGGAAAATATCTGAATGAAGAGATGGTTGCACAGGAGCTTCAGGCCCACACGGGGAGCATCATGAAATGTGGCGGGGCAGAAACATTGAGAATACCCATGCAGTCTCAGGCATGAACAGGGCCCAGTCTGCATGTTCCAGAGGCCTAAGGTGGGGCAGTGGCTGGAGCCAGAGAAGCCCTGTGGATGAGGAGGGACTTCAGAGGTGGCAAAGCATCCAGGCCCAGGGCATTGGTGAAATCATGGGTGTAGCTACAAGAGGGCCACTGAGGACAAGGCAGATGCAAGGAAACAACCAAGAGTCAGTCTTCATAATCAAATAAAAATGTCTATGGGATGCCTGGGTGGCTCAATCAGTTGAGCATCTGACTCTTGATTTCAGCTCAGGTCATGATCTCAGGGTCCTGGGATCAAGCCCTGCATCAGGCTCTGCTCTGCACTCAGCATGGAGTCTGCTTGAGATATTCTCTCTCTCTCCCCCACTGCTCCTTCCACATTCATGCACGCTGTCTCTCTCTTTCTCTCAAATAAATAAATCTTAAAAAGAAAAGAAAAGAAAGAAATGTCTCCATTTGGTGACGTCTACAGCAAGGACTGTTCTATCTTATTCAGGAGGGAACCCGTCTGTAAGGAAACCCAGCAGTTAGAGAAGGAGTACACTAAGTACCCAGTTACTGAGGGAATGCCAGGAAATGGGGCAACTGTGTGGGTGGATTCTGAGGAGAGACTTTCTCCCAAAGCTGGGCTTTGAAGGAAGATGATGGACATGAGCCAGTGGAGGGAAAGAACCGCAGGGGATAATACACAAACTGCTCACCTAACTGAGTGGCTCGCAGTGTGCCAGCCACCATTTTAAGTGCTCCACACACCTCCACCCAGCTAATTCTCACAATAGTGCTGTGAGGTGGTACTGCCCCTCTGTTTTCAGATGAGGAAGCAGGCATGGATGGCCTGAGATCATAACCAGTGAGGGGGGAGCCAGGAGCCACACCTATGCAGTGTGACATGAGCACTCATACTTTAACTCTTATGCAACAATCTCTGTGGACCTGCATCCAGAGGCACAGAGTGGGAATGGCTATGTGGTATGCACAGCATGAGCACAGATTGGCCCATGGAGCCAAGGGTCTGGGTTCAAGATTAATGAGACTTTCAAGGTCCTTGAAAGTCTTACCAGGAAGGCCTGGATTTGATTGGGCAAGCAGACAGGAGAAAGGAGAGGCTGACTCTAAGGCTGCTGATGTGGTTTGCCCTATTTCTTGGCTAAGGGACTTATTGGGTTCAGAAGCTCAGCTTTTGAAGCTACAGTAGGAGAGTCCTGTACAAGCATAGTAACCCTCTTTCCTCCACCCCCCCATCTTAGGGCAGCTCCTGCAGAGCTGAGGCCACTCACTAGGTAGGCTCATCCATCACATGGCTTAACCTCATAGGAATAAAATGAGTTTGACAACTCTGGCTCTGACTTTGCCCTATCTCCCCTCTCACAGATCATCTTCTCTCCAAGGTCAAGTCTGTTTCCAGCTGCATCGAGCAACTGGAAGAAAGCTGGAGCCGCTATCTGGCCTGCCCAGAAGGTAAGAAAGGTGCAGGATAGGGTCTTTCGCTTAGTGACAGCTGGGCAGCATTCAGAAATGCTTGCATGTGGAGGTAACAACGGGTTCCTGTGCACGAAGAAAGGGGTATGTGTGGGACGCCTGGGTGGCTCAGTGGTTGAGCATCTGCCTTTGGCTCAGGGCATGATCCTGGGGTCCTGGGATCAAGTCCCGCATCGGGCTCCCTGCAAGGAAACTGCTTCTCCCTCTGCCTATGTCTCTGTCTCTCTCTCTCTCTCTCTCTGTCTCATGATTAAATAAATAAAATCTTAAAAAAAAAAGAAAAAAGAAAAGAAAAGAAAGAAAGAAAGAGAAAGAAAGAAAGAAAGAAAGAAAGAAAGAAAGAAAGAAAGAAAGAAAGAAAAAGAAAAGAGGTGTGTGTAATCCGTAAAGCAGGGAAGGAGGTAGGGAGAGAAAGAGAACACCCCTCAACAGCCCTGAGCAACCTCCTTTAAACTCCTGGCAGATGTCAGTGGGCTTCTCCACTCGGTAACCCTCCTTGCTCACTTGACCAGTGACACCATGGCTCACGTGAGCACCACCTGCCTTCGAGCCCCGCCGGAGCCTGCCGACTGTGAGTACCATGGCTGGGGGACTGGTCTGGAAAGTAGGGGGAGCAGAGGGCCTTCAAAAGTCTTGGTTACCTTGCATCTCCAGCACTGGCCGAGGCCTGCAAGCAGTTTGGCAAGGAAATCCTCCTCTATCTGGCTTTCCTGGAGGAAGAAGGAACGCAGGAGAATGACAGTACAGCCGTGAAGAGCTGCCTTAACAAGATATCCACTATTGCCGAGGTAGGAGCTATGTTACTAGCGGGGGAGGGGGCGGGGGGGTAGAAGTTACAGTGGTTCTTGGGGATGAGTGCTGGTGATCTCTTAGATGGCCTAAGCCAGTTCTTTCTGCGCTTTCCACTTGGCTCAAGAAAGTGAGAGCTGGCAATGAAAAATCTGATCCCCTGAACAACTTTCCAGTTGTAGCTCATGCATTGGCCATGCATAGAGGACCTACTGTGTGTTCATTACTAGGCTAAGCAGTATCAAAGAAGAGTAAGCATAGTTTCCCTGTTTTTCCAGGATTTGTATCTGATTGAACAGGTTAACATCTCATGTGGAGGTAACAGTGTATTTATTGATTTAATAAAGATGCAGTGAGTATGTCGTACATGATGGGCAATGTGCCAGATGTGGTTGGACAGAGACCAACAAGACATTGTCTCTATGGGAAAGGAAAATAAGGAAATCACTCATTTCTATATAGTAGGATGAGAGTAGTAATCAGCTCTGTTTGAAGAGTTAAGTACAAGGCAATATTTACTTAATTCCAAAAATGGGTCATAAATAATATTAAGTCCAAGGAAGGAAGGGATCAGGGCCATAGTTCAGATTTTCATCATCCCTCATCTGAACTCTTAAAACAACTTTCTGATTAGTTTTTCTGCCTTTGGCCTCTTTTTCTTCTGATCTCTTCCAAAAACAGATCTGATTAGGATTTCTCATTTGATAACAAAAATCAAATTATGTAATGTGATAGCCAAGGACCGTCACAGTCTGGCCCTTATTCATCTAGATCCCTCCCACCCACCACCTTCACCTTGTGATGTTGGTGGCTAGCACTGCAGTATAGCTGCCTGCCTGTCTCTCTCCCTTGTGAGTCCTCAAAGACAGAGCCCATACCTTATTCACGTTGTTCCCTCTGTCCCTGGTGTGGTATCTGGCAGGTGGTTAACACCCAGCAGATGTTTAATTAATAGAATATGCACATAGAGAGCAAAGCAGATAAAAAAAAATCAGAAGGGGAGGAAGGTTCATACTGGGGAGAAGAGGGCAATGAGGTAGGGAATCGTCAATGTCTGAATAAAGGAAGACTTTGGGTAATGGTGAATTGGTAACCTTTCTTTCAATAGAATGACATGATCCTGGTGATATTTTAGTGTTATTAAATTGCTGATGGGGGCCTAGGCAGTGTTACCACAGTCTGCCTTTTGCTGGAGATAGAGCATCTTCTCCAGGGACATGCAGAACCAAGTCTCAGTACGCACACATAGTATGTAGGACGCCATGAGATGAGGAAATAAGAATCAAATTAATTGGGCAGCCCCGATGGCCCAGTGGTTTGGCGCCGCCTTCAGCCTGGGGTATGATCCTGGAGACCTGGGATCAAGTCCCACGTCAGGCTCCCTACATGGAGCCTGCTTCTCCCTCTGCCTGTGTCCCTGCCTCTCTCTCTCTCTCTGTCATGAATAAATAAATAAAAATCTTTAAATAATAATAAACAAAAGAATCAAATTAATTTTAAAAAGCAAAGTGTGAGAGGAAGATCCTGGTGCATTTCCTTTCTATCAATAGGACTGACCAGATGTTTAGAAGCTCTTCCCAAGACAGGACATAGAAAATGCCAAATAAAATTTGGGGGAAAAAATGTTAATTGAATCTGCACTGGCAGAAAACTAAAGGAAATTCTCAGAATCAGACACCAAAAGGGTGCAGGAGCCAGTGTTTGTTCATCTCTTGGCCTAGAGCTTGGATTTTAATTGGCCGTACACATAGAAGAGAATTAAGAAACAAAACCTAGGCCCAAGTAGCATAGAAGTTTGGAATACAGAGATTTCCTCCCCAAAACACAATTCCAAAAGGTCACACCCCTAGTGAATGGGGGAAAAGCCTACTCTGTTGGAAAGATCTTGTCTCAACCTTGGTTATAGGGGAAGAAAGGAGGAAACACGGCTGGCTAGGGAATTTCTAACTACAAGCCACCTGTCCATGGGTTCAAAATCTATATCTACTATCTGTGTGGCCTGAAAAAACCCAAACAGAAAATTACAGTAGTCAGGTTGTTAGGGGCCCAGGTACCTTAGTAGAAGCAGATCCAAGTGGTCTCTGAAAGGATATACTTTGTATCTAAACCCCAAAGAACTTTCACAGATAAGACACATAAGTTCGCCATAAATGTATTTGACATGTTAAAGAACTTTTTAAAAGGTATTTTATAAGTGTGACAAAGGACTAAGATATTTCCAAAAGTAACTAGATATATTTGAAAAACAACCACTGAACCACGTTCCAGGATGAATCTCACACATGGACTGCTGAGTAAACAAGCAAGTCCTAGGAAAAGTGTATACAGTTAGGACTCCTTTTATTTTTATTTTTTATCTTTTTTAAGATTTTATTTCTTTATTTGAGAGAAAGAGACAGAGATAGAGAGCACAAGTGGGGAAGAGAGGGAGAAGCAGGCTCCTGCTGAGCAGAGAGCCCAATGTGGGGAGATCCCAGGACCCCAGAATCATGACCTGAGTCAAAGGCAAATGCTCAACTCACTGAGCCACCCAGGCACCCGCTGTTGGTGGGGTGCCATAGCTCTAGGTTCCCTTTTATTTTTTTTTTTAAAGATTTTATTTATTTATTCATAGAGACCGAGAGAGAGAGAGAGAGAGGCAGAGACACAGGCAGAGGGAGAAGCAGGCACCATACAGAGAGCCTGACATGGGACTCAATCCAGGGTCTCCAGGATCACACCCTGGGCTGCAGGCAGCACTAAACCGCTGCGCCACTGGGGCTGCCCCTAGGTTCCCTTTTAAATAAAAATCAAAACAGGCGCCTGGGTGGTTCAGTGGGTTAAGCATCCAACTCTTGGTTTCAGCTCAGGTCATAAATCAAGTCCTGCATCAGGCTCTGCGCTCAGTGTGGAGTCTGCTTAAGACTCTTTTGGTAAAATAAATAAAAGATCTTTAAAATAAGTAAATAAAGGTCAAAACATATGTACATAATGTTATACTGTTTAAGGATGTATTTGTATGGAGTTTTTTAAAAAGACACAGTAAGCATTCTCCTGAATTCTGTGTTTATCTTGAGGTGGGGAGCAGGGAGGAGATGGCATTAGGGTGGAATACAAAGGAGATTTTAAAGGTACTGATAATGTTTCTTAAGCTATTCCTGAAGTCAGGTGGTAGATCCATGGGCCATTGTTCTTATTCTTTAAATCAAATCTGTTTTATACTTTGTAGATATAACAGATAATATTTTCAGAATTCACAGGCTTTGCTGTCAGCCCTGAGTTCAAATCCCTGCTCTGCCATTCATTAGCAGAGTGTCTAGGGTCAAGACATTTGACCTCTCTGAACCTTGGCTTCCCATCTGTAGAACAGGACCAGTAACTGCCTCATATGATCACTGTGGATGCAAAGTTAAGTAAGAGGCAGAATGTCTAGTTGGAAGACATCACCCACATTTGAAGATTTTTTTTAAAAACCTCCCAAGGGTCACCTGGGTGACACAGTCAGTTGAGCTTCTAACTCTTAGTTTTGGCTCAGGTCGTGATCTCAAGGTCATGACCTCAAGCCCTGCATCAGACTCTGCACTCAACATGGGGTCTACTTCAGGATCTCTCTCCCTCTCCCTATGCCCCTCCCACTCTTGCTCTCTCTCAAATATTCAAATAAATAAATACATCATAAAATAAATAAAATAAAATAATAAAATAAAATAAAATACCTCCTAAGCCACAAATACAATATATTGCAGCTGTGGGGTCAAAGTCTAAGCAGCTGCAACTGAATGGCCTTGTGGGGGCTTTCTAGAAGGCAGGGATGGCTTTCTAGAAGGAAAGGGTTTCTCAGTGAGAGTCAGAGGAGGCTGGAGCATGAGGTTCTGGGGTTCACGCAGTAGCAAGTTCTAGACAAGGCCTGCACAGGAGACCCCTCTATGGGTTCCAGAAGTGTGTTATGTGGCAGGGCCCTCTTCTCCTACCTCTGCCACAGGAGAATAGAGAAGAGATCAAAGAGTCATTGCAGCCTTTGTGATGATGCTGTTCACAGGAGCTCCGGCCCAGAGGCCTAGACATCAAACAGGAGGAGCTGGGGGACCTGGTGGACAAGGAGATGGCTGCCACTTCGGCTGCCATTGAAACTGCTACGGCCAGAATCGAGGTATGGAGGTATTTGCCATGTTTCTTAGGGCAAGGCTCTTATAGCTTCTTATAGCTTCTTGACTTTGTCAATAGTGACATTGCCCCCCTGGATGTATCTAAATTGTTCATTAAGGCTACAGAGGCCCCCTGTAAGACCAGCCAAAACCCAGACTCACCAGGGTCCCTGAGGAATAGAAGATGAGAAGCCTCTCACCTCCTTTAGTGTCAGGCCATCCTCTGTCACAGTTCCAGACTGACTGCTTGCTGGTCCTATGACTTGGGTAGGCCATTCCATTAAGCTCACCAAGTTTCCATTTCTACATGATGGCAGGAGTAATAGTACTTGCCTCAGAGGGATGTTGTAAGAGATAATGCACATTTATCTTACTTAGTGCCAGGTACCCGTAAAATCAACAGACATGATGGTCTCAGGGAAAAGCTGAGTTGAGGGAGTGGCATTGGGAAAGTCACATATGGCTCCTTTGGTGGAAGACTCTGGCTGCCCATCTTGGCATGAGTACCTGCTGATCAGGTACTCACTGGTAGCAGCTGCCCCCTGTTAGTGGGGTGCCATAGCTCTAACAGTTCTGCACTCATCAGCCTGGGAGCCAGCATGTTGAGACAGACCCTCCTCAGTGGACAGTAGAGCCAGTCTGCAGGGGCTGCTTCCCACTGAAGGGATCAGAAGCCTGGATTCGTTTCTCAACTCACCAGGTTGTGGATTGGCCCTTCTGGGTTTGGGTTTCTCAGCTACAACAGGAAGCTGGACACAGAGTATATCAGGATGCCCGTGAGCCCTCAGTAGCCATGATGCACTGAGAAAACCTGCTTCTTTTTAACAGGAGATGCTCAGCAAATCCCGAGCTGGAGACACAGGAGTCAAATTGGAGGTGAATGAAAGGTTAGTCTGAGCAGCATGATGGCACTTAGGTGATTAGGTTGAGTCTCTCCTGCAGTGGATTATACCAACTAGAATAGAACATTAGCAACCACAGGCAACATCTAAGTCTGTGTAGTTGTCAATATTATCTTGATGGTAATATTGCCATTGCATTTTAGGGGAAAAGAAACCCCAAGAAGCATCACATAACTGTCCCCAGCCAAGTCTCCTTCCTCACATGCCTTTGTATGGAGATGTATTCCCCCACCGCCCTTCTGATCCGAAGTTTGCCTGTGTTTAGACATGAGAAAGAGAACAGACTCCTTCACTGTTCTTGGTCCCTGACTTTTTTTCCCCCACCCAGGATCCTTGGTTCCTGTACGAGCCTAATGCAAGCCATTCAGGTCCTGATTGTGGCCTCTAAGGATCTCCAGAGAGAAATAGTGGAGAGTGGCCGGGTAAGCATGGATGAGGGCCCCTGGACATCATTCACAGACTCCCCATTCACAGAAGGGCTACATCTGCTCAGTACACTCATCTACATTCAGCGAAATCCACAGGGGCTGTCATCTTGTCCCGTGTATCCATCTGAGGGCACATCCACCACTCATGGCTGAGTGCAGATGCCCTGGGGAAGAAGTGGGGGGCAACTGCCAGGTCCCCAGGGGGACAGTCAGCCTGAGTCTCCAGCTGCAGGGTCATTAACCTAGGCGACATCATCAGAACCTGCTCTGGAGACCCTGTGCATTGCAAGTCTGGGCCCTTGGAGGAATAAAGGAGAGCTTTTGGAAACTGGGCAAACAGAAGGGCCAGCCTGGCTGCTGACCTTTCATGGGCGTGGCCATGTCTCCTTCCTGTGGCAGAGTCAGCTGGCAGTTATTCACAGGCCAACCCTGCTCCAGTCTCTGGTCCATGTCCTCACTGGGTTTTCTCCATCCTCTGCTGGCCATACTATCATCATGTTCTTCACACACCCTGTATGCAGCCGCCACTCAGGAGACCAGAGGCCCAGGGAGGGATTCCTGAGCCTGAAAACTATTCCTTCAAAGAAGGAAGCCATCTCTGTCTTGGTGGTGGTGCTTTTTCTCAGTCCAAGACAGGGTGTTTTCTATCTCCAAAATAGAGAGTCTGAGCAAGGAGCACCTGTGGATTCTGAGACTATCAGACACTTCCAAAGCATGAACTCATTTTAAAATTCCGAGGAGAAATCATTTGTTTCAGTTATTCACTGTGTACTCTCCTCTTTCAAAATTGGAGCGAGTTGGGATCCCTGGGTGGCACAGTGGTTTGGCGCCTGCCTTTGGCCCAGGGCGCGATCCTGGAGACCCGGGATCGAATCCCACGTCGGGCTCCCGGTGCATGGAGCCTGCTTCTCCCTCTGCCTATGTCTCTGCCTCTCTCTTTCTCTCTGTGTGACTATCATAAATAAAAAAAAATAAAAAAAAAATTGGAGCGAGCAGTTAGACTTCTCTCAGATCATGTTGTTCATATGTGCACGTGAATATGTATATATTCTTGTCTACAACTTGGAAATGTGATATAATAAAAATGCTATGTAAGTTTTGGAGTCAGAACAGCCTAGGATTTACTTCCACTATTCCCTGCATGAATTTGGGAAAAGGATTTTTGCTTTTCTGAATCTTCATTCTCTCATCTGTAAAATGGGGTGATAATGCTTAGGTCCTGGGGTTAGTGTGAGGTATGAGAGTAATAGACATAAAAGCACCTGGCACCCAATAAAAGCTAGTCATTATTTTCACTTCCTCAGGGCACAGCATCACCTAAAGAGTTTTATGCCAAGAATTCTCGATGGACAGAAGGACTCATCTCAGCCTCCAAAGCCGTTGGCTGGGGAGCCACTATCATGGTGTAAGTGTCTGTCACTCCTCCAATTCCATGGATCCATCTCAGAGAACAGCTGAGGGGAAAAAAGTCTGCCCCTTAGAAACAAACTGTTGATAGGGAAGTTAACTCAAAGTTTAAAAGGGAACCTGGGTCTCCTTGGGCCTCACAGGTAGGCAGGCTGTGCTTTCTAAATAGCCAGGGTGATGGGTGCGGTCTGGAGGTGGGCTCATCAGGGGTTGCAGCTGTCCATGACATAATTTATCTTGTCTCTTCCTGACAACCAGGGATGCAGCTGATCTGGTGGTGCAAGGCAGAGGGAAATTTGAGGAACTAATGGTGTGTTCGCATGAAATTGCTGCTAGCACAGCCCAGCTTGTGGCTGCATCTAAGGTAGGACCTGAGCAGGACTCCCTAGAGCACTGTAAGGTCCGGCTAGGTTGGAGAATACTTGGACTGTGGAGCCTGCCCCAAGAACAGATCCTATATCCTATAGGACCCTTTATCCAGGGTCCTATACTACCCTCTTCTGAGAGCCTGTCATCTGTCAGCAAGGAGCTCTTCTGCCCGGCTGGCCACACGGACTCTTAGCTCTCATTGCTTTTGTGAAAAGTGGCCTTTAAGGATTCCAGCCATGCTGATCTCTGATGAACTCTCAGGGCATTCAAGGAACACTCAAATAAGGAATATGTCAATGCAGTGAGCTGGTTCCCTGGCTTGGCTCCAAGGTTCCATAGCCAATGGCTGCTGCTTCTTAAGAATCTCCATATTTGAACTATTGCCCTGACTAATTGTAATACAAAGCTTGTTACCAAAAACTGTGAGTTTTATAGTACCCCAGGGAGCCTTCTTATCATCCTTGTTTATTACTATCTCAAGATTTGTTTCTACAACTGGAACAGTTATCACAAGAAAGGGTAAAGCTAGAATCTGAGGCTACCAAACAAATAAGCCAGGAGTCATTTTTGATGTTAGAGATATGTTGGGAGTTGACCCTGTAGGCAGCAATTTTTTTAAAAAGATTTGTTTATTTGAGAGAATGAGAGAGCACGAGCATGCACACAAGCAGGGAATGGGCAGAGGGAGAGGAGAGAATCTCCAGAGCAGACTCCTCACTGAACATGGAACCCAACACCAGGCTCGATCTTAATCCTGAGATCAGAACCTGAGCCAAAATCAAGAGTGGACACTCACCCGACTGAGCTATCCAGGTGCCCTCTATAGGCAGCAATCTTTAAGAAGTCGACTAGTGACCACAGCGGATCCTGTATGTTTGTCAAGAGCCATCGGACCAACTATTTGATTCAATTCTTGCCACTGTATGACCCTAACTCTGCTTGGTCCTGGCAGGTAAAAGCTGATAAGGACAGCCCAAACCTGGCCCAGCTGCAGCAGGCCTCCCGGGGGGTGAACCAGGCCACCGCCACAGTTGTGGCCTCCACCATTTCGGGCAAATCACAGATTGAGGAGACAGGTAGCCTCCCAGAAGCAATGCTTTTCTTTTCCATCCCATTCAGCTATTCTTCCTCACGATCCCAGTTTCCCACAACTCTGTGTCCACATTCCCTGTTGTCATCTTTTCTACATGCCTACTTACTTTCTCATAAACTGGGACACCACGAAAGCATGCTATTTGTGTCACCATGGCAACAGGCCTTAAGGTAGATTTTCCATTTAGTGATTTCTCTGGATTCAAAGACATGACTCTCCAGGCCTGGTTGTCTCTGGCAGGTGGTGGGGGTATGGGGGGTTGGCACTTCCTCCCCATCTCTCCGTCAGTGACGTTCACACGCATTTTAGAAGCTAGCAAACCAAGCGTTTCAGCAGAGCGCTGGCATCAGCTGCCTCTCAGGTGAGAGTCAGCCAGGAGTGTCACCTGACAAGACCTTCCCTCCACTCTTCCAGATAATATGGATTTCTCCAGCATGACACTGACCCAGATCAAACGCCAAGAGATGGATTCCCAGGTAGGATCCCCACTTCTCAGTCTGCTCTGTCTGTTGCCAGGGATACTGACCCCAAATATTATCCCCATCGAGAGAAGCATGTAGGGGAAAGACTTGGGGAAGAAACAAACAGAGATGGACCCAATAGCCCAGGAATGAACGTAAATGATGCTGGAAGGGACACTGGAGTGGAGACAGGTGGAGACAGATAGGTTAAAAATAGAATCTTAACTCTTGCTCACTAGTCTCGGGACTGGTTTCCCCCTCACCGTGACCACCATGGGTCTCCTAGCCGACATCAACTAGCATTAAATATCTTAATGATAGACGGGTTTTTTTTTTTCTTTTTTTTTATGATAGTCACACAGAGAGAAAGAGAGAGGCAGAGACACAGGCAGAGGGAGAAGCAGGCTCCATGCACCGGGAGTCCGACGTGGGATTCGATCCCGGGTCTCCAGGATCGCGCCCTGGGCCAAAGGCAGGCGCCAAACCGCTGCGCCACCCAGGGATCCCTGTTTTTGTTTTTGTTTTTGTTTTTGTTTTTTAAGTGTAGTTGACAAACAACGTTACGTTACTTTCAGGTACACACGTAGTGATTTGACAATTCTGTATATTACTTGGTGCTCACCATGATAAGTATAGTCACCATCTGTCACCATGCAACATCATGACAGTATTGTTGACTATATTCCCTGTGCAGTACTTTTCATCCCCCTGACTTACTTACCTTATAACCAGAAGCCTATACCTCTTAATCCCCTTCACTTATTTCACCCATTCCTCCACCCATTTCCCCTCTAGCATCCACCAGTTTGCTGTATTTATAAGTCTGTTTCTGGGTGGTGTTTTGTTTTTTGGTTTTGGTTTTGGTTTTTCAGGATTTTTTTAAATTTTATTTATTTGAGAGAGAAAGAGAAAGCATGACAGGGGAAGGAGCAGAGGGAGAGGGAGAAGCAGACTCCCTGCTCAGTGGGGAGCCTGATGCCAGGACTCGATCCCAAGACCCTGAGATCATGACCTGAGCTGAAATCACAAGTCTGATGCTTAACTGACTGAGCCACCCAGGTACCCCAGTTTTTTGGCAATTTTTTAAAACTCTGATATGAATTATTTGTGCATGACCTTGGTTTAAAAAAGAAAAATCGATTCACTGAGGACCCATCGAGGACAATGCCATTTCTCCTAGCTATTTAGTAAAGTTGTGGCATGTAGAGGAGAATTAGGACTCAGTGGGATCCTGGAAAAATCTTGACATCCTTGTTCTAGAGTTACTGGTCCCAGTCTTGGGGTAAAGTCCAGATTGAGACTGTTAAAATCCCTAGATGGGTCACTCATATCTTTAGGAAAAATCACGTGGCCAAATACTGAAAGACCCGAAGTCAGGCTCGAGTCCTTGTCATCTACGTTGTCTTGCTTACTGGTCTCATCCAGTTCCTCCTGACTACAGATTCCATCTATATGCTGATAAGTACCAAATTCTTCTCCCCAGCCTCCATCTTCTCCTTGAGCTATGTGCTTGTCCAACTGCCTACTTGATCTCTCCACTTGATACCAAATACATCTCCTGCGAAATGGATCCAAACCAGGGCCCTTGGTTTCCTTCCCATCCAGATCTGTCCCTCTCCTTGTTTTTTCCACCTCCGTAACTGGAACCCCCCGACCCACACCTGGGTGCTAAGACCTAGGAGTTGTCCTTGGGTCCTCCTTCCATTTTCTCTTCTACATCCAGTCCCCTAGCAGGTCCTGTCAATTCTGACACTCCAAGCTTGAACCTTCCCCCTTTTCCATCTCCCTAACATAGCCTAAGCCACGGTTGTTTAACTCCTAAACTACTGCAAAAGCAGCTTAACTGCAACACATGTGAGTATTTGTTTCCAAGTAGTTCTGTGGCAGGGCCAGGGTGGCAGGGCAGTTGGAGCAGAGAATTGCAAAGAGCATTGCTGGAACAGATCCAGCCTTAGGTTGATAGTTGTTGGAACTCTGTGAAAGGCACACGATGGGATTCACCAGATTGTCTCCATCTTTCGGTACATTTTACATTTTCTACAATAAAAAAATTGGAAAAAAAAAAAAAAGGAACCACCTAACTGCATCTAGTTGCTTCCACTCTTGCCCTCTTTACAGTTTGTTCAGGTTCTACGTATTTTGAAAAGCATAAATGACAGCATATCACATCTCTGCTTAAAATCTTCCACTCACTTCCCTTTCACACTTAAAATATCCAAACTCCTGCCCCAGCTCAGGGCCCTGGGTGAAATGATCCTGGCCTGTTTCTCCATCCTCCTCTCGTGTCCCTCTCCCTCGCTCATGCGTCAACCACACAAGGCTCCTTTCTGTTCTTCTGATACCCCAAGTTCCTGCCTGCCTGAGTAGCCTTTGCTGATCACCCTTGGCCTTCATCATATGACCCTGTGTCATCTTCATTACGGTCTGATCTGTTCTTGTTCATGAGTTTGTGTGTTCACCCTGCAGGGTAAGCAGGGGCCTTGTGCACCACTGTGTCTCCAGCACCTGCAGCAAAGCCCCAGGTTCATGATGGGTGCTCAGCAAACATTTCTTTTTTTTAAGATTTTATTTATTTATTCATGAGAGGCAGAGACTTAGGCTGAGGGAGAAGCAGGATCCCTGTGGGGAAGTCCCTGATGTGGGACTCAATCGCAGGAACCTGGGATCATACCCCAAGCTGAAGGCAGACACTCAACTACTGAGCCACCCAGGCATCCCTCAGCAAACATTTCTTGAATTAGTACAGAAATAACTAGAATGAATGAGCAGTAGGGATAGCCAGGTACCAGCCTTTCCCTTGGTAAGATTGTGCTTTTGCCTGTATGATAAAAACCCTAAGTTGAACCAGCCCCTCAGAGATACCAGAAACAGCTGAGCTGGCTCTTGCCTGGATTTCCAGGAAAGCAGGATTGAAGCAGAAGGGGAACTGGATTGGAACACACCACACAAATAGGCAGGATGTTAGAGTTGTTTTCAGACAGATTTCAGAGGAGCATGAGATAAGCCCTCCTCCCATTCAGGCATTGGGGCTATAAAGCATCCCCTCCGGTAGAGGCTCCCAGGGAGGAAACAGAGGAGCCACTAGGGTAGATGGGTAAATGGGAGAGGATGGAGGAAATCAGCAGAGGAGGAGATGGATTAAGTCAAAGTGAGACCATTGTCAGATGGCTGCTCCAAAAACCTTCTGCTCCTCCTGCAGGTCCGGGTGCTAGAGCTGGAGAATGACCTGCAGAAGGAACGTCAGAAACTGGGAGAGCTTCGAAAAAAGCACTACGAGCTCGCTGGTGTTGCTGAGGGCTGGGAAGAAGGTAGGCCTCTTTAAGGGCCCCGCTTGGACACCATGAGGGCAGGGTGCGTGTGAGGAGGGCTTTCCCCTCAGACATGACAGAACGAGGTGCCCTTCAAGTCACCGACTTCCCCCCTCTTCACTCCTAGAGCGTGTTTTCTCTTCAATTGTAGATAATCTTAAAGCCCAAAACTGGCATAAATTGGGGTGAATTGAAAGCTTTTGTTGTCACCCCTCAAGATCTGAATGCTGACCAGCGAGCTCCTCACTCACTAGCCACCATTCCCAGTGAGCCTGGCACGCAGACAGCAGAGTAGTGAATGAATGAACGGCAGCCAGTGAAGAGCCAGCAAGGGGACCACAAGCC
Source organism: Canis lupus dingo (assembly GCF_003254725.2). Taxonomy (NCBI): domain Eukaryota; kingdom Metazoa; phylum Chordata; class Mammalia; order Carnivora; family Canidae; genus Canis; species Canis lupus. The sequence goes on along the minus strand of NC_064248.1, from coordinate 6,727,261 downwards.
CCTGACTAACTAGAGCCAGCAATGGGGAGCAATGGCCATGCTATAGAAGGGGTCAGGGGCTAGAAATGGAGTTGAGTGGGGGATGTTGGGCCCACCAGCCCAGAGAGGCTTTCTTGCCTGGAGTCTTCTGCTTTCCCATGTGCCCAAAGCGGCCAACTTCATCACAACCAGGACTGCTGACTCTCATGGTCTTGATCAACTCTGGGAGCCAACCACAGACGCATACCAGCCACTCCTGGATGTGTAACTCAGGAAGGTAGAGGGTTATGAGCATGAGGTATTTGAGAGCCCAACGCAGTGGCTGTTTTTGTTGGGGAAACAAATGCATGCATACATGAAGTGCTAGGAAACAAAAATCATCGTTGCTTTTCAGGAACAGAAGCCTCTCCACCTGCGCTGCATGAAGTGGTCACCGAGAAAGAATAGAGCCATGCTGACACCCCACACCTCCGAGTGTAAATCTTGTGGCCCGTCTGTGTGTGTGTTATTTTCCAGCCATAGCCCAAACCCTGGAGGGTCCCCGGTAGCAGCCACACCACTCCCACTGTGCCAGGGACCCCAGTGCCGGGGACCCCAGTGGCCTTCCATGGAAGAGGGGGACCTCCCTCCCAGTCCCGCCTGCTGGCTTGACCCCTAGATGCTCAGTGACCTTGTCTGAGGGGCTTGCTGTTTCCAAGAGCCTGGTGAGGGGCCATCTCATACCTTTTCTTCTCTGTTTTCCCCTCAGCCTTTTCTGTTTCACCATCTGCACCAACTCGTGAGCGTCAGAGGGCTGGTGGGCTGCACACCAGGACGCAGGGCCTGAATCTTTGCCGTCAGAGCAGCACGAGCGTCCTCGCCAAGCACGCCAAGGCAGCTCTCCCCTCTCTTGGCAGTTCCATGGATTCCTACTGCTTCTTATGGTGGTTGGTTGGGTTTTGTTTTTTTTGTTTTTTGTTTTTTGTTTTTTTTTCGATTTTCTTCTTTCAGCGTTCCCTCATAGAACCACCTCTCCCAAAGGGAGTACCCCTGGAGCTCTGAGCCACCAGGGGCCCCTAAAACAGCAGTTAACAGCAATGGTGCTGCTCAGGCTTCACCTTGGTGCTCCAAGCCAGCCTCCATGCTGAGTGTCCTGCTGAGCGAGTAGGGGTCAGCCGAGGCCACTCCCCAGGGGCAGGCACCACTTCTCGGCCACACTTCCCTCCAAAGGCAGAAGCAGAGCGAGTGCCTTTCCTTCCCAAAGTGAGAGCCCGGCCGGAGGCCTCTGTCCACCTTCACAAGTGACAGGGGCAGAGAAAGCGGGAAAGGAGGGGTGCATGCGGCCCAGGTCTCAGGAGCACTTGGGCACTTCTTGTGACCAGGCTGAGAAACCTTATCACATGCTTGAGTGTGCTGGTGAGAATAGCCACACTTCTTCCCACTGGCATGAATTTTCCATGCCACCTCCCTTCAGACCCAGGCAGGGCCCTGAGAGGGAGTGTGTGAGGGCTTTCCAATTCCTCTCTCCAAATGTCCGCCTTGGCATCCTCTTGAACCTGAAGAAGATAGTTCCATGTTCTACCTAAGTGACAGACCCAGAAGATCAGGCCAACTTGCTCCCAGCAGGAAAGAACTGTGTGCTTGGTTTGGTATCTTTAATATTTATCACTAACCTCCATTTGGCAGCGGCCTACAGAAAGATGCTTTGAGCAATCAGGATTTGAGGTGTGCCGATGGCAGGGCCGCATTGCTGCCCCAGGTCATAAGTCTTAAAGAATCAGACACACGGCCAACATGCTTCCCAAACAACCAGCCTAGACGCTGAGACAAGTAGGTTCCTCAGAGCCTCTGAGTCAGGAGACTGAGAGAGGGGGACCATTGGCTCTGAGCCCTTGCAGCCACACGTTCCAGGCCCTGGCTGCCTGGACCGGATGAGGACAGAGGGCTCATTGATAGCTTCCTAGAGGCGGGCAGCCTGACACCCCTTGTCCACCTCCAGATGAACCCCAGCATTTAAGTGACCTTCCGATCTTGGACAAACAGTGTCTTCCTTCCTTATCTGTAGCAACTCCTAGGTAGAAGCCAACAAGTACTTCCAGGACCTGTCCCAAAGGAATGTTGCTAAGTGTTGCTACATGACAGGTGGCAAGGCTCCTGTTTGATCACTGTGAATCAGCCCCCCTCTCCCTACCATTGCCCTCCTTCTCTGTGCATTTTCTAGGTAAGGCACTCAAAAAACAGTCTCCCATTAGCTCAGATTCCAAGACTCAGACACGCAATCTCCACATTGGGCTAAAGAGGGCTCAGCAGTAGAAGATGAGCAGTCTTAATGTTTAACACGTCTTTGGGCTCAGCATTTTTCCATCTGAGGCTCAGAAGGAGTGGTGTATGGCACCCTGGCCCAGTTAACACCAATTAAGCCAGTCGATATGTTCTCAGAATTGGTTACCATTTCCGCAGCAGACTAGTTCTCACTTCCAGAGTCTCAGCCAAACTGTTGTGCTCCAAATTACCAGGGGTGGAAAAAAATCTAGTATATCGGACCACACTGGGATTCTCAGAATGACACTCCCTCTAAAAAGAAGCCACGGTCATTTTTAAAAACCTTTGCGGACTTCACATGAGTTATGAAACAGTGAGGAAAGCAGTTAAACGGGAACACAGGCTAATCCCATCTGGCACGAGAAGTATCTGTCAGATGTAGTGTGATTACGTCTGTCATCGCTTGCCTTAGAAGCTAGCCCATCCTCTGGCCAAAATCAAATTGTCCCATCTTGGCTTTTCTAAAAATGAATGTGTTTCTACTTGGTGCGAAATACCTGATTAAAACAGGAATCACATACTGAGGCTAAAAATGAACCTCACAGCCTCTTAAGGTAGTCTCCCAGCATCATTAGTGGCTGAAGTCCCATGGGCCAGGGTACATAGGTCATAGTAAGGCAGGACAACAAAATAATGGCTTAGGACTGAAAAGAGGTCAAAATATAGCCTCTGATTTCGACACTGAGTCGAACAAAAATCAGTGTCTCTGATTTAATTATGGTTGCTCTAATATCTCTAGAATAAGGATATGTGTGTACATAATAAGGAAACAAAATAGAAAAGACCTACCTTTGTGGGGTTATTTTACATCTGAGTCAGGAGTTGAAATTAGACTGTAAGTGTAGATTGTTGGCTGATTCTGCTGCTTACAGCAGGAACCCTAGGATCCTTCCTGAATCTGAGTCCCTAATCCAGTGGCTGGAAGAACCAAACATTGTCCAGAGCATCCTTTCTTGGAAGTGTTTGAGCTGCCAAGTCAACACCAGGGTTTACCAGGTACCATGGGGGTCACAGTGCATGTCGTTTGTTCAGGCAGGTTGGTTTGCTTCGGCCCCTCACTGGTGAGGAGCTGATTCTGAGCTGCTACCTGGGAAATGCTCACTTCGTGGCCAGCTCCTTGGTCCGGAGGGGTCTCCCGGTTCTACTCACCCGGGTCTTTAAAACCGGTAAAGTTCTTGCTACCTTCTACCACCTTTGCCAGTCTCTGGAAATCCTTCCTGCCAGTGAAAGCCTTCGATCCTCGCATTGGCCTTTCAACTCGACCGGCTCTGCCCTGTCTCTGCCATCCTCGGTCCCCCAGAGACCACACTGTCTGTAGCATAGACGACCACCACCACCACCATGGGCCTGCCAGCCTCCACCACAGCAAACTGAGCCAGCTCTCTGCTGCTCACGTCCCCTTTGTCTCCCAGGGTCAGACCAAATGCACGATCACAACCCACAGTGGTGGCACAGCCTCTCACCCCCAGGAGCCAAAGCAACGGAAAATAATTGGTTAGATGCCGTTGGGTCCGATTCTGAGAGTAGATCATTTCCAGACATGTCTTTCAGGTGACCCTCAACTACCTCAGTTTGAAGGCCCTAAACGAAGCTGATTACTACTCCTAGGGACAAACCGAGGGGGTTCAGATAAATCTTGCTGATAACTTATAACAAACTCTCACATTTAGGTTCACAGGGATAGGTTGGGTTTGTTTTTCTTGTTTTTAACCTTTCCCCCCAATTTTCCATTAGAATAGTTCCTATAAATGAATTTCATTCTTTCACTGAGTGCCTACCTTCCCAGGGCAGGTAGCCACTGGCTTTTGTTCCCTTCCAACAATACTTTTATTATGGTATTAAGACCTTTCTTTGTATAATACATTGCATCTGTGTTTTCAATTTTTCAAATAAATATTTCAACCTGGCAATGGAGAGTAGTGGTGTTAACTGACCATCCAAAGTGGTTTTGGGGTCGGGGTCCCAGTGAAAAGCCTACACTTCTATCCTGGGGTCCACTGAATCCCACTTAACCTCTGCACCTCTTAGAGTAGGTCTTAAAGACAGGAATACTTCTGAGGAATACAACTGCTGTAGAGAAACGGGTTTGCACAAGGTAGTCATGCTCCATCCCCTATACACTCTCCTGTCCTTGGGAATGATCAAACAGAACATGCCAAAATCATCGGTACTGTAACTGATCTTGACAGCCAGGTCTGTGCATAAAGTCTGGCATCTCAGGCTATGGATATGCCTTTCTCCACCCTCAAGATGCAAAAGTAACCTGTCACCTTAAAATTGGATGAGACGGTTGCTGCTCAGGGACTGAAGCTGCCAGTTACAAGGGGATTCAGAGCAAGCCAGTCCGTCTGCCAGAGGACCTGCAGAAGGAGCTGATGAATGGGTAGGGCTGGTTGTATGGTGACTTTTCATTATCTGCAACCTCATGCTGCTGGTGCATTAACCCAAGGGGACATCCAAGGGAGGGAGATGGGGAAGGCCCAGGGATGATAAGCAGGAGAACTGCCCAAATGATTCCTCCAATAAGAGAAGGACTGCCCAGTGGTAAGATGATTTGGATGAATACAGAAATGGGAAATGGTTGCCTACACCTGGGATTTTCTGCCCCCTGCAGCAGAATGCAAGTGTGAACCTGTTCCATCTGAAGCACCATTGAGTGGACAGACCTTGGTCACAGCTCTCTTTTTAAGACTTTATTTATTTGTTTGAGAGAGATGGAGTACAAGCAGGGGGAGAAGGAGAGGGACAAGCAGACTCCCCACTGAGCGGGAAGCTGAATACAGGGCTTGATCCCAGGACACTGAGATCATGACCTGAGCTGAAGTCACACGCTTAACCAACTGAGCCACCCCAGCACCCTGGTCACAGCTCTCTTACAGATTGTTCCAGGGCTCAAGTGTGAAGTTGCATCCAGAAAGCCAGGCAGAGGACTTCCTTGAGTTCTGAAGTGTCTTCCAGGGCTCAGATCTGGCCCGGGCCAGCTGTGCTCTCCAGGCAGGGTGTCTCTTCTCTTCCAGGTGTACTCCAGCCCTCAGCCCTCCCCAACCTGTACATGACCTTGACCAGATGCCCCAGAGGCTCTTGGTACTCAGCCTAAGGGGTCTTCCCAGCATCCTGTGGCTGGGCCCCAGTTCTAGAAAGGCAACTTGGCTGGCTGGTCACTCTGGCCAGCAGAGCATTGTAAGGAATCATGAGATTAGCCCCCTAGAGTGATACTAACATGCCATTAAAAAGGGGCATTGAGAGGTGGGAGTTAGGGTTTTTTGGACAGATGAAATTTGTTTGGGGCCTAGGGGTGACCCTGCCAAAGTAAAAAGGAACAAAGGGGTGGACTGGCCAAGAGGGAGGATAGCACAGCAGAAATCTGTGCTGAAGGCATGCAGCTGAGATGTTCTGTACTGTCTGTCGTCTGAAGTGAGTTCATCTTGCCCACCATGTTGTCCCCAGTCTCTAATGCATTCCCAAACATACAGTAGGCCTTCCAGCATTTGGGGGTGAATATGAATGATTTCTCTTTTTACACTGCATTCTTAGTTATACACACATGTGATGCATCCATTTATTGTGTGAGCACTGAAATTTTCAAAGATGAAGATTTTCTGTTCTTCACCCTCACACATTATGTGTTACCACGTCTGCTCTGTGGGGCTCTGGGGATGCAGCAGAGGGCAGAAACACACCCACCCTCTGGAGCTCACAGGCTATTCAGGGAAACAAGTAGGATAATCAGGGAAACAAGTAGGATAATCAAATAGTCAGAAAAATGTATAACTCCACTTGACCTTGAACAACACGTTTGAGCTGTGGGGAGTCCACTTATACGTGGGGTTTTTTTTATATATAAATACGGTACAGTACTATAAATGTGTTTTAGGAGTCTCTTAACATTTTCTTTAGCTACTTTATTGTGAGGATACAGGATGTAACACATATGCAAAATATGTGTTCACCGACTGTCTTATGTTATTTTTAATGCTTCTGGTCAATAGTAGGCTATTAAGTTTTGGGAGAGTCAAAAGTTATACATGGATTTTTAACTATGGTTTTTCAACCGTGTGGGAGGTCTGTGCCCCAAATCCCCACATTGTTCAAAGGTCAACTCTACATCTAGAGTAGCACAGTCTCAGAATGCTCTGAGAGCACAGGAGGACAGTTATAGGGAAGTTTCCTTGAAAAAATGAAAACTGAACAAAGGTATACAGAATATGAGGAGGTATTGACTAGGCAACAAGGGAGGGAAAGCCCATTCTCAGCAGGAGCTGTGTATGCAAAGGCGCTGTGGGCCATTGAAGGAATTGAAAGACCATTATAGCCAGAGCAAGGTCGTGATCTTGGGGTTGTGGGGTCAAGCCCCGCATGGGGCTCTGTGCTTAGTGTGGAATCTGCTTGGGATTCTTTCCCCTCTTCCTCTCCCTCCGCCTGCCCCCCTTATGCACTCACGTGCATACTCTCTCAAATAAATAAATAAAAAAACAAACAAACAATAAAATCTTTTTAAAAAAGAGAAGTCTGGGCAGAGAAGCAGGAGCAGATCATACAGACAATGGAAAGCAGTTGATGGGCTTTAGGCAAAAGAGCCTCAAACCATATATGCATTCCAAACAGACCATTCCAATTGCTGAGTGGATAACAGACCAGAGGGCAGGCAGCAAGAATGGATGCACAAATTCAGTGAGGAAGTTCCTGCAGCAGTGCAGGCAGAGTGTGGTGGGAGGTAGACAGTGGCATTGGACACTGGGAGAAGTGACAAGCCAGAAGCACATGTAAAAGGCAAAATATTTGGGCTTTAGTTTCCATAGAGGGTACAGGAGAGGGAGTCTCAGGTTTCTGACTTGTAGAACTGGTGTGGGGTGCCATCCACTCAAGAGAGAGAGAACACAAAAAGAGGCTACGCTTGGCGCAGATATTAGGTCCTTAGCTGAGATGCCTCTGAGCATCCAGGTGAAGATGTAGGGTGGGCCCTGGAGCTCAGAGAGGTCGGAGGAGATGGGAATTTCATGGTAACTGGAACCATAGCTGAAGTGGCCAAAGAAGAGCATGAGGAAAAAAGAGTCCAGCATTGAGGCATTTTCATGTTCAAAATAGTACAGCAGGCTGAGCTGGTCAAGGAGCTGGTCAAGGACCTTTGAAAGACCAGCTTGAGAGGTAGGAGGCAAATCTGATGAATTGACACTTGAAAATGAAGGGGGGACAGTGTTTCAAGGAGTGACACGAGACTGCCAACTACTGCTGTTCTGAGTGCAAGTTACAAGCAGATGCTGTAGGATCTGTTGATTGAGATCACTCCCAAATGGGAAGACCGGGAAAGGTTACATTTGGACTGTAACTAATCCATAAAGGATAGATCAGATATCAATGGGTAGAAATTAGGGACAAGGTTATAGCAGGTGCAGGAAGATGCCACAAAAGATATAAATGTGAGGAAGCAAGGTTAGGAAAACAGCTATACTCTGGTTTGGTTAAAGCCAAAGCTATACTCTGGTTTGGTGTAAGCAAAGAGATGGGAGATACAGCTGAAAAGGTAAGTTGTGGCCGAGTTAAAGAAAAATTTGACTCCCAGGCTGACAAGTTTCCATTTTGTTCCCTAGTGAGCCCATCTCTTATCCTCACCTTCTGGGTTGATCTGGTCAGACTGGCCAACTGAAAGTACTTTTTTTGACATTCCATAACATGGTCCACATTCCCTCGTTTACTTATTTTTACATAATCTCTACACCCAATGTGGGACTTGAACTCATGACCCCAAGATCAAGAGTCACGTGCTCTTCCGACTGAGCCAGCCAGGTGCCTCCTGCCCGACACTTCCTCCTGAGTCCCCTTTCCACTCTGCCTTACACCTCTCACAATTCCGTGAGCCTGCACCAGGCAATCCCACAGGCACCTCGTTCCATGTGTGCCCTGAGCATCTTCTCTGAGCCAAAACTGAGCCTAGCTGTGACTGCTAGCATGGCAGCCCTGTTCCTGGAGAACGTGTAAGTTTCTAGGTAAGTTTCTAGTAAATGAGTAGGAAGCCTCTGGGACTGTCCTTCAAAATTTCTCCTGAAATCTCCACATCTCTTCTAATTATATTTTCTTTCTGCAAGACCAACATTTGAAATAAATGTTGAAGACTAAATTGTATTCAATTCCTATATGGTCAAAAACAACTAATATTACAAAAGGCATGTCCTCTCGAATTGTGTTGCCTCTGCGAGCACTGCTGAGTTCCCATCACATGCTAGACACTGTAGGAGGGAGAAAAATAAGCAAGAACTGGTCCCTTTCTCAAGGACCTTCCAAACTTGGAAGGAAGATAGACGCATACATTAGAAACTGAAGTATAATGTGAAAGAGATGAAACAGTCAAGAAATCCAGCGGTAGTCAAAGGAAAGGGAGGGATGAGTCGATAACTTGAGGTAATGGCATCAGGAAAAATGTTTTTAAGGGTGTCTGGGTGGCTCAATGGTTGAACATCTGCTTTTGGCCCAGGTCATGATCCTGGGGTCCTGGGATCGAGTTCCACATCAGGCTCCCCACCGGGAGCCAGCTTCTCCCTCCGCCTCTCATGAATAAATAAAATCTTTAAAGAAAAAATGTTTTTAAGAAGATGGAAGCATGCTTCAAACCTAAAACAAAGTCAGAGGAGGTAGAGACTGAAGTGTTACTCAGCCGTTAGAAATGACAAATACCCACCATTTGCTTCGACGTGGATGGAACTTGAGGGTATTATGCTGAGTGAAGTAAGTCAATCGGAGGACAAACATTATATGGTCTAATTCATTTGGGGAATATAAAAAATAGTGAAAGGGAATAAAGGGCAAAGAAGAGAAAATGAGTGAAAATATCAGTGAGGGAGACAGACCATGAAAAACACCTAACTCTAGTAAACAAGGCAAAGTGGAAAGGGAGGTGGGGGGGGCATGGGGTGACTGGGTGACGGACACTGGCGGGGGCGCTTGATGGAATGAGCACTGGGTGTTATTCTGTATGTTGGCAAATTGAACACCAATAAAAAATAAATTTATTATTTAAAAAAAGAAGTATGGCCAAAAAAGGAGGAAAGCTATAGCACATTCCTTGAGATGCAAATTTATTCATTCCTCCCACAAGTTCTTATTCAATGTCCACTGTGTCGAAGGCACGAGGGATGCGGTGCCAGGGACCGGTCTGCCCTCTGGGAGCCTGTGAACTGGTGGGGCAGCTGGCACGGAGCCAGTGTCATGCAGGACCCAAAAGTACATGAAAAAGAGGACACAGCAAGGGAGCTAGTACATTCAAGGAGGTCAGGGAACACTCCCGTGAACAAATGACATTTAAGCTGAAACATGAAGAATAAAAGGTGGCGGGGGTGGGGGGAATACTCCAGGCAAAGCTAACAGTGGTTGAAACACTGATCATGACAGATGCCTGTGTGGACAGAACATGGACAAAGTGCCAAATTGTAGGAGGTCTTGAGTGCCATTGGGAGGATTGGAGGCTTTATGGTGGGAATTGTCAGTAGGGCTGTGATGTGACACCAGCTATCATCTCCCATCTAAGTAGCCTCAATAGACTTCCAAATCTCCTACCTATGCAGCTCTGCCCCCTGCCAAACCATTCTCATTCTGTAGCTAGAGTAACCAACATTCCTAAAGTTACATCTGCTTTTGCCACCCTCCCTTCTTAAAACCTTTCAATGGCTTTTGTTAAATTGAGGTGAAATTCACATAAAATTCACCATTTAGTACATTTTGGACATTCACACTGTCATGAAACCAGCACCACCATCTGGTTCCCAAACATTTCCATCTCCCCAAAAGAAAACCTCTCATTCGCGGTCACTAGTGCCCTACTCACCCTTCTCCCCAGACTCTCAAATCTGTTTCTGTCTCTATGCAACAGGTATGCCAGATGGTGTTATAAGCCAGGGAGGAAATTATGAGATATCTAAACACTCAAAATGTTAAATTCTATGGATACATATATACCCAGGTGTATGCAGAAAGAAAATTTATGGTTGTAGTTGCTTCTAGGAGAAGCGGGAGGGGGTGCCACAGAGACAGGGAACAAAGGAAATTTCATTTTTATCCGGACTGTCTTCTCTTGACAGGGATTGGGACATGCTGATATTCAATAGCACTTTGGCATATTGAATATTTGAAGCTGAAGGAAACTGCAAAATGGCATGTACAGGAAGGACTTTCTAACCTTCCTCTGAAGCAGGTCATGTGAGAGGTACCCTTCTTATCCTGGAAAAAAGGAACATCTTTATCTCCATGTGAGAGATGCTCAGAAGAATCTGAACAGACCATCCCCACTGTTTCCCCAAGTTTACTGCACCCAGCTCACACTTTTCTTCGTCCTATCACATTTTTCCATAATTCTCCACTCATCATCAAGCCTAGCATAAAAACACTCAGGTTTGGGTTCCCTGGGTGGATCAGTCAGTTAAGCATCTGATTCTTGGTTTAGGATCAGGTCATGAGGGCAGCCCCAGTGGTGCAGCGGTTTAGCGCTGCCTGCAGCCCAGGGTGTGATCCTGGAGACTCTGGATCGAGTCCCATGTCAGGCTTTTTGTATGATGCCTGCTTCTCCCTCTGCCTGTGTCTCTGCCTCTCTCACTCTCTCTCTGTGTGTGACTATCATAAATAAATAAAAATTTAAAAAAATCTTTAAAGAAAAAAAAAGGATCAGGTCATGATCTCAGGGTCATGGGATTGAGCTCTGAGTCAGGCTCTGTGCTCAGCACAGAGTCTACTTGTTCCTTTCCCTCTGCTCCACCCCCTACTCATGCTCTCTCTCTCTCTCTCTCTCTCTCTCTCTCTCTCTCTCAAATAAATAATAATAAAAACACTCAAGTTTAAATGCTTCTTTAGGTCCTCATTCCCACATCATGTAAAACTGAAATTAAATAAAGTTGTACATTTTTCTCTTGTTAATCTGTCTTCAGTTACAGGGGCCCTAACTAAGAACATAGGAGTGTAGAGGGAAAAATACCCTTTCCTCCTCCACAGTTTCTGGCAACCACGAAGGGACAGCTGGCATACTTCACTTGATCCAAAGCAAGTAGATGTAGATGAAATCATTTACTAGAAGAATGGGACTGAGTGGCAAGTTTGTGGCTGACTTTAGGAAGTTTTTGGGGAAATGCTGTAGTTAATATGACAGCAAGGTCACAGGATGGTGAAAAGAACTTCCAGTCTGCAGTATGAGCACAGTGCCACTAGAAAGCATGCATTTATGGAGGAGTGATGGCACAGTTCTTTGTTTTTCACTAGCAATATTTAGAATCTCTACAGCCAGGCTGGAGAAAAGACACAGTCTGATTTCACAAGGGATGGAGATTGGCCAAAAGGGCAAAGTAAAAACTCACTGAAGTGAGAACTGAAATGATTGGTCATGATATCCAAGCCATTTGGGAAAGGAGGAGAAGCCGGAGAGCTGCTGGTTAGAGCCAGAAAGATCTACAGGCTGGAATGAAGATGAAAAGTGTATTTGTAGAAGAACTGGAGGAATGTTAACTAGTTCCAATAAAATGAAGGAGCAAGAGAGGTGACAAAATCAGTCTATAGCAGGAGAGAAGAATTTCAGAGTTTGACACCCCTCACCCCCACAAAGAGCTCTTCTTTAATGCTGACACTGGTAGGAAGATGTTAGCTGCTCAGTTTTAGCCAGTTTAGCCATTCTTGGGACAGAATGATTGGGGTGGGGAACCCACCTTATCAACTGTTAAAAAAAAAGTGCCTGTTGGGTCTGGCTTCAATCTAAATGTGCCATTTCCCAAGCAGTCTTTACAAAGGTCTGGGCAACTTACAAAGGAACAAAACAAAAACCCAATGACTAACCATGGGAAATCTCCCCCACAGACAGGTGCTCAGTTCCATGGGGTGGGGGTGGGGGGGCGGTCCCAGAAAATCCATGCACCTGCAAAGGGCAGAGCCGAGGGCAGATCTGGGCTCTCATAGTTCCACAGCCTTGGAGGCAACCACAGCCCTAGGAGACATGGATTCCTGGAACTCAGTAGATTTCCCCCTCCTGTAGAAAAGTCATCGAATTCGATTTCGCAGGCGTCCAAGTCTAGGACCCAAGGCGGGAACTTCACTACGCGCGCCTCCCGCCCAAAGACTCGCGAGACACACTGCGGGCAGGGAGCGGCCTAGCCCTGCTGCCTGGCAATCGGCTTCCTCACCACCTGCTCTCGCGGGAGCCGTCCGCAGTGACACGAGACAAGCGCGCGCGGTGCATGGCGGGACCACGCGGCTTCCGCCTGTTGGGGGGGCGGAGGGGGGAGCTGGCTGGCCAAGGAGGTAGGGAACGAGTCCTCGCTGGCCCAGGCTGGAGTACGACTGGGCCTCCTGAGCCGCTGCAGCCGCCTGGGCGGGCCGCCACCCGGAGGTGCGCAGGAGGTACGCCCTTTCCACGCGCTGCGGCCACCTGGGCCTCGCGCAGCCCCGAGGCTGGGTCCTGGGCCGGCCGCCTGTACTTCCCGCCTGGATGGGTGCTGGACGCACAGCGCCGTGTGTCTGGGTCCGCCTGGCACGTCATCGTCCTGGGGTGGTTCGGTGTAAAGGAGGTCCGCAGGTTTGCTGCTTAGCAGTGGCTGCAGAGCTTGATTCCTGTGGTCCCGGGGGGGTCTATGATGCCACTCCTTTGACGACATCGGGGCTCCTCCCCTGGTTTCCGCTCCTCAACTCAGCACGGCTGTCTGTGTTCTGGGTTCTGTTCTTGGCACTCGTTTGACAGCCGGTGGTCAGCTGGCCCATCTCCCCAGTTACCAGGATTGTTTACGCGGCCCGTAAATCCCCGCGTCAGACAGGACTTCCCTTGCGAGTGCTGGGGCTGCATTTCATCTCTTTGTGAGGCAGCTTTATGTGCCTTTCCCTGGGTCTCAGACTGTCTAAATCTGAGCTGGTGATGTTCGCTTCCTCTCCCAATCTCCCCCACTTCCTGTGTGTTCACCAGCTAAATCACCGCAGTCACCGAGGCACGAAACTCTCAGGTTTGACTCTTCATGATCTTTCAGGCTTGTTAGGTTTCTTTTTCTTTTTTAAAATATTTTATTTATTCACGAGAGACACAGGCAGAGGGAGAAGCAGGCTCCCCGCGGGGAGCCCGATGCAGGACTCGATCCCGGGACCCCAAGATCACGCCCTGGTCCGAAGGCCCGCGCTAAATCGCTGAGCCACTCAGGGATCCCACGCTTGTTCTTTGTTGTTTCTACATTTAGTTTTCTTCTCTTCAGACTAGATCATTTCAAAGGACCCATCTTCAAGTGTGCTGATCTTTTACTTCTCAAATCTGCTGCTGAGCTCCTATAGTAAGCTTTTCATTTAACCGACTCTTCAGTCCAAAATTTCTTTCTGGTTCCTTCCCATAATTCTTTCTTTTCATAGATATTTTCATCTTGTTCATCTGTTGTTTTCCTGATCTCCTTTAGTTCTCTGTCTGTGGTTTCCCGAGCTCACCGAGCACATTTAAGATGGCTGGCTTAACGTTTGGGTTTAGTAAATGCGATGTCTGGGCTTCCTTGGGGATGGTTTGTGTCAAATTCTTTTTTCCCTGTGGATGGTCCGTACTTTGCTGTTTCATAATTTTTTGTTGAGAACTGTACTTCCTAAATGTCTCCAAATGTGATTTTCTTAGTCATCAGGAATTGCTAATTTTTGTTTTTTGAGGCCTGGAACCGTTACCTTTCCAATTTATTTTTGCAAAATGTGTACTTTGTTTCTGTTTAACTGCTGAAGTTTCTGTTTCATTTTATCTTCAGTCAGTAAGTGACCTGACATAGATTTCCTTGCATGCCTGACTCGAACTTGGGGAGTAGGGAAAGGGGATTCTGACTCTTCAATCCAGTAGATGCCACCAGAGGAAGCTGTTGCTGCTGAGGGGGCAAATCCAACGCAAGCATCTGCTGGTCCTCAGGGATCCATCAGACTGTCCTAAATGCATAACCCCAAATTTATGGAGGACAGGGTTTCTACTGCCTGCCTCGGTGTCAGCCAGCTTCTTCAGGAATGTAGGCTGCTGTCCATACAGCTGCAGCATGTCTGTCTGAGGAAAGGGGGGTGTTGGCTGGTTTTCACATGCTGCTAACTTGTGAAAATTCAGCAGCCTCTCCCTTTATTTTATAAGGACTCCTCTGGTTGTTAAAAGTTTCTGGTTGGGGATCCCTGGGTGGCTCAGCGGTTTAGCGCCGCCTTCAGCCCAGGTTGTGATCCTGGGGACCCAGAATCAAGTCCCATGTCGGGCTCCCTGCATGGACCCTGCTTCTCCCTCTGCCTGTGTCTCTGCCTCTCTCTTTCTGTCTTTCATGAATAAATAAATCAATAAAATCTTAAAAAAAAAAAAAAGAGTTTCTGGTCGTGTTTCAGAGTTCCAAAATAGTTGACTCTAATTACTTTTCCCCACTCAGTGGCTGTTTTGGTGAAGAGCTTCCTGCTTTGCCATTTTGTGTGACATCACTCTGAGTAGTGTTTGTTTTGCTTTGTAATTTTTTTTTTTTGCTTTTTTTTTTTTTGCTTTGTAATTTAAGAGTCTGTTTTTTAATTTTTTTTACCTACTTATTTAGAGAGCACTAGGGGTGGGGGGAGAGAGAGTGCTAAGCAGGCTCTATGCTCAGCACAGAGCCCGATGCAGGGCTTGATCTCACGACCCTGAGATCATGACCTGAGCCAAAATCATGAGTTGAACACCTAACCAACTGAACCACCCAGGCAGCTTGACAATTTTTTTTTCAAATTGATCTGTTTAGACAGTTTACATTTAATATAAATTTTAATTGGTTAGGATTTAAGTCTGCAATTTTACTTGTCTGTTTGCTCCCTCTCATTTTTTGAACATCTGTTTCCCTTTTCTTGCCCTGTTATGGGATACATGAACTTTTTTTAGTATGCCACTTTAATATTTCTAGACTATCAACGTAGCTCTCATTTTACGGATTTTTAGTGATTGCTATGCAGGTTATATTATACACACTTATGAATTTACGAGTATTAACCTTTGAGCAGTTCCCATGGAATGTAGAAACTTTACCACCTTTAGGTCCCTTTTCCTTCCTTTATGAGATTGTAGTCTTAAATATTACCTCTAAATACATTGAGAACTGCATAAGATGATGTTACAATTTTGCTTTCATCCATCAAATATAACTTTAAAAATTCAAGAGATTATATTCACCCGGATATTTACACTAAAAATGTTTTTTTCATTCCTGATATTTCAAGTTTGTTATTTCCTTTTCATTTGAAGAACTTTTCCTGATCACTTCTTTTTTTTTAAAGATTTTATTTTTAAGGTAATCTTTACACCCAATATGGGGCTAGAACTCACAGCCTGAGATCAAGAGTTGCACTCTCACAGAGCCAGCCAGGTGCCCCTCCTTGATCACTTCTTTTAGAGCAGTTCTGACAGTGGCAGATCATTTCATTTTCCTTCATCTCATACTGTCTTTCCTTCATTCCTGGAAGATATTCTCACTGGATATAGAATTATAGATTGTAAGTTCTTTTAGCATTTTTTTTGGAAGATTTTTATTTATTTATTTGTGAGAGACACACAGAGAGAGGCAGAGACATAGGCAGAGGGAGAAGCAGGCTCCCTGTGGGAAACCAGTGCAGGACTTGATCCCAGGACCCCTGGATCATGACCTAAGTCGAAGGCAGATGTTCACCCACTGAGCCACCCAAGCACCCCTCTTTTAGCATTTTAAAAATGTTTCCACTTCGTTCTTCGTGGTTTCTGATGAGAAATTTTTAGTCATTCGAATTGTTCTTTCCCTGTGTTTTCCTTCCAGCTGCTTTCAAAACTTTCTCCTTGTCTTTAATTTTTCAGACATCTCATTATAATGTGTCTTGGTGTTGATTTATTTGGGTTTATCCTTTTAGGGTTTGGTCAGATTCTTGAATTGATAGGTTTATATCCTTTACCAAATTTGGGATATTTCCAGTATTTTCTGTGCACTGCCCTCCTTTTCCTCTCCTAGGACTCCAGTAAAAGGAATAAGATCTTTTGTTATTGTCCCATAGGCACTTGTTCTTCTTTTTCCTGTTTTGTCTCTGCTGTTCAGATTGGATAATTTCTACAGATATATCTTCAGGTTCACTGATTTTTTCCTCTGTAAATCTTCATTTTGTTATTAGGCACATCGTGTGAGTTTTCCACTTACTGTAATTTTTCATTCTGAAATTTCCATGTGGGTCTTTATATCTTTTTCTTTGATGAGGTTTTCTATTTTCCAGTATCTTTCAAGAATGTTCATAATTACATGTTGGAACATTTTTGTGATAGCTGCACTAAAATCCTTATTCAGTAATTCCAACATCTGGTCACCTCAGTGTTGGCATCTATTGATTGTCTTTTTGGATTTAAGTTATTTTTCCTGGTTCTTAGTATGAAGAGTGATTATTTTATGCTGGACATTTTGAATATTATGTTTTGAGGTTCTGGTTCCCATGTAAATCTTCTATTTTAGCAGTCAGTATGTTTATGTTCAGAATGCACCTTCGGGTCCATATTTGTAGGCTCTGGTTTGAAGATAAATTAAGTTTTTGAAACCTCTGCAGAGCTATTTTGGCCTTCCCCACTTGTTGATACCCAGAGGTTTGAACCCTCAGAATTTTCCATGTTGTAGTTCAGTTCGTAAAGCCTTTGGTCTGTTGTTGCTGATTGGTTTCACACTTGGGCTGCTTGGGAAAGCGTGCCCAGTACTTCATATTCATATTAAAGGATCTCTTTTTTCTGTGGGGCCCCTAGTGGTTCGGTTGGTTAGACATCCAGTTCTTTTTTTTTTTTTTTAAGATTTTATTTATTCATTCATGAGAGACACACACACACAGAGACAGAGAGAGAGAGAGAGAGAGAGGCAGAGACACAAGGCAGAGGGAGAAGCAGGCTCCATGCAGGGGGCCCGATGTGGGACTCGATCCCGGGTCTCCAGGATCATGCCCTGGACCGAAGGCAGCGCTAAACCACTGAGCCACCCGGGCTGCCAAAGGTGTACAATTCTTAATCTCAGCTCAGGTCTCCATCTCAGGTTCATGGGCTTGGGCCCTGTGTTGGCCTCCATGCTGGGTGTGGAGCCTACTTTAAAAAAAAAAGAAAAAAAACATTTTTTCTAGATCCTCACTCTAATTTGAGAGTGGATGGGGTACCACTTATTTTTTAGTATTATTCAACTAGTGCAGGTTGTGGATAGTAGGGCTCCTGCCCAGTCTCTTTAGTGCTTAGTGGGGAGGGAAGAGGTGCCACCTCTGCTTTGTCAGTGCAAAGTGGGAATTGGTCAGCAGGTCTTTGTCCCACAGTCTCTGCAGTACCTGATAGGGAAGGGAACAGTATGGGTTCTTAACTGCAGCACTACCCTCTTTCTGGTCATTTGGCTAGAGAGAGTGGTCTTTTCTTGGGGCTTTTCTGTGTAGGGTGGTCAGGTGGAGGCCTGTTGGCATTTTCTGGTTGTAGACTGCTCTGTCACCCCAACCAAGACATATAGAAGGCAAAACAAACAGACCATCTGGGGAACTTACCACTGGGTCTTATTCCAGGTCCCTAGCCAGCTTGCTTTCTTTTCTCCACCTTTCAAAAGGTTTTTTAACTAGTTGCCTTAGGTATTTTGAACAGGAGTTTTAATTTGTTATAATTAGCAAGAGATTGTAATTAGCAATAGGAATGTGATGGATGTGCTTACTCTATCTTCTATGGAACAGGAGATAACATCAGGCATTTAAAAAAATTGTTTTCTTGATAAATGTGAGAGTGTTACTCAGTTTAGCAATGATATGCTTGCTCCTGTGCGATGAATAATCGTGCCCATGTTGTGTATGGGTTATGTCTCATGATCCTATACTGTAAGCAGGCAGTGAGAACCTCACCACAGGATACAGCATGCAGAACTCCACTCTCTGCCCAGCCTGTATTTTTTGGCTCATGGGACCTCTCCACATCTCTTTCCTCATTTCAACTGTCCATTTGGGCCTGTTGTCCAGGTGACCAGCCTCAGTCTTGGCACCACCTACTGGATTTGCAGGAGCAGGACTATCAGGAGGATTAGGTGAACTAATAATACATGGCAGGCACTCACAAGAGCAGCCGGCACCAAATATGCAATCATCACACAATGGTTGGTGGTTGACCCTTCAATTTTGGCATAGACTCTGGTTCAAGTAAAAGACAACCCAAACTGTGATCTCCCACCAAAGGAGGGGAGTCAGATTCTCATGAGCTTCAGTTTGAAGATGAAATTTTCACTTGTGCAATAATCAGCAGACATTGAGTGCTTACTGTCTTGCACATCCTCAAATGAGAAAATAAGATATAATCCATGTCTTCAGAGAGCCCAGAGGCTTGAGTGGGGATTAATAGATATGTGAATACACACAATAAATAGACTCAATGACAGTAGTCTGTACAAGGTAGAATGGGGACTCCAGGGTGGGTGTGGCCATATGTTTGGGGCTGAGGAAGGGTTCACAAAGGTGGTGACGCTCAGGCTGAATCTCAGAAGATGAGTAGGTTTTCCCCAGTGAGTAAAGGCATTTCTGCAAAAGCACAGTTCAGTGTGGCAAGATATTTAGTGTCCACATAATCTGCGTCATATGTCTGTAGGTGGATTGAAATTGTATGTTTAGAGGAGCACACAAGCCAGACTCTAATTTACTAAGGTTATGATTCTGGTTTTATTTCTTGTCATTTGCATACAGATATTTATAATTTGGACTGATATAATGTATCAGTACCTGCATTTTTAAAGACAAACCTCTTGGATCTGACTCTTAAGACCAGCAGCTGGACACACATTCAATTCCAAGTATAAGATGAGAAAGAACCCCACTGAGTCACTGATCTGACTTGAGGATGAGGGAAGGACAGGTTAGCAGGTGCCTGAGTGATAGCAACTTGTGTTTTTACTGTAGACTTGCTAGATCTCCCTGTCTCCACTGTGTTATTGATACACCCGTGCGGCCTCTATTTTGAGCTGCCTCTGGCATCTGTTACAGGCAGAGCTATTTTCTCCAGACTTCCCTTACTTTGTCTGGATAAGACTTGGCCAGATTCTATTTTACCTTACATACTAGAACCTCTGGAGTAGGATAGCAGCTAAACCATGCAGATTTTCCCCTACTGTCACCAGTTTGCTCCTGTCGTCTCCAGTTTCTCTTTTCCTAGGATCCCACTGCCTGGAGGCAGCTGCTATTCTCAGGAGGTCTATCATAGAGGGCATGACCCAGAGCACATGGAATCTTCCCTCCACATCTTCCTTCCGAGCACTTTTTTCCCCTTGCCTCTGCTTTTGAGGCAGCAAAACACAGCATCCCCACACACCAGCCTCTCTTTGGACTGCAGCCTTACACATTCCTCTACCTGAGCGTCTTCCCCAGGCTCCTCTTAGCCTCTGATCCCCTCCACCTGAGACAAGCCTTCCTCACAGAGGGCTTTGCTGACAGTCTTCCTTGGCTAGGTTTTGCCCTCCATCCTATGCTGTCATGACAGCCTGGGGCAGAGTGTGTTTTCTGAAGATGGGCACAATGATATCTCCCATCCCACATGCTCTTACCATATAATCTTACTGCTGTTTCCATGATGTGATTGTGGCAGTATGTCTCTTCCCCTAGAACCTGTCCAGATCTTTAAGGTTGCCTTAACCAAATACAGTAGAACAGAAGCAACGCTGTGGTACTTCCCAGGCTAGATCATCAAAATGCCGTGTATATCCATCTTTTTCTCTGAGAATGCTTGCTCTGTCAACCAACCTGCCACATTCTGAGGGAGCTCAAACTAACCAATATGGAGAGACAACAGGCAGAAGAAATGTGTATCTGTTCCAGCCCACAGTTCAGCAGAGGTCCCAGCTGACAGCCGGCATGAGCCACTAGCTGTGTGAGCAAAGATGCCTCTAGATGATTCCAGCCCCCTACCATCAAGCACCCCTAGCCTTTGAGTCTTCCTAGTTGAGTTCCCAGGTATTGCAGAGCAGAAACAAGCCAATGTATTGGAATCACAGAATCCCTGAGGATCATAAAATCATTGTTTGGGGTGCCTGGGTGGTGCAGTCAGTTCAGCGTTCAACTCTTGGTTTTGGCTCAGGTCATTATCTTAGGATCAGGAGATCTATCCCTGAATCAGGCTCTGTGTTCAGTGCAGAGTCTGCTTGAGATTCTCTCTCCCCCTGCCCCTCCTGCTCATGCTCGTGCTCTCTCTCTCTGTCTCTCTCTAAAAGAAAGGAAAAAAAAGAGAAAGAAAGGAAATTATTGTTTTATACCACTACACATTTTATTGGTTTCTTATGCTATTAGTAACTGAAAGTCTTTTTCTTTTCTAATTCTGTACTTTCAGTGCATTTCTCTTTACTGTCTGACTTCCCTGTATGCTGTATGCTTCCCTGTTAAACTGTATGTTGCTTGAGAGCTGGTACTATGTCTGTAATGCTCATTGCTGTGTCTTGTGTGACACAAAGAGGGTAGTGGGTGCACAATAAATAGTGACTTAATGAATAGGAGGTATGTGTTTCTTCTCTTCTTTTAATGTGGATAGACAATCATTTGGGGTGTCTATGTGTGCAAGCAGGTACACTGAGTCTGCTTCCAGGATAGTTTCTGGCCTGCAGTTCTTTTTTTTTTTTTCTTTCAGATTTTATTTATTTGAAAGAGAGAGAGAGAAAGACAGAACAAGCAGGGGTAGGGGCAGAGGGAGAGAGATGAGCCGACTCCCTGCCAGGCTGGAAGACAGACATGGGGCTCAATCCCAGGACCCCGGGATCACACCTGAGCCAAAGTTAGATGCTTCACTGACCGAGCCACACAGGCACCCCTGGCCTGCAGTTCTAAGCTTGTCAGGTTGATCCTTCCTTCTCCAGGAATCTTCCCTCCTCCCTCCTTTCCCACCCTGACTGATCTATTGGTATGAGATGTACTTGATTGGTTCTGTCACAGTTTTTAGCTATAGGTGATGCCTGTAAGTGGTTCACCCTACTGCTGCAGGGACAAGGGGTAGAAAAGGTGAATAGGAGGCTAGGAGTTCCAAAGACAAACTGGACCCATTTTATAATTTTGTCAATGACAATCTGGAGAGAATAAATACAAACCTTAGGTAGTATGGTATTTTGTCCCTCCTGACAATTCACAGGTAGTATAGATAGTGGGGTTAACAGCTATTACTGTGCCACTATGGAAAAGTTTCAGGCTGCCCTCTAGTGGGAAGTAGCACAATAAAGTGCAACTATATTATACACCAAGGCAATCTGGATTTTGAAACAAAGAAATTAGAGTGTAGGGACCAATTCTGGCTTGTGGACTATAATCGGGGCCTACAACATTATCTGGCAGTTAGTAGGAGCTCAACTAATATTTAGTGAACAAAGTAAGCTCTAGTACATTTCTTAAGCGCTTACAATGTTTAAGACATTAATTAAGCCAAGCAGGGTAGCTGAGTTGGTTAAGAAGTTGCCTTCTAGGGAAGCCCCTGTGGCCCAGCGGTTTAGCACCGCCTTCAGCCCCGGGGGTGTGATCCTGGAGACCCGGGATCAAGTCCCATGTTGGGCTCCCTGCATGGAGTCTGCTTCTCCCTCTGCCTGTGTCTCTGCCTCTCTTTTTCTCTCTGTGTCTGTCGTGAATAAATAAATAAAATCTTAAAAAAAAAAAAGAAAGAAAGAAAAAGCTGTCTTCTACTCAGGTCATCATCCTAGGGCCATGGGATAGAGCCCTGCATTGAGCCCCAAGTCTGGCTCTTGCTGCCTGCATCCGGCTCCCTGCTCAGCTGGGAGTCTGCTTCTCCCTCTCCCTCTGGCCCTCCCCACTATTCATGCTCTCTCTCAAATGAATAAATAGATCCTTAAAAAAATACATTAATCCAAGCACTATAGATGGTATAAATCAGAGCCAGGTAGTTAATATCTTAGGTGTAGAGGCCATATGGTCTCTGTCACTACTCAACTCTGCTGTTGTGGTAGGAAAGCAGCTACAAACAATAGGTAATCTAATGAACTTATCTCTATTCCAGTGAAACTTTACTAACAGAAACAGGTGGCCTGCTTGCATTATATAAATAATAATATAATAAAAATAGATTTTTCTAGTCAGGTTCACCAATACCTCCCATTGCCAAATCCACTGGATCCTTTAAAAATGTTTAGTATCAAGTATTTCAAGCCTCAGAAATGTACAAAGGATAATATAATTACCTCATTTATCTATCACCCAGATATACCAAATATTTATATTTTACCATGTTTCAAGTCTTTAAAATAACAGTATGTTAGAGCTACAGTTGAAATTCCTCTATATATGCCACCCTGATGCCCTTCTCTTCTATCTCTTCCTCTCCAGAGGTGAACATAATGTTGAAGTTGTGTGTTTTCTTTCCATGCATGCAATTATCCTCAATATATATGTAGGTATCCATATTAAGTATATTATCATTTAGTAACCTTTAATGCATGTATCATTATGCCACTTTGCTTTTTTCCACTTAACGTTGTTTTTGACATTTATCCATATGCCATGTATACAACACAATTATTTTTAAGTAAGTGCTTTTTGCACACTAAGAAATCTTAGCCTCTCCCAAGGTCACAAAGATTATCTCCCTATGTTTCCTTCTAGAAGTTTTATAGTTCTACCCTTTAGTTAGTTCCATTTTTTTAAAGTAATCTCTATACCCAACATGGGGCTCAAACTAATGACATGGACACCAAGAGTCACATCCTCTACCGACTGAATCAACCAGGCACCCCTCTCTGGTCCAAATCGAATTAATTTTTTGACTATTGTGTGAGGAAGGGGCTGAGATTAATTTTGTTCTATATGTATATCTAGTGTGGACATCTTATAGTATGTTCACAAATTCTTTGATATTCCTGTCTTCAAAAGATAGAACCTAATTCCTCTTAGGTGTGGGCTGTACCTAATGAGTTGATTTTAATAAATAGAATGTGATAGAAATGATGGTGTGTGACCCAAAATTAAGGCATAAAAGGCATTTTGGCTTCCCCCTTGCTCTCTCCCCTTGGATTACCCTTTGGGAAACCAGATGTCATATGTTGAAGACAATTAACCGGCCTTATGGAGAGGTCATTATGGAATATTCACATTGTGGAATGTGAAGAACTGAGGCCTTCTCCAAATACTAAGTAAGTGAGTTATCTTGAAAGCAAATCCCTATAGCACTAGTTGAGCCTCCATAGGACTGCAGTCCTCACTGATGTCTTGACTGCTACCTCATGAGAGCTCCTGAGCCAGAACCACACAGCTAAACCACTCTCAAATTCCTGACTCACAGATACTGTAACATAAATGTTGATTTAAGCCACTAAATTGTGGGATAATTTGTTCTGCAGTAATGGAGAACTAATACATCTAGTGTTCCAGCATCTTCCCCATTGAATTACAATAGTGCCAATATAGAACATCAGTCGACTACATATGTATTCGTCTTTTTTCTGGATTCTCTATTCTGTTCCGGTAAGCTGCATGTCTGTTTATGCCAAAAGCATACTGTCTTCATTGCTATAACTTTTACTGTAGTCTTGAGATCAAGTAGTGTAAGTCTTCCAACTTTTTGTTATTATTTCTTTTTTCAAAATGGATTTGGCTAATCTGGGTTCTTTTGCATATCCATACACATTTTAAATCATTTAGTCAATTTCTACAAGAAGAAAAACCTACTGAGATTTTCATAATGGCTATCTTAACAATATTGAATCTTCTAATCCATGAACATGTATTTCCATTTATTTAAATTTTCTTTTCTCTCAAAAATGTTTTTGCAGATTTGTGTAATGTTTTAGTGTAGGAATCTTGCATGTATTTTGTTAAACTTATTTTCAAATATTTTACATTTTTATGATATTTAATTGGTATTGTATTTTTTTAAGATTTTATTTATTTATTCATAGAGACACACAGAGAGAGAGAGAGAGAGAGAGAGAGAGAGGCAGAGACACAGGCAGAGGGAGAAGCAGGCTCCATGCAACAAGCCAGATGTGGGACTCGATCCCGGGTCTCCAGGATCACACCCCGGGCTGCAGGCGGCGCTAAACCTCTGCGCCACCGGGGCTGCCCAGTATTGTATTTTTAAGTATAAAATTTTAATTGTTGCTGTAATTGATTTTTATGTATTGACCTTGTATTGTTTCATGTACTCTTGCTTGGTTCACTCATTAGCTCTAGCAGTTCTTTTATAGATTGTAGCTGATTTTCTGTGCACATAAATCTTGTCATCTGCAAATAAGGAGCATTTTTACTTCTTCCTTTCCAGTTTGTATATTATTTCATTCTTCTTGCCTTGATTTCCCTGGTAATGTTGAATAGAACTAATAAGAGTGGACGTCCTTTCCATGTCCCAGTCTTTCCTCATTAAGTGTATATGTGTGGTGATAATATTGAAGATCTGCTCTCCTAACAAATTTCAAGTATGCAATACAGTATTGTTAATTATAGTCATCATAATATATATTATATCCCCAGAAGTTATTTGTCTTATAGCTGAAAGTTTGTACTCTGTACCTGTTGACCAATATATCCGCATTTCCCTCACCCCCTAGGCCCTGGCAACCACCATTCTACTCTCCATTTCTATGAGTTTGATTTTCTTAGATTCTACACATAAGTGAGAACATAACAAACAGTATTTGTCTCTTGACTTTTTTCACTTAGCATAATTCCCTCAAGGTCCATCCATGTTATCATAACAAGCGGGATTTCCTTCTTTTTATGGCTGAATAATACTCTATTCTATGTATATACCACATTGTCTCCATGCAGTCACCCACAGATGGACACTTAGTCTTAGTTATTATGAATAATGCTGTGATGAACATGGAGACATAGCTCTCTCTTCAAGATTGTGATTTTATTGCCTTTGGCTATATACCCAGAAGTGAGATTACTGGTAGTTATATTTTTAATTTTTTTGAGGAACTGGCAAGCTTTTTTCCATAGCAGTATTTAAGGGTTCTAATTTCTCCACATCCTCTCCAACACTTACCTTCCTTTTTAAAATTATTGTTATAGTCATCTTAGTGGGTATGAGATGGTGTCCCAAAGTGGTTTTGACTTATATTTCTCTAATGACTAGTGATATAGATTTCATATCCTTCTTGGCCATTTGTATATGTTTGGAGAAATAATTGTATGAGTTCCTTTGCTTATATTTTAATTGCACTATTCCTCTTTTTATTGTTGAGTTATAGAGATTTGCTGTATTTTCTGGATGTTAAACTCTGGTCAGATATCTGATCTGCAAATATTTTCTCCCATTCTGTGGATTGTCTTTGCATATTCTTGATGACCACTTTTGATGTATGGAAGTTTTTTATTTTGTTGAAGCCCAATTCAGTTTTTCTTTCTAAGATTTTTTTTTTTTAATTTGAGAGAGAGAGCACGTGGGCATGTGCATGACAGTGGAGGAAGGGACAGAGGGAGAGAGAGAATCTCAAGCAGATTCCATGCTGAGTGTGGAGTCCAGTGTGGGATGATCTCTAAAACCCTGAGATCGTGACCTGACCCAAAACCAGATTGTGAGGCTTAGCCAACTGAACAACCCAGGTGCCCCTAGTTTTTCTTGTTATTAATGCTTTTGGTATGATACCCAAGGTCATAAAGATTTATCCCTATGTTTTCTTTTAGAAATGTTAATGGTTAATTGATTTTATAGGTTAATTGATGCTTTCTCAGTATTGTTTTGCATATTTGGAAGCCATGCAATTCTATATGAATTTGAGGATTGGCTTTTTGATTAATGTAAAAAAAAAAGGTTGTTGAAATTCTGATAGGGATTGCATTGAATTTGTAGATTGCTTTGGGTAGTAGTGTTGTCTTAACAGTAGTAGTCTTCTTATCAACAGGGCATGTCTTTCTGTTTATGTCTTCTTTAATTTCTCTTAGCAGTGTTTTGTAGTTTTCAGTGTACAAATCTTTGGTTAAATTTATTCCTAGGTATTTTAGTATTTTATATTCTTCTGTAAATGGAATTGCTTTCCTAATTTCTTTTTTGGATTATTTATTGCTGATGTATACAAACACAATTTAACACAATTGATTTTTGTGAGTTGATCTTATATCCTACAACTTTGTTGATTTTGTTTAGCTCTAGTGACCTTTCTTGTGAATTCTTTGGGATTTTTCTGTGTAGGATCATGTCATCTACAAATAGAGATAGTGTTACTACTTCCTTTGGAATTTGATTTTTTTTTTCTTGTCTAGTATCTCTAGCTAGAACTTCCAGTTCAGTGTTGAATAGCAGTGGCTAAATTGTGCATCCTTGTCGTGTTCTTGATTTCATGGGTACACTTTCAGCCTTTTACCACTAAATATGGTATTAAATGTGGAATTTTCATAAATACCTTTTATCACGTTGAGGAATTTTCTACTTCTGCTTTTATGAGGGCTCTTATGACAGGATGTTGGGTTTTGTCAAATGTCTTTTCATTAATTGAGATGCTTATGTGTTTTTCCTTTGTTATATTAATGTGATGTATCACATTGATTTTCATATATTGAATCAGCCTTATAGCCTTAGGATAAATACCACTTGGTCATGCTGTATAATCCTTAATATATGCCAAATTTGATTTGTTTGTATTTTGTTTAGGATTTTTGCATTTATTTTCATAAAGGATATTGGTCTATAGTTTTCTTTTATTATGATGTCTTTATCTGGTTTTGGTATCTGCTCTCACGGAATGACTTAAAAGTGTTCCCTCTTCTATTTCTTGGAAGAATTTGAGAATAGTTGTTGGTAATTCTTTAAGTTTTTGGTAGAATTTACCAGTGAAGCCATCTAGTTCTCCTCTTTATTTGTTAAGAGGTTTTTGATTACTAATTCAGTCTTTTTATTTGCTTTTTAAAACTATTTATATATTTATTTATTTGTTTTAGAAATAGTGTAATCAGGGGGAGGGGCAGAGGAGAAGGAGAGAGAATCTCAAGCAGACTCCAACTTGAGTGTGGAGCTATATGTGGGGCTCAATCCCACAACCTTATCTGAAATCAAGAGTTGGACGTTTAACCAACTGAACCACTCAGGTGCTCCAGTCTTTTTACTTGTTTCAGGTCTATTGAGATTTCTACTCTAGCAAAATAAATCAGTCAGAGAAAGAAAAATGCCATATGATTTCACTCATATGTGGAATTTAAGAAACAAAACAGATGAACACATGGGAAGAGGGGAAAAAAAGAGAGAGGGGAACAAACCATTAGAAACTCTTAACATTAGCACAGCTCTGGCCGGGCAGCATGGCAGACCTAGCCCCTCAACCCAGCAAGCAGAAGCGCGAACAGGATGCTGAGGAGGTGGAAGCCGCCCAGGCGAAGAGTAAGCTGGCATCAGGAATGGTACCTCCACCCCCGTGCAGTTACCATTCTCCAGCTTCAGAGTGGAAAAAGTGCTGAGGGAGTCCGCGAGGAACAAAATCCTTTTCCTCCACGGGAAGGTGAATGAAGCCTCTGGAGATGGCGGTGGAGAGGATGCCATTGTGATCCTGGAGAAGACACCGTTTCAGGTGGAGCAGGTGGCCCAGCTCCTGATAGGTTGCCCCGAGCTCCAGTTGCAGTTCTCCAATGATATCTACAGCACCTATCACCTGTTTCCTCCATGGCAGCTGAGTGATGTAAAGGCAACTGTGGTTTACCCAGCCACAGAGGAGCATCTACAGAAGTACCTGCGCCAGGACTTCCTGGCGCCTGGTCCAAGAGACGGGAAGCAATTACAAGAACATCACCTTACCCTACCTGGAGTCCCAGAGCCTCAGCATCCAGTGGGTGTTCAGCATTCTCCATAAGAAGGCAGAAGCCGACCGGATTATTTTTGAGAACCCAGATCCCTCTGATGGCTTTGTCCTCATCCCTGATCTCAAGTGGAACCAACAGCAGCTCAATGACCTGTACCTGATTGCCATTTGCCATTGCCAGGGCATCAGATCGCTTCTGGACCTTACTCCAGAGCACCTGCCGCTTCCTGGCGTGAGGGCCAGGAAGCCATCCTGCAGTGCTACCAGGTGAGGGGAGACTGCCTCCGTGTGTACCTGCACTACCTGTCCTCCTACTACCACCTGCATGTGCACTTCACAGCCCTGGACTTCAACGCCCCAGGCTCAGGGGTGGAGCGGGCTCATCTGTTAGCAGACATGATGGAGAACCTGGAGTGTGACCCAGAGCACTACCAACAGGGCACCCTTACCTTTGCCCTCAGGGCTGATGACCACCTGCTCAAGCTCCTGCAGGAGGCCCAGAAGAGCTGAGTCCCACCCAGGGGCTATCTGGAGAAGAACGCCCAGGTGTGGGATCGGCAGAGGGACCTCGGGGTTTTTACCACCCAGTGAATTTTTTAAAAAACATATTTTGTACTGGTTCCTTCCTCGTATGTGAATAAAGTCTTGGTCTTCTTCTTCTTCTTCAAATAAAGGAAACTCTTAACATTAGATAACTGAGAGTGGATGACTAGATGGGTGATGGGATTAAGGAGGGCATTTATTGTGGTGAGCACTGGGTGTTGTGAGGAATCACTGAATTCTATCCCTGAAACCAATACTGCATTATATGTTAAACTAGAATATAAATAAAAATTGAAAAAATATTTCTATTCCATCTTCAGTTTAATGTGCATATTGCTAGAAATTTGTCCATTTCATTTTGATTATCTCATTTGTTGGTGTAAAATTTTCCATAATTTTCTCTTATAATCCTTTTTTATTTTTTTAAGTTTGGTAGTAGTGTCCCCACTTTCATTTCTGATATTAGTCATTTGTGTCCTTTTTTTTTTTTTGTCAGTCTATCTATAGCTTTGCCCATTTTGTTGATATTTTCAAAGAACCAAATTTTGGGTTTTTTTTATTGTTTTCTACTCTGTATATCATTGATCTTCATTCTAATAATTTCCTTCTATTAGCTTTGTTATAATTCACTCTTTTTTCTAGTTCCTTATGATACAAAGTTAGGTTATTATTCGAGATCTTTCCTCATTTCAAAAGTAGGCATTTACAGCTATACATTTCTTTCTAAGCATTGCCTTCAAAGCATCCCATAAATTTAATTATATTATCTTTTCATTCAAATATATCTATTTTTTAAAAATATATCTATTTTTTAATTTCCCATGTGATTTCTTCTTTGACCCACTGTTTATTTAAGAGTGTTTTTTAATTCACACATACTTGTGAATTTTTCCACTTTCTCTTCTGTTACTGATTTCTGTCTTTTTTCCTTTGTGGTCCAAGAAGATGCACTGTACAATTTCAGTCTTTTAAAATTTATTAAGACTAGTTTGTGGTCCAACTTATGCTGTACCCTGGAAAATATCCCATGTGTACTTAAGGATATGTATTCTGCTATTGTTGAGTACAGTGGTCTATGTATGTCTTTTAGGTATAGATGGTTTATAGTGTTGTTCAGGTACCCTGCTGAACTTCTGTATAGATAGTCTAGCCATTGAAAGTAGTATACTGAATTCTGTTACCCACAGGACTGTCCATTTCTCCCTTCAATTCCTTCACTTTTTGCTTCATCTAATTTAGAGCACTGGTTTTTTTTCTTTGTTGCATATATGTTTATAATTGTTCAATTTTATTGATAAAATCAACCTTTTTCTAAATAGATAATGTCTCTATCTCATAACCATTTGTTTTTTGGTTTATTATTAAAATCTTATTTATTTGAGAGAGAGAGAGAGAGAGAGAGAGAGAGCACAAGCCAGGGGGAGGGGAGAGGAAGGAGAAGAAGCAGGCTCCCTGCTGATCATGACCTGAGCTGAAGGTAGATGCTTAACTGACAGAGCCACCTAGGTGCCCCATTCCAAATTTTCACTTTTAACCACTTTGTGTCTTTCTGTCTAAAGTGAGCCATGGGGCACTGAGGTGGCTCAGTCACTTAAGCTTCCAACTTTTGATTTCAGCTGAGGACATGATCTCAGGGTTGTGAGATCAAGCCCCGTATTGGGCTCAGCACTAGCTGTGGAGCCTGCTTAAGATTCTCTCTTCCTCTCTTTCTGCCCCTCTCCCCTCCCTTCATTCCTTCTCCTCCTTCCTTCCATCCCTCCCTCTCAAAAAAAAAAAAGTATCTTTTGTAGACAGCACCTAGTTGGATCATGTTTTTTTTTAATCCATTTTGCCAATCTTTGCATTTTGACTGAATTTTTTTTAGAAAGTTTTTTTTAAGATTTTATTTATTTATTTATTCATGAGAGACAGAGACAGAGAGAGGCAGAGGGAGAAGCAGGCTCCCTGCGGGATATGGGACTCAATCCCAGGACCCCAGGATCACTACCCGAGCTAAAGGCAGATGCTCAACCACTGAGCTACCCAGGTACCCTGAACTTTTTTTTTTTAAACATTTTTTCTAAGATTTTATTTATTTATTCATGAAAGAGAGAGAGGGAGAGGGAGAGGCAGAGACACAGGCAGAGGGAGAAGCAGGCTCCATGCAGGGAGCCCCACGTGGGACTCGATCCCGGGTCCCCAGGATCACACCCTGGGCTGAAGGTGGTGCTAAACTGCTGAGCCATCAAGGCTGCCCCTACCCTGAATTTTTTAATTTATATTTGAAGCAACTACTCCTAAGGAAGTACTTACTTTTCCTTTTTCTGTGTTATACTGTTTTTGTCTTTCTTTTTTTTTTTTTCATTACTGCCTTCTTTTGTGTTTTTTTTTTTGTTTTTTTTTTTTTTTGTAGTGAACCATTTTGATATCCCTTCATTTCTTTTTGTAGGTATTTTTAAAGTATTTTCTTTGTGGTTACCATGGAATTACATTAGATTCAACATGTTTGGCAAAATAGAGAGGAGTTCCTGCATCATTCCCTCAGGTAGCCCACATATAGGGCAGATATACACAGTAATTTGCAAATAAGGTCTAGTGTACTCCCTGTGGAACCAGCGACCAGGTTCCCACACTGGGAATGTAGGTTTTTATCCTTAAGATTGCTGACAAGATGGGGAAAGTGTAGTAGGTAGTACAACGGCAAGAAAAAAAAAACACAGAGCTTTCCACCACTTCTAAATTGCTGTTTTATTGATTCAGCATTTGTTTTATTGATATAAACCCTTGATTGTTTTCCAGGGTTCTGATAAAGCTGGTTCTACCAGTTACTGCTTTTATTATTATTATTCTTTTGGAAGATGGGGGCTTGAAGCTGCCTACTCTGTTGTTTTGCTTAGGTCACTTAGTTGTGTCTTAAAGAGATTTAAATAATGAGGGGGGAAGGTCATAAATATCTACCTATACAGTTAAATTTCCAGTACTCTAAATTCATTGTGTAGATCCAGGTTTCCATCTGGGATCATTTTCCTTCTGCCTGAAGGGTATCTTGTAACATTTCTTATACTGTTAGTTTGGTAGTGATAAATTCTTTAAAAGCTTAAAGTATGTCTGAAGACCTCTTTATCTCATTTTTTAAAGATATTTTCACCAGGTATATCATTCTAGATTTACAGTTTTTTCTGTCGGTACTTTAAATTTATGACTATGCTATCTTCTCCTTTGCAATTTTTCCAAGAAGAAATTTGGTATTAACCTTATCTTTGTTCCTCTGTAAGTAAGTCTTACCTGTATCACTGGTTTTGAACAATTCAGTTACAATGTGACTTGTTGTACTCTATTTCTTCTACTTGAGATGGAGCTTCAGATATGAGATTGTGTATTTCTCATTATGTTTGGGAAGATGGAGGCCATTATTTTTCCCTATGTTTTTCCATATCTCTAGCTGTCTTTTTGAATATATGGAATATGGGTTAAATAATTTTTGGGGGGGGTAAAATAATTTTTATTATCCTTTGATAATTTTAACGTGTGTCAGTTCTGGGTCAGTTTCGATTGATTACTGTCCTCTTGATGGGCTATTTTCCTGCTTGCTTATATGCCTGGTAATCTTGTTTGGATGCCAGACACTGAATTTTACCTTGTTGAGGGCTAGTCAATTTTTTTTATTCCTGTACGCTTTCTTCTTTAAAAAATATTTTATTTATTCATGTGAGACAGAGAGAGAGAGAGAGAGAGAGAGGCAGAGAGAGAGGCAGAGACACAGGCAGAGGTAGAACCAGGCTCCATACAGTGCGCCTGATGCAGGACTCGATCCTGGGACTCCAGGATCACACCCTGGGCCGAAGGCAGGCAGTCAACCACTGAGCCACCAGGGACCCCCATATTCCTGTACATTTTCTTGAACTTTGCTTTGGGATTCAGTTTGATCCTTTCAGGTTTTACTTTTATGATCTATATGATAAGTCTGGAGCAGTGTTCAGTATAAGGCTGATTATTTCCCATTACCCAGACAACACCTTCCTGAGTATACCTACTATCCTATGAATTACAAGTTTTTACAGTCTGGCTGGTGGGAACAGACACTATTCTTGACCCTTTCTTAGTGACAGATCCTGTTTTTCAATACTTTTGGATGGTTCTTTCTTTGGCATTGGGTAATTTCCTCATAAACTTATACTCATGAGTACTGGATTACATACTTGAGAGAAACCTCTGTGGATCTCTGGGAATTCTTTTCACAGTTCTCTTCTCTCTGGTACAGTCTTTTAAACTCTAGCTGTTTTGATCTCCCCAAACTCTTTAGCCCTATATTTCAAATCGGGAAGTCCACTGGGCTCTTCCTCAGTTCCCTTCCTTTCTGTACCACTGCCTAGAACTCAAGACAGTAAGCTGTGATGATCATGGGGCTCATGTTCTCAACTCAGTGACCATTGTCCTTTGTTGTCTATAGTCTTAAAAAACACAATTTCATAGATTGTCTGGTTTTTGTTGTTGTTCTAGGTGAGAGGATAAATCTGGGGTCCCTTTGTTTCATTACTGTCAGAAGGGAAAGCCCCTATTATAGATTTTGATACATTATATTTTCATTTTGATTCAGTTCAAAATATTTTCTAAAGTCCCTTGAGACTTGCTATTTGACTCATGGATTAGATTGTATTGTTTAATTATCAAGTGTTTAGAGATTCTCCTTTTGTTTTTGTTACTGATTTTCTAGTTTAATTCCATTATGCTCAGAGAATATACTTTGTTTTATATCAATTATTTTATATTTATTAAGACTTCTCTTATGATCCAAGATATAGTCACTATCAAATACCTTTACACATAACTTTCCTATTTCACCATACCCCTTCTCATGTCTGACTTGGCACCTCAGATGTCCCACTTCCTGCTTTCCATATCACAAATGTAATGACCTTATGGTAGTATAATTACACTTACCCTCCCCACGACCCCGCTTTTGGTAATGGTTATTACATCTTTTCATTCTATATTTGTTACATCCACCTATATAATGTCTCCTTATTTTTACTTGAAATAATCAGGTCATAAAGCAAATCATGAAAACGCAGACTTTTACATTCACCAAATTGTTTACCATGATGGTCTTCATTCCTTCATATAGTTCCACATTTCCATCTGATATTAGTTCCCTTTGGTCTAAAGGGCAGCCTTTAACATTCCTTGTAGTGCAGTTATGCCAGTGATGAATTCTCTTAGATTTCACTTATCAGGACTTGTCTTTTAGCACCTATGCTGTCTTTTCCTCTACAGAAGTGTTGACTTTTAATGTAGTCCTATTTATCTCCATTTTACTAAATGATTTGCAGGTTTGTGTGTCCGTTTCTTCAACCTCTAAATACTGGGGTGCCCTGGGGCTCAGGTCTCAGACTTCTCTATGTTAATTCCCAAGTAATCTTAGTCTCACAGCATGTGTTCACTGATGGCTTTTATGTCTGGCTCCTCCTCTGAATTCCAGTAATAAATGATAATTTAACAGACCCTTGCTGAGCTAGATATTATCCATAGTCCTTGAATGGGAAGTCTGCACTCCCTACCTCTACTTCCTTGCTTTCCATTCATAATTTAACTCACTGCAGCTTGGCTCTTGTCCCATTCTTCCACTGCTCCTGCTGAGATTTGTTCCTAAGTAACACAGCCCATCCCCTTTTCTTTTCAAATTAAGTCTTTCATGAAATCAGACAGAAGCAGAACTACCCTTGCAGCGGGTTAGGGAGAGCTGCCTGCCTTTCTCATCTCTTCAGGTTGCTTCAGGCCTCTTTCCTGAGTGCTGCCTATCCTTTAACCTCTGTAATCCCTCAAACTGCCTGATCTCCAGCCATCCTCCTTTCCATCTCTGTGCCTCTGCACAGTGCTCCTGCATCTGCTTGAACCCGCTTTAGCCACTTTTTGTCCACTCAGGTAACACCTCCCAGCCTGTCTTCCCCTTTTTCATTCCCTCTCTTTTTTGTGCCTCCGTTATCACTCTGGCCACAGTGAATTGTAGCTTTCTACTTACACATCTCTCTTCTCCACTACACTGAAGGCATGGAGATCAGAGACCCTGGCTTGTCCCTTTCATCTATTTAATGGCTGTCAGTGGAGTGAATGAATGGTCCAGGAAGCTGAGCTAGATAAAAATCTTAATTGGCAGACCACCAAGGTGTTTTTTTTAATGGTTTTATTAAGATATAATTCACATACCGTACAGTTCACAGGGCTGTACGATCACCATCATAATCTAATTTTAAAATATTTTTGTACCCCCTAAAAAGAGAACCCCATTTTCCAACATACACCTTCCCCAGCCCTCGCCAACCACTAATCCACTTTTCCAGACCACCAAATTTAACATAGGGTACAGTGATCACAAATCCTCAAAATCTAACCGATTCTGGACTATGATGTGAAATTTGGTCGGTAACTGTCCCACTCAACCAATTTGTACGGCAGGAAGTCAAACTTAGCTTGCAGCTTCAGATTTGATCCGCAACACATTAGACTCTTGGACTGCATGATCGGGAATTTATTAGAATTAGTTCCACACTGAACAAGGGTGGTTGTTGGGGGCTGGTCTGGCTTTTCACTGTTGCTGTGCAAGTAAATCCCCTTTGGCAGAAACAGGGCAACTGAAAAACTCACCATCTCTGGTAGCAATCGTGAAAAACGTGCCCGGTAACAGCCTCTTCCGGGGAGTTCAGCCCTCTGGAAAATAACATGGATCAAGCATTACGTGAGCGGTCGCTTTCCGGAGCTTTTATCTTTAACGCGCCTCTTCACCGGCTCACCCCGGGTGGGTGCTGCGAGCTGGAGGCGCGGAAGCCGGGGAACACCGACCGCAGTGTTTCTGTGAGGCGGCGTTTGCCGAGCGGGGTCGGATCTAGCGCGTTGCCAGGCAGCAGCGGCGTTGCCCGCGGCGGTCGCTCGTCCGAGTCGCTTGCGCTGTGACGCAACAGGCGCGCGGTGACGCGGCGCACGGCGCGGTGCACGCTGGGATATTTAAGTCTTCTCCGCGGCGCGGAGCCGCGATGTCTCCGGCGGCTGCGGCGGCTGGCGGAGGCGAGCGGCGGCGGCCGATAGCGAGCGTCAGGGACGGCCGGGGCCGGGGAGGGGGCTGCGGCGGCCCGGCCGGGGCGGTGGTCCTCGGCCTGTCGCTGTTCGGCCTCGTGCTGTACCTGGTGCCGGCGGCGGCGGCGCTGGCCTGGCTGGCCGTGGGGGCCACCGCGGCCTGGTGGGGACTGAGCCGCGAGCCCCGCGGTTCGCGCGCCCTTTCCTCTCTCGTTCGGAACGCGCGGCGTCAGCGGCCCCTGCACGCCTCGCCTCCGGCTAAGTCGGCGGTGAACGGAAACCTCCTAGAGTCGCGGACCCTGCTCGAAGGACCGGACCCCGCCGAACTGCTCCTCATGGGCAGTTACCTGGGCAAGCCCGGCCCCCCGCAGCCTGCACCCGCCCCGGAGGCCAGGGACCTACTGGAGAGGCCTGGCCGCCGCCGAGCACCCGCTCGCGCCGCGCCGCCTGCGCACTCGGTCCATCTTGTGCACCACACTCACCCCTCTCTCCCCACTCCTCTTCTCCGACCCCCTAGGAGGCCTTCCCACCGGTAAGATACGCCCATCTTCCCCACACCCTCCTCTCTGTTGACCGGCTTTGAGTGAAGGGCTTGATTTTTAAATCAGATTTTCTTTTTCATTAAGTCCAAAGTGGACTCTGTATCGCTTTGTCCTCTTGAAACACCTTGGTGTGTGTCAACCGTCCCGCCTGCCCTCCTTGAGCCTTTGGAATGAGATGTGATGCCAGAGCTGCTTCCTTTTTTTTTTTTTTTTTTTTTTTTTTTTTTTACCGGTTTTAAAACTGAATTTTAGTATAGCATTTAGAAGAATACTTGATAAACTACTAAAATATCCCTGCTTCTGGTGAAAGTATCTATGCCTTTCGAGAGTAGTTATATAGTATATTTTGTTACATTTTTCCTTTAAACCAACAGGAGCAATTCAGTTAGTCAAGCTCAAAGAGGTGTTCCCGGAAGACCCCTCTTTGATAAAACTTGATTGTCAAAGAGGCAATCCCATTTACCTCCAATAGCTGAGCATTACAAAGGAATACAAAACTGGTGAAAATATTAGGTTATCAATAACTATATTTAGTTGAAAGATGAACTTTAGGTGTCAGAAATGTTTGAATTTGGGTGTATATTACTTATGACTCAGCATAAAAGATTGAAAAGACTTAAGAATTCTTGAAAAGTTCCTCCTTGCATGTCCTAACACGCACTTTTCTTCCATTGCAGTTTTACATGTGTAGGCAGGGTTTTCAATTTCCCTCGCAAAATTGTCGAAGTCCATTGGGACAGCTGTTAAGCAGCTGCTGCTGTCCATCCTTAGATGGAATGGGAAACCATTGCCATAAAAATGCTTTGTTTTGTGTGGCTCAAAAAGCAGTTTAAGGGGCTCCTGGGTGGCTCAGTTGGTTGAGCGTCCTACTCTTGATTTCTGCCTGGGTCCTGATCTCAGGGTGGTGAAAGGGTCTGCATCAGGCTCTGTGTGATCAGGGCACAGTCTGCTTGCCATTCTCTCTCCCTCTCCCTCTGCCCCTCTCTTAAGTGTGCTCGCTTTCTCTAAATAAAAACCTTGTTTAAGCTTTCTGGAAGATAACCCACATGATTCTTTAGTAATTTGCATTTTCTGCCATTCTTTCAGGCTTCTTTGTTTTTATAACATGTCTCCCATTCTCCATAGGGATTGTGGGACTTTATCAAACCGGTTTGTAATAACACCTCGAAGACGATATCCAATCCAGCAGGCCCAATATTCCCTTCTGGGGGTACTTCCTACAGTGTGCTGGAATGGTTATCACAAGAAGACTGTGCTATCTGCTCGTAATTCCAAAATGGTGTGCAGCCCAGTGACAGTGAGGATTGCTCCTCCAGATAGTAAATGGATTCGTTCACCAATGTGAGTGTTAAACTGCTGGCAGAATAAATTCCTGTTTATTTCCACTTACTCTTCCACATCTGTTCCTCTAACAAAACAACTGTGAAACGAAAAAGGGGAAGAAGCTGCTTATTTGAATCAGAAATCCCTAGTTTTTTGTTTTGTGTGGGACTTAATTGTAGCTTTCATTGCTAAGGGCAGTTTCTTTCATTGTATGGTTTTGCTTATTGGTTGGCTTCTGATTTCCAATGACTGAAATCTGTGCTATATGACATGGCTATTAATGTATCTCAATGCCAGAATCTTGTTTTTCATTATAGACCAGAGCAGACAATCAACTCAACGCTGTCCTCACCATCAAGTAATGCCCCAGATCCATGTGCAAAGGAGACCGTACTGAGTGCCCTCAAAGAGAGGAAGAAAAGGACAGTGGAGGAGGAAGATCAAATATTTTCTGATAGCCAGGAAAATAAAAGAAGGTAACAGGCCCTGCAGAGTACTAAATAGGCCACCCACACAGACTCCTGTGATTTGTTGAAATACAGATCACTCCCAAAAAGCAGAGACTAACTCCACAGTTTGTGAGCCTCAGTGGGTGCCCTTCTTTGGCTTCCATGGAAGAGCTTAGTAACAAGGGCTTTAATGCTGTTAGTTTCCTGCAGTGCAGGTTAAATTTTATAACTTAACTTTTCCGTAAGCTGACAGCTATTAGCAATGTTAGCCTCATACTTTTGATACAAATGTGCTCAAAGCCTTTTTTTTTTTTTTTTTTGAGAGAGAATGCTAAAAATCTTTCCCTGACCAGCTTGTGTTAATTACTTGGGTAAGCACCATTCAAATGTCATATTTGTGCAGAAGGAAATGCTTGTCGAAGCAAAGTGAAGACTGGAATATGGTAGATTTATTGGTAATGAGACTAAACCTAATTTCATTATTTGGTTTCTGATATTTTAATGAAAATGAACCGTCTGTCTCCTAACTGTGGAAAGAGCAGAGGTTGAAGTCACTAGTTATGATGCATAGCTTCTTATGGCTTTCCAAGAATCAGTTAAGGACTTCACTCCTCTTTTAATTCAACAGATTGAGCACCTAAGTTTGTGCCTGGGCTTGCTCCAGCATTAGGGCAGTGAGCAAGAGAGTCCCCATGGGCCTTGGATAATAAAATAAGGAATTAGAGATTGTAAGTGTATAGAGGTTTTAAAAAAAAAAAAAAAACACAACAGGATCATATAACAGACTAATAAAGGAGGTTTTTTTTTTTAATATACATTGATCAAGGAAGCACTCTGAGAAGACAAGTGGACCCCACTCTTGTTAAATATAACCATTGCCCTCCTCCCCATTACCTAGACCAGATTGTTCATATCCTGCAAAGTTGGCTGTCTTTGATACTGCCAATGCAAAGTTAGGTAGGGAGATACTAATAAATGGAGGTGTTTTTATGTAACAAAGGAAGATCTCATGATGAGTAGAAATGACTT
Organism: Canis lupus dingo; assembly: GCF_003254725.2. Classification (NCBI taxonomy): domain Eukaryota; kingdom Metazoa; phylum Chordata; class Mammalia; order Carnivora; family Canidae; genus Canis; species Canis lupus. Next base: position 6,688,375 of record NC_064248.1, on the reverse strand, counting down.
AAAAGTGAACAATTTGAACTAATGTCAACTGGCTAAGCAGGGGTGGCAAAGAGTGGGGGATGTGGCAGTGGGAAAGGGTATCATTCTTATGGTCCAAATAGGTCTCTCATATTATCCAAGTTCTAAGTTTTCTTGACCCTGGTGAGCCTAAAACAGGATTCTGTATTATCTTTCTCATCCTTGGAATAAGCAGTGATTATGGGCACCATGCATAGGCAGTTCTTACATGAGATATGTGAAATTTTTCCCTAACAGACTTATTAACCTCTAGAGCATTATGGGATGTGTGAGTTAGTCCCTAAAATGTTTTTAAAACATCTGTTTGTGGGTGGTAGGGTATTAAATTTGTGATTATAATACTTTGGAGAGAAGTTAGCAAGTAATACACCGGAGTAAGTTCAAAAGGTCTTGAAGCATTTTTACACTCATTATGAGGACAATCCTAGAATAAATCTACCTTTCAGAATCTTTAGGATTTGAAGCAGCCTTTTTCTTGTCTAGCATAGAACCTATATACTATAGAAATAGTGTAAGAAAAAAAATAGTGTAAAATTATAGGAATATGAGAAGATACTCTAAGGAAAAAAACACTGTCAATTCATTTAATTGAGGGTTTTTTATTTGTCACAGGCGCCATGATAGCAGCGGGAGTGGACATTCAGCATTTGAGCCCCTGGTGGCCAACGGAGTCCCCGCTTCTTTTGTGCCTAAGTATGTGAGAATCCATCTGAATGAGGTAGACTGGGGAAGGGCACGGTTGGAGCTGTTGTCTTGTAGATTTTCCTCTGTGTTGGTTGTATTGCTTTATTAGTCCAGGTACAGATCTGTGATATCTGAGAGCAACATTTTAAGTCACGTCCCATAATAACTATCATCTGATTTCTTTTAGTACTTTTTCATTAATATGGATAAAAAGTATGGTACAGCTAAGAGTTTGTAAATATATTTCATAACTATATAGTTAAACAGGTTTGTGCAAAGGTTAAAGTGCAACAGTATGAAATTTAAGATAAATGTTAAGTTTGTACGTTTGAGTTTATTTATTTTATTTATTTATTTTTTAAAGATTTTATTTATTCATGATAGACACACAGAGAAAGAGGCAGAGACACAGGCAGAGGGAGAAGCAGGCTCCATGCAGGGAGTCTGACGTGGGACTCGTTCCTGGGTCTCCAGGATCAGGCCCTGGGATGAAGGTGGCACTAAACCACTGAGCCACCCAGCTGCCCCTGTATGTTTGAGTTTAAATATATTTAAGAGTTGGATGAGAAGGAAAGTGGCTTATGAAAAGATTTGTGGTAACTTACATCCTTATTGAGTCAGGAGGATGATAAGGCTGCCAAAAGAGCTAATGTGCTTCCGGTCTGTGCTGATAGGAGAACAGAGACTAGAATGGAGCAAGGGAGGGGTAATTGTGCTTTCCTCAATTATGTTCAGATTGTCCATGCAGTGTTGTGTTTGGGTCGATGTCTACACTGTAAGAGGATAAACACAACCTGTCCTGTGTTCTGAGTGAGTGAAGCAGTTGTAAAATGTTACAGGGTGGTGGTGTTTGAGTGGATTTTGAAAGTATAAAGTATGGATCCAAGGGGAAAAAAATATGAAGGGGAGTTAAGGGAATGAGGGAGGGAAGGATAATGGTCTCCAGAAACCTAAAGAGCAGTTGCATGAAGAAAAGGCCAATAGTTGTTTGATTTGGCTCCAAACAGATGCCCAGGTGAACTATAGGTGGAAGTTAGAGGAAATACATTTTGAGTGTAAGAATAAATTAGCCTGTAGTTAACATTCATTACTATAGGAGAAAGTGAGTTGTCTACATTGTAACAAAGATTAGGTAACTGTTGTAAAGGAAAGATGTTTCAGTTGGAAGCTTAGAAAAACTGGTTGGTTTCTCTTAACTCTGATTTTTTTAGTAGGTTTATTGAGGGATAATTGACAGATTGTGCTTTTTTAAAAGTGTACAATTTGGGAATCCCTGGATAGCTCAGTGGTTTGGCGCCTGCCTTTTGCCCAGGGCGTAATCCTGGAGTCCCGGGATCGAGTCCCATGTCGGGCTCCCGGCATGGAGCCTACTTCTCCCTCCTCCTGTGTCTCTGCCTCTCTTTCTCTCTCTCTCTCTATATATATATATGATGAATAAATAAATAAATAATTAAATCCTTAAAAAATAAATTAAGTGTACAATTTGATAAGTTCTGACATGTATACACCTGTTATACCATTGCCATAGCCAAGGTAATAAACATAACGGTCACCTTCAAAAGTTGCCCCATGCCCATTAGTAACACCTCCCTCCAGTCCTGCCCCCATCCCCAGGCATCCATTAATCTGCTTTTTGTCACTGTAGATTAGTGTGCATTTTTTTCTAGAATATTATATAAGTGAAATCATGCATTTAATTTTTTAAATATTTGTCTTTCCCTTCCTGGCTTTGTCTGAGATATTTAGCTGAAATGGTAACTATAGTATTAAGAGCTTCATTTTTTTTTATTGAGTTTATTTAAGAAATGTTTTGTGACCATGGATGAAGCCTTAAAAGAATGTTGCCTTAAATAGCACAGCTCACTGTCTTTTTCTTTTTTATTAGGCCTGGCTCTCTGAAGAGAGGTCTCAATTCCCAGAGCTCAGATGACCACTCGAATAAGAGATCTCGCACCTCTTCCATGAGCTCCTTGACGAGCACGTACACAGGTGGCATCCCTAGCTCCAGTCGCAATGCCATTACTAGTTCTTACAGTTCTACTCGAGGTTTCTCTCAGGTATGTTCATCTTGATGCATGGGAGAAAGGTGTTCTGAGCATTAATTAATTGATTAGCCAGTGTTTACTAACCTCATTCCATCCTTCAGATATTAGGATTACCTCTGAGCTAAAAGAAGGTGCAGATCCTCAAATGGATGCTTAGACCCAGGGGACAAAATAGAAATCCCAGAAAATAAACCAGTTCATGTGGGGACACCTGATACCAAACAGCCAGTATTACAGATAAATGGACAAAGGATGAATAATTCAGTAAATAATACTAATTTGATTGAAAAGGTAGATTCAGTCTAAATTGCACTGAGTCGTGAAATTCATCTTATTGTCATTGAGAATTTAGTGAAAGTTTTTTAAATATTGTAATTTTTAAAAATTCTTTTTTAGAAAAAATTATTCTTTCTTAGAGAATATAGTATGGCCTAGGGAACTGAGCGAGCTTTGCTACCAGATTCAGAGTCACATTTTAGTTCTGACACTTAGTAGCTATAGGACTTTGGGCAGGTAAATCACTTCAACTTATCTTTTCTCATCTCCCAAGGATAAAATAAAGATTGTAGGTAATGCTTAAAAAATATCCATTACAGTACATGTCAATAAGCGGGTACTCTATATATAGTAGCTAGAAAAAAAATAAAGTGTGCATGGAAGAAGAGTTTGAGAGAAGAATGCTTTTGAGATAAGGTAATCCAGAAGGCTTTTACAATAATGTAAATGAAAGATGAAGGCCTAAGCCTGAGCAGTTCTAGGAATAACACCACAACAGGCAGATTGAGGATAATTCTCAAGAGCCCTAGGATTTTCAGAATGGTTAATGAGTACTGGCTTCAACTTAGTCACCAGCCATATTGACCCCTAACAAGAGAATCAGCCTGTCTTTTGAAGCCAGGCACTGACTTCTTTGTAGCTTATGAAACTTTATGAAAGTCCTGGATGGCATCTTCTTCCAGTATAGGCTTTCTGTCTTGAAATTCCCGTTGTTTGCTGTAGCCCCTTTAATTAATGATCTTAGCTAGATCTTGTGGATGACCTACTGCAGCTTCTACATCAGCCTCTGCTGCTTCCCCTTGTTAGGGAGATGTCTTCTTACCTCACTGAGTCAGCCTCTACTAGCTCCAGACTGCTCTCCTGCAACGTTCTCACCTCTCAGCCTTCATGGAATTAAAGGGTTAGGTTTTGCTCTGGTTTAGGCTTTGGCTTAAGGCAATGTTGTGGCTGGTTTGATCTTCTACCCAGACCACTCAGACTTTCTCCAGATCAACAATAAGGCCTTTTCGCTTTCTTATCATTCATACATTGCTTTTTTTTTTTTCATTTATATATTCATGTGTTCATTACAGTAGTACTTTTAATTTCCTTCAAGGACTTTTCCTTGGGGCTCACAACTTGGCTGTTTGGTGCAAAAAGCCTAGCTTTCAGCCTGATTTGGCTTTTGACCTGCCTTCCTCACTAAGCTTGCTCATTTGTAGCTTCTGATTTAACGTGTGAGATGTGCAACTCTTCCTTTCAGTTGAACACTTAAGAGGCTACTATAAGGGTTGTCAACTGGTATAATTGCAGCATTGTAGTCTTTCAGCAAATAGGCCAGAAGAGAGGGAGAGAGATGGGAGAACTGCCAGTTAATGGGACAGAGCACACATATTTATCAGTTAAGTCTGCCACCTTTTAAAGGTGTGGTATGTGGCTCCTCAAAATAATTACAATAGTAACATCAAGGATGACTGATCACAGATCACCCTAACAAAGGAAATAATAATAAAAAGTTGGAAATATTGCAACACTTAACCAAATGTGAGACAGAGACAGGAAGTGAGCGAATGTTGTTAGGAAAACGCCACCAATAAGCCTTGCTTGAAGCAGAGTTGCCACAAACCTTCAATTTGTTCAAAACAGCAACATTTGCAAAGTACAATAAAACAAAGTATGTCTGTACTCATCTGTTCTTAAAATCTTTTTATTATGTCAAATTTCAAATGCATACAAAAGGAAAGGGAATCTAATGGACATCCCTATGCTTCACTAGTTAGTTACTAGCATTTTGTCTATTTCATCAGTCCATCCCCACCCTGTTTTTGCCCTGGAGTTGCATTTTACAGTAAATTACAAACCTGTCATTTCTTCAGTGTTTTTTATTATTATTTATTTATTTATTTATTTATTTATTATTTATTTATTTATTTTTAATTTATTTGTGATAGTCACACAGAGAGAGAGAGAGAGAGAGAGGCAGAGACACAGGCAGAGGGAGAAGCAGGCTCCATGCACCGGGAGCCCGACGTGGGACTCGATCCCGGGTCTCCAGGATCAAGCCCCGGGCCAAAGGCAGGCGCCAAACCACTGCGCCACCCAGGGATCTCTATTTTTATTGTTTTTAAGATTTTATTTATTTATTCATGAGAGAGAGAGAGAGAGAGAGAGAGAGGCAGAGACATAGGCAGAAGGAGAAGCAGGCTCCATGCAGTGAGCCTGACGTGGGATTTGATCCTGGGTCTCCAGGATCATGCCCTGGGCTGAAGGCAGGCACTTAACCGCTGAGCCATCCAGGAATCCCTCTTCAGTGTGTTTTAAAACTTTTTTAAACATTAATGACCACAGCACCATTATTCCTCCTAAACAGCAATAACTTCTTTTTTTTAATTATGTTCTTTTTTTTTTTTTTTTTGATATTTTATTTACTTATTCAGGAGAGACACAGAAAGAGGCAGAGACACAGGCAGAGGGAGAAGCAGGCTCCATCCAGGAAGCCTGATGTGAGACTCGATCCCGGGACTCCAGGATCATGCCCTGGGCTGAAGGCAGGCGCTAAACCGCTGAGCCACCCGGGCTGCCCCCCCCCCCTTTTTTTTTTTTAAGATTTATATTTAATCATTTGAAAGTGAGAGCAAAAGAGATCACAGTGGAAGAGGGAGGGGGAGGAGCAGACTCCCTGCTGAGCAAGGAACCCAATGCGGGGCATCATCCCAGGACCCTGAGATCATGACCGGAGGCTCATGATTGACTGACTGAGCCACCCAGTTGCCCCAATAATTTTTTAATATCAGTTAGTATTGCTCCATGTTCAGATTGCCCATGTTATCCTAAACTTATTACAGTTCCTTTGTTTGAATGAGGGACCAAACATCAATTCTTTTACATTTGGTTCCTATGTTTCTTAGACTCTCTGAATCTGTAATATTACTATTTTTTTCATGCCTTTTTAAAAAAAAAACTGGATCATTTTGTTCTGTGGAATTTCCCACATTCTAGATTAATTTTCTGTCATTGTGGCATCATTTTAACATGTACAGTTTCCCCTATGTTTGTAAACGGGAAGGTGAGAGTCCTGAGGCTTGATTAGATTCGAGTTCAGTTATTTGGCAGAACATTGCACAGGTGATACTCTGTACTTGTGATTACATCACCCCAGGAGAGCATGAGGTCTAACTGCCTCCCTTTTTGGAGGTTAGTAATGACCCCTGAGCTCAGCTGTTTTCAGTCCAATTCTTCCATTTTAAGTTCTCTGTTTTTCATTTGATTTTAGCAGCCATATATCATCTTTACCTAGGTCCATGATTTTATTAGGTTGCAAGATGGTGGTAATCTAATTCTCTTGTTCTCTCTGCATGTATTAATTAAAATTCTATACAGTAGAATGTGCCTTTCTGGTGGATTATGCAACTTTAGATCCTTGTGGTCATGAGTTCAAGTCGCACATTGGATATAGTGATTACTTAAAAATAAAATCTGTTTTAAAAAAAAAATTGTTCTGGGGTGCCTGGATGGTTCAATTGGTTAAGCATCTGATTCTTGATCTCAGCTCAGGTCTTGATCAGAGAGTCATGAGTTCAAGCCCCACCTTGGGCTCCACGCTGGGCATGGAGCCTACTGCTACAGGGCTGGATCCCACAACCCTGAGATCATGATGTGAACCAAAATCAAGAGTCACTCAACCACTGAACCACCCAGGTGCCCCATATTTGTGTCTTTTATGAGTGAGTTTGGGCAGATTTTCACGTATTAGAGAAACATTCCAAATGAACTAAATATTTAAATGTAAAATAAAAACCATAAAAGTGTTTGCAAAAACAGGCTTCTCATGCATTGCTGTTGGGAGTGTCAATTTATACAGTTCTCTGGAGAGCAGTATGGCAGTAATTATCAATATTAGAGATGTATGTGTCTTTTGATCCAGTAGGTTTGTTTTTAGGAGTTCTCTTTGTATACTCAAGAGTATATAGGAGGGTGTTGATTGTAGCATTTTAATAGCAGAAGCTTGGAAACAATGTAAATATATCTGGGGGGGGACTGGTTAACAGTATTTCCATAAGTTTTATAAGCTACATACAATACTATGTAACTATCAAAAAGAATCAGGTAGCTTAATAGGCACTGGTGTGAATTCAAAAATACAGAACAAAAGCAAGGTGCGGAACTGTGTATATACTGTCCTCTGTTATTTGTGTGGCTGGTTTCTTTAATCTTTTAACATGCATAGAATAATTTTGAGACATTTTATTAGAAACCAGGAGTAACTATGAGGTAGAAGGAAAACTTTTTACTGTGTACTCTGCTCGTTGGAGTTTATGACATGTGCTGCAAGTACTGCTTTTCCTGGTTTCAAAAAGTTTTTAAGGGACCCTGAGTGGCTCAGCGGTTGAGTGTCTGCCTTCGGCTCAGGGCATGATCCTCGATCTGGGGATCAAGTCCTCCTGTGAGGAGCCTGCTTCTGCCTCTATGTCTCTGTATCTCTCATGAATAAATAAATAAAATCTTTAAAAAAAAAGGGGGGGGGTTAGGTGTAGATAGCTGTTAAGATTAAAAAAAAAAAAGATAAAATTCCCCTGTTCTTGGAGTGCCTAGGTGGCTCAGTCAGTTAAGCAGCTGCCTTCAGCTCAGGTCATGATCTCCCTGGGATCAGGCCCTGAGTCAGGCTCCCTGCTCATCAAGGAGTCTGCTGCTTCCTCTCCCTCTCCCTCTATATGTGTACTCTCTCAAATAAAATCATTAAAAAAATTTTTTTCCCTATCCTGGCTGTCCCAGTCTTCATCCCATAGGTAGGTACCTGTTGTTAACATTTGTACTATGTGTGCAAACAGATAATACACAGAATTTTTTTTTTAAGACTTATTTATTTATTCAGAGAGAGCGAGAGAGAGAGAGAGGCAGAGACAGGCAGAGGGAGAAGCAGGCTCCATGCAGGAAGCCCGACGTGGGACTCGATCCTGGGTCTCCAGGATCACACCCTGGGCTGCAGGCGGCACTAAACCGCTGCACCACTGGGGCTGCCCAATACACAGAATTTTTTGGTCTGTGTTACACAAATGGGATCATTACATTATATGCTTTTTTTGTCTTTTTGATGACATATTACATCGCATTCTATGTCAAATCTATATTGAAAAAAATTTTAAATTAGAGTGTAATGTAGAAAAGTAAATATCATAAGTATACAGTTCCATGTTATCACCACCTAGGTCAAATAATAAATCATTTTCAACACCCAGAAGCCCCTCTCATATCTCCTCCTTCCTTCTTGAGTATTAGCACTATATAGTCTTATCTATTTTTAAACTTTATATAAATGGAGACCAGCATATGCTTTCTTTGTGTTTGGCTTCTTTCACCCACTGTTTTTCCTTATGAGATGCATCTAGCATCCAAGTTGTTGCATGTAGCAGCAAGTCTTATTCTGTGTTCATTTTCTTTATGTGAATATACCATAATTAATTTTTCCTCCTGTTGGACATTTGGATTTCCATATGCATAATGTTGCTATGAATATTCTTGTGTTAAGTCTTTTGGTAAATATATATAAAGTATGTGTAATATTCAGTTGTAGTAGATGTTAAATCATTTTTTAAGGTTGTTTCAGTTGATACTCTTACCAGTACAGTATGAGGTTTTGTTCCTGTGGTTATACATCCTCACTAACACTTGGTGTCTCCAGTCTCTTTAATGACCCATTCCAACAGGTGTGAAGTATTTCGTTGTGGTTGTAATTTATGGTTATAATTGTAATTGTTGATTGCTAATGAAATAGAGGTGTGAACTGTTCGTTGGCCATTCGTACTTTCTTTCTGATTTATAGAAATTCTTTATATATTCTATATACAAGCTCTCTATAAATTGTGTGAAATCATTGTTCTACTCTGTCTCATCGCTTCATTTTCTTCACTTTACACTTATGGTTAATGTATTGTGTGCATTGTATAGGAATTATTTGTCTACTTAAAGTCATGATATTATACTACCTTCTAGAAGCTTTATTCTTTTTCTTTCACATTTGGATCTGTAATCCACCTAAAGTTGATTTTTGTATATGGTGTGAGGTAGCGATCAAAATTAGTGTTTTTCCATATAAATATCCACTTGACTTAGCAACATTTTCTTTTTTCTTAGCAACATTTATTGAAAGAATGGACCATCCCTTTCCTATTGCTCTGTAGCACTGCCTTTGTTATAATTTAAATGTCCATAATACATGGATTATTTCTAGATCTGTTCTGTTCCATTGGTCTATTTTTGTGCCCTATACCCATCTTTTTTTTTTCTTTTTTTTAAGATTTTATTTATTTATTCATGAGAGAGAGAGAGAGAGGCAGAGACACACACAGGCAGAGGGAGAAGCAGGCTCCATGCAGGAAGCCTGTGGGACTTGACCCCTGGACTCCGGAATCATGCCCTGAGCCAAAGGCAGACGCTCAACCACTGAGCCACCCAGGTGTCCCCCCATCTTTTTTTCTACCCTGTACCACATAGTCTTTTAGTTTTGATGTGTAGTAGAATAAGTCATCCAACTTTCTCCTTCTCTCCTTCTTCTTCAGAATTGTCTTGGATCTTGACCTTTTGCATTTCCTTGTCAGTTTAGAATCAGCTTGTCGGTTTCTATCAAAAGAAAGGACACTTGTTGAGATATTAAGATTGCCTTTAATCTACCAATTATTTTAGAGAGATGATATTTTTTACATGTTGAATCTCCCAATCCATGAACATGGGATATCTTTCATTTCTCTTTTTTTTTTTTTTTTTTTTTTAAGATTTTATTCATTCAAGAGAGAGACAGAGAGAGGCAGAGACATAGGCTGACAGAGAAGCAGGCTCCTCACAGGAGATATTTAGAAAAGTAAATAAAAGTAATAAAAGTAAAGTCCCCGATATGGGACTCAATCTTAGACCTCAGGACCATGCCCTGAGCCAAAGGCAGACACTCAACCGCTGAACCACCCAGGGATCCCTCTTTTATTTCTTTATATCATCTTTAGCTGCTCCGTGTAGTGGTCCTACATATTAAACTTATTTCTAGATATATATTTTTTTGATGCTACTATAAATAGTATGTTAAAATCTGTTGCTGATGTACACAAATACAACTGATTATTATATTCAGAAAATTTGCTAAATTCCATAATATTCTTTTGTATATTTTTTAGGATTTTTGTGTGTACATCATGTTGTCTACAATGACAGCTACTTTTTTTCTTTTTCTTTTTCCTATCCTTATATTATTGGGGACTTACTATATTTGGTTAAGACCCGAAGTACAATGTTAAATAGAAGTGATAGCAAACATCCTGGTTTTTCCTGATCTTAAAGGGAGTGCTTTCCTCATTTCTTGTTATATATGCTGTTTGGTATAGGGTTGGTTTTTGGTTTTTTGAGGGTTTCTGTAAGATTTATTTCAGAGAGAGAGTGTGCTCAAGGTCAGGATGGGGGAGGGAGAGAGTCTCAAGCAGATGTTGCACGAGTGCAAAGCTCAATGTGGGGCTCAGTCCCACAACCCTGAGATCACAACCTGAGCCAAAACCAGGAGTTGGCCACTGAACTGACTGAGCCACCCCAGCACCCCTGATACAGGTTTTTTGTAGATAGGAAGTTCCTTTTTCAAATTTTTTGAGATTTGCTTTGTGGCCCAGCACATGTTCAGTTTGGTAAATGTTTCCACTTCACTTGAGAAATTTTATGCAGTGCTCACTTATGATTTATATTCCTTGGAATTTGTCATGTGGTTTGATGTCTTTTGATGGTTTTGAAACACCTCAACCATTTTCTTTTCAGATGTTGTTCTGCCCTATTTTCTTTATTTTCTTGGTGTCCAGGACACGTTAGACCTTTTCTGTTGGTCTCATGTCTGTCTGTGTTTCCCATCCTTTTGTCTCCTCATCTCCAGTACTTCCCTGGTTCAGTTTACAGATTTTCTTTAAATTTTTTTTTTTTTTTTTTTAATTTATGATAGTCACACAGAGAGAGAGAGAGAGGCAGAGACATAGGCAGAGGGAGTAGCAGGCTCCATGCACCGGGAGCCCGACGTGGGATTCGATCCCGGGTCTCCAGGATCGCGCCCTGGGCCAAAGGCAGGTGCTAAACCGCTGCGCCACCCAGGGATCCCCAGTTTACAGATTTTCTTTAGCTTTGTGCTATTTTAGCTGATCCATCACATTCTTAAAGCATTATTGTTATCTTTCTTAGGCTTATCTGCCAGAATTTTCCATGTTGTCATTTAAATTATTATAATAATATTCCAAAGTCTTGTTCAGTAACTCCGGTATTTGAATCTTCTGTGGTCTATTTCTGATGTCTGCTTTTTTCCTCTGGGGGATTGGGTAAATACTACTTTCTTATATACTTGATTTTTGTTGTTGCTTTTTTATGTCAGACATTGGAAAAAAAAATGTAAATGGTGCCTTGAAGCTCTGAATGATGGTATCTTTCTCCAGAGAGATTTTGCTTTTTTATTTTACCTCTGGCAGTAGCTAGGATAGGGGCAGATTACTTCTGTCTGGGTGGACTTGACATGATTCTGAGTTGGTTGTCGGTTCTTTTTTTTTTTTTTAATTTTATTTATTTATGATAGTCACAGAGAGAGAGAGAGAGAGGCGCAGAGACACAGGCAGAGGGAGAAGCAGGCTCCATGCACCGGGAGCCCGACGTGGGATTCGATCCCGGGTCTCCAGGATCGAGCCCTGGGCCAAAGGCAGGCGCCAAACCGCTGCGCCACCCAGGGATCCCTGGTTGTCGGTTCTTATGAGGGCTAGTTTATTTCTGATTTCCCCTGTATCCCCACTTGTAGTCTTGGGAATCCAAAAGAAAAGCTTTAGGTCTTGTTAGGGCCCCTATACTTTGGAAAGCCCTGAATTCATTTTTGTCTTTCCAACCATGTGAGACTGCCAAAAGCTTTTCTCAGCCTCTCAACTGCAGCTTTTAATTTTGGAATTGGCAGTCACCATGAGAGAAAAAGGAGACCTAAAGGTGAGAGCTCACCCCTTGGCTCCTCTTCTCATCTCTGTGATGTCTCACCACCCTAGTTAGCTCTTCCTTACTGCCATGCCTTCACACGGATGGAGGTCACACCTTCTTCAGCATTTGCTGTCATCCCTAGCAGGAATGTGGCTCTTGAACAACACAGCCACTGCCTGAAAGAGGGTCAGAGTTTATTATAAGTGCCCTCACTCATTGTGGAGCATGTGACCCCCTGCAGGAAAAATACACCCACTGATGCTAATTGCTATTTGGTGTTCTAAGTAGTGACCAGTGCCCTGTTAACGTGTGGTCTTTGCATGTAGAAGTTCTCAGAAGTAGGTCTTAGAAAGAGGAGTTTAATATGAAAGTTCTTTATGTTGAAACTTCTCTTAAAAAAAAAAAATGTACTGAGGTAGTGATTATCTTCAGTAATCAGTATAGGCTACAGGCCTAATATTTGATGCAAATGACAGTAGAGATCTTTGACTTAACTGTATTTTTCCAGGGGGACGCTAGGAAATACCCAGATCTACAGCCATCCAAACTAGAAATTCTAGCTTTGAATTATTTCAAATAATATTTATAGTAAAATTATTACACATGTTGGATGGGGACCAGTTATTGAAAAAACGAGCTGTCCTCTAACCTCTTTGTGTACAGTATTGATCTCTCCATGTGTCTTAGAAGACTTATTTTCCAAAGTAGGAACATTTACCATTGCCTTCGGCACTTCAAACCCTAGCTTGCCTCTCTGGCCTTGTCCCCAGTTGTTCCTTTCTATGTTCTCTGTATCAGCCAGCCCAGGATATTTATTATCTTCTTGGAGCACTTGATACTTCCCTGCAGCCTTCCTTTCCTTGTTCTGTTCCTGCTGTGGGATGATGTGTCCATTCTGTCATGATCCTGTACAGCTTGTCTGTCTTCAGGAGCTTTTTGTGAAGTCATGAAAGGCTCTCAGACATCACCTCCATCCTGTACCAATTCTTCTCACCAGCTCTGCATCCTGTCTCTTCTGGGGCTCCTGTGCAGAGACCTCTGTTACCTTTTGACTGTTACAGTCAATTAGTGTACTCTCTTGTCTCTTTTCCACATTGTAAATTTCTTGGTGATGGAGTGCTCTTGCTCATCTTTGCATTCTTTGTCAAGTAGAAACCTATAGTACCTCTCTAAAGTGGAAACTGAGCAAATAAAAATTGAATTATAGTGTGGAACTAAATCGACTGCTAGATACATAGATTGACTATTTATTTTTATGACTTGTTATATCTTTTGCTACCTTTTCACTTGATATGGTCATTATACTTATGTGGAGTTCCAGGACTCCCATGCTTTTCTTGAAAATGTGTGCCTTTAATTTTATGGTTTTTGTTTTGTTTTGGGATGTTTTTATTTCCTGCCTGCATAGGTTTTATTTCTATTTTATGGAAATGTATGGTTGAAAATTCAGATGATACAAAGCGTGTACAGTAGTTTTCTTGCTGCATAGCAATACTTTTTTTTTTTAATTTTTATTTTTATTTATGATAGTCACACAGAGAGAGAGAGGCAGAGACACAGGCAGAGGGAGAAGCAGGCTCCATGCACCGGGCGTGGGATTCGATCCCGGGTCTCCAGGATCGCGCCCTGGGCCAAAGGCAGGCGCTAAACTGCTGCGCCACCCAGGGTTCCCATAGCAATACTTTTATTAAAGAGAGGTTTTTTTTTGTTTTGTTTTGTTTTTAAGATTTACTTATTTTAGAGGACACGTGCAAGTGGGGTGAGGGGCAGAGGGAAAGCAAGAATCTCATGAAGACTCCCCACTGATGAGCACAGGGCTTGATCTCACAACCTTGAGATCCATGACCTGAGCCAAAACCAAGAGTTGGGATGCTCAACTGACTGAGGCACCAAGGTGCCTCTAATATGATGTAACTGTTGCTGAATTAAGAAATTACCAGAAGCTTCTCAGTAGGAAAAGGTCTACGGTGATAGCTTAGTATTTTTGTAATTAGGCTAAAGACTTAATGCAACTGTGGACAGAGTGCTTGCTCTGTGTTACTTTGTTGGGAGGCTGCTTTGCGGGAGAGGAGTTTAAGAACAGAGCATCTTTGCTGTCAGGGGGATGTTGCAAAAGTTATAAATGTCATTTATGCACATTTTTTAAAAAGTAGTAAAGCTAAATTAATGAAAGGAAGACTAAATTAGTTTACTGGCTTATTTTGGTTATAGTAGGATTCGGGGGGAGTGGTTGGAACAGTTTCTTAATTTTGTCAGTTCTGTAGACAACATAGAGTAAACGTGCATCATAGCTCTAAACCACTACTGAACATAACATTCCCCTTAAAGTACATTGACTCCTTGAACATTTATTAGTTATCTTTCCCTTACTTGTTCAGATTATTTTCCCCCATAGTTAATACTGGCAGTTGATCCCAGGAATCCGGGATCATGCCCTGAGCCGAAGGCAGATGCTCAGCCACTGAGCCACCCAGGCACCCCTAAGATTTTATTTTTAAATAACCTGCACCCAACACAACCCCAAGATTAAGAGTCACATGTTCTATTGCCTGAGCCAACCAGGCACCCCATAAAGAGATGTTTAAGTCACTGAAAAGGAGACTTGATATGCAGTGCTGAACAGAACACAAAGTTGTATTGTCCTGTAGGCTTGGTCATGTCGCTGCTGTTTGCCTTTCAGTTTTGGAAGAGAAGTGGGCCCAGCTCATCACCATTCTCTAGCCCAGCCTCATCTCGCTCCCAGACACCAGAGAGGCCAGCAAAGAAAATCAGGTAATGAGTCCTGACTCATGCTGTAGATGAATGAGAGGGCGGGAAAGAAGAACGTATACTCGGCTCTTAGGCTTCCTGCAGCTATGATTTGGAGAATCTGAAAAATTGCCATTGAGGACAACGAAATCCTGCCTGCACTGCTCTCCTCTCTTAATGGTCTCCTGTGCTGACCCTAGAAGCTCTGCCTCCCTTTCTCATCCTGCAGCTCAAGTGACCAGGGTGTGCGTGGAGGCCACGGAGGGTAGGGGGACAGAGGAAGTTACGTCAGGGGCAGAAGAGTTCACATTCTAGACTCCCAACTGACCCTCTAGGCATCGAAAGTTGACTAGAACACTGCTTTTAGGGGTCAGAAGTGTGACTGCAGCTCTCAGAGACTTGGTGGATTGTAAGTAAGGTTTTGAAGGTTATTGTTTTTGTTCCTGCTGAGACAAAGGTTTCCCATGGCATCTGTGAACAGACTCCCTTCGTTTTGTAGGAATTTTCTTTTGATTTCTTAAATATTTTATTCTGGCATACTGTAATCTTAAATCTTGATTGTTCTAGACTTTGGCCACTTGGTAGTTAGGAGGGCATAGGAAGTCACCTGTACTCTGTCAAGAGGTGTTTTTAAGCGCACTTGTGCCTCTTCTGCCTGCAGAGAAGATGAGCTTTCTCATCACTCCAGTTCTTCGACTCCATTGGCAGCAGACAAGGAGGCCCAGGGAGAAAAAGGTAGGTTGATAAGTGTGCAAGAATGTTTTGTGCTGGGAGTGTTTCTGGAGGGTGTGTAGACCATTGCCTCTTGGAAAACCTGCATGGAGCATCGCTGTGTGGAGGGCCAACCAGGCCCAGAAGGAAAAGGGCTTATTCAGAGATTTGTAGTCTGGCACGGGTGGATCTACAGTGCAGCCCAATGTGCCTATGGCCTGGTGATCCGCTAAGGCAGAGGAACCTGTGAGCAGTCCAGGAAACGACTATCCAGTAAGCACTTAATGTTTGCATTTGGGGCAGTTACCTCTTCATACTCTCCTATCAGAAATCTTGCAAAAACTATCCAAAATCCCAGCCATGGAAGATACAACCTTTCAGAGGTACTCCATGAAGATTCAGTGTGGAAAGATCAGGTGGATAGACACACCTAGCCATTCCTGGAAGAGAAGAGGAAGTAGACAAGTCCGTCTTTTGTTTCTTTAGCTGCAGATACAACCACGTCGAAGGCACAGAACTCGTGGAGCTCCCCGCCCACACCTGGCAGCTCTGGGCAGCGCAAGCGGAAGATTCAGTTGCTGCCCTCCCGGCGAGGGGCCCGGCTGACCCTGGTAGGGCTCTGTCCATCCATACCTGCCCACCCACCCAGGGCAGCACTCCTAAGTTCTAGAAAAGCTAAGTACAGGTTTCTTACAGCTTCTCTGACTGACAAGCCTCTCATCTTTCCCTCTGGCAGCCCCCACCTCCCCAGCTTGGCTATTCTATCACTGCTGAAGACCTGGATCTGGAAAAAAGAGCCTCACTGCGGTGGTTTAACAAGGCCTTGGCAGATGGGACCGGTAAGGAAGACCAGTCAGCTCCATGCTCCGGAGGGGAGTTGTTTCCTTGGGTTTTATTTGGACCCTTCTCATCTGAGAAATCCATTTGGTTCCTTGGTAGAATCAGGGAAACCGTGAGCATTGGAATTGAGGGGAGACATTTCCAGAGCTGATACTGTGTTTGGGATCCCATGGTTATGAGATCTTGTCACATGCCTTTTAGACCTGAGTGCTCTGTGATGTGCCCCTGGAGAGAACTGCCAAACACGATCTTTCTCCTTAGATACTTCCTCGAATTCTGTCACTGAGAAGCCCCCTACCACTCAGCCTTCTCTGACGTTCACCCCGCCTGCTGCTGGGACCACCACCTCCCCAGCTACCCTCCCAGCCCCAAACACCAACCCGCTGCTCGAGAGCTTGAAGAAGATGCAGAGTTCTGCTAGCCTGCCATCTTCTTCGGGTGAGTGGGAGAGCCCCCTGCAGAGTGTAGAAGGATGTGCCCCTAGGTTTCAGTTGAAGTAAAAGCAGTGTGCCTGCTGGTCTCTAGAAATCTGTGAGACCATGATTGGCTCACCAGACGCAACCTGGTGTGCTGTGCACTCAAGAGCTTCAGAATTCTCTAATCGGGAAGCTATCAGGAAGGGGGCTGCTGTGCTTAAAGCTGGAGTCGGTAGTCTAGTTTTAGTCACATGGCTCGTGATTTGAAACGCACTTCGTGAGCTACTCTGAGCCTTGCTGTCATCCTCTGTAACATGTGAATAATGTTTAGTGAGGTGTCTCTGAAATGTAAGTGGGATCATGTGGTTACGAGGTTTTGTCTCATGCCTCTCAGATCACAGGCACAAGAGGACATTTGGTCCTTTTCTCTCTAGGTTTCCAAGGGTCCTTGATGGCACTGTATGTGCCACACCCCTCTGTCTGCCCTTTATCACTTAGTAACTGTCAGTCATCAGACTCTCCCAGGGCCTGGGGACAGAGAGACCTCTATTTCTGGTTATATGTTTTGCACTCAACACACAGTAGGTAAATACAGTAAATCTTTCTTGGGTGAGTAAGATGCATCTCAGTGATTAACTGGACTTGAGTTTGGATGATTGGGTTTTCCTTCATCTCCACGTAATTTATCCCCCAGTTTGGCCAAATCATATCCCTTTGTATCTTAACGATCTTGAAGGGTAGAGCTAATGCCAGCTTGATTTTAGGGAGTAGACATGTTAAGGGTCTGTGCTATAGGTGCAGCCATGTTTGTTGACTGACACAGAAGCCCTTACACTGTGCCAGGCACATGGGGGGTGCAGAATCATTGCCATCAGTATCCACTTTCTTTGTTCTTCCCAGAATCTGCCGGAGTGGCAACCACTGTGGCCCCTTCACCTCCGAAGACACCCAGCCTGCTGCCCTCTCTCAGCTCTTCACAGTCAGGGGCCCTTCCAGGCGCCTCCTCGGACTCCAAGTCCACAGCCACTTTCTCGGGGCTGACCCCTGCTGCGTCCCTGACGCCAGCCACCGATACCACCAAGTCACCTCTGGCTCCTCAGGCTGAGACATCTGCCAAACCTGCAGCCCCGCCCACCCCATCCCCAACTCCCAAGCAGAGTCTTCTGCTGGGAATGCTGAGCACCCCGCCTGCTGACCCCCCTGCGTCGACGCCCCCCACCGTGTCATCTGCGTCCCCCATGTTCAAGCCCATCTTCATGGCCCCACCAAAAAGTGAGAATGAGGGCCCCTTGCCATCTAGCCCCTCGAAGGTCACCACCACGACCCCTTCCAGCTCTGCCCTCCTTGCACCCACGAGCAGCCCTCAGCCCGCTTTCAAGCCTATCTTCGGCAACATGGGGCCCCCGACATCCACGCCCTTGTCTGCTGCCTTCTTCAGCCAGACCGCTGCCCCAGCCACTGCTGCGAGTACCCCTCTCTTCCCCAGCCAGGCCAGTGCCACCTCAACCGTGGCTCCTGTGAGCGCAGCCAGCACTTCTATAGACTCAGCTTCAAAGCCCACGTTCAGCTTTGGCGTGAGCACTGTGACCAGCACCACCACCTCTGCTGCCCAGCCTTTCCTCTTTGGGCCCCCCCCCACCTCCGGGGCCAGCTTTAGCCCAGCCATAGGCTCCATATTCCAGTTCGGCAAGCCGCCTGTGGCACCCGTGTCGACAACAGTCACCACATTTGGCCAATCCGTCCCTGGGGCTGTGCAGACAGCCACCAGCAGCAGCAGCAGCAGCAGCAGCGCCAGCGCCTGCTTCAGTGGGTTCAGTGGCAGCCTCACCACCCCCGCCCCTGCTACCAGCAGCCAGCCAGCGCTGACCTTCACCACCACCACCACCCCAGCCTTCCACATTCCCTTTGGCTCAAGCACCAAGCCCACTCTCCCTTCATATCCAGGAGCCAATCCCCAGCCCACATTTGGGGCTACCGACGGGCAGCAGCAGGGTGCCACTAAGCCAGGCCTAGCCCCGAGCTTCGGCAGCTCTTTCACTTTTGGGAACACGGCAGCTGCAGCCCCAGCCGCAACCCCAGCGCCTGGCCCAGCCCAGCCCACCTTTGGCAGCCCTGCACAGGCTAGTTTTGGTGGTTTGAAGCCCACTGCCCCTGCCTTCGGCACCCCTGCTAACACCCAGCCAGCCTTTGGCAGCACCACATCTGTATTCTCTTTCGGGGCGGCCTCCACCTCTGGCTTTGGAGCGACAACCCAGACCACCAGCAGCGGGACCGGTAGCTCT
This sequence comes from Canis lupus dingo, assembly GCF_003254725.2. Classification (NCBI taxonomy): domain Eukaryota; kingdom Metazoa; phylum Chordata; class Mammalia; order Carnivora; family Canidae; genus Canis; species Canis lupus. The sequence continues at coordinate 6,669,409 of NC_064248.1, read as the reverse complement.
ATGTTTGGCAGCACAACACTGTCACCCTTCACGTTTGGGGGATCAGCTGGCCCAGCTAGCAGCGGGGGCTTTGGGATCAACGTGGCCACCCCTGGCACCTCTGGAGCGTTCAGCTTCGGCACAGGACAAAGTGGGGCTGCTGCCAGCACGACCCCTTTTGGAGGAGGCTTGAGTCAGAGCACGTTGGGCGCACCTAGTCAGAGCACACCTTTTGCCTTCAATGTGGCCAGCACACCGGAGAGCAAACCCGTGTTTGGAGGTAAGATCAGGAGTAGACCTGGTCTGCTGGACCAGATGCAGTTTTAAATGCAGTCACCTCTCATTTCAGAGCTTCACAGTATGGCAGTGACGGGACTGATGTTTGGTAGTTAAATACACGTTCAGTTGTTAAATACAAGGTCAGTGAGGAGGAAGCGTCTGGGTAAAAAGCGGTATGTCATGAGTGGATGTGGAGGAGCTCTTCAGATAGTCAAGGAGGGCAGGCCTTTCTGAGGATATTTAATATTTAATCCAAGTCTACATCTGGGGCACAGGGGCGCTGGTGCAAAGGCCCAGGGTCAGGAGCAAACTCTTAATTGACCATGAACAGAGAAAAGCGAGGTGTGGCTCAAAAGTGAAATCCACAGTGCTATAGAGGCAGGCAGAACAGAGTTGATGGTCAGTAAAGGCGAGGATTAAATTTGGGTTTTAAATATGAAGGGCGATCCCTGTAGAATTTCAGAAGAATGAAGTGATCTTACCTGCCATGTGGAAGGTGACAAGGAGTTCTGATCCTGATAGCTTGTGTTTTAAAATCAAATGAGAGAAGATTGTGGGGAGTGGGTTGGGGAAATGTGTTTACAGACAAGGGCCTCTCGAAGTAGTCATTTGGAGAATGGGAAAAGGAACGTAAAGAACCTGGTAGTATTGCCAGAAAGTTCTGAGCGCTGGAGAACTGGGGCTATGAATTTGAGATGAGGCTAGCCTGCACTCCTAGGTTTTCCTTCAGCAACATTCACATATGAGCACACGGAGGGCAGGTGTGACCCCCACTGTTGCAGCTCCAACAGGTGCTGTGGGGTCCCCCTGGAGGCTAGGACAGTCCCTGGCAGTGGTGAGGGGTGACTGGAGGGGTGGGAGTGGAGGCAGACAGGAAGGCGGCAGGTCAGAGCTGGGAGCCAGGAGGCCTGAGGGCTGTTGGCAGGCAGCGGCAGGACTGGACAGTGGGGCTCTGGTGGTGAGGTCAGGGGAGAGGACCCGCAGGGGTGGGGGATGTTTGCTGAAGGGTCAGGTTTCTGGAGGGAGGGAACAGATAAACAGGGAGAGGCAGCAGAACTCAATTCATTGTCAGAGGGAAGTAACCTGGTCAAGCTGGAAAATGGGGGTCTGAGTGTCCCCCTCTCCTGTGCTTTGGTGGCCTTGGGAATCCAGCGACTCTGCTCCCTAGGTGGCCAGAAGACCCCAGTGTGGGGTTTTGGCTCAGCTGTGGAAGGAAGGAAGCCAGCACAGCGGTCCTGGGCCGAGGTGCACTGAGGAGATGCCCCTCCCCCCCAGCTTCAGTCCCTCGGCTTAGACATCCTGGGGCCTAGTCACTAGCTTTCTGTGGTCTCTTCATTCTAGGTACCTCCACACCCAGCTTTGGTCAGAACACCCCTGCCCCTGGGGTGGGCGTGTCAGGCAGTGGTCTCTCCTTTGGGGCATCCTCAACACCCACCCAAGGCTTTGTTGGAGTTGGACCTTTCGGTAAGCAACAAGTCATGTCCTCACCAGCATGCCCTGCCTCTTTCTCCAGAGAGGGAGGGGGGCTTGCAGGCTCCTGGCTCTGGGGCCCCCTGGGAAGGATCAGGCTCATAAGCACAAGAAAGATGTGGCCTGGCTGGGAGGCTACCACAGATCAGGTACGCAGTTGAGGAGGAATCTTCCCGAGCTCTGAAGAGCCAGTTAAAAATGCCTTCCTCCTCACTCATGGTCTGGGATTCTGAGTTTTTACTGGTCTCCCCCTGCCCCCCTCCTCCAAAGCAAGGGCTGCTTTTCAGTAAGCCCAATTTAAGTACCCAGGGTTTTGCTGGCCTAACCTTGCAGAGATCGGGGTCCCTGGGGAAGAGCCCCAGACAGCCACTTCCCTGATGAGGCCTTGTTGAATCTTTCCAGGATCGGCGGCCCCTTCCTTTTCCATTGGTGCAGGATCCAAGACCCCGGGGGCTCGGCAGCGACTGCAGGCCCGCCGGCAGCATACCCGCAAGAAATAGCCCTTGCCTTTGCCCCTGTTCCATCCCCCCGATTCCCTGCCCAAGTCTGGACCTCAGCACCTGCTAGGAAGAGCCTCTGGACCTTCTAGTTCCATAAAGCAACCTCCCCCAGATCTCTCTGGCTTCTGCCAGTGGGAGGCAGCGGCAGCCCTGGCAGCCATCTGGCTCCTGGAGGAAGAAGCCTCAGGCCCTGGGGGTGGCAGTGGGGGTGGGGGGCGGTGGCCTGCTACCTGTACTTGAACAGCTCCGGTGAAGCTGGAGAGAACTAAAGAACATCTGTACATATCGTCCACCTCCTTCCCTGACTCTTGTCTGGCGTTATGAGCGTAGTCAGGCAGTCTCCCTTCCCGCCTACGCCCCTCCTGAAGCCAGCTTGGCAGGGGCCAGGGGGTGGGAGGCGTCTCTGGCACAGCCCAGGCCCTGGCTGCCAGAAGTTGGGGAGCTGGGTCGGCCCCGCATCTTTACCTTGCTTGGCTTGCCTATAAAAGTGTTTCTCCTTGGGTCCCATTAGGGGACCGGCTTCCCCGTTTCTTGCTGCTTTGTCCCTCACTGGTTCCTTGCAGGATCTACCCCTTTTTAAATGACCTTGAATCTAGCTTTGCCTTGGAGACCCCAGTGGGTGCTGCTCCTGCCGTTCCACTTCCTCCTGCCAAGTCCAAGTCAATGTTTTTTCCCCAACCCTCTGCCAGTTTGGCCCCTAAAAGCTTGGTGGCTCAAGACTGTTAGCCTGGCAGCTGCAGGGGAGATACCTCGCTCGGGCGGGGTGGGTGGGGAGCTCTGGGAGCAGACAGGACACCCCCTGCCCCCCTGCTGTTGAGCTGCCTCCTCGCCCACCTTCCCCGCTGGCCTCCGCGGGACGCATCCGCCTCTCCTCCCCAGGGTTGTATGTTTAAAGCCTTGTCCTGTGTTCCTGTCTGATGCTCATGTCTATTGCTCTTTGAATCGAGTTTGGAGGAAGAATTGAATTGTATGAGTGGCGGCATGTTGGTAGTGCCGGACTTAACTGTTTCAAGTTTCTGGGGCCTCGCTAATTGAATGTGGAAAGTAGCACCACTTTATGGCTACACGTGCTGACTCCTGGATTTTCAAATGGTGTTTTGACTTTAAGGGCTGGCAGCCCAAGAGGATGGGGCCAAGGGGAAGCAAAGATCTCTTCCCTCCACTGTTTCCCTCCCACCCACCTGACCCGACCCCAGCGTGGGCTAGATCCACCCCAGGACCTGTTAGAAATCCAAAATTAAGGAACCACACTTCAGAATTCTTCAGGTTCCCCCCAACCCCCAACAGAGCCTCCCCTCTTCTCCTTTGTTCCCTGATCACAAACCCTGGGCCCAAGAGCCTTGCTGCCATGCCCATCCTCTTTGGGAGAAGTATGAATGCGTGTGTCTAAATTAAAAGAAAAAAATATTTAAACATTTTTTAACAAAATAAAAATTTATTTTTGTATTTAAGCTAAATTGCCTTTTAAATTCCTTCAAGCTTGGTTCACTGAGGTGGTTAAGTATAAATGCTATCGACTAGGAATTAGCTGTATAGTTAAGTTATGCCTGTGTGAAGAGGAGGCTCAGATGCTGTCCTAGGCAGCTTTCCTGAGGGGCCAGAGCTCCCTCGGGACACACAATAGAAAATGTAATTCTTATTTTATAAATAATGTGATGTAGATGTAACTAGTTCCCCCTCACCCCCATGACTGAGGTTGAGTGCTGTGGCAGGGGACTGTCCCTCCTCACCCCTGAGGGAGAGGGGGCGGGGCGGCCTGAACCTCCAGTCCTGTGTACCTGTTGGGGGGGGTGGGGCAGGCCCCAGGCCTAGAAACCAAGTTTCCACAGATACCTGACAGAAGGTAGGTCCCTCTTGGTTTGAGTGCTTGGAGCTAGTTTACCTCAGTTCCACAGGCAGGACCGCGGGTCCGGGAGCCCCAGGGAGAGGGTGTCCCTGCGCAGCCTGAGTGAGGGTGTGGGTGGGTGTGTGGGTGTGGGTGTGTACGTGTACGTGCACTGGACGGGAACAGGAGACTGGGACTTTCCATGACAAAGACTTAATTCCTGTGAGTCTAGTTGGAATTTTTAGTATGAATGTGAGATTTTTCTCCTTGCTTATGTCATTAAGAATAAAAAAAAAAAACTGTGATCTACCGTAGACCATGTCCTGCCTTTTATTTTTGTGGGCAGAATTTTCTCACCAGCAAGAACAGGGGCCCAGAGGACAAGGAAATCCACACTCTCCGGCTGAGAACTAGGGTTACCACTTTCCTTCCTAAGGCAATAAAAACAATAGAACCTTTCAAAAAACTGCTGGCTGAGCTGTGGGGAGGACCAGGGTCTTCCTTCCTTCCCACCCAAGGCAGCAGAGCTCAGGAGACCTGCTCTGTAGGGGGCAGTGTGCGAGGGGCCACAGTCCGGCGTGGTCTCCTTTTTTTCCGTGGGGCTGCGCTGAGAGAGATTTCTGGTGCCGATGCTTCAGCCTGGGGGACTGAGCTAAGAAGGAAAGTACCTAAGTCAGATGCATCCTGGTCCTCTGGCACCTTCCATGCAGCCCCCCCCCCCCCAACTCACCTTGGAACCTCTACCCGTTCCAGTACTGCAACAAAGAAGCCACCAGTGAGCGTGGTCTCGGGGGAGGCCCGGAGGCAGTGTTCAGCCCCTGGGAAACTGCTGAGGCCTCGGTGGGGCCAGGAGGGTAGGACGGGAGCCAGCCTATGGAGAACAGAGGAATTCTGGGTAAAAGCCAGCAGGCCCCTTCCCCAGGACTCGGTGGATCCCTGCTACCTGAAGGTCCCTGGGTTCTGCTGCAGGGCATCCTGCACCACATCTTCATTCTCCTCTTGGCAGAGGGAACATGTGGAGTACACCAGACGCTGCAGGGAGGGGAAGGTGAGCGCGTGGCGCAGTGCTCGCTGCTGGAACCCGGCTAGGGCCTGCAGGCGTGCCTTGCTAGGAGTGCCTGTCCCGGGCTCCTCCAGCTGTCTGGTTGGCATTCCTAAGGACAAAGTGTGTCACATGTAGCCTGCCTCGTTCTGCATCGAGATCCCTGCTTCACAGGTGAGAACATCTGCTTGGGGTCACCAGGTGAGGAGTCAGAACTAATGCCAACCCAGAGCTGCAGGTCCTTCAACTATACTTTGTCCCCATCTCACCTGAGCCACTACAAGAAGGATCCAGTAAGATATACTGGACTTGACAGTAGCGCTGGTCAGAGGGTGAGACTGCCAGGAAGTCTTCCTGAGCCAGCTCACAGCATGAGACTCCAGCCCGGGCCAGCAGGGTAGCCATGGACGCCAGTCGTCCAGCATCCAGGTCAAAGGCAAAGATCCTCCTGAGGAAGAGGGGAAAGCTGGAACAAATCCTGGGGCGCCTAAGAGCCAAAAGATCTGACCGAGAATACGTCCACTCGGGACCCAGAAAAGAAGGGACAATGTCTAGAGACCTGACCTGGAGATTCTGCGCCCAGGGCCGATGGATTCCTATCTCCCACCTGCTACCCACTGGGAAGCTGAGCTGAGGGCACCACCACCAACTGCTCTAGGTCCAGATGGAATTCCTTAAAGGAACATCCTTTTCAGTCTCATGCCCCACTGGAACAGAGTTCCTGATTTCCAAGTATAGGATCCCCCACCCCCTCCTGGGTGACCACAGCACTCACCCTTGGTTCTTGAGAAAAGCGGCCAAGTGACTGGTCTTGTTGCCAGGGGCAGCACAGGCATCAATGACGTGGGAGCCTGGGGGTGGGGCCAGCAGCATGGCTGGGAGACAGCTGGCCTGGCGGCAGAGCACAGGGCTGGGGCAGGGGCTGGGGCAGTGACTGGGGCGGGGCAGTGGGCGCCAACCCCCACTCTCTCCCCTTCCCGTCCACCTGCCCTACCTTGTCTTGTAGAATGAGGTGACCGGCCTGGTATAGTGGGTGGTCATGAAGATCTGTCTGGGTCGGAAACACCAGCAACTCTGGCAATAAGGGGTCCAGAAGAAAGCACTTCCCTTTGAGGGCCCGTAGGTCCTCGAGGCTGCCAGAGAAGGAGAAGCACTGAACACTGAGTTCCTCCAGGCTGAGCACCAGGCTGGACCTCTTACAGGGGCTCCTCCCCTGACAGGCTAGGGTACAAGCCACACTCCTGAACTCGGGGAAGGAGCATGGGGCACTGCGCCTGGCCCATGGCGAGCAGGTCCCCAAGCCAGCCAGGGGCAGAGCCAGAAGCCACAGCCACTCCCGTATCACTCTGGCCTCCAGGCAACACGCCACAAGAGACGGGGAGAGGGAGGGGGCAGAGGGGACTCCCCAGAGCTGTCAGAGACCAAGGAGGTGGCGGAGCCAGGGAAACACTGGCAGTGGGCCTGGGACGGAAGCAGGGGCCAGGACACAAGGACCAGCCAAGGAAGGGTTTGCAAGATTTTCGGCATGGGGGATCACTCTACAGTCAACTGTGGTTGAAGTCTGGAAATGGGGAGACCAGCTCAGAAGGTTCATCTGCCAACAATGACAGAAAATAGCAGGCAGGGTCCGGGAGGACAGAAAGATAGCAGACATGCTTGAGAAGGCACTATGGGCAGGGTGGACATGCCGCAAAGGACTCAGCTGCTGGCCTGGCCACACGGCTGCGGGATGGCAGTGCCATCCCTTAGCTGAAGACGGGGGATGCTGGAGGTGCAAAGTGCAGGGATGCCACCGCTTCCGCCAACCAATCCATACATGGCGCCACATTCACAAAATCAAAGATCCTGATCGTCTCATCTGACGAGATTCAACCCCCATCCATGATAAAAACTCAACAAAGCAGGTGTGGAGGATATACACCCCAACATAATGCAGGCCATATGCGAAAAGCCCACAGCTAACATCCTCAGGGCTGAAAGCTACAAGCTCTTCCTCTAGGGTCAAGAACAAGACAAGGACACCCCTCTTGTCCCTTTTACTCAACATCAACAGAGCCTAATCAGCAAATCACACAAGAAAAAGAAATGAGGCATCCAAACTGGAAAGAAGTGAAACCATCTGCAGATGACATATGTAAAAAACCCTAAAAATTCCAACCAGAAAACCATTAGAACTTTTAAACAGATTTAGTAAAGTGGCAGCATACAAAATCCATATACAAGCATCTGTTGTTTCCATACCTGATGAACTGTGTACTGGGGGAGGTCACAGAGAAGATGCAGCCACTGCTGGGAGCAGAACCTAGGCGATCAAGCCCCGCACCCCTGTTTGGCAGGGGCATCCTGCTTGGCTCCCCACTCCCAGAGGCTGCCCAAGGAGGCTGCCCCAGGACATAGCCTCGGCAAAGTGATACAGTGTAGAGACCAGCTGGAGCACATGACCCTGAATCCATGAAGGCCTCTCTAGAAACTCCCAAGATTCTGACAGGTGGACGTGGAGACGTCTCGCTGCACCCAAGACAAGCCTCACAGGTAAGTCCCATTGCTTAGGAAACCTGCTGCCTACCCATGTGGGGTGGCCTGCATTTCTTGGTTGCTCCCTTCATTCCACGTACGGGGACCAATTTCAGATCACACCCAGGAAGCTCCTGAGATTGCAAACCAACGGGTGGCCAGCCTGGAGACCCAGGAAAAGGGCTTAGGAAAGAGGCATCTACCGGGATGGTCTCTAGTTGGCCAGCAACAGTGACCTCTCCATGTGGGGAGGGGTGGCCCATACATCAGATGCTCATCGACTGCTGTGTGGGTATGGGGATACCCCGAAAGCATGGGTTGCTTTAATACACTTGTTTGAGAAACTGCATAGATCACACGGTGGCAAAGCGAACTACTGGAGAAGTAAGGAGGGAGAAAGAGAAGGACTGCCTTTGTGACAGGCAGCCACGCGGATGCACCCCAGGGCAGTGGACCCCAATACAAGGAGAAGCAAAAGCAGCAAGAACAACCCTGGCCAGTAGGGTGGCCCCTAGTGAGGGAGTCCCCTCCCTCTGGGCTTACTGGCAGAGCTGCTGAGTTCCAGCAGGCCAGGGAACACACTGGGGTGCAGCTGCAGCAGCAGTGGGCCACAGGGCAATGGCTTCTCCCTGACTGCACAGGAGGCAGAGGAAATGAGCCACCTGGCCACACAGCCTGCCCTCCGGCTGGGGCTGCGTGGCACTTACATGGAGTTCAAGATACTTATGTCCTTAGATACTGGATTATTCTAGCCCACAGGGAGACTTGGCCCAATAAGGGGGACCGTCCTAGCCATGTGGGACCCTGGGAATCTAGAGGAGGTACAATGGATTCTTAGGGAGTTGGGAATGAGAAGAGCCCTCTGCACTCCAGTCTCTGAAGACCATGACAGGGCCACATCAGGGCAGGAAGGAAAGCCAGCATTCTCCATCCTTCCCCCAGCTCCAGGTACAGGGTACTCACATCAACGCTGAGTCCGCTCGTACAAGATATTTAGGGTGCTAAGTGAAAGACCCGGGACCAAGAGGGGAAATCAAAAAGCCAAAACGCTATCCCAATAGACTGTAGAGGGTCTGGAGAAAGTAATCTGGAAGTACACAGGATTTGACCTCATTGCTGTAAGGCCCCCACCACAACAGAGGTCAACCTGCGGAAAACCTTAAGACTCAATGATTCCAGTCAAGGATATCCCTTGACTCTCCCCTGCCTGAGAGTGTGGGGTCTCTATCCACTTCCAGGGAACACACTGGGCCCTGGTATCCCACCAGGTCAAAGAGCTGGGTGAATTCTAGCCAGAGTTAAACCAGTGCAGAGGGGAAATGCCAACTGGGAACCTGGGACCCTGCCACCCCCTCACAGACGGAGTGTCAAATGATACAAACCACACAGGGTCGGAGGAGAAACCATCTAAGAGCAGCTTGGAGTGCCCTGCCCCCAGCCCTTCCAACACCCAATACAGCTGACAGAAGAGCCAGCAGGCTCCCAGCAGGTGACAGCAGGACACTCTAAATTAATCCAGGTAGCCCTCACCCTTGTGCATGTGGCTGTGCCCAACACTGCCACCATCCTAGACACTTTGGCCATGGTACTAGGAGGGAACCACGCTGTGCTAGTCTCAGCAAATGTCTTTTTCAGTAGAGAGACAAGCTCAATCTGCCTTCACATGAGAGCAACGACGGACCTTTCAAGTGTTCCTCTGAGGTTCCCTGCACAACCCCACTGTGTGTCACAGAATGGCGGCCGGAGGCCTGTCCCCCGTGTCCTTCTCACACAGGAGAATGGGCCCATTGCATTCACACTGTAACATGGACGTGTGAAGATGTGTCTCTGTGGCAGGCCATCCTGCAGGCCCTGCTGAAGCATCTGTGGAAGGCTGGGTGGTGAACCCACAGAACTCAAGGCCCAGGCACTGCCATAATGTTTGGGAAGTCAATTCGTCGGCTAAGATACACCTCGTCCCAGACGCTGTGATGATAAGCTGCACATGTGTCCAGCTCCCGAGAATGTGAAAGAAGTGTGCAAGCCTTGGTAGGAGTTTTGGGGTCTGGAGGACTCATACTCACCACCTAGCACACAGTGCCTCTGCCTCTGCCTCTTAAACCAGTTGATAAAGAAAGGGCACGTGCTGGAGTGGGGACCAGGGAGCAAGACGCCTTTGAGAAGGCAAAATGCTAGGGAACAGATGAAAGCTCTGGCCGTCTCCTGAGTCGGGCAGCAACTGGAATTCAAGGTCTCTGTGACTCTGGAAGGTGTGGGTTGCACATTGTGGCAGAGATGACAGAAGGGGAGAGTGGCCCCAAGACACTGTCCCAGTTCCAGGAAACAGAAACCAGATACCCCACCCCCACCCCACCCCCCACTAAGGGGCAAAAGTTTCTAGTCGTATGCACCACACTCCTCCAGGCAAAGCCTCTCAGGGAGAAACATGGTGTGGCAGCCATGGCTGAACTGAGAGCATTCTGGCCAGTGATGGCTCATGAGCCCTGGCCCTTAACCCTCCTCCACACTGTGGGCTGCTGTGAGGGGATCAACCCTGCAGCTTGGACAGTGGGAAGCTGAAGGGTGGGCCACAAATAAGCCCTGTGGGGTCAGGATACATGAAAAGAGTGCAGGTTCACCTGCAAGAGGCCAAGGCAGTCCTCACTGTGTTCCACATCCCGGCTCCTAAGGCACTGATTCCTCCTGGCTGCCGAGAAGCTGATGCCCTGGCTCAGGTATCAGGTACCGAGCCCCCCAGCACCTCACCTTTAGGCAGACAGCTAACTGGGTGTATAGGAAGCATGCCCACCGTGGCACCTGGGTGGAAGGGCACACTGCCAAGGAAGCCAGACCGCCCTTGAAATACAGCGATTTGGTGAATTCTGTAACATGCCCTGTGTGTTCTAAATCACGCCCAAGGCAACTACCAAAGGTGTTTGGGGCTGTCCTCCTGAGTTCCCAACCAGTAAGAAATGGGCAAGGTGACTAGACTGGCCCCTCCCTGCAAGTAAGGGTTGTGAGCACACCCTGGTGTGTTGGTCATGGCACTGGGCGCAACCTGAACTCTGCCCTGCTGCCATTAGGAGACTAAAAAAAGCCCAAGTACTGTGTGCAGGTACTCTCCTCAACCAGACAGTATTTGGGGGTCACATTTCATAGGTCCTGATGTGCAGTGGGGCAGAAGAACACGATATGGAGGATCCATCACCACTAAAACCTGTAAGCAGCAGGGCTGGAAGACAGGAAAGGATGTGAGAGCACACTGTGATGCTGCCAGGTGAAAAGCACCGTAGCCATAGCCGGGTGGACCAAGAACTGTCCCTGGCTTTCATCCATCTGAATGACCCACCAGTGGGGCCTGCTGCTCCCACACAGACCCGCCTGGGAATCCCTGCTGAGATGCCCCACACCAGGAAGGGAAGAGCCACTGCCCTCTTCCTGTAGGCCTACGTGCTGCGCTGCTGAGAACACCAGGGGCTCCACCACACCTGCAAAAGGAGTCACCTACTGAAACGCATGCTCGGAAGGCCCCACACTGGGGGGAAGCTACTGCAGCTCGTCTGGGATCCTGCTGTCCTGCCACAGGCAGCACCTGCGGAACTGCACTACCTCTGGATGGGCACACACCACTGCGGGGGAGGGGAGCAGTCTGGCATATTCCGCCCCCATCTCCTCACGCCTAACCAGGTGCCTCCCCGGCCAGTACATGTAGCCTGCACAACCTGGTCCAGAAACTGAAGCTGCCAGCCTCCCTCCCTGAGGCCAAATGGGCACACTATCTTCTGCTGATCCTATCACCTGGTGCCTCTGTTCCTGCCACGGGACTGGAGAACATTAAAGCACATCAGAAGCCCTTACTAAACTCATTTGGCACAGCGTGAATGGCAGTTGACAAAGCTGCCTTACCAACCACTGAAATGTCTCTAATGACAAAAGCTGTCCTCAGAAACAGGATGGCCTTGGACATGATTACTGCCTCACAAGGAAGCCCTGGTGCCTTTGTCCAAACACAGTGTTGTCTGTTTGTACCTCATGAGTCTGCTCACGTACCATCTTTATTAAATCACATAAGGACACAAGTGAATGCCCTGAGTGGTCTCACCTCCAGGCTAGGTGATATTAATAATTCAATGGTTTGGATCCTGGGGTTCTTAGAGAAAGAAGTTACCACTGGTTTAAGGAATTATGGTCTTTTTTTTTTTTTTTTTTTTTTAAGATTTTATTTGAGAAAGAGAGGGAGGGAGAGAACACAAGCAGCAGAGGGGGAGGGGCAGAGGAAGACCGCTGAGCAGGGAGCTGGACTTGGCGCTTGATCCCAGGATCCTGGGACCATGACCTGAGCCAAAAGGAGATGCTCAGCTGACTGAGTCACCCAGGCACCCCAGAGAATTACTGTCTTAATCTGTTTTCTCTTGCATGTGTCTCAACTGCTACTGTGGCATCTGCCTCCAGTGCCACCAGACAGCTCCCAAAGGAGCCACCTCCAAGCTAGTGAAACCCCTGCTGACCGCTTGAGACACAAGCAGAAAACAGGGTCATGTGGAATTTAAAGAGCAGGGTTAGAGTGCTGGGGGACGTCATTGGGAGGATGAGACCAGCTGTTGATGCACGAGCTGCACCCCGGCACATAAAGGTTCTGAATAGCCAGAGCAATCTTGAGAAAGAACAAAGCTAGAGGTACCACAATTGCTAATTTCAAGCAAGATTACAAAGCTACAGAAATCAAAACAGTATTGGTACTGGCATAAAAACAGACACACAGATCAATGAAACAGAACAGAGAGCCCAGAAATAAACCCACACTTATATCATCAATTAATTTATGACAAAGGAGCCAAGAATATACAACGGAAAAAACGGCCTCTTCGAAAATGGTGTTGGGAAGATTGAAGCCACGCACAGAAAAATGAAAATGGAGCCCCCTCTCACATCACACACAAAAATTAACTCCAAATGGATTAAAGACCTAAATATGACCTCCAAAATCAGAAACCTCCTGGAAGAAAACATGGGCAGTGAGCTCCCTGACATCAGTCTTAGCAATGATTTTTTGGATCCGACTCCAAACAAAAAGCAAAAGCGAAAGTAAACAGGAGAATGTATCAAACTAAAAAGCTTCTGAACACAAGAGACCATTAACAAAATGAAAAGGCAACCTACAGAATGGATGCAAATATTTACATATCACGTATCTGAATTAGGAGTTAACATCTAAAATATATAATGACTCCTATAACTCAATGGCCAAAAAAAAGTGATCGAAAACACTTGCAAAGGGTCTAAACAGTTTTCCAAAGACAGAGAGATGACCAACAGCTACACAAAAAGGTGCTAAACACCATTAGTCATCAGAGAAATGCAAATCAAAACCTCAATGAGATCTCACCGCACATCTGTTTGAATGGCTATTACCAAAAAGACAAGAAATAACAAGTGTTGTCGAGGATGTGGGAAAAAGGGAACCCTCTTACACTGCTGGTGGGAACATAAATTGGCGCAGCCACTGTAGAAAATAGTATAGAGGTTCATCAAAAATTAAAAATAGAACTACCATATGATCCAGCAATTCCATTTCTAGGTATTTATGCAAGGAAGAGGAAAACACTAATTCAAAAAGATATCTGCACTCTGTTTACTGCAGATTTATAATCGCCAAGACATGAAACAACCTAAATGTCAACCGTTAGATGGAGAAAACGTAACTATATATACACGTATGTGTGTATGTACATGCATCTATACACCCACAGGAATATTATTCAGCCAAAGAAGAAAATACTGCCATTTGCGATCACATGGATGGACCTTGAGAGTAGTATGCTAAGTGAAATAAATCAGGGAAAGAAAATACTGTATGTTCTCATTCATATGTGGAAACTCTTTAAAAACAAAAAACAATTCATAAATACAGAGAACAGATCTGTGATTACAGGGGAGGGATGGGGTTGCAAAAAGGCATAAAGGTGGTCAAAAGGTATAAATTTCCAGTTATAAAATACATAAGTCCCAGGAATCTAATGTACTGCATGGTAAGTATAATAAATACTGTACTGCATACTTGAAAGACATTAAGAATCTTAAAAGTTCTCATCACAAGGAAAGGCACCTGGGTGGCTCAGTCAGTTAGGCATCCAACTCTTGACAGAGGCTCAGATCTTGATCTCAGTGAGATAGAGCCCTGAGCAAGGCTCCGAGCTGGGTATGAAGCCTACACGAGGTATTCTCTCTCTCCTTCTCCCTCTGGCCCTCCCACCCCTAAAAAAAAGTTTTCATCACAAGAAAAAAAAACTTTCTGTAACTATATGTGGTGACAAATATTAACTAGACTTATTGTGGCTATTATTTTGGAATATACACACATATCATTACACTGTCTACCTGAAACTAACACTACATGTCAATTTTACCTCAAGGATACAAAAAAATGCTGCAAAGTAATCCAGTAATGCATGTTTAAGCACACTGTTTTGGGGATCCCTGGGTGGCGCAGCGGTTTGGTGCCTGCCTTTGGCCCAGGGCACGATCCTGGAGATCCGGGATCGAATCCCACATTGGGCTCCCGGTGCATGGAGCCTGCTTCTCCCTCTGCCTGTGTCTCTGTGCCTCTCTCTCTCTGTGACTATCATAAATAAATAAAAATAAAATAAAGATTTAAAAAAAAAAAAAAAGCACACTGTTTTGGAAGGATTTCTCTTAAATCTTGAATTTTGGGTAAACATGGTTTAACAATTAAAAAAGAAGGTGGTGCAGAAATCAGATGAATTTAGTCTGACACACACTGTAGCTTTGGTGTCTGTGGAACACTGAGATGAACCTGAGGGTGGGAAGAAATCTAAACTGGGAGACACCAATCAGACGAGAAACAGCAGTCAGAGCAAGAGAAACGGAGGGATACATTAGAAGAACATAGGATGGAACTCCCAGGAGAATCAGTGCTAAGGGATGGAGGAAGCCAGGCTTTGGAGGAGGGAGAAACTGCTGGGAAAATCTGAGAAAACCAGAGTGCAGTCACAGCCACTCCTCTTTCTTCCCTCATTCCTGTTCCCCAGTGCGCCCAGGCAGCCCACAGCCCACGCCCCCCACCCCACCCCCCAGAGAAGGGCAGCCAGGCAGGGTTCTCAGCTCACCTAGAAGCCCGACCCTGGTAAGAGAAACCTTGCCTCTTGAAATAATCAATTGCATCGTCAGAGCTGGTCTTGAGAGTGTTCACACGCACAAAGCGAGGCACCTGGGAGGCTAGGAAGCAATCAGCAGTGAGTGGACAGGAGCAAGGCCCTCTCCTCTGAGGGCCTGAGAGCCGGCGCCCTCACCACAACTCCTTACAGCTCACCTGCGCCAGGCCTGGATCCCACCTGCAACAGGTCCTCGTTGCGGCTCACACGTCGCTGAACCTTGAGCCGGGCCAACTCCGCCTTCAGCCTTGCCTGGTGCCGGTCCAGCAAAGGTTTCCATCGGCCCCCGCCCCCTCTAAAGCCTCTTCCCAGCAATAACTCATACACTAGGACCTGGGGACGGGGAAAGAAAGAGAAAACACACGAAGCATTAATGTCCTGGAATTCCAGTGTTGGATGAAACTGGAAGCGCCATCCAGGCAGTGACACGTAAAAGTGAGGTGTTCTGCCCAAGACCACACAAGCGATTAAAGACACAGCGGGGACCTGACCCCTGTGCCCTCCTTTCCTGTCCCGCGCCCGCTCCCGCTCCCGCTCCCCAGGGCTGCTCACCAGCGGAGCGCCGGGTCCCACCCCTCCTCCTTGCCCACGTCATCCTTCCGTTTGAGCCAGAGTCCCCGCCGTGGCTACTTAGCACTTTTTTTTTTTTTAAGATTTTATTTATTTATTCATGAGAGACAGAGAGAGAGAGAGAGGCAGAGACACAGGCAGGGGGAGAAGCAGGCTCCACGCAGGGAGCCCCACGTGGGTCTCAATCCCGGGTCTCCAGGATCACACCCCGGGCTGAAGGCGGCGCTAAACTGCTGAGCCACCCGGGCTGCCCTACTTAGCACTTCTGTTCTTCATCTTCCACACGTAGGCTCAAAGTTACAGCATTTCCACCCCCCCTCAAACAATGACCCGGCAACAGCCCGCTCATCCTCCTTTCATGCGGGCGACGTGCTGACGTCAGGCGCCGAGACCAGGTCCGGAGAGACTCGCAGCCCGGCCTCGCCCCCCGCCGCCCGCCGCCCGCCCCTGCCCAGCCCCGCTACCTTGGCCAGGTGCGGCCGCAGCTTCTTCTCGGCGCGGAGGAGGCCGGCGCTGGCGATCACGGCGTCCAGCACGGCGGAGTAGCGCTGCGTCTCGCACACCAGCGCGTACAGCTGCTTCACGTTCTGCGCGCGGCGGAGAGAACTTCGGCTGAGGCGGGGGCCCGACCCGGCTGGCCCCCCGCCCGGCTCGAACCCCGAACCCCGCTACCTGGAAGCTGCTGGCGTACACCAGCCCCTTGATGGAGCCCCGTCGGCTCTCCACGTTTGCCAGCACAGACGCCGCCGTCGCGTACAGCGCCATGCTTCGATCCCACGCGCCTTTACGGCGCTGTCGCGAAGCACGCCTGCCTCGGCATCGCCCCGCGCGCCCGCACTTCCGGGGTCAAAGGGCACGGGGCGCGCGGGCCCTTCCTCCCGGGGCTCCCGGGGTCGGTGTGAGGTGGAGGGCCGGGAGCGCGTTAACCTCGCTTTGCGTGCCTCTTCTCTTTTCTCCCCGTCTTTGCCAATCTGATAGGCAATGGAATTTTACTGCTGTTTTAATTTCTGTTATCGAGGTTAACTATTTTCCTGTTTATTGATCTTTTGTATTGTTCGTGGTTTTTGGTCCCTCTTCTACCATGTCCTGGTGCCCTTTGTATATTGATGTATATACTCGTCCTGGGTCTATTTTTTCTAGTTTACTATTGCTTTTTATTTTTTTATTTTTTTTTTAAGATTTTATTCATTCATTCATGAGAGACCCACAGAGAGAGGCAGAAACACAGGCAGAGGGAGAAGCAGGCTTCTTGCAGGGAGCCCGATGTGGGACTCGATCCCGGGACACCGGGACCATGACCTGAGCCGAAGGCAGACTCAACCACTGAGCCACCCAGGCGCCCCCTACTATTGCTTTTTAATGTGGTTTATTTTTTTTTTAATTTTTTTAAAATTTTTTTATTTATTTATGATAGTTCCAGAGAGAGAGAGAGGGAGGCAGAGACACAGGCAGAGGGAGAAGCAGGCTCCATGCACCAGGAGCCCGACGTGGGATTCGATCCCGGGTCTCCAGGATCGCGCCCTGGGCCAAAGGCAGGCGCCAAACCACTGCGCCACCCAGGGATCCCTTTAATGTGGTTTATACTTTGGGACACTTTTTCATTTTTAGTTTCTGCCTTTGGTGTCACGCCTGGAAACCCCTTCTTTATACCTTTACAAGGTAGCAATCACCATGGCTTCGTTTTTTCACACTTAAATCTTTAACCCATTTAGAAATCAGCTGGGCACATGATGTGACGCAGAGCTCGGTTTCCAAATGGCTGGCTTTTCATGCATTGCAGTGATTCATTTATAGCAAAGTTTCCCCAGCCTGGCCTCTGGGAGAACAGGGATTTTGTGGGTTTGCCTTTGTCCCCAGCTCCCATGTGGTTACTGGTACACATTAAGTTGATTAAATAAATCCAGTATATGTGTATCCCAAGCACTCAAGTAGACAGGCCTCCATGGACCAGTCCTCCTGCCTGTACGTTCTCTGTATTGCCAACAGCACGTCAGCAAGTTATTTTGCAAGATAGTCTAGCAAAATTGCTGAGTTGTTTAAAGGTTTAACCCGGTCCTGTGGGCCTAGGTTGGTTAATTGTGATCTGTGAGTGGAAACCCCCCACCTGCAGCTGAATATCCTCTATTTTATTTACTTCATAGCACCCATTCCATATGTAGTTAGGATTTATTCTCTAGCTGAATCCAGGAGGGCAAATCCTGTTTGGCACCCATCTATCCCTACCTCCTGAACCAGTGTTCTTCTCACAGTGAGGGACCTTGTATCTGTTGCATGAGTGAAGGAGTGAATGGAGCATAAACTGATGTGGACAGCTGGACAGCCAGCTATGCCAGTTAACCCATCCTAAAACAATCTTAATGCCCACTCCTTCAGGTGAGTGGTTAAGTGCACCAATATTAATAAGGTCCATAATTGATTCACATTTCCTTGGCTTTTACCTGTCTTTTTTTCTGTCCTTCAGTCTCATCTAGGACACATTAAATTCCGTTGTCATGTCTCCTTGGCAACTCTTAGCTGTGATGATTTCTCAGGCTTTCCTGATTTTTTATGACCTTGATAGTTTTGAGAACTATCCTGGTAAGCATTTTGTAGAATGTCTCTCAAATCGGGATTTGGCGGATTTTGTTTTCCTCATGATCAGACTGGAGTTACAGGTTTTGCAAGACTACAAGTAAAGTACCATCCTCATCGGATCACATCAAGGGCATATTGTATCAACATGACCTTCGCCATTGATGTTACCCTTGATCACCTGGCTAAGGTAGAGTTCTTCATACTTCACTGTAAACTAGTCTTTATCCCTCTGTTCCCTCTGGAAAGACGTCACTATGCACACCCCACCCTTTAAGGAGTAAGGGGTTAGGGCAAAGGAGCTACATAAATTATTTGGAATTCTTCTGCAGAATTGTCTCTTCTCCTGGATTTAATTAGCCAATCATCTATCAGTATAGACTCATGGATATTTACTTTATACCTTGAGTTATAATCCAGTACAGGTATCCCCCCACCCCCGCCTTTTTTTTTTTTTTAAGTATGCTCCACACCCAGCATGGAGCCTAGTGTGGAGTGTGATCTCACAACCCTGAGATCAAGACCTGAGCTGAGATCAAGAGCTGGACACTCAACTGACTGAGCCACTCAGGTACCCCTAGTCCCCACTTTCTGAAAGTTTAGTTTACATTATACCACTTCACTTTTACAAAAGACCTACATTAGTATCTATTTTCGTCAACTGAAAGAAATCCTAAGAGGATTTTCACTTTGAAAAAAGAGGAAAAATAAATAGTATTTGCCTTGCACTGAGCTCCAGGAGGCAGCACACAGCCCCAAGCAGTGAGAGTGGTGCTGCCAAGCTCCTTCCCCAAAATCTCCACATGCAGCATCTCAGCATCAAGCCTCATAGCTCTGAACTGTGTGAGCAGCTGTGCTTTTTCTTGATTGACCATATGCATTCATTCGCAAGATATATCCTAAGGTAAGAAAAGCTTAAAAGCAGCTAATTTGGGGAGTCTGGGAACACTAAAAAATGTTTCCATATTGGGAAGCCTGGGTGGCTCAGCGGTTGGGCATCTGTCTTTAGCTCCGAGTGTGATCCTGAAGTCCCAGGATCGAGTCCCACATCGGGCTTCCTGCATGGAGCCTGCTTCTCAGTGTCTCTGCCTCTCTGTCTCTCATGAATAAACAAAATCTTTTTTTTTTTTAAAGATTTTATTTATTTATTCATGATAGTCACACAGAGAGAGACAGAGAGGCAGAGACACAGGCAGAGGGAGAAGCAGGCTCCATGCACCGGGAGCCCGACGTGGGATTCGATCCCGGGTCTCCAGGATCGCGCCCCAGGCCAAAGGCAGGCGCCAAACCGCTGTGCCACCCAGGGATCCCAACAAAATCTTTTTTAAAAAAGTTTCCATATTAATAGTAGTGCTGTTTCTTGTTACTCCATTTCAGCTAATGACTGAGGTTAATATACGCTGAAGTGGTATTGATGGTCCTCCATGGTCTGGCCTCCACCTCCCTCTGCAGGTCCAGCTCCAGCTGCGGCATTCCTGCATGGACCACACCCCCAAAGCTCTTCTCCTCTGCCTGTATTCCACTTCGTTCAGCTTAAATGCCAACTCCACCTAACGAATGAACTCTTTCCTCTGCCTTCTCCGTATTGAATGGATCTTTCAGTTGCAAGCACAGACATTAACTCCAGCCAGCCAAACAAAAGGGATTTACTAAGCGCAGAAGTATGTCATTGTGTCTGTCAGCATCTGGCAGGGGCAGAGCTGAGCACGCAGTGGTACTTGAGGTGAACCTAAAGAAGGGAGTATTTATGAAAGTTTGCTCAGAGTTAAGGGAAACTAGAGGGGATGCAGTACTCGGGGCTAGTGACAGCACTGCTCACTGCCAGGCCTCAAGAACAAGATAGCAAAGAGGAAGAAGCCACCTGCCAAGGATCTTTGGGTGAGGAAAGCTGCCAACCCACAGCCCAGCAGGCAGAAACCAGAAAAATAAGCACCTTGGACTCCCTCCGCCTCCTGCCCTTATATCTCCTGCCAGTCACTCCCATCTGCTGAACCCAACAGGAAGCCAGATTGTTCTGCTCCCCATAGGGGAGCCTCCCACCCTCCCAGGATGGAAGACAGGGTGGAGAAGGGAAGCGGGGAGGAAAGTGGATATAGAGGGCCACAATCTCCTGCCCAGTAATGGAATTGAAGGAAGAGCTGCAGAACCAAAACCAGGTCTCTAAGGTGTCAGACGGCAACCAAGGCCAACACCCGACAAATTCAGCCAGTAAAGATACAAGCACTTTTTGATTCACACAGCTTATTACTTACACAGGCAGATTAGCCAAAGATGCCAGCTCCACATGGTCCTTGTTGCACACAACAGAAGGATGACTACAGTAAGGGTTGGAGGATCTCCTATTCCTAAGAAGCCAGTTCTGGGGACACCTGGGTGGCTCAGCAGTTGAGCACCTGCCTTTGGCTCAAGGCGTGATCCCATGATCCTTGGATTGAGTCCCACATTGGGCTCCCTGCATGGAGCCTGCTTCTCCCTCTGCCTACGTCTCTGCCTGTGTCTCATAAATAAATTAAATTTAAAAAAAGCCAGTTCTAGATGCAGTTAAGCTGTTTTATGGTCTACAGCTCTACTTGGAAGGTGGTAGGGCAGAAAGTCTCACATTTCAAAGCCTGGGAAGCCACATCTCCTGACAGTTTCCAATGGGACAAAGTCACTGGAGATGGCCTTGGGTTAGTGCCTCATGAGCCCCCCATCCTCTCCAGTCCCTGGAGGACCACTCAGATGGGCTGAAGGTCAGGTCAATGTGGGTGCGTG
This sequence comes from Canis lupus dingo, assembly GCF_003254725.2. Lineage (NCBI taxonomy): Eukaryota > Metazoa > Chordata > Mammalia > Carnivora > Canidae > Canis > Canis lupus. Next base: position 6,648,754 of record NC_064248.1, on the reverse strand, counting down.
CTAGGGCACTGGGGCAAAGTGGTTCCCCCAGGGAAGTCTCTCAGGCAGTTCCACAGAGCACAGGCTGAGGAGCTTCTCTCTAAAGCACCAGGTCTCAGATGATCCAGCTCCAAGCATTCTCTCTTCCAACTTTCCAATCCTTGGGAGAGAATTCAGCTGTCACAGCTGTGGTCTGGAGGGGACACCATCAGCTCTTCATGAACAGATGGGGACCCTGGACCCACTCCCACATGCCCAGCAGCTTTCAGAGATAGGCCACACCTGTCTGGACCCTACCTGCTTCTGCTCTGAAGTGTTATTTCCATCTCAACTAATGGGGAGGCAGATGCAATCAGGGTCTTTGAAAACAGCAATAACAGAGTGACTGACGTGACTCTTAACCAGAGAGAGCCGGCCCGAGGTAGAGGGGATTTCTGGCCCCACCAGAGACTAGAGCTGCTTTTAAACACCTACATAAAGCAGTATATACATACAACAGTTTAATAAAGAGAAAGATCATGTCAAATTTATTATTCTTAAGTTCACGTTGACAGAAAATATACATGGGAATGTTTCCACCTTTTGTTAAAAGAGCAAGCAGAAAGCATGGTTAGGAGGGATCAAGGGAAGTCTATCTTAACCCAAGGACACTAAGGCCTGGTTCTGCTGGTTCATAAGCAGGTGAATGACCAGCAAAAGGTTAATAAATACACGCCTGGCTGATAGGGAAGGGATTATGGTCCTTTTCTTCTTATCATTAAATGTTTCCAGGAATATACAGGCATGAAGACCTTCCCAAAGAGTAAAGGACGTCATCATCTCTGCTGGCTGAACCCAGCAGAGCCCCTGCTGGAAGAGCCTGTAGGCAGGCAGACTCACCAGCAACCCTACAGCTTGGTGGGCTGCGGAGGGGTGAGGTGGACAGGCCCGCTGGGCGGGGACAGCACCATAGGCAGTGTGTTGCTGCCCCTCTCGTGCCAGCACGTGTCCAGGATGGGGTAGAGCTTGCCCTGGAAGTCAGCCTGGAATGTGTAGAGTAGCCGCAGGTCATCGGGGCGGTCAGCATCGAAGAAAGTGAGCTCTCCTTGCTCATAGTGCAAGTAGACACCGATACGGTGGGGGTGACCAGCCACAGGCAGGGGCACCCGAGGGCAGCTGAAGGCCTCATACACCCGGCCCTCCTTCAGGCCGATGAGCCACATGCCGTTCTCTGGGGACTTGCTCAGCTTGCCCTTGCGACTGGCAGTGCCCTTGATGACTCCCAGGCGCCAGTCGCTCTTGTTGCCCACCACCACCTCCCAGTAGTGACGACCGCAGGAGAAGCCCTGGTTGGCCAGGACACAGGTACTGTAGTCAAAGCGCTCAGGTTGGCTGGCACGCCGCTGGGCCAGAAGCCCACACTGCACCACTGTGTTGCCCTTGGAGAGCTCCAGGAGGGGGTGGGCCGTGGCAGGGTCTAGCTTGAGGGACTCCGGGGCTGAGAGAGATCAAAAAAGTGTTTTTAAGCTACACAGAAGGCAGCAGACCCTGAGCTCCTCAAGGGAGGAACTGTAGTGGCCTCATCCCTGTATTTGAGAGGCCGTCTAAGGAGGGGCCAAACACAGAAGAGGGAACCCTAAAGATGTTTGCTGAATGCATGAACAATTCCTGAAGGGTGGAAAAAAATGGACAGCTGTGGAGGAGGCATTCTTGGCTAAGGGAAAGAGCACCCACCTGGGGTGCTTAAGGAACTCAGTCCGTTAAGTGTCGGACTCTCAGTTTTGGCTCAGGTCATGGTCTCAGGGTGTGAGATCAAGCCCTGTGTTGGGCCCCGTCCTCAGTGATGAGTCTGCTTGGGATGCTCTCTCTCCTCTACCCCTCCCTCAACTTGAGCCCTGGCTCTTTAAATAAATTAAAAAAAAAAAAAAAGGAGTTACACAACTTGTCTTGGCCAATAAGACATGGAGCTGAGCTTGAGCCCAGGGTGTCTAGTGGAACCCCAAAGCCACGCTCTTACCACTAACCCATGCACACAGATTTCCAGTCTTCTGGGCCCTAAGCCCTGGCACAAGTGACAAACTGCTGCCCATCCTGCAGGGCAGTCTTCAGGGAAGAGAGCAGGGTCAGAGCCCTACCTGGCAGAACTTTGCGGAAGAGCCTTTTCCACACGGTCAGCTTGATGTCCGCCTGGTGGAGGCCTGGCTTGAAGGAGATGGGGCTGAAGGTGCCTTCCAAAGGCCGGGCCTGCTGGAGCTCTGTGCTGAGGGTGATGGTTCACCATGATGGCAGAGCTGCACACCAACCCCACCCCTTCATTCTCACCCACGTTCAACAAGCCTCTTGCAGCTCCAAAGACTGCGCATTCAAGATGCCAGTCATTCCCTCCCCTCCACCTTGCTCTGAGGGCCTGCCCCCTTCCTGGAAGGAGAAACACTCTATATCAGGGCAGGTATGAGACCAGCAGCATCACCTGGGGGATTGTTAGAAATGTCTCAGGTCCAACCTCAGTCCTGCTGAATCAGAAAGTGATTACTAGAGCCCAGTGATGACTTAATGAGCCCTCCAGGTGGTCCTGATGCACACTAACGTTTGAGTACAGCTTCTCTATACTGGGCGACCCCGGCCCCTAGCCACAGCTGGAGTACACACCTGCTCCCCAACAGCCTCACTGTCCATTCATTTAAACCAATGCTCCTGAAGTGATTGTCCCTAAGACTAAAGGAAATTTGAAAAAAAACAAAAACAAAAACAAACAAAAAAAAAAAACAAGGAGTTCCTCACAATTATGGTCTGACGAAGGCCGAGGAACTGCATGGTTGTTCTTTTGCTGGGACTGGAACATGGATCCAATCCCTTCCCACACCATGGTGCAGGATTCAAGGCCCTTCATTCTGGCTCCTACCCACCTCTCCCATTTGTCACCCATTCTGCCCTGCATCACACGTTTTACAGCACTTGTACTAAGTTCATAATTCTCCCAAGTCCACGACCTACTTCACCCTTTCATGTGACCATTCCCCACTCTGCTTGCCTGGCCAACACCCATTCTCGATCCTAAGCTCACCCACCTGTGCATCAGCTTTGCCAATCCCCCCACCCCCAAACCCAAACCATCTCCTGTTATTTCTGTAGCTCATGTGTGAACTTTTATGGTTTTAGGTACCCACAGTGATGTAACCACAATTCACCATCTGCTGCCCACCAGTCTTTGAGACCGTTAATGGCAGGGGCATGACATTCATCTCCATGTTCTCCGAGCTCAGTACAGAGTCAGATGTGGGCAGCTGCTGCCAAGGCACTGGTATAGCTGAAAGCAGGAAGTGGTGGAGAGGAGCCACCAGATCCAAGCTGAGAGCTCCTTCCAAGGTTATTACCTGGAGACCATGGAGTGATAATTCTGGAAGACAAAACAGAAGGGTTAAGGCATGGGGGAGGCTCTTGGAGCCCTGGGGTCCTTGCCATGGGGGACGCTCCCTTGTCCATTCACCTGGATGAACTTGTGGTAATTCTCATTACTGAACTGCTCCAGCACACGCTCAGCCTGGACCAGCCGCTCCTGAGTGCCCTGAGCCTGCTCCAGCTGCATATCCAGGGAGGCCACGAGGCCACGGGTATGACCCTCCAACCCTTCCAGGCAGCGGGCCTTCTCCTCATCCACCAAGTGGTGCAGCTCCTGGAACTCACGGCGAATCACCCAGCTGAAGACATCAGATTCATTCTGGGACAAGAAGGGGCTGGTTACAGCTGGAGCCTCAGGCAGAACTGCCTGGCTATGGCTGACATCAGTGTCCCTCTGCCCTGGCAGCCTAGAGCTTCCTGGGCCTCCCCAACTGGAGCTGGTTCTAGTAGACTTCAGTGTTCATGCTGTGCCTGGGCATCCCACATGCAGCCATGGGGAGGGGAACAGAGGCAGGGGAGAGACTGGGCTCCCAGCTCCCATTTCAAATACAGTGGCTCTGCTTTCAACTGCCTTAACTATTAAATGTGCACATAAGATTTAGCTTTAGTACAATATTCCACAAATGGAAAGTCTGCAAGGCCCTGGGAGAGCAGACTTCAGACAGTCAGGATTCCCTGAGTGACTCTGAGCTCAGCCTCCATCAGACAAGGATAATGCCACCTCTCAGGGTGAGGAGGGTTAACCAAGGTGATTCTCAGAGAACACAGGCCTCCTGCTCCTGTTTCACAAATGCCTGCAGGGCCTGGGCTCCATACCCTCCTGAATCATATGGATGAAGATTTCTGCTATCTGTCCTGAATAACTAACTACCCCACCCCAACCTGCACTTACCAGGCAGGTGAAAGAATGTTGTTTGTGAGACTTGTGCTGCATGAGTGACCTTGGGAACCTGATTAGTTGACGTGAGCTGGCCTCTAGACGCCAAGAGCTGTAAATCTTGCTTTACATCTCCCTCCAACTCCAGGCTGGGCTGGCCCCCCAGAATGGAATCTGGGAGAAGGGGCAAGCACACCTAGCCCAGGCTCTTTGAAGATGTAAAGACATGGTAACAGAGGAATGCAGCTCACTCCAAACTGCAGAGATGAACAAATGTTTAACTTCAGACTGTCATTTGCCCTATAAATACAACCCTTATGGGGATGGCCAGTTGCAAGTCTCACTTGATGAAAAGACACTCCACCCAGGCCTCTCCCTCAGGCTTCACCCGCTGAGGAGGTTGGCTGTTGTAAGTGTCTGATCTGATGTCACTGTGTCTTATTCTCCTTTACTGCTTTCTATTGATTGCCCTCCCTAATCTAAGCACGCATTTCCTTTTTCTTGTTTCTATTAGGTTTTAATACTATCCATAAAATGTTTTCTCCCCTTCAAAACTGAGAATATGGCTGTGAATCTTTTGTTCAGAATACTCCTAGCCCCAGTGTGCTTGTCACTCCGGAAAAGCAGAAAGCCAAGCTTTTCTACACCTTTGCTCCAAGGTAGTAGGTGGGCACCACATAGACTGCCAAGGTGAAGCACAGAGGGCAGAAGAGTTATGCCCACACTTTGAGCTGTTTACCTCTGGGACTTGGGTTCTGTGTTATCTCAGTCCCAAGGACAAGAGGGACACAGCCAACTTGGACAGAGTCCGAACAACTGAGTTGATTTCCCTGAGGGGATTTGCCCTTTTCCCACTCTGCCCTAGAATACTTTGAATTCTGGCTTTATATGAAGGCATGGATTTCTGTAAAGAACATATCAGAACTGGGCTCTGTAGAAAAGGGAAGGTGGTGCTCGCTTCGGCAGCACATATACTAAAAAAAGAAAAGGGAAGGTGGCCAGGCCCAGGGTAAGGGTACAGAGGAAAAGGGCACTCACAACAATCCGGGTCCTATTGTTCACCAGTTTGGCAATATGCTCATCCACCTTCTTCTGCTCCCGCTTCAGGTCAGAGATGAGAGCCGCTAGCTCCTCCTGGAGGCAATGTACCATGGCCTTGTGAGTAGCTGGACCCCTTCACCTTTTCAGCTCTTTGGGACAAGCCCTGAGCTTCACCCTTCCAGGCAGCATCCCAATGGCCACAAGCATCCCAGTGGAAACAGGGAAAGAGCTAGCTGGGTACTCCTGACTCCAATATAGGTTAAGATTATTCAAGAATATTCCACATTGAGGGCAGGAATTACCCAGATAGAAAAGGATCTCCAGGTCATCCCTCTTCAGAACATGGAGATGGATGCTAAACACTATAACCACTTGGAAGTCACTACACAATATCCAGTCACTACACAATATCCAAGAGGGGCGATGATCACTCTGAAGCCAACATTCCCTGAATGGAATGCTGGCCATTGGGTACCAACTAAGTAAACTCTCTGGTCACCAGCAGGTCTAGAATCAGTAGGCATTTGATCAAGGTATCACAAAAAGCCCGGCCCCAAGAGAGACCAATGGTGTATGCAGTTGTCCAGGTTTACCTAGGGAGTCCCTACTCCCTGTAAAGACCTAAGTCTTCCCTAGCAGGCTTGGATCCAGCTGGGATTTGGGGCCTTCCCAGGCTGATAAACTTACTTCTCCTAGGCTTCCCTGGCCCCAAATTGGAGTTGTTGTTTTTAAGATTTTATTTATTTCAGAGAGAGTGAGAGCTAGAGAAAGAGCACAAGCACACACAGAGGGAAAGGAAAAGAGAGAATCAGACTCCCCACTGAGCAGGGAACCTGACACAGGGCTCCATACCAGGACTCTGGGATCATGGCCTGAACCAAAGGCAAATGATTTTTTAAAATATTTTATTTATTTATGATAGTTACGAGAGAGAGAGACAGAGATACAGGCAGAGGGAGAAGCAGGCTCCATGCAGGGAGCCCGACGTGGGATTCGATCCCGGGTCTCCAAGATCACGCCCTGGGCCAAAGGCAGGCGCCAAACCACTGCGCCACCCACCCAGGGATCCCCAAAGGCAAATGATTAACCAACTGAACCACCCAGGCGCCCTCTGACTATTAAGGGTTCAACCAGGACTACCTACAACCCCATCCAGCTGTACTACTTAAGTGGAGCCCTGCTGGTTTGTGCACATGGAGCATACATGATCTTTGGCTTAAGATAGTTCCAAAGAAGAAATCATCAGCAAAAGAGGCACCTGGCTGGCTCAGCTGGAAGAGCATGTGACTCTTAATCTCTCAGTTGTGAGTTCAAGTCCCACAGCCGGTGTAGAGATTACTAAAAAATAAATAAAAGTAAAAAAAAAAAAAAAAAAAGGAATCCAGCTGCAAAAACCTTTCTGAAAATGAGCTGAATAAAGAATAAAGCCAGTGTAGGGGTATATGTACACAGAATCTTGCTCTGGATAATGAGGCATTGGAAGATCTTCCAGCAACCCAAGAATGGAATTCCAGTGGTAATTCTCCTGAGGCACAGAGAGATGAGATTATTCTTTCCCTCTTTCCTGTATACTGGGTCACTGTGAGAGGAAACAGAATCATACAAATAAATAATCTCAAGATCTCAATCAATAGGAGGAAAACAGGAATGCGTGAAAAGGATCCAATAAGAACATAATTTTGTTGCATCACAGAGAAGAATTTGGGATCACAAACACCCACATCTAAAACCAGGACCCAAGTGGTCCCAGGCTCCAAGCCAGAAATGATGAGCAAGCTCCTGTGTGTTTCCTCTTTCCTGGGCTAATAAAACACAGGCTCAATTTCACTGCACTGCAATTTGGCTTCCTCCTGTCACACTCCACTAAAACTATTCCTGCCAAGATAATCAATTCTTACTGCTAAATCCTACAGACTCTTTCCAATCCCCAGCAGGCATTTCACACATGTGATCTTGTTCTCATTAAAACACTCTGATTTCCAGGAGGCCATATTCAGCCAGTGTTCGTACTCTCTGTTGATTCTTTCTGTCCCTTTTGGGGTGCTCTATCTACCCGAATCTTAAACCCTGGTCTCCTTGGGGGTATCATCTATGTCTTCCCTATCACTCTGCAGACTATCCTTGTTGGTTTTCTCCACTCCTGTGGCTTCAATTACCACCTATATGTAGTTATTCCAGTCCTACACCCCCAGCCTCTTTCTCCAGTCCACCTTCCAGCAGAGTGTGTGGACTATATCACAACTCTGCTTAGAACCCTCCAGTGCCCCTACCACCATAATGGTCCTCAGAATAAACTACAAATCCCTTCATGTGTCACATAAGCCTTACCATGACCTGGCCTCCACTTACCTAACTCTCCCCTGAGCCTAACAGAACAACTTATAATTCCTTAAATATCCCTCCCTCCTGATCTTTTGCAGGGCTGTGTTTATACATGGAATGCTTTCCTCCCCTTCTTTTCCTACCAAGTCTTCCCTATGGTTAGGTCTTGGTATAACAGTCTGCTTCTTCCAGGAAACCTTCCTTCCCTGACCATCTGAGATCCTGCAGGAGCTACATTCAAGATGATCTCCTCACTGCCTATACTTAACCCTGACAATAGCACCCAACACATGGGACTCTCTGCCAGACTCCCAGGCTGTGAGCTCCCCAGGGTGGGGCAAACCTCTTGCTCACTATTGTACACTGGCTTTAGTACAACACCTAGCACACATTAGGTGCCGATACACATCTGTGGGTAAGAGGGGCTGGTGGATAGCTGGGTTGGCCCTGTGCACATTTTCATACTTGTCTTCCAGGGTTGAAGAAGCAAAGAAACACTGCCCAGGGCACTCAGCCAGGAAATCCCTGCAACTCTGCCTCCAGATCTTGATGCTCTTTCTTTTCCCTGCCCCTATCACCTGTATTTTGTCAATCCTTACCTTTACTCTCCCTTCCTCCCAAACACTATGCCAGGTACCCTGTAACAATTCACTTCCAAGAATCCTTCCCACCCTTCTGTTGGCAATAGAAAGAAAACTGGCCACAGTCTGAGTCCTCACTCTGCCACTGACAAACTGTATGACCTTGGGTAAGATCCTTACCTTCTCTGAGCCGGTTTCCTCATTTGTAAAGTACAACAATAACCCCACCCTTCATAAATCTTAGATCAACATTTTAACCTAAAATATTCACCTTAAATGATGATCTGCTAGATCTGAGGCAAAAATCCATGAGACCAGGAATACACGGTTTTTGCAAATACGCTTTTAAGCTTTTACTATATGCTAAGCATGGCTCTAGGCATGAACATTCCTGAGGAAATAAAAGTGCTTGCTCTCATGCATATTCTGGGAGCACTCAAAATATAAATGAGAGCTACAAAGAAAAACAGAGCAGGGGAATGGGCTATCACTTGGCAAGGGGCTCTCCATCATGCAAGTCAGTAGTCCTGAACACCTGCTGGAGATTGGAGCAGCTGTTCAGAACATGATGGATGGATGCATGCTCTACGAGTTCTGCTCCAGGACAGGGCTGGAGGGAATCCTTCGGTGCCATGTGATGGCACCCAAAGAGTGCAGGAGCTAGGCTTGGTGGGTCCCTGATCCCAACCCCCCAGCAGCCTCACTGCCCACCTTCATGCGGCTATAGACAGTGGAAGCCGGTGTGACACGATGGTGCTGGTGGGAGCCCAGCAGGCCACAGAGGCCGCAGATGAGCTCCTGGTCCCTCTCACAGAAGAGGCTGAGCGGATTCCGGTGGTGCTCACAGACCTTGGGCTCTGGATCCCCAGGAAACTGAAGGGCTTCAATCACCCGTGCCAGGGAGACATTGGGCGGGGAGCTGCTGCTATCCACCTCCTGTTGGCACACTGGGCAGCGGAGCTCTGAGTCCAGGTGGCGGGACAGGGACACCAGGCAGCCCTTGCAGTAGGAGTGGCCACACTGCAGCATCATGGGCTCCTTGAAGACCTCCAGGCAGATGGGGCACTGAAGCCGGTCCTCCAGCTCGGGCACGCTCACCTGCCACGCCATCCACAGTGCCTGGCTAGAACAGAGGGCAGCTTTCTCAAGCCTGCTCCCTCCACCCCCTGTGGCCCCACACCCTGGCAAGTGCCACTGGAAATCAGAGTGCCTTGGGGTCTCCAGTCCTGGATTCCAATCCCAACCCCTGTGACCTTGGCCCTGTTTTCTATCTTTAAACCAAAGGGCTTAATTGGGGGAAACTCACTTGGATATAGGATTCTATATATTTCACTCCGATTTGGAGGTAAACACAAAAAGGGCCGTCTCTGCAGGGTCTTTGGAGTGACACCAACAATGTGCCCTCTAGCAGCAGCAAGCATCCTGACTCAGAAATGGACAGCCAAAACAAGCAAAGGTCCTTCCCACCTTCTAGATCAGTTCTCAAACTGGTGAGTAACCATTGGAAGCACAGTGATAAAAGACTGCTGAGTCACCCATCACATTTTCCAAGAGCCCCAGAAATCTGCATTTACAACAAACACCCCCAGGTCATTCTAAATGAACTACCTGCTTTCTCAGAGTCCACTGGGATGTCCACCAGATCTGCTCAGTCTTGTCTTCTCCCCAGGATGCGACAGAGCCGCTAAGAGACCTGAGGACTGCAACTGAATGCCTGCTCCACCCTTAGTCTCTGACCCTTAGCTCCTCCTCCTTTTCCAGCAATACCCGTGTCAAGGTCACCCAGAATCAGGTGGAACCTGGGCCACATCACGGGACCAGGGAGGCAGACTCCTTTCACCTGGCAGCATTGATAATCCCAACATTCAGGTGCTCACCTTGGCCACACCTTGGGGAAGGGGGAGAGACAGAGGAAGTGGGCCCCCAGCCACACCTAACAGACCCCAATCAGGTGTGGACTCATGCTTCAACACAATTCTTTCTGAATCTATATTTTGAAGGTATTTTTATTTATTCAAGTTTTTGAGATAGGTGTTCTATAAAGGGCACAAATCTTAACTACATGCTTGAATGTACACATTCCATGAGAGTATACTCACTCTCAAGATCTACAGAATATCTCCAGCACCCAGAAGACACTCTATGTGCTCCCCAGTCAAAACCCCTTAACAAAGATAGCTACTAACCTGACTCTTATCATCATAGATTAATGTAGCCTGGTTTTGAATTTCATTTTTTTTTAATTTTTATTTATTTATGATAGTCACAGAGAGAGAAAGAGAGAGAGGCAGAGACACAGGCAGAGGGAGAAGCAGGCTCCATGCACTGGGAGCCCGATGTGGGATTCGATCCCGGGTCTCCAGGATCGCACCCTGGGCCAAAGGCAGGCGCCAAACCGCTGCGCCACCGAGGGATCCCATGGTTTTGAATTTCAGATAAACAATTACCCAGCACATGCTCTTCTGTCTCACTTCCTTTACTCAGTATTTTTGAATTACGAAATTTTTTATATAAAATCTTTCAAAGTTTTAGAATTAAACATTTCTTTTATACAGTCGATAAATATTAGTCTTAACACACTATGCATATTATGTAGGTGTGGTAAAAAGTTATTGGAAAAGAGATGAAAATGGGTGTCCAGGAGTGTTAACAAGAGCTCTAGGAGTGCCTAGGTGCCTCAGTAAGTTAAGCCTCCAACTCTTGGTTTTGGGTCAGGTAATGATCTCACGGATCATGGGATCAAGCTCTGTGCTAGGCTCACACTCAACAGGGAGCCTGCCTTTCCCTCGCGATCTGCCCCTCCCCCCCTTCATGACTTTTTTTTTTAAAAAGTGTTTAGGGCAGCCCCGGTGGCGCAGCCGCAGCGGTTTAGTGCCGCCTGCAGCCAGGGCGTGATCCTGGAGACCCTGGATTGAGTCCCACGTCAGGCTCTCTGTATGATGCCTGCTTCTCTCTCTGCCTGTGTCTCTGCCTCTCTCTGTTTCTATGAATAAATAAATAAAATATTTTTTTAAAAAAGCGTTTAAATGAATAAAGAAACAAACAAGAGCTCTAGACCAGCAGTACACAATCCTTATAGGCTCTAGACCAGCAGTACACAATCCTTATAGGCCTAAGCATCCCTCTCTGCCAGCTGGGGCAATCTCTACCCCATGACAAGCAAGACCAAGGTCTGGCACAGGCATGTGGAAAGCTAACTGATTTGTTAATTTAACAAATATTTGTTGAGCACCTGCACATATGGAGCACCTGCTATGTATCAAGCAGTAAGCTGAGCATTAGGGAGACATCAAAGAACAAAACCTATGAGGTTTCCATCCTTTCAGAATTTGTAATATAATAGAAGTAGGTGTGGGGTAGGATCTAAACAAGACAACATCATGATATTAAATGCTTGGTAGGGGCAGCCCGGGTGGCTCAGCGTTTTAGCGCCGCCTTCAGCCCAGGGCCTGATCCTGGAGACCCGGGATCGAGTCCCACGTCGGGCTCCCTGCATGGAGCCTGCTTCTCCCTCAGCCTGTGTCTCTACTTCTCTGTGTCTCTCATCAATCAATAAATAAAATCTTAAAAAAATAAAATCCTTGGCAGGAAATAATGATATGAAGAACAAAAAGGGCAAGAGGTAATGAGTTGTTTGAGGAACATGTCACAAAGGGGCAGGGCAGAGTCTCTGAGGATGGATGGTTGAGCTGAGGCTTGAAGGACACAAAGACGCCAGCCACCTAGAAGACTACAGGAGGGCAGACCAGGCAATGCGCAGCAAAGACCTAGAAAGGCTAGAAAGAGCTCAGTATTTATGAGATACACTAGAGAGGAGACCTGAGTAGCTGGAGCATAGTGAGAAGAAACACCAGGAGGAAGTCAGAGGAGTTGGCAGAGAGGGCCTTGCAGAGGAGGGCAAAGGTTTAGATTTAATTTCAAAGGCAGGGGCGCCTGGATGGTTCTGTCAGTTAAGCATCTGACTCTTGATCTCAGGTCTTGATCTTAGGGTCTTTAGTTAGAGCCTACATTGGGGCCCAGCATGCAGCCTACTTAAAATAACAATTTCTAGGGCAATGGGAGCTATTGGAGGGTTTTAAGGCAAGGGAACAGAGTCTGACTTGTATTTTGAAAAGACCACTCTGGCCACTGTGTAGATAATGGATCACAGTAGCTTTAGCATCTCAGTGGATAGTGAAGCCTGATATAGAAAATTTCAAGGTGAAAAAAAAAAAAAAGAAAATTTCAAGGTGAAATGGTAGGTGGGGGAATCTAGAGGCAGACAGCCTGAGGACATCCAGGTGGAGCAATTGAGTAGAAGTGGTCTGCAGGCTTCAGCTAACAGAATCACCTGAGGCGCTTGTGAAAACACAAATTTCTGGGTTCTGGCCTGAGTTTCTGGTTCAGGAGCTCAGGGTCGGGCTCAAGAAATTCCAGACAACACTGCTGCTGGTCTGGTAACTACACTTTGAGAGCCACTGAAAAAGGCAATTGGGTACAGCAGGCTGGAGCTGTGGCGCTCAGGGGAAACTCTAGGCTCATCAGGAATACACCACGTGTTTAAGTACATCATATATTTAAATTGTGGGAATAGCTGGAATCTCTCTGGGATGAACAGAGAAGGGCAAGAGTCCAAGGACAGAGCCCTGAGATTGCTACTGTGTAGAGATCAGGAAGAGGAAAATGACTGAAAAGAGACAGCAAGTAAGGTAGGAGGAAAATCAGGAGAGCACGGTGACCAGGAAGCAGATCGATATGACCCCTTGCCAATAGAGAACTTTTCCAGGCACCTGGGTGGCTTAGTCGGTTAAGCATCCAACTCCTGATTTCAGCTCAGGTCATGATCTCAGGGCATTGAGATCGACCCCTGCATTGGGCTCCACACTCAGTGGTGGGCCTGCTTGAGGATTCTCTCCCTCTGTGCCTCCCCCTGTGCACATGCTCATTCCCCAAGAATAAATATCTTAGACATCCTTTTAAATATTTTTAGATATTGTATAAAAATATTTTTAAATAAAATTAAAAAGAAACAATAAAGAACTTTTCCAGGCAAGAATCAGGAAGACATGCAGAAAAAGAGGCAAGAGGATTCAAAGCCTGAGAAGATTCAGCACGCTGTTGCTAATACTAAGATGTACAGGGAGCTCATGAGCAAGGGCCGGAGAGAGGCCACTAAGAGCTAAGTGAGGCCCCTGGCTGATAGCTGGCAAGGACATGGGGACCTCCAGTATATTGCTGCAAGGATCTGTACTTACCAACATGAATGGGCTTCAGGTTCTTCCCCAGAGCCTCTATTAAGGCTAAGGCCTTGATTTTAATCCAGCGAGACTAGCGTCAGATTTCTAACCTCCAAAACTGATGACAAATAGCTGAGATCATATATACCTGTTGCTCTTAACAGCTAATTTTCTGGTAATTGATTATGACAACAGTAGGAAACAAATACAAAAGAGAAAAATGTTAAGGAGAGGTCAGCTTCATCAGACGCTGACAAGACTGCAGTAATCTGAGGACAGAGGTGTCTTGTGGATTGTGGCATTCAGAGCACTGTTGGTGACACTGAGCAGGAACAAGCGGTGTTGAAGAGAAAATGGAGTTGGGTACAAAATCATTGAGAAAGCCTTCCAAACAACTCTTGTGGAAAGTTTTCCTGTGAAGAGTAGGAAAGGGAGCCACCTGTGAGACGTGGGACAAGGGGGGCTGGGGACTTGTTTACGGCGAGGCCTTCTAGGACACATCGAAACTGCAGAAAGTCAACTACCTGCACTGACCCAGTAGTCAACGCAAGGTTGCTGCGGAAGAGGGGGCGACCTCTCAGTCCTGGAGCAGGCAGGCAACGAAGGATCCGGGGAACCAGCCGCAGGGCCGCGGTCGGGGTCATCCGTGCTTTGCACGTCCTCAGGGGTAACGTCCAGATCCGTAGATTTAGTGACGGGAAATGTGAGGGACGTGGTCTTATTTTCTCATGAACTGGGCATTTTGGCTTTAAAGGCCTGTCTGTGCCTAAACGTCTCCGACGCAAAAAGGAAGATGAGGAAAAATGGAAAAGGGACAACATACCCCACTTGTGCGAGGCCTGATGCTTTTGGCAGCAGACCGTTTCTGGAAGTGCGTGCTCCCCAGCGTGCTCCCGCCACAGCCCCTGCCCCCAGTCCCCAGGCCATCCCACGCGTCCCGGCCAGGTGCCCGCGATCACCCAGCACCCCATCCAGCACCCCATCCAGCGCCCCCTCCACATCCCAGCCACATGCCCCTTCTCATTCCCCGCGTTCCCCTCACGAGCCCCATCTTGCCACACGCGAACCCTTCATGTTCCCCATCGCGCCTCACGAGCCCCCCCACCTACCTCCTTAGGATCCTGCAGCCGCCGCCAGGCGCTCCAGCTCGCCCAGCAGCCTCCGCGAGCCACCGCCCAATCTCCCACTAAGCTCCGCGCCCCAACGCGCTCGGTGTGTCCCTCAGTGTGTCACGTGCCCCATCAGGGTCTGTGCTTCCCCTCCACATGCCGGTCACACACACACACACTTGCCGCCGCGGGGACTTGGTGTCCCCTTCATGTGCCTCCTCCTCACGCTCAGTATGTCCCCACAGCGTGCTCCATCTCACATGGTGGGTCCCCAAGCCGCGCCCCATCACGCCCTGCGTGACTCTCCCACAAGCTCCCTCGCGCTCCCCGCCTTCCCGGCGCGAGTCCCATCATGCCCCAGCCTCCTCGTCACGTGCCCCATCATGCTCCGCGCCTCTCCATCACGTGCCCTGCCACGTGCCGTGAGTCCCCGCCGCGTGCTCAGGGCGCTGCCTTAGGCCCCCGGGCAGGCGGTTGGCGGCGGTTGGCCCTGAACGCTGAGCGCGGGGCCCCTGAGCTGAGCCGCCTTCGGGAGCCGGAGCGGGAGCGGGAGCGGGAGCGGGAGCGCGCCGGCTATAAAGGGGTGGCTGGGCCACTGCTGGGAAGGCGAGGGGGTTGAGGGCGCGCGCTGCGGCCCGGCCGCCTGGGGATGGGGGGGAGCACGCGGAGCCCAAGGGTCCTGCAAGGGGACAACGCTTCCGGCCAGGTGAGAGGCTGCGCGCTGTGGAGTCTTGGGCGCGGGGCTCGGGAGTCGGGGTGCAAGCCGGCGCTCTGAGGTCTTGTGTCTCTCCCTGCCAGTCACCGTATGAGAGGTTAAGTCGGAGGATGCTGGACATTTCGGGGGACCGGGGCGTGCTGAAGGACGTCATCCGAGAGGGTGCTGGAGAGCTGGTGACCCCGGACGCTTCCGTGCTAGGTACCACCTGCCTCCTAGCTGACAGTGGCGGAGTGCTGGGCCTTAACGGTTTTCTGTACCTTACCTTGGGAGGTGGGGAGGGGAAGGCTGTGTCTAAAAAATAATAATAATAAAAACAAAAAGGGTGGAACTCGCTCATTTTGTTACAATTCGGGTTTTTAAGGGAAAGCGAAGGAACCCATCGCTCCTTTGCATGAGGCCACCGTGAACAAGGGACGCTGAGGCCCACCAGCCAAGCTCTTGAATCAGCCAAAGGGCAGGCGTCCAAACGTTGAGCAAAGGTTTTTTTCTATCAGGGTGGCAGGCAAAGCACATTGAATTTCATCCTTTTTGTTGTTGTTATTGTTCTTGTTGTTTTTTGGTAACAGTTGATAAGGAGGTGTGCACATTCCTGGTTTATTTTCTTGTACCGTTTCTTCTGTCCTAGTGAAATATTCTGGATATCTGGAGCACATGGATAAGCCTTTTGATTCTAATTGCTTTAGGAAAACCCCCCGGCTGATGAAACTTGGAGAGGGTAAGTTGAGCTGAGCAGCTGGAAAATAAGGAAATATTTGAGGGAATTCTTCAAGGCATGAAAGACTTTGAGTTGGTTTTTCTGAGGTGGGTTTTTGCTAAACCATGCCCTTCTTGTCCACGTTTCCCCTTGAGGTCTAGACACTCGGGTGATGGTTTACCTGGCAACGTTACCTTTGCATCCTGAGAACTATGGTGCGTGTTCATTTGTTAACTGAACATTTATTGAGGGTTTAGCATCTATCATGCAGGGTGAAAAGAGAAGATGTACTCCTCAAATGATTAGAACTAGTGGGCTAGTGTGGTGGAGGAGATTGAGCACATTCACAGAATCCAGTGAGGTCCTGGGGGCATAAGTAGTGTTTTGGGAGTGCTTAATGAAGGCCCAGTTGATTCCAGCTGGGAAGATCAGGAAAGGCTTCAGGAATGGGGCATTTGAAACAAGCCTTGAAGTTTGTGTAAGATTTCAATCAGGATAAAAGCTAGGCCGGAGGAACTTCCTCGCAGGAGGAAGGAGCTTCGTGAACAGTGGTAGGCCAGATTGTTGCAGAGCCCACAGAAGTTGAAGTTTGGGAATGGTGTAGTGGGAAACCAACTGAAAAGTGAGTTGGGACCATAATGCAGAAGGCTTGGCGTATGTGGAAGGATTTGAATTTCCAGGGGGAAGAAATTGATGACGTTGGATCAGGATGCTCAGCAAATTTCAAGTTCTTTGTCCCTTCTTCCAGATATTACCCTCTGGGGCATGGAGTTGGGCCTTCTAAGCATGCGGAGAGGAGAGCTGGCCAGGTTTCTGTTCAAACCAACCTATGCCTATGGAACGCTGGGCTGCCCTCCCTTGATCCCCCCAAACACCACTGTCCTATTCGAGATTGAGCTGCTTGACTTCCTGGACTCTGCTGAGTCAGACAAGTTTTGTGCCCTTTCAGCTGTAAGTTCTGGAGTACGGACATCGTATTTTATAGGGAGAATGGGTTTGTGGTTTTGGTAATTACCCTACCCTGAAGGTGATCCTCTGCCCCACATTCCACCCTGAGGCTCCTGTGTGGTGGCGGCGGTGGTGGAGTTCTCCTACTTCTTGGTACGTGTTCATCTTAGCTGTGCTTCTTGTGTGGGCAGATGTTCTAAGCCAAGCCCTGACCTTGGGTTCTAGACCAACAGAGGTGAGCTTTTAGTCACCCTCTGCCTAGTTCTTCGTGTAAGACGTGACCATTTGCTTCTCAACATTGTTTGGTTTCCAGCAAATCAAACATTGGTAGGGGTTGACTAAGATGAATATAGATTTTATTGTCCAATCTAAAATACTTGAGAACAGAAAAGATTCTTAACTGGACACCAGGTGTAGACTAGGAAAGTCCCAGGCAAATGGGGACACATGGCCTTTGCCTTCGTAACTTAAATGTTACCTTTTCATTGTAGCCTTTCACGTAACCCATCACGTGAACTAGGGCTTGTAATCTCTTCGGCAGCCTTACATGTTCACAGTCATGCTGTCCCACACAGTCTGGTCTGTATGTGTGCCCTTGGAGGTCCACCTAGATTTGTATCTGGCTATGACATCTCCCCAGCTAAACTGTCACCTCCTCAAGTGAGGGCCCTTACCTTTTTCTCACTTTTCCACAAAACAGAGATTGTTACAAATACCTGGGGCCCACCTATGGTGTCCTGATTGAGAATCTCTGGGCAGGGACAAGGCTAGGACATGTGTGTTTGAAAAGAGGTTCTGTGGGTGATTGACGTGTACCCAGCATTTGTGGCCATGGAGACCAGTAGGGTGCCCAGGCAGACTAAAGACCCATTAAATGCTTGTTGGATAAGTGGTGGTTGTGAGACCTATTTTCCATGCTTGGCAAGTTCCAGCAGTTTCTGGAATTCTACGTGACCATGTTTCTTGAGGGAGCATCTCTGGGAGGACTAGAGGAGTAGACCACCTTTTTGCTCTTGTGCATAAAACGAGAGCATGTAATATCAGTCTCCCTTAGCTTCTGCCGGGAGCCACAGGGATGACCTCTGCAGGAGCACGAAGCCCAGTACATGCACACACACAGCAATAAACAAAAATCTGAAAGAGAAAAATTCACATTTGTAATTAACGTTTGCATCATGGTAGTGTGGCTTTCAGCTTCCTTGCTGGGTGTCCTTGTCTTTGGTCCTCAGGAGCAACAAGATCAATTTCCACTTCAGAAGGTCCTAAAAGTGGCAGCTACTGAACGGGAGTTTGGCAACTACCTTTTCCGCCAAAATCGTTTCTATGATGCCAAAGTGAGATATAAACGGGTAAGGATGCTTTAGAAGTACAAACTTAAACCCTAACAACATTTTTTTAAGTTCTTGTTTGTCCCTATTATTTACATGCAGTCATTAAGAAAAAACTCATTAGGGATCCCTGGGTGGCGCAGCGGTTTGGCGCCTGCCTTTGGCCCAGGGCGCGATCCTGGAGACCCGGGATCGAATCCCACGTCGGGCTCCCAGTGCGTGGAGCCTGCTTCTCCCTCTGCCTGTGTCTCTGCCTCTCTCTCTCTCTCTGTGTGACTATCATAAATAAAAATAAAAATTAAAAAAAAAAAAGAAAAAACTCATTAAAAAATCTTCATGCCAGGGGATAACGACCGGGAGAGGGGACATGGGATTTGGGAAGCCCGGTAACGTTCTGTGTTTGTGTCTGGATGTGGTTACATGGGTATGTTCAGGTTGTGAAAGTTTGTTGAACTGTTGACTTGTTTTTGTAATTATGTGTATTTCAGTATAAAGTCTTTAAAAGCTTTCGTTCCAGAGTTAGGTCTTCTGTCAACTGACTTTCCATCCCATTTGCCATCTTCATTTTCTGTCTCTCTGATAGCAGAGATTTCTCTAAACTCTGAGGTGTTTCCATTCCCACCAGACTTTGGATTGTGGTTTGACTTCTAGCGTAGGTTGTACTGACAGGAATTCACTGTTTGCTTTGTAACTCATTCAGCAAATATGAATATTTTCTGTATCCCAAACTCTGCCCTAGGTTCTAGAGGCAAACAGGACCAAGTTTAGAGCCTAAGGAGCATTCTAATTTTGTCTCATTTGTGAAGAGAACTAAATCATTCAGGATTTGCATTCAGCTGCAAGCAACAGAATCTTGAAAAAGTGTACTTTAAACCAGATTTATGGGCATGGGGTGGCTCAGTCGATTAAGCATCCCACTCCTGATTTTTGGCTCAGGTCATGAGATCGAGCCCTGCATCAGGCTGTGTGCAGCCTGCTTAGGATTCACTCTCTCTCAGCATCTCCCCTGCTCACAAGCTTGTGTGCTCACTTTAAAGTAGTAATTAATTAATGAAAATAAACCATAATATAAATTTTCTTCAAATGAGAGGGAAAGCAATCCAAGGTAGTAGGTCAGTTCCATGAAGCCATCAGGGATCCACGTTCCATCTTTCTGCTCCACTACCCTTAAATGTATCCTTGTGTTTTTGATCCCCAGATGGTCCTCCAACCTGTAGCATCACATGGTCACACAGGCAGGAAGAAGGGAGGGGAAGAGAATCTGGTGTACTTACGTTAAGAGCTTTCCGGAAGTACCGCCTGACCCAGTGATTTCCTTTTCTATGTCATTAGCCAAACCCATATTCAGTGGACCCCAGTAACTGTGTAGGAAGGTGGGAAATGCAATTTAATTTGTATACTGCTGCTTTGAATGAAATAGAGGCTATGCTAGAGAAGGAGAGAGATGGATTTTGGGTAGGTGGCTAATGGTATCTGCCACAAATTTGGTTTCTATGTGTGTGCTTAAGACAGGCAGGCAGAGTGCATGAGTGTGTTGTCCTTTGGAATGCTGACAGAATCAAGGTACAGGCTTGGGCTCACAGTTGGCCCGAATCACAGATGCTACTAATGTTGTAAAGTTTCTTGGTACAGAACCTGCTCACATAGGGGCAAAATCTTCCCAGTGAAGAAAGATCAGTTCAGTCCTTTCACCATTAGTTCTCTTGCCCAGGTCTTGTCCCCAGAGTTGGTCCCTCTAAGTCTGTGTGCAGCTTTTTCTGGCATTTGAGTTGATACTGGACATGCTTTAGTTGCTCTTTTTAACACCTTTTATTTTTTCTTTCAGAAGGTGAATCTCTAGTTCTCACTAGCGTTTTCGCTCTACGTTCCAGTGCTCTGGTTCAGAGTACTTGTCCTGGGCTTTCCTGTGATTCTGTTTATGGACTGTTGCTTTTTTCTGCTTACCCCTTGTGTTGATTAAGTATATCCTTGCATTTCCAAAAACATTCTTGTACTTACCTCACACTTGGGAGTTGGCATAACTGAGTATATAATTCTAGGAATTTTAGCATCCAGTTACCATTCCTCAGGTTTAGAAGATTATTGTTTGATTCCAGCTTTTATAATTGCTGTCAAGAAGTCTGCTATCAGGCAGCCCAGTGGCTCAGCGGTTTAGCGGTGCCTTCAGCCCAGGGCATAATCCTGGAGACCCGGGATCGAGTCCCACGTCGGGCTCCCTGTGTGAAGCCTATTCCTCCCTCTGCCTGTGTCTCTGCCTCTCTCTCCATGTTTTTCATGAATAAATAAGTAAAATCTTTTTTAAAAGGTCTGATATCATTTAGGTTCCTGTTTCTGTGTGACCTTTTCTCTCTGTAAAGATTAAGGATCTTTTTTCCTTTGGTGTTATTAAATTTTACAGTCATGGGTGTATGTTCTAAATTTTGTTGTTTTGAGCCCTGGGTGTATCCTTTCATTCAGGAAACTTGTCCTCTATTTTGGAAATTTTTCTTGAGCTATTTCTTTGATAATTTGCCCTTGTTTGTGTTTTCTTTGTGTGTGTGTGGGGGGGGGGGGGGGCTCTGTTAATTGTTAGACTTCCTGGATTGAGCTTCTACTTTCCCTTTTTTTTCTTTCAGTGTTATCTTGTTGTTTCATTGTCTGGGAGCTATCTTTGATTTTCTTTGCCATCTATCCCTTTTTTTTTTCCTTAAAGATTTATTTGTTTTAAAGATTTTATTTAGAGAGAGGGAGAGAGAGGCAGAAACATAGGCAGAGGGCGAAGCAGGCTCCCCACTGGAAACCCAATGCAAGATTTGATCAGGATCATACCCTGAGCTGAAGATAGATGCTCAACCACTAAGCAACCCAGGTGTCCCTATTTATTTTATTTTTAAAAAATACTAAAGAGTATGAGCCTGTGCACATGCACAAGTGGAGGGAGGGGGACAGAGGGAGAGGGAGTAGCAGACTCCCCATTGAGCAGGGAGCCCAATGTGGGGCTCGATCCCAGCACTCTGGAATCATGACCTGAGCCAAAGGCAGATGCTTAACCAACTGAGCCACCCAGGTGACACAAGATTTGTTTATTCATTTTGGAGGGAGAGAGGAAGAGTCTCAAGCAGACTCCATGCTGAGCACAGACCTAACGAAGGGCTCAATCTCATGAACCTGGGATCACAGCCTGAGCTGAAATCAAGAGTCAGGTGTTTTTGTTGTTGTTGTTTTATTTTATTTTTTTTTAAATATTTTATTTATTTATTTAGGATAGTCACAGAGAGAGAGAGAGAGAGAGAGAGGCAGAGACACAGGCAGAGGGAGAAGCAGGCTCCATGCACCGGGAGCCTGACGTGGGATTCGATCCCGGGTCTCCAGGATCGCGCCCTGGGCCAAAGGCAGGCGCCAAACCGCTGCGCCACCCAGGGATCCCTGTTGTTGTTGTTTTAAAGATTTTATTTATTCACGAGAGACACAAAGAAAGGCAGAAGCAGGCTCCCCACAGGGAGCCGGATGCAGGACTCCATCCCAGGATCCCAGGACTACAACCTGAACCAAAGGCAGATGCTCAACCACTGAGCCACCCAGGCATCCCCAAGAGTGGGGTGTTGAACTGACTGCACCCTATTTGCATCCCTATTTGCCATGTTTCCTAATTTGTGGTTCATTTCTTTAACTTTCCCCAGCAAGAACTTTTTGTTCTTGTTTCACGCATATGTCACCTTCTCTGACGTTTTCAGACTGTTGGTTATAATTAAGTTTCTCTCTGCTTTTCAGGTTTAAAAAATATCTCCATTCTTGGGTTTTTTTTTCTTGTCTGTAGGAAACTGTGTCCACTTACATCAGGTTTGGTGGTAGGTCTTATTTTTTTCTTTGGTAGTAGGTCTTAGACTCATTAGCTATCACTAGGGCACTGTTACTGTTTCTTACTCATGTGAAAGGCTTGAGGTGACAAGAGCTGGTTGGTAGCTGTGAATCCACAATGTTTTCAGATACCTAGCACTCTCCCACTTCCCTGTATTCCCATTTGTAGAGGAGAGTTCTGGGCCTTGTGATTTAGGATGGTAGACTCTAAATTACAAGCAGCTGGAGGGAAGAGGGCTAAGGGTATGCACCTGTGAACCTTGTACTGTGGTATGTTTTCCATTACCTGTTCTTCTGGCTATAACCATTTGCAAGGAAGGCTAGCAAATACTTATGTTCTGATTGTATACGTGCCCAGCAAAAAAAAATCCTGTTACTGTAGAAGATGGGAGGACAGCCAGTCTGAGATGGGAGGCTGTCTTTCCCACAGAGGCTTTCCCCCAATGTCTTGGGATCTTTGGCTGCCCATTAGGACTTGGGAGAGACATCAGAAGCTGATGAGAAACTCCCAAGCGCTTGGTAGGCCACACTGCAGTGTGATCTTTTGGGCTCTCACATCTCTCTGTCCTGTGGTTTTCTCAGGAGCCACCCCACTCCATCGTCTGCCTGTATAAATGCCTATCTACCAGCGTCCTGGGAGCTGAGCAAGGTGACAGGACAGAGGGTTTCTCTAGCTGTTGTTGGAACTGTCCTTTAATGCCCATTGCCGGTTTACCTCCTTCCTATCACCTGCTGTCCCAGAATCCAGAGCTCCTTTGATTCCATTTCTCCAGAAAATAGACTGATTCCAGAGGTGGTGGGGAGGCGTGGCCACCTCGATGCATAGGGCCAGGGAGTGAGAGGGAACTGGAGTTCCTCCTCCCATATTCAACGCCACTTGTGTGCCAGCCTGATTGCTAGTTCTGTCAGTTCCCAGGACCCTGAGCTGCCGGCCAGCCCCTCATATATTAGCACTTTTTCTGCCACGTCAGACCCGACTCTGCCATCCATTCTGACATACTGGGTTTGCTACCAAGCCTCTTATTCTTCGCTCTTTTTGGAGTCTGCTTTTCTAATCCTAAGGGCAGGAGAGCCTAAAGGACGTGTGTGAAGTCTATCTTGCTCAGCCAGAAGTTTTGCTACGTTCATGTTAGAAATGTCCTCATTCTTTAAAGCAGCAGATTGGCATTGATTTGCGTGCCACTGTTTCCAGCCTTTTGCTCAGCCTTGTGTGGACGTGCAGAAAGACTTCTGCACAAGGCAGAAGGCAAGGTCCTTGCTCTCGAAAAATTTTAATGTAGTTAGAAAGATAAAATGTATTCCAGCAACTAAGAAATACCTGTAGTATCTAGTACTGTAGATTTTCAGAGGAGGAAGATTTTTGTGGGCTAGAATATCTGGCAGTGGCTTCTTAGAGGAAGTGGCCTTCAGCTGAGTCTAGAGGGATGAAATGGCAGAGAAAGAGGCAGAACATAATTCTGGGCAGGAGAAAAGAATAAGCAAAGGTAGAGAACAGAGCCTGTTCAGGGGGCAGTTGGCGGATACTTAGTCTAAAACACAGGTTATATTTGGAGGATACCAGGAAGATAAAGGTGAGGTAATTAGACTCAAGATGACTTTAAAATGTGTTTGGATGTATCTGGACTTTATGAAGAGGATGGAAGGGAACCAGTGGTGGAAAGGAGAGTGAGGTGATAAAATTGTTATTTGGGGAAGAGCCAACAGTTAGTAGCATGCAGGTAGTGGTGTGCAGGAGCTCCTGAGAGCCAAGTGGAAAATTCTCAGGAAGTTTTGCAAGCCGGTTAATGTTATTTTGGTAGCTTGAAATCAGCCAGGGTTAAAATACACCACAGGAATAGGCTCCCTTTCCCCCAGGAGCTGGTGGTTAAACCTTTACCAGTACACCACCATATACAGGACATGTTAAAGGGACAGACTTTCGTTAATGCACATTTATTCCTTGTTAGGCACTGCACTAGGCATGTTGTAGCTAAACCTGTCACGGAGATCCAGCAATGTTTCAGAATGTAGGACTCATAAAGATAAAACAAAAAGTTCTGGAGTTGGTGGTGATTTTGGGGGGATGGGAGGAGGGTGGAGGGTAGAGGAAGAGTGAAAATCTTAAGCAGGCTCCATGCTCGGCACAGAGTCCAGTTCAGGGCATCATCTGACAACCCTGACATCGTGATCTAAGACATAATCGAGAGCTACACACTCAACCAGCTGAGCCATCCAGGTGGAATTATTTTCAGAACTGAATGACTAGACTCGATGAAGGTTTTTTTTTGTTTTGTTTTGTTTTGTTTTTTTAGATTTTTATTTGAGATAGAGTGCGAACATGAGCGGGGCGTTGGGAGAGCAGAGGGAGAAGGAGAAGCAGGCTCCCCACTGAGTAGGGAGCCTGACTTGGGGCTTGATCTAACCTGAAGGCAGACACTTAACCACCTGAGCCACCCAGGAGCCCCTGATGAAGTTTTTTATAAGTGACAACGAAAACCAAAGAATAGCATTACTTGAAGATTTGTCATCTGAGAATTTTTTAAACAAGAATAACTGGGAAAGAGGCTAGTCAGCTTCAGTTTTGCTTACTGATTAGAGTAGCCAGATAAAGGTGGCTGTAGAAGACAGTTTCCAGGTGGCAGAATGTCCCATGATTCTGTTTAAGAATGGGACCAGAGCTTAGGGGATAGATTCAAGTTGGGGATATGAGACCTGAAGCAGTTCAGAAGGTGTGAAGGCAATGGACAGAAACTATGTGACAAATCCCCAGGGCTTAGAGATGAAAGAGAAAGTGAAGGGAGGCTGGTGGCTTTCTACCTATGGCACCATCTTGCCTGCTGTGTTTTCCAGTTCTTTCAAAAGGAATCCTCCCTGTGAGTCACGTTGCCGCTGCTCACACTTTGTCTTCATCATGTCTTTTTCCTTTGCTATTGTTGAGAGAATTCACATACCATAAAATTCATTTTTAAAATGTACAAGTGAGTGGGTTTTTGTGTATTCATAATGTTGTGCATCTATCGACACTAATTCCAGATCATTTCATCACCTCAAAAAGAAACCCTATACGTGTTGGCAGTTACACTCCATTCCCCCAGCATGCCCTGGTAGCCCCTATGTTACTTTGTGTCTATGGATTTGCCTATTCCTGGACATTTTATGTAAAATAGAATCATCAAATGTATCGTGCTTCATGCCTGGCTTCTTTCAGTTAGCAAAATATTCTCAAGGTTCATTCATGTTGTAATGTGTATTAATACTCCATTCTGTCTTAAAATTTTTTATCTTTTAATTTTGGTAAAAACATCACCTAAAATTTATCATTTTAATTATTTTCAGATATACAGGCCAGTGGCATTAAGTGCATTCAGTGTTGTACAGGCATCACCACTACCCTTTTTAGAACTTTATCCTCATCCCACACATTGTTTAGCCATTAAACAAAACTCCCCATTCTCCCCCTTCCTCCAGCCCCAGTAATCTTTTTTTTTTTTTTTTAAGATTTTTTAAAATTCATGAGATGGTGGGAGTGGGGCGCAGAGACACAGGCAGAGGGAGAAGCAGGCTCCATGCAGGGAGCCTGATGTGGGACTCGATCCCAGGTCTCCAGGATCACACCCTGGGCTGAAGGCGGTGCTAAACCACTGAGCCACCTGGGCTGCTCAGCCCCGGTAATCTTTATTCTACTTCATGCCTCTAGGAATTTGTCTGTGTACCATGGGTATTCATATAAATGGAGTCCTACAGTATTTGTTTTTGTCATTGGCTTCTTTCACTTAGCATAACATTTTCAAGTTTCATCCATGTAGCATATACCAAATTTTTCATTTTAAGATTGAGCAGTATGTCATGTGGATCCTTCCATGTTTTGTTCATTCATCAGTTACTGGACATTTGGATTTTTTCCTCTTTTTGGCTATTATGATTAATGTTGCTTTTCACATTGGTGTACAAGTTCTTGTGTAGACCTAGGTTTTCATTTTCCTTGGGTTTGTACATAGGAGCACAAGTGCTAGGTCCTGTAGTAACTGTCATGTTTAATTTTTTGAAATACTGCCAAACCGTTTTCCATAGTTGCTGCAGCATTTCACATTGCCACCAATGGTAGGATGGTTCCAATTACTCCACAACCTCACCAACACTTATTTTCCATCTTTCAAATTCTAGCCATATCTCGTGGGTGTGAAGCGATATCTCATAAGTTTGATTTACATTTCCTGATAACTAATGTGTTGATTAGCTATTTGCGTGTCTTCGGAAAAATGTCAATTCATATCCTTTGCCCATTTTTAATTGGGTTTTCTGTATTTTTATTCTTATAAAAGTTCGTTTATATTGTCTGTATACTAGGTTTTTTTAAAATATGATTTACAAATATCTTCTCCCATTCTGTGAGTTGTGTTTTCATGTTTTTTTTCTTTTCAAGAATGTAGAATATCTTTTTATTAAAAAATACAGAATTATCTGTAGGTTTGGACAATGACAGTAGTAAACCATTATGTTATCAGCTTAAACCAGTAAATGATGGTTATAGTGACTTTTCTTCATTTTTTTTCATTTTCTTGATAACATCCTTCATTTTTTTAATAATAAATTTATTTTTTTATTTGTGTTCAGATAGCATCCTTCAAAACACAATAGTTTTTACTTTTGAAGTCCGTTTAATCTCCTTTTGGAGATTTGTGCTTTTCATGTAATTTCTAAGAAGCCATTATCAAATCCAAAGTCATGAAGATTTAAACCTAATGTTTTAAGAGTGATACAGTTTAGCTCCTACATTTAGGTCTATGATCCATTTTGTTAACTTTTTATGTAGCTTGAAGTGGGAATCCAACCTCACTCTTTCACAGGTTGACATCCAGTTGTCCCAGCACCTTTCATTGAAAATACTACTCTTTCCTGTTGAATGGGGCTGGTCCCCTTCTTGAAAATCCATTGACTACAGAAGTATGGGTTTGTTTTGGATTTTCAATCTGCATTGTCAGTTCTGTTCTATTGACCTATGTGTTTCCTTATGCTGTTACCACACTGGCTTTGCTACTATAGGTTTGTAAATAAGCTTTAAAATTTGAAAGTGTGAGTCTTCCATTTTCTCTTCTTAAATATTTTGGCTATTTGGCATCCCTTGATTTTGCATGCAAGTTTTCAGGTCAGCTTGACCATTTCTGCAAAAAAGGCTATTGAAATTTTGGTAGTGGTTGCTTTGAATCTGTAGATCAGTTGGAGACTATTGCCTTCTTAACTATATTAAGTCTTTTGATCTATGAACATGGGATGTATTTCTTTTTTTTGGGGGGGGATGTATTTCCATTTATTTAGATCATCTTTAATTTCTTCAGTATTTTGTAGTTTTTAACATACAATTCTTGCAATTTAAATTTATTGTGGCTTCCTTTCATGCTATTGTAAATGGAATTGTAGTCTTCATTTTTGGATTGTTTACTGCTAGATTAGAGACATGCAACTAACTCTCATATATTGAAATTGTGTCCTGCAACTTGTTGAGCTCAGTTTTGGTTTTGGTTTTGTTTTTTGTTTTTTGTTTTTTGTTTTTTACCTCTAGTATTTTTTTTCTGGATTCTTAGGGCTTTCAATAATATTATGTACTTCATCTTGAGTATTTGTCTTCCTTCTTCACAGGCCTTGTTGCTTCTTCACCGACGATCAGCTCCTCCTGAAGAGCAGCACCTGGTGGAAGCAGCTAAGCTTCTTGTTCTCCTTAACCTATCCTTTACATACCTGAGGCTGGAGAGACCCACCACGGCTCTGCGCTATGGAGAACAGGCTCTGCTCATTGACCAGAAGAATGCTAAGGCCCTCTTCCGGTGTGGACAGGTGTGTTGGAGGCCAGGGACTTGAGAACAAGCACCCAAGAAAAGAAAGCAGTGATGTTCAACTTGGGCACTAGAAAAATGCTCTTTCCTAACCAAGTATGTTTTTAAAACTCTGTCCTTTGCAGGCCTGTCTTTTCATGACTGAGTATGAGAAGGCCCGAGATTTTCTAGTGCGAGCCCAGAAGGAACAACCCTTCAATCATGATATCAATAATGAACTGAAGAAACTGGCTAGGTGAGACCTGTTTGCAGAAGTGCAAACCAAAAAAAGAGGCCAGTGACCATCTGGGAAAAGGATGGTTTGGAAATGTTGCCTAGCATGTGTTGGGAGGCAGCGCCCCCTAGAGCTGGCTTTATGAAGCGCTAAACCAACAGCTCCCAGTGAGAAGGTGGGGCAGACCTCCAGACTAAGTCGGGATCATTTCCCATCTCCCTGTTCCCCACTGCCTATCCCCAAAGTAAGCATCCTAAAATAGGTGGGCCCATGTAATTTGTAAAAAGGGTCTTGTTCTTAAGCTACTCCTCCCTACTTGTCACCAGTTGAAAACCACTGTTCTTGGGATGCCTGGGTGGCTCAGTGGTTGGATGCCTGCCTTTGGCTGAGGTTGTTATCACAGGATCCAGGATCGAGTCCCACATCAGGATCCCTGCGAGGAGCCTGCTTCTCCCTCTGCCTAGGTCTCTGCTTCTCTCTCTCTGTCTCTCATGAATAAATAAATAAATCTAAAAAAACAAAACACTGTTCTTAACAGACTGAAGAGAGGGGTCTTTCCAGTCTGACCCATGCCAATAGGGTAACATTCTTGTTACCCACGTAACATACATACCAGTGTTTCAGTAATACAACATTTTGTGATTATGGACATTATTTTCAAAGTTTTCTACAATGAATATATTATTAACATATAGGGGCAGCTCCAGTGGCGAAGCGGTTTAGCACCGCCTGCAGCCCAGGGTGTGATCCCGGGGACCCGAGATCAAGTCCCACATCGGGGTCCTTGCATGGAGCCTGCTTCTCCCTCTGCCTGCGTCTCAGCCTCTCTCTCTCTCTCTCTGTGTGTCTCTCATGAATAAATAAAATATTTTAAAAAACACATAAATAGTGTGTAATTCCAATACCTCAAAATCCACTTTTTAGATTTTTTTTTTGGTCCTTCTGTATTGCTCTCGTTGACATTAAGCATTTACACTAGATTGCTAGTTAAAGCTTTTGATGTTAAAAAAAAAAAGTCCGAGGTATGTGCAACTCTTATATTCGGATCCATTTGTCACATTTTAGGCCTTTTAGAACTGTCCAGCAATTTCTTCTGTGTTTTTCTTTTTTAACTGAAACGATTTTTTAAATTTTTAAAAATATCTTATTTTTAAGTAATTTTTACACCCAGTATGGAGCTCAGACTTAACAACCCCAAGATCAGAGTTGCGTGTTCTATCAACTGAGCCAGCCAGATGCCCCTGTTTTTCTGATTTTTAAAAGTATCTTGTCGGACACCTGGGTGGCTCAGTCAGTGAAGCATCTGATTACAGGGTCCTGGGATCTAGCCCCCATGTCTGGTTCCCTGCTCAGCAGGGATCTCTCTGCTGCTCCCTCTCCCTCTCCTCTTGCTTGTGCGCACACATGTGTGTGCTGTCTCTTGCTCTCTCTCAAATAAGTAAATAAAATCTCTCTCTCTCTCTCTCTCTCTTTTTTTTTTTAAGTACCTTTCCAGGCAGCCCAGGTGGCTCAGCGGTTTAGTGCTGCCTTCAGCCCAGGGCCTGATCCTGGAGACCGAGGATCGAGTCCCACATCGAGCTTCCTGCATGGAGCCTGCTTCTCACTCTGCCTGTGTCTCTGCATCTCTCTCTCTCTCTCCCTCCCTCTTTCCTCCTCCCTCCCTCCCTGTCTCTCATGAATAAATAAATATAATCTTAAAAAATAAAAATTTAAAAAGTACCTTTCCAGTCCCACCTAGGGTACCAAGAATAATAATAATAAAAGTATCCTACCCAGGGTACTCATAAATTAGACATAGAAATTTTGGAATCTCACCATTTTTTAGCACAGAAATCTCAGAGTAGAGGCCATGGAGTATGATGAGGCCACTTGACAAGATTCAGCCTGGCAGCTCTCACAGTGGCTCCCAGACTTTTAAAGCTGCACTCTTCACATTATGGGCTTTTTGTCAAAGGGCTTCTTGAGTGGCCTCTGGGAGCCTCACGTGGCTCTCCTACCTCCCCAGCGTGGTTTCCATCCCCTCTGGATTCAGTTCAAGACCTACTGGATTTTCTGTATTTCTGGACCTGAATGTGGTATTCCAGCCACCAGATGTCACCTCCTACAAAGATAGACTTATCTAATGTGTGTTTCTCTCTGCAGTTACTACAGGGACTACACAGATAAAGAAAAAGAAATGTGTCACCGAATGTTCACTCCTAATGATAACGGCTCTACAGTAGGAGAAAATTGAAGGTAATCAAAAGGCTGAAGCAAAAAGGCTTCAGAATTTTGTCCAATATATGGAAGGGTGGTTCTCAGTCCACCAGTGAATACTGGCTGTCTACAATTGAGCATAGATAGAAGGAATAGAAAGTTCATGTGGGAGATAATGGCACAGTGACTGTGTGGAGTACACATACCATGGGCCTTCTCGTGGAGATTGGAAAGTCCAGCTGGAGCTGGAGGTTAAATTTATAGGTTTAGGAGGTATTAAGCTTAAAAATTAAAAAACTTTTTCTATGTTTTGTTAACCTTGCCCTCATAGGAGCTTGGAACATGGAACTGTGAGTATAGTCATTAATATGATAGTTTATCTGGACTTTGAAATGAAGAGGAATGCCTTTTCTTTTCTCTTTAAAGATTTTTATCTATCTACTTGACATAGAAAACACAAGTATGGGGAGCGGCAGGCAGAGGGAGAAGCAGGCTTCCTGCTCAGGGCTTATTAATCCCAGGACCCTGGAATCATGATCTGAGCCGAGGGCACACATTTAACTGACTGAGCCAGCCAGGCACCCAGGAATTGCCTTTCTTTTCTTTTTTCTTAAGATTTCATTTATTTATTCATGAGAGACAGAGAAGGTGGGGGAGGCAGAGACACAGGCAGAGGTAGAGGCAGGCTCCATGCAAGGAGCCTGACGTGGGACTCGATCCTGGGACTCCAGGATCACGCCCTAGGCGGAAGGCAGGCGCTAAACCACTGAGCTACCCAGGGATCCCCGGAATTGCTTTTCTTAATCTGGTTTTTCCCAAAAGCTTCAGTAGCACTTTACATCTAACACATTAAGGAAGACAAAATCCAGATGTCGAGAGGCAGGGATGGTCAGGGACTCTTAAGTTCTGCTTACTGTTAGTATGAGGGGCTAGAAGGAGTTAGAACTACCCAGGATCAGAACCTAACCTTCCTACTGCAGCAGACACCCTGTGGTCTAGCAGGCACAGGGTTAAGGTTTCCGTGGGAGTTCATGAGCGGAGTCTTTAGTCTGGTTTACTATTACTTAAGAAAATTAATGGAAACAAAATCACCTGCCTTAAACACCTGCTTAGCTGGGTAGCTAACTCTGCTCTCTTGAGAGAAGTTAAACAAGGAGCAACAAGAAAACAGCTGCCGAATGGGCTCATGGTAATAAATCTCCCCTTTGTTGCTACCTACCTCTCTCTACAAAAGAGAGAAAGGCAGTGAAAAGACCTATTCATCCCATTTTCACAAGTGATCTAAAAACTGCTGTTCTCTGCCCTGTCAAAAACAACCGGACGGTATCTGAAGTCAGTGTTGCCTTTATCATGGATTCCGACCCTGTGACCTCAGCCTTCAGGTCTTTTGGGGACATTGGAGTATTTGTAGGTCTTCTGAACTGAGACATGAGCCAAAGGGCTTCTCCTCTTTGGCTGTTGTTCATGTCCAACAGGAAGGGAGCTTTGCCGGCTTTTTGCCAGACATTTTTGACAGTCATCTGGCATGTCCTGCCATTTAGCGAAGACCCAGTTCTTCCAGGGTCCATCCTGGAAACAGGCCTTGGAAAATCCATCAGGGCAGCTACTTCTTGTTGTCTCTACCCCACCCCCCTCACCCCCAGCTTTCTCTGTCTCTGAGGCATTTTAGATCTGATGAGTTTGGGGTTTTTTTTAAGATTTTATTTGGGAGTTTTTTAAAGATTTTGTTTAATTGAGAGAGAGAGAAAGAACATGTGTGAGTTGAGGGGGAGGGGCAGAGGGAGAAGGAGAAGCAGACTTCCCACTGAGCGGGGAGCCTGACGTGGGACTCGATTCCAAGACCTGGAATCATGACCTGAGCCCAAGGCAGACACTTAGCAGACTGAGCCACCCAGGTGCCCCTGGACCTGATGAGTTTTTAGGTAGTTTCCCAGATATTCCTAAGTCCCAGGTGTTTAGGTCTAAAATGGCCATTCTTGTCCCTTTCCCACCACTGTTGAGATTATAACATATTTTGGCCTCTGGGTCTTTAGTGTTCTGTCATGCTCTCCTACATTTTTTGAGATCAGAGACCATATCTTTTTTGGTCTTTGTATTTTATAGCCTCTGGAACTATGCCCGGCACATGATTGGCAGGCACTCAGTAAATGTTGGTTGGATCAAGTGTAAAACAGCTGAAGTGCTAGACCAGCCTCTTTGAAACCATAGCCTCCAGGCTGGCTCTCATATTGGCTGTGAGGTTGCCTATTCTTGCCAGTGACTGAAACCTGTCCTCAGCTAGTAGCAGCTAGAAAAGATTCACTGGAGGGATTTGGGGAGCTCACAGAATTGGACTGGTCAAACAGCCAGTACTTGGGCAGGTGGAGACCTAATGTTCTGAAGGCCTCAAGGACCTTGTCTCCCCTCTGCCACATGTTCTCCCACCATAAAGAATGCCCAGGAGTCCCTTCCACAGCCTTTCTATTTGAGAGCCAGCTCTTCCTTACCCCACACCTAGCTCTTCTTCCTGCATGAGCCAGGGCTCCAGTTTGAAAAATCCCAAAGCAGGACTCTGGTCTGTTTGGAGTATGTAGAGGCCCATGAGGGGCACCCCTTCCCAGCGCCACAGAGTGGGGGCAGGGGAGGGGGCAATGACTGTGAAGTAAGAAGCTGTTTGTCCCAGAGATCAAGGGGATAAAGAGAATGGGCAGACAGAAGGGAAGGTGCCCAGCAAGGGTATTTAGCTATTGCAACACTCACTGTTCTCCTGAGTGGGACCTTTCATCTCACTCTAGTAGAGCCAGTAGATCAAATGAGGAATCTCTTGCGGTTTCTGCTCTGCCAGCAACTCAGCAGTGCAAGGGAGCAAACACATTATGACTTCCACAGCACCATCTTTTTCCTTAGTTTGGATTTTCAGAGGGCATATCAAACACACATACTCCTGGATGGGCGTATTCTTGGGATGAGCTAAGTCAGGCTGGAAGTCAATCTTTTGACTCATGCACATTGGAAGACCTAAAAGGTTCACAGCAAACCCCAAGCTAGTGTTTGATAAACTGTTTTGAAGCTGTCTTCCCTGTGGTTCACAGTGCA
Organism: Canis lupus dingo; assembly: GCF_003254725.2. Lineage (NCBI taxonomy): Eukaryota > Metazoa > Chordata > Mammalia > Carnivora > Canidae > Canis > Canis lupus. The sequence goes on along the minus strand of NC_064248.1, from coordinate 6,615,431 downwards.
GTGAAGGCAGTAATTCGGTGTTTGTATTTGCTATCTTCAAACTTTATTAAATGTTTCCTAACTACCTACTTGGTTAAGACCTCCCATAGCTCTATCCACAGTCCTAGTGGTTTCATCAAGGGCACCAGAGAGCTTTTATAACCACTGCCAACGTGGCTGGAGACTGTTAGTATGTGTCTAACACCACTTGGAGTGGTGTTCTAACATTTTTCTTCATTCTGTCTCTGGGTCTTCAGTTAGAGTTTGAGTGTGCCCTTCCTGTCCTAATATGCTAGCATCTGCAACCCTTGCATACTTTATTGTGTCTGGAAAAGAGATGTAAAGTGAGCACTATAGCTATTTTCAGCTATTTAAATGGTTGACATAAAATAAGTGACTTTATCCTGTCATTTCCAAAGGGCAGGACCAGTATAGCAGACCTCTAACAGGAAAAGAAAATTTGGCTTCACATGAAAGATGTACTGATTGTCTTACCTTACATGTCATTAAGTTCCTCCAATATGGAGAGCACACACAGAAAAGGTACTACTGGGCACCCCAGGTGGCTCAGCGGTTTAGCGCCACCTTCAGCCCAGGGCCTGATCCTGGAGACCTGGGATCAAGTCCCACATCAGGCTCCCAGCAAGGAGCCTGCTTCTCCCTCTGCCTGTCTGTGTCTCTGTCTCTCTCTCTTTCTCTCTCTCTCTCTCTCTCATAAATTTAAAAAATCTAAAAAAAGAAAAGGTACTACTTTTGACTGATTTTTTTTTTTTTTTTTTTTTTTTTAAAGAATGCTTTGTAGTGAGCATCTGCTCCTGGGCCAGGCTTTTCCACTCTTCTGAGGAAATATGAGTAGTCTTAGGAGCTGGGGTGTTTCCATTAGGGTCTATCTAGTCAGAGCCGCCAGAGGCCCTTTTTGAGGTGGGTGACTGTGATGAGGTGACCTTCCTGGTCCTTCCAACTGCTACATTCTACCTTTGGTAGTTGCCATCCTTAAAGTACTTTAGTGGGAATGACCTATGAAGTCTTGTGCTTAGCTTTAGAAAAAGCACAGAGGGAAATGAAGTGGGAGAGGCCTGGCTGCAGAGCAATGGTGTTGGTTCAAATTGGACCAAATGAGAGGCATAGCTGCCAAAGAAGAGGCCACCGGCGGCCCTTTTTCATTCCTCACTCCTGCTCCAAGGACCTCTTGAACATGGACTGTTCTCAAGCACTATGGTGGGTGCTGGTGGCATGTGAGAAGTCCAGTCCCGCTCCTGCTGCTCTGGTCTGCAGAGCATGCTCTCCTGGAGAGGCCGGGGTGGTCTGTGGACTCCTAGAGCACACAAGAGGAGTGGTATGTGGGGGAGCCTCCTGATCAGAGAGAAGCTCTGGCAGGCAGACAGGCGAGGGAAGCAGCAGCATTGGACCCAGATGTGAGGGGTGGGGAAAAGACAAGGAATCCAGAGCTGAGGTGAGCCGTGGATCAGGTATTGCCCCAGCATTTCAGTCTTCTTTGGAGTGTTGGCTGTGCTCTGTAGGTATCAGAGGAGGGGCAAGATGTGATCCAGCCAGCTCATGCTAAGCAGGCTCTAAAGGAGGGCAGGGGGAGGGAGCATTTGAAGGGCAAAGTCTGGCAGGTGGCAGGAATTGGAGAGGCAAAGACAGCCTGGAGGTAAACGCAGAAGCAGGGATGGAAAGGAGGCAGGAGCATGAGGCCTCCCATCTGGAATTGCTGGGAGGGTGCTTTCTGTCAAGAGAATTCTAGTGCTAGGTGGGAATTTAGCCGGAGGAGGAGGACCATATGCCAAATGCTCTACAGGGTGACCTGTGGGCAATGGTAGAAGGGACTAAAACTGTTCTAGAGAAGAGAAGCTTGGGGGAGCGCATAACTGGGAGTTCCAAGATGATCCTGGTGCATACCAGGAGTGATGGGGAAGGCTTCCTAAAGGAGGTAGAACCTAGTTTACAAGGTTAACTGGTAGGTTGGATAGACTGAGGGGACTCCCCTTCATGGCCATCTTATCTAGGCATAATCTTAATGTTGTTGGCTTCTGATGTGTCTTCTTTTTCTTCCAGATTGTTTTTGGTAATGTTGCTTCCATTCATTTTTTTCTTAGTTTAATTTTGATCAAAATATTAAACGTATTTTACATGCCAGGCATCGTCTTACATGTTTTATGTGGATTAATTCAGCATCTCTATAACATAGGTGTCCTCTCCATTCATAAATGAGGCTAACTTGCCAAGGTAGTGTAGCTAGTAAGTGAAAGAGGCAGAGTCGGACCTTTGTCCCAAACCACCAAGTTAAAAAACAAACAAAAAAGCATTTACCAGAGGAAACTGATTTTAACTTCTGTTTCTCTTGGGGATTCTTCTGCATAACTAAATATTTTGCATCCCAAAGAGCTAAATGTTCTGTTTACATTGCAATTTCTTGATTTTTGTCAGTTTTGGACTTGTATTGGTCGACTTCTGTTGTGACATGATACAATATCATTTTTTTGCTCCTTTATAGTTCTGTCACTGTTATTACCCTTTGTTAGAATATTGTAATGAAAATAATACAGTGGTGTTTCTGATTTCATAAGCTAAAGACAGTATTTCCTATAATCCACTTGTATGCTGAGAATATTACTAATTGAAAAGCCAATGCTGTGCTTTCTTTTTTTTAAGAGCTTTTGTTTTTTCTACCATTTCAAACTGCATTTGTTTTTGTTTCTTGAACTATTAACCTTTATCATTACCTCTTCAGAAATTGTGTTCTACCATTTAGTCTGTGACTCTCCTTTCTTCTCAGGAACCTCCCCCTTAGAAATCTCCCGTTTATGTAACAGTCTGTACAGAGTATCCCATAGGCTTGCTGCATAACTGCCCTTCTGGGATTTCTTTTTTCTCCTGGGTTGAATCCATTATTTATTGGATCTCTTTTCTTGGTTTACTTCCTTGTTCTGATATTCTCAAGTAACATCCAATAATTGGATATATAAGAGATAAAATTTTTACTTCCTTATAAATGTCCAACTCACACTTGATTACATATAGTTGCATATATATTTTAGAATGAAAACAACCCCCTCCCCACTTAGAGCTACCCCTAGTCAAAAGCTCCCTTCCTCATTAGAAATTATCCCCTCCAGGGCACCTGGGTGGCTCAGGTGGTGATCCTGGGGTCCTGGGATCGAATCTCACATCAGGCTCCCTGCAGGGAGCCTGCTTTTCCCTCTGCCTGTGTCTCTGCCTCTCTCTGTGTGTCTCTCATTAATAAATAAATAAAAGCTTTAAAAAAAGAAAGAAAGAAACTATCCCCCTATTAGGATTTACCCCCTAATTAGGTTGCCTGCCTGATCCCACTTAAAAGATCTCTGCTCTCAGATTGTGCCTCCTTCCACACCTAGCCCTCACAGCTCCCCGCCCCTACCGGTGCCCTGTCCCGAACAGCTGTTCTAACAGTACCCCTCTCCCCTTTCAGAGCTCCTCACCATCAACTCCAGATGTTGGCAAAAGTATATTTCTTTGTTTTTACCTTCTCTAAAATTTCACAGCGTGTCCAGGTGCCCCCAGATGCTTAGTCTTTATATAGGTACTTTAATTCTAGAGGTTCAGTTTCTTGAGAGCTGAGCAATCCCAGATTTCTTTAATTACATTTTCCTCCCTTTTTTGCCCTCTCCTCTTGATCTGGGACTCCTGTTCATTGGGTGTTGGACCTTCTGCAGGGATTCTCTATGTCCTTTATGTCTCTTTAACATTTTCTCTCCACCTCTCTCACCCTCCAGAAAAACATACCTCATTTTCCAACTCTCCCTTGTTGGCTTTATTCATTTCAGCAATCAAATATTTGAAACCAGAAGATCTTTCCAAATTTCCTTTTTTCATAGTATCCCACTCCCCCCCCCCATCACTTTATTATGAAAAGTCTCAGACAAGTAGAGTGAATAGGATTCTCCCATGTATTCAGCAGTTAGTTTTAACAATTATACCATAAAGCCAGCGTTTCCATCTCTGACCCACACATTTCCTCCCAACGGTTAATTTTAAATGGATCCCAGTAATGCTATCATTTCATCCACAGGATTTCCCATTTCCCTATGTATCTCTAAGAGATAAGGACCATTCTTGTACATTTTCTCTTGTTCTCTGAAATGTTTATTTTTCTGCCTATTTGACTTTTCACTTTTCCATGTTGCAGACTTTCCACAAATAGTTGGTATTTTCTTGGTTACTTATTCACATTTAAGAAGGTAGCAGTTGAAAAATTGGGCAGTCCTTACACCTGGGCAGGGTACCCACTCCTTCTTCTCCTTAAGGCTGAGTGGGTGGAAGCCAACAAATGCTTTAGGATCCTTAAATACTGGAAGGGGCTTTGCAGCTTCAATTTTTCCTCAGGTGGATTTTCCCCCCTGAAATAGTGGATACAAGTGCTATGTCATCTTAATCTGTATATCCCAAATTTCTAGTGAAGTTGAGCAGCTTTTTGTGTTTTTATCGGCCATCGATATTCTTTATGCGGAACTGCCTGTTGATCTCCTTTGCCTGTTTTTCTCTTGGGTCTTTTTTATTATTGATTTGTAAGAATCCCTTTCTATGTGAAGGATGTTAATTAAATGTTATATAAGTTCAAATATGTTCTTCCAGCTGTTTTGAGTATGTATATAGTTATGTGCGTCACTGCTTCTGTATGGTTTTTGGAATTTATATTATGCTTATGTTTGACCTGAGAGAGTAAGCCAAGGTCTGTAACTGAGTGAGCAGAAGTGCTCAGGGTAAAGGCTTTTCAACAGTTCTCCTAGGGTCTGAGCATTATTCTATGTCTGTAGTGCTTCATAATACTCACAAACCAATTAATCTTCCCAGTGTTTCTGAGGGAGAAATTATCGTTTCCACTTCGCAGATTTGGGAAGGAATGAAGCTCAGAGAATAAGACCCTTTCCCTATGGAGGTCCTTGTACTTACATATAAACAACTGTGACCATTTTCATTGGATCCGAAATCTAAATCTAAACCTCAGATGATATCTGAAGCTTTAAGTATATTCATCGGCTTTTTTCATTTGGAGTGTTACCGCTGGGTGCCCCTGGATTTTTCTCCCTCTCTTAGATGTTTAGGAATTTCTTTTTCTCCGCTTTCCATACTTAAGCTGAAGCCTTTGAGCTGTAGAATTAAGATGATTGAGCCATTTTGCATGGGCAGCCTCAGGGAAAGAGTTAACAGGCTTTTTTCTTTTTTTTTTTTTAAATGTTTTCTTGGGGCACCTAGGTGGCTTAGTCAGTTAAGTGTCCAACTCTTGATTTCAGCTCAGGTCATGATGTCTAGGAGTCAGGAGATGGAGCCCCAAGTCAGGCTCCACACATAGCGTGAAGTTTACTTGTCCCTCTCCCTCTGCTCCTGCCCCTACTTGTACATGCGTGTGTTTTCTCTCTCTCTCTCTCTCTCTCTCTCTCAAAGAAAGAAAGAAGAAAAGAAAACAGTTTAAATGTTTTCCAGGAAGCCAGAGCAGCTCCTGGGAGGCTTCAGTGGGAATAAAGTCCATGCTACAGAGAGTATGTTCTTATTAGCTGAAGTTCTGGGATTTAGTCCTGGTTCAGAGAATTGGCCTGAAGTGAGCACTAAAGCAGCAGGCCCCACAGAGCTTGGTGCCAGCACTGAAGCTGAAGGTGTCCTCAGGGGTCAAGGGTTCTCTTGTTCCAAAATAGTCTTCCTGTGTCCAGGCCAGGTTGGTGAGTTGCCAGGAAAATCCTAGGAGCAAATCATCCTTTCCCCACAGTATGTGACTGGATCTAGATGACGAATCTATTTGATCCCCCTCTTCCCAAAGAGATTAAGAAGAAATTCTCAAATCTACTCTTGAGTAGATAGGTATTTCATGCCTCCAGTAAGACACTTCTGAGTCCTGAACAAACAATAACTTGTTTAAAGGTATTTTGGGGGACGCATGGGTGGCTCAGCAGTTTGGCATCTGCCTTTGGCCCAGGACGTGATCCCAGAGTCCCAGGATGGAGTCCCACATCAGGCTCTCTGCATGGAGCCTGCTTCTCTCTCTGCCTCTCTCTTTGCCTCTCTCTCTCTGTGTCTCTGTGTCTCTCAGGAATAAATAAATAAAATCTTTTTTTAAAAAAGTATTTTGGTAATTTTACATATTATTAGTTCTTCAAATTTTCTTTCTCTGAATCTCTACTTTTTTTTCCCCTCAAAATGTAGTTGTATTTTCTCAAGGGTAACTGGGCCAGCCAGGCATTCTCTTGTTGTCAGATGAGGGCCATGTCGTTTTCCAAGCAAACTGTTAGACACAGTCCCTTGATCTTTTGAATATCTGTGAAATGCCTTTTCTCCCAGCTCAGGAGGTATCATTGAAGTCATCCCTTTGTTGTGTAACTATAAATAACTCCACTTAGGCTAGCACCTTTTCATTATTCCCTTCCTGAGAAAGCACTTCCCCTGGCAGAGTCTTCTTGGCCCTTCACTTCTCTTCACATCCTGTCTTGGCAGGTGTAATGGGCTCCAAACCTGCCTCCTCCCAAGGTTCACTTCAGTGGATTCTGTGTTTTTTTGTGGATAAGGTATCTTTGAGTGCTACTTAATTAAATTTCAGGAGACAACTAGGTTCCTTTTACTAATTTTCAAAATCCATGATTATGGAAGTGCCCTTTACCATTCATAACAGGGTTAAGAAATGGAAAATGTGGCTTCTCCATCTTCCTGCCTTGCTGTGATCCTAGCCAAGTCCATTAACACCTCTGGGCTTCCATTGCATCTTTAAATACAAATCTTGTCTTGAAATGAAGCTGGCAGTTGGGTGGCACTTTTTATCTCTTTGACCATATGCCCTGCTGCCTTCAACTGACAGTCACAAGCTCTGACAGTTGTCATTGGAGAAGTACAGCAGGGCTGTGCTCTGGGTCCTAGCCACCCCCACAGAGGGGAGGGCTCTGGGGTGCTCTCTAGTTCTGTTTAAGCCTAGAAAAGCTAGGCTTGGGGGACCACTCAGAGAGCTTGACAGGGTTCCCAGCAGGTAGGGAACACCACTGAATGGCCCCTGTCTCATGCCAGCAGTAAGAAGTACAGGGATGTAGCCAAGGGAAGGGGCAGGTCGCTGAGCCAGAGGACCACTGGAGGAGGCCAACCTTGGACAATGATAGGATCAATGTGGAGCCAGAGAACCAGGGCCGAGTTGGGGAGGGACAGATAAAAGAGGGCCCAGCATTGAGTGTCTGCTTTGAACCACTGCCTATAGGGTGACAGGAGCAGGAGGGATGGATCAAACAGGCCAGAACATCACATAGCAGAGTATGAATGGGCTAGGGCTCCTTCTAAAATTCTTCTCCTTCAGCTGGAATTACTTGAGATAGCCAGACTAGTTTCTTCCAATTGGCTGAATAATGTGGGTTTTTTTTTTAAGATTTTATTTATTTATTCATGAGAGAGACAGACACAGGCAGAGGGAGAAGCAGGCTCCATGCAGGGAGCCCGGTGTGGGACTTGATCCCAGGATCTGGGATCACACCCTGAGCCAAAGGCAGACACTCAACCGCTGAGCCACCCAGGCATCCCTGAATAATGTGTTTCAAGAAAGAGAACCAGTTAAGAAAATGGCTGTAGAGAGGGTCTATGAATCTTCTCCTTTATTTACAATGTTTGTGCATTTTCTGGGATTTTGAAGAGGGATCCACAGCTTTCATCCATTTTTCAAAGACCCACTGTTGCAAACGTTTCTCACAGATGCCACTTGAGGCTGACTGTTCACTCTGGTTCCCTGTTGTGGCCCTAGAGGGATGTGCCACGGACAAGGTTGGGAGACAGGGCGGGGCTGGCATCTGACTCCGTGGGAACGCTGTTCACCCTGCCCGGCCCCAGGGCTTTGTACTCCGCTCTCCAGCATCAACATCCTGGGCTCTGCAGCCTCCGGCTCAGGCTTCCAGGATTACATCACTTCTTGGGCTTCTCTGTTACACTTTCACACTCTTCTTTGATTACTACTCGCTATTATGTGCAATTATTGTGGACACCAATCATATCCTTGCTGGAGTTTGTATTTCACATTGGCTGCCTTTTCCCCAGGTCTGGGTATGCTCTCCTCGGAAGCCACTTGTTCAGTATTCATATATTCAGTGGGAGACTGCCTATTGGAACTTGGTCTGTGTTCTCTGCCTAAGTCTGGCTGCTTTTGTCTTTGTAGGTCTCGGCTTCTCTTTCCTTGAGCCGTGGAGACCTGATGACCTTTTTCTCTGTCTACACCTCAGGATCCTAAGGGAATTGGATTTGCAAAATGTGAACTTTTCCATTTTGATACCTGTTAATTTATACTAAAGTATTACTTTTTATTGGTTGCAATTTGAAAATTCAACTAACTGAACCTCCTAAAATCCCAATGTCTGATCTTGGCAATTGTCTCTACCATCAGTGCTCCTGGGAATGTCTACTCCCTGAGGGAACATTAATCATAGGATTTATGTCTAAAGTCATTTCACAGAACATGGACTAGATTGAAACGTTGTTTTTTTTTTTAATTTTTATTTATTTATGATAGTCACACAGAGAGAGAGAGAGAGAGGCAGAGACACAGGCAAAGGGAGAAGCAGGCTCCATGCACCGGGAGCCCGACGTGGGACTCGATCCCGGGTCTCCAGGATCGCGCCCTGGGCCAAAGGCAGGCGCCAAACCACTGCGCCACCCAGGGATCCCTTGAAACATGTTTTTGTTTTTTCACTTGATTATTATTAAGCTTTTTCTTATGGAGGTTTTCAAACCTGAAGGTAGGAAAAGATGGCGTGCTGATCTGCCCACGTATGCATTATCCACCTGACAGTTATCAGCATTCTAGGTTCAGTTTCCTCTACCCACCCTACCCTACAACTTTTTGTCAGTATTTAAATTATTAAAATGCTACATGCTTACAGTTTAAAAAAAAAAAAAAAGGAGGAGAGTTGAAGTAAAAGCTCCCAGTCCCCAAGCTCACCCCCCCACTGACAGATAACCACTGTTGATGTTTTTATATGTATCCTTCCTAAAGGGTTTTTTGTGAATATTTGAGAATATTTTTGTAAATATTTGTGGGTATATATGCAAATAGAATCCCTACAAATAGTATCCTATATTTTGTACAATAATGTGTTTAAGTACATTTTGGGGGAGTGCCTGGCTAACTCAGTTGGAACAGCATGTGACTCTTGATCTTGGCGTCATGAGTTCAAGCCCCACATTGGGCATAGAGATGAGTTAAATAAAACTTAAATACATTGGGTGATCACCAAGTTAGCACTCAACTACCATCTCATTTTTTAAAAAAATGGTGAGTTGCATTCCATCCTAGGAGAGTATTGTAAAATTCTTAATAGTAACAGGAGGTGTACTGTACTTATGGCCCCCACACCTGAGTTTCTGTGACACTTAGTAAATGTGTTCTTGAGTTGTGATCTGTATTTCTTCAGCTGAACTGGGTATTGCTGAATTGATCTCCTAAGTGGCTGTACCAATTTACAGACCCTCTGGTAGCATTTGAGAGCTTATGTCCCATAGCTTTTCTATCATTTATACTGTTTAATCTTTGCCAGTTTGGTACATCTGAGAGGAAATCTTGTTATTAGTATTAGCCTGTCCCTAAACATCTTTTCACATGTTTACAGAGTCAAGTGTCCTTTCTATAAATATTGCTATTTCTGTGTAACCAAACACCTTTGTGAGTTTTTTAGTTTTTTTCATAATTCTGTCAGTAAGTTACATTAGTTGGTTAGTTGCTTCCCTGGATATTCTAGGTATATATATGATCATTGTATCCAAATATTTCTACCAGGTACATTTCTTATTTTACCCAGAGCCCATCTAAGCATGTAGGCTAGTGCTGGGTGACAGTGCTGCACATCCACGTCTCTCATGGCTGTGCTGGACCAGCCACTCTTAGCTCTTAAGTGTGATGCAGACTTTTGGTTGAGATAGTCTTTTTACCATGTTAAGGAAATGTTTTTATTAAAAGCTTTTATCAGGAGGAACTGGTATCAAACGCCTTCCTGTCACAAAGATAAGCTTTTTTTTTTTTTTTTTTTTTTTTACCCTTTGACCTGCTGTTATGGTTTCTATAATATTGAATCTTTGATGTGGCAGGGATAGAAATATTGTGCATTTTTAATTGGCTGCTTTGGGAGAACAGTAGAGGTTCTTGTGCACAAAGAATGGTTCCTTCCCAGAGAAAGCTCATCTCCGGGACATTGTGTAATGAAAGACCTTGAAACTGAGGAGAGTTTGAAGTAAAAGGGAACTAAATTTACTCCTCCTCCCAGGTTAATAGGCAGCTTGATGCCTGAGAGGGAAGAGTGCAGGGGACTTCTGGACTTGAGAAGAAAGCAAACGGAGAGCCCGAGACCCCCGTGAAGAGGGGTACAATGAGCCTGAGCACAACCTTGTGGACTTGTGGATAGGAAGGGCTCCCCAGCCAGGTGGGCTAAGGTGGCCAGCTTTACCCAGGCTCCAGGCACCGGTCCACAGGTGCTCCTGTTCCTGTGGACTAGAGCTCAGGGAGTGCAGTTACCTGTGGGAGGGGCCTCATCCAACCTTTCTGGTGTTTGAATTTTGTATTTCCTTGATTACTTGGGAAGTATCTCCTCATTTGCTTATTGTTTATTTACATTTCTCACAACTTACAAGAAACATCTGTGTCCTTCTAGTAGTTTTAGAGTTCTTTTTTATGTTTAGAGTTTTAAAACTATTGGTAGTTTATTTCCATCCTTAACTTGAAGTAGGGATCTAGATCTTTATTTTGTATTCAAATATCTAAATAGTTGTACTAAATGCCTGACTGGCTTGGTCAGTAGTGTGCAACTCTTGGTTGCAGGGTTGTGGGTTCGAGCTCCACTTGGATGTAGATTTTTGTTTTCTAAGATTTTATTTTAAATAAAGTAAATAAGATTTTGTACCAAAATTTCTGTTTATGGACTTAAAATGCCACCTCTGATACCTGGAACAAAGGGCTCACATCTATACCGGGTAAATTAACTCCTTCACTTTAACGATAGAATGATTCTTGCTTGTTTGTATAACTAACAGCATTAGTAGTGGAATGACTAGATATGCTCCATGGGTGCTCCGATGAGTTTCCCTCTCCCCTGACTGACTCTAGGGTTTGAGCTCTGTCTTGATTCACCAGTAGGTTCTGGGCCTGAACATTGCAAGGCCTGCTGGGCCCTGAGCTGGGTAGAAGTTGCAAGTGATCAGAGGGATTATCAAATTGGCTTTGGTCCCAGGAATGGACATTTCTCAGTGTGATTGCATCAGAGATCCTTAAGATATTATTGCCAGCATGCTGTTTCTCCAGGACTTTGCTTGGGTTTGGACAGGAAAGTGCTTTTGATGTTTCTGCCCTCATGCGTCCTGTGTGGTCATTCCCCCATCCTCTCCTTGTCTAGATGCCTAGGAGAGTACAGCAAATGCTTCCCACATCGGTGGCCATGGGCAGGGGGCCTCATTATAGTCAGGCATAGGAATGGACTGTTGACTGGAGCCCACATGTGGCCTGTCCAGTACAATGGCCTTAGAATGGTTGCACTTGCATGGCAGCTTGGGTTCATGGAGGAATAAATGGGATGTGAGATGCTGCCCAACAGAAAGTGAAGCTGCCAGTCTCCAAAGGCCCATACCAGGAACCTGGCACTGCCTTGCAGCTGCCACCTTGGTGTGTTGGACAGAGCAGGCTGAGAGCCCAGGTGAGAAGGGACTGCTTTCTCCTCAGGGCTGTTCTTATGCCCCTACCATCTCTTCCCCACAAAACAGCTAGAATAACCTTTCTTTTCTTAAAAAGTTGTTTTCTCTGCTCAGAACCTCTGATGGCTTCCCAATGTGCTCAAAGTAAAACCTAAAAGTCCTGCCTGATGCTTCTGTGGCCCCAGTGACTTGGCACCTTGCTGCCACTCCAGTGTCGTGGTCTACCTTTCCTCCCCTTGTGCACTCCACCCAAGCCACACTGGCTTTCTGAGGTTTCTCATTTGCTCTAATCATGTTTCTGACTCCTGGCCTTTGTGTCAGTATTCTATAGCCTGGAAAGCCCTTCTCCTGCCTGTTCATGGAGTTCCATCTCCTTAAATTGGCCCCTCAGAGAGATCTTTGCGTTACCTCATGTTAAAAACCTGTATCATTCTGTACCCCCATGGCCTGCTTATTTTTTTATAGTACTTCTATTTTTGTGTTTTATTTATCCCACTAAAAATGAGTTCCATCGGAGTGGTGACTTTAAGATTTATAAGTTGAATTTTACTGGCACCATATTTTTCTGTACTTTGTAATAAAGGCCAGCCAACAAAGGCTTAACCACTGGAGTGCCATAGTATTTATAGCGACAAAAAGCATTCTGTAGATTTAAATGAGAAACAACATACACAGCTTGAGGAGGAAGCCTTATTAACCTTCCTCCTCCCGCCCTGGACTGTACCCACCTCCTGCTGCTGCTGGGGGGGGGGCGGTGCAGGGGGGCGGAGCCTGGGCATTGAGAGGAATGGCACAGGCAAGTTTCTCCTCCTCTCAGAAACTGCTGTTCTGCCTGAAGGGAATGAAATGTTTGTACTCGCACATCATCTGCATTCTCCATTGCTGGGAATGCCCACCAGCCTCCCAGCCCTTCGTGTACCAGCATTTTGCGGCTCTAGGACCAGTGTTTGGCTCCAGGGAATCAGGGAGGAGGGGTGCTAGGCAGGCAGAGACTGCAGAACCATCAGTAGGTTGTTACTGTAGCATCCATCAGGTGCCCTCCTTCAGATGACCTTCACACTCACCTTGCAGCAGTTTTGGGAGGTATTGTTGTGCACATTGTAAAGATGAAGAAACGAAGGAGCACAGAGTGGAGGTGTGGTGGTACTCAAGGATTGAACTGTAGTCCCCTGGTGCTGGATAAACTACCACACCATTTCTCCACATCAGTGTGTGTGTTGTCTGTCTGGCAGTGTGATGCCAGGTGTACCATGGAGCTGCCCGTGAAAGGTTTGTCCCGGCTCCTGGTTTGGTTGCATTCCGAGTGGGTTGTGCCACCCCAGTGTGTACGACAGGTGTTTGTGGTCGCTGGTTAAAAAGCAGCTGCTTCTCTATCGGCTTTTTTCCCATCTGTAAATGGCTAAGGAAGTGTCACTCCTTGGGGAACAGTTGAGAAATCCAATAAGTAAAGCTCTACCTGCATTCAAAAATTAGTCTTTTGAGGCCTCCTCTGAAAAATGAAGTTGAGCTGGATGATCTTAGAATCCTTTCTGTTCTGATCTTCTGAGACTGTCCTGTATTATTGATTTGAAGTTTCAGGGCCACCATGTTAACCCAGAACCCACCCAGTAGGGGCTGCACAACCATGGGATCTGTCCCCCAAACTCTCCTAGGGTCATCATTGCAGACCCAGGGCTGGCTCTGGTGCTCTAACCTGTGGCTGCAGGCACATATGGAACATCCAGATTATGATTGCTCTACATTGGGCAGCTGTGTCCTGGTATGTTTCTAACTGCTGTGTTTGATCCTAGATTCTTCAGCTAAACTACAGACAAGAGCGGCCAGGCTGCTGGAGTTCTCTGTCAGTGGGGCTAGGGGGCTTTCTGGAAAGAACTCCCCAGTGCATGCTATTGTGGGGACACGCCTGGAAGTTGGAGCTGGAATTCCACAGCCCTGGGCCGTTGCCTCATCTCTGACTGACGCTGCTGAAATGTGTTTTCACAGGTGCTGTTTTCTGTTTCACGTTTTCATACACAGAGTAGGGGAAAGTGTAGCTACTGACAAGTAGAAAAATGCTATTTTTTTAAAGGCAGTTTTTTTTTTTTTCTTTTTTTAAATGGAATTAGTCCTTGGCTTTTCTCCCAGTCCCAGCCCCCTTTCCGGCTGTTAATGTCCCTGGGTAAATACAAATAGAGATTACTTTGTTTATTTTATAGGGTTTTCTGTTTTAGAGAGAGAATTATGTTACACATGTTTCTGTTGTAAATAAATAAAACCTTTTCCTGTCCTTGCAAGATCCAGTATAAATTAATTGTGTGAATTCAACTAAACTTGTAAAGTCAGTAGGTGGGGTAGAGGGACAGCCATTCATTAAGACCAGTTGGAAAAAAAAAAAAAAAAAAAAAAAGACCAGTTGGATCAGCAGGAGCCAGAACTGGGGTTTCTTTTCTAGAGCCAGAGCAGTTCTTTCCAATGTACCCAATAAGGAAATGCCTGAGCATTGGGGTTGGGGCTCCCTTGTATCCTCCCTTCTGTGGGGAGCTGCTGCTATGGGATGAATCCAGGACAAATCTTGGAGCTACCAATCCTCTAGCACTTGGCTCCCCCAGGGCTGGATCCTGACTCCCAGCAGACAGGCCAGTGTCTCCCCTGCAGGCTGAGGCCGAAAGTGCCCTCTCCTGGGTTCTGCTCCCGACCCCTGACCCTTACCGTCTTTACTCCACAGCTTTTTCAGGCCTTCCTGCAGCATCCACATGGCCATAGGATCCTTTTATGGACCCTGTGTCCTCCCTCTTCACCCTCCCTGACCCTTGCCTGCGTTCCTGGCCACCTTTCTTCAAGGGTATTGTCGACACTGGCTCTCTCCACTGTGGCCCCCAGTTTTTCCCCAGCATGCTGCCTTCCTTGCCATCTTGCCATCTCGCCCCAACCTCATGGCAGTCGAATCCAGTGGTCTTTGCCCTCTTTATCTCTTCCCTGAATTTCCTAGCTGGAAGCTCTTGATTTCCTCCCAAGGACTTTCCTTAAGCAGTCCTTTGGTTTCACCCTTCTCATTACCACCGTCTTCCCCCTCCCCCTTCAAAAACGCCCAGAGCGGAGATCCCTGGGTGGCTCAGCAGTTGGGTGCCTGCCTTCGTTTCAGGGCATGATCCTGGAGTCCCAGAATTGAGCCCCACGTCAGGATCCCTGCATGGAGCCTGCTTCTCCCTCTGCCTATTTCTCTCTCTCTGTTTCTCATGAATAAATAAATAAAATCTTTAACAAACAAAAAAACAAAAACAAAAACAAAAAAAAACACCCAGAGCATTTCAGATTAGTTCCTGTGATCAACACCCACTCAGAAGTGACCCCACCAGACCACAAGGCTAGAGGGCTAGAGGGCTGGGCATGTTCCCTGACCCAAGAGGCACCTGGCCTGTGCCACACCTTCTGGTGCCTCAACTTCCTGACAGGATCAGCTCAGAGAGCAGAAACCAAATCCTCACGGGGCAGGCTGGGTGCTGCCTCTGTGCCTGCGGAGGAAGGGCAGGGTGGTGCTACAGGGTCCCATGTGCTGAGCAGTCCCCCTGGGTGACTCCTGACCACCCCCTACCCCACCGCCATGTTTCCTTTAATCCAGAGTACCGGAGTGGTAGCCTTAGAAGCATGTTTTTCTCTAGAGGCCACAAACACCTTACTGATGGTTCCCAGGTCTGCTCCAGGCCTCAGGATCTGGACCTGGGATCACCTGGGGTCTGACATTCCTTAGTTCCTCCAGGTCCAGGAGGGCCTAGACCAAAACCACTGCCCTACCCCATGTACGCACCCCACCCAGCCCCTCTGCCACGGCCTGTCTCTGCAGCTGGCAAGGGCATCCACCCAGCTGCCCTTTCATCCTCGCCTCTGGTGTGGCCACACAGCCATGCCTTCATAAGTGCCTCTGGGTTGTCTCGACTCCTCAGCCTTCACTGACCTCCTCAGCCTTTGCTCTCACTGCTTCTCTCCTGTCCCCAGCCTGGCTGCGCCCCAACAATGCCCGCATACCCATGTGTGGGGTGCCCCATCACTCCCCACTCCGGGCTTGCCATCTTTCCCCAGCTTTCCCTTGGAGGAGACTTGTTGAAAGCTTTAGCAGGGGGGTGGCCTGAGGTGGGTGTGTGAGGATAGTCACTCTGCCTTGAAGACTTTTGGGAAGACCGTTTGAAAGTATTAAAAGTTTAACCCAGCAGTCCCCCTTGTAGGACTCTGTCCTTCAAAACCACTTGTACTTGTGGGCTAAAAGCACGTCTGCCACTGTTGAGGATGTGGCAAAATTGGAAGCAACTGTGAGTCCTTCAAAGGGGAGTGTAAGAGAGATCACAGTGCCGCTCCCACGGGGACACTTGGTGACTTTGAGGACCAAGATAGAACCTGGAGGATAACACATGGAGTCTGAATACATTCATGTGTGTAAATAAAGAACGGGAAGAGTGTGCTTCACACGTAGCAGCGGCCCTTCTGGCCAGCACACCCTGGGAGATTGAGGCTTCTGTACAGTTTACAACATATCCACGTGTTATTAGTGTCCTCAAGCCCTGAGGGAACTGGCTGCATTTCATCTGCATTGGGCTGGGACTGTGAGACAGCGGCAGCCTGTGGCACTGGGTGGGACTTTGAAGGAAGACCAGCCGGCTGCTCCGAACCTACCTTGTGTGTCTGAGTGGGACAGCAGCATCCTCTCTTTCTGCCAAGGGGACATATGGCCCCTGATGAACAAGGAAACCAGCTTGGATATTGCCAATCTCCAAAACAACTTCTGAAAGGGCTCCTCAGTGGGCAGCACATGGCAGCTAAGGTGACTTCCAGGTGGCACTGGCCCCCTCTAGCCACATCACGTGGTTTGCTCTCAGTAAGCCAGCCTTCAACTGACATGGGTTTGGAGGCATGGAGGTGTGGAGAACAGAGCTAGTCATGGCACGTCACCACCAATCTGTGCACGACCCCCCCCCCCCCATGTTTTGTTCCTCTCTCTCGTCCCCGTGTCCTCTCGCATAGACAGCCGTGTTGACCTTCATGTATGTCTTTGTCTTGCATTCTCACAAGATGTGTACATCAGGAGGTGTGATGGAGTCAGCCTCCCCACGGCTTCCTGGGCAGTGTGGGGTCCCAGTAATGACAGCTGCTGTCTCTGGGGCTGGCCAGGACCCTCATTCTTGGGGTGACTCTGAGGTGAACTTACCAAGGGAGGAAGAAAATGGCTCAGGGAGGTCAAGAAACTAACCAAGAGGGGCGTTTGGGTGGTTCAGTCAGCTGAGTGTCTGACTCTTGATTTCACCTCAAGTCATGGTCCTGGGGTTGTGGGATGGAGCCCCATTGGGCTTCACGCTGGGCAGGGAGCCTGCCTGAGATTCTCTCTTCCCTCCCCCCCACCCCCCTACCCCTGCAAAAAAGGAACTAACCGAGAGCTGCCAACACTTCCCCATCAGAGCCTGGGTGTAACCGCTGCCTTTCCTGCCTCAGTGCTGCTGTGGAACTGGTTGGAACAAGGCCTCTGGCCTCCATACAGCCTCCTACTCAGCCCCAGCTCTGGGAGGCCCTGCTTTCCTTACTTCAACCCTCCCTGTGCTGACCTGCCAGCACCCATGCCTTTTAGATTCTCATTGGAGGGAAGGTGGCTAAGGCCCAGGGGAGGAAGAACTTGCCCCAGGATGTGTGGCTAGAGCTGAGCTAGGACTGGGTGAACTTCCACTAGGTGGTCTAGAACCTCTCACCTCAGTCTCTACCCACCCAAGTCCAGGTGCTGTCCTCAAAAAGAGGATTTGAGTTCTTTCCCCTCTACCAAGCCAGAAGGCCCTGGCTGGCTTTTGCTGAGCAAACCCACCCAGCAATAGGTGGCGACATAACCCACTGTATGCTTCCCAGAGCAAGCCAGGGAGGCCCAGAGAAACTGTGGCCCACCTAGGTGACAGCAAGGGACCTGCGCTTGGGTATCCGGCAGCTTCCGTGTACAGTAGTCTGGTTCTGGCCTTAAGGAGGAAAGGGCAGCCCACACAGTCAATGCTAAGCACCAAGGTGGGAGGGGCTGCAGCAGCGGGCAGCCACTTGATGTCCAGGAGCTGCTCTAGGCACAAAGCAGCAGGAGGTTTGAGGAGCATGTGGGCAGATCAGACCCCGGAAGGCTGTGTGTGTGTCCAGCTGAGAGACCCAGACCCTCCCATCACCAGTGGGAGCCCTGAGGCTCTCCTTCCGGGGTGGGGGCATCTAGCCACACTCATTCTCTCACACCCACGGGCCGGGCTGGCTGCAGGGAGAGACTGTTCTCTCTTCCTTCCTCACCTGGTTAAGAAGCTGACCTTGACCTCTCTAATCTTTTTGGTCAATTCAGTCATAATGATGTAACGATAGGAGCAGTCTGACTTAACCCAAAGCGTCGCTTAAGCAAAAAAAAAAAAAAAAAATGCCCGTGTGTGTGTGTGTGTGTGTGTGTGTGTGTGTGTGCGTGCGCATAGGTGTGCACATGCACATGCATATTTGTACACATGCATTCATGATTTTGGCCTTGGAGGCAAACATTCTAGAAAAAGAAATGTCAGCAGATAATACAATATGATACCAATATTGTAATAAACCAAAAACTGTTTTATCTTTCTTATAAACATGATATTCTTGATTCCCTTCAAACCAAAAGCACAGCTGGAAGTGGGGAGGGACTCCAGCCAGATCTCCACCTCCTCATCCTGCTCCCTTACCAGCTCCCTCCCACTGACCTTCCCATCACTACTCACATCAAGGTGGAACCGCCCAGAAGCGTTCACACCCAGAAGATCCACATCCAAGAAGAGATTGGGTTTGGGGTTGAGTGTGGCTTTGGGCTGCTTTTGGAGAAATCCCAGGAAACAAGAGGAGCCCGGGAGACTGCAGACAAATGGCTGGTTTAGAAAAGAGGGATTCTGGAAAAGGGGCCATGTGACCTCAGAAGGAACCCCAAACTTAACCCCAAGTCACCAAATATGTCTGTAGCGCCCTATAGGGCCTGTGCCAGGAGGGGTGTTCACTCAGCAATGGGTGTTCCTCATGCGCTACCTGAATCTGAATCCTAATTCCGGATGGGAAACCTCTTGTTGGTTTCTAAGAACCTTTTGGAGTAAACTGTGAGGTAGGTAAGTAGGATACTCTGGCATCATTGCCTGAACTTGAGGACTAGGCTTTGCTAACGCATTCAGACTTGTCCAGTGTGGTCTGTATTAGGAGGACCCCACTCCAGCTCAGGAGACCCCCCCCACAGAGAGAGAATGTGCCTCAACACCCTGGCAGAGGTGAGATGGTCATTTCCCTCAATTGCTGCTGCTCCTGTCCCCTGCCCAGTCTCCTGAGCCAGACCTTTTCTCCTTTCCTGTTCTTCTTCCTCCCACTCAGCCTCATCCCGTGACTCCAGGGCTGATGTCCTTAGCATCGTCCCTAACTCTTCATCTCTACCATGCTTGAATCTGATGCCAACCTCTTTCACCTTCCCAGCCAGCCTCCCCGGTCCCCGGTCCAGTCTGGGTTCCACCATCCCTCCTCCACCTGCTAGTTCTGTCCCGCCCTGGCTTAAAGTTCCTGTAGCTCCGGTAACCTTTGAGATAAAGTTCAAACTCCCTGATTTAGCACAAAAGGCCTGGCCCCCTCCAGCCACACACCTCTGCGCTTGCTCTAACCAGACTGCACTCCCACTCCTTTTTCAAAGCTTAGTTTAAGATAGGACTTTCACGTGGAAGCCCCCAAATCTCCCAAGCCTCCAGTGGCAGAACTGGGAGTGAAGACACATTTGTCCCCAGCTACCATCGGTGGTCCCAGCAAGCCTGGAAAAGGAGCCGCTCAGCATAAGAGTGAATTTTTCTAGCCCCCAAACCATCAAATAAAATCACAGAAACTTCACTCTTCATTATCCAAATATTCCTCATGTTTTTAGAAATTGTTTTCTTTATACAAAATCACACATATAAGATAGTTTAAAATACATGCAGAAACCCTAAAAGGGGAGAGAAAAAAACTTTAACTCTCACCTCCTCCTTTCCTGACCTCCGTGACAGCGCTACCTCCACAATGCCCAGGCCTGGGTCCCCACCTCACTGCAGTAATCCTGTGGTCTGGCCCAACTGCCCCAGGAGTGAGAGCTGCTTAAGGGCAGTGACAATATTTCCCCCGACTTGGGTTCCCTGTTCCTCAGCACCGTCTGACAGACACGAGCCCCAGTTTGTTGAAAGAATACATAGATCTCATTATGAAACCTTTATGGACAAGTCAGAAAATGTAGAATAGGTGCTTGGAAATGAGGTCTGCACTGGTCTACCATGTCAAGGAAATCTGGTCCAAGGACCCTTCATGGAAAAAACCCTTTTTTGTCTGTGACTAAGACTGTGAGCTCATGGGGTGGGAGGGTGGGTGCAAGGACTGCTAAAAGGGGCAGGGCAGGTGCTGCTGAGGGCAGGCTTGGGGACAGCACCCAAAAAGCAAGTGGGGGCCATGGTTTGTGCTGGCACAGACCCCAGGCAGGTCTGTGGGCTCCAGATTTGAGGACAGTCACCAGCCGAGAGAAGGGCTGTGGGCACATGGATGAAGTCATGCCCGGTGCCCTGCTTCTCCACCATGAGGGACTACCTCCCTCTATGCTGTTTGTGAAAGCCACAGGGGATGGCATCCTTGGGTGTCTGGAGAGCCCTAGGGGCCACAGTGGACAACAACCAGTTGCTGGGAAATTGGATGGGATTGGATAGGAAGGTTGAAGACCACAGCAGTGTCAGCTACCTCTTCTCATGGCCCTAACCATTCAGTCCCCAACCCAGAGATAAAGCGACTCCCCAGCCCAGGGGTCACTTGCCTGGGTACCATCAACCATGTTCCTTTGCAAGGGCAAAGGGCCCTCTTGGTGACAGGTGGAGGGGGGTGTGGTAAAGCAGACACCCAGGCAGGCCAACCCCTACATGGCCACAGCCGATAGCTACCAGCCATCAATAGTACAGTGTCCCCAGCACACAAAGAGCCTCACTCAGGCTCCATGGAACGGATGTGAAAATCACCAAGGTGCATTTCCAACCTCAGAATTACTCAGCAGCCTTTCATGCGTCACTGGTTCCTTTATCGATTCCATGAGGAGGCCCTTCCTAACCTCGCCCTGATGTTCAGAACCCCCCTTCCCTTCCAAGCACCCCTACTCCACTCTCCGGGCCCAGAGACCTGGCCTCCAACCCCTACAGAGACAGTAAAGGCCATAAGGCATGAAATAGGACCCACTTTCTCCTCACCCCTACCTCTTCTGGATCTTTGTCCATCCCGTCCCCTCCCCAGGTCCTCGGGATTGGAAGGCTATGCCCCTTGGCCGGCTGTGGTCTGTGCGATTGGCCCTGGCCTCATGCTGGTCATCAGCCATCCTCTGTGTACTCCACCTAGGCTTCTCTCCTTCCTCTGCACGCGGCCCAGCCTCTGCTTCCTACCAGAACACTCCTTCAGTCCCAAACCTCTCTTCAGCCACAGCCAGACTGCTTTTATTTTATTTCACTCACTCACTTCTTGAAAATGTCAACCATTCAGTCAATCCTCACCCCTCACCGCAATCCCAGTCCCTTCTCCCCCTCGGCCAAGGGAGTTCACAATTTTTACAAAAGGATCTCTCCATATATTTCTCCTTTGTTGAAAAAATGAGACATGATTCACATACCATGAATTTCACTCTTTTAAAGTATGCAGTTCAGGGATGCCTGGGTGGCTTAGTGGTTGAGCGTCTGCCTTTGGCTCAGATCATGATCCCAGGGTCCTGGGATCAAGTCCCGCATTGGGACCTATGTCTCTGCCTCACTGTCTCTCATGAATAAATAAATAAAATCTTAAAAAAAAATAAAGTATGCAGTTCATGGTTTGGGTTTTTTTTAGCATCATCACAAAAGTCGTCCAACCATTATCCTCTCTAATTTGACAATATTCTGGTCACCCCAAAAAGAGCCATTTGCAAACATTCCCATTTCCCCCTCCCCTTAGGCTCTGACAACCACCAGTCTACTTTCTATTTTTATGGACTTGTGTATTCTGGAGATTTCGTGTAAAGGCAATCAAACAACATTTGTCTTTTCATGTCTGGCTTCTTCTGCTAAACATAATGTTCATCCATCCACGTCATAGCATGTATCAGGACTTTGTCCCTTTTTCTGGTTGAATAGTATCCCATTGTATGGACACACCACTTTTGGTTCATCCATTCATTAGCTGGTCAACATTTGATTTGTTTCTACTTCTTGACTATTATAAATAATAATACTACTACAAGAATTCATGTATATTTTTATTTGAACACCTGTTTTCACTTCTTTGGGGTATACACCTATGAATGAAATTGCTGTGTCATATGATAACTCCATGTATAAATTTTGGAGGAACCAGCCTACTGTTTTCCACAGAGACTGAACCATCCGCCACGTATGTGTGTGCTGATTTTTCCACATCCTCGCTAACACTTATTCTTTTTTTTTTTCATCTTTTTTAATACAGGCATCCTAGTGAGTGCGAAATAACATCTCATTGTGGTTTTGATTTGCATTTCCCTGACAACTGAAGTCAAGCATCTTTTCATGTGCTCATTAGCCATTTGTATATCTTCTTTGAAGAAATGTCTACTTAGATCCTTTGACCATATTGTAATTGGGTCACTTGCCTTTTTATTGCTGAGTTGTAAGAGTTCTTTATATGTTCCAAAACGAGTGCCATATCAGATTCATGATTTACAAAAATGTTCTCCCATTCTGTAGATTGCCTTTCCACTTTCTTGGTGGTGTTCTTTGAAACATAAGAGTTTTGATGCAGTCCAAACATACCTATCTTCTGTTGTTGTTTCTTATGCTATTAATGTCATATACAAGAAACCATTGCCAAATCCAAGGTCATGAAATCTGCCTTTGTTTTCTTTTAAGAACTTTATAACTTTAGCTCTTAGATTTAGGTTGATCCATTTTGAGTTAATTTTTGTATATTGTATGAAGTAAGAGTCCAACTTCATTCTTTCGCACATGGATATCCAGTTTCCAAGCACCATTTGTAGAATAAATGATTCAAGACCCATTGAATGGTCTTGGCACCCTTGTCAAAAATCAATTGACCATGGAGCACCTGGGTGTCTCAGTCCGTTAAGCATCCACCTTTAGCTTAGGTCATGATCTCGGGGTCTTGGTATGGAGCCCCACATCGGGCTCCCTGCTCAGTGGGGAATCTGCCTCTCCCTCTCCCTCTGCCCCTCCCCACTTATGTTCTCTCTCTCAAGTAAATAAAATATTTTTTAAAAAATCAACTGACCATACATATATATGGGTTTCTTTCTTAACTCTTGATTCTATTTTACTAGTCTATGTATCTACAAGTCTATATTCTCATGATTACAGTCTTTTTTTTTTTTAAGCTTTTATTTATTCACTCATGAGAGACACACAGAGAGAGAGAGGGAGAGAGAGAGAGAGAAAGGCAGAGACACAGGCAGAGGGACAAACAGGCTCCATGCAGGAAGCCCGATGTGGGACTCGATCCTGGGTCTCCAGGATCACACCCTGGGCTGAAGACGGCACTAAACTGCTGAGCCACCTGGGCTGCCCTCATGATTACAGTCTTGATTACTGTAGCCCTCTGGTAAGTTTTGTAATCAGGAACTGTGAGTTCTCCAGCATTGTCCCCCCCACCTCAATTTTTGTTTTAAGTATTCCAGGTTCTTTGGACTTTTCTATACAAGTTTTAGTATCAGCTTGTCCATTTCTGCTCAAAAGCAGCTTTGGGGGGAACTTTGGTAGGGATGGATTTGAATCTAGATCAAGTTGGGGAATGTTGCCATTTTAACGGTATTAATCTTCCAATCCATGAACATGGATGTCTTTCCATTTAGGACTCCTTTGTTTTCTTTTGGTTCTACCTGTAGTTTCCAGTGTGCCTTCCTCCTGTCTGTTAAGCTCGAACTAGCCAGGCTTCAGCTCCACTGTCTGCTCTTGCTCCTGCCCCTTGGCCCATTATTGTCACCACGCTAAGGACACCACTCTGATCTGGGTCTTCAGCAACCCCTGAATTGACTGGTGAGCATGTAACTTCTGGAAAGGTTCCCACAGACCTCGGAGATCTTCCACCAGTTTCAAACACTCCTTTCTTTCTTAAAATCCTTTCTCAGGCAGCCCGGGTGGCTCAGCGGTTTAGCGCCGCCTTCAGCCCAGGGCCTGATCCTGGAGACCGGGGATCGACCCACGTCAGGTTCCCTGCATGGAGCCTGCTTCTCCCTCTGCCTGTGTCTCTGCCTCTCTGTGTGTGTCTCTCATGAATAAATAAATAAAATCTTTAAAAAAAAATTCCTTCTCATGCCAGTTTTACAAACCACTCTCTTGTTCTCTCTGCCTCCTTCACTGATCTTCCTCTTTCCCTTCCTCCCCTCCTGCATCTTCTCCCAGTCCCTTACCAATCCCTTAAATGTTGGGATCCTGTCCTGGGTCATCTTCTCCTGCATATGAATAGTTCATCTTGAGCAAGCTCATTGAAATCTTTTTTTTTTTTTAATTTTTATTTATTTATGATAGTCACAGAGAGAGAGAGAGGCAGAGACATAGGCAGAGGGAGAAGCAGGCTCCATGCACCGGGAGCCTGATGTGGGATTCGATCCCGGGTCTCCAGGATCGCGCCCTGGGCCAAAGGCAGGCGCCAAACCGCTGCGCCACCCAGGGATCCCCTTGAGCAAGCTCATTGATTCTCAAGACCTCACCTCCATCTTTACCTCATAACCTCCCAGACCTCCTTCTCCAGCACCACCTTCTTGGGACCTTCAGCAGGGTACCCACTGTACCTGCAGGGACCCTGAGACCACCCCTCCTTGCTCTCTCCTCTCTCTCATGCTCCTGAGGCTAGCTAGTGGTGACATCCCAGACAGGAGCAAATCTAGTTGCCCCCATGCTTGTGTCCTCTCTCTTGCCTTCATTCCCAAATCTCATCCACTGTCTCAACCTTTGGCTTTTGCCCCCTACATATTCAAAAAGGCAAATCTGAGGCAGCATAGGGCAGGCTGTGCACAGAGGGAGCAGCTGGGGGAGGGGGGTGCAGGATCCCAGCCCATAGCATCAGAAGCACAGGTGCCAAAGGACCCACGGTAGGCTGCAGGCTCAGAGGAGGGGTGGGCAGGTGGGCACACACCCAGGTCAGCAAAGAGGAAGACGGAGGACCAGAGCCACACAACCTTGGAGACCCCGAGTGTGGGTTCAGGAGCAGTCAGTCCTAGGTGAGGTGAGTAGGAGGGGGCAGGAGCACAGCGGGAGCGTGCCTGGGTGCCCTGGTCTGAGACAACTTGGCTGCAGTTCATTGACATCCTTTATGTCTATGTGACTTCGGGTTTGGCACTTAATACTGAAGCCTGTTTCCTTATCCCACACCGGTCCTGTGGTGGGGATTACCTCTGATCTCATGCGCTCACGTCTGCAAGTTCTCTGTAAATGGCAAGCACTTGTCAAACATAAGGCTACTCAAGGCCAGAGAGGAAAGCAGGTTGCACATTGTGAAGGCCACAAATAAATACCAAGTGAAAGTGCTCTGCTTTACTTTTCAGATATGGTAAGATACTAGGTGAGACTTTTTCAATTCCAAATAACAGAATGTATTGGGTGAGGCTACGTGGCTTTCCCAACATTAATGGGAGTTAGTTCACAGTTGGCAAACCATTAGACTGCCCATCCAGCCTCCAGCAGGATTTCCACTGGGGGCCAGCACTGCGCGACAGGGGCCTGTGGCAGGCGTGGGTTCTTTCTTTTTTAAAAGATTTTATTTATTTATTTATTTATTTATTTATTTATTTATTTATTTATTTATTCAGAGAGAGAGGCAGAGACACAGGCAGAGGGAGAAGCAGGCTCCACGCAGGGAGCCCGACGTGGGACTCGATCCCGGGACTCCAGGATCACGCCCTGGGCTGAAGGTGGCGCTAAACCGCTGAGCCATCGAGGCTGCCCCCGTCGGCTCTTTCTTCATCCCACCAACTTGTTTGGGGGCTGGGGGAGGCTCGCCCAGGGTAAAGGGCTGCGGGAGGGACACAGACCCTGAGGGGGGCTCAGACCTAACGGACTAACGGGACCTCGAGGAAGCCCTGCCGGAGTCCAGCGCAGGGATGACCCAGGCAGGCTTCAGGCACGAGGCGGCCTTGAGCCCCCTGCGCGCTCCCGCTCCCCATGCGGGGGTGGGGGTGGGGGGCGGGGGGCGCCCGAGATGAGGACGAGCAGCCCCGGAGCCGAGGGCGGCGGGCTCCCAGCGAGGCAGGCGGGCCGGCAGCAGCAGCGTGGCCCGAGGTCCACGCTCGGGCAGCCTCGGGGCGGCTCCGGGGGCCCCGCGCAGGTGGAGCTCGGGGGACGCCGCCCGCAGCCCCGCCCGGCCCCGGGGTCCCCGCCGCCCGCGGTTCGCGCGCGTCAGCAGAGCGGAAACGGGCGCGGCGCCAGCCTGCATCGGCGGGGCGGCCCCTGGCAGCGCGGCCGGCGGCTCCGCAGGTTCTGTTCCGCCCGCGTTTGTGTTGGCAGCTGCCCGCGGCGCGCGGCCGGGCGCGATGAAAGGGCCTTCTGTGTGCGCCCAGCGGCCCCGCTCGCCTTTCATTCTTAATATAATCTTCACTTCATTTCTAACCGAGCAGAGGTTCTCTTGGAATTTTTCCCCTTCTTCCAAAAATACATGCGCGCGCGTGTGTGTTTGCAAAAGTTCCTCCACGGTGAAGGTCGGGATTGTCCCGGGGAGGGGAAGTGCGAAACCCGAGGCGGGTTCAGAGCGAGACAGAAATGCCTTTCTTCCTGCGCGGGGCCTCCCGGGGTGTCCGCCCGCGCGGCGGGGGTCTGGGGGAGGAGGACGGGGATGGGGATTCTCCTCCAGCCACCGCCCACACCCCAAGCCCAGGGTGAACGGGCAGTTTGGGAAGGTCGGTGAGGAGGGAGCGGGGGCCTTCTCACGGGGTCCCCGCCGGGACTGGGCAGAGAGGTGGGGCAGTGGGGGGTCTGCCATCAGGTGGGGTCAGTGGGGTTGTCCTCCCAGCAATGAACAGAGAAGGAGGCAGGATCTCTGTGTCCAGAGACTATATCCTCTAGATGCCAGCTGGGTGGGCTCACAACAGTGCCTGGGAACTTGTCACCAGCCAGCCACCGTTCACCTGAGAAATTTTTCAAGATTATACCAAGACATTTTGAGAGACTCCCACCTCAAGCAAAAACAGGGCCAGGGCTTTCCAAATGTCATACCAGGCCCTGAGACTTAGGCATGATTATCCTAACTGTCCTTTAGTTTTCGAAAAGGGTGGCTCAGAGAAGCTAAGTAACTTACGCCGCATCTCAGAGCACGAGGGTGCTAGGACTGGAAATGCAGAAGCAGGTGGCAGGAAGCCTGAGTTCTTCCTTCTACAGCAGTGGTTTCCAAGCTGTGTCCTGCCCAGCTTCTACCTGCTTTGAGGGCTCTGAAAATTTATGATTCTGATTCTAGGAAGAAGAAAGAGAAAGAGAAGAAGAAGAAGAAGAAGAAGAAGAAGAAGAAGAAGAAGAAGAAGAAGAAGAAGAAGAAGAAGAAGAAGAAGAAGGAGAAGAAGAAGAAGAAGAAGGAGGAGAAGAAGAGAAGAAGAAGAAGAAGAAGAAGAAGAAGAAGAAAAGAAAGAAGAAGAAGAAGAAGAAGAAGAAGAAGAAGAGAGAAGAAGAAGAAGAAGAAGGAGGAGGAGAAGGAGGAGAAAGAAGAAGAACGAAGAAGAAGAAGAAGAAAGCAGAGGAAGAAGGAGGAGGGGAGAAGTAAGAAGAAGGAGAAGAGAAGAAGAAGAAGAAGAAGAAGAAGAAAGAAGAAGAAGAGAAGAAGAAAAGAAAGAAAGAGAAGAAAGAAGAGAGGAGGAAGAAGAGAAAGGAGAAGAAGAAAGAAGAAGAAGAGAAAGGAAAGAGAAGAAGGAGAAGAAGAGAAGAAGAAGAAGAAGACGAAGAAGAAGAAGAAGAAAGAAGAAGAGAAGAAGAAGAAGAAGAAGAGAAGAAGAAGAAGAAGAAGAAGAAGAAGAAAAGAAGAAGAAGAAGAAAAGAAGAAGAAGAAGAAAAGAAGGAAGAAGAATTTGTATTTAGATTTGGACTTCTGTTTTGAGCAACAGAGAGGATTATATAACCTGAAAACCATCCTGCTGTAAGCACCTAGGAAAGTTAGAGTCAAACAAAAACAAACACAAAACCCCACCAACAGCATCTTTTTAAATCCAACAAGTTAAGAAACAAACCACATCCTTTTAAGTCCAAGAAATTAAGAAACAAAAGGAAATCTAAAACTAGAAATGCAATTGGCTACAGCTGCCCACCCTGGGGAACCGGAGAAGTGGTGAGGGCACAAGCAGAAATGGGGGACTAACTGTCATCCAGCGAAGGTGAGGCCTTGGATCTAACCCAAGGGAGAGCATCGAAGCAGAGTCCCCCAAGCTGAAGCTGAAGCTGTCTGAGGCTATACCCTCAGTGAAATAATGTGCTGGGGTGGTGGTGGTGGGGGAAGACCTTTAGGCACAGAAGGACAAGAAGGAAATTTGCCTTTCTCCACCTGGCTGGTAGAACTTTTTTTAAGGTTTCATTTATTTATGTATTTGACAGAGAGAGAGCCACAAGCAGGGGGAGTGGCAAAAGGAGACAGAGAAGCAGGTTCCCCACTGAGCAGGGAGCCCATTGTGGGGCTCTGATCCCAGGACCCTGAGATCATGACCTGAGCCGAAGGCAGAGGGTCAACCAACTGAGCCACTCAGGCACCCTGGCTGGTAGAATTTTTAAAAATCTCTCCTGAAAAAAAAAAAAAAATCTCCTGAGAGTTTGTTATAATGAGACAGTGCTCATAGAAGTTCTAGATTCAAATGGGCTCTACCCTGTAAAACCTAAAACTGAGAGATTAACAGACCTGTTGATCTCAGGCTTAGTACTATCTGTTGCTACTCAGAGACAAACTCAATACTTGCTCCAAAGGCACCAGACCTCCACTGAGGCCTTTACCCTGAATTCCTCCAGGAAAAGCCCTGCTGAAGTAAAATGAAGGAGAAGAAGAAGAAGAAGAAGAGTCAACTAGGAACAAAAGTCTGGAGATGCACAAACAACAAGATTACCCCCCAAAAAATCTGATAGAGACTATAAAATAAGTATGTTTAAAATGATAAAGGGGGACACCTGGGTGGCTCAGCGGTTGAGCATCTGCCTTTGGCTCAGGTCGTGATCCCGGGGTCCTGGGATCGAGTCCTGCATCCGGCTCCCCATGGGGAGCCTGCTTCTCCCTCTGCCTATGTCTCTGCCTCTCTGTCTGTGTCTCTCATTAATAAATAGATAAAATCTTTTTAAAAAATAAAATAGAATAAAATGATAGGTATCCCTGGTGGTGCAGCGGTTTGGCACCTGCCTTTGGCCCAGGGTACGATCCTGGAGACCCGGGATCGAATCCCACATCGGGATCCTGGTGCATGGAGCCTGCTTCTCCCTCTGCCTATGTCTCTGCCTCTCTTTCTCTCTCTGTGACTATCATAAATAAAAAAATTTTTAAAAATTAAAATGATAAAGGAAGGAGGGGCACCTGTCTGGCTCTATTTGAAGAGTATGTGATTCTTTCTCAAGGTTGTGAGTTTGAGCTCCACGTTGGGTGTAGAGATTACTTAAATAGACACAAAATTAAATAAATATAAAATAAAATGATAAAAGAAATAGTCAGCTATACTTCGATAAAAAAAATACATTTAGGGGCACCTGGGTGACTCAGTCCATTAAGCGTCCAACTCTTGACTTTGACTTAGGTCGTGATCTCAGGGTCATAGGATCAAGCCCTGCATCAGGCTCCATGATGAGCTGAGCTGAGTGTGGAGCCTGCTTGAGATTCTCCCTCTCCCTGCATTCCTCCCCACCCCACCTCTCTCACTCCCTCTCTCAAATAAATAAATAAATTTACATTTTCTAAATGAAAATTTTTATGATTTTTCAAAATTATGACGGGAGTAGTCACCTACAGTAAAAAAAAATTTTCCCTTCTTTTACAGAAGGAACGAAAAACATGAGAGAAAAAAATGACACTATGAAAAAAGAATAGGCAACGTGAGAAAAATCAAACAGAACTTCTAAACATGAATAATATAGTCATTCAAGTTAAAATTTCAGTAGATGATTAAACCACAAATTAGCCATAGTTGAAGAGAGATTTAGTGAACTAGATAATTTCTCCACAGAGAAGTACAGAGTTTACCAAAAAACAAAAAACAAAAAAAATGGGGCATCCCAGTTGTTCAGTCGGTTAAGAGTCAGACTCTTGATTTCAGCTTGGGTCATGATCTAGGGGATGTGAGGTAGAGCCCTGCGTTGAGCTCCACCCTGAATATAGAGTCTGCTTAATATTTTCTCTCTACCTCTCCCTCTGCCCCTCCCTGTGCTACATATTTACTCTCTCTCTCTCTCTCTCTCTCTCTCTCTCTCTCTCAAAAAAAAAAAAAAAAAAAAAAGTAACCATGACAGGGACTTTAAGGTTCAGTTTCCAGAATTTTAATGGAGATGAAATACATACTCCACCCCATATCTCCCACAAAATAAAGCTACAAAATGTGAACAGACCATGTTTGAAGAAATAATGGCTGGAAACTTTCCACATTTGGGAAAAGATAGAAACCTACACATTCAATAAGCTCAGTGAACCATGAGCAGGATCAACCTAAAGAAATTCACACCCAGACACATTCTCATTAAACTGTTGAAAATGAATGATAAAAAAAATCATGAAAGAAGTTGGGGGATATACATACAGTAGAGGAGAACAATTCAGGTGACTGTGAATTTCTCATGGGAAACCATAGGAGCCAGAAGGAAGTGGAACAGCATTTTTAAGGGATGCGAAGAAAGGAACTGTCAGTCCCTAATTCTGTGTCTGGTGAGAATACCCTTTAGGAATCAAGGTGGAATGAATATAGGCTCAGAAAAAGGAAGACTAAACAAATTTATTCCCAGCATATCTCACAAGGAATTACTAATGTAAATTTTTCAGGTAGAAGGGAAATAATACCAGAAGGAAACCTGGAACTTCAGGCTTGACAGAAGAGCAACAGAAATGATACGCATCTGGGGGTGCTTGGGTGGTTCAGTCGATTCAGCATCCTTCAGCTCAGGTCATGATCCCAAGGTCCTGGTATTGAGCCCCACATAGGGTTCTCTGCTCAGTGGGGAGTCTGATTCTCCTTCTCCCTCTGACTGCTGTTCCAACTCCTTATGCTCTCTCTCTGTCAAATAATAAATAAATAAAATATTTTTTAAAAAAAGAAATGGTAGGGATCCCTGGGTGGCGCAGCGGTTTGGCGCCTGCCTTTGGCCCAGGGCGCGATCCTGGAGACCCGGGATCAAATCCCACGTCGGGCTCCCAGTGCATGGAGCCTGCTTCTCCCTCTACCTATGTCTCTGCCTCTCTCTCTCTCTCTTTCTGTGTGACTATCATAAATAAATTTTAAAAAATTAAAAAAAAAAAGAAATGGTAGACGTCTGGGGAAATACAACAGACTATTCTTTTTCTAAGTTTTAAAAATTATTTCTGACAGTTGAAAGCAAAAAGTTATAACATTGTTCGGTGGAATGTTCAGTATATGTCAATGTAGTATATACGATAACCACAACAAAAAGGGAAACAGTAAAGGGAACTTTATTAAAGTTAAAGTTTCTACATCCCACTCAAAGTGGCAAAATATTGATTCTAAGTAGACTGGAAAAGTTAAGTTTGTATATTGGGCCCCCCTAGAGCCACCACTAAAAAACTATACAAAGAGATACAGTCAGAAACACATCAGATAACATAGTAAAAAGCATGCAAATAACCCAAAAAATAAGAAAGGAGAAATAGAGAAACATAAAAGGGAAAAGCAGAAAATTAATAAAATAGTAGACCTAAATCCACACAGATCAATTATAACAATAATAATACTAAATGGAGATGAGCACTCCAATTAAAAGAAAGATATTGTCAAAAAGGATAAAAGAGAAATAAAACAAGATCTAAGTATATGATGCCTCCAAAAAGCTTACTTCAAATGTAATGATATAAATAGGTTAAAAATAGAGGAACAGAAAAAGATATACCATTAAGAAAACATTCAAAAGAAAGCTGGAGTGGCTATACTAAGATCAGACTAAGTAGACTTTAGAGCAAAGAAATTTACAAAGGACAAGTTCAATTTACCAAGAAACAATCTTAAATGTGTGCCCCTAAAAATAGAGCTTCGGAATACATAGAGCAAAAGCTGGCAGAAATGAAAGAAGAAATAGATAAATGCACAATTATAGTTGGAGACTATAGCATTTTTCTGTCAGGTATGTAGTAATAGTACTAGTAGACAGAAAATCACAAAGAACTGAACAATAGAACTGAAGAACTGAACAATACCATCAGCCAACTGGGTCTAACTGACATTTATAAGACACTCCATCCAACACCATCAGAATACACCTTCTTTTCAAATGCCCATGGAACATTCACCAGGACAGACTATATTCAGGGTCCTAAAACTAACCTTCACAAATATAAAAGAAGTGAAATCATACAAAGTATGACTATAAAGAACTTAAACTAGCTATCAGAACAAAATAACACAAAAATATTTGAACCCTTGGAAATGAAACAACACACTTCTAAATAATCCATGAGACTGAACATCACATATTCATTCTATGAGGCCAGTGTACCCCGACATCAAAGCCAGACAAAAACATTACAAGAAAAATACTCTACAGACTAATAGCCTTTATGAAAATAGATGGGAAAAAAACTCAACAAAACCCTAGCAAACTGAACCCAAAGTATATACAAAGATTATATACCATGACCAAGTGGGATTTATCCCAGAAATACAAGAGTGATTAAACAAACAAAAATCTGTCAAAATTAACCCAAATTGTATCAAAATATTAAGAGTGAAAGTGGTAAAAATTCTTAGAAGAAAATTTAGTAAATCTTCATGATCTTGGATTTGGCAGTGGTTTCTTAGAAATGACATCAAAGGCATGAGCAACAGAAGAAAAACAGATAAATTGGACTTTGTCAAACTTAAAAAAAATTTATATTCAAAAGATGCCACCAAGAGAGTGAAAGATAACAGGAGAAAATATTTGTGAATCATAGCTGTGATAAAGGACTAGTATCTAGAATATATAAAGAATTCTAAAAACCCAACAACAAAAAGACCAACAACGCAATTTAAAAATGGGTAAAGAGGATCTAAATAGACATTTCTCAAAAAAAAAAAGTATGCAAATGTCCAATAAACATAGGAAAAGATGCTCATTGTCATTAGGCATTAGAAAAATGCAAATCAAAACCCAATGAGAAACCACTTCACACCCACTAGAATGGCTACGATTTTTTTTTTAAGGGAAAAAAGGAAATGACAAATGTTTGCAAGGATGTAAAGAAATTGAACCATCATATATGGCTGGTGAGACTATAAAATGGTACAGCCTCTGTGGCAACAGTTAAAGATAGAGTTACCATATGACACAGCAGTTCCACCCCTGGATATATTACCAAGAGAACTGAAAACATATGTTCACATAAAAACATGTGCATGAATATTCATAGCAACATTATTCGTAAAGCCAAAATTTGGAGGTAAGACTGATGCCTGAAGAAACAGAAAGGCCAAACAGACCTATAATTAAATAAGTTGAACTACTAGTTTCACATCTTCAAAAATAAAACACTAGCTTTAGGTGGCTTTTTAGGTGAGTTCTTCCAGAAATGAAGGAACATAAAACACAAATCATGAACAAAATATGCTGAAGAAGAGAAAAAGAGATTCTCTCATTTTATAAGGCTGATAGAGTATTAAACCACCAGCTAAGGATGAACTTTCCCAGCTTCCCTTGCAGACTTGCTGTGGACCTCTGTTGCAATGGGGCATAAGGGCAAATTTCTGGGAGCCTTCCTTAACAGATAGCTTCTGTGCACCCTTTGCCTGTTTTATACCTTTTTCCCCTCCTATGTAGAACTCAGAGACCACCTTGGACCATGAGGACCATAAAGACAGTGGGGCAGTGAGCTGCAAGAAGCTTGAGTTCTGAGGACTTTCTTGGAAAAGAGATATCATTCCAGCCTCTGGTTGCCTACATCTGAACTTTTCTATCGAAGAGAAATAAATGTTCATTTTGTTTAAGTCCCTGTTATTTGGGAATTTTCTGTCACAGCTGAAATTAATCCTAAATGGACAAAACTGATAAAGGGTGTCTACCAAAAGCCTACCTAAATCAACTGTTATACTTAAGAGTGGAATATTAGAAACACCACCTTAAAATCAGGAATTCCATTTCAATAAAGAATGATACAAAGACATCCACTCCCATAGTCTCTACTCAGGATTGTCCTGAAATTCCTGGCCAGTGCAGTAAGACAAGGAAGAAAATATGACACTGTTCCAAGATAACAGGGAGTCACATGGTTTCCTCGCCTGTCTCCCAACCAACCAAGAGTTTGGTAAGTACCCAAACTCTTGCACATGGGCATAAGAAGACACATACAAGAATGACATCATTGCTTTGGGTGAAAATGAGGGATCAGTCAAAGCATCCATCAGTAAGCCAATGTTCAAACAAATCAAATTAGTTTCCTCATGTAATCAGATTTTGTGTTAATAGTTAAAATAACAGAACGAGAGCTACATGTACCACATGGATAGACCCAAAACACCTTGTTGATTTTTTTAGGGAATGTCTCTATCTTGGGGCACTTGGTTGGCTCAGTGGTTGAGTGTCTGCCTTTGACTCGGGTCGTGGTCCTGGGGTCCTGGGATCAAGTCTTACATTAGGCTCCCTTCAGGGAGCCTGATTCTCCCTCTGCCTGTGTCTCTGCCTCTCTCTGTGTCTCTCATGAAAAATAATAAAATCTTTTTTAAAAAGAGGAAATGTCTTTATCTTTTGAAAATATATACTGCAACTTTTATAGATGAAATTTTATGGTGTCTGTTTTGCTTTAAAATAAGTCAGAGGAGTGAGAGGAAGTGAGTAGGTATTTTAATGAAGCACATGTAGCCATAACTGGTGATTACTGAAGTTGGTATCTGAATACATGGGGGTTCATTATTATTCTTTTCTTTTAGGGAAAACTGTGAAAAGAAATCATTAAGAATAACATACTCAAAATGACAGTATTTACATAGTTTAAAAGCACAAAAAACACTATATTGTGTAGTGAGTGATTTTATATATATATATATACATATATGGTTTTAAATAGATGTTATTTTTGTTGTTTTGTTTTGTCTTTAATTTTTTATTGGAGTTCGATTTGCCAACATATAGCATAACACCCAGTGCTCATCCCATCAAGTGCCCCCCTCAGTGCCCATTACCCAGTCACCCCTACCCCCCACCCACCTCCCCTTCCACTACCCCTTGTTTGTTTCCCAGAGTTAGGAGTCTCTCATGCTCTGTCACCTTCACTGATATTTCTCACTGATTTTTCTCTCCTGTCCCCTTTATTCCCTTTCACTATTTTTATATTCCTCAAATGAGTGAGACCATATAATGTTTGTCCTTCTCTAATTGACTTACTTCACTCAGCATAATACCCTCCAGTTTCATCCACATTGAAGCAAATGGTGGGTATTCATCCTTTCTAACAGCTAAGTAATATTCCATTGTATACATAAACCACATCTTCTTTATCCATTCATCTCTCGATGGACACCGAGGCTCCTTCCACGGTTTGGCTATTGTGGACATCACTGCTATAAACATTGGGGTGCAGGTGTCCCAGCATTTCACTGCATCTGTATATTTGGGGTAAATCCCCAACAGGGCAATTGCTGGGTCGTAGGGTAACTATTTTTAACTCTTTGAGGAACCTCCACACAGTTTTCCAGAGTGGCTGCACCAGTTCACATTCCCACCAACAGTGTAAGAGGGTTCCCCTTTCTCCGCATCCTCTCCAACATTTGTGGTTTCCTGCCTTGTTAATGTTCCCCATTCTCACTGGTGTGAGGTGGGATCTCATTGTGGTTTTGATTTGTATTTCCCTGATGGCAAGTGATGCGGAACATCTCATGTTCTTGTTGGCCATGTCTATGTCTTCCTCTGTGAAATTTCTGTTCATGTCTTTTGCCCATTTCATGATTGGATTGTTTGCTTCTTTGCTGTGGAGTTTAATAAGTTCTTTATAGATCTGCGATACTAGCCATTTATCTGTCATTTGCCAATATCTCCTCCCATTCTGTAGGTTGTCTTTTAGTTTTGTTGACTGTTTCCTTTGCTGTGCAGAAGCTTTTTATCTCAATTAAGTCCCAATAATTCATTTTTGCTTTTGTTTCCCTTGCCTTCATAGATGTATCTTGCAAGAAGTTGCTGTGGCCAAGTTCAAAAAGGGTGTTGTCTGTCTTCTCCTCTAGGATTTTGATGGAATCTTGTCTCACATTTAGATCTTTCATCCATTTTGAGTTTATCTTTGTGTCTGGTATAAGAGAATGGTCTAGTTTCATTCTTCTGCACGTGGCACCATTTATTGAAGAGACTGTCCTTTTTCCAGTGGATAGGCTTTCCTGCTTTGTCGAATATTATTGACCATAGAGTTGAGGGCCCATTTCTGGGTTCTCTATTCTGTTCCATTGATCTATGTGTCTGTTTTTGTGCCAGTACCACACTGTCTTGATGACCACAGCTTTGTAGTACAACCTGAAATCTGGCATTGTGATGCCCCCAGCTCTGGTTTTCTTTTTTAATATTCCCCTGGATATTTGGGGTATTTTCTGATTCCATACAAATCTTAAGATTATTTATTCCAACTCTCAATAGATGCTATTTTTAAAAACATTATTGAGAGTGATAAACACTAAATTCAGAGAGATGGGGGAAATAGGTCAGGGGAGAGGTATGTAGGGAACTTCAACTGGTTTTGTGCTATTTTATTTCTTAAAATTTGAAGCAAATAATGCAAAATGTGCAGATTTGACAAAGCTGGATTGTATTAGCTGTTGGTTATATAATTTCTGAATTTTTTTTCTGAAGGCTTGACACATTTATTTTTAAAAAACATTTTTAGCTGTTTACAGAAGAAAAACATGCACACTCAAATGAATTTTAAACCAAATGCTTACACATTTGTGATCACAAAAACAAAATTTATGACTAAATTTAATAAATTATTGCTATTGTTTAAAAAAGTAAATGAATTTGACACTATA
The DNA here is from genome assembly GCF_003254725.2 of Canis lupus dingo. NCBI lineage: Eukaryota > Metazoa > Chordata > Mammalia > Carnivora > Canidae > Canis > Canis lupus. The sequence goes on along the minus strand of NC_064248.1, from coordinate 6,578,665 downwards.
AAAAAAAACTTATAAAATACCACTTCCATCTGAGCACAGAACTTGCTTAAGATTCTCTCTCTCTCCCTCTGTCCTCCCCCTCCCCCCCCCCCCCCCCCCGTTTGCACTCTCTCTCTCAAAAAAAAAAAAAAAATAGGGCAGCCTTGTGGCTCAGTGGTTTAACGCCGCCTTCAGCCCATGGCCTGATCCTGGAGACCCGGAATCGAGTCCCACGTCGGGCTCCATGCCTCTCTCTCTCTCTGTCTCTTTCGTGAATAAATAAATAAAATCTTTTAAAAATGATATATGAATGGTCAATAAGCACATGAATAGATGCTTAAGAGTAGAATATTAGAAAAACCACCTTAAAATCAGGAATTCCATTTCAATGAAGAATGATACAAAGACATCCACTCCCACAGTCTCTAATCAGGATTGTCCTGAAATTCCTGACCAATGCAGTAAGACAAGGAAGTAAATATGACACTGTTCCAAGACAAAGGGGAGTCACATGGTTTCTCTGCATACTGAGAATAATCGCATACAAAAAAACTTTTAAAAATCTTAGTAAGAATTGCATCATAAAATAGCTCTGTTCAGATAGAATTCACAAAGTATACAATTTATTTTTATTTATTTGAGAGAGAGCGAGAGAACGAGTTGGGGAAAGAGGCAGAGGGAGAGGGAGAAGTAGACTCCCCACTGAGCAGGGAGCCCAACAGGGTGCAGGGTGCTTGATCCAAGAAGTCAGAGATCACAACCTGAGCCAAAAACAGATGCTTAACCGACTGAGCCACCCAGGCACCCCACAAAACATTTAAAGTGTACAATTCAATAGTTTTTAGTATATTAACAATTATGTACAATCATCACCACAGTCAACTTTAGAACATTTCAACACCTCCAAAAAAATTACAACCTTTAAAATAGTAAAGTAACCTTTAGCTATTACCCTCCCCGTGTCTCCCAGACTTAAGCCAAAACTAATCTACTTTGTGTTTCCTATAGATTTGTTTATAAATGGACATTTCATATAAATCATACAATAAGTGGTCTTCTGTAACTGGATTCTTGTATTCAGCAAAATGTTTTCAGTGTTCACCCGTGTTGTAACATGTATGAGTATTTGTTGCCTTTTTATCGTTGGATAATATTTCATGGTATGAAACTACCAAACTTTTTTTTTTTTTTTTGGAACTACCAAACTTTTTTTATCCGGTCATTAGTTGATGAACATTTGGTTTGTTTCCATCTTTTGGATACTATGAATAATGCTATCAACATTCATAAACACAGTAGTTCTGTGGATGTATGTTTTCATTTGTCTTGGGTATATAACTAGGAGTGGAATTGCCAAATCATACGGTAACTGAATGTTCAACTGTTTAAAGAATTGCTAGGTCATTTTCTCAAAACCGTTGTATAGTTTTATAGTCCCACCACCTGTGCATGAAGGTTCTGATTGCTCCACATCTTCAACACCTGTTATTATCTGACTCTTTGATTATAGTCATGCTCAGGGTATGAAGCGGTGTCTCGTAGATTTGATTTGCATTTCCCTAATGCCTGATGATATTGAGCATCTTTTCATGTGCTTATTGGTCATTCATATATATATTTTTTTTTTGAGAGAGAGAGAGAGAGAACCCGCAAACGGGGGCGGGGAGGAGAGGACAGAGGGAGAGAGAGAATCTTAAGCAAATTCCATGCTCAGTAAGGAGCCTGACCTGGTGCTCAGTCTTACGACCATTCACACAGGGGTCATGACCTGAGCCAAAATTAAGAGTCAGACACTTAATCAACTCAGTCACCTCCTCGTTCGTATATTTTCTTTAGAGAAATATTTATTCAGATCCTTTGGTCATTTGTAAATTGTGTTGTTTTTTATTGTTGAATTTTAATTGTTCTTTCTCTAGTCTAGGTAAAACTCTCTTTCCAGATATATGATTTGCAAAATTTTCTTCCATTCTGTTAGTTTCTTTTCACTTTCTTGATAATGATTTCTGAAGCACAAAATCTTGAAAATTTTGATAGAGTCCAATTTTCTATATTCTTATTTTGTTGCTTGTGTTTTTGGTGACATATTTGAGAAATGTTTGCCTAATCAAGGTCATGAAGATGTATCCCTATGTTTTCTTCTAAGAGGTGTATAGTTTTAGCTCTCATACCTTTGATCCATTTGGGGTTGATTTTTTTATGCATTGTGAGATCAAGACCCAATTTTAGTTTTTTGCATGTTACTTTCCAGCTGTCCTAGCACAATTTGTTGAAGAGACTATTCTCTCCCTTTTGGATAGTCTTTCTTTTTTTTTTTTTTTTTTTCCCTTTTGGATAGTCTTGGCACCATTGTGAAAAATCACTGACCATTCACACATGGTTTTTTTTTTTTTAATAGACTCTCAATTCTATTTTACTAATACATATGTCAATCCTTATGCTAGTACTACACTGTCTTGATTATTTTGCTTTGTAGTAAATTTTATAGGCAGGAAGTTTGGGTTCTCCAACTTTTTTTTTTTTTTTTTTTTTAAGATTGTTTTGACTATTCTGAGTCCTTTGTACTTCCACAGAATTTTAGGATCAGCTTGATCATTTCCGGGGTGAAGGGGAAGGCAATTGAAATTTTTACAGGAGTTGCTTGAATCTTTAGGTTAATTTAATAACAAGTCTTCCAACCTATGACTTAATATTAGTCTGGATCTCTTCATTTGTTCCTGTGGATTCATTTTACCATCAAGAGTAGTAGTTGCTTTCACTCATCTCTTTTGTGCTGTTATTGGCCAAAACAAAACAAAACCAAAGAGCCCAATTACATGTCTATATGTTATAGGCCCAACAGTATATTATATGCATATTGTCTTATGCTATTGCTTTTAAAGAGGAAATAAAAAGAAATGTGCATTTATACTGCCTTTTATAATTACATAATTACCTACTGCTATTCTCTCCTCCTCCTCCTCCTTCTGCTGATTCTTCTTCTTCTTCTTCTTCTTCTTCTTCTTCTTCTTCTTCTTCTTCTTCTTCTTCTTCCTCTTCTTCAAATTCTGTCACTTATTTTGGGATCACTTGCTCTCAGCCTGAAGGACTTCTTTTAGTACTGCTGATAAGGAAGGTCTGCTAGCAACAAATTACCTGTTTTTGTGTATTTGGGAAAGTCTTCATTTTTGTCTTGATTTTTGAAAGATAGCTTTGCTAAATATAAACTTCTTGGTTGACAGGTTTTTTTTTTCTTTTTTTTTTAATTTTTATTTATTTATGATAGTCACAGAGAGAGAGAGAGAGAGAGGCAGAGACACAGGCAGAGGGAGAAGCAGGCTCCATGCACTGGGAGCCCGATGTGGGACTCGATCCTGGGTCTCCAGGATCACGCCCTGGGCCAAAGGCAGGCGCCAAACCGCTGCGCCACCCGGGGATCCCAGGTTTTTTTTTTCTTTGAGAATTTTGAATATGTTACCCCAGCACCTTCTGGCCCCATCATTTCTGATGAAAAGTCAGGTATTACTCTATTTGATGTTCCCTTGTAAGTGACGAGCTGTTCTCATCTTACGGTTTTCAAGATTTTCCCTTGTCTTTGGCATTCAGCATTTATACCATGATGTATCAGTGTATGGTTCTGCTTGTGTTTAATACTGTTTGGGGTTTGTTGAGACTCCTGGATGTGTAGATTAGTGTTTTTTAAGTCAATTTAGGAAGTTCTCAGCCATTATTTCTTGGAATATTTTTTCTACTCATTTCTCTCTTTTTTTTTCTGGTGCTCCCATTATACATACGTTGCTGTGTTTAATGATGTCCCACATTTCTCTGAACATCTGTTCCTTTTTCTTCATCCTTTTAAAATCTTTGTTCTTCAGGATCCCTGGGTGGCGCAGTGGTTTGGCGCCTGCCTTTGGCCCAGGGCGCGATCCTGGAGACACGGGATCGAATCCCACGTCAGGCTCCTGGTGCATGGAGCCTGCTTCTCCCTCTGCCTGTGTCTCTGCCTCTCTCTCTCTCTGTGACTATCATAAATAAATAAAAATTAAAAATAAAATAAAATAAAATAAAATCTTTGTTCTTCAAATAGCCTACTCTCTATCAGTCTATCTTTGAGCTTATTGATTCTTTCTTCTACCAGTTCAAGTCTACTGGTCTGTCTCTTGAGTGAATTTTTCATGTTAATAATTGTACTTTTTCACTCCAGAATTTCCATTTGATTTCTTGTATAATTTCTTTTTATTGATATACTCTACTTGATGCAATTTTTTCATAATATCTCCTTTTACTTCTTTTATCATGGTTTCCTTTGGTTTTTTGAATATATTGAAAATGACTACGTTGAGGGTTTCATCTATTAGATCCAATACCTGGTCACTCTCATAGGCAGTTTCTGTTACCTGAATTTTTTCCTGATATATGAGTCATGCTTTCTTGTTTCTTTGAATGACTCATATTTTTTGTCGTAGCCTGGATAATTGTAAATTATAGACATTAGATTTTAGATAATATGGGACTCATATTTAGGAACTCAGTATGGTCCCCCTTACCCCTGGGGCTTGTTATTACTATTTGCCTATTTGTATTGCGCTTCAATGGATTATTTGTTCCTTCCTTTCTCCTTCTCAGTTTGTAGCCTCTGATGTTGCTCCTAAGGGGGTGCAAACATGGGTATGCCCACAGATACCCAGGAATGACTGGTTTTGGCAGGGCTCTCTTTGTCTCTTTCCCTGATTGCACCCATCTATTAAGCCCCACTAATTGCTGGCTAATTATTCTTTTCAACAATGTGCTATGGCATAAATTGTTGCCAGACTGACCCAATCAAATTTGGGCTCATTGAGGGAATAGTTCCTGAGGTCAATGTTTGAGACTTGTTCTGACCTCAGACGGGATCTTTCCAAGTGTCTCTTTCCCTGATTCTGACAAACTAGCCAGCCTACAGTTTAACCTGTATCTCTAATGAATCTACTAATTTCCTTTCAACTACATCTTATCACAGTCTCCAGTGTTTTTGAGAGCACTTCTAGGCTTGAAGAAGTTCAAGCCTGTTGTAAATGAAGTCAGTTCCTTTGGGGAGAGATTGGCAGCCCTCTGTTCTACAGTCTGCCTCTTCCTCTAGGTAAAAATTCTGGCCCATGTCTCTGGAGCTGGGGATAGGGACAGGGTTTGCTTCTCTCTGATAGACAGCTCTGCTTTAGGAGCTGAGTGCTCATTAGAGGGGAAGAGTGATAGCCTCAGGTCTTCTTGGTTTTCCTTTCTCATGATGGAACCTCTACCTTACAAGCCAAGGGAAGGGGATTGGGACCTAGAATTCTCAGTGGTATCATGCTCATGGCAGAATGGGGGCTAGGCAGAAGGGAGCCCAGAGCAATGGCTCAGCAGCAGATAGATGGAGGTGGGCTGAGAAATAGTGGTGTCCTGCCCCATCTGGGAAGATAGCCCTCTGACTGGGAGCTAGCAGGAAGGGGACTTTGGTGTTCTGGGCTGTACCAGTCTGGAGTGGAATTACCATCTTGATGAGCTGAAGGTGGGGGATGGGAGTCTTGGTTCAAATACCACAGACTCTCACTGTTCTCACCAACTTTTAGTAGATTTTCTTAAATAAATGTTTCTTCATTTTATTTAATTTTTTTATGATAGTCACAGAGAGAGAGAGAGAGAGAGAGAGAGGCAGAGACACAGGCAGAGGGAGATGCAGGCTCCATGCACCGGGAGCCCGATGTGGGATTCGATCCCGGGTCTCCAGGATCACGCCCTGGGCCAAAGGCAGGCGCTGAACCGCTGCGCCACCCAGGGATCCCTGTTTCTTCATTTTTTATATGACTTTAGGACTACTTCCAAAGGGTGCCTGAGAGCTGTGATGAACAAAGTCCGCTTCCCACCCCCAGTGGACAAGCAATGTGAGGGAGAAATGTCCATTGCTGTTTTAAGCCACTGAAAGTAGGGAGTTTTGTTACCGCAGCAAACTCTAGCTTCATGGTTCTCAAGCTTAAGCATGCATTGGAATCACCCAGAAGGCTTACTGAAAAACAGAGTACCTTACCTGTGGAGTTTCTGATGTAGCAGATCTGGGTTAGTGCCAGAGAATTCACATTTCTAGTAAGTTCCCAGATATAGGTGATCCAGTACTCACACTTTGAGAACCACCGCTCCAGCCATCCTTTCTGAAATGTGGGGATAAATAATAGTACAGTAGTACTGACCTCATTAGAGGGTTGTAGGGATTATTGCATCTTAACATCTGTAAGTCATTTAGAATAGTTTCTGGCTCACAGGCAGCCTTAGTACTATTATTAATTTGTCCCAAGGTTTTCTTAATATAAAGGTATTCTCAGGTGTTTAAACTTTAATACTCTTTGGTCTTTTACTGAAATAACCCAGATGACCAGATTTCCCAGGATTTTCAACTGTCTCTTTTTATTCCTTCTTGATCCATTCATAGCTCACACCAATTGCTAGGGAAGACACTTATCCAGGCAGGATTGTTAACTAGATAGCATAACCTTACCTACTTTCTTCGGTCAGCATGCTCACCCCTACAGAGCTGAAGGCAGCCCTGTTCCTCTCCATGCACAAAGGTGCTTGGGCTTTGTGACTGTGGTCCTCCTCTATTCCCATCAGGACTGAGCTCAGTGTTCTCCTTTTTGATGAACCAAGTACAAGATCCAAGGTGGTGCTAATGGAATGGTGCTGAGATGTCTTCCTTGTGAACAGACTGTAGAAAAAAGAAAGACAAAAACTAAGCTAAGTCAGGGAGAAGCGAGTATACCTGGTTTCTGCTGTACTTCTATGCCCTTCTTCCAGCTGCACAAGGCATCAGGAGGTTCACCATTACTCAGGAGGCTGTGGTCCAAGAGGAAAAGGCAAGAGCAGGTCCCTTTGAACTCCTAAAAGGGAAAGAAAAGTGGGGCTGCCTTAGAACAAATGATGTCACTCTGTACTTTGATGCCTAATATTATATCATAATCCTCCCAATACTGGTTCTGTACCACTAACGCCTTTAATCCTCCCAACAGCAAAGCCAGTACTACTACTACCCTCACTTGACAGTTCAGGGAACTGAAGCACAGAGAGGTTAGGTGTTTGTCTAAAGTCACACAGCTAGTTGAGAGAGCCAAGATTTGAACCCAGATGGTTCTAGAGTCTCTGCTGTCAACCCTGCGACTGCAGTCCTATAAGAATCCCTGGAATGTAAGTAGTAAGCAGACAGGCCCCCGTGCTGTCTTACCTGCGGCTGTCACCCCAGCCCTGGATGGCTGCCTTACCTATAGGAGTTACCCAATAAACATCTGTAGAATGCATGAGCAAATTCCCAGTTTGAAGCTGCTAAGCAAAGACTGTTGAATATGTGCTCATTGAGTACTGCTTGTACAAAGGAGGTTCTGAGAAGAGTAACTCCTCTGAGGTCTGGTAGGGTGTGGTGTGGCCAGAACCACTGCCCTAGTCTAATTAGATGAATTAAGTGCCTGCGAGCCTCTGGCAAAGCAAGAACCTGGGGCAGGGTGAGGTTCTGCAGGGTGGAGGCTGCTCCAGGGAGGCGGTGTCCAGCGAGGATTGAAGGGAGGGCACCCTGCCTGACGCTCACATCCTGGACATCACGAGACACAGACGCTGCGGGTAGGCAGCTCTGCATTAATACTGAGCTTGGATACAAGGAAGGATCTGGGGTTTTCCACCATGACCTAGACTGTGGGCTGTGGCCAGAGATCCAGGTTCAAGTCCCAGCTCCAGGGATTCTGTTTTCTGGGGGAGTTCATCGTGCAGATTGATGGATGTGACTGTGAGTTCAGGCAGGCCCTTAGCCCTTTTGGCTCCTCCCAGACCTGACCCCGGGGCCTCTGCCCCCAGAGAGCTGCCTCTCCCCACCCCTAGCCAGGAGTGGATTTCCCAGGGAGAGGCTGCGACACTGGTAGGGAGTGATCTTGCCTCAAATAGGTCACTTTTCCAGCTGGTCACTCTTTCCTGCTGCTGCTAACCCAGAGACATCTGGCATCCTGGCTTGCCCGGGGAGATGGAAGGGGAGGGCGGTGAGCAGAGAGCCTTCGCCCTGCCCTCCCTTCCACCCGATGAGCTCCAGCCCTGTACTGGGTGGTGCATCAGAGGAGGCTTGGGCTGCGGCAGAGACTGTGGGGAACTTGCTTAAAACGCATTTTTGGCTGCACCCCTGAGAGTCCAGGATCCGGCATCTCCATTGTGAGGAGCTCCCCAAATTACTCTGATGCAGGCCTCAGACTGCCCTTTGGGATACAGGAGTCTCACCCTAGCACCGAACCTGGTTCTGGGTCACCCTAACTTCTTCCCTGCTTCTCCATTCCAGGAGAGGCCCTCACGGTGTAGCAGGATACTGACTTGGGATTTTCTGCTTAAGCACTACACCCCCAGCCCCAACCCTTGTTCCTCACCCACAACCCAGCTCTGACTCTTTCCCCAACTTGAGTTGGCCAAGGATTCGTACTGTCCCCTCTGCCACGGGCCTGAGCCAGCCCGAAAGTCAGCAGTCTTGGCTTGGTGGACAGAGCTGCAAGGGACCCACCCAGCAGCTCTGTCTGGGAAGCAACCCCCCCCCCCCCCCCCCCGCCCCGGCTCCTGCGGAGATGAGGGGCAGGCAGTGAGCCTGGTGCCCAGTGGGGAGGAGGAGGTGGAAACTTTGTCCTGATGGTCAAATGAGGCATGACCAGAAGGTGGGGCCTGGGGGCGGGGGAGTTAGCCGGGCCAGCTCTGTTCCATGCACAAGCGTGTGCAGGATGCCATGTGGCTATTTTTACTCCTGCCAAGGAAATAGCGTGATTTATGTGAGGCCTGCTCCCCTTCAGGGCTGTGTTATAAATACACCTGGCCCCACACTCTTGTTCACTTGGAGAGGAGGCTCAGGCCCGGTCCTGTGTGGCCTCTCTCCTGCCTGCCTCACTGGGTCGTGTCCACATGTGGCCTTCTTGGGGCATCCTCCCTCCCCCACGTGGTGGCTCAGCTCTCAGTCATCAGGGCCTCAGTCTCAGTGGGTTTACCAAAGGCTTTTAGGAGGGACAGTTGTCTGGAAGCTGGCTTTGATGAGCACAAGAAGAGAAAGGTTTTGAATTCAGGGTTCACACTGCCTTCAAGGGTCAGTCCAGGTAACAGGAAGGAGAGAGGGGCTCAGGCAAGAGGGAGGCAGGACTAAGAAAAACTCTGCCCCTCCTCCAAGAGGTACCCTTCTGACTAGAGCCTCCTCCTGGAAAGTCACAGGCAGGACAGAGAGGGTGCCCACAGACCTGCCCTGAGGGGCCTCTCTGGGCCTGGACTGACTCCTGCCCTGCCCCCTGCCCTCAGCCGCAGGAGGGCAAACAGGGCCCCAGGCCCAGAAAGATCCAGCCTCCAGAGTGCTGGCTGGGCTGTTCCATGTGCCGGCTACATGGTCTTGGGCAAGTCCCTCAATTTCTCTGATCCTCAAGTCTGTCTTTTGAAAATGGGTGCAGAGATGCATACTTTCTGGATTGCTGTGTGTGCAGTTCAGGCTGGGTGGATGCACAGGGATATATTCGGGGCAGGCAGCCCGCATCTGACATCATCCTCTTCCTCTGAGAATCCCTGGTCACGGGGACACAGGGACAGCCCCAAGCAGAGGATCTCACCTCTGCTCTGCCCAGAGGGAGGCAGGGCTGCTTCTCAGTGTGTTCCTGGGGCTCCCAGTTCCTCTGCTGCTGGGAGGTGGTCACTCAGGGCAGCATCCGATTCAGGGGAGTAGATGCCCAAACCCAGCCGAGCAAGGGTGGGATTGGTTCCGCTGCGGACACCATGAGCTACCAGGGGCCCTCAGGGGCCACTTAAGTGCCAGTCAGTTCTTGCCACAACAATGCTGCCTGACGAGCCACGCAACAACCCAGAAGCTTGAAGCCACAAGCATTTATTTCCTACTCATTGTGCTGGGCAGCTGGACTCGGCTCCAGGTTGGGTCCAGGATGGGACCACACATCTCTCACTCTATGTGGCCAGGTGGTGGCCGAGTCAGAAGTCCAGGGGCAGCCTGGTCACACAAGCACTTGTCAAAGCTCTGCTCACCTCATATCTGTATATATCCCATTGGCCAAAGCAAGCCACGGCCAAGGCCAACCTGAATGGGGTGGAGGCACACTCTTCCCATGGAGGGGGTCTCTGAGGAGGGAGTGACTGTCCATGACCCATAATCTCCTGAACTCACTTTGCCATCTGCCCTGGAGCAGGATGGAGGATCCTGGAGACAACTCTGGGATAAGCAGGGGGAGAAGGGACAGATGTCACAACACCCTGCCTGCCCAGCTCCATCAGAGCCTTTGCACTTCTGTCATAAGATGGGAGGCAGAGGGAAGTGTTTAGTTTTTCATATGCTCTACTCTTCTGTAGTCCTGGGAAAAGCCCTGCAAAGAGGAAGAGGAGATGGGAGGGGATGTCTGATGTCCAACTACACAATTGTGCCGTCTTTAAATAGAATGAACTTGGGGTGCCTGGGTGGCTCCGTTGGTTAAGCATCTCTCTTCAGCTCAGGTCATGATCTCAGGGTTCTGGGATGGAGCCCTATATCAGGCTCCCTGCTCGAGGGGAGTCTGCTTCTCCCTCTCCCTCTGTCCCTCCCTCAACTCATGCTCTCTCTCTCTCAAATAAATAAATAAATAAAAATCTTTAAAAAAAAATAAAAAATAAAAGGAATGAACTTAATGCTGTTCCTCCCATTATAACTGACCAAGGTCCAGGCTTGGAGAACCACACCAGGCCATAGAGTTTATGATGAGGAAGACACTGGAGACAAGAGGAAGGAGGTGGGTGGGGGGTCCTCCACTTCCCACACCTGGGATTGTGAGAATGGCAGGGACTGGACCTTGTGTCCCCCACCCGGGCTTCTGGATAGATGGAAAGGGGCTCTCTTGCCCTGCTGCCCATTGGAACTATGGAGGAGACCCCTTGGGCCAACTCACAGCAAAGCAGACACAGTGGCCATCATGGTCGGGCAGGAGAAGCCTGGACATAGAGCTCTCCAAGGCCCCTCCAAGTGGGTCCCTCGTGGGGAGTCCCCGGGCCAAAAGCCAGCGGTCAGCTCCGGGCCAGCTGTGATGGGCAAGGTGCCGCCCCCGCTGAGGGCCGACGGGGCTCACATGAGGCCCGAATCCTGGAGCCCAGCAGACACCAGCAGGTGCCAGCACAGGCCCCAGGAAAGCAGGAGGCTGGACCCTTCACCCCTAGCTCCCTGTGCTTCCAGGCCACCCTCTCTGAGAGGGAGAGGCTTGTAGAAAGGGTGATTCCCAGAGAAGCAGGCTTTACTTCCATCTATGAAAAACTATGAGCCATTGAAAGGAAACTTCATAAATTACCCAAGCAGACAACAGCAGGATACCCTTGCCCATCCCCACACACGGCTACTGCTGGCGCCAATGTCCCCCAGAAGACGTCAGAGCAGTTCACAATCTTGCTTAACATTAGTGGCCAGTCCCTCTCCCCAGGGGGCAAGGGTCTGCTCCTCAGCCTTCCCTGACTCTCCACTTCCCCCGCCCCACAGCTGCTCCAGCCACACTGAAGGAGGCAGAGGCCTCTGGTTGTCCCTTGATATCCTTCCTCCCCTTTTTCTGTGGCATTTGAACCCCTGGGTTTTAGCAGGACATGTGGCCACCCAGAATAATCTCTTGGCTGTCCTTGTGGCTAGGGTGGTTAGAAACCAAGTTCTGGCCAACAGGTTATAAACAGTGTCACCTGTCAGCTTCTGAAAGCCTTCCTTCAGTACACTGACGTGTATACTCACCCCTCCTTCCTCTTCACCTCTTCCTCCATGCCAATGCCTGGAATGTGGGTGCAATGGCTGGGACTCTAACTGCCATCTTGGGCCAAGAGGTCAAAACCCACATTCCAGGGATGTGTGGTAAGCTGGCAAGAGTCTGGGTCCCTGAGGAATTCATGGAGCTAAGCCATTATGTCAGCCCTGCCTGCCTCCCTCTGAACTTTTCCATGAGAAGGGGGGGCAGGGGGTGGGTGGAGGAGAGAAGCTTCCATCTTGTTGAAGCCACAGCCTTTCTATCACTGTAACTAACACATTGAACTTTTCACTGTTTCCAGAATAGGCCACATTCTTTCAAAGGCCTCCAGGTCTTTGCACCTACTCTTCTCTTTTCCTGCATTTTCCTGTCCCAACTATCACCCAATAGCCTGAGAAACTCCTATCTACCTTTAAGAATTCACACATGACATCATCTTCACTGTGAAGAAATCTAATACTACACTGATTTTAGGTGATTAATGAGCCATTCCTTCTCTTTTGAATTTTATTCTTCAACTCTCACAGAACTAGCTGCTCCTGGTTTGGGTCTCCTGCTGGGGTTCACCCCAGAGGCTGTGTGGGCCAGGACCTATCTCACTAGCCCAGCAGCATGCTCCCGAGACTTTGTGTCTTTACCCACCTGGCCCTGCACGAAGTGTGATTCATCCGTGGGATCTGATGGGTTTATGCAGGGTGGGGGTGATCCTGAGTCCCAATCCGGCCCTCTCTATCATTCTATCCCCCTCACACCCATCACGGGATGGCAAGAGCATGGCAAGTTGGTGAGGGTCAGCCCAAGCCAGGGGCAGGCAAGGGGCTCCACACCTGTGCCAGAGGCTGGGTGATAGGAGGTCCACTTTTCAGAGTGGAGGTGAGAGCCTCTGACCAGGACTGTGGATGATAGGCCCAGGTGTCAGGGCTGCAGAGGGGAGGCAAAGGCTGTGCCAGGACAGCATAGATTCCCCTCCCCAGAACCTTATCCTGCCCGGCCCTGGCAGCCAGTCCAAGCATTACAGCTCCAGCCGTGGAGGGGCCTCAGGCTGGCTCGCCTCTGCTCCCAGCTCTCTGGGGCACTGACTTATAGGGGACCCTCTCTGTAGCCAACCTTATTTCCTTGCAGGGACATTGCCAGAGTGATGGATCCCTCCTGGACGGAGCTCCCCTGCCCCTTCTTCTCCCTGTGCTCAAAGAGGAGGTGACCCTGCTTGGAGGACTGGCCCTGCCCCCAGGGGAGAGGAAGGCTGGGCACCTGGACCGGCCTCAGAGCCACACATCTTGAGAATAGACAGGGTCCCGATTTCAGACCAAACTCTGCTATCTGATCGCGTCCCCATGGGACCACGCTGAAGTCGATATGTCAGAGAGAAAAATCCATCTGTCTCTAAAGCTTCTTTATTGCCTGGTTCTTTCAGAGAGATGAGCTGGGCACACGAATCACATCCAATAAGGTTGTGTGATTACAACGAACAGAATGGATTCAGGATATTCCGTGGACTGGCCTATGAACCCGGCGCTGGGAATCCAAGGTGCGTGCAAGTTTCTAAACACAAAGCCCCATTGGATGTGATGTCACCCCCCCATGGTGAGGACTGAGGAGAGGCAGCAGGGTGGGAAGGGGTGAGGGGCAGACAGGAATCCTGTTCCAGCTGCCGTGGTGGCTGAGTACATGAGATGTCTGTGAGATGTCCGAGTGGAGGCCGACCCAGGCACACAGGTGGGTGCCAGCACTCAGAGGGCAGGCCAGGCAGGAGACAGGCTCTAGCAGCTGCCTTGTACAAACGAGGGGGTCCTTGACAGAAAAAAACAATTACCCTGTCAGCCCTCTGAAAGCAACAGGAAAGATGAGGCACACCCACAACGTGCAGGTCAAGGTCAGGGGACCAAAGGCCTCTGCAGAAGACTCCAGAATGTCAACTCCATGTGGGCAGGGACCACTTGTCTGCTTCCCCCAGCTCGGCCCTCCTGGGGAGCCTTCCAGATGCCCCCAGGTGGAGCCAACCACGCCCTCTGCACCCCCAAAGTATCCCCCATTGGCATCAGACATGCTTTGCTGTCAGGTATACTGCTTTTAAGGGAAAATAAGTGGAGAAAGGAAGGATTTGGGGCTGGAAGTGGTGGCAACAAATGCAAAGAATCAGTATCAGAGCTTGCCCCTCCCTACAGGCTGGGAAGTGGGTACCGCCTCCTGGGCCTTCTGCATGGGGAGGCTAGAGTCCCAGCCATCCCACCCACATTCCAGGGATTGGGTGTGGGAGCCAGCAGAAGACAGGGACACCTAACTCTGGGAGACAAACAGGGTTTTGGAAGGGGAGGTGGGCCGGGGGATGGGGTAGCTGGGTGACGGGCACTGAGGAGGGCACTTGATGAGCACTGGGTGTTATACTATATGTTGGAAAATCAAACTTAAATAAAAACAAATGTAAAACAAAATAAAAATCAAAAAAATAAATTGTAGGACACCCCCCAGAAAAGACAGGAACGGGGCTACATGCGCCCCCCCACCCCACCGCTCCTCCTCTCGTGGCAACATGGGTTCAGCCTGCACCCAGAGCAGGGATGAGGCCCCGGAGGACGAGGAGGGCCCAGTCTTGCTCACTGCCCCACAGTATGGACAAAGAACCAGGAAAACTGGGGTGTAGGCCAGAGCTTCCCACCCCGTGATGCAGGGAGCTGAAGTGACTGGTCCAGGCCAGGCAGCCTGGCAAGGGGCATCCTGAGCCCTTTTTGCAGCTGGGGGCCACTTCCTTCCCCAAGATCACAGCCCCCCGAGGTGGCGCCACTGGGACGGGAGCCCGGATGCTGCCATCCACCGCAGAGCCCTTTCCGCCTGTCAGCTGCTGTGTCCCCTGCCTGGGATCCCCTGCGGGGGTCCCTGACTCCCTGCTTCCTCTCTGGGGGTCGCCCTGGGTGAGGCCGGGGACTGGGGTGGGGGGGACGGGCGGCCCCAACCTTCTGTGGGTCCTGTTCTCTCAGGGGTTGGGGGCTCGGCCTTCTGTTCTGCCCTGTGGCCACACAGCAACTATGACCACAGGGTTGGGGTGGGGGAAAGAAAACCCCAACACCCCGCTTTCCACCCCAGGCCCCAACTTCTCTGTATTTGTTTATTTACCTTGGAAAAGGCCCCACGGCCCAGGCAGGAAATGGGCCAATTCCAGGAGGCTCGGCCGGGCTGGGGAACAAGGAGCCACATTGTGTTCCGTGCCCGGCTGCTCCCCACCCTAGGCCTGCCCGGGAGCCGGGGAGGGGGATCTGCGTGGGGGCCCCGGCAGGAAGGAGGCGCGGGGCCAGGGGCTGCCAGCTCCGAGCAGCCACCCGGCCATGAAAGCGCTTCTGTGCGGGGGCGGCCGGGGGCTGCCGTCCCCACGCCTCCTGGGGTGGATGAGGCGAGGGCCGCGGGGCAGGGGCGGCCCCTGGCTGAGCCCTAGGACCCTTCTGGCACTGACCTGCCAGCTCAGCTCCGGGCGGAGAACCCAGGAGCCACCTGGCCATGCACCCCCCGCCCTTGCCCGTCTCTTCCCAGGCAGATGCCACCCATCCCTGTGGGGACGTCCTGCCCTCGGTGTCCCCTCCCGGGTCCCAACTCCGCCGGGCAGCTGGCCCACTGTCAGGCCTCCCTGCGGAGGAGACTGCAGGCCGAGAGCCCTGTGGTCAGAGCCCTGCCCTGGCTGAAGAAGGCCAAGGTGGTGTGGAGCTTCATGTCCCCATTCTTCATACCAGCAGGCTGCGTCCACCCACTCAGCACAGGGGCCCCCTGTCTGTGGGCGCTCACTCCCTTCTCTCTCCCTGCAGCTCTGACTCAGGAACGGCCCCCTCCCCGGGGTCCCAGAGTGCTACCGGGAAATGCAGATCTGAGTCTGGTACCCTGTCTCTAGGGGTCTTCTTCAGAGATGTCCTACTATTTTCCCACCTGCGCTCAGGCCCCAGCACACCAATGACAGGGTGCAGGGGACCATGGAAGGTCAGGGGTGAGACGGATGTCTCCCACCCAGCATTCAGGGGGCTTTGGGATAAACATGTCCTTCCAGCTGGAAGAGAGTCTGAGGGGCCTCAGAATTGGGATGAAGACCTGGAACCCAGGACGGCCCCTCCCAGCTGAGTTCCAGGCACCCACACCCCCACTCAGGCTCTGTGCCCCCACCCCTGCTGCCCTCACAGCCCCACACCACCTGGAGTGTGCATTGATCTATGTTCATCTCCGACCAGATCATCAGCCCCGCCGGCAGGGACCAGGTCCGTCTGCTCAGTGTGCCCACCGATGTGGGCCATAGTAGGTGCCCAGTAAATGTGTACAGGATGAAGGAAGCAGGAAAGGGAGGAAGGGCGTGCATCCCACATGTTAGGAGCAGCCTTTCCTATATGGACCCATCAGAACCTCACAGGAATCCCCTTTTACAGCCACCGCCATTTCCAGGTAGGGAGACAGACACAACGGAGTTAGGGCACTGGCTCAAGGCTCACCTGCTGTGCCCCAGGCCCTGTTCTAAGCGCTTAGATCTGATATTTAGCCCTTAGAACAACCCATGCAGTGGGAACCGTTACCCACTCAGTCCAGCGAGAATACATTCGTGCCGTGTGAGATGCTGGGCTGCGGTTATAAAGGAGGCTGACTCAGCTTTGAAAGGGCCCAAGCCCCATCACGTGAAAAAAAGTTACAGAATGACACATACACCATGGAAGGGAGACACAGGGAAAGTCCTGTTCTGTACACATGAGTGTGGAGGTGTGTGTGAGCACAGAAGCTTCTGGAAACAAACAAAATGAGATCCACAGTATCACTTCTGCAGAGGGGAGAGAGATGGGGGCTTTTGGATTTGGCTTCACATACTTTCACATGCCCCTTTCCTTCTTAAGTGGTAAAACATCACACACAGAAACGTGCACAAAATGTTAAGTGTTCCCACGGGAACTTGTAATCAAAGGAGCACCTGCATGACCCCACCCAGCCAGGAGAGAGACCAGCCCCCGCCTGCCCTTCCCACACCTGACCACCACCTCCAGTCCCGGTCTGACTGCCACATCCTCCCTACCGATTATGATGGGAACCCTTTTGCATTTCGGTAGCATTTCTCGCAAACAGCGATTTACTTTTGCCTGTTTCCAGGCTTTGTCTAAATGAGCGGTACATATCCTGCCGGGCCCAGCTTCTTTCAGCCTTGTGATTTATAGATTCACCACTGATGCACGTAGCTTGTGTAAAGACGCTAATCTAGCTCGTGGGGCTCCACCCTCGTGACCTGTCACCTGACAAAGGTCCCACCTCCTCACACCATCATGCTGGGGGTGGGATTCCCCACCAAGGAATTTGGGGGGACACAGACTATCAGCAAGCCCCAAACCAGAGGCAACCCAAATGTCCATCAACAGGAGAACACACCAACTGTGCTGTGTCCATAGAGCAGAGCCCCACTCGGCTACAAGACTGAACAAATCACAGAGCCTCGCAATGACGTAGAGGAGTGGCCCAGATACCACGCGGAGCACAGGGAGCCAGACACAGCGAACACCGTATGATTCCATTTATACAGCCGGCGAGAACAGGTGCAGCCAAGCAGGGATGCAAGCCGTGAGAGGAGCCGAGCGGCCGGCTGGACGCTGACAGACGGGAGGCGGCCCACGGGGGGAACAGGCCGGCTCCGTTTCTCCGTCAGGGTGGTGGTCACGGGGCCATATTCACTCTGTTAATAATTGGTCAAGCTGAACCCATGGGACTTGTGCATCTTAGCGTATGTCATATTGCAATAAAGAGAAAACTATAGGCTTGTATTACTCTAATTACAGTGGGGCGCCTGGGGGGCCCAGTTGGTTGAGCATCAGCCTCTTGATTTCAGCTCAGGTCGTGATCTCAGGGTGGTGGGATCAGCCCCGTTGTGGGCTCTGTGCTCAGTGGGGAGTCGCTGGAGACTCTCCCTCTCCCTCTGCCCTTCCCCCCTCTGTGTGCCCTCTCTCCCTCTAGAGTAAGTAAATAAATAAATCCCTTAAAAAAAACTATTACGGGGCAGCCCAGGTGGCTCAGTGGTTTAGCGCTGCCTTCGGTCCAGGGTGTGATCCTGGGGTCCCAGCTTCGAGTCCCACGTCGGGCTCCCTGCATGGAGCCTGCTTCTCCCTCTGCCTGTTTCTCTCCTCTCTCTCTCTCTCTGTCTCTCATGAATAAATAAATAAATAATAAATTAAAAAACTATTAGAAGTAAACAAAAGCACCTCAATTTATTTATTTATTTTTAAGATTCTTATTTATTTATTCATGTGTGTGAGAGAGAGAGAGAGAGAGGCAGAGCACAGGCAGAGGGAGAAGCAGGCCTCATGCAGGAAGCCCGATGTGGGACTCGATCCCAGGACTCCAGGATCACGCCCTGGGCTGAAGGCAGGCGCTCAACCACTGAGCCACCCAGGGATCCCCTCAATTTATTCACTTGTAAGAAGGCCCTTGGGTCCACATCTATGGGCTGGATGGACACATCCCTCACTGCCTGTAGGCGACCCTCCAGAGAAGGGGACAGGAGTGCATGAAGATTTTCACTTTCTTTTTAAAGTTTTTGGTTTTTGTTTTTTTAAATTTACCAATCCATTTACTTAAATTTTTAGTAATCTCCACACCCAACGTGGAGCTCAAATTCATGACCCCAAGATCAAGAGTCACACACTCCGCCGAGCCAACCAGGCACCACATTTCACTTTTTATTTTAAACTGGTATCTAGGGATGCCTGGGTGGCTCCGTGGTTTAGTGCCTGCCTTTGGCCCAGGGCGTGATCCTGGAGTCCTGGAATCGAGTCCCACGTCGGGCTCCCTGCATAGAGCCTGCTTCTCCCTCTGCCTCTGTCTCTGTCTCTCATGAATAAATAAATAAAATCTTTTTAAAAATAAGAAGTAAAAAAAAAAATAAACTCGTGTCTAAAGTTTGCACAAGACATAATGCTATTTTTAAAATATATGTGTTTATAATTATATATATAATATTATAGACATATATAATATTTCTTTCTCTTTATTTTTTTATGATAGTCACAGAGAGAGAGAGGCAGAGAGAGAAGCAGGCTCCATGCACCGGGAGCCTGACGTGGGATTCGATCCTAGGTCTCCAGGATCACGCCCTGGGCCAAAGGCAGGTGCTAAACCACTGCGCCACCCAGGGATCCCTTTCTTTCTCTTTAAAAAGAGTAAATCAGGAAGCAATGGTGATGAAGAGACCACAGTCAGCAGAGGGATTGTCCTGAGCAAAGATGCGGCCCCAGCCAGGAGTGACGGCACATGTTTAGGGGCCCACAAGGGGCATGAGTGCTGGGACCCTGGCCTCCATGAATGGGAGGTGGGCTCCATTTGAGAAGCTGAACACTGAGCCCAGGGCAAGGCATTGCTCACTAGGCTGGGCCTTTTGGGTCTGACCCTACAGAAAGTGGGAGCCAGTGAAGAAGCAGGAGCAGAGTAGATGTGGTATGTCACAAAGACCTAGTCTGTCCTTGAGGGAAGCCACCTGGGGTCAGGAGACTGGGGAGGGTGCCCCAGATATGGGTGAATTCAGGGGACCAGGGAAGGCCACAGGGTGCTCTTGGGCCGACTCTCCCTCCTTCCTAGGAGAAAGCTCTCTTTGCACAGGCACTGGAGAGAAAGGAGGGAATCCTTCCAGGCAGGGAGAGGCAGACAGAAGCCCCTGTTGGGGTGTATGGCCTCACCACAGCACCAGGGACAGCACGAAGCCGGGCTGGTCCATATCCAGGGCTGACTTACCCATCAGACTCCACGGGCACCATGCCAGGGCCCATGGCACTTCCTGGGCCCCTCCAACATGCTGTTTTTTAAAGACAGAATTTAAAAATCTTGCAGGTCAAAAGTGTTTTCATAAAGAATATTGATGTATTCATCTTTATACTAATGTAGGTGTCAAATATAATTTTTAATAATTGTTTTTACTGGAGGAAGGGGCCCAGGAAGGCCAGAGTGTGTAAGTCACAGGCAGCAACTGGAGACAACAGTTTGTTTAGCACAGAGTCCTGGTGAGAGTGCACGGGGCCAGGCACGCATATGTGAGGAAGGAGGTGCGGAGTGCAGGGAAGTTGTGTGTGAACCGGTAGTAACTGAGCTCTGGCCAGGGCCGTGCACATGGTGGAGCCTTCCCAGCAGCCCCGGAGCACCACACCACAGCCCCAGGGATGGTGCACAGATTACTTAAGATGACAGCTGCCGGGAACAGTTTGAATCCAGGCAGCTGAATCCACAAACTGTTTCGAACTGTCCTGCGACAAGGCCATGTGGGGACTGGAGGCCTCAAAGATACACTTGCGGTTTAGCCTGGGTCAGTGGCTGCAGGATGAGTAGTACAGGCCCCAGGAGAAGACATATGGGAAGGGGGGCGTCCTTCACGTGGGATAACACGCCCCTTTGCTTCTTCCCAGGGCATACCTAGGAAGGGTCAGAACGGGCAAGGACCAGGAGGGACCAGGATGGAGGAACGTGCTCCCTGCCTGTGCTGCAGCCCATTGTGGGACTGACATGATGACGGAGCCGTGCAAGCGGGGACTCCCATGGGCCTGTCCAGTGGGATGACCTAAGGCACAGAGGTAAGGCAGGGCACAGGGAAGGGTCAGGCCCGAAGGCCCCACTCAACACTCAACCTCAGTCCCCTCATCTGTCAAATGGGGCCCATGAGGTCCTGGGTATGAAAGGGCCTCCAGGGTCATAGGAAGAGCTGGGACCATAATCCGAAAGCATTGGAGCCTGGAAGGGGAGGCCCCGCCTGGGCTGTGGGGGGCGGAGGGCACTGTCCACAGTTTTTCTTCCACATGCCCATCCCTGACTGAAGGAGAACATGGTCTGGAGCGGCTAAAGGTCATGCCTGTGCATCTGACAAGCCTTGTTAGGCTTCTGCCCTCACAGCTAGTGCGGCCAGGAGCCAGGCTCCTGCGTGGGCCGCAGGCGGGGGTGGGGCGGGCAGCAGAAGGGCTCCAGAACACCCGCAGGACCGTCCAGCCGGGAGCCGGACGGGTGAGGGGAGCCCCCTGGCAAGGGCTCGCTGGCCCCGCAGGCAGCTGAGTCGCCCTGGGAGAACCCCCGGGGGACACCCCCGCCCCCGCCCCCCCCCCCGAGAGGGCAGGGGTCCCAGGCCCCGCTGGGCTGGGGGGTGTGAGGCCGAGATCCCTGGCTGCGCGGGGCAGGGTGGCAGCGGCGGCGGGGCCAGGCTGGGGCCTCCTTCCTCCCCGTCAGCAGCTGAGGTTACTTTTTTCCCCTCGGCTGCTGCTGAATTTCCCTTAGAGTTGGATAAATAAGCAGCAGGTTCCAACGTCAACGAAACAGGAGCTCAAGCCGCCTCACAAAAGCGGCTTTCAGTAGCGGCAGGCGCCTCGGGGCCGTCCTGGCCTCAGGGTGGCTGCAGCAGTGTGAGGCTGGACCCAGGACGGGCCTCCCTGGAGGTGGGGCGCCCCCCCCACTCCGCACTCACAGACACCAAGACCCTTCCCGGCAGGGAAAGGGCCCGCTTCCTGCTGGTAGCTCTGCGACTGCCTGCCTCAAATGCTTTCCCCCTTCCCTTGGCCCAGAGAGAGCACCTCCCTCTCCAGCACTCACAAGCTGGTCACCTCTTTGGATCCTGGCCTAACCCCGGGCAGAGCCCACATTCGTCCTTTGCACCCAGCACAGATGGAGTAATGCACACCCTCCCTTAAAACCATACTGGGCTCCCCATTGACCAAGAGTAAATCCTGGCTTTCCAGCCTTCGCTGCGACCCCGACCCCAGCAGGCTGCCTCCTTTCTCTCTCTGGAGCTTTTCCAAAGGCTGTGCCCTCTGTCTCGAATGCCTTTCCTTCTCGTCTACCTGGTCTCCCACTTGGCTTTGTAGACTCAGTTCATGCATCACCTTCTGACACCCACCCCAAGGCCTCTGTGTAATCCCAGATGTCAGCTGACACCACAGTGGTCGCTATTCTG
This sequence comes from Canis lupus dingo, assembly GCF_003254725.2. NCBI lineage: Eukaryota > Metazoa > Chordata > Mammalia > Carnivora > Canidae > Canis > Canis lupus. Next base: position 6,557,038 of record NC_064248.1, on the reverse strand, counting down.
TCTGGGACTCGCACTGCCTGTGAGCCACCAGAGAGCAGTCTCCCAGTCTTGCTCATCTTGTGTCTCCAGCATCCAGCCCAGGCTGTGCTGTGTGAGCCAAGGTGCCTGGTGCAAAGGAAGTGCTCAGTTCGTGCTCGATACCACACATTCCTATAAAATCACATTAATGTTCCACTTACATAAACTAAATGTAAACTACGTTATACTGACCGCAGTCCAGCACCGGGAGGAGGGAGTAAATGTACAGAACAACCTTTAGGGATGAAGAATATATTCAATAGTATTATTTTTTAATCTTGGCGTCATTGCTTGTCCTTAGGTCAGTAGCTTGAACTCTCTCTAGGCCTGGTTCCTCACCTAAAACTTAAAATAAATAAGATCCAGGGATCCCCGTTTGGCTCAGCGGTTGAACGTCTGCCTTTGGCTCAGGGTCTGATCCCAGGATCAGGGATCAAGTCCTGCATCAGGCTTCCTGCATGGAGCCTGCTTCTCCCTCTGCCGATGTCTCTGCCTCTCTCTCTCCGTGTGTCTCATGAATAAATAAATAAAATCTTTAAAAAATAAAAAAATAAATAATATCCAGGTCCTAAGCAAAATATAAGTTAATACTTAAACAATACTTATTTTTTTATTTAAGATTTTTAATTTATTTATTCATGAGAGACACACACAAAGAGAGAGAGAGAGAGAGAGGTAGGCAGAGAGAGAAGCAGCCCGATGCAGGACTCGATCCCAGACACCAGGATCACATCCTGAGCCAAAGGCAGACACTCAACCACTGAGCCATCCAGGTGCCACAAATTATACTTATTTTTAAGCTCATTTCACATTGTACTGGCCAGTTATTATATATAGCAATCACGTGTGCACGTTATTAATATTTTAATGTGTTACTTCCATACTTTCATATCGGGCTCCCCACAGGAGCCTGCTTCTCCCTCTGCCTATGTCTCTGTCTCTCTCTTTGTGTCTCTCCTGAATAAATAAATAAAATCTCTTTTTTTTTTTAAAAAGGAGTTGACAAACATTTTCTGTAAAGAGCCAAAGAGTAAAGGCCCCAATTTGTGGGCCTTGTGGTCTCTGTCACAACTACTCACCTCTGCCCTTGTAGCTCAAAGACCATAGATTCCCTGTCAACCAGTAAGTATGGTTTTGTTCCAATAAAACTTTATTTACAAAAGAAAGGCTGCGGGCCAGATTTGGCCAGTGGACCACAGTTTGCAGACCCAAAATATAGAAACATAAAATCATGTGTCTGCATGGTGATAGAAATTGTAACAGAAACCACCTAAATATCTATCTAAGGGGGATTAGCTGAATAATTTATAATAATTCCACACTGTGGGAATCAGAGTGACAATTAAAAAGAATGAGCTGGATCCTGTGTGTTGACATGGAAAGACATTCATGACAGATTTTTTGTTTCAACTATTTTATTAGGAGAATTTAAAAATATACAGAAAAGTTGAACCAAATTCATAATGAGTGCCTGAATGCTTACCATGTAGATTCTACATTAACATTTTGCTACACTTATTTTAATCATCTATCCATCTATCCCATGATAGATTTTTAGGTGAGAGAAATGAAGTGTAAAATGTGCAACAATATTGGGGGACCTGGGTGGCTCAGTTGATTGAGTGCCTGACTCTTGATTTCAGCTCAGGCCATGATCTCAGGGTCATGAGATCGAGCTCCCTGACAGGCTCTGCACAGAGCATGGAGCCTGCTTGAGATTCTCTCTTTCCCTTTCCCTCTGTCCCTACTCCTCTACCCCTCTCTCCCTCTCTCCCAATCTCTCTCTCTCTCTCTCTCAAAAAAAAAAAAAGGTAGAATATTAATTCCCTTTTTTAAAAGATTTTATTTATTTATTCATGAGAGACACAGAGACACAGGCAGAGACACAGGCAGAGGAAGAAGCAGGCTCCATGCAGGGAGCCCAATGTGGGACTCGATCCCAGGACTCCAGGATCACACCCTGGGCTAAAGGCGGCGCTAAACTGCTGAGCCACCCGGGCGTCCCGAGGTACAATATTGATTCCATTTTAGGAAAACAAAGAAAAAATAAGAAAATACTGCACTGTGTGTGTATGTGTTTACAAAGTCTAGGAGATAGTACCAGAAGAGGTGCCTGAACTCTTAATGCTGATTCCCCAAGGGCTGGGTTTGTTAGGAGAGGGGGACATGATCATCTTATTTCTCTCCTCATCTCTAATGCTGAGGAGTCATGAAAATCAGAAATGTCCTAGCAAGGAATTGTTTAAATTCTTCAGTAAGAATGGAACAGTCTGGGATCCCTGGGTGGCGCAGCGGTTTAGCGCCTGCCTTTGGCCCAGGGCGCGATCCTGGAGACCCAAGATCGAATCCCATGTCGGGCTCCCAGTGCATGGAGCCTGCTTCTCCCTCTGCCTATGTCTCTGCCTCTCTCTCTCTCTCTCTCTGTGACTATCATAAATAAATTTAAAAAAAATTAAAAAAAAAAATGGAACAGTCTAGTCCAGCCCTTGACATCCTATGAAGAGACACTGAGTCATAACCAGTGTTCAAGTTTCAGGGAAGTGGGTGCATTCCTGGAGCCTGCCCCATGCACAGGCACGTGTGCACACACAGGAACAACCAGGCCCCTGTGTGTCCCTGCAGATGCTTACACTTGCCCGCCTCCTCCTGCCCATAGTGGTATCGCTCCACACCGGCCCCTGCCCAGAAGCAGGTGCGTCATTGTACCTGCCAGGTCCTGCCGCACATTGACAGCCCTCCTAAGGTGTCCTGGGCACCTGGAGAAGGTGTGGGCTGAGCCTGCTCATTCACACAAACACCTCTGGGCTCCAGGGTCCAATCAATACACTTCCCCACCCTCAGGCCCCATTTGTATTCAGTCTCTTCCAGAAAGATCTATGGCCCCCTCCTCATTACAACATGTTTTTCATCAACGAACACTTAGGGGAGCCTGCTCCAGGCCAGGTGCCCAAGACACCCAGGTGCTTCCAGGCTTGTGGGGAAGACAGGCACAGGTGTGGTGGCCCCAGGGCACAGAAGGGGCACCAGGGCCATTGGGCAAGGGCTCGTCCTGGAGGAGGCAGTATCAGAGCCAAGTTAGGGAAGGGCAGGGCAGCAAGTGTCCAGTGGAGGGGACAGGTGGCCATAGTCAAGGAGGATGTGGTAAGAAGGGCTTCGGGGAATGCAGGCCAGGGAGACAAGGGGGGTGAAGGGGAAAAAGGGAAGGGGTGTCCCTTCCCACACGTGCAGGGCCCCCAGGAAGGGAGGCCTCTCTGGGGAGGAGCTGAGAGGGAGTTCTAGTACCACCATGCCCCTGTCTCTGGCCCCTCTGCCCAGGGAAGCAGGAATGGGGGTGGGCACTGATGGTAATCCCCCTCCTCCGGGTCCATCGTCTCCCTTTCAGTGAGCCCTGGGGTATTGTTCTGCCTTTGTAAAGACGGAGATCGAGTGACAAAGCCGAGTGGGTGGGCAGGCGGCCCAAGAGGCCTCTTCTCTCCAGGCATCATCTGCATGGGGGAGGGGTCCTTCCACTCACCCCCACCTCTGGCTTCCCGGGAGCAGCTGTTGCCATGGTGACAGACCCGGCATCCCCCAGCTCCTGGGGCTCCCTCCCCACTGCCGCTGATGGAGGAAGGGCCCCCAGACTCCTCTCCGCCCTGTTGGGGGGCAGGGGCACCAAAAGCCAGGATTCCCAGGCCCAGCGCTGGTAGCGGTGCGCCTCCACTGTCCTCAGCCTCCCCACCTGGCCGCCAACAGAGCGGCTCCTCTGCAGCCCCCACCTCCTACAGAGGCCCTGACTTTGGGGCCCACTATCATTCATGTACCTATGTGTCCTGGGGGCCAGACACACAGAGAAATAAACTGTCCTCATAGTCCTTGAGCAGCTGCTGGCATTGGGGTAGAGGGAGGGCCAACAGTTCGTGAGTGCACAGTGAGGGGACAAGGGGTGACAAGGACTCTGGGCCCCCAGAGCAGAGCCTCCAGCCCCATCCAGGAGAGCTGGGGGACTGCCCCTAAGAGGTGATGCTGGGGGCCGGTGTGCCCAGCAGAGCAGAAGAGTTTGAGGCATGATGGGGGGATGTGCCTGGTGCGTCCCCCAGGGGGTACAGGGGAGTGATGGCAGGAGATGTGGAGGTGGGTTGGGGGCCATGCCTGGAAGGTCTCCTGCTGTTCATGCCAGGAACATGAGCTTCACCCTGGGCAATGGGAAGCTGCTGCTGGCATTTTGGGAAACTGTTATCCTTGACCAGGTGATCAATGCCAGGTCCTTTTTTGCAAGGTACCCTACCTTCTAGGAAAGTTCTGGATCTTGCAGCCATCCCTCTCGTGGCTCAGGTGAGCTGAGTGTGGACTGTACACTGGCCACAGGGCTGCATGCCCCTCCACGGATGCCCCATCTTGGGGTTGGGGGGGTGCCTCTCGGAGAGCATGAGGCTGGGTGCAGGCCCATGACAGAACATCCCCCTTGCCTTCTCCCTTCCCGACCTCGGCGTGGCTCTGTGGGGGGCTGAGCTTGCCATCCTGAGTCCCCACCGCATGCCAGGCTCCATGATGGGGCAGGTGCCCTTCCTCCGGTGCCGACAGGCAGCCTCATGCCAGGCGAGAGCCTGAAGGCCCACCCTGACCTTTTTGAGCTGTGTAATCTGAGCAAATATTTTGAGTTTTCTGCGCCTCGATTTCTGTTCTGTAAAATGATGCAGGACTGTTACAGGGTTAGAAAGGTCACTGTGGGAAGTGCCTGGCCCAGGACCCGAGTGGCTCGGCTCCCTGGAGGTCCTTGGTCCATCTTCTAGACCCCCTGCTGGGCAGGCCCCTCCCTCGGCACCTCGTGCTCTAAGAATCCCCAGCAGCTGCTAGGGTGTCTGGACCTGTGGAGTCTGAATCTGGGTCTTCTAGGTACCCCTTCCGGGTGTGAGGGCAGACAGGGCAGGGCCTGGGGTCGGGACACCATAGTGGCTAAGTGAGTCCCAGACCAGAGCAGGACCCCTTGGGTAGCCAGCTGGGTGGCACTCGTATTTTACCTGCCGAGCTACCTGAGAGCCATAGTGAGAACCTGGCTGGGCAGAGGCAGGAGGGCGCAGGTGCTCTGGGACTCCAGACAGCAACCCCCTCTTTGACAACCCCGGGCCTTCCCAACCTTGGGGGTGTCTGGTGGCGTGGGGTGGGTACTTCAGAGGGCACAGTACCAGATCTCACTTGCTGTCAGCTGTCACTGGCAGACTAAGCCATAGCCATAGGGGTCACAATCACTGCACTGTGCATTGGTGGTGCCGTCTATGTGAGGACAGTCCTCCTAGCTTGCCATGATTTAGGTGCTGCCCATGGAAGCAGAGGAGTAACAGTCTGACGTCATTCTGATGGCTACACGAGGAGGGCATGAGGTGAACTCCTAAGCTCTCCATGGGATGTCACTATACTTGCCCCTCTGCCCTGCAGGTACAGGAAGGAGAATGCAGCTCTCCGGGGGGCTGTTTGGGTGGTGGCCACAGGCTTCCTGGCCAGAGGGGATCCCCAGCAAAAGCCCTGTACCCAGGGAGCTCAGGGAGGGGAGGGCAGAGAGAGAGGGAGTCTGGGGTGCTAAATTGAAGTCCCCCAAATACTGTACGATTTCACTTATATGTGGAATCTAAAAACAAAACAAAATTCACAGATACAGAGAACAGATTGGGAGGGGTGGGCAAAGTGGGTGATGGGGGTCAGGAGGTACAAACTTCCAGTTATAAGACAATTAAGTCCTGGGGATGTCATGTTCAACCTGGTGACTAGAGTCAATAACACTGAATTGTACATTTGAAAGTTGCTAAAAGAGTGAATCTTGGAAGTTCTGATCACAAGGGAGAAAAAAAATGTGTAACTATGTATGGTGACAGATGGTGACGAGAGATTTACATGGTGATTATTTCCCAGTGTATACAAATATTGAACCATGCTGTACACCTGAAACTAGTGTTATATGTCAATTATACTTCGGTGTGGAAAGCCAAGTCCCCGGGGGGCCTGGCTGGCTCAGGTGGTGGAGCGGGCAACTCTTGATCTATGCGCAGTGAGATCGAGCCCCACCTTGGGTGTAAAGATTACTCAAAACTTTTTAAAAAGTTCAAAAAAAATCTTTAAAAAATAAGTAAATAAAAATGAAAAGCCGAGTCCTTCAACTGTGAGGGAAGCACTTCCTAAATGCCTCCCAGAGGTGTTCAGGTGGCACTGTGGAGAGCGGAGCCTCCGCACGGATAGGGCGGCACTGTGACCCTCCAACCCCGCCCGGGAAAGGAGCACAGGAATCTTATGGAAGGAGTATGGAGGGGCAGCCCAGGTGGCGCTGCAGGTGGCGCTGCGGTTTAGCGCCGCCTTCAGCCCGGGGTGTGATCCTGGAGACCCGGGATCGAGTCCCACGTCGGCTCCCTGCATGGAGCCTGCTTCTCCCTCTGCCTGTGTCTCTGCCTCTCTCTCTCTCTCATGAATAAGTAAACAAAATATCTTTTTAAAAAGTCACGGTAATTAAAAAAAAAAAGAAGAAGGGGTATGGGGGGGTGGCGCCCTGCTGGCTCAGTCCATCAAGCAAGAGACCCTTGACCTCGGGGCTGTGAGTTCGAGGCCCGGGTTCCCCACCTGGATTGCGGAGAAAGTCATGCGTGCAGTGTGGACGGGAAAGCCAAACTCATACAACAAATGAGTTGCTTGTTTCACGGGATTATTTGCCTGTTTTGCAGAAAAGGAGGCTGCGGAGAAAGAGCCCAAAGACACACACAACTGGCGAAGTCGCTGGCTGCAACCTGCACTGTCCCTGGGTACAAAGCCGAGGCTTCCCACCGCGTGGAGGCCTCGGAGATGGTCTGCGCCTGGGGCAAAAGGGGCGACCCGGGAGGGAGGGCAGGGAAACCTCCCGCTGTCCCGTCGGGGAGAGCGGGGCAGCACCCAGCGCACCCGCGCCCCGCGCCGCACGATCGCGCCCACGCGGGGGCCGCGGCGCGGCGCGGCGCGGCGGGGAGACGCGGCGCCTTTAAAGGCCGGCGGGGGGCGCGCCCGGCGCGCGGAGGGGCCGCCCCTGGGCGTGTCCGCCCAGCGCCCCGCCCCGAGGCTTGTAGCGGCGGCCCCGGGAGGCGGCGCCCGCTCTGGCTCCGCGGCCGCTCGGGTGGCAGCGGTGGTGGCGGCTCGGCGGGCTCGGCGCCTCCTCTGCCCCGGGCGGCTTCCCTGCGCGCTGCCGGGGCGCCCGGACGCACGCGGGCGGCTCGGCGATGGCCCGCGCCCCGCGACGTGGCGGGCGGGCACGGGGGCGCCGGACGGCGCGGCCCGAGTGAGCCGCCCCCCCGCCGCCGCCGCCGCCGCCGCCGCCGCCGCCGCCCCCGCCCCCGGCCGGGGCCGCCCGGGATGGCCGTGCCGCCGCTGCGCCGGGCGCTGCTGCTGTGGCAGCTGCTGGCGGCGGGCGGCGCGGCGCTGGAGATCGGCCGTTTCGACCCGGAGCGCGGGCGCGGGCCGGCGCCCTGCCAGGCGGTGGAGATCCCCATGTGCCGCGGCATCGGCTACAACCTGACCCGCATGCCCAACCTGCTGGGCCACACGTCGCAGGGTGAGGCGGCCGCGGAGCTGGCCGAGTTCGCGCCGCTCGTGCAGTACGGCTGCCACAGCCACCTGCGCTTCTTCCTGTGCTCGCTGTACGCGCCCATGTGCACCGACCAGGTCTCGACGCCCATCCCCGCCTGCCGGCCCATGTGCGAGCAGGCGCGCCTGCGCTGCGCGCCCATCATGGAGCAGTTCAACTTCGGCTGGCCCGAGTCGCTCGACTGCGCCCGGCTGCCCACGCGCAACGACCCGCACGCGCTCTGCATGGAGGCGCCCGAGAACGCCACGGCCGGCCCCGCCGAGCCGCACAAGGGCCTGGGCATGCTGCCCGTGGCGCCCCGGCCCGCGCGGCCGCCCGGCGACCCCGCCTCGGGCCCGGGCGGCGGCGGCGGGGGCGGCACCTGCGAGAACCCAGAGAAGTTCCAGTACGTGGAGAAGAGCCGCTCGTGCGCGCCGCGCTGCGGGCCCGGCGTCGAGGTGTTCTGGTCGCGGCGCGACAAGGACTTCGCGCTCGTCTGGATGGCCGTGTGGTCGGCGCTGTGCTTCTTCTCCACGGCCTTCACAGTGCTCACCTTCCTGCTGGAGCCCCACCGCTTCCAGTACCCCGAGCGCCCCATCATCTTCCTGTCCATGTGCTACAACGTCTACTCGCTGGCCTTCCTCATCCGCGCCGTGGCGGGCGCCCAGAGCGTGGCCTGCGACCAGGAGGCGGGCGCGCTCTACGTGATCCAGGAGGGGCTGGAGAACACGGGCTGCACCCTGGTCTTCCTGTTGCTCTACTACTTCGGCATGGCCAGCTCGCTGTGGTGGGTGGTGCTGACCCTCACCTGGTTCCTGGCGGCGGGCAAGAAGTGGGGCCACGAGGCCATAGAGGCCCACGGCAGCTACTTCCACATGGCGGCCTGGGGCCTGCCGGCCCTCAAGACCATCGTGATCCTGACGCTGCGCAAGGTGGCGGGGGACGAGCTGACCGGGCTGTGCTATGTGGCCAGCATGGATGCGGCCGCGCTCACGGGCTTCGTGCTGGTGCCCCTCTCCTGCTACCTGGTGCTGGGCACCAGCTTCCTCCTGACCGGCTTCGTGGCCCTCTTCCACATCCGCAAGATCATGAAGACAGGTGGCACCAACACGGAGAAGCTGGAGAAGCTCATGGTCAAGATCGGGGTCTTCTCCATCCTCTACACGGTGCCTGCCACCTGCGTCATTGTGTGCTACGTCTATGAACGCCTCAACATGGACTTCTGGCGCCTTCGGGCCACAGAGCAGCCCTGCCTGGCAGCCACGGTGCCCGGGGGCCGGAGGGACTGCTCGCTCCCGGGGGGCTCGGTGCCCACCGTGGCCGTCTTTATGCTTAAGATCTTCATGTCGCTGGTGGTGGGGATCACCAGCGGCGTCTGGGTTTGGAGCTCCAAGACTTTCCAGACCTGGCAGAGCTTGTGCCACCGCAAGATGGCAGCCGGCCGGGCCCGGGCAAAGGCCTGCCGGGCTTCCGGGGGCTATGGCCGTGGCACCCACTGCCACTACAAGGCCCCCACCGTGGTCTTGCACATGACTAAGACGGACCCTTCTCTGGAGAACCCCACGCACCTCTAGGGACACAGGCCTGCGCTGGCGGCTGTTCCCCTCCTGCCCCCGCCCCCTCCGGAGGAGACAGCTGACTAGCAGCTGCCCAGCTGTCAAGGTCAGGCAAGTGAGTGCGAGGGGCCGAGGACCGGGGCGGGGAGACGCTCCTCCACCCTGATCGCCTGCCAGGACCCAGTGAGGCTCACTCCCCTGTGGCCTAGTGCAGGGCGTGGGCCTGGCCAGGTTCCCCGCCCGGGGTCCTGGGGAGCGCGTGGGGAGGAGGAGGGGCAGAAGGGGGCGTGGTCCAGCAGGGAGTTTATTTAATGATGTAATTTATTGTTGAGTTTCTCTGGAAGCTGTGACTGGAATAAACCCCCCCCCCCTCCCCGTGTGGCACCGCTGAGTCTTCTGTGGGCCGGGAAGGGGGAAGGTAGGAGGGTGAGGGCCCTGCGGGAGTCTCCCTGGTGGGCGGAGCTGGGTGGGTGCGGCCTCATGTGCCGGCCGGTCTATGGCCACCCACTGGTCAGGAGGGCATCCCGGTGGAGCCGCTGTTTCTGCAGAGGTCCCCAACTGCGAGGGTGCTCACGCGTGTCTGTGTGTGTGTCTCCTTTGGGCAACCTGCTTGCCTGAGTCCTGGGTTCCTGCTTCACAGAGTAGGGCTGGAATGGCTGCTGGGACACTCCAGTGCCTGCCGGGAATCCCCTGGGAAGACACCTGCGGGCTTGGAGACTCCAGCCTGTTTGGGGGCTGTGAGTGGGACTTTCTTTACTCGCGTGGGAAATGAGGGCGTTGTTCTTCCTCCAAGTTTCCCTTGGAGGCTCGGGACCTGCTCCCGCTGTCTCCTGTAGGTGTGTCCTGCTGTCCCTTCTCTGGGGCCCTGAAGGCTGAGGCTGGAGTGACTGACCTCACTGCCTGCCAGGACTGCTGGCACGTCCACCTCACTCCTTGGGGTCCACATCAGGGCCCCGCATGGCCTCCCCTCATCTCTCTGGGTGGAGATGGGGCGGGACCGATCTGGGGGCATCTTGGCAGCTCAGACACAGGAGATGGGGAGCCCTGGAGTCTAGTGGGAATTGGGCCCCCAGCTCTGAAGGCTGCAGAAGGATTTGAGGTGCGGATAGCTGCTGTGAGAAATGAGGCAGGTGCAAGGGAGTGTACACGGCTGCTCCAGGGCAGCTTGCACACTCCTGTGCCAGGGGACAGAAGAGGTACCTGTGTGTGCGCCAGGGAAGCCCAAGGCTGCTGGGACCTATGCCATCTCTGCTCACTGGAAGGCATGCATGGCCATCCTATGGAGACTCCCATCAGCTTGGGGTGAGGGGTCAGACCCATAGCCCCATCTTGGCCTCTGCTTTGACCACTGTGACTTCAGCCAGGTGAGGGTCTTTGACCCTGTCCCTGGGTGCAAGATACAGAGCCAGCACTCAGTGTCACAGGTAGGAGGCCCCAAAGGTCTAGCCTTGCCTCGCAGCTGACAGGAGGCCCAAGGTCAACTGCTTCCTATCAGTAGGGATGAGTTCCAGGGTCTTTCGGGCTGGAGCCCTTTGCCCTGCACCAAGCATCAGTCTCAGCGGGGCAAGAAAGACATCCGTGGAAGATCACACAGGTGGTGTCAGATTCCCATCAGGACTTACGGAGAGTTTGGGGATGTCCTTTACTATGAAGAGGGGCTCTGACCCCCATGGGACCTCTCAGCCTTGGCACCTGTGCTGCATTTCCTGCCTGGCATGTCCCCCCACCTAAACCTTCCCTCTCATGTGACACACGAGGGCCCCTGGCCTTTTTGAACCAGACAAGCCAAGTGACCCTGACACCCCATGAGGTCCCTTGACTGAGAGACTGCTTCTGGAAGGTGACAGGGGCCTGGGCTGGGAGGGTGGAGACAGATCAGGTCCACAAGCCTGAGGGGAGCCAAGCTGAAGCTGCTGAGGGCCTGCACCAGGGCAGGGGTGGTGGGAGCAAAAGGAGAGGATTCTGGAGACCTGGAGACTGGGGAGGAGAAAGGCAAGTGACATGTATGGGCAAAGGGTGGAGGGGTCCTGAGCATCAGGAGTGGTACCGGTTTACCCCTGTCCCTGGGCAGTCAGCAGCCCAGGAGGGGTGGTGCTCAGCTAAGCGCCACCCAGCAGAAACAAGATTTGGGCTTCCAGAACCACCTGGAGGGGAGAGGTGGGAGGGTGAGGGGCTCTGACAGCAGCCTCTGGGCACCGGGGGCCACGGGAAAAGACCCAGACCCTGGAGGAGAAATAAGGCAGCATTAGAGACCTTTTACAGAAGGCTTCCATTTGAGACTTATCTCCCCATTTTACAGATTGGGAAGTATGGGGAGCTTGGAGATCACACAGCCACGCAGCCTTTGGCCTCTAGAGCACATCCATGTGACTTCCAGCACATCATGGATTCATGGGGAGCAGCAGGTGTTAGAACCTAGGGCAGTTTTGTCCGAGAAACTCCTCCCACAGCGGGGGCCCCCACTTCAGCCTCCAAAAGGAAATTCCAGAACCCAAGAGAAGTGGCTCAGAAACCAACATCTGCTGGCCTGTGCACAGGGTGCCCCAGCCCCTCCCCGCCGTGGCCCTAGCAGCCCAATAAGCGGATCTCAGGACAGCACATGTCCATGTGGGCTCAGCCCGGCCTGCCAGCTGAGCTTGTGCGTGGGAGGCGGGAAGTAAGGGAACTTCTTAGCCCTGACCTTGGTATTAGTTCCGAGGAAATGGTTCAAAGTTCCCAGGAGTCAGCGGTGGTGATCTTGACCAAGGTCAGACTGAAGAGGTCCCAAGGGGTCAGGAGGTCTCTCACTGCCTGCTCTGAGCCCCATTCCGGCTGAAGGCTTGGGGAGTCAAGGAAGCCGTACCCTCTCTTCAGCCTGGCTTGTTTCTTAAGTGTCCTGCTCGAAGAACCCTGGCTCCCCAGCAATCCAGACTCCCACTTTGCTGCACCCCTGACCAATTTCCGCAGCCTCCGCAGAGACTGGGTCTGAGAAGGCAGCGCAGGCAGGACAAGGGGGAGGGTTCCGATGAATCCCAGGAGCAGTGCCTCACTCCCCTGTCCTTAGGAAGTAGTTCTCTTGTCTCCATTTGCAATTGTCAGCCACTCAGGAGGCTCCCCTAAAGTCACACCCCTGGCAGGGGGACCCGGCTAATGGTTTAACAGGAACAGGGTATGCACCCTAGATGAGGGGACATGACTTCATGGACATGGCCGGGCCCTGGAGTCCAGTGGTGACTGTGTAGAAAATGCTTGGAGGCTGCACAGCTCCCTTCCCCAGAGCTGGACTACTGGCTGCACTGGAGCTGACCTTGGGGCAAGCGGCTTCCTCCCCTGGAGGAAGAAAATCCCCCAGTGCTCGGAGCAGGCCTGGATGGAGGCCCTCGCTCAGCAAGGCCAGTTCCACTTCTGCTCAGCAAGGCCAGTTCCACTTCTCGGTAAATGGGACCACACAGCGAGCTCTGCAAAATCCTTGAATTCTGTAAGCAGGTTGCCACATAGCAGTGACCTACTCAAATCAACCACTCTGACTTTAAAAAGTCCCAGCTTAAAAAATAAATGAAGACATAAATAAGACTGGCTATGTGGTAGAACTGTTGAAGCAGACAGAGTACATGGGAATTGATTATATTTTCACTGTTTGTCTAAGATGTCTGAAATTTTCCTGTTTTAAAATGTCAGGAGTTGCCCCAAAATTAAGTCCTTAATTTAAGCACTAGACAAATTCCTACAGCAAAGCCCTTAAAATATTTTTCCTGAAGTCCTAAAATTCTAATGAAAATGGGGGGGGGGGGTGGTGGCACGCAGCTAGAGAGAAGGCTAGGAAAAGCTTGGAGGTCTTGCTTCACTTACCCTGGGCATCAGAAATCTCTGTGGGAAGCACAGAAATGCAGCAGAGTGACCTGTGCTTAGAAAGCCAGTCAGGGATCCTCTTGTTCCTGAAGGAGAACTGCCACCAAGAGTCAGTGGGACCAGCACCTGAGACTCTGCACAATCCACTCCCACACCCAAGAGGACAAAGAAAGATTCAGCAGAACTGTTTCTTCTTTATAAACACAAGTACATAATGTTTATTTCAAATTCCAATTTATTACAAGTTTACCCTTTAATGGGGCCCTTCCTCCTTTAAAGACAATTAAAAAAAAAAAAACAAACAACAAACAATTCAGTTGTCACTGAAGTGGGAACACAGGATTCTCACTGTGAACAATAGACCGGCTCTCAGGTAAAAAGGCAGGGCAAGGTGTTGGTGGCTGGACTAGGGAACTGGAGCGTCAGTGCTAACTCCGAAGCTGTGGGAGAAGGGACAGGAAACCTATCCAGCAACCACTGGAGCAAATCCCCACAGTCTCCGGGAAGGGCAGGCGGGGCGAGACCGGGACCACACCTCCAAGTTCTGTAGTAAGAGGCTTTATTCTCAAGTTCTAGGAGCTGCAATCCCCTTGGTGGACAAGTTTTCCCTTAAATTAAGTTCAGAAGAGCTGAGCTGCTCACATTTTCTAAATTCAAAGCTGATAGAAAAGAAAATTAAACCCTGTTTTGCATTTTTATCAAAATCTGCCATAAAAGGGAAAGACGACTACCAAGTTCTGCCTAACTAGAGCTACTAGCGCCAGACTCCTAGTTGAAGGGGCCAGCCGAGCCCCTCCTCCCTCTGCCCGCCCCCTTGCACTGACATGGACCCCTGTGAGAGGACCCCTGCGCAAGACTGATCAGCTTATCAATCTCACAGAGCTCTGCATCTGAGGCCAGAACAGGCTCAGGAGGAGGGAGGCGGCTGTTGGAGATGGAGGAGGCAGAAAGCTGCCAGGGCAGGCAAAGGGACATACCCTTCCCCACCAGGTCCCACTGCTTGTCCTGCTGACCCTCCAACCCTGCTTCTCTGAAGAGAGAGAATGGGCTGAGGGAGGAGACGGGGCAAAAGAAAGCAAACACATTATCATATAAACTGTACTGTACATGTGCCAAAGCAAGATGACAGAAATATTTTACAAGATGTTCTTTATACAATATCACTGCTGAAACAAGCAACTTTTAATAACTAGAAAAGTCAATTTAAAAAAAATTAAACATTTAAATTCTTCCTGCTTTTCTTCTGCTCCCCTAAGAGCTTGTGTCTGGTATGTGGGTGGGCTGGGCTCCAACACCCCTCTGGCCAGATCCATCCAAGTAAAGGTTATATGCATGATTATAAGCAGGACTCCAGTCTCTAAGTGAAGTGCCTTAGGTTCTTTGTGTGTGTGTGTGGGGGGGGGGGGGGGGTGTTTTTTTAAGTTTTTTTTGTTTTGTTTTTGAAGGGGTGAGGTGGGGTGGGAGAGGGGAGAGAGCTGTCACAAAGAAGGGGAAGGGTATTCAGGAATGGCTCCAGGACATGTCCCTTTACTCCGCAAAGAGCAACTCAAAAGAGCAATGATGCTGGTGAATACAGAATGCGGTATGGCACTCACTGATACCGTCACCTGAGGGAGGGGAGGGGAGAGACCGAGGACGGCTTCAAGAAACAAGACTGTGTGAGTAGAGATTATAAAAAATTAACCCCGCCTCCCCAGTTGGCCTGATTACCCCTGATCCTTCCATGTAATACAGTAATTCCTCCCCTGGAGACCAGGGGCTTGGCACTGTCATGGTGGCCAAAGTGGGAGGGACCGTAGGAAAGAAGAGAATTAAGGGACGTGGGCCCTCGAGAAAGCCGTACCCTTGGCCTCTCCCTGGAAACTCTCAGCAGGGCTAAGGCCGCCTACCGCCCATGGTACCTCTGGGCAGAGACCAGCCCAAGAGTAGGCTCTCCAAAGAGCTCTGCCTGCTTAGGGCCCTCTGGAGAGTTGGGCAAGGCAGCACAAGCTTGGGATGATGGGCATTTCTGGGATCCCTGTGATCTCCTCCCTTCCACATTCTTCTCCATCTTCCTCTCCCGCTGGCTCCTGCTCCCTCCCACCCTCCCCGGCTCTCTCCATTCCCCCCACCTAAGCTCCCTTACCAGGGCCCTCTCTCTATTTCTTTTGCCTTCGTCCCCTGGACTGTCCAACGGGCTCTGACTCACTGTCCCCTTCATCTTCAGCAAGCCGATCGGGAAACTTCTTGCGTTTCCTGCGGACATATGGGTGGCTAGGAAGGTGTTTATGCAACAGAGCCACCAGACACTGTTCTGTCTTCACCATGCAGTTCAGCACATGGCTGCCGCGGCAGTTGTAAAGCTCAGCATTGGTAAACACTTGCTTCATGTCGGTAAGAAACTCCTGCACAGAACGGTAGCTCCCACAGGAACATTTGTTCTGCATTGTCTGGAAGTCCATGGGCTGGGTGATGATGTCATAATAATCCTCAGCCTCATCTCTCGTCACGGGCTCCCTGTGGAGAAAAACCAAATGGAGATGAGAGCACAGGCTAGAGGACAATAGACAGAAACCTGGTTCCCAGACCACCATTCCTGGAACACCCACCCGTTGTGATCAGTCGGCTGGCAGGTAGAGGAGGTATGTTCACCTTGTACTGAGTGCTGTCTCTACCAGTCTGAGAAGCTAATTCCCCTGACACTCAGACATATCCTAAAGGAAGGATCAGTGTTGTCCCTACAACCTCCATTCAGAGAGCCCCAAGCCAACTGCCTGTCTGCATGCCCTAAGCACCCACAAGGCCGGCCGGTCCTGCTCCCTGTGCTTCAGGATACAAAGCCCACCTGAAGGGCCAGCTGAAGCGGTACTTCACAATCTTGTGGAGGATATCTTCACACTTCTGCAATTCTAGGCTTTGCCTCCGAGAGCTCCGCTTGGTCTGAAGTACCTGGTGCCCAAAAAGAGACATGCTATTACAGGTCCAAGAGAAGAGTGGACAGAACAGAAAATGTTATGTATCTGTTTGGGTTTTTTTGTTTTTTTGTTTTTTTTTTAAGAGGGACGCCTGTGTGGCTCAATGGCTGAGCATCTGCCTTTGGCTCAGATCGTGATCCTGGGTCCAGGGATCAAGTCCCACATTGGGCTCCCTGCAAGGAGCCTGCTTCTCCCTCTATGTCTCTGTCTCTCTGTCTGTGTGTCTTTCATGAATAAATAAATAAAATCTTAAAAAAAAAAAAAAAAAAGAAAAGATTCAACCAATTTCTTGGAGCAGAGACAGTCAAAATCATCTGACATTCAAGTCAGAGAGCATGCTCAGCCAAGGGCCAGGTATCTTCCCATCAGCCCACCAGCCTCCAGTGGAGGCTGATCAAAGCTGCAGAGGGCAGGCAGCAGTTGCCCTATTACAGTGGTCCTGCTAGAGGTCAGCCAGAGAGGCTGCTGTCACCAGGACTCCGGTGAGAGCAGATGGACCTGGGATTGTGTGCACATGGTGAAGGGGAGTATAAACAAACAACTGTGGAGACCCTGAGGGGGTAACAGGGACCTCTGGCAGCCAATTCTGTGGGGTTGGGGGCTCTGATGGAAGAAAAGCAAGAAGTACAATTCTTCTCCCAGGCTCTCCTGCTGTAAGCATGTGGAAGCTAAGCAGCTGAGGAGGAAAGGGTAGGCGTCCCCTCCAGGGCGCCATTGCTGCTGTGACTCTCAGCGGTCAGAGCCCCAGGCTTGAAGGGTTAGTTAGGGCTGGGCCAGCAAAGGATCTCACAAAGCTCTCAAGCTCCCTAATGGTTTGCTTTATGCCCCCAAACCATCCCCAACCTCAATTCACTCTGCCAAAGTAAGTATATTTTCAAGAGCCTCTTATTCTTTAAAGCTCAAGTGAAATCTGAAGTAAAACCACTAAAATTACATTGGTTGAGGAGCAGAGGGGAGGGTAATGCCCCTCCCACAACAACTGTGGGCAAAGAACCCAAGAGTGACGGAGGCTCCAACATTGCTAACATTCCCACAATGGAGACCCAGCCCCTCTGAGCCACTGGAGACACATGGATACTATTTTAAAATCCTTAACAAGTCATGGGCTGCCTATTAACTCGAGGAGATGATGTTTTCAAGCTACAGCAGGGGAATGCCGGACATAGCTGCTCCTGGGGGGCCTGCTGCCTCCGTCTGCCTACAGGCCCACCCATCTGCTGCATCAGCCTCCAAAGGGGGAGCGGGGGGCTTCCCACCTGTTGCCTGATGGATTCCTAAGGCTGGAGCAGGGGCGGGGTGAGAAACAATGGTATAGGGAGGAAGGGAAATCACTCACCAGCTCTTCAACCTCCATGTCATCCACAGGTGGTGCCTTTGGCTGAGACTTCCTGGCGGGATGCGGCTTCTTACCTGGCCGGCGTCCCGGCCTCGCCGCAGGGGGGATGACACCCTGCTTGCCCCGGACAGTCTTTCGAGGTCTCACTGAAATAGAAAATAGAGAGTCAGAGCCGAACAACGGAGGATGAAGAGAACAAGTCTATGAGATGAGACCATGTGGTCGAGCAGAGCATTGGCTCTCTCTAGTTCTAAGATGCTCTTGTTCTCTCTTGCCCTACCTGACAGGATACTTTCAAGGTAGAGAAGCAGATGAATGGATACCTTTCACCAACTGCCAAAGACCTTCTAAGAATTGTTTTGAAAGACAGTTCCTTCAAAACGGCCACTCTATCCTCACGCTGTTCATAGCTACTCCCAGGAAGGAGACCTCTGAAGGAGTCTGTGGTAAGCTGACACACTCAAGAGAAGAGACCATTTGGTAACAGGCCAGCCTGGAATTCCCAGAGCCTAAGCTCAGCCTTTGTGTGTCCTTACACATGAGGTAGAATCTGGTTGTAGGGGATCTCTGGGTGGCTCAGAGCTTTAGCACTGCCTTCGGCCCAGGGCGTGATCCTGGAGTCCTGGGATCGAGTCCCACGTCAGTCTCCCTGCATGGGGCCTGCTTCTCCCTCTGCCTGTGTCTCTGCCTCTCTTTCTGTGTCTCTCATGAATAAATAAAAATCTTAAAAAAAAAAAAGAATCTGGTTGTAGCAGTTCTTGCCTCATAGTTTCCCAAGTAATCTTCTGCTCACCACAGCAATCTTCTCAGAGAAAAGCTGATACCTACTCAAAGTCTTCCTCACTGAATCCAATTCAAGGCTCACCTTGATCCTGTCCAGGATCACCAAAGGGAGAATAAGGAATACAAAGGCCACCAGGATGACCAGTGTCTCTAGGTTTACAATAGGTACTCGAGGTCAGGCAAACCAACAGTTATCAATATGTCCTCAAGGAGTGATGCTCCGTAAGGATTAGCTTAAAACTTCTCCACTAAACACATTTTCCCTTGAAAGTAGGGAGGGCCATTTGGACAGATACAGGGGTATAAGGAGCCAAGGACACAAAGAATCAATAAACAATGTTTCATATTCTACTTCTAGACCCTGATAACCCTTCATTGGCTATTTTACGGTCTCTAAGCTCAAGACCAGGCTTGGAAAAGAGAGTAAGAAACTGACACCAAGGATGAAACTCAAATTGCTAGAAACAGCCACCAACCCAGGGCCCTCAGTTATACTAGCAAACTTCTTCCGTGGCTTAAAAGGTAGAGTAGACAAAGGGCTCTCAAGTACCAATACTTCCCAGATCCTTTTGGCAGATAAGACCCCAGAAACCTGAAGAGAACAATTCTTGGAAAGACAACAGTAACTAGCAAGAGGAAAGCATCCACTTCTCTGAAAACAAACAAAATGAGTCTATGTCACAATCAGAATTTATTTCCTGACCACCTTATGTTCCAATCATACTCTCCACCTAGCAGATGAATTCTCTTCATAATCTGGGGTTATGGATAATGGAGAGATCATGCCTAATGAACAAACAAAAGGAGTCCTGTAGGAATGACAGAAATTAAAGTATCCCACAAGAGGCCTGCAGGATTGGGAAAGCAGGGGCAGGTGTGCACACCCAGACCCCTCATATTTTAGCAGCACCATTGCTGTAAGACAGGTCACATCAAACATCTTCTTGGACTCCTTATAACGAAGTCTGAATGTTCAGAATGCTATGATCTTGGAAACTGTACTTTCTCTTCAAAAGCTCATCAAAATCATGATCTGTGCTCTTTTCTACTAACCTAAAAGGAAAGGTATATTTTGCAAAGGAGGAGGCTGTAAAAGGCTAGACTACAGGGCTTTAGTTTTTTTTTGGGGGGGGGAGGGGCGGAGGAGGAGGGCCTTTAGGTTTAACCATGAAAATGACTCATGAAGAATGGCCATGAGAAAGTGAGAGTCAATTAGGTTAAGTGTACCAGGAGAGCTCCCCCCCACTCCGCCCCTCATTCCCACAGGCATCTAGCGAGAAAAAGATCTGAACCTTCGTGACAACCACCCTAAGCCATGACAAAACTAGTTTTCTCTTTTCAAACTTGCAAAGCTAGACCCCTGCAGACTGATGAAGAGAAAGATCACTGTGACCAAAGGAAAAATAACTTCTTTAACAGCAGCACTGCAGCAAAGGTAGTACCTCTGTACCACTGTAACAGAGGAGAGAGGGCCTAGGCCTTCCTTACCCATTGTCCCTACACACTGAGAAGCTCAAACCAGCAGACTCGTCCTAAACACACTTGGGGCCTTGACTTCCACTAAATCTCAGACCAAATGGACCTACATAGGGCTGATATTCTTGAAACCAAGTCACCCTACTTCCCACTAGGAGGATGGTTACATGGCATCTTAAAAATCCATTCAAAACCACGGCACTGAGGGGCACCTGGGTGGCTCAGTTGGTAAACCATCTACCTTCGGCTCAGGTCGTGATCCCACGGTGCTGGAATCAAGTCCCGCATGGAAGGGAGGGGGGGTCCCCTGCTCAGCAGGGAACCTGCTACTCCCCCTGCTTATGTTCTCTCTCTTTGTCAAATAAGTAAAATCTCAAATAAATAAATAAATGAAACCACAGCAGTGGAGTCACTCCATAGCCACAACATGAAAGAGAAAGAAGATGGGTCTGATGGCGACACTGGGTGGGGGTCTACTGCCAACCAGTCTTCCCAAGTCAGTTTGGAAAACTGTGAGGTCAACTATGAGGGGAAACTGAATACTTACATCGAAGACCAGCCACCTCATAATCCTCTTCCTCCACTTCCTCCTCCTCTTCCTCCTCCTCTTCCTCACTCTCATCATCTTCACTGTCCTCAGAGGCAGACTCTTCAGTGTAATTCCTGTGGGGAGGGAAAAGCATGTAGGGAACGTGGTCCTAGGCCAAAGTGGTCTAAGAAAGGATGAAGTTCTATAAGGATCCTCTTCACAGACTGGGCAGATTCAACAACAAGGGGAGGAAACCTGAATGGAGGCCAGGACATGGGCAGCAGCATGAAAGCCTAAGCTGCAGCAGCATGCTCCCTCCACCAGGCCCCAAATGCTCTGGATAAGACACCAACAGCAACAGAAATCAAGACCAAAATTCAACCTCTCCTCACGTAAGATACAAAACCCATTCCTTTTGTCTCATAAAAATCGCCCAGATAATGTAACATTTCAGATATTAAAAGCTGTTCCCAACTCTGAGGTGCACTGAAAGGATAAACACCCCAGACAGGTGTTACTCTACCTTGATGGCCCCTTTCCAGGAGCGGAACAGCTTGCAGATGACCATAACATCAAAGCAATGGTAATCCCAGCTCAGAACAGCTGGTCCAAAGCCCTGTCATTTCAGGGTAGTGTGCCTTACTTGGCTCCAAGTGCAGCTGGAGCGGAGTAAGAAATAACCGAGTAATGCTGTTAGATGGGGTCAGGATCAAACAGCTCTGCCCTCTCACAGACCAAGCCAGAGCGCCGATAAGCTGCCCTTTCACAACCTCAAACTGCAATGTGGAA
This sequence comes from Canis lupus dingo, assembly GCF_003254725.2. Classification (NCBI taxonomy): domain Eukaryota; kingdom Metazoa; phylum Chordata; class Mammalia; order Carnivora; family Canidae; genus Canis; species Canis lupus. The sequence goes on along the minus strand of NC_064248.1, from coordinate 6,536,214 downwards.
AACAACGGTATTACCTTGGCAAATATAAAGCATCTTCTCTTTACAAGGCCTCTATGTTTGGCCTTATTGGGATCAGAGTGAAGAACAAAGCACCACCTCTGCTCTCGGGACACTCCAATCTCATGGGAAGACACTCATATGTGAGACTAACCATGGAGGCAAGATGCACCAAAACACTTAAGAGATTGGACACTTGGTTGGAACACAGAGGAGAAACAATTAACCTTAAGAATATAAAAGTATTTCAACAAAAAAGCAGTGAAATTTTAAGTAAGCCATAGGCGATTCCCTCAGTTCCAGGGAGAGGGAATATTCCCAGCAAGGAGGAAAGCCCAATAGGCAAGGATACCAATGAACAGTCTGTACCAAGCACACAACACAGGAATAAGGGCTCATAAAAACAGTACTATATAAGTCTCAAAAATCAGGCCATGGAATATGGCCTTTATTCTAGAGGCAATGGAAAGACAAAAGTTTCAGGATAGTGACATGAGATTATCTTTGCCTTACATAAACCATTCTGGCATCCCCAGCAAAGTGGGACAAATAAGAGGGGAAGACATGAAGTAAGGAACTGAGAAGCCACCAAAGGAGCCTGGATGGGAGATGTAGGAGGGCCAACTGACAGAATGGACCATGGAGAGTGAGCAGAAGGGGACTGACTCAGAAGATGTCTGGACACAGAACTGATCATATCTGGCAAATGAATGGGTATAGAAGCAGAAGGAGAGGAAAATGTCCAAGTTGACCCCAGAGTTCTAATCGTAAGGAAGGAAGGTCATGAGTTTTGGGATTTTTAGCAGGAAGTAGTTGCAGAAGTAATTAAGAAGGGGGCAAAGTAGGGGCGCCTGGGTAGCTCAGTTGGTTAAGCGTCCGACTCTTGGTTTCCATTCAGATTGTGATCTTGAAGTTGTGGGATTGAGCCCCGTGTCGGACTGTGCTCAGTATGGAATCTGTTTCAGATTCTCTCTCCCTCTCCCTCTCATTCACTCTCTCGCACACTTTCTCTAATAAATAAATAAAATCTTAAAGGGGGGGCAAAGTGGAAGCAAAAGGTAAAGGGATAAAGGGAGATAAACTTATTTGAGAAGAAGGTATGATCAAGAAGATACAGAACATGTCTGGCAGTGAAAACCGGAAATGTCAACATCAAACTATAATGAAATCAGAGCCCTCTGAGCTCCTACTGTAATATCTCCAACAATTAGGTTCTGTTCACAAACAATGAACTTAAAACTCCGTAGAATCATTCAATTTGAATAACTAAAGCTTAATTATAACAACCTTTTCATTTGTTTTTAAGAGAAGAAATTCTCACCTGCCACGGGAGTTGCGCCTGGCAGTAGCAGGCTGGCAAGCTGGGCACTGCCACTCACCATCTGGTACCTCGTAGAGGGCTGGCCTCAGACAAAACAGGTGGAAGGCTTTATTACATTCATCACACAAGATCAGTTTGTCATCTTCACCTGCAAGGAGATAAACTTGTAAAGCACTGCTGGGAGCACAGCAATGGTCAGCAAGCTGTAACAAAGAGCCACTCACCCTCAATTAACACCAGGGGGAAGCAAACAGTCTAGCATAGTGTAATCGTATTTTAAGAAACAGTGATTTTTCTGTTGTTTTTTTTTTTTTTTAGAAATAGTGATTTCTGAAAAGAAACCTAGCAAAGGGACGCCTGGGTGGCTCAGTGGTTGAGCGTCTGACTTTGGCTCAGGGCATTATCCCGCGGTCCTGGGATCGAGTCCCGCATTGGGCTCCCTGCAGGGAGCCTGCTTCTTCCCTCTGCCTGTGGTCTGCCTCTCTCTCTGTGTCTCTCATGAATAAATAAATAAAATCTTGAAAGAAAGAGAAAGAAAGAAAGAAAGAAAGAAAGAAAGAAAGAAAGAAAGAAAGAAAGAAAGAAAGAGAGAGAGAGAGAGAGAGAGAGAGAGGGGGGGGGAGGGGAGGGGAGGGGAGGGGAGGGGGAGGGGACTGAAAAGAAAAGAAAGAAAAGAAAAGAAAAAAGAAAAGAAAGAAAAGAAAAGAAAAGAAAAGAAAAGAAAAGAAAAGAAAAGAAAAGAAAAAACATAGCACAAACTAGACTATTGGTAATTTAAGATTCAAGTCTTCTGACATATCCCTAAAACCTGCTTGGCCTAGGAGAGGACAGTTAAAACATTTACAAAGTAGCAGCAAAAAAACCAACTCATGGCAAAAAAACCAACTCAGGGCACCCCTGGTGGCGCCGCCTGCAGCCCGGGGTCTGATCCTGGAGACCCGGGATCGAGTCCCGCGTCGGGCTCCCTGCATGGAGCCCGCTTCTCCCTCTGCCTGTGTCTCTGCCTCTCAGTCTCTCTCTCTGAATAAATAAATTTTAAAAAATGCTTATTTAAAAACAAACAAACAAACAAACAAAAAAACTCATAGCAGAAAAGGTCACTATTCCTCTCCCACTAAAAAACGAATCCCCCATGAAGTATTACATTTCCTGCCCATCCTTTTCCTCAATCCCCAATGCTTCCCAATTCATAGCTGATATAGTTCTCTTAAGCGATTTGGTATCAAAAATGTACCGAACTGACCCGACATGGTCACTTCCCTCTCCAACCTTCATTCTGAAACAGTGTTTAGAGCAACTGATAGATTTTTCATAGGTCTTTCCATCCTTGGGGATTAAATCCTAACCTACTTCACAAAATCACTTAAGCCAATGAGAAGTCAATCGCTTGAGTGCCATTAGTCATGATGTTCCTTTTACACAGCCTCTGAAAGCTGTGACCATTAAAGATTCTCAAATGCCTTGCTCTGTAGGACTCAGCGGCAGTGGGCACAAACTGGAGTATTCTTCCCAGTGTTAATACTGCCCTCTGCTGGTAGACCTCTTACTTCACCGATGACTTAAAAACTCCAGCGATTAAAAAAAAACAAAAAACAAAAAACAGAACTCCAACGATGATAAAAACAGATGTAAAATTTTAGGTTAATTTTGTTCCCTGTAGAAAATTTAAACATTGGAGAGATAAACTGCTCTTATACTCAAACATGAAGAACAAAGGGCTTACTTTGACTTACTGTCATGTTATTTCAAAGAGTAGCATTTTACAGACTTCCAGAAGAAGGTAGCCCCACTACACTTCAAAGTTGTGTGCACAGACTTCTTCAGGGGAGAAAATATCTTTGGAATGGAAGTCCTAGTCCCTATTACACTCAGATAAGCAACACTGATCTATATATACCTTTCTTTCGACAGACTTTGCATCGAGCATTTTCTGCTGACATATCCCACTTGATACAGGCATCAAGCATCCCAAGTAGAACATGCATTCTGGAAAAAGTCTGAGCTTCACGGATTGCTGTCTTCCATTTTTCCAGAGCAGATGCAACCTAAACAGAGACAAAACCAGGTCAGCATTACTACAATGACCTCAACCATATGAGGTCATTCATATGAGGTATGAAAAATGTAGATTTTTCACACAACACTGACAGAGTATGCACTTAGAGCACCAGAAACAGGGGAAGAGGTGAGAGGATTCTGAGTATATTTACATCCTAGAGCTTCTCCAGCCTCCTAGAGCTTCTTACCCATTTATTTTACAGAAGAAATCAAGGCTCTAAAGAGTGAAAAACCTTGCCAAACACTACACAAAGAATTAAGTCAGGGGTGGTGGGTGATCAGAGACCCATCTCTTCTAGTAAAATCCACTTAAAGAGTCAATATCATTTAAAAGCAGAAACACTTGTGTAAATGCTAGTGTGCAACCATGTCCTCAGCTAACACAACTTTGGTTAACAAGATGTTCAGTTTCTGCATTATGTGCCATAATCCCAGATTACAGGGCCTGGAAATTACAGTAAATACTATCTATAAAGCGTTCTACAACACTTAAAAATATTAAATACTGATATGAAGCATTTCTCTTGACTTTATCACCAACTTCTAACTAAGTGAAAATCTCAGAGCCCAGGGCTTAGGCTGACTTTCTGGGCAGTTACTTTCAGCATAATAGGCAGTGTCTCCTCCCATCATCAGAAAATACAAATCAATTCAGAATTACCCAGGGAAAACACAGGATTGGGGGAAAAATATAATCAGGAATTTCAATAATAAACACAACTAAGGAAAAATAGAAATGGCATTTTAGGATAATTAGTTTATCTGTATTACTGTTTCATTAGTCAAAAGGTGATTTTTTAGGTCTTTAAAGCATTTCTTGCCTAAATGATTAGGTAAGCATCCATAATAAACAAATGCCTCTATAGGGGTTTATTCATTCTCAGATAGTCAAAAACGCAACAGAGATAGACAAGGTAAAGCTTAGGCCCTCCCTACGGCAGAAGCTGAGAGATGAGGTCATCCCGTCATCATCTATCTTATAAGGATCAAATGGCTTAACCCAGTCTTACCTGAATTATAGTTCAGGTAGCAGCTCTTACAACTTGGCCTGCTCAAGCTAGCAGACAGTACCACTGATGCACTTCACTGCCCTGCCCCAGGCAATGAGGTCTATTTAAAGTGATATAGTCGTCCTCCTATAGGAAGGCGTAGTTATGCTGGAAGGCCACAGGCTTTATTTAAAATAGAGCTGTCAAGGGACAGAGTTGAGCTACTTCTGAAGCTATGGTGTGAGGGTTGAGAGAGAACAAAAGCTGCCCTTTCTCTTTCTTATGGAAACAGAGAGACATAAAAAGTCCTGTGTGTGTAAATTCATAAATAACAAGAACACATAATACAGACACAACAAAATTCTATTTAAGAGGCTGCTAAAACCCTAGTGGAATCTGGCTCTTTCCTGACTCCACAACCTCCACTGCAGATATTTCAGTATCTGCCCTCAAAATACAGCATGATTTCTTTTCCTCCCCACTCAGAGCTCCTCAGTACACTATGAGGGTCCACAACCACAACTCATCTCACTGGCTTTCTCTCTCAGAGCAGTGGAGAGTTGACATGATGATAGGTCCTTTTACTGCACTAACAACCCACATTCCTTCAATGGAATATAAATTTTAAGATTTTAATTTCAGTCCCTAAAAAGAGTGCCTACTGGCAACAGGCAGAAAATGGCTAACATGAGCTTTACTGTCCTCTAGTGGACACTCAGATGCACACAAGTAGTCAGGAAAAAGTCCTATCAGCCAAGTACTGCTTTTTACACATTTCCTATAAACAACTGAACCAAACTACCCTAACAGTCATATGACCAGGACTATATATTACGGCCATGCTCAGAAATCTGTGGTTCAAGGTCTGAGCACTCAATAGGGCATCCAGCCTCATTAAAAAACAAAACAGAGCAGCCCTGGTAGCGCAGCAGTTTAGCACCGCCCGCAGCCCAGGGTGTGATCCTGGAGACCTGGGATTGAGCCTCACGTCAGGCTCCCTGCAAGGAGCCTGCTTCTCCCTCTGCCTGTGTCTCTGCCTCTCTTTGTGTCTCTCATGAATAAATAAAAACAAAACAAAACAAAAACTGGTGGCTCAATGGCTTAAGCATCTGACTCTTGGTTTCAGCTCAGGTCACAATCTCAGGGTTATGAGATAGAGCCCATGTCAAGCTCTATGCTAAGCACAGAGTCTGCTTGAGATTCTCCTTCTGCCCCTCCCTCTCTCCCCTCTCTCTGTCTCTCTCAAATAAATAAATCTTAAAAAAGAAACCTGAGAGATCTTGGAAATAAGCTTATTTAACCTCATTTTAATACAGATTTATTGAGATATAATTCATACGGTAACAAGTTCACGTAGTAAAGAAAACAATGCGTTCTCAAATATTTGCAGAGCTGTGCAACTATCAATGTAATCTTACAGAACATTTTCATCACGCCAGAAATAAACCTTGTACCCTCTAGTAGTCATTCCCCATTCCCCACCCTAAACCATCACTTCCCCAGCCCTAGACAACCACTACTCTACTTCTGGTCTAGAGATTTTCTTCTTCTGGACATTTCACATAAATGTGTGGCTTTTTGGATTGCCTTCTTTGACTAAGCATAATTTTTCTAGGTTCATACACATTGTAACTAGTAATAGTACTTTATTCCATTTTAATTGCTGAAAGTTTTTCCATCGTATGGATAAATCACATTTTATCAATCCACTATCAGTAGATGGACATCTGGGTTGTTTCTATTTTTTTGGCTATTATAAATAATACTGCTATGAACATTTGGGCATATTTGTATAACCTTCATTTATTATTTTGCCCAAGGTCTCATAGCAATTTGGTGCCAGGTCTCCTTCACATCTCTAGATCCCCAATACTAATGCTTTTGATATCATAGGTACTAGTATCCTGTTAAACCCACTGAGCTATCCACCTAGACCAGCCTAGATTCCAACCAACCTCTAATTAATTAATTAATTAATTAATTATGATAGTCACACACAGAGAGAGAGAGGCAGAGACATAGGCAGAGGGAGAAGTAGGCTCCATGCACCGGGACCCCGATGTGGGATTCGATCCAGGGTCTCCAGGATCGCGCTAAACCGCTGCGCCACCCAGGGATCCCCCAACCTCTAATTTTGAGGGCAAAACATAAAGCATTCAAGATTTGAAAGACCATCCTAGTTTCCTACCATTGGAAAAAAATTCCAAACAGTCCAGTACATTAAAACAAAAACCCCACACTATATTCAAAGACACTGGGTTTTTTGTTTTTTAAAGACATTGTTTTTAAAAACAGATGAACAGTGGCAACTAAGTTTTGACATTCAACACTGGTGATATCTGGTAAATCCTGACTGTCTTACAACACTGGTAGGAGGCTAAACACATTATTCTGATGAAAAACTCAAAATCTCTAGCATGTTCTGGGACGCTTGGGTGGCCCAATGGCTGAGCCTCTGCCTTCAGCTCGGGGTGTGATCCCAGTCCTGGGATCGAGTCCCACATCGGGCTCCTTATGTGGAGCCTGTTTCTCCCTCTGCCTATGTCTCTGCCTCTCCCTCTCTGTCTCTCATGAACAAATAAATAAAATCTCAAAAAAAAAAAAAAATCTCTAGCATGTTTAAATAAAGATGGTCCCTATGGAGAAGTGGGTGTAACAGAATCAAAGAGAAGCCAGCTGATATGCAAAGTCACCGTTAATCCCTTTACTAACAGTAAAAAGGCAACATCCTATCTTAGCAAGGATAGGACAAGGCTTCTGACCATATTCTTCCACAAGAGAACATTTAAAATGGAAAAACAGATAATCAGCTTGTCAGGACAAACGCATACAAAGTAAACAGAGAGCCTAACAGAACCCAGGATTTTGCCAAATTATACAAGGTCTTTCCCACTTGATGAAAAAAACAAAAACAAAAACAAACAACAACAACAATGGAATAAACCTTAAGTTCGAGAAACAATCTACTTTTGTAAGTTAGGAAACCGAAGCCCAAACTAAAGACTGATATTAACTCACGTAACCACCTAGTGCCAGCTGAAAATGCTGGCCTATGTTAAGTGGAAACCTTCAAAGCAAAGGACAGTGGAAAATTTCAGAACTGTGGCAGAGTTGACCTTTGGTCGGGAAATGCAGGCAGGGCATAATGCCATTTTAATGGAGAACATCGCTGAACTACTTAGTAGGCAACCTAATTGATTTTCCAAGAAACTCTTCCATGCTTTCCATTTGTGTACTATGTGTCTGGGCCCCAAGGTTAAACCTGCAAAGTGCTCAGATTTTCCTCCCCAATCAAACTAAGAATGAAGTCTCGTATGACAAGCTAAAAAGAGGTTATTTTGCTATGGGGAGGAGTACTAAAAAAGAACTTAAGGAGAATTCTACAGCCACTACTTCCCAATGAGAAGAAAATGTTACTGGTCAAGAAATGTCAAGGAAAAGAGCACATCAAGAAAAGAGACTCTTCTGGACAAAGTTAAAAACAAAACCTATGCAGTGCTTGGCAAGGCTAAAAATGATGCCTAATGAAGAGACTTGGCAGAAGAGACTATAAACTAATGTTAGACTTTATCTGGAAGGTGACCTGCATGCCATGTAGCCATTAAAAGGCAAACGAAGGAAGGGAGAACCCAATTCCAGGATGATACTGACATGTGTCCAGCCTCTGGATCTACGGTATGAACTGAGAGACTCTGACCTAACTGAATCTTAGTTCTCTGCTCTGCTTACCTCCCACCCAGAAGGACTCTCATTTCATCATGCATCACCTTGGCCATGGGAAGAAACAGGGAACATGACAACAGTGTACAAACACTTGAGGAGCTTTAGACAATAAAATCACTCTGAGTAAACTCAGAGGGCAAAATAAGAAGCAGCTGTCAATGACAGAAAGTCAATCTCTGCTCAGTCTAACGAAGCCTATGCCCCCTTCCATGATCAGATTAACTCCTACTATCCTTCAAAACCGGCAGACACATCTGTTCCTTGGGAGTTTTCCCTACTTGCCCAGGTGTACCTGACAGGTAGACTGAGTCCTGCCCTCTCTCATCAGGACCTGTCAGTCCACCAAAACTATCCGTCCTAACTCCAACAGGACTCCTGGAGGGCAAGGACATCCGAACTCCACTCATCACTACAACTGCCAGACTCACCATAGGACTGCCCAAGACAAGTCTTTACCAGCTGGTTGTGAAAAGAAGGAAGTAAGAGAGGGGAAGAGAGAAATCAAACACAGGGGAAAGTATTCTAATGGGATAATGCCTGGGACCCCTCCTTAATGTAGTGGTTTCAAATTCTTTTCTTCGTAAACTTTTTTTTAAAAAGATTTTATTTATTTATTCATGAGAGACACAGAGATAGAGAGAGAGAAAGAGAGGCAGAGACACGGGCCAAGGGAGAAGCAGGCTCCATGCAGGGAGCACGACGTGGGACTCGATCCTGGGTCTCCGGGCTGAAGGCAGAGCTAAACCGCTGAGCCACCCGGACTGCCCTTTTCTTTGTAATCTTAGCAGAAATCTAATAGACAAAACAGAAAAACTGAAGCCGCTAATTATTCTACTAAAGACAAACCAGAGACAACATAACATTCATCAGCAAGGAATCAAGGCACTAAGAAAACATACTATCACATAGATCTATATGGACTGAAAGGGGGGAGACAGACTGTATGACACAGACCATTCCATTCTGTAAAATTCCAATAAAACCATCTTCATATGCATACAGAAAATACACCAAACTACCGAAGAGTGACTTTGCTGGGGAGGAAAACTAGAATGGGAGTTCTTTTCTACTTTACTTACCTCTCCCACTGGGTTTACTTACAAGGAGCATGTTATTTTTAAAACTTAAAAACCAGAAAACTGGATAGCCACATGCAAAAAACTGAACTTAGACCCTTAGTTTACAAATATTAACTCAAAATGGATCAAAGGTTTAAATGTAAAAGCTAAAATTCTTAAAAAAAAAAAAAAAAAAAAAAAACCATAGAAGAAAACAGAGGGATAGGACATGGATTTGTGACGCTGAATTTGGCAATGACCTGGTTGTGACACCAAAAGCAGAACCAACCAAAGAAAAAAAAACAGGTAGGGTGAACTTCATCAAACTTGAAAAATTGTCTATCAAAGGATGTCATCGACAGAATGAAAAGGCAGCTCACAGGATGAGAGAATATATCTGCAAATCATACATCTAACACAGGATTAATACCCAGAACATATAAAGAAACTACATATATAACTCAATGACAAAAAACCACAAAATCCAATTAAAAAACAGCTAAATAACTCAGAGACATTTCCCCAAAGACAGACAGACATATGGCCAACAGTCCCATTCTTCAACATCACTATCGTTAGGGAAAGGCAAACCAAAAGCATGAGCTATCACTTCATTCCCATGAGGATGACTGCAATCACAGAAATAGAACATAACAGGCACTGGCAAGGGTGTAGAAAAATTAGAACCCTGTGCACTGCTGGTGGGCATGTAAAATGGTGCAGCTGCTCTAGAAGACATGGCAGTTCTGAAAAAGTGCAACAGAATTACCATATGATGCAGCAATTCTATTTCTAGGTATATAGACAAAAGAACTGAGTAAGAGGGCATCTGGGTGGCTCAGTTGGTTAAGCATCTGCCTTCAGCTCAGGTCATGATCTCAAGGTCCTGGGATAGAGCCCTGTATTGGGCTCCCTGCTCAGTGGGGAACCTGCTTCTCCCTCTACTTCCTCTGCATCCCACCCCCCAATCCTGTTATCTCTCTCTCTCAAATAAATTAATAAATTCTTTTTAAAAACCGAAAAACATTGGGATCCCTGGGTGGCGCAGCGGTTTGGCGCCTGCCTTTGGCTCAGGGCGTGATCCTGGAGACCCGGGATCGAATCCCACATCGGGCTCCTGGTGCATGGAGCCTGCTTCTCCCTCTGCCTGTGTCTCTGCCTCTCTTTCTCTCTCTGTGACTATCATAAATAAATAAAAATTTAAAAAAAAAAAAAAAAAAAAACCCGAAAAACAAAAAAACTGAAAGTAAGGACTAGAATAGAGTTGTACGCCTGCGTTCTCAGCAGACTGGATGTGAGGGCCATGTGGCTGTGATACCTGTCACCCAAGTGTTTTTTCTCCAGGATGGCTCTGGCTGTTGTGGCTGACTAGATGGGTGTCTCCCCCCCCCTCACTGTGCAGCCCACCGGAAGCTGTGTACTTGGCCACAAAGAACAACCTTCTCGGGGCGCCTGAGTGGCTCAGTGGTTGAGCGTCTGCCTTCAGTTCAGAGCGTGATCCCGGAGTCCTGGGATCAAGTCCCACGTCAGGCTCCACACTGGGAGCCTGCTTCTCCCTCTGCCCGTGTCTCTGCCTCTTTCTCTGTCTCTTGAATAAATAAATAAAATTAAAAAAAAAAAAAAAAAAAAGAACAATCTTCTCCATCAGAGTAGGATTGTTTCTTGGTCAAGGGTATACAGAGGCACTCACTGCTAAAGGCTCCATACAGTCCATAGCAGCATTATCCCCGACAACCAAAAGATGGAAGTGATCCAAGTGTTCATTGATGGATGAACAGAGAATGTGGTATATACACAGAATGGGTATTACTCAGTCTTAAAGGGAAATCCTGGCACATAACACAACATAGATGAGCTTAGAAGACATTATACTAAGTTAAATAAAGCAGTCACAAAAGAACAAATATTTTGATTCCACTTCTATGTAATAGTACTCAGAGTAGTTGTTGAATCCATAGACACAGGAAGAAAATGGGGGTTGCCAGAGGTTGAGGGGACAGTGAATCAGGTAGTGTAATCTTTAGTGGGCACAATTTCAGTCTGGGAAGAGAAGGTTCTGGAGATGGATGGTAGTGACAGTTGCATAACGCTGTGAATGTACTTAACAACACAGAACATAAAAATGGTTAAGATACTACATTGTTCCTTATGTGTATTTTGCCACCATTTTTAACAATTTGAAAACCACTACCCCCCCCTTTTAAAAAGCAATCATGGCTCTGGTAAAAGGAGATGGGGGCACTCTGAGCCAATATCCAGCTGAGCTCCATAAACCAGTGTGAAAACCACAACATTTAGTGGAAATGATAAAAATAGAATACTGGCTCAAGGAACCATGCTTTCAAGGAGGTGAAGCACAGGGTTAGACAATTTTAAAACCAGGGATCCCTAGGTGGCGCAGCGGTTTGGCGCCTGCCTTCGGCCTAGGGCGCGATCCTGGAGACCCGGGATCGAATCCCACATCGGGCTCCCGGTGCATGGAGCCTGCTTCTCCCTCTGCCTGTGTCTCTGCCTCTCTCTCTCTCTGTGACTATCATAAATAAATAAAAATTAAAAAAAAAAAATAAATAAAAAAAAAAATAAAACCAGATCCACTCTCCTACAGTCATAAAACCACATCTTCATGAACAAAATACCTTTGCTTCCTCTGCCAGTTTCTTCTCTTCATCCACCTCTTCCGTCTTTGCTGAATCTTCACTTTGGAGTTTTCTTCTCTTTTGCTTGGGAGCCATGAAGCCTTGGAGAAATTTCTTTATGACACTTGCTTGTAGGGCAATCACACACTCACCAAAATCCTTCAGTTTCTCTAATGAGATCACCTATAGCAAACGAAGGAAACACCACCATGAATGAAAGGCCCAGATGACAGGATACTATCCTCCCCTCTCCACACCCAACTCTGGTCATCTCTGTGCACTACTCTTATTTGCTAATAAGGGTTGTGGCGGGAAGGAGAAAGCAGCTAATTTTAAGCATGTTCAGTGGCAGTTACAGTTTCAGTGTCACTGTGAAAGTTTATTCAAAAGTAACCTCAGTTTTTCCAGGCCTTTCACTGAAGCTAACTCTTCCCCATATGTGATAATAAAATTATTTACTCAATAATGCATGTTGTCTGCTCAAAAAAGAAAAGAGAGAAGAGAGAAGACTATCTCCAACTAAATTCAAATCAACCTAAGTCACACAACATCAGTTTCCCTTGGTCCTCAGTTCAGTGGATGGTTTACAATTTAAAAGCAGGGATCCCTGGGATCCCTGGGTGGCGCAGCGGTTTGGCGCCTGCCTTTGGCCCAGGGCGCGATCCTGGAGACCCGGGATCGAATCCCACATCGGGCTCCCGGTGCATGGAGCCTGCTTCTCCCTCTGCCTGTGTCTCTGCCTCTCTCTCTCTCTCTGTGACTATCATGAATAAATAAATAAAATCTTTAAAAAAAAAAAAAAAAAAAAAGGCAGGGATCCCTGGGTGGCGCAGCGGTTTGGCGCCTGCCTTTGGCCCGGGGCACGATCCTGGAGACCCGGGATCGAATCCCACGTCGGGCTCCCGGTGCATGGAGCCTGCTTCTCCCTCTGCCTGTGTCTCTGCCTCTCTCTCTCTCTCTCTGTGACTATCATAAATAAATAAAAATTAAAAAAAAAATGTAAAAGCAGCTGACTACACCTCCATTTCCCCAGCAATGTGGCCCATGAAATACTGAACCTTGTTCTACTTAAAGAAGTTAGGGAGTTCATTCACTAATTCAGCAATTGAGTGCCTACTATATGCAAACTAGTTTCAAGGCAAAGAAAAACTGAGAAAAAAGTAAACATTTACTGACCTACTAGCTTATAAACTATAGGTCAGGTAATACTTTCCATACTTGGTCTCATTTAAGCCTCACATTTATTTTATAGATAAGGACAGAAGCTAAATCACTTTGATCCAAAGCATGGTCTTGAGTGAACGCTATCTTCTCAGTCACACAAAACACACGTCAATTAAAAAGATAACATTTTATAACTATGAAGAGAAACAAAGAATGATGATAACCCAGTGTTAGCAAGGTATTGAGCATGGATTTGGCACAAAGTAGGCAATTGATAAATATCTGCCAAATAAACAAAAAAGTACATATTGTATTTGAAACTGCAGAATACATAGTGTTGAATAATTCCTTAAAAGATCATGAAGAACAATAAAGATGTTTAAATCCTTTTTCCCAGGTAATGTACCACAAATTCATAACCACTACCCCCTTTTAAAAAGTAACCATGGCTCTGGTAAAAGGAGATGGGGGCGCTCTGAGCCATTATCCAGCTGAGCTCCATAAACCAGTGTGAAAACCACAACATTTAGTGGAAATGATAAAACAGAATACTGGCTCAAGGAACCGTGCGGATTTTAAAAGGCTGAGGTGCCTGACTGCTCAGTTGTTAAGATCATGCGACTCTGGATCTCAGGATTGGGAGTTTGAGCCCCATACTGAGATTGCTTTAAAAAAAATAAAAATAAAAAAAGAGAAAAAGAAAGCTTATGTATGTATGTAAGATGCATGTAAAATATGATTATAATAGCAAAGAAATATAAATACATAAATCTGACAGTAAATGATTTATCAACTCCATGGGTTATTTTATGTACCTCAAAGTGATATAAAAACTGAAAAAATGGAATGTATTTATAAATTAGGAAAAATGGGAAAAAAAAGATGCAATTGCCCAAAAACCACACAACTAACATACATGCTGTAATGCATATGAATAATTTGAAAAGACCCACGAGTATTAGTATCTTTGGAGTTATATGGACTTCTATTTTTTAAAACCAGTGAAAAGCATTTTAGTATTTCCTGACAGACAGTATTTTCCAATCTTCTCTCCAGCTGGGATATCTAAATCTATCTCATGTAGAACATGGCATCTCCTGAATTGGTTCATCTATATCATGTGAGAGTCCTTCTGAACAGTAGGTGACAGGACTCTAAATGGATCTTGAAATGTACTCATTTACTAGCATGAGTGCTACCCAACATTAAGCATAACCCTACTTAGCTGATCAGTATAAAGGATGGATAAAACCAGAATACACAAACCCATTTCAGACCTTAAAGCACAAGCATCAAGCACACAGGAATGTTAAATAACAGATGTTAAATCATGATTCAGGATTGTGACTCCAGGACTAGTTTTCATTCAACTTAATAGAAAAGTGCTTTCTGGGGCACCTGGCTGGCTCAGTCAGTGAAGCAACTCTTGATCACAGGGTTGTAGAGTTCAAGCCCCATAATGGATGCAGAGATTACTTAAAAATAAAATCTTAGGGGCACCTAAGTGGCTCAAGTAGATTAAGTGTTTGACTTCGGCTCAGATCATGATCTCAGGATCCTAGGATCAGGCTCAGCATTGGGCTCCCCACTCAACAGAGTGTCTAGTCTGCTTCTCCCTCTCCCTCTGCCCCACACCCCCTGGCCATGCTCTCCCCCTCTCTCAAATAAAATGTTTAAAAAAATAAAATCTTTAAAAAAAAGGCACTTTTTGAACAAAGAATCTAAGCCAATGATTAGATTTTTCTGGATATCAAAGGAAAAGTATCACATGTACATGGAGAAACTTTAGCTCCACAAGTCTTTCAAAACAAACCTATACATGATTTCCAGGGTCATCTAGGGAAGTCAAGAACATTATCAGGGAATAATTTCAAATTGAGTTTCCACGAGTAACAGATCTCATAATGGTGTTTGCTTATGTTCTTACCCGAGCTTCAAATTCTGATGTTTCTTCTACATAACCAAGTCCCCCCTTTTGTAACCTTGTTGCAACTTCAATGAGATCACTACGAAGGAAGTTCAAAAGCTCCTGGTTGCCATCACAAGATTTTAGACCCAAATTTGGCTTCCGGGCCAGATGAATAGAATGGATGATGTCCTGGTACCTAGAAGAGTTGGGGGCCGAGGGGATGGGAAATAAAGAAACTCTGAATGACAGGTCTCATTTCTAGAAGACTTACTCAGATCTCCTTCATCTCTCCTTGGTGATTTCTTTAGTTTCAGGTTTCTTGTACTAATTTTCAAATGTTTTTTATTTTTGATTAATTTGAAAAACACGCTTCTTGTATTTGGTATTTGATAATCTGAAGGGTCCTGCTCTGCATTTTTTTTTTTTTTTTTTGGTACCTTTTTACCATGAGTTTCTTGGGATTTTATCTATGGAAATTCTTTTGAGGCCTAGTCTGAAGTTGGGCTCCTCCAGAGAGAATGTCTACTTGCTCATGTTAGCTACCAGGAAATGTGACCAACCCAAGACAACTTTAAATCACCTGCCTGAAATGCCCCATAACATAGTAAAAATGTGAAACACAGCTGAAAACCTACACAAGGAGATCTTGCTCACACTAAAGATGAGGTCCCAGCAATAGACTCTCTTCTCTGGCTAGACCAGAAGCTTCACTGTTGGCTACTTATAACAAAATGAAAACTAAAGTTCAAGGTCATCTCAGTTGCGGTATACTAAGTTCCCACTTTGTTCTTAATAATAAGCATTTTTAATATTATTTTCCTCTGAATACAACTTCATTGTGTCCCACTGGTTTTCTTACAAAGGATTTCCCTTTCCTTGCTTTCTAGAATTTCCTTTATTTTCTTCTTTGATGTGTTATCTAAGAATATATTTAACTGTCAGTAAAGGTCTTTTTGGAAATCTTTAAGGAATCTGTTTCTAATTTTATTGCAATTTGATCAGAAAATGTATCTTGAAACTCTACTTTTAAAATCTGTTGAGATTGCTTTTGTGGCTAAATACATGATTAACTTTCATAAATGTTCAATGGATAGAACAAAAAACTTTACTTCTGTTTCCAATTGGCCTAGTATCATTTTGTTTTTAAATTCCCTTTATTGAGATGAATGACTGAGTGCACACCCTGTAATTTATATCCTTCTTCCCCTATTGTAAAGAGCATATATATTTGTTTTATAAATGTGAACTTCAAATGGTCTGTAATACATTATCCTATTCCCTTGACTACCCCAAAGGAAACCCAAATAACCATCACTAAGAGAAGAGATAAATAAAGTAGAATCACAAAGATTATACAAACTCCCAGAATAGTATATATAAAGAAAAATGGTTGAGTTCAGTTATAAAAATCATGGATGGAGGTCGCCTGGATGGCTCAGTTGATTGTGCATCTGTCTTTAGCTCAGGTCATGATCTCGGGGTCCTGGATCGAGCTTCATGCGAGCTCCCTGCTCAGCGGGGAGTCTGCTTCTACTACTTCTGTTCCTCCCCTACCTGCTGCCTGCGTGTACATGCACTCTCTCTGCAATTTCTCTCAAATAATTAGAACTAAAAGAAACGTAATCATACAATATGGGCCTTTTGTCTAGCAGCTTTGACTCAGCCTGTTTTTTTAGTTTCAGCTCTGTTTTAGTAAGTACCAGTACTTTGTTCCTTTTTGCGGTTGAATTTATGCATATGCCACATTTTGTTTATCCATCAGCTGATGGACATTTAGGTTTTCTTTTTTTTTTTTTTTTTTTTTTTTTGGCTATTTTGAATACTGACAGAATACTTCTCAATAACAACTGCTGTAGAATTGCCCTTGCAAAAAAAAAAAAAAAAAAAAGAACTGCCCTTGCAAGGCTGCCTAATTACATGAAGATCTTGGTTCATTGCACGACAAACATTAATCAATGAATAATAGCTGCTATACTGCATATATGTGGGGCTTAAAAGCATGCTTCTTCCAAATAAGCATGAGTCAAGAAAACACCAAACAGTAAGAACATAAAAGGGCATAAAAGGGTGATAGACACTTTCTTAAAATTTATTTTTATTGCTTTTATGGATAAACAAATAACCCTTAAGATATTTATAATATCTAATGCTGAAGAGAAGCTATGAAGACCAAGATGAAAAGATGAAAATTCTTACCTTTTCTCAAGCCTCTCTTTAAGTTGACTTTCTCTTATTCCCTGAGGGTGAAGGCAGTTTAGTAACTCATCCAATTCCTTCTGACTATCACATAAAAACCTGCAAGGAGCAACACAGAATCAGTAACTCTGAAAAACAAAAACTAAGAAAGGGATCTGGGATTGTTGGTGGGAGTTGGGAGAACAGAATTCCAAACTTGGCTCACAAACAAAACAAATAATTTACTATTTCCATGAGGCCTAATGTTAACTTTATCCTAGAATAACAGAGCCGATGTTTCCTACTAAAATACAAGACAAATTTTATAAAGTTAATAGACACACTTGTCCATACACCTTAAAAGAGTAAACTTGTATCCAAAAATAAAAAATAGGGGATCCCTGGGTGGCGCAGTGGTTTGGCGCCTGCCTTTGGCCCAGGGCGCGATCCTGGAGACCCGGGATCGAATCCCACATCAGGCTCCCGGTGCATGGAGCCTGCTTCTCCCTCTGCCTGTGTCTCTGCCTCTCTCTCTCTCTCTCTGTGACTATCATAAATAAATAAAAAAAAAAATTAAAAATAAAAAAAATAAAAAATAAAAAATAGGGTAGCCCGGGTGGCTCAGTAGTTTAACACCGCCTTCAGCCCAGGGCCTGATCCCGGAAATCCGGGATCGAGTCCCACATCGGGCTCCCTGCATGGAGCCTGCTTCTCCCTCTGCCTGTGTCTCTGCCTCTCTCTCTCTCTGTGTGTCTCTCATGAATAAATAAACAAAATCTTAAAAAAATAATAAAAATAAAAGGTCATTAAACCAAAATCAATCATAGGCAAAACAGTTAATGTAATCACAAAGTAAAAGAGACCCTCTCAAAACCTAGTTTCCTGCCTAAAAGGGAATTGACGCAAAAGCAGATCAATGGCTATGTATACAATTTTTATTCTTTAATTAATGAAGATGAAAATCCTAAATCTATTCCCAGGCTAAAAAGCACTTCTGATGCAATGTAACATCTATCCCAGAACATATACAAAGTTACATTATAACAGGGAAATAAAATTCCAAAGTTTAGTATAAATACATTCTTAGCAAAAAAAAAAAAAAAAAGGGGGGCTGCTTTTAATTTTAAAGCAATGAATTTACATATCTAAGAAATCAAAGTCATACATACATTATCTTAACAGATAATCACTGGTATCATTATATTAAATATTTTCTTAACATGAAAAGGAAAAAAGAAAGAGCAGCCAGATGAATGCTCACATTACCATAGATTCTGGCCTTGTTTGGGTATGGTGGTCTCTACAGCTACTTCTGTTGCTGGTCCAGGTTGTGTGCTCATGCTTGTGTTTTTGCCTAGGTTTGCTTTCTTACCTAAAAAATAAATAAATAAATAAACAAACAAACAGTAAACAATTTCCTGTTTCAAACCTAAGCAAGACACGGCGCCAAATCCAATAACACAGGTGCTGCCTATTAAATACACCCAACGTATAACAGGTGCTAATTTCTCTTAAATAGCTTATACATAGCACATTGACACTCTTGCTCTCTACTCAGCTAACAGTTGCACAGTTCAAAGTTTAGAGTATGGCAACTTAGAATAAGGGGGATGACTGAATAACTCTATCAAAACAAATAACTCATTTACTCCTTGTATGTTAAGGCTTAGCACAGAGGCATCTGTAGTGAAGCAGGGACAACTGAAACCTACAAACTACTATAAACTTACCCCTAGAGGCTTCAAGTGTCAACACGATGAACTTTTTTCTAAGCCAGCTCCTATATACTAACAGGACATGAATACAGATCTTAAGCCAATCTCTGAGGCCTCATCTAACACTATAATTGGTTCTGTCCCCTGCTCCGATTCTTTACCCTTTAGCCTGTCACTTTCCCCACACTACAAACACATCACCCTGTTAGTCTTCTGAGTCAAGTGATTTTGAAGAGACCTTGCCACGTGGGAATGAGAGTACATGAAGCAACAACATGCACCAGAAGTGAAGGGATGGAATGCCCATCTTCTCTTGGGAGCTAGAATCATGGAGACCTGATTTCTAAGGATACCCATTAAATTTCTGAGTAACATTATAAATTCAGTCTCTCCTGCTGGAAACTCTCCCCCAGTCTGAAGATCCTAACTGTACATTTACTGCTCTCAAACAGAACTGCCCTCCTGTGGATATTTATAAAGTCTACTAAAACTAGATTTTTCTACTAAAGTGCTTCAGTCTAACACTTAATTGAAGACACAGAGAGAGGGGCAGAGACACAGGCAGAGGGAGAAGCAGGCTCCATGCAGGGAGCCCAATGCAGAACTCGATCCCGGGACTCCAGGATCAGGCCCTGGGTGGAAGGCAGGCATTAAACCGCTGAGCCACCCAGGGATCCCCCCTAAAAATTTTCTTAAAGAAACATAATGATCTAGGGATCCCTGGGTGGCTCAGCGGTTTAATGCCTGCCTTCCACCCAGGGCCTGATCCTGGAGTCCCGGGATCGAGTTCTGCATTGGGCTCCCTGCATGGAGCCTGCTTCTCCCTCTGCCTGTGTCTCTGCCCCTCTCTCTGTGTCTCTCATGAATGAGTAAATAAAATCTTAAAAAAAAAAAAAAAAAAAAAAGAAACATATTGATCTAATATTTGAGAAGCAAATTTCATTAAGTCATGGTAAGTAGAGCTAGAAAGAAACTTGCAGATCATTTAACCAGTGGTTCTCCACAGGGAACCAACCAGGCTGTCTCCTAGGGGACATGTGGCAATGTCTGGAGACATAGCTGGTTGTCACTATTAGCATCTAGTCTGGTGAGGCCATGGCTGCTGCTGAATATCCTACAATGAACAGGACAACCTCCAACTATAAAAAATTACCCAGGGGTGCCTGGGTGGCTCAGTTACTTAAGTGTCCACCTCTTGATTTTTTTTTTAAGATTTTATTTATTTATTTATTTATTTATTTATTTATTTATTTTTAGAGATTCATTTATTCATTCAGAGAGAGAGAGACAGGCAGAGACACAGGCAGAGGGAGAAGCGGGCTCCATTCAGGGAGCCTGATGCAGACCTCGATCCTGGGACTCCAGGATCACACCCTGGGGCTGAAGGCAGCCGCTCAACCGCTGAGCCAACCAGGCGTCCCTAACTCTTGATTTTGGTTCAAGTCATGACCCCAGGGACGTGGGACTGAGTCCTGCATCAGGTTCTGCACAGGGCATGGAGCCTGCTTGGGCTCTATCACCCTCTGCCCCTCCTCCAACCCTTAAAAAAAAAAAAAAAAAAGGCATTATCTGACCCAAAATGTCAATAATGCTGAGGTTGAGGAAACCTGACCTAACCTGACCTTTTTTATTAAAAATTTTTTTCTTGAGATATTATACATATGAATATTGCAAATTTACACATAATGTATGTTCAATATATATGTGGCTCAAGAAAAAATATATATACACATCTATCAAAATATACTTGTGTATTTATTTATAAACTGAACATACCCATGTAACCAGAATCCAGATCAAGAAAAAGAACATCAGTGACCCTTTATGACCCTTTCTCACTTATTTTTAATTAGTTATTTGCTGTGTTTCCCCCTCACTAGAATTTCAGTTAAATGGCATTCAGGACCTTATCTGGCTTATTTGCTATCTTGTACCACAAAACATGAAAAACTAGGTGGCACACATGAGATGCTCTACTCAAACTGAATAAATAAACTCTGAAAGCAGAGGAAGAAGACCCGTAACTATCTTCTTAGCCCTTTACCTCAATTCCAGCCACTAAGGCACCTACCGAGACACTTCCAAGGAACAAAGTTTGAGGACTACTCATATAAAATCTAATACCTAGCTATTCTAATATTCAAGCTCTTTATCTTTTCACACTATACCTGAAACAAAGCTGATAATCAAATGCTAGTTTCCCTCCTAGATCCATGCATCTCACATTCTCCCGCCCCCATCAAATACATCTACCTAAGAAGACAATAAAGAAACTCTGCAAATAGAAAAAGTGACCAAGGAGAGACAGTCCTTAATAATGACCCTACTAGAAAGCGTAAAAGAACTGACAGAATACATACTACGGGGACAGTAATCTTCATCAGGAGAGTCTGCACGGTCTTTGCGGTGATTGAATCGGTAGTCGATGCTATCATGAACCCAGCCTTTTTCAATGAATAATCCTGGAACTTCATCTGAGAAGAGCCAGTATCTAGAAATCACAACCATATATTAATAAACTAATGACAAATCATGAGCACAGGATGACTTCAGTGTTAGAGGAATTGATACAGAGTATCACTGAACATTCAGACAGATACAAATGATAAAGTAAGGCACAGAATACCAACATTTTTTAAATTTGAGATTTGCTTTATAGCTTTAATTTTTTAAAATTTTTTTTTAAAGATTTTATTTATTTAAGAGAGATACACAGAAAGAGAGGAAGCAGAGACCCAGGCAGAGGGAGAAGAAGGTTCCTTGCAGGGAGCCTGATGTGGGACTCCATCCCAGGACTCTGGGATCACGCCCTGAGCCGAAGGCAGATGCTCAACCGCCGAGCCACCCAGGCGTCCCAATTTTTATAACTTCTAATATTTCTCTACTCTAGGTCCCACACAATGTACACATGTAAAACATATTACCATTTCTAATGACCTCTATTTGGATTGCGTTTCACCTATCATAATAATTTAAGCTCATATTTATGGTATCTTCCAGAACTGGGCCATATGATGGCTCAGTGGTGACTCAGTTGGTTAAGCATCTGCCTTCAGATCCTGAAGATCTGAGATCAAGTCCCTCATCAGGTTCCCCGCTCAGTGGAGAACCTGTTTCTCCCTCTAGCCCTGCTCAGGCTCCTGCTCTCTCTCAAATAAATAAATAAAATGTAAAAAAAAAAAAAAGAAGAACAGGATCATATCTTATTTAACTTTTAACTCTAACATGTGGGCAGAGAAAACATTCAATAAATATGTGATAAGCAATTGTTTCCAAAATCCATAAACAGGGAAGTTTTTCTATTCTAAATACTTTAGAGTTTCATAACTAGGAACAATATAATAACCCTAAAACATGACAAAAAAATAAATCTAATAACTTACCTGTTATGGTTTCTATCTGTACCAATAGGAGTCCTACGCATGACTAGCTTTGCCTTGGCAATTCCTTCCTGGAAAGCCTTCTCAGCAGCTGCTTTATGCTTTCGTATTCGTTCTTCTTCAGCTTCGCGTTCTAGTTTCACTAGTAAAGATCAAAAGAATCAACTAGATATGTTTCCTAATAATTCCTATTCTTATAAATTAAATAAGATACGGAACAGAAAATATAAAGGGAGATTTCTATCAAACCTTAGCTTCCTTCTCCTAATTCTGATCTGTTGTAAGAAAGTTTTAAAAAAGATTTTATTTATTTGACAGAGTGTGAGCTAGAGGGAGAGGAAGAAAGAGAATCTGAAGCAAATTCGATCACTACCCAAGATCACGACCTGAGCCAAAACCAAGAGCTGGCTGCTCAACCGACTGAGACCACCCAGGCACTCCTATAAGGTAGAAATTTCTGTCTGGTTTTCCTATGTCCTTTGAATTCTGGTCATACTGCAGCCATCAACTCAGTGAAAATTCTTTTCTCTCCAAAATTTAACTTTAGTAATTAGATTAATTTTATTAATAGTTTAAAATGAAATATTAAAACAGTCTTTAAGGGGTACCAGGGTGACTCAGGCAGTTAAGTGTCTGCCCTAGCTCAGGTCATGATCCCAGGGTCCTGGGATGGGCAGCTCCTACCCTCACTCTCACTCTGCTCTCTCAAATAAATCAATAAAATCCAAAACAACAAAAAACCTTAAGTGGAATTATTTGATCCTCAAAATGATCAGAATGAATAAAACCGGAATAGCTATTTCAAAATGAAACCTACTTCAGTCCTGAGAAATTTTATCATAATTCAGCTTATTAATTAATTAGCCTCAGTGACAAAAAAAAAAAAAAAAAAAAAAAAAAGACCTAAGAAAGCAAAGGCAGGCAAGTACTTGTGCATAATAGCAATCAATGCATACTGAACACCATTTAGGGGGTTATTCAGTAAGTTACTAATGTTAATGATGAAAAAAAACGTTTTGGGGCACCTGGGTGGCTTAGTTGGTTAAGTGTCTGACTCTTGGTTTCAGCTGAGGTCATGATCTCAGGGTCATGAGATGAAGCCCCATGTCGATTCTCCACACTTGAGATTATCTCTCTCCCTCTGCCCCTGCCCAAGCTTGTAGGCTCTAAAATAAATAAACTTTTTTAAAAAAAAGTTTTAATCAACTTATTTCTGATCATTCATTATATGGGTTTATTTCATTCAGACAGAAATTTCTCTCAATAACAAAAACAGCCATGTAATCTTGCCTTTTTAGTTTTTCTATAACTGTAACAAATTTTGAAACTCAAAGTATAGAGCACTACCATTTACAATGCTAAAATTTTTTTTTTAACGATTTTATTTATATATTCATGAGAGAGAAGCAGAGGGAGAAACAGGCTCCCCCTGGAGCAGGGAACCTGATGCAGGGCTCGATCTCAGCCACCTTCTTTGTAGAAATTAACAAGCTGATTCTAAAATTACCATAGAATCATGAGGGACCCCAGAACATACAAACCTATTTTGAAAAAGAGTAAATTAGAAAAATTCACACTTCCCCACTTCAAACTTACTACAAAGCAACAGTAATCAAGACATTGGTATGGTATAAGGACAGACATATAGATCAATACAGGAGAACTGAGTCCAAAAACAAACCAGTGCGGCTATAGCCAATCATTTTTGATAAGGGTGCCAAGATCATTCCACGGAGAAAGAACAGTTATTTGAATAAATGATGCTGCAACATCACTGAACAGCCACATACAAAAGAGTAAGGTTGGATCCATACTCTCATACCATATACAAAAATTAACTCAAAATGAATCAAAGACCTAAATATAAGAGCTAAAGACCTTGGATATGGCAATAGATTCTTAGGTATGACACCAAAACCTCAAGCAAAACCAAAGAAAAAAATACACAAACTGGACTTCATCAAAATTTTTAGACTTTGTGCTTCAAAGGATACTATCAAGAAAGTAAAGAGACAACACACAAAATGAGCGAAAATATCTGCAGATCGTTTATCTGACAAGGGACTTATGTCTAGAATACATAAAGATCTCTTACAACTCAATAATAAAAAGGCAAACCAATTTGAAATGGGCAAAAGATCAGACTATTCCTCCAAAGGAGATATGACCAACAGACATATGAAGATGCCTGACATCATTAATTATGAGGATGTGTATCAAAACCACAATGACCTACCAATTCAGAACCACTAGAATCAAGGAGTCGTTTAACAAGTTTTGTTGGGGATACAGACAAGTGGAGAAATCAGAATTCTCACACACTACCAGTACACATATGTAAAATTGTGCAGCCACTTTGGAAAAAGTGTGGTAGTTCCCCCAAACAGTTAAAGGACAGCTATCATGTGACCCAGCAATTCCATTCCAGTATATACCCAAGAAAAATGAGAATGTCCACACAAAATCTTACATACCAATGCTTACAGCAGCATTAGGCATAGTACCCAAAAGGTGGAAACCAACTAAGTGTCCACCAACTAATGAATGGATAAACAAAATGTGACAGACTAAAACAATGGAGTATTATTCGGGCATAAAGGAAATGAAGTACTGACACATGCTACAACATGGATGAACCCTGAAAACACTATGCTTCATCAAAGAAGCCAGACACAAAAGACCACACATTTACTCTATGATTCCATTCATATGATATGTCTGAACAAGTAAATCTGGATGGACAGGGTGGTGATAGCTAAAGAGTCGAGGGTTTCCTTTTGAGATGAATATGTTCTAAAATTGTAACAAAAGTTACACACATCTGTGAATATATTAAAAAAAACAAGGTGTTATATGTTATAAATAGACAAGTTGTACATATATGAACTATTAAAGCTGTCTAAAAATGTTCAGATTTGGGGCACCTGGGTGGTACAATCAGTCGGTCAAGCATCCAGCCCTTGGTTTTGGCTCAAGTTATGATCTCAGGGTTTTGAGATGAAGCCCCCACACAGCTCTGCACTCAGCATGGAGTCTGAGTTTCTCTCTCCCTCTCCCACTACCCCTCCCCTTTATACTCTCCCTTAAATAAATAAATCTTTTTTAAAAAATGTTCAGATTTGATGGTGCTATCAAAGCCCCCAAATTTTATATTCTTACATCTATGATAAAGGAAAGATTAATATGAGTTGGCAACTGCTGAGGGCTTCAAATACCTTGTCATTCAATTGTTAAAACATTCTTAAAAAATAAATAAATAAAAATTAAAAAAAAAATAAAACATTCTTAACAACAAGCACAGGAGAATAGTGAGGCATGGATAAGTAACTTGCCCAAAGTAATACAGTTAAGTCAGAGGTAGGGTTTGAAACCAGACCAGCAATTCTCAAGTCCTATGTGCTTTCCACTGTATCTATTTGTGAATTTGGTCCTTCACTAGATGCAGCGAAGATGCCCCTGTCACATTAATCCAAGTTAAACCATCATTTGCAGAAGGGCAGGCTGCACACTCCCACTGGAGTAATAGGTACATACCCAGTGGGGTCTAGCCTACCGCACACAGAAATAACATAGAAGAGTTATGACAAATAGAGCCTCTACCATTAGCTCGGCAATTTCCTTCCTTCTACTATCTTCTAAAGGGTTTCTTTTCTGCTCTCAACACAAGATTTTACCTTTCATCTCTCTCTCCTGGATTTCACGTTCCTTCTTGGCCTGGATGGCAAGCAGCCGCCTGCTCTTCACGGCACTGATCATATCTTCGGCTCCCAGGTCTACCTGGGGCTCAAACTTCACCACCTCTTTTTTCCTATCAGGTTTGCCTAGCCCATTCTCCTCTTTTCCATTTTCCTTGTTTCTGGCTTCCATTTCTTTCCTTTTCTGTTTCTCTGCTCTCTTCTTATCATTCTCTTCCTTCAGTACAGCAAGCCGTTCTTTCCATAGCTCTGCAGACATCTGCTGTCTGGTTTCCATGTGGTCCTGCACGGAGTACGTCATGAGGATGCGGTGGCAAAGTGCTGTCAAGATCTGGAGCTTCTCTTCTGATGTTAGTTCAAAAAACTCCGAAGTCTCTAGCTTCTCTAGGAACTCATCTTGTACTTCATTGTCCTCAAATGGTGCTGAATCTTTATTGTCATCTGTGTCAGAGCCCTCACTTTCTTCCTGAACATCAGATCTGCGCAAGCAGAGCCGCACCAGCTCTGAAACAGAATGGAGAGTCAGCGGGATTTCTGACAGCTTCATTCCCAATTCACCATAGTCTTCTGCTATTTCGTCCTGTAATAAGGTCTGTAAGAGGATGACCAACACTCTATTCAGGTATAAAAAGCCGCCTTTTTCTGCACTCAAGGCTTCCATGAGGGACACAGCAGTAATGGGATACTGAGCATCTGGTAAGAGTAGCCCCGAGTAACAGCTCAAGAACTCCACCACCATGGCCACATCCCCAAAGAGCGTGTTGGGCAGCCCCTCAGGGGTATCCACCAATCTAAATGCTGGAAGGCTTTTGCCAGTTAATTCTTGGTCCTCGTACCTCTTCTGTTTTTCTAGTTTCTCAAGCATTTCTTTCTCTCTCCGCTCCTTGGCTTTCTCCTTCAACTTTTCTTTCAGCTCCTCTCGTTTCTTTTTCAAATATTCTTTGCGTTGCTCTTCAGACATAGAGGCCCACCGTTTTTTGTGCTCTAGAAGCTCAAAGCGTTTTTGAACAATACTTCGCAGCTCTTCTGGGAGGCGAGCTCTATCTTCACTAGAGAGAAGACGAGCCGTTTTGGAGATAACACAGGACAGGGCACTCTTCTTATCCTCCCTGTCTTTGTTTTCTTTGTAGTAGGCAATAAGGTGTAGGGCAGCAGGAGGCAAATGTTTATGTGGTTTACTAGAGGACCTGGCTGTACCCCCAGAGTTCCGTGGGGCTCGTGTCATCTTCTGAGTGCCTTTGGCCATATCCAACAAAGTCATCTGCTTCATTTTGGTTTTAGGAGTCTTCAAACCCTTTTTGGGAGATTTGGAATTACCTGTAGATTTCTGTCCATTAAGGATGCCTTTACTTCTGCCCTTTGCTTTCAAAGGTTTATCACTGTGCTTTCCCGATTTCTTGGCAGGTGGGCCCTTCTTAGGAATGTGAAAGTTAGCATGCAGCTTATTGGGTGACATCATCTTCATCACTTCTTCTAAATGTTCTTCTGGAGATCTGGAATTCTTGGAGTTCTTCACTTTGAGTGGCGAGCCATTCAACGATTTCTTCAAGTGTACATGACACCATAACTTGGGATTTAGTGGTGAATTCAGAGAAGAGTTGTCTGTCTTAGATTTTTTTGAGGGCTTCCTATCTGGGGATCCAGTATTCTTCCTCTTAGTAGAAGGGTTAAGAGTCATGTACTAGAATTTAAGAATAACAGCAAAATTAATTTTAAAAACTAATTTAAAGAAGCAATATTTAAGCATCATATAGGCCCTTTGCCCAGCGAGCCAGGTAAAGCTACATATTCATTTCTGTCCACAGACACTACATCCCTGAAGAAACAAAGATGAGTGTTAGCTAATGTTTTGGCCACATCAATACAAAATTCTCTTGATACCCAGACTTAATAATCCATACTCTGTAATTAGACATTTATGCTATGTAACTAATTTTGTTAATATACAGTGCTAGCAATTCTTAAAAACTTAAATGAAATCTGTGAACCCTTTCTCCAGAAGCAACATACAAAAATTATTCATACAACTTTAGAGTGTATTCGTGGATCCCAGACTAAATGCCTGATCTAGATAATGGCAACATCTAAGGAGTTAATAATTACTCTGGATTTCTTAGCATTTAAACCTGTTTCAACTGGTAGCACCAAGCAGAAAGTACACTATTTAAGGTTTTATTTTTTTTTTTGGTCTAAATGCAGAAGCATATTTTATTAAAAGTAACACAACAACAACAAAAAAATCACTGCTCACAAACAGGGAGCCCATGTGCCACGAGCTCTGGTTCCTCAAACTTCCCTTTGTTTTCTTCCCGCCCATCAAGAACTCATTCCCATGAATGTTATTAATTTTAAATTCCCTATATTCTCAATCTCACATGCTTTGTTTTTTTTTTAAGATTTACTTATTCATGAGACACACACAGAGAGAGGGGCAGAGACACAGGCAGAGGAAGAAGCAGGCTCCCTGCGGAGAGCCTGATGCAGGACTTGATCCCAGCACCCCGGGGGAATCATGACCTGAGCCGAAGGCAGCTGCTCAACCACAGAGCCACCGAGATGCCCCTACATCTCTTCTTTCAGCATCCCCTCATATCCTTCAAATTCATTCCCTCTAGTAGCCCAACTCTGCAATCCTCCAATCCCATCAGGGCCTTAAGTCCATTAATTCTATCACACTTTCCCCCACACTCTCTTGTCCCTTTTACTCACATTAAATTCCAGTCTGTTGATAGAATCAATCTCGCAGAAATCTACAGTCCCAATGCCTTTCCTGCTCTATCATACCAAGCTACTTTTGGCCTGCACATGTTTAGCTTACCCATGACTGGAATAAAAGACGCAAAGACAATGTGTGGTCTTACTTTAAAAACAGAACCAGTTACCTCAAAGGTGTCCTGAATGCCATCCAGTAATGACATATTGTCCCTTAGTCCATTCACTTCACTCTCCTCTGGACACGTTATCTCCTGCCCCCTCAATCCTCCACCTTGATCCCCTCAGAGAGAATTAGTTAATAGGCTAGAACCTAGTCAACTTGTCATAATACCACTGTTTCTGTTTAAGTGTGTATTTAAAAAAAAAAAAACCACAAAACAACCCAAGTGCTGATTTTGAAATTTTTAAGAATGTAATTACAAAGAAAATACCTAAACTACAGGCTAAATGAAATACTAACCAAGCAATGAAAAAGCAGAGCCATTTTTACAAAAATTCAAGTGAGTAGGAGGGAGACTAGATAACCTCTGGAATATGTGGTTTTTGTTACCAAAAGCAACTAAGCACAGAGGGCACTTGGAGACGAACCTAACTTGAGGTTTCTGGGTGAGAAGGCTGAATTACACAGAAGATGGGAGGCAGCGGGTAAGACAGGCCAGTATGAGAGGACCTGCAAGCAAGGAAGCAGCTACAGACCATCGAAGATAAAACAGTGAGCCCTTTGAAAAAGGCAAGGGAAGTGCTACAGTGAAAGAAATCCCAGAGAGGATACGGAGGAACACCTACACTCTTGACGGGCATAACCAAACAGATATGGTAAAATTTAATAAGCAGTACAGCAATGCCAAATAAAATTTAAACAGTACAGATATAATCATCCAACAGACAGACTTATAGAACCAAGGCAGCACGAGGAGGAGAAATATGGTCTGCAACAAACAAGTAGGCCATACCTAACATCTTTCTCCTGGCCAAGCCTCTAAATTCAAAGGCCAATCTGCCTCTTAAGGACTACAGGCAATTACAGACTACTGTCCTCCAGCTAGCTATTTTTGTTCCCCAATTATCGTCCTCAATATCTGCTAACAAAAAGTTTCATAGTTGACGGAATATAAACAGTATCTAACCGTAACTCAGGGGGATACTTTCCCTAGAAGCAGAATTTCCTAGTTCTGTTTCCCCAGAATTACGTTTCAAAATGCTAAAATGAGTAAGCAAAGATGACTTACATGAGCTCTCCTGATGGACAGTAATGGTAGCAATACTCCAAAGAGAACAGTGTTTCAGAGACCACCCTACAAATCACAGAAAAAGGCCCAAAACTACCCTGGCAGGAATCAAAGACATACAGTAAGTGCCTTCCAAAAGTTAACCATCTTCTTCAACTAGCCTTGGAAAATCTTCAGAGTATAGACCACACAGGTTGATAGTTCTAATGCTGAGGGTAACCAGCTACTGATACTTCTAATGCTGAGGATAACCGGCTATCTTTAAAGTCATTTCAAAATGAAATTTATCACTAAAAAGTAGTAGTATGAGACTATGTTAATAGAGTCTTTTAATAGAGGCTATTATAATTAGGCCACTTCTTAATTTACTGATTCTTTTTCTATTTAAAAAGTCACTCAAATTATCATAAGGTTCTTTAATTTTCTTCTACTTAGCAGCACTATATTTTCCAGCAATGATGTGAGAAGAAAAGGCTGGGATGGCTTAGCCATTTGAGGGTCCAACCACCCCATTTTTGTTTACAAGGCGTGTGGTTTTCTTGCCAAACCATACCATGTAATTTTTTTTTCTTAAAAATGAAAAAAATTAACTCACCCAACCCCCTCCCAACAGGCCAGCTCCCTGCTTGAGCAGTCCTTCAGTAACTGGATCATCTCAGCATAGGGCATGCTGGGCAGTCACAGCCAAATGGGAGCCAGCATGGCTGCTCAGGGGGATCTGAAAAAGTATAAAACCACTTATGTGCTAAGGGTTTCCCCTATCCCCCATTCAGCATAATGGGGGATTATCTACTTAAGTAGTGTACAGGGAGGGAAAAAAGAATGGACATTGAAATAGCAGTATTGTATGTAGCTTTAGGCAAAGGCCCTTCCCTAAATGCTAAACAGGAACGAAGTATTTACGAATGACTCAGCAACTTGAAAAATGGTGTATACAATTCCATACCTGGTTCCCTGTCACCTCAAACAAACCACCAACACAAATAAGAAAATCTAATAAGATAAAAATGAAGAAACTTTATTTATAGTGGCTCATTCAGATGCTAAATTTAACTTAACAGTAAGCAGCAAAAACCATGAATTGGAAAACTTTAGCAATCTATATTCTGATTCTTCACTCTTCTCCTTCACCTAAGGAGCCATGGTAGGAGTTTTAAGGCAACATTCACAGTGAGCTTGCCTCAATCTCCAGATATCTTTATCAGCAAATATACAAAATACGTTACCATAAAATGGTTTTAAGTGTTTTTAAAGTTAACAATTTATTTTTTAAGTGCTTCTGCTCTAGTCTCTAGCTCATAAATAAAATTCAAGAGGCAAATTTAAAGAAATAATTTAAAACCATGAACACTTATTTAAAACATTAATTAGAAGAGATAAACATCTTTCAAGATATGTAATAATTAACATCATTAGTAATGAGACAAAATTACATCACATGCCTTCTGATATGCTTCACTAAGAACACAACAATTCTGTGGTACTTCTACCCAAAATCCACAGCCTGAAAATAATCATGTGGAAACAGCCACAAATTGAGAAGCATCACACAAAAACGATCAGCTTGTATTCTTAAACAACATCAAGGTTCTTGAAAAACAAAGGGGAAAGATGGCTCCAGATCACAAGAGACCTCAGTTTCCTAACAAGTCACAAGACAAGGAAACATAACTGCACTGGATCCTATTAAAACCAAACCAAGGGGGACACCTGGGTGGCTCAATGGTTTGAGCGTCTGCCTTTGGCTCAGGGCGTGATCCCGGGATCTGGGATTGAGTCCCACATCGAGCTCCCTGCATGGAGCCTGCTTCTCCCTTTACCTGTGCCTCTCTCTGTGTCTCTCATGAATAAATAAATCTTAAAAAAACAAACAAACAAACAAACAAACAAACTAAAGGATGCCTGGGTGCTCAGTGGCTGGGCACCTGCCTTCGGCTCAGGGCGTGATCCCAGGATCCAGGATGGAGTCCCGCATTGGGCTCCCTGCAGGGAGCCTGCTTCTCCCTATGCCTATGTCTCTGCCTCTCTCTGTCTCTCATGAATAAATAAATATTTTTAAAAATATATACATATCTTTTTGGCTAAGAGGACAGTATTGGAACAATTTTCAAAATTTGTGTAAGGACCGCAGATAATAGTATTGCTTCAAAGCTAATCTTCTGACTTCACCAACTGTACAATAGCTATGTTAGAAAATACCGCTGTCTTTAGCACCTGAATGGCTCAGTCAGTTAAGCATCTGACTCTTGGGTTAGACTCAGGTCATGATCTCAATGTCATGAGACAGGCTCCACGCTCAGCCTGGAGTCTGCTTGGGATTCTCTCTCTCCTTCTATTCCTCCTCTTGCTCATGCTCACTCTCTCTCCAATAAGTTAATAAACAAAATCTTTTAGAAAAAGAAAAGAAAAGAAAGAAAAAAAGAAAGGGAGAAAGAAGAAAGAAAGAAAGAAAGAAAGAAAGAAAGAAAGAAAGAAAGAAAGAAAGAAAGAAAGAAAAGAAAAAAGAAAGAAAAGAAAAAAGAAAGAAAGAAAGAAAGAAAGAAAGAAAGAGAAAGAAAGAAAGAAAGAAAGAAAGAAAGAAAAGAAAGAAAGAAAGAAAGAAAAAGAAAGAAAGAAAGACATATTCTTGTCTTTAGGAAGCACATATTCAAGGGTATTCTCAATGACTCAAAAGAAAATTTGTGTAAGAAAGAAAATAATAAAACAAATGTGGTAAATGTTAACATCTGAGGAATTCACTTGAAGGTGTACAGAAAAAATTCTTCATAGTAATTTTCTGTATGAAATTATTTCAGAATAAATAAATAAAATTTATTAAAAACCCTATTTAAGTCAGTCCAAATTATGCCAGGATTCCAAAAGTCTAAAATAGTTATTTAGTTGTTACATCTCTATCCAAAAGCTACCCTACTAGGATATATTACCCTGAAATAAGAGTTCAAACATTGTGGACTGAGTAACAAAACACTAGAGCTGCAATGTATTATACCAAAGGCAATGGGGCCAAAATGGCAGATTCCATCTTAGATGACCATTATCAAATTCCTTGTAAATCATTCTCAAAAAAAAAAAAAGAAAAAAAATCATTCTCCCAAGTCATTATCTCTAAACTCAATTGGCAGTTGCATTTTTCTCAATAAATGGTACCTCTTATAGAGATGAATTCACTAGCCACATACCTATTACATCTATGCTAAAGATCACAGAATATAAAATGAGTAAGATAGTTCTTATATATTCAAGTAATTTATGTTCTAGAGGTTTTTTTTTTAATTTTTATTTATTTATGATAGTCACACACAGAGAGAGAGAGAGAGGCAGAGACACAGGCAGATGGAGAAGCAGGCTCCATGCACCGGGAGCCCGATGTGGGATTCGATCCTGGGTCTCCAGGATCGCGCCCTGGGCCAAAGGCAGGCGCCAAACCGCTGCGCCACCCAGGGATCCCTGTTCTAGAGTTTATAGGACAACAAACACACTCTCATCCTATCAGGTCCTACTCAGATAACACTCCAACTTCCAAATCTCTAAATAACTTTCCACTCTCCCACCTAAGCTCCCCATCAGTCCTTTCCTTAAACTACTGCTCAGAACTTGCTTCCTCTCCAGGTCTCCTCTCTCTCCACAGTAGCTGCATTTGGCAGCCTAGTAGAACGTGAAATTCTATGAAAATCAAAGAGAAAAAATTTTTAAACGTTTTGCCTTTGGGATAGGCAGATAATATGTGACCAACTTGAATCCTCAACACACTACTTAAAATTTCCTTTAGCTAAGGAAAGAATCCAGAACATTGTTTTATGGTCTTCTTATCTGTGTCTTTACTATATTATATTAGGTCCTGAGCTACTCTAAGTTCTTTAAGAAAACTACAAACAGGAAAAACACAACTCCTATACAAAACTCAGGAGACAAAACAATGTCAAACAGTATTGGAGAATAAGAAATATTGTGTAGACTGGTATTTTACAGAAGTTTAAGCAAAAACACAGTCTTCTTATACCACTTTAATCCAAACAAGCTTATACTTCCTAGTCTCTATCTTGATTATAGCCAAATCCCATTAAGTTAGTATCTTAAGCCCTCATTAGAAAATTTCAGAGTAGAGGATTTCTTCAGAAACTGCTTCTTGGGATCCAAGTTCCTGGAATTCTAGTCTCTGGCTCCTACAAAAAATGTGTATCAGCTTTTTTGTTTTAATAAGCCGTTTACCCATAAATAACAAAGACCTTTTACCCATAAATAATACTTATTTAGCCTCTTTTTTTTAACTTTGTCTTTCTTTCATGTTATTCATATACTCGAATCACTAAACAAAAATACATAAAAGGTGGAAGATTTAAAAAGAGAGGAAAATATTTAAGGACTCAAATGATCCAAGAGTCTAAAACTCATTCAGAGATGATTCTGTATAGGATTTTCATACAGTAATGAGAACAATCTTATATCCACTGAAAGCTGTTATCACAGCTCCGAAACTCTTTAACAATGAAATGACAAAGATTTAAAATTTCCCCTCAATAAATAAAAAAGTTTAGGTTTACCATAGTTCCAAAGAAACTTTACTCCTAAATCTAGAAAAAGCAAATTAATTTCTAAATGTTTATTTTTATGCAAATAATAGAAATGTAAAGAGCATAGGAACAGAACTTGATCATGCTGGTCTAGAATAGGAAAACAAGTGATAAAACTAGTTAGAGAAGTAAAATTATTTCTCAGTATTACTTTTGTCAGCAAAATGAACCTAAAATAATAGAACTAATTTAATTGTATGACTCCAGATGTGCTTAGTTTTTCAAAACAAAAAGGGTCGGAAAAACAATCATGAGGGCACCTGGATGGCTCAGTGGTTGAGCGAACATCTGCCTTTGGCTCAGGCTGTGATCCTGGGGTCCTGTGATTGAGCCCCACATCTCCACAGGGAGCCTGTTTCTCCCTCTGCCTAGGTCTCTGCCTTTCTTTCTGTGTCTCTCATGAATAAATAAATAAAATCTTAAAAACAAAACAATCATGGAACTCTGACTTAGTTTTAATGGATCAGCAGCTCTGTTGTCACTGTCCCATTCTGGTCCTAAGACCAAGATGAGCTATCGGTATGCAAAATCCGTCAACTTGCTACAAAGACACAAATAAAATCAACATTAAAAAAATCTTATTGGACAAACCGTGAGATGAAAAAGACAGTAAGAAATCTGAGGCAATTGTCTTGGCTTTTATTTTACTTTCTGTTGGTTCTAATTAGACTAGCCTCAGCTCCTGCATCTGGAAAATAAGATTATATATACACACACCCCCAACACAACACTACTTTATAAGAAATGTTTTGAAGATCAAATGAGCTGATTAACCAAAAAAACCCCAACACATTCTCAAGAGGGAAATACTAGATTTTCTACTAATCTGTCATACAAGTAATACTCATTTCAAGTCTTTTGTAAGGATACCGGGGTGTTTGATCATCTTATCTGTATACAAATTCAGTTTTCAGGGTGCCTGGGTGGCTCAGTCAGTTAGGTACCTCCCTTCAGCTTGGGTCATGATCTAAGAGTCCTGGGATCAACAACAGGCTCCCTGCTCAGCGGGGAGTCTGCTTCTCCTTCTCCCTCTTGCCCTCCCCCAGCTCGTGCTCGCTCACTCTCTTCAGTAAAAATAAAATCTTTTTTAAAAGAAACAAATTCAGTTTTCATTCTTAGAAATCAATCTAAGAAATACTTTTTTCTATTTATACCATACCTCATTCCAAGAAGAATCTGAGGCAAAAAACCATATATATATACATACGCACACATATAATACGCATATAGATATGCATATATGCATACATGCATATATATGCATACATATACATATATTTTTTTTTTAAGATTTTATTTATTTATGAGAAGCACAGAGAGGAGAGAGAGAGAGAGAGAGAGGCAGAGACACAGGCAGAGGGAGAAGCAGGCTCCCTGCAGGGAGCCCAACGCGGGACTCGATCCTGGGTCTCCAGGATCACACCCTGGGCCGAAGGCAGCGCTAAACCGCTGAGCCACCAGGGCTGCCCTACATATATATTTTTTAATTATGCAACCATAGTAAAAAATAAATCAAACTAGGAGAGATATTCAATACCAATCCCACATCATCATCTACATAAAACAAAGAGATGTGAAAATTTCTGAATCCATTTTCTGATTTGAGAGTTCAAAATCTAATTGGAGCCACCAACAGAGAAAACAAACTCATCTAACAGTGTTATTTCTGTTTAAAAATTAATAGTGACCTTACCTTGTATGGATCAAGCAAAAAGTCACTGAACTTGCTAGGCAGGGAATATTTCTTCACCAATTCATCTTCTACCACCCATGGTGCATTTTCACCAGTACCAGCCCGTAATGCGTTATGCCGTATAAAGTATCGAAGTATCTCTTTATTTGGTGGGCGTTCTGTACGAATCAAGCTGTCTGCTGGCACATTACTGATGATCTAGGTTAACAAATATAAATAACTTACCACTGGGGTATAAAGCAATTAACCAGTGAAAACAAAGATTTATGTTCTCTCCAGAAAAATCGTAATTCCCTCTATGAAATATGGCTATAAACTAGATGAAACAAAAAGAATAATTTTCAGAGACAGAATATTAAATTAAACACATCCCTAGGCAATTTATCAGTATGTATGAGTCCTAAAAATGTGCATACCCATTGAACCAGCAATTCCTCTAATACGAATTTGGAAGTAAATGGATAATTAACAACTGCTTATAAAAGGAAAAAAAGGGGGGGGGACTACATAAGGTGTAT
Source organism: Canis lupus dingo (assembly GCF_003254725.2). Classification (NCBI taxonomy): domain Eukaryota; kingdom Metazoa; phylum Chordata; class Mammalia; order Carnivora; family Canidae; genus Canis; species Canis lupus. The sequence goes on along the minus strand of NC_064248.1, from coordinate 6,499,668 downwards.
CAGTAAGGGAATCATTGTTTTAAATTAAAATACATCCATATAATGGATACAACCATTATACATATATAATATACACAAACATATAATTATATGTAATATATTATCTACAATATATTTAGCAAGGGGAAAAGTGTTTCTCAATCAGGACAAATTTATTAGAATCATCTAAAAGTGCTATTAAAATGTAGATGATTAGGCTCCAAACTTACTGAATCAGAAGTGCCTCTGGCAGTAGAGTGTGGGAATCTACATTTTTAATAAACTCCCCCTGGTGACTATCAGACACCCTACAACCTGAAAATACTGTTTCAGAAAAAAATTTAATGACATCACAGATCTTCATCATATAGTAAATGAAAAAAAGCAAGTTTAAAAACAGTATATATAAAATACTCCTTTATTTTAAATATTTTATCTATTCATTCATGAAAGACACAGGGAGAGAGGCAGAGACACAGGCAGAGCGGGAAGCAGACTCCCTGCAGGGAGCCCGATGTGGGACTTAATCTTGGAACCAGGATCACGCTCTGAGCCAAAGGCAGGCAGTCAACCACTGAGCCACCGAGGTGTCCCTAGTATACCTCTATTTTTAAAAGTCACTTAAAAGCTAATCTCCAGGGGGCACCTGGCTGGCTCAGTTGGTTAAGCATCCAACTCTGGGTTTCAGCAAGGCAGGCCCTGTGCTCAGTAGGGAGTCAGCTTGAGGTTCTCTCTCTGCCCCTCCCCACAACATGCCCACATTCTCCCCTCTCTAAAATAAATAAATAATTAAAAAATTAAACCTTAAAAAAAAAAAAGCTAACCAGCATTAACCACATCTATATTTACCAATTATCATCTCTGAGTATGGAATAAGAGGTATCTTTTTTCTTACCTGTATCCGATCTTCCTGTATTTACTACATGTGAACAAAACAATTTATACTCATCGATAAAAATAGAAGTGAGGGGCACCTGAGTGGCTCAGTTAGTTAAGCATTGGATTCTTGGTTTCCACTCACCTCATGATCTCCGGGTCATCAGATCTAGTCCCAAATCAGACTCTGAGCTCAGCAGAGTCTGCTTGTCCCTCTATTGCCCCCTCTGCCCATCTCCCTGCTCCCACGCACATTTTCTCACTCTAAAATAAATAAAATCTTAAAGAAAAAAAAAGGAATACAAGTAATAATCAGGGAAGTGGCTGAGACTTTCTAGTAATAATATTTTACCTAGTTATCTTGCTGAAGGTTAAGTAAAAAAATTAGTGAAAAACTATATTTAACATCGAATTTTCAAATATAAACAAACCCTAACAATCCAGCCATGTCTTCAGATCAACTATAAAAACAAAGGGATCCCTGGGTGGCGCAGCGGTTTGGCGCCCGCCTTCGGCCCAGGGCGCGATCCTGGAGACCCGGGATCGAATCCCACGTCGGGCTCCCGGTGCATGGAGCCTGCTTCTCCCTCTGCCTATGTCTCTGCCTCTCTCTCTCTCTCACTGTGTGCCTATCATAAATAAATAAAATAAAATTTTAAAAAAATAAAATTAAATTAAATTAAAAAAAAAAACAAGTGAGTCAAAATGCTGGGGGCGCCCGGCTGACTCAGTTGGAGGAGCAACTCTTGGGGTTGCTTGATCTTGGGGTTGGAAGTTCAAGCCCCATATTAGGTATAGAGATTAAAAATAAAATCTTTAAAAAAAAGGGGTCAAGTAAGACTTGTCAACATTCTGAGGTGGGGAAAAAACCCAAAACTACGAAGAAGCAAAAGATCTCGGTTATAATCCTTCCCACTCTCATTTACACTAAATCATGAACTTTGAAAGAACTCTTCGATTTCTTAGGACTTAGCTGTTTCTGCTATAAAACAGTTCAACAGGAAGACAAATGTGTAACCGACTTCCAACCCAACTGCCCACTCTGCTTCTTTCTAATTATAAGATTTTACACATACAGGTACAGAGTACCTGAAAATAATATGCCATATTTCATGGACTCTTAAGATGCTATTAATGAAAAACACATTGTTTTATATACACCACTAAGAAAAAAATTCTTGCCCATTTATTTTAGGATATATCATGAATCTGGGGGCACCTGGGTGGCACAGTGGATTGAGCGTCTGACTGTTGGTTTCAGCTCAGGTTGTGATTTCAAGGTCATGAGATTGAACTCCATGTTGGGCTCTGTACTCAGCATAGAGTTGGCTTGGGCCTCTCTCTCCCTCTCCCTCTGTCTCCCCTACCCCCCCAACCCCACTCTCTCTCTCTTTCTAAAATAAATAAATAAATCTTTAAAGAAAAAATATATATCATGACTCTGGATGTATTAAAACAATATAAACCTTAAAATCAGTATAACAAAGCACTATTTTAAAGGTATTTACTATTTTAGATTAGTAGCTTCACAGATTCCTTGTAAAAGCACTGATTAGTACTGACTCAGTTTCTGAGTTTAAGTGTATTACAAATTGCTTTATTTTTAACAGGGAAGAGCTATTTCCTGGGGAAACTGTATAATTGCTGGGAATCGATTCTTATTTTTCAAACTGAGTTTGAAGCTCAAATGTAAATTATTCCTATACCCTAATAATTCATATTAAAAGAAAAAACATGCTATCTCCTAGGGGGAAAAAATACAATTTAACTTAAGGTCATAATTACATAGGTCATAATTACAAAAACTAGAAAACTGCTCAGAATTTTTTGTAGAAACACATTCATTCACATTTTTCTTTAGCACATTTTCTCCAAGAAAACAAGCCCTATATTTTCTGAAATAACATTTACTACATGTAAAAGGTTTAATATAAAGTACCAACTAACCTTATCTTCATTTTGTAATTTCACATCATATTTGTGAGGCAGAAATTTTGGTGGAGCCCATTTCCTTTCTCCTTTTTTTAATGAAGTAGGGAGTTTTCGTGGAGATCTACGTGCTCTGTCATCTAGTCAAATCAATAGAAAATTAGTGAAAAAACAAGTCTTTATCCATTCATTCATTATGAATCTTACTAAACACCTATCCTGCACTAGGTACTGAGTGATGGGGCACAAAGATGAATTATAAAGTCCTTCCCTCAAGCAGATAAAGTCTATGCGCCCACAAAAATCACAATACAATGTGATAAACTACTGTAACAGAGATTAGCACAGAAAAATACTATGAGAAGAAAGAGAAGCAATGTCTAACTTGGACTGGAAGATAGGCAAAGGAAAGGGCCTAGGAGGAGTAAGATTTGTTTAAAGACTATAAGCAAGGAGATGAGTGACTATGATCTAGACTACAGTAAAAACTTCAGACTAAAGAAGTAAGTAGGGGCCAAATTATAAATAACACTGCATACCATTTTTTTTTTTTTTAAAGTAGGCTCCATGTCCAATGTGGGGCTTGAAGTCACAACCCTAAGAGCAAAAGTCACATGCTCTACTGACAGAGCCAGCCAGGTGCCCCAACACTGAATATCATTTAAAGAGACTGGAATGTGTCTCATGGGTACTAAGAGAAACAAAGGATTTTTCCATCTAACTAACTAGACATATACACTGTGAAACATCACTAGTATGAAAAAATTAAGAGAAAAAGTAATACAGCAGTTAGAAAAGGAATGAAAGGGGCAGGTGAAACTAAAGATTGGGAATCACAAAATACAGCACTAAACATCTGAATTAATGTATATGGAATAGATGCTGAAAGAGTCAAGAAGCATTTAGAAGATAGACTTGGTAACCAACTAGATGTAGAAATGCGATCAGTTTCCAAGTTTTCTGCCTTAGGGACTGAGAAAATGAGGGGGTCATTAACTGAGTAAGAGAATGTTGAAAGAACAGCAGTATTTTTGCTGACTGTCTTGGGAAGATAACATAAGATGATCAATTCAGTCTTACAGGTGTTAAATTTGAACTGCTTGGGACATACACGTAAAGACAGGGTCTAGAATTAAGGAGTTAAGCTGATATGAGTCTGGAAACCATCAGCCTTTATACAGATTAAGAATTTAAACTGGGCAGGAATGAAATGTAACAATACACTTGTATAGAAAAACAAAAAGGGGGCAGAACAAAATCCTATGAAAAATAATTTAATGAATAGCAGATGAAAAAAAGAGGTAAAAAAAAACCCCAGAAAGGTAGGGGTGCCCAGCTGGCTCAGTCGGAAGAGCATGCAACTCTTGATCTCGGGGTCATGAGTTCAAGTCCCACATTAGGTAGAGGAACTATTAAACAACCCCTCCCCCCCAGAAAAGTAGTTGGGAAAGATAGGGTGACTATAGTATCAAATAAGCTCAAAGATATGAGAGTGACCAACAATGTTAAATGGAACAGAAAAGTAAAACACAAAGAAGAAATCCATGAATTCTGCAATTAGGGGGATCACCGATAAGCTTATTAGGAATAGTTTCAGGAGTAAAGAGGCAGATGTTACACTGTAACATCATAAAGAATAAACTAATAGAACATTCTCAAGATTCCTACCTTGAATAAGACAAAAATAGAAAATAGGATCAAGGGAAGATCTGTTTTTGTTTTTGGAAAACAGGGCTTTGTTTATAAGCTGCAAAGAACCATTAGAAAGTTTAAAACACTGTATAATCAAGGATGGCACGTGATGAGCACTGGATATTATATGTTGGCAAGTTGAATTTAAATAAAATAAAATAAAAATAAATAAAACACTGTACAGTAGAGAGACACCTGGTTGGTTCAGTCAGTTAAGCATCTGACTCTTGCTATGAGCTCAGCCTTGATCTCAGTTGTGAGTTCATACCCTGCACTGGGCTCCATACTGGGCATGGAGCCTACTTAACAACAACAACAACAAAACAACAACAACAACAAAATACCATATAGTAGAATAATAAAAATTTACCTAGCTCTTGAGAAACTAAGAGGGAATGGAATTCAAAGCATATGTATCTTGGCTAAGAGAAAAGAGAGCTCCCTTCTAAGATGGAGGAATAGAATCTTATCAAGGAAATTAGGAACACAAAGCTAAAAAGTTCTTGCCCTAATACATTTTTTTCCCCACAAAATAAAAGACAAGGTCACATGATGAGAAAATATTTTTCATACTAGAATTTGCCTATCATATTTTTTTTGCCTATCATATTTCTATAGAAAATCTATCAATTTTCCCCTGAAAACATGCAGAATACATCATAACATTAATTCTTTAGCCCACCTACGATTCTTATCGACATACTTGCAGTAACATTACATCCTAGTAATTAAAACCTGAACTAAGGCACACACTCTAAAAAATAAACCAGAGCCTAACACCAGCAGTTCCTGGTACATAATGTTTAAGGTATAAAACTAACAGCTGTAACACATCACTGGTATTCCAATAACCTCATTCTAGAAGAATACAAGTGTTAGAAGACAGATCACCCAACACCTAGCCAAAATATTTATCAACCTCGAACCTTAAGAACTGTGAATAACACATATACTGTAAAACTTCAGTGTCATAAAAAAAGAGAAACTGACAAACACAGACATTAGCATTCATAATACAGAGTAGAAAATAAAACTGAAGTATCAACAACTGGAGGGAACAGCTACACAACAATCTCTGAAACTTCCTTGGGATTAGATAAGGACATCCCTCTAAAATCATTTGCACATATCCCAAACACCTAGAGACACAAAATAAAATGGAAGGCAGACAGTGGAACATTCTAATGTAACATTCTACCTCAAACTTTGTGACAACTGAATAATGAGGTAAAACTGTTTAATCCTCAAACACTCATGGGGTGGGGGTCCGATATACACAAACCCTTTGAGTGCTCATATTTTTGGAGTTTTGGATAAAGAAAGTATCCAAATTCATTATTTACACAAATAAAAAATAAAGAAAGAAGGCCTCAGAGGCTGAATAGTCTCTCCAATGAGTAACGTCTCAGTTTCTCAACTTTAGAAATATCACTGTTAGGTCTCGAGGTCCCTGAAAATTACTTTTAGTGTTTAACAATTCTGACAGCTCCCATCTTAGAGGAACCTGAATTACAGAATATAGATAAAAGGAAATACCTTAAAAGCACCACAATGACTTACAATACGAAAAGAAAAAGAGATTAGAATTAGTCCCTCCTACTCCAATCACCCCCCCTCCTTCCACACATATTTCCATATTTCCAACTTAGAGAAAAGGAAAGCCAATTTTCTTTCCCATCTTGAGTAGAAAGGTATATGCACACAGATTTCTAAGCAGCCAGAGGTAATGACTTCTCAACGATCTCGGGGAGATTTAAACCTTTTTTTGGAGGTAGGGGATTTAAATCTCGATTCACTTAGTGAATATTTTGTTTTCTGAATCATAAATGAACAAAAACAGGTCTAGCTATCTACAAAATTCATTACAAATACAACTGCTAGAGAACTCAAAAAGATTTGTGTATAAAATAAACAGAGTGGCATAACTCACTAAGGAAAGCTAGCATCATACATACTAATACTCTCTCTCCTTCCTTCATCCTCTTTTACAATTGCCTCCTTCTTCTGATGATCCTGAGCAATTTGGCTAGAATTCTCTTTGTCACTTGAGGGAGAATCACAGGCACCATCTGATTTCTTCTCAGTGGCCTCTTCATCTACTTTCTCCAAAGGATGGATTTTGACAATCCTCACCTTGAGCATTTTTTCCTTCCCAACCTATATAGGAGACAGGAGAGAATCAAAGATAATAAAGAAGAACCAGAAACCTAAAGATGTTTAGAATATACTATCCAATATTCACCCCACTCCACTTGATAAAAATTCACTGAACTCTGATACAGTCAAGTACAGTGATTTTTTCCAACTTAATTTCTCAGACTTCTAAATTGAAATAGGATACCTTAAAAAATAAAATGATTACCATCTAGTTCATAATTCATGCACCAATGTACTAAAGCCAAAAGGTAATCACTACAGTAACCTGACATATAGTTCAAGAATTTCTATTTTTAAGAAAATCAACTATAAAGGAGCACCTGGCTGGCTCAGTAGGAAGAGCATACGACTCCTGATCTCAGGGTGGTAAGTTCGAGCCTCACTTTGGGTGTAGATTACTTAAAAATAAAATCCTTAAAAAATAAGTATCAACTATACATAAGGATATCCAATTATTCTAGAATCATCTGTTTTTTTTTAATTTTTTTTTTTATTTTTATTTATTTCTGATAGTCACAGAGAGAGAGAGAGAGAGAGGCAGAGACATAGGCAGAGGGAGAAGCAGGCTCCATGCACCGGGAGCCCAACGTGGGATTCGATCCCGGGTCTCCAGGATCGCGCCCTGGGCCAAAGGCCCGCGCCAAACTGCTGCGCCACCCAGGGATCCTAGAATCATCTGTTGAAAAGACAATCTTTTCTTCATTTAATTATCTATTTCTATGAAAAATCAGTAGTGGGGGGTGCCCAGATGGTTTAGTTGGTTAACAGTCAGACTCTAGATCTCAGCTCAGGTCTTGATCTGAGGGTTGTATCAGCCCCATATTCGGTTCCACAATGGGCATGGAGTCTACTTAAAAAACAAACAAACAAAAAAAATCAGTGTGTGTATGGATGTAAGTGAGTCTATTTCTGGATGCTGTTCTTTTCCATTGATCTATTATTACTTAGCTGTCTTTATACAAATTGCACACCATCTTAATCAAAACTCAAAATCAGGGATCCCTGGGTGGCGCAGCGGTTTAGCGCCTGCCTTTGGCCCAGGGCACAATCCTGGAGACCCGGGATCGAATCCCACATCGGGCTCCCGGTGCATGGAGCCTGCTTCTCCCTCTGCCTGTGTCTCTGCCTCTCTCTCTCTCTCCCTATGACTATCATAAATAAATAAATAAATAAATAAATAAATAAATAAATAAATCTTTAAAAAAAAAACAAAAACAAAAACTCAAAATCAGTATTATACCTCTAACAACTTTGTTGTTCTTTGTCAAAGTTATTTTGGCTAGGCTCTTTGCATTTCCACATGAATTTTATATATTTTTTAAAGATTTATTTATGGGGTGCCTAAGTCAGGGCTCCCTGCTTTTATCCTGGGATCAAAGCCTGGGTCAGGCTCCCTGCTCAGCAAGGAGCCTGCTTCTCCCTCTCCTTCTGCCCCTCCTCCCCAATTGTGTGCTATGTCTAATAAATAAATAACATCTTAAAAAAATTAAGATAGGGATCCCTGGGTGGCGCAGCGGTTTGGCGCCTGCCTTTGGCTCAGGGCGTGATCCTGGAGACCCGGGATCGAATCCCACATCAGGCTCCTGGTGCATGGAGCCTGCTTCTCCCTCTGCCTGTGTCTCTGCCTCTCTTTCTCTCTCTGTGACTATCATAAATAATAAATAAAAATTAAAAAAAAAAAAATTAAGATATATTTATTGCAGAGAAAGAGGAAAAAAACGCAAGCCAGGGAGAGGGATAAGGAAGTTAGGGGAAGCCGACTCCTCACTGAGCAGGGAGCCCAGCACAGGGCTCAATCTCCAGACTGAGAAGTCACAACCTGAGCTGAAACCAAGAGTCGGATGGGGCCACTTAGGGACTCTAGCACATAAACTTTATGATTAGCTTGACAATTCCTACAAAAAAGTTGCTGAGATTTTTATTATTACTTTGTATTTTGAGTATAATTGAAAGCTGCCAGGATTTTATTGCAACTGTGGTGAATCTACACATCAATTTGGGAAGAATTGACATTTTAACAATACTGAGTTTTCTGACCCATGAACAAAAGGTCTATCATTTAAGGCCTCCTTTAATCCTTTAATTTCTCTCAGGAACATCTTATAATTTTTAGGGTATGGGTCTTGTGTATCTCTTGTCAAATTACTCCCAGAATATTTCACATTTTTTGGTATTACCATAAATGGTAATGATCTTTCTAGATTTCAATTTCCAATTGTCTGTTGCTAACATTGGTTTTTGTTATTACTTCTTGTATCCTGCTACCCTGCTAATAAACTCACTTATTAGTTCTAGTAGCTTTTATGGGAGATTGCAGGAGATTTTCTACATAGATAGTCATATTGTCTGCAAATAAAGATCACTTTAGGGGATCCCTGGGTGGCTTAGCGGTTTAGCGCCTGCCTTTGGCCCAGGGCGCGATCCTGGAGTCCCGGGATCGAGTCCCACGTCGGGCTCCCGGCATGGAGCCTGCTTCTCCCTCTGCCTGTGTCTCTGCCTCTCTCTCTCTCTGTATGTCTCTCATGAATAAATAAATAAATCTTAAAAAAAAAAAAAAAAAAGAATTTTCATTTTATGAATAAGGGAACTAAATCAAAATTAACATGTTGGAACCATGGCTTTCACTCATATGTGGAATTTAAGAAACAAAACAGATGAACATGGGGAAGAGAAGGAAAAAAATGAAATAAGCTGAAATCAGAGAGGGAGACAAACCCTAAGAGACTCTTAAACTATAGGAAACAAATTGAAGGTTGCTGGAGGGGAGGTGGTGGTGGGGGAATGTGGTAACTGGGTGATGGGCATTGAGGAGGGCATGTGATATAAAGAGCACTGGGTGTTATATGCAAAAGAAAAATCACTAGATTACCTCTGAAACTAATACACTATATGTTACTTAAATTGAACTTAAATAAAAAAGAAAAAAAAATTAAATAAATATTTGAGCCTGTTTACCACCTCAACATTTCTGTGCAGATTCTGCAGGACATTATGGTAAAGCAACTAGCCCAGTACCCAGTACATACAGATATTTAACAAATATTAGTTCCCTCCCTCCCGAATCTTACTTTTAACCATTCAAAGGGTTTACTTTAGTCCTAAATTTTCATTTTAGTCAGTTATCCTTGTGCTATCTGAGCTAGAAAATTAAAATACAAATTTAGTTAAAAAAAAAAGAAGAGGGACACTTGGGTGGCTCAACAGTTGGGCGCCTGCTTTCGGCCCAGCGCATGATCCTGGAGTCCCAGGACTGAGTTCCACAACGGGCTCCTTGCATGAAGCCTGCTTCTCTCTCTGCCTGTGTCTCTGCCTCTCTCTCTCTGTCTCTCATGAATAAGTAAAATCTTTTAGGGCAGCCCAGGTGGCCCAGCAGTTTAGCGCTGCCTTCAGCTAGGGCGTGATCCTCGAGACCCGGGATCGAGTCCCACATGGGGCTCCCTGCATGGAGCCTGCTTCTCCCCTCTGCCTATGTCTCTGCCTCTCTCTCTCTCTCTGTCTCTCATGAATAAATAAAACCTTTAAAAATAAAATAAAATCTTAAAAAAGAAGAAGAAGAAGAAAGAGAAAAAAGTCAACTTGCTCACTATTATAGTGATGTGACATTCTTTGCCTGTTGGCACCTCAGATTTGGATTAAACATTATCTGAAAGTCTTTGAAATAAAGTATGAAAAAATTACACAACCACAAAAAGCAAAGATAGAAAAGTTATCAGAAAGGGATAAAACAGGGCAAACAAGGATGCAATGGTACACAGTATAATAATTACCAAAGTATTAACAAAATATTAAACATTCTCAACAATGAATATGGTTCTAAATTTGGTCCCTACAATATCTGATACTGAGTAAAGCAAACTTCAAATTTAATACAGGTTTACATGCAGAACTGCATTCTGTAATCTATACTGGAAGTTCTAATCTCAACATATGGTGAGTCAAATTGTACAAAAAAAGGGGGAGGTGCTTACCTCAAAATCACATTCTTCTCCCACAGCATATTTGGTCATGATCTCTAACCAAGCAGTATCTACTAATTTCTCTAAAGAGGCTGTATTATGGTGAACCATTTCCAGAACAAGTTTCTCGTACCAGGCAGGGAACTCCTCCTTTAAACTAAACAAACATGTGATTAGTTACCAAGAAAATGCAGAAAAAAACCTATCTGGAAAATTTTTTTTTTTCTATCTGGAAAATTAATCCAAATTAGTGCATACATTTCTTAAGCAAATATAAGCAGGCACTTGAGAAAACAAAGCTTAAAAACCATGTGGCAAGGGGATCCCTGGGTGGCTCAGCGGTTTAGCGCCTGCCTTTGGCCCAGGGCGCAATCCTGGAGTCCGGGGATCAAGTCCCACGTCGGGCTCCTGGCATGGAGCCTGCTTCTCCCTCCTCCTGGGTCTCTGCCTCTCTCTCTCTCTCTCTCTCTCTCTCTCTCTCTGTCTACCATAAATAAATAAATAAATCTTTAAAATAAATAAATAAATAAAATAAACATGTGGCAAGCAAGCCAAAGAAGGAACTGTTAAAAAGCTCTGTCTGTCAGATGGGCCTATCCAGGTTAGTTTTCTCATCTAGGAAAATAGAACTAATAGGCACATCAACAGTAAGGCTGAACATTTTCCCATTTGTTTGTATAGCAGACTTCCCTTTTTAGGTGTGAATTATTTATTCATATCCTTTACACATTTTTTTGTTAGAAGATCATAACTTGTGACACCTGGGTGGCTCAGCAGTTTGGCGCCTACATTCAGCCCAGGGCGTGATCCTGGAGTCCCAGGATCAAGTCCTGCATCAGGATCCCTGCATGGAGCCTGCTTCTCCCTCTGCCTATGTCTCTGCCTCTCTGTGTCTCTCATGAATAAATAAAATAAAATCTTAAAAAAAAAAAATCATAACTTGGGGCACCTGGGTGGCTCAGTGGGTGAGCGTCTGCCTTTGGCTCGGTTCGTGATCCCGTGGTCCTGGGATCAAGTCTCACGTCAGGCTCCCCACAGGGAACCTGCTTCTCCCTCTGCCTATGTCTCTGCCTCTCTCTGTATGTCTCATGAATAAATAAATAAAATCTTAAAAAAACAAAAAAAGAAAGAAAAGAAAACCATAACCTGATTCTATTCGTATTAGGCCTCAATCAATAAAATTCTTCCTTATGCATTCATTCATTTAGGTTTCACAATACCTTGTGAGCTATCTAGAATTTTCATTTTATAGGCAGCCCCGGTGGCTCAGTGATTTAGTGTTGCCTTCAGCCCAGGGTGGGATCCTGGAGACCCGGGATCGAGTCCCATGTCAGGCTCCCTGCATGGAGCCTGCTTCTCCCTCTGCCTGTGTCTCTGCCTCTCTCTCTCTCTCTGTATGTCTCTCAAGAATAAATAAATAAAATCTTTAAAAAAAAAAAAAAGAATTTAATTTTATGAATAAGGGAACTAAATCAAAATTAACATGTTGGAACCATGGCTTGAACTCCAAAGCCCCTGCAAAAGTAAAACAATGAGGTACTACTTTTCACTTATTAAACTACCAAAAAGAATTTTAATTAACATACCCAACATTGAACAAATGAAGAGTGCAACGTGGCACTCATGCATGCTGACAGCCTGTATTTCCACTCTTCTGGAAAGCAGTTTGACAACAATTATCACAAGTGTCATATGTGCACAAAGACAGTCACTGCTAGATTCTTCATGATAGCAGAAAATGGCAAGCAACCTAAATGGACACCTGTTAAGATCTCCATTCTGACCAGATTGTTTAATATTTGTGTTGCAGGGCAAAGGGGAAGATCAGGCACAAGAACATTCATGCAAATCCAAATACTAGGCTCACTATCATATTTCCAGTGACTCTGTGCTGTTTATAACTAAAAATGTTCCTCCAACAGACTACTACCCTTAAAAATCTCTTATCATACTGCCTTACAATTTACCTATGGAGTTATCTGCTATTCCTCAGTCCAATCAATAAACTTCTAGTCTCCCTGCCTTTGTTAAGGCTGTCACTTTTGTCTTCTCCCACCATCCTCCCTCCCAGCTTATCACTGTCCCAAGATGTCCTCAGACTGTCTTAACTCCACGAGGTCTTTCCCGACCCCTATAAATGCATGCTCTCCCTTAAGTTTCCCAGTCACTAGGCTTAAAACTTCATTACACACAGCTAACTCCTGGGGAGTGAGGGTGGACAGTGATGTTCAGATTCTTTTCTTTTTTTTTTAAGATCTTATTTACTTATTCATGATAGGACACAGACAGAGACAGAGACACAGTAGAGGGAGAAGCAGGCTCCATGCCGGGAGCCCAATGTGGAACTCGATCCCAGGACTCCAGGATCACACCCTGGGCCGAAGGCAGGCGCTAAACCGCTGAGCCACCCAGGGATCCCGATGTTCAGATTCTTATACTAACTCTGTATTGCTTACTTTCTTATAACATGTATACACTACTTTTATAAACAGAAAAAAATGGGGGATCCCTGGGTGGCTCAGGGGTTTGGCGCCTGCCTTTGCCCCAAGGCGTGATCCTGGAGTCCTGGTATCAAGTCCCGCATCGGGCTCCCAGCATGGAGTCTGCTTCTCTGCCTCTCTCTATCATGAATAAATAAATAATAACTCTTTTATTAAAAAATGATTTCTATTTAAATAAAAATTATAAAACCATACTTAATAAAAATTAAAACCATACTTAAATGAAAATTAAAGGGACACCTGGGTGGCTCAGTGGTTGAGCATCTGCCCTTGGTTCAGGGCATGATCCTGGAGTTCCTGGATCGAGCTCCACATTAGGCTCCCTCTGCCTGTGTCTCTGCCTCTCTATCTCTCGTGAATAAATAAAATCTTAAATATATATATATATATATATATATATATATATATATATATATATATATATAAAAAACCATACCTTTTCAGTAATCCCTCCCATCAAACCCTATACTCTCTCTGCTATCAAATCACTTCCCCAACTGTGTTCTTCAGAACTTCCCTCTGATGTAATGGCTTCTAAGGTCAAGTAAGTTTGGAATCCACAAGGTTAAACCAAGCTACAGTTTCTTTACTGGAGGGCTTCTGAAAATATTTAATATGCTAATGTGCATTATGAATTGTCAAAAAGAAAGTTGAAGGGGCTCTTCCAAAGTTAGGGCCAAAAAAACTCTTTTCAAAGGAAGGATTAGAGAATCCATCTCATTATTTCTATTCCCAATAACACCATAACTCTATACCTGAATACTATCCTAGCAAAAGTACATCAACTTCCCACCTGCTCTTCCTTCCCTAACTCATCCTACACACTGCTTCCAGATTAATCTCAAAGCCTAACTCCAATTGTTTCTTTCTTGATAAAAAATTATTGCTATCCTCCTACATTCACTGAATTAAATACAAATGCCTCATCTTGTCTTCTATAATTTGGTACAAACTATCCTTTCAAGTGTCACCTTCCTCATGAAGCGCCATGAAGTTTTCCCTAATGACTCCAAGTTTATCTCTAGTTTCTAAATTACCACTGTCTCTTTGTATGTAGGAAAGCAATTTATTTACATTTTTAAACTAAATTCTCTTACTTATTCTTAACATTTTTTCACTTGGTTCTCTTTGGGTTTTTCTAATATAATCATATTACAAGTAACAATAACTGAGTTCCTCCTTAGCACTCTTCATACTCTTTGTTGTAGGTTAATGGTTACCATCTTTTATTTACAAAGAATTTTCACACACATACCCAAAAAGACACCCAGAGAAGGTAGCATTATCTCTATTTGCAAAGAGCAAACAGTAAGTGCTTATATAGTGTAGAGGATAGCACCTAGGCACTGTAACCAAATCCAGAATAAGTCAAATATGAGACCTGCCCTCAAGAAATCCATAAGCTACTATGAAGGTTGGCAACTGCTCATGGGTCAAATTCAACCTACCACTAGTTTTTGTAAATTATCTTTTACTTATAGCCATTCTCAATTTTTTATGTTTTTATCTATGGCTGTTTTCACTGTACAATGTCAGAGATGAATAGTTGAGACACAAATCACATGGCCCACAAACCCTAAAATATTTACCAACTCACACTCTACAGAAAAGGCTGGCTAGGCCCTGGTCTAATAACACTAAACAAAACACATACATAAATTACACTAATCCGGGATCCCTGGGTGGCGCAGCAGTTTAGCGCCTGCCTTTGGCCCAGGGCGCAATCCTGGAGACTCAGGATCGAATCCCACATCGGGCTCCCGGTGCATGTAGCCTGCTTCTCCCTCTGCCTGTGTCTCTGCCTCTCTCTTTCTCTCTGTGTGACTATCGTAAATAAGTAAAAAAAAATTAAAAAAATAAAATAAAAATAAAAAATAAATTACACTAATCCAAAATGGGACAATGTAAGTGACCAAGCAAAGAAGAAACAGACATCTGGTTAACAGACTCAACTAATTATTAGTCAATGATGGAGCCATTACTAGAACCAGGTCTCAAGTGAACCTAGTGCCATTACACCAACAAAAGAGCAGAACAGTATTAGATTACTAAACTGTATGCTCTCTGCTTATCTGCTATCAAGAGAAGTCAATGAAAAGCCCACAGAAAAAGCTTCTATTCCCAATTCCTTAAAGATTTGTTTAATTATCACCCCTGGTTTCCTTTTTTCTCTTTTTAAGATTTTATTTATTTATTCATGAGAGACACAGAGAGAAGGCAGAGACATAGGGAAAGGGAGAAGCAGACTCCTTGCAGGGAGCCTGATATGGGACTCGATCCCGGAACTCTGGGATCATGCCTGAGCTAAAGGTAGATGGTCAACAATTGAGCCACCCAGGAGTCCCTCACCCCTGGTTTCCATATATCTTTTGCATGCCCTACTGCCCAAATTCTGAGTGTTTTCTTTGAGAGAATACTCAGATGAGTAGGCACTTTGAACATAAACATGATTTTTTTTTTTAAGATTTTATTTATTCATGAGAGACACAGCAGAGAGAGAGAGACAGAGACACAGGCAGAGGGAGATGAAGTCTGTGAGGGGAGCCTGATAAGGGACTCGATCCCAGGACCCCAGGATCACAACCTGAGCCAAAAGCAGATGCTCAACCACGAAGCCATGCAGGTGCCCCTGTAGACATGATTTTTAAAAATACCTCATTCAATCACCCCATTTAGATAAACTGTCTTCAAACTGCTTTATGTTTGATACCTACTGTAAAGACTGTCTTAAATTTCAAATGACCACAAAATAAAGAAAACTTTCTAATTTGCTGTCTCCATATTACTTCTAGATTATCAACTTCCTTTGCTCAGAACCACATTTCCAGAGAGGCATCTGGGTGGCTGTCAGTTAAATGGTTTCACTCAGGTCATGATCTCAGGATTGCGAGATCAAGCTCGGTGAGCCCCGTGAGCCCTGCATCAGGCTGTGTGAGGAGCATGGAGCCTGCTTACGATTCTTTCCTTTTCCCTCTGCCCCTCCATACTCCTCACATGTGTACTCACTCTCTCTAAAAAACAAAACAAAAAACAAAAACTGTATTTCCAGAATTATTTCGGTTAAAGTATATAGAGCAAGAACAAAGCCTAGTAAATACCTAAATAAGGGTACACACAACTATATGTTCCATATACTTTGTTACCAGCAAAATACCACTAGGCAAGGGCACTCAGTCACCAATACATTATACTAATGTGATGTATTCCAACATATGCCCACAAATTTAAATGTAAATAATTTTACTGTAAATATTCCCCCTTTCCTAATAATACAAAAACGGTGCTACAAGAGCATTGCTTCTATTACTTACAGTTCAGCAACTTCCTGTTCCTCCTCCCAGGCCTCCTTGTGTGTTAGTTGACTGCTTCCAGTACTCTTACATGTCCAAATGCGCTCACTGTACCTTTCCAGGCGGGCCTCATACTCTCTTGTTAGCGGTGGCTCAGGAAAACAATATTCAAGCAAAAGAGACAACTTA
The DNA here is from genome assembly GCF_003254725.2 of Canis lupus dingo. NCBI lineage: Eukaryota > Metazoa > Chordata > Mammalia > Carnivora > Canidae > Canis > Canis lupus. The sequence goes on along the minus strand of NC_064248.1, from coordinate 6,483,099 downwards.
TCCATATCCAAAAAATACTTTATTACATAAAAAAATCTATAGCATCCTTTCTATAATATACAGCATAAAAAGCTAAAATTGAAATCAGAGTTTTCAAGTGACAAATAAAAAACAAATGATTTAAAAAATGACTAAAATGGTTTGTCATGGGGCACTTGAGTGCCTCAGTCAAAGCATCTCCCTTCAGCTCAGGTCATGATCATGGGTCCTGGGATCAAGCTCCTCATTGGCTCCCTGCTTAGGGCGTCGGCTGGGAGTCTGCTACTCCCCACTACCCCTCCCCTGCTCGTGTTCTCTCTCACTCAAATAAATAAATAAATAAAATCTTTTTTAAAAAAATAAAAAAAAATTTTTTTAAATTAGTATCTTGTTATAATTGTGATTTCTTCAATTCACCTGTTTCATTTCAAGAAGACTCTCATAAGGAAAAAAAAAAAGACTCATAGCGCTGAAAATTTTTAAGAAAAAATAAAGGTAAATTAAACACGTCATGAGGAATAAGAATTTAAGGTATATGGAATTGTTACACAACTCAGATGGTCAGCAAGCTTAAGAATTTGCTCCATGGAAAGATGAGAGGACTACCCCAATCTCATAGGCAGTTTGGAATAACCCTGTGCATATGCTAATAATCCTTTACTAGAAGCCGTCTATTTCTCAGAAACACCCGTTGATCCTTAAGAGTTTAAAAAATAAATTCCATAAAGCCGTAAAAATAATTGATATCATATTTACCCAGTCTTTATGTCATCCCAATAATACTACACTCACAAGTCATTTACCATACACTGTTTGATCTTTGTAAGGCAAATGGAGGAAGAGACTGTCATATGTTAGTGCCTTATAAATGGTAACTTTCCACACCAGCCCAACTAGAATTCACTACCAGAGAGCCATATTCAAATTCAAACAAGTAACTAATTTACTTTACACACAGCAACAGATGCTACCCAAGAAAATAAACTGACACAACTAGAGAATTAGCTGCCAATCTCTGTACTTTCCAAGTGACACTTTTTTACAGTAGTTGAAATAAAAGTATTTAAACAACTTCCTCTATAATATCACCTCACAACTAAACAAATAATTCATTCTTAATATATGGACATTCTTTGTTTTCCAGGGTTAATAATCCGTGAAATTATGGATGACAGAGATAAATCCATAGATAGTCCAAAAATAGTAGTTTCATCCAATAGTGTAAGCACCTTCCCTTATCATGTCTTTTTCTGGATCTGCTGAAAACAAAACATAAGTCTATTTTCCTCACTGGGGAACGGTGCTAATATTTAAATGTATAAACAAGAGTATCAGCAACAACCAAGAGTCAAGCTTCCATATAAAGCTATGTAAATTAAATCTCACTAAAAATTTATAAAAACTTATAGGAAGAAAAGGAAATAGCATGGCTTCCAAAGTGACATTATCACTTTGCGATGCCTGGGTGGCTAAGTGATTGAGTGTCTGTCTGTCTTTGGTTCAGGGCAGGATCCCGGGGTCCCTGGATCAGAGTACCGCATCGGGCTTCCTCCAAGGAGCCTGCTTCTCCCTCTGCCTGTGTCTCTGCCTCTCTCTCCGTCATGAATAAATAAAATCTTAAAAAAAAAAAAAAGTGACATTATCATAACTAACCAACAAAATTGTTACCTGTTTTGCACTAAGAAGGGGAGGTAAAATAATGATAGGATCAGTAAGTAGATTTAAACATTCAAAAAGCTTGGTAACATTCTAATGCGCTATTTAGTTATACTGAAGAAATTCACTATGTAATCAGAAAGGATGTAAGATAAACAAGTATGTCCTAAAGAAAGAGTATTAAGTTTCTGGTATTAGCTGTTATTTTTAAAAGTAGGAATAATGGGGGATCCCTAGGTGGCTCAGCAGTTTAGCGCCTGCCTTCAGCCCAGGGTGTGATCCTGGAGTCCTGGGATCCACATTGGGCTCCCAGCATGGAGCCTGCTTCTCCCTCTGCCTGTGTCTCTGCCTCTCTCTGTCTCATGAATAAACAAAATCTTAAAAAAAAAAAAAAAAAAAAAAAGTAGGAATAATGTGCCCAATCATCCTCCTTTGACCAACATGGCCAGTAACACACAAGACTGTATCACCAGAATGCCTCAATGATACCTCTAAACCAACTTTTTCTAAACTAAACTTTTATTACACTTTCCCTCTCTCCTAAGCTTGCTTCTTCACAGTTATTCCCAATGCCAGTGAAAGAAAGGCCCTAAATGTCCAAGTCAGAAACCAGGGAATCATCTCAGGTCTTCAGTTCCTAATTGCAACCTCATATCTATTTCTCAGTTCATTTCCTCCTCTTCCACAACTGCACGCCATTATTCAAATTCAGCCTCTGATCCTCACTTCAACCAGCCAAAACATTTTTAAACATTTTAATTGGCCTCACTGGTAATCCTTCTCTGGTCCTTTGTGCTTCTCACCCAAACATTCTTCTCCACAATCTTATTTGTTTTTAAACCCAGTTCTTCCTCTTAACTTTAAAATCTCATTTGCCCTCAGGCCCCTGAAATGCAAATATGTTCACACTGGGAAGCAATCCTCTGGCTCCCAGACTACTGAAAATCACGCCACCAATCAAGACTTTGTTGAGCAAGTTCCGTAATTTTTATGAAGAAAAAAGAAACTTTTTTCCTTCAAACAACACATATTTAAGTATCAATTTTTTTTTTTTTACTGATTATGCTTTTGCAAACAAGTCCCTTCTATCTACTCTGATACTTATCCTTCCCACCCTTCTCCGAAAAATCACTATTAGTAGAGCATTCTCATTTTGGATGGATCACATCCATTCCCATTACTTCGATTACTATCTATATGATAGTAATTTCACCAGCTCAGTCTCCTCTCTGAAGTCTGGGCCCATGTAACACACTAGCAATACAGACACCTCTATTTGGATATCCACAGCAACTCAATAGAAGAACATCCAAACTAAACACTCACTTCCTACACTCCCAGTCAAAACAAAAAGGAAAAAAAAAAAAAAAAAGAAAACACTAGATCCTCTATTATCTGAGAATGACCCACTAACCAAGTAACAACCAAAACATTATCCTTGATTCCTCCCCAATCACCAAATCCGGTCACATCTACCTAATTTATTTCTGAAATCTATTGTACTTCTCAAGGGCTAGTAAATTAGTTCAGACTCTCATACCTGTCACTAGTTTATTTAACAAAGGCCTCACTAGTTTTTTGTTTTTTTTTTAAGAATTTATTTAATCATGAGAGACACAGAGAGAGAGGCAGAGACATAGGAAGAGGGAGAGAAGCAGGCTCTGTGCAGAGAACCCAATGCAGGACTAGATCCCAGGACTCTGGGATCATGCCCTGAGCCAAAGGCAGACACTCATCAGGCGTCCCTGGCCTCACTAGTTTAGTTGCCACTAGTTTCTAGGCTGCAAATCCATTCTCAACGCTGCAGCCACAGCGAGCTTCCTACCTAAGCACCTGCTTCTATCCTACTGGAATCTGTAAACTGCTTCCCATACACATAAGGCAAAAAGCCCAAACACCTCAGCCTATCTCCCAAGGACCTATGTGGTTTAGCCCCGCTAAACAGCTCGATCTCCATTCCCACTTCTTCACTCCAGCTACAGAAATCTTTCAAGTTTTAAAATTCAATAACTTTCAAATTCACAAACTCTTCAAAAAGCACAAACCTCGGGCAGCCCGGGTGGCTCAGCGGTTTAGCGCCGCCTTCAGCCCAGGGTGTGATCCTGGAGACCGGGGATCGAGTCCCATGTCAGGCTTCCTGCATGGCGCCTGCTTCTCCCTCTGCCTATCTGTGTCTCTCATGAATAAATAAATAAAATCTTAAAAAAAAAAAAAAAGGCACAAACCTCTACTCTTCATTTAACTACAGTCTAATTATAGTTCAGATCTCAACTTAAAAGTAACTTTACCCAGGAAACATTTCCTGAACCCTGAAATACGGTAGATTGTCTTTCCAAATGGTCATCTCCCTTCCATAAAAGGATTCTACTTCTCCACCCTCTGCCCTGTGGCTTGCAATGTCTCAAAGAGTAATGCCCATCCCCTCCTCACTGGTGTTAGGCTTAGCCACATGACTTGCTTTGATGAACAGATAGGATAGATGCCACCACAAAGAAACTTAAAAAGCCATCATGGTATCCTCCAGGTCTTTTGGCCACTAGAAAAGCACGTTAGGAACAGGGACTGTTCCTTCAGCCTGGGTCTTGGAATAAGAAAAATGTGTCTTTCCTTTTACCTGTCTTCCTTTTTTTCAAATGTGGCCATTAGAAAACCTTTAATCCCACGTGGCTCACATTATATTTCTATTGGACAGCAGTGCACTATCTTCGTTAGGTTTACATCTAGGAATGAATGAATGCCCTCTGACAATACATGAAAGTTTCTGACTAGTCATATAAGATTAATCTCAAAAGTTCAAAACTAAAATTCCTACAACCCCAACAGCAGCGTTTTTAAGTTTATGTAACTCTGTTCTGGTTATTACTTTGACTTACGTTAAGAGAAAAAGAAAAAAAAAAAAAGTTCAAATCAAGAGAAAAAAAAAGTCCATTATAAGGATATTCAGTCAGCTGCCTCTAAATCCTATTTCAGATTTTAGGTTACCAAAATAAGTCACTTACTCTCAAATAACCACTCAGAGCAAATGCCAATTGAGGTTTTTATGTTCCAGCCACTGCTGCACATATAATTGCAGACAAAATGTCAAAGCAATTCTCCAAAGGTTGTGTAAGTTATAAATGACAAGATATTCTCAAATCCTGTATCTCATTAAACATCTACTTTTTCATGAATTCAAGAGCTACCTCCTTATCACAATATGCTGATTCTTTGTTCTCTTTAGCCTTGTATGGATTGCTTCTTTCAATAAAGTACTTGACAGCCTGAAAGGAAGTGGCCCACAAAAGTATGGAGGTTAAATAAGCATAACTATAACCCTAAGAGCTCTACGTGAAATGACAAAGCACCAATTTAAAGATTTGCTTTTTATCCTCTTTTCTGTCTTTGGAACAGTCTGTCATCAAGTTAGAGGCAATTCTCATCTAGTTTAACTCCTTAAAGAAATTAAATTACAAAAATCAACATAAGAACTCACTATTCCAACGTCCAATAAAATCCAGGCTTGCGGGATCCCTGGGTGGCGCAGCGGTTTAGCGCCTGCCTCTGGCCCAGGGCGTGATCCTGGAGACCCGGGATCGAATCCCACGTCAGGCTCCCGGTGCATGGAGCCTGCTTCTCCCTCTGCCTATGTCTCTGCCTCTCTCTCTCTCTCTCTCTCTCTCTGTGACTATCATAAATAAATAAAAAAAAAATTAAAAAAAAAAATCCAGGCTTGCAACTACAATTTAAGTCCAACTCTTAAAACATGATCTAGTCACTCTTGCCTACTGCCAGATTAACTATGTTCTAACAGCCCCTCATTACACCATCTAAAAGCTCTCATATGTTGAGACTACAAAGATTATGAAGTAGTTGTTTCTAAGCTTTACAGAGGAAGATAGGTAAAGCAATACAACAAAACATTAGCCTACAGCAGGCTGCTTATAGCTTCAGTTCCTCCTCAAAACTCATCTTGACATAGTCACTTAGTTCTCCTATTGCCAGATAATCACATCAAGAATTGATTTCGGTAAAGTTAATTTTTCCAAAGAAGATCTAGTGTATTGCCTTAGTACTAACCTAGGAACTAATGTGCCACAGATTCAAAGCTATAATACAATAAACATAATCAATATATAAAACCCAGGCATTAAATTTATGCATCATTCACAACTACCACTGTAATTTTAATGAGGAGGTACAATAATGCCTACAAGAACATACCAGCTTTAAGTCAATAAAATATCTCACTGATGTGCTATTGCATATACATGCAATCAAAAGGTAGGTGTTAGGAGAAAATTAAAGTACCAAATTCTATTAAAAACATAATTGTAAATATAAATTAATAAGTGGAAATAACAGGGCAGCCCGGGTGGCTCAGCGGTTTAGCGCCGCCGTCAGTCCAGGGCCTGATCCTGGAGTCCCGGGATCGAGTCCCGCCTGGGGCTCCTGCATGGAGCCTGCTTCTCCCTCTGCGTGTCTAACAAATAAACCTTTAAAAAACATACAAAAACTTAAAAAAAAAAAAAGGAAATAACATACTTCAAATGCTAGTTTGACCACATACTAGTTCTCTATGAACTCACTATGAGCCTAATAAAGAAATATGCATAAAGAAATATGCCTACCTACCAACCACACAGTACAATTGTTTAAAACCATCCCCGGGACGCCTGGGGTGGCTCAGCGGTTGGGTGTCTGCCTGCAGCTCAGGGGGTAATCTCAGGGTCCTGGGATCGAATCCCGCATCAGGCTCCCTGCATGGAGACTGCCTCTCCCTCTGCCTCTCTCTGTGTAATAAATAAATAAAATCTTATAAAAAAAATCCTTAAAGTACTTCCACTTGTAGAAATTAACCAAGGAAGCAACTTCTCCCTCCCATATGCAACACAATTTAAGAACTCCTTTGTTAAAAAGGGTTCTAAATACCAGGATAGGCAATTCTTTAAATGAAGAATTTTTTTAAATACCTAACACTTAAAAAATTTCAAATTTCAATTTTCAACTGCCATCATTAACAAACTCATACATACCATTGCATTTCAATGATTTCTCTAAATGATACAAAAAGGCCTGGGCTGCCAGATCTAAATTAGCTATCTATAGCCATTTTTTACATGGCTCAATACTTACCAGACTTCGAGCTTGTCTCTATTGGGTATTTCTTACACTACACTAGAACCAGACGTGAAAAATAAACATCTGATAATATTAGTACCAATCAAATACTCAAAAAATGATGTTTAAATAACATTTGAAAAGGACATATATGGCATATTCCCACAGTAATTTTTTTTACCCCACTGATGTTTTTAAGTATTTCAAAAAATAAAAAAGTAGGACACTTAGAAAAATGCTGTATTCAGTGGAGCTAGAGTACTTCTCCAAAGCTTTCCAAAAGTCCTAACAGGAAAAAAAAAAAAAAAAAAAAAGGATTACCACCTGAACCCCTCCCTGAAATGCACCTTACCTGAGACCACAAATTGACACAGAAGCTGCCTTCTTGTCTGGATTTAATTAAAGGGAAAAAGTAGAAAAGCACTGCATTCTACCCCTAAGTCTCATCATTTCAGTGTCTGACCTTTAACAAGACCTCAACCCTCTGGGCTCACCTGGCAAAGAGGCAGGAGAACCTGACCATCCCCAAGATCCATTTCAGCTACAAGAAGATGCTATAGCTATATTTCTCCAAGAGCCTTCTTATACCACAGGCTCACTTTCCAGGTCTCTTTGAATGTAAACACCCAACCTCACAAACTGCACTGGAACAAGAATGAGGCTATCTTGTAAAGCATAATAATAGAGGATCAAAGAGAAATGAAATCAAATGACATCGCTCGCATGGGCAATGGGCACTTCCTCCCCTAAGGAAGCAAGCAAGCAAACAGAAACTAAGAAATTCAGTCCTTTCAAAGGAAAAAGGGCTGATGAAACTCAATAATAAAGTGGCCTTCAGTCTCGCAGCGTTCCATACATTAAAGAAAGCATGATTCTTTTTGCACTCTTGAAAAGGGCATTCATAAAAGAAAAAAGTAAATAAAAGTCGTACAGCTAAAAGACTCTAAGCTTGGGCAAGGAACCTTAAACGAGGATTAGAAAAAGAGGATGCGTCTTATTTAAAACATCAGTCTCCTATTCCTAAAATACAACATAAAAACTTTACGCATGCTTTCGTATTTTTCAAACGTTCCTTTTAAATTTTTTTTAAAAACAAATACCGATCTCCTGCTAAATCGCCAGCATTTCAAACCCGTGCGTGCCGGGGAAGGCAAGCCTCAGCTCCCCCAAGATAACTTTTTCTTCCCCTGCCCCTAAGTCTCGTCCGTCTTGGGGATGTGCCTGACGATCCTGTCACTTCATCACCAGCCTCAAGTCCGCTCGGGAGAAGAAAAACACAAGAGCCCCCGCGGAGATGGGGGTAAAACGCACCAAAAAATCTTGCACACGACGCATCACAAGGCCGCGTGGATTCAATTTCAAAAACTTAAGTTGCAGGTTTAATTTTACAAAGAAAGAGAAAGCGAGCAAACGAAAGCCCTCTCCCGGGCATACTTCGGGCCTAAAGCCGCCCGGGGGCAGGGGGCTCGCTCCTCGAAAGCGAGGCCCGGGGAAAGGATGCAGGGCGCGGGGCTCCGGGCCGGCCCGCGCCCCCACCCCGCGGGACGGGCTCGAGCTCCGGCCCGGGGTGCAGGCCCGCCGGCGCCCGGCGCGCTGACAGCTGCCACCGGCGCGGGCTACGAGGCCCGCCGGGCCGCGGCGCGCCCCCCGGCCCACCCCGCCCCACCCCGCCGGCGGCCTCCCGGCCAGGCTGGAAAGGATACTCTCGGGTGCGGAAAGCCTCCTGAGTGTGCGCGATCGTGAAGAGCGGCTCCTCGCCCGGCAGCGGCTTCACCAGCGGGAAGGGCTTGCGGCCCAGGAGCGGCGCCATCGCGGCGGCGGCGGAGGCGGCGGCGGCGGCCCGGAAGGTGGCGGCTCGTCGGAGAGCCCGCGGCGCAACACTAGGCCCCGCGGCCCGGAGCGAGCGCCTGGCTCCCGGGGGTGGGGTGGGGGAGGGGAGGGGTGAGAGGGCGGCGCGAACTCGGCTCCCTCACTGCTGGCGCGGCCGCGCGAGGGCCAGGCAACCGGACGCAAGGACACGGAACTCCCACGCACACCGCTGCGCCGCCCGGCAGCCTCCGGCCCAACCTCAGCTACGGGTCCCCGCGTTCGGCAGTCACGACTCCTCAGCGGCACCGGAGGAAATTATTGAAAAATGGCGGGAGATTCCCCTCCTCCCCCCCGCCCGGCCAGCGCACACACTAACTTGCTCCCCTGTGGCGCCGGTGGCGAATGCTCCAATAGGCGGAGAGCTGATCAGCGCTCACAGCCTATTGGCCCAGGGCAGCTGCCGCTCTGCGCTTGGGTCCCGCCCTCTTTCCCGGCCGCGTAGTTGGGTTGCCTCGCACTAGAGGGCAGTATGAAGAGGTGAAAGGTCACATTATGTAAGCGCTGGTGACAGGCCTGCGGGCCTGCAGCGGCGGAGTTGAAAATGGGAGACGGGGGGGACCGAAAGGCCTGGAATTCAAAGAGGTCAGGCCAGAGAAGTCCCTTAACATATATAGACACTGCGCCATCTGTCACCGACGGCGACACCGACATCCGGGCACCACTGTCCGTATGGTGTGCCGGAGGGGGAGGGGGAGCGCGCGGCCAGGGGCTTTGTCTTTCCACTTGTGCTCCGCCCCCTTCTTAAAGGCGCCGCGCTCGGCCACGCCCGGGGATGCGCGGTGGGGGCGGAAGGGGGTTGGCGGGAAGAAACCCCTGGACCTAACCCGCTGGAAGGTTCTATGGAAGGTCAACTGGAGCCTCAGCCTTGCTCACCCCAAAGTTAACTTCTAGAAGAGAGTGTGGTTGAGATCTGGTTATTAGTATGATGTTTGTTTTTAGGGGCTTGGTGGAAAAGATAATAGAGAAGCTTCTTTGGAAAAATACCTTAAAGGCCATATCTATTAAAGATACATAAAAAAAAAAAAAGATACATCCATTAATTCAGAGTAGCCTTTACTAGCACCTCCAGTGTTCAGGGCCTTGTACTGGGAGATGCAGAGAAAGAAAAGAGGCACAAGTTAGGACAGTGCTGTGATGAGTAGGGTACAGAGGGCACAGTAGGAAGACAGCACTAACAGCCTGGAGAAGAGCCTTTCGAGCTGCTTCTCCAAACCAACGACTCTCACACAGTCCACAGCCGTGTTTGGCTATCCAGTACAACCCAAAACACTCAATTCTCTCCCCATTTAATCATACCCCTCGTTCAAAGACCTTCACTGGCCTCAGATGTACCTTCCCAGCCTGTTCTTGAACAGGGCTAGACTGCTAAGTGTCCCTGAAAGTAGTGGTGCATGCCAATGCCAGGCCCTTTTCTTCTCATTTTGAGGTAAGAAGTATCCCTATCATCCCCTGCCACCCCCCCAGTAAAATGTAAGTTCCAGGTCAGATGTCATGTGAAAGAGCCACCTCTGATCACCTAGCAGACAGGGGAGGGCATCTTCCTTCAGTAGCCATTTCTTCTAGGAGGGTTAGGGGCAACCTCAGGGCATTTGAGTTGATTGTGAAAAGATAAGTAGCAGGGCACCTGGGTGCTCAGTGGTTGGGCATCTGCCTTCGGCTCAGGGTGTGATCCTGGGGTCCTGGGATGGAGTCTTGTATCAGGCTCCCTGCAGGGAGCCTGCTTCTCCCTCTGCCTATGTCTCTGCCTCTCTCAGTCTGTCTCTCATGAATAAATAAATAAAATCTTAAAAAAAAAAAAAAAAGCACTTCACTAGGCAGAGAAATGAGAGATGAACGTTCTAAGCAGGAGCAGCGGGACCAACTTGGTAAATTCAGGACAACATACCTAAAACTGGGGGTTTGAGGTAGGAAATATCAAGAAATGAGAGTGGCAAAGAAAGTGATCATCCTGGTCACAGTGTGTGATGCTTGGAGTGACCACTTAGAAGGAATTATAGTTGTTTGTGGCAGGGATACCAAGGGACCCAAATGTAACAAGATCATGGGAGACAGATTGAGAGATTTGAGAGGCACACGCTAGGTGACTTAATGGGATGGACATTTGCAGGACTAGATACTAACAGCAGACTACACACAGAGTAAGGACTCCAAAAAACATTAAGAAACACATTTTGGAAAAATTTGGTATTTCAAAAAACCTTCCAATTGCACTTGAGAATAGGGACCATAATGACTTGAACACTTGGGGCCACCTTGGTCTAGAATCCAGCCCTGGTATTGGTATTGCTGAGATCTAAAATGGGAGAATCAGGGGTACCCTGCTGGCTGAGTTGGTGGAGCACCCAACTCTTCACCTTGGTGTCATGAATTCAAACCCTACATTAGGTGTAGACCTTACTTAAATAATAATAATGAATAAATACTTTAAAGAAAAAAAAAGTGGAACAGACTAACTTAATGTAATTACCAGTTTCCTGCTCTAATATTTTTGTTGACTGCTATTGCAGACAAAACTCTTCTGAATTTACTCTTCCTGTTCAGTCTTCAAGCTCTTGACACAGCCAACCCCAGGTGGACTACTTCCTTCTAATTCCCAGAATTCATTAGCTTTATTCCCACCCACTGCCGGAAATGTACTTTTTTCCCCCTCTGGGCATCTAAATGCTGCACTTCCTTCCTAATGCCTTTTCCCAATTGTTCCAGCTCATATCCGCTTTCACTAAACTCTCAAGGTTTTTTTAAATCATAATTGTAGTGAAATTCGTTGTTCAATGTATTTTCTTTCCCATCATGTGAATAAACAAGCTAATAAAAAAGGGCAGAGATTAAAATGTGTAGTTTCCAGGTATCTGCACAAAGCTGCTACTGCTCCAAGTCAATTATGGCTGCTTCGCTGCACAGGAAAAAGACTGTCTAGAGAAGCATAGCACATTTCCCTATGCAGACCTCCACTGGGCAGTTTTAGGACAAGAGCTCAGTTAGCAAGATCTGTTTCTGTGGTCTGTGTCATGTGGAGCTGTGCCCTGCCACATACCTACCCCCTCCTTCATTGATGCAGACACAAACCCTTGCTTAGCCAGTTCCAGCTGGTCTTTTCCTCCTTGTCCTGTTGGATCCTCAAACTCAAAATATCCAAAACCCATCTTACCATCCTCCTTTGCTCCATCATGTGCTTTATCTGCATGGTTTTCATTTCTATTAGTTACCCACTCACAACCTCACAGGCTGAGGCTTGACCTCTGTTGAGCTCCACAGCCACAGGGTCAACCAGATATCATTTGTACCTACCTAAAATCTTGAATTATCCCTTTCCTGCCATCCCTGCATCATCCTACTTCAGGCCTTTATTATTTCTGGCCCAAACTACTACTATAATGACTTCCTTCTTGTAAAATATTTATTATTTTTTAAGTAAGCTCCATGCACAACATGGGGCTTGAACTCACGACCCTGAGATCAAGAGTCACATACTCCACCAACTGAGCCAGCCAGGTCCTCCTCTTCTTTTAATTTTTTAAAGATTGTTTTTATTTACTCATGAGACACACACACACAGAGAAGCAGAGACACAGGCAGAGGGAGAAGCAAGCTCCATGCAGGGAGCCCCGATGTAGAACTCGATTCTGGGTTCTCAGGATCATGCCCTGGGCCCAAGGTGGCACTAAACTGCTGAGACACCTGGGCTGCCCCCCCCCTTCTTTTAAAATATTTTAAACTACATTAAAATTATGTCTTTTGAATGGCAAAATGAACATAGTTCCCAAAAAGGAAACATATAAATGTACTTTTAAAAACAACAATAAATAGTTCTACAAAAAGCAGTCCTGGGGCACTCTCCCGCATCCACTTCCCGCTCCCACAAACATCCATTTTCAATTCTTTAAGTTGTGTTAAAATTGGTTAAAAGGTAACTTCATTTAAAATGGAATTAGGAGGCCAGAAGGGGGAGCTCTCACAACTTATGACTGGTAAATTGCACACCCAACAGGAAGAAGCCCATACTTTACTACCCCAGCAATAGGAAGAAAGCTTTCCTTCTCCCCCAGCAACAGCCCAGCCAATGAGAAACAGTCAGCACAAAGCCAATGAGAAGCCACTACACTTGGAACTCCCAGTTTCCACCAATGGACATGTTGTTTATAACAGCCTTCCCACCTTCCTTTCCTCTGTAAAGGAGGTTTCCTCTGCTGTGTTCAGTAGGGCGCCTATGGTTTTTGCTGTGACCTGTGTGTTCAGAGTTGGGATTCTCTAATCTTTAATAAATCTATTTTTGCTGGTAATATAAAGTTTTATTTTTAAAGTCAACTATTACTGCTAATATTTACCTCCATGTTTCTAAGCATGTATGTTACTATTATTTAGTTTCTCAGCTTTATTATTAGCTGTTGCTTTTCTTCAATGGAAGATGAGGACTTAACCCTCTGACATCCCCCACAAGTACCGCACACAAGATCATATTCGCAAAATAATTATTGCAATCGGTTAAATCACTATTCACTGTATAACTTATGATTATACATTATTCACAGATGAACCACATAGTGGACTGATCACATCTTCTTTCTTCTTTTGTTTTTGTTGGTTTGCTTCAATCTTTCAACTCATTTTCTATGTATCTATACCACTCTATTCATAAACTGACAGAGCTATAAGTCTCCTCTCAATACCTGCACACCTATCATGTGTTCCAATTTATCCCCCACCTCCTCTTTCCTCTCCATGGCATTTTGCACACTGCAATCATTCCTCTGCCTCCCCTTTCAATGGTTGACTCCATAAAGCCAAAAGAGTAAAACCAAACTCTTTGGCCTGGCCTTCAAGGCTCTCCATGATCTGTCCTGTCTACTACTTCCTTTAAACCTCCTGCTCCAGTAAACTAAGCTTATCGAGGTTTCTAACCAACTAAGCCACCCAGGCACCCAGGTTTATCTAGGTTTCTAAATACACTTCCCACCAAAATGATCCAGGGCTCCTTGGGAAAAGGACTGAGGCTGGCAAAGGTCAAAGTGGGTCAGGAACGTACTGTGTTTGAAAGTAAGGAAGTGCTCAAATCGTGACAGGGACATGTCAGAAGGACACAGGAGCCAGCAGGAAGAGATTCTAACTGGCTAAATCTAGGACAATTTGAATTTTTTTTTTTTTTAAATGACAGCCACAGGGCAGCCCCGGTGGCTCAGCGGTTTAGCGCCGCCTTCAGCCTAGGGCATGATCCCGGAGACCTGGGATCGAGTCCCACATTGGGTTCCCTGCATGGAGCCTGTTTCTCCCTCTGCCTGTGTCTCTCTGCCTCTCTGTGTCTCTCATGAATAAATAAATAAAAATTTAAAAAAATGACAGCCACAGATTGTAACACATTGAATGCAAAGGGAAACCATGAGCCTGTAGTAGTATTCAGAAAGGAAGGAAGGGAGGGAGGGAGAGAAGCAGAGAGAAGGGAAATCTGTTATTTACAGAAGGCTGCCAGTGAATGAATGTAGAAGGAGAGATTTAGAAAACTCACCATTTTGCAAACTCCAGTGAAGTAATTGATTCAGAAAGAGATCATTAATGGATGCTAAAATCACTGGTCTAAGTGAACAGTCTATCAGCCCCTAACAGAATACTTATGTAAAAGCACCCTAATGCTGAGAAGGTTGGACATCTTAGGCAAGTGATCAATCTCAGCATTACCAATAATGAGACAAGAGGACAATGTTTCAATACAAGGCAATGAAAAATACTTATCACCTCTGTAGCATTCTAACCAAAAAAACTTTCACCTGAAATCCTTAGAAAAAAGATTTCAAAAACCCAGTTTGCAGATCATTCCACAAATAACTGCCTAGACCCTTCAAAAATATCAGTGACACGGGACACACCTATCTACCCACCTCCAAAAGAAGGTTCTAAAAGGAGTCCAGGGGGGCGCTTGGGTGGCTCTTTGGTTAAGTGTCTGCTTTTGGCTCAGGTCATGATCTCGGGGTCCTGGGATTGAGTCCTGCATCAGGCTTCCCACAGGGAGACTGCTTCTCCCTATGCCTACATCTCTTGTCTCTGTGTGTCTCTCATGAATAAATAAATAGAATCTTTGAAAGAAAAAAAGGAAAGAAAGAAAAGAGAAAGAAAGAAGAAGAAACAAAGAAAAAGAAAAGAAAGAAAAAGAAAAAGAAAAAAAAGAAGAAAAAGAAAAAGACAAGACTAGGGGCAGCTGGGTGGCTCAGTTAAGCATCCGACTCAGTTTTGGCTCAGGTCATGCTCTCAGGATCCTAGAATGGAGCCCCACGTCCAGATCCCTGCTCAGCAGAGTCTGCTTGTCTTCCTTCTGTCCTTCCCCCTGCTTGTGCTCTAAAATAAATAAAATCTTAATAAACAAATAGAGACTACAGAGACATGACAACTAGATGCAATGAATGATCCTAGATTAGATCTAGGGATGGGGGCTAAAGAGAACTACCGTTATTATTGGGACAGTTGGGGCAATTTAAATATGTTCATATTAAATATTATTGTATCATTGTTAAAGTTCTTGAGTATCATGGTGTTACTCTGGTCACATTGAGGAATGTCCTTGTGCTTAGGACATACAGGCTCAAGTATTCAGAGTTCAAAGTGTCAGAATGACAGCAACCTATTTTCAGGTACTCACCCACCCCCCCCCCCCCCAAGAAAAAGAAAGAAAAAAATGTATATTGAGATGCAAATGTGTCAAATGTTAGTAATTGGTGTAGCTAGATGAAGGGTAGACAGTTTATTGAGCTATCTCTTTCAGCTTTCTATAGTTTTGAAAAGTCTCGAAAAGTTGGAGAAAATAGAAACCCAGTTCCCTGGTTACTCCCTACACATAACCCCATGCTTTGCTGTCTCCATTTGCTTGCCTGTGCTAACCTATCCTGAGTAGTCTTTCCTTATAATCAGGGAAAATTTTCAAGGCCAAGCCTTGACTGCCACCTCTGCTGTGAGCATCCTGTGATCTCAAAGCTTTTTCTCTGGACCCTCGCAGTTCTCTACCTTCTCTACCCACGGTGACAGGTGCTCCTGTCTACCTTCTCTACCATACTGTAAGCTCCTGAAAGGCAGAGACTTTTCTACCTGTTGTACCATATACACAAAGAACCCAGAATATACTTTCAACCAATATTTATAAAAAAAAAAAAAAAAGCCATTTTCCAAGATGAAGAGTAACTTAAGCATGGAAATCTGCTCCCTAAGTGCTCAACTTTTCCATACTCCAAAACGCTCCTGTGCAAAATCCATTAAGCACTGTTGATTTTTTGTGCTTATTCATATTCAGCGCATTTAGTTAGCAGGCTCCTATTTTTCTTAATAATTCAAATGTGCATATGCATTGGGCCTACTGATACCCAGAGGCAGTGTTTTGAATTATTTGTGAACAACTTGCGGTCACTGCTTGACGATTCTTCTCTTTTTCTTCTCTAACCCTTATCCCATCAAGATTCTGGAATGTTGTTGAAGATGGCTAGCCTGGTTTCTTATAATATTATTGAGAAGTGGTACTAAAGTACAAATCAACAAGAGAAGAGAATGGTTTCTATTACATCTTTTTCATCCTCCCACACGTTCCTTTGTGGGCCCCACTCCAGCACCCTCTTTACGAAGCTTTAGGAGGTTCTGTGTAGGGGTCTACTCCCTCACCAGTCTGTCTCCTGAGGGACAGAATTCCTGGCCTCCGTGTGATGACTCCACAATATCATGGATGTACTTAGTGCCAAGGAGCTGTATACTTTTAAGTGGTTAAAATGGTAAATTTTATGTTATGTATATTTTACCATAATATAAAAAAGTAAGAAAGAAAAAAAAGAAAAAACCATTCATGAATGCCTCCTAAGGACCTGGAGCCATGGCAAACATACATTGGCTGAATTCCTTGTACACAGGGACAGAAATATAAATCAGACTACATGACAACTTCAAAGGGGGTCTCCAAATTATTTCTATCAGAAAATCTCTTTGTGGAAGTAAGATCATTGGTAGGCACTCAGCCAACACCCTACTAGCCCCTGCCTCCATGACCTTCAAGAATGAAGCACTCAAACAACAAGATGTATTTCAAATAGTTTAATTTTAAAAATATTCTATTCAGTGCTAAAATATGTCTTCACTCACTGTTGCCCATTTCCATTTTCTTAAACTTTTTTGAACAAAAAATAAAATCACAAAGTTGAATTAAACATGCAGATTTCAAAGAAGAGGGAACTTTCTAGAAAGTCTGAGCTGAAGGAGTATTGTGGGGGATGGGTACTGTTGTCAGAACCTTAAATCCTTGCTGGGGCAGAGTCTGTGGCTGGAGGCAGGGGACTGTAGCGGGAGCAGGGGATATTGGAATAAAATGTACAGGTGAGAACAGGGAAAGCTCTACGTGTGCGTGTGTGTATTTGGTGAAGAGGATGGTTACAGCAGGGGACAAAGGACTGTCAGCAGCTGGAGAGCCCATGAGAGGCAGGATATCCTCAAGAATGGGCAGAAGTGCCAGGACAGCAGGAAACCTATACAAACTTTTCTGCCCTCTTGTAGAGAAGAGCCTTTCCCTTCCCTCCAAAGTCTCCACCAGGCCTTCTCCAACAGCAGCTTACAGGCTCCTAGCCCAATGGGAAAGTTCATAAACCTACAGTCTCCATTTAAGTTCAAGTAACTTAGGCCCTCTGTCCTCTAGAGGGTACCTTCCACATCTCCTTCCTCCTGTACAAGCGCCAGCAGCTCAGTCCAGAGGTTCTGGAGCAGAGACTGCTACCTGGAGGTGACAGATGAACCTTGGGACAGCTGATACTGGGGTGCAAAAAAGACATAAGTACTCCTTTTCTCAGGAGCAAGCAGACACAGGTGCCAGGGACAGGAAGATGATGCTACAATCCCAAGTCCTATGTCCAACCTTCCAGCCCAGAAGGCTCCTATGTGCAGGCTCTGGACCCCAGTGCTTGCCCTTATCCCAGCAACAAAGCACGCCCAGAACCAGAATGCAATAAATAGAGGCAGGGGGCCAGGAGGCAAAGGGCACCAGGATGCTGCTAGCTTTCTGATGCTGTCTGCGACACTGTGGGTTGGTCCACACAGAAGCGTTTCAGGGGTGGGGCACCTGAGTCTTCCTCTTCCTCAGCAACCTAGGAATAGTCAGAGTATGAAATTATAATAGGGCCACCCCCCTCTACCAGAACCTCCCCATTCCCCCTAATTACAGCCCAGAAACCCACCCCCAACCTTCCTGCAGACAGCATTTTCCCTTGTTGCCTCCCCCCATATTCAATGCTATAAGATCCAATTCACATCAACAGACTCCTTACTTTTTTTTTCTTTTTAGAAACTGGGAAACTGTGTTCTTACCTGTGTCTCTAGTGGAACCGGTTCTTCCTTCGTGAGGGTGGGAGGTTCATCAGCAACTTCTGAGGCAGGGAGGGAGGGCTCTGAAAAAGCAGCAAGGTCAGGGGTGCCTGGGTGGCTCAGTTGGTTAAGCAACCAACTCGATTTCGGCTTAGGGTTGTGATATCGAGACCCATGTTGGGCTCCATGTGGAGCCTGTTTAAGATTCTCTGTCTTCCCCACACCCCCAACCGCAAAAGCCGTAAGATGAGTACAACTGCACAACCTCTCCTCCCCAGGCAGGAGACTCCTGCGGAATCTGCCTCAAGCTGGGGGAGCTTCCCTAAGAGCTAGGTGAAGGTACGTTGGTGAAGAACACCACCAGCTGGAGAATTAGTATATGTTATCAGAAGAAATGTGAAGGAGGGATCCCTGGGTGGCGCAGCGGTTTGGCGCCTGCCTTTGGCCCGGGGCACGATCCTGGAGACCAGGGATCGAATCCCACGTCGGGCTCCCGGTGCATGGAGCCTGCTTCTCCCTCTGCCTGTGTCTCTGCCTCTCTCTCTCTCTCTCTGTGACTATCATAAATAAATAAAAGTTAAAAAAAAAAAAAAAAAAAGAAATGTGAAGGATACAATGCAAAGAGCATAATTTCTGAAGTCAGAAGGAGGGATACTGGACACATCCACTTCTACCGGTTATTAGCTATGCAATCCTGGACAAGCAGTTTAACCTTTCTAAGACTCCACTTCCTCATCTATACAATGGAGATAATACCTACTATTTCATAGAATTTTGTTGTTGTTGTTTTTAAAGAATTTATTCATGAGAGACACAGAAAGAGAAGCAGAGGCAGAGGCAGAGGCAGAGGGAGATACAGGCTCCCCGCAAAGAGCCCACTGCAGGACCTGACCCTAGGACCACACCCTGAGCTGAAGGCAGACACTCAACTGCTGAGCCACCCCAGGCATCCCTATTTCGTAGTTTTTGTTTTTTTTTTAAGATTTTATTTTTACTTATGTATTCATGAGAGACACAGAAAGAGAAAATGGCAGAGACACAGGCAGAGGGAGAAGCAGGCTCCATGCAGGGAGCCCGATGTGGGACTCGATCCCGGTTCTCCAGGATCATGCCCCAGGCTGAAGGCAGCGCTATACCGCTGAACCACCCGGGCTGCCCTTTCATAGGGTTTTTGAAAGAATTATACCAGGCATCAAATATGAAAAGTGCCTTACACAGAGTTTGGCGATCCATTATGTTGTTTGCTTTCTTTTTTCATTCCATGAGGGTAGAAAACACAACGCTTCCCCAGAAAAGCCCAAACCATTAACAAATGGTTCAAGACTCTCAGGCCCAGGGCGCCTTCTCTAACCTTCTCCTCTAAAGAAGTAAACATCAAGGACACAGGCTCCTCCAGATGCTCATCCAGGGTCAACTGCAACTCACCCTCGAGGATCTCCTGGCCCAGAGTAGGGGGCTGGGAGTCATCTGTGCGGAAGTCAGAGGTGTGTGCTGGGCTCAGGGACTCACTCTGCTGGGGGCTGGGGCTTGAGTTGGTGCTGCTGTCCACCTTGAGTTGATAGACATCAGACACGGAACTCTGGTTGCTGTTTTCATCTGAAAACCAAACATGACAAAGGCAACAGCTGAGAGTAGTAATTTTTCTTGAGAGCAACTTGGTACAGAGCTGAGGGCCTGGTGTCTCCTTAGGCAGCCACAGTCACAACCAAATGTAATGATCACTGCTCAAGACATCCCCTGAGCCAAAGGCAAACAAACAAAGGCAGGGCAAATTATTAACAGTTTAAGTTGATTAATTTAAACATTTTCTGTCTCACATCATATTCTAAGCACCAGATCCAGCCAAAACCTTTAAGTTTATGCAACATTTAGATCTCAGGAAGGTCAAGAGAGGCTTAGTAATCCTGTCTTTATTACTTACCAATTATAGTTTGGACCTGGTATTTTCTCACTGTCCAGTGGGAAGGAGTGATGTAGCTGTGCCTCCCAACCTTTCTCACAACACAGGATGAAGAGAAAATGCTAAAATCTGCCTGGCATTCTTGGCTATCTCAAGGAGGACCTGGAGGTGGTCACACTCAGGCTCTACCTCAAGGACCAAGAAATTCACACCTGAGAAGGTCTGTCTGAAGGCTACAAGTCACCACCTAAGTTAAAAATTCAGGAGTCAAAAACTTGTTTGTCTCCCTCACCTGCAGCAGCTGGTCAACAAATCTGGTCCATCCAACTGCTCTGACATCACTTATGTTCATTCCTTCCTCTCCTGCCACTTTAGGTCAGGCCTCATTATCTCTAGCCTGGCTTCCTGCAACAGCCACCTGACTGTCCTTCCTTCAGTCTCCTGTACTCACACCTGTGCTTCTCACTACTGCTGGAGTGATCATTCTAAATCCTTCAGTGGTTCTCTGCTGCCCAAAGGATATAATCCAAACTCCAGGGTTTCCCTGGGCAGGCACAGATGGCCCTATTGCAACCCACAAAATCTTTTGTGGTATCTAAACTCACTGCCTGCTGTTCTAACACACACAAGCGTTGGCTCTGGCCAAGGGAACTAACCTAAGATCCGCTTCATGCACAGATGTCTGGTAGGACTTGCTCTTTCCAGTCTTCCTGGAGAGCCCCGATACATGCCACTGTTCAGCTCAAGCATCACTTCCTCCATGGAGCCCTGTGTTCCAGGCTCCCTTGGGTGGAAATGACTACCCTCTTTATTATGCTCCTGTTGTAACCTATGCACACCTACATTCATTATTTTATACGCCAATTTCCTTCCACAATACTCTGTGCAAGCAGGCTTTGTGGCTTACTTGTCCTGGGATATCCAGGGCAACACACATTATCTGGCACATAGTAGGAGTTCATTAAATGTTCACTGAATGAAAGGGATGGGATGGTGCCCAGACTGAGGAAATGGAGCCTCCTATGTCTCCCAGAGCTCCCAGAACTGATTATTGGACACCCCACACATAGCTAGAAGACTGTTCCCTTGTATTCTCCTTTCTCCATCATACTCATTGACCTTAGCAGGCAGTGGAGAGGTGGGGAGGGGGAATACCTGCACACTCCCAGTCTCATTCCAAAGGGAAAATTGTACACCCTTTCTAGTCTTTACTTCTACAAAGATCAGGATCTTCTACCCTAAAACAGAAGCAGCATTTTACTACAAAAAGAATAAAGTTCCATTACTTTTAAGCTTAGGCAAACACTTCTCTGAGCATAGGCTTCCTTCAACAGGGCTGATAACTGCCTGCTTTACATCATAGGCTGAGGTAAGGATAAAAACAAGAAGTTCACATGCAAGTCCTTCTGAACAGCAGCCACCACACAGGTGTGAAGGTAGTCCTGGGCCTGCAGTGCCAGGTGGGGCATTTACTGAAGACCGGTTCAGGAGGTGGAACTTTGCTCAAAGTGGAGAGGAGAGGCCCTGGCTTTGGGTGGCCTACTCTAAGACACTATCATTATCAAACATACAATCTAAAGAAAAGAGCTTCTGATCCAGAAAGCCAGGACCTAACACAGGGTCTGTCACTTACTGGTTATGTACTTTGAGATATAGAACTTCACCTCTCTGAGCCTTGGTTTCCCTAAATAGAAAACGAAGTTCCAATCATCTACCTTGCAGGGTTGTTATGTGGTTTAAACAAAAAGATGATGTGAAGTGCCAGCAAGATACCAGCAGAACAGCAGGCACTGAAGTGACACATGGAACTATTCTTCTCATTCTTAATGGGTTCAGCTAAGTGCTGCTTTTCCTGCAAGGAAGACATATGGATGCAACTCACCCTGGAATTCAAGAAGGAGAGAGGAATTGGCTGAGGCATCAGAGGGAAAGCCATTAGGTTCCCGGGCTGCTGAACTGTTCGATTTTGACTTTTCTTTCTAGAAAAGGAAAAAAAGAGGAATATGACAGAGCCAAGTAGGAGACCCACAGAAAGGGAGAAGGGTGCTATGTGAGACACCACAGAGGTCTGGATTAGGACTGAATAGGAATAATGACAACAGTGTGAAAATCCAGGAGCCAAAGAATAACAGAATCCTGGACGAGGTGTCCTCAAGCCTTGGTGTCTCTATCTTGTAAAATGGATCCTGCCAGCACTAATGTCATGACTCAGAAGTAAGGGGCAGATACACAGGCTTCCACTAGAGCTCCTGTGGTTCTCTTCTGCTTTCTACCCTGAGCAGAATGCTCTATCTCACCCTTCCCTATGTGGATGGATGAGAAATACAGAGTACTCATTTGAGAAGGATTCCTGTTTTCGTAGCACAGCAGGAAAAAGGGAAAGAATGGGCCTATGATTGGACCCAAGAAGAAGTCACTTTATATATAATATAAGCAGTGATAGGACCAATCAATCCATCCATTCAGAATGATCACCCGATGTCTACCTTTGCCTATAACATTTCCTTCAAACAGGATGTAGGTTACACACGTGGGGAAATCACATGCGAAGGTAAGCGCTAGCTTGCAACAAACAAGCCCAAAGGAAAGGAAATAAATCCATCCAAACATTTGCAAATGAGAGAATCCCAACAGCCAAAAGTTTAAATCTGGGTAATCTCAAATTTGCTAATTTATACATGTTTATTTATTATACACACATTTAATTTTTGTTATAACTTTCAATCCTCTCTTTGCAATGCATCAACTACACAAATTCATGCACCACTTTCCCTTCATTTTTCCCATATGCAGACATGATTTTAAAGCAATTACACTTCACATTTAACCACAGAAGCTGCATAAACACAATTTTTAAAAATGTATTTATTTAGAGAGAGCAAGCATGTGCTTGAGCGTGGGGAGGGGCAGAGTGAATGGCAGAGGGAAAAAGTGAGAGAGAATCCCAAGCAAACTCCATATTGAGCACAGAGCCCAATACACCATGATCATGACCTGAGCCAAAATCAAGAGTCAGATGCCCAATCAACCAAGGCGTCCCCACTGAAAACTTTTAAATGTACACTACATGAAGTTTGTGCCAATTTTTTAAAAAGATTTTATTTATTTACTCATGAGAGAGGCAGAGAGAGACAGGCAGAGACATAGCAGAGGGAAAAGCAGGCTCCATGCAGGAAGCCTGATGTGGACCTTGATCCCAGAACTCCAGGATCACGTCCTGAGCTAAAGACAGACACTCAAGCGCTGAACCACCTAGGCGTCCCTAGTTTGTGCCAATCTACTCTCTCATCAGTGATATCTCACTTCCTTGATCCTTCCCACTTCACCATTTTGATCATCATTTCCAATTTTTCCTAATGTAGCAGGTCTATATTAGTACCTTAGAAGATGGCACACGACCATGGACCACTGGAGGGCAGATAAACTGAGAGGCCTCAGCAAACACTGTGAGAAGCCCTTGGGAAACACAAAGGGAAAAGGGTCCTGGGCAGAGATGGGGAGGGGACTTCTACCGGTGCTTCTCACCCCATTTTCATGCCCAAGAGATTTAACTGCCTGACTTTTGGCCCTTTTGGGTAATAGAACCACTAGAGCCAGGGCTGGATGAAAAATCAAGGATGACTCCAGAGCTCCCCTAACTTTCATCCACCAGTCCCCTGGGGCTGGCAATGACATGGAAGGATGGCAGCTCCCAGATAAAGGTAGCACTGAAGACTGGTACTAGAGAGTTCCCTGGGAGGCAGGGGAAGAGGGGGCAAGGGAAAGGCTGAATCCTGAAGCTCACTCAATAATCTGAATTCACTCAGAGGGAAACCAGAGCCTGGAGCTTATATCCTCCTTCAGTTAGGTACTGCTCGCCAAGGCAGCTCAGAGTCCCCAGGGAATAAAAAAGGAGTGCACAGAAAAAACTAACCAGACACTGCACCATTAAAGACAATAAACAGAACAAGCTATGCCAGAAGGAGACTAACAGAACACAAGAATTTAAATAAAACGTTAAGTCTCGGGGCCTGGGTGGCTCAGTCAGTTGGGAATCCAACTCTTGATTTTGGCTCAGGCCATGACCTCAGGGTCATGAGATTGAGTCCCCCCCACCAACTTTGGGCTTGGCCTGAGTGTGGAGCCTGCTTAGGATTCTTTCTCTCCCTCTGCCCCTCTCCCCACCCCCAACTTGTGCCTGATGCTCTCTCCCTAAAAAAAAAGAAAAGAAATTTTAAAAAGTCTTCTCAGAAAGATAAGGATACTGGAAAGTTGTTTTGAAGAACCACCAATTGAGGAAATTTTGTATGAACAATTATTGAAAATAAAAATTACGTGAATGAGTCTAGTAGCAGAAATAGATACAGCTAAAAATGAGCAAAAATTGGACTGAGAAATCAGAACACAGAGAAAAGAATGAAGAGATGAAACAAAAGGAAAGGGAAAAAATAAAGAAGCTAGATATGAACACCACAGGATATTCTTACAGAAGTCCTAGGAGAACAAAGACAGGAAAGAAAGTCTAGAAGTTTCCCGGAATACAAGAGGACCACCTATGAAGAATCAAGAAGAATTAGTCTGACATTAGATTGCTCAATAGTAAAACCAGAAGCAAAACAATTGAGTAATAGTTTCAAAATGCTGAAAGAAAATAATTTTGAACCTAGCATTTCAGATGTAGGTAAAATGATCAGATAAACATGAAAATGAAACAAAGGTATTTTCAAGAGTAAAAAGATATTTTCAGAAAGTTTTCTCCACAAAAGCTCTCTTTAACAAAACTCTTGAAGGATACATTCCAAGAAAAGACATGAATCTAGGAGAAACCAATAATAAATAGGTACAGTTAGTATATAATCAGTAACACTTACTTTGTCTAACTAAGCAATGACTAAAACAAGAAATATTTGTAAAAACTGAAATACATGAACTGAATATCAGATCTGAAATTCCAGTCAAAACTAAGGACAGGGTAGGGATGGAAGTGGGGGGAGGGGTGAAAGAGAAGTGGTTAAAAATGTGTCATGAGTATTGAGTATTACCAAGTTCCAAGGGTAAATGCAGATTTTTAAAGATTTTATTTATTTATTCATGAGAGACATACAGAGAGAGGCAGAGATATAGGCAGAAAGAGAAGCACGCTGCAATGTGGGACTCAATCCTAGGACCCCAGGATCACAGCCTGAGCCAAAGGCAAATGCTCAACCACTGAGCTACCCAGGTGCCCTAAATGCAAATTTTGATAAGCTTCACACATTGACAGGGAAATATAGTAAGTATAAGTCTTATTAAGTTAGAGGCAGACAATAGAAAAATGAAAATACAGAACTTTCAAATCAACAAAGAAAAATTTGTTTAGCTATCATGAGAAGAAGACAGAAAAGAAGAGCATATTATGGCAGAAATCCTTGTCCATATTAATAGAATTTTTAGGTGGTCACACTTCCCCAGCCTTCCTGGACCCTACATGTCATACAAACTATTACAAACACACATAGCAAGTATATATGTCCCGAGGCAATTTCTAGGAGATTCCTACTAAAATTCATGAAAATTCCATCTGCCCATCCTTCCAATCCTCTGCTGTCTAGAGCCTAAATATGTAGAATGAATGGCTGGACCTTGACCTTGGAATACAAGGTCAAAACTAGAGCAGAGGAATGGGGAGTTATTTAATGGGTATAGAGTTTAGTTTTGCAAGATGAAGAAGCCTGGAGAAACTGTACACTTAAACATAAAAAATAAAAAAAATATACTGTACACTTAAAAAATGGTTAAGATGGTAAATTTTATGGTACATATCCTTTATCATAATTTAAAATAAACTAAAATTAAGTCATTACTCTCTTAAAAAATTAAAAAAAAAAAAAAAAAAAAAAAAAGGAGCAGAAAGGTTGGAAGAAGTCTGGGCCCTGGGGACTTCTGGAGATCCATAACGAGTCCTGGATTGCATGCTTCTATTCCTCTAAGAAAAAGAGTAAAATAAACTTCTTAAGCCATTGCTATTTTGAGTTTTCTGTCACCCACAGCAAAACCTAATGCTGATAGACCCAATAAAAAAACACGAAACAGGGATCCCTGGGTGGCGCAGCGGTTTAGCGCCTGCCTTTGGCCCAGGGCGCGATCCTGGAGACCCGGGATCGAATCCCACGTCGGGCTCCCGGTGCATGGAGCCTGCTTCTCCCTCTGCCTGTGTCTCTGACTCTCTCTCTCTCTATCTCACTGTGTGACTATCATACATAAAAAAAAATAAAAAAAAAAACACGAAACAGAATTTCAAGACATACCAATCAAACATAAATCAAAAGGAGACAGGGTAGAAATTATAATGTCAAAGTTGAATTTGAGGTGAAAAAGGGCTGGATATAAAGGACAAAGAAGGACATTACATGCTGGTAAAATGAATGACAGGTGAAGATAATATAATAATAATGGCACAATCATAAATACATCAAAAACAGAGTTTCAAACATAAAGTAACAAGTGACTCATCAGCCATGAAGAAGCAAACAAGTCAACAATTTAACACACCCTTCTCAGAAACAGTTAAGACAAACATAAAAAAAAAGCAAAGATACAGAAGATTTGAGTAACATAATAAATGCTTCAATTATTTAATTTCATATCTAGAGAGTATATTTTATTTTATTTTATTTTATTTTATTTTATTTTATTTTATTTTATTTTATTTTAAAGATTTTATTTATTTATTCATGAGAGACACAGACAGAGAGAGAGTAAGGCAGAGACACAGGCAGAGGGAGAAGCAGGCTCCATGCAGAAGCCTGATGTGGGACTCAATCCCGGGACTCCAGGATCACGCCCTGGACCGAAGGCAGGCACTAAACCGCTGAGCCACCCAGGGATCCCCTAGAGAGTATATTTTAATCACAAGTGAATGATCTGAAAATCATGTACCAGAACAGATCACCAAAAAAGTTCCAATAATCCCAAAGAACTAATATCCTACCAATTTAATAAAATCAGTACACCCATTTTTTAAAAGATTTTATTTATTTATTCATGAGAGGCAGAGACATAGGCAGAGGGAGAAGCAGGCTCCCTGCAGGGAGCCCGATGCAGTACTCTATCCTGGAACTCAAGGATCACACCCTGAGATGAAGGTAGACACTCAACCACTGAACCATCCAGGCATCCCAATCAGTACACCAATTAAAAAGAAATAGTTCAAAAATAATCTAACACATCTAGAAATTAAAAATAATTATATTAAGTAAACTTTGGATTAAAGAGGAAATCAAACCAAACTCTTAAAAAGAGTTTTAAGTTTATGAAAAACTTAAAACTTAATTACTCCCTCAAAAAAAAACCAAAAAACAAAAACCTTAATTACCCCACTGATGACATTCATACATGTCAAAATTTGGGAGATGACTAAAGTGAAATATACTTCATTTTTAATGAATCTCTATGTCCGGGAACCCTGGGTGGCGCAGCGGTTTAGTGCCTGCCTTTGGCCCAGGGCGCGATCCTGGAGACCCAGGATCGAATCCCATGTCGGGCTCCCGGGGAATGGAGCCTGCTTCTCCCTCTGCCTATGTCTCTGCCTCTCTCTCTCTCTCTGTGTGACTATCATAAAAAAAAAAAAAAAAAAAAAAACCTAAAAAAAAAAAAAAAAAAAGAATCTCTATGTCCAACGTGGGCCTCAAACTCATGACCGTGAGATCAAGAGTTGCACGTTCTACCAAGTGAGCCAGGCAGGTGCCCCAAAAGCAAAGTACATTAAAAAAAAAAAAAGGGGGTATCTGGCTGGTTCAGTCAGAGGAGCATGTGAGTCTTGATCTCAGGGTTGTGAGTTCAAGTCCTACGTTGGGGAGAGATTACTTAAATAAATAAAACTTTAAAAAAAATAAAAATAATTTTTTAAAACTAGAAAAAAAGGAAGTTCAATACAATAGGCTAGAAAAAGAACAGAGTAAACTCAGTAAAACAAAAAGGAAATAATGGCAAAAACTAATTAAATAGAGAACAAAGCAAACAAAAGATCAACAAAAATTACAAGATTTTTAAAATAAAGGCTTTAGGAGAGACAATAAATCAGATCATATTGGGATCCCTGGGTGGCGCAGTGGTTTAGCGCCTGCCTTTGGCCCAGGGCGCGATCCTGGAGACCCGGGATCGAATCCCACGTCAGGCTCCCGGTGCATGGAGCCTGCTTCTCCCTCTGCCTGTGTCTCTGCCTCTCTCTCTCTGTGACTATCATAAATAAATAAAAATTAAAAAAAAATTTATAAAAAAATCAGATCATATTATGGGAAAAACAACACATGTAAAAAAGGTAAAATAATTATCAATATAACGAAGACTTTAAGGTACATAATAATATTATGAATAACTAACTGCATACCAACACATGTGAAAACTCTGATCAGTGTTCAGAGGTACTGTTGGCATCTGAGCAGCCCAATTAATTCCTCATTGTACAAAGACTGAGTCATGCACTACTAAAACTTCAGCATTACTGGCCAACCGAAAAGTACCCTGCCTCATTTCTAAACACAACTGGAGAAATGAAGAATGTGGATGACCTAGCACTGAACCCTATTAAAGAACCAATGGCCTATTTGGAATGCATAGTTTCTAGGAAGTATATAAAATGCAGAATAAGTACAAAAAAAAGGAGAAAACCTAAATACATCAATCACCATTAAAGTTACCATGATGATAATCAACATCCCTCTACTAAAGGCCCAGAGAGTACTAAAGGTGACCTCTACCAAACTTCCTCATTTTATACTAGTTGTTCTAGAAATCAAAAAAGGGGAAATTGCCTAACTTGTTTTAGGAGGTGAATGTAATTTTAATATCATAACAAGGTAAAGATAGCATAATAAAAGAAAATTATAGACCAATTTAACTTATGAACCAGATGCAAATATCTTAAATGTAATATCTATGAATGGACTACTACATCCTATGGGGGGAAAGAAAGCAGATCCAAGTAGAATATCTTTTAGGGATACAAGAATGTAAAAGTTTCAACATCAGAAATTTAGTAATATAATTCAGCATACTAATACATCACAGATGAGAGAAGGAAAATTGCATGAATACTTCAGTAAATGCAGGAAAAGCAGCTGGATAAAGTCCAACATCTATCCATAATTTTTTTGTTTTTGTTTGTTTTTTTAAGATTTTATTTATTCATTCATGGGAGACACAGAGACATAGAGGGAGAAGCAGGCTCTCCACAGGAAGCCTGATGTGGGACTCAATCCCCGGACCTGAGATCCCCTAAGCCAAAGGCAGATGCTCAAGCACTGAGCCACCCAGGCATCCCTCTATTCATAATTTTTAATGAATCTTAGAAAAATAAAAAGAGAAGTGAATTGTTATTTTGATAAGGCTATCTTCCCAAGAACCTACAGCAAGAGAGAAAATTCATCCTACTTAATAAATACAAAATACTGATGGTAAATAAAAGTTACTTTAGCCCAGGAGGAAAGTACAATAACAACAAAATGGAGAGCTCAAAATCAGATCTAGATATGAATACAGCACACAACAGAGATAACATCACAAATCAGTAAAGGATATGTTGTTTTTTGTTTTTTTTTTAATGATAGTCACACAGAGAGAGAGAAAGAGGCAGAGACACAGGCAGAGGGAGAAGCAGGCTCCATGCACCGGGAGCCCGACGTGGGATTCGATCCCGGGCCTCCAGGATCGTGCCCTGGGCCAAAGGCAGGCGCCAAACCGCTGCGCCACCCAGGGATCCCCCTTTTTTTTTTTATGATAAGGGATAAGTTATTTAGTAAATAGTATTAGGGCAAATAGCTCTCTGTACGAAGGAAAAATAAAATTAGATCCGTATCTCCATCACTAAAGAAAAACAACACAAAACATAACAATACATGTTGTTTGGAGATGTTGTTTATGATCATGCAATGCAGAATAATTTTGAAACAAGAGTCAAAAAGCAAAAGCTGAGGTACCAGGGTGGCTCAGCTGGTTAAGCATCTGCCTTTGGCTCAGGTCATGATCCTGAGGTCCTGGGATGGAGCACCTCCTCCCAGCTCCCTGCTCAGCAGGGAACCTGCTCCCCCCCACCACCACTCCCTTTGCTTGTTTTCTCTCTCAAATCTTTATAAAAACAAACAAACAAACAAAACAACCAAACAAAAAACCCACGAAAAACAAAAGCCGTAAGAAAAAACTAATTTGACACAAAAAATGTAAAGGAATTAAAGGCTGTTACTCACAGTTATTAGACAGGCAACGTGTTAGACAAAGGTATCTGCAATGTACAAAACTAACCAGAGTTTTTTGTACCTAGGATATTAACAAATAATCCATGCAAATCAGAAAGGGAAAGACAGGAAACCCAACATAAGCAAAAGAAATCAGAGAAGGTATTTATTTTATTTTTTATTTGTTATTTTTTTTTTTATTTTATTTTATTTTATTTTTTAAAGATTTTATTTATTTATTTATTTATTCATGAAAGACTGAGAGATAGAGAGAGGCAGAGACACAGGCAGAGGGAGAAGCAGGCTCCATGCACCGGGAGCCTGACGTGGGATTCGATCCCGGGTCTCCAGGATCGCGCCCTGGGCCAAAGGCAGGCGCCAAACCGCTGCGCCACCCAGGGATCCCTATTTTTTATTTTTTTTATTTTTATTTTTTTTTGGTATTTAAATGGATATAAAGGAAATCTGAATGGAAACCTGAAGAGATGAAGTCATTCACCTCATGAGTCATCAGAGAAATGTAAAATAAACAAAGAGATCTAGCAGACTGGCAGGACTGGTAGTATCAACTGCTGGTGAAATAGAAATGTGAACCCCCTGGCACTCCTGGGGAAGTGTACTAACTACACTGGTGCAGCCCTAAGAGAGAGACTGGGCAGCAGTTAGAAAAAACAATTGGCACGTACACCTTAACAGCAATCTCACTCCTGGGCATTTATCCCAGAAGTCATCTAGAAGAATGGTTTAAGGGATGTCCATTGCAACCACCTGTGCTCCCAAAAAACTGGATGCAAACACACAGAAACACCCATATTCAGACACGTGAAATATGGCAAACGTGGCTCTACAAAGCGGGAGGAAAAGAACAGTCTTTTCAATAAATGGTGTTGGGACAAATGTACATCCAGGTGGAAAAAAATGAAAATTGGCCCATACTTCAAAATATACAAAAATCAATGCCAAGTGTGTTATAAATAAGAACTGAATAGAAGACTCTATGGAAGATTATCTTTGTGGGCTCAAAGAAGGAAAAGATTTTAAGACATTTAATAGTACTTACTAACTTTAAAGGAAAAGATTAATTATTTTGTCCACATTAAAATTAACAACTTCTGTGACAAGGCAGCCTAAAGTAAAGACAGTACAAAGGGAAGCCGTGGAATAGAAAAAGGTATGGATAGTATATAATCAAGAAAGGATTTGTTTGTCTAGAACACCGAGAATTCCTACAAGTCATAAGGAAAAAACAACCAAATGGACTTAAAGAGGCACTTCCTGAAACAGGAAATTGGAAAAGTTCAAGCCTAAACACTGAAAAGGTGCTCAATCTCATTAGTAATTACATAGTCACCAAATTGAAATCCCAAAATATCTTTACATGTAAGAAATAATAGCAACTGTTGATGAGGGTTTGGAGCTCTGAGAACTCTCCTGGTGGGAATACAAAATGGGTACAATCACTCTGAGAAAGTTTAGCATTAGCTACTACTATAGTTCAATATACCCATACTCTCAACACTCAGCAATTCCACTCCTAGGAGCAAATCCTAGGAAAACCCCCACATATGCTGACCCATAAACTGAATAAGAACGTTCACCAGGAACATTGTTCCTATTACCCTAAACTGGGAACAACTCAAATATCCATCTACAGGAGGACCAGAGAGGTAAATCATGGTACAGGCCTATAATATTCCATATAGCAACGAAAAGGGACAAATGGTTCCAAAGACAACATGGATGAATTTCACAAACACAACGCTGAGCAAAAAAAGCAAGACACACAAAAATAGATCCTTTATAATGCCATTTACATAAAGTTAAAAGTGTTTACAAATGCGTACAGCAGTGATAAGAAAAGCAAAAGTAGGAGGGAGGCTTCCTCTGGCGAGGGAAGGGAAGCCAGAAAGAGTTAAACAGAGGCCTCTGGGGAAATGAGCAATGCTGTTTTTTGACCTGGGTGGTTTTTACAAGGGTACTAGCTTTATGTTTTTTCATTATACCATATTATGTTTTATATATTTTTC
The DNA here is from genome assembly GCF_003254725.2 of Canis lupus dingo. Lineage (NCBI taxonomy): Eukaryota > Metazoa > Chordata > Mammalia > Carnivora > Canidae > Canis > Canis lupus. The sequence goes on along the minus strand of NC_064248.1, from coordinate 6,451,069 downwards.
TGTATGTGTCTTCTATTTGAACTTTTTGAAAACAATTAGGGAAAAAAAGTTGGGAGACCATCTCAGTGTTTATCACTCAGGGAAGGTGTAGATGTATGTGGTCACTGCATATAAGAGAATACGACATAAAATTCAAAGGTAGTAACTCTATTTACAATTATAGAAACATGGATAGTTCTCAAAAACAAGGTTGAACAAAAGAAAAGAAATGGGTTTTTAGTACAATGCTCTATAAATTTTAAAGAGCAAACATGATACAATGCTATGTATTTTTCTTTAAAGATTTACTTATTCGAGATAGAGTCAGAGATATCACACTCACCACAGCATGAACAGGAGGGGAAGAGGGAGACAGAGAGAGAATCTGAAGCAGACTCTACAATGAGTGCAGAGCCTGACATGGGGCTCAATCTAACAACCCAAAACCAAGAGCTGGACACTCAACCAACTACACCATCCAGGTACCCCAAAGCCATGTATTTTTCAAGAATACACAAATATCCATATAAACCCACAGAAAAGGAATCAGAAAAGTATAGATACATATAAAACACAGGGCACTTGGGTGGCTCAGCGATTGAGTGTCTGCCTTTGGCTCAGGTCATGATTCCCCAGGGTCCTGGGATCGAGTCCCACATCGGGCTCCCCACAGGTAGCCTGCTTCTCCCTCTGCCTATGTCTCTGTCTCTCTCTCTGTGTGTCTCTCATGAATAAATAAAATCTTAAAAAAAAAAACAAACAAACAGCCATCCATATAAGTCCATGGAAGAGGAATTACAAAAGTATATATACATATAAAACACATACAATAGACTATATAGTGAACAGCTAATCAGATAAGAGCAAGTTAGCAAATTTTTTCTCACAGGGCCAGATAAATACTTTAGGCTTTGCAAGCATTTAGGTCTTATGGCAACTACTCAATTCTGCCATTATAACTCAAAAGCAGCCACAGACAATAAGGAAACCAATGTGCATAGTTATATTCCAAACTGACAATCACAAGGAGCAGGCCTGCATTGTGGTTCATCAAGCCTTGAAAAAAAGGAACAGGTTAAGGAAAGGGAATAAAGGAGGGAAATAATAGTAAGACAGACTTTGCATGGATCAACCACAAAAGGTGCCATGAACTACTTTCAACTCAATTTTGGGGAATAAATTCCTTTATAATTAAGAGACAATGAAGGAAAGAACAAAAGGAAGTAAACAGTACCTTTTTGTTGTTTTGATTTTCTTCCACACTTACCTCCTTGCTGTCTGTCACAGGAACCCATTTAAATATCCTAAGAGATGTGTCACCCACAGTCACCCACTTTTTCTCCCTGAAAGAAAGACACTTCTTAAAACCAATAAATAATGAAAGATATTTTGTTCATAATGTGATTTTCTACCTCTCAGATCATTCCTTCAGTCTTTCAAAATAATTTTTAATTTAAGCTTATTTATTTTAGTGATCTCTATACCCAACGTGTGGCTTGAGCTTACAACCTCAAAATCAAGAGTCACGTGGTCTTCCAACTGAGCCAGCCAGGTTCCTCAAGTTTCTTCAATCTTGAATGTCTTCTAAACTTCCTTTCCAGGGACGCCTCGGTGGCTCAGCAGTTAAGCATCTGCCTTCAGCTCAGGCCCTGATCCTGGGTCTGGGGATTGAGTCCTGCATGGGGCTTCCTGAGAGGAGCCCACTTCTCCCTCTGCCTATGTCTCTGCTTCTCTCTCTGTGTCTCTCATGAATGAATAAATAAAATCTTTAACAAATAAATAAACTTCCTTTCCATCAAATTACACATTAAAAAAAATTTATTTGACAGAGAGAGAGAGCATAAGCAGGAGGAGCAGCAGGCAAAAGGAAGGGAGACAGAAAGAGAAACAGGCTTTCTGCCTGACAGGGGGCTCAATCCTAGGACACTGGGATCATGACCCGAGCTGAAGGCAACACTTAACTGACTGAATCACTCAGGTGACCCTGTACCTTACCTTTCGATGCAAAATCATCACTTCCAGAAAGACTTCTCTATCAAATTCCTTTGGCTCTGAATCTTCTGCTTGCCTTTTCTCAGTGTACCAAAGCCCTTTTTATCTTACTGACTACACTCATATCAAGTACCAGCATATTTTCACACTCAGGTATCTACCAAGCATTACTTTATTTTACAAAAATTAATTGAATTCTACTGATATTTATAAAGCCCTATTAAACAAGGCCCTGCAGGGATCCCTGGGTGGCGCGGCAGTTTGGCGCCTGCCTTTGGCCCAGGGCGCGATCCTGGAGACCCGGGATCGAATCCCACATCGGGCTCCCGGTGCATGGAGCCTGCTTCTCCCTCTGCCTATGTCTCTGCCTCTCTCTCTCTCTCTCTCTGTGACTATCATAAATAAATAAAAATTAAAAAAAAAAAACAAAAACAAAGAAAAACAAGGCCCTGCAGAAGATAAAGAACATGTAAGATATGGACCCTCACAGGAGCACATAGGAATAAAAAACTCAGTAAGGACATTGTTGTGACACATCAAAGTGATAAGGAAGCAGAGAAAAAGGCTGAAAGATGATAAGGCAGGGCTATGACATGGAAGGAGAATTCCTAGGTCTCCTGTGGAACTCCAGGTTGAAACACAATTCCATTCAGAAATAATCGCAGGTGCAGAACACGATGCTTCCAAGTCTTACACTAGTTTCTGGAAGAGATTGAAGACTGAGCCACGCAAAGACTGCTTTAAGGTTTTGTCTTACAGGTAAAGTTACTTTTGAGGTAAGCCTTAAAAAAATTAAGCCTTGGGCAGCCCTGGTGTCTCAGCAGTTTAGCACCGCCGTCAGCCCAGTGATCCTGGACTCCCGGAATCAAGTCCCACGTTGGGCTCCCTGCATGGAGCCTGCTTCTCCCTCTGCCTGTGTCTCTGTGCCTCTCTCTCATGAATAAACAAATAAAATCTTAAAAAAAACATTAAGCCTTAAAAAAATTAAGCCTAGGGGCACCTGGGTGGCTCAGGGCTTGAGCATCTGCCTTTGGCTCAGGTGGTGATCCCAGGGTCCTGGGATTGAGTCCCATATCAGGCTCCCCACAGGGAGCCTGCTTCTCCCTCTGCCTATGTCTCTGCCTCTCTGTGTCTCTCATGAATAAATAAATAAAATCTTTTTAAAAAAGTTAAGCCTAAAAAAAAATTTTCCCCCAGTTTTGGGGGAATGCAAGTGACATTCTTGAATAAGGATTAGATTATGGACAAGCAGAGCTGGGGAGCCTGAAGAATGACTTGTGAAAGTTTCAAATCCAAATGTGAGGTTCCAGAAAAGCAAAAAAAGCAAGTGTTGTGACTGCTGATATTGATGATGCCGTTCAACAAACAGAAAGAAGAATCAACTACAGACTTAGCAAACTGAAATTAATTCCTGGACTGAGCACTCCACTTCCTCATGATCCTGTGCTAGACCTTGGGCACACAGGCAGCAAGATGTACAGTCCCTACCCTCACAGAGCCTCATTCCAATTGGAAACAGAAATCAAACAACTCATTTCATAGTTGCTTAATCATTAGACTTAACCACATCAAACTGCCACTTCAGTTAAGTTAAAAAGTCAAATATAGGAAATGTCTTATTGGGATCCCTGGGTGGCGCAGTGGTTTGGCGCCTGCCTTTGGCTCAGGGCGTGATCCTGGAGACCCGGGATCGAATCCCACGTCGGGCTCCTGGTGCATGGAGCCTGCTTCTCCCTCTGCCTGTGTCTCTGCCTCTCTCTCTCTGTGACTATCATAAATAAATAAAAATTAAAAAAAAAAAAAGGAAATGTCTTATTATTCAATCTAATACAATTGTGGAAAGTTCTATGAAGGGGACCTGATTTAGATTAGAAATCTTAAAAGGTGTCCCTTGAGAAAGCAATTTTTGTGAGTAGTTAACTGGTCAAGGAATGAGTAGTTAACTAGTCAAGGAGGAGAAGGTAGATGATACCAGGCTTCCTGTGGCTCCCGCTGAAAGATGGCAAGCCACACGGGGAAAGAGGGCAGTCTGAGCCAGTCCAGTGAGGTAGGAAGACCATCTTTGGTCTTTAACCTAAGAGCAAGAAGAGGTCACTGAAGCATTGTTTCTATAGCAGGGGAATGCTATGATAATATTTACACTGAAAAGTGAAATCACTCTGAGTGCAATGTGATGAATGGACTGGGTAATGAGAGTTGAAGAAAGCCAAGAGTTCCAGATGAGAGAGGATGGTCCTCTGGCCAGACTGCTGGGGCTGGGGGTCAGGGTTCAGCAGAGATGGCCAGAAGAAAAGGAAAGGTGTGCTGATTCTTAGGTTTCACCAAAAAACAAACAAACCCCAACCCTAGGAGGATTAGATTTGGAGGGAAAAAAATCATTAATTATTTAATATATATGAATCTCAACTACATATAAAGCTCTTATATATAAAGAAATAAGGAGGGGCAGCCCAGGTGGCCCAGTGGTTTAGTGCCGCCTTCAGCCCAGGGTGTGATCCTGGAGTCCCGGGATTGAGTCCCACGTCAAGCTCCCTGCGTGGAGCCTGTTTCTCTCTCTGCCTGTGTCTCAGCCTCTCTCTCTCTCTCTCTGTCATGAATAAATAAAATCGGAAGGAAAGGAAGGAAGGAAGGAACTTGTGAGGGAGGGGGATCCCTGGGTGGCCCAGCGGTTTAGCGCCTGCCTTTGGCCCAGGGCGCCATCCTGGAGTCCCGGGATCGAGTCCCACGTCGGACTCCTGGCACGGAGCCTGCCTCTCTCTATGTCTATAATTAAATAAATAAATAAATAAATAAATCTTTAAAAAAAAAAAAAAGGTACTTGTGAGGGAAACGAAGAGACACGCAAAAACAAAAACAACACCTGAAGTAATGATGCCCCTGGAGTGGATAGAGGTCTCTGGAAGGAAGGCTAACCCCTACCTGGGCTTTAAAACTATTACTAGCAGTCGGCCAGATTAAAAGACTCAAGAAGTTGGAGCAAACAGTTGGCTGTTAAACTTTTAATGTGATGATGCATCGAAGTTCCTGATACAAAACAGGCGGCCAACCGGCCCTGCAATGAACATCACACAAGCCGTTTCCAAATGAGGGTAGGTCTCGACGACTGCTTTATCAACAGCCTACCCAGCTGGCGGCGTGCGGGCCAGTGCACTGGGGGGAAAGGCGGGTTTTGATTCCCTTGACCACGGCTGCTCCCGTGACAAGTAGGTTTAGCGAGCAGCTCTCACCAAACTTAAAACGAGTTAACACGTAGAGCGCTCGGCCTGGCTGGCGGGAAACCCCCCGAGACTGTCAGCTACCACGCCCGGCAGCTCAGAGGCAGCAAGGCTCCCGAGACCCGCCGGGTGGGGCGCGGCGCGCGAACGAGGCCACGCAGCCACCACGGCGGCCGGAAGCCCGCAGCCCCTCCGGGAGACGCGCGGCCGTCGGGCAGGTGGGCGGGCCCGCGAGCCGGGCGACCCCCTGATTGGCGGCAGCCGGCGCGCCCTCTGACCTCACGCCGACGCGAGCTGCACCCTCCTCCCGCCTTCTCCCGCTCCCCCCTCCCCCCAGCGCCTGCCGGTCGGCGCCCACCCCGCCAGCCAGTCTCGCGCTCCTCTGGGCCTGGGCTGGCGACCCCGCCGGCACCCTCGGGTCCGGCCCCTCACCATTTCCGCACTTTCTCGATGGCCGCCATCACCTTCTTGATGTCGTCCTTGGCCCGGCTGCGGGTCTCTGCCCGGACCGACCGGCCCGACATGGCGGCAGCGGGAGCGGCGGGGGCCGGGGCACTGCTCCCAAGACCCAGGGAATCGCGCGCCTCACGCACCGCCGCCTGCCCGCCGCAGCAGCGTCACCGCAGCCGTCGCCCCCTCCGTGCGCGCGTGCGCGAGGAAGCGCGCGCACCCGCCCGCCTCTTGGGGCTCGAGGCCTCAGCGCGCCTGCGCGCCCCGCCCCGGGCGGCCCTCCCTGGGCGCCCCAGGAGTCTCCGTCTGCCCCCGTGCAGGCCGCGGTTCGCGAAGAGCGGCGGCACGTGCTGCGGGCAAGGCGAGGTGCGAGGCGCTGCCCGTGGGCTCCCTTTCGGGGTTTGGAGGTCGGCACCTTTGCCCTCTTGCCGGGGTTGCTGCCTTTAGCTACGTGTTATGCATTTGACCCGAACGGGTGCGCGGTTCTGTTGCCTCTCCTCTCCAGCTCCCTTGCTTTCCGGATAGTACTGTTGTGCTCTAACCACAGAATCTCACACCTTAATTCAGTATATTCTCCTAACTTGGCACACACCGGCTCCCTTCCTGGAATTCTCATCACTTTACCTGTGAACTGACCACGTAGTCTACTAACATCCAGATCCAACTCAGAGAAGCCTTCCCCTGCTATCCTCAGGTTCCGCTTAGCACTCTACATCACTGTCTGATTTAATCCTGCAGTCGTTGACTGAGTGGTGCTTGCGTTCTGCAAGGCTACGTGGTCAATGCTGAGGACAAAACCTGGGTTTTTGCCTTCAAAGAGCTTCCAGTTCAGAACATCCAGACCAGAAAACAGGCCTTTTAAATGCCATTTTATGAATGATAGGCTAAAGTAGTCCTAATCCAAATAAGGGGTGTCCAGAGGCTTCCGGGAAAATATAACCTTGAAGTCGACCTCTGAAAACGGGATACAAGTGCAACTGCTCCAAGACATGTGTCCACACATTGTAGAACATGCTCAATAAATATTTGGGTGAATGTTGAATTTTGAGAGCAGCTTCTTTGCTCTCCATTCCCTCCCCCATATTTATTGATGCCTGCGGTATTTAGGGAGGCTTCATAGAGTAACAGCCTCAGGAGACATAAAGGAAGCAGGTGACAGTTTGCATTGATTGATTGGCAGTGGTTACTTCTCTCACCTCTAGAGAAACCTCCTTCTGTATGCCTCAGAAAAATGCCTAGCTAACTCGAACTCGACACAGCCTCTGACTATGTTCAGGCATTCATGACTAACATCACGATTTGATAAGCATATGCTGTCTTGCTAATGAGAAGCCTGGGAATAGCATCTGACTGACTGAGGACTGGAAGAGCTGAACCAGCATGTGGAGAGAAGGGATGATTCTAGAACTAATGGGATCAGAGGTGGCCTATCTGTTTCTCAAGCCCAACTGATCCAAAATAACTCAATGCAAGTACAGCCTGAGCACCTGTTATATGCCCTAGAGTATGTAGGCCACTGTGATGCCAAGATGAGTAAGATACACTCCCTGCCCTTGAGGTGAGGATAAAGAACGCAGTAGAAAAAACACAAGGCAGAACATGCATGCCAGGTGTCGTGAAAGAGGCCAGCTTTCTAGGATTCTCCCAATTCTGTTCACAGATCCCGCTGGTGCAAGTACACAGCTTAACAACCCCTGGCAGTTATGTCTAACTTCTCTCTCCCCTTCGTCTAAGTGCTGGCCAGCCTCCCCTCTGAGTTTCTTGCCTATAGCTTCTTCCTACTCCAAGGCCCACTGCTCCTTCCAGCAGTGCACTAGCATCCTGCACCCAGCTGTCCTCTAGCCAGTCATCCACCTTCCTCAGGCCATCCCCTGTTCTGAACACTCCATGATCTCCCTGTTTTCTGCCCACATCTGTCCACCTAGCCCTATTCCCTACCTCATCTCTCCTGGAGCTCTCTCTACATAAGAGAATGATTAAAGTGGGCACCTACCAACTACTCCCCACAGGCCACACAAATGCCCTCTGTTGACAGCCTTTTCTTTAAAAAAAAAAAAAAAAAGTTGCAGCTTGGGGTGTCTGGGTGGCCCAATTGGTTAGGTGTCTGACTCTTGATTTCAGCCCAGGTCATGGTCTTGGGGTCTTGGGATTGAGCCCCATGTCAGACTCTGTGCTGAGTGGGGAATCTGCTTAATGATTCTCTCTCCCTCTGCTCCTCCCCCTGCTCACATATGTACACACTCTCAAATAAATAAATAAATCTTTAAAAAAAATTTTTTTAAATGCATCTTGACATTTTCTAGATGAAAACCCTGTGCTAGATGCTGAGGGGGATAACAAAGATGACCCAACCAAGACCTCTGCTTTGGGCAATTTGCATTCAAGGCAGTGACTTCCCCTCTCAAAGTAAAAGAGAACATAGCCTAGAGTGCCCCACCAGGTCCCATATCTCCTTGCATTAATTCCTTTTTTTTTTTAAGATTTTATTTATTTATTCATGATAGACACACACACACACACACACACACACACAGAGGCAGAGACACAGGCAGAGGGCGAAGCAGGCTCCATTCAGGGATCCCACTGCGGGACTTGATCCCGGGTCCCCAGGATCAGGCCCTGGGCCAAAGGCAGTGTCAAACCACTGAGCCACCCCAGGCTGCCCTCCTTCATTTAATTCTGACCTCACCTCCTATAACTATACTCATTGCTGTCTCTGTTCCAACTATACTGCCCTTCTTTGCTCATCTGAAAACATCTAGTAAAGTTCTTGCCTCAGGGCCTTTGCAGTGCAGGCCCCTTTACCTGAAACACCCATCCCATATGTATTTCATGGCTCACTCTCACATCCTTCAGGTCTTTTTTTCTTTTTTTTTAAGATTTTATTTTATTTATTCATGAGAAACAGAGAGAGAGAGAGAGAGGCAGAGACACAGGCAGAGGGAGAAGCAGGCTCCATGCAGGGAACCCGATGCGGGACTCGATCCCAGGACCCCAGGATCACGACCTAAGCCAAAGTCGGATGCCCAACCACTGAGCCACCCAAGCGTCCCCTCCTTCAGGTCTTTACTCAAACGTTACCTTCTCAATGAAGCCTTTCCTAGCCCCTTTCTTTCTTTCTTTCTTTTTTTTAACTTTTATTTATTTATGATAGGCACACAGTGAGAGAGAGAGGCAGAGACACAGGCAGAGGGAGAAGCAGGCTCCATGCACCGGGAGCCTGACGTGGGATTCGATCCCGGATATCCAGGACCACGCCCTGGGCCAAAGGCAGGCGCCAAACCGCTGCGCCACCCAGGGATCCCACCTAGCCCCTTTCAAAGAATGTAGTATCTATCCTCCCACATACTCTGGATCCCCCTTCCACAATTTATTATTCTCCAGAGCATTCATCACCCCCTGAAATGCTATTTTTCTTGTCTCTCTTGCTTATTAGCTACCCTCTTTTCAGTGGTTCTGAGAAGGTACAACATGGTCTGTTTTGTTTTGTTCAATGATTATCTCTAGCAGCATCTAAAACAGAACCTGGGAACACTTAGCTCACTCAGTCAGTAGAGCATGCAACTCTTGATCTCAGGGTTGTGAGTTTGAGCCCCAAGTTGGGTATAGAAATTATTTAAAAATAAAACATTTAAAAATATAATAAAACAGAGCCTGATATTCAGTAGATGGTCATTACGTATTTGTTGAATGAAGCCCAACCTCAATGTATCCCTTCCATGAAGCCTTCCCCAGATCACTCTGAGCAGGAGAAAGGATGCCTTCCTTCCCTGAACTCCCACAGGACCCTGAACACAGTCTGCATTATACTCAGTGGCAGGGATTTCCAGGGAAGGCAAGAGAAACCACCCTGAGGACCACATGACACTGGCTGTATGTCCTCATATGTCCTGAAGATCCTATGTTTAACCACAGTTTGAAGTTCTTATATTTGTTCATTTGCTCCTTATGATCTGGTATCCCCTGAAGTGTCAGTCCTGTGAGGGTGGGGGCCCTGTTGTCCAGTTCACCATTACATCCCCAATGTTCAGCATGACACCTCGCATAGGGGAGGTACTTACTAAAGAGAGATAGGGAGAATGAATGAATGAGGAATGCCATTCTTCCCCCCAGGCTCTCTTCAGAGCCCACATCAGCTGTGCTCTCCCTCCCTGCTCTATCCACATGACCCATAGAGCACCCTGCTTTCTCTCTCAGAACATTGTAGCCTGACATAGCAGTCTCCCTCAACAGCATACATGCCCAAGACCCAGCACACCTGTGATTATCACAGCTCTTATTTATTTATTTGTTTGTTTGTTTATTTAAAGATTTTATTTATTTATTCATGAGAGACAGAGAGAGAGGCAGAGACACAGGCAGAAGGAGAAGCAGGCTCCATGCAGGAAGCCCGATGTGGGACTCGATCCCGGGACTCTGGGATCACGCCCTGAGCCAAAGGCAGACCAACTGCTGAACCACCCAGGTGTCCCTCTTATTTGTTTTTTTTTTAAGATTTATTTATTTACTTTAGGGGGGGAGGGGAAGAGGGAGAGAGAGAGAGGTTCCCAAGCAGACTTCCTGCTGAGCATGGAGGCCAACATGGGGCTCAATCCCATGACCCCTAGACCAAGACCCTAGCGAAACCAAGAGTCGGACGCTCAACCACCCAGGCACCTCAACCACAGCTCTTCTAAAATCCTTTCTGTGGCTCCCCATTGCCTCCATTCAAAACCCACGCTGTAGCATTACTCAGGTACCCCAGTATAATCCTGGTCACAGGGAAAAGAATGCTAGGAGACAGAAGCCAGGGTCGGAAGCCCAGCTCGGCCACATATTTGTGTCGTGGCTTTGTGTAGGTCACTTGATCACTGAATCCCCGGTTCCTCTTGGTTTTCATTTCCTTTGTCAGTGAAATGAGTTCACTAATAATGGCTCTGTACTTCATAGGTTGTACTGAGGATCTGGTGAGGTGAGGAGTGGGTGAACTTTGTGCCTAGTAGGGGAAATACTTATTTTGGTTTCCGGCATCACCGCTCCTACCTGTTCATAATTCTAGCTAAACAAGGCCTGATCCCTGTTCCCCTCTCATCTTCCCCCTTTTGAAATATTCATCTTTCAAGAATCAGCCTGCTCCACAGTTGTACCCAAAACATGATTAATCCCACCCTTAATTAGACCCTCAGAGCACCGAGTTCACCCCTGTTAGCCCTCTCCTTTTATTTTACCTCCTGAAAAGCTGAGATCCTCACAGGGCTGATTCAGCAGAGGACAGGGCCCAAGGAACCTGGTGATGCCCGTTGGTTCCATCCTGGAACCCTGAGTGTTCATTTCACACACTGGTAATTCCGAAAACCTATTTGAAGACAAGCCTCGAGGAGGAAGAGCCTGAACTATGCTGGAGTTTCTCTCCCCTCCTTCTTGGGTTTTGTCAAAAGACCGGTTGAAGGAGAAGACAGAGGACCAGGACTTTGGAGCTGTGCTCCTTTAGAAAGCCACAGAGGCCCAAGAACCAGTCCTAAGGAGTAAGGGAAACCTATAGGGGGTGTGAAGACCTCCCCATGCCTTTGTTTTGTTTTGTTTTGTTTTAATATTTTATTTATTCATTCATGAGAGACACAGGAGAAAGGCAGAGACACAGGCAGAGGGAGAGGCAGGCTCCATGCAGGGAGCCCAATGTGGGACTTGATCCTGGAACTCCAGGATCTCACCCTGGGCCGAAGGCAGGCGCTAAACTGCTGGGCCACCCACGGATCCCCTCCCCATGCCTTTGTAAGCAGGGACAGTGAACCTTCTGGAATTCTTTGAGAGCTCATATGGACTAAAAGTGGAAGGTTCGATGAGGGCTTCAAAACAGTCACAGGAGGTAGGTTCTTCACACGTTGCTAATGAGCAGTGCCAGGAAGTGAGGAACAAGGAATAGCCAGCAGCGAAGAGCTCTGCATTGTGGGAGCTCTCTCCTTTCTCCCTCCTGGTCATCTTGGTAGCTGCTCCTGGCGGTGGCCCTCCTCCACCTAAGGCAGGAAGGTGGCAACCAAAAAGATGAAAAAGTTGCTGCCATCTATCAATTCTAGGCTCCAACTTGTTATGGAAAGTGGAATGTACACGCTGGGGCATGAGACTCCGAAAATGATCAGACATGGCAAAGCAGAGCTAGTCATCCTCACCAACAACTGCCCAGCCTTGAGGAAATCTGAAATAGAATACTAAGCCCTATTGGCCAAAACTGGTGTCCATCTCTACAATGGCAATGATATGGAATCGGGCACAGCTTATGGGAAATTCTACAAAGGAATCACTGACCACAGTGATTCCAGTCTCATTAAAATCATACCAGAAGGGACACCTGGGTCGCTCAGTGGTTGAGCATCTGCCTTTGGGTCAGGGTGTGATCCCGGAGTCCTGGGATTGAGTCCCACATCAGGCTCCCTGCATGGAGCCTGCTTCTCCCCCTGCCTGTGTCTCTGCCTCCCTCTCTGTGTCTCTGATGAATAAATAAAATCTTAAAAAAAAAAAAAAAGAATCATGCTGGTGAAAAGTAAATCACACAAAATTTCTTCTTAATAAAACTAGCCAAAAAAAATAAAAAATAAAAAATAAAAAATAAAAATAAAACTGGCCAGAGCTTGTTTAAATTTATATATATATATATATATATATATATATATATATATAGGCACTGAGAGAGTCTATAGAGAGCCCAGTGGTGTTCCCAACTACGAGGAACTCCCTGCCACCACCACCACCACCAAGAAGCTTGTTAAAATGCAAATCCCTGGGCCCTGTTCCCAAGGTTTTGTTTGTTTTGTTTTTTTTAAGGATTTTATTTATTCATTTATGAGAGGCAGAGACATAGGTGGAGGGAGAAGCAGGCTCCCTGCCTGATGTGGGACTCGATCCCAGGACCCCGAGATCACACCCTGAGCTGAAGGCAGATGCTCAACTGCTGAACCACCCAGGCATCCCTGTCCCCAAGATTTTATCTCCATAGTTCTGTGGTTCAGCTTGGGCATACATATTTTATTTTTGTTATATTGATCTTAATATACAATACCTCCATGTGCTGGAAAATTAAAAGAGTACAATGATGTTAATACTTCTGAAGTTGGGTGATGGATATGCAGGGGCTTACGATATTGTTCTATTTTTATTATACTCTGAAACTTTCTATAATAAAACATTTTTTTAAGGTACACAGTGAAGTTCAAAGGTTAAAACAATAAAACAGGTCTTTCTCTTTTTCCCTCCCAGGTCCCACAGTCATCCTGTGCCTCACTGCCTCACCTTCTAGAGTCAGTCTACACCCATGGTCTCAACCTGGCCACACCTTGGAAGCCTCAAAAGGTGTTGAAGGCCTGGGTTCTTCTCTCCTCTCACCCACCCCCACCCTGCCTCCAGAGATACTGATTTAAGAATCTGCAGTGTGGACACTAGGGTTGTTTCTTAATCTTTTCGGATCCCTCTAATGTATTGCCAAGGTTAAGAGCTACTAGTCCACACAATTATGAACACACATACATAAGTACTCAGTGTTTTGTTTTTCCACTCAAATTATAGCACATGCTATGCATTTTTCTCTGCTTTGATTTTACCTAATGTACCATTGTATTTGTTTTCTGTTGCTGCTGAGGTGGCAAATTACAAGAAACTCAGGGGCTTAATGTATTGTTTTTTATTTTTCCCATGACAAGTACAGTTTTTAAAAAAATATTTTATTTATTCATGAGAGAAAGAGAGAGAGAGAGAGAGAGACAGGCAGACAGGCAGAGAGAAGCAGGCTTCATGCAGGGAGCCTAAAACAGGACTTGATCCTAGAACTCCAGAATCACACCCTGGGCCCAAGGCAGATGCTTAACCTCTAAGCCACCCAGGCATCCCAACAAGTATACTCTTTAATCCTCATCCTTTAGTTCACTCATCCCCCACCCACCTTCCCTCTGTAACCATTAGTGTGTTCTCTGTGGTTAGGAGTCTGTTTCTTGGTTTGTCTCTCTCTCTCTCTGTCTTTTTCCCTTTGCTTATATGCTTTGTTTCTTAAATTCCACATGAGTGAAATCATATGGTATTTGTCTTTCTCTGACTGACTTATTTCACTTAGCATAATACTCTCTAGTTCCATCCATGTCATTGCAAATGGTAAGATTTCTTTCTTTTTCTGGCTGAGTAATATTCCATTATATATACATACTTGGAAGCTTTCCTTCCCCTTCCATTTTTTGGAATAGTTTGAGAAAAATAGGTATTCACTCTTCTTTGAATGTTTGGTAGAATTCACCTGTGAAGCCATCTGGTCCTAGATTTTTGTCTGTTGGAAGGTTTTGTTTTTTTGTTTTTTCCACTGGTGACAATTTATTATAATCTGTTGGCAGCACACAGATAGATATTAATAAAACCAGAACTATGTTTCTATAGAAATGGGTGATGATATGTAGCCATTCTATGGTAACTGTGTGCCATTAATCATCATGTTTTAGATTTTTAAATTTTCTTCTTGTGCCATTCAATTTCTTTCTGCAGATGCTCAATCTCCTTTACATGATGAGTGATCTCATCTTCATGGTGTTTCTTCAAGGCTGCCAGTTGTTCTCTAGTATGTACTCGGAAGTATCATTCCTCTTCAGCTTGCTCTTTCTTTCCAAAGGCCCCACCTGCCTCCTGGATCAAGCTGGCGGTGCTGGCATCCTCTGAGTCTTCTGATCGTTCAGAGGCGAAGCCTCAGGTTACAGTGCCCTAAGCCCCACATGCCCAGCCACATCTGTGTGGACACGTCCATGACAGCCATTGTCAGAGTAGACCTTCACAGTCACCCCTGTTGGGAGTTTTTTGATTACTGATTCAATTTTTTTTTAAAGATTTATTTATTTTGAAAGAGACAGAGAGAGAGAGAGTGCAGGGGGAAGAGCAGAGAGAGAATCTCAAGCAGACTCCCTGCTGAGCATGAAGCCTGATGTGGGGCTCATTCTCATGACCCTAAGATTATGACCTGACCCAAAATCAAGAGTCAGACACTTAACCAACTGAGTCACCCAAGGGCCCTGATTACTGATTCAATTTCATTGCTGGTAGTTAATCAGTTCAAATTTTCTTTCTCCCTGATTAAATTTTGGTAGGTTATATGTTTCTAGAAATTTATCCATTTCTTCTAGGTTGTCCAGGTTGTTGACATATAATTTTTCATGATATTCCCTTAAAATCCTTTGTAGTTCTGTGGTGTCAGTTGTTATTTCTACTCTTTCATTTCTTTTACTTTTTAAAAAAGTTTCATTTATTTATTTGAGACAGAGTGAGTGAGAGAGAGAGAGAGAGAGAGCATGAGCAGGAGTGAGGGAAAAGCCGCTCCCCACTGAGCAGGGGGCTAGATCCCAACCTGAACCTAAGGCAGACACTTAACCAACTGAGCCACTCAGGCACCCCTCTCCTTTCACATCTGATTTTAAGTCTTCTCTCTCTCTCTCTCTCTCTCTCTCTCTCTCTTTATGAATCTGGCTAAAGGTTTACAGTTCTTTTAATCTTTTCAAAGAACCAGCACCTGGTTTCGTCGATCTGTTCTAGTGGGGATATTTTTAGTTTCTACTTCATTTATTTCTGCTCTCATTTTTATTATTTCCTTTCTTCTACTGGTTTGGGGCTTTGTTCTTCTTTTTCTAGCTCCTTTAAGTGTAATTTTAAGTTGTTTATTTGATATTTTTCTTGCTTCTTGAGATAGGCCTGGGTTGCTATAAACTTCCCTCTTAGAAACACTTTTGTTGCATCCCAAAGATTTTGGACTGTTGTTTTCATTTTCATTTGTCTCCATGTATTTTTTAAAATTTTCTCTTTGATTTCTTGGTTGACCCCTTCATTGTTTTATAGCATATTATTTACCTCCATGTATTTATGCTCTTTCCAGATTTTTCCTTGTGATTGATTTCTGGATTCCGAGTATTGTGGTCAGAAAAGATTCATGGAATGACTTTGTTATCTTTTAGAGTTTTTTGAGACTTGTTTTGTGGCCTCATATATGATCTATTCTGGAGACTGTTTCACGTGCATTAGAAAAGAATGTATATTCTGCTGTTATAGAGTGGAATGTTCTGAATATATGTTAAATCCACCTGGTTCAATGTGTCATTCGAAGCCACTATTTCCTTATTGATTTTCTGTTTGGATGATCTGTTAATTGAGGTAAGTGAGGTATTACAGTCCCACAAGTGTATTGTCTTGTAGATCAGAAGTCTGACATGGATCTCATTGGGCTAAATCAAAGTACATTCCTCCCTAGAGGCTCTGAAGGAGAATCTGTTTCCTTTCTTTTTCCAGCTTCTAGAAGATGCCCACTTTCCTTGGTTCATGGCTCTTTCCTCCATCTTCATTTGACTTTTTTTTTTTTAAATTTTTATTTATTTATGACAGTCACAGAGAGAGAGAGAGGCAGAGACACAGGCAGAGGGAGAAGCAGGCTCCATGCACTGGGAGCCTGACGTGGGATTCAATCCCGGGTCTCCAGGATCGCGCCGTGGGCCAAAGGCAGGCGCCAAGCCGCTGCGCCACCCAGGGATCCCTCTTTCCTCCATCTTCAAAACCACATCAGGTTGAGTCCCCTTCATGCTGCCATCTCTTTGATTCCCTCTTTTGCCTCACTCTTCCACTTTTAAGGATCTTATATCCCTGTGATTACATTAATCCCACCCAGATAATCCAGGATCATCTCCTTATTTTAAAGCAAGTTGATTAGCGACCTTAATTCTAACTGCTACTTTAATTCCCCTTTGGCATATGTTCCTACAAAATTCTTATGTTGAAATCCTCGATCTCTTCACAGGCCCACCATGGTGTTGGGAGGCAGGGCCTTTGGGAGGTGTTTGGGTCAAAAGGGTGGAGCCTTCATGAATGATATTTGTGCCCTTTCTAAAGGGACCCCAGAAAGGTGCTTTGTTTTTTTTTGTTGTTGTTTTTTTAAGAGAGAGAGCAAGTGCAAGGTGGGGGGGCAGAGGGAGAGAATCTTAAGCATACTCCACACTTAGTGCAGAGCCCAATGCGGGGCTCCATCTCATGACCCTGAGATTATGACCTAAGCTGAAATCAAGAGTTGAAGCTTAACCAACGGAGCCACCAAGGCGTCCCTCAGAGAGCTCTTTTGCCTTCTTTCTACCATGTGAGGATACAAGGAGAAGATGGTCATTTATAAAACAGCAAGCATGCTCTCACCAGACATCAAATCTGCCAGTACCTTAATAGTGCTTAGACTTAGCCATCTTCCAAAACTATGAGAAATAAATTTCTGTTGTGTAACCCACCCAGTTTATGGCACTTTGCTATAGCAGCCCAAACAAAGACAGCATATAACCTAACAAATTTGCAGGTTCCAGAGATTAGGAGATTAGGAGGTGGACATCTGCTACCACATCATAAATATTTGTCCATATTAGGGGAAAAATGTTTTTGTTTTGTTCGTTTTTTTTTTTTTTTTTTTTTAGAGAGAAAGTGAGCATGGGGGAGGAGGGCAGAAGAGGAGGAGAGAGAGTCTCAAACAGGCTCCATGCTTGGTGTGGAGCCTAATATGGGGCTTGATTCCACGACCTCGAGATCATGACCTGAGCTAAAACCAAGAGTTGGACAATTAACTGACTGAGCCACCCAGGTGGCCTCTTTTCTTTGTTGGGGAGGATGTATTTCTTTAAAAGATGATCTTATGTATAGCCCAGTTTGGAAGTCAGACTGGACCCTAGCTCAGAAAAAATATCCAAGCTTGAGTAGGGAGCTCTGACTTGGCTCATTAGTTATTTAAATATTCTCCTTACATAAAAAAACAAGCAAACAAAAATATCCTTTGAGATTTGTAACCTAAGTATGTACAGCCGGGCCTGCCTTCTCCCCATAGCCACAGGAAGGAAATATCTCATTTCCACATAGTCCACAGAAGGCTCAGCAACTATGTATGGAGGAAATGAGAGACAAAGAAGGGAGGGAGGAGGGAGGGATAGAGGGATGGAGCTCTCCTTACCATCCTCCTGACACTGGGTCTGCCCAGTTTTCCATCTGCCTCCCTGAATGACCCTGTTCTCTCTTCTTCTCAAGCTTCTGTTGCTACTCCCACTAACCTGTAGAAATAGGACACACCCTCGGGCAGGGTGTAGCATAAGGAATAATGGAGCTACTTCTGAAGCCCCAAACAAACCCCAAATATTATAACAAGTGGTCCCTTTTGTTCTAAACACTTAGAAAATGACAAGGGTTGTGGCAGCTGTGAGCCAGAGCCATGATTGAAGACCAAGAGAAATGCTGGGTGTTGTTTTTATGTAAAAGCAGTGTGGAAACAAGTAAAGCACCATTGCCCAGTCCAGTGAATGTACTCAGGCAATGAAAACCCATTACTATCCTAAACTCTTTGTCAACAGCCCCTTCCAACTTCTTTCTTTCCTCCATAAAAGTAAGGCCCTTTTGAGACAGAACATAAAGACTCCTAACTCTGGGAAACGAACTAGGGGTGGTGGAAGGGGAGGAGGGCGGGGGGTGGGGGTGAGTGGGTGACGGGCACTGAGGGGGACACTTGACGGGATGAGCACTGGGTGTTATTCTGTATGTTGGTAAATTGAACACCAATAAAAAATTATTTTATTAAAAAAAAAGTAAGGCCCTTTTCAGGCTGTACTAAGTGTGTTAATCAGGATAGGTTAGCTGCTATAAGAAACCACCCCACTCGTTCCATGCCTTTTCACACAATATGAAATTTTTCTTAAAGATTTTATTTATTTATTCATGAGAGAGAGAGAGAGAAGCAGGCTCCATGCATCCATGCAGGGAGCCCAATGAGGGACTCAATCCCGGGACTCCAAGATCATGCCCTGGGCCAAAGGCAGGCGCTCAACCGCTGAGCCACCCAGGCGTCCCTCACACAATATGAATTTATTTCTTGTTTATGGTCACAATACAATGCTGGGGTCAGGGAAGACCTGCTCCACAGAGTCATTCAGAGGCCCAGGTTCCCTCCATCTACTGACTCAACCATCTGCAGCCTCAGCTGCTGGGGATGGTTTGTGTACATGTCCATGTCCCAGCCTGACAATCATTTTTCCTATAAATGCCAGGGAAGAAGAGTTAATTGTGCATTTAAGATCTGATAAATTAGGGATGCCTGGGTGGCTCAGCTGTTGAACATCTGCCTTTGGTTCAGGGCATGATCCCGGGGTCCTGGAGTTGAGTCCCACATTAGGCTCCCTGCATGGAGCCTGCTTCTCCCTCTGCCTGTGTCTCTGCCTCTCTATGTCTCTCATGAATAAATCAATAAAATTTAAAAAGTAAGATCTGATAAATTAGCTGGGTCTGAAAGACACAATAGTAAATGAGAAGGGGGACCTTTTAGCAGAGAGGGAAAAGTGATGACGCTGTCCAGCAGCACCAGAGACTGGGTGCTGAATCTTCCAACTTCACCATGGCCTCTAGATGTTTTGTCACTGATGAGGAATGGGCCCCTCACCCCTTGCTCCCATCAGCTGATTCCTCAGAATCAATATAGGAGGAGACAATGGTTGGGGGTTCCAGGGATCCCAGAAAGTCTTAGAGAGACCAATGGAGCAAGTAGGTCTGAGGGGTCTTGTGGATTGCAGCTACCCCCGCTCCACCCTCACTGTATGGGCAGGAAATCTTGGTAGCTAGTGTCTTGAACTCAAATTTTCTGGATATGATGGAGGTGAACTAAAATTCTGGAAGGTGCTCAGGGTGGCAATAGCCTCCAAACCCCAGGGTTTGGCCTTCCAGTGCTGGAGGCTTAATGATTTCCACCCTTGGGAGCAATTAGCCCCGGGAGTATCACATTTGGGTGTGAGCTCACGATGTTGTCATCTCAGAAAGTAATGGAACGATTTCTATTGGCAGCATAGTGGCACAGTGAATGGGGTAAGTGGAGGCCATAGTGAGCTCGTTAACTGTTGAGCATTATTAACACTCACCTATAGCAATAGGATACATTCTCAGGCAAGGCAGTAGTGTATGAAGAATATTCCAAATCAAGGCAGAAAAGCACAATGCAGTGCCTCCCACACTTTGGTATCCGAATCACCTGAGAGCTAATAAAGAACCCAGAGGCCCGGGACTGCTGAAGCAGTATAGAGCCTGGGACTTTGTATTTATACCCAGGTCTCAGGTGATTCTGACACCTGCCATGGCCTTAGAACCAAGAACACGAGCTCTGGACACAGACTCTGTGGATCTGAATCCTAGCTCAGGCATGCGCCTGCTCAGCGACTCTGGCAATGCTGTAGATTGTTTGGGATACAGAAATTCTACCAGTACCTGTCTCAGAACTGCTGGCAGGGTGGAGTTGTTAGGAGCACAGCACCGAGAAGGGTGTCTGACTAAAAGTTAAACTCTGGCAATGGTACCCATTCTCAGGCCTGTTTCAGCTGTGGCAAGAAGGTGCCATTAGAGAAGAAAAAAAAAAAAAATGAAAGGAAGGGATTAGAGGGTCAACAGGATATTCAATACATGTAACTGAGATGTTTACAAAAACAAAGTCCTACTCGAGGGAAGCCCAGGTGGCTCAGCGGTTTAGCGCTGCCTTCAGTCCAGGACGTGATCCTGGAGACCCTGGATTGAGTCCCACGTGGGGCTCCCTGCATGGAGCCTGCTTCTCCCTCTGCCTGTGTCTCTCGTGAGTAAATAAATAACATCTTAAAAAAAAAAAAAAAAAAAGTCCTACTCGATTAGCTAGCATATGCTACTAGCCAGTGAGCAGTTTGAGACTTTTGAGCAAGAAGCTGAGTGCCCATGTTGCAAAGAGGAAATCCACAAGAGGAAAAGGTCTATGGGTTTATTGAAGGCTGGAAAGCTCAGCAACCAAGCCCCACCTTCCACCCCCCTATCCAGCCCCATGGCTTCCTTCCTAACCGGTGGGCTTGATCCTAGGGCATAATAGAGGAATGAACAAGGTATGAAAGGCTTCCATAAAGGTGCCTGGCTGCGGCTGCTCTGTGGCATATCTTGGAAGAACTTAAAGGTGAGACTGAAGAGGCAAGTAATCAGTAACCTGTTAATTAATATACAGGGCTGCTTCCACATATCCAGAACTTCTAGAAGAGCTCTGAGACATACTTGGCTAAACCCTGTGAACTCCCAATACTCACTGTATTTAATTTCTGATGGGTTAAGGAGAGCTTAGTTTGCAGGCAAAAAAGTGTGGTTAACCGGGTAACAATGTTAGATGTAGGCCAAGAGAACTCCTTCTGGGGAACCTGTCCTGGCCTCCTCTAGCTATGTCCCTCTCCATGAGACAAACGATTTGCAGGACCAGGGACATGGGGATACCCAATGCTTGTGTCCCCATCTTACCCACCAGACCACAGTTTACTCTTACCCACTTTACACCTTGTCCAAAACTACCCAAGCCTGCTTCTTTTAAAGCCTATAGGAACTTCTCCCCTGGGTCCATTTTCACAAAGATGGTGCTGCCCCATGATGCACACTCTTAAGGCCCATGTGCTGGGTAGCCAAGGGAGAGTGGTTTGCAGTGATGACGACACTTGGGAAGTGTGTGCTGGAGTTTCCCTTACGATGTTGCAAAGAACCAGGTGGGAAGAGGCCTAGGCCATGGGATGGCCAGCTGTGACACCACAGTGACTGGACCTGAGAATTCTAAATTCAAACTTGGCTTTCCAGAATGTTATGTCGAGGTTAGGAGGATGGAACATACTTGGGCTCAGCTTGACTTATAATTGAAATATTAAGATAGAGCACAGGAGTCTCCATTCATATTCCTACCTCTGGCTTTACAAATGTTGGGGATGCACCTGATGGCTAAAGGTATGTACTTTAGTATCAGATAGGCCTCGACTGAAATATTGGAGTGTGCCATTTACTATGTGCCTTGGGCAATTTACTTGAACTCTTTAATTGACGTTAAGGCTCTTTTGTTCCAAGTAAGAACATCCCAATTCAAACAGACTTAATCATAAATAGGAATTTATTGGTTCTTCTGACAAGTCCAGTGGTAAACACTTCAGGTGTGTCTGCATCCGACAGCCTCCCTGGCATGCGGTCTCTAGCTTCCTTCTTGGGCAGGACTACCTACCGTAATAACCATCCAACCTACTTACTAAGCAATCTCCACAGAAAATTCAAGACACCACTTTTCTACAGATCTGGCAAAGTCCAGGGGCCTGATGATTGATTACATGGCCACCATGGAGGGTCTCGGTCTCTCTCCTCTAAGTCACATGGATTAAGAGTCATGGAAGCGTAGTTCACCAGATAAAAATTAAAATGCGGTAAAAAAAAAAATGAGTTGATGGGGATTAGATGCATAGTACTCAAGTTAGCCACTACTTAATGCGATCACAAAAATGCAGAGGGGTTCAAACAGGGTGTGCAGAATGGGAAGCAAATAGAAATTTTCACGCTCACTTTCCAACTGCCCAAAATTCTGCAATCAGAGTTGGCAGCTTGAAGAACTGGAGACTTGGAAATGCACTGACAGGCTTAGAAGACACATGGGAATTTTGTGCAGAAATCATGCTTTCAGTTGTCATGGCCAATCCTGCAATGCCAACCGATACCCATCAGGGTGCCTCTGCCTCGAGAGCTGGGTGTGAAACCAAGCCATGCTCACCAGGAAGACTCCTCTGGAATTGTGTAGAAAGTACACGAATCCCCGAATTATTAAGTTTCTAGGTCTGTGGCCAATTTGGGGGCAACGTTCAGTCTATCCAACACTGTCGGAGGTGACCCATTATCATTGATAACAGGATGTGCTTCCTACTCGCCTCCTGTCACCTCCAGGCACAGAACAATCTTACATAGGAAGATCCTTCTTACATAGGAAGATCCTTTTTCCTTGATCGAAATTGACCAAGACTATCGACAGGCCTTTAAATGTGCACTTTTGTGGCTTAAAGATTGTCTTGTTTTTGATGACTGATAAAAATAGGCTATATACCACCATTCAAAATATTTCCCCGGCTTTTTATTTTGAAAAATTGCAAACCCACAGAAGTTGATAGTAATACTAAAATATTAATGCTGCCTTCACACACACACAGTTTGAATCACGGTACCTGCTCTGTTAATATGCAGGTACCTTCTCCATGCTTACAACAGAACCAGTCTCATCTTAAGTGAGAGGAGCGCTGTCCTCAGGGAATCTGTGAGGACTTTTTTTTTTTTTTTTTTGTAGTGCTTCACTTGTCTTATTAGAAACTCACAGCCCTTTATAAGGCCCTCAGGACAGGATTTATTCCCATTTTACAGATGTGGAAACAAACTCAGAGAGGCCCAGTGATCTATTTGCTCAAGGCCTTAAGGCAGTAAGTGACCGGCCCAACTTGGAACCAAAGACTTCTGATTTCAGTAACTCAACATACTACAGTCACTTGCCTCCTGGATACACAGTAAGAGTAAAGCCAGAGCCAAACAGATATGCAAAGAAGTGTTTTAGCTTCATTCTTCTGACAACCTGAAAGCAAATATTCAGAGACCCGTGTGCATAGTCTTATTAACCAGAAGTCTGTTATCAGGAGCATAAACCCAAAATGAAAACTGAGTGGGATGAGGCTTACTGAAATGTCTTTTAACTGCCCCTGATTTGACTTCAATATTTATTGAGTGCTTACTGTCCCTGGTATTGTGGTTGGGATAGAGAGCAAATAAGATAAAAGATCCTGCCCTTGCGGAGTTCACATTCCTGTGGCTTAATGAACGATCCAGAAGCTGCCAAGGAGAGACTGGTGGGCTGCATCTGGCTCCCAAGTGCTTTGTTTGGTCTATACAATGTTTTTGTCTTTGTATAATAAATCACCAACTGCTAGCTTCTATCTAACAAGCAACTTCTGCTGAATTCCTGAATGATAAGTAGCAGCCACCCCTACCCCTCACCCCAGTACATGACCTCTAGAAATCACTTCAGTGCTCCCCATTTCCCACCATCTTACACCCAGGCAACTGTGGCCCCATTCATGCATTTGCATTTTCCACCTGACATCCATAAGCATTTCAGCTGAAACCCCTGGGGCAAACAAATATCCAAACAAGATCATTTCAGAAAGCATTAGGTAATAAAAATAAAGTAAGCTAACGTGACAGGTGTGATATGATTGGTGGAAAGGGCTACTTCACACTGGATGGTCAGGGAGGGTCTCTCTGAAGTATAACTGAAATGGAGAACTGAATTACGACAAGCATGACAAGTCTGCCAACAGAAAAGAAGAAGGCGTCCAAGCAGGAGGAACACAGCACAGGAACAGCTTCTGCTTGAAGCAGGATATAAATTGGCTTGGTTAAATCTGTAACACCCAGTTTGGGGTGGCTGGGAGAGTGGTAACAAGATCAGAGAGGAAGGAAGAAGCCAGATTACATAGGACCTTTTAGGCCATGACAAGAATTTTGGATTTTATTCCAAGTGCGATGGGAAGCCTTTGGAAGGTTTTTGCTTGGGAACAATGTGATCTGGTTCACATTTTCAAAAATCACTCTGCTAGTTTACAGTGACTTAACAAGGAAATAGAGGAAGCAGAGGCATCAGTGAGGAAGCTACGCTATCACAGTTCAGTAGGTGACAGTGGCTAGAACCAGGATGGTAACAGAAAGATGGAGAATCAGATTCAGGATATAGATTCTAGAGTCTAACCAAAATAATTTTCTGGTGGGGTGGATGGTTGGTAGTGGCAATGGGCCAGAAGGATTAATGAAAAAAGGAGTAATTAGGGATAACTCCGAGGTTGTGCTTGTTCAAACATTTATGAGTTGGGGATGTCTAGGGGAGGCCCCAATTTTACAGGAAGAGACAGCAAGAATGTGATTTCAGATGAATAAATTTTGCCAAGATTCAAATCACCCTGGATCCTCATTTCCATTCTCCGACATCCACAGTCTCAGATCCAAAAACTTTGAACTTCTAAATGCCTAATCTCTTACCAACTCTATCCCTTCAATTTCAAATTCACTGCCTATATCCTGATTCAATCCTCCCTTTGCCTTGACTTTTACAACAGCCTTCTACAGTTATGAATTAACTAGTAAAAAACACTTAATAGCCATGTTTCCTTCTCTCTCAGTGGCCATCTTTGACGGCAGAGATCATGTCTTGTTCATATTTATCTCCAGTGCCTACTGCTGTGCTAGGCACAAAGCAGGCATACAAATATCTGACAAAATGCAAAGAGGTCTCCTCAAACAGGATATAACCTTAAAAGAGAGGAGTCCTATCTTGGAATCCTGTGATTCCCTACACAAATTAAAGCAGAACTGGATAAAAAATATATCATCAAGTTCCACAAACTTTGCTTTTCCAAGATGTGTTTCTCTTCTTTTAATTTAGTTTCAAACTACACCCAGTCCTACTTTTACCTGGTAGTTGATAAATGAGATTGGCCGACAGATAACATATGTTGCTACTCTTTTCCACCTCCAAATCTAGAGACTTTATACAGGCATATCTTCACACCATCTTTGTAAGCAGATCAAGAGAGGATTAGTCTCCATTTTATAAATTAGGAAACTGAGGCACAGAATGGAAAACCTTAATTCTTTTTTTGATGGAGTTAGAAGCTTCGCCTGTATTAAAACTAGCTCTTCCCTGACAACATACCACAGTTCTGTAATTGGAAGGTATCCCAGGCTCCTATCTCTGCAAAACTACTGGTCAGTACTCAGGCGTCCCCATGGTTTTGTCTCCACAATTACAGACTCCTTTGGGTACCACGGTGAGTTGCCACAAGGTCAAGGCCATGTCCTCTCTCTCTTCAATGTACTATTTCCCTCAGTGCCTGGTGAAGACAGATTCCTCCCATGGGCCCAGGAGAAAGAGAAGCACCTTGGTCATTAGACTGGAGGGTCAAGTAAGGCCAGGAGTCATAATGAGTAAGGAGAGACAAAGAGAGAGATATCAAAGTAGGCAATAATAGTTTCAATGGGGAAAAGGAGAGAGGAGTCACCGAGAAAATCAGAATACTCCTTTCAAAAGGTTTCCAGCTGGTTGAGTACCTGGGAAGAAAAGTGGCAGCAGTGGTGGCGGCAGCAGCATGCCAGATCCTTCCTGCCATACCCTCCCAGAGTCATTTCTTCAAGGCACCCAGGCTTCTCAGAGCCTCCTGGGCCTGGGTCAGCTGCTGCTGTAGCCTTTGGCGGGTGCTCTCGTTGGAGGCTCGCTTCAGGAGGCCCTGCATTTCCTCCACCACTGCCCGGTGGCCGGGGGTGTTGTGGAAAAGCCGCACTGCCCGGTCCCCACAGGAGGCCAGAAGCCGGCCAGTGATGTCAAAGGACAAGTCAGTGATACACTCCCCATGGACCTGCTCAAAGCACTCTTCCTTCTCACCCCGCCGGGTGTTGTAGAGATGAATACTGCTGCCACTGGCCAAAGCCAAGACCTGGGCGTCAGGGGAGAGGGCCAGGCGGCAGAGCATGGTGCTCGCCTCTTCAAAGCAGCCTGTCCTCAGCAAGTAGGGATCCTGTTGCTTCTTGTATTCCACATCTGTGTCCCACAGTTTCCACGTACCATCCTTGGAGACTGAGGCCATCCTGCAGCATGGAAAATCACGGCTCTAGCCCCAACACATGCTGGAGGGGAAGGCACTGGGACAGCAGGAGGGGCTCCAGCTAGGAAGCCAACTGCACTGCTGGGGCTACTTCCTGCCAAGGGCCAGGCACTCTACCCACTTCAGAGCTGCCACAGAGATGGGCAAAGAGTCCTGGTTGCCAAGAGGGGCTGAGAGCCCCCAGTAACCCATGAGAGAGGAGGCACTCACCTGCGGGAATCATTGGAGAAAGCGAAGAAGTGGACGGCTGCAGAGTGCCCCTTCAGTTCAAAGGCTCGCACGACCTCCTGGAAATCACCTTTTTTCCCAAAGCAGACTTCCCAAACTTTTACATCTGGGGTGAAGCCACAAGAGGCCACAAACCTGCCACACAACCAGGTTCCTTTACAACTTAAAGAGTATCTCATTTCTGCCAACCCAAAAGAGTATCTCATTTCTGCCAACCCACTAAACTTCATTCCTGAGAAAATTAGTAATCTTCTATGTAAACAACATTGTGTCTTTTAAAACCGCTTATCTACACAGGATTTCAGTTCATCCTCATGCCCATGGTATAAGATACATAGTACCCCATCCCAACCTTTTAAAAACTATAGATGACAAAAAGGGAGACTAAGGACTTGAATCTAGGTGTGCTGATTCCACACTGTATGTTCTTTCTGCTATTTGAAGCTGGCTCTCTGCTCTGTCCTTGGCCACAACTTCTGCCCATCATAGATGCTAAGGCCCTCCTTCCTCACCTGCTGCAGGGGGATATAGCAGCATAGGTATTGTTCATCTGGTTGGTGTTGATCGTAGACAGCACATGACCTTTCAGATTCCAGATGAGGATCGTCGTGTCACTGGAAACGGTCATGATGAACTTCCCTGGGGGTGGGGGGGTAGGAAGTAGGGGGAGTGGTGGTGGTGACATGAACTGAGTCAATGACTCAACCAGGTGTCATTCCCTAAGGAGACACTTCAGAAGGCCTCTGCTTTCTCAAATACCCATGCGCCCTTCCTGGGCCAAAGGTCCCCAGACATAAGGATTTTGTTCAAGCCTATGGGTCTTACTGGCCTCCCCTGGGGAGCTGCTATGGCTCTAGGACTCCAGGAGAGCCCAGAGCCAGAGCCCCTTTGTCACACTGGAGCTGAGCATAACTCTCAAGCAGCATTAACTCATTCAGCAAATAAATGGGGCTCTTCCTTCTAGTCCTTGGTAAGCTCCATTTCCTGAATGCTTCTTACCTGTGTCTGCAATGCCAATGTTGATGACGGGTGCCTTGTGCTTTTTAGGAAAGTCCTCTGGGTTGGCTGTGAAGGTATAGCCCCCATCTTCTCGCTTGGTCATCTTAAAGACACGAAGGGTATCTCCATTGGCCAGCCAGACGATGAAGGCTCTAGAGGCAGGTAGCAGACAAGTCACTCATTTGTTTGGACACGGAGGCCTATGTGTGAGGTTTGTATGCTAGGCTCCGAGGAAAATCATGGTCTTCCTTCATGCCCCAGTCAAGCCCTGCAACTTAACTCCTTTGTTCAAAACCTCTTAATACTTCTCAGAAGATAGGACTCGCATAGCTTTGGCTCCTTTGGTGTCTCTCTAGAGTTTAGAAAACCATTATAATTTCCAGGACGAATCTGGAGCCAGGTTTCAGTACTTCCCAAGTAGGAACATATCTTCCCCTCTCTGCTTCCTTTCTGTGTAAAATGCAGAGACCTCTAGGGAGCCCCAGGCAGTGCTTAAGCTGTCCAGATACTCTTTCTGCCATCCCCAGGGAGACCCCCACCCCCACTATCCCAAGTCAGGTATGGGAAAGACATAAGCCTGGGACTGGGCTTCTGCAGGCAAAGCTGAGGCTCCATCCTGTCCCACCTGCAGTCAGGGCTGAAGCGCACCAAGGTAGCATGGTCCAGCTCCACGTTGGCTCTCAGGCTGCGGTGCTCCCGCTGCAGGAAGTCCTTGGTGCTCCAGATGCGGACAGTGCGGTCATCTGCACAGGTGGCCAGGTACTTGCCATTGCTGCTAAAGTCCATGCAAGATATGTTCCCACTGTGGCTCTAAGGGAAGGGTTGCAGGAAGTATGAACAGGGACCCCTTGGGCAGATGGGGTCTGCTGCCTGGATTAACGACAAGCTGCTGATGGGGTATGATGAGGGATTGGATGGGGCATCCCCACTAACTTTAGTCAGAGGCAGAAGGGTCTGTCATGTGCAGAGCCTTAAAAAGGAAAAGTCTATGCGGGGGGGGGGGGGGGGGGGGGGGCTGTGAGTCTCTGTATATGTATGCTGAGCATGGGTATCCATGTACCTTTAATGCCGCAGCCAGGAGGCGGTGAGTGAAATTGTGCTGCTGAGGCTTCTCCTTGCGAATTCGTTGATGCTGTTTCTGCTTCTTGGACTTCAAGGACTTGTCAGGTGGAAATCCATTTGCTTTTTGGCCTATGAGGAGGGACTGTGTCATCTACCCATTCACTCACTAAGCATTTCTGACCACCTGTGAGTGACCAGGCATTGAGTGGAGCAGCAAGAGACGACCAGATAAGGCCCCAAGCTTGAGAAGAGACAGTGAGGTAGGCAAAAACAGAGGCTTAGGAATCAGACTGGGTTTGGATTGTGTCTCTACCATTGAGTGACCTTGAGGAGATTACTTGCTGTTTGTCCATACAGTACCTCAATGCAACTTAGAAAAGGCACTCTCCGGGCCTGTGCAGCTCGCTGGTACATAGCACAGCCGGCTAAGTGCAGATCCTTGGCCAGACATCCCTAGGTAGGGAATTATGTGCACAACCAATTTGGTGGGCCTGGCCTTGGGCAAGTTCCTTAACTGCTCTGGCCCTTAGTTTCCTCAAAGAGAAGCTGTGAGTGCCCAACACAAGCATTAAAGGTTCAGAGGACTCCCAGAGAGAACTCAGGGATGATAAGTAGTCAACCCCTGTTGAGCACCAACCCTGTGCCGGGAATGGTGCCAGTCACTTGTGCATAAAATAGCCATTTTAATTGAGAGTCAGGCCAGGTGCAAAGCTGGCATGTGTTACATTACTCCAGATGCCCCTCAATTCCTACAGGGAATAAACTCCTGAGGCCCATAAACAGAGACCACCACAACCTGCCCTCTCCTGTCAGCATCCTGCCCTCCTCTCCCCTCACACTAAAACCCCACCAAATGCCCTTTGAGAACTGCTTGCTTCCATGCACACTGCCTTTGCCAGCGATGCTCTTCCTTCCTCCTTGGCCAAACTCTTGACACACCTGTCCTTCGAGACCCCACACCATGTGTTTCCTACTCAGTGAAGCTTCCCTTCACCAGTCCCTCCCCACCCAAAAAAGCAGGGCTGACCACCCCCACCCTTGGGTTTCCTGGTTGCTAGTACTGACCTCCTCTCTGAAACCTATTCCACTCTATGTTTCACCTACATTTTCGGATGATCTCCCTTATGCAACCGCGAGCTCCCTAAAGGAAAAATTCCTCACACCTACTGAGATAGTAGTAGCTACTTAACAAACGTTGCTCCTGTCGAGGAACTAGTCCGAGTGCTTACAAATACGCGTCTCCCCTCACCGCTCCCCGCTTTCCTAAAATAACGAGCAAGCAGCGCACCCGAGAGCTTACAAGAGCTCTGGAAGCAACCGCGGGAGACCCGGAGGCCCAGAGGGCAGCGAGCGCCTCGGCCCCCTCCACCCCCGCCGCCCGGCCTCCGAGGAAGCGGCAGCGCGGGACGCAGCCTGCAACTAGCGCTTCCTGAGGTAACTCGCTACCTCGGTAACTCGTCTCGGAAAGCGAAGCTCATTTCACAAAGGGAGAAACTGAGGCCCAGAGGGTCCGCGGCACCCCCGCCGGCCCAAACCGCACGTCGGACCACGGGGAGGCCAGGAGCAAGGTCCCCGCGGGGTGCCTCCACTCGCCCCCGCCCCACTAACCCGCGGACCGGCTGCCCGTCTCCTCCTCCGCGCGCAGCCACCCCCGCGCTACTGCCGCCGTCGCCATCAGGGCCAGCAGCCCGAGCAACAGCGACAGGCCCATCAGCTCGGGCATCTGCGGTAGCTCCATGTTGCCGGGCCCACTGCCACCTCAGCCTCCGACGACGCGGACGCCGGCACGCCTCCGCGGGACCGCGCACGCACGCGGGGCGGGGCCTGGCCGTTGGTGCGCCCCGAGGGGCGGGGTCTGGCCGTTGGACAGCCCATGGGGCGGGGCCTGACCGGCGGAGCGTCCCGGGGCGGGGCCTTGTGGTGGGCGTGTCTCTGCGGGGCGGGGCCTGTCGCTGGCGCGTCCCGGGGGGCGGGGCCTGATTCTTCTGGGGTTTGGCTGCGTCGTCTCCAAAGCTCGAGGCCGAGATATGCAGGCTTTGCTGAGTCCTCCTCTTTTTTTTTTTTTTAAAGATTTATTTATTTATTTATTTATTTGTTTATTTGTTTGTTTGTTTATTTATTTATTTATGATAGACATGGAGAGAGAGACACACACAGGAGGAGGGAGATCTCCAGGATCGCGCCCTGGGCCAAAGGCAGGCGCGAAACCGCTGAGCCACCCAGGGATCCCCCAGTTTAAGATTTTATTTATTTGTTCATGAGAAACACACAGAAAGAGAGAGAGAGAGAGAGAGAGGGAGAAGCAGGCTCCATGCAGGGAGCCTGACGTGGGACTTGATCCCAGGACTCCAGGATCACACCCTGGGCTGAAGGCGGCGCTAAACCGCTTGAGCCACCTGGGCTGCCCTGAGTCCTCCTCTTGAGTAATTCACTGATAATCGTTTATTAAAGGCGCTGTTCCAGCCATCACCACAGTGGGTCCTTTCGAGGAGGCAAGGCAGAGAATAATGGAACAGTGGGCGCCAAGACCAAAGACAAAAGGAAAATCAGGAGGCAGTTGCCAGGATCTAAGAGGGAGGTGATAAGGACCTAGACTTAGGTGTGGCCTGGGGAGTGGAAAGAAACTTTACAAGATTTTTAGCGAGATATTTTTATTTTGAAATTATAGATTAATGAGAAGTTGGGAGAACCAACAGGAAGTTTCCCTGTATCTTCACCTGGTTTCCCCCACTTAGTAACATATAGCTATAGTGCAATATCAAAACTGGGAAATTGGTATTGATATGATCTACAGAGCTCATCTAGATTTAATCAAAAAGGAAATATTCTGAAAGACTTATTGATAAAGTTTGAGTTAGACCTGCTTGCCTGGAAAGGAAATGTTCCCAGAACAGGGAGCACTGCCCCATCAGCCTCCCAGGCCTGCAATCCAGAATGAGTTGAATTACCAGGGTCAGAGATTCCAGATTCAAAGATTTCCATGCCCACCAGGAGCCTCTACTGACAGTGCAGGCTCTCCAGCCTTTAGAAGGACCTTCTAAGAAGAAGGACTGCTGGAGAGACCAGGTGGGGGACAGATACACCCATAAAAGCTTGACTAAGGACATAGATCCAGTCAGAGAGCAAATGGAGTGTGGCCTCATTTCCTTCCCTTTTGTCCTGGGGGGTGGGGTGGGGTTGGCATTGACTCAGCTGTAGGCTGGTGCCAAACCTTCCACATTGAGGGCTTCTGATTTAATTGGTCTAGACAGGACCTGGTTGTGAAGACTTTTTAAGCTCAAATGCACATTTAAGTTTGAGAAGCAGCTGTCAAGGATATGGTAGGCTAATACAAGACTATGTAGAAGGGGATGTTCTGTTGGACCAGGGTGATGGCTGTAGAGATGGATGCATATAAGGTCAATGGGCCAGGCCTTGGTCACAGATACTACAGGGCCCTGGGATGTTGGGAGGAGCCAAAGATACTGTTTTCAGCTTGCACAAGTGTCTGGATGGTGGCATCATTCCTGGGGATGGGGAACATGAAGAGGACCAAGTATTAGGAGGGACAGTGGGCTATAGTCTCAGAAATGAGGAGTTCTGTTTTGGTTCCTTTGAGGTTAAGGAAGCTATGAAACATCCAGAAGGAGGGGTCAGGGTGGCAGTTGGATATATGCTTTTGCAGCTCCAAGGGCAGAGCAAAGCAGATACAGAAGAGTGGATCCTTGGCAGAGAAGCCAAAGGGAATGGTATTCCCTGAGGCTTGCCACATAATGAGAAGGAAGTGGTCCAGGAAGGGGCAGGTGGAGAAAAAGACTCCCACAGCAGATACTGGGAAGGCACAGTCAGGGAGGAGGGAGAGCCTGGAGAGAATTCTGGATTCACTGGGAAAGGGTAGTTCTAGAATGGGGTCCAAGGGCCCGGGGGGAAGGCAGGATGAACACTGCAAAGTGGTCATTGGATTTTGCAATGAGGGAGTCAAGTTACCTTAGTAAGAGCAAGTCAGTGTAGGGGTGAGGCTGGGGTGGAAGTGGGGACCTCAAAGACAGGGGATGAGTGGGAGGGGAGAAAAGAGGGGGAGAGCAAGTGTAGGTAGCTCTGTCAAGGGAAGGTGGCATCGGGCGGGGGGACACAGGGTCCAAGGGATGTCTTAGGGGGCCCTTTCTGGAAGGGTGTGAGTAAAAACAGCAGAGCACACTGTTAGGATTTTACTTCTCCGAGAGCCACTTCAAAACTTTGTCTGCAGCAACAAATAGCACTTAACACCTAGGTGCCCCTGTTACCTGCACAGTAGAGAGAGATGGCTAAAAGCAGAGACTAGAATCACACAGTCTGAGTGGGCATCTCACTAACCAACACAGCCCTGGGCTAGTTAACCTCTCTGTGCCTCAATTTTTCATCTGTGAAATTGGGATTATCAGTAATTATGATAACGTTTTTTAAAGATTTTATATATTTATTTGACGAGAGAACTAGAGAGTACAAGTGAGGGGAACAGCAGAGGGAGCGGGAGAAGCAGGCTTCCCATGGAGCAGGGAACCAATGTGGGGCTTGGATCCCAGGACCCTGAGATCATGACCTGAGCCAACGGCAGATGCTTAACAACTGAGCCACCCAGGCGCCCCGGTGATAACTCTTACATGGTGTCATATGCTAGTTACTGTTTAAGTGCTTTATATATATTTACTCTGAAATTCTCATAACTGGCCTATAGAGGAAGATGTTAATATATAATAAGTGAGTTAATATAAATAAAGTGCTTAAAATAGTGCTCAGCAGACAGTAAACATTAGATAAGTGTGCAGTTAGTTTTGTCATCCCTGTTATGATAACACACAAATGAGGGCAAGTGGCCACAGAAGACTGCCTGCTATTTATGTCCCACAAGCATCCACAGAAGTCCTGAGATGTGAGAGGCTTGAACTAGCTCCATGGGGAGAGGGATCCAGCCGTGAATGGAATCCGCAGCACCAAGACCATCGCCTGGTCCACAGCGGGCCCTCAGAAAAGATTTGTTAAATGGCTCAATAGAAAAATCAATGAAAAAAGAAAAAAAAGAAAAAAGAAAAATCAATGAAGTATCAGGGCCATTCACCCCAACTCCTCATCTGAGGTATCAGTTCCTTCTAAGACATCCTAACCAAGTGGCCATCCACCCTCTGCTTGCACATCTCGCATAATGGAGAGGTCACTATCCCCCACCCCCCATGTTCTCTTCAGATGTTTCCAGTGGAAGGCCCTGTCATTTCTACTTCTTGACTCAGCTCTGCCCTTTCCCAACATAAAAAGTGGTAAGCCGGGGTGCCTGGGTGGTTCAGCGGATTAAGCATCTGCCTTTGGCTCAGGTCGTTCCCAGGGTCCTGGGACTAAGCCCCTGCTCAGTGAGGGCCTGCTTCTCCCTCTCCCTGCATTCCCCTTCTGCTTGTGCTCTCTCTGTCAAGTAAATTTAAAAAAAAATTTTTAAAGAAGGTGGTAAGCTTTCCTGAACCTTTTCCTGCCCATGCAAAGAGGAGTTCCAGGATGAGTGTCTGTCACCTCTCACCAGGATGCCAGCAATAGCCTAAAACTGTACTCCCTGCCTCTGCTCTTAAGGGCCCCACTGTGGTGTATTCTCAACTCCACACCCAGAGGCATCCTGTTAAGAACTTACATCTGATCTTGTCCTATCCCTACCTACTCAAAACTTTCCAGTGCCTTCCAGCTCAGAGGAAAAGCTAAGGTCCTTTCAAGGCCACCTCCCACAGCCAACTGGCTCTCCATTCCCGAATGAGACACACTGATGGTCCCAAACAGTTTTTGTTTTTATTGGCAAGAATTCTTTACAAAATCCACACACACGCATTCACACGCATACAAGATGCCTGCCCTGGTTTGGCCACCACCTGCCCCGCTTTCTCCTGGGGTCAGACCTTCCTGGCGTCACCCAAGGATGCCATCCTGCAGCACCTCACCCCACACTGGGCTACCAGCAAAGGAGCAGAGAGTGGGAACTTCCTTTTCTGCCCCTTTGCCGAGAAGTAGAGGCCTGAGCCCCATCAAGGGGGTGGGGAGAGGAGCAGGTGGGGGAAACAATTGTCCCCCCTCCTCCTACAAGCTCCCTGAATTGCCAGCTTAGGCCCCAAGTGTCACAGCTGCTAAGGCCTAGGGATCATCATCTGGTTGAAGCTTCTCCACCCTTATTTTGCAGACTAGAAAATGAAGGTCCAAAGAAAGAGTATGAGTCCCCCCTGCCCCCTCAGGTCTCAGTGTTCATCACTTGTGGGGCAGCAACTGGAACATAGCTCTTCCTGGCTTCCAGGAGGTGGAAGAGATTTGAGCCCTGCTAAACCCTCAGGAAAGGGCACAGCCAGACCTGGGGCAGGAAGGGAGTGCCCAGAAGTCGTCCCTGGAACCCATGCCCAGGGACAGCAGCTCCTGGGCAGCTGAGTGAGCGGCAGCATCTGGCCAACACTATAAAGGTTTGCCAAGGGTGCCTTCTGTGACTGCCCGTGTGGCTTGCTCGGGAATACAGGCTGGATCTGTCAGGATACTGGTAGATGTGCTCAGCTGGCGGAGAGAGTTCAAGACAGCTGGGGAAAGACAATGAGAGAATGAAAGAGAGAGGGGGAGAGACACCTCCTGGGGTCAGGGCCCTTCCCCTGGATGCTGAAGACAAAAGGGATGAGAGAGATATACTAGCTAGCAAGATCATCAGCCCCTCCCAAGACCTCCGTCTGTAGGTGACTTGGTAGGCAGAGGACTATTCAGCGTATGTGGTGGGATGGCTAAAACTCTGGGCCTGTGGTCTGAGCAGGGTGGACACCCCTGGACATTATGGTGGGCAGGCAGTTGGCTCACATACTTGGCCGGAGAGCGGGCAGGGAGCAGTACTGGTCCAGCCAAGCCAGTGAGGTCTGGCGGAGGCTCTGCAAGCTTGCTGTGGACACCATCCCGTTGAAAGACTCGAACAGAGGCCGAATGAGGATGCTGAACTGGGCCCAGGTCAAGGAACAGGCCTGCTGATCAGCCAGGACCCTCGCCCTGCTCATGTGTAGCCCTGACATCTGGCTCAAACCCAGGGAAGGGCCTGGCCACTGTGGCATCATGAACTTTGAAGCCTGCTGCAGCCACCGCCCCCCATCCTGCCATGGCCTGTCGGGGGCCCTCTCTGCCCTTCTGGGCTGCACCCAGGGCCTCCTTCCTGAGTTTCCCTCTGCTCCCATCATAACACCGGGCACTCCTGCTGGCCAGGATGCCAAAGACCTGGAAGGACTTGAGTCTCTTCCCCTGGGGGCAGCTCTGGGCCCCTGCCTGGCCTGTGGAGCTAGCCTGCAGTCAGGCACAGCTGGGTCTGGCTCCAGCACTCACGCCACCCCTGGCCGAATGAGGATACTACCCAGAACTTCCAGTTGTGCAGCGTCCGGGTGCGGACATAGTCGTCAAACATGTCTCTCATCTGGTCGAAACGCTGGTGTGTAATGGGCACCCCAGTAGCAGGCAGCTGCTGCTGGCACAGGCTGGGGGAAAGGGGGGCCAGTCAGGGCTGGGGAGTCGGGCAGCCTACCCCCTTGCCCCAGTGCCCTTGGTCCCCCACCTACTTGATGGCAGCATTGAGCTCCTCGATCTGGTCCCGTAGCTGCTGGGCCTCCTCCTGCATGGCCGCCCGCTCTTGCTGCAGCATGGCGATGTACTCAGCCGTCTTCTGCAGCGTGGTTGCTTTGCTCACCTGTAGGCATCACCAGGGTAGGCTCAGGTGCTAGAAGTGGCCCCACTCTGTGGCCCACTGAGGCACTGGGTGGAAGGTGGAAACTGGGTGTCCAGAGGTTCCTGGGATTGGGTCTTGGACGGTGGGAGGGGGGCCTACGAAGGAGCCTTATGGTTCTGGGGGTGCCAGCTGGGGCTGGGGGCTCACCTTGAGGCTGGGCTGGGCGCTGAGTGTGCTCACCAGCCCGTGCAAGGTGTCAAACCCCAGCTTGATGTTGAAGCGCCGCTTCTGCTCTGCAGAGATGTGTGTGATGCGCCGGTTCTCAGTCTTGGGGGGCAGACAGTGGGGTGAGCCTAGGAAGGAGCATGGAAGGGCCTAGGGGTAGCAAACAGATCTTGGGATGAGGGAATGGTGCCACCTTATTGTTGTCTGGACGGCCCCGGCTGAGGATGGGTTGAGGGGGAGAGACGTGGACGCTCAGAGTCCCCAGGCCCTGCATGGAGCTGAGCTCCCCAGACAGCCGCCGCTTACCACCTGTGACAGGGACAGACAGACCCACAGACAGACCAACACAGGGGAGAGGGTCCCATTGCCCTGTTCCTCTCATCCTGGCCTCAGATGTCATCCCTCCTTCTTCCTTCCCCTTTCTCCATCCCCTGGAGTTCCCCAAGCCTTGCAAGCTCTCTTTACCGCTGTGTGCTGGGGGTGAGAGCCGCTCCGCTTTGGGGACAATCAGGGGCCTGGGAGGGGCCAATGTGGCTGGGCCTGGAGGTGGCCGGGGCGGTGTGGGGGCCGGGGTCGGGGGGAGGAAGGTGCAGGGGAATTCAGGGGCCATCTCCTGCTGGGGTGGAGAAGGGCAGAGAGTTAAAAGGAGGTAAAGCCTGGGGCCCACCCTCACCTCCCAGTGCCCACCATCTTACCGGGGACCCTGAGGGCCGAAGGAGGGTGCTGGACACAAGTGGTGGTTCCAAGGTTTGCTCAGGCTTGGCTGTACACAGGCAGAACTATGAGCGCCACTGGGGCCAGCCTCAAGACCGTCCCCCCATCCACTGGGGGGACCCAACTCCCAAGGCCCCGTCTCGCCCTTCCAGAAAGTCTGCTCCCCTTCTGGTTTCAGGGCCCATGTCCCTAATTCCTTGCCACCTCCCCATCCTGCCAGCTGAGCCTGAGCCTGCCCCTTAAACTTCACCCTCTGCTCCCCAGGCTCCCCACTTCTACATTTGGTCCCACTTTCCCTCTGTGGGATCCTGCTCTTCCCATCTCACCTGCTGTGAGCAGCTGTGTGAGGCAGGGGTTGCTGCCTCCCGCAGTGGCAGTGGAGTTGGCCGTGGCAGGGGCCAAGGTTGGGGGACTGGGCTTCCGCCCTCTAGGGGATGGGGTGGGGGGCCTGCCTCTGGGCCGCATGCTTTGGGGTACTGTGAAGTGGGGCCCAAATTGGGGCTCCAGATATCCCGAGGGTAGAAGGTCTATGGGGAAGGGGGGAGGGGCAGGGCCTGGGCCAGGCTGTGGGGTCGGTGGGAAGGCAGTGGGAGCAGGCAGTGGGGACACTCCTGGGGCAGGTGGGATGGTAGAGAAGGGGAATCTGGGAGAGAAGAGAGGTTCTTCCTGCAGCAAGGCAGGGGGAGGAGCCATGGGAGGGAAGGTGGGGGGGGCACAGGGCTCTAGGCCAGGCCCCTTGGCAAGGGCAGGGTATTGGAAGAGCGGTGGGGGTACTGGAGGGGGTGGCAGCTTGGGCTTGGGGTCTTCAGGAAGGAGGAAATCAGAGTTCAGGAAGGCACTGGAATCTAGCGGGCCAGGGCAGCTGCTCCGGGCCTGGTTGGGGAACAAACAGAGAGCAGGGGGGGAACAGCTGGCTTTTGTAGCCACCCTGGCAGCCTCTTGCCCTGGCTGAGCTCTGGACTGGGCACTGGGAGAGACAGGAGAAATGGTCCCTCCTGTCCCCACCCCCCACACACCAAAGGAAATTGTGATCTAATGAGAGGTGGGAGTGGAACACACGTATGCACCTATTAGGTGTGAGAAAGAGCATCAGTCTTCCTGCCTATATTTGCATTTGCCAGATAATTTCTCCATCCAGCCACCAATCCATCCACTAACCCATCATCCTCCGTTCACCTATATGTCCTCTCACTGCTCTGTCCTCCAGCCCACCAGGTATTAGCCCATTCACCAATCCATCCAACCGTCTCTCCTTAATTCATCCACCAACCCATTCATAATCCATCCACCCATCCACCATCTGTTCCCTGACCAGCCACTTATTCAGCCACCAGCCTATTCATCAACCCATCAAACTATGCATCTTCAAATCCATCTACCAGCCCTTCCATCCAACCGACCACTCACCTACCTAAATGTACACCAACCCATGTAAGCAACCACCTCCATCTACAACCCATCTATCAATTCATCAACACCCCATCCATCTACACACTCATTGGGCAACCATTTACCCAGTGCTGCCAATGTGCTTGGACTGTGCTAGGTATGGAACATGGAGTGGCGAGCAAGGCTTAGCTCTTCCAGCAAGGAGCTCACTGTCTAGTTGAGGAGATCTCTCAACGATGAACTACAAGAATGCCTGAACAGGCTGATGATAGAGGGAAAAGGCTTCTGACCAAGCAGCAGGGAGGTGACATCTGAATTGAGCCTGTGAGTTCCCAATCCACAATGGCAGGTTCACCATTTCCTAAACACTCACACTGAGCTTTCTGTCTCCATGGGCTCATTTGTGCTTGTCTCCTCATCTGGCTTGCCTTCTATTGGTCTCTTTTTCTGTCCAAACCCAATCCATTCACTAAGCCCAGAACCTCCCCTCCTCCAGGAAGCCTTTCACAAGCAACCCACTCTTCAGTGGTACCCTGGCTCCATGCCCCTACCCCCAGCCTCCCTTCTACAACCACCTGGTCCAGTAATGCTTCACGATCTTTCCATCCCAGCTGAATGGTGCCCTCTCACAGGGCAGAGATGGGCTCTCTCTCCCCCTTCAGTCCCTCTCAGTCAACCAAGCACAGGACTGGGCACTCAGGAAGTACCCTATCTCCCAGAAACAGGTAGGTGACCTAGGCAGGACTGAGTGTAGCAGAGCGGGAGCTCACCTGCAGGCGGTTATGCCCTGAGAGGTGGGTCACGCCTGATGAGGCAGGGGGCACCTCTGAGCCCAGGATCCCACTGCTGAAGAAAGGGTCAGCCATGGGGCCAAAGCTGGGGGGCTCCGGGAAATGTGAAGGCGTGGGCGTCTGTGGGGGGCGGTAGCTGGTGAAGAAATCTGTAATTCAGACATACAGGGCGGTGGTAGTTAGGGTTAAGGCCAGGCGGGCCTGGAGGCTGTGGGAGGAGAGTGGGCCTTGTGCCCTGTCCCCAGGCTGGGCCAGCCTGACTGGCAGTGAGGTGGGGGTAGGCGGGGGAGGGGGGGCTTCCACAGGAGATTGTGAAATTGGGAGAGTTTCTGTCTGTCTCAGGGGAAGCAGCAACAGAGGTTCGGGTGGGATGGGCCTGCATGCAGGACAGCAGAGGCAGGGTGGGGGAGTGAGTGGGACCCCGGGAAATAGTCCTCCCACTGAACCCCACACTTGGCTCATGAGGCCCCTTTTCCCATCCCAACCCTGGACATTCCTCTCTTTTGCTTCTGTTACCAGCTCTGCTGGGGCCATAGAAAGGGGCAGGGTAATAGAGTGTGCCAGGGAGGGAGAGGGGTGGGGTGCAAGGGGTGGAGGTCTGGCATAGGGAAGAGCCCCAGGGTGACAGCAATTCAGGGGTGAGTTAGAGGTGAGAGGGGTCAGGAGGTCAGTGGGTCTGGAGTAAGTTGGTTTGTTGGAAGGTCCAGTGGGGCCTCAAAAGTAGAGCCTAGGAGTGGGGTGGAGGGCTAAGGGGGTCATAGCAGAGGTAAGCGGGTGGGCTCAGGGTGAAGGCAGGAGTGAGGGAGGGCTGGAAAGCCTGGAAGAGCTGGCGGGGAGGGGGCAGCCAGATTGTCTGAGGTGTGGGTTGTGTAAGCCCCAGGCTATTCTGGTTTTGGGAAGCAGCTGCCTGTGGCCTAACCACATCCCGGGCCTGGGCGCCACCCGCCCACCCGCTCCCTTCCGGGCACCTTTCTCTGACCCTGACAGCCTTTGGCCTGAACCAGCTCCCAAGGCCTCCTGGTCTGGTCAGACCCAGCCCCACTGGCCTTGAATGGGCCCTGGCTCCCTGGCCAGGGGAGCTGGTCAGACTTCTCTCCCAAAGGCCACTCTGAAGGAGACCCAGGCCTGGGACAGATAAGCCCACACCAGACCTGGAGGCTGATGGGGGTTAAACTTGTATGTGCATCTTATGTGACTCTGGTGACCATGTGTCGCTGGAAGGCTGGCTCTGGGGGTGTCAATGTGTGATCTCATGCAAAACACTTCCCTGCATGTGTGTGCCTGCCCCAATGTCTGTAGTTCTGTCTGGGTCTGTATGTGCCTGCCTTGATGTGAAGTGCTCCGCATGTGCATAGCTGCTCTGTGCCCAGGTATGCGCGTCTGGGTTGGTGCGCATGTGTGCCTGCACACAGGGACTCATGTGTGTCCTTGACCACCCAATCAGAAAGGATCTTTTTGTCCTACTGCCTCCCTTTAACTGAGGGACTGGGTGGCAGAGGGCCCCCTCAGCCGGCAGAGACCATGGGTCTCATCGCTAGGCCCCTTGAGGTCTAACTCTAGAACCAGCCACATACTGGCCTGCACCCTGTTGCTCCCTAGCTCCCAGCGCTCTGTGGGGCTCACAGGGTAATGAGCCCAGTCACTACCACCCCCTGTCATAGTCTCCCCTTCATTATTCCTTCCCTCTTCCTAACCCTAGCTGATCACCCACAGAGCCCTGGTCCCCCCCAGCTTCTATACATTGATGTACATCCCTCCCTGAGGCCCTCTCCTGCTCCAAGCCTCCACCCCTTCCTTGAACACTCCTCCTCAAGCCCCCTCCCTCCATGGAGTTCTGGCCTTCTCACCGGGTTTCCTCTCAAGTGAGAAGCTCTTGGGGACAATCAGAGCAGTAGCCCTGTTGGCCTTGGCACTCCCTGCCCTCCCTGTGCGTGGAGCGCCAGAGGGGGCCACGCTAGCCACCTCCTCTGCATGACCCACATCCCCTACCCTTGGTTGCATGCTCACCTCCACCCCAGCAGCCACCCTGGATGGAGAAAAGTGGCTTCTTAGCCCCAGATTTGGCCCAGAGTCCACGGTGGAGGCAGTTTCCTACCTGTGGCAGGGGTGTGTGTGCCCAGACAGGACCGCTGCCCTCCCAGGCTGGTCTGCTCTCTGGGCACTGCCATCAACACTTCTGCCCCCACCACCCCTACCCTGCCCAGGGCTGAGGCAGGGGTG
This sequence comes from Canis lupus dingo, assembly GCF_003254725.2. NCBI lineage: Eukaryota > Metazoa > Chordata > Mammalia > Carnivora > Canidae > Canis > Canis lupus. The sequence continues at coordinate 6,409,662 of NC_064248.1, read as the reverse complement.
GGGGTGGTTCCTCATTCCCTAGTTCCCGCCCCACCTCTTGATTGACAGGCCTAGGACCCTGTGGGGAAGAAGTGGAGGGGCCATTGAAACTAAGCCTTTATGCCAGAAACCCCCTTTCTACCCCCTTGGGCTTTGGCTGAAACAAGACAAGCCTCTATGGCTACCTGACCCTGAGCATGGCTCCAGAGTCCCCTGAAAAAATGATTATCAGGGACAGATTCCAAGATCTACAGCTAAGTAAAGAAAGCGATGTCAGGCAGTCTATTGGAAAACAAAAGGAAACCTTTGTGCACAGGTGCTTATACAGACATGGGTATCTCCAAGAGGATACAAGAAACCAGTGACCTAGTGGCCCTGGGGTCAGGAAAGGGAGGTACTTGTTTCTACATGTTACTTTAAAAAAAATGCTTTACAAGATTTAATTCCTGGGATTTTCTTAAAAACAACATAGGAAGTAGGTGAGGTCTGGGTGAGGTCTACATGAAACCAGACTGGTCAGAGTTGATATATGTTGAAGTTGGTGATGGTTACATGAGGGTTCAGTGAACCACTCTCTCTCTACTTGTGTGTATGTTTGGAATGTTCTTTTTTTTTTTTAATATTTTAAATATTTATTTATTTGAGAGAGCGAGCACGAGTGGGAGGAGGGACAGAGGGCGAGGGAGAAGCAGACTCCTCACTAAGCAGGGAGCCCGACATGGGGCTTGATTCCAGGGTCCTGGGATCATGACCTGAGTCGAAGGCAGATGCTTAATGGGCTGAGCCACCCAGATGCATATTCTTTAATAGTTTTTAAGGAGAATTGTGTAAACAATAAACAGGCCCAAACAGATCAAAGTCCCTCTCTCTCCTGAGATTCCCAACATCCACTAAGTCCCTCTCTCTCCTGAGATTCCCAACATCCACTACTTTCCTGGGAGCTCACAGAGCCTTTAGCTTCCAATGTGCCTGGGCCCTGGCCCTTGCCTAGGCACCCAGTCTGTCCCTGCTCTCACCTGTGGCCGTATCAGTTGTATCCCACGTCCAGACAAAGAAAGACCAGGAAGGGCCCTCAGAAATCATTTAACCATCCATCCTCCCAGATGGGCCTAGGACGGGGCCTCAGGTCTGGTGGTCATCTAGGAACTATCCTCATGCTGACCCTCCCCCCACCACCTGTCCACCCTACCCAGCAGGGGACGCTGCCTCACCTGAGATCTCCATGAAGTCGTCCAGGCTGGGCTGCAGAGGTGTCAGGTCTGGTTGGATCATGTCAGCATTGCCCACATAGGCTGGAGAGGGCAGTGGTGAGGTCAGGAGTGGCAAGGCAGGATGGAGTGGGGGCCGTCCACCCTTGGCCATCCTCCCTCGGCTTCCCGGATTCTCAAGGCCTCCCTCTCCAGATGCAGGCCCTCACCATCCTCAGGGGGCAGCTGCAAGGGTGCGGAGCTGGGCTGCGTCATGGTGAAGAGCGTGTCGGAGATGTCGGACAAAAAGCAGTCGAGGTCCAGAAGCTGCCGGCCACCGGGCTCCTTCTCCGGGCCCCCAAGCAGCACGGGCACAACGCTGGAGAAGAGCTGCTCGCACCATCGCTCCGGTGGCTGCCAATCCCCTTCGGCCTAGGGAGACAGAGCCTTCAGCAGCCACGGGAGGGACGCAGGGGTCTCGTGCTGCCCCTCACCCTCCCATGTGCCCTGCACCTAGAGGATGACATGCTTAGCAGGTCTGGAGCCTCTGCAGGCCTGGCCCTCCTCACCTCTCTCTGGAGGACTCAGTTGGCTGCCTGGAAGGCCTATGGTCACCCCACTGGCTCCTAATGACTGACCCCCAGCAGATAGAGCTGGAGGGCCTGCTGAATGGATAAGGATCTGCTTCCTGCCCCTATACTTTTTCCTGCCTGGAACCCCAGTTTTTAGGGACTTGGGTCCTCCATGCCTCCCACCACTTGCTGGGCTAACCAGAAGACTTGGGGTCTTCCCACCACTGCGCTCAAAGACTTCCCCTCCTCCGGAGTGAAGGGCTCAATGAGCTAGAGGACAGCAGTCACACCCACTGCCCTCAAGTCCCTCCAGGACCCTCGCTGGCCCCTGCCTCACCCACCTGGAGGGAAGCACCCACCTGCTTTGGAGCCAGAAGATCCCCTTCCCTGCTGGATTTACGGAGCTGCAGGAACACACAGAGGTGGACACTGGATCGCCTGTCCCTCTTCTATCACTGCCCGCCAAGGCCTCCCCTGCTCACAAGCTCCCCGGGACGAACGGGATCCCCAATTCCCTTCAGGAGCTCCCCTGCGCCTGGAGGTACGGAGGTGGCGAAGAGACTCTGGGCCACACGGTGGCGCTGTCAGCCTGGGTCTTAATGGGAGGCGGGGTCGGGGTTGGGTCGGGGTGGGGGTGGGAGGGAGACCCACCGGCTCTTCCCAGAGCAGCAGTGGTCAGCAGCCACCCCCCACCCCCGTGCCCCTCCCCTACTGACCCGTTTCTTGTAGTAGATGCGCCACTTGTGGTACTCGCGCATCACCACCTCGATGCGCCGCTTCCAGTAATTGCCCTCCAGGACGACGGCCTGGGGAGGGTCGGGGAGGGGCTCAGTGAGACGGCCGGCACCGAGCCCACCCCTCACCCAGTCCCCACCTGGGCCAGCCCCTCCTGCCCCGCGCTCCGAGGGACTGAAGAAGGGCGCGTGGCAGGGAGGCCTGCAGGCTCGGGGTCCCTGGGCTCTGCTACCTCTGGTTTCCGGTGCTCATCAGCCTCAGGCCCCTGCAGGGGGGTCACGAAGCCACAGACGGGGCTCTTCCTCCGCTCCACATCTGAGAGAAGGGGGCCAGGTCAGGAGGGTACCCAGCTTCTTCACCTCCACCCCAAGGGGGCTAGGACCCCAGGGCCACACTATGAAATCCTGCTTAGCTTCTGATGTTTAGATTAAGTGCCACCTCCTCCAGGAAGCCTTCCTGCCTGCTCTAGCCCTCCCAGAACTCCCTTTTTGATGGGACCCTGTGAAAGGAACCTCCCTACTCCTCCTCCGCCTCCCTTGGGAGCCCAGTAGGGGTGCAGGTAACACTGGCTGAATGGGATTGTGGGACCACAGGAACTGAGCTGCTCCAAAGCCAGGCATGCAGGCCAGGGCCTGGAGCCCTTGGTCCCCTGCCTCAGGCTCCTTGACACTACCCAATCTGATGCCAGCACCTCTTGTCCGCTCAGGCCACCTAGCTGAGCCATTTCAACACCTCCTCCACTCCCTTCCTTCTCTCCAATCCAATCTCCCTCTCCCCCAGGCTCCTTCTTTGGGGCCCATAAACACATACCACATGTGCCTCCTAAACTTTCCCTTCCCTTGCTACACCAACAAGGTAATCTTTCCTTTCACCCCTTTACTTTGCGGCTAGTTCTGGAAGAGTTGTCATCAGCACCTCCACTTGGTGCCTCCTGGTTTCCTCTTCACTTCCTGTAACTCAGCACCTGCCCCCACTGCCCAGCCAAGACCCTTACTCTTCCGCCTTCCCCGGGCCCTTCCTCCTGGACCTCGGGTTTGGAGCACTGAACCTTCCCTTGGTTCTCCTGCCTCTTTGACCATTTTCACTGGCTCTTCTGCAAGTCCTGCCCCCAAACCTCTCTCGTCTTGCCCCATTCCAGCTGCAGACTTATTTTCCAGCTGCCCATAGAATCTCTATCAGGATGTACCAAAACTTGGGGGGAGGGGGAATTTAAAAAAAAAAAAAAAGGATGTCCCAAAACTTGCCACTCTCAGATGTTTGGAAACATCCCTCCCAAGCCTGCGCCTCCTCTAGAGGCCAACACTGCCTCCCAATCACAGAAACTGTTCCATCAACCCCCAGCATTCCTATGTGTGGACTAATTGCCTCACTCCTGAGCTGTGTAGCATTTCCATTACTGTCCCCTCCCTCCATATTCTGTTACCCCGAGGGTCTGGTGTCATCTCTCACCTGGACCTTCCTGCCTCTAGCCTCACCCTCTCCAGCCCACCTTCCTGCTGTGGCCGGTAGACCCTCCCTGACTCCCTGTACCTCCCAGGTAAAGTTCACACCCCTTACCTTGGCTTCCAAGCCCTCCATGACTGGCCTCTCTGCTTCTGCCCCCTTCTTACCTCCTTCACATGCTCCACCTTGAAGCCAAACAGCTTCAGCCACAGCCCACCCTCTGGCTTTATTCTACACAGATGCCCTTCCCTTCCATCCTCTGCCTCACTCACATCTGCCCACCCATCAGGAGAGCCCAGGGCAGTTCCCTCTTCCAGGAAGCCCCCCCTCCTCTGAAACCCCACAGTCTTATCTGCCTCATTCTGCACTTGGCCTTGGCCATTTCTCTGCATGCTGGCCTCCCTGCTGAGAGTAAAAGCAGAAGCTGTTGCTCCGTAGCCTCAAATCCCTGAACCTGGCACAGAGCTTGGCACACAGTAGGGCTTCCGACCCCTGGGATCCCCATGCAGTGATTTTTCCCACCTCAGCCCTCAGCAGACCCTCTGGGACAATTAAGACGGCGGAGGGTGGTAGGGGTGGGGGTGGGGCTACTACTCAGACATGAAATATATTGGGATCTTCAGCATGATTCATGAAATTCTGTCCTAAAGGACAGTCTCCAAAGTGATCCCCATGGGACTAGGGGAGGGGGTTTGTCCTGGTGGTTGAGCAGTGGCTTGGAAAACAAAGGGATGGGCTTCTGGGTGTATGTGGACTGCCAGGGGGTGACAGCAAGGAGAGTCTCAAACAGTACTGCCCTGGCTTCCCAGATAGAGGGAATGAGCACCAGGAAACAATCAGTTTGTCCAGGGTCCCCAGAGGGTCAGGTCCGAGCAGACCTGGCCTGGCTGGGCCCTCCCTCCCCCATCCCAAGGACCCTATACTCTAGACAGAAGGGCAGCGACCACATGACTCCTGGGACTGGGGCAGGCTTCACTGAACACTGATTAAGTTCACCCATTCAGGAAGCCCCTTGCACTATGCTGGGACAGATGCTGGGACAGGGAATCCGCAGATGAATCAGAGCACTCACAGCTTAGTTGGAGAGATAAGGAAAATACACACAGAACATGAGCAAGGCGGGGAGCCCAAACAGAAGAGGTGTACAGTGCTCTGGGAGCTCAGAGGACGCCAGGATAATTTGGGGGTGCAGGAAAGGAGGGGGGGTCTTGGAGCCCAGGAACCGGCAGACAGGTGGCAGGTATGAGGGGGATGAGCCAGGCAGCTATCTAGCAGTCCCCACTCCTCTCCCTTTCCCAATAATATAATCACCTTCAGGGAGCCCTTGTGTGTGTCAGGCCCTGTGCTGAGATACGATCTTACTGAAAACTCACAGCAAACCTCAGAGCAGGACCTACTGTTACTCCCACTTTGCAGATAAGTGATCTTCAGCTAGGGAGGCTAGGGACTTTCCCAAGGTCACACAGTGGGAGCATCCTAGAACTTGACTCCAACCCCTCTCTGTCTGACACAGAACCTGGGGTGCTTCCAGCAACTCAGACAGTAGCCAGAGACCAGGGTCTGCCTGTCTGGCTGACGACCCTGGGTGGCATCAGAAATTTTTTCTGCAGAGAGGAGTTGGCATCCCATCCAGCTTTGTTGGGGAGGGGTAGAGAGTGCGGGGGTAGCGGGGGCAGAGTGACTCCTTCTGGCATATCAGCTTCCTGGTTTGGGTAGGGCCCTTCTTACAAGTTCTCAGGTGAGGACTGGAAGCCAGCCAGCTGGGAGCAGTGGAAGGAGCATTGGGCTCAGAGGAGGAAAGCCCTGGACTTCCAACCAGTCACAGCTCTGCTCTTTTTCTGCTCCATGACCCTGAACAAGTTACTGGCCTTCTGGGCCTTACTTGCTCATCCATAAAATGGGGGTAATAATACCTATCTACTTGGGTTGCCAGGAAGCCTCAAATAAGATGGTTTATGAAGTACCAGGTGCCATAGATAAATAGAAACCAGAAAACCCTCCCTCTCTCTGCTTGGATGGAATCCAGTGGAGCCAGGACAGAGAATACTGCATTTGGCCCCTCCTGGCTGTATGTTCCCAGCTCAGGGCAGCCTTTGATCTTGTAGCAAGACTTGACTCAGTCAGACAAGGTCCCAATCCAGGGCCGACTGGTCTGAGGCTGCTCAGTCTCTGCTCCCCTGCTATGGTGGTGGTGGTGATGGTGGGGGCTCATGTCCCCAAATGAATGATTGTGACCTCCTCAATGGTATATCAGATTCAACCATCATTTATTTAGCACCAGCTATTGTGCTTTGTGCCAGGCCCATTCATACCTGTTATCCCCAGGCCAACCAGGAAAAGTAGGACTGTTGGCCTTATTTTATAAAAGAGTAAATAGATTCAGAGAGGTTAGTCACATAGCCTGCGGTCACACAGCCAGCAAGGGCAGAGACTAGGTAGGAAAGAAGCTCTGGGCAACTCCCAAGTCTGCAGGCCCCTCCGCTCTACCACATGGCCTCTCTGGGCCCCCTGTCCCCACCCCCAGTCTCCATGGGGGCACCTCCTAGGGGTTGCATCAGGGTTTCAGTGAAAGGTTGGTAGAGACCCAGGTAAGATCCTTATTTCCTATTTTCGATGTGATGCTATTGGCCCAGACAGCATCTAGCACCTCTTCCTACCCTGGCATTTGAGGTAGTCTGGACTGATGGAATGTAGAAAGGGCCTTGGATTGCCCTGCAAACCTCTGCCCACCTTCCAAAGGGTGACCCTTGCTGTGCCTAGCGTCCCAGTGGAGAGCACCTTTTGGGACACATTCCCTGAGACCCTCTGGAGGTCAGATGCCGGTCCTGGCCCTAAGGGTCGTGGGTGTTTCCTGGGCGCCCGCCCCTCCCACTGCAGCCCCTCTGCTGGGGGGGCCCCTGATGCCCACTCACACTGGATGTACCAGGCCCTCCAGATGGCGTTGTTGAGGCGGATCTTGTCCCGGCAAAGCAGCTTGAGGCCTTTGAAATTCTTCCACTTGGGAGACACCAGCTTGCCACTGTCAGAGGGAGAAGGCTGGGTCAGGCAGGGAGGGTGGGGGGGGGGGGTTTACGGGGGAAGCTAAGAGGGGCCTCCTGCAGGGCTGGCTCCCCGGCTCTTCCGAACACTGAGTACTCATGCATGCGGGCCATCAAAGGGCTCCCCGCTCCCAGAATCCTGCAAATCCTGCCCCACACTCTAACCTGCCTGAAATTCCTACCCTGAGTCTCAGACCTTTAAAAAATATCCCCCAAGGTCCCTGCTAGGAGCCCTTGTATTCTCTGGTGGAAGCTGCTCATTAACCTACCACCAAAACTAAAGCCAGGGCTGAAACCTATTTACCAGGACAATAATGCCAGTGGCCTCACAGACATCTGTCTGTATGCCTGTTCAGGAGGGTTCCCAGACCCATTTCTTACAGAAGGAAACTGAGTGTCAGGAAGCCAAAGGGACATGCCCAAGGTCACTTGGTGGAGATTCATTCAGGCCCTATGGCTTTTCTCCACCTGACTCACTGTCCCCCCAGGGGATGGATAAGGTATGGGGAGGGAGTCTCTAAACCAGAAGTGGCCTCCAAGCAGCCAGCTGCTTTTTCACTGCCCTTCTGGCGTCTGCCCCCTCCAGAGTCCAGGGATGGCAATTTGGCCTGAGCTGGAAGGGATGCCCCTTTCTCAGGGGTGTGTGCACGACAATAGCCATCAGGCTCCAAAGGAAGGCAGTCTGAGATGGTGGTGTGGTAGGCAGTGGGGAGGCAGCACCCTAATCCCGGCCCTAACCCTGACCCTAATCCTAGCAGTCAATCAAATCCATGAGATGGAAGGGCAGACCTGGTGGCTCAGTGGTTTAGCGCTGCCTTTGGCCCAGGGCCTGATCCTGGAGACCAGGGATCGAGTCCCATGTCGGGCTCCCTGCATGGAGCCTGCTTCTCCCTCTGCCTATGTCTCTGCCTCTCTCTCAGTGTGTGTCTCATGAATAGACAAAATCTTTAAAAAAAAAAAAAAAAAAAAAAAAAGAAGGGCTCTACACACAGGTGAGGGACTTGATTCTCACAGTCAGGATGTGCTAGACACAGGCGGAGTGTACCACCCCTAAGGAGCTGACCTGGGAGGTCAAGATGCTCAGCATCTATACCCCCACTGGTCCCTCCCTTCTCCCTCCCTCCTCATGGTCCACAAGCCAAGGCTGGACACCAGCCCCCTCTGGCCCACCTTTTCCAACCCTTGCTCACATGGGAGGCTGAGGCCCCAAGGCTTAGTTTTTCAGAACACCAGGTCTGCTTTCTTCTGAGGCTTCTCCCTCATCTTGGGGGTATGGGGTGGGGGGATGGCAATCTGACTCCTACAACCCTTTCAGTGCATGGGTCACTGGGTCCCCTCTCCTCTCTGGTCTCCAAGCTCCTGTGTTTGTTTTTGGGCAGGGAGTGGGGAGGACTGCTATCCCAGGGTACCACAGGCCTCATTACCCAAATAGGGTACATAAGCCCATGCCTGCTGGCTGGCCCCCCTCCCTCCTAAGTTAGATAAACACCATCTGTCTAGTAGGGAGTCATGGATGGGGTGCACTGATACCTCCTGGGCCAGCTTCTTCTGTGGCACCTGGGGGAGACTCCTGAGTTTGCTGCCCCTGCCTGTATCCCAGCAACCTCTCAGCCCACCCTGATCACCCAGTGCCCCATGCCCAGCCTGCCTGCCCTCTTTCAATTTCCCAGCCAAGGCTATAATGTTTGCAGCCAAGGCAGTGGTGCTCGGGAAGATGAGATGGTGACAACATCCAAGTCCTGAAGGGAAGGATTTGGTCTGCACCAGGCTTATTGGCTAGGAGGGGAGGAGAGGTTCCCAGCCTGGGAAAAAAGCTTGGCACTAGGGTTCAAGGGCTTATGACCACCAGGAAGTCTGGAAATCTCAGAGATGGGTTGGAGAAAGCCTAGGACGCTTAGTTCAGCCCCACCCCCCACCCCCTACTGCGTCTTCAGTCTATCTTACCGGAATTCCCTGAGAGTCTCTCTGACAGGGTCCTGCTTGGTCTCTCCCCAAGGTCATGCTTTCTGTAACTAGCCAGCTCTGACCACAAACAAGTGTTTTCTTGGAACTTCCAGAACCTGTATCCCTGGGGCTTCTACCCACAGAATTGTGGACTATGCACCTCTTCCTAGAAGAGGAGTCCTCTGTCTGCCCACAGTGCCTGCTGAGGATGAAAGCTGGCCAGGCAGCCTGTGGACCCCTTGCCTTGCTGTCCTTTCCCATCCAGTCACTCTCTGGGTCACCCTGGCTTCCCCAACACACTCCCTACCAGGGGACACCTATAATTAGGGGTATTCAAGGGCTAAAACACTCTCTCAGGCTGAACCTCAGATTTTTTCCTCTACCAAACAGAGGGAAGCCCAAGTCTCCTCTAGTACTGAGCCACCTCCATCCCTGGAGCTTGGGCTGCAACAGAGACGGAATATTCTGGGTGTTAGGGAGAAAGCACAGCCCTCTCCTCCCCAGCTCCCCTGGGTCACATCAGGTTCTAGTCAGCCTCTTGGTGGGGGCAGTTCTTGGAGTGTGCTCTGGCCCCAAACTTGCCTCTTCCCCTGAATCTCCCCTTTTGGCCACCCATGGTCTGGGGTTGGATGGGATTTGGTATAAAACAGGAAGCTGAAGTTGGGAGCAGCTGAGAAATGGGGAGCGCTGAGAGAGCCCCGGGAGGAGGGGTGCCCACATTCGGTGTACCAGGACCTTAAATGCCCTGTCCCAGTCGGTCCCGTGATGTCCCAGGAGGCGGGGGAAGGGAAGAAAGGGACGGGAATTTGAACTTTCCTCATCGGTCCGGCGCCCTGGACGATCAGGTTGCAACATGACCTGGGCCCGGGGCCAGAGCGTGTGGGCCAAGGTTACATCGCTTCCAGCCAATGGGGTCGCGGCCGGGCTGCCGGTGGGGGGTGGGCAACACCCCCCGCAATCCCCACCCCAGCCCGGGCTCCCAGTCGGAGCTTCAAGGGCCGTTCTGTGTCCAGCGGTTCTCAGTAGGGGAGGAGGCGCCGCAGAGGAAAAGGAATATTTGCACAGAGAAAAGATCAAGGCCGGCCGATCCCCCTTTCACCTCCACGGTTTTCGGTTGATAATTTATCCTGGCCCCTCCGCTCCTGGGAACTTTGCTCCAGGGCACTGGGCCAGAACCCGGGTTCGCGTCCTCCCCTGGGACGCAGGCGTGGAGCCGGGGCGGGGCGCGGTCTGCGCGGTCTGCGGCGGAGCAGGGGTCCTGGGCAGCGTCAGGCGCTCAGCCTCGCGGCGCCCCGGGTCGGCGAGCCCTGGCCTCCCGGGCCCCGACCCCACGCGGCGTGCAGCACCCCCTGCCGGGCGACCGCTGGGAAACCGTGCCAGCTGCGCCCCCCTGGGTCCGCCCGGGGCACCCTTCTCCCGCCACCCTCGACCTAGCAGGTCCAGAACAGATGTCCCGGCAACTGGGGAGTGCGGGGTGGACGAGCGACTGGGAGTCGGGGCCATCGTGGGCGTGAGGGGTGTCGGCAGGGAGCAGGCATGGAGTGGGCCTGGGCCGGCGGCTGCGCAGGGAGTGGAGGGCTGCGGTGGCTGGGTGGGGAGTGACCGCCAGAGTGGAGGGTGGGGATGGCTTGGGGTCCTGAGGGTGCGAGGGATGCCCTGGCGTTCCTCTGGGGGCAGACGAGTCGGGACGGGAGAGGGGCCCGAGGTGGGCCTCCGGCGGTCGGGGTGGAGGGCAGGCGGTCGGTGCCCTGGCGGGGAGTGCGGGCGGTGAGCCACGGAAACCTGCAGGTGCGCGCTCCGGGCGGAGGGCTGGGCCGCGGTGGGAGGACGCTCGGGGCCGGGGCAGAGGGGTGTCCAGGGCGTGGTCGGAGTCTCCGAGAGTTTGGGGCCAGGTCGGGTGTCCGGGGCCCCAGCGCGTGGTCCCGCCACGGAGGGCCGAGGCTGTCGGGCCCGGAGCCGCCCTCACCTGTAGGCCAGGCTCATGCACTCGAAGAGGCGGGTGAGTGTGGGGTCGATGCTGCGCGGCCCGAAGTCTGCGGGCCCCATGGGCCCCTCCTGGTCGCGCCGCCGGGGCAGCGAGTCGCTGTGCGGCGACGACACCATGAAGTGACCGCTGTGGATGACCTGCGAGCGGAGCAGCCCGCCCGCGCTGCGCCGGGCACTCGGGTCCTCCGAGTCTGTGTCTGAGTCCGAGTCTTGGCTGGGGACCCCCCGTGGGCCGTGCAAGCCCGCGGCCAGACCCGCCAACGCCCCGGCCATGGCTTTCGTCGCCGCCGCCTCGCCCCAGCTCGCGGGAGCCGCCAGCGCCGCAGGCGAGGTCCGACTGGCCTCATTAGCATGGCCCCGCCCCTCCGGCGCAACAGGTCGTTCGAGGGGCGGGGCCTCCTGAGCGGGCGGGGCGGGGCGGGGCGGGGCTCAAATTAGCATAATCAACACACTAGTGTGAGCGCCCGCGTCCCCACTCTACCTGTGGGTCTAGAGTTTGGAAGAGGAAGAAGAGATCCTTATCTCCCCTCCCGCCCTTCCTTTTGGGGTGCCCTTACTTCGTCCGAAAGGGGTCTCAAGAAGAGTTCATTATCAGTCGTTCACAGCTGAGCCTGAAAGCGCCTCAGTGCCTGGCGTTCCTTGCTTCTAGGGTCCCACCCCCCACCGCTTAACGCCCCTTACCTTAACTACACCCCTCCCTCCCCGCCCTCTCTATCTCTCGGCTCACATTCACTCCCTCTCAGTCCTGCACACAGCTGGAAGCACCCACCTCTCAGAAGTCTTGTGTGGCCTGGCCCACGGGAAGGTCTCAGCACCCCCAGTTGCCATTATGATCATCACTACACCTGCACAGAGGCCCCAGAGGATTAATGAGTGTGAATCCAGTGGCGGTGGGTGACAGGTGGCAAAGTGGAGCCTTGGTCACCCTCCCCTGGCATCCTCCAGGCAGGCCACCTGTTCAACAGCTCTGAGCACCCCTTCTCCCGGGCACTGAGGTCCAGCTCCTGTCCCTGCTCTCACCCTAAGAACATGAACTGGGGTGTTTGATCTGAGGCACTCACACTGTCACCTCACTGGCATCTTTAACAGTCCTCAGAGCTGGGATTCTTGCCCCATGTCAGGGGGTGTCACCAGAGTCCACAGAAGTGGAAACACATTTGAGTAGCTACAGAGGGCCAGCTATAAACCAATCTAGAATTCCAGACTTCCCAACCAGGGCTATCTCTGATGGGGGATTGGAGGGGTAGAGGCCAAAGCTAACCTCCCTAGGTTTGGTGGGAGGTGTGACCTATGTCCGGTCACAGGAGGGAAAGAGGGGGAGGTGGTCAGCTGGGGCTGGAAGCTCAGAAAAGGTTCTATGAGTGTTTCCTCCATGCCCAGGCTCCCGAAATCAAATGGCAGTGCTTCAAGGGCCCTTGTGACCATCTGAGGCGCTGAAATGACATCCCAGGCTGCTCACAGGCCTACCTTCCCACCCACCCATGTCCCTTGGCCAGATACCTCTCCCTGGCACAGTCACCTCTTGGTCCCTGGAGCCACAGGTGCTATCTTCCCTTGTCCCCTGATGTTCTCTACAAGGGGTGCATTCTCTCTGCTCATCTCAGCCACATTCTGGGGCCTCAGGTGCCCACCTCAGCTGGCCTCTTCTGGAGAGAGAGCCATTCCTAAGTGGCTTTATTGGGATCCTTGGCACAGAGACCAACAGAGCTGTTCCTTATCCCTGTGTGCCTGTCTGGCTTTGCCCCTGGCCTGTGGGCCCTGATGCAGCACTATTCCTCCGGTGTCTGAACCCCCATGCTGAGCATGCAGGGACTTGGGGGGAATGCAGGGAGAAGGGCATGACAATAAGCAGAACTGGTGGCCACTGTGCAGGACAGGGGTGGGAAATAGGGCTCCTCTCCCTTGGAGACTCTTAGCTTCAGGTACCCTGGCTTAAGCAGAGATCTGAATTGATCCTCACTCTGCCACTAATTCCATGAATGACCCTGGGCAAATCTCTGTCTTCCTGGGGCTCTTTCTCTCTACCTATAAAATGAGGCAGTTGAATTCAGTGATTTCTTAGGATTCTGTAACTGTCAACACCCTTGGTTCTGAGTCTGTGCTACAGTGTCCCAACTCACCCCACTATGCTCCCACTGGTCTCCTGTCCCCAGGATAAAATCTCAGAATTGTCTCCTATGGTTCAAGAGACTTTCCCGAGAGTTGAGTCTCAGTAGGGTGGATTATATGTCTCCCCATTTCTCTTCCTTTCCCCAGCCATCACTTGGCTCTCAACAAGCACCTGCAACCTGTTCTTGCCCTCCTCAGGGCCTGATAATACCTTTGGGGGATGGAGTCCCAAAAAGACAATCATCCTGTGTGTAAATCAAAACAAAACAACATGACATTGTACAATAAATGCAAGGACGTTCACAAATTCTGATTCTCCCATGACAACGCCTTCAATTAGAATGAATATATATACACTAAATTTAAAAATATATGTATCTCTCCATTACTAAATTTTTTTTAAAAGAAAAAGTTTGGGGCACCCCGGGTGGCTCAGTGGTTTAGTGCCACCTTCAGCCGGGGTGTGATCCTGGAGACCCAGGATGGAGTCCCATGTCAGGCTCCCTGCATGGAGCCTGCTTCTCCCTCTGCCTGTGTCTCTGCTTCTCTCTCTCTCTCTCTCTCTCTCTCTCTCTCTGTGTGTGTCTCTCATGAATAAATAAATAAAATCTTTAAAAAAAAGTTTAGGGCAGCCCGGTGGCTCAGCGGTTTAGCGCCACCTTTGATCCAGGGCGTGATCCTGGAGACCTGGGATGGAGTCCCATGTCAGGCTCCCTGCATAGAGCCTGCTTCTCCCTCTGCCTGTGTCTCTGCCTCTCTATCTCTCTATGTGTGTCTCTATGAATGGATAAATAAAATCTTAAAAAAAAAAAAAAGAGCTGTCTTAAAAAAAAAAAGTTTAAATACTCCAAGCTTGGGGTGCCTGGCTAGCTCAGTTGGCTAAGCGTCTACCTTTGGCTCAGGTCATGATCAGGATCCTGGGATTGAGCCCTGCCTCATCAGGCTCCCTGCTCAGTGGGGAATCTGCTTCTCTCTCTCTCCTTGCTCCTCATCCCCCATGTATGTGTGCGCCGTGTGTGCGTTCTCTCAAAATAAAATCTTTTATTTTTAAAGATTATTTATTTATTTGTTTGTTTGTTTGTTTGTTTATGATAGACACAGAAAGACAAAGAGAGGCAGAGACACAGGCAGAGGGAGAAGCAGGTTCCATGCTGGGAGCCCGATGCGGGACTTGATCCTGGGTCTCCAGGATCATGCCCTGGGCCAAAGGCAGGCGCCAAACAGCTGAGCCACCCAGGGATCCCTCTCAAAATAAAATATTTTTAAAAACTTTTTAAAAAATAATAAATCAAAGCTCCAAGCTTGCTAGGGACCTGAATGTATGCTTCATCTGCCTTGTCCAGCCTCCCCCAATCATTATACCTAACCATATTTGAAGTAAGTTATATTACCTCCATTTTTCAGTTGAAGAAACAGGCTCAGGGAGGGGAGCCATTTGCTCAAGTTCCCACAATGAGAAAGGGCAGAGCCAGGTCTGACTGTGAAATCCAGGCTTCTTCACTCATAAGGCTGCCACTCTCTCCTCTCCTCTCCTGCCACCTGGGCTGCCCGGGCTCTCCCCTCTTTTTTTTTTTTTTTTTTTAAGATTTAATTTATTTATTCATGAGAGACAGAGAGAAGGGGAGAGAGAGCATGGACAGGGGAGGCAGCAGAGGGAGAGGGAGAAGCAGGCTCCCCTCTGAGCAGGGAATCTGATGCGGGACTTGATCCCAGGACCTCAAGATCACGACCTGAGCCAAAGGCAGATGCTTAACCAACTGAGCCACACAGGCGCCCCACTCTCTCCTTTTAAATGCTTCTACCTGTAGTCAACTGGAAAAGTCAAACCAACTGGTGGCATGGGGGCCCTGGAATGCCTAGATGTGGGCATAGCCAGTTCAAGGTCCCCTTGCCCAGATGACAGTGCAGGCTCGTGTGAGGTGGCCTGGCTCACCCTGGTGCTCCCTTTCCCATCTGGCCTCTGTCACCCACTGCCCAGCATTTACAGCCTCTCTCTACAGCCAAGTCTTGTTCGCAGCCCACAGACCCAGGACCAGGTCTGGATTGGCTTGTGAAGTCCTGACTGGCAATCCTGCTTGACACCACACCTGCCCAGTGTCCCAGCCTTAGTTGGTGGGATCCCTCCCCCAGACTGCCCCTCCTCATCGGGGAAGTTTGCCCAAACTAGCAATGCCACTTCCACCTCCAACATCCTCCTGGAGTTCCCACAACCCTACTCCAACACAAATTTTAATTGCATTTGGCAATTAAGTCCCAGGGAGGGGTGCACATTCCTCCCTGTCCCACTAGATGGCGAATAGTCCGAATCGCAGAATTATAGTTCTCTCTATAGACCAGTTTCCTCCAAGTGCAAACATGCAAATGGGTTTTTGTTGAATGAATGAGTTTAGGCTATATCTGTCTACTAACTGTGCTCCATCCATCCATCCATCCATCCATCCATCCATCCATCCATCCACACAAACAGATGGCATTTACTAAGTGTATATTATGTGCCTGTTCCAGTGCTGGGTATTTCACTTTTACAAAAGTTAAAAAACACAGAAAAGCAAAGATTTGGCACTTGTAATATCCAAAGAAAAAGTAGATTAGCAGCTGCCCAGAGTTGGGAAGAGTTGGGTGTGGAGAAATGGAATGACTGCTAATGGGTATGGTATTTCTTTTTGGGGTGATGAAAATGTTCTAGAATGAGATAGTGGTGATACTTTCGTAACTCTGTGGCTATACTAAAAGCCACTGAAAAAGAATGAGTTGATATAAGTGTATTATATCTCTGAAAAATCAGGCACTTTTAGACATTCTATTTCCTGGTAGGCATTTCCTCAACTGTGCATTGTGTGGATGTGTTAGTATGGTCATGACCATTTTACAGAAGGGGAAACTGAGGTTTGGAGTGATTCAGAGTGCTGTTGTGAGAATTGACTATAAATGGCTAATGTTGGTGGAGCCTAACCTAACCTGTCTATGGAATCTTCATAACAGTTCCTTGAGCTGTTTCAACTCATTTCAACTCATCTTGTAGACAACGAAACAGGCTTGCCAAAGGTCACAAGTAAGAAGAGAGCTGAGAGTCAAACACGGTCAATTTGATGCCAGCCTGCCCACAGGAACCTATATTCTCACATTAGGACTAGTGATCTTTCAGGAGGACATGGTGCCAGCAGAACCTCATCCATACTCCTGCCAGGTTAACTTGGCACAATCACTTTGGAAAACTGTTTGTCAGTACCTGTTAGAGCTGAAATCTGCATCCCTTATAACCCAGCATGTGTATATGTGCACCAAAAAACATGCACATGACTATTCATACAGCAATATTCCTATCAGTTTGGTACTGGAAACAACCAAATGTTTATCACAGGTGAATGGATACATGCCTGGTGGTATAGCCGCACTACAGATTTTTTTTTTTTTTTTTTATGATAGTCACACAGAGAGAGAGAGAGAGAGGCAGAGACATAGGCAGAGGGAGAAGCAGGCTCCATGCACAGGGAGCCTGACGTGGGATTCGATCCCGGGTCTCCAGGATTGAGCCCTGGGCCAAAGGCAGGCGCCAAACCGCTGCGCCACCCAGGGATCCCCGCACTACAGAATATTAACACAGCAATGGGAATAAACACGCTACAACCGAATGCAACCATATGGATGCATCTCACTGATCATACATTGAACAAAAGAAGCCTGACATGGAAGTGTATGTGCTGTAAGGCTTCATTTATATAAAGCTCCAAAACAAGCTGATCTGTGATTTAGGAGTCAAGTTAGTGTTAACTTTGAGGTGACAGGAGGGATCAAGAAGAGGCTTCCTGGGATGCTGCTAACATTTTGTTTCTGTATCTGGGTTCAGGTTCCATGGGTACATTGGCTGTGAATATTCAACAAGCTGGATACTTATGATGTATATACTCTTTTAAAAAAAAAAGATTTGGGCAGCCCCGGTGGCGCAGCGGTTTAGCGCCGCCTGCAGCCCGGGGTGTGATCCTGGAGACCTGGGATCGAGTCCCACATCGGGCCTGCATGGAGCCTGCTTCTCCCTCTGTCTGTGTCTCTGCCTCTCTCTCGCTCTCTCTGAATGAATAAATAAATAAATCTTTAAAAAAAAATAAAAATAAAAAAAAGATTTTATGTATTTATTTGAGAAAGAGAAGTGAGGGTGAAAGAGAGAGAACACAGCAGGGGGCAGGAGAGAAGGAGAGGAAGAAGCAGACTCCCCACTGAGCAGGGAGCCCAACACAGGGCTAGTTCCCAGGACTGTGAGATTATGACCTGAACTGAAGACAGACACTTCACCAACTGAGCTGCCCAGGTGCCCCTGTAAATGTATTGTTCATACATTTTTTTAAATTATGAAAATATCAAGTAAAAATAAATCCTATGTCAACAACCCCTGGGCCCATTAAGAAGCACTGATTTTTGTGCTCTGTGAGAGAGGAGGAGGAGATACAGAGGAGGAGGTACCACAGAGTAGAGATAAAGTGAGCATCAGCTACTTCCACTCGTCTATTCACTGGTGAATCTATCTGTGTACGTAGCCATTTACCTGCCCATCCATCCGTCCGTCCATCCACCCATCCTCCAGTAGTCAATCTGCCCACCTATCTGTCCATTCGTCACCTGTATGTCCATTCATCATCTGCCAACCCATCCATCTATCTCTTCCATCCACCTATTTATCCACCCATCTCGTACCAGTCTTTCCATCTGTCCATCCTTCCTTCCATCTACACATCTACCTAACCTTCCATCTCTTCATCTGTTTCCCACCCAAGTACCCCCTGAGCTGCCCATCCACCACACATATTACTTGCCTGCTGGTATCATGCCCTAGGTTAAGCCAGGGGTATTGAAGCAAGGGGATGCTGAGACACTTATCACATGATTCCTGCCCCTAGGCAACTCAGCATGGGAGACTGAGGCATGCCCATCAGAGATTCAGAATGGGGGCAGAAATAGTGCCCAGGACTGTGAAAGTTCAGTGGAGGGAGGGCTGACTTGCAGCACATGGGGCAGTGGTCAGAGAAGGCTTTCTAGAAGGTATGCTTGAGATGGGCCTTGAAAGACAAAGTGGGTGTCACACATGCAGAGAGGGGAGAAGGTGTTCTAGGAGGGAACAGCAGGGGTAATGGCAGGTCTGTGGAATCACAGAGTGGCAAATCATTCAAGTGGCTGGGGTGAAAGCAGGGTGCTAGCTGCCTACAAAGCTGCTGTGCTCCCCTCCCCTGACCCTACCCCCAAAGCCCAGGTCCAATGGTCACTGAGGCTTCTGCACCAGTGCCACTCGAAGTATGACCCATGGACCACTGCCAGGCCATGGATTCCCTTACCAGTTCATGACAAGATGAATATATAAGTTGAGAACAAATGTTTAGGAACCATATTAATTTTTTTAAAGATTTATTTATTCATGAGAGACACAGAGAGAGAGGCAGAGACACAGGCTGAGGGAGAAGCAGGCTTCATGCAGGGAACCCGATGTGGGACTTGATCTCGGGACTTTGGGATCATGCCCTGTGCCAAAGGCAGACGCTGAGCCACCCAGGTGTCCCTAGAACCATATCAATTTAATAGAGCAATCTGATACCTGTTGAATATAATAATAAAACACTAGGCCAAAGATGCCTGGGTGGTTCAGTGGTTGAGTGTCTGCCTTCAGCTCAGGGTGTGGTCCCGGACACCTAGGATCAAGTCCCACATTGGCTCCCCTCGGGAGCTTGCCTCTCCCTTTGTCTGTGTCTCTGCCTCTCAGTGTCTGTCATGAATAAATAAATAAAATCTTTAAAAACAAAAAACACTAGGCTTATAGTTTATTTCTTCAGTTGAATTTTTCTTTCCTTTTTTGTTTTTAAAGATTTTATTTATTTGAGAAAGAGAGAGAGCAAGTGCATGAGTATGGAGGAGGGGCAGAGGGAGAGGGAGAAGCAGACTCCCTCTTGAGCAGGGAGCCTAACACTGTGGATCTCAGGTTCCCAGGATCATGACCTGAGCTGAAGGCAGCCGACTGAGCCTCCCAGGTGCCCCTCTTCAACTGAGTTTTTCTAGTAATTCATTTTTTATTGTATTTTGCATACTTACACATCCATGGCAGATTAAAAACAAAAATGGGCCCTTTGCCCATTTCATTTGGGCTGCAAGTAGTTTGAGAAACACTGGTAGACAATACATATTCTTTGCCAAAGTGGCTTCTTGGTCATTATCTCATTTCTCTGAGAGCGGGGCTGGGTGAGAACTTTCATCTCCATTTTACAGCACGACTGGCTGAGGTGCTCACAGATGGCCAGGAGGCAGGGCAGAGATTTGAGCCCATGGCTGACATCACGGCAGGCAGCCCCTGGTGAGCTTCTGCCCCAGGTGGGAGGGCCCAGGGGAGGAAGAGAGAAACAACTGGAGAAAGACCAGCAGACAGGCTGGGAACCTGGATGCAGAGCCTATCCCAGAGTATCTGTGACTGAGGGAGGACAGGAAGAGGAGATTGGACAGGTCAGTCTGGCCTTCCCCAGACGATTCTAGAAGAACCAGGCCAGGTCCCTGGTATCTGGGGGAATGTGCAGTGAGGTTAGTTTCAGGCCCAGCCCGCTTCAGTCTCTTCTCTGTCTTCTTCCCTCTTTTCCTTCTGAGACAACCACCACCACCACCACCATGCACACACACCAGCCCTGCATCATGCAGCTTCCCATCCACATGTGCTTCCAAAGCCTGCCCAAAGTTGAGCCAACAAAACCACCAGTCTCTGTCTCGTCCTCGGCAGGAACCACAGCATGTTTATATGCTTCACTCCTCTTGTCCCTCAAGGAGACTCGATGAACAGGGATTATGATTACTTGGTTTATATGAGGGAACAGGCTGAGAGAAGTTAAGTTATTTGCTTAAGGTTACAGAGCAAGTAATTTAAGGCTCTAATTCCTGACCCTGTAGCTTTTTTTTTAAAGATTTTATTTATTTATTTATTTGAGAGAGAGAGAGAGAGCATGAGCAGGGTAAGGGGCAGAGGAAGAAGCAGATTCCCTGCTAAGTGGGGAATCTGATATGGGGCTCGATCCAAGGACTCAGGGATTGTGACTTGAGCCAAAGGCAGAGGCTTAACCCACTGAGCCACTTTGACCCTGTACTTTTTGACTAGTTGACTATTGGAGAGGAAAGGGGAGCCATTTCCAGAGTACAGCCCATGGTGGGGGTGGGGGGCTAATGTGCAGGGATAGCTGGGAAGGAAGAAATCAGTGGTGTGACCAGAGGGGTTATCTGTCTGGAAACTTCACCTTCTCCAACACTTTGGCTGCCTCCAGGCAGCCTTAAAACCCCATCCCAGGCTAGAAAAAAGCAGAAATGATGTGAGTGGGGCAACATGTCTTTTCCCTAGTCTGTTGGTGAACAAGTAACATGCAAATGTTATTTTTGGATGACTATTTGGCAAAATCTGTTATACCAAAAAACATTTCTACTCCTTGACTCCTTAGGTTCAATTGCAGGAATCTATCCTATAAAATGTTTCTTTTTCTTTTAAAAAAATATTTTATGTATTTATTCATGAGAAACACACAGAGAAAGAGGCAGAGACATAGGCAGAGGGAGAAGCAGGCTCCATGCAGGGAGCCCAATGCGGGACCCCGGGGATCACGCCCTGAGCCAAAGGCAGATGCTCAACCACTGAGCTACCCAGGCATCCTCTATAAAATGTTTCTAATCTGTAAAAATATTTCCTGGAGCACCTGCCTGGCTAAGTCGATACAGCATGTGACTTTTGACCTTGGGGTTGTGAATTTGGGACCCACATTGGGGATAGAGATTACTTAAAAGTAAAATCTTTAGGGGGCTCCCACGTGGCACAGTTGGTTGGGTGTCCAATCTTGGTTTTGGCTCTAGGCATGATCTCAGTTTCATGAGATGGAGCCCCCACATCAGGCTCCACACTCACTGCAGAGAGCTGTGAGTCTCTCTCTCCCTCTCCTCCAGCTCCTCCTGCTCATGCTCTCTCTTTCTCTAAGATAAGCAAATCTTTAAAAAAATAAAATAAATAAAATATTTTAAAATAAAAATGTTTCCCTAATATGCAAAGATATATGGGGATGTTCCTTACGGCATTGTTTATAATTCTAAGGAACAGGAAAATGGTTGAATAAATATTGCAAATCCCTATGGCAGAAAACTAGGTAGCTGTTAGCAACCTTGTCTGTAAAATGGAGATGAAAAAGTATCTTCCTCTCACAATTTTTATGAGGATTAAGTGAATCAATACCTCTAAAGTTCTCAGATGGTAAATGCTAGCTATCATCATTATCATGAAAGTGTAGAAATAGTAAAAGATAGATAAAAAGCAATGCTGACTTAAGAAGGAAGTTACAAAATAATGTGTGAAGTGTGATCTCATTTGAGTAGAAACTAATAATAGTGAACATTCACATATGGAAAGAGAAGGAAAGTCTGGACATATAGGCACCAAACTATGGCACTGGTGGTCTTTATGGGAGGTGGGAAACAGACATTCGCTTGTAAATTTCCATTAATGTCGAAGTTGTATAAGACTGTGCATGACTTTTGAAACAAGAAAAAGAAAATTCTCCAAGAAAGTAAAGAAGAGGAGTGAGCATAGTAGATGATGGCATGGGAACCCCTTCCTTTCTTCTTGAGGACCCAAAAGTCCACAGATCAAAGCTGTCCAAACAAATGAAAAAGTGTCCCTGATAGGCTAACCAGACATGGGGGAAAGGGAAGGGGAAGGTGCAGCCTCCTGCCCCAGCTCCTCTTGAATACTATTTCTCAATCTAGGGAGCCCAAGGACGCCATGGGGGACATTTTCTCTTTAGGGCACAAGGCTCAGGAGACTGGCTTATCAGGTCCCTATGGGTCATCTCAGGCAAACCATTCACCCTCTCTGGGCTTCACCTGCCCTCCCTGTAACACAGGCAGAAGCAGACTAACCTCTAGGTATGTTGTGAGCAGCCAGGGAGGAGAACGTGGTAACTGAGCAGTGCACAATGGGGGTCAGCTAGGAGATGAGTTTTTGCCAAGAAGAACCATCATGCCAAGAGTCTGTCAGTCTACAAAAATGTCACTGGCCACCATTTACCAATGGACAATTTTTACTCCCAAAACTTCTGACACCAAATGTCTTTGCCAACATCACTTTTCTCCAACACAGGCTGAGTGTCCTATGATTTAGTTACATTCTGACACTATCTACTAGGAGTTAGTATCCAGTCCTACAAGGTAAAGGCTCAGTCCCACAAGTCTGTCTCAATTGCAGACACCAACCCAAGTCTGGGTTATCACTTGTATCACCGACCACTATAAATCAGGCGATCCCAGCACCCCTCCTTTACCCCTCCTTTAGGCACTCCAGTTTGCTGGAAAGGCTCACAGAACTCAAGAAGACACTTTGCTTGCATTTACCATTTCATCGTAAAGGATACAACCCAGGAAAGCCAAATGGAAGAGAGGCACAAGGCAAGGTATGAAAGGTGGGGGAATGCATGGGGCATCCGTGCCCCCTCCAGGAGTACTACCCTCCCAGCACCTCGATGTGTTCACCAATCCAGAGCTGTCCGGACTCCTTCATTTAGGAGTTTTTAAGGAGGTTTCATTAGGTAGGCATGATTAAGTCACTGGTTATTGGTGATTGAACTCAATCTCCAGCCCCACTCTCCTCCAGAGAGATGGAGGGTGGGGCTGAAAGTTCCAACCTTCTAAATCCACCTTGATCTCCTTGGTGACTAACTTCCACCCGGAAACTATGAGGGGCCGCCAGCCGCCAGTCATCTTAGCACGCAAAGAACATTCATGGCTCTGGAGTGCCCAAGGGCTTTCAGAGCTGGGTGCCAGAAACTAAAGCAAGGACCAAACAGATACTGCTCAGGACTCACATCTGCTACTTGGAAATTTGGCAGGTCAGGATGGGATAAGCAGTGGGAGGCAGCAAGGGCAACAGGCTCATGTTACTCCAAGGGACTCAGTTTGGAGCCGCAGCTTGCATCGGGCCACCTGGTGTGTCACACTGGTGACCAAGCCAGGTCTCCTGCCTCCCAGCTCTGGCTCCTCCACGCTGCACTATTGGAGTCTCACAAGAGACACCCAGAAGTAGAATAGGTACCACTGTGTTAGTCTACCCATTCTACAGGTGACAAAATAGACAGCCAGAAAGCAGGTGTGCCTTGCAGTACAACCATACTTCTTCATACCTGGATGGCATTTCTGGCCACCTCAATGTGCCAGGGTGGGTCTGTGCCTGGTTGTTCAGAGTCAGTCCTGGGAGAATAGAATGGGGAGTGCCTCGAAGGGTGTGGAACCCTCTTGGTCCTCCCTAGATCTCTGCCTGCTTGGGGAGCATCTGGGTCAGACGACACCCCTGCCATCCGGGGCTCCCTGGCACCCAGGCATGGGGACAGGGTTGGGACTCTTGTGCTCAAAAATGTTCCTGCATGTGACCTTGGGTTCCTCTCAGCATGACTCCCATACAAGGAAGGAACTGTATCATGGGTTTTGAGCACTGGTTTCTCACCTTTAAAATGAGTGTGGGGATATGATGTTAAATTTACAGGCTCATTGGCAGAATCAAATGAAATGTGTGAGAGCCGGTGGTAGGCACCTGAGTGTGGATTTCCTTTCTCCTTCCCTCCTTCCTCTGCCACCTCTTCCTTCCTAGCCAACATGTCTGAGTACAGGGTCAGAGAAAGAACCAGGTGCTGTGGCACAGACAGTGTGGGGACCACCTCCACAGTAGACTGGGGGATGGAGAAAAGCTTCTCAAACCAGCTGAGGGTGGTACAGTCAGCTCTGCCCTGCCCTGGATCCCCTGGCCTCCCCATGCTAAGTACTATGACAGTCACCCCAGCCCCATCAGGGCTTCAGGTCCCTGAAAGGACACAGAAAGGGGGCCCAAGGAGATATCTTTCTCATCTGAAGTCACATGGCTGAGGGGGCTGTGTGGCACAAAAGCTGGTATGACTCCTAGCATTAGGGAGGCCTAGAGATTCTGGACAGGACCTAGCTGATTGACACAGACCCGCACGCATGCTGGCCAGCTGGCCCCATATCTCAGGACCAGTCCGAGGGATGCGTCACCTCTGTATCTATCAGTGCCAGGCCCTGCCCTGTTGGGGGCTCCCTATACAAGGTCAGCTTAGCCTACCTCAAAGAGGAAAGGCAAATGTGGGCGGCCTTGCTCCGAAGCTCTGACGGGGAGGTGGATGCAAGGGGAGGTGGGGGCAGGCCATGTGGACATCCGTGAGCATCCATGAGTACACCCCCTCTTGTGTGCTGCTCCCTGGACGCAGAGCACATGCTTGCCCACACCTGCTGCCCACAGTCCTGGTAAGCACGCTCAGCCCCAAGTGACGGATGAGCAGACTGAGGCCCAGGAGGCAACAGGGGGACAAGTCAAAGGCAGCAGTGGGAACAGAAATTGGAGCTTTGGAGTCAGGGTGCCTTGTTTTGAATTCCAGCCCTGTCATTTCCAGGCTGTGTGGCCTCAAGTCAATGCCTTGACTTCTCTGGGTCTCCATTTCCTCATCTATTAAGTGGAGACTATCCTTTCTCTCTCAGGTTATCAGGAAGAAGGAAACAGTGGCAGAAAATCCCTACACAGTGTCTGGCACACAGACACTAAAATTTAGTATGTATTTAAATTTTAGTCCCTCCTTCCCCCACCAGCCTACCTGGGGCCTGAGGGAGCCTCTCCTTCCTGCCTCCCCTGCCTCACATCTGAGCCCAAACCCGTTCGTTCGTCAGCACTGACCAGGGAATGAGAATTGGGCTGATGAGGGCCTCTCTCAGCCCAGACGCCTGCCTGTGCCCCCCACAGAACCAGCAGTAGGGGCATGGCTTCAGGGGGGGGGTCCAGGTAGGGCTTCTGCCCAAAGGGAAGAAGCGAGCTTTGGGGCAGGTGTGGCCAGTGGGAGCCTCAAAAGCACGGAGGCTCCCACTCCCATTCCCACTCAGCGGTTTGTCAAAACTCACTATGCCCTCCACCTCAGTTTGCAAGTGTCACCTCCACCAGTGCCACACACACACACACACACAGGCCAGAGGACTTCATTTACAGCATTCCTACACCCCAGGTGGGTCCCTGACCCTGGCGCCCCTCACTTAGGCCCAGGTCGAGTCTTGATCCCAGCCTGAGCCCTGTGCGTGATTCCACAATCCTGTCTTGGGGTAGATCATGTCCTTAGTGGGGATTGGCGTTGCGCCAGAAGGGTCCCCCCCTCTCAAAAGAGGTTGCCACAACACAGAGCTCCTCAGTGGGAAGCTCCTCCAGGATCTGCCCCTGTCCTGAGGCTGAGGAGCTGAGCCTCCCTGGGGTGAGCATGAGCCTACTGCTCAGGTTCCTAAGGCCTAAGATCCCCAGGTCCCAGTTCTCCTTCCTCTGGGCCTGGGGGTCTGGGCAGGGGATGGGCAGGCCAGATGCAGAGAACAAGAGACACACCTGGACAAGATGGAGACCTGGGCCGGATTCCCAGCCCCACCCAAAACCGGATTCAGCTGACCCTGGGATACCATACCCTTTGCGACAAAGGATCATGGAGACCTTGCTTGGAGTGGGCTGCCCTGTCTTCCAGAGCATCCTGGTGTCCCATTTTATCCTGTTCCTATCATCACTGCAAGTGGCCCAGGAACAAGACTCCTGTTGTCAAAGAGGGAGAGCCAGGCCCAGAGAAAGGAAGTAATTTGCCCAAGGTCACACAGCGAGACACAGACAAGAACTCAAAGCTCCTTAACCCAGTCCAGGCTAGACCACAGCTTCTTTGCCCACCAGGGTGACCTCAGGAGGCACCGAGGTGGGGGCAGGGTGGCTGGGAGGCAGAAAGAAGCCCTGGGCTTCCTGGGCCAGATCAGCAGGAGTACCCTTTGCCACTTCTGTAGCCCCTACCTGTTGGCTAGAAGTCTGGTGGCCATGAATCCACATGGCTTCCCTGCCGGATGGTATCTGGCTTCTTCCTGCCCAGCCAGGGGGAGCTCTGAGTCCTTGCTCCTGATCCTAGGACCCACCTGGAGCCAGTTTCTCTGCTGGCACTCACACCTGTCCAGGGCAGAGAGTGCAGCCGGGAGGAAGGCCCTCCCTCCTGCCTCCCTCAGCCCACTCTCAGCTCTCTGGAGAGTTGAGATCATTCAACCCTTGCCCAGTGCATGCGACCCCAGGAAGTAGTAGGAACCTATGCACACCTCACTCTGCTCCTGGAGGAGTGGGCAGGATGAACTCTTAGATTCTTAATTCGGAGCTCTCTCTGAGGTATGAGCTAGCCTCCTTCTCCAGGCAGCAGAGCCAGGACAGGTACACAAGAGTATTAAACCCCTCTGGACAAATAGAGCCGCAGAAGTGTCCCTCCCCATTTGACAAGTACAGAGACAGAGGTCCAGTCTTGGGGAGGATCAGCTCCCCCTGGCCTAGGCACCTGCACCCACCTGATGCCCTCCACGCCCCTCACCTGGATTCCTCACTATCTGCTGGTGTAGCAGGTCCCAGGCAGCGCCCCAGAGTCCCCTCCAGCGGTGTCTGGGGTCCGGGCCACGGGGCACATGCAGGATGCTCCCGGGCCGAGGCCGACAGCGGCCGCGTCTTCTCTGCGCTGGCGGCAGAGGGCTCTATGCACTGCACCCTGGGCCCGGCTTTTAGTGGCGGGTGTGGACTGGGCACTGCCCGGCCCCCGCCTGCTCCAGATGTCCTTTGCCCCTTGATCCGGTGCCTCCTTCTCTCCTTAGCACGTGGGTAACAGCCGCTCACCCGTCTGGCGGCCTGTGGGACAGCCATGGCCCGGGCCACGGGCCCAGGCGTCTGCCAATCCCCGTCTGGGACCTGCTCGTGCCCCGCTCACCTTTAACCCCCCTCTCCCCGGGGGCTTGGTGCCGGCTCCCAAACTTCGGGCTGGGTTTGAGAAGGGAGGAGCCACAGGTATGGGGCCATGGCCCAGGTGGGCAGAGCAGAGGCTGAGCCGCTGCAGTCAGCTCCCTGAGCCCCAGCCCCTCTGGGAACCTCATCCTGGTTCCCGGGTTCCCTCTCTCCATTGAGCTCCCATCCAACTCACCCAACCCCATTCATTCCCACCCCCCCACCCCCCCACCCCCCGTGTCAGCTCCATCCCTGAGCCCTCTCCCTCTCCTGGATTTCGCAAGGCCCTCACCGAGCACCCTCTCCCTTCCCTGGGCTCTTATCCCTTCCCTGAGCAGCAGCCGGCCACTTTCTCAAGCACACACCCTCCTCCACCCTTGCTGAGCCCTCCCGCTCCAAGACCCTCTGCCCTTCCAGAGTTGCCATTCCCTCCTGACCTCCTTTCTCTCCTAAGTCTCCTCCTAGTGCCTGTTTCTTCAAGAATAAGATGGGAAGCAGGATGGAGGGGATGGCGGTGGTCTTGCACCTTCACCTCAAAGAAAGGCAGAAGAAAGAAATTCCTCCAAGGAATCCAATCTGGGAAGGCTTCCTGGAGGAGGAAGATGTTCATGGTTCCTTTGATGCTAACAAAGAAAGGAGTTGACTTTGATGGCTTCTGGTGAATAGCTCCCCTCCCTTAATGGAAGCTGGGGAGGCATGGGTGTCTCTTCAATTAAGAAGTCTCCTGAAGATCAACAGAACGTATCTCCCCCTTCACATGAGGTTCTCTAGAGCGAGGGCAGGGTCTCATTTCAACTCAATAAATCATTACCACTTCTAGCTAATGTTTGCCAAGTATTGACTACTTGCCAGGGTCCTGCCTACACCTCTTAAGCCCTTTATGTGGGCTAATTCATTGAATCCCATCAGTGACCAGAGGGGGTGCTGGGTATTTTATCCCCATTTTACAGATGAGGAACCGGAGGCATGGGGAGGTTCATACAGGTGGTAGATGGCAGAGCTGGAGTTTGAGAGCAGGTGTCCCGGCTCCGCACCTGCTGTATGATAGACCCTTTGCTGGGAGCTAGGGACTGGAAAAATGAGATTAATGCTGTTCCTGTTCTCGGGGGACCTTTAGTTTAACAGGAGGGGGAATGGATGAGTCTTTAATGACTCCGGTATAGGTCAGGTTGGCCTCAGGGCTGTGACAAGGAGTGCTGGGAAGGAAGGATGGATCCTGCCTTTGGAGGAGGAGGTATGTGCTAGGCCCAGAAGGATAGGTCAGTTCGTCAATAGCTTTGGGACAAGGCATTGCGAGGATGGGTATTTGAGGTGGAGGGACATCTTGGGGAACAGTCAGATGTCTGGCTTGACTGGGAAAGAGTCTCTGGGTCGAGTATGAGAAAGAGGGAGAGAATCATGGAGAAGCACAGATGTCCGACAAAGAAATGAAGACCACCTGAGGGCAGCCCAGGCGGTTCAGTAGTTTAGCACTACCTTCAGCCTGGGAGTGATCCTGGAGTCCCAGGATCAAATCCCACGTTGGGCTCCCTGCATGGAGCCTGCAGAATTTCACGAAGAAGGTTTGGGGGTAGATGGAAGATTCAGGGCTGAGAAAGTCTTTCCTGGATTGAGCCTAACTGCCTGGTAGGATACTGACCCCCCCAACCCAAATAAGGGGGTACCCTAGAGACTGACTTGCAGAGTCGGAGATACTCCAGGGGGTGGCGACCAGCAGGCTGTGGTCTTCTGGATGGCAGGTAATGTCTGTGCCTCCCAGGATGAGGCCGATGGGGAGCCTCACTCTTCAGCCTGCTTGCTGGCTCCTGGGTGCCTCACACCATGCAAGTGGGAACACGATCATAATGCTAGAGAGTGTCCCTCTCAGCAGAAAGACAAGATGGTTGAAGTCAAAGCCTTCACCTTCAAAACACCTACAAATCATGTACTAGGGGTACCTGGGTGACTCAGTAGTTGAGCGTCTGTCTTTGGCTCAGGTGGTGATCCCGGGGTCCTGGGATCAAGTACAACATTGGGCTCCCCACAGGGAGCCTGTTTCTCTCTCTGCCTATGTCTCTACTTCTCTCTCTTTGTGTGTCTCTCATGAATAAATAAATAAAATCTTAAAAAAAAAAACAGAAACAAAAACAAATCACGTATTGTTTCGATGTGCATGTGTCCAAACTAAAAGTATCCTTTTTGCCAAAACAAAGGAACCACACACTTGTTAGAATGACTAAAATGAAAAAGACTGACCATATATAAAGCATTGGTAAGGATGTGGAGTGACTGGAACTCATATCCTCCTGGCAGGTGGGGTGGGGGTGTTAAAATAGTTTGGAAAACAGGAATTTTCTTAAAATGTTAAACACCTGCCATCTGGCCCCATCATTTCACTCCTAGGTGTTTGGCCAAGAAAAATAAGGGAATATATCCATACACAGACTTGTACACAAATGTTCACAAAGTCTTACTTGTAAAAGGCTTAAACTGGAAACAACCCAAATGTCCATCAACAGAAAAATGGATAAACAAATTGTGGTACATCCACACAGTGAAACAGCAAACTGCAATAAAAAGAAACAAACTGTAAGTGCAACAGAATGGATGAATATCAAAATAATTAGTATGAGTGAAAGAAGCCACACAAAAAAATAGTATGTACACTGTATGATTCCATTTATATGAAATTCTGGAAAATACAGACTAATCTGTTGTGTCAGAGAGTAGATCAGGGATTATCTGGGTTTGGGGCTGAGGGGTGGGGAGAGGTTGGAGGGAGAAGTCACAAAAGAGGGGACACCTGGGTGGCTCAGAGGTTGAGCGTCTACCTTCATCTCAGGGCATGATTCCGGGGTACTGGGATCGAGTCCCACATCAGACTCTCCACAGGGAGCCTGCTTCTCCCTCTGCCTGTGTCTCTGCCTCTCTCTCTCTCTGTGTCTCTCATGAATAAATAAATAAAATCTTTTTAAAAAGCTTGGACCTCAGGGACCCAGAAATAGACTAACCCTAAATCTTTAGACACACACACACACACACACACACTCATATGCATCCTGCTTTTATTTCATTTATTTGTGGATTTATTAATGTATAATAAGTACCAGTGAATCTACAACCCAACCCCAGAACTAGGATCTCACCAATATTTTACATCTGGGTGCTCCTACCCTGCCTGACCACACCCAAAGAAATCTCACTCCGGAATTTGGGATTTCTCACTTCCTTACTTTAAAAAAAAATAATTTTATTGAGGTGTAACGTCTGTACAATAAGCTGCACATATTTAAAGTGTACAATTTGGGGGCATCTGGGTGACACAGTCAAGCATCTGACTCTTGTTTTTTTTTTTTTTTTAAGATTTTATTTATTCATGAGAGACAGAGAGAAAGGCAGACACACAGGCAGACACACAGGCAGAGGGAGAAGCAGGCTCCATGCAGGGAGCCCAACACAGGACTCAATCCCAGGACTCCAGGATCACGCCCCAAGGCGAAGGCAGGTGCTAAACCGCTGAACCACCCAGAGACTCCCTGATTCTTGGTTTTGGCTCAGATTATGATCTCAGGTTCATGAGATCGCGCCCTGTGAACACAGGCTCCGTGCTAGGGGAGAGCCTGTTTAGGATTCTCTCTCCCTTTCCTTCTCCCTCTGCCCCTCCCAGTCACGTTCTCTCCCTCAAATAAATAAACTTTAAAAAAAAATTATGAAGTCTACAATTTGATGAGTTTGTGTTTGTGAAACCATCATCAGAATCAATGAAACATATCCAACACCCACAAAAGTTCATTTATGCTCTTTTGTGATTTCTTTTTTTTCTTTTAAGATTTTATTTATTTATTCATGAGAGACACCCAGGTGTCCCTGAAGTCCATATTTTAAAAGTGGGATGTTTGTGTGTGCAGGACAACTGGATATCCACATACAAAAAACATAGAGTTGGATCCCTACCTCACATCATGTACAAAAATTAACTCAAAATGGATCATTAACTAAATAGAAGGTCTAAAATTGTAAAACTCTTAGAAGAAAACATAAGGGTAAATCTTCATGGGGTGCCTGGTGGCTCAGTTGGTTAAGCATCTGCCTTCTGCTCAGGTCAAGATCTCAGGGTCCTGGGATCACACCTTACTTCCAGCTTCCTGCTCAGTAGGGAGGGAGTCTGCTTCTCCCTCTGCCCCCCCCCCCCCCCCCCCCGCTCAGGCTCTCTCTCTCTCTCTCTCTCTCAAATAAATAAATAACATCTTTTTTTAAAAAAGGGTAGATGCCTGGGTTAAGCATCTGTCTTCAGCTTTGGTCATGATATTTGGGTCCTGGGATCGAGCCTCATGTCGGGCTCCATACCCTGTGGGGAGTCTGCTTCTCTCTGCCCTCCTGCACCTCTCCTTCTGTCCCTCTCCCCGCTCATGCTCTCTCTCTCTCAAATAATAAACAAAATCTTTTAAAAATTTTAAAAGGGCAGCCCGGGTGGCTCAGCGGTTTAGCGCCGCCTTCAGCCCAGGGCGTGATTCTGGCCTGGGATCGAGTCCCATGTCGGGCTCCCTGCATGGAGTCATACTCTTAAAATAGGAAATGATTTTTAAAATATGATGCCAAAACACAGGCAACAAAGGAAAAAATAATACACTGGATGTCATCAAAATAAAAACTTTTGTGCTTCAAAGGACACTGTCGTGGGATCCCTGGGTGGCGCAGCGGTTTGGCGCCTGCCTTTGGCCCAGGGTGCAATCCTGGAGACCAGGGATCGAATCCCATGTCGGGCTCCCGATGCATGGAGCCTGCTTCTCTCTCTGCCTCTCTCTCTCTCTTTCTTTCTCTCTCACTCTCTCTCTCACTGTGTGCCTATCATAAATAAATTTTAAAAAAATTAAAAAAAAGGACACTGTCGAAAATGTGAAAAGACAACCTACAGATATACAAACTATATATCTGATAAAAGACTAGTTTCTAGAATATGTAAAAAACTCTTGCAATTCAACAGTAAAAAGGCAAATACCCAATTACAAAATGAGCAAAGGAAAAAAAAATGAGCAAAGGGTTTGAATAGACCCCCAAAAAAGATATAAAAATGACCAATAGCAGGGTGACTGGCTGGCTTAGTCAGTGGAATGTGTGACTATTGATCTTGGGGTCGTATGTTTGACCCCCATGACGGGTGTAGAGATTACTTAAATAAATAAATAAATAAATAAATAAATAAATAAATAAGCTTTTTAAAAATGACCAATAGCACCTGAAAAGATGTTCAACATCCTTAGTTGTCAGAGAAATGCAAATCAAAATCATGGATCCCACTTCACATCCCCTAGACAATACAGCGTTGGCAAAGAAATTGGAACCCTCATCCATTGCTGGTGCAAGGGTAGGATGGCACAGCTGCTTTGGAAAACAGTCTGGCCTTTCCTCATAAGGTATCATATATCTAATCATTGGGATATAACCAAGAGAAAAAATACATGTCACATAAAAATTTGTGCATGAATGTTTATAGCAACATTATTCATAATGGCCAAAAGGTGAAAACAGCTCCAAAGTTCATCAGTGATGAACAGATAGGGGCCTTAGGTGGCTCAGTGGTTGAGTGTTGGCCTTTCGCTCAGGTCATGATCCTGGAGTTCTGGGGTCGAGTCCCACATCAGACTCCCCATGGGGAGCCTGCTTCTCCCTCTGCCTATGTCTCTGCCTCTCTCTCTCTGTGTGTCTCATGAGTAAATAAATAAAATATTTTTTAAAAATGATGAGCAGATAAATTGTGATATACACATACAAGGGAATATTTTTCAACCTTAAGGAGGATGAAAATCCTGTCACATGCTACAACATGGATGAATCTCAAATATGTTACACTCAGTAAAATAGACTAATCACACACACACAAAAGAAATAAACTAGTCACAAAAGGTCAAATACTGTATGATTCCAATTATATGAGGTCCCCAGAGCAGATTCATGGAGACGGAGAATAGAATGGTGGGTATCAGGGGCTGGGATGAGAGGGAAATGGGGAGTTGGTATTTAATGGAGAGTTTCAGTTTGGGAAAAGCAACAAGTTCTGGGAAGGGATGGTTGTGATGGTCGCTGAGCAATGTGAATATGCTTAGGGTCACAAGATGTACACTTAAAAATGATTAAAATGATAAATGTTATGCTATGTATATTTTACAAAAAAATCAGAACTCATATAGTAATAAATGTTACAGTGTGAATGTATCTTGAAAACATTATGTTAAAAGAAAGAAGCCGGGGCCCCTGGGTGGCTCATTTGGTTGAGTGCCCAACTCTTGATTTCGGCTTCAGAGGTGATCTTGGTGTCCCAATCTCAGGGTCGTGGGATTCAGCTCGGTGTCGGGCTCTGTGCTTGGGGCAGTGACTGCCTGTCCCTTTCTCTCTGCTCCTCCCCATGCTCTCTCTCTCTAAAGTATATTTTAAAAATCTTTAAAAAACCCCAAGCCTTCTTATTAAAGAAAGAAAGAAAGAAAGAAAGAAAGAAAGAAAGAAAGAAAGAAAGAAGCGAGCCACAAAACACCACATCTTATAGGATTCTGTTAGTATGAAATGTCCAGAGTTGACTAATCTATAGGAGTAGCTTAGTGGTTGCCTAGAGCTGGGGCTGGTGGTGAGGGCAGGATTGGCACAGGAATAGGGAGTGACTGCTAATGGGTAGAGTTTCTTTCTGGGGTGATTGGAATATTCTACAATTGTGCTGATGTACCCTAAACCACTGAATTGTACAATTTAAATTGTTAAATTGTATGGCATGTGAATTATATCTCAATAGAGCTAGGGGTTTTTTTGTTTGTCTTTTTAAAAAAATTATTTATTCACGAGAGACACACAGAGAGAGGCAGAGACACAGGCAGAGGGAGAAGCAGGCTCCCTGCAGGGAGCCCGATGTGGAACTCTGATCTCAATCCCGGGACCCTAGTTCATGCCCTGAGCCGAGGGCAGACACTTAACTGGCAAGCCACCAGGTGCCCCATGTTTGTTTACTTTTTAAAAGAGGGCAGAAATTGGGCTTTTGGAGAATAATGAATTTAAAAACTGAACCAGGGAGTGGGACCATGAAGATGAAGGGTCCCCTTTTTATGGTCAGCCCCTGGAAGTCCCTAACAGAGAGTAGGTACTCCAAAAATTAAAACCAAGGGAGCAGGGGCACCTGGGTGGCTCAGCGGTTGGGCGTCTGCCTTTGGCTCAGGTGGTGATCCTGGGATCCTGGGATTTAGTCCCACGTCAGGCTCCCTGCATGGAGCCTGCTTCTCCCTCTGGTGTCTCTGCCTCTCTTTCTCTCTCTGTGTCTCTCATTAATAAATAAATAAAAACTTAAAAAAAAAAAAAAAACAAGTGGCAGAGTTCAGAAAGGGATCCAGGGTATCTGGCTCTAAGTCCAAAAGTGACCCTAAAAATTATTAACTTTATATGAGAGGTTTTGGATTTACTAAAATTATAAAGAAAAATATCGTGCATACTGTGTATCCCCACAAGCTTTTTTCCCCCCAAGTTTAAATCAGACTATTTGTCAATGCCATTGAACATCCCTTGGTCTCCTCCCCGATTCCATCCTCCTTCTGCCAGATAACCACGCTCTTGAATTTGGTGTTTCTCTTTCCCACACTTTTACTTTGTACATATCTCCAAGCAATAGAAAAGTATAGTTTTGCATGTTTCTAAACTTTGTATAAAGAACATTACACAGGGGCACCTGGTGGCTCAGCAGTTGAGCATCCTCCTTCAGCTCAGGGTGAACATTCCCGTTCTTGTCTCCTGGTCCAAGACACCAAAAATTCCTTTGTATTAGCTTCCTACGGCTGCTATGACAAATTACCAAATTTGTGTCTTAAAAGCACACAAATGTGTTATCTCACAGGTCTGGATGTCTGAAATTCAAAATGGGTTTTTCACTGGGCTGAAGTCAAGGTGTCAGCAGGATCATGCTCCCTTCAGAGTCTTGAGGGGAGGATGCATTTTCTTTCCTTTTCTGGCTTCTAGAGGCTACCTTCATTCTCCATCTTGAGGCTTCTTCCTTCATCTTCAAAACCAGCAACTGTGTCTTCAAATTTCCCTCTGACTTCGGCCCTCTGCTTCCACTGCCACATCTCTTCTGATTCTGACCCTTTGCCTCCCTTTTATAAGGACCTTTGTGATTATATTGGCCTACCTGGATGATACAGGACAATCCCCCCACCCCCAATCTCAAGAGCCTTAATTTAATCAGTCTGCAAAGTCTCATTTGCCCTTGTAAGGTAACATATATTCAGTTTTCCAGGGTTTAGGCTGTGGACAGAGGGGACGAGCTGGGTGGTGTGATATGAGGGTCTTTGAATTGTGAGCGTGTCAGACTGCTCTCTGGGGCGAAAAATCGATCATCTCTCCATCCCGCAGGGTGTAAGTGTTCCCACTGCTTCCCGTCCTCACCAATACTTGATGTTATCTGACTTTTTAAAATTTCACCAACCTGACGGCTATGAAATGTCTGGGGTTTGGTCACAGTGCAGTCAAGAAAGAGATGGTGGTCAATGATGAGGCATATGCAAAAGAATAGCCCTGGCAGTAGGAAAGTGGCCAATGACCTTGGCTTTGAGCAGTGCCCTCAAAGTGGTGAGAGGGGAGTGAAATAAGACTGAGTCAAGGAACAGGGAGGGTGAGGAAATGGGCACAGGGACTGCAGGGTACAGGGATGTCTTGATCTGCTTGGGCTGCTGAAATGAAATACACAGACCAAGCGGCTTCAACAAGAGATGTTTACTTCTTACAATTCTGGGGGCTGGGGAGTCCAATATCAAAGTACCAGCAAGTGGGGCTTCTCGCGAGAGCCCCCTTCCTGGCTTGCAGATAGGTACCTTCTCATTGTGTCCTCACATGATGGAGAAAGAACTCCAGTGTCTCCTCCCCTTCTTATAAGGACACTAATCCCACCATGGGGCCCCAATCTCATGACTTCATCTAAACCCAGTCACCTCCCAAAAGCCCACCTCCAAATACCATCACACTGGGGATTTGGGTTTTGACATATGAATTTGGCAGGGGGCGGGGGACACAAGTATTCAGTCCATCACACATTACTTCAAAATATTAGGGGGGGGATTGGTAAAAGGAAGGTGCTAGCCTAATAGCAGAGATTAAAGTTGAAAGAGCCAGAGAGAGGAAGAGAGACATAACTACTATATTGGGTCAAGGCAGCTGGGGGGAGGCAGGTAAAGGTGAATAGCAAAGGTACCTGGGTTGGTTTTGGAATGAGGGGAGCTGCTCTTCCTGGACTCAGGGGAGAAATTTAAATCTTGGAAGGGAGCCAGGGCAGATGCAGAAAAAACCCAAAGAGGCAAGGCAGAAAGTTGGCAGAAGTTTCTCCATGTGATGGGCAACAGAGTTATCTCCTGAGAGGGGCAGGAGTGGGTGTGAGGGTCTGAGGAGTATGGGGAAAGTTTATGGGATGCATTGCTGTGGAGCATTCAACAGATGATCCACTGAACAACAGGGGAGTGGCAGGAAAGAGGGGAGGAGCTGGGGCAGGTGTCTCCCATCAGATCTGATCTTACTAGCGCCTCCCAGAGTGAAGAAGTCCTGAAGCCCAGGGTAGGAAGGGGCCAAAGGAGGGCCAGGCAGGGGGAGTGTCTAGGGGAACCCTGGAAGCTTAGTGGAAATGGTGAGGCCTGAGGAATCCAAGCAGAATCCGGGAGATCATAGCCAGGAAATTGGGAAGTGCAGAGGTGCAGGACCAGGGTGGAGGGACAGAAGAGAGGAACACACAACCCAGAAGGAGCCCACAAGAGAGGGGCACACAACCCAGCCAGAGGAGGTAGGGAGGGCTTCCTGGAGGTGGTGGTGTTCCAGCTGAATCTTGAAGGGGAAAACCAAATTTCAGTTATAAAAATGTGGAGGGAAAATTGTCATAGTCTGTCAACAAGCGTGTCCTGCCTGAATCCATCAGTTTTGCCTCTCCTTCTCTGATATCTCTACCATGTCCAGTGTGCTCTGGATGGATTGGGAAAGTCCTTGGCTTATGAACTTCTCTTTAGGTTCATTATTTTTCCATTCAGCTTCAGAACTCCTGTTCATCCCTCAAAACCCAGCTCAAATATCACCTCTTGTGGTGTCTCCCCCAACTCCACCCCCATCCTCTGAGGTTTTCTGATTGTCTTGATCCCACCTCTGTGCTTTCTTAGTGCAGTGAGTTGGAAGAAGCTCACTCACTGCTGCTTGATTTTAGACAAATTGACTTAATCTCTGAGTGTCTGTTTCCTGACAATGGCACTGACCAAGCCTATTCTTTTTCTTTCTTTCTTTCTTTCTTTCTTTCTTTCTTTCTTTCTTTCTTTCTTTCTTTCTTTCTAGATTTTATTTTTTATTTATTCATGAGAGACACACACACAGAGAAAGAGAGAGAGAGAGAGAGAGAGGCAGAAGGAGAAGCAGGCTCCATGCAGGGAGCCCAACGTGGGACTTGATCCCGGATCTCCAGGATTATGCCCTGGGCAGAAGGCAGGCGTTAAGCCGCTGAGCCACCCAGGAGTCCCTGCCAAGCCTATTCTTGAAGATAAGGTACAGGACATCCTCTGGCATCCCATGGGAATTACAAAGGAAGACATTATGGGGTGACACCTGCCATTCTGTCTTGTACTAAAGGAAGCTGAGAACATGACTTTGCTTTAATCCATGAGCTCTCTGAGGGCATAGACCATGCCCTCACGGAGCCTAGCCCAGTACCAGGCACAGAGAGGAACTACGTGCTCCGTGCACGCTGCACAGGCAGCAAGAATCGAGACTATCATGTACCTGTAGTGTGACTTTGGGGAGATGACATCATCTATGTGCATCTGTTCCCTCATCTCCAATATAACAATCACATTAGGTATTCACTTGCTCCAGGTGAGCCACTCAGCATCCACGAGCTCGAATCCTCACGGTATGTTATTGCCCCATTTTACAGAAGAGAACACTGAGTCTCGGGGAGGTAAAGGACTTGTCCGAGTTAGCAACAGGGCAGAAGCTCCTGGCGCCCAGCCAAACCCGGGAAATTGTTGTGCGAATCCAAGAGAGGAATGTGAAATAGCCCTGCAAACTGTAAACGCCTGGGGTGGGAGCGAGCGCGCCCGGGGTGGGAGTGGGGGGGCGTGGTGAATGACGGCGGGAGCAGGGGTGCGGAGAGAGACGGCCTCTAGGCACCCGCCCGGTGCCGGGAGCTCTAGGGTGCGGGAGGCGCGGCTCTGCCGGGGCGCCCCGGGTGCGGCCCGCCCCCTCCCGCCCCCTCCCGCCCCCTCCCGCCCCACCCCCACCCCCAGCGACGCGGCCCCTTTAAGGGCGGGCGGGGCGCCCTCTGGCGGCAGAGCGCGGCGCGCGGCCGGAGCCAGAGCCGGATCCCGGAGCCGGAGCGGAGCGGAGCGGAGCCGGGGCGGAGCGGGCCGAGCGGGCCGAGCCAGCAGCCGAGCTGGGGGCGCGGGCGGGCGGCATGTACCGGGCCCGGGCGGCGCGGGCGGGGCCGGAGCCCGGCAGCCCGGGGCGCTTTGGGATCCTCAGCACCGGGCAGCTCCGGGACCTGCTTCAGGATGAGCCCAAGCTGGACCGGATCGTGCGGCTCAGCAGGAAGGTAGCGCGGGGGGCGCGGGCGGGGGGCGCGGGGGACGGGCCGCGGCCTGCCGGACCTGCCGACCCACCGGAGGGCCGCGCGGGCCGGGCCGTGGGGCCGCGGGAACCTGGCACGTCCGAGTGGGCCCCGCGGAGACGCCCCCGGGGGAGGGGGCGCCCGGAGTCGACCTGGGGCGGGTGGGGCGCGGGAGACCCAGGGAGGCGCCCGTGCACCCCCGGGATGGCCGCGAGGCGTGTCCTCCAGCGGATGCTCCGGGGAGGTGTGTTCCGGGGACAGGGGTTGGCTGTGTTGTGGGGGGCCCTGCCTCGCACAACCACGTTCTGTAGGGCCAGAAAGGGGAGGCGCCTTCCATTGGGGAGAATTAGGGGCCTGGGTGACACCTGGGGGGACCTCTGGGGGGGCGTCTGCATTCTAGGGGTGCCAGAGGGGGCTTTGTGGCTTCCGCTGGGGAGGGGTCCTGGAAGCTGAGGCGTGTATTCCGTAGGCCACCATAAGAGAAAGTTGTATATTTCACAGGAGATAGGCCCGGGCTGCCTGTCTGTGGGGGGCAGAAAGGGAAAGTGTTTGTGGGAGGGAGGCGGACAGGAGGGGCATGTGCATCCTATAGGGGACAGATGGAGGGTAGTGCGTTCTCTAGGGGCAGGGAGGGGGGCTTGGCCTCCGACAGACAGAAGGAAGAAGCATTCTCCAGAGCCAGGAGAGAAAGGGGGGTCTGCTTTTTGCAAGAGAAGGAAAAGCTGGGAGCAGGTGCTGGGGATCAAGGGGAAGGGGGTGTGTATTCTCCCGGGGTGTGGGGATTCCAGTGGACAGCAGGAGGAAGGGTGAGGGTGGCTTGAGGGGGGTGCTGTGCGAGGACAGGGAGAAGACATCACTCTGAGGAGTAAGAGCAGGGGGGAGTGTTTTTGCCACAAACACCTGAGGAGGAAGCAGACAAAGGCCTGGAACGGGAGGCAAGCTGCCCATGCATGGAAAATGGGACAGAGGAGGGCGGGGGACTCCTGAGGGACCTGAGCAGACATATTAATTGAAAAATTAAAAATTAACTAACATTTGTGGAGGCGGTCATCGTTTTCCTCACTTGGTCTCACAACTACCCCACAAGGTGGATGTTTTTAGCTCACTTTGTAGAAGAGGAAACTGAGGCCCAGAGGGGGAGCTCGAGGCAGAGCCCTACCCAGGACTCCTGCGGTCCCTCCACCTGATAGCCCTCCGACTGACCTGAAGGAAGGCAGGGCTGCTTGCACGTGGCCCTGGGGCCGCGATGCCCAGGTGGTCGTAGGTGAACAGAGGCAGATCCCCTGAGCGGCCCTCTTGGCTCTTCTGTGTTGGCAGTTCCAGGGCCTGCAGCTGGAGCGCGAGGCATGCCTGGCCTCCAACTACGCGCTAGCCAAGGAGAACCTGGCACTGCGGCCCCGCCTGGAGATGGGCCGGGCCGCCCTGGCTATCAAATACCAGGAGCTTCGAGAGGTGGCCGAGAGCTGTGCGGACAAGCTGCAGCGACTGGGTGAGGGATGTCCCTGTGGTGGGTGCAGCAAGCCCCGGGGAAGTGCTAGGCTCTGCCAGCAGGACTTGGGGAGACCTCTTCCCTGGGCAAGTCTTAGGGGTGCTACTCCTAGGAAACAGAGTTGGGGAAGTGAGCAGTCGATGAGCAGAACTGGGTTGGAAAGGCCAGAAGGGAAAAAAGTGGCCTGGGGGGCTCCAGGGGGCAAAGCCCCTGCTTCCTCTTTTGGGCTACAATGGGGGCAGAACCCCAGGGCGGAGGGGGGGGCGCGGTTCACAAACTGATCCCATGGGCAGTGTGCAGATGAGAACCCTGAGGCTCGAGAGAGAGGCACAGAGCCACACACAGGGTGGGTGAGAGTCAGGATGGGC
This sequence comes from Canis lupus dingo, assembly GCF_003254725.2. Classification (NCBI taxonomy): domain Eukaryota; kingdom Metazoa; phylum Chordata; class Mammalia; order Carnivora; family Canidae; genus Canis; species Canis lupus. The sequence continues at coordinate 6,369,421 of NC_064248.1, read as the reverse complement.
CCTGGGGCTCTGGCCTGTCAGTCCTGGACGAAGGGCCCTAAGGCAGGAGGTATTTACTCTGTCCCTCTGTGGCCTTCAGAGGAGAGCATGCATCGCTGGAGCCCCCACTGTGCACTGGGCTGGCTGCAGGCTGAGCTGGAAGAGGCTGAGCAGGAGGCTGAGGTGAGAGGAGGGGTGGCGGGGCTTGGGGACAGCAAGGAGGGAGACCCAACCTACTGTCATTTTATTGTTGCCCCCCCTTCATTCTTACACTGTGGGGTTGAGAGCTCCTCCTCCAGGAAGCCCACCCTGAGTGCCTGGCCCCTGTAGAGCCTGTTGTGCTGCTGTCGAGCTGTCCTCATTGGACCACAAGGCTCATTGTCCCCACCCGTGAGTGTCTCCGCATAGGACAGTGTGGACTGGGTCCGCAGAGGAGCCGGGACTAACTTCTCAGTGCTGGGTTGGGAGCACAGTGCTCAGTGAGTCCAAGGAGGTAGGGGAGTTGGGGCCTTGATGAGAGACGCCTAATTTTACTCCAAGCGTGTCCCCATCTCTGATTCTGCCTCATCTTCCACCCAGCAGAGGATGTGTGTCCACGGTCACTTGGCAAGTCCCAGGAGGGCCCAGGCTAGAACTCCGGAGGTCCCATCCCCCAGCTATGGGGGGGTCGTCCCTGGAAGACAGTTGGGGGGGGCGGGGGGAGAGGTCCCTGGTGGGGCTCTACTCCAACTGTCTCTGCCCTCCCCTCCCAGGAGCAGATGGAGCAGCTGCTGCTGGGTGAGCAGAGCCTGGAGGCCTTCCTGCCTGCCTTCCAGCGCGGCCGCGCCCTGGCCCACCTGAGGCGGACCCAGGCGGAGAAGCTGCAGGAGCTGCTGCGGCGCCGGGAGCGGTCTGCCCAGCCGGCTCCCCCTGCTGCTGCAGAGCCCCCCAAACCCTTCCCCGCTGCAGCTGTCCTGCCCACAGGGGCCGCCCGGGGGCCGCCAGCAGTGCCCCGGAGCCTGCCTCCCTTGGACTCCCGCCCGATGCCCCCTCTGAAGGGCTCCCCCGGGTGCCCCCTTGGCCCTGCCCCTCTGCTGAGCCCTCGGCCCTCGCAACCAGAGCCCCCCCACCGGTAGGACCCAGGGTATGGCCCCCCAGTGGGGGGCCCAGACAAACTTGATCTGTGGCTCCTCCTCCTCCCCCCTGCTGCCTGGGTAGGGGGAGGGGCAGGCCCCTCCCCCTGGCCTCAGGCAGGCCCTGGCCCTGGAGGCTGAGCTGGGGAGGAGGGTCACCTGGAAGATGCCCAGAGAGAGGGCCGGAGGTGGGGTGGGCAGGGTGCCTCTGGCGCTGAGGAAGCTCTGCCTTTTTTTTTTTTTTCCTCCCCGGCTGGGGCCTCCCAGGTAACAGGCCAGCCCCAGTGAAAGAACTTTCCTCCTGGGGCCTGGGAAGGTGCCTGCTTCCCCCAGGGGGCCTGACGCACCCTACCACTCCACTGGGCTAGCACAATGCCAAGGCTGACAGGAGCGCTTTCCATCACGTCCTGCTCCTACCTTTCCCCAGTTCTGGGGCCCACCGCCTATGAGCCAGGTGGTCAGGCCCAGCTGCGGGGCCAGGGACACCATGGTCCTGGGGCTACTCTGTGCCCCACTCATGCTCCGGACCCTGGGGCAAGGTAGGCCAGGGGCTCCTGACCTGCACAGATGAGAGTGGGGCATCCCCAGGAAAGACCATTCTGTATTTTTCTGTCCCCGTCTCCTTAGAATGGAACCTTTTTGAGGGCAGGTCCTTGTCTTTGTATGTTCTGTCCCCAGCCCCACCTCCCAGGGGCCGTCAATAAATGTGATGATGAGGATGATATGCTGCCCGACTTGTCTCTGCTCCTTCAACCAGCCACTCTACTGTTGCAGCCTCCACACTTGAGCTCCTGCACTTCCTCCTCTTGAGATGCCCTCCCTTCCTCTCTGCCCAGCCAAAGCCTGGCTGTCCTTCAGGTCCGGCACTGCTGCTGCCTCTTCCATGAAGCCTTCTCTGATTACCAACTCCGTGGGAATCTTTCCTACTCTTAACTTCCCAGCACTTGTGGCCAGAAGCATACTCTGCTCCATCACTGTTCTCCAACTGCCCATCTGTATGCACCTTCTCTTTCTGGGTTGCCTGTAAGCCCAATTGGGATGGTACTTGCTCCTGCTCTGGCCTGCCAAATGACCACTCCACTGAGGGCTGGAGGGGCTTCTATGAGGCTGAAGGTTGTTTTCAGCTAGGGTGAATACTAGGTAGCCACCTTGGCTGATGAGGCTGGGACAAGAAGTGGGGAGAGCAGGAACAGGCCCTGGATCAGCTTAGGTCAAGTCTAATGAGATGGAGCTTGGTAGGGAAGCATGGATAGTCCTACAAACAGAAGGGGGGGTGGAGTGCTGTAGAAGCTAATGCGATCTTGGTCCATGTTAATAGAGACAGAACCATCCAGAAAGAGGATAGTATTGGCTTGGCTCTACTTTTCACTGAAATTTTACACTGTAAGAACCCTCCCCAAACCACCACCTTTGGTCTCCTTAGCATGTCCCTAATGTGCACGGTGGAAAAGGAGTTTGGGACTAAATCCCACGATGAATAGTTGGGGGATGTCTGAGATCCGTGTGATGGTTGGCCTCCAAACCCACAAGGGCTAGAAATGTAGAGTCAGAGGTCAGAGTCAAGACCAAAGGGTGAAAACCATAGGAAGGATGGGGTCTGTCCACAAAGATGTATAAGCAGTGCCTGAGTGACTGCTTGATGGCAGCTGTAGAGATTGAAGCAATGCTTGGAGGGACTGGCCCACTTGAGCTTTCCAGAGCCCTTTCAAGTTCAGACAGTCAGATGTACCCCTGCTAGGGATGCAATCAGAGCATGCACGGATAGTGCCCACCTGAGCAGCTCTACCCCATTCTGGTTCTCCTACTGTCCTCACTGCTAGCACTTGAGCTGCTGGAGGTTGAGGGACACCAGAACCACAGGGTACTTGCCTGAGATGAGAGAAGACTGAACAGCTCTGTTAGATCTCCCACATTCTCAGCACAGATGAGGGCAGGTTGGGCCCCTCTTGTCCTGGCTTTCCACTCCCAGTCCCTGCTTCCAGGGTTGTGGTGTATAACCAAAAGGAGAAAAAGTTGAGATTGGGGGTGTCTAAACCTTCCTCCATCATCGTGAATTGGGGAGCAGCCTCTGGAAGGGAGAGGCTAATGTCCACAGCCTAGTAGTTCAGCCTCCCCTCTCCAGGGCAGGTAAGAAGAAAAAAGGAATGACCCCAAGGGAGGGACTAGGAAGGGGAAAAAACTGTTTCCAAGGGAACCAGATGATATCCTTCAGAAGGTCTTACACACCACTCACCCTCCTCAAATAGCTGAAACTGTTTTAGAAAGGGTAAGGAACAAGGCCCTGTAGTATTCAGCTCCAGCATAAAAAAGACTTGAGGTAGGTGGGTACAGATACTGACAGAGTGGAGTGGGCTGTTCTGGGCTATGGGAAAGTTGTTGAGTTGGATGGTTAATAAACTTCATTAACCCGCATGCTTTAAGGTACATGGAATGTTCTGGAAGGTTCCAGACAGTCTGGGCTCTCTGGTGCCTAACAAATTCTGGAACTTTCTGTTTCCAGGTTTCAGGACCCCAGGAAACATCCCTGGCTGCAATGCTCTGAGGACAAACTTGTACATCAAGGAGCCCCTAAGAAAGGTCCCACCTATTACCAACCACCAGTGTTTTTACAAACCCAAACCAAAAAGTTGTCCGAATAACAAAACTTCTAACCCTTTTTGATAAAAATAAGGAGTTTCTGCCCTTCAAGAAAGTTTGTTATGTCCACATCTTGTTCAGGAATCACTAGCTTGAGTGTTTTCCTAAGTTTCCTCCCTTGTTTCTCAAATATAAAACATAATTTGTGGGGGTGGGGGCGGCAATCAAGACTTACTGAACCAAGCAAGCCTGAACCAGAGTGGGCTCAAATCTTTACCACTGAATTGTGGTGTGGTCACTGCAAAGCCAGGGCTAACAACTTACCCCTGACCTCACCTCCAAGGTTAGAATCAAACAGTTTGAGATCAAGTTAGAGTAGGTGTTGGTTTCTCCCAATTTATACAAGGATTTTACACAAAAGAATTGATGCAGGAATTGATGGTGTAGGAACTGATGTTACTATATGTACCAAAGGACTTCTGGCTTTGTCCAGGACCTTGCCATTGCTGTAGACTTCTCAAAAGATCTTTCTTGTCCCACAATGAAATAAGGTTTACACTCTCCTTCCCTGGTTAAAAGTGTGAGCTCTCATAACATATGATGTAGCCTAGAGGATCTGCAAACTCAAATGTCTGCAGGGGCTAGGAAGGTCACAGGCATGCAAAGCAGTCCGTTTCTACAAATAAATATTTCCTTTCTCATTTTTTTTTTTTTTTTGAAAATGCATGGTCCCTTTTTTTCTGTTCTTGATAAACACAGGGCATAGAGAGAGATTTCTCTATTATTAGAAAAATGGCCAACTGTGTAGACCACTTCCCCTCTGTTGGTGGGAGCATGGTGAACTAGGAGCCATGTCCTCTTTAAAAGGCAGATGTTAACAGCTTCTCCCAGGTGGTAGTACGAGTGTGTGAGTGAATGCACTGGCATGTTTTCTCATTTTTTGAGAGAAGTCAGAAATCTAGACTTTTATACAGTCTCCCAAATTTTGAAAGTTGGCTGAAGTTTTTGAAGACACTGTGCCAGCCATGGCCAAACACTGTGTGCAGGTTGGCTGTGTGGCCCCTGGGACCATGAATCTCAGCCCATTCTTGGTCCTCCTGAAACAGGTCTTCTCTTGTCCACTCCCAGAACTGAGAGTGTGAATGCTGAAGGGGCAAAAGCAGGATGGGAGGGCAAGCGCACCTCAAGTCTAGTTAGAGGACCCCAGGTTCAGACAACTTTAAGATATAGTGGTGAGAGGATGCCTGGGTGGCTCAGCAGTTGAGCCTCTGCCTTTAACTCAGGGCAGGATCCTGGAAGTCTGGAATGGAGTCCTGCAACGGGCTCCCTGCAAGGAGCCTGCTTCTCCCTCTGCCTATGTCTCTGTCTCCCTGTCGCTCATGAAAAAAATAAACAAAAGCTTAAAAAAAAGACAAAAAAAAAAAGAGAGAGAGATAGTGGTGAGATTAAGAGTGATGCTATGATCTCACAGCAAACTGTAAAGAGGACCTCTCTGCACCTGGTTCTTAGGGATGATGGCACTCGGTGTTCTCAGTATATGCAAGTTCCCTTGAGGACGAGACTCAAGTCTCAGTCATCCTCACAAAGTAACTGCTCTGCCCAAGCTGGGCCTAAGAACCAAAGTACTGAAGGTAAGCAAGGCAGGCCTTCTCCTATGATCCTGATCATAGGCAGGTGGCAGTGTGTGCCCTTGTCACAAAACTGAGGAATTGAGAGGAGGCAAAGACCAGGATAGAGCCCATTCTAGTGCACTATTCAAATTCAAGGCAGTGGATTGAAGAACCACCACCACTTATTAGCTGTCCTGTCTCTCAGCCTCTTTTCCTGGGATCTGGTGACCTTCCAGGGAGGCCTAAGATTAAAAAAAAAAAAAAAAAAAGGAAGGCCTAAGATATACTACCCCCACCCTCCTGCCATTTCCCCAAAAGGAAGTATGGTGGCCACTCACTTGGGCTCCATCCTTGTGCCTCAGCTTGTGATCATAAAGAATATACATATATATAAGGGACCCTAAGGAATATATGTATGTATATGTTATAAATTATACACACACACACATACTCCTATATAGTGCCCAAATAGATGGACAACTCATTAGTCTAAGGTACGCTATTCTTGTTTTTTTTTCTTAAAGATTTTATTTATTCATGAGAGAGAGAGAGACAGGCAGAGGGAGAAGCAGGCTCCATGCAGGGAGCCCAATATGGGACTCAATCCCGAGTCTCCAGGATCAGGCCCTGGGCTGAAGGCTGCGCTAAACTGAGCCCGGGCTGAGCCACCTGGGCTGCCCAAAGGTAGGCTATTCTTAACTGATCTTGGCTCATGCTAGGATCATTAAGGAAGGCAAGGTGCACTGACTGAATAAAATGCCAGAACCTTAGAAGGAAAGGACGAAATCCTACTCAGTGCTGAGATCTGTAAAGGATCATTTCACCCAGGAATAAACAAAGGGCAACAAAGGGCAAAGTTGGCTCAGGAGGAATAAAGTCCTGATCAAGTCCAAAGACAGTATATCACAATTGCCTATACAAGCACACATTTGACTGCTGTCTTATTGTCCATCTCTCCCCATTAGGACTTGTGTGTGCTGCTCACTCAGCCTCATACTGTACTTGCAACCCCATTCTCACCACAATACAGCCCAAAGCAGGCTGGTTTGCTCTTATCCTTCTTGGTCTGAGGTCCAACTTTCAAGGAAGTTTTGGTTTAGTCTGTGATCAAAAGGAGAAAAAGGACTAAAGTTGAACATGTTCGAGCCTTCCTCCACTATCAGGAATTGGGCAGCAGCCCTTAAGAAGTCAGGGGATAATGTCTATGGCCTGGTTCAGCCTCTCCTTCCCAGGGCAGGTGAGAAACAGAGAGGAACAACCTAAGGCAATCTTGGGGGGGTGGGGGATAGTTGGGAAGGGAGAATACCATGGGAACCAGTTTAGGGGTCCTTCAACATCTCCCCTTCCAGAAGGAGCCCAGGTTCTGTTTCAAGGAGAGTAGTGAGTGGGAACTTAAGAGTTCAGCTCTGGACTGAAAAACAAACAAAAAACCTGAGGCAGGCAGGATGGCACTATAAGAATAGCTTGGTTCTAGGCCTAAGAAGAGGCTTACAATTGGATGATTAATAAACTTTATTGACTAACCAGATTAAAGTAGCATGGAATGTTCCAGAAGCTTCACAAAGTCTTCCTACTCCCACAACCTTCTGGAACTTTCTATCTACCTCTATGTTCTGGGGCCCCAGGGAATGTTCTTGCCTTTGATATTCACTGCAAGGAAACAAACTTGAGGCAGCTATATCAAGGAGCCCATGAGAATACCACTATTATATACCAATAGTGCTTTTACAACCAAACCCCGCTAAGAACCCCAATTGTTTTTGATAGAAATTCTCATAGAATCCTGCCCCAAGGACACTGCTGTGCGCCCAGCTGCTTGGTTAAGATTCACGTTTCTGTACCTTTTAGGAGGCTGAACACTTCCTGTTGTTTGTATTTCAAAAAGAACTTGTTTTCCAAATATGAAACATAGTAGCATTAAATGTTCTTTTTAAAAGTACATATGCCCCTCCCCGCAAGTCAAGGCTAGCTGAGCCACCAAGTCCGAATCCAAAGTGGGCTCAAATCTTTACCACTGAATTGTATGGTCACTGAAAGTACTAAGAGTTTGCCCCAGACCTACTAGGCTAGAATTAAATCATTTCCAAGACACGACGCTGAACTAGCTGTGGCCTTATCCTAATTACAAGGATTTCACAAGAGCAGGAATTCTTATTAATATACCAAAGCACCTCTGGGTTTGTTTAGAACCTATACTTCTGTCCTCACTCTTGTGGTAGATCTCTTGCAAAGGTTTTCCTATTTGTACAGCTTTACACTTAGCCGCAGGGCATAAATGCCTGAGCAGCTAAATCTCACAGCCAACACATACACCATGTGCAAGGACACAGAGTGGAGAGCCTGACGACTACTGCTCCAGCCAAGTAACGACCAACTGCTTAGCTTGACTTAGAAACAGAGAGAAAAAAGCTTCAGCCAGTGCTCTGAATAAAGAACCGTTTCCAGCACATTCCTCCAGTCCCTTAGAAGTACCATTTACTCCAAACTCAAGCAGCCAGGTTTCGAGGACTTGCCACATGGGGCTAAACAAAAGGACAGGCCACATTCCCAGTTTGTTGACCTCAAACTCCCAGTTTTTTGCTGCTTCTGGGAGGGGATGGGCTGCACAGTTAAGTGATGGGGCTGGCTAGCAGAGCAGTGACTAGGAGACAGGCCTACTGCCTCAAAGATAAACCTGCTTTACTAACATCATGTTTTAATCACTGAGCCCATTAGGATTATGGATAGTAAAGTGTGACAGACCTCAAGGGAGCAAATGATTTGTTCCTTTGCTGCCATGCCCACAGTAGTTTCTCTGAGGTCATGCATTAGATAAGTACAAGCACAGGAACAGCCCCTTCCTTACGTGGGGTGACCTTGCTTTCCCACTCCCACATGCCACCAGCAGAAGGGGGAGTGGGGTCTGGGGCTGATCACACAAGAATGGCCAGGTTTCCAAAGATCATATTCTTACCCTACACCAGGTCTCACCTGTGGCTGGGGAACTCACAGAAAGACAAGGTTCGTACAACCCCAGAATTTTTCTTTTGGCAGCCAACAATTGGTCACATTGCACGGTTCAAGGTTACACAGGAGCCCCACGGTACAAACGTGGGGCAGGAGCAGACCATTCTTGCTCAGAGCTCTACAATAGAGCCAGAGCAAGTGTTCCAGAAGTTGACAACTTCAGGAAGGCAACCTCTGGAAGCAGGCACCCAAGGGACTCCAGAAAACCCTTCACTCTCGGGATTTCGGGACTCTTCTTCTTGGGGCCTGTTTCTCTGCCACTGAAACGCCTTCTTTTCCGGGCCGTAGGGGAGGGACGTGCAGGTGGATGGCTAAGCCGGGCGGGCGGGGACGAGGAAGGAAGAGCAGTTCCTTCGGACCCCAGCAGAGGTAGACTATGGAAGGCAAGGGGTTCAAGAAGACAGGAAAGGCCATTTTCTTGGGGCCAGCTGGGGGCTGCTCCCCTTTCCTCCCATCTCTGATTAGAAACGAAAGCCCATAATGATGAAGGCCATGAGGAGAAGGAACACGAAAGTCGTGTCTCGGGTCTCGTCCCAGCGGAAGCCCTTCTTGGCCCGCTCCTCCTGCTGCCTGCGCAGGGCCTCTCGCCGGGCCCTCTGGCGCCGCTCGCGCTCCAGCTGCTCCCCGTAGTGCGCTTGGTAAAAGGCGTCGAAGTCGAACATGGTGCGGCTGGCGCCGGTCGCGGCCTGACCGCGGCCGTGGGCTCGAGAGGCAGGTGGCGGGGCGCGCGGCGAGCCGGCGTCGCCGGCGGGCGCCCTGGAGGGCCGGACACCAGGTCCGCGCAGGTCCTCGTCGCTGAGCAAGCCGCGGTCATACTTGCGACGCAGAGTGGCACTGCCCAGCACCACGTAGGCCTGAGAGATGCGCGTGAAGCGCTCGGCAGCTTCGGCGCTCCCCGAGTTGCGATCCGGGTGGTACAGGAAGCTCTGCCGGTAGTAGGCCGCCTTGATTTGCGCTTGCGTGGCCGTGGAGGGGACGCCGAGCAGCTCATAGAGCGCCGTGCGCGAGTATGGTCTGTCGCCCTGGGAATAAGTCCTCACATCTATGCCCAGGCCGGATCCCGGGGTCTGTGGAGCGCTCGGCAGCAGCCACAACCTCCACAGTAACCGCCGCGACCACCTCAGATCGCGCTTGGCTGCCATCTTGAAAGGACCATGCGGGCGGTGCAAGACGAACTGGCCAATGGGAGGCGCGTGTTGGTCGCGGCGCGTTGGCCCTGTAGCCAATCGAGTAAAGCAGGAGGCGGGGAGAGGGGCGGAGCATGCGTGCTAAGAGGAGGGCGTGGGACCGATGGCATAAAAGCCGGGTTCCTGGCTCGCCCACCTCAGTCTCCAGGCTGTGGCGTGGAGATGGCGTTCCGCGGCAGGAGGCCGGAACACGGCGGGCCCCCGGAGCTGGTGAGGCTTTGGCTCTGGCTCACCTCTCTCCCCGCCTGTGGTGCGTGCCCCGCGTCTTGATTCCTCCTCTACCGCTGTTCTCTTTTTTTTCCCCGCAGTTTTACGACAAGAATGAAGCCCGGAAATACGTGCGCAAGTAAGGGGAGCCTGCATATTGCCGGGTGTCGCGGGGGGCGGGGGGGGGGGTAGGGGATTCGGGAACCGACAAGTTGGCTTAACAGCGGGCATTGCTTGGAAAGCACGCGGAATTTGGCGGTGGGGTAAGGAAGGGACGAGGACTGACTGCAGTTCTAAAGTGGGAAGGTCAGCGTCAAGCAAACCTCGAACCCTTTGGGCCTCAGTAAACTTGGAATTAAAATGGGGGTGGATCGTACCTATTTTCTCTAGGTGGTTTTCAAACAAATTTCAAAATAATTTGTTGAAGCTTGTGGTAAAATCGGCAGGGGGCCGTGGATACGTGTAAGGGGTCAGTGGTTTTGCGGGGAAGGAGAGCGTACTCACAGAATGCCGCACGTTATTAAGTTCGCGTGAGAACTGTTGGTGTAGGATTTGCATTTCAGAGGGTAGTTGTGCCACTGTAAAGTCATTTAACAAATGATGGCTAGCACAGGGACTTCAAGCCTTCCCTCTCTGATACACTAGTCTAGATATAACTATTCTCTTTCTTTCCATTCAAATTAGAGTCCAAGACCAAGCTAGCCAGCAGAAATCTCTGGCTCAATTGTCATTATGTCTCCTCTCCATATAAACTTTTTTTCCAGCTGCAGAGCTCTGCGTGATTTTTTCTCTTGATCTTGGGGTAGATAGGGCTACCCCAAAATAGACCTGTTCTTATTAGATGTAGTCATTTATTGAAATAATACTTAGTTTGAATTATTTAGTATGGAAATATGTTAATATTTTGTTGAATTTTTTTTTTTTGGTAATGTGTTGAAATATTTAGGGCGTATTAAACTAAGACGTTAAGTAAGGTACGTTATCCAGTGTTATTACAGTTAATTTTACAGGTTTCATTTTAAATACGGTACTAAGAAAGCCCAACGTGGCTTGCATTATATTTCTCACAAACAATACTGGTTTGGGTTTTTGTTGTGCATTGTTGAGTTTTATATGTGAGAGTAACTATGGTGGGGTAGTTCTTCCAGAGAATACGTTAAGTAGTAACTATATCAGAGCCTTACTGAGTTGAAAATCTGCAGTGATTAGTCACTTAGCCAAGTAATTCGTTCCCTTCACATTAGCATCATAACTGGTAGAGTTATAATTTGTGTCCCAAAATAACTGATGTTGTATTACGTGGATTTTTGGGGTCAGTTTTAAACAGTTGGAGTTGAGTATGGTGACTGGGAGAGAGTACCTCAGGATGATTGTTTCTTTTCCTCTTTGCCTTTTTTTTTTTAAACTGAGTGATATTTTAGCTCAGAATTTCTCTATTACTTGATTGTTGTTTTCTGCCTTCCCAGCTCACGAATGATTGATGTCCAGACCAAGATGGCTGGGCGAGCATTGGAGCTCCTTTGTCTGCCCGAGGGTCAGCCCTGTTACCTGTTGGATATTGGGTGAGATCCTGGGGCCCGGTTTAAGTAGTCCAGGTGAAGGACTGTCTTTGCTGCTCACACTGTTGAGTTCCTGTTTGATGTTTTCCAGCTGTGGTTCTGGGTTGAGTGGAGATTATCTCTCAGATGAAGGGCACTACTGGGTGGGCATCGACATCAGCCCTGCCATGCTGGGTAAGTATGTCCTACTTGAATGTGGACTTTTCTTCATGAGCAGGGAGCAGCTGTGCATCCTCTCTCCCTGATGTGCTCTTCTCCGATGCAGATGCAGCCTTGGACCGAGACACTGAGGGAGACCTGCTTCTGGGGGACATGGGCCAAGGCATCCCCTTCAAACCAGGCTCCTTTGATGGTTGTATCAGGTGAGAAGAGTTTTTCACTTACTGCTTTCAGTCCTGCAGGTTAGTGCTTCCCAAACTAGCTGTGTAGCAGAGTTACACAGGAAACTAAAAAATAGACACCCCCAGGTTAGAGTAGTGGTCCCAGTTGTCTATTTTTTTGTATTTTTGAAACTACTCCTTTGATCATCTTGGACTTCCAGGTTTAGGTACAGCTGGTGTAGATTCTCTTCTCTGGGGGTGGGGGTGGGGGTGGGGGAGGGTGGTCTTCTCAACCTCTAGGAGCCATTTTGTGGGTGCCAGCAGCCATCTTATTGGCCCCAGCAGCCATCATTTTAGCCCCAGCGGCCATCTTGTTGACCCCAGCAGCCATCATTTTAGCCCCAGCGGCCATCTTGTTGGCCTCAGAAGCCATCATTTTAGCCCCAGCGGCCATCTTCTTGGCCTGAGGAGCTATCATCTTAGCCCCAGCAGCCATCTTGTTGGCCCCAGCAGCCATCATTTTAGCTCCCAATGGCCATCTTGTTGGCCCCAGCACCCATCATTTTAGCCCCAGTGGCCATCTTGTTGGCCCTAGCAGCCATCATTTTAGCCCCAGCGGCCATCTTCTTGGCCTGAGGAGCTATCATCTTAGCCCCAGCAGCCATCATTTTAGCTCCCAATGGCCATCTTGTTGGCCCCAGCACCCATCATTTTAGCCCCAGTGACCATCTTGTTGGCCCCAGCAGCCATCATTTTAGCCCCAGCGGCCATCTTGGCCTGAGGAGCTATCATCTTAGCCCCAACAGCCATCTTGTTGGCCCCAGCAGCCATCTTGTTGGCCTCAGGAGCCAGCTTGTTGCCTTCTTTTTTAATAGCTCTTCAGTGAGGGGGGAAAAAAAAAAAAAAAGCTCTTCAGTGAAGAATGGTCCAGAATTTAACAGTCTCTTCAGTGGCTTAATCATTTCTGGGTTGTCAGGGTCAAGTTTTGAAGTTTCATGTAGTGCTTTGATAACAGACCTTACAACATTGAAATGACTGTTCAAAACGTGAAGTTGTTCTTTGTCTTCTGTGGTAAAGTTCTGTTAAATGTTTGGTGTAACGTGTTGATGATGGGGTGGAGGTAGGGGATGAAGGAGAAGTCGTATCTTTAATCTTTACCTGGGGGGATACCTCCTCCTGTGATTATGGGTTGAGTAGTGGGGATCTGGATGTGAACAGTAAAAATTTGGAATTGAAAATTTTTTCCTAGGGTAAAGGAGGACTTTAAATTTGGGAACAAGGGCAGCCCCGGTGGCGCGGTGGTTTAGCGCCGCCTGCAGCCCAGGGTGTGATCCTGGAGACCTGGGATTGGATCCCGCATTGGGCTCTCTGTATGGTGCCTGCTTCTCTCTCTGCCTGTGTCTCTGCCTCTCTCTCTGTCTCTATGAATAAATAAATGAATAAATAAAATATTATAAATACATAAATAAATAAATTTGGGAACAAGACTGAGGGGAGAAAACACCTTTCAATGATAGCAATTGCTTTTTAGTAATGATTGGGTGAGCTGCAGAAAGCCAAAGGTCAGTGATATGGTCTGTATATCTTAGGAATAAGTCCTCTTTTTTTTTTTTTTTTTTAAAGAGATGATATGGCAAGCTGATTATTTTTCTTTTTGTAGCATTTCATATATGTAAGACATGGTACCAGGTGCTGTGGATCTCGTGGAAGTACAACATAGTCCCTGCTTTTAAGACTCCGCATGGTGTATGAGGTGCTCTAAGACACGGGCCACACGACTGAACAGGAATTTGAGTGTGGAGTGTGATGGAGAGTCCTGGGACCCACCAGAGCGGTGAAGAGAAGCCAGAGAGCACAGGGAAACCTGGAGGAGGAGGGGCTGGGGCTGGCCCTTGAAAACTGAGGAATTGCGCTAGGCATGGGGGGAGGGTGTCTGAGTGAAGAACAGTGAGAACAGAGCCACAGAAAGTGGCCAGAGAGTGGCACCTGATAGATCCCCGTGGGGGTAGAATGAGAGATTTTTAAGCTCCATGTTGAGAAGTTTGGGCTTTATTGAGTAGTCGGGAAGCTAGGGAGTGAGTGACCAGATCAGAACTGTATTTTGGGTAGATTATTTACAAGAAGAGAACCGAGATTGTGGAAGCAATGGAGGCGGTGGTAGTGTTGCCCCAGGAGAATGGTAGAGAGAAATAAAAACTGGGAGAGGCAGTGGGACAGACCAGTAGGGTTTGTAGTTCCGTGGATATATGTTCACAGGCCTGAGTGGGGGATGTACCTGAGAGGAGTGTATGATAACCGTTTGAGGTTTTTAAATCTGGGAATGGTGAAGACAACGAACAGGTACAGTCGAGTGAACTGATTGCAGAGGAGAACGAATGAATGAAGGTGTTTTATTCTAACAGTTTTCCCTCGGATAGAGGAAGGGAAAGAAGGGGTAGGTGGCAGAGAGGCTTGACATACTGTGTAATTTTAAATTTGAGATGCATGTGTGAAACAAGGTTGAGAAAATACTTGTTTGGACTGGCTGCACAGAAGTTAATGCTGACTTTCCATTCAACCTTCTCTGTCCAATATTGTAGAACGGTGAGCTGAAGTGGATCTGCACATGCCCAGAAAGAGAATTATGGGCAGGAGGGTTTCACCTGAAGCTCAAGGATGTGTGCATGGTGATAGAGTCTCACAGAGCCTGGGGAGAGTACCACATGTTGGTCCCTCTCCTGACTGGGTCCCTTCTTTTCTCAGCATTTCTGCTATACAGTGGCTCTGTAATGCAAACAAGAAGTCTGACATCCCTGCAAAGCGCCTATACTGCTTTTTTTCTTCGCTTTACTCTGTGCTGGTGAGTATGAGATCTCCTACCTGTTTGGGTTGGCTGTTTATTCCTCCTGTGGATAGTGATGGAGTAGGAAGTATTCCACGGGAAGGCCATTCACGTAGGCCTGCCCGGGGTCGCAGGACCTTGTGGTTATTTCTGTCCAGGTCTAAGCCCTAAAGAGAAATCTCAGCAGTCTGATGCCTCAAATGAAATGCAGAACACGTCAGTGTCAAAATCTGAGACCGATTATAATTCCTATGTCCCAGCTGCACTGAATTTTAATTGTAAGTTGGTTTAGGGGCATGGACACCACAGAGGGAGGACAAAGACATTGTGTGTAGAGCTCACAGAGTGCCCAGAAATCCTCTGACTCCTACTCCTTTCTCCCCGCTACTGCTGATGCTCAGGTGGGGAGCAGGGTGGTTATTTATCACAGAGCCTTTATTAGCTTTATCTGTCTTCATGACTAACGGTCTAGATTTTAGTTGTTTAGTAGGATTAGACAGTAGTTTGAGATTTTAAGTCCTAGGAATGAACGGATCCAGGTATTTCTTGGTATCTCCCCACCTCATCCCTAGTTTTCCTAAGATGGGTTGTTTCTGCAGTTGGCTGGCTGGTCTCATGTGTCATGTGCTTTTCCTCATACACATGCCCTGGAGTTAACCTGAGGTTCTGGTGGCTTCTGTGTTTGCCTTTCTCTCTGCTGAAGTGGTTTTCCCTCCTGTGATTAGCCAGGACCCCACTACATTCAGGACACTGCTCAAGTGTCCCTTCAGAGAGAGGCCTTCCTTGAGCCAAAAGTAAACCCAACAGTCTCTTGAAATTAGCTATTCCTTTGTTCTAATTTATTTTTCTTCTTGGCATTAAATCAATGCTGTAAATTAGCAGCCTTTCATGCTAAAATGTGAACTCTGAAAGTTTGGGGGCTGTCTCTGTTCACGGCTATGTCCCAAGCCCTATGAACAGTGTCCTATACCTAATGGGGTTTCAGATATCTAGTGAGCAAGGAATAGAGAAGCATTGGGCCCTGAGCCCATGGTATGATTGTAGGAGAGTGAGGTCTCTGTTGGTTGCAGGTTCATGGAGCCCGGGCCGTCCTGCAGCTATACCCGGAGAACTCCGAGCAGGTGAGCCCCTTGGCTACTAGAGTTGCAGGGAAGGGGGGAGTAAACCCAAGACAGGTAAGCTGTCCTGCTCCTCACTCACCTGCCCTTGCGCTGCTGGGAGGTGACAAGACAAGGAACTCGTTGCTGACTGGGGGGAAAAGTAGGGAATGAGCCCCCAGGAGAGGTCCCTGTGGCCCCTGATGGCATGTTTTATGACCTGGTGTCCTAGGCAAGAGTAGCGGTACCTGCGGGGGTAGGGTAGGGCATTTGTTTTCTCCTGACAGACATCTGGTGTTAACAGTTAATAGGTTATTTCTGATATACACAATTAAATAGAAGTTGGGAGAGGATTTGAGAGAACAGCAAAGCTGTCCTGTAGAACGTCATGCCATGGGGATGAGTATAGGTACAGATCCTGAAAGACAAGTGGGGAGCTGTCCCCAGCCCCTAACATGAAACATGAGTGAGTTTGCCTCCTGACTGGTGGCCATTCCTGAGATGGGAAGGGGGTAGGTGGAAAGATGGGTCCCTGGGCTAGATAGAAATGGAGACTTGAGGGAATTGCTGATTCCAGCCTACACTTCCTTGTGTGGCTTTCGGGGATTCAGAATGGAGAGCAGTCTTATGAAGACCTTCAGTTCTCCCAGGCAGTCCTGGGAGTAGACTGGCTCCTGGAAGGGAGTGGAGGAAAAGCTGTGTGCTCCCCCAGCCTCCATGCCTGACTCACACCATTCTCTTCTCAGTTGGAGCTAATTACGATCCAGGCCACCAAGGCTGGCTTCACTGGTGGCGTGGTTGTGGACTTCCCCAATAGCGCCAAGGCAAAGAAGTAAGTGCTGAGGGCTAGTGTGCTGTTGGCATCAAGCAGCAGGGTTGTTGGGGTGACGAGCCAGCCAGAGGGTTGCTAGGCTGGGTCCCCCAGGCCCTCCTATTCTGCACCTGTGTGTGAGAGGGGACGTGCTTGAGGACTTGTGTGTCGTCTGTCGTCCCCCCACCCCACCCCCGTCGGCTTTATGAGCCCAGCCCTCACTCTCCTTTCTGCTTTCAGGTTCTACCTCTGCTTGTTTTCTGGGCCTTCGACCTTTATGCCAAAGGTGAGGGACCCAGAGTCTGCTGGTTTGTATCCTTTGGATTCCCTGCTTGTGGGGCCTCGTACCTGTTGAAAGTGCTCAGGCCTGGGTGGCCTGGCCTCCCAGGGCAGGGCAGACGGGTGGAGGGACCCTGGGGATGATCTAAGAGTCCTCTGGTCTCTGCAGCCCCTGAATGACAGTAACGAGAGTAATGAGGAAGAGGAGGTCCAGGAGTCCGTGTTCACAAGAGAGAGGTAAAGCAGTCCGCAGTCGCTGGGGCCGGCCTTGGGTGTGGGGGTCTTGCTGCTGCCAGGGCTGGCAGACGGGGCGGAAGGAAGATGGCAGCGTTCTGCTTTCACGAGGGCTCTCAGGACCAGGTGTGGCTGTGGCACCAAAGTGGTGACAGAATGGGAGACTTTGGGCCTATGCCTGCTCCCGCCCGCCCGCTGGGCAGTGGGGGCCCTCCAGCATGTCTGCGGCGCCCTTCTCCCTCAGGCTGCTGCCCCCACTGCGTCCCAGACCCCCTCCCCTCTGGCTCTCCCTCCGCTCCCCTGCATCCTCCTGTCTGCTCTCCTGCCCACTCCCACATGCACTGTACCAGCTCTCCTGTCTTCGCCGGTAGCCAGCCTTGTGCGTAGGCCTCCCTTCTGGGTCAGATCTGGCACCTGTCTTGCCCCACGCACCATTCTCTCACTGCTGCTCTCTGCTCCTGCCACTGGCCCCACTGGTAGCTCTCCTCAAGGCCACACCAGCTTCTGTCCTGCCAAGGCTGTGGCTACTTTTCAGTCTATTTTCTCTGCTATCCTTAACTTAACCTGCCTGCTCTGTAGGCACCAACTGAGACCTCGCTCCCTTGTTGCTTTCCCTGTCCAGCTTCCCCTAAGCCTTCCCTCAACCCCCATCTCAGTTTGGTCCTCGGCTCTCTGGCTGTTCCTTCTTGGAGCACCCTGGGGCCCAGCCTGGACACACACACCACCACCACCCCACCCCCACCACCACCCCCGTCTCTGCTGCCTTAGCCACCAACTCTAGATTCCTTGCTCCGGACTTAGGCCTGTGGCCTCTACCCCACCTCCAATTTCTGAACCGTCCCCTAAGTATCTGCTTTAGGGATACTTTCGCCGGTGTGGACAAAGCCACTCTCTTGCTCTTCACCCCAAGACTTCCTCCGCTCTCTCCCTATTTGTTTCTGTTTCTCTTACCTTCTCTCCAGCCAGGCCTTCACATCTTGCTACCTTTGACGCAAGTCTGTCCAGGGGGCAGCCCCCTCCTCTCCCTGGGCCCCCACCACCTTTGCCTGGTGTGGACATTGCTGTGCTGGCCTCCCTCTGCTCTTGATCTTTGCCCATTTGAATTTCTCCTACACGGTAGTAAGACAAATCCGTTCTTCCTTTCATTTCTTAAAACGGGTAAATGTATCTTGCCATTTTTCTCTTCCAGTGTCCTTGGTTGAGTTCTCTTTACCCTCTGTTTCCTTCCACCTTTCAGTGCTCTGAATCCTATGTATTTGTTTCCTGGGTGGTCAGGGGGTTTCCCCAGCCAGAAGGAGAACTTGGATATCACTGGTATGTCCCCGATGTCAGAGCAAGATCTTGTCAGTGAACAGTGTCCAGCATTCAGTGGCTGGATAATTGATGGTAAGGCAGTGAAGGAGGTTATTTCTCCCTTCTGGTTGATGGGAGTGAAAAGCCTAAAAATTTTTAAGACGTTGAAGAAGAAAAATGGGTAGAGAATGAATTTAGAAGGCCATGGGTGGTGAAGATCATGAGTGTGTTCATGTCCACCACAGACTGAATTCTTCTGACTCCTTATCCCCACCTCTCACCACAGTCATCTCCCTTAGCTTCCTGGGTCCATTCTGGGGGAGTAGGGGGATTGTGGGGTGGTTTTAGATGCTTTTTGTTCTAAGTGCCCACCACTTGATCCCAGTGAGTAGTACCCTTTCTCCCACCTCCCAGAGGATCTGCCCTCAGTGTAACCTCCTCCATCCACTGTGTATGTAGTCCCTCTAGCCCTCACACTGGTGTCTCCAGATGACATGCGCTAACTGTAAAGTTAGGTAAGCAACTGTTGTTCATCTCTTGAGGGGGTAAAGCGAGCGCTTGGGCAGTGTGTCGAGCAGAGGGCATGTGTGTGCAGGCTCAGCACAGACTTGTCTCCCCAGTTCTGCAGATCCTCCGCTTGGGGGACGGGGGACAGGAGGCTGTTGTCCATTGGCAGGATAATTGGGGCTTCTCCCGTTCTTGTCCTTTCTATCTTAACTGTTCTCTCTGACTGTGTCTCTGCCTCTCTGAGAACTCAGTCCACCTGTGGCATTTGCAGCTACTGACCACCTTCCCTCTTGGCACCTTTGGGTTGGGGCACTCACGGCCTCCACCCACTCCATTATTTGCCGTGATGACTCTCCCCCGTGGTTCGTTCCTTCTGTGGCTCACAGTTGGCCCCCACTTCTGCTTCTGTACACACTGGCTGCTGCTGTGTCCTGTGCTCTCAACCCCGATGTTGGCAGCTGCCTATTTTGCACTTGATTTCTCAGACCCCTGCTCTCTGGTTGTAGGCACTCTTCCGTTTGATTCATGTACCCTGCCTGTCCATGCCGAAGGGTATAAGTCCTGTTGTCAGTCCTTTGCCAAGAGACAGCAGTGACTGCTCCTTGCTTACTGAGGAGAAAACATATTCACTCCTTACCCGTGTTCATATCTTCATGAACTAGCCTAGCCAAGTGAGATTCTCAGAATTTTTTTTTTAGAGTAGGGGGCAGAAGAGCAGAGGGAGAGAGAATCTCAAGCAGACTTTACATTAAGTGCAGAGCACAAAGTGGGGCTTAACGTTAGGACCCTAAGATTATGATCTGAGCCAAAGTGAAGGGTCAGGTGCTCAACTGAGTGAGCCACCCAGGCACCCCCAAGATTTTTTTTTTTTAATTCTGACTTTTGTTATTAGGTCAGAACAGAGGAGAAATAGCAGCAAGCAGGGTCCGTGTTGTAGTCCATGTTGCAGTCTGGCCTGCATTGGCCCTGAGCCAAGGAGGGAACGTGTGCTTCTTCCCATTGGTATCCCACCGGGACTCCTCCCCTTCTCATCCCACACATGGGACTTTTCTGCTCCTGACCTGCTCTGTCCTTTCGGTGCCACACCCCATGTGGCACTCTGGTCCCGGCACTGCCCCTATCTCTGCCTGCAGGAATAGCCACTTGTCTCAGCAGCTCTCTTGTTTCTCCCAGACTGCTCTTCCTTTCTGAGTCACTCCCTCAGCAGCTGCCGGGCACTTGCTTTGCCTAGTGTCACTGGTGCCTGCCGAGGCCCAGGCATGGGCTCTTCAAGGGCAGGCCTGGTTCATACCCACTGTAGGACATCTATGGGTCGTGTACTCAGGTGCTCAGGAAATGGTTAACTCAAATGACCAGCAGCCCCCTGTGGCAAGAATTAGGCTGGAAGCTGTTTGATCCCAGCTGGCAGGTGGGGATGTGGTTTGGGGGCAGAGGCTCGCCCCATATTCAGGGCCTCTCTCTCGTGGGGCTTTATGAGGGGTCCCTTTTCTTCTCAGCCAGGGCTGGAGGCCAAGATCGGCCCTTGAGGGTCATTGTCAGGGCTGCCATGAGCTGGCAGCCGTTACCCTGCCTCAGACATTTGTTGCCAGGAGCCTCTGCTTGGCGTCTGCCAGCCTTGCCAGCTCCATAGCCAGGCGAGACGAGGGTCTGAAGTGGTGGCACTGGGCACAGGACCTCAGCTCTCCTTGGATGGTGGCAGGCTTTCGTGAGCTGATCCTGGCCTGTTGCCTCAGAAGTACCGTGGTTCCCTCCCTGCCCGTCCCACAGGCAGTACCTAACAAGCAAACCGACCTGAGCCAGGTAGTCCTCTACACGGAGATGCCTGGGAGGGAGTTCGGGCCTCTCCCATCCTCTTCTCCTCCCACTCTCCTCCCGAACAGCAGCTCTGGCCTGAGGAGATGTCACTGGGGAGGAGAGTGTCTCTTGAGAGTGGGGACCTCTGTTGCAGAAGGGGCATTGAGGCCACCCGACACGGGGAAGATCACCAGTTTTGTCCCGCATGGATTAGCCTGGGTGCCAGCCAGGCCACTCCACCCATCTGCTCAGAGCTGTCTAACCTCCCTCCCCCCACAGGATCCCATACAGGATCGCATGCCGCGGGGTAGTAAGGAAGAGCCGTGAGTGGGTGCTGGAGAAGAAGGAACGCCGGAGGCGGCAGGGCAAGTGAGTGTTGTGGCCAGGCTGGGCTGCTGAGGGAGGAGGGTGTCCTGGGGGTTCTTTGTTTATTCTGAGACTTTGTTGTTTCCTTGCCACAGGGAAGTCAGACCTGACACCCAGTACACCGGCCGCAAGCGCAAGCCCCGCTTCTAGGTGGTTTGCTTAGGCTGCACGCGGTTATTACAGGCAAGAAGTTTTCTCTGTTGAAGTGCCTACATCCGTCAGCTGACAAAAATATTGTTTTAGAAAAGTTTTCATGTTCTAACAGTTTCTCTTCACTTAACAAAAGTTTTAATAGCATCTTATTTTGTTCTAAAAGCAATAAACCACTTCCTGTGGAATTGCGGTTCTGGCATTTTCCAGCTCTGTGATCCTAAACACATTTCTTGAGTTTCTACTGGGGGGCGGAGGTGGGGGCTGTGGGGGACTATCACCAGGTTCCCCAGGTCCAGACGAGGCTTGAAGAACTTAAATGTATGAAAAGCATTCTTTTAAC
This sequence comes from Canis lupus dingo, assembly GCF_003254725.2. Lineage (NCBI taxonomy): Eukaryota > Metazoa > Chordata > Mammalia > Carnivora > Canidae > Canis > Canis lupus. Next base: position 6,348,169 of record NC_064248.1, on the reverse strand, counting down.
CTACAAGGAACACCGGTAGATTTAATTTCGGGCTGTTTATTCCAGCATGAGGCAGATTCGGGAAGGATAGGCAAGCGGAAATGTGTCTGTGGGACCCACTGACCTGCAGCTACCACCGGGCCTCTGGTTGCCCTCTAGTTAAAGGCATTCTGCAGCCCGTGGCCTGGGCTGACTTTTGGCCTTGAGCTGCACCAGCTGTCCATCGGGCCAGCTTTCAGGGTTACTAGTGGGCTGTAGCATGCTAAGACTGGGGGCATCTGGGGATCGCTTGTGACTTCTGGGAAAAAGCAGGAGGAGGGTATGGATATGGCCCACGGGACAGAACAGGCATCATCAGCCTTTAAGCTGGGGTGGAGGGGCCCTCTGGGCCCCTCCGGGCCCCTCCTTCCTGTTAGTGCTGTGCACGTTCACCCTGAAATTCTAAGGCTAGGATACTGGTAGCAAAAAATCTACAGCAGAGGCACGGTACAGATACAAATGTTTATTCTACATAAAAATTTCACAAAATGGGCAGCTGGTTGTACCAAGACCTTTGGTGAAGGGGTGAAGGCGGGGAGGGAAGTGGCTGATAGAGAAGGCAACAACGGACAGTGGTCACAGTCACTGGGTAGGAGCAGAGCTGAGGGGAAGGCAGGGCACAGATGGGGCCCCGTCCCCTACTGCATGCACTCGCATGCATACTCCTAGCCTGTCAACGAGGAAGAGGGGTCTCGGGCAGGGGCACATTTCTGACTTGAGAAGCCCCCAAGACGGGGAGGAGGGAGGTGCTCCTCCCTGGCTGGCTGCTGAATACTGCATCCCAGACACCAGACACCCACGTGGCACGTCAGTGGAGGACAGCAAGGGCAGGATGTGATTGCAGGCCTGAAGTAAGTCTGATTTCCCAGAGCACAAGGGAGCAGGGACCACTGTCCCAAACATGCAACGCACGATGGCTTGAGAACCTGACCAAGGCCTGCCGGGAAGAGTGGCTGGCCCAGGGTGTGGGTTTTGGCTATGGCAGAGGCCCTCTGGGCTCAATCTGCTTCCCTAGCTCCAAGGGTGGCTGGAAACCAGGCACCAGACAGCCTCTGGAAGTATGTTACCTGGGGTCAGGGAGAGCCCAAAGGGGTTGCTCCTGGGGCTGTGGGAACATGGGAAGGGGAAATGCCAAGACCCGCTGGACTCTGCCCCTAGGCAGGGGAGGGAGCCCGGTCTTGACACAGCCAAAAGCCACCTGGCCACAGCACCCTGAGCCTCCCTGGCAGTGATGAGCTGTTAGAGGCTTAGAGCTGGGCTGTCTCTCAGGGCCACCCTTCCCCTAACCTGAAAAGCAGCACCATGTGGCCAGCTGGTCCCCACCCCTCAGGGGGCTCGGCTTGGGACAGCTGGAGAGGTCAGGGCAGATGGGCCAGGCAGTAGGAGGCAAGGTTGGGGTCCAGAGAGAGTCCTGGTCCCAGGAGAGGGCAGACCCCAGGCTGGAGTAGAAGGCAAGGAGAGGGGAGCATGGCTACCCTGGGCAGTGCTACCTGGGAAGGGTGAGGCGGCCTGGGCCAGGGCCTGAGTCTGTTCTTTGCTGACCTGCCCCACCCCACCGGCTCCTCAGTACAGACACACACGGTCACAGAGATCATGCACACGACGGCTCAGGGTGGGGTGGGTATGGAGGGCCCGATGGCAGAGAAAGGAGCAGGATAGTATGGGAAAGAAGGGGCTCCCAGCCAGAAGGCAGCAGCAGCCAGGGGGCCTCCTGAGGGCAGACCATCCGGAGTAGAGTGGCAGGTGGGATGATTTTTATCCAAAGATGCCTCCAAAGGTGGAAGCAATGACAATGCCCAGGATCACGCAGCAGATGATGATCATGATCTTCTTCTGCATGGGGGAGGCAGGAAGGAGTGGCCTCAGACACAGGCTGAGGCTGAGAGCTGGGTCAGAGCTTAGAGGAGTGGGGCACACAAGGGAGAAGAGCCCCTGAGTGGCACTGAGGGCTGGGGGTCCGGAGGATGGAAATAAAATTGGACCTGGGGAAGGTGCCGCCCAGAATGGACCCAGGAGGCGGTGATGGCAGGGAGCTGAAGAACTTGGGGTGAGGGCTCAGATGGAGTCAAGTGTGGGGAGAGACCTTGGGGCTCTAACGGGCAGAGGGGAGCTACTGACCCGGCGCGCCTTGCTCTGGTACTTGACAGCCTTCTTGGTGTCAGACACAGCCCTCTCCACGTAGTCTACCGAATGTTCCACGTTGTACTCGATCCTGTCAATCATTTCCCCCTGCAGGGCCGGTGTCCGTGAGCTCCAGGGGGGTCCCCCTCAGGGCAGGACTCCGGGAAAGCACCCTGAGATCAGAGAAAGAAAAGTGGAGGCATAAGGATGGGGTGCCACCTTTCACCTGTACCCCTCGGGCCAGGTTCCCTGGGCAGCTTCCTCCTCTCCCTGGGGAGCAGGCATCCTGGGGAGGAACTGGCCATGCAATCTCAGCCAAGGGGGTAGAGACCATGCAAAGGGCGCTCAGCTGGGCCAGGAGTGAGGCGGAAGGAGGCAGGGCCTGGAGTTGGTGCTCTGCACAGGGTGCCACTCCTCGTGGGCATGGTGGTTCCACTCAGCTCTGTCTTCCGTCTTCAACATTTAAGATACCCTGCCTACCCCTGTAGCCCTTCTGAGCCATCTGGTCCCAGCAGCCCCTAGATGCCACTCCAACCATGATGCTGCCCAAGATCCCCCAGCAGCAGCGATGTGAAAAATGACCACTCCCTTCAAGTCCACTGCTTGCTTCCTCTGGGGTCCGTATCCCCAAGGTCTATTAGCTGATGGCAGCAGCAGCCTCCTCGGGGCCCCCCGGCTTCCTGACTCAGTTCATACCATGCCCATACTCAGTCTAGAAGAGAATCCAGAAGCCCAGAACCGCCGTCTCCCTCTTGTTCACACCCCCTTCCCCTAACCTTAAGCTCTAGCCGTATGACCTCCTCAATGAGCTGGGGTCTTGCCAGTCTCAGGACTGTGCTGCTGCTGGTCCCACTCTTCACACACCATGGGAAGTCTTCCGAGCCCAAATGCCACCTCCTCAGGCCTTCCCTGACCACCTCCATCCAAAGTGGCCACCACAGGGACTCTTACAGTGTTACCCCAAGTGTGGCCCTAGGACTAGCAGCATCAGCATCCCCCTCAAACCTGTTAGAAATGCAAATTCACGGGTCCCCACTCTGACCTACCAAGCTCTGGGCATAGGGACCAGGAAACCTACAAGCCTGCCAAGTGATTCCTGGGCCCTATCCAGTTGGAGGACCACTGCCTTATCACACTGCCTCCTCCTAACATCTCCTGAGCACCCAGCACAACTCAAGAACATTCCATTTGTCATTTACTTATGCTGCCTTTCACCCAACACACATTAGCACAGGCCCTCAGCTGTCCTGGTCACTGCTCGATGTCCAGCTCCTAGAAAAGTGGCTGTCCGCAGTGCTCACGTGACAAACGGGTGATAAGACAGGACAAGGCTGGGTGTAGGGCCATGCAGGACCATGCAGCACCCAGAGCCCAGTAGCAGAGCCATGCAGAGGATGGGGTCCTTCAGATGGGCACGGCCCTGGAGGCGTTTCAACAGGGGGTGGTTAGTTACCTGGAGCCTTGGTCCCTCCCCAGCAGGGCAGCATGTCAGGCAAAAAGGGTAGGGGTTAGTGCAGCCCTGGGTTGCTGCTGTGGGCTCAGGGCGGGTGGAGGGCAGTGGGGCCCGAGGCTCTCACCTGGCTCTCCACAAGCATGGCCATGTCCATGAACATGTCATGCAGCTCACGGATGCTGTTCTCTAGCTTGATGATCTCACTGTGCCGTGTCTCAATCTCGCTCAGAGCCTGCTTTGAGATGCTGGAGTCCATGATGATCTAGAGGGTGGGAGCAGTGGGCTGGGACCCAGGAGCCTGCTCCAGGGGGTAGGGACGGGTGCCAGGGCCAGGACAGCAGGCCAAGAGCAAAGGCATCTGAGCTGGACTTCTCAGTATTAACGTGGGGCTAGTGACACTCCCCGCCTGTGCCTGCCACACAGTAACTGCTCACCACCCTTGTACAGAGACCAACTTGACTGCCCCAAGGACCCAGGCCTTGAACCACCTTTCTCCCCACTCCTTCCGGTCAGCCTCCCAGACAGGGTAACTGCCCCTCCCTCCTCTCCTGGAACCCACAGACCCTAGCTGCCTTCATCCCTGTGTGCCACCTCTTCCAGGATGCCGTCCCCGCTTGCTCAAGCTTCACTTGAATGTAGAGATGGCCAAGGGCACCCATGTCTCCCAAGAGAGGAAAAGGGCCCTGAGGATGGTAGTAGGAGCCCCTGGCCAGTGGCAAACAGGAGAAGCAAGAAAGTAGACCCAGTTGGGAAGAACCAGGAGACAGGTCTTAATTATACCTTTGCCACGTCATTTGCGTGGCCTCAGTCTGGTCCCTCTTCCTCTGGGGCTCAGCCTTCTCTGAAACCTGCCTCACAAGGTGGCGTGTCCAGAGACTGCCCAGCCCCAGCACTCTGGACACACAGCAGGGGTACGGGGTGAGGGGAGTTCACACTCACTCCGGAAGCAAAGATGGCGGGGTTCCCACTCTCCAGCATGTCCTCCAGCTCCTCGCTGGTCGTGGTCCGGCCAGCTGCGTGCAGGGGTCTCAGTGAGCCCTGCACACTCCGCAGGGTTCGGCCGCAGCCCCGCCCCCGCCCTCGGCCCCAGCCCCACGCCCTCAGCTCACTGATCTCCAGCTGCCTTTGGATGCGGCCCTTGCAGCGCTCGCGGTAGTCCGACTGTGTGGCGTTGTACTCGGACATGACCTCCACAAACTTGCGGGACAGCGTGGAGTGCTGGGGGTGTGAGTTGGGGGTACAGGTGTCAGGCCCAGACCCGCAGGGCACCAGGGCCTCCGGTGCCCGATGGCCCGCCCCAGAGCCCCACCCGCAGCACCTGTGTCTTTCGGATCCTCAGGTCTGCGGATGAGCGGTTGAGGCCTTCTTCCTGCTCGATGCTCTGCTCGATGCCTGGAGGCATGGAGGGCTGCTGAGCCATACCTGTCCCCTCACCAATGTCCCCTCCCCATCCCCATCCCCAGCCAGGATCTGGCTCGGGACCTCCCCAGGAGAGGGTCTAGTGTGCACTGTGAGGGGGTCTGTGGGCAGCAGGGGGAAGCAGGAGCGCCAGGCACTGATGGGGGCCGACACGCACAGGCATCTGCAAGGCCTCGGCACACAGCAAGCTGTGCGTGTGAGTGCTTGCTTGTGTGAGGCTGGGCAGCTCAGGCCCACCATGCCTTCTGCTCAGGAATCCCATGTGCCCAACGAGGGCCCACACCCAGTAGGGTCAGTCTAGTGGCCCCGATCTGCAGGAGCTCTGCACCTGTGCTCACACAAACACACCAGGGCTTCCAGGCAGGACCAGGCAGTGCTGACCGCCCCCTGAACCCCCTCTTGCTGAAGTGAGGGACAATTGCCCGGGGCGGGGGGGGCCACTCCCTCACTGAAGCCTCAGGCATCTGTCCCAAGGCACGGCCCGAGCCTGGCCCCAGACAAGCCTTGCCAGGAAGCAGCTGTGAGTGGGCACATGACGGCACCCACAAAAAGGAGACCAAGACCTAATGTACCCGAGAGTCAGCAAGACCCCAGGGCCACGCAGGGAAGCGGGCCCAGAGTGCCCCTCTACTGCCCAGACAAGGCCTGGAGCTTAGACTCACTCTTTAACTTGGAGCGAACTTTGTTTGCTGTCTTCTTGATGTCAGACATGAGCTCCTCCAGTTCCTCCTTTGTCTCTGGGGAGGGAGAAGGGGGACAGGGTAAACCCGGGGCTCCCCCTGTGACCTGATGCTCAGGCTCAGCCCGCGGGCAGGCCCAGGTCCCAAGCCTTCCCCTTTCCGCGGGCTAAGGCTCTGCCTGCCCCTCCAGCCCTGGGCCTGGGGCCACAGGAGCTGCAGCCTCACCCCCTCTTGTGCTGCTTCCGAGGAGCCTCCTTTCCTCCTTCTCTGGCTCTCCCACCCCCTGCGGATAACAGACGGGTCTAAATTTAAGGCAGAAATAATTGTGGAGCAGCTGGCAATGCTGGCATTGGCACTGGGGAACATTTACTTGATGCTTGCCTGAGTCGGATGGGGGGGGGGGGGTGCGGGCTTACCTAGAGTTACCTGGTAGCTCTGGGGGGATGAGCATCCAGCCACCAGGGTGACAGAGCCAGGGGCCAGGGAGGCTGAAGTGGGTCCCCCTCCACTGAGCACCTTGGGTGGGGTAGACCCTATTCTATGCAGAGTCACTGCTCCCCCTTTCCAGGTGCTGAGCTCAATGGAGACCAACTGCCGAGTACCAGTGGGTGGATGGGGGCATGAGGCACCTGGCCTGTGTGGGAGTTGATGGAAAAGAACCTCAGGGATGTGGGCCCCCTGGCACACAGGTGGCCCTGGAGCAGCAGGTGGCTGGTCCTGTGACGGCAAAGCTGGGGGATGGCCACAGCCTAGTGTTTCTGGCCCTTGTTCCAGCTGAACTGTCTCTCTAAAGCTGGCGGAGGCCGTGGGGGTACCCAGCTTGCTCCACCCCAGTGAGGGGTTAGCTGGCCAAATGGGACAAGGTGGCTGCCTCCCTCAGCAACCTGCCCCAGCTCAGGGCAACCCCAGGACTCTGCTTCCCGGAAGAAACCAGGACTGAGCTCTTGCTCGGCCTTTCTTACCCACCATCTGCTTTCCTCTGGGGCTGGCCCTCTCCTAGAGGGTGTTGGAAGGGCATTTACAGCAGTTACTTTGGGTGGGCACCTACTAAATGGATTGGGAGGTGGGGGGCTTCGAGGAGCGGAGGAAGGCGCTTCATTCGTACAAACAAAGGAAACTTACCAGCTGCTCTGACGTCTCTGCCTCTTTTGCTCAGATCCAAAATAGCCCAACCCGGATGGCGGCCCCCAGGGAAGGCAGAGCAGGCCTCGGCCGGGAGAGCCCCCTGCTTGCTGCCACCTTTCCCGGTGACTCCTTGTTAACTGCTCCCTCTGCTCTAGAACCGGTACCGGGGAGCCCCCTCCCTACATCAGTGACCACCGGCTGGTCCTGACTCACGGTGGCAAATCTGAACTAGCTGCTACTGACCGTACGACGCGAGGAGACTTTGTGCGGAAGGTGGCACGAGGCAGCTAAGATAAATGAACAGGCATCTGTTGCCCTGTGCTCACCCCGTCTTCCAGCAGGTGAATGCCCTCGCTCTTTATAGGACTCTGTTCCCACAGGTAGCCCCTTCTGACTCTCATCAGGAGGGACACACACGAACTCAGACACACATGCACATAAAGACATAAGATGTCACATGCTGCCATCCCCAACAAATGTCTGGGGGCAGGGGCAACGCGTGATGGACACCCTGAATGTGTGCTCTGCCTTGGGTAGCCCCTCTCTCCTTCCCACGCATTCCAAGGACAGTCTCCCGGCTCCCTGCGGACTCATTTTGTTTTCCAGGGGCCTGGCACTGCACCTGCTTAGCTTGGCACTGGCCTCAGGTTCAAACACACTTTAGGGGCTGTGGAGAGATTTCTTGTGGGGGCTTGAGGGTGCCAGTGGACTGGGGCTGAGGGGCCACAGATAGGAAGGCCCTGCTGGAGAAACCCATCCCTGAGTGCTTCCCCTGGCCCTCCCATGGCTAGGACCCTCCCCCTTGCATTGTTGGGGCTCCGTGAGCTGGTGTCTTCCAGAGGCGCTGGAGCAGCGAGAGGAGGTGAGCAAGCAGAAGCAGTGCGCACTTGCCCAGGTTATGGGCCTGGGCCCCCAGCGCTGTCACTGACTCCCCCAGGCTGGGAGGAAGGAATCTCAGGCCTGTATGCTGTCAGCCTGGCACAGGGCAGTGTAGTCATCAACACCTCCCCAGGAATTGGGACAGCAGGGTCAGGGGGACCTGTGTGGGGACAGAGTGGAACGCAGACACACAGAGGCTCCCTGTGCGGAAGGAGAAAGGTGACTTCCTGGAGCCCTGAGAATGCCCAGCTCTGGGGTACCAGGGCCAGGTGCCAGGGCTGCTAGCTCTTTCTGGAAGCTCCTCCTGCTTGGCCGGCCTGCCCTCCCACGGTGCTGAGGCTCAGCGCTGCCATCTGCTCCCCCGGGGAGGCTCAGGAAAGGGAGGGGCTGGGCGGAGAGGCTTCCTTTTGAGCTGGGCAGCACCCACCCACCCGGCTTACCTGGAGAGGGCAGGGCTGGCCCGAGGACGGCCGCCCCACTCACACAAACCTGTGTGAGACCCAGGTCCAACAGGGGATCCCAGGCACTAACCCCCACCCCGGGCCTCGGCCAGCTGTGTTCCCCAAAGCTTTCCATGAGGGCCAGGCCCAGGTACCCCTCAGGCGACACACAGCGTGGGTGCTGGGGTTCTAGGAAGCCACCCTCCCCTGCCCCCCCGCCACAGCAGCGCCTTCTAGGAGGCCTGAAAGCCACCCCTCAGTCCTACACACTCACTCTCGTCAGGGTTGGGGGAGGCCAGGATGGCGCTGTGCTTCCGTTTCACCTCCTCCACGTTCTCTGAGATCTTGTCAATGAAGCCTCGGATCTCCTCCACCTGCACACCAAGGCCAGCCGGTCAGGAGGAGATCCAGCTGGAGGCCCGTGGGCCCTGGGCAGAGGCTGGACCAGGCTTCGGGTGGGGTGGGGGTGAGACATGGGCCCCCCACCAAGGTCTGCCAGAGTATTCGAGGATGTGGGGTGTGCTGGTTCCCACCTGTTCAAAGAACTCATCCATGAAGCCATCCCGGTCCACAGTGACAGTGACATCGTCATCATCATCGCTGTCCTTGGCCTGCACAGGGGTGTGTACACGTGAGCAAAACTCTGGTAGGCCCACAGGGTCCTGCTGGACCTGGGACCATAAACTACCCAGCATCCACATACTGCAGGCTTGCAGGCTCAGGTCCAGGGCCCTCACTGCTGCCCTGTGTCCTCTTAGCAGGAATGAGGTCTGGCTGTGCCCTCAGCTCCCAGCCACAGCGAGACCTCAAGGACCCCAGGGGACCCAGCATAAAGACAGAAGCCCTGCCTGCCGAGCTGGTGATGGGGAAAGTCTCTACCTCTAGGCCAGGGACTCCTTCCCTGGCCCAGCTGCCTGCCCCCTCCCCACAGGACTGGGGTCCTCCCAGCATGGCTCTCACCCAAGGGGACAGCTGGGAAGGCTTGGTTCCCTGGCTAGGGGCCCCAACTCACAGACCTTGCCTGAGACAGGCTGCCTGGACACCAGCCTTTTCTACTTTCTGGTCCTGAAGCTTTTTTTTTTTTTTTTAATATTTTATTTATTCATGAGAGACACAGAGACAGAGGCTGAGACACAGACAGAGGGAGAAGCTGGCTCCCTGCAGGGTGCCCTATATGGGACTCGATCCCAGGAACCCAGGATCATGCTCCAAGCCAAAAGCAAATGCTCAACCACTGAGCCACCCAGGTGTCCCTGGTCCCAAAGGTTTTAATTGGGATGGGGCTCAAAGTTCCCAAGCTCCCTTTGGTGGGGGGGTATGTCAGGAGTGAGAGGCCTGAGTGCCACCCACACCTGCCTCCAAAGAGGTGGGATGCTGACACAAGGGCCATCCCATTGCACCTCAAGCAGGCCTGAGAGATACTGCCTGCATGCAGCCTGTGTGTGTGCAGCTCTGCAAACTCAGCTCTCCCCCCGTCATTTTTGTTTTTTAATTTTTATTTATTTATTTATTCACAAGAGACACAGAAAGAAAGAGAGGCAGAGACACAGGTAGAGAGAGAAGCAGACTCCCTGCAGGGAACCCCATGCAGGACTCCATCCCGCAACTCCAGGATCATGCCCTGAGCCGAAGGCAGACACTCAACCACTGAGCCATCCAGGCATCCCTTCCTCCGTCATTTTTTTTTTTTAATTTTTATTTTATTTTTTTATGATAGTCACAGAGAGAGAGAGAGAGGCAGAGACACAGGCAGAGGGAGAAGCAGGCTCCATGCACCGGGAGCCCGACGTGGGATTCCGAGTCTCCAAGATTGCGCCCTGGGCCAAAGGCAGGCGCTAAACCGCTGAGCCACCCAGGGATGCCTTCCTCCGTCATTCTTGACCTCAGACCTCAATTCTCTGTCCCGCCAGGCCCAGAGCTGGGCCCTGACCAGCCTGAGAGGCCAGTCTTCACCTGGCTCAGGGCCTGCCCTAGGCCCCACCCCACCACCCAGGGAGAAGCCGGACAAAAGCCACCCCCATCCGGGGGCAGAGTAATCACAACACCTCCAACTTCCCAATGTGCTGGCCAAGCTCATCCCCCGTCAGCCTCACCCTCACCTGCTTGGAGTCGCGGCTGTGAGCAGCCCACCATGCTGAAAGGGCAGGGGCCAGGGTCCCAAGGGTGGGACTGTTCCCCTCAGACTGGGGTGATGAGACTTGGTCACACCCCTTCCTGTCTCAGCACCCAGGGGGAGGTCACCTGAGCAGGCTGGGCACCAGCCTTCACCTGGATCTCTCTTATGTCAGGGTCAGAGCCCAAAATAGGGCCCGACGGAGGCCAAGGGACCTGGCAGGCTGCTGGGGAGGGACAGGTTCTGTGCCCCGCGCAGACAGCGGCTGGCTGAGGGACCTGCCCCTGGGTCTGTCTGCTGCTGGCAGCGGTGGGGACAGTGACTCCTGGCTGCAGAAGGCTAAGACGGAGTGGGAAGGCACAGCATGGTCTGTAAAGGGCTGTGCCCCTGGGGCTCTCAGGGTCCCACTGCCCCACCAGAGTGGGACCAGACAGGAGAGGGGGTTGGCTGGGAGCTTTATGGAGGCGGCTCTGACAGGCCCCTCTCATCAAGAGATCACACCTCCTCCCCCAGCAGCTAAAATAAATCCTCGCTCCCACAAGTGCCTGTGGCTGCTACCAGGTGGCCCCCTCCCCCCAGCCAGGCCCACCTATAGACAAAGAGACTCTAGAGGCCATTTCCACACTTTTGAACGTTGCCAGGCACAGGAGCTAAGCTGGAGGAGGACTTGTTAGAGAAACTGAGGCAGAGTACAGTCTGGAGGAGCCCAGGGCCCCCTCTGGGGCAGCCTGCTAGCCTTCAGCAGGTTGCCCTCTCTGTCTTTTTGGGGTCTAAACAAAGATAGGGATGGACAGGAAAGGACAGAAGGAGAATTTTCCAGCTCTCCTCCCAGAAAGAGTAATGACCGGCTAGAGCCAAAGACAAGGGCATCAGAGTTTCCAGAGACGAGAGCCGTTGCCAGAGACCCCTGGGATCTGGCCTGGAGTCTCTCCCTGGGCCTCGGCTTGGCTGTCTGTAAAACAAGGACATACGTTCTCCAGCAACCAGCAGCTCCAACCTGCTCCCTGCACAGACTTCTCAGAAAACTGAGGCTGGAGTCAGGGAGTTTCTGGGAAGTCAGGGAATGGCAGGAAAGATGCCCACGGTCTCCTCCAGGACCTCTGGCAATGAAGGCAGAGCCGAGGAAGGGGACCCCTGGGCCAGGGCCTGACTGGGGCTCCCAGGTCAGGATCCACCCCGAAGGTACCATTCAGATTGATCCCAAAGTCAACTGGAGGGTTTAGGGCCTGACTTAGAGCCTCGGTCACACCAGTGGTGACTCCAAGCAAAACTTTGAGGGGATTCTCCGTGAGGACCCTTTCCTTACCAAGTCCTAGCACTTCTTCCTCCTCAGGACTTTTTACCCACTGCCCCCCTGCCCCCCATCACCTCACTGCCACAGCCTGAACCTGGACCCTGGCACACCCCACCTATACCCATCTCCCTGCCGCTACAACCTACCTGCTGACATTCCCCTCATCCTTAGATGCCACTTCCTCCCAGAAGCCTTCCCCAGCTGCCCCAGATCAGTCTCTTGCTCCTCCGGTTTCCCACACACTATTCACATCTCTCCTGACACGACAGCCACAGACTCTCAGGCCCTAAGGGACCTGAAAAGTCACCTTGGCCTCAGCTGCCAGCCTCAGCTTGCACACCCCCTGTGATGGAGAGCTCACTGCTTTCCTGGGCAGATCTGCCCACCCTGGCCTGCCTCGATTGTCCCTTTCCTGTGGCATGGCCCCACGCCATAAAGAACCTGTTGGTACCCTCTCCCTGGGATCTGAAGGCAATGTCCACACTTTCCCTGGGTTTTTCTTCTCAAGTTGACCATTCCCTTTCCCTCAGATCCCTCTCAGGGCCCTAAGTTGCAGCCCCTACCCCAGACTCATTTGGTCCAACCTCTATCATGATAGAGTTTGTACATGATACAAACTGAATCTACTGTTGGTTGTGCTCTAAATTGTACCAAAAAGCTGGCCATCCCCTCCCTCTTTTTACATGGTTTACCTCTGTTAATGCAACCAGAGATCAATAAAATTGATCATGTAGTACTTCCTGTCCAGAAAAGCCCCAAGCCCTTCCCCACCAATGTCTACTTGGCTGGATTTTAGGCTCAAGCTAAGGACCTTCTTTCCTGTTTAATGTCTTCATTTGTTCTGATCCTTGTTGGGCTTTGTGAGACTCTGATGGCTCATGACTCTGTTGCCCCCTGCAACCTCATCCACATCTAGGCCAGAGCCCTATGGCACCTTTCTAGAGACATCCTCAAGGTTAAGTAAGACCCCAATCAGGTTTCACTGGACACTAAGGAAATGACAAACCCCAAGCCCAGATGCACTCCTGACCCAAAAGGAAGGAGGAACTAGGCTGGCATGCCATCTCCTAATGTCCTGGGATGGTCAGGGTGGACCACGCCGACATGTACAAAGGGGGCACCCGTATGGTTTTGAATCATGAGGCCCCCAGCTCCCTTGGAAATCTGCCAGCCCTCAGAGAGGGCTGGACTGGGGACCTGAGGTGGCAGCTAGAGTGGTGGTCATAAGCCCCAAGCTGCAAACATCTTCAAGATTAAGCCCCTGAAGGGAAGCCTCTGACACCATATGAGCACCCTACCAGCCACCTGGCCCAAACTGGGCTCTGCCTCCATCTCCTGTGCCCCTCCTCTGAAACTTCCCATTCCCAAGGACTCCCTAAATCAGAAACTGGGGTATATCTACATTCTTCCTCTTGCTCTCACATCCATCCAACATTTGACTTGTTGTGGTGTTTTCTGTTCATCCATCGGTGGTTTCAATCCTGCTCCAGCACCATAATCCCCTGGAGGGTTTAAAGAACCCCCCCCCCCCCCGACCGCCCCGCAAAGCCAGCTTCCAGGGCTCTACCCCACAGACACCCAATCAGAATTTAGGGGTGTAGAGCTGGTAAGGCTAAGTTTTCAAAAAGCCCCCCCTGCCAACTCCACCCTGGGTTGAGAATCAGTGGTCTGATCCTACTCCTCTCTGATAGACTCTGGCCTCATGAGGCCTCTGGTCCAGGCACTCAGGAATGAAGCTGCACTGGCCAGAAGCCCTGAACTTCTAGCGGATGCCAGACAGCTCTGGTGGTCTCTCCTGGCAGAGGCTCCAGGATTCCAGGATACCTTCCTGGAAACAAAAGTGTGATTCCTCCAAGAGGCTCCAAGGCCAGGCAGCCTTCAGGCCAGTCCCCGGGGATGGATGGCGGGAGGCCAGGCAACAGGGTTGATTCATTCCTCCTGTGCAGAACTTGCTGTTGTCTGCCTCGAGGGCTATTTTCCCCCCCTCCTTCTTTTAAATGACGAATCAAAGTCAATACCACTAGAGCTGAGAGACCCAGAGCTGAGTCAGGGGTATGTGAGGTCAAGCTGGGTCTCGAGGAACGAAAGAGGGGCTCCCTGTCCCCACCCGGCCCTGGTCTGATCCCCTCACCCTCTCCCCATTCTATGTATGCCCTTCTCCACCAGATCCCTGCCACTGAGCAGGGCCCCAGGGCAGCTCCAGGAGGTAGCCTCATCTGGTAGAGAGGAGCTGGCCTCTGCCCCACACCCCACAACACACTGTGTGACCCTGGCCCTTTCCAGACCTCAGTTTTCTAATTTGTGAAAGAGGAGGTTGGACTAGATAGTCCCTGAAGGTCATTCTGGCTGCACCCCAGATGAAAATGTGTCTAACCCATTGTTTCTTCTGGGAAACTCTAAGGAGACCTACTCTTATATTCCTATTTCTCCACTCAGCAAGGCGGATCTGGCTGGCTCCACTGTGTGATGAAATGGGCACAGAGAGGTTAAGGCAAGAACCTCCCTGGTGTTGCCCAGGACACCCAGTCTCTTCTCAGCCATGAGAGAGAAAAGGGGGAACAGATGGACAAAGGGGCACACTAGGCTTCCCTACCCACCCAGGCCTACTCCAGTGAGGGGGCATCAGACCACCCACTATTCTCTCTTGTTGGGCATTCCAACCTCTCTGCCTTTACTCCCATGGGTCCCTCCTTTCAGACCACCTTCCCTCCTCCCATTTATCCCCAACTCCTGGACCACCCCAGGCTCTCTTCTTCTAGGAAGGCTTCTTTCAGGGTCTGGCTGCCCCAACACTCCCTCCTCTCTGTCCTCTGTCCTCAGCAGGCCCCATGTGCTGCACATGGCTCAGCACAGAGATAAACACCCTCTGGGCCCAGGGATGGGTGGTCAGCTCCAAGAAGTTCTCAGAAAGGAAACCAGGGAGGCCTCTGAATGAGGGGAAGGAAACATCTGCATGCCAGGTAGGGCTGCCCAGGGGACACCTTGCCCCAAGTCTCTCCGCTTGTGTGACCCTGGGCAAGTCTTTGCCCCTCTTAAGCCCCTGGCTTGCCTTTCTGATCTCCGAGGGCCCCCGATGATCCCTTCACTCTGTACAACTGAAAGATCAGCTGCATGGGAAGCGGGAGCTGGGGAAGGCTGGAGGGCTGGGCCTGGCCTGCAGAGCACTGAGGAAATGCGCCAGCTCCTTCCCCAAGTGTGACTTTTATAAATAAGCTCCCTTGCCTTCCTTCCAAATGTGGTGGCGTTGGGTGGGGAAAGAGAAAGGGGGAGGGAGGGAGGGCTGGCAGTGGTGCAAGTCACTGCCCCAAGCACCCCTCTGTCCAGCCCAGGCAGTACTGGCCTCCTGGTTCCTGGGGATTCTGATCTGAGAATTCTGATGCCTGGGGTTCGAAGTCTCCCCTAAATACAGAGACAGATTCAGAAGACCTGTGACCACCCCTTACCCTGAGAAACTAGGCTTTAGGTTTTATTATCTCCACTTTCATAGGTGGGAACCCAAGGCCCAGAGGGAGACTTGTGGGAATGACAGCCCCCCCAACCAGACTAACTGTCCCACCCCACCCAGTGTGGGCTGCAAGAAACCCCCAATGGGCAGGGCCACCCAGCAATGGGTTCAGTTGCCTCCCTAGGTTCTGAATGCCTGAGGGGTGGGGTCTAGAGGAAGCCTCAGTGAATTCACAGAGAAGCCAGGCCTTACCATCTAAAGGACCACCATGGCTAGTGTTTATGTTATGTCGGTCGGGGTGTGGGGGGCGGGAGGGGTGAGGGGTCACAGAGACACACACCAAAGCAAAAGATCTGGGTTCAAGCTCCCTACAACCCAAGCTCTCCTGGTGGTTCCCCAGTCCCAGACAGATTTAAATCTGTCTTTGGGACTAGGCAAAGCCCTTCTCTACCATTCCTTTTGAGCTACCATGAGTCCCACTTGCTCTCTTGTTCCTCAGTTTCCCCTTTAGCAGCGAGGATGACAGCTGATGAACCAGAGACCCTGTTACATGTAAAGGACTGTGTTCCCCTACCACATATACTCTTGTCTGACCCACCAGGCACCCAAACATCAGCAAATGCACCACATGGCTATTCATTCCCGAGATAACATTCTTTTTGACTCAACGTAGCACAGGAAGCTTGAGGGCAACCGCAAGGGCTGGCAGGGGAAGTGTTTAGACATCATATATGACATGAGGGACCATCTTCTTCCTTTGAAACCTCCTGAGGTTTACCCTGGGGGCTGGGCTTTTGGCCAGGAATAAATGGTCTGATGGGAGGGTGGGGGCTGGTAGCCAGAGCAAGCGGGGTGGTGGTGGAGATGGAGGCAGGAGAGTACAGATCCCAGCTCCAGACTGCCCAGGAGACAAGCCTGGTATAATGGGGGAGACGGGGCACAAACGTAAGGAACCTCTGGATGGAAAGGTCAAGCCAGGGTATCAAAAACCCAAAGTACACTTGAAACTTTCCATATAAGAGGACCTCAGTCTCTAGCTGCAAGTGGGGTATCTGGGGGAGGGCTCTGCGCAGCCACTGAGCTACCTGCCCCCCGCCCCCAACCCCAGATCAGGACCGTGGGAAGGGCACCTGCTAGACAGGAGCGTGGTCAGCGAGCGGATCAGACAAGAGTCAGCCTGGTCTAGAGCCCTGAGGCCCCCCTCCCCCAAACACAGGCTTCATTTCCTTCTTTGCCCCCACACGCCCCCAGGCTTGCCATCTCTAAGGGCAGAGGTGAGAACGTCTGGTAGACGCCAGACGCCAGGGGAGAGGAGGGAGGGGGGGAATGAGGAGCATGTCAGGGCTGGGAGACGGTGGGCTCTGGTCAGAGCCTTTGCGCAGCCTCTAACTCCCCCCAAACCCCGCCCCAGGAGCCACACCCCAGGGGCCTCGGAGGCACAGGTGGAAAAATAGGTTCAAGTTGGAATCAGACCAGGAACCCCGGAAGGGTGTGAAAACTGCGCCCACCGGGGCTCCCCAGGTGCCAGGAAGGTAGACGGGGCGGGGGTGGGGGGGTGAGAATCTGACCCCTCTGGGGCCGAGGTGGGCAGCAGACCCGGAGCGCGACGGGGGTGGGGAGCCACAGGTGACGGGAGCCACAGGTGACGGAGGCGGCGGGGCGCCCCGCGGGACAGCGCCAGCGCGAGCAGCGCGCCCCTCCCGGCGGCCCGGTTTCCGCAGCGCGCCCCGCGGCGGGGCTCAGGCGGGGGACCGCCCCCGGCCGTCGTCCACACCCGTGCGGGGGACAGGGGGGCCAATGACGAGGCACAGTGGGGCGACAGACACGGGACCGGCTCCGCGGGCCGCGGGAGAGGTCAGCGCTCGTCCCGCCACCGGCACCCGAGAATCGTCCCCCGACCCCCCAAAACAAGGGGGCGCCGAAAAGTTTATCCAGGACCCCGGGCTCCGGCCGCCAGCCCGCGGGCCCACGGCGCCGAGCTCACGCGAGCCCGTGACCCGGAGTGGGTCCGAGGGGCGGGACCGGAGGGGGTCCCCGGCTCCGCACCGCTCCCTCCCGCCCGGCCGGGGACGCAGGGGCCGTCGCCCGGGGGCCGCCGAGGCCGAGCGGGGGGCGGCCGGAGCGCGGGACGCGGGCGGCGAGCGGCGAGCGGCGGCGCGGGGGGCCGGACTCACCGTGCGGAGCTCCTGGGTTCGGTCCTTCATGCTCCCGGGAGTGGCAGCGGCGCCGGCTGCAGCCGTGTGAGCCCCGCATGCGCGGCGGCCGCCCCGCGGCTGCGCAGCGCCCGCCCGGCCCCGCCCCGGCCCCCGGGACCCCGGCCCAGCCCGCCTCCCCGCCCCGGCCCCGCCCCCGGCCCCCGGGACCCGGCCCCGCCCCGGCCCCGCCCTCGGCCCCCGGGACCCGGGACCCCGGCCCCGCCCGCCTCCCCGCCCCGGCTCCGCCCTGCCTTGGCCCCGCCCCAGCCCCGCCTTCGGCCCCCGGGACCCGGCCCAGCCCCGCCCCCGGTCCCCCCGGACCGCGGCCCAGCCCCGCCTCCCCGCCCCCGCCCCGCCCCGCCCCGGCCCCCCGGCCCCCCGGCCCCCGCCCCGCCCCGCCTTCGGCCCCCGGGACCCGGCCCAGCCCCGCCCCCGGCCCCCCCGGACCGCGGCCCAGCCCCGCCTCCCCGCCCCCGCCCCGCCCCGCCCCGGCCCCCCGGCCCCCCGGCCCCCGCCCCGCCCCGCCCCGCCTTCGGCCCCCGGGACCCGGCCCAGCCCCGCCCCCGGCCCCCCCGGACCGCGGCCCAGCCCCGCCTCCCCGCCCCCGCCCCGCCCCAGCCCCCCGGGACCCAGCCCCGCCCATACCCCAGCTCCGCCGCGGGCCCCGGGCCGGCGCCGTGGGGTCGCAGCCCTGGGACCCGGTTCCGCGTGTCGCGTGCCCTACGCCGCGCGCTCCCTGCTTGGGATGGGGCCGCAGAGCCCCTGCTCCGTCCCTGCACTCAGCCTCCCAGTAGCCCATCCCTCGTTCTTCACCTGGATCTTCACCCCCAGAGCTCCTCACATCCCTGAGGATTTGCAGGAGGTCGAAAACCCCTTGATTTTATGGCCTCGGAACCTCTAGCACTCCGCTCCAAAAACCTCCGCCAGCCAAAAACCTCCTCCAGAGTTCCTACCCTCTGAGCCCTACCCTTCCCACTTTCCCCCAACACCTCATCCAGACTCAGGCTCTGGCCCCTCTTTGCCCAGGGTTTCTCAGTTCATAGGTCTGATGCTGGGTGACCACCCTGTTTCCCTTAGTGTCCACACCCAGCGGGACGCAGGAACCCTTCTCTCTCTGGGGAAGGGAGATCTAAGCTCAAGCCTGCTCTCCTGCCCCTTTCCCTACAATCCCAACCCTGAGTCCCAGCCCCAGGCCTGAGATCCTATTTGTCTCTATAGCTGGGGGCAGTTAAGCCTGGGGCCCAGTTCACTGTGGCACTAATGGAAAGATCTTAGCAGCCTGTAGAGGGCTGGTAGGTGGGGGCTAGTCTGTAGCAGATGCTTCTGTTCTGATCCCTGCCAGCATCTTGTTGACATAAGCAGCCATATACTGCCCCCAGCTGTCCCCTCTGTGTCCTGGCCCAGACCCTCCTCACCTCAAGCCAAGCACTTCCTCTTCCCTTCCCCAGGGCTGCCAAGGTGTTCTGGAGCTGGGCCAGCCCCCTGCTGCCCAGTGTGCCTGGGCCTGGCACTTCTCCCAGACTGGGCACAGGTTAGCTGGCTGGCAGACAGGCTAGGGACACTGTTCCAGCCATCTCTCCTTCCCTGGAAATCTGGCCAGAGACTGACTAGCTTAGATGCCGCCTGGCATCAGAGGCAGCCACAC
The DNA here is from genome assembly GCF_003254725.2 of Canis lupus dingo. NCBI lineage: Eukaryota > Metazoa > Chordata > Mammalia > Carnivora > Canidae > Canis > Canis lupus. Next base: position 6,329,342 of record NC_064248.1, on the reverse strand, counting down.
CCTATCCAGTTGTCCAGACCTCAACCTTGAGCAGCCCACAGAGCAAGCATTGGTGGTGCCCCCCATTTGGCAGATGCACAACCAGGACTCATTTGCTAGAGAGACTTGCCAGGGTTACAGAGAATGAGTGGCCGGGAAGGTGCTACCTGACTCTTAGTCCGGAGTGCTTTCCCGTGTACAGGGTGAATCGGTGGGGTGGGTCATGGGTGCACTCTCAGAGCCCAGTGTCTGGCCCTGTGGAGAGAGGGCAGGAGGGGGAGACACAGCTTATGCCCTCAGAGGGCCCCAGTGTCATACCACGCATCACTTATTAATATACATATTAAATGGTAGTATGAAAAATGAATAAAGAATAGATGTGTGCCTTTCACCTTAAACTCTTCTGTTAGAGGTCTTACCCTCAGTCAATCATTCATTCATTTATCAAACATTACCTAGGAAACTATGCTCGAGCCACTGTTTTGCACTTAAGATGTAACATAAAGGGAGAGACAGACATGGTTTCAGTATGTGAGGCATCTTGGGTGGCTTCCCAGAGGCCATGACATCTGAGCTGGGTGTTGGAGAAGTGAGATTGCAGCAGGGAATGGTGGAGGTGTTCGGGACAGAAGGAGTGTGCCCAGACACTGGGGGTGAGGCGGGGAGCATTTGGAGAACCTCAGAACCTTCTGTGGCACTCAGGTGTGAGGGTATGCATGGGTAAGAGATGAAGCCAGTGAGGGAGGCCTTCCTTGAATGTTGAACTTTATTGTGCAGACAAGGAGGAGAGTATCAAGGATCTGACTTCCATTAACCAAAAATTAACTGAGCTGGGGCTCCTGGGTGGCCCAGTTGGTTTAAGTGTCTAACTCTTGATCTCGGTTCAGGTCTTGATCTCAGGGTCATGAGTTCAAGCCGAGTGGGCTCTGTGCTGGGTGTAGAGCCTATTGAAAAAAAAAAAAAAAGTTAACTGAGCATCTACAGTGCACTGACTATTCTAGATCTTGGAGACATGGTGGAAAACAAGACAAACAAAAGTCCTTGCCCTCATGGAGTCCATGTCTAGGAGAGGAAAGAGAAGATAAATAACTTCTAAGGTGGTGATAATATGCTATGGAGAAAACAAAGTAGGAAGTAGTAGTAGGGGATGCTAGGTTTGAGGTTGGTTTCCTATTTTGTTCTATTTTATTTTTAAATATTTATTTTAGAGAGAGAAAGTGAGTGAGCAGGGGGAGGGGCAGAGGGGGAGAGAATCTTCAAGCAAGTCTAAAGAGGGGCTCTACCCCAGGACCCTGAGATCATGATCTGAGCTGGAATCAAGAGTCAGCACTCAACCGACTGAGCCACCCAGACACTCCTAAGTTTCCAAAATAATTTCAACGGTCAAGGAGGGCCTTGCTAAGAAAGTGACTTTTTTTTTTTAAGATTTCTTTTTTAAAGTAGTCTCTACACCCAAAGTGGGGCTCGAACTTGCAACCTGGAGATCAAAAGCCCCACATCCCACCGACTAGGCCAGTCAGGCTCCATGAGAAGGTGGCATTTGAGCAAATATAGAGCATTCTGGGAAGAAGGAGCATCAAGTGCAAGACCATGAGCTGGAAGCATGCCTTGCATGTTGGAGAAACAGCAAGGAGGCGTGGATGTCTGGAGCATAGTGGGTAAGGAAGACCTTAGAAGAGGTGAGGTCAGAGAAGTTGGGGAGGAGCCTTGTAAGTGACCACTTCCTTTGGCTTTTTCTCTGACTGGGATGCCAGCCACAGGAGCAGATAAGGGACGTGAGGAGAGCTGAGATCCATCTTGGGCTTTAACAGAATTGCTCTGTTTGCTGGGTATAGAATACAGATCTTCATTGAGTTATAGTGGGGTAACACCCCGATAAACCCATTGCAAACTGAAAATATCCTAAGGGGAAATGCATGTCATACACCTAACCTACAGAACACCATAGCTGGCCTTTTTTTTTTTTTCGAAAGATTTTATTTATTTATTCATGAGAGACACAGAGAGAGAGAGGCAGAGACACAGGCAGAGGGAGAAGCAGGCTCTCTGCGGGGAGCCCGATGTGGGACTCCATCCCTGAACTAGGATCACACCCTGAGTCAAAGACAGATGCTCAACCACTGAGCCACCCAGACGTCCCCACCATAGCTGATCTTAAGCGTGCTCAGAATATTTGCATTAGCCTGCAGTTGGGCAAAATCATCTATGATAACACGGAGCCTATGTTATAATAAAGTGTTAACTCTCTCATGTGATGTACTGAGTGTCGTCCAGAAAGTGAGAAGCAAAGTGGTTGTCTGGGCACGGGAGGGCTGTCAGCGCAGAGGTTCCTCACCCTCGTGATTGCTGCAGATGCCACGACCCAGCATCACGAGAGAGGATCGCGCCTCATATCGCTAGCCTGGGAAGAGATCCAGATTCAGAATTCAAAGTATGGTTTCTACTGAATGCATATCTCTTTCACACCGTCGTAAAGGCAAAAACATCATAAATTGAACCATCCTAAGTCTGTGTCTGTAGACTGTGAAGGGCTCTGGGGAGGAAGGAGGGATGCCATTTAGGAAGTGACCGCAATCGTGTGGGTGGCTGGGATAAAGGTGACAGCGGTGATAGTGATAAGTGGTCATATTCTGCATACATTTTAAAGGTAGAGCCAAGGGACGCCTGGGTGGCTCAGTGGTTGAGCATCTGCCTTTACCTCAGGTCGTGATTCCAGGGTCCTGGTAATGAGTCCTGCATCAGGCTCTCCACAGGGACCCTACTTTTCCCTCTGCCGGTGTCTCTGCCTCTGTCTCTGTGTCTCTCATGAATAAATAAATAAAATCTTAAAAAAAAATAAATGGAGGTCAAGCCAACTGAGAAAAAAGAAGAATTCAGGATGATTGGAGTCAAAGTTTTTGACCCCAACCCCTGGAAAGATGCTGTTACTGCTTGCAAAGTTTGAGGAAGAACCGGAGGAGGGGTAGGTTGAGGGTGAGAGTAGATCAAGATTTGGGTTTGGGATATATAAATTTTGAGTTGCCCATTACACCAAACTGGGGAGGGCAAGTTGGTCATTGCCCACATGATCTGGATTTCATGGGAACAGTCCGGGCTGAAGGCAGCCGGCATAAGTAGTTCTTGGAGCATGGGAAGAGCTTGTAGCAGTGTGGAGGACAGCTAGAAGTAGTGTCTAGGAGAGAGACCTTGACCAGCTGAACAATCGCAAGACCTGTTGGCCTGGAGGAGGGTCAAAGATGTTCCAGAGACTTATTTAATATTACTATACTGTATTTCAATTATGAAAAGAATGTTTGTTATAAAACAGTAAAACAATTAGGGGAGCCGAGCCTGGCTGGTTTAGTCGGTACAGCATGTGACTTTTTTTTTTTTTTTTTTAAGATTTATTTATTTATTTGAGAGAGAGAGAGAGAGAGAGCTGGGGGGAGGAGCAGAGGGAAAGAGAGAATCCTCAAGCAGGCATCCCACTGATCGCAGAGCCAGCCTTGCGGGGCTCCATCCTAGGACCCCAAAATCATGACCTGAGCCGAAATCAAGAGTCAGATGCCTAACGGAATGAGCCACCCAGATACCCCAAGCATGTGACTCTTGATCTTGATCTTGGGGTTGTGAGTTCGAGCCCCATGTTGGATGTCAAGATTACTTAAAAAATAGGGATCCCTGGGTGGTGCAGCGGTTTGGCGCCTGCCTTTGGCCCAGGGCGCGATCCTGGAGATGCGGGATCGAATCCCACGTCGGGCTCCCAGTGCATGGGGCCTGCTTCTCCCTCTGGCTGTGTCTCTGCCTCTCTCTCTCTCTCTCTCTCTGTGAGACTATCATAAATAAATAAAAATTTATTAAATAAAGATTACTTAAAAAATAAAATATTAAAAAGACGTTAAGACAATGAGAGATATTATGAACTAGAAGCAACAGGTGCTGATGACTGAGCATGTACAGAGAAAAGCAGAACTGGCTCCTGGAGGAGGAGAGATCCAGGGGCAGGGGAGGAGTTCAGACCAGACACCTGTGAGCATTTAAGGTGCTTGCCCAGATATCTGGGGAGACATGCAGATGGTCAATGAGGAGTTCATGTGCAACACCAGCTGGAAGCTCAGGAGGCAGGAGTAGTCTGGCTTGGAATGAAGAGGAAGTTGTGGGCCACAGTCCACAGAGTACACGCCTCCGTGTGCATGCATGTGTCTATGGAATAAGAAACAAGGGATGAAGTTGGAATGGAATACTCTCTGACAGGTGAGGGATGGGCAGAGACAGAGGAGCCAGAAACACTGCAAGGGCTAAAATAGAAACTGCTGTACAAGATGCCATACATCCCCAGAGCAGCCATCTCCCTGGGATCAGGGACTGCTTCCCAGAGTGGGGGCACTTGAACTGAGGCTCAAGGGATGTGTAGGAGATGGCCAGGTGTTCTGGGCCAAGGGTGTGAACAAGGTCAGACATAGTGAGAGAACAGAGCCTATTCCCTGTGGGAACCAGGCAGTCCCCATAATACACATTCACCTTCTTAAAAAAAAAAAAAAAAAAAAGAAGAAGAAGTAGGCTCCAAGCCCAGGGTGGAGCCCAATGCAGGGCTTGAAATGACAATCCTGAGATCAAAACCTGAGCTGAGATCAAGAGTCAGATGCTTAACCTCCTTAATCTGAGCTATCCAGATGCCCCACCTCATTCTTTAATGTGGGTAGTTGATGGATATTTGGTCCACACCAATGACCTATAAAACCCTGTCCCCACTTTAGTCAAAGGGGCATCTCTGTGGCATTCTGCACTCTACTTGTACATGGCAGTCAGGTTTCCCTGTTGCCCCCAAGGGAAGAATCCTGATATCCCAATAGAGATTTTTCTTTCCTTTGTGGTCCAGCCCTGTGTCACCTCTCGGAGGCCACCTTCCCTTGATGCAGCCACGATGCCTGATGCCCACTTGGCACATTCCTCTGAGGACTTTGCACTTGCCATAGTTCTCCAGGCCTGGGACACTCTCCTCCCTGTTTCCTTCTTCCTCCCGCAGTCACCTGGCCCTTAATTTTCATGCCTTCCCTACTAGACATCACCTCCTGTAAGAATTCATCCCTGACTGCCCAAGAATGAGGGCTGGACTCCTGTGTGGTCCCACAAAGACCAGTATTTATCCTGATTGTAGCACTGATTGTGCTGTATGGCTATGGTCTGTGTCAGGTGTCTGTCCCCTAATTATGTGGGGACATCTTAAAGGAAGGAACCAGGTCTCATTCTTGTGAATTTCCCAAAGCTGGCCCAGAAAGTGCAATATGAGTGAGCAGTGTTCCTATAAAGGAGCACTGAGGGAAAAGCTGGGCACTTGAAAGATCCCAAAGCCCCTAGGGACAGTTTGGGGTTTCCATCCCGCAGGCTGGGAGGGCCCCTTGCCTACCGGATCCTTGAGGTTGGGAACTGCTGCCACCTGCTGGGCTTGGCCGGTGCTGCTTTGCTGACCCCATTGTTGCTGAGCACCTGAGTGTCCAGGTTGGGATGATGAGTCACCACCTGCCCTCTAGAAGCCCTTAGGCTGGTGGGAGAGACACTTTGACAGTGACAAGACTATTATGGGGAATTACATGGGGCTGTAGGGGTCTGGAGGAAGATGAAGAGGCAGCTCGTGTAGAATTTTAAGAACAGAAGTGTCCCTGGGCAGAGCCCATGGAGGGAAGCAGAACAGGAAGGGGCAGCTGACATAAAGAGGGAGAGTGAGTGAGTGTGTATGTGTGGTGGTGATGTTCTCCAGTTTTTCTTTTCTGTTGTTTTCTGTCAGGCTTTCTCTCCTTTCTTGGGATGTCTGGCCCTCGTCCTTTACTATGCAAAGCACTGGTCATTATATGAGGTACCTTACTTAACCCTTACTATGACCTTATTGGGGAGGTCCCCCATTAGTTCCTTTTCACAGATGAGGATGGTAAGACTCAGGGAAGTAAGTACAAACAAGGTCACACAGTTTGTAAGTGACCTGCCCCTGCCCCGCAAATCCCAGCTGTTTTGATCACAGAGCCCCCTGCCCAGCCGGCAGCTCTCTTTCCCACTTCCAGCCTCCACCACCCCAGCGCACCATCAACTTTGTCCATCTTTCAGCTCAGCCCTGAGGCCTGAGCTCAGCCATCCTGAGGAAGCAGGGGAGGAGGGAGACTGGATGATGGGCAGCTGGGGAATGAGCCCTACTCCTCAGTGTGTGGTGTTTGAGATAGGGCTTTGTGATGGAATTGGCTGTAAGCCTGAATCTAAAGTTGTCCCCTCCTTTTCCCAATGAAAAAATTTAAAAGAATTTTGGCCCAATATTCTAGTTTAAACATTTGGGGATGCAGGTGAAATTGGTGACTTCCTGGTTATACTTAGTTGAAATATTTAACAGGTATTTTCAGCCACTTGTTTTTAAGAACAAGTTTATTTCAAAACAATTCTTTTCTTTTTTTTTTTAAGATTTTATTTATTTATTCATGAGAGACACACAGAGAGGCAGAGACACAGGCAGAGGGAGAAGCAGGCTCCAAGCAGGGAGCCCGACATGGGACTCGATCCCAGGTCTCCAGGATCATGTCCCAGGCCAAAGTCGTCACTAAACCGCTGAGCCACCTGGGCTCCCCACAATTATTTTCTTCTCTTGTGGTTTGTGAACATTTATTCAAACCTTTCACTTGCATCTCTGCCTTTCTTTGTCATGTCTCGTGACACTCTGGGCATCTCCTTTGAGTTCTCTTAGCATGGTTTTCTCAAACATATCACTTTTGCTTGTGCTTGGAATTACAGAACTTTTTGAATGCATGAATGATGCTGTCACTGAAAACATTCCAAGTCGTGAGAGAGAGGTGATTTTTCATCTAAGTGGTAGGTTACTATTTGTGATCTTTGTAAGGTAGCACAGAATATAAAATAGCAGTCTCCTGGTCCTCATCATCTTTCCTGGCTTTCTTTTCTCCACGGCACTTCTTACCACCTGGTTTGTGGTCTATCTACCTTCATTAGAGTGTGAGCTTGGTGAGGTCAGAGAATTTTGTCTTCCTGTTTCATGTCCACCCTCTGGAAACATGCCTAGAACATAATAGGTGTTCAGTAAACAACTGTGGTGCGAACAAATCATTTAATGGCTGTAAAGCGGAGATATTTTTGACAGCCCAGTGTCAGCCAGGGCCACACATGAGGATGACATTGGAGTTGAGGGTGCGGGGAGGCAGCCCCATAGGAGCCAAGCCCACATGAGCATCCAGGTCAGGAGGAGGCCCATTGTTTCAGGGAATTAGCTGCAACGGGAAGACCGAACTGATTATGAAATGCACTGAAGGGCAGCCCGGGTGGCTCAGCAGTTTAGCACCGCCTTCAGTCCAGGATGGAGTCCCACATCGGGCTCCCTGTGCAGAGCCTGCTTCTCCCTCTGCCTGTGTCTCTGCCTCTCTCTCTCTCTCTGTGTGTGTGTGTGTCTCCCATAAGTAAATAAATAAAATCTTAAAAAAAAAAAAAAAGAAATGCACGAAGACAATTGAGAAAGAGGATGAAATATGGAATGGGGAAAAAGCTAGGATGAACCTGTGCTGGTGGACTGGGATTCAGGTCTTGGTGAACTTTTCCTTACTATGTGTAGATTCTATTAGTGAGGGTTCTCCAGGGAACCAGATCCATTAGGATGAACACTGGGAAAGAGGTTTTTTGTTTTTGTTTTTAAGATTTATTTTGAGAATGAGTGGGGAGGGGGGCAGAAGCAGACTCCCTGCTCAGCGCAGAGCCTCACACAGGGCTGGATCCCACCATCCATGAGATCACAACTTGAACCAAAAGCAAGAATCAGTTGCTTAATTGGCTTAGTCACCCAGGTGCCCCCTAAGAGAGAGGTTTATTATGAGGAATTGATTTGGGTCAATTCAACGTGAAGCTGGAGGTTCAGAAAGGGATGTGGTCCCAGTCCCAGTCTGTAGGCCTGAGACCAAGGAGCACAATTCAAACATTCTTCTTCTTTTGTTTTATTTAAGCCCTCCATGGACTGGACGATGTTCATCCACATTGGGGAGTGCTATCTGCTTTACCCTCTCCACCAAGTCAAATGTTAACCCCTTCCAGAAACATCCTCAGAGACACTGAGAAATAATGTTTAATCAGACAGCTGAGCATTCCATGGCCCAATAGACACAAAAATTTATCACACGGATAAAGAAATAAACAGAATATAAATGTGTATGTTTATGTGTGTATATATAGATGTGTGTCTACGAAGTGGGCCTAGTAGAGGTTAGTCTAGTTGTAATGAACACATCTCACAGGTCTTGATTCTCATTTTATTTCATTTTTTGAGAAAGAGAATAAGCGAGAACCAGGGAAGTGGGGAGGAGCAGAGGGAGAGAAAGAATCTTAAACAGGCTCCACATTCAGCCCAAACCTGATGTGGGGCTCTATCTCATGACCCTGAAATCATGACCCGAGCAGAAATCAAGAGTCAAATGCTTAACCGACTGAGGTATCCAGGGACCCCCATTTGTGAATCACTGCAGTAATAATTAATCCAGGCAAGAAACATTGGTGGCTGCTGAACTCTATAGGCAGAAGTGGTGTAAAAGAAAGGATGTGTCATAGTCTCAAAATACCTCCCTTCCCCAGTGCTTATTAATCGTGGTCAAGATATCAGCACTGATCCCATCAGCCATGGTTCCAAATGATATTGGATATGAGAACACATCATCTTTTCTGTGATATTTCTGCCCAAAATGGATAACAGTGGTCTAATCATAAGGAAGGCGTGGACAAGCCCAAATTGAAGGACGGTCTACAAAATAACTTCCCTGTAATCTTCAAAATGTCAAGGCCATGAAATTCAAAGAAAGGCTGCAAATTGTTCTAGACCGAGGGTGACCAGAGAGATGTGACAACTGGGCACAATGTTTGATACCATATTAGATTTTTTTTTTTTTTTGCCCTAAAAGGATATTTTTTTTGGATACCGAAGAGCAGTTTTGAAATTGTTTCGAAACAAAAAGTTAAAAGAAATGCTTCTCCTGGCCGACTCCTGCCAGCCTGCAGGGTTCATTTTGGATAAGATCCTAGAGAACATCCTGTGACTGACTCAGTATGATCTCCTGTGACCTCCTTTGGGCTCCCACTGTTCCTGGGCCCCCTGATATGCTGCTCTGATTATCTATGCTCTATCCCTGCTGGCCTTGGGGGTCCCTGAGACCAGGTCCCCGAGTCCTGTCTGGATCATGGCACAGATCAGCCTCTCAAAACACACTGAATCAATCTCCTCCACAAAAGGGTATCTTTGAGGGTACAGTCCAACCCTACCTCTTTACCTGGGGCTCAAGCAAAGAAATTGTTAGTCTGGCCGTTGGAGGCACACGTCTCAGTGGCACCCATGACAACCAGGAATCATTGCCTGCCAGGAGTTTCCGTTAGAAATATTTACTGTAAAAAAAGAAAAAAGAAAAAAAAAAAGAAATATTTACTGTTTAGGGTGGAATTGAGGATCTAATCCCCTCGATTTGACCTTGCAGAAGAGGCTTCTCAAGGGGGAAAATTCTCTTTCACATCTTTGATGTCACGGTATGCTTGTCGAGTGCACTAGGGGAGGCAGCGGCTACCTACACACCTCCCCCACTCCCAGCACAGCAGACCCACCAGGCTCAAGGATGGGAATATTGAGGATACTGGAGGAATAATGAGCAATATTGATAGGAATGATGGACATTCAAGAGTCTGTCAGGAATGGCTAAACGTTTTTCCTTCTGTTTTCTGCTGAGCTAAGATATGTGTGGATGATGCTATTCAAGCTACCAAGATGCCAACCTTTCAGGATGGGGGGCTGGGGTACCTTTGCCCCTCAGCATTGAAGCAGTCCTGGCTGGGTCCCTTTCTCATCTCCTGACGTGCACAGAGCGCCCCCTTGGGGTGAAGGATACGTATGACGGTGCAGGAAGGGGCTGAGGAAGCCAGTCTGGAGCTTCCTCAGGGAAGCCTCAGCTTCCAGAGGGTTCCAGGATCCAGGAGGGGAGGCAAGGGCCTGGCCAGCCAGTTGAGGGCGGAGCCTACAAGGGAGTGCCTAGCCCGGAAGGGAGGGCAAAGGGCTATGTTGTCCGCCTGCCCCACCCCACTGACAAGAGTCCCAGTCACCAGGCCACCCTCTCTGTCTGGGGCCCTAGAGGGGTAAGTGTCCCGAAACCCACCTTGTCTCTTTCCTGCGGCTTGGGTAAGAATTCTTTCCTCCCTGAGGGTCCAAACACCCTGTCCTCTCTGTTTACCCTTGTGCCAGGCAGAGGCCACACCTGCCACCCCCTCAGCATGGCACAGTCTTCAGTCTTCCTGCTCTACCTTCGGAGGCCCATGAGATGGGTACTGGGAGGGCAGGAATGGAACTTTCCAGACCTTCCCCTCCTGACATTAATATCAGAACCAAGGAAAGGACAGAAGGGCCCAGAGGCGGGACACCTCATCCAGACAAGCTCTAGATCCCTGCTCCCTTCTCTTGTCGCCCTACAACAGAACCCAGAATTCCAAGTTGCTGGAGCACTGGGGGACATCCAGACAGAGCCCTCACTGGACCAGGTCCTCCAGGAGCGGGATGAAGCCATTGCCAAGTGAGACAGATGCCTGGGGGGGGTGGGGGGTGGAGGGGAGGGGTGTTGGGAGGGCAGTGGGTGGCTCACCCTCAGGGCTCTGTCCTACTACAGGAAAGGAGGTGAGAAGTCAGGTATTCCTGCAAGGAAAGCACTCACCCTGTCCCAAGGCAGGGGCTGTGGCTACACTTGCCTCCCCCCCCAACCCTGGGGCCCAGAGCAGATGTGCAGGGTTCCAGTCTCAGGTTGCTCTTCCCACCACCTGCAGGAAGCAGGCAATGGAGGCTGAGCTGGACTCATGCAGAGCCAAGTTGCAAGCTGTGGAGGCCCAGCTGCTGGAGGTCCTGGAGGAGAAACTGAGGCTGAGGCAGGAGGTGGAAGCCTGGGAGGTAGTGTGGGAATGCCAGCCGGGCCTGGGAGGCATGGGAAGAGGAGCACAGGGTTGGCCCTGAACCTGTTCTCCTGCCCCCAGGAGGACATGCATCAAATGGTGAGGCAGCGGGTCGAGAGTCAGCTGCAGAGAGAGTCCCAGTGCACTCTGGGTGCCCCCGTGAACCCCCAAACTGCCAGGGCCCTGCAGGTCCGATTCCCCCTGGGTCGGTGGGGACGCTGGCGGTAACAGAGCTCAGCCCAGGAGCTTGGGAGCAATGTCTTTATTCATTAAAAGCTTGAGATCTAGGGATCCCTGGGTGGCGCAGCGGTTTGGCGCCTGCCTTTGGCCCAGGGCGCGATCCTGGAGGCCCGGGATCGAATCCCACGTCGGGCTTCCGGTGCATGGAGCCTGCTTCTCCCTCTGCCTGTGTCTCTGCCTCTCTCTCTCTCTCTCACTGTGTGCCTATCATAAATAAATAAAAAATTAAAAAAAAAAATTTAAAAAATAAAAAAAAATAAAAAAAAAAAAATAAAAGCTTGAGATCTAAACACCTCTGTATCCTCACGCTCTCTCAGTGCCTGCCTGAGTCCTTTTGTGCAGAAACACGGAGCAGGCTGCAGGGCCCGGAAACCTGGAGTTTCCTCTTCTTGCCAGCAATTCCTATGCCAGGAAGCCTCGGATGGCAGCCACAAAGTCCTGTGGGCAGTCAGCATGGATCCAGTGGCCAGCATTGGGCACAGTCTGCATCTGGGCTTGAGGGAAGAGCCGCCTAATCTCGGCATGGTGGCTGGGGCTGTCCATCGAAGAGAAGGCCACCCAGAAGGGGTCAAAGTGGGAAGATGGGGAAAGAGAGAAGTAGAAGAGAGCAGGGAAAAGAGAGCTACATAAGCCCACATGCCCAGTGGTGTTTTGAACTCTCAGGCACTGCCTGCCTGCATGCAAGCCCTCCCCAAGCAGGAGCCCCAGGCTGGGGCCTGGGTAAGTAAGGCATGCCCCTCCTGCCACCACCAGTAAAACTGGCTTACTGCACATATTGAGAGTTTCCACCCAGGAGGAAGAGGGTTGGTCCAAGGTAAGATTCTTGTCGTGGTGGGAAAGCCAAGATCTTGTCCACATGTTGAGCCAGTGCCTCCAAGTTCACCCTCCACACGAAGCGCCCATCCACCTCCACCAGGTTGGTGAGCAGGAACTGACGCTCAGCCATGTCCTGTTGGGGGGAGGGGGGTGTCCAGCCATTGGGGGAGGGGAGTCTCTATATGAGGTCTGGGGCCATCACTCTTCCCCTGACAGGTCCCAGCCCACGGCAGAACCCAGGGCCTGGGTGTGTTACTTGGATAACAGTGCTGAGCTGCTCATCGGCCAGTTTTCGGGCAGAGGAGCGGGACACCTCATCTGGGATGTCTACGGCCCTCATGGCTGCCATGTAGGATGGGAAGTCCGAGCTGGATGTGGTCTCCACTGGGCTGATGTCCACGGCAATCAGGCGTTCCACCAACTCTGGCTGGGTGGGAGAACCAGACTTAGGACTGGCCTTAGGGCAGGCACACTGGGTCTCATGCATAGTTCCCAGATCTTGAATTTGGCCATCAGAGGCTCAACCGAGTCCCAGGTTGCCTGTTGGGCACTCAGGGTATACGCTGGGTGGGAGGAAAACCCGTATAGGGACAGCTTACCCTCTGGAGTGCCAGCAGCATGGCTGTCTTGCCTCCCATGCTGTGGCCAATGAGGACGCAGGGCACTAGGCCCAGCTGGGGCAGGAGGTCCTGCAGGTCCTGGCTCATGGCCTCGTAGCTCATTTCTGGGCTGTGGGGGCTGTCACCATGGTTCCGAGCATCCACTGTAAGCACCTGCAGAGTGCAGTGAGGGTGGGCAGAGCTGGCACCCACATTCAGGGCACAGACAGCCTAAGGCATGACATTTGCGCAGGCTGAGGGGAGTAGAGAGCCTGGAGAAAGATCCTGAAGCGGAAGAAGAGACCCAATGGTGAGGGGGCCCAGTTCTCAGACCTAGGAGACCAAATAAAGAACATGGAGTCACTCAGCTAGAGAAGGCCCAAGGAGTGTGGCCCTGTCTCTAAAGGTTTGGCCTGGTTGAGTGAACACCCAGAGTAAGCAGGTGCCAAGAATTTCCAACAGTTGGAGCACAGAAGGATGGACTACTGTAAAAGGTGGTAAGCCCCCTGTCATCCCGGGTGAACGAACAGGGGCTGGCCCCCTTAACCGAAAAGCTATTGGCGTTTAGGCATTGGACGGCTGAGCCTTATGATGAGGACATCTAAGCTCAGCGTGGAGCACACACGTGGAGGTCTATAACACGAATGAAGGACAGGATAGATGCAAGCCTGAGAGAATGAATGAAGTCCACCCAGAGTCAGTCAGTACCGGTGCGCCGGTACTCCTGGGCAGGTGGCCTGCAGGAAGGGCAGAGAAGCGGGCCCCGCCTCGGCCTCCCCCTCTTCCCGCCCAGCCAGGCCCCACCTCCTGCGGGACCCCGCCTCTCCCGGAAGCTCACTCTCCGGCCGGTCTGCTGGGCCAGGGCCTTGGCGATGGAGTTGAAGTTGGTTTTGGAGCCGAAGAGCCCGTGCAGAAACACGAGGGCCGGGCGAGCCGCCTCTCCGTCCAGAAGCTTGTAGGAAAGCAGCACCGACCTGGCGAGAGGAGCAAGGATGGAGGAGGGGGTCCGAGCGGGCTGGGGACCGGGCTTAGGGGCGCGACCTGGGCGGGGGCGGGCGCAAGCGGAGGAGGCGGGGCCATCCCGGCCGGACTGAACGGGGAGGAGCGATGGACGGTCTCCCACATGGCGCCCTTGACTGACCTCGGCTCGGCGCCGCTTCGGCCGCTGCTGCTGTGTGCGACGGGCACCCCGGAGAAGCTGAGGTTGCATGGGCCGAGCGCCCTGACGGGGAGCCTCCAAGCGCGGGCCCAGCGGAGCATGTCGGGCGCTAGCTACCTGCGCTAGCTACCGGCGCGCGCCTAGTCCAGCCCCCTCGCCCCGCCTCCCGCCTTCTCTCGGAGCCCCGCCCGGTTCCGGCTGCAGCTCCTCCCTCTGCCCCGCCCACTACCGCGAATTCCCCGCTCCCGCTTTCGTTTCCTTACGTAATCCCAGAGTACAGTCTGTTCTCCGAGCTCCGCCCCTTGCGTCATTGCGTAATCCGGCAGGCGGGAAAGCCGCCTCTGGCCACGCCCTGGGCGGGGCCACCGAAAGTCCTGGCCACGCCCCTCGCGAAGCTGTGCCCGGCCCCTTCCGGCGCCGGATCCTCTCGGCGAGTCCGGGTCCCGGGGCGTGGGAGACCGGCCCTCGCCGCTCGTAACGCCCTGGGTTTGGGGCGCGAGCTCTGGGCGGCCGCGGGGCACGTCCTTGGCAAGCCGAGGAGGTCCTGCCTTGGCCAGCGCCTCTGCTCTCATGCACCGCCTTGGGTGGGTGCCACACTTTCAGTGCCGAGGGCCGAGGGCCGGCGCGGAGAGGCGCCAGCAGTGGCTCCCGTCGTCGGGGCGCCAGCCTGGAGGCGCCGTGCTCCACAGCCGGGGGCCCAGGCAGGCCAGGGGTGCACCTCTTACCCGTCTTGAAGTCTTCGACTCTAGAAAGAGAAGGAGGGACTCTAGAGAGCTCATCTCCAACCTCCATCCCTGCCCGCCCTTTCCAGATGGGGAAACTGAGGCCAGTGGCTTGTACAGGAGGCAGAACCAGCATCGCTGTCTGATCGCCCCCCCGCCCCCCGTCTGCCATTCTTGATGAGATTGGCGGGAGACCAGGTGTTTGTACTGGAAGGTATTTGCTGCTTTGAGCTGAAATGAGTCAGGTGTGCTCACCCTTTTTACCAGCACCCCTCTTTACCAGTAGGATCCTCCCACCCTCGGAACTCAGCACCTCCTGCAGAGAAATAACGACCGTTTGGAAGCCTGACCGGCTGCCATCTTCTGTCCCCAGTCTGCATTGGTGGCAGTGGTGGCATTGTCTTGTCTCAGGTGTCTTCTGGCTTCCACTGCAGTCCACCCGTCAGCGGCTACGAAGAATAGTTGCTCCTTTACGGCATTCTGTTCAGAAATTTTAAGAGATTCCCCCTCCTTAAACTTGAGAGTTGCATCCTGGACCCACCCTGGTCTGATTCTGCCTGCTTTCCACCCATGCTTCTTATTTCCTTATTCCCCAACCAGAGAACTACATTTGCCTGTATTTGCACACCTCGGTTTTGGTCTTTACCCCCAGGACTCCTGCTGGGATGCTGTGGCTGCCTTCCAGATAGCCAGTGGCCCAACTCCTATACAACTGTAAAGGTCCAGGATAACTGCCACCACCTCAAAAGCCTTCCTAGATTTCCCCAGTTGAAACCAATCTCTCCTACCCTATGTTCTCAAAACATTTGTGAGAATCTACTGTCCAGTATCATAGAAATCGCCTTCTCCAGGTCCACCGTACTCTGGGAGCTCCTGGAGGACGGGAGCCATGTTTTGTTTATCTGGTGCAAAGTGCAATAGTAATCATTTTACTGAATGATCATGAGGAGATTCAGGGCACTCTCTGAGGCATAGGTGAAGGTTCATCTGATGCCTGGGTCAGTGCCCCTTCCAGGAGATGAGATCCAGACCAGCCATGCCTCTCCCTCTTTAGTTAGGGCAGGCTTGATGAAGTCAATCAGTAGGATGCGTCTGAGCTCCAAGGTGTGTAATAAATACCTTGCCCAATAAAGCGCCCCCATCTTGCGTCAGCCTGGGGACTGGCAGTTGTTTTGTTTTAAGGCAAGGAGGCCTTTGAGGTCGCTGGGGAAGCTAAGCACACCAGGTGGTGTAATGATTTGTTGCCAGCATAGTCATTAGGGGAGTAATGAGGACATCTGAGCCCTGGATGGGGGCTGGTCCAATGCATGGGAGGGGGCCTCAGAGGAAACATTAAGCAGGGTGTTTTTCTAGAATTGGCTGATGAAGGGGCATGGGGTTGACATAACATTGGTGATTCAGAAAGGTAGCATTTCAAATCTGGATTCAAACCATCCCCCACCACCACCCGGGCCTACTGTCTAGCTGGGGAAACTGAGCCTGGCCCACTGACCCTGGATCATTGCTCAGAGCCCTGGGTCTGTGGCAGAAGCAGTCTGGAGACATTCCTGAGACCTGGGCCCAAGCCCCGTCACGTGGCTGGCTAAGGCCTGGCAGCAAGCAGAAAAACCAGTTGGCTTGAGGTTTCCCCTTGCATACTCCGAAGCAATTGGTGTGGCCCCAGAGGGGTGATTGCCACCTGGGAAGGACTCTGGTGATGGCTGTTGGGTAGGGGTCAACTTGCGGGCTGCCCACCCTTTCCCAGCTTGTTAGGAACTGGCCAACTCCTAACTGGTTGGTTGGTGGGGGTCTCCCTCTTGGAGGGGGGTGTGGTAGGGGAGGCCTTCTGGAGCCCCTGATATCCGGAGATCATGCGGGGGGGAGAAAAGGGGTGCAGGGAGTCTGTTCCCAGCATCCCTGTTCCCAGCAGTCCCCAAGTCCCTGTGAAGTGGGAGGGTGTTATCCTCATTTTACTGCTGAGAAAATGGAGACGCGAGAGGGGAATAACCCAGCTCCAATCACTCAACACGTGCGCGGCCCAACCCGAATTCCTTCCCGGGAATGTGACTCCTAGCGCAGTGCTCCCGGTAGCCACCGCCCATCTGGCTGGGAACCCGGGACCCGAAGGGGTGTGGCCCGCGGCGACGGGGACACTGTGCCCCGGGGGCGGCGGCGCGTTAGGGGTTAAGGCAGGGAGGCGGCGAGCGTCCCGTCACCGCACCTGGCCCAGTATCGGTCACGTGGCCAGGGTTTCACCTGCCCCGCTGAGCAGGGACAATCGGGCCGCTTGTTTCCAGGTTGGTCGCCATGGTGACAGGAGTGTGCCAGGGGAGGTCAGCAGGGCAAATTCCTGCCTGCTGGCCGGGCGGGGCCGAGATGTCAGTCGTGCGGGGGCGGGGCTCCCAGGAGACCCCTGCTCGTGTCCCGAGGGGGGCCCCTGGGTGGTTCCCTGCCCAGCCTCGACCTGCGCTGGCCGCTCGGTCTTCTCAGATTTCGATCCTGCGTCTTTGAAGCTGCGGTGAATTCCACGTACATTATCTTTGTCTAATCCCTACTGCAGCCTTTCCCACAGGGGCATGGTAATCCCCGTGTCTCCCCCAGACTCACCGAGCACTTCCAGTAGCGGACTGTGTGGAGGTTTTTTTTTTTTTTTTTTTTTTTTCTGCAAAGCATGTGGGGAGGCTCCCGGGGTCATGGATAGAAAGCAGGGAGTGCACAGGGTCATCCTGTAGCTCCGGTGTCCAGAGCACCTGTGGGGCCCCTCTCTGCCACCTCCAGCTTCCTCATAACCCCTCCCCTCTAAGCTTCCCTGGCCACACACCTTCATGTCCTGCTTCCCTCCACTCACTCCTCTGCTCCAGAAAGGCCCACAGGTCCTGCTAGCTGCAACCCTGTCAACTTTTTTCCTACCTCCAGAACCATATGTACACTGTACCCCTGGTTAAAGCCTCCTCACAAGCACAGATTCGTAGAATAGTGGGGTGAGGGGTCGAGCTGCGGAGGGAGTCTATGTATTTTGAAACCCAGCAACCTCCATTCTCCTGAAAAAAACACCAGCCTGCAGGGCATATTCCAGTTCCCTACCCTGACTGCATTTTGCAGCCTTTATTTATTGAGTACCTACTATATGCTAGGCAATAGGGATGCAAGGATGAGCCCAGATCTGCTCACAGACCTGACAGTCTGGTGGAGAGAATACTAATGGACGTGTAATCGCACACCCAGTAAATATGCAAAGGAAGGTGGACATAAAAAGGAGGAATCCAGCTGGCCCTGGGATCGGATAGGGCAGCTGCACAGAAGTGATGCTTGAATGGAGGCTGAGAGGATGAGGAGGAGCGGGGCGGCAAAGGGCTTACAGCAGAGGAGGAAAGGTGTTTCAGAAGTGGGAACACCACGCGCAATGGCAGAGGCATCCCCTCTCCCAAGGCAGAATCCTAGGAGTTGTTCTAGATGTGCCTTCCTTACCTCCCTCTCCCCTACCCAATCCCTCACCTAGTTCTTATGGATTTTTATCTTCCAAATAACTCTGATATCCATCCTCTCCCAACCAAATTCACAACCCCATCCCTCTTCGGGGTAGCCGACTCTTCAGTGGACTTGTCCATTTTGGCCTTTCTAGTCACCTCTCCACATGGTGGTCACCCTGATCTTTCCCAAGCATATAATGTATTTCTATGTTAATCTAGTTGATTCCTTCCTACATTTTCCTACTTTTCTGTGCTCATTGCCTCTGGGGATGCATAATGGCTGACCCAAGAGTAGAAAAGCTGGTTTGTGTGTTTCAAAAGCTGAAGCCCTTAGGGGAAGGGAATTCCTCTGCCGAGACAGGAGCTTGGCCCAGAATGGGAGAGGGGGAAGTCTGCCATCTGCTTCTGGGCAGGCTCCCCAGAGAAGAAACAGCTCATGGATCTAAAGTCAGGCAGGATGGGAGGCAGGCAGATTGCAGCATTTCCCCTGGTTCCAAGCTCAAAGCAGACACAGTATGAGGCATAGGACTGAAGGCGCTATTGAACCAAGATGACAGTGTCTTAGCAGTGATCGCTGTTGCCTGAGGGCTGGATACTGTCCAACCTGCCCCTCTTTCAGCCACTACCACCCCCCCCATCCCCAGCAAATTTGGCTGTGCTGAATATCCTAGAATTGTGGCCTGAACTCAGGAGGACTGAAGTTCAACTTGTCTTCAACTGCCCGGGCAGAACAGAGCATCACAGAAATCATGGCATTGTGTGTCTAAGTTCATAGACTGACTTTCATAATTGTGATAATGCCCTGCACATCTGTCCACAACCAACTCTTTTTAAATCAATAGTCCAATAATTCATTTAACAAATATTTACCGAGCACGTGCTAATGCCAAGTATGATTTTTTTAAAGGATTTTACTTATTTATTTAGAGAGAGAGAGAATGTGAGCAGGTGTGAGCACAGAGCCCAACGTGGGGCTCGATCCCACGACCCCAAGATCATGACCTGAGCCAAAATCAAGAGTCAGATGCTTAACCTACTGAGCCACCCAGGCTCCCTGAATTTTGTTTTTAATGCCAAGTATGAATTTTATTTTATTTTATTTTATTTTATTTTATTTTATTTTATTTTATTTTATTATTTTATTTTATTTTATTTTATTTTATTTTATTTTATTTTATTTTATTTATTTTTTTTTGCCAAGTATGAACTTTAAAGCTAGGGATAGGGCAATTATGTGGCCCTGTTCCTCAAGCAACACAAAAAACCCAAACCCCAAGTCCTCTGCTTTTCTATTCTCCAGTGGGGGAGACAGTCTGTAAACAAACAAATATGAAAGTTCTGCGAGAAGAATGCTGTGTTTGCTAGTCATTAGGTTGGGAGATATTAAGTAGGGTGGTAGGAAAGGCTTCAGGTAAGGTGACATCTGAAGGATAAAAAGGAGGCAGTCATATAAACACTGGGAGAAAGTGTTCTAGGCAGAGGTAATAGTATATGCAAAGGCCCTGAGGTGCACAGAGGAAGCAAGGGGAGAAAGGCAAGAGGTAGGCTGGTGTTAGTCCAGGCAGGTGGATAAAATGGGACCCCTCTATACCTATCACTCAGCTTCAACAATGATCAACTCAAGATCAGTCTTGTTTTGGTCTTTATTCTAAGCAAAATGAGAGCTAGGGAAGGGTTTAAGGAGGGAGAGACATGCATTTTTATAGGACTGTCTGGAGGTAGAGAAAGGTAGTTATGAGATATGTTTTGGAGTTACAATCAGCAGGATTTGATGAAGAATTGGATGATGGGTAGAAAGGAAGATAGTGAGAGAAAGGAAGGAGTTGAAGGCAAGTCCCAGGTTTCTGGACACACCACATGGGTAATTGTGCAATTTACTGAGCTGGGCAAGGCTGGTGAGGAAATCCACCCCCCTCCCCAAAAGGCACTAGTAGGGAGGGACAATCTAGAGTTGTACCTGATGTGTGTTAAGTTCGAGAGGCCCATGAGATATCATAATAGTCAACGTTTATTGAGTGCTTAACATGTGCCAAACACTGTTCTAAGTGCTTTATGTCTATGGACAGATTTCATCCTCATAAGCGCTGTATTATTTATTGATCCTCTTTAGAGCTAAGAGCATTGAGCCACAGAGAGGCTAATTAACTGCCCAGCATCACAAAGCTTGGATGCTGCGAGGCCAGGATCGGGCCAGGATCCAATCCCAAGTGGTGGGCTCTGGGGGCCACGCTGTTGTTAAACCACCGTGCTCCACCACCTCCACTGAGAAGGCAGCAGGATGCCTGCGTGGGGAGCGTGGAGGACAGGTCGGGCAGCGGGAGGGTGGTAAAACCCTGGGAATGGGTGAGACTGTCAAAGGGTGGAAAGCACATCACAGAAGAGAAGGGGGCCCAGGAAGAAAGAATAGTGGGAGGAGGAAGGCTTGGGGAGGGAGGTGTCACAAAGGGCAGGGGACTGAGGTTTTCTGAGGAGGAGGGAGCAATCACCTATGTCAAAAGTTGCTGAGAGTAAGCTCCAGAGAGAAAAGTGACCGTTGGCCATGGCAACCTGGAGTCCACTGGGGACCTTGCCAGGAGCGGCTTGGAGTGGTGACAGAGTGGGGGCAGGAGCAGACAGGAGAGGCTGATTGGCATGTGGGAGGGGAGGAGGAAGCAAAATCAGGAGTTAGCAGAGAAATGAGGTGGCCTTTGTTTAGAGATGTGAAGTCAAGAAAACTTTTTCTTTTTTTTTTGCAAGAGAAAGAAGGTATTTCTGAGGGATATTTTTGTCAATGCAGATCTACCTTTTTTTTTTTTTTTTTACTTTTTTTTGTGAAAATTTTTAAACATATGTGAAGGGGGATAAAGTGGATCCCCCTGTGCCTATCAGCCATTTTCAACCACGATCAACTCAAGATCAATTTTGTTTCATCTATAGCCCATGTATGTGTTCTCCCACCTGCACATGATTTTTTTAAAAGCTTTTATTTATTTATTCATGAGAGACACAGGGAGAGAAAAGCAGAGACACAGGCTGAGGGGAGAAGCAGGCTACTCGCAGGGAGCCCGATGTGGGACTCGATCTTGGATTCCCGGATCACGCCCTGGGCCAAAGGCAGATGCTCAACTGCTGAGCCACCCAGGCGTCCCGTGCACATGATTTTGAACTAAATCTCACGCTCATACCATTAAATCTGTGAATATTTCAGTATGTTTCTCTGGAAGCTAAGGGCTTTTTTCATTTGTTTTTAAACATAAACCACCATACCATTTACATACTTTAAGAAGTCATAATTCCTTAAGATTATCAATTATCTACTCAGTGTTCCAATGTTGAATTTCTCATACATGCCATCAACTTTAAGAGTTTGAATCAGAAATCGATGAAGGGCCACAATTGTGATTGCCTGATATATCTTTAAGTCACTTTTGATATATAGGTTCCCCTCCATCTCAATTTTTTCCTTGAAAAAAAGTCTTTTTTGTTATTGAAGAGCCCAGTTGCTGTTTTGCTGACCTCTGTGGTACTGTGCTCCTCTTTAGCAAGCCCTGTAAATTGATAGTGGATATAGAAGGTTGATGAGATTCATATTTTATTTATTTGTTTATTTTTCTGCAAGATTACCTCACAAGAGACATTGTACTTGATTTTTTTTTTTTTTTTTTTTTTTTTTTTTTATGGCAGCCCAGTTGTACTGGTTAGGACATCTTTGGCTGGAAACCCCAAGTTGGGGATCCCTGGGTGGCGCAGCGGTTTGGCGCCTGCCTTTGGCCCAGGGCGCAATCCTGGAGACCTGGAATCGAATCCCACGTCAGGCTCCCCGTGCATGGAGCCTGCTTCTCCCTCTGCCTGTGTCTCTGCCTCTCTCCCTCTCTCACTGTGTGCCTATCATAAATAAATAAAAATTAAAAAAAAAACAAAACCCAAGTCAAATTGACTTACGCAATAGGAAAAGCTACATCTTGCCTTTTTGTGACTGGTTTATTGACTGAGCATAATGTCCTCAAGGTTCATCCATGTTGCAGTAGGTGTCAGAATTTCTTTCCTTTTTAAGACTGAATCACATTCCATCGCATGGATAGGCCACGTTTTGCTATCCATTTACCCCTACATGGACATTTGCATTGCTTCTACTCCTTGGCTATTGTGAATAGTGCTATGAACAAGGGTATGCAAACATGTCTTTGAGGCCCCGCTTTTAATTCTTTTCAGTAAATACCCAGAAGTAGAATTGTTTGATCACATGGTAGTTCTATTTTTAATTTAAAATTTTAATTTATATTATTTCCTTAGCTTTTATTTTTTTGAGGAGCCACAATATTGCTTTCCACAGCAGCTCTACCAATTTACCTTTCCAACAGTGCACAAGGGTCCTAATTTCTCCACATCTTCAACAACAGTTTTTATTCTTCCTTCCTTTCTCTCTTTCTATAGTAGCCTTTTTTTTTTTTTTTTTTAAGTAAGCTCTATACCCAGTGTGGAGTCCAACAGCGCTTGATCTCATTCATGACCCTGAGATCAAGATCTGAGCTGAGATCAAGAGTCAGATGCTTAACCTACTGAGCCACCCAGGTGCCCCATATTAGCCATCTTAATGGGAGTGAAATGGTATCTCATTGTGATTTTGATATTCATTTCCCTAATTATTAGTACTGTTGAGCATCTTTTCATATATGCTTGTTGGCCATTCATAGATCTTCTTTGGAAAAATGTCTGTCCACATCTTTTGCCTGTTTTTGAATTGATTCTTTTTGTAGGTGTTGAATTTTAGGAGTTCTCTATATACTTTGGATATTTATCCCTTAGCAGCTGATATGATTTGCAAATATTTTCTTCCATTGTGTGTGTTATTTTCTCATTCTGTTGATAGTATCCTCTGATGCACAAAGTTTTAAATTTTCATCCGGTCTAATTTGCTATTTTTTTTCTTTTGTTCCTGTGCATTTGGTGTTACCGCCAAGATATTGGTGCCAAGTCCAATGTTGTAAAGCTTTTGCAGTGTGTTTTCTTCAAGAGTTTTATAGGCTTAGCTTTTTTTTTTTTAAGATTTTATTTATTTATTCATGAGAGACACAGAAAGAGAGGCAGAGACATAGGCTGAGGGAGGAGAAGTAGGCTCCATGCAAGGAGCCCAATGAGGGACTCTATCACGGGAATCAGGGATCAGGCCCTGAGCCAAAGGCAGACGCTCAACCGCTGAGCCACCCAGGCATCCCGAGAGTCTTGTTTTTTTGTTTTTTGTTTTTTAAAGATTTTATTTATTTGAGAGAGAGAGAGCGAGCGAGCGAGAGAGCAAGCAGGGTGGGGGGAGAGGCAGAGGGAGAGGGAGAAGGAGACTCCCTACTAAGCAGGGAGCCTGATGTGTGGCTCCATCCCAGGATCTTAGGATCATGACCTGAGCTGAATCCAGGTGCTTAACTGACTAAGTCACCCAGGAGCCCCAAGTAGGCTTAGTTCTTATGTGTAGGCCTTTGATCTATTTTGAGTTAATTTCTGTGTAGTATTATATAAAGGTCTACCTTCATCTTCTGCATGAAGATATCCAGTTTTCTTAGCACCATTTATGGAAAAGAGTGTTCTTTCTCTATTAAGTGTTCTTGGCACCTTTGTGGAAATCATTTGACCACATATGTGACCGTTTATTTATGGGTTCTCTGATTCTGTTTCATTGTTCTGTTTGTCTTTATGCCAGTACCATACTGTTTCGATTACTATAGCCTTGTGATATGGTTTCAAATCTACATGTGTGGGTCCTTCAACTTTGTTCTTTTGGCACCCTGGATATGAACCTTGTCTCTCATTTACTGAGCATCAGTGCCATGCTGGCATTAGGTTAAGCTTGGGGCATTCAAAGGTGAACATGTGCTTAGGGTGCCTTCCCAGCAGAGCTAATGTTTTAGGGCAGGGGAAAGACAAAATGAAGAAGTAATTCTGGGAGGCAGCATGCAGGTTAGTGTGGTCTTCGTGAACTTCCACCATGGTATGTTGTGGCCACTGCCAAAATGCAGAAGGCGATGGTGTAACTCATCTTTAGATCCTTCAGATTTAGCTGTGGCTTTATGAGCAAGTGAACATGTGTGTAGAGGGCTGTATCATTGGTTTTGATGAGTCTCTGCACCTCATGTTAGCTGATGCAGAAGAGATTCATTCTAAAACAAAGTCAAGAAAACAAGTGGGTTGAATCATGCTAAAGGGAGAGCATATTACTCTGTTCCAAAGTGTCTTTCAGTTGAAATGGTCAATGAAGTGAGAAATTGTTAAGAAGATAATGCAGGGGTTTTTTTGTTTGTTTTTGTTTTTAGATGTACTTTGTTGAGAGTGTAGTTCTGAAACATTTATTCATATTGGTGGTTTGTTTATTTGTTTGTTTGAAGTATGATCCATGCCACACGGGCTTAAACTCATGATCCTGAGATCAAGACCTGAGCTGAGATCAAGAGTTGGATGCTTAACCAACGGAGTCACCCAGGCCCCCCGGTCATATTGTTCTGATTATGCTTATGTTATTACCAGATGACAAGAAATGCTGTGGGATTGTTTAAAAGGGGGAAGTGATTCTGGTCCAGACAAATGCCATGATGGAGTCCTGGAGGGACAGCACTCTGTAGGAACAGGCTGGCTGACAGGGAAGCTTCCCTCAGCAAAGACACAAAATGACCTCTAAGCTTGCCAGGAGGGGTGAGGTAAGGGTGGGGAAATTGCCAAGAACAGAGACGGAGCTTGTAGTGAGGCCCAGGGCCCAGAGAGGGCAGGGTTCATGCAGAATTGAAGGGTGTCTGGAGGAGTTGGTCCTAGGTAGTTGGGCTGGGGAGGAGAGGAGACAATATGGAGGTGACCATGGCTCTACCTCTGGAGGAGCTCTTGAGGCATGCCATGGGGTCTGGATGGGATCCTAAGAGCCATACAGGGGTAGGGAACTGGAAGGATTTTCCGATGTTGTCAGATTCAGGACTTTGTCACACAAGTAGTTACTTGGCTATGCTGAGGTGAGTGGCTTGGAGAGGGACATAGCCAGGTTGGGGTGTGGAGAGGGAGCCTGGAGGCAGGAGAGCCTCTGGAGGCTGTTCCTGAACGATGGTGGCCTGGTTGGACTCATGGCAGCAAGTGGGGAAGAAGACAGGTGGGTACTTCTTGAAAATGACCAGGCTGACAGATGAGGAGCTGGTAATTGGCAGGACATGGCAGGGCCTGCAGCCTACTCCCATCAACTTGTGAGCCTTGGTGGTCTCATTTTGCAGTGCCCACCTTGCAGGGTTCTCTTGGGGATCAAGTAGAGCAGCGACAGTATCACCTCTTTTAACAGATGAGAGTGCGATGTGGCCGGTGACTTGCCCAAGGGCGCTCAGTGAGCACTGAGCAGTACTCTTGCTCTCTTTTACCTGCTCTGGAGAGCATACTGGTCTTGGCACAGATGACCTTTAATGGAGCCCTGGTAGGGAGGGAGAAGGAACGTACTGTCTGTTCTTCCAGGCCTGCCACAGACCTTGAGGGAGCCACAATAAATGCTGTGTTTGTTTGATAAAGCACTTGGCTTTTGGTCTGAGCAGGAGGAAGAGCTAGAACAGGTGTGGCTAGAGCAGGGCAGCCTGAGGCACAACAGTAGGAGGGGGAGTGGGACAGAGCCCCAGGCCCTGGCAGGGGTGTCGGGGCTGTGGATTTTGAAGAAACCCAGAATGTTCTCACAACCCAGCCAGCCATTGCCCTCATGTTCCCAGGCTCCTGCCTGGCTGAAGAAACCAAAACATTCACAGTACCACCTCACATTAGTTGAGGTTCTAGTGCATGCCAGGTCCTGTTGTGTACCTAGCATGGGGCCAGGCACGAAAGCACACAGGTGTGCCTTCTTTCCACAAAGGGGTGCTGGCCTATGCCCGGAGCTCCAGACAGAAGCTCAGGACAGTGCCCCTGACCTTGGAGGATGACCTCCTGGTGGAGAAGTCTGACGAGAAACAAAACCACATAGTGCTGTGATGGGGTGGGAATAGGCTGCACAGGAACTCAGACGATGGCTCAGCTAAACCTCAACATGGCCTCATGCTATTACCACACCCATTTTGTAGATGAAGAAGCCGAGGCTCAGAGGCTCAGAGGATCAGAGGAGTGAACTGCCCTGCTCACCCAGTCAGTTTGGTTCTAATTTTCTTCAGCAGGGGGTGATAAGGATAAACATGGGGATGGAGAAGACAAGTTAGGGGGCCCTGATGGATCATCTGGTTCAACCCCCCTGTTGCAATGGTGGAGAAACTGACACCCGGAAGGGGAAGACAAGTGCTCAGAGTCACATAGGAAAAGGGACGATCTAGAAACCACAGACTCCCAGTTCGGGCTGTTCCTTCACACCAAATGCCTGTCTCTCCTCCCGCCCCCGCTGAAGTCTTCCTGGATCCCTCCTGTGAGACTCTCTTCAGCTGGTGGTCTGTTTGCTTCAAGTGCCACCACCCTCTTTGGATCCTAAACTCCAAAAAGTATAAAAACAGGTTGAGTTAGGACAGACCCAGAAGCCAGGCAAGGGTGTGTGTACATGTGGTTGGGGGAGCATTGGATGGGGTAGGATACCTCACTATACCCAGGAGGCCCCAGGGGAGCCCAGATTCGGGGAGACACCAGAGAGCCAGGGGAGGGGCTGACCCACCCAAGGGTCTGTCTCCCTTTTCCGCTAAAATCCTCTGGCTGGGGTGGTCCTGGAGGGTGGGCTGCAGTGGGCAGGCTGACCGCAGGCCCCAGCTGCAGCTCTGCCCTAGTGTGGCCAGGAGACATTATGCTCAGGCTGCCTTCTGGAAGCTGGTGGTGAATGAATAATCTTGCTCCTACCTGCAGGGCTCTCTGGGACAGAGAAGTCACTCAGTGCCCCTCACTTCTGACTTGGCCCAACCGGACACTCCCCTGGCATTCCCCTGGCCAGAGACTGTGGAGGTTTAGGGCAGATGCAACCCCTTTAGCTCTTCGGTACTCCCCTGCCCAGTTCCATCCCAGATGAGCCCAGAGAAACTTCTCTCACTTCCTATTGCCAAATCTGCTCCCTCTCTGACCCTTTTCCCATTGAGCCCCCCATTGAGCCCCTCCCTCTCACGGGGCCCCCTCCCCTCACTGAGACCCCTTCTGAGTCCTCCCCCTTTCCAGAGCCCACATCCCCTTTCTCCAGGTCTCCCTAGGATCGCTTCATCATTTCCTCCTCTTCAGATTCAAGGTCACTCTCCCCTTTTCTTCCCCCTGCCCCCAGGCTAGAAGAGTGGTTCCCCCAAAGCTAATCAAAGCCCCAACCCCAACCCCTCGTCCTTTCCTGGAATCTTACAGAGAATGACCTAAAGCTGGGATGTTCTTACTATTCATAGTAATTTCCTTTCTCTTCTTTGGGTCATAAAGGGTGAAAACGTGTCAGTATTTCTTAACTAAGGAATTTGGGGGGGAGCTGAGTGGAGGAGCATTCTACTGAAAAGTCTGGCAACCCCTGGGACCTTTTGCTTTAGCTTTGCTGCAGGCAAAGAAGTTTGAGATACAATAACTATTTCGAAATAATCCCAAATCTCTCCAATCCCAAATACCTGTCCCTTCTCGCTCCCTGTCAATTTGCTAACTTGGCCTAGATTCCCCTCCCCCCTTTTAAAAGTTTTTATTTACTTATTCATGAGAGACACACACACACACACAGAAGGCAGAGACACAAGCAGAGGGAGAAGCAGGCTCCATGCAGGGAGCCTGATGTGGGACTCCATCCCTGGACTCCAGGATCATGCCCTGAGCCAAAGGCAGACGCTCAACTGCTGAGCCACCCAGGCGTCCCTAGATTCCCTTTTTAAGCAAAGCTCTTGGACACATGGTGTCAACATGCTCTGATATTACTTTTCATCTCCACTTACTTTTCTGCTTGCCACACACCTCTTGCCCAGGCCACCAGGGATCACCTTGCTGCTTTGAATCCCAGGGCTACTCCTTAGGCCTTGTCCGGCCTGACCACTTCCACAACCTTGGACACCCTTACCAACGCCCATCTCTTGAAACCCTTTTTTTTCCTCTTTTGTTTCTAGACTGACCTCATCTACTCTCCTGGTTTCGGGTGCCACCTGTGTGCTAATAACAGTCATGTTTACGACTCCTGAGTCCCAGCTCTCTCTATACGTTCTGCCACTTCCTGGAAGTCTCTGCCTGGAGGTCCCCCAGGCATGCCAAACTCTGTGCATTCAAAAAAAAAAAAAAACAAAAAAAAAAAAACAAAAAAAAAAAACAAAAAACAAAACAAAACAAAAAAACCCAAAACCTAACACGTCATCTTGCCCCAATAACCTGGTCTCCTGTTTTGGTAAATGGCACTGCCATTCAATCAGTGACCTAGGGCAGAAAATTGGAGTTACCCTAATTTTTTCCCTCTCCCTCACCCCATATATCCAAATACTTCTCAAGCCCTGCTCCCTTGCTTCCTCACAGGCCCGGTCAAGCTGCATGCCCGGCCCCACTGCCCCTGCTGTGTTTCTGGCTGCACCATCTCAATAGAGATGGCTGCGGAGCCTCTTAGATGGTATCCCCACCTTCATCTCCCTCCTTGAATCCCACTTCCTCTGGAGTGTGCTGGAGACAATATTTTAGAGCATAAATCTGACCAGGTATCTCCTTCCATGACTCCCAAAACACTGGAATAAAGTCCAAAGTTTGTAATTCTGCACATGAGACTCCATGACTTGGCTTCCTCTGGGCCCCTGGGCCTTATCCCACTCTCTCTCACACCTTGCTGTCTGTCCAGCCTTAAGGGATCACTTTTCCCTGGACTGGGGTACAGGCCCCCTTTCCTTCTGCTTAAACCTCCTGCTTGTCTCCCAGACACAAGTGCTTCCAAGCCTCATTAAACTCAAGCGCTAGAGTGCCGCCAGAGGGTCCCGAATCCTCTCTCTCTCTCTGTCTCTCCTGGTCCAGGGAAGGGAATGAGGGCCCTTTCTCATCTCTAGGGGAGAAGATCCTGCCCAGCTTTACTCTTGATGCTGTGTTTTAGGAACACAATAGGACGTTTTGTTCTCTTCCAAATATGAAATCATCCCACTGAATGCGCTCTTTCACAGGCACAGGGAAGATTCGCTGTTCCGCGGCACCGGGGAGGACTCCGAGGACAAACCCAGGTGGCACAGGCTAGAGACAAGGGCCCCGGACACACTATTCCCACCTCCCCCACGCCTTGGTCCACCGAGCGCGCTGTTAGCCATGCCCGGCTCTCCAGCTCGGGCCTTCAACATCTGAATCCTCAGTGAGAAGGCCAGACGGCCACCTAGGGCGCACCGAGCCCTTTCCAACCCCACTTTCTCGGTTACCCAACCTCTGCCCTCTCTAAGCTTCATTCTGGGCAACGGGAGAGCAGAATCCAGCCAAGGCCAACCCTGGGTGGGGGTGGGGGGGTTGAGTGTGTGGGGTGTTCTGCAGGGAGGTTGGAGGCCCTGTCGGCCCTCAGGACAAGGAGGCGCCCGCAAATGCAAAACGAAAGGCTTTTATTGAAAAATATCAACTGGCCCTTTTCAAGACTGCCGGTCCCTGCCCAACGCGGGCTTTGGGGCCGCGGCCACCGACGGGGTTGGCGAGCAGCGGCGGCCACCCCAGCCTCGCGCTCCAGAGGAGCAAGGTTTCGTTGTCCGTGCGGGCTGGTCCTCCCACCCCCCGCGCCGTGGTCCCACTCCTGGCCCCGGGCCGGGGGTGGGGGGGGGGGGAGGTTGCTTGCCGCTGGGGAAGGGGCCGCCGGGCTGGCCCCTCCCAGTCCCCGTGGGAGAGCTCCGGGCGTCTGGAGTGGGTTGGTCTCCGAGAGGCTGCACGCCGGACAGGGGCGCTGTAGCTCGACGGGTGCTGGGGGCTCCCCGCGGCTGCCCCTCACACGTAGTCCTTGCGGTCGTAGGCTGTGCTGGTGCCGGGGCCGGCGGAGCGCGGCGCGGAGTAGACGATCTTGGTGGGCGCGTACTTCTTGTCGCGCGGCGGGCAGGAGCAGCAGAGCAGCGCGCCCCCCAGCAGCTGCAGAGCCGCGGCCGCCCAGCCCACGTACAGGCCCGCGCCCATCTCCCGCTTCTGCGCGTCCGGCACCAGCGGGTTGTAGAAGTCCCGGATGATGGTGTTGGCCGACCAGGACACCGGCACCAGGGTGAGCAAGGCGGCCAGCAGGAAGAGCACTCCCGCCACGATGGTGATCTTGGCCTTGGCCGTGTCGTCCTGCACGCAGTTGGTGCACTGGGCGCCCACGAGTGCCACGAGGAGCCCGAAGGCGGCCAGCAGGATGGACACGACGATGAGGGCGCGGGCCGCCTGCAGGTCCTGCGGCAGCGCCAGCAGCGAGTCGTACACCTTGCACTGCATCTGGCCGGTGCTCTGCACCACGCAGTTCATCCACAGGCCCTCCCAGGTGATCTGCGCCGTGATGATGCTGCTGCCGATGAAGGCCGTCACGCGCCACATGGGCAGCGCGCAGCACACGATGGTGCTCAGCCAGCCCAGCACGGCCAGCGACGTGCCCGCGATCTCCAGGCCCATGGACATGGCTGCCGCGCCAAAGCCGGCTCTGCCCGGCGGCTCAGGGTGCGGGGCGACGAGGGGCCGTGGCCGCTGGGCCTGGGCGGGAGCTGCCGCGCGCCGGCCGACCGATGCCTCGACGGACGGACGGAAGGACGGAGGCACCGACGGCGCGCGCTAACGGCTCCGTTCTGCCCGCTGGCGCCGGGGCAGCGCCTGCACCTGCCTGTGCTTTGTGGGCGGGCGGCGGCGACTGGGCTGGCCCGGGGCTGGGGCCGGTGTTTCTTAGATCCGAGCCCAGCGCTGCGGCGGGGGCGGGAGGGGCGGAGCCGCGTTTCCCGGCCTGGGGACAGTGACGTGGCCCCTCTTCCCACCTTTACCGAGAGCCCGGAGCCCAGGGAGGAAGGGCTGGGCGGGGAGGGGGGGCCGGGGGGCGGGGCCGGGGCCTGCCACCCCGCCCCTCGCTCCTCGTCGCCGACTGGTCACTAGCTAATTCCCCGGGGCTGGCAGGGGCCGGGTGCAAGTCACAGTCTGCTTGACGCTCCCCGACCCGCCGACCTGTTCGGCGCCCTCGGCACCGGCGGTGCGGGGAAGGGGGTCTCTGCCAGCCGGCTGGGATCCTGGGGGCCTGAAGGGCCCAGTGTGGGCGTGGCCGGGGCTGTTTCCGGAGTGGGCGGCCGCCCCCGGGGCTGCGCACCTGCTCCTCGGTCCCTCCGGCCTGGGCCGCGGCGGCAGCAGCACTAGCTGGCGCCCAGTTCGGACTTGATGCGGGCCCTGGAGGTCTGCGCCCAAAAGCCAGGGGCCCGCCTCTCCCCCACAAGGGCACCGGGAAGATGCCCCAAAGCAGTGCTCAACTCAAATTCACTTCCAGCCCTCCTGCAGCTCCCTCAGGTCTTACTCCTCGGTTGATCCTGGGTAACTTGAGCAGAGCTGCATTCCCCTCCCAGAAGTCCCTCCTCCTCGCTGATTCCCCTCCAGCAGAGCTTTGTCTTCCCTCCCTCTGGGCCAGAGTGAGTGCTGTGATCCACCTGAATGAAGGGGTGGTGAAAGGTTTGATCTAGACAAAAGTGGAAAATCCGAGATATTACTTGCAGTGCCCTTGCTCCTATTAACTTTAAAAGTAAAACTGCCAGTTATTTTACCAGCAAAAATGAGTTTATTCGAGAAAAGAGAATCGCAACCCAAGATGAGCAAACTTGCAGCAAAACCGCAGTCAAATCCAACAAACAAAGGAGAGGAACATTATTTTATGGAGAAGGAGGAAGTAGAGAGGGCTTGTTTTGAACAAAAGTCCATTAAAGGGGTGCTTGGGTGGTTCAGTTGGTTAAGTGTCTGTCTTGGGCTCAGGTCATGGTTCCAGGGTCCTGGGATTTAGATCCCCCCCCCAAGCTCCCTGCTCAGCCTGCTTTTCCCTCTCCCCCCTGCCCGTGCTCTCTCTCTCTCAAATAAATAAAATATATTTTTTAAAAGTCCGTTAAAGAGAAGCAAGTGTTCAGGGTAATGATGATTTCTCATTGGCTGAGTGACAGGGGTGGTCGATTTTTTTTATAGAAGATGTAATATGTACATCTTACCTTTTGGGGACCTATAACTGATGATTCCGCCTTGTTGGGATTCTTCTGTTGGGGTCTGTAATTGACAATTCTTCCTGTAATTGATATGGAGCAGTAGGCTCCCCAACCAGCCTCCCTTTCCAGCATCCCAGGTACAATCCAGTGCGGTTTCTCTTCATTAACTTTCACATTTCCTTCTTTTAGATCAAGATCTTTCTTTGAAAGCATCAGTGATCAAGAGTCAGGTGTTTTGTACAAAGTGGCTTTGTCCCTCCATGCCTGGAAGGACCTTTTCTGGTTGTCATGTCCCACATTGGAAGGAAGATGCATAGCAGTTGGAAACCACTTAGGGCCACATATGAGTAACAAGGAGAGTAAGGAGGGGGAGCTCTCAGGTACTTCCCATCTGAAATCTGTATCTTCTCAAGGTTATGAGCATTGGAGGTCATCTTGAAGGGGTGAGCCAGCATCACCCTGTCGGATACATTGTTTTTATGAAAGATTGACAGGCAACAAGTACAAAATCAAAAGTAACACGACTATTTCAAACTATATGTTGGTTCTACATTGGGACCCTAGATCTGAAGGTAGCCAACTTAACATGTTTGTTGTCACTCGTTCCAATTTAGGGAAGAAAAGTTTCTCCCTATGAAGGCAAACCTGGACCATGGATGCCTCTGGGAAGTCACTGCTTACAGCAGCCATGAAAGCAGAATAGTAAATACTATAAAAGCATTATATTGGAAAGAACCAATCAAGTGCATTGGGAAGATACAGTGCAGGTATCAACACGAAGCAATATCTAATGTCTTTGCAGAGCAGCAACACATCAGGGACTTAAAAGTATATATATATATATATATATATATATATATATATATATATATATATAAAATTATCTCTGCACTCCTGGCTAGCTCAGTTAGAAGAGCATGCACCTTGTACTCTCAGGGTTTTGAATTTGAGCCCCATGTTGCATGTAGAGATTCCTTAAAAATCAAATCTTTAAAATAATTTTATTTAAATTCAATTAGCTAACACATAGTGTATTATTAGTTACAGAGGTAAAGTTCAGTGATTAAAAATAAAATATTTTTTTAAAGATTTTATTTATTAGAGAGAGAGCACAAGCAGGGGGAGCAGGAGAGGGAGAAGTAGACTCCTCACTGAGCAGGGAGCCTGATACAGGGCTCAGTCCCAGGACCCCTGGGATCATGACCTGAGTCGAAGACAGATGCCTAACCCACTGACTACCCATGTGCCCCTAAAAATAAAATATTAAAAAAAGGGGGGCACCTGGGTGGCTCAGTGGGTTAAGCCTCCAACTCTTGACCGGGCTTGGGCAGTGATCTTGGGGTCATGAGATCGAGGCCCATGTGAGGCTCCCTGCTCCATGGGGAATCTGCTGGAGAGTCTCTCCCTGTCTCTCTCTGCCCCTCCCTTCTGAAATAAATAAATAAATCTTTAAAAAATAAAAAAGAGAAATAAAAAATAATAAATAAAAATATTATTTCAAAAAATTGGGTTGAAAACAAATGTTATTAAATAATACAGTCTGTAAAGTTGTAAATTCAGAAACCGTGGATTTGAATAAGAATCCATCATCAGTTAACAGTTGGTTTTTATTTTTAAAAAATTATTTTATTTTTATTTATTATTTTTAAAAGATTTTATTTATTCATGAGAGACACACAGAGAGAGAGAGAGAGAGAGAGAGGGGCAGAGACACAGGCAGAGGGAGAAGCAAGCTCCATGCAGGGAGCCTGACTTGGGACTTGATCCCAGGTCTCCAGGATCACACCCTGGGCCGAAGGTGGCACTAAACTGCTGAGCCACCTGGGCTGCCCAAATTATTATTATTTTAAATAGTTTATCTTTTAAATTTTTAATTTTTTGCAGTTAATAGTTTGAAAGAAGGATTTTTATGAATTCTGAACCTTCTAAGCCTTCAGAAAAGGCAAGTGAAAAATTAGTTTGTCCTGGGATCTTGAGGCTCTTCCTGAAGACCCATAATCAAAAGAAGAGGTTCTCCCCTTTGCAAAGGATTGAGAAATGCAGGGAAAAGCATTTCCATTCCATGTAAAAGAGAAAAAGGCATACAGGCCTGGTCCGGACATCCTGGAAAAATTGTCTTGTCAGATGCCCTCTGCTTCAATTCTGGGAAATCTTTGCTTCCAGGTCACCAGATAATGTACAGGTCCCATCAGGGTTTGGTGCCTTTAATTTATGCATTTTTTTAAAAAATATTTTATTTATTTATTCATGATAGTCACAGAGAGAGAGAGAGGCAGAGACACAGGCAGAGGGAGAAGCAGGCTCCATGCACGGGGAGCCCGATGTGGGATTCGATCCCGGGTCTCCAGGATCGC
Organism: Canis lupus dingo; assembly: GCF_003254725.2. NCBI lineage: Eukaryota > Metazoa > Chordata > Mammalia > Carnivora > Canidae > Canis > Canis lupus. The sequence continues at coordinate 6,295,080 of NC_064248.1, read as the reverse complement.
GCCCTGGGCCAAAGGCAGGCGCCAAACCGCTGCGCCACCCAGGGATCCCGAATTTATGCATTTTTTAAAAGATTTTATCCATGTATTTGAGAGAGAGAGAGAGAGAGAGAAAGCAGGGGGAAGGAGAGGAACAAGCAGGCTCCATGCTAAGTGTGAAGCTTAACACAGGGCTCAATCCCATGACACTTGAAGACATGACCTGAGCCAAAATCAAGTCAGACCCTCAACCAACTGAGCCACCCAGGCACCCCAGGGTTTTGATGCTTTATTTAGATGCATCATGTGAATCCAAGAGCCTATTCCCTTGAGTTTGGCAGTCCCGGGGTTGGTTTGCAGTTTCTGATATGGGCCTTTCCAGCAAAGATGATGGGTCTTTCTGGAAGGACGAAGTCTCCAGGGTGCAAGGTGTGATACATAAGGGCATCGATCGTCTCCTGAGAGTGCACTGTGAAAAGATTGCCCTATCAAAGCATGGTCATTTTTAATAGAAGCAATTAGGCCTTTATATTATTAAAGTATATCTCCTTTTATCAACTGTGGGTCAAAGGAGGAAGAGGCTGAGTATTTTGGATGTTATCTTAAAGGGTGAGAGTCTGAGTTCCCAAGGGGGTGGATTTGAGATTTAGAAGATCAACAGCTTTAGGTCAAGATGTTTGGGGGGGTTTCTACATTTTTTTTCTTTTTAAGATTTTACTTATTTATTCATGAGAGACAGAGAGAGAGAGACAGAGACACAGGCAGAGGGAGAAGCAGGCTCCATGCAGGGAGCCCCATGTGGGACTCGATCCCGGGACTCTAGGATCACACCCTGGGCTGAAGGTTGCACTGAACCACTGAGCCATCTGGGTTGCCCCACCAATCAAGTCTTAATAGACCCTTTATTACATGCCACTAATCCTGAAGATTGAAAGCATAGAACTGGCCAAACAGCACAGACTTGTTAAAGCGCCTGACCAGTAAAATAGGTTCCCTGATCACTGTAATGTTTGAGAGGGGTTCCCAGGGAGTGATAATCTTTATTTTATTATTTTATTTTATTTTATTTTATTTTATTTTATTTTATTTTATTATTTTATTTATTTTTGAGCCTGGGTAGCTCAGTGGTTGGGTGCCTGCCTTCAGCTCTGGTCGTGATTCCGGGGTCCTGGGATTGAGTCCTGCATCGGGCTCCCCACAGGGAGCCTGTTTCTCCCTCTGCCTATGTCTCTGCCTCTCTCTGTCTCTAATGAATAAATAAATAAAATATTTTTTTAAAAAAAGGTCATCTATCAATGGTAAGCAATTATGAGGGGTTTCATCTGGGTCCGTATTTAGACCTTATTCCAAGATCAGATGCCCCAAGTATCTACCCTAAACTTGGGAAAGCTATGGTTTTTCTTTGGAGACTTTATGTCCCTCCAAGACCAAAAGTCTTAAGAAATGGGTGCTGTATTCATTCCCATGAAGAGGTTTGAGGAGGGGAGCAGAGAAGAAAACCATCTGTGTATTTCAACAAAGTAGATCCTGCAGAAAACTTTCTTTTAAAAATTTTTAATGTATTTTTATTTCCTTAAGTAATCTCTAAGACAACATGGGGCTCAAACTCACGACCTCAGGTTCTGCTTACTGAGCCAGCCAGGTGCCCCTGCAGAAAACTTTCTATTATCCAAATCAGCTTTTAACATAAGAAGCACTGTGTGAAATCCTGGGATATTACTGTCCAGGTATATTTCCATTCTTCCAAGTGAAGGCAAAAAGATAGTGACTAGAGGAACCTGGGTGGTTCAGTGGTTGAGCATCTGCCTTTGGCTCAGGTTGTGATCCTGGGGTCCTGTGGTCGAGTCCTTATGGGGATCTCTGCAGAGAACCTGGTTCTCTGCCTATGTTTCTGCCCCTATCTCTGTGTCTCTCATGAATAAATAAATAAAATCTTTTTAAAAAGATATTGGCTATCCTTATGAGCGGAATACGAAAAATGACTACACAGATCAATTACAGTGAAAAATCTGCTTTCACTGGGAATGGATGTTGGTAGTAGCCCATCGGGGTTGGGAACACCAGCATGCTGAGAGATAACTGTTAGTTCTTGCCCTGAAGTCCTGGGAAAATCTCCATGCTTGACTGTTGGGTTTTCTCCCTGGTAAAATGGGGGTGTTACAGGGACTCATGCAGGACATAATGAGGCCCTGAGCCTTGTCATTTATCTGTTATGGGCTGGATGCCTTGAAGGTCCTCTTAGAGGGCATTGATTAATTATGGGAAGAGGTTTTGAGGCATCTCTTTGAATTTTGATGGCAGATGCACTGTGAATTCTCCCAGTAGCAGTTGAAGATTTTGCCCATAAAGAAGATGGTCACTGATCCGATAGTGTCCCCAGATTGACTTATAGTACCATCAGAGACAAAGTACAGAAACATGTCAAAGGATTCTTTATTTCTTTATTTCTCCTGGTTGGCTAATTTAGTGACCACTGTCAACTTTTGGAATTATTCCTCCCTTATCAGAGAAAGAAATTCTGGCATGGTACTTTTCTAAAAAATATTGGCTCAGAAAAAAAAAAAAAATATTGGCTCAGGGAAAGGAGGGAGCAGGGGAAGTAAGGAGAAAAGGGTGCATATCTGTCAAAGGGCCTGGACAAGAGGGAGTAGGTTCAGAGGCAGGAAACTGTTGAGGTTTACTAGGAATCCCTATTATTTGAACCCCTATTATTCTAGTACTTTGAGACAGGGGTTGCTTTATAGCAGAAAAGTTGGATCCTGAGAATATACTTGGTATCAATAAAGACAGAGACAGACTCATTCCCAGTCTGGAGAGTATCTTCTCCAAACTGATTAAGAGTGAGGATTGGGAAGAGCCCCTGCCCCTGGCAATTGGAAGGACACTGGAAAGACCCACCAGAGGGCTAAAGTCTACTGGAGTGCTTAAATTTGTAACAATGTTTAAAAAATTGTCTTTTAATGCCCTGGTTCTTTGCAATAATAATAAAAACTAGAAGGTTTGAGGGACTTCATTTGCCAGAGTTGAAAATTGAGAATTTTTAGTGACTTTCCTTTTAGAGGACTCATCTAGGATGTGAGTGAGCCAGTCTAAATCTGGAATGGTCAGTTTTCCATTTCACCTTGGTCCTTCTTCTAACTGAAACAGAAAGATCCTGGTTCAGCTTGTTAATAAACGTAGAGTTAAAATTTCCCCAGGTGGACTTAACATCTAAAGGGAGACCAGAATACTCTTTTTTTTTGTTTGTTTGTTTTTTAAAGCCCAATGTGGGGCTTGAACTCACTACTCTGAGATCAAGACTTGAGCTGAAATCAAAAGTCAGATGCTTCATGGACTCAGCCACCCAGGTCCCCCCAGAATATCCTTAAAGGACAATTTGGAGTTGACGGTAATAGTTATGAACAGATTTTTGTGTGCAAGCCTGAATCTTGTTTCAGTCTGCAGGTGGCCACTATAATTGCTTGGTGGGGATTTCCAGCAGAATGTTCTGGCATCTTGCCAAAAGTTGGGGGTTTCTGTCTCGAAATCCCCTTCAGGATGTTACTTTCCAGTTTGTTTTATCCAGTGATTGGCCTGGTCCTCACCTACAGGTATGTAGACCGATTGATATAACTCTGAGAAACCAGGTTGGTAGATTTGAATAACTATGTTAGATTCTTCAGCAAGCTACCGGGGTCCTCAGTGACTTTAGGAATCTCTTTTACCTGAAGCTTGTAATCCAGCCTTAGTCCAGGGAATGCAGGAAACTGGAGGTTTATTTATTTATTTAAATATTTATTTATGTTTATTTTTTACTTTTAAAAGATTTTTATTTATTTGTTTATGAGAGACACAGAAAGAGAGACACAGGCAGAGGGAGAAGCAGGCTCCTTGCTGGGAGCCCGATGGGTACTCCATTCCAGGAGCTCTGGAGGCCAATGAATGAATGCCCTCAGAGATTAAAAAAAAAAAAAAAATCAACAAAGACTAAAGCCTTAAAACAGCTCCCAAGTAAAGCCTAGAGATTTTGGACACAAAGCACAGAGCTTGAAATCCAGGAGAAAATGTGCCCTCAACCTCCATGGTCAGTGAGAACGCTGCTAGTTGGGCTCTATGGGTACGGGTGCCTGTCTGCTCACCAGCCCCAGAGCTGTTGGGGGTCTTCTCTGGATCCCACCTCTCATCACCAAGTAGTGCTGACCTTACTGCCAAATAGTTTACCAGCAAAAATGCATTTCTTTGGGAATATAGGGAATTGTAATCCAAAACAAGCCAACTACAGCAAAACCAACAATAGACAGGTCCAACAGAAGAACATTATTTTATGGAGAAGAAGGAGGAAATTGGGAAGGCTTGTTTTGAACCAAAGTTCATTGGAGATAGGAGACAAGTAGGAGCTCAGGACAATGATGGTATCTCATCTGTGGAGTTTCAGGGGTCGTGGATTTCTTTCTTTCTTTTTTTTTAAGATTTCATTTACTTACTCATGAGAGACATAGAGAGAGAGGCAGAGACATAGACAATGGGAGAACAGGCTCCCTGCAGGGAACCCTATGTGGAACTCCATCTCAGCTCCCCGGGATCATGACCTGGGCCAAAGGCAGACGCTCAACCATTGAGCCACTCTGGTGTCCCAGGAGTCGTAGATTTCTTACAGGAGATGAAATATGTCATGTACATCTTTCCTTGTTGAGGTCTGTAATTGAGGATTCTTCCTGTAATTGACACGGAGTGATAGGCTCCCCCACCAGCCTCCCCTCCTACATGCCTGGTCTACTTCAGTGAGGGTTCCCTTTATTAATTGTAACACTCCCATACTTGAGCTCTCCCTGACCCTGCTTGGAGCCTTTTGGCATTGGCATTGGTGGTATTACAGGACTTTTGTCCTCTCAGTGCCTGCCGTTCTTGGTCATGCCACTTCGAACCAGACGAAGAGTGGTGGGCAGCAAAGCAAGGTTTATTGGGTAAAAGTATAAAGCTCCCAGAGAGGGAGGGGGGGCCTGCATGGATTTCCCTTGGAGTCTCTAAATTTAGGGGTTTTATGAGCTTTTTTGCAGAGATTTTATTTATTTATTCGAGAGAGAGAGAGAGAGAGGCAGAGGGAGAGGCAGGCTCCGTGCAAGGAGCCCGATGTGGGACTTGATCCCGGGACTCAATCCCGGGACTCCAGGATCATGCCCTGGGCTGAAGGCAGGCACTAAACCACTGAGCCTCCCAGGGATCCCCTTTGCAGAACCAAAGCAACCAAAGCAACTCTTAAAGCAACCAGAGTGTGCTAAAAGTTGTGCTGAGATTGGGGCTTTGGTTACGTCTCTGTCTACCTACTAGGTTAAGGTCAATGTGCAGGTGGTCTTTTGCTGACATCTGGGGGCTTAGGTCTTAACTGCCCATTGCCTATGATATGGACAAATGCTTTGCGGTTAACCATCTTACTTTAGGACATTCTGCCAAAGTCATTTCTGCAAAGGCTGCAAAGCAGAATGCTACTACGGTCCTGTCTAAGCTGCAAAACACGATGTTAGTGCTGTTTGATTGTAGCTGTCCTGACTCCATATCTTCTTCTCTAAGTGTTTGCTCCCAGCCAGGCCTTCCCTGACCACACTGTTTAAAACTGTGGCCACTCACCCCACAAGGTCCTGTCTCCTTTACAGATTCTCCTTAGGTTTTAACACTGTCATACTCAATTTTTCTTCTTTTTTCTTTTCTTTTCTTTTCTTTTCTTTTCTTTTCTTTTCTTTTCTTTTCTTTTCTTCTTTTCTTTTCTTTTCTTTTCTTTCTTAGGGGGAGGAGATGGGCAGAGGGAGAGGGAGAGAGAAGGGAATCCCAAGCAGATTCCATGCCCAGCACAGAGCCTGACACAGGGCTCAATCTCACGACACTGAGATCATGCCCTGAAGCTAAAATTAAGAGTCACACGCTTAACAGACTGAGCCACCCAGGCACCCCATACTCAATTTTTCTCATTTTTCATTCTCTGTCTTGTCTAGTCTGTCAGCTCCAGTGGGGCATCTAGAATGTCCTAATTTTAATTGCCCAACGGGAGCTTTGTAATCTAGTAGGAGTCAAGGGCAACCTCAGGTGGGATGAGACACTTCATGGAGCTGGACCTAAGGGTTTTTCTGATTGGTATACATCTTGCAAACCACATGCATGCAGCCTGTGTCCTCTTCCCCAAGTGCCCAGGTCCTGGGGTGATAGAAGAATGAGGTAACCAGGGCCAGAGGCCCATGAAAACTAGGGTCCTGCTTCTTGCTGGGGCAAAGGTCTGGGGCTGGGCCTGATGGGGCGGGGCTGGGCTGGGCAGGGCTGGGAGTGCCCGGCCAGAGGACCCAGCTGGTGCTGGGTGGGGGCTGCCCTGGAGGAACCTTGGGTAGCCTGGGTCCATTTCAGTGGACTGCTGGCTGCTACAATTTCCTGGTTTGTGGAGGTGGCTCTGATCCAGAAGAGAAACAGAGCCCCCAGGCAGCGTGGCTGGGTTTAGGGGGATTGACGTCAGATGCTTTTGTTTTTTTAATTTTTTTTTTTTTTTTTTTTTTTTTTTTTATTTATGATAGTCACAGAGAGAGAGAGAGAGGCAGAGACACAGGCAGAGGGAGAAGCAGGCTCCATGCACTGGGAGCCCGATGTGGGATTCGATCCCGGGTCTCCAGGATCGCGCCCTGGGCCAAAGGCAGGCGCCAAACCGCTGCGCCACCCAGGGATCCCCGACGTCAGATGCTTTTGGTCAGAGACTGGTCCCCAGCTGCTGGTGCCTGGGTATGGTGCTGTGTGCTCTGTCTCTTGCTGGCTGTGAGGCTTAGGAAAGTCACCTTACCTCTCTTACCTGAGCTGCTTCTTCTGTATAATGAGGAAAACTGTCTGCATGACCTACCTTGAGTGGCTGGGATGAGAATGGATGCAACATGAGTGTAAAGGAGAAATGACCCAGGCAGGACACGTAAATGTGCAGTAAATTTGTGGAGGAAGTGTGGGGTGTAGTTGGATGGACCTCAGTGTGAGCCCAGCTGCCCCTCCCCAACCGTGTGACCTTGAGCAAGGGCTTTACCTTCCAGAGCCTCATGTTCCCCACCTGTGAGGAGGGGCTTGTTCTGAATTGCTTGGGTTAGAGGGGTGAGCAAGGAAGGAGAGGTGCCTCGCTCCTGACTGAGGGCGGGGGGGCATGCTGGGCAGGGCTGTGAGCCTATGGGGCAGTAGGACAGGAAGTTTCGTGCCCAGGGGCCAAACTTCAGGGACTCTGCAAATAAGACTTTGGCTCTGGGCAAATAGCTCCAATCAGCTTTGTACTTAATATCTACCACGGTTCTTACAACTCAATAATAAAAAGACAAACAACCCAATTTAAAAATGGCCGAAGGATCTGAATAGACATTCAAAATAGACAAAGGAGACATACAAATGGCTGAGAAGCACTTCAAGAAATGTTCAAAGCCATAAGGCAAATGCAAATCAAAACCACAAAGACATGGGGCGCCTGGCTGGCTCAGTCCATGGAGCTTGAGACTCTTGATCTCAGGGTTGTAAGTTCGAGCCCCACGTTGGGTGTAGAGGTTATTTAAAAATAAAATCTTGGGAAAAAAATAAAATCTTGGGATCCCTGAGTGGCTCAGTGGTTAGCGACTGCCTTCGGCCCAAGGCGTGATCCTGAGTCCTGGGATCGAGTCCCACGTCAGGCTCCCTGCATGGAGCCTTCTTCTCCCTCTGCCTGTGTCTCTGCCTCTCTCTCTCTCTCTCTGTGCCTCTCAGGAATAAATAAATAAAATATTAAAAAATAAAATAAAAAATAAAATCCTAACAAAACAAAACCCAATAGTCACAAAGAGATATCACTTCATTGCCACAAGGATGGCTGGAATCATAAAGACAGACTTGGTGCAGTCCCGGTGGCTCAACGGTTTAGTGCTGCCTTCGGCCCAGGGCGTGATCCTGGAGGCCCGGGATCAAGTCCTGCGTCAGGCTCCTTGCATGGAGCCTGCTTCTCCCTCTGCCTGTGTCTCTGCCTCTCTCCCTCTATGTCTCTCATAAGTAAGTAGATAAAATCTTAAAAAAAAAAAAAAAAGACAGACTTGGGAAGGTGGTGCCAAGGAGCTGAAGAAACTGAACCCCCATACACTGTTGGGAATGTAAAATATCATGGCTGCTTTTGAAAACAGTCTGGAAGTTCTTCAAAAGGCCGAGTTATTATTTGCCCCCAGTGATTACACTGCTAGGTATTTACTTAAGGGAAATGAGCAATATAGTCATGTGAAAGCTTGAACACAAATGTTCTGTGCATAGCAGCATTACTCATAATAGCCAAAAAGTGGGACATCCCAAGTATCAGCTGGTGAATGGTTAGCCAAATGTGGTATATCTATTAATGGAATATTATTTGGCCATAAAAAGGGATAATGCGCTGAAACATGGATACGCTTTGAGAACTTTATGATAAGTTAAAGATGCTGGTCACAAAGCATGACACGTTATATGAGTCCATTTTTTGTAAAAGATTTTATTTATTTATTCATGAGAGACACAGAGAGAGAGAGTCAGAGATGTAGGCAGAGGGAAAAACAGGCTCCCTATGGGGAGCCCGATGTGGGACTCAATCTCAGAACCTCGGGATCACGCCCTGAGCCGAAGGCAGATGCTCAACCACTGAGCCACCCAGGTGCCCTGTGCGATTCCATTTTGAAAAAATATCCAGAGTAATAAAATCTATATATAGATAAATAAGATTGGTGGTTGTCAGGGGCTGGGGTGGGGGTATTGGGAGGAAATGAGGAGTGGCTGCTAATGGGTACGGGGATTCTTTTGGGGGTGATGAAAATGTTCTACAGGTGGTGGTGCTGATGGTTGCCTGACTCTGTGCATATACTTAATAACCACTGAATAGTACAATTTAAATTGTGAGCTGTAGGGTATGTAAGTTGTGTCTCAATAAAGCTATTAGAACAAAAGGCACGATTGTGCTCAGGGCCTGCAGCATGTCTATGTGGTGTATGTGCCCCAGAGGGTGGAAAGGGACTTGGGATGACACCCTCTTTGAAGGGAGAAGGCTGTGGTGGGGGTGGGGGCGGGAGGTAGGAGGAGGCTGAGGCTCCAGGCACAATGCATCCACTCCTGAGCCTCTAGTCCCCAAGTGGCAGCAAGACCCAAGGTGAGACTGACGTTCCAGGGATGGAACCCTGTAGTGCTGAGTGATGGATGTTAGGAGGGGAGTCCTGAGGCTGTTGATCCAGGAAAGCATCCCATAGAAGGTTGGGGAGGAGTGGGTGGAGGATTTGGCTGCTGAAGACACTAGGTGAGATTGGGTAGAATGGGGTGTGTGAGAGAGAGAGAGAGATTCCAAGGAGCAAAGCGCTAGGAAAAGAGGGAGGTAGAGAAGAGTGCCTGCAGCTAGATCAGCCTGTTCCTTATCTCCTGCCCAGTGTCCAATCCCCCATCAAAGCCCCAGACCAGGTTCGCCCTCGGCGGCCTCGGCGGCAGGCTCTGGCCCTTCCTCTACCCACCGGCGCCTCGGTATTCAGTCTCCACTGGCGCCACATTCTTGCAATCTCCAGCCTGGGATGCCGTGAGAGCTGTGTGCAGAGGTGGGGTGTGTGGGGGAGGGGAGAGCCTAAGGCTTGAGGACTTTGGGAGCCCAGATGCCCTTGGTTGGGGGCAAACCATGTGGAGCCCAGGGGCAAGGGTACACAGGGGGCCCGTCTGTGCCACTGTGGTTGCTGAGTCCTTACAGGAAGTGTCACTCTTTAACTGGCTGCAGTATCTAGGTGTCAATGTGTGGTGGAGGGTGTGTGTGTGGGTGTGGGTGTGCAGTATTTGTGTGTGATGTGTCCGGATGTGTGAGGATGAGAAATAAACAGTAATGATTATGCCTATCACTAAATGTGTGTTTTAAACTTTATTATCAATTTCACTCGGTCACAGTGCTGATATATGTGCCCAGTGCATGGCCAAGGGTTGCAAACCACAGCCCAGGGGCAGAATTCAGCCTGCAGAGTTGTGTTTGACCAGCACAAAGTTTTTCTGAAGCCTGAATTAGAATGCTTCTAAGTGGGGCATCTTACAGTTGCTGCCAGTACCTATCATCTTTGTTTCATTAACCTTTTTATTTTGAGACTATTGTAGATTCACAAGCAGTCGTAAAAAACAATACATAGATTTTCACATACAGTTGTAGAAAGCAATGCAGAGGCCCCATGCCCTCTATTGGGTTTACTCCAATGATGACATTTTGCAAAATTAAAGTACAGTATTGCAACCAGGATATTGATATTGGTAGGATACAGAGCATTTCCAAACCCCAAGGCTCCCTCATCTGCTCTTTAATAGCCACGCATTCTCCTTGCCTCTGGCAATGACTCACCTGTTGTCATTTCAAGAATGGGGCCCCTGGCTGGCTCAGTCTGAGGAGCTCATTACTCTTGATCTCAGGTCATGAGTTCGAGCCCTTAGTTGGGTGTAGAGATTATGTAAGTTAGAAAAACTTTTTAAAAGGAATGTTCTATAAATAGAATCACATAGTATGTTCTGTGACTTTTGGTCACCCAGCGTGATTCTTCTGTTGGGTGTATCAATAGTTTGTCCCTTGTTTTTCCTGAATGATATCACCTGGTATGGATATAAATCTTTTGTATAACCATCTAGTGCTTGAAGGACGTCTGGATTGTTTCCAGTTTGAGGCTATTATGAATAAAGCTGCTGAAAAAACACTTATGTATAGGTTTTTGTGCAAACATGTCTTCATTTCTATGGGAAAAATGCCTATGGATGCAATTTTGGGGTTATTTGGTACTACTATGTTCAACTTTTAAGAAATTGCCAAGCTGCTTTCCTAAGTGGCTGTACCGTTTTTAATTTTCTTTTTTTTTTTTTTTAAAGATTTATTTATTTATTCATGATAGACATGGAGAGAGAGAAAGAGGCAGAGACACAGGAGGAGGGAGAAGCAGGCTCCATGCACCGGGAGCCCGACGTGGGACTCGATCCCGGGTCTCCAGGATCGCGCTCTGGGCCAAAGGCAGGCGCCAAACCGCTGCGCCACCCAGGGATCCCCCGGTTTTTAATTTTCATTAGCAATGTGTGAGCTATCCAGTTTCTCTGCATCCTCAGCAGCATTTGGTACTGTCCCTGTATTTTACTGAAGTCATTCTGTTAGTTGCGTAATGGTATTTTGCTATGGTTTTATTTTTTATTTTTATTTTTTTGCTATGGTTTTAATTTGCATTTCCTTAATGACGTTAGATATCTCTGCATGTGCTTATTTGCCATCTGTGTGACTTCTTTATTGAAATTTCTGTTCATAGTTTTGTTCATGTTGTAATTTGCTTGCTTTTTAGCTCTTGAGGTTTTTAAAAAAGATTTATTTATTTATTTATTTATTTATTTATTTATTCATGAAAGACGGGGGTGGGGGTGGGGGAGAGGCAGAGATAGGCAGAGGGAGAAGCAGACTCCTCAGAGGCAGCTGGATATGGGACTAGATCCTGGATCCTGGAATCAGGGCCTGAGCCGAAGGCAGACGCTCAACCGCTGAGCCACTCAGGTGTCCCTAACTATGGAGTTTTAAGAGTTCTTTATATATCCTACATAGTAATCCTTTACTGAGTGTGTGCTTTACAACAGTTAACTTTAAAAAAATAAAACTGCCAGTTACTTATAATTATGTTTTAATTAGGCTCCTTGCCTGATGTTAGGCTTGAACTCAACACCCAGAGATGAAGATTTGCAGGCTCTCCTGACTGAGCCAGCCAGGCGCCCCAAAACGACTAGCAAAAATGGCTTTATTCGAGAATAATGGAGAATTACAACCTATGACAAGCTATGCAAAAACCAAAAAAAAAAAAAAAAAAACCCCAAAAAACAAACAAAAAAAACCATAAGGGAGTCCATGGAACAAAGGAGAGGAACACTTTTTTATAGAAGAGGGAAAATTTGAGAATGATGTAATAAACAAGTCCATCGGAGGACATTGGGAGCTCAGAGTGTAGTGCTTCTCATTGGCTGAGCAGTGACAGTCTCTCATTGGCTGGACTGTTGCCGGGGCGGAGGAAAGCCTTTCCTGCTCCTGCAGGTTTAGTGAAGCAGAACTAGTTTGCAAGTAAGTCTCTTCCTGCTCTATTTGCAATTGACCCTGCGTGGTAGACATGAGAGAACTCCCCCTGCTGGTGGCTTCCTGGCTCCATTTTAGTGAGGTTACTCTTTATTAATTTTAACACAGTTGTTGCTCCTACTCTAGCTTGTCCTTTTGTCCTCTTTACAGGGTCTTCCAAAGAGCAAAAGCTTTATTTTTATACATTTATCTTGTATCCTGAGACCTTGTTAAACTCCACTTATTCTGGGGATCCCTGGGTGGCGCAGCGGTTTGGCGCCTGCCTTTGGCCCAGGGCGCGATCCTGGAGACCTGGGATCAAATCCCACGTCGGGCTCCCGGTGCATGGAGACTGCTTCTCCCTCTGCCTATGTCTCTGCCTCTCTCTCTCTCTCTCTCTGTGACTATCATAAATAAATAAAAATTAAAAAAAATTAAAAAAAAACCCTCCACTTATTCTAGGAGTGTTTTTGTAGATTTCTTGGGATTTTCTACATAGGCAATCGTGGTCTGCAAGTAGGGAGAGATTTATTCTTTCCTTTCTGATCTGTACGCCTTGCATTTTCTTTTTTGCCTTACTGCTTTGGCTATAACTCTGGTCAGTAGCTGAATGAGGGTGGTGAGAGCAGTCATTCTTGCTTTGTCCTTGATTTAGGGTGGAAGCATCCAGTCCTTCACTATTGAGTAGAATGTTAGCTGTAGGTTTTGAAGATGCTCTTAATCAAGTTGAGGAAGTTCCCCTCTATTCTTATTCTTCAGAGAGTTTTTTTTTTTTTTTAATTCTATTTATGTATTCATGAGAGACACACAGAGAGAGGTAGGGACATAGGCAGGGGGAGAAGCAGGCTCCTTATGGGGAGCCTGATGTGGGACTCCATCCCAGGACCCGGGAATCACAACCTGAGCCAAATGCAGATGTTCAACCACAAGACGTTCTACAACTCTCTTGCAGGCAATCCCAAGATAGTTTTTTCTTTCTTTCTTCTTCTTTTTTTTTAATCATCAATGAGTGTTGAATTTTGTCAAATGCTTTTTCTGCATGGGTTGAAATTATTATGTGTGTTTTCTTCTTTTGCTTGTTCATGTGGTGGTTTACATTGATTGATTTTTGAATAATGAGCCAGTCTTGCATGTCTGGAATAAACTCCACTTGTCATGGTGTATAATTCCTTTTATGTACCCTGAATTCTATTAACGAATACTTTGTTGAAGGTTTCTGAATCTGTATTTATGTGCAGTAGTGGTCTGAAGTTTTCAATTTTTTGCATTGAACTTTCTGGTTTTGGTATCAGGGTAATATGAAACAAAAAGTTTAAACTCCATGATGGGGTGCCTGGCTCAGTCAGTTAAGTGTCATGATCCCAGGGTCCTGGGATTAAGTCCCTCCACAGGCTCCCTGTTTAGCCGAGACCCTGCTTCTCCTTCTCCCTCTGCTGTTCCCCCTGGCTTGTTCTCTCTGGCTCTGTCTCTCTGTTAAATAAATAAATACAATCTTTAAAATAAAAAAATTTAACAAATCTGCCATGATGACCATTCTGTGACCTGAAACCTTCTTGAGTACAACACCCCCCACTGCCCATTCTTTCCTTTTGTTTAAGCATACCCTTAAGTACACCCTTGGTCCATAATGTGCTTGATCTGAACTGGAGATATGACTATGACACACATGCTTTTTTTTTTTTTTTTTTTTTAGCATTTTCTTTTTTTAAGATTTTATTTATTTATTCACGATAGACATAGAGAGAGAGAGGCAGAGACACAGGCAGAAGAAGAAGCAGGCTCCATGCCAGGAGCCCAACGCGGGACTCGATCCCGGGACTCCAGGATTGCGCCCTGGGCAGAAGGCAGGCCTCAAACTGCTGAGCCACCCAGGGATCCCCGACACAAATGCTTCTTAAACATTCTCTTCTTGGGTGGTCCACTAGCATGTAGTCCCAGCCTCTAGGGCTATAAAAGCAGGTGTTAATGGGATTGGGGTTGTGGAGTGGTTGTGGAGATCTACTCATCTTTCAGGAGTCCAAGACATCCTTCTGTTAGTCCTTTTAATAAACCCTTTCTGGTCAAGCTGTACTTGTTGGCTTTTTTCTTCAATCTTACATTTCCTTTGGCCTTCGGAGGTTGTTTTACATATATCTCTTTTTCATAGAACAGAGATCCTTGTTCTCACCACTTGCTTTTCCAGTTATCCAGCTTGCAGATGGCTGACTATGGGACTTCTTGGTCTCCATAACTGGGTGAGCCATTCCTATAATCTTCCTCTCTCTCTCTTTCTTTTCTTACCCTCCCTCTCCTTTCTCTGGACAATCCTGATGAATGTAGGAATTCTCTGGTGAAAACTGGGCCTGGAAATTCTTTTTTAGGAGTTTTATTTTTATTTTAATTTTTTTAAAAATTAAAAAAAAATTTTTTTTAACTTTTATTTATTTATGATAGTCACAGAGAGAGAGAGAGAGAGAGGCAGAGACACAGGCAGAGGGAGAAGCAGGCTCCATGCACCGGGAGCCCGACGTGGGATTTGATCCCAGGTCTCCGGGATCGCGCCCTGGGCCAAAGGCAGGCGCCAAACCGCTGCGCCACCCAGGGATCCCAGGAGTTTTATTTTTAAAAGATTTTATTGATTTATTTATTTAGAGAGAGCATTAGCAGGGGAAAGGTAGAGGGAGAGAGCATCCCAAGCCGACTCTGTGCTGAGTACGGTATCGGATGTGAGACTTGACGGCATTATCTTGAGATCAAGACCTGAGCTGAAATCAAGAGCCAGCTGCTTAACTGCCTGAGCCACCCAGGCACCCCAGGAGTTTTAAAATTACAAATTTAATTTCTTTAATACTTACACGGCTATTCAAATTATCTATCTCATCTTGGGTGAGTTGTAGTTTGTACTTTTTTTTTGAGAAATTGGCCCACTTCATCTAAATTGTTGAATTTATATGTGTAGAGTTGTTCATAATATTTGCTTATTATCCTTTTGATGTCCATAGGGTCTGTATGATAACTCCTGTTGTATTCCTGTTGGTAAATTGTTTTTTTTCTCTCTTTTTTTCCTTTGTCAGCCTTACTAAAGGTTTGTCATTTTTATCATTTTCTTTTGAAGAACCAGCTCTTTATTTCATTGATTTCTGTTTTCAAGATCATTGATTTGTTTTAAGCTTTATTATCTTTGTCCTTCATGTACACTGGGTTTATTTTGCTTCTCTTTTTCTAAAATCTTTTTTTTTCTTTTTCTAAAATCTTGATGGGAGCTTTGATTATTGATTTGGGACTTTCCTTCCTTTCTAATAAATGCCTTTAATGCTATCAATTTCCGTCTCAGTACTGCTTTTTGAGTCCTACAATTTTGATATATTTTATTTTCATTTTCACTTAGTTTAGTGCATTAAAAAAATTTCCCTTGACTTATGGCTTCCTTTTAAGCTGTGGATTATTTACAAGTCTTTTGTTTAGTTTCCAAATGTTTGGAGATTTTCCCATTATTCTTTTATTGATTTCTAGTCTGATTCCATTATGTTCAGAGAGCACACTGTGTAATTCCAATTATTTTAAATTTTTTGAGGTTTGGTTTTGGCCCAGAATATGGTTTATCTTCGTGTATGTTCTATGGGCTCTTGAAAAGAAACTATATTTTGTTGTTGAGTGGAGTGTTCTATAAATGGTGATTAGATCCTGTTGGTTGATGGTGACATTGAATTCTATTCCTTTGCTATGTTCTGTCGGTTGTTGAAAAGAAGGACTTTGAAGCCTCCAATATAATTGTGTTTGTCTGTTTGTCTTTTTGGTTATGTCAATTTTTGCTTCACATATTTGCAGCTCTGTTGTTTGGTGATGCAGCCATATTTAGTTTTGCCGTGTCTTCTTGGTAGATTATATTATCATTATATAATGTCCTTCTCTGTCTCTGGTAATTTTCTTTGCTGTGGTGTCTGACTTTATATCATTAATCTAGCCAGTCTCACTTTCCTTTGATTAATGTTTTTATGTTATATTTTTCCATTTGATCTGCCTATGCCATTATATTTGAAGTGAGTTTCTCATAGACAGCATATCATTGAGTTGTGTTTTTATTTTTATTTATTTATTTTTTAAAGATTTTATTTATTTAGTTGAGAGAGAGAGAGAGGAAAGAGAGAGAGCATAAGCAGAGGGCAGAGGGCAGGAGAGAAGCAGACTCCTCACTGAGCAGGGAGGCCAATGTGGGACTTGATCCCAGGACTCTGGAATCATGACCTGAGCTGAAGGCAGATGCTTAACTGACTGAGCACCCAGACACCCCTGGGTTATGTTTTTAAATCCACTCTGCTAATTTCTTTTAATTGGTATATTTAGACTATTTACATAAAGTATAAATTATAGATACGTTAAAGCTTAGTCTGATTTATTTATTTTTTTTTTTCTGATTTATTTTTGTTTCTGCTTGTTTTATTTTGTGTTTTCCTGTTTTCTTTTTTTCCTGACTTCTAGTGAGTTACTTAAATGGTTTTCAGAATTCCATTTTTGTTTATCTTTTTTCTTTTTTTTTCATTTTTGTTTATCTATAAGGTTTTTGAGTGTATCACTTTGTATAGCATTTTTAGTGGTTGTTCTGGATATTACATTATGTGTATATAGCTTATCACAGTCTGTTGGTGTTATCATTTTACCAGTTTGGGTGAAGTAAAGAAAGAAACCATAATTCCCTTTATGCCTTGTCACCCTCTCCCACTTATAATTATCTTAAATATTTTCTCTATACATTTATTATTTTATTTTAAAAAAGATTTTATTTATGCATTCATGAGAGACACAGAGAAAGAGGAAAAGACACAGGCAGAGGGAGAAGCAGGCTCCGTGTAGGGAGCCTGATGCAGGACTCAATCCTGGGACCCCAGATCACGCCCTGGGCCCAAGGCGGTGCTAAACCACTGAGCCACACAGGGATCCCTCTCTATGCATTTATTTATTTATTTTTTTTAAAAATTTTTATTTATTTATGATAGTCACAGAGAGAGAGAGAGAGAGAGGCAGAGACACAGGCAGAGGGAGAAGCAGGCTCCATGCACCGGGAGCCCGACGTGGGATTCGATCCTGGGTCTCCAGGATCGCGCCCTGGGCCAAAGGCAGGCGCCAAACCGCTGCGCCACCCAGGGATCCCCTCTCTATGCATTTAAAATCACATCAGATAGCCTTATAATTTTTGCTTCAACTGCCAAACATAAGTTAGAAAACTCAAGCAAAGAAGTAAATCTATTGTGAAAATTATCTATATTTCTTATGTGTGTATTTTTAATTAGCTGAATTTGGCTATTTATTTAAATATAAAAGCAATACCTCTTTATACGGGAAAATCAAAGTGGAAAAGAACATTAGAAAAATTATAATCCCATCCACTTAAAGATACCATTATTGACATCTGGTTGTGTAAGTCCCAAGACCCTATTCTAGTAATTTCTGTTCAAAGATGGGAATCAATGGAATGTAAACTTAATGACTGTAGGGATCTTATCTGTATACTTATTTGTATGCTCCACCACTAATTTTCCCTTCATTGGAGAATGTCTTGATTTTTCCTTCATCCCTGAATGGTATTTTCACCAAATACAGGATTCTAGTTTCTTTTCTTTCAATATTTGAAAACTATTGTGCCACTTTCTTTTGGCTCCCATGGTTTCTGATGAAAACTTTGCTGTTATTCTAATTGTTTTCCCTCAAAGATGAGGTGTTGTTTTTCTCCAGCTGCTTTTAAGAATTTTGCCCTCAGTCTTTTGTTTTTTTGAAGTACATTTCTTTGTGTATATTTTTGGGGTGGTTTATCCTGTTTGAGATTTGCTTTCCTTGAATCTGTAAGTGTATCTCTCTTGCCCAATTTGGGAAATTTTCTTCAATTACTTTTACAGCTCTGCCTTCTTTTTCTTATCCTTCCAGGACTCTGATGATACAAATGTTAGATCTTTTGCTATAATCCCACAGATACCTCAGGCTCTGTTCATTTTTATTCCAGTCCGTTTTTTCTTGTTGTTCAGATTGGGTAATTTCTGTTCTATCTTCCAGCTCACGGATTCTTTCTTCTGTCCTTTCCCTTCTGCCCTGGACCCCATCCACTGAGTTTTTATTATTTTTTTATTTTTATTTTGTAAAGATTTTATTTATTTATTCATGAGAGACACACAGAGAGAGATAGAAACACAGGAAGAGGGAGGAGAAGCAGGCTCCATGCAGAGAGCCTGATGCGGAACTCGATCCCTGGACTCCGAGATCATGCCCTGAGCCAAAGGCAGACGCTCAACTGCTGAGCCACCCAGGCGTCCCCATCCACTCAGTTTTTAAATTTCAGTTATCATATTTTTCCATTCTAAGGTTTCCATTTGTTTCTTCTTTATATCTTATATTT
Organism: Canis lupus dingo; assembly: GCF_003254725.2. Taxonomy (NCBI): domain Eukaryota; kingdom Metazoa; phylum Chordata; class Mammalia; order Carnivora; family Canidae; genus Canis; species Canis lupus. The sequence continues at coordinate 6,276,691 of NC_064248.1, read as the reverse complement.
TTTTGCTGAAGATTTCTTTTTTATTTAAGTGCATTCATAATTGCTCATGTAATTATTTTTTACCATGGCTGCTTTAGGATGATTTTTGTCAGGAAATGTTGACATCTCTATCACCATGGTGTTGACATCTTTTGATTGCCTTTTTCATTCAGTTTGAAATCTTCCTGTTTCTTTGTATGATGAATGATTTTCAGTTTAGTCCTGGGCATTTTTGTACTATGTTCTGAGAGTCTGGGTCTTATTTAAACCTTCTGTTTTAGGTGTTTTATTGTGACACTACAGGAGAAGGGCAAAGGGCTTTCTCATAGAAGTAGAAGTTTCAAGTTCCCCATTTGACCTTGATTGGCATTTGGAGCAGGGAGGAAGATGGCTTGTCTTTATTTCTGGACAGGGATGAAAGTTCTGGGTCTTCCAGTAGTTTCCACCAACGGCATGGTGGGAATGACCTCCTCTGATACAACCCAGTGAGGGAACACATGTGGTGTCTTTTTACTCCTTGGTGAGTGTAGACGACTAAATTCCCCATGTGGTCTCCACTGACACTGAAGGAGTGGGGGTTGTGACACCACCTTGGTGGGGGTGTTGCTTGTTTTGGTACAGCCTTTTGAGGGTAGAAATGGTGTGAGTATGGTGGTGGTTGTCTAAAATTTCTCTGTCTTGGCTGTCCCTTTCATGGTCCTTTGACTAGAATTTTCTTTGGGGCTTTCTTTGTCTATGTCCATTGGCATCTCCCAGTTGCCTGCTTCCTCATTTCCATGTCTGGGATACAGGAAAGAAAAAGAAAACCCAGAAGACTCACCATGTGTCCCAAGGAGCCTGGAGGTGGCTAGCAGGATGGTGACAATGAGGGCATAATATGTCCATGGGTCTATAGGTCCCTAGCTGATTTGCCTTCTCTCTACCTTTAAATCTTCTCACGTTTGTTTTACCTATAAAGTCCAGGGGTTTTAATTGTACTTGGCGGAAGGAATAGGGAAATATACATTTACTCCATCTCCTAAGAAGTGGAAGTCCCTCACCTGTCATCTTACACCTGGCTCTGACTATGCATTTTCTTTACCTATCCATCCCCTGTAACCACTTTAGTTTGAGATCCTGACGTAGCTTTTATAGTTCTGTGTTTTGGCCTTGGATCCCTTACTGGCAACCACAATGAGAAAAACGGAAAGGAAAAGAAAGAAACCCAAGGGAAACTCAGTGGGGATAGGCTGAGGCTGAGGGTGCTGCAGTAGAGAGAGGGACGTGCTCTCCATCTTCAGCTTCTGCAGGATCTTGTGTCCTCACCTCATGAAGCCTCCCTCTTCGGGGATGGAGGGTAATAGACTCTGTTGCCTTCTAAGTTTATATAAACCTTGGGGACCTTATCATATCTTTATCCAAGTAGCACAAAGTTAAACAAAGCAACTTTTGAGGCCCAAGGAGAGAGAAGTTGATTTAAGATAGGGCTCTATCAGAGGTTACTCAACCCTTAGTGTTTCTTGCCTTATCACTGACAGAGGCCACGCTCCCTAGTCAGCATAGTCCTGGGGCACTGGTGCCCTGACTCTGAGCTCCAGCGCAAAGGACAGTCCTACTGCCAAAGGTAGCCTTCTCCTCCAGCCAGCCTAGTGGTGGCTTGATGGGCTTGTGCCTGCAAAGGCCACTATGGCAGGGAGGGAGGGGCTTCCTCTCACCAAGGCTTACCCCAGTGCCCACTGGCAGCAAAATAGCACCGATCCTGAATCCAGTGTGGCCCCCTCCTTCCTTAGGGACCAGCTAGCCTAACAAACCCATCACTCCAGACTCCTGTTGGGGCGATGTCAGCAATTTGTCCATAACACAGTCGATGCTTATTTGTATTTGCTTTACTTGTATGTCATGCTTCTGCCAGTAGCACCATTTGTGAACTTATTAATGCCTCATACACTGTTCTGGTGAATCCTGCAATATGGCTTCTGATCTAGAAGCTGCTTTAAGCAAAAGAAGCATGGGTAATGTCCTAAGAGTCCTGCTTTTATCAAAACACCATCATCAAGAAGCATCTGGCCCTGCAGGATGATGAAATGGCCTTCAGAAGACAGCAGTGGCTCCACCCAGGACACAACAGCCTGGGAGCTTGGACTGCCACCTGGTAGATGCTTTTACACCTTGTGCTGTTTCTCCTGTAGGTAGAACACAAGTGTGTTCATCGACTTCCTTCCTCCTGGTCTGCTACAGAGGATTCAATAACTGAAATGGGATTTGCTCCTCCATCTCATCAATTGGAAGGAGGAAGAATTGCTTGCTGGGGGAAAGATGATGTGGATATACATAATAAAATGTTGACAGAGCTCTTTAGACTGGGGGTGGAAAAGAGGTTCTGTGGGAAGCTTCTTGATCTGCTTAGGATCAGTTTGAGGTGTGAGGGAGGAAGAGAGGAGAGGAAAGGAGGTTCTCATCTGTTGCAGTAGACCACGTATCTCCATACTTTTGGCATGTTTCAAAAGGCAGGGATGGGGTAGGGAGTTCCTACATACTTCTAGGTCATACTTTGTGAATGGGACATCAAACCAGGCCTGAATTAGGTCTCCAGGATTTTGGTGTTATATGTGGGCCCAGGAACCGAGGGGCAAACACCAGGGAGCATCACTCAATAGTCCACTCTTAACAGTTTTGTTTTCTGAACACTGCCAAAGGAGGAATGCTCTCTTGGGGGACCGCATGATCACAGGCCCACTACACTGGAAGGGAGGGGGACTCCTGGCCATTTGGGATTCCTTGTGCCCCTATAAGAACAGGCCAAAGGGAATCTTTACGATGGATTAGGTAATTGACTGACCATGGAACGTATATCAAGTCACAGTTACCAGAGGGGCATTGGAGCAGTAATAGCTCAAGGACTCTCCTGAGCATCTACATTTTGCCATAAACACTGATAAATGTTCAAAGAAGCCCACTTCCAAGACCACCAGAGGCTAGGAGGCCCAGGAACGAAGGCCAAGCCATCTCCATGGGAGAAGAGTGCTGGCCCAGCCTCCAAAGCTGAGCTGTGGAGGGAAGGAGGGAAGGCCCAGCCTGGCATCTGCTGCAGAAACCAAGTTTTAAGCCCACCCATTATCTTGCCACTATGCTGTAAAATTGCCCTCTTGACCTTCAAACATATTTTTGAAGTTATGAGATATTTCAAACACACAGGAAAGTACAAAGAATAATGTAAGAAACACCCATGGGACTCCACCACTCAGACTTAGTAAATCTTTTTTTTTTTTTTTTTTTAATTAATTTATTTACTCATGAGAGACACAGAGAGAGAGGTAGAGACTTAGGCAGAGGGAGAAGCAGGCTCCCTGCAGGGAGCCCAATGTGGGACTCAGGCCTGGGACCCTGGGATCACAGCCTGAGCCAAAGGCAGATGCTCAACCACTGAGTCACCCAGGCATCCCTTGCAAATCTTCTGCTAAAGCCCTTTTGTGTGTTCCTTCACTATCCCTTTCCCTTCTCTTCCTCCAGGGAACACTGTCCTAAAGTTGACATGTCATCTTCCTCTTTATGTTTTTATATTTTTGCTACTTAATTATACATCCACTTATAATGCTTAGCTCTATCTCTATTTTGTGCTTTTAAAAATTTTACGTCTGTGGTCTTAAATGATACATATCATTCTCCACTTGTTTTTTTTTCATTGGCTTTATGTTTTCAAAATTGATCCACGTTTATGCAAGAAGCTCTAGTTTATTCATTATAACTGCTGTATTGCATTCCATCATGTGAGTATACCACAGTTTATCTCTTTTCTCCATGAGTATTTGGATGGTTTCCAACTGTTTTGCTATCACAAAGACACATGTCTTTATAAATGCCTATTGGTGCATATGCGTGAGAGTTTCTTTGGAAGTGAATTGCTGGATCACAGGGTATATGCACCTTCGACCTTACCAGATATTGCCAAATGATTCTCTAAAATGGTTGTGCTAAAAAAAAAAAAAAAAAAAAAAAGGTTGTGCTAATTGGTGCTTCCTCCAGCACATTGGAGAGTATCCCTGCGATAGATACTTCATAGAGTCAGACTTTTTATTTTATTTTTATTTTTTATTTAGTCATCCTGTGTCAAGTGGCATCTCATTATTTTGTGTGCATTTCACTGCCCATGAGAAACCTCAGTATGCATGCTATCACCATTTTCCCCAGTTCTCTGACTATTTTTTTAAAGATTTTATTTATTCATGACAGACACACAGAGAGAGGCAGAGACATAGGCTGAGGGAGAAGCAGGCTCCCTGCAGGGAGCCCAATACAGGACTCAATCCCAGGACCCTAGGATCACTCCCTGAGCTGAAGGCAGATGCTCAACCACCAAGCCACCCAGGCATCCCTCACTATTTTTTTGACTTAGGTTAAACATGGTCAGTTTTTGTTGCTTTCAATAAAAATAATAATCATGTCAATCAAAATAATCATATCTAGCATACCTGCTATCTTCAGCATGGGGGTGTGGGTGGGGGCCCTGGTCCAATTAGAGATGTGGCCATGTCTTTGGGAAGAATTTTTTTTTAAATTTTTAATTTTTTTATTGGAGTTCAATTTGCCAACATATAGCATAACACCCAGTACTCATCCCATCAAGTGCCCCCCTCAGTGCCTGTCACCCAGTCACCCACATCCCCGCCCTCCTCCCTTTCCACCACCACTTGTTTGTTTCCCAGAGTTAGGAGTCTCTCATGTTCTGTCTCCCTCTCTGATATTTCTCACTCATTTTCTCTCCTTTCCCCTTTATTCCCTTTCACTATTTTTTATATTTGGGGAGAATTTTCTGAGGGGACACAGGCCCAGCCCTGGGAAGCCTGTTTGAAGTGGGAAAATATGAAGGAATCATAGGCACTAGAAGCTGCCAAAGAAATCAACAGATACCACAAGCTGGGAGGCCTGGGCCTGTAGGCCAGCACTGGGCTGCGCTGACAGAAATAGCCAGTGTGGTCAGGTGCTGTCGATTCCAGGGATTCTTGGAGGGTGATTTTGCAGCCGGATTTTGTTGTGGACGTGTGAGCTGGGATATAAGAATTTATGATAGGAGACCTAAGCCCAAGGGAGGGAGACTTTGGGGGGTGGTCAGTGAAGGCAGTGAAGGCAGGGCACCTCAGTTTCTCGTGGTCAAAAGATGCCTGGCCCTGGCTTGTCTAAAACCCAATGTGTGTCTTCTTTCCTCAGCTGTGACCACCCCGGTTTGGCATCCCCTCCGCCTCTGCTGCCTTATCTCCTTCCCTGTCTTTCACTAAGGAGCCTCTTTGGCCAGCTGAGAACTGGTTTTGGGGCCAGCCGGGGTGCCCCCCCCCTTCCCAGGTCTCATTGTGTCTCTGAGCCGGGCTTTCCAGTCACTCACTGAGGGCTGTGAGCTAGTGATGGTGGGCTTCTGGGTGGGAACCTGGGATCGCCTGTATGTACACCCAGGTGAGTATCTGTGGGTGGTGAGTGTTTACTTTGGGGTGTGTGTGTCTGTGTGGGTTTGTGCTTGTGTGAGAGGGTGTGTGTTTCTCATCCAAGGAATCTACTGTTCCAGGTGTGGTCTGTCCTTTCCTGTGGGTGGCGGTGGGAGGTGAGAGTGGCCAGGGTGGGGTCGAAGCTGATTTCTCTTGGCCTGGCTTGGTTGGCTGCTTTTGGGTGATTCCTGGGCTCTGCAGTGTCACAGAGCCCGGGAGGGAGGAATGAGTCACTCTCCCTCCCTACCTGCTCCGGAAACTTCCCTGTCTTCAGGGCCAGGTTTCACCAAAAGCCATAAAGAGGCCCTGCCCTGCCCAGGCTTCTTCCGTTTTTTCCTGGCCTGTCGAAACCCAGCCTGGGGGCTGCCTGGAAGTGGTGCCGCGGGTGCTGCCTGGATGGGACCCAGCCTTTCTGGCACTGGGCAGCCTGAGCCCATCCCTCAGGGCTTTCCCCTCCTGCACTGAACCTCCTATGCTGTGCCTTGTCTCTCTCTTTTTTTTTTTTTTTTATTTGCATTTATTCTATGCAGAATTTACCCCCGGGCCATAAGTTTTTGTTTCTTCAGTTTCTTCTGGGATATCTTTTTCTTCTGTGCCTTGTCTCTTCACTGAGCTCTTTCTCCCCAGGGACCCAGGGAGGCTGCAGGTGGTATCCAAGGCAGGGTCCATCCCTCCCCACCGATCCAGGACAAAGTGCCAGGGCTGCAGTGTCACCTGCCTCCCTTGGGGTCTCTCCCCTGCGCCTGGGGCCACCCATCAGGTGTGGGCTGCTCCCTTCCTTTGGACTTCACAGCCCTGCCCTGGATGGTCAGCTCCCCACTTTCTCCTTCAGGGCCTCAGTCAGCCACACTTGCTGTCCTCTCTGAGACACCCAAGGGCGCCCACTCCAGGCCTGGCCGCTGGATCCTACCCCCCCCCCCCCCCCCCCCCCCCCCCCCCCCCCCCGCAAGGCACCGATCAGCTTTTATTTTCCATCATGATGAAAAATCTGTCAACCCCACCTACGGCTCACCATTTACACTGCACGCCCTCCCTTCCCTGAACCCCACCGGGGGCACTTTGGGCGGCCCCATCGCACCACTGGGGACACAGCGCTCCCACTGCCCTGGAGCATAGGAGCGGTTTTCCAAACTCTGCACCCGGGGCGCCCCCCCCCCCCCCCCCCCGCCCCGCCTTTGGAGGCTGCAGTTCCCACAGGCCAACACACGGGGGCAACTCCGGGAGGGAGGCCACAGGCCGGGGCTGGCCCCACCTGGCCGGAGGTGGACAGCCCGCACCTGTCACCTGTCCGCGGGGAGGCAGCGGCTCCGGCTCCGGCTCCGTGCTGGGCGTCCCCGCGCACTCCGGCCAGGGGGCCGTGGGCGGGGGTGTGCAGAGGCACCTGGAATTTCGGCCCTGCTGCCCTCCCGCACCCTGCCCCACAGCCCCCACCCCTCCGGCGGCCCGGACCTGCTCCTCGGCGTCCACAGCCCACCCGCAGCCCTTGACCGCAGGGCCCTGGGCTTCTGAGTTTCTCCCCAGTTCCAGCGAGCTGGGGGCTCCATAATGTCTCGGAAAGAAGCTTGAGCAGACCTGAGGCTTGTGGTGGTGGTTCCACACTCCGACTTTGTGTTTTGGTCGGTTCTGAGTTCAGATTCTGCCTCCACCAGCTGTGTGTCCCCGGGAAGTCTCTGTAATGCCCCGAGCTTCGGCTTCTTCATTGGTGGGCCAGCCCGGTATTACCAGGTGGGAGTCTCCTGAGGGTGAACAGCAGCTGTGTGGGGGTGCCCGGCACTCGGCAGGCTTTGGGAAAGTGGTTATTATTACTCTTTTTGAAGCCGTTTTATTATTATTTTTTAAAGATTTTATTTGTTTATTTGACAGAGAGAGAGAGACATTGTGCTCAAGTAGGGGGAGCGGCAGGCAGAGGGAGAGGGAGAAGCCACCTGCCCGCTGAGCAGGGAGCCGGATCTGGGGCTCGATCCCAGGACTCCGGGATCATGACCTGAGCCCAAAGGCAGATGCTTAACCAGCTAAGCCACCCAGGTGTCCCCTTAACTTTTTTATTTTGAAAAATTAAAAGCCTACAGAAAGGTTGCAAGAATAGTGCAATGAACACTCACCCTCCGCCCAGGTTCACCAATTGCTAGTCTTCCGCTCCATTTGGCTCACTCTCTCCCCTCCCTACAGACATACTTTTTTAAATTTCTAAACCATCTGAGAGTTCCATGAATACACCATGACAGTTGACTGCCCTCTAGTTCAGCATGCATCTCCTAAAACATGACGGTCCCCGTGAGAGAGGTTCTGGAACATGAGCAGTACTGAACACTGAGTCCTGCCCGCTGGCAACCTCAATGCCCCTTCAGCGCCCAAGCAGAAACCAGGAAGGCTCCCTGGAGGAGGTGGGGCTTGGGCTCAGCTAATTGGCTGGCTCGCTTTTTTTCTTTTTAAAACAGACTTTATTTTTTTAATTTATTTTTTCAGTAGGTTTCACACCCAGCCTGGGACTTGAACTCAAGACCCTAAAATCAGGAGTCACATGATCTACTGACTGAACCAGCCAGGCACTCCAAAATAGACTGTACTTTCTTGAACAGTTTTAGATTTTTTTTTTTTGAACAGTTTTAGATTTACAAAAATTGAGGAAATACTACAAGAGTTCCCATATCATCCCCACACTCAGGTTTAACAGTTTTATTTTAATTCCAGTTCTCCTATTATTAACTTCTTGCATTGGTATGGCATATTTTTTCAGTTAATGAGCCAATATTGATACATTATTGTTAACCAAGACCCATACTTTATTTTGATTTCCAGGTTTTTAAAATTTTTTAAAAGATTTTATTTATTTATTCATGAGAGACACACAGAGAGAGGCAGAAACATAGGCAGAGGGAGAAGCAGGCTTCCTGTGGGGAGCCCGATGCGGGACTCGATCCCAGGACCCCAGGATCACCACCTGAGCCAAAGGCAGACACTCAACCACTGAGCCATCCAGGTGCCCCAATTTCCAGTTTCTACCTAAGGGTCTTTTTCTCCTCCAGGATCCATCCAGGACACCACATGATGTCCAGTCATTGGTCATTGTGTCCCGCGAGGCTTCTCTTGGCTCCGACAGTTTCTCAGATTCTCCTTGTTTGGGGGGACTTTGACAGTTTTGAAGGGTTCTGATCAGATATTTTGTAAGATGCACCTCGATTGGGATGGGTCTGATGTTTTCTCATTATTAAACTGGGACTATTTTGGAGGGAAGCAAGATCACAGAGGGAAAGTACAATTTTTTTTCACATACTATCCAGGATATAGACGACCAACATGGTTCATGGCTGTTGGTGTTGACCTTGACCACCTGGCTGGGAGAGTGTTTGTCAAGTTCTTCTACTCTATAAATTTTCTCCCCCTTCCCGGACTGTTCTCTTTGGAAGGAAGTGACTTTGCAGCCCACATTTGAGGCGAGGGGGTTATGCTTCCCCTGAAGGAGAATGAAGCCTTTACATACATTTTTTGGGAACTTTTCTGTTTCTCTTTTCCTCCCTTTACGTATTCAATCATTTATTTCTTTTTTTAAAGATTTATTTATTTATTCATGAGAGACACAGAGAGAAAGAGGCAGAGACACAGGCAGAGGGAGAAGCAGGCTCCATGCAGGGAGCCCAATGTGAGACTCGATCCGGAATCCCCAGGATCACACCCTGGGCCAAAGGCGGTGCTAAACCACTGAGCCACCCGGGCTGCCCCAATCATTTATTTCTATTACTATCTGCCTTGTTTTTTTCACTCATGTCCGGTGATACTAAGAATTCAGTAGCTAGCCATTGACACCTGTTCAGACACATGTGGGCTCCTCTTGGGAGAGTCAGGGAGCAGGAGGTGGTCATCCTGCTCTCAAGGAGCTCCCGGCCTAGTAGTAGGTGGGTGGGTGGGGGCAACAGAAGCCACATCCACACGCACCGTGGCAGGCACTCCAACAGGGGTGATCACAAGCATGTGGGCAAGATCGCGGGCCATCCCTGAGCAGCCCTAGAGCTGGCATTTGAAGGATGAGGTGGGCTTTGCCATGTTGGCAAAATGATGAATGTGCTCCTCGGGCAGAGGCCTCTGTCTGTGCAAAGGTAGGAGGCTTGAGAAGGATGCAGTATGCGCAGAGCGAGGTGATAAGGGACAAGTGGCCAGTGGACATGGTGGCCGGCCAGGACATCAGGACATTAGGATATGTGGCAGGAGAGGAAGGCTGGGCCAGAGCCTGGGTAGACTTTATGGTCTGCTACCGGGATTGGACTTCTTGTAGCTCACTTGGGGCACCCGGGAAGGCTTCTGCAGTGAGGGCCAGCGTGTGTCTCAACGTCACCGTGGCCTTGGGTGTGGAGGATGAGGCCGCCAGAGGCCAGTGAGGAGGCTGGGGTGGGGGATTCTTGCCTACACCAGTTTGTGTTTGTTCCTTCTCCTATCCCGGCTGCCGGCCTCCACTGGCCAGGCTGGGACTAGGGTGGGAAGGGAGACAGGAGCCTCTGAGAGGCAGAAGCCCTCGCCGACGTAGAAGCCAATGTCAAGAAGAGCCTGGGTTTGGTGTTCTGGAGTAGAGACAGCCTGAAAGGACGGGGAAGAGGTGCCTCCATGGGGAGGCCAAGATTTAGGGGGCTGTGGGCCGTGACAGGGAAGCCCCCACTGTGTGCTCCTGCTACACGCCCGCCAGTGCTATTCTCAGGAACAGGTGATACCTTTTAGGTGATGGCCGTATGGTTCCTGGCCAGTGATTTCTGATTCCTCCATGTAGCTGGGAGGCCACACACAGCTGGCCTGGAAGTCAGGGCCTGGCAATTGCTGATGGGACAAGGAGGGACTCCTGGGGGTCCTGGGACGGAGGGGATCCCTGGGTAAAGAAGGAGCTGCAGAAAGGAGCAAGGTTCGATTTCCTGCCAGCCTGCCAAGATGGTAAAGGCTGGAAGAAGGTGATTGAAAGCAAAGAAGGGAAAACTCGGGAGCCTGGCTGCATGCCCACGTGTGTGTAGGGAGCTTCTTACTGCCTGGGTGGCAAGGCCTGGCCTGGGTCGGCTGCGCGGGGGTGGGGGTGGGGGAGCCATGGAGTGAGGGTGGTGAGACCCTGCCCCCTGGGCATCTGTGGCTCCCCTGGCCTCACTGGAGAGAAGCAGGAGGGTGTGCGGAGGGAAGAGGGGAGGGCACGACTGAATGCTGTGGGTGGGTACTTGGGCACACCTCCGAGGTTCAAACCATGCAGGTGAGGCCCTGCCATAAAAACAATATTGAAAAAGAAAAAAAGTTCAAACCACAAGTGTGGCTGCCCCAGGCTTGACCCCACCTCCCGCTCCCCAGCTGTTGGGGCAGGTTGGTCGCGTGCCCTTCCTCGGGGCTAGATCTCTCAGGGGCCAGGAGCCACAGGGAATGAGGGCTGCTGGCTGGGCTGGGTCCATGGGTGCACCTGGCAGGAGGACCAAGATCTGGCAGCTGGACTGATGGGGTCCAAAGATGCGGGGGGTGGTGGTGGTGGTGGCCAGGATCTGTGGGTGGGGTCCACCCCATCCGGGCCAGAGGCATGCAAGTGGGAGAAAGGCTGAAGGAGGAAGGCCAGGCCTTGGGGCCTCTGCACTGGAAGGGTAGTGCAATGTGATCTCTGAGTCACCTGGGGTTGGGGTGAGATGCCACTCAGGATTCCTAGACTATGGATAGTTTTGTCCCTGGCCTATCACTGCTGACTCACCAGCTGCCAGACTGGGAGTCCCCAGGTCAGCCTGTTGGTTTCTCTCTCCCTCTCGATGTGTCATAGAAACAATGACTTCTCTGCTCTGTTGTCAGCAGGTGTGTACCCTGCCCCAGCTGCTTGGAGGGCAGGGGTGCTGAGTTCCAGGGTCCTCTGAGGCTCCCACCAGCAGGGGTGGAGAGGAAGCAGGTTGGGACGACCCCAGCCCCTGGTTCTGCCCACTGGACACAGGGCCTAGCCTAGCCCAGGGCCAGTGGGCTGCTCTGGGGGTCCAGGCTGGTTCTGGGTCAAGATGATGTCCTCCTACCCCCATGCAGCCCCATCTCCCCTGCCCTGAGGCTCCTTCTTCTACCTGAAAGCAGGGCAGCCCTCCTGTCTCTCATTCTCCAATTAACCTGCCACACTGGCCCAGGTACCTCCCCACCAAGTCACAGCTGGCTGGGCCTGCCCTTGTTCAAAGCCTGTCTGTGGCTCTGTGGTGCCCCCAGAGTCCTGGGCTGGGCACTCAAGGCCTCCCCTGATGGTGCCCAACTTGGTTTCCAGCCCAGCTCCATCATCTGTTGGCTCCAGATCCCACAAACTGGCCCCCGCCCCAGGACTCTCTCTTCTACCTGCCAACTTCTCCAGGAAGCCTACCCTGGGCCCCCAGGAGGAGCTGGCCCTTTCCTTTGCAGAGTTCACACAGAGCTGGCCTCTCTGGTGTAGGAAATCGTCTAGTCAGATCTGGGGGCCTTGAGGGCAGGTGCCAGCCAGATTCCCCACTGAGCTCCATGTCCAGCCCTGGGCTTTTCCAATGCAGGAGAGAGGGTGGACACAGGGGACAAGCCCCAGAATCAGGCAGGGCTAGCTGTAAATTCCGGTCTTGTCATTATTCTGGTGGCCCTGCAGGTCACATCAGTTTTCGGAGCCTCAGTTTTCCCATCTCTAAAATGGGAATGATGATACTCCCACAGACTTCTGTAGTAAGAGAAGATTATTTCTCATAATACTAAGGCCCTCAGCCTAATGCCTGGCCCATGTCGGGTCCTTGAAAACTATTTGCTGACCAGCTGACTGCAGGAGTCTGGTGGAAGCAGGTTCTCCAGGTGGGGAGGGGTGGGGCTGGGGAAGACTAACTCCTCCATCAGAGTAGAGTCCTCAGGAATCCGCTGGCCTTTAGGATCCTCCTTCCACTGCTTCTGGAAAATGAAGACAAGTCCCGCAGAGACAGGGGTGCCCTGAAGGGAGGAGGGGGCACAGTGGGGGAGGGACAGGGGTGAGTGGGAAGCACGTCTCATGTCTGGGGCCCGGGATGGACCTGAGGAGTAGGGCCATAGCCCATGGACGGCTGGACAGTGGGGTGGGATGGTGAGGATGGCCAAGGTCCCCATAAATGGAGGGCTCTTTGAAACTACCACACTGAAGCGGGGATCCAAGGCCCAAATTTAATGGGAAATACTTAAAAATTCAGCCCCGTCCTCTCGTAAGTCTTCCCCTCACAGAATCCTTGCCCCCTCTGACCCTCTAAGCAAGCACGGTCAGGGGGCCTCCAGCCCCTTCCTCTCTCTGAACCCATCCCTGTCCCTCTGCCGCTGGCAGCAGGCAGCAGTGTGGCCTGGCCTCTCTCCCCTGGAGCTGCCACCCTCCACCCCCACCTTCTCCCTCAGCCCACGTGGGGCCCCAGCCTGGGGGCAGCACAGGCTCAGCCAGTCTGGCCAGGCTGGGCAGTCAGGTCTCCTGGGCAGCCAGGCCTGTCATTACCCCATCCTGAGCCTGTGGGGAGGATGGCCGCTGGACTGGGCTGCCAGGCCAAGGGCCAAGGGCTACTCACTCAGCTTGGGGCTCGGCCTTCACTTCTGAGCCTGGGAACTGTGGCTTTCTGGGGCCTGTCCTGGGTCCACCAGACTGCTGTTGGGGTGGCCAGAAGAATCTCAGTGGGCTGACTGAGGAAGGAAGACTCCATGTCTTCCTTGAGCCTCCCAGTGCCTGGGAAAGAGGCATTATATTTCTCCTTACCCAGATGAAGAAATCAGTTGAGAGAATTTAATTCTGTTGCTCAATGTCACAGAACGTGTAATGGCAGACCTGGGACTCGACCCAAGGAGGGCTGGGGTTATTTCAAATGAGAGCCACAAAGGGACCATCACATCCTCCCCCAGATTCTGAAAGTGCTAGTGGAGTGGGAGCCACCCTGGGGAGATCCCTGTTGCTGCCAGAGCCATGCAGGAGGTGGCCAGTCCACCCCAGCCCAGATCTGGAAGTGACCACCTGTTGCTGGAAGCCTCCCTCCCGGAGATCTGCCTTGGAACAATTCAGGGAGATGGCTCTGAAGTGACCTGGTGACACTATCTGTACACTCACCAAAGACTGTGACCATTCCATTGCAGATTATTTACTGACATTTAAACATTTTAGAACTTAATGGCATTGTCTGTGGTTAAAAAAACAGGATCTTGGGTGCCTGGGTGACTCTGTGGTTGAGAGTCGGCCTTTGGCTCAGGGCGTGATCCTGGGGTCCTGGGATCCAGTCCTGCTTCTGGCTCCCCCTTCTGCCTGTGTCTCTGCCTCTCTCTCTGTGTCTCTCATGAGTAAATAAAATCTTAAAAAACAAATAAGCAAATAAACCACAGGATCTTAACTTGGCCATGGGCTGAGAAGTTTGTGAACTTCTGCAGAAGTAAATAGTTTTTTATTTTAAGATTTTATTTATTTATTCATGAGAGAGAGAGAGAGAGAGAGGCAGAGACACAGGCAGAGGGAGGAGCAGGCTCCATGAAGGGAGCCCGTCATGGGACTCGATCCTGGGAATCCAGGATCAGGCCCTGAGCCAAAGGCAGACGCTCAACTGCTGAGCCACCCAGGCGTCCCAAGTAAATAGTTTTGGACCAACTTTCAGCTAGACTAATTTTTGAGCTGTGAAGCTGTTTCTTAAAAAAAAAAACAACAAAAAACCCTGCTTGATTTTATAAGGATTGAAATGTTATGTTTGGGGTGTGTGGGGAAGGGGTGGGGGAATAATTCTGAGCTGGCTCTAGGAAACAAGGAGTAAAGGTCCCAATCCTGGTCTGGTCTGCTTGGCCCATAGAGATTCTTCTGGCCATCCTGGTAAGGGTCTGGTGGGCCGGACACAGTCCCTAGAAGGACACAGGCTATGGGCTCAGTAGGCAGCAGAATGGCCAGGTTTGGGTGGGAGACTGTAGCTGTCCTTTTCCTAGGGATGCCCCAGGAGTGGGAGCAGGGCACAAGATGTGTATGTGTGTGGGGTGGTGGTGGTGGTGGTGGGGGTTGTAATCCTGGGCTTGCTGAGCTCCTCAGGCTCTGGGGACCAGGAGTCTAAGAAGTCCCTGCTCCCACCTGGTGTGAGTGGGACCAGAGCCGAGGGATGGCTTGGTCATCCTCACGGTACTGCACTTTCCAGCTGACAAGGCATTTTCACATCCTCATTCACTTGACAGCTGTCTTCGTTAGGGGAGGAACGCCGATGTCCTCATTTGACAAAGAGGGAAGTTGAGGCTGAGAGGGAACCGGCCTCTCCAAGGTCACATGGCTGGCAAGATGCTTATGGGGTGGACAGGGATGGGTGAACTGATCTGGGGAGAGGGATGACCTTGATAAAAACCAGCATGTCTGATACAATTCCATGGGCATAAAATTATACAGTGAATATTGGGAGAAAGAAAACGAAGTGAGTGCCAACCCTGCCCTCCTCACCCCAGAGGCAAAGATGACGGATGGCAGACCCATCAGAAGATGGCACTAGGAAGCGCTAGCCACGCTGTTGGGGGTGGCGAGCTCGGGGAGCCAGAGCACAGGCAGGAAGTGTCTGGTCTCTGTGGGGTTTTTCCTGCAACAGGTGGGTGGGACCCCGCCAGTGCCTCCTGGCACCAGTCAAGCCTCCACAAATATTTCTCCAGCTCCACTCATGTGCAGAGCTGCTCACGGTCCTCGGGGACCCCTTCCCCCAGCTCCCATTCCTTCTGCACACCTGGGCTTCCCGTCCACCTCGTCCACCTCGCCGGCTCTGGGCCCCTCCTGCACCTGCCCTTCCCCTGTGCACAGCCCCTCCCCCGCCTCTGATGTGCTTGGCTGAACTGGGCAGGGAAGGACAGCTTTAGTCACTTCTTTAGGCCACAAGTGGAAAGTTCTAGGGCCCGTATGCCCCCTCCCCCACTCCTATTTCTCCAAGTGCCAGTTGGCTGTGTCCCAAGAAAACAAGGGCAGGAAGTCGGCAGGGGTGGGGTGGGGTCTGTCCATTTGGCCAGCCCACTTCTGGACTCAGCTTACTGAAGGCCTGGGACCATGGGTAAGGGGCACCTGAGTAAGTAGGCTCTGATGACGGAGTGCCCATCCTGTCCTGGGCAAGCTCTTGGCCTTCTCTGGGTCTCAGTTTACCCATCTGTACAAAGGTGTAAGAGTCCCTGCCCTAGTTACTCTCGGGAGGCTGTGATGAGGTCATCACAGGAAAGCACTCATTGTCAGTCTCGAAGGGTACTTATTTCTGTTGTTCAGCCCACAGGCCTCCACGTGTGCTGTTCCTCTGAGCCTTGTAAGGAAAACCCAGTAGGTGTGGTCCAGGCAGAAACCATCCCTGTTTACATTGCTTGCTGTGTATGCCTGTGGGGGGTGGAGAGGGGAAGTGTAGGGGAGGGTGGGGTGGGAATTTGGGAACCAGAATGCCTCCTGCCTTCCTGAGTGCCTTGGGCATTCATTGAGCACCCCTGCTTCTGTCCTCGGGGAGCCCCCCACCTCGCAGACGGGCCAGCTGTGTTTACTGCCAACCACAATGCAAGACCTCAACTTCCCCACCATGCCAGGTGGTCCCAGCCAGCACTGTGATTTCCCAAGCCATCCACACGGAACCTCCACGGCCTCCAGTGTGCCCAGGGCCCACAGATGACTCCAATCTAAATCACACAAGCTTGCTGATTGTTCCGTAAGAAGCTCTAGGACACGAGGACATGTGGCCACCCCAGGGTGCCGGGTTCGGTGCTGGACAATGCTGGGAGCTAAGGGATGTGTTGGAGCCCTGGTACCTGAGGAGCCCCCAGTCTGGTGGTGACCATGTGGAGGGTGAGGGGTTCCCTTGATCTAGCCGGGGTGAGGCCCAACCACTCTCCCCCATAAAGACCCCCGCAAGCCCCACCCTGCTCTCTTTCGCCTCCAGAGATGTCTAAGGTGTGTGGACACCTCTTTGCCTGGCATCCAATGCCCTTGCTCATCCTGGGGCTTGGTGACACTTGGGACAGAGATTTCTGGCCCTTTCTCCCTCCCCCCACCAACCCCAGGTCTGGTCTGACTGGATTCCTCCAGGTTCCTAGAACTAGCTGCATTTCCCTAGCTCCCGTACCTTTGCCCTCCATGTTTCTTCCCCCCAAATGTCCTCCTTCACTCAGCCCTGCTGCCTTGCACAACTCCCAGGGGACCCATCTGTGGTGATTCCTGCCCTCGATGACCTGTGCACAGAACCCAAGACTATAGCACGGCCGGGGTTGTGGTGCAGGGCTCCTCTCCCTTCCAAGCCCCCTCCCCCTCTCTCCATGTGGTAGGAGTCCTGCCTCCCCTTCCAAGTCCCGTGGGACTTTGCCCCCAACCTGGTTTTATCTGACCACCGCTCTGTGTGTCTTCACAGAGTAAACAGCTTTTTGCTGGGCTTGTGCTCCCAGGGTCTGGGCCACGGCTTGCTCTGGGTGACCTCCCCCAGAATCTGGCCCAGTGGCCTCCATCCTGGCAGCAACCAGCCGAAACTCTCCTGGTGGGGGGGGGAGGGCAGGCTTCCTTATCTCTTCCACCAAAAGACCTCATTCCTCTGGCAGGGCTAGGAAGTCTGGCGGTGGTCAGGGAAGGGCCAACAGGTGACAGACCCAGGAGTCCGCCCCCGCCCCCCCCAGCTGAGTTCCCCAAAGTGCCCTCATTAGGCATTAGGCCAACACCAAAATCGCTGGTGAGGCAAGTGCACAGATGATGAGAGTCAGAATAGGAGTGATCAGGTCAGAGGGGAAGGTGATAAGGATGGGGCTACAGTAATCAGGGTGGGGCTTTTTGACATTCCCAGGACTCTGCCCTCAGATCCTCTCTCTGACGGTTCCCCACTCTGTCTGCCCACCCAAGCCTAGAACAAGGGTGCCCCTAGGGTTGGGGATCCTGGTCTTTAGGACCCGACCCTGGCTGGGGCTGGCTACCCCATGCGTCCAGGGGCCTGTGGTCTGTGACTCAGTGTCTTTCTCCAGGCTGACCTCAGCATGGGCCTGGGGGCTGGGAGACAGGGCAGTTTCCCCTGAGACTGGCTCTCCAGGATCTTGACTCAGGGGCCCAAGGCTGAGGTCCTGCAGTGCCTTTGTTGGCCTTGGCTCAGGAATCCAGATAAACTGGTCAGGGGGCAGGCCCCAGGGACCGAAACCCCTCCCTCTGCTCCCGCCCTCCCACACAGCCATATAACTGCTCCTGTCTTGGGGCGAGAGCCACTGGCTGAAAGGAACTGGTCTGGGTCCGCTCACCTGGCTTGTCCTTCTGACTGCGGAGAGCTGGGGAGCTGATCCAACCGCCTCTGCCTCTGGACTCCAAGTGAAAGTCTTCCCTGTGGACGCAGAGTGTCTGTCCTCACCGCTTGGATCCTACAGCCCTTTGGGTCGGACCCGCACAGGCTTCCAGGTCGTAGACCCCAGCGGACGGCGAGCCATGGCCTCCATGGGGCTGCAGGTGATGGGCATCGCGCTGGCCGTGCTGGGCTGGCTGGGCGCCATCCTGAGCTGCGCGCTGCCCATGTGGCGCGTGACGGCCTTCATCGGCAGCAACATCGTCACGTCGCAGACCATCTGGGAGGGCCTGTGGATGAACTGCGTGGTGCAGAGCACCGGCCAGATGCAGTGCAAGGTGTACGACTCGCTGCTGGCGCTGCCGCAGGACCTGCAGGCGGCGCGCGCCCTCATGGTCGTCAGCATCATCCTGGCCGCGCTGGGCGTGCTGCTGTCCGTGGTGGGTGGCAAGTGCACCAACTGCGTGGAGGATGAGAGCGCCAAGGCCAAGACCATGATCGTGGCAGGCGTGGTGTTCCTGCTGGCCGGCCTGCTGGTCATGGTGCCGGCGTCCTGGACGGCCAACAATATCATCCGGGACTTCTACAACCCGCTGGTGGTCTCCGGCCAGAAGCGGGAGATGGGCGCCTCTCTCTACGTGGGCTGGGCCGCCTCGGGCTTGCTGCTGCTCGGCGGGGCCCTCCTCTGCTGCAACTGCCCTCCCCGCGCGGACAAGCCCTACTCGGCCAAGTACTCGGCCGCAGCCCGCTCCGCCCCAGCCAGCAACTACGTGTAGGGTGCGGCCGCTCGCCACTGCGCTGTCCCGCCACTGCGCTGTCCCGCCGGCCTCGTTTCTCCCCCGACTGAAGGTGCAGCCCTCGAGCCCAGGATGGCCCTGCGTAGGCCACAGGCTGCCCGGGGCTGGGCGAGCAGGGACTGAGCCGGGCCCCATCTAGTCCCCTTGGACGTCTACCCGAGGCCCCCTCTACGCCAGCAAGAGACTCCTGTGCCACCGTCCACCCGCGGATACGGAAAGGGGACAGAAGTGACAGGGTGTGGCTGGGGAGGAAGAGCTGGCTCCTGCTGGTCAGGACGGCTCAGCCCTGAATTGGCTCAGGCTCTGCCTCCCCATGGGGCCCTGCCCACTCCTGTGTTGGCCAGGAGGATGGCTGGGGCCTCACTTACCCACCTGACCATGGAGCCAGAGTTGACACAGAGTTGACAGACGGGTTTAGAGGGGAGGGGTGAAGGTGCCACAAACTGGTTTGGGTAGTGGTGGGGAGGAGGCCGGGGAGGCTGCCCAGACCGCCCGCACCCCTTCCTGCCCCCACCCTGCAGCCTCAGGGCTCTGCCTCAGCAGCAGGACCCCCAGGCCTTTTGTGACTGGGCGACATCTGGATCCTGCCACCCCTGCCAAGGTCACTGGGAGTCCTGGGGACCTGCTGTGGGGGGGTGGGGGGATGGTCTTTCTCGGGCCTTCACTCCCAGGAAGTCCTGGGCCTCTTTGCTGCCTCCTCTGTAGTTGGTTTTGTAACTTATGTAGATCTGTTTGTCATGGTAATTACCATTATTTTCTACAATAAATGGGACCTGTGCACAGGAAGACTATTGTTTCTGATTTCTGCTGTGAAGGTGGGCAGGGCAGGGCTGGAAGCCTGGGCAGGGGGTCAGTGAGGAGCAGGACCACTGTGTCGTGGCCAGGACAAGAACACTTAAAAAAACTGGTTTGGAGGAATTGTGACAAATCAGAACTTAGCCTCACTTTTGGAACGACCTTGCTCAAAGCCGTTCTTTTGTTTGAAGGTGAAGCCCTATGTAGGAAATGCACTGTATGCCCAGGACTGTGGTAAAGGGTTGGGGACCCCAGGAGGGAGGCTCCGTGAGAACACTCAACCTTGGGGAGTGGGCCACCTGCCGTTCTCCCCTCTTTGTCCAGGTTTTGTCTGGAGGCCATGGTGGTCCGCTCACCCTCCAGGTCCCCTGTCCTGGTCTTGGCCTAGGACGTCCCTGTTGTGGGTCTGGAATGTCCCGTTCCCTTTCTCCAGCCCTCTGAATCCTGCTTGTCCTGAAGTCCTGGCTCTAGGGCTCCTTCCTAATGAGCCTCCAAGACACACCTGGAGCCAGGCTTCCCAACTCTTTGGAGATGAGGGAACAGAATCCTGGACACGCCAAAGTATTTGCTCAAAGGCCAGAAGCACGGGCACGGGTTTCCTGGTCCTCCTGTTAGGGTTAGAGGACCTGCCACCCCGGGAGGAGTCACATCACATCTGCGGCCCTATCATGCCTGGCTCAGGGACAGCCTGGCATGATAGGGCGTCATCTGTTTTCTTGTCAACCTCTCTCTGTCTCAGGGATTGATGTCATGTTCCTGGGTGAGAGAAGCAGAGCCAGAGTCCTGAGACCCCTTCTGGGATTCATTTAATAGAGTAGAACTCCCGGAGGGGCAAGTGGACACAGGGGCCCCATTTTACAGATGAAGCACAGGAGGCCCGAGGACGGGCCTGGCTGAGGTCAGGTAGAGGGTCAGAGGTCAGCTGGGGGCTGAGGACTGGGGCCCACTCCCTCCTCCTGGGCCATGTCCTGCTTTCGGTACAGGTAGATGATGCCAGAGATGAAGCCATCCCTGTCAGAAGTTCCAGGGCCCATCTCAAGCTCGGAGGTGGCCAGTTCCCACCGGTCCACAGGCCAGGCCACAAGGCGTTTCCATGCCCCGGCCTGCTCCAGCCTGTCCAGCACGGTCTCTAGTGCCTCCTTGTAGCGCAGGTTGGATGGGTTGGTCCTGGTGGTCAGACACACCAGCCCCCCTGGGGAAGGGGGCGGGCTGAGTGAGGGAGGGGCAGGAGCCATGGTTCCAGGCTCAAGGCTCACCCTTTCCTGGGGAGGGTGGTCCCTTTCTGCTCCTGCCCTCAAGGGTGCCCTCAAGGGCTCTGTCCTCCCAGCCTTGTCCCTGGGCCAGACTTTCCCCACCTCCATGCCTTTGGCGCTCACTGCTCCTGCCCCAAGGAATACCCTTTTGTTTCCTCAGCCTGACAGCCCCCTACACACCCTTCCAGGCTGATGTGTCCTTTACGCTGGGAATTCTTGGCTTAAGCCCTTGGATGGAGGGGACTCTGTCCTTACTGCTTACCCAGCCCCTTCTGTTGGAGGATGTGGCTGTGTTTGGAGACACAGGAAGGAAGCACTTTGGGCCTCTGGCAAGTCCCCTCACCTCTCTGAGCCTGTTTTCCCAGCTTATGGAGTGGGGCTGATTCCCCTGGTGTCATAGGAACGACTGCACCGTCATTAAATGCTGGCTGCATGAATGACTGACCTATGGCTATAAGTCTTCTCCAGGTACCCACAGCATGCCCAGTGCGGGCTCAGATACACATAGGGGCGATGGTGTCTGGAGAGCTTCCTGGAGGAAGGGTAGATGGGGCTCTGTGAGAGGAAAGGCTCCAAAGAGCCTGTATGATGTGGCTGGACAGACAGGGCTCTGGCCAGCTGAGGGGCCTGACAAGCACGGG
Source organism: Canis lupus dingo (assembly GCF_003254725.2). Lineage (NCBI taxonomy): Eukaryota > Metazoa > Chordata > Mammalia > Carnivora > Canidae > Canis > Canis lupus. The sequence continues at coordinate 6,255,564 of NC_064248.1, read as the reverse complement.
CTGAGCTGGTTCTGATGGGAGCTTCCTGTTCTCTTGAGCCCAGTTACTACCTTTCTCTCTGACCCCACTCAAGACCCTACTTCTGTCAGCTTCCACAGCTCCCCAAGGCTGAAACCTGCCCAGACCTGCCCAGGCTTAGCCATGGGCCCTGCTGGGCCCAGTGGGGGTGAGGGGGGGCAGGGAGAAGATGCAGCCTTGCTGCAATCGGAGCACGTTTGGGGCTTTCCGATCCTGTCCCACAGCTGAGGCAGGGTCTCAGCATCCTCCTACTCCGCCATTCTCCCTCCTGCCTGTGACTTCCTGTGGCTGTCTTCCCTGTTTCTGCCTGTGGCTGCATTCCTGTGTGTGCTGCCCTCCGTCCCCATCCAGCACCCAGAAGTGCCGTTCTTCTCTGGGTGCTCAGAGTGGCCTGGCCCTCTTCCTCAGGTCCCCACCTGGCTTGGCAACTCACAGAAAGCTCAGGTCTGGCAGTGGGTTGGTGATGGAAGCCCAGAGGGCAAAGGCCAGTGAGGGACAAGGCACACGGTTGGAGCAAAGCAAACCCAATTCTCAGCTGCATATCGACCCCTATGGGGGAGTTTACAGAAAGCACTCACCCCAGTCCTGTGGGGGAAGGGGCTCCACCACTGCAGGCAGGTGGGTAGGCGAGGAGATAGAGCCAGAGAGGAGAGTGGAGTTGCCCAATGGATAAGAGGCAGGCTGGCTACCTGCCTGCCCTGTCTGTTTGCCTGGGTCTGTTGATGGTGGCTGCTGGTGGCTGGGATGTGAGGCTAGGCTATGTGACCCTGGGTAGGGTGCTGCCCCTCACTTTCCCTGGGAGGTTCTGAGGCTGGTGTCTCCTCATGTGGAGGGGGGGGAGGTGTGTGCCTGGGGTTGAACAGGTTGCTCCTCACCTGGCTTGGTTACTCGCAGAAGCTCAGGTATGGCACTGCAGGGCACCTGGCCATCACTGAGGGCCCCCACTATCAGCACCGCATCGAAGGTCCCTATGCAGAAGATGGAGATGCAGTGTGAGGGTTTGTCTTTGTTATGGCCTCATGATGCCCATCAGAAGGGACCAGGCCTGCCACTTATGGCAGGGGGATATGATAAGTGTGGCCGTATCCTGGGCTGATGTCAGATCATGGGGTGGAGGGCTCAGACAGAGGGGCTCAGAGAGGGTCTCAGTGAGGCTTTGGGGGGCTCAGTGTGGGAGGTGGCTTGTGGAGGGTTCAGCCAGGGGTCTGGGGGCTGGGCAAGAGAAAGGGGCACTGTCAAGTTGTCTGGTTGGGAGAGGAGGTACCTTCAGAACTGGGCAGAGGCTCCTGGCCCAAGGTGCAGAGGCTGAGGTGCTGGTAGAGGCCCCGGGCTTGGGCCTGTTCCAGCATCTTTGGGCTCCCGTCCACTCCATGCAGCTGGAGGAAGCCCCGAGCCTGCAGCTGAGATGGAGGAGGGGGAAACAGTCACAGTTCACACCTGTCATCTCTCAGCTGGGTCCCTGCATCTAGGGGGGGCAGTGGGCCCACAATAAATTGTAGTCCAAATGTTTGGGAACAGTGAGTCTGATGGGGGAGGCAGAGTTCTGGGGCCAGAGGTGAAAGGAAAATTTTGAGCAAGTGGGTAAAGAGAGGGCAGGGGATCTGGGGAGGCCTCACCTCAGCAGCCACCAGGCCGGTGCCACAGGCCACATCCAGGATCAGGGCAGCATGAGGTGGGACTGGAAGGGCTTGAGTGAGGCAGTCCACTGCGAGGCATGGGGCACGGTACTGCAGGGTGGCCACGTCCTGGGGACAGAGTGCTGAGCCAACTGGCACCCTCTGCCCCAGCATTTGGGGGACCTCAGTGTAAGATTGTCTAGGAGTCAGGCAGTCCAAACTGTGTGTGCATGTGTGTGGTGTGTGGTGTGTATGTGTGTGTGCTGGGCTCACTAGGGCTCCAGCCCCATGGGGATACAGCACGAGGTGCTTTCCTCAGTCAAGGGGCCAGGATTAGAGAGTCGGCACCCAGCCCACTGCTGGGCCAAGGTAGTGCTCTCTCCTTAGTCCACGGTGATCCCTCAAGTGGCACTCCCTCCAGGCAGCCCCTCTGGCTGGGCTGCAGTCCCAGGGTGGCGAGGTCCTGCTTCCTGATTTCTAGGGGCTGCCAGCGTGGAGCCTGGGGTTGGCCAGAGGGCAGGGCTGCTGTGGGCGAGCAGAGGAGGGGCTAGTCCTTGAGGGGGCAGGACCGCAAGGGCTCACCTCATTCTTACAAGCCACCCTCGGGTGGCGGGAGGCTAACTGTTCCTACTTTGCAGATAGGAAAGTTGGGGCTGCGCGAGCCGACGAGGTGGAAGTGAGGAGCCTGGCCAGTTTACCTGGTCATAGTCCGGAGCCCAGCGCTCATAGAAGTGCAGTTTGTGGTCCAGGTCGGTGATGCCGTGTAAGGCCCCCACCCGAGCCCGCGCCTCGGCCAGGTTCCCGGCCTCCGCCTGAGCCATCCTCCTGCGGATACATAGCCTGGTGTCTCGAGGCCCACTGCGGTCTCTCCCATTCCCGCCCGACACCTGCAAGGCCACTGCATGGGCGGCCACAGCACACACAGGGCGAGACGGGACACGTGGGGCTCAGGGCTGGGCGGGGGGGTGCTCCCTGCAGCGGGAGGGAGGACCTGCCCGCACCTGCCCGCTCCCGAGGCCGCGAGCCTGACGCAGTGAGCCGGATTCCATCACCCACGGGATCTAAGAAGGTCGAGGGAGTCAGAACTCACCGCGGATCCCACTCGCCTGCAGGGCTGGGAGCCCCGGAAGTGGGGCGGGGCCTGCAGAGCGAGCCTGGCCCCTCCCCCACCGCCCACGGTGATTGGCTCTCCGCTATGAGCAACTACCCAATCAAAGGAAAGCGCTGGCAGCCGCCCCTCCGCCACCAGCCAATGAGCTCAAAGTTCTTGGCCTTTCTCTAGCCCGGGAAGATCAGACTCAGACGCACTTGCAGGGTTTCCACTTTTAGGAGCATCTCTGTGGCTCCCTCTCGAGGTCCTTTGTATGCCTTTACTTTTAGGAAGTGAGAGCCTCTGGAAAAAAAAATTTTTTTTAAAGCTTTTATGTATTTATTCATGAGAGACACACAGAGAGAGGCAGAGACATAGGCAGAGGGAGAAAAGAAGCAGGCTCCCCATGGGCATCCTGATCCGGAACTAGATCCCGGGACCCTAGGATCACCACCTGAACTGAAGGTAGACGCTCAACCACTGAGCCACCCAGGTGCCCCGAGCCTCTGAAATCTTATGGACAAGAGGGGGACCTAAGATCGGCCTTCATTTTTTGAACAGTCACCTTGGTCTGGGCAACACGATCCAGTAGAACTTTCTGTGGCCATGGAAATGTTCTATACTCGACGCTGTTTGATATAGTAGCCACTAGCTACATGTGGCAGTTGGACATCTGAAATGTGGCCAGTGCTCCTGAGGAACTGAATTTTAAGTTTTGTTTTAATAGTTTAAATAGCCATCTGTGGCTAGTGGCCTCCATATCGGACAGTTTGGGGATTCTTGTTACCTAAAGTCAGTCCAAACACTTGCAGCCTCTGTCCCAGCATCTTTAGCTTGGGTTGCTCCAGGGGATGTCCTGAGGTGAGCTTGTTAGACATGCAAATTAATGAGCCCAACCCCAGACCAAGTGGATCAGAATCAGATTGTAAGGGGGTAGGGAGGCCCCAGAAAATCCTCTTGAAACAGATTCACCAGGTGAGGTGATTTCTCTTTTTCAAATTTTTTTTTTTTTAAAGATTTTATTTATGGGCAGCCCCGGTGGCGCAGTGGTTTAGTGCCGCCTGCAGCCCAGGGCGTGATCCTGGAGACCTTGGATCGAGTCCCAAGTCAGGCTCTCTGCATGGAGCCTGCTTCTCCCTCTGCCTGTGTCTCTGCCTCTCCCTCTCTCTTCATCTCTATGAATAAATAAATAAAATCTTAAAAAAAAAGATTTTATTTATTTATTTGAGATAGCACACAGGCACGATGGAGAGGGGGAAAGGCAGACAGAGAGGGAGCAGCAGACTCCCTGCTGAGCGGGGAGCCCAATGCAGGCTCCATCCTGGGCCCCAAGATCATGACCTGAGCCTAAGACAGATGAGAAACCAACTGAGCCACCCAGGTGCCCCTCTTTAAAAAAAAAAATTTTTTTTTAATTTTGTTTATTTATTTGATGGAGAAAGACAGCATGAGCAGGGGGAGCTGCAAAGGGGGAGGGAGAAGTAGACTCCCCACTGAGCAGGGAGCCCAACGGAAGACTCTATCCCAGGACCCTGGGATCATCACTTGAGCCAAAGGCACATGTCTAATTGACTGAGCCATCTACATGCCCCTCTCATGATTTCTGTGCCTCTAGGTTCAGAAGCACTAGGTTAAAGAACCCTTGGGGATCAAAGTTTGGGCAGGCGGAGTCTGGGAGCCTGTTGCAGTTGTCCAGGAGGGAGGCGATGGTCGCATGACCTTGGGCAGTGGTCATGGCTGTAGAGAAGAGTGGATGGAGTTCAGAGATGTTTTGGTGGTAGAAGTAGCAGGGCTTTGGTGATTGAGTGAGTGGTGTGGGGAGGGGAAGCAAGCTGTGGGGAGTTGAGCCTTTGGGTTGATGTGGTGCCATTCACAAGGGAAGCCGGAGAGGAGGAGCAGATTTGGGGTAAAGAGGATAATAACAGTTTGGGGGTGTTGAATTTGAGGTGTCTACGTGAAGATGTCCAGGAGGCTGTTTGATGCCAGTCGTGGGCTCAGGAGAGAGATCAAGCCGGAGATAGATTCAGGGTCATGAGTAAAACCGGTGATGATTGAGGCAGCCGGTAAAGGTGAGATGTGCAGGGAGAGAAGAGAAAGAGAAGAAGATAGGGCTCAGGGTCCAGCTTGAGAACTCCCAACCTTTCAGGGAAGAAGAGGAGTGTCTGGGAGAGCTGGAGAAAACCCAGCAAAGTTAGGAAGGATGCCAAGAACAGAGTGTTTCAAAAAGACGAGGAATGGCCAACCGAGGTGGTTAAAATGAGGCTTTGGAAGTGAGCACTGGCTATAGGGATGTGGAGGTCTTTGGGGCCGAGAGAGACCTTGTAAGTGTACACTATTTACCTTCTCTTCCCTAGTTAGACATCGTGTCCCAGCCTCCCTTATCTGTAGGTGTGGCCGTATGGCTGAATTCTGGCCAATTAAAGGCAGATGGTGATGAAATGCTCTATTTCCAGACATGGACCATAAACATCCCCTATCTGATCCTCTGTGGAGGGGCGCCAAGCACCCATTCCCAGATAACAGAATCTGGGACCCTAAAGGACTGTGCATAGCCGTGCCCTCCCCACCAACCTACATCGGACTGTAACATGAGCAAGAAATCAATTTCATTGTGTTGAGCCATGGAGATTTCAGGATTGTCGGTGACAATAACTTGTCATTTCTCTCAATTAATACAGTGACATTGGCAAGAGCAGTTTTGGGGGAGTGGAGGTAGTGGAGGAAACCCAAATTTCAGCTGTCACCTCCCAAGATCCAAACCCAGATCTGTTTCAGTCCAAAAGTGTACAGTGAGTGTGTTGTGAATCCATGTGTTCAGCTGCAAATAACAGAGCGTGGGCACAGCTACAGCTGAAACACACAGAGAGAGATTGACTGGGTTCATCAAGGAAGCTGAGACTGGGCAGTCTAATCAGAGGCTCAGTTATGCCATCAGGGACCCACACTCTTGTCATCTTCCTTCTCTGCCACCTTTTGCACAGAAGCCTTTGTGCTCATGACTGTCATCTCATGGCTGTTGCACCTCCCGACAGGACAGGAGGCAGAGGAAAGGGCAGAAAGCTAGGCCAGCTCAGACTACACATCATCACAAAAGCTTTATTGGAAACACAGGATCGTGAATCTACTTCATCCTATTGGCCACTCTGGGTCACATGGCTGCCCCTGAGCCATCACTAGCAGGTGAGTCGGGAGGGAGAGGTTGGGAATGGGGACTGGCTCAGTCAGCTGACAGTGTGGGCCCCATCTCTACAGCCTCCTGTTCTGTTTAGGCCCATAAATATTTATTGTGTACCTACTGTTTATCAGGCCCTGGGCAGGGCACTTGGAGTCAGAGATGAGTCAGAAACAGCCCCCACTCTACCCTGGTCTAGTGGGGTGGGGGAGATGGGTGTCTTCTCCTCTTCAGGCTCTAGTCACTATCTCCTCAGTATCTGAATGCAGGATTTTCCTTCTAAGTCACTTGCCCCCTCTCTGGTGTCCAGGACCCCTCTTTTGTCTGGTGGTAGGGGCTGTGGTGTTGAAAGATGTTATTGGAAGGATTGACTCTTTTTTATTTTTAAAGATTTTTATTTATTTATTCATAAGAGACATACAGAGAGAGGCAGAGACATAGGCAGAGGGAGAAGCAGGCTCCCTGTGGGGAGCCTGATATGTGACTTGATCTCATGATCCCAGGACCCCAGGATTATGATCTGAGCCGAAGGCAGACACTCAACCACTGAGCCACCCAGGCATGCCAGGATTGACCCTTTATGTAAAGTGGATAGCCCTAAAGGATGTCCTGCTGGATCATCAGAGGGTGGCCTGTCTGGCTCCAGGATAGAACCTAGGGGAGGCCCTGGAGGGACTGCATATCTGTCCCCAGAGTCCCTCAGTGCCTCTGCTCAGTGGTACCCCACTCACTGATGGGGTGCTGCATGGTCTGTGGACACCAACATGGCTCCTGTAACAATGGCTCCTAGGCCCTGGTGGAGAATGAGACTTGCCATGCGGGGTCCTGGTGGGAGCTGGTGGTCTCAGGATGTGCTCTGCTACTCCCAAGCATGGACCCCAAGCCCCACTGACTTCTTGCCACAGAACCCACTCCATTTCTTCCTCTCCAGAGCCCCAGGAAACTATCCTCATGGAAGGAGGTATTTTTCTGACCTATTGACATTTTCTTTTTCCTGTTATCAGCCCCCTTAAATCCTAAACTTTGGAACCCCAAAGCCTTTCCTGTGTCTTTTGCTGACAAAGACCCTCCCCCGAAACACTGGACACCATCCAGTCTGCTCCAAAAACCAGGGTGTGAAAAGGAGCAGTTTATTTTTCAAAACTATTGCATGACCTCATAGATGGGCAAGCCAGAGGTCAAGGACTGCAGGTGGCTGAGGCCAAGTGAGTCACCCTGTGGCCAGAGTGAGTGACAGGAAAGGGTCAAGTGGACAAAGGTGAGGCCATGTTACGTCAAGATGGCCCACAGGCAAGACATAGGGATGCCAATGGGCAAGAGTTCTGAGGGGGATGGCATGACTTTTGGGAGCCAGGTGTGGGAGGGTGGGATGTTTACATGCGTGAGGATGTGCGGGTCAGTTGGGATGCTTCTAGATGCAAGTGCTGGACTGGGATTGAAATCCCAATCCTAATCCCAAAAAATTTTTTAAAAAATTTTTATTTATTCATTCATGAGAGACACAGAGAGAGGGAGAGAGAGAGAGAGAGAGAGAGAGAGAGAGGCAGAGACACAGGCAGAGGGAGAAGCAGGCTCCATGCTGGGAGCCTGATGTAGGACTCGATCCCGGGTCTCCAGGATCAGGCCCTGGGCTGAAGGCGGTGCTAAACCACTGAGCCACCGGGGCTGCCCCCAGATGGTTTAAATAATTGGGGTTTGTTGTTTAGTCATATGAGAAGTCTGGTGGTCCACAGTACAAGGCTGGCCCTGGGGCCCACTGATTTTTCTTTTTTAATGATTTATTTATTTATTTGAGAGAGATCAAGGGAGCAGGGGGAAGGGCAGAAGGAGAGGGAGAGAATCTCAAGCAGTCTCCTCACGGAGCATGGAGCCTGATGAGGGCTCAATCTCACGACCCTGAGATCATGACCTGAGCTGAAAGCAAGAGTTGGATGCTCAACCGACTGAGCCCCTCAGGCGCCCCGTGGCCCACTGATTTCACCAGGGACCTAGGCTCTGGTGTCCTATTTGTGTGTTTGCCACGAGGGTTCCTTCCGGTCACAGGATGGTGGCAGCAGCTCTGACATTCGTGTGTCCTCACATACAAACCCCAAGGCAGGCTGGGCCCTGTCTCCTTGATTCTCTCTCATTTTCTTTCTTTGGAGGGAGGACGCTTTCCCAGAAGCCCCAGAGGTTGGGAAAGCCTGGTACTTCCAGGCTCGGGCGTGGGAAGCGAAGCCCTGTCTGTGGGAAACAGGGAGAGGGCAGGCCAGGGTGGTGGTCTGGCGGGGGGTGGGGGTGTGGCTGCTGGTGCAAAGTGAAGACCCTGCTCACGGGTGTGTGCAAACACGTGCGCTTCCACCTGCATCTGAGTCTGATGGGTGGGAACATCCCCAGGGTACGTGTGCAGGGCCCGGGCCTCAGGGCCCGAGGTCACCAGGCTGGGACTGGCTTTCTAACCCTGCATGGGGCTGCGGGGAGTTATAGCGTCAGATCTGTGTTTCAAAAGGCACCCAGAAGGCAGCCTAGGAAGTGCGTCCTGGGTTCCCAGCCTGTTGTAATGATCCGGGTAAGAGCTGAGGCTGCCATGGGATTGACAGGTCGGAGGGTGGTTGGGGACAAGAGAGCAACTTCCCTTCTTCTGGTCTCCTGTCTCCTTTGCTGCCTCTTCCTTCTTCTCTCCTCTTCCTCCTCCAGTCAGGGAGCACCCCTGACTCAGTCCTGGGCCCTTTCTCCGCATCTAGCTCCACGCACTTCCTATGTGATCTCATCTTGTCCTGTGGTTTCAAATACTTTTTATATGTCAGTGATCCCCAAAGAGGTGACTCCAAGCCGCGACTCTCCCCTGAACTCTGGACTTGTGCCCCTGCTATCTCCCCATGGAGGCCATGAGCCTCTCTCTGGCATCGCTTCCAAATCCAGTTTTCCTTGTTCTCCTCCTCCTCATCCTCCAGAACCACTGTGCACCCAGAGGCTAAGCCCAAGCCAGCTTTTTCCCATCCCACTTTCTGTTGTGTCTGCAAATCCCGTGGCCTCATCCCTCTACTTGGGCCTCTGCTACTCTGGTCCTGTTTACCCTTTCTTCTCACTCTGACCCCTGCTGCAGCCTCCTCACTGGCCTCCCTGCCACCCTTCTGGGCCCACCCACAGTCCATTTTCCTCAGAGTAGCCAGAGGTAGTATTGATTATTGTTTTTCAAAACTTTAATGGAAAATTCCAAACACATAAGAGATTAGCCCCATGTTTTGGTTCATCACTCAGTTTCAAAGTTTTAGTTAACAAAATACACCCAACCAGAATGATGTTTTTACAGTACAAATTTGTTGAGCTTACTCCCCTGCTTAAAGTCCAAATTCCTGGGCTCCCTGGGTGGCTCAGCGGTTTGGTGCCTGCTTTTGGCCCAGGGCATGGTCCTGGAGTCCTGGGATCGAGTCCCATATCGGGCTCCCTGCATGGAGCCTGTGTCTCCCTCTGCCTATATTTCTGCCCCACCCCTCTATCTGTGTCTCTCATGAATAAATAAATAAAATCTTAAAAAAAAATCCAAATTCCTTACCAACCTCATCCCTAACCTCTCTCCTCACTCCACCATCCTTGTCTCTGCTGTTCCTAGAACATGCCATGGTTACCTCAGGGCCTTTGCACTTCTGTTTTTGGGCCCAGATCACTCTTCCTTCAGATCTCTGCTTGATTGGCTTGGTTGAGAACAAGGCATCCTCTACCTAGAATGAACAAATATTAGCATTTTGTCATTATTGCTTCAGAATATGTGAATGTAGAAAAAGACAAGATAACAGATTAAACTGAAATTCCTTCTGAATTCCTCCCTCCTCTCTCTGCTGCTGCAGGGACCCAGCTACCACCCTGAATGGCTGGGACCTTCCAGGTCTTGTTTTTATATTTTTACTATATATGTCTGGAACGTATAATATTGCTTAATGGATTTAAGAACATGTATATGATCGCTATCGCTTTATAGCTATTACTCTGAAAATTCCCTCTTTTACTTAACTTCCTCTCTATTTACTATGTTTTTGAGATCTTTCCACATTGGTGTGTACAGGTTGCATTGATGGTAACCACTGCTTAGTCATCCCTCAAACAGATACACCCAATTCATTTATTCATTTTCCTACTGATGGAAAATGATGCTGCCACAAATAGCCTTGCATATTTTTTTTTTGTGTGTTATTGTTGTTCACAAATGAATACTTCTGGAAGTAGTGCTTTACAGAATGGTGTTTGCTTCCTGGTATGGGGTAACGAAAACAATTTAGTTCATTGTAAAAGAGAATGAATAGAAAATTCACGTTGCACATAGTAAGGGCAATTATTGTCGTGAGCTCATTTCAGTTTCACATATGTGTGCAACGGGCAGTTGTGAATAATACCTTTCTTAGCATGGTTGGCTCTCAGAGTCTGAGAACTAACATGAAAGTGCCAGGTGGGGGCACACATCACATCAGATGCTCTGGTTGCCTCCATGGACTCACACACTTTATCAGACTTTTTGGTTTTTGCAAATGAGTAGGAGAGAGTATTTCATTTTAATTTGCATTTCCCTTGATTACTAATGAAGGTGCACAAGTTTTCATAAGTTTATTGGCTTTTTGGGTTTCCTCTGTGAATTGTCTTTGCCTATGTGTTCTATTGAGTCACTTGATTTGGTCTTATTTATCTTTATGTTTGTAGGAGTTCCTTAAATGTTTTGTGTATTCTGGATACTGATTCTTGGACTGTTTCATGAGTTGCAAACATTTCTCCTAGGCTGATGCTACCTTCTGGCTTTGCTCATGGTGTCTCCATACCAGGTTCAGCAGTAAAGAGCTTATCAGTCACTTGGACCAGGACAGTGGTGGTGGGGGTGTAAGGGCAGAAGCTAGATGGCCAGTGGCTGGTGGTGGCAGTAAGATGTCTGCAGAATTTATTTCAACAACATGGTTTAAGAGGTCCTTGGCATCCTCAGCTGTCTTTTCTACATAGTAGCCTGTTCCCACATTGATGAGTACTTGTTCCACATCATGTAGCTTCCCAGGACACACATAGAAGTCGTCAGTGGGACGAGTATCTCTTTCCCCTTGTTGTTCTTGTTCAGCACGTTCAGACAGTCCTTGCTCCCATGGACTTGGTCTGTACCACCTTGAGCTGGGCAATGGACCCGTGGACAGGAGCTCCACTTCCTGGTCCAGCTGGTTCTTGAGCATTTCTAGCTGTGGCAGGTTCAGCTCGGTGATGTTAACTGACTGCACCATGTTGGGAAGGAGGCATTTTTTTTTTTTTTTTTTTTAGTTAATTTTAAGGTATCAAGGACCCTTCTTTAGTCAGATTGTTCTGGAATTTCAAAATGTAGTCTCAGCCTCCAAGTAAATCGCCAGAAAGTGGTTTGGTTGAGATGAAAAATTTCCACATATTGCCTTATGAATCAATACAATTTGTGCACTTGGAGGCCATTTCTTTTTACACATTTGTGCATGTTTTAAAGCATTTTTGCCTAGCCTGTAGCTTATTTTGTTTTTAAAAATTCTTTTTTTATTTAAAAAAATTATTTATTTTTTCATGAGAGACCCACAGAGAGAGAGGCAGAGACACAGGCAGAGGGAGAAGCAGGCTCCATGCAAGGAGCCCAACATGGGACTTGATCCCCAGGACCACGCCCTGGCCCGAAGGCAGGCGCTAAACCCCTGAGCCACCCAGGGATCCCTAAGAATTCTTTTTTTAAAAAAGATTTTATTCATTCATCAGAGAAACAGAGATAGAGGCAGAGGGAGAAGCAGGCTACCCTTGGGGAGCCTGATGTCGGACTCGATCCCAGGACCCTGGGATCATGACCTGAGCCGAAGGCAGACGGTCAACCACTGAGCCACCCAGGTGCCCCTTGTTTTTAAAAATTCTTGAGTTAACTTTCCAATCCACAGGGGTTGGCTTCATTGACTCATCAACCCCGAAGCATTGGTGTGGGGCCGGGTGCTGCTCCAAGCACTTCCCAGACCCTGTTGGAATGACTTCTCCCCATAACCTCACCCATTTGACTCTACAAAATGTATCCCAGTTTTCCAGATGAGGGAACTTGGGGCCGAAACAAGGACCTGTGATTAAATGTCATAGGTCAGTTCAAACCGAGGGCAAAATGTTTTCCTTTAACCAGGATAGGCTCCTCTTGCATCCATCAGTTCTTAATTATTACTTTTGTATTTAAGTGGCTCCGATAAAGCCATTTTTGGAAAGTCAAAAATACAAATCACAATACATATGAAAGGGATATTTATCATTTTTATGTACTTCTGCGGGGGGGAATATAATGATTTGAAATAAAGTGAGATTTTAACACTGGTATGTGAAAGGAGAAAAGTGGTCTGGATCATTCCCCGTGGTTTCGCCTCCAGTAACCCAGACATGACATGACTCGCACCAGGCCAGCTCCTCTGGATGACGCACGGTTGTTGTCACGGGGAAACCAGCCTCCCAGACTGGCAGGGGACAAAATAGCAAATGAAAAGTTTTCCAAGTCCAGCAGCGAGCGCAGGTGCGCTGGGCTCTGCACCCCCGGTGTGTGCTCCCCCGCGCGGCCGCACTGCTGTCCTGCACCTGCAGGGTAGCGCACCTGTGCGCACCTGAGAGCCGTTGGGCTGCCGGCAATGGGAGCAAGGCCGAGGTAGACTGCCTGCCCTCCTCTAGCGCTGGGTCCTGGGCTGGGGAAGGAGTCTGCGCAGCGGGGCCACTGATAACTGGGTTAACCCACCTGGTCCTCCCTGTTACCTGCAAGGTGTAGACAGGGCCAGGGAGGGGAGGTGGTTATTGCCCAAGGCCACATACACGATAGTGCACGGATGGCCTTGAGCTTAGGTGTTGAGTAGGAAAGAAAAGAGGATGGAGGGTTCCTAGCCTAAGAACCCACATCTAGGGGCTCCTTATGCAGCAGCTTGGCCTGGCAAGGGGCTGAATCTCCAGGCAGTTACTCCCTTATTCATTGGTTAATTCAACAAATACTTCTGGAGCTCCTGCTGTGCACCTGGCACTGTTCCAGGCATGGAGCACTGTCGTGAGCAAGGCTCTTGGTCCTGGCCTTCAGAGGTGGCGTGGCAGGAAGGTAAGGAAGGAAGATGACAGGGGTGACTCTGGGGCTTCTGGTAACTGGTACTGCATGGCTGAGGCTAGGCTATGGGGGGACTGTGTTAGCAAGTACAGAGCCACAAAGAAGACTTCCCGAAATTTTGCTTGGGGGCCAAGCTCTGGAGGGAGGAGGGCACAGCTGATGGAGCTGGGACTGAGACCCAGCTTGGTCTTGAGAGATACCCCGAGGGGCTGCCCTGGCAGCACTGGGGCAGAGTGAGGTCCTTGTGATCCCGTCTCCTGCCTGGACCACATGACCAGGGAGTTTGGTTGATGTGAGATTGAAGACCATCAACTCAGCTTAGTGATAGTAGAATTCTTGGTATGGAGGTGCTGGGTGATAGCTTGGAGGAGGGGAGCAAGCCAAGAAGGGGAGGAGACAAAAGAGGGGAAAAAGACTCACAAATCCTAATTTCTGTCCCTACCATGTGATTCCCAGCAACCTGTCAGGCCCTTCCCCAAACCCACCATTCCTCTCCACCGCCACATTGGTGGACAGCATCACCAACCACCCTTCATTCAAACCTTCTGAGGGGTCCCTTGACCCCTGCTTTGCTTTACCTCTCTTCAGGATATCTGTGTGTCAGACAACCTTGGAATAAATATATGGTGTCCCCCTCTGGGGCAAAGCACAGGTGTGCTCCAGCGTGATGAAGATGATGTCTATCCCAGGAGCAAAGGGCTGGCTTGCTTACTGCCTATTAAAAAGATTTGGGTTCTGTAAGCTTAGATTTATTCTCTCACAATATACCTGCTGAGTGGACAAGTGTCACATGGTCCTGTCCACATCCCCCTGTGGGATTTGGGACTCTGAGGAATCAATGCTAAACCCTTGGCAGCTAGTGCTGTGAGCAGTAGATGGTCCTTCCTCTCTGACCCAGGAATCTCATGCTTCTGCCAGCAGCCAAGGCACTCGGGGAGGCTGGCTGGTCAACCTGCAGGTAGGGTACCACCTTGGACCTTTCCTGGTACATGACTGCTTCCCACCATGTTGCTCTACATTCTACGTGTCTTTGGCATCTGTCCACTTCTCTCCATTCCCGGGGTTTATTGTTGTGGATTCCTAGCTGATCCGTCCCCTGCCCCACCTCCTCCCCACCCTCGCCAGCCCAGACCCCTTCTCCCCAGTCTCTCCTCCTCCCGAGGAGGGACAGTCCTAGAGCACACAGGAATCTCCTTGCTGCCTCAGCTCTTCTACGGCTTTCATTGTGTGATAGAATATTCTGTGGCTGGACGCCTGGGTGGCTCAGTGGTTGAGTGTCTGCGTTTGGCTCAGGTCATGATCCCAAGGTCCTGATGATCAAGTCCCACATCGGGCTCCCTGCATAGAGCCTGCTTCTACTCCCACTGCCTATGCCCCTCTCTCTTTGTGCCTTATGAATAAATAAATAAAATCTTTTTATTATTTTAAAGATTTGGCGTTTGCCGACCTCACCACTTGCCTTGTGCTCCTCCCTGCCTCCCGCTTTCTGCTCTCAGAAGTGTTCAAATCATGCTGCTTTCCCTGTCCGGACCGTCCTTCACAGTTTCTATGGGAAGTTCCTAGCCATCCTTCAAAACTTAATGCAAGGAGGCCTTTTCGAAGCCCTGGTGACCCCTTAGTGCCACAATGTCGCGGGTACAGAGGGAGGGTGGGTGATAGGAAAGGCAGAGGACAGAGTGGAGGGACTTTGCACACTTCACCCTCCAGACCCCAGCTGTTGTCCCAGGAGAGGAAAGGAATTGGTGGACAGACTGGGCTGAGGTCATCCTTGATGTTGCAGGGACTGGGTTCCCACGTCCAGTTGGGCAGGTTACATCCTGCACAAGGGTGCCTGGCCGAGGTGGCAAATGAGGACTGAAGACATGGTGTGGGCGAGCGCTGGGGTGGCAACCACCCTTTCCAACCTGCACCAGGGTGCCCTCTAGTCACCGAGCCCCGCATTACAGTAGCCTTTCCAGAAGAGGGCGTGCTTCTAAAAATTTCTAAAAGGCTGTGAGAGCCTCCTCTTGTGGCCTCCTGGAGCACCTGCGGGGGGGGGGGGGGGGGGGGGGGGAGGGAGGGGGGAGGGGGGAGGGGCGGGGGGGGGGGGACCCAGACAGGAAAGCAATCTGAGGCACTCTGTACTAAAAGTTCTGGATTCTCCCAGAAAATCCTAAGCCTTTGACCCTAATTGCAGCCTCCGGCAAGCTTTGCAAGATGCTCCAGGCAGCCTGTGGCCTCCTTGGAGTGGGCGAGTTCAGCAAATTGTTGCCTTTCTTTCATTCCCCCTGCCTCTCTCCAGAACTCTCTGGAGCGTTCAGGTCAGCACACTCTGTCTCCCCTGCTTTGCTGTAACGGAGTCTTAGGTGTCACTAAGATCTGAGGGGAAAACTAGCAACTTCATTTCTCTGCTTTGTGGTGGGGTGTGTGCGTATGTGGGGATGCATAGAGGGGCTTAGGTAGGGGTCTGCAGGTTTGGGCAGCTGAGGCTCCTATCTGTCTCCAAATACAGTGTCCCCTGTGGCCCTGGGATGGTGTCAAGATATCTATTTCCTGGGCCTTTGATTCTTTGGGATTTCCACAGACGTGGGCAGGTGCAGCCCCCAGCCACCCTCAGCCACAGTTTCTGTACACAAGGACTGCCTCAGTTCCCACTGCAGGCCCCGAGGCTGTCCCTCTGAGAACCTTCTCTGGCGCTTGTGTGGGTGTCTGGGCAGTCTCCAACCAGGAAGGGGACAGGATGTAGAAGACAAATACCTTAGTTTTTGCACATTGCAGGGTGGGGGAGGCAGGTAGAAGGGGGTCTTTTATGGCAACCGGGTCACCACGGTAACTCAGCCCCACCCTGCAGTATCTGTGAGGTCACCCTTCCTCTCCCAGCTGGAGGAGGGGGAGAAGGGGCAGATATGGAGGCCGTCCCTCCGGTCAGATCCAGCCTCTTGGAAATTCTGCTGCTGGTAGTGAAGCTTTCAGTGCTGGTGAGTGGGAAATGGGGGCCCCCAGGCCTTCCCAGTTACCTCAGAGCTGTTGGACCCCATGGACCTGTCCCATCCGGTGGAACTAGGTGACTGCCTCCCTCAGAAGCCTCACCCACAAGCCACAGTGCCCGTAGTGGGGTACATAGCCAGTCCCAGATGGCCGTCTCCCATGCCGCCCCCTAGGGCTCCAGGTGGTCCTCTGGACAAAGGTGTGTGGGGTCTAGATGGGGTGCTTTAGGGCTCTGATGAGGGCCCGTTCAGCCCCAGGAATGGTGGAACTTTCCCGTTATAGTCTCTTTCCCCACTCAAGCTTGCACTTTTCTTCCATTAGATGGGAAGCATCATATCCACCCTGTCACCCAGGACAGAAGCCTGGAGATCTTGGGTCCCACTCTCTCCTTTACCCCTCTCTAGAGGTCACTCAGTCACTGCCCCTGCACTTCGCATTTTTCTACCCCAATGCCACTGCCATTTGTCCCCAGCTGCCCTCATGACACCAACAGGTAGCCGGTGGGCAGGAAAGCCCAAGTGCTTGGGAGAAAAAACCGCCTGGGGTTCAAATCTGCAGGATCAGAGGGCTGAGGGGGTATGGTCACTCCTTCTATTATCATAATGAACCACTTCCTTTGCTAGACTTCTTTTTTTTCAGTCATTTATTGGCAAAAGAGGTTATAGTAATCATAGATTATCTAAATTACAAGATATTTTCTCATATAAGCATAAATATTTGATTAATAAAATTTTTAAAATTGGGGTTCAATTTGCCAACATATATCATATCACCCAGTGCTCATCCCGTCGTGCCCCCCTCAGTACCCGTCATCCAGTCACCTCCACCCCCCCCTCCCTTCCACCACCGCTTGTTTGTTTCCCAGAGTTAGGAGTCTCTCATGGTCTGTCTCCCTCTCTGATATTTCCCACTCATTTTCTCTCCTTTCCCCTTTATTCCCTTTCACTATTTTTTATATTCCCCAAATGAGTGGGACCATATAATGTTAGTCCTTCTCCGATTGACTTACTTCACTCAGCATAATACCCTCCAGTTCCATCCGCACTGAACCAAATGGTGGGTATTCGTCATTTCTAACGGCTGAGGAATATTCCATTGTGTACATAGACCACATCTTCTTTATCCATTCATCTTTCGATGGACACCGGGGCTCCTTCCACAGTTTGGCTATTGTGGACATCACTGCTATAAACATTGGGGTGCAGGTCTTCCGCTTTGCCTAGACTATTATCAATAATCACTTCAAGGGAAAGAAAACCAAGATAAAACGAAATACTTTCTAAAGCGAATGGACTGAGAATGGAGTCCTTAGAAGTAGGCAGATAAAGATCTTTCTTGTTGGGGAAGTTGAGACCTCCAGAGAGGGGGGACCTGGCCTATGGTAGCCTGGCGGCCCCACCCCTACAATAAAACCGGGGACAAAAAAAAACTAAAAAAAAAAAAAAACTAAAAAAAAAAAAACTAAAAAAAAAAAAAAAAATAAATAAATAAAACCGGGGACAGGTAGGGTGCATGAGTGACAATGGTGTGGCTCTCCCTCCTGCAGCTGGTCCAGAACCGAGTCCACCTCTACAATTTCCTGCTGCTCAAGATTCTCCTCTTCAACCACTGGCTGTCGGGGCTGGCCCAGGAGGCTTGGGGGTCCTGCAGCGGCCAGGTCCATCCCCCCGCTTGGCTTGCAGCCAGCCCCTTGGGCCGGCTGCTACGGGCGGGGCTGGTGCTGATGGAAGTCCCCATGTGGCTGGGGCTGCGGGGACCCCGGCTGATGGGGGCGGCCGTGCTGCGCTGTGCCCGCGCCTTGGGCCTGGCCCCGAAGTGGCTAGGCCTGTCTGCAGCCACCTGCATGGACCTGCTTCTGTCCTGTCTGCATGGCCTGATGCTGGCGGTCCTGCTGCTGTCAGTGCTGACCTGGAGGCTGTGCCGGAATGCCCATCGCTGCGGCCTGGGCTGGCTGCTCAGCAAGGTGGGTGGGCACGGCTCAGGCCAGGCTGGAGAGGGCAGGCCTGGGACACTGGGTCTGGCAGCCGGGCAGCGCCACTGTGGGAGCTCCTGATGGCCACCTCCTGCCCCTCCACTTATCCCCTCCAGGCTTTGCTGGGCAACCATGTGGTGCCAGAGCTCCTGACACTGCTGAAACGTCTGTACTGGTGGGTGGAGAACACAACAGCGTTCACCTCCTGGCACCTAGCCTATCTCATCACCTGGACCACTTGCCTTGTCTCCCACCTGCTGCAAGCTGCCTTTGAGCACACGGCCCAGCTGGCCCAGGCCCAAGAGCCTGAACCCTCGAAGGGCTCAGGACCCTTGTCTGAGTCCCCGCTGCCTGAACCTCTGGGCCCTGAGGCCAGGCCAGCCCTGCCAGAGCATGGGATCCCTGGAGAATAAGTGTGTCCCCATCTGTCTTTCTGGATCTGGTCTGGCTTGGGGTCTCACTCTGTGTCCCTCTCCTCTACTGGCGTATGTGTGCATGTGTGTGTGCGCATGCATGCCCTAGGGCTGCCTCTGGAAAGGAACTCAGATTCTGTGGGCCCCTGATCTGTGCCAGATAACTCTCCCAGACACTTTCCATATATAATTTTGTTTAAATCTCATAGCATTATGGGCATCAGGTTTGATTAGCTCCATTTTCCAGATGAGAAAATTGAGCCTCAGGAGGTTGAACATTCCCAAAGTCTCAGAGTAAGTCAGGGAAAGAGCCAGCACCGGACCCTAGATTTCTTGTTTCCCCAAACCCCTAACTTTCTCTAGGTCTGTGCCTTTGATTCTCAGGACTGTCGGTGCCCAGGACTTTAAGGGAGATGGGTCGTTAGAAACTCTGGCCTCTGGGGGGTGCCAAGGCCTCACATTTCAGAGATTCAGAAAGTTCCTTTGAGAACTAGTGACTCCCGAGCTAATCTGCAAATAGCCCAACCATTCATTTACACTCTTAGCCATTCACTTTACCACTCACTCATCCATCCAGCCATGCATTCATTTGCCCATCTATCCACCCATCCACCCACCCACCAACCCATCCACTCATCTATCCATTCATTATTCAGCCTGTTTACCCACGCACCTACCATCCATCCACTGCTCACCCACAAATCCACCCATCTATCCATCTCCTCCAGGGAGAGAGAAACAGCCCAAATCTGAGCCAATGGAGCTAGGCAAGCTCAGACAGCAGTGGGTCAGACTTCCCCTGCCCCTCAGGTTAGTGATTCTGTGAGAGGAGGGGAAGGGATTGTTTCATGGGAGTTAGCAATCACCTGCCATTCATTCCCAAGCCCAAGGATGGTGTGAGTGTGGGAAGATGTTCCACAGAGTCCTGCCCCATGTTCGCCTTCTGTATTTTGGTGCCTGGGAAAATTAGGGCCAGAATCCTGCCTTGCTTCCCATATGGACCTGCAGATGGCCCAGGGTAGGTTTGGGGTAAACTTCTGGACCTTTGCTCTGAATCTGAGGAGCAGACCCGCCTGCCCCTGCGGGGAGACATCTGAAAGGCTCCCATCTGGCCAGAGGCAGAACATCTGCTGGGAAGGTGCTGCACTAAACGCTGAGATTCCAGAACACCCAACTTTTGTAGGGAAAGCTGTGTGCTGAAGTGTGTGGAGTTGGCCCATTGCTGAGGCTGGGGACAGGGGGACTGGGAAGCAGGCCCCAGGGCAGGCATTTGGAGTTGCATGGGTCCTTAGGTGGGGAGGAGGCACACCAGTGCTTGACAGGACTGTGGCCTGCGGGGCCCGGGGTGCTGGGAGGGAGGGAAGGGGTAGATGGAGAGGGGCCTCAAGGGCCGAGGGGGGCAGGGAGGGTGATGGCCTGCGCAGGGTCGGGGGCAGGGAGTGGGAAAGGATGGGGAGCCAGGACGGAGCTGGGGGCTGGGCTGGCGGCTGGGCCCTGCCCTGGGTGGTGGCAAGACCGTGTATGTGATGCTAGTATCTTTCCTTCTAGTAATTTCTTTAAAAATTACCCACAATACAGACATGTTAAGGTACCAGTGTTTCCTTCCTCTCTGTTTCGAAACTTAAGAGAAGCAGGGTGGTCTGTGTGTTGTGTGTTTCCAGCTGAGACTCTGCATCTATGCAAGCTTGCAGGTATGCTCTGAGTTAAACCTGTAGACCAGTCTCTGGCGGAGACCAATCCTACTGTGCCCATCGTTCGAAGAAAGGCTTTTTTGCCTATGATGACATGCCACCCACCCATCCAAGTCAGTCTTTGGAATGGCTGCATTGGGGTCAGCTTCCAATTCTGCCCACCCCCCTGCCTCCACAGGAGATACAAAGCATTAGAGGGGGTGGGCCCCAAATAAATTGCCTGGGGGCGGGGAGGGGTGCATGTTGGGAGGCAGCCCCTGCCCTGGGGAGCCCCTTTGTGACCCTCCACCTGCCAAGCTCCCACCCTCCTGCCAGATCCCAAGGGTCTGGGGCTGAGACCTCTGGGCATGAGGGACCAGGACTGGGGAAGGGGCTGCGCTTGCAGAGGCAGAGAGCCTAGCCTGGCCTTGGGCCGGAGGTGTGGTGTGGGACCAGCAGACCAGCTGGGACCCAGGATGCTGCTGCTCTTGAACATGCACCTGCTTGATTTACCCCCTCAAACAGCTGGCTTCTGAATCCTTGGCTGCTGGCGGGAATGAGGCCACAGCTGGAAAAGGCCTAGCCTCTACTTTCCACACTGGGGCATTGCATGGGAGAGGGGTGGGGGGACATTCCAGTGTGGCTGCCAGGGCTAAGTGCCCACTCACATGACACACTAGTGAGAGAATACCTCAAGGCCTGGGAGGCGGAGTAGGCCTGAGAGCAGACTAGGAGCCCAAACTTCAGGGCCAGGGTGGCTGGAAAAGCTTCCTGGAGGAGGAGGCATTTGAATTGGGTTTCCGAGAGAAGAAATGCACCATAGCTCCTGGGTGCTGACCCCAGATCTGCCCCGTGCTGTGTGAATGTTGTCAGGCTCTGAACCTCTTTGGACCTGGCTTTCCCTAGCTGCTGTTGCTGACCTGTGCCTAGAGGAAGGCCCCTGACTAGGTTCTAAGACACAGGTTGACACCTGAATCCACCCTGGGAAGCGTCCAGGCCTGGGAGCTGGGGTGGCACTGAGCAAGGGGAGGCTTGCGAGAGGGTCTCCCAGGGCCTGATGAGAAGGCCTAGCGGCAGACACTTGGCTCCCTGGCTCTGGCTTCTCGCTGCGGCCTTGGATGGAGCTCTGCCCCGGGTCTCAGTTTCCGTGTCTGTGCAATGTGAGGTGACCAGATTATCCCCAATGACAGATAATCCCTAGATTATCCCCAGCCAGCACCCGAGGGACCTTAGTGACCTGGATGTTCCTGCTGGGAGGTGGTCTGGAGCAGGGGTGGGGTGGGGCAAGGCTGGGCCTGCATGTGCATCTTACCCAAGCTGGGGTCTGGCTATGCTTCCTGGCCTTGACTGTAAGTCCTCCAGGACCTTGTGAAGGTTTAGGAGGAAGGCAGGAGGTCAGGAACCTGCCCCTGGCTGCCCCTCACACACAGTGGGCAGCTCAGAGGCCTTGGGGTCAGAAAGCCTCGGGTTTGAATGCTGGATCTGCAGACTCCCGGCTGTGTGACCTTGGGCAAGTCTCTTAACCCTGTGGGCTTCAGTTTCCCTACCTATGAGCAGGACTGATCATAGCACCTTAGGCCTCACAGGGCTGTTAGGGGGTCTGTGCATGAGGCAGGAGGGACGGGGAACCCCAGCTCCCTCTCTTGAGCCTGCTGCCTTCCCAGGGGCTGCAGAAACCCCATTCTGAGGCCAAGGGCCAGGGTGGTCAGTCCATCTGCTCTTGAGCCTGTGTGTATGGAGGGGCCCTGGCCTGCCTGAGGAAAACAAGTAGGGGGCAGTGGGGGGGGTTGCTGCGGGCAGGGTGGGGGGAACTGGCTGAAGGGCTGGCCAGCAGCTCCACGCAATCTGTCTGCTATGCAGTCCTGGGCCTGGCCTGTATTTATTTATGCTGAGCGTATATTTATATCAGCCCCTTTCTCATTAATAGGGCAGGAAATGGCTGGAATTGTTACATACCTGGCCGCCCAGGGGTCCCGCTCCGCCAAGACACACAGGGCCCTGGCTGCCCAGCCACAACTGCGAGGGCCCCCCTCCTCAGTCGCTGGCCTGAGTTGCTGGCCTTTCACTGACCTTGCTTGCAGTGAGCGCCCCCTCCTCTTCCTTGAGCTCCCACTCACCCCCTCAGCCCACAGCCCTCAGAAAGGGGTTCATTTGCTGGCTTCTCCCTGTCCCCTGGCTTCGGACACCATCCTGACCTCAGGAGAAACAGGGGGTGTCAGATGCTGTCTAGGTGAAGTTTGAGGGAAGGGGGAGTGCTGGGCAGATGCAGGCAGAGCCTCGGAGTGAGAAATTGGGGTCCCCTGCCTGGGCAATGGGGTCCTAGAGCCTGGGGTGGGGTGTGGGCAGCAGCAGGGGAAGTGAGGGGCTGGCTAGCAGAGGCTTCCCTGCTAGCGCCCAGCAGCCCCCTCCCAGGCCCGCATGCTGCACTCAGAAACAAGCCAGCGTCTGTCTCTCCAGGCTCCGAGCTCTCTCTCGAGGGCGAGGGCGGGAGTGGGCCCCAAGTGGGTCCCTAGAGCTGGGCGGCATCGCCCCCTCCCCAGAGCACTCCCCTGACATAACCTGTTAGTGCTTTAGTCTCAGCTTGCTTCCCTGGCCAGCCTCCCCACCCAGGCCCGACTGTGCTGTCCTGCTGTCCCTCCTCCCGGGGGCTTTGCTGAGGCAGAGTTAGAGGAGCCTGCAGGGTGCCCACCAGCCCTGGGGTAGGGGGCAGCCTGGCCTGCTTACCCTCCTCCCCTCAGGGGCGAAGGGGAGCCTACCCTGAGGCTTCTCCTGGGCTGAGTTTCCTGGTAGCCCCCCGCCCCCCCCCCCCCCCGGGCCCGTGGTCAGTTGGGTCTGGCCTCTGACTCCTGCCCTCTGTGGCCTCCATGCCCTCTTGGCTCAGAGCTCAGAGAGGTGGCAGTGTGCAGAGATGGTCACTGGACCCGCTCTTTGCCCTATCCCTGTTCTCTCAGCAGTACATCTAGGGTCTGGGGAAAGGGGGTGGAGGGGCAGCTCCTGACACTGAGGAGGAAACACTGAGAACTTCCAGTTTTCTAGGCTGAGGCCCCCCTGGGTGGAGGGAGGGGCTGCTGCATGCCTGAGGCTCAGGCAGGGCTCTCTGGGCTTCTGGGGTGGCCTCACCATACAGGGCAGATGTGCTCTATGGGGACAGGAGGGCTAGGCCCCAGGGACATCACCTCACCTGGGCTTCTTTACAAAGGTTCCCCCAGATGCCACATTGAGACACGGCCTACAGAGACCCAAGTCCATGACCAAGTCCTGGCCAGTGGCAGGTCCCTGATGCTCCTCTGGCCCTGCCTGGCTCTGCCTGCCCAGCCCGGGGGTCTTAGGCAGGCTGGCTCCTCTGAGAGCTGTCCCTTTACAAGATAAAGACCCCACACCCTGCATGGGGGTTGTGGGGACCCAATGAGGCAGGTGAGGGGCTTGCACAGGAGCCAGCACATAGTGGGTTCTCAGAGAATAGGGACATCTCTTTGACCACCATGCCTTGTGGCTAGGTGCCTGGGGCCCGGTGGCCAGAGGTTAGCCCAGGTCCTCTGCCTGGCTGTGTTCCTGTCCCTTTACTTCCCAAATGGAATAGCCCTGTGTGGCCTGGGGAGGGGCAGCCAGGTCCAGAGCAAGGCAGTATTCTCAAGGATTCTCCTGGGGCTGGACTGTGTCCCCCACCCCAGATTTTGCCTCGATAGGACAGAGCCTCTTCTCAATGCTTGGACAAGGACGTCTGGGTCACCTAACTGTGTGGGGCTGAGTGCATCCATGTGGGTGGGGACAGGCAGGCAGCTGTCCCCCAAGTGCCCTTCCCCCAAGCTGCCTGTGATTTGAGAGATGTCAGACCCTCTGCTCCCATTGGCGTCCTGCCTGTTTCTGGCCTGTGTGTACCCAGGCAGGTCTCCGGGTTCAGTCCCTGCTCACGCAAGGAGGCATGACCCTTTGGGCTCCGTGGTTCCCGATCAGTGTTTTTTTTTAAATTTTGTTTTGTTTTTGTTTTTTTTTGTGAGCCTGGAACCCCCCCTGGCCCTGGGGCTGGGGGTGCCTGAGAGGGCGAGTGTGGAGGCCCTTTGTCCCGGTCCTCAAAGCCCCAGACCCCTATGGCCAGGCGCTGTGGCTGAGCCCTGCTGCGCTCCTGCTCAGACTGCATACATCTGGAGCTGTGTCCCACCCCCAGCCCAGACCCACATCTGGAGCCCAAAGCCGGCTAGCCGGCTAAACACGGAGCATCTGGGCCCCAAAGAGTCTGCTCCCAGGTTAACGCGGCCCATCTGGGCCTCTGGCTGCTGCTCCGCCCTGTCTCCACAATGGAATGCTGGCTGCACATCTGGACAGCGCAGCCCCGCAGTCCCTCTGCCTTGCCCGTGCCTGGCAGGTCCAGGGTTCATGCTGCCTGGGGTTTCCTCCCGGAGGTGGGGGTCCTGTGCACAAGGGGTTCACTCTTCCTCTCTTGGATGACACAGCTCATGGGGCTTCTCCTGGCAGTTGCCTTGGGAATAGCATAGTTTTGACATAATGTGGACACATGTCCCTTGCCAGGAGTGGTGACAGCTGCCACTCTGCACCAACTCAACCCGGCAGCCCTTGGCATTGCCTGAAAGGGCCTCCGGGGCCCCTAGTGTCGCCGACCTGCCTTCCCGCCCCCCCCCCCCCCCGCAGGGTGCTGAGGGTACCACAGGGTATGGCATCAGCTGTGGGGGAACCGTACTGGGTTTCTGTCACGAAGCCCACCTCACACGATGCGTCCGGCTGTCACTTCTCTTCTCTTCCCCAATTCCTTGCCAATCCCTGTGCTTGGCAGGATGGGGGTAGAGGTCTCCTCAGAGACCACAGATTCAGAGAAGAGGGCCTGGAAAAGGAGGCTGCCCAGGGGAACCAGGACTGGCATGCAGGAACGACTTCGTGGGGCAAGGAGCTTCTGTGGGGGGCCAGAGACAGACCATGGGGCAGTCAGGGGAGGGACACAGGTCTGGGTTGCAGGAAACTTGTGAGCTATGGGAACTGCCCAGTGCTGGCCAGGACGGGTTCGTCTTTAGACTGCCCATATGACCTCACTGGGGACACAGGGCCCTACTGAGTCAAAGCACAGGAGTCTTGCCATTGTAGTAATGGCAGTAGTGAACTCTCACTGCACTTAGGCCCTAGAATCCCAAGATTCTAGGCTTCTGAGATTCTGCTTTGTCAGACTCTGAGCTTTCTGCAACAGGAGGTATAAACAGCCATTGGGTGGAGGCCAGATATTGGGCATAGACGGTGGGGGAGGCCGGGGGTCAAAGAGCGTTGGGCATGCAAAGAAGGGTCTCCAGCCTGTGGCCTCCCTGCTCAGAATGGCCTCGGCTCGGCTGCTGGCCCAGGCCTGGGGTGTGAACACAGAGCCTGCCGACTCTGCATCCCGTGGTCGCGCTTTATCGGAGCATCACTGGCCCAAATTGAAAGGAATCCTTTATTGCTCTAGCCTCCAGCCCGGAGGACCTGGAGCAACAGGCAATTGAAACCACAGAGCCTCATGCCTCCTGCTCTACCTCCTTACCCATGGAAAATTTGACTCAACAAACATGCAGGATGGAGACATAAATAAAAAAAAAATCACAAGGACTAGAATTTATTGAGTCTTCACTATGGGCCAGATACCGTGCTGAGGGCTTCCCTTGTATTTTTTTTCTAAGATTTTATTTTTTCATAAGAGACACACAGACAGAGGCAGAGACAGGCAGAGGGAGAAGCAGGCTCCCTGTGGGGAGCCCAATGTGGACTCATCTTGGACCCCGGGACCA
Source organism: Canis lupus dingo (assembly GCF_003254725.2). Classification (NCBI taxonomy): domain Eukaryota; kingdom Metazoa; phylum Chordata; class Mammalia; order Carnivora; family Canidae; genus Canis; species Canis lupus. The sequence goes on along the minus strand of NC_064248.1, from coordinate 6,229,812 downwards.
TGCCTTGAGCCAAAGTCAGGCACTCAACCGCTGAGCCACCCAACCACTGCTCCTCATGGCCCCTCTCCGCACGTGGGCAGGGGAGAAGGGGTGGAGGCAGGATGGAGAAGAGACAGAGGGAGTCAGAGACAGGGTGGCTTTCAGGCTCCAAGGAGTGATGCTGCCGTCCCCAGTTCAGGAGGAGAAGGATAAGCAGCACGGTCACAGGACCACCTTGTCCTGTCCCTGCTCCCCCCACCCCCCAGGCTTTTGCATGAGGTGTCCAGGTGTGAGGAGCGGTCCCTGCCTTGTCAAGGCCTCTAAAGTCAAACAGAGGCTTTGCCTTACTCTGAGTCCTTCTGGCCAGGGAAGGAGCCAGTTCCCTGGCTCTTCTAGAAGGTCTATCTGCTGTGCTCTATCTTCTGGGGGATCACCTGGTCTTGAGGTAGGGGCACCGTCTGCAGGGCCTGATCGTGTGTGGAGGGTCACTTAGAGCTTCTAGGGCTGTGCTGGGGGCTGTGCTGGGGGTTGGGATATGCATGTGTTGGGAGGGGGGCTTCCCTCCCACCTTCTGCCATCAACTGACCTGCCTGGGGAGTTAAGTGGACAGAGGGAGGAGAGGGTGTTCTGCGGCCTCACCTCTGGACTACGCTGACTGACCCTCCTCATCCCACAGCTACCTTCTAGCAACCTCTCCCCTCAACCAGAGCCCCTTCCCTCTTAGGCATGAATGTGGCAGCTGACCTCACTGGGTGCTTCTTATGTGCCAAGCACCACAAGGAGGACTTTTTTTTTTTTTTTTTTTACATGGTGTAATATCTCAATACCCACAACGTGGCAGGAAGGTGTCATGCTCATTCCCATTTTACAGATGAGGAAATTGAGGCTCAGTGCAGGTAAATTACTTGTCCACAAAGCTGACAAGAGATTTAAATCCAGGCTTGTCCAACCCCTCTCACTGAGCCCCTAACTCCCACCCTTGCCAGGAAGGCTGAGGAGAGACCTCCATTTCCCAAACTCCTGGGGTAGACCCAGGCTTCCCAGAGCCCCTGCTCGATGCCCATGTTCCCTAGCTGGCTGGCTTGGAGGGGGCTGGCCGAGGGCCAAGGGGTAGGACAATAGGAATGGGAGGAGCAGAACTCCTTTCGGAAGTGAAGGGGGGCAGGTCAGGCCAGGCCAGCAGCACTTTCTAGACAGACAGGGTCCCAGGCTCCACAGGCAAGGGGCAGGGGGCAGTGATTGGGGGGAAGGGGTCCCCAGGCCATGTCTCCTGCGTGCATTTGCAGTTCTGTGGCCCAGGCCAGTGTGGGGAGACCAAAGCAGGAAGGACAGATGCTGGTCTTGTCCTGTGGTCCTGGAGGACTTGGCTCTCTCCGAGGGGGGCTCTGGTCTGGGGAGAAAGGAAGTGGAGGAGGTTCCTGCTAAAACCCAGATTAACTGGACTCTACATGGTTGAACTTGGCAAGAGGAGGAAGCTGCTAGTTCAGGCGGGACAGCTCCTCCCTCGTCTGCCCTGGGCAGGCTGTGAGTGCCAGGAGGGGTGGTAGACTCAGTGCCCATGCCTTGGGCTGCCCAGAGAGCCCTGGCTTGACCCCCAGCTGGCCCAGCATCCCTCACAGGCTCACCAGGTAGACTTCCTAGGGCCCTACCTGGGATGCTGTCCTCCGACGTCCATCATGTTACTCGGGCCTCACTGAGTGCCTGAGTCAGATGGGCAAGGTGTGGCTCAGCTAGTAGCTTGGGGGAGAGCCCAGAACCATCTGCTGCCACTTGCCAGGGTCCCAGTGCCTGGACCACTTATTCCATGTCCATCCTGCTCCCCAGGACCAAGTCTCCCTGGGCCTCGGTGCTCTGGAGGGAGACTCGGGTGCCCAGCATAAGAGACTGGTTCCCCAGGTGGCCTCTCTAGGTCTGTGGCTCTGCAGCCCCGCTCTCTCAGAGCCAGTGCTCATTGGCTGCCCCCCCCAGCCTGGCAGGGTCCAGCCCTGGTCCAGCGCACCTGACTCTGGACTGGCGGGTCAGCAGCTCTGTCAGCTGGTCTAAGAGACACTGCTGCTGAGGGCTCTGTCCCCATCCCAGTGGCCCCTGGCTTCCCCATGGGTGCCTCTCATTCCCTCGGGGGGCTGCTGTCCCACAGGCTCTGGTGCTGGGTCTGCAAGGGCATCAGTAGCATCCCTTCCCCTTCCTACCCTCAGGAGGGGCCCTTGGGAGTGGCTCCCACCATTCCCATCTGGGGAAGGGGATGACCGGTGCCCAGAGTGGTAGAGGCTTGTCCACCTTCTAGGTCTGCCCCGGGGTGTCCGGCTCCCCCTCTGTCTCCTTCCTCCCAGCTGAAGCCTGGGGCAAAATGCTCTGAGCATCTCTCCATCCCCCAACACCTTGGATGCCTCCTTGGTGCCATGCCCTGGGCTGGGAAGCAGAAGTCCTTGCTTTGGAGTAAGTCCCGGTTGTGCCGTTAATAGGTTGTCATAGGTGATTCCTACCTCCTGCCACTGGCCTCTCTCCCCTTCTGAGAGACAGGGCTGGATTTGAGATGTTCACAGAACCTTCTGGCTCTTGCTTGCTTAGTGAAGCCCAACTTCTCGCCCTCGTGTCCGGAGCCTACCGCCCGCCCGCATTCCCAAGGTCACAGGGCTCCCTGATCAGTCCCCAGGGCTGTGCCCGCAACCATCCTTCCGGCCTCCAGCCCCCTGTCCCCACCCCAGGGCCTTGTTACCAACAGGGAGAGAGGGTCTTCCTGCCTCGCTCCCTCTTCCAAGCCAAGCAGCGGGGAGCCCGTCAGGGAGCAACTTCTCCCAGACGAACCGGGCCAGTTCACAAACAGGCGACCAAAACAACAAGGAAAGATTACGAAATCCAAATTCAGGGAAAGAGGCCACTCCAAGCGTCTCTCCGGGACAGGGGGCGGCGAAATTGGGCCAGGCCTGTGGGTCAGAGCCTGCCTGGCCCGGACTATTTTTGTACCGTCTGTGGGGGGGCTGGTGGGGGCTGATGAAATCCCAGCTGCATTTCACCAAAACACTTTCCCCCTTAAGCCCGAGCTCCATGTGGTTCAAATTCATTGTCACTTAACTCATCATTTGAGGCCCCGAGCCACACCCCTACCCCCCCAACCCCCCCCCCACCAAGCAAGACAAAAACACGGCCTCTGGCACAAGGGCGAGGTGGGCGTGAGGGGTTGCAACAAGCAGGCTGGCTGCCTTGACCTTAGCTGGCCCCCGGCTCCTTCCATCTGGGCCTCGGCCTCCTCCCAGCTAAGAAGAAGAGGCCGGCCGCTGTGCAAGCCCCGCTGGGGCTTGGGGTCACTGGCTCTCTCCCCTCCACTCCCCTCTTCCCCACTGCTGGAAATGGGAAGCTGATGCGCCCCGAAGCTCCGTGCACAGGAATGCCCAGAGGTCACCCCGTGGCAGTGTCACGGGGGACAGGTCCGGCACACCTGCCTTCTCCTCTCTGCTTTTCCCAACGTCCTTGGTGGGCCCGCACCTGACGTTCGTCAGCTCAGGGCTTGTTGGGGTTGGCGAGGGCAGAGTCTGAGTGGATGGGCAGGGCTGAGGGCTGGGGAGCCACCAGAAGGCATTTGAGTCTTTACCAAACACGGGGACGATGGCCTCTACTTTTATGAGTGGTGCCGGCCCGTGGCTTCCCGAGCTGGGTGGCCACAGCTGTGGGTGCATTCGATGACGGACCCACTTGCCCCCTGTTCTCTCTGGGTGCCCGTGTCTCCCCCTCGACCTCTCCAGGGCACGGAGGGGCTAAGCCAACCCTGCATCCCCAATGCTCGGCCCCGGGGCTTGGCACAGGCCCCAAGGGCTGCAAATACTTGTCGAATGAATGAATGTATTTCTCAAATCACATCAAAGTGCTATTTTCATTATCTCCGGGCCAGATTAATCCAGGGCTGCAGCTCTCCAGATAAATATTGACAATCTGGCTCTTGCATACCCCACAGGCAGGGGCAGAGCTCTCTCTGATGTAGGCAGGAAGGAAAGCCCCGATGCCTAGAGAGAGGTGACCCGGGGCTCGGCTCATGCCCACATCGGGGATGCTCAGGACCCCTTCTGCTCTGCCGACCCCTCTGCTGGGCCGCCCTGCCAGCTTTGGTCTCTGGTCACCAGACCGAGGGGGCAGAGGGTGGAGCTGCAGGAGTGCGCTTTCCTGGGCAGGGTCGGGCAGTTCCTGAAACTGCGGAGATGTTTGGGTGCAAACATTTCCCTGCATTGTCCGGCTTCAGGAGGCAGCCAAGAGTCTGGGCAGGAGGCCGGGAGGCTGCTGCAGGACTCTCTCCCCTCCGCCCCAGAGAGGACCCCTCCAGGCACACGGGTGGGGCCTGGGAGGTTGGTCCCAGGCCTCGGAGGATGCAGAGGAACTGGCACCAGATAGGATGGGGAGCCCAGCTGGGCAGGAGGGTAGCGAGATAGAGACTTGAACTGGTCTTTGGTTCAAGTCCAGCCGAAGGATGCCATTGGCCTGCTCCAGGGGATGCTGGGAGTTGCGTGTCATTGTCATGCTGGCTGGGCACTCCAGCCGACCCAAGCCTCTATTCTATTAGCAGCAGCCCCTCCAACCCCCCTTCTCAGCTAGGCTTGCCCTTCTTTTGAGGCTTCTGCTCAATGACACCTTTTCTGGGGACAATGGCTCTAGACTTGGGGTCTCCTGGAGGTTGAGGGAAGGACATCCATGCCGATCCCTCATGGGTCTCCAGAGTCTCCTGCTCTCTCTGCCACGGGGCCTCTGAACAAGACACTCCCCGACTTCTGCTTTTCCTCCCTGGAACTCCAGAAGGAAGCTTGTGGTGGGGAGGCTATGTCACCTTGCACTTTGGATGTGTATCCCAGGTGATGTTCCATGGAACATTGTTTGGGGAGAGAAAAAAAAGATTCTGGATCCAAGAAACTAGGGAAACACTGAACTTGACAGGACTTATCAGAGCCTTTAATTATTAACGGGACTTTGTGGGGCACCTGAGTGGCTCAGTCGGTTAAGCATCCAACTCTTGATTTTGGCTCAGGGCGTGATCTCAGGGTCATGGGATCAAGCCCCGAGTCGGGCTCTGTGTTCAGCAGGGAGTCTGCGTGGGATTCTCTCTCTTTCTCCCTCTGCCCCACCTTCACCCCCACTTGTGCTCTCTCTCTCTCTCAAATAAATAGATACATCTTTTAAAAAATTATTAACAGGGACTTGATCCCCTAAGAAGAGGCCCTGGTACAGTGTCTCCCAGGCTTATTTGATACTGATGCCATTTTTCCTAATAGACTCTTTTCCAGGACAAGTGGGACATACTCTGGGCCATGTGTGTTTAGAGGACACCTTATGGACTTGAAACTTCAGGACACCCAGCAGAGATGGTGGCTGTGGGTGAAGATACTTCTCTTTTTATGTCAAGTGGGAAATTATCCTTGTAGTGTTGGATGAAGGTGGCCACAGGAGGTTGGCCAAGCTAGTGCAGAGATCTGGCCACAGGGTTTGTCCTCTCTTCCTTGGCACTGAAGGGAGATGAGCTGGCAGGTGGACAGAACAAGGGGATAAGGATAGGCCTTGCCCATTTCTCTAACTGACTCTGAAAATGTGAGCCACAATTAGGTCAGTTGTGGTCAAGGTTGGGCAAGACCCAGGCAGCAGGGAAAGCTGGGAGGGCTTCCCTCAGAAAGCTGGTGTGAAGTTCTAGAAAGAGCGGTCCCAGCTTCAGGAGAGATCTGAGTGCACGACCAGATTTTGAGATGAGTTAACAAGACTGGTACCACTGCTGGGTTCTCATCCAGCAGATCCCTGCCCTTTCCTCACAGCTGGAGTCCCCGCACCCCACTCTGGGGGACTGGTCTGACTTCAATTAGGGAATTTCTGAAGGAACTGAGTTCAATCAATGCTCAGGTAGTGGGCATTTGATCTGATGTCCCAGTTCTCCCCCCCCCACTTTTTTTTTTAAGATTTATTTATTTATTTATGATAGAGAGAGAAAGAGAGGCAGAGATACAGGAGGAGGGAGAAGCAGGCTCCATGCCGGGAGCCTGACGCAGGACTTGATCCTGGGACTCCAGGATCGTGCCCTGGGCCAAAGGCAGGCACCAAACCGCTGAGCCACCCAGGGATCCCCCTTTTTTCCCCTTTTTTTTAAAAAAAATTATTTATTCATGAAAGACACACACACACACACACACACACACACACACACACACAGGCAGAGACATAGGCAGAGGGAGAAGCAGGCTCCATGCCGGGAGCCTGATGCGGGACTAGATCCCAGGACCCTGGGATCATGCCCTGAGCCAACGGCAAACACTCAACCACTGAGCCACCCAGGTGCCCCTGATGTCACAGTTCTGATAACGGAGGCTCAGCTTTGCTCCTGGGGCCCCTGTTGTCTGTCTGCTGCTGGACGTCCCCAACCCTGCCCGGTTCCCAAGTCCCAGATTCCTGTGGCTACATCCCACTGACCTGCTGGACCCCATCTTCCTGTCGACTCTGGCTCGTCGTCCGCTTTGAGTCTGCCTGGGCCCCAGGCCTGACACGCTGGATGGGCTCCTTGCAGGTGACATTGTCTGAGAGCCTGTTCCACCTCCGAGGGAGTCCAGCTGGTCAGTCCTCCGCTGTCCCAGGCTGTAGCTCTCAACTGTCCCTGAGGCTTGGACGCCAGACAGGAACCATTCTACTCCAGCTTCTGCTCAGGTCTCTTGAAAGTCATCCACTCCATGTTCATTCAATTACCTATTCTTTCCATCAACATTTGTGGAGTTGACCTTGGTCACACCCTAAGTCAGTGGTCCTTAAACTTGAGCATGCATGGGAAAGCCCCTGCAAGGGCTGATTTAGTAGGTCTGGGGTGAAGCCTGCTAATTCGCATTTCTACCCAGTTTCCGGGTGATGTCGATGCTATTAGTCTGGGGACCACACTTTGATGGGTTAGGTCTAAGCTATTATCAGCTACTAATGTGCACATATGGACCAGCTTCTCAGGCCATTGAAACCAGAAGCTTCCTCCCACGGGGAGGTCTGGACAAAGTAAGGCTATGCAAGGCCACGGACCTCAGTGGGGAGAGGTGACATGTGCCAAGAGATAGACAAAGGCCCGGAGCTGGTTGGGAGCACGGAGGACAAATTTGTCCTCTTCCTAGCCTGGGCCAGGCCCCCGGAGGTCAGGGTCTGGGACAGGAGGGAGGCAGGCGGGTGTGGGGAAGGCTGGGGCCACGCGGAGCAGAGGCTGGGATTCGGCGGCGAGCCCAGTGCACCTGACCCTTGGGGCTGGGAACAATTGCTGTGCCGGTGCTGCCTGGCCTGCTGCCCCAGCACATCTCTGTTTTCCTTCCCGGCTCCGATGTCCCGGAGCTCTCCTTGCTCGCTCCCTCTCCGGCAAGCCCATCCTGTCCGCTGGCCCCCAGACAGCACATTCCTTCGTGCTGATTTCTTCTCTGCGGCTGCAGGCGCACGTTCTCACAGTGAGGCGGAAGGGAGGCCGCGGCCTGGGGTGATGCAGAAGGGGGCTCAGGCAGGCCTCCTCTGGGTCTGGCGCTGCGTTGAGGCCAAAGGGCATCGGGGGGAGGAAGGAGCACCCCTCAGGCTGGGGGTTCCCCAGTACCTAGCCATCCCCGAGAACTTAGACTGCTTCCCCCCTCCACCCCCCGGACTCTGCATCTCCTGCTGTTAGGCAGGGCCCAGAGATTGCAGGTTCCCACACTGCTAGGCTCTGAACCCCTGAGCCTGAGCCTCATGCATGGCCGCGCCTGTTGTATCCTCTGCGGAGCATGGCTCTGGGCACGCTCTGCTCCTCGTGAAGGAGGGCTCGATTCCATAGTGGAATGGTCCCTCCTGGAGCAGGACCTCCCCGTGGCAAGTGGCTCAGGCCACCATTCCTGAAAGACCTGTATGGACGTATGGGTCCAGTGTTCTGTCCAGGACAGGCCTGTCTGACCCTACTTTGATCCCACCAGGGTCACCTTGCACTGAGGCAGGCAGGCTGTGCTACACTCCCTTCCCCCTTGACTTGTTAAACCTGCGGCCGGGATATGGTGCTGGCCAGTGTGACCCAATATTGTAGTGGCCTGTACTGTCTCCCCCTTCCTCATACCTGGGGGGGCCCAGCATTCAGAGGAGTGTGCTGCCCTCCCTGACAGCAGAGGAGTTGGGGCTTATATCCTGGTGTCCTTGGAGCCTTCCCTGGGAAGGGGCTTGCCTTGGGGTCAGGTTGAAGGTTCAATCTGGGGTTGGGATTAGAAGTAGGGCTTAATCTGGGATTGGGATTAGGGTCAGAGTGGGCTCCACAGTCAGCCCGTATTTGCGGCTGGAGTTCAGTCTAGTGGTGAAGTTAGGTTTCAATTTGGATTCAGGCTCATTCTGGGGTTGTGGTTGGTTTTAGCCTAGGGTGGGTGTTGGGGTCACACTGGGTTGGGGGTCAAATTTCAGACTAAGTGCCCAGTGTGTATGAGGATGAGACCCTTGTGTTGCTGATTAAGGTGGGTTTGTGTCAAAGGTGATCCCTGTCCCTGACCCCTACCCGCACAACTAGCTGGTCCTTGACCCCTTGAAGGCTCTTAAGCAGCCCAGAGGCCGAATGAGGGCTGGGCTGGGTGAGTGGTGAGGGCACTTCAGCAAATGTGTCTTGATGCCTGTGCTGGACCTGGGGACATGGGATGTACCAGTTAGCCCCTTGGCTCTCTCCGGGCCTCAGTTTTCCTGTCTGAGAAAGACAGGAATTGGGGAGTTGGGGAGTTGGGTTGTTCTGCAGAAGCTTTGAGCTAGCAGCTTGGGCAGGTGTGTCAAGAGGATTGGCGGGGTGGGTGCATGGGCAGTCCAAGTCCTCTGCAGGAGCTCTGGCTGGATAGGCAGGGGGAGGAGGCAGGCAGGACAGACCTTCCTGGGAACCCACTGGATAGTAGCCAAGGAGGCATCTACTGTCTCTTAGTCCCTGATGGTGCCACCTCTGTCACCAAACAGCTCCTTCCCTGGTGCAGAGCCTTCCAGACCACAAGTGTGGCTTTAATGTTAGGGCTCAGGCATGGAGCCGGGCAAGGGGTCCAGATTCTGGCCCTGGACTCCAGATGTCCCCGGCCCCTGGCCAGTACCTGGCACCTGCCCCGCTCTTCAGCAGGGCCCCCAAATGACCACAACAAGGGTTTTGCATGCAGGAGTGCAGGTCAGAAGAACCAGGGGCCACGCTTGGCCATGCTTGGCCTCTGTCCTTCTCTCCCTCTCTCAGCTTAGCCCCCTAATTTGGCCTCCTCCTGTCAAAGCCGCAGACACAAAAGAGAAGCCCCAATTGACGTCAGGCGAAGCGCCCACAGGGCCTCTGTCTCTCCCAGAAATTTGGCTCTGGTGCCCAGTGTCGGATATCTGTGGTTTTTAAAAGGTGAAAACGGCCCACAGCCCTGCTTCTGTGTCTCCACCAAAACCTGGCAAGGCGGGGGGTTTGGACGGAAGGTGGGCTCTGGGGTCCCAGTCCTAGTCTGGAGATGGACTGGACTGCTGAGCCCCCAACTCACTAAGTCTCCCCACAACCCCCCCCACACTTTCTTGCAAGCCCCAGAATCCTGTGCTTTCCCACTGTCCCTTGTACCGCCCCCCACCTGCCACCCCCATCTCTTCTGCCCCTTCTCCTTCCTCCCATCTCTGTCCCGGTCTTCCAGGTCCTTCTCATGCCACTGTTCACTGCCCAGTCCCCCTAGGGCTTCATGGCTTGTGGGTCTCTGGGTGCTCCCTCCCCGATGAGGCTCAATCTTCCTAGTCTCCAGGCAACCCCCCCACCCCCGCCCAGCCCCAAGCGTGGCACACAGTAGGTGCCCAGTGAGCCTTTGCTGGGTCAGGAGGGATGAATTCCTCCTTGAATCTCCATCTTCTCTCATGCTCTGCCCCACTTTGATGTGGACATGTGAACCACTGGTTTCTGGGAACCACTCTGCATCGCAAGCAGTGGCCACTGGGAGGAGCCTGCAGAGCCAGATGTCGGTTGTGTCTTCGGTCAGCATGACCTGGTCCAGCAGAGGACTGTGATGGCCAGGTTCCCTGAGGGTCAGCATACCGTCATCAGGCCCACCCTGCCTCTCCAGGCCGCCCCAGGGGGACCAGAGCCACTCTCTCGTCCTCCTTCTCCGTCTCTGCATGCTATCTCATGGCCACTGCTGGGCCGTACAGACGACTCCCTCCCTAAGCCAGTGTCCCCCACGCCATGGCGAATGTGACCATGACGCTGCCTTACTCAGTGTCCTCCATTTCCTGTCATTTATGGAATGGGATCCAAGCCGCTGACACCAGCTACCCACGCTCATCCTTTCCATATCTCCTGTCCATCAGCTCCTGCCGGCGCCGGTCATATCTCTGAGGCTTTATAGGGCTCCTCCCCGGGGCCTAAGCTAAACTGGGAGCAACCTGCCTTGCTCTCCTGGGCACCCTGCTACAACTTGAGGTCTCCTAAGTGCTTGGTGGTCAGTATCTGAGCAGCCCTGGACTAGCCCTCAGAGACCTGCACCATGAGTGTCTGACCCGGAAAGTCACTGTGGGATGTGGCGGGAGCCTGCCTCATTTGCCCCCATTGCACCAATGAGACCACTGAGGCCTGTACAGCAGAAGGGACAGCTCACCCCAAAGGCTTCTGATTCTTCTTTGCGATTTTCCTTTCATTGACCTATTGCTATCTCTACCAAGGATCACCTTGGTGGGCTTCACAGAGGACTGGACTGTTGGGGAGAACACCTCTTCTAGGAAGCCATCAGGATTTCTCCCTACTCCCCAGCTCTCTGAGCCATGGATGCTGAGGGCTGTCTGGCTGTCTTGACATCAGCTGCCTGGCATGGTACCTGTGAACACCATCATCAGAATCTTACCTCTACCTCTGGTGCCCTCTGACCTTGGGCAAGCCCTTGTCTTTTTTTTAGCTCCAGTTTATCTATTTATAGAACGAATGCATGAAACTTGTTGAATTCTGGGGCCCTGTGGTGGGATGGGGGTTTGTTCAGGGAGGCTGAGGCCAGGGTTTTGGTGGCCTCCTGCTGCCTGCACTGGGTGTGGTTGAAAGGACTCATATGTGGGAGGCAGAAGTCCTGGGTGAGAATCTCCACCGGTTTCTTAGTAACTGTGTGGCCTCAAGCAAATTCCACTCCGGCCCCCAGTTTCCTACAAAACGGGGAAAACTGCCAGGCCTGGCTTCCTTCAGAGGTTATTAAATGAGACTGTGGCTTTGAAGGTGTTTGCTCAGTGGGATGGCACAGCACAGGTGGATGTGCGGCTCGGTGGCCCACAGTGCTCCACACAGGGCCCGGCTGTGGCGCCCCGCCGAGGGAACGTGGCAGGTGTCTGGACGCTGCGTCCCCAGGCGACTTGTACGGGCAGCATTCCCAGCAGCTCATGCTACGTTCCCAGCCGGTCCCACTGGCGGGCCGGCCTCCCCGTGTGTGGGAGGGGTGGGGTGGGGGGGCCCACCTGGCACTGGCCCAGCCTGGCTGGCCTCCCACCCATGTTTTGTTCGCAGTTTGGAATGTCCTGGGACGCGGAGCTCGGCTCCCCGGGGAGACACTGGTGCCATCCCCTTGATCTCATCGCTGGACAGGTTTCTTCTTCATTCCAGCTTGGGACTCGGCAGGCTCCCAGCCCCGGCTGCTGCCAGTCCCCATCCGTCTGTGTCTGTCCCAGCCCTGGCAGCCAGGAGCCATGCAGCTGGGAGCTGGGGGCTTCCCGGGGGGCGGGGGCTCTCCCAGTCCATCCTGCAGTGGGGCCCTGGGCATGCCTCCGAACCCACTCTGCCTTTCCAGCTGTCTCTCTTCACCAACTCCTTTCTTTGGCTGGTGACCCCCTGATACTGAGGTCCTGAAGTCTGTTTGGAATGATGTTCTCAGGACCTAAGGGGCTGGGGAGGGGGCAGAACGTGCCAACTGCCCTGATTTCTGTTCCCCTTAGTGGGACAGACTGTGCCCTGCTAAGTGTGGGGGAGTAGGGGTCAGAGACGTGGAGACGTGTGTGTGTGTGTGTGTGTGTGTCCACACAGGAGGCTTTCTTTAGCTCCCAGTAGTAAGTACCCCTAAGCTTGATTCATGGCAGGGAGAGGTTGCAGGGAAAGGCTGGGGGAGTCGGGGTCTAGTTAAAGAAGGAGCCCATTCTTGCCTGGTCAGCGTGCACCTCTGGGGTGGTGGGACACTGTATCCTGAGTTGATCCCACACACCCAGGTTAGGTCCACCTGGCTGGAAAGTAGGGAGCTATAGCTAGTCCTGTTTTCAGAGATGTGCACAGATATGTGTGTGTGTGTGTGTGTGTGTGCGTGTGCGCATTCATATATGCCGATGAGTTACTCCTGAGCCCGAGAAGTCTCATCCTTACATAGCCAGGGTACACCCCTGGCCTCCCTAGCTTACACCTGGCTGCATTCTGGGGCCAGGAGCACCCTGGTAGTGCAAAGAGAAATCCTCTCTGGGGGGAACAGAGGCCCGAACAGACCCCTGTGGTCTGTCCTCAGCTTGGGTTAACCCCTGCCCTGATGGAGGTCAGCACCTGCCCCAGGCTTGAGTAAACTCTCCTCTTTCCACATCACTGATGAGGAGACAAAAGAAGTCAGTCCCTCTAGCAGGCCCCCCAGCCCCCCAGGCAGCCTGGATGCAGTTATTAATATTCCCCGTGTTTATGACCCCTTGGCCCTGCTGACAGGCTCCTCTCTCTAGCCGTTGGAATTAATTTTGTGAATCAGAAAGAGGTGGCGGGGGGATGCAGCCTGTTGGAATCCAGGACAATGATATCCCCACCCGCCCCCCTGTGGCGGGTCCCACTTGCTAATTCTATAAAACAGTCACGGTGTCCAGCCCAGTCCAGGGCCGCCTGCCTGGCCCGGGCTGCCTCATACCTCTGCTATGCTCTCCCCCCGGGAGGGGGCTGGCCCTGGCCCCGATGATTCAGGCCCCCTGACACCTTGCACTGATGTCACTGGGAACTGAGGCCTCAGGCCCCAGGACTTTCTGGCTTGTCGCCTGAGCCCGCGCCTTGCACGGGGCTTGGCCCCGGCTCGTGCCTCTCGTGACCTTCCCATGGACGAGGAGGCCAGGCCAGACAGCCTCTCCCTCACACTGTCCCCTTTCTGAGAGCTGCCTGAACTGGCGCCGGGACGTCCCCGGCCTCCTCGGGTTTCGAGGACTCGTTCTAAAATTAATATGGGGGAATTCGGGGAATTTGTGAGCAAGTTCCCAGAGAACTGTGGCTGCCCCAGGGGCAAGTGTCCCTGCTTCTTCCCACCCTTCTCTGATTTTTATTTCCCTAATTTCCTAGATGGGCAGATCGCCTTTGGGCGAACGCGCTCCAGGAAGGGCAGGACAGGATACCCTGCACCCTGTATGTTAGGGAAGAGTCTTCTCCTTCCACCCCACCATGGAGAAGTTTTTTGAGAGGAGACTTTTATGCAACATATTCTCTTAAGTCATTTGAAATATGTTTGCAAATATCTTGTGAATTGTCTTTTCACTTTCTTGATAGCATCCTTTGATGCGCAAAAGTCTTTCATTTTTATGATACCCGATGGATGTTTTTTCTTTTTTCCCTTGTGCTTTTGGTGTCACATCTCAGAAACCATTGTCAAATTCAAGGTTACAAAGATTTACCTCTTTGTTTTATTCTAAGAGTTCTACAGTGTTACCTTGATGTTTAGGTCTTTGATCTATTTTGAGTTAATTTTTGTATGTGGTGTGAGGTAGGGGGTTCTAACTTCACTCTATTGCATGTGGATACACAGTTGCCCCAGCACCATTTGTTGAAAAAAACTATTCTTTCCCTAATAAACGTTCTTGGCACCCTTGTCAAAAATCAATGGACCAGGGGCATGTGCGCGGCTCAGCAGATGAGCGTCTGCCTTTGGCTCAGGTCGTGATCTCAAATTCCTGGGATCGAGTCCCGCGTCGGGCTCCCTGCATGGAGCCTGCTTCTCCCTCTGCCTGTGTCTCTACCTCTCTCTGTGTGTCTCTCATGAATAAATAAAAATAAAAAAATAAATCAATGGACCACATATGTAATGGTTTATTTCTCAATTTTATTCCACTGAGTTATATCTCTATATATATATCTGTCTTATGCCAGTGTTACACTGCCTTGATCACTATAGCTTTGTAGTAAGTGTTAAAATCAGGCAGTGTGAGCCTTCTGATTTTGTTCTTCTCTGTCAAGATTATTTTGACTATTTGGGGCCCCCAACTATCATATGAACTATCATATGAATTTAAGATGAGTTTTCCATTTTGTAAGAAATACCATTGCGATTTTGATAGAGATTACACTGAATCTGTTTTTTGGTAGTATATTAAACAATATTCATGAATTAGACAATCCACGAACATGGCCATATTTCCACTTATTTAGATCTTCATTTTTTTTTCCCCATGATGTTGTGTAGTTTTTGGTGTAACAAGATTTGGTGTAACAAAATAAATTTGTTAAATTTATTCTGAAATATTTTGTTCTTTTTGATGCTATTGCAAATGGAATTGCTTTCTTGATTTTGTTTTTGGGTCGAGTCATTTAAAATGGGATTTTGGGGCACCTGAGTGGCTCAGTCAGTTAAGTGTCTGCCTTTGGCTCAGGTCACGATCCCGGGATCCTGGGTTTGAGCCCCATGTCAGGTTCCCTGCTCAGCGGGGAGTCTGCTTCTCCCTCTCCCTCTGCCTACTGCTTCGCCTGCTTGTGCGTGCTCTGTCAAATAAATAAAATATTTAAAAAAAAATAGGATTTAACATAAAGTATCAGTGTAGCATCTTTTATGACCCAACTTGTCAAGACCCTACTTCTGTAAAAAGCGAGATCCACTGTGACCTTGAAAGCTAGGTTAGTTGCTTTCAAGGGTCTGAACTATGACCCTTTCTCTGACCTTGGCCTCTGTTGGAGGCCTGGCCTCAAGGCAGACATTGCATCCTCATCCTAGGTCTCTTTGCCTTCAGTCTCTCTCTCTGCCCAGGCCTCCTCCCTACTGCTGAAATGATATTTTTAAATCTGATTGTGTCATTTCCCTGCTTACAGCCTCCAGTGCCTCCCCATCTTAGCCATGAGAACACTGTGAGCTCTTTGGCCTTCTGCTTAAGACCCTTCATCCTCATTAAAGACTTCCATTGCCAGTTGTGTGCTGACAGCCCTCATGGACATCATCACTGAGATGTCCCAGATGCTGCAAAGCCATTGGATTTTGGAGAAGCTCGGTGATGGCACCAGATCAGCTCTTTCCACCTACAGTGCCTCCTTCCTCCCTGCTATCCAGATGCCTCCTTCTTCCCCTTTCAACCCCCTACATTCTGTTACCAAATCCTATAAATTTTATCTCCTAAGCCCTTCTCATGTCTGTCCCCTCTTCTAAACAGGCTTTATCTAGTCACCAGAGTAATATTCTACACTATAGATGCACCCTGATTAAAATCTTTTAATGACCCGCCCCATGGCCTCCAGGGACTGGTCCTGGATATCTGCTCTGAATTCCCTAAGAGGCCCCCTGCACACACACCCCATCTCTGTGCCCATGACAGCTCTTCATCTGGGCCTGCTTGGCAAACTCCTGCTTCTTTTACCAGTCTTGCCTCCAGAGCTACCTCCTTCCCACAGCATCCCCCCCTCCCAGGTAGAATGGTCCCCTCCTTCCAACTGTCAACCATGGAACCCAGGAGGCTCCATCTGCCTCACTTCCTTGGCCAGGACCATGCTTGTTTTTTTTCCGTGCCACAGAGCCTGACACAGGTTTGGATACAGTGGCCATTGGCGAATGTTTGCTGAACACTGAGAGGGTGGTTGGGATGGTTGGGGAGGAATGTAGCCACGAAATGCTCTGGCACAGCTGGTTTGGTACCCCACAGTCATGTCATGCTTGAGTGTTGTGGTGATCTGGGGAGTGGCTGGCGGGTCTGTGGGGAGGGCCTGAGGATGGATGGCTAATGTGGCTCTAGCTAGGCCTGGGCCCTGAGAGAGGCTTTGCATATGTGTCTCCAACCCTCCGCAGCCCTCCCCTTCAGGGCTCACCTGTCAGTTACCCCTTGCCCCTGCAGCTGGGTTCGGCTCACCGCTACTTCCTCTCCTCGTCCTCACCCCTACATCTACTCTGACTTGACTGCTGCCCACTATTCCAGTGAGACCAGGGACCTCCTTATTCATCAAAGTGCAACATCCCTCCTTCTCCTCCTGGCTTCTCTCACCGCCCCCCTCCTCAGTGTCTCCCCAGGACCATACCCAGCTCTCCACAGCCCCAGCTCACAGCCTCTGCATCCTGCATGCTTCCTCATGGCTCCGCTGGGATATTCTCACTCTGATTCTCCATAGCCGTGTGCAGCAGTCTTCCCCACTTGACTGGACACTTCTCAAGGGCAGGGACTGAGAGGGCTTTCCTCACATTCCACGCTGGCCCAGGAAGAGCTCAATAAATGGTTGAAAGTGGAATTCTTTGTGAAATGGCTTACTCCCTGCTTTCCTCTCACTCAGAGATGAGTTATCATTTGCGGGACATAAGCATAGCCTCCTAAGGAGGGAATACAGATTGGACTTTTGGGGATGTTTGTATTATCACTAGGGAAGGTCCTAGGACCTTCTGGGGGTGGGGAGTGGATACGAGGGGACCCCCTGTTATTGGATCCATAATGCTTGCTGTCCAGATGAGGACACCCAGTGTCCCATGCCTCTCTCCTGTTCTGGGGTTCCCTCTCTTGCCTGGAGTCCCCATCTCTAGCCTCCTCAGCCCCCAGCACATGAGCCTGGTGCACAGCCTGGCTCAGTGCCTCCAAACACGAGGAGCAGCCCTGTGTCCCTGGAGGCAGTGTGGCTGGGAGGAAGCCACCCGCCTAGGTCTGAGCTCCGAGCTCACCGCATGGGTTCCTGTCTCCGCCCCACTGGACCTCCCGCCAGTGCCTAATCACTTCCATCTGCCCCACTGACTCACAGGGCTCCAGCTGTCAAGGTTTAAAAAATTTCCAATTTCCTCCCCACCCAGCCTTTCCAGGCTATTTCCCCAGCTTAGGCCCCCTGGTGTCACCCCCTTATACCCAGCCAGCTGCTCCTTCTCATCTTGGCCACACGGAATAGGGGAGTGGGTGGAGGAAAGGGGCTTCTGTAAGGGGCAAGAGCCCTCTTCCCCTAGGGGAGGCTTTGACAGCAGCAGAGAACAGAAGAGCGGGAAAACCAGGGTCAAAGGAGCCACTGGGACAGCATGTCCATTTTACAGATGGGGAAACTAAGGCCCCAGAGCCGGTAGCAGAGCAGGGTATAGGCCTGGGGACCCTGGTCTAGGGCTCTCCTCTGCTGCTTCCTCCGTCTGCTCTCTCTTCCTTCCATCTGTTGCTCTTCCTTTGGACCATGGGAAAGACAGCTTCGGCCTAGCCTGCCCTTCCCCAGGACCAGGGCCACTTGGTGGCCAGGAGGAGTCTCTTCATGCTCCCCATGCCCTGGTCTCTCCTCAGCTCGGTTGCTCCTCGCCTGTCCCTCAGGAGATCTCCTGAAGAAGCGTTTGTACCTAAACAGTATTTCCAGGGCCACTTGCATTCCTGGGGATCGGGTAGTCAGAAGCAAGCAGAAAGAATGGGTCTAGCTATGATGCCCTGTGACCCACAGCCACCCTGGGTTTCTGTCGCTTGGGGCCTGGGAGCCTGTCTCACCCTGGATCTTGGACAGAGTCTGAGGATGATTGCATGAACCACCCTGTCCCTCATCCCTCTTACAGCACATCCTTCATGGATGAACTGTGTGTGTTTGGGGGTGGGGGGTGGGCAGAGATCAGAAGTTTCCTCAGCCTTCAGAGGCAGATGGGCCAGGCCACAAGGGAGTGAGTAGCTCCTAGAGGCCCCCCTCTTTCTTCTCTTGCTTCTCAGGGAGAATGCCAATGCCAGGGACCCTCTCCCGGGCAGTCCCTCCCCTCCTTATTCACCTCTGTCTATTCCTTGTGACTTCTGAGATGCAGTCCTACCCCCTTGTCATCACTCGCCAGGCCAAGGGGGGCGGTGCCCATCCATTTCTGCAGCCCCGCCTTGTCCTTCTTCCTGCCACACACCTGCCTCTGGTTGGCCCCTCCACTTCCCAATGCCGGGCATCTTTATCTGGCCTCTTTCTCCTTCAAACTCAGCTTGAGGGTCATGCTTCCTCCTCCAGGCAGACAGACTTCCATGGGCTGCCGGAGCGAGCTGACGACTGTCCCGCAGGCTAGCTCACTCCTGGAGCTAATGCACAGTTGCTTGGGTCTCCATGTGTGCAGCGTCCCTGGCTCTCAGCCCATGTCCCTCTCTTCCAGAACAACTCCAGGGACAGGTCCCGGTGACTCTGCACCACAGCACCAGAGTCTAAATAAATAGGGCCTGGGGCCCGAATCCTAGCTGGCCTGGGTTGACCAGGCTTTTGTGGAGATGTCCTCAGGGAGGCCCAGGCCTTGGGCCACTCTGGCCTGGACTTCACTCACACCTTGGATGGAGAGGAACATGGTGGGCTGATCAAGCCAGGCAGGCAGGAGGCCAGGGGTGCATCCCAGGTTGGGTGTCCCCATGGGAGCTGTGTGACAGAGCCGGACAGGAGGAAGGATAATGGGGAGGAGGGGTGAGTGGGCCTGGGGTCCTTGTGGACGCATCCCCTTGAACCCCTCCTGGGAGCCCTGCTGCACTCACTGAGCCCCCTCCCCCCTCCCTGTCTCCCCCACTTTTATTAAGCTCCATCCTAAGTGCACCCCACCCCTGCTTGCTGGCTCCACGAGGCATGCTCAGCACAGCTCAGCTGGGCTGCTCCAGGTCTTGATGCTGTGGCCTCTTCCCAGGATTTGGCCTGGAGCCAGGCATTTTCTGGGGAGACCTCCGGCTGGCTCCCCCTCTATGGCATGCTGGGAATGCGGCCCTTGCACAGGCCGGCCCCCTCCGCCTTGGAAGAGGAGCTCAGTCTGGTGGACTTTTAAGGACTGAACAGTAAGCTCCATCCCTGGTCTGGCCAAGCTGTCCTCCGGATCTGGCACAGTCTCTGAGGGGCTTGGCTGGGTGCCCCGGTGGGGAGAGGTCTTGGTACTTACATCGGGAATGAAGTGGAGCTGGAAGCAAGCTGGGTCTAGCTGGGCTTCTGTCCCTTCTTTGTCCGCACTCGGGTGGTGCTGAGGGCTGAGCAGGGGCTCTGGGCCGCTGGTTCCGACTGTTCCCCCTGAGGTGAGCACCCCCGAGGTGCTTCTCAGAGGGGCCTAGAGATGATGAATGTAGCGGTGCCTTTGGGTACAGCCATCGTGTCATGGTGCCAGGCCCTTACCTGATTCGGCCCGTGTTGTTCTCCAATTACTCTGTGTTTTATTACTGCTCCTGTTCTAGAGATGAGAAAAGTCAGGCTCAGAGAGATTAGGGGTCTTGTTCGAGGTCTTGCTGATTGATGGTACAGCCAGGATTTAGACCAGTCTTGGGCTCCCAGTCTTGGGGGCTAGAAGATGAGGCAGAGGTAAGAGGAACATCTCCCCCTCCCATGATCTCTCCCATTTCACTGCAGTTTGGGGCGATTCCACAGACCCTTGGGCTGACAGGTGGCTCTTTGTGCACCTGTGCACACGGCTCCTGAGCTAACAGACTTGTGTCACCTACGTCCAGAGGCTCTGGCCGGTGTGACTGTGACACTTGGGGCCCTTGTGCCCAAACCTTGGCCCTCCCATCCCTGAGTTGCCCTGTCTTTCTCCAAGGGCTGGAGATGGCCTCCCTAGCCCCCATCCCTTCCTGGGTTTGTCATGCATCCCTGGCTCCCAGGTATGGCTTTCAGACTTCCAGACCCTCCACTGCCCAGTTCTGCCCCATGGCACTGTGGGTTCTGGCTTCCTCATCCATCCTGAGGCTCCAGAAGGGCATGGCCACTTCTGGGTCAGCCTGGGTCCCTCGTGTTGCCCTTTCCAGAGAAGCCTTGGCCAGTGCTCCACCAGAGCCTGGGGAGAGAACATACCTGTGAGGAAGCCCTGGGGACTGTTTACACCTATCCCTGGCAGAGATTCTTCTGTGGACCAGGTGAGCCCATGAGTGGGTGAGGGATCTGCCAGGATTCTTTGTTTCCTTTCCTTGGGCCTGCAGCCACATGGTCCCGGATCCCAGCTCTGGTCTGAGATGATGGTCTGAGGGGAGCAGGGCCCTGTTCTAGGACACTGGTCTCAAAGTGCATGTGGACAAGTGTGTGTGTATGTGTGTGTGTGTGTGTGTGTGTGCGTGCAATGCCCTGTGTGTGACTCTGACCTAACTTGAGAGGCTTGCTTTTAGGCAGACATCATCTTATTCTGAAATGATGGTCTGAGCGTGGAGGCATGGCCCTGCAGGGAGGCAGGTAGGGGACCTGGAGTGGGTATAGGGAGAGAGAGAGAGAGAGAGAGGAAGCAGCTGAGGTTCTCTGCTTCTTGACTCTATAGAAACAGGCTTCACGCTCTCAGCCAAGTCTGGGATCTGAGTGGTGGAGATGGAGTGGGCTAGGCTACCATAGGGAAGGAAGAAGGGACATGGGGGCAGGAAGGGGCTTGTGGAGGAAAATAGGGCCAGGGTGCTGAGCAGCCTCAGATGAGGAGCCTCGCTTGCCCCAGACTCCTGGCCCTTCTTCCCTCCCTGGACACGGAGCAGGTGGCAGCCTTCCTCAAATGTCCCCCCCACTCACTGTCTGGGTCCCAGACGTGGCCTCAGTTTATGGGGCGATGTTCCCTCCCTGGCCAGCTTGGCGGCCACTTCAGACATGCTCGTGCCTGGATGCCCCCTGCCTCGCTGAGGACGGAGAGCACAGTCTGCCTCCCCCTGCCCTAGCCGCCCCCGCCCTGCTAATCCCGAGCGACCGGCAAGGCCAAGAATGTCTTGCATACTCTGGCGGGCGGGCTAGCCACGAAGCCTGCTGGAGGCGCATGAATCACGGCCCCCGCCTGCCAAGTACTCACTTGGGACGTGTTTGAGGCTGGCCGTGCCCAGAGTTGATGGGGAGAAGGGAGGGATGGGGACCTGGCAGCTGGGATGGGCAGACAGAGCAATTTTGAGGGGAGAGATGTCTGCTGGACTCATCCCTGGTGGCAACACAAGAAATTATGTTATAGAATTTTAGAAGCCTGGAATCAGAGTATTGACTTCTCGGAATTCCACAGTCTGAAATGCAAGATTCACGGAATGTCACATGGCACCCCTCGGACAGCTGCTGCCAGGGTCCCGTGGTGCAGGTGGGGAAGGGGGGAGGGTCTGAGAGGAGAGTTCCGCTCCAGGGCACGCAGGTCGTCAGGGTTAGAGCTGGGTGCCCAGCTGTCCTGTCCTCTTCAGTCCCTCACACTCGGGCCCTGTGCCACACAGTCAGCAGTGTCTGAGACGGTGCCCCCCAACATATCCACATACTCCTGGATGGTGGAGAGGGGTGGGAGCATTGGGGGTGTCAGTGGTAGAGGCCCTCTTGCGCTCCCCCACTTACTCCAAACACCTAAGCCACCCCATGGAGACTCCCGCCTCCCTCTCTGCAAAATCCTCCTGCCCTGCTGGCCTGCCCCTCCCTTTGGTACCCAACACAGAGGGGGCCTGCGTGATGCTGGAGTCCGGTCCTGCCATCTGTACCTGCTCACTCACTTATCCAAACACTGTCCACTGAGTGATGAATGTCCTCTGGGCACAGAGACCTCACCCCAGCGACCCCCCTGCTCTCCTGGGTCTGCAAACCCTTCTCAGCCTCAGCACGGCCCCACCCTCAAATTGCTCTCATCCTAAGATGAGACAAGTCACTCTTGGTGCTTCATCGGCCCACCATCGCTGCCCCTGGCGGCTTTCCCCCACTTCCTCACTGCCCATTCTCTCTGGAACCCTCTCCGGTTTGGCTCGTGAACCCAGGCCTCCACGGACAGAGGGATGGATGCTGGAGCTTCTGTGGCTGAGTACCACTGCTCCTCCCCGTGCCTACCTCCCCCCACCTCCCAGGCTGCCTGGACAACCCCACCTGCCATGAAGCCCCTGCACATCCTGGCCTCTTCCTGCCACTCCCAGCGCCTCCCTCTGAGCTCATCCTCATGCCGGTGGTCTGCCCAGGGCCCTCTCTCTCACCGTCCTCTTCCTGGGCCAGTGGCCTGATACCAGATGCTGGGATGGATGATTGCCCCAGTTCTCCCCATCCGATTTCCAGCCCCCTCCCCCGCCCCCACCAGGGTTCCAGACTGGCAGGTCCAGAACCAGATGTATGTGCCCAGGGGGGGTGACCCACCGGTCCGTCCACTCAGTAGCCCAGGCTCCCCGAGCCCTGCTCCTCCCCAAGCCTCTCTCTTTCAGTGGAGGGCCCCATCACCTACCTGATTCCTGGGCAGGGACTCCTCCCTTTCCCTCACCCCCACCCTTGGTCCTGTTGCTTGACCAAAGCCAATCTATATGATCCCACGACTTTAATCTCTCTCCCTTCTCCATTTGCCTTCATCCCAAGCTCAACCTTTCTGACCCAGACTATTACTATGTGCACATCACTCGTCTTTGCCCCGTCTTTGCCCCTCGGAGGCCCTCCACGGGGAGCCAGGGGGACTTCTTCAAACATGAGCCTGACTGCTGTCACTCCTCAGCTCAATCCCTTTCATGGCTCCCTACTGTAGTTTCCCCCTCCCCGAATGCCCCTCCAGCCTCTTCTGGCCCAGCACCCCACCTCATGTTCCACCCACCTCCTTGCTTATCACCCCCAACCACACTGTTCCGATTCTTCCTTCTAATCTTCTCCATTTCTCCTGCCTGGAATACCCCTCCCCTTTCTTGTCTCCACAAACTGCCCACCCAAGCCAGGAGACCCCTTCAGGTCACTTCTGAGCACCCTGCACTTACCATGCTCTGGGTCGGCACTGCCTGGCTGTGTCCCCTATTCTCGTGCCAACTCTGTAGGGCAGGACGGTGCCCAACCCTTCTGAGTGTCTCCAAGGGCCTGGGATACACGGAGTGCCCAGTATGCACTTATTGAACAAATGAACGCATGTAGGATCCCTAGGAGGCCTTAATTCTCCTCTGGGGCCCCTGGTGAGATGAAGTGACCCAAGGGCACCCCCACACAAACTGTTCTCCCATCCGCGGGCCTGGCAGGTCTGTGTTCTGAGTATCTCTGCCATGGGCTGATGGCTGGTGGGTGTGGGAACTTATTCTCCTCTGGGGCATCTAGCCCCATGAAAGAGGGACAGAGAGAGGTGGGTGCCTGGGAGCTGGGAGGGCTGGCAGCCAGTGGAGCAGAGGGGTGGGTGGTTAGGGGATCATGGGCCTGTCTTGGCTGGCACTAGCTCCATCTCTGGGGCACCAGGTCCTTTGAGGGTTTAGCTGCGGAGGGGGCATAAGACCTGTCTCCCCAGTCTCCCTCAGCCCTGCCCTGGAAGCCCAGGCTGAGAAACCAGGGGCGGAGAAGCCAGTGGAGAAATGGAGTTTGCACCACAGCCCTCAATATGTTTGCAATAAAGGGGAAATGGAAAAAATGTTAATTTAATTTTGACAGTGCCCTGGGGACAGTGCTCATGGCTCTGAGCTCTCCAACTGCCACCCTATCCAGCCCTGCTCAGGAAGACTCCAGGGAGCAAGGGAATGTGGGGTCGAAGGGTGAGATGGTCACAAGCGCTTGTCCCAGAATGTCCTCCTACTCCCTGTCACTGTGCGGGCTCCTCCCTCCATGAAGCAGCCTGCTTAGGGCTTCCAGAGCCATGTGCCTTTTAGCCAAAGGAAAGCTGCTCACCAGGGCCAAGGAAACCAGCTGCTCACCGCATGTGCCCCCCAGAGCAGGGCCCAGGGCTCTGAAAAAGACCCCCAGGCTGGGAGGTACCAGCTCCTTCTGCCTTGACCTAGCATTGCCCCAAATTCCTATGATCCCCACATCTGCCCCAATACCTGACTGCAGAGCTGTTGACTTCTCTGCCTGGGGGCCTCTACATGTCCCTCCAATTGTCACCTTTGGAGAGGTAGGGGTGGCACAGGGCTCAGGGACATGGCCTCAGCTCCTTCAGAGGCTCTCAGGTGGTGGCAGCTGTCACCCCAGCTGCTCTCATTCGGATGTCACCTGCTGCATTGACTTAGGGTCTCCTGAAAGCAGACCTTAAGACAATGAGACAATGACTTGGGTGCAGGTCTTTTATTTGGAAAGAAATCCCAGGAAACACAGGTAGGGTTGTACGGAGAGGGAGACAGGGTCAAAAAGTGTGCTAATGAGCAGAGACACTGGGGCTCACTCCCCCTGGGGACTCTGACAGTGCTGCACGATAGAATCTTCTACCACAATGAGGATGTACTGAGTCTACATTGTACAATCCGGTAGCCCCTGGTGGCTTGTGGGCTACCAAGTATAGAAATGTGGCTAGTACAATGGAAGAAATGAATTTCTGCTTTTATTTAACTTTCTTTAACTGTAGGGCAGTCCCGGAGGCTGGGTCCTTACCCACTGACAGGGGCTATGCCTGCGGCAGTCAAGTCCCCCGCAGGGTGGCACCCAGCAAGTTCTCTGGTGCAGAGAGCCCCCAGGCTGAGAAGACAAAAGGCAGAGGCGAGAGCAAGAGCGGAGCCTCCAGGTGCAGGCAGGTTAACTTAGGTGGGCAGGGCGTCCAGGGCCTGCGCTCTCAGTGCTCTTGTCCTCAGTGCTCACTCCCCTGTGAATATCTCCAGGAGGACTCCCGGAGGAGTCACACGCTTCCATGCTCTGTTGGGCTCTTCCCCTCCACAGCATTGTCACTCTCCACTCAGTCACCATGACAGATCTCCATGCCACCTTTGCTGTCGCCCAGAGGGCCCACCTGCCCACTCAGGACCACATTGGCCACACCTGCTCACCTGGGCTGCTAGGGCCGCTGCGCCCACCGTCCTGGGCCACTGCTTGCTGCTGCCTTTGGCTGACAGTCCAGGATGTGAGGGTGATTGTTGCAGCCAGTGACTGCCCCCTTCGTCTGGGGGCTGGGGTGGAGGGCTGGTCAGCCGGGCAGTGGAGAGGACAGTTCATTTTCCTCTGGCACCTGCCCCCTCACAGGGTCCAGGACACAGCTTTCTGATCCTGCCATGGCCCATTTTTACCCCAGGATGACCCAGGTGCCGAGATCTTAAGGCACTCTCTGTTTCTGTCCCTGTCTCTCCCCGTTGGTTCTGTTTCTCTGGAGAACCCAGACTGATACACAGCACAAAGGCCAATTTATTAATTTAAGGCATCTTTGTGTTCCTAAATATTTATTAAGCACCTTGAACCGTGGTGGGCTCTGAAGAAGTGGCAGTGAGGCAGCCCCATGCTGGCGCGTCTCCTCCTTGTCTCTGGCATCAATGTCATCTCTCCAGAGGAGCCCTGTTGGACCTTTCCTGAAACTGATTGCCCCACCCCATTATTATTCTTTGTTTCAGCACCTTCAAATCATTATTTTTAAATTATTTTATTAATATCCTTTTGGGGGGTTGGGAGAAAGGGTCTGTTTTCTCTTTATTTAATAGAACCTAAGTGCCAGGAGGGCCTTAGCTCAGAGGAGACCACAAATGTTTGTTGCATGGCAGATGGATGAATGGATAGGAGATGCCGCTCCTTACTCTCAAGGCCCTCACATCCAGTGGGTGGCTGGGGGGTGGGAGATTGGGTTCAGGGCTCCCGACACCTGTAGGAGCCTTAATGGAAGATCTGAAGAGGTCTGCATCCTGGTAAGCTCAGCAAAGTCTTCCCATGTGGCCTGAATGCCAATCTGTACCCCAGCCAGTCGGCCAACACTCTATTTTTACTTTTTTAAAAGATTTTATTTATTCATGAGAGACACACAGAGAGAGGCAGAGACATAGGCAGAGGGAGAAGCAGGTTCCTTGTAGGGAGCCTAATGAGGGACTCGATCCCAGGGCCCCAGGATTAGGACTTGAGCCAAGGGCAGATGCTCAACCACTAAGCCACCCAGGTGTCCCAACACTCTATTTTTAAAAGAATCTGTTTTATTTTATTTTTAAAAGATTTTATTCATTTATTCATGAGAGACACAGAGAGAGAGGCAAAGACACAGGAGGAGGGAGGAGACTCCATGCAGGGAGTCCGATGTGGGACTCGATCCTGGACTCCAGGATCACGTGCTGACCCAAAGGCAGACGCTCAACTGCTGAGCCACCCAGGGGTCCCTTAAATGAATATATTTTAAAAACAATTTTATTGAGGTTTAATTTACATACAATAAACTGCAATCATTTTAAGTTCCATAAGTTCTGACAAATTCCAGAGACCCATGCGACCCCACGGCAATCAAAAGAGTTCCCTTCTGCCCCTTTACAAACCAGCCCCAGATAACTACTAACCCATTTTTTGTTAGCATATAGCATATGCTCCTTTCTCTGTGGCTCCTTTTGCTCAGCACGCTTTTGAGAGTCAACCACATTGTTGAGTGTATCCGTAATTCCTTCCTTTTCACGGCTGAGTAGTGTTCTGTATTCCATCAGGTGGACCATTTGTTCATTCATTCATGGGCTTTTGGATATCAGGAGAATTTCCAGTGTTCGGTGGTTATGGAGATAGGTGTTATGAACATATGCATAAAAGCCTCTGTGGAGACAAAGGTTTCCATTTGTCTTGAGTGTCACTCAGAAACGGGGTTATGGGGTTGCACAGGAAGTGCATGTTCAACTTTACAAGAAACTGCTCTCCAAAGCGAATGTGCTATTATACATTCTCAGCTGCGGTGTGTGAAAGCTCTAAATGCTCATTGACACTTGGTGTTGTCAAGTTTGTTTCAAAGTGTATTTTTGGGGGGCGCCTGGATGGTACAGTCCGTTAAAGGTGGGACTCTTGGTTTTGGCTCAGGTTGTGATCTCATGGTGGTGAGATTGAGCCCCACGTCGGGCTCCGTGCTCAGCTGGAGTTTGCTTGGGATTGCTCTCTCTTCTTCTCCCTCTGCCCCTCCCGCTCGTGCTCTCTCTCTCTTTATGAAATAAATAAGTCTTTTAAAAAATCTATTTTTCATTGTAGTGTAATTTATTAATTTACACCTTTGTAAATTAATACAATTACACATTGTAGTGTAATTAAATTAATTTACACCTTTATCTTAAGTGTAGCGTTCAACCAGTTTTGACAAATGCATATCAAAACACAGCACATTTCTATTACCTCGGAAGGTTTCCTGTGTCCTCACCCCTCAAAATAACCACTGATCTGATTTCTATCACCATAGGTTAGTTTTGCCTATTTTAAAATTGTATATAAGTGGAATTATATGATATGTATGTGCTCTTTGGGGGTCCAACCTCTTTGACTCAGCATAATATTTTTGAGATTTATCCAGGATGCAGTTTATTCTTTCTTCCAAGTTCTAACCCATGGGATGGATATGCCAAAGGTTCTTTATCCTTTTTCCTGTGGATGAGCATCTGGGTTGTTTACAGTTTGGGATTATTTATTTATTTATTTTAAAAGATTTATTTGTTTCATAGAGAGAGAGAGCACATGAGTAGGAGGGGCAGAGGGAGAGGGAGAAGGATTCTCAAGCAGATTCCATGCTGATCTCGGAGCCCTACTGAGGGCTAGATCTCAGGACCCTGAGATCATGATCTGAGCCAAAACCAAAAGTCAGATATCCAACTGACTGAGCCACCCAGGTGCCTACAGTTTGGGGTTATTATTAATAAAGCTGCTATGAGCATTTTTTTCAAGTCTTTTTGTGGATTTATGTTTTTCATTCTCTTGGGTAAATTATCTTTGTTAAACTAATAACTCTATGAAACTGTTAAACTAAACTAAAAAAAAAAAAAAGAAACTGTTAAACTATCTTCCACGTTAGAAGATAGTTGTTGTCCAATTTACCCTTCCACCAACAATATATGAGTGTTCTAATTGCTCCATACTCTGTAAAACTTGGCATTATCAATCTTTTTCATTGTAACCATTCAACGGCTATATAGTGGTATCTCACTGTGGTTTGATTTGCGTGTTCCCTCTAATTAATGATGTCAAGTACTTTTGGATGTATTTATTGTCTACTTATTTTTTCTTCAGTGAAGTGCAAAATCTTTTCAAGTATTTTGTGCATTTTGAATTGTCTTCTTATTGGTTTGTAGAAATTCTTTTTATTTTTTAAAGATTTTATTTATTTATTCATGAGAGACACACACACGCATAGAGAGAGAGAGAGAGAGAAAGAGAGAGACAGGCAGAGAGAGAAGCAGGCTCCCCGCAAGGAGCCCGATGTGGGACTCGATCCCAGGACTCTGGGATCATACCCTGAGCTGAAGGCAGATGCCCAACCGCTGAGTCACCCAGGCTTCCCAGAAATTCTTTATATATTTTGCATTTTGAGTTGCAGGTCAGCTATATGTTTTGTGAATATTTTCTCCCAGTCTGTGGCTATTCTATTCATGTTTTTTTGGTCAGTGTCTTTTAAAGAAGAGACATTTTTAATTTTGATGAAGTGTAATTTAAATTATTTTCTTTTAAAAATATTTTAAAACTTAAATTTGTTTTTTTTAGAAGTTAATGATTTTTTTTAATGATTTATTTTTTAAAAAAAGATTTTACTTATTTATTCATGAGAGGCACACAGAGAGAAGCAGAGACATAGGCAGAGGGAGAAGGAGGTTATCTGCAGGAAGCCCGATGTGGGACTTGATCCCAGGGACTCCAGGATCACTCCTTGGGCCGATGGCAGACACTCAACTGCTGAGCCACCCAGGCGTCCCTTTTAAAATATTTTTTAAAAATAAATATTTACTGACCATCAGGTCCAGGTTGGAAAAAATATTCTCCTGTTTTCTTTTAGAAACTTAGTAATTTCATCCTTTGCTTCCAGGTCTAGGATGCATCTCAAATTAATCTTTGGGTATGTATGTAGAAGGGATCAAGTTCATTTCTTTCCATATAGATACCTGGTTATTCCAACACTAGGTGAAAGTCTTTCCTTATTTTATTGAATTGCTTTGGCACTTTTGTTGAAAATCAAGTTAACTATAGATGTGTGGCTCTATTTTTGGACTTCTCCATATTTAGATCTTTTTCAATTTCTTTCAGCAATGTTTTGTGGTTTTTAGTATACAAGTATTACTCCTCCTTGGTTTAATTTGTTGCTAAGGGTTTTACTTTTGGATATTATTGTAAATGGAATCATTCTTTAAATGTCCTTTTTGCACTGTTTGTTGCTGGTGCATATAAAGACAACTGATTTTTGTGTATTGATTTTGTATCCTATAACTTTGTGGGATTTATTAACTTTTACAGGTGTGTGTGAGTATGGATTCTTTAGAATTTTCTACATATAGGACCATACTATGTGAGTAGAGATCCTTTTATTCCTTTCTTTCCTATTTGGATGTCTTTTATTAATTTTCCTGCCTAATTGCTGTGGCTTGAACTTCTAGTACTATGCTGAATAGAAGTGGCAAAAGTGGGCATCCCTCTCTTGTTCTCGACCTTCAGGAAAAAGCTTTAAGCCTCTCACCATTGAGTATGATGTTAGCTGTTGGTTTTACATATATATCCTTTATTTTGTTGAGGACACTCTCATCCATTCCTATTTTATGGAATGCTTTTTTGTTTGTTTGTTTTTTAAATCAGGAAGGGGTATTGGATTTTGCCAAATGCTCTTTCCACATCAATTGAACTAATCATGTTTTCTCCCTTCCTTCTACTGATGTGGTATTTTTTTTACATTGCTTGCTTTTCATACATCACACTTGGCAGTAGTGTATGATTCTCATAATATGCTGCTGAATTCACTTTGCTAGTATTTTGTTGAGGATTCTTGCATCTATATCCATAGGGGATGTCAGTCTGTAGTTTTCTTGTAGTGTCTTTCTCTGGTTTTGGTATCGGGGTAATGCTGGCCTCAGAGAGTTAGCAAGTGTTCCCTCCTCTTCTATTTTTCAGAAGAGTTTGAGAAGAATTGGCGTTAATTCTTTCTTAAATGTTTGGTTGAAGCCATCTGGTCCTGGGCTCTTCTTTGTTGGAAGGTTTTTTTTTTTTTTTTTTTTTAAAGATTATTTATTTATTTATTCATGATAGACATAGAGAGAGAGAGAGAGGCAGAGACACAGGCAGAGGGAGAAGCAGGCTCCATGCAGGGAGCCCAACGCGGGACTCGATCCCAGGACTCCAGGATCACACCCCGGGCCAAAGTCAGTGCTAAACTCAGGTGCTAAATTTCAGGTGTACAATGGGCCGAAGGCGGTGCTAAACTCCTGAACCACCTGGGCTGTCCCTCCTTTTCTTTCTATAAACTCAGTAGTGATGAAAGAGTTTCATTTCATTTCATTTCATTTCATTTTTATTTTATTTAATTTCATTTTTCATTTCTCTCTGTCTCTGCTTCTCTCTCTCTCTCTCTCTCTCTCTCTGCATGAGCAGGGAGGGACAGAGGGAGAAGGAGTGACGGAATTCCAAGCAGGCTTCACACTCAGCAGGGTCTCACGATCCTGAGATTATGACCTGAGCCAAAATCAAAAGTTGGATGTTTAACCAACTGAGCCACCCAGGTGCCCCTCATTTCTTATTTTAGTAACTCGAGTCTTCTCTACTCTTTTTCTTAGTCAATCTAGTGAAAGATCTGTCAGTTTTGTTATCTTTTCAAAGAACCAACTTTTGGTTTTGTTGATTTTATTGTTTTTTCTATTATCTATTTCATTTATCCCCACTTTACTCCCTATTATTGCATTCCTTTACTAATTTTAGGTTTTGTTATCTTTCTTTTTCTAGTTCCTTAAAGTATAAAGTTAAATTATTGATTTGCGATCTTCCTTTTTTTAAAATAAAATGTAGGTGTATCCTGCTATAAATTTCCTGCTGAGCACTGCTTTTGCTACATCCCCTATGTTTTGGTATGTTGTGTTTTCATTTCATTTGTCTCTAAGTATTTTCTAATTTGCCTTGATTTCTTTGAACCATTTAAAATTGTGTTGCTCAGTTTCCATATATTTGTGGATTTTCCAGTTTTCCTTCTGTTACTGATTTCCAGCCTCATTCCATTGCGGTCAGAGAAGATATGATTTCAATCTTTTAAGATTATTGAAACTTGTCTTGTGGCCCAATATATGGTTTATCTTGGAGAATGTTCCATGGGCCCTAGAGAAGCATGAGTATTCTGTTGTTGTTTACTGGTGTGCTCTATGTAAGTCTGCTAGTTCTAACTATTTAATGGAGTTGTTTGTATTCTCTTTTTCCTTTATTAGCCTTCTGTCTAGATGTTCTATCCATTATTGGAGGAGGGGTATCAAAGTCTTGAACTTTATTGTAGGATTGTCTATTTCTTCCTTCAATTCCGTCAATATTTATGTTTTTCCTTTTTCCTCCCTTTTAAAAGTTTTTAATTCCGGTTAGTTGACATACAGAGGAATATTAGTTTCAGGTGTACAATGTAGTAATTCAACACTTCCATACATTACCTGGTGCTCATCATATCAAGTGCCCTCTTTCATCCCCATCATGTATTTCAACCATCCTGCCACCCCTCTCCCCTCTGGTAATCATAAATTTGTTCTCTATAGTTAAGAGTCTGTTTCTTGAGGTTTTTTTCTCTTTCCCTCTCTCCCCCGGCCCGCCACTTGTTTGTTTTGCTTCTTAAATTCCACACATGAGGGAAATCATATGGTATTTGACTTTCTCTGACTGACTTATTTCACTTAGCATTATACTCTCTAGATCCATCCATGCTGTTGCCAATTCTGTCAATATTTGATTCATATATTTTGGAACTCTTTTGTGAATAAATGTTTATAATTGTTATATCTTCTTGATGAATTGATTGTTTTATTAACATATAATGTCCTTATTTGTCTATTGTAACAGTTTTTGATTTAAAGTTTATTTTGTTTCATATTAGTATAACCATCTCAGCTCTGTTTGTTATAGATTGCACAGGAAATCTTTTTGTTTTCTTTTACTTTCAATCTATTTGTGTCCTATGCCTAAAGTGAGTGTTTTGTAGACAATATGTAGTTGAATTATTATTATTTAAGAATTCAATTTTGCCAATCTCTACCTCTTGATTTGGGAGTTTATTCCATTTACATTTTATTAAAGATTTTATTTATTTATTCATGAGAGACACGGAGAGAGAGAGAGGCAGAGACACAGGCAGAGGGAGAAGCAGGCTCCATGCAGGGAGCCTGACGTGGGACTCGATCCCAGGTCTCCAGGGTCATGCCCTGGGCTGAAGGCTCGCTAAACTGCTGAGCCACTCTGGCTGCCCCTCCATTTACATTTAAAGTAATTACTGATAAGGAATGACTTCTGCCATTTTACCGTCTCCTGCATGACTTCATTTGTTCCTCATTTCCTCATTATTGTTTTCTTTTGTGTTTGATGGATTTTTTTTTTGTAGTGAACTATTTTGATTCCCTTCTCATTTCCTTTCGTGTATATCTTTTATATATTTTCTAGTGATTACCATGGAGGTTATAATTAATATCCTGAATTTATAATAATTTTATTTGAATTGATACCAACTTAGCTTCAATAGCACAAAAAAACTCTCCTCCTATACAGTTCTGTCTCTCCCATCTTTATATCATTATCAATTAAATCTCTATGCATTGTGTGCTCATTAACATAGATTTATAATTTTTAAAGTGTTTTGTCTTCCAAATCTTATGGGAAATCAAAAGAGGTGTCATAATCCAAAATTATAATAGTATTGGCTTTTATATTTATCTACATAGTTATCTCTACTGAAATTTTTTATTTCTTTATATGGCTTCAAGTTACTGTCTAATGTCCTTATATTTCAACTTGAAGGACTCCCTTTAACATTCCTCATAGAGCAGGTTTACAAGCAATGAACTTCTTCAGGTTTTGTTTATCTGAAAATGTCTTAATTTTACCTTAAATATTTGAAGGATAGTTTTACTGGATATAAAATTCTTATTTTAGGGCACCTGGATGGCTCAGTTGGTTAAGCATCTGCCTTCAACTCAGGTCATGACCTCAGGGTCCTGGGATCAAGCTGTCCTTCTGCCCCTTGCCCCAGCCCCACTCATGCTCTCTCATGCACTCTCAAATAAATAAAATCTTAAAAAAAATAAAATTCTTATTTTTTCTTTTGGCACTTTAATCATCTCTCTCCTTTTTGGCCTCCATGGTTTGTGATGAGAAATCAACTTTTTATTTTTATTTTATTTTTTTAGAAATCAACTTTTTAAAAACATTTTTTTTTAATAGACTCCACACCCAACATGGGACTGGATCTCATGACAGATCAAGAGTTGCATGTTCTACCAACTGAACCAACCAAGTGCCCTGAGAAATCAACTTTTAATGTTTTTTTGTAAATACTTTCTCTCTCTTGCTGCTTTCAAGATTCTTTCACAAGTTTTTTGTCTTTTGACAGTTATGATTTGTTTCGATGTGGATTTCTTTTAGTTTATCTTATTAGGAATTATTTGAGCCTTTTTTTTTAAGATTTCATTTATTTATTCATGAGAGACACAGAGAGAGAGAGAGAAGCATAGACACAGGCAGAGGGAGAAGCAGGCTTCATGCAGGGAGCCTGACATGGGACTCGATACCGGGTCTTCAAGGATCACACCCTGGGCTGAAAGCAGCACTAAACCGCTGAGCCACCTGGGCTGCCCGAGGCTTTTGATTTATAGATTCATGTATTTCATCAAATTTGGGGAGTTTTTGACCATTATTTCTCAACAATTTCTTTCTATCCCCTTTTCTCTCTTACTTTTCTGAAACTCCCATAATGGGTATATTGATCTGTTCCATGGTGTCCCAAAGGTTTCTTAGGCTCTGTTCATTTTTCTTCATTCTCTTTTCTTTCTGTTCCTCAGACTAGATCATTTCAATTGTTCTATCTTCAAATTTTTCATTTTTTTTCTTCTGTGTGTTCAAATCTGCTGTTGAATCCCCCTAGTGGATTTTTCACTTCAGTTATTATACTTTTCAGTTCCATAATTTCTTTCTGGTTCTTAAAAAAATAATTTCTGACTCCTTTTTGATGTTCTTATCTTGTTAATCTATTGGTCTCTTGATTTCCTTGAATCTTTGTTTTAATTTTTATTAGCTCTTAGAGTATATTTAAAACAGTTGATTTTATGGTCTTTATCTAGGAAGTCTATGTCTGAAATTCCTCAGGAGTGGGCTACACTTTCCTGATTCTTTGTATGTCTTATAATTTTTGTTGAAAACTAGACATTTTGAATATCATAATGTAGTACCTCTGGAAATCAAATTCTCTGTCTTCCCCAGGGTTTGTTTCTGTTTATTTTTAAAATTTCATTTACTTATTCATGAGAGACAGAGATAGAGAGAGAGAGAGGGGCAGAGACACAGACAGAAGGAGAAGCAGGCCCCATGGAGGGAGCCCGATGCAGGACTCAATCCCTGGTCTCCAGGACCATGCTCTGGGCTGAAGGTGGCACTAAACTGCTGAGCCCCCCGGGATGCCCACTTCTGTTTATTTTTAATGGCTTCGGTTGTCCATTCATTTAGAGGCTTTCCCAAATCATTTTTGCAAAGATTATATTCCTTATTGTGTGTAGTCTCTAAAATCTGTTTTGTTATTTCGGTGGTCAGCCAGTGATCATGCAGAGATTTCCTTTATCCCTGGAGCCAAAAAAAAAAAAGGTATTTTCTCAATTTTTGTAGGTGGGCTGTGAGCAAAGACACACTTTCTATGCTAAGCCACAACTCTGCCTTAGCCTTCACCTTCGGCTTGTGTGGTGCCCATAGAGTCACCAGGTGAAAACCTAGGGACATCTCAGGTCTTTTCTAAATGTGCATTCCATTCTAGGCATGCACACTGCACTCTTTTTTCACTACTATGTTCGGTGGCTCTTCTGAGTCCTTATTCCCCCAATAACCTTACTTCTTTGTCTTCCCTTTTTCAGGCTTTTGGGTTCCATCAGCCACTTGTCCCATCTGCTAACCTTTGCCCCAG
The DNA here is from genome assembly GCF_003254725.2 of Canis lupus dingo. Classification (NCBI taxonomy): domain Eukaryota; kingdom Metazoa; phylum Chordata; class Mammalia; order Carnivora; family Canidae; genus Canis; species Canis lupus. The sequence continues at coordinate 6,195,106 of NC_064248.1, read as the reverse complement.
GAGGGCATGGGGTGTATATGACTAAATCTTTCCACACTTGCTAATTCTGTCTGGAAAGCCACTCCAGCCTGGTAGGGTTTTCAGGGGGCATGACAAATAAAAGTCAACCTCTGAGGCATCCCTCAGGGAACCACCAAACAAGTCAAAACACACAATTACAGTATTTTAAGAACAAAGTCTGTGTTAGTCCCCTGACACCAGCAAGCCACACCAGGAATGCAGGCTGCTATCCTTATAGCTGCCACTATGCTGGGGAATGAGAAATGAGACTCAGGTGGGTGAAAATGCCACCATGCTCTCTTATTAAAATTCAGTTTTCCTTATTTCTCTCATTAAGTATCTTCCTGGTTGCTATAAAATTTGGATTAGATTCCAGAGCCCCCCGCCCCCCCACCAATGGATTAAGCCTGCCTTTGCCAGCTTACAGTTGTTTCAGAGGAAGGACTGATTCTTTAAGTGTTATACTCCACTGCTTTCCATGATGTTACCAGGTCTCTCTTTTCTTTCTTTCTTTCTTTCTTTCTTTCTTTCTTTCTTTCTTTCTTTCTTTCTTTCTTTTCTTTCTTTCTTTTTCTTCTTCTTCTTCTTCTTCTTCTTCTTCTTCTTCTTCTTCTTCTTCTTCTTTCTTTCTTTCTTTCTTTCTTTCTTTCCTCTTTCTTCTTTCTTTCTTTCTTAGATTTTATTTATTTATTCATGAGAGACACAAAGAGAGAGAGGCAGAGACATAGCCAGAGGGAGAAGCAGGCTCCTTGCAGGGAGGCTAATGTGGGACTCGATCCCAGGACCCCGGGATCATAATCTGAACCAAAGGCAGAGGCTCAACCACTGAGCCACCCAGGTGCCCCTCTGTCTTTTCTTAACCTTACATTTTTATTGAGGTAAACAGCAAAATGTACAAATCTTGAGCAGACAGCTTGACAAGTTTTACATATGTATGCTCTCATACAGCCACAACCCAGATCAAGATACAAAATATTTTCAGTTCCTCAGAAGTTTTCTCCATACCCCTTCCAGGAGAGTTATGACCTTTATTTCTGTAAATTTGTTTTCTCTGTTATAGAACATTTTATACATAGAATCAATTTGTGGGTACTCCGAATCTGGCTACTTTGCTTAGTTTAGTGTTTTGGGGATGCATCTGTCTTATTGCATGTAGCTGAAGTGGGTTCCTCTTTTTTTTATTACTGAAACAATTCCACTGTAGGACTATACCATGATTTGTTTATTCATTCATCAATTGCTGGGCATTTAGGTGGTTCCCAGTGTTGGCTATTGTGAATAGAACTCTATGAGCATTCTTGCATGTGTCTTTTGTTAAATATGATGAATGGGTTTTTTTCTCTTTGGCATATTTGGGAGAAGATTCTCTAGGTCACTTGACTCTTGAGGGATGCCCTGTTCTCTACACCCAATGGCTTTTCTCTGTGTCCACCCAGCTGAACTCTGGTTTGGCCTTCTGCTTCTTGAACACCATAATCCCCAAGAATTCTGTGACTCTGCCCTGCTGGCTTCTCTCCACCCTGTTGAGCTTATTTGTGGGTCTTTTGACTGTCCAGCACCTAGACCATTCTGGACCCCTTTCTACATAAGATTTAGCTGTCTGCCTTGGCCATCTCATCTCTTTTCAAAGCCTCATGTCCCATAGACAACCCAGTAACTATAGAATCTGAGGCTCGACCTTCAGCCCCATATATGCCTCTAGGAATTGGCCAATGGTCAATTGTTTGGTGGACATCTCTGCTTGGGTGGTCCTGTACCAGTCACAATTTATACTTTCCCCACTGTCTGTTCCATTGTCCCTCAGCTTGTCCTCTCTCCTCTGCAGTGCCCATTTCAAGATTGCTCCATTTTTCTTCCAGCCACACAGGTCTGGGTCCCTGACTTCCTTCATTCTATCCATTTCCTTTCCCCCAGCAACCAATCTGGAGAACCTAAGTACAGTCCATGGTATCTTTCCAATGCCTTGGGGAACCTCCCTTCTTCTCTAGCCCATGGCTGCTGCCCCAGTTCAAGCCTTAGAATCCCCTTTCAACACTCCTCTGTAAGCTTCCAACTTCCAGCCTTCCCTTTGCTAATTGACTTGGCCTCCAGCTCCAGACATGGCCCCCAAAGCTGGCTCTGACCATGTCTGCCTCAGCAGTGAGGCCATGCTTGAGGGCCTGGGCTGCAGCTGAGCCAGCTTTGGGCGCCATTCCTTAGCACCGATCGTGCATGGCAGACACGCTCAATGGCCAGGGCTCACAGACAGGTTTTTCATGTTAGGGATTTGGAAGGGGCTCCAGCTCTGGTTGTAGTTCAGAGCTCGTGAGATGCAGGAGAGCCCCTGTGTGAGCTCATCTTTCCTGGGGCAGCTGGACTCAGGGCTAAGCCGGCTGGGGAGGCTGTTTGGAAAATTTCACACTCAGCCCTGCCACTTGGCTGGCCTCCAGGTGTTTGGCAGCTCAGGTGACTCATGGTGAGTCCTCAGTCAACCCATCCTTCCAGCAAGTACTGCCAGATCTGGGGCCACCTCCAGATGGGTCATGAACATGGGGATCAATGGGGAACCTTGAGAGGCAGACCCTACTAGGAGGGGCTTGTGCTCTTGTTGGGGAAAGGAGATTCATAAAGAAACAATGAGAGAACAGGAGTGGGAGAACTTTGGGGGGAGGGAGATGATGCTGGTCATTTGAGATTGGAAAGCCAATTTATTTGAACTATTGTGTGTACACAACCTTTTGGAAGAGACATAGTAATACACCTGAGAGAGATGGTACCCAATCACAGCTAAGAGCATGGGCTGTGGAACCAGTCTGTCTGGGGTCAACATCTAGTTCCACCACTTGCTAGCTGTGTGATCTTAGCCAAGTTGCTTAAACTCTCTGTGCTTCTATCTCTTCATCTGTAGAACTGAAATAACAATAATAGCACCCATTTACCTACCTCATCGGATATTTGTGATTGTTAAATACGTTAACACAAGTGAAGCACTCAGGGAAGTACCTGACACCTAGTCAATGCTCAACAAACATTAGCATTGTTATAACTGTACTTATCCCAGCCTACCTCTCCACCACTCCCTCCCTTCATGCTTTGGCTACTCTGGCCCCATGTGGTTCTTTGGCCGTTTCTGTTTACACTGGGGAACTCTTGCACCTCCTTCAGATCCAGTTCAAAAATCACTTCTGGGAAGACTTCCCTGACCCTCAGGTCTTTTCTCTCTGTTTTGTTAACACTTGCTCTTCTTAATTTTAATCATGTTTTACCTGTCTGGCCTTTTGACCAGCTCGTGAACAACTTGAGGGTAAGCCTGTGTCTAAATCATTTCCTTGTTCCTAGCACCTAGCATGCCTCTGGGGCTAGCCCCAATAGCCACCTAATAATTGTTTGTTAGATAAGTAATTGAAAGAATTGGTGTTTTCTAAGAAAACACGATAGAGGACTGATCTGTGAGGTGCAATGTATTTTTTGACAGGGCATAAACTGGTGATGCTGTTGTCCACAGCCAAGGCCATGGAGAGGCTGTGATGTGTGATCCTGTGTGTGGCAGCCATCAGGGCAGCCTTCCTGGAGAAGGAGGGGTGGGAGTGACAAGCCCAGGCTGGCTCCCACTGGCTCCAAAGATGTTAGGCACTGTGGGATTGGCAGCTGGTGCCCCTATGGTTTGCCCTTGGCTTTTCTGCTGCCACTTTGGGACCAGCGGAACTTGGCAGAGTTTAGCTCCCTGCCTCTGCTCTGGGAAGAGGGCTCAAACGTGGGACAATGGTGGTGAGGACCAGCCCCCATCCCACCGACACACACGGAACCTCTTAGAATGGATTTCACGCTCCCTGTCCTAATGCAGACCGTCTCCGCTTTGCTTTGGAAAAACAGAGGTCTTACTCCAGCCTTCTGAAACCAATTGGAAACAAATCTTCCCTCCCTGTCCCTCCCCCAACATCTGTAGAGGCCAAAAGAAGGCAGAACAAGGCAGAACAGAATGGCCAAGGGGCTCAGGACCCTGCTCTCTGCAGTGACAGAGTGGCCACTTCCCCTTGGATGAGTGGGAGCCAGCTCTGATGATGTCTCCAAAGCCACACTCCCCAGACATCTGTCCATTCTGCTTGTTCACCAGGGAGGCTCTGGATGGGGTCCGGCAAGGCCATTGCTAGATATAAAGTTACAGCCATACTCCCCCCTCTCAGTGCTGACACCTGCCCACTGCTCCTTGTCTCTAAAGTCTGTGCCCTGCAGCCTTCTGTTCTGGCCCTAGTCTGCACTGTTCCTACTCATGCCCTGTCACTGCCTGGGTGACCTTGGCCAAGTCCTTGCATCTCTGAGTCACTGTTTCCTGGTGGGTAAAATGGAGAGAGAGAGAGTGATCACCTGAGTGAGGTGGAAAGCAGCCCCATAAGAGGGGTGTAGGAAGGGATGTGTGTGAGTTATCACCATCATGCTTGTCTGTCTCTGGTTCTGAGCCTCACCGCTGCTCCTCCGGTTCCTTACCATTCATGGTCAAACTCTGGGCAATCGCCCAGTAAATGTCCCTGGACCACCATATCCCCCATGGATCTCTTGTTGGTATTGTACTCTGTACCATTCAGAATTTACCATGCACACCTGTCTGTTTATTTAAAAAAGCACAGCATTGGAGTCCAAAGGTCTGGGTTCGAGTCTCTGCTCCACCACTGTTGTTTAGCTGAGTCAGAAAGGCAGCCTGCATTCTCTCTCCAAGCCCCAAGTTCATCACTTATAAGTGGACTTGATTATGATCACGCCCACCTCTCAGACATCTATGGGACACAAATGGGATGCATGCATGTAAAAGCATTTTGCAAACTATAAAAAGCACTTGGTCATGTTGCCTCTTTCTGTTTCTAGTTTGATGTAGGTTCCCTGTGGTAAAGACCTGCTTCTGCTGAGCCATAGTGGCTGTGCTGGTAGGGTGTGGTCCCAGGCAGGTGCCCAGTGAGTGGCCCTATTAGACCCTGTATGGGGGAACCCCTTGTATCCTAGTGGGAGCAGGCCAGGAGTGCTGGCCTGTTGGGACCCAGATGGCCCACAGGAGCGCTGGCAGGAGGAGGCAGCAGTGGCGACCCTGTGGAGTGATTTCCGGCCTTGGTCCCATTCTAAAGACATCCAGATGGTCTCTTGAAGATGTTACCCAGGAAGCCAATTGCCAGACATGAAGACTCCAAAAGGAGGTCCAAGGAGACACAGCCAGAGGACACAAGAGGACACATCTGATCATTGAAACATGAAAACAATCGAAATGTTGGATTGCCCAAAGGCCAACTAGAAACCGTCAAAATATAAACACCCAGTGGTAAACAGAAGACAGCGATCAGATTGTGAAATGGAGCGCCAGAAAATTTGAAATAATTGAATTATAAAAATTCATAATTTTGAAAATGATGGAGAAAGGCTGCCTGGTGCAGTGTGGTGGCGGGGAGAGGGCTGGGCCAGAGAAGGACATCTTCCTGAGTGATACACCCAGGTAGGAGTGGGTTTGTGTCCCTTCCATCTTCCCCATGCCCAGCCAGAAGCTAGGTCCGGAACAGGCAGTAGTGAGGTTCCTGCAGACCAGGGTGTTGAAAACAATGGAGAACTATGGACGGGTTTATGCAGAGAGATGACATGGCCAGATATTTGGGCTTGAGCTGTAGTGAAGCAAAGACCTGTAAGGTGGTACCCAAAGTAAACAGACTGGGTAAGTAGGGAGTAGGTCACAATCTACACAGAATCTAGGGGAGTGGGTGATACATTGTGGGTTGCAGATGGAGGTTAGTGGTGGTGTTTGAAGATGACCTTTCCATCTGGGGATGAGGAGATGATGTGGGTAGAGAATGAGAAGAGTAGGCTTTGAACAGAAAAGGATGATCTCAATGTGGGGTTTATGGAAGTTGAGGTGGGCCAGTTAGCTGGACATCTCTACAGGAGTCTGGATAAACAGGCCGGACTCAGAAGAATACACTGGAGTTTCAACTTTGAGGTTTTCAAGTTGTCTGAGGTTGGGTTTCTTAGAAGCAGACCCTGAGATGCAATTTTTGTGCAAATCATTTAAGAAAGTGCTCCTAGGGGAGACTAGCAGTATCTAGGACAGCACAGGGGAGGGAGTCAAGCAAAAGTATGATCTCAGATATGAGTCCCAGGAACCTAACCCCAAGGGGACTCTGGAGTGGAGATTGTACTTCCTGACCTGAGGCAGGCAAGCTGGACTTTCCTGAGCGTGACTGTTTTTGCAGGTGTTGGTCAGTGGTTGGGGACCATGGCATTGAGAGGCAGGAAATTCCTGGCATTCTGGCTCTCTGCAAGTGAAGGAAAGTTTCACAGCGCACAGGGAGTCCTCCACAAAGGGCCAAGAGCTGGTTGTTGGAAGAAGAATCTATCGAGGGCAGGGATGCAGAGGGGTCCCTTTGCATTTGCAGTGTAGGAAGTGCACTGTGTCTGTTCCCCACGTCAGCTATCGAAGCAGGGGTGGCTGGGCTGGCTCTACCATATTGACAGTTCAGGCTCCTGGATGGAAGGGGCTATAAAGTCCACCCAACCCAACTTCTCACTAGTGCCAGAATCCTTTCCCTCACCACTCAGCAAGTGCGGTCACAAGTGACTGCAACTCAACTCAAATGACTTCAGCAAAAAAGGAATTTATTGGCCTAGGTAACTGGGAAGTCCAAGGGTGTGGCCAGATCCCGGGGCAGAAATTATGTCACTGGGTTTCTCTCTCTCCAGCTTTTTGGTGTGTGTTGGGTCTCGGTCAGCGGGGTTCTCTCCATAAGTTAGGAAGCCTGGTGTCTAGCAGCTCCGGGCACCATCCTTAAAAGCCCCGGTACAAATGGAAGAGAGACACCTTTCCTTCCAGCTGTCAAATGTCCTTCCTGCTGAGCTGACATGCCCATGCCTGAACCAATATCTGGGGTGCATCTCATCCCGAAGGGACCAACTGTTAACTAGCACAATTTACCATCTACTTCCCAGGTCTACCTTTCTTTCTTTCTTTCTTTCTTTCTTTCTTTCTTTCTTTCTTTCTTTCTTTCTTTCTTTCTTTCTTTCTCTCTCTTTCTTTCTCTCTCTCTCTCTCTCTCTCTCTCTCTCTCTCTCTCTCTCTCTCCCCCCTCCCTATGTATTCCACTCAAGCCTGAGTCATGTGCCTACCTCTGTGAGGGGGGACAGGGAAGGGTCAGCCCCTCCAAACCAGAGGAAATGAAGTAATGTGTTCAGTTCCTAACAGTGGAGGTGCCAGCTGACAACACTGATGTCCTTTCCAACTGGGAGTGCAGGATGCTTCTGTTTCCAAATAAGAAGTACCCCCCAGAGAATATAAAAATTAGTGAAAGGGAATAAAGGGAAAGAAGAGAAAATGAGTGAAAATATCAGTGAGGGTGACAACACATGAGAGACACCTAACTCTGGGAAATGAACAAGGGGTAGTGGAAGGGGAAGTGGGCAGGGGGTTGGGGTGAATGGGTGATGGGCACTGAGGGGGACATTTGGCGGGATGAGCACTGGGTGTTATGCTATATGCTGGCAAAATGAACTCCAATAAAAAATTAAAAAAAAAAAAAGAAGTACCCCCCAGAGGCCTCTAGGAAGGTCAGGGTGGAACCTGGGTGTGTGTGGGGGCGGGGGGGGATGGAAAAATGGAGAGCCATCTGCGTCCTGCCCTTGAGAGAGGGAGAGACAAAGAATGGGTTTTGGCTAGATGGCTGGAGCTGTCTGGGGTCTGGCCCTGAAACAGGAGGGGCAGAAGCAGGCCCTAAGTTGAGGCTCAAGAGGTCTAGTCTTGGGGTGTGGGGAAGCTGCTCCTAAAAGCTGGCTTGTGTGGCAGGTGGATGGACAAATAGCCATATCCAGCTGAAAAAGGAGAGACCAAGCAGAGGTGGCAAGAGGAGGTGCCAGCTGCAAGGGCTGTCCCAACAGTCAGGCAGGAGGACACAGATGGCACCCGAGGGCAGGGTGGGCTCGATGGTGGCCCTGGAGCTCCAATTCTGCTGGTGCTCATCATAAGCTCAGTTGGTGCCCGGAGCACTGGGATAAAAGTCAGTCCCCAGATAAGGCAGGGGGTGGCAAAGAGTGGGCCATTCTTACAAGGACAGAAAGTAGATTAGCGGTTGCTTAGGGCTGGGAAGAGGCTGGGAGGGGGGCCGGGGGATGATAGCTAAAGCACGCAGGCTTTGTTTTTGAGGCGATGAAAATGTTCTAGAATGGACGGTGCTAATGACTGCACATGTCTCACTGAATTGTGCACTTTGAATAGGTGAGGTGTATGGCATGTGAATTATATCCTAACAAAGGGGAGTGGGATTTTTTTGGTTAGAGGAGCAGAGGCAGCTTTCGCTCAGATGGTCCTTGATGTGCTCCCACCAGGCTGATCACTAGGCTCCACCTTCAGACCCCACCTTCTGGCAGACCATGCGGAGGACTCAGCTGTCTGAGCCCCGCTGCTATATCACCTCCTTGTCTGCAGTGGTTCCCAACTAGTGCACCTACTTTCCTCTGTGCCCTCTACTCTGTATTAGGCATCTTCACAAATGCAAATGTACTCATATCACCCCATGAGTGACATGCACATCTGGCCATCCTGCACATCTGGCCCCTGCTGACCAGCCATACCTCTTCCATTCTTTGAACTTGATATGGCCTCAGGGCTTTTGCATTTCCTGTTCTTTGTGACCAAAACTGCTTTCCTCTTTTGACCTAAGAAACGTATTTCCTTCTTCCTTTCCTACACAGCACTTATTCCATGCATAATTATACATTCCAGTTGGTTGGCTTGGAATATAAACTCTTTGGGTATATGTGTGTTCACCCTGATTCAGAACACTCGATAAAAATGTGTGAAATTAGTGAAGGAATATTCCCTCTGCCCTGGAGAGGCTGGAGCCCACAGAGGAAGTCTCTAAGACTCCAGGGTAGACAGTTGGGTGTGGGCAGACAGGATCAGCAGGTGAGGTCCATCGGCCTGGGTCAGAGCCCAGTGGTCATTGGTGGCATTGAATCCTGAGGTCACATGTCTCTCTGTAGCCACTACCCACCTCCCTGAGGTCAGAAAGTCCAGGGAGTGTGGAGTCCCTGTTGTGGCTGCTGCATATTTGCGGGCTGGGGGCAGGGGCTGTCCTCAGACTGCAGCAGGGAGGCTCCAAGGGCAAGGAGATGCCTCAGTCTGGAAAATCACATCACGAGATCGAGCTGGCCCTGGGACAAGGCAGGGAAAGTGCTAGGAGGCTGGCGTTCCAAGAGACACAAGCCGAGAGACTAATTCTTGGAAAGTCGAAACCCCCAGGGGGGCTGCAGTGGGTCTTTGAGCTGCTGGCGAGCACCACTCTGGCTTTGGGACCATCCAGAGTGGTGAAAACAGAGTGGCTGGAGATTTTGGCCACCTCACAGTGTGGACAGGACGGTGAGGTCCAGAGGACGGGAGCCATCCTCCATGGCTGCATAAGCTGGAACTGGGGCCCAGGTATCCTGGCTCCTGGCCCGGCCTCTTTTCTCTCTGCCAGGCCGCCACCGCCTCTTCCAAATGGGAAAATCCACGTGGCATTTCTCCTTGATTCTGGAAGGGATAATACAGCGTGCGTGTGGATGCTCACAAATCTGCATGTGTGAAGTGGATTTCCCTTCCTGAGCATCCTTGGGGGGTGATTCTCGAAAGCATCTCTATTCTCTGCATCCCTGTAGGCTGCTTTTGCCAACTTGCTTTATTGCTTTTTGAAACTTTTAATCCAGAAATAACCTTAAACTTACAAAAAAGCTGCAAGAATATTATAAGCAAAGCCCAGTGATTTTTTAGCCTAGATTTGTCACTTGTTTGCATTTTGCCCCATTTGTTTTTATCACATAATCTCACTCTATATAGACACATGCACACAGATACACACACATACACTAAAAACTGAGTTCATACTGATACATCCAACTGATACATCTATCCAGCAACCTAGTATACTTCTAGAGTTTTCCTTCCCATGTACCTATGTTTCCCTTCAACAATGAGAAACCTGGCTCCTACTTCCCACTCATTCGCTCAAGCCTAGAATACAAGAAAATAGTTTCAAAGCTGGGAACCCATATCACCGTAATAGCCAAATCTATCAACTGGAATTCAATATTTATTTCCATTTCCCTAAGATAAAAATTTAATATAGAAAACACACAAATCTTAAATGTATACTTTGATGAATTCTCACAAATAGCATATACTTGTGTTTTCCATAGCCCAATTGCCTTGGGCATCTCAGGCAAATATAACAAAATACCATATACTGGTAGCTTAAACCAACACACATTTATTTCTCATGGTTCTCATGGGAAATCCAAGATCAAGGTGTTGGACGATTCAGTTCTTGGTGAAGACTCTTTTCCTGGCTTGCAGATGGCCATCTTATTGCAGTGTCCTCACATGAAAGGTATCTTTCATTTTTACAGGGTGGCTAGTCCCATTATGGGGTCCCCCCACCTCTTATAAACCTAATTACTTCCCCAAAGCCCCACTTCCACATTCACTCCATAACACCAATCAGGGTAGAGAACATTTCCATCATTCCAGAATGGTCTGTAGGGTAACTAAGTAGGAATGGAATGGCTGGGTGGTAAAGAGATGTATGTTTAACCAAACAAGAAATGATCAGAACTTTTCTTACAATGTTTATGTTTTTTACATTTATCTTAACAATGAAGGAAACTGTTCTGCATTCTCACCAACATTGCCAGTCTTTTAAATTTCAGCCTTTACAGTAGGATCATATAATAGATATCCTTTTTCAGTCAGGCCATCCTAACAGTTATATAGTGGTATCTCATTGTGATTTTATTTTTCATTTTCCTGCAGACCAACTATGTTGAGCATACTATTATTTATAAAACTTCATTTTAGAAGTATCTAATTTTAGAATATTTGCCTGTCTTTTAAATTGTGTTCTTTATTTCTTTTTTAAATTATTGATTTGTACGTGTTCTTTATATATGCTAGGTATATGTCCTTTGTCAGATATGCATTTTGTGAATAGTTTTGCCTGAGTTTGTGGCTTGTCTATTTATTTTTGTACTGGTGACTTTTTATTGTGGTAAAATACACAGAACATAAAATTTACCACCTAACCATTTTCAAATATAAAATCCAGTGGCATTTAGTACATTCAAAATATTGTGCAACCATCACGACTATCTAATTTCATTTTCATCACCCCCAAAGGAAACCCAAATACCCATAAAGCTATCACTCATCATGCTCTCATTTTCCAACCTCCTGCAACTATTAATCTACTTTCCATCCCCATGAGTCTGGCTGTTCCATATGAATGCAGTCATACAGTATGTGGTCTTTTGTGCCTGGCTTCTTTCACTTAACATAATGTTTTTCAAAGTCCTTCCACATTGTACAAAGTATCACAACTTCATTCGTTTTATGGCAAAACAACATTCCATCATATAAATATATTACAATTTATCAGTTCATGGACATTTGTGCTATTTCTATCTTTTGACTATTGTGAATAGCACCACTATGGACATTTGTGTACAAGTTTTCTTGTGAGCATGGTTTCAGTTCTCTCAGACATATACCTAATAATGGAATTGCTGGGTCATAGAGTAATTCTATGTTTAATTGAGAGACTGCCACCATTTTCTGCTGTGGCTGCACCATTTCACATTCCCACTATCAATGTATGAGAGTTCCCATTTCTTCACAACCTTACAAAACATATTTTTTGTGTTTGGATTATATCCATCCTTGTGGGTGTGAAGTAGTGTCTCACTGGAGTTTTGATTTATAGTTCCTTAATGACTAATGATATGAAGTATCTTTTCGTGTGATTTTTTTTTTTTTTGCCATTTATGTATTTTATTTGGAGACTTGTCTGTTAAAGTCTTTTGTTATTGTGTTGTAAGAGTTCTTTAAATATTCTGGATACTGGATCCTTCCCAAAGGTGTGATTTAAAAATGTTGCCTTCCATTCTGTGGATTGTTATTTAACTTCCTTGATAATATCTTTTGATGTATAGAAGTTTTAGATTTTGATGAAATTCAATTTATCTCACTTTTCTTTTGTTGCTTGTGCCTTTGATGTCACAACTAGGAAACTATTGTTAAATCCAAGGTCATAAAGACTTACCCTTATGTTTTCTCCCTAAGAGTTTTATAATTTTAACTCTCACAACCCAATAAGCCAATAACAAATTACCCAAATTTCAAATGGGCAAGTGAGTTGAATGGACATTTCTCCAAAGAAGATATACAAATTGCTAAGAAACACAGGAAAAGTATATTTCACTACTTTTGATGCCCTACATTAGGGCATTCATTAGAGAAATGCAAATTAAAACCACAATGAACACCACTTTTTACCCACTAGGATGATTGTATTAAAAAAGACAGACAACAACAACAACAACAGCAACAACAACAAAGACAGACAATAACAAGTGTTGTTTAGGATGTGGAGAAATTGGAGCTTTCATACATTGCTGATGGGAATGTAGAATGCAGCCTCCATTGTAAAATTTGGCAGTTCCTCATAAATCTAAACACAGATACCCTATAACCCAGGAATTCCATTCTCTTTCACTGGGTTGTTTTTTCACTCTACTAATATTGTTCTTCGATGCACAAAAGTTTTAAATTGTGAAGATATTCAATTTATCTATTTCTTCTTTGGGACTTGAGGTTTTGGTGTCATAGCTAAGAAATCATTATGTAATCCAAAGTCATGCAAATTTATCCCTATGTTTCCTTCCAGAATTTTTACAGTTCAGGCTCTTATAGTTAGGTCTTTGATTTGTCTTGGATTATGGTGTGAGATAAAAGTATTCAGTGTTCTGTGAAGGGCCAACTTTGTTCTTTTGCATGTGGGTATTCAGTTGTCCTGGCACTCTTTGTTGAAGACGCTATCCTCTCTTCATCGAATGGTCTTGGCATCTTTGTCAAAAGTCAACTGACCATAGATTATATGGGTTTATTTCTGTATTCTCAATTCTATTCCATTGATCTATATACCTATCCTTATGGCAGTATAACAGGGTGTTAATTACTGTAGCTCTGTAGTAAGTTTTGAAACCAAGAAATGTGACTCCTCTAACTTTGTTCTTTTTCAAGGTTGTTGACTGTTTGAGGCTTATTGCATTTCCATTTGAATTTTAGGATCATTTTGTCCAATTGCAAAAAAAGGCAGTTGATATTACATTAACTATAGAGCAATTTGGGAATTGTTGCCATCTTAACAATATTAAGTATTTTTATCCATGAATGTGGGGTGTTTTCTCATTCATTTAGGTCTTCTCCAATCTCTCTCAACAATATTTTTTAGTTTCAGTACAAGTTTCACACTTCTTCTGTTAAATTTACTCCAAAGTATTTTATTCTTTTTGATGCTATTATAAACGATATTATATTTGTGATTTCATTTTGAGATTGCTCATTACCAGTGTATAGAGAAATGACTAGTTTTTGTATATTGACATCTTGTGAGCTTAATGAACTGGGTTTTCTGGTTATGACATCTGCAAATAGAGTTTTACTTCCTTTCTTATCTGGATGCCTATCTTTTTCTTGCCATATTGTCCTGGCTAGAACCTCAAATACAATGTTCAACAGAAGTGGTGAGAACAGATATTCTTGTCTGGTTCCTCATCTTCGGGAAGAAAATTTTCAGTCTTTCATATTCAAATCTGATGTTAGCTCTGGGATTTTTGTACACAAACTTCATCAGATTGAGGAAATTCCCTTCTATTCCTAGTTCATTGAGTGTTTTTACCAGGAAAGGATGTTGGATTTTTGTTAAGTGCTTCTCCTGCATTTTTTAAGATTGTCATTGTTGGGCAGCTTGGGTAGCTCAGCGGTTTAGCGCCGTCTTCAGCCCAGGGCGTGATCCTAGAGACCCGGGATCGAGTCCCACATCGGGCTCCCTGCATGGAGCCTGCTTCTCCCTCTGCCTGTGTCTCTGCCTCTCTCTCTGTCTCTCTCTCTCTCTGTCTGTATGTCTCTCATGAAAAAATAAATAAAATATTAAAAAAAGATTGTCATTGTTTTGTTAATTTTGTTAATATGGTATATTTCATTGATTTATATTTGTATATTGAAACAAATTTGCAGTCTTGTAAAAAATGCATATAGTCATTTTTTTGTGTACTGTTTGATTCAATTTTCCAATATTTTATTGAGATTTTCCATCTGTTTTCATAAGAAATAGTGGTCTGTAATTTTCTTTCCTTGTAATATTTTTGTCTAGTTTTGGTATCTGGGTAATACTGGCCTCATAAAATGGCTTAGGAAGTGTTCTATTCTTCTCTTTTTTTGAAAAGACTTTCAGAAAGATTGGTGTTAATTTTTTTTCAACCTTTGATAGAATTCAATGGTGTTGCCATTTTGTTCTGGCTCTTCTTTGTTGAAATCTGTTTGATTACTAACTCAATAGGCTTTTCCAGATTTGCTTTTTCTTTTTTAGTCACTTTGGAGAGCTTGTGTAATTCCAGGAATTTTTCCATTTCATCTAGACTTTTTAATTTGTTGGCGTACTGTTGTTCATAGTATTCCCTTATAATCCTCTATTTCTTTAAGATCTGTAGTAGTGTCCCTTGCTTAGTTTTTATGTTTAGTAATTTGAGTCTCCTCTCTTTTTCGTTAGTTTGGCTGAAGATTTGTTAATCCTGTTGACCTTTTCAAAGAACCAACTTTTTCTATTCTTGGTTTTCTGTATTGATTTTCTATTCTGTCATTTATTTCTATGCTAATTTCCATTACTTCCTTCCTTCTACTGGCATTGGGTTTGGTTTGCTCTGTTTTTCTAGTTTCTTATGATAGAACATCAGATTATTGATAAGAGATCTTCCTTCTTTTTAAATTTAGACATTTATAACTATAAATTTCCCCTGGACACTGCTTTTGCTCCATCCCATAAGTTTTGGTGTATTGTACTTTTGTTCTCATTGATCATGAAAGATTTTTTATTTTTAAATAATCTCTATGCCCATTGTGGGGCTGGAATTCACAACCCTGAGATCAAAAGTCTCATGCTCTACCAACTGAACAAGCCAGGTGCTCCGGATCTTGAAGTAACTTTTAATTCCCCTTGTAGGGATCCCTGGGTGGCGCAGCGGTTTGGCGCCTGTCTTTGGCCCAGGGCGCGATCCTGGAGACCCAGGATCGAATCCCACATCAGGCTCCTGGTGCATGGAGCCTGCTTCTCCCTCTGCCTGTGTCTCTGCCTCTCTCTCTCTCTCTCTCTGTGACTATCATAAATAAATAAAAATTAAAAAAAAATAATTCCCCTTGTAATTTCTTCTTTGATCCATCTGTTATTTAAGAACATATTGTTTAACTTCCATATATTTATAAAAATTTCCAAATTTGCTTCTATTGTTAGTTTCTAATTTCTTTCTATTGTGGACAAAAAACATGCTTTTCATTATTTCAATCATCTAAAATTTATCAAGACTAGTTTTATAGCCATATTATTTATGTTGGAAAATATTCTATGTTCACTTGAGAAGAATGCATAGTTTACTGTTGTTAGTAAGAATGTTGCATAGATGTTTGTTAGGTCTAGCTGGTATATATTCTATTCCTGATGATCTTCTGTATAGTTGTTCCCTTCATTATTAAAAGTTGGATATTGGGGCACCTGAGTGACTCAGTCAGTTGAGTGTCTTCTTCAGCTCAGGTCATGATCCTGAGGTCCTGGGATTGAGCCCCACATTGGGCTCCCTGCTCAGTGAGGAGTCTGTTTTTCCCTCTCCTTCTGCCTCCGCCCCACTCATGCTCTCTCTCAAATAAATGAATAAAATCTTTCTTTTTTTAAAGTTAGATATTGAAGTGTGTAAATATTATTGTTTATTTCCCCCTTCAATTCCTTCAGTTTTTGCTTTCTGTCCTTTGAGGCTCTGCTTTTAGGTCATATATGCTTACAATTTTATCTTCTTGATGGATTGACCCTTTTATTATTATGAAATGTCTTTCTTTGTCTTCAGTAAAAATTCTTTTCTTAAAGTCTCTTTTGTCTGATATTAGTATAAATGTTCCATCTCTCATTGTTACTGATTTCATGGAATATCTTTTTCTATCTTTACTTCAAATTTATTTTTTAAACCCATCCTGCTAATTTATCCCTTTTAATTGGAGAGTTTAGTTCATTTAATTAATATATTTACAGACTAAGAAAGACTTCTGCCATTTTGCTATTTGTTTTCTATTAAGTTGCTTGTCTATTTGTTCCTGGTTCCTCTATACTTCTTTCTTCTGTATTTTAAAATATTTTCTTGTGTATCATTTAAATTCCTTGTTGTTCCTTTACTCTCTATATTTTTTAGTTATTTGAGGTTGCCTTGGAGATTACAATTCACATTTTAATTTTATTTATTATCTATCATCTATCTATCTATCTATCTATCTATCTATCTATCTATCTATTAAGTAGATTCAGACTCCATACTGAAAATGGGGCTTGAACTCATGAACTTGAGATCAAGAATAACAGGCTCTACTGACTGAACCACCCAGGTGCCCCCCAAACATTGTAATTCATAACAATCTAGTTTGTAGTAACACTAACTTAATTTTAATAGTATACAAAAAATTTGCTCCTATATAGTTCCATTATCCCCAACTCATGCTATTCTTGTTCAAACTGCATCTTTATCCATTGTGTGCTCATCAACATAGATTTATAATTATTGCTTTGTACAATTGTCATTTAAATCAGATAGAAAAAAGAGTTACAAATAATATATGTATACTGTCTTTTATATTTAACTATGTAGTTACTTTCTTGGTGTTTTTTATTCTTTATGGGGATTTTAGTTACTACCTAGTGCCATTTCATTTCCACCTAAAGGATTCCCTTTAGTGTCTGTGGTAAGACAGATTTCCTAGCAACAAACTCTTAGTTTTTGTTTATCTGATATCTCAATTTTTCCTTTTTTGTTTTTTGGGTTTTTAAAAAGATTTTATTTATTTTAAGTAAACTCTATGCCGAGTGTGGGACTTGAACTTAATGACTCTAAGATGAAGACTTGCATGCTCTACCAACTGAGTCAGCCAAGCACCCTTCCCCTTCTTTTCCAAAGGAGAGTTTTTTCAGATACAGAGGATTTTTTTTAAAGTTTAATTATTTATTTGAGAGAGAGAGTGACCGTGAGAGAGAGAGAACATGAGCAGGGGGGAGGGGTAGAGGGAGAGGGAGAAGCAGACTCCCTGCAAGCAGGGAGTCTGATGTGGGACTCCATCCCAGGACCCTGGGGTCATGAAATGAGCAAAGGCAGATGGTTAACTGACTGAGCCACTGACTCAGCCACCCAGGCACCTGCCAGATACAGAGTTCTTGGTTGATACTTTTTTTTTTTTCAGTACTTTGTGTGGGCTCATTGCCTCTGGCCTCCATGGTTTCTGATGAAAACTCAACTGTTAATCTCACTACTCTCTTGCTGTTTTCAAGATTCTTTCTTTGTCTTTTTGACAGTTTAATTATGATGGGCATAGGTGTGGATCTCTTTGAGTTTTCCCTAGTTGAAGTTTGTTAAACTTCTTGGATATGTAAATTAATGTTTTCATCAACTTTGGGAAGTTCTTGGTGGTTATTTATTCAAATATTCTTTGAATCTAGTCTTTCTCCCTCATCCCTCTCCTTCTGGAACTCTCCTTATGTTTTACGTTGCTATGCTTTTGGTATCCCATAGACCTCTGAGACTGGGTTGAGTTTTCTTTTCTTTTCTTTTCTTTTCTTTTCTTTTCTTTTCTTTTCTTTTCTTTCTTTTCTTTTCTTTCTTTTCTTTTCTTTTCTTTCTTTTTTCTTTCTTTCTTTCTTTCTTTCTTTCTTTCTTTCTTTCTTTCTTTCTTTCTAACTGTTCCTCTAGGTTTCTGATTCTTTCTCCACCTGCTTGAATCTGTGGAGCCCCTCTAGTGAAAATTTCATTTAGTTATTGTACTTTTCAACTCCAGAGTTTCTATTTGGTTCATTTTTATGATTTGAGTCACTTTATAGATATTCTCTATTTTTTAGACATGGTTTCTTTTGGTTCTTTGAACATACTTTAAATAGCTGATTGAGTCTGTCTAGAAAATACAATGTCTGGGCTCTATTCAAGACAATCTGTATCGATTGCTTTTTCTCCCTGATGTGGGTTGTGTTTTCTTGTTTCTTTACATGCCTCATAATTTTGTGTTGAAAATGGAACATCTTGGGGCGCCTGGATGGCTTGGTTGATTAAGCATCTGTCTTCCGCTCGGGTCATGATCCCGGGGTCCTGGGAATGAGCCCCACATCAGGCTCCCTGCCCAGTGGGGAGTCTGCTGCTTCTTCTCCCTTGGCCCCTCCCTTCACTCATGCTCTCTCTCTCAAATAAATAAATATAATCTAAAAAAAAAAAAAAGAAAGAAAAGAAAAAAAGGAAAGAAAATGGAACATTTTGTATACTATACTTTGGAAACTGGAAATCACATTCTTTCCTTCCCCCCAGGATTTGTCATTGTTGCATTTGTATAGTCACTTTTCTGAACTAATTCTTTATTCTTCCTCATTTGTGGCTAATGAAGTCTGTTATGTTAGCTTAGTGGTCAGCTAAGGA
This sequence comes from Canis lupus dingo, assembly GCF_003254725.2. Taxonomy (NCBI): domain Eukaryota; kingdom Metazoa; phylum Chordata; class Mammalia; order Carnivora; family Canidae; genus Canis; species Canis lupus. The sequence continues at coordinate 6,176,593 of NC_064248.1, read as the reverse complement.
TTAAACAGAATATTCTTATCCCTTCCTGGAATGACAAAAAGTCTCCGAACCTTTGTTGAAGGTCTCCATGCCTATGTTGGGCACTCCTTCACCACTCAGACTGGCAATTTATAGCTCTGCATTAGTTTTCATTTCCTGCTTGTGCAGACCCTGAAGGTCAGCCAGAGGTGAGAGCTTAAGGCCTTCTCAGATCTTTTCTTAGCATGCACACATCCCTGGGTACATGCATTACCTTTTAGATTTTCAGAAATATGTCACAGCTTTTAAATCCTGTATGGGAAAAAAAAATAAATCCTGTATGGACAACACATTCCCAGTCTTTCCTACCAAGCTTTTAGGTTAGACTACTATTCGTCTCACTGTTATCCAGTGCCTCAGGCAGTAGTGACTCAAACATTTTTAATGTTTTCAATTAATATTTCCACCTTCTACTCCCTGGTATTGTCTCTAGCCCTGGACCAGTTCAGAGTTAGGCAAAAAACAAACAAACAAACAAACAAACAAACAAACAAACAAACAAAAAACCATCTCCACAAACAACAACATAGCCTTCTGAGCTGATCTTACAGGAAGCTACCAGATTGGTTAAAACAAATTACATTTTTTTGGTGAAAGAGGTCCATTCTGCTTTCTCTACCACCAGCAATATGGGCTGTTATCAAAACTACCACTGACTTGGAGAGTGGGAGATTGGACTGGGGTAAGTTTAACTACCACAAAACTTGTTGTTTTACTGAGATTCAGTTGTTTCTCTTGAATAAGCACTCTCAAGTTGCTGAAAACTTTTGTTTAATTTCCACAGTTGCAAAAAATATATACTGGAACAGTTTTAGCATGTTTTTCTTGTTACTTTTATTGAAGGATGGAATTTTGGAGTTCCTTCCTCTCCCATTTTCACTGACATTACTCCTCCAGTAGCATAGTTTTTTGAGAGTTATTTATGTAGTTGCATAAATCAGTAATTTGTTCTGTTCAATTTTGGGGTAGTATTCCATTGTATAGATATACCACTTTTTAAAATTCATGCACTTTTTATAGATATCTGGGTTTTTTCCAGTTTTAAGCAATTATAATAAAGTTGTAATATATGTTTGTATATGAAGCTATGCACAGATATATGATTTCATTTCTCTTGGATACCTACCCAAGAATGAGATTTCTGGATCATATGGTAACTATTTATTTAACTTAGTGTGAGTCTTCCAACTGTACTTTTCTTTGTCAAAGTTGTTGTAACTAGCCTAGTTCCTCTGCCTTTACATATAAATTTTAGAATCAGCTTGTATATATCTAAAAAAATCTTACTAAGATTTTGATTGGTGTTGTGTTAAACTTATAAATCATTTGAGAAGTTTTGTCATCCTACTTATACCAAATCTTCTAATCTGTGACTATGGTATGTCTCTCCATTTATTTAGGTCTTTCTAGATTTATTTTTAAAGTGCTTTTTTTCATTTCTGTTTTTTAAAAGATTTTATTTATTTATTCATGAGAGACAGAGAGAGAAAAAGAGAGAGAGAGAGAGAGAGAGAGAAGCAGAGACATAGGCAGAGAGAGAAGCAGGCTCCATGCAGGGAGCCTGATGTGGGACTTGATCCTGGGGCTTCAGGATCATGCCTGGGCAGAAGGCAGATGCGCAACTGCTGAGCCACCCAGGCATCTCCTTCATTTCTAGAATAAATATCCTGCACATGTTTTGTTAGTTTTATACCCAAGCATTTCTTATTTTAATGCTATTCCAAATGCTACTGTTTTTAAATGGTCAGTTTCCAATTGTTTGCTGCAGTGCATAGATATAAAATGATATGCTTCAATCTTTATAGATTTATTTATAGTTTTTTTTACTTTTTTGTGGATTTCTTGGGATATCCTATGGTAACAGTTACATGTTCTATGAATAGGGACAGTTTTTAGTTATTCCTTTCCAATCTGTGTATTCTTCGGTTCTTTCCTTGTTTTATTGTCCTGGCGTGGTCTTCCAATACAACGCTAGATAGAAGTGATGATAGTAAACATTCTTCTTTTTTAACTTAGGGAAAGCATGCAGTTCTTTATCAGTAAGTATGATTTTTGCTCTGGGTAATTTGTAGATGCCCTTTATCAGGTTGAGGAATTTCCTGTCTATTCCTACTCTCATGAAATCTTTTATCCAGAACGATGTTGAATCTTGTCTAATGCCTTTTCTGCATACATTGACATGTTCATATGCTTTTTCTTCTTTAGACTGTTAATAAAATGGATTGCATTAATTAATTTGTAAATATTGAACCAGCCTTGTATTGCTGCTATAAAGCTCACTTTGCTGCAGTGTATTATTGTTTTATATATTGATGCATCAATTTGCTACTTCTTTTTGGAGAGTTTTATGTCTATGTTCATAAGGAGTATTGGTCTGTGTAGACTTCTCTTTTTGTTCTAATATGATCTGGTTTGGATATAAAAATACTGCTGGCCTCATACGTCAAATTTGGGAGTATTCACTCTTCTATTTTCTTGAAGAGATTGCATGGGATTGTGCTTTTCTTCTTTAAATCTTTGGTAAAATTAAAAAAAAATCTTTGGTAAAATTCTCCAGAGAAATTATCTGGACCCAAAGATTTCTTCTTTGGAAAGTTTTTAGTTACAAATTCAATTCTTTAATAGTATAGGATTATTCAGGATATCTGTTTTAACTTGGATGAGTATTGTGGTTTTTGAGTTTGTGGTTTTTGAGAAATTTTTCCAATTCAATTATCCTATGGTTTTTCCTTCCCTTTTTATTTTCTCCTTTCTTTCTTCCTTCCTTCTTTCCTTTTATTTGGCTAGAGATTTAGGAATTTTATACATCCTTTCTAAGAACCAGCTTTTGGTTTAAATGATTTCTCTATTGTTTTTGCTTTCAATTTCATTAATTTCTGCTCTTTTTTATTTCCTTCTTTCTGCTGGATTTTTTTTTTTAAGATTTTACTTATTTTTTTAAAGTAATCTCTACATCCAACATGGGATCCAAACTCACAACCCTGAGATCAAGAGTCACATGCTCTACTGACTGAGCCAGCCAGGTGTCCCTCTGCTTGCTTTGAGTTTATTTTACTCTTCTAAAAAAGAGTTAAAGTGAAAGATAGGTTATTAATTAGAGACTTTTCTTATTTTCTAATACAATCATTTAATGCTATAAATTTTCTTTGAATAATACTTTGGCTGCATCCATAAGTTTTTGATATGTTGCTTTATCATTTTCATTCAAATTTAAATATTTTCTAACTCCACTTGAGATTTCCTTTTACCTTGGATTATTTAGAAGTGTGTTGTTAACTTTCAGCTATTTAAATATTTTCCAGAATCATTTCTATTACTGACTTCTGAACGCTAGTTAAATTCCATTATCATCTGAGAACAAAGTTTGTAGAATTCTAACATTAAAAAATTTATTAAAGCTTATTTTATGATTGAAGATATAATCTATCTTGGTAAATACTTTATGTGCACTTGAAAAGAATGTATACTGTTGTGTGTTATGGATAGGGTGTTTTACCAGTTTTAGTTGGTTGATAGTGTTGTTCAGTTTTTATATATTCTTGTTTATTTTCTATTTGTTCTATCCATTACTGAAAGAGGATGTTGAAGTTTCCAACTATAATTGTGGATTTGCCTATTTCTTCAGTTCTGTTAGTTTTTGCTTTATATATTTGAAGTTCTGTTGTTAGACATATTCACATTTTAAACCATGTTGTCTTGGTATTTTACCATCATGTAATTTCCCTGGTACATTTATCCCTGGTTAAAAAAAATTATCCCTGGTAAATTAAAAAATAATTTCCCTTTATCCCTGATAAATTTCCTTGCTCCAAGGTATGTGTTATCGATAATAATAGAGCCATTTGAGCTTTCTTTTGATTAGCGTTCACATGCCAATTTTTCCCCTTTCTATAGCTTTCATCCTATCTATATTAGAGTGTATAGTCATGTCTTTAAAAAATCTATTCTGACCATCTTTGTCTTCTAGTTGTGTGATTAGACAATTTACATTTATTGTTAATTATTGATGTGTTTAGATTTAAGAATATCACTTTGTTTTCTGTTTGTTCCCTATGTTCGTATTCTCCTTTTTTCCCTTTTCCTGCCTCTGGATTATTTAGATATTGTTTGGTATTACACCTTATCATTTGATCATTTTACTATATCCCTGTATAGTTTTATATGGTTACTCAGGAATATCTATCTATAGATAGATAGATATATTAAAGTTTTCACATTCTACTTAGAATTAATATTTTATCACTTGTAGTGAAATGTGGGACCCTACCACAGTATAGATCTCTTTACCCTGTTATGTTATAGTTTTCATATGTATTACCTCCACATACATTGAAAATACCATTAGAATCTGAAACTGTTCTAAAATATAAATCTATTTGAAAAGCTTATTAAAGAATGTTCTAACTTTCTCTTTAAATAATTATGCATATTTTAAAGAACCCAAAAGGAAAAAATAGTCTCTTACATTTACCCAGATATTTATCTTTTCTGTTGCTCTTCCTTCATTTCTGAGTATCTAAGATTCCCTCTAAGATTTCTCTTGTTTGAACAATTCCCTTGAGCATTTCTTTTACCTCAGTTCTGTTGCCAACAAATTCTTTTAGTTTTTCTGCATCTCAAAATACCTTTATTTCACATTTTTCCCTGAAGGATATTTTCCCTAGATACAGAATTCCAGGTTGACAATTTTTTTTTCTTTCAGTACTTAAAAGGTGTTGTGTTACCTCTTTCCTGCCTTCACAATTTCAGATGATAGATCCCTAGTCATTCAAGTAATTATTACCTTGTGGGTAATGTGCTATTTTTCTATGTCTGCTTTTATGGTATTTTCTTAACCTTTAGTATCTAGCATTTTTATTATGATGTATCTGGGTGTGTATTTCTTTGAGCTTATGTTAATTGGGATTTGCTGAGCTTCTTGAACCTGTAAGTTTATTTATTTCCTCAAGTTTCAGAAGTTTTAAACCATTATTTCCTTATATGTTTTTCTACACCACACCCTTTCTCCTCTACCAAGACTGCTCATTTTTTTCTAATCTATTCCCTCTCTGTTTTCATGTTGGATAATTTTTAAAGTTTATTTTCAAGTTTACTGGCTTTTTCTAATGGCACCTACATTGAATTTTATCTTGTGTCTTTAGTGAATTTTGCATTTTAATTATTGAGTGTATCTGGTGAACTTTAAGTTTTAATTATTGTATTTTTCAGTTCTTTTTTTAAAATTTTTATTTATTTATTTATTTATGATAGTCTCACAGAGAGAGAGAGGCAGAGACACAGGCAGAGGGAGAAGCAGGCTCCATGCACCGGGAGCCTGACGTGGGATTCGATCCCGGGTCTCCAGGATCACGCCCTGGGCCAAAGGCAGGCGCCAAACCGCTGCGCCACCCAGGGATCCCTGTATTTTTCAGTTCTAAAATATCTACTTGGTTCTTTTAAAATATCTCCTACCTCTCTACTAGGGCTTTCTATCCTTCCATTTTTTTCTTTCAAAAATATTCTCCCCTGTGGTTAAATTTAAATAAGTAGAGTGCTTTAAAATATTGTCCTGTTAATTACAATATCTGTGTCACCTTGTGCTTGGCATCTATAAATTGTCTTTTCTCTTGTAAGATATTTAGATTTTCCTAATTCTTCATATGTTGGGTAATTTTATATTACATTCTGGAAACTTAAAATATTGTGTTATGTGATTCTGGGTCTTGCTTAAATCCTATAGAGAACTTTTGTTTGTTTTTGTTTTTTGTTCGTTTAGTAGGCAATTTGGTTAGAGTCAAGCTGCAAGAGCTTCCCAGTATTCTGTGGGCTGTGGTTGCAATGTCAGTTTTGTTTCTAAAGAATTCACTGTACTATTCAGATACACCCTTTGTATGTACCACACTGTTGCCATCCTGAGACCTGGGCAGTGGTCAATCCCATGCATGCTTCATTTGTCAAAGTCTATGCTGTTTAGGGTCAGAACAGCACACACAAAGCTCAGAGATGATTCCAAGAGTTCATAAACCACTTTCATCATTGTTTTCTTGAACTCCTTTTTCTCAGCAATTTCACTGATATTTTCTGGCTCCCAAGGACCCCTCTTTCTAGTCCTCTGATTAGAAAGCTAGGGCGTTAGTTTCTCTGCTCTGCAACACACTATGACTGTATCTTCCTTCAGTGTCAAATGGCAAGGAGATAGAAAAAAAAGGAACAGGGATTCCCTCAATACTCTTGGGACCACAGTGAGTCTTGTCATAGGAAAGGTTCCCTTCAATTGAGTATGTGGTGCTTACTCAATCACTTTTTCCTGTTTCCTCTGCCACCATGGGATTTCCTGGAAGCAGGGATAGTAGAAAATGGTGTGTGTGTGTGTGTGTGTGTGTGTGTGTGTGTGTGTGTATGTATCTTTCCTTAGCTCCCTTTCCTACTCCTTGGACCACAAATAGAAAGCTACTTTTGGGGTTCTTTTCGTCTGCACCCAGTATGCAGTTCTGGGTTTGGGCTACCTTTGAGTCCAGGGTGGGAGATAGCAAAGGGAGGGTGCTGCTCCCTTTGTAGCTGCAGTGTTACTTCCAGTTTTGTTTTTTTCCCCCCAAAATTCCCACTACCATTTAATTTTCAGAGTTCATAATAACTATCTATGCATGTTGATCAAGGTATTTAATTGCATTTAGTTGCATTAGAAAGAGAGTTGCATTAGGAAGAATTCTCCTTTTTCTTATTGATTGCAACGAAAATATCCCAAACTGAGTTTTTTTTTTTAAAGGGCAGATTTTACTTTGATGAAGTACAACTCATTGATTATTTTCTTTGATAGTTCATGCTTTCTGTGTTATATTTAAGAAATATTTGGCAAACCCAAGGTTACTAAAGTTTTCTCTTATGTTTCCTTCTAGAAATATTGTAGTTTAGCTCTTACTTACATGGAATTTAATTAGAAATCAATAATAGAAATAAAACTGGAAATATTCCAATAACCAGAAATTTCACTTAATTTTTGGGTATAATGTGAGATGAGGATTGATGTTCATTTTTTTGCATGTGAATATCCAATTGTTTCAGCACTACTTGTTGAAAAGATATCCACTCCCAACTGAATTACCTTGACACTTTTGTTGGAATTCAATTGACCAGAGATATGTGGGGCTGTATTCTGGACTATTTATTCTATTCTATTGATCTGTATATGTATCTTTGTGTCAATACTTCACTGTCTTGGTAACTGTCATTTTTATAATACATCTTGAAACCAGGTAGTTCAAGTCCTCTTTATTCTTTTTTTTTTTAAAGATTTTATTTATTTACTTTACAGAAAGAGCACAAGCAAGGGGAGTTGCAGGCAGAGGGAGAGGGAGAAGTAGACTCCCCACAGAGCAGAGAGCCTGATGTGGGTCTCTATTCCAGGACCCTGGGATCAACCTGAGCCAAAGGCAGATGCTTAACTGAATGAGTCACACAGGCACCTGACTTTATTCCTTTTTTCAATACTATTTTGACTATTTTAAGTACTTTGTATTTCAATATAAATTTTAGAATCTGTCAATTTCTACAAGAAGAATATCTTGCTAAAAAAAAAAGAACATCTTGCTGTGATTTTGATTGGAATTGCATTAAATCTATAGATCATGTGGGGAGAAATGTCATCTTAACTATATACACTCTTCCAGTCCATAAATATGGAATATTTCTCCATTTATTTGTCTGCGGTTTTTTGCCATGTTTCTCAATCTTTTTTTTGCCTTTCCTATTTCTTTTTCGACATTATTTTCATAATCATCCTCATATATTTTATTTTTAATTAATTAATTAACACAGAAAGAGGTAGAGAGAGAGAGAGAGAGAGAGAGCACAAGCAGGGAGAGTGGCAGGCAGGGGAAGAAGCAGATTCCCTGCTCAGCAGGGAGCCCTACATGGGGCTCAATCCCAGGACCCCAGAATCAGGACCTGAGCTGAAGGCAGATGCTTAACTGACTGAGCCACCCAGATGCCCCCTCCATATAGTATTTTAATATCTGCCTGTGTACTGTATGTATATCTGTGTTTTATATATAAAAGAGTAAGACTCTTATATTACCTTACTTATTATATTACTCTTATATTACCTCTTTCTCCAAGAACCAACTTTCTCTCTTTTGGGGGTAACAACAATCTTATTGACAACAGATGATTTAAATCTTGTTGAATTTTTCTTAGTAATGTTTTGTGGTTTTTGGTATACTGGTCTTGAATATCTTTTGTCAAATTTAATGTATGTTAGTTCCCAATTTTTGATACTATAGTAAATAATTTTTACATTTTTTATTTCTGATAGCTTATTGCTGCTACATAGAAATATAATTGACTTTTAAAAAAAGATTTTATTTATTTATTCATGAGAGACAGAGAGAGAAAGAGGCAGAGACATAGGCAGAGGCTCTCCGAAGGAGTCGCATGTGGGACTTGATCCTGGACTCTGAGATCATGCCCTGAGTCAAAGGCAGATGCTCAACTGCTGAGCCACCCAGGCATCCGTATAATTGACTTTTTCAAAAATGATTTTATTTATTTATTTGACAGAGAGAGAACACAAGCAGGAGGAACAGTAGGCAGAGGGGGAGGGAGAAGTAGACTCCCTGCTGCGCAGGAAGCCCGATGTAGGGCTCAATCTCAGGACCCTGGGATCAAGACCTGAGCTGAAGGCAGACACCTAACCAACTGAGCCACCTAGGCACCCCCTATAATTAATCGACTTTTTTTTTTATAGTGATCTTGTATCCTGAATCTTGGTAAACTCACTTATTCTTGCAATTTTATTAGTTCTAAAGTTTTTTAGTTTCAGAGTGTCTGGGTGGCAGTTGGTTAAGAAATCAACTCTTGGTTTTGGTTCATGTTGTGATCTTGGGGTTGGGGGATTGAGCCCTGTGTAGGGCTCTGTGCTAAGTGTGACGTCTGCTTGGAACTCTCTCTCCATTTCCCTCTGCCCTTCTCCCCATCTCTCTAAAATAAATAAATAGATAAATCTTTTTTTAAGTTTTAAGATTTTTTTTTAATTCCATGAGATTTTCTACATACATGAATAAGTTGTTTGCTAATAAAGACAGTTTAGATCTTTCTTTTCAACCTAGAGTCTTTTATTTTTCTTCATTGCTGTGTTGCACTGGCTAAAATTCCAGTACTATATTGAATAGTGGTAGTGTAAATGAACATTCTTGCCTTGTTCCTGATTTTAGGAGGAAAAAATTAATTCATCAAGGTTATGAAATTTCTTGTATTTTTAGTACTTTTATGAACGGATGTTAAATTTTGTCAAGAGCTATTTCTGCATCCATGGAGATTATTACCTAAGTTCTGTTTTTATGTTTTTATTCTGTTAATAACATGAATTACATTGACTGATTTTCAAATGTTAAATTAACCTTACATTCTTGGGATAAACCCATTTTAGTCATAATGTGCTGTAATATTTATATATTGTTAAATTTTATTTACTGTGACATTGTTAAGAATGTGTATTTTGTTTGTTTTTGTTTTTACTCATGAGGAACATTGGTCTTTCCCCACCCCCGCAAAACCTTTGTTTTTGGTTTCAGGGTAATGCTGGCCTCATAGAATCAATTGGGAAGTACTCTCACTTTTTCAATTTTCTGAGAGTTTGTGTATATTTGGTAATACTTCTTTTTTTAAGATTTTTTATTTATTTCAGAGAGAGAGAGAGAAAGCATGAGGGGGGAAGGGGCAGGGAGAAAGGGAGAGAAAAGGAGAGAATCCTCAAGCAGACTCTCCACTGATCAGGGAGCCCAATGCAGGGCTCAGTCTCACGAACCACAAGATCATGACCTGAGCCAAAACCAAGAGTTGGACACTTAACTGACTGAGCCACCCAGGTGCCCCTGAAAAAATATTTTTTTAAGATTTTATTTATTTATTCATGAAAGAGAGGCAGAGACATACTCAGAGGGAGAAGCAGGCTCCCTATGGGGAGCCCGATGTGGGACTCGATCCCAGGACACCAGGATTATGACCTGAGCCAAAGGCAGATGCTCAACCACTGAGCCACTCTGGTGCTCCTCCCCTGATAATATTTCTTAATTAAAATTATGCTCTTTTTTAAAAAAAGATTTTATCTATTTACCAGAATTAGAGAAAGAGCACAAATAGGGAAGGGAAAGAGGGAGAAGGAGAAGCAGATGCCCTGCTGAGCAGAGAGCCCAATGTGAGGTTCAATCCCAGGACCCTGAGATCATGACCCGAGCTGAAGGCAGACATCCAAATGACTAAACCACACAGTGTCCCAAATTTTTGCTCTTTTAAAATCTAGTTTCTTAGTGTATAGTTTTAAGTTATTGATGTGAGCCCTTCTTTCTTCCTAATGTAAGCAGTCAGTACTTTAAATTTCCCTCTAGGAATAAGAGTACACTCATCATGATGAGCACTAAATAATGTAGAGAATTGTTGAACCACTATAGAGTACACCTGAAACGAGTAACACTGTATATTAATTATACTAGAATTTTAAAAAAATCCCTCTACTGCTTTAGCTGTATCCTACAAATTGTGACTGTTGTCTTTTCATTTTCATTCATGTAAAATACATTCTAATCGCCCATGTAATTTCTCCTTTGACCCATAGGTTATTTAGAAAGGTACTATTAAGTTTCCAAATATTTGAGAGGATTTTCCAGTAATCTTTTTCTTATTGATTTCTAATTTAATTCCATTATTGTTAGAGAACATACTCTGTGAGAATTGAATCCTCTTAAATTTATTGAGATTTGTTTTATGGTACAGAATATGATCTACTTTGGGGACTGTTCCATTTGCACTTAGAAAGAAAAGATTTTCCAGGGGCACGTGGGTGGCTCAGTTGATTGAGTGTCCTACTCTTGATTTCAGCTCAGGTCTCCATGTCAGGGTTGTGAGTTCAAGACCCATGTTGGGTTCTATGCTGGGCATAGAGTCTACTTAAAAAAAAAATTTCTGCTATTGTTGAGTGGAAGGTGTTATAAATGTCAATTAGTTTGGTCAAAAGTGTTGTTCAGATCTCCTACATCTTTATTGATTATCCATGCAATGTTCTATCAATTATTGAAGGGATAGTGTTGAATTTTCTCACTATGGTTGTTGACATGTCTGTTTCTATATGGATATTTTGCTTTATGTATTTTGAATCTCTGTTATTAGGAACATATCATTTAGGATTGTTATATCCTCTTAATGAATCGTCTACTTCATTATTATGGAATAACTTTCCTTGTCTCTGTTAATATTGTTTGTCTCAAAATCTACTTTGTCTATTATTTATATAGGCATTCTGGCTTACTTTGGCTATATATAATATACCAAATATATATATATATATGTAAAAATATAATAAATATGTATGTTTTAATATATTTTATAAATATACTTTTACTTATAAAAAATATAAATATAGGGATGCCTGGGTGGCTCAGCAGTTGGGCATCTGCCTTTGGCTCAGGGCATGGTCCTGAAGTCCCAGGATCGAGTCCCACATCCAGCTCCCTGCATGGAGTCTGCATCTCCCTCTGCCTGTGTCTCTGTCTCTCTCTCTGTTTCTGTCATGAATAAATAAACAGAATCTTTATATATATATATATATATAATATACTGCAAGTCCAGGTTGTCACCGTGCTTCTGACCAATCAGCTATAAATCTGAGGTTCCCACAACCCCTTCCTCAGTTTTGATTAATTTGCTAGAGCGGCTCACTGAACCATTTACCAGTTTATTATAGAAGGATATGAAAAAACGATACAGGTAAACATCTATATGAAGAGCTGCATAGCACAAGGCATATGGGAAGGAACATGGAGCTTCCATGCCCTCCTCAGGCATGCACTCTCTGAACACTTTCATGTGTTTGCCATCTCAGAAGCTTTTTGAACCCCACACTATTGGGATTTTATGGAGGCTTCCTCACATAGGCATGATCATTGTTAACCCCATTTCCAGTCTCATCTCCTCTCTAAAGAATGGGGGATGAGGCTTAAAGTTCCAAACTTCTTTTTTTTTTAATTTTTATTTATTTATGATAGTTACACACACAGAGAGAGAGAGAGGCAGAGAGAGAAGCAGGCTCCATGCACCGGGAGCCCGAACATGGGATTCGATTCCGGGTCTCCAGGATCGCGCCCTGGGCCAAAGGCAGGTGCCAAAACGCTGCGCTACCCAGGGATCCCAAGTTCCAAACTTCTAATCATGGTTTGGTCTTTCTGATGATCAGCTCCCATCCAGAAGCTTACCAAGAACCATTTCACAATGCTGTCACCCAAGGGATATAGGAACTCTATGTCAGGAATGAGGTCAAAGACCAAATATTAAAACAAAAGATGCTGCTTGTGCTCTTATCACATAGGAAATTACAAGGGTTTTAGAAACTCTATGCCAGGAACTGGGTACAGAGACTGATTGTATTATATTATATATTATACTCACTTATGTACATTTTTTTCTATTCCCATATATATATTTTTTCATTTTTTAATTTCTTTGCTTATTTAGGCAGCATAGTTGGGTCTTGCTTTTTTATCCAATCGACAGTGCCTGTATTTTAACTTTTATTTTTTTATTTTTATTTTTTTTTAAATTTTTACTTATTTATGATAGTCACAGAGAGAGAGAGAGAGGCAGAGACACAGGCAGAGGGAGAAGCAGGCTCCATGCACCGGGAGCCTGACGTGGGATTCGATCCCGGGTCTCCAGGATCGCGCCCTGGGCCAAAGGCAGGCGCTAAACCACTGCACCACCCAGGGATCCCTGTATTTTAACTTTTAATTGGGTGCATTTAGACCAGCAGTTGAACGTTCTCTGTAAAGGACCAGGTAATAAGTATTTTAGGCTTTGTGGGCCACATATGGTCTTTGCTACCTACCCTTCTTCTCTTCTTTTTTTGACAACGCTTTGTAGTTGTACAAATCTTAGCCTGAGGGCCATGTGAAAACATGCTGCAGGCAATGTTTGGCCTGCAGACATAGTTTGTCTCCCCTCCTATAAACCATTTACATTTTATGTTATTATTGACATGGTGGGATTTAAATCTGCCATCCTGGTATTTTTCTGTTTGACCCATCTGTTCTTTGTTGCCTTTTTCTTCTCTTTGGCCTTCTTTTGAATTAATTGAATATTTCTTATGATTCTATTTTATCTCATTCATTAGTTTATTTGGGATAACTCTTAGCTTTTTATTATTTAGTGATTGCTTTATGGCTTATAGTACACATCTTTAACTTACTAGCCTACCATCAAGTAACATAATACCACTTAAAATATAGCATTAAAACCTTGCAGTATTATACTTCCATTTTTCCCCTTCTAAGCCTTTGCACTTTTGTTGTCCTATATTGTGCTTGTACATGTTATGAACTCCACAATACATTGTCATTATTTTTGCTTTACCTAGTCAATTATCTTTTGAAAAGATTTTTTAAAATAAGAAAGAAGTCTTTGTATGGTTCCCCACATACTTACCATTTCTGATGCTCTCCATTCCTTTATGTGCATCCATATTTCCATCTGGTATCATTTTTCTTCTGTCTGAAGGACTTCCTTTAATATTTTTTGAAGAGAAGATCTGCTGGTGATTAATTCTTTCAGCTTTCGTATTTCTAAAGAAATCTTTAGGTTTCGGTTCTGGGTAAAATGGAGCAAGTGCACTCCACCCTGTCTCTCCTACTGAATACAGCTGTAAAACCTGGACAGAATACATGGAACAGCTATCCGAGGACTATGAAAAGTCAATATTAGCAAGAACATTGGGAAAGCAGACAAAAATTTGGAGTACCACTGAACCACTGGTGAGTCTATTGATTTATCCCCCCTACGGTATCTTGCAGCCTGAGCACAGTACAGCCTGAAACCAAGAAGTGTCATTGGCATAAACAGTGAGAAGTCCAGGCAAAACCTTCTAGTTCTGGCCGGAGGAGCAGGGAAGACTTCCTAAGCTCAGAGAGAGGAGAGAGATCCTTTTTTTTTCTTTTCTTTTCTTCAATCTCTTGTGCCAGGGCCTCAAGAAGTTCTGTGGTAGTGGTGGGAGGGAGACATCCCAATGGAGCCCACAGGACTAGTTCCTCAATAACTACATCTACCAAAATGATTAAACAGATAACTGGAATGGGTCCATATCTCCTGAAGAAATGGAACTCATGGTTAGAATTTACCAAGGAACACATCTGGGTCTGTGTGCTTTCTGTCTGGAAGGTTATTAATTATTGATTTAATTTCTTCAAATTCAATTTCTTCAGATTGTCACTGTGTGAGTTATGGCAGATTGTGTCTTTCAAGGAATTGATCCATTTCACTAGATTACCAAATTTGTGGCCATAGAGTTGATCATAATATTCCTTTATTATCCCCTTAACATCCATGGGATCTATGTAACTATCTCCTATTTCATTTCTGATATTAGAATTTGAGTCCTTTTTCTCTTTTTCTTAGTTAGGTTGGTTTAGAGTCTTATCAGTTCTAGAACCAGATTTTGGTTTTATTAGTTTCCTCTTGATTTCCCATTTTCAATTTTATTGATTTCTGCTCCCATTTTTACTATTTCTTTTCTTTTGCTTACTGTGGATTTAATTTGCTCTTCTTTTTCCTAGTTTCCTGAGGTGGAGGCAGAGTAGATTGATTTTCAATCTTTCTTTTTTAAAAATACATTCAGTGCTATAAATTTCCCTCGAAGCACTGCTTTCACTGCATCCCACACATTTTGATAAGTGGTGTTTTCATTTCATTTCTTTCAGCACATTTTAAAATTTCTCTTGAGGTTTCTTCTTTGATCCATGTGTTTTTGAGAAGTGGGTTTTTAAATCTCTAGGTATTTGGGGATCTTCCAGCCATCTTTCTGTTTTTGGTTTCTACTTGGGGTCCATCATGGTCTGAGAGCAGACACTGTATGATTGATGTTCTTGATATTCTTGTAAGTGAAAATGTTCTGAAATAAGTTTTGACATTTTATCAGATAGAGACTTTTCAGATTTTCTACTTTTAAAAATTGAGGTGTAATTCACATACCACAAAATTCACCTTTCTAAAGTGTATCATTCGATAGCTTTTAGTATATTCACAATTTTGTGAATATACTATTACCTAATTCTACTTAGGTGGGACAGCAGGGCTAGAGGGGGCTGCAGTTGGGTATTTCCTTTCCCTCAAGTCAGTTAGGCTCCGATAAAATCCCAGCAAGTGAGACTCTGGTTAGACAGTTTCTCCTGAGGGCAGGCTTTGCTAAGAAGAACAGAATGCTCTGGCATATTTCATAATGGCTTGTTTTCCCCTCCCTCTGCCAGAAGCAAGAGGGAATTTTTCTGATATTCACTGCAAGAAGCTGGTAGAGCTCCAGGAGGTAAAAGTCACAAAAGTGTGTGTGGGAGTGGTCATCCTAGGACTGGATCCTGCAGACTTTATCTCAGAGGTATCTACACCAGAGCCTCCAGCAATTGTCAATTGTATCAGGTTTCTACCCCAGCACTGGTTCCCACTGTTTTCTGCTTGTCGGTTTCTCTCCAGTAAGTTGTAAATTCTGTTATTCATCCGTCTGCCATTTGGGGGACAGCAGTCTTCCCTGTGACCTCACTTCTCTGATTTATCTAAAAAAGAGTTGTTGATTTTTCAGTTTACTCAGCCTTCTATTTGTTGTTAGGACAGAGAGTGGTGACTTCCAAACTTCTTATATGCTGGATGGGAAAATCTCCCTTCTATTTTTAGTTTGCTGAAAAGTATTTTAATCATAAATGGATGTTGGATTTTATCAAATGCCTTTTTCTGCAACTATTGAGATGAATGTGTCATTTTTAACCTTTATTCCATTAATATGTTGTATTACATTGACTGATCTTTTTTTAAAACCAACATTGTATTTCTGGGATAAATTCCACATGATTTTAATGTTTTATCTGTTTTATATATTTCTTGGTTGATCTGCTAATCTTTCTAAAGGATTTTTGTATCTTTCTTCATGACAGCTATTGGCCTATAGCAGGGATCAGCTTTTTCTGTAGAGAGTCAGGTAGTAAATATTTGAGGCTTTGCAGACCATATAATCTGTGCCACAACTACACAGCTCTGCCACCCTATAGCATGAAAGCAGCAGTGAATGGTATGCAAATTAATGGGTGTGGCTATGTTTTAATAAAACATCATTTACATGAACAGATTGCAGGCTGGCTTTGGCTCAAAGGCCAAGGTTTGCTAATCCCTCAACTATATTTGTGAGTTTTCCTCCCTTTTAATATCTTTGTCTGGTTTCATATCAGAGTAACTGACCTCATTAAATTAGTCGGGAAGTATTCCTATGTTTTCTAAAAGTTTCTTACTATTACCTCATCCTCAATTGTTTACTAGTATTTACCGGTGGATCCTTTGGAATTTACCAGTTCCAGCCCTTTGGTCCTTGTTGAAAAATTTTAACTATAAAATATAAATTTTAGTAGATACAGACTCAGTTGGATGTCTTATTTTTTCTTTTTTTATTGAAATATAAATCACATGCCACAAAATTCACCTTTTGGAAGTGTACCATTCAATAGTTTTTAATATATTCACAGTGTTGTGCAATCATCACCATTACCTAATTCCTTCACATTTTCATTTCTCCCAAAGAAACTCCTAATACTAATTAGTAGACACTCCTCATTCTCCCCTCCTCCCGATCCCTGGCAACCACTTTCTGTCCTCTGCAGATTTGCTTATTCTGGATATTTCATATAAACAGAATCATACATTTTGAGACCTTTGTGGCTGACTTCTTTCACTCAGCATCATGTTTTCAAAGTACATCCGTATTATAGTATGTATCAGCATTCCATTCATTTTCACAGCTGAATATGATACCATTGTATAGCTATCCTATGCTATTTATCCAATCACCAGTAGATGGGCATAAGGTTCAGGTAGTGTGAATAATGTTGCTGTGAACATTTGTGTTCCAGTATTTGTGTGAACATATGTTTTCAATTCTCTTGGGGTATATACATAGGAGTAGAATTGCTCCTTTGGTAACTCTATGTTTAACTTTTCAAGATCCTGCCAAACTATTTTTCAAAGTGGCTGCACCATTTTATATTTCTGCCAGCAATGTTTGACGGTTCCAATTTCTCCATATTCTTGTCAACACTTTTTATTGTCTTTCTTTTTTATTATAGCCATCACAGTGGTTTTGATACATCATAGTGTGGTTTTGATTTTCATTTTCTTAGTGACTAATGATGTTTGAACTTCTTTTCATGTCCTTATTGGCCATTTGTGAGTATATCTTCTCTGGAGAAATGTCTATTAAAATCCTTTTCACATTAAAAGAATGAGTTATTTATCTCTTATTGTTGTGTTGTAAGATTTGTTTATATATTCTGGAAACTAGTCTTCTATTAGATAAATGGTTTGCAAATATTTTCTCCCAATCTGTGGGTTGTCTTTTTCACTTTCTTGACGGTGTTCTGAAATACAAAAGTTTTAAATTTTGATGAAATCCAATTTATTTTTTTTCTATTGTTGCTTGTGCTTTTCACATCATGTCTAACAAACTGTTGCTACTCCAAAGTCATAAAGATTTGCACCTATATTTTCTTCTAAGAGTTTTATAGCTCTAGTGCTTACATTTAGATCTATGATACTTTGAGCCAATTTTGAACATGGTAAGAGGAATTGTTTTCTTAATTTCATTTTTCAAGTATTCATCTCTAGTGTAGATAGATTCAATTGATTTGTTAATAGTTCTCTTGTATTCTACAAGCTTGGCTAATGTATTAGTTCTAATTGTTGTGTGCGTGTGTATTTTCTATGTACCAGGTGCTGTCATCTGCACATAGAGATAATTCTATTTCATCCTTTCTATTTAAATGCCTTTATTTCTTCCTCTTGTTGAATTGCCTTAACCCGTGTGTCCAATACAATGTTGACTGGAAGTGGTGAGAAGAGACATCTTTGTCTTATTCCTGATCTGAGGAGGAAAGTTTTCAGACTTTCATCATTATATGTGATGTTAACAGTGAATTTCTCATAGATGCTCTTTATCAAGTTGAGAAAGTTTTTTCTCTTCCGAGTTTGCTGAGTGTGCGTTTTTTAATAAAAAGGGTGTTGGATTTTGTCAAACACTTTTTCCTGAATCTATTTAGATGATTATGTGGTTTTGCCCTTTATTCTGTTAATGTGATGTATCAGCTTGGTTGATTTTTGTATGTTGGATTGACCTTGCATTCCTGGGGTAAATCCCACTTGGTCACACTGTATAATTCTTTTTGTATGTTAGTGGATTCATTTTCTAGTACTTTGTTGAGAATTTTTGTGTGTGTATTTGTAAGGATTATTAGTCTGTAGTTTTCTTTCCTTGTATTGTCTTTGTCTGGTTTTGGTTATCAGGGCATTAGAGAATGAGTTGGGAAATGTTGCCTCCTATTTTTGGAAGAGTTCTTGAAGAATTGATGTTAATTTTTCTTTTTTCCCTTAGCTTTACTGAGATATGATTGACAAAAACTATATATATATATATATATATATATATATATATAGTATACAACATGAGTTCTGATATATGTATAGATTGTGAAATCTTTATCATAATCAAGCTAATTCACATATCCATCATTTTGCATAGTTACATTTTTTTTAAAAAGTGAGAATACTTGAGACCTACTCTCTTAGCAAATTTCAAGTATACAGTGTGTTATTATTTTTTAAAGGATTTTATTTATTTGTTTGAGAAAGGGAGAGGACACTCAGAGATGGTGAAGCAGACTCCCTGCTGAGCAGAAAGCCCAAAGCGGTCTTGATCCCAGGACCCCGAGATCATGACCCAGGCAGAAGGCAGGCACTCAACCAACTGAGCCAACCAGGCACCCCATACAATGCATTATTATAAACTATAGCTACCATGCTATAAATTACATCTTCAGAACTCATCCATTTTATAACTGAAAATTTGTACCCTTTGACTAACATCTCTTCAGCAAACTCTCAGACTCTGGTAACCACCATTCTATTGCTATTATCAGTTTGACTTTTTTAGATTCCACATATAAATAATTATACAGTATTTTTCTTTGTATATTTGGCTTATTTCACTTAGTGTAATGTCTCCCAAGTTTATTCACATTGTCACAAATGGGATAATTTCCTTCCTTTTTTAAAAAAAGATTTTATTTTATTTATTCATGAAAGACAGAGAGAGAGAGAGGCAGAGACATAGGCAGAGAAAAAAGCAGGCTCCCTGTCGGGAACCTGATGTGGGACTCCATCTCAGGATACCAGGATCACAACCTAAGCCAAAGGCAGATAGATGCTCAACCACTGAGGCTGGATAATATTTTTTAAGGCTGAATAATATTCCATTATACATATGCCATATTTTCTTTATCCATTCGTCCATCCATCAATGGACACTTAGATTGTTTCTATATATTGGCTTTAAAAATTGCTACAATAAACACTGGAGTGCAGTATCTCTTTGAGGTAATGATTTTATTTCCTTTTGATATATATCCAAACTGGGATTGCTGGATCATATGGTAATTCAATTTTTAATTTTTTGAGGAAACTCCATATTGTGTTCCATAATGGCTCTATCAATTTACATTCTTACTAACTGTATAAGGGTTTGCTTTCTGGGCACCTGGGTCGCTCAGTCGGTTAAGTATCTGCCTTCGGCTCAGGTCATGATCTCAAGGTCCTGGGACTGAGCCCCACATTGGGCTCCCTGCTCAGCAGGGAGTCTGCTGCTCCCTCTCCCTCTGCCCCTCCCCCTGCTTGTGCTCTCTCTGTCAAATAAATAAATAAATATTTTTTTTAAAAAGGTTCCCTTTCCTTTATATGTTCTCCAACAATTGTTATTTTAAAAATTTAATAGCCATTCTAACAGGTATAAGGTGATATCATATTGTGTTTTTGATATGTATTTCCCTGATGATTGGTGATGTTGCACATCTTTTCATATACCTGTTGGCCTTTGTATTTTGTTTTGTTTTGGTTTTAACCTGTTGACAATATGTATGTTTTCTTTGGAGAAATATCTATTTAGGTATTTTCCCCATTTTAAAGTTAGGATACTTGTTTTTCATTTTTTTCCCCCCATTCAGCTGTATGAGTTCCTTATATATTTTGGATATTAACCCCTTATTGGACATATGGTTTTCAGATATTTACTCCCATTCCATATGTTGCCTTTTCATTTTGTTGGTTGTTGCTTTTTCATTTTGTTGGTTGTTTCCTTTGCAGTGCAGAGATTTTATTTTGATGTAGTTTCATTTATTTATTTTTGCTTTTGTTGCCTGTGCTTTTAGGGCCAAGACCAGTGTCAAGAAGATTTTCCCCATGTTTTCTTCCTGGCATTTCAGTTTCAGGTCTTAAGTTTAGTTTCTATGTGAGATGTAAGAGTCCAACTTCATTCTTTTGCATGTAGATAACCAATTTTCCCAACACCGTTTATTGAAGGGACTATCCTTCCCCCTTTGTGTATTCTTGACACCTTTGTCTAAGATTAGTAGACTAAAAATGCCTGGGCATTTTTCTGGACTCTCTGATCTATTTTATTGGCTGATATGTCTGTTTTTTTTTTGCCAGTATCATACTATTTTGATTACTATAACTTTGTAATAGAATTTGCAATCAGAAAATGTGATACCTCCAGCTTTTTGCCCAAGATTATACTAGCTATTTACTGTCTTCTGTGGTCCCATGTGAATTTCGGTATTGAGTTTTCTATTTCTATGAAAAATGCCACTAGAATTTTGAGGGATATTACATTGAATCTGTTGACCACTTTGGATAGGATGGACATTTCAACAATGGTAAGTTTTCTATTCCATGAACATGGGATATCTTTCCATTATTTGTGTCTTCTTCAGTTTCTTTCATCAGTGTTCTATGGTTTTCACTGCATTGATCTTTCACCTCCTTGGCTACCTTTATTACTAAGTATTTTATTCTTTTTGATGCTATTGTAAATGGAATTGTTTCTATGAACACAGTATTGTAGGTATAGTTATTCTAAAGTCTTTTGTATTTTAACCTTTATACTAAAGTTGGAAGTAATTTATATACCACCATTAAATTACTAGACTATTTTGAATTTGGCTATGTATTTACCTTTTCCAGTGAGTTTTATGCTTTCATTTATTCATTCAGCTATGATGTGAGGGGAAATACGGTCCCACTCTGAGGAGCCTCCTCTCATCAGGCCTCCCTGAGAGGGTCAGTGGTCATGAGCCTGTATCCCAAGGTATTTTTAGTTCTAGGGGTGCTGGGCTATGCCAGAATCCCAAATATTTGCAGGAAGCCAGCATCTAAACAATCCCAGAAGAGATACTAAGCATCTGGCCAGGACCCTAAATCACCCAGCATGGGTGTTACTCATGACTGGTGCTTAGAGCTGTTGAATGACTGCAGGAGAGAGCCAGTCAGTAGGCATTTATTCAAATCTGCTTAGTGTATAGAGTTGAACCACCTGGCTTCTGCCCTGAAGCTCTCTTTCCTTGTACCTCTAGCCTCTTGGTCTCCCATCTGTGGGTTTGGCTCTACCTCAGGCTTCAGGACCAGCTGGGTCTGCTTGGGGCAGGGGAATTTAAGCAGTTCTAGATAATCCATCCAGGGCTTTACCTCAAGTTAGTTTGGCTCTGGATCTAATTGCATGTTTACTCTTTGAGTGATGGCCTCATTCTCACAGGGCGGGCCTCTCCCCATTCCCTTATCGTAGGACATGGGCCTTATGTGACAGACCTGAGTTCCTGTCTCAGCTGCCCACCCAGCCAGTCACACCACCTTGGCCTCTGTATTTGGCCCTAAGCTCCCTGGGCTACCCACACACCCACAAAGGACTTTGTCGTATGAGCACACTGCTACTCTCCCTTGGCCACCCTCAAGGCTGATACCTGCTTTAGGGACCCTCTGCTCTCCTTTTCAAGTCTGACCTTCAGCATCAGTCACTTGGCCACCCCCAGCCAGACTCTGCCCAGAGCTGCTGGCCTCCAATCAGACCTTCTAATTCTATTCCTAGGCCCACATGCAGCCAAGTTCTTGTCTTTATGACCTTCCTTGCAGGGTTTGCAGCTCAGATTAAAGACAATTATGGCATGGGGTGGACAGAATGTTTCTCCAAGGACGCATTTCTTTCACAGATACTGTATTTGGCTGGAATTTGGGAGGATTGAGCTAGGAGATGAGACACAGAGAAGTGTTGGACCTCTGTGGTTAAAAGTTCCAAATCTGGCATAGCAAACAGCCTTCTATCCCAGGATTTCCACTTCTGCTTTGGTGGACAGCTCTGACTGATGCCAGTGGTCCCGCCTCACACACATGTGCCTGGCTCAGTTGGGTTCCCCAGAAGCAGAGCCTGAGTTGAGGATTAGGTGCTATGATTTCCTGGGAGAGGGAAGCAGAATGTGGCCTCAGGGAGAGTTTGTTCTTGGCCTAATCCACAGGAAAGATCTGGAACATAAATTGTACCCCTGTGTGGACCCCCTCCCATCTGAGGCAAGAAGTCCCCATTTCAGTTGATCATAGACTGGAGGCTACTCACCTTCCAGGCTAATGGCTCCCATCAGCTGAGGGCTGTTTTCTGGAGAAGAACCAATGTCCATAGCACACGGTTATATGGGTGCCAAGCCTGGCAGAGGGGATCTGGGTGGCATTCTCTACCAGCATTGACCATAGTATCTTTCTCTGTCTGAGTCTTCTGAGCTGAGGGCCCTCTTAGCCTAACAACAAGTGCAGCCTGAAATGTGGGGATGGGGATTAGCTCCCCTGGCAGCAGTCCTTGGCTAGTGAGGGATGGGAGTCATCAGAAAAATGCTCATCTCCTGCCACTGGAACAGATCAATCTGGGTAACATTCTATGCAGTCTCTGGAGCTCCTAGCAGAATTGAGCCCCCGCTGCCTACAGTGGATCTTGAGAACACACTTAGGGCCTTCATGCTTTCCCTGTCCTCCCTCCCTTCTCTTGGAATCATCTTCTAAATGCACACCCTTGCTCAGGCACTGCATTCAGGGTGATCCAGACTAGAACACATTGAGGAGAGGGCTGGGGGGCAGAAATTTGGACTATACTTTGAGGGCAATGGAGAATCGTGGAAAGGTTTCTTGCTGGGTCAGGGTGACTCAGTGGGGCTTTTATTTTAGGACAGTCCCACCATGGAAAGGAGGTAAGAAGTGGTCAGTGTCACAGTGGTACCTGGGAGAGGGGGTTGGCTGGTGGGTGTTGGGGAAGGAAAAGAAAAAGAGTTACCGCGAAGGAGAGAGATGGGACTCGGGCTGGAGGGAGTAGGGAGGGAGAGTCTGCAGCTCGAAGCCCTGGCAGTGCAGAGCTCAGGGCCCAGGGCGGATGGGACCTCAGAGAGGGGCTGGTTTGGGGGCAGCTCTTTGCCCAGTGACGTCCTTCTCTAAAGGAGCAATGATTCCATGAAATGTCCAGAAGAGGCAAGTCTAGAGACAGAAAGTAGGTCAGTAGCTGCTTAGGGCTCGTGGGGATGGGAGAAAGGTCTGGAAGGACTAGACATTGGGTGTTGGTGATAGCTGAAGGGGTGATGAAATGTTCTAAAATTAACTGTGGAGATGGTTTACAATATACTAAATATATACTAAAAACCATTGAATTTTGTACACATTAAATAAGTGAATTGTATGGTACGTGAATTACATCACAATGAAGTTGTTATTAAAAAAAAATGAGTGCAAAGTTGTGCAAGGGATATGGGATTGGCTGTGGGAGGGAACTCTGCTGACTAATGGGAGGTGGGCTGGACCTCAAAAGTCCTGTTACTCACTAACCTTATTTACCAGTGGAACGCCGGGCCGGTCTTGCCCACGGGACAGGGTGAGTCAGGGGCTTGAACCCCTGTCTCTGGACTCCCTGGCCCCACGTTCCCCCAACTACCTCCATCCACTTTGCCTGCAGCCGCCCCCTCCCCGGCCCCTCCATCCAGCAACGTTGCCTCCCTCTGGGCTGGCAGCTGCTGAGAGGTGGGTGACAAATTGGGTGAGTGACCTTTCTGTGTTCTGCCCCCACCCTGCCCTGCTGGTGAGTCTGACTGGCCCCCCCAGGGGTCTTCATGCTGCCAAGGAAGCGGCCTGGGAGGACCTGCCTTGGGTGGAGGGACGAGACGTTTGGTTCTCTGGACGAGAAGGGTCGGGAAATTGAGTCTGACACCTGGCAAGGCCCACTGCCTGGGCAGCGCACCGCGGAGGCTGGCCCTCACCCCGGCGAGCCTCCTCCAGGCCAGGCCCTCGCCGGGGGTCCTGGCAGAGGCCAGAAGTGGGTGCGCCGGGGGACCGCGGTGCTGGGGGGAGCGGCAGGACGCCTGTGGGTAATGGAAAAGCTTGAGCATGGGTCATGGCGGGCCTGCAGTATTCGTGTGTTGATGATAACCACAGAGCAGGATTTGTGAGCTTTGGCCTAAGATGCTGGGATGCCCGGTGGCCGCCCCGGAACGCATGCTTGCACAACACCTCGAACCTTCTCATCACGATTGTCCCACTCTCGCTGCCAGCAAGACCCCCAAGCCCTTCTGCCTCGGATGCCCCCATCAACTTTATCATTCCCACTCCTGGCAGCTCTCTCCGGGCCAAGCACTTAGCCGGGCACCAGCACTCCAGGTGTCTCTCCAACCTTTCCAGCATCAGCAGACACTCTGCCGAGCTTTGCCACCCTGCTTTGGTGGCCTTGGGGCCCAGGGCTGCTCCACATCGACCCAGTAGAGCCTTTGCTATCCTGCAGGATGGTGGCCTGGGCCTTGCTTCCTTCCCGGAGCAGGAGGGCCCGTTCCCAGGCTGCCTCCCAACTGTCTGACACCCCTGGCACTGGACATCCTGCTGAATTGGAAACCCCCACCTTGTCGGCTGACCGAGTCCTGCCTAATGCTCTGCTCTGCTCACATTCACGAATGCCTGGGAGGTGACTGGGTTCCCTTATAGCCCATTAGCTAACCTGGAGCCAAATGCTCATTGGTGACACTGGTCAGAGAAGCTTCTGGGGCTGAAATGAAATGTGTGGCTGGATGAGCAGCCATGTTCAGCGGAGGATCTTTGGGTCAGAAGCCACTCTCAGCAATTCTCCTTGGGCTGTGATTCTGTTATTGTTACCTCCAGTCTCACTTGCCACAGCAGTATCACTATCACCATTGATATCTCT
Source organism: Canis lupus dingo (assembly GCF_003254725.2). Lineage (NCBI taxonomy): Eukaryota > Metazoa > Chordata > Mammalia > Carnivora > Canidae > Canis > Canis lupus. The sequence goes on along the minus strand of NC_064248.1, from coordinate 6,151,491 downwards.
TCCATCCTGTCATTTCTTCCACCCTCACTTCTGTCCTCACCTTTACCCTCACTTTCATCCTCATCCCAAGCCTCACTTCCACCCTCACCTCCATCCTCAACTCCATCATCTACTCCACCTTCACTTCCACCTTCACCATCCTCACCCCCATCCTCAACCTTATCTTCATCTCCACCTTCATCTCCATCCTCATCTCCATCCTCACCTCCCCTTCACCCCCAATCTTACTCCATCATCACCTCCACCAACTTTACCATCTTTACCATAGCCATTACTACCATCACCCACACAGCTCCCAGATTGGGCCCCAGACATCATTAGACATTTAACAACCAGACATGTGTCTGGCTGGAGAGGCAATCCTGGATGAGGGTGGCTAGAACTCCATGTTCTGGCTGCCTCTTGGCCCATGTGTTTGTAAGTTGGGGCTCTTGCCTTGCATGGCAATGGTGGCCTGAAGGTCTGGGCTGATGAGCTTGCGTCCATGGAGCCAATACCCAAGAATCTGTGGGCAGCTCATGGTCAGAGCCACCTGGTTCACATGTTCTGGGGCCAAGGAGCCTTGTCCTCACATGTGACTAGAGGAAATAGGAAATCCTGGGGTGGGGGAAGAGTCTAAAGTAGGGGTCAGTGCTCTGGCTGTGCCATGGACTTGGTGCAGTTTCCAAAAGCCCCTGCTTCTCTGTCCCACATGCAATGAGCAACCCTCCCTTTCCCTTCAGGGAGCTTTACAGGGTACAGAGTGTGTCCATAGCCTCTGCTCTTCTAAGGGAGTGGGGCACAGGGGGACACCCTGTCTGCTGGCCTGGGTGCATTTCTACCACCACCCCCCTTTCCAGCTCCTAGAATTTGAGGAAGGCATTCACTGTTTCTGCTAAGCCTCTGTTTCCTTGTCCATAAACAGGAAATAGACTATCTCTTACTACTGCAATGAGGATTAACTACTGAGATCACCCCCTGGCAGCACTTAGTTCAAATTCTTAACCTGTGCACCAGGTACAGGGGGCGGAGGGGGCAGTGTCGCCCCACATCACAGAGGGGGACACAGAGATGGTGGGGGTGGAATCAGTGGGGAGAACTACCTGGGGTCATCCAGGCAGAAGCAACAGAGCAGGGATCAGGAGCCCCCTTTTCTGCCCTTTTCTGAGTCTGCGTTGACTTGGGGGCATGCACCCAAGCTGCGAGGGGCACAAGGGGACACTGCGCCCCACTTCCTGCCCTGGAACCCATGGCCTGGGCCAGGGAGGGAAGAAGATGGGGCTCCTGGCTGCAGAGTTGGGCTCAGAGGGAGTGTACCATCTTAAGCCTGGCTGGGGTACTCAGCAGAAACTACTCGGGCTGTTCTGGGGCAAGGATCCCAGGACTGAGCGAGTGTTGGGGCCCCAGGAGGGCTTGGCACACCAGAGAAGAGCAAGGTGGCGTCCCAGTTAAGAGAATCTGAGCAAGCAGTGTTAGAGACGGAAGGGGCGTGGCTGGTGTGGGGTCAAAGAATCTGGGTGCCTAGCCACTGTGTACAGAGGATCCTGGATCCTGAAAGCCAAGCTCTGAAAGGGTCCTTGAAGGCCAGCAATTCATCCATTGGGTCCAAAGGACAACTAAAGCCAGAGAAAGGCCGGGAGAGGGTGGAACCAGAGCTGTTCTGGCCTCCCCTCCTTCATGCCACTTTGGGCTGCTGATGTCTTTCTGACCTTCAGCAAAACCATCCAGTGTCATGAAGACTGGTGGTCAAGGGGTGGCCAGAGTTTGGACTTTCTTCCCCTCCTGTCCTCTTTGTGATGGTGCCAGAAGCCCAGGGCCCTTGTCCAGAAGCGGTAATCAGAACAGTGACACAACAACGTTAGGATCTCCGGCAACAGATCTCCGACCCTTTGTCCTGTGCCACAGTCACGCTGGACGTCTCTGCCCGCTTGATCTTCATCTACAGCTGCCCACCAGAGACCAGGCACCGTGCCAAGTTCATATCTTCATTTCAGAGTGCAGGAACAGGCTCAGAGGAGTTAAGTAAGCCACCCAAGGTACTGAGCCAGGGCAGGGCTGGGGCTAGATGCCAGGCCCATCTGATGCCCCTACATGGGATGCACACTAAAGCCCCCCCATCTCCATCCACTCGACTGGGCCTATGGGGGAAGGTGATGAGCTGGATGGTGGTCGGGGGAGGAGTAGACAGCCAGCTGCCTGTGGGCCAGGGCTCCCTGCCACCCACAGTCCAGCCGGTCCCTGCCAGGGCCTGCTGCCTGCTGCTCCGTGGGCGGCTGGAACGCCCAAGCTCCTGGGGCCACCACCCTCTTTCTCCACGGCCCTGGCACAGCTCCCCACACCCGTAGGCCCAAGGGCCCATGCAAAGCAGGCCCAGGCCCCGCAGCCTACTATGGCAGCCACAGGGGCTGAGTAGATGGGCTGGGTTCTGCCTGTGGACACACAGATGCATTGAACAGGAGGCATGAGGCCTCTGCGCCTGCCTCTGGCCAAGGCTGGGCTCAGGCCTGTCAGCTCAGCTCAGCTCTTGGCTGTCCCGGGGAAGGAGTGCCGATGCTGCCCACCACCCACGTGGAGGCAAGCTATCTGAGGTGGGAGAGGGGGGCTGGGGCTCAGGTAGTGATGCTGTTTGGGAGGGAATTTCCAGGTACAAGGGGGAAGTTGAGGCCCATGCACCCAACACCTCCCACTGGAAGGCCCCCAGTGCCTCTGTCTAGGCATGCTCTCTCCTCCTCAGGGTGTTTTCTCTCAGTGGGTGAAGCGGCCAGCCCCTCACTCTCCACCAGTGTCCTGAGAGCCCTGTAATGATGGCCACATGGTCATTCTGCCAGCACGAACCTCTCCGTCCCTGACTGGAACTGTTCACCTGCCTCTGCCAGAGCTCCTCCAGCCCTCTGCCCCCAGGCCTGCCCTGCCTGTCCAGCCTCATGAGCCATCACTGTGGGCTTGCAAAAGTGGCAAGTTGTAAGTCGTCCCAAGCCTTACATCTTCCCTGGCTCCCTATTGACCCCAGAGAAAGTTCTAGCTCCTGAGCCAGCTGTCAAGGTCCCTGGCTTCCATGCTCCGTGGGTCCCAGTCTCCCCGTGTGAGACATGCATGGCCCCTGGGAAGTCCAGGCTGTTCAGCAGTACCTCCTCAGCCCTGGGCTTGGAAAATCCTTCCCAAAAGATTTGACCAACTGCCCCCACCCCATGAAGTGTGCTGCTGATTCCCTTTCTCTGGCCTGGAGGATGGACTGCTCCCTCCTGGCTGCCCTGATTGCTGCTGTGACCCCATGTGGCATATTGTCTGTTATGCTCAAGGGCACTGATTTGGATCTTAGCCTGTCTTCTCTGCTAAAATCAGAAATCAGCATTGTTTGCTTCTCTCTGAAGTCCTGGGGACCCACGTGGGGTCTGGGCAAGAGAGGGGACACAGGGAACGCATTTATTCATCCACCCATCCAACACTACTGGGTGTTCTTTGAAGAACAGGCCATGTATTCAAGCAGGACAGCCATGTACAGCCATGCTCAAAACCACAGGGTTGGTGCCAGCTGATGGGACCCAGGGTAGGCATAGGTTATTGGTGTCTGAAGAGGAAGACCCAGCCCTTGCCTCCCAGGAGAACTGGATTTGAATTTAAGCTCTGCCACTACCTAGCTGTGTATTTGGGGTAGGTCGCTTACCCTCTCTGAGCCTACAATGCCCTTCTGTAAGCAGGGAGGCAGTGGTAAAGCACATGGAGGATGCTTGATAGATGGTTACTCTCCTCCCCTACCTTCTTTGGGGAGCGTCTGCCTCAATGTGGGTCACTTGGGACCTGTCCTCCAAGAAGTAGGGTGTTGGAACCCCTCAGCTGGCAGAAGTCACCCTGTGTGGCTCTCTGGGCAAGTGAAGGCAGTAGAGTGGTCCTAGAGGTCTCTGCCCTGGGAGAAGGGGCTGCCTGGGTCAGGGGCACAGGTTGGCCCTTCCTACTCACAAGCCACCCAGTGCCCCTGGCCTCTGTGCTCCTTGGCAGACCACCAGGGCCAATATTGGATGTGCCCAGCATTGGCCCTGCAGCCACTGGTAAGGCCAACCCTGTCATCGGGCCTGGCCCCACATCTGGCATCTCTCTGGCGTCCTCTGGGCACTGGCTTCCTGCAGGCGGATACGGGCTTGTACCCTGTGCTGACAGGCCCTCCCCAGAGCTGAAGGTGCCTTGGGGCCAGGCCCACACCCAGTGACCTTCCCAAGCTGAAAGCAGACTTGTCAGAGAAGGGCCACATCTGGCCTCATGTCACAGCTCCCAGGATGGAGTGATGCCTCCTCCCTCTGACTAGGCTTTCTCAGAGCAAAACCCTGTGCCCCCTTCAGACTAGACTTTGTGAGCCAAGGCTGTGTCTTCCCCCTCAGACCCTCTGCAGAGTGTGGCTGTGTCTCCCCCTTTAGACTAACTTAGTTCTTATGTCTTCCATGTCTCCTTCATACCAGCTTCCTGGGGCAGGGCCATGACTCCTGCTCAGACTAGGAAAGGGGGTAGGTTGCCAGAACATTCCAGGAGCATCTGGTAGTGGGTGGAACATGGTGAAATTCAAGGCCCTCCCAGAGGTCGCATGGGTGGGTATCATATGGTAGAGGAGAGAAGGTACTGGATGAAGAGTGACAGGCCAGGTGGGCCCTCTGGCACCTAAGAATGGGCTTTTGTCCTGAGGATTATGGGGAGCCAGTGAGGGGGACAAAATTGTTCTCGTGGATCCTTCTGGCCACCACGTCAGCCACAGGGAACGGAAGCCTGGGCTGCCCGGCAGTGGGGTAGCCGGGAGGGAGCAGATAGGGCCATCCGGGGAGAGGCATTGACAAGCCTGGTGGAGGGGAAGGTTGAGGAAGTCAGGCCCAGCACCCTGGCTTCTGGCTGGGGCAGCTGGGGTGGGGTCTCAGCAGGGGAGCAATGATGTGGGCCCTCTGGGGCCTGTGCAAGGAGCCCAGGGTCCGTGCAAATGGAAGTGTCCAGAATGCAGCCCTGGGAGAGGATTCATAGCAGAGGCAGAGTCCGAGGAGCCGGGGCAGCAGGTGGAGGCGCGTGCACAAGCTTGCCCGGGCGAGGGGGAGATTTCGGGACACTGTCTGGGGAGCACAGAGGGGAGGCCGGGGAAGAGCTCCGGAAGAGAATGCCCTTCATTTCCTGTTCTAGAAAAGGGGCAGGGCAGGCCCATGCTGCTGGGCCCTCGTCCCCGGCTGGGGCTGCCCAAAGCAGCTGATGCTCTGCAGGCTCTGTGGGCTCCCCAGCCCTTCAGCTCGACCCACAGCTCTCGCCCTCCTTTGGAATTTCCCAGGTGGAAATTCACCTCAGAGGCCCTCTGTGGCTCCCCGGCCTCAATCCGCCCTGTGTCTGGTCCCCGCACCCCTGACCCCCAGCAGTTCTGCGGGCTGCGGCCCTGAGTCCCCCTGGAGCGCCGGGCCCTCCTCCCGGGGGGGCCGCCAAGGAAGGAGAGAGGCCCTCTGGTGACCCCTGTGCACCTCTCCCTGCTCTCCACCAGTTCCAGACACATTTGCGATTTATCTTTCTCTGTTGTTTATTGTGCGGAGGCCAGGCCTCCCAGCCAAATCGGAGCTGGACTGGCCAGCGCGGCCCGAGACGGCAGTCCCAGCCAAGCCGGAGCAGCCCCCCGCCCACCGTCCCCTCAGCCGCCCCGAGCCGAGCAGGCCCGAGCTCTGGCGGGCCGGACACTCTTTATGGAGCCCCAGGGCCTGTCTCCCCCATTGTCGGCCCATGTTTACAGCCTCCTCATGTTTGCCTCATGATTTTATTCTGGGTGACGCCCCAGTCTGGACGGGGCCTGCATGCCATCCTGCTGAGGCCTCGCTCATCGCCCGGGCCCTGGGCCCCTGGTCTCCTCATCCATCATTTCATTGAGCCTCGCCCGCCTGCAACAGTGGCGGGAGGGCTGTTCACCCCCAGGGGTGTGAGCGGGGGCACGGCTGGTGAGCTGGGTGGGAACCTGGGCTCCTCCCGTCGCACACTGTGGGGGGCGGGGGTGTGCCTTGTGTGCGTGGTGGGGCTTGATAGATGGTTACTATGGGTGTGGGTATGCGTGTGCGTGCGTGTGTGTGCGCGCCTGCGTGTGCGCTGGGGGTTTGGGGAGGCTTGCACATGAGCGTGTGTGTGTACACACACACACATACACACACACCCCACTTGGAGCCTGTCAACTGTTGCTCTGTCTCTGCTAAAGACACAGCCTAGAGACCTGAGGCCGTGGATGCCCGCAGACCTCCTTCCAGGCCAGCTATCTCCTTCGCAGTGTGCAACCGTGGCCTCATTAGCTTCTCACTTTCCTTGGGAGTAGAAAGGGGGGCTGTGTTGCTTGCTACCAGCCTCACAGCATGCCTTTGGGCATCTAGAAGGGCTGTGGTCAGCTCTTACTGCAGACTTAGGGCCTGTCTGTCTTCCTCCCACCCCCATCCCTCCCTCCTTTAGCTACAGTTGTTAATCTCTGCTCTTCCCAGAAAAATGCACCTATGCACATACAGGTAAGATTTGGCAAGTCCCCTGAAGTCCCTCCATTAAACTAAAAACCTTCTCTGTGGGGGGCCACCTGGGCGACTCAGGGGTTGAGCGTCTGCCTTTGACTCAGGTCGCCATCCCGGAGTCCTGGGATGGAGTCTCATATGGGGCTCCTAGAGGGGAGCCTGCTTCTCCCTCCGCCTGTGTCCTGCCTCTCTCTCTGTGTCTCTCATGAATAAATAAATAAAATCTTAAAACAAAACAAAGCAAAAACCTCTCTGCAGGGCTGGACAGAAAAATTCTCAGAGGCCTAGAGTTTTCTATAGCAAATACAATGGTGGTGGCTGTCACCATCAGTCCCCAGAGACAATTAAGGGACCAAAAGCTGCCACTCAGGCCCACCTCTTCCTTGTTCACCCAGAAACAAAGTATTGGGGCCATTCTCAGGCACTCTGGTATGGCAGGTAAATTGAGATCACATCTTGATGCTAGATTGTTTGATGACCAAAGTCAGTGCCCCATCTCTAGAAATTAGGGATCTGGAGTGTCATGTAGCTGAATGGCCCTGAGCTGAGGTCCCCCACCAGGCCCCCACGAGGCTGAGGTGGCGAGGGAAGACCACAGCTGGAGGGGACTGTGGACTCCCAGGCCAGGGAGAAGAAGTGTGGGGAAGGATGTGGCCCGGTAGTGGGGCCGGGTAGTATGCAAGATGGTAGGGACTTTGTTGATTTTGCTCATTCTTTATGGTGTTCTGACAGTCATGGCAGTGCTATATAACACTTCCCAAACACATTCCCATCTGTCGGGGCTGGAGCTCCAGAGGCCAACAGTGGCAATCAGATGACCACCGCCTGAAACTCTAAACGGCAGTCCTGGAAGGTTTGTAAGGTCCTTGAAGACATCAGTTCCCTGGCCACCTGCCTAGGATTCCTGTCCCTGGAGCTGTGGCCTCTGAGTGAGCCCCTGTGGTCCCTGGAGCTTCCCTGACACCAGACCCAGGACACGGGGGACCAGCAGGGGCCTTCTCAGACAGAGGTGGCTTAGGGATGATCCGGGGCGGGGAGAAGAGTCATCCCAAAGACATGGAGGTCCCAAGGAAGCAGCCTTATCCTGGGCCTTCTGACCCCAGCTAACCCATCTCCACTACCCTGGGTGGGCAGGGGCCCCCTCCAGGACGCTCAGAGGCCGGGGTGACAGGCCCAGACAATCTCTGTTCCTCCCATGTCTCCAGGCTGCCTTGGAACCTGAGAAGCTTCCACCTGTTGCATACAGGCCAAGGGCATCTGAGGAAGTGATGCAGCATCTTTCCCAGAAGATGTTGGAAGGTACAGGGAGGATAAGAGGCTTCCGAGAGTGTCAGGAAACCATACCCTCCACAAAGTAGCTGATCCCCAAGAGACAGGCTGGAGGGATGGGAGGGTTGGCTCCAGACAGCCACGCTCCTCGTTCCTCCCTATGGCAAAGTCTGGCACGCAGGAAGAGCTCAAGAGTGCACATGTGTGTATGCATGCACACTTGAAGCCTCGCGGGCTGTCCAGAGTCTATAGCGGGAATTAGACTTGCTCCGTGACCTCAAGGCAGGTCATGCAGCTACATTTGGGAGCCCACAGTCCCAGCCAAGGACGGGCTTGCAGCCCACCCACCCCATACACACACACACAGGCCAATATTCCTCTCTGATTGTCTGCCTTTCGGAGAACAGAGGGCTGGGTGGGGATCTGGAGACCTTGGGAGAATCCACAAAAGTGCCGATAAAAGCATTTATGTTTCTCCAAATGACACTGTAAGAAAGCACACTGAAGGAAAAGGCAGTTTCACGCATATTAAATCATGGTCATGGGAACCGTACAATTAATTCTCATTTATCATCTTTCCTGTGCACTAGAAACTTCCGTGTCTCAGACCAGCACCCATCCCAACCCCCACAACTCAGTTTCAACCAGACACTCATAAATCTGTTTTCTTGTTCCACACAAGCTGCCTGGGAAAAGGCCCCATTTGCTGCGTCTGCTCCTCTGTCCAAACTTTCAACGCCTTCGACATTTTATGGTTTCACGTTATTGACTTGGCCTCCTGGGTCCCTTGTGGTAGGCTGCTATTTGAGAGAGCAGTGAGAGGCTTGGGGTGACCTCAGGTTCACCCCCTCGCCTGGCCGGAGCAGGGAGGACCGTGCAAAAAGCCCTGCAGTTGCCTAGGGCCTGGAGCTCCTGGGGGAACACAGACCCTCCAGGGCTTCCCCTCTGTGTCCTCACTCAGGTCCCAACCCCCACCCCCAACTGAGATTCTGGACCCATTCTTCCTCAACCTCAGGAACCTGCCCTGCCTCTGCTTCCCTCTCCTCCCTCTCTCTCCAGCCCCAGCTCCTCCTTTTCCCAAGGGCCTCCTCCCCATCCACAAGGGAATACACATGAGGTCAATGTGCCTAGAAGCAAAATGTGCGGGTAGAGGGGAAGGTGTGCAAGCATAATGCACACTCCACAGCTGGACCAGGCCTCCTCGGTGCCACTGAGGACACAGATAAAGGCCAGGCTGATTTTCAGCTGGTATGTCCTGGAGAGGTGGTACAGGCTATTGCATTTTTTGACTGATGTCTTTTTTTTTTAAGATTTTATTTATTCATTCATGAGAGACACACAGAGAGAGGTAGAGACATAGGCAGAGGGAGAAGCAGGCAGGAAGCCTGATGTGGGGCTCAATCCCCAGACCCTGGCTCACACCCTGAGCTGAAGACAGGTGGTCAACCGCTGAGCTACCCAGGCATCCCTTGACTGATGTCTTGAATGAAGGACACCTGTCTTTTCCCTCAAAGAGCTCAGTGAGGGGGAAATGGACAGGTAACTGGATAATTATGATTCCAGTAGCGAGCAGTCAGCAATCATGCATCCTTTGCCCTGCCCAAGGCTCTTGGGGCAGGGAGCAATGTCTAAATTAATCCCTGAAGGACCCACAAGAAACTCCAGAAGTTTATGGTGATAGAAGGGGTGGGAATGATGTACCTCCAGGCAGAAGGAACAGCATATGCAAAACCCAGGAGCAAGAGAGAAACACTTGATGTTTGAGAAATGGCTTTTGGTATTCATGGAACAAGGAGATAAAGGCTAGAGAGGTCTATAAGGGCCAGCTGTGAGCCAAGGCACCTACAAACCTGGGGTAGGAAAGCTGGTTTGCAATGTGGGAAATAGATTAAGAAGGAGAGTGACATGGTAAGATTTGAATGTTGGCCAAGCCATCCTACAATGAGGAGACTGCACACCATGCACAAAAATGAACTCAAGATGGATCACAGACCTACCTGTAATTGCTAACACCATGTAACTTCTGGAAGAAAACATAGGGAGGGAAATCCTAATTACTTTGGGTTTGGCAAATATTTCCTAAATACAATATAAAAGGCACAAATAATAAGAGAAAAATCAATAACTAAGTAAACTTTGCAAAATGCAAAACTTTAGCTCTTTGAAGACACTATTAAGAAAATGAGGGGCTCCTGGGTGGCTCAGTGATTGAGCATCTGCCTTTGGCTCAAGGCGTGACCCTGGGGTCCCAGGATCAAGTCCCAGGTCGGGCTCCCTACAAGGAGCCTGCTTCTCCCTCTACCTATGTCTCTGCCTCTCTCTGTGTGTCTCTCATGAATAAATAAATAAAATCTTAAACAACAACAACAAAAAATGATAAAGGCAAGGCAAATACTGGAATCCTTGTAAAACATATCCAACAAAGGACTTGTTATCTAGAATACATGAAGAAATTTTACAATTTAGTATTAAGAAGACAAACAACCTAGTTTAAAAATGAGCAAAAACTGGAACTCACCTTCATGGCTGGTGGGAGTGTAAAATGAAACAACTTTGGGAAACATCGTGGTGGTTCCTTAAAATGCTAAACATACACCCAGCACATGACCCAGCCATTCCATTCCTAGGTATTTCCCAAGATAAATGAAAGCATCTATCCACACACACACAAATGATACATGAATATTCATGGAAGCTTTCATCATAAGAGTCCCAAACTGAAAATGGCTCAAATGTTCATCAATGGGTGAATGGATAAACGAATAAAGATATAATCATATAGTGGGATATGACCCAGCAATAAAAGGAATGAATTATTGATATGTGCTACAATATGGATACATCTCAAAATGATCATTCTGAATGAAAAAAGTCCAGACAAAAAAAGAGTATATGAAATTCTAGAAAATGCAAGTGAATCTATAGTGAATTGTTTGGGAGATGGTGGGAGGTTAGAGGAGGAGATTACTGACGGACAGGAGGAAACTTTGGGGCGTGATAGGTATGTTCATTACTTAAGTATGATGCTGATTCCATGGGAGTATATTTATATTTAAGTCGAAACATATCAAATTATGCATATTAATGTATATGCTGTTAATGTCTGTTAACTGAACCTCAATAAAGCTGTACAAAATAAACATAAACTTTTTTTTGCAGCAATAAACGTTGGTGCAACACCCAGATATATGTATGGGGTGGGGAGAGAACCTTGATCCCTACCTCACACCACACCAAAATTACAGTAGCTGACCAGGGAGGCATGGGCAACATTTGGGACAATATCGGGGAGATTAAATACATGACTGTTGATTCACTCACTCACTCCCATTCCCACTCATCTTTTACTAAATTGTAAGTCCTATAAAGGTAGAAATGAAGGCTGCCCTGCTCAGCCCCTGTGTCCCCAATGCTCACCTTGTTGCATGCACTGGGGTGGAAAAAAGGTGGATTGTCTCAGGAAGAATTTAGAAAGTACTTGGCCAGCCCTAAGGATGTCAGAGGTGAGGGAAATTGAGGAACCAAAAATAATCTCTGTTTTTCCAGCTCAAGTAAATGCTGCTCGTGTGTGAGTTTGGAGAGGACAGGAAGGTGACCTCAGACTTGTGAATGCTGTTTGTGCTGCCACATTGCTTGGAGACAGACGCTGGAGTGAAGGATTTGGGCATGACCAGTGGATCTCAATGTTTCTTAATGGTTTAGAATCAAAACTGGAAAGTTTTGAAAGATACCGAATCCTAGGCTCCACCTCTAAACCAATAAAATCTCTGAGCATTCTGCCCAGCACTGGGATTTTCCTAAAGCTCTGAGGGGATTCTAATGTGCAGCCAGAGTAGATAATTCTCACCATGGATGGTGATTAAAGTCATGGGAGGATATGAGCTCCCCAGATAAGGATCTGGGAGTGAGACAGAAGAGGACCAAGGGCTGAGCCTTAAGGGTTCCTGACTGCAAGGGTTAGAAAAAGGAGAATAGCAAGAGATGGGAGGAGCTGGAGAAGGAACAGCTGGAGAGGAGGAAAATCGAGAGTGCAGGTCACAGGATAAGGAAAAAGGATTCATGGACTGGGAGGCCACATGGAGCAAAAGGCAGGATGAAAAGAGTCCATTGGGTTTATCAACAAAAAGGTCATTGGTGAACCAGGAGGGAGCTATGTTGGTGGAATGGGTGTGACAAAGCCAAACTGAAGAAGGCGATTGTGGAAGGAAGAGGGAGGTAAGGGGTGCAAATAGTGAATTCATAAAACTGCTTCGCTTTGAGGTAGAGAGCTGGAAGGAGAGTATGGAGTTAAGGGAGGGTCAGAGGAGATTAGCCAGAGGGGAGACTTGAGCATATGTAATTGCCAGTAAAAAGGAATCAAATAGAATAGAGTCTAGAAACTGACCTTGCCTATATGGTCCCTAGATTTATGACGAAAGCACAAATACAATTCAATGATCAAAGGAAGATCTCTTCAATAAACGTTGCTGCAACACCCAGATATATGTATGGGGTGGGGAGAGAACCTTGATCCCTACCTCACACCACACATACAAATTAGTTCCAGATGGACCATAGACCAGAATATAAAAGCAAAAATCATAAATAAATTGTAGGAGACTATCTTTATGATTCTGGGGCAGGTAAAAATTTATTAATAAGCATGACATAAAAATTATTGACCATAAAAAAGATTCTATATTGGACTTCTTAAAAATTTTTAAGCTTCTATTTATCAAAAATCACTTCTAAGGCAAAATCAATCTATGAGGATATAAGATAGATCAGAGGTTGCTGACTTCCTGGGAAAGGGCATGAGGGAACTTTCTGGAATGATGGAAATGTTCTGTATCCTGATGGGGTGGAGGTTATGTTAGGGAGTTACATCTTTCCTTTCCTTTCCTTTTTTTTTTTTTTTTTTTTTTTTTTTAGGTATTTTCTTTTTTATTGAAATATATTTGACATATAACATTGTGTAAATTTAAGATATACAACATGCTTATTAAATACATTTATATGTTGTAATACAATTGGCATTGTATTGATAACTGACACCTCTATCATACTACATAATTATCGTTTCTTTTTTGGTTGGAATAATTAAATCTAGACTGTTAGCAAGTTTGATGATTATAGGGAATGCCTGGGTGGCTCAGTGGTTGAGCATCTGCCTTTGACTCAGATCATGATCCCAGGGTCCTGGGATCGAGTCTCATATGGGGCTCCTGGAGGGGATCCCACTTCTCCCTCTGCCTATGTCCCTGCCTCTCTCTTTGTGTATCTCTCATAAATAAATAAATAAAACCTTTTAAAAAAAGTTTGATGATTATAATGCAATACTGTTGTCTATATTCACTATATAGTACATTAAACTTCTAGGACTTGTCTACTTTTTGCAAGTTTGTGATGCATGCATTTTTCAAAACAAAGATTAAACTGTATTCTTCATATCTGTACATTTAATTATCTTCAAATTATATCTTAATATAAAAATAGAAAAGAAGGAAAGTGAAAAGGCAACCCATAGACCAAGAGGAGATATTTACAATATTATATTTGATAAAGAACTTATATCCAAAATACATAAAGAATTCTCACAAATCAAAAAGAAGAAAAGGACTCTATTTCTAAATTGGACAAAAAACTTGAACAGGCATGTCACAAAGATATGTGAATGATTCATAAACACATGGAAAGGTGCTCAGCATCATTACTTAGCAGGGAAACACAAATGAAAACCACAATAAGACACCCACCCCTACACATACAGGATGGCTAAAATATAAAAGACTGACAGTTCCAAGTGTTGACAGGATGTGGAGCGATTTTATACTTTCAGACACTACAAGAGGAAGCCTTCCTACAGCACGGAGGGACTGGGGCCCAAGGTTGAGAAGAAATTACTGTGAGTACGTCACTGCTGCTTTCCTAGGCTGTCCTCTGTTTCCCATAAGGCACAGCTGGGGAATGGCTGCCCAAAGCCACACAGTCCCCACTTTGCTCACATCCCTCCTTTCTTTTCATTCCTGCCCCAAGGGCCCCTGGCACCTGAGGTCACAGCGCACTGCCCTGGGCCATCCTTAGCAAAGCCAGCAACACAGCCAGTGTAAGTCCTGGCTCACAGGGCAGACAGCAGAGGCTCAGCTCCCTCTGACAGCATGGGTGGCTTTCTCTCCTGCAGCCTGGGCCTCGTCTCCACTAGTGCATCTCCTCTCTGTTGGTTGGTACCACTGCCTCCTGTCCCACCTCTATCCCTCTACTACTCACTTGCAGTCTCGTCAGCCACTACGGGCATCCTTTCGTAGCCCACTGCCTTCAGGCTAAAACTTGAGCTGCTAGGCTCAGCATTCAAGGCCTTCATGGCCCACTCTGTTTTTCAGCCTGGTAGACCAGATGTGAACATAAGGGACCTTTTGGGTGTGCTGGGGCAAGGCTAGAGAAGGCCCACAGCGCTGTCCAGGCTAAGACAGATCAGGCAAGGCTTGGACACAGTAGGGAGGGGAGGTGGCTGCAGGGGATGCCCCATCTGGCCCACACAGTGATGCACATGGCCAGTGGTCAGGGGAAGGAAGGGGACAGGCCAGGCCAGCCATTGGTAGACACATCTATCTTCCCTGTGGGAGGAGATGCTGGCATGAGTAGTCCTGAGCCGGGAAAGTGGGACTTCAGCATGGACTTTTGTCCTGGTAGGGAAACTGAGTCAGAAGCTTGGACCTGTGGACCATCCTGTGCAGCGGGTGAAGGAAATGGCAAAGCCTGGGCTACTGGGAGATGTCAGCTGACTTGGTGTGGGAGAGGGAAATCTTAGTGCTAAAGGGCTGAGTTCCCAGCTGTGAGGGTGGGTTGAGGGAAGTGCTGAGGGTGAACATCATTTGTTAAGCAGCTGCTGGGCACCAAGTCCTATTTTGGGCTGTGTATCAGGAGGGCTTGGCAGGGGGTAGGGATACACCCAAAGGGATTGACTGAGCAACTTTAAGGAAGGGAGTGTGCACAGAAAGGGGTGGGGTGGGGACAAGGAACCAAGAACCCAAGAAGGGGTGCTGAGGCCCAGCATAGCAGATGTGAGGAGGCGTGATCTGCCCACCCCAGGTCTGGAGGGGCCCACAAGGGGAGGTGTGGCCGGGGTGCAGAGAGAGCTGGGACCATGCAGTAGGGTCCCCCACCCCCAGGAGCCAAGGGCAAGGAGGCACGGCCACTAGCTGAACTATGGCCAGGCATGAAGAGAGCCTGGGATGAGCTCCCCAACTTCTCTTTCTTCCCACCCCCTTCCCTGAGCACCTCATATGCATCGCTCCATCATCATCCCTGAAGATGGTGATTTTTTCCTCCATTTTAAGGAGGAGGAAAATGAAGTTCAGCAGTGAGGGGACCCTCCCACAGCCTCTGCACAGTTAGTAAGTGGCACAGGCCTGGGACCTTGACCTTAGTTTTCAGGGCAAGCCCTCACGGCGCTCCTCTAACAGAGGACAGAGAAGGCAGCCTGGGGTGGCAGATGGATTGCGGTGGAAGCTGCCTTCGAGAACCTGGAGCTCACCACGGGGAAGGTGGCTGCCTTAAGATGGTGACTTTAGCGCCCTCCTTCCTCTGAGCTGGAGCCCTCAGCCACGTCTGGCCCCCCTCTGGTGGCCCCCCTCATGGCCATGGCTGGACACTGGCCCGTCACATGGCCTGTGCTGACAGATTGGGTGTCTCCGGTGCACCCACAGCTGCTGCTAAGTGGCTTCCTGGCTGAGAGTCAGGGGTCACCTCCCACCGCCCCACTCAGACAGCACTGGCCTCTTCGGGTGCCTCCCATGTCCGTCTGCCGAGATCGGGTGTGTTTAGCATCAAATCTGACATGTGATCTCTGCTTGGTGACTCTTGGGGGAGTCCTGAGGCCTCTTGGGGCAGACACACTGCTTGCTGCAGAAGGTGGGGGCTCTGGGCCCTGGTTCAAGTGAGCTGGTGGGCCTCACCACCTGCGTTCCTGGTGAGTCACACGTGCAGGGCTGCTCCGTGTCCTGGGCACCTGTGCTCCAAACTCTTCTGCTGGCTGGCTGTGTCCAGGCCCTTGGCTCTGCAACCCAGCTCCGGGCAAGTCCTAGATCTCAGAATGTTTCTGCTTCTCCTTGCAGTGTGTCCCACTGAGGCCCCCTGGGATCCGGGACTAGGCGAGCCTGTATAGGAATCACCACCCAAGACTCTGGTCTCAGTCACTGAGGCTCCTAGTACAGGGAATGATCACAGGGGTCAGACCAGTAGGGTTCCAGGGCCAGTGCCACCAGCTAAGCCAAGTGATTCTGGGCAAGTCACTACCCTGCCTGGGGCTCAGTCTTTGAAAAATGGTGAGAGGAGCTGAATACATGCTAGTACCTACTTCGGGATCCCCTACGATGTGTGTGTCATCATGAGGCTGGTCTGCTCTTCTCTCCCAGCTTCTTTGGCTGGCCCTGTCCTGGGGCTTCTGACACAACCCGTCAGGAGGGCTCGTAAGTTTAGTACAGGGTGACAGACGCTCCCAGAAGGCGCGACGGAATGAAGTACAAATACAGACAAGGTGGGGATCAGGAAAGTCTCCTTGGAGTGACATTGGAGCTGGCAGCAATGGCCAATAGGGCCGTCGCATGTAGAAGGCCAATGAACAAGGATTCCGGATGGTGGGACCCATCCGCGGAGGAGGGGGGTGTGTTATGAAAACACGTCGTGGCTCTTGATGGTCAGAGCAGGATGTACACGGGGTGGCAGGAAGTCAGCTGGAAAAGTGGAGGCCTGAGGACCAGGGAGTCAGGTGAAGCTCAGCAGGCAGGGCAGACATTCTGGAAGCCAGGAGGGGGTGGCTCCACACAGAAGGGACCGGAGCAGGGTCTCTCCATACGTGGCCGGGGACCACCTGCCTCAGATCACCTGAGGAGTTATCTAAATGTTGAGTCCAGGCCTGGAGCTCTGCAACTCCCGCGGGGTTGTTGGCAGAAAAACCTGAGGGAAGAGGAGCACAGCGGCTTCTCAGCCTGGCCAGGGCCTGAGGCAGCTTGGGGGCCATTTGCTGAGGGCATCTGAGGCCCAGGAGGAGCCAGGTGGGTGGGCTCTGTCGGGGGAGCCCATTCCCCGGGGGCCCCATCTGTGTTAGGCTCCCGGCTCAGAGTGCAAGTGGGCACTCTGCGTGTTTCCTGGCAGGCAAAGGGCCCATTTACCTCCACGTCCCCTCTCAGGCCAGGAGAGGCAGGGGCGAGCCTTGAGGGTCGCTGGTCAGGACCACAGGCAGGGATCCAGAGCAGTGGGTGGGAGCCCTGTCCCGCTGACACTGGCTCTTTGTCTACCACTCAGTAGGGAAAGTGCCCGAGTTGGTGTCCAGCTTGGTTGGAGACCAGGCCGAATCAGCAGTGCCAGCCTCCCGTCTGGTTCTGGAGATGCCCCCCCACCCTAGAGTTCCAGAGGGAGAGGGCAGGATGGCCGTGGGCATGAGGACCTGGCATGGGGCCTGGGGAAGCCTGAGGAATAAACAGCTTTTCCACCCCTCGGGGACAGAGGCCCGGCGGGTACCCAGAGACGTGGATGGGCTGCTTTGGGCCAAACCGTAGACTCAGCTGAGCCAGGGTGGCAAGCCCCATGCTGCTCCAGACGGCTCTGGGGCTCGGGCAGTTTGCACACAGGAGTGTGGCGTTCTCCAGATGGCCAAGCCTCCAGATTTGAAATAATCCCAGCTCAGTGAGGGCTGGGGGCTGAGGAGGCCGGGGAGGTGGGTGGGGCCCCGGGACAGGGCCCACGGAGGGTCCAGGAGCTCTGAGAGGGGCTGTGTCCTGAGCCTGGGGATCAGCCGAGGCTTGGCCTGGGCTGAGCTCCCTTGGTGCCTGGCACCGCCGAGGCTGGGGGTGCCTGGCCTCTTCTAAAGCCCTCCTTGTCGGGCAGCAGGCAGGGCGGGCCGGGGGCTGGGCGCGGCCGCTCATATCTTCCCTGTTACTTCATTCATTTTGCTCCCACTGATCCCTTGTTTATCTCACTGGGAATGCAGCCGCGGTGGAAATTGGGGCCAAGGGAAAGGCCAGAGCCTGGGCCGCCTCCAGGAGAGCCCCAGCCTCACTTGCCTGCCTCCCTCACCTGGGTCCCTGGGCTAAACCATGCAAGAAGGGGCCGTTTCTGAGAAGCTAACGTGGGGCCCAGGGGTGTGGGCTGTGTGACCCTGCCAAGAACGGACGGTCTCTGGGCCTTGCTTTCTTCATCTTAGAGGTTATTCTAAATGACCTTTGAGAATGCTTACTGTCATGAACTATAAACCTGCCATTTCATAAGCACCAGCCTGGTGCCCCAGCCTGTCCCTGCTCTCACCTGAGGCTCACACGTCTCCATGGATCACCATGAGCCCACTTCAGAGAGGAGGTGGGGTACAGGGGCACTTCCCAGGTAGAAATGGGGGTGGAGGCCAGGCAAGGAGAAGACCCTCTGGGCAGGGTTTAAGGGTAGCAGTATCAGAAGTCAGGGCTGCCATGAGTAGGTGTGTGTGTGTGCCTAGCAGGGCCAGTGTCTGAAAATGTCCTTTAAAAACTGGTCAGGGGGAGGGGTACCTGGGTGGCTCTGTGCTTGAACATCTGCCTTTAGGCAGATGAACATCCCCCTCCTGGGAGCAAGTCCCACATCGGGTTCCCCGCAGGGAGCCTGCTTTTCCCTCTGCCTATGTCTCTGCCTTTCTCTGTGTCTCTCATGAATAAATAAATAAAATCTTAAAAAAAAAAACAAAACTGGTCAGTGGGGGGCACCTGGGTGGCTCAGTCAGTTGAGTATCTGATGGAGTCAAGTCCTGCATTGGGCTCCCTGCTTGATGGAGAGCCTACTTCTCCTGCCCTTCCTCCCCCTACTGGTGCTCTCTCTCTCTCTCTCTCTCTCAAATAAATAAAATCTTTAAAAATAAATAAATAAAAATAACAACCGGTCAGTGGGAAATGCCAGGCTCCTACCACGCTTTCCTGTTGCAGGGCCCCTGGCTGAGGGTGGAGGGTGGGGCGTTGGTATCTCCTGGGGGCTTGGGTTAAGTAGGCCCTAATCCCCATCACCAAGCAAACCTGTCTGCCCTGGAAGATGACCCCTTTGGGTAGGGGGCACACGCTATGGCTTTAAGCAGGCAGTCTGGGTCCTTGTGCTTAGTCAGTGATGTTTGAGGACACCCCGACCCTGCCAGGAAGAGGCTGCCCAGTTGAGATGTAGAAACAGGCCCAGAGAAGCTGATTGAGTTGCTCAGCATACACAGCTGTGAGTGGCAGAGCCGGATCCGATCCCAGCTTGTCTGATCCAGAAGTTTGCCCACTGTCTATCTGGACTATGGCTGCCTCTTCCGGGGTTCCCACCTGGGCTCAGCACCCTGAGAGGGCATGAATTCAGGCTGGATACCAGGGTTGGAATCTCAGTGCCCTATCATCATCTTCTCCCTGGTGACTTGGTGTTCCAGTCTGTAAAATGGGATGGGTGAGTCCAATTCTGGGCCAGTGTCTGCCCTCTATCCTGGAGCCTGATGGAGGGATGAGGTCATATTTGTCTGGGGTTGGAGTGTCTTGGAAGGAGAAAGTTCTGCAAAGACAAGGGCCCATTGTCCCCCCTCTCCCAGTCCCCTGCCAGGTCCCGCCCCAGTCATCAGACAAGGCCAGCCCAGCCTGCAGGCCCCAGAGCCCAGAGGCCACCATGTGCCAACAGGGGGTGACTCAGTGCCCCCTCCCTTCCCATTAATTGGTATTGCCTGGAATCCCACCATCATAGCTTTGTCGGGGTGGCACAGAAGGGAAGTCAGGGGAGGGAGAGACAGCTCTGGGGTCCCAGCCTGGGATGTCACACGTGGGCCTTTACAAGCAGCTTGGGTGACGTGTCCCGCAATTTTCAGTAATAAAAACAGCAACGCGTGTGCTTGCTTATCAGTGGCCTTGGTTTGAAGCTCTTACAAGCATTAGCTCAATGAATGCTCACAACACCCCTGAGAGGGGCATTGATGTCATCACCCCCATTGCACAGATGTGGAGCACTCGCCCTCAGCCACCCAGCCCATAACTGGTAGATGTGGATGGAAAAAGTGGATTTGTATTGGAGTCTGCGTCGTTCTTGAGCATTCTGCAGAGAGGCTCCGGGATGCTTAGGTGGGGGCTAGACCAGGGGATAGAGAAGGGGCAGGTCCCAGATCTTGGAGCTCACAGTAGATGGGGAGTCCCAACAGACACATGGGCACCTCCCTACTGAGCCTGTAGACCAGGCCTCCGTCCTTCTGGAGAGTTCTTTGCTGCTTGGACCTGGAAGGCCCTACGGCCTCTGGCACTGCCAAGGCGGGATGAGAGATGCTCAAGCAATTTCAGTGCTTTGAGACCCCTAACAGGACTACACATGGGCAGGGCTGCTTCTGGGCGGGAGATACCCCTTTTCCTGGCCTCCCTGCAGCTCTGAGGCCCATGGAGCTCTGTCAGCAATGAGCCAGGCAAAGACAAATAGCAGCTCAAGCTTAACGTGTCCGAAAGTAAACTCTCAGTTTCCTCCCCAACCTGCTCCTCCTTGAGTCTTCTGTGTCTCAGGAAATGGCTCCATCGTCCACCCTGTTTCTCAGGCCAGAAAACTGGGAGGCATCCTTGGATCCTCCCGCTTCTCACCACCCACATCGCTCCATTGCCAAGACCTGTCAACTCTACCTCCAAAACAAATCCCACATCTACTTCCCTCTCTTCCCGCTGCCACCACTTTGCCCAAGGCACCACCCGTTCTCCCTGGACAACACTGCCAGCCTCCTCTCTGCCCCCTCCAACCCACTATCCCCTTGGAACTAGAAGAAGCAGCTTAAAATGGAAATCAGACCCCACCGTTCTCTTGCTTAAATTGCATCCCTGCTTTCTATCAGATTTGGAGCCAAACTGACACCCCGTGATGACTATGAGGTCCCTCAAGACCAGGCATGACTAGGAGACCTCACCTCCATCCCTCCTGTCTTGGCTGGTACCTCATTTTCTTTACCACCTCACACTAGGTCTCCCCAAGTCCGTTCCCTCACTGCCCGTTTGTAGGAATCTTCCTTGACTTATAATTGCATGGTTACCCTTTGCCTTTCCAACCAGCTAAGACCCATGAGATCAGAGCCTTGCCCACTGCCATCCCCCCGAGGGAAGCGGTATCAACCTTCTCCATTTTCAGACGTGGAAACCGGGGCTCAGAAGGTAACCACTATGCTGTCTTTGTTATGTACTGTAATCAAGGCAGTTCCTATAGTCCATCAAGTCTGAGAAGTCATCTGTTGAAAGATGCACCATTGGCTTATGGTCCATTAAGATAGGTAAACACTTTGACCATTAAACCATGACCAGCCATCCCAAATTTCAAAGATGTGAAACTACGGCAAAAGGGCTTTGAGGGGATTGATCTGAAAATAGAGTATTTTAAGGAACAAAATCCATTCAATCCTTAGGGCCCAAGGGATGAAGTAACAGATGGATTTCTCAGCAGTGCTGTGGATTGTTCTGTAGCCCCCCTGGGAGCACAAAGGAACCCCACCTGACTTCGGGCCCACCAGAGACTTCAAGATCAAGCAAGGACAATCCGATGATGAATGTGCTGGATGGTGTGGTGAGGGAGTATGGGAAAGGTGGGGTGGAGATCCCAACCCTGCAGGAGAGTTGGTGAGGCTTCATGGAGGAGGGGGCGTTTAAGGCAGATTCCAGAAGAGAAGCAGGGAATAAGTTGGCTGAGAGAGGGTGGGAAGCGTGCCAGGCACAGGGAAGAGCCCACACAATCTGGAGGACACCTTCCCTTGTGGGAAATGGCGTGTAGCTTGTGTGGCTGGAGCAGAGAGTGAGCAAGCAGGCTGGAGATGTCATGGGGCAGATGGATGGTGGTGGTCCTCCCCTGGCTGATGGAGCTGAGGCTTCATCCTTCAGGACAGAGAGCCCGTGAAGTCATCAGACAGCAGAGTGACAAAGCCACCTTTGTGCATCAGAAGGATGGAGTGAGTGGTGATGGGAAGCTTGAAGGCAACAGAAAGGCCTGGGAACGTCTGGGGATGTGCTGTCAAGTCCCTCTCAGGCTGGACGGTATCAACGGCCTGAGTCTCATGCTTGCTCTGGGGGCTCCCTTGGCATAGCTGGGCCCACTGGTGAGGGGCATGGGTAGCAGGCGGGGCGGGAGGCAGCCTCCCCACCCTGGGAATGTCCGGGCCGGCTGAGAGCCCGCCAGAGACCGGTGAAAGGCCTACTTACCATGACAGATGGGGGCCTTGTCGGCCACGCCAATTAGGCAAGATGGAGTGCCAGGGCCGTGCTATAAATATCTTGGCTGCTGACCAGCCCAAGAATGTAAATGGTGGTGTTGAACAAGCAGGAGAAAATGTTCAGTTCAGACAGGATGGGCTTTTTGTGTTTTAAAAACATGCTCTTCCCTCCCCGAAGACTTCACATTGGGTAGCAATCAGGCTGGATGCCCAAGCGCTGGCTACTTGTCCAGGAGGGGGCCAGAGTGAGGGCTCATGAAATCCAAGTTTTGGGGCAACTTCCTGGAAAGGTCAGTGCACTTGAAGCCCAGAAAAATCTGAACCTGACTTGCAGCTTTGTCCCTGGCCAGGGATGTGCCTGGGTGAGGGAATGTGCTAACCATCCAGCCAGTGGGGGGAGGGGGTGCGGAGGACACATGGCCCAGACGGGTGCTGTGTTGGGTGTGCCACGGCAATCAGAGGCATCTTCCCAACACCAGGCTGCTCCCAGAGTTCTCTGTTCTGTTGCGGGCACGATGGACGGTGTGTGGTGTGCTGGGGCTGAGGGCACATCTGTCTTTAAATTTGGAGACAGGAGGACTGGCTGTTGGGTTCATTGGAGGGTAAGGCTGGGAGACCCTCAGAGCTGCACTTGCAGACACGGGTCCCACCTTCCCTAACACCCTTTGTAAATCTCGAGCAACAGAGCAACACTGACCCTCCGCCTCATCAGCTTTTTCATTCTGAAGCACAGGGTTGCAGGACCACAGGCAGGGAGAAGCTTGGGCTGGCTGAGAAGGGGAGGAAGTCACACACTGCCCTCGGAGCAGCCCAGGAACCCTCTGGCAAGCCCTAGGGCTGAAATGCACACACAACAGGAAGGGCACCTATCAGGGTGGTTTGTGCGCCGGGGCCCTGCTCTGTGTGCCCAGGAAAAGGTGTACTGAATTGGGAAGGGAGAGGCAAGCTGCATACATATGGGGGGACCCCGGACAGAGTTGAGTCAAACCCATTCTCCTGTCCCAAAGCAACCCACCTGGAGAGTCCAGGCTAAGACGATGAGTCAAGGAGCTCACTGCAGTATACGAGGGGATTGTGGGGGAATCGACTCATTTGGGAAACATTTGTTGAAGACCTACTATGTATGGGGAGCTGTGCTCTGTTCTGGCTGCAATCCCCAGACACAGGCAGGGCAGAGCATCTGTCTGGCCTGCTGGAGAAGGGGCTCACAGGGTTATGGAGAATGGACCCTGGCTCAGCAAAGCTCCAGCTGGAGTAGAACTCAGGTTCTAGGGGATGTTCTGGGGCTGGAAGGCAAGCACAGGCAGAGGTTGGGAGTTGGGGCTGGACCCACTAGAGGGGAGTAAGGAGCAGTGCAGGGCTCAGTGGGCAGGAGCAGACCCTGGAAGCACAGAGTGGAAGTCAACACTGCTCCCACAGAGGCCCCCAGGAAGATGGTGGTGCCTCCTCTCGTCCTGAGCAGGTAGGCTTGGAGAACAGAGCTGAACCTGCCAGTGAAGAGGATGATAGGACCCTGGGCCCTTGCTTGGAACATGCCACTCATCCTGCAGGGCCTGTAGTCAGGGCCCAGAACAGCTACAGAAGCACTGCACTGCCTGGGCTGGAAGGTAGTCCAGGGTGAGGGCATGGGGGCGGTGTGCAGGACAGCAGGAGCTGGAGCAGAGCAGTGGGGTGGGCGGACTCCCAGTGGGCCAATGGATTGGTCTCAGACCTTATGGTCTGGTGAGGTCTGGCAGGGCCCGCATCTGCCCCACTGTGAAGTGAGGAGACCACCCAGAGAGGCCCAGACAGATGGAGCCCCTGGCATGAGCTCCATCTTCCCATTGGGTGTGTGACTGCCTACGTGTGTGCAGACATCTCAAAGCAAATCCCCAAAGGTACACTTTTTTGAGAGATCAATGGGGTGGTAAAGCCAAGAGAAGATACATCTATGGAAGTCCAAGGGTGTGAGATTGCAAACCAGGGTTCTAATAGACAACTAAGGGTGTGAGTATGCCTTGACAGTGTGACCTGTGTGGGCATTCAAGGGCTGCCTGGGGATTCCAGACGCCCACAACTTGGCAGCAGCATGTTGGTGTCTATTTCTCTGTCTTCAAAAATAATTTACACTGCTGGTCACTGAGGCTCTGTCCCAGTGATGATCACTCCTGGGGGACTGCACCTTTCCCCCACACACTACTCATCCCAGAGCCAAAAAGATTCATCTATTTCCTTGTGATTTCTTCTATTGCTTGGAAACTTACAAACCACTTGGGAAGTTTAAGAAAAGTTAAGGAAGTTAAGAAAAATGCATAAATGCTTTTCCAGAAGGAAGAAAGACTGCAATATTTCCTGCTAGCTACTGTAGAATTTTATTACTTACTTATGTAAGTTTTAACTCTGTCATCTGCCTGGAGATAATTTTAGTGTTGAATATAAAATGTTAGCTAATTTCCTCACAACCCCCCTAAATTGCTGTCCTTCTGATTCACTTTACAATTCAATTTATAAATGCTTTACCAAGCTTTGCATTTTTATATATAATCAGCTCTTATATAAAATTCCTGCCTTGTATTCTGGTCCAATGGTGCATATTTCTGATCTTACTCCAGTACCACACTGTTAAATTATTGTTCTTTTAGAACGTGTTTTATGGAAGGCTTTATAGCATAGTAGCTAAGACTACAGTCTTTGAAGTTAAACTCACTGGGATTTATATACGGGAACTTTGCCACTTAATAAATGTGTGACCTTGGGCAAGCTACCTCACAGTTCCTCATCTGTGAAATGGAGTATTAGAAGTTCTATAAATAACATCTCCCTCACATGTTCAGAACAAACCAAGAGATAGCTGCAGGAATCAGACAGAGATTTAACATTAACCTTATTACTGAGGACTGCTATCCACTGCCACTACTTGATTCAACTCTACACTAGAGGGCCTAGCCATTGCAATAAGGCAAGAAAAATATATAAAAAGTATAATGATTAGAAAATCAAGCCAGCAGCGCCTGGGTGGCTCAGTTGGTTGAATGTCCGACTCTTGATCTCAGCTCAGGTCTTGATCTTGGGGTCATGATTTCAAGCCCTGTGTTGGGCTCTGCACTGGGTGTGGAGCCTAATTAAAAGGAAAAAAAGGGAAGAAAACTCAAGCCAAAAAGCAAAGCTTCAGCGGCGGGCACCCTCACTGTTCATCATGACTTAGATACATTTGGACCCCAGTCATAGATAGTGCTGGATCCCCCCCCCATGTCTTCCTTCCACTCTCCCAGGAAGAACCTTCCCCCATAAAATTACTACAGAGTACAGTAGAAAATACAAGTCCTATGGGAGGAGAAACAAGGGAAAAGAGGAAGGTCAGGAAAGTCCTCCAGCTAAAGTCCCTTCACATGGGAATATGAGGTGCAGATGGTGATGGAGACTCCCCCAGGGACAACCTCACACAGGTGCACAGTAAATGCTGTTCTTATTACCAATATGCATAAGATCCTATTCTGTTTCATTCCTCCACTTGTCCTGAATTTCTTTTTTTTTTTAATGTCCCCATCTATTTTTCTAGATGAAAATAGGAGCCTTTGGTATTGTTCTAAGAAAAAATGCTTCTCCTTAACACCTGGCCCACCCCCACCATTCCAATATGTGCTACATCAGTGTATAAATGATCCTGGGTAATGGGGATTGGTTCAGGTACAGGACTAAGATGGACAGCAGGGGGAGGAAGGATGAGTGATTGGAGAGGTTAGTGGGTTTGGGGACTGTGAGGCCACTGTGGAAGCAGGTCCAGATGATAGAGGAGGCTCTGAAGAGCCAGGTGGGCTCTCAGGTGGGGAGAGCCAGGTAGGTTACCAGGGGTGAGCACAGGAAGTGAAGGCCATAGCCAAGAGAGTTGTAATCTTCTGGGAGCTAAGAACACATCCCAAGGTCAGGGTCATGGTCCTCTGCCACTGGCCACTGTGGCAAGCTGCCAACACTCCCTGGGCCTCAGAGCCCCTTTAGCAAATGAAGGCCCTCTCCATGCCATGGTGCTGTAAACCTCTCCTCTGACTGAGTGGTGTCCCCTGGCCCTCCAACCTATTCTTTCTCTCCCCAGACACCCAGGCCTGCTTCCCTTTCCTATTACCCCACTTGAGCTTTCATGTCCTCCTGGTCTCTGACAGAGGGAAATGCTCAGGTACCTGGACTCTGTCCCCCCAGCCCACCTCTCTGGGTCTATTAGCCCTCACTTCTAGGAGAGCATCCCTCCTTCTCTTTGGCTCCACTGCCATCATGGCTTTTCACAAATGCACTAATTCAGTAGCCCCTCACATCCCCTCCTCTGTACCTGCCCTCTCCTGGTCCCTGAGAACACAGACGGGAAATTCACCCCCACTGGAGCTCTTCAGGCCCTGTCTTTATCTCATTCATTCTAAAAATGATTTGGAGGAACTTCCATGTTGCCTGGAACAGGAAAAACAACGATGGACACCCAGACAAGGGCTCTGCTCCTGGGGAGCTTCCAAACTTGAGGTCAGAGAGCCAGGAGATCATAACTCATGCGATCCATACTCCTCTGGTCCCCCATGGCAGCCTAGCAGGGAGCTCTACACCAGCCCTGGGAAGGAGAAGGAAGCTTCCTGATGGAGGTAATGTCTGTGCTAAGCTGATGGGTGAGAAGACAGCCAATCACACTGCCAGCTGGAAGAAGACAAGACAGAAAGGACTCCAAGGAAAGGGACATTGGTACACCTATATGTGTCTGAGATTCCCAGCGCTGAGTTGGAATGAGAGAGACCAAGGAGATTGCTGCAGGGGTCCGGAACCAGATAACATGGGACCTTGTGGGCACAACAAGGATTTCTTATGTTATCCTATAGGTAGCAGAAGTTAGTGGTGGAGTTTAGACAAGTGACATGTTAAGATTGGCATTTTTAACAGATCAGGCTGGATTAGAAGGGGTGGGGGTAGATGAAAGTAGAGTCAGAAAGCTATTGGCAGCTTGAAGGGGGAAGAGGCAAATGCAGAGGTAATGGGGGAAGGGTAGGATGGTGGAGGGGCATTGAGGGTAGGGAGTGGTGAGTGAGGTGTGGATGTGGGTGGGGGTAGCTAGGGTGCCAATGGAGTGGAAATCCAGACATGGGCGTGATTTCCTGGCATGCTGGTGGGCCTGACCTGGGACGGTGAGGAAGAGGGAATTGTGGAAATGACTTAAGTTTGAGCAACAGGTATTGCCTGAGCCAGAGCACTGCAGGGGGAGCAGTTTGCGGGGAAGAGGAGGTGTCTGGGTTTAGACTGCTGAGACGGAGGTGCCAAAGATGGACTTCCAGGGAGAGATGACACCGCCCATCTGGCCTGAGGAGGGCAGAGTGGGGTCCTAGGAGCCCGGAAGGAGAGGGCGTTGCTAGTGAATTTGGGCTCTGTGGGGTCCCCACTGACCTGGGTGGGGGTCGCTTAGGCACCTGGTGGGGGCGGGAGGCCGAGACGAAGTGTGCCAGGGAATGAGGGAGGTGAGGAGTAGAGACAACTGTGCAGACAGCTTTCTGGAGAGTGGCAGGGACAGGGAGGTGCAAGATGGGGGAGTCAGAGGTGGGAGTGGGGCTCTGGGAGGGCTCCCTTCTTTTGACATTATGCTGAGATGTTTAAATGATAGCAGGTGGTCAAGCAGATGGAGGGAGGGAGCCAGGCGCAGGTGGGTACACCTTGGTAGAAGGGACCTCTCCTGTAGGGACAGAGGGACTGAGGGATGGAGGAAGAGAGGACACAGCTAGCCAGAGGCCTGGACATGTGAGGTTGATGACAGCCCCATAGAACTAGTCCCAGGCTAATTCTGGGGATGAAGGCCCAGAGTTTGGGGACAGACAGGGAGGCACAAAGGCTTTCTGCAGGAGAGCTCAGTGACAGAGGAAAAGCCTAAGGCTGGCTGGGGTCAGAGGTCATTGGGCCAGGTCTGAGTCTAGCCCTAGGGTCAAGATTCAATTTGGTGTCAGAGAGGGCTCTGTTGAAGTGGGGAGCCAATGGTTAAAACAAGGTCAGAGTCTTGCATCCCTGGGGCCCATCCTGAGCTCAGAATGTAGCCTGAGAACCACTGAGGTCAAGTGTGAGCTCTCCCAGGTGCTCAGATTCAGGTGTCTGACCCAGCCTGGCTCCCATCCAAGAGCCGTCTACCTCAAAGGACAAACGCTAGCTCAGACCCCACTGTTCCTTCGAGCCAGGAGGGCCCCCAGCCCAGCCCACCCTCCCCACAGCTGGGCACGAGCCGAGTCGTGCCCTGCCCAGTCCAGGGTGAGAATTCTGGCCACACGTCTCTGTGATGTGGTCACGTTGGAAAAATGTTAATCAAATATTCTCCTCCGTGTTTCCTTTCTTTCCCAGGCTGGATTCCTAGAAGACAGGAATTTATGGTGTGAGAGCTCCAGCCCCCGCAAACCCACAGCCAAGGTCAACAGCACGAGGCGGGCAGTCCTGCCAAGCGAGGAGGGGAGCAGTGACTTTGGGAGCTCATTGCACAGAAAACCAAAGTACATGCATTTAAAAAAAAAAAAAAATCCCGTCTCTCCCTCACATTCCCAAACTAGGGGCTTAAACAAAAGTCCCCCAGACTGGCCCACACAAGGCCCCTTGTCTGGGAAGAGTGAACCTACTTGGAGACAAGCCTATGAAGCTGCCAGTGGCAGGGGGTGGGGAGTGTTCCAGGGGTCCATGGAGGGCCTGAAAGGGGTCTCTTTGCCAGAACCCAGCAACAGCAGCCCCCAGTGGCCTTGGGAGGGTGGTGAACAGACATGGAGTCCCATCCTTCCAGCCAACTAAGAGCAGATGAGATGGAAGGAGGAGCCCTGGGCTCTTCGCAAAGCTCCCCAATGTGGGAGCCCGATTTGCCCAGTCTCCCCTCTGCCTTCTGGAGTCTGAGGTCTTGACTATCCACACGGAGTGAATGCCCAGCACCCCAGGGGCCAGGGCTCCCCATCACAAGCCCGGAACACTGAGTCTCTGGCCTGGAGACCACCTTGACTCAAACTCCAGTGACTTGGTGCAGGAAGATCGCCACTGCCCTAGCCAGGAGCCCAGGCAGGTGCAACCAAACATCTACCAGTTATCTGTGCAGCTGGTGTTTCTGAGCCCCATGGGGTGCCAGGCACCTGGGAAAGTAAAACAAGGCAGGTTCCTGCCCTGAAGAAACACCTCTGAGTGGGGGGTAGAGGGAGCACTGACATAGAAACAGATGGTGACCATCACGTGAAGGGCTCCCTAAGAGGGAGTGAGCATCCTGGGGTTCAGGGAAGGACATTGGTCAGAGAAAGCTTCCCTAAGAAGGTGCCCCCAGGAGTGGCTGGAGTTCACCAGGCGGACACCCAGTGGGAGGGGGGCTTGGAGGGAACATTCCAGCTAAGTCCACAGCATGTGCAAAGGCCCAGAATGTTTATACCTTGGTAAGACTTTTCATATAAATAAATTCTCAAATCCAGAAAAACAAAAAGGCCTCTGGCAAACCTCATGTCTGGGTTTCTTGCTCAGATAATGCAGCCCTGCTCTGCCCTGGAGTCCAGGAACCAGCTGAGAGTGTTAGCTGACACAGCCCTCTGGTTCCCACTCCTCCCACCCCACCCCCAGCACCACCCTGTGCACCCCCAAGGGGTCTGCCTCTCAGCCCCCGCCTGACACTGCCAGCTTCCTCCTCACCAGCCCCTTCCCAGGCCCCATTACCACCTTCACCCTGGTCTCCTGCCATGTGCCAGGAGTCGAGAGGGGATGGGAGATGCTCCTCCAGGGCCCCAGGGCCTTCCCAGAGTCTCTGATCCTGGGCGCCTTATAGTAGAGGGAATCAGAACCTCCAGTTTCTGTTACTTTTAAATCTCTTTTTGGCCCTCAAAGTACAGGATTGATGGATCAATATAATTTTTTTTTGATTGAAGAGTAATCGACATACCCCCTCGCATTAGCTCAGGTGTGCAACGATACACACGTGCACCCGGACGGCACGGTCACCACAGCACGGCCAGCGTGCAAAGCTGTTACGGTCCTAACAGCCATACGCCTGAGCCAGGACTTTGTTCCTTCCCGTCCTGTTCGTGTCCATGCCGGCAACTTTCTCATGCATGTTTTTCTATTCGTGTGTATTCTTGAAGGCTAAACTGGCACGGGGTTTCCTCCGGGGGAATGGCATGTCTTGGAACGAGGCTGATCTGGTGCCTGCCCCACATCGTGACCAGATCAAATGCGGCTGGACTGGACGCCGTCCAATGGGGTCAATGTCACGCTGTGCGAATTTCACCTCATTTTTTAAAATGTGTATCACTGTTTGGGATGGGACGTTATTTACATGAGTGGAATTGGGCTACGGGCTATATATTTCTTTCTTATTTTTTTCAGCCACGTTCTGTTTTGTTTTGTTTTAAGATTTTATCTATTTATTCATCAGAGACACAGAGAGAGAGGCAGAGACACAGGCAGAGGGAGAAGCAGGCTCCCTGCGGGGAGCCCGACCTGGGACTTGATCCCAGGACCCCGGGATCACACCCTGAACTGAAGGCAGACGCTCAACCCCTGAGCCACCCAGGTGTCCCACTGCACTCTGTTTTTAAGATCTGACCACCTAGTCTTGCCCTTTACTGGGCTTGTGGCTTCACATGTGCCCTGGGGTAGCCATGACCTCGGTTTGCACCCCCACCCCAGTGATGGGCACCTGGGGAGGCCCTCTCCCTGTCACCATGAACAACCCTGTAGGCCCTGGGGGGAGTGTCTTGAGGAGAGGGCAGGGACAGAGCTGGCTTACAGTGTACAAGCCCTTGAGTGGATGGCACCCCTGCCCACATCCTGCCAGCGCTGGCCATCCCGCCTGCCTCTGTACTGCCTGGTGGCCTGAAGGGTGATGAGCAGTATCTTATTATTGTGTTAACCTGCATTTCTCTAATTTTAGTGAGTCTGAGTCTCTCTTTCTGTACTCTGGTTGTTTACATTTCCTCTTCTGCAAATGGCCAGTTCATACCCTTAGTCCATTTTTCTGTAGGGGATGCAATCTTTCTCTCCTTGCTCTGCAGGCATTCCATGTATATTCTAGAACCACAGCCCCTTGTTGCTCAAAAGGCACAAATATCATCCTCCTCCTGTCTGTCACGTTGGAGTCCCTCACTGAATCAAGATTCTGAATTCCACTTGGATACTTTTGAGGAACTTGATAAATTTACTCTAAAATATATGGAAGAATAAAGATTTGTAAATGGCTAGCTGAGGGGCACCTGCCTGGCTTGGTGGTTTAGCACCTGCCTTTGGCTCAGGGCGTGATCTCGGGGTCCTGGGATCGACTCCTGCATCGGGCTCCCCACAGGGAGCCTGCTTCTCCCTCTGCCTGTGTCTCTGCCTCTCTCTGTGTCTCTCATGAATAAATACATGAAATCTTTTTTTTTAAGTGGCTAGCCGACTTTGAAAAATAGAACCAAGAAGGGAGGAGAGGCCTTGCCCAGTCTGCTCTGAGCACGTCCCACGAAGAGTGAGTAGGAAAGCAATAGGGTCTGAGTGCAAGATCAGCCAGACAGAGCAGATCTGCAAATTTAAAGAAAGTCGAACACAGCACAGGTCCCTGAAGAAAAGATGGAGTGCTTAGTAGGGTTGAGGAAACAGGCTCACTCTCTAGAGAAAAATTGCCACTGGATTCCTACCTCGTATCTCCTAAAAAGATGTCTCCAAAGAGATTAAAGCCAGACCTAAGTATGAAAAAGCAAGACTCTAAATTTGCTAGAATAAACTGTTGAAGAGTATCTTTGTAACGTAGAGGAGTCGAAGGACTTCTTGAAACAAAACCCCAAATGCACACACCATAAGGCAAAACCCGGAGGGCCTGCAGCCTTATCCAGAGGAAGTGGCATTTCCTCCCGGATGCCAGCCTGGCCCTGCCCACCTGGTGAGTCATGGGTGCTCTTGAGGCTGGCAGCCCGGCCCGCCCTTCCCGTCGGTCCCCAGGAGGGAGCAGCGTGTAATACCCGCCTTATCTCGCCCCCGCCCACAGCCCTGCAGACGTGAGGTCAGGCCTGGGATGCAAAGAGGGTGGGAGGCAGGAGACAGTGGAGGGGTCGCAG
Organism: Canis lupus dingo; assembly: GCF_003254725.2. NCBI lineage: Eukaryota > Metazoa > Chordata > Mammalia > Carnivora > Canidae > Canis > Canis lupus. Next base: position 6,119,551 of record NC_064248.1, on the reverse strand, counting down.
AGGGGTCAGGGACAGCTCAGGGGTCGCCTGCAAAGCTGCACCCCCCCCCCCCCCACCGGGCAGAGCTGGCCTTCAAAGGACCCCGGCCAGTCACCAGGACTGAGGGAGGTGAAAGGCTCATGTCATTGGGAGGTGGCAGGGACAAGGGGCCAGGGACACGTGTGGCATCCTAGTGGAACAGAGGGCCCTAACTTGAGATCTCCAATGTGAGCCTCTGTCCATACCCACCTTCCCTGCTGCTCCTCCCAGAATCCTGTCTGGTTTTTCCAATGGTTCTTTGGAGCAGACCTCCCAGCCAAGACACAGCCAGCCTGAGAAGCCATTGAGAGAACCGGCCAGGATGTGTCTGCCCTCCCCCAGGGCATGTGTGTGTATACCCCAGCCGGGTGTCTCCCTGGGGTACTCTGGGTATCTGCGCTTCACCCCTTTGGTCATCCAACAAAGGGCCACCCAATACAGGCACCACCCGCTGCCAGGGAGCCATTCTGTGGGTTTCTGTCCAGGGTGAGCCAGGCCTCCACCGACTTCGACCCCCAGCATCAAACCCAGCTGCATGGGAGAGAAAGCGTTAGTCAGACTGTTCCGAATACACCGCTGCTACCGATAGGAAGACTTGTATACGCACATCCACATCCATACACGTACAGGTGCTGTAAAACTCTGCAACTCATTTTTGGACAGATGCGTTCAGTTTGTGAAAACTCACAGTTGAGTTGAGAGCACCCTGTGTCAACCTATAGAACTCAGCCAGACGCCCCCAAAAGCTGCCTGATACTTCCAGTCACTGCTCTCCAGTCACTGCTCTCCCACCCGAGATAAACCCTCTCTGACTTTTCCTACCAGAGACTACTTTTGCTGTTTCTGAACTTGAAGGATGTAGAATCCTCTGGCATGCAATGCACGCTTTATGTCTGAGATGCTGTTGCGTGTTATTGACAACATACAGTTTTTTTGTGTGCTTGTTTGATGCAGGCGACCGCCTACGCCACCCCCATTCTGCCCCCACCTCACCTGAGTTCTCCAGAGCCCACTGCTGGAAGAAGAGCCTAGAAGGAGACTTTTCCAAAGAATGGATGCCTCGGACCCACTAAAACCGTGGTCCTCCCAGAGTCCAGGGTGGCCTCAGGGGCATCTGCTGAGCTCCTAGATGGACGGATGCTTTTGACACTGGGCAGCTAGGAATGAGAGAGCAGAGGGATGGGCCCTAAGCCTTGCCTGGCCCTTTCTAGAAGCCCCCGATGAGAAAGCAAGGTAGGTGCAGGTGCTGGGGGCAAACAGTTACCTCCGGGCCAGGAAGAGGAGCCTCCTGAGCCCTGGCCTTGTTGGAGGGACCCTGCAGGCCCTGGGTGAGCAGAGCTGGGCCCATGTGGATGCAACATGGCCTAGCCTTGGCAGGAGACCCAAAACGTCCACTGCTTCTTTCCAAGGAGGGACACCTCCTCCTCTGCTTGCTTCCTTCTCAGGCCCTGAGCCTGTGCTAGCTGTGGTGACACAGACATGGACCAGACACCACTGTGCAGATGTCCTTCTCCTTTGAAGCCCAGACTGGGTGACATCTCCTTTGTGAAAGTACCAGCACTCTCTGTCTGGGCCCCTCCTGGACTCCCAAGCCCCCTTCTCAGTACCGCTGGGATGACGGTCTGCACATAGGAGGCCATGGTCTGAGGGTCGTGCTGGGTTGCAAATCCAATCACACCGCCCCCCTGCCACAACCCTCCCATGGCTCCCATTGACTTCCATAGAAACAGTCAAACTCCTCCATCTGGCATCCCATGCCTGGTAGGACCCAGCCCCACTGGTCTCAAGCTCCCCACCCCAAGGCTCGCCTGCTATTTCTTGCTCTGTGCTTTCGGGATTGTGGTTACCCCAATTGCAATGTCTCCTCTCTCCCTTTAAACTAGCAAACTTCTCTTTGTCCTTGAAGACAAAGTCCACTCCCCCAGGGAGCCTTCTTGGACTGCTAAGGCAGGGTCGGTGCCTCCTCTGGGTTCCCACAGCCCCATGCTCACCTTGGAACACCCCATTCTTCTGTTGCAATAGTCTCCTTGCTGGGCTAGGCCTGACTTTGCTTGGTTCATCTCCATACCTGGGGCCTGGCACACAATAAGTGTTTGTTGAATTAATGGGTGAATGTACCCGTTTTACAGATAAGGGACATGAGGCCTAGAAGAGCAGTGGCAGAGGCTCTAATTCATGTGAAGCATAAACACAATCCTATGAGTTTCTAAGAGGGCTGGTTTCCAGTCTCCTGAGAAAGGCAACTAGGATCTCCCTGCCCCTGACCCCACCCCACGTCAGGCCCTTAGGAAGAGACAGTCTTGTCCACCTCACCCTCCCTTCCCAGGAGCTGGGAAGCAGGGTGCCCATGGGAGCAGTCTTTGGAGATCTTTGGGAATGCTTCCTGAAAACCAGGTCACCCAGGACATCCTCCCTGCAAAGCTGGAGCTCCCGGGCAGGGCCTAAGTTTGCTTCTGGACCTCTCTCTCTACCTCCCCAGCTGGGTGGGACTCAGGGTGGGGCCGGCAGCACCAGGAGGGTGTGGCAGGAACAGGGAGGTGTTGGGGAGAGACAGGCCTGATTTATGAGGCAAGAAGCGATGGGGCCACTTGGCAAGGTGGGCAAGTACGACAGACCCTTGGAGATAAGAGCCCAGAAGTATGTGAGCGATGTAAACCACAGTCGGGGAGCACCCCGTTTCCTCATACCAGCCAGAGACACCTAGACCTGGGTAGGACGAGGCAGCCATCTTGATGGAAGGAAGCATCAGGACCTTCCTGAGCCGAGCCTCACTTTCCCCATCAGCCAGCCTGAACCCCTCATTCTTCCCCACACTGCCACTTCCACACCACTGCTGAGACCATCCCCATCCCTCCCACTTAGATTCTGCTTCATCGTTGGGCCCTGCCCAACTCTGCGTCCTCTCTCAAGGCAAACCTGCTCCCGAATTTTCCTTGACTTCAGGCCTTTCTTCTTCACTGCCCCCGGGCCAGATCAGTCTCCCCTCCCTTGTGGCTCATCATGGCCCTGCTCAAGCTCAGCCTTCCCAACCTCCCACACTTCTCTGGGTGTGCCCACACTTCTTGACACCTTGGGGCTTTCACACACACGTGATGACTTAGCTCTAAAATCCTTCTCCACACCAATCACACAAAATCCTACTCAACCTTCAAAACCCATCTCAAAAGGTCTACTCTGGTCATCACTGCCTCTCAAAGGTAGAGGAAGGGTGCCTCTCAGCTCCCACAGCCTCCCAACGTCATCCCAGCTCTCTTGGTGAGAGTAGTGACCAGCCCTCTTACCAAACTGTACCTCTTTTGACAGGGCTTCTCTAGGGTAGGTATGTGCTCTCTCTGGGTCCCCAACTTCCATGTTGGGCTGTCCAGGACTCAGAATCTCCTAGTTCAAGGCCAAATGCTCCCTCCTTTCGTGAAGAGGCCCTGTCCTGGGACACAGAAAGGATGGGTCCTCCACCCCAACTCCCTACCCACTCTGCATCATCCCCCCACCCCACCAACCCAGTCCTGGCCCATTGCCTTTCATCCTGATCACAGTGGTCATGTGAAGGGAATGCCTGGGACTGCTGAGACAGAGGGAACCTGAGGCGAGCATTGGGGGTGGCGGTTGGGGGTGGGGTACATACTATCCAAGCCAAACTCCAACAGTGGCAGAACCCAAGCTGATTGACTCCCTTAAATGGCCCGGTGTCCAGAAGAGGTTGAGGACATGCCCAGTCTCAGTACCCCGGCACGGGACCTACCAGCTGGTGCCCAGGCAGGACACAGGAACAAGGGAAAGTCAGTGTGGGCAAAAGGTTAAGGTCTGTACCTGCCACCTGCTCAGAGCTGAAGATACACATGGGCAGGAGCACAGTAGCTGTCCACATGGGGCAGGGAGATGTACCAGCGGAGCGCCTCGGGCAGGAAAGAGAACCAGGGCCCCCCAGGCTGTTGTCTGACAGACAGCCACCTGCTGGTGCATCCAAACCAGACTCCCTTGGCCGTGGGCAAGCCGGGGCCCCACGTCTGTAGACAGGACTATGCGTGCTGAGGCAGGGCTCCCGCCCCTGCAGACAGCCACGACCCCTCCTCACTGCCCTCCCACAGGAATGCACGACTTCGGAAGGAGACTGTATCATCCAAGAAACATTCCATGTTTTCCTTGGTGCGTGCTCTGGGAACGTGGCGGGAACGCTGTCCACACTGCCATCCACATACTTGGGCGGCTGCCTGGGCCAGCCGTGTCCTCAGTTCAAAGGGGCTGGGGACCCTGGAAGACCACTCTTCTCCACCACCTGCCTGAAGACCTGGTGGGAACATCTCTGGGGTTGGGATTAGGTTGGAAGTAGGGTGTAGTTCACTGAGAACAGAAGTCAACTGCCCTACCCGCACCCAGGCTCTGCTTTGAGTCTGGAACATAGAGCCCCGGATGATAGGTCACGCACATTGACTTTGGGCCAGCCACACACCTCTCCAAGCCTCAACTTTACCCTCCGTACAACGGGCTCCCTCAGGGGCCTTCCAACTCCAAAGGGTCTAGGGTTAGAAACTTTGGGTCTTGGCCTAGACAGCTCATACTAACAGGATAGAAAGGGGCCCACCAGTATCCCCACGCCCACGTCATGACAGGGACACATCAGCCTCGGTTCCTGCTGCCACCTGCCTGTAAGAGCTTCCTCCTGCCTCCTGCTTTGGACACAGAAGCCAGCTACGGGGTCTTCCCTGGGATGCGCCCTCTGATGGCTCACCAGTTTCTCCTTCCCCTTTGGCTCTCTCTCATCTCACCTTGGTCCCTGGCTCCCTGGCCTTGTCCTGCAGATCACCAATTAAGGTGGAGTGACAGGGAGTGCTGTCCACATTCTGCCTTTCTCCAGGCAGATCTGGGGATTCTGGGCCCAGCCCTCAGGTGGCTCTGGAACATCTCGGGGATGGCTGTGCTTCCCTGGTCTCCCAGGGGGGCTGGAGAGAGTCAGCGACCCAGCAGTTCTGCAGCAACCGGCCCTTCCGTCCCCCTCCCCAGGCCCTCCCTTAGAAAGGCCTCCCAACGAGGCAGCAGGTTCCTGTATCCCTGGGCCTGGGCGTGAGGGTGGCTACACTGAGCACCCACCTGCCGACCTGTCCTGAATGTGCCGGCAATGGAGCCTGCATAGGGGGCAGCCTCGAGGTGCATCTGGGCCCCCGCCACAGCCCTAGGCTGGTCACCTGCTCTGTGGGAGTTAACAGCAGAGCTCCAGCCTCTCTTGCTTTCAATTTGGACACAGTGGACAGAGCTCAAGGATTTTCATGTTTCCTTAGACATTTCTGGGCTAGGGCCCAGGGCAGAGGCTGAGGATGGATGACTTTAGGGAAAGAGTCAGGCACTATGTGCCCCTGTCTGGAAGGCTACATCAGAACAGCAGAGCTGAGGTTGTCTGGGCTCATTGGTGAACTGGGTGCCAGGATCCAAAGGGTGGTAAAACCAAATACTTTCTACCAGCAAAGAAGCTGCGGCCTGCTGTGGGGAAGGTGCTTACCCCAGGGCCCACGGGGCTCTTGCCTTTTGGTTTTTGTCTGAGCAGCTTCTGAGATGACAGCTCTAAAGTGGGACAGGGTGGAGGGGACAGTCAGAGACCAAAGCTGGGATAGGTCTTTGTCCCCTGCCATGGGGGCACAAGTGTGTGTCTGTGTGAGGGACAAGGCTATGCCCTCTGAGGCCTGGCCCTTCTGACTGACATCCTAGTTTGGGTGATTCAGAGACCATGAATCTATCAGACAATGACCTCTCAAGGCCTGGAGCACCTGTCCCCCAGCTCAGGGCCTTAGCTGGGACCCCTAGAGCTAAGAACAAGGCCTGAGGTGAACAGGGCCTCAGTCACCCTTCGGATCCCTTGACCTGCCAGGCCAATCCTGCCTGCCTGCCCCCTGCCCAGCAGGCGTTTGCCTTGGCCTGCCTCTCCCGCAGCCCTGTGGAGAACCGAGTGCCTGGAGTTGGTCACATCCGGCCCAGCCGTCTAAACAGGCCTGAGGCCTCAGAGCTTGCCGGGCCCAAGGGGAGCCCAAAATAACATCTGAGTCAGCGTCCCTGCAGACACCCCCACCCGCCTGAGCCCACAGGGAGGGGCCTAGAGGAGTCCCAGACAGAGGACCAGGCCAGGTCGGGCAGCCACCTGCTCTGGTGGGGCCCAGCCAGGCAGGCACAGCCCAGAGGGCAATGAGAGCATTAGGGTCAAGAGAGGGAGGCTGGGGAGTAGGGGCAGGAGGGGTGGCCTCTAAGGGGCTCCCATCTAAGGGAGACAGAGGTGTCTGCAGATTGCAGCAGTCCAGGTGGTCGATGTCAGACCAGGAGGGCCCTGGGGAGCAGGAGGGAGACCTCAACCCAGCCCAGGGTCACAGGAGGCTCCCAGAGGCAAGCAAGTCCTGAATGGTGGGCTGGATCAGGGCAGGACAGGAATGGGAGAAACACAGTCTAGATGGGAGTAAAATGTACAGAAGCCCAGGCGAGGAGGGGAGCCTGAGCACAGGGACCCAGAACAGGTACTGGAGTGCACCCCTCAAACCACGGCCCGCAGCATGGTCCGGCTGCCGACCCCACATTACCCTGGCTGGGCACAGAGGGGCCCCAGCAGAAGGGACCAGCTGCCATGAGCCATCCACATCCTCCTCTTCATCTCTTCAGATTGGCCCCCACCCCAGGAGACTCAGGGGAGTTGAGATCCCAAGTCTGGCATCAGGGACAGGAGCTAGGCTGCTGTCACTCAGGGTCCAGTCTTGCCCTGGCCTGGGGGAGAGAGCGCTCCTGGCCCTGGGACCGAGGGCTATTTGAGACTCCAGGAGGCAGGAGGCATGTGGCCTCCGCTCCTTCCTGAAGGCTGTCCCTGAGTGAGCTGGCCCCAGCAGTGCCAGGTCCCCACGTCCCCGGGTGGGTGGCTCGCGCAGGTCCCCTCACATCACAGCCCTTGGCAGCCAGGAGGTCACCGTGCCCCTCATCCCCAGGCTGGGGCAGGAGGCGGATACCTTAGTCCCTGCTGGCCTGCGGCTTAATCCCCAGCTTTCCTGAGGACGGCTCTGCTGTTCTTGGCCAGGGGCCTCCGCTGAGCCTGGCACGGCCCTGGCTTGGCCCTCACCAGTGAGTGAGGGCTTGGCCTGGGCCCAGCCAGGGCGGTGGACATGACGGAAGAACCTGGGGCCCGGGAGGGCAGTGGAGACCCAGCTGGGCTGTGGTCCAAGGCCCCCAGGCAGGTGGGCGCTCACCTCCTGAGGCCCCTCTCGTCCAGCAGAGGCCATGGCGGCCTTTTCGTAGCTTCGCTGGCCCAGGAACAGACGGAATTTACGCTCCTTTACACCTCTGAAACAAATTAAGGCTTTCCCAGAGGGAAAACCACCAAAAGATGGAGCAAAAATCCTGGTTCTCCCTGCTGTGGCAGGCCGCGACTGCGTCTCTACCGAACCCCCTCTCAGTGCTGAGCTTCTGGGTGGGGGAGTGGGGGTGGGGTACGGAGATGAATTTTCCCTGGAGCCCCAGGGGCCCCAGTTTCTGGCACTAGCCCTGAGCCAGTGACCCCAGCGGGCCACCTGAAGGGCTGCAGCTAGCATCTGCCGAGCAGCTAGTCCACGGCCGACGTGTGCAGTGTGCTCCTTGACTCCTCACTCCAGCCCCATCTAATCGGTGGGGAAGGTGAGGCTCTGGTGGGTGACTCACCCAGGGGCAAACAGCTCAGAGTGGGACACTGGGGACTCGAACCTGAAATACAGAAGCGAACCTTGGCTTTTGACAACCATGTGAATGGGGAGGGAGAGAGAAAGACTGTTTGTACCTGTCTGTGTTCACATCCCTGTGCGTGCATGTGTGTGTGTCTACATGTGTGCATCACAGCTGGAGAAGGGTGGAGAGCCCTGAGGCCGGCTCAGAGTGGGAAAGGCAGTACAGCAGGGGACGACAAGCAGGCTTGCAGCAGAACAGCGCCCAAGCAGTCCCCAAGGACTATTTTATTTTATTTTAGGTTTTATTTATTTATTCATGAGAGACACAGACAGAGAGGCGAGACACAGGCAGAGGGAGAAGCAAACTCCACACAGGGAGCCCGATGCGGGACTCCATCCCAGGACCCCAAGATCATGTCTTGAGCCAAAGGCAGACGCTCTACCTCTGAGCCACCCAGGTGCCCCAATGACTATTTCAGACACCTCGGAGTTCCCCGGTCTGTTTAAAGGGTTTTCACACCCTTTTTGTTCACAGGTCTTGCTTGTGGGTCTCTTTCCCAAAAGTCACCTGCAGAGAAATATTTCAGTGGGGGGCTCCCCAGTTAGCCACCCAGCTTCATCCTTGAGAAGTGATGCTGCGATCCCACCCCAAGGACCAGGGCTGGAGGGTGAGGAGTGAGCAAACAGCTGTCCCCGGAAACCCTTGATGTGTTCATCCTCCGTATTGAGTACTGGCATCGAGGAAATCACGTGCAACAAGGTCCATACTAGATGAGGGCTTACTCACCATTATGCTCTCAAAGCCCAGCACAGAGTGTGGGATATAGTACGTGTTCGTTGAAACTCTACTTTGGATTAATCCTAAAGGGGACTCAGACTAGATCAGAGACATTTAAGGCACAACCCACAGTGCTTGCTCCCAGGTAGACGTAACCAAGGAACTGTGCGGTTCTCGCTAGCTAAACCGGGATCTTTCTTTCTTTTTTTTTTTTTTTTTTTAACTGGGATCCTTCTTCTTAACACCATTTCAGGCCACTGCTGCCAGGCATCATGGTTGGTGATGGAACCTATTTGCCATCCTGCGAGGGGACAAGCCCCTCTAGCTTTGAATCTATGAACATGTGGAGAGGAGTGACCAGGAAGGTCCAGATGGTGGGGTATGTTTAGGGAGGAGTAGGAAAGATCAAGAAGGCTCCCTGGAGATTCAGTCTGGGGACCCTCAGAGCTGCATGAATGGGTGAGCTTGTCCTGCACCAGATGGGAAAAGCAGGGCATATGGAGAGGGCATGGGGGACCCCACTTGCTGCTTGAATCCTGACAGAGGTTGGAACAAGCACTCATTCCAAAAACCACAAGCAGCTCAGAGCTGTTATTAATTCCAGGGCTTGGAGGAAGAAATGGGGCCAGAGAAAGAGACAGTGCAGCTGGTGACCCAGGAGGGAAAGAGTTTTCCCAGACGTTCACCAGGGCCACCAAGCTTGGGGAGGGGGTGTGTGGGCAGGCAGATGCCAGGCCCTCTGAGATTTAAAATGCTTGTGGGCCAACATTAAAAGTTAAAGGTAAAACTATAAAGCTTCTAAAAGAAAACCTTCATGACCTTTGGGTAGGCAAAGATTTCCTAAACTGGACAGAAATAGCCCTAACCACTTGAGAAAAGATTGAAAAATTTGACTTTCTCAAAATCAAGAACTTTTGTTCATCAAAAGGCAACATTAAAAGAAAGTCAAGCCGCAGAGTGGGAGAAAGTCTTTCTAATGCATATAACCAAACACAGAATTGTATCAGCATATATAAAGAACATCTGCAACTCAATAGGAAAATGGTAAACAACCCAATTTCCAAAAATGGACAAGACTTGGGTGTTCACATGCCCAAGAGACAAATGAGAAAGTGTTCACCATCATTACTCATCAGGTAAATGAAAGTTAAAATCATAATGCAATACCCCTATACACCCAACAGAATGGCTAAAATTTAAAGACTTGACAATTCTAAGTGTTGGCAGGATTAAGCACAACTGGAACTCTTATATACTGGTGATGGGAAAATAAAAGGGGTAGAAGCACGTTCCCTTCCTTTTTTTTTTTCTTTTTTTTTTAGATTTTATTTTTAAGTAATCTCTACACCTGATGTGAGGCTCAAACTCACAAACTTGAGATCAAGAATCAGTCCCACGCTGCTCTAACTGAGCCAACCAAGCTCCCCCATACAACTAGTTTTTAGCTATCTGGAAGTTCCTCAAAAAATCATCCATATAATTACCATAAAACTCATCAATTATACTCCTAAACTGTGTACCCATGAGAAATGGGGACATATGTCCAAAAAAAGACAGGAATGTTCCTGGCAACATTATTCATAATAGAAAAAAAAAAAAGAAAGCAACCCAAATGTCTAAGTTTGTATGAGTTTCCTGGGGCTTCCATAACAAATCACCACAAATATGGTGTCTTAGAACAACAGAAATGTATTCTCTCACAGTGCTGGAGCCAGAAGTCCAAAACCAAGGTGATAGGAGCCTTCCAACCCTTCTGAAGGCTCCAGGGTGCTTCCTCACCTCTTTCTGGCTTCTGGTGGTCGATGGCCATCCTTGGCATTCCTTAGCTTATAGGTGATTCACTCTAATCTCTGCCTGATTTCACATCTGTGTCTTCCTCCCATGTGTCTGTCTGTTTCTGTGTCCTCACATGGCCATCTTCTCCCTATGTCTCTATGTCCCTATGTCTTCAGATGGTCTTCTTATGAAAACACCAGTCACTGTATTTAGGACCCACGCTAATCCACTATGACCTCATCTTAATTTGATTATATCTGTAAAGACTGTATCTCCAAATAAGGTCACATTCAGAGGCACCAGGGATTAGGACATGAACACATCTTTTGGGGGACACAACTCAACCCACTACAAAGTCCAAGAACAAGCAAAACGAATCCATGGTGACAGACATCAGCTGAGTGGTGATCTCTAGCAGGTTACCACCTGCGAGGGGCACTGATGGGGTGGGAATGTTCTAGATATTGATGTGGAGGGTGGTGTATGGTGTATATGGTGTATGGACATGTAAAAATCCTCAAACTGCCCACCCAAGCTTTGTGCACTTGGTGTATACTGTTCTTACTTTAAAATGCTCTTGCAGGGGACCTGGGTGGCTCAGTGGTTGAGCATCTGCCTTTGGCTCAGGGCCTGATCCCGGGGTCCTGGGATCGAATCCCACATTGGGCTCCCTGCAAGGAACCTGCTTCTCCCTCTGCCTGTGTCTCTGCCTCTCTCTCTGTGTGTCTCTCATGAATAAATCAGTAAAATATTTTTTTATGCTCTTTTGGAACTCAGTTCATCATTAGGTGAGCAAATGTGGTGCAAGTCAATGTGAGCACACATGCATACACAATGCCTCACGACCACTCACCTTCACTGACACCTCCCCAGGCCTCAATGTCCTTCTGTATCGTGGGCTATAAGGGGTTGGCAGGAGGGCCAGCCAAATTTCCCGGTGATTTCAAATGGAGCACAAGGCCAAGGTAGGAGATATGTTTCCCCCAAAGCTGAAAGCCAACACCTGAGCCTGGGATCACAGAGACCTCCCCACCGGGCATACTTCCACTTGCAAGAAAATGCAGGCAGCTGAATCTGCATGGGATAAACTACTTAATGCAAACCTCTGGGACTTGAGAGTCCCAGGCCCTGCAGAAGTGAACTACCCCAGAGGCAGAAAAAGGCACGGGCAGGAACATGGAGAGACCGGCAGGAGAAAGAGAGACACGCACACAAAGAGACACAGAATGAGAGATAGAAAGAAGGAAACTCCATCTATTTATTTGCCCCCCTCAGGTATGTATTCTGGATCAAGTCAATATGGGTGTTGGGGATGCAGAGGGCTCAAGACATAGCACCATCCCCTCAGGAGCTGATGGTTGTGAAATAAATTCTAGACATCCAGAAGGAGTGGGGCCAGGGTTTAAGGCAGGTCTGCCTCCTCTTCCCAAAGGAGCTGGTGTTTCATCCCCCCCCCCCTCCCCACCTGCCTCAAGAATCCAGAGATGAGATTGTCCAGCCTGCGGAGAGCACGGACAGGGCAGGCACAGTGCCCCACAGTGCAAAGGGCCAGCTCCAGGAGATGTGTGCTGGCCCCCCTCTCAAACCCCACTCTTCCTCCTCACTCCCTCCCCAGGCCCTGTCCAAGGGCCTGGGGAATGAGGTTCAAACCCCATCTGCCATGACTAGTTGTGGGACCTTGTGCAGGTCGTTCAATCTTTCTGGGCCTCAGTTCGCTCTTTGAAAATGGAAAGAGGATGTTTCACAATACAGGTCAGGTATGGTGAGGCCAACAGATCAGGAGAGGACCACCATTCCAAAGATCCAGGTTACTCCTGGATCCCAGGAGAAAGGGGCACCCCACGCAGGGCCACACAGGGAAGCACCAGGGCTAGTCAGGAGGCAGCAGGGAAGGAGCCTCTACTGTGGTTGCCGTGGGCTGGAACAGGTGAGGCAGGAAAAGCAAGCTCAGCATTGGCCTCTTTGAATAACTTAAGTGGGCTTTTGGGTATAAAGAGCATCCCTAATTGTCTGATGCCTGGCCATGGGGTGATTAGGGCAGGTGGGTAGTGGCCTGGAAGAGAAGAGCCCCAGAAAGCTGGTGGTTGAGGTGCGGGCTCTGGATTGGCTGGTTTATACATGAAAAGTGTGTCGCCAGATAAGTTGCTTGCTATTTGTAAAAATTAGCTAGCCCGGGGTGGGGGGTGTCTCTCCAGAGTCAACATTTTAATGCCTCCCCAAGATATCATGGCATCAAAATACAGAATACAAAGATATGATTAATACAAGGGAAAATAACACCTCCCCATCTGTCTGGACTATAAACCAGTTAGGGTCATGGAAGCTCCCAGTGTGGTGCCTGACAGGTGGCAGGAGCTCCGTACAGCTAGAATCTGAAGCCATATGTCATCTCTTCTGGGAAGCCTTCCTGGATTGGCTCCACCCCGTGCCCCCAGCCAGGCTTCCTCTGAACACTCTCAGATGCCTTCTTTCCACATCAGTGAGCTCTCACAGACATATTTCTGGGGAGCCAGAGGTCTCCCCAGTCTGGGCTGATGGGAGAGGAGTGGGTAACCACTCTGAATCAAAGATTTTTTTTTTTCATTTTATATATTTGAGAGAGAGAGAGACAGCACAAGTGGGGAGGGGGCAGAGGGAGAGATAGAGAGTCAAGCAGACTCCCCACTGAGCAGGGAGCCCGATGTGGGGGATCATGACCTGAGCCGAAGGCAGACACTTAGCCAACTGAGCCACACAGGCGCCCCAAAGAAGATTTTTAAACAAATGAATGAAAACAGTCATATACCCCTCCTGGATCCTCAGCCCATCTGGTGGCACCACGTGACTGGGGGAGTGAGAACAGGTGAGGGGTGTTCTGTCCTTATAGGACATCTTAAATATTGTTTCAAGAAAGGCACACATCTCCTCAGACCCACCGCTTAAGCCCAGGCAAGAATCAGAACCAGAGGGTCTGCTTTCAGGAGAGGGTGCAATGAGCATGCTGGCAATCAGAGCGTCTGGAGGGGTTAGTTCCAGAATGTTCCCTCACTGCACTTGGGGCCTGGAAAGAAGGAGACTAGAGTCTTTACAGAGGCAATTAAGTCAAAATGAAGTCGTTGGGCAGCCTGGGTGGCCCAGCGGTTTAGCGCCACCTTCAGCCCAGGGCGTGATCCTGGAGACCCAGGATTGAGTCCGGAGTCGGGCTCCCCACATGGAGCCTGCTTCTCCCTCTGCCTCTCTCTCTCTCTCTCTCTGTTTCTCATGAACAAATAAATAAAATCTTTAAAAAAAAAGTGGAGATTAGGACCCAGACATACACAGAGGGATGAACATGTGGGGACGCAGGGAGAAAGCGGCTGTCCCACCTGCAGGCCAAGGAGAGGGGACTCTGGAGAAACCAACCATTTAAGACACAAAGATGGGGTCGTGCGAGTATGACACTGAAGCTATTCACCTCAGACTGCCAGCCTCCAGAACAAGGAGACAATAAATTCCTATGGTCTGAGCCCCACCCCCACCCCCTGGTCTGTGGTCCTTTGCTGTGGCTGTCCCAGCTGACTAGTACATCCCCTGGAAACCTTTCCAGAAGCAGAAGCTGTGGTTAGAAGACACAGGTGACCCTCACACAGAGGGACCTGATGGTCGGGGTGAGGTCAGTGGTTCCCCCGCTTGAAGACGCTTACATATCACCTGGCGGACTCATTATAGCCCAAATGGCTGGTCCCACCCCAGAGTCTGAGTCAGCCAATTTGGGGCAGGGCCTGGGAATCTGCATTGCTAGTGCATCTGTTCCCCTCCAGTGCTCATGCTGCTGATCCAGGGACCACACTTTGAGAACCAATGTTTTTCATGCTCGTTAAACCCAGAACCACTGGCCTGATAGCCAGAGTCCCCCGTGGGAGAGTCACTTGTGGAGATGGGCCATCTGGGTCAGTGTTTCTTAAGGTCTGCTGTACATCAGAAGCTCCTGGGAAGACCCCAACCCTTGGGCCCGACACCAGAGATTCTGGTCTGGGGTATAATCTGGGCAGATTGATTCAGAAACCCCCATAAGTTCTAATGCACAGCTAGAATTGAGAACAGCTGCTCCAGGCTGCAGCCCCTTGGTTCAGACGGGACTCCTGGCCCAGAGAGGGGAGATGTCACCCAGGGTCACCCAGCGATCAGGACAGGTCAGGGAAGGATCGCTCCATCTCCTGGGACCCTGCCTTCCCACCAGAGTGGCAATTGTCATGATTTTCAATCCCCAGAAGCCCTTTTTTCAAATGCAATGTTACTCAGAGCCCCAATATATAAACCACATAAAACCACATCTGCCTTCGTACCAACTACATGGGGCTGGGAGCCATGCCCATCTAGCAACCTCACCTCTGCCTTTGGGTTTCTGAAAAATGTGCCCTGAAAGTCATGCTCTCCCTCATGATGTCCTTCCAGGGGGCCCCCAGGGGGTCTGGATGGCTCTAGGTCCAGGAGCAAGCACAGCCCACATCCCAAAAACAAATAGTGACCCAAACTCATGCACCAAGACCCCATTTCTTGTCAGTCTGGCAAGAGCTCGACATGTGGCCAAGCCAAGGGGGTCCACATGGTGTCCCCCAAAGGGGGCAAAGGGGGATCTCCTCCCCCCCATTCATTCACTCGCACATTCACTCAGCCACACTGTGGGTGCCTCCCCACGCTAACACAGGATGAACAGCTTGTACACGGTGATTGCAACAGTGTCTTGCAGACTTTCTGACAGCAACATGCAGGATGAGAAATCACAATCCAGCACGCATGTGCAAACACAGGTAACTCAGACAAAAGATTTAAGACACAAGACCGATCAGGTCGCAAATGTGACACTTTCATCTATTCTTTTCTATACTAGTCACTCAGTTTTCAAATGCTGCTCCTGCCCTATTAAATTGATTTCATGCCCATCGATGGGTCACAGCCTGTAATTTGAAAACTGCTGGGAGACCGTGCAAGGCTGAGCAGGAAGGGCCAGCATCCTCCCAGGGTCAGTTACTGGCGGGCTTCATACAGGGCTGGACAGCTGGGATTGTGTTTCCAGAAGCTCTCCGGCAGGCAGGCAGGCAGCCTGTGGGTGGGCTGAAGGGCAAAGGCCAGGGCCTTCAGCCTTCCTGCTTTTGCATACACCACCCGGAACACATCTCCCATTGAGAAAAGGGAACAGGTTCAACTCTGGCATTCTCCTCCAGGAAGCCTTCTTGATTACATCCCCTTTCCCAGGACTGTAGGTGCTGGTGTCTTACCCGTCCTCCCTCCCAAGGCCAGTGCCCAACCAAAGCTGGCAACTCAGGAATGTGGAGACCAGAAGGAACGAGGGAGTAGATAACCCAGGCCCAGCGGGAGCCCCTGGCCCGGCCTCACTTGCCTCCCACCCTGCATCCTGGCAGCTGCCCTGCCCGCCCCGTGGGACCCGCCTGGCGCCACAGGGATCAGGCCAGCTGAGGGTTCCGGGCATGGGTGGAGGGGTCTGCCCAAGGCAGGGAGTGGCCAAACGTGGTGTAGGGATGGAGACGGGCAAAACCCAGGAGGAAGACAGCTCCTCGCCCAGCAGTGTTCTCAGCTCAGGCTCTTGGAAGAGCTCCTGGGCACGATGGGCTGGAGGAGGTAGGCCGATAAGGTTGTGCCGGAGGAAGCACTGCCGTGAGCCAGGCACAGGGAGCATGGGCCGGGCAGGGGGAGCATGGATAGCTCTGCCTACCAGCTCCCAGAGCCAGCACTGAAACAACAGGGGTGCCCAGCCCTGTAAAGAGAGGGTCTTGCTCTCCAAATGTTGGGTGTACCCCACAGCTAGGTTTGTCACCCCATCAAAGAGTGGTGTGGCTGGCAGGGTGAAATGCCCCAGAGGCCTCAGCTCCAGGCCATAATGCGGTGGGTGACCTCGCACACCTCAAAAAGACTCAGTTTGCTCACCTGGGTAGCAGGATAGTTTATGGAGTCGTGAATACTTGTGTGAGTCCATCCTGTATCCTGCCTCTCCTGCAACTCACCAGGCTGCAAGCCTTCTCTTTGAGTGTGTATCAGAGGGGCAGGAGGTCTGGAGGGAAGATTTTCCTACTGGGGATGGGAGTTCCCCGTGGGTCCAGGAGCAGATTACCGCTGGCAGGCATCCCCAGAGAGCGCGGAGGTCCTGGACTCCCCAGCCTCATCACAGCCCTGGGGTACACGAAGGCACAGAGGCCCCAGTAAGGTCAGTGAGGCCAGGTGACACCTAGATTTTGGTTGGGGATGGAGGGTGGGGACAGAGAGAGCCAGTTACTAAGATGGGATTTACTGCTGCCTGCCCATGTGACAGGGGCTCAGCGTTACAATTACATAGATCTGGAGGAGATACAAAGAGTGCTCTCTGGCTATCCGAGTTTGTAGACAGGGCTCCTAACCCCTGTGTTTATATTTGGGATAATAATATCCCAAATTGCAAATGGAGATGTGCTTTATAAACTGTCAAGTGTCAAACAAATGAAAGGCGTGTTCTGGATTCATCCGTCCTGGGTCCCTGGGGCCAGGGGGGTGGGGGGTGGTTGTGTAGAGTCTGCCCAGCTAGCAATGTACCCCCCGCCCCAGACAGCAGCAGACAGTTCAGGAGGCGATGTGGGAACAGCACGGGGCAGAACAGCACGGCCTGTCCTGGACACCCACCCCCCGGCTCGCACCGGCCAAGGCCCCAGACTGACAAATGACTCAGACACACAAACACCCAGGCCCGGGCAGAGGCGAGGCGTTGCACAGAGGTTGCTGGATCAGAAATGAGGAGCTCAAGAACTGGGGCATGGGGGTGGGGGTGGGGGTGTTTTTGTGGGAAGGGGGCTTCCCCTGGCTCTCCCCTCTCTCCCTCCAGCCTCATCATCTGCTTTGGTCACCTAAATGGTGTCACAGACCCCATCCTGCATCTGAGCACGGGCTGTGTACCTGATGCTTACAGACATGAGTTTTCCATCTTAAAGGCTTGTGGAAACCCTTGTCTCCATAAGAGAAAATAGGACTTTCTGGGGGTTAATTACCTTTGATGTCACCATTATTGAGTATTACTAGGTGATCTGCCCAAGCTCATGATGACTACTGGCCCCCTCTGCACCCCCAACCTCCTCCTCGCACCTTAGCCTGGAAGATGCAGAAACACCCCATGCTGGAATCCCAGCCCCTTCCCCAACTCCCAAACTGCCTCAAAGGACCGCCCGTTCCTCCTTCAGGCCAGTCCCACATGATGAAGTGGCCCAGATCCACAGCTTCCCATCAATCAGCTTTTAACTGCAGACTCTCTACCTCCAGCAAAGCCTGACATCTCTGCCTTTGGCAGGTTCCTTTCCTTTCCTGGCCCATGGTCAGAGAGGTCCCCAGCTGCCTCTAGGCAGGAATGAGCCACAGAAGGCCTTTCTCATTTTCCAGCCAAACTGTTGGCTCTGGGTGCTGGCTGGTACCCCTCCTCCTCCCCACCCCGGGGCAGCCACCTGCTCTGGTTGGGTCCCCAGCACAAAGTAGGGCCTCTCCCCTGGGGCGGCCTGTCCTGATGGGCCCTCCGGTCCTTAAGGACGTCCCTTCTTCCCTGCCCTGTATAGCTCTAATCTTTGTGTAGTGAGAGCCACCTTCGGGGCTCATCCTTACCAGTCCCCTCATGACCTTCACCTGCACTGTCCACTCTGGTGGCTATTGGCCACATGTAGCTACTGAGCACTTGAAATGCAACTTGTCTAGGGTTGTCTGGGTGGCTCAGTCAGTTAAACATCTGCCTTCAGCTCAGGTCATGATCCCAGGGTTCTGGGATTGAGCCCCACATTGGGCTTCCTGCTTGGGGAGTCTGCTTCTCTCTCTACCTCTGCCACTCCCTCTGCTTGTGCATTTGCACTCACTCTCTCTCTGTGTCAAATGAATAAATAAAATCTTTTAAAAAGAAAAAATAAAGAAATGCAACTAGCCTAAATTGATATGTGCTCTAAATATAACTTCCACATCATTTTTTAAAATTGAGCATAATTGACATATAACATTGTATTCGTTTCAGGGGCACAACATGATAACTTGATATTTGTATATACTGCGATCACCACAATAAGTCTGGTTAACATCCGTCACCAGATAGTTACAACCTGTTGTGGTAAGAACTTTTAAGATCTGCTCTCTTAGCAACTTCTAAATATATAACATGGCATTGTTAAGTGTGGTCACCAAGCTGTATGTGACATCACCAGGGCTTATGTATCTTATAACTGGAAATTTGTACCTTTTGACTCCCTTCCCCCATTTCACCCCGCCTCTGGCAACTACCAATCCGTCCTCTGTTATCGGTGAACTTGGGTTTATTTATGTTTTAGATTTCACATATAAGTAGAGGTCATACGGTATTTGTCTTTGACTTATTTCACTCAGCATAACATCCTCAAGGTCCATCCATGTTTTTGCAAATAGCAGGAATTCCTTTCTTTTTTATGGCTGAGTAACATTCCATTGTGTATGTGTGTGTGTGTGTGTGTGTGTGTACACACATATTTTTTTCTTTGCCTGTTCATCAAGAACTACCACTTAGGTTGCTTCCCTGTTGTAGCAATTGTAAATAATGCTGCAATGAACACTGAGTGCAGATATCTTTTCAAAATAGCATTTTTGTTTCCTTCAGATCAATACCAGAAGTGGCATTGCTGGACCCTATGGTATTTGTTGCCCACACCAGTTTTAAGACTTAGTACACAAAAGGAATGTACAGGAGCACCTGGGTGGAGTGGTTGAGTGTCTGCCTTTGGCTCAGGTCATGATCCCGGGGTCCTGGTATCGAATCCTGCATCAGTTCCCCACAGAAAGCCTGCCTCCTCTCCCTCTGCCTATGTCTCTGCCTCTCTCTGTGTGTCTCTTATGAATAAATAAATAAAATATTTTTTAAAAAGGAATGTAGACCATCTCAATAATTTTATGTCAATTACACATTCAAATGATAATATTTTAGATATAGTGAGTTAAATACAGTGCATTATTAAAATTAATTTTACTTACATTTTCTTGATTTTATGGAACTATTGGAAAAGTTTAAATCAGAGAAGGGGCAGGTGCTGTCTTTAATGTCTGCAGCTGGGTCTCTCCGATGAGCAAAGATGGGTCAGGTTGGGGTTGGGGGAAGGGGTCCTTCATTTGGCTTTGCTGCTAATTCCCTCCAGAAGTGTCTACACTCGGACCCATGCTCCCAACCAGCATTCTGTTCCTTCTCAAATCTCACTTGGGTCGATATGAGAAATTCATGCTCTCCCTGACAGTAAAACCTTGACTTTATTGCCTAGGGGACTGGCTGAAAAGACTGCTACATGGAGGAGGAGATGACTGACAGCAGAGGACCCCTTGCTGAGAGGGAGCATAGCATGGGTCCCGGGTCCCATGGACACCAAGCTCTTCCCAGGCTAGTCCTAGAGCAAACGCTTATGTCTCTCTCTCTCTGGTTCCAGGTCCCACACAGACAGAGCATCCTGTTATCAACAGATAAAAGGACCATGTGTAGACAGGGAGAAAACAGAAACCACAGCCAGACTCTGGGGTCCGTTCTCATCAGCAATCTCTGCCCCCCATCTCCCGGAGGGCACTGTGCTATCATCCAGTCTTCTTGGATGACCCGGGAGACAGAAATGGGTCCATCTTCAGTGATGGCCAGGCCCGAGGGGCATGAGATGAAGCTTCAAGTCCAACCACGAAGGCTCCCACCAACGACCCTCGGAGGGGCTGGGGGCAGGAATACCGAGGGCACTGACCTGCAGGGACAGAAGCTGAGACTAGGGAGCCTTGCCAACATCCGGCCCTTCGGACAACATCCGGACAAGCCTGGGAGCTAGAGAGCAGCTCCACCAGCCGGAAGGGAGGCCGGCCTAGAGGAAGGAGAGCATCAGAGCAGTTGCACCAGGTCATACAGAGCCTTGAAGGTTGTACTCAGAAGTCTGGACTTTATCTGGAAGGCAATTGAAGGCTTCCGGGTCAAGCAATAAGATGCTCAGGGCAGGTGTGGCACACCCCTTTCTAAACAGGTGCACCTGGAGGATTTGGAAGACAGAGATGTCCTGTCAGTAACAAACCTGGATGTCTAGCAGTGAGTGGGCAGGTGAGGCTTGTCAGTGATAACTGGGAAGCCAGGCTCACCCAGCCCCGTGATGCACCATGCAGCCCTCCATGGGCGGTTCTACCTGAATGACCTGATTTAACCCACGCAGCTATGCAGGGAGGTGAACACAGAGTAGTTGAGGACTGTTGGGTTTCTAGGATGTATGAGCAAATGAATGAATGCATGTCAGCTAATAACTGTGACCTCCAGTCCTTACAGTATGTATTGAATACCCTGGGCTAAATTGTACTGAAGAATCACTTCAATTGATGGGTTCTGAATTGAAGCCCTTTCTGGTGTGTGAAGCCTCAGATGCAAGTTATTGGAGCTGTTCCAACGAGCACAGGGTGCTAAGAAAAAGGGGGTCCCAGATCAGGGTGGAACACAGGGCCCTGATTCTGTGGGGAGAGGTCTGGCCCAGCAGCCCCGAGTCTCTCCCTGCAAGCGCCCCTCCACACCTCTCCTGGATCCCCCGGCAGCAAGAACGCTCCTTCTGGCTCCAGCCTCTCTCCTGGTCCTGGAATTAATAAAGACTCTGAGCAGACTGCGGTTTGCAAGTCTGAAAGCCGGTTCCTGCCCACGTCACTGCCCCGAGAGGAGTGGGGCCCAGCTCCTCCCCAGCGCCCCCTCCCTTCCCCCTTCCCAGGAGGGGGCAGGCACACAGATGCACCTCCTGGCCTCGCTCTCCACATGTAGGCTCACCCTAGGTACTGAGCCTCCAGACCCCAACCCTAAGCAGCCCCTACCCCCAGCAACAAAGACAAGTTCGGGCTCATAACCTCTATCAGCTACCCCACAGTACCCCAAATAGAACACACTGGAAGCAGGAGCTGTACACTTACTGTGCAAAATAGCTTCAAGTTTGTTCTCCTTGTGTGTCCACCCTTTTCCAAACTCCTGAAGCAGACGCTGCCTAAGACCAGGGGGAGAGGATGGAATGGCCTGGGGTCCTAAGGTGGCCCCACAGAGAGCCAAACCTGATAGTTAATCCTAAACACAGGAGTGGTCCATGCAGGATGAGGGGTAGCAATAGTAGCCTAGTACTAGTACTAGCACCAAATGAGCCTGGAGCATTTTGGATCTGGCAGGCACGGTACAGAAATGTATGATCACATTTTATTTATCTTTGCAATAACCCTCCTAGGCAGGGATATTTATCACCATCTGACACGAGATGAAACCGAAGCTCTGTGAAGAGCTTACCCCAGTAGAAAGCCCTAGAGCTAGAATTTAGTGTTAGGTTCACCTGAGTTCAACACGTGGCCTTGTTAGTCCTCCAGAAGGCCACACAGCTCCAGGCTGGAGGGCGCGGGGGTCCTTTAGCTCCCTTGCTCAGAGCTGTGGTTGTGTCTCCCCCATCATTCTCCATCTGGGGGCAGGAAAAAGCTCACAGAACTTGTGACCTCGACTTTCCCCCTCCCCCACCCTAGAGGCTCTGATGATAGCAAGTATCTGTTCCCCTCCCGTATCCTCTGGCTCTTGAATTTCTTCCCCAATTTCGGGGGGCTGGGGAGGCATGACCCTCCGCTACTCTACCCAACCCCAGGAAAGTCCCCAAGGTCCTCATCCTGTGCAGGCAGGCTGGGACTTCGGGAGTCTTGGAAATGCTGGTCTCAGCTGTTTCAGCACAGGGCCGCCCCCTCCTGGCCACCAGCGGAATGTCAGCGCCCCAGGCGTCCTCCTGTGGCTGGGAGGGAACTTGCCGTCTGGGGACTCTGGAGTCTGGTCTGGGTGCTAGTGAGGCTCAGCATTGAGATAGATGGGGGCTGGGTGATAAAGAGGGGCCAGGACACTCAATCCGGGTGAGGTCCCCAACCCCTCGGTCCCCCAAAGAGTACCTGGGGATCCTGTCTGAACATCCCCAGACACTGTGGTCTACACAGGCCTGTGTGTGGGACTGTGACCTTGATCCATGAGGAATGGAATCCCTGTGGTGTGTCAGGGTCTCCCACATGTCCCCCAGATGCCCCAGGGCACTATGCCAATGTGGTCTTAATTCCCAGGCTGTTCTAATGCAGCCTCTGTGCCTTTGCAGAGGCAGATCCTAGACCTGCCCCCAAACCCTCCCCAGCATCAGCCGGGAGACAGTGACCTTAGTCCATAAAGGATGGACCTATAGTGTGTCAGAGTCCCCCCCCCCCCCCCCTTCTTTTCCCCTGATGCCCCACAGGGCAGCGCCAGCATGATCTCACCTTCCAGGCCGTTCTGCTCACAGCCCCTCAGCCTCTGCAGACATTGGCCCCAGGCCTTGGACCCCAGACCTGCCCAACACCCCACACCCCCAGCTTCGGGCAGGGACAGTCTCTGGCCAGACCTGGGGGTGTCGGGGGAGTCTGGAGGGCCGGGGTGGGGGCAGAGGCACAGGACAGCTGGCCTGCGTCCCCACGCTGGGCCCCGGGCCCAGCCGGAGGGGCGGGGGCCTGGCCACTCGGGCCTTGGCTGGGGCTGGAGTTTTGGCCGGGCTGCGGGCCCTCCCCCCGCTTCCTCTCCCGAGGGCTGTCCTGGCAGAGGCCCCCCTCGCACTTTCTGGCGGGAACGCGGCCAGCGCGGAGGGAACAGCTACAGAGGGAAGCCGAGAGGGATGGGGAAACTGTGCGTGTGCGTGTGTGTGTGCGCGCGGGTGAGTGTGTTTTAAGGAAAAAAGCCCACATCCAGTCCAGTCAGACTCAGCCTGGGAGGCTTGGGAGCGGGGCCTTTCGTAATTGCCCCCTCCCCGCGGCCCCCTCCCCCAGCTCCCCCCTCCCCCGCCGCCCGCCGCCCGCCCTCCTTCCCTCTCAGCGACGAGGCCGCAATTACGCTTTGGGGATAAAACGAGGCGCAGAGAGCGGCCCGGGGCACTTCTCCCCGAGATGGCGGGTCTGAGAGCTGCAGCCCTGCGGCCCGGAGTCCTGCTGCTCCTGCTGTCCGTCGCCCGCCCCTCGCAGCCCGGAGGTAGGCCTCTCCCTGCCCCGGGATGCCGCGGCCCCCCCTGACAGACCTGGGCGCCCTCCACCCTGCCGTCCGGGGACCCTGGGCGGGAGCCTCCCGGCCGCTGGATCCCCGCAACCGCGCCTCCCGGGAGCCAGCCCTGCCGAGGAGGAACCTGTCACCAGACACCCCAAGGTGCAGGGTGGTCCCGACCGGCCCAGGTCCTGCCGCCCGGCTCGGCTCGGCTCGGCTGAGGCCCCCCACCTCTGTCCCGGGCGCTGTCTGCGGAGGGGGGGGCGCGCAAGCATGCTGCGGGAGGGCCCTCGGGGTCCCCTGGCAGGGCACAGGCAGTTTGCACACGTGTGGATCCAGTAGGGACAGGGGACTGGGGCCGGAGGCCAGCTCAGCGACGACGGTGAGCTGTGTGACCTCGACAGGTTCCTTGTTCCTCCCCCCACCCCGGGGAAGTCAGGACCCCCCTCAGAGGAAGGTCAGAGTTCCGTTGATTCCGGGCTGCGGGTTGGAAAGCTGCTGCTGTGGTCTGTCCCTGGTGAGGGAGGCCGGGCCATCGGAGCGTGTGTATGTGTGTGCAGGGCATGCACACAGGAACAAGTGTGTTGTGTGCTACGGCGCAGGTGGGCATGTGTGTATATGTCCAAATGTGTCATCAAACCATAGAGGAGGAATGTGTGTTCACAGGTTCACCCCTGAGCAGGTGTGTGTGATGGGAGAGGGCGTAGGGTTTGTGAAAGTGCCTGTTAGCGTGTGCGAAAGTCTGCCACCCGACAGGAATGGACACAGGGGAAATATGCTATCCAGGTGTGGACTGTCACCGAGCATGTGACTCTGTGAGTGTGTGTGTGTGTGTGTGTGTGTGTGGTATAGGACACAAACAAGGATCAGAGAAGCTGGGGAAGGTATTCATCTCCTGGCAGAGGGAGGGCAGCCAGTGACAGAGGCTAAAGTGGACCTCGGGGCAGTTCTGGACCATCTGGCATGCTCTCTGCCATAGGCCACAAGGATGCCCCCCTCCCCGGGGGAGGCTACACACCTCAAGGGCTCCTAGGAGTGGCCCCCTGGGGAGCCCTCCAGAAGGTGCTCTTGGCCATGGGAAGAGAGGAGTGCAGAGACTTGAGCCATTTGGTGGGGTAGCCTGGGTGGGGTCAACTTCCCATGGGCGTCCCCCTTTGCCATTAGAACCAGATCTTCAGTGGGGGACCAGTGTCGGGGGCGCGGGATGGAGCAGGGCCAGGCCGGAGGGCTGGAATGAGGGGCGGGGCAGCAGCAACCCTCTCCCCCGAGCCACTGACTAGCTGAACAGGACTGCTGAGAGCAGAGGCTTCTTGCAGAGGTCAGCTCCTGGACCTGGACCTGGATGGGGGTGCGGCGGGGGGCATACTAGGGGGGCAAGACAAACCCCAGACGACCGGCCACCCCAGCACCCCCAAGAGCAGCGGCTCTGGACCCTCTCAAACCTCTTCCCCACTCCCTCAGGTGTGGCCCCTGAGCACCTGCCTCCCCAGACAGTGCTTCCACATAGAGCGTGGCAATTAACCCCTCAAAACCCCCGAAGAGTTGAGAATATGATCTTCTTTTACCCATAGGTAAATGGAGGCTCAGACAGGCTAAGGCAGCCCCAGGGGGTTAGTACTGGCCAGGTTCTCTGCCAAAGGATGGGGGCAGGGGCCGGGTATCGGGCTACATCTGGGGGGGGGCATCCATCTTCAGGAGATGAAGCCTCCTGAGTGGGCACACCCTAGGGCAGAATACACCCTCTCCTTGTGGCTCCAGTCACACTGCCAATGCTCAACTACTCTTCATCTTATTTTACAAATATAAATCTCAGCTCTGACCCAGGTGGTAAAGCAACTGGGTCCCAGTCAGGGGTGTGTGAATCCATGATATCTATTGCAGTTTTTGCCCAGAGCCTACTAAAGAGGTCGGGGGGAGTGAGAGAGCCATGCCCCTACATACACAGAGCTACCCGCCTGGCTTTCCTGGGGAGCCCAGCATTTGCCCCCCTCAACAAGAGGATATCACCCCCATGAGCTTCCTAGTTCCAAAGAACTGCATCGTAAGTGGAGGGAACCCCCCAGGAAAACTGTAATGGAAAGGGTTGTCTGGACCCCTTTAGGAAGTTCCAAGTGGGTCTGAAGACCAGCCGCTCCAAACCCCCATGCCATCTATCTTTTTAAAGATAGAGAAAACAGTTAAATTCGGTAGAATTCCATCCCCATGCCCCAGAAATGTATCAGCCTTTTCTTTTCCTGATTCCGGGACTAAGGATGATTTGGAACATCCCTAGCTGCATATTGGAGTTAACTGGAGAACTTTAAACAACTCTGATACCAGGGTCCCACCCAAGGATTCCTGCTTTACTTGGCCAGAGGAAGGAACTGGATGTGGAGGAGGTTTTATAAAAAGCTGCCCAGGTAACTCTGATGAGCCTCCAGGGCAGAGGGTCTGTGGGTGAGGAGTTAATCCCACTCTCTGCATTTGCTGGAGCCACGGCGGGAGGGCAGACGTGCCCAGGGGAGGGAGGGGACAGAGTCACCCACTAGAGGACAGATTGTTTTTGAAAAGCCCTTGGCAGCCTTTCTCCAGGCAAACAATAAACAGCTTCGTGAGGTCTTATCTGCTCCCTTGCCAGCCCCCTGGACTTGGGCTTGGCAAAGCCCCTTGCCAAGGCCTGCTGGCCCGATGCTCATTCCCCAACTGCCTTCTCCACATCTTTGAACCTAAAGCCCGGGGGCCCAGGCAGAAAGCCCTGCGTGTGACTGGGGTCAGCGGTGGGTCCCAGGCCAGGCGCCTCATCTCACTGGCTCTTGGTTTCCCTGGCCATAAAATGAGGAGAAACATCCCTGCCCTACTTATCTCCTTGGGCCAGTGGGAGGCTCCAGCCGTGTAACATCTGCAAAAATCACATCAAGTGAGGGGACTGTGGGAATGGGAATTTCTAAAACAATACATCTTCTTATTCAGAATTTGTTTATTTGGACCGATTGACTCTTATAATTAGGGCACATTTTTTAAGGTTTAACTTTCCCTCTTGCTGCTCACGCCATGTTTTGTCTACTGGGTGGAGTGTGCATGAGTGATGGAGGAAGCAGATAGGACCAGGAGACTGGGTGGCCCAGGAGAGTCCCAGGAAATCCAGGAAGGCTTCATAGCAGAAGTTACATTTGAGTCAGACCTAAAAGAACGGGCAATGCTTGAGAGGCTGTCTGTGGGTGAGAGATGAGCCTGGGGCTCTGGGGCTCTGGGGCTCTGGGAGACAGCAGTGGAGAGATGGAGGGCAGATTCTGTCTCAGCAGAAAGAAAGCCTTTCTGCAGGTAGGGCCAACAGCATCGGGAGGGGGTGATCTTCCTGTCACCAGAGGCGTGCAAGCAGGAGTACAAGGGGATGTTTGCAGGAGTTTCCGCCCAGGCCAGAAGACTGTTATGATCTCTGAGAGTCTAAGACCAGGATTCTAAGAGGCAAGAGACAAGTTCCACCCTGGGCTAGCCCGTGAAACAAGCCAAACCCACATAAAACAAGACAAGCATGCTCCAAGCCAACTGCTTTGGGCCAGCTGAGCGGTGAGAACCACAGGCTCAGAGAAGGCAGGAGGGGAAGAATTTGAGCTCAGTCTAGGAGGAAGTGCAGGACTTGGGTAGCGGAGAGCACTCTTGGCAGGAGGAACTGTTCCAGCCAAGGAGGTGAGGAGAAGGAGAACCGGCTAGAGCTCGAAAGCTGCCTTTTTGAAGGCCCTTGACTGACTACTGTCTTAATCTGTTCTCACCTCTCCTGAACGTGGTGAGAGGGGGCAGGGCAGGGATCCTTTGCACCCCCCTAATCCTTCTCCATTAGCTCAGTGCAAAGTGGGGGTCGAACTCTCTCGCTCCCCCGGCCATCATGGTTCAGGCACGGAGTTTGGCAATCAGTATTGGGATCTGAATCATGGGGGGCCGGGGTGTGGGGAGAGCTGGGGCAGGCCAGGAGGGCTACAGAGAGCCGGGCAGGCGCTGGGGAGAGGGCAGGCAGAGGAGGAAATGCAGATGGGGTGCAGGGGAGCAGAACCTCGGCAGAGGAAGGAAGGGTTCAGCCAGGCCCGAGGTGGGGAGCCCCCCAGGCTGGCTGGGGATGGAAGAGTTTGGACCCAGACCCATCCTTGCCTCCTCTCAACCTAATTCACTCGTGGTTTATTGAATGTCTGTTGTATACCTGGCCCCACACCATGCACTGTGCAGCAAAGTGGACACAAAAGGTCACCTTTTTTTTTTTTTTTGAGCAATTACTGTATGCCAAGTCAAGAGCAGGACGGTCTCTTATTTGAACCCTTTGGCAATTTGCAAACAGCCTTGAAAGGCAGAGGTGATCAGTCCCACATTGCTTACAAGGAAACTGGGACTCAAAAGGGTTACATGACTTGCACAAGGTCACACAGATGGTAAGAAGTGGCACAGCCAGGATTAGAGACAGATGGGTCTGCTCCTGCAGCCTGCCCTGGAGCCAGAGAGCAGAGAGGTGGGGACAAGGCACTGTCAAGAGGAAGAGAAAGGGGAGCAGGGTGAGAATGGAGGCAGAGAAAGGCCTGGACTACCACAAGGAAAGACATTGTAGGAGACAGTGCTCAGATCTGGAGGCTGGAGACAAGGGAGGCATCCAAGGCCCAAGACAGGCTATGTGCGTGCTTGGCAGCCGATGACAGAGCAGAAACGCTCATTCCCAGCAGGCCCAGCCTCCTGGGGCCACCACTCCGTGTCCCTGAGCCTCTGACGAGATAGCTTGCACACCCCAGGTCTGGATCACAGGCCCTGGGGGAGCTGCAGGCCCTGGGAGGTGTGCACCGGGGCTCTGGCACGGGGTGACCATGACAGCCTGGCATTCCCCACCCTGCCGGGCTGTCGCTGAGGCTAACGGGGCCATGGGGCCATCAGACCCAGCTGTGCAGCATCGCCAGGCCACAGAGGCCAGACATCTGGTGTGAGGCCTCCGGACACACTGCAGAGCTGCCCGACTCTGTGCACCCTTCGGTGGGGTGGTGCCGGAGCCCTGGCTGGAGCATTGGCAAGGCAGCTCACTGAGGCCGGGGCCACTCTGTGGTGGCGGAGTCAGGGCCTGCTCTGCACCAGGATTGTCTGTTGCCATGACCACACTTGGGCCTGGTTTGGGGCCCAGCACCACGGCGTCCCCCAGCGAGAGCTTCGCGGGTCCGTGGGGAACGAACTCGTGATCTTGGCCGGGCAGACCGCCCCTGGCCTGGCCAGTGAATTAGCTTTTCCTTAGGAAACTATTCACTTTGCTCATTCATGGTGTCCCCCTCCAGGCCCCGGCACCTCCTAAGACAGCCCTGTGTCAGACAGCCAGAACCCCACCCAACCACTGCTGCCCAGTGGCTGAGGACGCTGACCTCACGCCATCCTATCAGTGTGGGAATGGCTGCATTTGTGCTGGCAGCAGCCGCATGTCCTTACCGCTTGCCGTCACAGCCCGGCCTGCCCTCCCACAGCTCTGGCCCCCGCTCACGCCGCCTGCCCGGCAGACGGCACCCGCTCCCAGCCCCGTGCCAGCCCCCTCCAGGGCGAGAGAAGCAGGTAACGCCGTGCAAGCCGTCATGTTCAGAGGAGGGGGGACGCGGCCGGGGCTTAAATCCAGCTGTGTTTCCCTGGCCACTCCTAACCTCTCTGAGCCCGACTTCACATCTGTTAAAATGAAGAGAGTAATCTCTGCCCTTCCAACCTCGTGGGGCTATTTTGAGAAGGATGAATGAGAAAATGCTTT
The DNA here is from genome assembly GCF_003254725.2 of Canis lupus dingo. NCBI lineage: Eukaryota > Metazoa > Chordata > Mammalia > Carnivora > Canidae > Canis > Canis lupus. The sequence continues at coordinate 6,090,590 of NC_064248.1, read as the reverse complement.
ATAAACATCAGTCTCTTGGCCAACATGCATCACTCTGTAGACGTGCAATGTCGTCATTGCCATCTGCCTCGTTATTGTCACTGTGCCTTCATTAGTTCTGGCTGATGGAGGATTCTCCGTACTTACTTCCAGGGGTCCCGGGGGCTGTTCCTGGTGGAGTTCCTGGAGGCGTCTATTACCCAGGTAACGTACGCGAAATTCCACGTTTCAGGTAAGGCAGATTGTGATCAGTTGGTAGGAGAGGCGCCGCGTGCCAGCGCAGCCGGGAAGAGCACTGGCACGACTAGCACAGCAGACCCACGAGCCACTCCTTCTGACTTAAAAGACACTTTTACAAGCACTCAGAGCATACATTTTCTGAAAGATGAAAGACAATGTTCACAAGGCCATACGAAAGTGGGCACCTTCGCGCGCTCCTGCCTTTCATTAACCTCCCTCTTGGGAATTCATTCAAAGAAAATAATTGAAAAGTAGAGGAAAAGAGAGATCCCGAGCAAGGTTTATCGGAAGGTTATTTGCAAAGACTTTAAACAAGAAGCCCACCTGACAGAGGGTGTGATTAGGTAAACTCTGACATAATACACATCTACTAAAAAATATGAGTGTGTTACCTGCCCAGCTGTGGGGCGAGGCGTTTTTCAGGTGCTAACGATATGAAAGCAGCAGCCACGTGCCGGTGGAGACTAGGAACACCCCCGAAAGACCACCAGCAGAATGTTGCTGCTCTGGTATGGGAGGCTGGGAGGGGGGCACGTTTTGTGTTGATTTGGAAAAAAGCACCATGCCTTAAAGCAGATTGAAAAATCAAAAGTAATACTTTCAATACTTAAAAAGTATTGGAGAGGCCCTGCCAGGGAGGTGGACCCCTGTACATGCAGGAAGAGAGGTGCCCAGACAGGGCGTGGAAGCCCTGCGCCCTTTCCCCAAACTTTGCCCCCTATGCCTCTTTCATCCGGCTGCTCCACGGTCACATCCTTTTATAATAAACTGGTGATCTAGTAAAAGAGAAAAGAAAGAAAAGAAAAAAGAAAAGAGAAAAGAAAAGAAAAGAAAGAAAAGAAAAGAAAAGAAGAAAAGAAAAGAAAAGAAAAGAAAAGAAAAGAAAAGAAAAGAAAAGAAAAGAAAAGAAAAGAAACGAAGCATTTGAGTGTTCAGCACTGATATGAAATTGAGGTGAACTGCTGGCACACACCCAGATGCAAACAGGCATCGAGCTGTTGGCCCAATGGGGAAACTGAGGCTCACAGAGGTTAAGGCTTGCCCAAGGTCATGCAGCTACGCAGTGAAGGATTTGATCATGGGTCAGTGGGCAGCTTTCTGGCAGAGACACTGATGGTTCCCTCTCTCTCTCTCTCTCCCTCTCTCTCTCAACACAGGTGCTGGTATTGGAGGTCTGGGAGGAGGAGGTGAGCTAAGAAACCAAACTTGGGTCCTCACTGATGGGGTCTGGCTGTCACTCTGGTCCATCCAGGTGCCCCAGCCTCAGAACCCCAGAAAGCCTGGCATCAGGGACTCCCTCGGTTTACAGAGGGAACATCCATTGGGGAGAGCTGGAGCCCACTGGCCTTCCAAGCCCCTCCCCTGACCACTTCCTCTGGGGGCCCCTGCCTTCTTTTCCATTTCTTTTGATCCTCTATGACACCCCTGCAAGACCTGCTGAATGGGTATTGTCTTTCCCTTCTGGGGCTGAGAAACTGAGTCTGAGGCAGTAGAAGTCATAAATTAGGGCCAGAGCCGGGCTTCCCACCCACATGTCCAGACACTGCACTCCCAGCAGCTCCCTGTCAAAAGGGGAAGACCATCCCTGTCGGCCCTTCCAGGACCTGGGGGAGTGAGATCCCCCACACTGTCCCAGCAAGATATATAGGAGATAAATAGTGGCCTGGGCTAGCTCTCCATTCACCACCATCTCTTCCCTCTGCAGCTCTGGGGCCCGGAGGCAAACCTCCCAAGCCAGGTAAGACCTGAGGCAAGGGAGCCAACAGGCAGGAGGAGGGAGGGAGGTGGTGAGCAGCAGGTATAAGCAGGCTGGTACCAGACCCCAGGACCTCCAGAAACAGGAGACAGGAGTCAGCTTGATGTCTTCTCTGTGTGAGGGGTATCTGGGGTCTACCCTGCAAATGCCCATGTGCCCAGCTGCCTGGAGAGTCCCCTTGGCAAAAAAGCCCTGGTGCTGAGGCAAATGTAGGGACTCATGTCCCAGTCCCCAAGACTGTGAATGTCACTCTGGTGCTCAGACACAGGTGGTGGGCCTCATACTCCACCTGGATGGTCCCCTGATCCCAGACCAAGCTTCCTCTAACCTGTAGGCCAAGACCCTAGATATCTCTGACCTCAATGACAATTGACCTCAGGCTGAACCCTGACCCAAGACCAAAGCCTGGATTTAACCTTGACCCTGGCCCCAGATGAGCTCCCCTCCTGACCAGGCCCCTTCCAGCTCTGTCTAGACCTTGGAGGTTTCCAGTAAGAAGATCTGCCTAGATCTGTCTGAGCCTTGCCCATGGGGCCTGGATCTGCCACTGAAGTCCATCACCAATTCCAAAAAAACATACCCCAGGAAAGGGGGAGGGTGGGTCCCTCCAGGAAGCACTGGTGGATAAGGAACAGGTGGAGGAAATGGTGTCTCCGTCCAGATTTACAGCCCCATCGATGTGAGATGCTCCACATGTGGCACCCACCCCACCCCCACCCCCTGCTCCACGTCTCCCTGGCTCTGAAGCCAGAGGCTCCAGGACAGTTTGCATGTCCAACGGCTCTTACGAAATCCCAGTGTTCAATGATCCAAGTGCAAATGAATCTACAAGACCCAGATCCCCCTTCCCTGCAAGCCCATCTGGGTTGTGAAACTCCAGAGCTGGGTCAGGCAAGAGAGAGAAAGGAGAACAGGAGTCCTGAGCAAGGGGTTTTCTGGGGTCTGTAGGGGGGGTCTGTGAGGCCAGGAGCCTTTGAACTTCATTGCTTATCCTGCCAGAACCTGCATCCTGTCTCCCTGGAGGGGCCAGCCGATCTCACATGGTAGAGAGAAGGTGAAGGCATGGAAGTAGGACTTTGCTCAGCTGGGAAAGCCCAAGTTAGTGGGGGTTGTGACTGCAAAGCTAGAGGGGGAATGAATGGGTCCCACTGGCAACAGGGAACCTGTGGCAAGTTGTGATAAAATACTAGAGGGAAGATTGGGACAGCTGCACACAGAGTCCCCTAAGGGATGGGTGCTAAAGTGAGGCGATCATGAGTGAAAGACTTAGAGTAGACATCTGGAAGAACTTTCAGCTCAAGGTAAAGGAGTAGACCAAAAGGGAAGTCAGGACATCTCCTTCCACTGGGAAGGGGCTGGGTTCCATGACTTCCCTGAGGTCATCCCCTTTCAGCATCAGCACCCAGGCCACGGGGACATCCGGGCCTGCCCAGGCAGGATGGAACAGGGCGCAGGCGGCGCGTGTCGTGCTTGGGAACAATTAATCCCTTGACAAGTAGAGGGTGGGTGGCCTGGCAGCTGCTCCACGTGGGCCTCAGCGGGCCGGCCCTGCCTAGACTCTCAGTGGGAGCCCAGGCAGCTGGGAGCCAATGCCACCCACACCCCCAGCACCAGCTGGAGGCCAGCTGCCTGCTGGGGAGGACAGGAAAGAGCAGAGACACCCACTGGGTGCCCTGGCAGGTTGTGCACACTAGGTGCTTTCTGTTCCCCAGTCCACTGGTCCCAAAAGGGCGGGGACACCGTGGTAGATGGGGGTACTGAGTCTCTGAGAGGTGAAGTAACTTGCTCCCCCACATGCATTGCAGGTAGCGGCAGCAGGGTTTGAATCCAGGGCTCTTTGACTCTGGGAAGACAGGGGGCTGGGTTGGCCAGGCTGCTGGGCTCCTGGCTACAGTCATCTCCTCACCCCTCTCCTCCTTTCCAGGGGCTGGACTCCTGGGGGCGTTTGGGCCAGGTGAGTCCCCAGGAAGGAGGGCAAGCAGGGGTGGGGTCAGTCTTGCTGGAGGTGACCCTGAGATCAGACAGCTGGAGGGGGAGCATGGGAAGAGGTTTGGCTGCTCACCCCACCGGCCCTAGCTTCTTCTCACTTCCTGCTGGGTCCCCATCTTCTCTTCCCAGCCTTTCTGTGGTCAGGAAAGGCCTGAGCGTGTTCCCTGCCCTCTTGGAGTTCAGGAAATGGGCTTGGCTTGAGAGAAAGCCCTGACACAACTGGGGAGGGGCAGGGCCTGCGGTGCTCAGGAAGTGAGCCCAGCACATCCCAGGCCTGGCCTGACGTGCACCACATCTGCCTGGACGGGAGAGGGACCGGAGTTAGAGACGCACCTTACAGAGAGGATGGCTGAGTTTCAGACATGGTCAACTCAGACAAATTAGGCGATGGGCGTGGGACAGGGGACCACATCCAGTGAAAGCCAGAGAGACCTCCCTGCCCCTAGGGTTCAGCAGTACCCCCACGTCTGGCATCTATCCCCAGAGAGGGCTGCCCCGGGGATTAGGACACTGGTAGCCAGGACTGGAGCTTGCAGGAAAGATTCTCACAGAATTGGAAACAAACCTGGCTCGGTTGTGAACTCCAACCTGATTGCCCATCAGTCCTGGCCCAAGCCATGGAATGTCTCCTGGAGGGGGAGAAAGAGCAATTGGGCCCAGATGTGGGAAGGAGAGAGCCAAAGGGACCCATTTGGCTTCTCATAAACATTTTAGCATCCGTCTGCAAGCAAGAAGGCTTCTGGACTGCAGGGCAGGCTGGATGGACAGACAGACAAATGGTGGGAGGCAGAAGGGGTTCCAGATATAGGGGAAAAGAAGTGGGCTGAGCCAGGGGACCCCTGCAAGGAAGCAGTCCAGGGGGGTGGGTGCCGAGGGTAAGAACAGAGAAGCAGGGCTTTCTGGCACAGAAAGCCCTGATGGGACCCCCATTACCTGACAGGCCTAGGGGAAGCAAGGTCTAGCCTAGGAGTGTTATGGGGGAAGGGGGGTCAAGGCTATCACACCTGCACGGTACATAGTAGCTGCTCACTATTTTATCAGGATTGATCCCTAAGTACCAACTGCTTAAGTCCAGCTTAAGGGCTGAGCGCCACTCAATGACCACAGAACTGCCTGGTTCCTGGTCACCCTCCACAAGACCCCTCCCACTCTGGGCCCCAGAATGATGCCCACATGCCAGCCTCTCCTCTCCTCACCTGGCTCTGTCCCCTTCTCCCCACAGGTGCTGCTGGGCTGGCAGGCGGTGGCCCTGGAGCAGGTTAGTGCTGATACCCAGGCAACGTGCCCATCTGGGGGCCAGAGCCAAGCCCAGGGCATCTGTTCAGTGTGGAGGGCAGTTGGGGTATCAGGGATGGCACGCCAGGCTGGTCCTGGATGCTAGCATGGGAGGTGATGTGGAGACCACCTGCCCTGAGCAGCTGCCCAGGGCACACATAGGTCATAGCTGGGTCTTGGGGAGAGCTGGAGAGAAGTCCCAGGGGCCAATGGAGCCCAGAGCGGTTCAACTCAGCAGGGCCTTGGAAAAGCTTTCTGGAGGAGGGGAGTAGGATCCCAAAAGATCCCAGCAATTTTGTGAGGCTGAGCAGAGCAGCCTGGCATATTTTGCCCTCCAGCACTAAACCTAGTCCTGGGAGCAGGGGTCGTTGTTTGGCATGGAAGTCCTACAGAGAGCAGAGAAGCCACCTCAAATGCACCTCCCAGGAGGGAGAGGGCCCGGCGGGCTGGGGCTCAGAGCCTCACCCAGTCCTCCCCTCGGCAGGGCTCGGGGCCTTTCCTGCAGGAGCCTTCCCTGGGGGTCTGGTGCCCGGAGGAGTGGCGGGTGCTGCTGCAGCCTATAAAGCTGCCAAGGCTGGTGAGTGTTACCCCTGGGGACATGCCGTAAGCCCTCTGCCCTCTGTGAACTCCCAACTTTGCAAAAGCACCTTTCTGGGGAGGCGCGGACCGCAGAATTCTTATCTCCAATCCGCCGGGGCTGGGGAGGCAACCAGCTGTGCCCAAGTGTCAAAGTGAGGCGGTGGCCCGGCCAGACTTAATGCAGGACCTTCAACTGGCAGCCCAGGGCCCTCCTGCCTCCCAGCACTCCCGGTGTGACCCCTTCCCTCTCCCGCTCCTGGCTCTGTAGGTGCTGGGCTTGGTGGCGTTGGCGGCATTGGTGGTGTTGGCGGCATTGGTGGTGTTGGCGGCTTAGGAGTGTCTACAGGTATGAGGGTTAGACCTGAGTTGCCCAGGTGAGGACCGCAGGCATGGGAGGCACCCACTCTGATGCGGCCCATCCCGTGCCAGGTGCGGTGGTGCCTCAGCCCGGAGCCGGAGTCGGAGTCGGAGTCGGAGCGGGAGGGAAGCCCGGGAAAGTGCCCGGTCAGTGTGCAGTCCCCGGGGCTGGAGGGTGGAGGGCGGGGAGGGTAGAGCACCCCCCACCCCGCACAGGAAGCGGGGGGGCCCCAGGCATAGCGGGCAGGGCAGCCAGCCAGGCCCCACGGGTGGTATAACACAGAAACACGGGAGAGGTGCCCCGGCCTACCTTCCGGGCCCTTCTTCCACATCTTGGGGTAGAAAGAGACCTCAGAGACACCATCTATGGCAGGCAGTCAAGTGACAGATGGGGCGTGGGGCGGGGGGGTTGGGGGGAGTGCTCAGGATGGACACTGAAGGGCCCAAGGCAGTCACGGCAGAGCCAGAGCGGGGCTGAGCCCGGGGGCGCCCTGACTCCCCATCTGGTGCTTGTTCTCTGCACAAAGCCCTTGAGGAAGTGACTTCAGGTTGAACAAAAGGCTGCCTGAGTCCACACAGCAGGGAGGGAACATCTGGAAGCTGTTAGCCCAGAGGTGGGCTGAGCCAGCCATGTAAACAGGCTCCAGGAGACAAGATAAATCCACACACAGAAGGGTTTGCAGATGACTTCCGAAACTCGTGGGAGAGCTGCGGCCACCACGCATATGTCCCTGGCTACATCTCCAGGCCCTGGGCGGCAGGTGTGGGGGCCCCGGAGCCACTCCAGAGAGAGGGGCCCAGGAGGGGTACCTAGGGACTGGGCTGCGGCTCACGGCTCAAACCTCTTCTCTTGGCCACAGGTGTGGGGCTGCCAGGTGTATACCCAGGCGGAGTGCTCCCAGGCACAGGTGAGGACCAGAGGAAGAAGGGAACCCTATAGCAAAGAGAGTAGCCTCTGGCACCCTCCCAGGTGACCTGTCACCTCCCCAGGAGCCAGGGTGACCCAGCCAACCCCATCTCCCTAAGCATCAAAGCTCAGGCCAACAGAAAGAAGGCCCCTGGGCATCTCTCCCCACAGAGGCCAGTCAGCTTTACCCCGGCCCCAAACCCAGACCATCATCATCATCACAGCCCAAGGAGGGCCCCCCGGGGACGCACCACATCCCACTGTGGCCAGCTGTTTCCCAAAAGCTCTGAGTCACCAGGAGGCCCGCCCAGCACATCCGCCCTGCAGGAGACCCCTCTGAGCTGCCCTCTTGCCCTCCTTTCCCTGCCAGGGCCTGGCCACCCCGCCCAACACGTGACCTCCTGAATTCCCCCAAAAGCCCAGATTAGGCCTGCTCTGAGGGATCTGCTGACAGGGTGTCCCTCCTCACTGTCCCTCTGGCCGAGGTGGCCCAGCTCCAGTGGCCCCAGGAACAGTGGAAGCACCAGAAGCTGGCAAATGGAGTTCCCAGCCACAGCAGATGACTGCTTTATGTTTGGTGGGAGTGCACCTCCAGGAGGGGCCCAGAAGGACACGGGCCTCCCCCTTCAAGCAGGCTTTCACCGTCTCCCCTCTCTGGGGACACCGGGCAGTGTAGCTAGGAATTAACTCCAGTTTGGAGAGAAGGCCAACTGAGGCGAAGGCTCAAGTGCCTAGGAAATGGGATTAAAGCTCAGGTCTTCTGACCTTGGGGCAGACAGGGAAAGAGAGTCACCGCCACCCCATGAGCCATGCCTGTCACTGGTACCGCCGAAGGTCAGCTCTGTGAGCCAGGGGAGGTGTGGGTGCTTGCAAGGCCTGCCTTCCCGCCCTCACTACCAGCTTCCCTCTCTGTCCCCTCAGGAGCTCGCTTCCCAGGTGTGGGGGTGCTCCCTGGGGTCCCCACTGGAACAGGAGTCAAGGCCAAGGCCCCAGGTATGCGGCCAGGGGACTGGGAGCCCATGGCAGGAATTTCCAGCCACCCTCAGGCCCCTTTGGCCTGGGGTGGGGGTGTGGGTGGGGATGGGGACCCTGGGCCCAGGGCCTTCCAGGTGGGCACCTCTTGTGCTCCAGCCCCATTCCAGCTGGTCAAGGTGGGCAGCACCCCTCTCAGAAATCCCCAAATCTGAGCTGGGAGGTCTGGGCAGAATGGGCCATGCTCTGGTCGGCTCACCCCTCAAGGTTGCCTGGCACCTTGATGCCCGGCACCCAGGGTGGCAGGGCTGCAGTGTTGGCTCCTTGTCCTTGCAGGTGGAGGCGGAGCTTTTGCTGGAATCCCAGGTGAGGCAAAGCTGGGTGTCCCTTGGTGGGTGGGCAGGCCAACAGAGTAGCCAGCCAGGCAGGGGCTCTTGCCCTGGGAGGGGCGAGGCACCCCCGAATCCCATTAAGGCCTGTCCAGCTTCCCTCATGCCTACTGCCCTAGGCCTTGGACAGGCTTCAGCACAATGTGGCCTCAATCACAGGCCGCTTCCCCAATCCTAAGCCCTCTGTGTAGTAGCCAAATGAGCCCAGAAAACCCACCCGTCTGTGCCAAATGCCGTGAGAGGTACAGGCCTCAACTGTGGCCCAAGCCCCAGGAGGTAAAGAGTCCTGCACTTTCTTGGAGGAAGTGACCTGGCACTGAGGAATGTCAGGCTGACCAGTGACAAAGAGGCAGGAAGACAGGATGGTTTCTGGAACTCATTCTGAGCAGAAAGTGGAGTGTGAGGCCAAGGGCTCTGCAGGGCTGCTGGCCCACGTTGCTGGGACCTGAGTTTGCTCTCCTTGTTCCCGCAGGAGTTGGACCCTTTGGGGGCCAGCAGCCTGGAGTCCCGCTGGGGTACCCTATCAAGGCACCCAAGCTGCCGGGTAAATCAGGAGGAGGACTCAAGGGGGCACCACTCACAGGGCCTCACTGCTGAGAAGCCAGCTTGTGGGGGACATTTTTTGGCCACTGGTGTCTGGGGGGGGAGGGGTTAGGACACCTGAGCATTGAAGCCCACATCTGGTCGCCAGCAAGTGAAAGGAATCCCGTAGGCCCTGGCCTCACTTACATGCACACACATGTGTACACACATGTTCATGCATGCACAGGTACACAGAATCACAGCCCCGATGGGAAACAATATATGTTGATGATAAGAAACAGCCATCAATGGAAAGACCCCTCTGATGTCGACCCCTGTCCCCACAATCAGCTGAGACAATGAGATATTTCCTTGTTGGGAGGATGATAAGGAAGATACTAAGATTCCAGGGCCACAGCAGGTCCTAGTTTTGTAGGGGAAGGGGTGTTCCATAAGCCCCTCAGGCAGGGGTGCACTTTCCCTCCTCCAGCCAGGGCCTCCTCCACCAAAGAGCCTCTCTGAGCAGCTCAGAACCTTTGGTGTGTGTAGGGAGGACTCAGGCCCCAGTATCAGTGGGTATAGATCTGTCTCCATGGACAGTGGGAGCCCAGCACAGGGGCTGCCATGGAGCAGCCTCTGAGCCTGCCCTGCCCTCTCTTCAGGTGGCTACGGACTGCCCTACAGCACTGGGAAACTGCCCTATGGTGAGTAAGACCCTCCTAAATGGATGGGCTTCTAGCTCTTTCCAGCTCCAGGGTCCTGGCAAGGAGAGCACCCAACTGGGGATGGGGTAGAGGCTTGGCAAGGGAATCCCCTAAGAAACATAGAACCTGGACTGAGGCAGCCTGCTTCTCAATCCTGGCCCTCACACTTAGCCCCAGGCCTTTGGGCAAACCAGCTTCTTCTCTGTAAACCAGTTTCTTCATCTGTAAATGGGAATAAGTGTCCCACACCCATTTATATCTGTTTTGTAACTCTGGCTGGGAGTGAAAGGGTGGAGACTCTGGGCAGCCTGACTCCTGAGGCTCAGGGCAGGGGTGGGCAGCCACAGCGAGATCTGTGCAGATGCCCACTGAGCCTCTCTGTTTCATAGGCTATGGGCCTGGAGGAGTGGCAGGTGCTGCAGGCAAGGCTGGGTACCCGACGGGGACAGGTAAGGAAAACCTCCCCCAACTGTCAGCCAAAGGGGCACCAATCAATTGCCTGGGCTCCAGAGCCCTGAGGCTGGCCAGGATCTCTCCAGGATACAGGCCAGCCCACCCTGCATCCAGACCCCAGTCTGAGCCTGCAGAAGGATCTTGGGTGGGGGCAGCTCCCTCAGCTCTGCTTGCTATGAGGCGCCTCATCCACACCCTTTTGTGAAAGGGTTGGTTCTCATGGGGCTGGAATAGGTGGGCTCTGGACTTTCAGGAGTACAGTTTTCAGAGTCTTTCTCCTTCCTCCCCCAGGAGTTGGCACCCAGGCTGCAGCAGCAGCAGCTAAAGCAGCAAAGTTTGGTGAGTGCACCTGCCAGCGCCCAGCTCCCAGCCTCTCCATCCCTATTATCCCTGAGAGTCTGCCTCACAGAGAAGTAACGAAGGCAGCCCCTCCACACCCCATTTATCCAATGTTTTCAATACCACCCATTTCTCCATGTGTCCATCCACTCAATCTTTCTTCTATCCTTCTCTCCATCCATCCCTATCTCTCATCCACCTTCCCTCCCATCCATCCATCCACTTCCCTCCACTCCTCCATCCATCCATCCATCCATCCATCCATCAATCCCTCCTTCCTTCCATCCCTCTATCTATCCACTCTTCCCTCTATCCCTTCATTCATCCATCCATCTATTCATCTGCCCTCCATTCCTCCCTCTAAATCCCTCCATGCCTCCCTCTTCCCATCCCTCCATCCTTCATCTATCCCTCCCTCCCTCCCTCCCTCCATCTATCCATCAGTCCCTCCCTCTTTCCATCCTTCCATTCCATATCTATCCATCCCTCCCTCCATCCATCCCTCCATCCATCAGTCCCTCCTTCCTTCCATCCATCCATCCATCCATCCATCCATTTCAGAGACCAGGGTCAAATAAGAAACCTGATGGAAAATACAGGCACTATGGTGGGAATCAAGAAGAGGGAGACATTATTCCTACCTGGGGGAAATCAGGAAGGCTTCTCAGAGAAAATGATGTTTGATTCTGGAGTTTGACATGTGGTTAAAATAGGTAGGAGAAGCCTGGGCAGAGAGGATGGGTACTATGGTGGTTAGAATGATAATTTTAGGTGGTCCTACATGAGCATTTAAACAATGCAGTTGTTCAGTATCAATTTAATGTGTCCTATAAAACCTTTAACCTGCCCCATGATCCCTTGGCTAGCAGGCATGGCATGGCCTTCCCCATGCACATAGGGAGGGCAGAATGAGCATCTGTGCCCTGCCCCAGCTCATCCCCCAGTTCAGAATCACATTACAGGGCTGAGGTCCTAACTTTCATCTCCAGTCCCAGGGGAGTCCCTCCTGGACCCCAATGGGACAGAAGACATCTCCCCACCAGCCCAAGGAGGCAAGAGTGGAGGGGAAGCCCCAAGCTGGAGGCCTGCTCCATGGAGGCCCCACTGGCCCTCCTTCTAGGCCCCCAAGGCTGGAGGGGATGGCTGGAATGTGGGAGCAGGAGAGTGGGGCGACGAGGGGCTGCCAGAGCCGGGCAGCCAGGCTCTTGGATTACAAACTTGGCCGAGTGTTCGGAACACAGGGAGGGGAAGCCTTGAACATTCCTACAGGGGCCCCTCTGGCCCGGGGAGCGGCCGTTTGTGGTTTCTCAGTATGTGGCAGTGATTAGAATGGGATTTGTCTGAAAACATCGAAGTCCCTTAATGAGCGTGTTGAAATGGACACTTTGGGGGTGAGTCAAGGAACAGTGAGGTGGGGGCCTCCTCCGGCAGGCCCAGCCGGAGATGCCTGGGCTGCATTCCCAGAGGAGACTGTGCTAGTTAAAATTCCAGCATCCAAGCAGCCTTCCTACCCAGCCTCAGGAGAGGCCCTGGGAGCCACATCTTCACTGTCCCCATCCCAGCAGGTGCCGGAGGAGCTGGGGTTCTCCCTGGTGTTGGAGGCGCCGGCATTCCTGGCGGGGCTGGTGCAATTCCTGGGATCGGAGGCATCGCAGGTAGCATCCATCGAGCAGGGGCTGGGGATGTTCTTGGGAGGGCCACCAGGAAAGGGCCTTACCCCCTGTGGCTATCTCTCCAGGGGCGGGGACTCCAGCTGCTGCAGCAAAGGCCGCCGCAAAGGCAGCTAAGTATGGTGAGTGCCCCAAAGGGTGGCCAACCCAGGCCCCGGTGCCCTCAGCCCCCCGTCCATGTGGGCCTTGGATAGCCTAGTACTATGAGGCTGGTGGACTTTGCCCTCATCCATCTATGGCAGTCTGTCTCCCCCTCCCCAAACATGCAATGTTCTTACCTCCTTGCCCTTGCCCATTCTGGCCACTCTTTCTGGAAGGCCACTGTTCTCCACTGATTGGCCCAGGTGGGAGCACGAGGTGGGGAGGTGTCCCATGGAGCATCTGGCTTCTCCCATCCTACCCTCAGGGCTGCCCCAATGCTGCTGCACCCACTGCCTGGGGGCCCAGCAGAGAGACCTGACTTTGCTTTAGACCTACATTGCAGTCTTCCCACCCACAGATCCAAACCCTCAGAGCTCTTTGCAGGTTCTAGCATCCCTTCCCATCTCTCAGTTGAGTAGGATCCAGGCAGGGGCAATGCCAGCCCACCTGGGATCCTGCCCTCAGGACCTGCCATTCCCAGAGCTCCCAGAGCTGTGCCCTTGGAAGCCCTCTGAGGTTCCTATGGGGTCCAGGCTAGGAGAACAATCCTTCCCTTTTACAGGAGCTGCTGGAGGCTTGGTGCCTGGTGGGCCAGGCTTTGGAGTTCCAGGTGTTGGAGTCCCAGGTGTCGGAGTCCCAGGTGTCGGAGTCCCAGGTGTCGGAGTCCCAGGTGTTGGGGGGCCTGGCATTGTGGGTGGACCAGGTGAGCTGAGCTTTGTGTGTGCGTGTGCATGAAGATGTAAGAAAGCAATATTATTTTTTTAAGATTTTACTTATTTATTCATAAAAGACACAGAGAGAAAGGCAGAGACATAGGCAGGCTCCATGCAGGAAGCCTGATGCGGGACTCGATCCCAGGACTCTGGGATCACTCCCTGAGCCAAAAGCAGACATTCAACTGCTGAGCCACCCAGGCAACCCAAGAAAGCAATATTAAAACCATTGCTAAGGCTTTTGGACTCCCCCAATACCTCACTCATCTATCATCTTTTCTTCATACCCTTGGCCATGCCTCATCTTCTCTTCCTTGGGCTGTAACAACCTCCTAATTAGTCACAGCCAGCATCAACTTCTCTAATTTGTCTTCTGGCTGTCAGTGTGTCCCTAGCCCTTAGCTAAATAGGTGCTCAGTAAATGGTGGGTGGGTGGATGGACGGATAGGCAGGTAGACAAATGGGCAAGTAGGTGAATGGTCAAGTAGATGAGTGGACAAGTTGATGAACGAAGGAATGGGTAGATGAAGGGACAAATACAAGGATGCATAGAGACATAGAGAGATGAATGCATAGATAGAAAGACAGGTGGAAAGGCAGGTAGGGCACTGGATAAGTGGTAAGAAGGATGGATTGAGGGCAGTCCAGGTGGCTCAGCGGTTTAGCACCACCTTCAGCCCAGGGCGGGATCCTGGAGACCCAGGATCGAGTCCCACGTCAGGCTCCCTGCATGGAGCCTGCTTCTCCCTCTGCCTGTGTCTCTGCCTCTCTCTCTCTCTCTCTCTCTGTGTGTGTGTGTGTGTGTGTCTCATGAATAAATAAATAAAATCTTTAAATAAATAAATAAAATCGAAAAAAGGATGGATGGATGGATGGATGGATGGATGGATAGGTGGATAGATGAATAGATGGATAAGCGCATGGTTGTATGAGCAAATGATGAGATGAGTGCATAGAAGGCAAATGATGCAAAATGAATAACTGGATAGTTAGATGAATGGATAGGTAGGCAGATGAGTGGATAAATGGGTGCATGGATGGACAGAGAGTTGATTAAGTTGGTTGAGGGGGTGGATGGAAGCCCAAGGATAGACAAACAAATGGACAGACATATGGGTAGATTAATGGGTGGATAAATGGGTGGTTAAGAAGACAGGGAGTAGAAGGGGAGATGTATGGGTAAATAGATAGGTAGACCGTTGTGTCATCTGTGTTCCCCTTGGTATCTCCAGGAGCTGTGTCACCAGCTGCAGCCGCTAAAGCAGCCGCCAAAGCAGCCAAATACGGTCAGTGCTGTGCTGATAGCTCTGCCCCACCTGGTTCTGGCCAGAGAAGGGGAGTAATTTGCCCAGGGTCACACAGCAAGTCATTGGCAGAGCTGGGACTTGGAATTGTTGGGCCCCAGGAAAATGTCTCCTACCATGAGGCCATGGGGCTGAGTGATGGGAGAGTCCCAGTATGGCATTCCCAATGGAGACAGTGTCCCTGGCCCTGGCCAGGGCCCTGTCAGAGGAGCCCAAGCCTGGCTGGGGATATGGTCCTGCCCATAGTCTCTCCATAGCCAACAACGAGGCCCTTCCCCAAGTGCTCAGAGAAGAAAGGGATTGGAGAACACGGAGGGATGGGGGGTGTCCATAAAGGCTCCCTGGAGGAGGCTGGTCTGGGGCCATTTTATGGTTTCTGGCCCTTCGTGGACCAGACTTGGGGGAGGCTTGTGTCCTCTTTCCAAGTTGACCAGCATCCCCCCAACCCCGAGCTCTTCTCAGCCTCTCTTACTGTGACGCTTTTCCACCTGATTCTCTTCCCTCTACAGGGGCCAGAGCTGGAGTGGGAGTTGGAGGCATTCCCACTTACGGAGTGGGAGTTGGTGCTGGGGGCTTTCCTGGTTACGGTATCGGAGCTGGAGGTGTTCCTGGAGCCCCCCTTTCCCGTGAGCCTGAGTTCCATGTGGGGAACCGAGGAAAAGGATTCTCTATTGTAGGGCTCTGGAGAGGGGAGGTGCAGGGGAGTATAGACTGGGCTTCAGAGTGCTCAGGGAGCTGGGGGTGGGGTGCAGAGAGGGGTTCCAGCACTTTCGGGTAAGTGTGCGATAGGCACAGCGCCTCCCTCCAGACCCAGTGGGGTTCCTGAGGGGCTCTCTCCCTCCCCACAGCTGCAGCCCAGGCAGCAGCAGCCGCTCAGGCAGCAGCCGCAGCCAAGGCAGCCAAGTACGGTAAGTGCCCAGCCGTGCCTGTCCCCACGCCAAGGCTAGCACCCTCCCCTCCTCCCAAGCCCTGCTGTCCCGTGGCACCCAGGCTCCAAGCTCAGAGCGCTTCTCCAGCACAAGGGCAGAGCCACCTCATGCTCAGGCCTCTGGGGCTCAATGGCCCAGGTCAAGGTGGGGGCGGGGAGTCTCTAGCCCCATCTTCCAAAGCCATTCTGAACTCTTCCACCCTCTTCAATTACCCACCACTACAATTATTGGGACCCTGCTCACTACCTCGACCCCAAACCAGCAAGTCGGAGGTGCCCACGCAGCCATTCTGCTCCCTACGCCACCCTGACCCTTCGCTCTCCTAAGAACTGGGTGATTCGAGGGACAGAGCCTGACACTCTTCACTCCTCCAGGTGCTGGAGGAGTAGGAGCATTAGGGGGACTGGTGCCAGGAGTCGGAGATGGAGTAGCAGGTGTGCCGGGCACAGGAGGGGTGCCAGGTGAGCTGTGTCCCTAACCCAGAGATGGGTTTGGTTTGTCTCGCAGAGCCCTGGAGCTGACCAGGTCAAGGGCATCATTTTGCGGATTGGCAAGACTTTTATGGAGCCCAGAGATGGGGAGGAGGGAGAGCAAATTTCCCTGATTTGGAAGGAAGACCCCCATCCCCCCATGGGATCCTAGCTTGCAGGGGAGGCTCGGGAAGTCAGCCACCACCGGGATAGGCAGCGGAGCTCTGCTCTGCCAGGGCTGAGGGGCCTCTTTTACTCCAGTGGCCTCTCTGATTCCTGATCAGGGGGAGGGCCTGTGCCCCCCTATGGCTCTCCTGGGTTCATCCTCCCCCAGCAGTCACAGGCCAAAGAGAAGAAATGAAATTACAAGGAGATTAAGTTAGAGACTTCCTTGGCTGTTCTTCCCCACCAGATTCCTTCTCTGCATGCCTACTTTATGGGAGAAAATTTTTCCTTTTGTGTTTCCTCCTCAAAAAACGAGCTGTTTCCTCCAGTTTGGGATACAAGCACTGTTAGATTTTTTTTTTTTTTAATTAACACCACCTTCAGCAGAAAGCTACAAGAGACTTCTAGAGGCTTGGGAGAGGGTCTGTGCTTCTGCGCATCGGCTCTGGGCTCCCCTCTGCCGTAGCCAGAGCTAGAACCTCACAGTCACAGAGCTCAAGAAGGGACGTGCCCAGCTGGGCTAGTGGGCCATCCTCCCAGCGGGCCTGGGAGCCACGCTGGCCCTGTGTACTCCTCTGTCTGCAGGTTGAGGAGGCAGCATGGGGAGGGTCAGGTGGTCTTCCCAGAATAGGGGACAGTGGGGGTGGAGGAGATGTGGAGAGGGGTGTTGGGGACTGCCCCCTGACCCTACCCTTTACCTCTCCAGGAGCAGGGACCCCAGCTGCTGCAGCTGCCAAAGCCGCTGCCAAAGCTGCCCAATTTGGTAAGCATCCCCCAGCCCCTCATCCTGCTCCCAGCCCCCATCCTGGAGAACTGTTCCCTCACATTCCTTGCTCTGGGGCCTCAGTGACCCTTGGAAGGCAAGCCCCCTGGAGCTGTCACATTCTGGGCTTTCTCACCACCTTCGGCCTATCCAACCACATTTAGAGGTGTAGGTAAAGTTCTGATCAGGACAGCAAAGTGAGAATGGCCCTTGGTGAGCCCTCCAGACCTGGCTCTTCAGCCTTCCCAAAGCCCTTGTTGCCTCCAAATCCAGCCCAGCCCAAGCCGGGGCCTGTCCCCCCTCTGGACTACAGCTGGGCTCACCGGACTCCTCTGCTCTGAGAGCTACAGTACTACTTCTTGCACCCTGATGAAGCTGTCTGTCTCTTGCTACATCTGAAGTCCCCCCTGGCAGGCCCAGGCATTCACACCTTCCTGAACATGGCAAACCACAGCAGCCCCATTTAGATTCCAACTGTACACCAGGCTCTGGGCCAGTGGTGGGAGGAGGGGTCCCCTCTGCCTTGGCCTTAGGGACTCTCAGACATCAAGGTTCAGATCACAAAATTTACTGTCTAGGCCAGAGAACATCTTGACTTCAGGTCTGCTGACTCCCAAACTCGCATATGGCAAATGACCCCTTTTTGCCAAGCCACTATTTGTGGGGGTAATCCTTACACCAACTTTATGGAGTTGGTATTATTATTCCCATTTTACAGATGTGGAAACTGAGATTCTAAGAGCTTGAGTAACATGCCCACATTTGCTGAGCTCAACGGCCACTGAGCTGAGCTTTGAGCCCAGGTCTCCTTGTCTTGCCAAGCTCCCTTTACAGTACAGCTGCCTCTGTCACCCTCAGAAGCCTCAAAGGGGCTCCTTGTCTTCCAAAAGTTAAGAGCTCCTGATCCTGGGGCACCTGGGTGGCTCAGCAGTTGAGCATTTGCCTTCGGCTCAGGGCATGATCCCAGGGTTCTGGGATCGAGTTCCTCATTGGGTTCCCCGCAGGGAGCCTGCTTCTCCCTCTGCCTGTGTCTCTGCCTCTCTCTCTGTCTCTGTGTCACTCATGAATAAATAAATAAAATCTTAAAAATATTTTTAAAAAAGGGCCCTACACATGCTTCATTGTAGGGATGAGGAAGCTGAGCCTCATCGAGGGAAAGTAACTTGTCCAACATCACACAGCAAGTCTGTGTCCAGGCTGGGACATGATCCCAAGGCTCTTGACTCCCAGCCCTCTGCTCTTCCCATCAGCTTCTGTCCTTGGTCAAGACTGGGCTAACAATGAGCTCTTCTCGCTCTTGCAGGGTTAGGTCCCGGTGTCGGCGTGGGTCCAGGTGTCGGTCCTGGTGTTGGTCCCGGCATCGGTCCCGGTGTCGGTCCCGGCATTGGTCCCGGCATTGGCATCGGCCCCGGTGGTGTTACAGGTGAGCTGCCCGTGTAAGTGGGCCTCAGGGGCCTCTGAGTCCTCCCTGGGTGCTGTCCCTGAACCCCCTCCCTCTCCCTGCAGGAGTGGGGACCCCAGCTGCTGCCAAAGCCGCTGCTAAAGCGGCCGCCAAAGCACAGTACCGTGAGTGCCCTGCCACCCATTTCTCCTCGGCCCGTGAGCCCAGAGCTGGCCCAGAGGGACCCTGAGCTGCACCCCCACCGCCATGCTATGCAGCCTCATTAGATCCCAGAGCGGCTGCCAGGGGGGTCGGCAGCACAGACTGGGCATGAAGGAGGATGGTGTCCATGGTCCCTGTGCAGCCCTGAGTGCCAGCCTGGGAGGGTCTGGACTTGACGGTCCGTGGGAGACTTAGGAAGATCATTCTTGATGGCTGTATAGAGAGGGCAGGTGTAACGGGAGAAGGCCCCTGCGTGGGTTTGGGCCCCCTGCCCTTGGGCCTGACTCAGCTCCCTGGGCAGGGCACCCTTGTGGGTGCATGCTCCCTGCCCGCCGCCGCCCCACCACTGCCCACCTTCCCCAGGGGCTGCAGCTGGGCTTCCTGCTGGCGTCCCTGGATTTGGAGTCGGTGCTGGCGTTCCTGGCTTTGGAGTTGGTGCTGGCATTCCTGGCTTTGGAGTTGGTGCTGGCGTTCCTGGCTTTGGGGCAGGTGCAGGTGAGGCGACCTCTAGGGCCTGGGCAGAAACTGCCCCCTAGCTCAGAGGAGGGAGACCTCTTTTCCTGCCGGCACATCCCCAGCAGCCTTACTCAGGAGCTCGCAGTGAGCCCCCAAGCAGTCAGAGATGACTGGGGTAACAGATGGGGGGGCAGGCCAGGCAAAGGGAGCCCCAGGCTGCTAGATTTCAGAGTACCTGCCTGCTCAGGAGAGGAGAAACAGAGTTCCAAACTGAGTAGCCCACTCCCAGGAAAGGAGGGTGGAGGCTGCTGAGGTCAGCAGACCTGAGTGGGCCAGTGCACTCCCCTTGTCAGTGCACGATGACAAAAGGGCCACTAGGACCCACAGGCCCCCAGGACCACACTGTGCACGAGGAGATGGGGGGGCAGTTGGAAGGAGGTGCAGCTCAGCCTTCATGCAGCCCCAGACCCAATTGGCAGCAGCACGGTTAGATCCTGGAACTCTGTGCCCAGAGCAGAGGCGCAGTGAGTGCCAGCTGGAAAGCCATGGTTTCAGAGCTTTGAGAGGACCAGTGAAGGCTGAGGAAGTCAGGGAGGGCTCCCTGGAGGAGGCAGAACTCCTGGGCACAGAGCTCAGCTGCTGACCAGCCCCCTTCTCCTTTTTCTCTCTTCCCCAGTACCTGGAACCCTGGCTGCAGCAAAAGCAGCCAAATATGGTGAGTGGACCCCACACACCGCCCACTCCGGTCCCAAGCCCTGATAACACCTGGTCACCCATCTCCCATCCATGCGCCGGGGCCCAGTGCCGAGAGCCTGCAGCACGGGCTGGGAGGGTCAGGATGGAAAAAGGCAGTTTCTAGGGCACATTAATGATGGTTTAGCAGGCCTGGCTCCGGCCTGCTGAATGCCTATCGTGCCTCCAGCTCCAGGATGACTCAAAACGTCCCTCACATTTCCAGCCCCACTGGTGGCAGTTCCCTGATGAGGACTGTAGTCCCTAAGGCCCTTCTGGCCCTGACAGTTGCGTGGGACCCAAGGCCAGGGGCCAGGCCTGCCATCTGCAGGGCAGCTCCTTCCTCCTTGCCAGCAGTGCCGGAACACCTCGTCCAGGCCCCCAGCCTCCCGCCCGCCTTGCTGTCAGCATGACTGCGCCTGCCACGAGCCTGGAGGACGTGGCAGGCCTGTCTGTCCCTCCGCGTGGTGCCCTGGCAGCCCCACCTGGCAGCCCCACACTGTCTGTGGCCCCCACATTCCTGGCCTCCTAGGAGCCGGACCAGGGCCCCTGCCAGGGAGCCGCCAACCAGCCCTGGCCCGTCCACTTGGGGCCAGTTTCCACCGCGGAAAATCCCGGCTTCCTCCGTCCCCCACCCCCCGCGGGCCTGGTGACCCACAGGCCCCTCTTCTGTGTCTGGCCGGCTGCCGGCCGCCTGAGTCTAACAGATGTTGCCCGGGAAACAAAGCAGTTGAGGGCGCTGGCTCCCGAGCCAGGTCTTGCTGTGGAAACTTGAGGACACCTCTGCTGTGCTTCAATATTCTCATCTGCAAAATGGGGGTGACAGTGGTCCCTCCCTTCCCTGCTGTGATGAATAATAAGCAGGTTACAACATTCGAAGCACAGAGAAGGGTGACGTGTGAACTGTGGCCATACCCAGCAGCTCCGCACCGAGTAGTGGTTCAGAACTCAGAGTTCGTGCACAGGAGTGTGTCCCTTCACCCTCCCAAACACTGATAGTGGAAGCAGGGTACGGATCATCACCCCTGTTAGGGAGATGGAGCTCTGGGACTCCAAGAGGCGACAGCTATAATGAGTGGAGAAAGCAGAATTTGAACACGGGGCTGTCAGAACCTGACAGTGCTCTTCTACCCCCGGCAGCTCGTAGCCACCACTGAAGGCACTGGTGGCTCTCAGTGCTAGCTGCCTGGGAAGGAGAAGAAATGGGCAGGCCAAGACTCAAGACTTGCCCCATTGGTCAGGACAGAGCCAGGTCTCAGACCCAGGTGCCTGGCCGAGTGCTCCTTCCGCTGGGTCACATGGCTTTGTCCACATGTCTGCTTAGCTAGCATCCCTGAAAAAATTGGGGTACTGACTCTTACCTTCTCTCCACAGGAGCAGGAGGGGTCGGGGCTCTTGGTGGAGCAGGTGTCCCAGGTGGTGTGGCAGGTGAGTCAGAAGCCCAGGACAGGTTGGGCAGGGAGGAAGACTGGCCAGTGGAGAGTCCCTCCCCCTGATTCCTTCTGTGTCCCCAGGAGCCGGACCTGCGGCCTCAGCTGCTGCTGCCAAAGCTGCTGCCAAAGCTGCCCAATTTGGTGAGCACTGGCTGGCCCCTGGGGCTTGGTGTGGGGAGGCCTCTGACCATGCACGGGGCCCTGAGGAGCAGTCTCCCTGGGGCCCAGCCCACACCCTGGCACCACTACACCCTGCGAGGCCCTGGGAGCTCAGGCTCTACCAGGGTCCTGCGATGAGAACCCCACCATCTGCAGATAGACCTGCCATTCCCACCAGCAGGAGTTTAACACACAGCTTCTCCACAGGCCTCGGGGGAGCCGGAGCCCTGGGAGCCGGGGGGCTCGGAGCCGGGGGAGCCATCCCAGGGGTTGGGGGCTTCGGAGGTGAGGGTCTGCTCCGGAATCAGAGGGTAAAGGGGGCATGTGTGTATGAGAGAGAGAGAGAGAGAGACTGACTTTCCTTCCCACCCTGCCACACCAGCCCCAAGCTGGCCTGCAGCATTTGGAGGACCTTCTGCAAACGCAAGCTAGGGCCCCCTCCTCTCACTCTCCTCTGTCAGCCTCCCCGCCCACCTTAAGTGAGAATTCATCAGGATGAGGATGGTTGTGCCCATTGCCCAAAGAGGAAAAGGAAAGTTGGAAGGGAAATTTTTCCCCCCAAATTCTCAGCCACTGAGGGCGCAGGTTGGGGGGGCTCATGTTGACATGTCACTCCTTCGTGGGTCATCCCTGTGTCCCCCTACCTATACCGTCCTGAGTCTCATCCTGTGTGCTCCAGACTGGACAGGCAGGAAGAGCTTCCTAAAGACTTTTGGGAAGCTGGATGGATGAGGGAGGGTGGCCAGAGGATGGTGGCAGGTAATGAGCAGGTGGGCAGGCCAGGAGGGGACAGGCCTGTGGGGTGCTACGCCTGACTCTTGTGCCCTACATCTCCCCAGGTGTGTCCCCAGCTGCAGCTGCTAAAGCAGCCAAATATGGTGAGTCACTCCTTCCTGCCCTCCTGCTGCCCAGATGTCAGGCTGCTTCTGCCCCCACCACCTTGCCCCATCCCCGGCCCAGCTCAGACCTCCACCTGGCTCCCATTGCCCTTGAAGGCCTGCCCAAGGTACCCCTGGCCCCAGAACCCAGAGGGGCTGCTCAGGGCCCCTTCAGCTGTGCCTCGTCCTAACCCCTGCCCACCCTCTTCTCAGGTGCCACTGGCCTTGGTGGTGTCCTGGGAGCCACCAGGCCATTCCAAGTTGGAGGTAGGGACCATGTCTCTGTGAGATGCCCAGCTCCGCTTGGGTCTAGACGAGGCCTCTCTGGCCAGCCAGGGGAATTCCTGGAGCTGCATCTAGCACACAGACATGAGAGAGAGAGTGCAAGGGACAGTCCAAGAAAGGGAACATCCTGGGCAAAGTGGCAGGCCTCAGGGCCAGGGGGTACACCATGGGCAACAGACCAGGCCGACGGGCTGGGGGTATGAGGCCCCCTGCAGGGATGCCAGGTGGAGACGAGGTTTGTAAGGAAAGCTACTCTTGCCAGCGAGGGGTGCACAGCAGGGAGGAGGTGAGGTGGTCCCGGGGATAGAGGCAGTAGGTGATGAGGCTGCGGCAGGGCTTGCCCCACGCCAACCCTGAACCCCTCCCACAGGAGTTGCAGCAAGACCTGGCTTCGGACTGTCTCCTATTTACCCAGGTACACCCAGGCTCCCTGTCCCTCGGCCCCCCCACCTAGCCCTCTAGCCCCATCCTGCCATCTCTGCTGCTTAATCTGCTTGGAAGGGCAGAGCCAGGACCCAGGGCAGACCTATGACCTCCCTACACGAAGCTGGGCCTCCCTCATTCTCCTCTCCCTCCCTTGCAAGGCCTGGGAGCATCAGCTTGTCCAAAGCACCATGTTCCACATGAGGCAGACTGAGGCTCAGGCAGTGCCAGGGACTTGCCCAAGGTCACACGATGAGTGAGGCAGAGTCCAGGGCTCCCAACACCCAGGCCCAGAACTTGGCTGCCCAGGGTGGGGTTTGGCGGGCTCCCCAGAAGTGGACTCACTCATGGCCCCTCTCCCTGTCCTGCAGGTGGTGGAGCCGGGGGCCTGGGAATTGGTGGTGAGTTGGGGCCCTGAGCTACTTTCATGGAGTGGGGGTAGGGTGCTACCGTGGCAGTGGTGACTGTGGCCACGGCCCTGGGCTGGCCCTCCAATGCCAAGAAAATTCAGCCATGGGGTGTAGGGATGAGGGCAAGGACCCCTTTCCTGGAGCTCCCAGCTTGGCATGGAACGGGACACCAGGAGATGGAGAGCCCTGGGCCAGCGCTGGTGTCTGGGGTAACTGGAGAGCCTGATGACCACATGTAAGGGGAGAATAAAATCCGTTCAAGCAAGTGGTCAGGGAGGTCAGAGCCCAGGGCATGTTAGGTTGGGGCGGTCTGCATGGCCAGGGGGCACCCTCCTAGCTGCTCAGCCTTCCACAGGCAGGAGACCCTCTGTAGGGAGTACAGCAGGGGTCAGGCTGGGGGGAGACCCGAAGCCCAGGCGGGAGGGGCAGGAAGGTCTTCAGAATCTTCTGCGACAGACCAGAGGCCTGGTTCATGGCAGGGGTTCTGGGCAAGGCGGCAAAGCCTGCCCCCATCCCCAACTCTCACCCTTCCCTCCACAGGTAAACCTCCCAAGCCCTATGGAGGGGCCCTGGGAGCCCTGGGATACCAAGGTGAGTAGAGATTCCACCCCTGGGAGAGGGTAGGGCGGGGGAGAGGCAGAGGACTGGGGTCCATCAGCCTGGGAGGGGGACAGCGGGTTTGGGCTAGACAAGGCAGGGAGGGAGTGGGGAGGTTGCAGGGAGCTGGACTCGTCACTCCCATCCCTGCATCTAGCTCGGACCCAGACACTCAGAGCTAAGAATGGGCCTGGGACCCTCCAGGCTCGCCCCAGGCCAGGCTGGGCAGTTCCTCCCTCGCTGCTGCCCACCCACACCCCCAGCCCCACCAGGAGGAGCCAAGAGAAAGAGAAGGGAGGAGCTCAGAGGAACAGAGGAGAGAGAGGATAAACAGGACAACAGACCCTAGAGTCAGGGAATCTGAGGGATGGATGGGGGACCCAAGGTGCACCACCTGCTCAAAGATGCAGACGTCCCTCTGGGAATGTGGGGGGCAGCTAATGGTCACCGCTTCCCAAGGCCCCTCCCAACAGTGCCCAAAGGAGACCCGAAGAACACAGGCCCGTTCCTGTGTCTACTCAGCCTGTCCCCACCTGCTTCCCACCACACAGAGGGGGCAGCTGGGGCCAGGACAGGGAGAGGCAGAGGCAAGACCAGCCTGACCCTGTCCGGGGTACCCAGATCTCAATCAGGCACCACCTGATGCCCCGGGCCTGATAGATGCCACTGCTTTCCAAACATCCAGGCCTAGATGAGTTTCACAGAAAAGCCTGTCCTCCTGCCCCACTCGGCTGCTCGCTGCCACCAGGTGGCGGTATGGAGCCACGTTGAGCTCCAGCAGAGGTAGAAACTACACCAGGCCCTCCTTCCAGACAGGGGTGCCTTGATGGCTTAAAACGAGGCCAGTTAGTGTGTTCAGAGCTGCTTGCTGAAGGCTTCCCAAACACAGTGTGCTCAGAATATACAGACATTGTCCAGGTCAGGCCCCTTCCCCTCTCTGAGCGTTGATTAGACCACCATCCTGCAGGCCCAGCTCCCTCCCACCTGCCAAGTAGGAGTTAAGGCAAGTGGCTCAGAGTTTGGCGGGAGGCTGTGGCCAGGCCTCTCATGGCTTTGGAGCCTCTGTTCTCCATTGTGGTGATGGGGGTATGAGACTATGTG
The DNA here is from genome assembly GCF_003254725.2 of Canis lupus dingo. Lineage (NCBI taxonomy): Eukaryota > Metazoa > Chordata > Mammalia > Carnivora > Canidae > Canis > Canis lupus. The sequence continues at coordinate 6,065,897 of NC_064248.1, read as the reverse complement.
GACAGGGGCTTGGGCAGTACCCCGGAGGGGTCCGACGGTCATGTGTGCCTCCTCCTGGCCAGGTGGGGCCTGCCTGGGGAAATCCTGTGGCCGGAAGAGAAAGTGAGCTTCCCAGGACCCCTGACTCACAACCTCATCAACGTTGGTGCTACTGCTTGGTGGAGAATGTAAACCCCTTGTGATCCCTACCCCTACGCGCCCCCCCCCCCCAGTCCCCACCCCGGGAGGGACAGGCCAGGCTGGGTGGCCTTGGAAATCCACAAAGCAAGGAAACAAGAGTGGTGGCCAAGTGGGCCCCAGGAAACCCCCTACTTCAGAGGCCGGGGGGTAGGTGGGCTTAGCCACCTGCCCCCACCCCCTTCCCACCCAGGAGCTCCCCCTCCACACACTCTCCATCTCCAGGGGAACTTGGTGCTACGTGCTGGTGCTCTCATCTTCCTGGGGGAGGGAGGAGGGAAGGGCAGCCCCGGGAACCCCCTCCCTGGGGCTCCTCTGAAGATGGTGCGGACACTCCCTGGGCAGTCCCATCTCCCCCTGCCCACCAGAACCCATCCCCCAACCCTGGCTGCGGTCCAGTTGGTACCTAAGCACCAAAAGCCTCAAGCTGGATTCGGTCATACCATCTCTGAGCCCCCTTGCCCGCCACCTCTTCCCCACTTCTGGGGACACCTTCGGATTGGAAGACCCCCATTGGGAACAGCCCTCTTGCTCTTGTGGAATTCATCCATCCATCTGTCCATCCGTCCATCCCTCCTTGTCCCCAGTTGACCACCCAGCACCACTAGCTGGCTGGGTGCCCCCTACCATCAACCTGGTTACCCTGTCCTGGCGGCCTGTACCCTGCCTCCAACCCCCCCCACACACCCCTACGATGGGGCCTGAGCACCCAGGGTGTGAGGAGCTATGCTAGCTGGGGTGGCAGGAATCTCCTCCCCAACCTGGGTCCCCCCCATGCAGTACTGTATCCCCCATCCCTCCCTGGAACCACTGAACTTCAGAGCATCTCCCACCCCTGCCCCGCCCATCTCTTTGTGTCTCGCTGTGATAGATCAATAAATATTTTATTTTTTGTCCTGGATATTTGGGGATTATTTTGGATTGTGGATGTTCTCTTGGTTTTGTTTTCGTGATTAATTGAAAAGAAAAAAAATTTTTTTTTCTGATCTGGGGAGCTATATTCCCCAGTAGAAAACTCAGCTTCATCACTTTGGTGTAACTCTGGATGAAACACACACTTTTTTTTCTTTTGAACATGAACAGAGAATCAATGGCTTGAGAAAAGACTAATAAATGAAAACCTTTTGAAGGAAACTGTGTCGTGACCTCCTTTATACTCTCCCATCCGCCCCAGGGCAGAAACAGGAACTTGCACTCTTCAAGGTACATTTAGGGGCAGCTACTTACCAAAATCACCTGCCGCTCCTGATTCTGGTTCGGCTAGCTCCCGGGTATATCAACCTTCTTCAAGTTTTGTTCACTCCTCAACAATGAAAGCCCTTCTGCAGGGGAAGCTGGGGCCAACCAGCCCCCTACCCACAACCACCCATGGGGATCTCCCTGGAGGAGGGGGCTCACCCACCCAGCCACACCTTCCCCAGGCCTGGGGGTGGCCTCCAGATGCTGAGGGTAGAGCTGAAGCGGTGGAGGAAGCAAAATGACCCTTCTGTCCAGACCAAACCCTTGGCCTTGTTGAACAGCCATTCAGAGAGGGGAGAGACAGGCCCATCTAAGAAAAGCAGAAGGCGTGCTTCCCTCGGAAACATCCCCCACCCCCAAAGGAAGAACCATTCACCCACACAGCACAGCTTCACTTCTTGATAAAATATAACAAATGAGATTCTACAGGTGGCACTGGGAGCCCCAGAGACCTCCATCCCCAGGACCATTCCCCACTCTGTGGGGCCAGAAATCCACGGGGCCTGGGCACACGCCCACCTGGAGCCCACAACTCCCCTTTAGACCTCTCCCTGGGTGCCAGATTCTGGAATCCTCTCCCCAAACCACCAATTCCACTTCCAGGGCCCCACATGGTCTCATGCCTGCACCCGTCCTCCTGAGAGCCGACCCCACGGCTGGAGGCATACCCCCCAGGACAGAAGGGTGGTGAGGGAGCTGTTTGCCAGGAGTGTGGGTATCTGTGTGTTTGCCCACAAGAACCCTCTCAGTGCCAGGAGCAGCTGAGATGGAAAGAGAATCAGGTGGGGTGACACTCTGGGAGGCTATCCCAGATAGATGGCAAAAAGCAATGTACCAAAAAAAAAAAGCAATGTACCAGGAAGAACGGGGAGGAGGGTCGGGACAGATGGAGCACCCAGAGGTAGGGGATCAAGAGGAGAAAGGGGGGAGGGGCAGGTTCATGGAGACCCACAAGGGGACCCCGCTGTGACAGTCCATGAGGGGTGACACAGCTTGCCCAAGGGTAGTGACAAAGGAGACTCTCATTCATTCATTTAACCAAAGTATCCCTCACTGGACCCCTCTCCGCACTCCTGCCTCTGAAAGTTGCCAGTGCCAGCAGTCAGCCCTGGGGCCTCCCTGTTCTGGTTGCTCATAGTTCTTGGCTTTAGATGCCACCTCTGCCTCGGCGACTCCCAAATGGACACCTTCAGTGTAGAACTCTCTCTGGAGCTCTGGACCAACACACTCAACTTTTTTTTCTTAAGATTTTATTTATTTATTCATGAGAGACACAGAAAGAGAGGCAGAGACACAGGCAGAGGGAGAGGCAGGCTCCATGCAGGGAGCTCGATGTGGGACTCGATCCCAGGACCCCGGGATCACACCCTGAGCTGAAGGCAGATGCTCAACCACTGAGCGCAAACACATCCAACTTTACCACTTCCCCCTGAAAGTCTCATGGACATCCCCATGTAGCATGGTCCTCCCTCCTTCCAAAACCCACTCCCTTCCCGCCTTGCCTGTCTCGGTGGGCAGCAGCTCTGGTGGCTCTCTGGGAGTCAGGCCAGTAGCTTCAGAGCCATGTGAGGATTCCCCAGCAAAGCCCACAGCACTACCTCCAGGAGACACCCAGAGTCCAGCCGCTTCTCACAACCTCCAGGGCTGGGTACCTTGGTCCGCGAGGAGCTCTTGCCCAATTACCCAACATAGCTTCTTCACTGAGCTCCCCAATTAGCCCCCAGGTTCCCCTTTAGCCTCCTCACCACACAGTAGCCAAAATAATCCTTTTAAAAGCTAAGTCAAGGGGCAGCCTGGGTGGCTCAGCGGTTTAGCACCACCTTCAGCCCAGGGTGTGATCCTGGAGTCTGGGGATCAAGTCCTGTGTCAGGCTCCCTGCCTGCATGAAGCCTGCTTCTCCCTATGTCTCTGCCTCTCCCTTTGTGTCTCTCATGAATAAATAAATAAAATCTTTAATAAAAAAAATAAAAAATAAAATCTAAGTCAAGCGGGACACCTGAGTGGCTCAGTGGTTGAGTGTCTGCCTTTGGTTCAGTTTGTGATCTCAGAGGACTGCCTGGGATCAAGTCCTGCATTGGGCTCCCTGCGAGGAGCCTGTTTCTGTCTCTGCCTACGTCTCTGCCTCAATCTGTCTCTCATAAATAAATAAATAAAATCTTTTAAAAAAATAAATAAAAATAAAACCTAAGTCAAGTCATGCACCTGCTCAAAACCCCACCACTGCTCCCATCTACCTCAGGGCCAAAGCCAGAGAGGCCCTTTTTAATTTTTAAAAACATTTTATTTATTTATTCATGAGAGACACACAGAGAGAGGCAGAGACACAGGCAGAAGGAGAAGCAGGTTCCTTTCGAGGAGCCTGATGCGGGACTTGATCCCAGAACCTGGGATCACGACCTGAGCCAAAGGCAGATGCTCAACCACTGAGCCACCCGGGTGCCCCAGAGAGGCCTTTTGATGGCCTGGAAGCCCCTACCTGAGTCGTACCAGCTGTTCTGACCACATCTCCTGCTACCTGCCCTCTGCCAGGCCCTGCACTGAATGCCTTATCCTTGCAGGGAGCAGGCCACCCCACCGCGGGCCTCAAGGTTTGCTGATTTCCCTGCCCAGAGCATTCTTCCCTCTGCTATCAACGGGCTTGGCTCCCTTGCCTCCTTCAGTGACTCCAATGTCACCTTCTCAGTGTCCCTGTCTAAAATTACAAGCTGTCCCCTCCTCCCTCACCTGTCCCTGCCTGCTCTTTCTCCAGAGCACCCGTCACCCTGTGACATAGGATATTGCACTTCTTTGCTCATTATCTGACTCCCCACACCAGGACATACATTCCCTGAGGATAAACACAGCTTGAAGAACACAATACATAAACTCCCTGCTTTCATTCGTTAGCCACTCTGGTAGAAAGATGGTAAGTGAATGTGTTAGGCTGATAATGGCCCCAAAGATATCCAGGTCCCAAGCCCTGGAAACTTGTAAATATTGCTGCATTATAGTCTGCTCAGGCTGCCATAGCCAAGTACCACATTCTGGGGGGAGAGGGGGACTTAAACGACAGAATTTATTTTCTCACAGTTCTGGAGCCCAGAAGTCCAAGAGCAAGGTGTTGGCAGGGTTGGTTACTTCTGAGACCCCATTCCTTGGCTTCTTCTTTCCCCTCTGTCTTCACGCTGTCTTTACTCAGTGCCAATCTGTTCCTAATCTCTTCTTATAAGGACACCAGTCAGATTGGGTCGGAGCCCACTCTGATGACCTCATTTTAACCTAATTGCCTCTTTAAAGGCTCTATCTCCAAACACAGTCACATTCTGAGGTATTGGAGACTGAAGACTTCCACATATGAATTTTGCAGAGATACAATTCAGCCCCTAACGCTTACCTTATATGGGAAAAGAGTCTTTGCAGATATGATTCAGTTAAGGATCAGAAGATGGGGAGATTATCCTGGTGGGCACTAAATGCCATCACAAGTATCCTTATAACAATCTGGACAAACTATGCCAACAAACTGGGACAACCCAGAAGAAATGGATAAATTCCTAGAAACACACAACTGAGCAAGACTGAATCACTCACGAAGAAAGAGAAAACCTGAGAAGATGAGTAACAAGGAGATTGAATCAATAATCAAAATTCTCCCAGCAGGGGTGCCAGTGGGGTGGCTCAGTAGTGGAGCCTCTGCCTTCGGCCCAGGGCATGATCCTGGGGTCCTGGGATTGAGGCCTACATCAGGCTCCCTACAGGGAGCCTGCCTCTCCCTCTGCCTGTGTCTCTGCCTCTCTGTATGTCTCTCATGAATAAATAAATAAAATCTTTAAGAAAATAAAAATTTAAAAATCTAAAAAATTAAAAAAAAGTTCTCCCAACAAAGAAAAAGCCCAGGACCAGATGGCTTCACTGGTCAATTCTACCAAACATTTAAAGAATTAACACCTATCCTCCAGAAAGTCTCCCCCCACACACCCCTCACAAAAAAAAAAAAAAAAAAAAAAAAAAATGGAGGAGGAGGGAATATTTCCAAGTTTATTCTAAGAGGCCACTGATACAAACACCAGACAAAAACACAAGAAGAGAAAACTACAAAGAAGGGACATCAGCAAGATGCAGAACATACACACACACACACACACACACACACACACACACAAAGATGCAGAACACAGCCTCATCCACACCCCCACAGAGACGTGTATTTGGCAGCCATTCACATTCAGAGACCAAACTGCCCTTGTGGGAGCTGGTAGGAGGTGAAACCTTAGTGGAGCCCATGACCCAGAATGCCCATTTTTTAAAAAGACTTATTTACTTAAGACAGAGAGAGAGAAAGAGAGAGGGTGTGGGGGGAGGGAAACTTCAAGCAGACTCCCCGCTGAGGGCAGAGCCCAATGCAGGGCTCCATGTCATGACCCATGAGATCATCACCTGAGCCAAAACCAAGAGTTGGATGCTCAACCAACTGAACCACCCAAGTGCCCCACACAATGACCAGTTCTGTAAGGTAGATTCACAAGCTAGTGGCAGGCCTATCAGCTGTGGTCCCAGCTGCAGAGCAGTAGCTATGGGCTTGGCACCACCCTGCTTCTCCATGACCCTGGCACCAGCCCCTCCACCAAGGGATCCAGGAGGGGTAATGCCCATCCAGCCCCCAGTAACAGGCCTGCTGGCCTTGGACCTGACTATAGGGACAATTTCATGACTTGGCTGCAGCCCCACGGTACCATGGCCTGGAAACAGTCCCACCCAAGGACCAGCCCAATATCACAACAGAAGCCACACCCATCCATGCCCTGACAACTGCAGACCCCACCATGGGCCCAACAAATGAGATCCAGCTGCTCCCCCACTATAACACAACCCCAGAGACAGACCCATAAATCCAGGGAACTGGAAGGGAAAGGTCTATTGTTATTAAAATGAGTCTGTAAAGACTGGAAGGGGCATCTGATCCTTCAGTGCTGAGACACCCATGTTAAGGCTACACAGATCATGAAGAATTAGGTAAACACAACACCACCAAAGGAAACTAATAAAGCTCCAGTAACCAACTCTAAAGAAATGTAGAGCCATGAATTACTTGACAGAGAATGCAAAATAATTGTCTTAAAGAAGCTCAGAAAAAGAAAGAAAGAAAGGAAGAAAGAAAGAAAGAAAGAAAGAAAGAAAGAAGAAAGAAAGAAAGAAAGAAAGAAAGAAAGAAAGAAAGAAAGAAAGAAAGAAAAGAAAGAAGCTCAGTGAGCTGTAAGAGAACACCAATAAGCAACTAAACAAAATCAGGAAAATAATACATGAACAAAATTAGTTCAACAAACCGCCTAGGTGGCTCAGCCAGCTAAGCATCTGACTCTTTTTTTAGCCCAGGTCATGATCTTGGGGTCCTAGGCTTGAGCTCCAAGCTCAACAGGGAGTCTGCTTGTCCCTCTCCTCTGCTCCTTCCCCACCCTCCCCACTTTCTCTCTCTCAGATAATTTTTTTAAAAAAAGAAAGATCAACAAAACTAAAAGTTGGTTTTCTGAAAAGATAAACAATATTGACAAACCTTAACTAGATTAGCTAAGAAAACAAGAGAGAGGACTCAGATAAATAAAATTAGAAATCAAACAGGAAAAAAAAAAAAAAGAAATCAAACAGGAGACATTACCACTACCATAGAAATACAAAGGATCATAATTAACTACTATGAATAATTATGTGCCAACAAGGAAATCCTATCATTTGCGACAACGTGGAAGAATCTGGAGGACATTATGCTAAATAAAATAAGCCGGACACACAGAGACAAATATTCCATGATATCACTTATATGTGGAATCTAAAAAAGTCAACTTCATAGAAGCAAAGAGTAGAGTGGTGGTTGCCAGGGGCTGGGGTTTGGGGAAAACAAAGAAATGTTGGCCAAAGGGTACAAAGTTTCAGTTACCCAGATAAACAAGTTCTGAAGATGTAATGTACGGCATGGCACATATAATAAATAATACTGTATTGTATACTCAAAATTTGCTAAGAGTAGACCTTTTTTTTTTAAGATTTTATCTATTTATCCATGAGAGACACAGAGAAAGAGGCAGAGATACAGGAAGAGGGAGAAACAGGCTCCCTGGAGGGAGCCCGACATGGGACTCAATCCTGGATCCCAAGATCACGCCCTGAGCCGAAGGCAGACACTCACCCACTGAGCCACCCAGGCACCCCACTGAGAGTAGACCTTAAAGTGTTCTTACCACACACATACACACAAAGTAAGCCTATCAGTGAGGCAAATGTTAACTAGCTCGATTGCAGTGATCATTTCATTATATATGTATATGAAAACATCACATTGTATGATTCAAATATATATAATTTTTATTTGTCAATTATGTCTCAAAATAGCTGGTAATTTTAACTGATTTACTGATTGACTTTTCAGGGGAAACACTAATATCTCTAATGAATAATGATACAACAATCCTCAACAAAATACTACCAAACTGAATATAATAATACATTAAAAGGATCATTCACCAAGACCAAGCAGAATTTATTCCTGGAATGCAAGGATGGTTTGACATAGGAACTCAATCAATATAATATACTAAATTAACAAAATAAAGGACAAAAGTCACATAATCACTTCAACAGATGCAAGAAAAGCATCATCAAAATTCAATTCCCTTTCATGATAAAAAAACCACTCAAAAAAAAAAAAAAAAAAAACTAGGAATAGAAGAAAGCTAATTCTACACACCAAAGGCCCCAACCCTCATCATACTCAATGGTGAAAGACTGGAAGGTTTCCCTCTAAAATCAGGAATATGAATGTCCACTCACCACGTTTACTTAACATAATATTGGAAGTCCTAGCCAGAACAAGTAAGCAAGGAAAAGAAATAAAAGGCATCTAAATTTTAAAAGGCAGGGACACCTGGGCAGTTCAGCGGCTGAGTGCCTGACTTTGGCCCAGGGCGTGATCCTGGAGTCCCGGGATGGAGTCCCTCATCGGGCTCCCTGCATGGAGCCTGCTTCTCTCTCTGCCTATGTCTCTGCCTCTCTCTTTCTCTCTCTCTCTCTCTCTCGAATAAATAAAATCTTTTTTAAAAAAATAAAAAGTAAAACGGGCTCATGGTGGCACAGTTGGTTAAGCGTCTGACTCTTGATTTCAGTTCAGGTCATGATCTCAGGGTCGTGGGATCAAACCCCAATTGGGTTCCACACTCTAGCAGTGTCTCCTTGAAATTTTCTCTCCCTCCCCTCTGCCCCTCCTGCTTGTGCTCTCTCTATATATATAATATAGATAAATCTTAAAAAAAAAAAGGTAAAATTATCTGTTCACAGATTACATGATCTTATATGTAGAAAACCCTAAAGATTAAACATACACACACACAACTTTTTAGAAGTAATAAATGGGGACACCTGGGTGGCTCAATGGTTGAGCATCTGCCTTTGGCTCAGGGTGTGATCTCGGGATTTGGGATCGAGTCCCACATCCAGCTCCCTGCAATGAGCCTGCTTCTCTCTCTGCCTATGTCTCTGCCTCTCTCTCTCTGTATCTCTCATGAATAAATAACTAAAATCTTTTTTAAAAAGTGATAAATGAATTCAGCAAAGTTGCAGCATACAAACTTAACACAAAGAAATTAGTTGCATGGGGAGCCTGGGTGCCTCACTCAATTAAGTATCTTACTTGAGCTCAGGTCTTGATTTCAGGGTCATGAGTTTAAGCCCTGCGTTGGCATGAAGCCTACTTTAAAAAAAAAAGAGAATGAAAGAGAAAGAGCAATCAGTTGCTAATAAAATCAGAAAAACAAAAAATAATTTTAAAAATTAAAAGTAAGGCATGCCTAGGTGGCTCAGTGGTTAAGCATCCACCTTTTGGCTCAGGTCGTGATCCTGGAGTCCTGGGATCAAGTACCACATTGGGCTTCCTGTGAGGAGCCTGCTTCTCCCTCTGCCTATGTCTCTGTCTCTCTGTGTGTGTCTCTCATGAATACATAAATAAAACTCTTTAAAAAAAAAAAAAGAACAAAATTGAAAGACGAATATGTCCTGATCTCAAATATGTTACAAAGCTAAAGTAATCAAAACAATGTGGTACTGGCATAAAAATAAACATATAGATCAGTAGAACAGAATAGAGAGCCCTGAAATAAACCTTCACATATTTTGTCAAATGATCATGGACAAGGGTGCGGAGACCATTCAATGGAGAAAGGACAATCTCTTCAAAGAATGGTACTGGGATATCCACATGAAAAAGAAATCGTGGGATCCCTGGGTGGTGCAGCGGTTTAGCGCCTGCCTTTGGCCCAGGGCGTGATCCTGGAGACCCGGGATCGAATCCCACGTCGGGCTCCCGGTGCATGGAGCCTGCTTCTCCCTCTGCCTGTGTCTCTGCCCCTCTCTCTCTCTGTGTGACTATCATAAATAAATTTAAAAAATAAAAAAAAAAGAAAAAGAAATCGTGTCTTACACTATATACGATAATTAACTTAAAATGTAAGACCAGAAACTATGCGTTTCTTCTAGGAAACCTCTATGTTTCCCCTAGAAGATATATAAGGAAAACCTCCATGATGTTGGACTTGGCAGCAATTTCTTACATATGATACCAAAAGCACAGGCAATTAAAAAAAAAAAGACAAATGGGACTACATCAAACTTAAAACTTTTATGCATCAAAGGACACAATCAACAGAGTGAAAGGCAACCTACAGAAAATGAATGCAAATTCTATATAAGATAAAGGTATAATATACCAAATATATAAAGAACTTGTACAACTCACCAACAGAAAAGAAACCAAAATAACCTGATTCAAAAATGGGCAAAGGGAGGGCACCTAGGTGGCTCAGTCACTTAAGCATCCTATTCTGATTCTAGCTCAGGTCTTGATCTCAGGGTCATGAGTTTGGGCCCTGCATTGGGCTCCATGCTAATCGTGGAGCTTCCTTAAAAGAAAAAAAAAAAAAAGGTTAAGATGGTAAATTTATATTGTGTGCTATTTACTGCAATTTTTAAAAAAAGAAGGTAGAAGAGGAAAGGCACTAGATTCTCCTCTAGAGCCTCCTAAAGGAGTGCAGCCTTTGATTTGATTTCAGACTCCTGGTGTCTGAACTAGGAGAAAATTAATCTCTGTCGTTTCTTTTTTTTAATTTATTTATGATAGTCACACAGAGAGAGGGAGAGGCAGAGACACAGGCAGAGGGAGAAGCAGGCTCCATGCACCAGGAGCCCGACGCGGGATTCGATCCCAGGTCTCTAGGATCGTGCCCTGGGCCAAAGGCAGGCACTAAACCGCTGCACCACCCAGGGATCCCTCTGTCGTTTCTTAATCTGCTCCCCCACACACATACTCATGTTCACTTAAGCCAAGGTTGTGGCAATTTGCTACAGCAGCCCCAGGTCAATAAAGGATTCTCTCTAATGTCAGAGTATCAGGAAGGGGCACCTGGCTGGCTTCGCTGGAAGAGTTATGAGTTCAGCTCTCTCCTTTCTGCCGTCATCCTGGTTGCGTGTGGCTGACTGTGATCGCCATGTCTTCTCACAAGACTTTCAGAATCAAGCGATTCCTGGCCAAGAAACAAAAGCAGAATCGTCCTATTCCCCAGTGGATTCGGGTGAAAACTGGTAATAAAATCAGGTACAACTCTAAGAGGAGGCACTGGAGAAGAACCAAGCTGGGTCTATGAGGAAGCATCGCACATCATGAAATAGCAAACATAATTGGCACACATATTTAAGCCGCATGGAGATCTCATGTTCCTATCCTATCAATTTGGAAACATCCTTCCTACCTGGCCAATAGACATGTCTTATCAGGGGAATGATTTTCACTGTTACTATGCCTCTATACCAGTAGGTTGGTTCAGTAATAAATGTGAGATCTTTCAGCTGAGCTGTTGTTGTGTCCTGATTTGTGAAGTACTGAATTCCCCCTCCTGTCAGATCTCACATAGCAGTGTCTGATAGAACTTTCTGCAGTGATAGAAATGGCCCTTGACAATGAAGTATTTAAAGTGTGGCTAGGGGACGCCTGTGTGGCTCTGTCTGCTAAGTGTCTGCCTCTGGCTCAGGTCTTGACGGGGAGTCAGCATGTCTCCCTCTCTCTGCTCCTCCCCCTGCTCATGTGCTTTCTCTCAAATAAAATCTTTAAAAAAAAAAAAAAAAGAGTTATGAGTTCAAACTCCATGTTGGGTGTGGAGATTACTAAAAATAAATAAATAAATAAATAAATAAATAAATAAGCTTTAAAAAATACATTTTTAAAAATTAAAAAGAAATGAAAGCCAGGAAAGAAGATAAAGAGTGAGAAAGAATGTTATCAGGATAGGTAGGGACATCTGACCTCCAGTTAAAGACCCTGAGATGATGAGCATATGCTTGGGAAGTCAAAACAACAAAGAGATACACCTGGTTACCAAAAGTGAGCAAGGAGAGAATAAAACCAAAGTAGCCAGGGGCTAAGTCCTGTAAAGATGAAAGGAAGGGCTTTGGGTTCATTTTTCTTTTATTTTTTAAATTTTTTTTTTTTTTTTTTTTTTTTTTTTTTATGATAGTCACACAGAGAGAGAGAGAGAGAGGCAGAGACAGAAGCAGGCTCCATGCACCGGGAGCCCGACGTGGGATTCGATCCTGGGTCATCCAGGATCACGCCCCGGGCCAAAAGCAGGCGCTAAACCGCTGTGCCACCCAGGGATCCCTCATTTTTCTTTTAAAGATTTTATTTATTTATTCATGAGAGACCCACAGAGAGAGGCAGAGACATAGGCAGTGGGGAGCCTGATGTGGGACTAGATCCCAGGACCACTGAGCCACCCAGGTGCCCCAAGGGCTTTGGGTTTAAAAGCAAGAAAAGCGGCAGCCCAGGTGCCTCAGCAGTTTGGTGCCTGCCTTCAGCCTAGGGTGTGATCCTGGAGACCTGGGATCAAGTCCCATGTCAGGCTCCCTACATGGAACCTGCTTCTCCCTCTGCCTGTGTCTCTGTCTCTCTCTGTGTCTCTCATTTAATAAATAAATAAAAATCTTAAAAAAAAAAAAAAGGCAAGAAAAGGCCACACTTTGACCCATGTGTTCAGAGGCTCCAAGGGGTAATAAATAGGTGGACATGAGCTGGACATGAGCTGGGGACTATCACACTGTGCACCCAGCTAGACCAGGGAGGAGGAGGGGTAAAATTCCAGATATATTTTGTACAGAAAGTCAATAGATTTGCCGATGGATCAGATGCAAGGGGCAGTGGGAGAGATTGAGAGAAGCCAAGGCCACCTGCTAGTTTTGGCCTGCACCACTAGATGAGGTGGTGTTACAGAGATGAACATCTGTGGAGGAAGAGCTCCAGGTACACAGTTCCGGCCTAGACGCACTGAGTGTGAGGTGCCAGTGACAGTTGGGTCAAAGACAGGGCAGGGGAGTCACTGACCTGCATGTCTGGGTATGGTCAACCAGAGTGGGCAAGAAGGGGACAGACTGTGCCTGACCGCAGGGAGCTCGTGATACCAGCTCTTTTTGTCCCTAGGCTAGGACAGCCCAGGCTCAGGCCCCTGCCCTGGATGACAGTCTTGGGCTCATACTGTGACAGTGTCTCCATGGAGCTTTTTGCTTGTCACCAGCTTGTGTTTAGCCAGGCACCAGTGTAGCAAGTTTGGATAAATCCCGATCACTGACCTGGGGTAAAGGAGCCTTTGCAACAGAGCTCTTGACCCCTCATCTAGAAAATTTTTATCGTGAACCCCCATCATTAAAATATTTTTGAGCAACCATCATATATATATATATATATATATATTTGCCACTTGAATGGCAAACAGGCACCCAAAACTTAACACATCCAAGTCAGGCTCTGAATTTGCTCCCCACCACACAAGTACTCATATTCACTTGTAAATTATAGACATACGGGACTACACAAATAAAATATGTTCATCACATAACCATGCAAAAGCAGAGTTTAAGAGTCCTCAAAAGATTTAAAAAAAAAAAAACAGTATTTGAAAGGTTATATTATTTCAAAGTACAAAATTCCTGGGTGGCTCAGTGGTTAAGCATCTGCCTTCGGCTCAGGTCACAAGTCCCGGGATCCAGTCCCACTTCAGGCTCCCTACTACAAGGGGAGCCTGCTTCTCCCTCTCCCTCTCCCTCTGCCTGCCACTCCCCTTACTTGTGCTCTCTCTGTCAAATAAATAAATAAAATCTTATTAAAAATTAATAAAACTAAAAAATTCCTCTTTTGTTAAAAAAATTTAATACCTTATATGAGCAATGCGACTGAATGCATCGGATCTGAAGAGCCACTCATTGGTTCTATCAGGATAGAAGTGCCAGCTCCATCTTTTTTGTTAGTCTTGTATTAGCATTGTCTTCAACCTCTGCTTTCTTTTCAGGAATCTTTGGCAGCCTCGAGTCCATTCTACCAGCTTTTGTTTTGTTAAAACTTGACAACATCACCACGGCCCTTCCAGGTTCATTCTGTGGTGCCGTCCTCCACCCTGCACTATGGCCCTCTCCCAAAGCCATCTGACCAACAGATAGAGGAAGGGCACCAACACCGATCTAAATATTACGCATTTTAAAAGCCCAGCTTCTTCCTTATCAAAAATTAAAATTCTAATATTTTCTCGCATCCCCAGGTAACTGTTTTTGCACCCAGGAGTGAGTGCCCTTGCCTTGCAGGCCATGGGCTGTGGGCCCTGGCTAGACGAGTCTACACAAACATGTTATGTAGAGCCCAAGTCTGGGCAGCTGTGCCCAGACACCCTTGTTTACTGGGTGTACCAAGGCACGTGGTTCAAGCTCTCCACTCACCACCTTTCTGCCCTGGGATCAAGTGGGAGTGTCTAAAGGGAGGAAGGGTCACCCCCTCCCCAGGTCCAGCATACTGGGATTCTCCCCCTGTAGGCAGGGTCGTCCTCTTCTTCAGTGCTAGGCTGGGGACCTGTGCTTTGGGGACAGCCGGCTTGCTCCGGCCATTTCGCCCAGCCCAAACCCTGTTCAGGGCAGCGCCAGCTCCAGATCTCGGGCACGCGAAAGGGCAGACCCGTGGGCAGATTCGCCCCTCTCCAGATCCTCCTCTTGCAGCTCCCTGCCTAGCCGCGAGGGCCCGAGACGAGACGTCGCTGCAGGCCTCAGAGAGGGCGAGGACCTGACAGGCGCCCTCTCCGAGGCGCCCACCTCGGCCCCTCGGGTCCACAGCGCCTCCTCCAACTCGGGGCTGGGTCACGGGGGCTCCCCGCGGGGAAGTCGAGGCCCCCTCTCCGGGCCTGTGCATCTCCCTCGGTGCCGCCTCGGAGCACGCTTCCCCTGCCAGGCCGCGGACCTCGGCTTACGAGGCCCCGCCTCGCGGCGCCCTGCAGGGACCGGCGCTCCGGCGAGGATGAATGAAAGGGCGGGGCGGGCGCCGCCGAGGGCGCGGGGCGGGGCCGCGCAGGGCAGCTGGGCCGCTCGCCCGCGCCCCGCCCCGCCCTCGTGCCGCAGCTCCAGGCCCCGCCCCGGCCCGCCCCTCCGCTCGCTCCCTGGGCGGCCGCGGCTCGGAGCCGGTGCCGGACCCGGTGTCCGAGAGGCGGCGGCCGCGCGGCGAGCCCCGAGCGCACCCGGCCCGGCCCGCGCCCTCCGCCTCCCGGGCCAGCGGCGGCGGCGGCGGGCGAGCTCGCGGGGCCCGGGCCGCCCCCAGCCCCAGCCCCAGCCCCAGCCCCAGCCCGCCGGCCCCGCCCCCCGCCGAGTGCATGAGGTTGACGCTACTTTGTTGCACCTGGAGGGAAGAACGTATGGGAGAAGAAGGTGCGCGGGGCGCGGGCCGGGCGGGCGGGGGCGTCGCGCCGGGGCCGCCGGGGAGCGGGTGCACGCGAGGGGGCCGGGTCTGCCGCGAGGCCGCGCCCCTGCCTCCCTGGGGATGAGCTCGCCCTTCCCGAGCCCGCAGGCCCCTCCCTGACGCGCTCCCCCTCGGTTTCCCCCTCCCGGGCCGTGGCCCCTCCTCCCTTTCGTCCCCGCCCGCCCCGGCCGGCCCCGGCCCCCCTCCGCGTGCTCGGCCCACCCGGGGCTCGCACTGGGGCCCCCTTATCCTGTCTCTAAGCCGGCCGGGAAGAAAGAGGTGCTGGGGAAGCCGCAGCCCTGGTTCCGAGCTCTCTGCCCAGCTCCGTGACCTTGAGTCAGGTGCTACGTGCCAGGCCTCAGTTTACCCACTTTACGATCGGGGACTGGGTGGTTGCCCCTCGGTACTGATGGTTGGAGGCCCTGATGGGCAGAGCAGAGAGAAGCCTCCTCCAGGGAACCGTCGGCAGTATGCTGGGGCCCCTACCCCCTCTCCCTGCACCAAACCTAGTGCCTGCCATCAGTCTTGGCTGGGAGGCTGACTCTCAGCTTAGTCTCCTCTTCCCCTCCTTTCCCCTTCCTGGGGCCTAAGGATTGGGTTGCAGGACAGTTAAGGGTATGAAGACCCCCAGGACTCCCTCCATGGGGTTGCCTTCCCTAGGTTCCCTGGCAGCCGTCACAGAGGCTCACCTGGTCCAGTGCAGGTCCGGTTTCCGCCAGCCCCTCCAGGCCTGCTCTTCCCTAGGGCTCCTGCCAGCCCTCCCCCAGGCCCCTGAAGGCCTGCTTGGGGCAAGTGCCCATCTCACTGTCACCCCTACCTTAGGTCCTTGCGTCGTCGTGGAGGGCCAGGCTGTGACCTGGGAGCCTAACTGTGTGACCAGGCAAGCCTTACCCTCTCCAGGACTCAGTCTCCCCATCTATACAACGGGAAGGAACAGGTTTGGGGGATCCTCCAGGGCCCACCCAGCTCTGAGGATACCAGGCCCCTAGAATGACTAAGCATGCCTAGTGGCTGGCTTGAGGAGGTGCCAGGCATCCCCAGAGCAGGTGTCTGGAAGTGCCCAGCTCTGCATTCCCCAGGCCCTCCTAGGCCAAGGCAGAGCCGAGATTGAGATGAGGCCAGCACCTCTGGGCTTCCTGCCTTTCTGCTCCTTTGGGGTCTTCAGCCCTAGATACACCAGCCCAGCCCTGTCCAGTCCTTGCCCTTTCAAAGCTCCTCTTCCTGGACAGGCAGGGGAAGAAAGGGGCTGTTACAAGAGTGTCACCTGCTTCCTTATCTCTAAGTTCTGCCACTTTCTTTCTCCCTATTGACCTTGCCAGACAGGAGTTGAAGCAGAAGAATGCTGTTGTTGGAGAGTGGACATCTTCTGATCCTCCTCTTCCGTTTACAGACAGGGAAACCAAGGCCCACAGAGGCTTAGTGCCTTAGGCAAGATCTCAGCAAGGCTCTCAGACCTGTGTGCTTTCTTCTTTTGCTAGGCGCAGTGCCTGGGTGCTGCCTGTATATGCACGAGGATGTACAGGTCTACATGGGGTGGGCAGGGCAGGCTGGGCCTGCAACAGACGGCGCCTCCGAAGAATGATTCCTGACTCCCTGTCTTCCTTGCAGGAAGTGAGTTGCCCATGTGTGCGAGCTGCGGCCAGAGGATCTATGATGGCCAGTACCTCCAGGCCCTGAATGCTGACTGGCACGCAGACTGCTTCAGGTAGGGCAGGCTGGCCGGGGTCGGGGTGCCCCCAAGCAAGGCCTGCCAGAGACAAGAGGCTGGGTCAGCAGTCTGGGAGACCTGGCTCTTCCTTCTGCCATCTCTGCTTGTGACTTCCAGCAAGTCCTTGGCCCCCGTTTCCCCATCTCTAAAATGATGCATTTGGATAAGAAGGTCCCCAAAGGCCTTTGGTTTTGTCATTCTAGAGCTCTAAGGAGAGGAAGGGAGAGACCTGCATTTGCACCAGTATCACTGAGTTTACCGGCTCCTAGGCAGGGGGAGGCACTGGAAGGCCATGTGCCTCTGCCTTCTGGGTCCTCATGCTCCAGAGAAGGAAGGGGGATACAGCCCAGGCGCCAGGCTGGTTGTGAACATGCACAGCCCAGTCAGACCAGCCCCTTCTTCCAGAAACCAACTCCAAGCATAAGAGAGTGGGGTCAGGGGTGTGGTCATGCACATCGGACCCAAAGGTGGCCCAGCAACCCAGCAGGACCATCCTGAGAGGCAGGTGCAGGGCACAGCCTTCAAGTTAGCAATAACCAGAACCGGGGTCTCAGAGACGTGAGATTTTTCCACATGGAAAAGTGTGGCGGGAAGAAATTGCAGGCAGTGGGCCTGGCAGGTGCTAAGGGGTGGTGACCAGGCCGGGGCCAGTCAGCAAACAGCAGAGTTGAGGTGGGAAGGCATTGATTACCAGCTAAAGGGGTTTACTTTAGGCAGTGGGAACCTCTGACAGGTTGGTTTTTTTGTCTTTCGGAACAACGTCCAACATTTTCTGCAATTTAGTAAGAGCCAGGCACCCTCCTAGGACTCTGTCTGGTTTGATATCGCGTTGTCGTCATTCATGGGGACGAGGTTAATGCTCTTGAGCAGAGTCACATAGCCAGCGAGTGAAGTGAGCACACAGCGTCCACCCTGGTTGGTGAGGCCAGAAGAGAGGCAGGTGCCAGGCCCCGGGGCTCCCAATCAGGAGTTTCCAAGGCCTTCAGGGAGGAAGAGTGCTCTGGGTAGGCAGAGAAAACCATCCGCACAGAGACAGAAATGGGAGTAGCTCATTTGGTTGGAAAAGAGCAAACAGAGGAGGCAAGGTTGGGATTAATTTGTGAAAAGGCGCTAAGGCCAAGATAAGGACCTTCCAAGGGCAGCAGGGAGTCAGCTGAGGGTTCGCAGCAAGCAGGGGAGGAACGTGGGTGGAAGTGCTATTGAAAAACACCAACCCAGTGGGCAGATGGTGGTGACTTGGCAGGGAAGGGATTGTCACAGTAGTCAGGGATCTGAGCTCATAAGGCCTGACCTAGGACAGTGACTACAAATGGAGAAGAGGGGACAATACTGGCTAGTAGTCACATTAGCCACTGTTTACTGGGCGCTCTGAACATTACCCTTGACCCTGAATAACACAGGTTTGAACTGCACCAGTCTACTGCAGGTTTTCTACAGCACGATACTGTAAACGTCTTTTCTCTTCTTTACGATTTTCTTAATAACGTTTTCTGTAGCTCAGTTTACCATAAGAATACAGTGGGTACGAAGTATCATGTACACCGTGTGTTAGTTGACTGTTCATGTTACGGGGAAGGTTTCCAGTCAACAGGAGGCCGTGAGAAGTTAAGTTTGGGGAACTGAAAGTTACACGTGGATTTGGGATTGTGCGGAGGTCGGTGCCCCAACTCCTGCGTTGTTCAAGGGCCAACTGTATTTCATTAAGTCCTCTCCATAACCCTGTGAGGTACCACTAGTTGTGCCATTTGCACAGGCTAGAGCTAGGGCTGGAGCCTGTGTTGGCCTCGCTCCAAGTCCTCGCAGAGGTCAAGAGGTGAGGGGTGCAGGATAGCTCGAGCAGCATCTGCAGCCGAGCAGCATCTTGCAGCCGTCTGGGCTTTTGCCCTGGGTGCTGGGGAGGATGGTCGTCCTTCGGCTCTCTTGGAGTTGGGGATCGGGTTGATGATGAGCTGTGCCCAACCACATTGACTTGCAGTGCAGCGAGCCATCCCGGGTGGCTGTGCCCGGCCCAGAGCTGGTGAGGTGGTCTGAGACCCCTCAGACATGGGGAGGCGGGAGAGGCAGCTCACTTGGGGACACTGGGGCAGTGTGCTGAGATGGTGGGCGGGATTCAGGATGGGGCCTGAGAGGAATTGGGAAGAACTTTGGGGACCCCTGTGCTGAGGATGCAGAGGGAGGTAAAATCTGGGGAGACATGGGGGAGGGCCAGGAATGCAGCCACAGAAGCCACAGCAGGGAAGCAGGGGGTAGGCAGGATATACTAACCTAGCTTTGAAGGGGTCCCTGCCCCGCAGCCCACAGCCCAGAGAGGAGGAGGGCCCCAGGTCAAGGCAGTAGGGAGGAGGATGTGCTGCCATCCTGAGTGTGATGGGGGTTCAGGGAAGGCTCCTTCAATGAGAGAGGGCTTCCAGGCATCCACATTCTAGCTTCCACAAGTGCTCCTGACCCAGTGGTGTGTGGTTCTCCCAGGAGCCCCTAAATGTGAGCAAGGCCAACAGTGCCCTTACCCCCAAGTCAGAGGAATCCCTGCCTGCCCAACCCCCATGGCCACCAGGCTCTGGACTCTTTACTTTCTTTGTCCCTAGGAGCCTCTCAAGTGCCGTGACGTGACACGGGGCTGGCACCAGCCCCCAGGCCCCAAAGTCCTTGCAGTAAGAGCCTTGTAAAAGCACAAGGGCGTGCCTCTGGCACCAGCACTGGGGGTCACCATCACTGCAGGGATCCTTCCCCGGTTCTAGCTATCCTTCCCGGTCATGGCCAGGCCCAGTGGTCCAAGCTTTGCTCTGTTCCAGCAAAGCTGTGTGTGGGAGGTTCCTTCCCTTAAGCCAGCCGCGCACAAACCCGAGGGCCACTGTAGCTCTGGTGACATCTCCCCAGAGGCCAGGTGGGCTGGCCCCGGGCGAGGAGGGGTGAGTGTGGAGCTGGCACAGGGCTCAGAGCCTGGGCCCTGGGAAGCAGCCCCCCCTTCCCCCATCTGGGGGACCTCTCAGGCGAGGACGACAGACTGTCCTGGAAGTCAACCTCTGTTCCTGTGGGAGCGGCACCGGAAGAAGCAGCTGCTTCGGAGCTTGTTCTGTCCCCAGAGAGTCCCCAGCCTCTGATGCCTTTGTCCAATCAGAGGCCCAGGGGCCTGGAGGGCGCTTTCTCAGGTGTGCAGGGCTGACGGCTGGGGGAGAGTGCAGGCCACCACCTTCCTGCTTCCCTGCCCGCCCCAGAGTGCGCCCAGGGAGGAGGCCCCCCAACTGCTTCCTGTTGTGGCCCTACACTAAGTCCTCCTCACCCATGGCTGCAGCCTCCTCCCCTGCTCTGTGGCCACGCTAGCCCCACCCTCTGCAGCCTCCAATCCTGAGGGCCTGGAGTAGGATGGGGAAGCCACTGGCTGGTCTGGCTGATTGCACTCCTGCGCTGCCCCATGCTGCAAAAGATGCTGGCCCTGAGGAGAAGCCGCTTCCTCAGAGGAGCCAAGTGAGTGCAGAGCCCCTCCCTCCCCACCTGTCCCAGATCTCAGGCAGGACCCCTGGTGTGAGGGCTCCCCAGGGGGCTGGAGGGGACTGGATGGGAGGCAGACCTACCTGGGACTAGACTGCTGGGCAGGAGAACTGAAACTCCTTGGTCACCATTGGGGGAAGCAGCAGGCTGACTGCTGCTGAGACTTTTGACCCTCTGGTCTTCTAGTTGCTCTTTCTTCACTCCTGGTATCCAGGGATGTGGCCCTGGGTGAGGGCATCCCTGGGAGCACACAGGGCATCCCTGGGAGCACGGACCGATCACTGCAGAGCTTGTCACTGCCCTCCAGTGCAGCATCTCCCTGCCCTCCCCAGGATCCTCCTCTGCTGCCGGAGCCTGGCTCTGTGGTTGCCTGCTCTCCAGGACAGGACGGGTGCCCAGATTGGGGCAGACAGACCGTCCTCCAGCGGTTCCTTGGTCTGGCCCTGGGCCATCTCCCAGCACCCTCAGTGCCTGGTGCTCCTGCTGGGGGGCAGCAGCATGCGTGGGGCACCCCTAAGAGTCAGGCCTGCCTGCCTCACCTTCCTCCCCTGGCCTGAGACTGGATATGAGCTTGGGGTGAAGGGATGGACAGCGCCAGGGCTCCTGAGTGCCTTCCACACACACAGGTACACCGAAGCCCTGAGTGCCAGAACCAAGCTGCTCTGTGGGCCTGGGCTAGATCCCCAGTGTGAGAGGCAGGCCCAGCGGGAGTGCCCTGGGGCCATCCTGGGATGCTAGGGGTGGGACCTGTTCCAGGTTTAGCGGGAACACTTACATTCTCCCTGGGGTCTAGCATTTGCGGATGCCTGGCATGGGACCTCAGAGAGCCTGAGGGTTGGTGGCAGAGACTGGTGCAGCCAACAAAAGGCTGGCGGTGCCGACCGCGCGGGGGTGTTGCAGACGGTGTGTGGGAGCACCCCCGCCAGGTGACTGAGTAGGCTTCAAGGAAGTGGTGACCAGGGAGCCGACTACGCTTACCCAGCCCTGGGGTGAGTCAGCGCGGGGTTCTCCGGGGCTGCTGCGGTGAGGAATGTTTGTGCGGGAGTGAAGGGATAGGAGTTTGCAGGCTGGAGTCGAGCATTCTCTCCCGAGAGGAAGGCAGCTGCTCTGGAGCCCCCACCAGCCCACCCACCCAGAGCCAGGCGGGGCCGCTTCCTGCAGCCCTGCAGCCCTGCAGCCAGGAGCCGGGGGGAGACTTCTGCGGGGACATTGCTGTGACCCGATGAGCGATGAGCGATGAGCGTCTGTCTAGTCGTGGAAGGGCAGAGTGAATCACTCACTGGTGCCCGGGGGCGCAGGCGGAGGAGCCTCCGCAAGGTCAGGGCACCGCGACCGCCTCTGTGCGGAGCCGGCTCCTCTGCTGAGCACCTTCCCGAAAGGTTAGAGCCCCCGCCCCCGCCCCCGCCCCCGCCCGGGGCGTCCGTTTCGGGATCCCCCACGTCCTGGCCCGCCGCACACACGCAGCAGTGAGGTGCACGCCCCGTAAGGGCGCCCCGGGCGGGGCAGGGCGGGGGCGGGCGAGGAAGGGCTGCGCATGACGTCATGGCTCCAGGCCAGTGTTGCTTCCGCTGCCTGCCCCTGCGTCCCACCGCGGTCTCCCGAGGCCCTCCCTCCCCCACTCCCACCTCTCCTCTGGGGAGCTTATCAGACCCCCCTTCCACGATGCACCCCACCTCGTGCTTCGGAGCCCTAGCATTCGGTGCCTTCTCCCCCCAGCCCCCAGCGGCCCCTCCCCTCAGGCTCCCAGACAATGGGGAACTGTCTGGATCCTCTTAAAGGGACAGTGTCCCACCAACACTCCTGGCTGCCATCCTCTCCTTCCCCTTCATCCCCAGTTCCTTTTTTTTCTTTTTCTTTTTTTTTTTTTAAGATTTCATTTATTCATGAGAGACACAAAGGCAGAGACGCAGGCAGAGGGAGAAGCAGGCTCCATGCAGGGAGCCTGATGTGGGACTCCGTCCTGGGACTCCAGGATCATGCCTTAGGCCAAAGGCAGATGCTCAACTGCTGAGCCACCCAGGCATCCCTATCCCCAGTTCCTAAAGAGCATCAGTGAGTACAGTTAGTGTGAGACCATGTGCTGGCTGCAGAGGTTGAGGGTTCCCTGGCTGCCTGGGCCCCAGGCAGTCTTACTCAGGCCTCAGTCTTTCCTACCCTCCTCTCTGTTGGATCATTTCCCTACTGGGCGTGAGCTCTGAGCCTGGTACCCTGGTCTGTCCCCACATGACCTTGTGCTCAAACAACAGCAGAGCTGAGCACATCCTCTGCTCACTACTCTAGCTCAGATGAACCTATGCACCCAGGACCCTCAGTCAGGCTCTTCAAAGCCCTGCCGGCTCTCTGGCCATCATGCATTTCTGCATTTGCTCATCTGACTTAGCTGAGCTCCTGGTCCCCATCCAACTCACTCGTGGGTGGAAGGGAGCCAAGCATGTAGGTCTAGCTCCTGGCCTGTGGGAGCGGGTGCATCATTTCCCCCCAGCCAGGCCTCTACTGTAGCCCCTCCTGATGGGGCGGGGGCCCTGGCCTTGATCACTGCACATCTGAGTGTTCTGTGTATGGTGTGACTGACGGCTCTTCTGAGGGAAGGTGCAGGCACTGGGGCCCTGATTGAGCTGGAGTTAGCAAGGCTGGCCAAGCCCCCTTCTTGGGGCTGTGGCCCCCAAGGGCTGGATGAGGTCTAGGAAACAAGGAGATCTGTCTTCATTGATCCTGGTTGATGTCTGCTGAGCCAGATTCCTGCCTTATATCATAGTGGAACAGGGAGTAGTTTTGCTGTACTCTGTGATGCCCATCACATGACCTTGGGCACATCGGAGCCTCCAGAGTTCATCTGCCTCAGGGCGGCCTGTGTGAGTTAAGTAGGGACCAGCATTTGGTAGGTCTCTTCATAGCTCTGCAGGATCACTGCCATCGGCACCAGCCCCACCTGAGTCCTGGGTGCCCAGGTTCCCATCTCCACCCTACACCAGACTTGTGAGCAAGAATAGGTCATTTCCCTTCTCTGGCCCATCTTCCTTGTATGACAAGATATGAAGAGCATCTCTCACCCTGGGACTGATGGAATTGGCCAGATGATCTGGTGCTCTGGGTGCAGAACTGTGGTGGGTGGTTGTACAGGCTGTGCACTGCACAAAGGCTTCCAGCTGAGGGGCTGAGGGAGGTGGAAGCCATCCCTGACTCCACCTGCTAAACCCTGGGCCCCAGCAAAGGCTTCTTCTGACCAAGGGGTGTGGGGGGGGGGCAAACATTTTCTGATTCTTCCAGAGGCCCCTGTAGACTGCAGCGAGGCCCCTGTAGAGGCCCCTGTAGACTGCAGCTAAATCCTGAGCCCCAGCAAAGGCTTCTTCTGCCCAAGGGGGGGGGGGAGGCAAACCTTTTTCTGATTCTTCCAGAGCCCCCCCCCCCAGCTGTGGGGGGCTGGGCCAGATTGAGTCCCTGGGCCTTTCCCACCCAGGTGTTGTGAATGCAGTGCCTCCCTCTCACACCAATACTACGAGAAGGATGGACAGCTCTTCTGCAAGAGGGACTACTGGGCCCGCTATGGAGAGGCCTGCCACGGGTGCTCGGAGCACATCACCAAGGGGCTGGTCATGGTGAGCGCCCCACCCCACTCACACCCCACAGCCGCTGCTGGCACTCGTGCATCCTCATGGGTTTCCCTCCTCTGGTTCTCTTCTGTTCCTTTTTTCTGTCTCTGAGTCCCCCTGCCTTCTGAGCCCGTTGGTCTGTCTATGCATAGAACCAGCCTTCTAGAGCTGGCCAGCCAGGCCCCCAGAGTTGGTTTGGGGCTGCCCTTCTGAGAGAAGGCCATGGGGAGGAGCTGTGGGGGCTGAAGGATCATCCCTGCCACCCTCCTGCCAGGTGGCTGGGGAGCTGAAATACCACCCCGAGTGCTTCATCTGCCTCACGTGCGGAACCTTCATCGGTGACGGAGACACCTACACGCTGGTGGAGCACTCCAAGCTGTACTGGTGAGCGCCCCTGGTCCCCTCCAAGCCTGGGGTCCCACCTTCCACACCAGGGTTCTTCCCCTTCCTGGGTGGGGCAGTTGTTAATAGAAGGACAGTGAAGTGGTCACTGAGAAGAGACCCAGGAATCACAGTGAGAATGCGTCAGATGCCTGCTCTTCCATGTCACTGAGGTGCGGTTCTGGCACAGACCCTGCAAACTTAGGCCGAGTCCCCAACAGGACTGCCCTCACGTCGGACAGCAACCCCAAGTTCGTGGGTTCCCACAACACCTCAAGCTTGATAATTCACTAAATGACTCCAAGAACTCAGGAAAGCCCTATACTTAGGATTACGGGGGTTTTATAAAGCCTACATATCCCTTCGTACGAGGGCCAGCCAACTGTAGTGACACTGAGAGTGGTCAAGTCTGGGAGGATCCCCAGTGTAGAGCTTCCACACATTTTCCCCCACACAATCGGAGCATGTGACACCCCCAGCCATCCTGGCATCACCAGAGTTTTTATTGGGGTTTCATCATATAGGCATCATTGATTGATTCATTGGGTGCACGATTGAACTTATTTTCTAGCCACTCCTGGCCCCACCCCCACCGCCTCCAAGGTCGGACTGGGTCACAGGCACCCCCCCAGTCACATAGTTGGCCTTGCCCGCAGCCAGCCCCCATCCTGAGTCCTCGGTTCACACAAGCTCAGGTATGGTCTGAGGGACACTCGGATTCCAAGGATTTAGAGCTACTTTCCCAGAACAAAGACCAGGCAAATTCTTTATTATACAGTGCTAATAAAGCTGGATTCCCAGGCGGCATGGCACAGTCCCAAATGGGCTTTTAATGACTTCCTCCTGAACTGGATTTAGTCACTGGCCTTGTCCTGGCCAGTTTATAGCATAATGGGAGTGGACAAGCCCAGAATGACTGAGCTTTGGCGAGGGGCAAGGCCTGGGCCGGGCACACTCAGTTGCTGCTCCAGGACCATCAGGCAGCTGCGATCCTCCTGCCATGGAAGGGGTGGGTTTTGCAGGGGGTGGGGTGGGATTTGGGTGGAGGGGTGGGAGTGCTGTAAGGGGAAGTGGGGGGGAGAGAGGAGCCTGGGGCCGGGAGATGGGGGTAGTAGTGATGCTGGCAACTGCCCTGACACTCTTTTCTTCCCCCTCTTTGGGTCTCTGCCACCCGCGGCCCTTGCAGCGGGCACTGCTACTACCAGACTGTGGTGACCCCCGCCATCGAGCAGGTCCTGCCCGACTCCCCCGGCTCCCGCCTGCCCCACACAGTTACCCTAGTATCCATCCCCGCCTCACCTCATGGCAAACGTGGCCTGTCGGTCTCCATTGACCCCGCCCACGGCCCGCCAGGCTGCAGCACAGAGCACTCCCACACCGTCCGCGTCCAGGGGTGAGTGGCTGGCCAAGGCGGCAGCCTGTCTGGCTGTGGCCGTGGGTGCTCTGGGTGGGCGGCTGACACTAGGGCTGGGTGAGCCTTTGGGCGCAGATAGAGAACCCAGCTCTGGGACACCTGGATGGCCCAACTGGTTGAGCATCTGCCTTCAGCTCAGGTCATGATCCCGGGGTCCTGGGATCGAGCCCCACGTCAGGCTGCCTGCTCAGCGGGGAGCTTGCTTCTCCCTCTCCCTCTGCCACTTTCCACTTTCCCACTTGTCTGCCTGGAGCATGCTTACGTGCTCTCTTGCTCTCTTTCTCTTTTTTCCTCTCTCTCTCTCAAAAAAAAAAAAAAAAAAGTGGCCATAGAAAAGAGATCAGTTACTTTCAGGGGGGCATGCAGCTGGTTTCTCAACAGAAACCATGGAAGCTAGAAAGCAGCAGAATAATATATTTGATGCACTGAGCAAAACACCATCAACCTAGGATTCTATCCTTGATGAAAATACCCTTCAAGAAATGCAGAGAAATAAAAACATGTTAAGGCATACAAAACCAACATTTAGTATGAGTAGGTCATGCCTAATGAAGATTCTAAAGGATGTAGAAAAGGTTTTAAATATGAGAAGAAATGCAGATTAAGGAGCCAGCTCCTGTCGCCAGCATGCTATGTGATGCTGAGCAGCCCCTTGTCCTTTCTGGGCTTTAGGGTCTTTGTCTCTACATTGAGGGAGTTGG
Organism: Canis lupus dingo; assembly: GCF_003254725.2. Classification (NCBI taxonomy): domain Eukaryota; kingdom Metazoa; phylum Chordata; class Mammalia; order Carnivora; family Canidae; genus Canis; species Canis lupus. The sequence goes on along the minus strand of NC_064248.1, from coordinate 6,039,421 downwards.
GCACCTTGGAGCCTTCTAAGAGTTCTCTTAGGCCTTGATCTATTCCTTGAGTAAAGTAGTTTTAAATGTCCTCCTGAGCGGGCCTGGGAGTCAAGTGCCAGCTTCCATTGGATCCAGTGAACACTTCTCACATGGCTGTCAGGTCCCGGCACTGTGGTGGGGCCCTCTGGTCGGGAGGGGAGTGATGCTGGGGAAGGATGCGTCTGGCCTTGACCCTGCCTCTGCTCCCCCAACTTGAGCATCAGCCAGGGCAGCAGGTGCCTCATATACACAAGCAGGCACACAGACTGGTGAGAGAGATGGGGAACTCCCAGACCAGCTGGTCTCAAAACCAGGCAGACTTTTAGAAACGGAAAAGCCGATGGCACCTCCTCTCCCTGCGTCCCTCACCGGATGAGGGTTCTCACCAGCCAGCATCTACTTTCCCAGCAATTTCGGCATAGACTGTGCCCCTTAGAGAAGCAGCCCAGCCTGCCCAAAGACTGCTGACCAGATTTACTGGTTTGTTTGTTGTTGTTGTTGTTTTAATATTTATTTATTTGACACAGAGAGAAAGCACGAGCCAAGGATGGGGGCAGAGGGAGAGGGAAAAGCAGGTTTCCTGCTGAGCAGGGAGCCCAATGTGGGACTCGACCCCAGGACCTGGGATCATGACCTGAGCCTCCCCAGGCAGCCCCTCATGAACCTTTTTCTTAAAGGCCCCAGTCTCTTTTCTCTTCCACCTCTCACCCCTTCCCCATCTCAGGGCAAAGGCAAAGTAAACATTCCTTAAAAAGCTTTCATGAAGACAAAATGAAAACACAGTAACCAAAGAGTTAAAAGAAGCAAGTAAATTTGACAAATTGGCCACTCCATGAGTTAGATTGTGGGTGTCATCATGTGGCTCGGAGTGGGCAGCCAGCCCCATCCTGCTCACTCTGGAGGAGTGGAAGCCTTGGCCTTATCAGGGCAAGTTTGGGAACCAGGAATTCAGTGGATTCAGACCCTCTTAGGGCCCATCTCGTGACGCTTGTCTGCCTGGAACATAGACAGTTGGAAAGCTGTCTGTCTGTCCTCATGGCAGACACAGCACTCTGTTGAAGGGGAGCCCCTGAGCATCCTGTATAGAGTAGCAAGTACTTCTTTCCCTCTGGTTTGCCACCCACAGCATACATCAGTAATCGATTACAGAATTCCTCCTCACCAATCCAGAACTCCAGACTCTATACAGTTGTTGTCTGTCAATCATGCAAAATAGGATTAATTTGCTGCCTCACCCCGATTTGATTCCCGTGGCCTTGGTTCCTGTCAGGGCTCCAGTGGACAGGCAGGCAGGGGTTTGATCACTACTCTGTCCCCACAGAGTGGACCCAGGCTGCATGAGCCCAGATGTGAAGAATTCCATCCACGTGGGAGACCGGATCCTCGAAATCAATGGCACACCCATCCGGAACGTGCCCCTGGATGAGGTACGGGTCCCAGCCTGGCAAGCGGGGATTAGAGGTGGTGCTTTCATGCCTGACTCCTCCCCCACCTCCCTCTCCGCCACCTTGGACTCACCTGTCCACACTCCTGCTCTCCCCAGATTGATCTGCTGATCCAGGAAACCAGCCGCCTGCTCCAGCTAACTCTTGAGCATGACCCCCATGACACCCCGGGTCATGGGCCAGGGCCTGAGCTCAGCCCCCTGGGCTCCCCAACCCCCACTCCCAGTGGGGAGGTGGGCACCTCTTCCCGGCAGAAGCCTGTCCTGTAAGTCAGCCCCTTGTCGTATTTACTTTCATTGGCATTGGGCTTCAGGGCTTTGGGACCTGCTCGCTGCCCTCAAGGAGGTCTCAGTCTGGTGGGGGAGTCAGCCCTGCAAAGAAGCAGGCAGCAAAGGTTGCAGAGGGCTAAGAAAGGGGAAGGGTCACGAGACGGGGGAAAGTAGGGGACTGAGCTCCCCTCGCTGGGGTTTATATGGCACTTCTAGAATGGACCAGCGCCCTGGCTCCAAGGAGCAGCCAGCAGGTAGCTCAGGACATGGGAGCATGGAATGTCTTTGGGGAGTGGCGGGTCCCCTAAAGGCTGTTGTGGCAAAGAGATGTGTTTCAGAGAGCACTCTGGTCCCCTGTGCACAAGGGTGCTCAAGGCCAGAGATGGCTCACAGGCCATGGCAGGGGTCCAGAAGGAGGTGCCAGGGGCCCCAGACCCTCTGAAGTGGGGGGAGCACATGGAAGAGACCCAGAGCCAGCCTGGTCCTCACTCCACTTAACCACAGGCCTGCTCAGGACTCCTGGTGAAGAATTTTGCGGGGATACCCTCTGGAGAAACCACTTTTAGTCTAAGAAACAGTGGTGCCAAAGGCCTATATTTCCCCCTCCTGTGCATTTGTCTGGAGCTCGAGCTGTCCTGTGGAGCCACCTACATAGCAGGGTTACAGGCATCCTGGACAGGACCACACCCTGGGGCCAAGGCACCCAAGTCCTGGGAGATAAAGCTTCTGACCTAGGGTCACCAGGCAGAGAAGACCGAGGATAGACGGTCCTACAGAGGGCACCCGCAGGATAGCAGGCCTAGGACGGGGCTACGGTCATTGGCATCAGGATGGGGCTTATGGCTTCCCAGGAGAGCTGCCCTGTGCCACCCTCTCCTGGACTGGGGTAGGGGTGCTGCTTGTACATGAACTGTGGATGGGAGCGTGGCAGGCAGGAGGAAGGGGTCAGAGCTGAAGCCTGGTGCCCACCTGCCACCTATGACACTGAGCACCGTGTGTGTCTCCCCAGGAGGAGCTACAGCATTGACAGGTCTCCGGGTGCTGGCTCACTAAGCTCCCCAGCCTCCCAGCGCAAGGACCTGGGTCGCTCTGAATCCCTCCGTGTGGTCTGCCGGCCGCACCGCATCTTCCGGCCATCGGATCTCATCCATGGGGAGGTGTTGGGCAAAGGCTGCTTCGGCCAGGCCATCAAGGTACAGGATGGGCCTGGGCAGGGGTGGGGGGAGAAGTGGGAGCGGGGTGGGAGTACGGGGGAGGGGACAGTCTAGGGGAGACCCATCAGTCCTGCCTGCTTCCAGGAACCCGAACCCACAGTGGAAGGAGCACTGGGCTTCCAGACTCCCTGGCCCCTACTCTCCTCCACCTGGGCTTCCCTAAGCTGGTTAGGGGGAGGGAACCTACTACAGAGAGACCCAGAACTTTATGTGGAGGATGTAGTTGGAAGGTGGGTGGGAAGGCAGCCCAGGATGGCCCAGAAGGCTCCTTCCCCGGGGCCGTGCCCTGAGCCTGAAGCCAACCCTCCATGGCCCTTACACTGCGCACCCCCTTCACAGACTCCCTACACTAACATTGAGCCCTTCCTTGGCTCTAATGTTACCTGGCTGTGTCCAGGCTGGAAGGCTCAGGATTATACAGAAGGCACCCATCAGGCCCTGTTCCTGGTCCCCTTCCCAGGGCAGGGGAGTCCCTGGTGGAACCGCCTTTGGGTTTCCAGGAGACCACTCAGCGGAGCAGAGGAAAGAGCTGGCCTCTGGGTCAGGTGGTCACCTGAGCCCCAGCCATCCCTCCTCCTGCTGGGTGACCTTGGGTGCTGTCAGGAAGCCTCCCGAGGCCCCATTTCCTCACGTATGAGGGAGCTGATAAGTCCTGCCCCATGGGGGCTGGGGACATCACCTGAAAGGCCTGTGGAGACCTACAAGCCATGTGCCTCCTTGTCCCCCGGCAGTTCTGGGGTAGGGCTGGGGCCGCCTGCCAGGCGGGCAAAGAGCAACTCTGTCAGTACCGAGTCTCCGTGCCTCGGTGTCCCCACACAGGTGACACACCGGGAGACAGGCGAAGTGATGGTGATGAAGGAACTGATCCGGTTTGATGAAGAGACCCAGAGGACGTTCCTCAAGGAGGTCAGTGAGCAGAACTGCCACGCCGCCACCTCACCAGACCTCTCCGCTGAGGGGGTGGCCAGGCTTCCGGGAGGATGGGTCGCTCCAGCCACATGCTGGAGGGAGAGAAAGTAACTCGCTGGAGGGTGTCCCCCGGCTGGGGGAGGGGAAGCTGGAGTGGGGGGCACAACCCAAGCAGACAGGCACCGTGGTCTGACGGGCAGGGACTCCCACCTGTGAGGTGGCTGGGCCCCTGGTGCCCCGGGAGGAGGGCACAGGGCGGCACAGGGAGGAGGAGGCTCGGGCACAGCCCCAGGCCTGGCCTGTGTGCACCCCCACCAGGTAAAGGTCATGAGATGCCTGGAGCACCCTAACGTGCTCAAGTTCATCGGAGTGCTCTACAAGGACAAGAGGCTCAACTTCATCACAGAGTACATCAAGGGGGGTACCCTCCGGGACATCATCAAAAGTATGGTGAGTGCCAACCCAGTCCCCCACCTCTCCCCTCCCCTCCCATGCCCGCCTCTAGCACCAGGGGCCCAGGACAGGCAGCTGCCCTCCAGGCTTCCTCAGCCCCTCAGTGGGGTTTGCCTCTGGTCTCCAAGGCTCTCCAAACCCTGATTCTGAGCCCAACAGGGAGCCATCAACTCCCAGCTAAAGCTCAGGTCCAGAGAGGGTCCCCACTTCGCCGAGGTTGGAGACACACAGGCTATTTCAGGGTGGCCGTCCTGGGAACCTACTGCCTGGCCCTGCCCTGGCCCAGAGCTGCCAGACTCAGACTTGCCTGCCACAGGGCACAAGAGCTCAGGAAAGGCACCTTTATTACCTCTTTTTACTAGTAAGTGGGCCTTCTTACTATTTACTGTGTTCTGTACAATTCCGAACTCTCTTTAAGGGTTCAGATAAAAATTGCAAATCCAAACCGAGGAAGTATTTGAGGAGGAGCTTATAGCACTCTGGTGCTCTCGGATGGTGCCGCATCTCAGCGTTCCCCTTGTGCACCCCAGATTCCTCACCACCACCCCCAGGCTGCAGCCCCAGCAGGCTCCTAACAGGTGCAATTTCTCAGAAAGGATTCTGTGGTTGAGTGCAGTTTGGGAATGGCGGGCTACACCCACCTGGGCTTCCTCACCACGCTCTGGATCTGTAGCAGCACTCTGCTGTCCCCACCTGCCCAGTGGAGGTCTCTGCGTGGGTGGGGTGAGAGAACCAGGTGTCTCCCCAGATGAGTTGAGGCCAGAGCCCTACTCGCTGGTGCCCTCCCTACAGGTGATCTCATTGGGCCCATCTATCTCTGCCTACAGAGATACACAAAAGTAGGTTCAGATTTTCTAAAAATCTGAAAGATTGGGATTGTGTTGAAGATAGAGGTTTTTTTCCTCCAAAGAGCTGGATCGGGAGTTGCACAGCAGTATCCCCCACCTTGTGTCTGAAATCACATAGTGGAAAATGATACCTTTTTAAAAGATTTAATTTATTTATTCATGAAAGAGAGAGAGAGAGAGGTAGAGACACAGGTAGAGAGGTAGAGAGAGGTAGAGGGCTCCCTGGGGGGAGCCCGATCCGGGACTCTGAGCCAAAGGCAGACGCTCAACGACTGAGCCACCCAGGCATCCCGGAAAATGATATCTTTGAGCTCTTCACCCCCACCCCTTAGTTGCGGACAGGTGGAGGTACAAAAGAGAATGGGGGGGTCATTGGATTCTCTGGGACACTTGCTCCCTTGGCGTCTCTCTCCCCCCAACCATTCTGCCATCACGGCCTCCGTTGGCCCTTCTCTCCCCACTCCCCCAGGACAGCCAGTACCCGTGGACTCAGAGGGTGAGCTTTGCCAAGGATATCGCTTCAGGGATGGTAAGTGGGCTTCGGGACTGTGGGCTGGGCGATCTGACCCCACTTATAAAAAGATTCTGTCCCACTAACCTAAAACTTTACAAGGAAGTTAGAGACAGAAGCCATGGGGAAGCTCTGGTAAAGAGCAGAGGGGATCAGGTGGGGGTGGGAAGAGTACGCCTCACTCACCAGCTTGGGGCAGGAGGGGAGGTGGAAGCCCTGGGGTGGGGTGGGGGGGTGCCTCAGCACAGCTGCCCCCTGACCTCATGCTCCCTGCCCCCAGGCTTACCTCCACTCCATGAACATTATCCACCGGGACCTGAACTCACACAACTGCCTGGTCCGAGAGGTGAGCAGCCTGGGACCAAGAGGGAGAGAGCGCGGGAGCCCCGTCCTACACCCCTGGCCTTTCTGGGACAGGGATCTGGCTGGCCGCTTCCAGGCCTCTTCTGGCCCGAGCGGAAGCAGCTCCGGGAGGCAGGCTTGGATCGTGGCTCCAGCCCTCTGAGCCGTCAGCACCCCAGGTTGTTAGGAGACTCTGATAAACAGATGAAGGAGAAAGTGATGGGTCATCTGTAATGGCTCAGGCTCATGTGCCCTGCCTTGCCAGACCCGGGGGCAGAGTGGCCAGGCCTACGCCACACGACAACAGGCAACAACAACCGCAGGCCTGGAGGAGGGCCTGAGCACATGGGCTGGCATGGACAAGGCCGGCTTCTGAAAGAGGCCCTGGAGGGGGGCATACTGAAGTGGAGAACTAAGGGGGGGCAGGGAGCCCAGGGTTTGAAGGGTGGGGATGGAGGGGACCATAGGCTGTCTGCAGGAGGCAGCGAAGGGAGGGGGTGGCTGACGGTGCCCAGCTGGAGAGGGGGTGCACTAGTTTCTTGGGGGCTGCCATCACAAAGAACCATGGGCTGGATGGCTTGGAACAACTGAAATGTATTCGGAGGGTTTAGGAAACAGAAAGTCCCAAACCAAGGTGTTGATAAGGTTGGCTCTTAGAGGCTCAGAGGGAGAATCTGTCCCGTGCTTCTCTCTCAGCTTCTGGAGGCGCCAGCGCTCCTTGGCGTTCCTTGGCCAGCAGCCACATGATTCCAGCCTGTGCCTGAGTCTTCACTCCGTGTGTCTGTGCATCCTCTTCTTATAAAGACATCAGGCACTGGATTTAGGACCCACCCTGATCTCGTATAACCTCATCTTAACTGGTAGCATCTGCAAAATCCTGTCTCCAAATACAGTCACTTCGAGATTCTCGGACGTGAATTTGGAGGAGGAGACTATTCATCACACTACAGGCAGGTTGAGATCCAGTCCTGGATGAAGAAGTTCTCCAGGCAGGCGTTTGCCAAATGAAATCAGTACAAGAAGTGTTTGAGGTGATAGGAAAAGCACATGCAAAGGCCAATCAGTATGACATTCAGGAAGCAATGAGTTGGTCACTGTAGAGTTGGCAGGGTTGATGGGAACTTCCAGGAGGCTGTGGGGGCACGTAGGCTTCAGAGAGCAGTGGGCTGTGAGCACAGAGAGGTGGGCGAGGCTGGATCCCCTGTCTCCCTCCTCCGAGGAGCCTGTCAGGCTGCTCCTGCTGGCGATGGGTGTCACTGCAGGGCTGAGCCAGGGTGGTGTGCCAGGGGTGAGGAGAGGGTGGCCTATCCCAGTTTCCACCCCACAACAGAGGGCATCCGTTGAGCATCTGATGAGGAGTGGAGTGGGCAGGTGGCACCAGGAGCCTGTCTCAATGTGGCCCCTGCTTTCTTGTCTCCACAGAACAAGAACGTGGTGGTGGCTGACTTTGGGCTGGCACGGCTCATGGTGGAAGAGAAGACACAGCCCGGAGGCCTTCGAAGCATCAAGAAGTCAGATCGCAAGAAGCGATACACGGTAGTGGGCAACCCATACTGGATGGCGCCTGAGATGATCAATGGTGAGTGGGCCGGCAGGGCTGCAGGGGCCCCCATCCCTGGCCTCCACCTCCTCCGCTCCGCACCCTCCTTGGGTCCTGTGACTCGTCCGTCTCCCATCAGCTGTAACATATCACCACCCACTTGGCTTAAAAAAACAAATTACCATCTAGTTCTAGTAGGAGTGGGGAGTACAGCGTCCGTCTCACCGGCCTGAAGTCAGGTGTTGGCTGGGCCAAGTTCCTTCTGGAAGCTCAAAGGGAGAACCCATTTCGTTTGTAGCCTACAGTCCTTGGCCCAAGGCCCCTTCCTTCAACAAAGGCGAGGACCCTGGCACCCTCTCTGACATCTGTGTCTATCATCAGGTCTCCTTCCATGCCTGCCCCCCTCTCATTAGGACCTCTGTGGTTGTATCATCCTCTGCCCATGTTCAGATCCTGAACGTAATCACACCATCACGTCCCATGCCAGGCAGTGCCTTCACGGGGCCCAGGGAGCAGGTGGTGGACAGCCTGGACCACCCAGGGTCCTCTCTCCCACTCCATTTCTTTTTCATTAGGCCCATCACACGGTGACCCCCAGATGCCCACACCGTGGACTGTAGGGCCCCTGCCTGGGTAGGGGCTGAGCACACACAGGGTCAGGGCAGGTGGAGCCAGGGGCATCTCGGCGCCAGCCCCAACCGGAGTTTTAACATAGCCACCCGCCTCTCACCCCAATGACTTAACCTGCAAAATGGCGCTAACTCCCTACCTCTCAGGGGGGCCGTGAGGATCAGCTACAGTGTGTAAACCAGTTGGAATCTGCTACGTGAGACTAGATGTCCTGGTCGTGTTTAACGTCCTGCAGTCTCCCCATTTCACAGCTGAAGAGCATGAGGCTCAGGGAGTCTGTGTCAGTCCATGGCGCTGCTGTCAACAGATTGCCACAAACCAGGTGCTTTAAAACCATAGAAACGTATTCTCTCATAGTTCTGGAATCCAGAAGTCTGAAGTCCAGGAGAGCCATGCTTCTTCCAGGAATTGTAGGGGAGAACCCTTGCTGCTTCTAGCTCCTAGTGGCTGTCCTGGCATTCCCAGGCATGGGGCCACTGCCAATCCTGTGTCTCTTCCTCCTCACTCTCTCTTAGGACACTTGCAGTGGTGCTTAGAGCCCGTCTAGATAATCCAGGATTATCTCATCTCGAGATCCTTAATGATATCTGCAAAGACCTTTTTTCCAATAAAGTAATTTTCACACATCCCAGGGGTTTGACACGGATGCTTTCCAGGGCCACCATGTGGTCCATGACTTGCCTAGAGTCACACAGCTGGTCAGTGGCCAAGCTGGGCCTGGAACCGCCCCCTGCCCAGAGCTCTCATCCTTACCTCTCAAAGGTTTGCTCAGACCTGGTGGGGGTGGTGGGCAGAGCCTAAGCCTCGGTCCCACGGAGGTCGGTGGCCTCTGCCTCCTGATCCAGCCTCACCTGCTGACAGCTGATCTCTTCATCCAGGCCGCAGCTACGATGAGAAGGTGGATGTGTTTTCCTTTGGAATCGTCCTGTGCGAGGTAGGTCCAGGGATGGGTGGCAGTTGGCTGCAGGCTGGAAGTCTGCAGGGGCCCCAGCCCCGAGGGGTGGAGAGGGGAGCTCCTTGGAATGGGGCTGCCCACAGCAACCTGTACCCCCAGGGGGTGTGGTGCTCAGGCGGTACCAGACCAAGTGTGACTTGCTCTTAAACCTGCCTGGGTAGCGCCCAGCCCCTGAGACCCACCCCCAGCCCCCGCCACCCTGGGTCACTTCTGGGCCTTGTGCTGGACAGATCATTGGGCGGGTGAATGCGGACCCCGACTACCTGCCCCGCACCATGGACTTTGGCCTCAATGTGCGGGGCTTCCTGGACCGTTACTGCCCTCCAAACTGCCCTCCGAGCTTTTTCCCCATAACTGTGCGCTGCTGTGATCTGGACCCCGAGAAGAGGTAAGTGCAGTCGGCGCTCCACCTGCAGCAGCCCTAGGGGTGGGGCCAGTCTCCAGCGGAGCAGAACCCACCATCCCATCCGCCTGTCACCCCAGGCCCTCCTTTATGAAGCTGGAGCAGTGGCTGGAGACCCTCCGCATGCACTTGGCCAGCCACCTGCCACTGGGCCTGCAGCTGGAAGAACTGGACAGGAGCTTCTGGGAGACCTACCGGCGAGGCGAGAGCGGACTGCCCGCTCACCCCGAGGTCCCCGACTGAGCCCAGCCCACTCGGCTGCCCCCGTGCCCACCTCTGGAGGACCCACCCTGTACCACACTCCTACAGGTCGTGGCCCGGGCGTGGAGCCCCCAGCTGGGCAGCAGGCACCCAGACTCCTCCCTAGCACCGGGCCCTGACTTGCCTTCTCTTAGCCTGTGGGCCGTGGCCCCTGCCCCATCTCTGCCCCTGGCCCCAGAGCTGGCCTGGCTGCACACACACCGTCACCTCACCCTGCCTTACCTGTCTTGGTGGGGCCACCCCCTCTCGCTTCTCCTTGCATGAGCTGGAGGGCCCGTGTGAGTCCTGCCCCATCCTCCACCCCGCTGCCCCCAGCTGTCCTGCGCACACTCCCCGTCTGTGGCTTCTCTGAGGCCAGGCCAGTAGACAGCCTCAGAGTGGACCGGTCAGGGCTGAGTTCGTAGGAGGGCACCAAATGAGGGAGAGGCTGCATTCTGGGGTGCGTCACCCCCCCCCCGGGGGGTGGTGTCTCTGTAGTAGCAGGTATTGATAGTTACCCAAACCCCCAAACAGAGAGGTCTGCCTCTGGAGGGTGGGAGTTCCAGTAGCTAAGCCGCAGGCCTCTCTTGCTTTGGGTCTCTTCATTTCTTTCTCGAAGCCACTTTAGTGAGAAGCAGGTACCAGGCCTCAGGGTGAAGGGAGGGTCTGCTGGGGGAGAGGGGATCCGGATCCCTGGATCAGAGCTGCCGGGAGGAGCCACAGAGGGACGCTGGGCAGAGCGGACGAGGCAGGTGTCCACCAGCATCCCAATCCCCAAAGTCCATCTCAGTGCCCCTCCCGGGCTTCTCCCCAGGCCGCCCCTCCCCGTGGCCCTCTGTCCTCTGGGTTCTTTCTGTGTAATCTATTTTTTGAGAAGAATTTGTATTATTTTTTCATACGGCTGCAGCAGCTGCTGTCAGAGGGCTTGGGGCTTTATTTTTCTGGCGGGCGGGGGTGGGGGGGCCATTTTGTCACTTTGCCTCAGTTGAGCATCTAGGAAGTATTAAAACTGTGAAGCCTCCTCAGTGCACTTTGAGCCTGGAAAACAATCTAAACAGGCCCGTGGGACTGCGGGTCAGGGAGCGTGGGACATGTCCGCCTCCATCCAGGAATCATGATGTCTAAGGAAGAAAACCTAGACACAGAACAATAAAATAAATTTCATACTCCCCAACCAGGATCCCGGTTGCCATATATGTCTGGGGCGCAAGGAGCCCGGAACGAGAGTGGCCCTTTGTGACTAGAAGCCTGGTGGGAAGACGAGAGTGGAGGGCAGGTGGGGACCATACGGGTGGGAGCAGCTTTGGGAGCGGGGAGGAGGAGATGCTAGGGTAGGCACTGCTCTCATGTGATAATAATGTCCTCTCCCGTAAGGTCCAGTCAGGAAAACAAATCGCACTGGTTATTTCAAATAGAGGGCATTAAATGCAAGGGAGTTGTTGACATAGTAGCTGAAGGACAGCAGAGGGGTAAAAAGTGACGCTGGGACAACCCAAAGATGGGGAATTTCAGGAAGGAGTTACTGCCCCCCAGCAGGGGCATTTAGGGAAAGTGAGGGTGACTTTAGCTATCTGGTGTTGGCATATCAAATCACCCCTTAAGTTTGGTGGCTTAAAAAAATAGTGGTTGCTTATGGCTTAAGTCTGTCAATTTGGGAGCAGCTTGGGTGAGTGGTTTTGGTCAAGGGCTCTCCTGAGGTAGGGTGGGTGACCCTGGTTCAGGGTCTCTCCTGAGGTAGGGTGCATGACTTTGGTCCAGGTCTCTCCTGAGGTAGGGTGGGGGACTTTGGTCCGGTGCTCTCCTGAGGTACGGTGGGTGACTTTGGTCCAGCGTCTCTCCTGAGGTAGGGTGAGTGACTTTGGTCCGGGGTCCCTCCTGAGGTTTTGGTCACATACTGTCTGGGCTGCAGTCCTTTGAGGATATGACCAGCTGGAGAGTCCATTTCCAAGGACTTTTGTATGTGTCTCCCTCACATGGCTGGCTGCTGACCAGAGGCCTCAGTCCCTGTCAGGGCCTCTCCACCAGGCTCTTTGAGCATCCCTGCTGCATCCTCTAGAGTGAGCATCCCAAAAGAGCCAAGCAGAAGCTCCCGAGCCTTTTATGACCTGGTCTCAGAAGTCACAGCATTACTTCCACCATATTCCAGTGGTCACACAGGCCAACCTAGATTCAGTGTAAGAGCAGGCTACCCAAGGCCAAGCATACCTGTACCAGAAGGGATCACGAGGTCATCTTGGAAGCTGGCTAGGACCTTGGAGGGAGGAGCCCTATGAGACCAAAGCTTGGATTTTTAAAGTGGGGTTGTTTGTTTTTGAGGGGCACCTGGGTGGCTCAGTCAGTTAAGCATCTGCCTTTGGCTCGGGTCACGATCCCAGAGTCTGGGATCGAGCCCATGTGTCAATCTCCCTACTTAGCAGAGAGTCTGCTTCTCTCTCTCGCCCACCCCACTTATGCTTTCTCTCGAATAAATAATCTTTAAAAAAAATAAAGTTTTAGGGTGAGTGAGTGGCTCAGTCGGTTGGGCATCTGCCTTCAGCTCAGGTCATGATTCCTGGGATCGAGTCCCATGTTGGGCTCCCTGCTCAGTGGGGAGTCTGCTTCTCCCTCTGCCACTCCCCTGCTTGTTCTCTCTCTCTCTTTCTCTCTCAAAAATAAATATAAATATTTAAAAATAAATGAACTTTTAAGAAATAAAGGTGTTTTTGGGGGGAGGGATTGGAGAGCACACAAGCAGAGGAGGGGCAGAAGGAGAGAGAATCTTAAGCATGTTCACACCCAGTGCAGAGCATGACTCAGGGCTCGATTTCACCATCCTGCGATCATGACCTAAGCCAAAATCAAGCCTAACGCTTAACCAACTGAGCCACCCAGATGCCTCTGCAGTGCTTGGATCTTTGATGTGTGTTGGCAGGAGGGTTGGATCCTAAGCAGTTGATGCTGGAATTTCTAAGAAGGTGGGTGCAGAAATGGTAGTGCTGGAGCCAAAAATCTGCCCCTGCTGACTGTGCAGGAGGGCACAAGAAAGTCCCTTCCCTTTTTGCACTTCCAGGTCTCCCCCAGGTGGCCCCTATTAGCAGGCCAACCTTAACAGGAAACCGGCTGCCAGGGAAGCCTGGGAAATGTAGTTTTCAGCGGTCCGACAACAGCATCACAGAAAGTGGGAGGGGAGTGGGTTTAGGGCTGAGACAGGGTAACTAGCACAGTCCACCCCATTAGCTACCTGTCACCCATACACATCTTTCTACCATAATAATTATGGTACTCTTAACAACTTCAGGCTACCCCCAACTAGGAGCAAGGATCCTTGTGCCTAGACACACCCTTCTCTTCCTAAAAGGGAGGGATAGCAGCATGCTAGAGTCATATCCATCACTCAGATTCCACTTGCTTGTTCCATAACTAAAATAGTGAAGTTCACCACCAATATCATCAAAACGTTTACATCAAATAAGGGAAGGGAGGGTAGGTAGCTGATGGACACACAAGCAAAGAAGAAAATATCCAGAGTTGCTGCAGCCCGTACTTCCAGAACTGGTTCTGATGTCTTAATTGGTTTTTAACACTTAAAATGAGACACAATTCACATGCAAGTCACCTACTTCTAAAGTAGTTTCTATGTCTTCAGAGCTGTGTGACCATCACCAGTTTAATTTTAGAACATTTTCATTGCCCGGAAGGAGAGCCTATGCCTATTAAGTCATCTCTAATACCCCACACACATAGTTCATCCATCCCCCAGCCCTAGGCAACCCCTAATCCGCTTTCTGTCTCGGGAGATAGATATGCTTTGGTCATTCAATATCTAGTCTTCTGTGCCTGATCTTTCAGTATATTTTCAGGGTTCATCCATGTCCTAGCATGTATCAGTGCTTAATCCCTTCTTGTACAGAATAATGTTCCATTGTATGGATATACCACTACTTATCTGTTCATCAGTTGGGCATGTGATCTGTTTCCATTTATTGGTTCTTATGAACAATGCCACTAAGAAACTTGGTGCATGAGTTTTTGTGCAAATACGTTTCCATTTTACTTGGCTATATGTTCCAGAATTTTGAGGGAACTTCCAAATTGTTCTCGACATCAGCTGTGCCATTTTACATTCCTACCAGCAATGTGTGAGGGTTTCAACTTCTTCTGTCCTTGCTAACACTTATTATTGTCTGTCATTTTTATTACAGCCTTCCTTGGAAGTGTGAGGTGGTACCTTGTGGTTCTGAACCGCATTCCCTTAATGACCAATGATGTTGATCACCTTTTCATGTGCTCACTGGCCATTAGTGTATCTTCTCTAGAGGAATGTCTGTTCAAGTCCTTTGCCCATTTTTATTTTTTTAAGATTTTATTTATTTGACAAAGAGCACAAGCAGGGGGAGCAGCAGGCAGAGGGAGAGGGAGAAGCAGGCTCCCCACAGAGCAGGGAGCTCAACGCAGGGCTCAATCCCAGGACCCCAGGTTCATGAGCTGAGCCAAAGGTAGATGCTTAACCGAACCACCCTGGCAACCCTCCTTTGCCTATTTTTAATTGGATTATCTCTCTTTTTATTATTGAGTTGTAAGTGTTCTTTAAATATTTCGGGTACAAATCCCTTATCAGACACATGATTTGCAAATATTTTCTCCCAGTCTGTGGTTGTCTTCTCACTGTCTTGATAGTGTCCTATGACGTATGGAAGTTTTAAATGTTGATGAAATGGATGGATGGCTTAAAAGACACAAACAGCTAAAACTCACCAAAGAAGAAATAGAAAATGTGACTGATCATTTGCCAAATGAACTAAATTTATAGTTTAAAACCCTCAGAAAAAAAAAATTCAAACCCAGACGAAAAAACTGGCAAATTTAAAGGAGGAAAGGCACCAATTCTACACAAGTTCTTCCCAGAAAATAGAAGAGAACACTCCTTAATTAATCTTATGAGCTCGGAATTACCCTGACACCAAAATCAGAGAGAGTATAAGAAGAGAACAGTTTCACACCAATGTCATTCAAGAATATAAAAGCAAAAATCTTTGGCAAAGTATTAGCAAATAGAATGTAAGAATGTCTAAAAACAATATACTATGACCACATAGACTTTATGCCAGGAATATCATAGCAGTCCAGTATTTTAATTAATCCATGGAAAAACCAATGCCAGACACCACTTCACACCCACCAGGATGACCGTAATCCTTTAAAAGAAAGAAAAATGAGTGTTGGAGAGGATGTGGAGAAATTGGAAACCATGCTGATAGGAATATAAAATAATGCAGCTACCATGCAAAACAGCTTGGCAGTTCCTCAAAGTGTTAAACACAGAGTTAACATTTGATTCTGCAATTCTTCTCTCAGGTATATGAACAGGAGAAATGAAAACATACATACAAAAAAAAGAAAACATACATACACATGGAAACTCGCACATGGATGTTCCTAGGAGTCAAAAAGTGGCAGTAACCCAAATGTCCATCAGTGGATGAATGCTTAAACAAATCTGGAATGTCCATACAGTGGAATATTACTCTGCCTTAAGGAATGAAGTACTAATGCACACTACAAGGATGAAATCACTATGCAGGGCAGCCCGGGTGGCTCAGTGGTTTAGCACCGCCTTCAGTCCAGGGCATGATCCCGGGGACCTGGGATCAAGTCCCACATCGGGCTCCCTGCATGGAGCCTGCTTCTCCCTCTGCCTGTGTCTCTGCTTCTCTCTTTCTCTCTGGGACTCTATGAATAAATAAATAAAATCCTAAAAAAAAAAAAAGAAAAACATCTCAGCAAATCAAAAACATAAGGTAACATCCTTAAATTGATTAAAGGCAGCTACAAAAAAAAAAAAACAGCTAAAATTACACTTAATGGCAAAAGAATGCATGCTTTCTTCCTGAGATCGGGAAAAAAGCAAGGAGGTCCATCCAGCCTCACCACTCCTATTCACTATTATTCTGGAAGTCCTCGTCACTGTAGGAAGACAAGGGAATGGACAAGAAGTAAATGCATACAGATTGGAAAGGGAGAAATAAAACTATTTCAGATTGTCTATGTGGACAATTCTAGTAAATCTTAAAGAGAAAAAACACATTTCTGGGGCACTTGGGTGGGTCAATCGGTTGGGCATCTGCCTTTTGCTTGAGTCTTAGTCCCATGGTCCTGGGATCAAGCCCCATATCCGGGTCCCTACTCGGGGGGGGGGGGGGGAGTCTGCTTCTCCCTCTCCCTCTGCCCCTCCCCTACTTATGTGCTCTCTCGCTCTTGCTCTCGCTCTTGCTCTCAAATAAAAATCTTTTTTAAAAATTGTATTTCTACATGCTACCAATGAACAAGTGGAAACCAAAATATTTTAAAAGTATGATTCACAATAGTTCCCCAAATAAAGTAAATCCAACAAAGTCTAATCTAAAAGTTATAAACCTAACAAAATATGGATAAGATTTGTATTCTAAAAGCTATAAAATACTGAAGAAATAAATTGAAGTTCTAAATAAATGGAGACATCATGTTCATGAATTGGATGACTCAACACAGTTATTAATTCTCCCCAAATTGATCTCTTGATTTCACACAATTCTATAAAAATCCTGAGCTTTTTTTTTTTTAAAGATTTTATTTATTTATGCATGAGAGACACAGAGAGAAAGGTAGAGGGAGAATCAGGCTCCCCGTGGGGAGGCTGCTCAGGATTCAATCCCAGGACCCCAGAATCACAATCTGAGCCGAAGGCAGAGCCAAAGGCAGAACCTCAAACACTGAGTCACTCAGGCATCCCCCTAAAATCATTCTTTTGTAGAAATAGACAAGCTGATCCTGAAATTTATATGGAAAGGCAAAGGGACTAGAAAAGCTAAAATAATTTTGAAAAAAGAAACTGTTGAGTGGCACATGGATGGCTCAGTCAGCTAAGTCTGCCTTCAGCTCAAGTCATGATCTCAGGGTCCTAGGCTGGAGCCCCACATCAGCTTCCCCATTCAGCGAGGACTCCGCTTCTCCCTTTGCCCCTCCCCCTGCTTGTTCACGCTCTCTCTCTCTCTCTGTCTCTGTCTCTGTCTCACAGATAAATAAAATATTTTTTTTTAATTTTTATTTATTTATGATAGTCACAGAGAGAGAGAGAGAGAGGCAGAGACACAGGCAGAGGGAGAAGCAGGCTCCATGCACCGGGAGCCCGACGTGGGATTCGATCCCGGGTCTCCAGGATCACGCCCTGGGCCAAAGGCAGGCGCTAAACCGCTGCGCCACCCAAGGATCCCTAAAATCTTTTTAAAAAACAGAAACAGTTGGAAGATCCACATGATTCAATTTCAAGACTTACTATGGAACTTGAGTAATCATGACAGTAAGGTAGTGGTGAAAGAGACACATACACCAATGGAAGAGAATGGAGTTCCAAAAAATACCCTCATTTATTTGACCAATTGCTTTTTCAGAAGTTTAGAGGCAATTCACTAAAAAAAGGATTGTCTTTAGAACAAAAGTGTTGTAACAGTTGGACATGCATAGATTATGAATAAGTAAATCAATAAAATTCCAACCTAAATTGCAAACCTTATAGAAAAACTAACTTAAATGGATCATAGATGGGGTGCCTGGGTGGCTCAATCTGGTGAAGCGTCGGACTCTTAATTTTGGCTCAGGTCGTGATCTCAGGGTTGTGAGATCAAGCCCCACATTGGCGGGTTCCACATTGTGCATGGAGCATGCTTCGGAATTTTTCCCTCTCCTGCCCCTCCTTTGCCCCCTCCAAAAATAAAAGAAAGAAAATTA
Source organism: Canis lupus dingo (assembly GCF_003254725.2). Taxonomy (NCBI): domain Eukaryota; kingdom Metazoa; phylum Chordata; class Mammalia; order Carnivora; family Canidae; genus Canis; species Canis lupus. The sequence goes on along the minus strand of NC_064248.1, from coordinate 6,021,898 downwards.
TATATTCAACACATGGCTTTTATATAGAAAACATATAAATAACTCAAAACTCAAAAATAAGAAACAACCCAATTTTTAAATAGGCAAAAGATTTTAATTTTTTTTTTAAGATTTTAATTTTAATAACCACTTTATGTAGAAAGATATACAGATACCAAATAAGCACATGAAAAGATGCTTCACAGGGTGCCTGGCTGGCTCAGTTGGAAGAGCCTGTGACTCTTAATCTCCAGGTGACTCTTGATCTTGAGGGTGTGAGTTTGAGCCCCACGTTGGGTGTAGAGATTGGTTAAATAAACAAAACCAGGGATGCCTGGGTGGCTCACCAGTTGAGCATCTGCGTTCAGTTCAGGACGTGATCCTGGACCAGGGATCAGGTCCTGCATCTGGCTTCCTGCGAGGAACCTGCTTCTCCCTCTATGTCTCTGCCTCTCTGTGTCTTTCATGAATAAATAAATAAAATCTTTTTTAAGGGCAGCCCGGGTGGCTCAGCAGTTTGGCACCTGCCTTCGGCCCAGGGTGTGATCCTGGAAACCCAGGATCGAGTCCCACATTGGGCTCCCTGCATGGAGCCTGCTTCTCCCTCTGCCTGTGTCTGTGCCTCTCTCTCTTCTCTGTGTGTCTCTCTCGTGAATAAATAAAGAAAAAAAAATTTTTTTAAATCTTTTAAAAAAATAAATAGGTAAATAAGACTTTAGGGGTGCCTGGCTGGCTCATTTGGTAGAGCATGTGACTTTGATCTCAGGGATTTGTAAGTTCGAGCCCCATGTCAGTGGTAGAGATTACTTAAAATCGTTAAAAAAAAAAAAAAAAAGTAAAACTTAAAAAGAAAAGATGCTTCACATCACTAGTCACAAGGATATGCAAATTAAGGCCATAATGAGATGCAACTCATACCTGTTAGAATGGTTAGCATTTTTAGAACTGACGATACCAAAAAAAAAAAAAAAAAAAAAAAAAAAAAGAACTGACGATACCAAGTGTCAGTGACTAGGTAGAGCAACTGGAACTCGGGCATATTGGTAGCAAGAATGCCAAATAATGTAGTCATTCTATATTCTCACAAAGTTAAACATACACTTACCATATACTTCCCATGTAATGCTGCAATCCCACTCCTAGGTGTTTACCCTAGAGAAATGAAAAGTTATGTTCACACACACACACCTTGTAAGTAACATGGATGTATCTAAAAGCTCTATTCATAATTGCTGAAATCTGGTTCCCTTTAACAAGAAAACGGAATAGGGCAGCCTGGGTGGCTCAGCGGTTTAGCGCCGCCTTCAGCCCAGGGCCTGATCCTGGAGACACAGAATTGAGTCCCATGTGGGCTCCCTGCATGGAGCCTGCTTCTCCCTCTGCCTGTGTCTCTCCTCTCTCTCTCTCTCTCTCTCTCGAATAAATAAAATCTTAAAAAAAAAAAAAAACCTAATAAACTGCCATTGGTACATGCAGTAACATGGATAAATCTCAAAAGCACTATGCTAAGTGAAAGAAGCCAATCTTGGGGCACCTGAGTCAAAGCATCTGTCTTTGGCTCAGGTCATGATCCCAGGGTCCTGGGATCAAGCCCCGCATGGGGCTCTCTGCTCAGTGGGGAGTCTGCTTCTCTCTCTCCCTCTGCCATTCTCTCTGCTTTTGCTCTCTCTACCAAATAAATAGAATTTAGAAAGAAACAGAGAAAGAAGAAAGAAAAAGGAAGGAAGGAGAAAGGAAGGAAGGAAGGAAGGAAGGAAGGAAGGAAGGAAGGAAGGAAGGAAGGAAGGAAGGAAGGAAGAAAGAAAAGAAAAGAAAGAAAAAAGAAGGAAAGAAAGAAACCAGTCTCAAAAGATCACATAACAGTATGATTTCCCTTTATACAACTTTCTAGAAAGGACCATAGAGATAGAGATCAATAGGGGAAGCAAGGATTTGACTACAGGGGCAGCATGAGGAAGTTTTTTGAGGATGATTGAACTGTTTTGTATACTGATTGTGATAGTGGTTATATGAATGTGTTAAAAATACATATAGCTGGGGGTGCCTGCCTGACTCAGTCGGTAAAGCAAGTGATACTCAGGGTCATAAATTCGAGTCCCACATTGGGGGTAGAGTTTACTTAAAAAAAAAAAAAAAAAAAAAAAAACCTGAGCTATTAGCAGAAAAAGGAGTCAATTTTAGTCTAAGTAATGTTTTTAAATAATATTTTTTAAAAAACTAACCAAAGCAGATGGCAAGCCAGGAGAAAATATTTGCACATATAGAAAATATTTGCAAACAGAGTGACAAAGAATTCTATAATATATTAAGTGTTCCTACTAAGAGAGACTGTCAGTTTGGATTTTTTTTAAAGAATTTATATGCTGTTTACAAGAAACAAACTTGAAATATAATGATAGAGTAGTTCAAAGTAAAAGGATTGAAAAGATATACCACAGGGGTACCTGAGTGGCTCAGTGGTTAAGTGTCTGCCTTTGGCTCAGGTCGTGATCCCTGGGTTCCTGGAATCGGGTCCCACATCGGCCTTCCTGCAGGGACCTGTTTCTCCCTCTGCCTGTGTCTCTGCCTCTCTCTGTGTGTCTCTCATGAATAAATACATAAAATATTTTAAAAAGATAAAAGGGAAAACATATACCACATAAACACTAATTTTTTAAGCTGGCTTGGCTATATTTAGGTTTGATTCACTTCGACTAATATCAAAGTAGTCTTCAGAACTGTGAAAATGAAAAAAAAAAGTAAAAATGACTAAGGATAAAGATTAATTTGTGTAATAATATAAAAGCCAACTAACCAAGAAGGCATAACGATCTAAAATGTGTATGCACCTAAGGGCACCTGGGTGGCATAAGTTAAGCAATCAACTCTTGGTTTTGGCTCAAGTTGTGATCTTAGGGTTATGAGACTGAGCTCTGCAACTGGCTCTGTGCCCCAAGACAGGCATCGGGCTCTGCACCCCCACATCAGGCTCTGTGCTGAGCTCTCGCTGTCCCTCTGCCCCTCCCCTTAAATAAATCTTTTTAAAAATGTATACACCCAAAAACACTGTTTTGAAATACATAAAGCAAAAACTAGAACTGAAAGGAAAATTCGAAATCACACCCACTTCCAGCCAGATGAAGGAGTACCTTTGGATGGATCCTCCAGCAGCCTAGTCAAGGCTTCAGCTGACTGTGGCCCTGGCCAGGCTGGTAACTGCAAGCTTAGGAGAGACCCAGATCCAGAACAGTCTAGATAAGCCACTCCTGAATTCCAGGCCCTCAGAAACTGTGAGCGATAAATGTTTATTATTATTTTAAGCCACTAAATTCTAGAATAATTTGTTACACAGTAATGTAACAGCTGACATAGCCACCATAAAACCTATCTGGTTCTTTGACCATGACTTGAGCTGAGAATTTAAAGCCCCAAGCTAATCCTTTTCTTTCCTTACAGTTTTCCTTAGCCATTTGTTTCCACACCACATTGGGTTATCTAATTGAATTATTGATTTCATTGGGTAATTAGATTATCTGGTGTCCTTATGGTCTTGTTAAGCCATCAGATACCAGAATCCCATTTAAATTGGCAAGATGCTCTGAGCTCCAGGTCAAAAATCTAACCAAATCAATTTTACAGTCCTACCTTTGAAAGTGTATTTTTCTTGCCAGCTGGTTTCCTTCTAATTTTTGACAATGGGAAGAACTCAGGGACCTCAGAAAATGGACAAAGAGGAGAAAGGACTTCCTTCCAGTTTTCCAGGGGTTGTATTTCTCAAATAGCAGCAAACACTTGGCTTCTGCCCTCAACCACTTGTAAGATGCGTAGCTCAAGCTACCTGTAGTCCTCTCTTTAATGGTCCAAGCACCAGTGACAGTACACCACCTCCTCAGGAGTCTGGGCACCACCCAAGGGCACCCTTTTTTTTGAGGTTCTGAACACCACTTAAGAGCTCTTAGCCCTGGTAAATCGTAAGTTTTGGTTTCTCTTATCCTGACTGGTCCTTGATTGCTATAGTACTTGGTACCAAGAGTGGAGATGAATTATTTGCTGGATAAATGAATGAATTAAAAAATGTGTAATTGAGCTTACAAAATCTAGGACTTTCAGCTGCCATCTTACCTTCAGAATGAACAGCTATATTATTCATTCAATAATTACATCATTCAACATTTACTCTCTGTCTATGTTAACCTCTTGACCACTCCATCAAACAAGTCCATCACCCCCTTCTACTTCCACTTCTTCTCACTAAAAGTTTAAGTAAGACTCAGACTTCACAACTCTCTGTTTGAATAAGAAATCCATTAGATTTGGAGTTTTATTAAAATTTTTCAGGTAGAGAAAGGAAAAAAAAATACCAATGATCCTTTTCTGACTTAACAAAAGGAACCTTATTTATATTTTTATATACATCAAAAGTATATACATCAAATTAAACATTACAAGGGCAACAAGTAATTAAATAACTAGAGTGCAGACTTGGGGATTACTGATTAGAGTTCACAGAATATAGCAAAAAAAAACCCTGAAGTATGCATGTCTTAAAAGATTCATTTAAACAAATTGCACTTCTAGAAGAGGATTATACATTTGTGTGCTCTCATGTCAGGCAGGAATGTAGAAATGATACTTTTGTGAATGTTCTCAATTTACTACTTTATCAGAAACAGCTTTATAACACTCAAAGTCAACATTTGTGCAGTTGAAGGACAACAGCATATATTTTATACCTAAGATTTTTTTTTTTAGATTTATTTATTTTTTTGAGAGAAAGAGAGTGCAGGGAGGGGTAGAGGGAGAGTGAGAGAAATCCTCAAGCCGACTCCCTGCTGACCACAGACCCCAAGGTAGGGCTTGATCCCAGGACCCCGAGATCATGACCTGAGCCGAAATTGAGAGTCAGACATTTAACCGACTAAGCCACCCAAGTGCCCCAGATTTTCTTGATTAGCTGCATTTTCAAGCCTACTGCCTAGAATTCCATTAATAAGCATTGGGGGAAAAAAGAAAGTGAGACCTAATAACCCTAAAATATAAAGTATGGAAAACAAATTGCCAAAATAAATCTTAGGTAAAATTTACACACAGTGAAATGCACAAATCTTAAGTGCACAATTTGAAGAATACATGTATAACAAATGTACACACTCATGTAGCCACCATGCCAATCAAGATAGAGAACATTGGGCAGCCCGGGTGGCTTAGCGGTTTGGCGCTGCCTTCAGCCCAGGGCGTGATCCTGGAGTCCCAGGATCCCAGTCCCACATTGGGCTCCCTGCATGGAGCCTGCTTCTCCCTCTGCCTGTGTCTCTGCCTCTCACTGTGTGTGCCTCTCATGAATAAATAAATACAATCATTAAAAAAAAAGAATTTCTTAAAAAACAAAAAAAAAGATAGAGAACATTTCCATATCTCCAGAAAGTTCCCTTGGGGCTTTTCCTATCAATCCCCACCATTACCATCCCAGAGGCAACCATTGTTATGATTTTTATCACCCTAGAACACATTTGCCAGTTCTTGAACTTCAAATGAATGAAATCAGCATGTACTCTTTTATGTCTGGCCTCTTTTATTCAACCTAATTCTTTCCAGGTGTATCCATGCTATTGAGTACAGTTGTAGTTTATTCTTTTGTATTCCTTATTTGTTTCTCATTTTATGAATATATTACTATTTGTTTCTGCATTCTTTTTTGTGGACATACATGTTGGTTGTTCCTGGGCTTTGGCTACTATATTCATATTTGAATCATTATAAAAACATTTATTTTTGTTTCTAGTGAATAAATACCTAGGAGTGGAATGGCTGGGTCCTGTGGTTAAGTGTATGCTTCACTTTATAAGAAACTGCCAAAGTGGCTGCACCCTTGTTCATTTCCACCAGCAATGTCTGAGAGTTCTCATTTCTCTGCAACTTCAATGGCAGTAGGTATCATCAGTCTTTCTAATTTTAGCCATTGGCATCTCATTGTGAATTTAATATGCATTACTCCAGTGACCAATTATTTTGAGCATCTTCTTATTTGCCTATTTGCTACCCATGTATTTCAGTTGGTCAAGTACCTGTTCAAAATGTTTGCCATTTCCTTTTGGTTTTGTTCTTCATATTGAGTTGTAAGAGTTCTTTAGATATTCTGGGTTCAAGTCCTTAATCCAGTTGTTGAAAATTACTCTTTCCCTCCTTCTTACATTTTGGAGCTCTGTTATTAGGTGCCTACAGATTTAGGATAGCTGTGTCAAGAATTCTTAATGAATCAGCCCTTTAATCATCATGAAATATCCTTTATCTCTGATATTAATGTAGCCATCTCCACCTTTCTTAGGGTTAGTGGTTACATGGTGTATCTTTTTGTGTGCTTTACTTTCAACCTGTGTCTTTACATTTATTTTTTTTTTAGATTTTATTTATTTATTCATGATAGTCACACAGAGAGAGACAGAGAGGCAGAGACACAGGCAGAGGGAGAAGCAGGCTCCATACAGGGAGCCCGACATGGGATTCGATCCCGGGTCTCCAGGATTGCTCCCCGGGCCAAAGGCAGGCACCAAACCGCTGCGCCACCCAAGGATCCCTGTCTTTACATTCAAACTGCATCTCTTGCAAACAGAATATGATTTGGTTTTCTGTTACCCAACTTTTCAAACTCTGCCTTTAGTAACATTTTATCCATTTTCATTTAAAATCATTATTAATGTGATAGTTATAGCTTTTAATTTCTAATTGTCTATCTAATCTTTGTTCCTGTGTTCTTTTTCTGCCTTTTGGATTAGTTCTTTTTTATTTATTATTATTTTTTTAGAATTCCATTTTATATAAAAAAAAATTCCATTTTATCTCCTTCTTTGGCTTTTTAGTTATCCCTTTCTGTATGTTATTGTTGTTTTTAAAATATTTTATTCATTTATTTTGAGAGAGAGAGAGAGCACGTGTGCGTGAACAGGGAGAGGGACAGAGAGAGAGGGAGAGAGTGAATCCCAAGCAGGCTCCACACTCAGAACAGAGTCGATGCAGGGCTCAATTCCACGACCCCAAGATTATGATCTGAGTCAAAATCAAGAGTCAGACACTCAACCAACTGGACACCACCCAGGCATCCCCAGTCTCTGTATGTTTTAGTGATTGCTCTAGAAATTATAAAACTAACCCTTAACTCACTTTAGCTTGAAATACTGTTTATCTCTTCACACATGATATAAGGACCTCCCACACATGTAACTCCCCTACATTTTCCCATCCTTTATGCAGTTAATACACTATGTTTTACTTCTACTTCTATGCTATAAACCTCACCATATATTGTTAGTTTTTTTTCTTTAACCACTAATTTCCTTAAATAAATCAAGAAAAGAAAAAAAAACACACAATCTTTTCATTTAGCTACATAGTTACACTTTGTGGTTCTCTTCATTTCTTCCTTTAGCTCTGAGTTTCTATCTGGTATCATTTCCCCTCCCATAAACAGTCTGTTACAATTGCATAGTGCATGTCTGCTAGAGACAAATTTTCTCTACTTTTATCAAAAGAGTCTTTATTTTACCTTCATTTTTTTCTTTTTTAGAGAGAGAAAGCATGCACATGAGTGAGCGGCAAGGGAGAGGGACAGAGAATTTTAAGCAGGCTTAACACACCCAGCATAGACCCCAACGCGAGGCTTGATCTCATGACCCTGAAGTCATGATCTGAGCCAAACCACGACCCTGAGGTCATGACCTGAGCCAAAACCTAGAGTCAGATGCTTAACCAATTGAACCATCCAAGGGCCCCTTACCTTCATTTTTGAAAGCGATTACACTGGGCATAGAATTCTAGGCTGACAGGTTGCATTTTCAGCCTTTCTTTACAGACACCTTTCTTTCTTTTTTCTTTTTTTTTTTAACAGACACCTTTCTATTGTCTTCTGGCTTCTACCTTTTCTTTTTTTTTTTTTTTAAATTTTTTTTTTAATTTTTATTTATTTATGATAGTCACACAGAGAGAGAGAGAGGCAGAGACAAAGGCAGAGGGAGAAGCAGGCTCCATGCCCCGGGAGCCCGACGTGGGATTCGATCCCGGGTCTCCAGGATCGTGCCCTGGGCCAAAGGCAGGCGCTAAACCGCTGCGCCACTCAGGGATCCCTGGCTTCTACCTTTTCTAATCAAATATTGGCCTTTATTATTGTTCTCTTGCATGTTCTATCTTGTCTCTTTTTAACTTCTCTCTTTACCTTTGGTTTTCAGCAGCTTGACTCTGGTTTGCTTAGGTGTGATTTTCTTTGTATGTATCCAGCTTGTGCTTCATGAAGTTTTTTAATTGATGGATTAATGTTTTTCATTGAAGTTGGCAAATTTGGTTCACTTCCAGGGTATAGCCAAGTAAGCACTTAACGAACCTGACATTCCCACAGATAACAAGAACTCTAGACAAATATTTGTAAAGAGCACGAAGGTGAACAAAGGCAGATTCTGAAGAGGAGTTAAAAAATTTTTTTTTCATTAAAAGATTTTGTTTATTTATGCATGAGAGACACAGAGAGAGAGAGGCAGAGACACAGGCAGAGGGAGAAGCAGGCTCCATGCAGGGAGCCCGATGCAGGACTCGATCCTGGGACTCCAGGATCACACGCTAGGCTGAAGGCAGACACTCAACCGCTGAGCCAACCAGACGTCCCAAGGAGTTAAGAATTGTAAGAAGAGACTGGTACAATATGTATTTCATTTTCACAGTCTGAGGTCAAGATATTTCAGTGTCATATGGTAAGTGCTCTGTCCAATCTAAAATTAATCTTTCTGGCTTGAAGAATCTGAAGACAGTATTTGGGACAAACACAGCTGGCAGAAAGTAAAGGAGAATTGTGAAAAGAAGAGATCCAGAGGAGTCCCAGATTCTGGTATAAATCTGCCTAAATCTCTGGCTGATCACTACATCATGCATGCAAGGACAGATTCAAAGCAGATAAAATAACTGAACTGATTATTTCAGTTGCTGTTCAAACGACAGAGTTTCAACCTGAGTGTACCAAACTAATTGCCTGGTTAAAAAATAACACAGAAAATCTCTCCAATATAATATCATTCACAAGGTCCAGATAAAATCTAAAATCCTCAACAGACAACAAACAGGAACACATGACCAATTTCAAGAGAAAAGAAAATCATCCAAGGTCAATCACCAGATGACCCAAATGTGGACATTAGCCCTTATAGTATTTTATTTCAAAGTAGCTATTTATGCCAACATAGTAAAGGATTTTCACATAAATTAAAAGATAAGAAATCTTAGCAGAGAAGTAGATACTTTGAAAAAGGAGCAAATGGGGACACCTCGGTGGCTTAGTGGTTGAGCAGACGCCTGCCTTTGGCTCACATCATGATCCCAGGGTCCTGGGATGGAGTCTCACATCAGGCTCCCCGCACGGAGCCAGCTTCTCCCCCTGCCTATGTCTTTGCCTCTCTCTGTGTGTCTCCCACGAATAAATAAATAATTAATCTTTAAAAAAGAAAAAGAAGCAAATGGAAAGTCTAGAAAGCAAAAATAAAATGTCTGAAACAAAAGATTCACCAGATGGGCTTACTAGCAGAATGGAATTGATAGAAGAAAATCAGTGAACTTGAAGGTACAGCAATAGAAATTATCCAATTTGAAAAATATGAAGACAACACATTTTAAAAACATGAGCAGAAAAAAATAAAATAAAATAAATAAAAACATGAGCAGAGCCTCAGAAATTTATGGGACAATATCAAAAAATCTTACATATATGTGAGACTTCAGCATTGTCCCACAAGTCTCTAACATTGTCAGTGCTTTTCAAAAAATAATTTCTATTCAATTTCAATGAATCTCCTCTCTGTTGAGTGATTCTGTTCAATGCTCTGTCCAATTTGCTTTTAAATTCATCCAATAGGGGCAGCCCGGGTGGCTCAGCGGTTTAGCGCCACCTTCAGTCCAGGGCCTGATCCTGGAGACCCAGGATCAAGTCCCATGTAGGGCTCCCTGTGTGGAGCCTGCTTCTCCCTCTGCCTGTGTCTCTGCCTCTCTCTCTCTCTCTCTCTCTATCTCTCATGAATAAATAAATAAAATCTTAAAAAAAAATCATCCAATGGGGACGCCTAGGTGGCCCAGTGGTTGAGCCTTTGGCTCAGAGTGTGATCCCAGGGTCCTGGGATCAAGTCCCAAAAAAAAGAAACCCCTTACACACTAGCAGACACTCCCCATTCTCCTTCTCCACAACTTCTGAGAACCACTAATCTACTTTGTGTGTGTGAGTTTGCTTATTCTGGACATCCCCATGTAAATGGAAACATAAATATATGGCCTTTTGTGTCTGGCTTCTTGCGCTTAGCATGTTTTCAAGGTTCATCCACCTGTAGCATGTAGTACTTTATTCCTTTTTATGGTTGAATAATGTTTCATTGTATGTACCTACTGCATTTTGTTTATCCATTCATGAATTGATGGACACTTGGGTTGTTTCTACTTTTTGCTTATTATGAATAAAACTCCTATGAACACGTGTTTCCATTTCTCTTAGCTATATGCCTAAGAGTGCAATTGCTGAGTCATGTGGTAAGTCTATGTTAGACTTTTTGAGAAACTACCAAACTGTTTTCCAAAGTGGCTAAGCCATTTTACATTCCCAGCAGCAATGTAGAAGGGATTCAATTCCTCCATGTCTTCATGAACACTTGTTATTGTTCATCTTTTTTCCCCATCTTGTTATTATAGGCATCCTAGTAGGTGTGACATGGAATCTTATTATGGTTTTAATTTGCATTTCCTTAGTGGCTAATGATATCAAGCACCTTTTCACGTGTGTATTGGTCAGTTGTGTATCTTCTCTAGAGAAACACTTATTCAAACCGCTTACTCATTTTTTAATTGGGCTATTTGTATTTTTAGTGTTGAGTTGTAAGTTATTATTTATATTCTGTTCATTAAATCTTTGTCAGATATATGATTTCCAAACATTTTCTTCCATGCTGTGGGTTGTCTTTTTACCTTCTTGATGGTATCCTTTGAAATAGTTTTTAATTTTTTAATGTAAATAGGATTTCTTTCTTTTTAAGTTAGTTTTTTTGCTATCAGACTTAAGACCCTAGAGCAAGAGTCACATGCTCTCCCGACCGAGCCAGCCAGGTACCCCAAAGCAGTTTCTAATTTTTTTTTAAAGATTTTATTTATTTATTCATGGAAGACACAGAGAGAGAGAGAGAGAGAGAGAGAGAGGCAGAGACACAGGCAGAGGGAGAAGCAGGCTCCCTGCAAGGAGCCTGATGTGGGACTCAATCCTGGGTCTCCAGGATCACACCTTGGGCTGAAGGCAATGCTAAACCCCTGAGCCACCCAGGCTGCCCAGCAGTTTCTAATTTTGACAGAATTAAATTTGTCTATTTTTTTCTTTGCTGTTTATGCTTTAAGGTGTCATCTAAAAAGCCATTGTCACATTCAAAGTCAAACAAATTTGCACCTAAGTTTTCTTCTCTAAGAGTTTTATAATTTCAGAGCTTATGTACTCTATGATTCATTTTGAGTTAATCTTGTGTATGGTGTGAGATAGGGGTCTAATTTTATTCTTTTGCAGGTGGATATCTAGTTGTCCCAGCACTATTTGTTGAAAAGACTATTCTTTCCCTACTGAATGATCTTGGCACCCTTGTCAAAAATCAATTGACTATAAATGTACTGGTTTATTTCTCAACTTTTCCCATTCTATTGGTTAATATGTTTATCTTTTTGTTAGTACAAACTGTCTTCATTACTACAGCTTTGTATTAACCTTTGAAGTTGGGAGGTATGAACCCTCCAACTTTGTTCTCCTTTTTTTAAAAAAGATTTTATTTACTGGGCAGCCCCGGAGGCTCAGCGGCTTAGCGCCGCCTTCAGCCCAGGGTTTGATCCTGGAGACCGGGAATCGGGTCCCGCGTCGGGCTCCCTGCGTGGAGCCTGCTTCTCCCTCTGCCTGAGTCTCTGCCTCTCTCTCTCTCTCTCTCTCTCTCTCTCTGTGTGTGTATGTCTCTCATGAATAAATAAATAAAATCTTTTTAAAAAAAGAATTTATTTACTTATTCATGAGAGACACACAGAGAGAGGCAGAGACACAGGCAGAGAGAGAAGCAGGCTCCCTGCAGGGAACCCGATATGGGACTCGATCCCAGGACCCCGGGATCATGATCCAAGCTGAAGGCAGACGCTCAACTGCTGAGCCACCCAGGTGCCCTGCCCTGTTCTCCTTTTTCAGGATTGTTTTGGCTATTTGGTATCCCTTAATTTCCATGTGAATTTTAGAAAGTTTGTCCATTGGAGGGGGCGGGGAGCAAAGTCCAACTGGACTTTTTATAGGGTCTGATTTGAATCTGAAGTTCAACTGAGTAGTGTTGGAGTATTGACATCTTCACAATATTAATTTCCAATCCATGAATGTCTTTCCATTTATTTAGGTCTTCTTAAATTTCTTGCAGTGACATTTAATAGTTCTCAGTTTAATGAATCTTTCATTTCTTTTGTTAAATTTATTACTAAGTATTTTGTTCTTTTAATGCAATTGTTAATTTCTTTTTAGATTGTTCCTGGCTAGTGAAACAAATACAATTGACTTTTGTATATTAACATTGTATCCTTGTGGAATTCTTATTAGCTTTACTAATTTTTTATGGATTTCTTGGGGTTTTCAATATACAAGATCATGTCATCCTCAAATATAGTTTTAATGGTTCCATTCCAGTCTGGGTGACTTTATTTGTATTTCTTCCCTAATTGCCCTGTGTAGAACTTCCAATAGAGGATTGAATGGAATGGTGAAGGCAGACATCCTTTTCTTGTCCCTGGTCTTAGGAACCTCTCAGTCTTTTATCATCATGTATATTGTTAAGCCGTGGGTTTTTGTAGATGCCCTTTATCAGGCTGAGAAAGTTTTGCTCCATTCCAAGTTTGTTGAGCATTTATCATATAAAGGGGTACTGAGTTTTGCCAAATGCTTCTTCTGCATCTCTTGAGTTGATCACATGGGTTTTATAGACAATCTTCTTTTTTTAAGATTTTATTTATTTGAGAGAAAGAGAGCATGCCCACAAGTCGGGGTAGGGGCTGAAGGGGAGGGAGAAGCAGACCCTCACTGAACACAGAACCCAACATGGGGCCTGAGCTCAGGACCCCGAGATCATGACCTGAGCAGAAGTCAGACACTTAACTGGGCTGAGCCACCCAGGCACCCCTGTAGACAATATTTTAAACCGAAAAAACTCACTAATTTTCAAATAGTTTAGTATACTATTTTTGTGATACACATACATATATTAACATTTTCTTTCTTAGGAAACCTGACAAGTTGGTCACTTACATGAAGCATTATAAAATAAAGGCAAAGCTAATTGCCTTTCAGCAAAATACAGTGTATGCACCAACTGCCAATATCAGAAATACTACTTAGTGGTTGTCAATTACATGCACTGAACTATGAAACAAAATTCACATACTGTGTTGTTTTGCAGATGACACCTGGCCTTTGGTAATCAGAAGTAAGGATTTCCCATAAATAAAAACCACATCAGGGTATTTAGTGGTTAATTATTCTTCTCCAGCTGTGACATGGTATTATTAAAAGCATTAAGGACCTGGGATTATGCTAGAATTGATTTGGATGTCAAAGAATGCACAAGTTTCCTTTTAAGAAGATTGCTTTGTGGCCACAATTACTTCAAAATGCAACTACATTCAAATAATCTGACATATCATGCTATAGCAATTACAAAAGTGTAATTTTTGACACATGGCAATTTTATGTTAGTCGAATTTAAAACGCTAAAAGATGGGAACAACGTTCTTTTGTTAAGCTTAGAGCACTGCAAAATGTAAGTAATGGTTTTTGATGAACATAATCAGCCTATTACACAGCATTCTAAATCAGAAAGACTTTTGGAAATACAAATCTAAAGAAGGCAATTCCTTCTCCAAATTACAAAATTCTGGTAAATCAATACAATACTTTTTTTTTCAGTACACTGTAATACAATAAAACTATGTTGCAATTGTTGGAATCATATATCACCTCAATAATCATTTTGACTACAAAAATATCATTTAAGGGGCACCTGAGTGGCTCAGTGGTTGAGCATCTGCCTTCAGTTCAGGTCGTGATTCCAGAGCCCTGGGATCGAGTCCTGCATCGAGTTCCCCACCGGGAGCCTGCTTCTCCCTCTGCCTATGTCCCTGCCTCTCTCTGTGTGTCTCTCATGAATAAATAAATAAAACTTTTCAAAAAAATACCATTGAAGCACGAAATCAAATTACTATCTTTTCATCAGTTGTTTTCTACAAATTAGTATGGTTTTTTTAAATTATATAACGCCTTCTTTTAGAATGCATTCCACCTTGTAAGCTGCTGAGTTAACACAGCAGAGCAATTACGTATATATAAAATGTGCTCCATCTCCTGCTGCAGTTGGCCCCAAACCACTCGTGAAAAGCTTTAAAATTCTACTTTGAGAAGCTCAAACGTGCCAAATAACAAATTAATTTTTTCAAATATTGGTAAGTCTTCCATAAATAGGGGAACCCTGAATGTAGATGATCACATATGTAGGGTTTTTTTTTTTTTTTTGAGCCAACATAACCTATTCCAATTCAAGTATCATTGACTTATTTTTCTTGCTTTTCTCTACTGACTAGTACTGCTTATGGAAGGTTGAATTGAAGTGGCAATAGTGAGCATACTTTTCTTGTCCCTAAATTTAAATAGGTGCTTTCAATATTTCTCTTTTGAAAATTATATTACAGTTTTTCCATAGATACTCTATCAGGTGAAAGAAGTTCCCTTCTATTTATTATTTGCTAGGGATTCATAGCATGAATAGATTTGAAAAGTATGGAACATTTCTTTTTTCATCTATTGAGATGCTCAGGTGGTATTTCTTTGTTAAAGGTTTATTTTTTAATTGTATTTTTAAGCAATCTCTACACCCAGTGTGGGGCTTGAGCTCACAACCCCAAGATCAAGAGTCACCTGCTCCACCCACTGAGCTAGCCAGGCACCCCTGGTGTTTCTTCTTTAAAATGATGATGTGATGAATTAGATTAATATTTTTTCAATGTTAAAAACCTAGTAGTCTTTTTTTTTTAAGATTCTATTTATTTACTTGACAGAGAGCACAAGCAGGGGGAGCAGCAGAGGGAGAAGGAGAAGCAGGCTCCCCACTGAGCAGGGAACCCAATGCAGAGCTCAATCCCAGGACCCTGGGATCTTGACATGAACTGAAGGCAGGTGCATAATGGACTGAGCCACACAGGCAGTCCCAAAACCTTGCATTCTAAATAAATAAATAAATAATAAATAAATAAATAAATAAATAAATAAATAAATAAATAACTTGTAGTTTTGAAACAAGCCATGTCTTGCTCTAACATATTCATTTTTATGCATATCATTGGATTCTTTTGACAGAGATGTTTTTTATACCTACACCCATAATTTGGAAGAAGATGGCCCTCTGCCTTTATCCTATGGCCCTTGCTTTGTTTTGCATTGACCTTATACTAACCTTATAGAGTCTGTGCATACTGTTCCTTTTTCTCTTTCTCTATTTCTCGGAAGAGCATGTATTACGCTTTTGTGTAATTCCTTGAATGTCTAACAGAATTTATCTATAAAGCTGTTGTGAATGTTGTCATTTTATTATTCTTTAAAAGATTTTATTTATTTATTCATGAGAGACACACAGAGAGAGGCAGAGACACAGGCAGAGGGAGAAGCAGGCTCCATGCAGAGAGCCTGATGCAGGACTCAATCCTGGGAACCCGGGATCACTCCCTGAGCCAAAGGCAGACGCTTAACCGTGGAGCCACCCAGGCATCCCATGAGAGTTGTCATTTTAGAAAGATTTAAAATGCTGTTCAAGAACAAGGCAGTGAACTAGAAACAAACCCTCTCTTTAAACTGTATTTCCATCTCCCATTGAAAAGGACAGATGGGGGGCGGCACCTGAGTGGCTCAGTCGATTAACCATATGATTCTTGGTTTAGGCTCAGGTCATGATCTCTGGGTCCTGAGATCAAGCCTCATGTGGGCTTCACGCTCAGCAGAGCCTGCTTCAGATTCTCTCTCCCTCTCTCTCTTTCCCTCTCTGCCCCTCTCCCTGTTCACTTTCTCTCTCTCAAACTAAATAAATAAAATATTTTTGAAAAGGACCAATGGGTAAATAGGCAATCGCTCTGGTGGGATAAGCCCAGAGGACCATGAATGATAGAGGAACCCCTAACCCAGATTCAGCAGAGGAAATACCTAAAAGATGCATAGGAGTCAGGTGGATGAAACGAAAGAGGAAGGTTGTTCTTTAGGGAGAGGGGCAAAGACCTAGATACAAGAGAGAAGAGGACTTGTCCTTCGAAGATGGGTCATTTCGTCTGGCAGCAGAAAAAGTGTAAGAGAGGAGACAAGAGAGAAGTCTGCATCCTAAAACACTGGGTGGGCCTTGATAAGGAACTGAGTGTGCCTGAGAGGAATGAGGAGCCCTTGTGAACTGCTGAAGGGTTTTAAGCAGGACGATGACATAAGCAAATGTGTCAGTTAGAAAAACCACTCTTAAAAAAAAAAAAAAGAAAAGAAAAACCACTCTTGACTGTTAAGTGGAAAACGTGTTGGAAACTGGCAGAGTGAAACTTCAGGCAGGGAAATCAATTAGGAGATTTATGATGATCCACGAGAAACACAATGGTGGCATAAGCCACGATGGCAGCAGTAGGCAGTGGGATAAAGAGAAATGTATTATATCTTTTATTGATTTGTTGTTGCTGTGTTAACCTAGTCACATATTAAACATAATAACAGATCTTTTGGCATTTATCGTTTAAGGTAGACATTGAATTAAAAAAAAAAAAACAGGGGCGCCTGGGTGGCTTAGATGGTTGGGTGTCTGCCTTCCAGTCGGATCATGATCTCCAGGTCCTGGGATTGAACCCTGTGTTGGGCTCTCTGCTTAAAGGGAAGTCTGCTTCTCCCTCTCCCTCTGCCCCTCCCCCCTGTTTATGCTTTGTCTCTCTCTCTCTCTTTTTTTAAGATTTATTTACTCATGAGAGACATAGAGAGAGGCACAGATACAGGCAGAGGGAGAAGCAGGCACCCCACAGGGAGCCTGTTGTGGCGCTCGATCCCAGGATCCCAAGATCATAACTTGAGCCACAGACAGCCAACCTCTGAGCCACCCAGGTGCCCCAAGAATTAGTATTTTATTAAAAACATTTTTAAGGGGACACCTGGGTGGCTTAGCAGTTGAGTGCCTGCCTTTGGCTCAGGGTGTAATACTGGAGTCTGGGGATCGAGTCCCACATCGGGCTCCCTGCACTGAGCCTGTTTCTCCCTCTGCCGGTGTCTCTGCCCCTCTCTCTATGTCTCGAATGAATGAATGAATGAATGAATGAACGGATTAAAAAAACATTTTTTAGGGACGCCATATACCACCTGTTTATCCCTTCACTGGTTGATGGCTGGGTTATTTCCATTTTTTGGCTATTACGAATAATATTGCCATGAACATTTGTGTACAAGAGTTTACATAGACATGTTTACAATTCATTCTGAGGAACTACCAAACTTTTTCCAAGGCAGATGCACCATTTCACATTCCAAGCAGCAGTGTATGAGGAGTCTATTTTTTCTCACCAATGCTTGTTATTGTCTGTCTTTTAAATTATAGCCATCCTTGTGTGGATATGAAGTGGC
Organism: Canis lupus dingo; assembly: GCF_003254725.2. Taxonomy (NCBI): domain Eukaryota; kingdom Metazoa; phylum Chordata; class Mammalia; order Carnivora; family Canidae; genus Canis; species Canis lupus. The sequence continues at coordinate 6,004,248 of NC_064248.1, read as the reverse complement.
ATTTCATTGCTTTTTTTTTTTTAACTTTGTTTTTTCTTTAGTAATCTACATTCAACGTGGGGCTTGAACTCAGGATCCTAAGATCAAGAGTCACATGCTTTTCCGACTGAGCCAGTCAGGTGCCTCATGTGTTTTTTGTGTGTTTTTTCTTTTTAATTTTATTTATTCATTTGAGAGGGAGAAAGACAGGGGCACCTGGGTGGCAGGTGGGTCTCTGTCCTCTTTATCATTTCTAGAAGTGTTCATTTGTGCCTCTTATTTTCCTTATTTTTTGCCACAGGTTTATTTTGATAGATAAGGAACAAGGCCACTTGCCCTTCTTGTTCCCTTGTTCCTGCCTTATTGTTTATGTTTGGAGGTTCTTTAATTTCTGCTCTGATTTTGGTTATTCCTATCTATTTTCTCTGCATTCACTCTGATTCTCTTTTACTAAGTCTCTAAGATTATTAGTTCCCAGTTTCTTATTTTAAATAAATCCTATTTTCAAATACATTTATGGCTGTATATTTTTAAAGCATTCCTAACAGCCACAACCTACAGTTGTTTTTTGTGTTGTGTTGTTTTGATAGAAAGTGGGGAGGGGTAAAGGGAGAGGAAGAGAGAGAATCTTAAGCAGGCCCTATGCCTCACAACCCTGAGATCATGACCTGAGCCAAAATTAAGAGCTGGACACTTAACCGACTGAGCCATCCAGATGCTACCAGGCTTCAGTTTTTATGTTTAGTATCTGTATTAGCTTCCAGTGGCTGCTATAACAAGTGATTGCACACTTGGTGGCTTAAAACAACAGAGTTGGGCAGCCCCGGTGGCACAGCGGTTTAGTGCCACCTGTAGCCCAGGGTGTGATCTGGAGACCCTGGATCGAGTCCCGCCTCGGGCTCTCTGCATGGAGCCTGCTTCTCCCTCTGCCTGTGTCTCTGCCTCTCTCTCTCTGCATCTCTATGAATAAATAAATAAAATCTTTAAAAAAAATTAAAACAACAGAGTTTTTTTTCTCCCACAGTTCTGAAAAACCAAAATTCATCTCTTTTTTGATATTCTCTACTTGATGAGTGACTGTCATACTTCCTTTAATTATTTACTCCATTTAATTATTTAAATATGTGTTCCTCTAGTTCTTTGAACATTTGATAGCTGATTTAAAATCTTTATCTACTAAGTCCAGCACCTGGGCCCCTTCCAGCAGTTTCTAGTTACTGCTTTTCTCCTGTGTTTGGGCTACTCTCCTGTTTCTCTGCATGTCACACACACCAGAGTTGGCATGTCAGCTCCACCATGTATTAGCTATGTGATGAAGAGCAAGCTACTTGACCTCTCTGAGCCTCATTTTACCCAAATGTGAGCTAGAAACTCCCCTGTGGGAAGGATTACATGAGATCTGTCTTGAGGTACCTGGGCTGAAGTCGGTCGGTTGAGCGTCCAACTCTTGATTTTATGCTGGAGCTTCTCAAGTTCCCCTGTGGCCATCTTGTGTCCTAGATCTCCTTCTCAAAACTGCAGCTGGTCACTTTCTTGCCCCAAACGGCATTGAAGCCTTAGGCGGCCATGACATTGGCCTTCCCCCAATTGTTTGCCACTAATTGATATTATTTTCAACACTGCCTCTCACCATGAGTTTTGTTTGGTTTCATTTTGTTTTTGCAGAGCTCCAAATCAGGTCAGCCCCTCCAGCGGCAGTGAGGCTGCCAGTTTTCATGGCCACCGTGTCCTGGCCTTCGGGGGTGGGGGGAGGGAAACAGGAGTCACCTGAAGATTAAATGTCACCAATACCACCATTATTACTGAGATTCTCAAGTTTTTGTCAAGTAAATGCTTTTCAATTTGCTGTCTGCCTCTGGTTAACGTTCAGGATACTGAAATGATTATTTTTTTATAATTCTGCCAGTTTTTACCATTGCTCTTTTGAGCCAAGACCTTTGCCAAGAAGTGACCCTTGCCTGGGCCACTAGCCCTTCTTGTTCCTCAATCCTTACAATACTCTAAATACAAGTTTCATCTTCCTCGAGTACATCATTAAGAATTCTTTTTTTTGAAGATTTTATTTATTTATTCATGAGAAACACAGAGAGAGAGAGAGAGAGAGGAGCAGAGACACAGGCAGAGGGAGAAGCAGGCTCCACGCAGGGAGCCCGACATGGGACTCGATCCGGGGACCCCAGGATCACGCCCTGGGCTGAAGGTGGCGCTAAACCGCTGAGCCACCTGGGCTGCCCTATTTTTTTTTTTTTTTAAGATTTTATTTATTGGGGATCCCTGGGTGCCTCAGCAGTTTAGCGCCTGCCTTTGGCCCAGGCCGTGATCCTGGAGTCCTGGGATCAAGTCCTACATCGGGCTCCCAGCATGGAGCCTGCTTCTCCCTCTGCCTGTGTCTCTGCCTCTCTCTGTCTCTCTATGTCTATCATAAATAAATAAATAAATAAATAAATAAATCTTTTAAAACAAGATTTTATTTATTTATTCATGAGAGAGAGAGAGGCAGAGACACAGGCAGAGGGAGATATCATTAACAATTCTTGCAGAAAGGATCCGTGAGAGGGAAAATCTTTTTTTATACTTTTTTCTGCATATTGCTACCGCAGAAATCGACACAGACCTATCGTTCATTATGTTTAGGAGTCACAGTGTTTCCTCATTTCTTGAGAAATCAGGCCTCGACAATTCCAGAAAACGTTAGTCGTTCTATCAGATATACTACCTCCACCTTCGTTCTCTGAACTACACTCTCTGGAAACTATTAGATAGATGCTGAATATTCTGTGTCTCCTAACTTCTTTTTAATATTTCTTTCATCATTTCAGCTCTCTGCACTCACTGAAATCTCATATTGCACCTCACTAATCCTCTCTTCCACAGTGTTCAGTCTGCTGGTCAATCCATGTGTCAAGGGTTTCACTGGGGTATTTGTTTTGATGACCACATTTGTCGTTTGTAGATACCCTGTTTGGTTCTTTATCAAATCCATGGAGTTTTATGGTGTTTGTTTTCTTAGGGTTTGGGTTTCTTATTTTATGTCATTTTTTTTAATGACTTGTTAGAGAGAGCATGTGCATGAGCAAGGGGAGCAGCAGAGGGAGAAGGAAAGAAAAGGAGAGAGAATCCTCAACCAGACTCCCCACTCATCTCAGAGCCCGACATGGGGCTCTATCTCAGAATCCTCAGATCATGACCTAAGCTGAAACCAAGAGTTAGACATTCAAACAACTGAACCACCCACATACCCCTAATTTTATGTCTTTAATCATTATAAACATACTGAATTTTAGTCTCCCTTTCATGCTGTTGTGTAATCTTGAGTTTAGGGGGTGAGGGGGGTTTCAGATTGTCCTAATTGTTGTACCTCTGAGTCTCACGTGTGGAAATTTATCTCTTCAAGGGCTTTGACAGTTCTTTAATTTTTAAATTTATAATCGATTCATTGGGAGCCCTGGTGGCTCAGCAGTTTAGCGCTGCCATCAGCCCAGGGTGGGATCCTGGGGGCCGGGATCGAGTCCCATGTCCGGCTCCCTGCATGGAGCCTGCTTCTCCCTCTGCCTGTGTCTCTGCCTCTCTCTCTCTCTCTCTCTCTCTCTCATGCATAAATAAATAAAATCTTTTTTAAAAAATCAATTCATTAATATATAGTATATTATTAGTTTCAGAGGTAGAGTTCAGTGATTCATCAGTCTTACATAATACCCAGGGTTCATTACATCACATGTCCTCCTTAATGGCCATCACCCAGTTACCCCATTCACCCACCTCCCTCCTCTCCAGCAACCCTCAGTACGTTTCCGAGAGTTAAGTCTCTTATATAAAATAAAGAAAAAAAAAAAAAGAGGCTCTTCTCCCTCTCTGATTTGTATTATTTTATTTGACATTTAAGTGTAAACTCATCATTTGTGGGGTTTGTTTTTTTTTTTCATTTTATTTTGAGAATCCTTTACAGTCTAGGGGCACACCTTCTGGGCTCCCATTCACCCCTAATCCTTACTTTTTTTTTCCTTCTTCAGGAGTATCTTTTTTTTTTTTTTTAGGAGTATCTTTATTTCTGTTGATTTCTTGGCTTGCAAGCTACTGAACCACTCCTGTGGAATGAGCTAGAATCCCACACATGTGAAACCAGGTCAAGAGCTTTGAATTCTCACACTGAGGTGAACAAACTTGCTTATTACCCCCTGGTAAGCACATTATCTCTAGTTAGTCCTTTCACTGACAGTGGCCTTTCAAGAGTCAATTTAATAGGGTTCTTGGATACAATTTCCATTTTAGGGGGCTTGCTAGGTGTGGAACCCCTAAGATCAAGACCTGAGCTGAGATCACAAGTCAGATGCTCAACCAACTGAACCACCCAGGAGCCCCTATAATTTCCATTTTAGGTTGGGTCAGGGCTGCCATATTTAGCCCCCCAAAATGTATGTGTATGTGTGTTTATGTATGTAATGCATATATCTGTCTACACACACATACACACACATACGCAAGTGGGCATCCTGTATTATCCTGCCCTTTTTTCTGGCAACCCTAGTGTGGGGTCTCATCTCCCATCACTCCTGGCTACTGACCTTCATTGACACTTAAGGGGATTATCAACATTATCAACTCATTGGCTATCATCTACCCTGTTTAGTCCCTTCTTTGTTCCTAGACTCCTGGGATTTCTGTCATGGGAGCTCAGCTGTGTATTTAAAATAAAATTTTAAAATTTTATGAAACATTTCAAAGAATTTCACTAGCAGGGTTTTCTGGGTATCTTAGCCTGCCAACTCAAAGACATATGGGGAGGTTCTTCAGAAGAATAAGCTTCATAGCCCCACTTGTCCTGCCAAAATTCTGATACAGCCTGCTAGGGAGAATGCCAAGATCTGGGTGGAGCTGGGGCCAGAAATGAGGTGTTGATGGGGATTGTTCCTATGTAATTTGAAAGCAACACACAATTTAATTCTTGATTCAATTCCTAGTGTCTTAGATTTTTGTATCCCCAATGCCCAAGGAATGCAGCTTTATGGCCACTAGGACAGATTGGATAATGTATGTTGAATGAATGAATGCTCAAATGCATGACTATTTATTTGCCAACTCTTTGTGGTCAGCAAAATGCCCATTGTGTGCGTCTGATATGTGATCAAACTAGATAGTACCTGACAGCCCCCAGCACACAGTAACTGCTCAATAAAAAGGCCATTTTTCCCTTCCCCTGAAACAGGAAGGAGTTGCTCTCTATGCCCCATAGGCTGGGCAGGCTCAGATCACACTCATCCCAGGGTGTGGACAGCCTGCATTCCTGCCTTGGCCCATGTCTCTGACCATCTTGATGGAAGTCAAGTGGGAACTCTGTGGGTTGGCCTAGATTCCATCTTGTGGATTTGGTCCTGCAAGTGCATGATGAATAAGCCCAGGGAGCTGTATCAGGCCCCACCTGTTTATCTGTTGAGGGTGTGGCGCAGAATTGAGGATTAGGAACACCCTGAGTGACAATCAGGACCCCTATGGCCTCTTTTGCCCCTTAAAGCCTTGGCTCTCCTCCACTCCCTCCCACCTCCCCCACTCTGTCCTCAGACTCTCAGACTCTTTCCTGACCCTCAGACTCTCCCTGGAGGGTTCCTCCTCTGGCAGGGCTGCCTACCTCAGGACTTCAAGCTCACCCTCCAGGTCTCCAGGCCAGACACGGACTTCCCTTCCCCCAGCATCCTGCTCTTCTTCTGTGATTCCACCTTCAGAGTGTCCATCAGTGGCTCACACAGGACACTTGGGAGTCGCCCTGGACTCCACCCTCCCTTTCCTGAATCTGGTTACTCATTAAGTCTCCTAGATGGAGTCTACCTCTAGGTGCTTCTGCAGTCAGGCCTCTCCATTGCCCTGAGGTCAGCCCCGGCACCACCCTCCGCCTGTCACACCTCCTCACTCACCCAGGGATGGCGGCCCCTGAACCTGATCAGAGCTTCTGTCTTGATTTGTCTGCTTCCAACAGTGTTTTGCTTTGCTTCTGCTTTTAAATGCACCAACACTATAAACTAGATTTCTCATATAAAGAAAGAATTCTGGATGCTCTTGAGAAGTTCCCTGGACCCACATGCATTTTTGTCCCCCTTGGAGGGAATATCAGCTGTCCCTAAGTGGTGGATCTTCCCTCTCACCAGGGGAGATCACAGACCTCAACCAGGCTTCCTTGCCCCTCAAGGCACTTGAGACTAAAGCTCTTTTCTCCAGCCCATCACTGCCCTCTCTGCTCCCACTGATATGCCAGGGTTGTCTGGACCGTTCGGTGGCTTGCTCAAGCCCCTGTAGACAAAATCAGCCTCCTCAACACTCAAGGCCCTTCCTCATTCCACCCAGGCCACCTCTCAGGCCTCACCCCAGTGCTTCTGAAACCCTCCCAGATCCCAGAAATCCCAAGCAGACCCCGCTCTCCTAGGGTCATTCTGCATATCAACTGGGTTTTTGGTTCTCCTTAGTTTACAAGTGGCTATACACAAAAGTAAATACACTGAGTATAAAACACTGTCCCAATGGGCTGTCGTTGAGATTTTTCCCAAACTTCGTATTATGATAAATTGCAAACATTAAGAAAAGTTGAAATAATGCGTTCATGAGCCCCTTATGCCCACCATCTATATTCAACGATTGTTAACATTTGCCTGGGTGTATATAGGGCTGATTGGTTGGTTTTGCTGAGCCAGTCAAAATTTCCAAAGATCATAACATTTCACTTCCTGACCACAGTGAATACTTCAACATGTATCACCTAAAACTCCATCCTCTCCAAAACCACAATCCCAGGGCTCAGTTAGTAGAGCACGTGATGCTTGATCTCAGGGTTGTGAGTTCGAGCCCTATGTTGTTGCAGAGATTACTTTAAAAAATAAAATCTTACAAAATAAAACCCACAACCCCATTATCAGACTCGAGAATTAACAGTTAACTCCCAGCATTATCTAATTTCTAGTGCCTAGTTAAGTTTCCCCAATTGTCTCAGAAAAGTATTTTATAGCTGTTTTTGTTTCATTGGTCACAAAAGAAACCAGTCAAAGATCTGGGGCTACTTTGCCTGTTAGGTATTTTTATTCTCCGTTACTCTGAAACACAGCCCCCACCAATCCTTTTCTCCATGACTTTTTTTTTAAGATTTTATTTATCTATTTGAGATGGAGATAGAGAAAGAGTGTAGAGCACAAGAGCAGGGCATGGGGCAGATGGAGAAGCAGACTCCCCACTGAGCAGGGAGCCCAATGCAGGACTCGATCCCAGGACCCTGGGATCATGACTTGACCCAAAGGCACACTTAACCGACTGAGTCACACTCTCTCTGACTTTTTTTTTAAATTTTTTTTAAACTTTTATTTATTTATGATAGGCACACAGTGAGAGAGAGAGAGGCAGAGACACAGGCAGAGGGAGAAGCAGGCTCCATGCACCGGGAGCCCGACATGGGATTCGATCCCGGGTCTCCAGGATCGCGCCCTGGGCCAAAGGCAGGCGCCAAACCGCTGCACCACCCAGGAATCCCTCTCTCTGACTTTTTAAAGCAACCAGGCCAATTATCTTATATGTAGTCCCACCTTCTGGATCTGTTGTTTCTCTGAGGCATTCTTTAACTCCTTCCTCTATCCCCTGCATTTCGTGTAAACAGGAAGAGAAGTACAATACACAGGGTTGAGTGGGCTTACATTAAACTTTCCGACAGGAATATCTCACGGGTGGTATACACAGGGAAAAGGGGTCCGATGTATCCTCATGTTTAGACTGTTATGTGGAACCAAGAGGTGGACATTCCAGGGGAACAGGAAAAGCTGTGGACAGAGGCCTGAGCTGCTGAGTGTGGTAGGGGCTGCCTTGTGAGGTGGTGAGCTCCTCATCACTGGGAGCATTCCAGCAGGGGCTGGAGGATCACCAGGTATACAGATGCAAAGTCTCTTGCTTTGGTTAAGAGTACCACACAACCCTTCACTCACTCCAGCTGCATCCTTTAACGAGTGTTTTTAGTTGTCACAACAACTGCAAATGTTGATAGTGGATGCGGACAGTCTTGGGACACCTGAGACAGTGTCGTAAAAAGGACTGTATCACTCAAGATGCTATTAAAAACTTCTGGGTAAGGACAGAGGCAATTAGAACTATTTTTCCGACAATAGCTTTACAGAACTGAGTTTGCAGAAGAGAATCATGATGTTTAAAGCCAATGTGTGGCTGCCGTTGTGACCCCTCCCTGGGATTCTAAGGCACCAAGAGACACATGTGAAAACCACTGTGCTGAGGAGTCTGGGATCCAGACATTTCTGAAAATCTCTATCACAGGAGAGGGACAGTCCAGTCTAAGCCCCCCCACCCCCGGCCACCATCACCCCGCTTTGGGGACCTGCAGGCAAGTGCTGGCCTTCTCTGGCTCAGGTGAGAGGACAGCAGTGCCCACCTGCTCTTACAAGGATCCCAGGAAGCAGGGACCAGCCAGTGTCTGGACGTATACTGCGTCCTGAGGCTAAACCTGAATAGCACTTACTCTCTTGAATAAGAAATGTGGAAAAAAAAAAAAAAAAAGGGATCCCTGGGTGGCGCAGCGGTTTGGCGCCTGCCTTTGGCCCAGGGCGCGATCCTGGAGACCCAGGATCGAATCCCACATCGGGCTCCCGGTGCATGGAGCCTGCTTCTCCCTCTGCCTGTGTCTCTGCCTCTCTCTCTCTCTCTGTGTGACTATCATAAATAAATAAAAATTAAAAAAAAAAAAAAAAAAAAAAGAAATGTGGTAGAAGGGCGCCTGGGCAGCTCAGTCAGTTAAGTATCTTTGGCTCAGGTCATAATCCCAGTGTCCTGGGATTTATGGACCTTCCCTTTCTACCCAAGGCTTGGGCTGTCAGACCAGAACTCCAGTGCAGAAAAGAAAAACTGGAAGTGGGTATGGAGAGGCTTGTACCATTCTGATCCCACACCCCAACACCCTTCAACCTCTCCCTTCCCTTTGGTCTCAGGTCTTTGCTAGAAAAACAAATTTAGAATAAAACATACAAAAAAGTTCAGAGGTGCTCCCAATGGGGCAGCTTTTGCATAAGCCTGTCCAATTCTGTGTATCCCCCCCACCACCACACGGCTACTCCTCTGCACAGCTCATTTGGGAAACCTCTGAGTCAGTCCAAAGAGGAACACAGCAAAATTCATCCACACATCCCTGGACACATAAACCATCCATTTTTCAAGTAATTGTCAAACCCCTCCTTGCTGAGGAATGGAGGGGGTTCCCTGCACTGCTTCCTCCATTCGGTTCCACATCAGGCTCCCCAGCATTGCGTGGCTCTGGTGGGGACTCAGCAAGAGCGTCAGTGTTGCCACCTGGCCTGGTGCCCAGAAATGTGCTGCACTAGAATCTAAATCTTACTTGATCAGACCGTCAGAATATTCTTTGAAAGGAGAAGCTGGCACTCGATCTCCAAGCTGATGTTTTTTGTGGGGCTCCTATAGAACTGCCTCCCCTCAACCATGGCCTTCCCTGGGGAGATGGGTCTCCTTGATGCCTTACTAACAGTGCCACATTTCCAAGGTCATTCCAGGGAAGGTGGGGACAACCCAGCTGGAAACACTTGCACCGAGTCACGTGACTATTGTGCAGGAAGGTGGCAGGAGACAGGGTTATCGTCTATGGATGCGGGCGAGTAAGGGACAGGCGGGGCGAGGTACAGAGAGATAGGTAGGGGGCTGTGTGATCAGGCCCACAGAAATCCCAAAAATGCTGAAGTGTAAGGAAACCAGAGATGAGGGAACCAACCAGACCTCCATGCCCTAGGTGTCTTTTTCCTGACAGTCATCTGTGACCAACAAAGAATAACCAGGCCCCAAAAAGAAGCCATTCGAGATGTTATCACCAGCCCTCACTCAAACCAAGACATCATAAAAATGATAAGGCCATGAGCTCCCTGGTCAGTTCTAAATAAAAGACTGTCAGTGGAGGCTCCCATTGGTAAACACTTTCGGGATCCCTCTGGCTCCTGAGAGCTTTCTCTGTATCCTTGGTTAATCAACTTCTATAGCTTTATTCACTCTCCTTTATCCATGAGGTTCATCCTCTGACTCAAGATTCATTCTCTGACTCCATGAGACAAGAATTTCGCTTTCCTGCTTCCCCGCCACTGCCCTGGTGCCCTGGGGAAGCCAGTGGGGGGAGTGTCACCGTAGCGCTATGGTCCATTCTTTTTTTTTTTTAAGATTTTATTTATTTATTTGACAGAACAACAGAGCACAAGCAGAGGGAGAGGGAGAATCAGGCTCCCAGCTGAGCAGGGAGTCCAATGCAGAATTCGATCCCAGGACCCTGGGATCATGACCTGAGCCAAAGACAGCCACCCAATCAACTGAGCCCAATTCGCAGATAGGGCTCCATCATTCTCCCTTTTACTACCCTGAGAGCCTGGTACTCAGATGGCTGTGGTCCGCCCACACATCAAACCCCTCCTGTGCCCAGGGAGCCTACAGAGAACGGGCTAGGTTAGCCCTGCCCTCCAGGCACCTGCTGTCCATGAGCAGGTCAAAAGAAGTCCCTAGGCTCTTGAGGAAGGGTGTTCCCGGTGTTGAGGGACAGTAGTTGCCCTGAGGAAGGGGGGCGGGTGGCCTGGAACCCAGGGTGTAAGGGAGACAAACTTCGCTATCATGGGTGAATTTTGAATCTTGCCCATCATGCATACAAAGTGTACCTTCGGACAGCCCTGGTGGCGCAACAGTTTGGCGCTGCCTGCAGCCCAGGGCATGATGCTGGAGACCCTGGATCCAGTCCCACGTCGGGCTCTCTGCATGGAGCCTGCTTCTCCCTCTGCTTGTGTCTCTGCCTCTCTCTCTCTCTCTCTCTCTCTCTCTCTCTCTCTCTCTCTCTCTGTGTCTCTATGAATAAATAAATAAAATCTTTAAAAGAAAAAAAGTGTACCTTCATAAACGTTTTATATACAAGAATACATACGCAAATATACATAGACTTATGTATCAGGAGAGTATGCGGGTCAGGAGTGTTAGGGGAGTACAGAAATTGGGCTTTCTATTAGAAATGACAAATACCCACCATTTGCTTTGACATGGATGGAACTGGAGGGTATTATGCTGAGTGAAATAAGTCAATCGGAGAAGGACAAACACTATATGGTCTCATTCATTTGGGGAATATAAATAATAGTGAAAGGGAATAGAGGGGAAGGGAGAAGAAATGGGTAGGAAATATCAGAAAGGGAGACAGAACATGAAGATTCCTAACTCTGGGAAGCCAACTGGGGGTAGTGGAAGGGGAGGAGGGCGGGGGATGGGGGTGACTGGGTGGCGGGCACTGAAGGGTCACTTGACGAGATGAGCACTGGGTGTTGTTCTGTATGTTGGCAAATTGAACACCAATAAAAAATAAATTTATTATTTAAAAAAAAGAAATTGGGCTTTCTTGCAGAGGTGATATTGGAGGTTGGTTTTGAAAGAGAATGAAAATGTGCCCATCAAGAAAGTGGGAGTGGGGATGACAGAGGGACAGCTAGGAAGGAGGAATGGGATGGGCAAACACCCAGGCTTAGGAAAGCGGGATGTGTCTGGGGGATCCTGAGCTGTGTGAGGCTGTAACCGAGGCCCCCAGATAGCTGGAACCCCTCGGGAGGTCAGTCCTGCAGGAGGAGAAGCCTTCCAGGGAGAGTCTGAGGGTCAAAAACGGCTGAAGATAGAATGGGGTAAGGAGAGGGGATAAAGCAAGAAAGCCAAGACTTTATTATTTTTTTTTAAGATTTATTTATTTATGATAGACAGAGAGAGAGAGAGAGAGAGACAGGCAGAGGGATAAGCAGGCTCCATGCCGGGAGCCCAACGCGGGACTCGATACCAGAACTCCAGGATCACGCTCTGGGCCAAAGGCAGGTGCTAAACCGCTGAGCCACCCAGGGATCCCGAAAGCCAAGGCTTTAAGGGGCAAAAGAGGCAATGGGAGTCCTGACTGTCACTCAGGGTTGTTCTTAATCCTTTTCAACTCTGTGCCACACCCTCAACAGATAAACAGTTGGGGCCTGATACAGCTCCCTGGCCCATTCATCAGGCACTGGCAGGTCCAAATCCACAGGATGGAATCTAGGCCAACTCACATGGTTCCCACTTAAGCTCCATCAAGATGGTCAGAGACGTAGAACAAGACAGGAATGCAGGCTGTCCACACTCTGGGATGAGTGTAACCAGAGCCTGCTCAGTCCAGGGGGCCATGAGGAGCTCCTCCTTCCAACCCAAGGATGCATCGTCCAGTTTGGGAGCCGCTAGCTACCAGTCACTGTTTATAAATCAGTGTCAATTAACAAAAATTCATGGGATCCCTGGGTGGCGCAGCGGTTTAGCGCCTGCCTTTGGCCCAGGGCGCGATCCTGGAGACCCGGGATCGAATCCCACGTCAGGCTCCCGGTGCATGGAGCCTGCTTCTCCCTCTGCCTGTGTCTCTGCCTCTCCCTCTGCCTGTGTCTCTGCCTCTCTCTCTCTGTGTGTGTGACTATCATAAATAAATAAAAATTAAAAAAAAATATTAAAAAAAAATTCAATGAAAATTAAAAATAAGTTCCACAGCTACATGAGCTACCTTTCAAGTGCTCAACAGCCCACCTAATACCCCCTCTCTAGTGTTTCTGATTTTGCATACCAAAATAATTTGAAACTTCTCTCCTCACAAACTCCTCAGATGGTCAAAGAAACAGAAATTACTTCAAATGTACAGCTGAGTTCACACATAAGAAAGAGAAATCCCCCAGATGCCACAAACAAGAGGGCACTGACCCTGCAGAGGACAGCTAATGCACTCACCCTGCTTCTGTCCTGTGCTGAGGTAGGTGTGAGCAGTGATGGCTTATGCTCAGGGCCCATATGGGGACAGGACATAGCCTTGGGCCACACCGAAGGCCAGAGGTTGGTCCTGAGGTCTCTGAAAAGTGAAAGGGGGACCTTGAGACAATGTGCCCATCCACAGGGAGGTGACAAGCAAGCTTTGTCTGTTTCAGCCTGAGAATCCAAAGCTCCCAATCCAGCATCACGTGGTTTGGGATGTCAATTGGCTGGGCTGTGGCAGTCCCGAAACTTCCAGGCCAAACACTGCCATAAAAACTGAGCCTGGTCTGATGATACTCCTGGGGCATAAGCAAAAGGGAAAAGCTTGGGAGCCATGCTCCATTTTATCCAGGCTGCTACGGAATGAGGAAAGGATCATTCAACACCAACCACCTTAAAGATGAGCTCACTGTAGGAAATGGAAAAATCCCTGGAGGGACAACTCACTAGGATTGAAACTCAGGACACAACTAACAGAAGATGAGAAGCCCAAGACTCCAGAATACAATAAGCTGAAGGACAACATCAAATGAGTCCTAGAAATGACTATAAAAAGTGCTAACCTTTGGAAGGAAGAAGAAACTGGGAGTGGGCATTGGAGTGGCTTCCATGGGTTCTGGAATGTTCTGAGTCCTGACCCTGGTACTGATTCTAAGGGTTTTTCACTTATGGAAATTTAGTGAGGTGTATGCCTATGATTTGCACACTTCTCTGGGTATGCATTGTAATTCAATTAAAATGATTTAAGGGGTGCTTGAGTGGCTCAGTCACTCTTGATTTCAGCTCAGGTCAAGATCTCAGGGTCCTGGGATCAACCTCAGTGTTGGGCTCCCTGCTCAGCGGGAAGCCTGCTTCTCCCCATCCCTTTGCCTCTCCTCCTGCTCATGCTCTCCTGCACTCATTCTCTCTCTTAAATAAATAAATAAAATCTTAATAATAAAAAAAAAAAGACAGGGGTACCTGGGTGGCTCAGTTGATTAAGTGCCTGCCTTGGGCTCAGGTCCTGATCTTGGGGTCCTGAGATCAAGCCCTGCATCAGGCTCCCTGCTCAGCAGGGAGTCTGCTTCTCCCTCTGCCTCTCTCCTTGGCTTGTACTCTCCCCTGCTTGCTTGCTCACTCGCTCTTGCTCGTTCTCTCTCTCTCTCAAATGAGTAAAATCTTAAAAGAAAAAAAGACATAATGATTACTAAATTTTTGGACCTGACAAAAGACACAAATTTAAAGATTCAAGAAGCATAAACCCTACCCATACTTAGAAATGACAAGTCTTCATTTAGAAACCATCACAGTGAAAGTGCAGAACAAAAGCAAAAAGAGGGGGAAAAAGGAGGGAGGGAGGGGGGCCCCTGGGAGGTTCAGTAGGTTAAGCATCTGCCTTTAGCTCAGGTCATGATCTTGGGGTCCTGAGATGGAGCTCTGTATCAGGCTCCCTCCTCAGCAGGGGAATTTGCTTCTCCCTCTTCCTCTGCCCCTGCTCATGTGCTCTATCTCTCTCTCTCTCATTCTCTCTCAAATAAATAAAAATCTTTAAAAAAAAAAAAAAAAAAAAAGGCTACCAGAGGGGGAAATGCTGATTATCTGACCATAATGATGAAGGAGCAGAAGGCAAGCTGAGGACAAAATCATAGCTGATACCCCACAACCACCCCCCTTCCCCAACTTCTGAGTGGGATACATGTGACCTTTCTCCAGGAAACTCCCAACTGTCTTTTTTTTTTTTTTTTCCAACTGTCTTAATGTTAATGCTTTGCTAGAGGGAAAAGCACTTAGCTTGACAACTGTGACAAAGGCAAGGAAGGTCGCCAGTATCCTGAGGATTGTCCTCAGCAGATGAAAGTGTTTTTGGGCACCTCCCTTTTTCCTTCCACCAACTCCCAAGTATATAATCAGCCCCTCCTCACAGCCCCAGGGCAGCAGCTCTTTCTGCCCATGGGTCCTGTCCCCAGGCCTTAATAAAATCACCTTTTTGCACCAAAGATTTCTCAAGGATCCCTTCTTGGCTGTTGGCTGGGGACTTCACCCACATTCGAAAACTACATCAATAAGATTAACAGCAGAGAGGCACCAGGCTGGCTTAATCCAAGGAGCAGGCGAACTCTGGATCTCCAAGTCATGAGTTTGAGCCCCATGTTGGGCACAGAGCTAACTTAAAAAATAAAAATAACTCTAGGGTCCTTGTTTTATTTGGGATTACTTTTAGTCTTTGTTGCACCAAAACTGCATGCTGGAAATTGAATGACAATTTCTAAAATGTTTGAAATAGGATTCTTATTAGAAAGATTGGGGGAGGGCAGCCCAGGTGGCTTAGCGGTTTAGCGCTTCAGCCCAGGGCCTGATCCTGGAGACCCGGGATCCAGTGCTACGTCAGGCCCCCTGCATGGAGCCTGCTTCTCCCTCTGCCTGTGTCTCTGCCTCTCTCTCTCTCTCCCTGTGTCTCTAGTGAATAAATAAATAAAATCTTTAAAACAAAATTAAAATTACTTAAAAAAAAAGAAAGGTTAGGGGAAGGAATAAAAGGTATCGACCAATTTAATACAATGACATAAATAATCCAAATACATCTGTAGTCACAATGAATGAAAATGGACTAACTTGCCATTAAAAGGTTATCAAATAATATGATAGTAATAATATTTAACTGTCTGCTATTTACAAGATGCTCACCTAAAAATATAAAGATTCACAGAGGCTAAGTGTAAGGAAATGAGGGAAAAATATGCAAGGCAGAAGAAAGCTGGTGTGCAGAAATACAATAGGGAGTAGGTACTTACTCATATAAGTAGTATGAACATATTCAGGCAGGCTTTAAGACAAAAACAACAAAACAAAACACTAGTAGGAATAAAGAGGCTCTACATAATGTTAAAAGGATCAGTTGACCAAGAAGATAAAAGGATTTAAACCGTTATGCCCCTAACAACCGTCTCAAAATACACAATGCAAAAATTTACAGACTCATGAATATAAATCGACAAATCCACAATCACAGTGAAAGACATTAAAATACCTCCCCCACCAGCTAAGAGCTCCATTAAACAGATGAAAAGTATAAGATTTATAGGACCTTCACAGGGGTGACAGGCTGGCTCAGTCCTTAGAGCATGTGATTCTTGATTTCAGGGTTGTGAGTTTGAGCCCCATGTTGAGTGTAGAGATTACTTCAAAAAATAAAAAATCCTGGGGCAACTGGGTGGTTCAAGTGGGTTAAGTGTCTGGTTTCAGTTCAGGTCATGAGTCTGGTGTCCTGGGATCTGGGATCCAGCCTGGCATAGGGCTCTGCACTCAGCAGGGAGTCTGCTGCTCCCTCTCCCTGCTCATGCTCTCTCTTGAGCACTCCCCCCTCTCAAATAAATCTTTTAAAAATAAAAAAACAGGGTGCCTGAGTGGCTCAGTCAGTTGAACATCTACCTTTGGCTCAGGTCATGATCCTGGGGTCCTGGGATGGAGTTCCACAGAGCAGGGACCCTGCCTCTCCCTCTGCCTCCCTCTCTGTCTCTCATGAACAAGTAAATAAAATCTTTTAAAAAATAAAAACACAAAAATAAAATAAAATAAAATTAAATAAAATAAAATTAAATTAAATTAAAATAAACTACCCTCATAAAGTTCCATATGTGATAATTAGAGAATACACATGGATGGGGTTCCCTGGGTGGCTCAGCAGTTTAGCACCTGCCTTTGGCCCAGGGTGTGATCCTGTAGTCCCAGGATCTAGTTCCGAGTTGGGCTCCCTGCATGGAGCCTGCTTCTCCCTCTGCTTGTGTCTCTGTCTCTCTCTCTCTCTCTGTGTCTCTCATGAGTAAATAGATAAAATGTTAAAAAAAAAAAATCTTATATTTAAAAGAAAAAGAATACACATGGACCATTTTCAAAAACTGACCACATGTTAAGTCAGAAACAAGTCTTAATAAATACCAAAAAATTACTATCACATATATCATGTTCTCTGGCTACAATAGGGAGAAATCAGTGAGATAGAACATAAGCAAATCCCTATGCATTCAAAACTTGAAAATTCACTTCTGAGTATTCACTAGTCGAAGAAGAAATGAAAGCACCATATAACAAAACTGGGAGGATATGGCTATAGGAATACTTAGGGCAAAATTTATAACCTTAAATACATATCTGAGAAATAAAGAACCCCCAAAGGCAGTGAGCTAGGCAGTCAACTCAGGAAGCTGGGGTGGGGGGTGGGGGTGGGGCGGCAGGTAGTAGGGGCCAAACAAAACCGAAAATTCCAAAAGAGAGAATAAAGAAACAATAAAATTGAGAACAAAGAAATAAAAGAGGGGCCTTAAACCCCCCAAAAATTTTTAAAGCCTAATAAATCCTCTGGCAAAACATAAAGAGAGAGAGAGAGAACAGCAATAACTATTGGAAGGAAAAAGAACCATATTTTAGATACAGGTGCGGTTTTACTATGAACGACTCAGGACAGTAAATTTTAAATCTTACATGGAATAGGTATTGAGTCTTAAAAATGTAACTTACCAAAATATATTCAAGAAACTAAAAAGTCAAGGGCACCTGGATGGCTCAGTCAGTTGAGTGTCAACTCTTGGTTTCAGCTCAGGTCATGATCTCAGGGATGTGCGATCGAGCCCCACATCAGGCTCCAAGCTCAACAGGGAATCTGCTTGAGATTCTTTCTCCCTCTACCCCTGCTTGTACATGCATGCACACGTTCTCTGTCTCTCTCTAAAATAAATAAATAAATCTTTAAGAGAAAAATAAATTAAAAACCCACATAAATCAACAACCATTTATAAAATGGATATTTTAACATCCAACCACCAACTGGTCCTAGTGAGGGAATGAATAAATAGTCATTTATTCATACAATGGAACACCATATAGCTGTTAAAAAGAATGAACTAGTTCCACAAACATCAAGATCCAATCTGAGAAATATACTTTGGAATGCAAATGTACAGAAGGAATATAAAAGGTGCAGTCTGATACCACTCTATAAAATGGTAAAATACAAACTCAGTGGCAGTACCCAGTCCCTAGAGAGGAAAAGCCTGTAGGGAAGTCAGTAGGGAGTGGTGGGGCCCAGCATGGCCCAATACCCAACTCCAGTGCCCGGTGCCACAAACAAATGAAAGCCGGCAGTCACCAGATCATCCCAGTTTTTGAAGACAAACAAGAAATCAAGGCATTTCAGTGAATTATGTTCCAGTTCTTTGAAAGACATCAGTCAGGGGTGGAGAGTCTTCTATAAGAGGTATATTTGCTCCATGGTTCCCCAGGTTGTGCCTTTCCCCCAAGCCACAAGAAGTCAGGTCTAGGTTTGAGAAAGGGCTCTGGGGAGGACAGGCTGGATCACCTACCCTGGAAGCAACCTCGATTCTGCCCAGTGACTTCAAGCATCAGGGGTCAGACCCACAGCTTCCTTGGCCAGGGTCCTCTGAGCCAAGGGGCCCTCAGCTATGGCTCTGGGCATCCCTTCTTTCTTCTCCGCACTACATTTCCCTCTTGTGATCCAGAGGCCTGGGGTGCCAGACCAGACCTCAGTTGGCCAGAGGCCAAAAGGCCAAAACTAGCCTGGTTCTGAAGGAAACAACTGTCCAGTGGGGAACACAGGTCATGTAAATGACCAGCTGCTAAAACACTGCCTGACTGCAAGATCAGAGGGGCACGCCTGGGAAAAACAGGGAAATTTTCATATATGTAAGAGTAATAGTAATAAGTTACATGTGAAACATGTATTGCCATTTCTGGCATCATGCAAAAGCATTATATGACTGAGCTCATTTAATTCTGTTAACAACCTCATGAAGTAGAACATTATAATACAGACAATACCGGCATTTTGCATTATTTTTAAACTATTTTTATTATTTTTTCTTTAAATTCAATTAATTAACAGATAGTATATTAGTAGTTTCAGAGGCAGAGTTCAGTGATACATCATTTGCATATAACACCCAGTGCTCATTACATCATGCGCCCTCTTTAATATCTATCCATCACCTCATTACCCCATCCCCCACCACTCTCGCCTCCAGCAAAGGCATTTTGCATTTATTTCACAAATTTTTTGTTTGTTTGTTTGTTTTTTGTTTTTTGTAAAAACTTAGCAGGGCCTGGGTGGCTCAGTTAGTTAAGCGTCTGCCTTTGGCTCAGGTTGTGATCCCTGGGTCCTGGGATCAAGTCCCATGTTGGGCTCCCTGCTCAGCAGGGACTCTGCTTCTCCCTCTCCTTCTGCTCATCCTCCTGCTTCTGCTCTTTCTGTCAAATAAACAAAACCTTAAAAAAAAAAAGATTTATTTGACAGAGAGTGTGTGTGCACACGGCAGAGAGGAGGCAGAGGGAGAGGTTGAGTCTTTAAGTAGACTCTACATTGAGCACAGAGCCCGATGTGGGGCTGGATCTCACGACCCTGAGATCATGATCTGAACCAAACCAAAAGTTGGACCCTTAACTAACTAGGCCACCCATGCACCCCACAAAATTTATTTCTAAAAAGTGTTTAGGATGCACAAGCTAAGGTCAGTGAAGTTAAATATTTATTGTATTGCAAATACAAATATTTTAACAAAATATTAAGTTAAAGCTTATTTATAAAAAACATACTACTGTTTAGCCGATTAAAGAGATAAAAATGAAGCATTATTCAGAATGGCTGGGTAGCTCCCTCAGTTAAGAGCCTGACTCTTGATTTTGGCTCAGGTTATGATCTCAGGTTCATGAGATTGAGCCCTGTGAACACATGCTCTGTGCTGAGCGGGAGGCTGCTTAGGATTCTCTCTTGCCCTCTCCCTCTGCCCCTACCCCCAAAAGGCATTATTCAAAAGTTATAAACCAGGGGTGCCTAGGTGGCTCAGTGGTTGAGCATCTGCCTTTTGCTCAAGTCATGATCCTGGGGTCCTGCTTCCGGCTCACCACAGGGAGCCTGCTTCTCCCTCTGCCTGTGTCTCTGCCTCTCTCTGTGTGTCTCTCGTGAATGAATAAAATCTAAAAAAAAAAACAAAAAACAAAATCCAGCAACAGGAGGCACCTGACTGGCTCAGCTGGTAAAAGCATGAGACTCCTGATCTCAGGGTCATGAGTTTAAGCCCCACACTGGGCGTAGAGCCTACTTATTATTATTTTTTTTTTCCGTAGAGCCTACTTAAAAACAAACAAACAATAACAAAAAAAAAAAAATACCCCAGCAACAAAAGAGCACTGTCTTAATCTGATAGAGGGAATTTATGAAAAATCCACAGCTAATGATCATACTCAATGATGAGACTGGATGTTTTCTTCCTAAGATCACGAACGAAAGGAGGATGTCTAGACTCACCACTTCTTGTTTTTTTTTTTGTTTTTTTAAAAAGATGTTATTTATTTATTTGTGAGAGAGGGAGAGGGAGAAGCAGACTCCTTGCTGATCACAGAGCCCAATACGGGACTTGATCCCAGGACCCTGTGATCACAATCAGAGCCAAAGGCAGACACAATCGACTGAGCCACCCAGGCACCTCTACCCTCACCACTTCTGTTCAATATTATAATCTTTATCCAGAGCAATGAGGCAAGAAATGAAATAAAATGAACCTAGATTGGAAAGGAAGAAGTAAAACTATCTCTATTTGCAGATAACATGATCTTGTACTGAGAAAACCCTAAGGAATCTACTTCAAAGCCATTAAAAGGAACAAGTGGGATTCAACAAGGTTGCGGTATACAAGATCAACACGTGAAAATCAATGGTATTTCTATACAATAACATCGAGCAAACTGAAAAAGAAATTCCACTTTACAACAGCACCAAAAAAAACTTAGAAATAAATTTAACAAAAGTAGTACAAAACTTTTATGGTTGACCCTTGAAGAACACACAATTGAAATGTGCGGGTTCATGTACAAGTGGGTTTTCTTTTCTTTTCTTTTTCTTTTCTTTTTTTTTTTTTTTTTGATACAGTACTATAAATATATTTTCCTTATGATTTTCCTATAATGCTCTCTGGCCTACTTTATCATAAGAATACAATCTATAATATACATACAAAATATATGTTAACCAACTACTTTTGTTATCAGTAAGGCTTCCAGCCAACAGAAGACCACTGGTAGTTAAGTTTCGGGAAAGCCAAAGTTATACACAGATTTTTAAATGTGCAGAGGGTCAGTACCCCTAGCCTCCAAGCTTTTTGTGCATCAACTGTACTCTGAAAACTGCAAAACACCGGTGAAAGAAATTAATGGCAACCTAAATAAAGGGAGTGACATACTATGTTCACAGATCTGAAGACTTAATATTGTTAAGCTGGCAATAGTTCCCATTTTAATCAGCAGCCTTAACGCAATGCCTGCTGAAATCCTAGCTGACCTCTCTCAAGATGACAAATTGATCCTAAAATTCATATGAAAAAGAGACCCCAAATAACCAAAACAATCTTGATAAAAAGAAAAAGCACAGAATTGGAAGACTCACACTCGCACATCTTGGTTTGAAAACTCACTGCAAAGCAACAGTGATGAAGACACTGAGGTGCTGGTATAAGGCTAGACCACGTATAGACCAAGAGAAGAGAATTGAGAGTCCAAAAATAAACTCACATATTTATAGCCAGATTTTTTTATTTTATTTTTCTTTTTTAAAGATTTTGTTTATTTATTCATGAGAGACACAGAAAGAGAGAGGCAGAGACACAGGCAGAGGGAGAAGCAGGCTCCATGCAGGGAGCCCGATGTGGGGCTCGATCCTGAGACCCCAGGATCATGCCCTGAGCCAAAGGCAGAGGCGTCCCATATTTCTTTTTAAGATGTATTTATTTGAGAGAGAGAGAGAGAGAGAGAGAGAGAGCATGAGCAGGAGGGGCAGGAGGAGAGGCAGAGGGAGACAGAATCCTTAACCAGACTCCACACTGAGCACAGAGCCTGACAAAATGATTTTTGACCAGGTGCCTGGGTGGTTCAGTTGGTTGGGAGCCTCTTTTTTTTTTTTTAATTTTTTTTCAAGATTTTATTTATTTATTCGTGAGAGACACAGAAAGAGAGAGAGAGGCAGGCTCCAGGAAGCCTTGTGCAGGACTCGATCCCGGGACTCCAGGATCACGCGGGGGCCAAAGGCAGGCACTAAACCGCTGAGCCACCCAGGGATCCCCAGGAGTCTGACTCTTGATCTCAACTCAGGTCTTGGTCTCAAAGTCATGAGTTCAAGCCCCATGTTCGGTTCCATTCTGAATGTGGAGCCTACTTAAAAAAAAACAAACAAACAAACAAAAAAAAAACAGATTTTTCACCAGGGTGCCAACACAACTCAATCAGAAAAGAATAGTCTAGTCTTCAACAAATGGTGCTGGGACAACTGGATATCCACATACAAATGAATGAAGTTGAAGCCCTATGTTACATCATATATAAAAATTTACTTGGGGCATCTGGCTGTCTCAGCCATTGGAGCATGCAACTCTGGATCTCAAGGTTGTTAAGTGCGAGTCCTACATTGAATATAGAGGCTACTTTTTTATTTTATTTTATTTTATTTTATTTTATTTTATTTTATAGCTCAAGAGAGGCTAATAGAGGCTACTTTAAAATAAAATTTTTTTTTTAAGATTATATTTATTTATTCATGATAGATGTAGACAGAGAGAGAGAGGCAGAGACACAGGCAGAGGGAGAAGCAGGCTCCATGCTGGGAGCCCGACGTGGGACTCGATCCCGGGACTCCAGGATCGCGCCCTGGGCCAAAGGCAGGCGCTAAACCGCTGAGCCACCCAGGGATCCCCTAAAATAAAATTTAAAAAAACTAACTCAATGGGCACCTAAGTGGCTCAGTTGGCTGGGCATCTGCCTTCGACTCGGGCCATGATCCCAGGATCTTAGAATCAAGCCCCAAGTCGGGGTTCCCTGCTCAGTGGGAAGCCTGCTTCTCCCACTCCCTGCTTGTGCATGCACATGCTCTCTCTCTCTCCAATCCCCCACCCATCAAATAAATAAAATCTTTTAAAACAATTAACTCAAAATGGATCAAAGTCCAAATATAAGAACAGAAACTATAAAACTCCAGAAGAAAACATAAGCATGAATCTTTGTGACTGGATTAGCCAATGGTTTCTTAGGCACGACATTTAAAGCATAAGCAACTAAATAAAACATATGTAAGTTGGACAGGATTAAAACTTTATGTTTCAGGGATGCCTGGGTAGCTCAGTGGTTGAGCATCTGCCTTCAGTTCAGGGTGTGATCCCGGGATTCCGAATCGAGTCCCACATTGTGCTGTTGGGGGCCTGCTTCTCCCTCTGCCTGTGTCTCTGCCTCTCTCTCTCTCTCTCTGAGTCTCTCATGAATAAATAAATAAATCTTTTTTTTTTTTTTTATGATAGTCACAGAGAGAGAGAGAGAGAGAGAGGCAGAGACACAGGCAGAGGGAGAAGCAGGCTCCATGCACCGGGAGCCCGATGTGGGATTCGATCCCGGGTCTCCAGGATCGCGCCCTGGGCCAAAGGCAGGCGCCAAACCGCTGCGCCACCCAGGGATCCCAATAAATAAATCTTAAAAAAAAAAATTTTATGTTTCAATGGCACCATTAAAAAAGGTGAAAAAAAAAACCAACAACACAGAATGGGAGAAAAATCCTGCAAATCATATGTCTGATAAGGGTCTTATATCTAGACTATATAAAATACTCTTACAATTCTTTTTTTAAATTTTTTTAAGATTTTATTTATTCATGAGAAACAGAGAGAGAGAGAGAGGTAGAGACACAGGTAGAGGGAGAAGCAGGCTCTATGCAGGAAGCCCGACGTGGGACTCGATCCCCGGTCTCCAGGATCACGCCCTGGACTGAAGGGTCGCTAAACCGCTAAGCCACCCTGGCTGCCCTACTCTTACAATTCAATAATGAAATAAATAACTCAACTTAAAAATGGGCAAAGGACCTGAATACACATTTCTCCAAATAAGATCTATAAACAGCCAATAACCACACGCAAAGATGAGTTCACAGCCATCAGAGAAATGTGCATCAATAGGATGCCTGGGTGGCTCAGCGGTTGGGTGCCTGCCTTTGGCTCAGGTAGTGATCCCGGGATCTGGGATCTTGTCTTGCATCAGGTTCCCTGCAGGGAGCCTACTTCTCCCTCTGCCTCTGCCTCTCTCTCAGTCTGTGTCTCTCATGAATAAATAGAAAGAAAGAAAGAAAGAAAGAAAGAAAGAAAGAAAGAAAGAAAGAAAGAAGAGAGAGAGAGAGAGAGAGAGAGAGAGGGAGGGAGGGAGGGAGGGAGGGAGGGAGGGAGGGAGAAAGAAAGAAAGAAAGAAAGAAAGAAAGAAAGAAAGAAGAAAGAAAGAAAGAAAGAAAGAAAGAAAGAAAGAAAGAAAGAAAGAAAGAAAGAAGGAGGGAGGGAGGAAGGAAGGAGAAAGAAAGAAAAGAGGAAAGGAAGAAAAGAGGAAAGGAAGGGAGGAAGGTGCATTAAAACCACGAGATACCACTTTGTATCTATAAGATAGTTATAATAAAAAAGACAGTTAGTAACCAGCGTTGGCAAGGATGAGGACACATAGAAACCCTTACACAGTGCTGGTGGGGATATAAAATGGTGCAGCCACTTAGGAAAACAGTCTGGAAGTTCCTCAAAAAGTTAAACATAGAAGTACCAAATGACCCAGCATTTCCACCTCTAGGTGACACCTGTGAGAAGAGAAAAGGTATCCACACAAAAAAAACATAAATCTTCACAGCAGCATTGCTTGTAAATGATTTGGCCTAAAATGGAAACAACGCAAATGTGCATCACCAAAGGGATAAAAAATGTGATCTATTCATACAATGAAATCTTATTTGGCAATAGAAAGAATGAGACACTGATACATACTCCAGGTTGGAGGAACCCTGAGAACATGATGCTGAGTGAAAGGAGTCAGTCCACAAGGGCCACATATTGAAGGACTCCATTTATATGGAATGTCCAGAAGAGACAAATATATAAGGATAGAAGGTAGATTTCTTGGTCCCTAGCTCTGGGAAGGAGGTGGGGGTTTGTGAGTTAAGACTGAGGGGAGTATTGCCCATTCTTTCAGGTAATGAAAATGTTCTGGGGTGCCTGGGTGGCTCAGTCAGGTAAGTGTCCAACTCTTGATCTCAGCTCAAGTCTGGATCTCAGGGTCATAAGTTTAAGCCCTGCATGGGGTTCCACACCTACATTTAAAAAAAGGAGAGTAGGGGCACTGGGTGGCTCAGTGGTTAGGCATCTGCCTTTGGCTTAGGTCATGATCCCAGGACCCTGGGACTGAGTCCTGCATTGGGCTCCTCCACGGGGAGCCTGCTTCACCCTCTGCCTGTGTCTCTGCCTTGCTCTCTGTGCCTCTCATGAATAAATAAATACAATCTTAAAAAAAAAAAAGGGGGGAAAGGGAGGGAGGGAGTTGTTGACAGTTGCACAACTCTGATTATGCTACAAACCACTAAATCATATACTTTAATGGGTGAATTGTATGGTATATGAATTGTATCAAAATAAAACTGTCAAAAATAAACCTAATAGAGCACATGAGTGGCTCCATAATCGAATCACAGAGTCTTTGGGTCCACAGAGCTCCAGTGGTTGCAGAAGCTCTTTGCAATGCTGCCCACGTTGAGGGTCCAGAGGAAACAGGACGATGGAGAAAGGCTTTTAATCTAATTTTCATCAGATTCCCATCTCTGTTGAAGTAACCAGTATTTATTGAGTGTCTTCTATGAGGCAGACCCTGCTGCAGGTGCTAAGACTTTATCAGCAAGCAGAAAACAAAGTCCCTGCTCTCAGGACACAAATGTTAAATAAGAAAATAAGAGATAATATCTCAGGTAAGATAAGAGCTAACAGGAACTGGGGGCTGCTGCTATTTCAAGCAGAGCAGGTTAGGGAGGGCTTCAGGGCTTCTCTGAGCAAAAGCCTAAAGGAAGCGAAGGTGGGTGCCATGTGGGTTATCAGGGGGACCGCAGGTGCAAAGGCTCGAAGGTTGGGGCATTAGGCGTACAGAGCACAGAAACCAGCGTGGCTGGGCTGAGAGCTATGAGAGAGACAGGGAGGGGTTGGGTGGGGAGCAGACCAGAGGAGGGGCTCTGGCTCCTACTCAGGAGGACAGGAGGGTGGGAGAAATGAGGGCAGGCCCTGATTTCAGTTTTGCAACCACTCTGTGGCAAACAGATCAGACCAAGGAGACAGACTCAGAGCATCCTCCTTATCCAAACATTCCCATCTCTTCTCTGATAAATTTGGGAATCTTTTTAAACAGTTTTCTCAGTTATTTTGCTAAGTCCGCAGGCCTTTAATGCTAGTGAGCTATAGATCTGGTTACAAAGACAGGCGTATTCAGTACTTTGTTCTTTGTGGTCATCACATGTAGATGGAGAATTTCATGAGTCAATTTCCATTTTTCTCATACTCAGATTCACTTGTTTGGAAAGTCTCTGACCTGGAGCTTGTAATGGAAGCTTTGCGGTAGCTCAACACAGATGCATACTGAGATTCACACAAGAGCGGTCCTGTACAGATTCAGAGTATCAGTAGGCCTCTTCACAGAAATTGACTATTTAAATCACTGATATTAATCTCGACATAAAAATGATTCATACTTGGGTTATTTTAGATAAGTTAACAATATCACACCAACAAAACGTATCAGAACTTACAAATAGCTAAATACTAAAAATTAAGATCACAATGACTATTTTTCCTGCTTTATAGACGAAGAACTGATGCTGACACAATTTGCTTGAGGTCAGACTGCTAGTAGTTAGTGGCTTGGCCAGAATTAAACACGAGCAGCTTAAATGCAACCCACAGACCTTGCCACTACATGAAAGGTTCCCAGAGAAAGTGGCATCTGAGTTGGGCCTTCAGGGAGGCTCCTATCCCACAACTCCTGGGAACTGGTAAACACCGGGATATGCACTCTGCAGGAGTCTGGGAGCAAATTAGGATCAAAGCTCATGAGGACAACCTCAGAAGAGGCTGGGCATCTAACTGTGCCAGGGAGGCATTTGCCGTGTGGACGTTACTTTCTAGGGCTGGCTTCCATCCTCTGGATCCTGGGTGAGAGGCAGGCTGTGTGCCGGAGAACCCAAAAAAAGGGAAAGGTTTTCGGCTAGTAGGAGTACGACCCAAGACTGACCCTAGGTGCTAGCTGGATAGAGAAAGGGGGATTAACTCTGGAGTAAGGGGATGACTCATGGATGGTCCCAATACTTGGAGGGCCCCAGCCATTGGCCTTTCTAAAAGTCTTCCCTCTTTTTATTTTACTAATGATAAATTATCCCCTCTCCCTCTCCCTCACATACAGCTCTGTGGGAGATGACCGAGAACTCTCAATATGGGTTCCTGTCCCACAGGATCTCACTCTCGGTGACTTTGTGATTAAAAACCAAACCGTAGTTAAGAAAACAAAAAAAAGAACCGTAGTTAAGCCATTCAAGAATAAATATTGGGGCGGGGGTGGGGTGGGGTGGGGAGCACCTGGGTGGCTCAGTGGATGACCTTTGGCTCAGGTCATGATCCTGGGGTCAAGTCCCACATCACACTCCCTGCAGGGAGCCTGCTTCTCCCTCTGCCTCTGCCTCTCTCTCTGTCTCTCATGAATAAGTAAAATCTTTAAAAAATAAAAGAATAATATTAAGGTTTCAATAAAACTGGAAGAAAATAAAATAAAAATAACGTTTCCATGTAGTCAAGTGCATCTGGGTACGTTTTAAGAGTAATGGACATGTTATGGGGGGGCAGAGAGGTGGAGGGAGGGTCCTAGTTCAAGCTTTGCAAGGAGAGAAGAAACCAAATAGCCATACTGATGCCAGGTACATAGATGTGTGCTCAGTATAATCATTGTGCAACACGAATTTCCCCAACGTTTCTTCATCTAATCTTTACAATGCTTAGAAGGTAGGGGATATCCTCTCCTTTCATAGATGATAAAATTGAGACACTGAAGAGCTTAAGTAACTTGATTATAAGTCACACTGCTAGTAGGAGGCGGAGCCAAGTAACTCAAGGTCTAACAGATAGTAGTGTTTTGTTTTTTTTTTTAAGATTTTATTTACTTATTAATGAGAGACACAGAGACACAGGCAGAGGGAGAAGCAGGCTCCCTGAGAGGAGGCCGATGCCGGATCCGGAGATCACAACCTGAGCCCAAGGCACACGACCAAACCAGTGAGCCACCTAGGCATCCCAGTAAAGTGGTTCTATCACTTGGAAATAAAAAAGGGATGAAAGCATAAAATGACTCCATAGCTGCTCTGTCAATCCCAGCACTGGGCTAGAGTAGCAAAAACTGCCTATATCTAAAAAGTACCGGGCATGCACTGCAAAAATTGAGGTTCTTTTACATTGTGCCTGGACACAATCTCCACAGCAGAGCTGAGCGAGCACCAGCGTCATTAATTCTCATTGCATAGCCACGCTTTGCTACAGCTCGCTGAAATTCGAGTCAGGGTTGAATGGCTTCCCAGCGCAATGACCTCTGCAAAAGCAGGATGCGCCAACTCTTGCTAGTTCGGACACCTACCCGGTCCTCTCAACACGGCCGCCCACCCCCGACACCCACGAGCCAGACGGCGGGGTCGCTCGCACGCCCGGGTCCTCACCCCGTCTGGGCCCTTCGTCCCTGCGCATTCTCAGCGAGTGCCCAGCTGGGGGCGGGGGGGGTTGCTTCCTGGAGGAGTTGGCCCTTGCTTAGGCGTAGGCGGGCGACCCTCCGCCCGGGAAGAGGGTGTCGGGGCGGGGCCAAGCGGAGCAGAGCTCCGGGGGCGCTGCCAGGGCTGGAGCGCAGAACGCTGAGCGACCCCGGGGGCGCGGCGCAGCCCCGGGAAGGACAGTCAGGGCGCGCCGAGGGAGGGCGCGGGCCGCGCGCACGGGCGGGGCGGGGCGGGGGCGGCGGCGGCGGCGGCGGGCAGCCGCGGGGGAAGCCGGGGGGCCAGCACACAATGGGCGGGCACGCAGGGCTGGGCGCCCGGCCCCCGCCCCGCCGCACCACGTGGGCCGCAGAGCGCGCCGGGCCAGCAGCGGCCCGTCGGCCCAGGCCGGGCGCGGCGCGGCGTACGTGCGCGCGCGCGCGCGTGCGTGCGTGCGATTTGCGATCAGGCGGCGCGGCGGACAGCCCCGGCGGCGGGGCGGGGGGAGTTATATTGCGGGGTCCTTCCTCGCTCACCCTGGTTCCTCTCGGAGCGGAGACGGCAAATGGCGGACTTCGATACCTACGACGATCGGGCCTACAGCAGCTTCGGCGGCGGCAGAGGGTGAGGCGGCGGGGCGCGGGCCCCGGCCGGGCGCGGGGGGCGGGCGGGGGCGGGGGCGGCGGCCTTCCCGCGCTCACCTGGGGCGGCGGGCGGCAGGGGGCCCGGCCGGGCCCGCGGAGGCCTGGGAGAGGCGCCCGGAGGGCCGGGGCCTGGAAATGGCGCGCTCGGGGAGGGGGCGGCGGCGGTTAGTGTCCCCCGCGTCCTGCTCGCGGCGCAGGCCCGTCCCTGGGTCTCCCGCCGCCGCCGCCTTTCGCCGCCGCGTCGTTTCGGCGCCGCCTCGGCCGCAAGGCCAGGCCGCGGTGGCGCTGAGCGCCCGGGAAGACGCGCTCCCGCTCCCGCTCCCAGCCCCCAGTACGGCAGGGCCCGTGCGAGCATCTGCTGCCGGGCGGAGTGGGGGCCCGGCCCGGTTCCGGCCGCCGGTGGTCCGTCTGCCCTGCGGGCTCCCGCGCTAAGGTCGGGAGGGCGACCGGGGCGTGAGTCCCTGCCCTTCTGTGTGAGGCAGGGATTTGGCGGCTCCAGCCCGGCAATGGTCCGATCCACGCCGGGAGAGGGGGACACCAAGCAAAAGAAAATACATAATAGCTTTTTTTTTTTCTTTTCTTTTTTTTTTTTTTAATTCCAGTGCGTCTTGGGAGCACCGTGCCTTATTGACAGGTGCTACGTACTATTTTTCCGTCGTTTCCCCTTCCGACCCGGAGAAGGAACCGCGCGCGACTTCGGTTATATACAGACTGTCTATAATCGAGACACCTCATTTAAAAGAGCAATTCTTGACTAATGAATAAGAAGCTTACGGTGTTCAATAGCGGGCATCCGCACTGGGTGTGTGTGTGTGTTTAATACAAGTTCCCTCACACGGAATTTAGGAGACGGGCTATAAACGTCTTGCTGTTTGTCAAGGACACACTTGGCCATTGTGTACTCTAACAGAAAGGATTACTTTGCCAGGACAACACTACAATAGTACCTACTGAGGTGTCCAGTCTCCTGGGTTGCTATCCCAAAAGTGTCTTTGGTGAAGAATGACCTTTTAATACCTAGGTTTGGGACCGGCTCAAACAAAGGCTTGTTTGGGTGCGGGAATGCACCTAATATTAATGGCACTAGAACGTGGAAGATGGGGAAGGTGGAGCCACCTGTTATTTCAAAGAATATTTTATTTGCTAATAAAAAAAAGGAATAGATGTTGGATGACACGTAAAAGTATTGCCTTTGGGGTAGGTTTCTAGACACCAAATTTGCACTTAAGTCATGTTGACATTTAATAACCAGGATTCTTTTCTTTCTTTTTTTTTTTTTTTCCAGTTTCAAGAAACATTTGGGAGTGCCCAGGAAAACTCTTACACGAGTAGTTTGATTTAAGGCAGATTCAAGGAGTTTTAGTTGGTTTGGGACTACAATAAGTTATACTGAATCTGGGGTTTGGAGTTGGTTTTTGTTTTTTTCCTTATTCTGCCTTTTGACAGATTTGCCCCTGTTCTGGTGACTTGAGGTGTTTGAGTCACACTTGTAGTGACATTTTGACAGTTGGGATGCCTTGAACAATACCAAGTGGTCAAGATGCTCTTCGTTTCAAACATCAGAAGGCAGATAAATGTTAGTCGTGTCCAGATGTAATCCAAAAACCCGTGTGAGAAAATAGCTAGTCACTCTGCATCTCCTAAGCTTTCTGATAAAAAGTCACTTTACTGTTAAAAATCTTCTGTATCTGACCTTGTTGGAGTTTTCCATTTGACTTCAGATCCGTGTAAAAACTATGTGGGAAATAGGACTCAGATTCCTAAAAGTAGTTCTGTTCTAAAAACCTATTGGTGAATTTGTGTGTTTGTGTAGACTGTCTGGAGTGGGTCCAGAAACTTCACAGAGTACCGCACATGCAATGGAGTGGTCTGGGCCAAAGCTTCCTATCCCAGAGTCCGTGTTAATTTTAATTTCATCAGATACGGAGTTATCAGTTAGTGGTTTCTCTGAAATTTAGCAAGATGGTAGGCTAGTTGATAACCTTTAGTGATAATTTCTACTGTTAGATGAATTATGTTTCCCATCAACAAATGTCTAAGTGTTGTTTGCTTATGCTGAGATACTGTGCTTAGGCATTTTGGAATATTGTCACTTCTGGAAAGCCAGTCTTGCATTGCTGTGTTTGGTATTTTTGTACCAAGAGACCTTCCCTCTAGTCTAAAACACCTTAGCTAAGTAAGAGATCTCAACTCTAAGCCACTTGGGTCATAGACGAAAGGAATAGCAGGTTTGAAATGCAATCATAATCTAAAAATTTGGTTGTAATGATTATGCATTCCGTGCTAGTTTATTTTGTAGTTGTATGTAGTGACCAGTGCTGTTGTCAGTAAGCAGTGTTAAGCGACTGGTTTATCTTCTCGATCTACAGAGGCATGTCCCTGGTAGCCAAAGAGAGACCCTAGGGACTGCATTGTTGCCCCAGAACAAGTCAAATCAGAATTCCAAATTATCTCGTTAATTGTACTAGATCTGGAGTGTTATTTTGTTCTGTGGGTTGCTAAATTTTCTTTCCTGGTTTTATTTTTTATTTTTTTTTTATTTTTAAAAAATTTTTATTTATTAATGATAGTCACAGAGAGAGAGAGAGGCAGAGACACAGGCAGAGGGAGAAGCAGGCTCCATGCAAGAAGAGCCCGATGTGGGATTCGATCCCGGGTCTCCAGGATCGCACCCTGGGCCAAAGGCAGGCGCTAACCTGCTGCGCCACCCAGGGATCCCATCTTTCCTGGTTTTAATTTTTCATTTGGCCATTGGCAATAAACTGGACAGTAACAGTGTTTTGTTTTGTTTTGTTTTTGTTTTTTTTTTTACATTTCTAACTACAACATGCTTTTGAGTGCTCCACCTAAAACTGTCAATTCTGAGAATCAGATTGGAACTTGGAGGTAACAAGAATTAAGATTGCTGAAAATGGTACCTACTAAAAACTGGTAAAACTACACATTGAAGTATTTTTAAGTTCCAGTTGAGGAGGGGCAATTGGAATTCTAACTTTTGAGTCTTCTAAGGCTTAAGCTTCGCATCTCTGTCTCAATTTCTAAGCATATTTTAAGACTAAAAAGGGGAAAGAAAACAGTGTATAAAAAGAGTAGCTATTTGCACTAATCACGTAGACTTCATACAAGTATTGAAAAGCTTATTTTAGGGGATCCCTGGGTGGCTCAGCGGTTTAGCGCCTGGCTTTGGCCCAGGGCGCAATCCTGGAGTCCCCGGATCGAGTCCCGCATCAGGCTCCTGGCATGGAGCCTGTTTCTCCCTCCTCCTGTGTCTCTGCGCCTCTCTCTCTCTCTCTCTCTCTCTCTGTGACTATCATAAATAAATAAAAATAAATAAAATAAGCTTTTTAAAAAAGGATTTATTCATTCATTCATGTGAGAGAGAGAGAGAGGCAGAGACACAGGCAGAGGGAGAAGCAGGCTCCATGCACCAGGAGCCCAACGTGGGATTTGATCCCGGGTCTCCAGGATCGCGCCCTGGGCCAAAGGCAGGCGCTAAACCGCTGCGCCACCCAGGGATCCCAAAAAAAGCTTATTTTAAAATCCTGTTTGCCTACCAAGTGATAAGTGGTTTAGGGTTATTATTATTGTCCTCTCCACTCCCTAATTCCCACTTCTTGATTCCAAATCATTATCTTCTATGAAAAAGTGTTATCACAGATACTTGGTTTTACAAAACAAGAGCCTCTGACACAGTTTGGGGAAAAGGCCTAGCTTTGGATTGGAATCAGGCAGACTGGACAGAGGTCCAGTGTCACCTGAGCCTTGATTCATGTATTAGCTGTGTGACTTGGAACAAGTTTCTTTACCTCTGAGCTTCATCCCCCCCACCCCATGTAAAATAGAAATTCCTCTATAAGGCTATTGAGAGTATTCAGTGAGATGTCTCAAGCATGCAGCACAGTGTCCATTACACTTAATAATTTGTGGATCTTGATTTATATAATATGTTGGTACTTGAAATATTTCCCTTGCATCAGTAAGAGTGGGAAAAGTTCTGTTGAGCTAGCGAGTGAGTTTTTACTTTCTGGGCAATATTTCTAGAGCCAGGTAAGAGAAATCTATTCAGTTTATGGGTATAAAGCATTTTACAAGTAGAGTACTATGTTGTAAATGAATGCTAGTTGAATAATTTGTTCTTGTACGTTACTGGTTTGTTATAATTGTGCTTGGAACATTTAATGTAAATGCTTCTGAAATTTCTAAAAACTATCTTTGCATGTTTCTATTTGAAATTAACCTTTAGTGTTCTGGGAGGACATTATGCAACTTCAAGTAGTCATCCCAGAAACTTGGAACATGTGGAACAATGGTGGGGGTGGGGGGGGCAGTCCTAGATCAGTCTCCCATCTTCCAGTTTCCAGCTTCCTCTAGAAATAGAAGAGAGTGTTGGGCAGGAGAGCATGCCAAGCCTCTGTACTTCATTTGTACAGCTGGTTAGACCTGCATACTCAGGCCACTAAATAAGTGATTGCTTGATTTTGATAGAACGTAACAGTAATACCTAAGTTGTCTTTTTTAATTGGATGTCCTTGGTTCTTTGAAGTTTTTTCCCCATGTCATGATTTCTTCTTTCTTTCTTTTCTTTCTTTTCTTTTCTTTTCTTTTCTTTCTTTTCTTTTCTTTTCTTTTTTCTCTTTTCTCTTTTCTCTTTTTTCTTTTCTTTCTTTTCTTTTCTTTTCTTTTCTTTTTTTCTTTTCTTTCTTTCTAGATTTACCCATTTATTTATTCACGAGAGAGAGGCAGAGACACAGGAGGAGGGAGAAGCAGGCTCCAGACCGGGAGCCCTACACGGGACCCAATCCCAGGACCCCAGGATTGCGCCCCGGGCCAAAGGCAGGCGCTAAACCGCTGAACCACCAGGGATTCCCAACCGCCCCCCTTGTCATGTTTTCTAAAATGTTCTTGATGGGGCCCTCTGGATATGCTCCAGGATGTTGATACCTCATTGAAAACATGGCACCTCCAGTTGAGCCTTGTATTCCAATATAGGGTACACAGTACCTGTGGGGTACAGGGTACATATTTCAAATGGATTCTTTACTAGTGCATGATCTTGTAACATAATGGGTTGGTTATTATTGAGTTCTGGAAGTCTTCAAATATTGGCACATTTTGTTTTATCATACAGCATCAAAACTCGTGTTTATTAACATCACCATTGATTTTATCAGAAACATTTCAGGTACAGTGAGGCTGTCAAGCTTATGTTGATGGATACAAGTTTTCTAAAATTTTATTTTTTGTTTAAAAGCCCAGTCTACATTTTAAAGAAAAGAAAATGTCTGCCTAATACCTAAGTCTGAATAACCATAGTTTGTCAGTTCTTCAGGTGAAAATGGTGTTCCATGAAAAGAATACCTAGTTCAGCTTGTAACTCACTTGCATGAGTGTTTTCCTGGAGATAACCATCACATTTCTGTAAGCCGCAGAAGTGTTTTGCCCCTATTTTGAAACATGGGATAATAAAAAGTGGGTCAAGATTTAAAAAACTAATCATTTTTACTGCTTGGTCAAGGACATTGTTTTTTGTTTTTTTGTTTTTTTCTTTTGAAGCTCGCTGGCTTCTTTCTCTCTGTAAATACTGTGTAATGAAGCATGAGTGATAGTACGGTTTGGGTGCCCCTGCCTTGGTTTATGCTGGGGTCAAGTGCAAGACCAGTGCAGGTCACAGGATACAGCCACTAGTTGGACTGTGAGGAACTGTTCAATGCGGAGAGGTGACTCTGGAAGGCAGAGCTAGAACCAAAGGAAGTACACGTTACTGGACTTTTACAGACTGTCTGAAAATCTGAAGGATTGCTCTTTGAGCTAAATAACTTCTTTAATGGAGGAACATCCGTGTGGTCTAGACTAGACCAGAATTTAGCAGTTGCTCGTTTTATGTGACATTTAAAAATAAATCTGAGGTGCTCAGTCGGTTAAGCGTCTGCCTTCTGCTCAGGTCATGATCCTGGGGTTCTGGAATCGAGCCCTGCATCGGGCTCTGGACTCAGTCTGCCTCTTCCTCTGGCCCTCTCTCTGCTTGTGTACTCTTCTTCCTTGCTCTTTCTCTCATGAATAAATAAAATCTTTAAAATAAAAATAAATTAAACATTTTCATACATAAACAGAGACTAGTATATTGAACCCACCTGGCCGTTCCCCGGGTTCATTTTTCTTTTTCAAGTTTTGTGTGGTGTGAGTGGTAAAATATATACATAAAATTTACCACTTTGACCATTTCTTCTTTTTTTCTTTTAGATTTTTCGTTTATTTTAGAGAGTACACATGAGCGGGGAGGGGGGGTGGGAAGTGAGCAGACTCACTGAGCACAGTTCAATGTGAGGCTCCATCTAACAACCCTGAAATCATGACTGGAACCCAAATTGAGTGCGACACTCAGCCAACTGAGCCACCCAGGTATCCCCCGACCATTTCTGAGTGTACAGCTTATGCCCACAGTGACACTCACCATCTTGTGTTGTTGCCGCCACTGTTTCCAGAACTCTTTGATTGTTCCCAAACAGACCCATTAAGCAACTCTTCACTCATTTCCATTCATTAACTTAAACCTTTTTACTGTTCTTTGCGCCTGTCTTCCTCATTGTGGGGAAGGGATAGAATATTTTAAAG
This sequence comes from Canis lupus dingo, assembly GCF_003254725.2. Lineage (NCBI taxonomy): Eukaryota > Metazoa > Chordata > Mammalia > Carnivora > Canidae > Canis > Canis lupus. The sequence goes on along the minus strand of NC_064248.1, from coordinate 5,968,626 downwards.
CCAATCGCAGCCATCCTGTCATCTGTCTTAAGATATTTTTAATACTTGAGTATGTGTTTCAAACTGATCAAAGGTTTCTTTCTAACCACCAGTTTTTCTATCACCCGGTTCATGTTCAGTTTTGCACAGTTACCTCAAAGATTATTTCATATAGTTGACCTATTTGAATCTGCAAAAAATTTGATTACAGAAAAATTAAAGCAGAAAAGTAGAGTCTCCTATAATGACCCACCTCATGTGCCCATGACCCACTTTTTAAAGTGACCACGTTGGGATCCCTGGGTGGCTCAGCGGTTTAGCACCTGCCTTTGGCCCAGGGCGTGGTCCTGGAGTCCCGGGATCGAGTCCCCGCATCGGGCTCCCTGCATGGAGCCTGCTTCTCCCTCTGCCTGTGTCTCTGTCTCTCTCTCTCTCTCCCTCTCTCTCTATGTCTATCATGAATAAATAAATACATCTTTAAAAAAAAAAAAGTTACCACGTTTATTTCATCTGTATCTTCTTGTGCCACCTTCCTCCCACATGCTACTGGATTATTTTAAAGCACATCTTAGATGTCACATTTCATTTCATCTGGAAGTACTTTAGTATGCGTTTCAAAGGTACAGACCTAAAAGATGTGACCACAATATTATATCCAAAAACTTCCCCGTAAATATTTTTACTTCTCTAATTAGCTCCTACAGTTTGATGTACAACTGATTTGTTTGAATCAGGACCAGAGTTTGCATATGGCATTTGTTCCATGTGTCCACTAAGTCTCCTGATAAGATTCCTCCTCTCTTTATTGGTTGTTGTTGTTAAGTCAGGGTGTGTGTGTAGCTTTTTTCCAGGTACTTTTAAAGTATTTAGGGATCCCTGGGTGGCGCAGCGGTTTAGCGCCTGCCTTTGGCCCAGAGCGCGATCCTGGAGACCCAGGATCGAATCCCACGTCGGGCTCCTGGTGCGTTGAGCCTGCTTCTCCCTCTGCCTATGTCTCTGCCTCTCTCTCTCTCTGTGTGACTATCATAAATAAATAAAAGTTTAAAAAAATAAATAAAGTATTTAATCCAGAGCGCCTGGGTGGCTCACTCGGTTAAGCATCTGCCTTCAGCTTGGATCATGGTTTCTGGGTTCTGGGATTGAGCCCCACATGGGGTCCTCCACTCCGTGAGGAGTCTGCTTCTCCCTGTGTGTGAGCACGCATGCTTTCTCTCTCAAATAAACAAAATCTTAAAAATAAAGCAGTTAATTCTTGTAACTACCATGTGGAAGGTAGCTATAAGTTAGATTTTGTTAGCAAAAACAATTATTAGTAAATACTGAGTATTCATCTTAATACATACCTGTTTAAATACAAGTAACTTAAGTTTTTATGATTTTTCAAATATTTTTAAGTGAAGTATAACATACGGTGTTATATTTGTGATTTTTCAGATATTAAGTGAAGAAAAGAACTGTTAGCTTTGCATGCCTTTAAATTCTGGGTTTTGACTCTTTTTTTTTTAATTTTTTATTTATTTATGATAGTCACACAGAGAGAGAGAGAGAGAGAGAGAGAGAGAGAGAGAGAGGCAGAGACACAGGAAGAGAGAGAGGCAGGCTCCATGCACCGGGAGCCTGATGTGGGATTCGATCCTGGGTCTCCAGGATCGCGCCCTGGGCCAAAGGCAGGCGCCAAACCGCTGCGCCACGCAGGGATCCCTAAATTCTGGGTTTTAACTGGTGGTCTATCTGTAGCTGTTTGTGCTTCTCTAAATAATTGAAACTTGTAAGTTATTTGTAGATCATATAAAATTGACCAGCGCATGAAAATGTAAAGTGTTCTTTAAAATGAATTGAAGCTGGGATGCCTGGGTGTCTCAGCACTTGAGCGTCTGCCTTTGGCTCAGAGCGTGATCCCGGGATCTGGGGTCGAGCCCCACATCGGGCTCCTTGTGGGGAGCCTGCTTCTCTCTCTGCCTGTCACTGCCTCTCTGTGTCTTTCATGAATAAATAAAATCTTTTTTAAAAATTAAGATAAGATGAATTGAAGCTGATAGTACCTGGAATGTCAAATCTCAAATAATAGGCATTCTAATTTAGAGAAAAAGAACTCTTGGGTTATAAAGTTCAAAACTAACCCATAGAAATATTTACATCATAGCTTCAAGACAGATGTTTTTTGTGGCAGTACTCTGAGGACCAATAAACAGCTTTAGGTTTAAGTTTTTATTTCCTCTGAAAAATCTGGAACTTTGGATTGAATGACAAATTGCACCATGTGAAATTACTAAATTAATAACCCATTTGTTTGCTTTCATTAATGCATGGGAGTCCAAAATTTTAGTACATTGTGGTAAATGGCCTTTTGCCTAGTAAGAAAGATTTTTTGAAAGACCATGTAAATCAGAAGTCCCCCTTGGGTTTGCTGTTCTCCTATAACAAGGCTTTCAAACTGCCTGTCTTGTTGGTAGATGATGAAATCAATTTATTTTAGGGGTCCTGATGAGCTTTTTTAATGGTGAAATAGAATAAGAGACTAGTGTGTTATATTGTGAGTTTATAGTCTTACTTTTGGGCAAGCTTTTTGTTACTTGTTCATATGCAGTCAGGTAGATATGTGTGTATATGTTTGTAGTCATGATGTTGATCACAGCCAAAAATTTTTTGGAAAAACACTGAAGGACCTAATTGGAGAGGTCATCTAAATACACGTCACCCTCTCTTACATTTTACATTTTTTTGCCAAATAAAATAGCCATATTAGTAGAAGTTGTTTGTGATACTAAGGTCTTCATTCCTTCTACCCCGCTAAGTACCAGAGACTGTAATAATTCTGAAGACTGAATTCTTGCCTTAGAACTGCTTTGCATGTCCCTGCCAGGTTTCTTTTTAATCCTACAGATGAGATTAGTTTATGAAGAAATCATTCACAGCAGAAAAGAGCTCCCTGAAATAGGGCTTATGAAAAATTCCACCATTGATCCTGCCCCACCCCAGGGTTGATCAGAAACATTGGGGGCTTTCATGCCCATCCTGTAGTTATAAAGGGGTCTAATTGTGAATGCTGATTAGGGGCCTTGGAGACTGCATACATTTAACAGAGGGAGATCTACTTGGAAATGCTTTTAAACCAAGCAGTGTGGGGCTGGTTTTCAAAAAACGTAAGCTACAACTAAAATGTCATGTGATCTTTGGCTCCTGGAACAGAAAAAGGGTGTTAGGGTTAAAAAACTAAGGAAATCTGAATAAACTGAACTTTAGTTGAAATTTATTGATACGAGTTCAGTGATTTTTTTTTTTTTAAGATTTTATTTATTCATGAGAGAGAGAGAGGCAGAGACCTAGGCAGAGGGAAAAGCAGGCTCCCCGCAGGAGCTCAATGTGGGACTTGATACCCAGACCTGGGATCACACCCTGAGCTGAAGGTAGATGCTCAACTGCTGAGCTACCCAGGTGTCCCAGGTTCAGTGATTTTAATCAGTGTTTAATAATATGTTAGTAGTAAGATAAATCAGTATATATGAAATGAGGGCTTGACATTTATGAGTTAAACCTTTTTTGCTTATTTTCTAGAAACCAAATAGGTTGCGCGTTATGACCATTACTTTTTAATTTTTTTCATTTTAAGCATGTTCAGTGGACTTTGTTGCTTACTTGCATTTTAATCTTACAAAGGCAGTCTTCTGTTTTTGTTCGTTTGTTTTTAAGCCCAGTGAGGGGCTGGAACTCAAGACTCTGAGATCGAGACTAGAGCTGAGATCAAGAGTCGGGCTCTTAGCCAATTGAGCCACCCAGGCTTGTGATTTTTATATAGGATCCAGCGTGGTGCCACATGTCAATATAATCTATGCTAGTAAGCATTTCTGGATGGCACATGAAAGAGCAGATTTGTTGATCAGCCCTGATGATACTGTGTCCCTAACCTAGAGGTAATAGGAGAACACCTGATGTTGCAAATACCAGAGAAAGGTTAATACTCTGTACTGGATATCTTGGCAGTGGTCTTGAATTTACAGTGGCAGCAACAGGGCTTAAATTCTGTGTAGTTTCTTATGGCACCTAGAAATCTTCATAAAGTCCTTTCTCAGAAAATAGCTTATCGTGAGTCCTTCCTTTTTCCTTATCTTTTATTCTTGGGAAGTAAGTCTGGGGCACTTTTTCTCTTGAATCCACTTACTGGATCTAATCCCAGCCCGAATTCTCTCTTCTCTTGCTTTTTTTGTTTTTTGCTTTTTCTAAGATTTATTTATTTATTCATGAGAAAAAGAGGTGGGGGGGAGCAGAGACACAAGCCGAGAGAGAAGCAGACTTCCTGCAGGGAGCCCAACATAGGACTGGATCCCAGGTCTCCAGCATCATGCCCTGGGCCAAAGGCAGACACCCAACCGCTGAGCCACCCAGACGTCCCTCTCTTCTTGTTTCTTTTTATTTATTTATTTATTTATTTATTTATTTATTTATTTTTATTAAAGATTATTTATTTATTTATTTATGATAGACATAGAGAGAGGCAGAGACACAGGCAGAGGAAGAAGCAGACTCCATGCCGAGAGCCCTATGCGGGACTCAATCCCAGGACTCCAGGATTGCGCCCTGGGCCAAAGGCAGGTGCTAAACCGTTGAGCCACCCAGGGATCCCCTCCTCTTGTTTCTTACAGCCGCCTCTTCCAGGCTCCTTTCCTCCTTCTGGTCTGTGTATTCGCAGTTACTGTCTGCTTAGGAGTTCAGTGTTTCCCTGTGTGTGTGGGAATGCGGAGTGGAGTGAAATCTTGGTTCCTGGCGGCTCCACCCTGCAGAAACCTGTTCCTGTTACTGTCTTTCGGGTTGTCTGCGCCCTTTGTTTTGGGATGTGGTTTCTCCTTTCCAGAGGAGACCTCTTCAGTTGAATTATCTGCTCCTTAAGGGCAGGGACTGATTCTGAGATGTGAGCCCTCTGTGCCTGTTCTGGCCTTCATAGATACTGCATATATTTAGTTAATTTGAGTGAAGAAAAGTGATTTGTCTCTCAAGGATTTTGGTCACACTTTGAGTTGAAAGTTAGATTTCCTTAGTTACTAAGGATGTAATTTATGACCTTAAAACTCGTATATGTTGTTTTGAAAATTGGCGGGGGCACCGCAGTGGCCTGCTGCCTTGTTCATCTGTTTCTGCCGGTGACCTTGAGCGTGTTTAGACTTCCCTGTAACATTTTAGAATTGTTATTAAACTTTTATAAAGCAGTCAAGATTTATGAGGTGGTTTTATGATCAGTTTTAAACTTTATAAAATAAAGTTTTGAAGTATTTGCGTAGTCACAGACACGAAAACTGAAGCACAGAGGTAATTTGGAAGCAATCCTACACAGGGCTAAGGTGTCAAATGAGTCTTCTCTCCCTGTCATTTTTAACCTGTTCTAGAAAGTGCTTTTGTGTAACGTAGCTTGTTCAGTTAGGGGATAGTCCGTATAAACCTTAATGTCACAGTTATCTTAGGACTTTCAGCTCAGGATTTCCTGGCTTGGGGATTTTTTGGTGGACTGCTAACAGGATGTAACATTTTATGACTTGTATGTGTACTCTCTGGTGTGTCTCCCCCACTCTTGGTTCTCAAGTTGCTGGCACACTGGTGACTTCCACTTTCCACTTCTAACTTTGTAACTTTTGGAGCCAGTAAATTTGGAATCTAGGGAGAGGGCCCTGGTCCCACTGCACTGACTGCCCCCACGTCTTCAGTGAACTACCTACTCACTGAAAAGCTAAAACATACTTAAGTCCAGTAGAACTGACTACATCAGATCAGGTGGTATTTAGGATGATTGCGGTGACTCTTGGGAAAGGTCTGGAATTGTCAGCCACCAGCTATTTTGTGAGACTTGGGTGAAATGAGCAGGTTAATGGGCTGGGTTAGCTGTTCCCACATTTTTAGCTTTTTTAAAATACTGCTTGCCTGAAATGAGATTCTTCAATCTTCCCAAAGCCCGGGCTGGCTTCTTACCTATTGCATTTTTCTAGCGCCCTGTCATCTAATTAGCACCCTCACCCCGCCGGGGAAGCAGTCCTTATCAAGGCTCCCTGACCTCAACCTTCCCGGGCTTGTATCTAGCATCCTCCAGAAGTTCTCGTGTAAATGTTTGATGCGCTCTTTAAGCAAGCCCTCCATATTCCTGATTCATGGATGTACACCTGCTGGATTTGTCAGCTCTCCATCCTTACCTTTACCTTAGATTAAAAAAAAAAAATCATTGCAGCTCTTTGCCATATGTGTGTGTGTACATAAATACACAAATATGCATGCGTGCATGCTCATAGTTATTCGTATTTTATATGTGCTACTCACTTGTGAGCTGCTTGAGGGCAGAGGACTGTTCCACCAGATGTTTAGTAAATATTGAATACGTGAATTTAAAGTTGTTAAAATTGTTAATTCATCTTGTGTTTTGACAGTTTTGCAAATGCTTATGCTTATACTGTATCTTACATAATCAGTATTCCGTCTCAAAGAGTATCTTACTGAAAATATTTTAACGTTTAGGGGTGCCTGATGTCTTAGTAGGTTAAATGACTGACTCTTGATTTCAGCTCAGCCCATGATCTCAGGGTCATGGGATTGAGCCCCATGGCAGGCTCCTTGCTCAGCAAGCAATCTGCTAGAGATCCCCCCCCCCCCGCCCTGCTTGCCTGTGCATGCTCACGTACTCTCTCTAATAAATAAGTAAATCTTTATAAAATAGTTTAAGGTTATCAAGATAAGAACAATGGTGTTGCAGAGAGTATTGAAGTCAATTTACTAAACTCAGTGGGACAGGGCTGGGGAGTGGGAGCAAGTGGAATGCAGTCCACTTGAAAACAAAACATAGGATTTCTTATCTGCAAGAGGTGGAATTCTGAGTCACTAAACTTAAAAAATTTTAGTCAAGGGGACGCCTGGGTGGCTCAGCGGTTAAGCATCTGCCTTCCGGCCCAGGGTGTGATCCCGGGGTCCTGGGATCGAGCCCCACATCAGGCTCCCTGCATGGAGCCTGCTCCTCCTTCTGCCTGTGTCTCTGCCTCTCTCTGTTTGTCTCTCATGAATAAATAAATAAAATCTTTAAAAAAATTTTTTTTAGTCAAGAATTACGTCATGATTTGGTTCTTCGGCTAAAAACATGTCTTAAAGAAGGTTACCTCAGGGGGCAGCCCGGATGACTCAGTGGTTTAGCACCACCTTCGGTCCAGGGCGTGATCCTGGAGACCTGGAGACCTGGAGACCCGGGATCGAGTTCCGCATCGGGTCCCCTGCATGGAGCCTGCTTCTCTCTGCCTGTGTCTCTATGAATGAATTAAAAAAAATAATAATAATAATCAGGAGTTTAAAAAAAAAAAAGAATGTTACCTCAGGAAAGATGGGGAATCTCTTTCATGATATTTCTAGCAAAATGGGATTAAAAAAACAAATTACTAAAAAAAAAAAAAAAAAAACAAATTACTTTCTGTGACTTGTATTGATGCTTGCCCTGCAAAAAGGGTAACTTTGAGCAGATCTTTGTTGTGAGGAGACTTATTTAAAATGAATTTTACGTGTCTATAAAAAGAAACACCACTTCCCTCTTTTGGATTTTTTTTCCTCTCATGTTCTGCAAATATTGGGAACATTTTCAAATCCACAGTGAAGTTGAAAGAATGATAGAGTAGACACTGTTAGAGTCACAAGGCTCACATTTGCCTTATCTTTTTTTTTTTTTTAAGATTTTTTTATTTATTCATAGAGACAGAGAGCGAGGCAGAGACACAGGCAGAGGGAGAAGCGCAGGCATCATACAGAGAGCCTGACGTGGGACTCGATCCAGGGTCTCCAGGATCACGCCCTGGGCTGCAGGCAGCGCTAAACTGCTGCGCCACCGCCACCGCGGCTGTCCTATCTTTATAGGTACCTGCACGCGTCCTTTATGCTGAACCCTCTGGGTCTCTCCTGAGAACAGGGCCATTCTGACCACAGTACCAGTTACCACTCCCCAGAAATTAAACATTGATGCAGTGATAGCTGTTCATGCCATATTCTAATTTCTCCATCTGTTTTTTTTCTTTTATAGCTGTTTGTTCCGGGATCAAAGATGATATGTAGCATTAGTTGTCATGTTTCATTGATCCCCCTGCCTTTTTCACGATTTTTGACATATTTGAAGAATCTGTGCCAAAATAGAAGGCACAGTGTAAAAGTTTGTCAGTTAGCGGTTAACATGGTGATGGCCAGGTACATTTTATATTGGTGGTTTTGATGTCCATTGATGAGACTTGCCTGAATCAACCACTGCTGTTTTGGTGGGTACAAGTAGTGATTCTCTTTTTTTTCCATCTTCCTTTTTTTTTTTTTTAATTTTTTTGAGAGCACAAGAAGACGCAGAGACGCAGAGGGTGAGGGACAAGCAGATTTCACAAATAGGGGCTCCATCCCAGAACCCTGAGATCACGACCTGAGCCGAAGTCAGAAGCTTAACGAACTGAGCTGCCCAGGCACCCCTAGAGTACTGGTTTTCTATGGACATGATTCCTTTTACATTTATTAGTTGACATTCTTGTTGATATAAAGAAGAGCTCCCCTCCCCAATCATTTGTTCTAACTTATTATTTTTTTAAGATTTTATTTATTTATTCATGAGAGACACAAAGAGAAGCAGAGACAGGCAGAGGGAGAAGCAGGCTTCCTGCAGGGTACCTGATGCGGGACTCGATCCCAGGACCCTGGAATCATGACCTGAGCCAAAGGCAGACACTGAACTACTGAGCCACCCAGGTGCCCCATGTTTTATTTTTTAAAGCAATTTTAAGTTCACAGCAAAATTGATCAGATAATACCAGTTCCTAAGGGTGCCTGCATGGCTCTGTCACTTGAGTCTCCAACTCTTGGTTTCCCCACAGGTCATGATCTCAGGGTCATAAGATCAAGCCGTGTGTGAAGTCTGCTTCTCTTCTCTCTCCCTCTGCCCCTCACCCCCACTCACTAGATCTCATTTGCTCTCAAATCAGTCAGTCTTTGGGGAAAAAAAGAAAATGCAATTCCCATATTTGCCCTGCCATCACACACACACAGGGCCACAGATGGCCCTGCTGTCAACACCCCACAGCAGAGCAGTACATTTGTTACAGTCCGTGAACCTACACTGACATTGTCATCACCCAGAGTCCATATTTTACATTAGGGTTCACTGTTGGTATACATATTCTGTGGATTCTGACAAATGTGTAGTGGCCCCAATTTATTTCTTAATTATCTATAAAACATTGTGAACCTTGAGTTATAGGTGTGATGATGATAATGTTACTTCCCTGTGTGTACTGTGCTTCAGTCAGTGTTTAGGGGCCTTATATTTGTTATTTCTCAGTAACTCAAGCTCTGTATTAATATTAACCCAATTTTACAAATAAATAAAGCTTAGAGAAGTTGAGTAACTCATAGGGTAGAGTGAGTTGGTGACAGCTGGGGTTCAAACCAGAACCTGTACAAATTAGCAATGAGATGTGGTAGAGTCAGTTTCTGTCCTGCTTTTGCCACTTTTGAGCCTCATAACCATAGACACATAACCACTTATTATAGGGGAGGTTGCTATTGAGGATTAAGTGGATTAGGTAATACGCATTTGAGGACCGGTGAAGTGTGCATGGGCAGTGGTGGAAGGTAGTATGTACATGGTACTTGCTGTATAAAATCTAAAATTTTTATTCGAGCATTTGTATTATCCACAGTGTGACAGTAGCAAGAAGCAGGTGTGTTACGAATGGGTTAAACTTCAGCAGCTTTACAAATCCTTTCTGAATACAGTGTGCTAACTCTGGACAGTCCATTTCCGCATGTATTAGGATGATCATGTGTGAAGAAGGAGGGTGTTTTCTAAGGTTTTAGGATATAAATCTTTTGCAGGTAGTGAATCTAAGTAAATAGAATGTAACCAGTTTTGCAAGGAGGGTATGTCCTACTTGGATTTGAATTTCCAGGGAAATGAATATTTATATAGATTGTGTTTCGGTGGACATTTCTGTCACCAAAACCTAGGCACCCTGGTCAGGAATGATAGTTTGGAAGACTTGATAATTTCAAGGTGTTATTGTGTCTTCAAGTGGAATGATTCACATGGGTGGTGTGGCTGAGTGGAAGACCATTTCCTCGTTCCTGCTCCGAGGCAAGTAGACTTGAATCCTGTCTGTTTCCCCTCCAGGTCCCGCGGCAGTGCTGGTGGCCATGGTTCCCGCAGCCAGAAGGAGCTGCCCACAGAACCCCCCTACACAGCGTATGTAGGAAATCTACCTTTTAATACAGTTCAGGGCGACATAGATGCTATCTTTAAGGATCTCAGCATAAGGAGTGTGCGGCTAGTCAGAGACAAAGACACAGACAAATTTAAAGGTGAGTTTGGGGGTGTTCTTTGTACCAATGTAGAGGGAGCATTGAAACCAAAATGTTAGGGAACCAGAGAGCTCCAGTTATGAAAGTGTTCTAAATATTTGCCTGTCGTAGCTGAAATAAACAGGCCTTTAGCTCATAGTCTTTCAGTTCTACTTGGGGAAGAAATGTCTACACATTATCTGGTTTGTAGAAATACACAGTATATATATGACCGAGTAAATCTTTTTGCCTGACCTAGCTATCTTGTCTCACCAGTAAGGGAGTTCCCTGAGAGGGGAATGAACAGATAAAATTGAGGACTTTGCAGGTGCATTTCACCTTGGCCCGACTCCTTGCATATTTCTTTATAGTTTTCCTGTAATCTAGGTATTTGTGTGGAATAAAAAGAAAACCTAATAAATATTGTCACTCTACATTTGTGGCTTTGGAGCATGTGTGTTTGGGAAAGGTGAGGAGTGGTATGAGAAGTGGAAGTTTCACTCCTCTGAATAGTTTTGCAAATAGGTGGTACTTTTATCATTTTGAAAGTTTTTTTTTGGCTTTAGAACCTGAAGCCTTGTTTTAAGTGCCCAAACAATGAAAACAAATGTATCCATTCTATTGTGAAAGTAAGCCCCAGCCAGTATCCCTCCCTGAGGCACCAGGAGTGCCTGGCTTCAGGGGAAATGGGTGGGGGAGGCCAGCCTTTGGGCTGAGTCTGTAGAAGCAAGTTTTAGTTTGTCTACTGGAGGGTCATCCTCAGTTTCAGCAACTCAGGAAGGGTGAGATGGGTGAGTGGGCTTTTGTGGCCTCTTTGAACTTGCAAAGTGGTTTCCTCAAGTACTCCAGACATTGAATCCACTTGCAGGGAAGGTGGAGACTCTACAGCTAAGCAATGCGTTCTTTAAGTAGTTAATGAGTAGATGGTGAGCAGGACGAGTTTGGACCCAAGCCTACAGAGCACTTGCGGTCTAGTGGGCTTTGAAGGTGAAGTGTAATCATCACACAGGATAGGGATATACAGGGTGGAAGGGTGTTGGCATGGGGTGCAGTGTGAGCGTATTGGGGCAGCGGGGATGCTTAACCTGGATTTAGACACCAGGTGGCAAGGACAGACCATGGAAAGTGTGTTGGAGGTAGAGGGAGAAGCTAATGCAAAGGTTGGAGGTGAGAGAAGGTGTGGTTTCCTCTGCCTGGGAATGTGCTCCCGGGCCTTTGTCAGAATCTGGCATCAGGGACACAGATTGTGGGTAACACGTGTTTGGACCTAGGCCATCTGTCTTTTAACTAGCATCCCAAAGAGGATGCCCTTGTTACTGAGGGTATATTTCTTAGTTTTATAAAGCAGATTTTATACCAACTACCTGAGTACTAAGTAGTAGGCACCTTCAGCCTATTCCTCCAAAGCATGTTTGGTATTGAATGTGAAATCTGTCTTTAAGCCCCTGTTGTGTTATATTAAAGTTACTCAAAAGTCAGTCCTGACAGCTCTTCAATGACTCAGGAAAGGTTTGAATATTATGGTTAAAATTCATAAAAAGAAACCTGTAAAAACGGAGCTGCCAAATATCTCAATGCCTGTTTGGCTCTTTCTGACAGAATATAATTGAGAGGGAGGAATGCCAGTCAGGTATTTTGTATTTATCCGAAAGTGCAATCTCACTTTTAGGCTCTACTAGTCTAGTGTCCCCTAGATACAAGAGTTGGGAAATGGACCCGACAGGAATCCCACCATGTCTTCACCTAGAATTCCTTGAGGAAATTGGGGTTTGTTTCTCTTACAGGATTCTGCTATGTAGAATTTGATGAGGTGGATTCCCTTAAGGAAGCCTTGACATACGATGGTGCAGTAAGTATCTTCAGGTTTTCTGTGTCATGTTAGAAGTTGAGATGTTTTTTTCCTGCCAATACTTACACTATTTTCCCCTTATCATTAGCTGTTGGGTGATCGGTCACTTCGTGTGGACATTGCAGAAGGCAGAAAACAAGATAAAGGTGGCTTTGGATTCAGGAAAGGTGGACCAGATGACAGAGGTGATTGGTTCTTCTAAAATTGAACATAAACTTGCTGTAGCCCACTGATTACAACTCTTGAAGGTTACTAGTAAAACTATCTTACAGGTCTGATAGGTTTTTGTGAGTTTTTAAACACATGTAAAAATCTTGAGAATGGATGGTGCTTCTGCAAGCCTGGAGGGTTTTTTGGTTTGTTGTTTGGGTTTTTTGGTTTTTCAGGGTTTTTTTCTGTGGCAGCAAGAACTCTTATAATTCCGGTGAACTTCTCATCACATGAGTTGTCCATCTTCCCACTGAATTTTTCCATGTTTGTGCAGCAAGGTAATGGTACAACCTCAACTTTATCTTTCTTGTGTATCCTCAGGAATGGGTGGCCCTGGAGAATCTAGAGGTGGATGGGATTCCCGGGATGACTTCAATTCCGGTATCAGCATTTAGAATATTGCCACTTAACCTTTTTCAGTGGCCTTGCTGCTGTTGTACGTTTGTTGTGAGTAGCCCGCCCGGCCGGACCGCTCCATTAGCTCATTCCACAGATGAAACTTTCCCAAAAGGTCCCCAGGCATGCACCAAGCCTCTATTAGAACCTGAGTGTTTGGAGTAGGACTTGAGAGGTTCCCCACTGGGCAGGGTAGACTGATCCTCCATCTTGTCTTACCTTGCCTTGGCCTACAGTTATCATCCAGGCCTTGGTCTCAGGAATCCCCTTGGCAGCGCTAGGGTGCATGGTACAAATAGAAGCTCTGCTACTTCTAGAAATAGCGTGGAGGTTTTGGAAGCTTACAGAAAGCTTTGTCACTTTAGTTCTTGGTGACTCCCTCTTGCATGGTTGAAGTCCTGGTGACCAGGGTTTTTTTTCTTGAAGGGCATGGAACTCCCATCCCTTCATGGTGGACATGATCCACTTGACTATTCCTTTTCTTAACCTACCAAGACAGGCTGTCAGGTGCCTCTCTGTCTTAACATAGGAGATCAGTTTGCGTGTCAGGCCTCTGCTTTGAAGGGTCGGTCTCCTACTAAACATTTTTTAATCTTTTTTTTTTTTTTAATTTTTATTTATTTATGATAGTCACAGAGAGAGAAAGAGAGAGAGGCAGAGACATAGGCAGAGGGAGAAGCAGGCTCCATGCACCAGAAGCCCGATGTGGGATTCGATCCCGGGTCTCCAGGATCGCGCCCTGGGCCAAGGGCAGGCGCCAAACAGCTGTGCCACCCAGGGATCCCCCTCTTTTTTTTTTTTTTTTTTTTTTAATAAAAGTAATTCACATATGCAATAAAAATATCAGTTGTAACAGAAAGGTGAAAAAATGAAAAACAAATGTTTTCTTCAGACTCTGCACTCCCCACTATATAAGATGGTGCCATCAGCGCCCCCACCCACTATCATCCTCCCCCCACCCCCCATCAAACCAAATTCAGCATAAAGTATTTGAGTATTTGGTAAGTATTGGAAGAAGTAGGACAAGCTGTTGTAGATCAGAATTATTAAAAATTCCTTTCAGCACTAATCTAGCTAAACAGATGACTGCTTATATCTGTTGAATAACTTAATTCCTAAAAGTCCTCTAGCCAATCAGAAATGAGCTTATTCATAAAAGTACAGTATGATCCAGTAAACCTGTAATTTTATGTATAAGCTAGTCTCTGATTGAAACATGCAACAAATGTCTTCTCAGTCAGTCCAGGTGCAGCCCTTAGTGGCCTGATGAATAGTGGTCTTGAACCTGCTGGTTTTGAATTCCTGGGACTGGAGGAATACACAAGCTGTGGCTCTGGATATGTGGAGGTTACCTAAGGACCTGCTGCCTTAGCTTGGGCTTGTACTCTTCTGGAACAGAGAACACAGCCAGAGGCCTCCTCAACACCCGCCAGTTTCAGCGTCAACTGCAGTGTTTGGGGGGTATCTGAAACCCAAAGTGCCCACATGGAGTAATGCCTATATGTGTTATTTGTGAAAATAGATCTTTTCTGTTCTTCAAAGAATGATGCTTTGTTTTTTACTTAAGATTTTACTTATTCATGAGAGAGGCAGAGACACAGGCAGAGGGAAAAGCAGGCTCTGTACAGGGAGCCCAATGTGGGACTCCATCCCAAGAGTCCAGGATCACGCCCTAAGCTGAAGGCAGATGCTCAACTACTGAGCCACCCAGGTGTCCCAGAATGATACTGTTTTTAAGATGATACATGCTCATTGTAAAAAAAAAAAAAAAAAAAGACAACTTAGAAGATTCTCATGAGGAGTGTGCCTCCCAAAAATCTGTCTTCAGACTTTGTTTTGTTTTTTTTTAAAGTTTTATGTATTTGTTCATGAGAGACACAGAGAGAGAGAGGCAGAGACCAAGGGAGAAGTAGGCTCCCCATAGGGAGCCCAATGCAAGACTTGATCCTGGCGTTCTGGGATGCCCTGAGCCAAAGGCAGATGCTCAACTGCGAGCCACCCAGGTGTCCCATCTTCATACTTAATTAAAAGATACTGACTAATGTCATGCCTTGCTTTTCCCTCGTCATCTTCCCCTGCTCCTATCACAAGCAGTTTGGGAATGGGGCTGTTACTTGCTCTTAACATGCACTGGGTATTTTTCCTCCATTAGACTGTCTCCTGCCACCTGGACAAAGCAGCAGTTGTCTTTATCTGCCTTGTCAGTGTGAGTGTGACCTGCTTACTGGTACACACTGGTAGCAAGAATTATGTGCACAGGGGAAGTGACTTCCATGTTCACGTGGGAAGATATGCTTCCCAGTTTATTGGGGGGGGGGGGGGGATATGTCAGGTTAAATGTTTGAATACCAGGCAAGCTTATTTAATAAACAGTGTGAGCTCTGATTCAAAAGATTCTGTAAAGAATCTTCGATCTGACTCTGCGCGTCCTAGTGTATTTTCCCCAACTCAGTGCTTCTCTTGGCCTGAATGTTTTTGAAATTGTTTTCATTACTTGTTTTGTTAAAATTGATGTTGTCCAGCTCTTTTTGTGATACAACATACCAGATACAACGTAACTTGATCTCTTCCCAAATTCCTTGGCCACCCTTAAAGAACAGAAAAATAACATCCTTGCAAAAAGAATCATTCTCCGTATCCAAGGGAGTTAAGTTTAAAAGTACTGGGAACAGGGATCCCTGGGTGGTGCAGCGGTTTGGCGCCTGCCTTTGGCCCAGGGCGCGATCCTGGAGACCCGGGATCGAGTCCCACATCGGGCTCCTGGTGCATGGAGCCTGCTTCTCCCTCTGCCTGTGTCTCTGCCTCTCTCTCTCTCTGTGTGTGACTATCATAAATAAAAAAAAAAAAAAAAAAAAAAAAAGTACTGGGAACACCTGATAACCAGACACCAAACCATTGCTCCTGGGGAGACAACAAGGTCGGATTCCTGAGAATCTCTGGTCATAGCATTTTTGTCAGCCAGGCAGTGCATACTTTCTTGTATGGATTTCTGTTTAAAGACACCTTAGTTCATATATACTGTTGATTCACCTGACCATGAACTCATGGCCAGCAGCACTAGAACTCTGCCCGAATGGAGCTTACCTAACTCGTACTTTCTCTGTGAGGCACAAGACCACCTTCTTGCACTTATACCAGACAACTCTTTGGCGCTCTGTTCCGAGGAAAAGCACAAAAGAGCAGAAACCTGGCACTGAATAGATTGAAAAGACATTTGTTTATGGTCTGAGCAAGAAGGCCGAGGGTTGCTTCATTTGACCTCAGCTGTAAAATGTGCATTTCAGGCAGCTCCCATCTTCCACCACTCTATGCATGTCTAGAAAAGCAGAAGTGCCAAAAGTATTGGTTTTAGGGTCGCATTCAAATGCTAGCTAGTAGACCTATTGGCAAATATGAAATCTACAAGTAATGGGGATAAGACCACATCTAGAATATTCCTCCAGCTCAGGATTTTTTTTTTTTTTTTTAATTCATGAGAGACACAGAAAGAGGCAGAGACATAGGCAGAGGGAGAAGCAGGCTCCATGCAGGGAGCCTGATGTGGGACTTGATCCTGGAACTCCAGGATCACACCCTGGGCTGAAGGCAGACACTCAACCACTGAGCCACCCAGGCATTCCCTCAGGATTCTAAATAGAGTTACGTTCCTCAGAAGCTTTAAGCAATGGCACCATCCTTAGAGTGAAAGTAGCCCTTTGAGGGCTGAGAGGGAGTAGGCTCATTTGTTTGATTACATTTTTGTCAAAGTTTTGACCGAATGTGAACTCTAACTTCAATGGTCTATACTGTTAAAAGGCTAATAATTAATTAGCTCAGACCCCCCCTCAATGAAAGTCTTTCAGTAAAAAGGAAGCTAAAGAAAAAAGCTTCAGGGCCCGTGGGGGGCTCAGTCGGTTGGAGTGTATGCCTCCAGTTGGTGTCATGATCATCTTGGGGTCCTGGGATTGAGCCCTGCATCGGGCTCTCTGCTGTGGAAAATCTGCTTCTCCCTCTCCCCCCACCCCCATTTGTGTTCTCTCTCATTCTCCCCCTCTCAAAATCTTTTTATTTTTTTAAAGATCTATTTATTTATTTGTTCATGATAGACATGGGGAGGGAGAGAGAGAGAGGCAGAGACACAGGCAGAGGGAGAAGCAGGCTCCATGCCAGGAGCCCAACACAGGACCCCATCCTGGGACTCCATCCCGGGACTCCAAGATCGTGCCCTGGGCCAGAGGCAGGTGCTAAACCGCTGAGCCACCCAGGGATCCCCTCAAAATCTTTTTTTTTTTTTTTTAAAGGAGGGACACCTGGGTGGCTCAGCAGTTAAGCATCTGCCTTTGGCCCAGGGCGTGATCCTGGATCCCAGGATCGAGTCCCACGTCGGGCTCCCAGCATAGAGCCTGCTTCTCCCTCTGCTTGTCTCTGCTTCTCTGTGTGTATGTGTCTCATGAATAAATAATCTTTTAAAAAAAATAAAAAAGGAAAGAAAACTTAGGCTTCTTAAAACCTATGGAGAAAATCATCTACACACGAGCATCATAATACTCTTAGCACTCATAATGAGGCACAGCTTACTTTGGTAACTATTTTAGCAGAGACCCTGGGAACAAGGAGAAGCACTTCCTCTGGAAGAGGTGGCATATATTGGGAGTGAGTCCAGCTCCGTAACTACTTTTGTTTACAGCACAGGTGCTTAACTTTTAGAGTGATCTGCACCTGACACACAGCAGAAAAACAGATGATGGGGTGTTACCCAGAGGTGGCGGCGTGTTTAAACTTCGGGTTTGTCTTTAACAATCAGAGGTTTATATTAGAAGACAAAATAAAATGGGCTTTGAGGATTTTTATTTTATTGTAAGCCTTATTAGATTATAGTCTTAGGTGATTTTCCTCCCACTTTTCCTGCAAGCTAAGGTTTAAACAACTTTTTTTTTTTAACCTAAAAACTGTTAAAAATACGTTATAACTGAAAATTACCCAACATGTTCACATTGGACTCCTTTCAGTACACTTTATTTTCCAAAATTTCTGATGTCGGACAGACTGAATTTCTAATCAAACCATCTACACCAGCTGCACTGTCAGCTTTGAGACAGGAGCTTAAAAAGTAATCCAGTGTCCTCTTCCTTCTTTAGGCTTCAGGGATGACTTCTTAGGAGGCAGGGGAGGGAGTCGCCCAGGTGACCGGCGAACAGGCCCCCCAATGGGGAGTCGGTTCAGAGATGGCCCTCCCCTTCGAGGTTCCAATATGGACTTCAGAGAACCAACAGAAGGTATGGCACTATTTTGTCAGCAGAGGGTATCTTGTCCTGGTACTCTGGCTGTACCCCCGCACACACAAGGCTTCTTAGGCCATGGACAGTGGCCTCTGTGGACCACCTCTTAGTCTTAAATAGTAAGCTTACCTTCTTACCTCTTAATAGAAGGTTTGGGGATAGGGTAGATCTTCAAGGCGGGCATGTTGGTTAGAAAGCGGGCTGGGTTGTAGGGGCTGCCCTCCATTTGGTCATTTTGCCTGGATGGGGAAGGTGGTCCATTCTTTATAAACCACCGTTGGTTTTTCTCCCACAGAGGAAAGAGCACAGAGGCCACGGCTCCAACTGAAGCCTCGAACAGTTGCAACGCCCCTCAATCAAGTAGCCAATCCCAACTCTGCTATCTTCGGGGGAGCCAGGCCCAGAGAGGAAGTCGTTCACAAGGAGCAAGAATGAGCTTGCGGTTGGGAGGGAATGGGGTGTGGGGGAGTTAGCTCGAGACCACAGCCTGGCCAGCCCCTTGGGCTGGCAGTCCTGCATCCACCATTCCTGCGCCTGACCTTTGTCCTCCTTTCTTACAACGGAAACACAGCTTGTGAGCGCATGTCAGCAGTTAACAAGTGGTTTTTAGTACATTCTTGGCTTTGCTGAACCTATCTAGTGCCTGTTTCGTGCTTTTTTTTTTTTTTTTTCTGCCATTCCTTTCGCCTTTTCCTTCTGTCTTTTCTCCTTCCTGCTTCTTGTTTCTTTCCAGTACATGAGTGTCTCCTGAGGGACAAAGCAGCCACCCATGGGCGTTCTCTGGATGGAGGTGCTGCTCCATTTTTCTCCTTTGCTTTCTCTCTTTACTTTCTCTCTTTACTTTAGAGCACTGGCCAGACCCAGGTGTTTCTTTGATTTTTCTCAGCGCTTCTCTTCTAACCTGCATGTAGAGTTCTGTATTGCTGTGGCTTCCATGGGGAGGGGGAAAAAGATGAAGAGAAAAAAAAAAAAAAAAAAAACAGGAAAGAAATCACAAATTGGGTAGCATCTTTATTCCGCTGTGATCAACATACAGAATTTAAGGCACCTTGTTTTCAAAACAAGAGTAAAATACCTGTTGATCCTTGCAAATTCCTTCCTATTCCTATTTATAAGCAGCCTTGTCTCTGTTACTCCTGCCCAGAACGGACTTTTCAAGCAGAAGAGGCTCTCAATTCAAACATGGAACCCAAAAGAAGGGGATAGGGGTGTGGAGTGTCGGTGAGGAACTTGGATCAGGCCAGCTGAGCACATTGCTGTGTTCACACCCGCCAGTGTCCCAGGCTGCTCCCCTCCTCCCTGGCAGTAGTAGACGTGCCTCTGGCCGGCTAGACACAGAACCTCCATCTGCTATCCCTCCTGCTGGCCAGGGTGCTGTGGGGGCACTGATGGGTGGCCGTGGCAGAGCCGTGCCAGGGCTGCACTGCCCCTCCTCAGATCCCCGCCATGCGTGGGTCCCACCTCTCTCCCTTGAATTTGTCTCTCCCCCCGGTGTAATAGTGAGATACTGTGCTTCCCACCTTCCCTGAGTTTTATAATGAAAATGGGCCTAAAATCTGGCACTTTATTGTTTCACTTAATGAATTGAGGATTCTACTATGCAGGACTGTCCAGAACCTTCAGATAGCTGGTAGGTGGCTGTCTGTCACTGAGTCTCCTCTTTGGGACAAAGTTTCTTGATCCCACACACACTGTGTTCGGCACTTGGCCAGGGGCCCGGCAGTGTGCTGGGCCTTTGCCTTTGAGCTGGAACACACCTGTATGTGAACAACTTCCAGTTCCGCAGCACTGAGCCCTGCTCCTCCCCTTGGGAGCAGCTTGGGGCCTGCCAGCAGCTAGAGCCTGGGGAAGAGACCCTGGTGACCAGGGGCCACGGGGTAGCCCGGCCTGGGCGGCACACTGGGCTGCGGCAGTGCTTGTCACCAGCTGGCTGCCTCGGCTTCTCTTACCGTGTCTTTGTCCTAAGGTCTCAGCAATTACAGAACTCTCTCCCCTCCTTCCTTTCCCCCTGCCACCTCTGCTTCTGAAATAAGAACCATTTGTGTGACACCAATACTTAACTTAAGAAAGACATGCATTATGTGGTTGTAATCAAACCTGATGCTTTCAGATGACCTACTTACATCTTCAATGTGGAAAAGATTAAGAACAAAACAAAATCATCTAAACTTCTGGGCCATCCAGTTGACTTTTAAAACATAAGAATGGAATTCCAAACACTTAACACATTCAGCTATATGACAGAAAGTAAATCTATGGATATGGTATTTTGTGAATGATCTTTTAAATAAAAGAAAACCTTACGTAATATTTAATGCTTGTCCTTATTTTTGAGTTCTTTTTACCTGCCCTCATGTGGAATTTCACAGTTTTAAAGTTGGGAGGTGATGGCTGAGTTTCATAGAGCATCCTTCACCTGCAGTGAGAAAAGTGTCTTGCTTTTGCAACTTAGAGGAGTCATGAAATTAAGAGGGATGCCTGGGTGGCTCAGTGGTTCGGCAGCTGCTGCCTTCGGCTCCGGTTGTGATCCTGGGATCTGGGATCAAGTCCCACATCGGGCTCCTGTGAGGAATCTGCTTAGTCCTCTGCCTGTGTCTCTCTCTCTCTCTCATGAGTAAATAAGTCCTTTTTAAAAAAGTCTTCAGAAACACCTTCTACAATGTCCTTTTTTAAAAAAAAAGTTATTTTAAGAGCCAGTGTTGGTTAGAAATGATACCAAGGTTTTCCTGCTTTATTTATTCATGAGAGGCAGAGGGAGAAGCAGGCTCCCTGTGGGATACCTGACGCGGAACTCGATCCCAGGATCCTGTCTTCTCTGTCCCCCTGTGCCTCTTGACAGGCACCTATTCCCTTGGTCCATAGTGTTTGTACGATACTAAATTTCATAGAAAGCATCTTCATACCTGCATCTCATCCATAAGTAACTGAATTAAGAGAGGAGGGCACGTCTTTGCCCAAATAAGCACCTAAGTAAATAGGTTCATTTTCATAAAAGTTTGAGCCCACTATGAATGTTCTGGAGATAGGTTTAGACAGACCATTGGCCTGGTTCCTCTGCATTTTCTGTCCCTGCTGCTCTTGAACTGCCTTAAAAGGAACCAGATTTATTTTTTTAATTTATTTTTATTGGAGTTCAATTTGCCAACGTTTAGCATAACACCCAGGGCAGTGCTCATCCCGCCAAGTGCCCCCTCAGTGCCCATCACCCAGTCACCCCAACCCCCGGCCCAACTCCCTTTCCACTAACCCTTGTTCATTTCCCAGAGTTAGGAGTTGGCTCATGTTTTGTCACCCTCACTGATATTTTCACACATTTTCTCTCCCTTTATTCCCTTTAACTAATTTTTATATTCCCCAAATGAATGAGACCATATAATGTTTATCCTTTTCCGATTGACTTATTTCACTCAGCGTAATACCCTCCAGTTCCGTCCACGTTGAAGCAAATGGTGGGTATTGGTTGTTTCTAATGGCTGAGGAATATTTCTTTGTATATACATAGACCACATTTTTATCCATTCATCTTTCGATGGGCACCGAAGCTCCTTCCACAGTTTGGCTATTGTGGACATTGCTGCTATAAACGTTGGGGTGCAGGTGTCCCGGCAGTTCACTGCATCTGTATCTTTGGGGTAAATCCCCAGCAGTGCAATTGCTGGGTCGTAGGGCAGGTCTATTTTTAACTCTTTGAGGAACCTCCACACAGTTTTCCAGAGTGGCTGCACCAGTTCACATTCCCACCAACAGTGCAGGAGGGTTTCCCTTTCTCCGCATCCTCTCCAACATTTGTGGTTTCCTGTCTTGTTAATTTTCCCCATTCTCACTGGGTGTGAGGTGGGATCTCATTGTGGTTTTGATTTGTAGTTCCCTGATGACCAGTGATTCGGAGTATTTTCTCATGTGCTTGTTGGCCATGTCTGTGTCTTAGAGGAACCAGATTTAGTGGAATGCCACCTAAGGCCCTTTTCATAATAAGGAGCTCAGGTTTCGAAGAATGTTCTGGCCTCAGAGGCCATCTTGTTGGGGGCCAGATTGTTTCTCCAGGTCCCAGGAGAGGAGAAGTTTGCACAGCCAACTTCCAGAAGCCGGGGCTTCCCATCCTGATTGAAATGTCCTGTTCCTTTAGGGAGGTCTTAGCAGGAGGCAGAAAGGAAGAGGTGAGGAGGTAGGTGCTGGGATTGTCTGGCTTCTACTCTCTTGATTCAGAATCTGAGGAATAGCCTGACTTTCTTGCTGACGGGAGGTTACTTGGTCAAGAATTCAGTTGAGAGCAAGAAGAGCCAGTTACCAGCAAGCCTGTCAAGCAGCTCCTGCTTGAGACTCGCTGCAAATGGCATTTCTTGGCAGTGCATGCAGTGAGCCGGCACTCTGTGGCCCTAGGGGATTCTTAACGCCTGCTTGTTTCTTTTGTTTTGTTTTGTTTTGTTTTGTTTTGTTTTTTTGTGAACTGTACGCCCAACAGCCCAATGTGGGGCTCGAACTTATGACTCCGGGATCAAAAGTCACACATTCCAGCCAGGGACCCCCTATTTGTTTCTTTAAATTATTCCTTAGAGTTGGCTCTTTTCACAGGAGTACTTTAAATATTCTGTTGTTTCCCTCCATCCTCTTCTCAGATTACACATAGCTGCTGGGGTCATGTGGGGCCGCTGGCCTCTGCAAGGTTTATTCTTCGAGTGATAACCGCACCTGCTACGGCCCAGCGTGGTACGTGGGGCTTCTTGATCTTGCAGAGAATGGGGCAGGCAGCCCAGCCCAGCCACTTCTGGAAGTCTTGCCCAGTGGACTTCTCACCAGTGCTCTTTCAGGGAAGTCAGGAGGGGAGGCAAACAGGGTGTCCGATCCCAGGCTTTGTAAGCGATCCTCAGTACAGGACAGCAGTCCAGGTGGCTGTCTTGCCCTCTCCCCAGGCCCGGTTTCCCAGCGTGCAGGGCCACAAAACAGCCCAGAGCTGCGGGGAGACTGCTCTGTGGCTGGTGGTTTGGGCAGGGCTCCTTGTGCTTTCTCAGAAGCATCTGGCCTGGGCCTGGCCACGTCTGCCCTTCGTTTTAGTGAGAGCTTTGCTCTGTCTCGTGTGTTTTCTTGGCCAGTCGCTAACAACGGTGAGATGTTTGATATTTACCTAAAGTTAATAGGCTTATAAATCCATTTTAGAGGCTTTGCAGTTTTTTTTTTTTTTTGCCATGATTGTGAACTGAAATAATGAAGACTCTGTACTAAACTATAACCTACTACTACTAATCTCTCCCCCCACCCTGTAACCACCCTCTAGGGGTAAAATACCAAATATATAAATAAAAGCACACTATTTCACAATGGCAGGCTCTTTGGTATTCAGTTTGGGCACTACAGAGACTCCTTTCCTGTACCTGTTGGAGGCAAGGTAAATGTTAATAAAATCATTTCTGGCCCAGAAGCTTATCTTTCTGAAGGGAATGGGGAGAGAGGGAAATGAGAAGCTTTTCAGGCAGCCCAGAGATGCTGTAAATAGCACCAAGATTCCTTGGAATGGGTAGAGGTCTTGCTCACATGCATTACACTCTTGAATTTAAGAGTGTGCTCACTAGATTTTTTTTTTTAATTATGCCCTCAAAATATAAACAAAATGAGAAGAATGACATTTAGCCTCCCTAGCAGTCGTGGCACTGTAATCAAAATCTCAGGAAATACACATAGAGGACAAAACAACATGAGCAGGTCCCGAGATGGAGGGAGGGAGAAGAATGAGGACACTCTAGGTTCCTTTGGGTACTGAATTACAATGAAGAATAAATGTCAGAAGTTGCTGGGGAGGAGAGGTGGATGGGAGGCTCCTTTGCACCTTAAGACTTGGGAGCTGGGGGTGACAGACGACCTAGGCAGGCTCCAGGGGTTTCTAGAATGTCGCACACACTTCACAAGGTGATTTTTCTGAAGAAAATGCATAGTTTCCCATCAGCCTTTAGGGTATACGTGACTTCAGAAGATTCTCCACTTGTGGTTAAGTTTTGGGTGCTGTTGCATCACTACATAGGTATCTTGATTGGGTTACAAATGTGCACGCACACAGCAGGTACTCTGAACTGAAAAGCCAAATGTCTGAGGAGTGATGAAAAAGTTTTGGGGATAGATCATGGTGATGGTTGTACAACATTGTGAATGTAATGCTACTGAATCGCACACTTAGAAGTGGCTAAATGGTCATGAAAATGGATAATACACAAACTGCTGAATTATTTAAAATACTTTTTAGAATAAAATATTTTTATACCTTAAGTGCACTACAATACAACTGGGTGTGAACCGTCTAGTTTTTCAAAGCTTATTTTCTGGGTCACAACTCAGTGGTTTATGAATAAGACAGAACCTTGGAGGACTTTAAGAATTGCCTAGAAAGGGCATGGCATCCCATTGCCAGTCAGATAACAAAAAGCGTCTTTGGGTTGACTGGCCCCTGTTGCTGTAGATGGAAAATGGGCTCAGAGAGGGTCTGAGGGCTCCTAGGCTCCACTGCAGACTGTCCTGGAGACTGCCAGCGGTCTGAGGTCACTCCTGCCATTGCCAAGGCCCCAGAAAGAAGTCAGGCGTCGGACAGCAACTTCCCATTGGACAGGTGGAGCCCCCGCCCCTCTCTATCAGCTGGAAACCCCCGGGCAGGTGCACAGGCCAGGGATCCATGGAAACCGACGCTGGTGGGTCCCAGTGGTATGAATGGGGGGGGGGGGTCAGGCAGGTGGTCCTGACGGGTCCTGGCGCTCACCCACCGACCCCCCTGCACTTGTGGGTGCTGGGAAGACAAGACTGGAGGCTGGAGGCTGGAGGCTGGGTTCAAGTCCCGCATAGCTTCCACGGGCCTCCAGTCTTCTCACCTGTGTAAGAAAAGTGACATCCAAGGGGCCAGTTACCATGGGAACCGAATGCGGCACGGGCCAGTGTGGAACAAGGGAGTGTGGTGGTGCCGGACGGACACGGGCCGAGCGTGGGAGTCAGGCGCCCGGCTTGACCCCGCGCGGGGCTGGGGGAGCTCCCGGCGGCGGGGCGCTCGCGCTCTCCCGCCCCGAGGCCGGCGGGCGCAGTCCCCTCCTCGCCCACCGGGGGGCAGCCGCGGGCGCGCGTGGCGGCCCCGACAGACCCGCAGAGAGACCCGCCGTCGGGCGTCGGGCCCGCGTCCCGGAGAGCCAGGCCGACCGAGCCGGCGCCCCGCGGGGGCCCCCCAGGGTTTGGTGGCCTCGGGCCAGCCGCTTGCTGCCGGTGCGGGCGGGTGCGGGTGCGGGTGCGGGTGCGGGTGCGAGTGCGGGTGCGGGTGCGGGTGCGAGTGCGGGTGCGGGTGCGGGTGCGGGTGCGAGTGCGGGTGCGGGTGCGGGTGCGAGTGCGGGTGCGGGTGCGGGTGCGGGTGCGGGTGCGAGTGCGGGTGCGGGTGCGGGTGCGGGTGCGGGTGCGAGTGCGGGTGCGGGTGCGGGTGCGGGTGCGAGTGCGGGTGCGGGTGCGGGTGCGGGTGCGGGTGCGGGTGCGGGTGCGAGTGCGGGCCGCTCAGCCCCGCCCCCCCGCCCCCGTCCTGCTCCTGCGGGCGCGCACCTGCCGCCCGCCCTGGGCCCCGCGCCCGCCCCTCCGCCGCGCTGCCGCGGGCCCGCCGGGTGCGCCCCGGGGCGGCCCCGCGGGAGCCCCGCCCCGCCCCCCGCCCCCCGCGGCCCCGCGGCCCCGCGGCCCCGGCCCTTCCTCCGCGAGCCCGGCCCGCTGCGCGCAGCCCGCGGGCGAATCAGGCGCGGCCAGGAAGCCGCCGCCCTGCGCTGCCGCCGCCGTCCGCCCGCCGTCGGCTCGCTCGGGATGAGGGGCGCGCGCTGGGCGCCCGCGAGCTCAGGTGAGGCCCCCGGGGCGGCGCCCGCGACCTCAGGCGAGGCCCCGCGGGACGGCCGGGCTGCGCCGGGGTGGGAAGGGGCCCCCGCCCGACCCTGCGGACCCTACACAGGCCGCGGAGCCCCCGGCTGGCCCCGCCGCTTCCTTCAGACCGGTGAGGGGCCAGGCCCGGAGCCTTGGTTTCTTCATCCGTGAAATGGGACCATAACAGCCCTGCCAGGAGGCACGCGGCTCGGCAGGCCCCGGGCAGCAGCCCTCGCTCCCCAGCCCGCGCCGCTCTCCGCCGGGGCGCCCCGACCCCGACCCCGACCCCGACCCCGCCTCCCCACCCCCACCCCCACCCCCGCCCTGGCCCGGAGCGCCGGGAGCCTGCGGGGCCGCAGGTGAAGGCCGGGGTCATGGGCAGACCGAGCAGAGCCGCGCGGGCCTTCCCAGGGCTCCGACCAGACCTCCCACTCCACCCCCACCCCGGAGCCCGCCCTGCGACCCAGGGAGGCCTCAGTTTCCCCACTCAGGCCCGAGGAGGGCTGGGAAACTGGGCGGGAGGGACACTGAGGCTTGCCCAGCCCAGCCCTGAGGGCTTTCCCACAGGCCTGGCCGCTGCAAACTTTGTTCATCTGAAAACTGCGCACTTCCCTTTGTGCTATTTTGGCTCTGCAGTGCTGGGCCTGTGGCCTCCTCCTTCCCCACCCCACCCAGCCCTGCCTGCCCCTTGGGGCCCTCCCACCTCTCCCCGTTCGGCCTCCACCCCCAACCCTCCTCTGACCGCCTGCCCTGCTCCCCGACCCAGGTAGAAAAGCCAGGCCGGAGGGCAGATCTGCTCAGTCCAGGGGCAGCCACAGGCATGTGCAACAAGTTGGTCTCTCTTTTTAAAAAGAGGTTCTTAAAAACGTGATGTAAGGGGTGGGGGAGAGCTGGGAGGGCCCTTGGGGTCAGCCCAGCCTGAGACGGGGTCCTGGCTCTGTGACTGGCTAGCTGGGCGAACTCAGATCGAGTGCCTGCCTCTCTGGGCCCCCCTCTCCTCCCGGGCATCTCCCACATGGCACTCGGTGTGTCTGTGACAACTGAGGGGCTGGGGCAGAGCGCAGCCTTCCCTGGGGACCCTGCCCTCCAGTCTCGGGGTGGAGGCAAGGTGGGGGGAGGTGCAGATCTGCATGCCCCTGGGGACCAGGCAGGGGGATTCTGGTAAGGTTGCTCCACTGCTCCTCCTGACCCCAAAAAGGCTGCCACTGCCACTTCCCATTCCACAGGGACCCAGATGATGGCAAGGCATAGTAGTCATCCAACAGTGTCCCCCCCAACTTTCATGCATCATCTCGATGCTGGGCCTCATGACAAACTGGGGGATGAGTGTCATTATTTCCCCATTTCCAAGGGGCTACCAGAGGTCAGCAACGCAGGGCTTCAACAGTGGAGGCCCACTCTGTGTTCTCGTGCTCCCCTCCCCTCCCCTCCCTCACTCAGTGCCAGGTGGATGGGGGTAGAGCGAGGCTGGGGGCACCCCGACTGTGCTGCTTGGCCCAGGACTGCAGGGCCCAGGAAGCAAGAGGGCTCCCTGGTGGCCAGGATCCTCTGGGGAAGACCACTTTTCCAGGACGGCTGCAAAGGTCAGTGGGCCGGCTCCTGGGCCTCAAGTGCAGGCCTCGGAGGCACGAGGGAGTTCTTCAAACCAGGCAGCTAGAAATCTGACCCGCAGCAGGTTACTCTTCAAGAAGCCCGGACAGTGAGCCAGGCTGCTTATCATCTGCCAGCAGTTCTTTAAGGCACTGGGTTGATCCCCACTGTATAGATGAGAAGACTGAGGCCAACAGACTCAAAGGCACAGGCAGGAGTCCTCCCTCCACCACCCGGTGCTCCCCACCCCACTCAGCCTAAAGTGCACTTGGGCTGAGGCTAGAGGCGCAGCAGAGAGGCTGAGGTGGGCGGAAAGAGGAGGGTGTGCAAGTGGGGAGGGCAGTGCCCAGGCCCCGAGAGCAGGGGACAGCCACGGACGACATCCTGGGGTGATGGGACCATCCCATCATAGGGTTGGGGAATTCTCGTGTTCCTACTGACTCAGTGTTTGGGGAAGGCGAGGTGGCTTCTCCAGGAGGGCCCCGATGGAGGCTCGGTGTTGCTCAGCCTTGCCAGTTGTGCCGTGAGGATTCAGGAAGCTGGGAGAAGTGAGGGGACAGCCGGGAGCAGCGGAGGGCTCAGGGGAGCCCAACACAGGAGCTGAGCAGCACAGAGCTCTGCTTCTCCCGAGCCCAGCCGAGCCTTCCCCCGCTGAAAAGTGGGGAGAAGCCCTCCTTCCAGGTGGCTGAACCGGGAAAAAAAGACATGCAGAGTGGATGCTCTGGGGGCTGTGGGCTCCACCTGCCTGCCATGGGGTGGGGACCCCCTCGGAAGGCGCTGTCGCCCTCGGCCGTGTCCCCGGCCACTGCCAGGAGACCGAGTCTCTATAGTTGCAGTGATTCTCCTTGGGGGCCCTCTCACGGGGGCTGTACTTACACCCACCAGGCCCTGGTGTGTGGCTGCCTGGGGCTTCGCCACGGCCTGGCAATCACAGCATGGCTCGACCAGCAGTGGCCTGGTGCCAGGCGGGTTCAGAGCCTCCTCACCCTGCAGAGCCCCCCCGCCCCCGCACATCCCACCACCAGCAGCCATGGGCAGCCCACCAAGTCTCTCTGCCCAGAGCACCCGTCTTCCCCTTAGGCCCTCGGGAACCCCCTCTGTGTTTAAAGAACAGAAATCCCACTCCCAGCTCCCCCAGGGGGCCATGAGCAGGGGCTTGGGTGCATGGGGGCCACCAGGGCTCCTGTGTGGAAGGGGCCATGGACTGAGCTCAGGGAGCAAAGCTGGGTTTACAGGCGGTGACAGGACACAGTGGGTAGAGGCAGAGTTAGGGTCCGGAGGCCCGAGTTTGAATCCTGTCTTTCTACTTTGCAGCTGAGAACCCCAGCCTGTTTCTATATTTGTGTAACGTCGGGAGCCTCTCCCCCGCAAGGGCGGTGGTGTGGATTAAGCAACGGCACATTTGAGACACAGAGTGCTGTCTGGTGGGTCCCCAGAACCTTCCAGCACTTGTCAAGTGCAGGCCGGGGTCAGATGGGGGAGCAGGGCCGGGTGCAGCCTGACCCGTTCCTGGTTCCATGGTGCTTCCATGGCCTGGGCTCAGCTGTGGGGCTGGGGGACTCAACTGGCTCTCACAGGATGCCCCACGTTGCAGCATTGCAGGACGAGTGGCCAGGAGTGGACATGAATGTGGAGAGTGAGCTGCTGTGGCCCGGGGTGGCCTTGCTGCTGCTGCTGGGGACGGTGGCAGGCCTGTGCGTGCGCTGCTCCCGCCCAGGTAAAGGCGCGGTGGAGAGGGGTCCTGGGGGTGCTCAGTCAGTGAAGCGTCTGCCTTCGGCTCGGGTCACGATCCCGGGGTCCTGGGATTGAGCCCCACGTGGAGCCTGCTTCTCTCTTTCTCTGCCCCTCCCCACCACTCATTCTCTCCCTCCCCCCGCCGCCTCAAATAAATAAAATTTTTAAAAGAGGGGGATGCGCAGTAGAGGATGAGGGCAGAATCCCCAGACCTGGCTGCAGCCCGAAGGGCAGTCAGATAAGTTTCATGAGGCAGAGATGAACCCCCTAAACTGCCCGTGAAGACAATGGGTCTGGCTCACTGTGGGACTTGGCTTTTGGTGGAACAGTGAGTCTGGGGCAGGGGAATGCTCTGGAAAAACGAGGGAGCGAGGTTGCTGTGCTGCCTGCAGCATCCACCTTCTGCACGCTCTGCTCTCCTGATAGGTGGTGAGCAAGCCCCTGTCAGTGACAGGTGGCCCACAGTGATTGGCAGTCCAGCCCCCACGTCCCATCTGAGGCCTGCCCAGGGCACAGGGGAGACAGGACGAGGGGGGCCTCGGATCTCGGTTAACACCCTGGCTGGGGACGCTTGCTAATCTAGTCTTGTTCTCTCAGCCGTGAAGAAGTCCGAGAAGATCTACGAGCAGAGGAGCCTGTGAGTGCCTCGGGGTCCCCGGCCTAGTGACTTCGTGTGGCCTGGCTGTGGGCATCCCCTCGCGTGTCCACACACCCCTCCCCTCACCCCTGCACTCCCACCTCCTCCACACCGGGCTCTAGTGGGTCCTAATTGGTCCAGGGAGGGAGGGACACGCGGGGCTGTCCTTGTGCTGCCCGGGCCTGGCCGGAGGGCTTGGGGACGAGGAGGCGCCACTCTGGGGCCTGCCCACCTGCATCTCCAGAGACACTGCCTCTGGCCCCAGCCCGGGGGAGCCCGCAGTGCTGGTGCTGGGGGAAGACGGAGAGTCCTGCCTTCCGGGCAATGTGGGGAACAGAGACTGGGCACAAAGCAGAGTGAGCTGTCTGCAAGTCTCCCCGGGAAAGTGCTGACAGAGCTCGGGGAGGATGTGGGCATGTCCTTGGGGGATTGAGAAGGCCTGGTGGAGGAGGTGGGGAGGATGGCAAGAGAGAAAGGAGGCAAAAGGGGATTCCAGAGAGAGAACAGGGCGGGGAGTTGCCGACATTGGACTGGGGCGCATACTTTCTTCTGGGGATGAGGTGGCTCGTGGGGGTGTATCTTAAGAGGCATGAGCTGGATGAGGAGGGAGGAGAGCCTTGACTGTGGAGAGAGGCCAGGGCCTTTGTCTTGAGGGTCCAGGGGAGCCACAGACGAGCTGGAAGCAGGGACTTATGTGCAGTAGGAAGCAGGGAGGTAGGAGTAGAGAGGAAATAGGGCTGGGGTGGGGGGTTGGTCACTGACCCCAGGCAGAGCCACAGGATCCAGGCACTTTGCGGTTGGGGGGGGCGAGCTGCTCTGTGTGGGAGCCCTGGGACAGTCAGCCGTGCTGGTCACTGCAGACCACGATGTGGCCCAAGGACAACCCCAGGCAGGAGGCCAGCGGCCACTGGGGTCCTTGGGCTGAGCAGGAAGGTGACTGACGGTGCACCTGGGGGCCTCTGGACCTGCGTGCACACACGCACACAGGCCGGCATGCCCATTCACACCCACATGTGCCCACACTCTTGCTCATGCATGCGCTTCTCTGGCCGCGTACATGCCTAGGGGGAAGGAACTCACGTACAGACGCGCACACACCCTTTCTCATTTCCTTTTGCAACTGAAAAACCACAATGAAATTTGAAAACAGAATGTCCGCGTCCATGCCCACCCCTGGGGCTGGGGCTGGACTCTTCCAGGGTTTTTGGCCACTTGGTGCTCTGGGTCACCAGCCCACAGCCTCTACCGGGGAGGAGGGGACTGGACTCCCCTGGTGCCCCCCACACCCCTGCCCCGAGGCAGGCCTCCTCCGTATCTCCCCCTCTTCTCTCCTCCTCTCTTGGCCCACTCCAGGACTCTGACTGGTGGTAGAAACATAGGCTGTTTCAGCCAGAAGTGAAACCTCCTCATGGTGGGAAGGAGATGGCCTGGGTGGGAGGAGGCAGGAGGGGAGACTTGGATTCTCCCCACTTCACTTGGGTCCAGTCCTGCCTGTGGATTAAGGGCATCCTTCCCAAATCAGGTCACCCTGACTCCCAGCCCCCTGGGAGCCCCTGGAAGGCTGGGCCGGGTCTCCTTTCTAGTCCAGAGGAGGAACCCAAAGGGCTTTAATGTGTAGCTGAAATCCACTCTACCATCCTTAGTGGGGGCTTCCATTCTTGAGGGAACTTCATGGTCCAAAATGACAGCTAGAGCACCAGCCCTCATCTCTGTGTTCCACGCAGTAGTAAGAATGAAAGGCAAGGACAAGAAGGGCACACTCCTATTGGCAGTGCCTCCTCAGAAGCAGTTTTCCTGGAAATCCCAACAATCTGGGCTTGCATTTCACTGACTTCAGCACCAAAGCCCTCAGCCATACTTAGGCATGAGGGGGGCTGGAAAATTCAGCCTTTTAGATGGGCCTAAATAAAAATCCGTTTCAGAGGACGAAGGGGATGCAGGCATGGCTAGGCACCTGGCTGTGTCTGCTAAGCCTTGAGGTTATCTCGCCGGTTACTTGGGAGGAAAGGCTGTGTTCGAACATCTCCAGAGGGGTTGAAGTTACCCTCTGGTTGAAGGCTCTGAAGAGCCACCCCACCCTCACCTCGGAATCTGAGGGCCACCCCCCCCAGCCCTGTGCACAGACCCTCAGGACCATCTCCAGGGTTCCTGGGGAGGCCATAGGGGCAGCCGGTTCCAGCCAGGGCCATGTGAGAAGGGCAACTACCCGGTGGGCAGGGCTGGGAGCAGTCCTGAGAATGGGGGGCATCGGGGAGCCCTGGCTCTGAGGCCCAGAGGGGTGGCGGCTCCTGCTCACCCTCGCCCTGGTCCGGCCCCTCTCCCCTCTGTTCCTCATCCCTGTCTGTCTGTCTCTCCATCTCTGTCTCATGAGCTGTGAGAAGCCAGGCCCTGGCTCAGCACAGCTCCATGTTTTTCCAGGGAAGAGAGCCAACAGAACTTTGCGGTGGCCCGGACCTATTCTTGTGAGTCCCTGAACGGCAGGGTCCAGAGACTGGGCTCTGGGTTGGGGGTGTCCATGTGTGTCCTCATTGTTCTGAGACTGTGGCCAGGCCTGATCTGGGTGAGTGAGGGACTGTGCTGGCAGGCTGGCTGGGGCCCAGCCAACGCCCCTTGTCCTTTGCAGTGGTCAGGCAGGCCTGGCCAGGGCCCCTGGTGGACAAAGACCCTCACGTGGCACCAACAAGGTAGGAATAAGCCCCCATCCCTGGCCTAGAGGGGTCGCAGCCCCGTGGGAGGCGTTGGGAAGGAAGGCCCCGGGGTCCCCTCTGGCCAGGCTCAGGCCAAGACCTTGTTGCCACCTCGGACCTCAGAGCCCCAGAGCTGGATTGTGAGGGCCCCATGAGGGGGCCATGGGGCTGTGGTTCGGAAACCCCAAAGCCTCTTCCCCGCCGGGCCCTGCTCGGCCCCTCCCCTCCCCCTCTCCTGCAGGAAGGACAAGCTGCTGCGGTTCTCCCCCAGCCTGGAGGGTGAGTGGCCCTCAGACACCGGGGTGGGGCGTGGGGTGGGGGGGTGCCAAGACAGGGGAACACCCGGTAGCACAGGAACTCCCCTGTGCAGGGGAGGCCTGGAGGTGCCGCGGGAGCTGGGCCAGAGGCCCTGGTGGGGCCTAGCAGGGGAAGGGATGGAGAGCAGTTGGGAAGTGGGAAGGTAGGAAACCTGGGGACCTGGAAGGCCCTTCCCTGGGGCTGGAAGGAGGGCAGGGGAGGGAGGAAGCAACAAGCGGGCCTCTCTTCCAGATTCTGAGTCTTCCAGGTACCAGAACTTCAGCAAAGGTGGGTGGGATCCCGGGAGGTGGGAGCTACGGTGGGGCCCACAGCCCAGCGCTCAGGCCTAATTCTCGCCTCCTCCTGCAGGAAGCAGACACGGATCGGACTCAGCCTACATGTGAGTGGCCTTCTGCGGGCAGCCACCTCCTCCCCCCACCCTCCCTGCCGGGCTTCCCCCTTCATGAAGGCTTCCTGCCCTAGAACCACGGGCCCAAGCAGGTGCTCGGTAGCATCACTTCCCCTCAGGTGACCATGGCTTTGTGGGGACAGGGACGATGTGGCCCTGCTCTGAGGAGGGATTGTCTGGGGGACTCATCCTGCATCACCCAGAGAAAGGGCCTCGGGGATATCTCTTCATCTCACAGATGGGTGAACCAAGGCCCAGGGAAGAGGGGCAGAGGGACCAGGAAAGAACCTGGAGGGTGATGGCTGGAGCAGCCCTCTCATCCCTGCCCCCCCACAATGCCCCCACCCCAACCACACGCCTGTCCAGCCAGTGCTCTGTGTCTGTGCTTTCTTGCCAGAGACCCCATCACCACAGACTACTACAATTGGGGGCAGTTCCAGAAGCCCAGGGCAGGTGAGGAGGAAGAGGAGGAGGGGAAGAGGGAGGAGGTGGTGAGCTTCCTAAGCTACACTCCCCAGGCCAGAGGCAGTTGGGAGGCTCGGAGGAGGAGGCTGGCTGGGCCTAGGTTTGGTTGGCTGGGGGAGCTGGGGAAACTGCGGAGGCTGGCAGGGGGGTAGGAGCCCAGGAGCAGAGCAGGGAAGGGGTGTGGGGGGCAGGGAGGGGAGAGGGCGGTGGGCCACAGAGGGGAGCTGGGGCCAGGGGCAGCGGGGGAGGCTGAGCCCCTTGTCACGCAGGCCCCCGTCAGGGCTGGGCAGCAACTGCTGAGAACATGTGGGACCTCAGAGGAAGGCCCTGGGCCCGGCAGCCTTGCTGACAGACGCTGAGCCCTGTGGGTGCTGAGGAGGCTGGGATCTTTCTTAGGCCCTTAAAACCTTTGCTTTACAGAAGAAGAAACTGAGGACCGAGGGTGGGCAGGGCCTGCTGACAGGTGCTCAGGTCTGCTCCTGCACCCTGGCTCCCGCCTGGGCTACACTGAGCTGGGGGCTGGGCACATGGTGGGCAGGAAGTGGGGGGGTCCTCTTCTTCCCCCTGCCCCTCCTGAGTAGGGGAAGGGCCCTCATCTCTTGGAGCCGCTTTGACACAGACGGACGCTGAGTGGGGCAGTGGTTAGAGCTTGGCTCGCAGGGGCGATATGGGGTGCCGGGCTCCCATAGGCCCATCCAGCCTTGGTTCTCTCTGCCCTGCCCAAAGGTGCTGCTTTCAGAGCAGCCGGGGCCTGGTTCCCGGCTCTCCTCTGCCTCCAGCGGCTCTCACTGGCCCTAGTTGGCCAATAAGAAGAGGCTTCTCTCCCTCCAACTATCCAACTGCCTGTGCAACCCCATCCCCTAATCTCTGCTCCCCAGTGCATGTGGGGTGACCTCGGAAAACAATGAAGGAGGCCAGGGTAGAGGCTGCTGGAGCCAGGCCAGCATCTGCTAAGAATCTTGTCCAGGAAAACAAACAAACAAACAAAAACAAACAAACAAACAAACAAACAAAAAGAATCTTGTCCAGGAGAATGTTTGGAAGGCTCCGTGGGGAACCCAGAGGGCTGGGGCTTGGCAGGACAGATCTACTGAGGGGAAGGCAGGACAGAGGGAGGGAGGGAGAGCCGGGCCACCGGGCAGGGCCCACGAGCAACCCTCACCCCTCTGCCTGGCAGATGACGATGACGATGCCAACTCATATGAGAACGTGCTCATCTGCAAGCAGAAGGACCCCGAGTCAGGTGAGGCCGCCCCGCCTACACCCCGAGTCCAAAGCCCTCACGGCTCAAAGGCACCACCTGCCCGGAAGCCTGAAGGCTCACCGTGAGCTCCAGAGCCTTTGGATAAAGCGTCGCTCTAGTGCCTGGAGGAGGCCCAGGGGGCCCGAGCTTTCTGAGGGGATCCCTTCTTCCCTGAGGGGCCGAGCCCGGGCGCCTTGCTGGCCTGAGGACTGGCCGTGGCGGCGCCACCTGTGCCCCCTCCTGACCTGGTGTCTCCCTGCAGGCGACGAGGGATCCGAGGATTACCAGAACTCGGCATCCATCCGGCAGTGGCGGGAGTCCAGGAGGGTCGTGGGTACGTGGCCGGTCAGCTTCAGCAGCCGGGCCTGGCAGGTTGGGGGCGGGGAAGGGGGGAGAGTCGGGGGGCTGGCCTGGGGGCGCCAGGCGGGGTGGCCTCCCCTGCAGCCCTTGCAGCTGACTTCACAGTGAAGCCTCTGGCCCATCAGTGGCCTCGGCAGCCTCGTGCCAAGTGAGGACCGGACGCCTCAGCCGCCCCCGTGGGCAGATCTCTGGCTAACCTCAGGGCCGGGAGCGGCACCCCATTCCGTGTAGCACTTCCTGCTGGCTGTTTTGTGGCGTCTTGGGGCCCGGGCCGAGCCTCTGGCTGGGGAACAGGCGTGAGTATGTCTGCAAGAACCGACTGACCACATCTGCTCATCTGCCCGCTGGTCCGCAGAGCAAGTCCCGAGGGAAGCGCCTCTGTCCCTGGCAGGAAGCCCGGACGAGGACAACGAGGACCCCGATTACGTGAATGAGAGTGTGGCAGCCAGAGAAGCCTAGGGAGGATCTGGAAGGAAGGTACAGCTGCTGGTCTCCCAGGGGGTGGACCTCACAGGCCCGAGGGGCCCTACCCCAAGGGAAGAACAGGGCTGCAGAAGCCATGCGGGGGCCCCAACGGGGTTCAGGGGGCAGCACCTATGGGTGCTGAAATGGGTGCCTACCACCCCCCACGGCAGACACCCGGGTCTCAGACTGCTATAGGGGGGTGTCGGGCTGGGGAGGCTGGTGAGTTGTGGAGAGAACAGGTGGGCTCCGGGTGGCTCTCTGCAACCTCGAGTGAGTGATTTAACCTTCCAGGACTATTCCTCACTTGCCAAGTGGAGCAAATGGGGCACAGTACGTGAAGGACATGGGACAGGGGTGAGACGGGGAGATAGAGGATGGTGCCCATGACAGTCATGGCTGAACCGTGTGAAGCAACCCCCCACGCCCACCCCATGCCAGCGAGCGTGGGACTGATGCTCATGCACACTGGCTCGCAGCTCCGCAAACGCAGAGCACTCAGCCACCTGCCCTGGGTCCCACTCAGAGTCAGCCACTGGAGCCCAGGCTGTGCCACTGCGTGGGAGACAGGACTGACCCCAGAGGGCCCTTGAAGGCCACCTGAAGCCCCGATCAGGGCAGGCAGGTGGCGGCTCCTGCGCTGGGAGAGCCCCCACAGCAGGAGAGGCCGCTGCAGCGTGAGCCCAGGTTGCCCAGCCCACTGCTCATGCACTCCCCCGACATCTAGCAGGCATCTGCCCAGGGTGTTTACTGGGGACCCAGCAATAAACAAAATCCACCCATGGGTGCCCAGCTGGCTCAATCGGCAGAGCCTGTGACTCTTGATCGCAGGGTTGTGAGTTCGAGCCCCACACTGGGTGTACAGATTACTTTAAAATCTTAAGAAAAAAATCCACTTGGATCCCCGAACATTCGGGACTCCACTCTGGTGGGAGAGAGGACACAGATGGCATGGCTGTGGGCTGAGACGACAGGAAGGACAGGCGGCATGTTAGGAGGTAACAAGCCCTGTGGAGACAAACCCTCAGAGAGGAGGCCGGGTTCCTCGGATATGGGGTGGCCAGGGCAGCCGTGGTTGCTCCCTTCCCGCCCTGCTGGGCAGCAGAGCACATGCCCAGAGGGTCTGACAAGGGTCTGACAGGGGGCAGGGCGCAGCTCTGGGTGGGGGGGCGCAGCCACGTGGCCACACCTGGGTTTTCTGAGACGGGAGAGAAGGGGCGCAGGAACAGGACCTCTGGCTGCCAAGGAGGGAGATGAATTCAGGGGGCAGCAGGGGACATACAGACCAGCGAGCATCCAGGTGAAAGGTGACTTCTTGGCCTGGGCTGCAGACAAACATGAATTTTAGATTTTTGTTCTAAGTTCATTTATTTTTAAGTCATCTCTACACCCAACCTGGGGCTTGAAATTCACGACCCCGAGATCAAGAGTCATGCACTCTGACTGAGCCAGCCAGGCACCCCATTTCCATGTATTTAAAATTTTTTTTTCTTTGATGGCTTCACTGACCCTTTGGTTGTTTTAGTATCATGTTGTTTAGCCTTGCCGTGTTTGTGTTTTTCCGTTTTTCTTGTGATTTCTAGCTTTGTACCCTTGTGGTCGGAAAAGATGTATGGGGTATGACTTCAATCTTCTTACGTTTACTGAGGCTTGTTTGGTGGCCTACCATGTGGTCTGTTCAGAGGGATGTTCCGTGTTCCGTGTGCCCTTGGAAAGAATGTGTATTCTGGTGTTCGGGATGGAATGTTCTGTGTTTAACCGTCATGTCCACAACGGGAGTGGGTTTTGAAGGTTGAGCCCGCAGGACTGACTCACTGATGCACAGCGCGGGGGGGCGGGGGAGGCAGGTAGAGAGGAGCCAGGGCTGGAGGTTTTAGGCTGAGCAACGAGAGAATGTCACTGTCCCCAGCCGAGGTGTGAGTGGCTGTGGGCAGAGCAGGTCTCGTGGCCGGGTAGACAGCTGAGCCTGGACCGAGGGAGAGGCCAGGCTGGAGACAGAGGCTGGTGTCCTCATTGAAAGCGACAACCGTCAATCCTCAGGGGAACAAGGCAAAGAGGAGCTGGCACTGAGCTCTGGGGACCCGCAGGCCTGAGGCTGGGGGATGAAGCCGCGAAGGGCAGTGTCCTGGGCCTGAGGAAAGCACTTCAGGAGGGCGGGAGTAGGCACGAGGCAGGCGGAGATGTACCGAGCACTGGTGGGCACTGGTGGGGAGAAAGCTTGCTCGCATTCAGAATACAGGAGTCCCAAGACAGGGAGCGGAGAACATTCCAGAAGTCCCACATTGGAACGGAGCAGAGACATGGGCCAGGGGCTGGAGGGGTTATACAGGCTTTTCAGCTGGACCATCTGGAGGCAGGAACCATGCAGTGGGCTCAAGCTTGGGTTCAGCCGTGGCTAGATGGAACCTTCGCATCCTGGCTCCTGTCAGGCTCAGGGATTTGAACTGCACAGGCCAGTGTCCACGGTGGCCCTGCTGGGGGCCGGAGTGGCCTGATTCCTGGGTTCAGAAAAGTGGAAGGGCTGCCAGGCAAGGCGGAAGCTGGGCTGAGTTACAGCTGACGCCGAACAGGTCCCTTCTGGGTGGGAAGGCAGAGGATGCGTCCGGAAGGTGTCGGGTCACCAGACTTGCGCCACGGAAGGCCACCTGCCGTTCTGCAGAGGGCATTCCTGTACTGATGAACCGCAGCCTTGGCCAGGATCAATGAGCACAGGGATTTCAGAGATGGGGGCGGCCTTCCCAGCCCAGCTGCTGGAAGGAGGCTGAATGCTGACCATCCCCACCCTCTGACTCTGGCCCAGCCACTCCAGTGGCCAAGGAAGAAAGTGCTAGTCCAAGCAACCCTTTCCCTTTTAACAAACCTTTTCATCTTCATCAAGGAGCCGAGGGAACACCAGGCTATTTACTGCCTCCTCCAGGGTCGCTTCTGTCAAGCTGCCCAACCTCTACATCCCCCCAGTTACTCCTGGGAGATGCAGGAGATGTCCAGAGGATCGTCCACCAGGCTCGGGGAGACTGGCCAGGGAAAGGACCATTACACATGGAACCAGCCCCTGGCCTGGCTTCTGGCTTCTGCGGGAACCCAAGGCTGAGGGCAACGTGGCTCCTGCTGTGACCCGATGTCAGATTCAGGGCAGGCTGCATCCCCAACCCCATGTCTGAAAACATTGTGCGTCGCTGGTATTCCTGTGCCTTTTTGCTCTGGATTCTGATTCCAAATTGCTTACTAACGTCAACTGCTGGGATATTTTCCTTGATCCATAAACTTGTACAGTTAATTTATATAGGTGGAGCCATATTTAATAATCTACATCTCCAACTAGAGATTCTCGACCATCCTGCCTCCTATGAGCATTACACATAATTTTAGCAGAGTTAGGGGGGAGCGCTGGTGCTCCATTCTTCAGGCCTCAGTTTACCTGAAAGAGATGAGGCTACAGACATCTCCGTGCTCTTCAGTGGAAACGTCTGCTGTGGACAAAATGCATCATGTTTCTGGAGGAGCAGAGCAGAGTGGCTGAGTGGTGGCCCTCTGTTGCCCCCAAATCCTTCCCTGCCCCAGGACTGGACTTGGCTGAGCTGGCTAAGCAGAAACACAACTGCTTCATGGGAAGTGAGGGGAGCCCAAAGGGAGCTTCTAGGTCAGAAAAGCCATAGCTGGAGAAACAAGATGTTTCCTTTCAACTGAAACACCTCAATAAAGCATTTTAAGACTAGATTTTCATGTCTGCTTCCCCTGCTCCATGCAAAACCTTCCAAGGGAGTGGAAGTCAAGCCTCTTGCTTAATCGACCCTGAGGCAGAGAAAGAGAGAGAGAGATGAAGAGTGTGGGGTGGGGACAGGAACCTGGTCCTGGGGTCTAATCCTTTCCAGGATGCTACATGATTCTTTCCAAAAGATAATGCCCTCAGGACAGTACCTTGTCCTCAGGAAGTGAGAGGGAAAAACAGCAGGCCAACTGCTGGCCACTTGTTACTTCACCCCCAGGGGTACTGATCTCACAGTCTGAGATACAGAGTGGGGCTGTGGGGGCAGCTCCAGGCAGGAGTCCTGCCTCCACAGTCACTGCGTGTGAGACACAGACACATACCTCTGGGCCCTGGTCCTCCCCTGCAAACCGCAGGGATCATGAGGCTCCAGATGAAGAATAAGACTGAGAGAAACATGTTCAAAGACTTTGTAAAACAAAACTGCAGTTTTTGAGGACCTTAATTATTTTTATCCCCTCTTCATTGAAGCCTTAACCCAAAGAGCCTTTCCTGTGTTGGTCTAGTGTCCCTGTGGCCTGGACAGAGGACAGAGCCAGCCTGGGAAGGATGGCAGAGTGGGAGGCCAGCAGGCCCTGCCCCTCTCTGCTTCCGACAGCTCTAGAGCTTCAGGCTGGAGCTCTTGAGCCCTGTGGCCAACCTTGGGCTGGGAGAGGATTTGAGGAGAGAAAAGCACGTGGGCTTGCCTGGCTATTCCAGAACCATATGCAAATCTGTGGTGAGGACACACACAGCACCTTGCTGTGGCCCTTCCTGCAAGAGCTGAGAGGGCAGGAGCCAGCATGGCACACAACTGCTTCTAGACAGGAGGCCACCAATCACAGAAGTGGAGTCACCCCCAACCCCTGTAAAAACACCACTGTAACCTAACATCAGGGATCTGCTTCAGAGCAACCTGGAATGGGGTAGAGTGGTAGGGAACACACCAGACCCAAGAATGGCCAGGTGTTGCTAAAGCTGTGAAGGTGGGTGTAGATACAGAAAGTTCACTGTATCATTTTTTTCTACCTTTTTTTTTTTTTAAGATTTACTAATTTCAGAGAGCGAGTGAGCACGACAGAGAGAGGGAGAGAGAATCTCAAGCGGACTCTGCACTGAGTGCAGAGCTTGACTCGGGGCTCGATCCCCCTACCCTGAGATCATGTCCTGAGCTGAAATCAAGAGTTGGACGCTCAACCAACTGTACCATCCAGGTGCCCCCATTCTTTCTACTTTTTATAATTTAAAAAAAATTAGGAAAAAAACCAGTACCTTGTCTGGCAGGAACAATCATACAAAGTAAAACAAAGTTCACTGGGAAATTCCAAAGCACCATGTGCACACGATTGCACAGAAAAGGCCAGCAGTTTTCCCAAGCATCTGTACTACACCACTAGCCCCTGGGATTCCCGCACGTCCTCTCTGAAGGGCTCACTGTCCCAGGCTCCTCTGAGATGTCTATCTCTGCCCCTGACCCCAGGGACTGCCCTCCCAGCGTCTAAAAGAACTGAGATTAGCTTGATCAGTCTATTATCTAAATCGCCTATTCTACTGATAGGATGCTTGGGGCACTCAGAGACAGAATGCTGGTTTTCCTTGCCACCTGGCGATGCCACTTTAGTGCCAACAAAACTGTCCAGCTCTTTTATTAGCTAAGATGCCACACATGCCCAGATTGGGTGCCAAGCCCTGGAGGTTCTCTAGGGCCTCTCCACCCTGTCATCACACCCGTGAGTCTGAGATTGACTGCAGGCACTCATGGAAGCAGTGTGATGGCCACGATCGTGTAAAAGGAAGGTGCCAAATCAGAAGGCGCGGACTCCTATCTCTCCCGGATGAGGACTCTCAGGACTCTCATCACTCCGATCAACCAGTTCTCCGCCCTAACTGGCCACCGGGGCCATTGTCTTCTGACACAGCCTGGCCAGGAGCCCTGCCATCTGCAGGAGGGAGTTCACACCTTCTGCTATTTTCATATGAGTGTATCCAATTTCCTGAAAAACAAAAGCAAATGTAAATCTGGTTAATAAAAGAGGGAGGGCTTGATGTTTTTTTTTCACTTGAACTAATAGTTTACTTAAAATTGATGCAATGAATCAAACTTCAGCTGGAACATGAACTTGAAGTTGTCATAAGTTATGCTTAAAGTTCACTTTATTTTTTTCTAAAAGGATGTTGATATTTCCCTCTAAGGTATTGTTTAGAAAATACCAAAAGAAAGAAAAAGAAAAAAAAAAAAAGCCAGGCTTGGAGAAAATATTAAAATACTTATAAAACACATATCTGGGCAGCCCTGGTGGCACAGCGGTTTAGCGCTGCCTGCAGCCCAGGGTGTGATCCTGGAGTCCCGGGATCGAGTCCCACATCGGGCTCTCTGCATGGAGCCTGCTTCTCCTTCTGCCTGTGTCTCTGCCTCTCTCTCTCTCTCTCTCTCTCTCTCTCTCTCTCTCTCTGTGTCTCTCATGAATAAATAAATAAAATATTAAAAAAAAAATAAAACACATATCTGATAAAGGACTTGAAGGCAGAGTACATAAATAAGTCTCAGACCTCAATACCAAGAAAATGACCCAATCAAGAAATCGGTAGATTTGAACAGATGCTTTGTTAGAGATTACAGATGGCAGATCAGCACACGCAAATGTGCTCAACGCCATCAGTTAGTGGAAAATGCACGTTAAAGTCATGTTGAGATACTATGACACACCTATTAGAGATTAGAGTGGCTTTAAGAGACTCAACCAGCACCTGGTTGGTTTAGTTTGTTGAGCATCCAACTCTTGGTTTCCGCTTGGGCTCTGGGTCCTGAGATCAAGCCCTGAGTCAGGCTCTGTGCTCATGCAGAGTCTACTTGAGACTCTCTCCCTCTGCCCCGTGGCCCCAGCCCTGCTTTTTCTCTAAAATAAAATCTTAAAAAAAAAAGAATCAACTGAACATTCCAAGGGCTGTATAGGCTGTGGATCATCTGAAGTGCTCACAGGCTGCTGGGAGAAATGAAAAATACTACAACCACTTTAGAAATCAGTTTGGCAGTTTCTTATAAAGTTAAACGTACCCTGACCATCAGAACAAGCAATCCCACCTCCTGGGAAGTTTCCTAAGAAAAATAACTCATGTTCACCTGCACAGTAATTCACAATTGCAAATGTTTACAGTGGCCTTACTGATGGTCACCGGAACCCGCACACCCTGGTGTCCTTCAAGCGGTGAACACACACTGTGGTACACTGCTCAGCAACGAGACCACTGACAGATGCAACATGAACAAACCCGAAGTGCATTAAGCTAAGTGGAAGAAGCCAGACTCAAAAGGCTACCTTCTACTGGATTCCATGGTCATTCCCATATAACATTCTGAAAAATTCCATTCCCCCAAAGAGAAAACAGAGCGGGGGTTCCCAGCTGCTAGGGGAGGAGCTGACTGCCTACAAACGGGCACGTGTATCTGGAGGAGGAATTATAAACAACCGTTCAGACCTAGGCTGTGGCCTTTAAATGATAGAACTCTTTGGTCAACAGAAGGCACCGGAGAGGCTGCATTTTAATCTATGCAAATTATGCCTCAATTAACTGAGGGTAAACAGATTGATCTTGAATGAAGAGAGCCCCTTTAAGAAACCCAAGGCCACTGACTGGTACATCAGGCTTAAAGCAACTCCCAGTCCCAGGACATGAGCTGCCTGCCTCTGCTGTGGTTGGGACGCTCACTGAGCATCGTCCAGAGGCCAGGCCTGTGCACAAACAGAACAGAGCACAGCGTGGCCCACCTTCCCCAGAAGAACCACTGCTGTCCTCTCACTGACCTTGATAAACTCCAGTTTCAAGTACTCTGCCATTTGGAAGGTCTTACACACTCGAAAAATGTTGCCAATGATGTCTTCTGGCGAATAGCCCAGATGCCACAGGTGAGCAAGAATCTAGACAGAGAAGATCCGCTGGGTGACAAAGGGTAAGGGGGGGGGGGGACGCGGAGGGACACACGAGGTTGAAGCCACACCAGTCTTGGGCCTATCCCATGGCAGGGAGAGGACACCATCCTCAGCAACCCAGCCATCTTTTTTTCTTTT
This sequence comes from Canis lupus dingo, assembly GCF_003254725.2. Lineage (NCBI taxonomy): Eukaryota > Metazoa > Chordata > Mammalia > Carnivora > Canidae > Canis > Canis lupus. The sequence goes on along the minus strand of NC_064248.1, from coordinate 5,925,064 downwards.
TTTTTTTTCTTTCAATATTTTATTATTCATTCATCAGAGACACAGAGAGGCAGAGACATAGAAGGAGAAGCAGGCTTCCTGCGAGGAGACCACTGTGGGACTTGATCCAGGACTCAGGATCAGGACCTGAGCCAAAGGCAGAGGTTCAACCACTGAGCCACCCAGGTGCCCCTCAACCCGGCCAGCTGATGGAGCTGCTGGGGGGCCACGGCCTGCAGACCTCCTGGGGATCACTGGAGTTTCCCAACAGGTAGAGATAGGATTGCAAATGTCTTATTTTTTACTTATTCAATTTTTTTAACAGTGGGCTTGAACTCAGGATCCCGAGATTAAGAGTCACACGCGCTACTGACTGAGGCGGTCAATAGACTGCACCCCAATGTCACAAATGTTTCAGAATTTATTGCTTGGTATTGCTTGGCGCCTGTGGAGGCTCAGTAGGTTAAGCATCTGACTCTTGGTTTCAGGTCAGGTCCTGACCTCAGGGCCATGGGACCAAGCCCTGTGTCAGGCTCCAAGCTCAGCAGAGTCTGCTTGTCCCTCTCCCTCTGCCCCTCCCCCTGCTCACTCATGCCCTCTCTTTCTCTCTCTCTCATAAAAAATAAAATAAAATCTTTAAAATGTATTGCATGGTCTACTATGGCACCCATGTGGCGTCTTAATCCAAGGCTCCTAAAAAGCTGTATTAATCATCTCAGTGAGTATGAGTGAAAAGGGAGACCATGTGTCTGCTGTGCTCTCTGAGCTGCCAGGCACGAGGCACACTCACTGCAGGCCTAGCCTCCACCAAATCTTCACTGGGGCTAGAGCAGAGTCCTCTCAGTCCCCGCCTGATTTGCCCCAGTTCCAACCCCACCCAGCCCACTCAGACTGCAGGGTATCACCTCTGCTCTGGCATCTCGGGGTGGATGCCGGGGGCACGGAAGCTGTGTTCATAAATCTGAAGGCTGCCCTCGGGCCAGGTGCCTGGGTCTCTGCCTTGGGCTCCTTGCCCTACCCTTTGGTAACTCATTACATCTCATCCTGCCCTAAATCTAGTCCACTTCTGGTCTAGTTTGGCGGGAGCAGGGGGGAGGAAAACCTGCTGGGATCAGACCAATGGCCTTAAATCACACCACTGCCACCCCTGTGGACCTGAGGGTAATCTGGACTGTGATGATGGCCCTTGTGATCTGCACATGGTGCCCGGCTCCACGGAGGCTGGAAGCCCTGGGTCCTGCCTCTCCTGGATGACCAGGCACCTCTGTGTCCCAGAAAGCCATTCCCACATTCCTCAGGGGGACGGAGAGTGAAGTCTCCCTCTGCAGGCAGACAGACTATGTCTCAGAAACGTAAGGAGTTGGACTGGTCTTTCCTCAGGTCTTGGGGGAACAGAGCTCCCTTGTGGAGGATATAATTATAGGACAGTGATGTGACTCTGAATTGCAGGTTGAGTGCTTGTCAATAGTGTGATTTAGAGTGAGGAATCCAGCTTCCCAGATTCAGCTTCCCCCCGCCCGGAATGCACCCAACTGCTAGTATCATTCTAAGAATCCAGTGGAGCAACCCTTGTGAGGGAAGCCCCAGCACAGAGACAGGCTCCTGCTGCCCTGCTACCGAAGCAAAGGCTCCTCCCGAGTCAGGGGAGGAGGGACACAAACCTTGTAGGCCTCATCAATGTTGGCATTCACGCAGTGCTGGATCATTTCTTTTACCAGAAGGGGGTGGGGCTCATCACAGACCTGAGCAAATGGGAAAAGAAGGCCAGTGAGGGGCTGCGGGGACCCACCTGAGGAGGAGCCCCGATTCACCCAAGTACCCAACTTCTCAGCGGGCTTTTCTCATCAAATTCTCCAGCAAACAGAACCAGGTTTGGAAACGCCCCAGTCACCACCAACTGAGTCACCAGAGTATGGCATCACCTTCCTCACTCCGGGGGCTGTGTATGTGGGGGAAGTTCTAACACCGTGGTTACAGATTTCCCAAGCACAAGGGGAGTGAACAGGGCCAACAGGAATCCTTTGCCTTATTAAGAGCCATTAGCTACACACCTTATTAGGTCACTTGGAGGATGGTGCGCCCAGAACCACTCAGAATCCACTGAAGACTGGGACCAGCCTCCCACCTGGAATAGAAACTATTCTTCTAGGGACAATGGTCCTCCACCTCAGCATGTCAGGGTGAAGAGGATCCTGGGGGTGTGCAGGTATCCCTGAGCCTGAGGCTGCCCCCCTGCCCCTCCCTCCACTGGCCTGGAGTCCACGCTCCACCCTCTACCTCAGGACCCACATTTAAAACTTCTTCCTCTTGGGACCCCTGGGTGGCTCAGTGGTTGGGCGTCTGCCTTCAACTCAGGGCATGAACCGGGATTGAGTCCCACATTGGACTTCCTGCGTGGAACTTGCTTCTCCCTCTGCCTGTGTCTTTGCCTCTCTCTGGGTCTCTCATGAATAAATAAATACAATAAAAAAAATAAATAAAACGTCTTCCTCTTCTTTTTGTTTAAAGTAGTCTCCATGCTGAGCTTGAACTCACAACCCTGAGATCAAGACCTAAAATCAAGAGTCAGTATTCTACTGACTGAACCACTCAGGAACCCCCTCTCATTTACTTTTATTTAAAGATTTTATTTATTTATTCATGAGAGACCAGAGAGAGAGAGAGAGAGAGAGAGAGAGGCGGAGACACAGGCAGAGGGAGAAGCAGGTTCCATGCAGGGAGCCCGATGTGGGACTCAATCCCGGGTCTCCAGGACCACGACCCGGGCCAAAGGCGGTGCTAAACCACTGAGCCACTCGGGCTGCCCTCATTTACTTTTAAAGGAAACCCTTTTGCTCTCTCCCACAGCCCCATGAGCCCTGGAACTTCTCTTCCTAGCTCAGTGAACTTCCCTCAGAAATCTTGCTTTCCAGAGACACCTGGGTGGCTCAGTGGTTGGGCGTCTGTCTTCAGCCTAGGGCGTGATCCCGGGGTCCTGGAATCAAGTCCCACATCAGGCTCCCTGCATGGAGCCTGCTTCTCCCTCTGCCTGTATCTCTGCCTCTCTCTCTCTCATGAATAAATAAATAAAAATCTATATTAAAAAAAATTCTGTTTTTCATAGCCCTAGAAGGTCTGCTCCAGGATGGCTCAGAACCTGAACTGTCTAGAGACTAAGCAAGTTCCCTGAGTGTCCTTGAAAACACATTCACCACCCGGGGCTAAATGGGCTTTCAACACCTCTGTCTCTCTCTCTCTCTCTCTCTCTCTCTCTCTCTCTCTCTTTTAAGATTTTATTTATTTATTCATGAAAGACACAGAGAGAGAGAGAGGCAGAGACACACGCAGAGAGAGAAGCAGGCTCCATGCAGGGAACCTGACACAGGACTCGATCCCGGGACTCCAGGATTACGCCCTGGGCCGAAGTCAGGCACCAAACCGCTGAGCCACCCAGGGATCCCCACAACACCGCTCTCATTACCCACAAACTGGCTAAGAAACAGATAGGGTCTGAATGTGTGGACAGCCCTACCCAGTTTTTACTCTCAAAGAAGGGGGAAACTGGGACATCTGGGTGGCTCAGCAGTTTGGCACCTGCCTTTGGCCCAGGGCGTGATCCTAGAGACCCGGGATCGAGTCCCATGTCAAGCTCCCTATGTGGAAGCTGGTTCTCCCTGTGCCTATGTCTCTGCCTCTCTCTCTCTCTTTGTGCCTCTCATGAATAAATAAATAAAATCTTTAATAAAAAAAAAAAGGGGACTAACTGATCTCCAAAATAGCCAAGTTGTTAGGATGGGGCAGCCAGTTGTCCACAGTATTCCCTGGAGAATAACCCTTGGCCAATGTGGGGAAAGTGGGAATCTCTGTCCCTCGGGCAACAGGAGCCTTGCACCCTCTCCAGCAGCAGGACAATCTCGGGGTGGGGGGTGGGACAGCGGGGTGTTGTGTCCTTGGCCACCAGATCAGAGAACATCGGGGTGGGGGGCCACTCCCGAGACCCTCCTGACTGCACAGGGCACACAAGGGTCCCAGCACAGCTGCAGGTCTGTCCAGGGGTTCCCAGTGCTGCCCACCGACCATCACTAACCCTGCTTTGCAGAACCACCTGGGGCCCATGGGCTCCTGTACCTTGAACACGTTCTCGCTGTTAATAAAGCCGAATCCTGAGAAAGTCGACTGCACGTTGTTGAGTGCCTGTGGACGAGCAAGCGTGCTTTGGGGGCGATGTTCAGTCCTGGCCTCCCCTCACCCCTGGAATCCGAGTAGAGCCTCCTCCTCCCAAGTCCCCAGTGAGCAGGGTCTCTGGTCTCTGCACCAGGACCATGCCCCACTTCCCCCCAGAACTGGGTGCCTGTGGCCTAGGGGGTATGCACCTGCCGCATGTCTCCCTGCGCCGTGAAGATGACAGCCTCCAGGCCATCATCGGTGTAGGGCACCTTTTCCTGCTCCAGGACAGTCAGCAGCCGGGCGAGAACCTGGGCGTCACTCAATTTCGTGTAGCGGAGGACTGCGCAGCGGGACTGAATGGGCTCTGATGGAGACACAAGGGTGGGGGTCCCCACAGAGGCCAGCACATCCCCAAGAGCCCTCCAGGACATGCTGGCCCCACGCTCCCTCCCCAGTGGGTGCTCAAGGCTGGTTTCAAAGCAGAAACAAGAGGCCCCGCCCAGCACTGCCCCAGATGGCCTTGGCTAGACACAGCTTCCAGAAGGGGAAGAGACCCTCCAGGATAGAGACACATGCCACAGCCCACAGCTGAGTCAAGGCTAGGCTTCTGCTCATTGTGTATGCTGGGTGTCAATACCCAGCGGGACCAGGATGAGCATGGGACATGTGGGTGGTTTCTGTAAGGCTACAGTCAAGGGAAGAGAACCACTAGAGAGGCAGATGCAGAATTCTGGAAGCTGCCCCTGTCCCTCACTTTAGACTATGACAACAGCTTCTCCAGGATCTCTCAGGCCCCATGTGGTCTCTCTGTGTTCCATCCTTTGTGCTCACACAGGCTTTCAAGGAATGCACTCCTGTAAGTTTATGTGCATTAAAGAAACCTGAGAGTCCTGAGAGTTAGCCTATTTCAATTTACCTGAAATCAGGAAGCTCTACTGAGGAACCATAATTACATATTTGGCTTATCAGCTCAGATAAGAGGAAGAGTGATAGGTTTGTATTTAAAAGCAATTAATATTCCAGCTAAAGTAGAAGCATCCTTTAGCGCATTTTTCTCTCGTGAGGAGCGTCAAAAGCTGAGTTCACAGAATTTACTATTTTTTAAGTAGTCCCTATACCCAAGGTGGGGTCTGAACTCACCACTCCAAGATCAAGAGCCACATGCTCTTCTGACTGACCCAGTCAGGCGCCCCAGAATTCACAGAATTTAAATGCATGTCAGAATAAAGCAGCATGGCCTTCCTCAGAACAAGAGTGTCTCTCTCTTCACTGAGTCCAGGACTGATGTTTGAGTTAAAAAATCAACTCTGGGAGCACCTGGGTGGCTCAGTCAGTTGGGTATCTGCCTTCAGCTCAGGTCATGATCCTGGGGTCCTGGGATCAAGCCCTGCATCCAGCTCCCTGCTCAGTGGGGGTCTACTTCTCCCTTTCCCTCTGCCTCCCTCCCCTCCCGGCTCATGCTGTCTCACTCTCATTAATTAATTAATTAATTAAATCTAAAAAAAAGAAAGAAAGAAAGAAAAATCAACTCTGCAGCAGGGCACTTGGCTGGCTCGGTCATGAGAACATGTGACTCTTGATCTCAAGGCTGTGAGTTTGAGCCATGCTGGGTGTAGAGATTACTCAGAAATAAATTTCTCCAGTGATTTCATTCATATATCTATTGTATCTGTTTAGAAATTTTAAAAAAAGGGGGATCCCTGGGTGGCGCAGAGGTTTGGCGCCTGCCTTTGGCCCAGGGCGCAATCCTGGAGACCCAGGATCGAGTCCCACGTCGGGCTCCCGGTGCATGGAGCCTGCTTCTCCCTCTGCCTGTGTCTCTGCCTCTCTCTCTCTCTCTGTGCCTATCATAAATAAAATAATAAAATAAAATAAAATAAATAAAATAAAATAAAATAAAATAATAAAATAAAATAATAAAATAAAATAATAAAATAGATAAAATAAAATAAAAAGAAATTAAAAAAAAAAAAAAAAAAAAACGGGACATCTGGGTGGCTCAGTGATTTAGCACTTGCCTTCAGCCCAGGGTGTGATCCTGGAGTCCTGGGATCAAGTCCCACATCAGCTCCCTGCATGGAACCTGCCTCTCTCTCTGCCTGTGTTTCTGCCAATCTCTCTATCTCTTATGAATAAATAAATAAAACTTAAAAAAATTAATTAAAAAAAAAGTCAGGATGCTGTTTGTATCAGCAAAATTGACAAGGGAGGGCCAGGGCTTTCTCTGCCCGCAGCAGTAGGCAGTGTCAAATCAGTAACCAAACTTGTGGATGCACAGCCCTATGTGAAATGCATTTGGGGAGGTCTCTAAATATGATGCTACTCCTGGCCTCAGAGTTGTTACCACCCTGGTGGTATCCTGAGGGTCGAGCATGTTCTCCTTCAACGCTGTATGTTCCCTACTAGCACCATACAGAACAGACTAAATGTTTGCTCAATGATGACTGAACAGGTTAATGAAGAGATGATGAGCATCTGACGCAGGTAGAAGGACACCTGCGTGAAGGAATCCTGGGGACATGGCAAGCCTGCTGAGGCTGGGAACCAGGACCGTGCAGTGTCGCATGGCTAGCCACAGGCTTAACTGCAGCTGTGCGGTGGCCTGGGTGAAGGGTAAGTCCGGGGGCTGAGCTTTAGCAGGGCGGGGTGATGTGAGAGAGCGGTGAGAAATGGTGAGGGAAATAAAGCAGACTGGGTTCTCAGTGCGTATCACAAAGGGAAGAAAGTGCAACCAGCAAGAAGCTGAGACAGGAGGGGGACAAATGGGTGAGGAAGCAGAGAGACTTCCAGGAAGGGAGGGACAGGCGCCAGGTCAGAGCAGATTGATGGGGAAGCCTTCACTGGTGAGGCAGTCCCTGGTGATGACAACACACCATGTGCTGATGGGAGTGTGTGCTAAGTGCTCAGAACACACCGGAAGTGCAAGAGCACGTCTGGAGCAAGTGACCGTGACAGGATATCGAAATGTCATGTGTGCCTGTGATGGTGCAAGAGTCAGACAGACCTGGGGTTCCAGGCCCAGCCCTTCCACTTGCTGTGTGACTATGGGCAAACTACTCAACCTCTCTGGGCTCCAGTTTTCTCATCTTGAACGTGGAGCCAGTAACACCTTCATGTAGAATAATATAAGATTAAATGAAAGAGTTGATTCTGTAGTGTTCAGCCCATGGGAGGCAATCAAAAAGCCCCTACTCAAAAAAAAAAAAAAAAAAGAAAAAAGAAAAGCCCCTACTCTTCTGTTGCCAAAGGGCCCATGTGAGCACCATGAGGGGATCCCGAGCCACCCAGGGGTGACCCTTACCTATGATTTTATCCGAAGCATTACAAGCAAGAGCAAAGCGAGTCGTTTTGGAGTAGATTTCCATGGTTCTCCTCAAGGCTTGCTGGGCTCCATCAGTCATGCTGAGAAGAAAACAACAGGGGGGCATTTTGCATCTGGGGCACAGGGTACACTGGAAACAAATCCCTCCCTAGAGAGCCTGGGCACCCTGAAGTCCAGACTGAGCATGCTTAGCTGCTCTCCAGGACCCCAGGTGGGTCTTCCACAGGCAGGCTGCATGCAGGTGGAACAGAGGGCAGAGGCCCTGCAGTCAGGCTGCCCCAGTTCGTCTCACAGAAACTCAACTTGTGAGATCTCAGGAAACTATCTGAGCTTGGAGGTGGGGAGGGTGGGCAGGGTGTAGATGGCAAAATGGGTAAAGGGGAGTGGGAAATAGAGGCTTCCAGCTTTGGAATCAATAAGTCACAGGTATGAGAGGTACAGCATTAGGGATGCCTGGGTGGCTCAGTCAGTTAAGCGTCTGACTTGCTTTCAGCTCACATCATGATCTCCAAGCGTCAGGCTCAGCACAGAGTCTGCTTGAGATTCTCCCTCTCCCTCTGCCTCTCCCCCAACTTGTGCATGTGCATTCTCTCTCTCTAAAACAAATAAGTAAAAATCTAAGAAAAAAAGAAACACTCCATAAATGTTAGCTGCAACATCACTATTATGTTCCAGTAAAACACAGTGGGCATACAGATGCCCATAGTGGTTAGTGGGCATCCACACTATAAAATATAATGTAGCAATTAAAGACTATGTTTGCAACAAGACTATAGTAACATGGAATGCTTTTTTACATTAAAAGAAAAAATAAGGATACAAAAATTATGTTATGATCTCAAGTATATGAAAATGCAAAGTGTAGAAAACAAGGAGACTAAACCAAGATATGAACAAAATTTTGTGTTTTCTTTTTTTAAGATATCTATTTTTCATTTGTTCATTCATTCATTCGTTCATTCATTCATTCATTCATGAGACACACACACAGAGTGAGAGGCAGAGACACACAGGCAGAGGGAGAAGCAGGCTCCTCGCAGGGAGCTGATGTGGGACTCAATCCCAGGACCTCAGGATCATGCCCTGGGCCGAAGGCGGATGCTCAACCACTCAGCCACCCAGGTGTCCCAAGCCACCCAGGCATCCCTGTATTTTCTTCATTTAACATCATCTCAAACTTCTCATTTATACCAGTGATGGTTGTACAACATTGTGGATGTACTAAATACCACCAAACTGAACACTTTGTTATTTAGAGAGAGCTAGCACGACTCGGGGCAGGGGCAGAGGAAGAGTCTTAAGCAGGCTCACTCCCAGTGTGAAGCTTGGAGCCTGATGGGGGGCTCGATCTCACAACCCTGAGATCATTTCCTGAGCAGAAATCAAGAGTCGGATGCTTAACCAGTTCTGTGCCACCCGGGTGCCCCTGAACTATACACTTTAAAATGGTTAAAATGGGGGTTGAGGAGTGCGCCTGGGTGGCACAGTCAGTTAAGCGTCAGCCTTTGGCTCAGGTAATCAGGATCCTGGGATCAAGCCCCATGTCCAGGTCCCTGCTCAGTAGAGAGTCTGCTCTTCCTCTGCCCCTCCCCACACTTTGTCTCTCTCTCAAAAAAATAAAATCTTTTTTAAAAAATGGGTTAAGGGCAGCCGTGGTGGCTCAGCGGTTTGGTGCCGCCTTCAGCCCAGGGTGTAATCCTGGAGACCCAGGATGGAGTCCCACATCGGGCTCCTTGCATGGAGCCTGCTTCTGCCTCTGCCTGTGTCTCTGCCTCTGCCTCTCTCTCTCTCTCTCTGGTCTCTCATGAATAAATAAATAAAATCTTAAAAAAAAAATGGGTTAAGATGGTAAATTTCATGTCATGCGTATTTTGCCAGAGTAAAAAATATATATAATTGAAATTATTCACGCGATACTGGAATAGACACAGTAACCAACATTGTCAGTCATCTTAGACAAATGCTTGTAAATTACTAGGTAAAGATAAGGTTTAAGGCTCAGGTGCTGTTAAATTGCTTTTTTGAAGATGTGATAAGCCAGTCTGCCACCAAAGTGCAAAGGTGAGAGAGCTTTTCCCTCCTGCTTTAATAAAGCCTGATAAGAGACAGAAATAAAGGTCAGTATGTACTTGGCAAAGCACTCTACCTGTCTGCCTCATCCAGGATGATGATCTTGTGCCGCCCTTTGGGAAGGGTGACTTTCTGCTGGGCAAACATCTTGATTTTGTTCCTCACAACATCGATGCCCCTGAAACAAGGCATAATTGTATGGTCACCTTCTGAGACAGATCCAGGTACCTTCAGGGGGTCTTCTCACCCGCAGGACACCACCATAGACACAGTTTTAGTGTTTAAGTTTTCTGGGCAACTCTCACTATTTATAAGGATTAACGTTTCAGGGATCCCTGGGTGGCTCAGCGGTTTAGTGCCTGCCTTTGGCCCAGGGTATGAACCTGGAGACCCAGGATCGAGTCCCACATCAGGCTCCCTGCGTGGAGCCTGATTCTCCTTCTGCCTGTGTCTCTGCCTCTCTCTCTCTCTGTGTGTGTCTCTCATGAATAAATAAATAAAATCTCTAAAAAAAAATAAGGATTAACATTTCATTACTTTTATTCCTTCTTGGAGGTCTTCCAAAACACAAAGATAAAATTTACTTATTCCTTCTGATAGCATGAAAGTTCACCAGATCCCTTTCTGAGATACATCGCAGGGTCTCAGTGACCTTATTCTTCCTGTATCTTGAAACAAAATAGCAATGTCATCATCCTAATGACTATTTCCTTGTTTCTTATCAATTCCTTATCAATTATTCACAACTATGCTAAAAAAATAAGATGAAAGTCGTAAGAATACACAACATTGCCACACTTGCCTAGGATGGTGTGGTAGAGGGAAAACTGTCCCTACTGCCCCATCCTCCAATGTTTTGTGTCACTAGGGGTCTGCATTCTCTTTCTAGAAGACATAAAAGAAGTTCAAATACGCCATCTTTGTTATTTTTTAAAGCATTCACTAACCGCAGCTGAAAACTCAAAACTTTTTCATTTTCCACCCACAAAAGATGGAAACAAATGACAGAGAATATTCCACATTATTGGACACATCAAAAAATAACCACAGAGAGACAAAGAGCAGCACTCTGGACACTAACAAGGACAGTGAAACTGACCACAGTCAGCCTCAGACTATGTGCTTCTCCAATGCCAAAATCACGGGTGAATTTTTTCAAACTTTAGCATCAAGAAGTGAATAAGACAGATCTAAGGACAAAGAATAAATATGTTTTCATCCAGTTAGTCACTCAAGAAGAAGGACTTCATTCCCCAATATATCTTCTGACATGAACGTGGACCATCCTGTTTTGCTAATACATGTGACTATTCTCTCATCTTTTAAGATGCTTGCTTGTCCACCAACATTTACAGGGTAGCTGGCAGTGATCAAAAGCTAAAGGCAGGTATGTATACAAATGGGATTGGAAGTAAAGAGATGGAAAAACAAAATTATTGTATTGATCATTATAATGGGTGTTCATCAAATTAAGTTGGAACTATTTTACCATTATGGGCCATTCTCTCAAAATTATGAGCCACTGGTTCTTAGAAGTAGTGAGTTTGGGGGCACTTCGGTGGCTCAGTCAGTTAAGAACTCTGACTCTTGGGACATCTGGGTAGCCCAGTGGTTAGCATCTGCCTTCGGCTCTGGGCATGATCCTGGAGTCCCAGGATCAAGTCCCACATCAGGCTCCCGCAGGGAGCCTGCTTCTCCCTCTGCCTATGTCTCTGCCTCTCTCTGTGTCTCTCATGAATAAATAAATAATCTTTAAAGAAAAAGAAAAAAAAAAAACGGAAGAGATTAAAGCACTGAGAACCACATCCTCAAGGAATAATCAAAGGCAGATTGCAGACATTTTATTCAACAGTTCCTTGTTTTCTAATCCTCTACTGTTGTTTTCTTTTTAAGATTTTATTTATTTATTCATGAGAGACAGAGAGGAAGGGGGCAGAGACACAAGCAGAGGGAGAAGCAGGCTCCATGCAGGGAGCCCAACGTGGGACTTGATCTCCGGTCTCCAGGATCACGTCCTGGGCTAAAGGCGCCACTAAACTGCTGGGCCACCGGGGCTGCCCCCTCTACTGGTTTTTATCTGAAGAGTGAACAGCATCTCACGCCCATCGGGATGACCACCACCACCAACAACAACAGAAAACAAATGTTGGTGCAGATGTGGGGAAATCACATACTGTCAGGGTGCATGGCAACTGGCACAGCCACCACAGAAAACAGTGTGGCACTTCCACAGAAAATGAAACAGAATTGCCAAAAATAACTCAGCAGTCCCCTTCCTATGTGTCTGAGATATATGAAGCAGGGTCTCACAGACCTGTCTGTAACCCCTGTTCATGTGAGCATTATTCACTATTCACAGCAGCCAAAAGATGAAAGCAACACTGTCCAAAACACATGAACAGATAAGCAAAATGTGGTGGTCTCTCTACACAGTGGGATACTAGTCAGCCTTAAAAAGGAAGGGAATTCTTTTTTTTTTTTTAAGATTTTATTTATTTGAAAGCGAGTGAGCATGAACTGGGGGAAGGTGGGGAAAGGGAGAGGGAGAAGCAGGCTCTCGGGCAGCCCAGGTTGCTCAGCAGTTTAGCGCTGCCTTCAGCCCAGGGCGTGATCCTGGAGACCTGGGATCGAGTTCCATGTCAGGCGCCCTGCATGGAGCCTGCTTCTCCCTCTGCCTGTGTCTCTGCCTCTCTTTCTCTCTGTGTCCCTCATGAATAAATAAATAAAATCCTTTAAAAAAAAAAAAAAAAAAAAGAGAAGCAGGCTCTCCATTGAGCAGGGAGCCTGATGTGGGGCTCAATCCCAGGACCCTGAGATCATGACCTGAGCGAAAGGTAGACATTTAACCAACTGAGTCACCCAGGTGCTCCAAAAAGGAAGGGCATTCTGACACCTGCTCCATCATGAAGAACCTTGAGGGCATTATGCAGAGTGAAGTAGGCCAGTTACAAAAAGACAAATACTGTATGATTCCACTTAGATGAAGTCCCTAAAAGAGTTAAGCTCATAGAAACAGAAACAAGGATGGTGGTTGCTGGGGCTAGAGAGAGGGGGAAACAGAAAGTTATTTGTTTCATGGATATACAGTTTCAGTTCTGCAAATGGAATGAGTTCTGGAGATGGTTGCACAACAGTGTGAAAGTATGCAACACTGCTGAACTGGGCATTTAAAAATGCTGACATTTGGGCAGCCCGGGTGGCCCAGCGGTTTAGCGCCGCCTTCAGCCCAGGGTGGGATCCTGGAGACCCAGGTTCGAGTCCCACATTGGGCTCCCTGCATGGAGCCTGCTTCTCCCTCTGCCCCCCGCCCCCGTCTCTCATGAATAAATAAATAAAATTTTTTTTTAAATGCTGACATTTAATGGAATGTGTATTTTACTCCAATTAAAAAAATTTTTTAAAACTTTCATTAAAGGAGTGCCTGGGTGGTGTAGTCAGTAAGCATCCGACTCTTGGTTTCCACTTAGGCTATAGGATTGAGCCCCAAGTTGCCCTCCGTGCTTGATGGGAAGTCGGCTTGAGATTCCCTCTCCCTTCGCCTGTCTCCCACAGGTGCATACATACACACTCTCTCTCAAATAAATAAGTAAATCTTAAAAAACAAAAAAACTTCTTTAAAAAATAAAGTAAACCAGTAACAGTGCTCAGGATGCCATGTGGATAGGCAAGTGATGGCCATTCTTGTTCACAGGGAAGGATCAAAGGAAAACACAAAGCTGGGAAGTAAACTCCAAGGAAAAGGTGGTTTCTATGACAACACAAGACTTCAAACACTTGCCACCCTTTATGCAGCCCTAACTCCTGGGCATACCTGTCATTTGAGGCATTGAGCTCCAAAACAGCATCCTTGAGCGCTGGGCCCAACAGGGCACGGGCCAAACACAGGATGCTGGTAGTTTTGCCGGTCCCCGGGGGGCCCTAGGGAGAAGATCGAAAGGGCTACAGGCCAGCAGAATGAGCTTGCCTTAGCTCCCAAGTTACTGCTCCCCAATCTGTTGGTGTTCACCTTCCCTTCGAACCTCCACCCTGACCCACAGCACACTCCAAATCGACACGGACACCAACCCACAGGCCTCCCGATCCAACAGAGCACAATGCTTCCCTCTGCCAAGGGGAATGGCAAGGGCTCTGGGGGCCAGGGGCCTCTCTGACGAGGAAGCTCTGTGCACTTAAGCTCTTGGAGGGAAAGTGAAACTCTAAGATCACCAACAGGGCCCCAAGAGGGTACTTACAGCGATGATAATATTGGGCACGTTCCCTTCCTTTGCAAAGACCTGAAGGAAGAAATATGCATCAGAAGTGGTTAATCTGCGGGGCACCTGGGAAGCTCAGTGGATGAGCATCTGCCTTTGGCTCAGGGTGTAATCCCAGATTTCTGGGTTAGAGTTCCATATCGGGCTCCCCACAGGAAACCTGCTTTTCCCTCTGCCTCTCTCTCAAGAGTAAATAAATAAAAATATTTTTTTTAAAAAGTGGTTAATCTGCAGATCTGAGATGCCAAGCTCCTCCTCGGCCACACAGACCAGTTTAGGGACATGGCCATAGGGTTCTCCATGTGGATACCCCACAGAACTCTCTCCTCTGCATATTCAGAACCAACGTCCTCATTCCCCTCATGCCCGAGGCCCTACCCATGTTTCCCCTCACCTAGGCCGTCCATGTCATCAACTCTACTGCCTACACCAGGAACCTAGAGGTCATGGTCATCCTTGACTGGGCCTCCTCCACTCCCCATGCCCCAAACAGCACCTCAGTTACGGAGGCTTGGCCATTTCCTCTCCTCTATCTCCATGTCCTTTTCTTCAGCCCCACTGCCACTTACTTCACCAATTACCTCTCACCTGGATGGCTTTCAACTGGCCCTTAATTGGTCTCCTGGCTTCTAATCCTGCCTCACGCCCATACACTTTCCCTACTATAACCACAACCAATTTTCTAGGATGCCCATCTATTAAAACATTTGCACCTGACTGAAGCCCCTGGCAGACTCCTTCCTGCCCTGTGAGCCCCAACCCTTAAACAGGGCTCAGGAGACCATGCCCACCTCACCAGCTCATTTCTTACACACCCCAATATATACACTCTACAGCCTTGTTATTCTGTGGGCTCCATGGACCCAGAGCACCCGGATCCCCCAGGAGCCTGTTAGAAAAATGCAGATTCTCTGGCCCCGCTCCAGAAATTTGGGTCTGGATCTGCATTTTTAACAAGATCCCACAGGCAAATTCATATACCCATTAATGTCTGGAAAACACTATTCTGTATTCTACCCTCCTATAGCTCCCACCCACTGCCAACAAGCTAAGCCCTCTCACCTCTGGGCCTTTGCATATGCTATTCCTGCTGCCTTCCCTCCCTCTGCTCCTGACCCCCAAGTCTGATTAACTTTCACTTACTTAGCTCTGCTGTCCCTTTTTCCATTTGAGAACTAAGACACTGTGAGCGGGTCAACTCTTCCCATGTGCATCCAGAGCACACCGTACCTCCTCTGGCAGAGTGCTCATCACAGTACCTATTGACTTTAGCCTCTATGAGACTAAATCACACAGGCAGGGGTTGTGTCTATTTTGTTCACTGTTATATCAACAGCTCCTAACATCATACCATACCTGGCCAGGAAATACTTGTAAAATGAATACATTTGTAGAATAAATATCTTGGCAGCTGTTAAAGTCTAAGGCCCAATTACTGCAGAGACTGCTTCCATCATGCCTCAATTAGCTGGGCTTCTAGATTCTGACTAAAGACCTCTAGCGCTAGGATTTCAAAGCTTGCTATACTGTGAATACTCACTCCTACTTGTTCCTGTCGTCCTGAAGTAGGCTGTGTCCTGTCACTTAGGCCTTCTAGGCAGGGGTTGGCAAACTATAATGAAGGAGTGTTGGGGGGAAGTGAGAGGTAATCCAGCTGAGGTCTGGTTGTTTCTTTAAGATTTATTTACTTAAAAAAAAAAAAAAAAAAAAAAAGATTTATTTACTTGATAATAGTGAAAGGGAATATAAGGGAAGGGAGAAGAAATGTGTGGGAAATATCAGAAAGGGAGACAGAACATAAAGACTCCTAACTCTGGGAAACGAACTAGGGGTGGTGGAAGGGGAGGAGGGCGGGGGGTGGGGGTGAATGGGTGATGGGCACTGAGGGGGGCACTTGACGGGATGAGCACTGGGTGTTATTCTGTATGTTGGCAAATTGAACACCAATAAAAAATAAATTTATTATTAAAAAAAAAAAGATTTATTTACTTGAGAGAGAAAGAGAAAGAGCACGAGCAGGGTGGACAAAGGGAGAGAGAGAGAGAGAGAAAATCCCAAGCAAAATTCCCATGACCCAGAGATCATGACCTGAGCCGAAACTAAGAGTCCAACGTTGAACTGACTGTGCCACCCAAGTGCCCCTGGACCTGTTTTTATAAGCCTCCTAGCTAGGAATGATTTTGTTTTGTTTTGTTTTGTTTTAAGATTTTACTTATTTATTTGAGAGAGAACACAAGCAGCGAAGGGGGAAGGGCAGAGGGAGAGGGAGAAGCAGATTCCCCCATTGAGCAAGGAGCCAGATGCTGGGCGCAATCCCAGGACCAAGATCGTGAGTGACCTGAGCTGAAAGCAGATGCTTAACTGACTGAGCCACCCAGGCGGCCCAATTTTTATGTTTTTAAAGGATTGTTTAAAAAATTAAGATTATTGGACAAAGGCATTATACAGTTTACTAAAGTCTCAGATATCTTCCAGTTGGCCTTTACAGAAAAGGTTTGCCATCCCGGCTCTAGAACCATAGGTCAGAGAACCCCACCCCAATAACCTAGTGCTTGAAACATGTGAAGTTAGACACCATGGTTTCCAGTCTTCTCCAAACAGACTATCTCTCAATCCCTCAATCTGGATTCATGGTTCACCCCACCCCACTATCTTGGCAGCCTTCCTCCAAATGCCTCAAGCTTTTCAAAACCATGATGTGACATAAGATCATCTCTTAAAAAAAAAAATCACTCACCTCCAGCCTGCTCACTGTGTCTTCATTCCCGACAATTTCATTCAACTTTACTGGCCTGTATTTTTCAACCCTGTTTTTAAGAAAATGCATAAAGATGTTGACATGACTATTTTCACTCTGCCCAAGAACAAGCACTAAAGGGCAATCCTGAGATCTTTGTCAGAAGACTGTATACATTCAATTTAAATACAGTAAATGTTGTAGGTTTTACATTTAAAAAGGTACCCAAGTGCCCTTTGAAAAGTGCCTAAGGATTGTACACCACAGGGTTCAAACCCGCCACGGCAGAGACACACCTGTTGTTGCTGGAGAAGGGCCAGAGTGGGCCATCTGGAGCAATGGGACACTGCAGCAGCCCGGTCTGCCCGTCACAACAGAAGCTCAGTACATGCGGCACTGATATCATCCAATCTGACAGACATGGTGCAACCCAGCCCCCTTCTCATCCCTTACCTGCCAGTTCCTGCACACTTGTGCCAGGTGCACAGCAGGGCTGGCTAGACAGAAATCATAAGCCTATCCTGTGATCCTATGAGGCTATGTGGACAGGCTAGTGGCTTTCTCAGATCAACATTTCTTTCTTTTTAAAGATTTATTTATTTGAAAACACATGCACACAAACGGGCATACGTGCACATGAGCTGGGGGAGGGGCAAAGGGAGAGAATTCCATGCAGACTCCCTGGAGCCCAGAGCCCAAGAAGGGCTGGATCTCATGACCCTGAGATCAGGACCTGAGCAGAAATCAAGAGTCAGATGCTGAACCGACTGCGCCACCCAGGCACCTCAACACTTCTCTCTTTTCAAATAAAGCAAGCTATGTTATGACTTTCTCTAGCTCTGAGAACAGAAGTGGCATAGATTTGCAATGATTTGACCATCAACACTTCCTCTGCCCTTGACTGTACTCTCTGATTTACCCTCAGCTTGCAGTCCCTGCAGGTATTGGTTCTGCTCCAGAAGCAGCTAAGTGCAAAGAAGCTTGTTTGTCACATACTACAGTAAATAAAGAGCTCTCCTCCAAGACCAGCAGATGGAGCATGCTTGTTCCTACTCATTTCTTGTTTATATTCAGTCCTTTCCAGGTGCTGAGCACCATATAAGGAATTTGAGACCTTAAGGGCAGAAAAGAGGAAGGTAGAGAAACAAGCAAGACATCGTTCTTGCTCTAAAGGCTTTTCCTGGGTGCCTGGGTTGCTCAGGTTGGTAAAGTGTCTGCCTTAGGCTCAGGTCATGATTCCTGGGATCAACCCCCATGTCAGGCTCTCCGCTCAGCGGGGAGCCTACTTCTCCCTCTCTTGCCTGCCACTGCCCCTGCTTGTGTTCTGTCAAATAAGTAAATAAATAAATAAATGTTTATCTTTAAAATAAACAATGAAATGAATGAATGAATGAATGAATGAATAAAGGCTTTTCCTATCAACAAGCACATAGAGCTTAGCAAATATAGTGCTATAGTGCTAAACCGGTTATATAAACCAAGGGCTGTGGAAGCTCAGAAGAGGGAGAGAGCCAACACTTGGAATGTCAGGCGCTGAAATTTGAACTGGACTATGAACATGGCAAACATGCTCCTCCTTCAGGGCCTTCACAGGGGCTCCTCCTGCCTGAAAGCTTTCTCCACATCACCACATGGCTCACTCCTGAGTTCAGGTCTTTGCTGAAATTATCTCATTAAAGGCCGTCACTGACCACCACGGTCATTTTACTTTATGCCACCTATCATCATCAAATATACTGCATATCTATTGGGTTTATTCTTTATTCTTTCCCCATGAAATGGAAGCTCATGGCAGCAGTGTTTTGTTTTTTATTTTATTTATTTATTTTTTTAGGGATCCCTGGGTGGCGCAGCGGTTTGGCGCCTGCCTTTGGCCCAGGGCGCGATCCTGGAGACCTGGGATCGAATCCCACATCGGGCTCCCGGTGCATGGAGCCTGCTTCTCCCTCTGCCTGTGTCTCTGCGCCTCTCTCTCTCTGTGACTATCATAAATAAATAAAAATTAAAAAAAAAAAAAAAAAAAAAAAAAAAAAAAAAAATAATAAATTTTTATTTATTATTTATGATAGTCACAGAGAGAGAGAGAGGCAGAGACATAGGCAGAGGGAGAAGCAGGCTCCATGCACTGGGAGCCCGACGTGGGATTCGATCCCGGGTCTCCAGGATCGCGCCCTGGGCCAAAGGCAGGCGCCAAACCGCTGCGCCACCCAGGGATCCCTGTTTTGTTTTTTAAAGATTTTATTTATTTATTTGTGAGGGACACACAGAGAGAGACAGAGACACAGGCAGAGGGAGAAGCAGGCTCCATGTAGGGAGCCTGATGCGGTACTCGATCCCAGGACCCCAGGATCATGACCTGAGCGGAAGGCAGATGCTCAACCACTGAGCCACCCAGATGCCCCAGCAGAGTGTTTTGTATAATGAAGTATCCTAAGCATGTAAAGTAGTGTTGTGCGTAAAAAAAATATAACTCAAGCCACATGTGTAATTTTACACTTTCTGTGGCCACATTAAAAACTAAAATGAGGGCAGCCCGGGGGGTTCAACGGTTTAGCGCAGCCTTCAGCCCAGGGCCTGATCCTGGGGACCCAGAATCGAGTCCCACATCAGGCTCCCTACGTGGTGCCTGCTTCTCCCTCTGCCTGTGTCTCTGCCTCTCTCTGTGTCCCTCATGAATAAACGAAATCTTTAAAAAAACAAAAGAAGTAAAATGAGGGGCAGTTGGGTGGCTCAGTTGGTTAGGCCTATGCCTTTGGCTCAGGTCATGATCTTCTGGTCCTGGGATAGAGCTTTGCATCCAGGTTCTGGGATCAGTGGGGAGTCTGCTTCTCACCCCCGCCTCGCTGTGCGTGCACGCGCTCTCTCTCTCTCTCTCTCTCTCCCTCTCTGAAATAAATTTTAAAAACTGTTTTTATTTAAGTAAAAATGGGTGAAAGTTAATTTTATTAACAATTTACTGACCCTAATATATTCAAAAGATTATCATTTTCAACATGTAATCAATGTAATAATTACGAATGAGATTTTTTTTTATACTAAGTTCTGGAAATCGGGTGTATTTTGTACACCATCAGCCCATCCCCATTCGGACCAGCCTCATTTCCATTGCTCTCAACGGCCTCAAGGGGCCAGTGGCTGGGGGACTGGACAGTGCAGCCGTGGATGGATGGGCCAGGAAGGTGTACTGCTCTCCATTTAGGTATGTGGTCAGGAGAGGGGTGGGTTGGAGGGATGGGCACTCAAGGAGGATGGAGGAGTGGGCCCGAAGGGGATGGCCCACACCACACCTGCGCCCGTGGCAGGTGGCTGTCCAGGTCACCTGCTGCTCTCGGTGCCCAGGACGCGCCTGCAGCACACCACCCCGAGTTCCGACCGACCCCGCACGCGACGCTTCCCGCCAGGCGCTGAGGGGGCGGCGACGACCGCAATTAGCACAATTAGAACCCGCTTCCAGAGTTCAGACCGCCCACCGCGCAGCCCAGGCGGGGCCTTCTCCAAATCCGCAGCTACTCGGTGCCACCCCGCGGCCTCCCGCCCCTGAGTTCCCGCAGGACACGGCCCGCCAACGCGCCCACCACACGCCCAGAGCACCCATCACTTAGGGCGGGGCCCTCACCACGGCAGTTCGTAGTGGCCGGCGCTGCCCGGGGCCTTGCTGGAGGCGGGCGGAGGGTCCTGGGGCCCGCGCTCCCCCGCGCCACCGCCGCTCTCCTGCACCTCCATTCTTCCCGCGCCGGAGGCCCCGCCCCATGACGCCATCACGTAGGCCCCGCCCCAGCCCCCGAGGGCCGCCGGGCCGCCGCGGAAGCCGAGGCCAGCGCCTCTCGCGCCTGCGCAGAGCGCCCGGCCGCGGCCCGGGGTTGGGGGGTGCGGGTGGCTACGGGAGCCCCGGCGTCCAGACGGCTAATGAACGGAAGGTTAGGCCGGATCGCATCGACGCCGAGAAGGCAAGTCGCTCCAGGAGGGGACGTTCGGCGGTTTGCGTCTCTGTGCGATTTGTGTGGGAGGCCCGGTCGGCGCTGTGGGTCTGGAGCGGCGGCGGCGGCGGCGCCCGGGCAGCCCGGGGGGCGGGGGGCGTAGGGGCATCCGGCTGCGCCCCGGCGGGCCCACGCGGACTCGGACGGGGACCCCGACTGACGTGTGGGCCGTGCCCTGCGGTCCCGATCGCTCGGGTGTCCGGGTGGAAGCGGCGGTTCCCGTGCGGTGGGCTCCCGCGCCCTGGCGCTTGGCGTTTGAGGTCGGGGCGTTCTCACGGTGCTGCGAGGTGGGACTTGCTGTCCCCTCTGGGATGTGACCGCGTTTCATTCCGGAAACATGGGTGCTCCATATGCCCGAATGCTTTGAGCATTGTTTGCGCCGGGGTTTCGCCCTATTGAAGTAATCTTCAATCGCAAAGCCCAAATGTCCTAATAATCATGAATAATAGGGATCCCTGGGTGGCGCAGCGGTTTGGCGCCTGCCTTTGGCCCAGGGCGCGACCCTGGAGACCCGGGATGGAGCCCCGCGTCGGGCTCCCGGTGCACGGAGCCTGCTTCTCCCTCTGCCTGTGTCTCTGCCTCTCTCTCTCTCTCTCTCTCACTGTGTGACTATCATAATAAATAAATAAAAATCCTTTTTAAAAATGATGAATAATAAAGATAATGAACAATGACTGTCGTTTACTACGCACTCGCTGTGCACCAGACCCAAGGCGGATACTCCTAATTATCCACAGAAGCAGGCTGGAGAATGATTGGATCATTTGTCCCATGTCATTTAGGCTGTAGGTGGTCCAGCCAGGATTCATTCCCCACCATGCTGCCAAAGCAATTGGTATAATATTGTATTGTTTGGATTAGGAAAAAAAAATGTTTTAAAGATTTTCTTTATTCATGAGAGACACAGACAGACGGAGAGACACAGGCAGAGGGAGAAGCTGGCTCCATGCAGGGAGCCTGATGTGGGGCTTGAGCCCAGGACCCCAGGATCACGACCTGAGCCAATTTTACACCCAGGTGCCCCTCGTGTAAAATTCTGTTGTATTGATGGGGGTGGCTCAGCAGTTGAGCGCCTGCCTTTCATGCCCAGGGCGTGATCCTGGAGTCCTGGGATCCAGTCCCACATCAGGCTCCCTGCATGGAGCCAGCTTCTCTCTCTCTACCTGTGTCCCTGCCTCTCTCTCATGAATAAATAAATAAAATTTTTAAAAATTCTATTGTGTTGCATTTACCATATTTCACCATAATTTCGGGTTAAAAACTGGCTTTCGGGCACCCCTGGTGGCACAGCGGTTTGGCGCGGCCTGCAGCCCGGGGTCTGATCTTGGAGACCTAGGATCAGGTCCCGCGTCGGGCTCCCTGCATGGAGCCCGCTTCTCCCTCTGCCTGTGTCTCTGCCTCTCAGTCTCTTTCTCTCTCTGAATAAGTAAATTAAAAAAAATACTTATAAAAGCAAAAAAAGAATTGGTTTAAAAAAAAACTGGCTTTCATGGCCAAATCGAAGAGAAGAATTGGGGCCCATTTATCTCTATCCCTATTTGCTTAGTACAAGGACTGGTGCTCGGTAATTGTTCGATTTGAAGGTCTTTAATGAACAGTGAGGATCCATGTTTTCACAACAGTTTGGGTCAGCTGTGAGGAACTGGTTTGCTTTCACCAGAAGGCGATCAGAACTCCATTGGCTGTTTTCCTGCCATCACCAGTTAAAATCTCTATACGTTTTGGTAGAAGACCTTGTCTTCTAGGTGATTGATGTCATTCAAATCATCATGGGCTCCAAAATCTAGATCACGTGATTTTGTCCAATTTTTATCCTTACCTTTCAGTTTTCTTTCCCCAATTACAGACATTTATTGGAGAACACAATATTGCTGTTATATTCACTTTTCACATGTGAATTCTCTGCTCCCTCTTTCTAACCTGAGTGGTCAGCTCCATGAGAAGAAAAGTGCCTGCAGCCTAATGCCTGGTTCCTTCCTTTGCACATAGTAAATGCCGAGTTTCTGTCCGCTAACTGCTCATTCCGGTTCTGCACCCAGGCTAGCGAGTTAGAAGCAGTGGGCACAACTTACAATTGTGTTCTGTGAGATGGATGGGAACACATGATTTCTCATTCTGTTTAACTTCTTGCCAGTTGGGCAGGAACCACAAATGACTCAAATCCTGAAGCAGTTTGTTCTCTTTGGTGGTAATTACTAAAGTTTCCAGGTTCAGAACTTAGTGTTTTTCTTTTTCCCTTTTATATGATTTGGGGGCAGGGGAAGCTTGAAGTTGGCTCTCCTTCTTCCATTCTCCTTTGAACCATCCTGCCTGTTTCAGAAATCGCTGTTCAAAGATCCTCTATTTCTCCAGAGAAGATACAAATTTTCTTGAAATAGAAACTCTTCTTGAAATGTCTTTTTCATGGTTTTCCCTGGGGTGTTTTCCACGTGATGAAATTAATATTTTCCTTACTGTCAGCTATTGCACACACACACACACACACCCCTTCCACCATATACACAGCTTACAAATAAATCATTTTCAATAAATACAGAAAACCATATATAATTCTTAACTCTCTCATGGTTCTTTTCCAAAATTCCCACTCTACAGGAGGCCTGTTGGCACCCACAGGACTCTGCATTTGCTGATACACTTAGGATGCCAGGAGAATCAGAGAAGGAGGTGACCTTTGGGGCAGAACTGTATAACAGGGCTTCTTTATATTGAGCCTTCTGTGACTTGTTGGACTTGATCCCAAACAGAGCTCAGAGTTTAAAAACTCCAGCTATTCCTTTTTTTTTTTTTTTAATTTTTTTTACTTATTTATGATAGTCACAGAGAGAGAGAGAGGCAGAGACACAGGCAGAGGGAGAAGCAGGCTCCATGCACCGGGAGCCCGATGTGGGATTCGATCCCGGGTCACCAGGATCGCGCCCTGGGCCAAAGGCAGGCGCCAAACCGCTGTGCCACCCAGGGATCCCAACTCCAGCTATTCCTGTAGGCCATACAGCAGCCACGGGGGCGGGGGGGGGGGGGGGGGGGGGCAGGGCATGTTGGGGAAACCACAGGTCAAGCAACAAACCAAAGGAAAGGTCAAGGGCAAGCCCAAGTGAATTCCTCCTCTTCTAACAAATCTGCAAAATCCCAGGAAATTGAATCTGCACCTAGGCTAAGCTCCCTGACTCTTAACCTCACCAGGGCAGTTAGTTATACAAAAGACGAAGGGCATGGAAAGGAGAACAAAAGACAGAAAACAAAATTCTTGGGGTGCCTGGGTGGCTCAGCTGGGTAAGCCTCTTGAGTCTTGATTTCACCTCAGGTCATGATCTGAGGGTTGTGACATCAAGCCCTGCATCAGGCTCTGTGTTCAGTGTGGAGTCTGCTTGGGATTCTCTCTCTCCCTCTACTCCTCCCACTGTTCATTCTCTCTCTCCCTCTGTAAAAAAAAAAAAAAAAAAAAAAAGGAAAGAAAAGAAAAAAGAAAAGAAAGAACAACTCCTTTACTGAAAGCCAGAGCATTCTCATAAATTGTTAGATGGGACAGGCAACAAATCTTGGTTAAAATGACACCATGACTTTGATCACTAGAGTGTAGCCCAATTCCCCAATGATGACACAGGTCGTAGAGTTGAAAATCGGGTGGCATCTCAAGACCAGGACTACCCTATACACCTGCTTTCCATCCACTGGTACCCTTCACTGCCCCAGAATATCGAGCCTACTTGATGCCATTTGCCTTGCTTATCCTGAATTTTTTTAAAAAATCACATTTTGTTTTCCAGTGGGTTTCTTGATGAATTGTAGCTGGTTTGTTTGTTTTTTAAGTGGTGATGCTGCCACTGAAATAATTGTTAACTCTCAGATGCTGCAGTGTTCCATCATCCTTAGAATTTTTCTAACATTCTTATTAGCATTTTCAGTATTAAAAGGCTCATCATGTAGTGAAAAGGTATATATCCTAAACATACCTACAGTGTAAGGATTTGTTGTTTGGGTAACATTTGTCCTCAGGAGTTGCTCTGATTATATTCATGGAATTTGGAAACTGGTAGAAATCATTTAGCCTCATTCCTGGTTTCTGTCTTTCACGAATATTGACTGAGTGCCTACAGCCACTTGCATGGAGAGGGCAAGCTTCCACCCTCAAAGAGCTGACTTTGTAGGGAGGGAAACACACCAAGCAGCCAAGCAGATGTTTATTTACTTATAATTCTGGTTAAATGTTAGAATAATAAGATAATAAGAATAAGAATAAGGACCTGATTGCAGTGATAGGGTACCACCTATCAGGGGGCATTTGACCTGAGATCTGAACTCTGAATCTGAGAGCTGAGTGCCTGTTGGCTTTGCTCTCCTGAGACCCTGTTTATTTCTGTATTGTACTCACAATTATCTGGATTTATTGCTTTGTTTAGTATTTGTTTCCTCCCTAAAATGGCAGCTGTTTAAGAACAGGAGCTCTCTCCATCCTGGTCACCGCCATATCCCCATGGCCTAACAAGACCTGACAGACACAATGACCACACAATGGCTGGAGGATCCAGGGTAAGTACGAATCAGTGTTGGAGAGAGAAGAGGCCTACAGGAGCCAGATTGTGCAGGACGAGAGAAATGTTAGGTAAAAGAAACAAGGCCCAGTTTTTGTTTTGTTTAAGATTTATTTACTGTAGGGGCACATCGGTGGCTCAGTGGTTAAGTGTCTGCCTTCGGTTCAGGTCGTGATCCTGGGATTGCATCCGGCATTGGGCTCCCTGTGGGAATTTGCTTCTCCCTCTGCCTATGTCTCTGCCACTCTCTCTGTGTCTCTCATGAATAAATAAATAGAATCTTTATTTAAAAAAAAATGTTTATTGTAGAGACAGAGTACTAGGAGGGGGAGGGGCAGACAAGGGAGAGAATCTCAAGCAGACTCTTCATTGAGCCCAGAGCCCAATGCAGGGCTCAATCCCAGGGCCCTGAGATCATGACCTAAGCCAAAACCAAGAATTGGACAATCAACCGACCAAGCCACCCAGGTGCCCCAATAAGGCCCAGTTTATGTTTTAAGTCTCTGGTTGCAATGTGGTAAGTGGCATGGAAGGAGGCAAGGGTGCTTGTAGAGAAAACTATATGTCGCTTTTCATGATGAGCACTGAGTAATGTACAGAATTGTTGAATCACAATATTGTACTTGTGACACTAATGTAACACTGTATGTTAACAACATTGTAATTAAAACTAAAAACTTAAAGAAAAGAGTAGGATGTGTTTGTTTGGTTTTGTGATCTTTTTAAAAAAAAAATGTTTTATTTAGGGGCACTTGGGTGGCTCAATGGTTGAACAGCTGCCTTCAGCTCAGGGTCCTGAGATCAAGTCCTGCATCAGGCTCCCCACAGGGAGCCTGCTTCTCCCTCTGCCTGTGTCTCTGCCTCTGTGTGTCTCTCATGAATAAATAAATAAAATCTTCAAAAAATAATAAAATCATATTTTTTAAAATTTATTTGAGATTGAGAGAGAGAGAGAGAGAGCATGACCGGGGGTAGGGGCAGAGGGAGGAGGAGAAACAGACTCCACTGAGCAGGGAGCCTGACTTGGAGCTCAATCCCAGGATCCTGGGATCGTGACCTTAGCCTATGGCAGACACTTAGCCAGTTGAGTTACCCAGGGGCCCCTGTCTTGTGATCTTTTTCTTTTTCTTTCTTTTTTTTTTTTTTAAGATTTTATTTATTCATGAGAAACACAGGGAGAGAGAGAGAGAGAGGCAGAGATACAGGCAGAGGGAGAAGCAGGCTCCATGCAAGGATCCCAACATGGGACTCGATCCTGGATCTCCAGGAT
The DNA here is from genome assembly GCF_003254725.2 of Canis lupus dingo. Classification (NCBI taxonomy): domain Eukaryota; kingdom Metazoa; phylum Chordata; class Mammalia; order Carnivora; family Canidae; genus Canis; species Canis lupus. The sequence goes on along the minus strand of NC_064248.1, from coordinate 5,898,778 downwards.
CAGGCCCTGGGCCAAAGGCGGCGCTAAACCGCTGAGCCACCCAGGTTGCCCTGTTTTGTGATCTTTTAACCTCTAAATTTAAAACTATAAAACATATGAAATAAATGTACTGAAAATAGTATCAACATTCATATACTTATCCACCAAGACAGATGTTAAAATGTTCCTCTTTTTTTAAAATGGAAATAAAACATTAGGATACTGCTAAAGCTCTCCACCCCATTCTTTTGTCTTCTCTCTTCTACCTCCACTTTACAGAAGAGGAACCCAAGGCACAGAGGGGTCAAGCTTTGTTCCTAAGGTCTCTTGGCAGGTAGCGGGGAGCCTGGATCTACACTGGGTGGTCTGAGCCCTGGAGGGGGAGGGGTAGAAGGAGAGGGAGAGAAAGAATTTTAAGCAGGCTCGGTGCCTGGCACAGGTCTTGATCTCACAACGATCATGACCCGAGCAGAAATCAAGAGTCAGACACTTAACTGACTGAGTCACCCAGGTGCCCCTCCATTGTGCTTATTAGATAATTTCTCTAGCATAGATAGAAATAGAATTGCTAGGTCCTAAGCAAGAGCATCTTCAATTTAATAAGGATCATTAGAATATCTTTCTGGGGCAGCCCAGGTGGCTCAGTGGTTTAGCGCTGCCTTGAGCCCAGGGCCTGATCCTGGAGACCTGGGATCAAGTCCCGTGTTGGGCTCCATGCATGGAGCCTGCTTCTCCCTCTGCGTTTGTCTCTGCCTCTCTCTCTGTGTCTCCCATGAATAAAAATAAAAATAAATAAAATATTTAAAAATTTTTTCCTATCTTTTTTCTTTTTTTTTTTTTTTAGTGTAGTAGTTGATACACAATGTTACATTAGTTTCAGGTGTCATTGGTAAATATATATATATTTTAAGGATTTTATTATTCATGAGAAACAGAGAGGAGAGAGAGAGGAGAGAGGCAGAGACACAGGCAGAGGGGGAAGCAGGCTCCATGCAGGGAGCCCGACGTGGGACTCGATCCCAGGTCTCCGGGATCACGTCCTGGGCTGAAGGCGGCACTAAACTGCTGAGCCACTGGGCTGCCTGGTAAATATTTTTTTTAATAAATGAATAATCCCAGGGAGTTTCAGAAATACAAACATGGTGACCTAAGTAAAAATTTTGCATTAGTATTTTTCTGTAGCATTCATGTATGATCGTTATATATTTAGTATTTTAAGGATTTGAAATGCTAAAGAGAAGTTGGCATACTAGTGTCTACCAAGGGAACTTTATAATTCTAACCTAAAATGTAAAATTGAAGGGCGCCTGAGTGGCTCAGTTGATTAAACGTCGGACTTTTGGTTTTGGCTCAGGTTGAGATCTCAGGGTTGTGGATGGAGCCCTGCGTTGGGCTCCATGCTCATCCAATAGTTCTGCTTGTTCCTATCCCTCTGCACTCCCCCACTCTCTCTCTCTCCCTCTTGAATAAGTAAATAAATTTTTTTTTAAAGATTTCATTTATTTATTCATGATAGTCACAGAGAGAGAGAGAGAGAGGCAGAGAGACAGGCAGAGGGAGAAGCAGGCTCCATGCAGGGAGCCCGACGCGGGATTCGATCCCAGGTCTCCAGCATCGCGCCCTGGGCCAAAGGCAGGCGCTAAACCGCTGCGCCACCCAGGGATCCCAGTAAATAAATTTTTTTTTAAATAAAATGAAATAAAATGTAGGGGCGCCTGGGTGGCTCAGTCAGTTAAATGTTTGCCTTTGGCTCAAGTCATGATCCCAGGGTCCTGGGATCAAGCCCCACATGGGGCTCCCCACTCAGTGGAGAGTCTACTTCTCCTCCTCCCTCTGCCCTTCCCCCTGCTTCTGCTCTCTCTCTCAAATAAATAAATAAAATATTTTTTTTAATATTTTTAAAAAATAAAATGTAAAACTGAATTAAATTAAACTTGTGGGAGAGCACCAGGGTGGCTCAGCGGTTGCGCGCCTGCCATCAGCTCAGGGCGTGATCCCGGAGTCCCGGGGTTGGGTCTCACATCAGGCTCCCTGCGTGGAGCCTGCTTCTCCCTCTGCCTGTGTCTCTGCCTCTCTCTGTGTCTCTCATGAATAAATAAGACCTTTAAAAAAAATTAAACTTGTGATTTTAGGTTAAAATCTTATTAAATTATAAATAGTATTACAATATTATTTTTTTGTATTACAATATTTAAGGGAACTTGAGATTCAACATATTCTGTTTAATAGATTTATAGGATATATTTAAGAACTTAGGTTTGTCAGAAAACTAAGAAACTTAAAGGAAATTGGACAATTAAATTTATAAATGTAGTTTAAAATGTTTGAGAGAGGGTAAATAAAGATTTTATTTATTCATGAGAAACAGGAGAGAGAGAGAGAGAGAGAGTGGCAGAGACATAGGTAGAGGGGGAAGCAGGCTTCAGTAGTTTCTATTCTACTATTCTAATAGTAGAGTTTTAGTTTAGTTAGTTTAGGTTTCTACTAAATAGTAGAGTATTCTAATAGAATAGTTTCTATTCTACTATTTCTAAAATAGTTTCTAAAACTATTTCAGTAGTTTTAAAATATATTCACAAAATTGAGCAGTCATCCACACAAATTCCAAAGTACCTCATCGCTTCAAAAAGCAACCCTAGACCCATCAACGGTCATCATCTGCCCCTTCCTCCAGCCTCTCCAGTAATCTGCTTTCCGACTCTATGGATTTGCCTATTCTGGACATTTTATATAAACAGAATCCAAGGGGGATCCCTGGGTGGCCCAGTGGTTTAGCCGCCTTTGGCCCAGGGCGCAATCCTGAAGTCCTGGGATCGAGTCCCACATCAAGCTCCCTGCAGGGAGTCTGCTTCTCCCTCTGCCTGTGTCTCTGCCTCTTTCTCTCTGTCTCTCATGAATAAATAAATAAAATCTTAGAAAAAAAAATGTTTGAGAGATTTTAATTATGCTATATCTAAAAAAGCCTTTAAAAATATCAATCATCAAAAGGTGCCTGGCTCGCTCAATTGGAAGAGCATGCAACTCTTGATCTCCGGTTTCTAAGTTTGAGCCCCACATTAGGAATAGAGATTACTTAAAATAATAATGCCAATAATAATGGTATAAGTCAATAAATGTCAAAATTCACTAGAGTTATGAAAAGAAAAGGATTGTTGTTGTTTTTTTTTAATATTTATTTATTCATGAGAGACACACACAGAGAGAGGCAGAGACACAGGCAGAGGGAGAAGCAGGCTCCATGCAGGGAGCCCACATGGGACTCCATCCCGGGACTCCAGGATCACGCCCTGGGCTGAAGGCGGCACAAGCCGCTGAGCCACCCAGGATGCCCATGTTATTTGTTTTAAGCAGGCTTCACACCCAGCATGGAGCCCAATGCAGGGCTTGAACTCATGACCCTGAGATCAAGACCTGATCTGAGATCAAGAGTCAGATGCTTCACCGACTAAGCCACCCAGGCACTTCAAGAAAAGTAAGATTTGTAAAGTGAACTTGAAAGCATGAATAAGGTTTCTCAAATTTGTAACTTTACAAGTCAAAAGAAAATCTGTAACTTTCTAAATTTTTAAATGCACAAAAGTTGTCTCAGGGCTCACTGGCAAACCCACATCTGTATGAATTGTCACTTGTTGGGACGCCTGGGTGGCTCAGCGGTTGAGCATCTGCCTTTGGCCCCAGGGCGTGATCCTGGGGTCAGGATGGAGTCTCACATCGGGCTCCCTGCATGGAGCCAGCTTCTCCCTCTCTCTGTGTCTCTGCCTCTCTCTGTGTGTGTCTAACATGAATAAATAAATAAAATCTTTTTAAAAAATGAATTGTCACTTGTTTCCCAATCGGCTATACTAGTGTACAGTAGTATACTACTGTACCAGCAGTACCAGGAGGTAATATTTTAACGTGCTACTCCGGGGGTACCTGGGTACTCAGGGGGTTAAGCGTCTGCATTTGGCTTAGGTCGTGATCCCAGGATCTTGGGGTTGAGGCCTCTTTGTTGGTCTCCCTGCTCAGCGGGGAGTCTGCTTGTCCCTCTCCCTCTGTCCCCCACCTTGCACTCTTTTTCTCTCCCTCAAATAAAAAATATTTAAAAGAAGAATAGAGGGGAATCCCTGGGTGGCTCAGCAGTTTAGCTCCTGCCTTCGGCCCAGGGAGTAATCCTGGGGTCCCAGGATCGAGTCCCACGTCGGGCTCCCTGCATGGAGTCTGCTTCTCCCTCTGCCTCTCTCTCTCTCTGTCTCTCATAAATAAATAAAAATCTTTAAAAATAAATAAAAGAAGAATAGAGAAGAAAGTGCTGCTCCATTATCAAGTACTATTATTATTACAGAAGGGAAAACTCCGGGCCACTGAGATTCCATGAGGCTGGCACACAAATGTGCCCTGTGGTCCACTCAACGGTCCCACTCCCCACCGTGGGCCTGCTCCTTCCACCTTGGACAGATGCCTCTCTGCCGACTGTCTCTGTAGTCCCCGCAGTGAGTGTGGGGCTGGTGACGACCTTCAGGCCCCACTAAGGTTTACTAACGTAACTAGCAATTGGCCTGGGTAAAGGGCTTTACACTGACTCCCTCTGTGAGGTTGTCATCCCCATTACAGAAGTGGAAACTGAGGACATCTGGTACCCCAGATGCCTGTCTCTACCTCTCCTGGAGTCTCTCCCCAGGTCTGGTGTGTATCTCTGTGCGTGTGACTTGCCCTGTCATTCTGGTTAACGAGGTCACAGGGTAATCTCTGGCTGGGCTCTTTTCACAGGCATCTCAGAGAAGGCTGCCCATTTGACAATGACAGTCCTCACTGTGGAGCTGCGATGTGACTCTCGCAAGGCAAGCCCCCACAGGACGAGCCCCTTATGAGCACTGTTCTGGGAACTCTGTTCTGACCACAGCAGGTGATGCCAAGCTAGTTTAACAGGAGCGTCATGGTCCAAGCATCGTGGCAGGTGTACAGGCGTCCCACACACTACAAGTGACACCTGGAGAGCACTTCAGCAGAGTGGCCCAGGCCCCACAGGGAGATGCCCTGTGAACTAAGTATTCAAAGGAAGCTTGCTCAAGCTTAAATCCGACACACCTGAGCAAACGTGTCCAGAGAGAACTCTTGATTTTTAAATGTTTACACCCCTCAGCAGCAAAGCACTGATCTGATACCCTGGGCTTTGAGGGGCAAGGGGAGATACCTACACATGACCCTGAGATGCATCTTTTAAAAGACCTTTACTGTTCCTCACAAGAGGGCATTTTAGGGTGGGTAAGGCTGGTGATTTCAAGGAGAGCCTGCCCTGCTTTAAGCAAATTCTGAAGAGCAGTGGTTTAATAACCCTCTCAGGAGACAAGCTGTTCTACGTAAGTACACGTTCCGGTTAAGTGCCCTCTGTATGCAAAGTTTTTCATTTTAACTATTTTGTTAAATTTTAACAGTTGAGAAACTGAAAACTGCTTCACACACTTCCTTGCCTTCTTAGGGGAAAAAAAAAGGTACAGAATTTTTCCCAGTGCTTTAGGGTGATCAGTACAGTGGGTGTGGGATTTGTGTGCTGAGATGTGGGCACTACCCCGTGGCTACAGGCAGCATGCGGTGGAACTATTTGCCCCACACTGTAGAACCTGGGCCACGAGGAGGTTTGGATTCCTTACTTCTAATTTTGTTCCATTTATTTATTCGTCCAAGCTGTCCCTTCTTCCTGTACTCAGTGTGTCTGCCCTGGCCTTCCTGTGGCTGCTTCTCAATCTGCTGAGGGATGGGGGACCAGCGCACCACACTCATTCCAGTTCTGTCCAGTTATCCCTCCTCTATCACTGGCTGATGCAGGATAGGAGTGCTGATTTGAAGCAGGCTGCCCATGAGGAGCCGGATGTGGGACTCGATCCTGGATCCCAGGACCAGGACCTGAGCCAAAGCAGACACCCAACTGCTGAGCCATCCAGGCATCCCTCTTTTTTTTTTAAAGATTTTTTAAATTTATTCAAGAGAAACAGAGAGGCAGAGACAGGCAGAGGAGAAGCAGGCTTCCGGCGGGGAGCCCGATGCGGGACTCAATCCCGGGACCCTGAGATCACCATCTGAGGCAAAGGCAGACGCCTAACCACTGAGCTACCCAGGTGTCCCTCTTTTTTTTTTTTTAAGATTTTTTATCATTTTTAAATAATCTCTACACCCAATGTGGGGCTCGAACTCACAACCCCAAGATCAAGAGTTGCACGCTCCACCAACTGACCCAGCCAGGCTTCCCAGGAGTATTTCTGTTTGGTTGTTAATGTGGTGTGCAAATGTATATGCACATATGCATGTTACATGTAACATACATAGTGTAACATATAACATACATGTATATATATATCATTGCCACTTTAATTTTTACTTTCTTTTGAAGTTATTTTATTTTATTTTTTTTAATTTTTTTTAAATTTTTATTTATTTATGATAGTCACAGAGAGAGATAGAGAGAGGCAGAGACACAGGCAGAGGGAGCAGCAGGTCCATGCACCGGGAGCCCGACGTGGGATTCGATCCCGGGTCTCCAGGATCGCGCCCTGGGCCAAAGGCAGGCGCTAAACCGCTGCGCCACCCAGGGATCCCTTGAAGTTATTTTAAAGATCTTATTTATTTGAGAAAGAGGTAGAGAGCATGAGTGGGGGGAAGGGTCAGAGGGTGAGGGAGAAAGAATCTCCTGCAGACTCCAACCTGAACTCAGAGCCCAAAGCAGGGCTGACGTCATGACTACGAGACCATGATCTGACCCAAAATCAAGAGTCAGGTGCTCAGGGCACCTGGGTGGCTCAGTGGTTGAGCGTCTGCCTTTGGCTCAGGGTGTGATCCCAGGGTCCTGGGATCAAGCCCCACATCGGGCTCCCTGCATGGATCCTGCTTCTCCCTCTGCCTGTGTCTCTGCCTCTCTCTCTGTCTCTTGAATAAATAAAATCTTTTTTTTTTTTTAAGGGAGACGCTCAACCAACTGAGCTCCCCAGGTGCCCCTCTAGCAGTGCTTTAGAAGGTGTAGGTTCTTGGGAGCCTGGGGGGCCCAGTCAATTGAGCATCTGCCTTTGGCTAAGGTCATGGTCTCAGGAGTCCTGCATGGGGCTCCCTGCAGCTAGGAGTCTGCTTCTCCCTCTACCTTCCTGCCCCTGAGTCATGATCACTCTCTCTCTCTTTCTCTCAAATAAATAAATCTTAAAACAAAGAAGTGTATATTGTAGGACCCAGAATTTCCTTCTGGAAACTCGTCTTACAGAAATGCTTACACATGCACAGATATATGTATGACGATATTCACTGTGGTAATTTAGAACAGGGGAGAGCAGGAAATGATAGAGAAATCCATCTGTAGGTGGAAGGGGGAGGTAAATTGTGCTATATTCATACTACATAGTCATTAAAAAATAAAGGTCCTGGGCAGCCCTGGTGGTGCAGCAGTTTAGCGCCGCCTGCAGCTCAGGGTGTGATCCTAGAGACCTGGGATCGAGTCCCATGTCAGGTTCCCTGCATGGAGCCTGCTTCTCCCTCTGCCTGTGTCTCTGCCTCTCTCTCTCTGTCTCTCATGAATAAATAAAATCTTTAAAAAAATAAAAATGAAAAAAATAAAGGTCCTTCATGTATGCCAACTAGAAAAAGTCTCCATGCAAAAAAGAGTTACAGGAAAAAAAGTAATAATTCAATGTTGTTGTTTTTTTCCAGATTATTTATTTATTTATTTGTTTATTTATTTAGTGCAAGCAGAGAGAGGCAGAGGGAGAAAGAGAGAGAGAATCTTAAGCAGGCTCCACACCCAGCACAGAGTCCAGCACAGGGCTTGATCTTAGGACCCTGAGATCATGACTCAAGCCAAAGTCAAGAATCAGATGCTTAAAAAAAAAAAAAAAAAAAAGAATCAGGTGCTTAACTGAGCCACCCAGGTGCCCCTCAGATTTTAAGTGATCTCTACACCCACCATAGGGCCCAAACTCACAACGCTGAGATCAAGAGTCACACGCTCCACACGCCAGGTGCCCCTGAAGTAAACAATAATTCTATGTAAAAGTCTTGCTACATCAGGTGTGGTACAGTGACATACTAGCTGGGAGCAGGACACAGATGCGGTCTCGGGAAGCTCCGGTCAAGGCTTCTCAAGTGTAGCTGCATAGAATCACCGAGATGGTTTGACACAAATGCCGAGGCCAGGAGGCCACCATAGAGGTTCTGATGGGGTAGGTCTGGGGGCCTGGGCACACAGCAGGAATGAACTTCTGCTCCAAGAGTTCAATGAACCCAGAAAGGCAGGGACCACAGTGGGAGTGGGGGTGTGGAGATTCTCCCAGAAGAAACGTGAGTGCCAGGACAGGCCCTTTAGGCTGCTCCTGTGGGACCTTCTCTTTTCTTTTTCTTTTCTTTTCTTTTCCTTTCTTTCTTCCCTTTCTTTCCTTCCTTCCTTTTTTTTTCTTTTCTTTCTTTCACTTCCTGTTGGGTTCTCTGTGTGTTGGAACATTCAGACAGCTAGATAGTGAGCCCACTTTAAGCTAAGAAGTCCTATAATTGAGAAAAAACACATGTCTACACAGATCAATTTGGGGTTGACTAACTGCATTTTTAAAACCTCACCTAGGCTGCTTGACGTTTCTTTCTGCACCAATCTCCCCGGGACATTATTCTCAGTGTGAGGTCACACCCACCATTTCAATACCACCTCCACTGCCAAAGGGGTGCTTCTCTTGGGTCCAGTCTGACCTGCTGGTACTCCAGTTTGGGGGTGTATTTTGTTTTCCCTAATCCCAGAAATAGCCAAGCACTGGTCTCATTACCTGAAGGAGTCACGAAGTGAAGCATAGCCTGAGCATGCCCACCCACTCCTGTGCGCTTGAGCGCATACCACATTCTTCGGGAAGCCCCAAGGGCCCCAATTCCAAGAAGGTGCATCTCACAGAAAGAATGTTTGCATCTTGCCAGAGGTTGTGGGGTGCAGGGTATAACTTCGGAAATCCTCGATACCCTGCAAGATTCTACCAAGATTGCAGCTTGTTATGCCCCAGGAAGTGCCCTCAGTGCAGGGACACTGTACACAGGCTGTGGGGTGGGGTGGGGGGAACACACGCTAGAGACAAGCTGGTGCGGTGTGAAAGGCCCCCAAAGAGAAGCTTCGCCATCCAAGGTGCAGATGCGCCAGCTGGGGATAGCGGCAAGTCAGAGATGGCCACAGACACAGGCGGTAATTGGACCATGTCTTTATGGGTCCGTCCATCCATCCACCTGTTCATTTATTCAACAAATATTTATTTAGTGAACAGGACCGAAGTCAGGGCCCTGTCCCCAGTATGGGATACAGATGAGGAAGGGCTTCCGCTCAGCACGGCAGATGCCACGGGTGGAGGAGAGCGACTCTGAGCTCAGAGCTGGTGGAGAAGCATTAGGGACAGTTCCTTCCAGGAAGTGATGCTCAGGCCAGGCCCTGAGAACCGAGCAGGAGTTATTCTCCCGGGGGAGCCCGAGAGGCGGGGCGGCCCGGGTTCCAGAAGAGGGCGTAGTCCGTGCAAACTCGGGGAGGGGGGTCTTGGAGACAAGTCAAAGCTCAAAGAGGTAAGTTAAGTCCAGACAAACAAGCGGTGGAAGCAAGCGCGGGGCAATACCTGTACAGCCTGGGGATGGCGGGAACTCCGCGCAGCCGAGACAAAGGGTGTCCAGGTGCAGGAAGGGCAGGTGAGGCTGGGGAGCTGGCCACGCGCCTCGCAAGCGCCAGGAAGCCAGTGCTAAGTCTCAGCAAGGCGGATGGAGGAACCCTGTGGATTAAGAGAATGGGGCGGGGCGGGGGGGGGTGATCAGAAGGTTAGGGGACTCCCTCGGAGGGCACTGGAGTCCCAAACCCGGGCCCCAGTCAGGGGTACAGCCTGCACATGCCCCCCACACCCACCCTATAGAGGGGATGGAGGTGGGCGGGCCCGAGTAAGCGGCGTCCGGAGGTCCCCTGCTTAGGACAGCCCCAGCTCAAAAACCACCTCTCCCCCACCGCCCGCAAATATTTACATCCTGTTTAGGCCGAGGCCTCCCAGGGCCTCAGATTTTCATGAATAAAATATGAGTTTCTCGGCCGAGCCAAGGAGGGAAGAAACCCCCGCCTGCTGGTAGGGACCGGAGGCAGTTTAGAGTTTCGGTTGCTGCCGCCTCCCGCGTGGTATTTGGAGGAAATTTGAATTGGCCGATCAAGGTGACCCGGGGCGGGAGATTTGGCATTTTCTATACCTTCTGGGAATTCTAGGAACTAAACCAGTGGCAGCGCACATCCCCTGAATTTTACTCATAGGGCTGTTTCCTGAGACACTCAGACTTTGACTCTTTTATCTTTCTGAAATGTGGTTATACTAAAGCCCAGGCTTTCATAGGCAGAGGGGGACTTTCGGAGATAATCCAGCCCAATGCCTTCCTTTAAAAAAAAAAAAAAGAAAGAAAAGAAAAAAGATTTTTTTAATTTTATTTATTTAAGACACAGAGAACAAGGGGATCCCTGGGTGGCTCAGCGGTTTAGCGCCTGCCTTCTGCCCAGGGCGTGATCCTGGAGACTCGGGATCGAGTCCCACATCAGGCTCCCTGCATAGAGCCTGCTTCTCCCTCTGCCTGTGTCTCTGCCTCTCTCTCTCTCTCTCTGTGTCTCTCATGACACACAGACACATGAATAAATAAATAAAATATTAAAAAAAAAAGAACAAGAGCATGAGCAGGAGGGGCAAAGGGAGAGGGAGAAGCAGATATCACCACCTCCATCAGGGAACCCCACCCTGGGTTCAATCCCAGGACTCTGGGATCACGACCTGAGCTACCTGAGCTGAAGACAGACACTTCACTGACTGAGCCACCTTTTAAAAAAGAGAAAACCCAGGCTCAGAGGGCAAGGGTCTTGCCCCGGGCCACATAATTGGTTATGGTTCCCTGTCACCTGGTCCACTATTTTTTTTTAAGATTTTATTTATTTATTCATGAGAGATACCGAAAGTTCCCTGTCACCTGGTCCAATATTTTTTTTTAAGATTTTATTTATTTATTCATGAGAGATACCGAAAGAGTGACAGAGAGAGAGAGAGAGAGAGAGAGAGAGAGAGAAAGGCAGAGACACAGGCAGAGGGAGAAGCAGGCTCCATGCAGGGAGCCCGATGTGGGACTCATCCCTGGTCTTCAGGATCAGGCCCTGGGCTGAAGGTGGAGCTAAACCACTGAGCCACCCGGGCTGCCCCTGGTCCAGTATTCTCCCCACCACGTCACACTTCCTACAAGTACAAAATTTTGAAATGCATAGACAGTCTATACAGAATGGTTTTGGATTATCAGAAAATTGAGCAGATAGTATGGAGACTTCCCATATACCCTCTCCCCTGGCAAAATTTCCCCTATTAGTAACATCTTAGGTGATGTGGTTGGTATATTTATTACAATTTTTTAACACTTTTGTTTATTTTATTTTATTTATTTTTATTTTTAAATTTTTTTAAATTTTTAAATTTTTATTTTTTTTATTTTATTTATTTTTAAAGTAGACTCTATACCCAACATGGAGCCTGATGTACAACTTGAATTCATAAACCTGAAATCAACACCCTAGCTGAGATATAGAGTCAGAACAAGGGAGGCTTGGGTGGCTCAGTGGTTGAGCATCTGCCTTAGGCTCAGGTCATGATCCTGGGGTCCTGGGATCCTGTCCCTCTTCGGGATCCCTGCAGGGAGCCTGCTTCTCCCTCTGCTTATGTCTCTGCCTCTCTCTGTGTCTCTCATGAATAAATAAATAAAGTCTTTAAAAAAAAAGTAGGAGCCACTGATGTGCCCCCATTTATTACAATTAATGAGCCAATATCAACACATTAATTAGGGGCACCTGGGTGGCTCAATTGGTTGAGTATCTGCCTTCAGCTCAGGTCATGATCCCAGGGTCCTGGGACTGAATCCCATGCTGGGCTCCCTCCTCAGTAGGGAAGGTGCTTCTCCCTCTCCCTCTGCCCCTCCATCTGCTCATGCTCTCTCGCTCCCTCGTGTGCTCCCTTTCACCATCAAATAAAAATTTTTTAAATGCTCATAAAAAACTTAGTATTAATTAAAGTTCATAGTTTGCATAAAGATTCTCCCTTTATGTTCAAACAGTTTTATGGGGCTTGACAAATGAATAATGTCATGTATCCTCTATTTCAATATCTTCTAGAATACTTTCACCTTCCTAAAAATCACCTACACTCCACCTATGCATCCTCCTACCTCCTCCTCCCCATGCAGCCCCAAGTAACCACTAATCTTTGTATGTTCTCCATGGTTTTGTCTTTTCCAGAATGTCATATGGTTAGAACTACCCAGTATATGGCCTTTTCAGACTGGCTTCTTTCAATTAGCAATATATATTAAACATTTCTTTCAAGGACCCATAGAAACTTCCATCATGAGTAATGGAGACCTTACAGGTCGGTTGAATATTTCACATTCTTTGTCCAGTCGCACTCCTTCCAAAGATGTGGAAATTCTTTGAAAATGACACAAATTTCTTTTTAATTATAATCAGAGAAGGATTCGGGTTGATGCCTGGACCTGCTTCTTGGACCTTCAGAGAATTTTTCCCCTAGTCCTTCTGATGCTTTCTCCTCAAAACATTTCTTCACCAACCATTTTCCTCATGAATTTTTGCCTCTCATTTGGTCTTATTTTCTCTTCTGACCACTCTGTAAAACCTCGATTGGAGACAATGTTGGACCAGGTGATGGGGAACCCTGATAGATGCTCACTGATGATTAGCTGAGTGGCCCTGGGTCAGAGAGAGACTATTGTCTCTCTGGACACTGTTTTTCCTCCGCCAGCCATGTGCTAGAATCCATTTCCTCTGACATTTTATTTAATCTCTACAAGTCATTAGTGAAGAAATCCTTATTCCTTTGTTTAATGCACGAGAGAAACACAGTGAGGCCATGAACCATTTGCTCAAAGCCAGGCGGCCAGCAAGTGCCTGCGGTGGGATGGATTTGAACCTAGGTCACCAGACCAGGCCGGGGCTTTAAACCTCCACTTCTTCCTTGGGCAGGCCTTAATTTTCATTTTGATCCAAATTTTTTAAAATGTCTCAAATTTCCCTGGTTTTCACAGTGGCATAACAGTGTCAGTAACCTGAAGAAGTACTTTTCCTGGGAAAGAAAGTTCTGGTTTAGGAACTGCTGACCTAAAACCAAACAGGAAGTTGAGCATTCCTGGCTTAAATGGACCATCTGGGACTCTACTAGAATCAGTCCGGAGTGGGGGTGGGGGGAGCGGCTGGCAGTTCGCTTCAGCCCAGGCTCAGAGGAGAGAGGAGAGAGGACTCAAGACTACAAACAGTCATGGGGCCTGCTGCCCTCCTAGGAGCTGGAAATCGAGGTGGGGGTGGGGAGCAGTAACTGGAGCACAGAGTACACAAGAGGGAGAAGCTAGGGAGGCAGATGCTGAGGACCCAGCCACTGTGCTAATGGGGAACAGTGCTCGGGGTGGGGGCTGACATCAGGCAAGGGGTGGGTGAATCACCTACGGGGCGTTTGGACAGCCTCCCAGGCTGGAGCTAGTAGGTTCTTGCAATGCGTAAGGCAATACTCCGTCTCAGGGAGCCCTGCCCCTTGGTTCCTGGCCTCTGGTGGAAATCCCTGGCAATTCCGAACTCTGAGAGAGCACAGTTACTGCTCCTACAGAGTGCTCACTGCATGCCCCGCGCCCTGTGAACTCTGGAGAAACTGCTACCTCATTTTGCAGCCCCAGAGAAACTGCCCAGAGCAGCAAAGATTGTTGCCCAAGGTCACAAAGACAGTAAGTGGCACCAGGATTCTTCTTTTTTTTTTTAAAGATTTTTTTAAAAGATTTTTATTTATTTATTCACAAGAGACACAGAAAGAGGCAGAGACATAGGCAGAGGGAGAAGCAGGCTCCCTGCAAGGAAGCCCAATCTGAGACTCGATCCCAGGACCCCAGGTTCATGACCTGAGCCAGTCAAGCCCTCAACCACTGAGCCACCCAGGGTGCTACATGGCACCAGGATTCTAAGGGTGGCTGATGGTCCCCAGAGGCTGCACAACCCCACACTATGGCTTGTGTCTTGGGAAAGACCCCCTAGACCCCGTCTGTATCTGCTTTCCCAGGAAACACCCTAGTACCTGGGCCTGGGGTGTCATCTCTGATGTAGGAAAAGACGTTAGGGTTCGAAGCTAACAGCCAAGAAAGAATTCTTGAGACGTCTTTGGTGCAAAAAAGGTGATTTTATTAAAACATGGGGACAAGACCCATGGGTAGAGAGAGCTGCCCTGGGGTCATGAAGAGTGGCCCATTATGTACTTTCAAGTTGGGAGGATGTTAGGGAGAGCGTGTAAGTCTCCAAGGAGTTTTGGAAGCAAGGTTCCCAGGACCTTGAGGGGGCTAGCTATTGTTGGGAAAAGGTCATCTATTACTGTCTAATAAAACCTTAGTCATGAGACCCTTCAGATGTGTATCCGTGAGCCATATGCTTGGAGGATGATCCCCAATATGTACTGTGGAAGTAGAGATAAAGGAGATTTCTTTTTTTTTTTTTTTAAGATTTTATTTATTTATGAGAGACAGAGAGAGAGGCAAAGACATAGAGGGAGAAGCAGGCTCCCTGCAGGGAGCCTGATGTGGAACTTGATCCCTGGACCCTGGGATCACACCTGAGCTAAAGGCAGATGCTCAGCCACTGAACCATCCAGGGGCCCAGAGATAAAGGAAATTTCTAAAGGAATTTTTATATGTTAAAGTAGACTTACAGGGTCCTGGGGGGTCAGGCTAAGATTACCTTTGCCCTTAGCAAAGTGTCAACATCGAGGCAGCTGAGTCCCTAGAGGAATGTCACTCTGCCTGTTTCAAGGACTTGTCAGTGGGCTGTAGGCAGTAGGAAATTTAATTTTTCCTCTGCCTTTGTTTCCCACATCAATCTCCTCTCTTACCTGAGGCAAAAATGGGGCACCAAGGATGAGGCTTCTCAAATGTCTGGAGCATTGGAGTCCGGTTGGACTCTAGGAAGGAGTACTCTGGGGAACCGGCAGCAGCCATGGAAGGCCAACCTCTGGGGAAACAGGATTCACAGATTTTTTTTTTTTTAATTTAATATTTTATTTATTTACTCATGAGAGACACAGAGTGGCAGAGACATAGGCAGAGGGAGGAGCAGACTCCCTGTTGGGAGCCCCGTGTGGGACTTGATCCCAGGACCCAGGATCACGTCTGAGCCAAAGGCAGACGCTCAACCACTGAGCCATCCAGGCATCCCAGGTTCACAGATTTCTGCCCAGCGGTGGCTCCCTGAGCTGGGGCTTCAAGGCTGAAAAGCTGATGGGGCCCAGTGGACTGTGCCCCCGTCCAACTCCCCACCCGGCCCCCACCCCCTGGCAAACAGTGCACCGAGACTGAGTCATCCAGCAGGAAGACAAATGGCCAGACCCATGTTTTAGCAGACAGCTGGAGTGTGACCAGGTGGAAGGATGGTCTAGGCTGGGCTGGCAGGGACCCTCACCTTCCCGCAAGGCGTGGGCCAAAGAGGTGGGGGAGATCAGGCCCAAAGCGCACTTGGCACAGGGGAGGAAGGCAGGCCCCTGCAGGCACTGGCCCCCGGACACAGGCTCCCAGCTGAACTAGCTGCTCCCCTCAAGCAAGGCTGGGGTCTGGCTTTGTTTGTGTTTTTTTTGAGAGGGGGGTCAGTTTTGCAGCCGGCCAACATATGGCCCACGTCTGAGGAGCCCATCCAAGTTGAGGGACTTCACTTTTTACCAACGCACCCCCCTTACTTCCAGGCAACTCTTTTTCTATTTCTTTTTTTTTTTTTTTTTAGTTTTTTAAGTTTTTAAATTTATTTTTTAGTTATCTCTACACCCAACATGGGGCTCAAACTCATAACCCTGACATCAGGAATCACATGCTCTTCTGACTGAGACAATCAGGCACCCCCAGGCAACTCTTCATCGAGGTTTCTGACCTTTCAAGATCTTCAGAAGATGAATTTTAGTCCCCAGTTTCTTTCTTTCTTTCTTTCTTTCTCTTTCTTTCTTTCTTTCTTTCTTTCTTTCTTTCTTTCTTTCTTTCTTTCTTTCTTTCTTTCTTTCTCTTTCTTTCTTTCTTTCTTTCTTTCTTTCTTTCTTTCTTTCTCTTTCTTTCTTTCTTCTTTCTTTTTTTTTTTAAGATTTTATTTATTCACTCATGAGAGACACAGAGAGAAGCAGAGGGAGAAGCAGGCTCCACACAGGGAGCCTGATGCCAGACTCGATCCCGGGAGCCCAGGATTACGCCCTGGGCCGAAGGCAGGCACTAAACTGCTGAGCCACCCAGGATCCCCCCAGTTTCATAAAATAAGGAAATCAGGTCAAAATATTCCAAGGTCTTAGAACATTCCCAAAGAGTATGATTTTGTGTCATTTATACGTTTGTCATTTTTAAAATAAGGATTATAGTCTTTCTTTCTTTCTTTCTTTCTTTCTTTCTTTCTTTCTTTCTTTCTTTTTTTTTTTTTTTAAGATTTTATCTATTTATAGAGACAGAGAGAGAGAGAGAGAGGCAGAGACACAGGCAGAGGGAGAAGCAGGCTCCATGCAGGGAGCCCGACATGGGACTTGGTCCAGGGTCTCCAGGATCACGCCCTGGGCTGAAGGCGGCGCTAAACCGCTGCGCCAACCAGGGCTGCCCACGTTTGTCATTTAAAAGCAAGTACTAAGAGGCTCCTGGGTGATTCAGTTTGTTGAGCACCTGAATTCAGCTTGGGTCATGATCCCCGGGTCCTGGGATGAGCCCCGCTTCAGGAATCCCTGCTCAGCGGGGAGCCTGCTTCTCCCTTTCCCCCTGCTGTTGCCCTTCCTCTGCTCTCTCGTTCTCTCTGTCAAATAAATAAAATCTTTAAAATAAAAAAAAATAGGGACGCCTGGGTGGCTTAGTGGTTGAGGGTCTGCCTTCAGCTCAGGGTGTGATCCTGGGATCCAGGGATTGAGTCCAGCATCAGGTTCCCTACAGGAAGCCTGCTTCTCCTTCTGCCTGTGTCTCTGCCCATCTCTCTCTCTCTCTCTCTCTCTCTCTGTGTGTGTGTGTGTGTCTCTCTCATAAATAAATAAAATCTTTAAAAAAAAAAAAAAAACACCTGAAAATAATTTACCCCCCATATCCTGCCCTCCATCTTAGGAACCAAAGACCAGGATGATGGGGGTGAGAAACCTGCCCAAAGTCACCCAGAGATTTGGGAATAGAGCCCAGGATTCTCCCTCCAGCCCCGTCCTGATCTAAAGACCCCCTCATACTACCACTACTGTGATCTAAAGACTGTCACCTCATACCCATCCTGATCTAGGGACCCCCACCCTGCCCCCACGCTGACCTAAAGATTCCCAGCCCACCCTGACCTAGGGACCCCCACTCCACCCCCACCCTGACCTAGGGACCCCCAGCCCTAGCTGCACCCTGACTTAGGGACCCCCCACTTCATCCCTATCCTGATGGAGGAGGGACTCTAACCCACCGCTACCCTGATCTAGAGGCTCCACTGTGACTCTGGTCTCAAATGTTTCCAGGAGGCTCCAGTGAGGAGACCAGGGTCAATGCGCTGACCCCATACCCAGGGTGAAAAGGCCAGAGGGCAAATCAGACTCTAGCTGATGAACCGTCCCTTACTTGTGGCTATTGTTGGGCACAACAGCAGGGGGAGGCCACCTGGCTTTCTTCTCTGGGCCTCAGGTAGAGATCCCGGTGGACAAGAAACCTGGCTGCAGGTTGGGGGTGGGCAGGCAGGCACCCCATGACCCAATAGGTGGGGGTCCTTTGGTAGATAAGGTTGGATGGCCTGGGTGGGTAATACCCTACAGATTGATGGCAGCCCCTCTGACTTGCTCCAGGGCCTCTGGAAATTTCAGTTCAGCGTTGGTTGGCCAGAGGGGAGGTCTAAGGTACAGAGAAGAAGAGGGGTGTGTGGGGGAGCTGTGGGTCCTTGACCCCACATCAGCATCCCCTCCCCCTGCACAAGGCTGAAGCCCCCTGGGCCATACAGGTCACCAGCCCTGGGATCCTGTAGAGCTTGACAGGAAAGAGGAAAAGGAGACACAGTGCCTCAATGGGGAAACTGAGGCAGGGGCAGTTTTGTGTCTTGCATAGAGCCCCAGGGAAGCTTCATGCAGGGGCTGCTTCCAGCTTCCCAGGCTGGGGAGGCAAGGAGGCAGCTTGCTGATGACATACACACCCTCCCTCCTGCCGAAGACCAGAAGGTGGGTTTTGGCCTCTTCCCTTCCTTTTCCCCTGGCCTCTTTCCTTGCCCTTGCCCTGATCAGAGCTGACAGCTTCAGACTGCCATGTCTGCTCCTGCTGCCCCAGCCCCACCAACATGAAAGGACAGGAGTGACTGCTCAGCAGGGAAACAACCCCACTGCCCCTCCTGGCACCTATGGGGTGAAGGGTCAGGCCCAAGCACTGGGCTGTGTCTCCATCAGAGCCCTCATGATTTGGGACTGTCTGTCTGTCTGCATGGAGGAGGAGCCAGTCATTCCCATTTTGCAGACAAGGAGACTGAGCCTGGGCCATGTGTGCCTCATCTAGGGTCACCCAGCTAGTGCACTGCCCGAAGTTCAAGGTGGCTCAGGTCCTGCTGATTCCTAATTCCCCACCTGGTCTCTGCCCTCCACCGCACACCCCACCCCAGTGCTGCCTCTCAAAGTGAAGGATATATCGGCATCGCTGTTATCACAACCCCAGAGGGACACCCAGCCAGGTGCTCCCCACCCTGATCACCCTGATCGGGACCCCCTGGAAGTGTCCCTGTTTGGGGCACCACTTTTCCTCAGGTCCAACTCTGGTTCTGAGGCCACAGGGAGCTCTGTCCCTGGAGAGTGGGATTCTAACACAATGTCCCTTCAGGAGCTGGCGAGAATGCAGATTGTCACGGCAGGGCAGCAGGCTTGGAAAACAAGTGTGCCTTGTCCCTGCCCTGCCAGGCTGGGCTAATTAGTGCCCAGGCCACCAGGAGCTTTGTTAGGCAGGCCCTGGGGCCCACCCTGCACCCCACTGCAGGAAACAAAACCCTCCCCTGCTCAGAGGCATCAGGGGCTGGGGAGCCTCCTCTGGCTGGGAGGAGCCGGGAGCCCAGAGTATGGGGGTCCCGTCCTTGATGATGTGCTTCCTCAGCCCAGTCCCAGCCAGAGCTTGAGGCCCTGGGTAGCTGAGAGGCCATGCCTTTCCGTCTACACAGCTGGGGCCCACCCCTTGTCCCTGACTGCCCTGCTTCTCCTCCCTGTCTGTCACTGCACTAGCCCTGTGTGGTCTAGGGAGTCAGGCTTCAGGTCTAAAATTCATGTCCCTGGGACAGCCCTGGTGGCTCAGCGGTTTAGCGCCACCTTCAGCCCAGGGCCTCATCCTGGAGACCAGAATAGAGTCCCACGTCAGGCTCCCTGCATGGAGCCTGCTTCTCCCTCTGCCTGTGTCTCTGCGCCTCTCTCTCTCATGAATAAAATTTTAAAAAATATTTAAAATTCATGTCCTTCCCCTGCTTAGAACCCTTCAGGGCTCCCTGTTGTCATTAGGAAAAAACCCACCTCCACAGCCCTGCCCTGGGGGACAGGAGGCACTCGCTGACCAGGCCAGCCACCTCCTCCACCCTCACCTAAGTGAGCCCTAGTTCCCTTATGTTCCTGCCACATGAGCTCAGGACCCCTCCCCACATCCCCTGCAGGCTGCCCCCTCAGCCTGCCACACACTTATCCTTCAAGATGCCTCTGGGCTATCACCTCCTCTAGGAAGCTGCTATTAAGAATTAGATGTGGTCCAAAGCATGCTTCCCTACCTCCATCAGAGCTCTTCTTGGTTTATACTATGTATGCACTAGCAAAGCAATTTTGTAGCCACACACTGGGCAGAAGAGGGGCTGAAGGATTGAAAGCAGTAAAAGGGGTTTTGTTGCTAGGACTTCAGCAGTTTGACTATGAGCTCTAGCTTTCTTTTTTTTTAAGTTTTTTTTTTTTTTTAAGATTTTATTAATTCATGAGAGACACAGAGAGAGGAAGAGGCAGAGATACAGGCAGAGGGAGAAACAGGCTCCATGAAGGGAGCCCAGTGTGGGACTCGATCCTGGGTCTCCAGAATCAGGCCCTGGGCTGCAGGCGGCGCTAAACCACTGAGCCACCCGGCCTGCCCTTAAGATTTTATTTATTGATGAGAGACACACAGAGAGGCAGAGACATAGGCAGAGGGACAAGCAGCCTCCCTGCGGGGAGCCCAAAGTGGGACTCGACCCCAGGACCTGGGATCACAACCTGAGCCAAAGGCAGATGCTCAATCACTGAGCCACCAAGGCGTCCCTAGCTTTTGTATATTATGCACACGTGGACCACATCTGTGGGATGCAGGGGCGGTTTATGAAATTTGAAACCACAGGGTAAGCTGTAGAGAAAGAGACTGCCGTTTTTAGAGGGCTGGTAGTTCTCCTGACGGTGCTGTGCCTCGTGGCACTTTATCTTTGTTGCTGAAAAGCAACAGGGTTTGGACAAATGACCTCTCTCCAAACATCTGGCTCACAGAACCTGGGAACATGATGACATCGAGGGTTCAGAGGGCCCCAGAAGGCAGGGGGGAATGGAAGGATGTGTGAGCTGGTCCAAGAAAAGCCAGACTGGGCAGTGTAACTCTTAGGAAACCAAGGTGGCTTTAGGACACCAGGACTGGGGTGGGACCAGGAAAGTCACTGCCCTGGGCCTCAAAGCCAGAGTGAGCCTCCACAGGACACTGGTCCCAAAGGTTCCAGGAACAGCTGCCAACACTGACCAATGTTTCCCCATCAGCGGGAAAGTGAACAAAGCAAGAGCTTTCCAGAAAGCCAGAGGCACTTAATTTAAAGGGCTGGTCCTTGACTCCAAGGGAGGTGCTTACCTTTTCCTGGTGCCAAAACATCCTTTCTCATAGGAATCGGTGAAGGCACAGTTGTTTTTTTCCAGCAACTTTTCATGATAAAATAACAGACCGGGAATGTATCTGCCAGCCTCTAGTTGTGTTTCTGGTGGGAGCACTGGGTGACCTGTATGATATCTCCGAAGAACTCCAGATGTCCCTGTGGACTCAGGCCACCTGTGCAGGGAGTGGGCAGCCCTAGAGGAGGAATGGCCAGTGGGTGGTGTCCCTGGCACCTGGGCAAGAGGCTCGCAGACACACAGAACAGCCATGCTCGCCAGGGTGTGTCTCCACTCCGGCCCGAGTGACTCAATGCACAGATGTGCAAACTGTGGTACGAGGAGAGAGGAATACGGAATAGTAGCTGTGAAGGTTGGAAGCCAAGGGACAGCCTGGGAGGAGGCCCTGCAGCTGGCACCTTCTAGAGACTTCCTTTGGCAAGAGGAGACCAAGTGTCTGGCCCAGCTCACTCGGGACCCAAAGAGGAAGTAGCTCCAGAAGGAGTGGAGTCCATGAGCACCTAAGGCCTCCTCCCAGGGAGGGGGGTCTCCCCTTCAGCAGCAAAGCCCTAAGATAGGAGCCCCTGCCGCCCCTTCACCGTCTCTACTTGGTTCGAGGCCCAGGAGGTGTAATCACTAACACACCAACTCTGGCCCTGGGGTGGTCTGGGTGCCACTCCCTACCTGCCCGGAGATCATGTGTTGGACCCCCTCCCATAAACAGGACCAGAAACAGATCCCGTTCCTGGGGCATCCTGAGGTTTACATGAATTTATAGACTCTCGGTTGCTTAGAACCAAGCCTGGCATACAGAAAAGAATAAATGCAGCACACGTAGGCACTCAGTGGGTGCAGGTAGAACTGGAACTGGCACGTTGCATGCAGAGGCTCCTCTCAGCGTGGCTCTGGCGGTCCCCCGTGGAGGGAGCCGGTCTCCCACATTACCTGCTCCGTCCTAGTCCCAAAGCTGGAAGCTTCGGGACCTCAGATTGGAGCTCAAGGTGGCATCTCCCTGCCCTCTCTACACCCAGCACTGAAGCGCAGAGGCCTGGCTAACCTTGTTCTCGTGAGCTGTGTGAGCTTGAGGGTGTCCTTAACCCCTCCATGACTCAGTTTCCTCCTCTCTAAAATGCAAGGGCCAGACCACATATAAAAAGAACTGGCCCACAATCCGCAGCCTGCGGTCCAGGAAGACAAATGATACCCTCCCCTACTAGTGATCGGCCCCAGATGGCAGGGACTCCATCAGTAGCCGCCAGCTTCCTGAATTCTTGCCTTCACTTCCAACTCAGGACCAACCAGAAAAAAACAAATATATTGCCCAGCTCCATCGCAGAGGTGATCTCCACCCTGATTCTAGTTATCCTGCCTCCATTTTCCCTATGCCAACAGCCTCCGACCCAGACATAGCTACCACCTTCCCTTTTGCCCGCCCTCAGGCTCTCTGGCTCCCTGTCCAGCCTGGAGTGTCTGCAAAACACAAGCCATGTGGCCAACTCCCTTGCGATACAGCCAGCTCTGGGTCAACCCCGTTTGCTTGTCCTCATCTAAGTGGTCCTCATTTATTCCTGCAACCCACACGCAGTTCTTAGCTCGAGACCTACCCTGTAATAAGTACTCAGCAATGCCAGCTTTGGGTTCACTTGGCCAGCCTTGGTTTACCATCTGTCCTTAGGAAATGGTGGAGGCCACACGGACAAAGTCCCCAGGACCTTGAAAACCCCGGACAGAGAGAAGTGGTAGCAGAGACCTTCCCTCACCGCTGGGGCTCATGACACTGTGGCCTGTGTCAACCCAGAGGGTGGTGCCAGGATCCTCTGGCCGGGAAGGCAGAGTCCACGTGTTTGCAAGTAAGGGTGTGGCCTTCAGAGTGATGGCCTCAGCTGATATCTCCATGGTGATGTCACTCCCAGCCCCAGCCAGGGACCACATCTGAACAATCATTTTTTTGTGTTTTGAACAGAAACACAACATCCAAACAATCACCTTAACAGAAACGGGTTTAAATTCCTTTTGTTAGTTAAGTAACACATACGTCGACTGTGGAAAAATGCAGAAAAAGGGAGAGAAAAATCCTAGAGATTCCCTCCACCCGAAGCCCACCACCATTGCCAGTTTTCTCCCCCCATCTGTGGCTTACAAGATTGAGAGTCTAGCATACACACAGTTTTACCACATGCATTTTTTAAACTGAAGCATAATTAACATAACACATTATTTTCAGATGTATGTTACATGCATGTTTCAATTGACATAAAAATGGGACCGCTGGGATTTCTGGGTGGCTCAGCGGTTAAGCACCTGCCTTCAACCCAAGGCATGATTCCAGAGTGCCGGGATCGAGTCCCACGTTGGGCTCCCTGCATGGAGCCTGCTTCTCCCTTTGCCTGTGTGTCTCTGCCTCTCTCTCTCTCTCTCTGTGTCTCTCATGAATAAATAAATAAAATCTTAAAAAAAACAAAACAAAACAAAAATGGGACTGTTTCCCCCATGTTATTACAAATTCCTTGTAAAGAGCAAGGCTATAAAATATTCCATCATGCCAATGTCCTGTGGGTCCTAAAAGATAAAATAAAACAATAAAAAGTCCACCAGAGCGGTGGCAACCTGCAGGGCAGCCAGGCCTCTCCTGTGGTCTCTGCCTCCAAGAGCTCTGCCCCGGCACCCCTGTTATTCCCAGGGCGCTCTTCCCATGAAAGCCCCCCCGCCCCCCGCCACCGTCTCGTGGGGCTGCTAGTCAGGGCCAGTGTCAGCAAGAAAATGGCCCGATCAGCGCTTTCTGTGGAGACAAAAGTCCTGGGTGAGAGGTCAGCTGGGAGGGCTCTCCTCCCCTGGTCTGCACCGCCACCGCCCCCCCAGGCCTGATGTCCAGGGGCAGGCATCATGCCCAGCTCCACTCTCTACCTCTGCAACATTCACTTAGCTGCAGGAAGCAGCAAACCCCAATCTGAGCTTCCACAAAGTAGAAACTCTCTTTTCTTACATAGAACAAGCGTGACAGGTGAGTCGCCCCTTTGCAGCTCCGCGCATGGTGTCGAGGGAAGGGGAAGCTAGTGCCCTGCCTGCATGTTAGTATGAAGAATGCTGGGGGCTGTCAGGAAGGGAGAGGGCTGGTGAGGGGCCAGGGGTGGGTGGAAGGCAGGAGGGGGTGTCTGAACCTGGTCAGGCATCACTGAGCTCAGGTGCATCACAGCAGGCCAGACCCTGCCCTGGATAGATCCCTGCTTTTCTTTATTTTCTAATTTTTATTACTTTTAGCCCTGCCTCTCTTTGGGCCTCGGTTTACCCATCTTTGAAAGGAGGGGTCAGGACTAAACTCTGGTTTAGTTTCCAACCGAGAAACTTCTTAGCCTATTTCTGATAGGCTGATGTCCTGGGAACTTTGGCCATTTTCCTGATTCCAGAAGCCTTAGGTGCCAAAGGAGGGAGAAGTGACCTCAGGACCCAGGTGCCACTTCATCTAGGTCAGAAACCCATCCATTTGGGCAAATCATACTCTCTGCTATGCCCTATTCCCCTCTAATGAGCATACACCCATCTTTTCTGAGCTCTCTGCCCTAAAACCTTGGATATACAAACTAGGTAGAGCTTCAAAAGGTCCAAGAATTGTCTGAACCTGTCTGCAAAACTCTGCGTGTGTATACGTGTGCATGGGTACGTGTGTGTGTACACACGCGTACATGCATCAGCATATTGTATGTTTCTGGGAGAGTCCACAAGTCTCAAGTTTCAAGGGCACCAGTGCCCCTAAAATCTTAAGAACCTCTGGCAGGGCCTGGGCCCCTCCCCTGTTTTCTTTTTCTTTTTTTCTTTTCTTTTTTTTAAATATTCTTTTAAAAAATATTTTATTTATTTATTCATGAGAGACACGGAGAGAGAGAGAGGCAGAGACACAGGCAGAGGGAGAAGTAGGTGCCATGCAGGGAGCCCCATATAGAACTTGATCCCAGGACTCCAGGGTCACACCCTGAGCCAATGGCAGGCCCTAAACCGCTGAGCCACCCAGAGATCCTCCCCCTGCCCTGTTTTCTTTGCTGCACGCCCCCCACACAGCGTCCCAGCCCCTAAGGTATAGCCTGGACTCCCACAGCCTTCTAGCTGGTCTCTCTCGGGGTCTCAGCCTGCCTCTGAGGCTGCTCACCCCTCAGCAACTCAGCTGAGTTGCTTCTTCTTCTTTTTTTAAATAGCTATTTATTTATTTATATTTATTTTGTTTATTTATGATAGTCACAGAGAGAGAGAGAGAGAGAGAGAGGCAGAGACACAGGCAGAGGGAGAAGCAGGCTCCATGCACCGGGAGCCCGATGTGGGATTCGATCCCGGGTCTCCAGGATCGCGCCCTAGGCCGAAGGCAGGCGCCAAACCGCTGCGCCACCTAGGGATCCCTTATATTTATTTTGAGGATGGAGAGGCAGAGAAAGAGTCTTGAGCAGATTCTGCGCTGAGCCCAGGGCCCCATGTGAAGCTCCATCCCAGGACCCTGAGATCATGACCTAAGCTGAAACCAGGAGTCAGATGCTCAACCAGCTGAGCTAAGCAGGGGCCCACCGAATTGCTTCTGATTGGCTCTCACCTGGTTTGCATCTTCAGGGCCCCCAGGGTCTCTACAGTCATCCTGGGCTCCCTTCCCACAGGGAGGGAGGGAGGCCTGTGGCCGAATCTAGGAGACCAGGACCCAAAAGAGCCCTGCCCTTCACTGTGCGCTTCCTCCTCTCTCTGGTTAGAGAGGACTCTGTTTGAAATCTACTCCCTCACCCCTGCTCACAGGAGGAAATCCAAACTCTTTAACACATCCTCCAATGACCTTGCTCTTTGAGAGAAATTCACATTTCTTTTCTTTTTTAAAAATTTTTATTTATTTATTTATTTATTTATTTATTTATTTATTTATTTATGACAGAGAGAGAAGCAGAGACATAGGCAAAGAGAGAAGCAGGCTCCCTGCAGGGAGCCCAATGAGGGACTTGATTACAGGACCACGGGATCACAACCTGGGCTGAGGGCAGAATGCTCAACCACTGAGCCACCCAGGAGCCCCTCACATTTCTTTTATTTTTAAATATTTTATTTATTTATTCATGACAGACAGAGAGAGACAGAGAGGCAGAGACACACAGGCAGAGGGAGAAGCAAGCTCCATACATGCAGGGAGCCCGACATGGGACTCGATCCCGGGTCTCCAGGATCACACCCCAAGCAGAAGGCGGTGCTAAACCACTGAGCCACCAGGGCTGCCCTCACATTTCTTTTCTTAAAAAACAAAACCCAGCGTGGGGTTTGAGCTCACCACCCCAAGATCAAGAGTTGCACACTCTACAGACTGAGCTGGCCAGGCGCCCTGAAGTGCACACCTGTGGAATGCTAACTGTAGACTAGACACTGACTGCTCTTAGCACTTCATGCAGAGTAATGTACTCAATCTTGACAACAACCCTAGGAGGTAGTCTATCACTAGCTCCACTTTATAGATGGGAAAACTGAGGCCCAGAGAGGATTGCCCATCAGCTGCTAGGTGATGGAACTGGATTCTTGTTTTTTTTTTTTGTTTTTTTTTAAGATTTTATTTATTTATTCATGAGAGACACAGAGAGAGGCAGAGACACAGGCAGAGGGAGAAGCAGGCTCCATGCAGGTGAGCCTGATGTGGGACTCGATCCCAGGTCCCTGGGATCATGACCTGAGTCAAAGGCAGACGCTCAACCACTGAGCCACCCAGGTGCCCTGGAGCTGGATTTTTACCTCTGCACTGTGCCTTGTGGCTTATCTCCTAATTTTTAGACTGTCCAACCTGGCCACATGGGCACATTAGCTCCCTGGTTCCTGAACACAGCCCTCGCCACCTGTAATTCCATCTCCTCCCATCAGGTTGACACCTCCTCCAGAGTGTTCTTCTCTGGGCCCACTCTACACCCTCCTCTCCTCTTGGTCTCCAGGTCTGGCTCTACCCACCAGCTGGAGACCTCCTCCTCAGGGCTGGCCAGTGCCCAGCCTCCATCATCATACCTTTACCCTTTAGCTAAAGTGAACCGAAACACTACCCTCAATTTGTAGGCAGGGAAACTGAGTTCAAGAGGTTAACTCATTCCTTAAAGATTATGGATACCAGAGGAGTGGAGGGATGGTGGTGGTAATTAAGCCAATACATTCATTCAAGTGTCATTGAGTGTCTACCCTTGGCCAGGCACTGAACTGGGTGCCTTGGGGGGATATGAAGCCTGCCTGATGCCTGCTCTCCTTGATGTGTCACTGTGTGGACCACAGTGTCCCCCAACACATCCATATTTCCATATTCAAGGGACTGGAGATGAATTTGAGCTGGGCTTTGAAAGGGAAGGATGATTTCTCAAACGGAGAACAGGCACTAGTCCGGGTAGAAAAAGACTGTAAGGGCAAAGGCTCAGAGGTTAGCTTATCAAGGGGGCAGGGGGTGCAGGTAGAACGAAGGCAGGAAGGCCAATCCCAGTGCAGGCCCCTATGGGTGTTAGGGTTCCCTTACTTCTTGCTCCTGGGCTGCCACTTGACCTCTGGCTCCCCATGGGGGACGGGGGCATGGCGGGGGAGGGCTGGCAGCTGTGCGGACTCCTCCGACACCACAGGAGACAGATGTTACTCCAGGGAGGAGGGATGCAACATTCCTCTGGAACTTGGGTACCACTTTTTCCAAAGACGTGTTGGGAGCGTTATCACCCAGACACCCGTGCCAGTTGCCTCCCTCCGCTCTGGCCCCAGGACAGCTCGGGAAGACCCGGAGTTCTCAGCTCGGCTCCACCATCCCTTCCTTATCCCTTCCCGTCCGGTCCAAACGTCACCTCCTCTGTGGAGCCTTCCCGGAAACTCCAGGAGCCTCCGCATCCCTCCCCGCCCAGCATCCCGAGCCCCCACCTCTCCCAGGGCGTGGGACGGCCTCGCGCGTGGCGGGTGCGCGCCCCCGGCCGCGCGTTTCCCTCCCCGCACCACCGGCGCCCCCCGAGCCCCGGGGCTGACGGCCGCGCGGAGGTCGAGGTGCGGCCGCGTTTTCCGCCCGCCCGCCCGCTGGCAGCGCGGCGCGGCGGCCCGAGGACCGCGAGGCCAAGTGAGCGCGCGCCTGCCCCCCGCCGCGCCAGGCCCCGCCCTCCCGCGCCCGCCCCAGCGCCGGCCCCTTTTGTTCCCTCCCGGAGCCGGGCCGCTCGCTCCGCTCCCGCTCGGCTCGGCTCGGCTCGGCTCGGCTCGGCCGCGGGGCGCGCCGGCGGCGGCTGGGGCTGGGGCTGGGGCTGGGGCTGGGGCTGGGGCTGGGGCTGGGCTGGGGCTGGGGCTGCTCGGTCCGCGCCGCCCGCCTCCCCGCCGCCGCCCGCACGCCAGGCCCGGCCCGGAGCGCGAGCGCGGAGCCCCGGCGCCGGGAGGGGCCGCAGCATCGTCTCCCCCGCGGCGCCCCGGCCCGGAGCGGAGGAGGAGGAGGAGGCCGGGCTGCGAGCCGCCCGCCGCGGGGGCCCAGGTAGGAGCCGCCGGAGGCCCCCGGGGAGGCGGCTGGCCGGGCAACAAAGGAGCGGGGGCCGCGGGAGGCGGCGGGGCCTGGGCTGCAGCGGGGCGGCCGCCCGCGGGCATTGGCGGGCGGGGGCGGGCGCGGGGGCGCGGGCGCGGGCGAGGGCGAGGGCGAGGGCGAGGGCCGCCCCGGCCGCACCCCACTGCCCCGGCGCCCGCGGGCGAGGAGGGGACGCGCCTGGCGTGGGGGCTCCCGGGCAGCGGGGCCCTCCCTCCGCGGGGCACCGCCGGCACCCGAGCTCGGCGCAGCGGCGGGGGGGCGGCCGGAGGCGCCGCAGGGGTGGGCAGGGGTGGGCAGGGGTGGGGGCGCCCGGCCCGGTGGGCGCGGCCGCGCAGCACCCCCTCTGCAGACCCCGGGCCTGGGGGAACACGGAGCCCGCGCCCCCGGCTGGGGTCGCCCGCCCGGTCGCCTTTGCAAAACTTGGTTGAAGTGCACGGTGGAGGCGGTGAGGGGACACTGGGGCAGGGCGGCTTCGCGCAGGGGGTGCACCCCGAGGCTGGCGCTTCGAGCTGGTGAGGCAGCAGATTTCCTGCCCTCCCCACAGGGAGGGGCCTTCGCCGCCGAGATGCTTTGCTGGGCCTCCAGGGCGCGCCCGTTTGGGCCCTTCAGGCGGGGCCTGGGCGGGGCGGGTGCCCACTGGGCACTGCCACGCGGGCCCCAACCCCACCCTAGGAAGGATGGACAGAGGGGGCACCTTGGGGAGGGTCACACACCCAGCGGCGCATCCCCCACCGATGATACCCCGCCGCTCCCACCTGGGAGACAAGTAGGAGTCCAATAGGAGGGGGCGATGTCCTCACCCTTGTAAGATGCCCAGGGGAGGTCACTGGGGGTCGCACTGGCCTAGGGCTGCTGGCAGAGGAGGAGGAGAGTGCAGGGAACGCCACGTGGGGCGAGACTCCCCACCGGCGGTAATGTAAACAATGAGCCCTTCATTCATCCCTCTGCTGTCACCTGGCCTCAGCTCCTCCCTAGGAGAACAGCCCAGCAGCCCTTGAGTGCGGTGGTCATGGTGGGGGAGCTGGGAATACAGAGGGGGGACACCTGGAAGTTGGGGTGGAGCAGGGAGTTTGCTGCTAGGATTCCAGAAGGGGCTTCAGGCAGGCAAAGCGGCATGGGCGCTTGGAGTCCAAAAGGTGGCTCTTGGGTTGGAGGAGCAGTAGAGGATCTAGGTGACTGCGTATGGGGCTTAAGTCAGGAGAAGTTCTGTTGAGGGAAGGGATTGTTCTGTCCCTCCTACTTTTGCAGATGCCCCACCCCCCAGGCTGTATTGGCATCTACTGCTCCTGGCCCAGGAGAGATGTTGGGGTACCCGCTCCAGGTTGGGGGAAGCGGGGAGAGACGGAGCAGAGCTTCAGAGGCAGAGGACACCTGGCAGAGGGAGTCTGAGGGAGCCTCTGCACACACGAGCGTGTACCAGCGAGATTCTAGGTGTACCCTGCAGGCTGCGAAGGTGGTGTGTGCAGTTCTGCACACAGAGCTTGAAATCCCAAGGAGGGGATCCATCCCCAGAGGCACCAGTCCCTTTTCAGTATCTGCTACTTGCTTTGGTGGTTGAGAGTTTGGATGCTGGCACCTGACAGCCTGGGTTCTGGCTCTGTCACTTACCAGCTGTGTGACCTCAGATGAGTCACTGTGCCCCTCTGCCTCGGTTTCCCTATCTATAAAATGAAGGTGCTTATGGTGTCTGTCTCTTGGGGTTGGTGTGGGAGTCGGATGGATGGGGTATGGGTGAAGGGTGTGCGCTGTGACAGGGAGAGTGCCCAGTGTTTGTTTTGCTGCTGTTCCTGGTGTCGCCTCCTTGGGCACACGTGTGCTCATCCCCTCCCCAGCTGTCCACCGTGGGGCAGTCCTGCCTGTTAGCCGCTCCCTGTGCCCTCCTCCCCAGGCCGCTCCCTCTGCTGTGTTCTGTGATGTAGGGGACACTTTCCTCCTGGCCTCCCCTCCCCAGCTCTGCCACCCTGAAGATTGACCTGGGTCCCCTTGATGCCATCTCTTCCACCTCTGCCTCTATGCCCAGAGGAGCGGGGGCAGCAATCCTGACCCAGCTGGTCCCCTGCCTTCTTCGTCTGAGCTGCTGAAACAAAATACCACAGACTGGGTGGTTTATGCCCAACAGAAATTGATTTCTCACGGTTCCGGAGGCCGGAAGCCCAAGATCAGGTTGCCGGCACGGATGGGGGAGGCCCTCTTCCGGGGTGCAGACTTCTTATGTTCCCACGTGGCAGAAGGGACCTGGGAGCTGTCTGGGGTCCCTTTTATGAGGCTACTAATCCCTTTCAGGGGGGCTCCTCCCCCACGACCCTATCACCTCCCAAAGACCCCACCTCCTGATACCGTCACGTTGGGGATTAGGACACAGGCACATTTAGCACCTGCCCAGTGGTTGTCGGGAGAGAACGGCAGCTTTTGTGTAGGCTTGAAAAAAACAACACATACCGAGTGCCTGCTCTGTGCCAGGAACTGTTTCGAGCTCGCCAAGCGCATGCATTCATTTGTGGAGATCTTTACAATGCTGCCCACATTTTACCGATGAGGGAATCAGGGCATAGAGAGGTTTCCCTGTTTGCCTTTCCGCTACCGTGTGCCTGGGAGACATGCTACCATGTGCATTTCAGTAAAGCGTGGTTTGTGCCCCAGACACCACCCTGTTCGTTCTCTCAAGTACAAAGTCCGCACACTGTCTGGCTCCCAGGGCCCACCCGTAGCTGGCTGTGCCTTGGCTTCCCGGCCAGGCTCTCCTGCTCTCCACCCCCGTCTCGTGCTGGCTGGGCCCAGGCGAACCTCAGCTTTGATGAACTGGGAGTGGTGGGCATGGCATGCCTTGGTGAGCAGGAAGGCAGGGAGGGCCCTGACCATGTCTCCGGGATGATTTTCTTGCAGGGCACAGGAAGCTCCTCCAATTAGGTTAAGTGAGAGGGGAGTTAGGAGGGAATGGAAGCTTACACAGCCAACAGTTGCAGGAGGCCTGGCTCCCCGAGGAGCCAGGATGCTGGCAGCCCCCTGCCCCCCTTTTGGCTTTCCTCTTTCTGGACTATGGTTTCATTTTCTCTGCCTCTCTAGATGCATCTGTCCCTTCTCCTCTCCCTATAGACTGGCTCTCTGGGTTGTTGGCATGGCTGCTCTGAGTGGTGGCTTTAACTTGAGGCCACAGGACCTCCTGTGGGCTCTCCTCTCAGTCTTGGGGTGCTAGAGAGACCAATTGGCCCGGCTTGGGTGGGGGTACCCACCGTGTCGCTCAGCTGGTGGGGGGCCAGGCCACGTGGTCTCTGGGGCCAGGGGCTGGGAATACTGCTACAGTGTTGGTGTTGCCTGCTGTATGATACGTGGTATGTGCTGGAGGAGGACTAGGGGAGGGCGGGTGAATTGGGACATTGCTGTCTTTGGATACTCAGGATCTGGTAGGAGAGGCAGACCCAGGGCCAGTTAACTGTGGTCTCCACTACTAGTCAGTGCGATTTCCTGGGAGTAGCTGGAGTGCATCAGACTGGCCTGTGTGGGGAGGAGGGTGGGGAATGGTAGGGAGTGGGGGAGTGTGAACCACAGCTCCTTCCCCCCACCCCCAGCCTTGGTTCAGAAGCTGATGAGGTTCCACCCTTTAGGATCTGGAGACTGGAGATCTGGTTGCCAGCCAGGCACCTGGGTCACCCCACTACCCACCCTGCCCCACCACTCCCTTGCAGGGCTGCCAGGGTCAGTGTGCAGAAACAGTAATACAAAGCTCATGTTTTCAGAGGAAGTGATTCAAAATGGTAATGAAACATTTCCCTCCTGAATAGAAAGCAGAGCATGCCAGGTGGTTTTTATTAACAAGGCATAAATTTGGGGCTTTGTCCACTTAACACTTCTGTCTTCACTGGGCAGCTCTTGATGCATCCCTAGAATCTAGTCTTTGGCTCTGTCTGCCCAGGAAAACACCTGCTCCGGGTTCACATCCTTCTTCGCCCTCATGGTCTCTTTGCCATGAGAGGGTGAAATTTCAGGCCCACACAGGGTCCCTGTTTTGCTGGCTGGGGGCTCAGCGTACGGCCCACCATTCTTCCAAGTGGAGTGTGAAGCTGGACGCTGCCATGAGGGAGGGAGCAATGTTTGGGGTCTCTGGATGTTTTGCTGCCTCGTATCCTGATTCTGCTCTGGCTGTTACCTTTTTCTGCTATAGACTGTTCCTTGCATAAATTCGTTGGTTCCTTGACACAGCTCACAGTTTAGCTGCTTTTGGACCTGGGGCTAAGCCCAGCACGAGGAGGAGTGGTGATTTGCAAAGATAAACACAGTATAACGGAATGGAAATGGGGTGAGAAGGTTGAACAAGAGGGAAATTGAAAATCAGATGAAGCCAGAGGGGGCTGCTGTCCCTTCTACTGGAGGTAATTTGACTCTGAGCTTTCCAGCAGCCAGATCTGAGGGGGAAGTGGGAGTTTGGAGGGGCTGTACTGTCCCCTCGCCTTGTGTGAGCCCCACTATATATACTGCTAAAGCCTAAGGGATGCAGTGCAATTGTAGGGAGGGGTGGGGCAGCGTGGTCCCCAGTGTGGTCCCTGGTCCAGAATGCAGGGGGGCGGGGGAGCAGCCACCTCCTGGAGGGTCCCTGTGAACAGCTCAGAGCTGGGGCTCGTGTGCACAGCTGGCCCCCTCCACCGAGGTGTGACTAGTCCCAGGCGAGAGTGAGAGCCAGTGAACCAGGAGGCACACTGGTCTCTGCCTAAGAATTTCCATCTCACGAGGAGGCACTGGGGCCATGATACTTGGTGTGCACCCAGTCGGCCCCAGTAGTTAACTGAGGGATAGAAGAGGGACATAGGCATTCTGGCAGGATGAGTGATGGGGGTGAGGTGTCTTTAGGAGCAATGAGAAGTTCAGGGAAGCTGGAACAAAGGGTGCTGGGTGGGGAGGGGCCAGAGTCAGGCAGTGCCTGGGCTGGTGGGCAGACATGCTACAGACCATGTGGCCTTGGCGTGCCCTCCTGACCTCTTGCTTAAACCTCTGCCCTTGTGCCCCTGACTCAGGTGCCTGGAGGATAGCTGGTCTTGGTTCTGAGAAAGTCAGGAAGGTGGCTAAAAGTTCAGGCTCCGTGTCCAAGAGGGCCTGAGTTCAAATTCCACACCTGCTGTTGGTTGGTCCTATCACCCTAGGCAAACAATTGAGTCCTCCAGACCCTCAGTTTCCCCACTAGTAAAATGAGTGGAGCTCATAACAGGGCTGTTGTAAAGGTTAAATGAGTTGGTATTTATAAAGCACTGGGACTGGTGTCTGGAGCAAAACAGATCGTGCATGTCTGTGGCTCCTGAGGCTGGAGCAGTTCAGTAGAAGACGGGGGCTCATCCCACCTGAGCCCCCCACCCTAGTGGATCCCCACACCCACACAGGATCTGAGTCCAGCACAGTGCAGAAGCAAGCTCTCTCAGTGATGGGGGGGTGGAATGTGGACACAGGGTCATCCTTCCCCCTGTGGTGGGCCGGCCCTGAGGGGATGGGGGTGCTCAGCACGGTCCATTAATGGTTAATGTTGTTATTGACAGTAACAACAGTAATGTTGTTAACACAGTAACAGTAGCTGTGTGAGTTTGGGAGAGCCTCTCAGGGCAACTGTACCAAGGGGAGCAGAAACGAGCTCTGAGAAGAGGCCTCATTCTCAGCTTGATTCCCTCCAGTGAAGGGAGGCTCACTGCCTGCTTTTTTTGTTTCACTGGACCCACAGATGGTTAGCATCCACTCTGTGTGCTAGATGCTCATAGTTTGAAATGTGCTGCTCTTCCCAGAGATTGCCCAAGCCAGCCAGTGAGTGTAGCGATGGTTTGTGAACAAGCTGCCGTGGGCCTCCAGCTGAGTGTCGGCAGGATGAGGATGGTAGAGGAGGGCACTTCCGTTCATTCATGTTTCTTTCATTCATTCCTGGATTCATTAAACATTTTGAGCTGCTGTGTGTGCTGGGCGCTGTCCTAGGTACCGAGAGCCCAGCAAAGAACAAGAGAGGCAAAGTACCTGTCCCCTTAAAGCTGCTTTCAGTGAGAGGTGAGGGAGTTTGCCCGTTGGGGAGAGGAGAGGCATTCCATTTTGTTTTTAAATGTATTTATTCATGAGAGAGACACACAGAGAGGCAGAGGCACACATACAAAGGCAGAGGGAGAAGCAGGCTCCCCGCGGGGAGCTCAATGTGGGGCTCAATCCCAGGATCCTGGGATCACGACCTGAGCTGAAGGCAGATGCTCAACCACTGAGCCACTCAGGCATCCCAAGGAAAGGCATTCTAGGCAGAGGGAACAGCATGTGCAAAGGCCTGGGGATGTGACCGAATACGTATGGGTGTGGATGGGCAGCTGCGGCATTTCGGCAGCATTTGGTGGCTGGGGGTGGTGGTTGCCTTCCAGGAAGCACTAAAAGAAAACACTGAGTGTAAGGGCTTGCTAGTGACTGACCTCATCCCTGAGGCCACTAGGTTTTGCCCCTCCTCCACCCATCCCGCCTCCAACCCTCGCCAACAGCTCTGGGTTGCCGTTCAGAGATGTTGATGGTGCCCATCGGCCCCAGAGCTGGTCCATCCCTTCTCCAGGCTGCTGCGTGGGCCCTATCATGGCAGTGAGGGGCAGGCCCAGATCTCAGTGGATTCAGCCTCTTCCCTGCGCCTTGTCTGCAGGGGAAGGCTCAAGAGAGGATCCTGGGTGCTGATGTGCGTGTCTTACGTTGGAAGAAGGTTGGTGTTCTGGAAGGTTGTCCAGTGAGCACAGCACTGCTGCGTGTCAGGGCCTGTATGCTTGAACTCCCTGGGGCCTGGGCCTGCCCTCAGGGAGCTTGGAGGACGGTGGAGAGACAGGTGTTCCAGTGGGTCCCCATGGTTAGGCACCACCGCCTGGGGCTGTCTGATGAGTGGGAAGGCCCCAGGGGGGCAGGGATCACACCTGTTTCCTCCACTTCTGCTGCCACCCGCCCCTAGTCCAGGTAATTAAAAAAATCCAGGATCCCTGGGTGGCTCAGGGGTTTAGCGCCGCCTTCGGCCTGGGGCGTGATCCTGGAGACCCGGGATCGAGTCCCATGTTGGGCTTTCTGCATAGAGCCTGCTTCTCTCTCTGCCTGTGTCTCTGGCCACCCCCCTCCCCGTATCTCTCATGAATAAATAAATAAAATCTTTAAAAAAAATTAAAAAAACAAAAACCCCCAAATATATTTTTTTTTCAATTTTTTTTTTTTTTTAATTAAAATACAACTGAAATGCCTGTATAACAGAACCCAGATCAGGAATATGAGAGACTGCTGGCTCCCCAAAACTCCTCTTACTTGTCCTTCCAGTCAATAACCCTGACCCAAGGAAACCCCTTCCCTGATTTCTGATGCCATCAATAAAGGTGGTCTGGCAACTTTGTTTTTATTTATTTGCTTGTTTATTTTTAAGTAGGCTCCATGCCCAGCATGAAGTCCAGCTCCGGGCTTGAACTCACATTGCTGGGATCATGACCTGAGCCGAGATCAAGAGTCGGATATTTAACTGACTGAGCCTCCTAGGTACTCCTATATTTTTATTTTTAATTGTGCTGTAGTTGACACAGACTATTATCAGTTTCAGACATACAGCATAGTGACTCGACAAGTCTGTACATTGTTCAGTGCTCCTCACAACTGTCACCACACCAAAGTTATGACAATATCTTTCACTGCATTTCCTATGTTGTACTGTTCATCCCTGTGACTTATTTATTTTATAACTGCAGGTTTATACCTTTTAATCCCCTTCACCTATTTTGCCCATCCTCCCACCCTCTTCCCCTCTGGCATCCACCAGTCTGTTTCCCTGCATTTATGAATCTGTTTGTTAGAACTTCATTTTATGTATTTATTTATTTTTATTATTTTTAAATATTTTGTTTATTTATTTATGAGAGGCACAGAGAGAGGCACAGACACAGGCAGAGGGAGAAGCAGGCCCCATTCAGGGAGCCTGACGTGGGACTCGATCCTAGGTCTCCAGGACCACACCTTGGGCTGCAGGCGGCGCTAAACCACTGAGCCATCTGGGCTGCCCTATTTTAATTTTTTTAAAAGATTTTATTTATTTATTTGAGAGAGAGAGAGAGCAGTTGCGTGCACACATGCATGAGTAGGGGAGGGGCAGAGGGAGAAGCAGACCCCATTCCCACCCCACTGAGCAGGGGAGCCTGAAGATGTGGCACTGGATCCCAGGACTCTGGGACCATGACCTGAGTTTGAAGGCAGACGCTTAACCGACTGAGTCCCCTAGGCGCCCCTAGAACTTCATTTTAAACAGAAGCACCCCAGCATGCTGTATGCCCCCTTACACCTGGCTTCTTTCATTCAATCAGAACCACAGAACTCACATCGTTGCATAGAGTTATAGTTGCTACTTCTTCACTGCTGTAGTTTATTCTTTGCTGAAGAAACCACAACTTAATTACTATTTCTAATTGTGATGGCTATCTGGGTTAATTCAGTGTGGGACTATTAGAAACCGCAGTCTTCTGGGGCACCGATGGCCCCCGTCTGCCTTCCTGTTGGGGGGGGCATGCCTTGGAGTGGCGTCACTGGGTCCCGTTCAGGTTTAGTCTGTGAGGCCAAACCGGCTTCCAAATCGCTGACCAGTTTGCGCTGGTCCGGCAGTGCACAGGCGCTCTGGGTCTTCCTCGCCCTCAGGACACCCGGGGTGGCCGGTCTGCTTCGCTTTAAACCTTCTGGTCAATGGACGGAGTCAGCCGGGGGACCAGCAAAGGCGAGCATCTTTCCTTATGCCTGCTGGTCTTTTTTTTTTTTTAAGACTTTATTTATTTATTTATTCATAGAGACAAAGAGCGAGAGAGAGAGAGAGAGAGAGAGGCGCAGACACAGGCAGAGGGAGAAGCAGGCTCCATGCAGAGAGCCTGACGTGGGACTCGATCCCGGGTCTCCAGGATCACGCCCTGGGCTGCAGGCGTCGCTAAACCGCTGCGCCACCGGGGCTGCCCCTTGCTGGTCTTTTGAGTGCCCTCTTTTTGTGTGGTGCTCACTCAGTTGTTTTGCTTGTCTTTCTAACTTGATTTACTGGACTTCTTTCTATATTCTGGATATGAATCCTCCGTCGAATGTGGGAATTGCAGATACCTTCTTTCCCTTCTGTGGCGAGCTCTTGACATGCACTCTGTCCCTCAGCGGGACCATGTGATGTACAGAAGCTCTTAATCTTAATTTTGTCCAATTTATCCAGCCTTTACCTGCTTTCCAGTGCTTCCTGTGTCCTAGTTAAGGAATCTTTGCCTGTCGTGGTGTCATGAAGATCTTTTTTTGTCTTCTGCTAAAAACTGTAGTTAGATCTTTCACAGTTAGATCTGCGTCCATCTGGAATTAATTTTTGTGTATGATGTGAAGTCAACGTATTAGTTTCCTTTTGCTGCTCAGACGAGTGACCAAAAATGTGGTGGCTCCCCAAACAACCCAAATTATTATAATTCTGGAGGCTGGGAGTCTGAAATGGATCACTCCAGGCTAAAATCAGGGTGCTAGCAGGGCCGTATTCCTTCTAAAAGTTCAGAGAAGGATCTGTCTCTTGACTTTCCCACCTTCTAGAGGCCACCCACATTCTTTGGCTGATGCACCCCCCCACACACATGTTGCACTGGGTTTTTGGCACACTGCCATCTCTCTGATTCTATCTGTCCTGTCTCCCCCTTGCACTTAGAAGGATCCTTGTGATCACATTAGGTCCGCCTGGGTAATCCAGAATAATCTTTTTTTTTTTTTTTAATATTTTTTTTTTTAAATTTTTATTTATTTATGATAGTCCCAGAGAGAGAGAGAGGCAGAGACACAGGCAGAGGGAGAAGCAGGCTCCATGCACCGGGAGCCCGACGTGGGATTCGATCACCGGGTCTCCAGGATCGCGCCCTGGGCCAAAGGCAGGCGCCAAACCGCTGCGCCACCCAGGGATCCCCAGAATAATCTTTTTTTTTAAAGATTTATTTTTATTTATTTATGATAGACATAGAGAGAGAGAGAGGCAGAGACACAGGCAGAGGGAGAAGCAGGCTCCATGCTGGGATGCGGGACTCGATCCCGAGACTCCAGGATCGCACCCTGGGCCAAAGGCAGGCGCGAAACCACTGAGCCACCCAGGGATCCCTAGAATAATCCTTCTATCTGCAGGTCAGCTGACTAAAATCCTTGATTCCATTTACAACCTTAATTCCCCATTGCCAAATGTGAGCTAACGTGTTAACAGGTTCCAGGAATGGGGACATAAACACTGTTAGGATCCACTATAGCCGGATCATGATTTTTCCCTGCATGTAGTTATCCAGTTGACTCAGCATTACTTACTGTAAAAACCATCCTTTGCTCAGGGTTTTTTTTTTTTTTTTTTAATATTTTATTTATTTACTTGAGAGAGAGAGCATGAGTGGGTGGGGGGAGGGCAGAGGGAGAAGGAGAAGCAGACCACCACTGAGCAGGGAGCTCAATGTGGACCTCAATCCCAGAACCCTGGGATCATGACCTGAGCTAGAGGCAGATGCTTAACTGACGTTCAGGGGTATTTTTAGCTTCTTGTACAAATTCTGACCCTAGAGAGGAGGTCCAGCTGGCTAGGGTGGGAAGGGGAACCCAGGTGATGGGGTGCTTTCCTGTAGCTCCCTGGCCTGTATGTGTTGGATGGAGCTACAATAGTAAAAGGAGAATAGATCCTCCCAGGCCAGGACACAAGAGCCCTTTCCTTCCTGTTCTGCCCAGATCACTAAGTGACCTCAGAAGGCCCCTTCCCTCCATTGGCCTCTGACTCCATCTGGAGACCCCCTTGCCCAGCACCAGTTTCTGTCACCTGAATCTCACTGTCCTGTTCACTTGCTCTGTGGCCGTCAGCCTGGGCCTCAGTTTCCAATTCTGTGAAATGGGAATAAAGGTAGGTCAGGGGGCCACTTGAGCCAGCCAATGCCTGCCCAGCATCCTGGGCCAGTGCCAGGAGGGCCTGGCTGTCCATTCGCTGGGGCTGTGGGTGGTGACACAGCCTGGAGTTGGCTCTGGAGCCCTGGCTGTCCCCTGGTTCTGAGCATACCACATCTGTGTGTGGGGTGTGTGTGTGCACGCACACATGTGCACATGAGGCAAGGAAGTATATTGACATGGACTTTCCTTCCTCTTCCTAGACCTGACACAGCCCTGGCCCTGATTCCTTTTGCTGCTCCAAGAGACAGGCTCTGAACCACCTCCAGGCCTGAGAGAAGATGACCCTGCTCCAGTGTGTCCAGCTCAGGTGAGACAGACATGCCAGCCTTTTCCAGGGGCTCTGCTGTCACCCCAGGCCATGGGCAGGATGGGGACAATGGCAACTTTACAAATCGGGATCTCCAGCCCTGAGCATAGAGGCTGTGAGGATGGTGAGCACACCAGATTGGGCCCCTCTTGTCTTCCAGACTTGAGTGTCAGAGAAGCTGGGGTCCAGTGGGGCCCCCACGTTGTCCCCTGCTCAGCCCCTGGGTGCCCTCTGTGTCCATGCTGCTGGCACGACATGCCATCTTCCTTGCTTCAGCCGGCATCTCCTTGCAGCCACATGGGCTAGTGGAGCCTGGGTTCTGGCCCCAGCCCTGCTGTGAGGCTCAGGCTGGTCCCTTCCCCATCCTGGTCCTGGGTGGCTCCTGGGCCCTTTGGTACTCCCTGGGTGACTCTGGACCCCGAGCAAGGCCCGTTGCCTCCCTGTCCTTTTTGGGGCCACTATCTCCTGCCCTTGGCTGGCAGCAATATGTGTGGCAAAGTTGTACAGCCTGGGCTGGCTCCCTGGGGCCTCGCTGATGGCATGAGTGCGAAGGGTGGACACAGGCAGATCTGCACCATCTCCTTGGACGTCCTGGGCCCAGGGGGCAGCTGGTGTGAAGCTCCAGGTTTTGGCTTTCCCCTCCAGCTGGCAGGACTCACAGGGAGGGGGCCTGTCTCAGCCCTGCTGTGCTCTGTGCTCCCACATGGGGATTTTAGCTTCACTACCAAGTGAAAGTCCCCAAGCCTTGGTCAAATGGAGGCAAGATGAGCCTCTCTTCCAAGCAGGATGGGACAAGCAGTGAGTGGCAGCGGGGAGCAGGCCTGTGGGGAGGGTGGTGGTCATACCCGCCGGCTAGATTAAGGGGTTGGGCTGGCACCAGGTTTCTAGTGCAGGGGGGAGTGTTGAGGTGCCTGGTAGGGCAGGGCCAGGGGACCCCACCCTACATTAACATAACGGGGGCAGTCAACACCTGTGGGGTCCACTCTGTTTGGGGTCTGCCCCCCCATTTTTCTGGGTAGGTGTGTACAGGGAGGAGAGGAACTCTTAGCTTTTCCCCTCCCCTGTGTCTATCTTTACATTTTTAAGAATTCAATTTAATTTAATTTAAACTCAATTAATTAACATATATTAGTTTCAGAAGTAGAGTTCTACATTTTTTTTTATTGAAAAAATGGTTGTGAATATTTCAGACACTCAAGAAAAGAAATAGACAATATGATCAACACCCCTGTATATCCTGCAGGACTTAAGAAATGAATCTTAGAGGGCACCTGGGTGGCTCAGCTGTTGAGTGTCTGCCTTTGGCTCAGGGTGTGATCCTGGGGTCCTGGGATCGAGCCCCACATCGGGCTCCCCACAGGGAGCCTGCTTCTTCCTCTGCCTGTATCTCTGACTCTCTCCTGAATAAATAAATAAAATCTTTAAAAAAAAATGTAAGTAAGAAATCGATCTTAGAACTAGGAATCGAGCCCCCAGTTACCCGGCCCCAGCTCTGTTCCCACCCCATTCCCACCCCCGTTCCCCAGCTGGTTCATGGAGCACTGTGATAGGGCTGCGCAGGGAGGTTCAGGCTCCGTGGCCACCGGCCCCTGCTGCATGGCCTTGCCAACTCTTGGCGTCACCTGGCTTTTTGACTTTGTGCCCATCTGATTGGGTGGGAAATGGGATCTCCTTGTGGCTTGCATTTGCATTTCCCTGCTGACTGAGAGACTCAGCGGCTGTCCCTGCTGTCCCGTGGCACCCTCTCCTCGAAAGCTGCCTATTCTTACCTGTCTGGTTCTTACCTGCCTATCTGGGGTGCCCTCAGATCTTCCCTCATGTCACATATGGGGATGCACCCAGCCTCTGATTCTCCCACCCTGGCCATCCCCAGTGACTCTCCTAAGGGCTCCATCCCTTGGCCTCCTATCCCCCCACTCGGTGTCCCTTGGGGACCTCATACCTGATGTCCCAAAAGGACACCTTCTCCGAGGTCCCTCCCAGCATGGAGAGGTTCCCCCTCCTGCTGGGACCCTGGGTGCTCCCTCCACACCCACACCATTTGCCATCAAATGCGGCTCAATACCTCTCCCCCCCTCTGGCCCCTCCAGCCCCTGCCTCTGTTGTGGCTCAGGCTGCATGGTCGTGTCCCTTGTCTGTCAAACATCCCCCAGGACAGTGGCCTCCCTGCCCTCATTCCCCCCAGCGCCCTCATCAGCTCCCTGGTGGTTTTGCCAACAGGCACATCTGATCTGTCACACCCTTTGCTTGACATCCTTCAAGGCCCCTTATCCACTCAGGCTGATGCCAATGTGTGACTGGGAGATCCCCACCCCTCCCTCTCTGCCTCTGGATTACCCCACACACACACATTTTATTTTATTTTTTAAGATTTTATTTATTTATTCATGAGACCCACAGAGAGAGGCAGAGACACAGGCAGAGGGAGAAGCAGGCTCCTCGCAGGGAGCCTGAGGCAGGACTCGATCCCAGGACCCCAGAATCATGCCCTGAGCCAAAAGCAGATGCTCAACCGCTGAACCACCCAGATACCCCTCCTCCCCACATTTTAACCACTAAATCCTCAACTGTTTGGTTGACCTAGCAGAACACGGTCTCTGCCTGAAGTTCCCCTCCCCGCCCCCCGCACCCCACTCCCTCCTCTCATGGGGCTGCTGTGGCCTGAGCCTCAGGGCTCGTGGGGAGTGCTCAGGGGCCACACTGAGTTCACCTCTGGGTGCCATATCACCTGGCACTCAGGTCATAGGGTTGAGGGGGTATGTGGGCCCCCTGGCTGCTGACCCCTGAGGGAGGAGGAGGACGAATAAGCCAGGAGAGCCCCTGGGGTTGGTGGAGGTGGTGGGCCTAGGTTTGAAGGCTGGGCTTGTCCCCGCAGTGGTCCTGGCCCAGTGTCTGTCCAGCCGAGGATGCGGTGTGAGCGGTGGCCGGGCCTCCACAGTGGGATTCCCACCGCCCGCCTCCCTCGCCCTCTGGGTGATGCCAGTGCCCCGGATGTGGGCTTTCCACTGCCCTAGTTGGCACCTTTCCGCCCATTCCGTCGAGGCCACACCCTGAGCCTCCTATTGGCGGAACATTCTTGGGCCTCGTCCCCGCCACGACTGCAGCAGCCACCCCCAGCGCAGCTGAAATGGAAACCCTGAAATGCAGCCCGGGTTTGTCTTTGGTAAATGGCCATTGAGCGCAGCACAAAAGGGGGCCTGTTGGTCTGAATGCTGCCGGCCCTCCTCTCCCCTCCCGTGCCCGCCTTGCCTGGCACCCCAGGCCTCCCGACATCAGAGTAGACACCGATCGGAGTGGCGGCTGCTGCGTGCTAGGCGTGGAGGGCCGCCCGTGGGCCTGTGGTCGGACTCACTCGTCCGTGCTCCCTGCCCTGTCCTGCAGGCGATGCAGCAGGCTCACACCAGCTGAAGACCCACAGCCACTTGCGGTGGGTGGGCTTTGGACCCACATTGCCTTAAGTCTCCTCCCTCCTGGTCTCCCAGGCCTGCCCCACCCCCTACAGGGTGGCCGGAGGCCAATTTATCACCCTGTCCTGGCTTTTCCCAAGAAAGCCTTTCCTTCCTCAATCCCACAAGAAGGGCTGAGTCACAAAGGGGTGATTGGCCCCGGGTTCCTCCCCCTCTTCCTGCTCACCACTTCTTCTCTCCTCCCCTCTCCCCTTCACAGGCTCTCCCAGCTTCGGAGACCCTAGGTGGGAGTGGCTGCTGGCCTCTCCTGCCTGGTCCTCCCCCCCCCGCCCCATTGGTGGTGGGACTAGCGAATGCAGCCAACTCCTCTGGTCTCCTTTGTCAGTGAGGCACCCAGGCGCTCTCCGCGGAGGCCAGGGGTCTCACAAATGTTAGTCCAGGCTGGGGGACGCCAGCCTAGGGAGGCAGGGGAGGGCCAGTCCCGGGGCTGAGTCCAGCATGGCCACTGAGCAGCCTGTGACTTTGGGTGAGTCCCTCAACTTTTCTGAGCTTTCTGTGTTCCTCCCTTGAGATGGCTTCTGGCTCATCGGGGCTTGGGAGGAATAATAAGGCCACATTCCTATAAGGAAGGAGAAGCTGCTGGGATCTTCAGGGTCTAGGAGGGAGGAGGGCAACTCTGGGAGCCTCCGGAAGCTTCCCCTGGGAGGAGTGTCCTAGAGATTTGTGGCTTTGGAGGCCTTTGTCCTCTGGGCAATGGCAGGTGTGCCCTCACACAGGGTTTCCGGAACACGGGCTCTGTGCCAGGCTCTGTGCTGGGGCTGGGTTCTCAGAGAAGCTGGGGCCCCGCCTGGGGTTGCCCGTGAGCTCCCAGGAGGCGAGATGAAGATAAATGAGAACAATGTCATCTTTCCTTGGCTCAGTGTGCAATCCTGAGGCCTCTGTGGGCCAAAGTTTCGGGGAGACTCTACAGAGGAGGAAGCATTGGGCCAGGTGTCTCATGGTGATTGGAACAGGTGAAGTGAAGCAGGTAGGAGAAAAAGCACAAGTGGGGTCTGGGGAGGTGGGAAGGTGTCAGGTGCGTAGTGAGGGAATGCAGGGTCATTAGTAGCAGTGTGGTTGAGAAGCCTCCGATGCTAGGGACACTGTTAGAGTGCCTGGTCCCTGCCTCAGAGGACATGCTGGCTAGCCGGAAGGTCGCCATGCCACCAGACTGCCTGCTGGGCTGGTCACCATAAGCTACTTAGTCCTACGTGAGTAGGACTGAGGATGTGAAGGGGGGCTTCCTAGGTCCCTTGTCAGGACAATGGATACCACAGCAAACAAAATAGACCCTAGTCCCTTTCCTTGAGCAGTAGCGAAAGCCAAAGCAGGATGGAGAGGGGGCAGACTGAGTAGGGGTTGTAATCTTAGAAGGGGACATTGGAACAGATACTTGAAGGTGATGACCAATGAACCTCGATATTTGAGGTAGAGGGAACAGCATGTGCAAAGGCCCTGAGGCTGGAGAATGCTTAGTGTAGTCCAGGAGTGGCTGGAGGCCAGCATGGCCAGTGTAAGTGGGCAAGGGCCATAGTGCTTGGAGGAAGAAGATGAGGAGAGCTTTGAAGGCTGGCACACTACTATGGAGAACCTTCAAGGATTTTATTTTTTTATATAATTTTTAGAAGTTAAGATTTAACTTATATACCATAAGATTCACCCATTTTAAATGTATAACTTGGTGACAAATTGATATTTAGTATAAATACAAATTGTGTGGTCATCACAATCCACTTTTGGAACACTTCTGCCTTCTGGAAAGTTCTCTCATGCCTATTTGTGGTCAATTCCAGCTCCCACCCCCAGGCAACCCCAGATCTGCTTTCTGTGTCTATAGTTTTGAAACTTCCTCTAAATAAGAATCATGCAATATGTAGTCTTTTGTGTCTGGCTTCTTATTGCTGCACCTTGTAGAGGGTGGTCAATATCGTTGCATATGTTATAGTCACTTATTATTGCCAAGCAATGTTCT
Source organism: Canis lupus dingo (assembly GCF_003254725.2). NCBI lineage: Eukaryota > Metazoa > Chordata > Mammalia > Carnivora > Canidae > Canis > Canis lupus. The sequence goes on along the minus strand of NC_064248.1, from coordinate 5,853,780 downwards.
ATTATATAGATACGCTGCTTGCCATTCACCAGGTGATGGGTATTTGATTGTTTCCATTGTTTGACTATTGTGAATAAAGTTACAATGAACATTTTTTACAGACTTCTATATGAACATGTGTTTTTATTTCTCTTGGGCAGTTGGATCATATGGTAGATAAATATTTAACTTTTTTTTTTTAGATTTTATTTATTTTTTTATTTATTTTTAAAAGATTTTCTTTATTTATTCATGAGAGACACACAGAGAGAGGCAGAGGGAGAAGCAGGTTCCCTGTGGGGACTCTGATGCAGTACTTGATCTCAGGACCCTGGAGTCATGACCTGAGCAAAAGGCAGATACTCAACCACTGAGCCACCCAGGGGTCTCTAACTTATTTTGACTTTGTTGTTTTTAAGTTTATTTACTTTTTAAGTAATCTCTGCCCCCAATGTGGAGCTTGAACTCAGAACCCCCAAGGTCAAGCATCATATGTTCTCTCCCTACTGAGCCAGCCAGGCACCCTAGGTATTTAAATCTTTTATTCCTTTTCCATTAGGTTGTTTGTCTTCTGATGAGTGAGTGATCAGAGTTCCCCATGTGTTCTGAATAGAAGTCTTTTATTAGATGTATGATTTGTAACATTTTTCCCTGGTTGGGGGGGTTTCATCAGAGAAGGGCCCAAAAGGCACAGGGAAGGGATTCCTTGCATCTCATTCTGTTCCCAGCAAGAGGTCTTCCTCTGCCCCACACACATGGGGCCCTACCTCAGGATTTCCTAGGTCAGAGGGCCTCCCCTGCTAAGTCGCTGGAGCAGAAGGCCAGTTAGCCACCCAGAGGTGGGATATTCCCTGTCACCAGAGAGCAGGCTCCCTCGCCCCTGCTGGCTCAGTGAGTCATTGGGGTTTGGGTCATTCAGGCTTGGGCTCAAGCTTGTGCTGGGGGGATGCCGATGGGGCCTAACTGAACCAGAGAGAGATGTCTGCAACCCACAGGTACTTCCCTAGGGCATGTGCTTCCTGGAGGGCCAGGTTCTGGAGAGCAAGGGAGCAGCCTCATACTCCCACTGATCCAGCAACTCCCAGGCCCCAGAATTCCTGGGGTGTCAGAGTCATCCAGCAGAGGGTTAGAATGTTGGGTTTGGAAGGCTCTAGGACCAAGCTAAGGCTGACAGCCATGTTCCATACTCCTGTTGGCTCACCTGGGTATGTGGGTGTCATCACTGTGTGCCTTGGGGGAGCTTATTTGAGCTTATTTGTCTCTGCTCTCAGGACTGGCAGCCCTGCATGAGGAGCCGTCTGTCCCATGCTCAGGTCATAGTGTTGCTGGCTCAACTTGCTGACCTGAGGGGCATTCTGAGACCACTTTGCAGATTCCTGCTGTGAGCATTGTGGGTTGGCTGCTACAGTAGTCAGAACTTTTTTGGTTGCAAGTGACAGTGTCCCTCAAATATGTTTAGGCGAAAAGAGAAAATGATGCACGGGTATAAGGATTTGTTGACTGGTATAAGTGAAGAGCTCAAGTGATCAACTTCAGGCTCAGCTGCATCCAGGCCATCCAAATCCAGCAATTCAGCTCTGCTCTCTCCATGTTGGCCTCATTCCCTGGCAGACTCCTCCATGTAGTAACTGGGATGGCCCTGTAGTTCCTGGCATCCAACCCACACCCCGACAGCCCCAGAGAAAGGAAATAACCTTCCTGAAAGGTACCAGCTAGAGTCCAGGCCCTGGTGCTCTTTGGGTCATGTGATCTTTCCTTCACTAACCACGTGGACTCTGGCCAGGCCTGGGTCATGTGCCCACTCCCCATGTGTGTGGTGGGTCAGCTCATATAAATCTTACGGATCGAGAAAGGAGCAAAGGGTTGGGGTAAGGATGTGGAGTGTGGCTGGCCTGACAGAGGGGGCATCTCCTACTGCATCAGAGCCGAGCACCCAGAGAGCACCGTTCCCGAGGTCCCCAGGGGTGATACCCTTGCCCAGAAACTCTGCCCCTCCGGTGGTGCTCTGTATCCGCTTTCCCAGCTGGACTGTGTGCTCCCCAGATAGAGCACTCCGGGGCAGGATGGGGCCTGGCTGTAGCGAGCCCTTCACCAATGTCTGGTGCAGAAGAGGGTGTGTGCCCAGGACAGCAGAGGAGAGGCCAGAGCGCCACGGCGGGGGAGAGGCCAGGGGATGGCGGAGGAGAGGCCAGGGCGCGGTGGTGGGGGAGAGGCCAGGGTGCGGCGGGCCTGTCTTGTCTGCCTCTCCTGCGGTCCCCCTGCAACCGGCCTCGTCTTGCTGCCATGTGGCTCCCTGAGCTGACCACCAGGAAGACGAGGCTTTCCTGTCTCAGGAGCCACCTTTGTCAAGCACTACTGCCCTATAGGGCTGGGCGTCGTCCCCCTCGGCCTTCTCAGAAGGGCAGGGGCTGTAAGGGTGCAGGGCAGGCAGAGAACGTGGCAGATCCATCCTGGCAGGGGACCAAGGCAGGTGTTGGCCTCCATGTGTGCACGGATCCCCACCCTTGGTGTGGGGTGGCAGGTGCTGGGACGGTGAGCAGAGCTGGCAAGGTGGGACAGTGTGGCAGTTGATGAAACTAGGTGTTGCTCTGTCCCTCCTGTGTCAGGAGCCATGAGTGGTTCCCTGGTCCCACAGGGCCTGGGAGCCATTGCACAGCGACCCCCAGGCTACCCACGTGTGTCAGAATCCACACCAGCCTGTGTTGTGTGAGAGTCACGCTCGGCTGTTGGTGGCCGTGCTGAGCTGCGTGGTCCTGGTGGAGGGCTGTATCACTGCAGACCCCCAAACCCAGGAGGTGGGCAGAGAGCGTGCACCTGGCCTCAGAGTCCAGCAGCCAGGACACATGTCAGGCCACACCATTGCCACACCAGGCCCATGCTTGCTGCCACTGCTCTGTGCCTCGGTTTCCCTATTAAGGAAAGAGGGTGGGCATGGTGGCCCCTGCCCCCCTGGGCGGGGGGTGTGTGTAGGAATCCTGCCGTGTCACCATTGGGGTGCCCTGGCAAGTGGTGATATCATGATGTGATCACTCTCATCTACCCGCAGGTGAGTGACGATGGCAGAGAGGACGTGACCCACGCGGACCCCTCACACACCGAGTGGCACCACCATGCAGAAGCCCAGCGGCCTGAAGCCCCCCGGCCGTGGGGGGAAGCACTCGAGCCCCATGGGCCGGACATCCACCGGCTCGGCCTCCATGTCTGCTGCGGCGGTGGCCACCGGCTCCAAGGAAGGTGCGCGGGGCTGCAGGGCCGGGGTGGGGAGTGCTTCCCCTGGAAGACCCCCCTGGTGACCAGCCTGGGCTAGCAGTACACGGAAGTCCTTCTTTCTGTCTGGCCGTCCTCCCTTTCACATTTGACTCGGCATGCTTTATGCATGTTGTTCTTTTTCACACTCCCCCGACTTGGGAGGCACGTCCTACTGTTAGCTCTGCTCGGGATGAGAAAGTGGGGATCCAGGTGGGCATGGCGCTGTGCCCCAGTCACTCAGCCAGGATTCAGACTCCAGCCTCCACTGGCCTCTCTGCCTCCACTCGTTCCCTTCTGGGGTCAGGGCTTATCCTTGGAGCCAGCCCCATTTCCCGTCAGCCTTCTTGTCTGCCACCCAGAACCATGCCCGTTAGCCTTTCGGTATCTGACCTTTCCTTCATCTTCTGCTACTGGGCAGGCGTGAGGGCCGGGTGCCCGGGCTGGGGGTGCAGCTTGGACAGCAGAGGGGCGGAGGACAGCTGTCAGCTACGTGCTTCTCTGAAGATGAAAGAAAGGTAGCCCATGGTGGAATATTTAGGAAGTTAGGTGCAGAGGTAAAATTGCCTGTAATCTCACCCCCTAGAGGCAACTGTTATTTCGGTTTATGTCCTACTTTTTTTTCTTCTTCTTACCTATTTGCAATCATGCTGCATATACAACTTAAGAATCTGGTTTTTCCTTCTAAGATGATCAAGTGGATTTTTCCACATCGTTTTTAATGGCTGTAAAATATCCTATCCATGCAACAAATATAAATCAAAGACTTGCTTTGTTGACACAGTCTTCACCACCAGAGTTCTTGTTCTGAGCAAAACCGGATGTGGGCTCGGCCCTCGGGGCTGCCGTTCTGGTGGGGAGCAGGGGGGTTGAGGGTTGTGAGATCCTAGAACTAGGACCTGACCAGGTCTGGGAGGTCAGCCCTGAGGATAGACATGTGAGCTGAGGTCCAGAGGGTGACAGTATAGTAGTTGAAGAGGGGAGGGTGTTCTGGGGAGAGGGAATAGCTTGTGCAAAGGCCCAGTGGCAGAAGAGCACATGGCAAATATGAGAGAGGGAAAGAGAGTGTGACTGGCACGTGGCCAGTGACAAGTGTGCCAGTAAGAGAGGGTGGGCCAAAGTGGGGACAGCTTGGGGCTGTCCAGGGCATTTCACTTCTGTTGTAATAACACTGGAAAACCTTTGGAAAGTCTTAAATCAAAAGGAATATGATAAAAAAGAATTGGAAGCATATTCTTAGCTCATTCTCTGCAGTTGAGGATGACTGTTTCCTATTTTTCACTTTGATAAATGACGCTGTGATGAATGTCTTTGGGCAACAAATCCTGGTTTTGATTACACTCCAGCTAGCAGGGTAAGACACTGTCGGTCTCATCTGCTTAGTACATAAGTTTGGAGAGACAAAAAAAAAAAAAAAAAAAAAAATTGCCAGGGGCCAGATTAGGCAATCTGAGCCCTGGGTGGAGTCAAGGAAAGTTTGAACCAGCTGGCAGAGCCAGGGCCCCAGCAGAGCTAGGGTGGGAGGGTAAAGAAGCTGTGTGGCACAGCTCCTGGGCAGACCTCTGTAGCTGGGCTTGCCCAGAACAGCCCCGTAGGAGGCCCAGACTTCATTACAACGTGGCAGATCCTCTACTCATGAGAGACATTCCTGAGTAACAGGAAGAAGCCAAAGAGAGAAAACAAAGGGGAAAGGATGTTCCAGGTGGATGGAATGAGTGATGCAAAGGCCCTGCAGCAGAAAAGGACCTGGTTTGTTAGAGAGGGAAGGCAGACAAGTCTGGGTGGAAAGGAGTTGGAAAGAAGGTTGGGGAGGGTAGCAGAGGGCAGATGGTAAAGGGCAGGGATTCGGGTAGGTGTTCGGGGTGACCAGAGCTGTTGGAGGGTATTAGAGGAATGACTGGGTGCTCACATCCCTCAGCCCACTGTGTGGAGATTGGGTAATGGGGTGAGGAGAAATGTGGCCACCCAGGCCAGGAGGCCCGCACTCACTGCCAGGGCTGGGAGAGGTCAGGGGTGGCCACCAAGAGTGGGGCATCAGGGGAATGGGAATGAGCTCAGCCTTCAGGATGTGTGGAGAGGAGAAGGACCTGCTTACAGTGGAGGAAGAGCATGAGCAAAGGCACCAAGCTGAGCCTGGTCCAGTGGGGTGGTGGGGGCGGGGGCCTGTAGCCACTCTCTGGGAGAAGGTCAGCAGCCTGACCTGATCCTCTTGTCTCCTGGAGACAGCTCCATGGCACCTTCTGGGTTTTTCCTTCATTGTTCTCTCCCTGACCAAGAGGGGCCTGAATTCTGGCTCTGATCCAGCCCTTCATACCCCTTCTAATGGCCCCTGCTGTGTGACCCTCTAAGAGTGACTTATGGGATCACATCATTTCTCCGATTGGATCAAGAGTTAATGAGTGTGAAATGCCTGTAGGTATAAAACTCATTAAAGACTCGTTTTTTTTTCCTTTCCCCATCCATCCATAGTCCCGTCACAGAAAAATTTGGAAGTGTGATAGGAGAAGCATCCATCAGCCTCCTTCTTAAGCTAATAATCAGAGCCACTACTGTGATAGAGTTCCTTCTAGTCTTTTTGCCTATTTTTTTTTTAAGATTTTATTTATTTATTCATGAGAGACACAGAGAGAGGCAGAGACACAGAGAGAGGGAGAAGCAGGCTCCATGCAGGGAGCCCGATGCGGGACTTGATCCCAGGACCCCAGGGTCACCACCTGAGTCAAAGGCAGATGCTCAACCATTGAGCCACCCAGGCGCCCCTAATCTTTTCACCTATCGGATGTATTGTTTTAAGCAGTTAGATCGTGGGCCGTGCCCAGGTCTCCACCTCACTGTTCCACGTCTTCCTGCCTTTGGGGGGATGTGCCCCGGGTGCTACTATACTCTTTGCTGTCATCTTGAATGGGCTACACTGTGTGGCCTGCTGCTTGCTTCCTAGTTACCCTGCCCGGGGCAGAGCCTCTGAGGGTGGGGGCTGGTGGTCTAACTGCCCCCAACTCCCCTCTGCATCCCCTGCAGGGACTGTTCCAGAGAGAGGAGGTGCTGCTCAGTGAAGGCCTGATTGATTACAGAGCCACACCCCTGTGCCCACCGCTGGGCATACAGGCGGCCTCAACTGCAGCTGGGCTTGGTGTCATCATCCCCCTCTGGCACTGCTGCTGCTGCTGCAGCTCCCCAGACCCCAGCAAGACTCCCAGGTGGTGGGGACAGAGCAGAGAGCCTGGAGCAATGGGCCTGGTGAGAGGGGAAGGCAGATTTCTTTCTTTCTTTCTTTCTTTCTTTCTTTCTTTCTTTCTTTCTTTCTTTCTTTCTTTCTTTCTCTCTCTCTCTCTCTCTCTCTCTCTCTTTCTTTCTTTCTTTCTTTCACTTTAAATAAATATATTTATTTATTCATGAGAGACCTAGAGAGAGGCAGAGACACAGGCAGAGGGAGAAGCAGGCTCTCCTGTGGGGAGCCCGATGTGGAAGTCGATCCCAGGGCCCCGGGATCATGCCCTGAACTAAAGGCAGACACCCAACTGCTGAGCCACCCAGGCGTCCCGGAAGGTAGTTTTCTGAGGCCCGCAGCTGCTCTTGTCTCTGCTCTGGCTCTCGGGCTCTCGGCTCTCGGAGCAAGAGCCTCTGGAGAGGAGGAGGGGCAGGTGGAAGCCCCAGAGGACAGGGTGGCCCCTCCCCCACCCCCTGGCACTGGCCATCTGTGAGGGGCCCCGGGGCCCCAGGGGTGGGTCTGGTGGAGGCTGGAGTCTGGGGGTGATGGGAGGGGGCCAGCAATAAGCTGGACTCTGCTCTGGGAATCAGGGCAGTGGCTATCACCCAAAGTATGAGCTCAGCCTCTGGGCAGAGGGTCTGGCCGAGGGCCGGGACTGGACCTGGACTGATGCCCCTGCCCCCTCAGCCTGTCCTGTCAGTCCCCAGAGCTATAACATACAGGAAGTGGCAGGAACCAGGGGCTGTTGGGGGGGACCGTCACACTAGGAGGTGGCCCCAAGGTGGTCAGAGCAGCAGGTATGCTGGAGGGTGGTCTGGGAACCCCAGTGAGGGCAGGGGCAGCCCAGCCAGGCAGGATAGAGCACCCCTGGGGGCTGCTTCAGATCAGGCTGCCAGGGAGGTCTTGCTGAGGGGGTGACACTGGTATAAAGATCTGAGGGAAAAGTAGGAACCAGCCCAGCCAAGTGGGAAGAGCAAGCAGGCAGACAGAATAGTGGCTGCAAAGGCTCTGAGTCTTGAGATGTCTGGGAGCCGGAGAGCAGCTCAAGTGGGCAAGGGGAAGTTTTGGGAATGGGCCAGGGCAGGCGCCAGGAGCCCCATCGGGGAGCTGGGAGCTGACACCAGGGCCGTCTGGGGCTTTGGAATCCATCCCGAGGGTCCGGGCTTCCAGGCTGGTGGCCAGGGCTTCTGCTGGGGTACAGCCCTCCTTTTGAGTCTGGAGCACCCTGCAGGGGTGGGGCACGGTCCGCCACTGCCTTGCAGTGGTGGGCAAGAGGGGACGACAGCAGGCTGTGACCAGAAGCCCACAGCCCTTCCCTGGAGTCTGCTTCTGGGCCTCAGGTGGAGGCAGGCCAGGCCAGGTTGTGGGTGTCCCTCCTGTCCCCAACCAGAACGGCTGCAGTGACATGGGGAGGACCCAGGGCTGCTGGACCAAGGGACAGACCGCAAGCAGCTCCTCGAGGAGCCTCTCCCGTCCCCGGAGCTGTGGTCAGGCCCCAGAGGTGTCCCATTCAGGAAGGGTGGTGCTTGACAACTCTACTTCACCATGACATCTTACCATGCCGCTTCTCACTCATAGCCCAGGGCGAGAACTATTGAAAGAATAGAGATGACAAAACTGAGGCTCGAGCTGTCATCTGAGTTGCCCAGAACAATAGGGCCAGAGAGTGGTGGGGCTGCTGTGGAGACTCAGACTGGGCCAGGTCTTTTTTTTTTTTTTTTTTTTTTTTTTTGGGCCAGGTCTAACGCTGGCTCAGGCAGCTGGCACCTGCTGCCCTGTTGCGGGAGAGAGGGGTGGTGGCTGGCCCCCCAGTTTAGTCCCAGCACCACACTCTCGCCTCCTTTCGTGGGCTCCCATCCTGGGCAGGTGGCAAGCAGGAAGAGTGATTGGTTCTCATTAGGTCAGTCATAAATGTGCCCCAAATTGCCTATGGGCCTTTCTTCATGCTGGGGACCCAGGATATGGGAGGTCAAGGGTGAGTGTGCATGGGTGTTCCCCCCTCAAGCATGGAGCAGACCCCATGGGACATGATCCACCTCTTATTTTTAAGATTTTATTTTTTTATTCATGAGAGACACAGAGAGGCAGAGGGAGGAGCAGAAGTCCCTGCCTGATGTGGGACTTGATTCCAGGACTCCGGGATCATGACCTGAGCCAAAGGCAGACAAACTCAACCATTGAGCCACCCGGACGTCCCCAGGGTCCACCTTCTATATTGTGATCCCCCCAAGGGGTCCACACAGGGCTGATCCCAGAGCTTTTCAGTTCTGGCTTCCGGAGCTGGGGCTCAGATGCCCTCATACCTTGTGGGTGCTCCAGAGATGGGCACCAGCCTCCTGTGCCCCCAGGTGGGACCCTCAGACCTTGGAGTTGGCCTGTAGTCTTGGACACTGGCTCTACCCTGGTGCACCCTGGAGGATTATGTCTTTCACCTTGGTTCTCTGCTCCTTGGGAGGGCAGACGACATCATCCCCATCTTAAGTGACTTGTCCCAGCTGCTGTGCAAACGTGGGCAGAACCAACACAGACTTCCAGCCTTTGCTCCCGCAAAGCCTGCACAAGCCCTGGGCTGCCTCCCACTCCCTTCAAGGTCAACTTCTCTGGCCCTCCTCCCCTAACCACATCCTAAACTTTTTAATGGCATCAGGATGAGGAAAGCCACACTGAGCATTTCTGCGGCTGGGCTGCAGAGCAGGTGGGGGGCAGGGCAGCCTCCTAACGTTCCTGACGTTGCCCATTATCGATCTGGGGGGCAGGGGCCCATCTGCCAGCGCCTGCCTGCTGTGGTGTGGCCGTAGCAGGGCTTCTCCATGGGGAGCTGGCTCTGCTCTTTCCAGGGTAAGCATCCCACGTCTTTCTTCCCCTCTGTCCCCGCCTGAGTCTGCTGGGTGGGGACTCTGTCCTCTTGGTTTGGGAGTAGGGGGAATGAAAGGGGACTTCTGGGTTCCATTTGGTTCAAGGATGCTGAGCTACCCTTGGGATGGGGCCCATCTCAGAGTGGATTGATAAAGGGTTCCTTCTTCAGGGGTGGCTGGCCAGAGGCCGCGTGGCAGGGGGATGCCGGGCCTGTTGTGGCTGCGAGGGGTGGGCCCTGCCTTGGTCATGGTGGGCCGAGGGGGCGGAATCAGCCCTCGCTATGCTATCAGAAGGACTGCTGGAGAGTGGGCCAGGCTGGGGGACGCACTGTGGGAAATCTGGCTCCCTTGAGAAATGCTACGGAGACCCTCTCCTTTTCTTCATGACCTCTGCCCTGAGCACCTGCTGGGGCCTGGAGAGGACTTAGAGCAGCAGGGCTGCTTTGGGGTTTGTGGCACATTTACTGTTGTTGCTTTGGGGTCAGGATTGTGGCCAATCTGCATTTTAGCTTTTGTCATGGGCTCCGAGGATGGAAAGGAGGGGGTGTTGGTGTGGGTCCCGCCTCCCAGGCCTGCATTCTGAGATACATCCATCCAACGGAGGTGGTTGGGAAAATGGGGTTCTGCAGAGTGGCTGTGCCAGGGAGGGGTGTTGGATCTGGTCTGATAGACAGGCAGGGTTTCCCTAGAAGACACAGAGAGGGAAAGGCCAGGGTGACCATTCTGTCTGGGACAGCCCTGGATTATGTCTGTGGTCTTGGTGTGACGCTATATTAGTAGCACATCCATTCTCTTCAGGGTGTCTGGTTGGGGATGACAAATCATGTGGTCACCTTCTTTATAGCCCCGTGGTGCTCATTAGCACGTTAAAGGCTCAGACAAGTCCTGCAGCAAAGTAACCATAACCATGTTTAAGCTACTATTTCTCAGACTTGTTTGAATTTGGAGATTACTTATTTTTGTAATATCTATTAATCCCACGTGGAACTGTGTTCTATGGAACATTTAAAATACTGCTTGCAAAAAAACAAAACAAAACAAAAAAATAAATAAATAAAATACTGCTTGCTTCCTTGAGGGACTGGGTCTTAGCATAGGCACACTTTTTTCCCTCTGGCCTTCAGGGACAAGGGCAGACTTTATTACTACTCCTCAGTTCATAGCATATTGTCACTGTGAGTCCCTGCAAGGCCCATCTTGTGTTTTTGTAAAATTGATACCTTTTTATCGTGTTCCCACATCCAGGCTTCTGTGTCCATGTTGGGACACTCTTGAGCCCTGCTTTCTGACCAAGTATCACATTAGAAACACCTTTCTGTATAACCTGGAAGAATTATTTTAAAAGTTGCTTAGGGGCCAACTGGGTGGCTCAGTTGGTAGAACACGAGACTGTTGATCTTGGAGTTGTGAGTTCAAACCCCATGTGGGGTATAGAGATTAGTTAAAAAAAATAAAATCTTAAAAAAAAAAGTTGCTTAAGAATCTGAAAGACTTGACCATAATTTGTATAATACTCCCCTATTTTGGGGACACTTAGATTCAGGGTTTTGCTTTTTTTTTTTTAAGATTTAAAAAATTTTAAGTAAATTTTAAACCCAGTGTGGGGCTTAAACTAACAACCTCAAGATCAAGAGTCACATGCTTCACTGACTGAGCCAGCCAGGCACCCCTGGAGTTTTTTTTGTTGTTTGTTTTATGAATGATAAGACATGGAGTCAGGTTTTTTTCTTTCTGAATTATTTCTTTGGGAAATGGACCAAAGATTACATTCCCTATTTAATGTTTTCTAATTAAAAATATATTTCTTTTTTTAAAGGTTTTATTTATTTATTTGAGAGAGAGCCAGCACAAGCAGTGGGAGGGGCAGAGGGAGAAGCAGACTCCCCACTGAGCAGGGAGCTGGATAATGTGATGATGTGGGGCCAGATCCCAGGACCCTGGGATCATGACTTGAGCAGAAGGCAGACGCCTAACCCAGTGAGCCACCCAGATGTCCCTGTTGTATTTCATTTTTATGATATTTTTAACCAAAGTAATACAGGCTTGTTCTAAAAGTCCTAGGTTAACCTAGAAAGTGTTTGCTGTCTAGCATTGAAATGACCTGGGTGGGGAGTGATGACGTGAGTGGGTTTGTGTTTAGGGGGGGGTCCCCAGTGTCTCTGGGGGCAGGTGAAGCAGGACAAGGGGTGCTGGAGGTTGAGAGAGACCCTTCTGGAGGCTGCTGTGTCAGATGGTGTGAAGTCTCACGGGCCTGATCTCTAGAGGGGCCTCTGAGACTCTAGAGGGAGGTGGAGTTGTTTCTTCTGTGGAATTACTAGATATGATGAATTACTGGATTAGGGGCTATGGTGAGGGGGAAGGGGCAATGAGGACTTGTGCTCTGAATAAATGGGCGTTGGGGGATACACTCTCTGTACAATTGGGGTGTACAGAGGAGGAGCTCCTGCAAGGGGTCACTGTGATCTAGAATGTCAAGTGTGAAGTCCTAGGGGACTTCCAGGCAGGGGCAGCTGTTAGAAGGGCACGTCTGGTAGCCAGGGAAGGGATCTGGACTGGAGAGAGCAGTTGGGGCTCAACTTCTAAGTCTTCTCTTTTACAAGGAGAATGATTAGCAGGGACAAGGCAGCATGTAAGCAGTAGCTCAAGGTGCAGGAGTGGGTTAGGTTGTAGGGGGAGCGCTCCCAGGGCTCCCCAGGTCCCGACCACAGAAGGGGGACATTCCTCCTGCCTCTCGCCCCTCCTGCTCCCTGCTTTGGAGACAGAGCAGAGACTTGGTGCATCTCGGTCTTCTATCCTGTCCATCATTCAGGGAGTCTATAGAGAGAACTAGGATTTTATCGTATCTGTGTTTTTGAGGTTATTGCTCTATGGTGGAAACACTATATAATCTCTTTTCAACTCTGTGTTCAGCGACACCATGCTGGTAGCTTGAAATTGACCACGGAAATTGGCAAACGCTACAAATTGGGGTTATTACTTTTCTCCTGGAGACCTCATTGGTAAGCCTTTCCCAGCACCCCACCGGCTGGAACACAGGTGGACGGAGGACCACCAGGGGGGCAGGCATGGGCAGAGGAGGCAGAGAGGAGTCCAGAAGAGCAGAGAACCAAGTAATGTAAATACAGCCCCACTTGGTATTTTGTTCTGCTTTGTTTTGTTTTTTTAAAGATTTTATTTATTTAATCATGAGAGATACACAGAGAGAGAGGCAGAGGCATAGGCAGAGAGAGAAGCAGGCTCCATGCAGGGAGCCCGACGTGGGACTCGATCCCGGGTCTCCGGGGTCACGCCCTGGGCCGAAGGTGGCGCTAAACCGTTGAGCCACCTGGGCTGCCCTCTTTTGTTTTTTAATAAAATTTATTTATTTATTTGAGAGAGAGAGAATATCCAAGCAGACTCCCACTGAGCGCAGAGCCCGGCCTAGGGCTCAATCTCATGAGTCATGAGGTCACGACCTGAGCCGAATCCAAGAGTCCAGTGCTTAACTGGCTGCGCCCCCCAGGTGCCCTGAAATACGGCCCCACTTTGTGTGTGTTTTTTAAGGTGCGCAGTATATGTATGCACGTATGTGCACAGGATAAAGTCCGGAGAAACGTGTTCCAAGATAATAACTGTAATTGTGTTTGTATGGTGGAGCTATAGATGCTTTCCTTTTTTCAAAAAAAGTCAGTGACTGTATTTTTTTCTGCAGTGGACATGAATGATCTTATGTAGCATGAACATTTAAATAGAAGGAGAAAAGCTAGTTTGTGGGAAGGACAGTGGGTGACCGCAGGTGGGGTGTCAGTGGGGGAATCTGTTATTTTGTGGGCTGGGGGTGGTGTTTGTGGCTCGCAGGGAGAGCCACTGAGGGGGGAGAGGCGAGAGATAGTGGGGAGACCAAAGGGGGATAGAGGTTGGCTTCTAAAAGGAGGAGAGCGTTCATAGCTTTCCTGTAGAAACGAAGGGCAAATGGTGGGCTCAGGGAGGTGCAGAGGTGGGAGGGAGACCCTGTGAACCAAGAGCTGCGTGGAGTGAGCCTCTGTCCTTAGTGGAAGGAATGGGACGGGAAGAACCATGGCGGCCCCTCCTTCTGGGAACGGGACCAGCTCTGAGCAGGGAGCTTGCATTGAGGGGCTGCTGGCCTGGCCACTAGAGTGTAAGCAGAGCCCCTTGAGCTCCTGTTTAAGTACCGGAGGCAAGCATACAGGTGGAACACAGGTAGATCTCTGGAAGGATGAAGCGGGTAGAGGGCGATGCAGGTGGACTGGCTTTTAGGAGAAGCAGTCAGGGAGGGCTTCTCTGAGGAGGTGAGGAGTAAGCTGTGTGACTGTCAGGGCAGAGGTTCTGGAAGGCGCTCCTGCCCCCATTCACAGTGAGCCTTCTCTCTCCAGCCCCAGGCCCCCATGAATCTAGCTTGTTATCTGCACCCCATTTGTCAGTGCCTGTAGTCCCTAGCGTCTGACCCTGGGTGCTCTGGGAATGGGGTCCCGGGCAGCTGAGATTCGGCAGGTGTGGGCAAGTCTCTCCCCACTTCCCCAGGCAGGGTGGGACCCAAGCTGCGGCAGGAGCGGGGGGAATGTGTTCTGGCCTGGGCATCCCTTCCACTGCAGCAGGCCACCAGCTGCTGCTACCCCCCCCCCTCCCCACACACACACACCAGGCCCCTCAGCCTTTTTCCTCAAAGTCCTGCTTTGAACTTGAAACCAGCAGTAAATTCCCGTGTGCCTGGGGTCTGGGAAAAGGACCAAGTGTTACACAGAGGGTTAAGTTTCTTGCTACCCTTTGCTTTCTTGGGGGCTTGCTGGGTGTGGGGGCCAGGCTGCTCCATGCTGGGGGGCTCGGAGGGAGGGAGGCCCAGGCCCTACCCTCAGGGAGCTTCAGGAACCTGCCTCAGAGACCCAGGGGGTGTGCCGGGGGAGCCAGCCAGGTCTGATAGCTCTGGGACAACAGGTGGGACAGGAGACTGTGAGGTCCTGGCTGTCTCTGCTCAGCCCTTGGTTGCCCTGTGTGGAAATGGGCCCAGATAGGGAAAAGGGCTTGGCCAGGCCTCGCCCATGGGTTGCCGATGGCTCCCTGGAGGGAAGGGGGCTCTCTCCAGGTTTTCCTTACCTTCCCAAGCCCAGGCCTCTGGAGGCTTTCCAGTGCGAGTCAGGGATTGGACGGGGGTTTGTCCCCACCAGGCTGGGGCAGCCCAGGGCGCCAGAGAGGAAAAATGATGTGAAACCCCCAAGTATGATCGTCGCGACAGGCCTGGGACCTGGATTTTAGCAGCTGCTGGAACAGCTGGTCTCTGGCCTGTGACCCTGGAAGGGGCAAGGGTGGGGAAGAAAGATTACCTGAGGGCCTGCCTGGTTCGGGACAGCTGGGGAGGGCGACAGCTGGGCGGGCAGCTTCTCGCCAAGAATAGCCACACTTGGTCCCCCTCGACCTGGGACCCTCCTCTGTGCTCTAAGCATCAAGGCCAGGTAGGCACAGCTGCCCAGATCAGTTAGCGTGCATCATAGAGCCCCAGGGCACGGGGAAGCATTCTAGAAACGGATAAGGGAAGGGTGCGTGCCATACACACGAGCACATGGGGGCCTGGCAAGGGGGAGGGCTTTGAGCCAGACCAGCTGGGCTTGACTCCTGCCTGGGCAGCTCTGGACAAGAGTCATGACCTCTACTTCCTAATCTGCACGATAAGAATATAACGTAGAGAAAGTATCCAGTCTGTCGAGGGGCGTGCCATCGGCACTTCATAGGTGGTAGCGGCTATCTTAATAACCATGGCGTTGGCTCCGTGTTGACGGACCCCATGGCTCCTTGGGCAGTGTCACGAGGAGGGGAGGGCTGGGCCATATTCCAGTGTGTGGCTTCCTCCACCTACAGCTGCTTTTCAGAGCAGCTTTTCCTCAGGAAGTTGCTCACTGGATCTGTAGGGGGTTGGGAGGGTGGACAGACTTCCCAGATCCCTGCAGAGTTCCTTATAATACGGGGTTGCCCTAGATCAGGACTGGGGGCCCCCAGGAGCTCAGCTCCGGGCACAGGGAACCAGCAGGACAAGGTCCAAGCTAATGATACTCTGCATGTTTTATGCCAGCTGCAGAGAGCTCAGCACCTGCCTCATTTTACTCAGGGGAGAGCCACTCGCTCAAGGTCACCAAAACCTGTCTGGAAGCCCTTCTTCTGCCTCCTGGGGCCCTTTGTGGGTTTTTATTTTTATTTTTTTAATTCTTTAGTCTTCATATAAGTTATTCTCGTCAAAACTTGTATGGGCCAGGCACTGAGAACAGCCTCCCTGGGGTTCCAGGGCCTGCTTCTCAGCCACTGTGGCATCGGCCTGGTGGGGCCTGGGTGGTGGAAGAGAGCCTTGGGTCCCCCACCCCCACACAGGGGTTTTCTCTAAACAAAGTAGAAGGGAACATCCCTACATGGGATGGAGTAAAAGACAAGTTGGGGTTAGGCCAGATTCTAGAAAATGCACCCATTTTCAAGCAAGTCCAAGGGATTTGGGGTGATTATAGTTTGAGGCTTGGCACGGTAGGTGCTTTAGTGCACATTTTTTGGTTTGATGTGTATCTGGGCCCTACATCAAGAGCCAGAAGCCTGTGGCCAGTAGGCTCTGCTGCCTGTTGCCTGGGAGCCTAGATAAAGTACCTGATCTCTCCAAGTCTGTTTCTTCATCTGTAAATCAGAGATAACAAAAATCACCTCGCAGGATTAACCACGAGGGTCAGATGAGCTGCTGTATGTCCGCCTCTTAGCACAGAGCATCAGTGAATGGGAGTGATTACTATGGTTGTCAGTGAAGTTCAGCAGTGAAGCCCGTTGATCTCATAAGCACCTAGGTCACAGTTCAGATATCCCCTTGGTCAGGACCCCCCATCTGGCTGCCAAGGCCCTGGGTGCCACGTGCTCCCCGTTACCCCTGCCAGTGACCCTCAGAGAGAACCTGTGGGGCTGGTCTTGTATGTCCGGCTTGACCTTGGACTTGTGTGGCTCCCCCCAGCCCCCAGAAGCTCTGGCTTCCAATCTTAATACAGCATCCCGGCAGGCCTAGTGCCCAGGGCTTCTTGGCCTTGGCTGAGAGGAAGAGTGTGGTGGGAGCCACTGCCCTGCGGCCCCTCCACTGGCTGCCTCGGAAAGGACTAAAAACATAGGCAGCTCTGTTGGGGGTGTGGCAGCATGTGCTTGCCTCCTGTTCCCATCTCTGTTTCACAAAAGCATCAGTCTCTGGAGCAGAGAAGGAGTCCTCCTCTGTTTGATGCTATGTCTGGTGGAAAGTAGAAGGCAGCCTCCCAACCTTGCGGTGCAAACAGGCCGGCTTCCTGAGCCCCATTGCACAGGAGGCCCTCCGTGAGGCCCAAGGGCCAGATACACACAAAGCACGTGGGGTGGGGCCCTGCTTTGTCTTTCACGAGTGACCTTGAGCTAGTTGCTTGCCTTCCCTCCCATCTTTTCAGCGGGCTGTAGAACATCACGGCCCAGGCTGGGGAGACAGGCCTCTCCCTGGGTTTCAGTCCCATTTCTGCTATGTGGCCTCTCTGAGCCTCAGGGTCCTTTCTCCTCTAAAGAGGGGCTAGGCCAGGGCACCCCTGAGTCCAGAGAGCCAGAGTTCAGCCCCAGGAATGTGGGCTTGAAGGGCTTGCCTCCCACGCACTCCCCCCTTACTTTCCCTGCTCTTTGCAGCCCTGACCCTTTGGGCTGCAGCTCAGGTAGGGGAGGTGAGACTCGGGAGTGGAGCAAGACAGTATTCTGGCCCCTTCCTGCCCCGAGGTGTCTGGTTGTCACCAGCTGTCAAAGAACAGTCTGAGATTGTTTGGTGGGGCCCCCAGCTGACTGGGGCAGAGGCGGAGGGATACAGAGAGCACCCTCAGGCTCTGAGTCCAGCCGGAGGCCATAGGGGGGCCTCAGTTTAACAGCCAGGGGCTGGCACCCACTGGGATGGGCAGGTGGCTGCAAGTAACCCTCGAGAATGGGTTCATTCGTGGGTGCCCCTGAGTGGTGAAAGGTGTTACTTCCCAAGGAAGCACTCTGCTGAGCTTTGAATCCCGGGAACCCGCTGCCAGGGTTAGGAGATAGGGTGAGACCTCGGGCTGCCCAAGGCCCTGTGGCCAGCCACACCTGCCTCAGTTTCCCCACCAGTTAGGAGGTGCTCGGGCCCTGACCGCTGCCTCTCTCCCGCCCCACAGGCTCCCCCCTGCACAAGCAGGCCTCGGGCCCTGTGGCCCCCGCCGCTGCTGCCGCCGCCACCACCACTGAGAAGCCAGGCCCCAAGGCGGGCGAGGTGGGCGATGACTTCCTGGGGGACTTCGCGGTGGGCGAGCGGGTGTGGGTGAACGGCGTGAAGCCGGGCGTGGTGCAGTACCTGGGCGAGACGCAGTTCGCGCCGGGCCAGTGGGCCGGTGTGGTGCTGGACGAGCCGGTGGGCAAGAACGACGGCGCCGTGGGTGGTGTGCGCTACTTCGAGTGCCCGGCCCTGCAGGGCATCTTCACGCGGCCCTCCAAGCTCACGCGGCAGCCCACGGCCGAGGGCTCGGGCAGCGATGCGCACTCGGTGGAGTCGCTCACCGCCCAGAACCTGTCACTGCACTCGGGCACGGCCACACCGCCGCTCAGCAGCAGGGTCATCCCGCTGCGGGAGAGCGTCCTCAACAGCTCGGTCAAGACGGGCAACGAGTCGGGCTCCAACCTCTCGGACAGCGGCTCCGTGAAGCGTGGCGACAAGGACCTGCGCCTGGGAGACCGTGTGCTGGTGAGTCTCTTCCCCCCAGCCCTGCACACGGGACCTCTGGGGTGGGGGTGGGGGGAGAGGGATATTTGGAGGGGGTTGTGGCAGGATCCAGGTTGGGGCGCCCAGTCCTCATCAGAATCACAGAGTGACCAGGGACACAGGTAAAGTGAGTTCTGGAGACTGTTGCTACATGATCCTGGGCAAGTGTCTTAGCCTTTCTGGGCCTCAGCTTTCCACTTATAAAATGGGTTGAAATGCCTCCAGCTGGTACCAGATACTTAGGGAAGTGCGCCTTGGGTATTAGCTCTGCTAATCATCCACTGATCCAGCCTACCAGCGTCCATGAGCCAGGTCTGTATTGGAAAAAGCTGAGGACTGCAGTGCTCAAGAGCTCGGGCCCAGGGTCAGGTGGTTGAGACGCCTAATCAGCTGTGACACGATGATCACTATTGCCGTGGGGCCTGGGGTGGAGGGGTTTTGTTCTGTTTGCAGAGGGAATTATGAGAGGCTGGTGCAGTAGCATGAGCAGATCCATGCTGTTAGCACATCTTGCTTGCTACTTCGAAGGGACAGGATGGGAGGGGTCAGGAGTGGAACAGGGGAGTGTCCCTGGGGGCTGCTATGGGACTGGGAGGCTGGACTCTCAGTGTCCTGTCCTTGTGTTAGGGCTCTTGTCTGCTGTTCCTACCATGGCTCCCAGAGAAGCCATCCCTGCCTGGCCAGCGGGACCCAGGCACGCTGCCTTACAGCCTCATTGAGCTGTCTCTGGGGATGCCCAGGGCCCCTTTCCCCATGACCACAACGGGGAAATTGGGTACAGGTTTGTGCCCTTTCTGCTACTGCCCAGCTGTGTGATGTTGGGCAGGTCACTTAACTGACCTTCATCCCCATTCATTCATTCATTCATTCATTCATCATCTGTCCATTCAGCAAAATGAGCAGAGAGTATCATGCTGCTATAGTTGAGAGCATTAAGAAGGTTGGTGGAAGGCTGAAGTCTTCACAGTTATTAAGGGCTCTGTCCTGGCAGGGCCTGGTTAGTGTCATGTGAGTGCCCTCAGTGTGGTCTGCAACCTCTTTGGGGTAAGAAATGGAGGCTCAGGGTGTTGGCCAGCTCTGGTTGGTCCCCATGCTGGGGGAGCAGGGAGGTTGAACCCCAGTTTGATCCTGTCTGGAATTCCCCCTTGCATCTGCTCCCCCTTCAGGGAGTGGAAATGGGGTGTGCAGGGCAGGGGACATACAAACCTGCGTGGTGTGGGCATTGCTCTAGACGTGTCCACCAGGTCCTAGCCTACCAACAGGGCCAGCAGCAGCCAGCACAGATGGGCCCTGTGGGCTTTCCACTGCTTTCTTGGGGGCATACCTCACCCTGTGCCTTGGGCCCAGCACTTTTTGTACCAAGTCTTTTTTTTGCGTCCTGCCCACTACCTTAGAAGGTGGGAGTCATCCTTCCATTTTACAGATGAGAAAACTTGAGCTCAGCCCTGGATCACGCAGCCTGCTCAGGATCATAGAGCCATGAGGTGATAGACCATTCATTCCTCTATTTACACTCATCACCTGTGACTGCCCTAGAAACTGCCTTGGATTCTGGGGGGGAGAAGAATTTGGACACGGGATTTGTTTCTGCTGAGGGGATGGAGCCCCTTGTGCCCCCATCCCACCCTCATCTGCAGCTTTGCCAGGGTTAGTCCTGTAGCCCGGTGCACTGCTCACTGCCAGGATCCAGCTGGCTTGACTGACCCCAGAACTTGCTGCTTCTCCTCTGTGCCTGCTGTAAACACCTGCCACGTCACCTTCCTGTCCCTACCCCAACCTTTAAAAAAAATTATATGTTGGATGCAGGTGACTATGGAGGCCAGAACTTATTTGAGGACAGGGACTCTAGGAAAATGCCCCCAAAATACTGCTTTGCAGATTTTCTAAATCGTGTAATCCTATAAATGCATTATCAGGGCCCTTCCCAGGGACGTGGAAGCAGCCGGTGTAGAGCTCTGTCAGCTTCACCAGCTATACAAAACCTGCTTCTGAGCTGGGTCCAAGGCATGAGCAGTATTTGTGTCCATTACATTATGCTGCTCTTCAGAGATACCTGTGGTTCCTGGTTTCACTGGGGCTTCTCCGCTACCCTCTGGGGTCCATGCATGTAATGGCTAAATACTCATGGCTGGGTTATTGATGCTCTCTGTGTCTCAGCTTCCTCACCCGTAAGATGGGATAATAGTTCACCTACCCTGTGTGCAGTGTTTAGAAGGGGTGTGGCTCCGAGTGAGCTCCCGGAAGTGTTAGCTATTGTCTGCATTAAAGTCCATGAAGGAGGGGATCCCTGGGTGGCGCAGCGGTTTGGCGCCTGCCTTTGGCCCGGGGCACGATCCTGGAGACCCGGGATCGAATCCCACGTCGGGCTCCCGGTGCATGGAGCCTGCTTCTCCCTCTGCCTGTGTCTCTGCCTCTCTGTCTCTCTCTGTGTGACTATCATGAATAAATAAATAAAAAATCTAAAAAAAAAAAAAAAAAAAAAAAAAAAAAAAAAAAAAAAGTCCATGAAGGGCAGTCCACACGGCCACGGGGGTCCCAGGTGCAGTGAGGTACTCAGGGCTCAGAGAGCCTCCCTGAGGTCGCACAGCGGCTCGTGATGACCTGATGGCCTTGGCTGTCATTGGTCAAGCACTTGCTGGGGCCCACAGGCCGGTTGCCCTGCCTCTGTCCTTTCCTGCCTCTCCCCTGCCCTAGGACACACAGGAAACCTTTCCGACCAGAGCCTGGACATCCTCCAGCCATGAGCCATGCTTTTCTGACCTCCGCCTCTGCACCCACCACCCTCAGCTCTCCGTCTGGGGCCCCAGCTGCCGGCTCCTACCCACCCCTGCGCAGGACCTCTTTCCCCGCCATGGCTCCTCTTTCCCTGCACATCTCCACTCACTTGCTCCAGCTTCACCCACCTTAAAAACCAAATGATCGCTGACCCTGTGTTTTCCTTCAACTATGCCCACTTCTCTGTCCTCCGTCTCGCCAAACCCCTTGAAAGGCCTGCCTGTGCACCGGGTCTCTACTCCCGCTCTCCCGCACCCTCGGCTCTGGGGACACCGTTTCCCCCAAGGCTGCCGGGGATCTTCACGTTGCAAATACAGCAGCCCGTTCTCTGGCTTTGTTTCACCCCCGACCCCAGGCCTAGCAGAATCAGCCACTGTGTGTCTCCCTGCCTCCTTTTAGCAGCACTCTCTTCCCTCCACTTCTAGGATTCCACACCTTCTCCTTGTTTCCCCTGCCTCCCTGGCCACCACTCCCTGCTATTCCCCTTCTCAGGTCAGTGCCGGTCAGAGCTCTGGCCTCAGCTTGTCTCCCCAGTGTTCTTCGTGTTCTTCTGTCCGGGCCTGGGACTTAGGATAGTCACACTCAGGCTTGGATCTCCAGCGTTGGCTGGTCTGTCCCATCAGGCTCTTATTCAGCATCCCCACTAAGTGTGTATGATTTTCCTGTGGCTGCTGTAACAAGTGCCACCAACTAGGTCCTTAACAGAAATTGGCACTCTCGCAGTCCTGGTCGTTAGAAATCTGAGGTCAGAGGTGTCCACAGGGCCACCGGCTTTCCAAAAGGTCAAGAGAAGAATCTGTCTCCTGCCTTTCTCTTCAGTTTTGGAGGCTGCTGGCATCCCTTAGCCAGCAGCCACATCATCCCAGCTTCCACCTGTGCCTTCATGCTTCTTACAAGACACCAGTCATATCCCATTAGGGCCACCTTGATGACATCACCTTCACTCAATCCCATCCAAAGGATCTTACTTTTATTCTCTTTATTTTTTAAAGATCTTCTTTATTTGAGAGAGAGAGAGATCACGAGGAGGGAGGAGGGGTAGAGGGAAAAGCAGACTCCCCACTGAATAGGGAGCCCGACACAGGGCTTGATCGCAGGATCCTGGGATCATGACCTGAGCCAAAGGTAGATGTGTAACTAACTAAACCTCCCAGGTGCCCCAGGACCTTAGTTTTAAATAAGGTCACATGTATAAGTATGGGGGCCAGCACTTTAGTGTATCTTTTAGGGGACACAACCTGTCACACATATCCAAAACAGAACTCAGTTGTTTATCCCCCTACACCTGTCCCTGACCTGCTCCTCCCTATCCTTCTGAACACACACCTGTGTCTCCAGCTGACCAGGCCAGGAACTTGGGACTCGGCCTCGTGCCCTGTTTGATTCTCCTCCCTGACCCTGGGACCCCTCAGGAGGGTTCTGCTGCTATCTCTAAGACACCCCCAAATCCATCCCCAGCCAACGGTGTCCTCCCCCCAGCAACTCCTCTCTCTTGGACAACGGATCTGCCTCCTCCTTGGTCTCCCTGCCCCCACCCAGGTCCCAGCACCCCAGAGGCTTCCATCTCATCTGGGAGGCAACCCATCTGCCTTCCTGTGGCCCACCATCGGCTGACTCAGAGCCCCTCCCTCCATCCTGGCCAGGCCTGACTGCACCTGCCTACTTTCCTTTCCTCTCCTCCAGTGTCTCGGGCTGTTTCCAGCTCCAAGACACTGTCCCCAATGGCTTCCCACTTCCTCTTGGCTTCTCACCATGGGCTCTCCGCAGAGATAGAGGCCTCTGATGTCACACTGCCCAGCACCTGCCAACCACCTGGATTAATAGCATTTATTCACTTCCTCCCCTACTGCCTGTTTCCTGCCATAGCTGGGAGCCCCACGAGCAGAGGTCTTGGCCCTTTTGTTCACGTGGCTATGCCCTGAGTGCCTACAACAGAGCCTGGTGCCAGGAAGGTGTTGGAACATACCTGCTGGATGCAGGACTCAGGGCCCTGTGGGTGGTCCTGAGCCAGTAAGACCCCGCTGGCACCATGTCCCTGTTCCACAGGCCAGCTGAGCCCCAGTGTCCCCTCGCTGGCTGTCGTTCAGGTCAGCAGCTGTGGACACCTTCAGAGAGGACTTCCAAGGGGCTTCCCACTGCTGTCCCCTCCATTCCCTGAGAGCGATCCATCTCCCCGACCAGCCTGCTTCCTGCCAACACCCCCATCCCTGCTTCTGTACCCTCCCTCCCCAGCACCCTGGCACCCCTGCTCCAGCCTCAGACAAGAGCCCCTAGCTGTACCCTCAGCAGCCCTGTGAGAGGGGGCTGGTTTGCTTCCCCTACTGATGGCAGAGCCAGGCAGCTCTGGGACCCTTTTCTCTCATCCTGTGGGCGACACCCTGATCGGCGGCTGAGGTGGGTTAAGTGAATCACCAGTTTTGACTTTCCCAGAGGAAAGTCCCTCAGAGACAGATGAACTGAGCCTGCTCACTACCATTGCTCCCTGAGAGCCAGGACCTAGCTGGTGGTTGGCCCAGCCAGGAGAGACTTGGGCCCAGAAAACCCACAGGTGGTGGAGAAGGGAGGGGTGGGACCCATCCCCAGGGAGGCGGGGGCCTGGTGCACAGTCGGGTATTTTCTTAGCGGGCATCAGGGGCTCTCACGCACTGCTGGTGGGGATGTAGAATTGCACAGCCACTTCACAGAGCAGTTCACCCATTTCATACAAAACCAAATGTTCTCTTACCATCCAGATTCAGCAGTCATGGTCCTTAGTATAAACATAAATGAATTAAAGATATACCTACACAGAATCAGGCACACAAATATTTATAGCAGCTTTCTTCATACCTGTTGAAAATTGGAAGCAACCAAGACATCCTTCAGTAGGTGAGTGGATAACAGAACCATGCTCCATCCAGACCGTGGAAGGTTCTTCAAGACTATCAGGCTATGAAAAGACATGCAGGAACCTTAAATGCACATTGGTTAGTGACAG
Organism: Canis lupus dingo; assembly: GCF_003254725.2. Lineage (NCBI taxonomy): Eukaryota > Metazoa > Chordata > Mammalia > Carnivora > Canidae > Canis > Canis lupus. The sequence continues at coordinate 5,830,006 of NC_064248.1, read as the reverse complement.
AAGCCCATCTGAAAAGGCTCCATACGGTGCTTTGATGCCAACCCTTGACATTCTGAAAAAGCCAAGCTTTGGGGATGGTAAAAAGATCAGTGGTTGCTAGGGGTTGAGGGAAAGGCGAGATGAACGGGGGCAGAAAAACTACGTTTTTTGATCCTGTGATGGTAGATACTTGTCATTATACATTCGTCAAAACCCCCAGAATGTCCACCACCACGAGTGAACCCTGATGTTAACCATGGACTTTAGTTCTTAATCATGTGTCAGTAGTGGCTCCTCATTGTGACAAATGTATCACACTAACACAAGGTGTTAACAAGAGGGGACTGTGCTGGGAAGGAGGCAAGTGGCTATTACTGGAATGCTTTGTACTTTCTGCTCGCTTTTCTATAAACCTAAAATTGTTCCCCAAAAGTCTATTAATTTTTTAGGAAATTAAATACTAAATGAATTAAGAAAATATTAAAATATAATACATAAAAGAGGCAGATCCTTAGTCTGGAGGCAGGGCCCGCCACACCCAGAATGGGGGGGGGGGGGCGGAGGATGAGTGTCCCAAGGTGGTGCTGACCTGGCGGGGGGTCAGCGCCACATCCATCCCCTTCGGAAGCCTTTCCACTGTTACTGCCTTGCTTCCATTTCTGAGGGGAGGGAGTGACAAGGCAAAGACTGGGGTCTGGGGGCAGCTGAGGATCGAGGGTGAAGCAGGGACTCCCTGGGGCAGCCAGGGGTTAGTAGTGCCACAGACCCCCACCTGGGGGTGAGGGGATCCGGGACGGTGTGGCCTGGTCGTTGTGCTCAGCTAGGATTGAAGAAACAGCAGAGTGAAGCCCACCAGACTGCCACTCACTCACTACTCTGAACCTCAGGCTCTTCCTCTAGGAGTAGGGTAATGCTGCCCACCTCATAGAGTTATGAGGTTTATATTTTTTAAGATTTTATTTATTTATTCATGAGAGACACAGAGAGGCAGAGACACAGGCAGTGGGAGAAGCAGGCTCCATGCAGGGAGCTCAATGTGGAACTCGATCCTGGGATCACGACCTGAGCCAAAGGCAGACGCTCAACCACTGAGCCACCCAGGTGTCCCCCCATATAACTCTTGACTCCCCAAAACCCTAACTACTAATAGCCTACAGTTGATGGAAAGCCTTATTAATAACGTAAGCAGTTGATTAACATTTATTTTGTATGTTACATATGTTAAGTGTGGTATTTTTACAATAAAGTAAGTGAGAGGGCAGCCCGGGTGGCTCAGTGGTTTAGCGACGCCTTCCGCCCAGGGTGTGATCCTGGAGACCTGGGATCGAGTCCCGCGTCGGGCTCCCTGTGTAGAGCTTCTCCCTCTCTCTGTGTCTCTGCCTCTCTCTCTCTCTCTCTCTCTCTTTCTCGCTCATGAATAAAGAAAGCAAGCAAGCAAGCTAGAAAAAATATAAGAAAGTCGTAAGGAAAAGACATTCAAGGTACTGTATCATATTTATCAAAAAAATCCACGTGTAAGTGGACCTGTGTTGCTCAAGGGTTGGTCAACTATATAGAAAAGTGTAATTTTAAAAAATTTAAGCTTTTTAAAAGTAATAGTCACGCTTACTGGCTTGTCTTGTGAGTGTTTTTAAATTACGGCAACATACACATAAAATCGAGCTTCATAACCATTCTTAAATGTACAGTTCAGTAATATCAAGTATATTCACATTGCTGGGCACCCAATCTACAGGTCTTTTGCATCTTGCAAAACTGAAACTCTATTCCCATTAAACAACTCCGCATTTCCCCCTCCCCCCAGCTCCTGGCGACCACCGTTTAACCATTTTTAAGGATGGTGTTTATTGACACTCTAGTGTGTGCCAGATGCTGCACATAAGTACTTAATCCTCAGGGAGAAATTTTGTTTAATATTTTCATTTAGTTATTCATGAGAGACACAGAGAGAGAGGCAGAGACACAGGCAGAGGGAGAATCAGGCTCCCCGTGGGAAGTGTGATGTGGGATAGATCCCAGGACCCTGGGATCACACCCTGAGCTGAAGGCAGACGCTCAACCACAGAGCCACCCAGGTGTCCCTCCTCAGGGAGAAAAATTAAGGAAAACAAATGCTTTTTACAGATGAAGATGCTGAAGCTCAGAGAGGTCAGGTGACTCAGCCAGGCTCACACAGCTGGTACATGGCAGAGTTCAATGCAGATCTGTCTGTGTGTCTCCAGAGGGCTTGTATGGGACAGCCCTGGGAAGCCCTGGTTCTACCCGAATCCCTCCCCACTGTCCTAGGGCCGCTCCTCTTCCTCCTCCATCTTTCCTGTCCCCTGCACACTGGAAGGGAGAGATGGGCCCATGCTGTTTCCGCCTGTGCCCACCGCATCCTCCGGACCCGACTCTCTCTGTGTGCCAACAGGTTGGCGGGACGAAGACCGGTGTGGTGCGGTACGTGGGGGAAACAGACTTTGCCAAGGGCGAGTGGTGTGGCGTGGAGCTGGATGAGCCCCTTGGGAAGAACGATGGGGCAGTGGCGGGCACCAGGTATGTTGGACTTTACCCCAGGGTATCTGGGAGGGGGCTCCTCTTCACCTGGGACGGGTGCTGGGGCATCTGAGGAAGCCGGTGTTGAGGCTCTGGGTGGCTGTGCTAGGCACCACGGTGTAGTTGCCGTCCAAAGCAGGTGGTGGGAATAGCATCCCCATTTTACAGATGAGAGAACAGAGGCCAGAGAGGTCATCGCTCAAGGTCACAGAGTCCCGGGCAAGTGCTAGGGGAGTCATTGATTCTGTGTTCCCTCTTACATGCCACATGTGCCTATGTGGGAAAAGAATGAGGGAGTGGTCCCCTGCCTCCCAGGAGTCCCCCTGGGTGACACAGGAAATAATCCCACACTGTCCAGAGCCCTGGAGCCATGCGTGGGTTCCAGGTCTCACACCCTCTCTGATTAGAGAGAACTGACTGCCAGGAATGCTGGGTAGGGTCTGGGGCGGGGGTGTGATGTTCTGGGTGAGCAGGGTCTGGCAGGGGTGTGGGGCTAAGGCCTGGTGGCCCCATTGCCTGTGCTGGCTGTCCCTGGGCTGGGTTGTGTGGCCCAGGTGAGGCCATGACAGTTCTGGAAAGGAATGGTCACCTCAGTGCAGGCCAAGCCACCAGGGGAGGAGCCATGCTTCAACCAGCTCTTGCAGGAGAGTAGGGTTTTTGCTTCTGAAGTAGGCTTGAGAAAGGTCTGCTGTGCAGGGGAGATGGCCCCAGTGAAGACCCACCTGCAGGGAGAGGTGGGATGGGGAGGCACTTTCAAGGAGAGGCAGAAGCTGGACTGGCCCAGCTCCCCAGTCTGTGTAGGATCTGTGCCCAGAGAGCTTTGAGAAAAGATAGTCCCGAGTTTCCATGACAACACTTTGCCTTCCTGTTTGCAAGATGAATGTTTCTCTCAACTCCCTCTTGCTTTCAGAATTCGGGGGGTAGGTTGGGCAGCAGCCCTTACTCCTCTCCCCAGATATCTCCTTTAGGCTTTTATTGCTCCAAACTGGGAGCCCCATGGGCCAAGGGTCATGGGGTTCCTTGGGTCTGGGGTGGCTCAGGGGCAGTCTGAAGAGTGGGGGCTGCAGATATGGCTGGGGCGGGGGCCTCTGAGTGGTGTGTGGGAGCCAAGCCCAGAAGACCAGAAGGGTTCCATCCTGGTATTGCCACTTAACCACCTGTGTGACCACAGGCAAGCTCCTCAACCTCTCTGAGCCTAAATCTCTGCATCTGTGGAATGTGGATAAGAGTAGAGTGGCTGGGGATAGAGATGAGCACTCATGTAAGGGGATGGGCACAGAGTGGGTGCTGGGTCATTGTTGTACCCCCGCTAAATATGCCCGGTGGTTATTTATGTCTGTGGGGAATCTCAGGCCCTACTTACCTCTGTTCCTTTTCTGGGAGTCCTGCCTATTGGTCATGGGGTGAGGGTGTTAGGGCCCTAAGGACAAGCCCCCATCTCTGCTGGGGGAGGCTAGGGATGGCTCCGGGCTGTGGGGCTGTGATGGCAGTGTGGGTCTCTCCTGCCTCCCCCAGGTACTTCCAGTGCCCACCAAAGTTTGGTCTCTTCGCGCCCATCCACAAGGTAATCCGCATCGGCTTCCCATCCACCAGTCCGGCCAAGGCCAAGAAGACCAAGCGCATGGCAATGGGTGTCTCAGCACTGACCCACAGCCCCAGCAGTTCCTCCATCAGCTCTGTCAGTTCTGTGGCCTCCTCTGTTGGGGGCCGGCCCAGCCGCAGTGGACTGGTGAGGGTGGAGCTGGGGAGGGGGACCCTGGGGTGTGTGTGTGCATGCAGGGTGGAGGGGAGGGTAGGGACAGAAAGATCCGGGTGTTCCAGTCTCCCCTGACTTGCTGGTGGGATTTTTGAACAAAGGTGAAAGCTTAGGGGCCCCCATCTGGCTCAGTCGGTAGAGCATGCGATTCTTGATCTCAGGGTTGTGAGTTCAAGCCCCATGTTGAGTGTAGAGCTTACTTAAAAAAGAAAAAATAAGATGAAAGTTTGTATCTTTTATTTTTATTTTAGGATTTTATTTATTTAAGAGACAGAGTGAACAAGAGAGAGAGAGCACAAACAGCAGGAGGGGCAGAGGCAGAGGGAGAAGCAAACTCTCCGCTGAGTAGGGAGTCTGACGTGGGGTTCGATCTCAGGACCCTGGGATCATGACCTGAGCCAAAGGCAGACACTTAACCAACTTAGCACCCAAGCGCCCCAAGTTTATATCTTTTAATAGGAAAGATTGATCCACTTACATTTGTTGTAATTTTTGTATTACTGATGTATCAGTAGCTTAACTCCTTTCCTGGGAGTTAAGGAGGGTCATACAGATATTGGACAGGTAGTATTGGTGGAGGGCAGGTGCAGGGCAGAGAGTTAGGGGTTGCTACAATCACCCTGAGCGAGGGGGGCTGAGTGAGGCTGCCCTGCTGGGCACAGGGCCTTCTGTGCACACTGCATCTAGGTTGGGAGTCTAGGATGTGTGAGGAAATCCACCATGAGCCCAGAGGCTGTGACTCTCCTGAGGGCCAAGAGTTCCCTGGATCTCAAACATCATGATCCCCCCACCCCCTGTGTAGTGCATCTAGGAGCAGGACCCTGGTAGATGAGGCACTGGAGCTGTTGCCCCGATGGTGCTGCCAATCCCTGAGACCTGTCTGCCCCCATGCCTCCCCACAGCTCACAGAGACCTCCTCGCGCTATGCCCGCAAGATATCCGGCACAACTGCCTTGCAAGAGGCATTAAAGGAGAAGCAGCAGCACATCGAGCAGCTGCTGGCTGAGCGGGACCTGGAGCGGGCCGAGGTGGCCAAAGCCACAAGCCACATCTGTGAAGTGGAGAAGGAGATCGCCCTGCTCAAGGCGCAGCACGAGCAGGTGGCTGGGCACGAGGGGTTTGGGGGGGGTTGCCCAGAGGGTACCGACAGCCTCCCCGGGTCAGCCTTGTGGGCCACCCTCATGCAGAGAACTGGGTGTGTATGGGGAATCCTAAGAGGATAATGACAACGATGATGATGATGACTCCTCCTCCTCCTGATGATGGATCCAGAACCTGGATATATCATGCTTTTTCCTACTTAGAATAGGAGCATTTTCTAGGTCATGGAAAATTCTTCCATTTTCGCAGCCACGTTGCCATCTATTGTGGTCTGTGTCCTCACCAACGTGGCCAGTCCCCTGCGGTGGTTCCAGTTACTCACTTTGTCTAAATATACTCATGTACACATTTTTTGCTGTACAGCTGTCCACATTTCAGATCGTTCTTTCAAGGGCTTCTGGGAAAGGAGCCCTTGCCCGTAGACTTGGTCTGCTACTGTCACTTGCTTACTCTTTCCTGATATAGACATTCATTTCCTACGTGAAATGAATCCCCATCCCCATTTGGAGTCTGGCTTGGCCCACCCTCAAGTGCTGGACTGATTAAGGCCAGGCTTCCGTGTGCTGCCTTCACAAGACAGCAGGTCATCAGCCCCTGGGTATTGAGGGATGTGGTAGGTGCTGGGGTGCTGGCTATTGGGTGCAGGTGGACCTGAGGTGCCCGCTCACGTTCTGTGCCCAACCAGCCGGTGGGGGTGTGCAGGTGGTCGCAGCGGCCGACCTGGCTCCTTGCATCACTCCGCCTCTCTCGCGGCCCTTCCCCACCTGGACCCCAGTCCCAGGAGGAGGCTGACACTGCCCTGGCCCTCACTCGGGGCCCAGTATGTTACAGAAGCCGAGGAGAAGCTGCAGCGGGCTCGGCTGCTGGTGGAGAGTGTGCGGAAGGAGAAGGTAGATCTGTCCAACCAGCTGGAGGAGGAGCGGAGGTATGCGCCACCCCTGCCCTAGTCCTGGGGGGCATTGGACCTCTGCAGGCCTGCCCTTCATCTGTAAAGTGGGGTGACGATCCCCATCCCTGCAGGCTTGAGAAAAGCACCCCACATGGTGCTAAACATACAGGAGTCACCACATTCCTCCGCTGTACTCCTTCCTTCCTGCCTGAGTGGGGGAGAGGCTTTGGGGCTCCTGCCTTCCTAGCTTGTGGAGTGCATCCTGAGGGGAACACACGAGGGGGGGCCCCCTCTCATGCCAGCTGCATCTGCAGAGCACCCTGCTGGGCTGGGAGCCGTGCATGGAGCTCCCAACTTGGCTGTGTCAGAAGACCGAGGCTCCAAGAAGCAGCTACAGAAGGCCCCTGGAAATCCCTTGCTTCTAGATGTCAGTCAGCCCCTGCTGAGGCCTTCCCTGTGTTGGCTGTTACAGTCTTACCATGAGCCCGGGACTGGGGTGTTGCTTCCATGTGACAGAGGAAGCAGCTGAGGCTCACAACAGGCGAGGGGTTTGCCTGAGGCCACGGGCCAGTTGGCGATGACACCCGTTCTTTCTGTCCTGCCCCTGTAGCCGGTGGAGCTGTTTCCCATATGTGGGGCCTCTGGCCTGACTTGGTCCTGGGTCCTCTGGTGAGACAGAGCCTATGGGAGACAGGGCCTCTCCTGGCCCAGGGCCTCTCCCTGGCCCCTAGCTGACACCCAGATTTCTGGGGCCCCCTCTGTCCCCCCGCACTGCCTCATGCAGCCCCCACCCTTTGCCCCCACCTTGGGGTTGTTTGGGGGCTTCCAGCCGAGGCCTGTGAGCCACAGGCTGTTGTTACCGTCTGAGTTCAAGAGAGAAGCGCTTATTTATATCTGCCTGAGACTGTTTTTGGGGCCCACACATCTGGTTCCCATGGCGACATGCAGGATGCTGACAAGCAAAAGACTTGAAGATGTCCTGGGGTTTGCGTTCCAGAGGGACCTGCGTCCAGGCCCCTGGACATGCTGGGTGGCCTTGGGCAGGTCTCTGGGCCTCCGGGTCCCCATCTGTGTGCTGGGAGCTGTCAGGAGGCCACAGAAAGAGCAGCTTTGTGAGCCATAAGGCGCCTGTGTCTCCCTTATGCTGTCTTGGCGCTCAGGAGGGTGAACATGTCTCCCCGAGGGTGGCTTCCACGCCTGCAGCAGGGCTGTGGGGGGGCCCTGATCAGGGAGCAGCCCCAGGACCCTGGATTCTGATTTTGAGGGGCGGGGATGAGAATGAGGTTGGCAGGGCAAGAGCGCACCCCCCACCCCTCTCTCCCCACCGCACAGTGGCTAGCACCCCCGATCTTCCCTTGTCCTCCCACCCAGTCCCACAGCGGCCCCAGGGAGGAGGGATGTTGCCTGACAAACCCCCATTTAGAGAGGCTGAGGGTCTCAGAGTAGAAGTCGGGACGTCTGGAGGTGCTGGGAGGCTCTGTCCCCATCAGCTGGGGCTCCTGGACGGTGCCTTCTGCGCAGTCTCAGCACGGCCTTGGGGTCAGTCTCTGCTGCTGGGAGGTGAGGCCCACTGCTCTGGGCCCAGCCCGCTCAGCCCCCTCTCCCCCTGCAGGAAGGTGGAGGACCTGCAGTTCCGAGTGGAGGAGGAGTCCATCACCAAGGGAGACTTGGAGGTAATGGTCAGAGAACCGCCCCGCCCCTGCCCCTCGCTCTACTCTGCTCCCCGCGCCCCGCCCTGCAGGGCAAATGGTCCCAAGGGCCAGGCAGCAGCTCTGGCCTCCCTGGGAGGGGGCTGGGGACATTTCAAGGGAGAAAACCAGAAGGGGCCCCCGGGAAAAGTCATGAGAGACTGGGGTGTCAGAGGTGGGGATGGCTCAGCTCCCAGAGCCCCGGAGGGGCCATGGTTCCTTTGGTTTGGCAACCAGATGGGATGGACCAAGGGAAGCCAGAGGACCAGGCCTGAGGACATAGTGGCTGGACTCCCCTGTCCCTTCCTTCTTTGTTGGACAGTAGCCTTAAAGGTATCCCTTGGGTCCTTCATTTGTCTTGGATTCTAGGAGAAATTTTAGCTGGAAGTAGCTTGTTGTTGGGTCTCAGAACTCAAAGATGGCAAAACAGTCCTGGGACCAGGACCCAGGACTCCTGGCTCCTGAGCTCAGCCCGTGAGGATGAGCCCTTACGGCCCCTCCTCCATTACCATACCTGGACAGGTGGACAGGTGATCTGGTAAAGGTGAACCTTTCACTCTCCATTCCACCCCACCCTCTCTGCGCCGAGGGACTGAGGGTGCTCCCATCAGTTAGTGAAAGCTCCCTACCACCCCCAGCTGTCCTCACCACACCACAGATTTCAGGGCTTTCAAGGCCACAGTTGGGTAGGCAGGAATGCCTCACGGTCATTGTCCTCCAGCTTCCTGGGAGGTGACAAGGGATGAGGATGCCTTGCTGCCAGCTGGGGCAGGGGACAGTGATTTCAGCCCTCTATACGTTGGCCTGACCCACACTGGCCCAACTGGGTCAGTGATTCTCAGACTTGAGAATTGGCGTGTTCAGACAGGGTGCTGAGCCCAGCCCCAGGGTGGCTGTTTAGAGGGTCTAGGTGGGACCCTGAGAATTTGCATTTCTAGCAAGTTCCCAGGGGATGCTGCTCTAGGGGCCATACTTTGGGGATCCCTGCACTAGACCATTTTTTTAAGATTTTATTTTTAAGAAATCTCTGCACCCCGCATGGGTCTCAAACTTACAACCCCAAGATCAAGAGTCGCAGGCTCCACTGACTGAGCCAGCCGTGTGCCCCTGACTAGATCATTACCGAGCTCAAATTGGAAATTATGGTTTCTGATTTTGTGAAGGAGCTGCCTTAGGAGCCCATGACATCACTGCCCAGCAAAAGTGTGCCTCTGGTTGTCCTGTCCCTGGATGACCCCGGCTAGGGGAGGGACATGTGTGATCTGCATAGGGTCACTGCCAGCTGCCCCTCATGGGGCAGTTTTTGCCATCTGCACTTACAGGATGGATGTCGGGGTACAGCCCCGATGTAGAAGCTTTAGCCCAGCATAGGACGTTCTCTTGTACGTTTAGCCAAGGAGACAGGTCACGTGGTTGCATGTGGCTGACTTTCCTGTTGAGTGGCTGCCCTCTTGCGGGGGTTGCCGTGGGCTTTTGGAAAAAAAAAACACCTGTGCCTGCAAGGGACAGAGACCCCTGCTCCATTCCACAGGAGGTTTACTGAAAGTCTGTAGGGACCTATCACCAGCAGTTCAAGGACCCAAAGCAAGAAATAGCATCAGAAGCCAAACCCATTCTTTCTCTGCTCAGAGGCGTCCCTCTTCTCTTGACTCGTGGTCAGGCTGCAGTCTGTCTGTCTCTCTCCTTGTGTCTCCTGGGCTCCTGGCACATTTGCTCCCTTCTCCTGGCCACGCACCCACCAGCCTCCTGGCCCCGCCCAGGCTCCAGCACCCACCTCCTATAGCACTCATCTTTGTCCCCTGGAGAGAATCTGATTGGTTCCACAGGCTAGCCAGTGGGCTGGCTGGCTTTGGATCAGGTCTGCATCCCAGCACCTTCAGCTCCAACTGGGAGAGGCTGGGAGAGACAATGACAGACAGTGACAGTCTGTCAAGGGGCACTGGGGTCCCCTTGCTGCTGTTTTTACTGTGACCATATTCATAATGACCAGAATACAAATGATCCCAAAGTTCCACTCATCCCCACCCATCTTGAGAGTCAAAAATAAAACCCAGAACATTCCTGTGAGCTCCTGGTGTCCCTCCAGCTGTCACCCCATCTCTCTGCTTGTCCTCCTCCTGGCCTCACTCCCCAGTTCCAGCCTCATAGTCTCCTTCTTGATTTCTAAATGTTGGCCTGTCCCAGGGCCCATGTGCCCCTCTGTCTACGGTGTCCCCCAGAGCTTCCCGTCTGTGTCATTTGGGGTCCTCTGTGAGCTCACGATTCCCTCAGTCTCCCCCTGAGCACCCCACTGGTGTGCCTACTGGACATCTCCCCCAGGAGGAGGGAGGGACGGGCACCTGTGGCAGTTTCCAGAGGCTGCTGTAACAAATGACCACAATTTGGTGGCTTAAAACAATGCAAACTTATTCTCTCACTGTTCTGGAAGCCGAAGTCTGAAATCAAAGGATGAGCAGGCTTGGCTCCCTTTGGAGGCTCTGGGGGAGAATCTGCTCTGTGCCTCTCTCCCAGCTCTGCTCAGGACTCCTTGGCTTATAACTGAGTCACTGGCTGTCCCCACATGGCCTTTGTCCCTAGATGTCCCTGAGTCTCTGACTGGGCCTTCAGATAAGGACACCAGTCACTGGGTCTGAGGTCTACCTTAATTCAATATGACTTCATCTTAACCCATCACATGTGCAAAGACTCCCTCTTCCAAAACAAAGTCCCATTTGGAGGCTCCAGGTCACTGTGAGGTCTAGGGGGGGACACCACTGAGCATCCCAAATGTAACATGTACAGAACACCCGCACCCTGCCCCCCATCTCAGCAGTTGGCCCCACAATCCCACAGATGGTTGCTCAGCTGACTCATCCCTCATCTCTCCATCAGAAATGCTCCTGACCTTGCCCTAGCCTCTGAAACCCTCTTCCTCCCCATGGCCACCTTTCTAGGCCAGGCCCCAACACCTTGCCCTGGACACCCGCGCCAGCCCCTCCTTGGCACCTCCCGTGTCCTTCCACTGGCCATTCTCTGCACTGAAGCCAGATAGCCTTGAAAAATATAGCTTTGTAATTTTCAATGCTGGGAAATTTTAAGCCTATGCATAAGTAGGGAAGAAGGCATGATGTGTGAGCCCTCATCCTTTGCCCATCAGCCGGCTTCAGTGATCATGTCAACCCCGGCCAGTCTTGTTCCCGCCATACCCACACCCACAGCCCCCTCTCAATGTTAGTTTAAAGCAAACTGCTGACCAAATCTCTTAAAAAGATAAACCAGACCCTGCCCCTTCCCTGCTCATACGTCTGGTGCCAGGACCCCAGGTAAAGGTAGGCTCTTCCAAGGTGTCCCAGAGGAGACCGTGGGGGGACCCAGCCCTGCACACCCGTGTTCTGAGCACGTGGAGCTTGTCTGTCCCTGGACACCCCAAGCTCTGTCTGCCTCTGAGCGGCTCCTTTGCTAATTCCTGCTTCTCCTTCAGGGCTTACCTTCAACTGTATTTTTCAGAGAGGCCACTTTTTTTTTTCTTTTTTAAAGATTTTATTTATTTGATGGAGAGAGAGAGAGAGAGCTTGAGCACATAAGCAGGGGGAGCTGCAGACAGAGGCAGAGGGAGAAGCAGACTCACCCTGAGCAGGGAGCCTGACTCAGGGCCGGATCCCAGGACCCCAGGATCATGACCTGAGCTGAAGGCAGATGCTTAACCGACTGAGCCACTCAAGTGCCCCAGGGAGGGCACCTCTGCCTCTTCATTTTGTGTCCATCTATTGCTCCCCACCCCCAGCTCTATTCTCAGCTCCAACCCTCCTTGCAGTGTACGCCCCTGGGGGATAGGGACCCTGTCTCTTTCCTGCACCTTTATGTCCTCCCTGCCTGAACAGGGCAAGAGCACAGGGAAGGTGCTTCTCCTGGAGTGGGAATCCCAGGTCACAGGCTGGGTACAGGCTGTCTGGTTCTTGAACAGATGTTTGCCACGTTGCACCCTGAGAATGTGTGTGCTCCTTCCCGATGATGCCCGAGCGGGACGTCAGGTCACCGCCTTAGGCTCGACCTTACTGGTGCTCGGTGGTTGTTGATGAATCGATCATCCAGGGGTTCTGTGTATCAATGTTGCTAATTAAATAGCACATGTTAGTCTTCACTTGCATGGGAGTGCCGACGGTAACAGGGAGGGCTGGGCTTGACGCAGAATCAGCTCTGTTGATTTGTGTGGTATGAGAACTAAAGAGAGGTCAAGGGCAGTGAGTGACGTGTGCCTCTGACCTTCAGGAGCCCCTGGTGCTACTGTGGAATCTCCTCCCCTAGTTAACGATTCCAGCCTTTGCCTTCAGTTACCCAGAGGGTATCCCGAGGTGGGAGCTCTGCTTCGCAGGGGTGTGGACACAGTGTCTCTGAGGAGAGGCAGGGCTGCAGGTGTGGAGCGTAGGCAAGGCTTGGCCAAGCTCCTGGATTTGAGCTGCAGCAGGTAAATGGGGATCCCTCCCAACAGGAGCCTCCTTCAATGGTCCATGTTGCTGCTGAAAATCTGTGGCCCGCCTCCATGGAGTCCAGCTGGCTCAGGGGACAGTGGTCTGAGTGCCAGGCCTGGCGCTGCCCCGAGTTGCTGAAGCTTTGTCTCTCCGGAGTAGTCGCTCCCTCCTGTGAAATGGGGAGACGGCTGAGACACCCTTCATGCGTGGGTTAGGTTCTAAAGTTAGCGCATGAGACAGAAGTTGCATCCACCCTTATGCTGCCTCCAGCACCTTGACCGTGGGCATGGGTTTATGAATGTCAACTCCAGGGAGCTTGAGAGCGAGAAGCAGGAACGACATGATGGCCCCACTGCTTGCACCCTGGGCAGTGTCCCAGGAGCAGATGGGTAGCCAGATCATGCACCCCACCTAAAATGTAGCCTTAGGGGTGGTTTTCCATCCCGGATTCCCGTGGTTGAATTTATCTTCATTAAGCAAACATCTGAAGCAACTCCACTGGATTCCACCATGGAGACCCCAACCCGCAGACCAGGAGGCTAGAAGTTTGGTTGATATGGCGCGGGTAGGAGGGGTATTCTTTTGGGAGACCCAAATAAAGCTGTCTTGGAATTGGGAAGCTGGGGGGGTGGGGGGCGGTGCTTTTTCTTGCTGCAGGGCCAGCAGCACATCATATATGATCCTGCGCCCCCTAGCGTGGGTCCTGGGCTGAGCTGAGCTGTGGAGCCCACCCTCTATGGGGGAGAAGGGTGGAGACCACCCCCTGACCCCTCCCACCCCGGGGCTGACATCCAGACACCATTGTCAGTCTGTAATTTCCTGGAATAGCCTGCGCATGGCTGCTTGTTAGCACTGTGGCACGCTGCCCTCTTGAGAGAGGGAAACAGAGAACTTTTGTAGTTGTTCTGTTAGGAAAATTCGCAGAGATAAGATCATAGGCCAAAGCACATAAACATCTCTCTAGCTTTGTAGGAATCGCAAGTGTTCCTCCGATGGGTTTACATGTCCCCATCACCCTTGCTAGTGACGGGTATGCGTTCTTGTTTTTATGCCCGTGTGCAGTGTGGCTAAGTCCTGCCTCTTCAGACTGGCAGTACAGATTTGCTTTATTTACTTTTTTAAAGATTTTATTTTTATTTATTATAGAGACACACACACACACACAGAGAGAGAGAGAGAGAGGCAGAGACACAGGCAGAGGGAGAAGCAGGCCCCATACAGGGAGCCCAACGTGGGACTCGATCCTGGGTCTCCAGGATCACACCCCAGGCTGCAGGCGGCGCTAAACTGCTGCACCACGGGGACCGCCCCAGATTTGCTTTAAACTGCTTCTGCTGGAGGCTGAGGAGGACCCTCTGGCTTCTCCTTACGATGAACTCAGGCTCCAGATTGCCTCGGGTGCCCTGGAGCCAGCTCCCTTGGCCCCTGCCACCCTTGGAAATCTGTTATGAGAAACCCAAATGCCAGCCTGGATGTCCTGAGAACGTCTGGCTTCATGAACGTGGGCAGCTAAAACAAAAGTGTTCTTATGGTTTGGGGACACCAGGCATCCTCCACGGGGGGGTGGGGGGGGGAGCCCTGAGGGCTCTGGGGACATGCCGGGCTCAGCCAGAGCACCAGGGAGGCCAGGCTGGGAGAATCAATGGGGTAGAGATATTTTTTCAAACCTTCCCATTCGATTGGTTCTTGCACCTTCAGCTCAGGCCTGGGGGCTGGAGTCCTGGGTTCATTTACTGACCCATCCATCTGGGGAGCTCTGGTGTGCAGGACCCTATGCCTAAAATGAGCAGCAGCCTAATGGGGAGCAGAAGTAGGCTGGGGCCCCTCTCCAGAGCTGCAAGGGGAAGAACCCCCTGCGGGTGACCGAAGGGAACCAGATGCCCTGTTGCTACCCTCTCCCGGGTGGGGTGGCTTGGGCCGGGTTGCTTCAGCCCCTCCTCTGCCATTAAACAAACCTAGCTGGGGACCCAGCAAGGGGCAGCGGCAGGCCCAGCCCGTCCCACCTCCCCAGATCATCTTTCCCCAAGCCGCCTCCTGTCCTTGACCTGCTCTCCTGTCTTGTTCACGGAAGATGACGCCGCCTCTCTCTCTCTCTCTCTCTCTCTCTCTCTCTCTCTCTTTCTCTCCCCCTCTCTCCCTCTCCCTCTCTCTCTCCCTCTCCCTTTCTCCCTCCGGCTTCCTCTGCCCTGTACTTCTCTCCCCTGGCCCGCCTCCCACCCGCCCCGGGTGGACCAGACCCAGACGCAGCTGGAGCACGCACGCATTGGGGAGCTGGAGCAGAGCCTGCTACTGGAGAAGGCGCAGGCCGAGCGGCTGCTCCGCGAATTAGCCGACAACAGGGTAACGCCGCCTGCGTCCCCCCACTGCCCCCTGCGGCGCCTTGGCTCCTTCTCGGCTCCTTCGGCTTCTCTGTTTTATTATTTTCTCTGTCTTTGGCTGCTATCCTCATTGTGTTTCGCCTTTTGCGCCCCTCCTAGAAGGAAAGTCGTGGTTTAGGGACAATTTTCCACCAAGGAGGAGGGGGTCGGGCTCTCCCGGACCGGACCGTGTGCTCCAGCTTGTGATCCCCTGGCTGGGAATGTCCTGTGAGACCCTTCCCCTCCCTCCCTCCCCATGCATTGCCTAGACAAGGCTTTGTCAAGTTCAGAAATGGGATGGGGGTGGGGCTCTTGGGAATGGTTTGCCCCTTAGATGGGCAGGTGCAGTGACAACCTGTCCACACATGCCTTCCTTCTTCCCCAGCTGGGAGGCTGAGGAAGGTGGAAGGTCCGGGGGACTGCAGATCCAGGTTTCTGTAGCCTAGGGCGGGGGGTGTTAATTATGGTGGTGGGAGGGGCTAGCCTGAAGGGCCTGGGGCTTTAGGGGTGTGGGGGTATCTCTAGGGCATGAGACTCTGTGTCAGACCCAGGGTTGGGGCTGCTGAGATACAGGAGATCAAGGAGAGCTCTGTTGGGAGTGAGGTCCCGCCAAGTCCCAAGGCTGGGTCTGGGCCCTGGGGCTGGCCTCCTGTGCAGGCAGACATGTCCAAACAGCTGGCCAGCCCGGCCTGGCTGCAGTCCTGGCCATGGAGCTGAATGGCTTGCGGTGATTGGTTTAAACCACCTGAGTGGGGTGGGGGTGGGATGAGCAATGGTCTGTTTCTGCAGGTCGGCCTCAGCACATGAGTGAGTGTGTGCATGTCTGGAGACACACAGCGGTCCCTTTGCACATGCTGGCCTTTATAGGGTGACCCTGTGTGCTTGTGCAGTATGCGCACATACACATGTGGATGCTGCTCTGCAGAAACCCACCCAGGCACCGTTGACGGGCTGGAGCCCCCCCTACCCCAAGGCACCTTGATCTAAGGTTCAACCTGATTATAAAAACAAAAACAGATTTACTAAACTACAGGTCACCTTGAGAAACAGACGTCTTTTTTCCAAGTTAATAAAAGATTTAAAACTTGTATCGTTTCCAAATCTGTGACCCTCATCATGACCCGGATGGGTTTTTGGAGGATGAGGCCTCTGATCTCAGTTACCAGCAGGAGGTGGGTCTGGGAGCACTGATTTTGTTCCGCCTTTGGCCTTAAACCAGACTCTTCTTTGGCCACCTGCTCCAGACAGGCCCTCTGTGAATCGACCCATTCCGGCCGCAGACCCGCCCAGAGCAAGATAATGCCAAATTCCCTCCTAAAGAAAGCCAGAACCCCAAATGGGTGCTTTCTTTTAACCACAGATTTGTCCTGAGCCACATAGGGCCACAGGGACAGTCAGGTCCTCGAGTCACCAGGCTCCAAGCCAAGGGAGTGTCTCTGGAGGCTGTGGTGGGCAAGGCTGCTGAGGACAGCTGGTACTCTGAGGGGGGTGGAGGGTAGGGAGGTGGCGCCCTTCCCTTCCATGAACCCCACCCCACCCCTTCCCCCCATCAGGGCTGGGGGCCGGCCAGCCGACCTCCATCTCCCTCTCTCCCCGGCAGCTGACCACGGTGGCCGAGAAGTCGCGGGTGCTGCAGCTGGAGGAGGAACTGAACCTCCGGCGCGGCGAGATCGAGGAGCTGCAGCAGTGCCTGCTGCACTCGGGCCCACCGCCTGCCGACCACCCCGAGGCCGCCGAGACCCTGCGGCTGCGCGAGCGGCTGCTGTCCGCCAGCAAGGAGCACCAGAGGGAGAGCGGCGTGCTGCGGGACAAGTACGAGAAGGCGCTGAGGGCCTACCAGGCGGAGGTGGAGAAGCTCCGGGTGGCCAACGAGAAGTACGCGCAGGAAGTGGTGGACCTCAAGGCCAAGGTCCAGCAGGCCACCAGCGAGAACATGGGGCTCATGGACAACTGGAAGTCCAAGCTGGACTCGCTGGCCTCGGACCACCAGAAGTCCCTGGAGGACCTCAAGGCCACCCTGAACTCGGGCCCGGGTGCCCAGCAGAAGGAGATCGGGGAGCTGAAGGCCGTGATGGAGGGCATCAAGATGGAGCACCAGCTGGAGCTGGGCAACCTGCAAGCCAAGCATGACCTGGAGACGGCCGTGCATGTCAAGGAGAAGGAGGGGCTGCGGCAGAAGCTGCAGGAGGCCCAGGAGGAGCTTGCGGGGCTGCGGCAGCACTGGCGCACACAGCTGGAGGCGCAGGCCAGCCAGCATCGGCTGGAGCTGCAGGAGGCCCAGGACCAGCGCCGCGATGCCGAGCTGCGGGTGCACGAGCTGGAGAAGCTGGATGTGGAGTATCGGGGCCAGGCGCAGGCCATCGAGTTTCTCAAGGAGCAGATCTCCCTGGCAGAAAAGAAGATGCTAGACCACGAGCTGCTGCAGCGGTCGGAAGCCCAGAGCAAACAGGAGGCCGAGAGGCTGCGGGAGAGGCTTCTGGTCGCTGAGAACAGACTGCAGGCCGTTGAGTCCCTATGCTCTTCCCAGCACAGCAACGTAGGCAGATGCTTCTCCTGCTGGGCTGGGGGTGGGGGTGGGGGCGGGAGCAGGGGTGGGGCAGGGTGGAGGGGGAGGGGGGCACAGGCATGGGGACCCCAGCATTGGCTGCCACCTTCTTCCCAGCCAGGCACATGTGAGAACAGAGGGTCCCTCTCATCCCTCCTCAGCAGAGCAGCATGACCGTGGGGACCCAAAGTAGCCAGAGCTGACCTGGCTGCATCTCCACCCGGGGCCTAGAGAGATGGTGTATCTCGCTCAGCACAGGGCATAGGCTTCCTCCCTATTCTCTGCTTCCTCCAGATGTGTCCCATTGTGCAGGCTCCTGGACACCCCCCAAGGCGCCAGCACCAGGAGTTCCATGGGGGTCATATGGTGTGGAGGGCAAGCCCTGCCCACCCCAGGTGATGGCAGGGGTGGGGGTGTCCCATCTCCAACATGAGTGCCAACCTAGGTGACCTGAGGGCAGCCCCCTTTTGCCAGTCCTTTTTTTTTTTAAAGATTTTAAAAATTTGGGATCCCTGGGTGGCGCAGCGATTTGGCGCCTGCCTTTGGCCCAGGGCACAATCCTGGAGACCCGGGATCGAATCCCACGTCGGGCTCCCGGTGCATGGAGCCTGCTTCTCCCTCTGCCTGTGTCTCTGCCTCATTCTCTCTCTCTCTCTCTGTGACTATCACAAATAAATAAAAAAATTTAAAAAAAAAAGTTTTTAAAAATTTACTTACTTGAGAGAGAGAGAGCATAAGCAAGGTGAGGGGCAAAGGAAGAAGCAGACCCCATGCTGAGCAGGGAGCCCAACGTGGGGCTTGACCCTGGGACCCCTGGCATCATAACCTGAGCCAAAGACAGATGCTTGACTGAGCCACCCAGGTGCCTATTGCTTTTGCCAGTGCTGATGAGACAGCAACAGTCCAATGGCCCGAGTGTGGAGGGTCCCCCGAGTGGGCGCTGGGAGGCTAGAGGGGCATAGCTCTAGAGAGGCTGTTGCCACCAGTATTGGTTCTGCTCCAAATCTAGAAGTCCTCCAAACAAAGTCCTCCAAATGGCTCAGCCCGCTGGGGAGGCCAAGGCTTGGGTGGCTGTGTCCCCACCAGCCTAGAAGGGCCTTTTGAGTAGCTCTGACCAAACTTTGTACCAAGACCTGCCTCACCTTTTCTTAACTCTTACAAGGTCGATGTTGGCTCAGTTTCATAGGTGAGCAAAGCAAGACTGAGACAGAAACTTTGCCAGGGTTCAAGTCCAGCTCCACTGCTGGAGGGCCGACAGAGGGTGCTCAGGGTGACATGAGGCAAATCCTATATGAAGAACAGCAAGCAGTATGATCGTTGCCTCGATACAGGCCCCAGGGCTTCTTGACCTTCCCATTTCCCTTGTGCATTTGCACTAGGATAACTTCTAGCAGTAAGTGTTCAGGAGCCTCAAGTACAGATGCTTTTTTTCCAAAAGCTCTCCCTGTGTCCTGCCATGCCGTCCCACTGTGGCAGCCGTCCCATTGTGGCAGCCATCTCTTCTGCCCTCTTCTCCCAGGGAGGGACCATTTTTAACAAGTGCTCTCCCAGGATCCTGGGCAGAGGGTAATGGAACAGCCCCAGAGCAGCTTATGTGCACATGGCCTGGTTGGCTGCTCAGAGCAGAGAGGGTCCCTTAGCAGAGGAAGTTTTGGACTGCTGTGGTTCCCTCGGACAGCCCCCTTCCCCTCAGTTGCCTCACAGACCTTAGGCCAAGGAGTGGGCGATGACCTCAGGAAGGCCCATCTCTGGATTTCCACACACATGGAGCCTCGCTCTGGACCCACATGACTCTCAGATGCAAAGGTTTAAGTGCAGGGACAACTGGCTGAGACTTAAAAAGGGTTGGGATGTGTGAACAGAAGTATGAGAGGTGGTTGATGGAGGTGACTGCCTACTCAGCTCTGTGCCACCCTGATCTGCTAACTGCAGGCCCAGAGGACAGCCAGCTTGGGCGGGAGGCTGGACACTTGTTCCCAGGAGCCATCAGGAGCCTGTTGGTATTTGCCATCCAGATTTTTTTTTTCTTAATTGATCTTTTTCTGTGGCTTCTGGGTTTATTATTAAAAAGAAGTCTTGGAGGAAAAGAAGTAGCATTTCTTAAAGTCCCACTGGGAGCTGGCCCAGGGCATGCTCTGTATACACTGCCTTGTGGCAGCCAATGCTTGCTTTATGGATGGGAAACGAAGGCTGGGATTTTGCCTCTGGATGATGACGGAAACAGATTTCCAGGACTAATCTCCACGGGCGTCCCAGGGAAGGAGACATGTGTTTAATATAATAGATGTTTTCAACAAAGGAAGGGGTGGGAGACATTCACGTGGAAGTCGCACAAACAGCCATGGGGGACACTGGGAGCAGGAGGGGGGTCCTCTGTTGTCAGGAAGGCAGGATGGAGAACATCTGTGCTCCTTGCCACTGTATCCAGTCCCTGAGAGCCAATCTGTAGAGGGGTGAGGTGTGCTGGCTGGGTGGGCAGGGGCAGGGGGCAAGAGCGGGCACTGAGCATCCCCCTTACCAGGCTCTTCTTTCAGATGATTGAGTCCAACGACATTTCAGGGGAGAAGGTCAGGATGAAAGAGACCATAGAGGGTGAGTGGCTGCGGGCCGGGTGGGACCCTGGGCTTTCAGTGTATGAAGTGCTGGGCATTGTGCTAAGACTCTTGTTACTTGTTTGGGTTTGTTTTTGTTTGTTTGTTTTTAGATTTTATTCATTTATTCATGAGAGACACAGAGAGAGGCAGAGACACAGGCTGAGGGAGAAGCAGGCTCCCTGTGGGGAGCAGCCCATTGTGGAACTCAATCCAGGACCCCAGGATCACGCCCTGAGCCAAAGGCAGATGCTTAACCACTGAGCCACCCAGGCATCCCTAAGCTTTATTTATATTTTAATCACTGTAGGACTAGTCCTTCCTGCTCTGCTTTTTCAAAATTCTTTTGGTTCTTTTTTTTTTAATTGATGCAACATTAACATAAAATTAGCTGTTTTAGGGGTTCCTGGGTGGCTTAGTCAGTTCGGCGTCTGCTTTCAGCTCAGGTCATGATCGCGGAGTCCTGGGATCAAGCCCCATCTCGGGATCTCTGCTCAGCAGGGAGTCTGCTCCCTCTCCCTCTTCTTGCTGTCAAATAAATAAATAAAATCTTTTAAAAAATAATTAACTGTTTTAAAGTGAATAATTTGGTGGGCATTTAGTATGTTCAGTGTCATGCAATCACTACCTCTATCTAGTTCCAAAACATTTTCATTTCCCCAGAAGGAAACCGCATGTCCATTATCCGTCCCTCTACCAGCCACTGATGACCACTGGTCTGCTTTCTGTCTATGGATTTGCTTATTCTAGACATTGAATATAAATGGCTCATACAGTCCGTGGCCTTTTATGTCTGGCTCTTTTCGCTTAGCATACTACATTCGAGGTTCAATAACATAGCATATGTCAGTGCTCCGTTCCTGTTTATGGCTGAGTAATATTCCATCACGTGCATCCATCACATTTTGTTATCCATCCACCTGTTGGTGGATATTGGGTCTGTTTCCACCTTTTGGCTGTTGTGAGTAGCGTTGCCATAAACACACACGTGGACGTCTTTGGCAAGTGTCTGTTCCAGTTCTTTGGGATGTGCTCCTAGGAGTTGCTAGGTCATATGGTAATTGTGTTTAACTCATTGAAGAAGTGTCTGCCAAACTCTCTTGGCTAGTCTTGCTCTTTTTCCAAGTGAGCTTAGAACCCGCAAATTTGGTTTCCCAAGAGCTGAAATTTTGTTGGTATTTTTATTGGTATTCTGGTAAATTTATAAAGTAACTTTCAGAAATATGCATTTCTAGCACTTTCCATAGATTATCTTGTTTAGGACTGTTCTAAGGCTCTTGGACACACACTGGGTGACATGGGCACCATTATGATCCCCATTTTTCACTCAGGGAAACTGAGACTAAGAGAGAGTTAAATGGCCCGAGACCACAAAGTGTTGGAGTTTCTTATTCAGAATAGGTCACCCAGAGAGAGGGGGCTGATGTGGGGAGGACTTTGGATCCTAGAGGCCAAGCGTGGCCTTGTTTTCGGGTTCCTGTGGGAGGGCCACCCCCTCACCTACTGTACCCCTTGTCTCTCCCTTCTTCCCTAGGCTTACAGGACAAGCTGAACAAGAGGGATAAGGAGGTGACAGCCTTGAGGTCCCAGACCGAGGTGCTCAGGACCCAAGTAAGTGGTAAGTCTCCCTCCCGCCGGGCAGATGCGGGGGGCGGTCATGCCAGTGGGGCGTGGAGTGGGTGGGTCAGGGTGCTCTGCCTCGAGAAGGCGACGTGGGCCAGTCCCCCTGCACTAGACTTACACCTAAGCAGCAGCGAGCAGGAAGGTGGAGCCCCCACGTCCTCCACGAGATGATCGAGGACCCTAGCTGGCTTCTTCCTCCCGAGCCAGCTCTGTGCTGTCTGTGTTCTGCATTTCTATCCACTTTCTCTCTCTCATCTTGACTTCTTCATAGATCATACAGATCTCGCGTAGGTGCCCCCAGCCCCTTTCTGGAGGAAATGAGGAAATGCCAGGATTTTAGACTTGGGGCCTGGGTGGGGGGATGCCAGCCACAACAGTGAACAAGACACAGAGGACACCAGGATGGGGTGGGGGATGCGGGGTGGGCAGGGGGCCTGGGGAGAAGCATGGGTCTGAATTTGTGATTTTGTGAACTGGCCCTACTTCTTGTCTGCCAGAATGCCAATGGTGGTGTCCATGAGATTGCCCCCCATCCTACGAAATGGTCCCCGCCCCCACTTCTATCCATGTGGCCTAATTGGTCCTGGCAAAGGTCAGTTGACCTCAAACCCCTCCAAGGCTCAGTTGAAGATTTAGCTTTCCCCTGCCCAGGACACCACATAAATGCTTGGGTCCTGTCTCCGGAATGGTAGCCTGCTTCCCCAACATCAGAGGGCCCACGTTGCTGTGCTTGGGGTTGTGGCCTGCTTTGTGTAGCTGTTCTCTTGGTCCCTTGCTGTCTGGCTCTGCAGGACTAGAGACACCACACAGTAAACTGTGTCCCTATGGTCTCCAAGAAAACCAGCTCCCAGCCCAGGCCTTGGGCCCCTGCCCCAGTGGGACAGATTTCCACGGAGGTCTTGACTTCTCTGCTCTCTGTTCTCCCCGCCGCCTGACCCTCAGCACTGGAGACAAAGTGCAAGTCGGGAGAGAAGAAGGTGGATGCCCTCCAGAAGGAGAAACGGCGCTTGGAGGCAGAGCTGGAAGCTGTGTCCCGCAAGACCCACGACGCCTCAGGCCAGCTGGTCCTCATCAGCCAGGAGCTGCTCAGAAAGGAGCGGTGAGTTGACCATGGGTGGTGTGGGCAGCCTGCCTGACCCTAACCCTGCCCCCGACCCTGACCCCACTCCACCTGACATTAACCAGTTGTCCTTGGAGGTAGGGCAGGGGTAGGGCAGGTGGGACAGGTGGCTGGCCTCACCAGTGATCGCCGTGCTCCTCTGCTGAGCTCAGATGAAGCCTCAGAATCCTTCTCAACACAGATCTCCAAGCAGAGCTTATAAAGAAAGACTAGTGGTTCCCAAAAGTCTTAGTCTCTGGGACCCCTTTAAACTCTTCAAACTTATGGAAGATTTCCAAAGAGCTCTCAAAAACTGCAAGAAGCCTGGGGCAGCCCGGGTGGCTCAGCGGTTTGGTGCTGCCTTGGGCCCAGGGCGTGATCCTGGGGTCCTGGGATCGAGTCCCACATTGGGCTCCCTGCATGGAACCTGCTTCTCCCTCTTCCTATGTCTCTGCCTCTCTTTCTCTCTTTGTCTTTCATGAATAAATAAATAAAATCTTAAAACAACAACAACAAAAAAAAAAACTGTAGGGCAGCCCTGGTGGCTCAGCGGTTTAGCGCCGCCTTCAGCCCAGGGCCTGATCCTGGAGACCCAGGATCAAGTCCCACGTTGGGCTCCCTGCGTGGAGCCTGCTTCTCCCTCTGCCTGTGTCTCTGCCTCTCTCTCTCTCTCTCTCTCTCATTAATAAATAAATAAAATCTTTAAAAAAAATAGAAAAAAAAACTGTAACAAGTCAGTTGGTCCCATAAATAATATTCTTTTGATAAAAAGTAACCGTTTTCCAAAACAAAAACTGTTTCAGTTTTCAGTTTCTTTCTTTCAGAAAAGAATGGCATTGTGTTACATTTGTGCAAATTTCTTTTGAATGTCCAGCTTGATAGAGGACAGCAAGATTCTCGCATCTTCCTCTGCATTCAATTTGAATGATTTGAAGTATATAATGAAAATCTGGGCTTACATAGTTATGTAGTTGGAAAAGAGAGGAGTATCTTAATATCCTTTTCATACTTTTTTTTTTTAAGATTTTATTTATTTATTCATGAGAGACAGAGAGGCAGAGACACGGGTAGAAGGAGAAGCTCCCTGTGGGGAGCCTGATGCAGGACTCTATCTGAGGACCCTGGGACCACAACCTGTACCGAAGGCAGATGCTCAACCTCTGAGCCACCCAGGCATCCCTTAAAAATAAAATGTTAAGGACACTTGGGTGGCTTAGTTGGTTAAGTGTCAGACTCAGTTTCGGCTCAGGTCCTGATCTCATGGCTTGTGGGATCCAGCCCCACATTGGGCTCCACACTCAGTGGGAGTCTGCTTGGATATTCTCTCCCTCCCCCCATTCTCCCACTTGTGTTTGCACACGTGCACTCTAAATGAATAAATAAATAAATCTTTTTTAAAAATCTTATTAAAATTTTTTTAAAAAATAGAATATCTTGCTACACAAGGGCTCTTGGGTAAATGGATTTTTTAAACAATTTTTTAAAACGTACTCTATTTTTTTTTTTATCTTTTTGAGAGAGTGAATGAACATGTGCATGAGGGAAGAGGCAGAGGGAGAGGGAGAGAATCTTAAGCAGACTCTACGCTGAGTGCAGAGCCTGATTTGGGGCTCAGTCTCATGACCTTGAGATCATGACCTGAGCTGAAATCAAAAGTTGGATGCTTAACTGACTGAGCCACCCAGGCACTCACATTTTATTTAATTTTTAATTAAAGGCTCTGTTGTCTCTTTTTAAAAACTTAAAAAACATTCTAGAAAAGGCCCAGTCCCCTTAACCATGATCCCATCCCCAAATCCCGACCCCTCTCAGGCTGTCACCAAATGGTTGCATGTTCCATGTTTCCACTGCGGCCCCTCCTGGCACAGGTACTGTTTTGATAGCCAGTGCCCCCCTCAGGGTGGTCAGCCTGTAGGCACCTGGCATATCTCTGGAACATGGGAGCAGAGGGTCAGGGCTAACTAGGTTTTCTGTGTGCCATCTGTCGATCCCCGCCAGGAGCCTGAACGAACTTCGAGTGTTGCTACTGGAGGCCAATCGCCACTCCCCGGGGCCGGAGAGGGACCTCAGCCGTGAGCTCCACAAGGCTGAGTGGAGGATCAAGGAGCAGAAACTCAAGGATGACATCCGGAGCCTGCGAGAAAAGCTGACTGGGCTGGTGCGTAGGCAAGGGGGTAGCCTGGGGGAGGGGGAATGCCAGGGTGGGCGAAGGCCACTCTGGCCATGGAGACTGGAGACCTCCTGGGGTCATCCCAGGGACAGTCAAATCCCAGGACAGGTGCACGATACTGTAGAATCACAGGCACGGTCAGTGATGTAGCTGGTGGAGGGGCCGTGGGCAACCCCTTTGCAGACATCGTGGCTGACCGTGTGGAAGACTTCTGAAGACCCAGTGTCCAGAGCTAGGATGGGCTCCTGCAGGGTGGTGAGCTCCCCATCTAGGGTAGTAATTAACCAGAAACCAGCTCCTTCCTCAGGGTTTTGCAGTGAGGATTCATGCATCAGTTTCAGGAAGGAGATGGGACCTATTGGAGCTCCTTCTAACACTGAGCTTCTAGAGCTGAGGCTCCTCCATCAGGAACAAAAGACGAGAAATGATGGGAGCACAGAATAGAACCGTCCCCACCCATCCCCCTGTGGTCAGCATGGAGGACAACCTTGTGGCCAGCGACCGGGCCTCGTCAATCCAGAGTGTGGACAGGACAGGTTCCGGGAAGACAGCCCTGCTGCTGTGGGAAGCTGCTGCAAAGCCCCTCATTGCCCTCCCAGGCAGCTGGTGGGTTCAGCCACCGCAGGAGACGGGAGAAGGGAGGCCTCACGGGCAGGAGGGCGGCACAAGACTCCTGTAGGGTCAGGGGGTCGGGGTCACTCACTGCACACCCTTCCCGTCCTGGCAGGCCTAGCCAGCAGGCAAGATTCCAGGGCCATTTGCTGCCCCTGTGGCTCTGAGTCTGGGCATAACTCTGGAGAAGACAAGGTCCTGGGGCCCGCAAGGACTTTCAGGTCTTGATTCTCTGAGACTTTCCCAGAGCCTCCTGGGGTGGGGGGCAGTGCCTTTCTGGGTGATCTCCATGGGGCCCAGGCTGGTCGAGTTCATACAGGAAACTTTCCCAGGCAGCCTGTCCTGTGCCCCCCTGCACTGTCCCCAGGGCCACAGGAGAACTAGGGAAGGGCTTGGTGGTTAGACACTCCCTGGAGTGAGGGAGTTTTGGATGGAAGAACAGAGTGGAGCAGAAGGATCTGGAAGCACTGGTGCAGGGGCAGAGCAGAGTAGCTTTGTGTGGGAGCAGGGAGGCTGGCAGGTGCATCTCCAGGGCCGGGATGAGCAGGGAGCAGCTCCAGAAGGAGAGGGGAGGAGGGCTCTGAGGAGGACTTCAGATGTGCTGGAGGGCAAGGGCTCTGGGGGTGTGTGGCTGTGGCTCTGGGGGTGAAGGAACACACATGGACGCAGTGTGGAGGGAGTGGGGCCACAGGAAGGAAAGACAGGAGGTGCTTCTGGATCTCAGGACCTGGAGAATGGGAAGCATCTGCCAGCTGGGATTTCAGGGCAGGGGACCTTCCTGGACACTTAAGTGGGGACCCTCGAGTGAGGGAGGAAGGCCTGACCCGGGGATGAAATGGGCCAGAGGGTGGGCCTAGAGGAGAGCGTGCGTTCTCCCGGCACACACATGCACACATCCGTACATGCGTACACACACACGCTCACGCACATTCTCTTCCTCTCCCCCACCGCTTCCAGGACAAAGAGAAGTCCCTGTCGGACCAGAGGCGCTACTCTCTCATTGACCCATCCTCGGCCCCCGAGCTCCTGCGGCTGCAGCACCAGCTCATGAGCACAGAAGACGCGCTGCGGGACGCGCTGGACCAGGCTCAGCAGGTGGAGAAGCTCATGGAGGCCATGAGGAGCTGCCCCGACAAGTCCCAGGTGAGCCGTGGGCCAGGGCTGGGCTGGCCAGGGGGCGAGCCATGGGGTGCTCGCTGTCCTCGGGAAGCGTGGCCCTGTCCTGGGAACCCTGGTCTGGATGGGGAGGTTCAGCCCCGTCCTCTGGGGGTCCCAGCCCAGGGGGGCACATGGCTTGATCCTGAAGAGCTCAGATTCAGCTGGGGATGCAGCCTTGCCCTGAGAGCCTTGGTCCCTTGGGGCCCAGGAACCCCTATTCTGAAGAGCCTCTGATGGTTCCACGGGGGAGGCCCGGCCCTCCAGTGGCCACAGCGGGAACTGCCGCCTGGTGACCCTCGCTCAGCCCCTGCCCGGGACTCTTTAACAGGCCATCAGCAATTCCAGTTCCGCAAACGGCATCCACCAGCAAGACAAGGGCCATAAGCAAGAGGTAAGGGATGCCCTGGCCCCCCGGGGGACACCCTGCCACACCCACGGCCCTCCCACACCCTGGGACCACGGCTGACCTCCCCATAGAAAAAAATCCTGAAAAGCCACCTAAATCACAGAGGTGCATTGTGCCAGAGGCTCTGCAGTGGGGTCTCACGTGCTGGGATCCCAGGGAGGTCACACTCAATTCAGCCATCATCTGCTCTTTTAGCTTTCTTTCTTTCTTGCTTTCTTTCTTTCTTTCTTTCTTTCTTTCTTTCTTTCTTTCTTTCAAGATTTTATTTATTTATTCATGAGAGACACGGAGAGCGAGAGAGGCAGAGACACAGGCAGAGGGAGAAGCAGGCCCCATGCAGGGAGCCCGATGTGGGACTTGATCCTGGGACTCCAGGATCACGACCTGGGCCGAAGGCAGGTGCTAAACCGCTGAGCCACCCAGGGATCCCTGTCTTTTAGCCTTGTTTCTTTTTCAAAACCTTTTATAATAAAAGTTTTTAGGTTTCCTATTAGGAAACTTTTGGGGGGAAAACCCAAAATAGAAGATACTCAAAGAGATGACCAAGATTGGCTTTTTTTTTTTAAGATTTTATTTATTTGACAGAGTGAGTGGGAGAGCACAAGCAGGGGGATGAGACAGGCAGAGGGAGAGGTAGAAGCAGACTCCCCGCTGATCCAGAAGCCCAATGTGGGGCTCGATCCCAGGACCCCGGGATTGTGACCTGAGCTGAAGGCAGACTCTCAACCACTGAGCCACCCAGGCGCTCCCCATGCTCCTTTTTTTTAAGCAAAGATTCCTCATTTGGGGTTTGGCTAATGGTTCCTTGTGATTTGAGCCAGGTTATGCATTTCAGGCTAGAATACATCCTCAATGTTGTGTCCTTCTCTGGGCCTCACAGCTTGAGGGACATGATGTCCACCTGCCCTCACTCCTGATGTGAATTTTGATCACCTGGTCAAGATGTTGTCTGATTTCTCCACTGTACAGTGACTGGTTTTTTCCTAACAAGCAGTCTGTGGAGAGAGACTTTATGATCCCATGAATACCCTGCGCCTCCCCAAAGCACACCCTGGATTGAGCATCTGTTGATGACTCTTGCCTGAGCAGTCTTCACTGTGATGACCGTGATGACTGTAAAGTAGCACCTCCTGCAGCATCTTGATGGAATAGGTGGCATAGTCCATATTCAAGATTCTCTCCTAGTTGTTTTACAGAATATATTTTTTAAAGATTTTATTTATTTATTCATGAGAGACACAGAAAGAGAGAGAGGCAGAGACACAGGCAGAGGGAGAAGCAGGCTCCATGCAGGGAGCCCGACGTGGGACTCGATCCTGGGTCTCCAGGATCAGGCTCTGGGCTGAAGGCGGTGCTAAACCGCTGAGCCACCTGGGCTGCCCAGAATATTTTATTTTTATCCTATTTTATTTTTTATTTTTATTTTTAAGGTTTTATTTATTTATTTGAGAGAGAGTGAGAGAGCACAAGCAAGGGGAGGGGCAGAGGGGGAGGAGAAGCAGACTCCCTGCTGAGCAGGGAGCCCAATGCAGGACTCGATCCCATGACCCCGGGATCATAACCTGAGCTAAGGCAATCATTTAACCACCTGAGCCACCCAGCACCCCAAATTTTAATTTATTTAAGTAGGCCCCATGCCAGGGGCACCTGGGTGGCTCAGCGGTTGAGCATCTGCCTGCAGCTCAGGTTGTGATCCTGGGGTCCTGGGATCGAGTCCCACGTCGGGCTCCCTGCAGGGAGCCTGCTTCTCCCTCTGCTGATGTCTCTGCTTCTCTCTGTGTTTCTCATGAATGAATAAATAAAATCTTAAAAAAAAAAAAAAAAAAGTAGGCCCCATGGCCAGTGTGTAGCCCAGCTTGGGGCTTGAACTCAGGACCCTAAGATCATGACCTGAGCTGAAATCAAGAGTCAGAGGTTTCACTGACTGCACCCCCCAGGCGCCCCTTGACTGTCATGTTCTAACATGTCCCACCCCACAGTTAACCCCAGGAGTCACCCACAGTGTGACAGGCACCCACTTGACTCCCAGTGCCAGCCTGATGAAGTGACAGGAATCCAGCACCGGCTCTGTCCCTGGCTGGCCATGTGACCTGCACGAGTGAGGCTGGAACATGGGAAGGCACGCAGGTCCTTCCATCTGGGACAGTGGAGCCCCTGGCCCCCATGCTCCCTTAGAGGCAGGAGAACCTTGGCTGCCAACTCTGCCAGGAGCCAGGCCTGTGGGTAAGAGGCAGAGAGAGAGAGTTGGGGGGGGGGGGACCCTACACCAGACCTGCCAACAGCGGAGATGGGTGATGTTCATACTTTGTGTGGCTCTGTCCCTCCAATAACCCTGCAAGGCGCATGGGCTCATCCCAGTTTACAGACATGAAAACTGAGGCCAGGAGTCTCCACTCCAGTTTTCATTGCCTTGGATCCGGCCTCCACACAGGCGCCCCGTGCTCTTTGTAAAACCCATCTGCTCTCGCCTCTTCCCTTCACCTGCTCCCACCCCGCCTCTTGTCTTACCAAGCCCCCCAAACATGGCAAGAGAAACTTTTCTGCCCCAAGACCTTTGCATATGCTGTTTCAGCTACCCGGCACAGGCATACAGCCCACCCACCCCCTTTCCTATGACACCCCCATCCCCACCCCTCCTGGAGACACCTGCTAATCAAGCTCTTCCTCTCTCCAGGAGAAGCACTGACCCTGAGGGATCCCATGGAGCGGCCCCGTCCACACCAGAGCCCCTGCAGCCTGCCCCGGTGGCGCCCCCTCCAGGCAGGGGCCAGGACTGTCACTTTGGAGACAAGAACAGTGTTTGTAACAATAACGTGCCCACTGCCTCGGACAATCCCCCATCCCTGACCCACCTGCCGGACCAGGAGGCTTCCTCAAGCACGACCTTCCACAGAGAGCGGTACAGTCCTGGCCTGGCCCCCGGGACCTTTGGCCTGGACACCCCGGATACCCCAGCAGTTTCCAGAGTTTGTTGAGGGGGAGGCCGAGGGGATCTGGCCAGGCCCCCTCTCCCCAGAAGGAGCTGCCTTGCGGACCATCTTGGCACCCCGGGCATGTCCCTGCCTCCCTTTCTTCTCTTCCTTCTCCCGGGTTCCCCTTTGACCCCAGAGAGCCACGTCCCGGGAAAGAGTCCAAGGAGGCCCAGCTAGGCACCAGGGAGGGGAGTCCAGTCCTCGGGAGCCAGGTGGGGCCCCCTTTTCTGCAGCCACTTCCAGGCTAGGTGGTGTCCAGGCTTCTTGTCCCCACAGACAGTGGTACAAGCCCCCCACCCCCAGCCCATCTACCTAGTAAGGCCCAGATTCAAGTTGTTGGGCGGCAAGGTCCTTCCCCTCCTCGACCCCCCAGCACCAACTCATATGCATAGCTCCAAGCTGCAGGCCAGAGGGTCACCACCAAGGCCAGGAGCCACAGTATTAGGAGAGTTTGGAAGCCCCTCCCCTCGCCCCTGCCATGGGCCTGGCTCGAAGCTGGGGCAGGGCGGCTACCGGGGAGCCCAGGGCTCTAGGCAGGTCTTGACTGGGCAGTAACGTGGTGTCCCCTGGGCTGACCAGATGTTCCAAAACTGGGCCTCTTGTTTGTCCACACACCCACGCAGGCTCTGACACAGACACCCACTGACTTTGGCATCCACACAGTGGGTCACACACACACACGGGGCCCTGTGGGTGGGGTGTTTGCGGCCAGCCATGCTCTCGGGCCACATAAGATGCACAGGCCTGGGTGCCCAGAACACATGCCCTTAGGACCGAGCCCCCAGCCTAGCAGTGCCGTGCCCACACACACTGCTCACGTTCCTGTGTACACACCCAGGTACACGTGGGCAAGTGTTCAGGACGTGTGTGCCATGCACATCCATCAGAACGCACATGTACCAACAGCCCCCTCGCTTCCCAGGCACCTGCCCAGAACTCTGTAAGCCTTGTCCCCCTGTAGCCAAGAAAAGAGCCCAAGGGACATTGGTGATAAGAAACATCTAACCACCTCTCCCCTCTGCCCCTTGAGCCCCGCTGAGTTCCTCCAGGCCTGTGTGTGGTGGGAAAAGCCAATACAAAAGCCTCTAGAGCTGGAGGACCCATAGGTCATTGTCTCGTGCCTCAGCGTCCCCACGGAGGGCCTGCCTCCACCTCCCCCAGCTCAGGGAGAGTTTTCACTCGGGGCCCTCCCCTGCCAGGGCCTTAAGGGGGAAGCCTGTTGTCCCACGGAGGCGTTCCAGAAGCACGTCAGGAAGGGTATGGCATCTGTGCCTTGGGTGGCTCCTGGGTGCTCCTTGGCACAGGTGTGTATGGCTCCCATCCTTGCCCAAACGCAGCCCATCCTGGAGGGGCAGCCAGTTTGTCCCATCAGTCCCCACTCCCCACTGGCTTCTGGTAGCTCTCGCATGCGGTTTTATTAACAACAGTCTAGAAGCGATGCTTTAGTGGCCTAACCCGGAGTTAAATACTACTCTTTCCAGCAAAATCCGGCAGCTCACCCCGCCTACAAGAGGCACTGATTAGTCTACTAACAGCCAAAGGCCCACACAGGAGGGGCTGAGCCCCCCAGGGCGGCTGGCAGGTGTCAGGTGGAAAGAAACCATTTGCTTGTGAGCGTCTCCACCTGCCGGTGTAGGCTCAGCCATGCCCCATCCCCAAGCCCTCCCGCACCCTTGTTCTCCCTAAAGTGGAATTGTTGAAGTGTGGCGAGTCCGTGCTCGAGACAATAAAGCTTGTGACTGACGTCCAGGACCCGAGCTGTCTGCTTTTCTCTGTGGGCGTGCCAGGAGTGAGTCTCATCCTATTAGTTGCCAGCTAATTCCTACTCAGTTGTGAATGGCTGATGCCTCAGAGAGCCTGGCATTAAGAGGTCCAGGAAAAAAAAAAAAAAAAAAAGAGGTCCAGGAGATTGGGACCTGGCCTTGTCCAAGGAGCAGGAACCCAGCAGGGATGGGCCGAGGACCAGAGACAGTGGGCAGCAGGGGGCAGGCTCAGCAAGGCTGCCAGAGAGCGCTGGGGATTTGGACTCGACTCTGTTAGAAGTATGAGGGAGCCCCTAGGAAAAGGTAAAAATCTCCCTGATGGGCAGAAGAACTAACATGAGTTCCCTGAGTTCAGCTAGAACACAGAGAACCTCAGAGAGCGAATTCTATCTCCTGCAGCCAGCTTTCCAGAGATCGAGTGAACAGTCAAGGTTTTGGGAGCTCCAAGGTCATTTTATAGGCCTTGCACTTGACGCCGCCGCCCTGGGAGACTATGCAAACCTCTCGAGGTTAACAGGAGGTTAACAGCTGAACGTGTCTGGAAGCTTTGCGCTGGCTCCCAGGCGCTGCGTCAGCAGAGAAGGAGGAAGCAGGGGGAACTGTCCTTGGGTGAAGAGTTTGAGGAAAGGGCTGTGTGCACAGGTGCGGCCAGGGCTAAGGGACCCCCAGGGACTCCGTGGAAACCATCGCAAAGCAGCTGTGGCTGGAACTGCAGCTGTCCAGAGGATCCCACCCCAGGTGGGAAGATGCTGGAAAGTGATGCCCCCAGCTCTCCGGCCTTCCTCCGGCTGCCCCTCCCCAAGCCTGAACCCAACCCGGAGCCGAGCATAGCAGCCTATTGCAGGGCGAGAGGCCGGCCCCTGGGCACACACAGCCCCGATGGAGGGGGTGCAGATGGGCCTGGAGGTGGCAACAAATAGGAAGCAATCGGCAGTATCCATCACAATAATGTGCTGGATAGATTTCTACAGCCCCCTGGTTTTGGCTTCGGCCGCCTCGAGTGTTCTTGGGCTCTGTCCTTCCAGAACCGACCTTACCCACCCAGCATTTTGAAATTCAAAGAGCTTCTGCAAACAAGATGCTTTCCTCTCCAGGCTTATCAAACACTACTGTGATTTCTGGTTTTTTTTCATTGCCCCCCAGGCCCAGTCACAGAAATGGGGTGGTGGCTGCGGGCGCTAAATGTATCACCCTGCCCCGGGGAGGGTGTGGAGTTGGGGGAGCATTTCTTTGACTGGTTTAGCCTTCAGTGGGAACTGCACACTGAGGGTTTGTGGTCAGAAAAAAGGAACACCTCCCGCCATGGCTCCCACGCCAGCAGGCAGGGACGGTCACAGGGAGAGTGGGGGGCCTGACCTCAGGCAGAGGCCTGCAGCACACAGCTTACTGTCACCAGCACTGACAGTGTGGGGGACACGAGGTCAGCTGCCAAAGGGCCTGAATCTTGAGGAAGGAACTTCTCGAGTCTGTCTGCCCAGGGGTCGGCATCCAGAAGGTGTCAGAAGGAAGGAAGACCCCTGAACCAGCATGAGATACCCAACTTGAGTGTGGGAGTGTCCTGTCCTCAGGGGTTCACATGCTGGTGCTCGGAAGTGGGATGGGGGTGGGGGCTTTAGGAAGGCAGGAGGGCTTTAGAAGGGCTGGAGGGGTGGCCTTGACCCTGTGTGTGTGTGTTTGGGGTGGGATGTGGGGTCTGTGTGGAAAGAGCTCAGAGACTGGACATCCTTGACATCCAGCCCAGCCGCCACCCTCCTTGACATCCACCCTGCATGCCAACCCTGCAGACCAAGCCCTTGGCTCCACCTCCTTGACCCTCAGCCTCCTTCTCAGCAAGCTATAGAAAATAAAGCTCAATCTCTGTAGGGTCTAAATGAGACCCCTGAAGAAGCCCTTAGATTAAAAAGCTCTACTGATTGTTTCTCCCCATCTCCTAGCTTAGAGGGGGAGGTTCCCTTGCTCCACCTGCAGGCCCGTGGGAGCCCCAGCTGCCCTCTGGGTATGCCCCTCCACAATTCAGCTTAGGGTCAGCAGATCAGATCACTTCCACCGTAGGGGAGGAGCCCTCTTAGGGGAGGAGCCCTCGAGCTCAGCACAATCTCAGGCTGGAGATTACGTGGGACGGGACAGAGTGCAAGAGGCATTGTCTACGCCAGAGACTGTTGTTGGATTGGTGGTGTTTTGTTTTGTTTTTTACATTTTTAAAAAAGCTTTTATTTATCTAATTGACACACAGAAGGAGCACAAGCAAGAGAAGCAGCAGAAGCAGGCCAAAAGGCCTGAATCTTGCAAAGCGTGGAGCCTGACCCAGGGCTCGATCCCAGGACCTCAGGATCATGACCTGAGCTGAAAGCAGACACTTAACCAACTGAGCCACCCAGGTGCCCCTGATTTATCTTATAACTGGAAGTTTGTGCCCCTTTTGATCCCCTTCACACATTTCACCGACCCTCCCCAACCCCCTGCCTCTGGCAACTGTTCTCTGTATCTATGAGGGTTTTTAAAAAATTTTATGCCACAGATAAGTGAGATCATACAGCATTTGTCTTCATCCATTCTTCTCTGGATGCACAAGTGAGCTGAGAAATGTATACTCTCCCCATGAAGACATGGCAGGAGAGAAATGTTGGTAATCGTATTACTAATAAAAGGGGACGGACAGACAACCTGGCACCAGGGTCTGGGAGGTCTGTCACCATTAAGCCCCCAGGTCCCTGACTCTGGGCTCGGCCTGCAGGCAGCTGCACGAGGGCTGGGGGACGGGGGCAGCACCACGACCACCCCCAGGAGACTGAGCAGAAGCTCGCACTGAGGGTCCCCTGCTGGCGAGGCTCCCATCCACACTCCAGCTAGGAATCTCAGACTGGACCAAGCCGGGGCATAAAGAAAACCCCCTTCTGTCTGCACTGCCCAGACCAGAGGCAGGAAAGAGAGAGAGAGAAGCTGACCAGTGTAGACAGAAGCTACCACAGGGCAGCTGTTGGGAGACACTGAGCAGAACAAGCCTCTGAAGACAATCTGCCCAAGGAATCCAGAAGAATTGCAAACACGGTGGGATCCATTGCTGTCTGTATAACAGACTAAATGCCGTTTAAAAAAAAAAAAAACCCTCTTTTTTCTTTTAAGATTTTATTTATTTATTCATGAGAGACACACAGGAAAAGTCAGAGACATAGGCAGAGGGAGAGGTCCCCTGTGAGGAGCCCTATGTGAGACTGGATCCCAGGACCCCGGGATCACGCCCTGAGCTGAAGGCAGCCGCTCAACCGCTGAGCCACCCAGGTCCTCCCGCCCAATCCCTCTTGACAGAATTTCTCCTGATGCATTGTGCGGGGTGCCTACAACCCACATGCTTTTAAGCATACAGCTGAGCCTGGGGGAAAGTACGGGAAATCCTCAAGAGCCAAAAACAAAGATCTGGAGACGAGAGTGGTTAGCTGCCTGTGAGCAGCAGCTGCCCTGGGGCGTTTGCCGATGTTGAAAGCCCAAAGGCACAGGATTTCATGGCCTCAAGGGGTTCAGAGGACAAGGCTTTGAAAGGTGGAAAATTGGAACCAAGATGCCTGCCAAAAGTCAAAAACAGGGCAGTCCCCCCTCCCCCGCCCCCAAAAAGGGTGGCTCAGCGGTTTAGCACCGACTTTGGCCCAGGGTGTGATCCTGGGGACCCCGGATCGAGTCCCACATGGGGCTCCCTGCATGGAGCCTTCTTCTCCCTCTGCCTGTGTCTCTGCCTCTCTCTCTCTCTCTCTCTCTGTCTCTCATGAATAAATAAATAAAATCTTTAAAAAAAAAAAGTCAAAAACAAAAGAGCTATATCGTCCTGAGATATAAGGACTTGGGGTGCCTGGGTAGCTCAGTCGTTTAAAGTGTCCAACTCTTGGTTTCGGCTCAGATCATGATCTCAGGGTCGTGAGTTCAACTCCTGCATCAGGCTCTATCTGAGTCTGCTTAAGATTCTGTCTCTCTCTCTCTCTCTGCCCCTTTCCATCTAAATAAATAAATAAATGAGTAAATAAATTTTTAAAAACTTAAATCAGTAGTTAAAAACAGTTTAAAAAGAGATTTAAAAATATTTTTAAAATATTTTTAAAAAGGGGAACTTAAATATGCCAAAGCCACATATTATGCCTGGCATAGCACTCAATAAATATTTGCTAAATAAATGAGAGACGGAAAGAATAAAAGAAAGGCCATACATCTCTAATTGGGTTCCAAAAGAAAATAGAATTGCAGAGAGGCACATTATTTATTTTATTTTTTAGTAATCTCTACACCCAATGTGGGGTTGGTACTCAAGACTCCGAGATCGGGCAACCCCGGTGGCGTAGCGGTTTAGCGCCGCCTGCAGCCCAGGGCATGATCCTGGAGACCCTGGATCGACCCCTCCTCTCTGCGTGGAGCCTGCTTCTCCCTCTGCCTGTGTCTCTGCCTCTCTCTCTCTCTCTCTCTGGGTCTCTCTCATGAATAAATAAATAAAATCTTTAAAAAAAAAAAAAAAAAAAAGACTCCGAGATCTATCACCCACTCCTCCTACCGAGCCAGCCAGGTATCTTGTAGAGAGGCATTATTTAAAGAAACAGCTGAGAAATCTCCAGAACTGATAAAAGATATGGATGTGAAATACAAAGACTCCTGAGCAGCATAAATAAAAAGAAATCCACACATAGGCACGTTATATTAATTTTGCAGAATGCCAGACACCAAGAGCCAAGCAGGATTTACAGGATATGATCCTAACAGCAACTTGATTCATGTCTCCCAGTGAAATCTGTTCAAGAGGTGATGCTCCTGCCCTGCCCTGCATGAAAACTGGGGCAACCCCCCCCTCACCTCACCAGCCTCTCATAGGTATAAGAGAGTACCATGGTCACTTTGATTGCAAAAATAGTCTCAAGTCAGGACTTAAAATGTTGGGTATCTATCCACTGTGTCCCCCATCCTCTAGGACAGCAGAACAAAGTCTCCCTGGGGTCTTCTTTTTATTTTATTTTTAATTTATTTATTTATTCATGAGAAACACAGAGAGAGAGGCAGAGACACAGGCAGAGGGAGAAGCAGGCTCCCTGCAAGGAGCCCAATGTGGGACTTGATCCCAGGACCCCAGGATCACGCCCTGGGCCAAAGGCAGACACTCAACCCTGAGCCACCCAGGTGCCCCTCCTGGGGATCTTCTTAATGCCTCTCTTAGGAGCCTTCAGACTTAGGAGATTGAAACCCCACCCTCGCTCAGAAAGTGCAATTCCCCACATAGCTTCGTTGAAGCCAGTGGTTCTCAACCCAACCTGAATTTTCCCCTAAGGGGACATTGGGCAGGTCTTAAGACATTTTTGGTGGTCACAAAAATGTCCACCATTTGAGGGGGGCATGAGTGGCTCACTCGGTTAAGTGTCTGGACTCTTGATTTCCCATCAGGTCATGATCTCGGGGTCCTAAGATCGGGCCCACATTGGGCTCCATGATGGGTGTGGATCCTACTTAAGAATTTCTCCCTCTCTCCTTCTGCCCCTCCCCACCTCTAAAAAAAAATGTCCACCATTTAAAATCTTTAAATAAATAAGCAAACAAATCCCCTACAATACACAAGACAGGCCCCCAAAACAAAGAATTACCCCAAACATCAGTAATGCCAAGGGTGAGAAATGCTGCAAGAAAGGAATCCTCCTCTGACTCTTTCTTACCATCCCTGGCTGGGGTCCCCTTTTATATTCCTGATGGGTGTGAATCACTTAACAGTGTCTTAGAGCTCATAGGGCTCCCCATTTGTCACCAAGGGGCTGAGACCCGGCACTAACTGGCACTGGCACTGGCACTAACCTACCTGTGACCTTGGGCACTCCCCCAGCCTCAGTTTCCTTACCTGTAAAGTGGGGCGTGTAATCCTCAGGCATGGGGGTCACAGAGGGAAATGTTGGCACTTTTGAGTTGGGCAGGGGTGGGAGGAGCATCCTTCCCTGGGTCGCTCCTCCTCGGATGGGGTCAGGTGGGGCCCTAGGTCCTGCTTTGGGAAGAATTGGTAGAACTTGGAGCAGCAGTGTTCAGGTGCCAGCACCGGGACCCGGGGGGGGGGGGGGGGGGGGGGGGGGGAGGGGTAGCAGAGCACAGCACTGGCCCCCAGGCATGAAAAGCAAGCTTAAGAATGGGACCATCTGGGTTTGAATTCCAGTTCAGCCACTTAGCTGGTGAAGACTTTCGCCAGAGCCCCCAAACTCCCTGAGTCCCTTTTTTGCCATCTCCAGTAGGATCAGAACAATGAAATACATTGGATGCGGTTGTTAATTTTTTTTTAAGATTTTTAAAAAGATTTTATTTATTTATTCATGAGAGACACAGAGAAAGAGAGAAGCAGAGACACAGGCAGAGGGAGAAGCAGGCTCCCTGCGGGGAGGCCAACGTGGGACTCGATCCCAGGACCCGGGATCACCCCCTGGGCGGAAGGCAGGGGCTCAACCGCATCCCCCACCCCCTCAACACAGGGTCTGTCACGTGGCAGGGGGTGGTCTCCAGACCTGGGGGTTCTCTCTGGGCTTCGGGCTTTGCTCTGCCCGCCTGGGGAGACACTCACCAGCCCAGCCAGGTAGGTCGGGAGGGAATGTGGGAGAAAGCTGGAGGGTGGGTGAAACCTGCAGCCCTGGCTCGGGTCAGGAGATGGAAAGGCCACCGTCGCCCAGAAAGTGGGACTCCCCACGCGGCTTTGTTCCCGCGGCTCGGGCCCTCTCACCTGTGATGCCGCCCGCTCCCCGCCAGGTGTCACCCTCGGCTCTCCCAAGCCCCGTCCGTGGCCGGGAGCGAGGGGCCGCCGCGGA
Source organism: Canis lupus dingo (assembly GCF_003254725.2). NCBI lineage: Eukaryota > Metazoa > Chordata > Mammalia > Carnivora > Canidae > Canis > Canis lupus. Next base: position 5,791,514 of record NC_064248.1, on the reverse strand, counting down.
TCCCAGGCCTGAGCCAAAGGGGGACCCAGAGGCCCCGCTCCTGCCCTAGAGGCCTCTGCCGCTGTGGCTCTGACCCCGCTATGAGCGTCCGCCTGGGACGGTACATTCTATCCCCAGGACCCCAACAGGCCAGGACTGGGAGTGTCCCCCCTCCCGTCTGGAGGCTCCCCACCCACACAACCTGCCCCCCGCCCCAGCCCAGGACCTCAGGCTGATTTGCCCTCCCGCCCCCAGGCTCTGCCCCACCCTGTCACCACTTCCCCTTCACCAAACCCAGCCCCGGGCACTCACCCCCCCTCCCCCGTCCCTCTCTCCTACTCTCTGCGAGTGACTGAAAAATGTCCTAAGACTGTGGTTTGGGGTCCTGAGTAAATTCAGGAGGCAACACGGCAAAGGGCAAATAACCAGGCAACAGTTCTAGATTCTTCTCTGGAGCCGGGAGCCAAGATTTCTGCCCTTTCCTTCCAGCGAACCAGCAGAGGGAGGGACGGCCTGCTGTCTCCAGGGCCGCCCCAGCAGCCGCCGGACCTGCCCCTCACAGCCTTGTGTCCAGCTACAGGGGCCATGCGCTCCCTGAGCCGCACCCTGAGCCGCACCCTGAGCCGCACCCTGAGCCGCACCAACAGCTTTGTCTCCAATTCCCCGCAGGCCTTGAGCCGGAAATTTACCGGGAGCATCTTCGTTGGCCCCTCACCCCGTGTGCACCCGGGGCTCCGGTCTGCTCACCTCACGCTGTGTGTCCTTGTCTCCCCCTCAGGGGGTCCTCCTCCCCTCGGTTCTTTTTTTTTTTTTTTAAGATTTTATTTATTCATGAAAGACACAAAGAGAGAGAGGAACAGACACAGAGGGAGAAGCAGGCTCCACGCAGGGAGCCCAGCGTGGGGCTCGATCCCGGGTCTCCAGGATCACACCGTGGGCTGAAGGCAGCGCTAACCCGCTGAGCCACCCGGGCTGCCCTCCGCTAGGTTCTTAGATCCTGGCTCAGACCCCACACCCTCAGAGGAGCCCTTCCAAGGGACCACACACACTCCCCCTGCCTTCCCTCCACCCCTCGGCCCTCGTGCACATACCAAGGTCCGAGGGGACAGCCTCTGGGGGAACTTGCCTTATACCTGTCTCTGTCCAGAGGCAGGCCCCGTGATGAGCTCACTCACATCCCTGACCTTCACCCCAGGGCTTGGAATATAGTGGGTGCTCAATAAATAGCCGTCTTGGGGTGCAAGGGGGGCTCAGTTGATTAAGTGTCCAACTCTTGATTTCGGCTCAGGTCATGACCTCTGAGTCGTGAGCCCGGTGTCAGGCTCTATGCTGGGGATGGAACCTGCTTGGGATTCTCTCTCTCCTTCTCTCTCTGCCCCCCTTCCCCTCTAAAATTTTTTAAAAAATAGGGGTGCCTGGGTGGCTCAGGGGTTGAGCATCTGCCTTTGGCTCAGGGCATGATCCCAGGGTCCTGGGATGGAGTCCCGCATCGGGCTCCCCACAGGGAGCCTGCTTTTCCTTTTGCCTGTGTCTCTGCTTCTCTCTGTGTCTCTCATGAATGGATAATTAAATAAAGGGTCTTTAAACAAAGCCCAGGTGGCATGAGGTTCTAGGCGGCCATGTGCTTTGGTAAATCAAGGGGGCCATTTGCACAGAGAGGCCAGTGAGACTCTGGAGTCTCTTGGAATGAGGTTTTTATTTTTATTTTTTTTATTTTTTATTTTTTTGGAATGAGGTTTTTTTTTTTTTTAAGATTTTATTTATTTATTCATAGACACACACAGAGAGAGGCAGAAACACAGAGAGAGGGAGAAGCAGGCTCCAAGCAGGGAGCCCGATGTGGGACTCGATCCCGGGTCTCCAGGATCACACCCCAGGCTGCAGGTGGCGCCAAACCGCTGCGCCACCGGGGCTGCCCTGGAATGAAGTTTTTAAATGAAGTTTTTAATTCACCCTTTTTAAAAATTAATTAATTGCTTAAAAAAATAAAGTGTATGTCTTGTTTAGAAGACAAACATCAGTGTCTTCATTCTTGGTGTTGTTCACCGTCCTGTCTTCTGGAAAATCTGTTCGTCCCGCGGGTGGTCGTCGGACCTTCTTAAATTCTTACATCTTAATGCTCACATGTTTAATCTTTTAATCTGGGACTCCAGGCTTTGATCCTCCACCTTAAATCAAATTCACGTTGTCACTTTATTCTACCGTTATTTTAAACCTCTTAACTCCTGTTTCTTGTTCAGGGTAACTTGTCAGCTCGACCTCTTGGTTTTACATTTTAACTTCGTGTTTGCTGCTTTTGGCTGTGATAAAATGTAGCCTAGCCCCCACGTTTCTATTTGACGGTTTACATCATATCGCTCCCGAACTTTTATTTATTTTCACCTGAGATTTTTTTTTGCCACTTAAAAAAAAAAAAAAAAAAGAAAATCTCCAGTTTTAAGTCTTTCCTGGCTTTTGATTTTTCTGTTTCAAATGCTCATTCTCCCTGACTCCTCCTTAATCATCCAGGTGTCCGGGTCTCACAACCCCCTCCCCCGTGTGCAATCAGGGTTCTAGGATTGTCATCAATCCCGTTTTACAGCTGAGCAAATGAGTCCCAAGGAGAGGGAGCGTTTGCTCGAGGTCACAGCGGGCTAGTGAGTGGCGGGAGGTGTGACAAACCCAGGCCATGTGGCGGGATCCCAGCTCTCACCCTCTGCTTCCCGGCTCCCTGCTCCTGCCTCTGCTTCTCTCCAGGCACCTACAGAGCCCTCCAGGAGGCCAGGGAGGGGGGTGCTCATGCCCCTCCATGAGCTTGTAGGTGCCCCCCCCCCAGGCTGCCCCGAGAATCTCCCTGCCTTTCACAACTACTTTTCTCCAAAACCTCATTCCAAGAGACTCCAGAGTCTCACTGGCCTCTCTGTGCAAATGTCCCCCTTGATTTACCAAAGCACATGGCCGCCTAGAACCTCATGCCACCTGGGCTTTGTTTAAAGACCCTTGCACATCTTGGAATCTGTGTTCTCTGACACCCACACCTTTGGAGTCAGAGTAGAGTCTGCCACTAGCACCCCACCATCCTGGAGGAGACACTGGGCAGGATGTCCTGCCTCTGCCCCCACCCTCTGGTGGGGTGCTGGCCAGACCTGATGCTGGAGTCCTGATAGATGGCACGAGGGAGGACAGCAAAGGCTCTACACCAGGCTACCCTGACACACTGATTTCCTTGATGGTCCAGTCCTGCTCTCCAGAAGACAATGTGACAAGTGGGCCATCATATTGCATGACCCCAGGGGGACCTATTCCCAGAGCCTCATGCAGAGATACTGTGCAAGGATAGTCCTAGTTGGCTGAGGGTCAAGGAGCCCTGGACTCCTGTAGGGTTTATCCCAAACAGAAGTCATCTTTGGGGTCACCTACATTGGTTCACAGGTGGGCTCATAACTCAGGCCAACCAGTGGGATGCCCCACTGCAGCACTTTCTGCACTGTCACCAGGATGCCCTAGGATGTCCATCCTTTAGATTTATGTCACCTCCTTCCCACCTCTCACCCCCAGATATAAAGAACAGAAAAGAGGGTGCCTGGGTGGCTCAGCAGTTAAGCATCTGCCTTTGGCTCAGGGTGTGATCCTGGGGTCCTGGGATCAAGTCCTGTATTGGGCTCCCTGCATGGAGCCTGCTTCTCCCTCTGCCTGTGTCTCTGCTTCTCTTTCTCTCTCTCTCTTTGTGTCTCTCATGAATAAATAAATAAATAAAATATTTTAAAAACACACACAAAACAGAAAAGTATAAATTTTCTTTGTTTTTTTTTGTTTTTCCATTTTTTTTAAGTAACTGGGTGACAGTTTTTTTTTTTTTTCTTTTTAAAGTACTGTTCTGTGGAAATGAAAGATGCCAGATAAAACAGTTCATGCTGGAGGGTTCTGTGTGTATCAGGAATAAAACCGGCAACAGTAATTGAAGTCGGAGTAGTCTTCCTCCAAGGTAATGACTAGCAGGAGGTATAAAGAGGCTTCTGGGGGTCTAGCATATTCTATTTCTTCACTTGGGTGCTGATCACATGGAAGTTTTCAGTTTATAAAATCCAATATGCTGCACACAGATGATTTATATACTTTCCTGTATGTAACACCTCAATTAAAAAAATTTTTTTAAACAAAAAAGGAAGCATTCTCCTCCCCGCAGAGGATATGGCTTTCCCAGGGCCTGAACCAGATCTGGCCTGCCCATTAATTATCTCCATCAGACCCACCATCCGGGGTCACAACTCTTGGAAATTCTCCAGGCTTCTACAGACTTTTAGGTAACAACTCATTTCAGCAAATCGCCCCACTGAGTCGCAAAGGCCTGGTTTAGAGCCCATTTATCCCAGAGGCTTTGCCAGGGAGCCACATGGCTCACACCCACACATCTACGATGCCTTACTGTGTGTTCTTTGTTCTCTTATTTTTTTTAACAGCTTTCTTGAGATATGATTCGCATGCCATACAACTCACCCACTTAAAGTGCGCAATTTGATGGTTTTTCGCGTATTCACAGAGTTGTGCAACCATCATCACGACATTTCAGAACATTTTCATTACCTCAGAAAGAAACTCCCGTGCCCCTCAGCTGGCACCCCCCAGTCCCTCCACTGCTCCCAGGAAGAATTGTGTTTACCTGGATGCGCTTTTCTACCCCCCCCACCCCCACTTTAAATAAAAATGGATCCGGTTTCCCTGAGTATTGGTTGCCAGAAATTTCAAAGGGAAATGTGTGACCCCGCCTCTGACAAATTCATGAGCCTCTGGCCAACCTCTTATTTTTCTGTCCTATTTCCCCTAATTTCCTAGCTTGCTTTTGTTTTATCTTATCTTTGCATATATAACTTGAGAAACCCACATCATGACTTGAATGGGAAGGCATTGAATTTATAGACTAACTCAGGAAAGAACAATCTTTTCCTTTTTTAAGTAGGTTCCATGACCGGCACAGAGCCCAAATAGGACTCCATCTCACGACCCTGAGATCATGACCTGAGCTGAGATCAAGTCAGATGCTTAACCGACCAAGTCACCCAGGGACCCCAGGAATTATCTTTCCATCTGTGAGCATGGTATGACTTTCCATTTATCCAAGTGTTCTTATATTTTTCAAATTTTATTTATTTATTCATGAGAGACACAGAGAGAGGCAGAGACACAGGCAGAGGGAGAAGCAGGCTCCCTGTGGGGAACCTGATGCAGAACTCGATCCCAGGACCCTGGGATCATGCCCTGAACCAAAGGTAGACGCTCAACCACTGAGCCACCCACCTGCCCCTATCTAAGTGTTTTTAAATTTTACATTAATTTTACAATGTTATCTATAAAGGCCTGGAGCAACTTGTACTAAATTTCTTCCAAAACACCGTATATTTTGTTTTGGACTATTTAATAAATGATGCTAGGACAATTAGCTGTCCATATGGAAAAAGAATAAAATTAGATCTCCACCTCCCACATAAACAAAACCCGGCTCCCGATGAATTAAAGAACTATGAAAAGTAAAGTTGTAAACTTTATAAGAAAATATGGGGTAAGGAAGTGTATTCCATTGGAAAAACCCAGAGCCATAGTGGCTCCAGTAAACTCTCTTATTTATGATCATTTCTATCTACGGATAATCATGTTGGAGGTAGGCAACAAAACAAAATAACACCAGAAATGTGACGGATTCACAATGATATCAAGCATGAGGCTTCTGGGGCACCTCAGTGGCTCAGTCAGTTAAGCGTCCAACTCTTGATTTTAGCTCAGGTCATGATCTCAGGGTTGTGGGATGAAGCCCCACAAGGGGATCCTCGCTCAGCATGGAGCCTCCTTGATTCTCTCTCTTCCTCTCCCTCTTCCCCTTTCCCCCTTACTTCTGGGAGGTCTCAACCTTCATAGCTGCAGATACCTCATCTTCCCCGTGGCTTCTGCAGCTCCACCTTAGGCTCCTTCTCCCCCCTTGTCCACAATGCCTCTTCTCCTTCCTGGCAGAGTTGATCTCAGAGGAATAGGAGTTCTGGCTGTCTTCACTTGGATTCCCCCAGGATTTGGGTGCAAGTGGTTGGGTGACCGTGGGACGTCTGTGAGGACAGGGAGGAAAGCCAGTGAAGAATGCATTAGTGAGCAGGTGAGTTTGGGGGTTCGGTCTTGCTAGAGACCCTCTGAAAGCTGGTGACTACATGCCTCGGGATTGGTCACCAGCTCCCACCCCTCAGTGGTTAAGGGTCACCCCTTTTTCCCCAGAGGAATTCAGGAACTCACCTGGAGCCGGACAGTGCCCTCAGGCAGAGTCCCAGGAAGCTGTTGGCAGATGACTCCAGGTGACCCGAGGACACCCGAGAGGGACACCAACATGCACTCGGCCAAGCGCACTGTCTCCTGGGCAGTGTTCAGGCTTTTCCTTCCTTCTCATCCTATTCTGGCTCCTTTCTCACCATTTATGTCCCGTTCAGATGCTAGTGTCTCTCTCTTCTCACTCTCCCTCCCACCCCGTCCTTCTATCTTTCTTTTCTTTTTCTTTTAATTTATTCATGACAGATACAGGGAGAGAAAGAGGCAGACACAAGCAGAGGGAGGAGGCTGCATGCAGGGAACCCAGTGCGGGACTTGATACCGGAACTCCGGGATCACGCCTTGAGCCAAAGGCAGACACTTAACCACTGAGCCACCCAGGCGTCCCTCCTTCTCTCTTTCTCTCTCTAATTACCTGGTATTTATTCCTAGGTGTGCTGGGTGTCTCCCCAGCTAGCCTTGGGCTCTGAGAAAGCAGGGATAGTCAGACCTGCTTCTCCCGTGGGGCCCAGGGTCCGCCGCTGTGCCCTACGCATAGTAGGTGCTCCATAAAATGCCCAAGGATTCTTGTCCTTCAGATGAGAAGCAAACTGACTTAAATCCCCAAACATCTATGGAGGGAGCACCAACAGTAAACTCAGCCCCACCCAAGGAAATCCTGGCATAGGAGGTGTTGGCCAAAAAAGGGGAGATAGCGTGGTCTTTGCCATCGGGGGGCACGGCTCATTCACACATCCAGGGCGCGTCGAGTGTCCTGCTCTGTGCTGGAAATGCAAGCATTCGGGATCGGCCAGTCCTGATCGTCCAGGCCTGCGCTAGGCCACATGTGGGACTAGGAGGCAGGAAGGCCAGGAAAGAAAGGGACTCTATCCCTGTCCTCAAGGAAGCCACAATCCAGAGAGGAGACCAGCGCATCCTGGGAGAAGAAGACCACCTGAGAAGTTCAAGTTATGGTGAGCAATGTGGACAGCGGAGGATAAAGTAGCTCAGAGAAGCCAGAGATCTGGGAAGACTTCTCGGAGGAGGCAAGTTGGAGCTGAGACCCAGAGAACAAAAGGAAAGGTTTCCTGGCTGCCGCAGCCCTCAGAGACCATGGCGCTGGCTCACCAGTCTCGCTTTTGTGTACATGGTCTTCTTGTGAGGGTCTGGTCTCCTCAAAGACCCCAGGAGCCCACAGCATGCAGGAAATCCTACTCTTTGAGATGAAAGCACTGGGTGTAATTCCACAATGAAGCCCTGAGTAACCACAGGCCAATCCCTCCTTTTCTCTAGTCTCTTTCTTCATCTGTTAAATGGGTTCATCGCTCTCATTACCCTCACAAGTTTGCCAAGAGGAAAGGAGACTATCTATATGTGTGGTTTCTGAGCCAGGAGTGAGCAAATCTCCTTAGAGTGAGCAAATCACACCACTCAGCCCCTCATTTCACAGATGGAGAAACTGAGACCCAGAGAAGCCAAGAGCCCGCCCAAGTGCACTTATGTTCAAGTCCTCGTCTGAGGCTCAGCTTTTAGGGCAACGGGAGTGTACTTCTCTCCCAGGAAGCCTGGGTCCCTCCAGAGTGAGGGGGGTCCCCACTTGGGGCTGTGTGTGTGCTGTCTTCTTTAACACCTTGGAAATGTTAATTGAGAGAGAAATTATGCAAAGGAGCCCAGATTGGAGATGCTCATTTGAATCTCAACAAGGTGGCTAGATTAAAAATAGCAGGAGCAGGGAGGTAAGTTTGGGTTTGGAGAGGCTGCCAGGCGCTGTAGCTGAGAAGATCCAGGCTCCCGGGGGCCCCTGGTGTGGAGAGCAGGCCTCAGGGCCTCAGCCTGGACCCTGGTGTCTGCATCCCGCGGCCTCCCCTGCTGGGTTGTTCCCGCTCCTCCCTCTCACACACTGGACACCCTGGCGATGGCTCTACATAGCAGATCTGCCCCTGGCACTCCTCTGTATATAACCGGCCGAGGCTGCCCACTGCCCCCCGGCAAAAGCCTCAGTCTGCACTCAAGACCTATTGTTGTGCCTGGTCCCTCGCCTCACCCCAACCCAGTCCCTAGTGCTCCCCAGAGCTCCTACCCAGGGAACATCCACTCATCGCCCCAGCCTCATCCTGACTGAGCGTTTGCACAGACCACTCCTGCCTCTGGGAACAGCCAGTGTCACCTCTTCTCCACCAGGAGAGCTACGTCATCTTTCCAGCTCCAGCTCAAAGGCACCTTCCCAGCACCTCTGGGCCAAGCTGGTTGTTTCTGGCTCTGCTCTTCAGACACGTCTCTTACAGCACCAACTCTTGAGGTTGATGTGCCTGTGGGTCTGGCCATCCTGGGCTACGAGCTCCCCAAGATTGGGGCCCCCCATATCTGGGGCATCCCTGGGGCCCAGCCCTGCCTGCAGCTGACTCTTCCACCCCGCACAGAGAATGTCTGGGGCGGTTGCAGGGGAATGGCCACAGGGCTGCCTCCCTGTGCTCCCCCAACTCACCCCTCCCTCAGTAGCTGGCTGGACTGGCCTGGGTGGCTGTGGGCCCCTCACCCCAGCCTGTCCTCAAGGACAGCAGGGGGAGGGGAGGAGAGTGGGGAGAGAGGCTGGTTATTAATTAAAAAGCAAGTCATGTGCAGGCCTGCTTCATTCCAATAAAAACCGTCAAGGGTATTAATTACCAGATCTGGAGATAGACGCCAGGGTTAGGTTTGCTCAGGCCGGGTAAGGATCCCAGTGGTCGGAATGTCAATGAGCACAGGGTCTCCACAGCCCAGGCCTGGGCTGAGGAGGGGAGGGAGGTGAGGGGCACCTTGGCTGGATGACCCATCATGGGAACACCACCACCACAACCACCACCACCACCACCGATTACCTCCTCCTGAGGCCCCCACTTGGCACGTGGTAACCACTTGACCATCCTCACGTACCATCTGTCATCTCACTCCTAACAGCCTCATGAGATTGGTCCTATTTTATCCCCATCTTGCAGCTGGGACATTCAGGCACGGAGAGGTTTTGTAACTTGGACAGGGTCACACAGCTAGGAGGTGGCTCCACCAGGACAACAGTCAGGGGTCCTCTTTTTTTGTTTTTTTTTAATTTTATTTATTTATTTATTTATTTATTTATTTATTTATTTATTTGAGAGAGAGAGAGCACGAAAAAGGGGAGGGGCACAGGAAGAGGGACTTGCAGAATTCAGGCTGAGCGAGGAGTCTGACACGGGGCTGGATCCCAGGACCCCAAGATCATGACCTGAGCTGAGATCAAACACTTAACTGACTGAGCCACCCAGGTGTCCTAGTCAGGACTCCTCTTTACTGCAAGGACATAAGAACCTGGACATGTTGCTTAGCATCATTGAAGCAGCTCGTCATCACACAGGTGGGGAAAGTCATACCGCACACTGGTGAACCTAAACCATGCTCCGACCAGGGCTCCCTCCCCTCCTCCCCAGCTAAGTGTGTATCAGGGTCTCCCAGGAAGGGAGAGGGTGAGGGAGCGTGGGGTTCAAGGCTCTCTGCCCCTTGCTGCCTCCCTTCACACCTCCCTGCTCCTCCCTCTGCCGCCTCCTGGGCCCTCGGCAGCCCAGCTGGGCTGAACCAACCAGTACTTCCCTGTGTCAGCCCTGCTCAGCTCTGGTCCCAGCAGAGTTAAAATAGGTCTGACCCAAATACAAGCACAATGCCAGTGCTGAAAATACAGCTGTGTCAGCAGAAACTCCAACTGGGTAGGAAACCCATGCATTTTGGCATGAACACCCCCCACCCCAAGAAGGGGGCCAGGCTGGGCGACCATGAACTCTGAGAGTTCCCTTAAGTATCTCCAGTGTGACAGAGGTGGACAAGATAGAAGGACAACTGCTCCCCTGACCTGGCTGGCCACAAGCTCGCAGAGCGGATCCAGCAGCCCGCAGCATCGCCGCTGGCACCCCAGAGAAAGTGAGGCTCAGAGAGGGGAGGTGCCGACTCAAGATTGCACAGCTCGGGAGAGGCGGGTGTGGGGAGGCAGGTCTCTGGTTTCTGGGTGGGATGAAGAGCTAGGGGTGTGGGAGATCAGCTGGAGTAGAAATTCGGGGCCATTGCTCAGGGTGGACAGCTAGAGGTGATGGCCTTGACTGGCTTTGGAGTGGAGGCCCCAGGCTGGCCTGGACTGGGTCCCCAGGGCCACAGCACACTCCTTTGGTCACCAGAAGGAACCAGCCCTGCAGGTGGCCATTAATATGCAAACAGAGCCCGCTTCTTGGGCCATAGAGGGCTCGGCTGCTCAGACATGCTCCACCCCTGGTCACGTGCTCTGCTGTTGCTGTCGTAGACTCCTTAATCAGGGCGCCCAGGTGGCTCAGCGGTTGGGCATCTGCCTTTGGCTCAGGGCGTGATCCCGGGGTCCTGGGGTTGAGTCCCACATCGGGCTCCCTGCATGGGGCCTGCTTCTCCCTCTGCCTGTGTCTCTGCCTCTCTCTGTGTCTCTCATGAATAATTTTTTTTTTTAAAAAAGAATCCTTAATCATTTCATCTTTGAGTGTGTGTTTTAGTGAAGTCCAACAAGATCATGAGCATGCATGGGAGCAGAGGGCGTATTCAGAACATGTGTGTCCGTGTCCTGTGCTGTCATACTCGCATACAGCATTGGTGATGACCCGTGGGCATGGAGTCCCAGTGGGCCCAAGGTGAGCAGGAGTTCAGCGAGACTCAAGCAGGTCAAGGCACACATGTCATATGAAGGGGCTGCCAAGGCACCTGGGTGCCTCAGCGGTTGAGCATCTGCCTTCCACTCAGGGCGTGATTCCGGAGACCCGGGTCGAGTCGGGTTCCCCGCATGGAGCCTGCTTCTCCCTCTGCCTGTGTCTCTGCCTCTCTCTCCTCTCTGTATATTCTCATGAATAAATAAATAAAATCTTTTAAAATAAAATAAAATCTTTTAAAAAGGGGGGCTGCCGACAGCCCTGAGAGGCCCTACTTTCTGTTCAAGCCTGTTCTGAATGCAGAAGGGAGACAATGACTTTCTCAGAAAGCGTCCAAGGGTCACCTGTACATCATAAGCCAAAGGTAGAGGAAGTTGGTTGAATGTGTATGTATCAAGAAGTAAAATAGAGGGGCGCCTGGGTGACTCTGTTGGTTGAGAATCCAAATCTTGGGTCATGATGATGATCTCAGGGTCATGGGATCAAGCCCCACATGGGGCTCCCTGCTCAGCACGGAGTCTCCTGAAGATTCTCTCCTCCCTCTCTGTCTCCCTCTGCCCCTCCCCCTGCTCGTGCATGCCTGCTTTCTAAAATAAATAAATAAAATCTTTAAAAATAAAACAACAACCATGAAATAGAGTTGAGTTAGTTTGGGGCAGTTTTTCCCACTGTTGGAGAAACAGGGAAATACAGGCTACCTCATTTTGTTGCACACATTGCAGATATGTTTTTTACAAATTGGAGATTTGTGGCAACCTGGTGCTGAGCAAGCCTCTTGATGTCATTTTTCCAACAGCCTCTGCTCACCTCGTGTCTCTGAGTCACGTTTTGGTCCTTCTCACATTATTTCAAACTTTTTCATTATTATATTTGTCATGACAATCAATCTGTGATCAGTAATTACGAGTCACTGAAAGCTCGGATGATGCTTAGCACTTTTTAGCAACAAAGCGTATTAAAATTAAGATGTGTCCATTTTTTGAGATATAACGCTATTGCACTTACTAGGCTACGAATAGCATGGCCATAACTTTTCTATGCACCAAGAAACCATTTGACTCGCTTTATTGTGATAATTCATTCGACTCACTTTATTGTGATAAGAGCTTCACTGAAATGTTCGCTTTGTTGCAGTGGTCTGCGACCAAACCTGAAGTGTCTCTGAGGTGTGCCTGTGCATCTCCACAGGTACAAAGCATGATACTGTGTAAATTTGGTGATTTCAAGTAGGGGTCAAATGCCCTCACAGCTTTGTTTAAAACTGGCATTTGGGGGCATCTAGCTGGCTCAGTGGGAAGAGTGTGTGACTCTTGATCTCAGGGTCATGAGTTCAAGCCCCATGTTGGGTGCAGAGATAAATAAGAACTTTTTAAATAATGGCCTTGAGCAATGTGAAGATGAATGGTAAAGAATGATAGCAAAATGCAATTTTATTTTGTTTTTGTTTTACATATTTTAGGTATTTATTCACGAGAAACACAGAGAGAGAGGCAGAGACACAGGCAGAGGGAGAAGCAGGCTCCCTGCAGGGAGCCCGGTGTGGAACTTGATCCCAGGACCCTGAGATCACTCCCTGAGCTGAAGGCAGCCGCTCAACTGCCGAGCCACCCAGGTGTCCCGCAATTTTAAATTTAAATTTTTCCTTACTTACAACACTTTTAAGTAGCAAATTGTTAAGAAACCATCATCTAGGGACGCCTGAGTGGCTCAGTGGTTGAGTGTCTGCCTTTGGCTCAGGGCATGATCCTGGGGTCCCAGGATCAAGTCCCACATCGGGCTCCCTGCAGGGAGCCTGCTTCTCCCTCTGCCTGTGTCTCTGCCTCTCTCTCTCTCTCTCTCTCTGTCTCTCATGAATAATTAATAAAAATATTTTTTTTAAAAGAAACCAACATCTATTGAAAGATAGTGGGAGAAAGAAAAAAGTTTATTTTAAAGATACATTTTCCTGCTTTTTGAACAGTGCGCACCCCATTTTTCATTCTGCAATTGGAGAGCTGGCCCAAGCCCTGGGGTGTGAACTATTCAGGGGCCCTGCAGGAAGAGAAGTGTGTCTTCTGGTTCTCTTTTCTCCTTTACACAACTATCTGCAAACCTGACTGAGCAGGCGCAGAGCACTGTGGCTGTTGGGGGCGGAGGGTGTGCGGATAGGCAGCTGGCCAGCCTGAGATCAGGGACTCCTTCCTGGAGGCAGTGACATGAGGGCCAGAAGAGGTGATCAGAATGTTGGCAGGCAGACCAGAGGGCTTTGAGGACCCACCCAGTGGCCACCGGTCTCAGGGCCTCGGGGTTCTCTGAGAGTCCAGGGTGGCCGTGGCACGTGTGTCCACCTAAGCAGCATCTCCAGGGGGAATTAGCACCCATTCCGGGGACTTACTGCAAATCCAGAATTGAAGATTGTCCCTTGGTTGAGGGGTGGGGGCCTAGCACTCCAGGTCCAGGCTAAGCCCTAGAGAGGCCCACCCACCCCTCATCCAATAAACACACATCTATTGAGCTTCTTTGGGCAGTGTTCTGGAGGCAGGATGTAGAGCAGAGAATAACACAGACGAGGGCCCTGGCATCAGCGGGACAGCTGGCTGGAAAGGACCAAGAGCTAGCTGTGAGCGGGTCGTGAACGTCTGCAGTGACAGGAAGCGCCTGGTCCAGCGGGGCTCCGGCCTGGACAGAACTGTTTCTCAGAGCTGGATGTCACTCTCAGGAGCTTGGGCAGAGGACCCACATGCCCACAAATGTCAAGGGGCATGTCTGAGGCAGTCCTAGCTGGCAGGGTGCTGGCGGCCTCTGAACAAATTAGAATGTGGTCAGGTGTGGTGCTGGGGTGATAAGTGTGATGTGCTAACCATGGAGGCACCCTGGCGCCCTGAGCCCCTGTGAGCTACCCATGCCCACGGCTTGCCTGTCTACAGCCTGCCCAGCCACTGAAGCCCGGAGCAGTAGGTCTAGACGTTAGTGTGTCTGTCCTCTCAGGTGCCTGGCTTGCCTCCTCACAAAGGTCCCTGAGGCTGCAGGGTGCTGGGGGGCAGAAGGCAGGTAGTGGGGGCACCCACAGCTAATGTTCTGAGGCCTTATACCAGCCAGACGCAGTTCTGATTATTTGGCTTGCAGGACTCATTTACTTCCCACAGCACCTCCTGCAGGCGTGCAAGCTCCTAGTCCCCACGTAATCAGAGAGGTCACTCGTTGATGCACAGAGGGGTGAGGTTATTTGCCCAAAGACATACAGCTAGCAAGCAAGCCAGTGGCTGAGCTAAAACTCGCACTCTTTTTTTTTTTTAAGTTTTTTTTTTTTTTAATTTAAGATTTTGTTTATTTATTCATGAGACACACACAGAGAGAGGCAGAGACACAGGCAGAGGAAAAGCAGGCTCCATGCAGGGAGCCCGACGTGGGACTCGATCCCAAGGCTCCAGGATCACGCCCTGGGCTGAAGGCAGACAATCAACTGCTGAGCCAACCAGGCATCCCTTTTTTTAAGTTTTCTTTAAAAAAGATTTTATTTACTTAATAGAGAGAGGGAGCACGAGCAGGGGGAGAGGGAGAGAGAGAAGCAGACTCCCCACCGAGCAGGGGTCCCCACATGGGGCTCCATCCCAGGACCCTGGGATCATGGCCTGAGCCAAAGGCAGATGTTTAACTGACTAAGCCACTCAGGTGCCCCTCTTTTGAAGATTTTATTTATTTATTTGAGAGAGAGGGCAGAGAGAGAGAACACGAGTGGGAAGGAGGGGCAGAGAGAGAGGGAGAAGCAGACTCTCCGCTCAATCCCAGGATCCCAGGATCACAACCTGAGCCCAAGGCAGACGCTCAACCAACTGAACCACCCTGGCGCCCCTGGAAATCACGCCGTTAACCACTGGGCTGAACAACCTCTTTCTCTTGATTGCTTGCTTCTCTCTGCTTCTGGCTCAAATGGTCACCGTATAGGACGAAACTGAGGGGAATTCATTAGAATGTTAGAGAACTCCCCTCATTTATAAATGAAAAAACAAAAGCCCAGAGAGGGGAAGAGACTTGCCTGTGGTTGCACAGCAACTCCTGACTCCCTACGCTGGAGTGAAGAGGCTCCTATGGGAGCAAACAGCCCCCACTGTCCCTGAAAGATCTTTCCCTTCTGAGATCTCAAGGGGTCCCGGGGACAGGTGGGGGCTGACATCCAGCCCACAGTCGGCTAGCCAACCTCGTGGATCTCGGGCCTGCCATTCAGGGGCCCCGGGTGAGGGGACAGAAATAGGCCATCTGGGGATCCCTGGGTGGCGCAGCGGTTTGGCGCCTGCCTTTGGCCCAGGGCGCGATCCTGGAGACCCGGGATCGAATCCCACGTCGGGCTCCCGGTGCATGGAGCCTGCTTCTCCCTCTGCCTGTGTCTCTGCCTCTCTCTCTCTGTGTGACTATCATAAATAAAAAAAAAAAAAAAGAAAAAAAAAAGAAAAAGGCCATCTGTGAGCTTTCCCAGGGCTCTGCCCAGCCTGGGCCCACCGCCTCCGAGTGCGCTGGCATTCTCTGCTCATTTATTTATTTTTCAGAGCAGGAAAGTGGATTTGAAACGCTCCTCCTGCATGTTTACCCCTGGGGGAATGTCGGGCTTATGAATAATGCAGCAAGTCGGGGGCTGCGGGGCGGCGGGCTCGGGCTCCGTCCTGTTCCAGAAGTCGCCACACACGGGCTCAGGGCAGGTCCCGCCCTGTCACTTGCTGCTGCGGGGGGACGGGACTGGGGGAGTCTCTCTGGGCCTCAGAGCCCCCAGCCATAAATGGGGGTGCTGACCCTCCTCACCACGGGGCGGCCCACGCACACCGTCCGGTCCTGGGCCGTGGCCTTCCCCTTGGGCATTGCTCGGGGTCCTCATCCGCTGTCGGCGCCCGCAGCCCTTTCTGAGCACGTCACCGTGGAACAGAGCAGAGACCCGGGCTGGAGGGCGCAGGCCGAGGGAGCGCCTGGCCCCACTGGGCGCTGCGGGCTCAGCTGGAAGCGGGGCCTGCCGGAACTCTGCGCTGGCACCTCTCCCCCCAGCCTTGGGCTACCTTGGTGGGTCTCTCAAAGGGCCATTTTTATGTTTGAGGTGAACTGTTTGTTGTCCTTGTTCCCACCCTGGGCCCCAGGCTCGCTTCTCCTGAGCAGAAGGGAAGACCTCTGGATGCCAGAAGTATCCCTGTCCCCCTGGAATGGTGTGCCTGGGGCAGTGGCCCTGTCCCAGGGCCCCCCACCAAGACCCCCAGGCCACCTCTGAGTTCCTGTGGGCCTGAGTCACCAGGCACACCAGTGTGGGTGTGAAGGACCATCCTTGGGCCTCCTTACCTCCCAGGTGGGAGTCACACCACAGCCTTGGAGTCCTTCTGTTGGTGGGGCGACACATGGCATGCCCCCACATCCTCACAGGCTCCTAAATGCTCACTGCTGAGCTGAGCCTAAAGCAGGAGGGATTGCAGTTAGATTTAAGCAGGCAGGATTGTTGGTGAATGGATGAGTGAATGGGGGAGGAGTACTGAGTTTTCTGGAGAGGGTGGGGGCTGGGGAGGGGTCACACGACCCCTCATGGCCCTCCCATCCCCACCCTATCCCTCAAGCTCTAGGAGGCAGTGACCTCACGCTACTCTCTATCATAATATTTACCAACAGTGCTGCAATTGAGCCAGGCAGCTCGGCAATTATAATCATGTTATCATTATTGCTGATAATTCCGATCATAAGCATAAATTTTAAACAGGAGCAGGGCACAGCAGGTATGAGCAGGGGCAGGGCCACCTCTGGGAGGTGTGAGTGGGGGCGGTGGGGGGTGAGACTGGCCTGCCTCCCCTTTCTCCCATCTCATCCTGTGTCTGGCCAAGGGCAAATCCCCTCCGGAGCCCTGCCCAGGGACACCAGGGCCTCTGGGTGGCCTATTCCTGCCAGGGGCCCGGGGTTGTCCTGACCCCCTCGCACCAAGCCCCTCTCTGCCTCACAGAAACTATTAAGGTGCAATTATTACTGAGATAGTCTTTCCAAATTGATCTTTCAGTTACTCTGCGGCTGCAGCCATGGAGACGGCCCCAACTCAATTACATGCTCTCTCTCTTCTTGACAGATTCCAGCGGAGGAGAGTCGGAGGAGGAGGAGGCGCGAGGCAGGGAGGTGCACAGAGCAAGGGGTCCTGCTGGAAGAGCTCCCTACAAAGGCAGCGACCAACAGACGGAGGGAAACACAGAGCAAACAGATCAACAAGGCACCTGACAGCAGAGGAGACCCAAGCCTGCCTTCCTTCCTTCCTTCCTTCCTTCCTTCCTTCCTTCCTTCCTTCCTTCCTTCAGCAAATGTTTGCTCTGTGTGCTAACGTGGGTGCTGAGGACAGAGCAATGCCTGAGGATCCCTGTACCTCCTCTCCCCCAACTGAGCAGAGTTTATTGGGGTGAGTCAAACGGGGATCAAATTATCACTCACCCAACGTCAAATCAACGGGCCAGAGTACTCAGAGTGCCTAAGGGCTCTGGGAGCCTCACTCAGGGGGCTGGTCTGGTCAGTGAGGTCAGGAAGGCTAAGATCTACAGGATTAAGAGCTGGGTGGGCAGGACACTGGGGTCAGGACACCATGCAAAGGTGGCTTTCCTTCTATGACTCCAAGGCCTAAGCAGATCCCTCCTTTCAGGGAGGTGGGGGGGGGGGTGTCAATGGGTATAGCAGGCTGGTAGGGAAAAGGAGGACCCTTCCCCTGGAGCTGAGGAGCTATAGCTCCTCTTGGGGCCCCAGGAAATCCCAGGGTGGGAGAGAAATATTTTAGGGGGCACTGAGGCCAGACGGGGGGTGTCTGGTTGGTTTGCCATTCCCCATGGGGCCGGGGGCATGACCTTAGGCTCAGGTGGATGCCCTATCTGGCTCACTGGTACACACGCCACAGCTGCTGGCCCAGAGTCCCCAAGTTCTGAGGCTACGTGATACCCAGCACAGACAGGGTACTGTGGTGTAGATCCCAGGCCCTCCCATCTCAGGGCCAGTCTGACTCAGATGCCAGGCCTGTCTGTGACAGAGGAGCCGGCACTAAGTGCCCCATGGCACAAGAGACATGGCAGTGGGCCAGTCCTGCGTGGCTGAGTGTGGTCAAATCACGGATGCCAGAGCTTGAAAGCACTCCCTAAACTTGAATGTGTATCAGAAGAGCTAGGGACCATGTTCTACTGTGCAAAGTCCCGGGCCTCCCTGCCACCCCTCCACAGGGTCTGAGCCCACACATCTGGAAGGTCTTGAGCCTGCACCTTTAACAGGTATGCAGGGCAAGGAAAAACTGAGCCCCAGGCCCCAACAGAGTCAGCTGTGAGCTGAGATAGAAGGTGACCCCTTTAGCCACTAGCTACGTATGAAAGTCTGTCTCATCCAAACTGAGATGTAAGTGGATATTTAAGTCAAAGACTTTGTAACAAAAAATATAAAACATCTTAAATCTTTAAAAATATTATGCGCTGAAACAAATACAGTCTGGGCTGAATACACCAAATACAAGGCTGGGTTGAATAAAATTTATTGTTGAAATTAATTTCACCTGTTTCTTCTTCACTTTTTAAAATGCAGCTACTAGGAAATTTCAAATTTCCTCTGTGGTGTGCATTTGTGGCTCGCCACCTATTTCTGTTGGCCAGTGCTGCCCGCCACTCCTCATGGGGGGCAAACCCAGGGACCCAGGAGGCCAAGGCTGCAGATCTGCCCATGTCCTGATGGCAGACCTCCTTGCCTCCTGCCGCAGCTTGCCAGCCTGGGTGTGTGAAGTCCCAGAAAGAGCGCTGTACTTTGTTGGGTCCGGAAGCCTTGGAGGACTCTGAGAGGTTACTCTGCTGATGGGACACCACAGGGAAAGAAATTATTTCTGTCCTTATGGGCCTGGAGGCGCCATGGAAACAAATATTTGGGAATGAAGGGAGATGCTGGTGGCCTGGGGGAATGGCCTGTCTGTGGAGGGGGGTGATTTGGGTCACAGACTCAGGAGGCTGCCCTCCCCTGCAGCAAGCCCATCACCTACCTACCCTTGGTGCGATGGGGCCTCCCTATCGCCTGAATGCTCTGGCTGGTAGGGATAACATTTAACATCTAGGCTCCAGATTCTATGCCCACCTTGTCTGTCCTGGTTGAACAGACCCTGCACGGTGCCTTCATTTAAAACATTTATTATTATTATTTTTTATTCATGAGAGACACACAGAGAGAGGCAGAGACATAGGCAAGAGGGAGAAGCAGGCTCCTTGCAGGGAGCCTGATGTAGGACTTGATCCCAGGACCCTGCCCCGAAGGCAGACAATCCACCACTGAGCCACCAAGGCTTCCCTGCCTGCTGCCTTCAAAGCACATTTCCATACAATGAATCTTATTTTCCCTTTGATTTCTATGATGGAGCAGGAGAGTCTCTGAAGAGAAAGAGGAGTAGCTGGTTCCAGAAGCTGTTCAAGTCTTATTTTAAAAGGATGAATACTAATTATCAGAGAAAAATCATTTCCTGAAAATCCAAGGAAACCCATGGAGATGGGAAAAATGAATGGCAGGTTGGGGAATTGGGAGTCTGAGGTCCACCTCTGACATGTATGGCTGGGCTGCTGGGACCCAATCCTGCCCTCCCAAAATGCAGGCTCCTGACCTACCTATAAGATTAAAGTGCTGGGTTCAGCGTCCTCCCTTTTGGCTCCTGTGGTCATGTCCAGGGTAGCATAGTCCCAGGCTCCCTGGAAGCTTGCCTCAAGCTAAGAGTTACCTCACTGGGGACAGCAGGGTTGTCTCTCTATCTGCTCCCTGACCCCCTGGAGTCTTACGTCCAAGAAGCCAGGAGAAGTGGCCCAGAATTGTGGAATAAGGCAATGATGCATGCAGGAGGTCAGGGACCCAGGACTGGGCCCAAACCCCAGTGAGGCATGGGGACTGAGTCCCTGTGGGCAGCTTTTCCTGCTGGCTAGATCTGCTCATCAGAGACCCTGGAATATACACACTGGGCCAGGAGGTAGAGACTAGCTCCTGCCAGGGAGTCCCTGGACTGACAGGGATACAGGACACCCAGGGATGCACTCACTTCCGCCAGTGCCCTGGCATCTTCCATCCCCATCTGTGAAATGGGATTGTCAGGCCCACGTGACTCCCCAGGAGGGTTGTTGGGAGGGTGACAAGGCTGGAGGAGGCTTTGTGATGGAGGAGGTCCTGTGGCTTCGAGGTTGATAAGGAGTAGGCAGTGAGCAGAGCCTATTTCCACATCTGTGTAGTAGGGGGATGCGGCCAGGTCTGAGGGAGAATGAGGCAAGGCCAGTGCAAACGTTCTCCTTCTTCTTTTTTTAAAGATCCTATTTATTTATTTGAGAGAGACAGAGAGATAGACAGAGAGAGAGAACAAGCAGGGGGAGGCTCAGAGGCAGAGGGAGGAGCAGTCTCCCCACTGAGCAGGGAGCCCGATGCAGGGCTCAATACCAGGACTCCAAGATCATGCCCTGCGCTGAAGGCAGAGCCATCGATGGAGCCACCCAGGCGCCCCGCAAATGTGCTTCTTAAAGCTGAAAGAAGCCCCTTCAGGTGGGGAGCAGTCACCAGCAAGGACTTCTTCGCCAAGCTCCCCTCCCAACTGCGCGAGCTTCTGCTGCCCTACTCAGGGGAAAGAAGTGAACTTGACAAAATTAGAATGTCCATGACCTTGTCCTTAGAATTCTCACCTCCTCAGGAAGAGCAGCTCAAGCAAAGGCCAAGACTGCAAATTTGCCTCTAGATGTAGTACCAGGCACTACACCAAGCATTTGTCCTGTGTCACATGTCATTCAGTCTCCACAGCCATCACACAGAGTAAGGACTATCTTGTCTCCATATTCTTGATGAGGTAGCTCAGGCTGAGAGAGACTTGGCCTAGGACAGAGGTCAATCAACTTGGCCCAGGAGACACAGTGAGTGAATGTGAAGCCTGGTGTCATATCCCCTGGGGAGCAGAGCTTACGCATGCCGGGCCAAGGCCTTCTGCTGACCACACTGCACCCAGTCTACCTAGGCAAGGTTGGGCTCGGGCTGGCTCTACCGGCCCGCAGAAGAGCAGCCCAGAGGCTGGAAGAGGGCACTTAACCCCAGCACTCCACTTGCATCATTGCTGCTCCGGATTCTGCCTGCAGAGGGCAGTACTGAGCACACACTGGTGCTCCCTCCCCACTAGGGCTTAGCTACTCTCCACCTTGAGGTGCAAAGGCTTCTGGCACTCTGCCCCAGGACTTAGGGTCTGGAAAGCATTCTCCCTAGAAACCAACAGCCCATCTAGACAGCCCTTTTGGGGACCAGTGTGCCCCAGGTGGGCCCACAAAGGCCATGCCTTACCTCCAACATATCGTGGGCTGATGCAGATGGGGTAGAGGAACAGTAGGCCAGTGGGCTGAACCAGGGCTATGATGACAGTCCCAGCCACGCGATGCTGGTGCTGTATGTCCCTAAGCAAGTCACTTCCCCTCATCGTAAAATGAGGCCAATACAAGACACCCCCACAGGCTTAGTGATGCTTAGAAAGCATCCATCATCACTGTTCTCCACAGTGGGGCCACGTTGTGGTTTACTGAGAGGCTGCAAAAGATGGGAAATAGAGGTTCAGGGAGGTGAACTGCTCTGCCTAAGGTCACCTGGTGTTAAGAGGAAGAGCCAGGATTTGAACCCACAGTCTCTAGATCTTAGCTTTTCCCTTCAGTGACATTGCCACACCAGGGCCAGCAGAGGGCAGGTGGGGATTGGAGGGGCGGAGGGGGGGGCACACAACAGTGATGCTGGGGATAGGGTGGTACCCCCAAGAGGGCAAAAAGCAGTGTGGGATGGAGGGGGCATCGTGGCCTCATGCCCAGTCCTCAGTCCTCTGGCCAACACTGTGAGCAAGGCATTCGGTGGGCACCAGGGCTCCTGGGGCTTGGCCCTTGGCTGGGCCTTGTGGACCTGGCCTGCCCAGGAGGAGCTGTCTGACAGGCTTGTGGGATAGACCTGGTCAGCCAAGTTTATCCTTTACCAAGTGCCCAGCGGGGCCCCAGGAAGCTGGGGGAAGACCTCGAGGGCTTTGCTGGGACCCTGAAGATTCTCAATCTCTGTGCCGCTCTCTCTCCATCTAGGCCAGGAGCTCCCTGGGGTCCGGGCCTGCCTGACTTGTGTCCCTCCCAGGAGTGCCCAGCATAGCCAGGGCCTAGCACAGGACTCAGGGCACCACTCCTTGTGCTGAATTAAGATGCAGGGCTTTGGAGAGGATGGGAAGTGTGCTCCCCGATTCCGCAGGACGCTGGTATGGTAGAGGAAGCGGGTGGCAAAAGCCCGAGCCGGGGATCAGAAGGAGGGCTGCCCGGACAAGATGGGCCCCGGAGCCTCCGACTGGATCTGCTGCGACCTTGGGCAGGCCACTGCCTTCCTTCACATCCCGGGGGACAAAGGCTGAAAGAGGTACCTGGACCTGGCCGGAAGCTAACCTGGGCAAGGTGGGAGTGACCAGCCGGCGGCCGACTTCAGTTCTGCAGCCGCCGCGGCCGCCCGCCTGGCCCTGGCGCCGGCCTCCGCTCCCCGCTCCCCGCTCCCCGCTCCCGGGTGCCTCCCGCCGCCCGCCGGGTGACCTTGACCCCGCGCCCCGGCCTCCTAGTCCGCCCCGCACCCCGCACCCCGCGCTGCGGAGGGGCAGGCGGAGGGGCGTCGGCGGGCAGCCAGGGGGCGCCGGGGCCGCGGGCGCCCCTCCCGCCCCTCCCGCCCCTCCCGCAGGCCCCCCTGGCGGCGGGCGGCGGGCGGCGGGCGGCGCGCTCGGGGCGCCGGGGGCGGGGCGGGGCGGGGCGGGGCGGGGGGCGCGGCGCTCCCCCCGCGGTGCCCAGGCCGGGGCGCGGGGCGGGCCGGGCGGGCTAATCCCGTATGTAAATGGCAGCCAATGGAGGGTGGTGTTGCGCGGGGCTGGGATTAGGGCCGGGGCGAATGGCTGGCAATCTTACTGGGATTACAGAACAAAGAGCCTCCCTGCGCTCCCGCTCTCGGCTCCGCTCCCCGCGCCGCGCCCCGCCCTCCGCCGCAGCCCGCGCCGGGGGTGGGGGCCGCCGAGCGCCAGCCCCCCGGCCGGCCCGAGACCCCCGCCGCGGCCCCGCCCCTCCGGCCGGCGCCCCGCGCCCCGCGCCCCGCGCCCCGCGCCCCCGCCCCCCGCCGCGCCGCCGCGCCTCCCTCCGCCGCGCCTTCCCCCATTCTCCCGGATTAATTAAGGAGGCAGCGGCAGGAGGCTGAGTCCTGGCCGCGGGCCGGGGCCGGGGCGCCGCTGGCAGGAGCGCTTGGGGATCCTCCAAGGTAGGAGAAACTTTTGCGGGGGGCGGGCGCCGAGGCCCTGCTCCCCGGCCCGCCGCCCCCCGCCGCGGCCCCCGCCCCTCCCCCTCCCCTCCCCTGCCTCCCCTCCCCCTCCAGGTGTGCCAGGATCCGGGTCCGGCGTTCGGGTGCCGGGGAGGCACGTGACTGCGACTCCGATTCGGGCCGGCCGCCCCCCACCTGCCGGGAGGGGGTGGGAGGCGGTGGGAGGCGGTGGGAGGCGGTGGGAGGCGGGCGCTGCCCCCCCGGCCCGGCCGGAGCTGGGGGGCCCCGGGCGGGCGGCGGGCGCCCGCAGGCTGCTGCGGTTGGCGAATGAGGTCAGTCGTGCTGCCCGCGGCGGCCGCCGGTGTGGGAGCGGAGGGGGCTGGAGCGGGCTGGGAAGGCCGCGGGTCCCCGCCCCCCGCCTCCCGGGCTGGGCCGTCTCCCGGCCGGGCCCCCCGCGCGCAGGCCGAGGCCCCGCACAGCCGGCACTGCCCGGGCGCAGCGGCTCCCGCGGGTCCCCCGGGAGGGGGCCGGTCCGAGCCGTGGCGGCTGAAGCTCCGGGGAGAGCCGGGAGAGTCCGGCCTCGGAGGGCGGCGGTGGCCACCGAGCTTCCAGAGGAGCAAGTTGGGGGTGCCCCGCGCGTGGTGGTCTCTGAGTTCCTGCACCTGGGCAGGGAGGCCTGTGGAGCGCCACAGGGTGCTCCGCGTCCACCCCCCCCCACATCCCGAGTCCTTGGAAATGATGGGCTTGGTGCCTCTCCTGGGCTCCAGCCACGGCCTGCGGCCAGGGACAGGGACGATGCCGGACGATGCCCTGGCCTGGGCCCAGGGCAGAGGGGGGCCTTGCAGCTGAGAGTTCTGCCCTCCTGGCGGTGCTGGAGGAGCCCTGCACATCTGGCCATATGACCCAGCCTCAAAAGACCAGACCTGGGGTGGGAGCCTCTTCCGTTCCCATCGCAGCCAAAGTGAGGGACCTGGCTTGCAGGGGTCCCCGCACCAGGCCCCTTAGGGGAAGCACCCGCCTTGGATGGAGTATGGGACTGGTGATGGGGGGCGTGGGACTGCCCTGGGAATCCCCCCCACCCCTCCCCCGGCCCCAGTAGCTGGGGTGTGGGGCAGGTGTGGACAGCTAGAGGAGTGGGCATTTGGTCACACTGGAAGGAAGGGGCTGCCAGAAGCTGCTCTGACCTCCTTTGGCGGGATTTGGTTGCCCCGCAGCTGGGACTGCTTGCTCCTCGGCACTGCTGTGGTCCTCGGGGCTTGGGAGGTGCCTTTCCAAGCAGCCATTTATTTCAGCAGCGTCATTCCCAAAGGGAAAGGGCACGGGCATTGATTATTTATTCGGAGCAGGAGGTAGTAGTGGCTGGGAAGCTGGTGGCGGCTGGTGGCTGCCGGCAGGGAAGATCTGGGCGCCGAGGTGGCAAAGAGGGGGTGGTCAGGTACCCATCACGAGCCACCCATTGCGAGTGGGAGCACAGGAGGCTTCGAGGTAGACTCTGACCTCTTCTGAACAGGAACTGCTGGACCAAGGGACAGACCCGGCTCCAAGGTGACAGGATGTCGGAATCCCCGACCTGCTTTTGGGATGTGAGAGGCTTAAGACCACACCCCGTGCCATAGCCTGCTCTGAGAGTGACCTAGAAAGTTGAGGCTCTGACTCAGAGGGTCCCAGCAGAGGAACCAAGCAAAGGTGGGAACTCTGTGGCCACTGGTTGCCTGCACATTTAAAATGTGGAAGACCTGGGGCCGAAGGTTGCCAAACTGGGTCTCGGAGATGGCCTTGTAGGGACAAGCGTAACCAACTTAAGAGGACTGACTGTTCTCTTGGTGCTGGAGGAAGGGTCATTTACGTGCAATGTGTTAATCACAAATACTTTCTATCTGTTCTTGAAGGCTAGTCTCCCAGAGCCTTCCGACACAGTGGCGGTTGTTAGCGTTCGGTGCTTGGAAATGGTCGGAAAGGCGGGCATAATGATAGGGGTCTTGGAGGCAGCTGTTCTAGCAGCCTGTCTCCAGCAGCCAGGGCCTGCGCGTTTTGGTGGCAGCTGGGTTGTCAGAAACCCAGGTGAGGATCTCGGGGCGATGCGACGGGCGACGCCTTGGGGCGTTTATATCCTGAGGCACAGATCGCTTCTCCTGGTCCGTCCCCATTCTGGATTCTGGTTCATCCGCTCTGGCTCTCCTCTATCCATCAACTGGCTCGTGGAATCCCGAAGTTTTCTTGAATGGCCTTCGCACATGCTGTTCTTCACTGGAAGGTTCTTCCCATCCTTCCCCTGTAGGAGTGGGAGACCTCCTCTGATGTCCTGACCTGGCCAGAGTGGGGGTATGCGCGGTGGGATTTGCTGCTCTCGTCGCCTCTCTGTGAAGACTTAACTGCCTGCTGTGTCCTCGGGCTGGCATCCCATCCCAGGGCCGGCCCAGGGGCTACCTCTGTGTCCCCCGTGACGTCCTGTCCTTCCTCTGTCCCAGTGTTGATCTCACTCAGAAGTTCCACATCTGCCTCCCAGTTGCTCTAGGAACAGGGCAGGGTCCGAGGCTTGCTTTGGATTCCCTGGTGCCCTGGGGCTGGTCCCCAAATACTTGAGGAACGACTACCTGAGGGAATGAATGAATGAAGTCTAGCTTCAGGCCCTGGGCCCACATTGCTAAGGAGCTTCTCCTGTTCCTGAATCCCCTTCTCTGAGGAAGCACTCCCTTCCCCATGGTGGCGAGAATCCAGGATCTTCCCCTGCCCCCTTATCCTCCTTGGTGCCCCGAGCTTGTGTCTTCCCCTCAAACCTGAGCCTGGGGCTTTGCTCCCAGGATGTCCTTTGCCCCGCTTCTCTCAGCCCTCCAACTCTTGGCTCATTGTGGGTGCTCTCTTTGTGATGCCTCACGGCTGGGTTCTCTGGGACAAGCAGGAATGTGTGCCCAGCCCCCTGGGCCCATGGAGGCCTCAAGGGGCACCTCGGAACAAGACCTGCGGAGTTAACTCACAGACAAAGAGGAACAGAGCAGGACTCTGGGCCAAGGGCTTGGAACCTTCCAGAAAAGTGTGAGGCCCAGAAGATGTAGACCCTTGAGGCACCTGCAAGGGAATTCCCAGCAGGAATTCATAAACCGGGCCAGAGTAGTGGAAGGATCGTTTTATGTGGGAGAACTGGAAGAGATAAAAATGGTTATAAGGCAGTGAGATGCTCCCCCTTCTGTGGGTGGGTGACAGTGGAGATTTCTGTGGGTAGGTGTTGGGGTGTCCAGGCAGGGCCCACGAGGAGCCAGGTCCCTCGCTTGGTTCCCAGGTCCCTCATTTGCAGGCAGATCTGGCTGGGACTCAGTGATCCTCATGCTCACCAGGGTGGATACTGTATCATTTCAGACTCAGTGCTGTGGGTTATGGCTGATGACAGCAAAGGGGCTCAGAGCCCCCGGCGAGGATGTGCAAGGGGCTCAGCGCTTGTTCGCTTTGTGGGGAGTTAGATTTGCTGAATGAGCTGAGTGAGGCCGTACTTTGTCCTTGCCCGGGCTTGGGATGCCTGGTGGGGGTGTCCCGGGCAGAAGTCTTGCTCCTGACTCCCATCTTCTTGGTCCGGAGCCGGGCTTGGCCAACACAGAGCTATTTGTGTGCCCACCTGTCTCCCTCCTTCAGGACCACCTGCTTCTGGTTGCCAGATCTGGCTAATAAAAATAGGGATGCCCAGTTAAATTTGGATTTCAGATAAGCCATGGATAATGCAGGATTGAAGACGTAACGTATACTAAAGACTTACTTGTTTATCTGAAGCTGAACTGGGGTCTTGTGTTTGATCTGGCAGCCCTACAGCTCTGACCTCTGGGCAGTGGGACTGTTGGGGACTGGGGAGAGGCTCAGGGTGTGGTTGGGTCTGGGGTTGGGGTCAGGGCTCAGCCTAAAGCTCCCGGAACGGTTTGGGTCAGTTAGCAGCAGGCAGGTCTCATTCCTGTTTCCTTGGCTGGGCTTTCTCCAGGCCGCGGTCCCAGGGTCCAGATCCCCTGTTAGCTTGGGTGGTGTGGGCGACCCAGGGATCCCCCAGTCTGGGAACCCCTGGTTTTCAGAGATTTCTGTTCACTGTGGCGGGAGGTAGGGGGAAGGGTGGTGGTAGGGTGCACCAAATCAGACACCCGAGTTAGGGTTTGCAGAGCCAGGCCTGAGCACTGGGAGGCTGTTTTCTCTAATACCTCCCCCCACCCCATCAAGGCTTAGAGATCCTACCTGGGGGCCCTGGTAGGGGAGGGTCTTCGCTGGTCAGGGTCACAGGTGTGAAGGGCAGCCTCTGTGCTGTGCTGAGGCCCCTGGAATGTGAACTGACTGTAGCCAGGAAGCAAGGGGCAGGGTCTCAGGTACCATGTCCCTCCTCCCCCAAATCCAGGCTGTATGCTCACATGTGAAGTGGAGAAGATACCCCATGTCCTGCCAGAGTCTCAGCTGCTGTGGCTTGGGGGGTGGGGGAGCTTCCAGAGCTGGATATGTGGGTCACCCCAGTGCGGGTCTGGAGTGGAGACTGTGGGATGCCAGAGGTGAGTGGTCCTGGCTCGGGGGCTTGGGCTTCTGGGCAGCCTGCAGGTGCCCAGCAAGGCTACGTAGTTGGGGATGGAGGGCCTGAACCTGGAGCTGGAAGGAGCCCCTCTCAGGCTGCTTCTCTCCTGGAGGCTTGGGCAGGGCCAGGCTTGTTTGCCGATTGGAGTGGGAGGGTGGTCTTCAGGTACATTTTCTGGCTTCTGGTAGAACCACCATAGAGGGGAGTCTCTGTCCATCCGTCTGTCACTCTTAACCAGCCAGTAAGAAACTTACAGATACCCCAGGTCTGCAGGGTCTCAGGTCCTGGCATCCGGCCCCAGGCCAGCAAGTAGGAGGGTCTCACCCCATAGGTTGTCCTGTTTTGTTTTGTTTTGTTTTGTTTTGTTTTAAAGATTTTATTTATTTATTCATGAGAGACACAGGCAGAGGGAGAAGCAGGCTCTCAGTGAGGAGCCCGATACAGGACTCGATCCCAGGACCCTGGGATCACGACCTGAGCCGAAGGCAGACACTTAACCACTGAGCCCCCAGATGCCCCTCTCCTGTTTTATCAAGGGATGAGGTATATCCAGTGAAATGCTCAAGTTTTAGTAAATGTGCCTTCTGAGGGGTTTGACTCTGTACACATTCACATGGCCCAGCCCCTCTCAAGACACGGAACATTCCATCACCCCTTAAAGTTCCTTTAAGCTCACTTGCAGCCAACCTCTTACCCTCCCCCAGCCCTTGGCAACCACTGTGTGTTTTCTTTTTTCTTTTCTTTGCTCTCCTTTTAACTACTGTGTGTTTTCTGTCTCTGTACTTCTGCATTTTCTAGAATGTCACATAAATGCAGTCACACAGAATGCAGCCTGAGTCTGGCTTCTTAGACCTTTTGGTTGCTGAGTACTGTTCCATCATAGGGCTGTGCCACACGGCTCCCCCTTTCTGGTGGTGGTGGTGGTGGTGGTCAGGGACACTGGGTGTACAGAGCCCTGCTTGGGACCAGCCCGGAGGAGGGGGTACCCTTTGCTCATTGTTACAAAGGCACTGCCTGTACCCCATCCCCACCCCCATAGAGAGCTGACCCTGAGCCAAGAGAGGTGCGCACCTCTGTCCGCAGAGCTAGAATTTCATCCTCTGGTTCTGGTGACTCACAGAGCCAGCGAGCCTGCGATGAAATTACACCTGCCCGCAGCTGCCCTCACACCCACAACCCTCCGCCGTGCAGGTGGGCTCCTGGGACAGTGATGCTCTGAGGCCAGGACAGCTGGGGGGCGGGCGAGGGCAGCCGTCTGTGCCCTGTGCTGTCTCCCCCATCTCCACGTGCCCCGCTCCCCGGGATCTGGGGGTCTCTGGCTGTGCGTCCCCGGTCTGCTCCTGCAGCCTTTTAGCTTGAGGTAGAAGGTCTGTGTTTTCCAGAAGCAGGGGCAGGGCTTGTTCTGGGGGTGTAGTGGGGTGGGGAGGGACAATGAGGCTGGTGTTACAGTCAGGAACACGATTTAGGGTCATATGGAAGGGGGCTCTGTGCCCTCCAGCAAGTGACTTCTGATCTCTGTGCTTGGATCGGGGCATCTGCAAATGGGAGAACAGAGCCTCTGGTTTGCAGGCCGGAGAGGGATTCAGCTGTGGTCACACAGGGCAGTGGGCCTCCGACGGGGAGGAGTGGGGCCATGCAGACCTCCTCCCGTGTCTCTCTTGGAGCCGGGGTAGGGCCACTTTCATCCACATTTACCTGGTGGGGTTCTAAATACAAATGTTTGCCATCTACCTCTGCCTGTGGCCCGCCCCAGGACAGTGGACAGTGGCTGTTCTGAACATTTCTGTGGGCATCACTGAGATTTAGGTTGGGCGCAGAAGCTTCTAGGTGGGTTGATTCCAGCCCTGCCACCTGCCTGCTTCGTGTGATTTGGACAGCTGCCAAGCCGGCTGAGCCTCAGTTTGACCATCTGAGAAGGAAGAAAGCAGTACCTTGCAGAGTTGTAGGTGGGCGTCATGAACGGTGTGTCTGAGTGAAGGGGGGCCCAACAGGGGCTTGACGGCCTCCCAGGGCATGTGCGCCCCGCAGGAAAAGGAGCTCCTGGGGTGTTAACATGACCTGCATGGGTGTCTTGAGAGATTTCAGGAGTTTTACCTTTGTTTTTGGTAAACAGGTCATTTTTTTTTCTTGATGAGCTCAGCTGCCCCCCAGCACTCCTTCTCCTGCCCCCCTGACTCCCCTGGCTCGGTCTCAAAGCCTGCACCCCTCGGCCCGACCCTTGGGCTGTACTTGGTGGGAAGCCTGTGGCAGGCTCCTGGGTGGCTCCCTGGAAGTGGGCAGGATCTCTGTCTACCCACCCACCCAGCTCCAAGGTGGTCCTGGCGGGCTCCAGGGGGGTCTTATGACTGGGCCCAGTCTAGTGTCTCTCTCATGTTTATCCAGGAGCTGGTTTTTCAGGTGTGCCGGCTTCCAGCAGAGAGGCCCAGGTTGGGAGAGGTAGGGCCTTTGGGAAGGGGGGCAGTTGCCCCTGTACCCCTCTGTGCATCCTGGCATCCAGCTTAGGTTAAGCACATTCTCCCTCTGGTCCATTGCCCTGCATGCATATCCAAGGGAGTGATCCCCCCCGCCCCCCATGGAACCAGCAGGGCCTTTGAAGCCAGCCAGACATGGAGTCAAGTCTCAGTTCTAACCACTGACCTGCTGTGTGCTCTCCGGCAAGTGGCTTCGCCTCTCTGAGCCTCATCAGAACAGATGAGGGTGCTTCTCCCTCTGTAGCAGTGCTCTTGGGAGGATCAGCACATCCGGTTGGGGGAAGCTGGTTGCCAATCCAATTTTCTCACCTTGGCGCATGACGACCCCAGTCCTCCCCAGAGAAGAACTGGTTGCCGTCCTTCTCTGCTGTGCTCTTACATCCTCTGCCCACAGAGCAAGTGGGCATGCCTCAGTTTCTGTTTCTGTCAGCTGGGGAAAACCCCTGAGTGGGGGGAACTGGTTAGTCCCCTGGAGCTGTGGCTACCCAGGGGCAGTGGCCCTGTGGTGGGTTTTTGGAGAACCCTCTATTCCCAGAGGGATGTGCCTGAGGACAGCCTGCAGGAGGTGACTTTTCACTGGCCCCTGGAGGGTGGGTGGAGTCTGAACCCAAGAGTAGTCTGGGGTGGGCATTCCAAATGCAGGCAAGGGGTTGGGAGGGGATGGGAATGGGGGTTGGGGAAGGGCAGAAGTGTGTGGGTCCAGAGACCACAGTGATTGCACAGGTGGCCACGGGAGCATCTTACTGTTGAAGTGATGGCAGGGCCCAGCTCTGGCCATTGTGTTGGGTCCAGGTGAAGACCTTCATCCGATTGCCTCCCTCCCAGACTGGGCATGCTCAGCCCCTGCCTGTTTCCGTGCCAGCACAATGAGCTTCCCTGGGTTTCTAGAACATACTGTGCTGCTGTCTTGCCTCCCTGTGTGGTGTGGCTTCTGCCTGGAACGTACTTAATGCTCCCTGTTGGTCGGTTTCATTGGGCTGATTTTTGCTTGCAGGTCTCAGCTTGGATGGCACTTTTCTCTGGAAGCCTTCCCCGTGTGCCCTTCCAAGTCTGGTGTTAGGTGCCTCTCCTCTGTGTTCCGACAACCCCTGAACGTCCCCCAGCACAGGCCTCCTCACGTACTGGGTTCTAACTGCCCTTGCGCTTGTCTGTCACCCTCCGTTGGGTCCAGGCCTTGAAGCTTTGTCCCTCCGCCTCCCTGCCCCCAGCACCCTGCCTGGCACAGAGTGAATATCCAGTACAGACTTGCTAAGTGAGTTAGAAGTGGCTAGGTGTCAGGGCACTCGGGTGGAGCTTTGGAAGGTCCACTCTTCAATACTGATTTTCATTGGCTCACCCCATCCTCCTCGGTTGCTGGCCTGGCTGTGGCTCTTGGAGGCATCTAGGGTGGTGGTGGGGGAGGGTGGTGGTCCGGGGGGGGGGACACTGTGTCTCCCTGGGCTGGGTGCAACCCAGTTTGGGGGGTTCCCCCCTGTGAAGGCAGCTGGTGTATGTGGAGAGAGCACAAGTGTGGAGCGTCAGTACAGTTAATCCCCTGGGCTATTTAGACACACACGCTTGTGTGCGTGTACTTGTGTGTGTGTGTGCGTGCCCACACACACACGTGTGGCATTCTGGGGGCCGCTGGTGGTGACTGTGTCGGATAACCTGGGGTTTAGGCGAATCCCAGCCACCAGCCTGGGACAGGTACTGCTGAGTGTGCAGAGCCCCCTTGAGTCCCGGCAGGTGGCACAGGGGGACGAGTCTGGTGGTTAGGAGTGCTTTTGGCTCCAGGTAATAGAAAATCTCACGTGAACAGCTTTGGCAGGGGGGTTATTTATTACCTCCCAAGGAAAAGCCGGTGTCTAGGCAGTCGGAGGCTGGGACGGGGGCTCGGCGATGCTGTAAGGGGCTCGCTTCTTTTCCTCCCTAACTTGTTAGGTTGTTTAAGTTGCTTTAAAAATTATTTTTCCTTGAAGCATACCCTAAAGTGTGCTTTTAGAGTTGTGTGATATTTACCGCTAATTTCAGGGCATTTCATCACCAGGAGAAGAAATCCTGACCCATTAAGTAGTCAGCCTTCTGCTCTCCCCACCCCCAATCCCTGGCAACCACTGATTCATGTTCTGTCCCTACAGATTTGCCTATTCTGGATGTTTCGAATCAGTGGAATACTGTAACATGTGGCCTTGGCATCTGGCTTCTTTCGCTGAGCATCATATTTTCAAGGTCATCCATGTGTGGCAGATGTCAAGAGTGCCGCTCCTTGTTATGGCCAAATAATATTCCGTTGTGTGGATGGGCCACATTTTCTTTTCTTTTCTTTTCTTTTCTTTTCTTTTCTTTTCTTTTCTTTTCTTTTCTTTTCTTTCTTTTCTTTTCTTTTCTTTTCTTTTCTTTTCTTTTCTTTTTTTTCTTTCTTTTCTTTTCTTTTTTTTAAGGTTTTTATTTATTTATTTATTCATGAGAGACACAGAGAGAGAGAGAGAGAAAGAGACACAGGCAGAGGGAGAAGCAGGCTCCCTGCAGGGAGGCCGACGTGGGACTGGATCCCGGATCCCGGGATCATGCCCTGAGACAAAAGCAGATGCTCAACCGCTGAGCCACCCAGGCGTCCCTGGGCCACCTTTTCTTATCCATTCATTGGCTGAGGGACATTTGGGTCATTCCCCTCTTTGGCTGTTGTGAATAGCACTGCTGTGAGCACTTGTATACAAGTTTGTTTTTTTTTTTCTCAATTAATTAATTTATTTATTCATGAGAGACACAGAGAGGGAGAGACACAGGCAGAGGGAGAAGCAGGCTCCATGCAGGGAGTTTGACGTGGGACTTGAGACTTGATCCTGGGTCTCTAGGATCACACCCTGGGCCGAAGGCAGCGCTAAACTGCTGAGCCATCCGGGCTGCCCTGTATACAAGTTTTTGAGTGAGCTCTGTTGTCTCTTCTCTCGGCTAAACACCTGTGAGTGGGACTGCCAGGTCATTTTAGAGGTTCCATGTTTAACATACTGAGGAACTGCCTGGCTGTTTTCCAAAGTGGCTGTGCCATTTTACATTCCCACCAGCAGTGTATGTGGATCCAGTTTTTCCACATCCTTGTCAGCACTTGGGATTGTCTTTTTGGTTACAGCCATCCTGGAAAGGGTGAAGTGCTACTTCACGTGATTTTGATTTAGCTTGTTGGATTTTTATCTTTATGTTAATACCTCATGGTCACGGAATGGCCACATCCCCTCCAGCCCTCACACCCATGGCCCAGATGGAGAGAAGGAGTGAGGGCAGAGTGCTTCTACTCTCAAAGCTTTGCCTTCACATATGTTCTCCTCAGTGGTTTCTTCAGTTTCGCATATGTCAGACTTTGGTCCTGTGGTGCCCCCTAACTGGGAAGCTAGAGGTGCGCCTGCAGCATGCTAGTGGGCAGGCATCGCCCCTTTTTGCCCCTTGTGGCCCAGACCAGTGTGGACATCTTCATTTCTCCAGGAGCAAGAAGAGGGATGTGGAGCACTCCACCCCCTCAACAGGTAGGGCGGGGGCTTGGATCATGGGTGCCTGGCTCTTCTGGGGTCCAGAGTTACCACTGCCCATCTGAGGCTCCAGGGGATTCCAGTTTGCGGAGGGCGGTACCAGTCACCTGCATGCCTCCCTGACCCTGTCCCTATCCAGTCACCTCCTTTGTGCTCAGCCCAGGAGGCCTGTGAGCCTAAGGTTCATTCCATCCTGCCTCAGGGCCTTTGCTCCTCCCTTCCCTGTACCCAACTATGGAACATCTTGCCTTTAAAAGTGGCCTGGGCCGGACCTCAGACACAGCTGGTGGGAGTGTCCAGTGGTGTGGCCATTTTTGGAAAAAGGTTTATTATTTTCACTGACCTGTAATCACATCATAAAGGTAAAAGTCACCATGTCAGTATTCTATCCAGTGGTTTTTAGTATAGTCACAAGGTTGGGCCACTGTCACCACTGTCTCATTCCAGAAGAATTTTTATCACCCCCAAAAGAAACCCCATATCCATTAGCCGTCCCTCCCTGTTCCCCCCACTCCCACCCCCTAGCAACCACTAATGGTGTCTCTGTGGATTTGGGGGCAGCTTTTTGTAAGTTAAAACACATGCTTACCATATGACCAGGCAGTTCTGCTCCTCGGTATTTGCCCAAGGAAAATGAAAACTTAGGTTTACATAAGAACCTGAAGAAAAGAGCTACCTGCAGTGGTTTTATTCATAATTGCCCCACACTGGAAATAATGTCCGTGTCCAGCTGCTGGTGCATGGATAAGCAAACCCCCATACATGCAGACTGTGGGGTACTGGTCAGCGTCAAAAAGGAGCAAGCACTTGATCCAGACAGCATGGTGACCCGTAGGCGTGCTAGGCTGGCTGGAGGGTGCAGACCCAGAAAGCCAGGTCCTGTTGCGTTCATACAACATCTTGGAAAATGCAAAACCATAGGAATGGAGCCGATCCGGAGTCGCGTGGGGATGAGTTGACTTGGGCCTGCAGGAATTTAGGGTGTTGGTGGGACTGCCATGTGTCTTGATCATGGTGGCAGTTACTCCAGCAAGCGTGCGTTTATAAAAACTCCAGACCCCCAGGACTGGCAGCCAAAGAGCGTGACTTTCACTGTGTGTATGTTACCTCTCGGCTTTATTTTTTTATTTAAAGATTTTATTTATTTATTCCTGAGAGATACAGAGAATGAGAGAGAGAGACAGAGAGAGGCAGAGACACAGGAAGAGGGAGAAGCAGGCTCCATGCACCGGGAGCCCGACGCGGGACTCGATCCCGGGACTCTAGGATCATGCCCTGGGCTGAAGGCGGCGCTAAACCGCTGAGCCACCGGGGCTGCCCACCTCTCGGCTTTAGAAAGCCATCCCGAACCTGGAGCTGGCCCCCTCTCAGATTAACCCCTGTGCAGGGTTTACTCTTTCCATTGCTCTAGTTGGTGCCAGTCCTCCTTATACATGTGACTGTGGGGTTTGGGTCTTTCGGATTGGGCCTCATACCTGGGGCTGGGGCTTCCTGGGTGGGGTGTGCCGTGCGGTCCGCTGTTGATCCCTGAACCATTAGAACTGGAAGGGACCTCAGAATAGGTTGAAGACCTTTCCTTTTTCACACAGGGAAGCTGAGGCCAGGGCAGAGAAGGCACTCGGCTGATTCCAGAGTTCTAAGAATCAAGATCCAAAACCACATCTTGTGACTCCTGGGCCAGGACTCCTTGCCCTCCTGCGGGTGCCGGAGCCTCCATTGTCTGACTGTTCCAGGAGACTGGGTGGGCACAGCAAGGCCAAACAGCTGGCGGGAAGTTTTAGAGCAGATGAGGTGGAAGATGGGGTCGTGGGGTGGTCAGGGCCTCTAAAACCCCCAAATGAGGAGAGAAAAGAGTGTAGCTCATGGTGGCTACACATTCTGCCCACAGGCTGGAGGTGGAACGTGGTTGGTTGCCTTAATGTGTAGGAATGGCTGGTGGCCCCTGGGGACAGGCTAGGGGCGGGAGGGTGGGGGCACGCCAGCTTCTGCCCTGATGGGTACCCTGATGCCCCATTATGTGTCCCGGTAAATCCCAACAGACCTGGTCCTTGGGGTGTGCAGGGTGGGGCTGACAACCTGGAAAAATCTTAAGGAGCAACTCCAGGAGACCCTGACAGGGATAGGTGGGCTCTCTTGGGTGGTGACTCTTCTCAGGCAGGAGAGACGCAGGAGAGACCCAGCCTCAGAGATGCAGGCCCTGGGTTTATCCTGGTGTTGATGTTGAGTGGCTGTTGTGTGGGCTGCGTCCACCCTCGAGGTGTGGCTGAGAGGTCTGGAAGCTACTGTGAGAGTGAGCATGGGTGGGGGGTGGGGACAGGCAGGTGCACCTGCAGCACGGAGCTGGAGCTGGTGCTCAGGGAGACAGTTTGGAGCCACGTGAGCCCCATGAGGAAGATTCTCAGGCTGTAGGCTGTGCAAGGCCAGCGGGTGCCCTGGACGGGGCCATGAGGATGCCAGAAGTAAGGACTGGGACGCCTCCCTGCCGACCTGGACCTCTGTGGGGACACGGCTTTGGAAGAGGAGTGATTTTCTCATCCCAGGCTTCAGATGGGTCTCCTGGGGCAGGAAACCAGTGCCTCTCTGCTCCCATTTTTTGGGCTCTGTGCAGCTGCAGGTTGGTGGTGGGGGCCAGGGGCAGACTGGCTGAGCTGGAGTCTGGGGTCTGTGTAGAGGGCAAGCAGTTCCTGGAATTGTGCTGTGCCATCTCTCTAACCCCCACTGTCCTGGAAGGCCCATGATCTTGGCAACACAGGACCCTTTTCTGAGCCCTAAGCCCTGTTTTTGGCTCAGAAAATGATGTCTCCATACTTTGAGGTCCCTTCTGGTTTTCAGGACTCACAGGGCCTCACTGTGACCCCAGTCAGGAAGCCTGGCCCCGTTCCTGAAGCTCCTTACCCTCTGGGGGAGGCAGAAAAGGAGTTTGTGCTAAAGAGATCTTCTGTGAATATCTGCCTGTCAGCCGCTGGGCAGCGAGCCGTGCCCAGGGGCCTCTGGAGGGCTGCTTCCGAGACGTCACGGGTTGGGTGCACATTTGCTCTTTCCAGCAGACCTTGCTTTGAAGCTGGCCCCTGACTCTTCTGGCTGTGTGACATTGGGCAAGTTACTCAGCCTTTCTGAGCATCCCTGTCTTCTGTCAAATGGGAAGAATGCCATTGTGCTCTAGGGTTGCTGTGGGGGATTAAAAGGATGCTCACAGCACAGCACTGGGCAGTCATGTGGCTGTTGATGGTAATGGTGACCATAACGTGACATGGCATTTCAGCTAGGCTCAAGGCCAAGGTAGGGTTTGGGTAGAAAGAAAGGCTCTGTTGGGCCTTGCTTCCACTGCCCACCACTGCTCTGGGAGGGAGGAAGGGGCAGGGTGCCATGGATGTTTGTCTTTTTTGGAGACAGAAATGATGCCCAGGGAGGGGAAGCAAGTTACCCAGCATCACACAGCCAGTGGGTTGGCAAAGACTCGGCTAGACCCAGATCTCACAAGGAGTGGCCCTGTGCACACTCCTGAGACTCAGGCTTGGCGACGGGCTGCTCTGTCATCAGTCGTTGGGCTCTAGGTGGGGGATGGTGCGGCCTGGGCTGGGCTGCAGGTTCTTCCCATCCCCGGGGAGAAATCAATGGACTACCACCACCTGGCCAGAGCTGCCGGTGAGCCTGGCTTGCCCTGGTGGATCGAGGTGGCCAGGCTCTCCTCACCCACGTGAGGGAGTGTGAGCACAGCAGGGCCGTAGCGAGCCTTTACACACGAGCCTGTGTGGGCTTTGGGAGGGGAGGGCTGGGCAACAGAGTGTGAACATGTCCACACTGGCTCCCCCACAGTTCTTGTGGAATCATAGGAAGGTCGCATGCACAGTGTGGCTCCGTCGTCCAGCAAGGGATGGGTGACGGTCCCTGCCCATGTCTGCTGGGGATGCTGGGGTGTCGGATGTGATGGAGGATGAAAGCCCTGACGGAGTGTATGTGTGAGGGGGTGTTGGTTCACCTGCGTGTTCACGCCTCTGACCCTCCAGCTACCGAATTAAGTGTGTCATCCCCCAGGGACCAGGTCACTAATGTGTACCAGCCCCCGAGCCAGCAGGTGGCGGGGACTGCGGCACGGTGCCCGCGGGACAGAGCGCGCGGCCCAGTGGCCCCTGTGGGCGAGTGGGCGGGGCGCGGGCAGGCATCGGCACCGGCCTGTGCAGCAGCCAGCGGCCGAGGGCCCCAGGCGGCAGGTGCCTCTGCCGAGTACCTGCTGGACAGACCTTGATGGAAAAGGCCTCTTCTCTCGAGTGCCGTCACCATTTATACCTCAGCTGCTGTTTCCCCA
The DNA here is from genome assembly GCF_003254725.2 of Canis lupus dingo. Classification (NCBI taxonomy): domain Eukaryota; kingdom Metazoa; phylum Chordata; class Mammalia; order Carnivora; family Canidae; genus Canis; species Canis lupus. Next base: position 5,753,541 of record NC_064248.1, on the reverse strand, counting down.
CCTGGGAGCCCCGGGTCAGGGCCTGGGTCTGATTTACCCCAGTTCTGGGGCTGGGGGATCCGGGTGCACTGAAGGAGCCGCGTGATGAGTTGGTGCTCCACGCATCCGGCCGGAGTGCCTCCCACCGGGAGCACACGGGACTGGGACCAGGGCAGCTCGTGGGCTGGGGAGTGTGGGAGGACAGGGTCCTGCAGGCTGTGGCGTTGGGATTTAAAGGAGCTGGAACAAGAGGCATGGGATCGCAGGGCATTGGGGGTGGGCGCAGGGTGACTGTGATGACTGCTCTTGCATGGATCGGGGCAGGTATGGAGGCCAGAGGCCAGGGGAGGGGGCGTGGTGGTCCGTTCACCTGGGGTGGAGGGTAAGAAGGTCTTGAGATAAGTTTCCAAAGGCGTAGTTGAGGCCCACTTTGGGGTGGTGTTTGGAGTTAGAAGCCAGTTCTCCTCATCCCAACCTGCGGCAGGGCCTGACCTTCCCTGGGACCCCTGCCCCCTACCCCTGGCAGACTGGGTTGAGCGGGATAGCCAGCAGCAGGAGGAGGGAGGGAGCGGGCCAGCTCAGGAGGGCTGGCTGGGGTGGGAGCCTGTGAGCCAGAGCCTTGAGATTAGATCACCCACTGTGATTAGCTTTTTTCCGCCCAGCCTTTTCCCGACAAGAAAGGGCCTGATGCTCCTCATCAACGTTGCTCATCCTTCTGAGGAGGCCTGTTTACGTCTGGCAGGGGGGCTTTCGGGAGATGGGATCGCCCCAGGGGCTGGCACCACCCCAGTGCTGGCTTCTTCCCACCACCTCCTGACACCCAGCCCCCAAGCGCTCCAGAAGCTTAAGAACCAATACATGCTTTCACCTCCTGCAGCTGAGTTGCTAAGGTTCAGCCAGAACCAGGGGACAGGTGCTGGGGTCCCCTGATACCCAGCCCAGTGCCGGGCCTGCATGTCCTACCCCAGAGCCCCCTCACATGGGGGAGCAGAAGCATCCGTGTGCTGCCTGTCCGGGGACCTGCGTGAGCTAACTCAGAGTTGATGGGATGCGGTGACGTCAGGGCGGGACAGCAGCTCTGTAGTCCTCCTCCCCATCATCCCTCCCGTGTCTTTAATGAGCACCTGTGATCTCTAGGCCCCGGGCCAGACACTCTTCACATGTCAGCTTGCCGTCCTCGAAACGCTGAGAGCAGCAGAATTGGTGGCGCCAGTTTGCTCATAAGGAAACTGAGGCATGGTGTGTCTGCCTCCACTGACGTCACAGGCCGGTGATAGCTGGGTAGGGACTCAGACCCAGGCTGGATTGACCCCCAAGCCCAGACATTTCCCTGCTCCTCCAGCTGAGAGGTCAGCCTGGTGTGGACAGGGCCTCAGCCTTAGGGGGACCCCATGTAGTGGGGCTGGAGGTGCCCTGGGAGGGCCATGGAGGCCAAGGATGGTCTACTCTGGTTAAGCTTCATTTTGCAGTCCCTGCTCTGACTTCTTTGAGTCCTTGCTCATTCACCAAGCAAGTATATATGGAGTGCCTGCTGTGGTTCTGGGGCTTAGCCAGGAACAAAACTAATTTTCTGTCCCCATGTGTGCATGTTCTGTTGGGGGTGTTGTTGAGACCACCCCCACTGGCTTGTGGTTCCCCCGCTCCTGTCCTGCACACACCTCCTCATCTAATGGGATGAAGCAACTCTTCAGCGTCCTAGACCAGCAGAGGGCCAGCGGGGAGAGGCTCCTGGCTCAGGCTCTGAGATCTAGCTGGAAGGATGTAGGAGGCCTGCGTGTGTGTTTGTCCAATCCCATTTCTTGAGGTTTTCCCATCCTAGAGAATGGAGCCCTCTGGAGCCCTCTGCACCCATTCCCCCGCCCATCTGGTGTGCCACCCCAGAATCAGAACCTGGGCATCACTCCAGGTGTCCCCTTCTGGGGACTCCCCCATCCATGCTGTCACAAATCTCTGCCCTTTTCTTGGTCACAACCACCCTCCCCTCCATCCTGTTGCTGCTGCCCTTGGCCTCAGACCTGGCCATCTCTTGCCTGGACCATTAAAGAAGCTTGGTTACCACCGGCTCCCTGGCTCTGGATCCATGTCTGCCCAATCCTGCCAGGATCCCTAAAACTAACATCTTGCCCCTGCTCCCAACTCTTCAGTGAGTCCTGCTCCCTAAATGATGATGACCTGAGGTTCTTGACCTGACCCCCATGGCCGAGCCTGCCCCTCTGCCCACCACTTCCTGCCCTGCGCTGGACCTTCTAGGCACGCAGAGCCGGCCCCACCCCACCCACCACCCTGCTCAGGCCCAGTCGAGACACGTGGGCGGCTGGACTGGAGGTTGGGTTTCCCGGGCAGCCAGTAATTTGGCACTCCTTCAAACGGGTCTAGCTGTATTTGCTGAGCATTTGTTTCCAGGGAGGGGGGCTGCTCACATCCCCTGCATATGAGCAGAGCTTGGGCCCCGTTCCCCTGGCTATGCTCCTGCCCTGCGAACTCCTGCTACCCGGTGGCATGCCACTCCACTCGGCTCAGGTGTCACCTCTTCAAGGAGCCTCCCCTGACTTCCCCACCCTCTAGCCTGTGCTTCTTGCATGTCACTCATTTTTACCTTTACTATAAAATGCATAAACTTTAAGTGTCCATAGTGATGAGTTTTTACCTGTGTATACCCATGTAACCGTTTAAATCAAGGTGTATCATAGTGGTGTTTTGTTTTGTTTTGATTTTTAAAAGATTTTATTTATTTGAGAGAGAGTGAGAGACAGCATGAGAGATAGGGAAGAATCTGAGGGAAAAGCAGACTCAGCAGGGAGCCCGACTTGGGGCTCAATCCTGGGACTCCGAGATCATGACCTGAGCCAACTGAGTCACCCAGGTGCCCTGGATCACACTTTTAATCTTTTTTTCTTCTTAATAGTCTATTTTATTGTCATCCCCGCCCCCCTCCAGCCTGGGAGGGACTCTCACAGGCAGGAGCACCTGCCGTGGGTCCCGTGCTGTATCGAATGAAGCATGACAGAGGTGATTGTGCACAGTGGTCACGTCCCGTGTGTGTGACTATGAGTGGGGGGTTGTGGCGGGGCCCTGGGAATTTGTATGTTTTGAGACCGGCCAGGGGCACACCTGCAAGGGCAGATGCCCTGTCCTCGGCTGGGAGAGGCCTGGGTCCCCTTCCTGGCCAAGGGCCTCCACGGGGAGCAGGGGCCCCGCCTGGAGAGGCCCCTGCAGGCTGGCAGCCTGGAGATTAGTCTCCAAGGCCACACCGCCAGTTGCCATAGGCACGCGGGCCGAGTCAGGATTGCGATTTCTCATCCTAGTCACGCAGGCGGCGGCTGGCCCTGCCCGCCTGGAGCCCGGAGCCGGGCTTTAAATAACGGGGCAGAAACCTGACCCTGGAGAGCCGCCTGCCCACCGGAGCCCAGCCTCCCCTCCTGGCGAGGCAGGCACGGGGCCAGCTGGTCACCCCGTCCCACCAGCAGCACCCCCTGATCCCCCGCGGGGCGCCGAAACCCCACAAAACCTGGATTTGTAGGCTCCCTTCACGGTCTCCATGCCCGGCACCCAGGCCTGGCCTCGGGGAGCCCCGTCTGTGGGGAGGCTGCCCCGCTTCATGAACCCCTCTCCACCCCATGGGGATAAGGCCGTACCTTCTGGAAGCCCTGGACTAAGAGGAGACCGGCTTCCCACAGCCAGCTCGCAGACCTGCCCCTTTCCCCAGCACCCCTCGGCAGAGAAGGCCGAGGCCTCCCTCATTTTCCAGGAAAGCTGCAGGAGGCATGTGCTTCCCTGCGTCTGCCCTTTGCCCGCCCTTTGCCCGGGGCGGGCCTGCTTTCCTGTCGGGGGGCGGGGCGGCGGGAAGGCCTGAGCTTTCTGCTATTTCTCTCCAGATTGCAGAAATGACGCGTCCTTAGCTCAGATCAATTACGAAAGATGGAAAAGTAGAGGGAAGAGAGGTCACCTGTGGATGCAGCCCAGCAAGGCGCACGGCCTGTGTGGGGACCATTCTTGGCTCTTCCAAGATGGGTACCTGGGGCCGGTCATCGCCCCAACGTCGCTTCCACCCCCCATGGGGCGCTTGGATTGTCTGCTGTTTCCCTTTGGTGTGTGTGCTGTGTGTATTTACGGATGTGTGACATGCTTTGGCGAGATGCCTTTGCACATAAGTCTTCATGTTGCGGAGAGTTTTCTCAGGATGAAGCGAGAAAACTGAAAGTGCTGGTCACAGGGTGGGAACTCGGTTCACCCTCTTTAGGTATGTCGGGACAGCGCCCCTGTTGTCTGCCACCTAACCGGGGATCCCATACCTGACATCTTTTTAAAACTTTTTACTGAAAAAAAAAAAAAAAAAAGCTATGGGTTCTAAGTCAACAGCTCGATAAGTTTTTAGAAACTGAATCCTCTCCAGGTAACAGCCCAGATGGAGGACAGAACATTCCCAGCCCCCCAGGAGCCCCTTTCATGCCTCCTTCCACCCCCCGCCCCCCCCCCCCCCCCCCCCCCGGCCCCACCAAAATGACCAGCATCCTGACTTCTACCTTCGGAGTTCGGATGTGTTTGAGCTGCACATAAATGGAATCCTACAGTGTGACCTTTGGCTCCTGGATGCTTTCATCATATTTGAGAGACTCGGCCGTGTTGCTGTGGGTAGTTGTGGTTTGTTCAAGTCTGATGTCTTTTTCAACAGACCAGCCACTGGGGAGAATGCACCGGAAGCAAGCATGTATGGGCACCGGTCTAGATCCAGGATGCCTACTGTTAGAATTGTTGCCCATTTACAAAGAAATCAAGTTTGTTTCCCAAAGGACCTAGCCAGTGAATAAGAAAGAATTTGCAACTGGCATAGCAGTTATGCACACGGGAGAGCACATTGCGTTCTGGTGCAAACGTGCGCGGGTCACGCAGCGATCTGGGGTGGGGGCTGTCCCCCCTGGGCCTCAGCTTCTCCAGATGCACATGGAGATGGTTGGGCGAGGGGCTCATCCATCTCTACACGCTCCAACATCATATACTTTGAAGCACTGAGAGCTTATTTCCCAAAGTAGTTGAAGCCTGCTCTTGCAGTCCGATTTCCATATAGGGCCTTTCTACCCAAAGCAAACATGAGCGTCCCTTGACCGCTGCCCATGTGACCCCCTGCCAGGTGCCTTGTGGAAGTCTGTCCTTCAAAAAATGTGCACAGACCTTCTTTTAATGGTCTTGAGAGGGGCACCTGGGTGGCTCAGTCGGTTAAGCATCTGCCTTCGGCTCAGGTCATGATCCTGGGGTCCTGGGATCAAGCCCCACGTCGGGCTGTCTGTTTCTCCCTCTCCTTCTGGAATCCCTCTCTCATTCTTTCTCAAGTAAATAAATAAAAGGTCTTGACAAATGGATGACTTCCACTTGCAGACCTCTAGGGACGGGGAGCTCGATGCCTACCTGGCTGCTTATTTTGCTCGTGGACAGCCCTCCTGGCTGGAAGATATTTTTTGGGTTGAACCAGAGCCTGTATCCCTGTGACTTCTACTGCTATGACACCAGTGAGCCTGGGGCTGGCTTGGAACTTAAGAGCCAGTCATGGGCTCAAGGCTTGGGGAGACCCATGTGCATCACCAGACTTAGTGTCATGGGTGTTTCTAGATAACTCTTAGTAAATGGCTGTTATTATTTAATTGGGGTAAAACACCCATCACACAGAATTGACCATCACAACCATCTTTAGGTATCCAGTTCAGTAGCGTTGGGTACATTGACGTTACGGTGCAACCTGTCTCCGGAACTTTCTCATCTGCCCCTGATGAGACTGAAACTCGTCCCCAGTAAACACTAGCTCCCCCGAGCCCCTGGCACCCACCATCCTCCTTCCTGTCTCTGTGAGTATGGGTACTCTAGGGACCTCATACAAGTAGAATTGTACAGTATCTGCCTTTTGCAACCCGCTTATTCAGCATGGTGTCCCTGGGTTCATCCATGTCGTAACATTTGCCAAAATTTCCTTCTTGTTTAAAAATAGTAATATTCGGGATCCCTGGGTGGCACAGCGGTTTAGCGCCTGCCTTTGGCCCAGGGCGCGATCCTGGAGACCCGGGATCGAATCCCACGTCGGGCTCCCGGTGCATGGAGCCTGCTTCTCCCTCTGCCTATTGTCTCTGCCTCTCTCTCTCTCTCTCTCTCTCTCTCTGTGTGTGGCTATCATAAATAAATAAATAAATAAATAAATAAATAAATAAATAAATAAATAAATAAAATTCAAAATAATAATGATATTCTGGGGGGAGCACCTGGGTGGCTCAGTTGGTTGAGCGTCCAACTCTTGATTTTGGCTCAGGTCATGATCTCAGGGTCATGGGATTGAGCCCTGTGTCAGGCTCCATGCTCAGTTCGGTGTCTGCTTATCCATCTCCCTCTGTTTCTCTCCACTCCCCAAATAAGTAAAGTCTTTGAAAAAATAGTAATATTCTGAATAATATTCTGTTGTACGTAAAGACCACATCTTTATCCATTCATCCATAAGCGGGCACTTGGGCTGCTCCCACCTTTTGGCTATCGCAAATAATGCTGCTATGAACCTGGGTGTATAAAAATCTCTTTGAGACTGTAATTATTACCAACTTGCTGTAAGCTCTTCCACTTGGAATGCATCTGATAAGCCACCTCTTGTAGTCCCTACCCAGTGCTTGGGTCATTTTGTAGTTGTTGTTGTTCGTGCTTGGGTCCTTTTATGCAGCATCCAGCTGAGATGTCTTCTGGCCTGGGATGGATGCCAGGAACGGGATGAAGCCCCCAATACCTTCTAACACCACTAGCCACCTAAGGGAGGGACAAGCAGGCATCCTCTGTGTCTCCACATGCCCCACTAGAAGGAAGCAGGTGAAGAGGCTGTGGCAGGACAAACTGCTTTATTTGGTGCTTGCACAAATGCCTCAGTGACAAGGATTGAGGGATGGTGACATTTATCAGGAGTGTTGTAGAGACTCAGGTCTCTAAGAATAGAGTCCATTGCAACTAATGTTATTTACCCCCTGCCCCCATGCTCCTGCCAGGAATATAGTAACGTTGGTCTGCACTGTTGCCCCATTTTACAGATGAGGAGAGCAGGGTTGGGGAAATTAAGTAACTTTCTCATTAGACTAACTGGAAGGCAAGTCTTTCCTTGAATGGTGCCCAGCACTAGGGCTTTTAAAAGATTATCAGATTGATTTCTTTTCATTTTTTGTAGCATACCTTGTTTCAGAAGTAATTTGAAAGGCATAAAGAAACGCAAACTCTAGTAAGATGGAATAAAAAAGCAGTAAAACAAGAGTTATGGCTTCAGATAGAGCCAGAAGTGAATATAATTTGACCAGACCATGGAATCTGTTTCCATTAAGAGTGTATTCAGCTGCAAGTAACCTGATAGATAGGACTTGGGAAGGGAGGGGTTGGTTTCCTCCCATAACAAGACATCTGGAGGTGGACAGCCCAGCCCTGGACACCAGCTCAGAGACGTCAGGGGGGGCAGCACTGTTTTCTGGTGCTTCATCCTAAGTGGTGACTTTGGTCACTTTGGCTTCAAGGAGCAGCAGGGGTTGGGCAAGGGAGATGAGGGTCATGTGGGGGTCTGCTACATACTCCTATATTCTCTTTTTCTTTTTAATATTTTATTTATTGATTGAGAGTGAGAGAGAGAGAGAGCAGAAGGAGGAGAAGCAGACTCTCCCCGCTGAGCAGGGAGCCCGACACGGGGCTTGATCCCAGGACCCAAGATCATGACCTGAGCCAAAGGCGGATGCTTAACTGACTGAGCCACCCAGGTGCCCCAGACTCCTAGATTCTTGCTGTGGCACCAAATGGAACATACACTCTCTACCCATCAATTGGAAAAGGAATCTTGGTCTGTTATAAAATAGACCAGGACACCCAAACAAATGGATAACCAGTAGGTGTTGACTTACTAGGACACTCTGTTTCTAACCTTTAAAAAAAGTATGAGGTCCAGTGTGATGAGTTTTTTACCTGTGAATATACCTGTATATACAGCCACAGGGAAAAGATACCTCCATTGCAGGGGGCTTAAATGGAGCAGCTGGCAGGCTCAGTTGGTGGAGTGAGCATATGACTCCTGATCTTGGGGTGGTAAGTTTGAGCCCCATATTGGGAGTAGAGATTGCTTAAAAATGAAATCTTAAAAAAAAAAAAAAAAGGCTTAAAGAAATTGAACATTTATCATCTCACCTGAAGCCCAGAGGTGGTCGATTTCAAGTCCTGAAGGGCCCGGTTCTTCTGATGGTCTACACCGTTGCCCTCTGTGTGATGGCTTCACCTCCTGGGCGGGCTCCTTTCAGGGTCCTCCTGTGATGCCATGGTTGAAGGAGGAGGGCATCCTTGGTTTCAGGCACACTCTAAGAGTGAGGAGAACTTTCCAAGAAGCCCCTTGAGTCTCAGTGGCCAGAATGGGGTTATATGCTTCTCTTTAAACCAATCCCAGGTGGGGGAATGGGATTGCCTGCATCTAAGCGATAGAGAATCACCAAGATTCACTGCCCCAAGAACCTCCCGTTAGATGCCAGGACCCAGTGAGGGCTCTCTTCGCAGGGAGAAGGGATCAGAGCCGGAGGTGGGGCTCAGTGTCTTGACTGAGTCTGGACTGCCTTCCAAGGTACTGTGGCTGGTGTAAGACCCCCTCTGGCTGCCCTGCCTGGATCCTTCCCAGGCAGATAGAAGTGGGAGACAGGGCTTTGGCCTGTTGTATTCTCCGCCAGCTGCAGTGATGGTGGACACGGGGAGGCGGCAGGATTTCAGGGCTCCGAGCACTTCCATCCCCACTGGGGAGCCCTCAGGAGAGGAGAGGAAATATGGGGGGGGGGGGCTTCTGGGGAGGAGAGATGCCTCTGCCCCCCAGGGGAGAATATTCTTTTTTGTTTGTTCTCTCAGGCTTCTTTTTCAAGAAACACAAGCATATGGCGGCGGATGGTGCGGGGGCCGTGTTTGGGTGGTGTGTGCTCTTGCCTTTGCCTTTTGCGTGGTTGTGTGCATTTTTTTTTTTCCCACTGGCTCTTGCGCCCAGCTGGTTCTTAGGGCACTGAGACTTGGATCAGAGGCGTTCCCCTGGCATCCTGAGAAATCCAGCCCTTTTTACACTGATTGGTGCTGGGGTTTCCAGTGAGGGAGGGATGGGTGAACTTTCTGGCAAACCCAGGCCTGAGCTTTTTAGAGGTCTGAGCTGAGGAATGTGTGTCCAGGGCAGTTGAGGACATGGACCAGGACTCGGGGCTGGGGTATGAGGAGTGAAGGTGTCCCAGATTCATCTCCTATAACAAATTGCCATACACATGGTGCCTTAAAACCACCAAAACTTATTCTCTCCCAGTTCTGGAGGCCAGAACCCAAATCAGGACCACTGAGTCAAAATTGAGGTGTCAGCAGAGCCATGCTCCCTCCAGAGGCTGTAGAGGAGAGCCCCTCTCTGGCCTCTTCCAGCTTCTGGTGGCTGCTGGCATGCTTTGGCTTGTGGCCGTGTGGCTCCTACTCCCCGAGGCCAGCAGATCCTCTCTGCTCTGCTTCACATGGCCGTCTCTTCCCTGTGTGTCAGATCTCCTGTCTCCTTACAAGGATACATGTGATGGCATTTAGGGCCCACCTAGATAATCCAGGATAATCTCTCCATCTCATGGTCATTAATTTTTTTTGAAGATCTTATTTATTTATTCATGAGAGACACACAGAGAGAGGCAGAGACACAGGCAGAGGGAGAAGCAAGCTCCCTGCAGGGATCCCAATGTGGAACTCGATCCCAGGACCCCTGGGATCATGCCCTGAGCCAAAGGCAGATGCTCAACTGCTGAGCCACCTAGGCGTCCCTCATGGTCATTAATGTAATCACATCTGTAAAAAGTGATTTTTCCATTTAAGGTGACATTTACAGGCTGCAGGGATTAGGGCATGAGTGTCTTCTGGGGGCCACTTTTGGGCCTACCATGAGTTTCTAAGAGCAAATTATTATTTTAAAGATTTTGTTTATTTATTTGAGATAGCACATCCGCAAGGGCAGGAGCACGAGCAGGGGGAAGGACGGAGGCAGAAGGAGAAGCAGACTTCCCGCTGAGCAGGGAGCCCGACACGGGACTTGATCCCAGGATGCTAGGATCATGACCTGAGCTGAAGGCAGATGCTTAACCCGCTGAGCCACCAGGCGCCCATCTAAGAGCAAATTAGAGCAGCCATTATTGGACACAGGCTCATAATAATGCTGTCTAGGAAGAGGAGGGCAAATGGAGGTTCCCCTCTTCCCAACTCAGCTATGTCTGCCCTGGGGCACCCTTGAGTGCATGTATGTGATACCCCAAATATCTATCCAAGCTCTAGCCACCCTCCCAAACAGCTGCCCGTTGGAGGTGCACCTGCACTGCATGATCTGCCTGTAGGGTTACCCATCACTGTGTAACAAGTACCCCCAACCTTCTCAGTGTGTCAGACAGCAGTCATTTCGTATTTTAATCTCTCAGTTTGGGGCTTGACTGGACTCGGCCTGACGGTTCTTGCCAACGGTCTCAGCACTCGCAGTCAGAAGATGCCTGGGATTGGGGCTGTCTCAGAGACATCTTACTTGTTGGTGGCTGGAGCGAGAAGAAGCAGGGTCTCCCCAGGCGTCACTAGATCCTCCTGTCCATCACAGTGGCTTCAGGATAGCTGGACTGCTTATGTGTCGGCTCGGAGCTCCCATGCTGAGTGTAGTCAGGAGAAGCCTAGTGCCTTTTGGGACTTGGCCTTGGAGGTCGCGTGGCGGCAGTGCCAGAGCACTCTCTTGGTTAGAAGTGAGTTATTAAGTCCCGTATTCAAGAGGAGGGGAAGTGGATGTCTCCACTTGTTGGGAGACGTATCAGAATTTGCTGTCATGTTGAAAACCACGGGCAGAGGACATGCCAGAGAAAGGGCCCCCAGGGGCCCAGAACAGGGATTTGTTTGCCTAGTGGACTCCAGGGCCCTGAGCAGCCAGAAGGTATCCCAGGGCAGAATCATTCTCTGGGTGAGGTGTGTCCTCTTAGGCTTGCACACTACTGTCCCTTGGAGCAGGGCTGGAGCAGAGCCCTCTGGAGCGCAGGCCCAGGCTCTGGGGTTGAGGCCGGGACAGAAGCACTGCGTGTTTCCTCCTGGACAGTCTTAGTACCTGACCTTGGTCTCGGTTGAAAGGGCTCGGGGATCTGGTCTAGCTCCCAGTCCCCTCCCAGCCTCCGCGGGGACCCCCATACCTTGCCCTGCTGGCTCATCGCCTTCACTAGTGCTGCCCCTTGTCCAGAGTACCCCCCACCTCCCCACCTACTTTCTTCTTGTCTCCTGATTCTTCCAAACATGCATAAACGGCCCCTCCCCACCGAGCGCCTTTCCTCCTTTCCTGGCCCAGTTCTGTGCACCAGGCTGGTTCTCAGCAGGCCTGGGGGTGGGGGGGTGGCACATAGGAGGTGGAGGTGGTGGGCTTACAGGGGCCCAGATGCCTCTGCGTCCTAGTGGGGGTGGAGTTGCAGGGAGGGAGGAAAGAGCTGTGGGTGTCCAGCCAAGGGGCAGCGGGCCAGCTAGGAGGGTCGGGACCAGAGGCGCCAGTGTCCCTGACAACAGCTAGGAGTGAGCCAGGCGAAGGGGAGGGGTGTCTCTTACAGAGGACACAGAGGTGCTGGGTCCCAGAAGCCAGCCGACAGGCATGGCTAGAGGCCTGCAGGCTGTTGGGGGTGGGGGAGCACTGGAGGGAGGAGAGTGAGGCTGGGAGCAGAGGCAGGATCAGCTGGCCAGGACTGTGGCCCCCCCCAAGGGCAAGGCTTGTGTCATGTTTGTCTGTGTGCCAGGCAGGGTTCTCCTGCCTGGGCTTGGGCTGGCATCTTCTCTGTGAGGGTTGCCCCGTACTCACTGTGCGTGGATGGGCCCCAGGAGGACTTAGGCTGAGCACAGCTGTGTGCACACCTGTACGTGCATGTGTGTGAGTGTGTATGTGTATTTGGGTTGCTAGCATTCACACTCTGGGACAGAGATAAGCCTGGCGGTGCACTGCCCCCCTCCCCCGCCCCCACTACATTCCAGCAAAGGCCACTGAGCACCCACCCTAATCTTAGGATTGACCCTCCAGACAGACACCTCGCTTTACTTATGGAGTGAAGGTTGTATTTCCACAAGCCAAGCTTCTTCCCTGTTTACAGAAATCATCTTTCCACTTGTGCTCCCAGAGAACTCCTATTCACCCTTCAAAACCCATCTCAGTATTCTTCAACTCTGGGAAACCTTGTTTGGAGACTCCCTACTCCCCCAAAGTTAGATCAACAGAAGATGTGAGTCAAACCCCTTTCTCCCATGTCAAGCTCTGTAGCTAGGGCAAACTTCCCCGCTTGTCCTCATTTCATGGTCTGATAATTCTCTGTGGACAGGCTGGCCCTGTGAGCTCTAGGAGGGCAGGTGGGGCCGTCTGAGTCGTTTCCAAGTCTGCCTAACCCAGGGCAGGCTCCCAGGAGGATTGAGTAAACAGGTTGGGGTGAAGGGAGGCCAGGGAAGCATCCTGCCTGGGGCCTCCTGAGCGGTAGCCGGGCCTCAGGTCTGCTGAGCTGTTTTGCAGGCTGACGGCCAGGTGGAGTGTGCTTCTGTTCTGTCCCAGGACGGCCTGTCTGGGTAGCTGATGTACACCTCGTGTAGCCCTTGGGGATCAACAAGTGTGTGGGAGGGAAGGGGGGAGGGAGGGGCACCCACTTCCCTGACTCGGAGGGGCCTGGAGCAGACTCAGCCCCTGGGTCGCCCCCAGCTTACCACTCCCTAAAAGCGTTGGTCATAGGAGAGTGGTGGTGTAGGTTTCTTGGTTCAGTCCCAAACCCATGGGGACAAGTAGACCCTCTCCAGCCTGGTGGGCTGTGCCACATGCTGTCACTATGGCCGGGGCCAGGGTGGGGGGCCTGCTCTTGCTTTGTGGGTTGTACACACCCTGTCTCGTTTCTTACCCCCATCCGTTCCCCCACTGTGCTTTCTCTCTCAGACACACGTACCATCACATCTGCACCCTCACGCTGACACACTCACAGATGCCCACTCATGCTCCTGATTTCCTTACACACATATTTAGGCTCCGGCAGACTTGAGGGGAAAGGAAGAGCAATCTCCATATTCCCAGTAGGGCCACTGGCCAGGGAAGGCGTCCTGGGGTCGGGACAGGCCAGCTTCCCACAGGCCTTCCTGGGGTCTCCTTGCCTGCACCCACCTGGGTTCCATATGCGATGAAGCAGAGTGCTGGGTGCGCCGCCCTGCCCTGCCAGCCAGGCCAAGCCCACCGATCTGTTGGCATCCCAGAGGGAGGTCGTCGAAGGCTGCATCAGGGGAACCCGGATTTAGTCTGGATGATAGGAGCAGAGATCCTGCCTTTTGCACATCCTGGCTCTGGGGTTTGTGAGCAGGGTGCTCGAAGCTCAAAATCCTGCTCTGGAAAACGAGGGCTGTTGGGAGACTTAGCCAGACATCAGGGTCTAAGCAGTCCTGGGTACTTGGGCCTTGTCGCTCCCTCCTTCACTCCCCCTCTGCTGGTTCCCTGGCAGGAAGAGTGGCAGCCGGGTCCCTGGATGGCTGGCCAGTCCCACTTCCTTGGCACTTCTGTTTGAGATCTGGACCCTTCAGGTGCCTTCCGTGGGTTGCTCTGAGCCCCTGGGCCCACGGTGTGGAGGACTGGCACCTGGACTCCTATTCCCGAACGCACAAGCTCTCTCTCTCTGCTGGCGTCCAGCCAGGAGCATGGCCAGCTGCATGGGTCTCTTCAGCCACCCTGCTGGCCTGTCACTGCACCTGGGGTTCCACTATGAGCCCCAGGCCTCAGAATTAGGGGCCTTACCCCAAGTAGGAGCAAAAGGGGACTGGTTGTGTCAGATGTCCCAAACATCATCCTGGCTTTGTCCTTCCCTTTGAACAGGAATGTCCCGCAGGTCTTGGTTTCTTCGCCCTTAAAGTGGGCAGAGTCGCCTCCATCCTGCCTGCTCACTGGACAGAGGTCACCGGTGTCAGAGTGCTCACAATGGGACAGCAGCGTCTGAGGGGGCCTTGGTGGACGGCTGGTCGGTGGCCACAAGGGTGTCTCTTCAGCCTGGGAGAGCTGGCAGTGGAAGCAGGGCACGGAGACAAGGCAGAGTGGGAGGGTTGAACCCTTGGATGAGGGAGCATCAGATGCTGGTGGGGAAGGAGGGGGGTTTTCTTGTTTTTTCTTTTTTTAAAGATTTTATTTATTTATTCATGAGAGACGCAGAGAAAGAAAGAGAGAGGCAGAGACACAGGCAGAGGGAGAAGCAGGCTCCATGCCGGGAGCCTGATGTGGGACTCGATCCCGGGACTCCAGGATCATGACCTGAGCCAAAGGCAGGTGCTCAACCACTGGGCTATCCAGGCGCCCTGGGGAGGGGGGTTTAAATGGGCCGGACTGGGAGGTTTCTCTGCAGCCTTGACGTTTTTGCTGGCACACCCCTCGCCCACCTCCTGACAGCATCAGCCACGTTCACTTCTGCTGGGCCACATGTCACTGCAAGAGATCGGGTACCCGCCAGAGCAAGCACCTGTCTCCCCAGGCTTGCAGGCCATGGGCAGCAGAAAGGGCAGGCACGAGGACACCCCCCACTGAGCCTCCCAGCTGGCCTGGAGCACCCAGTGCAAGGTGTTGGAGCTTAGAGACCCCGGCTGAGCTGCTGGTGCTGGCCCCAGGGCCGGCTAGGGTGGGCTTTCTGGGCCTGAGCCCCATGGGTGCCTCCCCATGGGAGACAGGTCTGCCTTGGGTGGGGGCAGTAGTGACTCAGACGTACACACAAGCACCTCACTAATCTTTGGCTCCGAGACCCAGCTGGCCTCCAGCTCTCGGTCGCCAGCAAAGCCGCCACTGTCTGGGCGACGACTCCCCAGCCGGGGGTGGGGAGGTGGGCAGCAGGCAGGAAGAGCAGAGCTGCTCGGAAACTGGAATCGGGATGCTGGGGCTGGAAATGTGCCCAGAGATCATCCAGGCGGTACCTGGCTTCGGGTCAGACTCCCCCGGGGAACTTAAAGACACAGTGTCCTGGCCCTGCTGCTGACCTGTCACCTCAGGGCTTCTAGGGGGTGGGGCCCAGGAGACTGGGGGTGGGAGGCAGGTGTTGGCAGCAGCTGGGCTAATGCCTTCTCACAGGTGCAGAGTGATGGGGCAGGTGTCACACAGTATTCCTGCAGACCAGGCACCCAGCATCTTCACCCTCCCCAGCTCTCTTAGTGCTTCATAAAACGAGACTCTGGCCAGGTCAAGAGAGTGGCTTCCTTCCCTCCTCAAGATCTCCCCGGAAGGGCACCTGTGTGGCTCAGTGGGTGAGCGTCCGCCTTTGGCTCAGGGCGTGATCCTGGGGTCCTGGGATCGAGTCCCACATTGGGTTCCCTGCAGGGAGCCTGCTTCTTCCTCTGCCTGTGTCTCTGCCTCTCTCTGTGTCTCTCATGAATAAATACATAAAATCTTTTTTTTTTTAATTTATTTATTTATGATAGTCACCACAGAGAGAGAGAGAGAGAGGCAGAGACACAGGCAGAGGGAGAAGCAGGCTCCATGCACTGGGAGCCCGATGTGGGATTCGATCCCGGGTCTCCAGGATCGTGCCCTGGGCCAAAGGCAGGCGCTAAACCGTTGCGCCACCCAGGGATCCCAATACATAAAATCTTAAAGAAAAAAAAAAAAGATCTCCCTGGAGAAGGCAGTCCTGTCCCCTCCCCCGGGAGCCACCAAGCCTGTCTCTTACCTGATTAGATAGAATTGATTTTTGGGACCCAAGGACAGGCCCTACTGTCCATCACTAAGCCCTCTTGTCTGTCCGTCTCATTCTCAGCCTCTGGGAAGGGCATTTGGGCCTGTTGGTCCCTGTGTCGTGATGTGACTGCCTGCCTCAGTTTGCCTGGGCTTGAGGAATCTCCCAGGATAGGGTACTTTTCTGTTCTAAACTCAGGAAGGTTCCTGGCAAACCAGGGCAAGTGGGTCACACTCGCCATGCATCAGCTATGGATTCAGTCAGCTGATCTTTCTGCTCCCCGTGTCCCAGTGTGAGTACAGTCCTCCTGCCACTCCTTGAAGGATGGGAGTGGCCTTGAGGACAGACAGGCAGACAGACCTCATCCCCAGTACCCCCTGGCCAGGGTCTTGGGTAAGCCCCTTCCTTGTCCCTGCCAAGGAGGATGATGTAAGCAGAGACAGTAACACACACTGCTGCTCCACCCAGACAGGTGGCCATGGGCCTGCTGCTGTGGGTACTGTGGGTGCTGTGGGTCCTGCAGCCGCGCAGAGGATCAGCAGGACACCTGACTGACCCAGCAGCTTCTGTCACTCTCAGTTTCTGGGCTGTTCCTCCATGATCCTAACACATCCAGACCCGCAGTGTTGCACATGGCCTCTTTTTTTATTTTTATTTTTTGAGAGCCTTCCAAGGCCCAAGTGGTCACTCTGCTTACAGCTTGTGACCGTCCTGGTTCCTGCCAAGCGTCACACTGGCTAGTTCCCCCGAACATTTGCTGTATGCCTACAAGAACCCAAGCAGGCGTGCAAGGCAGTGGGCATCCTGTCAACCTGGCAGGCAGGGCCCCGGCCTCCCAGAGCTAACAGTCCCACTGGGGAAGCCCAGGAGCAAGTCCCTTCAGATTGCAGCAGGTTCTGTGAGGGGAGAAGAGATAGGAAGCCGGTGTGAGGGTGGGACTGCGGTGTGGCCAAGGACAGTGCCCCAAGGAGTTGGTGATGGGGCTGATGGAGCCGGGGAGGCAGGAGGTGTAGACCTGAAGGAGGCCACTGCACTGGGGTGGGGGTGTCCCGTAGGCATAAGGCCGGAGAGGGGCGCCCAGGTGGCATAAAAGGGACAGGAGGAGGACAGAGCCAGAGCCCAGCACACAGGCAAGAGGGCCGACGGGCTGGAGAAGGCAGGTGGGCCCAGCTCACACGGCAAGACACTCAGGGGGTGTTATTTTGACTTCTCTAAGCAGGACAGTGGCATGAGATTGACTCGGCTGCTGTCAGCAGGATGGACCATGGGGACAGGAGGAGGGTGAGGAGGCCCTCGCCATGGGGTGAGCTAGCGAGGATGGTGGCCTTGGTGGGGTGGTGGCCCTGGAGGTGATGAGAGTCGGGCAGATCGGGTGCTTTCTGGAGCCACACAAGTTGGATTCTCCCCGGATCGTTTGAGAAACGAGGGAGAAGGGAGCAGGACGAGGCCCCGGTTGGAGCCTGAGCGCCCCAGTGGCTGGCCGGGGAGGAGCTGGTCCCAGAGAGAGCCGTGGTGCCCTGCTCCGTGAGTTCCTTGTTAGACATGAAGGTGCAGCAGGTGCAGCAGGTGGCATTCAGAGAGAAGGGAGAGAGTCACTAGCCTGTGGCACTGGAGCCAAAGATTGCCTAGCTGCGAGGGGCAGGATGGGTCAGGGGGGAGGAGGGCCCAGCATGGAGCCCGAGCCCGCCCGTGGTCAGGGCAGCAGTCAGTGCCAGCAGGCCCAGGGGCCGGGAGGTACAAGAAGTATCTGTCGGGGCAGAGAGGGGCTTCTCTCGGCTTCCCTGCTCGCCTCCTGGGCCTCGCAGGCATTGTCCACCCGGGAACCCGATGGCCCTGGCAGCCCCTCGCCCCCTGTGCCCTGCGTCAGGAGCCAGCTGCCCATCACCCAACGTGACGCCTCTCGTGTCCCTCCCTGGGTGTCCCAGAGCAACACTTGGGTGCCTCTGGCCTTGCCCAGCCCTGGCCTCTGCTCCCCGGTGCATGGGGCTCTGGCTGGGGCTCCTGTCCTCCCCTCCCGGCCCCCGGGCCTCTGTCCTGTTCATGGTGGCCACTTACCTCCTACTTAACTGCTCTCATCCTCGTGTTCTGTGTTCTGTGGTGCTTTGATTGGGTGGTTTTCTTGCCGGCCTCATGTTAGAGCTACCTCACCTTACAAACCTAGAAAACTACAGTTTGGGGTGGGTTGACCCAGCATAGTCCTGGCAGACCTGGGCCTGGCTCTCGGCTCCGGGCCCAGTGCTCTTGCACCTCTGCCCCAGCCCCAGCAGCTCCTGCCACGAGGGACCTGCCCCCCTCCCCGAGGCCCCCCAGCATTTGCAGGAGGGTCTTCTTCCCCCTGCTTCCCTAAGTGCACCCACCTTCCATCCTGGACAAGGACTCAGGGGCTAGCCCAAGCCGAGCCCCCCTTCCACCCTCCCTCCCTCCCTCCCTCCGCCTCTGAGTCCCTGGTTCCTTCCTAAATGGATTAGGACTTTGCAGGAAGGAGCCAACAGCTGTCTGGGGCGACCCAGAGGCCCTGCTGTCTGGTGCCTCTGGCTTTGCCCTGATTCAATTTGGGCTGGGAGGCTGGCAGGCTGAGGTCTTTCTGGGAATGGCTCGAGGGGTGGCTGAAGGCAGGGGAGGAGCCGTCAGGCCCCCAGGCAGGCAGACCTCTCAGCTGGTCACACGGCAGGCCCTCAGGTGGGCTTCACGGGGCAGGAGGCCCCAGGCAGTGGCCGCCGGCTGCCTGTTGGCCCACTAGGATGTCCCCCATCCTGCCTGTCATGCCTTCGGCAGGTCTTTATATTGTGAACTTCAAACGTTTATAAAATTGCAACCTGGTTGAAGAAATAAATTTTCCAAACATCTAGAAGTGAACCCAATTCACATTTTGGCCAGCTACTGACTGGACATTTGTTAAAATCAATATTTATTCACAGTCAAATAGCAGACTCGGGCCAGACCTGAGGCCAGAGCCAAGCTCGAGGGCATTCCTAATTCCTCTACATGTTTCCATAACCCTAAAGTTGGGACACTTCTCACTTTGTTATGTGTGATGCACTCTGACACTTGTTCTGTGTCACCGATTTTGTGACTCAGTGTCTGTGGTTTCGACCACACTCTGCCCTGGCCCGTCACACGTCGTCTGGCCCTGTGCTGGGCCCTGGGGGTGCAGCAGTGACAGGCATATCTGTCCCTGCCCTCACAGAGCTTGCGGTCCAGGGGCAGCTGTGGGCTTGGCAGCCTCGAAGACACCAGGTATGGCTGTCGGCCTGCCCAGTGCCCCTACCCGCAGGAAGTGGAGACCAGGATCCACAGAGTCCCTCTGAGGCCTGCAGCCCTGCTCCCTTCTCAAGCCCCCGAGCTGGCTGCCAGGACCTGGTCTGGGACCTGTGCACACAGCACCAGGGGAAGCAGAGCCCAGAGAAGGAAACTGAGGATCTCTTCCTCTCCCCTGTGCTCTCTGCCCTCTCCTCTGCTTGGATTGGCCAGAGAGCAGCTGCCTAAGAGGAAGGCTCTGGCAGTGGGGCAGCCTGCGGGTACCCCGCTGGACCTGACTCCTGGGGTTCTGGTATGAGAGGGGCAGGATGGAACTAGAACTGGGGGAGGCTGACCTTTGTGTCTAGTGGGTGCCCAGGCTGGGCTGGATGGTGCAGGGGCAGCAGGCCTATCCCCTGCCTGGGGGAGCCCTGGCATTGAGCCCTGCTCTGAGGGCACCCCAGCAGGGGGAGGGTGCATCTCAGTCCTCCAGGGGCCTCATGACAAGGGGACAGAGTCCCGTCTTGGGAAAACCATGTCCTGAGGTGAAGTGCCTCCACCCCACAGTATCTTTCTGGACCTCTGAGACTGGGGCTCCCAGGCCTCAAGGCAGTGGCCTTGCTCATTACAGCCTGATAGAAAGCTGTAATGGAGGAGCCTGGGGACATGTGGGAAGCCAGCTGACCCAGCCACAGCGGGAAGGGGCAGGAGGTGGGGCACTCGAGGGCACACTCTCAGCAGAGGTGATAGTTAAAAGCTGAGTGGGTAGATGACAAAAGGGGCTGGAAGCCACTCAGGTCAGGGATAGTGGAACCTGTGACAGCTGGAGGGCCATGAGGGACGTGGGTATGTTTGGGCGATGGTGATTCTTAGAGTACCTGGAGTGTGGGGTGCAAAGGGGGAGTTGGCCGAGGGACTGGAGTCCAGAGCTAATGTGGGCAGTAGGGAGCCATGGAAGGTGTGTGAGCGACGGAGAGCCATGGCCAGAGCTAGTGCGGGGGTGAGTTGGCAGCTGAGTGCCAGGCAGACTGGCCATGGTACCGGGCTTGGCCCTGGCGTTGCAGATTTGGGGCACGTGCCATGGAGCGCGGTCCTCAGTGCATGGTGCTGCGTGCGGGGTGCTAATGCTTTCATGCATGCAGCCCCTTGAGTGGAGGGGAGGCCAGCTCTTGATTTGTCCCACCCGGGGAAGTAGAGGCAGCCCTGGGTGCCTGGGTGCCTGGGCGCCTGGCGGGTGGTGGTGGCACACACCCACCTCTGCTTCCTCGCTCCATCCAGGTGACCATGGCCTTGTTGGGGAAGCGCTGTGATATTCCCGCCAACGGCTGCGGACCCGACCGTTGGAACTCTGCCTTTACCCGCAAAGACGAGATCATCACCAGCCTCGTGTCTGCCTTAGATTCCATGGTGAGTGCCCCTGTCTACGCTGGACATCAGCAGACGTCGGAGCTCAAGTCCCAGCCCTGCTACCTCGGGGGCCATCAGCCACCTGAGACTCCCTGTCCCCATCTGCCACAGGTCCCCTACCTACATCAGGGGGGCGGGAGGCCTGAGTGAGGCCATGTATGTAAAAATCCAGCCCTGGAAAGAAACCCTGGTGCTGCCCATTGTCCCCTGGTCCCCTCAGCCCTCATCCTCATTTCATCCCTCCCATCAGAAGGATAGGACCTGTGGGGACAGTGGTTCGTGAGAAAGGTGCAGCCCCTGATGTTACAGCAAGAGATGTATCTGCCTCTCAGGCCCAGGAGAGAGAAATGGGGCCTCGTACATCATTCCTCTGGCACGATTACCTACGTACCTCGACCTGTAGTAGTTTATCCCAAATGGGGAAATAATACCGTCATTTTCCTGTAGCCTTTTCTTGGGGGAATGTTCTTCAACAGAGGATAGGCGGGTGTTAGAATCTGTCTGGCATCAGTTAGCTTCACCCCTGTGTTTTAGGATGGTGAAGTTGAAGTTCAGAGAGGGCAACATCTTGCCTGGAGTCACACAGCATGACTAGTTTTTGCAGATTTTTTAAAGATTTTATTTCTTTTGAGAGAGAGAGTGCACAAGCCGGGACAGGGATGCAGAGGGAGAGAGAGGCAGGCTCCCTACTGAGCAGGGAGCCGGATGCAGGGCTCGATCCCAGGACCCTGGGACCATGACCTGAGCTAAAGGCAGACACTTAGCCACCTGAGCCACCCAGGTGCCCCGACAGACCTTTTCCATCATCACAGAAAGTTCTGTTGGACAGCCCTGCTCTAGAGGGCCTTACAGACACTCCTGGGAGGAGCACTGCCCCTGTAGCTAGCCTGGGGCGCGGATGAGATTCACTCCCCTGCCCTTGGGTCCCTTTCTGGGTTTCCTGAGAGACCCCCAAGGGTAACAACCCTTGCTTGGCAGACTTGACTCTGGTGTCCTCTGGGGCTGGGGCCCGGGTCTGTGGGTGGTCTGCAGTGGGTATGGGGCCAGACCCTCTTCCAGACCTTTCCTCGAAGCCCCGTTGTCTGTGCCTCTGGGGAAGTGGATTACCTGGAGAGTGACCCCACAGGGAAGTAAGTATCTCCTCCAGCAGTGATGGCCACTCCTTTGTTGGAAACAACTGGACTCTATTTGTCTCCTTCGCTTGTTAATGTTCTGCAGCATTGGCATGGGGAGAGCGAGCAGCAGGCTTTTGTTTTAATCTTAGCAGGAAGTCAACATACACCCCTCACCATAGGAGATCCCAGGGGACAGGCCTTTTGGCTCTACAGCCTACAGGGTCCCCTGCTTCCACAACAGAGCGACTCTGGACTGAGGCTGCCACAAGAGGCATGATCATGGCCCAGAGGGGTTGAGGAGCCTGTGCTAGGTCACGCAGCCGCGGAACTATGATGAGAAGCCAGACTCCCTGGTGCCCGCCGAGCGCTACCTAACTCAGATAAAACCCAGCATTTATGAGGCACTGACTGCATGCTGAGAGCTTTGCAGGCAGAGCTTTTCCGCTGACCTAGGTCGAAGGGCTGAAATGCTGGTGGTCTTGGTTGCAGGGCCCCTCAGTTAGGGCTTCCTGTGCAGTGGGCCTGCCAACCCCTCAACTCTGCAAAAAACCTCTCTCTGGACCCACATGAGATACCCCGGCTTAGAGATTCTTTCCTGCCTGCCAGGCCTCATGAATCCCACAGCCAAGCCCATTGAAAATCTGGGAGCTGGGCTGCTTGCCCCCTTTCTGCACATTTAGAGACAGGCCCAGAGCAGGGAGTGAGTTGCACCAGTCCTGCAGCAGGAAGCGGCTGATGTGGAACTGAACCCCAGATCTGCCCAAGCCGTGGTTCTGCTGGGGCCCTTATCTCCTCCTCATTTAGGACTTTAAGAAAACTGAAGACAGGATTGTCCCTGGGGCTGGGGCCAAGCCTCAGGCAGGAAGCCCCCCCACCTCCCCAGGACAGGGAGGATGTGGGAGGAGGGAAGGGCAGAGGCCGTGTATCTTTATTCTTCTCAGGGCTCCTTTTTTTTTTTTTTTTTTTAATTTTTATTTATTCATGATAGGCACACAGTGAGAGAGAGAGAGAGAGGCAGAGACACAGGCAGAGGGAGAAGCAGGCTCCATGCACCGGGAGCCTGACGTGGGATTTGATCCCGGATCTCCAGGATCGCGCCCTGGGCCAAAGGCAGGCGCCAAACCGCTGCGCCACCCAGGGATCCTTCTCAGGGCTCCTTGACCTGTCTGCTCCCTTGACCTTGGCCAAGCTTTGGGTGGGGTGGGGGTCATTCACTCCTTCCTCCTGCAGAGTCCAGCTGTGAACAGTGGAGGGGTGACCTCTCCCTGGAACTGCCGGTGGGCTCTTAGGCATCTGGAAGCTTCTGGCTCACCCCCAAAGCTGTCACTAGAGGTGTCCCCAGTCCTCCCACTGGCTCACATATTCTGCCCCTCCCTTGCAGTGCTCAGCGCTTTCCAAGCTGAACGCAGAGGTGGCCTGTGTTGCTGTGCATGATGAGAGCGCCTTCGTGGTGGGTACCGAGAAAGGGAGAATGTTCCTGAATGCACGGAAGGAGCTGCAGTCAGACTTCCTCAGGTTCTGCCGTGAGTAGCCCAGGGCTCTGGGGGGCGGGGGCCTGCAGTCCCTGAGCGCAGGAGCTCTGGTGCATCTCTGGGTCCCCAGAGCAATAGCAGGTGGCCGTGTGTCGGGGGCGAGGGGTGCACGGACAGGAGGGGGCAAGGCAGGCTTCCCAGTGTGGCATCATCGTTGGAATCACACAGCAGCCCCTTGGTCTGTAGAGACTGGCTGACTCCACCCCGGGAGGCCAGACCCAGACACCTCCATCTGCTCATTGACAGAAGGGGACACTGAGCCCAGTGTTGCCCAATCCCTATACCTCTCTGACATGGGGACCAAGTGCACTTGTTCAACCAACACTTATTGAGCACCTGCTGTGTGCAGCACCCTTTGCCACGCTCAGTTATCCTGGCATCAAGCCTGTGAGGTAGTCACTGTCATTACAGTAACAATCCTGGAGATACCTCAAGGTGGCTCTTGGGGCCGAAGTGACTGAGGACATGTGGCAGCACAAAGGAAGTGCTTGCTAAATCGAGCAGTTAGTGATTACTTTCCCCAGTAGGGTCAGGAAACAGTGACCAGTTTACAAGTGAGAAACTGAGGCACGGTGAGCCTGAGCCACTTGCCCGGGGACACACAGCCGCCAAGGGATGGAGGCAAGGTTTCTGTTGTGAAACCCATGCTCCTTCTGCCCCCCTTCAGAATCAGGGAGGTGCAGTAGGACACCTCCACCTCCCCGGGAGCCCTGCCAGGGGATCCTGGCTGCTTGTGGAAGAGAACAGTATGCAGAGCTGTGAGCCAGGAGCCCTGGGTTGTGGGGGGGGGGGGGGGTGTTCTTTTTTTTTTTTTTTTAAGATTTTATTTATTTATTCATGAAAGATACAGAGAGAAGCAGAGACCCAAGCAGAGGGAGAAGTAGGCTCCCTGCGGGGAGCCCAATGCAGGACTCCATCCCAGGATCACACCCTGAGCTGAAGGCACATGCTCAACTGCTGAGCCACCCAGGCATCCCATGGGGGAGCGTTCTGAAGCCCCCAACTCCTCCACGCTACGCCAGGGCCTTTAGCCCCTCGTACCCTAGCCCCTGCCTCCTCACTGCCCCTCCCGGCATCCCTCACTCCTCTGCAGGCAGCCCTGGGCCAAGCACTAGGTCTCCATGTGCGTTCTCACCTCTGCCTGTGTCCCTGCTCTCCCCCCACCTGGAAGGCCTTCCTTCCTCTCCTCTGCCAGCACATTCCTCCTGCCTGGGGCCCCCATCTGTACCCTGCCACCCCTAGTCCCCCACCCCAAACCCCATGGCTACTCCCCACACCATGCCAGCTTCTCAGGCCCTAAATTCCCATCCGTGCTCCTGGTGAGCTCCTGAGCGATGTCAGCTCCACTTTTGTGGTGGATTAGGTCCTACAGGGTCAGGGCCTGCCACCAGCACTGAAGGGCAGCCCCCAAGCGGCCGCTCGAGCCCACGACTGGGGACTCCTGGCTCTTGGGGTTAAGAGCAGGCCCTCAAGTCAGACATCTGGGTCCTCTTCCTGGCTCTGCCACCTGCTGGCCGCTGGCCCTCAACCTCCCTGTCTGTGAAAGGGGAGGACAGTGCTACTTTTTGGGGCTCAATCTGAGGATTAAGTAAATCTAATACAGGCTAGAACAGTGCCTGGCACTGACTGCACACACAGTAAACGCCAGCTGTTGTCCTTGCTGTTATTAACATCTGCATTACACTTGGGTCTGGAGCTTAGATCGGCTGTTTTGGGGAAGGCTGTCCCCCACCCCCCTGCACTGGGCATGTCATCACTGTAGTCCAGCTGCTTCTCCTGCCACCCCCACCCCCACCCAGCTCTCAGAGCCTGTACCCTGTCCGAGGCTGGATGGGGGCCAGTCCAGGGCAGACAGTGGCAGGGTCCTGTGGCCCCCAGTTGGCCAGGCTGGGGCCTGGGGAAGGTGCACCTGGCTTCCTGCAGCCCGGCAGAGCCGCTATTTATAGCACCCGGAGCTCGGCTGGTTTATTTCAAGCTCGGCAGATCCTGGGAGAAGGAGCAGGCTCCAAGCTACGAGCAGGCCTCCGGGCCCTCTTCTCTCCCCCTTTCCAATGTGGTTTCTAGCATCTCCTTACCCAGGAGTTCCCTGACACTCCTGGGGTCCAGCCCAGGCCCAGCCTGGCCTGAACTTGCCTCTCTGCAGCCCCTTGGCCTCCTGGAGCAGTCCCCGTCGTCTCCTCGTTTGGCAGAGCACTAGTGTCGGAGCGCAGAAAGGGGTGCTGGGCCGGCTGGTCTTCGGTGAAAGCTCACAGACTGAGGCGCAGAGAGGGAAGGGACTTGCCCAAGGTCACACAGCAAATTAGAGGTGACCAGGATGAGACCCAAGCCCTAGGCTAGGCACTAGGAACTCAGAGATGACCAGCCCTGGCCCTGGGCAGGGGGTGACACAGGTGCTTATCATGGCCCGGCATGCTCTGTCCCACAGGAGGGGCCCCGTGGAAAGAGCCGGAGGCAGAGCACCCCAAGAAGGTGTTGCGGGGCGAGGGTGGCGGCCGGAACATCCCTCGGTCTTCCCTGGAACATGGCTCGGATGTGTACCTTCTGCGGAAGATGGTAGAGGAGGTGTTTGATGTTCTTTATAGTAAGATCCTTCCTCATTCCATTTGGGGCCCCCAGGCGGGTGGGAGCCCCAGACCCTGGCCTGGTGAGGTGCGCCTCCTGTTGCATATGGGCCCGGGGCAAAACCTCAAGGCCCTCCCTCATCTTGCATCCCCAGAGGTGGCTCCTCTGCCCCAGCCCCATTTCCTGAACCACTGTCCACACTTCCCCAGGCCCGCCCTGGTGCTGGTGGCTGCCACCTGTCGCCTGGAAATGGCTCTGGGCTGGCCCTGGTCTCCCTGCCTCCAGGTCGGCTCCCTGCTGCCCCCACCTGTCCTGTGACTAAGGGCACCTTCCTAGAGCACAAGTCTGACCAGGAAGTTCCTCTTTCCACTGCCCTGGTGGCTCCCTGTCACCCTCACTGTGACATTAGCACCCACTGTGGCTGGTCCCTGCCCGTGTCCAGCCGTGCTGCCCTGCCTCAGGGGACCACTTCCTGTTCCCCGCACACTCTGTCTCCATTTCACGCCCTCTCGCCTTTGCACCACTGTGCCTTTTGGGGCTGCCTTCCCCTCTGTCTGGTGGACACCACGTTATTCTCTAAGGCTCAGCTCTGGGAAGCCCCCGCTGCTGGCTTAATGTCCCCTGTGGGCACTTGCTGGACCCTGATCCCTGGCTAGCCCAGGGCCCTCTGGGGCCAGGGTCTGTGCCTGCCCTTTCCGCTGTCCCCAGCAATGGCGGCCGATGTTCACAGGGTGTTTGTTGAATGCCTGAATGAAAGCTAATGTGACTACATGGCCACGTCCTTCCTGCAGGGGGGTGAAGGTGGGGATGTGGGCAGGCCTGGCTGGCCTCCCTCAGAAGGGTCAAGTTTCAGAATCTCTGGCCCAGTGGTAGCCGTTGCAGTCTCTAGGTAACGTGGGGCAGGTCCCTTTGGTCCCTAGGGGTTCCACCTCTGGCTTTATTCCTTTTGTACTGTGGCCTTTGGGTCTCTGGAGCAGAGATCTGAGGAATCTCCTGCTGTTGTCCAGCTCAGGACAGGAGGAGGAAGGGAGGAAGGAAGGAGGCAGAGGAAGCCTAGGTGGAGAGGAGGCCCAGAGGCCCCACGGTGGGGACGGGCAGCATGCTGGGTGGGAGGACTTGTCACACCTGGTTGGCTAGGCCACTGCACTTTTGCCGCCACAGGGTTTGTGCCCACAATGCCCCCCCTCACTCCCACACTTTGTCCGCCTCCGTTGCCTGCCTTATCTGAGGGGGTGGCCCCTTTCTGGCTGGGGCTGCAGTGTGGGAATGACACAGGCGTTCCTGAGCCCAGGCCATCTCACCTCCTCAGTCCCCAGCCAGTCTCCCCTCCACTCACCTCTTCCTCATCCCCATCCCCTTTCTCTTTTTTAAGATTTTATTTATTTAAGAGAGAGAGGGAGAGAGAGAGAGAGGGAGAGGGAGAAGCAGACTCCCCACTGAGCAGGGAGCTAGGACACAGGGCTCGATCCCAGGACCCCGGTCATGACCTGGGCCCCCCAGGCACCCCTACTTCCTCCTTTCTAAATCTGCTCTTCCCTCCCCTCCCTCTCCTCCCTGTGACTCTTCCCTGCAGTCTCCCTCCTGCCCTCCCTCCCTTCTCCCCTATGTCCCCTCCTAAGCTCCTGCACAGCCTTGTGCCCTGCTTTCCCCTCCACCCGGGTGCCAGGAGAGAAGAGAATGGCAAGTGAAGCTGGGAGCCCCGTCAATGGGGGGGCCCCGGCCTGCAGCAGGGCCTGTCCCCAGTGCCCACGCGCCCACCCGACTCAGCCCACAGGGCCTTGTTCTGTCAAGCTTGCAACAAAGGGGCCCGTGGAGTCCAGGTTCCCGGGAATTGGGCATCACAGGGGGTCTTAGCCTGGCCCCAGCTGTGGAACATGCCCAGCCCCCACCCCCACCTGGCTGCCCTCTTACACTAGACCCTCTCCTCGACCCCCTCCCCACAGGCGAGGCCCTGGGAAGGGCCAGCGTGGTACCCCTGCCCTATGAGAGGCTGCTCAGGGAGCCGGGGCTGCTGGCCGTGCAGGGGCTACCCGAGGGCCTGGCCTTCCGGAGACCAGCAGACTATGACCCCAAGGCCCTCATGGCCATCCTGGAGCACAGCCACCGTATCCGCTTCAAGCTCAAGAGGTAAGTGAGGCCATCAGCCTGGGAGCGGGCCCAGAGCCTGGTGGCTGGACCATGATGTCCTGGCCAGGACGGCCAGGTAGAGGGCGACCTGCTTCCATGCTGGCTCAGCCACCTGCAGCCACTTACCCCATCACCAGGATGGGACTTCAGACACCCACGCGGGACCTCAAGTGTCAAAGCTCCCAGTCTGGCAGTGGAGGGGAGGCAAGCCCCCCAGTTGCAGAGCATGATCTGAACCAGGCATTGTGTCGTGGGAGTCCCCAGGGGACTTCTGTGTTGTAAAGAGGCTGGAACAGACTGGGTGCAAGAGAAACAGCACCAATGGCCATGCAGGTGTCCAGAGTGGCTGTACAGTGGAGGCGGGGAGCCACGGTGTATGCGCTTGCATGGGGTTATGTGAGGGGCTGGTGGGAGATGATGCAAAGGCTGGCCCAGCTGGGTACTGACTGTTGGGGCCACCCAGAAGCCACCCTGAGGCCCTGGCATTGCCCAGCAGTACTCAGGCGCCACCGGCAGAGGAGGGCTGTGATAGGAACGGGGCGGGGGGTGACCAAGCACGTGATGAGTGTGTAGGGGTCACAGAGGCCAAGAGGAGGGCCTGGCTCTTCCAGTGGCCCAGCTATGTGACCCAGCTATGTGGCCCAGGGCACATCACAAGGCCACCTGGGCTTGTACCCACACCTATAAGCTGGGGCCCGGCTTCTGTCCTGTGTACTTCACAGGCTGTCATGTTGTACGGAGGGTGGGCTGGGGCCTGGAAGAAGAGAGACAACTGAAAGGCCAGGTGTATAAAGCTGTCCCGTGTCCTTTCCTTCACCCAGGCCGCTTGAGGACGGCGGGCGGGACTCTAAGGCCCTGGTGGAACTGAACGGTGTCTCCCTGATAGCCAAGGGGTCCCGGGACTGTGGCCTGCACGGCCAGGCCCCCAAGGGGCCACCCCAGGACCTCCCCCCCACCGCCACCTCCTCCTCTGTGGCCAGCTTCCTGTACAGCACCGCGCTCCCTAACCACACCACAAGAGAGCTCAAGCAGGAGGCGTCCGCCTGCCCACTTGCCCCCAGTGACCTGGGCCTTGGCCGGCCTGGGCCTGAACCCAAGGCCTCTGGCACCCAAGACTTCCCCGACTGCTGTGGTAAGCTGCTGCTGAGACCCCTAAGTCTGGGGGTGAGCAGAGGTCACTCCTATGGGGGTAATATCCCTGGGCAGATCGGGGTGCCTGGGCCCACCCCAGGCTGAAGGAGGCACATTGGGACAAGGGGCTGGGACATCTGTGAACGGTATCATTGGCCCAGAACCCAGAGATGTTTGGAGAGACTCCACAGAGGAGTCTGTGGAGGGAGTAATCAGGCTAATCTGTCACAGGCATTTAATGAGCACCTACTACAGACCCGGCCTGGATTTGGGGTACTTGACAGCATAAGAGAATGGACAACTGGGTATGAGAAAGACTTGGATTCATATCCTAGATCCTCTGCTTCGTGGCTATGTGTCCCAGAGCAAATCTCTACCTCCACGAACCTCAGTTTCCTCGTCTTTAAAGTGGAGATGGGGGAGCCCTGGGTGGCTCAGCGGTTGAGCACTGCCTTTGGTCCAGGGTGTGATCCTGGAGACCCAGGATTGAGTCCCACGTCAGGCTCCCTGCATAGAGCCTGCTTCTCCCTCTGTCTGTCTGTCTCTCTCTCTGTCTCATGAATAAATAAATAAAATATTTTAAAAAATAAAATAAAAATAAAGTGGAGATGCCGATATGACCTCTCACAAGGTTATTATCAGGGTCAAAGCACAGGGCAAATTAGAAATGCACATTCTAACTGCCCTGCTGCAGTCCTGCTGAATCCAAAGCTTTTTTTGATGTTGTTTTATTTTGTTTTGTTTGTTTTGGTTTTTTAAATATTTTATTTATTCATGAGCGACACACACAGAGAGGCAGAGACATAGGCAGAGGGAGAAGCAGGCTCCTTGCAGGGAGCCCGATGTGGAACTTGATCCCGGGACTCCTGGATCACGCCCTGGGCTGAAGGCAGACACTCAACCGCTGAGACACCCAGATGTCCCTGAATCCGAAGCTTTGGGGCTGCCGGGGGCCCAGCCGTCTGTGTATTTAAATCTGCCGAGTGGCTCCAATGGGTGCTCGGGCTTGAGAACTGCTGTATTAAAGCAGAGTCCAGGGGAGCCTGGGTGGCTTGCTCAGTTATGCATCTGCCTTTGGCTCAGGTCATGATCTCAGGGCTCTGGGATCAGGCCCCAGGTCGGGCTCCCTGCTCCCTCTGTCTCTGTCCCTCTCCCCATTTGTTCCCACTATCTTCTCTCTCTCAAATAAATAGGTAAAATCTTAAAAATAAATTTTAAAAAAAGAAGCAGAGTCCAGTGCTTGGTACATAGTGGGTGCTCATAAGTCATACTCACTGTCATGAGAAGGAGAAAAAAGAACTACCCCGCCAAATGTTGCGCTGAGCAGTGGGATGAGACTTATGCACCTGAAATGGGTGTCCCCACTGGTAAAAGGTGTCCTCGGACATCCTGGCCTCCTTGATCTGCTGTTTGGAGAGCAGACTCTGCTAAAGAATGTCTGGGCAGGGAACTTGCCTTGAGTTTATGATCATAGGGCTGAGTTGTGAGGCCTCCCTGATGGTGTTAGCCCAGAGCTGGCATCTGCATCCAGGCTGGATCTGGGGGCCCACCTTGAACCTGTGCCTTTCCTCTCCCTTGTCCAGGACAGAAGCCCCCTGGGCCTGGTGGTCCTCTCATCCAGAATGTCCATGCCTCGAAGCGCATCCTGTTCTCCATCGTCCATGACAAGTCAGGTAGGACGGTGCCCACAGCGGTGCCCTGCCCAGAGTGGGGCTCCGGGGCTGGGGGTGGTGCTTCCTGAAATGGAAATGCATCCACTAAAAAATAAATAAATAAATAGATAGATAAAGAGATAAATAAATAGATAAATAAAATAATAAATAAAAATAAAATAAAATAAAATAAAATAAAATAAAATAAAGGAAATGCATCCACTGGGTCTTTGAGAGAGAAGGGAGGACAGCCCCGCCCCAGGGACTTATGAGTAAAACCGGAATGTGACAGTTATGCATTGCTGTGGGCCTTTACAGTTATAGTTTCAGTTTCTATGGGTCCCAGTTTCAAGAGCGGCTTCACTGGGTGCTTCTGGCTAGATTCTCTCTGTCATGAGGTTGTACTCAGGATGGCAGCACGGGCTGTGGTCATTGGAAGGCTTAACTGGTGCCAAGGATCTACCCCAGGCTCACTCAGGCCTGTATGGGGCTGTTTGAGTGTCCTCGGGATGTGGCGGCTGGCTCCCTGACTTTAACAATCCAAGAGAGAGGGGTGCCTGGGTGGCTCGGCGGTTGAGCATCTGCCTTCGGCTCAGGGCGTGATCCTGGGGTCCTGGGATCGAGTCCCACATCTGGCTCCCTGCAGGGAGCCTGCTTCTCCCTCTGCCTGTGTTTCTGCCTCTCTCTCTCTGTGTCTCTTATGAATAAATAAATTTAAAACCAACAAACAGTCCAAGAGAGAGTAGGGAGGGAGCCACAGGTCTTTGATGACTTACGTTAGAAGTCATCAGTTCTCCGGTTTCTACCCTTAAGAAGCCAGAAATGATCCGTCCGCACTCACAGGGAGCGAGAGGAATTAAACTCCACCTCCTGAACACGGGAGAATTGAAAAATTATGTGGACAGATTTTTTTAAAGTACCACACTGTATTTAGGATTTTTCTATACCAAAAGGCATGAAGCAAGACTCTCCAGTAGTTATGTGTGGGGTGGGGTTGGGGTCTTGGCCTCACCATCTTTAAGAAGACCCAGCCCCCTGGGATCAGAATGGAGATCCCTACTGCCCCAAACAGGGTCCATCCTTGGCAGGGAGGGAGGGCAGTAGCATCATGGGAGGCCGTGGTGGGCAAGGAGTGGAGTCTCACTGGGTCCTTGCTGGGTGATCTCAGGCCAGATACTCAGCCTCTCTGAGCCTGGTTTTCCTAGCTGACAAATGGGGATACTATCTATGCTTAAAAGGCATCATGAGAGGGACACCTGGGTGGCTCAGAGGTTGAGCATCTGCCTTTGGCCCAGGACGTGATCCTGGAGTCCCAGGATCGAGTCCCACATCGGGCTCCCTGCGTGGAGCCCGCTTCTCCCTCTGCCTGTGTCTTTGCCTCTCTCTCTGTGACTTTCATGAATACATAAATAAAAATCTTTAAAAAAAAAGGTGTCATGAGAGATTAGATAGGATACTATGTATAAAGTAGCCCACACAGATAATCACTTACTGAATTAAAGGTGGTATCTGTAATGGCAATGTGATGAACCATTATGATGATTGCCGTAGTTATTAATAGTAAATGGAGGCCAAGGCTTTGGTTTCATGGAAGAGGCCAGCAGGAATGAGGGTTTGAGGCAGGCCTCGGGGTCAAGGCTGGGTGAGACCCCAGCTGCACAAAGCATGAGGGTTAGTGCTTTGAGGTTAGGACTCGGCGTCTCCTTACTCAGGGAGACCACCCTCAAATCTCCTGCTTGTCTGGTGGCAGGAGACACCCAGCATGGACAGGCTGTGCCTGGGGGTAGAAGAGAGAGAAGGGGGCGGCGATCGGAGCACCCTGGATTTGGATAGGGCTGCCTCCTGGAGGAGACGGGGGTGTCAGGCTCCGAGGTGGGAGTGGGGGGAAGAGCCGAGCCCCTCTGTGGGACTCTGGAGGAGAAAGCCAGCGGCCCCGGCCGTGCGGGAGTGCAGCTGGAGGCTGTGGGTTCCCTGCTCTGACCCGCCCTCACCCGTACCTCTTGTGTTTTGATAGAGAAGTGGGACGCCTTCATAAAGGAAACGGAGGACATTAACACGCTCCGGGAGTGTGTGCAGATCCTGTTTAACAGCAGATATGGTGAGTGGGCGGCACGGCCCGCCGTGTGGCCCCGGCAGCGTGCTGAGCATCTCATTACGTGGCAATCACTCGTGTTCCCTAACATGACAGCGGGAGCCATATGCTGGCACCCGCGCACCGGCAGCACTCATGTCATCTCCTGTCTGGGTTGGGGGTGGTTGTGTCAATATTTCCCTTCCAGATTTTTCCAGGGGGCGGAACTGATGGCAGAGCCCCAACCTCAACTCACCTATGGGAGGTGGGCGGGTAGGGGGCAAACTGACCGTCCGGGAGGCCATCCAGAGAGAAGACCCAGAAGAATGGCCGTTGGCCTCATGCACTTGCAGACTTCCCCACAGCAGTGCCCCCTTGCCTGCCTCCTTGCCTTTGTGCTCTGCCCTCTGCCTGGCATGCCCTTCACCTGTTGGGGGAGCAGACTCCTACTTGTTCTTTGAGACTCAGCCTCAGCCAAGTGGGGACCCCAAGCCTTGATGGGCTCCTTTTTGTTACACATCCTGCTTTTTTTTTTTTTTTTAACATTTTATTTATTTATTCATGAGAGACAGAGAGAGAGGTAGAGACACAGGCAGAGGGAGACGCAGGCTCCATGCAGGGAGCCTGATGTGGGACTCGATCCCAGGACTTTGGGATCACGCCCTGAGCCAAAGGCAGATGCTCAACCTCTGAGCCACCCAGGTGCCACTCAGTCACACATCTTAAGTGCCCCACCAACTCCACCTTGTGCCAGGCACTCAGGCCAACGCTAGCCTCACGGTGCTTCAGCAGGTGCCTGAAGGTGTGTATGCAGGGGCGTGCAGGAGCATAAGGTAGTATACAGTAGTACGCAGGGGTGGGGACCCTCAGAAAGACAGGACAGCTCAGAAGGCAAGATCTCAGGCTTGAGTCGGGGGTGGCTTCATGGAGGAAGTACCCTTTGATCCACGCTAAGGCTTGGTAGGCTGTGCCTTCTGGGTTGGGGTGGGGCTGAGCAGAGCTCTCGAGGCCTAGTGAGGGGTCTGGGATAGCCTGGGCGCCTTTGATAACCTTTGATGTGGTCTCTCTGGCAGACCCACTCCCTTGCTTGGTACCGCTCCAGGCAGGCAGGTGCGAGCTGGATGGGCAGTAGGGGGAGGGGGTCTGGGGAGGGCTGGCTCCGTCTGCCTTGGGAACATGCTGCCCCAGCAGAGTTGGCACGGCAGCTGCCAGTCTTCCTACCTGTTGTGTACCCTAGATGTTTCCAGAGCACTGAGCCTTTTGTGGATGCTAGCACTTGGCCCCGCCATGTCCAAATCCAAGGAGAAGGCTGGGCTTGGTGTAATTGAGGCCTTTCCCCTTCTCAGGCCAGAGCTCCGTCTCAGCTTCCCCTGCAGCTGCCCTGGGGAGAAGGAAGTCCCTCGGGAGTCCTGGGGACGTCCCTGTCGGGGAGGACCTCGTGTGGCAGCCTGGGGCATCCCACAGACCCTCGATGAATGGATCGTGCTCCTGGGTCTGCCCTTTCAGCCACCAGCTCTGGGTGAAGTGGGCCAGCAGTGGGGCTGGGGGTGCAGCGGGGGAAAAATAAGAGAAGAAATGGGGGGATCCCCAGCCTCCGGGATGCCTCCAGAACATTTTCACCTGGGAAGAGGTTGAGACTCTGAGGAACTGAGGTTCCTGCCTGGCAGCTGGCTCTCCCCTCCTTGCTGGGCAGAGGCTGGAGACCTGGCGGGGTCGGCTCTGTCCACCGGGTCTCCTCACCACCAAAGAAGCAGGCCCAGCAAATGACATGACCCCAAGTGGAGACGAATGCACACAGACATCGCAGAAGCCATTGCTCACCGGCTGGGGCTGGGGCTGGGGGTGGGAGGTGGGGGAAAGAAGTGGTTTGACAGCTGTTGCAATTTCAAGGGTTTAATTTGACAACGAGCTAAGCGTGGTTTCACAGTAGGATCTGGCTGCCAAAGCCGCCGACGCAGACCTGGCTGCATCAACAGAAAAACAATCTTGAAGGCATGCCAGGGAGGGCCCCAGGCGGCTCTGCGCTGTCCCGGGCAGGGCACGGCTGCATGGGACGCCAGCTTGGGGCTGCCACTTGCCAGGACACAGGCACAGTGGCCAGAGGAGATCCTTGGGGGAGTCTGGAGGGATGAGGCAGGAGGGTAATGGACCCCAGCCCCACTCAGGACTCTGGTGACTTCCCAGGCCCCAGGGAGAACAGGGACCCGGGGAAGTACCATCCAGCACATAGTAGGTGCCCAAGAAGCACCTGGCACCCGAACGAGTGAGAACGACCAGATGGGATGGAAGTGAATAGTTGAGGTGGCCCGAGACCAAACCCCAGTGTCTGGAAGCAAGAAGGAAACAAGTCACACCACTTCATAAGCCTGGTTTCTGTCTACACTGCTGGTGGCAGAGTTGTCCGTGTCCAGTTTCTGTCCCTGATGAGTGAGAGGAATGCCAGACGCCTCCCTGGAGGAAAGAGCATGTGTGGAGGACTGGAGGAGTTCCCCCGAGAGAGCCACCCACCTCAATCCTGGGAGCTTCCTTCAGCCACTCCATCACTCAGGGGAATGTAGGGAGCAGCTAGCCTGTGTCCCATCCTGTCTAGATCCCAGACGAGATCCCAGTGACCACCCCTGCTCCCCTGGAGCTGAGGTTCCAGGTAGTGAACCAGCAGACAGATGAATGTGTCTATAGCATCAGGTTTCAGTAAACATGGGGTGGAGCACAGAGTAGGGTTTATCACAGGGAGATGGAGGGGGCTGTTGTCAGCTAATGAGGTGACATTGGAGGGGACACCTGAATGGGGAGAGGGAGAGAGAGAAGTGTATGGTGATTTGGGAGAAGAATGTCTCAGTAGCCAGAAGAGCACGTGCAAAGGCCCTGGGGCAGGTGTGTGCGTGGCCCACACCTGTTAGGGAAGTAGGAAGGAGGCTGGAGGGACTAGGGTGAACAGAGGGGTGAAAGGGGCATCAGGTCAAAGGTGATGGGCACCCAGTCACGTGGAGCCTCGTAAGCCCTAGTAGGACTCTGGCTGTCCCTGAGGGGGATGGGAGCCTGTGGGCAGTTTTCAAGAGGAAGTGACATGCTGCTGCCTGGCTGGGGTGGCACAGGGGAGGGGGCGGGGGAAGGTCATGGTGACCGCGGCCCTGGGGCCCCCGCATGGCCCGCTGCTTCCGTCCCGTGCTCAGCCTTGCTGTTGCCCTTCCAGCGGAAGCCCTGGGCCTGGACCACATGGTCCCCGTCCCCTACAGGAAGATTGCCTGCGACCCGGAGGCTGTGGAAATTGTGGGCATCCCGGACAAGATCCCCTTCAAGCGCCCCTGCACCTATGGGGTCCCTAAGCTGAAGCGGATCCTGGAGGAGCGGCACAGCATCCACTTCATCATTAAGAGGTACAGGGTGGGGTGTGGCGCCTGGGCTCAGGGCACCAGGTGTCAGGGCTGGGCAGGGGCATCCGCAGGCGGTGAGGAGGGGCCCTGGCGGGTGATGACGGTGCAGAGGTGGAATCAATGGGTTCTGACTCAACCAAGAGGACAGGCGAGTCTGGGAGAGGAGTCGGGTTCCTTAGCCTGACAGCCGTGTGGGGCCCTCCTTCCTGGCTCCTCAGAGGCTTGAGCAGGGAAATGGAGGCACAGTGCCTGTCCTGAGCAGGCACTCTGTCAGGTTTGTTTGTATGTACGTATGTATTTATTTATTTATTTATTTATTTATTTATTTATTTATTTATTTAAGATTTTATTTATTTATTCATGAGAGACACACAGAGTGAGGCAGAGACACAGGCAGAAGCAGAGGGAGAAGCAGGCTCCATGCAAGGAGCCCAATGCGGGACTCGATCCCCGGTCTCCAGAATCACGCCCTGGGCTGAAGGCAGATGCCCAACCCCTGAGCCACCCAGGCGTCCAGGTTTTAGTAAGATGGTTTCCTCCCAACTACAGAGACTCGAGGCCTTCGAACTTACCTGCAATGAGAGGGGAGCTCACCTGAGCTCAGGTGGGGTGGGCCTGCCTCTCCCCTTCGCACCCCACATGCAGCTTTGTGGCTGCCCTACGTGGTGGTGGTCGGGCCTCCTCCCCTGTCCTCCCTGGTGGCCTCCCCTGGTGCATCTGTGGATGGGTGGGGAGAAGGCAGAACACAATGCATTCCAGAATTGCGCACCCCCTCCCCCGGAGCTGGGGAGGGGGTTGCTCTTGGACATCACCCAGCCTCCTCTCCCGACTCCTGCAGGGGAGTTTGCACTCATGGCTGGTTGGGCTCACCACCCAGGAAGCATCGGGGTCTCCAGGCAATGTCCAGACTTCCCAGGGTGCTTCCTCCTAAATGGAGGGGTGGCCGGAGGCCATGGCATCCAGCCCCCCACCTCCAGGCAGCGCTGCTGCGGCAGCGTCCAGGCATCTGTCCGCCAGCTCTCTGAGGGCGTGCTGCCAGTGTGCGCGTGCTTGTTAGACCAAAGGCAGGCACTGGGGGCACGGACTCTGGCTCGTTGCCGAATCCCCAGCGCCTAGAACAGCCCTGGGTATGTAGTACATGCTCAGAGTGTATGTGTGGAATGGATGGATGAATGAATGAATGAATGAACAGACAAACTAACAAACGGATACTTGCCCAGGGGTACAAGGAGCCTGGGTGTGGGCAGAGGCTGGGGATCACTCTGAGAGCACAGGGCTGTGGAGCTGTGCCCGAGTGATGGGAGGTGATGGGAAGGACCCTGGCAGGATTGCTGGAAGCCGGGGGGGGGGGGGGGGGGGGGGGGGACTGTCTGTGGGGCTCTCTGGCTGCAGGGGAGAGGGGGTGCGGGCTGGGCAGCAAGCTCTAGGGCAACTGGGGCCCTGGAGGTGGGGAGACTCCGGAGGAGGCCGCGGCACAAGCCAGCGCCAGGGGCTGACGTGGTGGCTGCCTTAGGGGTGGATTCTGAGCTCTGCTGGATTTGCCGGTGGGTGGAATGTGGGGGTGTGTGGGGGAGCACGGAGGCCAGGGCCACTCTACATTCCTGCGTGTGATTGAGGGAAGCGGGGGTGGAGTGGGGAGGGCACGCCGGGTATGCTAACTTGGAGGTGCTCGGGAGATGGGATTTTCAGAGACCACACTGAGAAGTCAGAAGCTCTAGAGAAGTCTGTGTCAGAGACAGACAGTCTGAGAGTTGTCAGCATGGGCCAGGGGGGGTCGCCAGGGAGGGTCACCAGGGCAGACTCAGAGGTGAGATGGGGGTCCCCATGGAGCGGGGGTAGAGGAGGAGGGAGGAGGGGAGGAAGAGGAAAAGGAGGAGAGGTGGGGGAAGGGAAACTGCCAGCAAAGGTGGCTGAGAAGTGCTGGGTGTGGGGGGTGGGCAGATTATTCTAGAAGTCAGCCGGGCCCCCGGGGTCTCCTGCCCCTGGGGTGCCGCACACACGCAGCCCCACACACACATGCAGCCCCATGTCTGAGTCCTTGCTGCTTTACCTGCCTTCCGCCTTTGTCTTCACCCTTCAAGGCTTGCTTATCTCTGGGTCTGGAAGGCCTCCCTTGTCCTCATTCAGAAAAAAACTCACCCTCCTGCAGCAGATGGTTTCTTGGCCTCACCTGCTCCCTCTGCCAGGCTCCTGGCAGGCTCCCTTGCGGCAGTGGGGCCGCCTCTGAGCTGTCTCGTGCCCTCGCAACCCTGACTGTGGGGTCCCCCTTGGTAAATGACTCTGGAGGTGAATTGAAGTGACTCGCCCCTCTGTCAGGCAGTGCCTCCTGTTGTCTGGCTTAAATCTCTCTTGCTGCCACCTGTTTCCTTCAGATGACTCTTGGTATAGGGGGAGGGGGACTAGATGGGGAGAAAGCTGTAGGGACACCCCAGCATCCCTGTAGTATTTAGGTCCTCACCTGAATTAGTCCCTGTGGTATTAGGTCCTCACCCGGGCTGACTTCGATCTACCCCAGTCTAGACTGTGGTTTATTCAGTTCTTGACTGGGTTTTGCCACGGGCCTCCTGCAGGCCCCCGCCCTTCACTGGGCTCTACTGGGGACTTCACAAACAGTAGGCAGAGCCACACCTGTCCCCAGAGGCCACTACCTGTCATGGGGGTGAGGGGGGCGAGTGTCACTCCTGTGATGAGTCCAGGGCACGAGAGGATGGCAGGTTTCCAGGTGTCAAGTCAGTGGCATCTGAGCAGCAAGCCTAGGGGGCTTCCTGGAGGAGGAGGCTTTGGCATCGGGCAGATTAGGCCTGAAGTCACTTGAAGCAGGATAACCTTGAATAGTGCCTCCCTTCTGAGCCTTTTCCCTGGTTTGCAAAAATAAGGACAATGACGTGTCCATCCCTCGATTTTTCTCGACATATAATGAGGCAGACATAACTCTTGGCACATAGTAGATGCTCAATAAATATGAGTGCTTTCCTTGACCTCATCTCCCTCGTGTACAAGAAAGCAGTGAAGTGCATTGGTGCTGACAGCCTGAGTTTGAGTCCTGGCCCCGCCTTTACCAGCTGTGTGTTCTTGGGCAAGTTACGTAACTGCTCTGCGTCTCACTTCCCTATCTGTGAAATGGGGCTAGTGGTTGTCCATGCCTCACGGTGCTAACGGGAGACTGAATGGCTGGATGGGACCGGAGCGCACCAAGCAGCGGCTGTTCTGTTCTCAGCCCTCTGGACACTTTCTGCTGTTACACATCGCAGCCTGATTAGTGGAGCATTTGAGAAATGCTCGGGAGAAATAAATTGGGAGAAAGGGCTGAGGAGCGGCCAGCAGATGGGGTCTCTGCCCCAGGCTGGAGGGAGGCCAAGGGGAGAAGCCACTCGACGAGGACTGCGCGTCTTGTTATTGGAGGTAGGGGGCTCCCCAGCCGCCCAAACCCCTGTTCCCACCAGGACACCGGCCCCCAGGGAGAGGATCCAAGCTTCCGCCCGAGGGGCAGGCATATCAGTTCTACCTCAGGCAGAATTTAAGGGGGAAGAGTATCTGGAGGGGACCCTAGAAGTCTGGGCTGTGTTTGGAAGATTGACAGCAGCCCCTGGTCAGTACGCCTGTCCAGTGGGCCTTCCAGGCTGGGCAGCCCGTGAGGGCACCTGTCACAGTTCCCGAGCCACATCAGACCTCCCTGTCGCCTGCCTGCCAGTTCCACCCAGGAACCCGGGCAGGCCCGGTGCTGCCTCAAGCCTCTGCCTCTTGGGCTCACCGATAAATGGGTAACGCCGTCAATAATAAAACCAGAGTTGACACCTGGGTGGCTCAGTGGTTGAGCGTCTGCCTTCAGTTCAGGTCATGATCCTGGGGTCTTGGGATCGAGTCCCACATTGGGCTTCCCACAAGGAGCCTGCTTCTCCCTCTGCCTATGTCTCTGCGTCTCTCTCTGTGTGTCTCATGAATAAATAAATAAAATCTTCAAAAAATAAAATAAAACCAGAGTGGAGGCGGGCAGCTTCCTTGTCACCAGGTAGGGCTGAGGAAGAAAATTGATTTCCCCATAGGGGCTCCCATGGCTGCTCAACCTCATGGGACCCAGATGAATGTGGGCCCCAGGAGCAGGGGAGCTGGGGTCCTTTCAGAATGAGGACGGGACATCACGTCTGGGGCCTTGGTGCTCCGCTCCGGTGGCCCGAGCTCAGCCTCCCACACTCACTTTTGGCCTCCGTTTGAATTTCCCACTGGGCCTACCCTGGACATCGTTTGGCTCCTGTGTCCAGGCTCAGACATCCTTTCCTGGGCCCCATGGAGCATCTGTAGCCTCAATGAGGCTACAATGAGCCTCAATGAGCCCACGACCATGGGCTCATTCCCTTGTCCGGCCGCTCTGTGGCATGCAGGCTTTGCTGTAGGCACCCCCACACCAGCTGCCTATAAGGTTCCCCCGACCCTCTGGGTAGTATCCAGGTGGGGGCTGGAGTGGAATAAAAAGAACACCAGGCACTAGAGGTAGTGGGCTGGGTGATCCCAGCTTCCTCACCAACCTTCACTCCACCTTCATGTTTCTGGCCCAGACTTCCAGGCATCTTATCAGGATTATGCAGGGATCCCAAATGGTCGCAGGTCCCCAGCCATCCCTCCTGCAGTCTGTGCTCTGTGTGTGATGGAGTGGCCGTTGGGGGCCCCCCTCCCATTACCTACTTGCCTGAGCACAGCACTGGACGCTGTTCACCTCCTCCCTGAGGTCTTCCCTGACCCTCTCCCTGCCTGGGCCCCATTGGCTTCCAGGACACCGTGAGGGGTCCCGTTGTTACCCTGCGT
This sequence comes from Canis lupus dingo, assembly GCF_003254725.2. Classification (NCBI taxonomy): domain Eukaryota; kingdom Metazoa; phylum Chordata; class Mammalia; order Carnivora; family Canidae; genus Canis; species Canis lupus. Next base: position 5,712,850 of record NC_064248.1, on the reverse strand, counting down.
GGCTGTGATCTGGTAACAGGCCTGGCTTGTGCAGATAACCGAGAGCTCCTTGGGAGTGAGGACACAGCCTAGGGGACTCTGGTGGGAAATGGTATGTCATCTTCCAGCTGTGGCCAAGGGGAGCTCACAGCTGGAAGCGGCCCCTCGGTCACCAGGCTGAACAGGTTGAAACCTCTAGGATCAGCCAGGGGCTGGGAGTGTTTTGGGGTACCTGGCTGTCCTGGGGTGTGCCCTCTCCTGTCCCTGGGCATGGCCAGCCCAAGACCCAGGTCTGTAGCAGTAGCCTTGTGTGTGGGACTCAAGTGAGCATCACCGAGGGGGCCTGCAGGCCTAACCCTGAGCCTGGGGGGCCCCTCAGGCCTGCATGGCTCTCACACTCCTGTCTCCTCTCTCCCCAGGATGTTTGATGAGCGGATTTTCACAGGTACGTGTAGGGACCATCTTGTCCCTTCTGATGGTGCCAAGTAAGTGCTTGACCTGCCATCACAGTGGACCCCGGGGTTGAGGGGGAGCCTGGGTATGGCTTCCGCACCCAGGGTAGACACAGTGCCAGGTTCCCAGGTAGATAGCACCCCCCGTCCCGGGAATCCGGTAATAATAAAGCTAATGTTGGCTGAACGCTGTTGCGTGCCAGGTACTCTGCTAAGCTGTGAGCATGTTCAATGTTACTTTGATTTCATTTGGAACAGCCCTCTGAAGCGGGTTCTGTTCCCGTCCTGAGGCCTGGCTGTAAACCCAGGGCTCTGAGGCCTCAGCCAGGAGGCAGCACCCTTCCCATGAGGAAGAGGCTGGCTCTGCCTGGTGCAGCAGAGGGAGTGCAGATCTCGGGGCATGACATACCTGGTCCTGGTCCCAGCCTATGTCCCACCAGCTCGGTGACCTTGGGCAGGGTCATAGGGACCTCAGTTTCCACATCTGTGAAATGGGGGTATTGAGAAGCCCTTTCCCCTGAGTTCCTGGGATAATTAAATGGGAGAATGGTCCCATAGTTCGGCCTTGGGGGCAAGTTGGTCTCTTTCCTAAGGGTTCCCTTGGCTTTTGTAGTGGAATGTTAGGTCAGGACAGTCATATCTGACTGCTCCTTCCTCCTGCAGTCCTCCTATATCTCTTGGTCTCCTCTGGCACTGGGGCTATATTCCTTCTCCCAGGGGAGGCATCTCTACCCAGGACCTATTTCTGGCTTGGCAGAGGCCAATACACAAAAGGTGTCCTCAAGAGCCTCACACAGGCTCCTGCCCAGGTGCCCCGCAGGCAGGCAGGAGGCTGGAAGGCCTTTGCCCTGACCTTCCCACCCTTTCCACCCAGGGAACAAGTTTACCAAAGACCCCACGAAGCTGGAGCCAGCCAGCCCGCCAGAAGATACCTCTACAGAACTCTCCCGTGCCACGGTCCTCGACCTGCCCGGGACCACTCGGTAAGGCCCCACCCAGCTCCTGGCCCACCTCCCCAATCTGGGCGGGTGGTATTACCTGCGGGGAGGAGCACGGCCTGGAGCTGGCTAGAGGGTGCGGTGCTCAGCATCTCCTGACACCCTGACACCCCGACGCCCTGTGTAGGCACAAGGTCATTCCCCCACAGACCCCCCTCCACACCCTGTGTCCTCACCCCACTCTGGGCCAGGGAGAATACAAAGGGACAGAGGAGAGCAAAGGCCCTGCTGACTTCTTTCTACCTGGAGAGCTTCTGTCCCCCCTCAGGATCTAGCCAGATGTTGCCTGGTCTCTGGGAAGCCTTCCCTGGCACCTAGACTCGGTCAGGCACCTGCCCTGTGTGTCTACAAGGCCCTGCACTCAGCTTGTGAGAGCATCCGCCAGTGCCCCCCACCCAGGCTCCGGGCTCCTTGACACCAAGGATGGCCCATTTATCCCAGAATCATCATGTCCAGCCCAGGATGCCCCCACGGTGCTCTGTGAATTAAGTGAATCATCCCTCCGGGGGCCCTGTCCACCTTTGCACCCCACCCCTCTTCCTAGACCTCTGTACTCGCTCCAGGCTGGTGGTCCTTCAGCTCCCAGTCCCCCCAGCAAGTGCTGGTCACCACTGTACTAAGTGGTGGGGCTCCCAGACTCGCCAGAGCCAGGCCTCAGGAACTCCCAGCCGGGGTGGGGGACGGTGGACGCCCAGACCGTTCACCCCAGGATCGCGAACAGAATCTTGGCTCAGGCAGCAGGTGACTGTTGTCCTGGGAAAGCCAGTGCTGGGCATTTTGCCCGTGGGGAGGACTGTGATGTGGGGATAGGAGGGAATGTGGTCAGGGGAGCAGAGTTGGCTGCAATCGTGGGCTCCTGACTGCCTGGAGGAGGAACCTAGGGCTGATGCCATGTCGTTTCTTGGCCTCCTTCCTTCCCACAGGTCAGACAAGAACAGTATCTCTGAAGACTGTGGGCCAGGTGAGGAGGAGGAAGACCCCACTGTGTGTGTCCTGGGGTGAGAGGGCGTCCACCAGCACCCCCCAGCCGCCGTGGGGAGGAGGCAAGCTCAGACCAGGAGCCTGAAGTCCTAATAAGTTACCCTGCCACTCCTGCCCCCACTCCTGAGGCCTCAGAGGGTGCTGGGAGCTCACTGGGGGGCTGGAGGGGCAGGTGGGACGCACAGTAGTCGGGAGACCCGGATTCTGGCATCACCACTGCTTCTCCGTGTGTCTGTGGCAAGTGGCTTCCCTCAGGCGCCAGGCCTGTAAACTGGGGATACCAGTCTCTGCCTCTCTGGGCTGGGCAGGAGCTTGAGGCCAGCATGACTTTCCCTGGGGTGTCACTAATAAGTTACAGACATAAGAATGTTCTGGAAGGTTTGCTTTGCCCGGCCAAGCTCACGCCCACACCTAACTGGCTCCCTCATTTCCTCCTTGCAGGAACTTCTGGGGAGTTGAGTGGGCTGAGGCCCATTAAAATTGAGCCAGAGGATCTAGATATTATTCAGGTCACCGTCCCAGGTAAGGGACAGATGTCTGAAGGGCTGACCTGCTGCACTGCAAGGACCTCCAGGAATCAAACAGCTCCCAAAGCAGGGCTCCTGAACTGGCCAGAACCCCGTGTCCCCTTCTGGGCTATCCGCTCTGTCTCCTGAGGGCCAAGAAGGGGTTTCCAGCCATTGTTTCTCTAGTTTGGTCCTGAGAACAGTGGGGTATGGAATGTGCTTTCTGCAGCCGTGTCTGCCCCTGTGCTGGCAGTCCCATCCCTTGGCTCTGGCCATCCTGAAGGTCCCCCACAACTTCCCTCCTAGGCCTGACTCCCCTGGGATTTATAAGGCAGGAGGGAGGAGAAGAAAAGGTATGGGAATGGGAGGGTCTGAGTTTGACACCAGACTTGGAATCTTCTGAGCCTTGGTCTCCATATCTGTGAAAAAGAGAGTACGCTTGGTCTCTGGATGCTCAGCGTGGGGTCCCACAGCTCTCAGGCTCCCGCCTGGCCTCTGGCCTAGCTGGTCACTAAAGCCATCCTCCCAGAGTTCCCGGGTTCGGCTTCCTTAGGGGTCCTGCTCTGTGGGCATGTGGGGCTGGGCTTCCCTGAGGGACCGTGATGAGGTGGCACAAGCAGAAGTTGCTGTTGTCATTTTGTCTCCAGACCCTTCGCCCACCTCTGAGGAAATGACAGACTCAATGCCTGGGCATCTGCCCTCAGAAGATTCTGGTTATGGGATGGAGATGCTGACTGGTAAGAAATGGACTGGGGACCCACCTTCCTGGGCGTAAGGGGGAGAAGGGTGGGCCAGGAAACCCCCAGGCTTCCCTTGGTATCGATTGCTCCCCTCAGGGAAAACCCAGTATATGCCTGACTCCCTGTGCAGCCTAGGTTCCCTTCCGGAGACTTAAAGTAGGTCTTGGTTATGTTAAGTCTGGCTTCTACATCTTTCCCAGAGGCCCCTGTGTGAATTAGCTTGTTCATTTGTTCAGCATCTATTTGCTGAGCACCTACTAGGTACCAGGAGGTCCTGTATACAGTGCTGGGGACAGAACAGAATACCAAACACATCAAGGTCCCTGTGTTCCCAGTGGAGACAGAGTAAGCAAATCAGTAGGTAAAATAGAAAATCAGATGGTGGGGACTCCTGGGTGGCTCAGTGGTTGAGCGTCTGGCTTTGGCTCAGGTCGTGATCCCGGGGTCCTTAGATTGAGTCCCGCATCGGGCTCCCTGCAGGGAACCTGCTTCTCCCTCTGCCTATGTCTCTGCCTCTCTCTCTATGTGTCTCATGAGTAAATAAATACAATCTTAAAAAAAAAAGAAAGAAAGTCAGATGGTGCTGAATGCAGTGGGGGACACCAAGCCAGAAGGGGCTGGGTGTGAGGGGCGGGGGTGCAGTGGTGGTGGGTAGGTGGACTTGGGTGGTTAGAGAGGACCTCACTGAGAAAGTGACTGGAGCAAAGACTGGAAGGTGGTGGGGGCCACTAGACGTCAGGAAAGAGCTTTCCAGGCAATGGGAATACTATGTGCAAAGGCCCTGAGGTGGGTTATGCCCAGCATGTCCAAGGAGAAGCAAAGCAGCCTGGGTGGCTGGCACGGATTGAGGTGAGAAGGATGAGATCAGGAAGATAGGTGATGGTGTGGGTTATGCAGGGCAAGTACGGACATTTTAACAGTGTTTACTCTGCCCGTGGGGTTGAGGATAAACTGCAGGGGAATGAGGACAAAGGTAGAAACAGATTGTTGTAATATCCTAGCCAACACGACAGGTCCAGCAGGTAGATAGCAAAGGGGAGGGCATGGGATTCTGTAGGTTTTGTGTTTGTAACTTCATTTAGGAAATGTTCAAAAACATGCAAAATTTAAAATAGTAGTTTAATGAATCTTGTGCACCAAGTGCCCATCTCCAGCCATTATCAACAGATGTTCTGCATTTCTTATAGATCATAAAAGTAAGAATTACTATAGATAAAAAAGTTTTTTATTTTTTTAAGATTATTTGAGACAGCAAGCAGGAGCAGGGGGGAGGGGCAGGAGGAGAGGAAGAGAGAATCTCAAGCAGACTCTACTGAGTGTGGAGCCCAGTGTGGGGCTCCGTCCCAGGACCCCAAGATCATGACCTGAGCCAAAATCAAGAGTTGGATGCTCAACCCACTGAGCCAGTGAGGCTCCCCCGGGGGAAGTTTTTTAGAGGTTGGTTATCACAAAGACAAATAGCATGTCAACGTTCGCAGATATGCTAGAAAATGATGTTAGTACTCAAATAATTCAAATTTGGAAAGCTTTGTAGTACAGGCTGCAGGGCCAGGCCACGAAACTCAAGGGGACTGGACTGGCTTTTTTTGTTTCCCGTGTGTGCAGTATCCGGCATGGGCTTGATTGGAAGTAGAGGGTGGGGGCGCCTAAGGGTACGAGGCATAGCAGGTGGCATTTAAATGACCAGCGCAGGGGCGCCCGCCTGGCTCAGTTGGTGGAACGTGCAACTGTTGATCTTGCTTGGGGTTATGAGTTTGAGCCCCACTTTGGGCGTAGAGATCACTTAAAATGGTGAAATTAAATAAATGAACAGTGCAAAGCGGTTTCAGAAGTGTAATGCTCATCATGAAGAGCAACTGCAGAGAGGTATTGGCGGTGTGGCATTTATGTAAGTTTGGAAACATAAAAACAGTGCTGCTTTATGTTTTATTAAAAAATCAGGTGCAAAAATGACAATGCTAACTTGTGTTCACTCTGGCTGTTTGTTAAAATATTCTGTGTGCTTTTCTGCACTTTAGAAATTCTTCCCCAACCAAAAATAGACACATGACTGGAAAAACATAAGGTTTCCTGCAGGCCCAGGCGGGTGGTGCCATGTTAATTGGTGACAGAATGAAAGCAGAACGTCTCTGCTCCTTGTCTGCTTCCGTCGTCTCTGTCAGGGAGCATGGCCTGGACACGGGAAAGCGTCAGAAGGACCCAGAAGGACCCCGTACTCCTGCTCAGTGAGGAGAGCAGTGTGCAGGCTCGTCAGAGCAGCTGTGGATGCCTGTCAGTCTCTAGCTTCCGAGGAGTTGGATCCCAGGCAGATACTACCTAAGCTCCCCTCCCACAGCACTTGAGAAGTCATGGGGTGTCCATGGAAAACAGACTTTTCCAGAAGAGCGTTTGTCCAAATGGCAGACAGGTCGAACACCTGCCCATCCTGGGCTCAGTTCTGAAACAGGTTGCCACGCAGATGACTGAACCATCAGAAGGGACCCAGTGGAGGCACATTCTTTAGGACCGAGTTGACTCATGGGACACCAGGATCTGGGGCCGACCGTGGGCCAGCTGGGGTGGCAGGGCGGCACGGGGACCCCAGCCTCTTCCTGGGGGAGCTTTCCCACACTGTCTTGGAAAGCTCGGTACTTCCTCTCACATTTATCAGTTGGGTAAAGGTAGCTGCAAGGTGTTGCAGTTGGCAGATGCCTTGGGAAAGGGTGCACAATGTACCCAGGAATGACATTACTTGTGGCCTTCGGAGGCCAGATACTGGGCTGGAATCCACAAGAAAAATTCACGGCCCGAGGATGTGTGTCATGGGTAGTGTTCCCCAGGGACCAGACTCTGAGCTGGAGTTTAATGGGTGGGGGGCTATTCGGGGCTGCCCTTGAGATCAGCATCTATGCAAGAAAGGAGGTGGGAGCACAGGGGCGCCAAGAGGGAGACACAGCCCCGCCAGTCCCGTGAAAAGCTCTGGAGCTGAATGGCCCCTTGGTATTGTTCCAGGTTGAAGTGGGATATCTTCCCTTCGGTCATGGGATGGGAGTCGCCCTGGGAGGGCAGTGCTTTGAGGGGCAGCTGCCACGGCCCCTCGCCAAGCACACTCCCTGCTGCTGCGGCCATACGCCTTTCCTGGAAGGGGACCTGAGGGGCGCATCCCAGGGTCCGGCCCCACATGAACGGATGATCGATTGCACACAGAAAAGAAAGAGCAGGCAAGACAAACAAGGGCAGCCTCAGAGACACAGAAAGAGGCATCTCTTCTGCACCCCTTAATCGGGCCGAACCTCTGTTGAGCATAGTGAGAAATGGGTGCTCCTCTGGTGCTGGCAAGAATGCAGATTGCCAAGTTGCCTTTTCAAGAAATACGTCAGCTTGAAGAGCTGTCAAAACAAGCACTTTTCTGGTAGCTCCCGGGGATCCAGTCCTGGGAAAATGATCTGAAATACGGATCGCGTCTCCCGCACGGAGATGTTCATGACTGTGTTACGGGGGACGGTGGAGAACCGGAGAGAGCCAGCCGCGCCATCAGGGAATTGTTGGTGGCAGCCTCCTGATGGACTGTCAGCCCCGCCAAAAATAGGCAGGAAGGGGGAGCACGGAAGGGCACAAAGCTGAGCTGTGTGCAACTGTTGAAAGAATAATCACCGGTTAAACAAAAAGGAAGGGATCGCCGCCATAGTAGCTATATGAGGTTACGTGGTGTGTCTTTTTGTTTCCTAAGTCAGTTAGGGTGTGCTTTTAATACCTCGGTCGGGGAGAAAGAATATTCTGGATGGGTGGGGCAGGACCGGACTTGGCAACAGTTGAGATGAGCTGAGATGACCTGAGGCTCAGGATGAGCTGAGCACCAGGGGTGGCGGGCCACCAAGGTCTCAGGGCACCGGGCTGTGGGCACAGCATTGGAAGAGAAGACTGTGGGTGTCTCTCTCCATCGGGACACCAGGGAGCTAGGCGACCGAGGACTAGCCTATGGCCATGGTCCATTTCTATTGGAAAGGCGTCTCCTCTTTGGTTTGACAGAGAAGGGGAGCCTGAGGTCTGGCACAGCCAGTCCCCCCACAAGGTCACCCAGCCTTGGGCTGGAACTCAGGTTTGCTGACCGCCTGTCCAAGGCGCCTTTCCAAGCCCCACTCAAAACCTATGAAGCGGGAAGATTCTGAGGCTTTCAGGACCGCCATGGATTAGAAGGGTGTGTGTGTGCACACGCGTGTCCGTGTGTGTGCTTTTTCTGCTTACATGTGTACATCGTAAAGTAAATGATGCAGGGCTATGTCACCCATAGAGGAGACGCTCCGCTGCCCCCTCCTCGGGCAGCTACCAATTTAGCATCCATCCCTCGTATGTCTTTTCTGCAGATGTGCATATGTACATCACTACGATTTTGCACAAATTGTCCCGCCTTCCCTGACCTGGTGCCTTGGACACCTCTAGAGCGCTGTGATGTTTGGCGTGTTATTGATCATTTCTGGAGGATGTTGCCAGTTACTTGCAGTTGAGAATGTGGGAGCCGTGACCAAGTGGGTGGGCTCGTTCAGGGTAAATAGCCCAGTCTCCAACACCTGGGTGGAGAATCTGGCAAGTTCCCCACATTTGGAATTTGGAACCCCAAAACACATGGGTCACGGCCCCCCAGGAGTGGAACCTAGCCCTCCTTACCGGGGCCGAAGATACCTGGACTTGGTAGACGGCAGAGATGGGTCCTCTCCTGCTTTGGCTTTCTAGATTGTTGCCACAGCCAGGACAATGGCACGTGGACAGCTCACGGCAGGGACAGACACCCTGGCCAGGTCTCCCCCTCTCCAACCCACCTCCTAACTTTGATTGGTGCCCCAGCCCCAGGGACTGATAGTCACCTGACTCCTTGTCATGGGTCCCCGCCCAGGAAAACTCCTGATGGCCCTGCTGGTCTCACTAGACTCCTCTCTGTCTGCCTGCCCTCTTCACCCAGAAATAGCAAAAATACAGTGTATTTGCAGGATCTTCCAGAAGCTGACCCTGAGATAAGGCTTCGCATACTTGCATGGGAGGAGGTCCAGGCACACGAACCTGGGGTGGAAGTGGGACAGGGACGGTGCAGGAGTGGTACCGGGCCCATTACCGCTGTGGACAGCTGAGTCGGGACCACCAGGGCTGCGTCAGCCGCACACTGAGTTACGCAGCCGGGCGAGGAGGGACCTGGGGTAGTGATCCTCTGGATCGCCCTGCATCGCTGGCGGAGAGCTGCCTGCCAGGCTCTGCTCCTCTGCCCTCACAGCTTGCTGGGGCTGCCACTGCAGCCAGAGTCGAGCCTTCAGGCAGAGCCCAGAGGGCCCAGCATCCGCTGCCCACAGTGTGTCTATTTCCCTGACCAAGCTTTAGGCCTGAGGCCCAGGGCTGGCCCTCTGCCTTTTCAAGTCTGCTGAGCATAGGTGCAACCCTCCAGAACCTTCCAGCGCCTTCCAAGCTACGCCCCAACCCTCAGGCTTGCCTGGTGATCCCGGGCACAGGCTCACGGTTCCCTCCATCCTGAGCGAATTTTGACTCTTGGCAGCTCTGCCGACATCAGCCCCTTGATTTCTGGCTCAGCGTCCTGTATGGGACAAGGGACCATGCCCTGTAGCCCTCGTCCCCACGTGCTCCCTCCGGGAGCAGGCGGGAGAGCAGATGGGCACTGGCCAGGAGTCTGGCAGACCTGAGGTCACCTGCTCCACCGCTCTCCAGCCCGGCTACCCGTCATGGGCCGAAACAGACCCTTGAAGGCTTAGTCCTGTGTGAAGGCACCTGGTGACACTTCCCAAATTACAGCCTCCTTCCGGTGGTTTCAAATACTGAACAGCCCTGATGCCTTCCTGGCTCTGGCCCTGGCAATAAGGGGGTGCTGCTGAGGGAGGCCCTGCAGTGTGCCTGTCCAACCCCCCGGCCCCGTGCACCCCGGTCTGCTGTCTGTGCACGTGTACTTCCTCCTCCAGCCAAACCTCAGTTTGCAACCACCCCCCGCACTGCACCCCTCTCTCCCCCCACTGCTTTCCCCAAACCCAGGTCTCCACCCTTGGTGTTCCTCTCCTGCAGAAAGCCTCCCTCAGCCCCCTCCCAGGCCACCAGGGGCCCCCACCCCCATACAGCTCCAACACTCCCCTGTTCACGCACCATGGCCTGGCTGCCTGGGGACGAGGCTGGATCTGTTGCCCTGAGCTTAGGTGAGGGTCGGTGCCATCTCCTTAGCCAACGGTCTTCACGGCATCGCTGCTGATGGGCATTAGGTGTTCGATCTGGTGTTACAGCAGGACAAGGCTTTGTCTTGTCCCTGAGTAGCCTAGCACCTAGGGCAGAACCTAGAACATGGGAAGGACCAACTGGGGTCTGGTCTCCAGAGGGGTACATGCCAAATGTGTGAGGCACCTGGCTCTGAACTTGCCCTCCTTGTGTGAAGACAAGGGTGGGGTGCCTGTACAGGATCGAGGTCCCTGATCCCTTCTGGGGGGTTGCTATGCCACACCCCACTTGTCTGGCCTGACCTTTGCAGCATTCAGCCCAGGAGGTGATGCCCGTGGCTTCCTGGCACCCTCTGTTCTCTTTCAGAGAAAGGCCCCAGCGAGGACCCGCGGCCTGAGGAGAGGCCCATGGAGGGTGAGGCGCTGTCCACCTCTCACATTTCACCCCATCACCCCATCTCTCCTCCCCTCCTGCATGCTTCCCCTCCCTGTTGTCTCTGGTTCTCTCCATCCCAAATCCCCCAATACCCTGTTTGGACGTGAGAGTCCTGCGGGCAGCCTAAGGTGGGCGGAGGTTTATAGACCTGTCTTCCAGAACTAGGAGGTACCTGGTCAGTACAAGCAGCTGTTTCTGGCAAGGGAAATGCAGAGCATTCTCTGTCTTTATTTTTATACCACCCTGCTTCTTTCACAAAGGTTTGAAGTCTGGAGTCTGAAAGAGTGCTATTGAGGCTGAGAAGCACAAAATTGGCTTTGTGTCCAAGAGATCTGCCCATTCTCAGGAACACCACTCATTCCCTTCCTGCTAAGTGAGAGTAGTGCAGGGAGAGATCAAAGTGGGGATGGCTCTGTTTCCTCTTGGGAGTATCTGCCCCAGAAATGGAATCGAGTGGGTGTGAGAGGAGAGAAGGGTCATTTCCCTAAACTCAGCCTGCCCTGGGGTGGGAGTAGAAAAGTCACTGCCACCTGGTGGTGGTGTACTCAATTTGCAGGCTTACCAGCCCCCAATAGCTGAGTCACTTCCTTGGCTGGTCTAGAGTGACAAACGCTTAGAAAGGGCTGTGGTCATTCTTAGGCTGCAAAATCTTCCAAACCTTCATTCAGGCCCAGTGACACTTTAGACCTGACTTTACAAGCAGATGTTTGAATTCAAGAATTGCAGACCTGTTTGGGGAGTCATTCCTGAGGAAACAGTTTACCTGCCTCCACCACCCCGGCCTTCCCCCATTCCAAGGTCCCAATGCAGGGTCATTCTTGGTGCCGGCAGAGCTGGGACATGAGCTGAGAAGTGGGGTGCTGCTGCCCCTGGGGAGGCCCAATAGGCTGCCTTTTGCCTTCCAGACAGCCACGGTGACGTGATCCGGCCCCTGCGGAAGCAGGTGGAGCTGCTCTTCAACACACGATATGGTGAGCAAGGAGCCAGCCAGGGCCCCAGGGCAGGTGGCACTCCCTCCCGCTGCCCTGTTTTCAGAGGGACTTTGGATCCCACTGCGCCCTGCTCTGGGACAAGGCAGGGAGGAGATGGAGGGGCTGGGGCCCATTGGGAAGGGGATGGGGACACCCAGGGAGATGAGACACTGCCCAGAACACCCCCACCACCACCACCAAAATGTGGCCCCGTCCTTCTCCATCACAATTGGCCGCAGGTCGGAGAGCCCATTCTGTCCACTGCTGTAACTGACCTCTGTCCTCAGGGACACCTTCATTCAGGGTCCTCGAGAGGACTCACACAGAGCAAGAACTTCCCTACTCGAGAGTCCAGGAAGGAGGCTGGGGGGCAGGGCAGGGGAGGCTTTTCTTTTATTAGGACCCCCAATGGTTTGCCAGGCGCTGGCTAGGGGCTTCACGCAACCTTTCCCAAAGTCCAACAAAATCCCTGTGTCCTCATACCCATTTGACGGACAGGGAGACCTCAGGCCTGGGGAAAGTGTGAGTGGCGGTGCCCGGCCTGGGCCTCAGACCTGTCCCATTCCCAAGGTATGGTGTTGGGCCACCCAGGGTTTTGGTGTCATGTATGGTAGCAGGGGGCTCTCTGGAATCCTTTCTGGCATCACAGGGACAAGTGGGCTTGGGCAGAGCCGATGCCAGGCCTCACCAGCCATTGGTGGTTTCTCATGCAGTGCCTGAGTGTGGGGGTTTAGGGGTCCCCCTGACTCAGGTTCGCATTCCTCAGCTCTGGGGCTCTGCTACCTGCGTCACATCCACTCTGAGTCCTGGTCCCTTACCTGCAGACTGGGGCAACAGGACCCAGCTCTCAGAAGGGTTGGGATGAGGTCAACTAAGCATTGACTCTCAAGAGAGCCCTGGCACCTGCACCCCCACCCAGATGTGGGAGGCTGGAGCCGTGGCTCATGGCCTCGGAGCCCTGGTGGCCCCCCTACAGTAGCTGTGTCTCCGCAGCCAAGGCCATTGGCATCTCGGAGCCCGTCAAGGTGCCGTACTCCAAGTTTCTGATGTACCCAGAGGAGCTGTTTGTGGTGGGGCTGCCCGAAGGCATCTCCCTCCGCAGGCCCAACTGCTTCGGGATCGCCAAGCTCCGGAAGATCCTGGAAGCCAGCAACAGTATCCAGTTTGTCATCAAGAGGTAAGGCCTGGTATCCCTGGGTGGCACAGCGGTTTAGCGCCTGCCTTTGGCCCAGGGCGTGATCCTGGAGACCCGGGATCGAATCCCATGTTGGGCTCCTGGTGCATGGAGCCTGCTTCTCCCTCATAAATAAATTAAAAAATTAAAAAATTAAAAAAAAAAGAGGTAAGGCCTGGCTGCAGCCACAGGGGGCCCCTCCAGGCCTGCCTGGCATCTCGGGGTAGCACCAGATTGCCATCTTCATCTTTAGATTGGGGCAGGCTTTTTTATTGTTTTGAAACTGGCAGGGGGAGGGGGGGTTTGGCCACAGTTGGGCAGGCATGAGGTTTTTGCCCAGGCCTGCTGGACCCGAAGCAACCCTACTGTTTACCTACATGTGGAATGGAAATCTGTCCGCTGGCTTGAGATCCTGGACTGTTCTGAGGATTCTCTGGGCATGTGTTGGTATCCTGGGCCAGAGGTATTGCTGAGGGCAATGCCCATTACCCCAGGGTTTTTGTCTTCGAGGGCCCAGTAGAGCTCCACATATCCAGCCTGTGTGCCCAGCTCAGACATAAAGCCCCTGTGGAGGTGGAGGCAATTATTGATTTAGGGCAGGGAGTGAGAGGGGGCTCTGGGGTGACTTGTTTGTTGGTACTGTGTGTTACTGTGGTGTCATGTGAATTTAGGCTTGGTTTGGTTGAAAGTGGCAGGAAAGAGGAGAGTCCTAAGGGTTCTTCCCCCTGGGGGATTTGAGGCCCCCAAATTGAGAGATTCATGGCATACCTTCTTGGCAGGTGATGCATTGTTGGGGGCAGGCCCCCAACAGGGCTTCATTTGCGCCAGGAGGAACAAGGAATGGGGTTCTCCAAGAGATACAAATAATGAACATGTGATTTTTGCCTTCCACAAATACATCTTGAGTGCCAGCTGTGCACTAGGCTGTGAGAAGCAGCACATGCCGAGATCTGCCCTCGAGTTGGCCAGTCTCATTGACTAAAACTACCGTATGATGTCAGGTAGAGATAAATGCTATAACCCATGGTCTGGGGGCAGAGAGGGGCAGGAGGAGCCTATCAGGAAGCATGGCATGCTGATACCTGGTGAGAGACCATTCAGGCAGAGGGAATGGCAGGTGCAAAGGCACTGAGGCATGGGCATGCTTGCGTGTCTGAAGACCAGTGAAGCACCAGCGTGGCGTGGCCATGCACAGTGAGCAAGGGAAGAGTAGTAAAGCCTAGGAGGGAGCAGGGGCCAGATTATACAGGGTCTTGGTCTAGCTTAAAGAGTTGGGATTTTATCTTATATTTAATGACAACTCACTGGAAGATCCAAGGAAGATTCTGAGAATATGATGCAATCTGGTCTTTATTTTTTTTTTTCTCCAGCTGTGAGGTAGAAGAGGATCTGGGGGCTGTGGGCAGGCAGGGGCAGAAGCAGGGACCAGCGAGGAAGCTTTCCTCTGGCCCCCGGGCAAGGTGGTAGCTTGGTGAGAAGTCCCATTCAGGCGGTATTCTGAAGATGAGCTGTCAGAATTTGCTGACATGTTGGATGTGGAATGTGAGAAAAAAAGGGATCTGAATGGCTCCGGGTCTGATCACCTGGGGTGGCGGTGATGCCATCCTCTGCGATGGAGGGGGTGCAGGCAGAGGCTGCAGTCTGGAGTCGGGTCTGATACGGGTTTGTCTGCAGTGTGTGGGGTCTTCCTGCAGGGGGGACGGCAGGTGGATAATGGGACTCACCTCCCTGCTCAGGGGAGAGGTCGGGGCGGGGACAGGACCTTGGGGCCTGAATGTTCTGAACACATCCAGAAGGGACGTGATCCCTGGGGGCGCCTGCCACATCCGACCTCCAGACTGAGAACCAGAAGCACTTGGGCAGCTCAGAGGTAGGAGCCAAGTTCACAGCACGTCCTCACGAGCTGACCTTTCTCATTGTTCAGTGCGGACACAGCTCCCCTCTGCGGTCTCACGAGCATTTTATCATGCCGCTTTACACTTAGAAAGGGAGGCAGACTAGTTGGGTGGCTCTCCGCAGACCGAGAGGCCCTCTCCGGGTGTGAGCCCAGGGTCCCTCTCCTCCCCATGACCTTGGGTAGGTGGCTCCAGGGTGTTAAACGGGAAGCACCATGCCACTTCCTGGAGTGGCAGTGGAGGTCAAGGCTCAGCAGAGGGCCTGGCACACTGTAAATACTCAATGGAGATAGGTCTGTTTTTTTTTCGTAACGTCAAGTTTATTGGAGTTTAATTATATTTGGTAAAATTCACCAGTTTTAAGTGTATAGTCCTTTGAACTTTGACAAGTTCATACGTCATATAACCACCACCACAATCAAGATGATCGGGGCACCTAAGTGCTCAGTGTTTGAGCGTCTGCCTTTGGCTCAGATCATGATCCCAGGTCCTGGGATCAAGTCCCACATCAGGCTCCCGGCATGGAGCCTGCTTCTCCCTCTGCCTGTGCCTCTGCCTCTCTCTCTGTGTCTCTCATGAATAAATAAATAAATAATCTTAGGAAAATAAAACATATGGCACAGTCCCATCACCCCAAAACGTTCCCTTGTGTCCCTTTGTGGGCCACCCCAGCCCCTGGCGACCGCCCATCAATCTTCCATCATTGTTTTGCCTTTTCCAGAATGTCCTACAAATGCAGTGACAATGTGCCACCTTTTGAGTTAGCTTTTGAGGTTTGCTCATGTGCTTTGCCTGGATGAGGATTTCCATGTCTTTAAAAATAAATCAGTTTTTTTAAGATTTTATTTACTTGGGCAGCCCTGGTGGCTCAGCGGTTTAGTGCCGCCTTCAGCCCAGGGCGTAATCCTGGAGACCCAGGATCGAGTCCCACGTCAGGCTCCTTGCATGGAGCCTGCTTCTCCCTCTGCCTGTGTCTCTGCCTCTCTCTCTGTCTGTCATGAATAAATAAATACATCTTAAAAAAAAGAAAAAGATTTTATTTACTTATTTGAGAGAGAGAGAGCACAGGAGGAGGGAGAGGGACAGAACTGAGAGGGAGAGGTCGATTCTGCCCTGTCCTGAGCAGGAAGCCAGATGTGGGGCTCAATCCCAAGACCCCAGGATCATGACCCCAAGCTGAAGGCAGACACTTAACCAGCTGAGCCAACCAGGTGCCCTCAAAATCTATCAGTTTTATTTATTTATTTTTAATCAGTTTTAAAAGTTAAGTTTAACTGATTCGAGTTTCCTGAAAGTCAAGCAAAGTCTATGATTTTGAGAGAGCGCTGAGCTGTGCTAGGTGTGACATTTGAGGGTGATTCTGAGAGATTGAGCACTTAGTATATTTATTTTGTGATTTCTCATTTTAAAAACCAGAAAATACTGCTGGGAATATTAAGTGTAAAGGAGCCACTTGTCATTTATTTTACTTTAGAGAAGGGTGCCTTTGGCAGGTGATGTAAATGTTCTGGAATCAGGTAGACATACATCTGTATAAACAACTTTGTGAACCTCCCAAGAACCCCGGGTTATGCTTCAGAGGTGAATTTTATGGCATGTAAGTTCCATCTCAATTAAGTATATGCATTTATCTTCTATATATGTATGGATACAGATACTGGTGCGTATTGGTCTGCTGAGGCTGCTGTAACAAAGGATCACAGACAGGGCGGGGGGGAGCACTGAAACCACAGAGATTTATTTCTCACTGTTCTAGAGGCTGGAAGTCCAAGATCAATGTGTTGGCAGGTTCAGTTTCACCAGAGACCTCTCTCCTTCATGTGCAAGTCACCACCTGCTCACTGTGTTTTCAGGGGGCCTTTTCTCTGTGTGCTCACATCCCTGGGGTCTCTTTCCATGTGATCTATTCTCTTCTGCTTATAAGAGCACCAGTCAGGGGATAAGGGCACACCCCCCACCATGTCCTCATTTAAATTTAACCATCTCTTTAAAGACACCGTCTTCAGATATAGTCACATTCCAAGGTACTGCAGGGTCAGGGCTTCAGCATATGAAATTCAGGGGGGGCACAGTTCGTCCCATAAAAAATACAGAGTTGACCCTTGAACATGCCCAGGGAAGTAGTGGTGGAACGTTCTGGTGGATGTTATGCATTCTGACCATGACCACCCGGCATTTGCAGACCCCAGAGGTTAGGCCACAGACCCCAGCTGCAAGTTCAGGGGTCCCTAGACCACCTACACTTCTGAGCAACTGGCTCAGAATCTGAGGCCCCCCCTCCATGACTCCCCAGGGTTCAATAACTAGCTGGAACCACTCATAGAACTCAGGAAGTGCTATATTACAATTACTTTTGTGTCAAGGATAATAATCAAGACAGGCCAAATGAAGGGACACAGAAGTCAAGGTCCCCACAGTATCAGGGCATGTCGCCCTTCAGCACCGAGCTTCAGTGTCCATGATTTTTATTGGGATTCATTATGTTGGCATGCTTGATTGCCTCTAGAAATCAGGAGGGTGGGCGGATATCAGGTGGCTCAAAGCCCCGGCCCTCTGATCACAGGGTGCATCTTCCAGAATCCTGAGTCATCTCGTTAGCATAAACTTAGGTGTGATCCCAGTGTCCCCGCCAGGAATAATAACTCAGACACTCCTGTCACTGGAGAAATACCAAAGATGAGAGGTTACCTCCCAGAAGCCAGAGACAGGAAACAAACTCTGTTATATAGCACTGATTCTAAATGCCCTGTTTTCGGGCACCTGGGTGGCTCAGTGGTTGAGCGTCTGCCTTTGGCTCAGGGCGTGATCCCGGCGTCCTGGGATTGAGTTCTACATCGGGCTCCCCACAGGGAACCTGCTTCTCCCTCTGCCTGTGTCTCTGCCTCTCTCTGTGTGTCTCTCATGAATAAATAAATAGAAACTTTAAAATAAATAAATAAAGTAAGTAAGTAAATGCTCTGTTTTCAACGCAGGCCTATCCGCTCTAAGAGAGGGAGGCATGGTCTGGAGTCAGTGGCAGGCCGAGGGCATTGAGGAGATCAGGCTGGCCAGGGGACCGTGGAATGGGGACACCATTCCTTCAAATCTCCCGAAGGGTGTCATGGGGCAGGGGGTTCATGCCGACCGGGGTTCAGTGTGAGGATGGGTCTGTGGGTGAGGCTGCCAGGAGAGGTAATGAGCTCTCTGTCACAGTGGTGGCCAGGCAGTGGCACAGAGACCCTGCCTAGAAGGGAGGCCAAAGGCCAGATTCACAGGGCACCCCCCCCAATCAGGCAGCCAATGGATGAGGATTTGGTGCCTCTTCTGGCACTAGGCACCTGGGTATCTGCCCAGAGCTGGGCTCACAGGGCTGAGTGGGGAGGGAAGGAGACACAGCCCTGCCCTGGAGTACAGCCTCAGGAGCTAGAGAAGTTTGCATGTAGAACCCCTCCGCCACTACCTCTCCCCCTTCTCCTTATGAGGAAACTGAGGCCAGGAAGTAGAATGGCGTCTCCACTGTCACCTGTGAGAGTCAGGAGCAGAGCAGGGCTCCCAGGCTAAAGTGCTCTGTGCCGACACATCAGATGAAAGGTCTCTCGGCTGGAGAGACGCCCGGGTGAGGGGGCCAGGGCACCTCACTCACCTTCTTTGTGCCTGGCTCCTCATCCTGTAAATGATGGAAACAGTACCCGCCTCAAGCAGGTCGAGAGGCCTCCAGGACATCCAGGAAGGCCTTTGTGGGGTCTAGAGTTACAGACATGAATGCAAAGCAGGGAGTTGGTCCCCGAGGCCCCAACTCCAAGTGAACCCTCCAGAAACCCCATGGGGACCTTCCCTGCCCTTCAAGATCTTGCCATGGGGTAAGCCCGGCTGCCTCTGCACTTCCAGCCGGCCCTGTGGGAAGCATCCCAGAGCCAAGGGGCGGTGTCAGCTCTGCTTGGTGTGGGTCGAGCCGGCCTCCCTCTGGGCCAGATCCGCAGAGCCCAGCACAGCCCCCCGATGTCAGGTGTGGGTCGGCAGGACAGGTGCCAGGCTGGGGGGATGCTGGTGTGGGTGAAGGGACAGGAACCCCAGAGCTGGGCTGTCCAGAGCTGGGAGGGCCTGTTGCATAGCTGTGTAGACTCAGGGGTGTGGAATGAGGCTGCAGAGGGAGACCCGGAGGGGCCTCAGTGATTGCCCTGCTGTGTTTTCCAGGCCTGAGCTGCTCACCGAGGGAGTCAAAGAGCCCATCACGGACAGCCAAGGTACCCCGCGCAAGGTCATGGGCTGAGGCACCGGCCAGATGGGTGGGGGGTCCCCGGTCTGTGCCACCATCCCTCATCCTTCCTCTCTCCTGGTCCCGCCTCCCCTGGTGCCCCCACCACCCTCCCTGTCGGGTTCCCCCCCAAAGATACCACCTCTGTGCCTGGGTCCCAGGAGCTGACTGCTCACCCTGGCTTCTCTCCCCCCCTCCCCGCCCCCAGAGAGGGATTCCGGGGACCCCCTTGTGGACGAGAGCCTGAAGAGACAGGGTTTTCAAGGTAAGGTTGCAGCTCAGGATGGAGTCAGCTGTCCCAGTGCCATGATCTGACCTGGCTTGGGTTTGGAGGGCCAGGCTGTGGGTGGGAGGGGCTGACCTCCCCACGTCAGGGCCTGGGGGACTGGGTGAGGCTGGCTGGCAGGTGGGGCAGGAAGAGAAGTCTCCATCAGGGTGTAGAGGGGATGGCAGGGCGCAGGGCAGGGGCCGGCCTGCTGTCCATCTGACCCACTCCCTACCAGGCAGTTAGCTGTCGTCTAAATGCGGAAGCCCAAGGAGGCCAAGTGCCCAAGGGCCAGGGGGTCTGTGGAGGAGAATCAAGAAGGACTGAGAGGCAGTGAGCAGGGAGGAAGATGGATGGAAGGTAGGAGAAGCTTGCACCAATGCAGGCGGGGTGGCAGGCAGGAGAAACAGAAGCAGGGAGTCCGTGTGCATGTGAGGACCACTCAGGGGTGTGGCCATGTGTCCCCGAGGCCGGGTGTTCCCCACGTGGCCCCTGGCTGATCCCTGTGGCTCTGAGGGGACAGACCAGCGAGACCAGTGACAGGAAGGGCCAGCCCAGGGAGTGGGGCGTCCAGAGGTAGGACCCAGATCCTGGAGGGGCAGCTGCTCCCTGCCCTGTCTCCCTGCCCCCCGGGCAGCAGAACCACCAGCTGTGACGAGGGACCCTGATGGCTCTCAGCCCACTCACAGCTCCTCATACCCAGCCTCACAGCAGAGGGGGTCCTCACCACACCCCCACCACCCAGTCACCCAGAGGTCCACTCCCTTCCTCCCTCCCCATTCTCTCCCCAGGCAGTGCCAGGCTACAACCTCTTGAGGTCCGCAGCCCATCTGGGGCCCCTATAGCATAGGCTGGCCCATGGAGTCCTTAGCTGATGCCCCCAGCAAAGGGGAGCGACCCAGAGTGGTCCTTCCCACCGCCCCCCCCAAAGGCCCTGCCCCTAGCCCACCAGGGCGCCAGAACCTGCTGCCTCTCATGGGGCCTCTTACCTTTCAGGCTTATTTACTGGTTTGGTGGTTTTCAAATGTCAACAATTAACTTAATTTCCCACTCATGGCTGTTGTCACAACCGCGTGCGTCCTTCCGGAAAAACACATCTCTGTCTAGATGTTCCTTCTGAAGGACTCTGAGGGGCCCACTCGGAGGATCTGATAATTGCCAGAGAAGGAGTTCCCCATAATTAGAAAATCATATTCCTTAAAAGTCCCCAAGTGCCCTTTAATTTAACGGCCCAAATCCATAATTGTTTTTCACTTCGCAGAAAATTATGATACTAGACTCTCGCGCATCGACATCGCCAACACGCTGAGGGAGCAAGTCCAGGATCTGTTCAATAAGAAATACGGTGAGCCCCGGGGCACCCAGGCGGGAGCAGCCCGGCGCCCTGGGAAGAGAGGCAGGAGCTTCCCACCTAGAGCCGTGGTCATTTCTGGGAAAACCATTCGTTCGTTCACGGACATTGCTTGAGCACCTACTACGTGCCAGACTCTGGGGGTAGAGCAGTGGAGGAAACAGAGCCCCTGCCCTCTTGGGCCCTGTAAACCAATGAGGTAAGACAGATATTCAGGAACTACACATGGAATCTACTAACAGGGAGGACCTATTCCATGATTTTGCAGGAAAAGAGCAAGCTGCTCGAGAGAGGATAATTTGGATACTTACCTTGGACTGGGAACCAGGGAGGCCTCTCTAAGGAGAGAACTGAAGGGTGGGTAAGGAGTTAATGTGGCAGCGTGTGAAGGCAGGACAGTCCAGCTGCGGTAATAGCACGTGCAAAGGCCCTGCTGTTCGTCCTCGGAAGGGACAGGAAGCTGAAGTAGGGGAGTCAGGCTGGAGCGGAGGGGCCCCGTAGAGGCTCCCAATCCAGTTACTATGGCCACAGACCAGATCACCCCAGATTGAGCAGCCTACAATCACGATGGCTATTATTCTTTCTCATGGGATCAATAAGTCCAGAGTCTGGGAGCAGCTCTGGGTGGCTCTCCTCTGGAGTCTGGCCTGAGGTTGTAGGCAGAAGGTGGCCAAGGCTGGAGTCCCCTTGCCAGCATCTTCACTTCCGGTGTTTGCCGGCTGGGCCGGGGGAGCAGCTGGTGCTGGAGTAGCCAGGCCCCTGGGGCATCTCTCCCCGTCTCTGTGCCTTGTCTCCACAGGGACCCTCCAACGTAGCTTCCCCAAGGTGGCTGGATTGTGAACCAGTCTCAGAAGCTATGCATCGTCACCTCCACCACATGCTGTTGGTCGAGGTCATTAGAGTCCCACCCAGGTTCAAGGGGTGGGGACAAAGGCCCCAGTTCTCTGTGAGGGAGTGTCGACGTGTTGCTAAGAGGAACATGTGGGATGGGAGAAATATTGGTGCAGCTGTCACTGGACAGTATAATCGGCCACAGCTCATAGCATGGAAAGTCCAGCAGCCTTCAGGATCCACTGGTTCCAGCAGGTCAGAAGTATCCTTGGTGTCTCTCCACCATGTTGGCATCAATCTCAGGCTGGCTTCCCACTTGCTGGCAGAAGGCCACAGCTGGTCGAGACATCCCACCTACATCTTGGGGAAGGAGAAAGAGAGCTGGCTGCTCCACGGGCTTTCTCCAGAGAGTGAAGGATTTCTTTCCTAGAATTCCCTGAGCCTTCTCCTTGTTTCTCACTGGTCCCCCCTGAGTCACATGTCCATTCCTCACCCAGTCACTGTGACATGGAGGGTGTTGGGGGGTAGAGCACGTGGGCCTGGAGACAGGTGGACACCCAAACTGTCAGCCAGAGAGAAGGGGCGGCGCCCTTACCAAGGGGAAACCAGGAGGAGATGATGGGTTCCATCTTGGATGTGTTGAGTTTGAGGGCTGAGTGGAGATAACCCATAGGCAAGTGGAGATCTGGTCTGCTGTTCAGAAGTGTCTGGATTGGATGTAAACCTTAGGCCATGAGGGTAGAGGAGCAAGAAAGATTATCCAGACCAAAGGCTAAGAAGCCCTGGTGTTTAGAGGTCAGGTCCAGAGGCAGCAGAGTGACCTGAAAGGGGGGAAACTGGGAAAATGGGGCCATGGACATCGAGAAGAGGGCTTCAGGGAGGGCAGCATGGTCATCAGTGCCAGACTTTGTTGAAAGAAGTGCAAGTGTTACTGGATTTGGCACCATGGAGACCGTAGTGCTCCCTCGCACCGGTGGATTGTGGGTATAAATTTTCCTGTGTGTCCAATTATTTTTTCATTTCAAAAAGGATTGCCTAGGGACCCCTGGGTGGCTCAGCAGTTGAGTGTCTGCCTTTGGCTCAGGTCGTGATCCTGGAGTCCTGGATCGAGTCCCACATCGGGCTCCCTGCATGGAGCCTGCTTCTTCCTCTGCCTATATCTCTGCCTCGTGCTCTCTCTCTGTGTCTCTCATGAATAAATAAATAAAACTTAAAAAAAAAAAGGATCTCCTAGCAATTGCATGTAAACTAGTTAGCAGCAAAATCAGGGTAAAGAATTAAAAAGGGGGCACATAGGGATGCCTGGGTGGCTCAGTGGTTGAGCATCTACCTTCAGCTCAGGGTGTGATCCCAGTCTGGAATCGAGTCCCACATCGGGCTCCCTGCATGGAGCCTGCTTCTCCCTCTGCCTGTGTCTCTGCCTCTCTCTGTGTGTGTCTTTCATGAATAAATAAATTAATTAAAATAATAATAATAAATTATAAAAACAAAGGGCAGCTGGGGTGGCTCAGTTGGTGAAGCATTTGCCTTCGGCTCAGGTCATGGTCCTGGGATCAAGCCTGTCATCAGGCTCTCTGCTCAGTGGGGAATCTGCTTCTCCTTCTCCCTCTACCCCCTCCCCTGCTCGTGCACACAGTCTCTCTCTCTCTCTCTCTCTCTCTCTCTCTCTCTCTCTTTCAAATAAATAAGTAAAATCTTTAAAAAAAAATTTTTTTAAACAGGCTGACAATCCATCAAGACAGAGTAGGCTCAGGGAGACAAGATAGGGAATGGCTGTGGATGGCTACAGGTTTTTTTTCCTGGAGTGACGAATATGTCCTGGAACTAGCTAGTGGTGATAATTTCACCACCTCACGTGTATACCCCAAACCCTTGGATTGTGAACTTAAAATGGCCAGCTGTATGGTTTGGAAATTCTCTCAATGAAAAAAAACCACAAAACTGGGCTGGAATGATGGCACCAAGACAGGCGTAATAGGAAGCCCTCGAGATTCTGTACTTGATGGATGCAGATGACAAATCGGGCTCTGAGTTTCCTGGGAGCCAGAACAAAAAGGGAAATACCATTCCCAGTGTCCCTGAGATAAAAATTAGTTTACTGCACAGAGAAGGTTCTGCTTTTGCCCTTTGAGCTGAGACGTGCAGAGATTTCTGCATTGTGTCTTCATAAAGGGACATCCTGCGATGCAGGGGATGATGCTCTCAATGAGCCCCTTGGAGGGATCCCAGTGAACGCCTTCCCTCTGTCCAGGAGGGACCCCAAACGCAATCTGCCCTCAGACCAGGCAGGTCCTGAACCAGGGTGAGGCAGAGCCTGGGGTCGGGGGACTTCTGGGGGGCCAGACGTTGTAGGGAAGGGCTAGCCATGCCCTTGGGTCCCATCTTCCAGGTGGGCCTCCAGATTCTCAGCCTGTGAGGCTGAGGAACCTGAGCTGCCCTCTCCCCCGTGGCTGAAGCCATACGTGCTCAGCCCATTCCTCAGTCCCCCTGGACACTCTGGACCCCTACACGACCCACTCACTAACTCCTGGTCCCCACTGATTGTGCCTTTTTACGGGGCTACACACCAGCCCCCTTAGACCGCCACGTGCATGCCCTCCCATCACATTTGCGCCCCTGTGCCCACACAGCAGCACTGCTCTGGCTCTTGATGACAATTCCTCTATCCGTTCTCAACAGGAGAAGCCCTGGGCATCAAATACCCAGTCCAAGTCCCCTACAAGCGGATCAAGAGTAACCCCGGCTCAGTGATCATTGAGGGGCTCCCCCCAGGAATCCCGTTTCGGAAGCCCTGCACCTTTGGCTCCCAGAACCTGGAGAGGATCCTCGCAGTGGCTGACAAGATCAAGTTCACAGTCACCAGGTACTCAGGGGAAGGGCGAGGAGGCCAGGCTAGCATGGGGGCTGGGGGGGCTCTTGGCCTTGCCTTTGACCTTGCCCTGCCCTGTTCTGCCCTCCTGACTGGTGCCATCCTGGGTCTCCAAGGTGGGCGTGGGGGAGGAGGTTGCAGAAGGGTGACTGCAGGCCAGCCAGGGTGCAAGGAACCCCACCTCCACCACCACAACAGGGGTGGCCTTCCTGTCACCTCCTGCCCACCTGCAGCACCCACTCATTGCCCTCCCAGCCCCAGGGAGAGGTAGTCAGCCCACTTTGGAGGGGAGGACACTGAGACAGGTGATTTGTCTGGGGTCACACAGAGCCAGCCTGGTCGGAGCTGGCAGGAGGCCCTGGCCACCCTCCCACACAGCAGCACTGCCACATTGTCATGGTGTCAGCCCCAGTAGTGAGTCCCTGGGCAGCTTATTAAAACACCAGTCTGATGCAGCAGGTGTGGGGTAGCCCCAGACATTCCTGGAGAGCTCCCAGGTCCCCACCCCGCCCCCGCCCTGATACTCCCATCTCTGTTTCTCTTCCAGGCCTTTTCAAGGACTCATCCCAAAGCCTGGTAAGAGGCACTGGCTGCGGGGGGGGCCGCATGGCGTGGGAGGCCGGCTGCCGCGCTGGGGGCCAGAGGCTGGAGCCCGGCTTACTGTGGGATGCCAGGCCCTGCCCTTCTGTCTCCCACCTCCTCTGGGTACCAGCCCCAGGTCGGAGGAGGAAGGCCACACTGGAACCTGCGGCAGAGGAAGGGGGTAGCAGAGGGTGGCAGGGGGGCGAGTGTGACTCATGTGCTCCAACCCCGCCAGGGTTCAGGAGGGAGGGAGGGGCCAGACCAGGTCAGTGCCCTCCAAGCCTGCTGAAGGGGCCTGGATGACCTGAGTGCATGGATGAGGTTGGAGACAGGTGGTTCCTAATCACAGAGGGAGGGGCTTCCGCATAAAGCTCAGTGGTAAGATGCTGGTAAGTGCTTCCGCCTTTCAAAGCGGCCACCCCCTCCATCTCCTCCATGGGCTGTGTCCTGGCCTCCCAAACCCCGGATGAGAGGGGTGCCTGGCTGGCTCAGTCGGTAGAGCACACGACTCTTGAATTTGGAGTCGTGAGTTTGAGCCCCACGTTGGGCATAGAGATTACTACAAGAAAACAAAAAGTGAGAAAAGACCAAAAAAACCCTGAGTGAGCAGAGACAGTCTGTGTCCCTGCAGGGTGATGTGCCTACGTCGTGAGCACTCTGGGCTGGCCAGGATCCCCAGGGCTGAGGCTGCAGATGCCGAGTTGCTGACCGCAGGTCCTGTGTATGGAGAGATGGGAAGCCTTGCGGCCCAGCCCCAGCCCCAGCCCCACCCCGGGAGACCCTGCAGCTGCCCCAGGCCCTTGCGGAGGCTTTGCTGATGTGCTGAGAATGGGGGGATATCTGGAACATAGAGAGCCCTTTGGAACAGGAATCCAATGTCATGGTCACAGTAATGCCCCCCCCCCCACTCCCACCCCAATGCACACTGACCCCTGCACCCCAGAGCTTCCAGTCCCTGGGTCAAGGCCTGACTTGGTGGGCTTCTAGGGAAGGGGCAAGAGGCCATCAAACTGTGAGAGGGCAGGACTTACTGAGGGGCGTAGAGATGGGGCCACTGCTGCTGTGCTGAGGGACCCCAAAGAGGAGGAGTGAGACTGGGGGCTGGCACCACTCCCTTCTCTCCAGCCATGGGAGCCAGGAAACACCTTTCCTGGTGTCACCCATGGCCCCTGACCCATGCCTGCCTTGGGACAGGATGCCCAGCCCTCTGTGGACCTGCTTTGCTCCGGGACCATGGTGGGCAGCCTGTGGTCTGCTCACCTGCCCTGTGGCAGGGGCCCCAATCTGCCAGGCCCTGGGGCTGATTGCTGAGCTCCTTCGACTCAGCTCCCAGCCCAAAGGGGGTTTGTGCCTGTGTCGGGGTCAGTGTTGGGCAGCAGAAAAGGAAGCACAGACCCAGCAGTGGGAAGAATGGCCAGCCTCCCTCTGCTGAGGGACAGCAGAATGGCAGTAAGGCAGTCAGTGCTCCCAGCCCCTGCTTCCAGAAGGAAGGGTCTTCGTGGGGGCCTGAACCAGTAGCTGCTCGGGCAGGGCAGGGGCAATGCACAGGGGCAGCGCTTTGACTGTGACCTTTTCCTGTGTCCTTTGATGGAGGAGGAGACTGAGGCACAGGGAATATCAGTGACCTTGCCCGGATGCCCCACCTGTAGTGAAGGAACTGTTGGCACCAAAGCCTGGCTCCCTGCAGGGAGGCCCAGTGATCCGGGTGCGATGTCATTCCGAGCCGCCGGCCGCCGGCCAGGTGGTGGAATGTCAGGCTTTGGGGATGAACACAGCGGGGCAGAGGGGCAGCCAGCAACCTTCACACTGAGCACGGAGCTTCCGGGCCCTTCCACTAACAAGGGCTTGCCCTCCGGCTAGGGGAGCTGGTGGCCCATTTGCTGTTAGAGCAACTTCTTGAAGCCTCTCAGCCAGTCTGGCTGTCTGCCTTCCCCTCGGCCTTTGCTTTGGCTCCTCTGTGTGCAGAGAGCTCTGGGAAATGCTTTCTTGGCCCACGTGGTGTGGAAGAGGGTGGCAGGCTGCCTGGAAGAGGAGATGGGAAAGTAGGCCTGGCCCAGCCCTCAGGGTGCGTCTGCCAGTGCCTTTCCAGGCATTGGCACTCCAGTCTGGGTGGCACCCTGGAGGGGCCGGGACAGACGGGGTGGCCAGCCAGCTCTGTGCTTACTCATGCCACTTGTCCTGCTGGACTGGGAAGGCGTCCAGGCTCACAGGGGCCTCCGAGGGCTCACCGGAGGTCATAGCCTGTCCCCAAACCCTCCATCAGATAATCGCAAAAGCCTGGCACAGGCCAGCTCCCGGGGAACCGGAGCAGGAGCTCAGGTCTCTGGAGGGGGCAGGACATTAGCAGGTGCCATAATCTGGAAGAAGGTGGGCTGAACCAGATGCAGGTGTCCTGGGCATGTGGAGGGGTTACAGAAAATCTGATTTGTGTTGTGGGTCGGGGGCAGCACGTGGGCCATAGGAAAGCACAGGCTGGTGTTCAGACAGACCCAGGTTCAAATCCCTGCACCCTCTTTACTAGCCTTGTTACCCTGGGCTCATAATTTCACACCCCCAAGCCTCTAATTGCTCATCTGTATGATGGAGAAAGGCATACCTGCCTCCTTAGGTGATCGGACTTGGATAAAGGTGGGCAGTGACAGGCAGGCTGCGGAGGGGCTTCATTGTGATGCTTAAGTGAGACATTTGTAAGTCCTTCAGCCCTGGACCCGCTGTGATAGGAAGTGCTCTCAGCCAGTGGGGGTGACGGTTGTTATTCCTGAGGCTTAGGAACGCTTCCTGGAGGAGGTGGCATTGAGCAGAGCCTTGGAGATGAGCAGAACAGCGTGCAGTGCTGACCTAGGGCCCAGCCTGAGTGAAGGCACAGAGGGGCTGTCAGGGGATGTGGCTGGGCACA
Organism: Canis lupus dingo; assembly: GCF_003254725.2. NCBI lineage: Eukaryota > Metazoa > Chordata > Mammalia > Carnivora > Canidae > Canis > Canis lupus. Next base: position 5,685,511 of record NC_064248.1, on the reverse strand, counting down.
GGTAGGGGGTGAAACCAGCATGGCCAGGAGGGTGTGGTGTGGCGTGGCAAAGACACAGGCCTTATCCTGGGCACAGCAGGGCCTTCAAGATACTTTCCTGTTTCTTTTGTCCTCTTCCAAAAGTACGGAATGAAAACTCAGAAGCACAGGATTTGTAAAACTAAACCAGATTCCTACCAAAAACCTTCATTGCACAGTGGGAGAATCTGAGTCCATGTTCATCCCCTTTTCCCTGAACTCATGTGCAGGTTCTGGAAAGATTCATAGTGCCAGGGAGATAGGGACAGGGGAGGGCCTACCAAGTCTTGAACGTTGTGTGTCCACGTTGGTACCTATAAGACATCCCTGGACAACTGTCCATGCAGATGGTTGTTGCTCCCCATTGAGGCTTTCCCAAGGCCTGGAACCTTCTATGAAGCCCACCCGTGCAGCCACTTGCATACAGCAGAGGGTTTGAGCAAGAGCAGACCAGAGAGGGCACGGCCAGTAGGCGGTACAAGGATGTGAGGGCGGATCAGGGGTGGGCTGGGGGCTGGGGAGGTGCAGGGGCGTGAGGTTTGCTCCCAGAACCTGGAGGGGGGGGGGGTATCCCTGGGAGGGGAAGCCTGTGAAGGATGGCTCTCAGATTTTCTAGGTCATTTATTAAAGCCTCCCAGAGAAGCCTTTCCTAACAGAACCATCCTGAGAAAGTGAATTCTAAAGGAAATGATACTTTGAAGATCAATGGGTCGTTAAACCTGGGGCTTTCCCAGTGCTTCCTGGAATGTGAGCTGGGCGGAGTGGGGCGAGGGTATGTCAGCTCCTGGGCCAGCTTTGTTCTGGGTCAAAAGAGATGAGCCCAGGGACCTTTAGTATTGTCCCAGCTGGGTACATCACATCTGCCCTGGGGCCTCAGTTCTCCCCCTGGTGTCTAGTAGCCCTTTCTGCTCCTGCTGAGTGTTGGCCAGGTGCCTGGCTTATAATATAAGATGGGCTTGGGCCAAATCTGAAACCGTGGGTGGGACTTCGGATCTCAGGTCAGGAGAGCTGTGGGCCAGGAGCTTGATCGATCCCTAGGGGTTGGGGATGCTGGCTGGAGGGGGTCTGATGGGGGGGAGCCCAGGGCTGCAGATGGATGGCAGGGCCAGGCCCTCCACTGGTACCGGACTGAGCTCCAGCCCTGCCCGCAGTGGCCCAAGTGACCAAGGCCTGACCTCAGGAGCCCTAGCGTGTGGGCCCAGGAAAGGTGCACACCCTTGGAGCTGCTTGCCTCCTCACTGGGCGGCTCCTCACCTAGCACACACCTACCTGCCCAGGGGCATTGCATTAAAGCAGGGAGGCCAGGCCCGGCATGGAGCAGGGAGGCAGTTGCCTGGGGACTGCACAGGAGTCCCTGCCCGCCTAGCCCCAGGCACCCAGCTCTCGGGCACAGATGTGCATCAGGGGCCACAGGCCACGGGTCCCCACAGAGCACAGTGGTAGTATTTGCTGTGGAGAGGGATCTGGGTGAGCCTGGCACCAAGTCAAGGCATTCTCTCAAAACCCAGAAGGGCCCATGGCCATCAACACCCAGGACAGCAGAGGAGGGTGTTCAAGGTAATGCTGGGAAGAAGCAGTGGCAGTGCAGGAAGGAGAAGCCCTCGTAACCACCACAGAACATTCTAGTAGGTCATAAAAACCTGAAGGGAAACACAGATATGCGCCCGTGGTGGAAATTTGGAAGACAGAACTCTAAGTGCCCAGATGGCTGTTCATTTTTATGATGATACATTTCTTCCAGATTTTTCCCCAAGCTTTTTAATTTTACATCTCACTGTTCTATAAATTAATGTACATACACAATGAAAACATAAGCATTCCCCGATGTTTTTAAAACTCTTTATGATATTCCTTCATCAGTCTGCTTCATAGTTATGGAACTGTCCTGTCCCCCAAGGGGTGGACATTGGACACCACCTCACACTGTGGACACCTAACATCTACGTCATGCTTATGATCTGCCAGTTACAAAGCCTTCCCATAGCAGCACATGGGATCCCCCCCAATAACCAATCTTAAAGGAAGAACCTGAGTTTCAGAGAGGTTAAGAAACTTGATCAAAGGGATCCCTGGGTGGCGCAGCGGTTTGGCGCCTGCCTGGAGACCCGGGATCGAATCCCACGTCGGGCTCCCGGTGCATGGAGCCTGCTTCTCCCTCTGCCTATGTCTCTGCCTCTCTCTCTCTCTCTCTCTCTTTCTCTCTCTGTGACTATCATAAATAAATAAAATTAAAAAAAAAAAAGAAGCTTGATCAAGGTCACACAGCACGTGCCCTTGCTTCCGGATCTTTCTTCCACAACAGGCAGCACTTTGCTGCTGCCTTCTGGCTGCCAGCATCTATAACAATGACCCTGCCTCTCCCTCCTTAGGCGCAAAATTAATCCTTTGAGTTTATTCATTTGTGCAACAAAAATCTATTGAAGGGGCATCTGGCTAGCTCAGTCAGAAGAGCATACAGCTCTTGACCTTGGGGTTGTGAGTTCAAGCCCCATGTTGGGTGTAGAGATTACTTTTAAAAATTATATATACATATATTTATATATATGTATGTATGTATGTATTTATACTGCCTACTTTATCGCAAGCAGAATCTAGGAATACAAAATAGACAAAAAATTTCTACCCTTGTGGAGCTTTATTTTCTAACGGGGAAGCTAAGAAGGACAAAGCAATGTATTCAATAGTGAGAAGCGACATGGAGACATACAACACAGGACTGTCAAAAAGACAATTTTAGATAGGCCAGCAGGAGTTGAGGCCTGAAAGAAATAAGGGTATGAGCCATGTAGAAATCTCCATCGGGGAACAAAAAAAGAAAAATCTCAGTCGAAGCATCCAGGGAAGGAGTTAGTGCAAAGGCCCTGAGGCCCTGGACATATTTTGAAAGTATACGGCTAACAGGATTGCTGATGGTGGAGAGTATGGGATGTGAGCAAAAGATTTTGTCCTGAGCAGCTGGAGGGCAAGAAGGGTCCGGATCTGAGTGTCAGGCAAATTAGACACCAAAGTGACCAGGTCAAACCAGATCTATAAACTATAAATCAGAGAGTGTCCTGCTGGAGACGTACAGGTGGGAGCTATTCCACATGTAATGTGTTTGAGTCATGAAACTGGATCACCGTGGGGATGAGTGTCGACAGTTGGAAGGGGTCCAAGAGAGCCCTGGGCCCTCCCGCATTTAGATGTTGGAGATAGGGCAGTCCCGGTGGCGCAGCGGTTTAGTGCCGCCTGCAGCCCAGGGTGTGATCCTGGAGACCCGGGGTCGGGTCCCGCATCGGGCTCCTTGCATGGAGCCTGCTTCTCCCTCTGCCTGTGTCTCTGCCTCTGTGTGTGTGTGTGTGTGTGTGTGTGTGTGTGTGTGTGTGTGTTTCTCATGAATAAATAAAATCCTAAAAAAAATAAAAATAAATTTAGATATTGGAGACAGGAGAAGAGACAGGCGGGCGGCCAGGGACAGGCCAAGTGAGAAACTTGGAGGTGACCACTGAACCACGTGCTGCATTCAAGGTCAAGTATGGGAGACCTGAGACTGGACCATGGGGGTTGAGTGTCCCCCAGAGGTCATGGGCAGTGTGGTTAAGAGCAGTTCTGGGGAGGGGACCTGAGTGGAGTAGCAAGCTTCAGAGGGAATGAGAGCAGAGAAATGGGTCGCAGCAGGGACAGATGGCCCTTGAGGGGCAGGAGAGAGATGGGGCGGGTCTACCAGCTGAAATGGGATCAGGAGCGGGTTTTAGAGGTAAGAATAGCCACAGCATGAGTTTAGAGAAATGAGTCAGGGGGAGGGAGGCAAGAAGAGGGACACTCCCCTCCCCACCCCCCAAAACAGGATGGATGGAAGAGGGGAGCTGAGAACTGCGGGGAGATCGCCTGCCGACTCTTCCTAGGGGGACAGGGACGTGATGGGGCAGGGGCGGTGGGTCCCAGTAGGGGTGAGAGACTGGTGGTGTCAGGTCCCAGAGGCAAGGGTTAGAAAGATGGGAAGGGACAGTCCTGTTCCATCCTATGGGCCACCTTAGAAGATGGTCGCCACTGTAGGTGACACAGCAGGTCGAGGCACAGAGGGCCAGGGGCTTGGAAAACGTGTGTGCGCAGGTGGATTGGTCCCCAGGAAATGCAACGGGAGCCTTGAGGGCGTCCTGAGCACCAGAGCCTAAGGTCAGTGCCACCTGCAGGCAAAGACCAGCCCTTCTGCCCCCTGGAGACCTAGTTCCCTGCCAGGCCACCGGAATCTGAGACCAGGGGAAGGCAGGCATTCCACAAGCGCGGGTAGCTGTGAAATGACTGTGCCCCGCTTCTGCTGAGCACCGCCCACACATGCCAGGGCCCGCGGAGCCCTCCACAAGCCTGTCGGGTAGACGAGACGCCGGGTAGACGCCGTTGTCATCCCCGCGTCGCGGCTGAGCACACTGAAGCTGCAGGAGGCGGCCTGGCTTAGGACGGGGCCTGGGACACCCCCAGGTCTGTGCTCTTCTGGGCAGCGGGGGAGAAGGGTAGCGAAGGAATGAGGCCAGGATTAGAAAAGGCAGAGACCACAACTTTGCTGGTGACTCAAGCTTTATCTTGTAGCATTGGAGGCTTTTTTTTTTTTTCAGTCAACAAAATGATAGGATCAGGTTTGCATTGTCTTACAATTACCATGGTAACCACGCCTCCACCCACCACTGGGTGGATTGGAAAAGCAACACTGGGGTGGGTAAGCCAGGGAGGGGTGAGGAGGCTGACCCCAAGCCGGAGGTGGGTGGTGCTGGGATGTAGAGGTGGCAGCAGTGTGGGAGGGAAGCCGGGGGAAAGTTCTGGAAGGATCACAGTGGTACCCATGCTGCAGGCAGGGTCTCCGGGCCGGTGGACCTCCAGGGGCCAGGGAGCCTTGGTGGGACCTGACTGGTGCTGCTTTAGCACAGGGTGGTGAGGGGGCTGGGCACGGTCCCTGTGAGGGTGGCCGCTGCCACCACCACTCAGACCAGCGCATGGTCAGTGGACAGGGCCTGCGAAGGACCAGAGAGAGGCGGAGCCCCAGGGAAAGGAGATGGAGGGATTTGCTGGTAAGAAGATCTGAGAGCAAGGCCTTTCTGGGAAAGGAAATAACTTTCTAGAACTATTCTCAAATAGCAGTAGCAAAAGAAAGGCTTGTTGGGTAGTGAGGTCCCTGTCCCTGGGGGCATCTGAGTTGATACTGAGCAGCCACTTCCCACCGGGGCCCACTGGGTTTCCCAGCAGGAGCCACTGTGGCTTGACTGTCACCTGCCTGGAGACGGGAGCCCTGGGCATCTAGAAGCGGGAAGGGCTGGGAGGGGGGTCCTCACCCACCACATCACTTCCCAGTGCCGCCCAGCTCCCTCCTGGGCAAGCGCAGGTGTCCCCCACCCTGCCGGGCGAGGGGACCCTCCGCTAAGAAGCCAGGAAGCGGCCCCCCCACCCCAGAGCAGGGGCTCCGGGTCCCGGAGACGGAGACCGAGCAGAGCTGCCGACTTCCTGTGTGACTCCAGCAAGTCAGGTTTGCCTGCCTGGGCCTCGGTTTAGCTCCCACTGAAGTGGGAAGGTCCCAGCGGGGGGCACCCCGGGCGCAGGGCAGGGCAGGGCAGCGGGGAGCACGGGGGCGAGAGGCCGGCCAGGCGGAGCGTGGAGGGCCTGGAAGGCCTGGCTTTGCAGCGTGTTCTGGACTCTGCAGACCCGGCCTTGGCAAGCTCTTCCGCTGACGTCCCCGCGGCCGGAGCCCCAGCGCCCTTGCAGGGCAGGGCCGACGTCTCGGGAAGGGTCCCCAGCTCTCTCCGGAAAGTCCCCTCACAGCCTTAGTGTGAATTTTACCTGAAGGAACGGGTTCAGTTCCATCCTGCTGAGGAAAGGAAACCATCACACTGACGCCCCAGAGGCTGAAGTTGGAGAAGCTGAGCGGCGAGTTGGCCGAGGGCCTCCCACGCAGGGGGCTGAGATCTGCTCGCAGAGCAGAGGGGGAGGCGCACGGAGGGCTCTGCTCGCCCTGGTCCCCACCGGGGCCCCTGCTGGGTCTCTGCGAGGCCTCCCGTTCAGCAGGTGCGGCGTGGGGTGGGCTTCCTGGAGGAGGGGACTGGCGTGGGGCTGCTCTCAGCGCAGGGGAGGGGGAAGGGGTCTGCTGGGGTGGGGGGTGCTAAGCCCCCCTCTGCCCCCTCCGGCACCAACTCCATCGCTTCTGGGCTGTGTGATGGCAGATAAGTGAACCTCCCGTCTCTGGACCCCCAGGTCACTCGGAGCAAGGGGGGACACCAACGGTCCCCAGGCCCTCCACCCTTCGGCCGCCCCCACGGTCATTTCAGCCTCTGGAGATGGTCCCACGCTCCACCTGCATGTGCCCCCCCCGGGGGGCCCTCCCCACACCCTCGCGCCCGACGCTGTCACGCTCTGGAGAGCTCAAAATAAAACCCCTTTCTCGAGTTTCTAAAGATATCCCAGTTCCAGCGCCAGCCACATGTTTCTCCACTTAATTATCTCTGCTTTTCTTTGTTAATTAGGCTCCAGTCGCAGTCTCCCTGCTGCCTTCCCGGGAAGAGCTGGCATCTGCAGGGCGGGGCCCGGAGGCCTTGGGCAGGTGCCCAGCTGCCAGGCCGGCCTTGGCCCTCTGCCTCCTTTCTTCCAGGCAGGGCGGTGGGGGCCGCTGACCAGCGCCTTGTCGGGAGGCCCCTGCCTTTTCCTGGCCTGTGGCGACCCAGCAGGGTCGTGGCAGCCCTGCTGGTTGGGGAGGGGGACCCCGCGGTTCCTGAAGGTTGTTAGGACTGGGGACTCCACGGAAGGGGGGGCGCGGCTTCATGCTCCTGCCACATTCCAGAAAACCACATTGAAACCAGTTCTCCGGCTGGGACCACCCAAGCTCTCAGAAACAACCAATGCCTTTATAATTGGGCTGGAATTGAGATGGGAAGCGTCGCCACCAGGCACCACGTGCTGAACAGACGTTCTCGCTGGTGCAGAAATGCATCTCTGAGCCACAGGGGTGGAGGCATGGGCACTTAGGATGGTTCAGCCTGTGTGGTTTACTGGGTGGACTCCATCTTTCTCATGGGGGGGAGGTCTGGTGACGAAAGAGGCCTCCTGGTGGGAGGTGAGAGTAGGAGACAGGCAGTCCCATCCTTCTGAAGCCCTCAGCAAGCACGGGGACCAGATACTCCCGTTTGGGAGCTCAGGTGCTGGGCAGTTCCAGGGCTGCAGTGAGGCCAGGGCACTAGGCTGGGTGCTGGGCTTTCGATCAACACCAATTGGAAAAAAACACAAACCCTGCCTCATGGAACTGACATATGGTGTGGGCGCAGAGAATAAGGCACAAAGCATAATAGTATGTTAGATGTGTGCTCAGGAGAAGCGGGCCAGCAGATGGTAGACGGGGTGTGTATTGTCGGGGGGTTGCATGTTAGCTAGGCCGTGGCCTGGGAGTACTTCGGGGTGTACTCAGGGGGTGGTAGTGAGCCGAGGAGCTAGGGAAGAGCAGTGCGTGCAAGGAAAACAACTGCAAAAGTTCACCTACCAGGGTGTCAGAGGAAGAAGGGGAGGACATGGTAGGGGAGGAGGTAGAAATGGGGAGAGAGAGCAGATTGTGTGAGGCTGGATCAGAACATTGGCTGTTGGGGCGCCTGGGTGGTGCAGTGGGTTAAGCGGCAAACTCTTGATTTTGGCTCAGATCATGATCTCAGGGTCATGGGATCGAGCCCCACGGTGGTCTCTGTGCTCAGTGTGGAGTCTGTTTGAGATTCTGTCTCTCTCTCTCTCTCAAAAAAAAAAAAAAAAAACTAATAATAGTAAAAAGAACATTGACTTTTGCTCCCAGGTCAGTGGGAGCCAGTGCAGGCCTCTGAGCAGGGGAGAGAGGGAATCCAGTTCAGGATTGAACAGAATCCCTCTGGCTGCTGGGTGAGGATAGCCAGGCTAGAAGCACGAAGAGACAGGGTGGGGAGGCGCTAGTGACAATCCAGACTAGGCCTGGTGGTGCGGGCAGAAGTGGGAGGGCCGTGGGGAGTCAGGGGCTCCGGGTAGAGTTTGTAGTTAAGCCAACAGAATTTGCTGGTGTGGGCTATGAGTCAGAGGAGTGGTGTTTGACCTCAGGGATTCCAGCTGGGCTTCCAGAAGGATCGTGGTGCCGGTAGCTGAGACAGGGCTCGTGCAGGAGGAGCCAGCTGGGGAGGTGTGGGGAATCAGGCCCGTGGTTTGTGGGATGTTGAGTGCAGGGTGTCCCCTAGCAGCACTTCGATGCACAAGTGGGGGATCAGAGGTAGTATCAAATATAATGAAGTATAATTTGGGGAATCACGAGTATGTCGCTGGTTTCTAAAGCCCTAAAACTGGACATCCGGGTGGCTCAGTTAAGCATCTGCTTTGAGCTCAGGTCATGATCTCGGGGTCCTGGGATACAGCAGTGGTGGCTCCTCAGTAAAGCCCAGGCCCCCTCCACAGAGTTACAGATGCCACACAGATGGGGCAGGAGAAAAAGGTGTGCCCTGCCCACTCCAGAAAATAAGGCAGCCCCGAGTTCCCATTATGTGCTCTGTGCAACTGAGATGATGTCCCCGTGATGTCTCTGGTGGTTGGGAACAGGAAGAGTGACACCAGCAGAGGGTCCCGGTTGCCAGGGGAAGGAGGATGGATTTGCCCCCACGGACAACGCAGAGTCCTCAGCAAGTTTTAAGCAAAAGGATGGCGGGGGTCCCCTAGACTCTTGATCTTGAGAATGATTGACGTGACTTGCAGAGCAGAGAACGCTCTTGGGGAGGCCAAGCGGGAAGTTCTTGCTGCAGAGAGCAAGTGAGATGAGCGGTTTGGAGGCCTAACTGGCCGTGGGGTGGGCCTGCCAGAAGTTCCTCTGGGAAAGTGGCCCTTGTGGTGACCATCTGCATTTGTGGGCGAGGGGGCCACATGGGGCTGGGACAGGTTTGAACCAAAGTGCCCCGATTTAGTGGCTTAAAGCAGCACAGATATTATTTTTCCCTGTAGAGTTGTAGAGCTAAGAAACCCCAGATGAGCCTTGCCAGGCTCGAATCAGGATGTCAGGGGCAGGTTCCCTCTGGAGGCTCTGAGGGCAGAACCTGTTGCCTTGTCTTTCCCAGCTTCTAGAAACCACCTGTGTTCCTCGGTCTGGGGAGGGCTTCACTCTGACCTCTGCTTTCACTGCCCCGACTCCTGCCTTCAACCTTCTTGCCTCCTTCTTAGAAGGACTCTCTAAATGTAAATGTGATTACATTTAGGACCCACTTTGGATGATCCAGGATAACCTCCCCATCTCAAGATCTTTACCTTAATCCCACCAGCCAGTGTCTGCCATCATGTAAAGAAAAGTCGCCACAGATTTGGGGAACTAGGATGGGAACAGTGTGGGGCCACTACTCAGCCTGCTCCTGGGTTGGAAGCAGCGACCAGGAGAGGACCCCAGAGAAGGAAACCCAGAGAGGAGGGAGACAGGTTGGAGGGAGCTGTGCAGAGGCTGTTTGGGGATGTGCAAAATCACAGGTGCTCCAGGAGGCAGTTGGAAATGTGGGTTTGGGGACTGGGGGTACAGAGAGGGGGAGAAAAAAACTGCAGTGTAGACAGAGTAGGAGAACCTGCTCTTTCTTCCCTCCCCCCACAAGTGGAAACAAGGTCCTGATAAGCAGTCAACAGGATCACAAGCCTGGGTTTTGAACACTCTGTCCTCCAGGCTGGACGGGAGAGGCTGCCGTGCCAGCTGGTTAGACATCTGGGGCAAGTCCCGGCCCCCACGTACTCACACTGTGTAACCCGGGCCAGGTAGCTGTCTGTGTGCCTCAGTTTCCTAGTCTGTAAAATGGAGGTGTTCACAAGGCCAGCCACAGAGGGTTGTTGGAAGGATTAAGTGAGCAAACCTATGCAGAGCTCGAAGAACAGTGCTTGACTTCTCTAACAAGCATGGCATGCCCGTGGTATTGGGCATCATTGCAGGTGCTAGGGCTTTAATCATGCACAGGTGAAAGCAGACAGGTGTCAGCCAACAGGGAGCAACCACACTCTGTGTTGGGCTGTAGCATGGGATGCTGTTGTGCAGTCACTGGATCGTGTTCTGGAAATCACCCCCGTACCCCCCCGGGGATGCAGCAGGACGTGCATTCTCTCTACCGCTGGCCTGTGCAAGTGCCCAGATCTGTCGTCTTTCCCAAGAGGGGCGCTGTCGTCCTGTGCATCATGCTTAGTACACGGCCTTCTGTGCCTGGCCGGTCATGGCCACAGTTCAGCCCAGGGCTTGGCCGGCCTTGGGGCAGTGACGTCAGTGACATCTGCTGTGTAGCTGGGACCTTGGAGGAAGGAATGGGAGCGGAGACAGAAGGAGGTGATTCCCCTTGGGAAGGGTCATGTGCATGGCTGGCACCAGGCAGGATTGCCTCTCCTGGGTGAACCCCCACAAGAAAACCTGGTGTTTGCCCTGCCAAGCCTGGCTGACAGGTTCAAGCCATAGGGCTGCAGGAGATTTTGTAAGAACACCCCAGAGGAGGTGCTGGGCCGTCCTCAATGGGAAAGCAGTACCCAGGGGTTAGAGAGACCACGTCTTAGTGTTAGCACCACTGATTATGGACCTTGTGGCCTTGGTGACGTTGAGTAGGCACCTTGACTCCTGTGAGCCTCAGTCTCCTTATCTGTAGAATGGGGACCATAGTACCTGGAGGTCAGGCTTGTTGTGAGGAGTGAAGGGCAGATTTCCAGGCACGGTTTCCGGTGGGCTTGTCATCAGCAGGTGTGAGATCTGCATCCCAGTGTCTGGCCACTGAGAGGGCAGTGGAAGGGCCTGGTAGCCCCAACACAGGACGCTCTAGCCAGAGAGCCCCATCAGCCATTGTTACGGCTCTTTGGGTGCAGCCTGTCAGCTAGAGGTCACAGAATTGGGCTCCAGGGAAGGGCAGGGAGCGCCTTTCCAGGGAAAGGAGATGGACTGATGTGGACACAGAGCCATGCCCGAGGAAACTCTGGGGGAGAAGGCTTGCTTTCTTCCCTCTGTTCTCCCCATCTCCTCTGGACCTCATGCATGGACCAGATCAGTCATGATCCATGGTTCAAGACCCACTCTGCCATTGTTCATCCCTGCATGTGACCATTGTTTGGTTGATTGATGTAATATTTATTTCATTTTGAAATAATTTTTAATTTCCAAAGAGTTGCAAAGATAGCATAGAGTCCCCAGATATGAGATAGAGTCCCCTTTGACCCACCTAGGGTCAGCAGAACCACGTGCCTTTGTCAACGCTAAGAATTTATCCCCAGGTACCTGGGTGACTCAGTCCATTGAGCGTCTGACTTCAACTCGGGTCATGATCTCAGGGTCCTGGAATTGAGCCCCAAGTCGGGGTTCCTGCTCAGCCGGGAATCTGCTTCCCCCTACTGCTCCCCCACTCATCCTTTCTCTCTCAAATGAAATTAATAAAATCTTTTTAAAAAGAAAAAAAAAGGAACTTAATCTTGATCAGTACAACAAGATTAACTAAACTGCAGGCTTTATATTTAAATTCCGTGAGTTTCTCCACTAACATTTTTTACCTTCCAAAAGCCACTCTAGGTACTATGTTGCATGTAGCATGCATCTGTTTTTAAATATTTTATATAAAGAAAAAATAAAAATAAAAAAATAAAGATTTTATTATCTATTTATTCATGATAGACACAGAGAGAGAGGCAGAGACACAGGCAGAGGGAGAAGCAGGTTCCCTACAGGGAGCCTGATGTGGGACCCGATCCCAGGACCCCGGGATCACGCCCTGGGCCAAAGGCAGATGCTCAACAGCTGAGATACCCAGGCGCCCCATGCATCCGTTTTTAGTCTTTCATTCGTATTCTTGCTCATTTGTCTACTTGTCAATGAATATTGCAGTGAATCCCGTGAGCCCACCACCCTCCGAGAATTAGAACACTCCAATAAGGTGCCCCCACCCCCATGCTCTCCCTCATCTTGCCCTCCTCTCTCCCCTTATCCGCGGTTTCGTTTTCCGAGCTTTGGCCACTCGCAGTCCACTGTGGTCCAGGAGCAGGGATTGTCCTCTTGATGGGTCATCAGGCCAATAGTAGCCTAACTCTGCATCCTGACGTCCACACCGCTCACATTCCTTCATTTCCCCACGCAGGCGTTTTATCCTCTCACATCATCACAAGAAGGGGAAGTACACTACAATCCGGTATTTTGACAGAGAAATAGACCACATTCCCACGACTTCTGTTACAATATGGTACAGTTAGAATTCTGTTTTGTTATTGTTCATCTCTTACAGGGCCTGATACTTTGTCATCGGTGTGTACGTCTAGGAAAAAACATCTAGTGCATATACAGTGGCCTGATTATGTGTGATTTGCCTAAACCAAAATGGTTTCCTTTCACTTGCTTTTTACTTTTTTTTTTTTAGATTTATTTATTTTAAAGAGGGGCCGGGTAGGGAGTGCAGAGGGAGAGGAGAGGGAGACTCTCAAGCAGACTCCCCGCTGAGCGTGGGGCCCCAGCCCACGGGGCTCGATCTCATGACTCGAGATCACAACCTGAGTGGAAACCAAGAGTCGGTCGCTTCACCGACCGAGCCACCCAGGCGGCCCCCACTTTTTACTTCTCTAAGCAAGGTGTGTCCTCATGTGCCAGGTCTGGACTTGCTTTCCTCACTTGCCCTTATGTAATGCGGTGCTGGGCCGGCTGCCGGTCGCTGCTCCGTGGGGTTCCAGCGGGTGACCCTGCCACTCTGCCGTCCTCAGCTGCTTGGGTTGCTTCCGCCCCGTTCCTGTTAGGAAGAGTGCCCCTAGCACTCTTGACCGTACTTCCTTTGACACATGTAAGAAGTTTCTCTGGGGGGTGAGAGCCTCCACCCCACTGCCGCACATGCTTGGCCTCTGAGCCTCAGTTTCTCCGTCTCTAAAACAATGACGGAATTCCTGCTGCACCGAGGCAGGTGGAAAGGTAATGCTGAGCCCATCTTCTTTTTTGACGAAGGCCCAGAGCCAGGAAAGGAAGGTGTTGCTTGCAAGGTGCCCCCCACCAAGGGTGGGGGAGGGCACGAGGCAGCTATTCCAACCAGGTGGGGACCCCTGTGGAGACCCAGCCCAGGCCTGGAAGAGAGGAGGGGAGGGGATGTGTGAAAGCCCTGGGAGAGGGGAGAGGAGGAATCGGGCTCCTCCCTCTCCCCCCCCCCCCCCCCCCCCGCCCCTCCTGCGCGCAGACACCAGTCTGAGCTGCCGACCTCAAGCTGGTGGAGAGGCCCGGGCTCTCGTACTTTGCCCTGGGAGAGGGCTGTGGAACCACTGCGGGCAGCTCCCCCGAGCCAGCTGGGTTCCACTGCGCACCTGGCTCTGCTAGGATTTAATAAGCTTGGTTGCTTTCTTCCCTCAGGCAAAACTGCCTTAATCCTGGGGCTAACAGACGGCGGATTAGAAGGGAGCAAATGAGAGCTACTGGGGCAGGCGGAGCCAGAGAGGAGACCAATAAACCGGAATAAGAGGAAGAGAGGCAGAAATGCCCACAGGGTGGGCCTGTCATCAAGGGTGTCGCTGCCCTGGGGGTAGGGGGTAAAGGTCCCTGGTGGGTGGGGCCGACCTCAGCTGGGTCCTGAGGCCGACCCCCCCCCTTATCCCCGCCCCCTGCCCCACCGTGTGCTACATCAGAAAGAGCTATTTGATGCATTTGAGTCAATGGCCTGCCCCCAGATGGGTCCAGCAAACCAGGAGATTTGAGAGAATAAGCACCTGTTATCTGAAAGAGTCTCACATGTCAAGTTTAATTCCCCGAGCCTCCAGGATAACTGAAGCATTGATCTGCTAATAATGTCGGGGACAGCCTGACTCTGATGGTGGGAGGCCTTCAGCTGTTTTACATGTGACATCACGGGATCCTCCTGGGCAGGCCGGGATTCCCATCTGGGGGATGTGGAAACAGACCCAGAGAGGTTGAGTGACTCTCCAAACACCATATAGCATTAGGTGTAGAAAAATCGAGATAGCCTTGCAGTCTGCTGAGCCAGGGGCTCCCATGTCACCAGTCCTAGGCCCCCCTTTCTTCCCACTGCATACAGGTATCCAGGCGGATACACTGGGGGCACGCACACTCCACCTTGAGCCCTGACTATGACCTCTCCAAATGGAGAACATTCTGAAATGTTTGCAGACACCAGTGTCCTTTATAGCCAGCCTGGGTTCAGGGGAGCTCAGGTAGGTCCCCCCCAGAATAGGTTTGGTGACTTGGGCCTCAAAGCAGTAAGACCAGCCCTAGGGACCATGCCAGGCACGGCCGTAATGTCGTCACTTGGTTCTCGTGGCCTTCTCTGTTGTGGTAGCGACTTTCCAAATGAGGAAATCCAGTGGTTTGGGGAATTGTTCAAGGTCACGAGCTAGCTGAGTGCAGTAAGTCAATCGGAGAAGGACAAACAGTGTACGTTCTCATTCATTTGGGGAATATAAATAATAGTGAAAGGGAATATAAGGGAAGGGAGAAGAAATGTGTGGGAAATATCAGAAAGGGAGACAGAACGTAAAGACTGCTAACTCTGGGAAACGAACTAGGGGTGGTGGAAGGGAGGAGGGCGGGGGGTGGGGGTGAATGGGTGACGGGCACTGAGGGGGGCACCTGACGGGATGAGCACTGGGTGTTATTCTGTATGTTGGTAAATTGAACACCAATAAAAAATAAATTTATTTTAAAAAAAAAGGTCACGAGCTAATAACAGAGGTAGGATTTGAACCCAAGCTGTCAGCTCTCAGAGTAAACACTTAACTCCTGGCCATTGGGCTGCCCTTCAGACTGGGTTTATGGCTGAGGCCCCACAGGGCCCCAGTGACTGAGCTCTCTCCACCCCACCCCATGTCCTCTGAGGCAGTTTCCTGGTCGTTTATTGCCCGCAAGCAGACCAGACTCCGGGGGACCATTCCCCAGTGACCCAGCAGGCCTGGCCACACCCTCTCCAGCTGGTGAGTGTGTGACAGTGGTGGCAGGAGCCTGGCTGTTGGGAAGGGGTCTCAGGACCTGCCCACAACCTACCCAGTGGGCCACTTGGCTGGGCCACCCAGGCCAACAGGGAGCATGGCTCTCCTGCTTGGGGCTGGAGCAGGGACACCACGCTGGGCAGGGGCGGGGGTTCTCCGCCCCTGTGGTCCGCCTTTACCACCCCACGTCTGCTTCCCTCTGAGCACCCAGACAGGCAGGGCTGTCTCCCCTCCAGCCCCAGCCAGAGCCTACCCTAGCCTGTTTCATTCAAAAACATGTCCTTTAAGAAAAATGTAACTCCCTTCCTTCAAATTAAATAAAAACAGAACAATAAAAATGTTTTTAAAATTAATAAATAACTAATAAAAATGAAGAGTTAGGAGAGGCCAGGAGACACCCTTTCTGAGGCCTGGTGGTGTGTACACAGGATGTATTTACTACCCAGCAGCACCTAGCCCCCCAGCACCCTCCAGAGGTGTCAGGGACACTTCCCACTGCTACCAGCATCCCTCAGGCCGCCCAGGTCCCACTTTGCTGACATTTCACTGCTCCCACCATTTCCATCAGGACCCGACTGCTCTTCCTCTTTGCGACCCATGGTGTCACTCCTCCTTGATAGCCACAGCCTAGTCTGGGGGTGCTCTCCCCTCCCCCTCCAGACCAAGCAGGACTTAGACACTGATGTGTTTTTAGCACCCACAGGATGCCGGGAGCCCCAGCACAGAGGAGGCTGCATCCCATGGGTAGTGTGGCCATCACCTCTGGGAAGCCCTCCCTGATTCTCAGCTGGGTTAGAGTCCCCCCTATGTGCCCTGGACTGATAGTTATCAAGGCCAGTGGGTCACCACCTGTCACTCACCATCCCCTGCTTGGGACCAGGGCTGTCTTCTGTGGTCTGTGCTAAATGCCCAGGAACAACACCATATCCAGGCGGGATGGTCTTCGTGAAATATTTGTCCAAGACCAATATTGTGTCAGGACAGTGAACAGAAACACTGAGAGGGGACATTACACAACCCTCACGTGGCAGGGCTGGCACAAGCCTGGGTTTGTGGCTTCAGGTTCTGTGCCCTTCTGGAGCCTGGTGTGGCTTCTACCAAGGTGAGGCTCAGGCCTGCCCCATGTGTGCTTCTCTCTGTCCACACAGCCGCCAGAGCCTCGAGGCCAGGGCAGGGTAGCAGAGACACACCTGCACACACAGGAGACCGCCGTGTCCCCAGCCACAGTGACCTCAGCGTACCGGGCTCGTCCTTGAGGTCCTGTGCACTGCCTGGCTTTGGGGAGAACAGCCCTGTTGGCCCTGCCCTGGGCCCTAGAAGAGACAGAGACTCAGGACTGTCAGCTGATAGGACAAGAGATTTAGAGGAAACATCCCGAAGATCAGCCCTTCTTTCCACAGACAGGGAGACCGAGCTCTTGGGGAACCCAGAGCTCTTGGTCAGACAGATGGACTATTCCAGGCACTTAGCAGCTGTGTGGTCTTGGGGAAGCTATTTAACCTCTCTGAGCCTCTGCATCCTCGGCTGTGGGGAGGGGTGGCCATGATGGTGCCCGGGCAAGCTGCCAGCAGAGCATGTGACACTCATTAATGGGAATCCAGGCCGTCCTTCCCTGTCCTGTGGGGTGCCGCATGTCTCTTCGGAATCCCGGCCACCAGAGGAATCCCCGGTGGCAAGGGGGTGGGGTGGGTGTGGAAAACCTCTGCCGCCTCCCTGTGGCCCTGACCCCAGGACTGTGTCAGCTTGTCCACAGACCTGGAAGAGGGTCAGGTAGATGCTTGTCAGTGTGGGGTCCTGGGGACCACCTGGAGGGCGATGTGGAAGGACGGCTCTACGTGGGGCCGAGTTCCGTGGCTTGGCCCGGCTGGTGGGGCCTTACTCCCCGAGAGGGGGACACACGAGGAGGACGTTGTGTGGGATGCGTGACGTGTGCAGGGTCTCGGGCACCCCGGGGGCCGGGTGGCCACGGTCGAAGGCTCTTCTGCAGGAAGTCCGAGACACGGCACATCTCGTTTCAGGGGAGCGTGGGCATGACCGGGACCAAGCCGGCCCGCCGGCCTTCGGGGGCCCAGGCAGCAGGGCAGGAGCCCCGGGAAGAAGGGGCATCAGGCTGGGAGGGGGGCCCTCCCCTGGCGGTGGGTGCGTGGGGAGCGCTGGACACACACACACCCCCGAGGCCAGGGTCGTCCTGGGCGGCAGAGACGCGGCGCAGAGCCCAGCCCAGCCCGCTAGACGCAGCTCCTGACTTGGCCTCCAAAGCTGAACTGAGTTCTGTGAGATTTTCCACATTAACACAGGAGTTGTTTTTCTGCACAAACTCCTTCTGTCTGTCCTGCCCCGCGTCTCCCAGGCCCTGGCTCCCGGCCTGCTTGCGCCCCACACCCACCCCTGTCTGCCCGCCTGCCCGGAGGCCCAGCCAACTCCCTCCCCAGCCCGGGGCAATAGCCTGCAGGCCCCTCTGCCCCCGGGACCCCTCCATCCTATCCACACCCTCTGCCTCCCCACTCCCCACAACCCCAAGCCTGGCCCAGGCCCCATCTCAGGGCTCACCTGACCTGCTGCTCCTTCAGACCGAGGATGGGAGCGAGGGGAGCCAAAGGTCCAAGAGCAGGTGCCCACAGAGGTCTGCCCTGGGCCTGGGTGCAGAGGCTGCAGCCCCCAACACTCCCCCTGCATGCCTGACTCCCTGCTCACAAGCCTCAGGCTCAGGCCCTGCCAGGCAGCTGGAGCTAGTATCTGACAGCCCCGCTCAATCCTGCCAGCGCCCCTGGTACCACCTTGTGCATCAGCCCAGGTCCACAAACCGTGATCTTTCACCCTTTGGTGCCCTCGCTTGCGTTACTTCCTTCCACACCTTCCCAGCCCACCCCCATCCAGCAGAAGCTGCCTGCCTGCCTTCTGAGAGGACACTCAAACAGCCTCCCCCAGGAGGCTTGCCCAGATTTGCAGAGCGGGGCGGGGGGGGCACCCAGACTCCTGCCGCGTGTTGCTTGTCACACTCATGGCTGGACACTGTGTGTACCACCCCCAGTAGACTGGGGGTTCCTCCAAGGAGGCTCACTGCCTCTCCAGCCTCAGAGTGCTCCATGCCTGACATGGGTCGGAGGTAGGGGGTCCTGTGCTGGGGAAGTTGTTCAGAGAAGTAGGGATGGATGGGTTGATATAAACAGACAACCGGGGCCAGAAACACAGCTGCCTGATGATCATCTCGGTGGGCAGGGCTTGGCACGAAGGCTCCAACAGGTGAGGGTTGGGGATGCCATGCAGGAGCCCATCCAAGGGCCCATCTGGGTGCCACCCTTCACAGCCCCCCTGTCTTCCTCTTGTAGATGAAGATGACGCCAACAGACTAGGGGAGAAGGTGATCCTCCGCGAGCAGGTGAAGGAGCTCTTCAATGAGAAATACGGTCAGTGCATGAGGAGCAGGGCCCACGGGGCAGGGTGTGCGGGGCAGGGTGTGCGGGGCCGCCTTCCTTGGCTGCCCCTCCTTCCCTCTGCAGCCAACCTGGTCTCCTCCACTTCCCCCCAGCTGGCCTGCCTGCTTCCTGGGGACACAGCTACCCTGCCCATGACTGGTGGGAGCCTACCCGTCTGAGGAAGGGGAAAGAACCTGTCAGGAGCGCCCAGGGCAATGGTGGTGGTCAGCATCTCCACTCCTGTAGGGGTGGGCTGTGCGGCAGAGGCCATGCCCACTGCCAAGGGCAGGGCTCCTGCATCTGCCCAACACACACTGAGCTGTGGGGCAGGGTCCGATCCCTGCCCTCCTGGGGCTCAGAATCTGTGAAGGGAGGTGGACACAGAATAGGTAAGGGCCATGCGATGCTAGGTGAAGGCATCCTGGGTGCTCGGGCGCAGCCCAGGTGGGACAATTAATACAGTTACAGGGCACCTGACTGGCTCAGTGGGTAGAGCGTGCAACTCTTGATCTCAGGGTCTCAGCTTCAAGCCCCACATTAAGTATAGAGATTACTTAAAAATAAAATCTTTAAAATAAAATAAAATCTTAAGATAATAAATAATAATAATATGGTTACAGCCAAGTACAGTGGAGCTTTCTAGATCATTGAGCTGCCAGACTGTGTATGCTAGATACTTTGTATATGTTACATTTTATTTGTGATGAGTTTAGTATTATTTCCGTTTTGTTGCATGGAGACAGGCAGTGATAAAAAATATGTTTAAGTAGAATTTTGGAGAGTGATAAAGGAGAAGACAAAACTCAAAACCCCAGTAGCAGGACAAGGGGGGTTGCTGGGCATGGGTGGAGCAGGAAAGCCCCTGGGAAGATGGGACACATTAGCCCAGACCTAGTGTCAGGAGGGAACACACAGGCCATGAAAAGCTTGCCAGGCAGCCGGGACAGCTGGGTGACTGGACACCAGCTAGGAGGCCAGAGGGCCTGGAGTAAGCAGCTGGGGGAGGCCCCCGATGTGCAGGGAGGCCCAGGCAGGCCTAACGAGGAGTTGGGGTTTCACTTTGAGAGTGAGAAGCAACTCTGCTGGTGGTTGGGTGTTGGGGGGTTGTCCTTTTCACTTATTGTGAAATCAAAATTCAAACGTGTACAGATGCGGGAGGACAGCGTAGTGAGCCACCCCATCACCCAAAGCCAGCTCCTATGATCACTAGCATCTTGCCAATGTCACTTCTCTTTCCGTGTACACACTTCTAAATTTTTGAAAACAAACCCGACACCCTTTCATATCATCCATAAATATTTATTTTTTTTTTTTAAATTTTTATTTATTTATGAGAGAGAGAGAGAGAGAGAGAGGCAGAGACACAGGCAGAGGGAGAAGCAGGCTCCATGCACCGGGAGCCCGATGTGGGATTCGATCCCGGGTCTCCAGGATCGCGCCCTGGGCCAAAGGCAGGCGCCAAACCGCTGCGCCACCCAGGGATCCCCATCCATAAATATTTAAGTAAGAACTTTGTATTTTTTCTAACATGATAGTAGATTTTAGGCAGACATCCTCATTTGTCAGTTCCAGGTATGCACACTTCACAAATCAGGCACATGTGAAATCATTGCACCAGGCACGTGTGGAAGCATCTGTTTTAATGGTCAGCACTGGGCATTAGATTTTTACTCTGCTAAGTGGATTTTTAAAAAGGGTGTGTGTGTGTTTTGATTTTTTAAGCTCTAGTACAGTGGCTGCTGAGCTAGAATGTGCCAGGATCCAGCCCTTTCCCTAGAGGGCTTACTTAGCTTCTAACCTGGGGACAACTTCTCCTTGCGCTGACCCACTGTGTCCTGTAGGTGAGGCCCTGGGGCTGAACCGGCCCGTGCTGGTACCTTATAAACTGATCCGGGACAGCCCTGACGCCGTTGAGGTCACGGGCCTGCCTGACGATATCCCCTTCCGGAACCCCAACACGTATGACATCCACCGGCTGGAGAAGATCCTGAAGGCCCGGGAGCACGTGCGCATGGTCATCATCAACCAGCTCCAGTGAGTGCCCCAGTGCCCAGGGCGGGGTGGGCAGAGTGGGCAAGGGCCATGGGAAGAAGACTGCTTGCATCCGGTCGGGAAGTTCCCAAAGCAGGTGCAGCCAGGAGACGAGAGAGACAGACACAGATAGGCAGGCAAGTGCCTCCTGCTTGCACGGAATCTAGGAGACAAGCTAGCTTAACAGTCTCATCTTAGATATGCGGAAACGGGGGGCACCTGCGTGAGTCAGTTAAGCATCTGACTACAGCTCAGGTCATGATCTCCGGGTCCTGGGATTGAGTCCTGTATTGGGCTCCCTGCTCAGTGGTGAGCCTGCTTCTCCCTCCCCCTTTGCTGTTCCCCCCTGCTTGTGCTTTCTTTCTCTCTGTCAAATAAATAAAATCTTTTCTTTTAAGATTTTTTTTTTTAGGATTTTATTTATTTATTCATGAGAGACACAGAGAGGCAGAGACAGAGGCAAAGGGAGAAGGAGGCTCTCTGTGTGCAGCCCGATGCAGGACTCAATCTCAGGTCCCCGGATCATGACTTGAGCCAAAGGCAGATGCTTAACCACTGAGCCACCCAGATGCCCCAATAAAGAAAATCTTAAAAAAAACAACAACAACAACAACACATAAACATAAGGAAACTGATACCCAGAGTGAGGAAAGGGCTGGTGTAAGTCATGGTGGGTCAGCTGGAACGCAAACCCAGCTATCTTACTCCATCCAAGTCCCTGTAACACAATACGACACACCAGACACACGAGGTGGTTTATAAACAACACGCATTTGCCTCTCACAGTTCTGGAGGCTGGGAAGTCCAAGATCAAGGTGGTGACAGATTCAGGGCCAGGAGAGGACCTGCTTCCTAGTTCCTAGACAACCATCTCGCACGAGTCCTCACATGTTAGAAGGGGTGAGGGAGGGGCTCTTGGGGGTTCAGTCAGTTAAGCATCCAACTATTGGCTTCAGCTCAGGTCATGATCTTCGGGTCGTGGGATTGAGCCCTGAGTAGAGTCTGGTTCTGTGCTCAGTGAGGAGTCTGCTTGAGGATTCTCTCCCTCTGCCCCTCTCCCTGCTCATGAGCACGTTCCTCTAATAAATAGATCTTAGAAGAAGAAAAAGAAGAAGGTGCAAGGGAGCTCTCTGGGGCTTCTTTTCTGAGGGTACTATCTCCTTCTAAGGGCTTCTCCCTCCTGACCTCATCTCTCCCAAAGGCCCCACCTCCCAATATTGCATCGGGATTAGGTTCCCACATACAAATTTGGGGTGTGGAGAGGACACAGACTTTCAGTCTATAGCTCCAGGTGTTCTGATTCTAGCCCCTTCCTGCTCAGACACACAGCCCCAACATTCATGGGTGTTTGGCTTTTTCTAACTATACCATTAATTTTTACCCATTTCAATATATTCATAAAATAATATTTAGTACTCCCATCATCCAGAGATAACTGCCACCATGTATCCTTATGGTCTTTTTTTAAAAGTACAATAGTTTATTAGATTATTTTTAGGGGCACCTGGCTGGCTCAATGCAATGCTTCATCTAAAGTTTGTCGGTTTGGGCTCCACATTGGGTGTAGAGATTACTTTAAAAATAAAAAAAAATAAAAAAAATTAACACAAATAAAAATAAATCACACCATAGTTGCTATGACTATAGTTAATAATAGTTTATTGCACATTTGGAAGTTGCTAAGAAAGTAGATCTTAAAAATCATCAGAAGAAAAAAAGATTTTGTGGGGTGTCTTGCTGGTTCAGTCGGTAGATCATGTGATTTTTTTTTTTAAGATTTTATTTATTTATTCATAGAGACACAGAGAGAGAGAGAGGCAGAGACACAGGCAGAGGGAGAAGCAGGCTCCATGCAGGGAGCCCGACATGGGACTCGATCCAGGGTTCCCAGGATCACGCCCTGGGCTGCAGGCGGCGCCAAACCGCTGCGCCACCGGGGCTGCCCAATCATGTGATTTTTAATCTCACGGTTGTGAGTTTAAGCCCCACATGGGTGTAGAGAGTACTTAAAATCTTAAAAAATAAAAAAAGAATTTGTAACAATGTATGGTGACAGATATTAACCAGACTTACGTGGTGATTTCACAGTATATACAAATACTGAATCATTATGTTGCACACCTGAAACTACTATGATGTCATATATCAATTATACCTCAATAAAGGGGTGCCTGGGTGGCTCAGTCAGTTAAGCATTTGCATTTAGCTCAAGTCATGATCCCAGAGTCCTGGGATCGGGTCCTGAGTCAGGCTTTCTGCTCAGCTGGAAGCCTGCCTGTGCCCATCTCCCTGCCTCTGGCTTGTGCTCACTCTCATGTGCTCCCTCTCTCAGATAAATAAAGTCTTTAAAAAAAATTATACCTCGATAAAAAGAAAATACAGCAAACTTGAAAACACAAAAACATTTCTTGGAAACTTTTCTTGTTTCCAAGAAAAAAAGGAGATAACCATAACTAACTCTCCTCTTTAAGGCTAACACCGTGTGATGCATTGATTTCGAACTTTTTCCCCTACTCACATTTTCTATTCAATTTTACATAAGATTTTTTTTTTTAAGATTTTATTTATTTATTAGAGAGCACTTGAGCGAGCAGGGGGGAGGGGCAGAGCAACTTGCTGTTTCTCATCTGGCTTTTTTTTTTAAAAGAATTTTTAAAATATATTATTATTATTATTATTTTAAGATTTATTTCTTTTATTCAGAGAGAGAGAGAGAGACTAGAGGCAGAGACACAGGCAGAGGGAGAAGCAGGCTCCATGCAGGGAGCCCGACATGGGACTCGATCCCGGGTCTCCAGGATCACACCCTAGGCTGCAGGCAGCGCCAAATGGCTGCGCCACCGGGGCTGCCCCCCCCCCTTTTTTTTTTTTAATATTATTTATTTATTTATTTATTTATTCATGAGACACACAGAGAGAGACAGAGACATAGGCAGAGGGAGAAGCAGGCTCCCTGTGGGGAACCTGATGTGGGACTCAATCCCAGGACCCTGGGATCACGCCCTGAGCCGAAGGCAGACACTCAACCACTGAGCCACCCAGGCGCCCTCTCGTCTGGCTGTCTTGTACATGCTCGAACATTATCCACATCCTTCATGATTCCCTTTGGTGACTGACCCATCATCTGAATAGATGGACCATAATGTCCTCTACTGATGGACGCTTAGGCTGCATCTCATTTGGGAGGGGGGGTTTGTATAAATAATGCTAAAAGTAAAATAATAAAATTATAACTAAAAGATATATAAAAATAGTATTTTGATGAATATACATTTATCTAAATCCAGGCACACATTTTTTTTTTAATTGATTTATTTAAGTCATCTCTACACCCAACAGGGGGCTCAAATTCATGACCCTAAGATCAAGAGCCTCATGCTTGACCAACTGAGCCAGCCGGGCACCCTGGGCACATATTTCTGATCACTTGGTCAGGTGACACTGTCAATTTCTAGACCAGGAACCCAGCAGCGGAGGGGCAGCTGGCCTGGCAGGACACTGCATGGTCTCAGGGGTGCTCACCATTTCCATCCGGGTCTTAGCTGGCACTCCAGTGGCAGCCACAGCCTCTCATCTCATGAGAGGTGTCATCCACATTCAGGGGGCAGGTGAGAAGAAAGAGAGGAAGCCCCATTTTCTAACTGCCACCTCCTTTCTTTCTGTTTTAGACCTTTCACAGAAATCTGCAATGATGCCAAGGTGCCAGGTAAGGTGGAGACTGAAGAGACCACCTCACTGCCTCTTGGGGACCAGGTCTGTGGGCAGATCTGGCCCAGGTGGCATGTGATAGGTAGCTGACCACCCTGAGGAAGTATAGTGCCCTCTGCCCAGTACGTCCACAGGGAGCCTGAGACTTCCCCCTGCAGGCCAGTGTCCCTGGAAGGCCCCAGGGAGCCTGCAGGTGTCCGTCAAGGGGGGACCCTGCTATAGCACAGCTGAGTGTGTCACCTCAGCTAGGGATGATGGGAGCAGGCCAGAGCCAGGAGGAGAGGACAGTAGGTGGGATCATAGAAGCCACCTGGGGAGGACAGGGACAATACCAGCAGAGGGGGCAGGCCGAGTGGCTGAGATGGGCTGGGCATAGGGGATACCCCACCATTCTCCCTGCATTTGCAGAACACACACCTGCACCAGACATTGTCTCTTAGAACCTATGAGTTCACAGGAAGCTGGGAGACCGTCTGGTATGATGGTTCTGCCTGAGAAGATGTACCCTGGGGATGGGGGGGTGTTTCCCTGGGTGGGTGATTTGGAGGCATACCACTGATTAAAATACACAGATATAGTCCCAAACACATTGCGCGGCTGGAAAGCTGAAGCCCGGAGAGGGAAGGGGGGTTAGCAGGGCCACAAGGAGACTTGGTGGCCACCTTGAGCCATCCATCTAAGCTGCAGTCCCAGCAAGTGCCCAGTGGGCACTGTGATGAGCCCCCATCCTGGCCTGAGACCCAAGGCCCCACCTCTAGAATGGGCCTAGGGTGGCACAGCCCAACCAGGAGCCCCCTCCCTCTGTCCTGCACTGGTCACACCAGATTTGTAGTAGGGAGGTGACAGGTTTGGGAGCTGTTCTAGGTCAAAGGCAGAGGGGAGAAGACTCTGCTGAGGCCTCGGGAGGAGAGTTTAGGACAAATGCTCGGAGCACAGATGCCATAACTTGCATCCACCACTCCACCAAGGCCATCTTTGGGGTCTTAGAGTGACCCCAGGTTGGCCATGGCCCTTGGCCAGCACCTCTGCCTTCATTGTTCATGTGAGACCTCCTACAAAAATCCCTTGTCTCTGGCCCATTCCCTGAGCTCCTTCTGCCCTGAGTCTTCTGTTTCCCAGGATGTCTGTTTATGCCATGTCACAGACCCCCCAGCCTCTGATTTGTCTCCGCCAGTTGGACAAACAGCCACTTCATGGGCCCACCCAGTGTTCATACTGTGTTATCACAACCCTTCTGGTGTCTACTCAGTGAGCTGGCCGCTCAGTCAAGCACCAAACCCTACTTGTGTGACACACAGTTGCAAATCTTTTCCAAGTCTCTTATATTCATATCAATTTAATTCTGCAGCCACAGAACACCTGCTGAGTCCTGCCCTGTGCTGGGCTCTTTCATACACATAATCTCCTTTGAGTCTCACATCACACTGTTTTCCCCATTTGGCTCAGAGAGGTTAATGCTAGAGAGCTAGCATTGGCGGTAATGGAATTTGAATCTAGGACTTTCGATTGTAAAGCACAGTCTCTTTCCACGGGGACACTGCCTGCTGTGAACTGCTGTACTTGTGAACTGTCATTTGTCACAGCATTATCCACAGTTAACAATAGCGACAGTACAGATACTAGTTCTTGATTGTTAAGTAGATCTGGAGGCCCAGGCAGGTCACCCACGGGAGCCTCCCAGCAACCCTGCAGGATCTGACTCATATTTCATCTGAGAGGAAATGAAGGACAAGGGCCAAGTAACTTGAAGTGACTTTCTCCAAGGCCCAAGGCCGAGCCCTTCCCTGTGGGATGCTAGGCCCTGGGAGTTCCAGGGAGGCCTGACCCCATAGGGTGGTCTGGGGATGGTATGGTCTGGGGATGGTATCAGGAAGACCTGGGCCTGAACTGAGCCCACTTGGGAGGCACACCTGGGGCATGAGGTTTGTGTTAGCAAAGGCAGGCAGATGACCACTGGGCTGTGGGGCCCAGCTAAGGCAGGAGGTTGGAGGGATGGGCCTTGGCCACCCCAGGGTGGGGGGAGCGGCAGGGAGGTCTGGAGCCTTGAATGCCGAGAAGAGGACTTGAAACATGAAAATAAAAGCCTTTTCTGGGTTTAAAAAAAAAAAGCCTTCTCCAGGGGGGTTCAAAGGGGGTTCAAAGCGCAGACACAGCAGCCGGCATGAGATGTCAACAGCCTTTTCTCCCACCAGCCAAAGACAGCAGCATTCCCAAGCGCAAGAGAAAGAGGGTTTCTGAAGGGAACTCCTTCTCCTCCTCCTCGTCTTCCTCCTCCTCATCCTCTAACCCGGAGTCCGTGGCATCCACCAACCAGATCTCACTCGTGGTAAAGTTGCACAGATCCGGACCTGACCGCCCTGCTCTTTGGCCTTCACCCTGCGCTTGGGCCGGGCCGTCTGCTCTGGGACATGGGTTTGGGGTGCAGGGAGGCACTAAGCTCTGAGTGGGGCTCCTTGGCCTCAGGGTTGCACACCCATCTGCCGGACCTACTGGAGAGGTAGCCCAGGCCTGTCATCGGGCTGCTCACGTGCACCTGGGCAGGAAGCCACACCCGCACTGGGCATGTGGGCAAGCCGAAGCTGGGAGAGGGTAGGGGACTCCCCTGGGCGGTGCCAGAGCAGTACCCAGAGCTGACTCTCAGGTTCCTGGGTTGCCAGATGCTAAGTTAATCTCTGTGCTCATATCATGCGCCCTGGGCCTCACCACAGCCCTGTGAGGTGTGGGTGTTACCCACAGGGTACGGAGGAGGGAAACAAGGGTCAAGGGCTGGTTGACTGTGGCCTCACTGTGGTCAGCGGTGGTGGATGGATGGCCCACCTGCAAGCTCCTCCTATCCTGCCATGTGGTTGGATTGGGTTCTCTCCCATCCAAGAGAAGAGCTCATTTTAGGGGCACACATACTTGCCAGTTCTTTCTTATCTCAAAATACTAGCTTTGAAATCCTGAGTCCAGTGGGGAGAATGCTGGAGCACATTTGAAAATGATTTGGGGATTTATTTTTGACCGTGCCTCCCTCTAACCCCTTTCCTAGGAAACCCCAAAGTTCAGGCTGTACCTTTCTCCCCACCACGAGTGCCTATAGGGGGTCCCTAGTTCTTCCCACATCCAAGAGACAGGACTCTTTGGAGCATAAGCCCTGGAGAGGGCTGAGTTTGTGGGGGTGACCACCTGGGAGTGTTCAGAGCCACTCCTCAATCCCATCTGGTCCACATGAGTAGTGCCTGGGACAGGTGGGAACAGGTCAGAAGGCCCCAGCCCAGGCTCCATGGCCACTGGTGGACTGTGTGACCTTGGACAGGTCACATCCCCTCCCTGGACCTCCAGCCGCCTCAGAGTGAATAGCATCTGAGAAGGCCCTTCCGAAAGCAGAGCTAAGTGGTCTGGCGTTCTTTCCGTGTCATCTGGAGTCCTAACCCAGACCATTTGTCCCCTCTCTCTAGCAATGGCCAATGTACATGGTGGACTATGCCGGCCTGAACGTGCAGCTCCCAGGACCTCTGAATTACTAGACCTCAATGCTGAAATCAGGACCTCACTCAGAAAGACTAAAGGAAATGTAATTTATGTACAAAGTGTATATTCGGATATGTATCGATGCCTTTTAGTTTTTCCAATGATTTTTACACTATATTCCTGCCACCACGGCCTTTTTAAATAAGTAAAAAAAAAAAAAAAAAAAAAAAAAATTGCGCTTGCTTATAACTTTTGAGTTTTCTCGTTTGGAATTACAACTGCGGCTGTCACTGGGACAAGGTCAGGAAACACAGCTCAGATGACCCACCAAGGTCCCCCCACCATTCCTTGCCAAAGCAGAGGCAGTGTCCCTGTCCCCCACTGGGTCCTGGTGTCTGGGGCTGACTTCTCGTATTTCTCTCTCTGCTGCTGGGGCCACATGACCTCCGGATGAGGTGCCATGTAAGGGCAGGTGGCACACTGACCCCCTGGCCTTGGGGAGTGCACAGGGTGGCAACAGGGGTCTGTCGTGCTGAGTAACAGGTGAAGTCTAAGGTATTAAATATAATCGTCAAGGCTGGGATCTCCATGGCTGGAGAGAAGGTGGCTTGGCGAAGGGACTCTGCTTTGGGGCTGAAGGGGGGGGGTGGGATTTTTGATAAAGTTCAGGGCATCTGAGCAGCAGTGATGGGTCACAGCTGTGTCTCAGAAAGGCCACTCTGGTGGCAGGTCAGAAGATGAAGGAAGGGGACAGATCAAAAGGGCCTGGCACCGGGCTGCTCGGCCCATTCACGTGGGGTGGGGAAGGCAGGCAACCCTGGGAGCACAAGGCAGGGTGACCTCAGCACCGAATCCAGGACCATCTCTGAAGAGGAGACTTAAAGAGCACAGTCGGGGTTGGCAGGGCAAAGCTGAATGGTGTTCTAGGAGAGCCGCTTGTGCCAAGGCTGGGAGGCTGCCCGAGACCTTGGGCGTTCCAGGAACAGAGAGTGCCTGGAGGCAAGATGAGGGATCAGTGGGAATGCCCAGTGGGCTGTGCGCTGCACCCCACACAGGGAGCCAGGTTGAAGGGGTGAGTGCAGCAGGAATGCAGCCTGGGTTCTTCAGCTGAGCCATGCACCCTGGGGCCAGCCTGCACCCCTTTTTTCTGCTGGCCTTGTGGGCCAGGAAGAGGCAGCCTGGGGGGGCCACCACTGGATCTGCATTATGGAAGGGCCCACCTTCCAGCAGGGAGTGCCTTGGAGGGCGGTGAGGAAGGAAGGAGAAGCTGGGAGACCACACCGGAGGCTCCTGTAGGGGCTCCAGGAGAGCTGGCCCCGGATCCAGCCAGGTGGAGCAGAACAAGGTCAGCCAGCAGGACTCGGAAGTCCATTGGACAGGCAGGCCGGGGCATGGAGGGGTCAGGGTGACCACAGGGGCAAGCCAAGGGCCAGAAGCGGGCCTACCACTTGGAGGAGCTGCGCTGTGACTCAGCCAATTAAGTGATCAAAACCGGCCAGGAGCGTCTGCCAACCCCCAGGGTCAGCCCGGTGCCCAGAGCGCAGCGCCCGGAGGGGAGGCCCCGTCCGGCCCGGACTCCGCTCGTCCTGGAAAGATGCCAGAAGCCAGAAGCCGCAAGGCTGGCTCGCGGCGCCCAAACCGCTCCCCCGTCTGCTGCTGCCACCGCCTCGCTGCCTCGTCCCCGCGCCCCGGGACCCGGGGGCCCACGAGGGCTCCGCGCCGCACCCTCAGACCCCTGCCCCTCCTGCGCAGGCTCAGGGCCGGGGCGCCCCCACAGCCCCCACCGCCGGCAGGGGCAGAGACTGGGCTAGAAGGCAAGCTTGCGTCTGCCCCCGGCCCCTGGAGGGAGGCCGTCCTCCCGCGCTCCATCCATCCCGGCTGCCCGTTAGACGCCTCGGAGGCTCTTCCGGCCCCCCTAGACCTGCGCGCCAGCTGCTCGGCCCGGCGGGGGACCCTCTCCTCCACTCTCGTCCCCTGCCTCCCACCCTCCCCTCCTCCTCCACCGCGGCCACCGAGCGGGAGCGCCGGCCCCCGCCGCCCCCGCAGCCCGCCCCCGGCCCCCGCCGCCCCCGCAGCCCGCCCCCGGCCCCGGCCCCGCCCCCGGCCGCCTGGCGCCTCCCGGTCGCCTAGAGACGAGCCCCGCCCCGCCCGCGGCCGGAAGTGGGTCCTGCCCCGAGGGGCGGCAGCGCGGGGGGCGGGGCGCCCGGGGAGGGCCCGGGAAGCGCGCGGCGGCCGGCGGAGCCTCCCGCGCCCGTCCGCCTGCGCCGCGCCGGGCCCACTGGGCAGTTAAGCCGGCTGTGCAGCGCGGCCCCGCGCCCTGGGGCCCGACCCCATCGCGTCAAAGCAGGAGGGTGCCCCCCGCACACCGCCCTGAAGCCAGGGGCGGCCTGGGCCCGTTCCCGTGCCGGGAGCCCTGCGCTCTGGGCGGCGCGTGCCTGGGCCGCCGGCTGCCCGCAGCCCCTGGGGATGCCTTCCCCTTCCCCGCTCGCAGCCCTGCTTCCTGCAGCAGAGCCCAGATGCTGTTTATGCAACCTCTCCAGAATCTCAGTGCACTGTACTTTTTAAAGTGATTTGATTCAAAGCACTCATTCTTTAATTAAAGTTCATTTAGCTGCCATCTGTCTGGGTTCAAAATGGCTTCGTGTTTTGCAACTCTAAATGAGGATTGTTATTGGATTTGTAAACACATCCACCAAAAAAAAAATCACAAAACATTTTCAAAAGTAATAAATGAGGAATGTGCAGAAGGAGTGTTAGGATCTGCATCTTAAACATCCTAATTGCCGGGGAATGTATTCTGGTGGGTACATAATCATTTTATATACAAATCTTTGTACAAAAATCTGGTATCAGTGAAAAGATCAAGATTATAGAAAATGCTGGAATTATATCTGATTGAAAACAGTAATAAAGCAATAATCAACGCTGAGACAAAGCTAGGGTGAGGCGGGAGGGGAACTGAGGGAGGGGTGGCTCTCAGGCACCTGCTCCCCTGCAGCCAGCCTCCTTCACAGCCCAGGTGCACCCCTTCTGCTAAAAAGGAGGTGAGCCGGAGCTCCAGTGGCAGGGATTCCCTATAGCCCTGCAAGGGGCCTTCTTTTAAGGAGTCAAGACCTTATAGGGCACCTGG
The DNA here is from genome assembly GCF_003254725.2 of Canis lupus dingo. Classification (NCBI taxonomy): domain Eukaryota; kingdom Metazoa; phylum Chordata; class Mammalia; order Carnivora; family Canidae; genus Canis; species Canis lupus. The sequence continues at coordinate 5,654,848 of NC_064248.1, read as the reverse complement.
CAGGCTAAGTCCATAAAGCCTGGTGACTCTTGATCTCAAGTTTCTGAGTTCAAGCCTCATGTTGGGCATAGAGATTACTTAAAAATAAATTTATTTTTTTAAAGATTTCTTTATTTGGGGACATCTGGGTGGCTTAGTGGTTGAGCATCTGACTTCTGCTCAGGTCATGATCCCAGAGTCCTGCGATCAAGTCCCTCATCTGGCTCCCTGCAGGGAGACTGCTTCTCCCTCTGCCTGTGTCTCTGCCTGTCTCCGTGTGTCTCTCACGAATAAATAAATAAAATCTAACATCAACAAAAGAGAAAAGGTGTACTTATTGGGACACTGGGTGGCTCAGTCGTTTGGGTGTCTGCCTTAGGCTTGGATCATGATCTCAGGGTCCTGGGATAGAGTCCCACATAGGCCTCCCTGCTCAGTAAGGAGTCTGTTTCTCCCTCTGCCTCTGCCTCTCTGCCCTGCTTGTGCTCTCTCCCTCTCACTCGAATAAATAAATGAAATCTTTCAAAAATTAATTAAAAATCTATTTATTTATTTATTTATTTATTTATTTATTTGAGAGAGAGGAAGCACAAGTGGGAGTGGCAGCAGGAGATTGAGAGAGACTCTCAAGCAGACTCTGCACCTGAGCATGGAGCCTGATGCAGGGGTTAGTCTCACCAACCTGAGATCACCACTGGAGCCAAAACCAAGAGTCAGGTGCTTAACCGACTACACCACCAAGGCACCCCAAAAGTAAAAATAAAATTTTTAAAAGGTTTTATTTATTTATTCATGACAGACACACAGAGAGAGAGAGAGAAAGAGGCAGAGACACAGGCAGGGGGAGAAGCAGGCTCCATGCAGGGAGCCCGACATGGGACTCAATCCCAGGTTCCCAGGATCACACCCTGGGCTGAAGGCGATGCTAACCCGCTGAGCCACCCGGGTTGCCCAATAAAAATAAAATTTTAAAAAATTATTGAAGGTTGTTTACTAAGCCCAACGATGCAAATTCTCTGCCCTCCCACCTGGCCCAGCCAGAGAAGAGAAAAGATGGAGAGGGAAAGTAGCCTTTTTTTTTTTTTTTTTAATACTTCATGTGGTGGCCCAATGAAAGGGGAAATACTCTTCAGAAAAAGTAATAATGATTTTTCGGTGGGGAACCTGAGGCACAAGATCAGTAGAAGAGCAGGGCTGGAGGCGAGTCTCAGGGTAGCCAGCTCTCTCAGGATGCACTGCCCTTGTCGAAAATATCTATCCTGGATGATATCTGATGATACGAAGGGGGATGTGGGGAGAAGCTAGGTGTGGGTTAAAACAGAACCCAACTGCCCTAAGGCTCTGTGCATGATTTGGTCTCTGCCCCATGCATCCTCAGATGTCATCTTTGGGGCTGTCTGCACATTGGGTTAGGAGTCCTTCTTCCTTCCCAGCTCAACGTAGCACTTCCTTCCAGCTTTACCTTTTTTTTTTTTTTTTAATCCCCAAAGATGACTATAACATCTTTAGAGTGGGGGAAGTTTTACTTTATTTATTTTTTATTATTATTTTATTTATTTATTCATGAGAGACACAGAGAGGAGGCAGAGACACAGGGAGAGGGAGAAGCAGGCTCCCTGTGGGGAGCCCGATGCAGGACTCCATCCCAGGATGGAGATCATGACCTGAGCCAAAGGCAGATCCTCAACCACTGAGCCACCCAGGCACCCCCCAGCTTTACCTTTCACTGAGAAGTCTCCACCTCAGAGGCCTTTCCAGAACACCCAGCAGATGCTCCCCCTCAGCACATAATTTTTAAGTTTTATCTCCTTTTTATCAAATCACATTATTACTACCATGTGTCCTAGTTTATTCTTGGGCAGTCATTTTCTGGCTGTCTTCCCCGCTTTGAGCATTACGATGGCAGGGATGGTGTCGAGCCAGCTCACCATCCTACCCTTGTACTTACCCCAGAGCCCCAGCCATTGCCTGTTCTGCTCAGTGGGAGCCGCAGGGATGCATGAATCCATCACATTCATCCCTGCTGGTAGCAGAACCTGGATGATCCCTTAGCTCTACGTCCTCCTTCCATGTGACTCCAGTAATCTTGCTCCCACCTTACCTCCCCCACCCCAGGATCCATTATGGAGGAACCATGAACTGTGCCTCTGTCTGTTCTTCCACCACTAAAACTTGCTGTTTATTTCTGGCCAAGTGTTTGGACTCCAGAAGCCCTCGATTTCACACCGATGGCCCTGCAATACCCCACGTGGTGCAGGTGATGGGATTCAGGAGAAACACTAGGTGCCAGAAGAGGCAAAGGAGGCCACTCTAAGAGGCATGGAAAGCACTCTGCCTTGCTCACACTTTTGCAGATTGTTGTCAAAATGCCACTATGGGGGCGCGTGGGTGGCTCAGTGGTTGAACGTCGGCCTTCAGCTCAGATCGTGATCCCGGGGTTCCTGGGATTGAGTCCTGCATCGGGCTCCCCACAGGGAGCCTGCTTCTGCCTCTGCCTGTGTCTCTGCTTCTCTCTCTCTGTCTCTCATGAATAAATAAAATACTTTTTTAAAAAATGCTGCTATGGGGCAGCCCCGCTGGCGCAGAGGTTTAGCGCTGCCTTCAGCCTGGGGCATGATCCCAGAGGCCGGGGATGGAGTCCAGTGTTGGGCTCCCTGCATGGAGCCTGCTTCTCCCTCTGCCTGTGTCTCTGCCTCTCCCTCCCTCTCCCTCTTTCTCTCTCTCTCTCTCTCTGTCTTTCATGAATAAATAAATAAAATTTTAAAAAATTAAAAATAAATGCTGCTATGTACTAAATGTTTACAATGTCACAGCCATTAGGCAAGATTTTGTGTACACTATTAATCCTCACTGCCCTGCAAAGTAAAGAGTATTTCTTCCTTCCATAGATGAAGGACCTGAGGTCCAGGAAGCTCAGGGCTAGCTCCGGGGTTACACAACCAGAACAAATTAAGCACTAAGCCAGGATTCAAAGCAAAGATTCAAGGAGCGCCTGGCTGGCTCAGTCAGAGGAGCGTGTGACTTGATCTCCCTGTCGTGAGTTCGAGCCCCACATGGGGTGTAGTGATTACTTAAATAAAGAAATAAATAGGGTCGCCTGGGTGGTTCAGTAGGTTGAGCATCTGCCTTCACTCTGGTCATGATCCCAGGGTCCTGGGATCAAGCCCTGCCCCTGCTTGCTCAGCAGGGGGTCTGCTTCTCTCTATCCCACTGTCCGTCTCCCCTGCTCCTGCTCTCTCTCTCAAATACATAAATAAAATATTTTTAAGAAGAAAGAAACATTTTTTTTAAGTGTTTAAAAAAGAAAAAAGCAAAAATTCAGGCCACCAAGGCCATCCCAGGGTGGATCCTGCACCCAACTGCCCTTCCTGGTAGGCCTGGAAAAGCAGCCAGCAGCTGCACACTGGGGGGAGCTTCTCTTCTGGCTTTCCCCTTGTTTAAAGAACACACGTACATTTGGAAAGGAAGACATGAGCAGCAGCTAGTTCAGGCTTGCTCAGACCTCACACTACGGGTAAGGGATCTCATGAGGAGGCCACAGCTGGAGGGACCTGAGGAACACACTCGTACACACACATATACTGAGCCACACACACACATACAGTCACTCACAATACACACACGCACACCACACAATCACACTCGCCCAATCACACATAGTCACACTCACTATACACATACACACTCACACAGACTACACAATCACACCCACCCACACAGTCACACTCACATATACTCATGCACATAAATGTACACACATTCACACAATCACAGTCACATCCATACACATACAAACATACACAGTCATGTGTGTACATATACACACAATACACAATCGCTCACACACACAGTCACACTCACACATGTACAACACACTCACAATTACAGTCACGTATACACGTGCACTCACAGTCACACTCATACATACAGTCACACACACCTCCTCATGCACATACATACACACAATAATACATAGTCACACTCACATTGGCCCATACACAAACGTCCTCACATCTACACATGGATACAGTCACACACATACATACACGCAGACACATACTCACACCCACCTAAAAACTGGTTAATTAGAGGAGGTGTCACAATCCCCAATCTCAGTGTAGTGGTTGGCTTGCAGACATTCAGAAATTGGCTTCTGAAAAAAAAAAGAAAAGAAATTGGCTTCTGAAAAAAGAAACTGCAGCATCAAGGAACCGAGCTCAGCCACAGCTCCAAGCATGCTCCGCCCCTGATAGCGCTTGCCTCTTCTGGCCTGGGCTGCCCCAGGGAGAAAGCCACAGGCCTCACCCTGGCATCGGAGGCCACCGACACCTCTGAATCTCCCTGTGCACCTTGGGCCCCAGCCAAACCATGTCCTCACATCCTCTGAACATTCTAGAGCCTCTCATACCCCCATGCCTCTGCCCAGGCCTTCTGCTGGACTGGCTCTTCCTCATTCCTTTGCTCCACAGGGGTCTGCCCTGCTTTGTGATCCAGCAGAAAGGTCCCTCTGCCCCAGGCCTCCCAACCCAGCAAGTGTTCTCAGAACTCAGGTGCTCACAACGCCTGTGTCCTTGTCCCCTGAAAAAGATACTGAAGCCCTGGCCTAAAGCACAAGCTCCTGATATTTCTGCGTGTCTTCCTTCCACAGAGGAAGGGGTTGTCTGCACATGGGGTTGGGAGGGCACCCCGAGGCATGGCTTTCTTGACATAAGTCATTTTAATGCCCACAACCCCCAATCTCTGCCATTTTATGATCTAGGCCTGACCAGGTTTCCTTGCCCAAAGCATATTCCTTGTAGGACTTCCTGGGATATCTTGCAAATTGCAGAAGGATAGGCCCCACTAGATAATGATTTTTAAGGGAACAAAAGAATGTAAGAACAAACAGCCACTGTCAAACCAGGAGATAGCCTAATCATACCAGGGACAATAAATCAGTGATAAAGTTCCCGTGCTGATTCAAAAGTAAAGATTGACCTGACACACATTCTTGACTTATCTTTACCAGATTAAAACTCAAATGGGGCATGTGGGTGGCTCAGTGGTTGAGCATCTGCCTTTGGCTCAGGTCGTGATCCCGGGGTTCTGGGATCGAGTCCCACATTGAGTTCCCCACAGGGAGCTTGCTTCTCCCTCTGCCTGTGTCTCTGCCTCTCTCTCTGTGTCTCTCATAAATAAATAAATAATATTAAAAAAAAAAAAAGGAATTGGAAGCAGGGACTCAAACAGATACCTGTACACCCACACTTACTTGCAGTATCATTCACAGCAGCCAAAAGGCAGAGACAATCTGACTGTCCACCAATGGATGAATTGATAAGCCAAAGGCAGGCTAGCCACACAATGGAATATTATTCAGCCATAAGAAGGAATGAAGCTCTGACACCACTACCACACGGGTGCGCTTTGAAAACACACTATATGAAAGCAGTAAGACACAAAAGGACAAATAGGATAAGGTTCCACTTGAACGAGGTATTGAGAACAGGCAAATTCACAGAGACAATAGATAGATTAGAGGTTACCAGGGCCTGGGAGGAGAGGAGGAAGAGGGGGAGAATTACTGTTTAGTGGGTACAGAGTTTCTGCTTGGGATGATAAAAAAATTATAGAAATAGTGGTGATGGTTACATAACATCAGGAATGTACTTGAGCAGCCTGGGTGGCTCAGTGGTTTAGAGCCGCCTTCAGCCCAGGACATGATCCTGGAGACCCCGGATCGAGTCCTGCATCAAGTTCCCCGCTGGGAGCCTGCTTCTCCCTCTGCCTGTGCCTCTGCCTCTCTTTCTTTCTCTGTGTCTCTCATGAATAAGTAAATAAAATCTTTAAAAAAGAAAAAAAAAAAAAAGGAATGTACTTAATGCCACTGAGTTGTATACCAAAATGGTAAATGTTATAGTTTTTATCACAATAAAATATTCTTTTTTAATTTAATTAATTAATTAATTTTTATTTTAATTTTTTTTAAAAAAGATTTATTTATTTACTTATTTTAGAGGGAGAGAAAGAGCAGAGAGAGGGGCAGAGGGAGAGAGTGAGAGAGAGAGGGACAGACTCCACAAGCAGACTCCCAGGCTGAGTGAGGAGCCTAACCCTCAGCTCCTCGGCTCAAGCAGACCCTGAGATCATGATCTGAGCTAAAACAAAGAGTTGGCCACCTAACTGACTGACCACCCGGTGCCCCCCAAAAAATTATTTTTTAAAGCACCCTGGCTGCTATGTGGAAGAAAATGGTGGCTTCTAGATTAGCCCCTGGTCATCAAAATCAAATTCCCTCCTTCCATTTTCCCCCAACATCCACACATGCTAGCAAAAACAGGTGGTATTAAAAAAAAAAACAGGTGGTATTGGGATCCCTGGGTGGCGCAACGGTTTAGCGCCTGCCTTTGGCCCAGGGCACGATCCTGGAGACCCGGGATCGAATCCCACGTCAGGCTCCCAGTGCATGGAGCCTGCTTCTCCCTCTGCCTGTGTCTCTGCCTCTCTCTCTCTCTCTCTCTCTCTGTGTGTGTGTGACTATCAAAAAAAAAAAAAAAAACAGGTAGTATTAAGCATACCATCCTAGGTCTGCCATTCAGAGACTCCCACCTCCTCTAATCCTGGGTCCACCAGGTGATCTGAAGCCTCTGGGCACACAGGTGGGCATCTGAGAGACCCAAGCTTGCCTGATCCAACCCAACCCAGCTGGTCCAGGGGAAGCAAGTCACCCAGAACACTTCACAGCTCATGAAGCTCACCCCCACCATTCTGAGGGTCACTGGAAAAAGCGTGGCTTCATGGAGGGCTTTCTGTTGAGGATGACGGTGTCACTATATGATATATGAGAAATGCCCTGACAGCTGAGGCCACCAGTAGCAGCCCCCCGCAGGTCCCCTAGTGGCCACTGACATCAGGAAGAAGAAGAGGGCAGGGACAGGGCCCAGCAGGGACTGAGTAGCTCCCCTGTTGAAGGAAGAAAGTGGAAATTCTATCTTCCTGGATCACAGGGATCCATTTTCATGTCTAGATCCTCCACGTTCCACCTGCCAGCCAGCTGTTAAAGGGCCCAGGAGTCCAGCTCCTCTCCCAGACCTGGGTCTGGCACATGGAGAGGGAGCTTGGGACAAATGGAATGAAGGAATGAGTGCTGGAGGCCACGGACGCCAGCCTGGAAGCCCAGAGAGGCCCAGTGAGTGGGGTGACCACAGGAAGTTGGTGGCTGAGCCAGGATTGGCACGGGCTGCCCCTTCCAGCCCTGCCCTCTCTCCTGGGGCCTCAGTCTCTGGCCCACAGCGGGGAGGAGCCACTAGTGAGTCACACACAGGCTCTATCCGTGGGGAGTTTCTTCTTTTCTTGACTCTCTTCTCCTCCCTCTCTTCCCTTTCTGGAAAATCTGATTAGAACTTTGAAAGCTGAACCGTCCGTCTGCGGATCGGGTTGCCAGATTTAGCAAAGAAAAATACAGGATGTTCAGTTAAATGGAAATTTTTGATAAGCGACAAAGAATTCTTTAGTGTGAATATGTTCCATGTGATATCTGGGTCATAACCCAGTTCGGGAGAACAGCAGCCTCCCTCCTCTGGCTCCCTTGGCCCAGCAGAGCCGCTGCTCCTTCCATGGCACGCCTTTGCCGCGCCATCCAGGGCCCCTGTGCTTGGTCCCTGGCTGACGGAGTTTCCGAGAGCAGGAGCCATCCAGACACCTGCTGCAAGGCTGGGGGAAATGAGGAAGCTGCCCAGACAGCCAGAGAGAACAGGAAACCCCAGCTGCCACAAGAGAGGAAATCGTGCCGGGAGGCGGTGGAGGGTGGAGGGTGGAGGGTGGAGGGGAGGCGAGTCCAAGTCAGCAGCCCTGTCACCCTCCTCCCTGCCCCTGGGCTGCACAGGGGCCCAGCACAGAGTGGGGACCATGAAGGCTCCAAGAAGCAAAGAGCCACTGACCAAGAGGACAACTGTCACATCCCCAGTCAGCCACATGACATTGTGACTTGGTCTAGATACCTGGCTCCTAGGTGCCCCAGCCCTGCTCCCAAAAGGAAGGACCCATCTCTGGGGAGCTCAGGGCCAATGCCAAAGGCCACGGCTGTGCTAGGTCACAGTCCCCCCTTCCCTCCCTGCATCTCCTGCATCCCCTGGCCCCAGATTCCAGAGCACAGCTCCCTCTGGCTGCATCCCTCATCTGCTGGGCTGCACCTGCCCCTCTGAGGGTCCTCAGGACTTCCTTTTTTTTAAAAAAAAATATTTTATTTATTTATTCATGAGAGACAGAGAAAGAGAGGCAGAGACACAGGCAGAGGGAGAAGTAGGCTCCCTGTGAGGGAACCCCATGTGGGACTTGATCCCAGGACTCCAGGATCACACCCCAACCCAAAGGCAGATGCTCAACCACTGAGCCACCCAGGCGCCCCTCAAATAAATTTTTTAAATGTTTTTTTTTTTAATGTATACATATTGCTAAAAACCAGTAATTTTCTTTCCTGTGGATTTCTGCTTCTATCTCATTAGCCAGAAATAAATGGTTGTGCCTGGCTGCAAGAGAAGCTGAGAAATCAAGATTTAGGTTTGTGGGGTTTTTCTAAAGATTTTCTTTATTTGCAGAGAGAGAGAACAAGCAGGGGGAGCAGCAGGAAGAGGGAGAGGGAAAAGCAGACTCCTTGATGAGCAGGGAGCTCGAGGTGGGACTCCATCCCAGGACCCTGGAATCACAACTTGAGCCAAAAGCAGACACCCATCCAACTGAGCCACCCCAGTGCCCGAGTTTTAGTTTTGAAGCTGGGAACATGGTCTGTGAATAAGGAGGAAAGGAGGGGGATAGATGCTGGGGAGCCATGTCCAGCAACGTCTTCCACAGATACCATACGTGAGACTCTGCAACCCTTTTGCTCTCCACTTAATAGGTCATGAATCTTTCCAGATTCACACATACAGGTCTACCTTACGGACCTACCAAAAATGGCACAACAGTCCCACAGAATGGTATCACCCTTATTTCTGACTATATCCAATATTTTTCTAAAGCAAAGGCAGTGGCAATAAACACCCTTGTAGAAACATCCTTTGGTGCTGGTGCTTCTGTTTCTGAACTTCAGATTTCCCCAATGTGGCTTACTGAGTGAAAAAGTGGCATGTCTATTGCTCTCAATCGCCATGGAACAAATGACCCCCAAAGTTAATAGCTTAAACTAATAAACTTCCTGGGGCTGAGGCACCTGGCTGGCTCAGGCGGTTGAGCATACAGCTCTTGATCTTGGGGTCATTGGGTTCAAGCACATGTTGGGAATAGAGATTCTTTGTTTTTTTTTTTTTTTTTAAGATTGTATTTATTTATTTATGAGAGACATGGAGAGAGAGAGAGAGGCAGAGCCACAAGCAGAGGGAGAAGCAGGCTCCACGCAGGGAGACTAACTCGGGAACCGATCCCAGATCCTGGGATCACGCCCTGAGCTGAAGGCAGATGCTCAACCACTGAGCCACCCAGGCGTCCCGGGAATAGAAATTATTTTTAAAAACTAAACTAAATAAATAAACTTACTGTCTCATATTGGTTCTGAGGGTCAGGAATCCAGGAGCAGCTGGATGTGTTGTTCTGGATCAGCGTGTCCCAGGAGGCTGCAACTCAAGCCACGGCTGGGCAGCTGTCATCTGCTGGATCCGGGTGGGAGAATCTGCTACAGGGGAGAACTACACCGGCATGTGGATACGAGGAGGCAAGAAACACTGGGGGCCATGTCCCCCCACTGGCTATAGATAGGTGGACACATATTCTTTTATATTGCCTTTTTCTTTTTTAAAATGTAATGTAAGAAAAAAAAATTTTTTTAAATGTAATGTAAGGACGCCTGGGTGGCTCAGTGGTTGAAGTCTGCCTTTGGCTCAGGTCATGATCCCGGGTCCTGGGATGGAGTCCTGCATCGAGTTCCCGGCCGGGAGCCTGCTTCTCCTTCTGCCTGTGTCTCTGCCTCTCTCTCTCTCTCTCTCTGTGTCTCATGAATAAATTAATAAAATCTTTTTTTTAAAATGTACTTAACCCTGATTGGAAGTGTAATGCATGCTAATTTTAGAAAAACTTGAAAACCCAGAAAAATATGCAAAAGAAATCTCAAACCCCCATAACCCCACCACTGAAAGATAATTGCCACCTACATTTTTATACATTTCCTTCCACTCCTTCTTCTATGCATATTATGTTAGTGAGGATGTTTTCGTCAGGTAACAAAAACCACCCTGACTTGAACAAGCTCAAATAGAAGGAAAGCTATTTAGGACCCCAGGGAACAGGAAACATAAAGGTGGCCAGATGTTAGGGTTGGTTGAGAACCATGATATCCTAAAGGACCCAAAGGACTTCTCCAGGGCCATCCAAACACTGACTTGATCCCAAGGGTCATTCTATAGCAAGGGCAGCATCCCATTTACCCCTTAAGGCAGAGAGATGATCAGAGGGGCTGAAAGTCTTCCTTTCAGTCTGATTGGGCCAACTTGCTTCACATCCCCACTCCTGAACACGATGCTATCATTGGGAATACCATAGGCTAACTGACCAGTGTAGACCTGGTTAAGTGGTGGGATTACTGCCATTGACTTAGATCTATCACCCTCAGAGCTGGGGCAGCTTCCCCTGAGTCACATGATCTTCAAGGTTGGAAGAAGAGGAAAAGGAGGATGGGTGGCTACCATCAGTGTCTTCTATACAAATATATTTAGATAGTTGATATGATACAATTTCGTGTCCTTATTATTCCAACTGAATGTCATATTTTGAACGTATTCTTTTTTTTTTTTTTAAGATTCTATTTTTAAGTAATCTCTACACCTAACATAGGGCTGGAACTTACAACTCTGAGATCAAGAGTTGTACACTCTACTGACTGAGCCAGCCAGCACCCCTGAACATATACTTTATGGTTTAAACTTTTATAAGTAAATGGCCATATAATAGTCCAACAGGTTACATACTATAATTTACTTTTTACGATAGCTTATTGAGGTACAATTCACCCATTTCAATTGTACAATTCAATGGTTTTTAGTATATTCCCAGAGTTGTGCAACTACTGTGATCAATTTTTCAACATGGTCATCACCTCAGAAAGAAACCCAGTACCCACTAGCAGCCACACCACATTTCAGCCAGACAACCACTACTCAACTTCCTGTCTCTATGGATTTGCTTATTCTGGATGATTTGCATAATGGTATCATATAACATGTGGTCCTTTGTGACTGGCTTCTTTCAATTAGCATAATGTTCTCAAGGTTCATCCCCATTATAGCATGTTCCAGTATTTTATTTCCTTTCGTTGCTGAATAATATTCATTGTATGCATAGACTATATTTTTAAAAAATCTAAAAATAAATAAATAATAAATAAAAATAAATCTAAGGGTGCCTGGGTGGCTCAGTTGATTATGCATCTGTCTTTGGTTCAGGTCATGGGAAGAGCATAGCCAGGGGGAGGGACCGAGGGAGAGGGAGAAACATATTCCCTGCTGAGCATGGAGATGGAGGGCTCAATCCCAGGACCTTGAGATCATGACCTGAGCCAAAGGCAGACCCTCAACTAACTGAGCCACCCAGGTGCCCCAAAAGCACAGATTTGAAGTGATGCATCTACAAGTCAATACCACAGATGACCAGTAAACCATGAGCAGCTAGGAGAAAGATATATAATTGATTCTTCCTTGCCACTCCTCTAAGAAACCAATACTTCCAACACCTTGATCTTGGACTTTCAGCCTCAAGAACTGTGAGACAAGGAATTTCTGATTGATTGATTGATTGATTGATTGATTTTCTTTAAGTAACCTCTACACCCAACATGGGGCTTGAACTCATGACCTCAAGATCAAGAGTCACTTTTTCTACAACTGACCCAGCCAAGGCGCCCCTCTAATATTTTTAAGTCACCTAGTTCATAGTACTTTGTCATGGCAGCCCTAGGAAACTAACAAAATAATGAAGACAGAAGGAGAATAGAGGTAATAGAGACAACTGGCAGTGTCTGTGGCTCAGTGTCTATAAAGGAAACCCTATTTCCCATGTTGGGCTCCTGACACCAATGTGTTACCAACATGTGCATCTGTTCTGGGTTGTGGGTTAGCTATTGTCGCCCTTACGCGCCTGACGCTGCCTGCTATAATGTGCATGTTGGAACTGGACTTGGTGTGTGGAACTCGAACATGCTAGGGCAGTGGTGAATGACCCATGTCTCCAAATACACATACTTACTCTGAGATCTTTGTGCTTTTTTGTGTTTTTAAAATTATTTTTTTTTTAATTTTTTTTTTAATTTTTATTTATTTATGATAGTCACACAGAGAGAGAGAGAGAGGCAGAGACATAGGCAGAGGGAGAAGCAGGCTCCGTGCACCGGGAGCCCGACGTGGGATTCGATCCCGGGTCTCCAGGATCGCGCCCTGGGCCAAAGGCAGGCGCCAAACCGCTGCGCCACCCAGGGATCCCTAAAATTATTTATTTATTCATAAGAGACACACACAGAGAGGCAGAGACACAGGCAGAGGGAGAAGCAGGCGCCATGCAGGGAACCCAATGTGGGACTCCATCCCGGATCTCCAGGATCACGCCCCGGGACAAAGGCAGGTAATAAACCGCTGAGCCACTCAGGGATCCCCGATCTTTGTTTTTTTAAAAGACTTTATGTACTTATTTGAGAGAGACAGAGCATGAGCAGGAGTTGGGGGAGAGGGATAAGGCAGAGGGAGAGAGAGAAGCAGGCTTCCCATTGAGTCAGGAGCCCAACATGGAGTTCTGTCTCAAGATCACGACCTGAAGCAAAGGCAGACGACCAACCTACTGAGCCACCCTGGCACCCCTCTGAGATCTTTTTTTTAAGATTTTATTTTAAGATTTTATTTATTTATTCATGAGACACATACACACACGGAGAAGATTTTATTTTTAAGCAATCTCTATACCCAACATGGGGCCTGACCCTACAACCCCAAGATCAAGAGTTGCATGCTCTACTGAATGGGCCAGCCAGGCACCCTTCTAAGATCTTTATTGTGACAATATTAGTGTGTCTCATTCATGTACGCCTGCATTCACCAACCACAACTGAGCAATGTTTGATGCCCTTTGTAAGCACGGGGGATTTCAGAGATGAATCGGGCTTTCCTTTTCTGCAGAAGCCTGTCTGGTGGGAGAGACAGACCTGTGTGAGGACAATTATATGAGGGCAGTAGCAGTGGCACATCACACATCAAGAGCACTCCCTCTGTGGCAGGCCCAGCTCTAAGCCCCTGATGAAGATGAACTCATTTAAAGCTCATAACATCCCTTAGAGGTGATACTTTTTTCTCCTTTTTGCAGCAGAGAAAACTCGCCCAAGGTGACACAGCCAATAATGAGCAGTCAGGATTTGAACCTGGAGCCGGAGCTCTCAGCTATCATGCTATTCACTCCTACAAAACTATCACAACAGAACAAATACGGTGCTAAGCAGCAAATACGGTAGTGGTAAATACGGTAATGATTAAAAAACAAAACAAAACAAAAAAAGGCTCTGGCAGTAGCCATAAAGTCCTGCACAAACAAAGAAGGAAACAGTCCACTCTACCTGGAGGCGTTGAAGGACGTTTCCATGGAGGAATCGTTCCCTAGCTGAACCTTGAAAAAAGAATTCACCAGAACCCAATGGTGGGAAGGTTGTTTCAAGTCTGTGTGAGAGCAGACAGCCGTGAAGGGGCTCACTGTATTCAGTTAGCATCGGTCTGTTTGTTACAGAAGTGCTCTCCTTAAAATAACAGGGAGGAAGAGCTACAGAGAACAGTGTTCTTTTTTTTTTTTAAGGTTTTATTCATTTATTCGTGAGAGACAGAGAGGCAGAGACACAGGCAGAGAGAGAAGCAGGCTCCATGTAGGGAGCGACCCTGTGTTCTTACTCATTATGTCGTCTCTGCTCATTTCAATTACAACTGAGATCATCTTTCTTTCTTTTTCTTTCCTTCTTATTTTTTTAAGAGATTTTATTAATTTATTCATGAGAAACACTCAGAGAGAGAGAGACAGACAGACAGAGACAGAGACAGAGGCAGAGACACAGGCAGAGGGAGAAGCAGGCTCCATGCAGGGAGCCCGATGTGGGACTCGATCCCGGGTCCCCAGTATCATGCCTTGGGCTGAAGGCGGCTCTAAACTACTGAGCCACCCAGGCTGCCCACATTTCTTTATTTAAAACAGAAATGTTGGGCAGCCTGGGTGGCTCACGGGTTGAGCATCTGCCTTCTGCTCAGGTTGTGATCCCAGAGTCTGGGATCAAGTCCCACATCAGGCTCCTTGAGGAGAGCCTGTTTCTGCCTATGCCTCTGCTTCTCTCTGTGTCTCTCATGAATAAATTAAAAAGAGAGAGAGAGAGAGAGAGAAATGTTTTAAAAAAATGAAATGTAAATTTTAAAAACTTCACAATTAAAATACATGTTTTTAAATTTATTTAAGTTATCTTGATACCCAACTAGGGGCTTGAACTCACGACCCCGAGATCAAGAGTCATAGATTCCTCTAACTGAGCCAGCCGGGTGCCCCTAAAATATTTTTAAAAGAAAAATTTATTTTTTAATCTTCTTTATTTTTTTTATAGATTTTATTTATTTATTCATGAGCGACACACAGAGAGAGGTGGAGACACAGGCAGAGGGAGAAGCAGGCTCCATTCAGGGAGCCCAATGCAGGACTCCAAGATCATGCCCTGAGCTGAAGGCAGACGCTCAACCACTGAGCCACCCAGGCATCCCTATTTACTGATTTTTCATCACATGTGTCTATGATATCCTAACTGCTTTCAAACAGACCCAGAACAATATAAAAACTACAGTTTGGAGACCAAAGACTTCGGGGGCTTCTGGGGTGAGGCAACATCACACAGTAGTATTAACCAGAAGACCTGGGAAGATAACAAACATGGATGGGTTCCTGCCTCAACTAGAAGTTTATAAAAATTTTCCATGAGGTGGCAGCAGTTCTTCAAGTAGTTGTGGAAAATGATCTTGGCTGAAAATTCAAGTTTGGGGGCTTTTTTTTTGTTTCTTTTTTGTTTTGCCATTAAAATGAGATCTCTTTCATGCACAGGAATGTTGCCTATCTTTGAGTAAACCTGCGATTTAAAAGTTCCTTGATTTAAAAAGGGAGACTGGTTTCCAGCGTCGCTATTTTCTGGATGCTGTTCTCTACCAGCTAATGGGGGCGGGGGTGGGGGGGTGGACGACGACGATGACACCGGGAGGTTTTCTTCTACCTCTCAAGGTCACTCCGACATTTCTGAGCCGCCTAATGAACGATGCAAAATGCGATTCCCACCCCAGCTAGGAGAAAGCGGTGTTTAATGTCAGCCCAGCCAAGCAAAGTGAAGCAAGTGGTAAGTGATTTTGGCATCTGGAAGTGTTTCATGCTTCACACCAAGTGAGTGTGTCCCTTCCTGGGCACTCTCAGGCCGCTGCCCTGTTAACTGCTATTTTCTCCAAAATCCCACCGATCTCCATTTACGCTGTGGGTAAGAGACAAGAAGAAGGAGCCGAGCTAGCTAAAGTGCACCAGAGAACAAAAAGTAGAATGGATGGGCCCGCACAGAAGGGAATTGTTTCAGTCCCAGGACAAAGGGGCAGATGGATTAGGCCAGTCTGAGCCCCGGCTCCGCCTCTCACCAGCTGGGCCCTCACCTGATCTCTGAGCCAGTGTTTTCAACCTTAGACATAATGACAACAATACCTCTTCACAGGAGCGGAGAGCGCAAAGAGGGCGTCGTATGTGCCACCCAAGTTAGGTGGAGACACAGCAGATCTTTTACCAGGCCATCAAAATATGCTTCCCCGCTGGCTTTTTTCCCCTTTGCCTGTTTCCCACGCAAGAAAGACGGTGGAAATAAAATCAAAGCCATAATAATCCTCTTGTCAATCCCTTCCTGGCTGGCTGTCCTCCCTGGCTGCGCAGCACAATCCCCCTCGAGCCCCCGTCCCAGCCCAGGGCAACGGCCACCTTCCCTGTCCCTGCGGGTGGGGTGTGAATCTGAAGCAGCCACTTCACAGACCCTCTGAACTTGAAGGGATTCCGCTTTACCCACAGTGGTCACATGGTGTCCTTGCTAAGGACACTGCCAGCCCAGAAGCCAAAGATTTTGCTTAAATGAATCTGTTAAGCAGCTACTTCAAATTCAACCTCGCAGATCCCTGGGGGTACGAAGCCGGCCTGACCCCACCGAGGTAAACGGGCACACTTTCATTCTGGTCTTAGAGCAGCATCTTCGCTGGCATCTTTACAGACTTATTCACCATTCAAAGGGGAGATCTGTGACCTATAATTTGCAAGATCTTTAATTTACTATAATTATAAGGACACTTCTGAAATTAATGTCCAAATAACCAAAGGCACTAGATGACTATGCCAATACATCACTTCAATGCCTGCCTACCTGCCTTCCCTCTTCTCTGTCCCTTCCCCAAAACGATGTTTCATTTCAGGTGGGTTGTTTTGTTTGTGTGTTTGTTTTTAGTGACACAAGTACTTTATTTCTTCTGACCTAGTTGTAAAGCCTCTCTGATGACAATATTAGCAGTTTTTGGGTAAATCTGTTTGTTTTATCTTTTTATAATTGCAGATCTCTTTTAATTTTTTTCTTCAAAAAAATTTTTTTTTAATTTTTATTTATTTATGATAGTCACACAGAGAGAGAGAGAGAGAGGCAGAGACACAGGCAGAGGGAGAAGCAGGCTCCATGCACCGGGAGCCCGACGTGGGATTCGATCCCGGGTCTCCAGGATCGCGCCCTGGGCCAAAGGCAGGCGCTAAACCGCTGCGCCACCCAGGGATCCCCAAAATTTTTTTTAAAAAATTGGTGGGGGGCACCTGGGTGGCACAGTTGGTTAAGCGCCCAACTCTTGGTTTTGGCTCGGGTCATGTGATTAAGCCCCAGAGTGTGCTTTATTTTATTTTTTTAAAGATTTTTATTTATTTATTCATGAGAGACACAGACAGAGAAAGGGGAGGCAGAGACACAGGCAGAGGGAGAAGCAGGCTCCATGCAGGGAGCCCGATGTGGGACTTGATCCTGGGTCTCCAGTATCAGGCCCTGGGCTGAAGGCGGCGCTAAACCGCTGAGCTACCTGGGCTGCCCCCAGAGTCTGCTTTAGATCCTTTTTCTTCCTCTCCCTCTACTTCCCCCGTTTGTGCACACTCTCTCTCTTTCACTCTCTAAAATAAATAAATAAATCTTAAAAAGGATTTTTTTTTTTAAGTAGATTCTACGCCCAGAGTGGAGTCCACCACAGGGTCTGAACTCACAACCCTGAGATCAAGACCTGGGCTGAGATCAAGAGTCCGACTCTTAACCCATTGAGCCACCCAGGCACCCCTAAAATTTTTATTTAAATTCTAGTTAGTTAACATACAGTGCAATACTGGTCTCAGGAGTAGAAGTCAGTGATTCACCACTTACATACAACACCCAGTACTCATCTTGACAAATGCCCTCCTTAATGCCCATCCCCCACCTGGCCCATTCCCCACCCAAGTCCCTCCATCAACCCTTAGTTTGTTCTCTTATTGTCTTTTTTTTTTTTTTTTTAAGATTTTATTTATTTATTCATGAGAGACACACACACAGAGAGGCAAGAGACACAGGGCAGAAGGAGAAGCAGGCTCCATGCAGGGAATCCGAGGTAGGACTCCATCCCAGGACCCCAGGATCACACCCTGAGCTGAAGGCAGATGCTCAACCACTGAGCCACCCAGGAGTCCCTTTTTCTCTATTGTTAAGAGTCTCTTATGATTTGCTATCCTCTCTCTCTCTCTCTCTTTTCCCCCTTGGTTATATTGGTTTTAAGTCAGAGGCATTCACTTTTTTTTAAGATTTTATTTATTCAGGGATCCCTGGGTGGCGCAGCGGTTTGGCGCCTGCCTTTGGCCCAGGGCGCGATCCTGGAGACCCGGGATCGAATCCCACATCGGGCTCCCAGTGCATGGAGCCTGCTTCTCCCTCTGCCTGAGTCTCTGCCTCTCTCTCTCTCTCTCTCTGTGACTATCATAAATAAATAAAAATTAAAAAAAAAAAAAAGATTTTATTTATTCAGAGACAAAGGCAGAAGGACTAGCAGGCTCCCCACAAGGAACCCAATGTGGGACTCGATCCCACAGGACCCCAGGATCACGACCTGAGCCAAAGGCAGACGCTCAACCACTGAGCTATCCAGGTGCCCCTTAGAGGCATTCATTAAATAGGAATCTTTGAATGTGACTATTCCAGAAATTTTCTCTGTGCTGTTTCATCAAGACTAATTTACTATAATATTAACTTTTTCTAGAAGGTATCTGCATATATTTGGACATGATTCATAATTTTTCTAAATATGCCCTAAATTAAAAAATATATATTCTGTATTAAAACCAAAACAAACAATTTTCATACAACTTTCCTTTCCAGGCTTTCTTGTAAAGTGTGGTCCTGACATGTCTTGGTAAAAAAAATAAATGTGTACCAAACTTCCCCTCTTCAAAATAGAGATACTCTCTTCCTGCAGCCTTGGAAACCAGAGAGCAGCCCACAGGAAAAACTTCTGACCAAAAGCAATTCAGGCTGCTGGAGTCTGGGTATTCCTCTGGTAGGGGCCACACATCCCCTGGGATATGGCCACACTGCACACCTGTGGCACCTCAGTTATGGCATCCCAACCACATTGATAGCCCATTCTAACTGCTGACCGCATTTGACAGCCATCCCTCCATATAAAGCCCTGCAGTGTGGGGCCTAACAAAGCTGCAACATATTCACGATCTTCTGCAGACCAAGCAGATTGTTTCTTAATTGTGGTCAAGTGCGCACAACATAAAACATACCATCTTAATCATTTTTCAGTATACAGTTCATCAGATGATGATTGCGTTATTGCACAATTGATCCCCAGAACTCATTTCATTTTTAAATTTATTTATTCGGGGGAAGGGAGAGCACATCGGCAGGGGGGAGAGGCAGAGGGAGACGGAGAAGCAGACTCCACTGAGTGCAGAGCCAGAGGTGGGACTTGATCCCAGGACCCTGAGATCATGACCTGAGCCAATTTAACCGGCTAGCCACCCAGGTGCCCCAGCAAAAAGATTTTTTTTTTAAGATTTTATTTATTTATTCATGAAAGACACACACACACACACACACACACACACACACACAGAGAGAGAGAGACACGCAGAGACACAGGCAGAGGGAGAAGCAGACTCTCCTGCAAGGAACCCAATGTAAGACTTGATCCCAG
Source organism: Canis lupus dingo (assembly GCF_003254725.2). Taxonomy (NCBI): domain Eukaryota; kingdom Metazoa; phylum Chordata; class Mammalia; order Carnivora; family Canidae; genus Canis; species Canis lupus. Next base: position 5,635,634 of record NC_064248.1, on the reverse strand, counting down.
ACCCTGGGATCACACCCTGAGATGAAGAAGGATGCTCAACCACTGAGCCACCCAGGTGTTCCCCAGCAAAATGATTTTTAACCACGACTTCATCCCATCGGATGCACAGCCAGTAAGAAGATCTGAAAGTTTGGACTTTATGAAGAAGTGTGTAAAACACACTCGTGCACACTCACACATACACACATCCTGACAGATACACATTTCTTAATAGAACTGAGCCCCATGGGACAAAGTCCAGCCGTGGGAGCCACTGGAGGCCTCTTTAGCAAAACTACTGCTCTGCATGTTTCACCTGCATGAGCAGAAGAGAAAATTGTGCTCTTGGCAGCTGGCGAAGGTCAAGGTCTTTCAAGTTCTACAAGAATGGGCCTGCAGAGAGGCTTCTCAGGACGCAATCCGGAACGGAAACCTGACATGAAACCAGTTGCAAAGGGGAGAGCGGCCCCCTCCAAGATCAAACCCAGGGCCAGCTGTGTGCAAAGCAGCCTTGGGGGCTCAGAGCTCTTGCCTGGGAACCCCACAAAAGACTCTCATCTGGTTCTGCAGGTTTGGATATGAGGATTTCTTGCTCTGCTTCCCCACGGTGTCTGCACCTCCCATGGCCACCAAGTCCAGGGTCAAGGCGGGACCCAGGAGGAACCGAGGCACAGGGGACCTGAGGTCTTTGACAGGAAGCCCATCAGGAACAACTTCTCACTGTCTCCACTCTGACAACCACTGTGTTCTTACTTTACAAAAGGTTCTGGAAGTGGCTTTGGGGTGGAACGCCTCATTGCCGGCTGCCCCACTGATGGCAGGGCCAGAGTGGGGGCCCAGCATCGGCCAGCAGCTTGGGGGCCCGGGTGGCCTGCACTGCCAGAGGACTCGGGCAGCCCGACCTGTGGCTTCACCCATGTTCCTAAGACAGAGTGGCAGGCCTGTGGGTGTGGAGGGCCCTCCCTGAGACCTCAGGACTGTTATTCTTCCTCTCCCCTTTGTGGCAATTTGTCTGGATAGTTCTACTCTTACTTTTTTTTTTTTTTTTTAAGACTTATTTATTTATCTGAAAGAGAGAGAGAGTAGGGGGAGGAGCAGAGGGAGAAGGAGAGAGAGTATCTCAAACAGACTCCCCATGAGTGCAGAGCTTGACCTGGGGCTCGACCTGAGCTGAAACCAAGAGTTGGACACTTTAACAGACGGAACCTCCCAGTACCCCTCTGTGATTCCTTTTTAAACCATAAAGGCTTACAAGGACTGGCCTCCAGTGCCCAGGCGTGACACAGAGGTGGGGGCATGGGGATATGGGGCTCCTGGGGCCACTGGGTCTCCTAACAAGGCCTTGCTTGTCCACACAGCCCCTTGGCTACGTCCTGCCCCACCTACCTTCCCTGAGGCCTCATTTCCAACAGCCCCAGACCGCCTCCCACCCCCAGCCTGCAGGCGTCTCAGCCTTCTGGGGCCACACTGCACCCACCCTGGCATTTTCATGAGGGCTCTTGTGGTCTGATGCAATATTCCACACATGAGGTGAAGAAGGGACTTCCTCAGGATGCCAGCAGTGACCATGGTGGTTTGGGTTGGCACAGAGCTATGGGTGCGAGGATGAGTGACCCTCACACGCCTACACCCCTCTCCCACCAGGGGCTCCTGGGTGGCTCAGTGGGTTCAGCATCCGCCATTGGCTCAGGTCATGATCCCAGGGTCTGGGTTCGAGCTCTGCATCAGGCTCCCTGCTCAGTGGGGAACCTGAGTCTCCCTCTCCCTCTGCCTCTCCCCCTTGCTTGTGCTCTCTGTCTCTCTGTCAAATAAATAAAGTCTTAAAAAAAAATCATCTCCCACCAGCCAAAGGAAGCTGGCTGATTATATGTCCTAAGGGCTTCTCTCTCTCTCTCTCCCTCCCCTTCCTTTTCTTCTCTCAGTTTGGCGGTTTCCTAAAAGTTAAACACACATCTACCCTAAGAACCAACAATTCTACTTCCAGCTATTTACCCGAGAGAAATGAAAACATTTCACACAAGGACTCGTATAACATCCACAGCAACTTTGTCCATAATGACCCCAATATGGAGATAATCCAAATGGTCGTCGGGCACATCCATACAAAGGAATACTGCGCTGCAGTAAAAAGGAATGTATTACAAATTCCTAGAATTGCATTGAATCTAACCCTAAAGCATTAGGCTGGGTGAGGGGAATAAGCCTGACAGCAAGTATGGGCTGGATGAGCCCCTTTATGGGAAATTCTGGAGCAGGCAATCTAGTGACAGAGAACAGATGAAAAATTGCAGTGGCCTGGGGCGTGGGGGGGGCGGGGGAGGGGAGTGGCTAAAGCAAGGGGGCACAGGGGAACTTTTCCAGTGACGGAAATGTCCTATGTCTTGATTGTGGCATGAGTTCCACGGGTAAACACATTTGTCAAAAACTCATTGCACTAAACACAGAAAAAGGAATCGTTTTCTGCTGTGTAAATAAAACACTTGAATAAAGGAGCTTTTTGTTTCTGTTTTTGTTTTTTTGTTTTTTTAATATAAGCAGCTTAGCCTAGCTTCCCCGAGTGGGTGGCACAATTTCGCCTGGAAATGGAAGCTGGAATGACAGGCATCCTGACAGACGTGGCCAGGACAAACCACTGAGGTGGCACAGAAGGCCCATTGTGATCAGAGCAGAGTCTCTCTCCAGCCTGTTCTGCACCTGGCCCTGAGCCCCAGCCAGCTCAAACTATTCACCATTTCCTCTGTGAGCTGGGCACCTTGACACTTGAATGTCTCTGTTTTTTTGTTTTAAGGATTTTATTTATTTATTCATGAGAGACACAGAGAAAGAGACAGAGACACAGGCAGAGGGAGAAGCAGGCTCCTGGGATCACGACCTGAGCCAAAGGCATACGCTCAACCCCCCCACCTCTGTGCATCCTTAAAGGCTTGACTCAGGTGCCCTTCCCCACAGCAGCTGGGCTCTCCTTGTAGCTGCACTAGCCACACCATATTATAATCTATTACTCTCCTGTCTCCCCACAGTCTGTAACCTCCGTGAGGTCAGGGACAGTGCCATCATTCTCTCTGCTTCCCCCAACCACCTAGCACTTTCCCTGAATGCCTATTACACAATACAGTAGGTCTAAATAAATCTAAGTAAATTCTCGCAACTTTCCTAAAAACATAGATATGGGGGTACCTGGGTAGCTCAGTAGGTCAAGGGTCTGACTCTTGGTTTCAGCTCAGGTCGTGATCTCGCTGTGGTGGAATCAAGCCCTGCATCAGGCTCTGCAGTGAGCCTGGAGTTGGCTTCAGATTCTCATTCTGCCCCTCCCCTAGCTCACGCTCTTGTGTGCTCTCTCTCTCTTAAATAGATGTTATTTATTTATTTAAAAAATAGATGTTATTCTCCCCAACTTGTAGATGAGGAAGTTCAGGCGATGATGCTGAAGATATCAAAGGCAAGATGCAGCATCATTAAGTGTAAGGCACAGAGAATAGGACAGTGAGTGGGGCTTAGTCCATGACTTCAGTGAGCTCCTAGAGGAGAGACACTCACAGATGGCGGGAAGCATACACCGAATGGAAATATGAGTGAATGAATGAAGGCATTCGGGTTGCCCTTCCTCCCTTTTGCAGTCTGCAGGAGCACGAACCCATAAGTGCAGCAGGTGCTCCCCCCTCCTCTGCCCACCTCAGAGGGACCTAACCCATGGAACCTCGGCACACCCCATCTCAAAGACAGCCAGCTATGGATCTCAGGGATTAGTTCGGCCAATGGATTAATCGTTGTTTTTTTTTGTTGTTGTTTGTTTGTTTTTAGATTTTATTTATTTGTTTGAGAGAGAGAGAGCACACATGAGCAGGTAAGATGAACACAGGGAGAAGAAGAAGCAGACTCCCCACTGAGCAGGGAGCTCTTCAGGAGCTCTATTCTGGGCTCAATTCCAGGGCACTGAAATCACACAATCTGAGCCCAAGGCAGACGCTTAGCCAACTGAGCCATCCAGGCGCCCGGGATTCATAGTTTTTTGTTGGGCTTATAGTCACAGTTGTGTTTTGCACTCTATTATGAAAACCTTTTGATTTTATTAATGAGGCTTCTGCTGGCACCGCTTGCATTTTGCCTAGAATGTGAACCTTGCATAAATTTAATAGCTCTGGGAGTGCCTAGAACAGGGCTGGAATGTAGTAAATGTTCCAATATTTGTTGTAACTCTGTCCATCTCCTTTTCTGAAACTTGATTTTGGGAGAGTCAACTTTCCTAGTCAGATTTTTAAAAAATCTTTCATTTCCTATGTCTGCCTGCAATATGTTAGGAAATTGCTCAGAGATAATTTTACTTGACTTGAAAACAAAGCATAACCTTTCATTTGGAGCCAGGCATACTCGCTTTCTCTTCCTTCTCAATTTATCGGTAGAATAATAGATAGAATTGCACTACATTATCTGACTTCATGGTACCACCCAGAACAATGGGACTGAGAAACTGGCACCTATGTTCTACTTTGTGCTTTTATAAGAATTAAACCTATCACCAAAGTAACCAAATTAATACTACTTATAACAAAAAAAAAAAAGAAAGAAAAAAATACTACTTATAACAACATGGGTGAATCTCATACACATAATTTTTTTTTAAGATTTTTATTTATTTACTCATGAGAGACAGAGAGAGAGAGAGAGAGAGGCAGAGACACAGGCAGAGGGAGAAGCAGGCTCCATGCAGGGAGCCCGACGTGGGACTCGATCCCAGGTCTCCAGGATCACGCCCTGGACTGAAGGTGGCTCCAAACCACTGAGCCACCCAGGCTGCCCTCATAAACAGAATATTGAAGGAAGAAAAAGGACACAAAAAAGTGCAGACACATCATAATTCCCTGTTTACATAAATTTCAGAAAGAGGCAGGGTGCCTGGCTGGAGTGTGCAACTCTCGATCTTGAGGTTGTGAGTTGGAGCCCCACACTGGGTATAGAGATCACTTAAAAATAAAATCTTAGGAAAAAGCTGTTCAGAAAGCGGAACAATGGATCTGTGGTAAAGGAAGTCGGGGCAATGGTTATTAGGGTGGAAGGTCCAAGGGGGTCTTCTGGGATGTTCTCACTGTCCTATTTCTTGGTCTCCATTCTGGCCACACTGTGCTCACTGTTAAAGTTTATAAAGCTGTGGGGTGTCTGGGTGGTTCAGTGGTTGAACGGCTCAAGCTATGGTCCTGGAGTCCTGCATGGAGTCCCCCACTGAGTCCCACATCGGGCTCCCTACGGGGAGCCTGCTTCTCCCTCTGCCTGTGTCTCTTCCTCTCTCTCTGTGTGTCTCTCATGAATAAATAAATAAATAAAATCTTATTTATTTATTTATTTATTTATTTATTTATTTATTTATGATAGTCACACAGAGAGAGAGAGGCAGAGACACAGGCAGAGGGAGAAGCAGGCTCCATGCACCGGGAGCCCGACGTGGGATTCGATCCCAGGTCTCCAGGATCACGCCCTGAGCCAAAGGCAGGCGCCAAACCGCTGCACCACCCAGGGATCCCAAATAAAATCTTTAAAAAAAAAAAAAAAGTTTATAAAGCTGTTCACCAGTGTGTGCTCTTGTGTGTATGCCTGGCATTGTAAATAAAAATGTTAATGTGACAAAGCCAGATTTCAGCACCTTTTCAAGATAAAACAAGGGGCTTTCATCCATTTGCACTTTAGCTTCTGTAAACAAGCAAATAGTGACAATAAGATAAAATTTGGTTTGGGAGGGAGATGGGGGCAGGGGGAACCTGGGTGAAAAGGAGTGGAAGGTACAAGCTTCCAATAATAAAATAACTAAGTCACAGGAATGAAAGGTTGGGCATAGGGAATATAATCACTGGTACTGTAATAGTGTCGTATGGTGACAGACGGCAGGCACGCTTGCGGGGGCACAGCAGAGCATACAGCGCTGTACTCCTCAGCCAGACACAACTGTTTCATTTCACTTGGTCAACATTTTGGACCTGTTGTTCTTCTAAACTATCAGATTACCTGTATCTGTTTTATTTTATTCTAAGGCAGACGCTCAAATGCTGAGCCACCCAGGCATCCCTCACCAGTTTGTTCTATTTAAGGGTTTGTTTCTGCTTTTTTTGTTTGGTCATTTGTTTTCTTTTTTAGATTTCATGCATAAGTCAAATCATGTGGTGTTTGTCTTTCTTTGTCCGACTTATTTCACTCAGCATAATGCCCTCTGGGCTCATCCACATTGTCACAAATGGCAAGATCTCCTCCCCCCCCCCTTTTTTTTTACCACTGAGTGATATTACCTGGATCTATTTTAATTGATTGATTTCTTAAGATTTTGCCTAATGGGATTGTTTTAATTCATGATTACAAATTCGTTTAAAAAACAAATACCTAAGGATCCCTGGGTGGCTCAGCGGTTTAGCACCTGCCTTCTGCTCAGGGTGTGATCCTAGAGTCCCGGGATTGAGTCCCACATGGGGCTCCCCGCAGGGAGCCTGCTTCTCCCTCTGCTTGTCTCTCTCTCTCTCTCTCTCTTTCTCTCTCTCTGTCTCTCATGAATAAATAAATAAAATCTTAAAAAAAAAAGAACACCTCCATGATACATGGAAACAAAAATGTTCCCAAAGATCATTTCTTTTTTTCTTTTCTTTTCTTTCTTTTTTTTTTTTTTTAAGATTTTATTTATTAGAGATACAGAGAGAGAGGCAGAGACACAGGCAGAGGGAGAAACAGGCTCCCTGCAGGGAGCCTGATGCAGGACTCAATCCCAGGACCCCAGGATCATGACCTGAGCCAAAGGCAGATGCTCAACCACTAAGCCACCCAGATGCCCCTCCTAAAGATCACTTCTAAGTTAGCACCTTCTGGTTTATTGTTTTGTTTGCTCAGTATACAATATTTAGCTATTAAATGTGACTGAGTGAACACACACAAGAATGTCTGATTCGTAAATGAGGCCCAGAGTCATTTTCAGATCCCAGAAAATCAGTCCACTCTGCAATCTAAAGAACTAACACCATTCCAATTTCAGTAATGCTCATTCATAAACTCCTTCCTTTCTGGTTTCTTTTTTCTTTCACTTTGAGTTCTGAATATTTTATGATTAAAAATCAGGAGAGTTCTACCAAAATCCAAACTTCTGGCTCCTCTGAGTCAGAAAATCTGGTGACAAGGGACCTATGTTTCTGATTGGGAATAACTGGCTGACTCATATTTATTTTATCAGGCATCTGTCATATGACAGGCACTTGCCCTGGCCAAGACTGGGGATCAAGAAATGAAAGAGATGAGATCTCTTTTCTCAAGGAATTAGAATCAAGTAAAAAAAAAAAAAAAAAAAAAAAATCAAGTAAATAAGATCAGAAGTACACAGATATTTATAATACAAGACAGAACATGATAGGTATCCTAACAGATTGATACAGAACTGTAAAATAGCAGAGAAGGAAGAAATTATATCTTAACAGAGAGCTCACTGAGGTCTTTATTATTTTTTCCCAATTGTAAAATAAAATACTTTTTTAATACTCTTTTTTTTTTTTAAGATTTTATTTATTTATTCATGAGAGAGACAGAGAGGGGATCCCTGGGTGGCGCAGCGGTTTGGCGCCTGCCTTTGGCCCAGGGCGCGATCCTGGAGACCCGGGATCGAATCCCACATCGGGCTCCCGGTGCATGGAGCCTGCTTCTCCCTCTGCCTGTGTCTCTGCCTCTCTCTCTCTCTCTCTGTGTGACTATCATAAATAAATAAAAATTAAAAAAAAAAGAAAAGAAAAGAGAGACAGAGAGGCAGAGACACAGGCAGAGGGAGAAGCAGGCTTCCTGCAGGGAGCCTGATGTGGGACTTGATCAGGATCAAGATCCCAGGATCACACCCTGAGCCAAAGGCAGACGCTCAACCACTGAGCCACTCAGGTGTCCCAAAATAAAATATTCTTAAATAGAAAAGTCAGAAGATTAGAACATAGAAAAGACTATTTGAAAACACTCAAATAGGGACGCCTGGGTGGCTTAGCTGGTGAGCATCCACCTTTGGCTCAGGGCGTGATCCCAGGTCCCAGGATTAAGTCCTGCATCTGGCTCCCTGCATAGAGCCTGCTTTTCCCTCTGCCTGTGTCTCTGTGTCTGTGATGAATAAATGAATAAAATCTTTTTTTTTTTAAGATTTTATTTTATTTATTTAGGAGTGACGGGGGGGGGCGGGGGCAGAGACACAGGCAGAAGGAGAAGCAGGCTCCATGCAGGGAGCCCGACGTGGGACTCCATCCTGGGTCTCCAGGATCACACCCTGGGCTGCAGGCGGTGCTAAACCACTGCGCCACCGGGGCTACCCATAAATGAATAAAATTTAAAAAAAAAAAAAAAAAGAGTCAAATGACGAGCAAATTGTGGCATATCTATGCAACAAAATACTCAGCCAAAAAAAATAATCCAAAACCCACTAATATAGACAATAATGTAAATGAATGTTAAAAACACCACTGAGCAAAAGGAGACAGATACAGAAAACTATATATTGTATGCCTCCATTTAAGTAAGACATCAAGATTGATGATTTTATTTTTCTTTTTTTAAGATTTATTTATTTCAGAGAGTAAGAGAGCATGAATGAGAGGGGCAGAGGGAGAAGGGGAGAGAATCTCAAGCATAATTTGAGCTGAGCATGTAGTCCGATGTGGAGCTCACTCCCATGCCCATGAGATCATGACCTGAGCCAAAATCAAGAGGTAGACACTTACCTGACTGTGCCACCCTGGCATCCCAAGATTGATGAATTTTAATCTATGGTGTAGAAAAGATTCATGCACTGGGAGTAAGGGATGAAGATTGAATGGGAAGAGCACAAATGAAATTGTGGGGTGCTACAAGTGATCTATACTTTGATGACAATGGTCGTTATTTATTTGTCAAAATTCAAAGAGCTGTACTCTTTTTTTTTTTTTTTTGAGATTTTATTCATTTATTCATGAGAGACACACAGAGAGAGGCAGAGACACAGGTAGAGGGAGAGGCAGGCTCCCTTCAGGGAGCCTGATGTGGGACTTGATTCCAGGACCCTAGGGATCAGGACCTGAGCCAAAGGCAGATGCTCAACCACTGAGCCACTCAGGTGCCCCAAAGATCTGTACTCCTAAAATGAGTGTCTTTAAGTTAATTTTACAAATCCATCTTTTTCTCATCATGAGCGCACACACATACATACATACAAGGTAACTATGTGAGTTGATGGATGTATTAACTAACATTATTACGATAACCACTTCACTAGGGAGAGAGATCATCAGGTTGTCTGCCTTAAGCTTACATAATGTTATGTCAATTATACTTCAATAAGGCTGGCAAAAAACATAAAAAATACATTCCTATGACTCCCCCCCTCCCAAAAAGAAAGGATCCATTCCAGTGTCACACAAAATGGTTGAGTAGGAAGCTCTGGGGGTCAGTCCTCCTCCACCGAACCAAACGTTGAGCTGAAAAGAATGACTGTAATAAACTATTTCAGAACTCTGGAGCCTGATCAAACCCTTGTATCAACCAAAAGAGTGCTTGATGAGGGAGAGGCTGCTGTTTCATAACCAATGTGCACAAAGCAGCTACTATTGCCCATTCCTCAGCCCCCACCATGAGCCTGGGGACAGCAGCCTGTGTTTCTGGAGAGGCTGGACTGGTGCCAGGATGGGCAGTGGTGATCTTCTCCTTCCAAAATTTGGGGTTGTGCACTTTGGTTAGTCTGGTGGTTACCTGAGGGAACTAGTGTAGACACTTGCATTGGTTTTGCACACCCTCCTCCTTCCCTGCCTGCCCTTAGGCTGTAGGAGCTTTCCTGGCAGTATGTTTTGAAAAGTTTAAAGGAACAATGCCTTTTGATGGGGGTGGGGGGGGGGCGTCCAAATCGGAAGGTCGGCATCTTTCCAGGTTACTGGCTGACTACAGAGATAACGGAAAAGTATTTCAGTAACCACATGCAATAAGGCATACACACCTTATAAAAAGTTTGGAAAAGATACAAAAGGATGGTTCTAGCCTTCAACACGAAAAATCAACAATCTCTAAGAAGTGAGAGAATCAGATTTTCTGGAGCTATCACATAAAAACAGATGAATGTCTACTTTTCAACAAATGATTACAAAACATTTGAAGGAACAGGAAAGTACAGCCTATTCATAGGGAAAAAAAAGAATTTGACAGAAATTATCTCTGAAGAAGTGAAGACAATGGAATTACTAGTCAAAGATATTTTTTTTTAAGATTTATTTATTCATTTATTTATGATAGACATAGAGAGAGAGAGAGAGAGGCAGAGACACAGGAGGAGGGAGAAGCAAGCTCCATGCTGGGAGCCCGATGCGGGACTCGATCCCGGGACTCCAGGATCATGCCCTGGGCCAAAGGCAGGTGCCAAACCGCTGAGCCACCCAGGGATCCCCTAGTCAAAGATATTAAATCAATTTTAAATATATACAATGAGCTAAAGAAAATCATGGACAAAAAAGGGTGCCTGGCTGGCTCAGTTGGTAAAGCCTGCAACTCTTGATCTTGGAATCATGAGTTCAAGCCCCACTTTGGGTATACCGATTACTAAAAAAGATAAATAAACTTAAAAAAATAATAAAAGTAAGATAGCATGAAATAAAGAAAACAATGGACAAAGTACAAAAGGCAATTGGGAAAACAATGTATGAATGAAATGAGACTATCAATAAAGAGAAGAAATGATCAAAAGGAACCAATAAAAATCTCTGCAGTGAAAGAATACAACAGTTGAAATGAAAAATTCACTAGAGGAGTTTTAACAATCAATTTCAGCAAGGAGCAATGATCAGAAAATTTGAAAATAAAGCAATAGAAACAATCCTGTCTAAAAAGAAAAGAGAATGAAAAAAAATTTAGTAAAACTCGAGGGACCTGTGGGACAGTACCAAGAGTAATACCTCTGAGTTCTAGAAGGAGAAAAGAAAAGGATAAAAAAAAATTTGAAGAAATAATGGCTCACAACTGCCCATGTCTGATGAAAGACACAAATACACGCATCCAAGAAACTCAACAAACTCCAAGCAGGAAAAACTCAAAGAGATCCATGCTAAGACATTATAGTGAAATTATCAAACTTAAAGACAGAGAGAGAAACTTGAAAGCCCAGGAAGAGAAAACCAACTTGTCATGTACAAAGAAACTTTCGTTAAAATCACAGCTGGGGGCAGCCCCGGTGGCACAGCTGTTTAGCGCCGCCTGCAGCCCAGGGCGTGATCTGGAGACCCTGGATTGAGTCCCACGTCAGGCTCCCTTCATGGAGCCTGCTTCTCTCTCTGCCTGTGTCTCTGCCTCTCTCTCTCTCTGCATAAATAAATAAAATCTTTAAAAATAATAAAAAATAAAAATAAAATAAAATCACAGCTGGTATTTCAGCAGAAACCATGTTGGCCAAAAGGCAGTGGAATGACATATCTAAAGTCTTAAAAGAAAAAAAAGCCCTATTGGGACACCTCGATGGCTTAGTGGTTAAGCATTTGCCTCCGGCTCAAGTCCTGATCCTGGGATCTGAGATGGAGTCCTTCATGGGGTTCCTTGCAGGAAGCCTGCTTCTCCCTCTGCCTATGTCTCTGCTTCTCTCTCTTTCTGTGTCTCTCATGCATAAATGAATAAAATCTTTAAAATAAAAAAAGGGAAAAATCCCTATTAACCAAGAATTTTTTTTTAATTTTTATTTATTTATTTATGATAGACACACAGTGAGAAAGAGAGAGAGGCAGAGACACAGGCAGAGGGAGAAGCAGGCTCCATACACCGGGAGCCTGACGTGGGATTCGATCCCGGGTCTCCAGGATCGCGCCCTGGGCCAAAGGCAGGCGCCAAACCGCTGCGCCACCCAGGGATCCCTAACCAAGAATTTTATATCCAGTAAATCTATACTTCATGAGTAAGAAAGAAACGAAGACATTTCCAGACAAACAAAACCTGAGGGAGTTCATTAGTAGTAGATCTGTCCTATAAGAAATGCCAAAGCAGGGGCACCTGGCTGGCTCAGTGCATAGAGCACATGACTCCTGATCTTGAGTTTGCGACCCACATTGAATGTAGAGATTACTCAAAATTTTTTTAAATCTTAAAAAATAAAGAAAATAAGGATGATCATTTTCACCATTTATTTTCCACATAGAAGCTCTAACCTGAGTTAATTAGGCAAGAAGAAAAAAAGGCATAGAAATTGAATAGGAGGAAATAAAATTATTTCATTTCACAGACAATATGATGTTCTATAAGGGATGTCCTAAAGAATTCACAAATAGGGATGCCTGGGTAGCTCAATGGTCTGCCTTTGGCTCAGGGTGTGATCCTGGAGGTCCAGGATTGAGTCCCACATTGGGCTCCCTGCATGGAGCCGCTTCTCCTTCTGCCTATGTCTCTGCCTCTCTCTGTGTGTCTCTCATAAATAAATAAATAAAATCTTTTTTTAAAAAAAAGAATTCACAAATAAACTGTTATAGCTGATAAATGAATTCTGCAATGTTTCAAGATACAAAATCAACACAAACAAATGAGTTGTACTTTTATACACTAAGTGATGAACAACTTGAAAAGGAAATTAAGAAAACAGGGGTGGCTGGACAGTTCATTTGGTTAAGCATCTCACTTGGGCTCAGATTGTGATCTTGGGATCCTGAGATGGAGCCCTGTATCTGGCTCCATGTTTGTTGGGGAGTCTACTGGTCTCTCTCCCTCTGCCTCCCCCGCCCCATTTATTCTTCCTCTCTCTCTCCCCCTCAAACGATAAAATAAAATCATTTTTTTAAAAAAGGAAATTCATGGGATTCCCTGGGTGGCCCAGCAGTTTAGCACCACCTTCAGCCTAGGGCGTGATCCTGGAGTCCCGAGATCTAGTCCCATGTCAGGCTCCCTGCATGGAGCCTGCTTCTCCCTCTGCCGGTGTCTCTGCCTCTCTCTCTCTCTCTCTGTGTGTGTGTGTGTCTATCATGAATAAATAAATAAATAAATAAATAATATTTTTAAAAAGTTTTAAAAAATTCTTCCACTGAGCAGGGAGCCAGATTGGGGGGGGGGGGGGGGTCCACTGGGATCATGACCTGAACTAAAGGCAGATGCTTAACTAACTGAGCCACCCAGGCAAGATCCTGACTTCACCAGACATGAAAAGGAACTCATAATGTTCCAGAGCTAAATGCAAGAGGGAAAATTGTGAAACTCTTAGATGGAAACATAGGAGGATAGTTTCATGTCCTGGGATTTGGCAATTAAAAAAACATTTATTTATTTAAGTAATCTCTACACCCAATGTGGGTCTTAAAATCACAACCCCAAGGTCAAAAGTCACTTAGTCCACCAACCGAGCCAGCCAGATACCCCTCGGAATGGTTTCTTAAATATGATACCAAAGCACTAATAAAGAAAAAAATAGCTAAATGAGACTTTATCAGGATTAAAATTTAGTGTCAAAGTGCATATTATTTTACTATTAAGAGAGTGAAAATACAGTGCCCAGAATGAGAGAAAATACTTGCAAATTGTATATCTGATAAGAGATTAATGTTCATATTGTATACAGAACTACTACAAGTCAAGGACAAAAAGACAGGGGATGCCTGGGTGGCTCAGCGGTTGAGCGTCTGCCTTTGGCTCAGGGAGTGACCCCAGGGTCCTGGGATCCGTCCCTGCCTCTCTCCCTGTGTCTCTCATGAATAAATAAAATCTTTAAAAAAAAGGGGGGGGGACAAAAAGACAAACAACCCAGTTGAAAAATGGACAAAACAAGCAAAGGGAGGGAGAGAGAGAGAGAGAAAGGGGAGGGATAAAGCAAAAAACAGACTCTTAACTACAGAGAATACATTGATGGTTACCTGATGGGAGGTGTGTGTGTGGGGGGGGGCGGGGAATGGGTGAAAGAGGTGATGGGGATTAAGGTACCCACCTGTCATTATGAGCACCAGGTGTTGTATGGAAGTGTTGAATCACTATATTGTACACCTGAAAGTATTATTACATTGTATAGGTAACTAACTGGAATTTCTTTTTTTTTTTTTATACTAACTGGAATTTCAATAAAAACTTCAAACAAATAGACCAAGGACTGGATTTCTCCAAAGATACACTAATGCTCACAACTTTATTAGTCATGAGGGAAATGCAAATCAAAGCTACCCCCAACAAAATTCCACTTCACACCCAGGAGGATGGCTATTATTAGACACTCGCGTGTGAACAAGCACACACTAACAGGATGGCAAATAGCAAGTGTTAGTGAGGGTGTGGAGAAACTAGAACCCTCATATATTGCTGGTGGGAATGTAAAATGGTGCTGCCCCTGTGGAAAAGTTTGGTGGTGTCTGGATGTCTCAGTCAGTTGAGCGTCTGCCTCTGGCTCAGGTCATGATCTCAGGATTCTGGGATCAAGCCCTGCCTTGGGCTCCCTGCTCAGTGGGGAGCCTGCTTGTCCCTCTCCCTCTGTCCCTCCTCCTGCTTAGGCCCTCTCTCTCTCAAATCAGTACATTAAACCTTGAAAACAAAAAAGAAAAAAGATTGGTGGCTCCTCTAAAAGTTCAACATGAAATTACTGTATGACCCAGCAATTCCACTTCTAGGGCCATATCTAAAAGAAATGAAAATAGGGGCATCTGGCTGGCTTGGTCGAAGGTGGATCTCAGGGTTGTGAGTTCAAGCCCTGTTTGAGGTGTAGAGATTACTAAAAAGTAAAATCTTAAAAAAAAAAGAGAGAGAAACTCAAACAGATACTTGTGTATAAATGTTCATAGCAGCGTTATTCACACTATTATTCAATAGCCAAAATGTAGAAATGATCCATCCAATGAATGAACAAGCAAAATATGATCTATAGATACAATGGAATAATAGACCTAAAAAGAAACTTATGTTGCACGCTACAACGTGTAGCATTGAAAACTGGCTAGATGAGGGTGTCTGGGTGGCTCAGTTGGTTGGGCGTCTGCCTTTGGCTCGGTTCATGGTCCCAGAGTCCTGTCCAGGTAGGACTCTGTTGCCGGGGGTGGGGACGGAGAGCCTGCTTCTTCTTCTTCCCCCTGCTGCTTGTGTTCTCTCTCTCTCTCTCCCATGTGCAAATAAATAAATAAAATATTTTTAAAAAGATTTTATTTATTTATTCATTCATGAAAGACACAGAGAGAGAGAGGCAGAGACACACAGGCAGAGGGAGAAGCAGGCTCCACGCAGGAAACGCGATGTGGTTCTCGAACCCTGGTCTCCAGGATCACGCCCTGGGCCAAAAGTAGGTGCTAAATTGCTGAGCCACCCAGAGATCCCCAATAAAATCTTTAAAATAAAAAGTGAAATCTTGCCAGATGAAAGCGGCCAGTTACAAAAGGACAAATATCGTACCATCCTCTTTTTACCGGGTATCCAGAATAGGCAGAAAGTATAATAGAAGTTAGCAGGCGCCGGAGGGAGAATAGAGAGTTACAGCTTAATGGTAGAGTTGTTTGGGTAGTGACCAAACAAATAGGGCCTTTGGAAATAGGTCACTGCGATGGTTACATAACCTTGTGGACGGCTTAATACTACAGAACGGTCCACCCAGAAGTGGTTCAAACGGTAAATTTTATCATATATATATATATTACAACCAAGCCAAACCAAAAGGCACACCAAACTGAGGCTTTCTCTGGAACTAGTTAGATCGACAGAGCGTGTTCAAGGGAAGCCTTTTCGACTCTTCAGGTCAATGATGCTGTCTGGCAAGCGCCGAACGACTGAGCCATGAAACCAGAATACGGTTCACCCGGGCACAGTTTGTGAAGATGGACAGAGCGGTCAGCTGGGCCGAAGCAGGCTCTGTTCCCAGCTGTTTCTGTCCTGTCTGCAAACTGCATGGAAATGGAAATCCCTACCTGGCCTGGGATTTCTCCGCGGCTGGCGGCTGCCCCAGGGTCTGCAGCAGCAGCAGCGGCGGCGGCGGCGGCGGCCGCATCCAGGAGGCTCCCCCGCCCTTCCTCCCCCGCCCCCCCACGCAGGTGCCCCCCAACTCCCTGCGGCCGAGTGCTTCGGGCATTTCCAGGACCGCCCCGAAGCCGCCTGCTCCGGGCTCCGCGGGGCCGAGGGGCGCGCGGGGGGAGCTGCGGGGAGGGCAGAGTCCAGGTGCCGGCGGGGCAGGACTTCCGCCCGCCCGGAGAACCGCGGCCCGGGGCTGCAGGGGAAGTGACGAGCCCGCGGGCCCCGCGGGAGGGGTGCCCTGGGGCCCACCGCGAGACCCAGACCTGGACCGGAGGGAGAGCCCCACAGCCCAAGCAAACCAGGGGGATGGATAGAGATGGAAATGCAGAAATCGTGCTGGGGGACAACGTGTGTGTGTGTGTGCGCGCACATACGTGCCTATATCTGGATATCCATATGCATCTATGTCTGTATACATCTTTGTTTGGGGGAGGCTTTTCTCGCTACTGATTTTTTAAGATTTTATTTATTTACTCATGAGAGACACACAGAGAGAGGCAGAGACACTGGCAGAGGGAGAAGCAAGCTCTCTGCGGGGAACCGGACGGGGTGCTCCATCCCAGCACCCAGGATGGCGACCTGAGCCAAAGGCAGATGCTCTTTGAGCCACCCAGTGTCCCTCACTACTGATTTTTAACACTGAACACATAAGGGGGGGGGGATAAATTTGGCTATGTCAACCATGAAACTTCAGTATCACAACACACACAAAAATGTCACCATCAAAAGACAAATTGAGAAAATATATGCAACACACCCGAGGAAAGAAACGCAAATTTCTTTCATTTTATAAAGCACTCACACAAGGAATAGGGGGTGGGGGGTGGGGAAACAAAGGGCTTAATGGCAAAAATGCAAACATGAAAAAAAAATGCAAACATGAATATTGTTTGCAGAAACATGCATGCAAATCGCAAAAGAAGATATGAAAAGACTAATCAATGTGCACAGTAGAACTGTGGTGGGGGGGAATGCTACTTTCCACTGGAATTTGGCAGATGTGGAGGAAGTGGACATTTTCATACTGTGTAATGTCCAGTGACGCAATCTTTCTGAAGGGCAAATCGGCAATGCGTATCAACATTTTAGGTGCACAGATCCTTTGAAGTGATTGTTTTGCTGTTAAGAGGTTGGAAGGTTGACTCCCCCCCCACCTCCTTTTTTTAAACCATAATCTTTTTTATTTTTAAGATCGTATTTATTTATTTGAGAGAAAAAAAAGCAAAAGCAGGGGGAGGGGCAGAGGGAGATGGAGAAGCAGGCTTCCCTATGAGTAGGGAGCCCCACGCAGGGGCCGGGTGCTCGATCCCAGGACCCCGAGATCATGACCTGAGCCAATGGCAGATGCTTAACTGACTGAACTACCCAGGTGCCCCATGTTATTTTATTTTTAAAAATTCCACCCCCCTTTAATATTTATTGGAAATGCTACTTCCTCCATGCAAAATTTCCTGTTTCGTCTCCAACATTCTGGTACTATCTCATGGCATCAACCTAAGTATACCTTGTATTTAATTCACTTATCATATCTGCTTGGATGAGATGGCTGGAGCCTACAAATAGACAGCAGTAGTTAAGAATTCAGGCTTGGATACAGGCTGATTTAGAGTCTAGATTTTGCCATCTGTGTATCTTTGGCTAAGTAACTTAACCTTTCTGAGCCTTTTAGCGAATGGGGAGATTCCAAGCACCCACTATAGCGGGGGTTGTGTCAGTATGCAAGAGATAATTAAAAGTGGAGCACAGTGTATGGCATCAAAGAGAGGAATGCTCAATCTTATCTAGACAGAGACAGTCTCACAAGCTTTCCAGAATTTAAAAGAAACTCAGATTCTTTCCAGTTGCTTATGTGTCCCTCACTTCCCCCATTATCTCAAGGCCAATCTGAGTTCATTTGGGATGGGAACACACAGTTTACTATAATAAATGAAGTCCATCTAAGACCCTACGTACAATCGAGACCCTGGCCAGCCTGTTCCCCAGGTACAAGGGGAAGGAAGAGGATAATTTAACACCTTCCCACTGTTGGGAAGACAATTAAAAAAGTACTTGACACACCCATGGTGGCTAACTTCACATGTGAAGTTTCCTTATCATGGCTTCTTCCTTTTCCTAATCCATTGTTTAAAAATTCCCTTTATTCTTGATTGAAAATTTCCCCAACGCATCTTTCATCTTTTTTTTTTTTTAAGATTTTATTCATTTATTCATGAAAGACACAGAGAGAGGCAGAGAAACAGGCAGAGGGAGAAGCAGGCTCCCTGTGGGGAACCCATGCAGGACTCGATCCCAGGACTCCAGGATCACCCCTGAGCCAAAGGCAGACACTCAATCGCTGAGCCACCCAGGTGTCCCTCAACGCATCTACCTTAATTATCATCATAAATACAAGGTCTTGAAAGGGGGTTATAAAAAAGGTGGTTATGAGTCACCAGAAAAAGAGGAAAGGTTTGTAAAATAGAAAGATAAAGATTCAAGAATCTGGACCACTGGCCTTAAATTGACACTGGAAACATAAAGAGAAAAGAGAAGGAATGGGGAGATTTGCTTTCAGCATGTAAACCAGACTTTCCTTCTCTCGGTGTTATGGAAGTCAGGCTGTGGGTTATGCATTTTATTTGGAAATAACTTTCCTTTTTTTTTTTTTTTAAAGATTTTATTTATTTATTCATGAGAGACACAGAGAGAGAAAGAGGCAGAGACACAGGCAGAGGGAGAAGCAGGCTCCACGGAGGAAGCCTGATGTGGGACTCAATCCCGGGTCTCCAGGATCACGCCCTGGGCTGAAGGCGGCGCTAAACCGCTGGGGCACCCAGGGCTGCCCTGGAAATAACTTTCCTTGACACAACTTTACACTCAGGTTTCTGAGCCCTCTACAATGTTTTTGATAAAATATCCTGAAAGGATGTGCTGCTGGTCCACCTTAATCCGATGATAAGAGTCAGTCTTGGTAGATGTATTTTCTCAGATACTAGAATATAAAGCATTTTAGAAATGAGCAATGTATTTCTTCAGCTAGAAAAGAAACATGCCCATGTTGTTCACATTTAAAAATAATGTTTGGAAGGCTAACTTATACTATGTAATATTTATAGAACACTTAGAGTTTCTAAAGTATTTTCGTTTACATATCATCTGATTCCCCCAAATCCCTGAGGGAGACAGAGAAAATATTATAGAGATTTTACTTTTTAAAAATTAAGTTACATGATTACAGCCATCTGAACATAATGCTAAACAGAAAACCATATTCATCTAAATCCTGTTAACCCCTCCCACACAAAAAACCCTGTTTATTTCAACCAGTTTTTCATGAATATTAGGTTTATTGGATAGGGCAGATGCTTGCATGAAAGGCACAGCAAGAGCTGAAAGGTCTGTTTATATCACATCTACATTATTAATTATTATGAATAAATTATAACTGGGATTTAGGTGTTTTCTTTCCCCACTTTTAGAAGAGTTCTGGAAAAGGTCATTTATCCAGCATTCTCAATATTCAAATTATCTAGACAGAAAACTGTCCATAAACAGTGTTTTATAATCAGTTAAAAAAGCATCCTTGAAATAACAAAGAATTTATCTCCTAGAGCGCAGATACCCATGGAAAAGCTAACAATGTCACTGTGGCCCAACCCATGTGATTTAGACTGAGGTGTACAACCCCCCCCTTTTTTCTAAAGATTTATTTACTCATGAGACACACACACACACACACACACACACACACACACACACAGAGGCAGAGACATAGGCAGAGGGAGAAGCAGGCTCCCTGCAAGGAGCCTGATGTGGGACTCGATCCCGGATCCCAGGATCATGCCAGGAATCATGCCCTGGGCCAAAGGCAGATGCTCAACCGCTGAGCCACCCAGGTGTCCCAAGGTGTACAAATCCTAATTGAGAACACGGATGTGAGAGATCAAACTGCTACCTTACAAATGATATATGTTTTATGGCCCATTCTCTCAATATACTGTGCTTATGTCTACTGTAAAGGAAAACTAAGAAACTGGACCCAGAAGATATTGGGCCTGCATTAAGTGCCATTATGGGAAAAAATACCTCTGTTTAGTTTCCATCAAAAGCCTGGATGTGTTCCTGAAACTAATGTAAATTGTGTGTCAACTATATTTCAATAGGGACGCCTGGGTGGCTCAGTGGTTGAATGTCTGCCTTCGGCTCAGGGTGTGATCTTGGGGTCCTGGATCGAGTTCCACATCCTGCTTCTCCCTCTGGCTATGTCTCTGCCTCTCTCTCTCTGTGTCTCTCATGAACAAATAAAATCTTTAAAAACAAAACAAAAAACTATACTTCAATAAAAATAAAATAAAATAAAATATTAAGAAAAGAAAGACTGGGGCACCTGGCTGGCTCAGTCTGTGGAGAATGGGACTTCTGATCTCAGGGTTGTAAATTCTAGCCCAACGTTGGGTGTAGAGATTACTTTAAAAAAAATAAAAATCGGGATCCCTGGGTGGCGCAGCGGTTTAGCGCCTGCCTTTGGCCCAGGGCACGATCCTGGAGACCCAGGATCGAATCCCACGTCGGGCTCCCTGCATGGAGCCTGCTTCTCCCTCTGCCTGTGTCTCTGCCTCTCTCTCTCTCTCTCTGTGTGACTATCATAAATAAATAAAAATTAAAAAAAAATAAAAATCTTAAAAAAAAGTTAGACAAGGGATGCCTGGGTGGCTCAGCCGTTGAGCACCTGCCTTCGGCCCAGGCTGTGGTCCTGGAGTCCTGGAATTGAGTCCCACATTGGGCTCCCGGCATGGAGCCTGCCTCTCTCTCTGTGTGTCTCATGAGTAAATACAATAAAATCTTTTTTTTTTTTAAGACTTTATTTATTCATAGAGACAGACAGAGAGAGAGAGAGAGAGAGAGAGAGAGAGAGAGAGAGAGGCAGAGACACAGGCAGAGGGAGAAACAGGCTCCATGCAGGGAGCCCGATGTGGGACTCGATCCTGGGTCTCCAGGATCACACCCCAGGCTGCAGGCGGCGCCAAACCGCTGTGCCACGGGGGGCTGCCCAATACAATAAAATCTTCAAAAAAAGTTAGACTGGATGTGCTGTGAGAAACGGGTATGTCAAGAAAATCTCAACTTTCGCTTAGAATTATGGTTTTGGGCAACTTAAAATACATGACAGAGTCACAGAAAGTTTAAATTATTCAGTTTGGATTCAAAAGAGCACTAAATGATCTCTCAACAATGGTAACCTTGACCAAGTGATGTCAGTACAGTTCTGTCTACATGGGTGGTTGGGTGGTAGGGTTCTCTAACCAGGGTGGGTCCATGAATAAATGGTCCCATGATAATGGAGAAGAAAGATTCCTGATATGAAGAATTAACTCCAGGAGAACATGATTAGTTTTCGAGACTGTTGAAGACATTTGATCATTACCATATCATTGTTTTTTTTGTTTTTTTTTGATGGTCACACATCTCCCTTTATTGGGAGCAGCAGGTGGGACACTTCCAGCAATAGTAAAAATATTAATTTACAAAAGCAGAAGTTCAGTGAAGCCACCTGGTTGGAACCCTTGGGAGCTCATACGTAGATGCCAACCCAGAGCAGCAGGAAGAGGACTCCAAAACCCATGAAGAGTGAGGCCACCAAGGAGATGAGGAGCTCTTTGTAGATATTCCGAGTGTACTTGGTGGAGGTGACCTCATAAATGAAGAACCAGGCGGTAAAGAACATGCCAATTGCCAATAGCACCATGGTCAGATGGGGGAAGAAGGCAAGGTTCACTGGGCTGGTGTATCTGCTCATGGCCTCGAGCTCCATTTCGCCAGGTGGCGAAAACAGGGTCATCCACTGCTCTGCCACCGGTCACTCAGTATTTAAAAGCAATTTAGCAGGGGTGCCTGGGTGGTTCCATGAGTTAAGCCTCTGCCTTTGGCTCAGGTCATGATTCCAGGGTCTTGGGATTGAGTCCCACATCCTGCTCATTGGGGAGTCTGCTTCTCCCTTTGCACCCCCTCCCCCCATTCATGTACTTGCTCATGCCTTCTCCCACAATAATAAATAAATTTTTTTTTTTTTTTAAAGCAAGCTACAAATCTGCAAACCCGGTCTATGTGAAGATGCATTCACACCAGTTGGTCTAGATCCATCTCTTGACTGGCCAAGGCCCATTAGACTTGGCTTTTTTTTTTTTTTTTTTTTTAAGATTTTATTTATTTATTCATGAGAGACCCAGAGAGAGAGGCAGAGATAGAGGCAGAGGAAGGAGAAGCAAGCTCCATGCAAGGAGCCCGATGTGGGACTTGATCCCAGGACTCTGGGATCATGTCCTGATCCAAAGGTAGACACTTAACCACTGAGCCACCCAGTTGTCCCTAGACTTGGCTTTTGTTTCCCAAGTATACAGTAGAATGGTGTCATGCTACATGGACACTCATCTGCAGGACTGCATACTGTAGGTTAAACATTAAAAGAGAAATATTTGAAATAATTCAAGATAAATAACATACAATATTTGGCTGCCTATTGGACCCTGTGCATTTTGGTCTTCAGGTGAGCATGATCCGAGAGCTGCAGACCATCCGTCTTAGCATACACATTTCGTTATGCTGAATGTGATTCTGACCACAACGGTGAGCTGGGTGCGATTTAACAAAGGATTCCACCCCTAAACACAAATCATTTGTTCGTTTTTTTTTTTTCCCCATCTGTTGCTCAACCCCAAATCCAGCAATTTGATCCTATGTTGGAAAAACAACACACCCTGCTGAGATGATATTCAGAGTGTCTCCTCACTTAGGGTCTCCATTAACAGAGCACCTATCAATGAGGAGAGGTAGGAATTGGCTAGCACAAGGCAGTAACTGTACCAGTAGCTGCTAAGGTGATGAGTCAGGCCTTAGGGAAGACTGTAAAAGCATGCTGTGTGACTATAAGACATCAATTTGAGGGTTACAGCCCCCAACGGCAGTATGCAAAAAAAGAAAAGAAGAGAAAAAAACTTTGAACCACACACCATTCCAGACACTGTTCATTGTTCCAAAAGAGCCAGCTTTCTGTAGGGAGGCAATTCCAAGCCTCCAAGCTAAAGCTTGAGGGGCCTCTTTGGGACTTAATAGTTTCAAGGAATTGCTTCCACCTCACAGAAGTTGGGAGTTTTTCATGAAGCAGCAGCAAAATTCCACACCAAAGTGTTACATTCATAGAAGCCAGGGGCGAACAAGTTTTTAATGATGACAAGTGACTCCTGACTAAATGAGTTTCTGCCTTGCCAGCCCACTTTGGGACTCTCTCCAAACGCTCCTCCATGACACCAGTTCACGGTGCGAAGCCTGCCCTGGCGGCCCTCAAGCTGCCAGCGTCCTCCAGAAGCCACCCAGGCCTCCAGCCCTTCCCTAAAACATCCTCCCCGAGCCCCACAGCAGCTGTGTTTGCCCCTGCAAGCCTGGCTGCTCCTGTTAGCTCGATTGCAGACTTCCCGAGAAAGTTAACGCTTGTTCTCTAAATAGCTGTCAGTAGTACTCGCTACTGGGACTACGGAGTTTAATTAAATATGCCAATATGGTAATGAAATACGAGTGCAAAAAAGAAACACTGTTCTTGTTTGAAAACGGAATGGAACGCTTTGGAGAGAGGCTCGACAAAGGAGAGTCCCGATCGAGCCCGGCGGGGACAGAAATGCCTGTGGGAGGCGAGGGGGAAACCGTAGAGACGTGCCCATCTTCTGCAAATCGCGCGGCTCCCGCAGGGACCGCGAAAGCCTCCGTCTGTTTTAAAGAATCCCGACGTGGGAATTCTAGGGGAGGCTTTCCGGGTGCGGTCGACGCGGGAGGAGACGGGGGAACGCCGATCTGCGGGCACCGAGATTCAAAGGGAAGGTCTTGGACCGACATCAAAAAGACTGGCTGCTCGGAAAGTTTTCTTTCCAGCGACAAAGGCTGGAAAAAAGCGCCGTGGTCGCCACCTACCGAGGGGGAGGGGAGAAGGGGTGGGGGCGGGGGTGGGGGTGGGGAGGAGGGCGGCCGGCGGGGCCCCCCCATCGCCGCCGGGGGGAAGAATCGTGAAACCCTTCGGTCCAGTGCTCCGCAGAACCGCCCTCGACCTCGGGGCTCGAGTTCTGTAAACTTTTGAGCGTCGCTTAGGTGAAGAGCAGTGTCTCAGCGTTTTCGACATTCGAGAGCTCAAGTTGGAAAGCGAAAAAGCACAATCGGGAGGCGGGAGGCGGGAGGCGGGGTGCGGGGTGCGGGGTGCGGGGGAGAGGTTTCGGTCCAGTTTCTCCGCGGTCGACAGAACAAAACCCAGCGGGCTACAGGGCAGGTTTTCTGCTCCCTCCGCGGCTTTCTCTCAACTTTGCCTCTAAACGTGGAGCGAGGGAGCGAGGGGAAAGTCTGGGCTGTGTGGGTGGGGGGGGGGGGGGTGGTAAATAAAAACAGGAGCCCCCCGCCCCCTGCCCCGGCGCAGGTTGGGGCTCCGGTCTCCTCCGGCCGCCTCGGAGGCAAGCTTGCAAAACTAACAGAGGAGCTCTTTGTGTCCGGGAAGGTGGTGCAGGGCGGAGGAAGTCCCTCGGCGGAGCACAGGGACCGGCGGGCCGGCCTGGGGCTCCCGGGCCTCTGCCATGTTCCGGCCTCGCCATCGGCAGGGAATGTCGGACGCACGAGTGAGTGCGAGCCCCGGACGGTGGCTCGGGCCCGCGGCACCGCGGCGCTGAGCAGGCGGGGGCCGCCCCCGGCCTAGGCCGGCGCCCCGCGCCCCGGCTCCCCTCCCCCACCCGGGCGGCCGCGCAGGCCCCAGGTGCAGCCATGTTCTTGCTCCCACCACCCGCGCCTCCATTGACAGTCCTTGCCGGAGAGGGCCGGGCGCCGCGCTCGCCGCGTCCTCGGGCTCGGGGCTCGCCGGCGCGGGGCTTCCTGGGAGTCGTAGTCCGCCGCCCCCGCCGTCGCGTTGGTGGGGACGAACCACAAAACTACAACTCCCGCTGGGCGGCGCTGCGGGTGCGCACGCGCAGCGCGCCTTCGAGGAACAAAAAAAAAAAAAAAAAAAGAGGAGGAGGAGGAGGGTGAGAGAGAAGCTCGGAGAGCAGAGAAAAGGGGCCACCGATCGCCCCCCCGCTTCCCCGCACGCGCTCTCTAGCTGAGGCCGCCCGCCTGCCGCGGTGATCCCGGCCTCTCCCTCGGTCCCCCGTGATCGGATCTAGGCGCTGACCCAGGCCCTGCCGGGGCGGCCATGCGGCGGTGACAGGAGCTCGGCCAAGACGCCCGGGCCCCTCGCCCTCTCACCTCCTGCCCGCTCGCCCGCTCGCCCCAGCCCGGAGCTGCTCCGCCGCGGCCGCAGCTCTTGCTCGGCCCACACGCGCTTCCTTTCGGCTCCCCCAGCCCCGGCGCTGCCTGGAGGCGGCTGCACTCGGGTGAGTCCCCGTCGCCTCCCCCGCGCCCCCCGCCCCGGTTGCCATCGCGAGCGGGGCCCTTCTTTGAGACGCGCCCCCCCGGGGCCCGCGCGGACTGGGGCCGGGGTACCCGGGCCGCCGTGTTGGGGGTGGGGCGGGAGGAGACGCGGTCGCGGGGGACGACAGTTGCACGCGCGCGCCTGGGAGCGCGGGGGGAGGGGCGCGCGCGCCGGCGCTGCGTGGGGGGGCTCACGCGTGAGTCCCGCGCGCGAGCGAGCCTGCGGGCTGCGCATGCCCGGCCGCTGATTGGCCGGCTCGGGCGGTGCGGGTGCGCGCGCGGTGCCAGGCCCGAGCCGTGGGGTCGCGCTCGGCCTGGTGTCTCCGGGGCTCGTGCGCCCGGGCAGCAGACGCGCGCGATTGGCCGGCGGGCGGCGGGGGCGGCGCCGCCGCGCTGCCTGGTAACTGCGGCCCGCGGGCCGGCGGGCCCCGGAGCGCCGCCCGCCCCGCCCCGCCCCGCCCCGCCCCCGCCCCTTCCCCGCCCCTCCCCGCCCCTGCCCGCGCCCAGGTGGAGCCCGGAGTGGGCTTTGTCCCGGCCCGGCCGGCGCGCCGGCCCCGCGGGGCCTGTTCTTTGGGGGAAATAAACACAATGACCGGAAGGAAAACCTCGGCCTTCGGGCCACGGAAAGCCGTCTGGATCCCGCAGGCGCCCGGACGGGGTTTCGCGGAGGGACGAAGGGGAAAAACTGTCCTTTCCCCCCTCCCTGTGCTGCCTCCACTTTCTCCAAGTTTTGCCTTTGAATAAAGGAAGTTCTTTTTTCCCTTCTTCTTCTTCTTCTTCCCCTGTCCAATGTGGCGTTGCGGTAGCCGGCGGCCGAGAGCGTTCCGGCGTCGAGTTGGGTTGGAGCAGGCCCACTCCTGCGGCTGCGGGGCTCCGGGCACGCTTCCCCCTTCTCTGCGGCTTGAGGGGCCGGAGGGCAGCAGAGCCGTCTCTGGGGCGTTCCGGAAGCAGAAGGGGAAGTTAGTTTGCAAATGAGGGTGCCCCGGAGTGCAGGGAGGAGGCTGAGCCCGCGCCCGCGCCCGCGCCCCAGGCCCGCGGCCGGGGAGGACAGACACCTCCTCCCTCCTGCCCCGTCGCTGTCTCTGTCTCGTCAGTCGTTCAGCCGCAGAGCCGGGCTGCCGGGCGCGGTGCTCTTGCCTCCTCCTTGGGACCTTGACTTTTTCTTATGTTCGGGCTTTGGAACTCTGGTCTTGCTCCCGTGCCGTCGCTGAAGGCCGTCTCTTGCATTGTTTGGTGGGAATTGGTCGTTTCTTTTTTCTTTCTCTTAAAGATTTTATTTACCCACGAGACGCAGAGAGAGGCAGAGGGAGAAGCAGGCCTCCTTGGGGGAGCGGGTGCTGGACTCCATCCCGGGACTTGACCCCGGGGCTCCGGAACCGGGTCCTGAGCGCGGGGCGGACGAGCCCAGCGGCCCCGCGGCGTCCGAATCAGCTGGTGCGGCCCTTCCAGGAGCGGGTCTGGGTTTCCCGAGGGGAGTGTTGTGCGTCGTGCACTCTTGTCCGCCCCGTCCGTGGGCAGGAGGGGCAGGGGTTAAGCTTTTTCCGCCTTTGTCTCCCCTCCCGGCGGACAGACCCGCGAAGGGCCTTGCACCGAGCCTAACATTTGGATGTTTCCTAAGCGCCGGGCATCCCTCTTCAGCACTAACGTGTTTTCTTATTCAGTCTTGAAAACAACCCCGCAATTCCCTTGTGTAGACGAGGAACAAGTCTAGAGAAGCTGAGTAGTGTATTCTTGATTACTCAGCAAGTCAACCTTGACTGCAAGGTTGGAGCCTGGGCAGTCCGACTCTTAACCCCTCAGCCTGTGGCTCTCAGACTCCGGAGCGTCAGCAACCCCCGGAGGGCTTGTTCAGACACCGTCGCCCCGCCCCACCCCAGAACCCCAGACTTCGGATTCGGCAGGTCTGGGGGGGGGCCCCATTATTTGCATTTCTAACTAGTTGGAGCGGGCTGTTGTTCCGCCGCTCGGAGGATGGCTCTCGGAGAGCCATTCAGCGCGGTGCAAAATTAAGCTGTGAGTGTAGGGAATTTATTCTAGATTTTCTTTAAAGCTTTTCGTTACTTTAAAACCTGAACTTAACCAAAAATAATTCGGACTGCTTATCGTAGATTGTGTGGAAAGCTGATTGAGAGTTAAAAATTTTTGTTAGCCATGATTACGAAATTAAAAGTTTAAGAAGTCTCAGGTTTTAAAAGAGCCACGGATTTAAGTACAGGATAAAATTAGAAACCTAATCTTGCCTTTTTTTTTTTTTTTCAGTCTCAATCATTTTTTAATTCATTTATGGCACTGGCATTATGGCAATCTCCTCCTAGAGATGACTGAGGCATCTCATCCCCACCAGTCTTGTCTGGGAACCCGGAGTGCTGATAGGGCCTCAGCTTGATGCTGAAATGAGGGAGCTGGTGGTCACTTGAAGGCCCAGATTCCACCCCCTCACTCCTTCCAAGCCCCAGGCACTTCCAGTGATTTGGTTTACTTTTTTTCTTTTTCTTTTTTTTTAAAGTAGACTCCGGGCCTGAACTCAGGACCCTGAGATCAGAAGTTGCATGCTGCACCGAATGAGCAGCCAGGAGCCTTTGATTTGGTTTACTTTTAAGAACGGCTACAGGGACACCTGAGTGGCTCAGCAATTAAGCATCTGCTTTTGGCCCAGGGCATGATCCTGGAGTCCCGGGATCCAGTCCCCAGTCCCCCGGCAGGCTTCCTGCATGGAGCCTGCTTCTCCCTCTGCCTAGATCTCTGCCTTTCTCTCTCTCCCTGTGTCTCTCACGAATAAATAAACTAAAAAAAAAAAAAAAAAGAATAAGAATAAGAATGGTTACAAAGACTACCCTTAAAATGTAGGTTTCTGAGGTTCTTTTTCTTGGGGTACAAGTCTTGAGATAGGTTTCTTATTTATTATAATAGATTTTCTCCTGGAGAAAGTAACTCAAATTAGGTAGGAGGAATGGGGTTGGTTTACCATTATGTTCTGTCATTTTTGATTATCCATAGATGGATTGTGTGTTCCAAAACAAAATATGAAAGACAAGTGCCCTTCTCCAGATTGTCATGAAAGGAGCTGTGAATAAGACACAGAAATTACTCAACACTTAACCTTCCCGTTAGTATTGGTAGCTAGCTTATTCATTGCATTCCACCTGATTCAGTTCTGCCAGGGTTTCTTTCTTTGTTGAAAACTTGAGTTTTGGGCAGCCCCGGTGGCTCAGCAGTTTAGCGCTGCCTTCGACCCAGGGCCTGATCCTGGAGACTTGGTATCGAGTCCCACGTCAGGCTTCCTGCATGGAGCCTGTTCTCACTTTGCCTGTTTCTCTGCCTCTCCTCTCTCTCTGTATGTCTCTCATGAATAAATAAATAAATTCTTTAAAAAAAAAAAAAAACTTGAGTTTTTGGGGCACCTGGGTAGCTCAGTGGTTGAGCGTCTGCCTTTGGTTAAGGTTGTGATCCCAGGGTCCTGGAAATGAGCCCCACATTGGGCTCCCTGCAGGGAGCTTGCTTCTCCTTCTGCCTATGTGTTTGCCTCTCTCATGAATAAAATAAAATCTTAAAAAATAAAAAGATGATGGGCAGCCCGGGTGGCTCAGTGCTTTAGCGCCGCCTTTAGCCCAGGGCCTGATCCTGGAGACCCGGGATCGAGTCCCATGTGGGCTCCCTGTATGGAGCCTGCTTCTCCCTCTGCCCGTGTCTCTGCTTCTCTCTCTCTCTCTCTCTCTCTCCCTGTGTGTGTATCTCATGAATTAAAAAAAAAAAAATCTTAAAAAGGATGAGATTTTGGGGGGCTTCTGGGTGGCATTGTTGGTTAAATGCCTGCCTTTGACTCAGGTCTTGATCACAGCATTTTGAGATTGAACCTTACATGGGGCTCCCTGCTCAGTGGGGGGGTCTGCTTCTCCCTCTCCCTCTGCCCTTCCCCTTGCTCTCTCTCTTTCAAATGAATAAAAAAAATAAAAATAAATAAAAAATAAAACATGAGTTTTAAAAAAATATTTCAATTCACTTCATAACTGCTGTGGTGTAATTCATGAGATTGTTTTGACCACTGGCTTAAACAGATGCTGATCAAGTGATTTTTATGTATGTCTAAGGGAAAAAACTTTCTCCAAGAGTTGAGAAGTAAGACTCTGAGAACAGTATTTATTTCACTTCGTAGAAATATGTTAGAGGCAATTAACCTAAAAGGTAATTGCCAAAAATTTTATCAGTATCTACTAATGATCACTGGTAGTATTTTCTTCAAATTGTATACATTCATTTGAGTGAAGCTTATTCATTGTTGCTAAGTGAAAGTTAGAAATGCAGTTGATCCATTGGTTATAATTGCGGAGTTGAGATTCCTTGTAATGAGGGCAGTTAAAATAGCAACATAGCAACATGCAGAACGTTCAGTTGGTGAGAGTGTTGTCTGAGACCCTCTGCCTGGGGAATAGAATTGAGAATTAGTATTTAAAGGATGTATGTGCAGTGGAAAAATGATGTGGATAAATCACTGCAAGCCCTGAAGGTAATATCTTGATACTCATTTTCCATTCTTTTGTCCCTTACCATTCTCTTCTCTCTTGCCTGTGCTTTTTTTTTTTTTTTTTTTTTTTTTTTTTTTTTTTTAAAAGATTTTATTTATTTATTCATGATAGTCACACAGAGAGAGAGAGAGAGGCAGAGACATAGGCAGAGGGAGAAGCAGGCTCCATGCAGGGAGCCCGATGTGGGATTCGATCCCGGGTCTCCAGGATCGCGCCCTGGGCCAAAGGCAGGCGCCAAACCGCTGCGCCACCCAGGGATCCCTCTTGCCTGTGCTTTGTTCAAACTCTCACCACTGCAGTTTTCCTGTTTTTGTTTTCTTTTTTTCTCATTGTTTCTGCAGTCCTTGTCATCCTACCCTGGCTTGTTTTTGTTTTCTTTCTGGCACTTATTCCTCTGCTTTTTCCACTTTGGCCTAGCAGGAAAGTAAGAGAAAGTTCAAGATAACCAGGGATTTTCAGAATTGATGGGAGAATTGACTCATTGTTCCTTGGTGATAACTTGATTGCAAACTATAGAGGACTTTGGGGGGCATGAGGGTGGCCCAGTTCGTTGAGCATCTGTCTCTTGGTTCTGGCTCAGGTCAGGGTCCTGGAGATGAAGCCCACTTGGGGCTCAGCATGGAGTCAGCTTGCAGATTCTCTCTCCCCCATCCCCTCTGCTCCCCCTCCCCCCAGTTTGTGCTCTCTCAAATAAAATCTTAAAACCCTAAGAAAACGATAGAAGATTTTTTTTTTTTAAGATTTTATTTATTTTTTCATGAGACACACACACACATACAGAGAGGCAAAGACACAGGCAGAGGGAGAAGCAGGCTCCACGCAAGGAGCCCGATGTGGGAATCGATCCTGGGACTGCAGGATCACGCCCTGGGCGGAAGGCAGGTGCTCAACTGCTGAGCCACCCAGGCGTCCCACAATAGAAGATTTTTAAAGAATTAGTTTATTTATTTATTTTTTTTAATTTTTAAAAAATTTTTATTTATTTATGATAGTCACAGAGAGAGAGAGAGAGGCAGAGACATAGGCAGAGGGAGAAGCAGGCTCCATGCACTGGGAGCCCGACGTGGGATTCGATCCCGGGTCTCCAGAATCGCGCCCTGGGCCAAAGGCAGGAGCTAAACTGCTGCGCCACCCAGGGATCCCGAATTAGTTTATTTTTAAAAAAAGATTTTATTTATTCATGAGACACAGAGAGGCTGAGACATAGGCAGAGGGGAGTAGGCTCCCTGAGGGGAGCCCCATGCAGCCTTGATCCTGGGTGATCCTGGGACCCTGAGATCATGCCCTGAGCAGATACTCAACTGCTGAGCCACCCAGGCATCCCAAAAATTAGTTTATTTAAAACGTAACGTAAGAGGCAAAATGAATTTATAATTGCGAGAGACAAATATGGCTTAGTGTGGCACTAACAAACACAGGTTCTGAAATCAGACTGCCTGGATTCAGAATCCTGGCTTGTGTTAGTTCTGGTTGTTACCTTGAGTAATTCACTTCACCTCTTTGTGCCTCATTTTCCCTATTTTAAAAAATAGGAATGATGATGAGAGAACCTGTTTCTCTTGTAGGTTGTTGTGAAGGTTGAATGAGTGAAAGTGCTTGGGATGGTATCTAGCAAACAATGAGCATTCAATAAATATTAGCCATAAAAACACTGTGTTGGATACTTTTGAAAAATTGAATTTTCTAAGGAAATAAAAATGTCCCAGTAATACTGGCTACAAGGTTAATCTCCCCGAACTGAAGAGTATAAACTCTGGAAAGTCAAGGACTCCTTGGGATTTTTTTCCCTTGTGACTGTTAAAATTGTTTCTTGTAGAAGGGCAAAGGAAATAAGGTGTGTTCCCCCCCCCCCCCCCCCCCCGCCCTTAAAGTGCTTGTATAGGGGGCAGCCCCGGTGGCGCAGCGGTTTAGCGCCGCCTGCAGCCTGGGGCGTGATCCTGGAGACCCTGGATCGAGTCCCTCGTCAGGCTCTCTGTATGATGCCTGCTTCTACCTGTGCCTGTGTCTCTGCCTCTCTTTCTCTCTGTCTCAATAAATAAATAAAATCTTAAAAAAAAAAGTTCTTGTATCGGATTACATTATAGTATAATTCTACAAATAGAATAGTGAAGAGTTTGGTTTTATTTAGGGTATCTGCTTCAAACGAGCCTAGAATCTATAAATTTGCAGGGACGCCTGGGTGGCTCAGTGGTTAAACGTCTGTCTTCCGCTCGGGTCCTAATCCCAAGGCCCTGGGATCAAGTCACGCATCGGGCTCCCTGCATGGAGCCTGCTTCTCCCTCTGCCTCTGTCTCTGCCTCTCTGTGTGTCTCTCATGAATAAATAAATAAGGTCTTAAAAAAAAAGTTTAAAAAAATCTGTAAATTTGTGTAATGGAGATGAAACATGTCTACCTCTGAATAGTGGATTTATAATTGAAAATTTCTGGGGATTCCTGGGTGGCTCAAGCGGTTTAGAGCCTGCCTTCCGCCCAGGGTGTGATCCTGGAGTCCTGGGATCGCGTCCCATGTCGGGCTTCCTGTATGGAGCCTGCTTCTCCCTCTGCCTGTGTCTCTGCCTCTCTCTGTGTGTGTCTCTCATAAATAAATAAAATCTTTAAAAAAAAAAAAAAGAAAGAAAGAAGGAAAAATAGCCTTCTGGAACTGCTTACTCAACACATAGATTCACTGCACCTATTTTCTCTCTTCACCCCTCACAGGTTTTGAAATAGTGACCTCTTTCTCTACTGGTGGTGTTGATGTGTTTGAGATAGAAACTAGTAAAGGAGTTGAAAGATAGTCATAATTTCCTGGCTTTTACAGGGCAATTAAAGGAGGTAAGAAAAGCTTGGCTATCTTATTGTGGCCAGCCACCAAACACTTCAGTTACATTATTTCATCGATATTTTGACAAAGAAGGATGGCAAGCATGTATTATGCCCACGCGATAAGTGAGGAAGTAGAAATTGACCTGGGTTCTGGAATGAGTGTGAAAATTGGCTGAACAGTTATCAGGAGATCCGTTAGCTTCACTTCTCCCTCCTGTTCGTTCGTTCGTTTGTTCTTTCTGCCACTTTAACCTTTTTTTTTTTAAGATTTTATTTATTTATTTATTTATTTGTGTGTGTGTATGTGTATGTGAGAGAGAGAGAGAGAGAGAGAGAGAACGCATGTGCTCACAAGGAAGGGTAAGGGGCAGAAGGAGAGGGAGAAGCAGACTCCCTGCTGGATCCTGGGCTTGATCTTGGGACCCCTGGGATCATTACCTAAGCTGAAGGCAGATGCTTAACCAACTGAGCTGAGCCACCCAGGCACTTGTCACTTTAAACATTTTTAGGCTTTTCTTTTTAAGCATTTTTTAAAAATTTAATGGCATTAAGTACATTCAAAATGTTGTATAGTCATCACCATTTCTAAAATCTTTCTTATCACCCCAAATAGAAACTCTGTACCCAGTAAGCAATAACTCATCATTTCTCTTTTCCCCCAGTCTCTGGTAACTCTAATACACTCTATGCCTTTATGAATTTGCCTGTTTTATTCTGTTTATCCATCTATCTATCATTTTTAA
Source organism: Canis lupus dingo (assembly GCF_003254725.2). Classification (NCBI taxonomy): domain Eukaryota; kingdom Metazoa; phylum Chordata; class Mammalia; order Carnivora; family Canidae; genus Canis; species Canis lupus. The sequence continues at coordinate 5,602,221 of NC_064248.1, read as the reverse complement.
GTAGGCTCATTGCCCAACGTGGGGCTTGAACTCACCAGCCCAAGGTGAGGGTCACTTTACTGACTCAGCCAGCCAGGTGCCCCTTGCCTATTTTAGATATCTCTTTTAAATGGAATCATACAGTGCTTGTCATTTCACGTCTGGTTTATTTCACTTAGCATTTTGATTTCAAGGCTCTATGTTGTGGCTGTGTCAAAACTTCATTTCTCTTTATGGCTGAATAATGTTCCATTATATAATTACCACATTTTATTTGTACTTTCATCTGTTGATGGACATTCAGATGCTTTCTGCCTTTTGGCTATTATGGATATGCAGCTATGGACATTGGTTCACCAGTGTATTTTGAAGCCTATTTTCAGATCTTTTGTGTATATACTTGAGTGGAATCGCTGGGTCATTGTTTTTCTTTTTAATGCTTTTTTTGGAGAAGAATTTGGATGGATCTGAATAAATCTCCCAATAGTGTGTAGAAAACCCATATAAAATGCATTTGTCCCCTTTGTAAAGAATAGATTTGTGGGGACACCTGGGTGGCTCCGCGGTTGAATGTCTGTCTGCCTTCGGCTTAGGGTGTGATCCTGGGACCTGGCTTGGAGTCCCCCATCCGGGCTCCCTGACATCAGGCTCCCTTCCGGGAGCCTGCTTCTCCCTCTGCCTCTCTGCCTCTGCCTCTTTCTGTGTCTCTCATGAATAGATAAATAAATCTTAAAAAAAAAAAAAAAAGGTAAATTAGTGTCTGCCATTTCCACCACGAACACCTCTTTTTTTCAAGTGGTTCCTCATAGGGTTAAAAAAAAAAAAAATGTTGTGATAAAATATACATGCCACAGGGCAGCCCCCAGTGGCTTAGCGGTTTAGCGCCGCCTTCAGCCCAGGGCGTGATCCTGGAGACTCAGGATTGTCGGGCTTCCCGCATGGAGCCTGCTTCTTCCTCTGCCTGTGTCTCTGTCTCTCTCTGTCTCTCTGTCTCTCATGAATAGATCAATAAAATCTTAAAAAAAAAATACATGCCACAGAACTTGACCATTTTTCATTTATATTGTTTACTTATTTTTAGTATATTGTTAATTACTATAACAGCTACATGATATTTACAATAAAGATATGACAAAAAATAATATTAGTAATCCTTTTAGCCATTTTTAAATTATAAAAAAAATTTTTTAAGTAGGCCCCATGCTCAACGTGGGTCTCAAACTCATGACCTGGAGATCAAGAGTCATGTGCTGGCCAGATGCCCTATTTTCACCATTTTTTTTTTTAATTATGTAGAAGCTAAATTTAATTTTTTTTTTTAAGATTTTATTTATTCATAGAGACACACACAGAGAGAGGCAGAGACACAGGCAGAGGGAGAAGCAGGTTCCCTGTGGGGGGCCTGATATGGGACTACAACCTGGAAATCTGGGATCATATCCTAAGTCAAAGGCAGACGCTCAACCGCGGAGCCACCCAGGTATCCCGAGATTTTATTTATTTATTCATGAGACACAGAGAGAGGCAGAGACACAGGCAGAGGGAGACGCAGGCTGTTTATTCATGAGAGACACAGAGAGAAGCAGAGACACAGGCAGAGGGAGAAGCAGGCTCCATGCAGGGAGCCAGATGCGGGACTTGATCCTGGGACTCCAGGATCATGCCCTGGGCTGAAGGCAGGTGCTCAACTGCTGAGCCACCCAGGCATCCCTCAAATAAAATCTAAAAAAAAAAAAAGTATTTTAATGAAATTTTAAATGGTTAATTTACTGAATGTTTATGTGAAACACTGGCAGGGACTTAACTTAGATTTTGATAACTTTGTGAGCTAAGTATGCATATTATTGTCATTTTCCAGAATAGTAAGTTTCGGGTTTGAGATTTCCAAGGTCAGTCTTATCTAATACTTGAGATAGAATTTGAATTCAGAACTTTGGTCTGATTGCAGAATTGGCATTCATGGTAGCTTTGCTCTGTTGCCTGCCATCTATGAACAGTGCATTAAGAAAAAATAAAGATGGGACTTTGTAGATCATAGTTACTTGATTTCCATTTCTTCTCCTAATTCATACAAAATTAGAAAAAGAACAAGTAATCCAGCTTTTCCAGTACTAAATAATTTTTAAATTTGTAATAAGGTCAAAGGGATACTTTCTTGGTGTATTGGCAGAGCAAGCTGCTGCTTTTTAAAGATCTGAACTATCTATTTATTTATTTATTTTAAAGCTTTTATTTGTTTATTCATGAGAGACACAGAGAGAGAGGCCGAGACACAGGCAGAGGGAGAAGTAGGCTCCTTGCAGGGAGCCCGATGTGGCACTCCATCCTGGACCCTGGATCATGCCCTGTGCCAAAGGCCGACAACACTCAGCCACTGAGCCACCCAGGCATCCCTGGACTATCAATTTATTTATTTAAAAAATGAAAAAAAAATTTTTTTTGACTATCAATTTAAAAGGATAATTTATACATTTGCATTTTCTTTTAAACTGTAGTGCCAAGTAAAGTTGCCAATCTTCCTGAATAGCTGATAAGGGTTTCGTTTTGTTTTGTTTTTCGTTTGTTTTTCAAGGACATTTGTTTTGGCTACATGTGAGGCTCAGGACTGAACTTAAGATCCATCAATTGGGCAGACCTTCTTGAGCAAAGGTTCATTTTAGGGATTTCTAATTTTATTTCTTTTTTTTAATTTTAATTTAATTTTTATTTTTTTAAGATTTTATTTATTTATTCATGAGAGCCTGACATGGGACTCAATCCCGGGACTCCAGGATCACGCTCTGGGCCGAAGGCAGGCACTAAACCCCTGAGCCACCTAGGGATCCCCAGACTTCTAATTTTATTTCTAAGTATTTGCCATTAGATATAATTTCTAAAGATTAATGAAAGTTAAGTGAACTAAAATGGGCTCTTTGGCTTTGTCTGATGAAGTTATATATGTTAGATATATGTTACTATACTAATATAAATTGTGATACTTTAGTGATACTTTATATTCTATTATGAAGTGTTTGTGAAATGGAACCACTGAATGAAGCACTAACCTAATTTTCTTCCCTTTGGAAAATTAATCCTGTGGAGATTGGCTCTTACAAACGTGAATTAAAATATCTGTCTGTGATAATAGGCAAGTAATAATTAAATTCTGGGAGTTACAGGTCCAAGTGTAGTGTCTGGTGAACTGATCTTATCTGAGATGTTATGTCCAATTCCCAAATTCCAAGTTTGGGACAAACTTGAACATTTTGAGGATGGTGTAGTAAAGTGTAATTTACTAATCCCTGTAACAAAGGATGTTACAGGGAAAGCACAGGACATACTGGGGATGCTTAGTTTAGGGATGAGCACGTGGAGGAGCACAATGCGTTGAAAGGGCTTTTTTGTAAAAGAAGGCTCTTGAGGATGTGACAGGGACAGCTTTTTTTTTTTTTAAGATTTTATTTATTTATTCATAGAGACACAGAGAGAGAGAGAGAGAGGGGCAGAGACACAGGCAGAGAGAGAAGCAGGCTCTATCATGCAGGGAACCCGATATGGGACTCGATCCCCGGTCTCCAGGATCACACCCCGGGCTGCAGGCGGCGCTAAACCGCTGGGCCGCTGGGGCTGCCCGACAGGGACAGATTTGATCCGTTAGGACTAATATTAAGCCAGTCCTGTGTTTGCAAGTTGTTCATTTAAAAAGTAGCAAGCTTAGAATGCCTGGCTGGCTTAGTCCTTGGAGCTTGGGACTCTTGATCTCTGGTTGTAAATCGAGCCCCATGTTGGGTGTAGAGATTACTTTTAAAAATAAAATCTTTTTTTTTTAATTTTTTATTTATTTATGACAGTCACACACACAGAGAGAGAGGCAGAGACACAGGCAGAGGGAGAAGCAGGTTCCGTGCACCGGGAGCCCGACGTGGGATTCGATCCCGGGTCTCCAGGATCGTGCCCTGGGCCAAAGGCAGGCGCCAAACCGCTGCGCCACCCAGGGATCCCAAAAATAAAATCTTAAACAATGTAGCAAACTCTGTTGGAGGATGTGTGGAAATTTAGGATACCTTAAAGAGAATTGGGCAAGAATACCAGTAACTAGTAACATTTTTTGAGTGCTTTTTATAAAAGCATTTACTGTTCTAAGCACTGCTTACATTAGGATACTTTTAATCTTCACAGCAATCCAGTGTCCCAAAGTAGGCAGGCGCCATCAACCTAAGCAGTGAGACTCAGAGACCATGCTCTTAATTATCACATTATACTAATTTCCAGTTCTGATATTAATGTTCAAAGTATAGGTAATGATAAACTCATAATTTCACTGAACTGTTTATAAACAAGATAGCTACAAGGTTGAAAATTATGCGAACTTACCTGGGATCAAATTATTGAATACACTTTCTGACATAGGCGTTCTAGCTAGAGATCTGCTATTTGACAGCCTTCATTGTGACTAAGTTCTAGTTTTGGGGGGGAAACATCAGCCAGGAACCTAGGATTCATTGTTGAATTCAGCACAAGTGTCGAGAGTGCTTAATGTGTGCCAGGTGCTGTGTTGGTGCTGGGGTGAGCGCATCTCCCCTGCCACCCTTAGTGAATAGACACACAGTCAATGGTAAATACTGTCCAAATTAAAAAACCCCCAGTTTACCTTTGATGTGTAGTCTGTAGAGAAGTTTGATAACCTTTGAAGTGTAATATGTCTGGGCGTATTGACCTTCAGGGATTTCTAGTTACTTCCTCCTTTAAACACAAGAAGAGAGAAAAATAGCCCATTCCCAGTTTTATTTAGCTAATAGAGGCAGGACTTAAACACCCATGAAATAAGGCAAAAATAGAAAAATGGTGATTAGCTTATTAGCACATATGTACTTAGTGGTTTAAAAATTACTTGGGATGCTCTTAAACTGACAAAATAGGTACAAGATCAGCAAACAAAAATTTTCCATATACCCTTCACCCAGAAACCCCATTCAGGTTTTGGCAGATGTCCCTTTATAACAAAAGGGTGTATTTGATCCAGGATCACATTTTCACCCAGTTGTCTTGTCCCTCACTTTACAACAGTTCCTTAGCCTTTGAATTCTATGCCCTTTACCTTTTCGAAGATTACGCGGTAGTCATTTGACAGAATGTCCTTCAAGTTTGGTTTGTCCAATGTAATTAGGCAGGAATATCACGGTGTTCTCAGTACATTCTGATGGGTGGGATGTGAGGTCTGTTTGTCCCCTGACTAGTGTTAACTTCTATCACTTGGTGTGTGCCATGCTTTACTTCGTTAATTAGCATTTTGTGTGGCAATACTTTGGGGATAATGAAACTATCTCTTAGAATTGAGGAATTTGTTTTTTTCTTGAGGGTGGGTTTTTTTATTTTTTAGAATGAAGGTTGCGCATGGACCTAAAAATCCTGTTACAGTTGTTATTTAAGTCTCTGAATACTAAGTGTTTTTCTGGAATTTAAATATTGTGGATACTGGAATTTGGGAAGCAATAATCAGATTAAATTTTACAGTATATGATGTGGTTTGAGAGAACATCAAGAATTAAGAGCAAAAAAAAAAAAGAATTAAGAGCAGTCAGATCTCTGTTAGATTCTACTTTAGAATTCTGCAATCTTGAGCAGTTTACCTTGTTTTTCCAAGTTATGAGTTGTTCTCCCGTTAAAAAGAAAAAAAGTTCTGCTTTGTAAAATGTGTCAGGCAGATGCCCCACTTCGGTAATGCCTGGGTGGCTCAGTTGGTTAAGCAGCTACCTGCAGCTCAGGTCATGATCCCAGGGTCCTGGGATCGAGCCCCACATTGGGCTCCCTGCTCTGTGAGGAGCCTGCTTCTCCGTCTCCCTCTGCCTGCTGCTCCCCTGCTTGTTTTCTCTCTCTCTCTCTGTGGAATAAATAAATAAAATCTTTTAAAAATCCAATCAAGTTCATTTCTTTGGTATCCTTCGGAAGACAAATTAATAGGGCCAGCGAATTACCTTAAAAAGGTCTTCTGTAGAAGCTACTAAGTAGACATAATTAGAACAACATAGCATGTTGAAAGAAATTTAAGACCCTTACGAATTCTGTGTTTGCAGTCTGAACTGATTATAGTAAACATAAACTGATGTTTTAGGGGATGAATGTTTCCTCTCCTCTAAAGAAAAACAGATTCTTTAGCTTTTACTACTTGTAATTACATGTAGAACATGGAGGTATTTAAATACCATCAATTTCAGAGATAGATTTAGGGAGCCTAGAAGATTGTCAGAATATAGTATATTTTTTAAATATTTTATTTATTTATTCGTTAGAGACACAGAGAGGCAGAGACACAGGCAGAGGGAGAAGCAGGCTCCCTGTAGGGAGCCCGATGTGGGACTTGATCCCAGGACCTGGGGATCATGACCTGAGCCAAAGGCAGATGCTCAACCACTAAGCCACCCAGGTGCCCCCAGAAGATAGTATTATGTGATGACCTAAATTAATTTTAATGGGACTGAATCTTGTTTAGGATAAAATCAGCTAATTGAACTATTTGATTCTTTCCATTTATTTTAGGCACCCTGTTACGACAAAATGTGTAACATCTTAGATGATGAATTTTAACTTTTCTGTTTCTATTCATATTTATCATTTTGAGAAAATTTATTTTATAAATTATAATTTATATTTAAAAGCCTGAGATGCCGTTTTACATTTTCCTTAGAATTAAGTGATACTTGAAATTATTTTATACTTCTCACTGAAGATGTTTCTGTTTATTTATATACTTCAGATGATAATGATGCCTTTTGTCATTAATTTTGTCAAAACTTGACACTTAGGGTTTCTTAATAAAATGAGTTGGTAAACTTGAGTTTTACCTCACACATAAATGATAACCAGAGACTAGATCTCATAGAATGGAGACAACTGGAACTAATACTGTAAAACCAAGAAAGGGATCTTAAAATACTGGCCCAGGAAAGGCCATTCATAATACAGGAAAGTCACACTGCATTTTTAAAAGATGTATTTCTTTTTTAAACTTTAAGTAGGGTGTACACCCAACATGGAGCTCGAACTCACAACCCTAAAATTAAGAGTTGCATGATCTCCTACTCAGCTAGTCAGGTGCCCCTCACTGGAATTTTGGGAGTAGAGGTCGGTAACTGAAGAAGTTTGGATGAAAGATTGTCCTGGTAAAAGTATTCTTTTGTTTATTTTTACCTCTTAAGCCTGTTGAATTATTACAGAATTGAATACCTTTACCTGTACTAAATACTATGTGTAGTCTTCCATAGACAATATCCTAGTGATAGATGTTTTAGGAACTTTTGAATATTTTCTTGGTTTTAATTGATCCAGGTATCTGGCTGGGGTTTAGTGGTGTTATGGCTCTTGTACAAAACATTGAGTTAGGAAAGTTAATGATTTCTGCAGTCTTGAAGTTTATTTCACCTTACCTAAGTAACTGTGCAAGGTAGATCTTTTTTTTTTTTTAAAGATTTTACTAAAAAAAAAAAAAAAAATTTTATTTATTTATTCATGAGAGACACACACACACACAGAGAGAGAGAGAGAGAGAGGCAGAGACACAGGCAGAGAGAGAAGCAGGCTCCATGCAAGGAGCCCGACGTGGGACTCCATCCCGGGTCTCCAGGATCACGCCCTGGGCAGAAGGCAGGCGCTAAACCGCTGAGCCACCCGGGCTGCCCAAGGTAGATCTTAATTGCCTAGTATAAGTAAATATAGTGGAGATAACCTTAGCAGTCTGTAGAAAATTGTGCAAAGAAAGTTTTTGAGAATAGAATAAAATAATGGGCCTGGTGCTGCTCACAATTTAACTCCTTTTCCTCCTGGTTGAGCAGTGGGTCCTGGGTTTTGGATTTTACTAAAATTTTACTAAGTTAAACTGTTGTTTAAACTCAACTCTGCGGGCTGTTCTTTGCTGTTAAGAGAAGATATGACTCCTGATTTCCTGTCAGCAGCGTTCTGTGACAGAAATTACGTGTTCACATAGATACTTGGCCTGTAACTCATTAATATTTTTTCTTTGAATCAAATCTTTTATTTTCTTCATAGAATGTGACTGATTGATATATAAAGTATTCCTCAATGTCTACTGTAATCTGTGCTTTATGGACAAAAAGGATACTATCCTTTTGCTTTAGTTTGTTTACAGTGGGTGGCAGTTAATTTACTGCATCATAAAGATTGCCTAGTATTACAGCTTTAATCACTGTGTAATTATTTACCTTGGGTTTCTTTTTATTTAACCTGCTTTTCTTTGAATATTATTGTGCATGAAAGAGGTCAGTTGGAATTTGGAGATATGGAGTCTAGTCACTTGTTATAAAATTAACTCTCTTTATGACCTTAGCAAGGCAGCTAATCTTTCTGGGTTGGGCTTCTCATTTATAAAACATAATGGAGCAAAGAGGTTGCACTAAAAATATCTTACTTTTTTTCCTTTGATCTAAGGAAAAATCTTATATGTTGTAAGACTGAAATGGGAAGATGCTTATTGAAATTAACAATATAAATACCAAAAAGAAATAGGGTAAGAATGTAAAGACAGGATCACTATAATATAGTGCCTTCCTCATTTAGCAGTCTGACCCGAAGCTTAACTTAGAAACAGAAGTACTGAAAATTCAGTAATATTTTAGAGATCATCATAATAAAAAATATTAAGAACCTCAGTGGGTTTTGTTGTTTTTGTTGTTTTTAGAGTGATAATGGCATGCATGAAAATGTTCATGAGGTCTCTGACTCGCTCTAAAATATGTTTTGTTATTTTGCTGTTGAGCATTAACAGCAAGGATCAATAAATTAAAAGGAGAAGTATGGTCAAATGAAAATTTATATGGAATTAATTACCGGCTTTTTTGAGGTTAGAACAGATCAGAGCAGTAAGAACACAAATAAACCTAATCCTTGAAATGGATCTCCAGCAAGAAACACAAGAAGGTTGTAAAGAATGTCTGGAGTCTGGTTTCAGATCAAAAAAAACATCGCATCCATTAAACAGTAGCTGATGAAGATGAGAGATGGATGAAACAGCAACAGTCCAATGAAGGTCATCTTTGAAACTCATAAAGGAGAATGAAAATCAAATCCGGGAAACACAGGATGAAGTCAGAAAACATTCAGAATGGGCAAATTGAGGATATTGAAAAAATGGGAAAGAAGATATAGCAGACTAAGATTGCTAATTTTTGTGTGCCAGGCCTGTTTTTCTCCTGATAGCAGTGTCCAGCTTTGCTTTCTTTTTAGTAGGCTCCATGCCCAGCTTGGGGCTTGAACTCAGAGCCCTGAGATTAGGTGTCCATGCTTTACGAACTGAGCTGGTCAGGCGAGCCCCTGCTTTGCCTTCTGAATAACTGCCTACCTTCCTATTCTATGTAGTTCTAGTTCACTGCAAATCAGAGTGAATTCCAGATAATCTTGTTTTGCCTAGCCACTGTAATTAGACCAGGTTCATGGCACAAACCCCCAGAACTTTTGTGCACCCGGTAGTGGGAAGATAGGATAGTCTGTTGCCTCTGGCATCACAGTACAGGTGTGTGGTAAGCTTAAAGATACATGTGGCCGTCATCTCTGTCTTAGGGAAGAAACCCATCTGCTTAAGAAGTAAAGACTATCAGAGTAGAGAGAACTCTAATGACATGTCTTGTGTTTCTGGATCTAGCTGTATGTGGAGCCAGTGCAACCTTTAAGCTAAATAATTAAGACAGTAAAATCCCTTTCTTGGGGTAGTTTGAAATAGGAATTTGTAACCTTACAATCTAAGATACTTAGTTCTGGTTGGGCACCTGGGTGGCTTAGTGATTGAGCGTCTGCCTTTGGCTCAGGGCATGATCCAGGGGTCCTGGGATTGAGTCCCACATCTGGCTCCCTGCAGGGAGCCTGCTTCTCCCTCTGCCTGTGTCTCTCATGAATAAGTAAAATAAAATAAAAAAAAATATAGTTCTGGCAAATTCATAAATTATTCTTCAGAATAAAGAGTATTATAAGATATGGGCAGTCTGGGTGGCTCAGCGGTTTAGCACTGCCTTCAGCTCAGGGTGTGATTCTGGAGACCCGGGATCGAGTCCCATGTCAGGCTCCCTGCATGGAGCCTGCTTCTTCTGCTTGTGTCTCTGCCTCTCTCTCTCTTTCTCTCTGTGTCTCTCATGAATAGGTAAAACCTTTAAAAAAAAAAAAAAAAAAAAAAAAAGGAAAAAGGAAATGGGAACTCAGGTAATAGAAGTGAAAATCACTTTTGTCCTGAAGGTATCTACCAGTTGTACCACCTCACAGGATGAGAGGCTCAGAAATTGAAGCCCAAAGCCTCCACAAAAGTCAGGGGTCAAATAGGAGACCCCCCCCCCCCAGTAAGATGAGACCCCAAATTGGATGAGGGTGATTGATAAGTAAGCCAGCCTGCATCCCTGTTTGTGGTCTGGGTTAACATCTGGGTGGCCCAAGCAGCCTAAAACCTTGAACTTGATTTATGGTAAACCCAGGCAAGGTAGTGTTCCCAGACATCTGGAGGAACCTACCTTATCCTAGGCTTCACATTTAAATTGATTTATTTTATTTTTTTGTAAGATTCCATTTATTCATGAGAGACATGGAGAGAGAAAGACAGAGACGTAGGCAGAGGGAGAAGCAGGTTCCCTGCAGGGAGCCAGATGTGGGACTCATTCCCAGGACCCCTGGATCATGCCATCTGGGACTCCGGGATCATACCCTGAGCTGAAGGCAGATAGATGCTCAACTGCTGAGCCACCCAAGCATCCCAAGTTAATTTCTTTTAATAATTTTTTAATGTAAAGTGAGCAGCACAGTATAAAAGATAATCAGGCATACATGGGAACAAGTACCATGAATATGAGCAAGAAACAACAGAAATACATCTGCTAAGACTTTTTTGAGTTGCCAGAGACTGTAAAACAACTACCTCTGTTATACTTTAGAAATAGGTCAGACTTTGAGCGCATGTGTGGTTTAGTTGGTTGTGAGAACAATTCCCATGTTGGGCTCCATGCTCAATGTGGAGTCTACTTAAGTTTCACCCTTTACGTCTACCCCTCTCTCTTCCCCTACCTGCCTCCAATAAATAAATAAAATCTTTATTTTTTAAAAAAAATTTTTATTTATTTGAGAAAGCATGAGAGAGAGAGCGAGCACAGGTAGGGTGAAGGGCAGAGGGAGAAAGAGAAGCAAGCTCCCCGCTAAGCAGGGAACCTGACATGGGCCTCCATCTGGGACTCCAGGATCACGACCTGAGCCAAAGGCAGATGCTTAACTGACTGAGCTACCCAGGCACCCTAAAATCTTTTTTTTTTTTTTTAAATAAATATGTTAGGCCTAAAAATCTCTAGAGAGTAGGAAACTATAAAATGTTACATAACAACAAATAGGAATTTTAGAAGTGAAAATTAATAAAAAAAAAGCCGATGGTTTTAACAGAATAAGCACAGATAAAGAAAGAATTCATGAAATGGAAGGTGAGTCTGAAGAAATAGTTTACTTAAGAGAGGACAAATGAGAAAAATACAGAAGAGGGTATATATGGTCTTAAGGACTAACATAACATTCCATCTGAATCTCAGTAGGGTGGGAGAATAAGAACCAGGATGGAGACAATATATGTGAAGAGACAAGAGCTGAGAATTTGCCCCAACGGAATCTTTAGTCAGGAAGCCCAGGGAAGGACATGCTGAATAAAAAAAGTACATCTAGATGCATAGTGAAATTATGGAATACCAAAGAAAGAAAACATAATAAAAACAGCAGGGGGCGGGGGAAAGGGGGATTACCTTCAAAGGAGACTCCAGATGACTTTTGAATAGCAGCAGTGGAAGCCAGTTTATAATGAAGTAACCTCACTGTGCTGAAAGAAGCTGTCGACCTAGATTTCTATTCCAGTGAAAATACCTTACAAGAATAAGGACTTTGAGCAAACAAAAACAGTTTGCCATGGGAAGGAAATTTTAAAGGATTAACTTCAGGCAGAAGGAAAGTATTGAGATGCAAAAAAGAATAAACAAAGACTTGTCTTAAGTATGTGACTAAAAAAAAATGAAAACTTGGGTAAAGCAAAAAAAAAATACTGCATTTGAAAATACAGAATTAAGACATATACAAAAGCTGTGAATAATCAAGGAGTGACTCATAATCAAAATTGAAAGAATGAATTGGAATTGAAACTTATTGATAATTTTGGGGCACTTGGCTGGCTCACTTGGTAGAGCATGTGATTCTCAATCTTGGGGTTGTGACTTCAAGCTCCATGTTGGGCATGGAGCCTAGTTTTTTTTTAAAAAAAGAAATTTATTGACAACTTATCTAAATATAAAGCCATCAGACATCGACTTAGTAATGGGCATAGGATCTGAGTCACCTAAGAAGAAATACAAATAACAAAACTATGAAAAGTGTTTCTTTAGTGAGCAAGGAAATTGATTTACTTTGGTAGTAATGAGATATTCATAGAGATTAGGTCCTAGCTCTTCAAAATGGTTTTTGAGGCCGATGAATTTAGTATGTTTTATTTTATTACTATTTTTAAAAAATGAACTTTTATTTTTATTTTTTTTTAAATTTGTTTATTCATAGAGACACAAAGAGAGAGAGGCAGAGACACAGGCAGAGGGAGAAGCAGGCCCCGTGCAGAGAGCCTGACCTGGGACTCATCCCAGGTCTCCAGGATCACGCCCTGGGCTGCAGGTGGCGCTAAACTGCTGTGCCACCAGGGCTACCCCAAAAATGAACTTTTTTTTTTTTTCTTAATTTTTATTTATTTATGATAGTCATACAGAGAGAGAGAGAGAGGCAAAGACATAGGCAGAGGGAGAAGCAGGCTCCATGCACCGGGAGCCCGACGTGGGATTCGATCCCGGATCTCCAGGATCGCGCCCTGGGCCAAAGGCAGGCGCCAAACCGCTGCGCCACCCAGGGATCCCCAAAAATGAACTTTTAAAAAGTAATCTCTACACTCAACATGAAGCTTAAACTCATGACCCTGAGATCAGGAATCATATGCTGCTGTACTGATGGAGCTAGCCAGGCACCTCAAATTTAGTGTGTGTGTATGTTTTTTTTTTTTTTTTTAAGACTATTTATTCATGAGAGATATATATAGAGAGAGGCAGAGACAGAGGTAGAGGGAGAAGCAGTCTCCTCGCAGGGAGCCTGATGTGGGACTCCTTCTGGGACTCTGGGATCATGCCCTGAGATAAAGACAGATGCTCAACTGCTGAGCCACCCAGGCATCCCAAATTTAGTATATTTTAAGCAATTATGGGAACAATAAAAATTTTGGCATTAGGTATCAAGAGCTATAAAGATATTCATGCTACTTATTGGAGAGCCTGGGTGGCTCAGTCAGTTGGGTGTCAGACTCTTGATCTTGGCCTAGGTCATGATCTCAGAGTCAGGGGATGGAGCCCCACATCAGGCTTTGTGCTTAGGGGGGTGCTGGTTGAGACACCCTTTCCCTCCCTCTGCCTGTTTCCTTCCCCCCACTTGTGCTCTCTCTCTTTTTAAGATTTTATTTATTCATGAGAGACACACAGAGAGAGAGAGAGAGAGGCAGAGACACAGGCAGAGGGAGAAGGAGGCCCCTTGCAGGGAGCCCTACATGGGACTCAAGGATCCTGGAGACCCAGAATCACGCCCTGGGCTGAAGGCGGCGCTAAATCGCTGAGCCACCCAGGCTGCCCTCTCTCTCTATTTTTTAAAATTTACTTATTTATTCAGAGAGACACAAAGAAGGAGAGGCAGAGACATAAGCAGAAGGAGAAGAGAAGCAAGTTCCTCGCAGGGAGCCCGATGTGGGACTCAATCCCAGATCCTGGGATCATGCCCTGAGTTGAAGGCAGATGCTCAGCCGCTAAGCCACCCAGGCATCCCTCTCTCTCTCTCTTTCAAATAAATAAACCTTTTAGAATACAAGTGTTGGCAGCCCCGGTGGCTCAGCGGTTTAGTGCTGCCTGCAGCCCAGGGCGTGATCCTGGAGACCCAGGATCGAGTCCCACGGCGGGCCCCCTGCATGGAGCCTGCTTCTCCCTCTGCCTGTGTCTCTGCCTCTCTCTCTCTGCATCTCTATGAATAAATAAATAAAATCTTTAAAAAAAATAAAATACGAGTGTTTATACTAATCTATTTCAGTATTAAGAATTTTAAAATATGGAAATAACGGCAAAGGGTATATTTATGAAAATGTTCAGAGAAATTGTATGACTCCATTTTGATGGGCTGTTATGTAGCTGTATAAATAATAATTTGTCCTGTTAAAATATGGAATGTGGCTACAAGTACACAGTGCTTGTTGATCATTGAGGCAAGTTCACTGCACTGATAGTGGGTTATCCTCTTTGGAATTTTACTAATTTATCTTGAGAATCTGTGTCTTGGATGTCTCATACATTTTAACTGTAGCATATCATAAAACTGTACTTGAGTGTTCTACTCAGGAAACCTACTTTGCTACTCTGTTCTGTGGGGATACTCTTTTTTTTTTTTTTTTCCTGTGGGATACTTTTTTTTTTTTTTTTTTTTTCCTGTGGGATACTCTTAACATCAATAATCAATCCTTGGGGGATGCCTGGGTGGCTCAGCCGTTGAGCATCTGTCATTGACTCAGGGCGTGATCCTGGAGTCCCTGGATCAAGTCCCGCATCGGGCTCCTTGCAGGGAGTCTGCTTCTCCTTCTGCCTGTGTCTCTGCCCCTCTCTCTGTGTCTCTCATGAATAAATAAATAAAATCTTAAAAAAAAAAAAATCAATCCTTGGTAGGTTGGCAGTGAAGAATGCCCAGATGGCATTATAGTGGACCTTTGTATCCTGGTTTATGTTCCCATGAATGATCTTTTTCCTTGGTTAATTCTTGTTACAGCTACCCCCACCACACTGGCTCAAGGAGTCATGAAAATTACTTCTCATGAATAAGTTTATTTTTTTTTAAATTTTTTTTTCATGAATAAGTTTAAATGAACTTCTTCAACATAGTGTAACCTCTATAGCCGTATAGTTTTTGTGATGAAGAAAATGTTCTTTGATCTTAAATATAGTAACCACCAGCTACATGTGGATATGGAACACTTGGAAGGTGACAAGTAATGCTAAAAGTTTAAATTTAAATAAAATAGGGCAGCCCTGGTGGCTTAGCGGTTTAGCGCTGCTGTCAGCTTTGGGTGTGATCCTGGAGACCCGGGATCGAGTCCCACGTCGGGTTCCCTGCATGGAGTCTGCTTCTTCCTCTGCCTGTGTCTCTGCCTCTCTTTCTCTCTGTGTCTCTCATGAATAAATAAATAAAATCTTTAAAAAAATAAAAAAAATAAAATAGTTACATGGGGCTATTCACTGCCATATTGGATAGTACATCTCTAATGGGATTTCCACCAGGTTGTTCCTTGACTGACTTGGATGACTGCCTTATAAAGAGATGACCTGAGCTCTTTGTAAGGTCTCCTTTCCCAAGACAGCATCAGAGATACACAGTGGGAAGCAAGGACTTTCTGTTACAAATCCCGAAATCAGAAGTCGTTCTCTTGTCTAACATGGGTTCACTCAGCAAATTGTCTCAGGTCAATTTTTTCTCCTTTTCCGTATATAAAAGATTCAAAAGGATCCACTGTTTTCTTTTGTATTTACTTATGGAGTATATGATCATTTTGTTCATTCTCCTTTTTGTTCCAAAGAATATGAGTACAGAGCTAACTCCCATTTTAGTTGCTTTCAGTGGTAATTTTTTTGTTGTTCATTTCTAGTGACACACACACACAGACACACACACACACACACGGTTTAAAATAATCCAGAAGTTCTTTTTTCTAAGCTCTGTGAATATACTTCTTTTGTGCTTTTGTACTCTTATTCTTTCTCCCTCATAGGGTTGTTGTGACTCTGAAATAGATCAATAAATAAAGCATGATGGGTATAGTGAATAGATCTTTAATTCTTTTTTTTTTGGTCTAATTCCTGTTTAAAATGAGGGGGCTCATAAAAGGTCAGAGGTAAGGGCAGCCTGGGTGGCTCAGCGGTTTAGCGCCGCCTTCAGCCTGATCCTGGAGACCCAGGATCTAGTCCCACATCGGGCCCCCTGCATGGAGCCTGCTTCTCCCTCTGCCTGTGTCTCTGCCTCTCTCTCTCTCTCTCTCTGTCTCTCATGAATAAATAAATAAAATTAAAAAAAAAAAAAAAGGTCAGAGGTGAAATGAAATTTCTAAGGAAGTGGTTGATTTAGTGTCTTTACTCACAGGAGGTCCCAGAGCTGCTTAGTGGTCTGGCGGCCTCCAGCCTCGTCTGCCAGTGCCTGTCATGACTCATGTGCCATAAGCTTGTGTCAGCAGCCTGGGCTGGTGTGTGTCCCTGGTGTCCGTTGTCACTGCCACTGTGTGATGGCAGTTCTTTCCTGGGAAGGAGAAAGGTAGCAGTCACCAGGTGAGGAGTGCAGGGAGAGTGGTCCTTGAATAGTCTTGACTCAAGATGATCTAGAGAAATGACCCGACCTATCTGGATGGGCAAAGAATAGTCCAGAGAATTTCTGTTGTGATGCAATGAATACTTTTCTTTAGCCAGAAAGCCCCAAACAAAACGCGTCCTTCCCCATCAAACCCTATTGGATTGGTCACCTCCAAGATTCTTTCCATTGATGAGTGCTATGCTAGGATGCTTCCAGAGAAGTTCTGATAATGAAATAGGGCCTGTTGTCGCCTGTGGCATCCCTATAGGGCTGTCAGTGTGGTGTCTTTCTCCCATTTCTTAACACTGATTGAGTGTGAATGACCTCATGGCAGATTTCTGGCAGTTGAAGGTGAGAAGTAGAGATTGTAGTGGGCAGAAAATTGTCCCAGTGTTGTGTTCTGGCACGGAATGTGGCTGTAACCTTTGACACATCATTAAATTTGTAAAATGAGAACATGTCTCCCTTTTCACGTCTCCCTTATCTCTTTCTGGAGAATTGAAGGAAAAGTGAGATTAGTTTTTTTATTTACTTATTTTTTAAAAAGGTTTTATTTATTTATTTGAAAGAGAGCACAGCCAGAAGGAGGAGCAGAGGCAGAGGCAGAAGCAGAGGCAGAGGGAGAGGGAGAAGCAGACTACCAGCTGAGCAGGGATCCTAAAGCAGGGCTAGGTCCCAGTTCCCATGACCTGAGCCAAAGGCAGACACTTCAGCGACTGAGCCACCCAGGCACCTGGAAAAGCGAGATTAGCTAAGAAATACTATGAACTTTCAGAAATAATGACAGTATATTCTGATTATGGCAAGATAATATCCCTTTGTTGTCCATTTTGAGCCACATTTCAGTATAAATTTACTTAAACTTACGTATTCAGGAGAAAAGAATGGGACTCAGGCTATTAGGGAAAGTAATTTCTGTGTCTTAAGCATTCTCTTGCTTAATACTGCTTTTCCTGATTCTATCTCTATTCAGGATAGAGATCTTGTTTTGAAAAACAAAATTGCTTCTATGTGTTCACAGATTCAGGGATAAGTGTCAGTTGTTTTTGTTATTGTTTTCTGTTGTAAAGTGTTATTTCCTAAGTATGTACACTTTACTTGCTGATGCCCAAATCTAGCCTAGCAGGTAACTTACCTGGTAAGAGATGGTGGAGCAAGAGCACATTTTTTTTTTTTTTTAAGATTTTATTTATTTATTCATGAGAGACACAGAGAGACAGAGAGAAAGGCACAGACACAGGCAGAGGGAGAAGCAGGCTACATTCCATCTATGCAGGGAGCCTGATGCGGGACTCGATCCCGGGTCCCCAGGACCACACCCTGGGCTGAAGACAGCACTAAACTGCTGAGCCACCCGGGCTGCCCCCAATTTTTTTTTTTTTTTTTTTTTCTTAAAGTAAGCTCTATGCCCAATGTGGGGCTTGAATTTAGGACTCCAAGATCAAGAGTCACACATTCTACTGACTGAGCCAGCCAGGTGCTCCTAGAAAAAGGTTTTTTTAGTGTTAGTGTTTTTGTTTTTTTGAGAGAGCCCAGGCACTGGGGTGGATATTGGGGGAGGGACAGAGGGAGAGAGAGAGAATCTTAAGCAGGCTCCACACCCAGCACAGAGCCATCCTAGGGGTTTGATCTCACTACCCTGACATCATGAACTGAGCCAAAAATCAAGAGTCAGACGTTTAACCCACTGAGCCACCCAGGTGCCCCAGTATTAGTATTTTAAAAATATGCTTTTGATTTTGGCTTTTGATTTTTAAAATATGCTTTTGAGTGTCTTTATGTGACATGTTTTTGCTTTTCAATTTTCAATTTTTTTTTTTTTAAAGCTCTGTGCCCAGTGTGGGGCTTGACCTCACTATCCTGAGATCAGGGGTTGCATGCTTTACTGACTGAGCCAGCCAGACACCCCTTCAATTTTAAATTTTTATAAGATAGACATAACAAAATTTACCATCTTAACCATCCTTGGCATTAAGCACGTTCATATTGTTTTGCAACCATTACCACCATTTAGTTCCAGAACTTTTCATCATCCCAAACTAAAATTCTGTGCATATTAACAATAAATCCCCACTACACGCTCCTCCCAGTCCCTGGTGACCATCATTCTATACTCTGTCTCTGTGAGTTTGACTATTATATAGATATCTCATATGAGTAGAATCATAATATTTGTCTAGCTTATTTCATTTAGGATAATCTTTTCAAGGTTCATTTATGTTGTAGCATGTCTCAGAACTTTTCTCTTTAAGGCTGAATTATATTCAATTGTATGTATGTATCCCATTTTGTGCTTCCATTGAGCTGACAGTGGACATCTGGGTTGTTTCTACCTCTTGGCTATTGTGAGTAACGCTTCTGTGAACATGGGTATAGATGTATCTGAGTGCCTGCTTTCATTTCTTTTGGGTATATACCCAGAAGTGGAATTGCTGTGTCACGGTAATTCTGTTGAATTTTTAAGGAACCGGCAAATTGTTTTCCACCATGCATGCACCATCTTCTATTCCTGACAGCCGTATACAAAGGTTCCAATTTCTCCTATTTAGTGTTTATGTGTTGCGTTTTATTTTTATTTTATTTTATTTTATTTATTTATTTAAAAATTTTTTTACAAACTCTTATGTCGAGGGCTTTCTCTTTTTTTTTTTAATTAAAGATTTTATTTATTTATTTATGAGAGATAGAGATAGAGAGAGAGAGAGAGAGAGAGAGAGAGAGAGACACGGACACAGGCAGAGGGAGTAGCAGGCTCCATGCAGGTAGCCCGAGGTGGGACTCTATCGCAGATCCCAGGATCATGTCCTGAGCCAAAGGCAGATGCTCTACCGCTGAGCCACCCAGGCGTCTGTATGTGTTGCATTTTTATAGTGTTGGAGATTGAGCTCAAGTTCCTTGCTGATAGCCAAGTATCAGAAAATGTTTTCTACAGAGAGTAATAGTGCTGTATTATAAAGTAATCTTAGATGTTATTTGTCCTGCCCCCTATTTTCTTCTTAGTAAGAACAAAGAAATTCTCTTCGTCCAGCGTCCTTCTGCCTTAACCCACTGCACATGTGCCTGGGAGGGAGGGGGAGCGTTGCATCTATGTCCTATGTTGAACTGTGATAAACTGTCACTGGATGGTGGAATGCCTTACCTCTGACTCTCACTTGGGGCAATTTTTGTTTGTTTTGAATTTATTTGAGAGACAGAGAACATGAGCCGAAGGAGAGGGAGAAGCAGACTCCCTGCCGAGCAGGGAGTCCAACTAGGGACTCAGTCTCAGCACCCGGGGATCATGACCTGAGCTGAAGGTAGACGGTTAACTGACTGAGCCACGCAGGCACCCCTGTATTAGGAGAAATTTTAACTGGTTGTTGATGACATCTGAGTTTATTTTGGAGACTATACTGGCCTAATTTTGTAGAAATTAGCTGGAAAGTTAGAGGACTGATTTTTTTTCTATCTTAGAGGATGGGAGTTTTGGACAAATTGGTCAGTTCCTGAGCTGCTTTTCTCTTAGGCAAGAAAACTAAATTAGGCAGTCTGTGGAGGACTCTCATAGCTCTGAATGTCTGTTTGGAAGGACATTGTGGATTTCTGCCACTCACTTTCTATTTCTTTCCTAGGGATCATGGCCCAAGTAGCAATGTCTACCCTGCCCGTTGAAGACGAGGAGTCCTCAGAGAGCAGGATGGTGGTGACATTCCTCATGTCTGCTCTGGAGTCCATGGTGAGATGGCTTTATAGTTCTAGAAAATGTCTGTAGTTGAATAGGCTTGAGCTCATAGGTGAGATTGATTTTTTTTTTTTTTTTGTAAACTTGCATGTTTTTTGGTTTTAGAAGAAGAGTACTTTTGCTTGAATAATAGTTAATATAAGCCTTTCAAATGATTTTATTTTTATTTTTATTTTTTTCAAATGATTTTATTACCATGTTTCAGAATGTTCTTAACCTGTTTAACTTTTTACATTTAATTTCAGTTGTTTACCTACCAGTGTCTTAAGCAGTTTCTTGTTTTGCAAACAGTAGCTTTGAATTTATCTTTAACAGTAGATTTCTTTCATATAATCTTGGGCAATACATGAATCTTGCTTTGTTGTTTCATAAATACTGCCTTTGGTGAGACGGATGTCCACCTAAGTGTGGATAAAATAGGCACGCACCCTCACACATTTCCTTTCAGGTGAGCAGCTACTGTATATCTCATGTAAATAAAATGTTAACAAAATGATAGGGCAGCATTATTCCTCATGCTGGGAACAATTGTTGGCTTACCTCTAGGTCAGAAGTTCTATGCTGTGGCTTTATTATATTTCAAAAGATTTGTGATCATCTCAGTTGGCATAAAATTATTTATTCAAAATAATGTTTTAGATCAATATCATGCAGATAATTTCTATTTATGATGGTTATTGTGTAAATAAAAACCAAATAGAGGAAAGCTGTAGTTTGCAACAAATGACAGAGAACATAGTGTATTTGGCCAAAAAAAAAAAAAAAAAAAGCAAAAGAAAATCCCCAAACTCAAGTCTTTATAGTATGTCAAGTTAAAATTCTAGATGAGTAAAAGAAAATAATATATTAGGACAAATTTAAAAACCAGAAGAAAAATATATAATCCTATTTAATTCCAGAAACATCTTTTCTAATGCCTAAAATAAGTGAGATATTTTTATGAATCAATAGGAAAAAACACTATTAACATAGTAGAAAAGTAGGCAAATAGTATGTTAATTTACAGAGAAATATCTAAGGTACAGTACTCTTTAATACAACCATTCACTGGATTATTACTGTTTTTAAAGATTTTATTATTATTTTTTAAAAGATTTTATTTATTCCTGAGAGACACAGAAAGAGAGGCAGAGACACAGGCAGAGGGAGAAGCAGGCTGCATGCAGGGAGCCCGATGTGGGACTCGATTCTGGATCCTGGGATCACGCCCTGAGCTGAAGACAGATGCTCAACTGCTGAGCCACCCAGGCGTCCCAACATAGTGGATGTTGTGATGTGGCTTCAAACTTCCCTTTTGACTGATGGCAATAATCCTCCCAGCTGCTGCGAGTATTTGAGGCTCCCTTGCCCAAGGTCTCCCCTTTCTATGGGAGGGCCATCCCAGCTCCAGAGCTCTCCAGATGCAGTTGCACCAGTGATCAACTCCCCCTCTGCCGAAACCTGCATCCGTCACATCTCCTGGGTGTTGCTATTGAGAGAGTACTCTCCACAAAGCCTGAATAGAAATCTGAGTCTGCTTCATGGGAATTTGACCTATCACAGGTTACAAGGGATTTCTGCCTTTTTTTCTTACAAATTCTCTTTTCCTGTTTAAAATTGGGGTTAGAAACTATCTAGAAAGAGAGATACCTATAAAAAACGGTGACCCTCTTTTTATATGATGATCTAAGGCCAGAAACTAGGAACTTCATCTAATTCCAGTTACTGTAATAAGACAATTGAAGTGATAAGATTTTTTTTATCCATCCAGCAGAAATAGTACTTTCAGACATCTGTATATAACATAAGGTTTGTTATTTGTATTTTAGTGTAAAGAACTGGCCAAGTCCAAGGCAGAAGTGGCCTGCATTGCAGTGTATGAGACAGATGTGTTTGTTGTTGGAACTGAGAGAGGACGTGCTTTTGTCAACACCAGAAAGGATTTTCAGAAAGATTTTGTAAAATACTGTAAGTATTATATTTTTATCATTTGTATTTCATAAATATTGTGCCTAAATATTTGTGGATAACAAATGTCTTATTTCTTTCTTTCTTTTTTTTTTTTTTTTTTAAAGATTTTATTTATTTATTCATGAGAGGCAGAGACACAGGCAGAGGGAGAAGCAGGCTCCACGCAGGGAGCCCGATGTGGGACTCGATCCCGGGACTCCAGGATCACGCCCTGGGCCGAAGGGAGGCACTCAACCACTGAGCCACCCAGGCGTCCCCAATATCTTACTTTCTAAAGCAGAATGATATTTATACTAAAAAGACTTTCTAAAATGTCTAGAGAGACATTTCAAAATGCTCAGTGTTCCCAACATGATAATATATAAGGGTAAATACTGAAGAGTTTAAGAAAAATGGTAAATGTTTATTCTGTGTTCCTTGCTTGGTGTTACTTTGGATTGGTGGCACATATGAGAGACAAGGTAGAGAAATCTTGAATTGATTAAAGGTTCTTGTTTAAGTAAACAGTTATTTTCTTGATAGGTACTTGGTGTGTTCAAAGCAAGTCTTTGTGCATGAAATTCGCGTAAGCATGATATAAAATTAAACTGGCCTCTTTGATTCCCTCAGTAGAATCAACTTGTAAGGATTCTCAGTGTGTTTTGTGGTTCTTCAATTGGGAGTTCATCCAGTTGGTGAAAATTTAACTTGATATACAACAAAAACAGTAAATAAATTTGCTGTAGGCTGTTACTACCTATGATCTTACACAGACCGATTTTGTATCCATGTTTAACCTTACACTGCCTGCCAGTGTCATGTTGTCTCAGTGATCTAGCCTCTTTTTAAACATGGAAAGAACAAAATGGTGGGGATGTCTATAGGCATATTGTGTACGTGAGTGTGTCTTTAGGTGCCAAACTTAAATTTCCATTAGCAAGTTAGATCCAATTCATGATGAATTGAGATCATGGGTGAATAAAATAGTTTTCTTATTAACATTAATTTTTAGTCCTGTTAAAATGCATATTTTCACACTGTATATGTCTGCTTCCACCCCCACTATAATCTTTTAAGCTTTATGGTAGTATAATCTAGTTAAATTTTTTTCATTATTTCTGATTGTTTTGAGAATTTTTAAGGCTTTGATCATGTTTGTGTATTTAAGTTTATAGTAATGTTGTTTTGATTATGTGTATATCAGCTGCCATCTGTCCCATGAATACTATAATCCCACTGGCAGCTGTGTTTATATTCCCATTCCCTATACTGCCTTGCTTATGTGGTTCTCCAGTGGTTAGAACTAAGCATTTGGGGAATTGTCCATAGTTGCAAACTGTAGTCCCTGCCCATTAGTATTCATCCTTTCTTTTTTGTTACCAATAATTCAATGCCTTAGAAAATAATCTTTGGAAGTAATTCTTAAGTATGTAATATTTGTTTATATAAGGTATTTTGTACACAAAGGTCAATAGTAGTCTTCTGACACCTAATCAGTAGGTTTATGAGTCAGTTTTATAATTTCTTGGGGAAAATTCTCTTTCCCAAGGTTTGAAGCACTGTCCAGGAGCAATGAGATGATATGAATCACTCATAATTTAAAATATTTGAGTTATGACAATAAGAAGGAGAAACAAGTGAAATTTATTTTAGTAGTTATAGTTTAACCTGATCTATTTAAAACATTATCATTCAGCATCAACATAGAAGTGATTAATGGGATATTTTGCATACTCTTTTTACTGTTTTTAAAATCCAGTATGTATTGGCAATTTTACCACACATCTTTTTTTTTTTTTTTTTTAAGATTTTATTTATTTATTCATGAGAGACACAGAGAGGCAGACACAGGCAGAGGGAGAAGCAGGCTCCATGCAGGGAGCCTGACGCAGGACTCGATCTCGGGTCTCCAAGGTCATGTCCTGGGCCAAAGGCAGCACTAAACTGCTCAGCCACCTGGGCTGCCCTTTACCACACGTCTTAATTTGGATTAGTACACATTTCAGGTGGTCAGTAGCCACAGATGTCTAGTGGCTAATTGTTGAACTTCTTGAACCTGGAATTTTTTTTGTGGTGGTGTGATAATTTTATATTTAGGGATGCCTGGGTGGCTCGGGGTTGAGTGTTTGCCTTTGGCTCAGGGTGTGATCCCGCAGTCCTGGGATCGAGTCCCACATCGGGCTCCCTGTGTGGAGCCTGCTTCTCCCTCTACCTATGTCTCTGCCTCTCTCCCTGTGTCTCTCATGAATAAATAAATAAAATATTAAAGAAAGATAATCTTATATTTAAATTTGGAGTTGATTTAGTTGTCAATAAAAGTATTCATTTAGTGCATTAAGAAAAAGTTTGTAGCTGGTGAATTACTCTAAAGATACCTTTTTATTTTATTTTTTAGATTTTATTTATTTATTCATCAAAGACAGACACAAGCAGAGGGAGAAGCAGGCTTCCTGCGGGCAGCCTGATGCAGGACTTGATCCCGGGAATCACACCCAGAGCCAAAGGCAGACACTCAACCACTGAGCCACCTAGCCATCCCTAAAGATACCTTTTTATTTTTTATTTTTATTTTTTAATGATTTATTTTTTTTATTCATGAGAGACAGAGAGAGAGGGGAAGTAACACAGGCAGAGGGAGAAGCAGGCTTCCCACAGGGAGCCGATTCTGTGATCCGGAATCCAGGATCACAACCTGAGGCAAAGGCAGGCACCCAAATGCTGAGCCACCCAGGCGTCCCTAAAGATACCTTTTTAAAAAAAATATTTGTAGCAGGTCACCTGGGTAGCTCAGTGGTCGGACATCTGCCTTTGGCTTGGGTCATTATCCCGGTGTCCTGGGATCATCATGAGATTTAATTCCATGACCCTGAGATCATGACTTGAGCTGATGACAGGTGCTTAACCAACTGAGCCCCCCGGGTGCTCATTCCTCTTTGTCTTTTTATAACAAATCATAAATACTAGAATATAGAAAAAAGTATTCTTACCAAAGTCTAAATATTAAGATAATGAACATGAGCCTTTTATATCATTATTTTATAGGTGTTGAAGAAGAAGAAAAGGCTGCAGAAATGCATAAGATGAAATCTACAACCCCGGCAAATCGGATGAGTGTAGACGCTGTAGAGATTGAGACACTCAGAAAAACAGTTGAGGACTATTTCTGCTTTTGCTATGGTAAGGTTATACACCTGAATTTTCTAAAAGATATAAAATTGAGTTTGGTAAAGGGTGGATTGTGTAACTGGTTTCATAGTCAAACTGCACACTTTTGACAAACGGAGTGAATCAACTTCAAATCAGTGGGTTAACATCAGGAATGACTGTACTTTCCATTTCTAGTTTGAAGGAACCTGGAAACAAACATACCTATTAGATCTATGGGATAGGTGTTTTTGTTTTTAATCTTTTTCTTTTTATGAGCTGTTCAAGGTTTATAGGTAAAGAGGAAAGTAGATTTCCTGTGTACCCCCTGGCCCAATACTTGCATAGCTCCCTCCCACTACAACTGCCTACCCCCAACCTACATTAACTCAACATAATCACCCAAAGAGAATGGTTTATTTTTGCCCCCTGTGTTGATCTCACCAGTTCCTGAAAAAAACCCACCTTTTGTTAGTCTAAACATGTGGTAAGCAAAGCTCTTCAGAGAAACAGTGGAAGGGAGAAGATACTGGTTACACACTGTGAGGTTGTAGTAAATTTCATCTCTGGGGAATAGGGTTTCTAGCATCTGTGGCTCACTGCCTGATACACAACGACAGGGTGGTAGAGCACACCCAGTTGTGAATATCAGTTTTCTCTATCTAATAAGTTTTCGCTGAGAAGATTGGCCAAAAATTGCCTGATGTTTTATGATGACAATAGGACCTGTCAGGTTTCCATGTTCTAAGCCTGAATTGTATATGAAAAGGTTGTATTAAACCAGAGTGAGGCCATTGTAAAGAAAGACACTAGTGGAAAAAATCAGCCATTGTTCCTTTTGTTTTTGTGTAGGTTTTATATAAATATTTTATGTACTTTTCATTTTGACCTTTTGGATCTGTTTCAGGCTTAGAACTTCTAACGTGGGAATAGGGCCCTCTGCTATTTTGAAGTCATTTTGAAATCGGATATTACAAAACAGCATGAAGGCTATTTGTTAAGCTGTGATCAACTAATGATGGTTTTGTTTTTTAATCTCAACATTTAATGATGTTTACCCTCTTTCTACCTCACCCCTCTCCCTCACTCCCAGGGAAAGCTTTAGGCAAATCAACTGTGGTACCTGTTCCATATGAGAAGATGCTACGAGATCAGTCTGCTGTGGTCGTGCAGGGGCTTCCAGAAGGAGTTGCCTTTAAACACCCCGAGAACTATGATCTTGCCACCCTGAAGTGGATTTTAGAGAACAAAGCAGGGATTTCATTTATCATTAAGAGGTAAAGTACTTTACCCCTTGCTTATCAATAGTTTATTATATATCATTGAATATGCAGTTCATTTTAATATGTTTTTAAAATTCTTGTTTACTGTAGAAGTTATTTAAATTTATGCTTGACAATAATTTTATTTTGTATATTCATGTATAGTTTTTTATTTTGTTTTAATGCAGACCTTTCCTAGAGCCAAAGAAGCACCTAGGTAAGTGATTACTTTGTTTACAGATTGTTCCTAAACCTATTGGGCCAAACTGAACATATTTTACTGATTTTTATTTTCTTTGAGATTATGATATAATACATTTTGGAACTAGGGTGTTCTATATAAACCAATGAGGATCCCTGGGTGGCGCAGCGGTTTAGCGCCTGCCTTTGGCCCAGGGTGTGATCCTGGAGACCCGGGATCGAATCCCACATCGGGCTCCCGGTGCATGGAGCCTGCTTCTCCCTCTGCCTGTGTCTCTGCCTCTCTCTCTCTCTCTCTCTCTCTTTCTGTGACTATCATAAATAAATAAATAAAAATTAAAAAACAAAACAAAACCATGAAAAGTCACTGAGCTGAAAAACTAGAGACTTGTTTTTTGTTTCTGGCTCTGCTACTCTGTTTATGATGTAGTCAAGGTTTACCTTGGCAACATATACAATCATACATTGGATCTGCCCTCATTTCCCAGAATTAAGAGGATGACTTAATTACCTAGCGTTCATTGAACAGGCACAGAATTGTTGGGCACAAGATTGAATGAGGAGGAGATATACAACTGTGCATCAAGCATTAAAGCTTCGGAGTGCTGGTAGTTTAATGTGAGACATAAAAAAAGGCCCATAAAGTCACCACAGCAAGATCATAACGTACACACTGCACAAATGGTTAGAGAAAATTCTGTGGAAGTTCATTGCAGGAAGGATTCATTTATAGCCCAAGAAGGTTTTGAAATCGAAGAAGGCATTAAGATGGGCCCTTGAAAAATGAGAATTTCAATAGGACTTTCTTTTGGGACACTTAAGCCATTGCATTTGAAGGGAAAAGTGATTTTTAGGAGACTGATGGCCTTTGGAGGCAGGTTTTTTTGAGACTTTTGAAAATAAATGACCATTATCGTTCATAGCCTCTACCAGTATAAGAAAGGACAGAATAATATATATACACATGCAATGTATCTTATTTTTTGTTAAATAACCTTTATTTCTTACCATGATGAAAAGATTAATATTTTATATGTTTTATTGAGGTATAGTTAGGATGCCATAAGATTCGCCTATTTTAATTATATAATTCAGTGGGCTTTAGTAAATTGACAGAGTTTACAAAGTTTTACAATCATTGTCACAGTCTAATTTCAGAATATTTTTATCCTCATCTCTGTTATTTTCATATTTGCATGAAGGGTATATAAAATACATACACAGTGTGGATCCTTTTGGATTAACTTTTTTCACTCAGCATAACTCAATTGAGGCTCATCCAGATCATTGGATGTATTAATAGTTATTTCCTTTCTCTTACTAAATGGCGAATATTCCTACATACGAATATACTACTCATTTATCCATTTACCGGTTGATAGGCCTTTATTTATTTTTTTTAAATTTTTTTTTAAATTTTTATTTATTTATGATAGTCACAGAGAGAGAAAGAGAGAGAGGCAGAGACACAGGCAGAGGGAGAAGCAGGCTCCATGCACCAGGAGCCCGATGTGGGACTCGATCCTGGGTCTCCAGGATCGCGCCCTGGGCCAAAGGCAGGCGCCAAACCGCTGCGCCACCCAGGGATCCCTTTGATAGGCCTTTAGATTGTTTCCACTGGGCTGTTACGAATCATACTAAAGAATCATACTACCGTGGGCATACTTGAACAAGTTTTTGTGTGGACACATACTTTAATTTCTCTTGGGTTTAGATACCCAGGAATAGAATTGCTGAGTCATAGACTAATTTCACATTTAGCTTTTAAAAAACTGCCAAGCTCCCTTCATGGTGCCTGTACCATTTTATGTTCCTATGGGCATTGTCTGAGGGTTCCACTTTCTCCACATTCCTCTTAACACTTGGTATTGTCTTTTTGGTTTAACCATCCTTTTTTTTTTTTTTTTTTTTTAATTTTTTTTTATTATTATTTATTTATGATAGGCAGACAGTGAGAGAGAGAGGCAGAGACACAGGCAGAGGGAGAAGCAGGCTCCATGCACCGGGAGCCCGACGTGGGATTCGATCCTGGGTCTCCAGGATCGCGCCCTGGGCCAAAGGCAGGCGCTAAACCACTGAGCCACCCAGGGATCCCTGGTTTTAACCATCCTAATGGATGTGAAGTGGTATGCCATTGTGGCTTTGATTTGCATATTCCCTAATTACTAAAAATGTTGAGTATCTTTTCACGGGATTAGTGGCCAGTGACCATTTATGTATATTCTTTGAAATAAGGTTTGTACAGGGCCTTTCCATGTGTTTTAATTGGATTATTTGTAGTTTTATTAGAGTTGTAAGAGTTCTTTATAGATTTTTGATATGTATATTTTCTCTAGTTTTACAAGTTGTCTTTTGACAGTGTCCTCTGAGGAACAAAAGGTTTTTAAAAACTTTATTTATTTATTTATTTATTTGAAAGAGAGAGAGAGCATGAGCAGGGGGGAGGAGCAGAGGGAGAAGGAGAAGCATGCTTCCTATTGAACAGGTAGCTGGGCGTGGGGCTCGATCCCTGGGTCCTGGGGCCCGATCCCTGGGTCCTGGGGCCGGATCCCTGGGTCCTGGGGCCATAAGCTGAGTGGAAGGCAGACACCTAACTGACTGAGCCACCCAGGCACCCGAGAACAAAAGCTTTTAATTTTTGCAAAGCCCAATTCATTCTTTTAATTCTTATGCTTTTGATCTCATATCTCAGATCATCCATTGCCTATCACAAGGTCATGAGAATGTGTTGTGTTTTCTTCTATAAGTTTTTATATTCTGAGTTACTACGTTTAGATCTGTGGTAAGTTCTGAGTTAGTTTTTGTGTATGGCACATGATGAAGGTGGAAATTCAGTTTGCATGTGGCTGTCTAGTTGTTCCAGCACAATTTGATGGAAAAAAAATGTACTTTCTTCCCGGAAGTGCTTTGGGATTTTTGTTAGGAAGTTAGTTGGGCAGCCCCAGTGGCTTAGCAGTTTAGCACCGCCTTCTGCCCAGGGTGTGGTCCTGGAGACCCGGGAGTCCCACTTCGGGCTCCCTGCATGGAGGCTGCTTCTCCCTCTGCCTGTTTCTCTCTCTCTCTCTCTCTCTCTCTGGGTCTCTAATAAATAAAAAGTCTTTAAAAAAGAAAGTTAGTTGACCTTGCCTGTTTCTGAGCTTTCTATGTCATGGATCCTGTTGTGTGTGAATCAGGATAGTTTAACTCTGCAGTCTGAATGCTTTTTATATCTTCATCTTATTTTTCTAGCCAGAATGTCCAATATAATATCTAATGGAAGTTGGGATAGGAGCCTCACCCTCTCAGTATTAGGAGGAAGACATTTTGGCTTTGACAATATGGTAGCTGTTGGTTTTTTGTAGATGTCCTTTATAAGAAAGAAAAGCTTTATTGCTTTGTTTAATTTTAAAATCCAAATTTTCTTAAGCAGTATTTTTTTCCTGAAGTGTTCTAGGTTTTAATCTGCCATTTGTACTTTTTGAAGTCTTCTATAAATTTCTTTTGAAACACTGGGGCCTGGTTGTTAACTAAAGAATGTTTCTTATAGGGTGCTTACACCAGGTGGTACAAGCAGGAGGGTTTGTATGACTGCTTTTTTTTTTTTATCATATTGACTCAGAATAATTGGAAAGTTTTGATTGTAATGGGATATTTTCCAGTTTTTAAAGTTTTTGATAACTTTGTTGAGTTATTATTATTATTAAAGGTTTTATTTATTTGAGAGTGTGCAGACAAGCGGGAGGGGCATAGGGAGTGGGAGAAGCAGACTCTCTGCTGAGCAGGGACCCTAACTTGGGGCTCGATCCTAGGACCTGAGCTGAAGGCAAATTCTTAACCTACTGAGCCACCCAGGTGTCCCTTGTTGAGTTGTTATTGGCATAAAATAAACTACACATATTTAGAGTGTAGAGTGTTTGTTGACTTTTGATACATGTATATACTGTGAAAACCATCAATACAGTCAAGACAAGGAACATATCTTTCACCCCAAGTTTGCTGTCAGCCTTTGATAACTCCTGTCTTTTGTTTTTCCTACCCTTAATCCCAGGCAACCATTGATTTTGTCACTGTGGATTTATTTGCATTTTCTAGACTTTTAAAATAGAAATTGAATCATA
This sequence comes from Canis lupus dingo, assembly GCF_003254725.2. Lineage (NCBI taxonomy): Eukaryota > Metazoa > Chordata > Mammalia > Carnivora > Canidae > Canis > Canis lupus. Next base: position 5,571,493 of record NC_064248.1, on the reverse strand, counting down.
GTAGGTACTTTTTTTTTTGTCTTATTTTGAGATTTATGCCTGTTTGTGTATCAGTAATTCCTTATTTTCCTGATGAGTGTTACAGTACAGGTACACTATAATTGTTTACCCATTCACCTGTTCACAAAAATTTGGGTTTCCATTTCTTGGCTTTTATAAAGAAAACTACTGTGAATATTTCAGTGTAAGACCTTATGTGGACACACATTTGGGTAAATACCTAAAATTGGAGTGGCACATGGTATTTACATAAATAATTCTTCAAGAACGTGCCAATCTGGTTTTTAGTGTGATTTATTTCATTTGGTGGTCCCACCAACATTGAGAGTCTCAGTTATTCTATATCTTCATTCACATTTGGTGGCATCAGCCTCTCTTTACATTTTAATTTTTTTGCAAACATAAAATTCATGGGCTTTTTAATATAAAATTCATGGTTTTACGGGATCCCTGGGTGGCGCAGCGGTTTGGCGCCTGCCTTTGGCCCAGGGCGCGATCCTGGAGACCCGGGATCAAATCCCACATCGGGCTCCCGGTGCATGGAGCCTGCTTCTCCCTCTGCCTCTCTCTCTCTCTCTCTCTCTCTCTGTGACTATCATAAATAAATAAAAATTAAAAAAAAAAATTCATGGTTTTAAAGTGTGCAGTTCATCTTGTATATTTACAAGATGGGCAACTGTCACCTCACTCTTAATTTCAGAATATTTTTATCACTCTCAAATAGAAATCCTGTATCTGTTACTCAGTCACTGTTTGCTTGATGTATCCCTAACAGAAATCTTTATCAGCACTCCTGTGTCAGTATAGGCTTCTTCTCTACTGTTGGAGTAATAGTGCATTGGTGTATTTGTTTCACTGATAAACCTATGAGCTTTGGGGCACCTGGGTGGCTCATTTGGCTAAGTGTCTGCCTTTGGCTTAGGTCATGATCCCAGGGTCCTGGGATCGATTTCTATGTCCAGCTCCCTGCTCTGCAGGGAGCTTGCTTCTCCCTCTCCCTCTGCCTGCTGATTCCCCTACTTGTGCTCTCTGTCAAATAAATAAAATCTTTAAAAAAATTATGAGCTTTTTCCTTAAGGGGGGAGGGTGCTGGTGGGTGAGGGGGTGAAAACTGTTGGATGGTCATCATCCCCACACCTCTTCCTTTGAGGGAAGAATGAAGGACATTGTTATGTGAATTCACACTGCCGTGTGCCCTCCACTGTGACCTGGAGCTGTGGACATCCCTACCCTGCTTACTCTCTGTTGAGGACCTTTGGAAATATTAGTTGAAAGTGTTGGCAAAACCTAAATCTCACTATTTTTTTGTACATAGGTGGTCGCGTAATGGTAACGGATGCTGAAAGGTCCATGCTCTCTCCAGGTGGAAGGTAAAAAGCAAAGTTCATCAGTACGCATAAACCTGCACATCCACATCCCGGGGACTTTAGTTTTTCGAATCTTGAGGAATTAGAACATTAAAAGGCCCGTATCACAATGTCTTGAGGGTTAATATTTAGCTGATTCATTTGGGGTTCTGTGAAAATGCAGTGTTTGACTGAGTAGCTCTGGGGGGAAGCATTTAAGATAGGTTGATAACCACACTGGGAAGAGGAGGGCCTTAGAATAACATGGAATTTGCAAGTTATCATGTTATCCTATGTCTTCAGTCTTTTTTCCCCCCAAAAAAAGTTGATTGGAATTAAAATACTAAATTCAGTGGACAAGTTATCGTTATGCAAGAGATAAATATGTAAACTTAAAAAGTTGAGTCAGATTTGCCTTGAGCTTGGTCAGGTAAGTGACTTTGTGTGTTGGTATGTGGACAGCCCGCACCAGTGCAGAGCTTCATTAAGGCTTTTTTCCTTTCAGCTGTGGCCCCGTCAAAGTGAAAACTGAACCCACAGAAGATTCTGGTATGTTCTTGCTAGTGCTTTTAGAATCTGTGAAATAAAAGTAAGGGAACCTTTTCCTTAATGTAGAAGATTGTATTTTGACTTATTTTTTACTGTGATGTACTGATGAGAAGCAGACAGAACAAATTTGTTCCATTGGTGACATTGTCTCTTAATGTTACCAGATACTATACTAAAACCTGAAAAAGTTCATTTACTGAATGGTAGCCAGAAGTTTGTTGCTGATTACATGTTTGTAAGCAAATTTGTTAATAGGTTTCCCCCTCGATTACATAGGAACAGTAGTGTAAAATGTCATCTCTTTCTGCAGTGCTTTTTACACAAGCCAAGCAAGTAATCTTACTCTCCCTGCCTCCCCCCGTCTGCCGCCTATTTCTACTTTCTAGGGAGACTGCTTTTAACTTTATGCTGTTTTTGGTGTTCATTTCCTTACTTTTAAATGTCATGCTTGTACTCTTATTTCATATATATTTTTTGGGTAGCTTTATCGAGTGAGATACAGCCAAATTCACTTAGCCCTAAGTATAAAATTCGGTGGTGTTGAGTACACAGAGTTTTGCAGTAATCATGACAATCTGATATTGGAAAATTTTTATCATCCCAGTTGGAAACCTGGTGCCCAAGTAGAAACCATGTTCCCACCATTAATCTAATTTTGGGTTTTGTAGGTTACCTGGACATTGCATATGAGTAGAATCATACAATATGGTATTTTACATTTGCCTCTTTTAAACTCTGCATCATGTTTGGAAATTCATCTTCAAAAATAGTTGTAGTGTACATAAGTAGTTCATACCCTGAATATTATTCCATTGTATAGATATACTACCTTTTCTTAATCCATTTACCATTTGGGCATTTGAATTGTTCGTACTTTTTGGCTGTTTTGAGTAACATGGCTGTGAACATTCACATATTTGTCTTTGTGTAGAAATAAGTCTCTCTTCATTTCTCTGGTATACATAGATACCCAGGAGCGAATTGCTACTTCTGTGGTAACTGTACTTATAAGCAACTGACAAATTGTTTTCTAGAGTGGCTGTACATTCTTAGCAGCAATGTATGAGGTTTCAGTTTCTCTGTATCTTGGCTAAATGTGGTAATGTCTGTCTTTTTTGATTATAGTCATTCTAGGGAGTCTCAAGTGGTATCTCATTGTGTGGGTTTTTTTTTTTTTTTCCTTTATGCTCTTAAATAGACATTTTATTTTTAGAGCAGTTTTAGGTTCACAACAAAACTCAACAAAAAGTATAGCCTCCCACTATGGACATCCCACATCAAAGTGGTATTAAAAATGATGAACCATTATCACCTAGCATCTATAGTTTACATTAGGGTTTAGTCTTGTACATTTTGTGGATTTTGATAAATGTATAATGATGACTTGTCTGTATCATACAGAATAGTTTCACTGCCCTAAAAGTCCTCTGCCCTCTGCCTTTTCATCTGTCTCTCTCCTGTAACACCTGGCCATCCATCACTGATCTTTTTACTGCCTTCATTGTTTTGCCTTTTCTAGGATATCCTAGAACTGTGTTGTTGTTTTTTTTTTAAAGATTATTTATTTATGTGACATGAACATGGGGAGGGGCAGAGAGAGAAGCAGGCTCCCTGCTGAGGAGGGAGCCTGATGCTGGACTCCATCCAAGGACATGGAGATCATGACCTGAGCTGAAGGCAGCTACTTAATTGACTAGCCACCCAGATGCCTCTGGAACTGTGGTTTTAATTGCATTTTCCTCATGATGTTGAACATCATTTTATGTGCTCATTAGGTATTCATATATTGCCTTTGATGAAATGTCTTTTTAAATCTTTTGCTCATTCTTTAATTATGTTGTTTCTTTTCTTTTTGGTTATTTTTTTCATTTTTTTTTTTTTTAAAGAGAGGGAGTATGCAGACACAAGTGGGGGTCAGGGGGAGAGAGGGAGGAAAAGTAGACTGCCAGCTGAACAGGGAGCCCAATGCGACACTCAGTCCCAGGACCCTGAGATCATGACCTAAGCTGAAGGCAGATACTTAACTGACTGAGCCACCCAGGTGCCGCTATTTATTCCTTATCGAAATAGAGCTGACATACAGTGTTTTGTTTTGTTAGTTTCAGATTTATAGCATAGTGATTAGATAATTCTCTACATTATTTAGTGCTCATCATGGTAAGTATGGCCATCATCGGTCACCATACATCATTACAATATTGACTATATCCTTTATGCTGTACTTTTTATACTTATTTACTTTATAACTGTAAGTTTGTACCTTTTAATCTTTTTTTCTCTGTTTTGCCCAACCCATCACACACCTTCTCTCTGGCAACCACCAGTTTGTTCTCTATATTTAAGAGTCTTTGTTCTTTTGTTTTGATTTTTACATTTCACATGTAAGTAAAATCATATGGTTTTAGTCTGACTTATTTCGCTCAGCCTCATGCTCTGTAGATCCATCCATGTTGTCACAGATAACAAGATTTCCTTCTTTATTCTTTCTTCTTTTTTTCTCCCTTTTAAAAAAATTAAAAAAAATTATAACAGTTCTTTATGTATTCTGGATACATTTTTTTCTCCCAGAAATAACGTTTTGCAAATATATTTTTCTACTCTGTGGCTTGTGTTTTCATTTTTTATGGTGTCCTTTGAAGCCTAAAAATGTTTTCATTTTGATGGAATTCAGTTTTTCAATTTTTTTTTTTTTTAATCATTTGGGCTTTTGGTGTTACATCTGAGAAAAACTAAACTCTTTGCCTCACCTGAGGTCATGAAAAATTTTACAAAACTAAACTCTTTGCCTCACCTGAGGTCATGAAGAATTTTACATGGTTTTAATTAACTCTTATAATCTAAACCTCAGGCCTGTTTTGAGTTTATAGTTTTGTGGGTTGCCAGGGAAGGGTCTGATTTCATCCTTCTTCATGCGGACATGCCACTGTCCTGGTGTCCTTTGTTGAAAAGCTGACCTGTTCCCATCGGATCTCCTTAGCACCTCTATCAAACAGCAGGTGACCAAGTGTACTTCTACAACTATCAGTTCTGTTCCCTTGAACTCTAATGTCTAGCCTTAGACCAGTAGCACACTGTAGGTCATGTCGTTTTAAGGTTTGGTTTTGTTATGTTAACATATGGAAAAATGAGGATATAATTATTTTACTGTCTCCCAGTACTCTTCCCCTTTTCCACTCTGACCATATAGGTAAATTGATTTTTACTGTTCAAGTTCTTTGGCAACTGAGCATGATCTTGGGCATTTTACATACGTTTTGCTTTTTTGCCATGTTCCATTTATAGGACACAAGTGGTTTAGCTTATTTATAAAACATACAGCTCTTCATGACTTGATTATAATTCTATTGTTAGGATTTTTTTGTTTTTCTGGTTCTATGAGTGAAAGCATCATCATCTTGTATTTATTTATTTATTTATTTATTTATTTATTTATTTGAGAGAGAGCACCCATGGGTGAGAGCACAAGTTGTAGAGAGGGAGAAGCCGACTCCTTGCTGTGCTTGGAGCCTGATGTGGGACTCAGTCCCAGGACCCTGAGAATCATGGCCTGGAGCTGAAGGCAGGTGTTTAACCGACTGAGCCACTGAGGCACCCTGCAACTTTATCTTTAAAAAATAATACAGGGATCCCTGGGTGGCGCAGCGGTTTGGCGCCTGCCTTTGGCCCGGGGCACGATCCTGGAGACCCAGATCGAATCCCATGTCGGGCTCCCTGCATGGAGCCTGCTCTCCCTCTACCTGTGTCTCTGCCTCTCTGTCTCTCTCTGTGTAACTATCATGAATAAATAAATAAAATCTTTAAAAAAAAAATACAAAAAAAACCCATAATTATAAAAGATCATTGTATTATTACCAGGAATATATTTTATAATTAGCTTTGGTGATTGGCAAAGAGAAATTGACATTTACTGCATTTTTGTACTGAAGGCATATATAAACTGTATGATCTAATAAGCAGAGGCTATAGCTGGAGTCCAAACATTTGAATTTTGTAAAATGCAGTTTTATGTCACTGCAAAATAGTGATATTTTCGATTTGACCTCTTAGAGAGGATGGAAGCCAATTTTCAGTTTTGTTATGTCCATGTTTGCATTGTTGCAGAGCCGATCTTTTATTGTGCTCTCAAATTAGTTAAACCATTCTCTGGGCTGCCTGACTGGCTCAATTGATAGAGCATAGGACAATTCTTGATTTTGGGGTTGTAAGTTTGAGCCCCATGTTGGGTGTAGAAATTTTAATAAAAAATGAAATCTTCAAAAAAATTACCTTATGTAGTGAATTTCAGACTTAAGTTTCATCTAGGAACACAAGGATATTATTAGTAAATCTCTAAACTCACTTTTTCTTTTTACTAAAATAATTAGAAATAATATATCATCTGAGTAGATGATAAGAAGGCAGCAGAAACCCTTAACCTGGGGCACCTGTGTAGCTCAGTGGTTGAGCATCTGCCTTTGGCTCTGGTCATAATCCTGGGGTCCTAGAATTGAGCCCTGCATTGGGCACCCCCCCCAGGGAGCCTGCTTCGCCCTCTGCCTATGTCTCAGCCTCTTTCTCTGTGTATCTCATGAATAAATAAAATCTTAAAAAAAAGAAATCCATAACCTGATTGATTGGACTATCGTACATAATTGTAAATACCAGCCCATCATTGTGTTTAGTAGAGAACCACTAGAAGCATTCTTTGTATGATGAAGAAGCACATTTCACCAGTTTCTTACCAGTGTGCTAGTACAAACCAGTAAAAGAATGAGGTTTCAGTAATTAGGAAGTGGAGGGCATCATTAGATTGTACAGACAATAGGAGTGTGTATTTAGAACACCAAAGAGAATCAACTAGAGCACTTGAAAACATAATAGTGAGAGACTGACTTGACTTTGTGAAGTGTGAAAAATTGCATATATATAATAAAAGTTCAGATTAAAAGCATTGTGGGGAGAAAATTCAGTAATCATCCGAATAATTTCTAACCACCACATAAGACTAAGAAGGAATTAAAAATGAAGGATGGCAGAGTCAGCCAAAATGTGTCAGGGACATGTGAGACGCAGGGAATGGCTTCTTGCAGGACATATGACAAGTGGTTGTTGTAGTGGACTTACAGAGAGCTAATCCAAAGAATAAATGATCAGAGATTCAAGAAGCAAGAGAAAATATTAGTTTTGTTAAAGAGAGATAAAAACCCAACAGAGGTGGAAGTTGTACCAGCAGATTGGCAAACACTCTGCTCATACTCAGTAAAGAGTAGGTGGCCTTGGGAGCTTTAAAAATTCTTGATAAAAAAAAAAAATTAAAAAAAAAAATTCTTGATGACTGCTTAAATGGTTGCTTTATTATGTAGATGATGCTTTGGTAATTCTTGTCATTTCATTTTATTCACTTTTTAAAGATTTTATTTATTTATTTATTTAAAATGTTTTTTTCTTTATTTATTCATGAGAGAGAGAGAGAAAGAAAGAAAGGCAGAGACACAGGCAGAGGGAGAAGCAGACTCCATGCAGGGAGCCCGACGTAGAACTCGAACCCAGGTCTCATGCCCTGGGCTGAAGGCGGTGCTAAACCACTGAGCCACTGGGGCTGCCCTTAAGATTTTATTTTTAAATAATCTCTATAGTGAACATGGGGCTTGAAGTCACAACCCCGAGATTAAGGATTGTGTGTTCCAACCGAGATAGCCAGATGCCCCTTTCTTGTCATTGAAGGTACACATGTTCTTTGATCCTGTGCTGTCTTACAAAAACGGCACTTAACCTACAGCTCCATCAGTGGAATACCTGCTGATAATGCAGGTGTCCAGAAGACAGAGTGCTACTTAGTTGAGGAAATGCTACCATGGTGAATAGATGAATGATACTGTAGTTGTTTAAATTTTTTTTTAAGATTTTATTTATTTATTAATGAGAGACACACAGAGAAAGAGAGAGAGTGTGGCAGAGACACCAGCAGAGGGAGAAGCAGGCTCCACGCAGGAACCCGACGTGGGACTCTATTCCAGGTCCCCAGGATCACGCCCTGGGCCGAAGGCGGTGCTAAACCGCTGAGCCACTGGGGCTGCCCAGTTGTTTAAATTTTTATCTTAAAGTGTTAACATTTAAAAATTATTGCAGACTTTTAGGAAACCCGCATGTACCAGGTCCGGGAATTTTCCCTGTATCATTGGACATAAAGTTACCAACATGATGCCCTTTCACTCTTTGAAGTGTGTGATTCTTACACACCAGAACATGGTCCCACGTTGCCACAGTGCAGTCATCAAAATAAGGGCAATAAGTTGCTCCCATCTAATTCTCAAACCTTTCTCAAGTTTTGCTATTGTGTTTGTGGATGGCTTCTTCACTCTAGAGTGTCTCCTAATCTTTCTGGGTCTTCTTCCTGTGACCTGGGCATGTTTGAAGGAAGTATCTAATGTTTTCTCATGACTGGATTCATGTAATGCCTTTTTATTTATTTATTTTTAAGCAAAAGTATCATAGAAGTGATACTGTGTTCATTCATATCAGGTGGTGATTTCTCTTGATCCCTTTACTGTTGGTTTCATTTATGAGATGAAAGTTAGTTTTGAGAGGCTTTTCCTCTATGAACTTACTCTTCCTTTGTAGTAATTATATTTGTGGAAGTTTCTCTGAGACTCTAGAAATATGTGCCACTCCTCATCAGGCTTTCCATTAAAATCAGTTTATTACTTTCATATGTTTCTATTTTATTCAACACATTATTATCATTATTTATCTTGATTTGCAAATAGTCCTTTCTTTGGCCTTTGGGAGCCACTTCAAGAAGTCCCAAGTCCTTTCCCTGGTCCATATGTCATCTATCATTTTAGATAACTTTTTTTTTTTTAAGATTTTATTTATTTATTCATGAGAGACCTAGAGAGAGAGACAGACAGACACAGGCAGAGGGAGAAGCAGGCTCCACGCAGGGAGCCCGACGTGGGACTCGATCCCGGGTCTCCAGGATCAGGCCCTGGGCTGAAGGTGGCGCTAAACCCCTGAGCTACCCCGGCTGCCCGATAACTTTTTTCTTTCTTGTAGTAGAACATGGTCAAGGTTCGTCTCTAATCCCTCTCTAGTCCAGCTCTAGTATCAACTATTTCAAGAAGCCGTGGTTCCTGAGTGATATTGAGACAAAAGGATCTTGGTGCTGGGTGTGCTGACTGCAGTTGGGATGTTACTATTTCTAACAAAGCTTGGGAACCTATGTGTGTGCCTTATATACATGTGTTTGTATACATGTAAATATATCTATGCCTCTATTTACATCTCTATTTTTCCATGCCCATATTTTCAGTTCTTGACATCCCAAGGGTTCCTTCCCCTCCTTTTCCTATATAATTCCTGTCTGTTGCAATGAGGATCCTGCTAGTCAGATATTCTTAATATATTTACTTCATTGGACCTATGTCCTGTTTTGTAGCCCATGGCTCCTTGGCTCACTCCCACTGTGGCCCTCCCTGTTGGGCTGTCACCACCCGTGCTTGCCCACTCATCTCCCTCCGTCTCCTAAAGCCCTTCTTGGTGTCCCCTTAATCTCCTGTAAGTCCTCTTCTCATTCTGCTGCACAGAACCTACCTGATGCGGCTGCCTACATTGTTCAGTGGCATCTAGCGGCATTTGGGATTAGTAGTTGGGGAAAGAAGAAGCTGTGTTTTTTTGTTTTAAGATTTTATCCTCAGAGAGAGAGAGAGAGAGAGAGAGAGAGGAGAGGGACAAGCAGGCTCCACGCTGAATGTGGAGCCCGACTGGGGACTCGATCCCACGCCCCTGAGATCACGACCTGACCTGAAACCAAGAATCGGACACTTCACCAACTGAGCCACCGGGCGCCCCAAAGGGAAGCTGTATTAATTGCACCTGCCTGTGTGCTGGTGTGAGAGAGGGGAGGTGAGGAGAGAGAGACAGAGAGAGAGAGATCAGGAGCTTTTGTGTATGTTACAGATAGACCAAGTGTTACTTTTTTGTGAGATGTATGAGAAAGATAGCGTTGAATATCTTATTGGGAAGGAAGTATTTGAATCTATGCCACAGTTTCCTGTTTAGCTTTTAGTTAATTGCACCTAAATGATCATTTTGCTAATTGTTCTCTTTTATTCACATAGTCATTTCTTGAATAGTGTGTATCTAAAAATAAACATGCTGAATTGAGAAAAGTCCTATTTTGTTGAATTCTTCAACCATCTTTATGTATGGATATAATAGTATCGTTATCAGAGAGGTTTCTTTTTTCTCCCTTATAATTTGTATCTTAATATTCTCAATTTAGGGCCACCTGGGTGGCTCAGAGGTTGAGTGTCTGCCTTCGACTTGGGTTGTGGTCCTAGTGCCCCAGGATCGAGTTCCACATTGGGCTCCCCACATGGAACTTGCTTCTCTCTCTGCCTATGTCTCTGCCTGTCTTTCTGTGTCTCTCATGAAGAAATAAATAAAATCTTTAAAAAAAGATAAAATGATGCCATCTTAGGGTGCCTGGGTCCTCAGTGGTTGAGCGTCTGCCTTTTGCTCAGGGCATGATCCTGAGATCCTGGGATTGAGTCTCGTCCCCAAAGGGAGCCTGCTTCTCTCTCTGCCTGTCTCTGACTCTCTCTGGTTCTCCTGGATAAATCAATAAAATCTATAAAATAAAGTAAAACAAAACCATCTTAACCTCAGAGTGTTGAGTCATTACAACTGAAGTTTAAAGGTAATTTCCTTCCTCCTTCCTCTTCTCTCCTCTCCTCTCCTCTTCCTTCCTTTCTTCCTTCCTTCCATTCAGAGGGAGGAAGAGGGAGAGAAACAATCTTAAGCAGGTCCTATGCCTAGCACGGAGCCTGACACAGGGCTCCATGTCTCAAATCTGAGATGATGACCTGAGCCTAAGGCAGATGCTTAACTGACTGAGCCACCCAGATGCCCTTACAGGTGATGTTCAGTAATTTGTGAAAGTCTTTTTCTATTTCTTAAGTAAGCTCTATACCCAACATGAGACTCGAATTCATGATCGTGAGATCAGGAGTCCTGTGTTCTACTGACTGAGCCAGCCAGGCACCCCTGTAAAAGCATTCTTAATGTTGGATGAAAAGAGAGTATGACTAATTTTCTTCAAATCTAAGAATAAGGATGTCAGAGGAAAAAGCAGATCATCTCAGAAAATTAGTAATATTGTTAAAACATTGTTTAGGTTGGATTTTAGATGGTTTTTGCCCCTTTGCTACCTAGCAAACTTTTGTCTTTTCAAAGTCTTCATTCATTGCTCTGCATTATTTAGGTAGGAGAGATTTTCCTACACCATCTAACTGCATGCCCTAATGTGTAATTATATACTTTCATTTGCTTTTTACAGGTATTTCTCTGGAAATGGCAGCTGTGACAGTAAAAGAAGAATCAGAAGATCCTGATTACTATCAATATAATATTCAAGGTATACTATTCATGCATTTTTTCTTTCCAGAGTTGTTTGTGGTTAAGATTCAAATTTATCAATTGCCTGAATTCATTAAATATGACTTTATTGACTTTCTTGATTGGCATGTGCTTATAATTTATCACTGGAATAAGACAGATTTCAAAAATAGAGCAATGAGTTAAGTAATCTATCTACAGGCAAAATGTAAAATAGGGAGAGGGCATTCTTAAAAGGACAAGCAAAAGCTGTGGCACAATTTAGAATTCAGTTCTAGTTTCTAGAGTTATTTGAAAGACAGAAAAGAGGTCTTCTGAACCTGGAATCACTCTATTTGTGCAACAAAAAATATCTGTGTAAGCATTATTATCTTAAAAATCTATAAAAGGTAAGATAATAAATTTTTAGCTATTAATTTATCACTTTGTTCTGTTTTTTTTACTTGCTTATTAGGGAGGTATTAAAAGTTGTAGTTTAACAATGCAGCGTCAGATTTTAGTTTTGAAGAACATTTTCTATATTTTATAGCTCATTTAATTTTTATAGATGTACAAAATACATGAAAATATTAATGTATAAAATCTGATTAGTTTGGTTGTCTCTATATACCTGTAAAGTTATCTTCACTGCAGTGAGGATAATGACATTTCCATAACCCTCAAGTTTCTTTGTATTCTGTTGCAATTCACTGCCCTCTCCAGCCAACCACTGATCTGTTTTATCTCATTTGACACGAGTTTCCATTTTTCTTGAAATTTCTATAAGTAGAATCATTATGAAGTATGTACTGTTTTCTTGGGATGGGATGTGACTTCTTTCATTCCACATAATTGTTTTGAAATTCATCCACAATGTTGCATATATCCATAGCTAATTCCATTTTATTACCGAGTATTATTCCATTGCTTGGCTGTATACCACAATTTGTTTATTCCTTTTTATATTGTTGGATATTTTGACTGTCTCTAGTTTGGGGGGCTATTAAAACCAAAGTTGCTGTGAACTTTTGTGTGCAAATTATTGTATGGAAATATACCTTCATTTCTCTTGAGTAGATTCCTAGAAATGGAATAGCTGGGACATATGGTAGGTATTTAATTTTGTAAGAAACCACCAAACTGTTTTGCACGGTGCTTGTACTATTTTACATTTCCACCGGCAGTGCATAAGTAGTTCCTGGTTGTTCCACATCCTTGCCAACACTTGTCCTGTCAGTCTTCTTTTTAGCCATTTTAGTGAGTGTCTTACGAGACCTCATTTTCGTTGTGATTTGCTTAATAGTGGTAACTCATTTAAAAAGATAAGCCCTTATTAGTTCTAGAGCATTGTGAATGTTTTATGAATAAATTTATTCTTATTTGTAATGTGAATAACTATACATATATTAAAATGTTTCATAGTGAATTTTATTATTTTTATCTGCCAGTTTTGAACATTTTATGGCTTGTGATGTTAATAATCACATGGGTAAAAGGTTGAGACAATTATGTGGAGTTTTAAGTAAAGAGTTAAAATTATGGAAAAAGGGATCCCTGGGTGGCGCAGCGGTTTGGCGCCTGCCTTTGGCCCAGGGCGCGATCCTGGAGACCCGGGATCGAATCCCACATCGGGCTCCCGGTGCATGGAGCCTGCTTCTCCCTCTGCCTGTGTCTCTGCCTCATTCTCTCTCTCTCTGTGACTATCACAAATAAATAAAAAAATTAAAAAAAAAAAATAAAAAAAAAAAAATAAAATTATGGAAAAAATTTAGCCTTTATAAAAGTAGCTTTTGGTACCTAATACACGTGCATAAATTTAATAAATACTAGTTGATAAAATAGTCTTTTTTTTCTTTTTTTTAAGATTTTATTTATTTATTCATGACAGACGGGGGGGGGGGGGGGGCAGAGACACAAGCAGGCTCCATGCAGGGAACTGATGTGGGACTAGAGAGAGAGAGAGAGGCAGAGACACAAGCAGGTTCCATGCAGGGAGCCTAATGTGAGACTCGATCCTGGGTCTCCAGGATCATGCCCTGGGCTGAAGGCAGGTGCTAAACTGCTGAGCCACCAGGGCTACCCTAGTCTTTTTTTTCTTAACACGTTATTTTTAAAATAAAAAGTCTGTCTTCATCTTTGGTATTGTCTGTTTAGGGTTGTTATTCTCAGCCATGAGTATAGAAGCTTTTTTGTTCCCTTTTGAGTTTGTTCGTTGAGTAATTTAAGGTAATGCTTGAGAAATAAGGGTTGGAGATCAGATGTTTGTAGAGCGAAGATTGTTTGAAATGATATTATCTTAGGTCCAATTGGAGAAGGTAGGAGCTAGACACTGTGTATCTTGTTTTACAAAAATTTTGTGGTTTTACGTTTAGGTATTCGATCAATTTAGGCCTTATTTTTGCATGGTGTGGCAAATATTTAGTTCAAACTTAAGCAGATGGATATCCAAATTTTCTAGTAGCATTTGTTGAAAAGACTGCTCTTTTCCATTGCATTACCTTGATTTCTGTGTGTCCTTTTGTAAACCTTATATTAACCTGTGTTGAGTGCTATAGCATATAGTAAGTCCTGAAATCAGATTGTGGCAGTCCTACAGAATTGGTTCTTTATAAAAATTATTTTGTCTATTTTAGCTCCTTTATCTTTTCATATAAATTATAAAAATAGGCTTGGTGATTTGTTCAAAAACTGTGGGGATATTGATAGAGATTATGCTGAATCTATATAGCTGATTTGAACTAAGTATCTTAATACCCAATCTTTTAATTCATGAGCATGGTTTATATCTCTTACCTATTTAGCTTTTCCTAGATTTTTTAAATCAGAGTTTTGTTTTCAGAGAAAGATCCTGTAGTGCCCATTTGGTAAGATTTATATCTATTTAATGTTTTTTGGTGTTACTGTAAATGGTATTATTCTGATACATTTCAGCTTCCAGCTATAGCCAATACATAGAACTACAACTGACCTTGTATCTTGTGTCTTGGTTAAAATTCACTTATTAGTTGAAGCAACTTGTTGGTGAAATCTTTGGTATTTTCTAAGTAGACAATGTTATTCCTTCCATTTCCTTTCCTTGGGTTAATTGCACAATCTGGGACCCCTGGTGTTGTTTTGAACAGGAGTAGTGAGAGTAGACATCCCTATCCTGTTCACAGTTTTAGAAGGACATCTTTCAGTATAATAGCTGTGAGTGTTTGGTAGATGCCCTTCATCAGTTTGAGGAAGTTCTAGTATTCCGAGTGGGAAGAGTGCTTATAGTGATTGGATGTTGAATTCGTAGGTCTTTTCTGTATCTCTTGAGATGATTATACGGGTTTTTCTTGTTTAGTCTGTTAAAATGGTGATTAATACTAATTTTCAGATGTTAAACCAGACAGGTATTACTGGGATAATAAACCCTTCTTGGTTATAATGTATTCTTTTTATGTATTATTGATTGTTCTTAAGAGATACTAGTCAGAAAACTTCTTATAAATGTCCTTGTATTTGGTTTTGGTAATGTTGGCCTCAGCAAAACGAATTGGGAAGTGATATACTGGAACAGTGTTTTTTTTTTTTTTTTTTTTTTAGGATTTTATTTATTTATTCATAGACACAGAGAGAGAGAGGCAGAGGGAGAAGCAGGCGCCACGCAGGGAGTCCCATCCATGTGGGACTCAATCCCTGGGTCCCCAGGATCACACCCCAGGCTGCAGGCAGCACCAAACCACTGCGCCACCGGGGCTGTCCTGGAACAGGGTTTTTGAGAATAGGTACTATTCTGTTCTTAAGCGTGTGGTGAAATTTGCCAGTGAAGCCACCTAGGGCTTTTGGTTTCCATAATGAAAGTTGTTTTTTTTTTTTTTTTTAAGATTTTATTTATTCATGAGAGACACAGAGAGAGAAAGAGAGAGAGAGAGAGAGGCAGAGACAAAAGCAGAGGGAGAAGCGGGCTCCATGCAGGGAGCCTGATGTGGTACTTGATCCTGGGACTCCAGAATCACGCCCCAGGCCAAAGGCAGGCACCAAACCGCTGAGCCACCCAGGGATCCCCCAGGTTTTTATTTTTTATTTGTTAAGATTTTATCCATTTATTTGAAAGAGAGTGAGAGAGCACAAGCAGAGGGAACGGCAGAGGGAGAAGCAGACTCCCCACTGAGCAAGGAACCTGATGCAGGGCTGGATCCCAGGACTCTGGGATCATGACCCAAACTGAAGGCAGACGCTTAACCAGCTGAGCCACCCAGGCTCCCCAATGGAAGGTTTTTAAACTTGGTCTGTTTTTTAATTTTTAGATTTCTTTTAATAGTTGTAGAGCTGTTCAGGTCACATACTTCTTGATTGTGCTTTGGCAGTTTGTGTCTCTTAGAGAATCTATTTTGCCAAGTGTTCTTTTTTTATTTTAATATTTGCAAGATGAATAGTGATGCCCTTCTCATTTCTAGTTTTTTAGTTTGTGTCTATCATTTTTTTTTCTTGGTTGCTGTAGCTCAGAGTTTCTCAAGCTTGTCAATGTTGATATTCTGATCAAGCAGTTGATTGTTGTGGGTATCTCTTTTATGCTATGAATTATAGAATGTTTAGTAGCTTTCCTAGCCTTTACCCACTAGATAGCAGTAGTATCTCCCTAGCTGTGACCATCAAAAATGTAATTATGACATAAACTCTCCCTGTGGAGTGGGGATATAATCACTAGCAGTGGAGAACCATTGGTCCAGCTCTAGAGCTTTTACATACTTTTTCTTTTTCTCACAGAACCAGCTTTTACTTTCAGTGACTTTTGCTCTTAGGTTTCTTTCTGTTGTTTTTCTTGTTTTAATTTTAATTTGTGTTTATTTTATGTTTCTTAAGATAAAAGCTTAAATCATTGATTTAAAATCTTTTCTAATATAAACATTTGATGACATAAATTTCTTAATCATTAGTTCAGCTGTATTCCACAGACTTTGATTTGTATTTGTTTTCTTTCAATTCAAAACATTTTTGAATTTCCTTGTGATTAGTTCTTTGTCCTGTGGTTTCTGTAGAAGTGTGTAGTTTTTTTTTTTATTACATTTTTATTTTAATTCCAATAGAGTTAACATACAGTATTATATTAGTTTCTGGTTTACAGTATAGTGATTCAACACTTTCAGACAACACCCAGTGCCCATCTCCAACAAGAGTGCTCTTTAATCCCCTTCTGCTTCTACCATCCTCCTGGTCACCTCCTTTTGGTAACTGTCAGTGTGATCTCTATAGTTAAGAGTCTGTTTTCTTGCTTTGTCTTTCTCTGTTATTTTTTCCCCTTTACTCATTTGTTTTGTTTCTAAAATTCCACACAACAGTAAAATCATAGGGTATTTATCTTTCTCTGACCGACTTACTTTGCTTAGCATAATACTTTCCACCTCCATCCATGTCAGTGCAAATGGCAAGATTTCATTCATTTTTGTGGCTGATTAGTACTCCTTTCTTTATATATTCCACATTTTCTTCCTCCATTCATCTATCGATAGATAACTACGATGCTTCCATAATTTGGCTAATGTAAGTAATGCTGCAATAAACACAAAAGTGCGTGTATCCCTTTGAATTAGTATTATTTTGGTTTTTTTACAGATACCCAGTAGTGTGATTACTGGATCATAGCAGAAGTGGGTAGTTTTAATTTCCACATACTTGTAGGCTTTTCAGGTATCTTTCTGTTACTGATTCTCTATTTCTGTTATGGTTGGAGAACATTCTTTGTATAATTTCAGTTATTTTAACTTTGTTAAGGTTGATTGATTGTTATTTAGGTCTGCTGTTCCTACTGCTATTTCTGTCTGCTTATTCTGTCAAACAGTATTGAAATCTCCAACTGACTCTAGATCTGTTCCTCCTTTTGTGTTTTCTGAAGGGCTGTTAGATGTCAGTATCCTTAAAACTAGCTCCTTCCCTTGGGCTCCTTTCTAGGCAACCCCCTCCAGTGGTAACTTCCTGACCTGTAGCAACCTACATTAGTTTTGTCTGGTTTTGTATTTCACATAAATGGGATCTTTTTGTGTATACTGTTGTTTTAGGCTTCTTTTTTTTTTTTTACCTGTAAGATTTTATTAATTTATTTTTTAAGTAATCTCTCCACCCAATTTGGGACTTGAATTCGCAACTCCAATATCCAGCCAGGCACCCCTAGGTTTTTTTTTATAAAACAAAATTTGTGAGACATATTGTTGGGTGTACTTATAGATCATTTATTTACATTGCTGTTTTGTGTTTCTAAAATGGTTTCTTTTAAAGTGAAATGTTGAAACCTAAAGACATACTGTACATCTGCCCGGGTTTATGGAATCTTACTCTCTTGTCATCTCCCCCCGCCCCCTACCACAGTAGAACATGTTAAATATGTAATTGGCACCTTTTCTTGGACTCTCTGAAATTTCTACTTTCTTTTCTATTCCTCCGAGTTAACTAGTTTCTTGAAATTGAGGGTCATCCTTACTGATAAACATTTGTTTGGGTGGGGAGGTGAGGGGCAGAGGAAGAGGGAAAGAGAGAATCTTTTTTTTTTTTTTTTTTAAGGTTTTATTTATTTATTCATGAGAGAGACAGAGAGAGAGAGGCAAAGACACAGGCAGAGAGAGAAGCAGGTTCCTGCCGGGAGCCTGAGGCAGACCCGATTCTGGGACTCCAGGATCATGCCCTGAGGTGAAGGCAGAGGCTCAACCGCGAGCCACCCAGGCCACCCAGGCGTCCTGGAAAGAGAATCTTTTTTTTTTCTTTTTCTGGAAAGAGAATCTTAAGCAGGCTCCACGCCAGCCCAGTGTGATCCTAGATCTCAGGACCCTGAGGTCCTGACCTGAGCTGAAATCAAGAGGCAGACAATCTACTGAGCCACCCACGTGCCCCGTTACCCATAAAGATTTTATGCTTTTATTGCATATCTGCTCCTACAGAAGTGTCTGTGTATTTCCATGCACATGCATTTTATATATGGTATTTTCTTAGTTTTTAAGCTTGACACAAATGGTATTGTACTACATATGTTGGTATGTACATGTTCTTGTACATCCCTCATGCAGTGTAAGTTTTTGAGATTTACTTGTTTTGTCACATAGAAGTTTAATAGTATTATTGTGATAATATGTCGTATGATTACATTGTAGTTCATTTGATCATTATTCTACATAGGACATTTATCTTTCAAAACTTTTGACATTTTAAAATCGGCTCGGACATATATCTGAGCACTTGTCAGTGTTCCACTAGGATAGTTAGTGGTCCTTAGATATGAGCATTGGGAATGTTTGATTTTCATGACTGAAATGACAAGGCTAGCATTTTGAGTGTGCTTAGAATGAATAAAATCCAAATATATGTGTGAAAACATAGATAGCTAAATGTAAACATCATAGGTAGTTTGAATGGGTAGTGGTCTGTGAAGGTATACTGGGCATATATTAACCACTAGAAATCAAGTTTAACAATATAAATTTGAGGCCAAAGAAGAAGAAAGTAATAGGTATAAAAAGTTAGACTATATAATATATACTAATAAGTAACTGAGTTGATACAGTGATCATTAATATATACTATACACACACACAAAAAATATACCCTTGCATATACCTTACAGTATAAGTATAGCCTCGAAATTAAAATAGAAATAAAGAATTGACACAATTGTGATAAATTTATAGGTCTCTAGTCATGTGGGAGATTTTAACAAATGACTGTCAATAACAGAAACATCTCATGCTGTTGAATACCTATAGATAAGTACAATATTTGCATTCTACAGTTTAGAAGCATGAGCTAATTGATGCATATCTAGAACTCTGCACCCAGTACATAAACTTACAAAGCATGGATCTTTTTAAAAAATTGGCTTTAGGGGACACTTGGGTGGCTCAGCAGTTGGGCATCTGCCTTCGGCTCAGGGTGTGATCCTGGGATCCAGGATCGAGTCTCGCATCAGGATCCCTGCAAGGGGTCTGCTTCTCCCTCTACCTATGTCTTTGCTTCTCTCTCTCTCTCTCTCTCTCTCTCTCTCTCTCTCTCTAGGTCTCTCATGAATAAATAAATAAATCTTTTAAAAAATTGACTTTATACTTGTTCACAGATAACCTTAAATTCTCTGAACATAATATAATTTGTATAATTAGAAATCAGAAGTAGACAGGTTATTTAAAATAGAAATCCTGTACATTGAAAATCCTACAAAAATGTACTTTGTGTTAAAGAGGACTTGGGATCCCTGGGTGGTGCAGCGGTTTGGCGCCTGCCTTTGGCCCAGGGCGCGATCCTGGAGACCCAGGATCGAATCCCACATCGGGCTCCCGGTGCATGGAGCCTGCTTCTCCCTCTGCCTGTGTCTCTGCCTCTCTCTCTCTCTCTCTGTGACTATCATAAACAAATAAAAATTAAAAAAAAATTAAAAAAAAAATAAAGAGGACTTAATTTTTACAAAATTAGAACAGGACAATATCAAGAATACTACAAAGCCAGAGTGGAAAAGCAGCTAAAGCCATACTTAAAAGTCCAGTAACACCCTTAGCTATCATTTATTTTCTGTGTATAGTTTACCCACGAGCCCATGACTAGGAAGCAATGAATCTGGTGTTTGAATTCAAGTCTCTTTCATTCAGCATCTTGCTCTTAGTTAAAATTCTGAATATAGTTTGTACATCTTCTCTGAAACTATTTTCTCCTATGATGTGTTCCTTGCTTATAATGTGTAGTTTGGGTCTTTGTGAAATTTCTCATGTGATACCTTTCAAAAGTCTTAATGATACTATCCAATATTCAGAGACAGTGAAGTGGTTTGTATTCATTTGAGTACAGGAACATTCTATAAGTAGCCATTAAAAACACAGTGTTTTGTTCTCTGTTTTAGATTGATTACCCTCATCACTAACAAGCTTGATGCTACATGTAACGTGTTGTCACAATCTTCATAGCTTTCTGTGGAGGTTTAGTTATTTCAGAATACTTTCTGTATTAATAACTGGGAAGAACAATTAGGTTATTAAGGAATCCTGTGAATCTGCAGGAAAGAGGGAATTCTGAATTAATAACTCTTAATTTGTCCTGTTTCTGTTTCAGTGGAGATTTAGGCTTACTGATAGTTTAATTACATGATTTTAGAGAGTTAAGGAAAGTGTAGCAATTTGATTCTGCAGTTTTCTTCAGCATGACAAAAGATGAAGCAAATATTTGTAAAGGAAGGAAGCAATACACTTTGTGTGATAAATCTGCATTTACCATCTGTGTAAAGTGAAAGTTGCAGTTTGCTGTTAGGAACCAAACTTCTGTGTGGAACCCATGTCTACTGTTTCAGACGTACCATTCCCATTCAATCCATATGTCTGGTCATTTTCAAAATGTCTCTGGACTGTCTACATATGAACTTATCTGAGGACACCTTTTCCATTCAGTAAGACCATGAATTGATGCCACTCATTTTGTCATTTTTTTTCATTTTGCCTTTTTTTTTTCTTTTTTTTGTTCGTGAAAAGGCTGTATTATTCCATCTCTCTTGTCCAATTTGTTGACTGAGGTGACCCAAAATACAGTTTTGGGATTACTTTTGAAGTATTATCTTTGTATTCCAAAGCAGGCCCTTCCGAAAATGATGATGTTGATGACAAACTCCCCCTTTCGAAGTCTTTACAAGGTATAATGTTTTCACTTCCGTTTTCCCACGTACTGTTGTGATGTGATGTTCTTTATATTGGACAGACTGTGTTTTAGTATTAATATCTGTACTGTTACTTTTCTAAATGGAAAAGGAAAAAGAAAATGTATTGGCCTTTTTTTTTTAAACATAAATGAACTTCACAAGCAACAATTTTTCAAAACCAATTTTCCCTTTTGTGAATCTAGTAATGAATCTCGAAATGGGTACATGACACACTTTCATATTTAAGGTAAAGTACACATTTATACCTTATATCAGAATAGTCAGAAATAAGGTTTTTATTGTATAGTTAGTAATGTAAATATCGAGAAGGTCATGTTGATTCTTAGTTTTTAGAAAGATTTGTGAAATACCACTTGTAAATAAATCCCTAAGTTTATTAATTGAATACTTTTCTGGGAATTTTTGTATAGTGTGCCCTGACTTGAGGATCATAGGCTATGTGATGGCTTTTACTTCTGTCTATTCTGGCTTTGGTCAAGTAGGATCCATTTTTTTTTTTTTTTTAAGTTTTTAGTTTTACTTTGACTATAAATGTAATTGCTTATTTCAGATTTAAAAAAGAACAGAAAGGACACAGCATCTTTGTTGACAGACACTTGTGTAATATTAGGGTGGAACAGCGTGCTTAACTTGTTATCCTTTACCCACCCTTCCTTTGTTAAATACTATTCTCTGCTCCATTATCTCTCATTCCTTTGACCTCATCTTTGTTTTCTTTGACTTTACAGTCAAAGAAGCCAGTGCTCCATGAATTCGGATTTTAACATTAAAGGCTGGGGGTGGGGCACTATGTGTTGAGAAAGTATACTTTAAGAGTTAATTAAAGAATAATTCATGTCTCTAGATTTATAGATTTACCTAGTGTTTTGAGCTCAGGTGAGTTTTTATAATATGGAGTTATTGGAAGAGAATCCCAAGATAATCATGGCATCATAAAACTAGACCTTTAAAAACCAAAAGTATTTGACCTTAGTATGGCATTTAAGTTAAAAGGTACTAGACACTGAATGGCAGTTTTTGAAACTGTAATCGATGCTCTTTAAAGATCAAAATAAATACTTATATTTAAACCTATGTCTAGGGGTCACATGTTTAGTATAGCTTCTGAGTTCAGTTGTTAGTGGATGACAAAATGGATTGCATTTTACTTCCCCTATCTGATTTATTCTTACTCCTATGTAATATAGTTTATTGATACCTGAAGGCAGTGATTTTCAGCTTTTTCCATGCTAGTAGCTCAGACATTTAAGGACAGAGGATGATATTCTGGGGCAGTTTGGGCAATTAATCCTAAGTGGCTCTCTAATGTTGTAGATTACTTCTTTCCTATTTATGAGTAAAACTTCTGCACTAGTAGGATGAGCCTGTTTACCTTGTGACTGCCTAACCTGATACATTGCTTTATGTTCCAGTTTTTAGAAGCAGGCAGATTATATTACCTGAATTAAAATGCTTTTGAGACTAAAGGTAGTATCTTAAATTTTAACTTACGAGTTTCCTTTTAGTACAACTTTGATTAAATAATGGGGATTGCGTTTCCATAGCTTCCGCCATTGTAAAAATGGAAAGCAGGAAACATTTCACAGCAAAACCTGAACTTGTTTGTGTAGACTTTAATAGAGTCTGTGAGCAAAGATAGAATTTACTCTGATTTGTGTTTTTGTGTGTGCGTCATTGACAGATGAGCATGGTACCTTGAACCATAATTGTTCTGTATCTCAAATTCCAACATCTATCAGTAATTATATTGTATAGTAACAGTAATAATATTAAATCCCCAAACCTACTTAGGTTTCTTTATCTGTTTACATTTTAAAATAATTTCTTGTGCTTTCAAATAGAAGTTTTATGTGTTTTTCTGAATTAGATCGCATTGTTGGAATTAACTGCAGAGGAGTTAATCAGTTTGTATATGTTGTATGGTTAAGTGTTAAATTATTTGCACTGTTGCCTAGTTTCTCTTCTTTCAATGTAAGTTTTTACTGGTTTAGTATATGTGGTTTATTTTCTCTTTAGGGAGCCATCATTCTTCAGAAGGCAATGAAGGAACAGAAATGGAAGTACCAGCAGAAGGTTAGAAATAAAGGGATTTTAAATTTGCAGTAATCATATTATGTTTGTTCTCTATTATAGAGAATATTGCCCTTCAAACACCTTATTTGAAACTAAAAAGTTGATTGTTTTGGTATGCCTTCTTAGCCAACAGGTTTATTTTTTTAGTCCTAAGGTGTAATATACATATATAACTGTATTGAGTAATAAAGCATATGGGGATGAAAACAGAAGTGGTAAGTAAAACTCTTCATGATGCAAAATGCTGCCCTTTTTTCCTGATCATCTTGTGCCATATTGCAGATCTCTCAAAGATTGGCTTCAATATTTTAGACCGAAAAAAATGACTGGTTTCTGTTCATATTTCATTCTTAAAAATATTATGTAACGGTACCTTTTTTTTTTTTTTTTCAAAGTAGTGTTTCCACGTAAGATTAATAAAGGAGGGATTTTCTCTCTGTTTATTTTTATACCCTTTGGAACTCCTTTCTCTGTTTCTCAGCCAATCCTCCTTCAATTGTGGCGTCAAGGAAATATTTAACTGTGGTATGGCTCCTTAAATTCTCCAGATCCTAAGTGAAACTATTACTGAGCCAAATGGCTTCCTATTTCTCAGCAGTTTACATAATTCCAGAAGAATTCTTGTAGATTTTTCCCAAGGAAAATGACTGGTGTAAGGTACCCGAATCTTGTTTTAGAATTTTGATTTCTCTCAAAAACTGGTCATGTTGTGCCTACCCCACCACCACCCCTGCCCAAATAGAAAAGGAGTCTTTTCGAGAATATTTTTATTCCTTATATTTGCTTTTTTATTTAACTTTTAAAAATCATTAATTTGATTTCTACCCTCTTTTGAGGATAGGGAGGTCTTAAGGTCCCTGAAATGTCGGCTAAGTTTTCCAAATTCGATTTTAGAATTTGGTTTCTAACTGAAGTACATATCTTGCAAAAATATCAAGATGCTCATTTTCAACAATATTTTACATTTCTTTTTGAGATCTTTTTATAGAAAATTGTGTGGATTATTATTATTTTTTTAATGTTTTACTGTCAGGAGGTAATTAGATGGTTTCCTCTGTAACATTTGTTTTAGATAGGTGGTCTATGTGCAACAGTGAGCTACCTGTGTGCAGGCCACACCTGGCACAGGGCTTCTTCAGGCAGTCTGCATTGCTCCATAGTCCACATTCTAGGCTTTGAAATACTTGATGTTTGAGATTTTTATTGTCCCATTTCAGTATGAACAGAGTTGAGTTGGACCTGGGTTCTGGTCTTTATTCTTTTACTAACAAGTGAACATAATCTTTGGCAAATCAATTAATCTCTCAACCTTTGCAAAATGAAAAGAGAGTTGACAAGGATACTCTCTAGCTGAGCTTTCTAGCACTAACATTCTCATGTACATTTGTTTTGTGTAGTAGTACAAAAAGAAACAAAAGATCTTATGTTTTATGAGTCTGCTGCATATCATGTTAGGGGATTGAGTCCTCTCTGCTTCTGTCCCAGCCATTATCTTGATATGAAGGTCCCCAGATCAAAAAATGGATTGTGGTTTTATTTAATGCTGTAAACCACTCCTAGGATCTCTGAAAGGAGAGGGGAAATAGTAAACAAGAGAGAAAGCCTCGAGTCTGTCCTAGCATTTTCTAGTTTCAGCAGGAAAACAATAGTGACGGCATTATAATCTCCTTCCTGTAAACTCGGAGGTTTTTGAGTCCGTTAATGTTTACTGCAAGTAGCTTGGTATTATCAAGTAGTTGTCCAGAGGTTTTCTTTCTGTTTTCCCTCATCTCTGTTTGCCATGAAAAGGGTCAGATGTTCTAACCTAACAACTATGAGCTGAATTCAAATGCCAGTAACAATTTTCTCGTAGGCTGCTTTTGGAGTAACAGTGAATCAGTGAAATGTTGGAACTTACAGAAAGTGCTGTATAACGAATGTCATTTTAGAATTTTATTTTTTTCAAGATTCTACTCAGCATGTCCCTTCAGAAACAAGTGAGGACCCCGAAGTTGAGGTGACTATCGAAGGTTAGTTCCCGGAAGCCTGGATTCCAAAAGTGGACTTCTGGTCATAAAACCCTTTGTCACATTCACATTGCCGAGTATACATTCCATTCATTCTTAACGGAAACTTGTGAGAAGAACTGATGCATATATGTGTATGTGTGACCAAGGCAGCCCGCTTCCCAGCAACGCAGCCAGTGCTTTGGGACCTCTAGACAACCAGGCAGGGTGTGAGCACAGGCAGCGGCCCACAAGTCGACCGAGCTGTCCTTCACTGTCACTGGGAATCGAAAGTAAACACATGAAAACAATGACCAAACATGATGCTCACAAAAACAGTTTAGAACCTGTGCTTGGGTTGCAACAGAAGAGAGCTAATTTGTACCTCCATGAATTGGAAGGGAAAGTGTGGAGAGTTCTTTCCTCATTCTTCACATTTGCCCCTAGAACACTATTAAAGGCTGATGCAGAATCTGTCTTTAAAAATGATTATTGAAGCAGTAGCGATGAATAGATGCTCAAGTAACATCTTTAGTGACAGTGGCTTCAAACCTAGTTTGTCTTCCAAGGTACTGCATGAATGCAGATAGGCCAGGATTATGAATAAATTAAGCTAATAGAAAATTATTAATAGTATCACTTCTCATGTTTAATAATTCCTAGATGCATGTTGATATTTTTCCTTTTCAATTAATGGCTTATGCTACTCCTCTAAAATGCCCCCCCATCTCTCCTCCCTTCCCCTCCACTAGTAGTACTTTCTTAGAGTAAAATGTTGAAACATTACAATAAATTGTACTATGTAAAGTTTTGTTTACCAATCCTGCTCTGTTCTAAAATCCCTAAACTCAGGTAGATACCAGTTTATTGTGTATAAATACACATGTATGTATATATTTAGTTTTGCAAAAATATATAGATATTTTCAGCATACATTATAATGATCATTTAAAATACACATATATCACATTTCCATAGAATTCCCCCCTTCAACCACACATCTTAGTGATTCAGGGTTTTGAGGTTTGTTTTGTTTTTTGTTTTTTCCTGCAGCCTAACCTTTTTTAATTTGATCTCTCTCTCTCTTTTTATAACCTGTCTCCTTTGTTATTTGGTTATTTATCATGTTTTGCTGTTTCATACTACTCAAAATGTTTGTCTTCATTGCTTCTGAAATATGTTGATGATTCTCATGGGAATTTGTTTCATACTTCATGTCTTAATAGCTCAGTATCACACACACATTTCTTGAATCATTAATATAATTACACTAACCTAAAAGCAATTTCGAATTGTTTGTAGTCAGCATTATATACTTGAATTTAACTGCTTTTTAGTTAGAAGCCTCATTAATTATGAGAGAAGAACTTTTTAAAAGTATGTAAATATTATATACACTCAGAACTTTGTCCTTTCTGCAGAGATAGGAAAAATAGACGATTAATAAAATTATTAGAATAAAACTTTTTTATGACAGGGTGAGAAGGGGCAGAGGGAGAGAGAGAAAATCTTAAGCAGGCTTCTCTACTCAGCGCGAGCCTGATCTTGACCCTGAGATCATGACCTGAGCTGGAACCAAGAGGGACACTTGACCCCATTGATCCACCCAGGTGCCCCTAGAATGAAACTTTTAAGTAGGACTAGTAACCTAGTAGATTTAGGAATACTTAAAGCAGGTAAAAACTTAAAATTGGTTGGAAAATAATTACTTGACATTTATAGCACAAGACCTTTAAAGATAATCATGAAATGAATGGATCTTGAGCCTGAAGTGTCAGTCTTTTCAGTTTTAACTCTTTGAAGGGGAATGATAAATCCTGTCTCTCTGAATTTGAGACAGTGCCAGAAGTTTGCTTTACCCATTCTAATTTATCCACAAGTAGTAGAATTTCTTTATGGTCAGAAGACCAGTGAAATGCCAGGTTTTTGCAAAGTAATTGCCTTTCAGGCTGTCATCCTCCACAGCATATACTTTCACACACATGGTCAATATCAACCTTAATTTAAATTGATGATTTTTAATCATTATATGACTAGTTAAGATACTGATAGAAAAAGAAAATGTGGTAAAACCTCCTAATACAAAAAATATACAAGCATTGAACAAGAGGGATGGTTTTTTGTTTGGTTTTGTTTTAAGACAGTGACTTATAAAAAGATTCCTACTATAAGAAGTTTTGAGGTTGAAAAATCCCTGTGTTTCATGAATGAAGTACATTTAAAAGGAAAATTATCTCTAGAGAATGATACCAGTTTTGTTTAAGAAAATGCTGGGCTTAAAAGAAGATACATGAAGGTAATCCTACTTGCTTGGGATGACTTTTATTTTTGTATCTTTCTGTATTTCCCAAATAGTTTATAGAAAAGAAAAACAAAAAAACTTGTCATCAAGTAAGTTTGTTAGACTTTTCCACAGCACTTTATTGTTGATCTCTGCATTTGAAATCATATAGAGCTGCAAAGAGGTTAATTTGGCATCACTGAAGACACATTATCTAGGATCGTAGTCCTTACCATTGCTGGTGGTATGCTCGGAGTTGTGCTCTTCCATCTGTGGTGATGCATTTGTCCTTGGAGCCATTGGTATACATTCCCCTTGTATGTGACTTAGGTTTGGAAAATGGCCTTTGGAATAAGAGGCTTGCCTTAATTTAGTAAACATCATGCCTGCATTTGGAAGTAAAATTGGATTGCTGATAGGTCTTTAATACATGCATAGGGAATCTTACTTATTTATTTAAGATTTTATTTATTTATTCATGAGAGAGACAGAGAGAGAGGCAGAGACATAGGCAGAGAGAGAAGGAGGGTCCTCACAGGGATCCCAATGTGGAACTCCATCCCGGACCCGGGGAATCACGCCCTGAGCCAAAGGCAGACACTCAACTGCAGAGCCACCCAGGCATCCCAAGGGAATCTTATTTAGAACCGTTTGCTCTCGCTGTCATGGGCAAGGTAATACAGGAGTGTTTTGTGCTTCAGAAGAGGCTCCCATCATGCACGCTTCTCTGTTAGGGCACTGGTTCCCAAACCTGAGCCTCTCACACATGTCCGTTGTGCTGTGGCAAAACCTCCTGTTCATTTCTTCACTCAAGGTTTTCCTTTAAGTTGATTGTAAGGAGACTCATTTAGAAACAAATCCTTCATTTTCTGAAGTAAAGCTGTGTTTGAAATATTAATTTTCTTTCTCCCTGTCCATGGAAACATACACAAATACTTCAACACAGCAGTGCAGTTCTACATGTAGCAGGCACATGGACTGTTACTGGAGAACACTGTGTTAGAGCTTCAATAGCTGGATGACTTGTCATCCTCCATTGGAATCCTTTTTTTGTGACACTCATGAGTAGGATTTTCATAAATATTTGGCTGCTGCTTATAATTAAGGACTACGCTATGCAAGTATTCATTTAATCATTGTGCAAATAACCAGCACCTCGTATGTGCCTGGGATTGCACATGGTGATTAGGATTTAGGAAGGAACAGGATAGGCAAGTCTACTAGAGGTATTTGATCAAGAGGAGCAACAGTTCTGTTCTTCCCTTTGAGGAAACAAGGCTGCTTTGTGAAAGACTGAGTAGACTGGAGCAGAGCAGGAACACCGGCCTTAGAAGCTGTTGTGTTCGGCTACCCAGGGCCAGAGGCCAGATGTTTTAGAGCAGGATGGAGGCATTGGAGATAAAAGTAGGTGAATTGTGAGTCTGTTCTGAAAATAGAGCCAGTAGGCTTTGCTGTTCGTCACTGTTTAATTATTGTGCTTATCTTGGAAACATTATCAGCATGTTCATAGGATCTGGATGGTTAAGTACGTTATAGTATTTGAAATTTTTTGTGTTTAGAATTATATAGCTGCTTAAGAATCATATAATGAGTTTCCTTTTTTAAATTTTTTTTTATATAATGAGTTTCCTATTGTTTCTGTAAAAATTAGAGTATTAAAGGAGTTGGGACCTAGATCCATGGATGAAAACTGCCATCCATTAATTTTAAAATGCGTAGGGTAATTCATGACTCTGCATAATTTCAAGAGGAATATGGTATCTAGTTTATTAGTTTGATCTTTAAAAAATAGATGTCAGATTGTATGGTGGAAGCATCACCATTGGATTGTGTTGCAAATAAAAGTAGCAGAAGATTTGTTTCATATTTCATTAATGCATTCAGCGTTAAGGATGCCATAATAAATTTAAGCTCTGAAGTCTGTGCTGTCCTGTAGGTATATTTGTAAATATGTTGCAGAAAGGGGAATGGGCTTTTCTAAATACACATTTTGAGTTAGGGACAGTAGTTGCCTTTTTTTTTCAAGATGTGGTAGGTGCTTGTGTTAGTACTGGCAGCGTAATACTTCTCTATTCCCGCATAACAACTTCTGCACATTAAAATATTTTGAAATTTATCTTACCAGCTTTCAACATTGATGGTGTAAACATTTTTAGTTTGGGGTTGAATTTGAAGCCTCCTGAAATACGCATCTTTTAACACAGAAGTGGGTTGCTTCTAACGTGGAAATGCCACGATAATTAGAATGACTGTTCTGTCTGCCGGACTTGATTGCCAGAAGAGGCAAATGCTTAGGGCTTTATTTGATATTTTTGCTACAGAGAAGTAAGTAATTTTTATCCTTTGTGGAAAGGATTTTGAAGTCAAAATAACATTTGCTCGTACTTTCTCAAAAGAAATTAGTTTTTTGCAGAAAAAAGTGGAAAAGGCTATGGAAGATATGGTCAGGCTCGTAGCTGTTACTTTGATTTCATTCCACGTTTCATGGGATTTAAAACGTCCAAAGATTGACTAGTAAATATATGAAATGGCTTAGTCTTTTACTAGAATGTGTGGTGTAATTTTTTTTTTTACCACAAGTAATTAAATTTATCTCTTTGTATTTGTTCACATTTATAGATTAAACATACTTGTCGCTGGAGAGAAATGGGATACCACTCTTTAATATATTATGGTCTGTTCAATTGCTTGTCTTATTTGAAAACACTCTCCTAGATTTGTCTTTGTTCTTTATTTCTGTTTATAGTTAATGAGGTTACTTTTATAAAATTGGTGTATCCTATTAAATCCCTTATGTTGTAAAATAAAGCTGGACTGATCAAAGAGGTCTTGACACTAAAGAAAAGCTGTTTTGCCCTTGCCCCTGGGCCTCAGTTTCAAAGAGCATATAGTGGAGATTAATATAATAGATTGCTGGGATTCTTCATTACCACCCTCCAGCTCTCTTGTCGTCTTAATTTTATACTTTTAGTTTTCATTGTATGTAATTCAGTTAACAATCAGTTTAAATGATGACCTATAGAAGTAGGCTACATTTACCCTACAGAGAAAGTATTTTTGCTTTTAATGTCATTGCTTAATGTTTGTAAAGAAACGTTAACATCAAGAGTTTAAAATGCTTTGACATGGGGGCACCTGACTGGCTGAGCCAGCAGAACATGCCACTCTTGATCTCAGAGTCATGAGTTCGAGCCCCACGTTGAGGGTAGAGATTACTTAAGATAAAACAAAGAGGTTTGACACTATTCATAGGTGAACCGAGTGTCTTTCATTTTACTTTATGCAAACTAGCATGAAAATACTCGTCTGCTTCTAAAAATCTGGAAGTTGAAAAAAATGGGGTTGGTTTTTGTTTTTTTTTTTTTCTAGTACATTTTCAGAATCGAAGGGCAAACATATTAATGACACTTCTTATGTTTTCCCAAATGTGTCTTTTCAGATTGAATATAATTACTCGATAATCTTTATAGTCTTTTGACCATTTTTATAGTCATTTGACCACTAATCCTTGTAGTATTTTAATAAGCCCAGATGACATGATCGAGTTTTATTTTACTAGTTTGTAATTTTAAAATCTTCTACAATAGATTTCTTTTTTTCTGGATTTGAAGAAGTGTTTCTACAGTGGCTGTCAATACATAAAAGAGTATTTTAAGTTGTTTATATGATAACATTTCCCACTATCCCCTAAATGTGGCATTTTGGTCTTTTCCAGCTCATAAATGGGTCCTGATGTGACTTAATCTGGTATTGGTGACATTGGTGACTTTTTCTCCTATTGGTTGGAATAATCACCAAATGATTTCAGGTTACTAGAGTATCTCTTGGTGTTTGAGGAAGAACCAGGATTACAGTGTCTGATTGTGTTCTATGATGCCGGGAGAGGAATGACATACACGTCTTTTAAGCTTCGGTCAGATTTTCCCTTGATTAACGTACAAAATACATAGAAGTTATGTATGGTTGTTCTAGGCAATGTTGTGTATTTGCTGAATTGGAATTTCTTGTTCTCTCTTTGAGAGTACCATGTTAGTGTGCTGGTAAGAGTCACACTCAGAGTCTGATCTCAGCTGCACTGCTGAGTGGTGTGTCATGGTTAAGTCACAGAACACTTGCTAAGCCGATTTCTTGAGTTGTGAGAGGAAAGTGAAAATTATTTAGAAGAGTGACCTGTAGTACTTGAATGGCATCTTTTTGAGATTGTCTTTAATACAGTGATTATTTCTTCCCCATTCCCAGATTGAATTTCAAGTAGAGATTTTGTAAAGTGGTAGTTTTAGTAATGTATGGATGATGTTTGAGCAGAAATCAGTATTGTACCACATGACATTTTCAGGGTTCTAGCAAAAGATGGCATTGGTAGCTTTTCTTATTTTATCCAGATGTCCTTAATTCTAGCATTAGATGCAGTTTCCTAGCAGAGTCACACTGCAGACATATCCACTAAGACAGTATCATGAACTCGGGCTACCAATGTCTTAAGTCGTCTACATTCTGTACTTAAATATCTGCTTGCCCACTTCTACTAGGTTTTGTGTTGACTCAGCGTTATCTGTTTCACAAATAATGTAGCATTATTTCATTAATTCTGTAAGTTCTGTGTTTGTTAAAAGTGTTCGACATACAGTTACCCACCCTCCCTTGTTTGTGCATGCTTGGATCTTGTATGAGCTGAAATAGTTTTCTCTTCCAGCTATGTTTCCTCCCCCTTTTCTTACATATTTGTAGAACTGTAGTTACCTGTCTCCATTAAAACCTTTTTCTTGAAAAGACTCTAAAGAGATTGTAATCTCAAGAATTGAGAGGAGTTAGGGGAGAAGGGAAATCTATGAGGATGTGGTTCCAGTTAAGCAAAGTCAAGATGATGAAGTAAGGTAGAGAGATGAGGACTGTCTACCTGAGCACTGCCTCCCAGAGCAGGAAAGCTGAAGGGGTTACTGGGAGGGACTAGGCACAGATGCCCGCAGGGAGGTGCTGACTGCCTCTGCCCACGGGGGTGAAGACTCCCACCTCTGTCTTTGAATATTGAGGATTGAACAGCGGTAGCTGGGACTATGTCATACTGTTCCTCCAGTGATGACCATTTTCTTTTTCAAGATGATGATTATTCTCCACCTACCAAGAGACCAAAGAGCAGCGAGCCGCCCCAGCCAGCGGTCTCGGAGCCTGCCAATGCTGGGAAGCGGAAAGTGAGGGAGTTCAACTTCGGTACGTTCAAGATCAGACGTGGGCAGGCGCCTTTCCTCTCTGTCCTTCCAGTGATTTCTTGTAGAACTTTGAGCCATTCTGGTGAGCGTGGAGGGAATGAGCTGCTTTAAAAATACATTACTACCTTAGATTAGCACAGTTGGAAGCAAGCTTACAGACACTGCTGAAGCAAGGTTTGGGGCCGAGCACGAGGCACAGCATCTTCTGATGTTAAGTACAGTTAATAGACTTTGAGTCAGGGTTTTGACGACTTAGTAATTAAGTCGTTTTTCTTCACTTTAAAACCTCATTTGCTTATTTAAAATCTATTTTACGCATTGATTTTTCTTGTACTGTGTAACTGCCAGCAGCTAATCTAAACAAGCCCCAGCGGATGATGTATCTTTTTTAAGGGACTAAATATCAGTGGAGCAAATTATATTTGCAATCCATATTTTGAATAGTTAGAACATTTCACTTGTGTACTTTTTTTTTTTTTAAGATTCTATTTATTCATGAGAGACACAGAGAGAGAGGCAGAGACACAGGCAGAGGGAGAAGCAGGCTCCATGCAAGGAGCCCAACTCAGGACCCAATCCCGGGACTCCAGGACCACGCCCTGGGGCCGAAGGCAGGCGCTAAATCGCGGAGCCACCCAGGGATCCCCACTTGTGTACTTTTTAAGTAGCTTTTTAAGTATTTTAATTTGTCATAGTCATAAATGTTGGATATAAATTGATTTTTATATGGATAGTAGTAAGTTTGCAGCTATTTATATTCCTTAGCACTCTCTTGAAGGGTGCAACTGTGTTTAAATACTTATTTCGACAGAACATAGGCATGCTTTAGAAAGTTTTCAGAATGACCTTAGACACCTCCTCTTTTTTGCCTCCACTTAATACTGTTTAATTGGACTGGTCTTTTTTGACCTTTTTAGAAATTATCAGGCTAAAAAGAGGTACTCGGTTTATTTTGAAAATAAACTTTGTTTTTCTTGAAGGTTTTTTTATTTATTTAAGTAATCTCTGCACCTCATGTGGGGCTTGAACTCAATGGCCCCAAGATCAAGAGTTGCACATTCTTTTGACTGAGCCAGCTGGGTGCCCCTTGAAAATAAACTTTCAAAAACATCTCTTATAACCTCTCACTGGACCAATCCTAAGAAGCACAAAAAAGAGAATAGTTCTTCAGAAAGCAGTAAAATTATATAGATGGAGTTGCATTATTAAAAATTAGGATGGGTGCACTAGCTGACTCAGTAAGTGGAAGACTGTTGGTCTTGGTTGGGATCATGAGTTCAAGTCCCATGTTGTACATAGAGATTACTTAATATAAAAAAATAGGATATATTATGTAGAAAATAAGTTATTAGATGTTGGATCATTGTAATATAATAGTGTGTCCAAACGGGGATTTATTATTTAGATGTAACTTGAAATCTCAATTTTTCAGAGAAATGGAATGCTCGAATTACTGATCTACGGAAACAAGTGGAAGAGTTGTTTGAAAGAAAATATGGTGAGTCTAAACTCAGGTATTCTTTTTATTTTATTTTAAGATTTTATTTATTTGACAGAGCACAAGCAGGGGGAATTGGCAGGCAGGACGGAGAGGGAGAAGCAGACTCCCCACTGAGCAGGGAGCCCTATGAGGGGCTCCATCCCAGGACCCTGGGATCATGACCTGAGCCAAAGGCAGACACTTAACTGACTGAGCCACCCAGGCACCCCTAAACTAAGAAATTCTTATAATAGTTTGTTGATAAGCCTTTTAACAATGAGGTTATATATCATCCAATGTAAGAAAGTCCACTTCTCTCAGTGAAGTGTGCCTTGCTTGTATATGGTTCCCTTAGAAGGTCATGGGGAGTATCTGTCCAAATATTAGAAACCCTATCTCCTAGATTACTTTGATGGTTTGGGAAAGTTTTCTTTCTGTGATTACCAGGAAGCATTTCTCTTAACACTTCAACATGAGCCTTTGGGAGTTTATTTACATATTTGTTGCAAAAGTCCCAGATCTTGGAGGTTGAATTGAAGTTGAGATTCTTTAGTAATAGTCTTACTTCATCTGCTATGTTAAGTCTGGTATTCATCTAGTGTCCCAGTTTTTGATGATTGATACATAATTGGTTAAGTTAGATCTCAAATTCTCTTCTCCTTTCCTTTCATT
Organism: Canis lupus dingo; assembly: GCF_003254725.2. NCBI lineage: Eukaryota > Metazoa > Chordata > Mammalia > Carnivora > Canidae > Canis > Canis lupus. The sequence continues at coordinate 5,536,897 of NC_064248.1, read as the reverse complement.
ATTCTATCCTACATTTGTCTTTAGATAGTGATCAAGGAAACAAGCACCGTGTTACCACCAGTTGGTATATATTAAATGCTCACCTAAAAATAGCAACCATCATTGAACTGTGTTTTTATTTGGAGGATTCTTTACTTTGTACTAGACTGACAGTCTATAAAATGGGCTGATTCACTGAATTTTCACTTGAAAATCCTATATTTAGCGTGTTCTCCTGTATCACTGAGTTTCTCTGGGTTACGCTCTTGAATGATAAACTACACGGGTATTATTTACTTTGATAAACTTCAAATATGACAGCCACCCCGTCTGTGGAGATTCAGAATGAGAGCAAATTCAGTAACAAATTCATTTAACTTTCCCCTAATGCTTTCAGTTATTTCCTTAAGATTCTCTTAGTAGCCTTCCCTCTCCAGTAGCCAGAGCAGTTTGCCTGTGATTTTAATTGGTCCACTTCAAAGCAGAAACTCCCAGAACCTGTTCTACATTAAGCAGTGTCCCATGCTGGTAAGGTTACAGGCCCTGGGGACAGAATGCTCGGCCATTTCTCTTCATTCCTCTCTGAGCCTTTCTTGGGAAAGGATCAGCAGAGCTGAGGATGTGTTACGAAGATTTGATAAGATAGCATAGTGTCTGTAAATTACTTCCTGTAATAGGTTGTATGTAATTAGCAAGTGCTTTTTGTTTACACATTTGTTATTATATACTTACTGTAGTACTGTTTGCAGTAAAAATAATTACTCTTAGACAGTTTTAGAAATCTCAGTGCTTCTCATAAAGAGAAATTCTGTTTTTGCTTGGTGATTTACTTCATTATTTTGCATGTAAGAAAATAATGTTTTCCTAGCATGATGAGATTATAAGAACATTATTCACATTTTACAAATTGAAACAATAGTGATAGCCTTAGGGGAAGATGCTTTCTTTGTTATGTGAATAGGATTTTCAGATGCAGTACATCAACAAAGGATGTTAAATGTAACTCAGCAGTAATGCGAACTGCGGTCCACTTGAAACTTCAGTACAGGTATTAACATTTAGCAAACAGACTTCTACATAGAATACTAGTGAAAAAGGATGGCTGTTTTGATGAGGTGGGATTCCTGTGGAACAAGGAGGAGGCAGCAAGGGGGGGGCCTTTTTGGCCAGGTCAGTAGCTCATTGGCTGTTCTTGCTGTACACCCCCTAGAAAGCTTTTTCCGTAACTGCTGTGCTCTAGTGAAGTAAAAGCCTTTGAGAGGAGTGATATGTGTCTGCTCTGCAGTCCTAAAATACTTGGCATTGATTGACTCAGTATCAAAATATTTAAATGAAATTTTTAATACAATCTATAAATGTGTCTCTGTTGTAGATGAGCTTAACTCATGCTTTTTAAAACCTTGTTATTAAATTTTCCAAACAAAACTAAAAGTAAGTGATACAGAGACCCTCTAAGTATCCATCACCCAAATTCAACAACCTTTAACATTATGAGAGTTTCCTTCTTGTCCTCTCTCTCCTGTCCCATCTCTTTTTGATGCAAACTTACTTTAAAATTACAATATCCTGGGATGCCTGGGTGGCTCAGCAGTTGAGTGTCTGCCTTCAGCTCAGGGCATGATCCCGGGTCCAAGGATCCAGTCCCACTCCCTGCAAGGAGTCTGCTTCTCTCTCTGCCTCCCTCTCTGTGTCTCTTATGAATAAATAAATAAAATCATAAAAAACAAACAAACAAAACTGCAGTGTCCCAGACACCTTGTCATTTCAGCTCTACATTTCAAAATGGGGAGTTGGGTGCCTGGCTGGCTCAGTCTGTAGAGCATGCCGCTCTTGATACACCCAGGGTCATGAGTTTAGTCCCCTTGTTGGGCATAAAGCTTACTTTGAAAACAAACCATGCAAAATCAGGAGTTAGGTGAGGGGAAAGAATTGTCTTAATCTCAGTTCCATTATCACAAACATTACATATGATATTCAGCTATAACCTGTTGTTTGGAGAATCTGACCCTTTCTAGTTTGTTTGATAAAATCACTAAGGTCTTCTCATTATATTTGATTCTCCATGTTTTTGACCTTTCGCAGCTGCTGCATTATTTTACCTTTGGACAAGCATATCTTAGCAGAATCTTTACAGTTCAGAAAAAAAATCTTTTACTTTAATTACTTTATCTAAAAAAAAATCCTTTCTATACTGATGTTTGTCATTGAAAAATATCACTTGTCTTTCTGTACGTACTGCATGTATTAGCTGATGCGAACCAGTGTGTTATTCTGGATTGCACATTCTTTAAATTTCAATAGAACATCTGGCTTGCATCTATGTTACCCCAAAATAATACACTGTTTGATTGCAGATTTGGTTAGACTACTGGCATCGTTGGTGTTCTTTTTTTTTAGTTTCTTTGTAGTATTCTTGTGATTTAGTTATAGTTTAGAAAACAAAAAAGCAAAGATGAAGTAGTGAAAGTTACAGAGCAGTACATATTCAATTACTCTATTGTACAAACTGTGGTTGTGGTTATTCCTTGTAAATTAATGATTTTTCCTTTCTCTTCTTATCCTTAAAGCTCAAGCTATAAAAGCCAAAGGTCCTGTGACGATCCCATACCCTCTTTTCCAGTCACACGTTGAAGATCTTTATGTAGAAGGACTTCCAGAAGGAATTCCTTTTAGAAGACCATCTACGTATGGAATTCCTCGCCTTGAGAGGATATTACTGGCAAAGGAAAGGATTCGTTTTGTGATTAAGAAGTAAGACACTCTTTGGACTTTTGTCTTTGTTCTTATTTAGTGCATCTTTTTATACTGTTGTCAAATGTTTGTTAACCTCTAGGGCTCTGTTTTAATTAAATTTGAGTTATACATTGTTTTATTTACCATGTTTTAATGTGTCTGTGGACAGGGTTTTCTTCGTCATGCCCAGAGTTGGCTTCTGGAACATGAATATCTGCTCATGTGGTTGACTTATAGCTGTCATTCTTTTCTCCAATTTTCTGCTAAGTCTGCTAAAGAAAGGAATAAAGTATCAATGTATCAGCATAATATATATGTATATATTTTAAGATTTTATTTATTCATAGAGACACAGAGAGGCAGAAACATAGGCAGAGAGAGAAATAGGCTCCATTCAGGGAGCCCGACATGGGACTCTATCCTGGGTCTCTGGGATCACGACCTGGGCTGAAGGCAGGTGCTAAACTGCTGAGCCACCCGGGCTGCCCATATATCAGCATAATATTTTTTTAAAAAAGTAATATAGTACTTGTCATTAATGTGTCCTGTTTTTAGGGCTGAGGTTTTGTTTTGTTTTGTTTTATTTTGTTTTAAGATTTATTTATTTATTTGAGAGAGAGAGAGAGAAAATCTCAAACAGACTCCATGATGAGCATGGAGCCCGATGTGGGGCTCAATCTCGTGACCCTGAGATCACAACCTCAGCCAAAACCAAGAGATGGACCCTTAACTGACTGAGTGCCCCTCCCCCCCCACCAAGGCTCCCATAAATAGAGACTTTCTGCCATGGAAAGGATAGGGTAGTGGTTAGGAATACAGCAGTGAGGGACAAAAATCCTTGTTAGTCACCTTCATACAGGAATAGGCTTATCTCACCTGAGAAGGAGGTCAGGGGTAAGATGATTAAAACTGGTATGGAAGGCTCTGCTTTTATTCTCCAGATTCTTCCTTCTTTGGGCTGCTAGTTTCCTTAGACCAATTATGTGCCGGATGCAGAAATTCCTGGCCTCCCAGTCAGGCAGCTTATGGAGGAGAGCCCACAGCTACCTGTGTTTCTCTTGGAAGGTGGCCTTCCTCTTCTCCAGTTAGAATTCTGTCAAGTGCTTATTCCTCAACCAGTTATAGCCATGAGAGAGATAAACCATTATGGGTCTAGACCAAGCAATACTCAGGCCCAAGGGTGTTGCCATGAGTGTGCTTCTGCTGAAAGACATGCTTTCATTTGAAGTCTTGTGATTAGGAATGAATCTTCTGATTCTGTGTGCATATTATTATAACTGATTTTTGAACTTTTTTCTGACATATTTTGAACTATAAACAGTAAAGTAGGGGATCCCTGGGTGGCTCAGCGGTTTAGCGCCTGCCTTTGGTCCAGGGCGCGATCCTGGAGTCCCGGGATCGAGTCCCACGTCGGGCTCCTGGCATGGAGCCTGCTTCTCCCTCCTCCTGTGTCTCTGCCTCCCTCTCTCTCTCTCTATGTCCATCATAAATAAATAAATAAATCTTAAAAAAAAAAAAAAAAAGGCAGTAAAGTAGTGGAATGGGGCACCTGGGTGGCTCAATTGGATAAATATCTGACTCTTTTAAGTTTTGGCTCAGGTTGTCATCCCAGGGGCCTGAGATCAAGCCCCGCCTCGGGCTCTGCACAGAGTCTGCTTAAGATTCTCTCTTTCCCTCCCTCTTACCCCTGCCCCCATGTTCGCTCTCAAATAAATGTTTTTTAAAAAGTGGTAGAATAATAGTATTATCATTTGCAGAAGTATTCAACTTCATTACTTTGGGAACACTCTGGTGCTGCTGAAAAAAATGGAAATTTAACAACTGTTTTGATCAAAGATTACAACCAAGCATGCTTGCGTCTATACTGGTATTCAGTAAAGGGATGACAGCTTTTAAGATTTAACTAAGCATGAAAAAGACCCAAGAGGTATCTCAAGGTAATAAGTGAGTTGTCCTCCACAGAGAGAAGTCATTGCAAACAAATTATAGTTTCAAGATCTAGTAGGCTCATGAAATTGAATTGTCAACCAAATGGGCTTGTTCTAAAACCCTGACACTACCCAAGGATCATCAGTCAGCATCCGCCTTCCCCCATGCATTGATAAATTAATACGTTTATTGTTTTAAGAAAACTTGTGCTATCTATCATTTTATTGTGCTTTTAATATTAGAGGTTTTGAATTCATTTTTAAATAACAATATTTAAAGAAAATACAGAATTTATTTTATAAATTTGTTATATTTATATAGAACTTCTGTATATAAATTTTTTATATATAGCATTGCTTGTATTTGCTAACCTTGAAGGGTATAAAACTGTTTGGATGTTTAAATGTTTTTTGTTTTTTGTTTTTTTTTTTTTGGATGTTTAAATGTTAATGCAAATGTATTGTTGAATAACTTAGGCTGTGCACATCCTGTTTCAGGTCCTTTCAATATACTTATTTGTGACAGGCTCTCTTCCACATTGAGAGGGACTTCTAAAGTTTTTCCCTAATAGTTAATATGGTTATTCTTGATGTGTGTAAAGTATTTGATTGATTTAGAAGGGTAATTCTATAGAGCTTAGCATGTTTTATTTATAGCTCACTAATATTATTTAAATATTATGTATACACCCTTGATTTAATCCTGTGCTTATTTCCAACATTTTTGAGATGGTTGTTAATAGGGTCATGCTTATATCTGACCCAATTCCCACCCTTATCCACAACCCCCAACTATAGCTCATTACATCAAAATAGAATGATGGGATATATGTTAGTTTATGAAAATTCTGTGATCTAGAAATTATGTTTTCTGGGCAGTTTTGTATTACAAAAAAAAAAAAAAACCCAAAACGTGTAATCTGTCTTGCAGGTGTGTTAGTATTGAAGTATAATTAGGATTTTTATAACCAATTTATAGATGTCTTAAGGTGAGGTAGTCCTGAGTATAATGTAAAATTAAAGGATCTCATTGAAAATTTTTGTGGTTCACTTCTTTTGGTATATGCTTTTATAAGATATCTTTAGGTTGCAAAGTGAAGTGTTTCCATGAAGGACAAATGCTCCAAGACGTACCTTATGAAACAATTTGCAGTTATTGTTTGGTTTTATTACTCTCTTGAAATCTCCAGAAATAAGGGTTTAATTGTGCTTAAGAGTCCAGATTGTCTCTTCTTTTTAAAACTGGTCTTCATGACTGAATATCAAATAAGTACTAGTAGTTGCTACTTTTGCTAAATGTTGCCTGGTAAATCCTTAGTATTTTTTCTTACCTTACAGACATGAACTTCTGAATTCAACACGTGAAGACTTACAGCTTGATAAACCAGCTTCAGGAGGTAGGTCTCCAGTCTTGTTTCAAACTATGTGTCAAAGTGAGATCCCTGGCTAGCCCTGTTGGTAGAACATGTGACTCTCGATAGGGGTTGTGAGTTCGAGCCCTCCTTGGGCACAGAGATAACTTTTAAATAATGTGCAAAATCAGAACATTATATACAAGAAACACACAACATTGCAATACTATGCTTTCAAGAAGAATAAACTTACGTTCCTCCTAATAATTAACCGTAAGCATCACATCTCTGGGTAGGCGAAGAGAACTATACCTGTTCTACTTCTGAAATACAAAGTCTGGCACAGTGTAGCAGAGTGTTTTATCCACATCTGCGTTGGTCAATGGAATCCTCTCTCATCATCGTCCACAGGACATGAAAGGGTTCACTTTTTAGAGCACAGAGCCATGGGTATCATACTTATTTGTGAGATGTGAGATCTTAGGGTCATGAGTTCGAGCCCCATATTGGATATAGAGATTACTTAAATAAACTTTAAGAAAAATCATAATATTTACTTGGCCTAGTTTAGTGATGCTACCAGTTAGAGGCCGCCATTTTTATGTTTGTTGCTCTTACAGTGAAGGAAGAGTGGTACGCCAGAATCACAAAACTGCGGAAGATGGTAGATCAGCTTTTCTGCAAAAAATTTGGTAAGTCTGATTTCCTCCATGACTAAAGTATATTACAGAATAAGTTTTCTAAATTTTGCTTTAAGAAATTACAGTAAAAAAAAAAAATAAATTAAATACAGTGAGTTTCAGAAGAGCGTTCACCAATTCAGTCTTGTATAACCCCCCATGCTCATCACGTCATCGTCATGCGCCCGCTTTAATGCCCATCACCCTGTTACCCCGTCCCTCTACTCTCCCTCCCAGCAACCCTCAGGTTGTTTCCTATGATTAAGAGTCTCTGACGGTTTGTCTCCCTTTGATTTCATCTGGTTTTATTTTTACTTCTCTCTCCTTATGATTATGTTTAGTTTCTTAAATTTCACATATGAGTGAGATCATACAGTATTTGTCTTTCTCTGACTTATTTTACCAGCATAATACCCTCTAGTTCCATCCATGTCATTGCAAACGGCAAGATTTCATTTTTTTTGGTGGTAATACTCCATTTTATATATATACCACATCTTCTTTGTCCATTCATCTATTCATCTGTCCATTGACATCTGGGCTGTTTCCATAGTTTGTCTATTGTGGACATTGCTGCTGTAAACCGGGGTGCATGCGTCTCTTCAGTTACTATATTTGTATCTTGGGGCTAAATACCCAGTAGTGCAATTCCTGGGTCATACGGTAGCTCTATTTTGAACTTTTTGAGGAACCTCTATCCTGTTTTCTAGAGTGACTGCACCAGCTTGCATTCCCAGCAACAGTGCAAGAGGGTCCCCCTTTCTCTGCATCCTCTCACCCATAACTGTAGTTTCCTGACTTGTTAATATTAGCCATTCTGAGTGGTGTGTCACCTCCAGTTTTCTTTAATTGGTCAATATCCATCTGTAAATCATCAAGAGTTTTAGACCCATATCACAGGGGAGGAGAGAGTGGTGCAGTGGAAACTCGAGCTCTTTTCCTGAGTAACTCTGACCCGGCATTACTGATATAGCGCCCAGCACCTGGCAGTCGTCCTTTGTCTTTGGGCCCTGTAGGAGCACGTGGTGCGTCTCTTTGTCGGAAAGGGCCTGGGTTGCAGTCTGTCATTGGAGGTCTGGTCATCTGAAAACACAGTGTGAACCACCTGTTTTCCTCTCATTCCCTGGCCTTGCTGGCTCACATCCCTGAACACTTACCCACCCATACTTAGGTTTGGTTTGGCACTGCAACATCTTTTGTTACCAAGGTTCATGTTCCCCTGCTTTGCCCTGATTTTCAGTGCCCTGCAATGGGATTGGTTGTTTCAAACCTGGGTGACTCTTGGTTTCTTCCTGTGTCGGTGGCTGTCCTCCTTGCTCATGACCACACCTCCCTTCAGTTCAGTCTGGACAGCTTGGGGTGCCACCTGGCAGCTCGCTCCTGAGCCCTCTCGCTCTTTCCCTGCTGTGCTTTCTCAGCAGCTAATCCTTCCCATCTCACGTTGGGAACATAGTAGAGTCTGTACCCCACCCCCATTTATTCCCCCCACTTTTAAAAGATTATTTATTTATTTATTCATGAGAGGCACAGAAAGAGAGAGGCAGAGACATAGGCAGAGGGATAAGTAAGCTCCATGCAGTCAGCCTGATGGTGGGACTTGATTCTGGGATTCTAGGATTACCCCTGAGCTGAAGGAAGATGCTTAACTGCTGAGCCACCCAGGCGTCCCAGAGTCCCAATTTCCTGATGGCTTTTGCATTTAAGTTTCTAGCCCTGGACATTCCCAACTGACACTTGACCTTTCTTTTTCCTCCACCTGTTTTTTCATAAATTTTTTTTTTAATTTTTATTTATTTATGATAGTCACACACACACACACACACACACACACACACACACACACACACAGAGGCAGAGACATAGGCAGAGGGAGAAGCAGGCTCCATGCACCGGGAGCCTGACATGGGATTCGATCCTGGGTCTCCAGGATCTCGCCCTGGGCCAAAGTCAGGCGCTAAACCGCTGCACCACCCAGGGTTCCCTCCTCCACCTGTTTTGATATATCTGCAGATTTCACATGGCCTAATTAAGATTTTTGTCCCATCGCCCCCCCTCCTTGCAACATACTCCTTTACCCAACCATTGTGTAGCACCACCTGCCACTTTGTCCCAGCCAAAGCCCCACGAGGATCCTGGATTTCTCTTCTCAATTCTCACATGGCCTCCTGCTGACAGACTTTCTGCCCACCCCAAATCCAGGGTGGAAGAAAGGAGCCCTCTCGCTCCTTTCTTCTCTGCTGCTGTCTCTTGCTGTTGTCAAAGTTGGTGCCACAAAGCAGTCAGGTTTTTTTGTTTTTGTTTTTGTTTTTGTTTTTTGCAGCTAGGTTTTAATCTCATCAAAACATAAAATGGAGGCATTTCCATTCCCTCTTTTCTGTTCCATGGCCTCCCATTTTTCTTGGAATAAACTCCACAGTCCCTGATCATAGCCACCCTGCCTTTCTTCTGATACCACCTGGTTGACAGTCCCATTTACTCACTTGGTACCAGTTGTTACCGCCATCTACTTATCTTTTATTTTTCCAAGGTCACGTCCTTGGGAGTGTGCCCCTGCTATGACCTGAGATGTTTTTGTGCCTCTTCTTTTCGTTTACGTCTTAAATGTGGCCCCATTGGCCAGGTCTTTCCTGAGTTACCATCTACTGTTATACCCCTAAGCTCATTATATGTCATCACATTTTCTATCCTCATGCACTGAGGGTGGTCTTCTGCCTCCCATTACAACACCCATAGATAATGACAGCCAAGATCTTCTGTATCTTATCTGCTTCTAGAACTATGACTGGGGCTGGAGCAGGTACTGACCAAATCTCTGAATAGATAATGTCATGGAAGTGTGTGCTAACACCGTCAGGAACCACTGAGCCTTTCAGTCAGGTAGTGTACATTGGACCTCATTAAATTATGTCACCGAGTAGTCCAAAGGCAGTACAGGAGTGCCCCAGCTGTCCTCCACAGGGAAGGCTGCAGCAGAGGCCAGTGTGGGTGGCCCACGGGGGTTCTCACTGTTATGTGAGAGAAACCATTGGAGTTTCACCACAAAAAAGCCAAGTCTCCTGGGTGACAATTCTTATTTGCCCTGTGGTTTCCAGGGGGCAGTGCATGGCACTGGGTGTTAAAGCAGCTCTTAGGTGCATCTCAGGTGCCATCTTGGAACGTAGGTCACTGATCGCATGTTGTTGGCAGAATCTGTATGGATCATTTACCTGTAATGTTGACCTCAGATTAAAAGGCCTTGGGGAGAAGTCCGAAATTTTTTTTTAATCTTTTTTTTAAGTTTTTTTATTATTTATTTATTCATGATAGACAGAGAGAGAGAGAGAGAGGCAGAGGCAGAGAGAGAAGCAGGCTCCATGCCAGGAGCCCGACACACAGGACTTGATCCAGGGACTCCAGGATTGCGCCCTGGGCCAAAGGCAGGTGCAAGCCACCCAGGGATCCCCTGAGCCACCCAGGGATCCCCTGAGAAGTCCGAATTTTAAGTTTTTTCTCCTCATCCCTGTTCTGGACAACCCAGCGTGAATATAGGACCTTAGTGACATTAAACTACAAACATACTGCACATCATTCTTGCTTAAACCAGGTGTGGCAAACATACTTGCTGAATCTTGCAAAAGATGCCGTTCGTGGGGCTTTTGTACCTTTAAAAATGGGAATAAGTGGCCAACGTTAAAAAGCCAGGGACTGGGGCACCTGGGTGGCTCCACGGTTGAGCAGCTGCATTTGGCTCAGGTCGTGATCCTGGGATCCTGGGATGAAGTCCCGCATCAGGTTCCCCACAGGGAGCCTGCTTCTCCCTCTGCCTATGTCTCTGTGTCTCGTGAATAAATAAAATCTTATTTAAAAAAAAAAAAAAGACTTTAGTGACAAGTTCTCTCTTCTTGATATACCTGGTCAGAAATCAGCTAATGAGTAATAAACTTAGGTATCTTTACAGCTTTAAAGATCATTATATTTCCAAGGCATTTAATAAAATGAATCAAATCAAGAAGGTCATTCATCATTGGAAAAGCCACCATAGTGTCATTAGAGTCCAGGAGTATTTGCATGAGCAGGTTTAAACTTTGCCCTCATGTGTGGTTCTGGAAGTTGAGCTTGGGGGAAAATAGTCGGCCAAGCCAGCTGACTTGCCAAGCCATTGATGCTTGCCAAGCCAGCTGACTTGGCCTCATGGAAGGAAGAGGCTGTTGACAAGCCCTTATACCTCACCTAGAGTGGAGCTAGATTCTAACTCCCATAGATGAGAGGCTAGTTGAAAGCTGCATTCAAGGAATGCTTCTTTCTGAGAGTTGAGCACAGGGCCTGTCCCTCGCAGCTCCACACCTACTGTGGACATAGCTTCTGACTCTCCTATGTTAGAGGCTTGTTGGAAGCTGCCTGCAAGGAATGCTTGTTTCTCAGAGTGCAGTAGGCCACATTTCCCGCGAGTCTCCACATGTGCTTTTGATCTACGTTCTAAGGCACTCACTCACACGAAAAGTGGCCAACAGAAAAATGTTCTGGCCTTGTGTCAAAGCTAAGAAAATAGGTAAGAGCTTACACGTTGCTATGTCATAAACAGTGAAAAGTCTGGCTCTTTATTTTTAAGTTCTTAGGTGAGTCTAGGACAAGAGAGGGTTGCTGCTTTCTTTAAAGGTTCCCAAAAGGCAAAGAGGAACGCTTATGTTTTCTCTAAGTGTCGAACATAGTAAGTCTAGATGGTTCCGCTGATTCTGCAGAATACTCAGTTTTAGGCCTTAGGCCCCTCTGGACGCCTGGGCACCAGGTGCTGAGAATGAGTCAGAGCAGAAGGCAGTGGCCTTCCCCCAGGGGCTTTCATCCAGATGCAGGGAAAGGTGCATGGAGAAAAGGAAGTGGATACATAATATACAAGAGGGGTTATATAGTATGGGGACAAGAGGGGAATAGGGAGTCGGATCATTGTATTCTCTAAAGGAGGCCTCACTGGGGACCAGCTGATGCAATTGGCCTTCCCCCTCTCCTATAAATAACTTCTATCTTTGTTAGAGTTATGACCATATTCTTTTTTGCTCTATTTCCATGAGTAATTATTATTCTATCACATATCCTATCGTAGCGTAGATTTCTCCTGGGTGTGGTGTGGAAGGCTTTACCCTATTTCTTGAGGGAGTGGGTTCCTTTAAAGGTCAGAATCTTTATTACATATTGTGTGTGTGACTTCAAATACACATTCTTTACTTAGAGTGAAGAGATCCTGTGCTTGAGCCCTTCAGATTTGGTGCTAGTGAAACAAGTTAAATGGAAGGCCTCAGATCTTTCTTAGTGCTCTGTTCAAGTATGGTTTCAGAGCAGAGATTGGAAATTTCATTTTTTCACTTTAAAATTCTAGTTCTCCACAGATTCAAAAGTGGAAAGGCAGTGCAAAACATTCCCATGTACCCAGTTTTCAGAATCTTTGATCATTAAGATTTTTCCACACTGTTCATCTTTTCCTCTTTCTTCCCTTTGTAAGAGTGTTCTATAAAGCAAGTCACAGGTACCATGTTACTTATATTGTGTTCAGTATGCCTCCGTGAATAGTGTTTTCATTTTCTTACATGAGCACCATGTAGTCGTCACACCTCACACCATCAACTGTTTATCATTTACCTGAAAAGGACCTTTAAAGGTTTTGCTTTGGGACGCCTAGGTGGCTCAGTGGTTGAGTGACTGCCTTCGGCTCAGGCTGTGATCCCGGGGTTCTGGGATCGAGTCCATGTCAGGCTCCCCACAGGGAGCCTGCTTCTCTCTCTGCCTAGGTCTCTGCCTCTGTATCTCTCTCTGCGTCTCTCATGAATGAACGAATGAATGGGATGCCTGGGTGGCTCAGCAATTGAGCACCTGCCTTTGGCCCAGGGTGTGATCCTGGAGTCCTGGGATCAAGCCCCACATTGGGCTCCCTGCATGGAGCCTGCTTTTCTCTCTGCCTCTCTCTCTGTGTCTCTCATGAATAAAAAAATAAAATATTTTTAAAATAAATAAAACAAATAAAGGTTTTGCTTTGAATTTGGGTTTAAACAAGATTGGTGCATTAGCTTTGGTTGATATATTTCTTTTAATCTAAAGCAGTCTCTGCTTGCTATTTTTATTTCCCATTCCATGCATTCTTCGCAGAAGTTATTTCCTTTTAAAATGCCACACTCGTGTGGTTTAAGGGGTAAGGAACATTCATGTCATGGTTGCAATGTAAGTAAAGAATAGAGGGATCCCTGGGTGGCGCAGCGGTTTGGCGCCTGCCTTTGGCCCAGGGCGCGATCCTGGAGACCCGGGATCGAATCCCACATCAGGCTCCTGGTGCATGGAGCCTGCTTCTCCCTCGGCCTATGTCTCTGCCTCTCTCTCTCTCTCTCTGTGACTATCATAAGTAAATAAAAATTAAAAAAAAAAAAAAGAAAGGGGGTTACCCATTGCTCAGAACAGGGCAGAAGTTAAAATTAAAAAAAAAAAAAAAAAAGAATAGAGCCTGCAGTAACTTCGTGTGCAGGAGTCAGTTAACAGGATTATCACACTCACAGAACATGAAGCAGCAAAAGTCGGCCTCCAGATGCTTTGAAAAAGTAGTATCTAAATTAGATTTTTTATTCTCTGTGGTTGTTCTCTTATCCTTTTATTTCCTCCCAAAGATATTGAAGATTCTTTTGTAGGACCTTAGCGCTATTAAAAGATGGTCTTCAAATCCAAGGACAAACATTATATGGTCTCATTCATTTGGGGAATATAAAAAATAATGAAAGGGAATAAAGGGGAAAGGAGAGAAAATGAATGAAAATATCTGAGGGTGACAAAACATGAGAGATACTGAACTCTGGGAAATGAACAAGGGGTAATGGAAAGGAAGGTGGGTGAGGGGTTGGGGTGACTGGGTGACGGGCACTGAGGGGGGCACTTGGTGGATGAGCACTGGGTGTTAGGCTATTTGTTGCCAAATTGAACTTCAAATAAATAAATAAATAAACATATACATACATATATAAGAGGGTCTTCAAATCCGGAAACTCCCCTCCACCAGAAGTTAGCCTCTTGGTCATGGGGCATTCATTCTTGCCTTTGCTGTGCTGAATCTATTTCTATAGTTAGTGTGTATGTTTCCAGGGTTTACTTTGCTTTTCCGAAAGTTGACCACTACCTTTCTTTGGATTGTACTAAACGGTGATTTCAACAGAAACCTAATCTCCTGAATTGCTTTTCCTTTGTGAAGCGGAAGCCTTGGGGAGCACAGAGGCCAAAGCTGTACCTTACCAGAAATTTGAGGCACATCCTAATGACCTTTACGTGGAAGGACTACCTGAAAACATTCCTTTTAGAAGTCCCTCGTGGTATGGCATCCCAAGGCTGGAGAAAATCATACAAGTGGGCAATCGAATTAAATTTGTTATTAAAAGGTAAGATTATAATATCTGGAAACAAATTGTAATGCTGTCCTTAAGAAAAGATTAATTTCCTGCAAGTGGGTCTTTTGTTCCCTGCTCAGCTGGATTCACTCTCCATATTTAAAATTAGGTTATATTAGAGTTAGGTTCATGTGTTGAGCGAATGTTTATTTACTACCAGATACCAGATAGATAAAACTGGGTCCAACGGGATCTTTGTCCTTGGGAGGCATATTATATGAGATAAATGCAATAAGATGTTACCGGGTGCTTTGGTGGAGAAAGTGAGGGGTGGCAGGTTGATCGGTCAGCTGTGCATGAAGTAGTGTAAAGGGACTTCAAATACAGGAAATAATAAAAGTAGAGGAGGGATGGGTCACATAACTACACCATTCTTTGTGGAAGGAGTGATGCTCTGTGGGTATGGGAAGCCTGGCAGACGTGGGCATGGAGGAAGGCCTTTGGTACTGGACTATCAATGGAGTAATTAAAAGGTTTTAAAGCCAGTTTGTCTTAAAAGAATTGGGAGGGACGACTGGTTGGCTCAGTCGGTACCGTATATGACTCTCATATTGCGAGTTGAAGCCCCAAGTTGGGCATAGAGCTTACTTTAATAATAATACTAGTAATTTGGATTTGTATTTTAAAAGGATTCTTCTGCCTTGAGTTTGAAGGGTAGCAGAATAGGTGATATGGAGCCAGGGAGAGGGTGCAGAATACCCGTCTTTAATACAGAAGGGTATTTATTAAAGGGGTAGGGGTAGAATGGGTAGCTGTCTGTGGCTTACTCATTGGGGTTCTTGCCTTTGTCACTGGGTCTCACTGTACAAGGGAGAGGGAACTTTAGGACAACAGGACCAGATATTACAGGTATTATGGTGGAGTTCATCTGATTTTAGAAATATTCGAACTGTTTTGGGTGAAATGGCGACTGTTTCTGTGTAGTTGAGCTTCAGATGCTTTTGAGGACATACAGATCTGAACCTGAATCTGTGAAAATTACTATTTTCAAAATAATCAAGTCCTCAAACTGATTTTTACCCCACTGGGTATAAAGGCAGAATGAACCATATTGGAAATTATTGGCAGTGCACAGCTGTGTGAGGAAGGCCTATAAAGCATTCCCTGCCTGCTCTCTTAATAATCTCACCCACCTTTTTGCAGACCAGAACTTCTGACCCACAGTACTACTGAAGTCACTCAGCCAAGAACGAATACACCAGGTAAGATAGTTATGAATTCCTTTTTAAAAGCTTAGATCAGTGTGTGTTAACCTTTTTGACAGTCTTATTTTAAAGGGACAGAGCGGGATCCCTGGGTGGCGCAGCGGTTTGGCGCCTGCCTTTGGCCCAGGGTGCGATCCTGGAGACCCGGGATCGAATCCCACGTCGGGCTCCCGGTGCATGGAGCCTGCTTCTCCCTCTGCCTGTGTCTCTGCCTCTCTCTCTCTATCTGTGTGTGACTATCATAAATAAATAAAAATTTATAAAAAAAATAAAAAAATAAATAAAGGGACAGAGCTCATCTTTTCTCCCTTCCCCTTCAAAATCATATGTTGACATTCAGTGCAGGCACGCCTTGATTTATCAGTACACACCCAGGTAATTTTGGGAAAGCTCAGACTTTGAATGTAAATATATATATTTTTTAATTTTATTTGTTAAAAAAATTTTTTTATTTGTGAGATACACACAGAGAGAAGCAGAGAGAGAAGCAGGCTCCCTTCGGGGATCCTAATGTGGGACTTGATCCCAGAACCCCAGGATCATGCCCTGAGCCAAAGGTAGACTTTCAACCACTGAGCAACCCAAGTGCACCTCAGGCTTTGAATTTAGATCAGTGATGTTCAGTAGAAATATAACGTGCATCACAAATGCAAGCCACATGTGTCAGTTTTAATTTTCCAGTAGCTAAATCAGTGTTTCAACCTGTAATCGATTGAAATAAACAAATGATGAGGTAAAACTCTTGTGCAAGTTTTATCCTTAGAGTACATCTCACTTCAACAAACCACATTTCAAGTGCTTGGTTCAGCCCCCACATGGGGCTAATGTGGCCTACCAGGCAGATTGAGACCTTAATCTTTATTCACGCATCCCCTGTTTTTTTTTTTTTTTTTTTTTTTAATAACAAACACTGTAATTCCAGCAGCTGCAGTGACCTCATAGCCCAGTAGAACTGTGAGGTCTCAGTCTCAGTTGTGTGAATGAATGGTTTTATTTTCTTCAAAGAACTATAAGTCTGCCTTTATTTCTTTGCCATTTTTTTGTTTACCATGCATGTCAGAAAAAGTGACCACTGCTTGCCTGTATTCTATAGCATTACAGAAAATAGCACCCCCTACAGAACTAGGTGGTGTTTCTGAATTCACACAGTTAATTGTTCTTACAAATATTGTAGCAAAATGGTATACAAGGTGTCTATACTTAATACTGATCCTTCAGTTCTGAGGGTGCTTGTGGGCAGCTGGCGAGGGTCAGCCAATAAGCCAATGAGATTATAAAATCGTTTGTGTTGGGACACCTGGGTGGCTCAGCAGTTAAGCATCTGCCTTCGGCTCAAGTTGTGATCCCAGAGATCAGGATCAAGTCCCACATCAGGATCCCTGCTTCTCCCTCCGCCTGTGTCTCTGTCTCTGTCTCTCTCATGAATAAATGAATAAAATTTTTTAAAAAAATTGTGTTTATACTGGCATACAAAGTGGTTCAGAAACATGGTACAAGGGAAACAGAATTCTCCTGTGCCAGGAATCCTGCTGGGTAAATGGCATGATCAATGAGCATCAGAAGCCACACAGCGACCTTCTTAATGTGCTTTTGACTTAGGCAAAGAAACAATATTGGTAATAAAGACAGAATGACCTAGGCTTTGTTGAGAGAAGTGATAGAGAATTCTCAAAAGTGGAATGGGGTTATCCTGGATTAGTGGGATTATGATGAAAATCTCCTTATGGGTCTTAATTTCTCAAGAGAGAAGTCAAATTCAAGGTTGTGATTAATGTGATCACTACTACGTAACTCTTTTTTTTTTTTTTTTTTACGATTTTAATTAATTAATTAATTCATTCAGAGAGACACAGGGAGAGAGAGGCAGAGACAGGCAGAGGGAGAAGCAGGCTCCATGCAGGGAGCCTGATGTGGGACTTGATCCCAGGTCTCCAGGATCAGGCCCTGGGCTGAAGGTGGCGCTAAACTGCTGAGCCACCTGTGCTGCCCACTACTGAGTAATTCTGTTAGTGAATACAAACCTGAGAGTGGTAAAGATGTTCCTGGCACTAGATTTAGGTGTCCTGTTTTTAGCTGTACTTGATCTGTTGTCTTCTAGCATAGATACTTGAAAAGCCTGTCATTGGGGCACCTGGGTGACTCAGTCGGGTTGGGTGTCTGCCTCCAGCTCTGGTTGTGATCCCGGAATCCTGGGATTGAGCTCTGCGTCAGGCTCCCTGCTCAGCGGGAAGCTTTGTTTCTTCCTCTTCGTCTGCCTCTACCTGCAGCTCCCCCTGCTTGTGCGCTCTCTCTCTTTCTGTCAAATAAATAAAATCTGAAAGGAAGGAAGAAGGAAGGAAGGAAGGAGGGAGGGAGGGAAGGAAGGAAGGGAGGAAGGGAGGAAAGGGAGGAAGGAAGGAAGGAAGAAAGGGAAAGAAGAAAGAAAGAAAGAAAGAAAGAAAGAAAGAAAGAAAGAAAGAAAGAAAGAAAGAAAGAAGGAAGGAAGGAAGGAAGGAAGGAAGGAAGGAAAGAAAGAAGAAAAGCCTGTCATCAAAAAACCCTCAATGTTTTTTTTTTTTTTTTTTTTTTTTTTTATTTAATGACAGTCACACACAGAGAGAGAGAGGCAGAGACACAGGCAGAGGGAGAAGCAGGCTCCATGCACCGGGAGCCCGATGTGGGACTCGATCCCGGGTCTCCAGGATCACGCCCTGGGCCAAAGGCAGGCGCTAAACCGCTGCGCCACCCAGGGATCCCACCCTCAATGTTTTAAATCAGTAACGATACTTAGCCTTCCACCATTCCTAGGAGACCTTGGCAAGAATTAAAGTTGTCATTCTTCATTCCAACAAAATGTTTATCCGGTCTGCCAGTGAACCAGGCATTCAGCTTTCACTGGGCCAATTCCTGTCAACCTGTGTGACAAAAGTTAGTTATGCCATTAGGTCTACTTGATTCTTGGCATGACATGAGATTTGATAAAAGCTGTACACTTAAACATACTGTCGGGGAAAAAAAAAAACATACTGTCAGGCACTTTGCCCTCAATTTTGGGGAAGATACACAAATGTCACATGGAAGGAAGTCTTGGAGTTAACCAGGTGATTGCTGTTTGCAGGGGCAGAATCGGGATAGTTACTTACGTCCTGGGATTAGTGCAGAGATGGTTTTCTGTTAGTCAGCAGATACCAACCATCCTAGGAGTTGTAGCATAGGGCAGAAATTAGACAAGTGAACAGAAGCTCTTGACTTGGAGGAAGGGAGTCTTGATGTTTTTATAGTAATAATTCAAATCTGGTCTTTACCAGACTTAACTTCTTCCAGCTGAACAGTTGAGCCACACAATATTAAATCTTTGAGATGCTAGGTTTTCTTTTAGAGCAACTCTTTTTTAAAGTATTTCTACAGCAAAAGTAAACAGTGTGTTGTGAGATTTTCCGAAGCCACAGTGTCCCCAGCATTTCCCACTGCCTTCATCCACAAACACAGATGACATCCACACAGAGTGATCCTTGAGCTCCCCCCCTCCCCTGCTCTCCTCTCTTTGTCCAGCCCCTTCCCTCAAAGCCCCCTCCCCTTACCCCCCAGGCCTCCAGCCACAGCTCCACTAAACAAGTCCTGAGTGTCTTCCTTTAAGTCAGTGACATCCTACGTGTCTTCTGCAGTGGCTCATTTTCGCTTTATCTAAAAGGAGATAGTTGTCTTCTAAATAAGGGGAATGAAATAAGCCAGATTATAGATGTGAATAGTGTCAAGTAAGCCCTCTCTGATCATCTGAACACGTATCTCTCCCGTATTTTTTCTGTAATGAGTGAAGTTGTGCTTTCTGTGGGCTTCTGGCCACACATCAGTTTGATAAGACAGGGAACGCCTATATAGAGAGCAAATACAATTGAGGCTGTTCTGTGAAGCTGGTGTAGGATGCCAAATCCCTGACACAGCTGCTTCTCTCTGTCCTGACGGCATTCTGTGCTACACCTCCAGGGCGGAATGCT
Source organism: Canis lupus dingo (assembly GCF_003254725.2). NCBI lineage: Eukaryota > Metazoa > Chordata > Mammalia > Carnivora > Canidae > Canis > Canis lupus. Next base: position 5,517,655 of record NC_064248.1, on the reverse strand, counting down.
CAAAGACCACTCACAAAGAGTGCGCTTATGAACAGTTTCCTCATTCACAATTTTTTCCCCCTCATTCACAATATTAATTGAAATTTGCCTATGTCTTCCTGAAGTTCTGATATTTGATAGTGCAGGGAATCCTCCTCTTTAAGACCCAAAGATTTTGTTTCTTTCTTTTTTATTTTTATTTTTTTAATTTATTTATGATAGTTAGAGAGAGAGAGAGGCAGAAACATAGGCAGAGGGAGAAGCAGGCTCCATGCACCAGGAGCCCGAATTGGGATTCGATCCCGGGTCTCCAGGATCATGCCCTGGGCCAAAGGCAGGTGCTAAACCGCTGCACCACCCAGGGATCCCCTCTTTTTTATTTTATTTTTTTTAAGATTTTATTTATTCATGAGAGACAGAGAGAGGCAGAGATATAGGCAGAGGGAGAAGCAGGCTGTGGGGAGCCTGGTGTGAGACTCGATCCTAGGACCCCAGGATCATGCCCTGAGCCGAAGTCAGATGCTTAATCACTGAGCCACCCAGGTGCGCCCCAAAGGTTTTGTTTCTAAGAAGTCAAATTCAGAGCATCACTGGTTTGTACATCCCAAATGATTACGATGTTGTATGTCAGATATAGCTGAATCTTTTAAAAAACCACCTCACTGGGAGAGATGCCTATGTGTCTCAGTGGTTGAGCGTCTGCCTTTGGCTCAGGGTGTGATCCTGGAGTCCCGTGATTGAGTCCCACACCAGGCTCCCTGCATGGAACCTACTTCTCCCTCTGCCTGTCTCTGCCTCTCTCTATGTGTGCCTCTCATGAATAAATAAATAAAATCTTTTTTAAAAAAAAGGCAAAACAAAACAGCCTCACTGGGAAATCCAGCCTAATTTTGTGTCACCACCAGGAAGGAACATTGTTAATTACATTTATTTCTGCTTTCCAGTCAAAGAAGACTGGAATGTCAGAATTACCAAGCTACGGAAACAAGTGGAAGAGATTTTTAATTTGAAATTCGGTAAGTAAGACCTAGTGATTATGTCTTAGTTTAGAAACCTGAATGAGAGGCAGTGTTCTGAATGAATTCTAACAGTTCGGGCCTATGAAAGTAAGTTCCCCAAAACTGGGTTTTCATTTATTTCTGCTACCAAATTTGCTACTTAACCTGAGCCAAGTTACTTTATTGCTCTCAGGTTAGGTTTTCTGGGATGTCCAAATGGGAGAGGAAGGGAGGAGTTGGGGGAAGGCTTGGTTCCACTGTACACTTCGAATCTGGCTAACACCGCACATACAGCAAATAGGTTTCATCGTTTGTTTCAACGTAGATTTGTTGACAGCGGTTTCCTGGAGCGCTGTCTTGAGGAGGATTCTGAGGAGATTCAGCAAGAGTGTTTCAGTTGATTGGGTGTGTCTATCATGGAAAAGGAAGTAAGGAGTGGGAGTGATAGCAATTTCCCCGGGGCCTTCCCATCCATCATTATTAAAAGGTGTTAACGTTTTGTGTCCCAGATATGGAATCTGGAAACTTTGCCTCTGATCTCTCTAACTTGATGAATTCCACTTAGGTGCACCATATGCAACTCATATCTTTCAACAGCAAACTTGGCTCTTTCAGTATGCCTTGGCCCATAGTTTATTTCTGCCCAGAGCACAGAGATCATTTTGACTAGTAATAGAACTATCCTTTGGATTTCCTTAAGTGTTAAAATGTTCTTTTTCAAATTACTCATTTTTTAGGCCTGTTCATCAGTTTTGCACAATATACTATGCAAAATGCTTCTAATAATTGAATCGAGACTCCCTTTAAAAAAAAATACTGAATGGATATCGCTAGATGATAGGGAATCTTTGCATAACACATTTGAGAATGCCGGGACGTTAACTTACTCTGGTGATCATTTTGCTATTTATGCAAATACCAAAGCATTATGCTATATACCTGAAACTAATGTAATGTTATATGTCAACTATACCTTGATAAAGTGAAAAATTTTTAAAAAGAATGCGGACAAAAATAAAAGAATGTCTCTTAACATTTTACCTTACATGTGTTATATTTTCTTAACCTGCAGCTCAAGCTCTTGGACTCACAGAGGCGGTGAAGGTTCCATACCCTGTGTTTGAATCAAACCCTGAGTTCCTTTATGTAGAAGGCTTGCCAGAAGGCATTCCCTTCCGAAGCCCTACCTGGTTTGGAATCCCACGGCTTGAAAGAATTGTCCGTGGGAGTAATAAAATCAAGTTTGTTGTTAAAAAGTAAGTTTAATTTGCCCATGTAGTCATTTCTGGAATCAAAACAGTAAAGTTTTCTTTCTATTTGCAGTTTTTCCTAGCTGTACGCAATAGCTAAGGCTTTGTAGACTGTGATGGGAAGCACAGCTCTGAGCTTAAAATCCTTTAACCTGTGTAGATTTTCTTCTTCCATACAAGGAGAAGGGTGACCCCTCTGCCTTACAGGGGTGATGTTCACCTTGGTCACAGGTACTGTGTTGACTCTTAACATTTCTCAGTAATTGAGTGAAGGATGAAGACGCAGATCTGTATCTCTTCCAGTATTCCTGAGGCAGCTCGTGGACAGCTGAGTTTCAGTGCTTGTGTTTCTTATTTACACATCTGCAGGATTTCCATGCTTGCAGAAACTAAACTAGTGTTCTTTAATTTTCATTTCATGGAAGAAGTCATTTACTCTTCAAATTCATGTAGCACATTATGGTGGGAGGGAAAAGTGAGAGTTGTTTTTATCCATAACGACAGAATGCATTGTCGCATTATGAATAATAGCATTTATAAAAAAAAAAAATCACTGCTTGTGATAATGTTTACTAGCTGTGAAGATCAACAGTATGGTGGCTATTGTAACATTTCTTGGTTTTCTTTATAGACCTGAACTAGTTATTTCCTACCTGCCTCCTGGAATGGCTAGTAAAATAAACACTAAAGGTAAGAGAACATATATGCTTTGTTACACCTCTGTGCATTAAAACATTCTTTATCGTCATTACCTAAATCACACTGAATCATGTGCTCGTGTCTTTTGGGGGCTTTCAGTTTATTTCTTGGCTTTTTAAGGTATTTTATATATATAATAGGCTCTCCTCCCCCTTTTGAAACATTTCATGAAAATTTCATGTTTGCAATCCTCCTTCATTCATGTTTCCACATCTATGTTTGAGACTCAGGTAGAGGATTACACTACCACTTTAATTCTTCAGGTTTCTTTGAAAAGACCCAAACTGTATGAATTTTAATACTCTGCTTTTATAAAGCATCTTCTTCTGGGTTTTTGTTTTGTTTTTTACAATATGCAGAAGTGATCACATGCTTCTTTTATAGCCTTGCAGTCCCCGAAAAGACCACGGAGTCCTGGGAGCAATTCAAAAGTTCCTGAAATTGAGGTCACTGTGGAAGGTAAGGCCACTCTGGGTAGGCTTCTGATGATTCTCCCAATTCACTGACAGTGTCCATCAATTCTTCAGTTTACTGTTTGTTTTTATGCAAATGAATTTTTGCAAAACTGGACTTACATGTGAAGAGCTACCTATGATAAAACTAAATTTCTGAATCTTTCTGATTGAAACTTTCACAGTAGTCCACATGATGTTCCTGTAGAACATGGTAATCTGCTTGCAGGAAGATCACTAAAATTTTTTTTTTCTAATAAATTAAGGGTGCAGAGAGGAACATGTGCAATTCTCTCTCTCCCTCTCTCTTTTGAGGTGAGAGGGCAGAAGGAGAGAGAGAATCCCAAGCAGGCTCCATGCCGGGTGTGGAACCCAGTGCCAGGCTCCATTTCACAACCCTGAGGTCATGACCTGAGCCGAAATTGAGTTAGAGGCTTGCCAGATGAGCCACTCAGGTGCCCCTCCTATTCTTTTCAGTAAAGTGTTGAAGGGTGGTTTAAATGGCAGTTCCTTGGATTAAACTAGTTCCTACTACATCTTCAGGTTAATACCCTCTCCACTTGCATGGGGTCTGGAAATTTCATCTTTTCAGGTTCACAGTATTAAAGTACTTTGCACAGTGTAGTTGATTCTCAGCCTACTGTTGGTATGGATATCATCTTCCATCTCTTCAGTTCACTCAGGAAAAAAGGATTAGGATAATTCTTTGTTATCATTAGGATAATTCATTGTTAATTAAGATAATTCTTTGTTATCACATAACTTCAAGTTTTATATTGATGGTTTACAGTACTGGTACTAAGTGGAAACTTAGTCCCCTTTTATTTTTATTTTTATTTTTTTTTAATTTTTATTTATTTATGATAGTCACACAGAGAGAGAGAGAGAGAGAGAGAGGCAGAGACATAGGCAGAGGGAGAAGCAGGCTCCATGCACCGGGAGCCCGACGTGGGATTCGATCCCGGGTCTCCAGGATCGCGCCCTGGGCCAAAGGCAGGCGCTAAACCACTGCGCCACCCAGGGATCCCTAGTCCCCTTTTAGTTATCTTGAGGGCATCTGGCTGGCTCAGTCAGTAGAGCATACAATTCTGTGTGTGTGTGTGTTGTTTCATCAAGTTTAGGCTCCACGCCCAGTGTGAAATCCAGTGTTGGGCTTGAACTCAGTGACCCTGGGCTTAGACCTCAGCTGAGATCAAAATTTGGACACTTAATCAACTGAGCCACCCAGGCATCCCCTCCCCGTTTTTTGAGAGAGAGAAAGGAGTGAGGAGCAGAGGAAAAGGGCGAGGGAGGAGAAAGAGTCTTAAGGAGGCTCCATGCCCAGTGCAGACTCAGAATCTGATCTCATGACCCTGAGAGGAGCATGCAACTCTTAATCTCAGAGTTGTGGGATGCCTGGGTAGCTCAGTGGTTGAGCATTTGTGTTGGGCTCAGCGTGTGATCCTGGGTCTGGGGATCAATTCCCACATTGGGCTCCCTGCGAGGAGCCTGCTTCTCCCTCTGCCTATGTCTCTGTCTCTCTCTGTGTGTCTCATGAATAAATAAATAAAATCTTAAAAAAAATCTTAGGGTCATGAGTTCAGGCCCCATATTGGTGTGGAGGCAGCTTAAAAAAATAAGTATAAAAAAAATAAGTATAAGTAAAGTCTTGGTTATCAATTAGATGTAAGAAAAATAGAGAAATGAGTAGTTAATGTAATGCTTTAATATGATTAGGTCTATAGAAGTAAGATTACCAGGTAGAAATTAGGATTGTATTCTGTTATAAACAACTGTAATTTTACAAAGAGAGATGCCTGTTTTTCTTACATAAAAGAAATTCTGAAGGTAGGTTACCTTTTGTAGCTCCAAAATTCTAAGACTGGCTTCTCAATTTCCTCTTGTCCTTTCTTTCGTGGATATAGGAAGACCCATTGAACTCCGGCAGGTTCAGGTGTACATACAAAGCAAGGTATAGAGGAGATTTAGTATCAGCCCTCCCTGGACCCATTGTCAGCACAAGCAAGAAGCTGTTCTAGAATTCCCTAGCAGATTTATTTTTAGATCTCTTGATTGGGTGGGGAGAATTTAAAACTAAATAATGTGCTAACATTATTTCTGCTGCTAACGTGTTTATTAGATTTTTTAAGTCTGGGCTCCACCATTTAGTCAAATTACTTAAAATCTCTGCTTCAGTTAGTAGATCTATAAAATGGTAAGAATAATATTTGACTCATACACTATTTTTAGAATTGAGGTATAATTCATATGTAAAATTCGTTTTATTTTTTTTTTAATTCATCACTTAAAATTACACAACTCAGTAATTTTTATTATATTCATAAGGTTGAGCAACCGACCGACCAGTTGAAGTCCAGAACCTTTTCATCACCCCAGGAAAAAACCCCATGGCTATAGCAGTTGTTCCTATCTCCCTGTCCCCTGGGAACCACTCATCTAGTTTTTTGTCTCTGGATCAGCTTGTTTTCAACGTTTCATATAAGAGGAATGACACACACAGTGGGAGATCCTTTGTGAGCAGCTTCTTTCATTTGGCATCATGTTTTCCAGGTGCATCTGGGTTGTAGCTTGTCCTAATTCTCCAGGGCTTCCCCTCCATCCACCTTTTAAGATTTTTGGTTAAATATACATGACATAACAAGGCTTGACCGTTCTTTTTTATTTTTATTTTTTAAAGATTTTATTTATTTATTCATGAGAGTCACAGAGAGGCAGAGACATAGGCAGAGGGAGGAGAAGCAGGCTCCATGCAGGAGCCGGATGTGGGACTCGATCCCAGAACTTTGGGATCATGGCCTGAGCTGAAGGCAGACACTCAACTGCTGAGCCCCCCAGGCATCCCGGTCTACATTTTTTAAACGTGCAGTTCTGTGCAGTAAGTGCATTCACATTGTTGTGCGACCATCACCGCTGTCAATCTCCAGACCTTTGTCCTCTTACCCTGTTGAAACTCCACCTGGTCAATACGGAATTCGCCTCACTTAAGTAACTGCCGCTCCATTCTCCACCCCAGCCACACATTTGACGTTCTGTCAGCAACGTACCAAGCATTCACGTTTCTCCATGTACTCACCACCACTTTTTATTGTTTCTTATTTTTTAAAGATTTTATTTATTTGGGGGGTTGGGGAGGGCAAAGGCAGAGGGACAGACTCCCAATTCATGCTGACACCCTGTTCCAGAACCATGAGATCATGACCTGAGCCAAAGTCAGACTCTTAACCAACTGAGCCCCCTCCTCAGGCGCACCTTCTGTTTCTTACTTTTTGGATAATATCCATCCCATTGGGTGTTCCATTTCTTTTTTTTTGGTGAATTACATTACATCATGTGAATGTACCACATTTTGTTTATCCATTTATCATGTAGACATTGGGGACATTTCTGATTTGGGGGTATTATGAACAATGCTTCTATGAACATTTGTATGGACATAAGTTTTTAATCTTTATTTTTTGAGGGTTTATTAAGTACAAATAAATGTATTAACTGGGATGGTCCCGTGTAATTGCTAATACTTTTCTTGCTTTGCAGTAGTTTCAGCAAGGGAAACAAGATAGGAATGCCCTTTATATTGGGTAATAAACCCATTTATTATACTAGTTTAGAAACCCAGTGTTTCTAATTCAAAAGGAAAGGGCTTAAGATCAGTGATGGCTTGGTGAAAAACGGTTTTGACCTGACTTGAGATGAACAGAGAATAGGTTTATATTACGTTCCCCATGCTGTAGAGGCCCTTGTCCCATGGTAGCTTTTTGTTGCTTAACAAGGCTATAAATGGACTCTAAACGTAAGTAATAGTCATTGAAATACCACTAAACAGTTGTTAGTATTTTAAGGTGATGTATGGAGTAAAAGCTGTGTCCATATCCAGGAACTTTTTGACCATTTAATGAAGAGGGGAGGTATTTTGTTTGCACTATACTAATACTGTTTTTAAATTATATGTCATGCTTGTATGGAATTGTTTTACTTTTAAAAAGTAAATTTTTTACATATGATTTATACACGGTAGAATGTACTCATTGTGATTGTATGGTTTAGGTTTTGAGAAATGTTTGTGCCACCACTTCACTCAATTTTTTGAACATTTCCATCACTCTGACTTGCTCCCTGGTGCCCTCAGTAGCCAGTCCCTCCCAGTCGGGCCCACAGGCAACCACTGGTCTGCTTTTTGTCACTATGGAATGCTTCTGCTTCTTCTGAAACTTCATATAAATGGAGTCCTACTGTATCTATTCTTTTTACGGCTGGCTTCTTTTTCTCAATGCTTTTTGATTTACACTTGGGGCATATTTCACTATCCCCTTTTTATTGCTGAGTATTCCACCATGATGTGGATTCACCACATTTTGTTTATACATTTGTCAGCGGACATTTGGTTTTGTTTCCAGCCTTGTCTAAAAACGACACTGTGAACATGTGTGTACAAAGTGCGGCATATGTTCTCCTCCTCTTGAGATATTTAGGAGCAGAATCATGGAGCTGTTAATGTTCTGCAAAAGTACTGAACAGTTTTCCGAGGTGGTTTTGCCATTTTACACTCCTGCCAGGCATGTATGTGTTCCAGCTTCCACTCGTCCTCTCGGGATTCGGCATTGTCATTGTTTTAAATTAAGCTTTTCCAGAGGGTGTGTGGTGGTATTTCATTTAACTATCAACCTGAATGTTGCTTCATTAATGAAGAATGATAAGAACTAGATAGTTCAATCAACTCCATTTGGTCTGTTGCTCCCAGACTCCTTTCTCTCTTGCTCTGTTACTGTCAAAGGCTTGGTTTACGAGCATTGACACAAGCAGAGTTGTGAGCTGGGTGCCTTAGTGGCCTCTTGCAGGGCTGTGGTGATGGGAGGGACTGATGGCCTCTCCATGGTTGTACCTGCCAGCTGGCACAGGCTGCTAGAACCAGCTAGCCCACACACACTTTGCTTTCATTGCTATACCATCTTAAGGAAGCTAGCATTTTTATTCAGGAGTTTTTAAATAATTAAAGAGTAGAATGTTGGGTCTGGACATTTTATTGTATTTATTTTATTTTTTAAAGACCTTATGGGGATCCCTGGGTGGCGCAGCAGTTTGGCGCCTGCCTTTGGCCCAAGGCATGATCCTGGAGACCCGGGATCGAATCCCACGTCGGGCTGCCGGTGCATGGAGCCTGCTTCTCCCTCTGCCTATGTCTCTGCCTCTCTCTCTCTCTCTCTCTCTCTCTCTCTCTCTCTCTCTCTCTGTGACTATAATAAATAAATAAAAATTTTTTTAAAAAGACCTTATGTATTTGTTTTAGAGAGAGAAAGAGAGCATATATGCGAATGGGGGCAGGTGCAGAGTGAGGAAGACAAGCAGACCCTGTGCTGAATGGGAGCCAGAAACGGGGCTCAGTCTCACATTCCTGAGATCATGACCTGAGCTGAAAATCAGGAGTTGGACACTTAACCAACTGAGCCACGCAGACATCCCTTGACATTTAATGGAGGATGACAGATACATTTCATATTGAATCCTCCATTCCCACCAACACCTCTAATACTGGTGAGGATCCTAAGGCCATATCCAGGCTAAGTTCAGAAGATGGGGATGGCCACACACATACTGAGGTTTTCCCTTGCTGACATTCAAGGTCTTGTCCACAAGTACATCAGAGACTATAGTGTGTAGTGTGTAGTGTATAGTGGTGAAGACCAAGGAACCAGACTCCGATGGCTGGTATCTCAGCCCCAGCACCTACTGTGTGGTCACCAGCAAGTTACGTAGTCCCCAGGACTCCGTGTCTCCATGGGTACATTGGATGTGGTAATGTTACCTGTGAAAACTAAATTAGTGAACACACAACATGCTTGGGGCAGTGACCATATGCACCTTTCACTGTTGGTAGTGTTGTTGCAAACATTGGAGATAAGAATAGGAAGTAGGTAACTCAGTAGGAAAATAGTTTAGGTGAAAGCTCAGTGTTTTTTTTTTTTTTTAATTGTATTTATTTGAGAGAAAGTACGGGTGTACTTGGTGGAAGAGGGACAGAAGGAGAGAGAATCTCCAGCAGACTCCCTGCTGAGTGCAGGTCTCCATCCCAGGACTCTGAGATCATGACCTGAGCCGAAATCAAGAGTCAGACGCTTAACCTGCTGAGCCCAGAAAAGCCCAGAAAGCCCAGAGTCCATACGTATATTCTACAAACTAGGAAATCGGAGTTTGAAGATGTATCTTTAGAATGTTGGTTATTTTCTAAAGAAAATCTGAGGAAACTTAATTTTTAAAAAATTTTCCCATTATTTTGACTATTTTGTTTTTAAATATTGCTGGTTGGCTACAGATTAAAATAAACTATTTAATAATTAGGTGACCCTACATAAAGAAGAATCAGGGTCAGGGATTTATCAGAATCACCTAAACAGTCCTCTTCATTCAATGGAAAAACAACTGGTTTCCTAGAACACTGTTTCTAAATTATACTAAGAATTCAAAGGAAAGAGGCACCTGGGTAGGTCAGTGGGTTAAGCTTCTGAGTTTGGCTCAGGTCATGATCTCAGGGTCCTGGGATCAAGCCCCCCTTTCAGGCTTCCTGCTCAGTGGGAAATCTGCTTCTCCCTCTCTCTCTGCCCCTCCCCATCTGTTAAATAAATAAGCATCTAAGCATCTTTTTTTTTTTTCCCCTCAAAGGAAGGATGTGTCCGGAGTCAGCTAGAGAATCTAAAGGAAGATTTCTTAGTAGAGATAGGATAACCGTACCTGACATTGTGATTATGATCAAGGGTTGAAAGGAAAACACATAAGCAGACATAGCTACCCCAAAATTAGATGGCTCCAAAAGGGCTCGAACGAAGCATTCAGTGAGTCGAAAATACCTCAGATCTTCTGGAAAGCTAATTCTGTCTGGATAAAAATGGCTGAATATAAGGATGAAAGTAGAAGAATGGGTGGATGTGGCCTGGGGCCTGCGTGTCCATTTGCATTGCTCAGTGCCTGTGTCCTGTTTGAACTTGATTTGGTTTTTAAGGGGAATCACAAGCAGTACTTAAACATGATGAAATATGTGTATTGATTGATTTTTTTTCTTTTAATTTTTCTTTAGGCCCTAATAACAACAACCCTCAAACCTCCGCGGTTCGAACCCCTACCCAGACTAATGGTTCTAATGTTCCCTTCAAGCCTCGAGGGAGAGAATTTTCCTTTGGTACATATAAATTTTATTTTTCTTAATTTCATCCATTTGAAATAAAAGGAACCAATACAAACATGTTATTTTTCTAGGTGAATTTTTTTTTTATCTGGTAAGTCAGTATATATGAGCTATTAAAGGCACTATAATAGCTACTTAACCCCTCTGTGCCTCAGTCTCTGGATGTGTAAAATGGGGATATTACTTCTGCCTCATGGGGTTATTAATGAGAATTCTAAGTACTAAGTTATTTAAAGGGTAGAACCATACCTGGCGCATAGTAGATGCTATCATTGTTTTGGTGGGAGGTTTCTTGGTTTTCATTTATTTTTAATTTTAGCCTATGTCATTTATTTGTGGCCAATGTATTAGTAATATGATAAAACAGTTTAATAATGTCAGATTAGAGTAGTTGCCAAGATATGACTATGCTAAAAACCTGTGTATTTTTTTTTTGTGCTTGTTAAAAATGTACAATAAAATAAGAATGCTGAGCATAGATGTATTTTGCTAAGTATTGCTAGTAATGGTCTCATTTTTCACTTGCAGAAGCCTGGAATGCCAAAATCACAGACCTAAAACAGAAAGTTGAAAATCTTTTCAATGAAAAATGCGGTAAGCTTATTTTGAAATGTTAGTGCTAAAATATATGGTGGCCTTTTTTCAGTAGAAGAATGTGCGCAGAATAAAATGTTTAGCATTTAAATTTTACGGTCATTGGAAGTGCATGCATTTTGCAAGCGTGAATGCCATCATTTCTCCCACTTTTCTGAGCCTGCAAAATGAACAAATTTTTCTAAGATTGAAAGTAGTATGATCTTTAAATATATATATATATATATATATATATATATATATATATAATTTTAGTAGCTACAAAATGTAATTTAAAATGCATTTTTAAAAAAAGTTTGAGTTTTGAAAAGTGATGAATGTGAGAAATAAAAGAAACTCTGTGTTTTACAGGCGAAGCTCTTGGCCTTAAGCAAGCTGTAAAAGTGCCGTTTGCATTATTTGAATCTTTCCCAGAAGACTTCTATGTGGAGGGCCTGCCTGAGGGTGTGCCATTCCGGCGGCCGTCCACTTTTGGCATTCCAAGGCTGGAAAAGATACTCAGAAACAAGGCCAAGATTAAGTTCATCATTAAAAAGTAAGGGCAGTTAGCAGAAACAAGACTGGCCTTGAAGCCTGTACTTGTGATACAGACAGATTGGTACATGGGTTCACCTCTGTCAAGACAAAATGAGCTCTAGGAATCCCCCAAAAAAGTTCTTTAAGCTGTACTTTCGTAGATCTTACAAGTTTTTCATAATTGGTAAGAAAGGAAAGGAGGACTGTAGCTTGTCAGAGGGATAACAACTTGATAGTGTTAGGTCTACCATTGTCTTATTTTTAATGGTTGATGCTGCTGGGGTCTTAATGGTTGATGCTGCTGGGGTCTAAGGCGTGCAGTTTTAATAAAGTCCTGTGATTTCTCCAGCTTACAGAATATTTTCCCTTTCTTCATTTATTTTTTCTAATCTCTACACATAATTGTGGGGCCGGAACTCATGACCCCGAGATCAAGTGTCGGGTGCTCTTCCAACTGAGCCCACCAGGCGGTGCCCCCAGAATATTCTAAATTTCCATCTGCAGGGCAGCCCCGGTGGCTTAGCGGTTTAGCACCACCTTCCACCCAGGGCGTGATCCTGGAGACCCAGGATCAAGTTCCACGTCGGGCTCCCTGCATAGAGCCTGCTTCTCCCTCTGCCTGTTTCTCTTTCTCTCTCTCTCTCTCTCTCTAATAAATAAATAATCTTTAAAAAATAAAATAAAATAAATTTCCATCTGCTTTGGAGGTCTGTGAATTAGGCTACCACAACTGAAATGGATGGAAATAATCAGAATTTAAAAATACGGGTTAGTGCTCAAGAATTATTTGAAATTGATTGAAGTGAATTTTATTTTATTTTATTTTTTTAATATTTTATTTATTTATTCATAGAGACACAGAATGAGAGAGAGGCAGAGACACAGGCAGAGGGAGAAGCAGGCTCCATGCAGGGAGCCCGATGTGGGACTCGATCCTGGGTCTCCAGGATCATACCTCAACCACTGAGCCACCCAAGCATCCCTTTGCTTCTACTTCTTAATAGAAAAAGACACATGCTTAAGTTTTCACAAGCCTGTCCCTGTTTACATGCTACCCGTGAACAGTGTGCTCCATATATCCATCCTCAAGTCTAGCACTGACTGGATTCTTCCAAGGTTTAGTGGAAACCATGGACAGGAGAAGCTAATATAAGCTAGGCAGGACTGGATAGGCATTGTGATCATGACTAGAATTAGGTTTTTTGTATATGTTACTTTAGACGAGGGATGTTTTTTCTGTTCTTCCATTACTAAGTTGAATGTATATGTATAGAAAGTAAAATTTTAAAATCTTCGTCTGATCTTTAATGTTTTGCTATTGGATGATTAGCACACTTTTTTTTCCTCTCTACTTGTTTTTCAGGCCTGAAATGTTTGAGACTGCAATTAAGGAGAGCACCTCCTCCTCGAAGAGCCCTCCGAGTGAGTGTTGGAGTGAGTGCTATGGAAAATGTGCTGTGAGAAAATTATTTTGTTGCATTGATTTTTTAAAAAAGATTGTTGAAAGAGCAGCTACTGAATCAAAACCAAGAAAGCTCATTAAAACTCATGGTTGTGATTTCTTTACAACTTTGAATTTATTTAATATAAATGAGAATCTTTGTGTGTCTGATGCTGTACTAAAACACAAGAAAGAGAAAAAAGTAGAGGGTATAAACCATCTTTCAGGAAGCTTAATCCCCCAGGATGACAAAATGCACCAGAAGAAGGAACAACCCTTGCACAAAATTGGGTTAAATACTGTCTTGTGTAGTCTGAATTATAAGCACATTGGTAGAGCTGATTTAATTACATTTTGCATGTCTTCTAATCTGAAGTTTCTGTTTTAAGGAAAAATAAATTCATCACCCAACGTTAATACTACTGCATCAGGTGTTGAAGATCTTAACATCATTCAGGTGACGATTCCAGGTATGATGTTTCTGTCTTTCTCTTGTTTGTGGGGTTTTCCATGTTTGGGCTTTCACTTGACCAACTCAGGTTCCTAGAGCTTGCTCTGTGTGGTGCGGTGCCCCTGCCCGCCTTGCAGAAAGCACTCCCCAAACACATCACCTCATCAGTTCCTTTTCAGAAAGCTCTAGGCCAGATGCAGGCATGAGCTAGTACCTTTTGTCTTATTTCAGAAATTTGTTCTAAAGTGCAGGCAAAGCTCCTTGTAACAGGAACAAAGGCAGAGCATTTTCATTTGTGTTGTTAGAGTCAAATCACTTGATTAAGTCATTTCCATCTTGATCAGTATAAAATACTGAAATCTTCTGAAAACATGAAGCAAGTTCTCTCAGAGCACCTCACAATTAACTTGGAATTAAAATTGCATTATTAAGCTATGACTGTCCTCTTAACTTTTCTAGATGATGATAACGAAAGGCTGTCAAAAGTTGAAAAAGCCAGACAGCTCCGAGAGCAAGTGAATGACCTCTTCAGTCGGAAATTTGGTGAGTTTGGTGTTTGCATGGTGCCCCTTGCAGTGAGCTAGGACATTTCCTTCCAGTGACATCTGCACAATGGATTATGCTCAGATAGCTGTTACCTTCCTACATAAAAGGAAATAAAGTTGGAATGCAAGTGTTCGAGTTTCTCTAAAGTTTTTTCCTAAGGAAACCTTAGCTGTGTTAGACTCTTGATGAAGATCGCCATCAAAGTGAATAGAATTGAGGTTCAGAGGTAGGGTAGTTTGTTGTGTACTGTGGCCATCATTAACCGTGGAAACCATCTTTAAAAATGTTGCTCGTGTGCTTTCTAACACTTTAGAGATGATAGATTGATCTGTGCTTTTATGCTGCTTATCTTGTTCTAGGTGAAGCTATTGGTATGGGTTTCCCTGTGAAAGTTCCCTACAGGAAAATCACAATTAACCCTGGCTGTGTGGTGGTTGATGGCATGCCCCCCGGAGTTTCATTCAAAGCCCCCAGTTACCTGGAAATCAGCTCCATGAGAAGGATCTTAGATTCTGCTGAGTTCATTAAATTCACAGTCATTAGGTAAGTGAGGCTTCCCTGCTTGTTCGTCAGAATGAATCTGCAGATCATGAGGCTAAGTCATCTTCCAGAATATAGTTCTATGTAATAATAGAATCAGGTTTTCCATGTAGTGAAAGGAACACTTAAAATGCTTGAGTTCTTCTACTGTGGGATTCTTTTCTTCCTGAGCTGACTCTTAATTCTCTAGTTTTTAAGGCAAGGGGTTGGCGAACTATTGCCCGTGGACCAGATCCAGCCTGCTGTTTGCTCTTATAAAGTCTTAACAAAACACAGTCACATACAGTTAGCGGTACATAGCGTCTACCACTGCTTTCAGTTTGTTTGTTTGTTTGTTTATTTTTAGGGTTTTATTTATTTATTCATGAGAAGCACACACAAAGAGAGAGAATGGCAGAGACACAGACAGAGGGAGAAGCAGGCTCCATGCAGGGAGCCCGACGCGGGACTCGATCCCGGGTCTCCAGGATCACACCCCAGGCCAAAGGCGCGTTGCTAAACCACTGAGCCACTGGGGCTGCCCTGCTTTCAATTTATAGGCTAAAACGGAGCAGTTAGGACAGAGACAGTATGGTCTGCAAAGAGCTGAAAATACTTACTGGCTGGCCCAAGACAGAAAACAATTGGCCAGCCTGTGTCTCCTCAGGCACCTCTTCACAGGCTCAGGTCAGACAGGTACCCGATCCCAAGCCAGCCAGCCCATTCTGTGTCCTTGTCTGTACCATAAAAGTGTAGTTGTTATCTTTGAGAGCAGGAATGATGATTAAACCTACACTTCAGTGACATCATGAGATTACATTCATTCATAAGTGCTCATCCCAGTAAGATGTTCAGTGGATGTCCTCTTTCCCGTCCGCCTAAGCAAGGGTCCATGTAGTCTCCACCCTTTCCAACCCCCAAAACTTCACTACCACTAAATCTTCACAGTCAGTTCCCTGGCAAGCTCCCTCTGTATCTAGTAGAAATCCCTTTGGACTGGCTCTTGGAATAGCTCATGTGGTAACCCCCTAAGGTGTTTTGTCGTTTGTTCCTCTTCTCCTGGTAACCTTCCCTAAAAATCTTGTTTCTATCCCTTTTAACCTGTCCCTTTTAACCCATGTCAGCAGTGTGTGCTCTTCCCCAGGGGACTGGGTGAAAGCCTGCTTCCACTAGACCATGTCAGTGGAATTACTGCACTCTTTTTTTTCCTTGGCTCCTCTGTTTTCACCATCGTTCATGTGACCTTTTCCAGTGATGGTTGGTATTAGTTATTCATCTGTCCATCTGTCCATAGATTAAGAAGTGTAAGATTGAAATGTAGTTGGAGGGATGCCTGGGTGGCTCAGCGGTTAAGCGTCTGCCTTCTGGCTTGGGGCATGATGCTGGAGTCCTGGGGATCGAGTCCTGCATCGGGCTCCCTGCATGGAGCCTGCTTCTCCCTCTGCCTATGTCTCTGCCTCTCTCTGTGTGTCTCTCATGAATGAATGGGTAAAATCTTTATAGAAAAAGGAAAGAAATGTAGTTGGATAATATTGCTCATTCTAACACATAAGTGACGGGAGTAAAATATTAGTTAAATAAACTCAATGTACTTGTACATTCTTGTAGAGTAAAAATAAACTGTTACACAATTTGTTTCTCTCTCTAGACCGTTTCCGGGACTTGTGATTAATAACCGTGAGTAGATTTCATGGAGTCTTTTTCCTTTTCTTCTTTTCTGGGGTGTGAGAGACTGTTGGTGTATACATGCCCTTTGCTCGCAGCACGTAATGTTTTACCTCACCTACAGCGGTAACCGGGCAAAGTTGATGTTTTAGCTCCTGTGTAAGAGCACTAGGCACTTTCTGCATGTAAAATGGGGTTAGTTGCTCAGTCTTTTATTTATTTTATTTTATTTTTATTATTTTTTTAAATTTATTTTTTAGTTGCTCAGTCTTTTAAATCTCAGTTCATTCATTCGTAAAATGGTTTTATTGGTACCCATTTTGAGAGTCTTCGAGCATTTTAAATGACTCCTTCAGTGTCAAACATCTTAAAATGGATGAGGGAGCTCCTGTCTGTGTTTGTAAATAAACTTTTATGAGAACATTTCCTTGCCCCTTTGCTTATGGCAGAAAGCTTGGAAAACTGTACCAGACCATTGTGACCTGCAAAGTCTGAAATACACACTAACTAGCTCTTCATGAAAAAGCTTCTTGACTCCTCACCTAGAGCAATACTTGATACATTCCATAAGAATAATCTGTATTTGATATTATTACTGCAGTTCCTTTATTATGCAATTACAGTGCTGAAATAAGATCTTTTAATGTGATGTCACTTGCTTCTGTTAATATATAAGCCAGGATCTGGCACACGTTGGGCTCTCAAATATCGTTGCATGAACAAATATATGTGGTTTTCCAGTTCCCTGATGTTCATAACACTTAAAATCGTTTTTTTAGCAAATACTATACATATATTTGTTGGTCTGTATTCATTTGGCTGTGCCCCTAAACTACTATGGTTCTTTTTTTTTATAGATTCAGCTTTTATTATACTCTCTATCTTGGCCAAGTATGTTCGTATCTGATAGTGTTAATAATGAAAGAGGATATAGACCTTGTTTCATAGACTTTTAATCCTCCTTGTGACATTCGACTTGAATCACACCAGGGAGCTTGGTCATTTACAGAAATGTTTTTTTCTTTTAGGGGTTTTTGTGTATGTGTGGGGTTTTTTTAATTTGTTTTTTGTTGTTGTTTGGTTATTAATCCCAGTGCATCTGTTTTCTGTGTAATTTTTAGTTTCAAAGAGTATTGTATTTAAGCCTCCCCCCCCCCCAATCTTTTGTTTAAAAATATTCAGTTTTGTTCTCATCCTTATGCAGTAGTATATAATAGAACTTTCTGGTAATGACTATGAATTAGTTATTCTCATGGGATATATCAGTACTTTTAATATGTGTTCCCTCCTTTCATAAGGAAAATAGCACCTGTTCTGGCAAATTTGAAGCATCCAAGTAGAGAATGGTTCTAAGAATGCTTTTCCGTTGTAATAGCCAGTCAGTAAATTATTGTTTAAATGAATTTGCTTTATTTTCAGAATTGGTTGATCAGAGTGAATCAGAAGGCCCAGTGATACAAGGTAAATTAAGTGAGGTCAAACAGAAACATTCCTACTTTTGCGACAAAGTGGATCACATGAAATTGTGGATAGACCTCACTTGCTTACATGTGCCTAACTTTAGGGAAAGTCATTTACACACTCAGACTTCGTGTTTATGAATCCTGTCTGTGTTCAGAGGTCTGTTGTGTTCAAGCTCTGGGTCCTAATAGAACAGTGGGCCACATGCCATTTGACTGCACTGTCCCGGTCAGGCAGAAAGAAGGCTGGGAACCCTGGGAGGCCAGTGTTGTAGAGGGTAATTTGTTAGTGACAAACATGTCTTTCTGACTTTACTCCTTTATACCATTCGTATCTAATGCTTGTTATCAGCCAAATTGTGTCAGGTGGAAATCGTGGCTTTAAAGAAAGGTCCCTTAGAAACCAGCGTTGAGGCCTGCTACTGGGATCCACTTGAAAGCAACAAAAGGCATTTATTTTATCAAACAAGAATCCACAGGAAGGGAGGGAAAGACCTTAAAAAGGAACTTCTTTCTCGTGAGAGCTATGTTAATTGCAATTTTTATATAAGACTTTGGTTGCTCCCATTAACTTAGCACATGTCAGAAGAGGAAATTTGGGGGAGCCTAGGTGAGTCTAGTTGAGTCGTCCTGTTGAATCCCAAGCAGCTGTGGCTGCTATTTGCATCTGGGACCTGTGCTTTGTGTGCAGTGTCTGGAGAGCTTTCTCCTTGCTTCCTCTAGGACCTGTAAGTAAGTGAGAGCGACTTTAGGACTTTGTTAAGATAAATCTTCATGTGTTTCTCTTCAGAATCAGCTGAGCCCAGCCAATTGGAGGTTCCTGCGACAGAAGGTAAAAAGGGTTAGTCCAGCTGTCAAAAACTGAAATTCCTTATGAGAGCCTTCAGAACGCAGGATTGATTGTGATTTTCATGCCACCTCTTCTAAAACCCCTGCGGTTGTGTTTTCTTTTGTGTTGAGGTGAATTGGATCTGTCATTAGTGTCCAGAAATGT
Source organism: Canis lupus dingo (assembly GCF_003254725.2). Classification (NCBI taxonomy): domain Eukaryota; kingdom Metazoa; phylum Chordata; class Mammalia; order Carnivora; family Canidae; genus Canis; species Canis lupus. The sequence continues at coordinate 5,498,917 of NC_064248.1, read as the reverse complement.
CTTGTTAGCGGTGACTTGTGGTTCTTTTGCTCTGTTCTCTCCAAATGACTCTTAATGAATGACTCCTGAACCAGTTCAGTGGCCACTTTCTAACCTAGACTTTTAAATAGATAAGTAATATGGTGTTTGTTACTTTGAAAACTGGAGTAACAGAATTTAGAACTGATTGCTAGAACAACATGGTCTCTGAAAATGTTGTTTTTACTATCTTATGATTCCTATTAAATCATTTTAGTGCAGAGTTTGGTAGGAGTGGGTTTATAATCATACAGATTTGCATTTATAGTGCAACTTACCAGTTCCCTTTTGTTTTTCTCCCACCCCCCACCCCCTTTGTTTTTCTTGATAGAAATAAAGGAGACTGATGGAAACTCTCAGATCAAGCAAGAACCAGACCCTACGTGGTAGACCTCTTCCCTCCTAGGGTAAATCCGCGTCTGTGTCTGGGGTGCCATCTAGTGTCCGTCTGAACCTAGTGTATTCACACACACCTAGAAGTTAGTGTGTTTGCCCTGCTTCAGCCATAAATGATGCCCCCCCCCCTCCTTTGGGTCTTAGGAAGTCAAGTGTCAGCCCTACTGAATGATTTGAGTTAGAAGATCAAATAGAGAGATTTTCCTTAGATCAATATTTGTCTGTGAGTCAAAGATGAAAAAACACTTTTGCCCTAAAAGGAAAATAAATCTCATCCTCTCCATTGGAATTCACTCTGAATCCGTAGAACTACTCTGACAAAAATAGTATTTGCAGAGTCTGGCTAAGATTCAACAAATCATCGTGCGTCTTGCATAATTAATCTACAGCCTTGAACCTGCTCTTCCAGACTTCTTGAACTTGGCCAAGTCACACCAGGAGTCTGCCCGCTTGGTTCTTTGGTCCCATTGAACCTCGCTAAGCCTGAGCAGTTGAATAGTTGACATGATGGTTGTAGGGTCTAGCTTCACAGTAGTTGGCTCTGATCTGTACCTGATGGTATACTTTTTTATACAAAGACTTTTTCTTGGTCTGGATATTTCATAGACTTAGTCCAGGTCATGGCCTTACGTGCTGATTGAGTTTTGATGTTTGCCAATGTTAAATTCCTGTAACCGGATTAATGTGGTTTCTTGCTTGTTTGTTTTCTCTCCTATTGTAGCTTAAAGTATCAGTGGGTGAGAAGAGCTTTTCGGACCTGTTACTGCCCCAAGCTGTGTAATATACTTGTATAACAGAAATACCTTCTATACAAACCTTTTTTTCTACTTTTAGATAGAAATGTCTACTTTTTCAGCAGTTCTGTGAATTGAATTAAAGAGCAGAGTGACTGTAGATTTGGAATGGCTGGTTTACTTTGGAATGTATTATAAGGATTTTACAGCAATGCTGGAAAAACGACAGGGAAAATGACAGGGATGAATCTCATCAGATTTTTTACGTATCAACAGAGCCTTCAGCTATGGTGTTTATTTTCCAATCAAGCGAAGATCTCTCCTACTGGAACATCTCAGCTCCTGCAGTGAAGAAACACCTGTGATAGTTCAGTCCTTTTAGTTTTTCTATTTGAAAAATCATTTAAATGATCCTTTTGTTCACGGCTCTCCTTGACGACTGAGTGAACAGTTAGTATCTGTGTATTTGACTAAACCTTTTCCTAAGCTATCTATCATGGTTCATATGTTTTTTATCATAATTAAAAACAACCACCATCTGGATCACCTAACAAGCCAGTAAGAGGTTAGTATGTCAGCGTGTGGCCTGTTGATGGAATACTGAGGACCTCTTCCATGGTGACTGTGCGTCCAAATAAAGTGCGTGGCGTACTGGAAGTGTGAGATCAGGTAGGAGTGTCTGGGCCAGCTCAGCGACAGACACTAAAGCCTCGCGGTCACGCAACCTGTTGTGGTGTAGGTTTCTCTGGAACACTTCCAGCTCGGACCAGACTCCAGGGGTTTTCATCGCCTTCATTGTTTCAGAACTCTACTTGTAACATTGAGGCTCCAGTGTGGGGAAAGAGAGGCCAATAAGCTAACGACGCGCCCTCTGATATTCTGCGCCATTTTGTGGGAGAATCTTACCTGGGTTGGATTTCACAGACAATGAGAGTTGTAAAATACCAGCTATGAGAAGCTAGAGTATGTGATGGCATAGAGTTTTCATTAGCTTTATCACAATATTCACGATGGAGAATTATATTACATGGTAGCAGAAATAGGCATTTTTATGTGTTGCTTATATTTTACCTCAAATTAAATTGTAGATATAGGGTAATAAATAAAATCCATCCATGCCTTTCACACACTAATTTATTTCTTTCGAAGGTGTTTTCATGATTATGTCTGGGGCAGGTGGGCGGTTCGGTGGTAGGTGGAGTGCAAGGTGGAGGAGGCTAGATGAGCACTGTTCACGGGTTTTCCGAGACCAGTGCGCATTTATTCTGAGCTGGGGCTTGAGCCCCCCACTCTCCAGCTAGGACATGCCAGCTGTAAGCAGCTTCCAGGGGATTTTGAGGCAAGTTCCCTCCCCACACAGAGCACGTGCACCAGCTCTTCCCACCAAAAAAACAAACAAAAAAATTACACATACTACAGATTTTTTCCTTTTCTCCCAGCACAGCCCCTGCCTCTCCCTTGACCCGACCCAAGTGTGTTGACAGAAAGCAGAACTCAGAAAAAAGAAAAAAGAAAGCAGAACTCGCTGCTTATTAATCTACAACCGACATGGGGTGACAGCTACTATGGCAGATCTCGTGGTTCCTTTAAAGTGTTCTTAAAAAGTGTACACAGCCTTGCTGTTGCTGCCCTTAACCCACAACTTCCCGTCCCAGCCACTAAAGAAGAAACCTCTCCATCCACGGGCCATTTTTAAAAGGAGTTAATATAAACACTTACATCTAATACTTTTTTAACAAAAATTTGTGGGACTACAGACCTAGCAAGCAGATGTGTTTTCCTCCTATCTGGCATGAGTGTGTACGTCCAGTGTAAACATACTCTGCACATACACACATTTTTTTCTGTTCTCGTATATAGAAAGCTTTTGCTTTCCTTTTTTCCTTTATTTTTTTTATATATTTTTTTTATTTCACATCTGCCAAACCGATCAGTTTCTGTACTCTGGACAGACAGCCCAGAATCAGCACTGCAAGCATGTACGTAACTTTTGAAGGGCTTAGGGAATGCTGTCCTGGCCCATTCTGCCTCCCCTCTAATCAAGCTTAGTTTCTTCAAGAAATGGGGACTCTTCAGCAAGGGGTACTGCTGTCCCGTCTGCTGGAGGAGCCAAGTGGTTCTCATTGGCTCACCGTGTTCTCCAGAACCTTCCAGCCTGTCTCTCTAGCCCCTGTGTCCCAGCCAGGGCGCTGCCTTCCAAGATTGCCTCCCTGCCCTTGGGGATGCCCTGGGCTGGTTTCCTGGATGGCAGGTGGCCCTGGCCCCCTGGTGCCCACGGGGCAGCAGTGTGTGTATAAATAGGGCCACAGGAGGATTGCAGGATCCTGGGAGGGAGGGAGGGAGGGAGATTAAACTTGTCCACTGGGGTCTTTGTTAGGTCAATGAGCTCCAAATGGAAAAATGAAATGGCACAGATAGGTCTCGTCGGTACTTCCAACCTGCTTAGGGTTTCTGAAACAGCCTCCTTAGTCCAGGATTTTTGGTTAAAGAGAATTTTAACTGGGGGATGTAGTGATGAGGAACACAGGCTTTGTTTACCACATCCAACCTCCACTTCTGGACAGCTGTTAACCTGGGGGAAATCTCCATCAGAAAAAACAGCACAAGCAAGAAACACGGATGTCCCAGGGCTGTAGGATTTAGATCCCATCCGCAGAGTGGGGCCAAGTGCTAACAAGCTCTGGACCTTCAGTGGTGGGGAATGTGAGGCTTGCTCCCTGGAACTCTTGGGAGGCCTCGCCATGGAGGGTGGGGTGGCCCTGAGGGGGGGGCGGTCTGCGCTGAGAGATGGCATTACCTCGCTGGCGGGGAGCACATCCTGAGAGACCTCTCGCTGGTTCCAAGGATCACAGATCCTGTGATCTGTGAGGTGAGGTGTGTCTAGTGTGCTCTGGCCCCGGGCCAAAATTGCTCTGAGACTTCATGGAGGAGGAAGTAAAGACTGTGTAGTGATCATGCCCCCATCCGGGGTCTTCCCGGGGCAGGGACTGGGACAAGGCTTGAGCACTGGTCAGTAGCCTTCAGGGTGCCCACGGTAGTGCTCCTCCCCGCAACAGGCAGCTGCTTCCCCCTCTAAGGTCGGTTATTCTGAGCATCCTCGTTTCTGTGCCACCGTCACCACCACCAAAGACTGAAAAGATGTGTTGGGAGGAAAAAGATGGGGGGGAGGGGATTGACACCAGACCTTTTTAGACTGTACTAAACACCCCAACCCCGGTCCTAAATGCAGGGGACTTGGTTGGTTTAACAATAGTGGGCAGATGATTGTCACACACCGAAGGGTGTCTCCTAAGTGGGAGCCCCAGTGTCTGGGTGTGTATTTGCGTGATGTCTTCCCTCAGAGAAGCCTTGGGCTCCCTAGGGTGGAGATGAAGAAGGGGACAGGATTCCAGGAATTGAGGGCCTGTAGGCTGCTTTCTTGAGCACAGCAGCTCTTCCTTTGCTTCTTGACCTCCCAGTCCAGCGAGATGAGCACAAACGGGGCTGCTCATCCTTCTATTGATACCCCCCCCCCCCCACCCCGCCAAAGTTGCTTTCCCAGCCTCTGCAGGGTGGACCCTTCCTCCCACGTGTAAGGGTGATTGGCTTTCTGGACCTCACCCCGCGGCTGCCAGTCTTCCTGGCTCTAAGAACAGGTTTGAAAGCTTTTGCAGCTAGTTGCAGAAATCCCATGTCCCTGAGGGTCTGGTGGCCTGGTGACAAGTACAGTGGGTGGACCTAGCTTGGCTGCTCCAGAGGGGCTTCCTCACCCTGGATTTAACCCCGGAACTGGGTTAAATAACAGGCGGTTGGATTGGCTCGTGGTTTTCCCCAGCTTCATTACTCTGATCAGCAATGGTCTTGTCACTTTTCCTCCCCCTTCTCCCCCCACCCACCCCGAGACACGCATACCTTGTGGTTTTATTTTAAGGAAGTGTCTGTAAAGTTGAAAGTGAGCTATGATACAATACCAGTTAGTAAAGGTGTTTCCTGCCGGATTTCCTTCTCAGAAGCAAGGCCAGGTGGTTGAGAAGCATTTCACAGCATCAACTTGTTGCGTGATCTCTGTTCATCTAGAATCTTAAGTTCCGTAATAATGACTCTTATCAAGGACCATGCCCTTGGCAATGCCCAAGGGGACCTGGATGGGGGAAATGAATGTCCCCACTCATTTCAGTAAACATTATTGGGTAGACGCAACCAGAGGCAGAAAGCAAGACCACATCCCAGAAGTTTAGATGTCACGGGCTCTAAGAAGACCCAGAAACATCCTGAAAGGATCTATTGAATTCAGACCAAAATTCTCCTCTCCCTTCGAGTGACCAGTCTAGATCTTTTTGGGAAAATCTTTGATAAAGTACAGTAGGCGAGGGGTTCCAAAAATGCAGGCTTGGAGTGAGGAGCCTATGGGGTATGGTCATAAAAGCCATAGCAGGTGTTGGCTTGGCCTTCAGAGGGGACCAGTGGGCCTGGCACTTGATTCAAGACCGATGCTGCAAGATGGCAGGAGCAGCCGCTTCTCACCTTTGTCCACCACCTGTTGGCAGGGGACTGAGCCCTTGGCAAGTCACAGACTCCATGGTCCTGCCGGCTGTCCTAGGGCCAGACAGATCTGTAAATGGCAGCCCAGCCCTGTGACTGCATCTGGAGGCCTGATTTCCTCATTACTGGAGTCAGCTTCAAGTTCAAAGATCACCACAAAATCCCCTGTGGTAGCAGCTTGCTGCTGGATTTATCCTTTGTGGTTGGTTGATGAGCTTCAGATAGCTTTGGTGGCCGACGCCTCTGGGCCCAGTCAGCAAGGAGTGTCAGCGGGCCGTGGGCCGGGGGCCGGGGGAGGCGCCATCGGACGGTCGCTCTGCCGGGGCCGCCCGGGGCTGGAGCCCTTGGTCTCGGATTCTGTCCTGCGCCTGACCTTGTCATGAAAGCCTCAGATGACGCCCCTGCACGTGAGCCTGCGGGGCGGGGGGGGGGGGGGGGGGGGTGCTGGTTAGGGGGTCGGAGCCTCTCACTCCTCCCAGGAGCGGGGGGCGGGGGGGGCCCTGCTGCTGTTCATGTACCAATCCCTCCCCATCCCTTCAAAGCCCGGGTTCAACAGCTGGGATGGGCCCTGCCGCAGGCAGGCGGGGGGGGGGGGGGGGGGGGGGGGGACCCGGCCCACTGCCGTGCCCTCCTGACCTCAGGGCCGGGCCCAGTCTGCACCTGATAAAGGCCACTTGCCAAGCTGAGCACTTGAACCTCACGTGATGCCCACGACGGCCCGTGGAGTAAGTGCGGTTGTCTGTGCCACCTCCCAGGTGGAGACGCCGAGGCGGGGGTGACTGGCCAAGCCCCTCATGCACACACCGGAAGTGGAGTCCGAGTCCAAAGCAGGGGTGTGTGTGCGTCCACTGCCCAGGCAGCGGGTGGCGAGGGCCCAGGGGGAGAAGAAATGCCCAGGGGTGGGCCTGAGTGTGTCCTGAGCCCTCCCCATCGCAGGCGCCCGGATCCCTTCTGACGGGGCCTCCGGGCTCATCCCGGACCCAGCCAGAGCCCAATCCTTGTCCGGTTTTCTGAGAAGCCGAAGCGGCCCTCCAGCCACCCGGACTTCTGCCCGCAGACACCTGCTGCAGTCACGGCCTCCACCTCCAGCCGGAGCCCCTACGGCCGGCGGCCGCTCGAGGACCCGGTGCCCAGGGCTGGCCCGGCACATCCCGGACTGCGATCCAGGCTGTGCTCACCCGGGGAGGGGCAGCAGGAGGCCTTTAGGTCACACTTGGGAGAGAACCAACAGTGGCTGACGGTCCCCGTCCTGGAAAGCTCTAGATTCCCTCCCTCCACAAGACCGAGGGCGGTGCGGGGGGGGGGGGGGGGGGTCGCCTAGGCCCCAGGCTGCGGTGTCCACCCACACCCCTACCCCGCTCAGCCTGTGTCCAGGGCCCAGCCCGGGGGTTTCCTGGTGGAGGAACTAGCCGGCCGGGCCGTGTGGGGAAGGCCTGGCGGTGCGGCCGGCGGTGGCAGGAAAGCTGTGAGGGCCCACAAGGCCGGAGGGAAAGCCCTGCCTGCCTCCCCGCGCGGCCCACTTGAGAGTCTCTCTAGGGGCCGACTCCTCCCTCGTGAATCCCCATCCACATGTTCGAGGGCAGAGCAGGGGAGCCCAGGGGTCGGGAGCATGGCCCTGGGGTCCAGGCGGCCTGGGTTCAAGTCCCAGCCCTTCCCTTACTAGCCGCCACGACCCGCAGACCGCTCTGTGCCTCAGTTTTCCCATCTACAAAGTGGGGGAAATAATAGTACCTCTCCGACAGCCTCCTTGTGCTAAGATGTTCAGAAACACAGAGGCCTCCCGACCCAGGGCAAGCCCCTCCTGCCCGCCATGAGGGGAAGTGGGGGGCATTCTGGGCTGCTCTAATATGCTGCTGATGGGGAACAAGATACCGGCTTCCTTGTTAGGACTGGATAATCACCAAACTGTACACTTTTGTTTTCAGTATATTTCACAATAAAAGTTTTAAAACTTTTTCAAAGTTTGAATCTTCCCAGCTTAAAAAAAAAAAAAAAAAACTTTTCTCCGTTCATCCTCTCCTTCACTTTGCTCATCCCCTCTTTTCTTTTCAACCCTTTGATCACTAGCTTGTCTCACCCATAAATGAAACTTAGTCCCCTCTCGGCTTCCCAAAGGCTCTGAGCCTGGGGAGCGACAGAAGTCCCTGCCGGCGACAGCAGGACTTCTCTTGGGCTCGCAGTGCGCCCTGGATGCGCCCGGCTGCGGGTGCCCCGGGAGGAGGTCCGGTCTGGGGAGGCCACTGCAGGGAAGTGGCAAGGTGGCAGCTGACAGCTGGTGACAGCACGACTGTCCTGGCCGCTGGCTGCCGGGCCTGTTATTGTTACGCAAAAGTGGAAAGGCCGCTGAAGAGGGAAGGAAATGCCGAGGCCGCAGTCGCAGCCGCACCTCCCCCCCATTCCCCCCCACCCCGCCCTTCGTGCGCCCAGGTGAGCCGGGCTGGGGGCCCCGCGGGGACTTGGGGCGGCACCACGGGCCAGGGGTGGCAGACGCCAGCGCTCCGGGCGCTTGGTGGCTGCAGGGCCCCCTCCCCCAACTCCCTGCCACCAGGCACAACCGCCCACCACGACCTGTCTCGTCCTCATTTTCTAACCATCACCCAAGTACAAGGCACCCACAGAAAAGGGCCGCGTGGCCCCGCAGGCTGGGGCCGCCGCGTTCCCCAGAGTGAGCACCTGCTGACGGGGAGGGCACCCAGCCGGGGACGCCACCCTGCCTTCATCCGTGGACAGGTGGTCCACACGGCGTCCCAGCTGCTGAAGGGTGCTCCGTCCGCCTCCTCTCCTGTCCCCTCCTGTCCTGTCCGGCAGCTCCTCGCAAGGCTGGCCGCACCCAGTGCTGGTGACCTCCCGGTGACCACAGGGGACGTGCCGAGCAAACCTCTCAGAGCAGAGGGCATGACCCCTGCATCTCATAGACGAAACCAAGAACCACCACCAACCCGACCGGTCACGGCGACAGTCACAGGATGCCAGGCTTTGGCTCCTCTGCCGGATGCCACCTCACCCCTGGGAGTCCAGGGGGACCCGGGGCTCAGAGTGCTGGTGGCCTCTCCATCTTGGAGTCGGTGCATCTGGGCCACCAGCTGACCCCGCCGACCTGAGCCCGCAGCCAGACTGCCTGGGTCCGTGACCTCCGGACCAGCTCCACGACCTCGGAGCTCCCAGGCCTCCACCTGGGGCCTAGGCGCCAGCGACAGGCCCCAGCCCCGCCCTCCCCTCACCCACTCGCACGCGGCTCCCTCACCTCTGCACCCCACGTCCCCTCTCAGCAGAGCTTATGGTCCCATTTCACTCACAAGGAAACGCAGTCAGCCCTGAGGGTCCATTTGCTCAGCATCTGAACGCGAGTCCCCCTCAAAGCCTGTCGCCACCACCACTGGGCCCCAGTTACGCCCCCTGCGGACATGCACCTGGTGCTCTCCTGCTCCCACGGAGGCGCTGGTTCACTCAGGGACCGAGCGGCCACCACCCAAGTACGTGTGCAGCGCCCTCTGCAAGCCAGTGGGCAGGCCAGGCCCGGGCTCTCAGGGCTCACTCCTGCTGAGGAGAGACGCCGTGAAAACACACACAACGAATAGGCAGGACGTCAATTATAGTCAGTGCTCTGGACCAAACAAAAGGGTTGGGGGGGCATGAAGTTTTGCCATTTTGCATGAAGTTATCAAGACAGGGAGGGAGTTGGGGACACGTGGGCGGTGGTCCAGGTGGCACCCCAGCTGCAGAGCCTGGCAGGAAGGGAGCAGAGGAGCCCATGTGGCTGGTCCTCAGGTGGCCAGGGAGGGAGGGAAGGATGGGCACCCTCCCCCCCGCTGGGGGCTCAGAGACCCTGGGGAGGACAGCCGGGGCTCCCGGCCACATGCCTGCGCCGGGAGTCTGAGGAATCCCAGAAAGTGAAAGAAGAAGCAGAGCCCTCCCTGCCCCTCCACCCCCAGCCCTGCCAGACCCAAGTGACTTCCTCTTTCCACCCCATTTAAGGCCCAGCTGGGAGCGCCCCACAGGAGGGGAGGCCCCGCAGCCCAGCCATGGGGGACACCTTCATCCGCCACATCGCCCTTCTGGGCTTCGAGAAGCGCTTCGTCCCCAGCCAGCACTACGTGAGTAGCCACCCCGGCGCCCCGGCCCTGGCGGGAGGGCAGGGGCCTGGCCCCAGTCGGCTGCCCTCCTGGCTCCCCCGCCCCCCCCAGGACTCCCCTGTTGGCGCCCTACCCCTGCAGGGCGCTCCTCGCGCAGCCCTCCCCATCCCAGCTCCCAGGCAGTGCTCCTCCAGGAGCAGCCATCTGTCCCCGGGGGCTGTGGGGTCCCTTACATTACATGACCCTGCCGAGCGGCCACCCCACCCCGTCCTGGGAGGCTGGGACGCGTCTGCCCAGACACATCCACCCCACCCCACCCCACCCCACCCCAGGGTGCCCCAGGCCAGAGGAAGCCCAGGGAGGAACTCTGCTTGGTCAACCGTACGGTGTTTGTAGGGCGCTTTTAGCATCCTATGCCGAGACTTTTCTTCTTGTTCACTTTTAATTTTGAAGTAATTTCGAACTTAAACTACCAATAGCTCCAACATTCCTCCGCCACCACATCTGTACTCCCTGTCTCTCCCCTTCCCTGTCCCCCTCTTCCCTCCCTCCCTCTCTCTTCTCCCCCCGACTCCCAACTCTTTCTCTCTCTGAATGGGACTTTTCTGAATCATTACAGAGCAAATGGGAGACATTGTGTTTCTTTACTCCTAAATACTACTATGTATGTATTTTTTTAAAGATTTATCTATTTATTTGAGAGAGAGAGATTGAGAGAGAGAGAGAGAGAGAGAAGCAAAGAGAATCTCAAATAGACTCCCGCGCTGCGTGCCTGGGCTCAACCTCACCACCGTGAGATCATGACCTGAGCAGAAACCAAGAGAGCCACCCAGGCGCCTCTCTACTGTGTATTTCTTAAAATCAAGGACATTCTCTTACACCACAATGCAAATATGTTAACATCAGCAAATTAACGTGGATGAAACACTTGTTATCCAACCCACGGACTTCACTCAGATTTCACCTGTTCCCCTACTTGTCCTCTGTAGTAAAAATATTCCAGGTTTGGGATCCACCTGCTGCATTTCACTTATTGTGACTCTTCAGACTTCCTTAATCTGGGTCAGTTTTTTTTGTTGTTGTTGTTGTTTAAGTTTTATTTATTTAAGTCATCTCTATACCCAACATGGGGCTCGAACACATGACCCCGAGATCAAGCATCACACCCTCCTCCAACTGAGCCAGCCAGGTGCTCTTGGGTCAGACTTAATGTTTCTTTGTCCTTCTCAACTTTGACATTTTGAAGAGCTGGAGCCAGTCGTTTTGTAGGATGTCCCTTCTACAAAAAGTTTTGTCTAACCCTTCTTCATTAGATTGGGGTCATGTGCCGGTGGCAGAACTACCCCAGAAGTGACACTGTGTTCTCGCCGATCCTATCAGGCGGCAGGCGACTTTGCTGGTTCCTGTGTTGGTGATGCTAGTTTCGATCACTAAGTGTCTCTACTGTAAAGTTACTATTTCATCACTAATTTGTGATGAATAATTAACCTGCGGGGAGATTCTCCGCAACTATATGCATCTCCTGTTCCTTCCACAGTATGTGGATGACTCTTGCCTGAGTCAAATTGCTATACTGAGCGCCAAATAGTGATTTTTAAACTCTACTGTTGCTTCTGCCTTTAGTAGCTAACATTTTACCGGTAAAGTTCTTCCCCTCTTCCTACTGACTTGTGTCAATGTGGACGTGTGGATTTCTCTTTTATTCCATGGGCTACCGTCCGTCACTGTCGTACCTCATCTTATGCTCCCATCGTCTCGGAAGGGGCCAGTGGGAACCCCTTCAAGCTGGCTCCCTGTGCTCTTTGGACATAGCCTGGCATTCTCTGAGCACATTCTTAACTTCTGGAACGAGACGCTCCAGCTGACCTGCTGCTTCCCAGCCCGAGCCCTGGACTCGACCACTGCACTAAGGACCTCTGTTTCTTTGCAGTGGGGGGCGGTGTCAGAACCCTAGATCTCAACGCTGAGTGTTGAGGCTCATTGCCTCTGAGGTCCTTTCAGACTCGGGGAAAGAGCGATTCCATCTCATTCTCGTTACTCTGCTTTATGTTTGCAGAGCCCGTCTCTCCACGAGAACCCTGGCGCCCACTAGATTAACAGCTGTACCCCTTTGCTCGGTCCTGCAAACCACATGAGCTTGTTTTATCACAATGACGGCTTCCGCGCCATCATGAACAATCAGCCTACAAACCTATGAAGTCAATTCTAAGTTTTCTTTGCAGGTTTTTTTTTTTTCTTTTTCTCCTTTTGGATTGAGGGTAGAAATACTGTAAAAGTTACTTGGATTTTTTTTTCCTTTTCCAGTTTTCTTTAATATGGTTGTGACCCATTCGATAGTGAAGTTCATTTGTTTTCATTTGTTTCCAATTTAAAGTCTTAAAAAAAATCCTTGTTGATCTAATTTTATTTTTAAATATGTAATATATTAACATGTTTGAAATGATCCAACATCAGGCAGCCCGGGTGGCTCAGCGATTTAGCGCCGCCTTCAGCCCAGGGTGTCATCCTGGAGTCCCGGGATCGAGTCCCACGTTGGGCTCCCTGCATGGGGCTAGCTTCTCCCTCTGCCTGTGTCTCTGCCTCTCTCTCTGTGTCTCTCACAAATAAATAAATAAAATCTTTTTAAAAAATGAAATGATCCAACATCAAAACTTTACAAAAAGATATGCTCAAAGACTCATTTTGGTTTATCTTTCCTATATTTCTCTTTGCAAAGATAGAGAGGTGGGCAGCAGGGGGATGGGGGGGTGGGAGGGTACACAGAGCCACCTGGTTGGCTCAGTCCATGGAGCATGAGACTCTTGATCTTGGGGTTGTGAGTTCAAGCACCACATTGGGTGTAGAGATTGCTTAAAAATAACATATTTTTATTTTTATTTTTTAATTTAAGAGAGAGAGCACATGATCAGGGGGCAGGGGGAGAGGGAGAGAATCTCAAGTAGATTCCATACTGAGTGTGGAGTCTGATAAGGACTCCATCTCACGACCCTGAGATCATGACCTGAGCCAAAATCAAGAGTTGGAAGCTTAACTGACTGAGCCACCCAGGTGCCCCTAAAAACAAAATCTTTAAGAAGGAAGGAAGGAAGGAAGGAAGGAAGGAAGGAAGGAAGGAAGGAAGGAAGGAAGGAAGGAAAAATATAATTTTCTTGGGTGCCTGGCTGGTTCAGTATGTAGAGCATGTGACTCTTGATCTTGGAGTTGTGAGTTTGAGTCCCACATGGGACATAGAGACTACTTAAATAAATAAAACTTCAGGGGCACCTGGATGGTTGGGCAGTTAAGTATCTGCCTTCAGCTCAGGTCATGATCTTGGGGTCCTGGGGTGGAGCCCCACGTCGGGCTCCCTGCTCAGTGGGGGAGCTTGCTTCTCCCTCTGCTGCTCCCCCTGCTTGTGCTCTGTCAAACAAATAAATAAAATCTTTTTTAAAAGTAATAAAATAAAATCTTAAAAAAGGAGAAACTAAAAGCTCACTTTTACTCCTGTAGTTTGAAATACCACTTTTATCATATTTTAAATTTCCATGTGTACTTGGATATATTTCTAGATTTTGTATCCTATTCCACTGAGGTTTTTTTGTTCACACACCACTAGTATACAATTGTTGTTTTAAATATTGTGGTATATATTTTTGCATGCTCCCCTGAGCTGGCCAGGTGCCCCTATTTTTTTCTTTCACTGTAAAATTAATATAAAATGAAATCCACAAGTCTTAGAGGTACATTTGCTGAATTTCGATGGTACATGTCCCTACATAACCCTCATCAAGACGTAGATTACCATTGCCCCAGGTCCCCTCCCTCCACCAACCCCCAGAGGCTACCACTGTTCTGATTTTTCCCCCTTTACTTGGTTGCACTTGCTCTAGAACGTCATAGAAAAGGAATCCTACCATGTATCTGGCTTCTTCCACTCAGCATAATGCTTTTGAGCTTCATCCGTGTGGATGCACCTGTCAGTGATTTGTTCCGTTTTGTGGCTCAGTAGAATTCTCCTGGCTCTATCTTGGTTTTCCTTACCAAGTTTGTATTTTTTCTCTTTCTAATAATGGCTTCACTGAGATATAATTCACCTATATAAAGTGTACAATTCAACGGTTTTTAGTGATCAGAATCGTGCAACCAACATACAACCAATAAATACATATTTTTAAAGATTTGTTAGAGGGGGGGCGGCCGGGTGGCTCCCGGTTGAGCACGGGCCTTTGGCTCAGGGCGTGATCCCGGGATCCTGGGATCGAGTCCCACATCGGGCTCCCTGCACGGAGCCTGCTCCTCCCTCTGCCTGTGTCTCTGCCTCTCTCTGTCTCTCATGAATAAATAAATGAATAAAATATTTAAAAAAACGATTTGTTAGAGCGCACACAAGCAGGAGGGGCAGAGGGAGAGGGACAGAGTCTCAAGCAGACTCCCTGCTGAGTGTGGGGGGCCGTGGGGCTGGACCTCAGCACCCCGGGGTCACGGGCTGCGCCGAACCCAAGAGTCGATGCTCTTCACCGGCTGAGCCCCCGGGGCCCCGCACAACCACTGCGGGCCCTCCGGTGGGTCGGCAGAGCTGGTCCCCGGGCTGAGCGGCCTCGCTCTCCCTCCAGCCCCGGGAGCCGCAGCCCGGCCTCCCGCCGCCCCTTACGGACCGGGAGCTTGAGCCGATTTGGGGGCCGCTGGGCGTCGGGCCCTGGGTCCCGAGCTGCAGCAGGAGCTGGAGCTGCGGCAGGAGCTGGGCTGCGCTGGGCTCCGTGAAGCCGCGGCCCCTCGCGGCGCGCCCTCCCCCTGACGGGGTCCCCCGCCCGGCCCCCCAGGTCTACATGTTTCTGGTGAAGTGGCACGACCTGTCGGAGAAGGTGGTCTACCGGCGCTTCACCGAGATCTACGAGTTCCACGTGAGTGCGGGTGCGAGTGCGGGCCGGCCCCGGCGGTGCTGGGGGGGGGGGGGGTGCGCGGGGCGGCGCGGGGCGCGGCCAGGAGGGCGGGTGCCCAGGGAGGACACTGCGCAGCGGGCCCAGCTGTGCCCTTGGAGGGCGGGTGGCCCGGGTGCTGGCCAGCAGGTGGGGAGCCCAGGGCGCTCCAGCCCACAGCTGAGGGGGAGGGGACGTTATTTACTTCTCAACTTAAAAGGACATTTTCCTTAAAGTACGTTTTATTTTTAATTTAAATTCAATTCATTAACATAGTGTATTATTAATTTCAGAGGTAGAGTTCAGTGATTCATCAGTCGCGTATCACACCCAGTGCTCATTCCATCCTGTGCCCTGCTCAATGCCCATCACCCGGTTACCCCATGCCCCCCTCCCGCCCCTCCAGTGACCCTATTTGTTTCATAGAGTTGAGAGTCTCTTATGGCTTGTCTCCCTCTCTGATTCCATCTTGTTTTATTTTTCCCTCCCTCCCCCTATGATACTGTTTTGTTTCTTAAATTCACACATGAGTAAGATCACATGACAATTGCCTTTCTCTGACTTACTTCACTTAGCATAATACCCTTTAGTTCCATTTGCATCGTTGCATATGGTAAGATTTCCTTAAAGTATGTTTAAATGGGACAAAATACACATAACACGAATTTAGCATTTTAAGCACACAGTTCAGTGGCATGAGATACATTCCCAATGTCTTGCAACCGTCACTATGGTCCAGCTCCAGGATAGTTTCATCCTCCCACACAGAGACCCTGTCCCCATTCAAGATAAACTTCAGGGGATGTTAAGGGCCGTGCCTCCTCTGTCCTTGCAGGGGACAGCCTGGTTAGTGTCACCACCAGGTTGTCATCCCAAGAGCCTGCTCTTTGACTCATGGTCACTGGCCCAATGAGGACCCTGGGCAGGTGAGAAGGCAGGGTGGTGATCCTGACACCCCAGGATTCAGGTTCTCTTGCTTTGTGGGCACCTGCTGTCAGCCAGATTGAATGAGATTCCCACAGGCTCTAAAACCCCATGGGGTTCCCCAGGCCAGACACAATAGAGATGGTCATTGGGGAGCATAGTGTGCAGAGTGTGGCTTTTGGTGGGTCTTGGTCTGAGACAGAATGTGGATGGAGGGTCCATCCACAAAGGCCTCTGTAAGCAGGGTAGTGAGTCCTGGAGTGGCGTGCCTTCCTGCACTTCTCCCATAAAATTTTTAAGTAGTCTCTATATCCAACATGGGGCTCAAACTCACAACCACAACTTCGAGAGTCTCATGCTCTACTGACTGAGCCAGCCGGGAGCCTGGGTGGCTCAGTCCATTCATTAAGCATCTGACTCGATCTCAGCTCAGGTCTTGATCACAGGGTCTTAAGTTCATGTCCCGAGTTGGGTTCCATGCTGGGCGTGGGGGCTACTTAAAAAAAAAAATTAGGTAAATGAGTAAATAAAAACAAAATGCAGATAAACATGAAGAAGACTATAAGCAGCCCTACACACCTAGGACTCTGAATCACAATTGATGTCACTATGCTGTTTGCTAGGAGGCTTTGTTTAGTTGTTTTTTTTTTTAATTTTTAAAATTTTTTTATTTATTTATGATAGTCACACAGAGAGAGAGAGAGAGAGAGAGAGAGAGAGAGGCAGAGACATAGGCAGAGGGAGAAGCAGGCTCCATGCACCGGGAGCCCGATGTGGGATTCAATCCCAGGTCTCCAGGATCGCGCCCTGGGCCAAAGGCAGGCGCTAAACCGCTGCGCCACCCAGGGATCCTTTGTTTTGTTTTTATGTCAGCTCTACACCCAACGTGGGGCTTGAACTCACAACCCTGAGATCAAGAGTCACCTGCTTCATTGACTGAGCCGACCAGGCCTCCCAAAAGGCTTTTTTAAGATAAAGGAATAAAACACTACAAAGGAAGTAGAAAGCTCCCTTTATCCCATGCACATGTGTCAGCTCCAGCCCTGGGGCACTGCATGCACACCTATGCACGCGCACACACACAAGTCCAAGCACAAGATGCAATCGTGTTAAGCATGCATTTTCCACAGCCTTTCTAGAAGTCCTCAGTATGCTGGCTG
Source organism: Canis lupus dingo (assembly GCF_003254725.2). NCBI lineage: Eukaryota > Metazoa > Chordata > Mammalia > Carnivora > Canidae > Canis > Canis lupus. The sequence continues at coordinate 5,482,196 of NC_064248.1, read as the reverse complement.
CCTCCTTCTCTGCCTTGTTACTGTCATTAGGTCAGTTTTTGAGACCTGTTCATGCTGATATGTGCACGGCTCCATCTCTCCTCTTTACACTGTTCTGGGTTGTTCCATTGTCGGATTAGCCCCTTTTGCTAATTGGTGAACTCATTCATTCAACAACTATTGATCAAGCACCTACTAAGTGCCAGGTGCATTCTACTTGGTGCGTGGGAGATGCTCGGAAGGGGACAAGGGCATAAAAAAGATGCGAGTCCTTGCCCTCCCTTGTGGATCTTAAATTCTAGTAGAGGAGTCAGGATAACAGACAAATAAAACGTAAGTAACTTATATAGTCTGTTAGGCAGTTATTTGAACTATGGAAAAAATTAATCAGTATGAGGAGGTAGACGGGAGGACTGAGTAAGGAGGGGAAATTGTCACGGAGATTTCACTGATGGGTAATATCTGAACAGTCTTTTTTTTTTTTTTTAAAGATCTTATTTAACCATTCATGAATGACACATAGAGAGAGGCAGAGACACAGGCAGAGGGAGAAACAGGCTCCTTGAAGAAAGCCCGATGTGGGACTCGATCCCGGGATCCCGGGATCATGCCCTGAGCCAAAGGGAGATGCTCAATCGCTGAGCCACCCAGACATCCCAGCAAAGTCTTGTAGAAGGAGAAAGAGAGAGGAAGTGCTATTAACAAATATAGGGAAGAATGGGAAGAGCAAGTGCAAAGGCCCTGGGGCTGGAGCAGGCCTGGAGTATTCGGGGATGATTGGAGCAGAGTGAACAAGCGAGAAGAGGGTGGTGGCAGAGGAGGTGAGTGAGGCAGGCAGGATGGGTCTGGTCTGCACAGCCTTGTAGACTAACGTGGAGCCTTTGGCTTCCATTCTGAGTGAGCTTAGAGGCAGGGAGGGGTTCTGAGCAGAGGAGAGACAGGATCCAATTTGAATGTGAAGATGGTGCTGGACTGAAGACAAAGGTGAAAGGTTGTTGTGGTAACCCGGGCTCGGAGGAAGCACAGCCCGAGGTGGGGGCTGTGTGGGTAGTGAGAAGAGTTAGATTCTGGATAAATTCTAGGACTGGAACCAGAAGGACTTGCTGGCGGGAATGTAGGAGGAGAGAGAAAGAGAGAGCCAAGGATGGCACCAGCCCAAGGGATCAGGAGCGTTGTTTCCAACCCTGTGCTTTTATGAGGTTGTAATAAAGGATCTTCCTCAATCCTTTCTTTTGTGTCTAGAAAATGTTAAAGGAAATGTTTCCTATCGAGGCAGGGGACATCAACCCAGAGAACAGGATCATCCCGCACCTGCCAGGTGAGGAGCAGGGTGGCCCGTCCTGGATCCCCTCACCTGCCCTGCGAGCTGCCCCTCCACCCCCATCCCCTCTGGGTCGTGACCTGGGACAATGCTCATGGCTTCTCGGTGTCCCTCCCCGGCCCGGCCAGCCCCGCGGTGGTTCGATGGGCAGCGGGCGGCCGAGAGTCGCCAGGGCACGCTCACCGAGTACTACAACACGCTCATGGGTCTGCCTGTCAAGATCTCCCGCTGCCCCCAACTCCTCGACTTCTTTAGAGTGCGCCCCGACGACCTCAAGCTTCCCACGGACAGCCAGTGAGTGGCCCCCTCATTCTGTCCCCGAAGCGGGAGAGGGAAGGGGGTGGTGAGCTCGGCCTGGGGAGGGGGTGCAGGGCGTCCCCCGTGTTACCGATGACTAAAGCTCAGAGGGGAGGCGACTCGCCCAAAGTCACACAGCCCCAAAGAGAAGGAGGCAGGATTCCGACTCTGGCCCATGTAACTTGGAACCCCCTCCACAGCATCCCTGCCAAGTCTCCACCTGGAGCCCCTGAACCTCGGGGGAGGCTCTGTGGGCTGGGAGTCTGAGATCCTAGGTCCTTGTCCTCACCCTGCCTTCTGAAAGCAGGTTCCCCACCTGTACCGGGTGGTAAGGGCCAGATGTCGTAATGGGTGCTGTGGAGAGTGCTTCCAAACTGTGAAGCGCGGAGCCCCAGCCGGGCTGGTGGGGTGGGGTGGGGTGTTGGTGGCAGGTGTTGAGCGCAGCACACCTCCGCTTTGTCACCTCATTGTCTGCCTGCCCGTTGGTCCAGGGCCCAGCATGGAAAGCATCTGAGAAGCTGAGTGAGGTCTCAGGGGAATGTGTTGTCCTGCTGGAGGCTGGCTGCAGAAGGTTCCTCTCTGTGTCCCTCTCTGCTCACTGAGTACAGAGTACGAGTGGGGCCTGGAGGACAGGCCACCGCGGACAGACACCAGTGCTTCGGCCTGAGTGGGCTGGCCCCTGAGCCCACCCCTGGCCCGGTGCCGGGTGGCACGGCTCCCATGGCCTGGGTGGCAGGGATGCCCACTCCCGTTGGCCATACCCCTGAGGCCCCAGAAGGGAGCTAGCCTCCAAAGTAACAGGAGGCTTTCCCAGACCAGAGTGTTCTCTTCAGCACTTGGTTCCTTCCTTGGGTCCCCAGGTGGCTGGGGCGGGGGGGGGGGGGTGCTTTCTTTGTCAGTCCCATTGCTCCCTTCCCCCAGCAGTGACCCCCACATCCCAGGTTCCTTTTTCTTCTGGGAAGTTCTTCTGTAGGTCTGCCTGGAGCTTCTGCGCGCCCCGCAGGAAGCTGAGCGCCTCACCCAGATTCTTCTTTCCCGTAGGGTGAAAAAGCCAGAGACCTACTTGGTGCCCAAAGACGGCAAGAGCAGTGTCACGGGTGAGAGGTGGGGGCAGCTAGCTGTAGGTCACCCTGTGGGGGCTGGGGACATGATCGGGATTCCTGAGCAGAGGCTGTGCAGCCAAGGCCAGGGCAGGGGGTCCTCAGTGGCTGCACTAAAGCCTGGGGACCTGGGGGGGGCGGCCACTGGACAGTGAAGCTTTCAGAGCTCATGTCTGAAGCTGCAGAGCCCAGCATGATCCCAGCTCCCTATAGCCAGGGGTGTCCTGGCTGACTGAATAGACAGGTCTGGGGGTGAAGGTGGTCATCAGGGGTCACCCAGAGGCCTGACAGTATCTGATCTGTATTGCATGATAATTGTTAATAATACAACCTGACATTTATCGAGAACTTACTCTGTCCCAGGCACTATTTATTTATTTATTTATTTATTTATTCATTCATTTAAGATTCCTTTATTTATTTATTTGAGAGAGAGCAGAGCAAGTGAGAACACGAGTGGTGTGGAGGAGAAGCAGAGGGAGCAGTGGTAAGAGGGAGAAGCAGGCTCCCTACTGAGCAGGGAGCCTGACATGGGGCTCTATCCTAGGACCCAGGATCATGACCGGAGCTGAAGGCAGATGCTCAACCTACTGAGCCCCCCCAGGTGCTCCCAGACACTATTTTAATGTCTTGCATGTATTAACACATGCAATTATCTCTATAACAATATGAAGTAGGGACCAGAGTGCTATTATCCCCATTTTACAGCTGGACACACTGAGGCTTGATTTAAGGTGAAACTCAGGTCAATGGGACGTCTGGGTGGCTCAGCGGTTGAGCGTCTGCCTTTGGCCCAGGGTGTGATCCTGGAGTCCCAGGATCGAGTCCCACATCAAGCTCCCTGCGTGGAGCCTGCTTCTCCCTCTGCCTGTGTCTCTGACTCTCTCTCTGTGTCTCTCATGAATAAATAAATAAAATCTTAAAAAAAAAGAAAAGAAAAAAGAAACTCAGGTCAAGGGCCACACAGACATGAAAGGTGGAACAGGATCTCAACCAGTCAGTGGGATGCCGGGACGGGTGCCATGGGCCAGTCAGTGTGGTCCAGGGACCAGCAGTGTCTTAGTCTGTGTGGGTCACCATACAACAACCACAGACTGGGGGTGGGGGTTTAAACAGCAGAAATGTATTTTCTCACAGTTCTGGAGGCTGGGAGTCTGTGATCAGGGTGTGGGCAGGGTTGGCTCTGTGGAGGCGTCTCCGTGGCGTGCAGACAGCTGCCTCCTTGCTGTGCCCACACATGGCCTTCCCCTGTGCACGTACTCCTGCTGGTGTCTCCTCCTCATCCTATGAGAACACCAGTCCTATGGGGTGAGGGCCCCACCCTTATGACCTCCTTAAAGGCTCTAACTCCAAATACAGATTCTAAGGTACTGGGGCTTAGGGCTTCAACATGGGAATTTGGGGGGAGGGGAAAAGATGTATTTCAGTACATAACATGCAGTTGCATGACCTGGGGGCTGGTTAGACATGAAGATGCTCAGGTCCCACTGCAGACCTCTGGAATCAGAACCTGCCTTCCAGCGGGATCCCTGGATGATTTGTGTGCACATTAAGGTCCAGGAGGGCTGCTCCCTAACCTCATCAAGTGAGAAGGAGCATGTGTAAGGTGCATGACAGTGTCTGGAACACACTAGGTGCTCAATAAATGCAGGGCTGTGAAGACGAGCTTGTCTCTGCTGCTTTCTCATTGGCAGGGGGCGTCCACCTCCCGTGCGCCTGGCTGGGTGGAGACGGGAACCCAGTGCCAGTCTGGAAGCCTGAGCGGGGGACTGCCGGGAGGAGGCAGCCCATCCCCTCACTGTCCACTGACCCTGCCCTCCCTCCGTCCAGACATCACAGGCCCCATCATCCTGCAGACGTACCGTGCCATTGCTGACTTCGAGAAGACCTCGAGCTCCCAGATGGCTCTAGCCACGGGTGACGTGGTGGACGTCGTGGAGAAGAGCGAGAGTGGTCAGTGTCCCTGCCCTGCTGGGGCCTTCCTCCCCTGTGCCTGCGTCCAAGGCCTCAAGCCCCCAGCCAAGGCTCTGCCCCTCAGACAGCCTCGGGCTTCCTCCCCACCCCGTCCCCTATGGGCTGTGGCTCCTTCGGGGGGTCCCCTTCTGTCCTCCCCATTCTGGTGCACCCCCCCCCCCCCGCCGCGGGGAGACTGCGGGCATCTGTGCATCTCCGGATTATGTCCCAGTGGCCAGGCCAGCTTCTGGGCATGACGTGTGGGAAGCAGCTTCTGAGCTGAAATCCTGGGCCTTGTGTGTGTGTCTGTATGTGATTTTGGCGTGGAGTGTGTGAAGGTGACATTTCTGAATCGCAGTGGTGGATGTCTGTGTGTCCTTGTCTGGGAGTCCTTACCACCCTGGTGGCTGCCGCAGGCTTCAAGGCCCGCCCAGACTTACTGCATCACCCCCCACTTCCCCACCCAGGCTGGTGGTTCTGCCAAACGAAGACAAAGCGAGGTTGGGTCCCGGCGTCCTACTTGGAGCCCTTGGACAGTCCTGATGAGGCAGAGGACCCAGAGCCCAACTACGAAGGTGCCACTTGCCCTCCTTGGCCATAGGATGTGGGGGAAGGGACTGGAGGGGCCCTGAGATATTGAGAAGTGGCCACTTTGGGGTTGGATATGGTTGTGGGCTGGGCAGTGGAGTCAGGGTAGAGACTCCATAGTCTGGCTTGAGGGGCCCAGGTAGCAGGTGATGCCCTTGGTCAGGACAGAGAACCAGGAGGTAGAGTAGAGGCGAGGGCGATGAGGTCCGCCTGAGATACGTAGGGGTCCCTCCGGGCCGTATGAGGTTCAGGAAGGAGCACTGCCTGGAGGCGGAGGAATCCTCGCTGACTGGAAGCGGAGAACTGGCAGTCAGTCCCCAGGTCCCCTCGATGGGGCTCACGTGGAGGTCGAAATAAATTAGAGTTGATTGCCCATAAATTACAATGGAGAGATTTCACAATTGTCTGCGGGCTTATGGCATCTCTGGAAAAACTGGAAACGGTGTGTACACACGCTGCAGTCAAGTGGCTCAGGTGCCACATGGATGGGTGCTCTACACCTGCACCCCTTGTCTGGCCACTCCTCCTGTTTAGGTGCCTGGACCCTGGTGTGGATGGTGGGAGTGGGATGGGCGGGCTCCCCTGGGTGGTCAGTGTCCCTGCCCTGCTGGGACCTTCCTCCCCTGTGCCTGCGTCCACGGCCTCAAGCCCCCAACCAAGGCTCTGCCCCTCAGACAGCCTCAGGCTCCCTCCAGGGTGCCCCACGAGTGGGTGGCAGGATCCTGCAGAGGGAGGCCAGCAAGGAGCAGGCAGGGAGGAGGGTGGTCCTGGGCTCTAGCTGGAGGAAGCCTCAGGCTCAGAAAGAAGAGAAGGGGAAGGGAGGCAGGCCAGTGCCGGGCGGACCATCACACCACACTCCTGTCCCCACGGCCGACCAGGTGAGCCCTATGTCACCATCAAAGCCTATACTGCCGAGATGGAGGATGAAATGTCCCTGCAGGAAGGCGAAGCCATCGAAGTCATTCATAAGCTCCTGGATGGTTGGTGGGTCGTCAGGTAGGAGAGTGCCCCTCCCACCCTGAGTGTCAGCCCCGGCCTGGGGCATGGTGTGTTTGGGCTCAGTGCTGACCCCGGGTGTGGCTCTGGGTAGACCACCACCTCTCTCTGGACTCAGTTTCTACTTTGGTAGCAGATCAGCAGATCAGCAGATCCCACCACAACCTGTCTCTCAGGGTTCAGTATCCTTGCCTGAGTGGGTACCTTTTTCCTTTGTGATTTGGGGTCACTTCGCCATCTATTATTCCTTCTACAACACAGTTAATTTTTGTGTTAATTATTCTATTTGAGAACTGTCATCCCTTCTCCTTTTAAATCTTTTGTTGTAATTGATTCTTATCTGGTTGTTCCTCTTGGGCAAAGCAGAACCCTGGTGGCTTCTAGAGCCATCTCCTTGGACCTGCTGGGCCTCCCCCGGTCCTTGTACACCCTCTCAGTCCCAGTGAGCTTGTGGCCAAAACATCTGCCATCAGCTTGGCTCTGGGCTGGGGGCTCAGAGGCAGGAATTCTCAACCTTTTTGACTCTCACTTGATTTAACTGCCCATCCTGCACCCCTGAGAATCTGCCTGTGATTTTCCCACAAGCCAAGAAGAATCAGAGTTTTACCAAGCATGCTTTGTAATATGCCAAGTTTTTTCTCCCAAATTAGAGTAGTGAGAATGGAGAGAAAAGTCTTTTCAACAAGTGGTGCTGGAAACTGGAACCAGTGGGTATCCACATGGAGGGAAGTCTCATAGACCCCTACCTCACACCATGCATATTTCTTCAGGATGTGTCATGGATTTGACCAAGCACAAAACCCCAAACTAAAGAGCTTTCGGAAGAAAGCATAGGGGAACTTGGTGACCCGGAGGTAGGCAAAGGTATTTTAGACACAGAAAGCAGTGGCTGTAAAGGGAAAAAAAAAAAAACCCTGATAAACACCCTGTTGCAAATGTTTTACTGCAAACACATGTCCCCAGGGTCAAGTTGGACCTGCTAACTTCCTAGCACCACCAACATCGTGGCTGAGGGGGCCTATGTTGCTTGGATGGAAGAACTGAGGCCCAGAGGGACAGGGTCTGGTGTCAGCCAGGCTTATGGGCGTCTCCCAGTTCCAGCTGCCTTAACCCCCACTGTTTAGAGGGATCTCTGAGCCCCCCTCATCTGAGGCCCCTACTCCCCGTGTGACCGCCAGGGCTTCAAGGACTGCCTCTGTTGCAGGAAAGACGACATCACCGGCTACTTCCCATCCATGTACCTACAGAAGTCCGGGCAGGATGCTGCCCAGGCGCATCGCCAGATCAAGAGCCGAGGGGCCCCGCCCCGCAGGTGAGCGAGGGTCCCCAGGCTGGAAGGGGCTGAGGGTACCACGAGGGTGTACCACGGCCCCTCTGTGGGCCCAGGCCCTGGACTGGCAGTGCTGGGGGCGGGGGGCGGGGCTGGCGCGGGGCGGAGGGAACGCAGGGGTGTGAGGGGGCCTTGGGGGCGGCCGTGACGACTGCGGCAGGTCAGAGGGCTTCCTGGGGAGGGGCCGGGCTCAGCCTGGCGAGGGGCGTGGGACCCGGGCCTGGGCTCTGCCGCCCGGCAGAAGTCCGCGTTGTTGCGGGGCAGCTGCACGCCTGCCCCGCTCCCCAAGACCCCAGGGCCGGTCTTGCGAGTCCCCGCAGGCAGGGGACACGGGCGCGGCGGGGATAGCCAGGCGCTGAGCAACGCCCCCGTCCCGCTGGGCCCAGGTCGTCCATCCGCAACGCGCACAGCATCCACCAGCGATCGCGGAAGCGCCTCAGCCAGGACACCTATCGGCGCAACAGCGTCCGTTTTCTGCAGCAGCGCCGCCGTCAGGCGCGGCCCGGACCGCGGAGCCCGGGGAGCCCGCGCGGTGAGAGCCCGCCGCGGCCTGGGGACGGGGCCTGGGTGGGGCGGGGCCCGGGTGGGGCGGGGCCTGGGTGGGGCGGGGCCAGGGGCAGTCCTGGCAGCAAAGCCCAGGGAGCCCGCGCGGTGAGAGCCCGCGGCGGCCTGGGGACGGGGCCTGGGTGGGGCGGGGCCCGGGTGGGGCGGGGCCCGGGTGGGGCGGGGCCCGGGTGGGGCGGGGCCCGGGTGGGGCGGGGCCCGGGTGGGGCGGGGCCCGGGTGGGGCGGGGCCCGGGTGGGGCGGGGCCCGGGTGGGGCGGGGCCCGGGTGGGGCGGGGCCTGGGTGGGGCGGGGCCAGGGGCAGTCCTGGCCGCAAAGCCCAGGGAGCCCGCGCGGTGAGAGCCCGCCGCGGCCTGGGGACGGGGCCTGGGTGGGGCGGGGCCCGGGTGGGGCGGGGCCTGGGTGGGGCGGGGCCAGGGGCAGTCCTGGCAGCAAAGCCCAGGGAGCCCGTGCGGTGAGAGCCTGCAGCGGCCTGGGGGTGGGGCCTGGATGGGGGGGCCTGGGTGGGGCGGGGCCTGGGTGGGGCGGGGCCGGGGCGGGGCCAGGAGCAGTCCTGGCCGCAAAGCCCAGGGAGCCCGCGCGGGGAGAGCCCGCAGCGGCCTGGGGGCGGGGCTGCCTGGGGCGGGGCCTGGAAGACGGGGCGGGGCCTCTCACCCGGCCGCGCTTTCCGCCGCAGAGGAGCAGCCAGCGACCCAGCCCGCGAAGCCACAGCCCGCGGTGCCCCCGCGGCCCAGCGCAGACCTTATCCTGCACCGATGCAGCGAGAGCACCAAGCGGAAGCTGGCGTCTTCCGTCTGAGGCCGGGTCGCCTCCCCTAGATGGCGTCCTAGCCCCTCCGCCCTGTCGGGTCCCATCCCTGTATATACGTGTATAGATCCGGAGGTCTGGATGCCTCTGGCAGCCCCGGCCCCGCCCCACCTAACGGCTCGGCCGCTCATAGTAAATGCTGTTTGGAGTGGACAGAGGCTCTGCAGAGCAGCCGGGCGGGCTGGGCTGGGCACGCCTTTGGGGATATTTATAAAATAAGAACTGAAGGCTGTGAGTTCTGCTGGGGCGGGAGGTTGGGGGAAGTTGCAAGAACCAAGGTCCGGTTGCACTCTGCCCTGGCCTTGGCCGAGACTAAGTTTGCACGGGGCCAAGTGCACCCGTTCCCCCCTGCCCCCCCCACTGCTGGCTGTTTGGACAGAAGCTGCCTGCTAAAACTTTGGTACCACTGCAGAAGAGTCCTAAAGAAGGGTGCCACAGTGTGCAGGGTGTGCACCTTAGTTCGGTGACAAAGAAAATTGGTAATTTAGGTATACGGAGGGAGCACCTCTGATTTATTCACTGAAAGGCTGCCCAGTTAGGAGGTTGTACCAGAAAGCAATTATTCATTGATGAACAGACCCTCATCGCCCCCACAAGCAACTGCTGCCAGCCTTTGGCCTCAAAGTCTTTGCTGGTGGATCTTTTGCAAAATGCAAAGACACCAGGGTGCAGCCCGGAGCTGCAAATCTTACAAAAGCAGCCGCTTATCAAGAAGGCAGCTGCCCCTCCTGTATGGGAGGTGGCACAAGAGGATGGGAGAGGCTGGTCCCTTGGAGGGGGGGCTGATGCTTCTCAAGAGAACAACTTGAGGGTCACAACAACTGAAAGAGACCTTGAGAAGGTCACTGGGCCCTTTATTTGCATTTTTGCAGACTTGGTTTGCTGGAAAAGTCCAGCCCATCAAGTGCTATCATGCAAAGCTGTGGGAGAATTAACCACTGCGAATCCCAACCCCTTTGCTTGTTCAGTTGCAATTAAAATAAAAAACTGTGTAAGATAAAATCTTGTTTAATTTTTAGTTCCATTGTTTTTTCCAAGCTAAAGTCCTGATCAAATGTTTTCTTCACATTTTTCTGTATTTCTGGTCCCCTGGAGATGGCCTTGTGCTGGTCCCTGTTGCATGCCCGCCCAGCACTCTCCATTGGCTTCTGGAAATGCTGCGTCTGAGTTACACACACACTGTAGCCAGTTTTCTTGAGGCCGGGCATAATGCTGGGCTCTTTCTTTCATTGTTTCTGGTTCTGAGAACAACCCTGTCAGGTAGGTTTATGGAGGAGGAAACCAAGCCTCAGAAAACATAAGCAATTTTTTTAGGGTAATATGACAGAGCTGGGAGGTGGAGTCAGGCTTTTCTTTCTGATTCCAAAGCCTTACTGGATCCATTATAGTCTCCTGACCCTACAGAACTCCTGGTTTGTGGCTCAGTCCTAGTGGAAGATGCTGTGGCCAAGGGACACTCAGAGGAGGGAGGTGACGTGGGCCTGGCCTCCAGAACTCCAAGCCTCCAACCCCAGGCGTGTGTTGGAGGAGTGGCCAGTGTCCTCTGCCCACCTTGGAATGGGAAGGCAGGGCCTCAGGAGAGTTGCACTGTACCCTTTGCCCCTAGGAACTGATGGGGACCACCAAATCCAGTCCCTGGCTCCTGGGCTGGGCCCCACCGCCATGCTCCTGTGCTCTCATTTGCAGGCACCCGATCAATCCACGACCCCGGAAAACCACCTGCTCGTTCAGTCAGTTTTCCTAGGCTTGGCTCAGTCCACATGAGTGACACCACTGGGGTCCCAACACACATGCAGGGTAGAGAAGGAAGCCAGGGGTCGTAGGCGTTGAACAGCCCATGAGCTGGGGCTGAAGCATCAGCCGCCTGTAGTCAACAGCCCAAAGCTGGAAATCCAGTCCAGTCCAGCCACAGAAGGCAGCCCAGGCTGAGCCCGGCTGTCCCCTCAGCATCACCAGATGGGCTAACCACTGGAAAGCTACACACGACAGCCACCTGTCATGGAACAACTTGGGAGTCACACAGACCTAATCTGAACCCTGACCACTTCTCTGCTGTGTCACCTTGGCAGGTCACTTAATCACTCTCAGCCCTAGCTGCTGATTTATAACATGAGGGGGCTGACCCTTTCCTGCAGGGTCCACCTGACACCTGCTCAGGTAGGTACTCCAGGGGTGGGTCCCCCGACCCTGTTGTAAACCAGCCCCTTCCTCCCCCCAGGAAGTGAGCCTCTGAACTAGCCAGACCCAGCAGCACTGCAGTTAACTGCCCAATGACAGGAACTGCCGGGGTTGGGTCATTCTCCCTCAGTCTGGGGACATGCATCTGGGCTCCAGGCGGGGGCTGGAGGAAATGGCCTGGAGGCTGGTCTCTCTCCTGCAGCCTCCCTTCATTTTAATCCATTTGTCTATTGCTTCCTTTAAAAAAAATTTTTATTTATTCATGAGAGACAGAGAGAGAGAGAGAGAGGCAGAGACACAGGCAGAGGGAGAAGCAGGCTCCATGCAGGGAGCCTGATGTGGGACTCAATCCTGGGACTCTAATATCATGCCCTGGGCCAAAGGCAGGCGCTAAACCACCGAGCCACCCAGGGATCCCTCTGTCCACTGCTTCCTGAATGGGTCATCACCAGGTCGGGATCATTAGCCTGTTTGTTCCCTGGAAAGATTAATTCCTCTAGTCTGGAAAGTAGCCACAACTGGGGCATCACTAATTCTAGTACCTAATAGGGATTAAGAACACATTGTGTGTGTGTGTGTGTGTGTGTGTGTGTGCGCGCGCGCGCATGCGAGCTTTCTACGCCAACTCTCCGGGGTTAAATGCTATATAGGAAAGGACAGGGATCCCCGGGTGGCGCAGCGGTTTGGCGCCTGCCTTTGGCCCAGGGCGTGATCTTGGAGACCCAGGATCGAATCCCACGTCGGGCTCCCGGTGCATGGAGCCTGCTTCTCCCTCTGCCTGTGTCTCTGCCTCTCTCTCTCTCTCTCTGTGACTATCATAAATTAAAAAAAAAAAAAAAAAAAAAAAAGGACATCAGGACAGTCTCCAAAGGACTGTCCCCAGCCTGCAAACACGTTAGATCACAAGGGGTACCATCCACAGTCAATGAGATCAAAGCAACACATCACCGTTCAATTCACTGGAGCTAATCACTAAGTCATGGTTAGGTAATAGCATATCCCTATTCTTGGAAAATATTCCCTTAAGTACTCTGGGGTAAATGATGTATGTAACCCCTTCAGATGGTTCAGGAAAAACATTAGGCACATGCATTTATACACACGTTATAGACACTCAGACACTCGTGTATACACACTTATAGGCAATGTACACACACACGTGCGCACGCGTGCGCACATGTGCGAGAGAAAGAGAGTGAGTGAGCAAGGGAGCCCAGGCAAACAACTGATAAAGCACAGGGGTCAAATTTCAACAATATGACAATCTGGCAAGAGGATGTGTAAGTGTTCTTCATACCATTCTCATTTCTGCAACTTCTTTGTAAACTTGAAATTATTTCAAAATACAATTTATCTATTTTTTAAGTCATCACTGTACCCACTGTGGGGCTCGAACTCACCACCCAGAGATCAAGAGTAGGATGCTCTACAAATTGAGCCATCCAGGCACCCCTCAAAATAAAGTTTACCAACAAACAAAAACAAAGAAACAACCTGCAAACCTCAGCTTCCTTGGCCTTTGAAAGGCCGTGTTGTTATCTGAGGTTTTCCATTTTTAACTCCTACCTTTGTGGGTCGGCGTGGAGGTAGACAGGTCACTCAGGAGTACTATGATATGTGAATGTGTCTCCATGGGACTGTTCCCAAGCTTGCAAACATGTTAGATCACAAGGGTCATCATACAAAAAGTGGGGAGATAGATGTGTGTGCATTTATACTACTCCACAAATGCACACATCTCTGTTTCTCTGTTGACTGATTTTTTTTAATCTTTTTATTTATTTAAAGATTTTATTTATTTATTTATGAAAGACACAGAGAGAGGCAAAGACAGGCAGAGGCAGAAGCAGTCTCCCTGCAGGGAGCCCAATGTGGGACTCCATCCCAGGACCCTGGGATCACGACCTGAGCTGAAGGCAGATGCTCAAACACAAATAGGTGCCCTTATTTATTTTTAAAGATTTTATTTCAGAGAGACAGCATGAGCAGGGGTGTGGGGGAGTGGCAGGAGAGGGAGAAGCAGACTCCCCAGTGAGCAGGGAGCCTGATGCGGGACTCGATCCCAGGATCCCAGGATCACACCTGAGCCGAAGGCAGATGCTCAACCACTGAGCCACCCAGGCGTCCCTCTGTTGACTGATCTAAAACATCAGTGTGCTGGACTCAGTGCCGCCAGGGGTGAGTGAAACCCGCCAGCTGTAAGGAAAGGCACCCCAGAAATACAATAAAACCGTCTTGATCTTTACTGGACTACGGTGAGGCATAAAATGTCATACAAACAGGTAGGATACTGCAAGTAACGTTTCCAAGTCAAAGTGGAAAACACTGGAAAAGAGAAAGGTTTTATAGCTCGTCTTCTCATGGTGCCATCCCTTGGGCCCAGAGGATTCTAGTCTTGTGCCCCGACTCGGGGTATGGCCGGGCACGTGTCCTAAGTCACGTCGCGATGTGGAGCATGGAATCCCACTGCGAGTCCTTTAACTGGGAGCAGTATTTTGTTTTGCTCAGTTTCATGATGGAAAACAGCTGTTCGCAAATGTAGGTGCTCCCGAACATGGAGAGAATCTTCGCGCAGTGGACTCTGTACTTGGGGTAGCTGCTCCACAGGTATTTGTAGAACTCGGGGACCCCGACCTTGTCATACTTAGCCTTCAGCACCGTGTTGCACTGCAGGTCGATGACCTCCATCTGGAGCGCTTCATGCACACTCTCGATCTTCATGGAGAAAGGGGAGCTGAACAGGGCCAGTTCGCTTTCGTAGAGTTTGAAATCAGACAACCTTTTCTGGAATTCAGTCTTCAGTTCCACGATCTTGGGAATGTAGTTCAGGCCGTCGCTTTCATTTCTGGAAACTGACTTCAGCGTGGGGAAGTGGGCCAGGTTATTCCTGGCCAAGTGAGTCTCCCAGAGGCACAGTTTGGCTAGGAACGCCCGGATCAAGTCGTACATCTGTGTCACGACCTGGGAGTGCCCTTGGAGGGAGATGTTCAAAGTGTTCAGGTGCATTGTCATATCGACCAAGAAGGCCAAGTCTCTGATCCAATCTTGAGAGCTCAGCTGAGGCAGGGGCTTTCCTCTGGATGACATGAAGGAATCAATTTCTTCCAACGATTCAAAAAATCTCTTGAGCACCAGCCCGCGACTGAGCCACTTGATCTCGGTGTAGTACAGCAGGCTGCCGTACTGACTGTCCAGTTCATAGAGCAAAGTGGTGAACTCACTGTGGTTCAGTCCACGGGAGCATATCCAGTTCACCGAGTTCACCACCACACTCATGACGTGCTCCATCTTCAACTTTTGCTCACAAAGAGATTCCGGGTGAATGATGCAACAGACCGACTTCAGATCCGAGTCCTTGCAAACCATCGCCACCTTGGATTTAAGTTTTGTGACCAATCCGTCATTCGCATCTACCATTGCGGGGGTGCCGGTAGAGGCCACACTGACCAGTTTGGACCAATCAATGTTAAACCTCTTAAGACTTTTCTCCACACGCAAAAATATCTCGTTGCCAGATTTTGTGCCCGTCATGGGCACCGTATCCAAAAGCTCTTCTGACACGTCAAAATTCTCATCCACACCACGGATGAATATGGCCAGCTGGGTGGTATTATTTATATCCGTGATCTCATCAATTGCAATAGAGTATGCCACAAACGACTTGATTTTTTCACGTAACTTCTCCCATAAGCTCCCAGCCACATCTTCTACGGGCTGCACAGCCACACTGTCATTTGGACTCACGTCTGCAAACACCTGTTTCTGTTCAGGACCCACAATTTCTGACGATCCCAAGAGGTACCTTCTGAGCCCTTTCTTCAGCTCATGGAGCTTCTCGTCTCGCATCTTCTCTGTATACTGGTCATAGTGCTTACTGTGATTTGTTTGATAATGACGCCTGAGGTTGTACTCTTTGGACACAGACATGCTCTGTTTGCATATTAAACACGTAGGGATATTCTGCACTTCCACGAAGAAATACGCTCTCTCCCACTTCTCTTGAAATACACGGCCCTCCTGGTCTATCTTTCTTTTTCCCACTTTTGACAGAGACATGGAGACAAGAAATATTTCACTTTTTTCTCTTAGCTCTACTATATGAAAAAATGACAGCAAAAACATGATGACAAACATCAGGGTGAAGTGGCTGGTGGGGGGGCATGGTTAACCCACCCCTATGGAGATAGACGGCTGACTCTCAGCTCCAGTAAATTGCTGCTGGAGGGAGTGTGGGACCTGTGGCCAGATCTTCCGATTCCGAAAGATAACTTAAAACCAATTTTTTTTTAAGGTAAACTCTATGCCATATGTGGGGCTCAAACTCTCAACCCTGAGATCAAGAGTTGCATGCTCTACCCACTGAGCCAGCCAAGCATCCCTGGCTCCCAAAAATTGACTTTTATGAAAATATCCCTGGCTTTTCTTTTTCTTGATACAAAAGTCCCTGGCTTTTCTTTTTCTTGATACAAAAGTCCCTGGCTTTTCTTTTCTCTCTTTTTAAAAGATTTTATTTATTCATGAGGGACACACAGAGAGGCAGAGACATAGGCAGAGGGAGAAGCAGGCTCCCTCTGGGGAGCCTGATGCGGGACTCGATCCCAGGACCCCAGGATCATGACCTGAGCTGAAGGCAGATGCTCAACCACTGAGCCACCCAGGTGTCCTAGTCCTTGGCCACTTATTCCCATTTTTAAAAGGTACATAAGCCCTATGAACGGCATCTTTTGAGGTTCAGCAAGTACGTTTGCCACACCTGGTTTAAGCAAGAATGATATGCAGTATGTTTACAGTTTAATGTCCATTTTTTTCCCTTGAGTCTCAAGAGAACTTTGAAATAAACCAAAAGGGGATGACCACAGAAGGCACGTGATTTACCTGCCGTGAGTCACAAAGGACCTTGGTCGTAGTCACGGAACCGCACAGAACTTACTTGTTTTAAATTTAAAGAAATCTGGCCATGATGCAGGTGAGCTCTACTTGGAGAGAACACAGGTCTAAAAATTCACTTTAAGAAAATGTGGGCAGAGACAAGAAAGAAAGTCAATTTGGTGGTTGCCTGGGGCTGAGGGTGGGAATGGGAAATGACAGAGAAATGGGTAGGAGGAATCTTTTGGGGATGACAGCAATGTTCTAATATTAGACTATAGTGACAGTTGTTGCATAACTCTGTAAATTTACTAAAAATCACTGACATGTGTATACCTCATGCTAGTGAATTTTACAGTATGTAAATTACACTTCAGTAAAGCTACAAAAAATGTACAAAACCATCCAGCAACAAGATAAGTTTAGGAATAGTAATCGGGCATTTTGAAAGAATATTTTAGTTCTTCCAGCTTTAACTGAGGAGGTTCCCTAGTGACTCAGACTCCTGAGATCTCTACATCTGCATTACTCACTCGACAGGATGCTGTTGACTCGCTTGCAATGACTCCAGAGGACATGTTCAGAATATTTAAGAGGCACAGTGGATGGGGCATCACTCAATCAAACAGATGTTGACCTCAGGACCAGAGGGGGTCCTGGGACCCCCCCTCTGTGCTAGGTGGCAACCCTTTTGGCTCTGAACTGTGGGGAGATCTTGAGGGGGAGGTCCTGGGGGATGGAGCTGAGGTGGCCAGGCAGGTAGGTGCTATCCTCAGAAGGGCTAGTTCAGTATTACGTTACTAGCCCCCCTGCCATAAAGGGGTCCTGAATGAGAGTGTGCCAGCGAGCTCCATCGAACTGTCGCATGAGAAGAAATGCCTGGTCAAGCACCAGAATTAAAGGACTTTATAACTGGCAGGCAAAGTATACTACATCTGAAGAGCATCACGCTTTGCTCTAAGGCTCAAGGCTCTAGAAGCAAGGAGCCCGTGGTGAGCGCCTGCTGAGACATTTGGCACCGCACAGTGGGGGCCAGAAAGACCATCTTGCACCCGCACCCGCAATACTCACCGTTGCTCAGCTCAAGGCCTGGAAGTGGTCTGAAGAGAAAGAGACACAGTGAATGCAACAAAGCTCTTGCCCTCTCTTGTCCGTTTAGTTCTACTTAGCAGACTTTGGGGAGTGTCAACTCTATGTTAGGTGCAGCGGGAGGTAAACAGGAGGCTGCTCGCTCTCACTAAGAAACAGGGACACGGACCTACAGCTCCCAGAAGCAGAATACGATAAAATGAGTATGAGAGGCAGCCTGGCACAGCACCTGACCTCAGAGCCCCGCCGCCCACCTCCTGGGGTAAAACAATTCTTGTGCAGCCACCTGCCCACCCAGAGCAAGGGGCTACCTTCAGACTCATTCTCACCACCAAGTAGGGAAGGCTCACTTACCGGATGACTGTGAATTTGATAAATTCTGCGGCATCCAAGATCCTTCTCATGGAGCTGATTTCCAGATAACCAGGGGCTTTGAAGACCACCCCCGGGGGCATGCCGTCAATGACCACACAGCCAGGGTTGAATGTGATTTTCCGGTAGGGAACTTTCACAGGGAAATCCACCCCGATTGCTTCACCTGTGATGAGACAGGCAACAGAAGACCATGTAAGTGTGTCACTTACTTTTCCCAGACCAGGCTTTGTCTTTAGTGCCAAGATGTCAACGTCCTTCCCGTCCAGTAACAACATGGGCCATTGGCCATCATTACTTCACAGACAATCTTACTGACTTTGACATTGGCAACGGGCAGTAAAAGATTCAGATTCTCTCCCCATGAAAGAGAAACAATCCAGCATCTACCTGTAAAAGGGTTTTATGAAGATTAAATAATCACATTCGAGTGCTAAAAGCAATGCTCAGCCATGGTAAGAACTCAGTAAATCAAAGATAGACATTATTATCGTGATTAGTGTATCCATGTAAAAGCTCTTCAGGAAAAATACACACTGATTTTGACTATAGCTCCTTCGCAGAAAGATCAGTTTCTTTTTCTATATATAATTATTTTATTAAAAAAATTTTTTTTTAAGATTTTATTTATTTACTCATGAGAGACAGAGAGAGAGGCAGAGACATAGGCAGAGGGAGAAGCAGACTCCCTGTGGGGAGCCTGATGTAGGACTCAATCCCAAGACTCTGGGATCACGACCTGAGCCAAAGGCAGATGCTCAACCACTGAGCCACCCAGGTGTCCCTATTTTTAAAGCTTTTTTAGTAAGCTCTACACCCAACATGGGGCTTGAACTCATGGCCCCAAGATCCAGAGTCACACATTCTTCTGAGCCAGCCAGGCACCCCCAGAAATATCAATAAAGTATTCCAATAAAAAGAAATATTTCAAATATATACATTTTGGATATATAAAAATGTAAAAACTTACCAAATTTTCGGCTAAAGAGGTCATTGACTTGCTCTCTTAGTTGTTTTATCTTTTCAATGCTGGATAATCTTTCCTTCTCATTATCTAAAAGTAATTAGACAATCAAGCACACTAGTGTTATTGATATATTTGCCTCCACAAAAGCTGTTGGAGGAGGTGCCTGACAGCACATGAAAGAAGCACTTTACCTGGCTTATCATTCCATTTAGTTCTTGGAAATGTGTAAATGGAAGCCATTAGAGATGATAAAGAATTTCCCAAATTATAAATCCATGTAAACACACTCCATCCTACTTTAGGGAACCTTTTCAACATTATGCAGGACAAAGATGTCCACTTTCACTTCTACTCTTCAACATTATAATAGCAATCCTAGTCAATGCAATATGACAAGTAAAAGGAATCAGATATACTAGGATTAGGAGGGAATATTTTTCAATACTTAAAATTTTTATTGTATTTAACTTTGAATAACTAAAGCAATTATGTGGTTCAAAATTCATAAGACATAGAACAGCACACAGTGAAATATCTCTCTCCCATCCCTCTCTTGGCTCTGTTTCCTTCCTTGGAGAAATTATGTTATTAGATTCTTTTGTGTCTCTCTAGATACATTTTACATATACATATTCAGAAAAGATTGCTTGACGGGCAGCAAATAAATTCCACCTCTGTAGTCAATTCTTATGTAATGGTAGCTAGTGCTTGGAGTTGCCTGCCTTGAGATGTTTTTTCCAGGTAATGCCAAGGCATGGATGTGAGAAGCAGTCTATATCCGATTAATAATGTCTGATACAAGCAAGATATTCAGTGTGTGACAATTATCCCCTCTGTAATGTATTTTATATTCTTTTTTTTTTGTATTTTATGTTCTTGAATTGTCATTCCTTAGTTGAAAGGCTGAATGAAGCAAAAAACAAAACAAAATAAAATAGCTCCAACCCATGTCATAAAATGGCTAAAATAGAACAAAAATATAACAAAAAGATATAAAATGGCTAAAATAGAACAAAAATATAACAGAAAGATAGAGAGTCAATTATGATAAAGCCAGATAAACTTCCATACCTGGAATTGTCACCTGAACAATGTTAAGATCTTCAACACCTGCTGCAGAATTTGTAATAGTGGATGAATTTGTGCTTCCTAAAAACAGAAAATGAAATTTAGAACTTCAAGAAAATTAGGTTAATTCTCTAAAAATGTCAACATGCCATTCTCATCAGAAAAGCACAGACCCAATTTTTTAAAGCTTCAGAGAACAATTAGCTGCCAGGTGGCATGGCATTAGTTATATTTGTGTCTCTGCAGTTTAGTGTTGATGTCAAAGGAGAATCTTTAAGATAAAAAGAAAAAAAAAGGATGTTGGGTGCCTGGGTGGCTCAGCTGGTTAAGAGTCTGACTCTTCATTTTGGCTCAGGTCAGGATCTCAGGGTTGAGAGATCAAGCCTGGAGTTGGGCTCCATTTTCAGGGCAGACCCTGCTTAAGACTCTCTCTCCATCTCCTTCTGCCCCTCTGCCCTGCGTATTCTCTCTCTAAAATAAATAAATCTTGGGATCCCTGGGTGGCGCAGCGGTTTGGCGCCTGCCTTTGGCCCAGGGCGTGATCCTGGAGACCCGGGATCGAATCCCACGTCAGGCTCCCGGCATGGAGCCTGCTTCTCCCTCTGCCTGTGTCTCTGCCTCTCTCTCTCTCTCTCTCTCTCTGTGTGACTACCATAAATAAATAAAAATTTAAAAATAAATAAATAAATAAATAAATCTTTAAAAAATAAAAAATAGGGATACCTGGATGGCTCGAGTCTGTTAAGCATCTGCCTTTGGCTCAGGGTGTGATCCTAGGGTCCTGGGATCAAGTCCCACATCCCTCAGGGAGCCTGCTTCTCCCTCTGCCTGTGACTCTGCCTCTCTCTGTGTCTCTCATGAATAAATAAATAAATAAAATTTATTGTTTCCTTTTTTAGATTTTACTTATTTGAGAGACAGTGAGCAAGAGAGAGCATGAGCAGGGGGCAGAGGGAGAAGCAGACTCCCTGCTGAGCAGGAAGCCTGATGCAGGACTCCATCCCAGGACCCTGGGATCAAGACCTGAGCCAAAGGTAGACGCTCAACCGACTGAGCCACCCAGGTGCCCCTATTGTTTCCTTTTCTTCCTTTTTAAATGGAAGTAGAGTTGGCATACAGTGTTGCAACAGTTTCAGGTGTAGGACATAGTGATTTGACAACTGTCTATGTTACACTATGTTATATTCTTAAAAATAAGACAACCATCCAAACATTTATTGATGGAAAAATGGATAAGCTGTGATTTATATACATAGTGGAATATTATTCAACCTTAAAAAGAAAGGAAGTTTTATCATATGCTGCAATGTGGATGAACTTTGGAGATTTGATTTTATCATTTTTTTATTTTTTATTTTAAAGTTTTTTTTTTTTTTAAGATTCCATTTATTTATTCATGAGAGACACACAGAGAGAGGCAGAGACACAGAAAGAGGGAGAAGCAGGCTCCATGCAGGGAGCCCCATGTGGGACTTGATTCCAGGACCCTAGGCTCACGCCCCGAGCTGAAGGCAGACGTTCAACCACTGAGCCACCCAGGCGTCCCTATTTTATTATTAAAAAAAAAAAAAATTTTTTTTTTGAGGGAGAGAGGGTGAGGAAGTAGGGACAGACGGGCAGAGGGAGAGAGAGAGAGCCTTAAGCAGGTTCCATGCCAAGGGCAGAGCCCAACACAGGGCTCGATTTTATGGCCCTGAGATCACGACCTGAACCAAAATCAAGAGTCGGATGCCTAACTAACTGAGCCACCCAGGCGCCCCTGAACTCTTTATAATCCAGCAGAAGAGGGAATATGCTTCGGAGGGAATGCAGCCCTACCCCTCCCTGCACCCTCTTCTTTCTTCCCTCACTTGGGATGGAGCAGAGTCGGGTCCCTGGCCAGTGCTAATGTGCATGACCTAAAACACACACACACATAGGCACACATACTTACATGTATATACCTATACACCCCACCCACACCCCCTACATACATACAGACGCACACCCACATCCCCTTGGCCCCCCATATATCCAGAGAGACACACACACCCCCTGATGCCAGTTTAATTTTTCTCCCCACAATAACCCTTTAAGAGGAAATGAAAGCCACACTGAGCAGCATCACTCTGATGAAGCTTTTGACAACTAACCTTCAATTTTCACTTCGACTTCAAGGTCCTCATTCGTTTCTGAAGGGACACGTTGAGTGGAATCTTGAAAAAAAAATTGCTAAAATGACATTTGTTATTATGTATTCTCATGTTCCAACCTTTTATTGCTCCTGTACAAAAACAGTAGCTTAGCCTGGTTTTTTTTTTTTTTTAAGACTTTATTTATTTGAGAGAGAGACAGAGAAAGAGAAGCAGGCTCCCCACTGAGCCAGGAGCCTGATGTGGGACTTGATCCCAGGACCCCGGAATCATGACCTGAACCAAAGGTAGATAGATGCCCAATCGACTGAGCCACCCAGGTGCCCCTAGCCTGACATTTTAAACCATTTTAAAAAATTTATTTTTATTTATCGTTTTTATTTTTTAGTAATCTCTACACACAATGTGTGCCTCAAACTCACGGCTGTGAGATCAAGGGCCACATGCTCTTCTGACCAAGCCAGCCAGGCATCTCTATGGTGAAGGTAATTTTAACTTTAAAAGGGATCACAGGGTAAGACAGGATAGCCTTTTAGGGGATAAGGGGGGGCAAGAAACTCTCACACATCATGAAGCAGTTCCCTGTCACCCACATTAGTGGACACAGATTTCTGTGCCCTTCTCTCTGAGGTGATGGAGTTCCTGTGATCATATCGCATTTTCTTGCTGTCACCAGAAATCGCTAGGATAAAAGAAAGCCGTGTGCTCTGGGTGGCCGTTCCCCTGCCAGCAGCCCCCGGGGTTCAGTCTGTTATGACACCGGTGGCACAACTGATTTTTCTGGTTTGCAAGAATCACGATACGGAGTTCTACAAACAGACACAAGTGTGGCTAGACGCCCTCACCTGACTCTGGCTCATCTCAGAAAGCTGCCCATTAACTGTCGGTAGAGGAAGAAAGACTCAAGACTAATTAGCTATTGGATATCGGACTATGGGAACCTGAGATATAATATCTGGGGGGAAATAGGTGAAGACACACCAGACCTCTCTGACTGTTCTTGCAGTTTCTTGTGACTCTTTACTGCAAAATAAAAAATTTACCAAAAAAAAAAAAAAAATCAAACTAATTCAGCTGTCTCATAAATGGGCTGCCTGCTATACTATAAGAAATCTCTTGGGGGTGCCTGGCTGGCTCAGTCAGTAGAGCATGTGACTCTTAATCTTGGGATTATAAATTCAAGCCCCACATTGGGTGAAGAGATTATAAATAAATAAATAAATAAATAAATAAATAAATAAATAAATAAATAAATAAATAAAAAAAACTTAAAAAAAAAAATCTCTTCAGAAACAAGGTATTTCCAAGACCAACATCCAGTGACATCTTTCCGACTCCTACTCCACACCAGCTCTACCGGGACTCTCATGTAGGTCTTCCCTTCCTAAATACGTTCTATCCATTTAAAAAAAACCATGACAGAGCAATGTCTTGGTTTTAAATTTTTATTCTTATTTATTTTAAATTTTTATTCTTTATTTATTTTCATATCTATTTTGAGCAGGCTCCACACCCAACGTGGGGCTGGAACTCATGACCTTGAGATCAAGAGTCTTGCACTCCACTGACTGAGCCAGCCAGGTGCCCCTACAGAACAATGTCTCAATGGGCTTCCGCAAAGGGAAAGAAAATGTTGTAAGGGAGGAACAGATTTAAACTGAATTTGAAATCTCCTTCCTCCCCAATACCCAGGGAAAGTCAGAAAGTCAGAAATGGCAAAATCCTGTCACACATGGGTGAACCCCAGGGGGGAAGGGGGAGTGTCATACCAGGTGAAATAAGCCAGTCACAAGAAGATGGACATTGTATAGTGTGATTCCACTCACACGAGGGACCTGGAGTGGTCCAGCTCACAGGGACAGCAGGCGGTATGGGGGCTGGGGGTGTTGGGGCCAGAAGGGCACCGTGTTCCATGGGGACAGATCTGCAAGAGTTTGGGAGGCCCGCTGCACAACAGTGTGAAGAACACACACACTTAACACTATTGAACTACACACTCGGTAATGATTCAGATGGTGAATTTTATGTGGTGTGTTTTTTTAGCCACGATTTTTTAAAAAATGGTTAATTTAGAAAAATAAATGGAAGTTGAATAATGGCAGAGGGGACTTGTCTTCTGGTTTTAAAGCAATTAAGTTCAAGATGATTCATACCAGGAGTGAGTGAATGATTCTAACACTGGACCGTTAACGTAGTGTGTTCTCTGGCAAAATTTATCAAAACTCTTTTAGGTCACAGAATTGAACCAAATGTTCAGGGAGCCATTGGAACTGTCCCCCACAATAAAGAAAGAACCCCAGAACTCTCCAAATCACAGAAACTATTCAAAGTGATTACACATTAGCTCTTTGGAGAATGCCTCTTACTTAAGAGAAAAATACAAATTATTTTGGGACTAAGATAGACCTACTCCTAAAAGCAAGCTCTTCCTGCTTGTAAACTGACAAAGATGTTCCATCCCTCTAGGTTTGGGGAGGACATTTCCTTTATTAATTTTACCCTGGAATGCATGAACCATTGTCAGAGTACAGGACTTAGATAAATACTCAAGATTTATACTCACATGGAGGGAAATATTATCAAATTCTACTTCTGATTCAAGAATTTCCTAGGGGCATATGCAAGAGAGAGAGAGAACAAGAACTGGGTGGCTCAGTTGATTAAGTGTCCGACTTTGGCTCAGGTCGTGATCCTGGGGTCCAGGGATTGAGTCCCACATCGTCGGGCTCTCCGATCAGCAAGGAGTCGGCTTCTCCCTCTCTCTGCCCCAATCCCCTCACTCCTGCTCTCGCTCTCTCTTGCATATGCAAATGTGCGCGCGCTCTCTCTCAAATAAATAAATAAAATCTTTAAAAACAGTATTTCCTAAAATACTTTTCAACTCTGTTCAAAAGAATAGAGGTGCCTGGATGCCTTAGTCGGTGGAGCATGCAACTCTTGACCATGGGGTCACGAGTTCGAGCCCCATGTGTGGTATAGGGTTTATTTAAAAACAAGAGATAAAAAAAAAAAAAAAACAAGAGATAAAAGGAATTTTAATATGCCCATCAAGAAGACAAAAGGGAATAAAGCAACAAATGGCACAGGTGTAAAGTTTTCTTACCATGCAACTTCTAATTCGAGTGCTTTAAGGAGAATCACAGATCGGAAAAGGAAGAGTGACAGAGTTCATAAGGCCACATTTTAGGGCTAAGACTTGGCTGGTTTTCTAAGACATGCCAGGAAGCTGCCTTATTTTTAAACTTAGGTCATGAGTGTTTAAAAGAGTGTGTTCTCTGCAAAATACTGTAAACTAAAACAACAAAATCAAAAGGAGGATAAAATGCCTGGCTTTTCTAACCTTCCATTGGTAATTCCATTTCTATTACTTCGCTACTCCCACAAGGATGCTGGCTTTCTGAAAGGGAAGTAAATGCTCAGTTAAAAAATAAATAAATAAAAGGCCAAAATACAAAATGTAAACAAGAACAAGAATTCATTTAAAACCACACGAACAGTTCAAGACCCACACATGAATGTACATGGGAAACACTTCGAGTCCTTAAAATAAAATTCACACAAATGATCCTTTCTTTATGCTTTTTCTTTGTTATTTTATCTATAATTTGGAGAAGTTTCAAACCTACAAAAGCAGAGATGGTGGAATAACGCCACGTGCCAACACCACCAATTCCCTATTCTGTTTTTCTGTGCCCACTTCTGCACACCTGCCTGCCACTGCCACTGGTCATTAAAGTAAATCCAAGGTCTGGGGCACCTGGGTGGCTGAGTCAGTTAAGTATCTGCCTTCAGCTCAGGTCATGATCTCAGGGTCCTGGGATCCAGCTCCAAGTTGGGCTCCCTGCTCAAGGGAGAGCCTGCTTCTCCCTCTCCCTCTGCCCCTCCTCCCAGTCTCTCTCTCTCTCTCTCTCTCTCTCTCTCTCGCTGTTTCTCAAATAAATAAAATCTTGAAAAAAATTCCCAAGTCTAGCAGGGTTGGGGTGCCCAGACTGTGCGTGTACAAATAAGACATAATGACTCTTGTCCTTCATCTTCACCACAACACAATTTCCCCCAAATTAACAATTCTTTTTTTTTAGATTTTATTTATTTATTCATGAAAGACAGAGAGAGAGAGAGAGAGAGAGAGGCAGAGACAAAGGCAGAGGGAGAAGCAGGGTCCATGCAAAGAGCCTGATGCAGGACTTGAACCGGGAATCCTGGATCACGCCCTGAGCCAAAGGCAGGCACTCAACCACTGAGCCACTCAGGTGTCCCTACTTTTTTTTTTTAAAGTAGTCTCCGTGTCCAATGTGAAGCCGATCCTGGGGCTTGAACTCATGATTGAGACCTGAGCTGAGATCACCGAATAAGCCATCCAGGTGAGGTACCCCTCTTTTTACTTTTTAGATAGAGTTCTTTGAAACACATGAGTTTTTAATTTTGGTAAAGTTTATTTTTTTTCCTTTGGCTGCTTAAACTAAGAAACCATGATCTCACCCAAGGTCACAAAAATCTATGTCTATGTGTTCTTCAAAGTGCATGCGTGTTCCTGGGTCTTACATTTAGGTCTTTGATCTATTTTTTAAAATATTTTTTTTCTTTAAATTCATTTGAGGGAGAGTGAGTTAGAGAGCACAAGCGGGGGTGGGGGTGGTGGTGGTGCAGAGGGAGAAGCAGACTCCCTACTGAGCAGGGAGCCGGAGGCAGGGCTCCATCTCAGGACTCGGGGATCATGACCAGAGCCGAAGGCAGATGCTCAGCTGACTCAGCCACCCAGGTGCTCCAGCCTTTGATTCATTTTGAGTTAATTTTTGTATACAGTGTGAAGCAGGGGTTCAAATGGATCTTTCTGCATGTAGATACCCAGTAATTTTTAAAAAGATTTTATTTATTCATTTGACAGAACGAGAGAGAGAAAAAGAGAGAGAGAGAGAACAAGTGAGAGAAATGACGGAGAGGGAGAAGCAGACTCCCTGCTGAGTAGGTAGTCTGATGCTGGGCTCGACCCCAGGACCCTGAGATCATGACCTGAGCTGAAGACAGGTGCTTAACCGACCAAGCCACTCAGGAGCCCCAGGTATCGTTATTCTAGTACCATTTTCTGAAAAGACTATTCTTTCTCCATTGAATTGTCTTGGCACTCTTGTTGAAAATCAACTAACTATAAGTATGTGGGTTTATTTCTGGAATTCTAGTCCATTGGTTTGTATGTCTATCAACACAGAGTGTTGATAATTGTAGGTTTGTAATAGGCTTTGAAATCAGGGAATGCAGGGGCACCTGTTGCTCAGTCGGTTAAGCATCTGATCCTTGATTTCGGCTCAGGGCATGATCTCAGGGTTGTGAGATCAAGCCCCATGTTGGGCTCCACACTCAGCTCATTATCCGCTTGGGATTCTTTCTTTGCCCCTTCCCCTGTTCATGCTCTGTATTCTTTTCAAGGTTATTTTGGCTATTCAGGGTTCCTTCCATTTCCACATGAATCTTAAGAAAATCTTCCAATCCATGAACACAGAATGTCTTTCCATTTTCTAGGTCTCCTTTAACTTTTTAAACAATGTTTTATAGTTTTCAGTATATGAGTCTTGCGATTCTTTGGTTAAATTTATTAAGTATTTTATTTTATTAAGTATTTCTGATGCTATTGTAAATATAACTTTTTCTTTTCTTTTTTTAGATTTTATTTATTCATGAGAGATAGAGAGAGAGACACACAGAGAGAGAGACAGACAGACAGACAGACAGGCAGAGGAAGAATCAGGCTCCATGCAGGAAGCCTGACGTGGAACTCAATCCCGGGACCCCAGGATCATGCCCCGGGCCGAAGGCAGCGCTAAACTGCTGAGCCACCAGGGCTGCCCTATTTTCATTTTTTAAAAGTAAACTCTGCCCCCAATGTGAGGCTTGAACTCATGACCCTGAGCTCAAGAGTCATGTGCTCTACCGACTGAGCCAGCCAGGTGCCCCTTAATTTCATATTTTGATTGATTGTTCATTCTTAACATATAGAAATACAACTCATTTCTTTATATTAATCTTGTGTCCTGCAATCTTGCTAGCTCATTTATTAGCTCTAAGATGTGAATGTGTGTATGCCTTAGAATTTTCAACATGTAAGTCATGTCATCTAAAAATAGAAATAGTTTTAACATCTTCCTTTTCAGTCTGGATGACTTTTTTTTACTTGTCTTGCCTAGAACCTCCAGTACAATTGATAACAGTGGCAAAAACTCATCCTTGTTTCATTCCTGGTCTTTGGGCAAAAGCCTTCCACCTTTCGTCATTAAGTAGGGTGTTAGCTGTAGGGTTTCATTAATGCTCTTTATTAGGTTAAGAAGTTCCAGGTGGCTCAGTGGTTTAGTGCTGCCGTTGGTTCAGGGCCTGATCCTGGGGACCCGGGATCAAAGCCCACATCGGGCTCCCCGCAGGGAGCCTGCTTCTCCCTCTACCTGTGTCTCTGTGTCTCTCTCATGAATAAATAAATTTTTTTTAAAAAAGAAGTTCCCTTCAACTCCTAGTTTGTTGAGTGTTTTTATTATGAAAGGATGTTAAATTTTGTCCAATGACTTTTTTCCTACATCTATTAGGATAATAGTATGGTTTTGTCGTTTATTCCATTACATTGTGCTCTACTGCTTGATTTCCATATATTGAACTAAACCTTGGATTCCTAGGATAATTTCACTTCATCATGAGGTAGGATCATTTTAATATATATTGCTGGATTCATTTACTAGTCTTTTGTTGGGGATCTTTGTATGTATATTAACAAGGGATATTGGTCTATAGTTCTCGGTTTTGTGTTGCTTTTTGTCTGATTTTGGGATCAGGTAATACTGGTCTCAGAGAATGAGCTGGGAAGCTTTCTCTCCTCTCCCAGTTTTTGGGTATGTGAAGAATTGGTGCTAATTCTTCTTTAAACACTTGGTAAAATTCACAAGTGAAGTCATCTGGTCCTGGGCTTTGGTTTGTGGGAAGTTTCTTGAGTACAGATTCATTTTCCTTGGTTATGACTATTCAAATTCTGTGTTTTATCTCTGATCAGTTTCAGTAGCTTGTCCGTTTCATCTAGGTTACTTTAATGCTGGCATTCAATTTTAGTACTTGTGGTGGGCACTGGCCCTGCACAAATATTCAAAACCTATGAATCTAGTATGTTACAGGACAAGAGGCAATTAGGTTGTAGATGGAATTAAGCTTGTTCGTCAGCTGACCTTCAGAAAAGGAGATTATCCTATGTTATCCAGGCTCAACATAATCAGAGGGGCATTTAAATGGGGGAGCAGGGAAGCACGGAGTCAGTGTCAGTGATGGGATGTGGGAAAGACAGTGTTAGTTCCTTGATCTTGGGTTTTTGTATCCATTTTCCCCTATGCCTGGAAGTTTCCTCCCCCAAATCGTGTAGTGTCAGTGGGGAAAAAAACTGAATAGTGTTGATGCTCTCACCTCCACCATGTCAAGGGAGTCTGGGCACAGTGTATCTCAGCAAAGCTTGTCCTGTGCATACACTTCTAGGGGCCCCGGACAGGGTTTCCTGCACATGTAAAAGACTTTATGGGACTTCCATGGATTCTGTGTATTGACCAAGTCATGTATGTGTGTATGTGCCTCAGGGGTCTCCTGAGAGGTCTGTGCTGGAGGTGGATGGTGAGGTCCAGGTGGGGTGGGTGGGATGGGAAATCAGGCTTTCTTATAAACCTTGTGCAAGCCCAACTGACATCACTGGGGCCCCTACCAAGGCCAACGGCCATTCTGAGCAGGTGGCATTTGTTGCCTTTATGGATTTAAACATTTCTTCCTTAGTTAAAGGATTATAAAGATGCCAGTACTTCCAACATGTGAAGATTTTATCTAAATGGTTGCAAAAACATTCAGTGCTATGGAATATAGTCCATAGTGTCAGGCAATTTTAACCCATTGGGTGTCAAGAAGGAAGGGGGCCAATTTAAGGAATTTTTTGTACTAAGAAGTCTTGAATAGTACTGTCATTTCCAAGCCAAGCAGTAGAAAGATCATAAATTAAAGATTTAACCTGTATGTTGCTCTTTGAATAATGTGCTTCTGTCTGAAAAACTGAAATAGAATGATTGTAGGTATATCTATCTAATCTTTTATTTCCCTGCTGCCTTTGGGAGCAGACTCTGTGAATAGTCTAGATTCCCCCAACTGTGTTCATTTTGATAAACCTCAAGGTTTTATCATTTAAGTTGAAAAGCATATTCTTGGGAATCAAGATGTAATTATATATACTTCCTTCCAAACGGGAGTGACTGCAAAACAGGTCACACTGCTTCTTTGTGAAGACCTGCTCAGTTCGGCAAGCACATGCGATTGCCGGCTGTATACACAGCGCTGGGGCTCTGAGCTGGGGGCAGACGCGGTGTCTTCCCACCCGGAGCACACCACTGGCTGGGGCAGCCTGCAGCCAGAGCAGAAACATGACACTAGCAGGCCACGCTAAATGCTGTGTGCAATTCAGGAGCTGAGGGCTCCCTGTTCTATTAGAGATTCTGACTGTGCCCAGAAAGAAGTGTGGAACTTGCCAGAAGTCTGCAAAACCAGAAGGAAATCACACGAAGGGATCAGCTTATAAAAAATCCAGTGCAAGGAGGATTCAGGGCATGTTTAAGGAATCACACTGAGGGGCACCTGGGTGGCTCAGTGTTTGAGCATCTGCCTTCAGCTCAGGTCACAATCCTGGAGTCCCGGAATCGAGTCCCAAGTCGGGTTCCCTGCATGGGGCCTGCTTCTCCCTCTGCCTGTGTCTCTGTCTCTCTCTGTGTCTCAGGAATAAAAAAATAAAACCTTAAAAAAAATAAGGAATCAGACTGAGCAGTGTGTCCAAAGAACTGAGGGAGGGTGATGGTGTGGGAAGCATACAGAATAGAAAGAGAAGCTGGGAACGGGGATGGAACAGGGACACCACAGGAGCTCCATGGGTGATGAGGAGGCACAGACAGTGAGCTGGGTAGGGAGGTGATAGGCCCTGTTCTCAACGAATAAATGACTGGGGGACAGGACGCAGGGCAGATGGAAAAGGGATCCTAAGAGACTGCAGCAGGCCACCTGTGTGTGGGGGTGGGGTGGGGGGACAGGCCCAGGACAGAGCAATGACAACACACATTTTCCCCAGTCTTGAGTTTTTGAAAAAGTTTTTTAGTAGAAGTTATGGAGCTCTGTAATGCTACAGGAATATTTCAAAGGTAAGATTTTTGTAGGAAACACTTCAAACTTGGTCATGTTTGAGGAATTAATTGCAAATTGTCTCCCACTCCGCCTGCATTCACAGAGGAGTTGAAGATGAAACAGGATCCAGGTGCTGGCAATGCTCCTATGGATGCCACAACACCACATCCTCAAACTGGCATTGTGCTGGGATCCAGGGAATCTGGTCTCCAGGGAGAGGACCAAGCCAGGCAACTGCACAGACCACCTACCTGTGCCTCGTGTGATAAGTGTGCATCTTTGGTAATCAGACTCTTCTGGTCCCCGTTTAACTTGTATGATGTCAATGAAGCAAATATATTAAGAACGGGCACCCGAATGTCTTCATTGTCATATTCATATCTTAACTTTTGATACTTTCCCAGTAATTTAGAGGACACACTGGACAGGAGAAGATTAGGAAGAAGGTTGTTTGTTTTTAAAGTAGGTTCCACATTTAGCACAGAGCCCAATGCAGGGCTCGAACTCATGACCCTGAGATCAAGATCTGGGCCAAGATCAAGAGTCGGATGCTTAATCGACTGAGCCACCCAGGCCAGTATTTTAGAACACACAAAATAAGAATACTTAACAGAAAAAAAAAAAAAAAAAAAGAATACTTAACAGACAGACTCAAGTAAAATACACCCTGGAATACCTTTGCTCTCACATTTGCCTAAAAGCATGTGGACTTAGGCTAAACAGGATCTGTTTTATGACTGTAAAATGCTGTACTTCAAACGGCCCTATGCTAGATCCCAGGTACATGGCTTTTTTTTTTTTTTTTTTTTTTTTTTTACTGTCCACCTGTTTTTCAGATGGGGGCTAATTACAATTTTCCATCACAAATAACTTTTGGGGAAGAAAATTATTAAGAAACAGTATTACCTTGCATATTATATAGATAGTAATTAGGATCTTCTGATTCCTTCTTGACTGACACAGCTGCCACTTTCACTGCCATGCCTTTGGATGCAATGAAAATGATAAAATCATGCGTTAGGTAGGCCACAGCCACAGGCAGAGAATGATGAGCTACTGCTGGAACTTCCAGGGTCTGCCTTGATGAATGTGGTGACGTGGTGGGTCCACAAAACAAGGTGGAGCTCACACTCTGTGAGCAAATAGTTTACCCATATAAAAATATAAGTAACAGACACAAAATAAAGTCAATAAAAAAGGAAAGAAGGAAAGAGGGAGAGGATGAAAAAAGGAACAGAAAGAGGCAGGGAGGGAGAGAAGGGAAGAAGGTCTAGTTCCTAGTCTGAGAACTTGTACCCTTTCAAGACAGCTGCATAGACATGTGCATTTATGTGAAATACAGTAGATATTCTTCTGTAATGGGACCTGAGGTGGCACATACAAATTTTTAAAAATTTTATTTAAATCCCAGTTAACACACAGTGTAGTATTAGTTTCTGGTGTACAATATAGTGATTCAATACTTTTATACATCACCCGGTGGCACCTGTAATCTTAATTTACCCACAACAATGAAATGCATTTCAAAATTTTAAAACCCAGGGGAACTATGTTAGTAAAACCAAAAGCTTTCATCTTGGAGAGGTGTAGGGAGCTACAAAACTAGCCACAGCTTCTCCCAGCCCAGGGGGCATGCCTGTCTGCAATGTCTCTCCCATTCTTTTCTCGAAGTGGAAGCTATAGCTCCACCCTTTAACGCTGGGCCCGGTCACGTGGCTCGCTTTGGCCAATGGGACTCTGGTCAACAGGATGCAAGCCGAGACCTGGGGATGCTGGTGCAGCCTTGCTGCTGTTTTGGAATTGGGTGGCCATGTGAGCGAGCCTGCGCTAGCCTCCTGGAGGATGTGAGACCATGAGGAGAGAGGTCTAGCTCTCCAGGTAGAAGCCTCAGACCCAGGAACAAGGCTGGCCCAGAACTGAGGGACAGCCCAGCCAACACATGGAATTATGAGAAAGATTAATTGTTGTTTGAAGCTGCTTTGTTTGGGGGGTGCCTTTTTTTTTTTTTAAGATTTTATTTATTTATTGAGAGAGAGCATGAGAGAACACAAGTGGGGTGGAGGGGCAGAGGGAGAAGGAGAAGCAGACTCCCCACTGAGCAGGGAGGGGAAGGCCTCCATCCCAGGACCCTGAGATCATGACCTGAGCTGAAGGCAGACCCTCAACTGACTGAGCTATCCAGGCATCCCCAGGGTGCTTTTTTAATAAAGGGAGGATGGGAAAGGAAGAAAGAAAAACTCAAAACCATTTCAACTCTTGTTCTATGTAGCAAGTATTGCAGAAATATCTTAAGAAATAAGGCTCTCAGGAGTCTGCACGTAGCTGGAAGCGTTTCAATTGGCAGCATGAAATCCGCAGTAGAAAGTACATACTAGGGACGCCTGGGTGGCTCAGCAGTTGAGTGTCTGCCTTCGGCTCCGGGCGTGATCCTGGAGTCCCAGGATCGAGTCCCACGTTGGGCTCCTTGCATGGAGCCTGCTTCTCCCTCTGCCTATGTCTCTGTCTCTCATGAATAAATAAATAAAAAATATATATAAAAAAAAAGAGGGATCCCTGGGTGGCGCAGCAGTTTAGCGCCTGCCTTTGGCCCAGGGCGCGATCCTGGAGACCCGGGATTGAATCCCACGTCGGGCTCCCGGTGCATGGAGCCTGCTTCTCCCTCTGCCTATGTCTCTGCCTCTCTCTCTCCCTCTCACTGTGTGCCTATCATGAATGAATGAATGAATGAATGAAAGAAAGAAAGAAAGAAAGAAAGAAAGAAAGAAAGAAAGAAAGAAAGTAAGTCACACTAATAGGGAGCCTATCTGTGTTTCAGCTGAACCACATCTCTAAAGAGAGGCCTCAGCCAAAGAGCCCTGGGCATGCCTGGCCAACTTGATCTGGGGGTCGTGACTTCAAGCCCCATGTTGGGTATAGAGAGGACTTAAAAAAGAGAGAGGTCTATTTTAAGGTGGTGGGAAATGCCCCTCTGGCCCAGCAGGTGGTGTAGGAGACTGGACACTGTGGGACCGGAAAGGGCTGCTGGGGGAGCTGATAGCCGTCCATGCTTGGGGGGTTTAAATAACCTGTGACCTTTGGAGGCACAGACAGAGTGTATTTGAGCTCTGACAGGTGCCCTAGGTTAAGATCAAATTGGGCAGGACTGAAGACGTGTCCTAAGAGCCGAACTGTGCTGAACTGTACACGTGGCTTGCTTCTCTGTTCATGGACCTGTGTTGGTTTTACCTAGAATAACTACAGTGGATGAGCCCCATTATTTTTCAGACTTTGTCATTTAAGATGGAGCTCTGCTAAGCAGGTGTTTATATGTGCATGGGAGGGACAAGAGCACCCACAGATGAGAAAGAGGAGGAGAGCTGTGTCCCAAGGGTCCCCCCAGGGCCTTAAGAGGCAGCTGAGCATGAACCGCACTGTGATGGCCTTAGTGATGCTAAAATCTCTATTTTCCCTTCTTCCATATATTTTCTTCTTCTTTTTTAAGTAAACTCAACACCCAGTGTGGGACTCAAACTCATAACCTGGAGATCAAGAGTTGCCTGCTCCACTGACCAACCAGGCTGGGTGACCCAGTCTGTGTTCATTTTTATCAACTTGAACTTTGAGTTTTGGTTTTATGTACTTAGCTCATTTTAGGTTTTCTAGGCTTTTCACTTTTTTATTTTTTAAAGATTTTATTTATTTATTCATGAGAAAGAGAGAGAGGCAGAGACACAGGCAGAGGGAGAAGCAGGCTCTATGCAGGGAGCCTGATGTGGGACTCGATCCCGTGTCTCCAGGATCATACCCTGAGCCGAAGGCAGGCACTACACTGCTAAGCCACCCAGGGATCCCCCTGACCTTTCCACTTTTAATGCTCTCCATATTTTCCCATCCCTTGATTAAGCATTTGCATCTTAAAAAAATATTTTTTTAACCTTTTAACATTTTCCTTGTAATTAATGCCATTTTCCTTCCTTTAAGGAGTAGGGGGTAGAGGCTGGGATAAAGCCCTACTCACCACCACCTCTTGTAGTGGTCAATTCTTCGGGCTTTTCTATATAGATAATCCTGTCATCTGTGAATGAAGGCAGTTATAGTTCATCATTCTCAATTTGTGTGCCCTTTATTTCCCTTTTCCCTTCTTGTCTTATTGTATTAGCTACAACTTTCAGTATGATGCTGGAAGGGAGTAGGAGAAGGGGATATCCTTGCCTCATTCCTGATCTCAATGAGAAAGGATCTAGGTTTAAGATTTTATTTATTTATTTATTTATTTATTTATTTACTTACTTACTTACTTACTCACTCATTTATTGAGAGAGAGTGGGGGAGGGGCAGAGGGAAAGAGAATCTCAAGTAGGCTCCATGCTTAGCACAGAGCCTGATATAGGGCTCAGTCTCATGACCCTGGGATCATGACCTGAGCTGAAATCAAAAGTTGGAAGCTCAATCAACTGAGCCACCTAGGAACCCCTGAAAGGTTCTAGTTTCTCACCACTAATTGTGATGTTAGCTATGGCTTTTTGTAGATTTTTAAATTTTTTAAATTAGTTAATTAATTTTTTAAAGATTTCTTTATTTATTCATGAGAGACACAGAGAGAGGCAGAGACACAGGCAGAGGGAGAAGTAGGATTCTTGCAGGGAGCCCAATATGGGACTTGATCCCAGATCCTGGGATCATGCCCTGAGCCGAAGGCAGAGGCTCAACTGCTGACCACCCAGGTGTCCCTGTAGACTTTTTTTTTTTATTTTTTATTTTTTTATTTTTTTAAATCGAATTGAGGAAGCACCTCCCCTTCCTACTTTACTGAAAGTCTTATTTTTTAAAAGTAAAACAAAAGGAGTTGTCAAGTGATAACCTGCTCAATATTTGATTCTAAAAGCATCAGTGTACATACCTGAATCTTCCATGGGTTCAGTTTTCACACTGATGGTGCCACAGCTGAAAGAAGAGAACCCTTGTTAGGACAAGCCAGGTGGGGTGAGAGGAAACCACAGGCATCTGGACACAGTGTACTCAAATCCCCCCATCTCTATGCCATCCTAGCTCCCCTTCCCACCATCCAGCTGAATGTGAAACTAACTAGTTAATTTGACATTACCTTTCTTAGTAATTTCTAATACAATCAAAGGTGTCAGTGGAACATAGTCTTAAAATCCCAGACAGCCTTTCGAATAAAGAATATCTAACAAAACAAGGGAAGCTTTCCATGGTCTAAAAACTGACACTTCGGGGTTACCTGTAGATTTTTTTTATTTCCCTTACCTTTCACTTGGCAATGTCACTGATCTCTTAGCATCTGTGACCACCACTGGCTCACCTGTGCAGGAGTAAAAAGACACATGCTAGCCTCATTCCGCACCTTGAAAATGACAACATTCAGAGGCACATAAGGTGAAAGCAAATGTAGAGAGAACAGAACTCTAGCTCCAGGCCTACACATAATAGTACTGAGCAGAGGCCAAACTCAAACCGGCCCTCATGTCTTGGGGCCACGTGCATGAGCCTGAGCCAGAGCCAGAATGGACTGGGGCCAGAGCAACCCCATGCAAGTTACTACACCTTCCTGGGCCTCAGTTTCCTCATCTGAAAATGGTGGTTGGGTGAGGATCAATGAATCCATGCAGAGTGCTCAGAATGGTGCCTGGTGAGCCTAAGAACTGAGTCAGTGAAAGATGTTAGTATTGTTCTATAATGAAAATACAGGTCACCTACTCACCTGCCGCCCCTCAGGTCCCTCCTTTAACAGGAGCTAGGGAATTCTAGAAACTCACAATTGCTCTGGAAATGGGCTTTGTGAATAGTTCAGGCTCGGGATGACATCATGTCACTCTGCATACCCCGGCGTGTGGTGCACCTTATGAACCCTCCCCTAGGCATTTTGTT
Organism: Canis lupus dingo; assembly: GCF_003254725.2. Classification (NCBI taxonomy): domain Eukaryota; kingdom Metazoa; phylum Chordata; class Mammalia; order Carnivora; family Canidae; genus Canis; species Canis lupus. The sequence goes on along the minus strand of NC_064248.1, from coordinate 5,445,554 downwards.
TCTGTACCTATATGTAGTCTCAGCAATAGTACCCTCTTAGACCTGGTCTTTCAAGGATAGCTACAGCCCACCATTTCCAACTATGTTCCAGAATAATAATCTGAGAAAATAAGAAGTGGGCAGAGGTGGATCTCTAAATGCTTTTGGCAGAATTATTATTTTTTGGTCCCTTCATCATAAGTTAAGGAGATGATGAAGGGGTGTGAGTTCTTAAGTCTGGCCTCCAACACCCACCCACAGTTTTTTATGCCTAAGCACGTGGGAGGGGCTTCCCATGAACCAGCAAGTTGATATCCTGCTTAGCCTGAGAGCCTCATCCTCCAAGCAGCTCTTCTGATCACAGGCCTAACCCCTTCCCAGGACCCAAGGCAATTACCACCAGCCATTCTGAGAAGACCATGGGTCACCCCTGCTTCTCTGTTGGACAATCTCATTCCTTCTAGAGTCTCATGAGCACGGGAATGATCATACTTCCTACACCCACCTCCAATCCCAATAATGCTTGGCTGGTGGCTGCTGGTCAAAGACCACGAAGTGACCCAGCATCCTCTTGCTCCTGTACTCCAGGAGAAGGTAGGCCTTACCCCCCTCCATGGTTTGGCTGTGGAAGCTTGCTGGTTTGAGCAAGCTGTGAGCATTGGACTGGGGAGGATGGAGATCTGGGAGCAAAAACCCAGGTCTCAGCTCTTGTTAAGGTGCGTCCTTCCCTGAGTTCCATACCCATGAAAGCAGCATGACCCCCTCCACCCTGGAGTGTCAGAGGGTGCTTCCTCCATGGAGAGAAGGCAAGGAATATACAAGTTCTAGAATGTGCCAAACTTGCATTTTAATGAAGGAAAGCAGAACTGGCTTAGCAGCTGAGGGCAAGCATTGGGTATGAGAAGTGTCACTTACCTAGCTGATTCGCTGGACCTAGGAAAGGTCTGCAAGAAAACCAATACTGTTACCCAACATGAACACACAAGGAAGACAGATTAAAAATCTGAATAACCAACTTCTAAGTGCTGAATGGGACTTAATTAACAAATTGAAATTCAGCTGTCAGTTTATCCTCCCTCAAAAGAACTAGCCGTCACGAGGGGGATAGAGCCTGCCACCTGTTTATGATGAATGAAATCCCAGCTTTGTTCTCCAAGATCCATTTCAGGGTGGTGAGACCATAGTTCTCAGGGTGTTGAAAGGCCACTCCTTCTGGAAGCCCCTGCACAACCAGAGCTGCTGGGTCTCTCAGAATCTTCTCATACGGAATAGGCACCATTGCTGTCGTCCCCAAGGCTTTACCTAGAAGAGGTGAGGTGAGATGCCTTCAGGTGGAATGAAGATGAGCCAAAACCAATTGGTTTTGTTTGGTGCAGTAAAGAAACACAGGTGGTGGGCACCTGAGTGGCTCAGTGGTTGAGTGTCTGCCTTTGGTTCAGGGCATGATCCCAGGGTCCTGGGATTGACTCCCACATCCAGCTCCCAACAGGGATCCTGCTTCTCCCTCTGCCTATGTCTCTGCCTCTCTTTGTGTGTCTCTCATGAATAAATAAATAGAATCTTAAAAAAAAAAAAAAAAGAAATACAGGTGGTGACACTTGGCTTTGAAGCAACAGTAAAAGCTGAAGGGCCCCCTATTCCTTACAACCCAAGTTAATAAAATTCCCAAAGGGCCAGAGGAAAAACTTATAAAACATTTTACTTTACATCTTCACATAAGAGAGAGGAAATAACAGGTCTTTTTCTCCATTCTGTTGCAGGTGGTGCACCCAGGGCTGCAGAGCACCCATGGTTACTCAGGCCGTTGTCAGCAGAGGATGAGCACCCCTAGCCGATGCTTAATGTCCTTACGTCCCTGTGTCACTCTGCACAAGTCAGGCCAACTTGCCTGTGGAGAAACTACAGAGTCAATGTGGCCTCACATCGCAATCTTGGGGCCATGTCAGCCTTCCCGCATTGGCTGACCGGCTCCCAGGTAAAGGAGGCCTGTTTCTCTCCGAGAAGTGTACCGGAGACCTCAAGATCCCCTATGTTCGAGGTCCTCCCCAGTCAAACGCTCACAGGGCCCTACAGGCCCCATAAATATGTGAAAGGAAGGTACCGATATCACAACTAAGTATAACACTTGTATAGTTATTTGGTCACTACCCTTTTTAAAAAAGATTTTATTTTATTTTTTTAAGATTTATTTATTTATTTATTCAAGAGAAAAAGAGAGGCAGAGACACAGGCAGAGAGACAAGCAGGCTCCCCGCAGGGAGCCTGATGCAGGACTCGATCCCAGGATTCCAGGATCACACCCTAGGCCGAACCGCTGAGCCACCCAAGGATCCCCAAAGATTTTATTTTTAAGTAATCTTTACCCCCAATGTGGGGCTTGAACTCACAACTCTGAGATCAAGAGTCATAGGCTCTTTTGACTGAGCCAGCCAGGTGCTCCTTGGTTACCTAGCCTTATTTTATTTATTTATTCATGAGAGACATAGAGAGAGAAGCAGATACATAGGCAGAGGGAGAAGCAAGCTTCCTCCAGGGAGCCCAATGTGGGACTCAAGCCCAGGACCCCGGGATCATGACCTGAGCTGAAGGCAGACACTCAACCACTGAGCCACCCAGGTATCCCAGTTACCTAGCTTTTTAAAATACTGTGTAGGATGAGGGTGCCTGGGTGGCTTGGTGGTTGAGCATCTGCCTTCAGCTCAGGTTATGATCCCGGGGTCGTGGGATCGAGTCCTGCATCAGGTCCCTGCTCAACGGGGAGCCTGCTTCTCCCTCTCCCTCTGCCTACCCTCTCCTTGCTTGTACTCTCTCTCTCTCTCTCTCTCAAATAAATAAATAAATAAATAAATAAATAAATAAACAAACAAACTCTTTTTAAAAATAAAATAAATAAAATAAAATAAAATAAAATACTGTGTTTGTATTTAAAAAAATCCCCATCCTGGGGCACCTGGCTGGCTCAGTCAGAAGAGCCTGCGACTCTTGACCTTGGGGTAGTGAGTGTGAGCCCCACATTGGGTGTGTAGAGATTACAGTAAATAAATTAATTTAGGGATCCCTGGGGGGCTCAGCGGTTTAGCCCTGCCTTGGGCCCAGAGCGTGATCCTGGAGTCCCGGGATTGAGTCCCATGTTGGGCTCCCTGCATGGAGCCTGCTTCTCCCTCTGCCTGTGTCTCTGCCTCTCTCTCTCTCTTCCTGTGTCTCTCATGAATGAATAAATAAAATCTTTTAAAAAAATAAATTAATAAAAAAAACTTTATCTTAATCCCCGTGAAAGACATGAGTAGGTGGAGAGGCCAACGCCAGTGACGTTGGTGCCCAAACTTGTGATTTTTTTTTCTTCTTTCAGATATTTATTTATTTATTTATTTATTTATTTATTTATTATTTGCTTTAAGAGGGGGCACAGAAGGAGAGGGAGAATCTCAAGCAGATTGCACATTGAGCATGGAGCCCAATACAGAGCTTGATCTCATAACCCTGAGATCATGACCGGAGCCAAACTCAAGTCAGATGCCTAACCAACTGAGTTACCCAGCACACCCTCCTTACGATTTTCTTTTTTCTTTTTTTTTTTTCAAGATTTTATTTATCTATTTGAGAGAGAGAGAGCACCAGTGAGAGAGCATGAGCAGGGAGGAGAGGGAGAAGCACACTCCCCACTGAGCAGAGAGCCCTGAGCTGAAGGCAGATGCTTAACCGACTGAGCCATTCAGGTACCCCTCCCTACTATCTTCTTAATAACATTTTCTTTTTTCTAGCTTATTTTATTGTAGGAATACATTGTATAATACACAGAACATGCAAAATATGTGTTGACTATTTCTGTTACCAGTAAAGCTTCCAGTTAGCAGTAGGCTCTTAGTAGGTAAGTTCTGGCGGGGGCAAGGGGTCCAAAGGTTAGATGCAGACTTTCCAATGTGCCAGGGGTTGGTGCCCCTAACCTGTGCATTGTTCAAGAGTCAACTGTAATTACATTGGCCCTGCAGTGGGGGTTCCCTAGCATGGGAGTAAAGAATGAAGAATGAAGTCTGATCAGTCAGAGGTTTCCACGGACCAGATGAGATCAGGATGTGTTCTGTAAGACTTGCTCCGTACTAAAGAACTGGCTCTTCACTTAAGGAGCATGTGGAGTTTTAAACTTCAAGAGGCATCTAAGTAGTCATGCCAATAAGGTGATCTGTAACACTGTCCTGATTCTTGGTGAATTATTCATAATTAATGCTTGATGTGAACTTTACCATAACAAAAGCAGAAATAGTCCTCGACTGCTTTTCTGAGTATTTCCGTTTCTCCTGAATCGATCTGCATCCTGTTTGTAGGGCAAGGGGGTTTGGCCTCGTGCACCCCCTCAGCAATACCTGTAAATGAGTGATAGGTACAGCGTCAGTATCCAAACACCTGTCTCATATACTCCCTGAATGTCTATGCTTCTGGTAGTGCAAAGATAAAAAGGGGAGAGGGGATGAATAGACATAAAACATGATTTTTTTTTCAAGTAATCTCTACCTCCAACGTGGGGTTTGAACACACAGCCTTGAGATTGTCATATGTTCTTCCAACTGAGCCATCCAGGTGCTCCTTAAAACAAGATCTTCTAATTTAAAAAACCCACAAAGATAGAGCCCTTGGCTGGCTCAGTCTGTAAAGCATGCAATTCTCAATCTCAGGGTTGTAAGTTCAAGTCCCACATTGGGTGTAGAGATTACTTACAAAACAAAATCTTAAAAAAATTGGGGGTGCCTGGGTGGCTCAGTCAGTTAAGAATTCAACTCTTCATTTCAGCTTAGGTCACAATCTCAGGGTTGTAAGATCAAGCCCCTCACTGAGCTCCTTATTGAGTGTGGAGACTGCTCAAGATTCTCTCTCTTTCCCTCTGCCCCTTCCCTCTACTTCTTTTCTCTTCCGCTCCTCTGTGCATGCACTCTCTCTCTCTCAAAAGAAAAAAAAAGCACAAAGAATGTATTTCTGGTATATATAACAGTGATCACCTCTGAAATGAATCTACTGATAAAGAACTATAAATAATTCGACACACAGGGAATAGTAGTAACTCAAAGGAAATGATAACAGAAATATCATTTGCTCTATAGTCTGAAAGTAACAGTCATGTTATGGGAAGACCTTCACCATGGAACAAAAGTAGAGACATACATACAGACATTAAAATTACAAAGCAAATATTATAAACCACTTTTTGCCACCAAATTCAACAACTTAATGAAATCAACTAGTTAAAAATGAACTTGAAAATGAAGTTTACTGAAATAGGCACCAGAAGAAATGGAAAGTACACATAGCCCTATATCTGAAAAACCAGCATGCCAACTGTGAAACTTGAAAAAAATCTGTAATTAAATGTCAATGATTAGAAATTCAACCGGTGGGGCACCTGGGTAGCTCAGTTGGTTAGATGTCTGACTCTTGGTTTCAGCTCAGGTCATAATCTAATGGTCGTGAGACTGAGTCCTGTGTCAGGCTCCTTATTAGTGAGGAGTCTGCTTCTCCCTCTCTTTCTACCCCTCCCCCAGCTCATGCTCTCTCTTAAATAAATAAATAAATCTTTGAAAAATCCAATTGGCAGCTGACAATGAATTGAGAATACCCTTCCTGTTCATCAGTTATACATTCACTGTACTATTTAAAGATTGTTTCATATTTGAATCTATCTTCCTGAGAGTGGAGACCCTAATCTTGGGCTTGGAAACCAATCTGCATTAATCAATTCCTTTCTCCTTGCACATATATATATGTGTGTGTGTGTGTGTGTGTGTGTGTATACACATACATACATATATGATTTTGACATATATAGATATGTATTTATGCCCACATTCCCTCTGACAACTCTTGGAAATATCTATATCTACATCTATCCTCTCTTCTTCCACACTCACATTCACATTACATCCTCTGATAAACCTTTGTGGTTTCTTTTCCTCTTTCTTGGTTCCAGAAAATACTATGATGCTAACTCAATATTTAGTAGATGACCTACCATGGTAGAGATCATCACTATACAAGGTGTAGGTTTTAACACCCTAGACTAGTTTCCATCACATATGGCCACATGTGTTCACTAGTGCTCCTCGCCACTCATAACACATTTAGAGCTCTGAAGATCCCACAGTGATAAAAGGGAAAATGGTTATTAACTCAGAGCAATACCTAACAAGTCCTGAGTTTTTTTGCTTTCCTTTGGAATTGAGTAAAATAAGAATTTTCTTAAAGATTTTATTTATTTATTTGAGATAGTGAGTGGGCACATAAGAGCAGGGGGGGAGGGTAGAAGGGAGAGAGGAAGAATCTCGAGCAGACTCCATCCCATGTGTGGAGCCCAAATCGGTGCACAATCTCACAACCCTGAAATCAAGACCCCAGCCGAAACCAAGAGTCACAAGCTCAACTGACTGAGCTACCCAGGTGCCCCAGAATTTTTTAAAATGTGGGTTTATAAAAGGAATGAAAGATAACTTACTCTATGTTTCTTAAATTTATTTTACAAAACCAAGGTGCTGCTGAGGACACAGTACAAAGTACACTGACCCTGTTTCTTGGACTCATCAGTGTTAGGCAGCTATTCACTGGTATGTCAAGTCAAAAGAGACGTATCAGAGCCATTTTTAAGATAATGCTCAGGACACCTTAGAAAATATTACATAAGTCTTCCCTGTAAAGATTTTAAGAGGTATGAAAACAAAGGATAAAGCTGTTAACACCTACAGTATTTTGCAAAATCCTTCTGTAAATCCATCCTGGCATTGACAAAAGCACGTCCTTTCTCGGTTCCAACAACAAACACATCTGTCTCATACATTGCGATGCAGGCCACTTCTGCCTTGGACTTGGCCAGCTCTTTACACTGAAATAGAAACAAAGAATAAAGTATTATATACCATGGCAGATCCAGATTTTGTAGAGCCTGAGAGGTCTGTTTTAAGAAAAGAACACAGGGGGCAGCCCGAGTAACTCAGTGGTTTAGCACTGCCTTCAGCCCAGGGCCTGATCCTGGAGACCGGAATAGAGTCCCATGCTAGGCTCCCTGCATGGAGCCTGCTTCTTTCTCTGCCTGTGTCTCTGCCTCTCTCTCTCTCTGTGTGTCTCTCATGAATGAATGAATGAATGAATGAATGAATGAATAATTTTTTTTTTTTTTTAAAAGAACACAGGGGTGCTGGCTGGCTCAGTCAGTAGAGCATGTGACTTGATATTGTGATTGTGAATTCGAGCCCCATGGTGGACACAGAGATTACTTAATTTAAAAGAAATACAAGGGGCACCTGGGTGGCTCAGCGGTTGAACATCTGCCTTTGGCTCAGGGCGTGATCCCAGAGTCCCGGTATAGAGTCCCACGTCGGGTTCCCTGCATGGAGCCTGCTTCTCCTTCTGCCTGTGTCTCTGCCTCTCTCTCTGTCTCTCATGAATAAATAAATAAAATCTTTAAAAAAAATAGAATGAGAAAAATCCCCAAAAGAAACAAAACAAATCCACCAAGCAAATACCATAAACATCATAAAACCCAGAGAAAAACCTATTTTATTAACTTATTAACACTAAATTAATATTTTTACTGACCTATGATATTGTGATTTATAAAACAGTGGTCTTCATTCACTGTTCCTGGCACAGAGCTCCTAAAAGCCTTGGAATTTCCTTTTTTTTTTTTTTTTTTCCCTTGGAATTTCCTAAGAGAGCAATAAAGGGGTCTTTTATCAGGACATCTGAGTGGTTCAGCGGTTGAGCGCCTGCCTTTGGCTCAGGGCATAATCCCGGGGTTCCAGGATCGAGCCCCACATCTGCCTATGTCTCTGCCTCTCTCTCTCTCTCTCTCATAGATAAATAAATAAAATCTTTAAAAAAAAAAGTGGGGGATCCCTGGGTGGCTCAGTGGCTTGGCGCCTGCCTTTGGCCCAGGGCGTGATCTTGGAGCCCTGGGATCGAGGGCTCCCGGCATGGAACCTGCTTCTCCTTCCGCCTGTGTTTCTGCCCCTCTCTCTCTCTCTTTCTATGTCTATCCTGAATAAATAAATAAAATAAATAAAATCTTAAAAAAAAAAAAAGTGATCCAGTAAGTAAAATGTTTCTCTGAGTTCTGCAAGCTGCTCTAGTGAATGAATCAAACCCAAGGAGGGCGGGGTCTTTAGAACTTCCAACCTATAGCCATAGGTCAGAAGCACAGATGACAATCTTGACTTGATGTTAATTAGCATCTGAAGTGCAGGCAGGCCTTGTAGGTTTGAGCCCTTAACCTGTGGGATCTCTCTCCGCATAGAGTCAGAATTGAGTCAAATTGCAGGACACCCAGTTGGTGTCAAAAAATTGTTTGTTGCTTGTCAGAATTGGGTGCAGTTTCTTTACCAGCTGACCTGCCTCTTCTACATGCCTCTTTCCCCTATATTTTTGGCTACAGACTCTTTGCCTCTTCCTATGACAACAATTTTAAAATATTTTCTATAGTGAAAAAAAAATATTTTCTATAGTGAGAACAAAGAGATAACTTAATGTTTCCCCTAATCTGGTTGATTACGTTTTTATTATTGATGTAAGGATGCAGAAAATAAAAATTCATGCATAAGACACACTTCCTGTTATATATAGCATAATTCCTGATAGACAAGAAATCTGTGATATTTACTTTGTGTAGATCCTTCCAAAGATTTCAAAGAACGTGTAGTGTATTTATAAGTGCATATGCTACTTTGGTGAGTCGACCAGAGAGAACTTCTGTTTTGACAAACAGGTTCTCTATTTACAATTTACCTGTTTACTGATTGGAAGAATTTCCCACAGACTAGTTTCTGGCTCTGTACATTAAAAAAAAAAAAGAGAGAGAGAGATTTTATGTATTTATTTGACAGAGCACAAGCAGAGGGAAAGGGAGAAGCAGGGAGCCTGATGCAGGACTCGATCACAGGACCCTGGGATCATGACCTGAGCTGAAGACAGATGCTCAACAGACTGAGTCGCCCAGGCGCCCCTGACTCTGTATATTTAAAACCTGTTTCTCCTTGACTACCCACCTACTTCTGGAGATGAGTACATGTTCATAGCACTGTGACCTCAGATCCCTTTGTGTCCTATTACTGGGTTAGTTGACACAATGAACCATAAGAATATTCCCAGAAACCATGCTCACACTAGGGTGTCTAGCAATAACTTACCCCTACATAGAAATAACAGCAAGCCACATAATAACACTAAACTAAATGTATCCCCAACTGAGCTTCCCCTTTGAAGCCCCAAAGGTACCTGTGTCCACTCCAGTACTGCCTGACACAGGGGATCACAGGAGACAGAATAATCGCCCCCCCACCAAGGTGTCCATGTCCTAATCTCCAGAGCTTGTGAATGAACATATTACCTTATGTAGCAGAAGGGACTTTGTGGATGTGATTATTTTTTGTATCTTGACAGTGGCAGATTTTCTTGGACTATTAAGTGGGCCCATGGAATCACCAAAGGTCTTGACAAGGTACAGAGGGAGGCAAAAGAGGAGGGGTGACAACAGAACCAGAGGGCAGAGCGATGCCCTTGCTGAAAGGGGCCGGTAGTTGAAGAAAGTGGGTGGCCTCTAGAAGCTGGAAAAGTAAGGTACAGATTCTCCCTGGGAGCCTCCAGAAGGAATGCAGCCCCGGTAATTCCTTGATTTCAGCCCTTGACCTCTAGAACTGTCTTATAGTAAGTGTGTGTTGTTTAAAAGCACTACATTTGGGGAACTTGTGATAGTGTCAATCACAAACGGATACAGGGGCTATGGTGGCGAGAAAGAGTAGGATGCAGAAACCTTAACCATTGTGGTTAAAATATCTTATTTAGCAAATTGCACAAACACGCACTGCCGGGGCTTTCCCATGACTAGGGGAGGGGCCAGCGTGAGAGGGGAGAAGGAAGGTTAAGCTTCATTAGCTTCATGGCAAATCTCTCTGTATTTCTATCAAACGAACCAAAAATTCAGCACCTCATCCATCTGAAGTATAGAACCTTATAGAATCTGAAGTATCAGGTGAAGTCACTAATGTTTAGCCTTACTTAGGTCATTGTTGGTAGAAAGGATCTTTCCAAAGGCGGGTTTTTTTCCTCATTATAAAATATCTGTGTTACAGGGGTGCATATTGGTAGAGCTTAGTTGGTAGAGCATGGGACTCAATCTCAAGGTTGTGAGTTCAAGCCCCACCACACTGAACATGCAGCTGACTAAGAAAAATAAATAAGGGCAGCTGGGTTAAGGGTCAGTTGGTTAAGGGGCTAACTCTTGGTTTTGGCTCAGCTCATGATCTCAGAGTCGTGGGATCCAGCCCTGCGTCGGGCTCCTCACTCAGTGGGGAGTCTGCTTGAAGACTCTCTCTCCCTCTCTCTCTGCCCCTTCCTCCTGCACTCTGTCTTTCAAATAAATAAATCTTTACAAATGAATAAGTAAAAATAAAATATGTAGGGGATTCCTGGGTGGCTCAACGGTTTGGTGCTTGCCTTCAGCCCAGAGTGTGATCCTGGAACCCCAGGATCAAGTCCCACATCGGACTCCCTGCATGGAGCCTGCGTCTCCCTCTGCCTGTGTCTCTGCCTCTCTCTCTCTCTCTCTCTCTCTCTCTCTCTCAAATAAATAAATAAAATCTTTAAAAAATACATGTATATTATAAAAATTTTAGCAGATACAGAAAAGCACACAGAAGAAATAACTGGTAATCCCACTGCACAGAATTACACATGAGTCACACTTTGAAACACACATACACACACACACACATAATTTTTACAAACAAAACTGGATTGCACTACTCTCTATAGGATGCCATTCTGCTTTATTTGCTCTTCATTGTTTTTGAGCATTGATAAGTTCTGAACAACATGATTTCTGAATGAATACACAATATTCTTTCCTATGTATATGCTGTAGCTTAACCACAACACTACTGAAAAGTTTTTTTACTATTACAAATCACACTACAATAAATGTCAAGAATGTAATCATTTCTGTCCATGTGTGATTATTTCTGCAGGATGGATTCATACAGCTGAGTCAAAAGGTGTAAATTATTTAAACTTTTTTTTAAGATTTTATTTATTCATTTGAGAGAAAGAGAGAGCACAAATTGTGGAGGGGGCAGAGGGAGAGGGAGAAGCAGATTCCTCACTGAACTCAATGTGGGGCTCGATCCCAGGACCCTGGGATCACCTGCTGAGCCACCCAAGCATCCCTTTTTAAAGGTTCTTTTTTTAAGCTTCTTTTTCTTTTAAAGATTTTGTTTATTATTCATGATAGACACACAGAAAGAGGCAGAGACATAGGCAGAGGGAGAAGTAGGCTCGCTGCAAGGAGCCTGAGGTGGGACTTGATCCCAGGACCCTGTGATCACGCCCTGAGCTGAAGGCAGATGCCCAACCACTGAGCCACGCAGGCATCCCCTCTTTTAAGATTCTTAAAGCATATTACAAGTAGCATTTCAGAGGGGCTCACACTCCCACCAGAACTGTGAGAGACGTCTTGTCACCTTCCCATTATGAAAACTGAGGATCATTATTTGTAGGCTGGTCTTTGTGACCGGTTTCCCAAGAACAGGACATAGAGGGGAAAAATAGTAACTGGATGACAAAGAAACATGACAACCACTATTTGTGTTAGGGTTTTCCAGAGAAGCAGAACTAATAAAAGTCTCTCTCTCTCTCTCTCTCTCTTTCTCTCCAATATGAGGTTCCTCATGAGGAATTAGCTCATGTGATTATGGAGGCTGACAAGTCCCATGATGGGCTGTCAGCAAGCTGGGGCTGCAGAAGAGCTAGTGGTGTAGTTCAAAAGTCTGAGAGAGGAAAACTGATGGTGTGGATTCTACTCTGAGTCTGAAGGCCCCAGGATCAGGAGTGTAAGAGCAGAAGATGGATGTCCCCAGCAAGCACTTGGGCAGAGGGGACTCAACCTTTCCTCTGACTCTGTTCTATTCTGGCCCTCCACAGGCTGGGGGACACCCACCTACAGTGGGGAGCGCTGTCTTCTTTGCTCTGTCCACCAATTCAAGTGCTAATCTCTTCCTGAAATACCCTCACAGACACCCCCAGAAATAATGTTTAACCAGATGTGCGGGCATCCCGTGGCCCAGTTGAGCTGACACATAAGACTAACCATGGCACCACCCTGACCCAGTCACCCAGGTAGGCCTCATCAGTGACAGGTCCCATTGGCGTCATGCGCCCCTGATACAATGTATGAATGGGAGCATCTCACCTCCATGGTCTTTCCAAAACCCCAGTCCAAACAGAAGGCAGAGTCTCAGTGAAACCCAAACTAACAGATTTGATAAAATACCTACCAGTACTCTTCAAGGCCATCAAGGTCATAAAAAACCAGGGAGGACTAAGAAGCTATCACAGACCAGAGGTGCCTAAGGAGACCTGATGATTGAAAGTGGTGTGATGCCACAAGAGGCTCCGGGGACAGAGAAAAGATCTCAGTCAAAATGCAGATGAAATCTGGGGCACCCAGCTGGCTCAATTGGTGGAGCATGTGACTCTTGATCTTGGGGTTGTGAGTTTGAGCCCCATGCTGTGAGTTTGAGCCCCAAATCAAATTTTTTTATTTTAAAATTTTAAAAATTTTAAAATCAAAAATTTTTTAAAAATTGCTGATGAAAATGGAGGAAATTCTGGAGCTGGCTAGTAGTGATGTACCAATACTATCTATTGATTTGGATAAATGTGCCGTAGTTTACATAAGTGATGGGTGAGGAGCATATGGGAGCTCCCTGCAAATCTGCAACTTTTCTGTAAATCCTTAAAGTATTCTTTTTAAAAAAATTTATTTATTTATTCACGAGAGACACACAGAGAGAGGCAGAGATATAGGCAGAGAGAAAAACAGGCTCCATGCAGGGAACCTGATGTGGGACTCCATCCCAGGACTCCAGGATCACGCCCTAAGCCAAAGGCAGACGCTCAACCACTGAGCCACCCAGGCATCCCCTTAAAGTATTCCTAAATAAAAATGTATAAAAAACCAGGGGCACCTATCTGACTCAGTTGGTAGGAGCATGAGGCTCTTGATCTTGGGGTTGTGAGTTCAAGTCCCACATTGAGGGTAGAGATTACTTAAAAACAAAATCTTAAAAAAACAAAAACAAAAATAAAAAACCAAAACTTCTTGGTTCTCAGGGGGTTGGGGGAAGGGCGTAAGGGGAACAATTTTGTTCAAGGAGTACAGATTTTCGGTTGAAGAGGATGAAAAAGCTCTGGAGAAGGATGGTAGTGGTGGCTGCATGACAAGTGGATGCAGTTAATGCCTCTGAACTGGTTAAAGTGGTTAAAATGGTAAATTTTGTGATCTGTATCTGTATATTTTACCGCAAAAAAAAAAAAAAAAAACCCTCTTGATTTTCCCCCAAGAAAACCTCACAACTCACATCCAATCTGTTGCTAAATACTGTCAACTCTACAGATCATTCTAGAAGCATCACTTCTTCCCACCATTCCCAGCCTAGTCCATGCCACCAAACTCTCCTGTCTGAACCACAGCCTACTAGCCCACTAACTGGTGTCCCGGCATTCCAGTCTTATTCCATGTTAACTGACTGCTCATACAAGCACCACTCCCCCACATGACTCCTTCCCTCAGAACCTTCCAAATCTTCCCACCACACTGAGGAGAAAGGCCCAGAGCACTCCGTGATTTAGCTACCTGGTACCTCTTGAAGCTCACCTCTGCCCCCTTTTCCTTTTCTCCCCCTGCTTCAATGTTACTGAACTTTTTTTTTTTTTTTAAGATTTTATTTATTTATTCATGACAGAGACACACAGAGAGAGAGAGGCAGAGACACAGGCAGAGGAAGAGGCAGGCTTCATGCAGGGAGCCTGACGTGGGACTTGATCCTGGGACTCCAGGATCACGCCCTGGGCCGAAGGCAGGCGCTAAATCGCTGAGCCACCCAGGGATCCCGTTACTGGACTTTTTGATGCTCCTTGAAAATACCACACCTGGAGGGCTCAGCTGCTTAAGCATCTGACTCTTGATTTTGGCTCAGGTCATGATCTCGGGGGCATGAGATCGAGCCCTGAGCCAGGCTCCATGCTCAGCATGGAGTCTGCTTGAGATTCTTCTCTCTCTCTCCCTCTTCTTCTCCCTCTGGCCCTCTTCCCCATCTATGCTCTCTCTCTCTGGCCCTAAAATAAAATCTTTAAAAATAAATACATGGAAGAAAATACCACACTTGTTCCCACCTCAGGGTCTTTGCACAATCTGTTCTCACTGAATACTCTGCTCCTGGATACGGGCCTGGCCTACTTATTCCCTTCATCCACATCTTTGCAGAAAAGGCAACTACCCAGAGAATCTCTCCTAGACCACCCTGTCATAACCACCTGTTCTTGCTCCATATCTGTTTCCTGACCCTTCTTTTCTTTATGTTTTAAAAATTTTATCTGAGAGAGACAGAGAGAGGGAAAGAGAGCATGAATAGGAGTAGGAGCAGACAGAGAAGCAGACTCCCCGCTGAGCGGAGAGCTCGACACAGGGCTCTATCCCAGGACCCTGGGATCATGACCCAAGCTGAAGGCAAACACTCAACCAACTGAGCCACCCAGGCTCCCCCCTCCTTTTCTTTATAATACTTATTATATTTACTGATATGAACATATCCACATAGAATTTGTTTATTGTCTGTCTCCCTAGATAGAACATGAGATCATATGGGCAGGACCTTATCTGTCTTTTCAAGGCTTGTGGCCCCAAGGCCTAAAGACCCATCTAGATATGCAAGGCACTTCATGAATATCTGTCATATGAAGGAATGTGGTCAATTCTTTGGTAAAATGTTTCTAGTTCTCTCTTCAAATAGATCCTGATATTTTCTTTGAAAATTTATTCCAAGGTGTTTTTAAAAATTTTTTTAATTTTTTATTTTATTTTATTCATAGAGACACACAGTGAGAGAGGCAGAGACACAGGCAGAGGGAGAAGCAGGCTCCATGCAGAGAGCCCGACGCGGAACTCGATCCCGGGTCTCCAGGATCACGTCCTGGGCTGAAGGTGGCGCTAAACCGCTGTGCGCCACTGGGTCTGCCCTCCAAGGTGTTTTTTAAAAACAGTTTTATCTACTCTCAGATAATCTTTGATAATTTCCATATCTCAAGATTCTTAACTTAATCACATCTGTAAAGTTCCCTTTGCCAAATAAGAACATTCACAGGTACCAGGGTGAGGATAGGGACATCTCTAAGGGCCATTATTCAGTTACCCCTGGGACGCTTTCAAGATTTCTCTTTACATTTGGTTTCCTTTTTTTTTTTTTTAAGATTTTATTTATTTATTCATGAGAGACATACAGAGAGAGGTTGAGACACAGGCAGAGGGAGGAGAAGCAGGCTCCATGCAAGGAGCCCAATGCAGGGCTTGATCCCGGGAATCCAGGATCATGCCCTGAGCTGAAGGCAGACACTTAACCACTGAGCCACCCAGGCATCCCTGGTTTTCTTTTTTTTGTTTGTTTGTTTTTGTTTTATTTTTATTATCCCTGGTTTTCTATGGTTTAAATATGATGGGTTTAGGGGCACCTGGGTGGCTCAATTAGTTGGGTGTCTGCTTTTGGCTCAGATGATTCCAAGGTCCTAGGATCGAGCCTCACATGGGTCTCTCCGTTCAGTGAGAAGCCTACTTTTCCCTCTGCCCCTCCGTGACCCCACCGCTGGCTTTGCTCTCTGTCTCAAATAAATGGATAAAATCTTTTGTAAAGATTAAATAAACAAACAAACAAACAAATAAATAAATATGATGGGTGTAGGGCCATGTGTATCTGTGTGCGCATATGTACATACACACACATGTATGTGAGAGGGAGCTATGTGTGTGTGGTATATGGTCAATTAACCCAATAATCTTCTTTAAAGAAAGAGAAAAATGGATCAATTTGTTTATTTTTTCTGGTCAAGGATCCAATCCAGGGTCACAGTTTCTACCTGAGTGAGCTCTTCAGTCTTTTGTGTTTCCATCTGGAATGGTTCTCCAGTCTTTTGTGTCTCCTGCAGTTGACATTTACTCGAAGTTCAGCCCAAGGGGCAGCCTGGGTGGCTCAGTGCGTTGAGCTCAGGTTTTGACTCTTGGTTTTGGCGCAGGTCATGATCTCAGGTTCATGGGATCCAGCCCCACGTCGGCTCTCGGCTCAGCAGGGAGTCTGCTTGTTCCTCTCCCTCTGTCTGCCCCTCCACTCACACTTTCTCTTGTTCTCTCTCAAAAATAATAAATAGAGGGCAGCCTGAGTGGCTCAGTGGTTTAGTGCCGCCTTCAGCCCGGGGCCTGATCCTGGAGACCGGGATCGAGTCCCACATGGCTCCCTGCATGGAGCCTGCTTCTTCCTCTGCCTGTATCTCTGTCTCTGTCTGTCTCTGTCTCTCTCTCTCTGTCTCTCATGAATAAATAAATAAAATCTTTAAAAAAAATAGATAAAATCTTAAAAAAAAAAAAAAAGTCCACCCCAGTTATTTTGTAGAACATCCCTTAATTTGGCTTTGTCTGGTATTTCCCCATTAGATTCAGGTCAGGTGTTTTTGGCAGGAATGTCACAGCAAGGGCGAAGCCCCTTCCCGAGCATCCCATCAGGAGGCACATGATACTGGTCTGTCCCATTACTGCTGATGGCCACTCTGATCACTTGATTAAGGGGGCGTCTCTCACACTTGTCCCTTTTATAAAGGTGTTGATCTTCCCTTCCTTTCTTTTTTTTTTTAAGATTTTTATTTATTTATTCATGAGAGACACAGAAAGAGAGGCAGAGATACAGGCAGTGGGAAAAGCAGGCTCCCTGCAGGGAGCCCAATGTGGGACTCAACTCACAGGACCCTGGGATCACCATCGAGCCAAAGGCAGATGCTCAACCACTGAGCCACCCAGATGTCTCTGATTTCCCTTTCTAATCAATAAGTATTCTGTGATCAGATACCTTGAGGTCATGTACATTTCTCACCAAGTTTTCACCCACAAGATCCATTTTACATGGTGGAGCTAAATAGAGGCATATAAATGGACTATTAGCTTACCTCCGCATTTACAGCAAAACCATTCTCAAGGAAACAGAGACATCCTTGTTAAATTTTCCAATCTGGAAAGCTCACATTGATATAATTACATCCATAACGTAAGAAGTGCCTTTTTTTAAAGATTACCTGATGAGCCCGCAACCTCTATGAAGAAGAATATAGTTACACAGACAGGGACAGTGAAGTGTGGCCCAGCTGTTATTTCGACAGTGATCCCACTAGGGGACATTTTTATAGAACTGCAGACCACCTCACCATGGATTCCAGAGCAGACACAAGGAATGTCACCACCATCCTGCTCTCCGAGGACTCCTCGTTTTCCATAGGTAGGGCAGACACTGCCACTTGGGCCATGATCCCTGTCCAAGAGAAGTAATAAGAAAGTGAGCGGTAGAAATCCAGTGTCCTCCAAGCACATGTTTAGAGCTGCAAGGTCCTCACTGATAACCCACTTCCAACCTCCCTTTACAGGTAAAGAAACTAAAGACATAAAGTGGTTTGGGGTGCCTGGGTGGTTCAGCTGGTTAAGTGTCTGCCTTCAGCTCAGGCAGGTCATGACTGTAGGGTCCCAGGGTCAAGTCCCACATCAGGCTCCCTGCTCAGTGGGGAGTCTGCTTCTCCCTCTGCCCCACCCTCTGCTCATGCTCTCTCTCTCACTCACACACTCTCTCTCAAATAAATAATTAAAAAAAAAAGATAAAGTCTCTTCCCAAGATCTCTGGTAAGTAATGCTAATTCTCATGAAGCATGTTTTCCATCAAACCTAGACATTGTCTCCTCATAAAATAAATTCTGGTTGTTTGCTGGAAAAGCACAATTAACCACCTCCTGGTTGAGGAGGGGAACACTGATCTGATGATGTTCCATCAGACCCCACACAGGAGTGCCTGACACTAAATTCCAATTCCCAAGTACAAAAGAGAGAAGTGAGAAGTATGCTAAAGGTGAGAAGAGACAATCCCAACTTCCTTTTCCCAGTAGGATTTCTCTGGTATAAAAGCTCACTCTAAATTCCTCCAAAGTCTAAATCAATGTAACATCCCAAAATGTCTTTAGAAAAATTTCTCCAGCACCATAGAAAGGATTTTTAGAAATAGAGAATGCAAAAGAAATGCTGCCAGCTATGTCATGGCCCCAAAGTGGCTGGCTTAATTATATTTGTAAGCAAAAGAAAAATTAACAGATAACCCGGATACTCAGATGAAGCCTAAAGATGGATCTAAGGGAGTGAAGTATGGTGGTTGTATAAGGTTATTCAGAGATATTCACAAAGGGGGTGCCTGGGTGGCTTAGCGGTTGAGCATCTGCCTTCAAGTCAGGTCGTGATCCCAGGGTCCTGGGATCGAGTCTCACGTCAGGTTCTGGGCAGGGAGCCTGCTTCTCCCTCTGCCTGTGTCTCTGCCTCTCTCTCTGTGTCTCCCATGAGAAAATAAATAAAATCTTAAAAAAAAAAAAAAAAGACTCACAAATGTTTCTCTCTCAGTGCTTTGATTCCTTGCCCACCTGAATGCTATGTGGCCATGTGCCTTGCCTTGGGCAGTGACATCAAGGGAGTGACATCACTTTCAGGCAGAGGCTTTGCAACACTCCCTGTTTCTCTGTAAAATCACCACCACTATTCCCTACGGGACAGTTCCATCAACTGTGGTTGAAGAAACCATGGCATAGACACTACAGCCAGCTCACAATAGTCCTTTAATGAAGCAAGAAATAAATCCTTGCTTCTGTAATCCACCGCCACCAGGCGGTACTTTAAACCACAGCATACCCTAGCCAACGTGCTAGTAGAGCAGCCTGAAAAGAGAGTCTAAAAAAATGCCACTATCTCAATTCTCTGAAAACACTTGAGGATGCCTTAATTAGATTTATACTCTTCCTGAGAAAGACCATAGCCTAGCAGAGTCATTACAATGCAAATTGCTTTGATTAAAAAATTTTATAAGTTGGTCTCCCTATTATGAAATGAATGTGAGAGAATGGGACTTCATAGCAAGCATGACATGGCCACAAACAGATAAATACACATTCTTCAATTTGAACGTTTTTTTTCCCCTTTTGTTATTATTATTTAAAGTAGGCTCCATGCTGGGCATGAACCCATGACCCCAAGATCATGACCTGAGGTGAGATCAAGAGTTGGAAGCTCAACTGAATGAACCATGTGGGTGCCCCCAATTTGAAGCTTTTAGATAATTATCTTAAAATAAAAACTTTGACTCTCGTTATCATACCAATATTTGAGAATGAGCAGAAGTCTGTCATTATAAACTACTTATGTGGGGGTAGTTTATAAAATGAAAAGAAAAAAAAAACCTAGGACATGGCCTTTTATGTCCTTAAAATAACCTCCAAGAGGCCTCATGATGAAGCAGACCAAAAAGCAGTCAAAGTGGGGCACACATCCCTGAACTCAAACATTGTTCATGTCTGCAGATTTTTTTCAACAAGAAGAAAAATGGTCAAGATGATCATTCACTGTCTCCTTTTAAGTACAGGGAAGTTAAAAAAAAAAAAGTACAGGGAAGTTTTTATTATAAATATTCGTTAGCTGGGTATGTGAATGGCTCAATGGCTCAACTGGTTGAGCATCCAACTCTTGATTTCAGCTCAGGTCATGATCTCAGGGTCCTGGGACTGAGCCCAGGTGGGGCTCCACACTGGGTATGGAGCCTGCTTTTAAGATTCTCTCTCTCCCTCTGCCTTTCACCATACCACCTCGCCCCTGCTCACCCCTCTCAAAAAAAATTCTTTGCAACTGCTGTAAACCAGATCCTTACTGGGATTACATTTCATTTCTTTAAATCCCTGTTCATGTCATTAAAAAAAATTTTTTTAAGATTTATTTATTTCAGGGAAAGCATGTGAGGAGGAGGCATAGAGAGAACAGGGGAGAGAATCCTCAAAGCAGCTTTGCCACAGAGCCCATCATGGGGCTTGATCTCGGGACGTTGAGATCATGACTAAAGCCGAAATCAAGAGCTGGCCATTCAACCGACTGAGCCACCTAGGCACCCCCTAAATTTTTAAAATCAAGGCATAATTTATGGAAGCTCACTTTTTAGTATACAGATCTATACATTTTAATAAACATGAAGTCAAGTAGCCACCACTAAAATCAAAGTATAGAACATTTCCATCACCCCCAAAATTCCTCCATGCCCCTTTGTACTCGATCCATAACCCCATCCCAAACCCTAGCAATAACGATGTTTCTGTCTCTAGTTTTGCTTATTCCAGAATGTCATATAAATGGAATCCTACCCTGTATTGTTGCTCTGTTAGTTGTTTATTCTTTTTACTTCTGAGTATTTATTTCACTGTAGCGATTCAATGGTTATTTATCCTTTAGCCAGGTGAGGAACATCTGAGCTGTCTGCAGTTCTTGACTATTATGAACAAAGCCACTATGACCATTCACATACCTGTTTCCATTTCTCTTGGGTAAATGCCTAAGAGTGAGATTGCTGGGTCATATGAGAAGTATGTATTTTAAACTTTATAATAAAGTACCAAACTGCTATCCAAAGTGACTATACCATTTTGGGTTCCTATCGAAAATACAAGAGAATTCCCAAGTGGTGATATTACTCTGTGGTCTGAATTTGCATTTTCTTAATGACTAATGATGCTGGGAAGCTTTACGTGTGCTTATCTCCCATCCTTATATCTTATCTTTTTTGGTGAAAATGCCTGTTCAAATTTTTGTTCATTTAAAAACCGGCTTATTTTTTCTTATTGAATTTATAGAGTTCTTTCTATGTTCTTGACATAAGTCCCTTATATGTGGTTTGCAAAGTACTTTCCCTTTACCGTCCCATTACCAGGATGACTGATAAAACTTAATGAAGTCTTAGGATTACAATGTATCTGGGCTAACTTTATTTTGATTGTAATACGGCTGCTATGCAGGCTATTTTTGTTGATAGGAAATATACACTGTTAAGTACTTCAGGAATAATAGAACACCAGGTTCATGGGATCCCTGGGTGGCGCAGCGGTTTAGCGCCTGCCTTTGGCCCAGGGCACAATCCTGGAGACCCAGGATCGAATCCCACGTCGGGCTCCCGGTGCATGGAGCCTGCTTCTCCCTCTGCCTGTGTCTCTACCTCTCTCTCTCTCTCTCTCTGTGTGTGACTATCATAAATAAATAAAAATTAAAAAAAAAAAAACATCAGGTTCATAATTTCTCTCAAATGGTTCAGAAAAAATAAAGTTCTTTGTACCATACTGGCAACTTTCCTGCAAGTTCAAAATTGTTTCAAATTTTTAACAATTATTTTTAGAAATTGACTATACTCTGTATCAATTATTTGTACATTTCTATTTCCAAAAATTGTATGGTCCATCCACTGGGCTATGTAATTCTTTTTTGGGAAAATCAGTCTCTAGAATGCATCATTAAGAATTCAGATTAGGGGTGCCTGGATGGCTCAGTGGTTGAGCGTCTGCCTTTGGCTCGGGTTGTGATCCTGGGGTCCTGGGATAGAGTCCTGCATCAGGCTCCCTGCTCAGCAAGAGGTCTGCTTCTCCCTCTCCCGCTCTCCTGCTCATTTTCCCTCTCTCTCTCTCTCTCTAAGAAGTAAATAAAAAATCTTAAAAAAAAAAAAAAAGAATTCAGATGAAATTCTTTCATAAGAAGGGCACGACTTGAAACAATTTTTATTTTATGCAAAGTAAGTGTACTGAAACTAGAGCTTTCACTCCAAAGTCCTGTCTATGTTTTCAGAAATCAGCTGCATTACCTGATTGAAATAGAATTATTTTCCCATTGGAAGTTACAGAAATCTCACAAAGATTTTAAAATGAACCTTTAGATATATTGAACAGGTGTTCAATTTTTATCTAAGATAAAGCAATAATGTATTTATTTGTTATTAAAAAGGATCAATATGGGTAAATTTGCATTGTTTTAAAAGTAAAGTAGGGCTCAAAACACTTTAATAGATTATTGCTATTGTTTAAAAATTTTACTAAGATGGGCTCCTGGCTGGCTCACCTGGTAGAGTATGCAACTCTTGATCTCAAGATCATGAGTTCAAGCCCCATGTTACTGTGGAGACTACTTAAGAAAAAATAAATAAATCATGGTTAAGAAACTGATACTTGGGGGATCCCTGGGTGGCGCAGCGGTTTGGCGCCTGCCTTTGGCCCAGGGCGTGATCCTGGATACCCGGGATCGAATCCCACGTGGGGCTCCCAGTGCATGGAGCCTGCTTCTCCCTCTGCCTGTGTCTCTGCCTCTCTCTCTCTCTCTCTCTCTGTGACTATCATAAATAAATAAAAATTAAAAAAAAAAAAAAAGAAACTGATACTTGGGACACCTGGGTGGCTCAGCATGCTCAGATGCTGGTTGAGCATCTGCTTTTGGCTTGGGGTGTGATCCTGGGGTCCTGGGATCGAGACCCGCATCAGGATTTCTGCAGTCTCCTCTCTGTCCTACTGTGTCTCTGCTTCTCTGTGTGTCTCTCATGAATAAATAAATAAAATCTTAAAAAAAAAATGATACTCTTGGGACACCTGGGTGGCTCAGTGGTTGAGCATCTGCCTTTGGCTTGGGTCGTGATCCCTGGGTCCTGGGATCAAGTCCAGCATTAGGCTCCCTGCAGGGAGCCTGGTTCTCCTTGTCTCTCTGCCTATTTCTGTGTGTCTCTCATGAATAAATAAATAAAAATCTTTCAAAAAAAAAAAAAACCTGATTCTTGACCACCATCCTTCAGAGTAAACTAACTCAAACACTTTTTGGGTTTTTAAAAAAGATTTTATTTATTTGAGAGAACAAGCAGTGGGGAGGGGCAGAGAGAGAGGAAGAAGCGGACTCCCTGCTGAACAGGGGAGACAGATGTGGGGGCTCCATCCCAGGACCCTGAAATCATGACCTGAGCCTAAGGCAGACGCTTAACCCCCTGAGCCACCCAGGTGCCCAATCAATCAATCAATCAAATCTTTTAAAAGAGGTGCCTGGGTGGCTCAGTCAGTTAAGCCTCTGCCTTAGGCTCAGGTCATGATCTCAAGCTTATGGGATCCAGCCCTATGTTGGACTCCCCGCTCAGTGAGGAATCTGCTTGTCTCCTCTACCTCGGCCCCTCCCCACCATTCATACTCTCTCTCAAATAAATAATCCTAAAAGAAAAGAAAAGAAAACAAAACAAAACAAAAAAATAGATGCCTGGGTGGCTCAGCAGTTGGGCACCTGCCTTCAGCTCAGGTCGTGGATCTGGGATGGAGTACCCCATCAGGTTCCCTGTGAGGGGCCTGCTTCTCCCTCTGCCTGTGTCTCTGCACCTCTCTCTCTCAATCTGTGTGTGTGTGTGTGTGTGTCTCTCATGAATAAATAAAACCTTTAAAAAAGGGCAGCCCAGGTGGCTCAGTGGTTTAGCGCCGCCTTCAGCCCAGGGCATGATCCTGGAGACCCAGGATCGAGTCCCATGTCGGGCTCCCTGCATGGAGCCTGCTTCTCCCTTTACCTGTGTCTCTGCCTCTCTCTCTCTCTCCTCTCTGTGTATTCTCATGAGTAAATAAATAAATAATCTTTAAAAAAATAAATAAAATCCTTTAAAAAATATTTTATTTTTAATTAATCTCTACACTCAACACAGGGCTCGAATTTACAACCCTGAGATCAAGAGACATCAAGAGATGTATGCTCTACTAGCTAAGCCAGCGAGGCACCCTGAAAAACACACTGGAATCACACGTGGGTGTTCTGAAATGTTTGTATTGAGAAAGCCCAGAGAACTGAGACCATTTAAGGCACTGGTATATTCCAGGCTCCCATCTCCTGCATGTCCCTCACTGGAATGACAGAAAGTGCCTATACATATATAATTTTTTTTCATTCATTCATTCATTTAAAGATTTTATCTATTCACTAGCATGACTGGAGGGGGGCGAGCAGAGGGAAGGGGCAAAGCAGACTCCCCCACTGAGCGTGGAGCCCAATCAGGACTTAACCTGAGGACCCTGAAACCATGACCTAAGCCAAAGTCAGATGCCCAACTTGAGCCACCCAAGCACTCCCTACGATATTTAAATAGTGATTTTTCTCATTTCTTTTTTGCGGTTCAACCATGATTAAACTCTAAGTTAAATGCATGTATGGTACAACATCTCTATTATTGTGTCGTCCTTGCAAAGGGGCCACGCTAATCTTCTCTGTATTGTTCCAATTTTAGTATATGTGCTGCCAAAGGCGGCACCATTGTATCTATTATTTTGCACAATTCCTCACATAGAGAAGCTTTAACAAAGCCTTCCTCTAAAACTCAAAAGTTAAAAAATAAATAAATAAATAAATAAATAAATAAATAAATAAATAAATAAACTCAAAAGTTGCTTGACTGACATCTGTTAGCACCAGTAGGTACAAGTATCATGTCTGTTAATTATACCAAAGTAATCCCTAAGAGGACTGTGATGTCAAAACTCTGGTTTATAACAGAGAATAAGTAATATGCACAATAAAGCTAGGTGGAACTAAAAAATATATTATTAGTTGGTATCAACTGTGCTACCAGCAATGACAAAAATGAGTGTTGCATAATTATTGTTTTGTTGCATCCTTTACTTTAACAACAAATGGAGACAGGAGCCTTGTCTTTTCTATTTTATGACTTAGAACACCCTGTGCATTAATGGAACATCAAAAATAATGAAACATGAGGGCACCTGCCTGGCCCAGTTGGTAGAACGTAAAACTCCTGATCTTGGGGTTGTAAGTTTGAGCCCCAAACTTGGGTATAGAGATTACTTAAAACAAAATAATGAAACATGATTAGAAGATGGCCTGAGGTCTCCCACCCTGAGAATATTTTCCTGAGGGAAAAAAAAATCACTGCATTGTAGCAAAGCTAAAAATCTTTAACAGGGAGAGCTTATACCAGAGTAAAATCCCCCAAAGCCTACAGGGTGATTCACTTTTTCTATTAAAATCTAATACATAAGCAACATTCATTTGGATCATAGGATTTACACAACACTTAACTTTTTGCTCTTTTATTACTTTTTTTTTCTTTTTTTTAATTTTTTTATTTATTTATGATAGTCACAGAGAGAGAGAGAGAGAGGCAGAGACATAGGCAGAGGGAGAAGCAGGCTCCATGCACCGGGAGCCTGATGTGGGATTCGATCCTGGGTCTCCAGGATCGCGCCCTGGGCCAAAGGCAGGCGCTAGCTAAACCGCTGCGCCACCCAGGGATCCCCTTTTATTACTTTTTTTAAAGTTTATTTATTTAAGCAATCTCTACACTCAATGTGGAGCTTGAATTTACAACCCCAAGATCAAGAGTAGCATGCTCTTCTCACTGAACCAGCCAGGCACCCCAACTTTTTGCTCTTTTTAAGATTGGAGATATAAACTAAAAACAAAACAAAACAAAAACCCTTTCAAATCTTAAATAGTTTCCCCAGCAATCCTTGAGGATTATCTGTCTCACCATTTCAGTGTAACATTTTACTAATGATAAGTAAGCATTCTGAACGGGAGTCAACAGGCCGTGA
Source organism: Canis lupus dingo (assembly GCF_003254725.2). Lineage (NCBI taxonomy): Eukaryota > Metazoa > Chordata > Mammalia > Carnivora > Canidae > Canis > Canis lupus. Next base: position 5,420,066 of record NC_064248.1, on the reverse strand, counting down.
TGGTATAGTGGTTAGTACTCTGCGTTGTGAACAGGAGTCAACAATCTGCAGCCTGTGTGTCAAATCCAGATTGCCTCATATATTTGTCAATGAAGTTTTATTGGAACACAGCCACACTCGTTTGTTTGTATCTCAGCTGTGGCTGCTTTCCTGTAAAGGCAGGGTTGCATGCATGTGACAGAGACCATATGTCCCCTAGACCAAAAATATTTATTATCCGGCCTTGCACAGAAAAAGGTTGCCCATCCCTGATCTAGTGTTCATTCCCATCACGTCCAACGTTCAGCATTTGCAATGTCAATAGGCTCCATTTATCAAACTTCTCACGTGTTGAGATAGGGGCCCAGTTTATTTTTCAAACTGTTCCTAGGTTTTCCTTTCCAAAGGTGCATTTTTCAGGTGTGTGAGGCCTTAATTTTATTTAGTCCCAAGGTGCCACCTTTTCCACAGTCTGGGCCACAGAAATGTATGGAGGAGGGAGTTAAAGGTACAACTTCCAGTCATAAAAATGTAAGTCCTGTAAGTCCTGGGGCACCTGGCTGGCCAGAGTGAAATTCTTAGGCTTGAGTTTGAGCCCCACGTTGGGTGTAGAGATTACTTTAAATTTTTTTTTTTTTTTAATCTTGGGACACCTGGGTGGCTCAGCATTTGAGCATCTGCCTTCAGCTCAGGGGATGATCCCAGATCCGGGGATCCAGTGTCGCAATAGGCTCCCTATGGGGAGCCTGTTTCTCCCTCTGTCTATGTCTCTGCCTGTCTCTGTGTGTCTCTCGTGAATAAATAAATAAAATCTTTAAAAAAATAAAAACGTTTAAAATCTTAAAAATCAATCAATAAATAAGTCAGTCCTAGGGATATAATGTACCGCATGGCAGTTATAGTTAACAATACCATACTGTATGTTTAAAAGTTGCGAAGAGAGGGACATCTGGGTGGCTCAGTTGGTTAAGTGCCTGCCTTTGGCTCAAGTTATGATCCCAGAGTGCTGAGATCAAGTCCTGTGCAGGGCTCCCGGCTCAGTGGGGAGTCTGCTTCTCCTTCTCCCTCTGCTCCTCCCCCCACTGATGGGCTCACACTCTCAAATCAATCAATCAGTCAATCTTTTTTTTAAGATTTTATTTATTCATGAGAGACACGGATAGAGAGAGAGAGAGGCAGAGACAGAGGCAGAGGGAGAAGCAGGCTCCACACAGGGAGCCCGATGTGGGACTCGATCCTGGGACCCCAGGATCACGCCCTGAGCTGAAGGCAGGTGCCAAACCGCTGAGCCACCCAGGGATCCCCTCAATCAATGAATCTTAAAAAGTTCTCATCAGGGACTCCTGGGTGGCTCAGCAGTTGAGCATCTATCTGCCTTAGGCTCTGGGCGTGATCCCGGAGTATCAGGATCGAGTCCCACATCCGGCTCCCTACATGGAGCCTGCTTCTCCCTCTACCTGTGTCTCTGTCTCTCTCATGAATAAATAAATAAATTGTTTTTTAAAAATAAAAGTTCCCATCACAAAACAACAAAAATCTGTAACTACACAAGGTGATGTTGACTAAACTAGTGGTGTGATCATTTTGCAATATATACATATATTAAAATCACTATGTTGTATACCTAAAACTAATGAAATGTTATATGTCAATTATATTTCAATAAAACCGGAAAAAATTTAAATTAAAAATGTTGTTTTTTATTTTTTTAATTTTTATTTATTTATGATAGTCACAAAGAGAGAGAGAGGCAGAGACATAGGCAGGGAGAAGCAGGCTCCAGGCACCGGGAGCCTGACGTGGGATTCGATCCCGGGTCTCCAGGATCACGCCCTGGGCCAAAGGCAGGCGCCAAACCGCTGCGCCACCCAGGGATCCCTAAAAAAGTTTTTAAAGATTTATCCTTTTAAAGATTTTTATATATTAGAGGGAGGGAAAGCACGAGCATGCATGAGTGGAGGGGAGAAGCAGTGGGGGACAGAGAAGTAGACACCCTGCTGAGCAGAGAGCCTGATGACATGGTGAGAGATCCCAGAACCTTGAGATCACAACCTGAGCTGAAGGCAGATGCCTAACTCACTGAGCTACCCAGGCACCCAAAGATTTATTTATTTTAGAAAAAGAGAACGGCGAGTGGGCAGGCTGGGGGGAAGAGCTGATGGAGAGGGAGGGAGAGAGAATCCTCAAGCAGACTCCCCTCACCCCCCAATCCAAAGCCTGATACAGGGCTGGGTCCCAGGGCCCAGAGATCATGACCTGAGTGGAAATTAAGAATTGGCTGCTTGGGCAGCCCTGGTGGTCCAGCGAATTTTTAAAAATTAAAAAAAGAAAAGAAAAGAAAAGAAAAGAAAAGAAAAGAAAAGAAAAGAAAAGAAAAGAAAAGAAAAGAAAAAGGGAAAGGGAAAGGGAAAGGGAAAGGGAAAGGGAAAGGGAAGGAAAGGAAAGGAAAATTGGCTGCTTAACAGACTGAGCCACCCAGGCATCCCCAAACCAGAAAAAAGTGTAAAAGAACAACAGCAAACGTCAAGACAACAAGCTATCTATCCCCTAATTATCAAGGAGTATGGAAGAGAACTAGAAATAATTCGTATTTTCAAGGTCATAAATTTTTAAATTAAATTTAAATGATTAACAGATCGTCTAGAACTTTAGCTTAGTCAAAATAAACCCATAAAAATTTAAAACTATGTCTTGAGCACCTGCTATTTGAGAACATATTCTGTTCCCAGGAAAAGCACCGGGGAACAAAGGTGAGTAAAAGCCACCACCGCTCCCAAGTGAGACAGCCCTGCACAGACACGGCAGGTCACAAAGGCAAAACGAGGGCCAGAAAACCCTGAAAACGGTGCAGGGCACGTGGAAACAGACTCGGCAGATGCAGCGCCTAAGACCACGTGAGCATCCGTTCCAAGCTGGGCAGCCTGGGATCAGGGAAGGGAACGTCCAGGAGAAGACCCAGGGCTGGGGCAGCTGACTTCAGGGGCTGAGCCCGTCCCATCGCCCCGGCAGGTGACCCCTGCTGCGACCTGGCACCAGCTCTGTGGGGTTTGGTTTGGTTTGGTTTTTTAAGATTGCATTAATTCATTCATGAGAGACACAGAGAGAGAGAGGCAGAGACCCAGGCAGGGGGCGGAGCAGGCTCCCTGCGGGGAGCCCGACGTGGGGCTCGATCCCGGGACTGCAGGATCAGGCCCCGGGCCCAAGGCAGCCGCTCAGCCACTGAGCCACCCAGGCGCCCAAACAAATAAAACATTCAAAACTAAAATGAAACGGCGAGGCTCGGGTCTGACGCGCGGAGAGCGCCGTTCCTCCGAAGCGGTGGGGGGCCTGGCGGGGGCCGCAGCCTCCCAGCGGCCGCCCCGCCCCGCCCCGCCCCCGCCCCCGCAGGAGCGCCGCACGTCCGCCGCAGGAGCGTGACCTCTCGCGCGCGCGCCCAGGGAGCCGGAGCCCGCGGAGCCCGCCCCCCGCCCCCGCCGCCCAGCCAATCAGAGCCGGCCAGGCTGCGCGTCCGGGCGCGCGACCGCTGTCCCCGCGGCGGGGCCTCCCCGCCCCACCCCCACTGCGGGCCCGGCCCGCGGGGACGGCGATGGGGGCCGCCGCGCGGCGTCCGGGGCGCCTCCCGTGGTGCGCGTGGACGCCGCCTCCCCAGCCCGGCCTCCCCTGGGCCAGCGCCGCGGGCGGAGACGGTCCCGGGAGAGGCGCCCGCTGCTCATGGCGGCCGCGGCGGGGGCGGGGGCGGGGTACGCACCTGAGGTCCCCGCGGGCGGACGGCGCCGGGCGGACGCGGGGTCCGAGGGCTGGGCCGCCGGCGAGCGGCGGGGCGCGAGGGCGGCGGCCGGGGCGGCGGCGGCGGGGGCGGGGCGTGGGCGCGGCGGCGGGGCCCGCTCCGCGCTATCCCTCCTTTTTCTCTTTCTTTCTTACCCCCCCCACTTCTTTTTTTTTTTTTTTTTTTTTTGGCTTCCTGGAAGGCGGCCTCCACTCGTGTGTCCGCAGCGCCCCCAGTGGGAGTTGCCGTTTCCGGTGCTGTCGGAGCTGGAGGAGTCGGAGCGCCGGGCCGGGGTCGGCGGGGCGGGGGGGAGGGGGGGAGGGGCGGGGGGACGGGAGGCCGGGCCGGGCCGGCGCGCCCCTGCCTCCGCCTCCGCCTCCGCCCCCGAGTGGCCGGCACGAGCCTCCGCGCACCCCCCGCCGGCCCGGGCGCCCACCCCCTGCCCTGCAGCTGCTCCGTGCGAGGTTGTGCGCGCCTCCCTGCAACTCGTGGCTGGGAAGCTGTGAGGTCGCAGCTCCAGTGACCGGGGATCGTGCTTCAAAGCCGTCTAGTTATTTGTTGGAAACTGCACAGGTGACCTTTTGGCAGGGTCGGTGACCTGGCCAGTCGACGATGAGCTGTCTGTCCGTCGGATGGCGTGGCACTCCAGCACACAGGCCACTGGTAAAATACCGTTAGTTCCTCTAAACACTTTGATGTCTATCCCCAAGGGAGAACGGGATAGAAACCGTTTACCTATTGCTCACGTTTTTATCTAGCACGCCCTATTTATCTGAAATTTTTATGAAATATTAGACACACTTGAAGGCACCGTTTTCTTTCCTCCCTACAAGTAATTACTATCTTAAAATTTACACCTTCTGGGCAGCCCCGGTGGCTCAATGGTTTAGCGCCGCCTTCGGCCCAGGGCGTGACCCTGGAGACCCGGGATCGAGTCCCACATCGGGCTCCGGGCGTGGAGCCTGCTTCTCCCTCCGCCTGTGTCTCTCACTCTCTCTGAATAAATAAAAAACCTTTTAAAAAATTTATATCTTCTGGGATCCCTGGGTGGCGCAGCGGTTTGGCGCCTGCCTTTGGCCCAGGGCGCGATCCTGGAGACCCGGGACCGAATCCCACGTCGGGCTCCCGGTGCATGGAGCCTGCTTCTCCCTCTGCCTGTGTCTCTGCCTCTCTCTCTCTCTCTCTCTGTGACTATCATAAACTTAAAAAAATTAAAAAAAATTTATATCTTCTAATACACATTTTTTTAAAGATTTTATTTATTTATTCATGAGAGGCACACAGAGAGAGACGGGGGCAGAGACACACAGGCAGAGGGAGAAGCAGGCTCCATCCTGGGATCAGGACCTGAGCTGAAGGCAGATGCTCAACCACTGAGCCACCCAGGCATCCCTAATACACATTTTCTTTTGCAAGAAAAGTGCCTCAAATTTGCTGAGACTTTTTTCTCTAAGTGGCTATCAAAGATATGCTTCTTAGCAGATGCTGTTAAAAAAAAAAAAAAATCTGTCCTTTCAAGGTATAGCTAACAATTCAATTACTTGAGAAAGTAGCACCAAGAAACAGACTTACCTATGGAGAGCACCCTGATGGTCACCAGAGGGGAAGTGGGTGGGGGGTGGGTGAAATACGCGGAGGGATTAAAGAGTGCATTTACCATGGTAAGCACTGAGGAGTGTGTAGAATTACCGAATCAAAAAAAAAAAAAAAAAAAAGAATTACCGAATCACTACATTATACACTTGAAACTAATGTAACACTGTAGGTTGACAATGCTAGAATGAAAAAAATACTTAATAAAAGTACCTGCTTTTTTGACATTATTCTTAAAAGAGATGTTTGAAAATATTCAAACATATTATAGTTGATTCTTCTTACTCCAAAGAGTTATGTTCTATAGAGTTTTAGTAAACAATGTGCAAGCCTGAACCACTACTCCTAGGGCTAATGCAGAGGTTTCTGCCAGCCTCTGGTCATGCTGTTTTTGTGAACCCAGCAGCAAAATCAACAAGCACAAAATGTGAAAAAATGTAGCATTAAAAGGATCACGGAGGGTCGCCTGGGTGGCTCAGTGGTTGAGCACCTGCCTTTGGCCCAGGTCATGATCCAGAGGTCCCAGGATCGAGTCCCACGTCAGGCTCCCTGCATGGAGCCTGCTTCTCCCTCTGCCTGTGTCTCTGCCTCTCTTTGTGTGTGTCTCTCGTGAGTAAATAAGTGAAATCTTTAATTTAAAAAAGTAAGTAAATAAAATTTTTTTAAAAATAAAAAGATCAGGGAAAGGACACTTTTACAAGTGTGAGGGCTGAAACAGGGACAAGACTGTCCCACAACTGGGAAGTGTGCATCAGGCAGTGTAAGTTTTTTGCCACTCTATGCATGTCCAAAAATGACCTGGGAAATAGCACTGTACTGGTTTTGGGTTTACCTATCAGTTTTAGTGGGTAGGTGAATTCACAAACATGAAATTGATGAATAATGAGGATTGGCTCTATTTTGTTTTAAAAAAACGATGAGCGCATAAAACTTGTACTTGACAACCTGGAAACCATTATTCTAATCTGCTGTAAAAACTTCCATGTGAAATGTTTCAGTGTTTTGAGGCATTTGTTCAAAATGTCAAAATACACATGTGATTGGTTGGGAAAGAACAGCTGACATCAAGAAGAGTTGTGCACACACAGCATCTCTGATTATTCTCCTTTAATTCTCTCACGAGCCCACTCCAGTTAACCCCCACTACTCCACTAAAATTGTTCTCTCCAAGGTCCCAAGTGACCTCTATGTTGCCAGTCATTTTTCAGTTTGTGAATTGCTTGATCTGTCAGCACTTGAGATAACCATTCACTGTGTCGTCTTGCGACGCTTCTACTGCCCTGGCTACTTTTCCATCCGCTGCTCCTTAGTCTGCTGGAGATCCTTCTTTTCCCCCAACCCTTTGAGTAGTGCTGTAACTTGGGGCTGTCTCGGATCTCTTTGCTCACTCCTTCAATGACCTTGTCCAGTCAAGTGTACTTAAACGCCTTTGATATGCTTATGACTCTCAAGTATGTATCTCCAGCCCAGCCCACTAACCTCCACTCGACTCTGTATAACCAACTGCCTACTTGGACATCTTCATGTAGATGGAGGAAGCAGCATCTCAAGCAGGACACATCCTACCCTCTCAGATTCTCCTGTAGTTCTTTCCCATCTCAATTAACGCCAAGGGTGGAGACTGACGTGGGGGTTGATCTCATGACCCTGAGATCATGACCTGAGCTGAAATCAAGAGTCAGATGCTCAACTGACTGAGCCACCCAGGGGTCCCTCTTCAGACTATTCTTTTATATATATATATAAAATTTATTTATTTATTCATGAGAGACACAGATAAAGAGGCAGAGACACAGGCAGAAGGAGAAGCAGGCTCCATGCAGGGAACCCGACGTGGGACTCTATCCCGAGACTCCAGGATCACGTGCTGGGTCAAAGGCGGATGCTCAACTGTTGAGCCACCTAGGCATTCCTCTTCAGACTATTCTTTTTTTTTTTTTTTTCTCTTCAGACTATTCTTAATAAAGCAACTGGGAAAATTCTGTAATTCACCTTACTCCTCTGCTCAAAACTGCCCTATAACTTTCCACCTCAGAAGAAAAGTAAAGGTCCCTAGTTAGGCTTCTGGCCAAGATGAAGTTACAAGGATAGGATTCACTCTCTTACCTGAAACAAATATGCTAATGGAGGGGTGACTGCCTGGCTCAGTGGGAAGAGCCTAAGACTTTTGATTTTGGGATTGTGAGTCTGAGCCCCTTGTTGGGTGTAGAGATTACTTAAAAAAATAAAGTACTAAAAAAAAACCAAAAAAAACAAACAAACAAAAAAATAAAGTACTGGGTCTCCTGGGTGGCTCAGTTGGTTAAGCATCTGCTTTCAACTCGGGTCACAATCCCAGAGTTCTGGGATTGAGCCCCACATTCAGCTCCCTGCTCAGCGGGAGTCTGTCTCTCCCCCTCTCTGCCCCTTCCCATCGCTCATTCTCTCCTTTCTCAAAAAAATAAAATCTTTTTTAAAAAATATTTTATTTATTTATTCATAAGAGACACACAGAGAGAGGCAGAGATACAAGGAGAGGGAGAAGCAGGCTTCCTGTGGGGAGCCCGATGTGGGACTCGATCCCAAGACCCGGGGATCACGACCTGCACCAAAGGCAGATGCTCAACCGCTGAGCCCCCAGCCATCCCAAATAAATAAAATCTTAAAAAAAAATAATAAAGTACTTACTTATAGGAAGGGGCTTACTTCTGTCATTATACTACTTTTCTATATGCCTTATAGTTTTTTTGTCCCTCATTTCCTGCATTACAGTCTTCTTTTGTGTTTTGTTGTTTTGTATAGTGAAATGTTTAAATTCCTTTCTCATTTCCTTTTGTGTATATTCTATAGCTATCTTTGTGGTTGCCATGAGGATTGCATTTAACATCCTGAAGTTAGGGATGCCTGGTTGGCTCAGGAGTTGAGCGTCTGCCTTTGGCTCAAGGCAGGAACCTGGAGTCCTGGGATCGAGTCCCACATCGAGCTCCCTGCATGGAGCCTGCTTCTCCCTCTGCCTGTGTCTCTGCCTCAATCTCTCTATCTCTCATGAATAAATAAATAAAATCTTTAAAAAAATCCTGAAGTTATAACACTCTAATAAAATAAAATTAAAATGAGGGGTGCGGGGGTGGCTCAGTTGATCATGAGTCTGACTCTTGATTTAGCTCAGGTCATGATCTCAGGGTTGTGAGATCAAGCCTGGTGTCAGCCCTGTGCTGGGTGTGGACCTACTTAAGATTCTCTCTCTCCCTCTCCCTCTCCCTCTGCCCACCACCCTCCCTCCCCCACTTGCTTGTTCTCTTTCTCTAAAAAATAAAATAAAATAAAAATGAATGAATTATGGGTGCATGTAATCTCCAAATTCTTCATGCTTAGTCAAAGAAGCCAAGCATAAAAGAATTCATATTTTATGACTATACATATACATAAATTTTTAAAAGATTTATCTATTCATTCATGAGAGATACAGAGACATAGAGGGAGAAGCAGGCTCCTCACAGGGAGCCCGATGCGGGACTTGATCCTGAATCCTGGGATCACGTCCTGAGCCGAAGGCAGACACTCAACCACTTAGCCACCTGGGCGTCCCGTTATATACATTTTTTGAAAGTGCAAACTATGTTTAACCTTTGAAATGCATGGGTCCACTTATATGTGGGATTTTTTTTTCAATAAACACAGTATAGTACAGTAAATGTATTTTCCTAATGATTTTGTTGACAGTTTTTTCCCTAGCTTACTTTACTGTAAGACTACAGCACATAGTACATACAATGTACTTTATATGTCTTAATTGTTTAAGACATATAATTGTTTATGTTACCAGGAGGTTTCCAGTCAAGAGTAGGCTATTAGTAGGTAAGTTTTGGGGGGAATCAGAAGTTATACTCAGATTTTAGACTGAATGGGGTGGGACACCCCTCACCCCTCCATTGTTCAAAGATGAACTGTATCTCATACTGTCAGGAAACACAGCAATTTCCTAGTACCTGCAATGGAAAAAGAGATTGCCTACCAAGGTTAAGAAGATGCTGTTAGGGGGATGGAATTCTGTCATATCTCCATTGTGGTGGTTACTCAGGTGAATAGAACTATCAAACTTCATCAAATTGTACATTTTATTTTTTTAATTTTTAAAAAAGATTTTTATTTATTCATTCATAGAGACACACACACACACACAGAGAAGCAGAGACACAGGCAGAGGGAGAAGCAGGCTCCATGCAGAGAGCCCCACATGGGACTCGATCCCGGGTCTCCAGGATCACACCCCAGGCTGCAGGTGGCGATAAACTGCTGCACCAATGGGGCTGCCCAAATTGTACATTTTAAATTAATGCAGCTTATTATACATAAATTATACCCCCATATCGATTGAAAAGTCAGCCCTCCACATTTCTGTATCCCAAATTTTTAAAAAAGATTTTTATTTAATTATTTCAGAGTAAGCAAGCGAGAGAGAGAGAGAGAGAGAGAGAGAACGAGCAGGGGGGTGGAGGGGCAGAGGAAGGGGGAGAAGCAGATTCCCCACAGAACAGGGAGCCTGACATGGGCCTCCATCCAGGGGCTCCAGGATCATGGCCCCAGCTGAAAGCAGACGATTAACTGACTGAGCCACCCAGGTGGTTGTATCATGATACAGGGGCACCTGTTTCAGGTTAAAAACATTAAAAACGTTTGAAACGTTAAAATTAGTTTAAGTTAAGCATATGCAGTTACATTGTTCTTGCTAAAATCATCTTACTACTGGTATTTTCCTACCATTACTATTTTTAATAAGAGCCAATGGTTTAAAAAACTAAATAGGACATTCATTTAAAAATTGTTTACTTGGGATGCCTGGGTGGCTCAGCGGTTGAGTATCTGCCTTTGGTTCAGGTTGTGATCCCAGGGTCCTGGGATCGAGTCTCACATCGGGCTTCTTGCATGGAGCCTGCTTCTCTCTCTGCCTGTGTCTCTGCCTCTCTCTCTGTGTCTCTCATGAATAAATAAAATAAAATCTTAAAAAAAATAACTTGGAGGGCAGCCCGAGTGGCTCAGCAGTTTAGCGCCACCTTCAGCCCAGGGCATGCTCCTTCCTGGAGACCCGGATCGAGTCCCGCATCCGGCTCCCTGCATGGAGCCTGCTTCTAACTCTGCCTGTGTCTCTCTCTGCCTCTCTCTCTGTCTCTCATGAATAAATAAACAAAATGTTTAATAAAAAAAAAATAGGGACGCTTGGGTGACTCAGTGATTGAGCATCTGCCTTTGGCTCAAGGCGTGATCCTGGAGACCTGGGATCGAGTCCCACATCGGGTTCCCTGCATGGAGCCTGCTTCTCCCTCTGCCTGTGTCTCTGCCTCTCCGTCTCTGTGTCTGTCATGAATAAATAAATAAAATATATTTTTAAAAATAAAATAATAATAGTAAAAAAATAACTTGGAGATTATTGCCCTAAAAATTTGGAAGATCCTGTTTTCAGGAAACTGACAGATGATTTATGTACACTCAGAAGGCTGAATTCATTCAGGCAGATGAATACAACCAATGATAATATTAGAGTATACCACATTTATGTGATACGGGAAGACTTAAGATTGTAAAATGTCATTTATTAATTTATCTCAACTAGGTCATCAATTTAATGCAGTTTCAATAAAACTCCCAGTGGGAATCTTTAATGCAACTGACAAGATTATCTTAAAATTTATGGAAGTAAATGTTATGAGTAGAAAAGGCAATTTTGTAAAAGAACAAAGACTTGATTGAATAAAAATCAGAGCATAGTATAAAGTTGTAGCAGTTGAACCCTTGTATCTTCATTCAAGAATATATCAGAAGGAACAGACTCCAGAAATTGACCCATGTATATAGAAAGGCATCATGTTTTTTTTTTTTATTTATTTATGATAGGCACACAGTGAGAGAGAGAGAGGCAGAGACACAGGCAGAGGGAGAAGCAGGCTCCATGCACCGGGAGCCCGACGTCCCGGGTCTCCAGGATCGCGCCCTGGGCCAAAGGCAGGCGCCAAACCGCTGCGCCACCCAGGGATCCCGAAAGGCATCATGTTATAAATGACATTTTAAAACCTTCAAAGTCTGTTACAGCCCGTTAATTATTTGGGGACAATCATAGATCTGATAAAATGTTAATAAATGCATAATCATACCACTCATAAAAGTCAACTTCATATCTAAATATAAAAAATTAAAGGGCAGCATTAGACTTAGTGTTTTACAAACATCATAGGACACCTTTATATCTTGTATTATAGAGTCTTACTTAGCAAGAAAGGAAAAGAAAAGCTCTACTGGATAAGATTAATGCCAATTAGGGCACCTGGGTAGCTCAGTTGGTTAAGCACTGGAGTCTTGATTTCAGCTCAGGTCATGATCTCAGGGTCCTGAGATGGCCTCCATGCTGGGGATGGAGCCTGCTTGGGAGTCTGTCTCCCTCTCTGTCTCTCTCTTTCTGCCCCTCCTTCCCCCACTCTCCCTCTCTAAAATAAATAAATAAATAAATAAATAAATAAATAAATAAATAAATAAATAAATAAGTAAATAAAGTAAGTTCTAATTGAACATTTTTGGGTCTCCTGGTTGGCTCAGTCGGTAGACTATGTGACTCTTGATCTCCGCGGCATGTGTTGAAGCCCCACATCAGGTGTGGGACCTACTTAAAAAAAAATTAAAATGAGCATTTTCTATGATCCAGCAGTTCCGTTTATCGGTATCTACCCAAGAGATACCCTCACACAGGTACAAAAGGAAATGTGTAGAAGAATGCTCCAGCAGCCCGGGGAGGCTCAGCGGTTTAGCACCGCCTTCAGCCCAGGGCCTCATCCTGGAGACCCCAGGGTCGAGGCCCATGTTGGGCTCCCTGCATGGAGCCTATTCCTCCTTCTGCCTGTGTCTCTGCCTCTCTCTCTCTCTCTGTGTCTCTCATGAAAAAATAAATAAAATCTTTAAGAAAAAAAAAAAAAAAAAAGAATGCTCATTGCAGGGAGATCCCTGGGTGGCTCAGTGGTTAAGTGTCTGCCTTCCATTCAGGTCGTGATCTCGAAGTCCCTGGATCCAGTCCCCGGATCGAGTCCCGCATCAGGCTCCCTTTGAGGAGCCTGCTTCTCCCTCTGCCTGTGTCTCTCTTCTCTCGGTGTCTCTCATGAATAAATAAATAAAATCTTAAAAAAAAAAACATTGTAATATTGTAATAGCAAAAAAATGGAAACAACCCGAAGTCCATCAGAAGAATGGTTAAATAAGACTTGTTTATACTAATACGCAAGAGTGAAAAAGAATGGGCCAAGCACCAACAAATTGCTATGAAAATATCTCCAAGACAGCTTTGAGTGAAAAGAGGAGGTTGTAGGATGAGGTACATGTTATACTATTTTCTTTAAAAACACACCAACAGGGATCCCTGGGTGGCGCAGCGGTTTGGCGCCTGCCTTTGGCCCAGGGCGCGATCCTGGAGACCCGGGATCGAGTCCCGCGTCGGGCTCCCGGTGCATGGAGCCTGCTTCTCCCTCTCCCTCTGCCTGTGTCTCTGCCTCTCTCTCTCTCTGTGTGACTGTCATAAATAAATAAAAAATTAAAAAAAAAACAAAAACACACCAACAAAATCTGAGAATATTTTTTCTTTTTTTAAAGATTTATTTATTCATGAGAGACACACAGAGAGAGAGACAGAGAGAGGTAGAGACACAGGCAGAGGGAGAAGCAGGCTCCATGCAGGGAGCCCAACGCGGGACTCGATCCCGAGTCTCCAGGATCAGGCTCTGGGCGGAATGCAGTGCTAAACTGCTGAGCTACCTGGGCTACCCTGAAAATATTTTTTTCTATGGCAATGGATATATGTGTGGTTGTGGTTAAAGGAGCTTTTGCCTTTACCCATATAGAACCCTTAGGTAATTGTTATTTTTTTTAAAGAGGCTTTTCATCATATATTAATCGTATAATTAAAGGTTTAATAATAATGATTAAGATATATAAAACTAGTTAAGAAAAAATAAATAAATAAAACTAGTTAAGTTCATTCTTTCCCAGACCATAGAATTTCAGCTATACTAGTGTAACAAAGAAATGAGAACATCTTCAGGAAAATATCATTATGGGTGGGGGAAAATTGAGCCTGGTTAACATTAGCAGACATTTTATTTTATTATTTTTTAAAATATTTTATTTATTTATTCACGAGAGATACAGAAAGAGACAGAGACATAGGCAGAGGGAGAAGTAAGCTCCCTGCAGGGATCCTCAGGCGGGAGTCGATCCCAGGACCTTGGGATCATGACCTGAGCCAAAGGGAGACGCTCAACCACTGAGCCACCCAGGTGCCCCCTTTAGCAGATATTTTAATACTCCAGGGCACTGGTATTTTGCTGTGGAACCATCTTTTCCAAGCAACAATATGGACAAAATCGCAAGTATTAACCAGTATACAAGCAGTGTATGAAACAACCAGGTTTTGATAAAAGCCCAATTGTCATTACAAACCCAGCTCTACATTATCCAAAAACTGGCTTGTGGTTTATTTTATCCTGTTTCCTGGCAAACAAGAGACACAAAATTGATGGGCAAGCATCGCCACCTAGTGGTTGCGGTTCACACTGCAGATTTCACTCCTGTGCCCTTTGTCCCGGAAATCTCCAAATAGAGGTTCTGTCTTAAGGATATTAAAAGTCAAATGTGTGTGTGTGTGTGTGTGTGTGTGTGTGTGTGTGTCCAGATTTTATTTATTCATGAGAGACACACAGAGACGCAGAGACACAGACAGAGGAGAAGCAGGCTCCCTACGAGGAGCCCGATGTGGGACTTCATCCCAGGACCCTTGAGCCAAAGGCAGACCCTAAACTGCTGAGCCACCCAGACATCCCCTGATTTTTTAATTCTTTACAAATAAAAAAAATATTTAAGTAATCTCTACACCTGTTGTGGGACTTGAACTCACAGCCCCGAGATGAAGTCGCACATTCTTCTGACTGAGCCAGCCAGGTGCCCTTCAATTTTTAAAATCTTTTTACTTATTTATTAATTTTTAAAAGATTTTATTTATTTCTATGAGACAGAGAGAGAGTGTGAGCCGGGGGAGAAGGAGAGACAGACTCCCTGTAGAGCCTGACGTGGGGTTGGATCCCAGGACCCTGAGATTATGGCCTGATGCTTAACTGGCTGAGCCACCCCGGTGCCCCTCAGATTTATAAATGAAAGCAGAGCTGAAGAGAAGATCTTGTGCACAGATACTTACTTTGGGAGGTACCAGGAGCCAAAGGTCAGGGAGGGTTAATGAATAATACTCTCCTGCCGGACGCCGCAGACCCGGGACCCGGAGCAGCTCGGAGGCGGTGAATAATAGCTCTTCAAGTCTGCAATAAAAAATGGCCTCCAATAAAACTACATTGCAAAAAATGGGAAAGAAACAGAATGGAAAGAGTAAAAAAGTAGAAGAGGCGGAGCCTGAAGAATTTGTGGTGGAAAAAGTACTGGACCGCCGTGTAGTGAATGGGAAGGTGGAGTATTTCCTGAAGTGGAAGGGATTTACAGATGCTGACAATACTTGGGAACCTGAAGAAAATTTAGATTGTCCAGAGTTAATTGAAGCATTTCTTAATTCTCAAAAAGCTGGTAAAGAAAAAGATGGTACAAAAAGAAAATCTTTATCTGACAGTGAATCTGATGATAGCAAATCAAAGAAGAGATGCTGCTGATAAACCAAGAGGCTTTGCCAGAGGTCTTGATCCTGAACGAATAATTGGTGCCACAGACCGCAGTGGAGAATTAATGTTTCTCATGAAATGAAAAGATTCAGATGAGGCAGACTTGGTGCTGGCAAAAGAGGCAAATATGAAGTGTCCTCAGATCGTAATTGCATTTTATGAAGAGAGACTAACTTGGCATTCTTGTCCAGAAGATGAAGCTCAATAATTGTTTGCGGTGCTTTATATATATATATATATAAAATATAAAATCTGGGTCTTTGTTTTTTGGTTTATTAGTGTGAAGAAATAACATTCTAATGAAAATCAAGTTTGATATGTTTGTTTTGAAGTAGTATTGGGGGAGTTGTTGGGGTTTTTTGCATCTATAGCACTGGTTACTTTGAACAAATAAAAGCTTTCTGTAGTTGTTTCCTTTAAAAAAAAAACAAAACAAAACTCTCCTGCCTATAGACAGGCAAACTGCCTTTGGGACTCTTCCATTTGAATTGAAAAGAACCCATCCGTCAGATCAGTGTGCCATAGTAAGTTCCAAAACTGTGTTCATCTGTTCCAGCAAAACGCTACTCCCACCAGAGCAGCTATGATTGGGCTACACTCTTGGCTAGTTTATTACTATTATCTACCATGATCTGTCTGATTTTTGCAGGAGCCAAGCAAGTGAACTGAACGGGACAATGATGGGAACTACCACCCCTGCAACCTCTGCATCTCTGAAGGTGCACTCAGGTCTGAGAGTCCACCTGAGATGCATTCTGTCTTCTGATTGAATACTGGCTGGGTCAAGACACAATGAGGGAACGAATATGAGTTCCTAAGTATGTCTGTCTCAATTGTGTACTCAGGAATCCGGGATGTTTTCACAGGGTTGGTCCATGGACACACGGACCCACTGAGAGCCATGCCTGTGCTGGTGCCATAAGCTCCTCCTCTAACTGTGGTCCTTGCCAGCGTTTCAGGTCCCCTGGTGTCACTCTCATCTCACACCCTCCATCAAGTTCTTGGAAGATCTGCTTATTCTCATTTCTCCAGTGAATAGTAACTCTGGTAAGTAATCACAGATTCGTTGGGTAAGTGATTGGAATATTTACTGCCTCTACTTGTGCTGGCTCTGCAGGGTCCCTCAACTGGATTCTGCTTCCCATATGATTGCTGGATTCTGGTCTGAGAACTGGGTCAGACTTTCTTCTAGTCACACACATCAAGGCGGCACTGTAGCTGTCCGCCTTTATGCCTCATCCCTTGGGATACTGTGGTCAGACAGCCAAGTCAGAGATCGCTGGTGCTAGGGCACTTCGGTTGCCTCCCTGCCCTTGCTGCCTCTCCTGTCAAGTCCATCCACTTAGCTCTGCTGTTCTGGAACACTACCATCCTCTGGGGTGCCTCGTGGCAGAGAATTCTGTCCTCAGCATTTGTAGCCTGTTATGCATCATATGGGCTGCAAGAGATCCTATAAAGTACATATAAAGTACAAATTTATAAAGTACATATAAAGAGATCCTGTAAAGTACATATAAAGAGATCCATAAAGTACAAATACCTCACATCTCATTTATTCAAAAAAATTCATTTCAGGGGCTCCTGGGTGACTCTGTCCATTAAGGGTCTGCCTTCAGATCAGGTCATGATCCTGGGGTCCCGGGATCCAGCCTGGCTTGCAGCTCCCTGTTCAGCAAGGAGCCTGTTTCTCTCGCTCCTCCCTCCTGCTCTGTAAACTCTCTCAAATAAATAAATAAATAAATAATAAATAAATAAATAAATAAATAAATAAATAAATAAAATCTTTTAAAAGAATTTATTTCACTTTCTGTTTTTTACGTCTTCACTTTAGAGGAGCCATCCAGAGAAGTGACACAACCCGCCAAAGCCACCTACCGAGTCAGCCGCAGAGCCAGGACCAGTCCCCGGTCCCCGGTCCCCGGTCTCCCGGTCAGTTCCCCCCACAGGATTCCAAAGCAAGTGTGTGAGTCGGAGTCCGCTCGACACCCGCGGGGGGGCGTTCGGGGCCCTGTGCGCTAAGCAGGGAGGCCTGCGCCGGTCCCGGGGGCGGAATGGCAAGGAAGGCCGCCCGCCGTCTGCGGGGGCGCGGCTGGGGTCGGGGCGCGGGACCTCCCTGCAGGGTCGGGCAGCCGGTGCACCGGTAAGAGCTGCGCTCGGGGCCTGCGGCTGCAGCACCCCTGAGCCTCCCGGAGCCGACCGAGACGCCGCGGCCCCCGGGGAATGACCAGGCGCCGTGGCGGGAGCGGTGAACCAGGGCGGGGAGCACCACGCGGGCGCCCACAGAGCGGGCCACCCGGCGGCAAGGGGCCCTCGCGACCACAGCGCCGCGTGCCCGCGGGGGCCGGGAAAACGCTCGGTAAGCAGCGCGGCTGCCGGGCCGGGGGACCAGCGGGTGAGCAGCCGGGCGCAGCGCTCCGGCCCCGGCCCCGCCCCCCGCCGCCGGCCCCGCCCCCTCCCAGCCATTGGCGGCCCTCCGCGCCTTTGCCTTCAGCCAGGGGTCCACGTGACCTCGGGCTCTTCCGCCGGGCTGTGGGGTCAGAGGTCACCAAGATGGCGGCGCCCGGGAGGCGCTGAGGCGTGGGGCGCAGCATGGCGGTGGCGGCGCTGGAGGCCGGGGCTCGGCTGGGCCGGCTGCTGAGCGGGCCGGGGTCCGGCCCAGCGCTGAGAGCGGGGCGAGGGCACGGGACGGCGGCCGGGCGCTCGCGGAGCCGGCGCGAGGCGGACGCGCCCGTGTTCCAGTATGTGGGCGAGCGGGCGGCCCGCGCCGACCGCGTCTTCGTGTGGGGCTTCAGCTTCTCGGGGGCGCTGGGCGTGCCCACCTTCGTGCTGCCCCGCGCCGGGCCCGAGCGGCGCGCCGGCTCGCGTCCGCCCCGCAGGATCCAGCCGGTGCCCTACCGCCTGGAGCTGGACCAGAAGGTGCGGGCTGCGCGGCGCCCCCCGGCCTCCGCCGCCGCCCCCCAGGCGGGGCGAGGCTCCCTGCGAGCCGCTGCGACGCCGCGTGGCCGGGCGCCGGGGAGGGGGACCCTGCGGCGGCTGCGGGCCGCGGCGGGAGCGCGTTAGGGCGCACTCTAATTTCTAAGCGGTTCCAGAATAGACTTTTTTTTTTTTTTTTTTTTAAGATTTTACTTATTTATTCATGAGCGACAGACACAGGCAGAGGGAGAAGCAGGCTCCGTGCCGGGAGCCCGACGCGGGTCTCGATCCCGGGTCTCCGGGGTCACACCCTGGGCCTAGGGCAGGCGCTGACCGCCGAGCCACCCCGGAGGCTAGAGGCTTGGTTTGGAGGCCGGCTCGCGGCCAGCCCGGGGCAGTGTGCCCTCCAGGTGTGCTGGAGGCTTGTGAGCTGCCTCCCGCCTGGGCCGTCTGGGCCGCCTGGGCCGCCTCCTTCTGTTGGCCCATTACCTGCCCCAGCCCCTCTCCGCCACCGTCCACCGTCCACCGGAGGCAGCCGCAGCGTTCCTCATTAGCCGCCGAGGATCTTCGACAAACATCCCTGGGGGAAAAGGCTGTTTGCACTGGGTGGTATCTAGGTCAGCTCAGATAAAGAGAGCCTTGTGCATGGGGGCTCCCGGGGACCCACCAGGCGGCTCAGATGAGAACGCCCTGGGAATGGAGCTTTGAAGTTGCTGCGGTCCCTTTCTGCCTCTTCAGGGGCTGCCGGACTGCGGGTTTGCGCCGCGTTGCGAGCTTCTCAGGACGGAACGGGTCAGGTTGAGATGCTGCAAAGCTCGCTGTTCCTGCAGCCGCTTTTCTTGAGTAAACATTCCCTAGATGGCTTTAAGTCTTTGGCTAATTTCCAGGGTTCTGAAAAAATGGATTCTGACGTTCTCCAGTGTGCTTGTTGCTCCATTTTCACTGATGCCATGTCCTTTTATTTCTCTTATTTTTTTATTTATGCCAGTCCATGTCCTTTTATTTCTTTTATTTTTTTATTTTTAAGATTTTATTTTTTCATGAGAGACGCAGAGGCAAAGACATAGGCAGAGACAGAAACAGGCTCCCTGTGGGGAGCCGGATTCGGGCAGGACTTGATCTCAGAGCCACCCGGGAGTCCCCAGTCCATGTCCTTTTAACATAATTATCGATATGGTTGGATCACATCAACCATCTTGCTCTTTATTATTTTTTTAAAGCTTTTATTTATTCGTAAGAGACACAGAGAGGCAGAGGGAGAAGCAGGCTCCCTATGAGGAGCCCAATGCGGGACTTGATCCCAGGACCCTGGGGTCACGACCTGAGCCAAAGGCAGGTGCTCACCACTGAGCCATCCAGGCATCCCTAAACAGGGTTTTGTTTTATTTTATTTTATTTTATTTTATTTTATTTTATTTTTAACATGGTTTTAAAGTATACTTTGAACAACAGTTTATTGAAGTCTTTGATAAATCCAATGTCCGGGTCCCATTAGTGTCAGTTTCTTTTGGCTGCTTTTGTCCCTTCAGTGTAGGTCTTTGCATGTCTTCTACTTTTTGGTTGAAAACTGGACATTTTGGTGATGTTTTGTAATAACTTTGGATTCTGATATTCTTCCCTTGAGGTTTTGTTTTGCCCCCGCACCCCCTTTTTAAGATTTTATTTATTTTAGGGGAGGAGAGAAAGAGCACGGGCAGGGAGGTATGGTAGAGGGAGAAGCAGACTCCTTGCTGAGCAGGGAGCTCTATGTGGGGCTGGGTCCCGGGACTCTGGGATCATGACCTGTGCTGAAGGCAGCCACTTAAGTGACAGAGCCACCCAAGCACCCCCCGCCCTTTTATTTATTTATTTTTTTTTTCAGTAACTTTTTGGACTTCAAGTATACAGTCTTCCCTGCTGTGCATGGCTACTGATACCTTTGTTCCAGTTATTGATTTGTCTCTCTGCCCCCTCCTTTTCAGCCTCGCTTCTTGAGTGTTGCTTCCTAGCGTATACCTTTGTGGTCAGCCAATGATTTGGGCAGAGATTGTGCTCAGACACTTTAAGCCTTCAAGGTTTCTACCTTCTACCTTTGATTCTGTGTATAGGTCAGGGACCACATTCAAATATCAGGCTGTTCTCAAGTCTGCCTCAGCTTTACTTGGGATTGGATCCTCAGCTTTCCCTCGTTTACTTGCAGAGTTTCCCAGTCAACTGTGGATGTGTGGAAAGCCTTCTGTGGCAGTTTCACTTCTAAGATCTTTCCATTGCACTTTTGACTGGTCTGCCTCTCCTCTTGCCCTGGTCAGGATTGTAACCTCAGATGGCCAAGTTGTGAATTTTCCTTGTTTGTTTCTCACTGGGTTCACTACTGAGCATGAGTTTTCACTTTCTACCCCAAAGTGAGTGTGTCCTTACTGGCAACAAAGTTGATGGTTTTCATGGTCAACCCTGCCCTTTTAAAACTAGTGTGCTGATTGAGCTGGAGTAGACGGAGGACCCCAGATGGGAAGTCTGCAGATTCCTGCTGTTGTTACCTGAAGTTCTTTCATCTTCCTCCTCCTCTTCTTCTGTTGTTACCTGAAGTTGTTCTCCTCCTCCTCCTCTGCTTCCTCCTTCTTTTGTTACCTGGAGTTCTTGATGCTGCTGAAGTTCGTTTCCTTCCTTCCTTCCTTCCTTCCTTCCTTCCTTCCTTCCTTCCTTCCTTCCTTCCTCTCTCTCTCTCTTTCTTTTTCTTCTTTTCTTTCTTTTCTTTTTTCTTTCTTTCTTTCTTTCTTTCTTTCTTTCTTTCTTTCTTTCTTTCTTTCCTCTTTTCTCTTTTCTCTTTTCTCTTTTCTTTTCTTTTCTTTCTTTCTTTCCTTTCTTTATTTTTTCATGAGAGACACAGAGAGAAAGAAGCAGAGACACAGGCAGAGGGAGAAGCAGGCTCCGTGCAGGGAGCCCGATGCGGGACTCCATCCTGGGACTCCAGGATCACGCCCTGGGCCAAAGGCAGATGCTCAACCGCTGAGCCACCCATGTGTCTCTCTTCTTTCTTTTCTTTTTTCTTTTCTTTTCTTTTCTTTCTTTTCTTTTCTTTTCTTTTCTTTTCTTTTCTTTTCTTTTCTTTCCTTTCCTTTTCTTTTCTTTTCTTTTCTTTCTTTTCTTTACTTCTTTTCTTTCTTTTTCTTTCTTTCTTTCTTTCTTTCTTTCTTTCTCTCTCTCTCTCTCTCTCTCTCTCTTTCTTCTTTCTCCTTCCTTCCTTCCTTCCTTCCTTCCTTCCTTCCTTCCTTTCTTTCCTTTCTTTCCTTTCTTTCCTTTCTTTCCTTTCTTTCCTTTCTTTCTTTCTTCTTTTTCTTTCTCCAAGTAATCTCTACACTCAATGTAGTGTGCAAGCTCATGACACCAAGATCAAGAGTTGCATGCTTTTCTGACTCAGCCAGCCAGGCACCCCCCCTATTACCTGAAGTTCTAGCAGTCTTTCACAAATAAACATTTCTCAATTTGTTTATTCATTATTTTACTATTATTCTTTTTTAAAGATTGTATTTATTTATTCATGAGAGACCCAGAGACAGAGAGAGGCAGAGACATAGGCAGAGGGAGAAGCAGGCTCCATGCAGATAGCCTGATGTGGGACTCGATCTGGGACTCCAGGATGACACCCTGGGCCGAAGGCAGGACTAAACTGCTAAGCCACCCAGGCATCCCACATTTCTCAATTTATTTGCCTTTGATTTCTTGATCCCTGAAAAGGTTTTTGTTTTTTACAATTTTGTCCAGTTTTTTTTTTTTTTTTAAGATTTTCTTTATTAGAGAGTGCACAAGTGGTAGGGAGGGGCAAAGAGAGAGGGAGGAGTAAACACCCCATTGAGTATGGTGCCTGACTCAGGGCTCAATCCCAGGACTCTGAGATCATGACCTAACCTGAGGGCAGACGGTTAATTGACAGCTACATATAATACTATATGTTCTTTGAGCAAACAACCTGTCATTTATTGTGGAAAAAACTTGATATCACAAATCAGTTCATGCTTTATTGGAATTCTTTTTCAGATTTCATCTGCTGCCTGTGGCTATGGATTCACATTGCTCTCTTCTAAAACTAAAGATGTGACGAAAGTTTGGGGTATGGGGCTCAACAAAGATTCCCAGCTTGGATTTCATAGGAGCCACAAAGATAAAAGTGAGTGTTCTCATCTTGGCTTCTCTGTGCTGTGATTGGTCTGAGAGAGCTCCCTTTTGTTTTCAAGAATATTGATGACATAAACCAGACTGGCACAACACAGTAGATGGAGTCTTACATGGATGTTATTTGAAACTATCTGGACTAGACTGTTGTGTTTTTGTTTTTGTTTTTTAAAGATTTTATTTATTTATTCATGAGAGACACAGGGAGAGAGAGAGAGAGGCAGAGACACAGACAGAGGGAGAAGCAGGCTCCATGCAGGGAGCCCAACGTGGGACTTGATCCCCGGTCTCCAGGATCACACCCCAGGCTGCAAGCAGGACTAAACAGCTGCGCCACCAGGGCTGCCCTGGACTAGATTGTCAGCTTCTTTGGTAATAACACTGAATCTTTAGGCAAAAGAGCCTTTACTGATAAGTAAAGGTGTTCCTGTTATTGTGCCTGGTGTATACATTTTTTAAAAAATTTTTATTTATTTATTTGAAAGAGAAAGAGAGTATGTGCAGAGGGAGAGGGGGAGGGAGAGAGAATCCTAAGCAAACTCTGCAGTGATAGTGGAGCCCGATGTGAGGCTTGATCTCAGGACTCTGAGGTCATGATCGGACCCAAAATCAAGAGTTGGATGCTTAACGGTCCAAGCCACCCAGGCCCCTTGCCTGATTTATAAATTAAACTTTATCATTGATATGTATGCATAGGAAAAAACATGGTACATATGGGGTTTGGTCCTATCCATAGTTTCAGGCATCCACGGGGATCTTGGATGTATCCCACAGGGATAAGGGGGGATGGCTGTATTGTCTGGATAAACATTTCATTTTTTTTCTTGTTCTCTCATTCATGTGCATACATTTTTGTACAGTTT
This sequence comes from Canis lupus dingo, assembly GCF_003254725.2. Lineage (NCBI taxonomy): Eukaryota > Metazoa > Chordata > Mammalia > Carnivora > Canidae > Canis > Canis lupus. Next base: position 5,397,129 of record NC_064248.1, on the reverse strand, counting down.
TGGTCAGTGTGTATTTTCTGCCTTCTTTCACTTAATTTTATATTTAAATTCTTTTGTAAGTCAGCACTAAAGTCTGTTGTAAGACTCCACATTGCATTTATTATCATTTTCTTAAAGATTATTTATTTATTCATGAAAGACACAGAGAGAGAGAGAGGCAGAGACACAGGCAGAGGGAGAAGCAGGCTCCTCACAGAGAGCCCGATGTGGGACTCGATCCCTTAACTCCAGGATCACACCCTGAGCCGAATGCAGACGCTAAACCACTGAGCCACCCAGGCGTCCTGTATACTTTTTTTTTTTTTAAGATTTTATTTTATTTATTTGATAGGGTGAGCAGTGAGAGGGGTAGAGGGAGAGGGAGAAGCAGACTCCCCACTGAGCAGAGAGCCCTATGTGGGGCTTGACCCTTGGACCCTGGGATCATGACTCGAGCCAAAAGCAGCTGCTTAATAAACTGAGCCACCCGGGTTCCTCTGTTATAGCTTTTATTGGGAGCAGTTTAGGCATACATAGAAATGGACAGAGTTATGTAAAGCATGCCAGCTTCAGTTACCAACTGACTAATGTCAGGAGTGCTGTGGCTCTCCATCAGCATGACGCACTGTGAACCTGTTCACTCTTGTTTCAGCCCGGGGTTATGAGTATGTTCTGGAGCCCTCACCTGTCCCACTGCCTCTAGACAGACCCCAGGAGACACGGGTGCTGCAGGTCTCCTGCGGCAGAGCCCACTCTCTTATCCTGACAGACTGCGAAGGAGGTGAGTTGGCCTCTGCCAGGTTCATGGGGGAGTAGGGGAACCACTTTCTTGCCTTTGGGTCTAAACTGCTTCGTTTAATGGAACCACATGTAATTAGTTGAGGATGCCGGCATTTCCCGAGCAGGAAATGCTCGTTATATATGTTTCGTTATAAGTGAACCATACTGGTAGGATGGTTCAAGATCACCGTATTGGACAGATCCTGCCAGCTCTTTGATGTTCTCCACTCTCTGTGATTCTTAGAAAACCTCTAGTATTTATAAATGTGACAGTGCATACCGGGCCACCCTAGCAAGGCCTCCCACTTGCTTTGCCGTGAAGTCGCTGAGCTGGGCTGTGCGTGTAGACAGCTTTTTCTGTTGTACTAAAAAAGGAGTCTGTTTGCCAGCACTTCAACTGGTGGGCTTCCAGATTCCAGATAACACGGACTCTCTCTAGAGGAGCGATTATTTCTAGGCAAAGGCCAACTTGACTAAATGTTTCCAATTTCATTTTCTGGCTAAGCTTGCTTTGTGGGCAAAGGCAAAGGTGGTGTTCAGGAACTCTTTGAAGACCAGGTTTGGTGTGGAGGGCATGCTCTAGTGACAGATCCAGGGAGTAGGGGTGATGGGGCCCTCCCCAGGAGGTGCTTGCCTCTGAGCGCTGAATTCCTGAGAGGTGGAATGAGGGCCTGCGGGGGGGGGGGGGGGGTAGGGAGAGGCAGAGGCAGAAGGGACAGTCAAGTGGCCAGATCCCCCAGCATGTCTGCGGGTGTGCTTGCAAAGGCTGAGGGGATGAGAGAAGGAAATCAGAAGTGCTTAGGGTGAGTGGTTGGACTAAAGACCACTTCCGAGAGCCCCTTGCAGTCCTCACACTCTGGGATCCCCAGAACCTGCAGAACTGATTTCCTTGGTTGTGTTCTTCTTTAGTCTTCAGCATGGGAAACAACGCTTACGGGCAATGTGGAAGAAATGTGGTCGAAAATGAAATTTACAGGTGAGTTCCCCAAAGGACTTCCCTAGATCGTGTTAAGCATTTAACATTTCCCGTGTGGTTACTGAGTGATAGACCCACTGAGCAGGAAGTGGCTAGCTTCCCCATGTTTGAGTGGGGTGGTGAGAAGTCACTGGAAAGCTGTGGAGGGTATTGCTTCATTGCAGGTTGAGCTCTGAGCATTAGCTCAGTGGAAGGGAGGGCAGACGGGCATTGCTTGTGGTGCATAGAACTTCTTTTGAATTAGTTTTTTATTTTACCAAATGGATTAACTTTAAAAATTCCTCTCTGTTTATTCTTATTTAGTCTTTTTTTTTTTTTTTCTTCAAGATTTTAAGTAATCTCTACCCTTAACATGGGGCTTGAACTCATGGCCCCAAGATCAAGAGTCACCTGCTGTACCCACTGAGCCAGCTAGGAACCCCTTATTTATTTTGGTCTTTAAAAAAACTCCCCTCTGCTTCCTCAAATTGGGTCTAAATACCACTCTCACCTCTGGCAGCATATTAAAATTACCAAAGTGGGGGGCACCTGGTTGGCCCAGTCTGGAAAACGTGTGACTCTTGATCTTGGGGTCGTGAGTTTGAGCCCCACATTGGGCGTGGAGCCTATTAAAAAAAAATTACCAAAGAGGTTTTTTTTTTTTTTTTTTTTTTTTTAAGAGTTGTTTTGTTTTACTCTCCTGCCTCGGCTTACCTCTGCCTTATATTTGACCTTGAGACTTTCCCTAACTGTAACTGTGTGCATGTGGAGGCAGGACCACACAGTGCTTACCATGACCATATGTCTTTCTTCTCCCCAAATTCCACTCCATGCCCTAAACCCCCTCCCCGGCCCCCCCCACAGTGAAAGTCACAAAGTCAATAGAATGCAGGACTTCGATGGACAGGTGGTCCAGGTAAGAGACGAGTGCTGAGAGCCCCACTCATCCAGCCCCTAGGGGTGCTTTTGCAGGAGTGAAAGGTGAGTGAAAGGTGGGGGCGGTGAGGGCACATTGGTTAGGGCAGTTATCTGAATTAATACACTATTTTTGTAAAAATTACTGCCTGTCTACTGTAGGTCAGGAGAGTATTGGTTCTCACTAAGTTATGGTGGTACAGAGTTTAATAAGGTTTGAGGGATGATACTCTAAGGGGGAGAGACCGGGTAAACTAGCTATGTGTGTGTGTCCCAGGCTGGCTATATCTTGCTCACTATTTCATTTCCATCCCTGGTGCTGACCCTGGCACGTAGAAGTACTTACAGTAAATACTTAAATGCATAAGCAGGTGCTTACAGGAAGGGCCCTGAAAGCACAGGAGAATTGTTAAGTCTCTCAGGGGTGGAATGGGAGGGAGAGAAGGCATCGTGGGAGAGGTGGCAGAGGCATATATTGGATAGACCAGGGCCAGAAAGGTTTTATGGCTGAAGGAGGGGGCAGCCTGAGAGCTTGGAAGGGTAGATGGTGAGCTAGTGACAAAGATTGGCTGCCAGTAGAGAGGCAGAGGAGGGGAATGGGGAAGAGAAAGCCTGATGGAGGAGGGGACTGGGCAAGAATAAGATGTGGAGGCCATGTGGGGCAGCTGCCTAGACCCAGCTGTCTTGCTGCTTGGGAGTGGTAGGGAATGTGGTGAGCTTTGGGTCCATCGACCAGGACACTGGGTTTCCAAGGATTTCTCCTCATCAGCCTCACCTCTGTCTGACAGGTGGTTTGTGGCCAGGACCATAGCTTGTTCCTGACGGACAAAGGAGAAGTCTACTCTTGTGGCTGGGGTGCTGATGGGCAAACAGGTAGAGGGACCTTTGACCCCTGGGTTGGTGCCCTAGGGAGGTGTGAGCTGGAGCGCTCCTGTGGACTAGCCCCCACCCTCCTTAGACTCTTCCTTCTCTTACCACACTAGTTAGTTTGTCCCGCCTTATTCCCTTCACCCCTCCTCCCATGGCCACCAACCCGTCCAGGGTTGGGTAGAAGATTACAGCCACCCCTCAACAAACAGATACACAAATGCCATCTAAAGGGAACTCGATTTTAACTCTTGAGGAGAATGTGATTAAGGGTGGGAGAAATGAGGGATAAGCTTTATTAACCTTGCTTATTTAATCCTTTTGTTTTTTGATATTTGTCTGAAGGGAAGGCCTTTAAATTTAAGATTAAAATTTTGAAAAAAAATTAAATTTTGTGTAGATCCTACATAATCTTGCCAGCACAGTGCATCACTTTTGTTTGCTGTTTTGCGTTTTCTTCTGGTTCTTGTTCATATGTATACATCTTTTATATTATAACATAGGTGTGATTTTATATGCTTGTTTTCTCTTTTAAATTTTGTTGGTATAGATTTCACAATTGGGTTTTTAATATTTGTATGATGCAGCATCAAGCTAATTTACCATAAGGTAAATTAATAATTATTTATCAAATAATTACTTAATCATTACCCTATTGCTCAGGAGGTATACTTTTTGGAGCCATGCGGAGGAATGGGAGGGCGACCACACATTGGTCATTGAAGAAATTATGACATTTATCACATATATGTACACTTTTTCTTTTTTGGGATTGTTGCCTTAGGATAAATGTCCAGGAGTGGGTCAAAAGATTAGAATATTTTTGTGTTTTCAGAATATATTGTTAACTTGCTTTCTAAGAGTTTTATCAGTTTGTACTGTCCTCAGCAATGTATGCAAGTACTACGGTAGCCATAACCTCTCTAGCAGCAAATATGGTCAATTTAAGTGTGCTAATTTCATCAGTGTACCACTTTTTTTCACGCTCATTTCTTTGGTACTGTAAAGCTGACTCTTCTTTTTATTTTTATTTTTATTTTTTTTTATTTTTTATTTTTTTTTAATTTTTATTTATTTATGATAGTCACAGAGAGAGAGAGAGAGAGGCAGAGACACAGGCAGAGGGAGAAGCAGGCTCCATGCACCGGGAGCCTGATGTGGGATTCGATCCCGGGTCTCCAGGATCGCGCCCTGGGCCAAAGGCAGGCGCCAAACCGCGGCGCCACCCAGGGATCCCTTCTTTTTATTTTTAAAATTGTGCTGTTGGTAATTTTTGAAGATCAGCTTTTTATAAAAATAAGAATATTGTTGATAGATGCATCCTGACAGCACAGAAATGAGGTTAAAAGTGCTAGTCCCACTTGATGGAGAAAACCATGGTTAACAGTTTTCTGTTGCCATTCCAGAAATGAGCTGTCATAGGTGACACTTCTCACCTCCCTGCCCTTGCCTGTCGGGCTTAGTGTCCAGTCACACAGGCCCCTGCAGTGGTTCCTAGAGCATGCCTCCTCTTGCAGCCACAGGGCCTTGGCACAAGCTGATCCTTGCCTGGAATGCCTGTCTCTGCTCTCCTTTTCATACTTTAGGCCTCATCTTGGGTGCCATCTCTTCTGTGAAGTCTTTCCTGGACATCCTTCCTAAAACGATTGTCTTCCTCCCATGCAGATTCTATCTTAGGATCTTGTTCCTTTCTTTCATAATCCTTCACGGTTTGAGTTTTTCTTTTTTAAATCTTATTATACGTGTATTACAGTATGCACAAAAGATGATATGTTGTCAATACTCTTCAAATTGATCTACGAATTCAGTGCAATCCTGATCAAAATGTCAACTGCCTTATTTGCAGAAACGGACAAACTGATCCTGAAATTCTAATAGAATTGCCAGGGACCACAAATAGCCAAAAGATTTTGGAAACAAAGTTGGAGGACTTGCACTTTCTGATTTCAAAATTTATAGCAAGCTAAACTAATTGAAACATTGTGGTACTGGCATCAGGATAGACAGACCATTAGAATAGAATGGGGAGTCCAGAAGTAAACCTGTACATCTATGATCTGTTTTTTATTTATTTTTTATTTTTAAAGATTGATTTATTTGAGAGAGAGCGAGAGAGCATGGAAGGAGAGGCAGAGGCAGAGGTAAATCTCAAGTAGACTTGCTGCTGAGTGCAGAGCCCAATGTGGAGCTCAATCTCATGACCCTGAGATCAAAACCTGAGCTGAAGTCACGAGTTGGATGCTCAACCAACTGGGCCACCAGGCGCCCCTGAAATGCAGTTCGTTTTGTGTGTTGATTTTGTATCCTTCTTTGTTGAGTGCAGTTCATTCATTCTTGTAGCTGTACGACATTCTACCGCTGAATATACCTCTATGTATTCAGTTTCCCATCAATCGATATTTGGACGGTTTACAACTTTCTGTTATATGTCTAGCAGTGTTTCTCTGGCCAACTGTGTCTCCCGTTCACATGTTAGAACATGTTAGTGCTCTCATGAAGATGCTGTGAGTGGCAGGAGATTGTAGAATATGCTCCTGTATTCAAATGGTTGTTTTCCGAAACTGTTGCAACCAAGTGTCCCCTGGCTGCAAGGTGGTGTTCTCAGCCTGGCCAAGGCTTACTATTGTCCACTTCAAAGCTTTTGCCTGTCTCGTGAGTGGGAAATAGTATCTTACTAAGGTTTGAATTTGCATTTTCCTAATAACTGCTTGAGAGTGACCACCATCTTTTTATAAATTTACAGGCCAGTCTTGTTTTCTGTTTTCTGAAACACTCTGTTCTTTGCCCATTTGCTGACTTGTCTTTTTTCCTATTGATTTTTAAGGATTCTTTTATCTTGTACCTGTATTATTATTTTTTTTTTAAGATTTTATTTATTCATGAGAGAGGCAGAGACATAGGCAAAGGGAGAAGCAGGCTCCAGGCAGGGAGTCCGATGTGGGACTTGATCCCAGAACCCCAGGATCACGCCCCGAGCCAAAGGCAGATGCTCAACCACTGAGCCACTCAGGCGTCCCTTGTACCTGTATTCTTTGCAGTTCTAGTGCCGCATGTGTTTTCTCCCAGAGTTTGTCTTGACCTTTTGTCCGTTTGAGTTTTGAATTTTAACTGTTTTCTTCATTGCTTATTGCTTCCTTTTCAGATTTACCTGGGCATTTTCAATAGTCCCTTATTCCTGCTTTTATCTCTTTAAACATTGCCTACAGAGTTATTTTTTTAAAGTTTTGTATATTCTAATATCAGGGTCTGAAGTCTTGAGACTGTCAAGTGGTTGTTTGTTGGTTCAGTTTACTCTCTGACTCACGGGTATCCTTCCTTACGTGTTGAGTAACTTTTGACCATGAGCTCATATTTCATTGAATCCAACTTGTGGAAGTTCGAAGGGCCTAAACTGGAGACGCTTTCCTCCAGAGAGGATTCGGGTTTGCTTCTGCCTGTTGCTAAGGGGTGCTGCCAGTTGGACGTTGCTTTGGGTCCCTTTATAGAAGCACGGTGTAAAGCGAGAGTCTCTGGTGTGCATTCTGCCTTGGTCTGCTGCCCAGGGCTCACTCTCCATCACAGTGCTAATGGTGACATTTGTCCTGATATCCTCTGGCCAGTCCTGCCTTTTCCTCTGTTCACCGTCTGCCATGCCACCATGCCAGTTTTGGTGTACTGTTATTTTGGGAGGTGATGTAGGGGGCTGGGGTGGGTTGGGCTCTTGGAGATTGCCTTTATTTTCTGGTAAGTCCAGCGGTGCTTTAGAGATTGCTTGTTGCAGTGTTCTATGTGTGTATTCTCCTAGGATCCACTGGCCTTATTTTGTAGGGCTGTTCTATCTGGCATAGGTTTCTAACTTGAATCAGACTTAGAAAGCCTCAGGGGTCTTACAAATAAATCATTCTTCCCGTTTCATCCTCCTCTGAGAGAGGGTGGAGAAGGAAGTTGTAGAGCAGCTGAGAAACAGATTAGCATTTCCTTTCTTTTTATTTTATTTTATTTTATTTATTTATTCATGAGAGACACAGAGAGAGAGGCAAGAGACATAGGCAGAGGGAGAAGCAGGCTCCATGCAGGGAACCTGCTGCGGGACTCATTCCGGGGACTCCAAGATCACGACCTGAGTGGAAGGCAGACACTTAACTGCTGAGCCACCCAGGCGTCCCTAGATTAGCATTTTTTTTTTTTAAGATTTTATTTATTTATTCATGAGAGACACAGAGAGAGAGGCAGAGACACAGGCAGAGGGAGAAGCAGGCTCCATGCAGGGAGCCCAACGTGGGATTCAGTCCCGGATCTCCAGGATCACACCCTGGGCTGAAGGGGGCGCTAAACCGCTGAGCCACCCGGGCTGCTCCTAGATTAGCATTTCCAAGATGATGTTGGTAAAGGGTTGAAAATTGTGCTTGGCACATAGTAAGTCTGTGTTAAGTATTTATTCCAGGAGTCCATAACTGGGAGTAACGCTTTGCCACCATGTCAGGTCTAGGTCACTACGATATCACCAGCGTGCCCACCAAGCTGGGCGGAGACCTGGCTGGAGTGAACGTTGTGCAGGTGGCCACCTATGGTGACTGCTGCCTGGCCGTGTCTGCTGAGGGTGGTCTCTTCGGTTGGGGGAACTCTGAGTATCTGCAGCTGGCCTCCGTCACTGACTCCACGCAGGTACGAGGTCACTTACCACCCGGGCTGGGAGCTTTGGAAATACAGAGTGGTAAGGGCATGTATGAGAGCTTCTTCAGCAAAGTGTAGTGTAGGAAGTGCTGCTCAGGCCTGACCACCTGTAAGGCTGCCTCTTCTTGGCCATCTTATGGGAGTCAGGAAAGAAAGCTGGGGTCCAGAGCCATCATTATCAACTCTTTGATGTGATAGTCCTGGTTTAGAGCAGTCTGCTGGCTGTGCCTGTGTGCCCTGTCTCAGTCTAGAAGGGGTATGAGGTATGAGACAGTTTATGTAGTTCCCATGGTGGCACCATGTGCTTTCTATTGCAGTGTGACATATATGCCCAGTAAAGCATGCAGATCACCAGTGTGACATGAGGACACCTGTACCCCACCTACCCACCCAACCAGTAGGACACACAATACTTCAGAAGTCACTGCATGTGGCCTCTCTGGTCACCGCCCCTACCTTCTCACCAAAGGGAGCCACCATCAGTACAGCACAGCATGATTTTAAAGTTAAGGGGAATTGCAAATGAAAACAAAAAGTTGAGTTCACTGCATGATGAATCTCTATCTCTCACTTGTGTTCAACCATTACCAACTAGTGGTCCATTTAAAAAAACAGACAAAACCAAAAAACCAGAGACATAATCCACCATTTTTGAGTGTAGAATTTAGTGGTTGTTAGTGTAGTTATGCAGGTTATGTAGGTTGTGGAGCTGTTCAATTCCACAAAATTTTCTTTACTCCCCATGTCCCACTCTCCCTAAAACAATCCCTACCCCTAACGGTCAGTTTTTGTTGCCATCTACCTCTCTCTCCTGGATTTTTTTTTTTTTAAGAGAGAGCATGCTCATGGAGGGGCAGAAGAAGAGGGAGTGAGAAAATCTTAAGCAGGCTCTGTGCTGAATGTGGAGCATGACACAGGGCTCAATCTCACAACCCTGAGATCATGACCTGAGCTGAAACCAAGAGTCAGACGCTCAACCAATTGAGCCACCCAGGCACCCCTGCCCTGGGTTATTTTGTAGTAAATCCCAGATTATCATATTTTATCCATTAAAGTTTCCATATTGTGTCTTTAAAAGATAAGGGCTATTTAAAAAATACACTTTATTCCTTAATACCATCAAACTTCTGACAACTTACAGAGCATTTAATATATATATATACACACACACACACACATATATATATACACATACATATACATGTACATGTATATATATTTTTTAAAGATTTATTTCTTCATTTTAGGGAGTGAGAGCATGAATTGGAAGGGCAGAGGGAGAGAATCTCAAGCAGACTCCCTGCTGAGCTTAGTGTCCAATACAGGGCTTGCTCCATCCCAGGACCCTGAGATCATGACCTGAGCCGAAACCAAGAGTTGGCTGCTTAACTGACTGAGCTTCCCAGGCGCCCCTTAAATATGTTTTTTTTTTTTAAAGATTGTATTTATTTATTCATGAGAGACACAGAGAGAGAGAGAGAGAGAGAGAGAGAGAGAGAGAAAGGTAGAGACACAGGCAGAGGGAGAAGCAGGCTCCATGCAGGGAGCCTGACATGGGACTTGATCCCGGGTCTCTAGGATTACACCCTAAGCTGAAGGCTGCGCCAAACCGCTGAGCCACCTGGGCTGCCCTAAATATGTATTAATAAAGAGATCAGCCCTGAGGGGAAAAAAGGTCAGTGAAAAAGATGAGGAGAAGCATTCCCTGTGGTCCGTCACAGTGGCTAGAAGCTGTTAGAGGTATGGTTCTGAGCTTTCTAGTAGCCAAAGTAGAGAAGAAAACAGGCCCATTTAAATGATTCATTGTTTCTATAACATAACACAGTCGTTAGGGAAAACTGTGGTTCTTCCTGTTGCTCCCAGGTCCTGAGAAAAATATCTCCCCACTGCCTCCCTGTGGGGGACAGATCCAGTTTTGTGGCACTGTTACCACTGCATAACAAATGACCCGAAACTTAGTGGTTTAAACCAACACACATTTATTCTCTCTTAGTTGCTGTGGATCAGGAATCTAGGGGTGACTTCGCCGGGTTTTCTGACCCTGGTCCCTTGAAGGCTTAGAGTTCAGCAGCCGAAGGCTCCACTTCCAGGACCACCCCGGTGGTGGTTGGCAAGACACAGATCCTCCTGGATCGTTGGACCGGGGCCCCAGTTCCTCACTGTTGGCCAAGCCTGCCTTGGTTCCTGGTCCTGCTTCTCCCTGTGGCAGCTCCCAACATGGCACCTGGCTTCATCAGAGCAAGCCAAAGAGCAAGCAAGAGAAAGTGCCCATAGGACAGCAGCCAGCCTTTTATCATTTAATCTTGGCGGTGACCTCCCCTAGCTTTCACTGGCATTCTCCATGTGGGTGTGACTGGTGGGAGGTGGGGATCATGGGGACTGTCTTAGAAGCAGCCCAACATGGCCTTGTCTTGTGGGCGGCTGCAGTGGCCCTGTGCTAGAGCGTTTCTTGGCGCTTGCTGAAGGCGTTGGACCAGAGCACAGTCAGGTAAAGACGCTGTCTGACGGCCTCGCCTCCTCCAGGCATACGTTTTCTGGATCCGTGAGCCCCCTTATTCCTTAAAAGTCAGCTTAGGGACTGTTACCCTCCAGCTGTCCCCATTTGAAAGTGCATCTGTAAAGATTCATGGCTGTCACTGAAGCACTTAAAGTCTGCCTTTCCAGAGGGTTACTCCTCAGAGGTGCCAAGACCAAATCCCACTGGAAGGCTAAGTTGGCCACACTTCATCCTCCAAACCCTTGACACCTCAGGTCTTTCATTCTTGGCAGCAGATCTGGTCCATATTACTATCAGATGAGGGTGCCCTCAGTTTCCCCACTCGGAGTCCTCCACCCTCCATTCCAGGCCCACTGCCTATTGTAGCATGGGGATGTCATCTTGCCCCCCAGAGATGTGATTCTCCTCCCTGCGCCTTGGGGCACATCTCCTCCCTCCTCAGAAGCCCTCCTCCATCTGCTGGGCCTTCTTCACCATAGCCTCAACGTCCCCTTCTCCACTGGCCCCTTCCCATCCGTCCTTACACCCAACCCATGTGGCCTCCGTCTGCAGAGGCCGTGTACGGGCTTCCTGGTCTCTACCCAGACTGTTCAGGGTCTGCACGTCTATATCCCTAGGCATTTCCACTTGACTGGCTCTGGGTGCAGTGAGCTCCTGTGTATCCCCCACATCTCGGTCCTCCACTGTGTCCTAGCCATCACATTACCTCTGGAAATCATGCCCCTCCTCTCTTACTACCTGTGCTCAGGGGAAGGACTGACTCCTTTTCCTGGCCTACGACGTCCTGCATGTCTGGTCTCTGTATCCCCCCTCATCCCTCTGCCTCATCCTCTCTGACCTTGTTCAGACCCCTGAAGGTGTCCTGCCTGCCCCGTTCCCTGTGTATGTGCCAGCTCCGCTCCTTGGACTGGCCCCTCTCCCCTTGCCTGGTTATCCCTGCTTATCCTCCAGGCCCCAGGATAAAATGAAACCTTCGGGGTCTTTCCCTGACGCTCCTCCCTGCAAACTAAACCAGGTTGCGCGACATTCATTCTCAGAGACCCTGGACTCTCCTTCATTACACTCGGCCCAGATTACTTTTGTGTGAATTTTGGCGGGCCCCTTACCTCTAACACTAGACCCCGCTTAAGAGAGGGATCAGGTTACCCTTCCCTGTTGTATTCCCAGTACCTGGTTAGATGTTTAGCCTATCTTGGGCGTTCAGGAGGTACTTGTAGATTGAACCAATGACCTGGGACTTGATCTGCTTTGTACATAAGACCGACCATTTCCGACTTCTCACTGGCTTGTCTTCTAACTGCGGCTCTGGTTTTGATTCAGGTGAATGTCCCTCGGTGCCTACCCTTCTCAGGAGTGGGGAAGGTGAAGCAGGCCGCGTGTGGCGGTACAGGCTGTGCTGTGTTAAATGGTGAGACCCTCCTGCGGGCATCTGAGTGGGAAGCTGTAGGTGGGTCCGACGTGGGCCGGCTCAGTGTCCCCTGGACTCATGGCTGGGGACCCCATCCTGAGGGAGGGAAAGGGGGGGTGGCTGTGGGAAGACCTAGTTAGACTGGACTCTGCATAGACGGTGAGGGTGACCTTGACAGAAGGATACTAGCCATGATTCCAAAGTAGACGAATAAACAGAACTTGGTCATTCTCACGTCTGAATAATAGCAGACCTCCGGAGTAGAGAACCAGCTCCTTCCTCTGTTTCCCTTAGCCTGGACCAGAGAGTCAGCCCTGCCTTCCCCAGGGAGGCTGTGCCAGGAAACAAAATATAGAGAGAAGAGCCGTAGGGTCTGGATACTGAGGCCCTTGCCCCTGGGATTAAATGTCTGGCACCGCTGAGGAGCATAAAACCTTCTATGACCAAAATAATCGTTTCCGAGACTTTTAGGAATCTGGCCAGAGGCTGGTTGTGTACTTGACTGGCTCTCCTGATCAGTGTGAAAGAAAGAACATCCGTGTAGGAAAAACCTCCCTTCTGGCCTCTCCTGTACTCCCCGGGCCTCTGGGGGATGATGACCTGGACCCATCCTGGTTACCCTCCAGCTGTGGGAAGTTTGTGTCCTGAGATTGGGAGCTGGCTAGACACCCATCACCAGCAAGAATTGGAAAGAGGAGGGAAGAAACATTATTTTAGATCTCCGTCCCTATGTTCTTGCCAAGCAAGAGGGGGAAAAAACAACAACAAAAAAACCATCTATGTGGAGATAAGGCATGTTGGTGGTGCAGTCAGGATTTCCAGTGAGGGCGGGCTGCACTGGGTTTGACCCACTGACCGCCGTGTTTGCTGTCATGCAGGAGAAGGACATGTTTTCGTCTGGGGCTACGGGATTCTTGGGAAAGGCCCAAACCTTGTGGAAACTGCATTTCCAGAGGTGATCCCACCCACTCTCTTTGGCCTGACGGAGTTCAACCCGGGAGTCCACGTTTCTCATATTTGGTGTGGTCTCAGCCACTTTGCTGCCCTGACCAGTAAGTGACCAGTGCAGCTCCGGAGGCTGGCAGAGCTGAGCCGAGCTTAGCTGGCAGCCCCATGCTGTGCTCTCCCTTCTCTGTGTGGATAATTCAAGAGTGGGGCTAAGCCACAAGTTGCTTGGCTTGAGGTAGGATGATGTGTGCCTTCTCATCATCCCGGAGTTGTGTGTTTTTGGTTCATTGGGTTCGTGGTCAGGATAACATTAAAGGAGGTTTTCTCCAGAGGACGCCAGTTGGTGGTAGGAGTGGGGACCGTCAAGCATGGCGGGCTGGCGGAAGCCAGCAGAGGTCTGGCGAATCCACGGTGGGTAACCAGGAGGTGGATGTGTGTGGTGGCTAGAGGCAGGTCTGGAAGCCCGTCCTGTGGTTTCATGGAGGCTAGTCTGCCTGAGTCCTCCAGAGGGATCTGAGGTGGGGCCCAGATGGAGCTTTTTGCAAAGGTTTGCCAAATTACAAAGTCGTAAAATGTCCCGTGACTTGGTGGACCTCTAGCTGGTGTGCTTTTCTCCATCATGGCTTTGGAGAAACAGACCCCCACCACCCCCCAAGTGAGTGTCATTGGTTCAGTTTGGCTCTCCAGCTGACCTGGATAGTCAGACTGCACTAAATTAATTTCACGTGATCCTCAAGTAAATTCGCGGTTTCCTTGCGATTAGAAAATCTTTTTGTCTTATGGAAAGGAAACATCTGGCCTGGGATGGTGAGTTTGGGTCGTCCAGAGTCACAGGAGTCTTTTTAAACCACTTTGCTTGAGCCAAGAAGAATCCGTGTGGCCGGATTCTAGAGGTAACAAAGATGTATTTTCTGTTTCTTTTTTTATTTTCTTTTAAAGATTTTATGTATTTACTCATGAGAGACAGAGAGAGAGAGAGAAAGAGAGAGAGAGGCAGAGTCACAGGCAGAGGGAGAAGCAGGCTTCATGCAGGGAGCCCGACGTGGGACTCGATCCCGGGTCTCCAGGATCATGTCCTGGACTGAAGGTGGCGCCAAACCGCTGGGCCACCCGAGCTGCCAAAGATGTGTTTTCTAAGACATCTCCAGGCTTAAACTATGTGCACAGTCATTTGCTTGGAAATCCATGCAGAGTGTTCAATGAGGGTGGACTGTTTTCTGTTTGCTGTCAGGTCGTGTGGCCGTTGTGGGTCATGTTGAAGTGAATTCCCTGTCTAGATTTTCCCTAAGACCCAGTGGCCACCCTCCCCATGCCGGTCACTGTCCCTTAGTAGGTGGAGCATCAGAGCTTCGGCTTCTGGCCCATCTGTGGGGCTAGCATTTGCATCTGGCCAGCTGGGGGTTGGTGTTGGTTGGTTTACCCTGTGGTCTGCTAACATTGAGGGGAGCCAGACTGAATTGTTCTGTTGAACACATAAAATTTGAGGGTGGAGGACCAAAGAGGCTGTGAGATCAGAGGACTTCAACAGCTTGTAACAAGAGGATTCCTTGTTTAATTAACAGCCCATATTATTGTACTCCTGGCTTTTCTTCTCTTCTCCATGACTAAAGCCTTCTGCTAGAAATGGGGCCTCTGTGCCAAGGAGCGCCCCATGCTGGTGTGGATGGAAATCTGTGGTGAAGTCTGGGCTGTGGGAGGTGCCCTGCCAGGGCTGGGGGGTCCATCCTGCAGGTTGGTGTTCCCAGGGACCCCCTAGGTTCTGTCATGCTGTTGTCTACGGCACCCGGGCTATCTTTCTCCTTCATGGCACTTTTTACAATTTGAAAACACTCATTTTTACGGTGAGGCTTGCTCATTTGTTTAGGTCTTACTCTTCGGCTAGCTGCAGCCCTGTGAGGACAGGAACTGTGCATGTTCAGTCACTGCCCTGTCCCAGCTTCTAGCACACAGTGGTGCTGGTCACCATGTGTCTCTTGACCAAATGGTCCCGAGATACGGAAACCTGGACAAGGAATGACGGATCGTCCTGTGTCTCACTCTGTCAGGGCATGACCCAGGTTCAAGGGGGCTCAGCTCTCAGGATTTGAGGAGGGGGTGTGCATAAGGGGTACGCAGAGCAGGCTGTGTGCAGGAGCTGCCTGGCCCCAGAGCTCCACACATATGCCAGTCCCCAGTGTGACGGATGCAGCGTGCATCTGGGCTTGGCTGTGTTTTGGTATGGGAATGGTATACTTTTCCATTCAAAGGAAACCACTAATGCCTGGTAGGAATTGAAACTTTTTTTTTTTAAGATTTTAAAAATGTGTTTATTCATGAGAGACACAGAAAGAAGCAGAGACATAGGCAGAGGGAGAAGCAGGCTCCCTGTGGGGAGCCTGATGTGGGACTTGATCACAGGACCCCGGGATCACACCTGTGCTGAAGGCAGATGCTCAGTCACTGAGCCACCCAGGTGTCCCTAGAAATTGAAACTTATGTTGGGCCCTGTTTGTCCCTGGTTCTAGAAAGCCTGTTCTCATGACCCTCCCGGAGACTCGCTCTTGGCCTAGCCTCAACCAAACTACCTTTTTCTTTTCTTTGCAGGCAAAGGAGAGCTGTTTGTGTGGGGCAAGAACATCCGAGGGTGCCTTGGCATTGGTCGCCTAGAAGACCAGTATTTCCCATGGAGGGTAAGCCTGCGCAGGGTGGGCATGAGGGCACACCCATGGCTTGAGGCTCCCCCAGTGTGCAGCTGGGCCAGTGCCAGGGCCCTGGGAACAGCTCCCTCTCTCAGGTCTCGGCTGCCCCCTCTTCTTCCCCGCAGCTTCAGGTGAGGTCCTGTCATGCTGAGGAGCCAGAGACAGTTCCTGGCACCAGTGTCTCAGGCTATACGGCTCATTGCCCTGAGCTCTGTCCCAAGGCCTGATGAGTGAGCAGCCTGCTGGAGGAAAGAGCAGCCAGGCCGAGGGTCCCAGTCCCTCAGTGCCCTGGAAGAAGCTTCATCAGAGGCTGTCCATGGACACGTGGAGCAGGAAAACAGAGGCATGCCAGCACCTCAGAGGAGCAGAGTGCAGGCTGGGGGCCATGAGGCCCCAAGACAGAGAGATCTGAAATGACAAAGTTGGTGTGCCAGGACCTGTTTACAGAGGCCCCTGTGGAGGAATGTTTTACAGCGAATTTAAAAGCAAGCAGGATGTTTAATATTTAGAGTGCCATACCACAGCCACCAAAGTAAAAATAAATAAATAAATAAAAGCTTTCCTGAGGGGGAGGATGCAATTATACAAAAAAGGCTCATTTCAAAATTAAAGGGGGAAAAGGTTCTTTCCTAAATTGTAGTTTATCTTAGTGTTGTTTACTAAGTCCTCCTAAAAGAAAAAAAAGAACTACTCACATTTCTGAAAACGGCACATGTGTACATAGTGCAAACTGTGTTACAAAAAATAAGTCTCACATCTCTTGTCCCAGATACTGATTAAAAAAAAATAAAGATTTTATTTATTTATTCATGAGAGACACTGAGAGGCAGAGACACAGACAGAGGAAGAAGCAAGTGCCTCACAGGGAGCCTGATGCAGGACTCGATCTCGGGACTCCAGGCTTAGGATCACACTCTGAGCCAAAGGCAGAGGTGCAACCCATGGGCCACCCAGGTGTCCCAATACTTTTTTTTTTTTTTAATTTTATTTGTTTATTCATGAGAGACACAAAATGAGAGGCAGAGATACAGGCAGAGGGAGAAGCAGGCTCCCTGTAGGGAGCCCAATGTGGGACCCGATCCCAGGACCCTGGGATCACACCCTGAGCCGAAGGCAGGCGCTCAACCACTGAGCCACCCAGGTGCCCCTACTGGTACTTTCTTATGTTTCCTTCTAGAAACTGTCTCTGTGTAGAGAGGTGCGTGCATGTGTGTATGCACAAATGTGTATATGCACATGTTTAGGTATCTTCCTTGAAGGTTGTATTTTAATATTTCAAAATTACATAAAGCATTTTTTAAAAACCTTACGTGAACATGCAAAAGCAGCGTCTATTTGGAATAAAATAAGGATTTGTCTGTGAAAAACCCACTGCAAAATGTTTGGAGGCACTTCAGTGTTTTGGGGGCTGTTTCCCTTGGCTGCGGACTCTCTTGGTTCCCTGTGACCTCAGCAGGCTCCGACCCCTTTGGAGGAGCTGGAGGCGCTGCTGCTTAAGAAAACAGGTCAGAATGGAGGCTTTGTATTTGTTGGAAGAGATGTGTATCAGAGCTGTGTGTAGGCTGGTTGGTGCTCGTCCGCTTGTATCCTGGGCCTGGGGTCCCCTTTAAGGGGTGAGGAACAGCTGCTCGGTGGATGCTGGGGGGCAGAGCAAGGACTGTGAGCGTTGACAACGTGGAGGTCCCACTTTTGTGGTAGCCCCTCACTTCTCGCCGAGGGGAAGCTGAGCAAGCGGCCCAGTGGCCAAGTTTTGGATGAGTGACCACTGTGAGGGGTGTGGGGGGCTCCCCACCTGCCTCCCTTTCCCCCAGACTAGAGTGAAGATCAGTCATGATTGTACTGTCCCATCGAAATGGCCGGGCATTGGTATCCGTTGTGGGGCTGGAAGTAGCAGGCACCCGAGGCCAAGGCCACTTGCCACTGGGGCCAGAGCCAGCTTACGGGAGCCCTCCTCCATGGACTTCTTACTCACCAAGCAGCCCTCTGGGAACGTTGCTCTCTGCACCCCTGCTGTCTGGGAGGGGACACCTCAGGCTGTTCCCCTGATGGCTGCTTTCTTGCCAAACCACTGTCCTCCCCCTGGAACATTTTTGCTGAGCCCTACATGCCTCTGGGGTTGGGAGGACTGGTGAAGGAGAGCACCTTCTGGGGTGATGCTGGGGGCCTGGCCCTGCCCACGTTCTGTGGGCCCGGACCTTCCAGCCTGGGCTCTGGGGAATGGCAGTGGCAGGAACCAGCCTTATGTGTAGCTCCTACAATAGCACTAACTTGTCATTCTCAGATGCACAGAGCCCAGGCTGCTCTGACAGTATGTAGGCCCAGGGAACATGTGCCACTGGACTCAAACCCGTCCTTCTAGAAGCTTTTCTGGAGGTTTTCCTGCTGCACACTGACACTCAGAGCTCAGAGACGGTCAGCGAGTCCTCGAGGCCACTCACCCAGTAAGAAGCAGGGCCCAGAGTCAGACTCACATGTGTCTGACTTTGAGACCTCACTGTGGTACCCTCCTCTGCGAGGGTCCGGAGCTGAACAACCAGGTCCCCAGCAGTGGGGAGAGGCGGGGACATACTGCCCAGGTTTATACAGGACCCTCTGGTCTACCCGGTGGCACTGCGGTGCGGGCATGGGGCAAGTGTTTGCATGGCCTTCCCGGAACATCACCCACTCAGAAATGCGCTCTTTCTAGATACCTCCACCCATCTGAGGAGTCAGCAGAGCCGTCGGCTGTGCCGGGTGCCTTGCTCTCGTCCTCAGGACAGCCTCCAGAGGCCCCTGTCCCCCAGCCTGTGGCTCCGCAAATGGAAAGGGCTGCACCGTTTCAGGGCCATGCAGTGGGCGGGGCTGAGACCCGAACTCTCGGCTCCAGGTGCAGACTATGCGGTGCCCAGGCTGCAGACCCTCTGGCTGCCGGGCCTCTTCCCACACAGCCCTGGGTCCCAGGTGAAGTATCGGGGGCAATGGGTCTCTTGGTGCCACAAAGGAAGCTACAGATGCGGCCATATCGAGGAGCGGCCAGGGGCACTGATTCTGCGTTCCTTCTGGGTCCCCTGCCTTTGTGCCATGGGCGTTGTCATGAGGAGGGACATCCCTGAACAAATTCTGCTCACACTGGTCAGAGTTTGTAAAAGTCCTTCAGGCCAGACGTGGTTCAGTTTTTGGAATGGTTTCTCTTTGCAGTAACATAGTGTAAATTGGTTTAGGAGAAATGCTCCGTTTAACCTCCACGAGGGCACATCCAGCACATTGTCTTGGACTCCAGAGATGGTGAGAGGCCGAAGACCCTGCCTGCCAGGGGGAGCACCCCCAGGGGCTCAGAGGCCAGCCCCAGCCACCATCCTCCCTGTGAGCACGGCAAAGCACAGCAGGGCCAGGTGGTTACTCTGCTTGGGGCTCTAATGGGCAGAGCCCCCGGGGACAAGGACAAGGTAGCTCAAGTGCAGCAGTGTGGGTACGGATGAGTGGGGAGCGGGGCGCGCTGCCTGGGGAGGGTCAGTGTAACGCGCTCTGGTGGCCCCGCGAGGTTGCTAGGAGCTCACCTGGGCCCAGTCAGCACGGAGGCAGCGTGTTCTCTTCTGCTCCTGTGGTCAGCCTGGAACGCTTTCTGCACCTTCACGATGAGCGGGGGCACTGCTGCTTGTTTGTTCAGTGATCTCTGTATCGGTGTCGCTAAAGACGTTTGTTTAGGGAGGGAGGGGCAGGCCGCATGGCTTGGTCACTAGCATCCATTTGCCTGCCATCCAGGAGCCCTTAATGGACTCGTCTCCCCGCACCGAAGGTCCCAGGCTCGGGTCAGTGCTGCCGTCCGGGGCTTTCAGGCCAGGCCATCTGGATGAGGCCTCCCCCCCTTAGCTCGGCAAACTCCACCGGCTGCCACAGATCCCCCTTCCAGCTGTCCTGCTGCCCAGCAGAGCACTGCCCCCGGGGGAGCGGGGGAGGGAGGCAGAACCCAGACCTGCTGGGGCGGAACAGCAGCACCGGGCAGGGGTCTGCCGACCACGCAGCGCAACAGCCCTGACTCGCAAGTTGCCACCTAAAAACACTCTTCTCACGTTTGCTGCTTTTGCATTGGGCACCTCTGGAAGGATAGTGGAAACTGGCTAAGAGTGGTTTCCAGTTCAGAGGGAAGGAGGGAATAAGGGGACAGGTGCTGACAGGCTGGGATTAAAGGTTAATATAGGGGAGCCCGGCCGGCTCAGTCGGCAGAGCATGAGATTCTTGATCTCGGGTTGTGAGTTCGAGCCCCATGTTGGCTGTAGATCTTACTTAAGAATAAAATCAGGAAAAAGAAAAGGGATTTAATGCCTTTTAATTCTTTTGTGCTGAATGTCATTTTATGATGTAGCCATGAGAGAGTCTTGCCTACTGAAAGTAATGATAATAATAGTATTAGAAGAAGAAGGGAAAGTGCCTCCCTTCTGAGAACTGGTTTGGCTCTGGGGACGTGGACATCCTTGAGTGTTGGCACAGCCGGAGTGGGATGGAGTGGCCGTTTCCAGGGGCAGCCTGGACACCAGTGAAAGTCCTTTACAAGGCCGGCGGGCCGGAGCTTCCACGTCGGCTGAGGGCTGCGTGTCACCTCGCGGGTTGGCCTCTCCTGTGGTGAAATGGTGGCAGCGTGGGTGGGGAGCCTGGGTAGGACTGCCAGCGTGGCCTGTGGCCCCCTCAGCGACAGTGGGGCTCCCTCCTCAAGGGAGCACGGTGTCTGGGAAGCAGCCGACCCAGAGCTGAGGCCAATGGCTGCCGTAGCTGAAGATGCTGGCCGGGGCCTCGTTCCCACAGGCCCTGGTTGCAGGGAGCAGGGGTTCGTGAGCCGTTCCAGGGAGCCATGGTGGTGACCCCTAGGAAAGGCCACTGCCCCTGGCTTGGGAGCAGGTGTTGACCTCTGGCAGAGTTGTGCTCAGCAGGGAGTAGCGTCTGTGGGACGTGCAAGTTCTAGCAGTGATGTCTGCCATTGGCTGGGTGGGACGCTGGAGTGCCCGGTCCACCCAAACAGATCTGCCAGCCACGTGGAAGCACCCCCGTTTCCGTGGGGGGAGCCGAGGTGACTTGACCCTCCCAGGAGGCGGAACAGGGTCAGGCCTGGGCTGGGCCTCCTCCAAGCCGTGCGCCCTCACCGTGTGCTGGGTCTCGTTTTGCAGGTGACGATGCCTGGGGAGCCTGTGGATGTGGCGTGTGGTGTGGACCACATGGTGACTCTGGCCAAGTCATTTGTCTGAAGCCTCGCCCAGCCCGCGGGAGCCCGGAACCCGGCCTCAGAACCACCGGGGCTGCTCAGCAGAGGCCCCTGCAGGGGCTCCCCGCCCTTGGTGAAGCAAGATGCTCTCTGCCATGCCCTGAGCAGGAAGATGCTGCAGGTCCGGGGACTCAGGCCCCTCTAGCCGAGGGTGAGACCCGCCGTTTTCATCGCAGGATGGCTGGCTGTCCTTGTCAGGCCTGGCACCAGTGACAGGAGTCCTGGGCTGTGTGGCCCCAGCAGAACGAGGAACCTCCGCACGTCTCGGCCCTTCCAGGACCGTGTGACGGCTCCCCGTGGCCCATCGGACTCTGGAAGCTACTCTGAGGGAAGCCTGGCCATTTTGTTTGATCTTAAAGGTGGCCTCAGAATCGAGTGGCCGGGAGGGCGTCTGTAGGCCCCCAGCACGGCAGAGCTCAGGGTGGGAGTGCGGGCGGCTGCGTGGGCTGCGTGGGCAGCGGGGCGAGCCCCGGCGCGGCTGCGGGAGCCGGGCTTCAGGCCCCCGCAGGAGTTAGAGCGAGGCCAGCCTCTCGTGACTGAGCACCCCCCGCGGAAGCTTGGCTGGAGGGCCAGCCTTGGAGGAGGGATTCAAACATTGTGGAAAACATGTGAGGTAGTAACATAAACTTGGCCTTTCATTTAAAAACATCTTTTAAAAATCTCTTTTGGAATAAAGTCTATTTTCTGCCTTTTTATTTTTAAGCACTCGAGAGTACTTTTTTTTTTTATCTTACTTGATCATTTAGAGATTTGCTTGCAAAAACAAGGCTTTTGATAAAGAGGCAACTAGAAGCCAGTGACAAATACTTCAGAAGACAATCCTGCTTGACAACAATTTTTCTGAACAGAGTCTCCTCCCGTGGTTCAGTTGGGAGAAAATGATAGAAGTCTAAGAGTAACTGGTAATCCGGTCACCCACCTGAGATCTCCCTCCCTGGCTGCACCCCATCCTTTTATTCATTCGCTCAACAAACACTCTCTGCCCCCTGCGGGCCAGCTACTCCAACACAACCCACAAGCAAAATGGAGAATATGGTACATGGTTACGTGGGCTGTGGAGACAAAGCAGGGGAAGAGGAAGGGGTTGGCGGTGTGGGGGCTTTGCAGTTTAGAGTGCAACGGTTGGGGCGTTGCCACTCTTGATCTTGGGGTTGCAGTTTCAAGTCCCACATTGGGTGCAGGGATTACTTAAAATCTATAGGGGGCACCTGGGTGGCTCAGTTGGCGAAGCGTCTTGAATCTTGCTTTTGGCTCAGGTCCTGATCTTGGGGTCGTGGGATCAAGCCCCTCGGTGAGCATGAAGTCTGCGTGGGATTCTCTCCCCCTCTGCTCTCCCCCAACCCATGTTCTCTCTGAATAAATAAAATTGTAAAAACAGATAAAAATAAAAGCGGACCAGTCACTGAACAGAAGTCCTTGCTGTGACCTGAAGCCACAGGAACCAGCCAGGTTGCATTTGGGGGGAGAGGCCCTGGGACCCTTCTGGGCTCACACTACTTCCACTTCTCTGTGCAGAGCCGGTTCTTTAGCTTGACAGCAAAAATTTTCCATAAACTTGACAGATTGAAAATGATTTGTCATTTTCCTTCCTGAAACTCCCTGGGTCGTGTACCATGTGTCCCCAGTGGTGAAGAACAGAAATCTGTCCTCAGTGCAATCGGCATCTTCAAGCACCTACTGATTTATGGAGGGCGAGTGCCCCAGAAGATCAAGGTCATGCCTGGATTCCCCACCCAGCGGTGTTCAGGGGCAGGAAGTGGTGCTGGGGAGGGTCTCTGTTGAAAGTAGGAGAGGTTTCAGCCTCCCACCCAAGATTCGGATCCAGTAACCATCTCCATCTTGGCCATAGCAACCAGGGTACCAGAAGGGACACCCTTGGGTTGGTCTTAAAAACCAGCGTCTTCCCATCGGGCTTGGTCTCCCTGCTTGGCCGGAGTGCGTCGCCACACTCCAGACCCTCCCCACCCTTGTCTGCTGCCTTGGTGTCTCTTCTCAGCTCCTGTCCCCTCATCCTGGATCCTCCTGGCACTGGGCAGTTCAGTCCTCAGGGATGTCCTGGCTCCAGCACCTCATCTGAAGGCCTGAGGGTGCTCAGTCTGCAGACCCCACAGGGAAAAGCCTTCATAGCAGCAGACCTTTCTGGGGCTCAGGGCAGTAAGAGGGTGCTTCAGCCCCCTGCTCAGACCCTTCTGTCTCCAGGGGCAGGGGTGAAGTGGGGTGAGGGTGGGGGTCGGTGAGGCCAGGTGCAGGCACACCTCAGCCCTGCCCTGCTCACACCTGCCTTCTGTGGAAAATACCAGAGAGCTTCGGGACTTCTCGCCAGGGCAGCCCCAGTGCCCACCTGCTGAGGGCAAGGAGCCAGATGCGAGGCTTGTGGGAGGGACGCTGGGCAGGTGCCAGCCCTCCTGCGTCCAGTGTCCCCCTGAAGGCATCGGCTCCCGGGCTTCCAGCACCAGCAGCCCTTCCTGGGGGGTGGGCTCCACAGCAGGACTCCGGGCTTGGGGAGGAGGCTCTGTCCTGCTCTGTGCCAGAGGCCTGGGGAGGAAGCGTGGGCGCCAGCAGCCAGGCTCCCGGACGTGGCCCCCGAGACCTTGACCTTGAGTGCTCTCCTGTGTCACACCAGGGCTAGGCTGTCTGGCCAGAGGAGGGTGGCGGGCGGTGGTGTGCGAATCCTGAGGCGTGGGAACGCAAAACCATTTTGGCTCCTCCCTTGGCCCCCAAATCCCTCGCCCTGGGGAAGCCAGGCACCGCACGGCGAGGGAACTCAACCCCACGGCGAGACCCACGCGGAGCAGAACAGGCCTCCTGCCAAGAGCCAGGCCCGACCTGCCAGCTGTGTGAATAAATCGCTTTTGAAAGTAGATCCTCTGGGCTCGGCCAAGACTTCAGATGATTACAGCCTCACGAGGGGCTCCGAGCCAGAGCTGCTCAAATTGCTCCTGAATTCCTCACCCACGTAAACCGTGACACACACGCACAGTCACTTTGAAAGCTGTGGAGTTTGGGGGCAGCTTGTTACACAGCCCCAGTGACTACTACAGCCCCTTGGCAGCTCTGGAGGGAGTTTCTCCGCTCGGACTCTGGCTGTTGGGCTGGAAGGTTTGCTCTCCCTCCTCCCAGCACCGCCCCACCCCACCCCGGCCAGTGCTCCCTGAGCACGGCTAGAAGGGAGAGACCGCACACGTGATTCCGATCAGCCCCAAATCAGACAGCAGTCAGCCAACATCCATTTTTGTCTCCATTTTAATTAACACTTTACAAAGTACAAAATATACTGTCTTTTTTGGGGAACATTAGGTACTTTTTTTCTCTCCGTCATACAGTACATGAATCTCGAGGGTTTTGTGTGTCTTCAACACAGAGGGTAGAAGCGTGAGGGCCTTGGGGCGTCAGGGGGGCCCCGTGCTCCCCCTCGCCCATACCTTGGGACAGATGTAAGTGCCACTGCTGCTACTGCTGGTGACCTGGGGCATGCCAGGTGAGGGCCGGACCCCAGGCGAGGCCCTGGGCAGGGCAGAGGCCCCTCAGAGCCCCATAACGCACCCGACGTCCACTCACCCCCATCTCAGGATAACGGAAATAAGTTTGGCATAGAGCAAGAGGAGGACTTGGGATTCTGTTTGTCATCAGCCCCTTGCCGCCCCCCCCCCCCCCAGTTTTGGAATTAACCCTGCTTAGTTCCTCCTGGGCCATTTTCTGAATAGGTAAACTGAGGCAGAGGACAGGAAAACGCACTGGGCTTGACCTCTTATCTTGGAACCCAAACCGGGCCCCGTTTTTCATCCACCATGCTCTTTGCAGATGAGCACGAGTCGCTGGGAGGGCGCCAGCCCCTGAAACCTCTCCCCGTGAATACTGTCTTCAGGACTGGATGCTTCTGAAGAGTTGGCTCGGCTGGGCTCACCCCCTGGGGCTGCCAGGCCTCTGTGTGGTACAGCAGAGACTCCGCCAGGGACACCACTGTCCCTTCAGAGCAGCTTTAACAAACTCTGGAGAGGTGGGGGGGTCCTGCGTGCGAGGCCTCCCACCCACAGTCAACCCTACTGCACGTGGCCCACAGGTGACAATGCTCCCGAGGCCTCAAAATACTGAACTCACACATGTATGTGTACACAGGCTCATAGCCAAGCACGACCCCGTCCTGACTCCCAGCCCCCCCCAGCCCCGACCCCCTGCCTCGGCACGGCCCCGCCTGGCCCTCCTCCTCCCCAGGGCAGGCCTCCCAGGACGGCATGGACGCCAAGGCTGAAGGCCGCACAGCCCACCCCGTGGCCTCCTCCCAGCGTCCAAGGAAACGGGAGGAGGGACAAGGACACTTGCCCTTTGATTGCCTCTAATTCGAAAACAGAAGAAAGAAGCTGGGATGAGCTCGGAGACTCGGACTAGGTACGTAGCCAGAGGGCGCAGCGCCCGGGGCCGCCGGGCCTCGCCGCCCACCGCGCTGCCCACCGCGCTCGCCGGCCGGACGCACCGCAGCCACCGGCCGCCTCCCGCCGCCTCCCGGAAGCCAGGGCGCCTGCCCCCTCCAGGCCGAGCCCTCCCTCAGCACAGCTCTGCGGAAACCTGAAAAGCCGGCGCTCGCGTTTGTGGGGGAAACGGACGGACACCATCCTCCTCCCCCGCCCCGAGCTCTGCTCCCCAAGCCAAATGCCTGCCTCGTTTCCCAGTGGCCCCAGCTCGCAGGGGCACACAGATCCACTGGGGGGCTTCTCTCGACCACCCCTCAGAGTTCACTCAGGACGGCACCAGGGACCCCGGGGTCAGAGCACGGGAGCGCTGTGCCGTCACCCGGGAGACCCACAGGGTCCCTCTTAGCCCTGGCTGGGCAGGCCCAGGGCGTCCCCACGTCCAGGTCCAGAGGCCCAGCGAGGTGGCCCGGGGCCTCCTCAGTCAGCCTGAGAAATGCGGCCAGGAGGGGCCGCTCGCGGTGGGCGGGCAGGTGCATCTTGGACTCTCAGGCCAGTGGTGTCCTTGGCTCGGGACCGGGGGCCGCACCCTGCCGTCCAACCAGAGCCTCCTCTCCTGACCTCCGGGTCATCCTGTCACCTCACGGGGCACAAGCCTCCCTGGACCACGTGTTTTCTTCCGGACACCATGCTGATCACCAAGGCCTTGGCAAGGGGAGAATGCTGGTGCTTGGGAGACTCCGGACCCCCTGAATCCTGGGCCGGGGGGTCCGCACAGCTCTCCAGCTGGGATGGAAGTCATGTGCCCGGAGACCCCCGTGGAGGACGGAGGTACAGAGCGGGCACTGCCCATCCCTGCGGGTCGGGACGGGGTGCCAAGGGAGACAGGAAGGTGCTTCTCGGGAACCAGAGGAGCCCATGCGGAGGCCTCAGCCACGGACACAGATCTTAACAACCAGGCGTGAGGTTGGAGGGGGTGGTCATGCGCCCCCTCGCCATCCCCTCTGTAGTGCGCAGGAGCGGGTGTGAGCTCTTCCCACGCGGTACGGAGGCAAAGATGCACCCGCAGGGCCCAGGCAGCAGGCCCAGGGCCGCCGCTCACCCCCACCCCTCAGCTGCCTCCCTCAGGAACCCCATTTCTCTGCCCCGGCCACATGCCTCCCCAGCCAGAGCCAAGACAACCGCGGCCACGACGGCACGTTCCTCAGGCCTCTCTGGAGGGGGTCTGGAGACCCCCTGCACCCAGCAACGTGGAGGGGGGCATCTTGCCTAGAACCAAACCTATGACTACATTCGTCACAGACGCGCAGTGGGAGGGGAAGCTGGGGACCAGAAGACCCAGGTGGCAGCTCCTGCCCAGGCCCAGCCCTAGCCACAGCCACTCCTGGACGTGAGGGCACGGGCTTCGGGCCTTCTCCTCCTGGTTGGATGGGGCCGATCTCCAAGAGGAGGCCTGGGAAAAGAACCTGAGGTCTCTAAGCTTGCGGGTGAGAAAGATGCAGGAACAGCCACGTGGGGCTCTGGGGGCTCCGGGTGGAGAGCTGGACGGGGACCACCTGCCCAGGTCCTTGGGCTCAGGGCAACGGGAAGAGGGCCTTTCTGCTCCAGAGCAAGACGGGATTCCTACGCCCCTCCCTCTGTACCCCTGTCCGCCAGGGCAAACGAGGGTGTCCGGGAGCCTTGGCCACAGAAATGAGGCTGGATCCACTTCCAGGGGAGGCTTGGGGGGGCCCTGGGGCTCTGCTCTTGGGATGCTGGTTTTTTTCTCTCAAGTCAGGGCTTCTCTAATAATGTATTGCCTATATACTTGAATTAAAAATATACGGTGGCTCAAATGGTGCCTGCGTGCACAGCAGGCCCAGCGGGCGGAGGCCCTCACGCCCACACACGTGCACACACAGTGGGGTCTGCGTCCATGGACTGTGCACACACGCGTGTGCGTGCTCACACAGTATATATTAACATATATATTGCTCAAGTATATATGCTATTTACAGTATATATCTATATCAACATAAAACACAGGTATTTATAAGTGTGTACAATAGATACGTTTGGGGGGGTCTGGGTAGCACACGTCTCTGGGGTCATGGGGCCGACAGGCTGGGTCGGCAGGGAGGGAGGGCGGAGAGGTGACACCACCGGGGACCCGACAGGGAGGAGTCTGGAGGGGCACGCCACGGAAAACCCAGGCCTTCCGAGGAGACGAAGGGGACTCAGGGCTTCGGCGCTTCCCTGCCCGCTCGGCCAGCAAACAGTGGACGCGTTTTGGTTGCTTGGGAGTTTTGTGCAAAATTAGTTAACTTAAAAAAAAAAAAAAATGTGGGTTCCTAATCAGTGCTTGGGTCCTGAGCGTCTGTGAGGATCCAGACCCGCGGCTCTTCCGTCTGGTGGGCTTCCGGGGCTTGGAGGGTTGGTCCCACAACGCTGGGAGAAGGGGGGCATGGGGCTCACACAAGCCCCTCACCTACTAGGAGAACAGCCTTTCTCCTCTGAGCTTCTCAGGAACAGCGCAAGTCAGCCTGAGAAAGAGCACCAGGGGAGGCAGGAGCCGCTGGGGACCCCCCGGTCCAGCCCCAGCTGCAGAGGACATGCGGGCTTCACCCCATGCTCCCTGCTCGGCCTGCAGGGGTACGAGACTGCCGCAGCCTGCCTGCCGCCTGGCTGCCCACCGCCCTGTGGCCTGCGGATCCCCTCTGATGTTCAGAGAGAACCACGGCGGCCTGGGCACTTGTCCGTGGGGCTTGTATGGCTCTGGATGGGGTGCCCTGGGGGACCCCTGTCTCGTGACAGACCTCTGCTGCCAGCTTCCTGCTCCAAGAATCTACGACACCACCCGATTCTCCTGCTGGTCCCTGCAGCCACAGGGTGCCAGCCGAATGATGCTGAGCCTCTGGGCCCCCGAGAGAACTCAGGAGGCCCCGTCCCCTGAAACTGCCGCCGACCACAGCCTGGGCGCAAATATATTAAATAAGAAACTAAAACGTACGGTACAGTTTTCTCTATTAAGGCTCAGATAAGCTGCCCCCCAGGTCAAGTACTCATGAGTGCCACAGGCCCCAGCTGAGGGGCAGGCAGGCAGGTGAGTCGGGGGCAGAGGCCTTCCACATCCCCCACAAGTGGGGCAGGGGAGCGGGGGGGGGGGCAGGATAACAGGGGAGCCCTGTGCTGGTCTAGTCAACTGCTGGGGGTGGGGGTGACCCAAGAAACCCCAGGTCCAGAATGCTGAGGATGCCCCCACCCGGGGGAAACCAAGGCTCCGCTTGCCCAAGGAGGGTCCCGGGACAGCAAGAGGGGTTGGGAGCTTGTGCCCCAGGCTGGTGGGTTTCCTGGGAACCACCCCCAGGAGTGAGTGCTTACGGCGGGGGGCGTCTGGACAGGGCCCCCTTGGCAGTCTTGCTGGGAGTCGGGGCGCAGGCCCTGTGGATGGCAGGCGAAATTCTGGGTGGCGCGGGTCCTCCCCAGCTCAGGCCTCCCCTCCCGCCGTGCTCGGCAAAGCCTCCCCAGCACGTGGCCCGAGGGCCGCCCACTGGCCTCCACTCGGCGGGAACCAGCCCGGAGCTGATGGAACCAGAGACCAGCGACCACACGTCCAGCCCCAGGTCCTCACGGGGGCCGCCCCGGGCTCTGCGAACTCAGCCCCGCTCGGCCAGTTCCCCGAGATGACACGAGAGTCAGAACACCACGGTCTGGCAGGAGGCACCTGCTTCCTTCAGCATCTGCCCCCAGCTGTGGGCAAGGCCAGATGGGAAGGCGGGCGGGCTCGCCAGCTCCCGGGGCCTCAGACATCGTTTCCTGGAGTAGGGGTGGGGTGAGGAGGAGGTTGGGGTCTTCTGGAGGGCCTGGGGCCTCCAGGAAGGCAGGAGGGCACGGGGAGGCCTCAGCTCGGGCCCCAGGCCTGGCAGGGGGAGCAACTGGGGGTGTCTCCCGGAGGCCCCTTCTTGGGGACCCTGGGGCCGATTTTCCAGTCTGTGAGAAATACTGTGAGAAGAATCTTCAGGGTGGGGGCCGGGCCCGGGTCTGGGGGGCAGGAAGGGAGGAGCGGGAGAGGCCCTCCTAATGCTTCTCTGCTTGGCTGACTTTCAGGGCGCTGATGACGGCGCTAATGTTCTCCTCCGGTACCTGCGGGGGGTGGCAGGAGGCAAGACCCGTGAGCCCCGGCCCGCACCCCTCGCCCCCCGGGCCGGTGCGGGACACTCACCAGCGCGTGGTCGAACTTGAAAGTACTGATGTAGTAGGCGGGGATGTCCGCGGCGGCCAGGGGCTCGGAGATCTGGGCCACGATGCCACACTCATCTGGGAACAGAGGGGGGGACCACGCTCAGCACCCCGGCCAGCCCCCCTCCCTCCGCACACAGAGCCTGCCACACACCCGCAGTTTCCCAGCGCACCTGCCCCTCGCCCTGAAGGCTTGGCGCCAAGGGCCCCTCCACCCGGGAGCCTCCTCTGACCCCCGGGCTGGCGTCGCGCTCCCCTCGGCAGGGCCCAGCTCTGTCCGGCTTTGCGGGCCCTCCGGGGCTCCCAAGCCTCCTTCCCTGCCATCTCGCGTGTTCTCTGAGACAGAGCTGGAGGCTGCGGGCCCACAGGAGGATGGGGGCTCAGGCCCTATTCCTGTTGCCCTTAGACTCTCTTCTAGCCAGAAGACTGTGGTCAAGTCACTTCCTCTCTGTGAGCATCTGTTCCCTCATCTGAGTCCCCGCCGGCTAATGACCTTGACTTGTCCTAATAGTGCCAGGCATTTTTGGGGGCCTGGACAGGGCTTTTTTTTCCCTCTAGACCCTCAAAGCAGGGGTGCAGCCTCTCCTCACCCCTAGCTCTCTGCCTGATTTGAAGACACTACTCAGGGCTTCCTCCTCCAGGAAGACCTCCAGGATCTGAGGACCACCCTGTGCCACCAATACAACCCCTTCAAAGTTTTCAGGTTGTTTCCCCCAAAGCCACTCTTCCGATTTTGACAGAAATCAAAATCTTCCGATGATGACTTTTCCAACACTGTCCCTGACTGGGTGGGAGAGTCCAGATCGGCTCACCAGCCACCACGCTGGGAATCCACCCGGGTTCCACCCCCTGCAATGCCCCAGCGTCACTGCCATCCAGCAGCTCCTCTGCTCCTTCACTCTGTCACCCCGGTCCTGCTATTGTCAGCTGCACCTGGACCTGGGTGGTGACCCCGCAGGCCCTTTTGGTGGCTGGGCAGGCCTGGTGTTTGCACACCTGGTGACTGTGGCACCCTGTGGTGGAGACTGGCCGTCTTCTAAAATCCTTTCGCTATGGACACAGCTCTTCTGATAAAAACGGGGATAGGAGATGAGAGTCTAGAATGATCTCTCTCTAACTTGGGCTGGCGCCCACGTGTCCCATCAGTTTGGAAGGCTGGTGACCAGCACTTTATAAAATTGTATGACAGCTAAGGGAAGCCCAAATGGCACAGCGCAGAGCTCGAGCCAGGACGGTCTTGTGAAGGCGTAGCCTGAGCAGTGTGCGTGTGCAGGCCGGGTTAGGATGGAAGATACGTTTACTCCAAACCACACTCAGAAGCATATAGAACCTGCGGGTCTAGAACTGTTCAGGTTCTCGGCAAGTTATTTTTCTTGCAGG
This sequence comes from Canis lupus dingo, assembly GCF_003254725.2. NCBI lineage: Eukaryota > Metazoa > Chordata > Mammalia > Carnivora > Canidae > Canis > Canis lupus. Next base: position 5,366,212 of record NC_064248.1, on the reverse strand, counting down.
GCTATTCACAGCTGTAAGGGTGGCTTTAAACTCCGCGACGTCCTGGGGAGGCAGCTGCAGGCTGTGGTCCGCGCCCTCCCCTGGCCGCCCGCCCACGGGGCCGCCCCAAGCAGAACAGCCCAACAGCAACGTGCACACCTCCGCCCACCGAGCGACGTTCTGAATTCCACTTGCCAGCCCCTCTATTTCTCCATCATTGGGACATTTTGTTTTTGTATTACAGAGTGTATTCTGATCAATTCGGAACCAAAGCTGGGGGTAAAGACAAGCCGCTGGGCACTGCTTGTCGCCCGAGTCTCTGGGTGGCCTCGGCTGCTCGCCTTGGCAGCCAAAGCTGTGCCAGGTTCCCCACCTTCAGGAAGACCCCTCGGTCTGGCATCAGGACTCTGCCCCGCTGCTTGTGGTGACCCGGCTAGGTCCTATCCTTTCTACCCTTTGGACCCTGCACCCTGGGCACAGCCACCTGGAGCCACATGGGTGCCACATCATACTCTTGCTGCTAGTACTGCCCTCCCCTCCCCACCTGTCACCTTCTCTGGGAAGCCTCACCCTTCCTGACCCTCTCCGAGCCACCTGGTATATGACACGAGTGCTTACCACCCGGAGGAGGCAGCTACCATCCTCCTCATTAGGATGGCAGTCAGGGAACTGAGGTGCACCTGCCTGCGGTCACGCTTGTTCCTAACAGCGTCCTTTGTGAGGAGTTCTGGCGCTCAGTCCCCACGACCCTGCACTGGGCAGCATGTGTCAGTGGGAGACATGCTGGGGTCTGTGGCAAAGGAGGCCCCGAGAGGCAGGTGGGCCCCAGGGTCCTACCAGGAGCCTTCAGCGTACGTTTCTCAGCATTCACAGAGCAGCCCATGTCCTGCCCCCAGGATAGCTCTGGCTTTGGCTGTGATGTGGGCAGAGTTGGGGGCACTCGTCTCGTCCTGCTAGTTACTGTCCCCTGCAAGCTCATCCATAGGCAGGGGGCTGTGGCTGGCTCCCTCACTGACCCTTTGGCCTCAGGTCAAAATGCCCGGCCACCTCCATCTCCCGTCCCAGGCGTGGAGCATCTGGGGCCGACATCATGGTCCCTGGAGCAGTCTGAGCTTTACCTGGAACATTCTTCACTCTATCTGTGGGAGATCAGGGTTCACCGATCCCACCAGGGCTTGTGGAAGATGCTTCCTGGAGACGACCAGGAGCCTCTCCCGGGTTCCAGCTCGGGGGTCTAACAGGTTTAACTCAAGCCAATCATTTCTGATGCTGCATCGCTGACAGTGGGACCAGCAGCCTCCATCAGCTCTGGGCAAATCGTTGCCACTTGGCCCTGCTAACTACCGAGGGCTCTGAACCCCGTGGGCCCGTGGAACATACTCGTGGGCAAACCTCACTGCCAGAGACACTGTTTGGGCAGCTATGGACACCGAGGCTAAAGAATCTTAGGGAATCTCTGCGGATGTCCTCCTGGGGGATCAGACCATGGAGGAGAAGCTGCCCCTTCCCAGGACAGAAGAGGTGAGGTACGTAGGGGTGAGTGCTGGGGGTCTAAGTCTGACTGCAACTGCATTTATTTCTGTGAGGGACACTCTTTAGAACAACAGCCATTGCCTGTGAGCAGCTGGGACAAAGGAGTGACTTTTTTTTTTTCTAAAGTAGACCCCATGTCCAGCACAGAGCCCAAAAGCAGGGCCCAAACTCAGAACCCTAACTTCACGACCTGAGCGGAGATCAAGAGTCAGCCGCTTACTGACTGAGCCACCCAGGCACCCCTTCCTTTTCGATTTTTATCACACCCCTGATGCTGTACTAATAAACAGGTATGCAATTTCTAGGGGGACAGATGTAAGAGCGTTTTGGTTGTAGGCGCTCCTCCCATCCTCTGGAGGCCCAAGCCTCCTGTCACTCGCTGGTCCAGGGCCCAGGGCTCCTGAAGCCTCCACCTCCCCATCTGTACCATGGGGTGAGTGAGCCCAGACAGCGATGCTAGGCCCCCCCCCAACCGGTGTGGCACCCCCCAGAGCTCACCGAATCCCAGGGGCTGTCCTCCGATCCGCACCATTTTCCAGAGCTCTCCAGATGCACTTGTGAACAACAAATTACTAGGGAACCTGAATAAGGAGAGAGAGAAATACCCCAGAGGCTGACATGGGTTGTGATCCCATGGTAGGAACTGTGGCTGTCCTCAGGGCTCTGGTGCTGGGCCAGAGTGGGGAGCTCAGGGGGCTCCAGGCCCCCTCCTGAGCCCTCCTCATCTGGGGGGGAACAGGAAGGCAAGGCTGGGAGTGGGCTTGGGAACAACCGCCCCCCTCTGCTGATTGGTAAAGGACGCTGTCCCCACCACCAGCTGCAGAGAGGGGACAGCCCTGACAACCCGGGCCTTCATCTCTCTGAGTGGCTGTCATCTGTAAGATGGGGCCAGCTCGGCCACGAGGCAAGCCCTGACTGTGGACAGGGTGCATGTGTGCCCACGGAGCCCAGTCCACCCCAGGCCCAACTCACCTCTGCTGGGTCTGTACGTCCATCACCAGGGAGATGTAGCCCTCGATGAGGGAGAAGGAGAAGAAGCGGATGTGGCCACAGTCCTCACCGGCAGCCATGGGGTCCTTCACCCTGGGGGCCGGGGGGCGGGGTGGTGAGGGGTGCGGGGGACCCCTGCTGTACCCAGACCCCCACCCGGCCTGCCTGCTGCTTGTCAGCCTTTGCACAGGGTGCTGAGAAGAGCAATGGCCAGAAACATGGCCCTGATCCTGCCCTGGATGACTTGCTGGGTGACCCCGAACCTCTGTGCCCACCCTCGGTCTCCTCATCGGAGGGGCGGATGAGCCCACAGCGTTCACGGAGGTGAGCACCACACGTCGCAGTCCCAGCCGGCCCTCTGTGCACTGTCCCTGCACTGTCCCACACCTCAGGGCACAGTCTGTGGTCACTCCAGCTCACGGGCCTCTGGTCTCACCCCACCTAGTGCCTGAACTTACAATCTGCTCTGAGGAAAAATGCAAAGCCTATTGTCTGCTGAGTGAAAACCCTCCTGGCTCCTCTATGGACTGGACCTGCCCTTGGGGCTCAGGGAACAGTGAATGGGGGGTTTATCCCACAAACATATGCCCCTGGGGCTTCACCATGTTTCGGGGGTTCCCAAGGAATGATGTCTCCCCTCACAGAGTGTGACTTTTGGGTAGAGCTATGATCCACCCCCACCCTCGGACCAGCTTCCAGGGCAGGTGGCAGATCTGTCTCCCCACTCAGACTGGGGCTCCCTGCGGCCTCTCATGTTCAAGGGGGACGTACCCGTTGGAGTAGAACATGACGTCCATGAGGAGCGTGGCAACTGCAGGCAGCGTGTCAGGGTCCAGGCTGGTGACACAGAACCTATTGCTTGGGCTGGACAGAGGGTGGATGACAGGCCTCTGGACTGCGAGAGCAAAGAGAGCGGGTGCTGAGGCTGGGAGGAGAGGCATGGGGCGGGAGGAGGACCCAGGAAGAGGAGTGGGGTCAGCTGACAGCTGCTCCGGGAGACCTGGTCCCTGCTCCTTCTGCAGCCTCCAGACCCCCGGGCCTTAGCACATGCCTTGCCGACTGCCTGGAGTGAATGGCCTTTCCAACCTTTACCATCTGGCTGAGTTCCTACTTGTGCTCCAAGCTTCAGTTTGAGAGTCGCTGCCTCTGGGAGGCCCATCCTGATACCTCGGGTGGCTGAGGGGTGGCTTCTGGCCATCACCGGCTGTGTCCATGTCCCCTGCCCTTGCTAGACCTTGAGAGCAGGGTCTGACCAGGACTCTTACCCTGTGTTATGTCTGGTGCGTCACAGATACTCTGAGATGTGGCTGCTCTGGGGTAGGACCTGGTAGCTTCTTGAGTTCTCCCCTGCATGGAGCCCCCTCAACTCACCCATTTTGGGCTTTACGAAGCCATTGGTGATGCCGAGGTTCTCAGCTGCTACCGTCTCGCCATTGACGACTCTCAAAATGGTGAACTCTGATGACAAGGTGTGTGTGACAAAGGGCAGGTCCCGTTCGCGTACCTGGGGACAGGGAGTCAAGGATGTGAGTGTCCCTCGGGCCACTGGGGGATTCTGCTCCCAGAACCAGCTTCCCCATGCTGGGGGGAACGGGCACCTGGAACCAGGTACTTGGGCCTCCCCGGGGGTGGCAGGGATGATGCAGCGGAGACAGGACTCTGCAGAGGGCTGGGGGGTATGCCCCTTCTCACCCTGCAGGGCTGTGCCTAGACCTGTCCCCACCCCTCCAAGGCCCAAGCTCTGGAGGGTGGCCCCACCTGTGGGAGGACAGAATGAACGGCGTAGTGGCCAGGATCCGCCATGGGCCCTGTGACCAGCCGCTCTGGCCACCCCTGCCCGCACGTGCTCTCAGCCCTCACATCCTGAGCTCTGGGTCACACCAAGCCTGGCCCGCAAAAGGCAGGTGGTGTGTGGGGCTGGTCAGAGCCCCGCAGTCCTGCCTGGGCCATGCTGACACTTGACCCACGACCCTAAGGTAGTCCTGGCCTCTGAGCGGATCGCGCAATGGGGGCCACAGCTCACCAGGATGAAGTCCGTCTGGTAGGTGGAGAGCATGAACACGGAGATGTTCTGGTCGGCCAGCGGGGCAATGACCGACTTGGCAATCTTGGTCACGCCAATGGGCTGTGAGCTGGAGAAGCTGCCCCCGCCTGACACCACGTTCAGGGCCAGCCAGGTGGCGTCCGCCACGCTCAGGTGCTCTGAGGAGGGCAGCTCTGTGGGTGGGGGAGACACACACAGAAGGCAGGCCTGTGACTGAAGGGTCCCGGGTCCTCAGGGCAGGGGGCAGGGCAGGCTGCAGGGATGGGGAGAGAGGCGCGGGCCAGCTGTGGGACCCTGGCCAGCTCTGGCCCCTGGGCCCCGGCACCCTCATCTGACAAAGGAGGACAGGATCGGAGGTCCCATCCTGGGAGGACCAGGCAGGGAAGGCCCTCAGAGGACTTTGGACGTGCCAGGCCGCTTGGCAGGGCAGGAGCCTGGGTGACAAGCGGCTTATGTGTGTTGGGTTTCTATTGCCTCAGCTGTGAAACGATGGGTAGTCAGCAGTGAGTAATGATTTTGTTATTTCCAGTTTGCATTACTCTTCTGGCGGTCAGGGGCTGCGGCCACAGCCCTCATATGGGTGGAACAGGACCCATTTTACTTTTTATTTTATTTTTTTTTTAAGATTTACTTATTTAAGAAAGAGAAAGAGTGCACAGCAGGGGAGGAGGGGCAAGAGGAGAGAATCTCAAGCAGACTCCCCGCTTAGCAAGGAGCCTGGATCCTACAGCCCTGAGATCATGACCTGAGCTGAAATCAAGAGTCAGACGCTTAACTGACTGAGCCATCCAGGTGCACCCCCCTCACTCCCCAGTTTTCATAGAGGTTCCCGGGAACCTCTCAGCGGGTTGGGAGTGGAAGAGAAACCAGGAGACAGGGTAGGGGGGCCTGGGATTTCTCTCCTGGCTTCCCTCAGCCCTGCATTATGGGAGAACACACAGCTCCAGCTCTGAAATCCTGAGGGGCGTGGCCCTGGGGGGGGCAGCACTGTGAACCCCCCAACCCTGCCATCATCTGCACAGCCAGCCCCCGGAGCCACCGAGGGCCGGGGATCCTGATGGGCCAGCTGTGTGCGATGGTCAACCCAACACTTCCTGTGATCCTGACAGTGGGCAGCCATCATTTTAATATTTAATGATGAAATCTTGAAAATGCCCCTTCCGGGATCCCTGGGTGGCTCGGCGGTTTAGCGCCTGCCTTTGGCCCAGGGCCTGATCCTGGAGACCCAGGACTGAGTCCCACGTCAGGCTCCCTGCATGGAGCCTGCTTCTCCCTCTGCCTGTGTCTCTGCCTCTCTCTGTATCTCATGAATAAATAAATAAAATCTTAAAAAAAAAAAAAAAAAAAAAAAAAAAAAAGATGCCCCTTCCATGAGAGCAGGATCCCTTTGGCCTTCTTGGGGAAATTCTGGAAGGGTCATGTATGTCTTATGTTGCCGTCTGCTCATACAAGCTTTTGCGAACCAGCCCTCTGCCCCCCATTCCAGGCTCCTTCAACCCAAACCCACCCAGCGGCTCCCCGCGTATCTTGGGTAAAAGCCAAAGTCCTGGGGCGCCCAGGTGGCTCAGTGGTTGAGCGTCTGCCTTCAGCTCAGGGCGTGATCCCGGGGTCCAGGGATCGAGTCCGGCATTGGGCTCCCCTCAAGGAGCCTGCTTCTCCCTCTGCCTCTGTCTCTGCCTCTCTCTGTCTCTCATGAATAAATTAAAAAAAAAAAAAAAGCCGAAGTCCTTTCTCAAAAAGCTCTCAAGGAGCGCTGTCGTGGGAGCTTTGTGCAGGGATGGAGAGGCTCTACACCTCCGCTTGCCCAAAATGCTAGCAGCTCACACGTGGCTAGTGCAACAGAAGAAACAGGACTGTAAGTTTTTCAAAGATATATATTTTTTAAGATTTTATCTATTTATTCATGAGAGACACAGAGAGAGAGAGAGAGAGAGAGAGAGAGAGAGACAGAGACACAGGCAAGGAGCCTGAGGGACTGGATCCCGGGTCTCCAGGATCAGGCCCTGGGCTGAAGGCGGCGCTAAACCGCTGCGCCAAACTGCTGCGCCACCCGGGCTGCCCTAGGACTGTAAGTTTGATTTGTGATTCCTTTCATTTCTGGTGGCTGTGCAAGGTGAGCGGCCACCGTACGGGGCAGTCCAAATCTACAAGTAGCCCTGCTAGTGGGCCAGCTCCACGGGACGGTGGCCTCGTCTGCTTTGCTCTCTGCCACGCTCAGCACTGGCACGCACAGGTGTGAGACGAGTGGATGAGGGACAGAGGTCCCTGCTCTCTGCTCTGTCCAGGCCCCGCTGTTCCCACCCAGCCACCTTCTGCTCGGCCTGGCCAGGGCTCAGGCACCCTGCCAGACCTGAGGGGGTGGTGGCCTTCACCATCATCCCTTGCTCCCAGACGCCCAGGATCTGGCCAAGGCCCCAGCAGGGAGCCAGTGCCATTCCCACAGAGGCTGTCCCCAGTCACGGCCAAGCTCTTCGAATACTCGGCCCACTCGTGGGGGACGGAGCAGGACGCACAGAAAGCTCTGGGCAGTCAGCTCCCCTCCAGGTGACAGTAGGTGGCGGGGAGCAGCCTAGGCCTGAGGCCAGCTGAAGACGGGGTGGTGGGGGTGGAGGCGGGGACACAGGATCTCAGGTCAGTCCAGCTGTCTGGGCAGCGGGTGGCCGCGATGGGCTCCTGGCTCTCGGCCCTGGCTAGCACCCACCGACCGTGGCCAGCTTCAGACCAGCGATCACCCTCTGACACTGCCAGGAGGGTGCGCTTTGTCAGAGGAGCAGGGCCGCTGGAAACCGCAGCGTTTGCTGCTTCGGGGACCTCAAACGCTGCTCCGGCACTCTGCACGGGGCGAGGGAAGGCCTGTGTGGGGCCCGTCCTCCCCCCCGCCAACCCCCCCATGTTGGGGCCGCGGGGATGAGCTGCCAGAAGCCTGACCAGGAGGCAGCAAGCCTGCCCTTCCCTAGAGGAAAAGTGGACCCATTCCAAGACAAAAATGGATTATTTCTGTCACCACACATAGTACAAGACCCTAAAAATAGCCTCTCAGAGCTGCGTACGCTGTGTGGTAGTAGAGGTTAACGGTGTCTTGTCACCTCCAGCCACAGAGGTGGGCGGCTCTGTGGGGTGTGGAGCCGCCCCTCCTGCCCCCTGTGCTGCCCTGCTCTCCGTACCCCCACGCCAGGCCTCCTCTGTTCCGACTGTAGGACCCCGCGGTTCCCTGAACTACACAGAAGCACGCTCCCCATTCAGCCTGTGCTTCTCAGGCTTCTCCTACCCTGCTCGCAGCAGGGTCCAGAGTCCTGGGGTCAGGCGGGAGGGTTTAATCCTGTCTGTACGACTTTGGGCGAAGTCAGCGCCCCTTAGTTTCTTAACTGTAAATGCAGAACGATGAAATCAGGATCAGCTCCAGAAGATGCTTCGAGGATTAAATGAGATAATCCCCATCAAGCGCTTAGCTAAGTGCCTGGCGTCCAAGTGCTCACCAAATGCCAGAGCCTCTCTGTTAGTACGCTGCTGGTGGTGCTTTTGCTGGCTTCTCCATCACAGTTGGCCAACACGTATCAGGAGTTTTATCAACGCGCAATTTCACTGTAAAGGAGCAGTTAACACGTAGGGCAAAGACAAGACTCACGGGCAAGTGTGTGACCCAAAGGGATTCAAAACCAACACCTACCTGGGTGCTCCCTAAAATCTAACGACGGGGCCAGGCAGATGAACCACAGTTTATCTACAACAGAATTCTACACGTCTGCTTAAAAAACACAGTTCCCAGCTATAAAGTAAATTTTTGGCTAACTGAGGAGAGGAGGACGTATGTTAGATACAGAGTAAATGTCTCATTCCGTAGGTGTGATAAATACGATGGAGGCCGGGGCAGGGGGGAGCTGGGGTGTCATGGGAATGGCGAGGACTCTGCAGGGGGAGGCACTCAAGGCCCACCCCTCCCCTCCCCAAAATGCAATCTCAGCTCCAGGTTATTTTACATAGTGTGGGCAGAGCACGGGGGACAGTCCAAATACAAGTGGGCACCACCTCCTGTCAGTGCTCCCTGGGAGGACCGGCTTCAGGGGGACAGTCAGCACTGGCCGACTGGGACCTCCTGGCGCCTCCCGCTGGGGGCACCGCTCTGTCCCCTAGCTTTGCTGACATGGTCAAGTACAAGCCACAAGGCGGGTGGCAGGAGCTCACAGCTCTGTGGGCACAGCCCTCTGCCCCAGCTGACACGCCAAGTGCACACGGCGACCCCTAGTGCCTGCCAAGCACGCGCATGCTGCATGGTCGCGAGTGTGCCTACAGAAGGGACAGGGGATCCTGTGTTTGGGATGAGGCCCTGGGACGCTGAGCAGCTTGCCCAGAAATCACCAGCAGGGACATTGGCAGAGCTGGATCCGAACCTGGGTCTTCCCATCCCAGGCGGGCAGGGGGTGAGGCTTCTCAAGGACCCCTCCCTCCACCTCCTGCACACTCATGCCCCCTGAGCGCGCCCTGCCCCCGTGTGGTAGGGCTCACACTGCCGGACACGAGACCCACAAGCACTGGGCCCCTCTAAGTCGCAAACCTCAGACTCTGCCCACCACCCAGAGGTCAGGGCAGGTACTGCCGCTCTCATTATTTTGCCTGAACCTGTCTTTCCATCTGCTTTTTGGACGTGGTTTCTGCTTCTGCTTCTGTACTTGCTCATACGTCCCCACCCAACATGCTCTCTCCCTCTTTAAGGGCAACAAAAATCGCCTCCTCCAGGAAGCCTTCTGTGACTACGTAAACTCCCCAAGAGTGTCCTCTTCTGAGCTCCCCAGAAAGGGAAATGCAGGAAGGCTCACCAGGTCTTCCAGACCCAAATACAGTGTGAGGCTCCCTGCTGGGCAGCCTTTTTCCTGCAGCAAAAGTCCCAGGTCAATTCGGAGTTTGACTCTTTCTTGATCCTTGCTCTGTCCTCAGAGTACCAGGCTCCTTACTCGGCTCTCTCCTCCGGGCAAGCCCTTCAAGATCAGGGAAGACCCTTCACTGGCTCCCCCTGCCTCCGCCTCTCCTGGCCTCCCTCATCTGACCTCTTTCTGCTCTGTCTTCTCACCTTCAGTTCTCTGGGAGTGCCAAGCAACCCTCCATTCTGGAAGCCTCCCCGCTCCCAATTCCACAGGTTCCACCAGGTAGGCGCTGTACTCATTTAGTTGGGTTTGTCTCAAGCACTGCCTCCTCCAGGAAGTCCTCTTGGACTGCACATCTGCCGGCTGGCTGGGTGCCACTCTCTCGAGACTATAATTCTGGTTCCTGAGTTTCTGTCCTCCCAGAGCCGTAAGTACCTTAGGGGCAAAGGCAGGATTCCTGCACTTCTGACCTCCCCTGGCGAGGGCCCATGCCATGGAAGCATCCAGAGAGGACACCAACCCTGAGGCCTTGGGCAGGTTACGTACATTTCTGTGCTTCAGTTTCCTTGTCTATAAATGAAGTTAATAAGAATCTTTCCCAGGGCTCATGAGCGCAGAGTCTGCAGCCAGCAGCTGTGTCGGGGCCATAGAATAAGTCGGTGTGTGCGGATTCAGGGCGCTCACGTATCTGCTCTGCTATGGCACTTCCTATTTCAAGGGCTCCACCTTGGGGGGAAGGGGGGGGGCCTGCACAGCAGGGTGCCGTGACTCAACCACAATCATGACGACTCAGACTCAACAGCTGACAGTGTCGACAGCTGGCAGGCCCCGAGGCTCGTGGGGTCAGAGGTGCCTCCTGCACCCCGGGGGGCTGGCTCTGAACAGACAGCCACACAGCTGCCGGACACCTCCCACTGACGATCCCTACAGACGTGGGCGTCCAGGGCTGCCACACCGGCTCCCCGGGTCCTGCGGCCAGCCTCCTCCCTCCCTCCCTGTGCACCGAGCTGGCTCATCTGCTGCCTCAAGACGGAGAGTTCGGCTTAGACAGGATATGTGTTCCAGGGAAGAGACGCTCTGGGGCGTTCCCTCTTGTCTGAGGTGCCACACTTCTCAGCAGGGCCCGCACAAAAATGGAAATGGCTTTGGGCTGCCCAAGCATGTGACCTGCTTTGTGGTTAAGGCCAAGGTTTCTGTTTGTGGCTCCTTGGCTCAGAAAGTGTCATGCTGAATGAATGAATAAATGAATGAATGAATGAGCTGACAGCTTTGATGATGGGCAGGGGTCTCCCTTAGGGCCTGCCCTGTCCCCTTAGAGGCAGGGAGGAACACTGTGCCTCTTCAGACGTGGGGAGCCAGGTGACGGTCCCCCATACTGGCTAGGTGCTCAGGGCGGGGGCGTGTAAGGACAGAGTGCCGGGGTGAAGCTGTTCTTCCAGGGCGCTCCCCCATCTCACACGGTGGCCCCAACTTGTACTGAGAACCCCATCAACAGTTGGCTTCTGACCCCATAATGCTGTGTCTCCAACCCCATTTTAGGAATCAGCCTGAGTAAGAATAAAGATAACATGTTTCAGGAGCTCATAAATTTATCACCGGAGAACAGCGAAACCCGCATGGACCCTAACCAGAGGGGACGGGGCAAGGGGGCAGGCCCCATCCACGACGCTCATCGCAGGAGGCTGTGATATCACAGGAAACGTGACGTTACAGCATCAGGCGAAAATGTTTCCCTCCAGGACACTATCACACGTACACTAAAAACAGCCCATGCACAGTAGATGCTGGAAAGAGAAAGATGGAAACGTGACCAGGAGTTGTCACTGGGGCAGGAGAGGGCTTTTATAAAAATGTTGGATTTGTTGCATTCTCTGTATGCTTTTGAGGAGGGAACTGAGGGGCTCGGAGGGAACACCAGCTCTGGGTCGGGTGTGTGTGTGTGTGTGTGTGTGTGCGCGCTCAACTTCATGGCTTGTGAGCCTGGGCGTGTGACTTCCTCTCCACTCGCTGCTCCTCGCTCTAGGGTGTAAATACCACCATCTCCTCGTGAACCCCTGGGTACGCTTAGCACAAAGGAACCCGTGCTGTGCTTTAGACCAGGACAAACACAACAACCCTGACTAAATAAAACTGAAAGGATGTGGGGGTGGGGGGCAACAGGGAGGGCTGCTGACAGGTACAGGGTTTGGGTTTCTTTTTGGGGTGATGAACATGCTCTGGAATCAGATGGGGGGGATGGCTGCACAACCCCATGCATATCAAAAACCACCAGACCGGACACTTTAAAAGGGTGGATTTTATGCAAAGGAACATCGTAAAAGGAAGATCATCACCGCTTACAGGAACCACGCCTGGGAACAATGGACTGAGGATGTTTTAAAGCATCTCACTCTGGGACACCTGTGTGGCTCAGTCGGTTAAATATCTGCCTTTGGTTCAGGCCATGATCCCGGGGTCCTGGGATTGAGCCCCACATTGGGCTCCATGCTTATCAGGGGAGTCTGCTCCTCCCTCTCCCTCTGCCCCTGGATGTGCGTGCGCTCTAATAAATAAATAAAATCTTAAAAAAAAAAAAAAAGCATCTCACTCGACAGTAGGTGCTCAGTAAAAACAAGCCCTGGGTTCCTTCTTGGTAGCCTTTAGTTCCCAACTGGATAAGCACTGTGTCTAACTGACCCTTTTAGCTTTGGGGCCTTTCCCTGGGCGGTCTTGTGAGCAGAAAGGGAGGGGAGCAGCCAGGGCAGAGGGAGAGAAGAAAACAGATTCTGCTGACTTTCTAACCTAGCAGGAAGGAGAGGGGGGCAGAAATAAGGCAGCAGGATGGGGACAGAAATAAGGAGGTGATTGGGGCAGGAAATAAGGCGGCGGGCAGGCAGGGGGCAGAAATAAGGAGGTAGGTAGGGGAAGAAATAAGGCAGTGGGCAGGGGGCAGAAATAAGATGAGTAGGGGCAGAAATAAGGCGGCAGGCAGGGGGGCAGAAATAAGGCGGCATGCAGTCAGCACTGACCGCAGGCCACAGTCCAGCCAAGCCCGGGTGACAGAAGCACTCACCTAGGAACCCCTCCTCATCAACAATGATGGTGTAATCCTCCGGCGTCTCGGTTAGGCTGAAGAACTTGCACCTGGATGGCGGAGGGACAGACAGAGGAGAGCATGTCAGTCCCACCTCGGACCTGCCAGGACCCTGTGACCCAGCCGAAGGTGACTGGTTGCCCCGAGCTCTGCCCCCAGGCTGCTGGGTGGTGTCCAGGAAGCTGCCCCACCCTGCCCACTGCTGTCTCCAACCCGGGAGGTCTCAGGGAGCCTGGTTGTCCTCTCCGCACCCCCCAATCTTTGGGGACCTCTGAGCCCGCCCGCCTCTAGGCTCCCACAGCTCAAGGGTCTCCAATCCCACTTTTTCCCTGGGGAAGGAACAGCTGAAGCACAGCTCTGGCAGGGAGCACAGAGGGCACCTGTCTTACCTATAGCACCCCCAAGTTCAGCCTTCTGGACCCCATTGCTGCCCCCCCCGCCCCCCCCCCCCCGCTACAGTCCCACCCCCTCTCCTTATCAACTTGACAGGGTTCCCAGGGTCATTTAGGACCTAATCCATGTCACCCAACCAGCAACCCGGCCTTCAGGGTACTTTCTGTCCTCACATGAGAAAGGGGTGCAGACGTCTGTGCCATTGGGGGGTGGGGGGCACGGATCCCCGAACTGTCACTCGTCATCTTTGGTCATACTGCTTAGCCTGGGGTGTACGTTGCTCATTTGTGCCCCACACAAGAACATCAATTTCCCCAGGCCAGGGGCTGGCAATCCCTCTGCCCCTCTGTATCTTGGCTGAGTCCACGCCTGGCAGACGTGCAGGGGGCTGGGGGTGGGGGTGAATCTGTGGCTTCCTGTGGCCAGGGGTGGCTGCCCCTCAAGGCCTGTCTCCCTGGCCCTCCTCCAGCTAGAACGGCCCCCAGGACGCCCCGGGTGCAGCTGCAGGGAGAGGGCATGTACAAGCCGTGGCGTGCAGGAAACAGCCTGTGGTCATTTATCTGGCGTCACCGTGGCTCTCGAGCGCGAGGCCCAGGCCCGGCCCGGGCTGCGTGCCCGATGTGTAAAAGCCATCTATCACGGGAAGGCCTAACAGCAAGAGGTCCAGCAATAACCCCAGCAAGGGCCGGAACAGCACTTCTACAGACTCAAACGGAAAAGAACCCTGAAGGGGACGCAGGGTTGCAGCAGACGAGGGTGGGGGTGTGTGTGTGTGTGTGTGCAGGGGGATGGGGGTGCAGGGGTCGGGGGTGGGGGTGTGTGTGCAGGGGGGATGGGGGCAGGGAACGGGTGTGTGTGTGTACAACGGGATGGGGGTGCAGGGGATGAGAGTGGGGGTGTGCAGGGGATGGGGTACAGGGGACGAGGGTGGGGGTGTGTGTGTGCAGAGGGGATGGGGGTACAGGGGATGAGGGTGGGGGTGTATATATGCAGGGGGATGGGGGTGCAAGGGACGGGTGTGGCGCATCTCCCGTCGGCTGCCCTGCGGCACCAAAGCCTAGTTTGCTTTATTCTTGAAATTTTCCCCCAGGAACCAGAGCAACTGGACTCGAGAGGAATGCAAGACGGTGCAGCCGTTTGGAGGAGCTCGGCAGCTTCTTGTCAAGTTAAACATCTGCAGACCACACGGCTGAGCAACCCCACTCTCGGGCAATCCCGAGGATGGCACCAGGACCACACAAAGACCTGCCTGCAGGTGCCTCCCACCTCTGCCCGGGGACCCCGACCCATCCGCCCCTGGAAGACCGCGGGGGGTCAAAAGGAAGGAGTTACTGGTCCGGGCGGTTAGTGCGGATGGATCGCCAGTGCATTTGCTGAAGTTAAAGGCAGACTCAAAAGGTTACGTATTATCTGATTCCGTTTATAGGACATCCTGGGAGAGCCGCAGCGCTAAGGACAGAGAACCGATTGGTGGTTGCTGGGTTGGGTCGGGGTTGGCTTTACAAGGGCGTCGGGGGGACGTTCTGGGATTACAGAGGTGCTTGGTATCTTGACTGTGGTGGTGGTCGTGAGATCGTACACGCTTGTAAGGGGTGAGTTCTACTGATGTACCTGACTTTAAAGAAATTGTTTAGTGTTGCAGTCGTAAAGGAGGTGGCACGCTCCTCCCGCTGACACTCGGCTCCAGCAACAGCACACACTCTTCAATCTCCCTCTGGCTCTTTGGTTTTTTCTTTTCTTTTCCTTTTTCTTTCTTTTCTTTCTTTCCTTCCTTCCTTCCTTCCTTCCTTCCTTCCTTCCTTCCTTCCTTCCTTCCTTCCTTTCTGTCTCTCCCTCTCTCTCTTTTTTTTAAAGATTTTATTTATTTATCCATGAGAGACACACAGAGAGAGGCAGAGACACAGGCAGAGGGAGATTCGATCCCAGGACCCTGGAATCACACCCTGAGCCAAAGGCAGATGCTCAATGGATGAGCCGCCCAGGGATCCTGGCTCCTTGGTTTTCTTTCTTTCTTTCCTTTCTTTCTTCTTCTTTTTTTTTTTTTAAGATTTTATTTATTTATTCATTAGAGACACACACAGAGAAGCAGAGACATAGGCAGAAAGAGAAGCAGCTTGCTCCACGCAGGGAGCCCAATGTGGGACTTTGACCCTGGGACTCCAGGATCATGCCCTGGGCCAAAGGCAGATGCTCAATGGCTGAGCCACCCAGGGATCCCAGCTCCTTGGTTTTCAAATCGCATCACTGTCCCTGTCTGTCCCACAGCCAGTTTGCAGTATTCCCTGGACAAATGAAATCTGTGATTGCTTGGGGACAATAGCAAGTGATCATAACCTTTGTAGGTGGCAATCACTGGTCTGGCCCGGCTTCTTCTCGGGGAGCCCTGTGCACTCAGAAGGAGCCCTAGGAGCCCCCCAGGCACCAGATTGTCACCAACACGTACTCACTGGGTGTGGGGAGCGGCCGCCCAGCTGTCTGTGGCAGCACACAGGAATGGCACTTGCTTCCTGTGCCCTCCTGGCTGTGAGGGATGCTCCAGAAATAGACCACAGCAATCGCCCCAGAAGGCATAAACACCAGCAGAAGGCAGCAGCAGCCTCTGGGTAAATGGGGGATAAGCATGTTGTTGATGTGACCTGTCCCCGGGGCCCAGTGCTCTGAGGCCTGCTGTTGGACACCCATCTCCAGGTGTGTGCCTTGGTGCAGGCAGGCCTCCGGGAGGCTGAGCCAGCCCGAAGGACAGCAACTACTGTTCTGGTCAGACTTGGGGAGTCAGGCCCCAGGCCCCTCCTGCTCCCCATCGCTCCGCTCCACGTCTCTAGCCCCACCCCTCCTTGCCTACCGAGAGCTGCTCTCAAGTTCCTCCTCTGTTTACCACTCGCCTCCACGTGAACTCCTGCTCCGATGACTGTACCAGCCTCCCACCTCGTCTCGTCCCCCCACTCTTGGCCTGCCTTCCCAGTCTCATGCCTCCAAAGGCTGACAAATGCTCCTTCCGTTGCCTGGCCCACCCTTCCCTCTTCTTTGGCTGGAGACTTGCTGCTCACCCTCTAAGACACAGTTTCAGCATCTTCATTGGGGTAAAGTCTTTTCTGATTGGCACCGGCCACCCCATCTCCCTCACCTCCCACCAGAGGGGTGTGGTCCTCCCTCGACAGCCCACAGCCTTGTACTATGTCTATGAGAGGGCATTAGGCCACTGTGGACAGCTGGGCTGCTGGTGTGTCACAACTCACTCATCTCACAGTTTATGTGAAATATGCCCTTTAGAGTTGAGCAGTGCACAATCTGTGCAACAATGCATGACAGTCCTAGGTGCTTTCCACAACCTATTAACAGATAATACTCCCCTGCAGACCATAAGATCTCACTGGCAAGGACTGTGGGTTCTCTGCACATAACCCCTAGTACCTGACACAGGCTGGCAACAGAATCAACACTCACTGTCTAACAAACAAAATAAGCAGACAATGGCCACAAACTTTTACCCCCCAAGCCAGAGAAGCCCTGATTGGACAAACCCTGCTGGCCCCTTGTGGGGCACTGCCTCGAATTACCCCTCCTTTAGGCGCCACTAAAGTCTCCAGTCCCAACCTTTTTTTTTTTTTTTTTTTTTTTAAAGATTTTATTTATTTATTCATGAGAGACACAGAGAGAGTGTGAGGCAGAGACACAGGCAGACGGAGAAGCAGGCTCCATGCAGGGAGCCCAATGTGGGACTTGATCCTGGATCTCCAGGATCTCACCCTGGGCCGAAGGCAGTGCTAAACCGCTGGGCCACTGGGGCTGCCCAGTCCCAACCTTCTAATGAGCCATGGCTAGATCCTCCCTCCAGATGCCAGGGTCCCTGGTGTTTGTGGCCTCTGCACTTTGTTGATGAGGACTGGGAGAGAGGACTGAAACCCAGCAACTGGCTAGCCTCTGCTCAGTGCTGTTAGGAAACCCGAGGAGGAAGAAGAGGAGGAAGAGGAGGTTGGGGTGCCCTTTGGATGCCCTCATGGTACCCAGGAACAGGAGGGAACAACAAGGATAATAAAGCAACCTGGGAAGAGCATGAACTCCGTGGTCCTGGAGTGGAATCCCAACCTGGCACCTGGGGACAGTGAGCCCTGGGCTACGTCATTCCTCTGTATAGTGAGGGACAGGTTCCCATCCAGCTCCACTTTGGGCCACATGGAACCCCACCAGCTCCACAGCAGGGAGACCTCAAGGGGCCTGGCCAGGAAGGCACAGAAAGATGATTCTAGAACCATGGAGTCTGTCTGGAAAATACCCTTTTTTTTTTTAAGGATTTTAATTTATTCATGAGACACACACACGAGAGAGGCAGAAACAGGCTCTCTGTGGGAAGCCTGATGTGGGACTGATCCCAGGACTCCGGGATCATGCCCTGAGCCAAAGGCAGATGCTCAACCACCGGAAAACACCTTCTAAGGGGAGGCAAAATCCCAACCAGCTTGGATCAGAACCCAAGGTAGATACGCTGCCCAGAGAGCTGGGCAAGTTGTGCATCACAACTCTGGGGGCAGGGCTCATTCATCTCACAGTCTCTGTGGAGAGTGCTCTCAGGGTTGGGCAGTGCACAACCCATGCAACTGTGTGAGACCATCACCCGGCAGGTTCTGCAGGAGCAATCAGGTAGGTAGACAAGACATAAAAGTCTTGCAGCCCTGAGAGATCAAGTGGGAGACTGGGGAACAGGAGCTTGTGGTTCAGGACATACCCAAGGAATCACTAATTTCTCCCGCCAGGGGGTGCCAATGCATCACTGGGCTCTCTAGAACACAACAGGGGTAGTTGATGTGGGCAGCCCATACGAGGAACCCAGTGTCTGTTCAGAGCCTCATGGCCCAACACAGGGCATGCCCAGAGGGACCGACGGGACTCTAGGCTGTGTCCCTTTGGGCCTGGAGGAAGATTCCAGCCACCACCCTCACATCTCTGTGGTCACTGTGCACCCCATGATGGAAGCAGTGCTGCTGCTTATGGCTGTGTGACCTCAGGTAAGTTACTTAACCTCTCTGTGCTTCAGTCTCCTCACGTGTATAACTGGGATGATAACCCAACTTTACAGGGTTGTTATTGAAGAAACACTGGGAGTGAAGACCCAGTGTAACTATAGCACTCAACATAAATAGTTGGCTATTTATTCTTCTTGGAGGGCAGAGGTGGCTGTCGGGGAGGCCACAGGAAGGCCAGCCTGTACTCCCAATAAAGAGCAGCCCTAAAGCCAGCTTGGCTACAGAGACCAGTGGGCTGGCTGGGGAAGCGGTGGGCCTCGGGCGGGATAGGGTCTCCATGGGGAGGACGGGCTGCACCACCTCCCAGGCTCCGTGCAGGGCCGGCTCTTGCACACATGACCCTCCACACAACAAGCTTTGGCTGAAACGTCTCCATCCACCGGGCCAGTGGCCCAGCCCCCACCAGGGAGCCAGCATGATGGTTTAGGAGGGAAGCAGCTCAGCCTGAAATCCCCAGTGACTCCAGACCAGACTCAGACCTGCAGGCCTGGACCCCACCCCAGCTTCCTGACCTTCACAGACATCCGGCGTGTCTGGGCAGGCAGACAGTCCAGATCGGGGGAGCCAGGGTGCTGGGGCCCTTTTGGGCCTCGGTCTTGTCTTCTGTGTTTACCTGCTGGCTGGCTGTGCCCCGCTCCCTGCCCCTTGTTTTCCAGACGCCACCCCTTTACATAGTCAGGGATCAACAGAGGTTGCCTGTGTGCAGAGTCCTGAGCCTGAATCTAGGGGATGTGGGAGCCAGACCCCGCCTGGGACTGGAGCCCACTTCCTGCAGGATCATGATGCCCCGTGTTGGCCACACCCTGCTGAGGTCACCTGCTGGCTCATCACAGAACAAGTGCAGACACTGTGGGATGACAGCCAGGCCAGCCGGGGCCTATGGTGTTCAAACCCACTGGATGGGCCCTGCAAACACGGCTGAGAACAGGCATCCAGCATGTTCCAGGGACCTGTGGACACACTGTTCTCATTCTTTTGTTCCACTAGGGTCTCTGAATGCCCAGGGGCCCGTTCTGGATTTCAGCCCCGGGGAAGCCTGGAGTGTTTTTTGCAAAGGGAAGCCCTTTTGGCTTGGAGCCAGGGAGGCTGGGCCCCAACTCCCCCTGCAGCATGTCACCGTGAGGAGGGGGAAGGGGGAGGGTGGGTGGGGGCCCGGCCTCCTCCTGGCCGCCACCTGCCCCAGCCACGCTGGCCCCAGCTGACGGCACAGGAACCTTCCACGCTATGAGCCACAGAAGCGCTGGCCCCACGCTGGTCCAGGCCTTTGCTTCCCAAAGGAAAGGCAGGCGGATGGCGAGTGCCGGGCTTTGTTCTCTCAACCAGCGTGGCCTTTTTAATCTCTTTCTCCTGGGTCTTTGATAGATCTCTTGTGTTATTTACATTTCATTTCTACCATCTCTGGCGACTAGAGGCTGCCGTTTCAAGTTTTAGTTAGAAAAAAGGCCCTGTGTCGCTTCTGTGACTTGAAGGATGATCCTGAAAGGGGTTTCTTCTATTAAGATGGGGGAAAAGAATCTGCTTCTGTCGCGGTGGCCAGGACCATCAGAGTGTGGGTCGTGGTGCTTGCAAGTTCTAGGGCGGCACACAGAGGTGGGATGGCTAAAGGGGTGGGGGTAGGGTACCAGGGGGAAGCCCCCAGACTCAGGCAGCAGCCTAATTCAGTGGCTGGGTCATGCAGTCATTCAACAAACAGTTAATCACTTCTATGTGTCGAGCACTGTCGCAGGTGCTGGGGACCCACCTCAAATAACTGGACAAGGAGGATTTACGTGGAGGGGTGGGAGAAATGGCACATCCGACGGTGCTGTGTGCTGCAGAGCAAGTAAGAAAAGTGGAGAAGGGGTTTGCGATTGCAAGCGGAGCAGGGAGTGGTTGCCAGAGGCTGCGAGGAGGGGGAGAGGGGCAGCAGTAATTGAATGGATATAGGGTTTCAGTTTGAGATGGTGGAAAAGTTCTGGAGAGGGATGGTGGGGGTGGCTGCACAACATGAATGTACTAGATGCCACCGAGCTGTGCGCTCCCCATGGGTTAAAACGGTCAATTTTGTTCTGTGTGGCCACCACAAGAAGGAATATCGGGCAGGTACCGGGAAGGTCCCCCCAGACCTGTGGGAGGTGGAAGGGCTGGCGTGCTGCCGTCCCGAGGAGGCCACATGAGGTGGCCATAGGCCAGCAGTGACGGAGGCCAGAGTGGCTGAGTGGTGGGGCAGGGGGAGTGACAGGCCGTGGTGACAGGACAGGTCATAGGGGGTGGGGAGGATGCCTCCTGGCCTCCGTAAGGAGTGGGTGGGGACCCTGAGATCAGCCAGGAGGCTATTCTTCAGGGAGGCTGGCAAAAGCCGATGGTGGCTTGGACCAGGCTGGCAGCGGTGGGCGTGGGTCCGTGGGTGGCCAGGAAATAAGATTCAACACCTGGAGGAGATGAGGTCAGTGAGAAACAACGAGGAACAGGGAACGAGGAGCGGGGAACAGTGGTCTGCCACAGCCCACGCTCTGGCCAGAGGCACCAGGAGGGAAGTCAGCAGGCAGACTGTCCTCACCTCTGAATCTGGCCCCCTTGCTGACACCTCTACTCTTTCCTCCATGGGGAAGGTGGGGAACCTGGGACAACGGGCTGGCCTCATCCTGCCCCAAGGGCCAAAGCCACAAGCCTCTGGGAGTTGCTTCCTAGTGCATGTCCCAATGGCCTGGGGCACCCAGGTGGTGGTGGTAGGGGGAAAGGTCCTGCCAGGGTAGGAACACAGTCTGGAGAAGTGTAGCCTCTTGCTACACTTGCGCACAGGAACCAACTGGGGGTTCTCCTTCTTCCCTCAAGGGTGGGGGGATCTGAGATGGAAAGGGTCCAAGTGTGCATCTCAGCTTTACCACCTACCCCAGACAAGGCTGGAATAGCTTTCTCATCTCTGAGAGAGGTTTGGCAGAGCAGTGTAGGATTTAAGGAGGTACTGAACACGCAGGCAGTGCTCAAGATCCTGCCCGAGCGCGTGTGGTCAGGGGAGGAGCTGGCCAGGAGACCCAGGGGGAACCGGACCTCCCCAGTAGCATTCCCATCCAGGGAGTGCTCAGGCCCTGCAGACAGGAGAACGCCTCCTGCTTGGAGGCTCTTCTCTGGTGTTAAATGATCTCTGCCCAATCCCAGATCTCCCCGTTCCTGTGGCCTTCGCCCCTACCCTTACCATATTAGGGTCTGTCGCAAGGGGCCAGCACAGCACCCCCGGCAGGTCAAAGCCCTGGCCTATCACCTCCCAACTGATGATAATATCAGAGATTATTCACTTCCAGATCTGACTTTGCTTAGCGACACATCTGCTCCTGGGAGATGGGCTGAGTCTTACCCAGGTCCCCCATTCCTGGCACAGGATGATGTGACGTGGTCTTGCATCATCGGCGCTAACTGAATGGACGTGTAGCATAAGTAATTATTCCCATTTCACTGGCAGGAAGACTGATGCTCAGTTAGGTTAAGTCAGTTACTGCCTCGGGTCCGTTAGGCTGTGTGGTTTCTGGGGTGGGGGCAGCCGGGAGGCAGGTGTGGCTGCCAGCACATTGCCTGTGATCCGGCTCTTCCCCTGGGAGGTGTCCACCATCTCACACGGGTGTCGCGGGAGACACGGATGTGAGGATTTATAACCGCCTGTCCTCAGAAACAAAGCTGGCTACCACCCCGATGCCCCTCACTGGGCAAGGAGGAAGACGATGACAGAAGACCACTGCCCAGTCCTCCAAATGAGCAGTCTACGGTGACTTCCAAAAATATCAATGAGTCTCAACAGTAAGACAGTAGATGGAAAAGCCGGTCCCCAAACATTATGCATGGCATTCTCTATTTTGGCAGAGTTAAAAGGAGCTCTTAAAAAAAAACAAAAAAACAAAAACAAAAAACCCCACCTTTAAGACCACATATAGTTGCAAAATAACTACATAAACAGGAAGCAAGGGGATGAAGAAGACGGGACTACCTGGGACGGGCGTATGGGACAGGGGTGACCTCTGGTCAAACACAGGTCTGGATCCTTCTTTTGCTCTGGCTTGGCAGTACTAAGGGGAGTTAGGTAACTGAATACAAGTGGGCCATGCAAGGACCCACGGGGGTCAGAGTGATACCCATGAGCCGAGGTCTGCCAGGGCAAAGGTGAGGGGCTGCAGGCACGTCCTGAAGGCAGACACCATCCTCCGGAACCCACCCATCCGGCAGAAGGGTGTGGAGGACCCAGCCATGGATCTGCAGCCATGTGGGAAGTGCAGCTCACAGCCATCCAGGGGAGGTGGCCAGAGGGGGGGCCCGGTGCTAGAATCAGGCAAGAATGGACGGGGACCCATCCTAGGGCTACGACTTCCCCCAATCTGGTCATTCCGTGTGGCCTTGGCTGGTCAGTGATTTGGGGGGTTCACTTCGTCTTTATGGATGCATCTTCATGCCCCAACCCGGTCCCTACAGTCTCTGTGACCCCTCCGATGGTGCTGTGTGCCACCTGCTGACGCTTGCCAAGAGCACTGCTCTGGAGTGGAGGGGCCTGGTCTGAGTCCTCGTCGTGGTCGTGGTGCCAGCCCTGTGGCCTTAAGACATTTACACGGCCCTGAGCCTGTCTCCTCACTCATCAAGAGGGGCAACATCCCCACCGTCCCACCCCAATCGCCGCCGGCACCAGAGTGAGAGGTCAGCATCCCTTTTGGATAAAAGCACCAGGTTTGCAATAGTTGCTCAGAACACACTGGTTTTTCCCTTCCTTTATGTGGGTTTTCTGACACAACCAGAAGCTTATTCAAGATCCCTGTTCCTCCACACTGCAGCGGAGGACGCACATGCACAACCTTCTACCTACCCTTCCAGATTTTTGTCAGGATGCTGGAGACAATAGTGAGAATACTGGACCCTAAAGCAATCATAGTAGTCGTCCTCGCCACCCCGCCCCCTGCCCCCCAAGTCCTGGACACTATGAATTGGAAATGACAGTCCCTAGAGGGCTTGCTACTGCAGGGCTGTAGAGCCAAACTGGGATTGTTGTCCTGTTGCCTGGCAACTCCCTGAGCACCGCTGGCTCCCGGGTCACCCTGCCTCTCAGCTCCTGTGGCCACTCGGTTCTGTGCCATCCACTGCCGGCTCGGGGGCAGAGTGTCCTGGGCGTCCCCCGCTCAGCTGACCCCATCTTCACATGACCTCTATCTAGCACCGACCTTCTCGGCAATGACCTCCAGCCTGAAGGTCCCCCTCCCCCCACCTGGCTCCCATCCATCCACCCTTGCAGGCTCAGCTCAGCCCTTCCTCCCCCAGCCTCCCCCCCTACCAAGGTCTGCCCCTACCCTGTACCCCCATTTTCCTAACAGTCAGGCCAGCTGGGGAGGACCCCTTCTCAAAACATCTGTTTTCTCACCCATCTCATCTCCTGTCTCTGGCCAGAGAAAACCAGCCCCAGGGTAAGCTTCCCTCCCCATTCCCACAAGTGCCTCCCTCCCTCCCTCTTGGGACTCCACTCAGGACTCCCCCTCTTCTTGGCTTCCTGGTCTTAACTACAAACAGGCTCAAGTTTCCAACATCCTAAAAAAAAAGTCTCCCTCATCCCCATGTCCTCCCCAGGCCACCACCTTCCTCCCTCCCCTCCTCCGCCCCCTCCCAGCCGGTCACCCCAACCCTCCAGCTATTGCCACTAGCCTCTGCCCTCTGAAGGACGCTGCTGGGCTCTGCAATGACCTCCCCCGGCCACACCCCGGCGGCCTCCTGTCCTTGCCCTAGGTCAGCTGCACCCCATGCAGCGGGCCAAGGCCTTCCCCTGGACCCTGGAACCGGCAACACGCCCCCCTTCAACTTCTCTGACAGTGACGCCCGTGTCGTTTCATTTCCCCTCTTCTCCTCCCTGATGAAAGTGGCTCCTCTGGGGGTTCCCCGATTCGGTCACTGTCAGAGTTCCTGGTGTGGTGCTCCAGGCTTCCTCCGCATGTGTCCAACGTGCACCTCTCCACCTACACTGCCTTGGACTCAGGTCCCACACCCACCCCTGAGGAGAGAACTGCTGATCCCATTTCACAGATGGGAAAACCGAGGACAACCACCTCTCAGAGAGCCAGGACGGCCACACATGCCCTCATCCTGACAGCGAGGCCTAACTGCACCCCAGTCCTCAGCCCCAGAGACCCTCTGCCGTCCCCCTGGGCTCGGCCAACAGCTGGTCACCAGGGCAGAGCCGAGGCCAGGGGCTGCCCCTACCTGGGGGCTGGGAGGCTGAGTCATCTCAGAGAACGTTCTCATTTTCCACTGCTGTGGTGCCTGTTATGGAAGGCCCAGCTGACACTGGAAACTTGATCTGTTTACTCTCAGATTCCTAACCCGGCAGAGCGAGGCCCTCACCCGGGCCTCCCCTCAGGCATCCTGGCAAGCCCTGGCCAGTCGGAGCCCTGTTCCGGCAACAGACCTCAAGCAGGAGGCAGGGGTGGAGTGTGTGTGTGTGTGGGTGTTGCAGCCAGGAAGGGCCATTTCCAGATTTCCAGGTAAACTTGTCTAGCAGACCCGCTCTGAGAGATCCAGTCTAGGAACCAGATCAGTGAAGGGAGCTGTGAGGGCGTCTTCGATTTGTGGGACAGTTTTTGACAGGTTCCCCACTGAAACCACAAAGCAGGGACCCTCCTGAAATCTCCCGGGCAAGAAGGAGGCGGAGCAAAGGGAGGCACAGAATCAAGCCAGGGAGGCCACTGTGTGCCACCTCTTTCGGTAATGATCTGTACAGATGGTAGCCCAGCTCCCATTTGCATACTCCTGGGTAGGGGACACTCACTGCTTTTTGAGGCAATTCATTCCATCCTGGGGTAGCTTATTTCTAGAAGGCTCTATCAACGTGGCCTCCAGTTAACCGATACCCAGCTTGTCTTAATTCGTCCCCTCCAGGGACCCATGGACATTTGCTCCAGCTGCAAAACTGTCAGGGAAGGGGTCCAGCAGGACCATCATCTCTTTCCACAGTGGGAACAGGGCTTCTGGGCAAAAACGTTGCACAAACCCCAGCTCTTCACTGCTGAAAGCACTGGAACCCACCTGTCAGGCTCTAAAAGGCACCCAGTGGGCCTGCTGAAGCCATACGGCCAAAATTGGAAAGCCAGAGAGATGGGGGGCCCGGTCTCCCTTGTGAGATGCCAACACCTCCCTGGTCAAGACAGCCGGGGGCTCGGGTGGCCCAGCCTGGGCGAGTGCCTACCTGCAGGGCAGTACAGTTCACTCAAGAAGCCTCTGTTCGCCCCACCCGGGCTGCCTGTTTACGCTGGACACACACAAGGCCCATGTAGTGTGTCAGCAGGGAGGTGACTCGGGAAACCAACTTTCTTGGTTTGCCTGGGACTGTCCCAGTTTGGGCACCAAAAATGCTTCCAAAATAGGCAGAGTCACATAGAGGCAAGAGAAGTTGGGACAGTGAGTGGGCAGGACAGGGGCGTGGTCACTGGCAGGGGTGATGGGGGTACCCTTCTGGAACGCCGGGTCTTTTGTGGGTGGTGGCTCCCAGGGGTAGCCAGGTTATAGGAATTCACTGAAGCCACATGTGTCTGATTCATGGTGCCCCACGCAGCTGCCACCAAAGAGGAACAGTCATGGGGGGCGCGCTGGGTGGAGGCCAGAAGACACAGCTGCCTCTCTTCCTGGGGTCTCCCTTGGGTCTTCTTCCTGCCACGATCAAGCAGATGTGCTGAGTGGCCTGTGTGGAGGTGGCCAAGTGGCTCACACCCCTGGGTGGGCCTCCAGGATCCCCCAGAAAAAAAAGGGTTGAAGGGGATAGAGGCAGTGAGGAGGTGATGTGCTGATGAGGAGAAAACATTCTGAAAACCCCTCTGGTGATGTCCCTGTCACTGCCCCCGAGGTGAGCGGCAGCTCCCAAATGGCACTCATTGTTTGGGGCAAGAAATACTTTTAATGAGATCAAAGTGGGGTTTGGATCATCATTTCTTTCTTTCTTTCTTTCTTTTTAGCCTGAACTTTTTCAAAACCATGGCATAATTTACTGTGATGAAACGTACAGATTTCAGGTGTACACTTGGATGGGTTTTGACAAACGGACACCCCCACAGAAGCACCACCCCAAACGACATACGAATGTCCCCAGCGCTGCAGGGTGTTCTGTGTTCTCCTGTCAGTCCCTCCTACCCGCACGGGTCAGTGCTTGGTGTGCTCCATCGCCGTGAAATCCTACAGTGGGTACCATTTTGTGTCTGCCTCCTTTTGTTCAATGTATTTTGAGATCAATCCATTTCCCT
Organism: Canis lupus dingo; assembly: GCF_003254725.2. Classification (NCBI taxonomy): domain Eukaryota; kingdom Metazoa; phylum Chordata; class Mammalia; order Carnivora; family Canidae; genus Canis; species Canis lupus. The sequence goes on along the minus strand of NC_064248.1, from coordinate 5,340,089 downwards.
TGATAGAGTATGTGACTATCTTTATTGCCGAAAATATATGTATGTTTATATATACCTACGATGTATTATGATATATTTTTATTTGTCTTTTTTATTGTTGACATTTGGTTGTTTCCGGGTTTTTGCTATTATAGGTAAAGATACTATGAACCTCTTTATTTAAAAACAACAACAGGGCAGCCCTGGTGGCGCAGCGGTTTGGCGCCGCCTGCGGCCTGGGGTGTGATCCTGGAGACCCGGGATCGAGTCCCACATCAGGCTCCCTGCATAGAGCCGAGCCTGCTTCTCCCTCTGCCTGTGTCTCTGCCTCTCTCTCTCTCCCTGTGTGACTATCATAAATAAATAAAAAAATTTAAAAAAAGATTTTATTTATTTATTCATAGACACAGAGAGAGAGAGGCAGAGACACAGGCAGAGGGAGAAGCAGGCTCCATGCACCGGGAGCCCGTCGTGGGATTCGACCCCGGGTCTCCAGGATCGCGCCCTGGGCCAAAGGCAGGCGCCAAACCGCTGCGCCACCCAGGGATCCCAATAAATAAAATCTTAAAAAATAAAACCTTAAAAAAAAATAAAATAACAACAACAACAACATCGTCTCCAGGCTGGCTTCCTATGCCCCAAAGTCCTGTAATGCCACAAAAGCAGCTCAACCTTGCCCAGGGAACTCCCTCTGCACATCCTGCCCGAGTCCTGCCCTCTCCATGGGTGAGTCTTGCAGTTGTGACACGGAAGGGTAGGGACAGGGAGCAGCGGGGCCTCCTTTGGATGGGGTGCCTGGGATGGGCTGAGGCCTGGAAGAAGATCCAGGCAAGGGAAACAGCACATGGAGGGACCCCGCAAGCAGAGACCCTAATGCAAGGAAGAGAAACAGTCTACCACAGTGTGGCTGAACCGTCTACACCCATGGAAATGCTGAGTATCTCCTACATTTGGAATACATTGTTGAGCGGGAAAAAGCAAGCCACAGAAGACGATGCACAGCAAGATTCGCTTTTTCAGATAGATACATGCGAACCACAGGGTTTGTAGAAGTCAAGGGAAAGATAAGCGTGGGTAGACGGTAGACGGCAGTGGGGGGTACTGTTCTTCAAACAGTAAACAAAGGTAAAGGAAAAGCAGGAGCAATAAGTATGTAACAGACCAAGGATGATGAGTAATCAAATTCTGTGCACCCAAGGTCCATTGAAAAAAAAAAAAAAAGCTCTGAGATGTTTGAGGCAGGGTTGAAGGGGTGTGGGTGGCAACAGATCAGGTCGGTGGGGTTTTTTAAGATTTTATTTGAGAGCAACAAAGAGTAAGAGAGAGCACAAGCTGGAGATGGGGGGGAAGGGGCAGAGGGAGAAGCAGGTTCCCCACTGAGCAGGGAGCCCGATGCAGGGCTTGATCCTAGGAATCCGAGCCGAAGTCAGACGCTTAACCTACTGAGCCACCCAGGCGCCTCTCGGGTCTGTGTTTTAAGTAGCTCACTCTGGCTGCATGGACAGCCATTCCTGCATCTCCCCAGCAATCTCCCTGTTCAATCTCTGCACATCCCTCTCTGCTCCTGCTTTGGGTCCCATTTTCCCTCAGGTGGTGGGGAGCTGGGCTCAGTCTCCATCTGTCACAGTCCACAGTGGGCACCCTCGGGGATTCTGGGTTGCAGGACCCAGAAACAGAAGCCTGTGAGTTTGGCCACATCAGACAGGCACTGAGGCAGCCCCCAGCTCCTGTGTCCCTCCAGCTGGGAGCCCCGAAGGATGCTCAGGAGTGCCAGGAGGAGCTGTAGACAGCCACCACTGCCCTGACCAAGTCAGCAGGATCTGCCCAAGCCCCCCAAGATCAGGAGCTAGACACAGATGTACCTGCAGGGGTTCCAGGGAAAGGAAACAAAAGAGTGGGAAGGAAGATAGGAGGAGGCCCTCAATCAAGGAAGAGCTTAGAAATGTCTAGAACAGAGGACATGCTCAAAGGCCCACAGGGACAGGCAGCTGAGATCCTCAGGTGAGGAGAACCCGGGGTAAGATGTGCTTTGCATATTAAACATCCAGGAGCAGGCTTCATTTGAACCAAAGATACACTGGGGGTCCTCTCACTCTGTTTTTCCTCCTTGCACTTTTGGGAAAGACGAACTGAGACATATTTTTCTGTACCCAAGAAACTCACCTAATAACACGTTGACAAATGGGGCCCAGCACCTGGTCTCAGTGTGAAGGGCCCCGGGGGAGGCTCCCTCCCTGCTGGAAGGGGGTCGGCTGCAACTCAGCTCTGCTAAACTGTTACTCTATGAGTCCTGGGTCAGGATTAGATCTTCCCATTTTTTCCAGAGGAGAGGGAAATCCAGAGCTTTGTGATCTCTCTCCACGTTTAAACGTTGGTCTAATTTTTTTTAAAAACGCACTGGGCGGGCCAAAGAAAACACGTCTGGCCTCCAAATACCTCGTTTCCCTTTCCCAGACCCCTGAAAGTTCTCAAGTGTCTGGGGTTCAGGGGGAATCAATTTCCCGGATGGCAAGGGGTGCCCACGTGAGTGACCGCTTGTGGGATCTGTGCCTGGAGCACTGAGCGGGGGGCTGCCGCTGAGGTGGGGTCAGCAGTAGGTGAAGCAAAATGTAAACCAGATAAAACAGTGTGGCCTGTGCCAACCTACTGGCTCTGGACACTAAGCTTGCTGCCCCAGCTTGCCTGCCTCCCTCTGGAAGTCCCTGCTGCCCAAACCCAGAGCCCAGGCAGTCACATCTCAGGACTCATTTTCCTGCCACCTCCTGGAGGGGCCATCAGGAAGGAATATGAGCTCTGACTCCCCAGCAAGCTGGGTGACCCTGGGTATGTCCCATGCTTCCCTGCACTTTCGGCTGGCACCCTGTCATGCCCCAGGTCAGAACATGTGGCCTGCCCACCACGGCTGCATGGGTCCAGTGCTGTCTGCTGGGGATGCAAATGTGATGATGTATTTATATATAAGGGGGTGGTGGTGGATGATTCAGGGAATAAGCAGAGACGGGCAACTGGTGGATGCTGGGGTGGCAGGGAGTGGAGGGGGGTGTCTGGGGCTCAGGGAAGACTTCCTGGAGGCTGTGATACCTGAGCACGAAGCTGAAAAGCTAAGTCTGTGAGTGGCTGGGGTTTCAGAATGGAACCAATTCCTGCCAGCCCTGCCAGCAAAGGCCCAGCCACGGCACCCAACACCACGGACAACTGTTTTGTCTAGAGGCCCACGGCGTGTACCCCCAGCATCTACCTTCAAGGGATGGTGAATATGGCCAGGAGCGACCCCACTCAGACCAACGTTGCATCAGGACGGCCACTGCCAAATGAACCTGGCATTCACATTCATTCTCTCTCTGTCCCTCTCTCTGCCTAAATGCATCTTCTAAACCTGTGCTGCCTGGGAGAGCTTCCGGGATAGTGGAAATGTTCTGTGCCCACACTGTCCAGTTCAATACCCACTGGCCGCATGTGGCTACTGAGCCCTTTTGAAACGCGGCCAGTGCAGCTGAAGAGTTCTTTATTTGATTTGATTTTAATTACTTTGAATTTGAATAGCCGCATGTGGCTAGAAGCTACCCATTTGGACTGGGCATAGTTCTAGAACTTCTCAGTCTCTCACTCGCTCAAATGCAAGCTGCCTCCACCTGGAGCAGGGTCCCGGACCAGCCTGCGGTGGTTTTAACCCTCACGCCATCGGCCCCGGGACCATTCTGGGCTCGGATTCCACCTCTGGCTCCATGATGTGGGGATCCTCGGTGTGGCCCTTAGGAACAAAGGACCCGATGCTGGCATGATGTGGGGTCTGGAGTATGATGCTCACGTTACCACTACTGTTCCCACCAAAGTCCTTCTGTCTGTTCAGCTCATGGGACAGAACGACACTGAGCGTTTTTAATGAGCTCAACCTTGACCCAGGAAGAAAGGGCAGGAAAACTGTGTGCTGAGCCCCCTGAGCCCTGACTTCCGGGCTCCCTCTTCACCCTCTCCCATTACCAAGGTGGGTACACCATGGCTCAGGACACAGTGTTGTCAGCGAAGGAAGAGGGTCTGAACAAGCCCAGAGTCGGGGCTCTTTCCCCTGGTCCTCCCTGCTGGGGGACTGGGAGGGTCGGGGTGGGTGGGGGGCACACAGGGTCCCCGAATAAAGCACCAGCCACTGAGCAGCTCGAAACATGAGATTTACCTCTCATAGTTCTGGAGGCAGATCGAGGTGCCGGCAGGGTTTCTGGAGAGATGGCTTCTCCTGGTTTGCCGTGGCCCACCGTGAGCTCCCTGGTGTCACATCTCAGGGGGACGGTAAGCCTATTGGGTCAGAGCCCCACCCTCCTGAACTCATTTGACCTTAACTGCCTCCTAACGGCCTGATCTCCAAGTACAGTCCCCATTTGGGGTTAGGGCTTTAGCACAGGAGCATCCAGCCCACAGCACCCACAAAGGCCTTGTGGGCTACTGGGAAAAGATGTCTGTGAAGGAACCGGACAGAAGCACTGTGATTAAGGGTAAAGGCTGAAATGGGGATAAACCCCTGAAAAATTGTATGGAACGGTTTCCAAGCTCAGGAAAAGGAGAGGCCATCTGAATAGCCACATCAACGGTATACAAGGCGGGGGAGGCTTGCCAGAGGGGACCCCTTCCATGGGGCCTCTGTGCTGTACCCGAAGGGCTAGGAGGACAGACCGGGAAGGCAGGGGTCCCCAGGAAGGGCCCAGCACAGTGTGTGAAACTGGGAGAATCATGACTGCACACAGGGAGAGGGAGCCAAGGCTGTGGCCCCCTGTCCCCTCCCCCCCCGCTATCTTGGCTATGACATCCATCCTCATATCTCTCAGGGGACACATCTGCAAGGCTCTGGCCCTGGGGGATTGGTGCCACCATCGTGTACTACGGCCGGGCCTTTCTTTCTGCGATTCAGTCCCAAATCCATGAAATAAAATTTGAACCCAAGATGGCCCAACCCAGAGCAGCCAAGAGCGAGGGATTCACTGTGCTATCCTTCTCTACCAGGAAGGCAGCACTTACCCAAATGACGGGGGCAAGGCCTTGGGGAGGAGACAGGAGACGGGTGAACGTGACCCCTCTGGCCCCAGCCCTGTACCTCCTTGCCCCGCCACACACAGCCCATGGGCATGATCTCCGGCTGCCCTGGCCGGGGGGCCCCAGTCAGAGTAGGGCTCTGTTTACTCCCTGGGCGGGGGTCACCAGCCCCTGAACCCTCTAGAACATTCAGGCACCTGGCCTGGGGGGGTCCAGTTTCAGCTGAAACACGCCTACAGAACTCCCAGCCGAGCCGCCCCACTGCCCTGTGCTCTGGCTAATGGGGTCACGTTGGAGTCTAAAACCAACACAGTTCACCCCCTCACAACCATGACGCCTACCCCTGGATGCAGCTCTGGTTGTGCTTGGTTTACGCCTGTCATCACCTCTCCGAGCTGCCTGGGGCGGCCCTGCCCCACATGAGGAGGTCCAGGCCCTGAGGGCTGTCCCCGGGCTTTGGGCCAAAGGCTTCGCTTTTATTAAAACTTCTCGCTGTTGGCTATGGCCAACATCCCTGGGGCTGAGTTCAATTTGCCAAAGTCACCCAGACGAGAGAGGGAGATAGTAGTGATAGGAAAAAGGAGAGAAAGTACAGACCATGGCAGAAAAACTGCGGCGCCGGCCGGGCCAGCGTTATCCCATCTTGCAGATGAAGCAAGCCGAGGCTCGGAGAGGTCAATGCCCTGCCATGTGTGACCGGTACGTGAGGAGTGGGGAGGGGGGTCAGTAGACCCTCTGGCCCACCCCGTGCCGCCAGTGCCTTCTCTGCCTGCCAGGAGGTGGGTGACCCAGGGCTAATCCTCTTTGGCAAGAGTGAGCCCCATGAGGATGAAGGGAGCCAGGAGCTTCCTACTCACTGGCCTGGGGTGGGAGGGTGTTTCCATAGGGGCTGGCAGCCGTCACCTCTGGAAACAGCTGTAAACTCCATGCAGGCTCTGGGGAGGGTGCTGCTCAGGGCCCAGCTGGTCCCAGAGCCTGGAGCCTCTCAATCAGCGATGTGAGCAAGAGGCTGGGACGGCTGGGGTCCTGGTACCTGGGACGATTTCCAACAGTTGTGACAGGGAGAGAGCTCAGGATCTGGAGGGACCCAGCTTCGAGGGCTGGGCACACTGGGGATGGCTGAGTGTGGGCCTGGCACCCATAACTGCACGTCGGGGGATGGAGGGAGAGGTGGCCATGTAGATGAGTGAGCACCTACCCATGGGAGCAAATAAAATCAGGGCTTTAACTATGCTGGCTGACCTCAGGCTGGATACTCGGGGGGGGGGGGGGGGGGGGTGAGGATGGGCGAGGAGACGTTAAGACCCTGCAGCCCATTGGGGTCCTGCCAGCTGGCTGGACAGGGAAGATGAACAGAGGTACCCAAGCACTCTAGACCCTGCACGCACATGCGTACGCACAAAGGCACCCCCAAAATGGGAGGTGACATAAAGGGGGGCCTTGCCCCTGCCAGGCTGTCTGATGACACGGTGGGCAGTAAGGCGGGGAGAAGCAGGCCCGGGGCACCATGGTGGCAGCGTGAATTCAAACCCCGCTCTGGAAGGACTGTGTTGTGAGGACCTCACCAGCACACAGATGCTCTGACCCAGGCTCTGGCTTCCAGACCTCTGCTTGCCAACGTAGCCCAGAGCCTGCAGAGTGAGGTCTATGCCCCGAATGGTAACGTTACAGCATTAACTGTCAACAACAACAAAAGAGGGCCGGGAACCAATGTGCACCAGCTGGTGACAGGTCAGAGATATGACAGTCACCTGTTCCGTGGCTCATGGTGCAACAGTTCAAATGAAGGACAGGAATCTCTGGGAGGATCTATGCTAAGATGAATGTCAGCTGAAAAGGCCGGTGTGGAACGGGAAGCAGCGAGTGTGGTTTAATACCCATTTATGTTAACAGAAAAAGGGGGGGGGTGTTAATAATAAACATGCAATTTTACATACATTAATCTCCCTAAGAATCCACACAACTCTTGTCTGTGGGGACAGGAACACAGGTGGGAGGGAGCTTTTGCTGGGCACCTTTGTGTATCTTTGGAATTATTAAAGCATTGTGAATTTATTATCCACTCAAAAATTGAAAGTGAGAAAAGATGACAAAACAGTGAGGTCAGGAGGCCTTCCTGTAGGAGGAGGTGGGACTCGGCGAACTGCAAAGGGAGAGAGTAAGAGTGGGGGGTGCTGAGAAGGTGCTGGAAGGAGAATGTGGGGGTTAGGGGCATGGCATCAGGAGTCAGCCATTTACTTACACCATGATGCAGTCACTTCCGGCCCAAAGCCCAGGGCCATCCCAGCCATTGGCTGATGCCAAGAGAGCGGATAGGGCTCCCTGCCTCTCCTAGGCTGGGGTGCAGCACCTCTCTCTCATCTATGACCTTCTCTGGTCAGGGGGACTCAGACATCCCTAACAGGTGTGACCTGTCATCCTAAAGCTGACCCTGGTGCTTTTTTGCTTTCTCTCCCTGCCAGGGTCCCAGTAGAAGTTGCTGGGTGTCCCTCCTTGGTAAGCTTGGGCCCTGCAGGGGTAAACCATAAATCTGAGGTCTCTAGACTGCGTGTGAAGACAAACAGCCCACACAAGCCTTTCTGGGGCCTAGCTAGTGCTCAGCCCCCTGTGTCAAGATCAGAGCACCAGGCCCGGTAGGAAACGCCCCAGGAGACACCGCCTATGGGGAGGAGGGGGATAAGCTTCCTCCCAAGCTCCAGACGTTCTGGGGAGCACCCAAGGGTTATGGGGTCTGGCAAAGGCTCAAGAAAGCCTCTCTGGTGATGGTCGATGCTGGCTGAGTCCCTGCTGGCTGCTGGGCCCTCGACACACAATACATGGGATCCTCCTCAAACCCTGGGCGGGGGATGGGGTGGGTCAGCAGATCACCCTCATCTTCCAGAGAAGAAAACACAGATTTATGTGAAATAATTCTCCAGACAGAATGAGCCTTCCCCACCTGGCAGCCTTTGGCTTCCCCGGCCACTGTCCAAAAGGCCCAATGCCCCTTCAGGGTGACAGCCAAGCCTTTGGGAGGCTGGAGAACAGGCTTCCCCAACTGCACGCTCATCCGAGCTACTCCCATGGGGCCTCCTTCTGTCCCTGCCCTTCCAGGGACAAGGGACAAGGCTGTGGAAGAAACCTGTGCTCTCGGGACAGACAGATGGCTGTGTGTGGGGAGGGGGTAACACAAGAACCTTCCTTCTACGGGAGGACGCAGGGGTCCTGGCTTTTGGGGACAAGTGCTCCTCATGGTGTTAACACAAGGCATCTTTCTGACCTGACTTGCCCGGGACGTTCTCTCTAGTGGCACTATCGGCGTGCATGGCAGGCCCACAGCACAGGCAGATGCAGTGGGATCTGACAAGTGCCACCATCTCTAGGCCCCATGACCGTGACTGCGCCAGCCTCAGAGCAGGCCCCATGGAAGCCCTTGGCTTGCGTGATGTCAGGGAGCCCCACGAACAGCCCCAGGATGTGGGTGCTGGCGCCTTCTCGGTCTTTCAGCAGAGTCGGACCAGAGGCAGTTAAACCAGACTCATTTGGACTGAAGAGCTGGGGGGGTGGGGGGGTGACCAGAGGGACGCTGACGGGGGGAATCACTCTGAATAGCTCTACTCTGAAGAGTATTTAGAAAAGAACAGATAAAAAAAGAAACACGGTTTCACCGCCTTCAAGCGCGGGTACTCCCGACATCTGGGCCACCCACTGGGGGCCCTCAGAGGCCGGCTCCAGGAACTGAGGGGGCCACCCTGTCATTTACTGGTGACCCTTGTAACCCCCTCACTCCCAATTGCGACACTCCGCATGGATGATGACCTGTCCCCAAAGGATCACTCAGTGGGGGTTGGGGGGGATGGGGCTGGGTCCAGCCTGGGTGGGTGCCAACGAGTTCTCCCAGGCAGTGCACCATAGAGATACCCTCCCCTCCCCAGAGCTGCACCTGCCTGGTGCTAAGCACCAGAGATAGTTCCCAGCTCTTGGCTGGGAGGCCCAGGGGCATCTCCTGTCCCCCAGTGTCTTGCCCTGGTCTCACCCAAGGTGGTTAAGGGCGGTAGAGTCCAAAGAGCCTTCCGAACCCCCCACCCCCACTGGGGCTGACCCTTCTAGGCCATGTAGAACATGACTGCCTTGTGCTACCACTGACCCGTCTTTCAGAAGAAGAACCCAGGGCCAGGCAGGGGGCTGGCAGGTGGCAGAAACACGCAGGGCAGACTAGAGGTTGTCCTGGACCTGGAGAACCGGGTGCTTCTGGGGGACAGGCAGCGTGAATGAAGCAGCAAGGAGGCCTCTGGAGGCCAAGTGCAGAGGCCAGGGCCTCTGGGGGGCCACACTCAGCTCCAGGGCAGGCGACACACGTGCAGGAAGGGATCAGGTTTCTGTGCAGCCACCCACTTGCCGACGCTGGCAGTCCAGCCCAGGGCTCTTCGGTCCTCAACAAACATTCATTGGGTTCCTTCGAATACCCAGCTTGCCTTGTGTGGGCACCTAAGTCCTTGGCATAACATTTCCCCGTGATCTTCACCACAACTCAGAGAGGCTGATACCATGCTGCCCGTTTTATATTTCTTAAAATTTTATTTATTTATTTGTTAGAGAACGAGAGAGAGAAAGAGAACACAAGCATGTGGAGTGGCAGGCGGAGGGACAGGGAGAGGGATCATGATCTGAGCCCACTGCGCCCATGCTGCCCATTTTAAAGAGGAGGACAGGTTGCTAACAGCTTGCTTGTGGTCACACTGCTGGTAAGCGGTGGGCTTGGACTGACCGTGACAGGCACACCCCTGAGAAATGGCCATTCACATAAGGTCTTCCATCTGGAGTTAAAGGGGTGGGGGGAAGGAGTGGATTGAGGTCCAGGTAGAGGAGGGCCGGGAGTAGGGGAGCTGGCGTGAGCCCCAATTTGCTACATGTCTGCTGTGTGACCTAGGGCAAGTTACCCCCTCCTTCCGACAGAGCCTCGGTAAGGGTAAATGGTGGAAAGCTTGCATAGTCGGCTCTTGAGAAAGAACTTTGAGGTTAAGCTTTGTCTGCTGTAAGTTCACCATTATCGGTTACTGCATCAGTGACTTTTGAGCTCTGAAGGAAAAAGACTGAACTTTGAGAAGAAATTTCCACCTACTGTCTTTCTTATTCGAGAAAGGGAGTCAACCCTGGGGTAGGGAGGGATCAGCAGGAAGGCAGAGGCCCTAAGGGTGGAGGGGAAAGTCCAGGGGAGCGTCCAGGAGGCCTGGCCTGGTTTCAGTGGAGAGCAAGCCTTTGAGGGAAAATTCACCCTACCTTGAAAATAAGCACCTGGGGCACCCGGGTGGCTCAGTGGTTGAGTGTCTGCCTTCAGCTCAGGTTGTGATCCCTGAGGGGTCCTGGGATTGAGTCCCGCATCGGGCTCCCTACTGGGAGCCTACTTCTCCCTCTGCCTGTGTCTCTCTGCCTCTCTCTCTCTGTCTCTCTCATGAATAAATAAAATCTCAGAAAAGAAAAGAAAGGAGAAGAGGAGAAGAGGAGAGGAGGAGAGGAGGAGAGGAGGAGAGGAGGAGAGGAGAAGAGGAGAAGAGGAGAAGAGGAGAGGAGAGGAGAGGAGAGGAGAGGAGAGGAGAGGAGAGGAGAGGAGAGGAGAGGAGAGAAGAGAAGAGAAGAGAAGAGAAGAGAAGAGAAGAGAAGAGAAGAGAAGAGAAGAGAAAAAAGAAAAAAGGAAAGGAAAGGAGCACCTAGTTCTAGCCCAGGACACAGCCGGCCTATCAGCAGCCTCCTCCCTTCCTCCCTCCCTGCCAGGGCTGCTCAGGTCCAGTAGTTCCAGCCTCATCCATGGACACCTCACCAGGGCCTCCAGGTGAGGCCGCCTCAGTACCGATGTACCCTCCTGAAGCCTACCACTCCAGCACCCACCTACTGAAGACCCCTGACAATCAGCAGGTATGTGGGAGCAATCTCGGAAGGCCCCAGGGGGCATGGGAACCCACAGGGGACACCCTCGCCTCCCCTCACAGGTGTACCTGCGTAGGTGGCACCAAATTCCCACAAGCTCAGGACCAGGAGTCCTCCGGGAAAGGCCCGCCCTGGGCTATGTGCTGATGTAGGCCATTGTTTCCCCATAATCCTGTTTGCCCACAAAGCAACAAGGTGTTCCTGAAGCTCGGCTGCCCAGGCTGTGGTCACCCAGTAAGGGCTTCCAGGCTCCTCCCCATACGAAGCTAATGTGGTAGCTTAAGACTGTAGCAGTGCAGCCCGTGGCCCCGGGTTCAAATCCCTCCACCTCAGGTATGTGAAATGCTAGGTTAAATGGTACACCTGGTGTAGCACACAGCCTGGCGCTTCCTTGAAATGTTACGTGCAGAGTCACCATGTGACCCCATGTGATCCCCACTCCATTCCTCGGAATACACACAGCCAGGAGAAATGAAAACATACAGCCACGCCAACACTTGCGCACAGATGTCCCCGGCAGCATGATTCATGACAGCTAAAACGTGGAAGCAATCCAAATGACCATCAGTGGATGAATGAACAAAAGGCAGTATACTCCACACAATGGAGTATTATTCAGTCGTAAAAAGGAATGACGTCCGGACACATGTCACAGTATGGAGGAACCCTGAAAACATGATGCTGAGTGAAAGAAGCCGGTCACAAAGAACCATATGGTATGACTGCATTTAAATGAAATGTCCAGAAGGGGCAAATCCACAGACAGAAGGTAGACTGGTGTTGCCAGGGCCCGGGGGTGACTGCTTAATGTGTATGGTTTCTTTTGGGTGATAAAAATGTTCTGGAAGTAGACACGGGTGATGGTTGCACAGCTCTGTGAATATACCAGATGCTTCTGAAGCGCAAACTTGAAGACAGCAAACTGTATGGTATGTGAATTATATCTCAATAAAGCTGTCATAAAAAAAAAAAAAACCCTACTCTTCCCTTACTGGGTTTTTGGGATCTTGGACAAGGAACTGAACAGTGTAGTACCTCAACGTTCTCTCTGTGAAATAGGGCTGGTCACTGCACACACATGGTAAGGGCTGTGGCGAGGACCAAGTGAACTAAGATAGAACTGCTCCGAGTGGTTATCTCTCTAGGTGCCAGCTTTTTCCCTCGGCTTGAATCTGCCATTGGGCTGCCCAGGCTCACTACCTTTCCACTGCCACATTGCCCTTTGGTTTCCACATGCTCTCTAAGTTTATAGGGGCCTTTCTTTTAATTTTTTTTTTGTAAAACATACATATATAAAACGTACCAACTTAACCATTTCTTTTTTTCAAAAAAGATTTGAGAGAGATAGAACCTGTGAAAGTACGAATAGCGGGGAAGACGGAGAGGGGAAGGGAGACGCAGGCTCCTTCCTCTGATAGATGTGGGGCTCGATCCCAGGACCTGAGATAATGACCTGAGCCAAAGGCAGGCGCTTAACTGACTGAGCCACCCAAGGGCCTCCCATCTTAAACATTTCTAAGTGTACAGTTCCGTAGTGTTAATTGTATTATACTCTGTCATGCAGCTGATCTCCAGAACTCTTCCCATTTTGCAAAACAGAAACTCAGTACCCACTAAACAACAACATCTCCACTCAGTTCCCCTCTCTCCAGTCCTGGCAATCACCATTCTGCTTTCTGTGTCTACAAATCTACTTGAAATACTTCACTGAGTGGAATCATGAAGTATTTGTCCTTTTGTGACTGGCTTATTATTCCACTTGGTGAAATGTACTTCCTTTTGAAGGTTGAGTAATATTTCACTGTACATATGTACCATGCTTGGCCCTGGACAGAGACACCCAGAGGTGCTTTCACCTTTGGGCTACTTTGAATACCATAGCCATAAATATGAGTGGACAGGTAAAACCCCAGGCTTTTTTTTTTTCTTTTGTAAAATATTTTATTTATTTATTCATGATAGACAGAGAGAGAGAGAGAGAGAGAGAGAGAGGGGCAGAGACACAGGCAGAGGGAGAAGCAGGCTCCATGCAGGAAGCCTGATGCGGGACTCGATCCTGGGACTCTGGGATCACGCCCTGAGCCGAAGGCAGACGCTGAACCATGCCCTGAGCCAAAGGCAGACGCTGAACAACTGAGCCACTCAGGCATCCCAAGACCCCAAGCTTTTAAGCACAGATCTCAGGGATTGGAGTGTGTCCAACAGATTCTATTTATGGCAAAGATGAGTAGAAGACAGATGCCTCTAGAGGGGCATGCCCCCTTAAAGGTTTAATTGAACACACTCCCAAAAAACACACTCCCAACAAACTGGTGCATTGTCAGCTGCTGGATATCTCGGTGGGCCTGCCTGGATGCTGGACAACCAGAGTCTGACTGTCCCAGACACCGGTAGGACCGGGCTGGTGCATCCGGGGCTGGTTCCTTGTACCAGAGGTCATGCTAAGAAAAAAGACCTTGCCAGCCATGTGCAGTCTCTAGAAAGACCAGTTCACTCCTTTACAACTGCCTCTCTGGCCTGATAGGAGACGGATCAGTACCACATAGCACTGGTCCTAAGGCCCAGACACGCATGTGGAGTGAGGACAGAGGGGACCAGTCCTCCTAAACTATATCCCGGGATACAAGTGATCCCAGGAAACCCCTCACCCAGCCCCAGGGTGGCTTCCTAGAGGAGGTGATGCTTGAGCCAGCTCTCCAAGTGAACTCCGTGTTAGGTCTGAACACCTGTGAAGGCTGTCAGACAGGGCTAAAGTTGTAGCGATCACATGTTCTGGTTTGCCCTGTTGTCCAGGGTAATTATCTTTAGCGCTCCCTGTGATAATCAGAGGTGTCCCCATGTGAATGATAAATTACGTAGTCACTGTGTTAGTTACCTATTGCATAACAAATTGCCCCAAAACTCAGTGGCTTGAAAGAACAAACTTTTCTCTCTCTCCCAGTTCCTGGTTAGGAATTTGGGTGCGGCTCCACTGGGTGCTGGGAGCTGAGGATCTCTTAGGAGGTCATGGTCAAGGTGCTGGCTAAGGCTGCGGTCACTGGAAGGCTTGCCTGGGGCGGCAGGATCTGTTTTCCAGGTGGCTCATGCACAGGCTGGCTGTCGGTGGGAGGCCTTGATCCCTCTCCACAAGGCCGCTGCCATGTCCATGGCAGCTGCCCCCACCGAGCAAGGGATCTGAGAAAGCCAGGGAGACAGAAGACAGAGAGGTATAGCCAGACAGAAGCTATCCACTTAGGCCCAGGTTCTGAGGCTTACACCTTGCTTCTGCCACCTTCTGCTCGTTGGAAGTCACTAGTCCAGACCCCACCTGAAGGTGGGGGGAAAGATGTCAAGGGATCTGGGATATTTCACAACCATCACTTCTGAAATACGGCATGTGTGGCGTGGAGACAGGACAGAACCAGGGAGGACAGAAGAAAGCAGATTAAGGAACAGTCGCAGCACCAGGTGAGAAATAGGATAGTCTGAGAAGGGTTTTGAGCAGAGTGAACCATGAAATCTGCCCCTGCACCAAACTCCAGTGGGGTCACACGGCCTCCGCTCGGCCCCACATGACCAGCGGGCCCCTCCCTCTGGGTCTTTGGGGCCCCCGCCTTCTATCTTTGTCGGAAAATGCACCTTTTCTTCCCACTGGACAGAAGCTCTGTTTGTGTTTCCCGGGGGGCCCTGTACACAGCAGGTGCACACCACAGGGTTTCTGCACGAACAAAACAGCAATGTGCACCAACCCCAAGCTGTGGTCATGCCGGCCCCAAACCAGAGCCTGCAACCTGGGCACACCTCTCCTTCCAATCTCTGGGCCTTTGCTCGTGCTGTGTCCCCTGCCCAGCATGCTCTGGCAGTGCTCATCACTTGCACTGCCCTGGAGGCAGAGGGGCTGGTGGGGAAGCTGTTCGGTGAATTCTGGGGAGAGATGAGGGGGATTGGCCATGGCAGAGGCAGTGGGCGCGGACAAGGAAAGGGTAGACCATGCTGAGCTGCTGGATGTGGGGCAGGCCAAGGACGATGCCGTGCCCTCCCGCCTGGTGCCAGCCCCCTCCTCTGGGGCAGTGGCAGGCCATGGCTGCCCCGGGCAGGTGTGTGAAATGGCTCTGGGGCTCACCTTGGTGCTTTCTACCCACACCCTCCCTTGACCCATCTGTGCCCACCACTCCTGCTGCCTGCCTGCCTGACCTGTCTTCCTTCATCCTTGTCACTTCCACCTCCTGATGTCTTCCCATTCTGCCCAGACTCGGCTCAAATGGTGCTATCTCCTCTGGGAAGCCTTACTTGCTTGCAGTCCTGGGGTCCCAGGGCATTTTGGTTGCCTCTTGCAGAGGTCCTAAGTGACATACGTCCCCAGGTAGGCTCCTGGAAGGCACTAAGAATCTCCATTTGCTAGAATCAGAGTGTATGCAGGCACAGAGCCATAAAGTCTCCTAACCCCCCCCAAAAAAAAAAAAAAAAAAAAGTCTCCTAACCTTTTAAACTCCACCCTGGCACTGGCCAGCTTAACCATGGCACTTCCTCTCAGCTAACTATTATTGGAGCTTCTAGTGGACCAGGCTCTACTGTAGTGCTTGTCATGTCCCATTAAGTCCCCACAACAGGCTAGGCAGTGAGCTCGATCATTATTCCTATTTCAGGGGTAAGAAACTGACGGCACAGCTAAGTCAAACAACTGGCCCAAGGTTGCACTGCCAGGAAGCCACAGTGCTAGGATTCCGCCCGAGGGTTCCTGGGCCCTCACATCGCTGCCAGCCTGTCTTTCCCTAAACTGCAATCAAGACGTGGCCTCAGCCCAATGCACTCAGGAAACCAGTGAGGGTTTTGGAAGGACCGTTTGCAATTTTGAGCTTTTCTCCTATAAATGCCTCTGAAGTCTTGAGCGCTCGCTAGGGCTTGTTGGCAAGATTTCCAGCAGGCAGCAACATGAATGAACACATGCAGGCCAAAACACACCAGAGATCTACAGGCTGTGGATCAGGCCCAGGTGGCCAGCGCAGGTCTCTGGGTACACGCTTACCTCATACTCACCTAGGTGCTTTTTTTTTTCTTCCCCCAATCAAATGAGATGGACTTTGGGTGGAATTTAAAGATGAGGGTATTTTACTGGACAAAAAAAAAAAAAAGTCACAGTGTCTGGCCACCTGAATGAACGCACTTCAGGATAATGACCTTGCCCGTGTCCCCTTTTATGGCTAGGGCCTCTCAGCAACACCTCTAAGTGGCCCCTGAGCATGGGGCAGCCAACCTGGTGGGCTCTTAGGCTTGGCCGAGTGGTCATCAGGCCAGGTTTTACCGCCTTACTCCCTGGGTTCAAACCCCAGCTCTGCCATCTGTGCGTGTCTTGGGGCACTCAAGCTCCTTGCTTTCCTTATCTGTAAAATGGGAACAACTCTGACTTGGAGTTGTCAACATTTTTACTACAGACTTATTAGTTGACCCTCGTTTTGCCGTAAGGTGTCCGTAGAGAGCAAATTTTTTTTTTTTTTTTTTTTTTTTTTGCACACAGCAAATCTGAATCCCACAAGAGCTGCAGGAGCTTCGGCCTCCCCCTGCCCGCCCCCCACGCCACCCGCAGCAGACACGCCCCTCTGGTCACGGCGGATCCTGATTGGTCTGTGATGGTCTCATCCCCTGTCCCAGGGATTCGTGCAGGCCTGTTCACGTGACCCAGTTCTGCTCAATGGGATGAAGAAGTCTGTGCAAGAGCGGGGTGGAGAGGTTTCTCAGAAACCTCTCCAGGTTTCTGAGACTTTCGGGAGGCAAGGAGCCTTTCCCAACCTTGGGTTTCCTCCTGACTGCCAATAAAGCCTACAGCCATTCCAAGGATGGCCAAATACAAAGGCAGGAAGACCTGGGTCCTTCAAGACATCATCAAGCCTTAAAGTTACCACCCGTGGAGCAGCCGGTCTTGCAAACTCTTATCACACAAACCTATCATTGTTTAGGCCAGCTGAGTCAAGGCTTTTTGTTATTTGCAACCCAAAGCATCCTGCTGATATCCCGTGGTTGATCACATTTCATCTTCTTGAGAATAAGCCCTTCATACCAGAAGGGTTTAAGCTTGGCTTGTGCACTCAGGGAAGGCTTCCTGGAGGAGGTGAGGCCAAAATGGGATCCAAAAGAATGAGCATGCAGATAAAAAGAATAGGGCAAAGGGTAACATTCCAGACAGACAGAAGAACAAAGGCCTGAGGTTGGAGATGCCATAGTGTGTGTACACGCGCGTGCATGCAGGAGCAACAGTCTGTGTGGCTGGGAGCCCGCAGAGGTGAGGCTGGAGAAAGAGAAGTAGGTGGGCTGCAGAGGGCCCTCAGCCAGGCTACAGAACCTCAGTTTATCACAAGAGTGGAGGAGAGGCTCTGTGGATGGCTCTGATTTTGTTCACCCAGGGTCTCACTCTCCTTCTTTGCGCCTGGAATAAGTGCACGCCGCCGGTCCAGCCACCCCCAGATGCTGCCCTGAACCTCGGCAGGGGGCAGGGGCGCTGGGCCTCGCTTCTCCAGGTGTGCTTCTGCCTGCCTCGCCTCTTCCAGCCCCCAGGGCACTCATAAGAGACTGGCTGAAATCTGGGTCACTCTGTGCACGAGTCGGACATCCATCAAACAGGCAGTTACTAAGTGCCGACAAAGCAGTGTGCTAAGCACAGTGGAGAAAGGACCCGGTTCAAATCCCAATTCTGTCTCTTCCCAGCTGCGTGACCTTGAGCAAGCCACTTGCCTTCTCCAAACCCAGCATCTTTACCTTTTTGTAAGGGAGAGTGAAATCAATGGTTGGCCCTCTTCTCTCTGGTACTGACTGGGAGTCGGGGGTAGGTGAAACTACTCAAAAAGCTTCCTGGGGATAAGGTTTAGCATCCGGGTGGGACAAGAAACCCAACAGCATGCTGTGATGGACAACTGTGGAGCAGGGATGAAAGGTTCTAGGGAGGGAGCACCTGATCAGGGCAGCGAGGAAGTACAAAATGTAGTTGGTAGGTGAGGCAGGATGGGTCCAGGAGAGAAAGGTCCGCAGAAGCAGGACAGAAGGGATCCAGGAAGCCTACACCTTCCACTCTGTGCCCCCGAAAACCTTTAGGACCATGTGCTGCTAACAGAAGAGCTGGACATAACAGCTGAACACGGGTACTGTTTGCACCTGTAAGAGCAAATCTCTGAGCTTAAGTCAGTAAGATGCAGATTCAAAAATCTCATCTCTACCATTTACCGTGTGACCTTGAGCAAGTCACTTAACCTTTGAGCCTCAGACTCCTTTGCAAAGTGGGTGTAAAACCCAATTCACAGAGCTGTACGATGGTGTGTGCAGGATCTGGGCCTGGGCCCCTTTCCCACCTAGCTAATTCCTATTTCAAACCCTTAAGATCCAGTGCCACCTCCTACAGGGAGCCTCCCAGGCCTGTCGGCTTCCCCAGCTGATCCCCTTCCCTGACTCCACTCGACTGTAATTGTGTCCTCCTTCCCCTCCATCAGGCTCTAGGCTTGGAACAAGGAGGAGCAGAGTATCTTAACAACTCTTAGATGCAGCTGTACCCCCTCCCCTCAGCGAGTATCTACCAATGGCAAGTCCTCCTCCAAGGTTCCACCCAGGTGGAAACAAGAGGGAAAAAGTGATTAAGTCTGCTGGGGGCAAAGGGAAGGGGGGAGGTGGTTCAAGAAAGGTTCAGGGTGAGATCACTAGATGTTGAGGGGTGAACAGAAATTTACCAGGAAAGGGGTGTGTTTGCAGGCCGAATGGGAAGTAGGAAAGCACAGAGGTGTGAAGGGAAGGGTAAGTCAATCGTCGGTCACCAGAGTATCTGCCTGAGTGGCTAAAGGTGAGGATTCTAGATCTGGATGCCAGGGGCCTCTAATGCCATGCCAAGGATACGGCCCTATAGGAAGCGGCTGAAAACTTGTGACTGGGCAGCACAGCGACACTGTGGTGTGTGTGTGTGTGTGTGTGTGTGTGCACACGCGCGCGCGCCCAGCCGCACTAGTTTGAGCTAAACTTAGGTCGGGGGTGGGGAAAGTGACAGGGCTGTGGGCCACCACTGGGGGCAGGTGCTGGTGGAAGAATCAAAAGGGGAGAAAAGTTCGCCCTGGAGGACTGATTATTGAAATAGCTTCAGGAATATATCCACACCCAACTACCCATTCTACTTGTGACAAAGCCGGCATCCACGATCATTACATGCCACACACAGCAGCTCTGTGACAATGGGGGGTGGGGGGTGTCTTCATTACAGGAGGACACAGTGAGAACCCGGGGAGGAAAGGGACCCTGCCCTGGGCACGGGGCTGACCACAGCCTGAAGCCAGCATCCCAGCCCCCGAGTGCAAGGGAAGGCAGGCCTTCAGCTATCTGGCAATTGTACTCAGCACCTTCTAGCACCAGACCCAGGAGACAAGGATATGACCTTTGACCTCTGAGTCATCTTGAGCTTGGACTGGACACCTGGGCCACAGACCAGCGGCCTCCAGCAGCGGACAGAGCAAGGGCCACTCAATGAGGGGTGATTTCCATGGTCAGACAGCTCAGCAGGGGTCTTGAGCCTCCCATGTCTACCTGTGAATTCTCAAAACTGGACCGGGATAGAGGCTGGAAGAGGGCCGGTCCCTACACAAAGGGTGAGGGGCAGAGGGAGTGGCTCTTTGCTGCCTTCCTAAGAAGCCCCCAGATGCCCCCTCCTCCCAGCACCCACCCAGGCCCCGCTCAGCCGCAGCCTGAGTCATCATCCTGGTTTGAATGGTAGCCTACAAATCAGCCAGGGGGCTGCCTGGGGCTGAGGGCCACGGGTTGGAAAAACAAGGCTAGTCTCTCTTTACCTCCAGCCTCGGAAGCTCAAGACAGGCTGAGGGTGCAGACAGAGGGTGGTAGGTACAGGAGGGATGTGGGGGGGGGGGGTGTCAACAGCCAGAGGGGGGCGGAGGGGAGGTGGTGCTGGTGAAAGGTTTAGAATTGGAGCTGTTGGCTTTTGTTTTCAAATGACCTGTTTAATAATTACCTTTGGAATCAAAGGAGCCTCTGCTCAGGGAAGGAGAGGATTTCAACCCTCCATACCCCCACCGAGCAGAGCAGAGCAGAGCAGCCGGAGAAGAAAGTAAACAAGATGCCACCAGCGGATCTCGCTCCATCTCGCAAACAATGGCGGGACTGAGCTGCCCGCTCAGACACACACACATCAAAGTGAGATTTCCAGGCAAGAACTTTACCAGGCAGATAAGAAGCTCGGATTGAATTATTTTCCTGCATCCCCAGAGCTTCCCTGAGCTCAGGGCCGAGGGGGGCAGCTTTAGGGGCCGTCCTTGCAACGTTAACCTTGACCTGCAATGCATTCATTCATTTTGCAGCCAGGGAGAACGACCTCCGCCCCAACCCCTGAAAACCCAGCCGGCAACAACTTCATCGCTTTGAACAGTCACAATGGTGGACAAACAAGGCATTTAAGTTACAGCGGCCAGCTCGAGCTCACACTCCACTGGGCTCGGGCTCCTTGGAAAAAAAAAAAAAACACGCCCCAATCCGAACGCCCACCGGGGCCCGCGGGGTCAGACCTTGACCTGGTGGTGGGAAAAATCCAACTTGGGTTTTCTGTTGCTGTTGTTTCTTCCCCAACCTCCCGAGGCCTTCAACTATGTTTCCCCCTGCAGCATCCAAGCCCAGCCTCGAGGCTGAGCCATAAACACGCCTGCTCCTCCCCCTTCCACGGTTCGGCAACAGCCCCCACGACCCTCCCGGGCCGGGAGGAGAACGCGGCGCCGCGACCCCGGACCCTCCCCCGGCCTCCCGCGCCCCGGCGGTCCCCGCAGGCACCTCGGGATCAACACCCACTAAGGATTTTACGATTTTCCGCGCCGGGTGGCCGCGCTCTGCACAATCCCGGCCGGGCCCCGGCGACGCGGGCCGGCGCGGCCGAGGGCCTGGGGGATGGGGGGCGTTAGTTTGTGTTTTCCCCCGTCGCGTCCCCACACCTGTTTTTCATTCATTCGTTCGTTCGCTCGCTCGCGCGCTCATTCATTCACGGATTCGTCACCGCAGCCTCCCCGGCCCTCCGGATCTGTCTCGGGGAGGGAGGGGGCCGAGACGGGGGCTGGCGGCGGAGGCAGCGGCGGGGGTACCTCGGGGGCGGGGGGCGGGGGCGCGGGAGGACGGTGCCCGAGGGCAGGCCGGGGGGCTCCGCGGCGGGGCGGGCGGCGGCGGCGGGCGGGCGGCGGCGGCGGGGGCGGGGGCGCTCCCCGGGGCTCCAAGTTGTTTTCCGAGGCGCCGCGGCGAGCACGGCGGCCCGGGTGCGCTTCTTTGTCTGTCCCCGGCCGGCCCGCGTCCCCGCGCGCTCACCTGGTCTTGGAGGACAGGAAGGCAAGTTTGATGAGGCCGTAGGTGAAGAGCGGGATGCTCTCCTTGGCGACGCTGGCAACTTGCAGCCGGTGCTCCAGGATGTGGAGTTCCATCGTCCGCCCGCGCGCCGCGGCGGCTCATCGGCGGGGGGCGAGCCGCGGCCCCCGCCCCCTGCGCGCCCAGCCGGCACCGAGCGCCGCGGGCGGCCGGCCGGGGCCGGGAGCTGGGCGCCGGGCGCCGGGCGGCCCGGGGCGGACAAAGGGGAGGCCCGCCGAGCCGCGAGGGGGCGGCGGGGGGCGGCGGCGGGGGGCGGCGGCGGGCGAGGGCGCGGGCGCGGGCGCGGGCGAGGGCGAGGGCGAGGGCGAGGGCGAGGGCGGCAGCGCTGGCAGAGCGGCGGCGCGCGGCGCCCGGCGCGGAGAGCAGCTGGTGTTCGCTGTAACAAACAACTTGCCACTCAAACGCCGGCCCGCTGGGCATGCGCGGCCGCCGCGGGGCGTGCCGGGACTTGTAGTCGCGCGCGGCCGGGGCGCCGGCGGCCGGGGCCGTCGGGGGCTGCGAGGCGGGAGCGCGGGCGCCGGCGGGGCGGCCGGCGGCGGGGAGGGCGGGCCGGCCCGGGCCTAGCCACCGCAGGCCCCGGCGCTCCCGCGGCACGGCTCCCCGCCACCCCCCCGTCCGCGGCGGCGCCGGAGGAGGCCCGGGTCTGGGAGGGGAGCGATCCGGAGAAATGGGTGCGCACCGCGCAGAGCAGCCAGGGAGGCATGGGTGCTGCGGCCCGAGGTGCGGGCGGAGCAGGGGACCCAGCGGGGCCTGGGGCGTCGGGGGGCGGTTCCTGGGGGAAGGGGCACCCCGGCCGGGTTCTGCAGGATGAATGGGAGCTCGCCGAGGACGGGGGCGGGGCTCGGGGCTGGAGGCCCGAGGCCTTCCAGGCAGAAGGAACAGCGTGTCCGGAGCACAGAAGCGTGAAAGCCCCCACTGTGCTGTGTTTGGCTTTGCCGGAGCGGAAAATGTGAGGGAGGAGAGGCGAGAGATAAGGCAGGCGGATCACCAGGAGTCCGGTCGAGAGGGGTCATGTGTGCAGATCCAATGAGGTGGCCGCGTAGCCCGCGCGAGCGAGCGAGCGAGGGTGGCGGGGACTGCGACTGGCCGATTTAGGGGACGGTCTGAAATAGTCCCAAGGGCTTTCCACCCCGCAGCCGGGGGGGGGGGCCGTGCCTCCTGCCTGCCTGCCTGCCACCGACCTCCTACGTGGCTGCCTCGAGGCTGAAGGTCTAGGTGAAAGTTGCTGGTGCGTCGCTCTCTGGGAGAGTAATCCGGGGGCAGGGTAGGTCAGGTTTACCTGGTGGGGCAGTCCGGGAGGGCTCTTCTTGGGGAAAACCGGCTCTGCCCTCCCACATTCTCTCTCTGAGTCCTCCTGTGTTAGGTAGGAACATATGAGGCTCCCTTATTTCCAGAAAGGAGTGTGAAGCCTGCAATCTGGCAGCTCTTCAAGCAGGCCGAACCCCTTCCCACTTTGTTTTCACTAAACAATAAACCACCCTCTAATAAAGAATAGATTTACTTTTTTTTTTTTTTCTCTGTCTGCCTCCTGTAGAATCTGAGCTCCATGAAGGCAGTGATTTCTGTCTGTTTTCTGCTATATTACCAGTGCCTGCAACGTGACATGTGAGAGACAGGCATTTGATATTCATGGAGTGCATAAATGCAAACCCTATCCTTTTAAAGTCCGGGGATCTAGAAGGCCCAAACAGAAATGCATTCAGGGTCCAGGCAAGTAACAGAGATGTGTGAACACAATGGGTATCAGACCGTCAAAAGTGGAACAGGAAAAGGGAGGCCTGCTTGAAGGCATCATATTCAATTAAAAAAACACAACAACACAAAACTACCAACAGGTGAAACCAAGCAAACGAGACTAAGGGTAGGGCTCGGTCAGCGTGCTGACTTCTGCACCGAATGGCCTCAGTATTTTTTAATATCTGGGCCATGACCCGTGAGCAGATGGTGAAATCAGTTTAGCAGGGCTGACTAGCACTAAAAACAAAACAAAACATGGACACCTGGGTGGCTCAGTGGTTGAGCATCTGCCTTTGGCTCAGGTCATGATCCTAGCGTCCTGGGATGAGTCCCACATCGGGCTCCCTGCAGCGAGCCTGCTTCTCTCTCTGCCTACGTCTCTGCCTCTCTCTGTCTCTCATGAATAAATAAGTAAAAAAGTTTTTTTTTAAGATTTTATTTATTTATTCATCATAGGCATCACACAGAGAGCCTGACGTGGGACTTGATCCAGGGTCTCCAGGATCACGCCCTGGGCTGCAGGCAGCGCTAAACCGCTGTGCCACCTGGGCTCCCCATTGAATAAAATCTTAAAACCAAAACAAGAATAAGACATGGCACAGAGCTTTGCATGTAGCAAGGGTAAGTTACTACTATGTGTTCTAAGTTGCAGGACGCTTGAATTTTGGCATGCGTGTCAGTGTGTGTCCGCAGGCGTGTGTGTATACATGTGCATGCGCTGGATCTTGATGCAAAGGTGTTTCTTACTGTAGTCTCCATCAAAAGCATTTGACAGCCCTGTGGGTTTTCTATTAGTCGAGCCAGGCCATCATAAAGTTTGCAGATGCCGATGGTATTGCAGAATTGCTTTCATTGAGCTGTATTTGGTGATTATGATTTTTGTGAAACTAATACAGAAACGAATGTTGAGGTGTTAAAGAGACTGACCTGTGGGCTGCCCAATCCAGAGGATGGTTCCAGGCAGGGGCCAGGGTGAGACACGCACTCTGGAGGTCACGCAAATGCTGGCGTGGTACTTTCCCAGGGGAATTCACTCCTCCCCCTTGATTCCTTAGGGACTGTATCTTTCTGGTCCTCCTCTGGTTCTTCCATCTTGCCATCTGTGGTTCTTCTCTGCATGGAGGCCCACTTGGTATTCCTTCCTGTAGTGCATTTTTACAGTAATGGCTGCCAGTGCATCGGGCCTCCTGGTAAGGAGGACAGGATGGCTCCTGTGTTTGGCCATAGGACATTTTTGGCCAATGAGGTATTAGCAGATGTGCTTGATAAGTC
Organism: Canis lupus dingo; assembly: GCF_003254725.2. Taxonomy (NCBI): domain Eukaryota; kingdom Metazoa; phylum Chordata; class Mammalia; order Carnivora; family Canidae; genus Canis; species Canis lupus. Next base: position 5,315,819 of record NC_064248.1, on the reverse strand, counting down.
CTGTACACTGGGAGTCGCCCACTTAGAATGCTTCCCTGAGACCCCCACACTGTGGAGAAGCCCGGATGAAAGACCACAGGGAAGGAGGGGCCCAAGTGTTCCAGCTGCTCCAGCTGTTGCCTGCCGACATGAGGGTCACAGCCTCTTTGGCCCTTCCAGCTCACCATCCAGATGAATGCAGCCACATGAGTGAGCCAGGTGAAACCAGTAGAGCAACTGTCCGGCCAACCTGTCAAAACATCATAAATAGTTGTTTTTAGCTACCGAGATTTGGAGTGGCTTATTATATAGTAATGGGTAACTCTCATCTTCTCTCACTCTCTGGGTGTGCTTAGTCTCTGGTTTCTAATGTGTCGATGCTCCCCAGATTGACAGTTCCCCGTCAGAACATGTTCCCGAGGCTCTGACTCACACATCCAACTTCCTAGCATCTGGCTACCTCCATCTAAATGTAGACAGGCTCTGCCAACCCAACCTGTTTGAACCTTCTTACCTCACTGTCTAACCCACCTCCGACCTTCTCCCCTTCCTCCTGGAATCTCTGCCTTGGTTAAGCGCACCATGCCTGTTGCCTCAAGTTGCCAACCCGGTGTGGCATGCTGGGTTTTTCCAAGATGGTGACAATAGGATCTTCCATCCTCCATGTTCTTCTTGCAATTCGCTAATCACCCTGTTAGGAGGTGAGTCTGTATGTTCCCTCCCCTTGAATTTGAGCAGGCCTGTGACTTCTGAAACAAGGTCATAACAGGTGACAGGGTTTGCATCAGGTCCTCTTGGGATGCTCTCTCTTGGAACCATTCTGCTGTGTGGAAGCAAGGGCCACACAGACCACAGGTAAGCGTTTGTATTGGTCTGTTAGGGCCGTGTAATAAACTATGGCAGACTGGGGGGCTTAACCAGCAAAAATGTATTGTTTGACAGACCTCAGGCTCAAAGTCTGAGATGAGGATGTCAGCAAGTTTGGTTCCTCTGAGGCTTCTCTCCTTGGCTATCTATAGATGTCTGTTTTCTTCCTTCACATGGTCTTGCCTCTATGTGTATCTCTGTATCCTAATCTTCTCTTCTTATGAGGACACCCGTCATATTGATTACAGCCCACCCTAATGATCCCACTTGAAATTAACCACCCCTTTAGAGGGCTTGCCTCCAATATGGTCACAATCTGAGATTCTGGGGGTTAGGACTTCAACATATAATAGCTCTGGGGACACTAGACACGATTTGGCCCATAGCAGTGTTCACTGAGGTTCCAGCTGACAGCCAGCATCACTACCAGATGTGTGAGGAAGACTTTGTATGACACAAATGCATGAGAGACCCCCAAGCAAGACCCGCTCTTCTAGGCCCGGCCTCTAGAACTCTGAGAGGTAATAATAAAATACGTATTGTTGCTTTAAGTCACTACATTTTGAGATGGTTTGCTAAGTAGCAATTGGCAACTAGAACACCCTGGAATCAACTTGAGGGTGGGGGATGGAGGAAGTTGATTGGGGAATCATCCTAGATTGCTACCTCTTGCTTCCTGTTCCCCCAACCCTGTATCTTTATTTACTTATTTTTTAATGTGGGGAAGGCCAGAGAGGGGGAGAGAGAGAGAATCTTAAGCAGACTCCAGCGCGGGCGGCCGATGCGGGGCTCCATCTCATGACCCTGAGATCATGACCTGATCATGACCAGAGTTAAACACTTAATCGGTGAGCCACCCAGGTGCACCAGCCCCCCATACCTCTATCTATCTGATCAGTCACCAAGTCCTCGATGATTTTATATACCGTATATCTCTAATCCAGCCTCTTTCTCCACCTTGACCGTCGTGATCCCAAATCAGATCATAACTCCTCTGTCCTAGAGCTCCTAGTGCCCATTCTGTCTACCTCGTGTTGCCAGGGTAGCTGTTCTACTCTGTGACTGTTCTTCTCTGCCTAACACCCTTTAAGGCAGGGTGGAAACCACAGCTCTCTTAAGAAAACCAAGCTTAGATCCTTCACATGTGTAAAAGGGAAGGTTTCTAGATGCATGCTTTTCAATACTGTAGCCATTAACCACTGGCTATTGAGCAGTTGAAATGTGGCTAGCACCATGAGAAACCAGTCTTAATTTCACTTCATTTTAATTTAAATTTTAAAACTGCTACTGGATTCCGTTATTCGAAAATGTTCAAGGGGCTCCTGGCTGACTCAGTGGGAAGAGTGTGTGACTCTCCATCTTGGGGTTGTGAGTTTGAACCCCACCTTGGATGTAGAGAGTACTTAAATAAACATTTAAAAAATTGAAAAAAGACATTCAAGTGTGTTTTGGAACAGCATGATTAACTGTCCTGGTTTTTCTGGGACTGAGGAGGATTTCAGGACTTGGGGCTTTGGGTTTTAAAGCCAGGACTGGGGTAAACCAGGACATGTTGATCACACTACTTTGAAACCACTTCGTTATGGAAATCTATGAAATCTAAAACCCACATGAAGTATTGTAGGTGAAAGTTAAGCATCTGGATGGTGATGTGCAATAAATGTAAAGTACACCCTGGGTTTCAAAGACTCGGTACAGAAAAAAGAATGCAAAATATCTCCATAATTTTTTACATTGATTACATGTCAAAATGATAATATTTTAGATAGTGGGTTAAATAAAATATATTATTACAATTAATTTCATCTGTTTCTTTTTACTTTTTAAAACTTCCAAATGCCATATGGCTTACGTTATATTTTCTTGGACGATCTTTTTCTAGAATAGCAGTTATTAAGCTGTGGTTGGTGTCAGAATCACCGGAGGTAGAAATACCCAGGCCCAGGCCTTTTCCTGCTTAGATGAGCCTGGGCCTCTGTTCTCTATTGATCCCCAGGCCTCAGTCGCCCCTCTGTGATGGGGTGGGGTGTAGGAGTATGGATGCCAGGAGCCCCTTGTCCACTTAAGTCTAGAGTCTCTGGACCCAAGAAAGGACTTCTCATTCTGCCTGGCTGAGGCCTAGCATGGCATTTACCTCGAGGAGGCCACCTCCTCTCCAGAAGATGAACACCTATAATGTCCACCCACTTCAGAGAAGGTTCTGGCCCCTTTCCCCTTGCTCACTTGGGCTGCTTTTGATTCTATTGATCTGGAATGGGATCAGGCTTTCCCCCCTCCCCAGTTCCCGTGTTTACAAATGTGCAGCCAGGGTTGAAAACCACCACCCCGAAGCCTCCACACCCACTTCTCAAATTCCATGTGAGCAGCAGCAGCAGCAGCAGTGGCACCTGGGTACTTGTTAGATATGCAAACTTGGGACTCCTGGGTGGCTCAGTGGTTGAGCCTCTGCCTTTGGCTCAGGGTGTGATCCTTGGGGTCCCAGAATCGAGTCCTGCATCGGGCTCCCTGCATGGACCCTTCTTCTCCCTCTGCCTGTATCTCTGCCTCTCTTTCCGTGTCTCTCATGAATAAATAAATAAAATCTTAAAAAAAAAAAAAGAAAGAAATGCAAACTCTCAGACCCCATCCTGAACCTGCTCAGTCAGAAACCAGGGGATGGGGCCCTCAGGTATCTGGGTAACAAGCCATTCAGTAGATGCTGACATAATCTCAAGTTGGAGAGCTACGCCCTTAAAAGAAGAGTGAAGTTAGCACAGGAACAGTATGGCAGGGTCTGGAGTCTTTGTAGACGTTACGGAGGAGGGGTCAGGTCTTGTCTGTCACTGGCTACCCTTAGCCTAACCTCCTCGGCTGGACCTAGTGGTCGTCTGTCCGTAGTGGCCACCCAACCTGTCTTTTGATGGTTTCCTGTGTTATGAGTCCTGTCTTCACAAAGTAGAAGCTTCCACATCCTCCCTCATGGCCGCGGTACGGCACATCAGACCAGGTAAGACTCGGGCCCAGAAACCCAACAGATGTGTGCACAGCTGCAGGAAGGCAGTGGGGTTCGTCCTGGTGACTACTGGTATGTAACACACAGCCCACCCTTATTAGAGGAAAACAACAATTATTTTATGAATTCATAAATTTTGCAGGTTGGCAATTCAGACAGGGCTTGTGGGGACAGTTAGGCTTGGCTCCATGGTATCTAGCTGGACTTCACCTGGAGGACTTGGATCCTGGGAGGGACCTGAAGGCCTGGGGACAGGAATCATCTGGAGGTTTGCTCCATCACGTGTCTAGTGCCTGGATGGGCTGAGGTGGGATGGTCACCTGGATCACTCCTTTGTGTGGCCTGGGCCTCTCAGGGCATGGAAGCTAGACTCCCAGAGGGAGCGTCTCCAGGGGCAGTGCACCACGAGAGTGAGGTAGAAACCATATGCCTTTTTTTTTTTTTTTTTAAGATTTTATTTATTTGAGAAAGAGTGAGAGAGAGAATGAGTGGTAGGGAGAGGCAGAGGGAGAGGGAGGGAGGGAGGGAGAAGCAGATTCCGTGCTGAGTAGGGAGCCCAACATGGGGCTCGATCCCAGGACCCTGAGATCATGATCTGAGCTGAAGGCAGACGCTTAACCCACTGAGGCACCCAGGCACCCAGGCACCCCCTATATGACCTTTTTTTAACCTCACATGTCACATGGCATCACTTTTGTGGTATCCTCTTGGTCAAAACAGGAACAAGCCCATCTTGAGTCAAGATGAAGGGTCATAGGGTCCACCTCTTGATGGAGGGGTGACAAAGTCACCTTGAAGAGCGGGTCAGATGGAATATTAGTGCAGCCATTTTTTTAAAAAAGATTTTATTTATTTATTTACTTACTTACTTGTTCATTCCTTTAGAGGATGAGCCAGGGGAGAGGCTGAGGGAGATGAAGAGTGCACAGCCTGATGTTGGGCTCAACCTCATCACTCTGAAATCATGACCTGAGCTGAATTCAAGAGTCAGATGCTTAATTGAGCACCCCAGGTACCCCAATGCAGCCATTTTTGGAAATACTCGCCACTGAGTAAGGTGAGGTCCCCAGGAGAAGGTGTGCCTTGTGGGAGTCCTGCCCCATGGCACTGATGAGGGTCTGCTAGTTCAGGCTAGACCCTGTTTCTCCGGCTCCTTCAAAGATTCTGTTCTTAATCTTTTTGTTTTGTTTTGTTTTGTTTTGTTTTGTTTGTTTTTAAGATTTTATTTTTAAGTAATCTCTACACTCAATGTGGGGCTTGAATTCACAATCCCAAGATTAGGGTTGTAGACTCTTCCGTTGAAGCCAGCCAGGTGCCCCTGCTCTGAATTTTTTTAATTAAGTTTTTTATCTTGAGAGAATTGTCAATTCATATGCAGTTGTAAGAAATCATATGGGGAGGGAGCACTTGGGTGGCTCAGTTGGGAAAGCTTAGGACTCTTGGTCTTGGCTCAGGTCATGATCTCAAGGTTGTAAGATCAAGCCTTGGGTTGGGCTCTGAGCTCAATGAGGAGTCTACTTGAGATTCTCTCTCCCTCTGCCCCTCTCCCTGCTCTCTTTCTCTCTCTGAAATAAATACATAATCTTAAAAAGAAAAAAAGAAATATTATGAGGAGGTCCCCTGTATCCTCCACCCAGTTTCTACCAATGGTCCTATCTTCTAAAAACAACAGTACAAATTCACACCCAGGAAATTGACACTGGTACAATTCACTCAACTTGTTCAGATTTCCACAATTTTACATGTAATCGTGTGTGTTTAGTTCTATGCAATTTATTCAATATTTCCAAATGTACTCTTTTCCCCTGAAAAAAAAATTTTTTAAGTGGATTCCCGCCCAGTGTGAAACCCAATGCAGATCAAGATCTGAGCTGAGATCAAGAGTTGGATGCTCAACCAACTGAGCCACCCAGGTGCCCATTTACCCTAGTTTTATTGAGATAGAGTTGATGTACAGAGAGGTATATATGTTTCAGGTGTACAGCATAATAATTGAACTTACCTATATTGTGAAATTATTGCTCCGATAAGTTTAGTTAACATGCAGCATCTCCTATAGATACAAAAAGAGAAAAGGAGAAAGAATGTTATTTCCCTTGTGATCAGAACTCTTTGGATTTATTATTAACTCCCCTATGTATCACACAGCGGTGGTGTACACATCATGTTGTGCATTAAATCCCTCATAGTTATTTGTCTTATAACCAGAAGTTTGTACCTTTGGACCCCCTTCATTTAAAATTTAAAATCATACTCTTCATTTTAGAACGGTTTTGAAATAACAGGAGAATTGTGAAGATAGCACTTGGATTCCTGTGTACTCTGCACACAGGATGTTGTTAACATCTTACGTTTGTACAGTGTATTTGTTAAAACTGATGAACCAATATTGATACACTACCATTAACTAAAGCTCATGCTTTATTTAGACTTTCCTAGTTTTTTTGTTTTTAAGATTTTATTTTGAAGGGGACGCCTGGGTGGCTCAGTGGTTGGGCGTCTGCCTTCAGCTCAGATAGTGATCCTGGGGTCCTGGGATTGAGTCTTGCATCAGGCTCCCTGCAGGGAGCCTGCTTCTCCCTCTGCCTATGTCTCTGCCTCTCTCTGTCTCTCATGAATAAATTAAAAAAATCTTAAAAAAAAAAAAAAAGATTTCAAAATGGCCAGAGTAGAGCCTGACACCAAGCGAGTGACTGCATAGGTCCTGAGCCCCCGGGGCTGGCTCTGCTGACATGGGACACAGTGTCACTGGCCCTGGGGCTCTGCCTGGGTTACCCAGCTTTGCCTTCTCCCTGTCCCTACCCTGCACCCACCCCTTCCTTTCACACGTGCCCAAGCCCTGAGAGGAGAAGGTGACCTTTTCATTGCCCATCAACCCATTCAACCTATTTCTTCATCCCTGGCTCAGGGCTGGGGATGTGGGTTTTGTCTGCCTGGCTTGGGGCTGTGTCCCCAGGGCCGAGAACACTAGGTCCTGGCCCCACTAAGTGTTTATTGAATGAACAAAGTCATGAATGAATGGAGGTGAGGAGAAGCATTGCTGATGGGGGTGGGGCAGGTCTCAGTTTCTCCATCTGTAAATGGAAGGGAGAGGCCTGGAAGATCTTGCGCCCTTCTTTCAGGTCTGCGATCCCATGCTGCCATTGCTCAAAGCAGACCTGAGCTTTGGGGATTTGTCCTCAGAGGGGGAAATGGCCTCTGACTTTTCCCCGTCTGTGGCTTGGATTGTGAAACAGACAACAAAATGTTCTGCACGTCTGCTGGTGTGGTAGAGAGGCAAATCTGTGCCCTTGGACTTTAGAGTTCTCTTTGTCAGTGGGGCGCCTCCAGGGCGTCAGCTCCCATGTCTCTGAGACGGGGACAGTTGTGCCACCCCAAAGAGCTGGAGTGACATTCCTGGAAAGGGGTGCTGGCAGGAGCCCTTGTAACCTGTGCGCATCTGCTAAGTGCAAAGGCATGTGGCCACCCTGGTTAGTGACACAAGAGGTGACCCATCGATAAGGCCCTCTTCAGGTGTGTCTGCTCCTCTGACAAAGCTGGCTGCTGTCCAGGCCAAGTCCTGGGCCGAGGCCCTGCCGGGGGCTCTCAGATGAGTAGGACACATGGTTTGGTTGGGAGGGGGAGGTCACTGTCAAGACACAAGGAAGGATGCACAGGCTCTCTGGAGACGGTACACCAGTATGATACGACGCAGATGGCATGCTCTTAGGTCGGGAGGCGCAGCCCCTCCACCCCCCACAAAGGTCTGGAAGAAGAGCCCGCAGGAAGAATGCAGGGCGAACCCACGGGCCTAGAGGTCGGGGCCTGGCTACCTTCTGAGGCAGGGAGTCCCCACGGCCGGAAGGATGCCACATGAGCCGGGAGATGGCCAGGAGTTGTATGGGGGTCTCTGGTGGGAGGCTGCATTTGGGAAGTTGGGGACTGGAGCCAAGTGTGGGGGCTCCTTAAAGCCTAGGTTTGGACTTTCCCTGGAGCCCAGAGATCCCGCCCCCACCCCCCGCCCCCGGCAACGTACTCAGGGTCCCAGGAAGGGGTGAGTGCTGGCGTGGAGGCTATGAGCTGCCTAAGTGGGATAGGTGGAAAAAAGAAGAGAAGGAGGGTCAAGAGAACTTTATGTGGGCAAGAGGCATCTTTTTCTGGGGCTCAGGCTCTTTCTAGATCCTTCTCTAGTCCCTAGGTGAGCTGACCTTGAATCTCCTCCCTTGCATTTGATAAGTAACACTGAGGGCCATGGGGAACCACTGAGGGTTCTTGAGCAGAAGAGGAGGCTGATCAAATGGATGTCCCCTTGGCCTATTCTGAGGGTGGCCAGGCCTCAGCCACCTCCCTTTCTCATATTTTCCAAAGGGCCGCAGGAAGAAGAGCTTGCTCTGTTTCTTTGCTAGAGATGCCTTTTCCACACACTCCCTCGAGCCCCCACAACAAAGGATTACTGGTCCCCAAAGGGCAGTAGACTGGATTTTTTTTTAAAATTTTTATTTATTTATGATAGTCACAGAGAGAGAGAGAGGCAGAGACACAGGCAGAGGGAGAAGCAGGCTCCATTGCACCAGGAGCCCGACGTGGGATTCGATCCCGGGTCTCCAGGATCGCGCCCTGGGCCAAAGGCAGGCGCCAAACCGCTGCACCACCCAGGGATCCCCAGTAGACTGGATTAATGTAAACAGTCACAGCTTAATACTCACCAGCCATTATCCTGATCTTGGGGACAGAGTCTTCCCTGATGCGCCCAGGGCCAGGAGCCCAAGGGACCAGATGCCAGCCTCTCTGCTGCAAACCTGTACTTAGATGCCAGGCATGACTCCGCTCCAGCATGGTAGAGTATGGGATACTGAAAACCAGCCCAACAACCAACCCAACGATCAAACAATCCACCAACCAGTATTGCATCTTAGAGAGCCAGGCTGAGCTGGATTTTGGCTCTTCTGTGCTGTGCTAGTTACATCTTTTTTTTCTGCCTTGGTTTCCTTATCTGTAAAATGGGCATAGCAGTGCCTCTGTTACAGAGTGTAGGTGTGTGCATGTGTGTGGGGGATTCAATGAAAGAATGCCTTTAAGAAGATACCCAGTGCTATTCCTGGCACACAGGAGATGCTCAGGGAATATTTGTCCAATGGATAAATGCATGAATGCATGGGGGAGCAGCCCTTTGGCAGCCTGAACCCCCTCTGTGGACCCTACTCTCTACTCCTCCCCAGCTGATGGCACCCCTCAGTGAAGGAGGGAAGAAAAAGGTTGGGTGAGTCCAGGGCTTGTCCTCGGTGCTCGTAACAACGTGCGTTGTTACGTTGGACCTTCCGGAGAGGTTGGGATTCATGTGCCCATTCTGCAGATAGGAAGGCAGAGGCTAGGGGCGGTTAGAAGAGGAAGCTCTGGATATAGCTTTTCTTGGGTCTCCCAAGAGCTGACGCCAGGACTAAGCTCCTAGAGGTACTTAGAAATATGATGATTATTTTGCCTGCTCCTGAGGCCAGCTCTTGGTATCCTGGGAACCGATTCCAGAAAGAGTTAGGGCCTGAGATTCTAAAGATGATTTAAAATCACCAGAGTGATTTTGAGGAAACTGCGCCTCAATTTCGTGATCAGTAAATTGCAAGCCTCTGGATGGCTGCCTGGGCCAGGCTGGCTGTGGGGAAAATCATCAGCGAGTCCCCGGGAACTCACACGCAACCAAGTTGAGATTGTAAAGTCAGGGAGGGCAGGGTTGGGACAGTGTGTGGCTTTCCTCACGGTGACGTTCATCCAAGGCTTGTAGACTGGATGAACTACAACTGGCAACTGGTGGGTCCTGAGTGACCCCAGACCCAAGGCAGCCCCAGAGACTCTTCTCAGCAGATTGTAGGAGAGGGAGCTGTGTCCAGGGCATCCTTTAGGACATTGCAAGGAGGATTTTCTCTCTTGGGAGGAACTCTGGTCTCTTTAAAATCCTTTATGAAGATGCAGAGAAATCTGCAGTGGACACCGCTGGGGTGGCCTGTGACATATTAGCCACTTCGCAGTGAAAAGAGCAATTTATCAGGGGATGTTCCTTCCAGGGATCGAGAGCCTTTCAGAACTTGATTGCAGTTAATGCACCAGCCTTTCCAAAGTGTTTTATGGCACTCTCAAATGAGATAATGAAGCCCTTTAATTTACCGTTCAACTCCCAAACAGAGTGAGCGGGTCAGGCATCCTGCCTGCCCCAGGGCCCCCAGAGACAGAAGGCTCAGGAGGCCCAGTGCGCCTGGCGTGTTATCATGAACTTCTCCACTGGAACTGCTCAGCTTCCGGCGGGAGGTGGCATGCAGCCCCGGACAGCCTCGGGTGAGCCCCAACCTTGCAGCTTCCGTGTGTGTATCCACAAGCAGATCATTCTCCTGAAGCCTCAGTTCCATCATCTGTAGAACGGGGATGCTAACACCACCATGGCAGGGGCGTGATAAGGACCAGGGACAGCACCTTCCAATTATTGATCGTGCTGGTAGATGATCGATAATTGGAAGTCGTTATTGGGTAGTGAAATGGACCCTTAAGACCCAAAGTTCTGGAAGGAAATTCATACTTGCTGCTGGTCCAGGGGAACGTCCACCAGCTGATGCCACCTGCAGCGGGGGTGAGCTGTCCCCACTGAGCCTTGCCCAAACCCAAGTTGGTAAGCAAAATAAATGTTTTGTTGTTTGAAGCCCCTGAGTTTGGCATGATGTGCTTCATTGCAATGGATACAGAATTCTTCCAGAGTTCTCACCCATTCTCCTTCCCTGGGACTCAGATCCGGATCCCTGGGGCTGAGCCCAGGGTCACCCTGAGGGACTGATCTGATTCCATCCACTTGGGTTTGACACTTCTCTTCCTGCAGGAGGAATCTCTTCCTGGGAAGCTCTTGGGTCTGTCTCACTGAGCCCCCTCGGGGCAACTTCACTAGTCCTCTGGAATTGACTAGGTAGGTATCTTTCTGTTCTGGAGGACCAGGGTTTAGATTAAGGCCAGGACATCTTCTCCTCTTCTCTTCTGAGCCTCCACTCCTGGTCACAATCCCCGTCATTTTATGAGTGGGAAAAGCTAGGAAATGGGAGACTGCGATTTGGATTTTCCAGTGCTCTCCAGGCTGCTTCTTTGTGCTATGTGCAGAGGCTGATGCTCCAGAGGGGTCCCTCTATGTCTCAGTAAGGCCCCCTGCCGCTTCATCACCTTTTCACAGACTGTTCATACAAAATGGCCAATAAGCATATGAAAAGGGGGTCACCTGGGTGGCTCAGTGGTTGAGTGTCTGCCTTTGGCTCAGGATTTGATCCTGGGTCCTGGGATGGAGTCCCACATCAGGCTCCCTATAGGGAACCTGCTTCTCCCTCTGCCTATGTCTCTGCCTCTTTCTGTGCATCTCTCATGAATGAATAAATAAATCTTAAAAAAAAAAAGCATATGAAAAGGGACTCAACCTCATTATTAGCAGAGAGATGCAAGTTAAAACCCCAAGCATACCCCTGGCTGTGATTACCTGCAAAGGTGCGTTGTTCAGACTGCCTTGCAAGCATTTTGGCTTCACTGTATGTGGTCCCATCTGCCATTTTGGCTAACTGGGGACAAATCTGATGGGCCATTCCACCTCTGATGCTCCCTCTGAGACCAGCGGAGGCACACCGTCTCCCTCTCTTGCTCCTACTTCCTTCCTGACCAGAGATGTTGATCTCAAGAGCACTCGTTAATGAACATTCTGCATGCTGAGCGCCATGTCTGAGTCTGTTTCCTGGGGAACCTCACCTCTGACAACCACAGCTCCGCTAGAATGGCTAAAATATTTTGAAAAAATTACATAATTGTATCTGTCTAAATTCCTCATTCGTTCTCCCCAGCGGGTAAAGCCCTATCCTGTTTTCCACATTTTGAAACTCTGTATACCAGAACTAGACAGGTACATACTATGGTCAGTTGATTTTTGACAAAGGAACAAAAACAATTCACAGGAGAAATGGTCATCATTTTGAGAAATAATACTGGAACAACTAGACATCTGAAGTTTTTTTTTTTTTAAAGATTTTATTTATTTATTCATGAGAGACACACACAGAGAGGGAGAGAGGGAGAGAGGGAGAGACACAGGCAGAGGGAGAAGCAGGCTTCCCACAAGGAGCCCGATGTGGGACTTGATCTTGGATCCCAGGATCACACCCTGAGTGGAAGGCAGATGCTCAACCACTGAGCCACTCAGGCATCCCACAACTGGACATCTGTACAAAAAAAAAATATAGGGCGGAATAAAAATAACTGTGATCACCTATATCTCACAACTTACATTTACTTTTTTATTTTTTACAACTTACATTTATTAACTCAAAATGGATCACAGACTTAAATGCAAAACCTAAAATTAAAATACTCCCAGAAGGAAACAAAGGAGAAGATCTTTGTGACTTTTGGTTTGGCACAGTTTTTGAGATATAGGTTTTTTTTTTTTATTTTATTTTTAAGTAATGTCTGCATCCAATGTGGGGCTCAGACCCCAACTCTGAGATGGAGTCCCACATTCCATCAACTGAGCCAGTCAGATGCCCCTTAAATATAGTTTCTATATCCACAGGGTATTAAATAATAATATGATGCTAAATTAGATTTCATCAAAATTAAAAACATCTTATTTTTAAAAAATATTTTATTTACTTATTTACTTGAGAGAGAGACAGTAAGCATGAGTAGAGGGAAGGACAGAGGGAGAGAGAGAGACCAACAAGGGGTTCGATCTCACGACCCTGAGATCATAACCTGAGCCGAAATCAAGAGTCAGACACAACTGACTGAGCCACCCAGGTGTCCCTGATTTTTTTTTAAGTTTATTATTATTATTTTTTTTTTAGTAATCTCTACACCCAACGCGGAGCTCAATCTCATGACTCCAAGATCAAGAATTGCATGCTCTTCTGACTGAGCCAGGCAGGTGCCCCCAAAACATCTGATTTTCAAAAAACACTTATAAAAATGGAAAGACAAGCTACAGACTGGGAGAAAAATATTTTTAAAACATGCAATAGGGCAACCTCAGTGGCTTAGCGGTTTGGCGCTGCCTTCAGCCCAGGGCGTCATCCTGGAGACCCAGGATTGAGTCCCAAGTCAGGCGCCCTGCAGGGAGCCTGCTTCTTCCTCTGCCTCTCTCTCTCTCTCGCTTTCTCTGTCTCTAATAAATAAATAAAATCTTTAAAAAAATGCAATAAAGAACTTGTATCCAAAATATAAAGATTCCTTGAAACTCTGTAAGTAAACCACCAAATTAAAAATGGTCAAAAGATTTGAACAAACCCTCAGCCAAGAAGATAAATGGATGGTAAACAAGCACACGAAATGATGTTCAGCTAATAGAAAAATGCAATTAAAAACACAATGAACTACCACTAGACACCTGTTGGAATGACTTAAACAAATAGACAAACTTGACAATACCACATGCTGGTGAGGATGCTCTAAAACGCTCATACAAAATCGTGCAGAGACGTCGGAAAATGGTTCTATGGCTTCTTATAAAACTGAATATACACTCGCCAGATGATCCAGCAAGTCCACTGCGAGGTGTTTATCCAGGAGAAACGAAAACTTGTATTTGCACAAAAACTAGTCCAGAAATGTTTACAGACAAGTTATTCACAATTGCTCATATCGGAGACAATCCACTTGCGCTGTAACTGGTGAATGGATAAATACATCGGCACATCCTTACAATGGAATACTATTTAGCAATAAAAACTGTCTCTACACACAATACCATGGATGAATCTCACACACGTTGTGGTAAGCGGATGAAGCCAGGCTCAAAAGGCTACACAGAGTATGACTGCAGGGGTTGGGGGTGGGGAGCAGGATGTGGTGCCTACAAAGGAGCAACTAAGAATTTCAGTAGGTGACGGAACTGTTATATATCTTGATCGGGACGGTGATCACATACCTTATGCCTGTGTTACAACTTATGGAAATGTACACTAAGTACAGTAAATTTTACTGTATATAAATTGTATTTCAGTAAACTAGGCTAAAAATATTGAACCTAAAAGCATCTTAGGTTACATAGTATGATACTGTATGTATACTTCTGCAACTTATTCTTTTGTTCTCCATTAACAATTTCTGAGATTTATACAAATTGACACTGTGTGTATAATGATACATGAAGCTCTTGCTCATCCACGTTAACTACTATATCATATTCCACGATCCATTGTACTTTGTTTTATTTATGCATTCTCCTTTGGTAAATATTACTTTGTGTCTGCTTTCTTCTTCTGTGTTAAACAATATTGCAATAAACATTCTAACAAATGTATTCTGGAGGACAGGTGCTGAGATTTCCCTCTAGGATACCTACTGAAGATAGTAAATGGAACAGGTGGGGCAAGGTGTATGAACATCTTCACTTTGGTTTCCAGCAGTTTATACCAACTGACACTTTACTGCCAGTGTGTAGGAGTTTCATTTTTCTACGTCCCCATCAATAACTGTGTTATCAGGGCAGCCCCAGTGGCCCAGCGGTTTAGCACCACCTTCAGCCCAGGGCCTGATCCTGGAGACCCGGGATCGAGTCCCACGTCAGGCTCCCTTCATGGAGCCTGCTTCTCCCTCTGCCTATGTCTCTGCCTCTCTCTCTGTGTGTCTCTCATGGATAAATAAACAAAATCTTTAAAAAATTTTTAAAAATACATGCTCACAAATGTATAATTGATAGATCTATAATTCCTTTAAAATTATCTTTTTCTGCTTTTGCTATCAAGGTTATACTGACCTCACAAAATGAATTAGGAAGCTATCATTCTTTTTCTATCCTCTGAGATGTTTTGTATAAAGTATGTATTTTCTGGTTCTCAGCATATTGGAAAAATCTGCTCCTGAGCTAATGTGGGCTTGGGATGTTGGAGGCCAACTTCTGAATTGATTTAGCATATTTACTAGTGTAGTTACTGTGTGAATAGAGAGCCCCTTATCATCTTTTTTAAAAAAATATTTTATTTATTTATTCACGAGAGACACACAAAGATAGGCAGAAACACAGGCAGAGGGCAAAGCAGGCTCCCTGCAAGGAGCCCGATGTGGGACTTGATCTCGGGACTCTAGGATCACACCCTGGGCCGAAGGCAGGTGCTCAACCACTGAGCCACACAGGTATCCCGCCCCTTATCATCCTTATTTCTTTATTTGTGCCCTTTATATATTTTTTCTTGCATGGTCTAGTAGTTTTCTAATCTTATCATTTTCCTCCAAAGAACCAGCTTGTGGCTTTATATTTGGATAGGATATAAATTCAAGTACTATAATAGACGCTTAAAATTATTGATGACCTAAAAAAGTCATGCACTTATTATTATCTGTTTTGAGCTGAATTGTGATTCTGAGTCCCACTTCAATTGAATTGTGGTCGGAGGATGTGGTCCATAGTCTATACATTCTTTTTAATTTGTCAAAATTCTCCCCATGACCTAATACATGATTTGTGTTTGTGTGAGTGTGTATGTAAAAATCATAAGTATTCCCAATTTATTGAGTGCCTTATAATATATATATATATATATATACACACACACAAACATACATATACATATACATGTATGCATCTGATTAAATGTAACTGTGTTGCTTAAGTGACATGTGATTAATAATATATTTGGACTCTACACCATCTCATTGTATGTTTTTACCTTACTTTCTTCTCCTTCTCCCTTTTGTATTCTCTGTCCTCTACTGGCTACACCTATATACACACACGTATGTACATGCATATTCTGAAGTATACTTAGAACTTTGCTGGTTTGGATTGTTTAGCTCATATTTCTTTCTTGTTTTGATGGCTACACTTAATTTTCAATGATTTTTAAGATTTCCTCATTATCCTTGATTTTTTGTATTTTTAAAAAATGATTATTTATTTATTTATTTATTTATTTGAGACAGAGTGAGAGAGAGAGAGAGAGCACAAGCAGTGGCAGGGGCAGAGGGAGAAGCAGGCTCCCCACTGAGCAGAGAGCCCGATGTGGGGGCTGCATCCCAAGGCCCGGAGTTCATGACCTGAGCAGAAGGCAGACACTTAACTGACTCAGCCACCCAGGCACCCTGATTTTTTGTGGTTTAATTATCATACAGCCACATACGGATTTATTCTAATCCATGTTTTCTGTTCTTGGAGTGCATTTTTGATTTGAGATCTCAAATCAAAATCTACCTTTAGCTCTGGAAAATTTTCATCGATTATCCCATTAGATATTGCTTCTCCATTGTTTCTTCCTTTTGTTTTCCTGGAAACTTCTCTTGGATGAATGTTGAAGGCCCTGGCAGGATGTCATTTAGGGACAAAGGAATGTAGGGTAATGGAGACCCGTCCCAGGTCTGCGAAGGGTCCTGGGAGGAGAAGGTACAGGACACAAGATGCAAAGGAGGGCTGGAAATTGGAAGCCACCAAAGGCTTTAGGTCAAGAAAAGACTCGGTCCATTGGCAGTTCCTTCTGACTGCTTTATGGAGCAGAGGACAGGAGAAGGTCAAGGACAAGAGAGAGGAGACCAGCCTGGATGCTACTCCGGACTAGGCAAGAGAGTGGTGGTGGCCAGGACCAGAGAGGTGGCAGTGGGGATGGAGAGAGAGGAGGGAGAGAAGACGAAGGGAGACATATTTGGGACCCAAGCCAGATGTGATGGGTTGCACAGGGGTAGGCTGCTGGCAGTAAGGGGGGCACAGAGGTTGGGGTGCAAACCCTTGCCTTGCTTATCCTTGTCCAGGTGAGACCTTTCTGCCCAGAACTCACCTGCTCTTTGCCTGAGCTAATGCACACTGTCTCCTGGGGATGGGGTCTCGAGTGGGTCAGTCATCTTGTGGGCTCCAAGACCAAGAATCCTGTCTCAACCCAGTATTAGCCTCACCTCTGACCCACTGGGTATTTTGTTTAGTTTAGTTTTTTAAATTTTATTTATTTATTCATAGAGACACACAGAGAGAGAGAGAGAGAGAGAGAGAGGCAGAGACACAGGCAGACACACACACACACACACACACAGAGAGAGAGAGAGAGAGAGAGAGAGAGAGAGGCAGAGATACAGGCAGAGGGAGAAGCGGGCTCCATGCAGGGAACCTAACGTGGGACTCGATCCTGGGTCTCCAGGATCACACCCTGGGCTGCAGGCGGTGCTAAACCGCTGTGCCACTGGGGCTGCCCCACACTGGGTATTTTGAGTCAACCCTTCGGGGCATCTGCCTCAGCTGGGGTGAACACTGTGGCTACACAACTCGGTCTTCAAGCTTTGACCCAGCCACCCAGGCCTGGCCAGTTGCCTTTCCCAGGGCCAGACCCTGATTCCATGTCTCCAGGTCCTGCTGTAATCTGGACAGGTTACTCAGAATAGAATCCTGTGCCAAAACCAATGTAAGCAGCTTCCCTCCCCAGAGACTCTGCTGCGGGGCCACACACCGTGGTGGCCAGCCTGCTTGAGCCTGGGTCCCCCACCCCTGGATCCATTCAGTGAACTGGCCCCAGTGGCCAGCTTTCTCCTCCTTTTCTCTGCTTGGCTTGAATAACCTCGGAAGTGGGCCCGGAGACAAAGATTCAAATACAAGATGTCTCAGAAGCCCAGGTAGGGCAAGTGAGACAGGGACAGGAAGGCAGCCAACAAAGGACATTAGCAAGCAAGTTGCCATGGTGGCAGCCGAGCTGAATCCCGTGGGGGCTCTCAGAGCTGTCCCTCCTGCGAGGTGTGGTTGCCGAAGGGTTTAGGTACCAACTCCTATCAGTCACCGGTGAAGGGTCACCTCCCGGGCCCTTGGCCCTGCCTGACTGGGGAACAATCTCAGAGATGAGAGAAATCCCTTGGCAAAGAGCTGCAGATGCTGTATCCTGGGCCCTGGAATAGGGGAGCCTGGGGCAGCCTCTCAGCCCACCCCCAACGCTGGAGCTCCTGTTTCACCATCTGCCAAGCAGGGACAATGCCTGCCTGTCGCTTTGTAGTGAGCATGCTGCAACTTAACACATGCAGAAAGCCTCCTTCATAAAGCTGAGGCGGGTGGGTTGCCCTCTGTGCCGTGCAAATGTGCCCTAGATCCTGGGGCAGCAGCCCCGAAACTCTTAAGACAGACGCTAGCTAATCTTCCCTTTGGTACTACCTGCCCCCTCACACTCCGCCCATCTCTGGCCACTGGTTCCTGCTGATGTGACATTCTTGTTCTAAAAACAGACATGTGACACCTCAAGCAGATTTGCAGTCCCTTGACAGCAGTCCTGTCTGGCACATAAAGGGCCTCAGCCTCTCTGCCTGGCTCCCCAGGGCCCCAGAGAAGAGGTGGGGATCAGTGCAAGGGGGCTGCTCTGAGGGCAGGCAGCATGCCTCCTGACCTGCCACCCACCCTGCTGGGAGGGAGAGGTGCCTGGAGGCCATCAGAGGGAGGCCCCCTGCTTCAGAGCAGAGACCCCTTGGCTCCAGGTACCCTCCCTGCTCTGCTTCCACGAGGTTGTCTGCTCCAGGACTTTGCAAACCAACCGGGAAGTGTGGCAGCAGGTGCAGGAAGGGCACAGCCATTGCTACCCTGGGTTCTCTAGGGTGCCCTGGCATTTTGCCCATTCTGTTATTTTGTAGTGTTCCTTAGCCCTTTGCAGCCAGGGTCACCTGTGGGGTTGGGACTCTGAGCCCAGTCCTGGCCCCGGGGCAGAGCATGGATCAGTGGCTTGTGCTCTTCGGGCGCTGAGGCTGG
Organism: Canis lupus dingo; assembly: GCF_003254725.2. Classification (NCBI taxonomy): domain Eukaryota; kingdom Metazoa; phylum Chordata; class Mammalia; order Carnivora; family Canidae; genus Canis; species Canis lupus. The sequence continues at coordinate 5,297,301 of NC_064248.1, read as the reverse complement.
CATGGGTCTCATGACCTCAGGCCTGGATCCAGTGGGTGGCAGCGCCCTGGGCACCTATGGACCCACTTATGTGTGGTCCTCTTCCCTTGCCAAGTACCCTCAACAACAGAGTGCAGCTCCTGCCTCAGTTTCCCTTCCCATGCTCTAGCTCCCCACTGGGGTTGTTGATCCTCCCTAAGATATAGCCAACTTGTTGGGGCCCCTGAGCCAGAATTCTCTTTTTTGTGGCCACTTGCCTATACTACAGTGTTGGGAATAGCAGACCATTAGTAGTGGTGATACCACTTGCTCTGCATAATCGTCAGAAGGGACAGTATTGCTAAGACATCTCAGCCAGTCCCAGCAAGTAGCAGGTGCTCAGTGAGAGGTGGCACTGATGGTTCCTGGTGTTAATCACAGTGCTCCCCATCTCCCTGCTTCCTCTGCGACTCTGAGAGATTCTGCTGCCATGACCAACTGCTCCCTCCTCACCCCCGCCCCATTTGGATCCTTGAGAGAAGTGCTACCCAGTAGAACTTTCTGCAGTAAGGGAAATGTACTATGGCTGTCATGTCCAATATGCTGGCCACCCATCCACATGTGGCCCACACCTTCTGAGCACTCAAATTGTATGGCCAGTTAAAAAAATTAAATTGGACCACCTAGGTGGCTCAGGGGTTGAGTGTCTGCCTTCTGCTCAGGGCATGATCCCGGGGTCCTGAGATCAAGTCCCACTTCAGGCTCCCCGCATGGAACCTACTTCTTCCTCTGCCTGTGTCTCTGCCTCTCTCTGTGTCTCTCATGAATAAATAAATAAAGTATTTTAAAAAATTAAATTGAATTTCAATCAATCTAAGTGTGAATAGCTGCATGGAGCTAGCACCTACCAAATAGAACAGCATTGCCTCAGAGAGTTAACCCCTGGCCTGGTTCATTCACTAAGCAAATATTTATAGAGAGCCAACTTGCTGCCTTTTTAGGCACTGGAACTTCAACAGTGGACAGACAGGCAAGATCCTCGCTGTCCTGGAGGCAGAAAAGTTCAAATACATAAATAAGGTCATTGAGACAGTGGTGAGAGATGTGGAACAAACCCAGAGCGCCATCAAGTGCTGAAGGAAGGCTGCACTTGCTGTCTTTTAAAATTTTAAACTTGATTCAAAAAATGATCCCTCTCTGGGGCGCCTGGGTGGCTCAGGCGGTCAAACATCTGCCTTCCGCTTGGGTCGTGATCTCGGGGTCCTGGGATTGAGCCCCCGCATTGGCTCCCTGCTCAGTGGGGTGTCTGCTTCTCCCTCTGCCTGCCGCTCCTCCTGCTTGTGCTCTCTCTGTGTCAAATAAAAAGATTCCTTTATTTTCAGAATTTCCCAATATCTCCAAAATTATTTTTTAAAATTAATTATCTTTTTAGTTCTGAAACTCTTTTTTCTTTTAAGATTTTAATTATTTATTCATGAGAGACACAGAGAGAGGCAGAGACACAGGCAGAAGGAGAAGCAGGCTCCCTGCGGGGATCTCAATGCAGGACTCAATCCCAGGACCTCAGGATCATGACCTGAGTTGGAGGCAGATGCTCAACCGCTGAGCCACCCAGGCATCCCTTAGGTCTGAAATTCTTGACTAATGTAGAGAAGTCCCATCTATCCACGTAAGAAGATTCTGTTACAGTATTTTGCCTCTTGATGATGAATAGGTCCTGTTTTTAAAGTTTGTTTTGTTTGTTTGTTTGTTTTTGCTTTTGTTTTGCTTCATGAATAAGCTTTAAGATTTAAGTAACACATGACATGGTTACTGAGGTTATTCCAAGGCCAAGAAAATGATGAACAGTACCCCCTGTTAATTATATGAAGTCATGGTAATTTACATAGCAAAACTCGATAACGTATCAAAAAGAAAAATACATCCCAATCTCACACATACATCAAGATGCAAAATTTCTAAATACTGGCAAATAGAACTTAGCAATTTATCCGAAATAATTCACTATTAACATGTGATGTTTATCCTGGGAATGTAAGTATGGTTCAAGAAGTTAATCCACATAATTTGTTACATGGACAGATTACTAGAGAAAATATTTTCAGTACTGTAGGAACATTTGATACAATCCATGTTTATTAACTTTTATACATCAAGAGACTTTGCCTCGGTATTAGTTTGCTCGGGCAGCTGTACCAAAACCACAGGCTGGGGCGCGGCTCACACACCAGAAATGCATTTTCTCAGTTCTGGAAGCTACAAGTTCAAGATCAAGGTGTCGGTAGGGGTTAGTTTCCTCTGAGGCTTCTCTCCTTGGCATGTAGATGGCTGTCTTCCCGTGTGCTCACATGCTCTCGTCTCTGTGCACGTCTGTGTCTTAATCCCCTTTCCTTATTAGGACACGAGTCATATTGAGTTAGGACACTAAAGACCTCCTTTGAACTTAATTACCTCTGTAAAGCCCTGTCTCCAAATATAGTCACGTTCTGAGCTATTGGGGATTAGGGCTTCAACATAAAAATTTTGGGAAAATAAACCCAGGCCCATAGCAGTCTTAAGCCTACCAGCATTAATTCACATCGCTAATGTAAGTGGCCTTGAACCCTTGCTACTCAATTTTATAGCTTGCAAAGCTCATGCACTCGGTAGCGTCTTTAGCAGATCAAGCAGGGGCCGTCACCTCCACCAGGTCACTGGGATGAGTTCCATTTGGCTTTATTTTGTGCTTTATGGCTGGCACATAAAAAAAAGGGTACCCTTTACCCAAATTCCACCAGCCCTGACTTCTTGCTCTTGAGAGCTTCTTCATCTCCTTGGACACGTTTTATTGCTTGAGGAAGGCATGCCAGCAAACACCTTGATTATCACTGGGCATTAGAACCCTTAAGATCCAACTGCTGGTGGCCGATTTTAGCATCTCCATGGATGTGGTGGCCCATTTTTCAAGCAACGAAATTGAGATAAAAGCTAAATATAAAGATCAAACACTAAATGTTGAACAGTGTAATATTCCCCAGGGGTTGTGTTAATGACGACATCATGGCTGGTGATGACATGCATTTAGATCAATCCATATGGCCCTCCAATGAGCATAGGGCAGATTGTGCTAGATTTGGAGATAGTAAGGTTGATGTAGATTTATCAGGTGAATCACACCGAGAAGGTCTGAAGTATATGTTCAGAGAGAGAGAGAGAGAGAACAACAAAATCTTTGCGTACACATATGCTTTCATTGTCACAAGGCAACTTGCACATTTTGACACTTAAGATGGAACATCTTTTTTCCTTTCCAGTGAGACAAAAAAGAAAAACAATGAACTTTTCATAATGGAAAAATTTGAAGCATTTGCAAAAAAAGTAGAGCGAGTAGTACAATGAACCCCCACGGACCTATCACCCAGCTTAAAGCATGGTCGCCATGTCGCCAATCTTGCATCATCAAGTTCTCCCCATCCCCTCTTTTTCTTGGCTGGAATATTTTAAAGACATGTCATAAAAAGAAAATTTAAAAATAAAACAGAAGGAGAATTACAATACAGAATGTCGTTTCCAAATAAGCTCCTTTACGTTCTGCTGATTCTCTGTCAAGTGGCAGGGCTCCAGTCATTATTAAAAGAGGAATTTATTTTTACAGTGACAGTTTATGCGATGAGAGAACCCATTAAACATCACCCAGGGGGAAGCGATATTGTCAAAATGCCCATTTAACCCTTTCAAGCATCTCCAACCCACCCTTTGCCAACCTTCTTGAATCATGCTTTTTTTTTTTTTTTTTGCTTGTTTTGTTTTCATTTTATATGGAGAGTAGACATATACGTGTTGGTGTTTGCTTGCTGTCCATATTCTTGTGGCTACAAATGCAGGGAAAGAAGGAGGATCACTGGGCTGCTGCCTGCCTCCTGGCAGATTCCTGGCCACCAGGGCCAGGGGAGGGATGGTTGTCTTTTACCCTCAAGCACAATGGTGTGTGCATTCTGGAAGGGTCTGATGAAAAAGGAAGGGATAGAAAGGAACTGGAGACAGAAGACGTCCCCCACCTCCATCCCAAATAGATTGTAGATCAAGCTGTAAAGAGGTCAGAAGAGATTCAGGAGAGCTCGGTGACATAAGAGAAATTAACAGACCATCCCCTTGCTGCCAGGGCTGGGAGAGAATTAGCAAAACCAATCAAAAAAGGAGGGTCAGACTCAATCAGTGTTTTATCCATCTGCCTTCCTCTCACTCTTCCCCATCCTCCTTATCTTCACCTTCTTTACCTCCAGCTGTGTCTTCTTCTCCTTCAAAGTCCTCTGAGCTGCCATGGCCCACATTCTCTCCAGTGTCTCCTCACTGCAACTTCACTTTCTCTTCCTGTCCTTCTGGTTTGGGTCATTACTGCTGAATAACAAATGACCCCCACACGAAACAGTTTAAAGTAACTATTTTATGTTGTTTGCTGTTTGGTAGAATGGAAATTGAGGAAAGGCTCAGTAGGGAAGCTCTCACTTGGCTGAGGTCACTGTGGGCTGTGGGTCATCTGAAGGCTCGACTGGGCTGGCCATCCAAGATAGCACACTCACTTGCTGGCAGTTGATGCTGACTGGCAGCGGCCTCTCCCATGTGGCAGTCTCTGGAGGGGGTTGACTTCTGCCCTAGTAGCTGGCTTCCTCCAGGGTGAGGAACCCAAGAAGGAGAGGTGGCAGCTGCACAGCTCTCTCTGACGAGGCCTTAGAGAGTCCATCACTTCCACCATACTCTCTTGGTAAAAGCAGTCGTGAGCCTGCTGAGATTCAGGGGAGGGGACCTGAACAGCCCCCTCTTGATGGAGGAGTGGCAAAGCCACATTGAGGAAGGGTATTTGGGATGGGAGACATCTCTATGGCCATCTTTGGGAGATGCACACCTAGACTAGCCTAAGGCCTGTCCTAACTCATCTGCACCTGCTACTGCATGATCGGGGCATGAGGCAAAGAAGCTTCTGGTTCCTGCTGGCTCTTCCAGCCTCAGGCTGGGTATTTGGTCAAGCTCCTCTAAGATTTCCACTCATTTCAGTTGACTTTGAGGATAGCTTCCATTTTTAGTCAGACAAAACCTGTGGAGAGGATTCTTATTTCCAATTCAGGATTCTTATAAAGATGAAGCATTGTAACTCCCTGGTGGTCTAGTGGCTAGGATAAAGATGAAGCATTGTTTAGTAACCTAATTTAATATTTGTCACTTCACCTCTGGTTAAAAAAAAACAAAACAAACCAAAACAGATAGCTCTTCATCTTCCTCCCTAGGCTACGCGGACCTCCCAGAGGGTTGACAAATGTCATTTCCTGGAAATCTGGGATTTGAGCAATTGATTCTGACATGCTCTGGAAGAACAATTGCTGGAGTTTGTTATGCTCTAATTCTACTTTCACAGTGTCCTCATCGGTTCCTTCTCCTCTTTTCACTGGCTCTGTCCATATGCTCAAGAGCCGAGGAGCCTGTGATTCCCTGAGAGGCAGAGTGGAGAGTTCACGAAGGTGTCCTGGCATAGCTCCTGAGCCTCCCCCAACCCTCCTGTCTGGCCTCATCTATTCCCACTCCTACTCATGTGCTGCTTTGAGCCTAGCAATCTGGGGGAACAGAAACGAAGTCCATGTGGCAGGAACATGGTCACTGGTAGGCTCCTTGCTAGCAGCGACAGGTGGGAGCAGAGAGGGAGCTGGTGTTTGGATCTTATTCTAAGCAAAATGGACCTGAAGCAAGATAATGACACGATCTGGTTCACAGTTTCAGAGAATCAGTTTCATCAGCATTGTGTTGGCAGAAATAAGGAGCGAAGGACTCTCCTCCGTGCTGGAGAGAATGGATGTTGTACAAACATCAGGACATCAGGACTAGAGCTGACCCTGCAGGGACCCTACGACCCAGCAAATCGGTTCCCAGTGCATGTGCTAAAGAAATGCATGTGCACATCAGAAGGACATTCACAGCAACGTTGCTCATAGTGGCCCCAGGAAGATCCAAACATCTACCGGCATGACAGTGGGCAAATGCATTCTGGTATATTCTTCCCATTGATTGAAAAAGAACAAACCACTCTCGCATGCAGGACTATGTGTGAATCCTGCAGACAATGGTGAGATAAGAGGTAAGATGCGAAGAATATGTAAGCGTGGTTCCATACATATGAAGTTGAAAACAGGTAAAAAAATACTATTCAAGAATGTGTACATAGACAACATAGTGAAATTACACAGAAAAGCAAGGAAAACATTATCATAAAGACAGAATGGTGATTATTGCCAAGAGGGAGGAAGAGGGGTGTGATGGAGGAGGGGCAGAATGATGGGGAGAGGGGGGAAAGAGAAGTGCAGGAAGCAAAGCCTTTCCTCCTTTTCAATGGACACAGTGGTGCCTGTGTGTGAGGTCTGGGGCAGTGGCAGCCATCTGGTGACCATGAGGGCAGACATATGGCAAGAAAAGACAAAAAACACCTGGATCTCTGATAATATCATTAAGCCACAGATATAACTCAAAACCCCCCGATTTTGAACTTCTTGTTAATGGGAATAACAACCCCTGACTGTTTAGGCCCTTCTGAGGGGATGTTCCTCTACTGGAAGCAAAAAACTTATCGTTAAAGTAGTAGGTTTGGCCTGGTCCAGTTGCACCCTCTGTGGTTTGCCCCACCAATCCCAAGCAGTCACGTGACTCTACTGACCACAGGTCCATGAAGGAGGTCAAGGTTCTGCCCAGCCTCCTCCTTCCACACAGGATGTCCTTCTCTGTCAGGCTGATGCCACTCAGACAGACACAAAATGGGTCTGTGGCCCCCTTTGGAAAGTTCTGAAACATTCTTTTCTTTTCTTTTTTTTTTTTTTGTAACTTACAAGGATCTTAATTTTTTATTTATTTTTTATTTTTTAAAGATTTGATGTATTTATTCATGAGACACACACACACACACACACACACACACACAGAGGCAGAGACACAGGCAGAGGGAGAAGCAGGCCCCATGCGGGGAGCCTGACGTGGGCTCGATCCCGGGACTCCAGGATCACGCCCTGGGCCAAAGGCAGGTGCTAAACCGCTGCGCCACCCAGGGATCCCCGGATCTTAATTTTTTAAAAGATAGGAGTACATTACATTAAGGCAAAATTCCCAGCTGATGTTAAGTAGGCTCCAACAACAACAACAACAGTCTCAGAATCCGCCCCCATGCCCTGGCTGGGTAGCCTGCTTCATGTTCCTCAGGGTTTCTACAGGTGGCTTTAGGCCATGCGATGCACAAGAAGGGCTTCTCTGCAAAGGCCCCCAGAGGGGCTTCCCATTGGTTCGGAGAACAAGGGGCCTGGGACAGCTAGACAGCCTGCACCTGTGTGCCATCTCGCGTGTGCTGCGTGGGTAATGCCCCGGTCCAGGCTGTGCACCGTCCACACGAGGCATTTTGTGCAGAGAGCGACACTGAGGCCCCCATCAGAGCACACACGTACAGCCCAGGACCCAGACTCCCACATTCCTCCAGTAACCCCCAGGAAGGTGACGTCCAGAAGAATTCACCACCCTTGTCATCCATGGTAGTGAGCCCAGGACTATGTGGAGGAAGATTGTTTTGGAAGATGAGAGAGAGAGAGAGAGAGAGAAGAAGGTGTGGACCTTCCGTGAATCTCCATGCACCTTACTGTGCCAGCTTCTGAGCGGATGTGATTACCCTTGCTCCCGATGCTTCCACCAGAAAGTGCCAAACTGCCCCCTGTTGTGGCAGAGGCAAACGAGGTTCAGAGAGGTTAAGAGACTTGCTCAAGATCACACAGCCCATTCTCGGTGAGTTTGAACACAAACCACAAACATCTGATTCCACAATTTGGCTTTTGCTTTTTTTTTTTTTTTTCTTTTCTGTAGGTCCAGGTTATTTTTGTTTTTGTGTTCTAACAAACATGAACTTATGCAACATTCTAAGTAGAGAGGCAGAATGAATAGAGATCTCTGTGAAACCAGGAAGTTATTTATTTATTTATTTATTTATTTAAAGATTTATTTATTTATTTTATTTATGAATGATAGACATAGAGAGAGAGAGGCAGAGACACAGGAGGAGGGAGAAGCAGGCTCCATGCCGGGAGCCCGACGTAGGACTCGATCCCAGGACTCCAGGATCACACCTTGTGCCAAAGGCAGGCGCTAAACCGCTGAGCCACCCAGGGATCCCCAGAAACCAGGAATTTAAATATCGTAGTAAAGGGAGAAAAATCCACAGTCATGAGGTGGGGCCAGAAGGAACTGGCTGCCTCCAAATTCAAAACCCTGGAGTTTCTTGACAGGAGCCCCCTCCAACCCCAAATCTGCCATCTGGCCTTCGTTGCTTGGATTGTGACCAAGCCCAGAGCAGAGACCTTGGCGTCACCTTGGATTCCAATAGTCCAGAGGGTCTGAGCTTGTTGGACCCTTCTCTGAGGGTATTAGGAAAGAAAAGACAGATTCTTCTCTGTCCTAACTCTGAATCCCATAGTGCCCTGCACTCCTGTGCTATAAATATGAAAACATTCTATGCTGGCGGAAGTGAGATTGAGACAGGCCTTCATGCAACACTCACAGGACTGTAAGTTGGTTTCAACTCTCTTGAAAGCCATTTGACATTGTGGATCAAAGACCAAAAGATTTTCATAACTTATTTCCTAGGGTTCATAGTAATTCTGGGACTAAACAGAAATGCCAGCAAAATTTAGGGAGAAAAATGTTCTATGTATGTATGTATTCATTCCTACATTTATTTATTCACTTCTTTATTTATTTTTATTTATTTATTTTTTTAAGATTTTATTTATTTATTCATGAGAGACACAGAGAGAGACAGAGGGAGAAGCAGGCTCCATGCAGAGAGCCCAATGTGGGACTTGATCCCAGGACTCCGGAATCAGGCCCTGAGCTGAAGGCAGACGCTCAACGGCTGAGCCACCCAGGCATCCCTATTCAATTTATTTAAACTAAAACAACCAGTTTACTCACTTCTCTTATCCTCCCCTCCCCCCCACCTCTGGCAATCATCAAGCAATTCCCAGTATCTATGAGGTTTTTTTTTAAACATTCTACACGTAAAACATTATAGGATATTTGTCTTTCTCTATTTTAAATTACTTTTAGTAGCAAAATAAACTTGAGACAAAACTACATAGTATCAGTCAGGTTTCCTAGTTGCAGACAACAAAATTCTCCCTAGCTGGTTTTAAGCAGGATAGAATTTATTGCAAGGCACTACAGGGCTCATAGAATCTTTGGAAGGGATTCACAAAAAGGTCTGCACTGGCTTTTCACGGCCAGTTTCGGAATGGCAGACTGGCCCAGGAGGGAGCTGCTATTACTACGGACTCCACGCCAGGCTGCCTCTGCCACCGCCAGGAATCTGCTGCCCTTGCCAATGGCCTCTAGCCGTGCAGCCTCTGCAGGTCAGCGGAGGGAACACCTCCGGACCCATGGAGCTACTCTCCCAACCCATTGCCTGCTCAGTTTCACATACTTACAGCTGATTGGCGGAGTCCAGTCACATGCTCCCCCCATAGCAAGGCATGCTGGGGAATGTAGTTCTAGTGATAAGAACTGGGCACAGCAGTGCTCAAACCTTGGGGAAGGTGTTTAGAATATCTTGGGCAGGGGCGCCTGGTGGCTCATTTGGTTAAATGTCTGCCATCGGCCCAGGTTGTGGTCTCAGGGTCTTGGGATCACGCCCCATGGGAGGCTCCCCACTCAGCCGGGAGTCTGCTTGTCCCTTGCCCTCTGCCCTTCTTCCCCTGCTTGTGCTGTTTCTCTTTCTCAAATAAATAAATAAAATTTAAAAAAGCTATTTTGGGCAGCCACAAATGACATATATCCTCCACATTCCTTCCCTAACCCATCTTGCCCAAACTCAGTGTTCCATTAAAAACAAAACAAAATGAAACATAGGTTAGTTTTTAGAGCAATTTTAGGTTTATAGAGAAATTGAATAGGATAGTTTCATTGCCCCGAAAACCCTCTGTACTCTGCTTATTCATCACTCCCTAGTGAGAATCACTAACCCTGGAAGTCGCTGATCTTTTTACTGTCTCCATAGTTTTGTCTTTTCCAGAATTATATACTTGGAATCATACAGTATGTAGCCTTTTCAAATTAGCTTCTTTCATTTAGCGATATGGGTTTAAAGTTCCTCCACGTCTTTTCATGGCTTGCTAGCTCATTTCTTTTTAGTGCTGAGTAATAGTCCAATGTCTGGATGTACTACAGTTTATCCATTCACCTTCTGAAAGGTATCTTGTTGCTTTCAAGTTTTGGCAATAATGAATAAAGCTGCTATAAACTTCCATGTGCAGGTTTTTTGTAGGCGTATGTTTTCAACTAATTTGAGTAAATACCAAGGAGTACGATTGGCTAGATTATATGGTATGGTAAGAGTATATTTAGTTTTGTAAGAAAGTGCCAAACTGTCTTCCAAGTGACTGTACCATTTTGCATTCCCATCAGCAATGAATGAGAGTTCCTATTGCTCTACGTCCTCATCAGCATTTGGTACTGTCAGTGTTTTGGATTTTCACCATTCTAATAGGTATGTGATAGTATCTCATTACTGTTTTCACTTGCAACTTCCTAATGACATATGATGAAGGGCATCTTTTCATATGCTTATTTGCCATCTGTATATCATTTTGGCGATATGTCTGTCCAGACCTTTTGCACATTTTTAAAAAGATTTTATTTATTTATTCATGAGAGATACTGAAAGAGTGACAGAGAGAGAGAGAGAAAGAGAGAGAAAGAGGCAGAGACACAGCCAGAGGGAGAAGCAGGCTCCATGCAGAGAGCCTGATGTGGGACTCGATCCCAGGTCTCCAGGATCACACCCTGGGCTGAAGGCAGCGCTAAACTGCTGAGCCACCTGGGCTGCCCTCTTTTGTACATTTTAAAATTGGGTTATTTATTTTTTATTGTTGAATTTTAAGAGTTCTTTGTATTTTGGATAGTAGTCCTTTATCAGATATGTATTTTATAATATTTTCTCCCAGGCAGTGACTTACCTTTTGATTCTCTCAACAATGTCTTTTGCAGAGCAGAGGTTTTTGATTTTAATGAAGTTCAGCTTATCAATTTTTCTTTTTGGATCATATTTTTATTTTATCTAAAATGTCTTTTCTTTTCTAAAGATTTTATTAATTTATTCAGGAGAGATACAGAGAGAGAGGCAGAGACACAGGTAGAGGGAGGAGAAGTAGGCTCCATGCAGGGAGCCCGATGTGGGACTCGATCCCAGGACCCCGGAATCACGATCTGAACCAAAGGCAGATGCTCAACCACTGAGCCACCCAGATGTCCCTCATTTCCCTTTTTATGTAAACTTTGGAATCAATTTATTGATTGCCATGAAATAACTGGCTGGGATTCTGATTGGTATTTCATTGAATCTATAAGTTCATTTGGAAAGAACTGACATCTTGTCAATATTCATCTTCCTATTCATGAACATGGGATATCTCTCTGTTTATGTAGATCTTCTTTGATTTCTTTTATGTTTTATTGTATTTAAATATTTTTATTTATTTAATTGAGAGAGAGGGAGAGAGAGAGCAAGAGCGAGAGAGAGCACCCAAGCAGGGGGACTGGGAGAGGGAGAAGCAGACTCCCCGCTGAGCAGGGAGCCTGATGTGAGGCTCAATACCAGGACCCTGGGATCATGACCTGAGCTAAAGGCAGACACTTAACCAATTGAGTCACCCAGGTGCCCCTTTTGATTTTTTTTTTTTTAGAGGTTTATAGTTTTCCTCATATGGATCTTGTACGTATTTTGTTAGTTTTATACCTAAGTACCTTTATCATGGTACTAATGTAAATGAAATTGTGGTGTTTTAAAAAATATTTTATTTATTTATTCATGAGAGACACACAGAGAGAGGCAGAGACATAGGCAGAGGGAGAAGCAGGCACCATGCAGGGAGCCCAATGTGGGACTCGATCCTGGAACTCCAGGATCACGCCCTGAGCCAAAGGCAGATGCTCAACCGCTGAGCCACCCAGGCATCCTGATATTGTATTTTCAATTTCAATTAAAACAATTTAAATTCCATTGTTCATTGCTGATATGAAAGAAAGTGATTGATTTTGGTATATTAATATTCTGCAACCTTGCTATAGTAACTTATTAGTTCCAGAAGGTTTTTGTTGGTTCTCTGGGATTTTCTACATAGACAATCATGTCATCTGTAAATGAAGACAGTCTTACTTTTCCCCTCACAATCTATCTTTTATTTCCTTTTTGTGTTTTATTACATTAGCTAGAACTTTCAGTACAATGTTGAACAGGAGTGGTAAAAGGAGACAATTTTTCCTTGTTCTTGATCTTCGTGGGAAAGTGTCTAGTTTCTTACCATTAGTAGGGCATTAACTGTAGGTTTTTTGTAGTTATTCTTTGTCAGGTTGATGAAGTTTTCCCTATTCCTAGTTGCCTGAGAGTTTTTTAAATCATGAATGGGTATTGGATCTTGTCAAATACCTTTTTTTTTTGCATCTATTGATATGATCATATGATTTTTCTTCTTCCATCTGTTAATGTGATGAATTACAATAATTGATTTTCAAATGTTGAACCAGCCTTGCAGACTGGGAATAAATTATTCTTGGTCATGATATATAACTTTTTAAAATGTGTTATTGGATTTGCTTTGCTAATATTTTGTTGAGGATTTCTGCATTTATGTTCAATATTGGTCTATAGTTTTTCTCTCCTGTAATGTCTTTGCCTGGTTTTGGTATTTGCTGGTCTCATAGAATGAGTTAGAGAGTATTCCTTCTGCTTTGTTTTCTGGAAGAGATTGTAGAGAATTGACATAATTTCTTCCTTAAATGTTCAGGAGAATTAATCAGTGAACCCTTTTGGATCTTGTGCTTTCTGTTTTAGAAGGCGATTAATTATTGATTCAATTTATGTAACAGATATAGGTCTATTCAGAATACCTCTTTTTTCTTGAGTGAGTTTTGGTAGATTGTGTCTTTCAAGGCCTTGGTTCATTTCATCTAAGATATTAAATTTGTGGGCATAGAGTTCATAAAATTTCTTTATTATCCTTTTAATGCTTATGGGATCAGTAGTGATGGCTCCTCTTTCATTTCTGATATTAGTAATTTGTGCTTCAGTCTTTTTCAGTTAGTTAACCTGGCTACAGGTTCATAAACTTATTGATCGTTTCAAAGAGCCAACTTTTGGTTTTACTGATTTTCTCTATTAATTTCATGTTTTCAAATTCATAGATTTCTGCTCTGATTGCTGTTCTTCTGCTTTCTTTGGGTTTAATTTGTTCTTCTTTTTCTAGTTGTCTAAAGTGAAAGCTTAGATTATTGATTTTAGATCTTCCTTCTTTTCTAGTATATGCATTTAATACTATACATTTCCAGGGTGTCTGGGTGGCTCAGTCAGTTAAACATCTGCCTTTGGCTCAGGTCATGATCTTGGGCATCGGGCTCCCTGCTCAGTGGGGAGTCTGCTTCTCCCCCTTCCTTCCTCTGCCCGCTGTTCCCACTGCTTGTGCTTTCTGTCTCTCTGTCAAATAAATAAATAAAATCTTTAAAAAAATTCCCTTCTAAGCACTACATTTGTTGCATTCCACAAATTTTGACAGTTTTACTTCTATTTTATTTTCATTTGGTTCAAAATATTTTTTTATTTTTTAAAAGATTTCATTTATTTGAGAGAGGGAGAGCATGTGCACAAGCAGGGGGGTGAGGTAGATGTAGAGAGAGAGGGAGACTCCTTGCTGAGCAACTAGCCTGCCATGGGGCCCCTATCCTAGGACCCTGAGATCATGACCTGAGCTGAAGGCAAAGGCTTAACTGACTGAGCCACCCAGGCTCCCCTGGTTCAAAATATTTTAAAATTTCTTTTGAACTTCCTCTTTGACTTACGTGTTGTTTAGAAGCCAAATTCTTATCCTACAGAAACTATGAGCAAGCCAATATTTATTGTTGGAAACCACTAAGTTTGGGAATATTTTGTTACACAGTAGTAGATAAGTAATACAGACTAATACAAATATCTTGCTCAGGATAGCACTACCCTGCACACCACCCTCTGACAGATGCTTCTCTTGTCTCTGCTTAAATGCTTCTGGAAATGCTAAGTTTACTGCTTTACTGGGCAGCTCATGTCATTTCTAGACAGGAATCTGGAAATGTATGTTGCTGATCTTCTTTATGAAATGACCAGAGAACTCTTTCTTTTTTTTTTCAATCATTTTTTTTTAAAAAGGAATTATATAGGAGGGATTTAAGTGTTGATCGATTTTGAAGGTGCTTGAAAATTCAGTTCTGTGATGTGATGGCTCTTAACAAAGTCAACTGTAAAATAAGTTTCTGTAAATGGAATCACATCTTCCTATCAAATTCTAACATAATTCTGAAATAAGATTTAGTCTACCACAAAAGAAATTGCCCAGTAGATGGAGTGAAGATGCTTGTGAGCAGGCCTGCAACATGCTACCTAATGTATATGTAATGCACATCTAGATCTTTCCATCAGTTTTCCGATTCTGTATGTCCCTTCTCCTTTTGTCTTTCTTCCTCTTTTTCTGTTGTTTCTCTGCATACCTGGATCTTGAGAATCCTGTACTTGGGGATAAAACCTAGTTCCTTGCCTTGATATCTAGATCGGGGTTGGCAGACTGTGGTGCGTGGGCCAAGCCGAGCCCACAGCCTGTTTTTGTAAATAAACTAGCTCATTTGCTTGTATTGTTTGCGGAGGCCTCTGTACTTCAAAAGCAGAGCTGAGTAGTTGGGACAGACACTATAGGGCCATAAAGCCTATGTAAACGATTTACAATTCTGCCTTTTATTTTTGTGTTTTAAAAAAGATTTTATTAATTTATTCATGAGAGACACACAGAGAGAGGCAGAGACACAGGCAGAGGGAGAAGCAGGCTCCCTGTGGGGAGCCTGATGTGGGACTTGATCCCAGGATCTTAGCATCACAACCTGAGTGGAAGGCAGACACTCAACTGCTGAGCCACCCAGGTGCTCCACAATTCTGCCTTTTACAGGAAAAGGGGGAACGTTTAAGTGGACACCTGAATGATATGAAGAAACCAGGCTTTACATCTATGTAAAGGCTTTGAAGTAGGGAGGAGCTCAGCAATTTCAGAGCCCCAAAGGAGGCTGGTGAGGCTGGAACAAAGAGAGGTACAAGAGGGGTGACAGGGCAGGGGTGGCAGGGGGGCGGCTTTGCCCAGGCCACTCAGGGCCTTGGGAACCGTGTCACTCTGCTTGGGGTCTGACAGTTCAAACAGCAGTGGGTGTGGAGTATGTCCTTCATATCCAGGTTCATTCAATCCTCGCTTGTATCTGGGAGTTGGGGAGCCTCCTGCGCCCATTTTACAGGCTAGCAAACAGAGGTGAGAGAAGTAAAAGGACCTGCCCAGGACCACAGAACTTTAAAAAGTATGTAAAACATGCCTTAAAAAATAGTTCCCCCAAATTCCCAACCTCTATAACTTTTTATTTTTTATTAAAAGGTTTTATTTATTTA
This sequence comes from Canis lupus dingo, assembly GCF_003254725.2. Classification (NCBI taxonomy): domain Eukaryota; kingdom Metazoa; phylum Chordata; class Mammalia; order Carnivora; family Canidae; genus Canis; species Canis lupus. The sequence goes on along the minus strand of NC_064248.1, from coordinate 5,281,850 downwards.
TTTGAGAGAGAGAGAGAGAGAGAGAGAGTACAAGCAGCAGGGAGAGGGAGAAGCAGACTCCCCACTGAGCAGGGATTCCCAATGCGGGGCTCGATCCCAGGACCCTGAGATCATGACCTGAGCTGAAGGCAGATGCTTAGCCGACTGAGCCACCCAGGTGCCCTCATGGTGATGATTTGATACATGTAGACATTGTGACAGGACTCCGACCATCTGGTCAATTAACAGAGACATCACCTTACATATTTACCTTCTGTTTTTTCTTTTTCTTTTTCTTCTTTGGTGAGAACATTTAGGTTCTACTTTCTTTTTTTTTTTTTTTTTTTTTTTTTTAGGTTCTACTTTCTTAGCAAATTTCACTTATACATATGGTGTTGACTGCAGTCACCACATTATATGTTAGATCCTTGGACCTTGCTCATCTTGCAGCTGAAAGTTTGTATCCTTTGATCAAATGTCTCCTGATTTCCTCCACCCCCAGCCCCTGGCAACCAGTCTTCTACTGTTTCTGTGAATTCCGCCCCCCTTCCCCTTTTTAAAAAGATTCTTCAGATACAAGTGAAGCCACCCCTATTTGTCTCTATCTGGCTTATTTCACTGAGCACAGTGCCCTTGAGCTCCATCTGTGTTGTCGCAAATGGCAGGACTTCCTTCTTTCTCAGGGCTGAATGATATTCCATTGTGTATATAGACACCACATCTTCTCCATCCAGTCATCCAACTGTGGGCCCTTGGGTTGTTTCCATGTCTTGGCAACTGACCGTGAACAATTGTGCGATGAACACAGGAGTGCACATGTCTCTTTGGTCCCTGCTTTCATTTCCTTTGGGCAAATACCCAGAAGTGGAATTTCTGAATCATATGGATTGCTGTTTTTAATTTTTTTTTTTTTTTAGGGAAACTCCATGTTTTCCAAAGCAGTTGCTCAGAGAGGTGTTCTTTTTATTTTCTTTTTTTTTAAGATTCTATTTATTTATTCATGAGAGACACCCAGAGAGAGGCAGAGAGACAGGCAGAGGGAGAAGCAGGCTCCCTGAGGGGAAACCGATGTGGGACTCGATCCCAGGACCTTGGGATCACGACCTGAGCCGAAGGCAGATGCTCAGCCACTGAGCCACCCAGATGCCCCAGAGAGGCATTCTTTGTCTTCTTCTAGCAAGTATTATTTGGACTCCCCTTGATATTTTAAATTAAATCTCTAAGAGATACTACAGAACATATATTATAGGTCTAAGATCACTTTTTACTTCTGAAACTCAGAAAGCTCTTTAAACACCACATTTTCTTCTTACTCATCTTGCTTTAAAACCTGAGTAGGGCTGATATGAAGCTATTTAGTAGTCCTTATGTACCCCACATAATGTGGATATTCATCCATTTTGCTGCAGGATTATCAATGTTTTAGATTACAAGGTGCCACTTTAGACTCTTGGGAGTGCTCTGTAATCTATCATCTATCATCATCTATTTTTTATTAATTATTTTTTATTTTTTAAAGATTTATTTATTCATTTGAGAGAGCCAGGGGAAGGGCAGAGGGAGAGAAAAGCAGAGCAGCAGACTCCCTGCTGAGCATGGAGCCCAATGTGGGGCTCAAGCCTGGGACCCTGAGCTCATGACCTGAGCCGAAATCAAGAGTCAGACACTTAACTGACTGAGCCAGGTACCCCTAGTTTTTATTTTTTGGGGAGAGAGAGAGAGAGAGAGAGAGAGAGAGAGAGAGAGAGAGAGAAACCCAAGTGGGGGGAGGAGGGGCAGACGGAGAGAATCTTAAGCAGATTCCTCACAGAGCATGGAGCTGGATGCAGGTCCCAATCTCACCACCCTGAGGTCATGACCTGAACCAAAATCAAGAATTGGATGCCTAACTGACTGACCCACCCAGGCGCCCCAATACATGAATCTTTCTAAAATACAAAATGTTTTGAATCCCAAAATACCTTTGGCCATGAGGTTTTCGATCAGGGGCTAGTGGCCCCCTAAAGAAAACCATTTCTTAACCCTTGGGGTTTGTGAATGTCGCCTTACCTGGCAGAAGGGATTTGTAGATGTGATTAAGTTGAAGATCTTGAGATGGGAGATTGCCCAAATGAATCCTATGTAGTTACAAAGGTCCTTATAAGAGGGAGGTCAGAGGGACAAAGTCAAGAAGAGATGATGTGATGTAGACAGAGAGATCACCAGACTCTTGGAGTTGAAGACGAAGAAGGAGGCCACTGCCAGGGAATGCAGGTGGCACCTAGAAGCTGAAGAGAACCAGCAATCAGACCCCCTCTAGAACCTTGGGAAGGAACCAGCCCCGCCAACACCTTCACTGTGGCCCAACGAGACTGATTTTGGATTTCCGGCTTCCAGAACTCTAAGATAAAATCTATCTATTATCTAAATATCTATCATCTATCTATCTATCTATCTATCTATCTATCTATCTATCTATCTATCATCTATCTCTATCATCATCATCATCATCATCATAATCTATCTAATATTGAGGAAAATTCATGGAGCATAAATTCAGCTATGTTAAAGTGTATAATTCAGGGGCACTCAGTACACTCACACTGTTGTGCAAAACCCACCTCTATCTGGTTCCAAAACATTTTCATCAGCCATAAAGGAAAAATCCTCACTACTCCCCTCCCTGCCCCTGGCAACCACAAATCTGCCTTCTGTGTCTGTGGATTTACCTATTTGGGGCTCTTCATTCAAGAGGAACCATACGATCTGTGACTTTTTATGTCTGGCTTCTTTCACTGACTATAATATTTTCGAGGGTCATCCACATTGTGGTGTGTTGTTTCCTTTGAACAACATAGGTTTGAGAAGTGCAGGTCCACTTATACACGGATTTTTGTTGTTGTTGTTGTTTTTAAGCTCTTTCCTTTTTATTTTGAAGGATTTCCTTTTGTTTAATAATAAATTTATTTTTTATTGGTGTTCAATTTACCAACATACAGAATAACACCCAGTGCTCATCCATCAAGTGTCCGCCTCAGTGCCCATCACCCATTCACCCCCACCCCCTGCCCTCCTCCCCTTCCACCACCCCTAGTTCGTTTCCCAGAGTTAGGAGTCTTTACGTTCTGCCTCCCTTTCTGATCTTTCCCACACTTTTCTTCTCCCTTCCCTTATATTCCCTTTCACTATTATTTATATTCCCCAAATGAATGAGAACATATAATGTTTGTCCTTCTCCGATTGACTTATTTCACTCAGCGTAATATCCTCCAGTTCCATTCACATTGAAGCAAATGTATACATGGATTTTTAAAATTTATTTTTATTTTTTTATTTTTGAGCAGGCTGCACACCCAGCTTGGAACCCAGCTCGGGGCTTGAATTCATGACCTTAAGATCAAAACCTGAGCTGAGATCAAGAGTCAGATATTTAACTGACTGAGCCACCAGGCACCTCAGATTTTTTTTTTTTTTGATAACTATAGCATGGTATTATAAATGTATTTTCTTTCCTTTTTTTTTTTAAAAAGATTTATTTATTTATGATAGAGAGAGAAAGAGGCAGAGACATAGGAGGAGGGAGAAGCAGGCTCCATGCAGAGAGCCCCGATGTAGGACTTGATCCCAGGACTCCAGGATCACATCCTGGGGTGAAGGCAGGAGCTAAACCACTGAGCCACCCAGGGATCTCCCAAAGATTTTATTTATTTATTTGAGAGATAGAGAGAGAGCACAAGAAGGCAGAGGGCAGAGGGAGAGGGAGGAGTAGGTTCTCTGCAGAGCAGGGAGCCAGACGTTGGGCTCGATCCCAGGACCCTGAGATCATGACCTGAGCTGAAGGCAGATGTTTAACTGACTGAGCCACCCAGGCGTCTCACCTTATGACTTTCTTAATAGCATTTTTTTTTTATGGGACGCCCAGGTGACTCAGTGGTTGAGCATCTGCCTTTGGCTCAGGGCATGATCCCAGGGTCCTGAGATCAAGTCCCACATCGAGTTCCCCGCAGGGAGCCTACTTCTCCCTCTGTCCATGTCTCTGCCTCTCTCTCTCTCTCTGTCTCTCATGAATAAATAAATAAATTCTTTAAAAAATAGCATTTTCTTTTCTCTAGATTCCTTTATTGGAAGAATATAGCCTTTAATACATATAACATACAAAATATGTGTCAATTGTTTCTTTTATGGAGAAGGTTTCCTATTAAGGGCTATTAGCAGTTAAGTTTTTGGGGAGTCAAAAGTTATATGTGGATTGTCTGTGTGTGTGTGTGTGTGTGTGTGTGTGGTGTGTGTGTGTGAGGGGGTCAGTGCCCCCAACCCCTGTATGATCCAGGGTCAACCATATTTTGTTCCTTTTAATGGCTGAATAATATTTCTGTTGTACGGATGTACCATATTTTGTTGACCTATTCATCAGTTGCTGGCCACGTGGGGTGTTTCCACTTTTTGGCTATTGCGAATAGTGCTGCAGTGAACGTTTGGGATCAAGCATTTATTTATCTGTCTTCAGTGATAATATCTGTTGTTATAGGTCGCCAGGTTTGTGGTAATTTGTTACAGCAACAATAAAAAGCTACTGCAGACACTAAAGCGGGCTTAGAGAGAGCTTTCCAGCAGGGAACCCAAGACTCAAGTGGGGGGCTGGACTCCATGGGTACTTGCTTATTTGCAGCTGCCTTCGCTGGCTCGGCACGCAGAGAACATCATTCCAGCTTTCCAGCTGGGCAGCCCCCAGGCTCCACCAGGAAGGCTGAGCCTGGGACCCAAAGAAAAAGAGAAAGTCGAGGCCAGGGGTGAGCTGGGGGACGGCTGTAGCATGCTGAGATGAGGCCCCCCTCATCCCTCTCTTGCTCTCCATGGGGCTGGCTTAATGGGGATCTTGTGAACTCCTCAGCTATCAGCAGGCTTTAACCCCATGGGGCTCTCCATGTGGTCGGTGTGATCCATGCGCCCTCTGTTGTGGCCCAGCCTGCGGCCGCGGCCTGTCCCGCTCCTCCTCACTAGGCCTGCCACCGCCTGCTGTTGACCGGGCAGCCTGTGACCCTCTCCCGACAGAAGGCACAGATTATTAACACACGGGTCAGAGACCTCGACGCTGCCTCGGTTCCCTCCAAAGGCTGACGCTGACCCAGAGCTCGGGGCCTGTCAACGGGGCTCCCTCCCGCCTCTGCCCAGCCTCTATCCTATTAAAGCCGCCATCCTTCATGGGACAATGCATTCAGAACTGCCTCGCATTTATCAGCTTTATTAATCTACTTTTGAGGCTACAGCCCGCAGCTGTTCGTAGTGTTTCATCCCGAGGAGCTCGTCCCCCGGGGCTCGCACGTCCCGCGTCCACGCCTCGGTGTCCTCCTGCTGACTCTCCCCTCCCTCCCCGCCACTTCCCTACTCTCCTTGCCCCACGGGCTTTTTCTCTTTCTGGGGCATGTGACCCCGTGATCTGCAATGGTTTAAACATTCTTGCTGGTGATTTAAACTGGGATTTCTCCTCCCCTGCTTGTGCATCCAGGAGGCAGGGTGGAGTCAGCTTCAAATTGCAACTTGGCCACGGTGTGTCCTTGACAGGTGTTTGGGATCTCTTGCTGCTCCTACAAACCCCAAAGAAGCCCCAGAATGTAGTGGTGAAAACTGGGTCACCCCAGACTTAGTGCCTGTGATTTCCATGGGTCAGGAATTCTGGAAGTGTAGGGCTTGGCCGGCTGGTTCTGGGCGTGAGGGGGTCTTTCCTGCTGCTTCAGGCAGGTTGGGGGCTAGTGGGGGTGATGGGGTGGGAGGGGGCAGGAATAGGGGCCTGGGGTAGCTTGGGGGCTGGCCGGGACGTCTCTCCATGTGGGCAAATCCACAGGATGCATTTGGGCTTCCTCAAAGTATGGTGTCCTCAGGGCGGTCGGACTGCTCACAGGGCAGCTCAGGGCTGCAGTGAAAATGTTCTAGAGAGCTAGCATCACTTCTGCCCTACTCACGCACCGGTCTTATTACTAAGATTGCCCCAGACTCAAGGGCATTTGCGGCCCTGTTTTAAAGCCACGGCAAGAAGGTCATTTCCTGTCTCTGGGCCTCAGTTTCTATGTCCATGAAATGGGGCTAATCATACCTCACCAAAGAGTTGTTGTCAGGGTTGAATTAAATAGTGTGTATGAAAATGTCTGGGACCTAGCAGGCCTTCACCCACACGTGGGGCTGAGTGCGGGGTGGGCGGATTGGTAGTTGCCTCCAGGGCTCTGATGGGCTCATCCTGGCCCAAAATGTGAGGCAGGCATTCATGCACTGGGTTAAAAGATTGTGCCTTCCTGGACTCAATTGGTAGAACCTCCCTAGGGAATGTCCTAGGAGTTCCAAGTGGTGGCATCCTGTGATAGGCACGTGAGCAACTCAGGTTGGGAAGACGGGTAGCTTGTCACCCACCTTGGAGGGTTGAGGAAGAAGTCAGGTATGATCCTTTGGTGGCTCCCCATTTCTCTGACTAAAAGCAAAGCTCTCTCCAACCTGGCCACCATTCTTTGACTTTACTTCTCTGCCCCACGCTGACTTTGTTCTTGTCTTATGGACTTTTTCTCTGTTCCTGAAAGTTCCTTGGTACTCTCTGCCTCAGGGCCTTTGCACTGGCCTGCATCTCTGAATGCTTTCCTCCCAGATATTGGCCCGGTTTACTCTCTTCTCTCATCAACTCTGTGCTCAATTGTCAGTTTGATCAATGAAGTCCACCTTGACCGCTCATTTAAAATCCCAGTCCCTCCCCAAAACCCTTGATCCCTTCTTTATCATGTTTTATTTTCCCTCACTGGCACAGTGATGACTTTCCCGATGGTTCCCAAAATGCTTGTCCACATCCTAACCCCTAGAACCTGTAAATGTGATCTTATTTGGAAACAGATGTAATTAAGTCAGGGATCTTGAGATGAAGCCATCCTGGACGAACTGGGTGGGACTTAAGTCCAATGGCAAGTGTCCCCAGACGCATACAGAAGGACACCCAGAGGAGAGAGTCATGGGGAGAACAGAAGGCCATGCGCACACAGACACCGAGAGTGGAGAGATGCTGCCACAGGCCAGGGAGCGCCTGGAACCACTGGCTGCTGAACAACGAAATAGGAGTTTCTGGTCAGCCAGGATGCCCTGAGGTGAACTCCTATAAACACTGCAAAACCTTCTTCTCTGAAGCCTATCCTGAGCTGCTAGAGGGTTCTGTGCTGTGCACATATTTCCATGCTCTCGGTTTCCTGTTCACACTGTGGTTATTCATGCCCCTGTTGCCCTCCCATCAGGCTTTGGGGTCCACAGCGGCAGGACCCATGTCTACCCTTTCTCAGCGGCAGCACCAGGCTTGGCCCAGCATGGCAGCTGTGCATCAGGATGGGTGACAGATGTGGACTCCCCTTCAAGGGGGTAGAGTCGGGAAGACAAGATGAGGCACATGAGAGGGCATTGGGTGATCTGGGGAGGTTGCTGGGGGTTGTGACCTTACTGGGGAGAGGTGGCTTGGGCTGGGGGAGAGGGTGAGGTGAGCAAAGGAGCGAGGATGACCCCATCATCCTGTGTACAGAGGACACAGGGTGAACTACTTTGTCTAGCTGCAAGGGCCCACGGTGGGGGCGGGGAGTGGTCAGGTTCCAATATGGCAGGTTTTCCTACTCCGCCCAGACTCCTGGTGCAGGACTCCCCCAGTCTGGAGGCCCCGGGGGCCTTCACATCATGCTCGCCCAGCCCTGGCTCTTCCTCCAGCTTCATGTTCACACAGTAGCCACGTAGTTCCCCGGAGGGCTGGGCCATCCCTTCTTCCCATATGGGGTGGGCCCCAGGTCCTCGGGGAGCTTGGAACCCTCCACTAGCTCTAAGAGTTATTCTTGGTTGACCTGAATCAGCCACGGCAATCCCATTCTTCTTCTTTGCCAGTGATTTGTCCAAGATTGGGCTTTTGATATGGGATTGGCCAATGTTAGAGAAAGTCTGCTGGGGCTTCTGGAAAAGGATTTTCTTTCCCAATAAAGGAGAAAGCTGTTTGAGGAGAGCTCGATTGGGCTCTGACTGCCACCTGCCTCCTACTTCTAACAGGGTTGTGTGAGAACATGATGTTTGGAGCTGTGGCAGCCACGTTGGAACAATGAGGACAAGAGGGGAAATATGAAATGCCCCAAACTGAAGGGCAGACATAAAGATCCTGGGGCACTGATGCCATCAAGCTCATTCTTGTCTGATCACCTACCTCTGGCTGTCTTAAATCCTGTCCCTGTGCTTACACTTACGCCAGGAGTTCTGCACTTCACAGCCAACTTCCTGATGGATTCAATATGTCTGAACTTTTGCACATGGGATTCACTCTGTCTGGACTGTTGCTTCACCTTGTCTGACCAGGAAATGCTGACTGATCCATCTAGACCCAACAGAAGTGTCACCAACCCTCCTCCTCAAAGCTTTTATTTTTTATTTAAAAAAATTCAAAAAATATTTTATATATTTATTCATGAGAGGCATAGAGAGAGGCAGAGACACAGGCAGAGGGACAAGCAGACTCCCTATGGGGAACCCGATGCGGAACTCGATTCCAGGACCCTGGGATCACGACCTGAGCCCACGGCAGACGCTCAAACACTGAGCCACCCAGGTATCCCCTCCTCAAAGCTTTAAGAGTAGATACTCTCTGAGGTCCTCTTGGCTCCGATGCTTGGTGAATTTATGAGCTGGGTCTGTCCAGTGATCATGGTTCCTGGAGGAGAGGTATTGGCCTCCTGCATGTGTCGTGGGGGACAAACTCAGGGCTCTCTTATCTTGACTGGTGCTCGGTGACAGGTGGCATGATAAAGGGGGTAGTGGTGGGGTTGGAAGTCAGGTACACCTTCCCCTCCACCTGCTAGCTGTGTGACGTTGGCAGAGCACTTAACCTCTCTGTGCCTCAGTTTCCTCTGTGAAGTGCGGATAATAATAATGGTGAAACATGTCCATGCTCGTCACAGTCCCCAGCTCCATAAAGATGGCTCATTTCTACTGAGCTCTTGTTTACTAGGTCATTGGCATTGTTACTCAAATATATAATCATATAATTGAGTTTAATTGGATCTCACTTATTTGAAGTAGTAGATATTATAGATATGTCTTATTTAATCACTGAAGCAAGCTTGGGAGATACATCTTATTATTATCCCCATTTTACAGACAGGAAAACTAAGGCATGTAGAAGTTAAGTGGCTTCACTCCGTCCTAAAGAGGTGAGTCTGGATTTGAACCGGGACTGTGGGTGCTAGAGGGCCGCTGATGCACGTGGCCTCATCTCCACGCTACTGGGAGGGCTGATCAGATCTGCTGATACCCTCTGGGGTGCCTGTGCTTCCGGAATTATTTCATTACTCAAGAGGCAAGAGTCACTGCTGCTTGTTTCCCAGGTCAGATGTGAGGGACTCTGTCCCATCCTGGGCTCCTGGTGATGCCCGGACACCTCTGCACACACTTATTTCTGGGCCTCCTCCTTGGCCTTGAAGGGAATCTTTTTTTTTTTTTTTTTTTAAGATTTTACTTACTTATTCATGAGAGACACAGAGAGAGAGGCAGACATACAGGCAGAAGGAGAAGCAGGCTCCATGCAGGGAGCCCGATGTGGGATTTGATCCCAGGACCCCGGGATAACGCCCTGAGCTGAAGGCAGGCGCTCCACCACTGAGCCACCTGGGTGTCCCCCTTGGAGGGGATCTCAGGGTGCTGCTCACATGTCCCCTCTTCCATGAAGCCCTCCATGCCCTCCCTTGGGCCTGCAATGCTCGCCTGTTCTCTACACGACACGCTGTGCTGTCCTTTCTCAAATAGCTATCTCTTTAGCACCAGGGCCACCTGATGGGGACTCTGTCTCCTCCATCCCAAAGCCACCCCAGCAGAAAGCCTGGCACACACAGCAGATGTTTGTGGATAGGACCTCATCTTGTCTGTCCTTGCATATGATTGCGGTTTTGACAGCTTCCCCCCCCCTCCCCAAGTAGTATATATTGATCTTTAAAACCATGCTTTTTCCTTGTCTTTGGTCATTTGGGTGGTTATAACAAATACTGTAGACCAGCGACTGGAGCAAGAGGTGTTTATTTCTTGCAGTTCTGGAGGCTGGAATTCCAAGATCAACATGCCTGCTGACTCAGTTGCTGATAAGAGCTGGCTTCCTGGTCTGCAGCCTGTAGCCCTCTGCTTGTAGAGGGAGAGAGAGAGCAGAGGGAGAAGCAAGCTCTCTGGTGCCTTTTCTTCTAAGGACACTGATCCTACCACGCAGACTCACTTCACCACCACAGTTAACCCTACTAACTCCCCAGTGGTCCCACCTCTAAATACCTTTATATTAGGGGTTAGGGCTTCAACATATGAATTTTGGGGGGCAGAGGGGGACACACACGTTCCATCCACAGCATCCCTTCATCAGAGAATTCTCATGTTCATTTCCAGGCCTTGTAGCAAAGCAGAAAAAAAATATGCATGAGAAGATAAAAGTGACCTGTAATGCCACCACATGCCCTGAGATCTCACTGTTTACATTCATGTTTTAAGGTGTATACTTTTGGGTTTTTCTCTCCCACTACAATCCCTCTTAAATATTAACGAAATGCTCTGTAAACTTTGTCCTGTAGCCTGTTTTCTCAGCCATGTGTGAAGAGTAGATTTTTATACCCTTCTTATTTTATCAGCTCCTGAAGTTGACGCTTTCTCATGATTTTCTTTGCTTTACTTTCTTTCCATAGAATCTATGCTTTCCTTGTTTTTATATTTTCATCCTAAGACATATTTCCTGCAAGAATTCTACCAGTGATTGCCCTGTTTATTTATGCTTCAAAGTTATAAAGGAAACAGTATCTGTTGATTCTTCTCAGTATAAACAAAACTTTACTAAGCTTTTTTTTTTTTTAAAGATTTTATTTATTTATTCATGAGAGACACACAGAGAGAGGCAGGGACACAGGCAAAGGGAGAAGCAGGCTCCTTGCAGGGAGCCTGATGTGGGACTTGATTCCGGGTCTCCAGGATCACGACCTGAGTTGAAGGCAGACACTTAACTGCTGAGCTGTTCAGGCGTCCCTAAAGCTTATTGTTTTTTATTTTTTTAAGATTTTATTTATACTAAGCTTTTAAAAAATATTTTTTAAGTAAGCTCCATGCTACATATGGGGCTTGAACTCACGACTGTGAGGTCATGACCTGATCTGAGATCAAGAGTCTGATGCTTAACCAACTAAGCCACTGAAGCACCCTTATAATAGATTTTCCTTTCCTTTCTCCTCCTTATTGCTGAGCTATTGTTGATCTATAAAGGGCTTTAAAGATTGCCATTAAATTATTCACATTGTATAAATTTTTATTAAAGGATTTGGAGATTTGTATTGTCTTAGTACCATATCAACAAGGTCATCTAGACTTACCTCCAAGTTCTACCGGGGTCAGGGTTTCCATTGGTTTCTTTTCCTTTTTACTGCTCATGCTCGAGCTCTTTATTTTATTTTCTGCTTTCTATGGCCATGGTAGGTCTTCCAGGAACTTTGTTCAGGAGAGGTCTGCTTCCTGAGCCCTCAAGTATCTCTCTGTAGCTACTGAAGATTTGGCATTTTCCAGACAGTATCAGAAGAGCTATTCCAAGCTCTCTTTTTAAAAGATTTCATTTTATTTATTTATTTTTTAAAGTAATCTCTGAGCCAACGTGGAGCTAAACTCACAACCCTGAGATCAAGAGTTGAGCACTCTACTGATGGAGCCAGCCAGGTGCTCCCCAACCTCCATTTTATTATCATTTTTAAAGATTTATTTATTTTAGAGAGCTGGGGGAGGGCCAGAGGGAGAAAACCTTTGAGCAGACCCCCCTGCTCAGCTTGGACTCCGCTTGGGGCTTGATCTCACGGCCCTGAGATCATGACCAGAGCTGAAACTGAGAATTGGATGCTCAACCGACTGAGCCATCCAGGTGCCCCCCTGTCAAGCTATTTTTAAAAAAGGAATGAAGACAAAAACAGCCAGATAGGACTCAAAGCAGGACAAAAGTCCTGGAAGCCGCAGGGCTCACAGTTGCGAACATCTGCTGACCCTGTGGCAATGCTATGATCCCCAGGGAGGGGGTGTACGGGCTGAGGCTCTTTGGTCTTATGTCAGAGGCAAGGGAAGGGGATGTGGTGGGTGGGGATGGGCTGTGACTTAAGGGAGGTCTGGGTTACTGGCATCACCAGGCACTGGGCTGGTTGTTCCTGCTCTAGATTTCAGGATGTCCCCTGAACCCCATTCCTATGTGTGGACCACTTCAGACTTTGCTAGGGGTGGTGATTTCAGTGCTGCCCTGGGCATGCCACACAGACGCCACCAACCACCATGCAGTTTTCTCAGCCAGGGCTGGGCAGCTCCAGGTAGGGGGTGCCAAGGGGAAGAGTGACAGGAGCCTTGCTGGTGATATTGGGCGCTGGACTGGGGACCACAGTCAAGAAGGTTTAACAGCATCAGTCACAGTCCTGTGCCTGAGGCCAAAGGAAGAGTCAGTAATACTGAGTCTGTCTTTGTTTAAAATTATATTTTGTCCATTATGGATTTTTTTGCATTAATTTGGATTTTTGAGAATACAACACTAAATATGACTTATCTCTCTCTTTTAAAGATTTTATCTATTTATTCATGAGAGACACACAGAGAGAGACAGAGACACAGGCAGAGGGAGAAGCAGGCTCCCTGCAGGGAGCCCAATGCAGGACTCGACCACAGGACCCTGGGATCACGCCCTGAGCCAAAGGCAGATACTCAACCACTGAGCCACCTGGGTGCCCCTAAATATGACTTCTCTTGATTACTCAGCATGTGAACTTCTTTCGGCTGCTCTAACAAAATGTCACAAGCTTGGTTTCTTCTTTTTTTTTTTTTTTATGATAGTCGCAGAGAGAGAGAGAGAGAGAGAGGCAGAGACATAAGCAGGCTCCATGCACCAGGAGCCCGATGTGGGACTCGATCCCGGGTCTCCAGGATCGCGCCCTGGGCCAAAGGCAGGCGCCAAACCGCTGCGCCACCCAGGGATCCCTGCAAACTTGGTTTCTTAAAGCAACATGACTTCATGGTCTTCTGGCTCTGGAGGCCAGAAGCTGGCACTCAGTTTCTCTGAACTGAAATCAAGGTGTTGGCAGGACCACAGCCCCTCTAGGGCAGAGTTGGAGCCTGTCTGTTTCAGCCTCTAGGGGTCCCCTGTTTCCCTTGGCTTGCGACCCCTCCCTCCACCTTCAAGGCTCATCATTCCAATGCCTGTTCATGCCACTTCTCTTCTGTCTGTAGCCCACACCCCCCTACCTCCTCTATGAGGACCCTGGCCATTAAATTCAGGGCCGCAGGATAATTTCTCCATTTCCAGATCCTTAACTCACACTTGCAAAATCCATATTACCACCTAAGGCAACATTCACAGGTCCAGAGATTAGAACTTGGGTGTCTTCAGGGGCATAATTCAGTCCAGCACCCTGGATGTTTTGGCAACCCTGCAAAGGTTGTGCCCGAGGCAAGGACAGCATTCACCCCATCGTGTGCTGTGGACTCAGGAGAACTCACTCTCTGTGGACTAACTGAAAGCTTGTGGTCAAAGGTTCTGACCACCTTGACCCTGAGGCCAGAAGTTTGGGCTTGTTCTTGGCAAGATTACCTTCAGCTGTGATTTTCAGAAGCCTTGGCTAATGATTTGCCCTTTGGAGCAAAGCTCCCTCCAGGCCCTCCCAGTAGCAGGTGGCCAGAACCCCGTGAACCCCAAGCTCCATAGAAGGCTTCTCGCACAAGTTCTCTCCCAGGTGGTGATGATGAGGGTGGTGATGAGGGTGGTAATACAGTTCTCATGCTGTGAGTGCCTTTTTTTTTTTTTTAAGATTTTATTTATTTATTTGAGAGAGGAAGAGAGAGTGAGCACAAGTGGGGGTGAGAGGAGGGGCAGAGGGAGAGGAACAGACAGATTCTCCACTGAGCAGGGACCCCTGATGGAGGGCTCGATCCTGGGACCACGACCTGAGCCAAAGGCAGGCGCTCAACTGACTGAGCCACCAAGGTGCCTCTGTTGGAGAGCGCTTAAAAAAAAATCTTAAAAAAAACCTTAAAGAAATTCATTTTTTAAAAAATTTTAATTCCAGTACAGTTGACATAGTGTTATGTTAATTTGGATGTGCAATGGATTTAACATACATCACCTGGTGCTCGTCATGACAAGTGTGCTCCTTAACCTCCATCACTTATTTCACCCATCCTTCCCCTTCTCCCCTTGATAACCACCCATGTGTTCTCTATCGTTAAGAGTCTGTTTCTTGGCTTGTCTTTCTCTCTCTTTTTTCCCTTTGCTCATTTGTTTCTTAAATTCCACATATGAGAGAAAGTGTAGGGCATTTGTTTTTCTCTGACTTATTTCGCTCAGCATGATACTCTCTAGATCTATCCATGTTGTTGCAGGTGGCAAGATCTCATTCTATTTTACAGCTTAATGATATTCTATCTATCTATCTATCATCATCTATCTTTCTGTTTGTTTATACCACATCTTCTTTATCCAATCATCTGTCGATGGACACTTGGGCTGCTACCATAGTTTGGCTATTGCTAATAATGCCACAGTAAAATTGGGGTGCACGTGTCCCCTTGGTTTTAGTGTTTTTGTGATTACTAGATTGCAGTACAATTCTAGGTTGTACGGTAGTTCTATATTTAACTTTTGAGGAACCTCCATCCTGTCTTCTACAGGGGCAGCACCAGTTTGCATCCCCACTAATAATTCATGGGGGGGGGGTTCCTTTTTCTCTACATCCTCCCCAACACTTGTTGTTTTATGTGATTTTGATTTCAGCCACTCTGACAGGTGTGAACCACTCATTGTGGTTTTGATTCGTATTTCCCTGATGATGAGTGATGATGAGCATCTTTTCATGTGTAAAAAACCCTTTATTTAAAAATAGTTCTCAACTTATATGAAAGTTGCAAAAGTAGTACAGAGAGATTCTGTAGACCTCTCACCTAGCCTCTCTAGGGTTATGTTAACATCCTATATAACCAAGGTTTAATGATCAAAACCAGAGCATTAACATTGGTATGATCCAGTGAACTAGGGTATAGATCTCATTCAAATTTTACCAGTGTTCCCACTCATGTCTTTTATCTGGTCCAAGATCCCACATGCATTTAGTTGTCAGGTCTTTTTTTTTCCTTCAGAGAGGAAGAGGGTGGGGAAGGGGTATGGGGAGAGGGAGAGAGAGAATCTTAAGTAGTTTCCACACTCAGTGTGGACTCTGACACAGGGCTTGATCTCACAATCCTGAGATTATGACCTGAGCTGAAATCAAGAGGTCAGATGCTTGACTGACGGGGCCACCCAGGTGCCCCTAGTTGTCATGTCTTAATGAAGGTTTTGATACAGCCATGTTGATGTGGCCTAGAAAACGGACAACATATATATTCCTTTGCATGCATTATTTTAATTTTAAGAATTTAAACATTCAACTCTAAATTTCTGAATGTGGAAGCACTTTCTGGTAGATGGACCCTATCCATCCAGGCACAAGCCCAGAATGACCACTGGTACCTTCTGTTGGTGGTAGAAAGGTTGATGTACTTGGCCCTAAGGGGAGTTTCATTTGTACCCATGGATGTTTATGTCTTGAGAAGTCATCAATAAAGACATGTTCCCATCAAGCATCTCACTCTATCTCTGAGTCGTACTCTATGGTCAACCCAGCTCTTCAGGCTAGGGAAGAAGAGGGCTAGGAATGGAGTGAAATTCAAGAGCTGGGTGCAGAATGTGGTAAGATTTGGGAATAAACAGAGTGGCAGGGCTGTGGATGGAAAAGGAGAGGTGTCTTATACACATTGCCTAGCAATCAAGAACACATGATTTTACATGTTTATCAGCCTATCACCTAAATTGGATGAACCCCCAGCAAATTTCCTGGACTCTGTAGGCCTCAGTTTTCTCTTCTATGAGAAGGGCAGGGATGAGAAGATCTCCAAGGGGTCTTCCTATTTTGGACTTTTTATTCTGAGTCCAGATTGAAATAAATTTGGCCAAAGACTCTTAGGGGGGAAAAAAAAGCCATTGGGAGGTGTTTGACTTATACTCATCTACACATAATTTTACATTATTTCCAGAGTTGCTCTCAGGGTAAAGAGGAGCATGATGCAGGTGTCTTGTTGGTGTTGTGAAATTTGGAGACACCTTTTCTGAGACCTGTGAGTCTGTGTCTTGCACTGAGAGGTGGGCACTCGGGCTCACCTGCAGCAGATGAGGTGAGCTGTGGGGACAGTTCCTGGACTTGACCCACTTGGATTTTAAGCTGCCTGCCCTCCCAGGGTTGCCTTTGTTGCTTTTACAGAATCTGGGATTGAAATGTGCAAGGGAGACACTGAGGTCACCAGCCTCTGGGAACCTGAGGAGGGGCTGGGTCTGGTGGGCATCATTTTCTGCTGACCGCTGGTGAACTCTCCCCTCATGTTGGGGAAGCCACTCCTTTCGTGGGTGCAATGTCTACACATGTGGCCTCACTGGTCAGAGCCATTCCTGGCCCCTGAAGAGGTCACAGAGGTAAAACAGGGAGGGTCATGGCACAGCACGGCCATCAGGACATCCCCGAGTCTGGCTGCGCAGACCGCTGTACTGGGGAGGATGTTTTCCTTCGTGGCTGGAAAACAACCTGGCTGTTCTTGGTTGGTATCTTTGCTATGTCCCCCGACTTCCAGATTTGCTCTGGGTCTGTGATTTGAACTACATCCAGTGTCTGCTTTCTACTCCTGGACAAGGTCCCTGTGTTGTCAACCACTCACGAGCTGTTTGCTTTCTCTTCCTATCCTTTCCCCACAACCAGTCCCAGACCCAGCTGGTGACAGGTTTCATTCAGATGGCTCATTGTCACGGGCAGAGGTGGTCACTTCCAGGCCATTGTCTGCAGTGGCAGGGCCGTGTGGGCTGGGCACCTGTGGGCATTCACTGCTGCTGGCTTGTTGTCTTCAGCCTATGCAAGCCCCTACAGGCGTGTGGATGGGACAGCCTGACGGAAGCCAGAGGGAAGCATGCATACTGCTGGCAGAGTCAGCTTGCCAGAGCAGAGCTGGGGACCCTGAAGAGGGAGGGGCTCTGTCTTGAGGTTGTTTTGCAACCATGTTTGGAAGCTCTGATGGTTAATTCTGTGTGTCAGTTTTACTGGGCCACAGCACATCCAGATGCCTGATTAAACATGATTTCTGTGTGTGTGTGTGGTGTGGGTGTTTCTTGGATGGGATTAGCACTTGGATTTGTGGACACTGTAAAGCAGATGGATGGTCCTTATCAATGTGGATGGGCATCCACCAGCTTGTTGAGGGCCTGAAGAGAATAGAAAGGTGGAGGAGGGAAAGATTGGTTCTCTACCTGAGTAGAGCCGGGGCCCTGGTCTTCTGCCTTTGGACTGGAACTTATACCATCCGGGCTCCTGGTTCTCAGGCCTTTCAACTTGGACTGGAATTTATACCACTGGTTTTCCTGGGTCTCCAAGTTGTGGACGGCAGATCCTCAGACTTTCCAGTCTCCATAATTACATGAGCCAATTCCTTATAATAAATCTCATTTATTGGGATCCCTGGGTGGCTCAGCGGTTCAGAGCCTGCTTTTGGCCTGGGGCGTGATCCTGGGGTCCCGGGATTGAGTCCCACATCGGGCTCCCTGCATGGAGCCTGCTTCTCCCTCTGCCTGTGTCTCTGCCTCTCTCTCTCTCATGAATAAATAAATAAATAAATAAATAATCTAAAAAAAAAAGAATTCAACTTCTAAAAAAAATCTCAATTATATATATGACATGTAATATATATTATGCATACATTATATGATACATTTTATATATACAAACTATATATGTATATATGTATGTATCCATATATATAGGGATACAATATACGTACAACATATATATTATATATACATACACATGATTCATACATATATGCATATGTATTCTATAAATATAAATAAATGTTTGGGACACTTGTAGCAGAGGATCCTTGGTTTTTATTTTTTAATATAAATATTTTAAAGATTTTATTTATTTGAGATAGAGCACAGCAACAGAGAAAGAGAGAGAGAGAGAGAGCGCGCACATGAGCATGAGCAGGGAGAGGGGCAGAAGGAGAAGCAGGTGCTCCAGGAGAAGCAGGAGCTTGATGCCGGGCTTGATCCCAGGACCCTGAGATCATGATCTGAGCTGAAGTCAGACGCTTAACTAACTGAGCCACCCAGGTGCTCCGGTCCTTGGTTTTCATAATGAAGGATTTTCTTTGCATCTAGCCTTGGGCAGAACTTTTTTTTAAAATTAATTTATTTAGTTTAGAGAAGAGAATGTGAGCAGGGGGAGGGGTAAAGGGAGAGGGAAATAAAATCTCAAGCAGATTCCCCACTAAGCGTGGAGCCTGCCATGGGGCTCGATCTCACGACCTTGAGATAATGACCTGAGCTGAAATCAAGAATTGATGCTTACCTGACTGAGACACCCAGGTGCTCCATGGGCTGAACTCATTAACTCTGAAGATGAGGCTTTCACCCTGCTTGGTGCATGAAGCTGGAGCCACCCTCCCCTCTTTCACCCTTCCTTGCAGGATTCTGCATGGATTTGCAGGAGAAGCTGTTCTTTTAACCTTCCTGCCACTCTGTCACCTCGGATCCCGCTGTCATTTCTTCTTCTAATGCCTGAGTGCAGCCACCACAGGGCATGTGTGAGTCACAGGCTGAAACTTCCAGAAGGAAACAGTGTTTGCTTTCTGTTTCTCCCTGAAGGCCCCTCATCAATCTCACTGCCTGAAGGTCCTGTGCTGTGAGAGGTCACAGGAGTCACAGGATTGGTGACAGCCGTGACAAAATGGGAAGCAGAAATGCATTCAAGTTAATTGATATTTGCTTAATCTGAAAACAGATACAGAACCAGCATGCTGATATGTTCTGAAGTTGTGGTTCTTGGGCTTATAGCGGCAAGGTGCCAGAGCAACTTCTGCTCATCCTTGATATCCAGGGACAGTGTTGCACTTCCAGGCAGGTGAAGTGAGCGTCCTGATTTGAGCTCAGAGGCCAAGTCTAAACCCTGGCCTGGGCATATCTTCCGGAATAAGTGAAGGGATGTGGAAGGGGTGGGACAGGGAGTTTTGTGACACAGGGATCGTGTGCTCCCTGAGGGGGGCAGAGAAAAGGCATTTGGGAGAGCACTGTGAGGTGTGGATGTGTGAGATATGTGGGCATTGATATTAGATTTCCTGGATTCAGATCCTGGTCTTCCCCCTTAAAACTGTGTGACCTCGGGTAGGAGGGGAGAGACTTGCCAAAGGTTGGACAGAGTTGGAACAACTTCATTCGGAGGCATAGTGCAAAGACAGTGGCCAGTGTATGGCTGTCCCATCCAGATGGTGAGGAGTGCATTAGTTTTCTACTATGCTTAATACATTACTACATACCTGCTGCATTTAAAACAACACTCATCTACTATCTCATAGTTCTGCAGGTAAGAAGTCAGCAGGGTTCACCTAGGTTCTCTGCTCAAGGCTGTCAATGGGGCTGCATTTTCATTTGGAGGCTTGACTGGGGAGAGATCTACTTCTGGCTCCTTGAGTTTGTTGGCTGAATTTGCTTCCTTGTAGTTGTAAGACTGGGTCCAGCTGTCTTGCTGGCTGTCCACTGGGGACTGCTGTCAGTTCTTAGAGGTGGCTCTTAGGTCCTTGCCAGGAAGAGAGTCTTGTCCCTTTAAAGGGATTACCTGACATAGTATTTAGGGTTCTCCAGAGGAATAGAAAAGTATAATATATATATATATTTTATATATATATCGAGAGAGAGAGAGAGATTTATTATAAGGATTGTCTAATTGCATCATGGAGCTGAGAAGTGCCCTGATCTGCCATCCACAAGCTGGAAACTCAGGAAAGCCAGTGGTGTAAATTCCAGCCTGAGTCCAAAGGCCTGAGAACCAGAAGCCTTGAGGATATAAGCCCCATCCAAGGACAGGAGAAGGCCAGTGTCCCAGGTTGAGTGGTCAGGCAGAGAGAAATAGAATTGTTCTATCCTCTGCCTTTTTGTTCTCTTAGGGCCTTCAATGTGCTAGATGGTCTCCATCCACATGGAAGAGGGTCATCGGCTTTACTCAGTCTATCAATTCAAATGCTGATCTCTTCCAGAAACTTCCTCACAGACACACCCAGAAATAGTGTGTGGCCAGATATCTGGGCATCCCATGATCCAGTCAAGTTGGCTAGATGTCTAATTAATGACCACACCTGATTAGGTCAGGCCCACCAAGGAGAATCTCTTTTTCTTTTTTTAAAAATATTTTATTTATTTATTCATGAGAGACACAGAGAGAGACAGAGAGAGGCAGAGACACAGGCAGAGGGAGAAGCAGGCTCCATGCAGGGAGCCTGACATGGGACTTGATCCCAGGTCTCCAGGATCACACCCTTGGCTGAAGGCAGCGCTAAACCACTGAGTTACCTGGGCTGTCCAGAATTTTTTTCTCTTAAGGTCAACCAAGCCATTAACATCACGAGGTGACTATTGCCTTGGGATAGTCAGGGAGATGGGATTATACAGCTCATACACCATGGGCTGGTGTATCTTGGAGACTGTGTTCATTTTCTAAGACTGCTCTAACAAGTTATCATGGTCTTGGTAGCTTTAAACAACAGAAATATATTTTCTCACAGTTCTGATAGCTAGAAGTTCAAATCCAGGTGCCAGCAGGACCACGTTGTCCCTGAAAGCTCTAAGGAAGACTCCTTTGCCTCTCTCTAGCTTCTGATGTTGTTGGCAATCCTTAGTTTTCCTTGGCTTGTCAACACATGGTTCCAATCTCTGCTTCTGTTGTCACCTGGGTTCTACTGTATGTGCATCCCTTCTCTTCCTCTGAGGACACCAGTCAGGTAAGATTTAGAGCCCACCCTAACCCTGTCTTAATTACATCTACAAAGACCTAATATCCAAATAAGGTAACATCCATAGCTACTGGCAGTTGGGACTTCAACATATGTTTTGGGGGGACACAATTCAACCCATAGCAGGGTTCATCTCAGAATTATGCTGACTTCAGAAGGTGGCATTGGTTTGGTGCTGTCAAACTGGGCTCCTCCAAGGAATGAGTTAGTGTACCCAAGGTTGGGAGGGGAGGTAAGGTTGAGTAGACTGGGCTCTGGGCTCACTTGGTGTAGCCCCATAATGAACTGTTTTGTGTGTTGTGGGTAAGATTTCACTTGGAAAAAAATAGGCCCCACTGCTAAACGAGAACCTGAAAAACCTTGGATGGGATGGTCTTGGTGAGATCTGGAGATTCTCAGAGTCTTCAGGCCCCACAGAGCCAATGGGCAGGGTGGGAGCAGATGGGATTCTCTCTAGCCCAAAGTGACTTTTCCTGGGCCCATCTCAGAGCTGGATGGGGATGGGCTTCCAATTCCTTTCCACTTGCCTTTTCCTTCCCTCTTCTCCAGGCGAATCAAGGGGGGCACTGGGCAAGCAGAGCTGGACCTGCTGGCACTGGCAAGGAACCAGCGTCTACTTGGGGTTCAGAGTAGCTGAGGTAGAACAGGTTGTCTTTGGGGTGACACAGATCAGCTAGGACTCCAGCAAGAACAAAATCTGATGGGCAGAGAAGGGGAGAAGTGCGTGGGTGCATGTGTGCATGTGTGCGTGCATACGTGTTCGTGTGTGTGTGTGTGTCTGCAGAGATCAAGTCCAAAGGGTCCAAGGGGGGAGGCACCGTGGATTTGTGGGCCATGTGTCAATCTAGGCGGCCATGGGGCTGAGCTGGAGCAGGGAAGAAGAAGAATCTGGGAGGAGACTCTTGGATAAACCACCTTTCATGTCTGAGCTCAGCTGTACTTGAACGCACATGCTTGATGGGAGGAGTGAGTGGTACTAGTTTTAAAAGCCCATGAGATAGGAACCCCCTGCATCCCCATCCTGGAAATTCCAAACACCCCTTCAGAGCCTCTCAACCATGGGGCTTCATCCTTGGTGCCTCTGAAAAACTACTGAGGTATTTCTAGATTTGTCTTGGGGATAGACAAGGCCTCTAGCTGCAGAGTGGTTGAGGGGGGTGGTGAGTAAAATAAAACGAGTACTGAGTTGTGGAGGAACTAGAACTGCAAGGTGGGTGTGTAAAATATGTCACCGCTCTGTTAATTTCTGAAAGCATCAGCATACCCCTCCAACTTTCCCCTCCTAGGTATTTATTTACCCAAGAGAAAGAGAAATCAGTGTCCATGCAAAGACTATATGCAGACACTTAGAGCAGCTTTATTTGTAATATCCCACAACTAGAAAGAACTCTGACGGTCTTCAGTGGGTGAACTGATAAACACATTGTAGTTTCATCGGGCAATGGAAGGCTACCGATCAGTAAGAGGGAATACACTAGTGATACATATAATGACATGGAAGGATCTCCCTCCTCTTTTTTAAAAGTAGGCTCCACCCCCAGTGTGAAGCCCTACATGGGACTTAAACTCACGACCCTGAGATCAAGACCTGAGCTGAGATCAAGAGTCAGACACTCAACCAACTGAGGCCCCCCCCAGTGCTCCAGACATAGGAAGGATCTTGAGATGATTATACTGAGTGAAGGAAGCCAGATGAAGGAGAGCAAAGCAGTAGGAGTCCACCTACATAGAGCTCTAGAAAATGCAAGCGCATCTGTAGAATTAGAAAGCAGATTAGCGGGGCACCTGGGTGGTTTAGTCGCTTAAGCGGCCAACTCTTGATTTTGGCTCAGGTCATGATCTTGGGATCCTGGAATTGAGCGCCACGTCAGGCTCCATGCTCAGCGAGGAGTCGGAGCCTGCTTGAGATTCTCTCCCTTTCCCTCGGCCCCTCCCCCTGCTAGTATGCTCTCTCTCTCTCTCTTAAATAAATAAATAAATAAATAAATAAATAAATAAATAAATCTTAAAAAAAAGAAAGCAGATTAACAGTTGTCTGGGGACAGGGATGGAGAGAGAGGAGGGACAGGGTGGGATTGCAAAGGACATGAAGAAACATGTAGGCATAAGGGATAAATTCACTGTCTTGAGGGGTGATGGGTTCACGTGTGTCTATGTGTGTCAAAGCCAGCCACATCGTCTGCCTTAAATATATGTAGTTTATGGTCTGCCAACTATACTTCAATGAAGCTGTTAATTTTTCAAGATTTTATGTATTTGCTCATGAGAGACACAGAGAGAGGTGGAGACACAGGCAGAGGGAGAAGCAGGCTCCATTCAGGGAGCTTGATACGGGGCTCGATCCCAGGACCCCGGGATCAGGACCTGAGCCAAAGGCATACACTCAACTACTGAGCCATCCAGGCTCCCCCAATGAAGCTGTTTAAACATAACAATAACAAAAAAGAGTTAGGAGTGGGGCTTCATGTGCCCTGAGAACTTCCTGGCTGGAGGAGGATGGGATTCCTTTTATCTTTTTCTTTTTTTTTTTTTTTTAAGATGTTTAAAAAATTATTTATTCACGATAGTCATAGAGAGAGGAGAGAGAGGCAGAGACACAGGCAGAGGGAGAAGCAGGCTCCATGCCGGGAGCCTGACATGGGACTCGATCCCGGGACTCCAGGATCGCGCCCTGGGCCAAAGGCAGGCGCTAAACCACTGAACCACCCAGGGATCCCCAGGATGGGATTCCTAACACCGCTTCTCTGGCAGGTCCTCACTGGGGCTCCTGGTCAAACACATCCTCTTTGGGGGTGCCGTCTGCAGGCAGTGGGTGTTTGGGCATCGTTCTAAGCCTCGGGGTGGAAGGGTTGCTCTAGGCAGTCAGAAAACTCTTATGAGGCTCACAGACTATATTCCCGGCCCCTGGGGGCTGCTCTATGTCTCTACAAGGGCAGCATTTATGAAAAGTAAATGTCTGAGAAATAATCCAATGGATTCCTGAGTATTTCCAGGTTTTCTTGGAGCGGGTTTTAGAAGTGTATGTGGTTTCCACACCCCCTCCCCCCATCCTAAGTGCTCAACGTCATTCTCCCCTCTGTCCTGCCTCTGGACTATTGAAGCACTTTGTTGGAACTCTCTTCTTGTTCAGTTTCAAGGCTGAAGGGCCGGGCTCCTCCAGCCTGCAGGAGCAGGGACTCAAGCGAGGGGTATGAGTCTTTGAAGTCCGGGACAGCAGAGCAAGTGGACAGGCAGGGTTGGCCGGAGGCGGTGGCTAGTACGGGGGTCAGTGTGTAGGCGGTTACCCCCAAGGGGTGTTTGACGTGGTGTTCAGGTGCTTCTCTCTCATGGAGAGCCCAGGTATGGGAGATGTCCTGAAAATCTGGTGCATTTTTGTAAAGACTGGCCTGCGTGTTGACATACTGCATTGGCAAGGGGATGCAGGCTCTCTCATGGTACATTGGTACGAATGGTGGGCAGTTTGGCAGCTTCCACCTGCACTGAGAATGCATATGCAACTTGGCCCAGGGTCACAATTTCTAGGGCTTTAGAATACAGATGTCCTGAAACATGTAAGGAATGATAGGACGTAGAAGGATATTTATTGCAGCACCGCTTGTAGTAGTAAAAAAAGAAAATGACTCTCCATCCAAAGGGGAGACATTATATAAATTATGGTCCATCAGACCATGGAACGTATGGCCATAAAAAAATGAGGAAGCCTTTCTGCACACACAGAAGCCAATCCCCCAAATATATTTAGTGAGAAAAGCGGGGTGCTGAAATGAACAATATAAGTGGCATTGTTGTGTGAAAAAATATGCACACACAGACATGTGTGTATATGTATGGACAGAGTGGCACGTAAGTGACCAGCAAGGAGGCAGGTGGAGGTGAGCTCTCATGCTTCTCATTGGCTCCTGCCCCAGCCAATTCTCTCCACTTTGCAGGAAGGGTGGGAGATGCTCTCCATGCCCACCCCTGGGCCATACCTATCTTGAGTAAGCCTAGTGCCGAGACACCCCAGGATCCCTACCGCAAGCCTGCCTGTGCTATGTCCTCATTGAACCCCAGATGACAGTACAGTCTCTCCTCTAGGGCTAAGACTCTTTCATAGACACTGCATCCTTGCCCCACCCCTGCCCCAGCCCTAGGATTGGGGTCCTGCTCCTCACCTGCCAGTGGATGTTATTATATCGCATCACTGTAGCATAGGTAGGTGATTGGAGAGAAAGGGGCAGGTACAGCGGTGAGCAATAACTTGCTAGAGTCTTGGCACGAGGCACATGCCAGAGAGTGGGAAGGAGGGGGTTTGGGTGTTCAGCGCTTGGGTCCTGGAGAAATGTGCAAGCAAGGTGGGCACAGTGAACATTGGGCCTGAGAGAAGCTTAGCAAAAGGAGGAGGAGCTTCAGGAAAAGGAGTAGCTGCAGAGGTGATTCAAATATAGAAAGGAGGCCCATGGAAGGCTTGCCTCCAAAGGGGCAATGGGAGGCAGCAAGGGGTGACAAAGATGCTTTGCTTGACCAGACTTTAGCCAGACTCCTGTACTTCTCTTGGGTCCATCCCTATACTTAACTGTAAACTCCAGTTTCAGCAAGAGCCCTGCTAAGTCAGCTTATCAAGACTCCCCCACCCCCATATCTGCTCAGGCTCTGTATCTAATTGGGTTTCTCATTTTCACCACCCCCCAGGGGATGTCTGGTCACCCTGGCCTGTCCTCAGCAGGTCAATTTAGCCAGCAATGGAAAATTGCTCCATGGCTGTACATTCGCACTTGGCCAAGCTGGATTCAGAACCAAGGCCGATTCCAGGCAGCGGTCTCTTTCTCCCTATTGCAATAATCCTGAATAAAATCAGCTTTACCACTTTATTGTCTAGCTCTAGTTTTCTTTGACAGTGGTCCCCACCAAATGTTCACATCCCAATCCCAATCCCTATGAATATGTTACCATACATGGCAAAAGGGATTTTTGTAGATGTGCTTATGGACTTTGAGATGGAGGATGATCTAGTCTAGATGCCTAGTGTAGTCGCAAGTGTCCTTAAAAGGTGGAAGAGAGGCAGAAGAGTCGGAGAAGGAGATATGATGACAGAAGGAGAGGTGTAGTGATGTGAATGTTGACTTTATAGATGGAAGAGGGTTCCGAGCCTGATCCCAGGGTTGCAGAGAACTCTCAGAAGCTGGAAAAGACAAGAGAGTGGATTCTTCTCTAGAGACTTCAGAAGGACCAAGGCTCTGCCTACACTTTGATTTTAACCCAATGACAACCCGTTTGGACTTATGACCTCTAGAACTATGAGATGAAGAGATTTGTATTGTTTTATGCCATTAACTTTGTGGTAACTTATTACAGCAGCATAAGAAACTAATAATACTGGGACCCAGAGAAGTGGTGTTTTCCATTAGCTAATGTCTGAAAAGTGACACTGAGGAAAGTCAGATATTTGGGGTAGAGATGCAGGCACATTATGTCCTTTCTGACTTCCTATCCAGGCACTTGTTTTCTTTAGTCGCTACCATGAATGAGGACTTCTCTGGGCTAGGCCCTTGCTAGAGGGCCTCAGAGATGGTAGTGATAGTGGTGATAGTGGTGATGGTAGTGATGGTGATGGAGTGATGATGGTGGTGGTGATGGAGGTGATAATAGTAGTGATGGAGATGATGGTGATGGTGGTGGTATTATTGGTGTTGGTGATGGAGGTGATGATGATGGTGATAATGTGATGGTGACAGTGGTGTTACTGGTATTAGTAATGGAGGTGATGGTGATGGAGGTGATGGTGATAGTGGTGGTGGTATTGGTGTTAGTGATGGAAGTGATGATGATGGTGATGGAGGTGATGATGATAGTGATGGAAGTGATAGTGATGATGATAGTGATAATGATGTGTGTTGGGGGGTGGGTGTCAGCCTAGGTCAGAGAGATTTCACCAAGCTTCCCTGAATTTCTACCTCTCATCTCTCCCATGCTCACCCTGTTCTCTCCCTAGTGCCTACAAACACCCTCCTTTGTTTTTTGTCTCCCATCTCAGACCAGGCCTTTGAGGCTTGGCTCAGCATTTTCCTCCTCCATAGAGAAGTGTCATTGAGTGAAAAATAAACACAAGATCTGGAAGCAGACACATCTGAGTTTAATTTTCAAATTATAAAGAGACAACCATGGGAGCCACTACTAATGTCTATTTTGCCACCTTTCTAGCCTTCAGAGGGACTTGTTGGCCTGAGGGCTTTAAGGACTCCAGGGAATTGTGATTTTGGGAGCAGAGCTGAGCAGGAGAAGGGGAGTAGGTTGGGGTGTTTGGGGAAGACTTCTTGAATTTAACTCACCCCGCCTCCAGCCCCCAGGGCAGACTTGGCACACACATATGTTGTTCATGAGTGTCTGTTGGACTGGGATCTGTTGTTTGGCTTTGGCATCATCCCAGCTCCTTGCTCTCAACCCATCGCCTTTGGGCCTTCACTTCTACCCTTCCCAGGCTAACCATCAGCTCCCTTATTCCCAGTCCCTTCATTGTTTTACTGATTGCACCCAGCTCTGCAGTGTTCCAGCGGTCCATTTTCTGTACACTGCTTCCATGACAAATATTATACAACTATAGCAGGACCAGCCAGGACTAGGGCAGAGGGGAGAGACGTGCCAAGGACACGCAGTGTAAGGAGTGTGGAACTGGTACCTGAGAGTGAGCCCCTCCTTAAATTTTGCCCCTGGGGCCTCTCATCCACTGTTCCCCTTGTCCACCTGCTGGGCAGCTTGGCACTGATACAAATTATTCCCATTCTTGCAGCTCAGTTGGGTTGTCAGTCTTGCCTGGTGAGTCTTCCATGTATTACTAGCCAATACTGTCCGCCATGTTCTACAGTGGCGTCTAAAAACATTCACAGGTCCATAAATCCCTAACTTACTGGGAACTACCTTGCCTCCTATTTTATAAAGAAGACAGCAGGTGTGGAGAATGAGTTCCCTTGCTCTCCTGGTCCAACTTCACCTGCAATCAAATCCCTCCCCCCCACTCCTAGCATCTCCCATGTCATCTTGGTGGAAGAGGTGTTTCTCTTCCTGGTGGAGGCCAGAATTCCACCTGCGTTCGGCTGCCTTCCTGCTACCTTGCTGGAGTCTGCTCCTCCAAGGGCCCTGGTTGTTCCTGTTTTGTCCACCTACTCAACTTGCCTCATCATTTAAACTATCTCAAATGCCTATTATAAAAATAAAATCTCTCCTTACTTTCAGGTCTTCCTCTAGCCGCTGCCTTTTTCTTCTTCCCAGTTCCTGGCCTTGGAAGAACCCTCACCCCTCCACCCCACCAGGTGCCTCCCAAACATACCTCAGCCCACTACTGCCTGGATTTTGCTCCCTCCTTTCCCTGAGGGCACCCTCACTGAGATCATTAACAGCTTCCTTGATGTTGAACCTAATGAAAATTTCCAGTGGGAGACCTCCCAGCAGCATTGATCTTGAGGCCCATTTTATCCTTCTAGAAATTCCCTCTCTTTTGGCACATACGGTCATCACTTACTATGGGCTTCTTGCTGCTCCTATGAGAGTTTTTTCATCTTCTGGGCAGTGACTTGTCTTTGGTTGATTTTCACATGTTGGTGTTGCTAAGTTCTTTTAAAATTTTTTTAAGAATTTATTTCATTTTATTTTATTTTAATTCCAGTGTAGTTGACATACAGTGTTATATTCAAAAGTAAATGTAGTGATTCAAAAATTCCATACATTACTCCGTGTTCATCACAACAAGCGTGCTCCTTCGTCGCCATCACCTATTCCCCCTTGTCCTCCCACCCACCTCCCCCCTGGTGATCATCAGTACATTTTCTATAGTTTAGAGTCCGTTTCTTGTGTTGCTAAGTTCTTGGTCCTCAGCCCTCTCATCTTTTCAATGTGAACCCTGTCCCTAGGCAACCTTCTCCTTCCCTGTAGCTACAATCAGCACCAAACACTAGAAACTCCTGATGGCAGAGGCTGTTAGTTGTCTACCAACATCTGTAGCCTTCTTCCTTCTTTTTTCCTTGCCTCTCTTTCATAAAGAGAGTGAAAACGGCAGACATTTGCTCCTCCAGCCTCCCTTGCAGCCAGGGTGCCATGTGATGTAGTTCAAGGCAGTGATATGTAAAGGGAGGTCTAATGGGACTTCTTGGAGAGATTTTTCTTCCTGGGAAAGGAAACGTGTTTGCAAGATCTTCTTTTTCTGTCCCCGCTCCTCTGATCTGGCTGTGTAAGGATGTGCCAGCTACCTTGTGACCACAGGGTATTAAAAGACATTGTGACCTGAGATTACAAGCCAAAGTAATGAGGATGGTGGATGCAGAAGTCTGGCCAACTGTGAAGTTAGAACACTTCACACAAGAGCACCCTCACTTCTGACACTAATTGTGCATCTGAGGGTTCCCCCACCCCACCCCAGATTTGATGATTCAGTAGAACTCATTGGAAGCTGTTGTACTCATGGTTTATCACAATGAGAGGATACAGATTAACATTAGCCAAGGAAAGACACACATGGTCAGAGTCTAGGAGACTTCCATATGCCAAGCTTCCAGTTGTCCTCTTCCGTGGAGTCAGGACAATGTTATTCTCCCAGCATCTGTGTGTAACAATATGCATGGAGTATTGCCAACCAGGGAAGTTCATCCGAGCGTTGGTGTCCAGAGTTTCTACTGAGGCTCAACAATGTGGAGTAATTGATTGCTCATGTGGCTAATCTCAGTTTTCAGTCTCCAGCCTCTCTGGAGGTCAACTGATACATGTGACCCAAAGCCCTCACCCTAAATCCAGTGTAACTATCTGTCTCGAACAGAGGCCATCATCCTAAATCACACTGATGGTTTTGCTTACAACATCCATCCTAAGCTGCATTATTACATTATGGCCTGGAACGCCCACCAAATGAAAACAGTCCCATCAGGCAGGACATTCCAATGGTTTAGAGATGCTCTCCCAGAAGCTGAGGGCAAGGACAAGGGCAAGACCTCTTTTTTGGGCAAAGTTAAATTCCTCACCATAATGGAATTGAAAGAGAGAAAAAGCCTGGGTCCTTGGTGGTATTGTGCAGATGTTGCTGCCAAACTAGCCCTGGGATCACCTGCCTCCAGGTGAAGTCACTTTATTATCATTATTTTTAAAGATTTTATTTATTTATTCATGAGAGACACACAGAGAGAGGCAGAGAATTGGGCAGAGGCAGAAGCAGGCTCCTTGCTGGGAGCCCGATGCGGGACTCCACCCAGGACTCTGGGATCATGACCTGAGCCAAAAGCAGATGCTCAACTGCTGAGCCACCAGGCACCCCAGTGTAGTCACTTTAAATGTCTTTGTTATTAAATCCATGGTCTGCTGTTTTGTTTTCTTCCATATTTATAGTGCAGCATCCTGAATGATGCATTCCCAAATCAGTAACTCCAGCTTTGTCTCTGAAGCTCAGACCATCTACTTACCAGACATCTCCATGTGATAATTTATGGGTCTTCAAAGTCAACATATACCATATTGATCTTCCTCCCTCCTTGCATTTTTACCTGTGTTTCGTCTCTCAGAGAATGGCATCACTTTTATGTGGTTCTGTAATCCAGCCTTGACCCCTGCATCTCTCTTACAGGTTACTAATCTCCAAGTTTTCTTGAGTTCATTCTCTCTCTCTCTCTCTCTCTCTCTTTTGAAGACATTTTAGCATATGCTTTTTAAAAAATATTTTATTTATTTATTTGAGAGAGAGAGAGAGAGAGAGAGAGAGGGTAAGAATGGAGGGAGGGGCAGAGGGAGAGGGAGAAGCAGACTCCCCTCTGAGCAGGGAACTCGACTCTGGGCTCTATCCCAGGACCCCAGATCATGACCTGAGCTGAAGGCAGACCAACTGAGCCACCCAGGTGTCCCCATATTCTTGTTTTTAAAGATTTATTTATTTATTGGGGCACTTGGATGATGTAGTTGGTTGAGCATCTGATTCTTGGTTTTGCTCGAGGTTGTAATCTCAGGGTCATGGGGTTAGGTCCCATATTGGGCTCCGTGCTGGGTGTGGAGCCTGCTTGAGATCCTCACTCTCAGTTTCTCAAATAAATGAATGAATGAATAAATAAATAAATTTATCTAAAGTCCACTACTGAAAGTATGGCGTATGGAATGGGGCCTTGGGCATACTTGGGGGCTTGTCAGACACACAAAACCATGAACCCTACCTTAGTAAAAAAATGCAACAGGCCTAGCTCCTGGGCTAGGCTGGTTTCTTTCCTCTTGAGATGAGTTATCTCCTGAGAGGGCTCTTGTAGCCTATTCTCTTAGTCTACCAGATGTCCCTGTACATTAAAATTTGAGAAGCACTTTGAAATGGCCTATCACTGAATATGATCTGGGAAGAGGTGCCCTCTTTATTCTCTGGGCACCAGGCCTGCCCTAGGGTTCACACACCCCAGTTTGAGACTCACTGCCCAAGTGAAGGTTGCCACTCCATAACATGCTGGGAGGTGGGGACACCCTCTTCTGGCTGGCCTCCCAGGGGGGCGGATTAATGTAGTGGTTGGGCGTCTGAGACTCATAAATTGCTAATACTTATGAGAGTTTAGCATGTATCAGGCACTAAGTGCTCGTCATGTTTGGTGCCTTTGATGCTCACATGAGAACCATATTAGAGATGGGGAAACTGACATTGGCAAACGTCAAGAACTTGGTCACGTCACAGAGCTAGGAAATGGCACAGCTGCACACAGTGGCCAGGCAAGAAGCACTAGGGAGGCTTGGCGATGGGAAGTCATCTAGTTCCCGGGCGCTGGCCTATCCACCTTCGTCACAGCCAAGTTCCCCTGTGGGAGAGAGTTGGGTGGTCCCACATGGAAAAGCACCTGGAGGTGGTCTAGGCCAGTGGTTCTTAAAGCCTGGTACCAGGGCCAGTGACATCAGTGCAACCTGGGAACTTGCCCGATGCAAATCTTGGCATCCCTTTTTCATCATAACTCAGTTTTCTCCAAGGAATAGCAACCGCCCAGCAGATGAGGAAATGCAAGATTGTACAGGGTTAGGCTGCCTGCTGCTGGCACATGGTGAGGCAGAGAAGTCTGTTTTGCACGAACTTCGAGTTTCTCTTTTTTTATTTAAAAGATTTTATTTATTGATTCATGAGACACACACACACACACACACACACACACACACACGGAGGCAGAGGCACAGGCAGAGGGAGAAGCAGGCTCCACGCAGGGAGCCCGATGTGGGACTCAGTCCTGGGGCTCTAGGATCACGCCCTGGGCTGAAGGCAGCGCTAAACCGCTGAGCCACTGGGGGCTGCCCAACTTCGAGTTTTTCAACCAAGAGATGGTGGTCCAGGTGCCCGCCCCATGTCACAGCACGGGGAAGAGGCAGTGGTGTCCAGCCCAAGTCCAGGCATTCCTCCATCCAGGACGCTCCTTGGCCAGAAAGAGCCTGAAGGGCCTTTATTGTGAGCTTTGCTGCTTCCCTGCAACCTCATTGCCTGCCTGCGTGGCTTCCTTGTCACTGGCCCCCCGTTCAGCCCTGCCACTTTGGAGACCTGGCTTGTTACTCCCTGGAGGTAGCACAGCATAAAAAGAGAATGGCTTTCAGAGTGAGGCCGACTTGATTCGAATTCTGCTTCCCCCACTCACCAGTTATGTGATTCTGGGAAAGTCACTTAAATCTCTGAACTGCTAGGCCTCATTTGTAAAGCTGGGGACAAGAGTACACAGGGAAGGTTTTGTGGATTAAAAGGACAACATTGGGGGTGCCTGGGTGGCTCAGTGGTTGAGCATCTGCCTTCGGCTCAGGGTGTGATCCCGGGGTCCTGGGATCAAGTCTTGTATGGGGCTCCCCGCAGGGAGCCTGCTTCTCCCTCTGCCTGTGTCTCTCTTTGTATCTTTCATGAGTAAAGAAATAAGATCTTAAAGAAAAATAAAAAGGACAACAATGTACGCATATATCAGAACTCATTACGATGATAATGTGGATCGACATGACTGGCGGTGGCTCCAGGCCCTCGGGCTCAGCCTGCCGGTCTGGTGGGGCCTGATGTGGTGGGTGTCCAGGAAAGCACCCTCCTTGGCAGACCTCAGGACCTCGCTCCTCATGTCCAGCCCCTGCAGGTGTCCTGCTTCCACCCCAACCCCTCCATCCCCTCTGCCTGGCACGCTTCTGCCCTGTAGGTCCTTCTGGCTCTCTAGCCACTTCCCTGGATCAAATGGTTTCCCTGAGGAAGCAGAGCCTATCTGGGGCCCTCTACAGAGGGAGAAACTTTGGGGGAGTACACTCACACACACACTCTCTCACACTCACATATATGAACATTCTTATACTCACACAAAAGCATACACGTGCACCAAGACCTGGTAAAGCATTCACTTCTGACAAACTTTTCCAGAATTTTGCCATCAGAAGATCGAGAAAGAGTCTGTTTGAATTCGAGCATTAATAAAATCAATAAAATAAAGTCATTCAGAAAAATATCATTTTGTTGTGAATTGTATAGTGATGGGCTGGGGAGTGGGCGGGGCCTCACTATCTTCAACGCTTAGAGCTTTTCCAGATCCATGCCAGCCCTGGGGAGGGCCCGAGTGAGGTCTCCCAGCCTCTTCTACATGTTTCTGCCCGGCAAGGGGTCCTGAGGACAGACTGGTCAGGACTCACATCAGCTGGTGGACAGACGGGGACCAATCAGAGATTGTTGCTGGGGAAACTGCTCATGCCGATTGCTCTGGACTGGGGAGGGGGCACCAGCCGGCCTGCCCTCCCCCCTCCTCCCCTCCGCCTCTCAGTGGCCCAAATCCTCTCTCTCTCTCTCTCTCTCTCTCTCTCTCTCGTTCATTAATAGATGCTACCCTACAGATGTCTGATGTGAAATTGCACAGCAGTCTAGGAAGTGGATCTGTCGTGGGCACAGGATTAGGCCAGCAAGGCTGAACATACCAGATTTTTATGACCCATGCATCTCTCTGGGGGTGAATTCAATATCACCCCATACTATGTGGGAGGCAGAGTAGGGGAATGGCGCTGGTTCCAGTCCAGTATTTTCTAGGACCTTTGCTGGGAGAATGAAGCCTCGGGCTCGATGCCAGTTGACCATGGGCAAGATTGGGAGCAGCCCCATTAGCCATGAGCAGCCGATCTGAGCTCTGCACCTGCTCTGATGATGGACCCCACTGGGCCTTGGCAGCCACGTTTCCTGAACTAACGCATGGCCCTGCTTTCACGGAGGAGCTTGCAACATCTTTCCACAATAAAACCATGATGGAAGTTAATTGCGTGCATCGCTGTGCAATTGAACAGGTCCATAAAATGTTTATTAGGTGCCATCTCAGCGATTGAACGGTGGCCAGCCACTTGGCTTTGGGCGACAGCTGACATCTGAGAGGTCCCTAGGCAGGGAAGTGTCTCAGAAATTGCTGATGTTGAGTGTTCAGAGGGACTTCGTCAGAGCTGTTCAAAGCATAGGAGAGATTGGTCATTTACTTGAATATTTCTGCTGGGGGTTGTCGAGGCTGCTGAGAGATATTTGCAAGTAAGTAGAAAAGCACTTGACGCGTCATTGTGGTTGCGTGGGTCAGGAAAACTATTGCTGATGGCTGCTACAAAAGAGCCCTGGCCACAAACATTTCCTTCTAGCTCATGTTACATCTCCAGTGAGAGCCCACAGGGGCTTCTGCTCCATGCAGTCACTCAGGGATCCAGGCAGGGGGAGAAATCACAGAGGACATGTCATCTCCAAGCTCTCTGTGGAAGGAGAAGGGAGGGATGCATGAGGCACATTGGCTTTAGCTGCCCTGACCTGGCAGTGACAGGCTGTATCTTGGGACACCCACCCTTACAAGCCTGCGGCTGTGTTGTGAGGAAGTGAGATAGTCACACAGAGAGGAGTTTGTGCACAGCCTCTCTGACAGCCAGTATCAACCACCACATACGTGTAAGTAAATGAACCTCAGAGAAATCCTGCCTCAGCCTCTGAGCTGCCAGGAGACACCAAGTGAAGAATAAATGAGCTACCCTGGCCAAATCTTGCCCAAACTGTAAGTTCATTAGGGAAAAAAAAGTTGTTTGAAGCCACTAAGTTTGGGATAGTTTGTTATGCGGCAGTAGCTAGCTGTAACAGGGCCTTTAATTGAAGTCACCAACAGAACCTGCCCCAAGGGGTGAACTTTCCTAACTCCCCTTTCCTGGATCTCTCGGATTCCCAGATTTGTTCTTAGGGAAATGAATTTCCACCCTGCTGAATGAGTTCAAAATGCAGGAGAGAGCAAAGAAGGGGTTTCTCTAGTCCAGCACTATGGAATCTCCTTCTACTCCTCCAAACCGTGGCTCTAACTTAATGTAGAAATGAGTGGATGGATGTTAGCTCCACGTGCCTTTGGATTCCTGGGATCCCTCAAGCACAAGATAGGAGCGGGGACACAGGGTTTGTTACCACTCTATAAACCAAATCTGCGCAAGCTTCCTGACTTCATACAGTCTCGCCCTCTGCTTTGCACACTATCAAAATGTCCCAGAAATTCTAATGCTCTGGAAAATACATGCCTGAGTTAATCAGGTCAGTCAACATTATAAGTAAAATACACACGCTGTGGAAAGTGAAGTCACTTTTCCATGACTCTCAAGCTCCTGCTATGGATGTGAGCACAGGGGTGCATTTTTGCGTAGTAAAGGCAGGAACACAGCTCTGTCAAGAACAAAACAAAACAAAACAAAACAAACACTGGCAATTGAAGAGTAAGGTACACCTGCCACCAGGTTGAAGAGGGATCCCGATGGTCCATCTTCCCCGTGGGCTCTTTGCTTACTTTGCCCTATATTGTGATGTGGCCCGAAGTGCTTCTGACATTCTTTAGCCATAAAATGTTATTTCAGTATAAAAGTGAGTAACAAGGTCAGGGGGAGAAAAACATTGCAAGCCTGGCTTGCATAAGAGGACTTTTGTTTTTTTAAAGACCAGTGACCAGGATGCCTGGGTGGCTCAGTGTTTGAGAGTCTGCCTTCGGCTCAGGTCATAGTCCCAGGGTCCTGGGATTGAGTCCCACATCAGTCTCCCTGCAGGGAGCCTGCTTCTCCCTCTCCTTCTGTCTCTGTCTCTCTGTCTCTCATGAATAAATAAATAAAATTAAAAAAAAAAAAGGACCAGTGACCATCCCCAGGCAAATGTGCCTTTACAATGTGGTAGGGAGGTGTCTTCACTATGGTGGTGGTGGTGGTGTTCTGGAAGGTGTCCACTGATTGGCCACGTGGATCATTCGGTGGCTTTCCAAGGCATACTGGAAACCCCTAACAGGAATAAGCAATCTCTGATCATGACAGGCCCTTCAGATGAGCAGGAAGGAAGGATGTATCTCTAGCTCCTGCAAAGGATGAGTGACAAAGGAGACAGGGCAGGCATGCTTGCTGTTTTCTCCCAGAATTTTATATTCTTCCCCACTAGTTTTGTTCTTTTCTTTTCTTTTTTTTAATTTAATTACACCAGACACAGAGAGACAGAGGCAGAGACACAGGCAGAGGGAGAAGCAGGCTCCCTGCAGGGAGCCCGATGTGGGACTTGATTCCAGGTCTCCAGGATCACACCCTGGACCAAAGGCAGATGCTCAACCACTGAACCACCCGGGAATCTCCTGTTTAGTACTTTTCAATAAGAGTGGGTCATTAAATCTAAACCCAAGTGTGATCGTTTCTTGTTTCCTTGCGTGTGTATGTGTGTGTGTGTGTGTGTGTGTGTGTATGTTTTAAACAAGTGACTTTACAGATTGGGAAATGTTCTTTCGTCAGTATTCCTCAGTCTGGGGTTTTCATCTATCAAGTATCAAAGACCTGGAGATCTTTAGGGGGCAGGCAGGGCCTCTTTCTAGCGCACTTCCTAGGATCCGAGGTTTGGGCGAGGCCGTGGTGGAGGGGGCCACTGGGAGCAAGGCGAGAGGCTCCCCAGGAGGACCAGGGAGCTTCCTTGATTTTGGGCTGGAGCAGAAGAGAGTTGATTGAAAATAAGTTTCCCACATTCAATACAGTTCAGTTCAATTCAATGCTACAAATATTTAATTGAGCACCTACTATGTGCCAAGCCCCGTGCTGGGCTCTGATACCCATGGCAAAGCACTCACACACATGACCTCACACTGGCCATTCTGTGTGCCTTCTGGGAAGGTCCCAGCTCCTTGCTTTACCCTGTGGGTCCTTCTCTGCTCCTGAGGACCTGCATTTGGCCCCCACGAACAGTACGTGTTCCATTAGCCTCTTTCTTTCTTATGTTGCTCTACTTGTGAAAAAAAAAAAGTAGTTGCTCAGTAAAAGTTTTCAGATCAAATGAAATGGAATATATCATGATCCAGTAGGTGTTCCCCCTGGGGGTTGGAGCGTGGGGTGGCTGGGGGGACACCTCCATGATCCATCCCATCCACACGAGAGGTCATGAAGCACGTGGTTATCTTGGAAGACGGGGGGAGGCATTTCATACATTCATAGCCATTCTCCCAACCCCCACTTTTATTAACAGCACAAACCAATCATTGCAATAATAAGAGAAATAGAAGGAAGACTGCTGGCCACCTATCACCTTAACATGGAAGCACTTCTCCTCCTCCTGCCTCCGCCCCTCTCCGATTTCTTCCCTATTCTTGCTCACGAGCACAGTTTTCACGTTGTTGAAACATCTTTTTGTTTCCTGCCTTAAAAATCAGTTGCATTTTTCCAGATGATTCCATTATCTTCATATTTGTGGTCCGTATGGCTGCACAGTCCTCCAGGGGGTGGAGGCATCATAACTTCCTTAACATTTTCCTATCACTGCTTATATGGGCTCTTTCTGAGTCTTTTTTTTTTTTAAGATTTTATTTATTAATTCATGAGAGACCCAGAGAGAGAGGCAGAGACACAGACAGAAGGAGAAGCAGGCTCCACCCAGGGAGCCTGATGCGGGACTCGATCCCAGGACTCCAGGATCACACCCCGGGCCAAAGGCAGGCGCTAAACCGCCTGGCCACCCAGGGATCTCCGTCTTTCTGAGTCTTTACCCTGAGGACATGGACAACAGAAATGCCTTTTATGTTCAGTCCCAAAACATGTGTGTACAAGGGTGCCAGGGTGGTTCAGCGGTTGAACGACTGCCTTCGGCTCAGGTCATAATCTCAGGGTCCTGGGATGGAGTCCCATGGGGGCTCCCTGCTCAGGGGGGAGCCTGCTTTCCCTCTGCCCCTCCTCCTACTCGTGCTCTCTCTCTCAAATAAATAAAATCTTAAAAAAAAAAAAACCCAGCTGTGCACATGTGTTTCATTCAGTCCTTCCCACAACCTGGGAGGTGAGAGTATTGCTTTATTACAAAGGACAGCAGAGGAGTGGAGGGCGAGAGGGGGTGATGAGCACATCCAGGGACAAAGGGAGGAGGAACAACCTGAATTGGAGTCCATTCTTTTCTTGTGAAACCGGACCCTTCTCTCTGTCTCCAACACTATATTTTTTTTCAAATTTTACAAATAAAACTGCAGCACCTACTTAAACATGGCTTTTTATCTTCTTTTGAATAAGGTTCTCAGTTCAGATTCTTAAAAGTGGGATCATCGGGTCAAAGGGTCTGAGCATTTTTGAGATTCTTGATGCATGTTGTCAAAATGTCAAGCTCTTCTCACTTAACTCTGTTCCAGTGACATTGACGAGATTCTGTTCTTGCTACAACCTCACTGACACCAAATATTACAATAAAGAGTTCTGAGCTCATTTACAACATGTTTGTGATTAAAAAAATTTTTTTTTTATTGGGGATCCCTGGGTGGCTCAGTGGTTTAGCGCCTGCCTTTGGCCCAGGGCGTGATCCTGGAGTCCTGGGATCGAGTCCCACATTGGGCTCCCTGCATGGAGCCTGCTTCTCCCTCTGCCTATATCTCTGCCTCGCTCTGTGTGTGTCTCTCATGAATAAATAAATATATTTTAAGATTTTATTTATTTATTCAGAGAGACACACACAGAGAGAAAGAGGTAGAGACATAGGCAGAGGGAGATGCAGGCTCCCCATGGGGAACCCAATGCAGAACTTGATCCCAGGACCCTGGAATCATGCCCTGAGCTGGAGGCAGACACTCAACCGCTGAGCCACCCAGGCATTCTTTGTGATTCTTTATTATGGTTTTAACTTGCATTTTTTGGGTTGTCGCGAGGTTGAACCATTAAAAAATCATCATTCCCTTTTGTGTCAACTGAGTTTTCCCTTTTGAAGAATTTTCTTGTCCCAGTGGGCTCTCTCCCGCCAGACATGCAGTAGCCTTTTCTAGGACTTTGAAATCAACACTTTGTTGATCTCTGCAGCAATTATATACTCCAGCAGTTCCCTTCTCATTTTAATTGTACTCCTTTCAGATCTTTTATGCGGTTTTA
Source organism: Canis lupus dingo (assembly GCF_003254725.2). Classification (NCBI taxonomy): domain Eukaryota; kingdom Metazoa; phylum Chordata; class Mammalia; order Carnivora; family Canidae; genus Canis; species Canis lupus. The sequence continues at coordinate 5,242,694 of NC_064248.1, read as the reverse complement.
GCTGATGGTCTTCTCATTTGTGATTTCTTTTATTGCTCCAAAGCTTGGAAAGGAGTAATGTCATAGAGAAGTGATAATTACTCAATGTTATGTTTTTTTAGTTCTATGATATAATATCTTTATACTTCACCCTTTAATCCAGATGGGAAACACACTCATCTTTATGGTAAACACACACACACACACACACACACACACACACACCCATGCACACACAGAGTGTGAGAGAAGCAGGATATTTACGATATTATGATATCCTGTTTGTAATGCATACTTCTGGCTGGGAGGTTGAATGCTGTAAGAAGTGTATTATTCCCAAGTTAGTGTATACATTGAACATCATGTAAATTAAAAGCCTCAAAGGCATTTTCAGCGGATTTTTGCCAAAAGGATATTAAGAGTCACCCGGAAGAATATGATAGATTATATCTCTATTCTCACAACTCATTCCCTCTTTCTGTAAGGGAATCATATATCCTGTCCATTACATGTGGGGACCGGCCTTCCTGTGGGAGGAATATGCCTCCCATATCTCTTGACATGGTCTGGGCATGTGACTTGCTTTGGACACTGGCATGTGAGCAGATGATCCATGCACCACCACCGGGCACCAAGCTTTATGGGACACTGTGACTTCCTAATGGCCCTCATGTTCTTTTCCTGCTGCTGTGAGCACAGCCAGCATGCCCTTGATGGGAGTTGCTTTTTCAGTCTGGACCTTGGACGGAGAAGACTCACAGAGCAGTGCCACAGTAGCTGCCACAGCTGACCTTTGCAGGTTGTGAGCCACCCAGATGTGGGGCCTGTCATTGCCGCACCATCTAGAAAAAGCTGACTGATACAGTGAACAAAAATCCTAGACTATAAAATAAAATAACAGCTTAAGAAAAGAGGAGCATCAGAAACTATTAAACACATTATTATTATTATTATTTTAAGATTCTATTTATTTATTCACGAGACACACACACACACACACACACACAGAAACAGAGACACAGGCAGAGGGAGAAGCAGGCTCCATGCAGGGAGCCCGATGCGGGACTCGATCCCGGGACTCCAGGATCACGCCACTCGCAGAGTGCTCTCTGTCCATTATATCCTGACGAAAGTGCAAGTAAGTATTTTCTATGCCCTTCCTCCCCTTCCCTGGTATCTTCCAAAGAGCTCTGGAGGATTCCATTTGTTCCAAGAATAGCATCAAGTCCAAATTCACCTTTATGTTCTAGGCTGACATCATCCCAAGTATTTCATTGAGGCTGATGGATCTCATAGCCATCTTCTCCTGGACAGAGTCTCCCTGGGGGCAGCTGGTAGACGTCCGCTCTCGATGTTCCTAGCAGAAAGGCATTCAACCCACGTTCTTATGTGCTGGGAGGGCTGGAGGAATGAGCCCTCTTCCTGGATCCGAGGCACTCGGAAGCCAGAGCCCAAGGCTGTCTGGGGCAGGGGGGACACATGCAGGGGAGGCTCCCAGACACCCTTTCAGATAAACTGGATGGAACCACTTGCCTTTTCTGGTGCAAGGACTCCAGTCTCTCCCAGGGGGACCCAGGTCTTTCCTTGGTGGACCTCCTTTCCATAGGTTAATACCTGCCATTCCATCTCTCCTCCCCAGCATCTCCCATCCTCCAGCAAGAGAAAAATCCTCTCTTTCCTGGCAACCAGTCTTGGCTTACATCTGGCACCCACAGTTGGTATGGAGTTGGATAGATGTGTGTTCAAATCCTGAGCCCCCCTCTTCCCATCATCTTTACCCTCTCTGAGCTTTGATCTGCTCCACTGAGAACTCATGCTAATAATACTTATGCATCAGGGTTAACTCCTAATCCTGGACTAGAGACAAATTTTGTAAACCCCTCGGCCTGGAGTAGGAACCACTAACCAGGGCCTCAGTGCCATAGAGCTCCATTCACACTGGAACAAAGTGTGGCACCAGTTATCTTGGCCCCTGGACTTTTCTGAAACAGGATCCTTGCTGAATTTCTGAGGTGCAAGACCCCTTTTCCTCACCCCTAGCTGCTGCTTACCTGGAGGATGCCCCGTTATTGCTCAGAAAACCTTGAAGTCTAGACTATGAGATTCGGTCTTCTTGACATTCTTAGCTCCTTCCCGGAAACCTGCACAAGCCCAGGGAGGAAGGGGCACCACTCTCTGCTTCGATGGGAATGGGCACCTAGGTGGCTCAGCCCTCTTGGGGCTGCAGTTGGAAGCTTGGAGGAGGTCTGCTCAGCCAACTCTCCCAACCTGCGCTGGTGAGGCTTTGAGCTGCTTTGGCTCCTGGGACGAGGTGGTGACCCCAGGCTGGTCAGGAGCTAGCTAAGTTGATGGTGGGCTGTGCTGGTCTTGGCTCTGACTTCTTTTTGTTTTAATAAGTGAAAAAAAATTTTTTTTTTACGATAGCCAAGGCTAATATTTAAAAAAGATTTATTTATTCATTTGACACACAGAGAGAGATAGAGAAAGAGAGAGAAGAGCACAAGCAGCAGAGGGAGAGGGAAAACAGGTTCCCCACTGAGCAGGGAGCCTGATGTGGGGCTGGATTCCAGGACCCTGGGATCATGATCTGAGCCGAAGGCAGACACTTAACTGGCTGAGCCCCCCTAGGCACCCCTTGGCTCTGACTCTTGGTTGAATGTTTCTTGGGCTGTGCTAAGCACAGGGCCCGGCGCTGGAAGGCTCCACATCAGACTTCTAGAGCGGTTGGAATGGGCTGCTTGACAGGCCAGGCTGATCTCTGGGCTTCTTGTGGGCCACCTTAGGTGGCTTTGGCCTGCAGGACTGGGTGGACTGGTCCTGTATGTCTTGGGATGAGCTGGCATCCTGGTCTGGACTCGGGCTGGGTTGGGCAGGGGGTGGGACTTGGCGAGTGCTGGGCTGGCCTGTCTTGATCTCTTTTCTGGGCAGAGACAATGTCCAGGCTGAATTGGGAGGTATTTTTTCACTCGGCTCTAGAAATCAAGGGCTCAGGTTTTAGGCACAAACACAGTGTCCCAGTAGAGGTGGGAACATTCTCATTTGGTCATAAAATACCTTGTGAAAGCTGGGGGGACCACCCCACCCCAGGAGGGGGCTGCCCAGATCCTGGGGGTGGCAGGGTCAGTGGCATCCTGCTGGCGGAGCGGGAGTCAATTGGGAGTTGGTAAGCAGGCTTGTTTTTTTTTTTTTTTTTTTTTTAAGATTTTATTTATTTATTCAGAGAGAGAGAGAGGCAGAGACACAGGCAGAGGGAGAAGCAGGCTCCATGCAGGGAGCCCGACGTGGGACTCGATCCCGGGTCATCAAGATCATACCCGGCAGCTCTAAACCGCTGAGCCACCCGGGGCTGCCTGGTAAGCAGGCTTGTTGACATGGTCCTTCTACTCCTGCCTGTGTCACCTTGGGCCAGCATCCCAATCTCTCTGTGCCTCCACATTCCTCATCTGTAAGATGGGAATAAATAATACCTCCTCCCTACAGTGGACCTTTGCCGAGAAGGAGTTGTCTGTGTCTGCGTGGGCCAGCTGCCTCCGAAGTCTTGAGTGCTGGGTTACAGGTTTTGGGGGTGAAGGACCTTTCCTGGTCCCAAGTTCTTCCCAGGTTGGCCACAGAGCTGATGTGACAGAGAGAGGTGAGGGCCTTGTCCTTCCTGTCCAGAGAGACCCACCCAGAGTCCCTGGTGTCTCCTCCCCAGTGTCCCAATCCATGGCTGGACACCAGCGGTCAGAGACTGCAGGGACCAGGGGGTGGTGGCCACTACCTACACTGAGGAAAAAGAAAACTGGGCAGAGGCTTTGATGCTGTTCCAGGCCCCCAGCTCTGTCTGGGTAGCAAGTCCACTGGTCAGGACAGGGCACAGAAGCCTCCAGGCTGGAGGTCCGAGCTAAGGAAGCCCAGCCAAGGGTAGGCGGGAGCCCGTAATGACAGCTTGCCCTGCTCCCTTTCCAGCGACAGCTGGGTGACCCCCAAACTGGGGTTTTGAACCAGGTAGTATTTGTGTGTTGCCTCTGGGAAAACAAATTAAGAAACCATTTTAGGGACACCTGGGTGGCTCAGGGGCTGAGCATCTGCTTTCGGCCCAGGGCATGATCCTGGGTTCCCAGGATCAAGTCCCACATGGGGCTCCCTGCATGGAGCCTGCTTCTCCCTCTGCCTGTGTCTCTGCCTCTCTCTCATGTGTGTCTCTCATGAATAAATAAATAAAATATTAAAAAAATTAAAAGTATCCCCAGTGCAGTCACAGCTGTGCCTACCTAGGCCAAAGTCCTCTCAGGTGGTTTTCGATGTCTGGCATTTTGCAGGGGGGCGGGCAGCTGGAACTGAGGGGAGCCAGGGGATGGATGCTTGTTTAATGGCTAAAGCTGCTGGGCAAATCCAGAATTTTCCAAGAAAGCCAAATTTTATAGAACTCATTCTTTCCACAGAGAATAATAGATGGTAATACGCAGGTCTGCGGGTTGTATTATTATAACTTTTTAAGATCCTTTCCCTGGGGATAAATAGGCGGGCTCCCTTGAAAATAAAACGTCCTGCTCTGAGAAGCAGTCACTGCTGGAATGGTGAGCGAGGTGGCCTTTGTGGAGGGAGCGTCTGGCCACATCTTGCTGTCAGGCTGGGAGGTGTGTCAGGGCGGGTCAGCAGAGGTGAGGCAGGTCACTAACCGGGAGAGTGAGTGCTACAGAGCAGGAAATGGACCTCAGCATTGCCAAGCCCGATTGCCTGTGTAGACCAGCAAAGGGAGCCAGGAGCTGATAGAAAGAGCGTTGGTGACTAGGCCAGACTCCAGCCCAGCCGTCCTGACTCCTGGTCCCTCTCCCCTCCTGCAGCAGCAGGAGCTGTGGCCATGGGTGCACCCGGGGGGTGTGAACTTAAGCCACAAAGAGGTTAGAGGCCTGGGTTGAGCTCTGCCCCCAGTGGCACGAGATCCCCTCCTTGCAGCTGGGATGCCTCCCTTCCCTGGGGGCATTATCTGAATCCATTAACTGTTCACTTTGTTCCTGACATTTCTGTCTCCCCCCTCCCGCCCCCAGCAGCCTGGTAGCGGGGAGGACATGCGGATTTGGGGGCCGGACAGTCTGGGGCTTGACGCCTGACTCCATCACTGGATGACTTTGGGCAAAGCACAGTGTCGGCCTTCAGCTGTGGTGGCGATCAATAGGCTTTTCGGCTTGTGCATCCCTGTGGGCCAGACTCGAGCAGGCTGCCCTGATACATTTTGTTTGATATTTGTAAGTGATGTGCATGGATCCTCCACAGAAAACAGCCCTGAAAGCAATTAACAAGGAGTGAGACATGAAGTACATGTAAAAGGAGTTTCTGGTATATTCCTCCTTTGTATGAAGCACCCCAGGGTGGGGTGGAGACTGTGCTTTGGGCCGTGTTGAATATTTCTATTTTTTTTCCTCCAGATTTTTATTTAAATTCTAGTTAGTTAACATGCTGTGCAATATTGGTCTCAGGGGTACAACTCAGTGATTCATCACTTACACACCACACCCAGTGCCCATGATATCAAGTGCCCCCCTTAATGTCCATCCACCATCCAGCCTATCCCCCACCCACCTCCCTCCAGCAGCCCTCAGTTTGTTCTCTATCCTTAAGAGTCTCTTATAGTTTAGGGATGCCTGGGAAGCTCAGTCGGTTAATCGTCTGCTTAGGCTCAGGTCCTGATCCTGGGGTCCTGGGATGGAGCCTCTTGTCAGGCTCCCTGCTTGGCGAGGAGCCTGTTTCTCCCTCTCCCTCTGCCCCTCCCCTCCCATTCATGTTCTCTCTCTCTCTCAAAGTGCAGTCATCCAATTCAACCTTGATACAATACCATGATCTAATATTTAACAGACATAATTAAATTTTGGCAATTTCCCCCAAAACTGTCCTTTCTGGCCACCTTTTCTCCCTAATGCCTGATCTAACATTTAATCCAAGACCGTGTGCTGCGTTTAGTTGTTCCCCTGAGTTTAGTTTAGTAAACTAGTGCCTTTAATCTGCAATAGCTGCTCTGTCTTTCTTTGTCCCTTTTCATCTTGATATTTTTGAGAAGCACAGGCCAGTTGTTGTATAGAATGGCCTGTGGTTTGGGTTTGTCTGATGCTTTCCAAGCAGGTTATGCCTTTCTGGCAGGAATAATTCAATAAGGGCTGGATCTTCTGATCATCATCTTTGAAAAAAATTAAACCAGTGACAGATAAAAACCTGAAAGATGGGGCACCTGGCTGGCTCAGTGGTTTAGCACCTGCCTTTGGCTGAGGTCATGATCCTGGGGTCCCGGGATTGAGTCCTGCTTTGGGCCTCTGCCTGTGTCTCTGCCTCTCTCTCTGTGTCTCTCATGAATAAATAAATAAAATCTTAAAAACCTGAAAGATTTCACATATTATCTCAATTTCTGGCTCTTCTCACGAACAGGTAGCTATGCTTTGTCCCCGCCTGGGCCTGGGGTCTTGTTGGAGCTGGTCCATTGGTACCATAGATGGGGCAGGTGAGCCCACCTGGCTAGGTCTTCCCTAAGGGTGCAACTCCTGATGGGCCCACCCCTTTTATTTTCAGTCGAGACAACCATAGAGGCTTCTAGAAGCAGTAAGGGGCCTAGAGGCTCACAGCAGGTCCAGGAGCTCTCTGGGCCTGGATCTAACCCCACGTTGTCAGCGCAATCACAAGGACGTGGGTTCCAAGCTACCAAGTTTTATTTAGGAACCTGCCCAAGATCCAGGCAGTGGCTATCCTAAGCCACCCCACCCTGCTGGTGTGTGGTTCTGGGAGGACGGAAGGTCAGAATGTCTTGGCGGGGGGGAGGGGTTGGGGGGTTGGAGGGGGGGCTGGGAGGGCTGGGGGAGGGGTTTGGGCTGCTGTCCTGCCTCCTGCTCCTGCCACCCCTCTGCCGCTTCCCCTGCACCTGCCTCATTTTCCTGCTGTTCACCCCTACGAGCACTAGGTGGCAGTGGTGCCCCGTTAATAACCCCGGGAAGCCCGGAGGCCACAGCGCATGGGCCGCCCAGGTGACAGGCCCAGGAGGCAGCCTTCTGGTGGCTTTAGGTCCCCTTCAGCCTTAGAATCCTTTCTTCTGGTGACGTCTTTTCCCACTCACTTTGAAAGCATTGAGATAGAATTCACATACCCTGAGTGCGCCCCTTGAAAGTGCATGCTTGCCAGGTTGTGTGACCATCAGCACTAATTCTAGAAGGAGCCATGTCTAATGACATCTCATGTGGAGGGCAGATATTGTGGAACAGGGTAGCGAGGGGGATTTCTGTCCTATTGCTGTGACTGGGGAGGGAAGCTATTGCATACCTCGCATTGCACAGACAGCTGTAAATTCTGGGGCCTCCCGCCCCCTGGGAGCCAATCTCTACCCGCATACCCCGTTTTGGTGGGCTTCACTTTATTGAGCCCTGCAGATGCTGTGATTTTTACAGTTTGACGATTTGGGGCAGCCCTGGGTGGAGCAAATCTTCCTGCATCGTTTTTTTTCCAGCAGCATTTGCTTACTCAGTGTCTCTGTGTCCCATTTTGGCAATTCTTGCAATACTTCCAATTTTTTCATTATCGTACTTGTTACAGTGGTTTGGGATCGGTGATTATGATTCCCGCAAAGCTCAGATGATGGTTAGCAGATTTTAACCAATGAAATATTTTTAAAACTGAGATACATGCATTGTTATTTTTAATACGTCATGCTATTGCTATTGCACACTTTAAATACAGTATAGTGGAAACATAACTTTTATAGGTACTGGGGAATCAAAAGGTTCATTTGACCTGTTGTGACATTTGCTTTATCATCGTGGTCTGGAACTGAGCCTGCAATATCTCCAAGGTATGCTGTCTTTGCTTTTAACCCCTCCTTGGTTCTATGGCATCTGATGGTGGAGGGGAAGGAGTAGAATTCAAAGTAAAAGGCTTTTTCCAGTGGGACGAATCACTGGAAGAGGTTGGGAGTGGTGGTGGGGTGGGGGACACGCTCCCTGCGCCGGCCCTTGCTGAGCTCTGAGTCTGCCCATGTGCTCTGGCTTCTGCCATCAGACTGGCCTGCAAGAACTTGACACGACTGTGGTCTGTTTCTGGAATTCTAGAGACGCACACCCTCCCTCCCCCAGTTCTCTGTGGCTCTGGGAGGAGGCCCCCAGGATCCTGTAGCTCCGTGCAGGAGCAGGTGGAGGAGAAATTGGACCGTGGGTATGAGGGCGACCAGATGAATGGCCACCATGCCCAGAAAGGGGCTGGGAGCCTCACCCATTGTCTGTCCCCCTCTCAGTGGGTCCCCTGGGATCGAGGAGGCTGCATGACGCTTTACGCCACTAAAAGTGGGACACTGGGGAAATGCACCCAGCGCTCACTCAACAGTCTGTGAGCCGACTCGAGCCTTCCCTTTAAGACTAGTTGGGGCCATTGACCTGGACGTGGCTGAGTCACTCCTGGGCCGAGACTGCAGAGCTGATGTGCCTGCTTTGTCTTCCTTTTCTTCTGCTCCGGCAACATCCAGACAGAGGGGGACAGCCCACACCCACCAGCCTGTGACGTGAGGGGTGGCACGCCTCAGCCAGGTGAAGTCTCTGCGGCCCTGTTGAGGCTGTGGTCATTCCTCACCCCAGCCGACACCTGCCCCATCTTTGCAGGGATCCCCCCGCCCCCACCACGCCGACCAGGAGCGGATCTGAGCAGGACCAGCCAACAGTGGGCTGCTCGATAGCAAGGCGACCCCTCCTCCTCACACTGCCTGTCCTCCCACCCCAAACACAGCAGAGAGGCCAGAGGCCCAGACCCTCTCTCCACTTCGAGGGACCCATGGGAGGAAGCCCGATGCACATCTGGGGAAGGAGAAAAGACCAGTGTGTTAACACTGCTAAGTGATGGGACTGGACCAGAACAACCAGAAGTGGCTGGAACATGATGGGATCCTCTGAGAGGTCCTTGGAGGGTAGAGAGGGGACAGTATTCCACAGAGCGTGACCAGGGCAGGAAATGAGGCTGCCGCACGGATGAGTGAGGCTGCTTCACATTCGTTGCCCCTTGTCCCATCCTCGATGGGGCGCTGCTTCCATTTCTTAAACAGCTTCCTGAGACACATGCAGATTAGGAGGAAGGAAAGCCTGGGGGGCTGGGGGCGTGGAGCCCACGTTCTCTGTGGCCCTTGCCTCCCCTCTCCCCTGGGAGCACTCTTGGGCTGCATGGAGCACGGTTTGAAAACCACTGAAGAAACTTGCTCTCTGCAGGGGCAGTCCATGCAGAGACACCTGTGTGGGATGGTGTCCCTTGATCCAAGCACTGGGGACATATGAAGCCCTTCTCTGGGCCTATCAGCTGGGGACAGGACCGTCGTGGTTGTGAGTAAGGCCAGTGCCCCTGTCCGTCCTAGAGCGTGCCCGGAATCCACATTAATAAGTCACATCGGTGGAGTCGCCTGTAGTTTACATTTGGTTGATGACGATCTGTTCTCTGTTTCTAGAATCCACTGCTAGGACTCAGTCTGTGCCCCAGAGGAGTTTGGAGCTTGGGAGTGGGGAGGGTGGAGAGAGTGTTCTCATACATGCACACACGCACGCACACACATGTGCACACACGTACATTAGTGGTGGAGAGAATGCTAGGTCAAAGTCTCACTCCTGCTCCCAGGCCAGAGAGAAGCTGGGGACTTCGCTGCCCTCCCCCCCGCCGGGAGGCCTGTGCAGAGTCCCCGTGGGGTGTGGTGATGAAGGTCTTCCAGGAGGCCCCATAGAGAGAGAAGCCTGACCCTGGACACACAGACACCCAGAGGTCAGTCCTGAAGGATCCCAGCTGAGCTCTGGGTCGGATGGGTGAGAAGGGGCCCAGAGATGAAGCACCTTCATATCTGAAAGCATCAAGAATCGCCCAGAGAGCTGGCAAGATCCTGGAGGGTCGGTCTACTGCCCACATCTCTGACTCAGCAGGTCTGGGATGGGAATCGGGAATTCGTTGCATTTTCTTTCTTTCTTTTTTTTTTTTAAATTAAAGATTTTGCTTATTTATTCATGAGAGACACACAGAGAGAGGCAGAGACACAGGCAGAGGTTGAAGCAGGCTCCCTACTGGGAGCCCGATGAGGGACTCAATCCTAGGACTCCGGGATCATGCCCTGAGCCAAAGGTAGACGCTCAACTGCTGAGCCACCCAGGTGCCCCATTTCCATACATTCTAGTAGGAGCTGGTGCTGCTTCTGGATGACTGGATGGGAGGCTGGAGGCTGGAGGCTGGAGGCTCAGGAGTTGCTGGCTGCAGGGCAGGAGGAGGCTGGTGAAGGGTTGGGGTGGGGATGGTGCATCCCACTGCTGTCATAGGGGGCTGATGGTTTGAAAGGAGGTGCCCCTACAATGGGGGACCAGCGTTGCTGCCAGGATCGCCATCACCTGGCAATCGCCAAGACCCCCCTCTGCTGAGGTCTTGCCATGGGGCAGGCATGGCACTAAGTGAGCCCTTGCTGTGCTCTGTGGGGCTCCTGTGCATCCACCTGAGAAGCAGGGTGGTGACCTGAGCGCTGCTCACTTCATGAAGTCACAGGAGGATTAAATGCACCATAACAGCTGAGATCACATACTTAATAAATGGTAGCATGAACAACGAATAGGAGCCCCACTCTATGGTGGCTGTCACATTTCCTGAGGGCACAGAAGCCATATATAAAAATCTCTTTCCCTCTTGAAAAAGGAGGTGTAGGGGCACCTGGGTGGCTCAGTGGTTGAGCGTCTGCCTTCTGCCCAGAGCATGATCCTGGGGTCCTGGGATCGAGTCCCACATCGGGCTCCTCACATGGAGCCTGCTTCTCCCTCGGCCTGTGTCTCTGCCTCTCTCTGTGTCTCTGATGAATAAATCAATATTTTTTTTTAAGGGGCATGTCTAACGCTGGTCCCTTGACCTCCTGTAGAAGGCAGGATAACGGCCTGCCTGGGTGTCCTTGTCCTGACCCAGAAGCTGTGGATATGGTAGCGTGTACAGTAGAGGGGAGTTTGTGGGCAGTTACAGTAAGGACCTAGAGATGGAGGTACCATCTTGGATTATGCAGGTGGCTCCATGTACCACAAGGGTCCTTATAAAGGAAGGAAGGAGACAGGATTATTGGAGACAGGGCAAGACATGTGGTGATGAAAGTGGGAGGGAGGTGGGTGGGAGAAGATGCTACACTGAAGTGGCTTTGAAGGTGGAGAATGGGCCATGAGCTAAGGAACGGAGTCCTTAGAAGCAGTCCAAGCCAGGAAGTGGGTGCTCCTGTAGAGACTCCAGAACCTAGGAACCAGCCCTGCCAACATCTCAATTTTGGGACCTCTAACCTCCAGAACCAGAGCGGGGACAGGTCTGTGTTGTTTTCAGTCAGTGCCCTGGTAGGTACTTGTTACAGCAGCAGCAACATGCTGATACCTCTCGCTTCCTCTGTTCTCCCTCCTTCATCTGACGCTCTTCCTCTCTCAGGAAAGCTCAGTTGATGTGACGCTTCCTCAAGGAAGCCTCTTTGATTTCTGGCTGACTAGATACACCTGCCCTCCTAGCTCCCTGAACGTCGCCAAAGAGAAACATCATAATTGTTATAAAATCTGTACATGTTTCTGTGGTGACTGGTTAATGTTTTCCTCACTGGTTGCAGGGTCAGCTCCTCAGACGTGTCTCCAGCACCAGACACATCAGCTAACTCTGCAGAAGCTCTGAGAATGTTGGAGAATGTTCATGAAATGCAGAAACAAACTAATTCGGGGTGCTGAGAATGGAATGCATCCGTGTGCAAGGACCAGAGAAATCCCATCGTGTCATAGGGGCGGGGAAAACAGACATAAAATACATGCCACTCAATTCATGGTTTCACTAGCTAAATTCTTAGAGACAGAAAGAAGAGTGAGTGAGGGTTGCCAGGGGCCAGAGGAGGGGATGGGAAATGAGTGTTTACTGGGGACAGAGTTTCTGTTGGGGCAGACGAGAAAGTTCTGGGCATGGATGGTGGAGATGGCTGTACAACAATGTGAATGTACTTAAAGCCACTGGACTATGTGCTAAAACATGGTTAGGGCAGCACATTTTATTTTACCACAACTAAAAAAACTACCCTGTATCTAAAACAATAAAAATCTTTGACAGAACCTACCATTTGCAACCATGCATTAAAAGCCTTCATTCATTGAAAAAAACAAAACAAAACAAAAAACTAATTCACCGTGTCAGACCATACAGGGAGAAAGTAAGATTGTTCTGGTCCAGTTAAAGATGAAGAACCAAGTACCTACCTTATCTCAACCTGGCATCTCATGACAGGGAGCCACATTTCTGGAGAGGGGGGCTGGGGAAGCTCCAAGTGTGGGGGGGGGGGTCCTCTAGCCCCCCTTGAAGAGGAGGTAGGGGGATTGGGCAGGGCCTCCTGGACACTGGTCCTGTCCAGTGTCCTGGACACTTGGGCAAGGCTTCTGAGGGGTTCCTGCAGAGGGGGAAATTCTACTAGTAAGAAATTTATTTATCTTTTTTTAGATTATTCATTTATTTATTTTTGAGAGAGAGAGAGAGAGAGAGAATGAGCAGGGAGGAAGGGCAGACGGAGAGAGAGAAGCAGGCTCCCCCTTGAGGAGAGAGCCCCATGAGGGGCTCCATCCCAGGACCCTGAGATCATGACCTGAGTCGAAGGCAGACACTTAACCAACTGAGCCACCCGGGTGCCCCAGAAATTTATCTTTTTCTAACTAGTGAGAGTTCCCTCTGGAGCAGGATCACCATTTCAACTCCAGGATACCAGGACTCCACATGGATTGGGTTTCAGAGCTGAGATCCGCACCAGCACGGCAGGACTTCCGAAGTCCTTTGGGAAGACAGCTGGCCCCTGGGAGGAGGGCTGGGTCGGGTCAGGCTGGGGCACAGGCTCAGACAGCTGGGCCAGGGTCAGGGCCCCAGAAGCCCAGGCTGAGCAAGCAGCAGGGGCACTCACCACGGCCACCAGGTGTCTCTCTTGATTCATGGAAAAGGTTTGCAGGCTCCACGTGCTCAGGCTGCGGGGCCTGTCGCTGCCGGGGAAGGCCCCAGACGCCTGGTTGGTGCTTTCATGGTGGGGCCCGTGGCGCCGCCTCTCCCTGAGCCGGGCAGCAGCCTTCAGCCACATCGGTCGCTGCAGGCCTGGTGCAGTCTTGGCTGGTAGCCTGGCTGGTGGGCACCACACCCCTTGCTTCCAGCCCCGCAGGCAGGATGCGCGGCGGCATTCAATACGATGGCACGTGCGGACGCGGGTGCGTGGTGCTGGCACAGCTCAAGGCCTAGCTCTCAGTCGTCAGTGCACCAGTGAGGAGTCGGGACCCCAAAGCTTGGTGGGCTAGAGTGACACATCAGGCCTCAGCTGGAAGCAGGGGCTCTGCAAGGGAAAGGTCTTCCTGGCATATCCACGGTTGAAGGAATAAGTGACTGACTCCATAGGGGCATTGCTGTGCAGTTGGGCGGTTGGGGAGGAGTCAGTGGTTTTTTGGTCTGTACCCACCTCCTTGGGGCTGAGATGGCCCCTCCGGAGCCTAACCTCCTCATGAAGGGCTCTGCTCCAGGGGCTGGATTCCCGGGCCCAGCAGTCAGTGTGCGTGTATGTGCGTGTGCGTGTGCATGTGTGTGTGTGTGTGTGTGTGTGTGTGTGTGTGTTGGGGGGTGGATATTACAGACCCAGACCCTCTCTATTTCCCCTTGGGTCTCCTGGCTCTTCACCATCCTCCTCTCCAGCAGATCAGCTCAGAGGGGCAGGATGGGTAGGTAGTGTCTGTTCCTTTCTGTTCTAGAAAAGCTCCCTGTCTGTTTGTCCTGTCAGCTCAGCAGCACCATGTCTGTCTGTCTGTCTGTCTGTGTACTGAGCCATGCTTAATGAGGGCCTACTGTGTGCCAGGCACCATTCCAGGTTTTGGGGATATGGCACTAAGCAAGCCAGACACTGGGTCAGCTCACAGGAAGTTTGTAGCCAGGTGGGGAGGCAGGCATTAAAGAGTGGACTGTGAGTGAACCAGCATGTTTCAGGTGATGGAGCTGCTACAAGGAAAACGAAATAAGATGATGCTTTGGAGAGGGGGCAGGAGAGGCAGGAGCCAGGTTAGACCAGGTGGGAGGGTAGGTAGGGCTCTGCAGGTACAACCTGATGGATGAGAAGCTGGCCATCCCTCTGTGGGAAGCACCGCCAGAACAGCAAAGTGCAAAGGCCCTGGGGTAGGAGTGAGCCTGGTGTCTAGGAAGGCTAGCCTGGCTGGAGCACAGTTAATGGGGCGGGGGTACAGAGCCCCTTGTGAAGGAAGAGAGATGGCTTGTGAGAGACAGTGGGGACTTTAGTCTCATAGGGATGCACACTCTGATTCACTTGTATGTGGGTGTGTTTCATGTGTGTGCACGGGAAGCAAACAGAAAAATAATAAGGACTAATATTTATTGAGCTCTTGCTAGGTATTAGGTCCTGGGCTAAAGACTTCATGCATCATCCCATTTTTAACTTGGGACCAGAAGTTATGACTAGCATGTACCACATACCCATTTTGTGGGTGGAAAACTGGGGCACAGAGCCCCTGCTCCTGTTCCCCTAGCTGTCCCTTATCCCAAAGACATTTTTTTCTAAGTGATGTCATTGTTCTTGGGAAGACGAGCCTGCTTGGGTGATAGCATGGACTGGTGTGGGCCTTAAATCGCAGCCCCAGTGTGGAGCTGGGGGGCAGGGCAGTAGAGGTGCACCCGCCCAGGGTCCGGAGAGGCCTCTCTGCCCCCAGCCTCCCCCTGCCTAGCTGCATGTGTCCAACAGGCTTTGTTATTCGGGTGCAGATTCTAGCAGGAGGAGATGAGCCTGGTGTCCCCAGCGTCCTGTGGCCATTTCTCTGTCTGTCCCCTCCTGTGGCCGCCCAGCCCCTGGAGAGGAGGAGCAGTGCACTATTGCCTCAAGCCCCCGGGTGCCAGCACAGCATCTGGCAGGCAGCAGGGGCTCAGCCTCTGTGCCTCGAGTGCAGAAGAGGCACGGGAGTCGCCTGAGGCTCTGAGTGTGGGCTCCTGGGGAAGCAGGGCCCGCTCCAGCTTTAGGGAGCGCGAGAGGGACACGGCAGCGAGGGAGGGCAGGGCAGGGCAGGGCAGGGCCTGTTGGGGCAGCTGCTGGGCTGGCCGCTGTGGGCTGCTGGGGGGCAGCCGGGTGGGTGGAGGGGACAGGTGTCCCACAGGCTGTCAACTATGGCTTCTGAGGACAGCCCTTGGGAGAGGAAGGGGAAGCATGTGTCCACTGGCTCCAGTCTCCTCTTGGCTGGTTTTGCCCTATGGGGTGCTCGTGACCCTCCTTCCAGGTGGCATATGCGTGGACCCGGGCAGGGTCTGGGCCTGGAGTGTCTCATGCCGCGTGGCAACAGGGGAACCCCGCCGGGAGTGGAGCGGAGCGTGGTGCTGTGAGCCGAGACACCAGAGGGTGTCCCCGGAGTCCCTGGAAGGTGGTCTAAGCTCACGGAGCATGGGTCCCGCGGGCAGGCAAGGCACCAAATATTTGCAGAGAGTCAGCGAGTCAGTGCACAAGGGGTGGTTCCCGCGCAGGGCTTGCTGTGGGCAGTTAGCTAACATCGGGGAGCACGTGCGCATGCCAGACGCCGGGTCCCACGAGGCCGAGACGGGGGCACGCTGAGTGTGGGGACATCTCAGCCCGATGGGATCCGCCCCAGAGGCAGCAGAGGTGACCTGGGGAGGGCCCCGAGCCGGGAGTCAGATGACCTGATTTTAAGGTTGGCCTTAGGCCTTTAGGGTTGGACTGTTTCCACCACTCTGTGGGGCCCAGCACCAGCCTCTTCGGGCTCTGGTTTCTTGTACTTTGTGAGCTATTTCTCCCAATGGTCTTTTTTTCCAAGACCAACAACCTGGGATAGCGCTTTGGGCTTTTCTGTCTGCCTCAAGCTGGCAGACAGTGGTCGGGAGACTCAGTGTGCTCGTCTGAACAGGAGGCAGCTGTCCAGGAAGAGCAGAGCCCCCCCCACCCCCGAGCTCTGATCCGGCCCCACGGTCCATACCCGGGGAACGGAGCCCCATTTCCCTGTTGGCTTGTCTGCTACTCACATCTGCGCACCAGCCGGAAGGGATTGGAGTGTATCTGGAATACTCTTCCGCCCTACATTGTTTATTTTCTGATCTATTTCCAGCTAAGGATTCCATGTGCCAGTGAGAGAGGTTTCTGGTACCGTGTAGACATGACCTGTGTGTATTTTCTCCCCACATGTCTTCCAGGGCTCAAACTGGTTTCCATATGGCCTGAGCTCACCATGTGGATTTTGGCAGACTACTTAGGATCTTGTACTCACCAGTGTCTTGGGGACCACTGGTTCAGCTCCAGGGGGGTAGTCATTGGGGAACATATATGTGGGTGGTATGTGTGCACATATGTGTGCATGGGGTGTGTGAGCTCATGTGTGCTGTGTGTGTATATACGCATGGGCATAGGTCTGTGTGAGATGCGGGGTAGGGCCTCCTGGGAGGGTGTGGGGAGCCCGGGGAGCCTGCAAACTCAGTCTCTGTCCCCTTGGACAGTCTCCAGGAAGATACAGTTCCTTGCAGTATGGACGGAGCTTCAGTTTGGATGGAAGGGAGGCTGGCTTTGTGGGACAAGTGGGGATTGGCCCTTGAACTACGACACGTGGAAGACACTTGACATTTTCTTCGGGGCTTTTGTGTGTCTGGGACGAGTAGAATGGGATCACCTCACTTCCTGTAGGAGGTACAGAAGGCCTGAGCCCTGCTTTTTCTCAGTAGCTCCCAGCCCCATCAGCACCTGCTCTGTCGGCTTCCAGGCCCTGGTGGGTGTGGTGTATGGAGGACAGGAGGCCACAAATGCACAGGGTATGGCACTTCTCTGGGCTTCACATCTGTGAGACTGGGCAGGGCCGTAGCGTATACACCTGACGTTCCAGCAGGGCCGTAGCGTGTACACCTGTAGCTCCAGGCCACAGCTACATTAGTTTTCTGCAGACCTGAGCTGCAATATGCTTGTGATAGTAAATGCTAATATTCTCAGGTGCCACGTGCTGGCCGGTCTTGGTTAAATTCTGTAGTCCTGCTATTCTGTAGTTTCTGATCTACAAAAAAATGGATTTGATCATAGGTCTTCTCTTACATTAGTTGTAACTGGCTCTGTGAAGTTAAAGTAAGTGGCCACAGGAGAAAGGGCTTAGTTTAGTGTCATCTCTAAGCGAAAGACCGGTGAACACTGGCTCTTACTGTTAGCCCTTATTCATTGAGTGGTTTGCTTATGCCCCCATCTCATTCCCAAATTATCTGAGTCAGCTTACAAAATGAAAACCAGGGGCGCCTGGGTGGCTTAGTTGGTTAAGCATCTGCCTTTGGCTCAGGTCATCATCTCGGGGTCCTGGGATCGAGTCCTGTGTTGGGCACCCTACTCCCTCTCCCTCTGCCTCTCCCTCTCATTTGTGTCCTTCCTTGCTCTCTCAAATAAATAAATAAAATATTAAAAAAAATGAAAACCACCCATTAAAGAATAAAGAGAAAAATGGTTTAGGATAAAGAGAATAAAGAATAGAAGAGAAAGAGGAGGGCAGAATGAAATTATAATGTGCAGGGATCCAAGCTATGAAGTCCCATAGTTTTACTGCAGGGAGGGATGGGGGATGGAGTTGCACATCTGAATGTCACAGAGGGCAAAGTAAGAAGGAAACGTCACTGGGTGCGTGTGGCTGGTGATCGGTGGGACTTTAGAGCCCATATAAGGACACTTGGTAGAAGCAGGATGAGAGTCTAGCCCCTGGACTCTCCGTTTTGAGACCTCTCCACTAGTCTCTGTGACTTCCCAGAGGGTCAGTGGCAGAGGCTGAGCTGGGGCCTTCATGGGGTGGGCTGTTGGGCCAGAAGTGGTGGCCGGAGGAGGCCCAGCCTCAGGGTACAAATGGTTCCAGCCTGGTGATTCGTCACCCTGAGATTTAGGCAACCCCAGTGTGTGTTCTCCACTGGTACCACTTCTCAGGATTCAGTTTGGTCCCAAATGTTGCTCTTTGGTCACTTTGGAATGATTCCTTTGAGGCTTCAGTTGGGCTAGCTCTAGAGAGGGATTTGAAGATTTCCTCCTTACCCACCTGTAAGGAAGGCACCATCATCTGGGGACATCCCCCAATCCCAGGCCCTTGAGATTTCACTGAATTTTGATTGCTATTACTGTCACCACTGTATCTAACCTTCCTGAGCACCTGCTGATGAGCAGTTTGCAGACATGACCCAACCATCCTACAGATAGTTTTGGGGTGCCTACTATGCATCTTGCACTGTTTAAAGTGGTAGCAAGACAGCAATGGACAAGACAGTCAAAGTCATCCCCACAAGAAATTCACCTTCTCAATGGATGACAACAGAAGAATGAACAGGGAATGCATACCATCTTGTCAGGTAGGAATTAGTACTCTCATGAAAAGGGAAGCAGGTGCAGGATGGCGCGAGAGTGACAGTTGGTGGAGGTGCTACTTAGATAAGGTGTTCTTAGCAGTGAATGAGGGAAGAGCAGGTGCAAAGGCCCTGGGGTGGGAACATGATTGGTCTGCTTAAGGAGCAGTGATGGAATGGGTCATGGTGTCCACAGTTGGTGCTTGTTCTCACTTACAGATGAGGGGTGAAATCACTGGCCCACAGGAAGCTCCAGAGCTGGATCCAACCTCCAAAAGTAAAAGGAGGGGTGATGATTTAGGAGTGGCAGGCAAAAAGAAAAAGGCAGTGAAATAGAGTGTAGCATGTGCATACAGATTGAAAGAGAGAGAGAGACAGAGAGAGAGAGAGAGAGAGAGAGAGAGAGAGAGAGAGAGAGCTGGAGGCAGGGAAAGGACCTGGTGTTGGAACAGAACATGGAAGGGGTTGGGGAGATACATGGAAAAGGGGGTTGGAACGTGGGTGGACCATGCTGGTGAGGGACAACCTCAAGCCCAGTTGTGATGGTTAATTTTTGGCGAACTTGGCTGGGCCGAGACGTGCCCCCGTAGCTGATAAAACCTTATTTCTGGGCGCATCTGTGAAGGTATTTTGGGAAGAGATTAGCGTTTGACACGGCGGGCTGAGTGAAGAAGTATGGCCCCTGATGCAGGCGGGCATCTCCATCTCCACTCCATCTCCACTCCATCTCCACTCCAATGTTCCACTCCACTCGAACAGAACAAGGAGGAGAAGGAAGGCTGACTTTGCTCTTGGCTTGAGCTGGAGCATCCATGTCTTCCTGCCCCTGGACGTGGGCACTCCTGGTTCTCGGGCCTATGAGTCTGGACTGCAGCTGTGTCACTGACTCTCCCGGGTCTCCATCTTGCAGATAGCAGACTGTGGGACCTCTCAGCCTCCATAGCTGTGTGAACTGGTCCTTCATGATGAATCCCTTTCTATGTTTCTGCATAGACCCCATTGCTTCTGCTTTTCTGAAGAACCCCGACTATGATACCAGGGCCCAGTTGGCTTCTGTTAGGAGCTCACAGGGAGTGGAAATCCAGTTCTCAGCAGGCCACATGTAGGCCAACCTTGAGTGGTGCCCAGAATGGAGATGCCCTGGTTCATTTTCTGAAGCTGGGGAGCACAGCTCTTTTCTGGGATGCTGTGGAAAAGCTTTCAGCACAAGGATGGAGAAGGGAAGCCATGGGCCCTGGGAGTTCTGGTTCCTTGTCTATCCTGTTCTCTTCAATGTTCATAACCCAGAGGCCATGGGGACCTCCAACAAGCTGGGGTGGGGGTGAGGGTGAGCTTCAGTTGGTTGAGGATTTTATTTTATTTTTTCAGGAGAGAGAGAGAGAGAGAGAGAGCAAGAGAGAGAGGCAGAGACATAGACAGAGGGAGAAGCAGGCTCCCTGTGGGGAGCCCAATGTGGGACTCGATCCCAGGACTCCCGGATCACGGCCTGAGCTGAAGGCAGATGTTCAACCACTGAGCCACCCAGGTGCCCCCAGGTTGGTTGAGGATTTACATGCTGAGATCCATCCCCTGAACACAGCTTTGCTGAGCCCCTCCTCTGTGGTCTTCAGGATTATTCTGCAAAGCAGAAGTTGCCACTTCTATTTCAACAGAGGAGCAAACCAAGGCACCGAAGGGTCAGTAACTTGGACATGGTGTTGGCACCAGCTGAGCTTAGACCTTCAAAGTATCTACCCTCTTTCTACCACACCACAATGCATAAACCCAGCAGAAGTCAAGTAACTAATGCAGCTAAAATAGGCTCTAAGCCATGGGGTGGTGTCTTCGTGGGCAACACCACTCCATGGGCTTAAATAACAGAAGCTTATTTTCTGACAGTTCTGGAGGCTGAATCACAGATCAAGGTATCGGCAGGGCTGGTTTCTTCTGAGACCTCTCCTTGGCTTATGCAGATGGATTTCTTCTCTCTGTGTCCTCGAAGGGCCTTCCCTCTGTGTGTATCATCTATGTCTTAATCTCCTCTTCTTATAACAGGATTAGGACTCACAGTAATGACTTCATTTTAACTTAATTACTTCTTTAAAGACATTGTCTCTAAATATGGTCACATTCTGAAGTGCTGGGGGTTAGGACTTCAACATACACATTTTGGGGGATGGAGGACACAATTCAGCCCCAAACAGGTAATGTCTCATGTGGGGGACAGACATGAACATGTCAGGGAAGGAGAGGTCTTTTGAATGGATGGCACAGGCAGACTTCTTGGAGGAAGGGGAGTAGGAGGGATCTTAGAGCACTTTGGGCCAGGAGGAGTAGAGAGAAGTCATCCTCTCTGGAAAAGCCAACCTGATTTTTCTGTCTTTTCTTTCTTTCTTTTCCTTTTTATTTTCTTCTTCTTTTTCTTTTTTCTTTTTTTTTTTTTTGCCTTCACTTATCAACTACAGAGTTGTGGGATTTTGTGTAGCAGCCAACAGAAATTTCTGGTTAATCTTGTCGTGTCCACTAGAATGTGAACTAGACCATGACTTTAAGGATCAACCAGGTTCCCCAAAAAACTGAGTTTTCTGATGGGAGAAGATAGCTGCCTCTAGAATTGTAAGCCTTGGTCCAAGACCCCAGCACTCTCAGCCTGTGTCTTTCTCGGACTGGAACATGTTGCCCCTAGGAGAGGCTGGTCTTCTGAGGTGAGGATATGATTGAGTGGGACCATCAGTGGAGGGAATGTTTTTTCCTGGACCGTAACATCCCTGAGATGTTGAGAGAGTGATTCTCCTTAAGTGAGTTCATGGTCAGGATCAGCCCCTCCTGCAGACAGGAGTCTTCCTGGGCTTGTGACATAACCAACTTTTCAAAGCCAACAAGTTTCTACAAGAGGATGGCATCTGAGATCACATGAGAGGTAGGTGGGGAATTATCTTGTAAACAGCAGTGGAGTGAAGGGAATTATAAGATTCTGCACCCAATTCCAATGAGTGTTTTTCTCCCCCCACACCAAGCAATTCTTGCAGACTAACTGGGTGTCCTGTGATTCAGCTCAATTCCAGCACTATCTACCTGCAGCTATCATCAGATCCCAGAAGTTAAAGGCTCAGGTTTATTTTATTTTATTTTATTTTAAGATTTTATTTATTCACTCATGAGAGACACAGGCAGAGGGAGAAGGCTCGAGGGGAGCCCGATGTGGGACTCGATCCTGGGACTCCGGGACCATGTGCTGAGCCAAAGGCAGATGCTCAACCACTGAGCCACCGAGGCATCCCAAGGGCTCAGTCTTGTAAGACTGCCAGATTCCCCCCACTGGAGACACCAGTTGCAAGTTCTAGACCATCTCCTGGGCTTCTGGGCTGTGACTCTAGGTTGGAGATTCTAACGAGTCCCTTCTTGGGTTCTGTTAACTCCCCAGAGTGGATCACAGAACTCAGAGAAGCATTGTACTTATAGATTGCGAGTTTATCATAAAATGATGTAACTCAGGAGCAGCCACATGGAAGAGAAGCAGAGGGCAGGGTTTAGGGAAAGACATGAAGCTTCCAGGGTCTGAAAGCTCCTCTAGTCATATGGTTGACTCCCCTGGTCACTAGCCCCCACCCTTAGGTGTGGTCCCAAGGTTACCTAATTAACATAACAAGAGACATCTTTATTACTCTTATTGTAGAATATTCTAAGGGTTTTATTTTATTTTAAAAACGATTTTATTTATTTATTCATGAGACACATAGAGAGAGGCAGAGAAACAGGCAGAGGGAGAAGCAGGCTCTCTGTGGGGAGCCCGATGCGGAACTCGATCCCAGGACCCTGGGATCATGACCTGAGCCAAAGGCAGACACTCAACCGCTGAGCCACTCAGGTGCCCCTATTCTAAAGGTTTTAGAAATTCTGCCAGAAATGGGGACAAGGACCAAATACATACAGATTTCTTATAGGGATGCCCGGGTGCCTGCCTTCGGCCCAGGGCGTGATCCTGGAGTCCCAGGATCGAGTCCCACCTCGGGCTCCCTGCATGGAACCTGCTTCTCTCTCTCTGCCTGTGTCTCTGCCTCTCTCTGTGTCTCTCATGAATAAATAAATAAAATCTTAAAAAAAAAAGATTTCTTATTAATCAGAAATTCATGGCTTCTGCTCACTGAAATAATAGACATCTCAAGGGACAGCCTGGCTTTCCTGATGTGTGGCTGTCTCGACTCACTCCTGCCCATGCTCAGTGATCATTCTACAGGCTTAGGGGGGCCTTCTCACCCGGCTCAGGGTATGCAGACCTGGCCCAGGAGCGGGACCCCCACACCGTTTCCCAAGTCCCCTCTCCCAATGAGACAAGGATCTGAAGCCAGTCTGTTCTCTGACCGCAGTGCTTTTCCCTTCCCGTTCCCCCATTCCCCCCCCCACCCTGACTCAGGCCGTAGGACAGGGGGATCCTGTCCTGCCTCTTCAATGGGATCAGGGTTCGGATCTATAACTCTTCCAAGGAGACTGGGAGTGAGAAGGTCACTGGTTTGAGACTTCTGGCTAACTGAGTCCTGGCACCCTTAGAGCCTGATAGATGGTGAGATAAGGCTGGGACAGGGAGAGGGGATCTGCTCAGGGACCCACAGAAAATCGGGACCCGGGCTTCTCATCTCTTAGACCTTGCAGCCCCCACCTGCCCTAATGACCAGTGTCACTTGATGACACATCCGGCTGACATTCCGGGTAATTGTGGAAAGCCTTATGCTCACCAGCAACTTGACGGCTGAACTCTGCACTCTTTTGTATGTTACAAACATTTGACAATTACACATTTTTTGTTTTTGTTTTTCTCCTCCAAATAATAGAAGGTTGGGACTCTCCACTCTGTTTCCGGCAGAGCCCTGACAAAGTGCCTTACAATGGCTCTGTGCTTGTAGGATGTCGTGTTACTGCGTGGGGAGCATGCTCCGGGTAGTCTCATGGATGTGGACCGGCAGATGGCAGCTCAGGGCCACTGTCCCCTACACACCGGCTTGTCAGTTCCCGTGAGAGGTCCTGGAGGGCCCAAGGCAGTGGCAAGGGCGGCGGACCTTCACTGACACCGTCTTTTCCCTGGTCCTTGGCCTGTGTCACAGGCACAGCACATTGGCTGACTTCCAGGGGCACAGCTTTGCCGGCACTGGCTGCATAGAGAAGTGGATTTTCCCACAGGCATAAATGTAATACTCTGATCTGGTCAGAGAGATTTCTTTTCTTTTCTTTTCTTTTCTTTTCTTTTCTTTTCTTTTCTTTTCTTTCTTTTTTTCTTTCTTTTTTTTTCTTTTCTTTCTTTTTTCTTTTAAAGATTTTATTTATTTGCAGGATGCCTGGGTGGTTCAGCAGTTTAACACCTGCCTTCGGCCCAAGGTGTGATCCTGGAGACCCGGAATCGAGTCCCACGTCGGGTTCCCTGCATGGAGCCTGCTTCTCCCTCTGCCTGTGTCTCTGCCTCTCTCTGCGTGTCTTTCGTGAATAAATAAAATAAAATCTTTAAAAAAAAGATTTTATTTATTTGAGAGAGAGAGCGAGCAGAGAGCATGAGTAGGGGTGGAGGAACAGAAGGAAAGGGAGAAGCAGGCTCCCCACTGAGCAGGGAGCCTGATGTGGGTGGGGCTCGATCCCATAACCCTGAGATCATGACCTGAGCCGAAGGCAGATGTTTAACCAACTGAGCCACCTGGGTGCCCCAAGAGATTTCTGTGGTGCTCGTGACACTGGCAGGACCCCAGAACTGGCGGCTTAAGCAACAGACTCTATTTCCTCACAGTCCTAAAGGCTGTAGTCTGAGGTCAAGGTTGATTTCTCTTGAGGCTTCTTTCTTGGCTTTCAGAGCACCACCTCCTCACTGTGTCCCTGTGTGGTCTTTCTCTTGTGTGCATGCCTCCCTGGTGTCCTTCTGCGTGTCCAGATTTCCTCTTCTTCTTTTTTTTTTTTTTTAGGATTTTATTTTATTTATTCATGAGAAGCAGAGGGAGAAGCAGGCTCCCTGTGGGCAGCTGGATGTGGGATTTGATCCCAGGACCCCGGGATCACAACCTGAGCCAGAGGCAGACGCTCAACCACTGAGCCACCCAGGTACCTCCAGATTTCCTCTTCTTATAAAGACATCAGTCAGACTGAATTAGGACCCACCCTAAGGCCCCTATTTTAACTTAATCCCATCTGTGAAGATCCCTCAGCCCCCAAAATGCAGTCACACTCTGAAATATTGGGTGTTAGGCCTTCCGTCTGTGAATTTGAGGGATGGGACACAATTCAGCCCATAACAGTAAGTAGGGCTTCATGAATAGTGAATAAATGAATGAATGAAATGTGTCAGAGGCAGATTTAGAGGTTCATTTTTGTGTGCTGAGGGAGTAAGTGAAGGGGTCTTGTGGGTGTCTCTGTTGTAAACAGGAGGGGACAGGCAGAGGGACAGGCTCAGGTAATTCTTCACTCCACACTTGTCTCTTGTTGGGGCTCTCCCCTGCCATCTCCTTCTGTTTTCCGTGACATCCCAACTGGAAAGGTGCAGCATGACAGCTGATGCTGTCTGTGGGACACCCACCTCTCTGCCGAGCTCAGGGTGGTACCTGCTGGCGCCCGTGACATGCCAGCCTTGGCAGTGACATTGATCCTCCTCCTGTGAGAGCAAGGGCAGGGGCACAGGGGGCATAGAGATGACTTCCCTTTCATCATAGGGCTGCAGCATTTCATAGAACACTAATTTTGTCTTAATCTTTAAGGAGCCAGAAAGGAAAGGCCAAATTCCCTAAGAAGCTTTGGTGGGGAGCTGCAAAACTATCAACAGGTCGGATGCTAGCAATTAATTTACTTTCTTTTTCTTCTATTCTCCTTCTTTAAAACAAATGGGTAAGGGTTTATTTTCCTCCATAAAAATGATCTTTCCACTGAGATAAGAAATTGAAAGAGCAGATTGATCCAGGGAGGGGGGAATCAACCAGAGTGGGCACTTCCTGTCGGTTCAAGAACTGGAGCCATAATTGCTCTTCCCTGTTGTGTGGGAAATGGGTCTCGAGTTTTGTTGCCGTCAGTACTTTCTAGGACATCAGAAGTAATATTTGAGGCATTTTCTAACAAACCTCGGTGACTACGGGGAAGGAGAGCTGTTGGGAGGACGAAAAGCATCTCACCCCTTCCTGCATGTTCCCCAAAGAGGAAAAGCCCTGAACACAAAGAAGGCCTGGATAGGAAAACAAATGTACTTGAACTTCTGTGCCTTAGACTTGAATGTAAATACATTGGATGATTTCTTCATAGATTTTTTTAAAAGGCTGAATAATAGTCCACTGTATGGATATACTGTGGTTTTTTTTATCTGCTCCCTGATTGATAAGGGCTTGGGTTGCTTGCACTTCTTGCCTGCCTTAAATAATGCTGCTGTGAACGTGGGTGTGCCAATATCTCTTTGAGACCTTGCTTTCAATTCATTTGGGTCAATACCCAGAAGTGAAATTGCTGGATTATATGGTGATTCTATTTAAAATATTAAAAGGAACCACCATGCTGTTCTTCATAGGGCCTGCACCGTTTTACATTCCCACCAACTGTGCGCAAGTGTTCCAATTTCTCCACATCTTCGCCAACAGTTTTTATGCTCTGAGTTTGTTGTTGTTGTTGGTTTTTGGGAGCAGCCATCCAAAGGGTGAGGTGAAATACTGGTCTCGTTAGCCAAACACCAATATTTCATGGTCTTTAAAAATGTGACAATTTGAATCATTTACAACTTGAGATCAAAATGAGTGACTCGACTATTTAATCTATGCAGAAAGACCACCAGAAAGCCGTCTACATTGGTCCTATGCAACCACCAGAATCCGCCACCTTGTGCTTTGGTGAAGTTCTGACAGCAAGGATAGGTCTTTCTCCATGTGGTTCATCTGTGGGATGGATGGAGCTGATAAGAGTACTGTGGGGAGTTCATAAAAGGGGGAAAGACATCCAGGGGGTGGGAAGTGAAGCTGAGAGCAGGTTACCCCGATAGCAGGGTGGAAGCTTGGAGTGCAGCCTGAGATAGGTATTGGGAAGCCGAAGGCTAGGTCCAGAGCTCCTCCCTCCTACCTATCTGTCTTCTTTAGCACGTGTGGGACATCCCTTGCTGGACTGGACATGTGTCCTGAGTGCAGCTGTCTCTGCCAGATGAGCAGGCTCTGCTGTAGCATGTGCTCCCTAGATGCTTGCTGGCCAAGAACTTCCTTGGAGTCTCTCCCTTGCAAGGCCTGGGTGGCTCCACAACATGCCTCCTTTAGGACAAGAGCACAGGCTCAAAAGCTCAGGGGCATTCTGACAATGTTGAATTCTATCTAGCAGGTGGGACTTGGTTCACAGTTGGATGGGACCTCACTATCTAGTGTGACAATTGATCAGTCCCTGACCCTACTAATCATCTAATGGAAGTAGAAGCAGGGGTTCACATCCACTAGGGCTTATGCAGAATCTGGTCCCTTCAGTCGTAATGAAAAGAAATTCTGGTTTAGGTGTCATGATGAACACTGGCAAGGTCCCAATTTATACTCCTTGGCCACGCTTTCCTGCTCCCATTTCCATTTTCCGTTTCTAGAACCATCACCTGCCAGATCCAGTCTCTCCTTTTCTTAGAGCAGGTGTTTGTGTTTTCACCCCACCCCTTGTCCTCACAGCTTTCCCTTATGAGATCAATTCAGCTGCTCTTCACCTGGCATCACAATATCCCAGAACCAGCTGATAACGATTTTTTTTAGCAGGATGAGGGAGAGGCGGTGAGAAGGGAGGAGGTGGAGGAAATCCCACCTATTAATAAGTCCTGCTCCTGTCACATGGCAATCCGGGCCAGGTGGGACAAGGGCCTTAGGAGAGGTCTCCACACAATGCTCTGGTGGTGTTGGGGTGTGTGTGGGGGTCCCTTGGCTTTCTCTCTCTTTTTTTTTCTTCCTTGGCTTTCTCAAGCTCACTCCCCCTGCCAATCCATCTGCCCCGATGCAGGCTGAGCTCAGACTTAGAGCAGCACACACCGCGCTCGGGGTCAGCCTCCAGATGCTCAGTCAGATGACTCTGATCCGTGAACAAATCTGTTACAAGCCAGTTCAACCTCCAGCGATTGCTGGGTGAATTAGAGCCTGGAGAGCCATGAACCTAATGCAGAAGCATAGGGGCATGGAACCTTCTCGCCCCCACCCTGGAGAAGGGCACCTCTGGGGCCCCTTAGTCACTGCGGTGTGTGGGATTGATGAGGGTTTGCCAGCTGCTGCAGGCTGGCTGCGTGGGGTGAGCTTATTAAAAACTCCTCATGTTGGCTCACCGGCTGCAGAGCCAGCTTGTGGTCCTTTCCCAGGACCTGGGTCATGGTGGCAGCTGGCAGTCATCTTGCTTGATTATCAGAAGGCTGATAATATAGGCACACACACTTGAAGGCATTTGTTGATTTAAAAAATCATTTACCAGGCACCTGTTCCACACAGGGTGCTGGGATATAGGGTGCCGGGATATATTGCCCAGACCCTTGACCTGAAATTTCATTCTCTTGATGGATATCAACATTCGTGGGGTGAGCTATCAGCACCATTCACCCATGTTGCTGTGGACAGTCGTATTCTGGTGTTGACTATGCCATGCTTTATGCACTTGTTCTCCAGCAGATGGACATTGGGTATTTCCCATTTCTGGTTATGGTGAATACAATTGGTATATAACTTTTTTTGTGGACATATGCAGTCGTTTCCGATGGGTTCAGACCTAGGAGTGGAAGTGCTGGGTCATAGGGTAGAGTGTTTTTTAGAGGTAGCAGTTACTATACAAAAGGTTTAAAAAGTGGTCATTTTAAACTCTCATTTGCGGTGTGTGAGATGGAATACAATTGATGCTGTGTGTGTGCTGGGCACTGGGCTGTGATCACTGCAGGCTTTGTTTCTCTCATTTTACATACCAAGGGACAGAGGCTGAGATGGTGAAGGGAAGTGTCTGATGGCAGATGGCAGAGAGGAAATCTGAGCCAAGGCTGCCTTAACCCTAGGGATGGACTTCTGAGGACTCTCCTCTGCCACTGGCTCATTAGCACAAGTGACCTATCCCATCACTAGTTGATAAGCCTGTGCGGGGGAGCCATGGGGCCTGGGACCCACCCCTTGTAGTGTTGGAAGCCCAAGGAGCTGATAGACATTGATCATCTCAACAGCACACGTCTAGCACCCCACAAAGCAATGCTCCAATACTATGGCATCCTTTGCAGCTCTCCTTCCTAACTGACACGAGTCCCAGACTGTCCTTGGGATTATGACTTGTGGTATGTTCTCTGGGATGGCTGGTAACTTTCAAACCTGATGCTCACCTTGACTTTCCTATTCTTTATTTAATTAAAAAAAACTGAGATATAATTAACATATACTATTGTAGTATTAGTTTTGGGTGTACCACATAATGATTTGATATATGAATATTGACCCCGACATTCTAAATTATGATCTCTATTAGCACGTCTTGCCGAGTATTGTAGCAGACGTTGGTAGCACCTGTTATGGGCCGAACTGTGCCCCCTTAAAATTCATATGTTGAAGGCTTCACCCTCAGAATCTCAGAATGTGACTGTATTTGGAGATAGGGTCTTTAAAGAAGTAATTAAGTTAAAATGAGATCCTTAGTGTGGGCCCTAATCTAATCTGACTTGTGTCCTTATAAGGAGGAGAGATTAGGACACAGATAAGTACAGAAGAACAGGCATGAGGGGACACAGGGAGAAGAGGGCCATTCATAAGCCAAGGCAAGAGGTCTCAGATCATCCCCACCTTGCTGACCTCTTGATCTTAGACTTCAGCCTCCAGAACCATGAGGAAATTGGTTCTTTGTCATGGAACCCTAGCTGACTGATACAGTACCCCACTAGTATCTCCTGGGCACTTCCCTTTTCTTGTACCTGCTGGACTCATGACAGCCGGCATTGAGCCTTCTCCTGAAGGCTCTTTCTGGGCAAACCTGATAGGCCCTAAATGCAGCCCTCACCAGTGGTGGTGGGAACTGGAGGGAAAACTGCCCCAGCTTCCTCACCTCTCAGATGGGAAGACTCCAAGATGCATGTTCTACATAGTGTGCCAGAGGACGCTACGGGATCTGGCTCAGTTGTTTTCCCTGTCTCCTACCAGAGTTTCCTAGAATTGCCTCTGCAATAAGCTACTTGTGGTCTCAATCCTTGTCTCAGGCTCTGCTTCTGGGGGCCCAAACTAAGAGAACTGCAGTTCAGAGTTTCCTTGCCTGATTCCAACCCTCCTGGATCAAGGCCCTTGGCAGCTGAGTTCAGGCCCTTGGGTCCCTTCCCTTTCTCTGTGTGGCCCCCCAGGCCAGCACTCCTGCCAACCTTTTGGAGCCAGTGCTATGGACTCTGTCCAGACATTCTGGATACCACTGAGAGGCTGGTACCCAAACCTTCCCTGAGCTAGCAAATGTCTTCTCGTACAAGACGGACAGGACTGAAACTAATTAGACCGTACAGGTTAGAACTGAGGGAAACTGCCAATCTGCTCAGGGAAACACATCCTTTTAGAAAATCCCTGAACTAGACCAAACATCACATAATAGTCCTTACCTAACATGCTGACCGACTTCCTGTGGGCCTTTTCTTGCACTATCTTTGCTTTCCTTCATCTTCTTTTCATTATTTCTCAATGCATCATTGTAGTCTCCCCGGTTTATTTTCCTGCAGGGCCACTTTTTCTCATACACAGGGAGTTCAGGAGAGGATGGAGGTATTTTCCTCTGAATCACAACTGCATCTCAGAGGCAGGTGGTGGCTTTCTTCCAGGGATCTTTATTCCTGGTCTCATAAAGTCCTTTATCATGGTGAAGGCAAGGCTG
Organism: Canis lupus dingo; assembly: GCF_003254725.2. Classification (NCBI taxonomy): domain Eukaryota; kingdom Metazoa; phylum Chordata; class Mammalia; order Carnivora; family Canidae; genus Canis; species Canis lupus. Next base: position 5,212,580 of record NC_064248.1, on the reverse strand, counting down.
TCAAAAGTCTGCTTATCTGCAGAGCTGAAAGCCTAGGAGCTATCTGTATTTATAGGCTCCTGAGAGTGTCCATGATATTGGGGAAGAAATAAAATTGCAACGAACCTGCTAACACCTGAATATCAGGTTGGCCGGAGGGCAGCAGAAAGTCAGACAGGCTGGGTTCAAGTGGCAGCTCTGCCACTCTCAGCTTGTGTAATCTGGGGCAAGTGACCTTTCTGAGCCTCTCTGAATGAGGAAGAAAGCACCCTTGTTGAAGGGCCACTGTGAAGGTTACAGGTGATGATGTATTTGAGGCACACAGCTCATGTTTTGGGAGGAGGGTTCTCCCTGCTTCTCCACCATGGGAACTGATTCAGGGGGCCTGAGTCTTTTATTAAGAAAATTTAAAAATCAGCTTAATTTTTAAAAACATGTATTTATTTATTTATTTGGGAGAGTTGGAGGTGGGAGGTAGGAGCAGAGGGAGAGAGATAAGCAGCCTCTATGCTGAAGGCAGAGCCCAACCCAGGGGTCAGTCTCAGGAACCCTGAGATCATGACCTGAGCCAAAACCAAGAGTTGGATGCCCAACCAATTGAGCCCCCCAGGCACCCCAAAAATCAGCTTTATTGAGACATAATGGATATTATAATAAAATGCACCTATTTTAAGGATTGATAAATATGTGCTCTCATATAGCTACTACACTAGCCAAGCTATAGAGCGTTTCCCCCATGCCTCTTTATAGTCTGTATTAGTCTGCTAGAGCTGCTGTAACAAGTACCACAAACTGAGTGGCTCAAACAATGGCCCTTGAGGCTGGAAGTCAAAATCAAGGTTCCCCTAGGTTCTGAGACCCTTCTGAGGGAAGGGTCTGTGCCAGGCCTGTCTCCTTGACTTGCAAATGGTGTCCTCACACTGTCTCCTCATCATGTGTGTCTCTGTGTCCAAATTTCCCCTTTTTATTCATACTGGGTTAGTGATCGAATGACCTCATTTGAACTTGATTAGCTCTGTGAAGACTATCTCCAAGTAAGGTCACATTCTGAGGTACTGGGTGTTAGGCTATTGCCCAGTTTTGGGGGGACACAGCTCAATTCCTACAACTGATACCTCACCTCCACTCCATGTAATCACTAATTGGCTTTCTGTCACCGTAAATTAGTTTTCCTTCTCTACAGCATCATGTAAATGGGATCCTACAGTATATGCTCTTTTGAGTTCTTTGGGTCAGTGTGTTGGTTTTGAGAATAATTCATATTATTAAGCATTTCAGTGGGTTCTTCCTTTTTTTTATTGCATAGTAGCATTGCAATGAATGACTATACCACATCTTGTTCATCTGCTCACCTCTCAGTGGACATGTGGGTTGTTTCCTGGAACCATTTGACCATGATCCAAAGTGTAAGAAATAAATTTTGCATTTATAATCTGTATGCTCACATGCATGTATAAGTAGCCATGAAACAGAAAAAAATTTCAGGAATACTTATCCCGGACCATTATACTCCACCCCTCCCCATTCCATAAAATGGTGGATGTGACCACTAAGTTGATTTTTTGACTCACAAGAGGATCATGACCTGTGATTTAAAACTTTTCCCTGGTGGGACTGGTAGAGTGGTGCCTCTCAGCAGGAAGAGTCCTGGAAAGATGACCAGATTCCACAATTTTGGTTTGTCCAAATCTAATCTCAGATACCACAGAAGATACACCCAATGTCCAGAAGGAGTGTTAGATGCGTACTCTCATTCATAAGAAAACACAGTGGTATCTCTTTGGCCAAGATTTTTCTTCATGTTCGGCCTTGGTCTCTGATTCTGAAGATGAGATCCAGAGCTGAGTCTAGTTCTCTGTTAGAGGGTGGGTGGCTTGACACCCTGCTGCCCACCTCATGGAAGAGGCTAGGTCACTCACGGAAAGACAATATCAGGCAAGGTTACATTCCATGGTAACAAACAACCGCACCATCTCAGTGGCTTAGCCCTCAAAGACTTATTTCTTGCTCATGCCATGTTCACTGAGGGTTTTGTGACTCTTCAAGTCAACTCTTCTCCATGTGGTGATTCAATGATCTGGGCTCCTTTGATCTGGTGGCTCCATCTCAACAGGAGCCCTCTTTTATGATCCAAAAATGGGAGGGGAGTGGGGAGATAAATGTAGGGTCACTGTAACCGTGCTGCCTTTTCTAAATTTTGGCTTGAAAGCAGCTATCACTTCTTCCCCAACTCACTGGCTATTATCAGTCTGTAGAACATGACCCTGCTCTTTTTTAGGGTATTAAAAAGTCCAGTGATTTATATACCTGGAGGGGAGGAGCACTGGTGAACTGATGAACACCAGCAATGTCTCCATAGACTTCTGACCTTGATGACACCTTGCCTCCAGCTCACAGATTTCCCTCCTACCCTTGCCACCACCGGCACACACAGGTTCCTCTTCCTGCTCTGTGTTTTGCTTGGTCTGTGAAGCCCGCTTCTTGCTCCATTAGTAGAGTCTGGGGGAACTGGACTCTAGATTTCCTGAGACCTTGACTTTGAATTTATGAAGAATTCACGGGCACTTTGGTTGCCTTTTAGGAAGTAGGTGGGAAGATGGTCTTAGGCCAGAGAAAGTGGGGAGTTAAGAATGAATTTGTTTGCATCTCAACCTTGGTTACCCAGCTTATATAAGGACACTGCTACCTGGCTTACCAGGCAACAAGGCAAGCCCTGTTGGAGAAGTCCCCATGAATCATCAGCTGACATATCTTCTGTCTGAAAGTGGACAAGGTCTATTTTCAGACTCTGTGCCAGCCTGAGAACTTCCTGAAGGGAGAGGGGCCCTGGCTGCAAAGAGAGCCCTGTTTCTTCACCTCCCTGTCATGTCCCTCTTCATAGGAGGCTGTATGGCACGGGTTTTATGAAAATATGCCTATAGTGTGAGTGAGGACATCCTGTGTGCAAGCCTTCTGCTGACTCCAGCAATAAAGAATTCGGGCCTTATTTATAGGGCTGCCACCAGGATGTGACAGGAGGAATTGAGCATGCTGCCAGGGTGTGGAATGAGATTTCCCAGAGAGACATTCAGTACTAAAGCAGCCTCTGGGGAATGAGGGAGGAGACAGCCAAGGTGAATCAGATAGAATGATCTGGGCGGCAGCCTATGGTGGCCAACCCCCCTCCTCTAGATGGGGAGCAGTGGAGCCTTCTTGGAGACCCTGAGCACCTTCCAACAGAGCCAGTACCCAGGTAATAATTTTCAGATTTCCCTCAAAGTCAAAGTAACCAAGCATGTTCTCAATTATCCAGGAGTTTTCTTAGCCTTGGGCAAGTGGACATTCCCCTACTCTCCTCTCTCTTTTCTTTCCCTCTCTCCTTTCCCCACTCTTCTTTTTTTTTTTTAAGATTTTATTTATTTATTTGAGATAGATAGATAGAGCATAAGCAGGGGGGAGGGGCAGAGAGAGAGAGAGAGATAGAGGGAGAGGCAAACTCCTCAATGAGCACGGATGCTGACACAGGGCTCAATCTCAGGACCCTGAGATCGATCCTGGGACCCCAAGATCATGACCTGAATCAAAGGTAGATGCTTAATTGACTGAACCACCCAGGTGCCCCTCCTTTTTCCCCCCTCCCTGGGGTAGTCATTAGGACAATTCCCAATGTACAGGCTCTCTCCTCTGGGAACTCGCTAAGCCTACATTTCCCCTACCATTTGGAATGAGATTTGTCTGTGTGACTTGTTCAGCCAGTGAAGTGTGAGTGAAAGAAGCTCCAAAAGCCAGGCCTGTGCTGTCTGCTTTTTTTTCCTCAACTACTGTGACTAACAACATTTGAGAAACTGGCTTCCCCAGCAGCCTGAATCCCAGAATAAGTAGGACACAGAGCTAATCCTTCAGCTGGACACATGGCGAGAAAGAGAACAAACATTGGTTGTTTTGTGTCACTGAGACTTTGAGGTTATTTGTTACGTAGCATCACCTGCCCTATGCTGACAATACACTCTCCATGCCAGAACCTTGGGAATGGCACATTCTTCAGCAGAAAAGGCTTGAGTGTCTACACTCTTCTTTCAATACAGGGCCACGCTGGTCCACTCAGTAACCATGAAATGTGGTTCTGGTGCCAAAGGAAATGGTCCAACAGGACACTGGCCCAAGAGAGACAGGATGGAGGAGAATCCTTTGAGCTGTCAACCATAAGGAGAAAGAGATAGGTGTGCCTGTGTTGGGAACCTAGCTGCCCTGAGTTCCCATCAGCAGGATGTCCCAGGGTGAAGCTGATTTCCCAAAGTGGAAGAGTTTTTCTCATTCTTTGGGAATAAATGATTCTTACCCTCCCAGCTGGCCAGCTCCTAACTGGGGATTGATGTAGCGTTTGCTGCTGTTGTGGGTGCTCTCTCTTTTGCTCCATTTTCCTTGCTGATTGAGGCTTGGAAGAAGCAATTCTTTTTTCTGGTGCTGATGAATATGCCTCTAGCCCAAAGTTTAATTCTTTCCTTCTTAGTTTTGTAATCTTGACTGTCTGGAGCTTTAGGATTTTAAGCTTGATTAACCTCTTCCTTGAAACCTTACCTTTTCTTCCTGGAGATGGTACTTTGGGGGGGTCTGACTAGAACCTCTGAAGGACAGGGGAGTGGGAGGAGAGTGTGCAAGACCAAGATCCCCTTGATCCCTCATTCCCCAGTGCAAGTGCCTGGCTGAATGTTGGGGGCACAGGACCCTGGATGCCACCTGCCCTAGTAAGGAGCACATATGCCTCCAGAGGCATCTTTTCTTAGTTTGCACAAAGATACCCTTTGGGCTAGCTGTGGTCCTGCCCTTGTCATGGTCATGCTTATTGCTGTCCTGTGAGCCCACTCCTGGAATTGTCCGAGGGCCCTGATTGGCACAGCAGGGCCCTGAGTCCTCAGAACTGGCAGGAGAGGAGCATGAGCCCAGACGGGTGGCTGAAGGCCAAGAGCAAGACTGAGGTAGCATGCTGTGATGTGGCAAGTGTGTATGCATGTGCATGTGCATTGCATGTGTGTGTGTGTGTGTGTGTGTGGATGTGTATGTACGTGTGTGTGTTTCAGTGGGTCCCAGCATTCCCTCTGCCACACGGGGAAGGGAGAGCATGAGCCAAGGTGCAGAATTGGAGAGTGGGGCATGGGTATCTGATGGCGTAACTTGCGTTTTGTTTCTGCTGCTAACAGTGGCTTAGGGGGTCTGTCTCTCTGGTCCCGGTACATAGGAGGAAGTAATCCCCACCAAGCATCACCATATCAGTGGGTGTCTGAGGCTGAAGTTGGGAGTCTGCCCTCCAGATTGCCCCAGGTGTCAGGCAGCAAGTGTTTGTATCACATGTGGAGTCTCGTCCTGGCAGTTGATCTAGGGCAGCACCATGATACTGCCTGTGTGGCCCATGGACCCATAGCATCAGCATCATCCAGGGGCTTGTTAGAAATGCAGAGCCTCAGGACACTCTCTCTACCTACTTACTCAGAATCTGCATTTAAACAAGACCCCTTGGGATCCCTGGGTGGCGCAGCGGTTTGGCGCCTGCCTTTGGCCCAGGGCGCGATCCTGGAGACCCAGGATCGATTCCCACGTCGGGCTCCCGGTGCATGGAGCCTGCTTCTCCCTCTGCCTGTGTCTCTGCCTCTCTCTCTCTCTCTGTGACTATCATAAATAAATAAAAATTAAAAAAAAATAAACAAGACCCCTTGCCCTCCCCCCAACCCATGATGTGTGTGTGTTGAGTGGGGGAAGCATTCTCCAATGTGCAGCATGCCCTGAAGGCTCACAGCAGGGTGGTCAGGCTGACATCTGTCTATCCTGAGAGTCTGCCTCCCTGCCACTCCCCACTAATTCACTCCTTGTACTCATGTCACTTTCTTGGAAGCTGGGAGAGGAAAGCAAACGGTATCAAATTTACCAATCCTTGTCTTTGATTGAAGAATTATGTTCCCAAGACTTGGCTTCAATCTCAAGAGGATATTTAGGAGCACCAAGATCGTGTGTTCAGCTTCTAGATAGAAATCACTCAGAAAGGAAACTGAGTTCTGGTAGGAAATGGACATAGCTGAGCTGGGACCATATAGTTCACATCTATTGCACAAAAGCAATTTAAGAAGGTGGACGTGCAAGGCTCAATAATGCATCCCTTCCTACTCCCACCACCAAAAGAAGTTCATGTCCTCATGCCCACAACCTGCAAATATGAGACTTACATGGTAAAGGGACACTGAGGATGCGATCAAGTCAAGAATCTTGAGATGAAGAGATGATTCTGGATTATTTAGTTGGGCCATTACAAGCATCAGACATCAGATATCAGACAGGACTGGGGATGGGAGGCCTGCTGGGGGACAGTGAGGACTGCCCAGCCCAGAGCTGGTGTTTAAGTGGAGTGCAAGATGGGATGAGGTGGGGGGTTGGTGGGGGAGGATTGAGACCCTGGCTGGGGGCTGGGTTTAAGCTGAAGAGTCATCAGGATTGCTTCACGATGAAGATGAATGGAGAGGAAGGTAAGCAAGCCAGGGGAAGGGATGCAGAGCAGTGAGGTCATTGTGAGGCCTGGGAAAAGAAGATGGAAAGCCTTGTAATGTAGTAGAAGGCTCAGTACTCCAGCTTCAGACAGGTGAGTTCAAATCCTGGTCCTGCCACTTACTGCGGTGTGACCTCAGGCAAGGCTCTCAATGTCTCTGAGCTTTAATTTCCTCAGCTGTAAAAATGCCCATGATAGCAATTTAGTCAGCAAGTTTATCTTGAGAACAAAATGAAACTCAAAAATGAGGCATCAGGCACCCCAGGCCCTTCCATACTACTAAACTTGGTCTTGCCTTCCAAGACGGCAGGCTTCCTCTGTGGGCTGCGGGTGGTGGGTGGTGTTTGTAGGACGCCCTCTCAGGAGGCACTTTATGGTGCCATTGCTCAGTACATCTGTCTGCATGCCTCATGGATCAAATCACTGTCCCTCAAACTTTGGAAGGGCATTTGATGGATCACTAGCCCAAAAGCTTTCTGCCAATGTGATGGGTAATAGTTCCATTCTGGGAGAACGATTTTCAAAGGAAGCCACAGCATCTGCTGCTGGATATGAAAATGCAAGATTTCCCCAATCATAAAAATAGTTATGAGTTGTTTAGAACCTATCACATGGCAGGTACTGTGTCAAGCGCTTTTCTTGTGTCTTCTGGAATCCTTGTAACAATTTGCAAGGAAGGCATCGTGGCTTTATTCTATGAATGAAGAATGAGCCTTGGGGATCGGGGACCCGAGGACACAGAGCAGCGAGTGGATGCCACCACAAAACCCCATTGCTTAAAAGGGCACCACACCTTGTTCCTTTACTGGAGTATCTTCAAGGAGACCACTTAAACAGTAACTATTGGATAGCACTTTTGTTTGAAGGGACGGAAACATTTTCTGCCTCCTTGTCTTTATAGGAAACACGGTTCTTAAGATTTTTTTAAAAAAGATTTTATTTATTTATTCATGAAAGACACAGAGAAAGAGAGAGGCAGAGACACAGATACAGGGAAAAGCACGATCCATACAGAGAGCCTGATGTGGGACTCGATCCCGGATCTCCAGGTTCACACCCTGGGCCGAAGGCAGATGCTCAACTTCTCAGCCACCCAGGCGTCCCAGTTCTTATGGTTTTTAACTGGTGCCAGTTATTGCAGATTCTTGTAATAGACTTGGAACTCTATTCATGTCTTTGATTTGGGTAAAGTTGAATCCACTTAAGGATGGCAGTTCATGCCTGTGGTCCTTGACTCTCCATTTTGAAATGAGTTCTGTATTTCTTTTCTTTTCTTTTTTTTTACAACTTTACTTATTTATTTGAGAGAGAGAATGAGAGCAGGGAGGGGCAGAGGGAGAGGGAGAAGCAGACTGTGCTGAGTGCGGAGCCTGATGAAGGGCTCTACCCCAGGACCCTGAGATCATGACATGAAGCAAAATCAAGAGTCGGAGGCTTAACCAACTGAGCCACCCAGGTGCCTCTGCTCTGCATTTCTCAGCTCATCTTACTCTGAAGAGCTAGGTCGTCAAGGCAGCTTGCAGTTCTGGAGCATTCTTAATTAATTTAAAAAGATGCTATAAAGTGGGTGGCTCAGTCGGTTGAGCGCCAACTCGTGATTTCAGCTCAGGTCATGATCTCAGGTCGTAAGATCTAGCCCTGCTACCTGACTGCACGCTCATCAGGGAGCCTGCTTCTCTCTTCCATCTCCCTCCACCCCTCTCCCTAGTCATGCAAGTAAGTTAAATGAATAAATAAATCTAAAAAAAAATTGAATAAAAAGATGCTGTAATATTTAACGTCTTTTTTAGCCTCCTAGCATTCCCATCTGAGATTCCAAACTCATTCAGTCTGTATTTCCTTTGTTTTATCATGTCACGCATTGCGATTTTTCCCCAATTTTTTATCGTGGTACAAATACATAGACATAAAATTGATCATTGTAACCATTATACAATTTGGTGATATTAAATATATCCACAGTGTGCTACCGTCCATCCCCTGAACTCTCATGCTCACCTCTTAACCATGTCTCCTCCATTTTGGGTTGCATACATGTGGTCTTTTCCCACCTGTCCCTCCGGTTCTTTGGGGGGACTCTTGGATGACCACTGCCACCCACAGCCTCATGGTTGGGACCAGTGTGTTCCTGTTCCTGGCGTCTCCTTTCCTGCGTTCAGTTCCCAACCACATCATCACAATGTGAACGCCTCCCGGATCTGTATCTCTAGGACATGTTGCTTCTCTGTGTTCCAGGGCCCTTTATCCCCCACCTTCCAGACTTTAGCTTCTTCCTCCCCTCACCCCCAACTCCAGGTCCCACTGGAATCAATATAGTCAAAAACTGAGATCATTTCCTTTCTCTCCCAGCCAGCTCCTTTTCTTGCAATTCTGACGTGTCCCTCCTCTTCTCACTCCCGACACCCAGTGAGGGATGGCCAAGGGCACCTGAGGCCCAGACTGCCTCTCTATCCCCCTGGTATGGGCCTGTGCATCTTGGGCATTTCTTGGAGTCATGCAAATTTGGGCAGGTTGGTAGCTCTTCCAGGGCAGCTCAGGCTCACCGCACTCCCCGCGCTCCCCATACCCTGTACCCAGCTGTGGCTCCAAGCTCCCTTTGGGCATCCTCAACCCATCTTGTTCTGCAGAAGCAGATGCTGAGATGGAACTCAGGGTGCATGATGTCTACTAGGGATCACACTTGTGGCAGGAAGGGGGAAGAAGCAGCTTTGGGCAGAGAAGTCGAAAAGGTGGCACAGACCCAGTGAAGCCCTGGACACTCTGGTGGGTGGGTGGGGGCTCCAGAGAAAGCACTGCCCTTCAGAGCTGTCCCATGTTGGACCAGAAAGACTGAGCCTTTGTATCTCTGCCTTACTTGGTCAACACCGGGCACAGGCTGCCTGGGAAAGGCATGACCTTAGTTCTCGGCAGACCTTGAAGGTTACCCTCTAACCACACTCTCCTCAGCTGGGCTCCCCACAGCCCCCGTCCCCCCAGCAGAAGTAGGACCCTGAGACTGCCACGTCATTCCTCTCTCCCCACCACCCACCTGCTGCTCCCTCCAGCCAGCTTCTTAATGGAAGGCAAGTTTGTTTAAATATGGGCATGTTAGCGGCTGTGAAATGGTTTGCTCAGTAGGATATGAAAAAGCCTTACTCAATTTGTATTAATGTTCTTAACCTCTGCGGAGGGTTTCCTCTTGGACTGCGGATCACGAGAGCGGAGTTTCATTGCCCTGGTACAGGGGAAACGATTTCTCTCCATTTACAGGTTGCAATAATGCTTTACGAGGGTGCCCTTCACTTGCTAAGATATTAAAATGATGATAAATCAAAGTTCAACACTGTGGATGAGCCGCAGTTTCATCAACATTTAGAGGGGCCCTTGTAGATTTCCTGTAGAATCACCCCTGATCCTCCTATGAGTGTGTTCCTGGGCGCTCTGGGAATGCGCAGGGCGGCAGAGGGAGGCTTGGAGCTGCGGCCGAGGACAAGGAGGCCTGGAGATGTGTCTACCGGGCCCAGGTGCAGCCCACAGCAGGTGGAGCAGGTGGAGGGGCCGGCGGCTGCAGGCGTGACTCTGAGCCGTGGGGTGGGAAGGGCATGCAGCCTCCAGAAGGGCCCGCCTGTTCTTGCTCCTCTCTCTGATCTCCTTTCCCCAGACCCCATATGCAGAGAGGCTGAGAAGTCAGGGCTCCTGTTCTGGGACCCAGAGCCCGCACGGAGTAGAAGACCTCTGCGAACAAGCCTGGCAAGATGGTTTTCATTTATGGCCTGGAATCAAAAAGCGACTTGACGACAGCACAGCCAGTATGTTAGTCTGCTAGGGCTGCTATAGCACAATAGTACAGACCTTTGGTTTCTTCCTTTATTTTTTTTTTTGATTATTTATTTATTTATTCATGAGAGAGACACACACACAGAGGCAGAGACATAAGCAGAGGGAAAAGCAGGTTCCCTGCGGGGAGCCCGATGTGGGACTCGATCCCAGGACCCCAGGCTCATGCCCTGAGCCAAAGACAGATGTTCAAGCACTGAGCCACCCTGGCACCTCAAGTATACTTTTCTGTCCTTATCCAACGTGGTCTCTGGGGCCATTTGATACCACTGGCCACCCTGTTTTTGAAATACTGTCCCATGCTCAGGATGAGTTAAGGCAAGATACACATGGAGCATGCTGTGAAGACAACAGGGGTTGAGGAGAGCGGGTTTCCTCGTCATGAGGACCTCAGAGAGCAGGAGGGGGTCCCGGGAGAGGTTTACATCTGGTTAATGGTCAAGGATAGACAAAGACACAAAGAATGGTGGGATCCACTGGGGACTGCAGACTTTGGAAAGAGGCCCCAATGCCACTTTTTTCCTACAGCCCAACTTGAGCCACCAGGTGGTCGTTCCAGTGGCTGGTGAGGTTTGTCGGGGCCCTGCAGATAAACCTGCTGACAAGTGGTTATAGGGGGAGGATAGTTAGGTGTGATAGTTCTCAACTGGCTTTGGAGACAGCTGGTGACTGCTAGGAGCCAGGACACCCCAGGACATGTGAGGGGGTGATTAGCATCTCTGTTTTAGACATCAGAAATGCTCATGGTGAAGTGGGGCTCTAAAGCCCTTTTTGCTGGATTCCACAATGCACGTTTTCCCCCTGGTTGGCAGTCTAACCTCTCGGGGACTGTGTTCGGCAGTGGTGATTGCTAAAATGATGCCAATCCTCCCATCCTAGGACAACGAGATGTGGTTGCATATTTCTCTCCCCGCCACCCACCGTGTGGAGGCCTCTAGGAGGGGATCTGGATTCCTGGCGGTACGGGTGGACAGACACAGTGCCTGGCCCAGGGGCGGTACTGGGAAAATGTTTGTGGAGGAACAGAAGGGAGGAAAGATTGGCTAACGCTGAGCCGTGCTGTGCTAGCGAGAAACCAGAGCCGTTGGGCCATGATCAGAGGAGGAAGGGAAGTCATGCTGCCGAGGTGTTCCGACCCCGCCGCTCCCCCCTCCTCGCTGCCCCCCTGCATTTTCCACAGTGTCCTTTGAAGCCCAGCCAGCACTCCCCTACTGCGTGCAGCCACCCCATCCGGAAGGTTGATTGCTTGCAGAGCTACGTGCAGATCTGAGCGGGAGTGCAAACGTCTCCTCCACCGGACACCCGCAGCCAGCTGCCCGGGATGCCGGCAGATGTTTCTGGTTTCCGTGCCACTGGGAGCTTTTGTGGGCTTTTTCTTGGTGCTTGTCTGTGGCAAGGAGCAGGATAATGAAAGCCGGCAAGAAACGGCCCTCAAAATCCACGGCTTCAGTTAGAGCTCTCGGGAGTGGGGGGAGCAGATCATCGGGGATTTAGGCCAAGAGAGCCAGCTTGAGTGCTTTTAAAAGCAGCCTGTGGCCAAGAGGGCTTGGAACAGCCGTGCGGTGAGCCCACAAAGTGATTCATTGTTGAGTTGGGGAATTTCAGAGCTGTCAGGGGCCCGGAGGTCATCTCGATAGCACACTGTCATGTTGCGGGAGGGGAAAACTGAAGCCTAGAGGGAAGGAAAAGCTGATTTAAGTAGGATTGGTTCAGCCAGTCTGTGAGAATTAGAGAAAGGCATCCCCTCCAGGCAGATGTAGTCTCATGCCAGGGGACAAGCGTTGCTGAGTGGAGTGCAAACTAGATTTCAGCTCCTACTTGCCCACTGGGATGGGCAACTTTGTGCAGTAAACAACCTGGGCAACTGCACATGGTGACCCTCCCTCAAGGTCACACAGTCCCCTGATGATAGAGGTTAAGAGCAGAGGCCATTGCTTTCTGCTTACTCCCTTGTAGGTGGTCAAGATGGAAAAGTAATTTCTATACACACCATTTATGTGCATTTGTGGGTCTGGGTTCAACTATGCAAGGAGCAGCCTTGGGTTTGTGGCTTTAAAAACTGACTGGCTTCTGGAGCCAGATTACCTGAGTTCCAATCCTAGTCTTGCCACTGATGACCTGTGTGAAATTGGGAGAGTTTGCTTAGCTTCTCTATGCCTCCACCTGCTCATCTGTAAAATGGAATTAGGGATAGTCACAGTTTACTTGGAAATTCAGTGAGTTAGTATGTGTAGAGTGCATAGAGAAGCAGCTGGAACATAGTGAGTCCTGCCTAAGTGTTGTGGTTATTATTCTGCTCCTGGGGATAATAATGATGTGCTTGTACAGTCCTCTCAACACCTGTATCTCCCTGGATCCTCATAACGACTCGGTGGGAGATACAGCGACGTCCAGCTTCCCTCCACTGCGTGGGACTGAGGCTCAGGGATTACTGCAGACCCCTCAGCAGGAGAGCTGAGCTGGAATATGGGCTCCAGACCCAGCCTCACAATTTCCCTTTCAATCTAAATATTTATAGAAGATGCGTGTGCTTCGTAGTAGACTGCAAGTGTCTTTTGCAGGTATGTTTTTTTTTACATATGGCAGGTGCTCCCAAGAGATGCCATTAACAAACATCAATGCTTTCTAGTTCTTGTAGCGAAGATGACAAGTTTGGCAGAAGCCACTTTCTTGACCATAAGATGCATTTGGGCACAGGGCTCAGGCCTGGCAGAGTGACAGCAATGGCTTTGTCTTCAGGGCTCTCTTGCCACCTCCCAGGTGCCTCTCCTTGCTCGGCTCCCTGTCCTGCCTCTGTCCTCTGACCCACCAACACCTTCCCCTTCTCCATGGGTAGCTCGTGATTTCTGTAGCTCGTGATTTCATCCTCTTGACAGGGTCTTTCATGGAGTGAATACGCTTCATTTTGGTGAGGTTCAATTTTGTCACATCCAAGAACTCCTCACTGAGCTTCAGGTAGGTCCTGAAAGTTTTATCCTATGTTTTCTTCTTTAGAATTGTAGAATTAAAAAAAAAGTTAGCCATGTGATCTTTTTTTGAGTTATTTTTCTGTATCGGATATGAGGCTTGGTGGAGATTTATTATTTATTATTTATTTATTTTATTGCCTATGGATATCCAGTTGTTTCAACACAATTTGTTGAGAAGTTTATCCTTCCTCCATTGATTTGCTTTATACCTTCATCAAAAATCAGTTGGCTGTGGTTGTGTGGGCCTATTTCTGGACTCTCTATTCTGTTCCAGGGATCTCTGCGTATGTTCCTCCACCAATGCCACACAGTCTCAGTCACAATAGATGTAGAATAAGTCTGGAGATCAATTAGATGGATTCCTCCCACCTTCTTTTTCTTTTTCAAAATTGTTTAATCTCTTCTGATTCCTTTGCCTTTCTGCATGTACTTTAGAATAAGTTTGTCTACATCTGCAAACGTCTTGCCAGATTTTGATAAAAGGAATTGCATGAAACCACTAGATTGATTTAGAGGAGAACTGACATCCTGTTGAGTCTTCAATCCATGAACACAGCATGTCTTTCCATTTATTTATTTCTTCTTTGATTTTTTTCCACCCACATTTTGTATATATCTTTGGTTAGACTTCTACCTAAGTATATCATTTTAAGGGAGCAATTGTAAATGGTATTGTATGTTTAATTTCAGTTTCCATGTGTTGTTAGTATATATAAATACGATTGATTTTTGTATGTTGCCTTTGTCATCTGTGTCCTATCTAAACTCACATATGAATTCTGGGAGATTAAAAAACATTTTTTTTTCTTTGTAGACAATCATGTCATCTGTACATAGGAACAGTTGTTCTTCCTTCTTGAACTGCATGCCTTTTATTTATTTCTCTTGCCTTATTGCACTGGCCAGGACTTTTAGCATTATATTGAATACGAGATTGAGAGCAATTATCCTTGCTTTGCTCTTGATTTTATGGAGAGAGCATTCAGGTTTTTTTTTTTTTTTTTTTTTTTTTTTTTTTTAGAGAGAGAGAATGTGTGTGCACGCATATGCATGTGTGTGAGGGTGGAGGGAAGGGCAGAGGGAGAGAGACAATCTCAAGCAGGCTCCATGCTCAGTGTTGAGCTAGATGTGGGGCTCAGTCTCACAACTCTGAAATCATGACCTTAGCCAAAAATCAAGATTCAGATGTTCAGCCAACTGAGCCATCCAGGAGCCCCATGTGGTTATAATGGTTTTTCTTCTTTACCCTATTAATACAGTGGAGTCATTGATTTTTAAATATCTAGCTGGTCTTTTATCTCTGGAATAAACCCAGCTTGGTCATGGTATATAATTATTTTTATATATTGCTGAATTAATTTTTAATTGAGACATAATTGACATATTATAGTTTAGGCCTACAACATAATGGTTCAATATATTGCAGTATATATTGCAAAATGTATGTGGCTGAATTCTGTTTGCTAATATTTTGTTAAGGATTTTGCATCTATAATGCTGAGGGATATTTATCTGTAGTATTTTTCTTTCTTTCTTTCTTTTTTCTTTTTTTGTACTTAATGGGAAGACTAGGCAAAAGTGTTTTTACCTCATCTTATTTGGAAAGAAAAGTACTCAGGGAGCTTTAAAAGTCCTGATATCCAGGATGCTTTTCAGACCAACTGAATCAGAATCTCTGATAGTGGCCCAGACACTAATACTGTTTTATAAACCCCCAGATATTTCTTTTTTTTTTCCCCAGATGTTTCTAATGTGCCGCCAAAGTTTGAGAATGCAAGGACTAATTCACACGGAGATGTACATCATCCACTGATAATCCATTTGTACCATTAGGGTTTCGGTAGCTGATTCACAGAAATGTCCTTTAGTGTGGGAACCCTCTACGGGAGTGGGTAGAGTCAAGGGAACCCACAAAGGAGGGGAGGCACTTGGGGACTGGCACTGTCTGGAAGCTCTTACCACCTCTAGGTCTGAAGGGGCAGGGGTAGGATGGGGTTCCTGGATTCTGCGGGAGGAGTGATGCCAGAGACATGGCTGTGAAGCAGGGCAGGAGCAGGAGAGACACACCTCAGCTTCCCTCTCTTGTTATTGGATGTCTCAGCCTATTCCCCCAGAGCTGGCTGGCACAAGGGGATTCTAAGAGATACTATTCAGATAACAGCACCCCTACCCTCCACCCCAGAAGAAGAGCCAGCTAGGAAAGAGCAGAGAATGGACACGAGGGCACTATACTCCTCCCAAATATTTGCATTTCAACCCAGATTGTGAATGAGAAACAGATTTTCAACCCACAACAGTGCTGTATCTGGACCCTCAGCATGGGAACCCCTGGGGCAAATCCTTCTCCATTAGACTCTCTGGGGGTGCCCCCCCAGCCCAGCAATCTGCATTTTTAACCAGCTCCCCTCCCCTCTCCTCTCCAGTCCAAGCTGATAGGCGCTCCATTTTGAGAGCCAGCCTAGAAGTTTGTAAAGTCAGCGAATACAATGGAAGCATTTTCAGAATGGAGACAGAGATGGTAGCCAGCTTGGTACGGATGATTCTAGAATACCGAGAGAAATCACAATATAGAGAGACGCCCATTCTGCATGCTTCCGCTCACCTGTTCTGGGCACCTTTCAGCAGCAGTGTTATGACCTCGGTGGACTCGGTGCTTTCCTGCAGAGCCCTATAGACAAACCGATCCTGAGGCCCTGTCTCTGAATCTGTGATCCTGGGGCCCAGGCATCTGTGTCTTCAGTGCTTCCGATGTTTCTGATGTGGAGGTTGGTTGGAACAGCCCCGAGCTGCACGCCACACGCGGTCAACGTGCATGGCTGAGCATCTCCTCTGGGCCGGGGATCTTTACATGCATCATTTTATTTTCTGCTCTAACAACTTTATGCGTGGGCATCAATACCTCCAGCTGGCGACTGGAGACACCAAGATGGAGAGAAGGCGGGGCTCGCTTAAGGTCACAACCGGTAGAGGATGGATGGGGGTTTTCAAAGTGTGTCCCCCAGACCCACTTTTCACTGCATCATTTTGGTGAAGGGGAGCTCCCTTTCACCAAAGTGGGGCTCCCACCCCCCACTCCCTCGCCCCTTTCCCCTGCTGTCTGCCTGGCTGTTCTGTCAAACTCTGGCCCTCTGCTCTCTGGAAACAAGCAATTGATGGGAAGACAGCCTTCCTTGGAGGGTCGTAACTATTCAGCGAGAAGCAAAGCGGCCCCTGAGGAATATGCTCTGTTCACAGGAAACTTTTTTTCTTATGGATTCTGCTATTAGCACTTAAAGGGAGTTTTACTCTGGGGGGGAATTTGTCACGGAGCAGACCTTCCTTGGAATAGATCTTCTCCTGAGCGCTGTCACGTTGCTGAGAGTGTGAGATCTCCTCCTCCGGCATCTGTCTTCGCCGGCCTAGCTCTCCACATCTGTCCGCGCCCCACTGCCTCCTCCCAGACATCGCTAGTCTGCAGATGGAAGGCCCCTGCTGTGACCACGCAGGAATACGAGGCAGGGGGGCTTGTCCTCAATGCGGGATGGACAGATGGGGTCTGAGGTTCTTCCTCTCTCATTAGTGCATCAGTCCTGGCCCTGGCCACGTCTCCGCTTCATAGATGTCTTTCTGTTTCCTGGGATTCTGTGAAGGTGCTTGGGTAGGAGGAGGCAGGGAGGTTGGAGGGGAGAAGCATGGGGAAGGGGAGGAGGGAGGAGGCTTTCAACATCTTCAATTAGGAGCTCCCTTTCCCTGCCCCCTCCTCTGGGCCTGTCCACCCCTCAAGCTCCTTATCTACTCCTTGTTCATATAATCCAGCTCTTACCCACTCTCCCAGACCAACTGGGTGTCCTACAATTCAGTTCAGTTTTTTTTTTTTAAAGATTTTGTTTATTTATTCATGAGAGACACAGGGAGAGAGGCAGAGACACAGGCAGAGGGAGAAGCAGGCTCCATGCAGGAAGCCCGACGTGGGACTTGATCCCAGAATCCATGCCCTGAGCTGAAGGCAGACGCTCGAGCACTGAGCCACCCGGGTGCCCCACGTTTTAGAGTTTTTACCTGGTTTAGAGTTTTATCATTATACAGGTATGATTGGACAAATCACTGGCCGCCTGATTGAACTCAATCTCCAGCCCCACCCATCTCCCCAGAGATCAGGGGTGGGGCTGAAAGTTCCACACCTTTAATCTTTTTTTTTTAAATTTTTATTTATTTATGATAGTCACACACAGATAGAGAGAGGCAGAGACACAGGCAGAGGGAGAAGCAGGCTCCATGCACCAGGAGCCCGACGTGGGATTCGATCCCGGGTCTCCAGGATCGCGCCCTGGGCCAAAGGCAGGCGCCAAACCGCTGCGCCACCCAGGGATCCCCACACCTTTAATCTAATTGGTTTTTCTGCAACCCACTCTCCATCCTGAAGCTATTCAGGGGCCCCTCCACCAGGGGTTGAAAGGGACTTGTTATGAATAAT
The DNA here is from genome assembly GCF_003254725.2 of Canis lupus dingo. Taxonomy (NCBI): domain Eukaryota; kingdom Metazoa; phylum Chordata; class Mammalia; order Carnivora; family Canidae; genus Canis; species Canis lupus. The sequence continues at coordinate 5,194,852 of NC_064248.1, read as the reverse complement.
CAAAGACACTCCTATCACTAAAGAAATACTGAGTTTTGAAGGTGTGTGCCAGGAACCGAGAACAAAGATCTTTTTCATCATGCCACAGTCATGTAGCACGTTATTTCTGTGATCGTTCAGATCAGGCTTGATTGTCCTGTCTAGGTTCAGGCTTGATTGTCCCCACCAGGCACGCGGCTACACACCGGGGAGGATTGTATGAGCTCTCTGAAGCTGGCAGCCTGACCCCAAGATAGCATTTTGAGCAATGGAGGGAACGTGGCTCAGCAGATGCGAACAGCAGCCGGGACCTGAGGCAGGTGGGGAAGGGGAGAGGAGACACAAGCCTTTCGTCTTCCTTGAAGCTGAGGACCAGAGGGAACTTTGAGGAGTCTGTGGACCTTCATTAACTCTGTGTTCATCACTGTTAGAATGTGGCTGAGCATTAAACAGATCAGAACTGAGGAAGATCTGGAGAAGCCAGCGGACTTGGAGGATGTATACTGAGAACCTCTGTAGGAGGGGAGAAGGAGAGGGGGTTGCCCGTCTGTCATTGGTCGTGGAAGTCACAACAACCTATGAGGTGAATGCTATTATTACTATTATTGTTTTTGTTTTACTAAGGCACAGAATCTTTAAATAGCTTGCCCAAGTTTATAGAACGAAGTAGTGAAGCTGGGACTCGAACCCAGAAGGTCTGGCTTTAGTGTCTGGGATCCCTACACAGTCTCAAGACTCTATTCAAGGTCATGAATAAGTTCTTCAGTTTTCACACTTGACAAATGGGATTACCAGTGTCTATTTTATAGGCTTACCATGAGGATTATGTATGAAAAGAGTAACAAGACAGAGTGGTCAGGCTGTGAGGCAGTGCTGGGCGGCGCTTCGGGCCTGTGATAAGAGTGATTCAAATCAATGTCTCAGGAAAGTCACAGGTTTCCTGTGGCACGGACGCTGGACACTACTGGTAACCATTTCATTAACCCCATTGCAGTATCCCTATGTGTACTGTTTCTCTGCCCATTTTACAGAGGAGGAAGTAGAATCTCCAAAGTGACGCAGTTAGCAGGGACAGAGCCAGGACTCACCCAGATAGACCCAAAGTCGGTTTCTATGGGCTTCTTCCAGCTGTCGGGTGCCACAGACACACAAGGAATAAGCACAGCTCTTCCCCGTGGGTTTACGGTCTTCTGGTGGTGATGGCAAGGCAGGAACCTGGATAACTGGGATGAGGCAAGAAAAAAACCTGCTCTGCAGACAGATGCATCGGGCGCCTGGTGGAGGGAAGAGCGAGAGTCACAGCACAGAGGGGTTGGAGAAGCTTCTCTACTGAGCATGGAGCCCAACTCGGGGCTTGATCCCATGATCCCAAGATCACGCCCTGAGCCAAAACCAAGAGTCAGATGCTCAACTAAAACTAACTAAGCCACACATGTGCCCCACAAAGTTTTCATTTTGCATCTGCATTTCTGGGGAGGATAGAATAGTATGTGTCAGTCAACAGCATTGTTAGAAACAAGAAAAGTTAGGAAAAATACAAAACTTCTCAAGACAAGAGAACTATGGAAGCAACCAGAAACAGAGAGCCTGGGACTCTGGAGGGTAAAGATGGCAGGTGAGCTAAGATTTGCAGCCACGTTTCCCCTGTGGGCATTTGCCAATTCTTGGATCCACTCAAGAGGTTGCTAATCCAGGCTTCACTGCAGGCGCCCAGAAGCCAGGAGCCTGACCACGTCTGCGCACAAAGCCCACTTCCTCTCAAGTCGAAGGGGAAAAGAGTGAGCCTAGGGTTTCGCCCAGTGACCAGTGCACAGTGGGCCTTCAATTAGAGTTTGAATCCATGCCTCCTGGGCCCGCTTCTAAGGGAGAGCCCCCCATCCCAATTCTTTTAGTTGCTCTGGGTTCTGAACTTTGTAGCTTTTTCTGGAACAAGTGCTGCATGATTTGGTTTTCTTCTCCCTCCCTCCCTCCTTCCATCTTTCCTTCCTCCCCCCCCCCTTTTTTTTTGGTTAAGTTAAAATGAATTAAAGATTCATGTTGTTTAGAGGACTATTTTGAGAATTTCACAACATCCCCAGGAGATAATTGGTGTCTCCCCAGGGAATCACCAGGCGCAGGCTGGGAATGATGGTGTAAATCACTTGAGTGCCAACAGCAGCTTTAATTAAGTTTTTCCAGAATCAGATGCTTATTTCACTGAAAAGTGCTGGGCTTTGTTGACAAGTGACACATAACATTTCATTCTCCAGGGATTTTTTTTTTTTTTTTTTTTTTTTTATCATCAGAAGACATCCTCGTGGAGACCTGGTCTCCACATTAATTAATCAGCCAGTCAGTGGGGGCCTGGTTCCCACTGGTGAGGGACACAGAGAGGGTGGGACTTGGTCTCTGGGAGAGGTAGGAAGCAAGAGGCCTCCCCTGAACACAGCCATCCTCACCTCTGCCCTGGGAGGGAGGTACCTGTATCCTCATTTTGAGGGGAGAAGGCTGATGTTCCAGAACCCTCAGGAATTAGGATGCTCCCCCCCAGCCTAAGTAAACGGCAAAGCTGGCACCATCCCTGCTTCTTGTTGCCCAGGGGGCACATTTCCCCACAATCTCATGGTCATCCTGGGTTCCTCAAAGGCTTTCCCATCCAGCTGGTGACCTAAGACCCCAAAAGGGCAGAAACAAGGAGGCACGGCTCCAGGTGACTACTGGTCCCGATTCCCCCAACAGGTTTCCTGGGCCCTGTGGAGAAGGGGGCAGGGAAACCTCAGGGTAAAACCAGGAAAGAAATGAGGGGAGGGTAGTGGGTCAGAAGACATCACTTTGCTGCCCTCTCTCTTCTGTGGTGGGAAAGGCCCTGGGGAGGGTGTCTAGAGATGTAGGTTCCAGTCCCACCTCAGCTAGGACCTTAGCATGACCTTGGCTCGTTGGCCCGTCTCTGAGTTGCTAAAACAGGGTTTCCCACCAAGTATCCTCTTTCTGGGAGAGGTTGGGAGTCTGTGATTCTAGGGATCACTTCAGTGCATCAGTACTGCAGATCCCACCAGAAACCACTTGACACAGCCCCAATCTCCAGAGACATTCATGGCACCTGCTCGTGCGATGTGGCGCTGACCTCTCCCTCTGTGCCTTCACTCCCTTTGCAATTCGAACAGAGGACTCCAGAGCCTTAGCTCAGAGCCTTAAATGCTGACTGTTTATTGGGATTGCCAGAGGAACTGACTGTGTCTATCACAGGTGCACAGGCCAACCTGAGCCTGGGGATGTATTTTGTGGCCCACTGTGTTCCTTTCCCTCTTCTGTCACACAAAGTAGCACTTGGACCGTTGTCTCTAAGTGGTGAAGGGATGCAGACCAGCCCCTGCTCCCAAACTGGGCACACTGCCCAGAAAAAGTACTCAGGACCACAGGGAGAAGATAGAGGTACTGGTTCTGGTTCCAACACTGATTTCTTGGAGCCCTTTGAACAAGCCACTTGCTGGATGATCCAACATCCCTGATTCCTCTGGGAGACCTGCTCTTCTCCCTTTCTAATCCCTTTGGTGGGATTATAAACCCATCACTGGCACCACCACCACTGCCCACCCAATGACAGTGGCCAACATGTTACCTAAGTCTAACCAATGGTGATAGTCCATCCCCTCTGAAAAGCAATTGGCTCAGTGGATAGGCATGCAACCAAGAAGAGCCGATCAGAGTCCTTCCTGCAGACTGAGAAGAAACAGCTGATTATTTGTATTTTTGTCTTGTTTTTCTTTTCTTGGCAATCATTTTCTGGAAAGAAGGCAATGCATAGAGGCATACAGGCCTGAAAGATAGATATATGGGTAGATAGATGGCTAGATAGATAAGATGGATAGATGAGTGGATAGATAGATGGATAGATAGATGGATTAATGGAGAGATAGAGATAGATGGATAGATGGATGGGTAGATAGATTGATAGGTGGAAAAAAAAGATTGATAGGTGGATGGATAGATGGATAGATAGATAGAAGGGTACATAGGAAAACAGGTAGATGGGTAGATGGAGTTCTGGCTCATGGAGCCTCTATCCCTGAGGCCAGAGTGAGCTGCCTTGCTCTAGCCACCTGCTATGAAGGGAAATTGCCTTTGGCTTCTGTCACCTGCCACAGGAAGAGCTCCCGCTCCACTCTTCCATCCCATCCCATCCACTCATCCTCTCTGCCCTAGGCCTTGGCCTCCCAACTCTAGGGTTTCCTAGGTGTTTTCTGCTGGCCCTTCCAGCAAAGATGGTCTATGATTCTAAACTGTATAGGCTGCCCTGCCACACAGCACAAAGCTTGCAGAACAGCAGCTCAAGCCTCCAAATGTTTGTAACAACAGTGTTGATAACACAGCTTTCCAAGTAAATCCAGAGCCTTCTGTTTCTAAGGGAGGGGTGGAGAGGGCTGCATGTGTGGGGGCAATGGAGGCAAATTACTTTTCTTCTCTGCAGAGCCTGTGCTGGGTCTGGTGCCTCCCTGGTGCTCTGCTGAGTTGGAGAATCTTCCAGCAGGGCCGGCTTCCAGGCGGGTGACAGTCAGATTCAAATCACTTCTGCTCCCCAGCTCAGCACTGGGGCCCAGGTGCCTGCTGGATTCAGAGCACAGGCGCCCCCCTTCCTCTAAGAAATCTCTACTTAGCACAGCCAGGGCCTGGACTGTTGTCATTAGGAGGTATAAAATCCTAATTTATATTGCTGGGAGGGTAATTTATACACTAATGTAAATTTCTTTTACTGCTGATTTTTGAGCAACTGATGTGCAATTATTTCCGGCTCCCCTTCCAATGCAATTCTAAAATGACTACTGCTAATACCTTAATATTCTTTACGATTGCCAGAGATGATATTTTTCCCCGGATCAAATGCATCCAGTGGGGTTTGACATAATTGGGTTAAAGATTTCTCTTTCTGAAGCTGTAAGACATGTTAGGCTTATCTGGGCCAGCGGGAGGTGGGGGGATGGTGGCAGAGGCCTTTTGTTTGTGTTCTGCTATTCTCTCGGCCTGGAACCCAGCTGTCTCCTGTGTGCCCACTGTGTGCTCAGCTCAGAAGATGCCACTTTGCTGCCATTACATGGCAATGGTGTGCCCACGACAGAGTAACTCTCCCGGGTAGAACTGTTTTTGCTTTGGGAACGCACCAGGGTGTGAATGGCTGGCCTCACCCTTTTATGAACCATGAATGGTGGTGTGTCCGGTATTACCATCTGCTGGTGACCACAGTAGAATGTCTTGAGGGATCTGGCTGTGCCCAGAGGCCAGTTCCACCTCTATAGCAAGAATGACATTGTCTTGGGGCGCCTTAGTTGATTGAGCAACCAACTCTTGATTTTGGCTCAGGTCATGATCTCAGGGTCCTGGTATCCAAGCCCTGCATTGGGCTCTGTGTTCAGTGAGGAGTCTCCTTGAGATTCTCTCTCTGCTTTCCTTCTGCTTGTGCATGCATGCTCTCTTTCCCTAAAAAAAAAAAAAAAAAAAAAAGAATGACGTGGTCTTCAGAATCTCAGAATCTTTCTCTCTCCCTGGCCCTGCTATGGGCAGCTGAGAGCAGGCCAGATGGGGACAGGGACCACAGGCCTTTTCATATCTGTCCCCAAGCCATGCTCTGACCTCTATACCACTCCACCCCTTTCCAGACAGTATCACCATCCCTAAGACCATCACTGGCAACGATCTTTACTATGACTCAGCAGAAACTTTTGATTTGGATTTTATTTACCACTTTCCATTTTTCTAGCTGGAACCTGCCAGCAAATCTGTTTAGTCTTTTATTATTTATTTATTTAAAGATTTAAAAAATTTATTTACTCATGAGAGACACAGAGAGAGAGAGGCAGAGAGAGAAACCAACTCCACACAGGGAGCCCGACATGGGACTCAATCCCGGGTCTCCAGGACCAAGGCCTGGGCTGAAGGCAGCGCTAAACCACTGAGCCACCCAGGCTGCCGTTGTTCGGTCTTTTAAAAATTGAGACCATTTTGAGACCACAGCATGTCTCAAGATGCAAGCAAGGTGGCTGGAGCAGTAAGAATTTGAAGATTTAAGCAGCAAAAGCACTTGGCACCCTCCCTCGTGCTTATTAGGACCAACACAGGGCAGCAATGTATTATTGCTCTCATTGTCATCCTTTTATTGTATTTATTTGATTTTTGCTTATAATCACTTAGAACAATGTCAGCTTGGAAAAGATCATTTCATAATATGCAGACACGGCATAGTTTTAACTCATAATAAGAAATAATAATATTTATATAGAACTTCCTCTATTCCAGGGGCATTGCTAAGGATGGTACTAGCTAATTTATTTGATCTGACCACAACCCTATGAAGTAGTCACTACCATTTTGCACACGAGGAAACAAGGCGCAGACTGGTTAAGTCACTTGCCAAAGGTCCCACAACAGGTAAGTGGCAGAGGTGGGGCTGGCACCTGGACAGCTGGGCTCAACATCTGTCTTCTTACCATGGTGTTATGGGCTGATTGTGTCCCCCCTAAATTCATAGGCTGAAGTCCTAATCTTAGTACCTCAGAATGTAATAATATTTGGAGATAAAGTGTTTAAAGAGGGAATTAAATTAAAATGAGGTCCTTAGGGTGGGTATATATTATCTCCTTTATAAGGAGAGAAGATTTGGACACAGACACATACAGAGGAACAATCACATGAGAACACGGGGAGAAGACGGCCGTCTGTAGGCCAAGGAGAGAGGCCTCGGAAGGAACCAACTCTGCCCACACCTTGATCTCGGACTTCCAGCCTCCAGAGCCTTAAGAGAATGAATTTCTGTTGTTTAAGCATTTTGCTGTGGCCACCCAAGCAGACTGTGACACCCCCTGTTGTCCCTATGAATGTATTAATCCAAATCAAAGGCCTCGTCTGGCATGAGGAGAAAATGCAATGCAGTGGAAATGCCCTGATTTGGTATCTTAAGGACCTGATTTTCACACACACACACACACACACACACACACACACACACACCTCTCCCCTCGTTACCACTAACTCACTGTGAGCAAACCCCTTCTCTTTCTGGGCCTCGTGGTTCCTTCATTTGTGAATCCAGGCCAACAATCCCCAAAACAACACTCCCACAGGGTTATATAGGAGGTGATACTGCTGGTAATAATGATCAGACTAGCAATACACAAGAATAAAAACGAGCTTTCTGGGTGCCAAAGTCCACTCCAGCTGTCTCATGGGTGTCGACTCCTTTCTTCCTCCCATCAGTTCTGTAACATACATACTCTTAGGAATCTCTCCATTTTGTGGGTGATGGAACTGATACCCAGGGAAGCTAAGCAATCTCCCTAAGGTCAAGTGTGTCGTCAAAAGAAATGGAGACCACCCACAAAAGAACAAGCAAAGGCTATTTATTCAGAGCTTGCTGAAGCCAGGGAGTCAGCCACGTCACTTGCATTTGGCAGAGATTCCAAATTGGAATGATTTGTAGTGGAAAAAGGATCGGGGGCTGTTGGCATGGGGCAGCTGTTGGGGGGACTGGGGGGCCAACTAGAAATGGTGCATATGATCGGCTATCATGACTATATGATTGACTTCTCTCAATTGGCCTTAAATTGGAAGTGGGGATGAAAATTCGAGAAGCTGTCAGTTATTGACTAAGCCCCAACTCTTTTGAGCTGCTAGCCACAGGAGTCAAAGTTTGGCTTCCTGGACTGGTTGCTGCAGATGGTGGGTGAGAGTTCTAATTTTATATGTGATCTGGCCATTTTCTGTTTAGTTTCTCTGAGTAAAGTGCTCTGCCCTGGGCTTCCAGCTACAGGACGGTCCTACAGAGGAGACAGGAGCCGGCTGAGTTTCATGCACAGGGTGAAATGCCCAATGCCTGGCCAGGGTCAGAGGCCTTGGGGCTAGTGGACCCAGGCAGCACCAGATCCCAGGGAGCAGGCTCGGGGCAATTCTGGGGCTGCTGTCCTGGAACAGTGGCTGAATTAGAGCCCTAATGCAGCAGACAGACTCCACATAACAGCCATTGTGAGGGCAGCTGGAAGAGAAGAGGCCATGTCCAAGTTTCATTCCAAAGTTTTTGAAAAACAAATGTGAGAGCTCTTACAAATGGACAACAACAAAGAAATAGTGGGCAAAGGGCTTGGATAGATGTTTCTCCAAAGAAGACATACAAATGGCCAACAAGCATATGGAAAGATGCTGACCATCATTCATTGGGGAAATGCAAATCAAAACCACAATGAGATGGATGGTTATTACTAAAAAGCTTCAGAAAATAACAAGTGTTGATGAGACAGTGGAGAAATTGGGGCCCTTGTGCACTCTGGGTAGGGATGTAAAATGGTGCATCCACCATAGGAAACAGTATGTCAGTCCCTCAAAAAATTAAAAATAGAACAACTGTACAATACAGAAATCCCACCGCTATGGACCTGTCCAAAATAATTGAGATGAGGATCTCAAAAGATCTGTTTGGACAGCCATGTTCATGGCAGCTTTGTTTGCAATAGCCAACAGGTGTCCATGGACAGATGGGTGGATAACGGAAACATGGTGCATACAGGCCAGCCTAAAGAAGGAAGGAAGATCCTGACACCTGCTACAACATAAATGGGCCCAGACGACATTAAGCCAAGTGATATAAGCCAGTTGTGAAAGGACAAATACCATATGATTCTACTTGTATGAAGGAGCTCAAGGAGTCAAACTCATAGAATGGACAGTGGTGCTGGCCAGGGGTGGGGGGAGAAGACAATGTGGTATTGTTGCTTATTGGATACAGGTTTTCAGTCTTGCAAGATGAAAAGAGTTCTGGAGATTGGTTGAACAGCAATGAATGAATTGTTGGGATTTCCAAAGGGCTGAGCAGACAGTGTAAGTGGAAGTGAGAAGTGGGAACGGGTCTGGGATGAACACTACTGAACCATATGCCTAAAAATGGTTAAGAAGTTGAATTTTATGTTGTTTAGATTTTACTACAATTAAAAAAAAATTCAAGTCAAATGTGGTCCTGGGAGATTGAACTGGCTGGGAGCTGTCTGCCAGGCTCTGGTTGGGTAACTATTCTTGCGCTGGCCTTCTGTGTCCAAGGGGCCACTTTCTGGTTCCCTGGGGATGGCTCTTCTAATTCCCTCAATGCCCAGGGAATGAGAGCACTAGCTACAGGCAGGAACAATCCAGGCCAGAATGTGACCCCCTCAACAGCCATTCCTCCAGTCCTTCTGTGCTAACAAATCCAAGTTTTGCTCCATTTTCAGGCCGGCAGCAGATGTGCTCAGGGAAGGAAAAAGTGCCTCACACCCAGAGAATGAACCTCGAGTTCCCTAGATCAGCCATGATAATCCACTTTCTCTTTGTGAGTGACTGGTCTAGTGGTGGGCGTGGGACTTAGGCTGGCCAGTAAGACATGAGGCAAGTTGCCGAGGCCTTTTTGAAAAAATGTTCTTCTCTGATGAAAGAGTATGCTATAGGGGGATCCCTGGGTGGCTCAGCGGTTTAGCGCCTGCCTTTGGCCCAGGGTGTGATCCTGGAGTCCCGGGATCGAGTCCCACGTCGGGCTCTCGGCATGGAGCCTGCTTCTCCCTCCTCCTGTGTCTCTGCCTCTCTCTCTCTCTCTCTCTTCTCTATGTCTATCATAAATAAATAAATAAATAAATAAATCTTTAAAAAAAAAAAGAAAGAGTATGCTATAGAAGAGAGTCTCCTTTCCTGCTCTTCCTCATCTTCCTGCTTTGAACGTGGCTATATGGTACTTCAGCAGCCCTTTTGTGACTATGAGTGACAAGGTCAAGGACAGAAAGATGACATCCTGGGGATGGCAAAGCAGGGGGATGGAAGGAGGCCATGTCTTTGATACATGGTTGAGCCACCACACACAATCTAGCCCTGTTAACTCCCAGGCTTCTTTTGTTTGTAAGAACTGATGTCTTCATTGTTGTTGGCCAAGTTTGCTGCTACACCCAGAGCCCAGTGGAACAGAGCAGGACCCAGTCGGCGCTCCCTTTGCCCTCAGCCTATCTCAGCTTAGAGGCAAGTGGATTGGCCTCTTCCAGCATTGTTTCTAAGCAAACATCTCCAGTTCTGCTCCTTTGTCTTCCTTCCAATCTCAGCTCCCCTCTTACCAATATTCATATCCTTTCATTTTCTTGAAAAGCTCCCTTACTTTCTCCTTTATTGCTTGGAGACCTCATTCCAGACCCATCCCTACTTCCCATTTCTACTCATACCCTCTGCTCCAGCTCTTTGGAAATGCCTGCCTTCCCCTAAATGCTCCCTGGTGTCTGGGTCTGCCCGGAGTGCTCTCCCTTGGCATCCTTCTGCCTGACTGGTTCCCACACCTCCTCAGGGACTTGATCCTGGGGAACATTCTCTGATTTGTTCTCATGGCCCCTGGCCCTTGGGGTATCTGGACTGTGACCTCATATGGGCAGGGACCAGCGGTCAACTCATACTTACTAAGTGACTATCCTCCCTCAAGTACTTGACCATCAAGACCTCTTCCAGGCTCTTTTTGTGGACCACACGTCATCCAGATCTTATATCCACACTCAGGGTGCCTTTGAGGACATTCTGGCCGGAGATCAGAGGAGCCCCATCACTTTGGCAGGCTCTACTTAGTGTCTTGGTTCTTTTTATAACCCAGTGAGCAAAAGATGCTGGTCTAAGACATAGATATGACACCAAAGCGATTTTAAACAGAGTCCCTTCTATTTTCTATTCGAGACAGTATTATGGAATGAGATCATTTTTTCCTGGTTTTGGGATGAATCCCCCCACCCTCATCCCCCAAAGTCTGAATAGTGGAGGGGGATGAAGACAAAGTTTTGTAGATGGACAGGCTCTGGGGGCCTGACCTAGCCTTCCTGGGGGGAGGGCCATTAGACCAGAGATGACTGGCAGGAGCTGCAATCAATTCCAGCTTTCCTTGCTCCTTTGGGACTCAAGGAAAAAGACTGTCTATTGTCTAATAAGAAAATAACAAAGTAGCAAGTGTGCACAATTTTTCAAGTTAAAGAGCGAGATAAAGGAGTCATGCAAAGCACTTTATATTTTCATTTCCTTCCCTCAGCGTAATAAGGATAAATGATGTTCTAGAGCAACACATCCAAGGCTTTGGGTACCATGATGGGGAACACTGGAGATATGTTAAACTCCTGTCTTTCCAGAAGAAAACAGAAGTGTCACATGCCACAAAGTCCATAAGCCTGAGATGCAGGATTTTCCAAGTGTCTCCTGGAGCCAGTAGGGACTATTATTCCCATTTTACAGATAAGGAAATTAAGGCCCAATGAGGGTGATTTGTTTGCCCAAGTTCACAGATATACGAAGTTAAAAAGCTGGGTTTTGAACTCATACTGTCTCCAGAATCTGTGGTATCCTGCCTCCAACGAAATGAGTGATCACATCTCAAGCTTTTCATTTGGGCTGCAGGGAGGCCTACTACGTTTGATAGGCTGCTAACGATGCCTGAGGGATGGTCCATTCATCAGAAGCTCAGCATGGTCTCTTTGGAACTGGGCCACGGTAGCTCCAGGGCCTGGCAGGGGAGGGTGGGGGTGTGTCTGGTGAATGTGGGCTGGGATTAGAGGGAAGGGGTTGTTTTAGGCATCCGTGTGGCCAGTTTCCTTCACGACCCTCACCCTCATTGTCCTCGCCTCTAATTCCTTCTGTTCCAGGCCTTTGTCATGAGGCACCCAGGTTCATGGTCTCCTGAAGGATGCTGGGCCTGTGTTCCCTGTGGGAAATGACTCAGAAAGCCCAAGACTCCTTCTAGGATCACTTTCCTGCCTTCATCTGGAGAGCAAATACCCTCCAAGGGATATTATGTTTTGAGCATTGGCCCCAGTCCCCAACAGACAGGGATAGTGTGTGAGTCAGTGTGAAGGGACAAAACAGCCCCTTCACTGGGGCAGACAAAAGGTGTTGGGAAGAACCCAGAGACGTCCTCCTGCTGTGCTGGAAGGTTCGATGTCTATATCATGACCCTGCTTAGCTGTGTGACTTTGGGCCAATTTCTTAAGATATCTGAGCCTCATTCACAAAATAGAATTCAGTACACAGAGTTAACTAAGCTGATATCTCCCGAGGACCTAACACAGCTACTGATTCATGGTGTGTGCACTGGGGGCATTGGATCCCTTTCTTTTCCATTGGGACTTTTGTGTAATGGAGGCAGAGGGGATCTGGAGCAGGGCACGTGAGTAAACTACACTTCCCAGCCTCCTGTGGAGGTGGGTGGGTCCAAGTGACTGAGCTCCGGCCAGTGAAAGGGGGCAGAATTAAGGCATGTCATTTTCATAGTGGTCCATAAGATCCTCTTGCCTAATCTTCCACTTCTGCTTGCCTTCTATCAGAGACAATTTTGTCCCATGAACATACCCAGCTGGTAAATGTAGTATCCCCAAAGAAAGGGCAATAGATTTTGATGGATGCTTAGCAATCCCTCATCATATAGTCTTAAGAGAAATGAGCATGCATTTACCTTGTTCCAACAACTCCCCCCCCCCCCCCCCCCCCCCCCCCCGCCTCCGGTTAAGAGACAGATGCAATGGCAGGAGCTGGAGCAGCCACTTTGGATGCAGATTGGGAAGCTACATGTTGAGGATGGCAGAGCTGCCCTCCTAGTTCTGAGATGACTTCTCTGGATTGTTACTTGAGAAATAAATATGATTCTGACTTGGTCAGGAATTAGGTTTTGGATGTTATGGTTACCACAGCTCAGACTATCCCTTCATAGCTATACTCCTGTTACTGACGAACTACTTAGCTGGTAGAAGATCCAGAAAAGAAGTATGCCTTGTTTTGATCTTCCTACTCGGGCCACTCCTCAGAAATAGAAGGATACTTTCCATCATCAATATATGAAGGGAGTCTCATCCTCATGCCTGTCCCTCTTCATGATGTCTCCTAGAGAGTCCAGCAGCTCCTCTCCCAGTGGCATTCCTGGTTCCCTGTCCTGGTGTCCTGGAGATAGAACATCACCTTGATAGGTGTCCAAGATCTCTAACTCTGATTATAAGAATGAGATAACAGAGCAACAGGCTGAAGGAAACCACAGAATAAGCCCTGTGTGCTTAGAATGGCTAAAGAAATAAAAAGAAGGCATAAAAACCATAAAGAAAGAATAGCATACCAGATTTTTTTCCAATTTTTTTCATTATACGACCCACACCTGGTATTGATCCCATAATATTCAATTGCAAAACAACTCATGCAAAAACCTCATCACAAAGCTTCAGAAAATGCCAGACATGTGTGTATAGTTAGACTTTGTGATTCTCTGAAGAAAGCAAACTAGCTTAAATATTTTAATTGGACTCACATGTCTCCTGTGGTCCTGAACATGTGCTTTCAGGATGCTGCTTGATTTAATGGCCATATCAGGGATGGAGTTCATTTTCCAGAATAAATGGTTCTTTTTAGCCAAGAAATATATCCATTGGTTCTTGGAGGGTTGGTTTTTTCTCCCCTCCTGTGATTCCACTTAAGCAAAAGTACTTAAGAATCAGAGACGAGTACAGAGCTTTAGGCTCATGTAGGTGAATAGATCTTAAAAGTCATGAGGTGCCACCCTGCTGCTTTACAGATGAGTGAGTTGGCCCACAGAGGCAGAGGGACTCGACCGTGGAAGCAGCTGGTAAGGGCAAGTAGTGGCATTAGCACATATGTTTGGGTTTTCTCAGCCCGTTGAAGAAGAATCTTTTACGTTTATGAGCTCCTGTTGGGCCTTCATTCCACTGCTGCCTTCAAGAGCTCTGAGCACAAAGGCAGACCGGAACTAAGTGGTTGAGAGGCGCCTATTACTTCCATCTGGTGGGGTGGGTCTTTCGAAAATGGCCTTCAGAATGGATTCTTTGTTTGTATTTCGATTGTGATGAAAATCTGCCCTACTTTCTGCTCTGTAGAACTGTATCCTGCCCCTGGCCCGCCCCGTCAGTCCTGTGGGAGGGGAGAGCCTGGGTTTCCTGCATGTTGGCTGAATGGGAGTAGCAGCCATTTACTTTTGAGTTAGAATTTGGGTTCTCTTGCCCCATGCCTGGGGGAATTTGCATTTTAGTCTGGGATTCCCTGGTGGGGTAAAGAGTTTGATTTTTAGTTAGCAAGTTTCAGGGATCAGGAAACCGGTGGTGGGCAGGGGCAGGCTGGGAGCCCTCCAGGACTCTCCTCATCTTCTTATACCTGTGTCAGCCTGTGAACAAGGCCCAGGGAATGGCTTTCTTGAAAACCTGGGGAGAACAGCCAGGTGAACCAAGGCTCATGAGCTGCCCTGAGCTGTCAATCCACCTGCTTTCCTGCATCTTGAATTTCGGGGTAGAGCAGTTACCTCTTTCTCTTCCAGAGCTCTTCTCGTTCCTGGCTGGTCTCCTTACAGACCTGTGTCTCTGCTTGGAAATATTAGGTGCAGTGACGGAGTGTGGATGATTCTGGGCAGTCAACCCACCCATTAGAAAAGCTGCTTGTTGTGTGACCGCGATCTGTTGCAGCATGCTGCACCCGCTTATGCCTTGGGAGGTATCTGTCAAGCAAAGATGTTGCTTTCCTGGTCAGTCCTCATTGGACACATCTGACCAAGAGCTCTTTCTCTTAGCTAACCTTGTGAGACCCCCATATACTTGGTTGAAAGAGCAATTCTTTGGAACGACTTCTCTCTCTCTCTCTCTCTTTTTTTTTTCACGACTTCTTCTCATCTGGACAAAATAGCTTTGAATTTCAAATGAAATTGTACTTCCTACCCCCACTGCATCCTATCAACCTTGGTACACCTCATCCATGGCTCTGTCCTTGCTCAGCTGATCCTGAATTTCTAGAGGCCAAACGAAGGGGGCTGGCAGTGGCACACTGCTCCTGTGAGAGCTCATCCAGGGACCCCAGAGAGGGTCCGAGACACCTTGACACTCAGCCAGCATGAGCCAACTGCGCTGTTCTCAGCTTCATTTTTTCTTAATTAGCTCTAATTACTCTGTCATCATAAATGTACTGACATCGAAAGCCTTCAAGTTCCTTTAAGCAGCTGGCAATAATCGGCCTCATTAATCTTGCTGATTCCCATCTTTTGAAGATTGCTGGTTTGCTTTAGAAATGATGCTCTGTTCAGCACCGCTTCCCACCTCTCATTGCGTGCCTCCGTTCTGTGGAAGATGTGGCCAGGCACCTGAGAGTCCCATCAACATTCCCTGGGGTGGAGGAAGGCACCTTTTCCTGGGAAAGGCTGGGAGGCCCTGCTGTGAGCTCATACAGTGTGAAGACAGGGCACAGGGTGTCACCCAGGTCTGCCTTGGCTTTTTTGGCTCCCTTGGGCCAAGGTCCTATAGTTACCAATCACTTAAATATTTAATCTTGGGCATCCTCCCCACTCTGTTCCCCCACCATGTTTTGCAACTGGGATTCCAAGCTCTCCAGTATCATCTGACCTAATTTTGTCAATCCTATCCTCTTTTTCAGATTGTTTTTGGTAATGGGGCCAGTGAGGGTACCCATGGAGTTAGGCACTATGGTAGCAAGTTCTAGAACAAGGATGACGTGGATAGTGTTTATTGAGGGTAGGCTGAGGCAACGTATAGGAGAGGGTGAGGAATCAGTACAGTAGACCCTTGTGTTCATGGCTTTTGAACTTCGTAGGTCTGCTTATACACAGATTTATTGGATAAATACAGTGCAGTGCTGTAAATGTATTTTTTCTTCCTTATGATTTTCTTAATAATATTTCCTTCTCTCTAGCTTATTTATTATAAAAATGTGGTATGTAATACATATCACATACAAAATGTGTGTTCATTGACTGTTTCTGTTATTGGTAAGGTTTCCAGTCAACTATAGGTTATTAGTAGTTATGTTTTTGGGGTGTTAAGAATTATATGTGGATTTACTACTATGTAGGGGTGTTTGTACCCCTAGCCTCTGTTGTTCAAGCATCATCTGTATATAAATGAGGTGGACTAATGTCAAGCTGGGGATGTGATTCTGAGTGTCTAGGCCAGGGGACAAGTTAAGGTGAGAAATGGGTTGTGAGCAAGGTATCTGGGAGCAGGATGGAGTATGTGTAATGTACATATGTGTATATATATGTGTGCATATGTGTGTGTGTGTATGGGGGTGATTGCGTGTATGTGTGTGATATGTACGTGTGTGTGTGTGTGTGTGTGTGTGTGTGTGTGTACATAACTGAGTACAGAACCAGGGCTGGGAAAAGTGAAGGAACATTGGAGCTCCCTTCCTTGATACTAATCAAGGGGTGCTAAAAAGCCAAGTGTGTAATGAGAGCCAGGACCTTTAGAATAAGTTCCCTGAGGGCTGGACTGACATTTGACATTGGTCCTCATCATGCTCAGAGCCTCCTCCATCTGGACCTCAAACCAGACTGAGCTCCTAGCTGCTCCAGGCAGGGGTTGGGTCCCCTATCATTTCTCCTCTTCCATTTGATGGTCTGACTCCTGGTCTTAGATCTGTTTTTTGCTATCTATCTCAAGAGGTTGAGAGACCTTCATGCAAACTGAGTTCTTTGATATTCTATCTTGACAGCTCCTGGTAGGCTCCAGACAAAATCCAACTAATGACTGCACCATCCAGGAATGTCCCCTCCCTCCTCTTCCACACACACACACGTCAGATGACTTTTCAGTGAATCAGGCCCCCTTCTCCTGTAAGGCATGTGAAGCTCCTTTCAGTGTCCCCCACCTTCATCCAGGTGAATCACCAAATGGCACTACCAGTGGCTGCCATTTACCATGTGCTGGGCCTTCTACTTTACAGATGTTTTCTCTATGACTCTTCCACATCAGTGGGGGTAGAGACTAGTAGTTCCATTTTACAGATGAGCACAGGAAGTTTCAAACAGGGTAAACATTTTACCTGAAGGCTAACAAGATTAAGTAACAGACGCAAGAATTGAATCTAGGTTTGTGTGACTAAGTCTTTGCCTTTCCAGGATGTCATACCATCTGCCAAGCGAATGCCTAGCTTGGCACCAATATATACCAGGAGGTGGGTCACAAAGAAGCATACCTTCACTCTGTACCAGGAGCTGGAGGGTTTACAAGAGAAGGCATGGTCTCTGCCTTTTAGAATGGTCGATCATATCACCTGTCACTATGTGAAGTTTCTGTTTTCATCAGAAAACAAACAGTTCTGAACCTGGATTAAGTTCATTCTCAGGCTCTAGCCTGTGCCCTTTTTGGTCATGGGATGCTCCTTGCCTGGAATACTCCCTTCATTTAATTTTTTAAAATATTTATTTATTTATTTTAGAGAGAGGGAGAGAGAGAGAACCTGCAAGCTGGGGTCAAGGGAGACAGAGAGGAAGAGAAATCTTCAATCAGACTCATTGCTGAGTGTGGAGCCAATCCCATGACCCTGCAATTGTGACCTGAGCTGAAATTAAGAATTGGACACTTAACGGACTGAGCCATCCAGGCGCGCCCCACTTTTAATTTTTTAAAGAATTAACTATTTTACTCAGATGATTATAAATGCACATGCAAGTATAGAAAATCATTTGGACATCTGGTATACCCTTTTCCACATTTACCCCAATGGTAACATCTTGCAACCTAGAGTACAGTCTCCCCACTAGGAAATTGACCTTGACCTTGTTCAGTTATTCCCAGCTTTACACGTACTTATATGTATGTGTGTTTACCTTTATGCAATTTTATCATGTGTAAGTTCCAATATCCATCACCACAGTCAAGATGCAGACAGAGCCGTTCCATCACCAGAAAGATCCCTTGTGTGGTCCTTTCCCAACCACATGCACCTCCTACTCACGGCCACTTCATTTTAATCTTGATCTTTCATCCAGCCCAGCACTGGCTGTGACGCCTCCTTGAAGGCTGCTGCCTCCAGCTCAGACATCTGGTTCCTGTCTGGGTCCCCGTGTGGCCTTTAGCATTTGTTGCCTTGGAAGCAATCTTGAGTCCTGGGGGAGAGGGGAACCTTTGTAGTCAGAAGGAGCAGCTCAGATTGCAGACCCTGCACCTTTTTTAACCTGTGTGGGCTTGGGAAAGTGACTCCTACTTCACCGTGCCTCAGTTTCCTTATCAATGAGATAGAGATGATTATGCCAACCTCTTGGGGCTGTGGAGATCATTCAGTGAGGTAATGCATATGAAGGCCCAGCCCACCCTTGGCATGGGGCAGGCTCTCTTTCTGTCTGACCCAGCTGCACTGTGAGCCCTTCCAGGCAGGGGGCTCTGGAAGTGGTCGCTATTGTGGGCCCCTCCTTGGGCCTGCATCTCCTGGCTCCTGCTCTTGGACTGAGCCTTAAAAGAGCCCTTGTTGGAACTGGGAAAACAGATGCCACTTTGCACCTGTCCAACCTTCCTCTTGGGTAATAAGGTATTCAGAAGTCAGCAGATCCAGGTTCTATCTATTCTGGGCAGAAAAACTCTAGCTAGGCTGGCAGTGGGGTGGGTTGGGGTGGTGTCCCTTTCAGGGCCCGCCTCTTGGAACTGCCTCCCTTCAAAGCCTCCTGCCCCCCCTCCTGCCAGCAGCTCATCCCTGCAGCTGACAGAACTGATTACTGCCTGTGAGTGATAATATAATTCAGTTCCCCTCAAGGAGAGATGCTATCAGAGAGGCTTTTTTAAGAGGAAAAAATATATAATATACTGGTTGAAAAGGGCTATCTTTCTTCCTGGAAGAACAGTTATTAATCTCTTCCTAGTACATTTTCATATCATTTTGGACATTTATTTTCAGGCCGTGATATTATAAAACCAGGCGTTTGTGTCAGTTTTGATGCGGTGTAACACGCTGGAACATGAAAAGGCGTAATTACTGCTGTGGCCATTGGAATTGCTAACGAGCTCCTGACATTTTCAAATCGGACCCATTTCTCAGTGATCCAGAAGTGAGCCCTGCGGCTGTGTGGGCTGCATGTCAATGAGGCAGCTCCCAACTCAGGGGGAAAGGAAGAAGGGGTGGGGTGGAGACACCTGCTATTCTGTGAGCTGAAGCCCCAGCGACAAGAGCTGAGGAGTGGGACCGGATGGCGGTGCTGACCCTTTCAGCCTCCAAGCTGCCTTCCGCCACCCCAAAGAGAGGAGGTCGGTCCTGGGCTTTTGAGCCTTTATTTTGTGATGGAGGGTTGTCAGTTCAATAAGTGTTCATTGACGACTCGTGATGTGTCCTGCCCTGGGGGGAGAGGAATCACTAACTTGGAGTTCCTTCTCCCTGAAATTGGAAGAGAACTCCTCCCTCCTCCCCACCCTTGGGTGCAACCATGCTTTCTCTCCCTCATCCTTTAAGTGCTGAGAGCAGCAGTTGGAATTTGCTAGAAAGGCAGATTCTCGGGCTCCACCGCAGACTTACTGAGTCCGGGACTGTGAGGGTGGAACCCAGCGGCCTATATCAAGCAGCCTTCTGGATGATGCTCTTACACCCACTGGTTTGAGAGCCCCTGCCTTACACCTTCCTCTGCCTGTCCTGGGGCTTCCAGGTTAAAATGCAGACCCAAAGTTTGCCTCTTGTGGAGTGAGCTACGAGTGGAAGAACCTGGAGTGGCTGTTGCCACTGAGTTGCCTGGGTCTGACACCCCTGCTCTGTAAGCCATGTGCCCACCCATGAAAACTGGGGGACTGGGAGCTTCAAGGGCCTCTGTGAATCTCTAAATGGAGCAGGAGCACAGGAAGCCATGGGCAGCAAACCCTCATAGAGTAGTGGCTGTCGGCGGGGCTGCCCCTAGAATGGGTGGCTGGACGGGGTTGGGGGGTGAGGGACAGTTGGAATAGGGGGAGAGGCCAGAGGGAGGGGTCAGAGAAAGGGCAGCAAGGTCAAATAGATGTTCTTTCTGTACCCCTTGAGCCTGGACATCCTCCATCCTGTGTCCTCTTAAAAAATGGCTAATATTTGAGAAAACAGACCTGGCAGTCATACTGGGCTCCTCTCTGTCCAGGGTGCCGCACCCCCCATCAATAATCAGTGGTTTCTCTCTCCCTTTCCCTGTCCCCACTGTGCCTGCCTTTGTCACTTGGATCAAGGCAGCGGCATCTGAACACGTGCCCAGCTCTTGCACGCTGTCCCCGGTCCATGTGGCCACACTTCAGGGAGCCCCGAGTGACAAGTGGTGGAGAAGCAGAAGCCAGAGGAGATGTGGGGCCCAGCTGGACCACAAAGGCTCAGGGGACAGAGCTTTAGGAAGCCAGAAGAGGCGGGAGCCTGTGAGAAGCAAGAAGCTGTGGATGACAGGGGCCAGAGCCTGCGGGGAGGGGGCAGGAGGTGAGCAAGGCCACCTGGAGGGCTCCGCTTGCCTGCACCCCCCGCCCCACCTGTCCTGGGGACCTTCCTGGGCATTCGTCTGTCTCCATGTAGTGTCTTCAATGTGGAGGCTTCAGGGCCACTGGATTCACCACTTGCTCCATGGTGCATGCCCTCGGGGAGCCTGCTCAACGGCCTCTATGACCTGCCTTAGAAATCACATGGGGTCGCCTGTAGCCCTGGAGTGTGCACAGAAGAAACAACAGTGGCTGGGATTCTGCATTAGGGAAACCCGGTAGGAGCAGCAGGCCGGGGTGGGAGGACAGCAGAAGTGGGTTCACGGAGAGCTCAAGCGGATGCCGAGGTGGTGGCCCACCTGGAGACGATCCAAGAGCCAGGAGGGGCGAGCAGATGACTGGAGGGAGGCACTGGGTGCGCTGGGTTACAGGACATAGTGCAGCCAGAGGTGGAGGGACGGGGGACGGCCTAGGAGGGCTGTTTCAGACCTCGGCTCAAGGCTCGATCTCACGACCCTGAGATCATGACCTGAGCCACAATCACATGTTGGACGCTTAACCGACTAAGCCCCCCAGGCGCCTCCGCCAAACTTCCTCTGAACCATGACTATCGGGGAGGCGTAGCGGGGTCTCTGTGGCTAATTTCCCAGTGCAGCCAACGATGGCCGGGCAGGCCAGGTCATAGCGTGTGGCCTAGATGGCACCTTACTTTTCAAATGCTCCTGGAAAAAACCAACAGTTCCCACACTTTTTTTGGAGGGGTCGGGCACAAAACTACTGAGTGCTGACCCCGAGGACGTGGCCTGCCCGTGGGTCATGGTCATCCCTCGGCCAACAGTGGGTGGAGTTTGGGCAGGCCCTGGGACAACCTTCAGGTACCCAACAATCAGGTTGCAGACTCCTCTCTTTGGTGACAGTGATGAGTAAGGGGCAGGTGGACAGGAAAGTGGCAGGCAGGGGGACTGGGTGAGAACGATCGGAGGCCCTTGTCACTGGCAGGAGCCGTGCTGAGAGCCATGAGACCCCCTGGGTGGACCACCAATTAGAAGCGCCCAGAATCCATCCAGGGGGAAGCTTCAGGAGACCCCGGCGATGCTATCTTTTTGTTACATTCTCAGATTTTTCCAAATGTTCGATGATAGATGTGTATTAGATGTGCAACTGGAAACAAAAACACTTCATAAGGCAAACTGAGAGAAGATCTTCTGAGGCTGGGAATGGAGAATGTTCCTCCAAGTGAGATGCCTGGAGGACGCCAGCTTGGGTGCTGGTCACGGGGGGCGCAGGTGTTTGGTTGGCAGAGGTGGCTGTGGACCGCTCTCCTTCCGTCTCACCCAGGGGTTGGGGAATAAACTCTATATCTAGAGCCTGTGACAAGATGCCCGGGGCTGTGGCAGGCTGTTCTGTTTCTGTTTTGGGTGAGGGCTGAGAGTCATTGGGCTCTCGGGGGAGGACACTTTCGGAGTCAATGCTTGGCTGGTCCCTTGGTGGCAGAGGAGACCTTACAGCTGCAGGCCTGACCTCTGAGCCAGGAGGGGCCACAACAAGCCCCGCAGACTAAGTCCTACTCCAGGGATCACATCCATCCTGAGGAGCTAGTCTCGGATTGAAGCAGCTGCCAAGTGCACACGCGGGCAGCAGTGTGCCAGTACCTCTGAGGCCCTCGTGCTCCCGCCCAAGCCTCTTCCCCATCTCACGCTGCCCTCTGACCTTTTTTCTGTTCTCCCTACATCCCACCTGCAGGCTTGACCTGCTTGACATTGACCCGTTGTAGCCCGGGGCAGGTAGGTAGCCAGCTGGGTAAGCGCGGGTGACCATCTGTATGTTCCTGTCGAGGAATGGGTAAAGTGTTTCTATAAAATTTCCTGAGGGCCAGTCTGCTGAAGACTCCAGAGGTGAGGGCATCAGAGAGATGTGACAGCCAGAGTGAGCCCAGGACTGACCCTGGACCAGAACGGCCGTAGGTAGCAGTTGGCTAGTGTAGCTGGAGGGATCCTCGGGCAGGTGCCATCAGGGAGCTCCCTCCTGAGGTCTGGGTGGCATCTTTCTGAGATTTCTCCTTTAAAGGCAAGTGGCCAAAGAGAAAGAGTGTAGCTTTAGAAGTGAAATCTATGGGATCCCATGTTATTGGAATCCAGGGAAACGATTAGCACAGATGATGGCGGGTGGGAAGGCCCTGGGCAGGGGGGACCCAAAGCCAAGGGCAAATGTGGAAAAGGAGAGCTCTGCTTCCCAACAAAGGGCAGCCTCCCACTCAGCAGCGTGAAGTACAAGATGTGAGAAATGCGGAGGCAGAAATAGACGTGTCCCGTGTGGGGCAGCTGCAGCAGGTCACAAGGGGACACTTACACATCAGACAGTGAGCCCACTCAGCTGCCGGAGGCATGACTGCCTTAGGAAAGTGCTGGTCCTGGTGGCCCAGGGAGCCTGAGGAAATGATGTTGCAAAGAGGATGTGGGACCAGGATCCAGATGGAGACTTCGTCTGGAGGCTTGGCCGTGCCTCATGGGGATGTACACACAGATGCTTATCGCATCTGTGTGTCCGATGGGTTACCTGGTGGTTCCATGTCAGCCTGGGTGACTTATTTAGGGACGCGAATCCCAGTCTGCACTAGTGCCCTTCCCTCCCTTTCTTTCCCTAGGCCCCTTTCTCAGAATGGAGCCCAGAGAAATGATCTGTATGTGTCTGTATCTGTATGGAGGTGTAGACCATGGACTCCATTAGGGTGCTTTGGGGCCCGACACATAGTAGGTGCTTAATAGATATTTGCTGAAAGTACCATTCATACTTGATGTTCCTTTAGTTCTTCTCAATTCTGTACCCCTCCCCTCCCCATCCTTAAAGCTCCAGATTCAAGATGGGATAGTGAATCTTGGACACAAGCTGCCCCCCTACTCCAGTATAATTCTCATTGTACCACCCCGCCTCGCCTAGACTCCAGTGCAGACACACAGCCACCCACACCAAACACGGGACACACGGCTGCTCCTGTTCCACATTCTGCTTTTGGAGCTGTGCCAAACAGTCACAGGGAGTGGAGTTGCAGGGAGCATGTAATGATTTGCAGGGATTTGGACATCAGACCAAAACTGTGTTCTCTTGGAGAAATCTATACCCTATGGGCTTTGAAAAGTTGGCCATTTTGCTGCAAAGACATCAAAGCCAGTTCTTCCTTTCCTTAGCTGGTGTGTGCTGGAGAAAACGGCTGATCAGCCAACATCCAGCCAGTCCATCTGGGAGGGTCTGCTCTGTACCAGATGTGGTTTTGGTTGTACAGGCCACACGCCTTGGAAATACAGCCCATAATACTCACAGCTGCCTCGAATCTGCTCTGATGGGCTTCATGCTGGGTGCTTCCCTAAAAGCGTCTTGCATTTGTCAAGCCCTTTTGTGTGTGCACAGCTCTGCACTAAGTGCTTAATCTCATGCCATCCTCCCAACAACACTGGGTATTGTATCCCCCAGTGATAGGTGAGGATCACATGATTCCCTGGAAATTAGCCTGCTGGTGGGTAACAGAGTCAGGCAGGGCGGGATTCCATGCATCTGTCCCTGATGCCAGCCTTCCACCCTGACCAGCGGTGGGAGTGAGCACCTTTTGATTAGCTGTGCTCTGGGATGGTGGCTGGAAATGGCGGGTAGGGGAAGAACTTCAGAGGGGGCTGGCCTCAGCGGACAGGGTCAGGTTGGCATTGTTTTTCTGGGGAGTAAGTGAGGAAGGGCAGATCTGTTTTGAAAGCAAGCTCTGGCAAATTCCAAAGACAAGGTGGACTCACAAGGCAAACTCTTCTTGGTGTGGGCCTTTGCCACGGCAATCCCCAGGCACAGTGGGTGGTGGTGTGGGTCCTGGACCTGGTAGCTCAGGTTGGCCACCACTGGAGATAGGTCAACCCACGCTCCAGTAACACATTTGGGCCTGGGAGACAAGGTGAAAAGAGCCCCGATGGAGGCCACTGGGGAGTTGCTAATACTCCCCATGGATCAAAGATAAGAAGCTGAATGTCCTGGTTTGTTCCACCCCCTTTTCCTTTCTCGGTCCTACTATTTTTCCTTGCCTTCCTTCTGTTTATCTCTGTTTACCTCTCTCTCTCTCTTCCCCTTTCCATCTGTTACTGTCTCTGTCCATCCATCCATCCATCCATCCATCCATCCATCCAACCATCCATCCTTTTTATCCACGCATCCCTGGCTGTTGTATAGAAGGTATTTAGGGTATGCACAAACCTCACCGAGCTCTGAGCTTTTCCTAGGCTGGCTTTGGTGAGGGTCATTGTCAAAGCCTTAGAGCCAACTTGCTGAGCCAGGGCCTTAGTCTCCCCATCTGTGGGATGGTGGAGTTGGACCACAGCTCCGTGATGGTCCATGCAAGCTTGACTGTCCTACGAGTCTATAAGTGTTTGACTTGGAGCCAGCAAACCTCCCAGAGGCCCTGAGGAGATGCTAGGGTTCCTTTCCAACTTGTGAACCTGTTTGACAGCCACAGATGGGCCTCCAGGGCAGAAGGGAAGCTGGGAGCCAAGAGGCTGCCTTGCATGAGTGAATGATTTTCACAAGGATGATTTGTGAGGGCAGATCTGAGGGCAGCAGGGCTTGGGTTTCCTGGGGCCGCTGGCGAACTCTGACATCTGCTATTTTTCACTCCACTGAGACTGATCTGCTCCAGACAGGCCCCTGCAGACTGTTTTCAGCTGTGCTGGGAAGTGTGGCGGCCGGCTGTGTTTCATCTTGGAGCTCTCTCAGGGACGCCAGAACACATGGTAACTGCTTGAGCTAAGAGGCCAGCAGATTCTATAACAGGGCCTAAATTCTGAACGATCCCTCCTAAGCAGCCAGATTTTTATTCTGAGGTGTTACCCTCACTTCAAAGAAATGTCTGCCCTAGATCTGGAGCAGGGCTGCCTTGCTTAGCCCATCCTCTGGGGACTGAGCACATTACTTTCTGAGTCTTTATTTCACAGAGTAGCACTGTTAAGGAGAAAGATCTCTGGCCAGAAGTCCGGACACTTCAATTCCTGCCATCAGTGATCTTGGACAAGTCATTTGACTCTCCAGGGCCTCAGTTTCCTCATTTATAACTTATGAAGCTTGTATCTTTTCCAAATCTGATGGTCACTGTGTATACAATTTATAGTTTTCTCTGAGTGTTGTTGAGAGCAGTGGGCACCAGCCTGCTGCTGGTATGAGCCAAAGGTATAAGCATAAAGAAACACATTAGTGGCAAATATCATCAAGCCCTAGGTCAGGGACTTATCCCTGTTTTGCAGGACCCAAGAAAACTCTTTTCTACATTGGCCCAGATATAGTAAGAAGTAGCAAGGGGTCCTGGCCCTGATTGGAGGGCCCAGGGAGGCCCAGGGAGGCCCAGGGATGTAGCCAACAGAGCTAGACTGATGTGGGCCCCTGTAGCACCTTCAAGATGGGTGAGAAGGTGAAAGTGGTTGGGGGTTGTCCCCTGCTACCTTTATCAGATAGCTTCCCCTGGCCAATAGTACTAGCACAGAGCTGAACACCCATATATTGTTATTGAATATTTAGATTCACATAGGGGAACGATCACAACTGAAAAGTTCTTTCCATATTTCAAGGACAAAAGACAAATGAGAGGAGGGGAGAAGGAAAAAGTGGAAGGGAATATGGTGGATTTGGGCCATGTTGATTTAGCTTTGGAGCTATAGTTCCCGGAATCCCTTTCTCAGCTTAGTCTTGGGATAGCCTGGGCCAGGAGGGATGTTGTACATGATATGTGGGAGGTGGATGTGGAGCAGTGGCCACAATGTTAGCTCACCTAGAAGGTTGGAGCAGGCCCTGGGACCTGTTGCAGCTCCTGCTTGCTCATTTCAGACCCACCTAATTGGCTCTGGCTTCTCTGATTCCTGGGCCAAGTGTGTGAGGGAGAGTAGCTTCTTCTGTAGATCAGCCCTACCATCAAAGGTGGAGACTCAGAGGAAATAGAAGGCCAGTGTGAGTTCCAGCCTGTCCTTACCAGTTGCAGCATGGTCTTTGCTCTTCCTTACATCACACCCATCTTCTCTTCCTGACCACCTGCCCTGTGGACTTCAGGCTCCTGCACCAGACATGGGAACAACACCCTCTCATGGCCAGCATGACCAGCTTCACAAGTGCACAAGGTGAAATCCCCATGTGCACATTTCCTGAGGGTTCTCATTCTCTGATCTCTGCTTCTCCTGATATAGGAAGTAAAGGGGGAAAAGTGAGACTATCATGGGAATGAGAATAATGGTAGAAAAAGAGAGTATGGAGCCAGAGGGATGGGTAGCTACAGAAAGGTGTGGGCAGGGGAAAGGACTGGGTGTGCCAAAAGAGGAACAGGAGCCCAAGCAGCTATGCAGGCAGAAACAGGGACTTTGTGCAAGAAGAAGCTGACAATGGCTAGTTTTGCTGGGGATGAAAAATAGAGATTGCTTTGGACCTGAGACTGCTTTGCTTTGGCTAAAACTCATTACTTGGGCTAAGACTTCTTTCTTCTGGGAACTATATTTCCTCCCCCATATCCCAAGCCTGTAGCTCTCAACCTGACTGCACACCGGGGAGCTTTTAGAAATGCAGACGCCCAGGCACATGCCTGGACAATTAAATTGAGGTCTCTGGAGCATGGCCCAGGTGCTAGGTTTGGGAAAACACTTCCTGGTGATTGTATTGTTCAGGCAGGTTAAGAATGGCTATATTGTGCAGCCTGATTGAGAAAGGCATGTCTGTAGTAGACACACCTACTAAGGTGGCCCCAAGTGAGCCATACCCTTGTATAATCTCCTCCCTAGAGTGCAAGTGAAGCCTGTGACTTGCTTCTAACCTATAGCATGTGGCAAAAATAATGGGATGTCATTCTATTAATTAGGTTATGGTATAGGGCCAAGGGAGTAGGTAAGGACTTGTGGATAAACATCTCAGCCCCCCTGTCCTTCTGAAAGATTAATTCTGAGGGCATTTTGGATGTTTTTCAGAGGTTGAATGTCTGGACAGAATCTGTCTAAATAGTGTGGACTGTTTTCGTCTGGGTCGGAAAGTGTGATACTAGCTGTGTTGCATCTCTGACTTCTCTAAGATACAGCAGAGCACATGTTAACCATTGTACTCTACATAGAGGTGACCTTGCTAACTCATCCTTTATCAGTTTGCCCTTCTTCTCTCCTCCCTCTTCTCACTGCCTTTTTCTTGCTTCTTGGGATTGCCTCCCAAGTAAATTCCCTGCACCCAACTCCTTGTCTCAGACTCTGCTTTTGTGGGGATCCAGGCTAACATGGTGTCTTCTGGAGTCCCCATGCATAATGCAAATATGGGAAGTTGGGTCTTGGAGCCATTTTCATGCAACAAGGCCTCAATATGAAACATTCCTGAATCATTCCAACCAGGTGAGGGGCCAGGATGGGGGAGCAGTGTCCATAATGATGTAATCAGTGCCTCATGGGGACAATAAAGCGGAGTGGTTATTGCAGAATAAGGCCATCCAAGAGTGTACAAAGGGGTCAGCAAGAGCCGTGTGGGAGACAAACAACTTATGGGACCCTGTCCTGCTCTGAATTTGATGGCCACCCAGCCCTTCTTCCTTAGATTCTCAGTCTCCTCGTTCCGAAAGTGCTTGCTCACTTTGGCCCGTCTTAGCCTCTGCAGTCACTGACCTGTCACTGACATGAGATCTGTGCTATGTGGCCACCAACGCTCAGGTGGAGCTTTGGGTCTTGGGGTCAGCGCTGGAGCTCAGTCCTGCCTGTGGAGGAATATACTGTGGAATGCTGGGCTTTGTGTCAGAAAACAGTTCTTGGTGTCAACCTGACCATGAAATGGCTGTGTGCCTTCGGACAATATACTTTACCTCTTGGATTTCAGTTTCCTCATCCAAACAATGGGGATGATACATACCTCACAGAGTGATTTTAAAGGTTTAATGACCAAATGGACATCACGTGTTTGGAAAACACTCATTCCAATCCTGGAGGGCATAGCACGGTATTATATACCAACTTCCCTGCACTTCATTTCTCAGACCATTTTTATCAGTGCTCCAAGGGGAGCAAGGTCAGATGAGAAGCCAATTTTAAAAATGAAGCCACACAAAAGATAAGGGAGATTACCAGCTGTTAACTTCCAGCCAAAGCTGGTCTGCAGCATACGTTTTAACACTATAAAAGTAGGATAAACCCAGGATGGAAAATTAGGGAAATAAAGCAAAGAAAAAAAAGTCGACATTCACAATCCCAGACCCTAACACACTCTTAAAATTTTATATCTTCTTTCCCCTGTGCACATGGTTTAAATGGTTGCAGTTCTAATTTAGATGCTATATTTATGTGTTTTGATTTTTTTTCATTTAATATAGTCATAATCATCTTTTGTGTTTCCTCGTCTTCTTCTTTAGGTCTGTAAGACAGGGTGCTAGGCACTGAGAATCCCAAAGACAATAGGAGAGAGAGGCTCCCAGTTCTCATGGAACTTTCTGGCAAGTGGAGAATTGCACACATTTATTGTGTAGAGTCCTCGTGAGAATTTGCATTCGCTAGGTTTTCCTATTACCCTCAATACAGTCATAAAACTGCATTCCAAACTAGACTATATTCTACACTTGCTTGCTTTCCATTATATTTGCTAGTTCCTGCGTCATCTTTTCTGTTCTTCTTGAACTCTCTGGTCTTCGCAAATCTCTCAAGCTGAGGCATGAACTAGTCATTTTTCACATTCCTGTTTTTTTCTTTATGTCATCATGGGCCCTTAAAATGTATTCCGCGTTACTCTTCCACCGTGTTTTTTGGCTTCCTTTGTTCGCTGTTAATCCCCCTCTACTTTATAACTCTGCTGCGTGATAACCATATTTTATAATGATTATTATATAATGCTCTGAAGAAGAGTACAGTATAGTTGTACCATGACATACTTAATCCCCTATTAGTTGGGCACTTAGGTTATGCCTCTTTGTCTCCCTGACATATAATGTGGAGATGAGCATCTTCCATGCACGCAGGCTCCTATTTTTTTCCATTCCTTGCAACCTCCCCTTGACCACAGAAAACATCCTTCCCTGTGACCTTTTTGTGGCTAAATCTAATGGACCCTGATCCCTCTTCGTCTTATTTGACCTATCAGCCACAAGGGTACCTTCTCCTTCTCAAAACATTTCCTATTTTTGTGACACTTTCCTGGTTCCACCTGAGCTGCTCTTCCTCACTCTTCTTTTCCTCTCTTCTTCCTCCCAATCCTCCCAATCAACTCCTTAGCATCGCTTCCCCCACATTTCCATCCCATCCCTCTGTCTCCATGCAAGCTTGTCTTAGGCACGCCTGTCCTTTTTTTGTGCCTTGACCTGCTATCTACGCATTGATTCCTCGTTCTCTGTTTGGCCTTGACTCACAGACTTCTAAAAATGATATTTTTTGAATCATACTTACTTTAGGACCTGATCCTTAATGAGTTTGACTGAGGCTGACACAGTTCTAAGCACTGTACACACGTCACTTAAGCTGATCTGCAGACTCCTTTTGCAGCAGGTGCTATTATGTCATTGCTCCTTAGCTGTCCCCACCTGAATGAATGTCTCACGTTTATCAAATCTATCAGTTCTGTGACTTAATGTCTCCTGAGTTTTCTTTCCCTCCATCCCCTCATCTATCTCCAGTTTTGCCTCTAGCATCTCTTTCATTGGCAATCATAGTGTCTATATCATCTCTTACAGTCTCAAGGTCTTGCCTTCTGCAATCTTCTCGATGCACTGAGTGATCTTACTAAAATGAAATGCTAGTGTATCTGTCCAGCTTGGACCTGAAATTTCAGATGAAGGCACTTCCCCTTGACTTTGGCCTTTTATCCTGAATGCAGCCATGTGGCCCCCCTACTAATGCATTGCCTGTTTCCATTTAGTTGTGCCATTGTCTACTAGCCATCCCAGCTAGGGTTACCTCTAAAAAGGGTGGATGCTCCTGTCCAGAGAATCTGTGACCTCTTCCTCTTTTAATCTTTTCCCTTCTTCTGCTGGCTGAGCCCATGGTATAGATTCTGAGCATTCCTGGAGAAGAGCCCTCCTCTCTTGGTCTGGACTTGATGGTTCTGCAGTGATCCACACTTGCTTGAGATTCAAATCATCCTATTGCCCCTACTGAGCAATGAGTTTGACTTCAAGGAGATGCTCCACATGCACCTTGCAGGAAGGACTAGAGGGGGTGGTTTGCACACAGCCACCTGAAGCTCATCCCTTGATGGAGAGTCCTTGGATGAAGAGTCCAAGTCTGGGTCAAGATATACTGTTTGTGGTCCTTGGATGCCAGTCTATTAGCCTGCCCCAGGGTCTTTCCACAGGATTGGGGGCCTAGCAGTAGAGGTGGCCAAGGACTTGGCTAGCTGGCCATTACATTTCAGGAAAGGCCCAGAGAATAAGCTGACCAGGCTCCAGGCTGGACAAGAGAGTTCTAGGGAGCAGAAGGACTTCACAAATGCATTCTCAGATGTTGTTAAAGCCACATGTTCCTTTGGAAGCAGAAAAGACTGGCCACTGTTCCCTGGTGTTTGCTCAGGGGCTGAATGACCTTGGAGTTTTGTTCCATTTGGTGGACAGCTTGTGATGACATTGTTGTGGCAACTAAGCTGGCTCAGGCCGGTTGTAAATCACAGAGTAGGGCCATCCCTGGAGGGGTGGGGAGGGAGAAAAGAGTTTCAAATTTCCATCAAGAAAGAGTCAGTAAATGTTTTCCAGAAACTTCAGGTTTCAAAAAGTGTGACCACGTGTTCTCCTCCACAGTTGACTGGGGAAGGCCGGAAAGCAAGAGAACCCAACAAAACCATCCTTTGATATTTCAGGAGGAACTTTGTCATAAATACCGACAAAACTTTAACACGCTCAAATCTTTTAATCCTTGGACCATTCTAGTAATTTGTCTTAGAGAAATAATTGGAAAAGAACACCCAAGATTTGTCTGCAAACATGCTTGACATAAGGTTTTTATAACAGCAAAAATAAAAACAAAATACAAAACACAACACACACACACACATGATGAAACAGCTTAAATGTACAATTTTAGGGATTAACTTAATTTAGGTCTATCGCTGTTGGACTCTATTCAACCATTTAAAAAGCATATTTTCCAGGAAATATGAGAGAACCAGGAAAATGCTCGTAGTATGATATTAATCAGAGAAAGCAAATATGTATGAACAGAAAAAATATTGAAAGGGAATATCCCCAAATATTAATAATCTCTCCAAGGAATGGGATTATGGGTGATTTTTGTATAATTCTCTTTACTTTTATATATGTTCAAATATTTTCAACACCATATGCTGATGCTGTAATCCTTAAAAAAGACGTTTAGAAAGATATTAAAATCCTTAACAGGGTCTGTCTTTTCTTGGCATGGGGTTTAGGAGAACAGACGTTCCCCATTAGTCAGATATGTGTTCTGATCCTGTTGGGAATGAAGAAACAAGACCACGGGAACAAGGAGGCCCAAACAAATACTCCCGCAAGAAGCTTCGAATGACTGAAATGGAATCGGGGTTTGGAATGTCCCAGTGGCCAGGTTGGAGCTGTCCAAAAAAAAGACCAAAGGAGATTTCTGTCTGCCCACCTTCAGGTCTGTGCCTGCTGTCATTGTTGGTTGGCTGGAGGGCACCTCCCCAGCCAGAAATCTGGAACTATCCTTGACTGACTTTCTGCTCCACTCAATTGATCTTTTCAGTTAGAACTTGTACATTTTCTGAATAAATGTCTTCTGCATCTCCACTGCCTTATTTCAGGACGCCCTCATCTCCTGACCAGGTTATTAAAAAGATTTCTAGCTTGCTCTCCTTTCAGCTTGATTCCATCACATCAGCTAGGTTATTTTTTTGGAAATGCAAATCTGCTTCTGCTATGCCCTTGCCTAAATCCCTTCCTTAGCTCTTCATTGTGTTCAAGGTAAAATCCAGACTCTAAGTTTACAAAGCTCTTCTTGATCTGACCCCCACTTAATTTCACAGCCTCCTCTCTCTAGGCTTTGCTTCCTGCCCTTTGCTCCTTCCACCTCCAGTCTCCTAACCGATCCCTTAAAGAGCCAGGGCCTTTCTTTCCTCTGCCATCCCTCTATGCCATTCCCTCCCTGTCATCACCCTCTTCCTCTTCTCCACCTGGGAAATCCACCTTTTCATCCCGGTGGAGTCAATTCACTGTCGTCCTCAAGTATGGCTCCATAACTCTATTCTCCCTTCTCTGAGTTTCCTTAGAACTTCATGATGCTTCTCTTCTTGTTTAACACATCACCTTGTGTGGGAGGGTTCAGACCTCCTCCATTAGAGCATAAACTCCTTGAGATGATGACTGGTTCATTTTTGTCTTCTGTAGCCTCCAGCATGGTGCCTGGCATGTGGTGGGTACTTAGAATTGTTTGTTGAATGGCTGAATAAAGTCAAGGAGAGCAAGGTTGTGCCTCATCATAAGAATCTTCTAACCAACGCTAGGATCATATTGAATTTCCAGTGCCATCTTAAATCAGCTGTTTTGTGACTCCCTTCCATGCTTTGTTTTGGAGGAGCTTAAGGGTGCTTCTCAGATAAGGGATAAGATATTTCAGTGATTTCAGGATATTTCGGTTATTTATTGCAGATTAACAGATCACCTTCAAATTTAGAAGTTTCAAGCAGTGATAACTATTTATTTTGCTCATGGATTTGAAATATGAGTAGGACTTGATAGAGGCAGCTACTCTGCTTCATATGGCATCAGCTGGGTGGATGGACTGGGTGGACCAGCTGGAGTATTCACTTCCAAGATGGCACACTCACATGGCTGGCAAGCTGGTGCTGGTTGCCAGCTGGAGCTCTGCTGCTGCTGTTGGCTGGGGCCTCAGTTTCTCCCCACATAGGCATCTCAGTGAGACTTCTTGTGCTTTCTCACAAGGTGATGGCTGGGTTCTGAGAGTGTTTCAAGAGACTTGGATAAAAGCCACTTCTGCTATATTTATGGATTGAGCAAGTCGCTAAGGGCAGATCCAAAGGGAGAGGAATTAGACTCTTCCTCTCAATGGGAAGAGTAGCCAGAAATTTGTCTTGGCATAAAAAAGATGGAGATGGCATGATAATGGCCTATTTTCCAATTTTATTCTCACTAACAGAAGTAATTCCACAGTAGGATAGCATGGTTGTTCTTGGAATTGTCAAAATATTAAAGCCCTAGAGTCAAATTGCTGGATCTGGCAGTTGAATGAGCATCCTGGGAAGGTAGTCTGCTCCCCACCATGGACCAGCAACCACTTTGTAGAGATGTTGTAGAGAACAAGCTTCCAAGGATGAATGGGATTGGATTGAGGTGAAAGAAAATATATTTATAACACTTGTCAGTTCGCTGGAATCAGCTAGTGTCATACCATTAGCCTGGTGTTCCCAGCTCCGATCATCAGGGTCTGGGATTAAGCAAACTGGATGATGATGGTGGTGGTGATGATGATGGTAGTGGTGGTGGTGATGGTGGTGATAGGGATGGTCCTGCTGCTGATGGATATGGTGGTGATGATGGTGGTGGTGATGGTGGTGATGATGATGGTGATGGTGATAATAGCCAATGCATGTATAATGTTTACTATATGCAGGCACTGTCCTATTTCTCAATATTAAATATTTTAATCTTCATAAAGACCTAATAAATTAGAGATTGCTATGCCTATTTTATAGACAAAGAAAGTGGAGTAGAGAAGGATTACGGAACTGACTCCAAATGTCTCAGCCAGATGGTGGTGCTTGGTAACCATCTGGTGGGCCTAGGAAGGCTTCCTGACCAGTGGAGGGTGTTGACCCTCTGGTCCCTGGTTTCCCTTCTTTCCCTTATGATACTACATCTGTCTCCTTCTGTGAGGGGCCTTCTCCAGCATGCATTTGGCCTTCTGAATGCAGAAGTGCTAGGGGCTGGCCTGAAGGTGATATGAGACCAGCAGGGATATTATGAAAGAAACTACAGGTGTCTGATAAGCTGTTGGTTTTTTAAAAATTTTCCTGGGCAGGGGATCCCTGGGTGGCGCAGCGGTTTAGCGCCTGCCTTTGGCCCAGGGCGCGATCCTGGAGACCCGGGATCGAATCCCACATCAGGCTCCCGGTGCATGGAGCCTGCTTCTCCCTCTGCCTGTGTCTCTGCCTCTCTCTCTCTCATTCTGTGACTATCATAAATAAATAAAAATTAAAAAAAAATTTTCCTGGGCAGAAGGACTATAGTGGATTTGAATACTGGTTCTGGGATGTGATTCTGAGCTCCTTGGCATGCCCCTTCCACATACATATGATGGTGCCCTTTGGTGGGCCTAGAACATGGTTTTCAAGCAACCAAACCTACCATATACTTCTCAGTGCCCCCTGAGGTCTTTTTTCAAAGACCTCAAAGTCCCTCAGGTCTTTTTTCACATATAGTTCTTGCCCAACAGGTAATTGTCATGACTTCCTTAACTGCTCCTTCTGCTCTTTCAAGGCTGAGTTCAGGAGTTTCCTTCCCTGTGGATACCCCCAGCCAAGGTGAGGCCTCCCTCTTCATTCATTCATTTCCACGGTCAGCCCACATCTCTGAGTTAACACTTAGGACATCTAACTATTCCCAGAATTCTCTGACTCTCTTCTACAAAACTAGATGCCTTGTAGGCAAGGGCTGCTGCTTGCCGACCCCAAATCCCCACTTCGTGGCACAGTGCAGGAACTTCTACAATGTCTTTAAATAAAAGATCCTTCCAAAGCACAATATCATTGGGATTTTTCTGCTATCATTGTACCCCTGCTTGGGGGCATCCACTTCTCTTTAGAGACTGTGACTCCATATTTTTAAAAGTCTGTACTTGATGATGTGTCTTCCTTAAGCAATAACTTCCTGCTACTTGTTTTGTGTTTTTTTTTAATTTTAGATTTTATTTATTTATTCATGAGAGACCCACAAAGAGAGTCAGAGACACAGGCAGAGGGAGAAGCAAGCTACCAGACTCCATCCCAGGACCCTGGGATCACAACCTGAGCCAAAGGTAGATGCTCAACTGCTGAGCCACCCAGGTGCCCCACTTATTGCCACTTACTAAAGAGTTCTGATAGCTAAAACCCATTGACTCTCAAATGTGAGCATTCATCAGAATCACTTGGAGGACTGGCGGAAACATAGATCCCACTGATTCTAGTGAGTCGGTGTGGAGTGGGGTTCGAGAATGTTCACTTCCCACAAGTTCTAGGTGACACTGTTGTGGTTGGTCCAGGGCCACTCTGAGAACCACTGCTTGAGACTTCATGTAACCCAGATGCCAGGTAATGCTCATGCTGCCTCTGAGAGCAGCCACCATTTCTTTTGTTTTTAGAATCCACAACATGTCTATGCTGCTGTTTGATTCCAGCAAAGCACAACTCAATTTCTGGTTTCAATAATGACTATAGGAAACAGAGATGTATCTTGTTGTGGAAAATGTTACCTCCATCACACAAAGCCTAATGCCACAGCATTTGAATTGCGCTCTGATCTTTCCATTTATTAAAAACAGCATTAAATTACTTGATGTATTGGTGGCAGCCTGGAGACGAGGAAGACGCTCTAGATATTCCGGAAACCAATGAGCATGCAAACAGTAAGCTTTCCAATGTGCTTAGAATAAATGGAGGAATTTCTTTGGGGGAATATATTTTATTCAAAATGTAGATGGTACGTGAAATGTGAATAAATATGAGATCGCTGTTAAAATATTCCTTTTTAGGAGCTGCCACACGGATAAATGGGAGACTTAAATGTGGGGGACCCCAGGCTCTAGGCCGCTAAAGAGGAAAGATGATGGGAAGAGGGAAATGATTTTCAAATATCCTTGACCAATGGGGTCTCTTTCTGCTTAGATGTTCATTGAAGGCCATAAGTCTGGCAGTAGATTTTCTTTTACATCTCTTCCAGGCAGATACCGGCACTAGAGGAAAGATGGTGAGATGTACGCAGATGAATTTGCTTTAAAGGGATGTACAGTTCATACAGGATTTAGACAGTCCCAGGTATGGGACCCACCAGCCCCTTGGCACTGAATGAAAATCCCTGGCCCCAGTGGAAACTCAGTCCATATTGAACTGGTTTCCCAGTTGTCTAGTAGAGAGTCTTAGAGTGGTGTCTTTCACAGGTCTAGAAAGTGCAAACACTGCAAACACACAGAAGCAGCCGTGATCATGAATTCCATCAAAGAAGAGGATGGCCAGCTCCCCCAGCAGTAAGACAAAATGGGCACTTGCTTTTCAGGCCCTCAAACAGATAGATCCAGGGTCTCTAGATGAATAATTCTCCCTATAAATGTGTAACACAGAAATACTGATGGTCTTATGGTTAGTCAGTCAATCAAGAGAGTCGGGGCCTTTTTTGCCCCGAACCTCTGTTTTTGGGCAAATGTCTTTGGAAAAAAACAGAAACCTGTTGTGCTAGGTCAAAGGAAAGGATTATGATGAAGATACAGCAGACAAGGCCATGGACATCTGCCTATAGAACATAGCCAGGGACTAGACTGACATGTTCAGTTGCACAAGCTGAACACTGCACAATTCCAGAGGTACCAACTACATGGACTATAATGTGAATGGTGACCTCTAGAGTTGTGCAACATGGTGGCCCTGCATTGGAGCAGATCTAGAGGGCCAGGGACTGAGGCCTCTCTCTCCATCTATTGGGTCTGAGGCGATTCCTTTAATTTTTGCTCATCTCTTTGTGTCTGTCCCCTTCCTCTCTGTCATCCATCTTCTGTTTACTCTTCCTGTGAGTGGCCCTACATGGCTGCCTATCATGCTCTTTTTCTGCTTGACCTCCTTTCTGTTTCAGCACCTGCCACCGACTGTCATAAGTCTCTACCTCTTAGTCCAAATTTTTAGGAGGGAAAATTTGAGTCCCTGGCTTGAGCCTTGTAGCTGCTCAGTCTAAAAACCACGGAGTCCTCCTTAGTGGCCCTCTTTGTCTTTTCACCTCATATCTAATCTCTCAGCAATGTCAGTACTTGGCTGCACCATCATAACAAATCCTGAATCTGGCTACTGGTATGACCCTGGTCTGATCTGTATTCCTCTTTTGCTTGGGTTATAACTACTCCACCTGTCTCTGCCATTGTCCTCCTTCCTTCTACCCTCAATAAACAGCCAGAGTGTGCAAGTGGTTCAACAAGGTCAGACCACATCCTCAGACCCTGCCCTGCAGGGTCTTTTCTGTTGGAAGAAAAGCAAAAATCTGCACAATGGCCTTCGGGTTCCTCTAGAATCTGGGCCCTATTATCTCTCTGCTTCTTCTCCCTCTGGTCTCCTTGCTCACCCGCCCCCCCCCCCCCATATTGGCTCCTCAAATTTCCTCAAACATGGCAGGCATACTCTTATCTCAAGGCCTTAGCATTTGCTGTTCCCTCTGCCTGCAATTCTTTAACTCCAAAAGCTGATGGTTTGTGTCCAGCGTCTTTAGGCTAGTTCTTAAGCATCACCCCTGGGCCTTCCCTGAACTCCGATTTGCAATGACGTCACCCCATGCTTCCTTATCACCTTTCTTTGCTATAATTGTTTTCTTTAGCAGCTTCCATGCTACTGTGTATTTTTCTTATGCATTTTAGGTAGTCAGTCTCCTCCCACCAGAAAACAAACCCCACAAAGGCAGGAACTTTTGTCTGTTTTGTATTCTTTAGCAACGACATCAGTGCGGGCTCTATAAAATATGCATTAAATGAACAAATGAGTGAATCTAGAAAGATGAATATGTGACTGTAGAAATTCATAACTCTCACCTTCTAACACAATAATAAAAGTCACTTAGTAAGAAAGTTCCAGGTTCAAAGAAATATGCATTACGTTTACAAGTAAACATCAATGGATTTTTTTCTTCTTTCTCCACCCTCGCCTGGCAGGAAGCTTGCATACAAACTGTTATGAGTTTGAATTCAGACACCTGGCCATGCTCCCTTTTGCCCTTCCAAGTATTGCTAGCTGGCGAGTGAACCTGTGTCCCGGGAGGGAGGCTCCAGCCCACGCCCCTCATTCCCCAACGGTGGCCAAAGGGTTTAAATTCCTTGCTGGAGCATTTTGTTTTCTCTCTTTATTTTGAGAACCAAATTCCCAAGTAACTGGGTCTCAATTTCCAGATTCCTTTTCTGGAATTCTGAAGGAGGGTAGTGAGGCCCCACGGTAAATGGGACCCTTTTTCTGAATGAGCTCAGGAGTCCCTGTGAAGCAGCCTCCAGTCACGGAGGGAAGCTTGCAGCGAGTGAAATCGGCTTTTGGCCAGAGGATGGCACTGTGGTTGTTTCTAAGAGGCAGCTGAGCAATTTGAAAAAGCAATTTCCAAATGGCACTAACAGCTGCACTTCAAACCCTGCAGGGAACATCAGAAAATGTTAACCCCCACGTGGTGGGGAGGCAGGGGCTGGAGACTGATGGGGGCATCCTCACTGCGGAGGCCAGGCCTGGAGGAAGGCGGGGACCAGGATTGGGGCCAAAAAGGAATGACAGCCTGCCCCACCGAGAGGCTTGGGGGCTGGCGTCCTTCCAGGAGGAGTCTGAGGGCTTTGCTTACCCAGGGCTTTTGAGGGCGGGGAGGGCCAGATCAGCAGCCCCCGTGGGTGGGAGTTGGTTTTCCAGAGCCGGATTCCGCAATAGAAAAACAGCAGGGAGTGGGGATGGTGGTGGTGGTGTTGCCTGTTTTCTTCCTTCTGTGCCTGGTTGGGTCAGTTATTTAAAGTGTGCATTTCAGTCCCCTTGGAGGGCCCAGACCACTATGTTCATCTTGCAGCTTTCCATAATGCCTGGCATGGAATTACACTCCATACATTGTCCTCAGACAGATGACTGATGGTTTGAATGAGTGGATCTTGGATTTGGAGGAAGGAATAGAGTAAGACTCTTCAAGAGAGAGAGAGAGAAAAAAAAGGAAAGTCAAAAGAGAGAGAGAGTATTTTCAAGTGTCTTCTCATGTCTCTGGTATTTTTGCCATTGTTACTGCTACCATCAGAACATTAGCCCTTGATGGTTTGCAAGGGGCTTTTATTCATGTTATTGTTGTCCATTCAACTGTCTGCCCATTGGTTCACCCTTCACTCCCTCCTGTTTCCCAGAGCTCCTTATTTATGCCTCTTCTTGTCTCTGTCACATCCCCCCACCTTGAATTAGAATCATTTGGGGACATGCCCCATCTCCCAACTGAGCAGGGATATTTGAGAGCATCCCATGGTGTTCAGAACAAAGAAGGTGCTTGGTTAATGTCTGTGTAATACCTGGGCATAAATGTAGCAGTTTTCACAGGCAACTACAGCCATCATGGAATTCAATCCTTACATCCTCTCTCTCTCTCTCTCTCTCGCTCTTTTTTTGTTTTGTTTTGTGTTTTTGAGAGAGAGAGAGAGGAGGCAGAGAGAGATTGTACATGTACTTTCAGGGGAGGGGCAAAAGGACAGGGAGAGAGAGAATCTTAAGCAGTCTCCATACTCAATACAGAGCTCCACGTGGGGCTCAATTCCATGATCCTGAGACCATGACCTGAGTTGAACTAGCAAATGGCTGAGCCACCCAGATGCCCCCTTGTATTTCCCCTTTAAGGAAGAAATTAACCGGGGCAGAAGGTATTTCCCAAAGATGGCTACATCAATAGGTACCCCACCCCCACGTTCTTGTGATGTGACATTGACAGTCTTCCCTCAAGAGGTGGGGCCTAGGTTTCTTCCCCTTGAAGGTGGACAGACTTTGTAATTGTCAGGTCACTGAATGCAGAGAAGGTGATACTGGGTGGCTCCTGAAGCTATGCCATCCAAGCCAGGAAACCTTCCCCTGGTGTGAGCTCCCCAGAGCTTCTTGATTCATGTCTTGGGAATCCTGAGCTGACACATAAGAAATCCAGTTACCCTGGAGCCTCCAAGTGGAAGAGGTCACACAAAGAGAGAGCCACAGGAGGAGCTCCTCTGTTCTAAGCCCAACCAGCCAGCTGAGGCTTCGGATACCACAGGGCAGAGATAAGGCATCCTAACATGTTCTGTCCTGATATCTGACTGAGAGTCTGAGAACACAACAAATGGGGGTTTCATCCCACTATGTTCTGGAGTGATTCGTTACACAGCCCTAGTAATGGAGTACTTTATTACCCTCTTCCTTTTCCAGGTGAGTGAGCTGAGGCCTAGCCAGTAGTTGAGCTGGCATTTGGCCCCTGCTTCTTGACTCTTGGCCCACTCTGCCTTCTAAAGTGCTTTTCTTGATGTTGGTTTTTATGCCCCAGCTGGAGCTGAAGACACATATTTGGCTTAGGGTCTGTTGAGTCTGGGGGAAGCCTTTGGTCTTCTTCATCCATCAGCAGAACAGGAATGCAGGCTCTGAGATCTGTCTGGGGTGTAGTGAATGACAGGGGAATTGCAGCAGGGGGTTTCTGGTCCTGGGCAACTGACAATGACTGGTTTGAGACTTAGTGGCCTCAGGAGCATCAGACTGTTTTCTGGGACCCTCTGAAAGCTGCACACCCAACACTGCAAACCTGCCAGCAGTTGGCTTGCAAAGATTTCCAACTCCAATATTTCATTGGTTATTATCACCATGGGTGCAGCCAAGAGGCCACGGGAGCAGGAAAAAGCCACAAACCACAGCACTGCCATGAAGACATCACTGCTTTTCAGTGATCTTGGTCCCTTTCAGGAACCTCTCTTAGACCAGCTAATAATTTTGAGGTGTGGCAACCTTGAGATGATCTTGTCAGTGGATGTTCCTGTCAGAGCTGGATTTGGGGATACCCAGCCCTTCCTGGTGAGAGGGCCACGCCTCTCAGCGAGTCTGCATAACAAAAGGGTGGGCTCCCTTTCTCTGAGATGAGCAGCAATGTCTCAATCTGGGCTTGGGGACGTTGATAGGGAGACTTTCCATGGCAACACGGAAGTGTGATGCTGAATGTGAATTTCAGGAATCAGATGCCACAGGCACACTTAGCAAACATTACAGCCCCCGAGGGCTTTATGGCTATAAGTCCTGAAGGGTTTTTGCTCCTCCTATATGAATTCCCATAGAAATCCCCTCTTCAAGTCCAGTTGGGACCCCTGGTTGAGGGGTAGCTGTCAGGAGGATATGAGAATGCATTGAGCAGTAATATAACTTCTGACAACTGTGATGGTGTATTGTACTTAGCCATGACTTTGTATCATTATAGCAACATGGTAGTCATTTATGGGGGCCGTGATGCCCGTGACTCACAGTGATTGTATTGTTGAACCATTTAGAAGCCATTGTTTTTTTGGGATGCAGACATGCCGATGTCAGGTTCATGGAAGCTGTGATCTGTCATGTCCGGATGCTGGTGGACTCTGTGGAGTTCTACTCTGTGTTGGCAGTGAAAGGGCAGTCATCCCAATTTTTCTGTTCTGAATAATTCAACCTGAGGCTTCTCAGACTTTAAGATATATTGCAATCACTTGGGGGCCCTGTGAAGTTGTAGGTTCTTATCCAGCAGATCTGGTATAGGGCAGAGGGTTTGTATCTCTAACAGCCTCCCAGTAGAGCTGGTGCTGCTGGTTCTGTGAACCCTGCTCTGAGAAGCAAGACTTGTAGTACTCAACAGAACAGTCTGCAGTGATGGAAATCGTCTATTTCTGCACCATCCAATATGGTAGCCCCAGCCACATGTAGCCATAGAGCACTTGATATGTCACTGATGTGACTGAGGAATTGACTTTGAAATCTTATTTATTTAATTTTCACTAATTTAAATGTGACTAGCCACATGGTGTTAGTGGCTATCACATCAGACACTATAGCTCTAGTCTGTCCTGTGGTGTGTATCAGGATTTCTCGAGTTATTAAAAGACAGATTCCTGGGCTCCACCCCCAGGAGGTCTGGATCAGGGCCTGAGGATTTGCATCTCTAACAGGTTCCCAGATGATGCTGGTGCTGTGGGTTTGGGGAGGGCACTCTGGAAACCATGCCACCCAGCAGTCTCTCATCTCTGAATACCTCTGCATGCTGACTACAGCAGGACAAAAAGGTATATGCACATCAATGGTAGGTTTGATTCAAACTTGCCCCTAATGGTATGCAGGCTGGATCCCATTCTGGGATATCCTGTGGGAGGTTTAGGTGGAAGCATTGTTTTGAAATAAATAGAGGGATCTCGAATTAAAGCTGGCCTCCATAAACTCAAAGGTGCCTTGCTGGGAGGGACCCTAGAGATGACCTGATTTGTACCCCAGTTTATAGATGGGGAAACTGAGGCCCAGCCAAGCACAGTTGACTGTGAACCCAGCATTAGAACCCAGTTGGGTGCCTCTCCTCCACACAGCTTCTGTGCCTGAGCTGGAATATAAAAATATCTGAGACGTGAACTTTGCAGATGTCGCTTGCAGAACTCTCTTTAGGGATGAGGCATGGCCCTTCAGGCTCAGTTCTTCAGCCAAAAACAGAAGGCAGCTATGGATGTGATCCCTGGGTCTAGGATCATCACCCAGAGGCTATAGCACCATGATTTTCCTCCTCCTTTCCTATCCCTCTGGGAGATTTGGTTGCTGGGCAATTTAGCAGCTCTGGTTAAAAAATAAAAAAAGAGAAGAGAATGGGAGAAGATTGAAATCACTGGTGGCAATGCAATTTTGAGGACCTTACGTACATATTTCAATAATCTATGGTGCTCTGTTCCCCGTGCCGAACATGCGAGGACAGATATACCACCGTGACATAAAATTGCTGCCATTTATCAAACTCCCGCTGTGAGCCAGACACAGGATCAAGTTCTTTATATTCCTGATCTCATTAAAACTTCACAAAAAGCCTACGAGGTAGATGTTATTGTTATCATTTTTTAGATGGGGAGACGAAGGTCTGGGGTGATTAAATACCCAACCTGGGTCACACAGCTGGAAGGATGGGGACTCAGATACAGTGTGCCAGATGCTGAATTCTGGATCTTTTTCACTGTGCCAATGGGGCATAAACTGGGAAGTGCTGTGAGCTCTGCAGCCCCAGCTTTAGCGGAGCTGGCGTTTCTGTGCATTGTTATCCTCCGTGTGCCCACCCTGCCTGCCCCAATCCTACGTAGCATCCGAGAATGAAGACAAGACACTTTGAAGAGTGAACCTCAGCCTGGCCCTGAGCCAATGAGCCAGGTGTATCAGTCAGAATGATTTTAGTTAGAAGCTACAGCAACCGAAATGCAGAGAAAAAAAGACACGTTGCTGGCTCGTGTCCCAGGGAAGTTCAAGGGAGATGAATACAGTCTTCAGGTATGGTCCAGTCCAGGGTTTTATTCATGCATCATTGGGAGTCGCTCTCTTTTTCATTTCCCAATTCTTTTCTCCCAGATGGGTTTCATTCTCGGGCACATTCTCCCATGTGCGGGTCTCCAACAGCTATAGATTTACATTGTCCTTAAAGCTGGGGAATCCTCCTGAAAAGAAAGCAATGTGCCCCCACCCGCAACTGCAGCCAAAGTCTCCAGGATGACTCCCACTGGTTCAGCTTAGGTCGTGTGGCCCCACCCTCACGCATGGCTGCATGCCAGGGGCATGACGGTACCTAATTATGCAGACTTGGGTCTCATAACCACTCCCGAAGATGGGGCTGGGATCTGCCCAGTGGAGTGTTTCTTCATAAGTAGGATATATTCTGTTAAGAAAAAAGCATTAAAAACATTAAACAAAGAAAACATGAAAAAGCTCTCTTTACCATTACTACCATCTGCTAACCTGGTCTACACAGTGAATTGAAGGCACCTTCCTTGCCAGGAGAATGGCCTGGAATTAGGTTGCTTGAGGTGTGGTGACAATTCTAGGTGGTTTTTCCAACACTGGCTCCCTGTTTAACCTCCTAATTGCATTATGCATCCTCTGGATGCCAACCCTTGCCTCACCACATGGGGCCTGAGCTTGCCACACCCCACAGAGCTGATCACCTGGACGACTAGCTTCTGGTGGGGCAGA
Organism: Canis lupus dingo; assembly: GCF_003254725.2. Taxonomy (NCBI): domain Eukaryota; kingdom Metazoa; phylum Chordata; class Mammalia; order Carnivora; family Canidae; genus Canis; species Canis lupus. The sequence continues at coordinate 5,150,834 of NC_064248.1, read as the reverse complement.
GATGTGTGTCCTAACCTCCTGGCTTCCTGGCTTCTCCTCGAGCTGTCCTTGGTAGCTCTTCCTTTCACCCTACAGCCCTCCCAAGACCCGGCTATCCCCTGTGAAAACACTTCCAGCCAAGAAGATGAGGGACCCAACCTTCATAATTCAAGGTACCTGGGTAAAGGTGGTTGGTTAAACATATCTCTGTATTGCTCAGAAGTAGCAAGTGGCTATTCTGATCTGGAAGATCCAGATTTTGGCAGTCCATTTCTTTGTTCATTCATTTATTTATTTTCCCAAGTGCTGATTATCTCCAGACCCTATCAGCCTGCCAGATGGAATGTGCCCATTGGGGACAAGCCAAATTTCATGAAGATCTTTTGGGTCCTAGCTCCTGGGCTGCATCACCACTGGGACTTGTGTCTGTGATAAAGTTCCTGAACCCAATACCCCTCCTATTCTCACATTCCTCTTTCTCTCCTCCGATCAGCATGGCATTACTCCCTTATGCCCTGCTGCCAAACTGCCTTGATTTAGGGCCGGGATGAATAGCACTCATGGGGGATATAAAACAAAGGAGTGGAGTTGTGTCTAGGGAGGGATTGGCTGGCAAGCACAGCCAACACCTGATTTGTCAGCTTCCTTAGGAAGAAAGGAAAAAGATATAGGAGAGATGTCAGGTAAGTCAGGACAGGCTGCTTGTAGGGAAAGCGTTGTTTGTGAATCTTTTATTATAATTTTTAAAAGATTTTATTTATTTATTTGAGATAGAAAGTGAGAGAGAGAGAGAGAGAGAGTATAAACAGAAGAGGGAGGGGCAGAGAGAGCGGGAGAGGGAGAAGGAGACTCCCCTGAGCAGGGAGCCCGACATGGGACTCGATCCCAGGACCCCAGGATCATGGCCGAAGCCAAAGGCAGGTGCTTAACTGACTGAGACACCGAGGTGCCTCTACTTGTGAATCTTAAAAAATATGTATGTTGCATGCATTTAAGCATCTTTACTTAAAAGGAATAGCCAACAAATGGACATATGACTAGCATTTTGCCTCTTCACCCAGACATGGTGTAAAAGCACTTCTTCTGCACCAGGCGTGAAACTATGCATGTGCCATCCTATTGGTCTTAGTTCTTGTAAATCACCTTGTTCAAAAGGTGATTGTGAGTTGTCATGAAGTGGCACCCCAGTGGGGGAAACCCCTGAAGGCCCCAGGACAAGGAGAGGGGCTGAGACTCAGTAGTAGGGTATGATGTGTGACAGACGTCAGGTGAGACAGGACCCTTGCAAGGTGGCATAGTAGGTCAGTTCTGCATGGGAGCAAGTGACAGGGCACTCAGGTCTGGGCTCAGAGGGTTTTCAGTTGACAGGATGGGCTATAGAGAGACGAGAAGGTTCTTGGAAAGGGAGTGCTGGGTTAAGAAGTGGCATCTATAAAAGGTAATTTGTGCAGTTGAGTGCAAGACAGTATTTCAAAGATGGGAGGGGCTACGGAGGGTATGCGAGGGGGAGGTTCTATGTGCTGCCTTGATTCTCAAATGAATCCGGACCTTACAGCTGATGGGAAAGTGGCTTTGACCTCAGCCTGTTTCTTTCCCATTCCTTTCTTCCTTCCAGGACTGCCCTGGGGGCCCTGGCAGGCAGCGAACGTTTCCTTCTCCCACCAACCACCAAAGGGGCTGTGGTAGCTGGGTCACACAGTTGAGGGGCTTTTATTTCTCTTGGAGAACAGGGAAAAATCCTTACGGGCCTGGCTACCACTTCTGCACGAGTATTTATGAGCTGTGAGAGTTAAGATCATAAGGCTCCCATATTGTGCTTTTTTTTTTTTTTTTTTTTAAAAGCCAGTAACTTAAGAAAATGTTTTCTCCATAAGAGAAACTTCAAAGATCCTGGTGAACAACGCACTAAAAATTATGGAGAGGAGGCATCGCACACATCTTGAATATCGGTGCAAAAGAATGTGCTGCAGCCAGGCGGGCCTCTTCACAGCTTAAAGATTTCTTTGTTTTTCTTCACTGCTTACCATCAAACGCAGGACCGAAGCTGTTAGGCATTTAGCTGCGGCCATCTGCAGGGCAGGCTCGCCAACCAGATTCTTTTTTCATCCAGAAGAGAAGGCTTACAGAGGCAGAAAGTATTGAAAACATTTCTGCCCTTAAAAAGAAATGCAAAACCTCCTTGCGGTTGTCGAGAGGCCAGGTGGCCTCATGATCCTCTGTGTGGAGCACAGGGGAGTTATTTAGGACATTTACACAGAAAGATGGAGAATGGATGTCCCGAGAGCCTGGGCCTATGTTTCCTAGTGGGTTAGCCACATAATTCAAACTTGCATAGCTTCAGGTTGATCACCTATTAATTGGGATCATGATATCTGCCAAGGGTGTTTCATAGTGCTGTTGAAAAGGTCAAATGAAGTCATGGTTAAATTGTGAGTGTGTGTGTGTGGGTGTGTGTGTACCCACATTCTTGCTTTAGAGAGAGATTTCTGCTTTTCTGTGTTTTCACTCCTTCTTCCTACAAGAGGGGAGATAGCTTGTCTCATGGGTCAGAGCTTGGAAGTCACGGGCCAAGGTTTGCCAGAGAGTACACGAAGTTCCAACAAATACTCCGATCCAGCCCCACCTGGCCGACAGAGCCAGACGGGCTCATGGACCTCATCATGCAGCCAGCTGTGGGTGGCCTTGGCTGTGGGGTCCGCAGCCCACAGCACATTCATGGGCAAGCTTCATCGTGAGGCTCAAGTTTGCCTATGAGGTAGGGAGGTTCCACCGTGTCATGTGTTTTGGAACACTTTCTGAGCACTTTCTTGGTGGGAGTCTGTGGCTTTTTTGAAACCCAAATGGCTGGCGATCTCTGGGTGAGAAGGAAAGGGTGAGACTCAGGCCTGGAAAACCCTCTGGGGAAAGAATGCATCATTCTGGGATTATGACGAGACCAATATTGAAAACTGGTTCCTGGCAAAATTGTGAACATTGCAAAATGTGTTATTGGCTCTTGGCCTCCTCTTTCTGTACTCACATTTTCTCTTTTCTGCCACTGCTTCCTGGAAACATCCCAATGCACTGAAGCCCTGCTTTCTGGAAACACCCTGATACCAGTCATTTATACTTTAAAGAGAATTGAGGTTCATGTATCTTCTTTCTCCAGTGGATTCACACTCAAAGCTCAATGCTCATGATGGAAGGAAAGCCTCAATTATCCATTAGAAAGATTCACCAAGAAAGTTTGGGGGAAGGATTTTTCTGATTCTCTGATATTTTGATCCATAAATTTCCTTTTCTGTTTCCTAAATGAAAAACTGGCCCAGTCCAGCCTTTCAAAGAACCAAGGGGCTTGATCCCAATATTCCTCCTGGGACACACTTAAAGCCCTTTTATTTTTTTAAAGATTTTTATTTGTTTATTCATTCATCACACACACAAACACACACACACACACACACACACACACACACACAGGCAGAGACACAGGCAGAGGGAGAAGCAGGCTCCATGCAGGGAGCCCGACGTGGGACTCGATCCAGGGTCTCCAGGATCACGCCCTGAACCGAAGGCAGCGCTAAACCACTGAGCCACACGAGCTGCCCTTAAAGCCCTTTTAAAGACCTGTCCCTACTCTTAGTTTTAAGGAAGGAGCAACAGTTGACAATTCCAGTCTCTTTTTCTAAGTGGATCTTTCGAGACTCATTTATGTGACGCATTGCCCTCTGAACATGAAAATCATGGCAGCACATGATGTCAGCCCCTAAATGGTTAAAGAGTAAAAAAAAGGAAAGGGTATAATTAGTTTATCCATAATTGTTCCTCCAAGGAAGATGGAGCACAGACCTTGTTGAAATAACCCGTTCAACTGGAATAAGCCACATTTACTGAGGACTTACTCTGTGCCAAGCCCCAGGCCAAGTGCTTTGCATTTAACTTTGTGTTTAACTCTGACATCTACTCTTTGAAGTGGGTACTCTTATAAGATTCATTTTTCTGAGGAAGAAACTAAGGGTTAGAGAGATAAGAACTTGCCCAAGTCCACCTAGCTGGTAAGAAGTCAGAGATGGGGCACAGATTCAGGTCTGTTAGAGCTGATGCTAAAGAGTCTTCCCTTGATTAGTTATCAGTGGATTTCTCCTCTGGCTTTCCTGTGATGTGTCACTTATTTTACTCAAGTTTGCCTATGAGCAAGGGAAAATCAACTATAGTGGCTTAACTAAGCCAAGACATAATTAGGACCTCACTCAACAATCCAGAGCTGATTTGTGTCCTTCTGTCATCCTCAGCACACCTCTTCCATCCTCATGGTGACAACATGGCTGCTGCACTTCACTGTTTTGCACCTGTATTCCGGACAGAGTGACGGAGGAGGGGATTTATTTTTGGTGGGCTTCATCATTTTAACCTGGAGGAGACAGTTTCCCTAGAAAATTTCTCTTTGTATCTCCTTGTCTAAAATGATGTCACAGTGTCATTCCTAGCTGAAATGGAGACTCCAGATAGAATATTCTAGTTTTCTTGCCTCTAATATAGAGGAAGGCCAGAAACACAGGGCTGGGAATAGTTAGGGGAAGCCAATCAACAGTTTCTGCACAGCTGACATCTTGACTGCATTGCTCCAAAGTTTATTGGTGGGCATGACTGGAGCAGAGCCAAGGGTTTCCCTAGAGGGAGAATTACTTTAAATTTAACATGCTGTGCTGAATTAGCTCCTGCTTTCCTTGGTCCCTCTTGGGTGGCAGCATGCATACCCCTACTTGTACATTCAGCGCTGCAGTTGCTTGAACTAACTCCAGTGCATTAGAGGGTAGGGTCTGACATCGCTCTTGTGGGAACCTAGAGTTCACATAGTTTCTCAAGGCTGTCTTTCCTCTCTTCTGCTCCCTGTCAGTCCAGATAGAACCAGTGCCTCAAATTCCAGTTCCCTGGCCATGAGACCCAGCTTGTTTGACTGTGGTGGTCAGGTATCATCCCTGGGGTTTAATAGCTGTTGTAGTCACTTCACAAAGGTAGGATGAACCCCTCCACTCCCTAAATGTGGCTCAGATAAGTGAGACTGGTAATTCTATAGGTGCACTGAAACTAGAAAAGGACTTATTGTTTACATAATGAGGTTTTCTGGGGAGAGCAGTGTGGGGGCCCAAGATGCTCTGGCAATGATGGTGGTGTCCTATTCACCTTGGGTGGCTACAGCTCGGTACAGGACACCATAGACCAGGTGGTTTCAACCACAGAAATTTCTTCTCACAGTTCTAGAGGCTAAGAAGTCCAAGATCAGGGCACTAGCATAGTCAATTCTCACGAGGTCTCTGTCTCAGCTTGCAGTTGACCACCCTCTTGCTATGTCCTCCCATGGTGGAGAGATAGGATGAGCTCTCTGGAGTCCCTTTCTATAAGGGCGTTAATCCCATTATGAATATTCCAACTTCATGGCCTAATCACCTCCCAAGGCCCTGTGTTAGTTAGAGATATTATAACATAATACCAGGCACTGGGTGACTTATAAATAGGCTTTTATTTCTCACAGTCCTGGGGTCTGGGAAGTTCAAGATCAAGGTGCTACCAGGTGTCGTGCCTGGTGAGATCCTGCTTCCTGGTTCAAGGACAATCATCTACTTGTTGTGTCCTTACATGGTGGAAGGGGTGAGGGAGCTCCCTGGGGTCTCTTTCTTAAGGTCATGAATCCAATTCCCCAGGGACTCCACCTTCATGACCTGATCATCTCCCTAAGACTCTACCACAAATACCATCACACTGGAGGTTAAGGGTTATAACATGAATTTTGAGAGGGACTCAGTTCAGTCCATACTAGGTGCTCAGGGGGTGGGACCAATGTAAGAGTTCCTATGCACATATGGTTTGATCTTCCTACCAGTGCTGAAGTAGGGAGCACATTGCCCTGATGTGGGGCAGAAGGGGAAGAAGGAGTGGTAGGACTTAGAAGCTGTCAGCAGTCTAACATCAAAAATGGAGCCAGACTCTTTATTATACCAGCCCCCGCCACCCTTGGGATCCCTTCATAGACCTGGGCTGTGTGTGGCCTGATGCTAGGGACAGGGAAGATGCTGCCTTCAGACTTTAAAAAAATATTTTATTTATTTATTTATTTATTTATTTATTTATTTATTTATTTATTTATTCATTCATTCATTCATTCATTCATTCATTCACTTATTTTAGAGAGAGAGAGAGAGAGAGAGAGCACATGAGAGAGCAGAGAGAAGAGGGGCAGAGAGGGAAGGAGAGGGACAAGCAGATTCTGTGCTGAACCAGAGTCTGATGCAGGGCTTGATCTCAACAACTCTGAGATCATGACCTGAGTCAGGCTTGATCTCAACAACTGAGATCATGACCTGAGCCAAAACCAAGAATCAGCCACCTAACCAACTGAGTCACTCAGGTGCCCCTGCCTTCTGACTTTGAGCATCACTTCTGCTTGGCCTCCCTCAGCAGGGTCCTGCCCCCTGGATGGGTTCCCTTGGATCTTTATGCACTCCCAAACCACATTTTATTTTATTTTATTTTTTTTAAATTAAATTTTATTTTATTTTATTTTTAAAAAGGCTTTATTTATTCATGAGAGAGAGAGAGAGAGAGAGAGAGGGAGAGAGAGAGAGAGAGGCACAGACACAGGCAGAGGAAGAAGCAGGCTCCATGCAGGGAGCCTGACGTGGGACTTGATCCCAGGTCTTCAGGATCACACCCTGAGCTAAAGGTGGTACTAAACCGCTGAGCCACCCGGGCTGCCCCAAACCACATTTTAGTTTACCACTTTGTCTACTGGGCCCTGGTTAACCCTCCCAGGGCTTCTTGGGTCTATAGATGGTCGATTTAGTTCTTCCCCTTTTCTGTCAGTGGTGTTGCTGAGACCCCAGCTCCATGCAGAACTGTGTGGTCACACCTTTAGGGAGGAGCACCTGTGTGACTTACCATAGTCATGCCATGACATCTGCCAAATTTGAGATTTTAGCCCTGGCCTCTCCACCAGACTACAAGTATTTGTGTTTAATGAAGAATTGAAACATTGCATTACCCTCTTCCTCCTCCTCCAAGATTTCTTGGGCATCTCTTGATGGCCTAATCCACAGCAGAGCACATGGTCACTCAAGGATATAGGTGTAGCCTTCTCCCTGAAGGGATGTGCAGTCAGATTGGCAGAATTGAGATATTGAGAGAAAGTGGGGGAAAAAAAGCAGAAATAGGTACCACATAAACAGCATAGGCAAGGTAATGATTTTGAGAGCTCATTGAGGGTTGGCAAATCAGGAAGGCTTCCTGGGAGAGACGGTTCCTTGAGCCAAGCCCAGGGAGCATGAGTTATTGATAAGCACAGTGTAGGGATGGCCATCTGATTCCTGTCTTTGAACACATGTGCTCCTGTTCATGATCATTGAAGGGAACTTGATAGTGTCAACAGGTAATGTTCAGAATTCTCTAGAATGATTCTTATGGGGGAACTTATCAGAATCGCTAAAGAAGGGTGAGGTTTGGGGTACCCAGAAGTCTCTGCAAACCAGGAATGAGTCCCAGTAGAATAAGAACACCAAGATCTCCAATCCCCAATTTGTGAGTTCTTACCTAATGTTCTCCAAATGTCTTCCTTAGAAGAAGGAGGAGAAAACTTTTTAGATCCTTGTTCCAAAATCCTCTGTGGATGAGTAAGTATTTTTATTTTATTTTATTTTTTTAATGAAGTATAATTGGCACACAATGTTACATTACTTTCAGGTGTACAACGTGGGTTATTCGATAGCTTTCTGCATTATGCTATGCTCACCACAAATGTAGCTACCATCTGCCACCCTACAATGCTATTATGATATCATTGCTGTATTTCTATACTGTAGGGAATTATCTCCGTGACTTATTCATTCTAGAATGGAAGCTTGTACCTCTCACTCTCCTTCACCCATTCTGACCATCTCCCTCTGTTCTGGATGAGTGTTTTATAACCTAAAATCAATGTTAGATATTCCTTTTATTTTTCAACATGAAAAATAAGTTTTAGGAAGGTAATTTCACTTCTTTGGGGGCTCAATTTTTTCCTTGGCCTGAAGAATAACTAGCTATACCAATCATAGGGCCAGTCACTCTGTAGCTCTGTAAATTTGCATGGCATTTCTCCACGTATAAACTTATTTGCTTTACTCATCACAGCTCTTATTTTGTTACTTTCTATGCTTTATGGAAAAATACAGAAAAATGAGAGAGCAATTCAACATTTTATCATATATGTGAGTTATACATATAAGTAGAAGAGTCAGAACCCGAATTCAGATCTTTTGGATAACTTTTTGGACCTTGTGACTTCTCAAACTATAAAACAATCAAACAATGCAAGCCAAGCCCATGGAAAATAAAAAAGAACCCCAAGCCCTCTGTGCTGTCTGCTGGGACACATGCCTAGGAATTCCATGGGGGCATCCCAGTGCTCTTCAAAAAGGGAATCTAGTGATCATGTTCTTTATACCAGCACAGTGCAGACAGAGGTCCACTGTGGAAGAGGCGGCATGCAACAGGTTCTGGGAAAAGCCATTTTCTAGTGACTTTATAGTGAATGCACATCTAGGATGCAACATCTCCATCCGCTGGATGCCATGGTCCTCTGCCAGCCAGAGGGGTCTTGGCACTGTCTTTGGATGCTGATAAGTTTTTGGATAAACACCACACACACACACACACACACACACACGCACACACACACACACACACAGCCCTTTCTCTTGTTGCTGCCCTATCAGCCCTCAAGTACTTCTTGCTTACATTACATGGTGAGCTGGAGCTCTTGATAAAGGAGCTCTGCAGAGTGATGACAAGAATTGATTCCCAATTTCCTGCAGAATGACTCTATCATTGCTAGTGACTCAGGCAATTTAGCTCATATTCTAGGCCTGCCTGGGGGTTATAGATCACGCTGACAGCTTCCCAGTCACGCAGGGAGGCGGATTTTGATAAGATGAGGAAGGAGACATTTGCAGAGAGTTTTGCATTGGGGGGGGGGTGGTGGCCAGAAGGGCAGGGCTACCTGGGGGCTTGGGACCTGATGGGCATCCTGCTGGGACATGACAGGGAAGCTGGCTTGTGGTCGGGCTCCCAGCAGGCTGCCGGGGATAGCTCTTTCCCCCTCTCCGTAAACTGTTCATCCCTGTTCAGCATGAGAACACCTAAGGCCCAGTTGAAAGACAGAAGGGATCAATTTCCAATGGTTTCCCCCTTCCCAAATACTTAGCATCTGTCTGTTAAAAGTTAATATATAGGAACCTGGGTGGCTCAGTTGGCTAAGCATCCAACTGGTGATTTTGGCTCAGGTGTGATCTCATGGATGGTGAGATTGAGCCCTGCATTGGGCTCCATGATTAGTGGGGAGTCTGCTTGAGCTTCCCTTTCTCCCCCTCCCTCTGCTTGTGCTCTCTCTCATGAACAAACAAACAAACAAACAAATCTTTAAGAGAAGAGTTAACACATAGACTGGGGTTTTCCTTTCTCCATGGACTCTGTTACAGCAGGGGCAATTCTTTGCATTTACTCATGAATCCATTTTCATCTGCCAACCTGTCCTGATTGCACTCTGGGTGCTCAATGAAATGCTCTCTCCAGAATGCATGCTGAAGGGACAGGCTGTGTTCTGTCTCGGAGTCATCCAAGCGAAGCAGAACACGGCTACATGAGGACCAGGAACCTCCTGTGCACTGTGACTGCTAAAGCCCGAGTTGCTAAATCCTCACAAAGACTCTGTGAGACAGGCCCCTTACTATTTCTAGTTTGCAGATGGGAAAACTAAGGCACAGATGGTAGGTCACATAAACAGAGGTTGAACTTGGGCCCCCTTTGGAAACAGTCTGTGCTCTTACATATTGCACTGTATCCCTCATGAATAGTGAATAAAATGGATGATTTTCCATCTAGTGGACAGAATGGAACCCTTAGAAATTGACTATCAATTGCCCAGGTTTTATTTTAATTTATTTTTTAGAAGATTCTATTTATTCATGAGAGATACACAGAGAGAGGCAGAGACATAGGCAGAGGGATAGGCAGGCTCCCTGCAGGGAGACTGATGTGGGACTCGATCCCAGGACCCCAGGATCATGACCTGAGCCAAAGGTAGATGTTCAATCACTGAGCCACCCAGGTGCCCCAATTGCCTGGCTTTTATAAGTACTTTATCAAAGTCCTTGATAGCACAGGTGATCACTGCAGTTACAGAAACTGAGCACACACACATGTGTGTGCAAATGTGAACATGCATGGGCACACATGCACATACACACCCATACACCAACACCCATGTTCATGTGCTTGTATACCCATGTTCACATGTACACACACACACCAGAAGGACATAACTCAGGAAGCCACAGCAGCCAGGCTAAGACACAGTTCTACAGAACAGACACACTGATCTCTCCCTGATCATTCAGCCAAAGAAATTGTTTAGAAATCATTGTTGAGCTACTCTCCAAGCCAAGGTCGGCCTGATTGACACAGCAAGGAAGCACCTGACCCAGGGCGTTCTGAGAACCGCCTGTGAGCCAGGCCCTGTGCTGGGCTCCTTCACTGACATTGTAATGCACTGATGTCCACAACACTCAACTCTGTGAGGACCACCATCCCCGTTTTATCATCAGAGAGTCGCTTCCGACGAGTGCTCTGTCGATAATTATTTTATTCTGACTAATTGACTCTCTCGCATTAATCACCAGGTTTCCTGGGTGTCAACAGCAGACTCCATCGCTTGATTCCTGTTCTGAGAACCTGGCCTGTGGTCAGATGAAGTCCCGGCTGAGGCCCTGGACTTGGCCCTCATTTCTCCTTCTGCTCACGAGCCCCACAAGGGCTCTCCCCACTCCATCCAACGGCTTCTCCATGGGGTCTGTTGGCTCTGATTGGCTCCTTTCCCCACACCCTCTGAGATGCTGCATAGAAGGCTGCCAGTCACGTTGGCTCTCATTAACGCTTCCAAGGATGAACGAGACAATATAATAGCTCCCTGCACACCTGCCAGGTAGATGTTGCATTAGGCAGAATGTTTGAGGTTGTTTTTGGTTCTGATCAAAGTGATTGAAACAGATGTACCTTGTGAGTCTTATTAAGTGGCAGGGAGAACTGCTCATCAGACATCTGACTTGTCCCAAGAAGTCTTTGTATGCAGACAACCCTGCTTTGGTGTCCTTAAATAAACGAGTGTTTAGTTTTCTGATCAATACTTAGGATTGGGCTAGCTGGAGAAGAATCCATTTAATCCCAGACATAATGGCAACGGCCCATTGTGATGCTCTCCTGATACAGAGTTTAGAAGTCATTGCTCCCTGCGACAAAGAGAAACATGATCTGCTTCTCATTCTTTCACATGCTTACTCATTCAGTCAATAAATATTGACCTCTCACATCTAATATGAGGTGTTAGGGATGTTCTAGTGATGAGGCTGACACGGTCCTTGCTTCGAGGAAGCCCACAGACTGGGGCGGGAGAGGAAGAAATATGCAAACAATCACAGCAGAAATAAGATAGGTAGATTGCTCGTTGGAGTCATGTTGATGGAGATGGGTGGGCAGCTTCTAAAATGATTCCAATGATCGATGCTTTCTGACATCCATGCCCTTGCGGGATCCCCTCTCCTTGGGTGTGGACTGGACCGCATGATGTGCCATGCCAAAATGATGGGATGTCACTTCCAAGATTAGGTTACTGTTATGGGTTGCTTTGTGTTTCTCTGCCTCTCCCCCACTGCAAAAAATATGCTTAAGTCTTAACCCCTGGTTCCACAGAACGTTGTGACCTTATTTGGAAATAGGGTCTTTGCGCATGAGGTCAAGTTAAGGTAACTTGGTGGTTAGGTGGCTAGGGTGGGCCCTAATCCAATATGACTGGTGTCCTTATCCAAAGGGGGACTATGGACATAGAGAGACACACACGCAGAGCGAGCCCAAGGTGAACAAGGAGGCAGAGATGGGGAGATGGGTGAATGAGCAAAAGAACACCAAAGATTGCCAGCAAACTTCCAGAAGCCATTGGGGAGCCTTGGAGAGACACACAGAGAGGCAGAGACACAGAGGAAGAAACGGGCTCCCTGCGAGGAGCCCAATGCAGGATTCGATCCCAGGACCCCAGGATCACAATCTGAGGTGGAGGTAAATGCTCAACCATTGAGCCACCCAGGTGTCCCTGTGCTGGGATTCTTGACCCTCAGAACCCAGGATGATAAATGTTTTCTGCTCTTAAGATTTTGGGATAATTTGTTATGCAGCCATAACTAGCTGATACCACCTGTAAAATAAACTAGGCGCTGTCCTGGGTCCCAGGGCAGCACAGGTGACACCGCTCTTGGCCTTGCGAAGAAGCAGTTTGGTTAAAAAAGCTTGGGCTCTGACCTCCAGCTATCTGGGGTTCAAGTCCCAGCTATGCTGTTGACTTGCTGTGCTGAGTCTTCAAGTTACCTAATTTTGTTTTTTTCCTCTAGAATATAAAGAATTGTAGTGGGAGTGCCTTGAGGATTAAGTTAACTTTTGTAAAGCCTTTAAGAAATTTATTTCACATTCACCAAATACTTACTGAGTAGTCTATGGCAGGGCACTTGGGGGATGCTAGGGTAGCAGAGGTGGCCTGTGTGGAGAGGTCCCTGTTCTCCTGAAGTTTACCTTGTAGCTTATATTATACTGTGCCCCGGGAAATGGGCAGGTAAACAAGAGCATGTGCATTACTTCATAAGCACTACTTTGTGTGCAGAAAGAGGAAGTGAGTTCATTTTATGTACTTCTTTTAGAATAAGAGGCTGGAGGGACCCCTGGGTGGCTCAGTGGTTGAGTGTCTGCCTTCGGCTTAGGTCATGATCCTGGAGTCCCAGGATCGAGTCCCCCATCGGGCTCCCTGCATGGAGCCTGCTTCTTCCTCTGCCTGTGTCTCTGCCTCTCTCTGTCTCTCATGAATAAATAAAATATTTTAAAAAAATTTTAAAAAATGGTAGTGGTTTGAGGGGGTAATGAAGTAGAATATCTGGAACCAGGGTCAAGGATTTGGGGAGATGAGGGGTGTCTTTCCTATTGGTGGTTGAATACATCCTACCCACCTGCTGGAATCTGGGAGGGCAACCAATCAGAATCAACCATTCAATCATAATGAAACACCTGCCTTAGTAGCCAGCATGCAGGTACATCTACAATTATAGATCAATAAAAAACTATGGACAGCAGCATGCCATTTTACATAGTTACCAAAAATTATAAAATGTGTCATAGTTGTTGAGAGGCAGTAGATCTGCTGTGTGCCTCTATGTTTTCTCCAAATACTTGGGGTCGTGGTCTGGGACGGCAAAAATTTGAGTCTAGAATGGTCTAATTTTGTTTTTGTTATTTAAAAATTTTATTTATTTCTTTGAGAGAGAGAGATAGGGAGAGTACACATATGAGTGTGTGTGGGGAGATACAGATGGAGAGGGAGAAGCAGATTCCCCGCGAACAGGAAGCTCGATACAGGGCTCCAACCCAGGACCCTGAGCAGCCAAAGGCAGCTTCTCCACTGACTGAGCCATCCAGGTGCCCCATGGAATGGTCTATTTTTGAATAGCTTTTCTCCCTCCCTCCCTCCCTCCCTCCCTCCCTCCCTTCCTTCCTCCCTCCCTTTCTCATCCTTTCCTTCTGTTAAATCTGAAGAAGGCAGCAGGCTGCAAAGATCTTATTAATTCAATTTACCATTTGTTCATTCACTGATCTAACGACACTATTGAGTGCTCTGAAAGGCACTAGGGATAGAGCAGTGAAGCAGGCAGGCCCTTGTGGTTGGTCTCTCCTGGGGAAGCAGCCCTGGGGGCTCCAGGTCTGCAGGCTGCTGAGCTCAGGCAGCTTCCTCCACAGGAAAGGTGTGCAGCACCATCATGCCTGCCCTTCTCCACCAGCTCTCGGCCCTGCCCCCCTCTCCCCACGAGAACCGGCACCCATGCACATGGTAAGGTGCCTTCCCCCCAGTGTGCATCCACACCCTATCACCGTGCAGTCTCCCCTGGTGAGGCTCCCCGCCCTGCCCTTGCTGCTGCACCTGTGCCAGAGAGCTGGGTGGTGAAGCCCCTGCCTTGGGGGTCCAGCCCACTTACTCAGTGTACCGTACCAGGTGAGGGACCTTACACTTTCCGAGCCTCGTCTACAAAATGAGGGTAACGGCACCCATCTTGCAGGGTCATTGTGAGTGTTTAAACAAAATAATGTGTGTGAAGGGCTAGAATAATGACTGCAGCTTGCTTACCCAATGTCCAATCTCTTCTTCCTTAGTCACAGAACTCTCTATATACATATATATAATCGAAGTATAATTGACATACCATATCCTATTAGTTTCAGGTATATATTGTAGTGATCTGATCTCTCTTTTTTTTTTTTTTAAGATTTTATTTATTTATTCACCAGAGACACACAGAGAGAGGCAGAGACATAGGCAGAGGGAGAAGCAGGCTCCCTGCGGTGATTCCCCTGATAAAGTAGTTACCATCAGAACCCTATATTTTTAAAGGCAGTTCTTGCTTGGCTAAATACTCTACTTCTTGATCTCCTTTGCAATGTGGTGGCCAATGAGATCAAAGCAGAAATCACTGGGTGAGGATTTGGAAAAGCTTCCTAAAGGGTCTGATTGCCTCTCTCCCCACCCTATATCCTCTTGCTTCCTGTCTGAAACATGGACGTGATGGCTGGAGCTCCTGCAGCTATTTCTGAGTATAGGGGTGAACTTGAGGATAAAAACCACTATGGATGTTGAGTTAGAAACACTGGAGAAAGCTGGGCATTAATGATTTTTTGGAGTTTCCACAATGGCCATGGACTGCTTTCCTGATGACTTTATAGAAAGAAAAGAAAATCTTAGTCTTATTAAACCACTGCTATTTTGGGTGTCTTTGACTGGCATTATCAGCCAGAAGCAATTTTAAACACTTTACCCAGTGCCTGCTCTCTGTGAACATTTACTGTGGTGACCATCATGATTGTTGGGATGGTGGTTAGGCAAAGTTGACATGGTCCACTCTGACTCAGCCAAAGCCTCGAAGTTGATTTCCTGATTTTCCCGGCTTAGAGCCCGTGCATCAACGTCAGGTCCACAGACTCAAATGCTAACCCATGCTAACCCTCAAGATTTCCTGACCCATCATGGTGTATCCCGCTCACCCTCTTCCTGACCCCGACATGTTCCTTTCTTCCAACAGTATCATCAGCCTCATTTTGCAGATGAGAAAACCGAAACACAGTGGCAGTGAAGTGACTTCTCAGCCCATGTCTGGCTGATAGCGAGGGGCAGACATGCTGCACTCGGGACCAGCGTGCTCTGGAGGCCGCATTGACATGCAGAGTGCCGTGGAGGGAAGGTCACTGAGCTTGGGGTTGGACAGATCCGTGTGTTCATCTTGGTGCTGCAGCCAACAAGCTGTGGATGATGACTTTATTTTTTTGAGCCTCAGTTCCTTATCTATAAAATAGGAGCAATGAACCCAGCATGGATGACCAGCTAGAATGAGGGGAGTGCCAGTACAGGAGCTGACCTGGAGCAGGTACTCAAGCCAAGGGGGTCCCTGCCGCTTTGCTCTCTCCTCCGGATTTAGAGAAAATGCAAAATGTTTCCCACTGGATGTATTAGCTGTGGGAGGTGCCACCTTCTCTTGGCTGCAGTTTATCACACCAGAAGCAAAGCTAGATGGCTCTGAGCTCCCTTTTCTCTATCTAGTGTGGCCAGAAATCCTCAGAGGCAGCTGCCTGAATACGTTTTCTCCTAAGTCTGATTTTGTGTGTCTTTTCCTTGGAAACTCTGACTTAGCGTCCTGCCTTCCCGCGGGGGAGGTGTCATTTGCAAAAACGGTTGGTTTGACAGGAGACGTGCTTAGAAGGGCGCCTCTATCTTCCCTGTGTCCAGCCTGGGTCCCTATCACGCAGGCTCCCAGGAGCTTCTACTCATCCTCTAACTCAAACGGATGGCACCAAGGTGAGAGAAATCTTTGAAGTAGAAGGCACTTGGAGTAATGGCATAATTACTCCACAGAAGCATTTGCAAAGTAATTATGGACTATTGTTAGGAATACCTAGTTGTGTGTGTGTGTGTGTGTGTGTGTGTGTGTGTTTTAAAGTAATGAGGCTTTGCTTGGAGTTAGTGATTATGAGGGAAAAAAGGCAATGATATGTGCGCACATTTAAAGAGGAGAGAAATACCCCCCAGGCCCTCCTCCCAAAGCCATCCTCCTAATGCAAAACCCAGAGTTCCCTGGGGAACCCACCACAGATCTGAAATGCACATCCTTGCATTCTGTGTCCTGCTTGGAACATTTCTGGTACAAAATTGCAGTTTTGAGAAATACTGGCTGTAGAATAATTTGCTGAAAAATGCATTTCTCCCAAGAAATGGAAGGACCTCGAGGCCACGCTGTTAATGTAATGAAGCCTAGGGGGTCTTTACGTGGGAATGTTCTTGAGTGGCCCTCATCAGCACTTCATGCCAGAGTGGGGCTTCCTTCCTGCCCCAGGCCCACCACCTAGGTATGTCTGCGGGGGCCCATCCCTTGGCATGGGCTCCGCAGCCTGCTTTCACCCAGCCTGCTGCCTCTGCTCGAGAGGGGCTGCGGCAAGCTAATTGAGATGCATATGACAATATTAACTTTTTAAATATCGTATTAGCTCTCCATTAGGATAAATGAGGTACGCAGAAAAATTGTAACAGAGCATTAGTCACTGCCTCCACTTAGCGCATTGATTATGTCCAGATGAGATCCTCAAAGCCTGCCCTAGAGATGGTGGGAGGGGAAGACTGAGTCCAAGAGCACTCTTTCTAAATGGAAATTCAGTCTAAGGTAAGCAAGTGACAAAGGAGAGGGCAGTGTGGAAGAGCTGTCTTGGGTGGAAGGGACTGGATCAATCTAGGTCCTTCTTGACGTCAGTTCCCTGGATCCCAGAGGACACTGAAGAAATTCTCCAGGCAGTCTGGCACAGAGCTGATAAAAATTATGAATAACTGTAGCTATCATTAGCTGAGCTTCTGGAATCAACCAGCCCTTTGCATGCATTCTCACTTAATCCTTATCTTAGTGATAGAGGAACAGAGGACTAGACAGGGGAGGGATTCACCCAAGGTTTCCAGTCTCTCAAAACAGAAATTCCCTCTGGGGAGGAGCTACAAGCCTAGGCTTGCATGATGGAAGTGTGATGTCTTAGAGTCTTGCCTTGAAGTCTTGCTGAGTTTTCTGGGGTCTGGGAGATGTGGGGCAGCCTGCAAATCCCCAGCCAGGGTGTCTTAGTCTGTTGGGGCTGCTATAACAAAATACCCCAGACTGGGCCGCTTATCGAGAAAAGAAATTTATTTCTCACAGTTCTGGAGCTGGAAGTCTGAGATCAGGGTGCTGGTATGGTCAGGCAAGGGCCTTTTTCTGCATCGCAGACTTCTCCTTGTGTCCTCACATAGTGGAGGGGCCTGGGGAGCTCTGCAGGAGCTTTTCCCCATCCCCCACCCCACAGACTTATTTACTTACTTTATTATTTATTTATTATGGAGGTAGTTGACATACAACTTTATGTTAGTTTCAGGTGTACAACACAGTGATTGGATAAGTCTGTGCATTATTCAGTGCTCACTATGGTAAGTGTAGTCACCCTCTATCACCATACATCTGTGAGCTTAAAAATAAAACGGCCAGTTATTTTTATCAGTGAAAATGGGTTTATTTGGGAATAGTAGAGAATTACAGTCTGGGACAAGCCAGCAATGGGCAAACCGTAGGTAAGTCTGAGAAACAAGAGAGGAACATTATTTCATGGAGAAGGAGGGGGAAGTTGGGAGGGGTTGTTTGGAACAAAAGTCCATTGTACAGAAGCAAGAGCTCAGGGTGATGATGTTTCTCAGAGGCTGAGGTGCAGGGGTGGCCGATTTCTGATGGGGGACATACATCTTTCCCTGTTCCCTGTTGGGGTCTGTAATTGACAATTCTTCCTATAATTGACATGGGGTGGTAGGCTCCCCCACCAGCCTCCCCTTCTAGCATCCCTAGTCCACCAGCCAGCTTTACTCTTAGTAATTTTCACACAGTGATATGATAGTATTGTTGACTATATTCTCAATGCTGTATTCTCATCTCCATGACTTTTTTTATTATTTATCTATTTTGCCCATCTTCCCACCCACCTCCCTCTGGCAGCTACCAGTTTTGCTCTGTATTTAAGAGTCTGTTGTTTTGTTTGTTCTGCTTTTTAGATTTTACATGTAAGTGAACTCATGTGATATTTGTCTTTCTCTGTCTGACTTATTTCACTCAGCGTAATACCCTCTAGGTGCATCCACATGGCAAGATCTTTGTTCTTTATGGCTGAGTAAAATTCCATTCCTTATACCACATATTCATCCATTTATCTATGGATGGGCACATGGTTGGCTTCCATATCTTGGCTACTGTTAAATAATACATGGGGTCTCTTTTATAAGGGTACTAATCCCATTCATGAGGGCTTCACCCTCATGACCGAATCACCTCCCAACAGCCCCAACTCCTAACAGCCTCACATTGGGAATTGGGATTTCAACATAAGCAGTTGGGGTGGGGGCATTCATGCTACGGCACGAGGCTTTGTGGACACCATCCTCTGGGTCTGTCTGAGGCTTTGTGGCCAAGTGGCCGGCCAGCCACAGATACAGACTCTCGTCAGAGTAAGACAGTCACTTCCTGTGAACACAGAAGGCTGGACAAGACTGGTAGCCAGTTCAGATTCTGCCACTGGTTGTGAGCTTACTCTAGGTCACAGGTAATTCTGCTGGAAGAGGCAGCTGTGCCAGTGTCTGATTCCTGCATCGCTGAGGTGAGAATGTCATAGGTAAGAATTTGTCTCTGGCCTTACACAGTGTCTGGGGTTTGAATCTAACTTGGCAGTGGTGAGACCCTGACAAGTTCATGTCTAAGCCTCAACTTCTCACCTATAAAATGGGCATAGTAACCTTTTCTTATTGGGTTTTGGGGGAATTAATGGAGTAACCCCCATAATACACTTGGCACAGTGCCTATATGTATTATGCTTGGAAACAGTAACTGCTATTCCAAGTATAATAATAATAATTATTACTGTTTGAGAGGTGGGTCTCTGGAATAAGACCCATCTCAGTTCAACTCTTGGCTCTTCTGTTTATTGGTTCTTGGGTTAGTCATTACCTCCCCACAGCTCAGTTTCCTTACCTATAAGATGGGTATAATAGGTGTACCTACTTTGAAGAGTTAAGAAAACAAAGTGTGTGAATCCATTTAATGTGCTCAGCAGAGTGCCTGGCACTCAGTCTAGTTGTCTTTTTTTTTTTTTTACCTCTGTGTTCAGCGGTGAGTTTATCCATATGTAAAGGTGGTGCCTGCTTTTCTGGGTGTCAGAACAGGAAGGTGTCCAGACCTGTTAATGGCCTGCTGGATAGTGAATAGTTTGAAGCCAGCAGGTAGAAGGGCTTGAGTGTATCCTTGATTGGCTGGACTCCAAAGCTGGGGCTTGTCACCACTTGGTGCTGTCTCCCAGGGGCAGGTGCGAGGGCGTCTCCCTGAAGGGAGTGCCAGCCCGTTTTGGAGGATGGCAGTCGGGGGGAGGGGGGTGTCGGGGTGCGGGGCTCCAAGGTCAGCCTCTCTGGGACAGAGTTGTTGTGTGGCTCACCTTTGCCTCTCCTGTTCAGCTCAGACCCTGGGAGGCAGGAAGACCTTGGCGAACAGCTCTGGGTTGAGCAGGATGTGAGACAAAGGTGACCCAGGATGGTGTGTAATTAAGTCCCGAGTTGTACGGTGTTCATAATCAGAGCAGAAAGAGGCCAGATGATGGGGCTGAGCGGTCAGGTGGAGCTTTTTGGAGGAGGCGATCTGAACTGAGCCTTGGAGAATGGATCTGCTCTGAGAAGGTCGTTGGGAGGCAGGGACGATTTGGAGGTGGGGGAGCCCTGTGAGCAGTGGCAGGGTCCGCAGTGAGGGAGCAGAGAGAGGGGCCGGTTTCGTTGGAGCATAATTTATGTATGTGTTAGAGGTTAGAGGGAGACAGGCAGCCTTGAGAAATGGGCAGGCATCTGGAAGTGCAGGGGGCTACAGAGAGATGCAGAAACCCCTGGAGGGGGGCCGGCCTCCTGGGAGCATCTTACAAGGCTGAGCTGTTGCAAGATGGTTCTAGAACTGGCCCCGGGGAGCGAGGATCGGCCAGGGCCCCCTTTGCTGGAGCATCAGGGCGCGGAGACCTGTGTCTGGCGCTGAGCGCAGGCCGCCTCGGCCTCTTCTCGGATTCGGGGGTCCTGGGGGATTACACAGCCTGCCTGTGCTCTGAGTGGCAGTCCCTTAACCGTGACCCACGGATTAAATCACCTATTGTGTCGAGTAATAATGAGTCGTTCTCCACGGCTTTTGTGTAAGCAAATGGAGTATTTATCCAGGTCCCAGGGAACCTGGGGACACCTTGGAAGCAGGAGATGGCTTTGAAGAGGAGTCCAATGAAATCCTTAAGCCTCTGTCTCCAGATCCATTCATAAGTCAGAGGCTGCCGATTTTGGGGGTAGAATATTTTCAGAGCAAAGAAACGTTCAGCGAGGAGTGTTGAACAGTAAGCTGCCTGGCGCACAGAGCGTCTGTTCGGTCTCCTTAGTTGGGCGTCGCGCACAGGCAAAGTGGCTGCGGGCAGCTGGGTCACAGTCCCACTGTGTGACCTGGGGGAGCTGGGATCCCCAGATGATGAACCCCGTGTTAGACCTTCCTGTGACCGCTCATTTAACGTTAAACCACCCCGGGGAAAGAACTTACTGATGAGGGAGTCAAGGCTTCTTGAGGGACGGCCCTGGCCCTGCTGTGGGGAGCCTCCTCGGCCAAGTTACACCCTCCAGTGACCCCCGCCCAGTGACAGAGCAGTATGGGAATACAGGGGCCAAGCCATCTCTGTGTAATCCAGGGCAGTTCTGAGAGGTCATGCCAGCTTCAGGTCATCTGAAGCTGTGGATGGGTGTGATCGTAGCTGGAATTCAACCTAGGCACTCCTTCTTCCTCCTTGCCCTTCACAAGGGTGGAAGGGAACACCCCCCCACCCCCCACTTAAAAATATCCTCCACACTAAATTCCATCTCGAAGCCTGCTTCCTGGGAGACCCAATCCATGATATGCAGTGAGAAAAGGCTGAAGTCTAGAGTCAGTCCCCCTCTGGCCTTCTGTTTCTTTATTTTCAAAATGAAAATCGTGCACTGGATCAGAGGTCCATGGAACCCTGAAGGTGTCCAAGATGTCCATGAGGACAAAACCATTTTCACAATATTACTACCAATATTTATTTGCCATTTGCACGGAAGGTACCGAACCAATGGTGCCTGAGTAGTGGCATCAAACCATGCTAATCTCATTGCATTCTTTACACCAAGCACTAGTAGTTAAAAAAAAAAAAAAAAAAAAAAAAGCCAGTGTCGTTTAAGAATGTCCTTGATGGGGGCACCTGGGTAGTTCAGTTGGTTAAGCATCTGACTCTTGATTTTGGCTCAGATCATGATCTCAGTGTTGTGAGATTGAGCCCTGCATTGGACTCCACACTCAGCACAGAGTCTGCTTGAGAAGAATCTCCTTCTCCCTCTGTCCCTCCCCTTGCAAAAACAAAACAAAACAAAACAAAGACTGTCTTTGATGAAGCAGTAAAAATTATTGATTTTATTAAGTCTTGACCATTGACCACATTCCTTTCTACTATTCTGGATGACCAAGTGGGCAGCAGGCATGCTGAAGTATGGTGGCTCCCTTGAGAGAAAGCACTTGCACACTTATTCAGGTTGCAAGCTGAACTAGCTGCTTTTTTCATGGAATACCATTTTTACTTGAAAGTACAATAGACAGAGAAGCCACGGGCCACATTTTCTTGAAAATGAACAAAGTGAGCCTGTCACTTCAAGGAAAACAACTGACAGTATTTGTTACCAATGATAAAATTCAAGCTTTTAAGTGACTATTAGAATTTTGGAGAACTTCTATCTGCCTCCACAAGCTTTGACAGCTTTCCAATATTGCAGGTTAGCGTTTTCTGATGATATTGGTGGTAATACTAACTAATATGATTTTTGATTTTATATAATAAAGTGTGTCAACAATTGGAAGACCCACATAACTCAGCGAGCTAACATAGTTCCAAGCATGATGTTACCGACTCATGTTCTGATAAAAGACCCATTCAGGTGCAAGGTGGATCAGTGAGTGTGAAAGTAACAGAGAATGGAAAGTTCATTTATATGGTACAGATTCCACGTTGTGTTCAACCTTTTGGAAACTACTGCTTGTTGCATTTTGGTGGAGTATCCAAGAAGAATCTCTATCTTTTTTTTTTTTTCTTCAAAGATCCTTCCCTGTAATCACATTTGCAAATTCTCTTTGCCATGTAAAGTAACATATTACAGGCTCCAGGGTGAGAGTGTGGACATCTTTGAGAGGTCATTATTCTGCCTACCATCTGACCCCAAATATTCACTTCTTTTCCACATGCAGAACACATTCACCTCATCCCAAGGTGCTCCAAAGTCTTACCCCATTACAGCATCAGTAATCCAAAGCCTTAAAAATTTCATTTAATCTTATCTGCTCCAAAGTTCCAAATCTTATCATCTCAACCCTCTAAGTCAAGTATGGGTGAGACCCTGGGTGTGTGATCCATCCTGGGGCGTAATTCCTCACTATGTGAACTACAAAACAAGTTCTCTACTTTTAAAATATAATGGGGAGACAGGCATAGGATAACAGTTATAGACATTCTGGTTTCAAAAGGGAGAAAATCGAAGTAAAAATACGAATCACAGGTCCTCAACAGTTTTGAAATTAGATAGGCAAACTCTGTTAAGTTTCAAGCCTTGGAAATAATTCTTTGTGGTTTGTGCCTCTGCCTCTGGGCTAATGACTCCACCATTATTCTGCCCATCACAGGGACCTTAATCATTTTAAGAATGCAGAGATGTTGTGAAGTCAAAGTTTGAGAACTCTACCCTAGGTCAGGTGCACTGGATGTTGGCTGCCTGGAGCACGGTTGAGAAGGATCCTGAAGCTGTCTAGAATCAGCGGGAAAAGCGTGTTGATCAGTTAATAATGCCTGCTTCTGAAGGGGACAAGATGACATGTGTATCATCTATAAAGGCCCCTCCAGCTTTGCTGGTCTCTAGCACTGTGGACACTTCTCAGAACATTCTGGAAGGACTAGGTAAATAGTTCAAGAAGGAGCAGCATAAGCCAAGCTAGGACTACAACCCTCGTAAGCTGAGCTGGCTCTGGGGAAAATTGAGAGTTCTATTTTTTTTTTTAAGATTTTATTTATTTATTCATGAGAGACAGCGTCAGAGACATAGGAAGAAGGAGAAGCAGGCTCCCTGTGGGGAGCCCGATGTGGGACTTGATCCCAGGACCCCGGGATCACGACCTGAGTAAAAGGCAGACACTCAGCCACTGAGCCACCCCAGGTGCCCTGGGAGTTCTATTTTTTTTTTTTTTTTGACTACTATTCCAATTGTTCTGTTCAACAGTGTCTTTCCCATCCACAACTTTAGGGTCATGTTTTATCATATTTACTTAAAATTTTTTAAAATAAAAGGGTACAATAAACTTGTTTTTTAATGAAGAGTATATAATGAGTCAGGCTAAACATACCAGCCTTCCTGGGAGACTCAACCTTCATTGCAAGACAAAATCCTCAGCTAGTAAATTTCAAACTTTTTAAACCCACGCACTCCTTTCTATTGAAACCTAAAGTCTGAGCTTTCCCACCCTGATATACCTCCCTGGGAGCCACGGTATTGTCTGTATATTCCTACCAGTCAAGAAGATCTTCCTTTTCTGAAGTCTGTTGTGAAAACATTTTTGTGTTTTCCAAATACAAATTATAATATTTGTATGCTTCTTCAACACCCTCCCTAGTTCCCCTTGCCCCAGTCCCTGCAATCCCAGAGTTGCCTTGAAACAGTATAGTTTTCTCTTCCCACCCAACCCTCCATTGAAGATTCCAAGAACATCTCCCATTTTAGAACATTCTTGGACAATTTAGCAATGTAACAACTTCTCTGAGAGGTGAAGTCTATATCCCCTCCAAGGGAATCTGGCTCACCAGGGACTGTGGAAGAAAGGGGGCACTATGTAGGTCATAAAGGGTCATAAAGCAGTCCAGTTCCTGCCTGGTCCTCTTGGGACTCTCATCCTTGGAGCTCAGCCACCAGACAGCTGCGAAGCCCAGGCCCCGAGGAGAGACCATGGGTAGGTGCTCCAGCCAAAGGTTCCAGATGAGGGTCTAGCTAACAGGCAGCCCTCCGACCCCTGACCTGTGAGTGAAGGTGTCTTCAGGGCTGCTAGCAGTTGAGGTTTACCACTCATGCCCCAGGGATCATGGAGCAGAAGTGAATTGCCTTCACGGAGTCCTGCCCGGATTGTGCGTTCACCAGAAAAATAGACGGCTGTTGTTTTAAGCCTCTGCACTTTGGGGAGGGTTGTTATATAGCAGCAGTAAAGGAAACAAAAGTCAGAAGAGGGGTAAGAGGATATGTCATTGGCAGATTATGGGGAGAGACGCCTTGGGGAATAAAGGACCGCCCTCTCCCTATTTCACTCCTGACCACTAGGGTCCTCTGCAGTTGGGAGAGATAGCCATGACCTTGGACTTTGGTCCTTTTCCCCATTCCTTTCCCAGTGTTATTAATCAAATCCATGTGACTGCTTCTCCTCCTCCTCCTCCCCCTCCCCCTCCCCTCCCCCTTCTTCTTCTTCTTCTTCTTCTTCTTCTTCTTCTTCTTCTTCTTCTTCTTCTTCTTCTTCTTCTTCTTCTTTTTTAAGGACTTTGGGTGAGTCAATTATCTGGTCTCAGCTTCCTCTTGTGTCAGAGGACCAGCTGGACTAACCACTAAGCGCCTTTCCATCTCTGACATTCCCATTTGCTCTCTTCATTTGATTTTCCCCATGTTTCTCCTTTTTTTCCAGATTTAACAATGAAAATTGTAAACTCAACAAAATCTCCACATCTCTGCTAGCATCTAATCCACTTGGGGCAGATAAACTGCAGGAATAGATTTTTTTTTTTTCCTGTGAATTTGACAAGTGTGTTTGCACACCGCCTGGTGTTTTGTCTGCATTTTCTCACTTGTGGATGCCAGGAGCCCCATCGACGACACAGCATTCCAGGGACAACAACCATTTGTCCTCTTAATTCTTTCATCTTTTTTTTCAGCCTCCACCTGAAATATTTATGAATCTTTATTTTTTTTTTAGGGAGTTCAAGCTAAACAATATAGTTTATTGTGGGGGGGGTGCGGGGAATCTCTGGTTGTAATAGATTTGTGCAGATGGATTGACACGTAGTTTAGGAGTTGTGTGCTAGGTTTACACCCTGGGAGAATGGCAGCTGACAATCCAACAAAGGACAACTCAGTAGAGTACTATTAACCAAAATTTGGAGAAGAGAATCTGCTGTGTCTCTCTACTCCCACCAAGTTGCCTGCTTGCTTTACCCTGAGGCATGAATGAGCAGAATCACTACTTTGGAATATTCCTTCCAATTTCCAGATTTCAGGCAGAAGAGCCCTGTGGATGCTGAAAACCTACAGTGACGTGATGTTGTTGAAAACCTGTAATGTGAAATCACCTGCCTTCAATTGTTGGGCACTTGGGAAAGGAGTTTGAGGGTTGGAGGTTAGCAAAAAGTTCAGCAGCCATAAAGATGGGTTGAATAGAAATTTATAGCCTGTTTAAGATACATTTTACATGCGTACATTACATAGGAGCTGCCCTGTTCTATTTTTGATAACTAAATATTTATGAAGTGTTTATTAATGAATACTGGGAACTGATACATTTTTTCATCTGGTAGTGGTTATTTGGGAGTTTGAATAATCTTTTCCTTTAAAAGATACCATCATAAATATTTTATAGGCACATCTGTATCTTTGACATATAAGAATCTGTGAGTAGATAATTACAGAAATGGATACCATTTAGAATTGTATGTTCTGGACTGTAACATAATCTGGACAGAAAAGTATATAGGAAATTTGTTGATGCTATATTCTTAAGCCCTGGGGGCCCTTAGCTGGATGCTAGTTAAACTGAATTTGTACTTTTTTTTATTGGAGAATTGAAACCACTTTCACTTATTAGCGTAACTAATACGTTTGGTTTCACTTTTATCGCATTATTTCATGCATTCGGCCATTCACATTCCATTATTTTGCCTTATGGGCCATGTTTTCTTGTTTTTTTATTTACTCTTGTGTTGAAAGTATACAGCCAATATTCAATCTCAGTAAGTGGTTAATTGTACAATTTTCAGAAACACCTTTCCTTGTACATCCTATCCTTATTAAATCAAGGATAATACAAGACCTTTTGACTCCTTGCTCTGAAATGAGGAATTTGCCATGTGTTTAGCTATTCCTGCTCAATTTTTAGGCCATATCAGTATCATCTTAGGTACATTGTAGGATAGATGTGTTTACTAATATGGACATTTTTTATAATATATAGCCTGGTTTTTTTTTTTTTTTGTTTTTTTTGTTTTTTTTTAGGAATCCCTTAACTACATCTTTCTCTGCACATGTTTCTCTCAATTATTAACTCTGGTTAATGGTGACAGTTCTTCACTTTATAAATTTTCAGATCCCAAGCCCCCCGCCTTTTTTTTTAAGTAGGCTCTGGGCTCAATGTGGGGCTTGAACTCATGACCCTGAGATCAAGAGTCACATGGTCTACTTACTAAGCCAGTCAGGCAGGTGCCCCAACTCCTTACTTTTGATTCATCTGCCAGCTTAGGGACTATACCTTTGGTTAAAGTTTTTGGAAGAAGTGTGTCAGTAACAGAACTGTCTGTGTTGTTTTACCTGTCTCAGACTGTCTTTCCTTCACCTTGACAAAGAATTTCTGGATCACAGACTTCCCGCTTAACGCTCTATAGACATTTGCTTTGTTTTTTTTCTTGATTTCCATTGGTAGAATCTGATGGCTGCTGCATTTTGTTTGGTCTTTGTAAGTGATCTGTCATCATATTTCACTTTTTACTTAGTTTAGTGCACTTTCCCTCCAATCTCGAAATTGAAAAATGCCACTAACGTGTTCTTGTCTCTTTTCATAACTTTACTTAAAACAAGAATCTTTTTGGTTTGCATGCCCAGATGTTTGTTTGCTTTGTTTGCTTTATTGTTGTTGTTGTTTTTTTTCTGAGCACAAGAAGACTGCCTCCTATGAAATCACTGATTTTTCTTCTGTAGTACTCTGCTTCCTTCCTTAGGAATACTGCTGATCTAGGGATCAGATATTGGATTTCTAGCCCATATCTGTATCATCTTCTTGCTTATTATATTCATCTTTTTGCCTCAGTCCTACTGAATTTACCTGGTTAACCTTGTCCACCACAAATTGATTTTTGCCATGTTGAATTTTGCTTTTATGGTACCTCAAATGTGGATTTTAATTCTGTTACTGTTTTTAGCAGCCTTGCACACTTATCTCTGGCAGCCTCTTCTTCATCTGAGCCTACATTTCTGATTTTTCATCATTCAAAAGAGGGCACTTGTCATGATGAGCATGAAGTGATGTATGGAACTGTTGTCACTATATTGTACACCCAAAACTAACAGAACACAGCATACTAACTATACTGGAATTAAAATAAAAAACTTAACAAAAAAAGAAAAAAACTTGATTTATGAGGTTTCTTAATTGTTTAAAATTAAGAACAAAAAATCGGTACATCTGAACATTTCTTCTGTTTCCTGTAATCAACTGATTTCCCAGGTAAACTTTTCCTCTGCATACTTCGGGCAAAGTTTTCATGTGCATATTATGCAACCTTCCTATGGACTCCCCCCACCCCCCACTCCCCTGCCCGGTTGTGTGTATTTGTATCTTTTTTTTTTTTTAAAGGTTTTATTTATTTTAGAGAGAGAGCATACATGAGCAGGGAGAGGGCCAGAGAGAGGAGCAGAGAATCTCAAGCAGACTTCATGCTAGGCCCAGTGCATGGAGCCAGACAGGGGACTTGATCCCATGACCCTGAGATCAGAACCCCAGCCGAAACCAAGAGTTTGCTTGGATGCTTAACTGAGCCACCCAGGCGCCCCTGTTTGTATCTTTGAGCAAAGAGAGATTTCTTCCCCCAGGTCAGTCTCTTTTATCCCCTTTACAGGAATCCGCCTTACCAGAATCCCTTTTTTTTGATTTTAGGCTGGAGGCTAATTGATGTGCAGAGCCTAGAGCCACATTCCTGGTGATTGGCAAGCATTTATTAGGGCTGCTCTTCACAATAGAATTCTTTCTTGCTCCCATCACCTGATCTGTTAAGTGAGAGGAAGTGATAGTATTTCCAGGTGATTGAAATGTCTGTAATTCTTCTGCTACAAGTAACCTGTGAAGATCTATAGTCCACAGGGTCTGTGGCTCCCGGTTCACATCCATGAAATAAACTTTTATAGATATGTCTCATTTTGTGTCATGTTGTGTTTTGAGGAGTTCCTGTGTAAGACATTTCCCAAAGAGTATTTCATGGAAGGGGATGGAAATTTTAAGGGAAGACACTTAGAAGAGATCAATTAACTAGATAACTAATTTACATGACAAAGGGTAGAGTGGCCAAATATGTCTGGAGATGTTGGGCTAAATGGGTTTCTTCATGGCAGTAAGTTGTGCTTAAACATTTTGATGGAAGTCAAGAAAGGAAACTTGTGAAAGCAGGATGCAGGATATCTCTCAGCACGCAGGTCAACAATATAGGGGGCTTCCAAAAATGCCGAGAGCTGGACTCAAAGGCTCCGCAGACTCTATCTCCCATCTCTGCTCTTTCCAGAGCATCTCTTTCATTATACAAATCCCCACCTCTCACATCGGAGCCTCGTCTCCTCCTGCTCTGTAGTCATCACTGTGGGAAACGTAGTGATTGCAGACTTCAGAGCTTTATAGCTTGTGGCTTCAAGCACCAGAAAAGCCCCAAGATTTCCATTTCCTTTCCAAATTCCCGGGGAATAATCTTGGTCTCATTTGAATCAATTTCCCATCCCGGGACCTATCAAATGTGGCTAGCAGGTGGAGCCTGGGAAAGGAATTGTGATCGGCCAAGCTTGGGTCAGGTGCTTACTCTTAAACCAATCAGCTGCAGCCAAGAGCACCCTGGTCACACTGAACAAAATGTTCAGTGAGGAGGCTCAAGAAGGGGAAAGATGGGGGAAGGGCACTTTTCTAGAAGAGCTAGGGGGACTGGGAAGACAAAGCAATGTGTACAGAGTAGAGATGACATGGGTTTCTAAAAGGAGGCATGTTATATTTAGCTTTTCCCCAGATATATTTGACCACGGATATTTATTATGAAGGAGCAATTTGGCAATGAGTGTTGTGAGGAGGTGATGTTTTAGAGGACACCGAAAGAGAAGTGAGGAAATAAATGAAAAATGAAATGGGTCAGGGGAAGCAGAGGAGCTCTGGTTGGCTAAGGAAGCAGATTTTCCAATAGAGAGGGGCTGACTGCCTTGGTTTCTGGCTGGTGGCTTTGGCTCAGGGGTCTCCGAAGTAGGGGGCTCAGGGGTCTCCGAAGTAGGGGGTCACAGTGGTGGTGTTCGGGTAGAGCCTTCTGCCATCTCCCATCCCACCTGCCTGACCTTCTCATTGCCACAGAGGCCTAACCTGGAAGGTCCTTTCAGTGTCTCAAGAAAAAAAAAAAAAATCCCAATTTCCTTAACAGGTGTTTTCCATTTGGAGATGATTTCAGGACTTTCAGTCCAGGATCCACACATCTGGATGCAGCTCTTGGCTTGGAATTATGTCCTTCTCATTGCCCCAGTAAATAGTAGAAACAGAATATAATCATCAAATTTACCACGCAGGTATATGACTGCCATTTGTTAATGATGGGATTTATTGCAATAAAATTTATCTGCTCCAGTATCCTTTTTAATAAGGCAAAGTAGATCGTGCACTTCTAGGTTAATGTGCTGTGTATGCCTTGAGTCAGAATGTCAGCTGAACTGAGGCTGGCTGGTGTCTGTGCTCTCAGCTCACAAAAAAAGCTTTCTTCCACTTTCAGCAAAGTCCTTAAAGGTAAAGGTGATTATCTGAAAGAGCTAAGGGCAGCTTGCTGGTGGTGGGGGTAACCAGGAAACCCACAGATGAGGGGTTTTTCAAGCTTCTTTTCAGTCATACATCTTTGCAGTTAAAAATCTCTCCAGGAGACTCAAACAGCTGAGCTATTCTGGTTAAAGATGTCATATGCAGCTTGTACCTCTTCCACCAACATGGCCCTGGGTGGGGCTCACTGGATTTGGCCAAGCATAGTTTGAAAGCCCCTGCTGGTTATAAAAGGTGTCAGTCCTGGCTCATATTGTGTTCAGATGATGCTCAACCAATGGAAACTTTCCTCTTCCTTGTTCTGAAGCTACACTCTGTCCTCAGCATCATCACACCATTTTATGGGTTTTCTCTCTGGAACTCTTATCACTCCTTACGCTTGTCTTACAAAATTCAAATATACAACTTACTAATCTGTAATGTACTCAGAGGAAGGATTCATGAGTTCCTCAGATATCTAGTCATCACCCACATTTTCATGATTATGTTTTGTGCGTGTGTGTGTGTGTATGCATGCGTATTTGTGTGCATGTGTGTTTCAATTGTATGAGTCGGGATTCTATCAAAACCCACCGTTATGTCTGGCATTTTAATCTTCACTCTCCCCACCCCAACCTTTTTTGTGTTTTTCTTGCAAACTATTTGTTGAAGAAAATGGATCATCCATGCTATATAATTTCTCACATTGTGAATTTTTGCAGTTTGCATGATTTAACATAACACATTTAAACAGAATTTAATAAGGATTTTCAACAGAGCTACACATTCACATTCCTGCAGTATACCGTGCAGACTCCCAGGTCGGGGGCCATGGCCCTTTACTGGTGTGTTCGCCAGCTTGGTTCATGCTCCTTTCTGCTTAAGGATTCCTTTGCTCTAGCTAGGCCAGTCAGCTTGACCTGCTGGTAGAGCATCCTCTCTGTCTCGGGATCATAGACTATTAAGGTATGAAGGACATTGAGTCAATCTCATATCCACGACTCCTATCCAACTGGAGTATTCTTTCTTTCATGGCCTACTGTCCATATTCATCATTTTTAAGACCAGACTCAAATCCACCTGGGAACTCAGTATGAGGGAATGGGAAGAAAATGTGGACTTTGGAAGAAGAAATATTGGAGTCAGACTCTTAGGCTGGCTGTTCTCCAAGCCTTTCTGATCTTGTGCCAGTTATTCAACCCCATAGAGCCTCAGTTTTTTCATCTGTATAATAGGAATGTTATAAGGATTGAACAAGACAAAATGAAGCAGAACAAAACATTCTTCCACTTGCTCAGGCCAAGAAACTCAGAGTTATTCCTTCACTCTCTCACATTCCATATTGGAGAAAAGACCATGAAGAGAAGCTAAATGTTGCATAATTTGGTCAGTTCTTCCTTTTGAGTCTTTTTTTAAATATAGGAAATATTTAAATAGGAATAGCTAACAGAAACAGGAATAGCTAACATATATTTATTATGTACTCTCTCTCAAGCAATGCAGTAGGACCTGATATCTAACAGCTTATTTATGCCTTGAAATAACTCTAGGAACTATTATTGTCATCACTCCCATTTTTTTTTTTACAGTTGAGGAAACTGAGGCCAAGCAAAATTCAATAACTTGCTCAATGTTACGCAGCTAGTAAGTGGTAGCACCTGCATTTGAACCCAGGCAGTCAAGCTCAAGGGGTTTAACTCCAGCCATGCAACTCAGTCCTCTGGAGCTATTATAAAATATCAAATGCATTGCATGCCAGACTCCATCCCTGATCAATAAAATCAGAATCTGGGGGTTGGACCTGGACATGAATGCTTCTTAAAAGCTCCTAGTGGATTCTAGTGTGCAGCCAGGGTTGAGAATGAATCACTACTTGTCATGTTGCATGTATGTTGACATAACGTCACTGCAAGTGAGACCAGTGCCCATGATTACTATCAGCCATATCTGTCCACCCTCAAGTGTCTACTCTTAAGCATCCTTGGGTATTATGTGGCCTCGTGGAGTGGGGTTGGGTGTTTAAGGCCCAGACATCACGTCCCAGGCACCCAGAAATCAGGGAAGCTCAAAATCTTGTCGGGTGGCCTGGGGAGCCACATGCATAGTTGAGGGATGACTACATTGGCCACTTCGTCAGTGGCAACTGGAAGACTCTTTAAACGCCTTGGCAGGACCTGTCACATCCCAAGTGAAATACATACGCATGTCAGTCACCTTTACATATTTCTCAGGCCAGTTGAGGTGAAAAATGTGTAGGCTTTGAACCATCGGAGGAATGCTTCATCAGCTGTCAGCCTCTGGACACAGTAGCAATCAGATTTGTAGTGACCCCAGATTTTGTCAGTCACTGTGTTCCCTCACCCATCTGGGAGATTGACAGTCCTGTCTTGTCACTTTGTCAAATCGAATGACAGCCTCTCCAGATTTGGTTATGCGTGGACAAGGGAAGCTGTCACAGAAACCTTGTCGATGGGATGAGCCAGCGGCAACTCACCACGGTCACGCGGCACGAATAAGGAGGACAGGGCAATTAGGTGTTCTCCAGCGTTAACACAAGAAGGCTGACAAATTAAAGCTTGTCAGCTACCTTAAAGCCACTCAATAATCACAAGATTTTGAATGCTGACAGATGAAGGCGGAAGTCTGCAATGGGAGTGATGGCCTTGACGTTCCAGCTCTCCCCTTTCAGTTTATCCAATGTAACTGGGGAAAGCAGGATCTCTCGAAGAAACAGCAAGGTGTCTGCAGCCTTGCGCAGCTTCTGCTGGGTGTGGGTCACACCAGGTAGAAAAAAGGGAAGATGCTGAGTTTGGATGCTGGGTTGGAAGTCTTAACTAGGCTCCCCCTGGATTACTTCATTGCATGAAAATGGAATGGAATCTATCAGATTCCATTACACAGAGTGGGGTTAATTATTTTTATCATGAATCATGGTCAATAAAATTTGAAAACCACTCTCCTAAGGAGTCCAGGGCCAAAGGAGCAAATTCTAACAATTTGTTCAGATGAGCAGATAGAAATAGAAAACACACTTCTGAGTTTTTACCAGGTGTCAGCTCCCCTTCTGGGCACTTGAGAAATACTAAGTTTAATTTAATTCTCACAACAATCTTATGAAGTAGATACCATATTACTAAACCCATGTCACAGATAAGGAAATAGAGGTGTGGTAGGTTAAGACTGGGGGCGGGGTGCAGAATAATGGCCCCCCAAAACATCCACAGTCCTAATGCTCCAGATCTGTGAATGTTCCCTGACATGGCAAAGGGACTTCGTGGGATGTGATCAAGTTGAGGATCTTGAGATAGGGAGATCATTTTGGATTTTACAAGTGGGCCCAATGTAATCAGTGAAAGAAGGAAGAGGGAGGAGCAGGCAGAGTCAGAGTTAGAGAAGGATTTGAAGCTGCTACCCTGCTGGCTTTGAGGATGGTAGGAGGAGGATGAGCTGGGAAACCCCAGCAATCTCTCTTCAGCTTTTGCCTCCTTCCATTTGACTCTTGCCCTTCTCTTCTCCTTGAAGCCCATATGACCTTCTTTGAGACTTGGCTTAAAGCTTAACTCTTCTAATGGGTCCTCCTTGATTTTTTTCAAAAAAGATTTTATTCATTTATTCATGAGAGACAGACAGAGAGAGAGAGAGAGAGAGAGGCAGAGACATAGGCAGAGGGAGAAGCAGGCTCCCTGTGGGGAGCCCGATTCAGGGCTCCATCCCAGGACCCTGGGATCATGACCTGAGCCAAAGGCAGATGCTCAACTACTGAGCTACCCAGGTACGCTGGGTCCTCCTTGATTAATGACACATACTAATGATAGTATGTTGTTGTGAGTGTGCCACTTTACACTTCTGTTTAGCAGTACATGAGCACATCCATTTGACCACAACTTGAATGATGCAATGTATTGTTGTTTTTAAAAGTCACTGTGGCACTTTTAAGGTAGAGTTGATACACATGTCCTAAAATAGATCAGCATTCTTGTCTTGATTAACTTAATTAACAAATTGATACATCTATTTTTGAATATATACATATATATACATATATATATACAACCTTCCTCCCCCCCATGAAAATTTTGTGTGTTTATGAGCCAA
The DNA here is from genome assembly GCF_003254725.2 of Canis lupus dingo. Classification (NCBI taxonomy): domain Eukaryota; kingdom Metazoa; phylum Chordata; class Mammalia; order Carnivora; family Canidae; genus Canis; species Canis lupus. The sequence continues at coordinate 5,116,743 of NC_064248.1, read as the reverse complement.
GAAACATTGAGAAATGATCATTTCTCATTTGTCTCTTTGCCCTGGTTGTATCTGCAGAACATCAACTAGCACTCTAGTTAATACACATGAAGTTGCAAGAATAGAAACATACAGAAATGAGAAGGAGCAATCTATTAAGAAATGAATACATAGGTTTTTGTGAAATGAAAAGGCATAAAGTCTGTTTATATTTTGTTATGTATTCCAGGTAGCTAAAGTTTTATGAAAATTAAGTGTTCTTGGTTCCATCAATATGTGTTTTGTAAAAAATTAAGGGTTGTATGGCTCCATTTATAGGATTTCATCTTTGGGGTATTTTATAAATCCTTTGAATAGAATAATAGAATCTTGTGACCTGGACATCTATTTGGCAACCCCATGTTTGCATTCAATTACGAGAATGTTGTGTCAGATCAAACAATGATCCAGCAGCAAGGTTTCAGCTCTCCCAGCCCTGTTCTCTAAAATGATATGAGACCAGGAATCGGGGGTGGGGTGGGGTTTTAGATTCCTGTCCCAGAGACCTCAGGAAAATAACAGGACCTCTCTGGACCTTCATTTACTCATTTGTGAAAATCAAGGGATTGAATTATATGGCCTCTAAGGTCTGTTCCATTCCAAAATTCCATGTTCCCATGATTCTGATTACAGTGCTGATTCAGTCATGCATGCAAAGTGCTGAATATTTAAATAATTGCTCACAGGTTGCACATTTCATCACTGTCAAGAGCCCAGAATTGCATGGAGGGGCAGCACTTTCTTCTCCAGTTACACGCTGAATGTAATTATACTTTAAATGACTTAATAAAGGAGGTGGGTGTCCTCCTTTGCAAGGGCTTGTCTTTCTGCTGTGCATGCTCTGTATGCAAAGGCTGCTCACTGTCTCCCAAAGAGGCCCAGGCCCTGGTGACCCAGCACCCTGCTCTGCTCAGCTAGTCTTTCTGGTCTGCACCTGCGCCTTTGAGCTCCTGATTAGGAGGTAGCAATATCTTTCTTATTGCTTCCTTGTACTCCCTTGAGGAGTACTTACCCCAAGATTATCAAGAGTCAGCCATAAACAGTCAATGAACACTTATTTTGTATGTCATATGTGTTATTGACAGTATCCTTATAATAAAATAAGCTAGGAAAAAGAAAGTGTCCTCAAGAAAATCATAAAGAAGAGAAGATACTGTACTGTATTTGTCAAAAAAGATCCACATATAGCAGAGGCACACAGTTCAAACCCATGTAGTTCAAGGGTCAACCATATACATAAATTTTTTTTTTAAGAGAGCCACAAGAACGGCGGGTTTTGTTGTCAGAACACTGCAGTTCAAGTTTTGGTTTCGATGTTTTCTATTTGTGTGGCTTTGGACAAATCCTTCCACCTTGCTAGGCCTCAGTTACTTTATCTACAATGGGGATAATGGGGATAATGGAGCCCCACAAGGTTTTTGGCTGTTGTAGGGACACAAGCAGAGAGCGTGGAAGGTTCTCTCCCTGGTGAGCACTCAGTGCCTTTCACTTCTGGAGAAGCTACGAAATGTACACTTCTTCTAGTTCGAGCAGCCTCTTCTTTTCCTTTAATTTTCTTAATTCTCTCCAGCTGCAAAAGTACAGATTGAAGGCTGGTGGGTGATTCTACTGCTCCCCAGACACTGCTCAGCCATCCCGATGTGTTGGCTGGTCAGGAAGTTGGGAGGTCCAGCTTCTAATAAGGAATGAGTGTTGGTGGCCCATTGTGACTTTGAATTTTGCTTATCCAACCTTAGGGCTAGAGTAGAACCACCTGTGTCTGTAGGTCAATTCCAGAAAGGCCTCACAGAGGTTCTGATGGGCCAGTGGGAGCTCCAGGGACTCCATTCCTCCATCTTTCACTTGAACAACAATGACTCCTTGGTGGCAGGCTTGTCTTGCTCATAGCCCCATGCTGGGCTGCGGTGGGAAAGGCCATGCACAAGGCAGTGTGGCCATCAGTAATAAAAACAGTAAAGCAAACAAAACAAAACAAAACAAAACAATCAAAAAAACAGTAAAGCATTTGTCAAGCCAGTGGGGACCTGCACAGCCCATAGATGGTGGATCTGGTGGGACCGTCTGTCCTGTGTCTTCCTCACACTCAGGATAAGGATTTTTTTCTGAAGCTTTAAGGGAAACTGTAGGACAGGCTTCTACTACACTTTGCAGACCAGTGGTTCTCAAACTGGGGTGAGTGTCACAATCTCCTGGAGGTCTTGTTAGAACATTGATTTCTAAGTCCCACCTCTAGAGTGGTACCTGAGAATCTTCATTTATTACAAGTTCCCAGGTAATACTGATGCTGCTGCTTTGGGGGCCCCCATCTGAGAACCTCTGATCAAGACTGCAATAACCTCCAGGCCACTGGATCATTTCATGGACCAGTCCCTGCTTTTACAAGTATATTTGCCTCAATGAACCAAGGCTTGGCTTGTACGAATTAGTGGTGCCTCTGACTGAGAGGAATCTAAGACTTGTGATCAGTGGCTAAACAGGACGGGACACTGGTGTCCTCTGTCACTGTGTTCTTGTTACCATGCCATGGTGACATGATCGATGGACAGATGCCAACAGACACAGTTAGAAGATGTACTATTTCTTTAATGGCAAAGAGTGTGAGAATGTAGGGAGACAGTTCCCTGAAGCAGAAGACAACATTGCAAACTCCCAGATGGTGGCTTGAGCTTCCCAGCCCACCCCCGGTCCACACGAAGCCATGTGGCTGCTGCGGATTCCTTCTGTGTGGTGTGAAGATTTTACGAGGCACAAGAAGCTTGCCTTTGCCAGAGAGGCTCGGAGAGGTTTCTGTACCGTTTTGGCACATCTTCTACAGACACACGTTTTGGTAACTCTGGCCAAGTGCCTGCCTGCTTAGCTGTAAAAATGTATAAAACTGATGCTAGCATGTTCCTGCAGGATGGGTGTATTGAAGGTCAACTTCATGCCTCTGCTGGTCCAACTGGGCCCTTTTCCCGAAGCGTCTCTGGGTTCTGGGTCTCTCCTGCCTCAGTGTCCACATTTGACACCTTCCCCAGGAAAATCCTTTAGATGATTAAGAACTTTCAAAGGGGAGGAGCTAAGAGAGGAGGAAGGAGGAGGGCAGATGCTCCCTCAAATACTGAATTCTTCAGAGCAGGTAAGAAGTTGGTCAGGAATTTTATTTTCTTTACTGGCCCAAGCAGACACGTGGTAGGGGAAGAGAGGAAAAGATAGACAGATCCCCTTCTTTCGAGTATCCTGCCCCAAACTAGCTGTATCAAGAAGCCCTGGACCGTACACTATTGGGGCAAATGTGTCTTCCCAGTGGCAAGAGCCATCTTGTTTCAGGAGGATTGACAGGCCTCTACCTCGGAGGTAATGGGGCCTTGCAGGGACTGCACACTTCACATAGCTCCTCTAACTTTTCTTTCGACTCTTCCACCCAAACCTCAAGCTGTGACATGTGCCTCAATCACCTGGACAAATGCAAGACCACAGTATGAGAGTTGTTTCTAGGCTTGTGTGTCATTTGCTCACCTTAATCTTCACCCTTTGACCTCCTCTCTCCTGACTCTGCTGGTGCCTTCAGGGAAGCCATCTCTCTTCTTCCATTTCTCTCTGCTTGGCTGGTCTCTCTGTCATGGTGTCTGGGCAGGTAGGGATTTACCTACAAGCCCTCCAGTGACCCTTTCCATGAGAGCTGTCAGTTCTCCGTCTGTGTTCATTCTTTTGCCTATTAGTTTATCAAGTACAGGTTCATTGAGTGTGGTCAGTTGCCAGGCCTTGGGCAAGTTCCTGGAGATCCACTGTTCCTGAAGTGATCAGATGCCACATGTACCTGTCAGGCTGTCACCTGGTGAGTTACAATGCCACTTGGCCATTTTGAGCCTCTGTTTTTCCAAGCTATGGTTCCCACATGCTGGATGGCTGACTGGTGTCTGGAGCACTTGTTAAAAACACAGACTCCCAGGATCCTTCCATGAAGACTCCTATTTGGTGGGGCTGAGGTGGAGTTTGGAAATCTACAGCATTTTTAAATGGTTCCTAAATTAGAGCAAGATAAGATGATACTAAAATTTGAATGGAAATTTAGATAATAATGATCATACCAATGACTTAAAAAAAAGAGTGTGTGTGGGGGAACACATAGTAGATATTAACATATCATAAAGCCTTGGTAATAAAAACAATAAGACATTTGGTCAAGTAGATCAATGGAAAAGAATAGATAGAAAGTTTAGAAGCAGACCTAAATATATGAAAGCATTTAGTAAATGGTAAAGGAAGAATTTCAAATCAGTGAGGGGAAATGGATTGATCCATAAATTGGATTGGGTCAACTGAGTAGCTTCTGGAGGCAAAACAAAAGCTGGATCTACGCCTCATGTCTACATCAGGATGAATTCCAAATGGATCAAAGATCTAAAGCAAAATACAGAAGCATAAAAGTATCAGAAGAAATCATGAAAGATGAAGTATATAAATTACCTGACACTATGTGGTGCTCCATAGATAATTGTTAGTATTAGGATTGTATTATAGGTATTATGACTGCTGTCATGATTATTAAAATTAACATGAAAATTAATATTAGTGCATACACATGCTGGACGGTTCAGACACACACAGAATTATATTCTTCTGGCAACTCTAGTTTTTCATAAACTCATGCTTCTTTGCCCCAAATAAGAAGCCATAAAAGGGAAAGGACATTGTCCATTCAAGGACGGGTGCACAGCAAGATGGATCCCACTCAGCCAGACATTTTTCAGGCGTAGAGGAGAAAAGTAGATATTTTCTCTGGAAGCTTTTCCTAGCTCAACATTATTGGTTGCCTGCCCAAGTCCTTAAGTGAAGAAAACCATCACTGAAGACAAAAATGTGTGACCCCAACAATATGTTTCCATCTCAGTTTACAAGATGGACCCTCAATGCCTGGATTTTGGGAGGACATTCAAAATTTGTAAGATAGTGAAGAACGGTGAAAGGAGGGCTAATTTGTGTTGTATTTGACTTGGGTTATGCCAAGAGTTCTCAGAGACAATATCCTAAGTATAACTTCTAAGAGAAAAAAATTTGCTCAACTGAATTTAATTGAAATGAAAAACGTCTGGTCTTTCTGAAACACTATGAGAATAAAAAGATGTCGAATCACTATGTTGTACACCTGAAATGAATGTAACATTCTGCATCAACTCTACTTCGGTTAAAAAAAAAAAACAGAGAGAATAAGAAGATAAGCCACTGCAGGGAGGAAATATATCTGCTAAGTGATTTGTGTCCAGAATAGATATTTCAACAAAGAAGATGTGTGGATGGCAATAAGCACATAAAAAGATGGTCAATATTATTCATCATTAAGGAAATTCAAATTAAAACCACAATGAGATGCCCCTGCACACCTATTAGAGTGGCTAAAATAATAAAGATTGACCCAGTGTTGTTGATGATTCAGAAGAACTGGTTGTCCTCCCTGGATGGTGGGAGAGCCACTTTGGAAAAGAGTGTGCCATTTTTTTAACAAGTTAAACATACACCCACTATGGGATCCAATCAATCCATGTCTACATGTTCAATGACGAGAGAAGAAACTTTTTTTCCATGCATGTGCATAGTATTTTTAAGAGGTGAACACTAGAAATAATGCAAGCAGTTATCGACAGGTGAATGGGTAAACAAACTGTGGTATAGCCATACAGTGGAACACGACCCAAGAATCCAAAGAAATGAACTCCTGAGACACATAGCATGGCTGAATCTCAAAATAATCATATTGAGTAAAAGAAGTCAGACAAAAAGGAACACTTACCATGCGGTTCCATTTATATAAAACTCTTGAAGATGCAAAGTACCTGACAGGGACAGAAAGCAGGTCAGTGGTGGCCCAGGTTGGGAGTGGATGTGGAGAAGAGGAATTACCAATGGCAGAAAGAAACTTTCAAGGGTGATGATACGTTCATTTTGTTGAATATGGCAATGGTTTCATGAGTGTATCTATATGTTGAACCTATCAAATTGTATGGTTTACATATGTGTGCCTTCTTGTGTGTCAAATACATCTCAACAGCACTGTGAGATACTGATTAGTGACCAAGGAACAAACACCTGTCCACTGGAAGGAGGAAATTTCTGAAGAAAGGAGAGATTTATAAGACAAATAGAAATTTATTTTCTTTTTTTTTTTCTTTTTTTCTTTTTTTTAGAAATTTATTTTCTCATGATTTTGTAGGCTACAAGTTCAAGGTACCAGCAGGGTCAGTTACTTTTGAGGCTAGGCCTCCTTGGCATGTAGATGGCCGCCTTCTCCCTGTGTGCTCACAGTTGTCCCTCCGTGGGTGTCTGTGTCCTAATCTTCCTTTTCTTTTCTTTTTAAAAAAGTTTATTCATAAGAGACAGAGAATGAGAGAGAAAGAGGCAGAGGGAGAAGCAGGCTCCCTCCAAGGAGCCCAATGTGGGATCCCAGGACCCTGGGGTCATACCCTGAGCCAAAGGCAGACACTCAACTGATGAGCCACCCAGGTGCCCCCTAATATCCTCTTCTTATGAGGGCACCAATCAGATTAGTTTGGGGCCCACCTTCATTACCTTATTTAAGCCTAATTATCTCGTTAGAGACCTCATCTCCAAATACAGACTCATTTGAGGCACTGGGAGTTAGGACTCCATCATATGGATTTTGTTTGTGGGGGACACAGCCCAGCCCATACCATGGTGCGTTTGATAAAGTCACGTTAGTGTCCATGGCAAGAAAACTTGTCTGGAAATCAAGCAAAGATTCTGGCTTCTCAGCTCCTTAGTCGAGGAGTGTGGGCTGCATCACTGAAGTCACGCAGGGTCCTTTGTCTGAAAGTGGCAGACATTGTTGGTTGCTTGCCTGGCAGCTGTCTTGTGGCCCTGTGGGAAAAGTTGAGGATAGTAGAGTCTGGAATCAGTGAGCAGCCCGGAAGCATCCACCATCAGACTTTCTAAGTGAGAAACACTTAGAATACATTCTGTTTGCTGTGTATTCTGTGCCTCTTTTGCCAGAGCAGCCGATGCAATGCACCAGTAGGTGCCTCTGCAAGATTGCCGTGAGGACCACGTAGGATAAGGCACAGAATGTAAAAACGCCTGGCATGTAGTAGATGCCTTATTAATGGCAGCTTTTCCTACCATTGATGAGAAAGTCAGCCTTTGGACATTTGGAGAAAGCACCCCCTGTTTTCTGAGAGCCCTGCTAATCCCTAAAACAGAGCATTTCGAGGCCGCTTCCAAACGTCCTTGTGGCAGGATAGTTATTTTTCTTCCCTAACTAGTAGCAGGTGTTTGGCTGTGTCCATTAAAAGCCATTCCGCGCTCCCCTGACAAACGAGTTTTTTATTTAGTGGTGTAGGATCAATAATGTGGTATCTCATGTGAACTATTAAAATGGAAAATGTCTGCTGGGCTGACAATTGTATTATCGATATGTACTGAGCAATAAATTATGTGAAACAAAATGGAGCAACCGGCCTTACAAAAGGCTTATCTGGGGCACGGCTGGCTTTGTTACAGCCGGAGCCATGGCTTCCCAGGGCTGCATTTGGAAAAGCACTCGATGGAACTTGGGCAGCTTTCCATCTCAAGTGGCTGCTGGCTGTCTCGGCTCTTCTAAGTCAGATCAGGTCTGCTTGGAACCAGCTCCTCTCTCCCCCTCTTCCCAGCCAGGTCCCTATGAGTCAGTTTCCCTTCTAACTGCAGTGCCTGTCCTAACCCTGGGCCCTCTGGCAGGGCTGACTGTTACATATTCCATGTCTAAGAAGATGGCATTTTGGGAACCTAGCCTGGTTCACATTGGATGTCCTTGATTCTTTTCTTCAATGCCAGTCATGGCTTACCACTGTGAGGTGGGATTTCTCCAGGATTCTCATGTGCATCTTGTCTGTGGTTGCTTCCTGACTGTTAGCTGCTGGCCTCTGTGTGTGACCATCCTGCTCCCTCTCCGTTGTCAGCCTTCCCCTGCTGAAGGGAGTTGAGAGATCTCAATCATGCTGATAACTCTTTTTTATTTTTTTCAGGATTTGTTTTCATCATCATCATTTCCATAGGACCCAGCCCTTGGGTGCCATCACTGTGTGGTATTGAGTAGCAAGGTGTGCTAAGACCTCACCTATCAGGAGGAAACAGAGAGGAAGAAGGCTGGAGATCAGGCAGGATGGAGGCTGGGCAACTGGCTTGGTGATGGGGCTGATCCCCAAAGGAGGTGGTCAGAAGTCTGAAGCACAATGTCAATGGTTCTTGGTCAGGCCAGGAGAGAAGCTGGCGGTGGGAAGAAGAATGTTGCAGCCTAGACCCCTTACTGGACTAGAGCAGCTGGGCATTACACATGAGTCTCAGGCATCCCTAGAAGCCCAGATACGGTTCTCCAGGCAACCACTTCTGATCTGAGCTGGCACCCTGAATGAAGTCTTTGGCTCTATCTGGCCCCAAGGCATGGCTATCGATCAGGAAAGTATGTGTACTGGGAGTAGTGGCCAGATTAATGAGAATATCTGAGAGAGGAAGAATATTTGAAAGGGCACATTAAATATTACAATATAATTTCATGACTGAAAACACAAAATGCCTATTATTTTCTTAATAGAAATTACAGATGATAAAGTTCCACCAAAATGTCTTAGATAGGTATACAGAAAGAGCAGAGATTCTCAAAGAAAAGGGAGCAGCTCCTTCTGGGGACTGTATCAGCATCTTGAAGGGAATGTCAAGCGTGTGATTACTCAGAAGCAGGTGAATTTATTTATTTATTTATTTTTTTAAATTTATTTTTGTTTATTTATGATAGTCATACAGAGAGAGAGAGAGAGGCAGAGACACAGGCAGAGGGAGAAGCAGGCTCCATGCACCGGGAGCCCGACGTGGGATTCGATCCCGGGTCTCCAGGATCGCGCCCTGGGCCAAAGGCAGGCGCCAAACCGCTGCGCCACCCAGGGATCCCAGCAGGTGAATTTATACTGAGAGTCCTACTGGATTCCCTTATAACAATATTTCATCCTTCCTTTAGAATCTAAACCCCTGGATTTTCAACAGGAAGATGGTGGCCTAGCATAAAGGTCACATTTTCTGCCTTACCTTCGTAGCTGGGTCTGATGTGTGAGTAGGTTATGGCCAGTGGGATGTAGCAGAAGTATTACATGGCAGATTCTAGAGAGTTGCTTAAGAGCAGTTGGCATCAACCTCAGCTCTTTTCTTCATCCCTACTTCCATTTTGCCACTTGGCCAATGCCAAGCAGTCTTGGATCTTGAGGAGGGCTATACTCTAAGGATGGCTGAGCATTGAATAGAAGGATCCCAGGCCCTTGAAGAGTTTGTGTAGCAGAGTCTATTAAAAAGAGACTGGAACTTTCTCTCATTGGACAGGGAGTAATTTTATAGAGTAATCAACTTCTGTCATGTTAAGGCCACAAAAGTTCTATTATTTTATCTTTTTTTCTGTGACTCATAGATGAAACCAATTCCATCTAATATGGGGTCAGAATTGATTTGAGAAACTTTAGCCCAGAAGGAAGACCCTATTATGCCTTTTCCCTCCATCCTCCATTGATACTGTTTTTTTTTTTAAATTTTTGTTATTTCCAGATGACACAAAGTCAAGATTCTCACTAATGTGGTAGGTGGTCTCTGAAGATGGCCACCATTGATTCTTTCCCTCCCATAAGTATGTGGTGGTTCTCACACCAAGAGCCTTAAGTCTGGGCTGGCCTTAGTGAGTAATTTGACCAATAGAATATGGCCAAGTGATGTTCTAGGATTTCTGAGGCTAGGTCATCAGTCTTGTGGCTCTTGTCTGGGACTTTTGGAATGTTTATCTTTGGGACATTCTCCCTCAGCTATGCTGCTAGGCTGCGCTAAGCCCAAGCTAAATAGAAAGACCACATATAGGTACCCTGGGTGACAGCCTCAGCTAAGCTTCTAAGTAACGGCCAGAACCAATAGCCCTGCAGATGAACAAGCCACCTTAGACATTGAACCTAGGTGAGCTTTCAGATAACTGCACTCCCAGCTTCCATCCACATGAGACATCGCAAGATAGATTCACCAGTCTACCTACAGAACCACGACATAAAATGATAAATTGCTATTTGAAGCCGCTAAATTTTGAGATGGTTATGACACAGAAAAATACATAACCATAGCAGCCAATACAATCACAAAGATATACTCTGGGTGAAAATGGACAAGAGACATTTAAGAAGAAAAGGTTAAGTCTTGAATACTGGGTCGGTGGCTGTAGCTGACCAATGACAAAGTCCGGGTTAATAAGGAGCAGCTGTCCTCGTGTGTGACATCTTGGGGGATGTGGATGCTGGTGAAGCACACAAATGGCTTTAATTTCCCAACTCTTACTGTTCCCATAAGTCATCTCCAAGTCTCAGTAGCATGGTCCAACCAAAAAGGAATTCCCGCATTCTCCGGAGGGACTTGGTTTTGAAATGCTTATCTCCATCTCTCTTTGCACTAGGGCTCTTCCTCTTGGCTGTACAATTAGGCTGCCTTGGTTAAACTCCTTTATCAGATCTCCCTTGTTTTGCAGAGCGCCTATTTTGTGGTATAGCCCAACCTGGCCGGGATACATACCCTGTTCATCCCAGCCCCAAATGAATGACTGACTGGCTCGTGCCCGATGAACTGCTTGTCTCAGAGGTCTTAGCTAACTGCCAGATATGCACTTGTGGGGGTAATGTACCTGCCCTCTTTACAGTGCCTTTTGTACTAGGTCTTTGCTGTATAGAGACTCGATCACCAGAGATGGCATGCTCTGCTAACTCAATGCACCTTCTGCAGGGTGCAGCAACCAGAAGAATTTGAAAACAATCCAATACCAATAGAAATTATTCCAGTGAGACGTCACCAGCACTCCCTGGCATCCACAGCAGCCTTACTTATTTTTCTCCTCCCTTCTGCCTCTCCCTACTTCCACCCCCACCTCCAATAACCAGAGATTCTACTGCAGAATTGAGCTTAATGTCTCCTATTCATTCCCTAAGCGTTGAAAGGGATAATTGGGAGGTAATTGCATTACTGTGCAGTTTGTAGTTAACCTTCTATTTTGGCTCTTAACATGCATATCTTTGCTCCAGGAGTACATTAAGGATAATTATAGGCAATTCCCTGCCAGATCCAGAAAAGGGGTTTGCAATGAGCATGGGGGCCCACCAGGAAGGAAGAGTTAATATAGCTAAGTCTGAAGCATATCCAAGAAGGTAAATGAATTAAGGTCAACTTGACATGAACTTTAGCCAAGTGGAGCTGGGGAAAATTAGAGTCAGATAAAAGTCCTTTCTCGAGAATGACTGTGTCCTAACAAAACCCAGAGAAATTGTCATCCGCTCATTTATTCAACCAGAACCCAGAGTTCTTTCTCTCTGCTGGGCTCTGAGGGGAGGTGGGTCAGACTGTGTTGAGAAGGATCCCTGGTACTTGGCTTGGACTGATATTTGTCAAAGCACCTCCATACAAGATGGTCTCTAATATAGGCCTCTGGGATCAGATGTGATGTGGTTTAACCTTGAGCAGCACCGAAAGAAATAAATCTGTCATCCCCATGGTGTTTAGGAGAAATCAATTATCTTCTATAATTGTGCACTAACCCTTCGAAAAATGAACATTTATGTGCAATACTATTTCCTTCCATCTCAGATGCAAATAACAACAACGACAAAAAATCCTGAGGATGGAAGCTAAACCCAGATTACTGGGCTCAGGGGGCTCCCCTTCACCAACCCCAATTACCACAGGATCTCGGGTCAAATTGCTCAACTGCTCCGTGCCTGAGGTTACTCACTTGTATAATAAGTGAGCTATGCCTGGTCACTTCTGTCTCTAGTGTTTTTTGGTTTCTTGTATTTGTATTTATCCTCCTCCTGCTCAGTATTCGGTCTAAAAATCTTAAAAGAACGTTGTCCAGATACGGGCATTGTTGAAATGGTGTCTTGCTGCTCTGTTTACCTGTGACGATCTAGAACAAGAATCTGGCAACTTTTAATTTTCTGGCTGGCTGGAAGCAAATGAAGAACGGATATTTCTCTGTTGACCAACAATATTCACATCTCTTGTTTTCCATGGCCCATCATGGATCAAGCTGAGAGGGCTTTATGCTCATCTATCACTGGGAAGAGAAGGTTGGTGAGCAGGGTAGATTGTTGAGTGTTGAGTTTCACTGACTATATGGTTTTCTTTGCAAAAATAGTCATAGTAGTGGCTCAAGGATTCCAGACAATATTGATGAGGATTAATGATCCTGTAAATCGGTGTTTAAAATAAATAAAAGGATGAAAACAGGGATTAGGGAGAACTACAGTGGGTTAATAGATTAGGTGTTCAAAGGCAAGTTCCTACAAGATTATTTTAGCAATTAGTGGGAAACGTTTTGTCACAAACAAAATAAATCTGCAATCAGAAAATAATTTGCAATCAGCTTTGCAAGTAAAATAGCATCCTTTCCCGTCAGTTGAAGGCGTTTTGAGAATTAAGTGATCAAGTCAAGAGTGATGCTTTCAGAAGGTAAATGGTTAGAACCGATTATCCTGGCAATTAGCCAACTGTGAAGCATTAACTGGGGAGGCATTTTTGCAGAAAGCATTTCCTTTGAAGAAGCTGTCCGACCGCACTCAGAACAGAAATACCTTGGTGCGGGGAGGTTGATGGTGCCTTCCTGGAAATCAGCAAATGCGCTCGTAAAAATGCTCCGCCAGCCATGAAGGCGGCTGTCCCCTCATAATGAACATGACCCTCTGCCACACCACGTGAGCCACTTGGTGTGGACAAGTAACAAGCTCCTCAAATATCTCCAAGGATCAAGGTCTTTATGCATCTGTAGACTTCTTTGGAGACCAAACTGAAGGGTGAAAGTGGTTCCTGCAGATGACCTGGCAGCCCAGCAATTAAAGACTGACCTTGGAGAGATCATTAATAGGCAAGTTATCAATATTTTGCCTAACTTTTACTGCTGACCGTAAAGACTCAATTCAGCTTTAATGAGTGTATTTTAAGCAGTGACTTTCCCTCCTCACTCCGGCAATAAAATGGAAAATGCAAATCTGAAAGGGCATACAGGCTCTTAGTGTGCTGCTAATCTGCCCACAAAGGGAAAAGACTGTCTAGATTTTGCAGTATTTGTGTACTGCAAGCAGGAATGTTCTAAAGTCAATTCTCAGTATGCCTCTGTCTCAGCCAACTGGTTGCTAGTCATGCATTATCCAGCATTTTCCCACCTAATTTCTCTCTTAAATATTTATAAAACTTGCCGAGGCTGCAGAGATCCAAGAAATAAAATAGAATTATCTTAATAAAGGAAAGGTTGGGATGTGTCATTCTGATTTAGAAAGCCCATTTCATGGTGTGTGTTGAAACAAGAAATAATTAATTTGAGAAGTCCTTGATCTCTGACTGGAGTTGCATTAATGATATTATAGTATTAAATATAATAGTATTTCACCTTCATTATCCTTGTGTTCATTCTGAGCCCTTCTCCTCACGATAAGAACCGTGTCCATGGCTGGAGATGATTAAAGTCTAAAAGATTGAAACGGAAAGGGCTAATTTTGTGAAGCTCACTATTTACTCTGGATCTTAGCCACTTCTGAGCTCAGATATCTCTTTGTCTGACTCTCCACCTTTTCCTTTCCAAAGAGTTTGGCTAATTCAGTTCCATCTTTCACTGACTTTACTTCTTTCACGGCCCCGAGTTTACGATCTACCCAAAGTCAAATGAAATAGTGTTATGGACTGAATGTTGGTGCTCCCCAAAGTTCAGATGTTGAAATCCTCAATCTCAATGTAATGGTATTGGAAGTAGAGACTTTGGGGCGGGGTGTTAGGTCATGAGGGTGCAGTCCTCACCAGTGGGGTTAGTGCCTTATGAAGGGGACACCAGAGACCACTCTCCCTCATTTCACCAGGTGAAGATACAAAAAGAAGTGGCAGTCTGCAACCTGGAAGAGAGATCTTGCCAGGATGTGGCCCTACTGGCATCCTGATCTTGGATTTCTAGCCTCCAGAGCTTCGAGAAATACATTTCTGTTGTTTAAAGCCACCCCAGTCTTTGGTGTTTGGTTATAGCAGCCTGAACTAAGAGAGTATGTTAACATTGCTTGTGGGCTGCATTTCTTTATCCCATCTATTTTTGTTGACACAGAGGAGGATGGAACAGACCAGTGCCAGGTGGAGAAGCCCACACCACTGTGGACTAATACCCATCACGGTGGTTGAGGGCAGGTGCCTAACTCCCTGACCAGCTTCGTGTATGCCAGGAACCTGGAATGCACTCTGTCTCCTTTGCTTTGGGGCCGCTCCTCCAGATCCTGCTATCATGTTTTAATCCATTTTTGGATTTTCTCTCACGACAGGGACATCACTCCGACCTGTGACCAATTTCTACGTGGGCACTGTCTTTTCAACCTTCACACTCAGTTCTTGGACTGAGTCTCCCCATTGCACCCTGGGATTGCTCCGTATGTGATACCCCTGCAGGACATTCTGCATGGAGAGCAAAGCACTTATCTGTGGCTCTTTTTCTGCTAGGTTTTTGTTGTTGCTGCTGTTGTTGACTGTCATATTTTTTCCTCCTAACTTTTGTAATTCTTAGCTGTAAACTCATATCGTATCTGTGATAGTTCTTTGAGGGCATGTTCAGAGAATGGGTATTTGCTTCTGTTTGCTTAGGGATATTTGCCAGTTGCTTGGGGGCATTACCATATCAGGACCACTTTATATTCTCAAATTGTGCTTTAAAAAAATCAAATAGTATAAATTCAGGTCCCAAGCCCCTGTGAGAGCACATTTGTGGTTGAGAATTCTCAAGAGAGATTAAGAACTAATCCCTACCTCCTTCTTTCTAAGGAAGGCTTAGCAGGCAGTTTGCCTTCTCATCTTCCCTTGCAACTTTTTTTTCTACTTCTGGCTTCATTAGAAGTGTGGCCCCTCGAAAGCCTGGTGTTGTACAAGAATGTTTGATCTCATGTGGATCCCAGGCTATCTGTCTTTTCTCTGCGTGGCCCTGGAACGGAAGTGCAAAATCCTGTGGAGTAGAGAGGTGAGAAGTAAAAGATACTCTGGGGAACCTGCTAGATTCAGCATTCTACTACATTCCTGGATTTCTGCCCCTGTTTCCTGTCTTCTCTTTCTCTTTTTTTTGGGGGGGCGGGGAGGAGCTCTGGGGGATTTCTTTACTTCCAAAACTACTAGATTGTGTATGTAAGAAGACATTTTTCTTTTTCAATCCAGCATTTTTAGGTATTTCATAGTGGTTACATTTGCCAGTCTTTCTAGTTCATGCCACTGCCAAAAGGCTGCTACCAGTACTTTTGTCTCTCCCTTAGGACAGGTATTTAATGTACTATTAAAGATATTTGCTTATCTTTTCCCTTTCATTGGGCTGCCAACTTTTTATGTGACCCATATGCCCATCGTCATGACTTGCCAACGCCATGTTTAAGGGTGGAGAACACAGACAACAGATGGGATTTAGCCGAACCTCTGGGTCTGTTTGTACTGTTGTTGGGAGATGCCTTTCATATGAGAGGCTATGCTATGCTGTAGTAACAAATACACCCTGAAATCTCAGCGATCCAAGCAGAATAAATTTATTTCTGCTCTCGATATGGTTGGATACGGGTCTCACAGTTCTCCAGGGTATCTCACTGCCTGCTGGGGGAATCCAGGTTTCTTCCCTCTTGAAGTTATGCCATCTGAAATGTGTGGTCTTTGTGGTCACAATGACAGGTAGAGCATGCCATTTAGTGTTTTCAAGTTCTAAGAGTGGACAGGGCTTATGTCACTCGTATCACTTTTGCTTGTATCCCATTGGCCAGAAATGGTCACACGGCTCCACCTACGTTCTGGGCTGGGAAATGTATGATAGTGCATGAATATTTGGAGAGCACCAACAAGCTCTGCCAAGACAGAAGAGGAGATACAACATTTGCTGTCCCCAAAGCTACTAAATTAAATTTATAATTAAGAACTGCTTAACTGTGTGTATAATTTTTGATTCTAATGTAAACTACCACTTGCCCGTGGACGTTACAAGTCTTGCTCGAGTATGGGAAGGCAAACCAGAAGCTTGACTTTTAGGTTCTCCTTTGGCTGTGAACATATGAGTTTGAGCAAGATTGGGGGTTCTAATTTATTTTATTTTTTTACTTGATTTTGAACAATTTGAGTACAATTGACACACAATGCTATATTAGTTTCAGGTATACAACATAGCCATCCAACAATTCTATATGTTATGCTATATTATGCTCACCACACAAGTTCTATCACAATACAATGCGATTACAATACCATTGGCTATATTCCCTATGCTGTGCCTTTCATCACTGTGACTTAGTTATTCTATAACTAGAAGCCTGTATCTCCCACTCTTCTTTATTCCTTTGGCCCATCTCCCTGCTCACTTGCCTCTGGCAATCTTCATTGTTCTCTATTTACAGGTCTGATTCTGCTTTTTGTTTGTTTACTCATTTATTTTATCTTTTAAATTCCACATCTAAGCGAATTCATATGATATTTGTCTTTCTCTGTTGACTCATTTCTGTTAGCATTATGCCCTGTAAGATCCATCCATTTTGTTACAAATAGCAAGATTGCATTTTTATGGCTATGTATATATTCCTCTCCTCCTCCTCCTCCTCCTCCTTCTTCTTTTAAAGATTTTATTTATTTATTCATGAGGGACACAGAGAGAGGGAGAGAAAGAGGCAGAGGGAGAAGCAGGTTCCCCGGGGGGAGCCCGATGTGGGACTCAAGCCCAGGACCCCAGGATCATGATCTGAACAGAAGGCAGATGCTCAATTGCTGAGCCACCCAGGTGCCCCTCCACGTCTTCTTTATTCGTTCATTTATCCATGGATACTTGGGTTGCTTCCATATCTTGGCTATTGTAAATAATGCCGCAATAAACAAAGGGGTGTGTATAATTTTTGAGTTAGTGTTTTCGTATTTCTTTTGGGTAAATATGCAGTAGTGGAATTATTGGATCATACAGCATTTATATTTTTACTTTTCTGAGGAATGGAGGTTCTAATTTAAATCACCCTGAAAGTCTACCTTTATAATACTAAACACCCTGTTGCTCATAAAGAGGATCCACTTTGCCTTATGCCCTCCAGCCCTTGTGGGGCTCATAGTAGTCTTTGCGGAAGATTGCACATGACCTGCTTCTCCTGGACCCAAATGCAGGGCTGTCCATCCCCATGCTCTGCACTTCCACTTGAGGTGGGGAAGGGGAACACATTAAAAAAATAACAACTTTGGGAATGAGAGGTTTCAAGCACACTCTGTCTAGGAAGAGCATTTGGTTTGAAATTAGGAGATATCTTTGTAATCTTAAGGGTGGACCTCAGCTTCTGCACTGGGAAAATATGGCTTCATGTTGCTTTTCAATGCTTTTCAATAGAGGTGTGCACTTTAAAAAGTTTATTCATCCAAAAGATACATATGGAACGTCTACCAGATGGGGGGAACCCAGAGCTTCAGTGATCCTGAGATACAGTTTCTATTCCCCTAGGTCTCCTGCTTGTTGCTTCTTAACCAGGGGAGAATATATGTAAGGTTTGGGAATTTATGTATATATTCCTGAACATAAATATTTAGCAGGACTAGAGTGGAGATTGTTCACTGGGTTTGAAATCGTCTCCAGGTGATTCTGATGACTATTGCTATTTGAGAACCCCTGCACAAACTCGTGAGGGGAGCAGACCACATGACAAGTAATATACACGGAGGAAGGTGGCAAACTTAGCGTGAGAAGTGACTGCTTCTATCCCACCACTTCTTGGAAATCTTCCTGTAGTAGAAAGGAAGGGGAAAGGAAGCCAACAGTTAATTAGTGTCTACTGTGCATTGTCTTACCTAAATAATTGCACCTTAATCTCACAATAACTATGGTGTCATGTTCTTAACTTCAATGTAGACAGGAAGAAAGAGAAGCTGATCTGCCTGCCCCAAACAACATAGCTAGTAAATGGGGAAGCTAGGGTTTGGACCCAAACAAGGTTGTACTGTAGCTGTATTTTGAAGAATGAGTGATGGCACATCAGTTAGGTAATAACACAAAATTGTTGTTAACAAATAATCCAAAGTCTCCGGTTAAGGATCAGAGCCCTTGGGTCAGCTGGGGGTGTTGGTTGACACAGACTAAACTTGGGTAGCTGGCTCTGCTGATCTTGGCTGGGTTTAGTTAACACTTCCTGGGTTGCCTGAGCCTGGTCGATCCAGGCTGGAGTTAAGTGAAGTGACTACTTTCCTGGGACTAGCAGGTTGGGCTGGGGGATGTTCTTTTCAGGTGATGAAAAAGACTCTGGAAGGCAAGTGGAAATTTGTGAGGTTTTTTTTTAAGGTCTAAACTTGGAGCTGGGACACTATCACGTCCACCTCATTCTGCTGGCCAATGCAAGTCACATGGTTGAGCCCAAAGTCAGAGGGTAAGGAATACACTCTGCCATTTTAGTGGGGGGAAACGTAAAAGCACATGGCAAAGGGTTTAGATATACATAAAGAGGGATGAAGAGTGGGGTCTATGATACTACCTATCCCAGATGGATTTCCAAGGACTTACAGGAAAAGGAAAGTGAATCAAGTACAGTGTGATGGATTGAACTAGGTGCTCCCCACTCCCAATTCATATGGTAAAGCCCTAACCCCCAATGAGACTGTATTCAGAGATAGGGCTTTTAAGAAGGTAATGAAGACTAAATGAGGTTCATAAGGGTGTGCGCTGATCCTATAGGACTGTTGTTCTTATAAGAAGAGGAAGAGACACCAGAGGGCTCTCTCCCCACCTACATGTACACAGAGGAAAAAGTGGTGTGAGAGCACAGTGAGAGGATGGCTATTTGCAAGTGGAGGATAAAAGGACCTTGATTTTGGTTTTCCAGCCTGCAGAACTGTAAGAAAATAAGCTTCTGTTGTTTAAGCCACCAAGACTGTGATATTTTGTTATATGGGCTGGGCTCACTGATACATAGGACAAAGAAGAAAGAGAGGTGTATGGCGGGGGGCGGGGGGAGAATATTTGTTGAGCATATACCCTTTGCTGAATACCACACTAGGACCTTTTTCCCCCATACTATTTTCATCATCTTGTCAAATGGAATTATCATCTCCTTTTTGGAGAGGAAATAACCACAGTTGCCCACTGATGGGCAGAGGCAGGATTCAAGCTGGAGTCTGCTGCTTTGCAGCCCCATGCATTTGCCTCTAAAATGAAGATCAGCAACTTTCCCAGCAGAAGGGCCAGAAAGTGAATATCTGAGGTTTGACAGGACATATGATCTCTAGGGTAACTCAACTCTGCTGTTAGAGTGTTGAAGGAGCCATAGGCAAAATGTCAACAGATGGGCATGGAGCTATTCTAACAAAACATCATTGGCGGACGCAGGAAGTGGGTGAGAGTCACGTGCTGTAGTTCTAAT
The DNA here is from genome assembly GCF_003254725.2 of Canis lupus dingo. Classification (NCBI taxonomy): domain Eukaryota; kingdom Metazoa; phylum Chordata; class Mammalia; order Carnivora; family Canidae; genus Canis; species Canis lupus. Next base: position 5,097,328 of record NC_064248.1, on the reverse strand, counting down.
GACCTCTGCTCTGTAATATTCTTCTTTTATGGGGTTTGGCCTATCCCATACAGGGAACTCTAGATAGACAAGTGCATAGGAAGGCATGGATGTGTGGGAGTGCATGATATATTCAAGAGATGGAAAATAATTTGATGAGATGGGAGCAGACAGTGTTAATCTGAGGTATGAGAATTGAGGGAGTGGGAAAGCTAAACATATAATGGTGGTCCAGGTCATACTTATCTACTTGTTGAGCAAAGCTCTCCCATGTGGCAGGCCCTTTGATAGGCTCTGGGAGCTCCTGGTAGAGGGTACAAAGAACAATCTTTATCTTTGAAAGAGGTGATAATTTAGAAGAGAGAGAGAGAGAGAGAGAAAGAGAGATGGAGAGGGTTGGTATAAAGAGAGGAAGAGGTGCTGAGTAGAAGCGTCCAACTTCTAAGCACTAGAACTTTAAGCTCAGGAAGTCTCATCCAGGGGCTGCCATCAATGGTTCTCCCAAAGACCAGGTAAGATGGAGGGTTGCTTGTTGAGCAGAGAATCAGAATCAATTAAATCAATGCTCCAGCATCTTTCTTGAGAATTTCTTCCATGTGGACATAGGCTTTTGGAGACTGAAGCTGGTATGACTATTTGAAAGAGTTAACACGTTGCACTTGGAAGGGAAAAAAGAGCCATGTGGTGGCAAAGAATTTGTTCCCTTCTTTGGGTGGCAGCCACAGGATTCCTCGCCAATTAGTAGCATCTGGTCCTCATAGAAGATTCATCCCTGGTTGAGCTGGCAGGTACCTCTGGATGTGACACTCTGTGAAGTTCCTGATGGGCCATCTGTGATGTCTTCTCTCCCAAGATACCTCAGGCCTCCCACCCCCTCAACCAGTCTGCCTTTCCTTTGAAATATTTTTAAACACTCAGACCTGAGAGCAAGACCAGCTCTAGGGTTTTTTTTTTTTTTTTTTAGAGATGAGGGTGAGATTATGAGTTGCTTTTTTATACAGATCCAATAAAAGGAATCACGGACTATAGGAACCGACTATAAGAAGGGTATATGGGCCCTTACCATGAGCAGGTTCTGTTTTACCAAAAACGTGTTTTTTTTTTTTTATGTGTATCTCAAAAGAACGGTGTGAAGATGTAAGTGCCTTCATTATTCTGATTTGCAAATGAAGACACAAATCTCTGAAAGGTTACCTCCCCGGCCCAATGTTGCACAATTTCTAAGTGTTTGAACCAGGATTCCAATCCCGAGTAGTCTGAGTGAACAATTCAGAGCCTGACATCGAAAGTAGGGAGAGATCTAAAATCCATGTCCTGTTAGAAGTGGGTGTTTATTTTATTTCATTATTTTTAAAGATTTTATTTATTTATTCATGAGAGACACAGAGAGAGGCAGAGACAAAGGCAGAGGGAGAAGCAGGCCCCAGGCAGGGAACCCGATGTGGGACTCGATCCCAGGACCCCAGGATCATGACCTGAGCTGAAGGCAGATGCTCAACCACTGAGCCACCCAGGTGCCGCTAGAAGTGGGTGTTTAAATGGGATTGCTAATTTTTTTTTCTGCTTCTTGGTAAAATGAGAGTCCCATCATTCTGAGGGGTCCCTTCCTGATAAATGTTATAAAAACACATGGAATGGTAATATTTGTATTGCAAACTGTTTCACAGTTTCCAGGATGCTCTTGCTGACATTATAGGACATTAGGAGGCTGTTCCTAGACTCGTAGACACTTTGTTTTCCCTTCTTTAGGCAGGGCAGAGCTGTCTCCTGGAACTCTTGTGTACTTGCTGTTCTGAGAACTCCTGGCCCTACACTCTCCTTCCATCTAAACCCAGTAAATTAGCCTGTTTTCCAAATGGATTCTGCGGGGAGGGGAGGAAGAGAATGAGGCTCAGCTTGCTATTCAGATGCGTTGTCTTCATTCACTGGGAAAAAAAAAGGCCTCGGTCTTAATGAAAAATAAAGAAGTCTACAGATGAATCCTTCGGCTTCCTGTCAAAGGCTCAGATTGAGAAATTTAGAGTTACTCCGCTTGCGGTCTTTTATTTTAAGTAACGGTGGAATGAAACAAGCCATGGTAGCCACCGAATACTCTGGTTATCTTCCTAAATTGATGATACATCTGGCTACTTCACCCCCTTTCAATTTCCAATGCAATTTGTCCGAAGCCACCAATTTAAATCACATAGATCTTCTCTAAACGTAATAATAGGCTACATAACTCTGGCTTCCCGTGAAAAGACAAAGGTTCTGCACGCCTGTGTGCGTGTGTGCGTGTGCACGCGCATAGCGGGGACGATGGATTGCAGCTGATAAGAAGAGATGCATTCCAACGGATGATTGAATTTAAAGCTCTTTCATTTCTACTGGGGATTTGGGATCTAATGAAATGATCAGCAGTCCTGCTGGGGCCGGCCTGCTGTGATCACATCCCCAGACCCAGACCTGGGAGCTGAGGCATCTTGGTGAACCCATGCCGCCCCCTGCAGCCCAGCCTGGGGGCTGCCCCAGGACCCATCACATGTCTCCTGAGCCCTTTGCTTGGCCTCCAAACTGGTTCCTGCCTCCAGAATCAGCCTCTCCACCCCACTGGCAGGCATCTTCCGGCAGGTTTTTTTTCCAACACACAAATCTGCTTAGTCCACTCTGCAGCTCAGAGATCTTCCTGGACTGTCCAGAAGGTTAACTTTCAAAGCACGTCCACAAGCGAAGTGTGTCCACTTCCCCACTGCCCGAGGGCACCTCCTTCTTCCAGAATGTGACTCTCATGCTCCCCGTTGTCTGCTTTGCTCTCTCACCTCTGACCTTTGTCTACTGTGTTCTCGCCCCTGGAATTTATTCCCTCTTCTTCCCACCCACTCCTGCTTAAGGGACGCACTGTTCTGTGCCTGGAATGGAAAAGCATAACATTGTTAAGAGTTGGAAGGATTCTTTGAAGTTGGGAAATTTAATTTCTATGGAAATGTGTGCTTTTTTTTTTTTTTTTTTTTCATTTTGAAGTCTCCTTCTGCAAGATCCTGCTCAAATGTTGCTTCTCCAGAAAACTTCCAACTCTCCTGGCAGGTTATCCATGCTTGATACATGCGCAATAAATTAATGCACGAGTAAATGTGGGTTGGAAAGGCAAAAGGTCCTTTTCATTTTATTTTGTCCGAGGCTCTAGAGTCATGAATGCTTAGATTGTTTTCAGAGCCAGGGATGAACTAGTCCAGCTTTAGATGCAGAGAGGGGTCCATGTCGTAGGGCAAGTCATGGCAAATTAGTGCCAGAAAAGTAGGACCAGAATGCAGTGTTCCTAATTCTGCCTCTATGTGGCTTTTGTCCTTAGAACGATTGTTCTGTTTGTGTTTGTTACATCCATGGGGCTGGTCCAGGCAGTAAAGGCTGGCTGGCCACTTGCCCATTCCTCTTTCTCACGCCATGGCTCCTCAAACAATGTGGCCTTAACCACTGAGTTCCCTCATCCTGGGAATGATTATGAGTGGGAGTTGGAAGTTGGGAAAGACACAGTCTGGCTCCCCAGGGAGCTCCAGCCAGCCTGCAGGCATGAAGGGAGAGTAAGAAGAACGCAGAGCAGAAGCTGCAGATTCTCTTGTGAATGGGGGTGAGAGATTTGAGGTGGTCCTCTCTGAGGAGGGGGCATTTCAGTTGAGTCTGGAAGGTGTGCTGGATTTTTCAAGAGAAGGGCGAGAAGAGTGATCCCCATGGAGAGCATATCATGTGCTAAGGCCCAGTGGCATGAAAGGTAATGGTGTGTTTGCAGTAACAGGGCGAAGGGTGAAGTGCCTGGAGGAGAGGAGGCCTGGGAAGGGGCAGAAGGGACCCCAAAGCGTAGGTGGAGCCAGCTTACTAAGCTAAGGAGATGGTGCTGCTGCATCCTCTGTGCATGGGGGTTAGGGGGTACATTATTCAGCTTTGGCTGCTGAAACAAAGTTTTATAGCCTGGGCGGCTTAAACAACAGAAGTGTTTTTTCTCCTGGTTCTGGAGGCTGGATGTCCCAGATCGAGGTGTGGGCAGGTTGGTTTCTTCTGAGGTCTCTCTTTTTGGCATGCAGATGGCCATCTTCTCCCTGTGTCCTCACACAGTCTTGCCTTTGTACGTGTCTGAGACCTAAATTCCTCTTTGTATAAGAACACCTATCCTATTGGGTTAAGGTCCACCCTCATGATCTCATTTTAACATAATCACTGCTTTAGAGACCCTATATCCAAATACGGTTGCATTCCGAGGTCCTGGGGGTAAAGATTTCAACATATGAATTTGAGTGTGTGTGGTGGGGGTACAACTCACCGAGTAACAGGGGACAAATGGAGGTTTTTTAAGGATTCATTTGGAACACTCGACTCTCGTTTTCTTGGCCTGTGGTGTGTTCTAAATGGCATTAATCCTTCCTCTGAAGGGCCTCTAAATATAGATGCCATCTGCTGTTGTGCAATATGTTATCACTGATCCCCCACTTAGCAGCCGCTTCCTTACAGGCAGGGAGGGGAGGCTGCAGGGAGGCAGTCAGCAAGAAGCCAGAGAAAACCCCGTAGTCGGGTCGAATGAACTCCAGGGCCTCTGAGAGGATAGAAGGACACCAGGATCCCCAGATTCTGTGGGGCTCGACTCACATCGACTGAGAAAGAGGCATCCCTCCCCCTTCCTCCAAGCACATGAGTGCGACATGGTGATGAACTTCTTTGCTCGTTAAAAAAAAAAAAAATGTTCCTTCTTACAGAGCGAAGTGGCACCTGCCAGCCCTGGTTGATGGCATCTCCTCTATGATTAAGGGGAGCACTCATCATGTGGACATATGCACGTGCTGCCCCCGACGTGCTTTACTCAGACGACACCTGCCCAGAGTCCCTCTGCTGGCTGGTTTGCCCCGGCACTCTTGCTGTGAAGGACAATTTGGCCCTCCCATTAATTACTTTTAAAATTCTAGATTTCAATTAGGGAGTTAATTACTTTTTGCCATATTGCCCCCATTAAAGACATTTTCATTATTAAGTCAATTTGTTAGAATTGAAGAGCCTTGCCAAGAGAGAAGACTTATTGTTCAAGGAGCCTCTTGCGTTCACTTAGGTCTCTTCCTGCTTTGAGGTGATGGAGGGGAAAGCCTTATTTTAGATTTTCCCCATCTGTATGGTTAATATTTGAGAGCCACTTACTTTGTGCTCACAATTTACTGGGCCACAGGGGATGCAAAGGTAAATCCAAAGACATGCAGCCGGTGTCTTCAGGAGGGTCAAGTTCTAGCAGAGAAGAAATATTTTAAATGCAATGATTAAATTCCAATGATTAAATAACTTAAATCAGATGTGTAAGTACAATAGGGTGGACATGCACAAAATATTATTGGGACAAGGAAGAGGAGAGGGGTGATTAATTTGAGAAGCCTCTGTAGAGTACGTAAAATTTTACAAAGATCTTGTAGGATGCATAGGAGCTTGTGAACCAGATAAGAGGGACATGTATTCATTTCCCAAGACTGTCACGACAAAGTAGGGCAAATTGGTTTAAATGACAGAAATTTGGTTTTTCGTCATTTTGTAAGATAGAAGTTGGAGATCAAACATGTCCTCAGAGTCATGCACTCTCTGAAGGCTCTAGGGAAGGGTAAGCTCCAGGCTTCTCTCCTAGCTTCTGGTAGTTCTTGGCTGGTGGGAAGAATAATGCAAATCTCCACGTGGCATTCTCTCCGTGTCTCCACCTTGTCTTCCCTCAATCTGTGTCTGTTTCCATGTTCAAATTTCCTCTTTTTTCTAAGGACACCAATATGGGATTACAGTCCACCCTATTGACTTCATTTTAACTTGATTATCCCTGTTAAGATTTTATTTCCAAACACAGTCACATTCTGCGTTACTGGGGGTTAGCACTTCACCATATGAATTTTGAGGGGACAGGATTCAACCCGTAGGAGCATCTGTGGTAGAGGAAACAGGACACACAGAGGCGTGAGGTCCTGAAAGGATCAGCCTATTTGGGGAACAGAGAGACGTTGATATAACTGGACTGTAGTCCACTTCAGGTCAGCAACATGAGGGATTTCTCCAAAGTAATGTTGAAGGTTGTGAAGTGAGCCCTTACAGGTTTTTTTTTGTTTTTTTTTGTTTTTTTTTTGGAAGAGGAGGGGCCAAGGGAGAGGGAGAGAGCAAATCTTAAGCAGGCTTCATGCCCAGCTCAGAGTCTGACACAGGGCTTGATCTCACAACCCTGAGATCATGATCTGAGCCAAAATCAAGAGTTGGGTGCTAAACCAACTGAGCCAACCAGGCGCCTCATTCTTACAGTTTTAAAAATAATGATTACTTTTCATTTACAGCCTTTATTTGTGTACTCACATATGCACATAATTTTGTACAATACACAAATGCAATCATTTATATGCTTAAAAACCACTTTCCATCTTGCCTGTTTCTGTTTATCTTATTCTTTTCTTCCTCCTTAAAATTCTCCCCCACCCTGCTTCTGTCTCCGCTATTATTCCCCTCCCACACCCTCAATGCTACTAACCCAGGTGCCTTCTCTTACATGTTTGCCTTTATCTACAAAAACCTTTTATTCTACAGAACCCTGTGGAAATCCTTCTAAACTTGTATTTTTTTAAAAATGGGAGTAATATTGACCCCTGGGGGACGAAATTGGTTCTCGGGAGGTGAACAAAATCTTAGCTCTTACAATAGTCAGTGGCCTTCCTGGGTCAGTTCTCTTTGAAACACAAACAGTCGTATTCATGGGGTGGGTGATCTCAGAAAAAAGTTAGGGGGCGCCTGCCTGAATCATCTCCTCTTCGTGGCTGCATTCTATCCCATGGTGTGGGTGGAACGTCCTTTATACAGCTACTCTCCTATTCGTGGCCACGCCTTCTGTTTCCAGATCTTTGCCCTATGAAGAGGGCTGCAGGCAACTCATCATTGCTTTTATTTCTGTGGCAAAGCTTCTCACAGTTGGAATCTTAGCCATGAAATATCTGATTTTTTAATTTGGTGATAAATGTTCCCAGATTGCTTTTCCCAAAGGCAGAATCAGCTCACATCGGAGGAGACTCCTTCCCTGCTAGTGATGGATGCTCTCGCTCTTTCTAGTGTTTTCCACTCTGATAAGTGTAAAGTGATATCTCATGGCGGTGTTAATTTGCGTTTCTCTGACTAGCAGAGAATGTGCACATCTTTTCATACATTTTTCAGCCATGTGGGTTTGCTCTCATGTGAATTGTCTATGAATATACAGCGACTCCATTTCTGTATGGTGATGCTTATCTTTTCTTCTACATTCAAGAGCTCTTTATACAGCATAGATATTTGCCTTCGTCTAGCATCTGTACAACAATACCTTTCTCAGATCAATTACTAGTCTTTTGACTTTATTTATGGTTCTTTTACGCACCAAAATTGAAAATTTTACATAGTAAAAAGTTTATATAGTAAAATTTTACATTGTTTCTAGTCTCAGTTCAGTTTTACTTGATCACATTTTACATGTTGTAACCTAGATTTTCTGGCAGGTTTTGGTTTTAGTTTTTATATTTATGTTTTTAATACATCTGCAAGTTTTTTGTTTTGATTGATGTTTTTTCATTTGCATGCAGTTGACACACAATGTTATAGGAGTTTCGGGTGTACAACACAGTGATTTGACAAGTTTATACATTATGCTATACTCACCACAAGTAACCAAGAGTATATCCCTACACATCACTATTACCATATCATTGACTGTATTCCTTTGCTGTGCCTTTTATTTCCATTTGGTTTTGTTTGGGTACGACAGATAATAGGACTGTTTTCACCCCTCCCCCCCAGATTGATAATGAGTTTGCCAGGACATTTTATAAATAATCCATTCACCTTCCTTTGAATCAAATTGTCATCCTTGTCATAAATGAACTTATAATACAAAGACACCTGATTCTGGGTTCTCTACCATGTTCCACTTCCACTGATTTATCCATGGCTTGATCAAAACTAAGTTGATTGATTATTCTTTAAGACATTTATACAATTCCCAAACCCCAAACACACACACAAACAGAAACAAAAATCCCTTGTAAGAATTCTACACAGAATCATATTAAAATTATGTATTAAATTTTGGGGAAGTTGAGTATATATTTTCCCATTTGTTCAGAATTTAAATATTTTAATAAACATTTATTGCTTTCCTCACATGTGCCTTGTACATTTCTTCGAAAGTGTATTCAGAGGTATTTTTTGACATGATTAATAGGAACATTGTCAGGATAAAGAAAATGTGTGGATTTTTATTCATTTATCTTGACTAAAACTACCTCTCTGGACAAGTGAGGGAATGGAGAGAGATTCAGTGCAACTGGGACATAGGATTCTTGGGACATACGCTATCCCATCCCATCCCACCCCATCCCATTCCATCCCACCCCATCCCATGCCCCCCCATCTCATCCCATCCAACCCCATCTCATCCCATTCCATCCCATCCCCTCCCACCTCATCCCATGCCCCCCATCTCATCCCATCCCACCCCATCTCATCCCATCCCATCCCATCCCACCTCATCCCATGCCACCCCATCTTCATCCCATCCCATCCCATCCCATCCCATCCCATCCCATCCCATCCATTTCATACCATAAGATACTATTACCAAACATAACATAATATAATATATACTTCAGAGGAATTGTGTCTGTGTTTTCTCTTAAGGGCTTTCTCAGGAGGCTGGTTTAGGGTCTTCCTGTTCACAGGTTCAAGTAACTGGAAACATCTCCCATTCTTGGATGTCTTAGGTGGCTCAGGCTGCTACAGGCCTAAGCCACCGACATTTATTTTCTCACAGTCTTGGAGGCTGGAGGTCCAGGATCAAGGTGTGGGCAGGGCTGGTGTCTCCTGAGGCCTCTCTCTGGCTGGCAGACGGCTACCTCTCCCCTGCATTCTCACGTGGCCTTCCCTCTGTGCCCGAGCATCCCTGGTGTCCCTTTGAATGTCCAAATTCCCTTGTCTGTGAACAACACTGGTCATGTTGGATTGGGGCCCATCTTAATGACCTCATTCAACTTTACCACCTCTTTAAAGGTCTTACCTCCAAATGAGTCACATTCTGAGTTTCTGAGGGTTTGGGCTTCCACATATGGATTTGGGGTGGGGGTGGGGGATAAAACTGAGCCCAGAACACTGAAGGCCACCTGGGGGGTGTGACCAGAGAACCTCTTCAGGCTCAGGTGTTATGGCCGACTTTTTCTTCCCACATTCCCATTTGATAAGCAGTTACTGAGAGGCAAGTCCAAGGAAGCTACCTTGTGGAGGATGGATACATGCCCACAGTCCTCTGAGGCAGATATTAGCTCACGTTAGAGACCCCAAAACATCCGGATCCAGTCTATGGTCACCTTGGCTACAGCCACCAGCCTCCTCTGAGATGTTGTCTTTGTCCCTTGGCTTCTCCCGTGTCCAGCACCCCACCCCACCATCATCCCCCACATGAGGTCTGCCGAGAATTCCAGAAATTGCCTATCAAGGCCACAGATGAGAATAAATGTGCTTAGTTAGTATACCAAATTCCGAGTTCAGGGAACTGTGTCTTCTTCTAGCACCCCATCCCCCTGGGAACTCTAAGGATTATTTTGGAGAGGCTGTTAGGAATTAGTTGTGGGATCCCACATAAGCCAATGGAGATGAAGAACAGTATGGTAATTTGACATCAATATTAACATGATTTCCTGGAACTCAGGATGAAGAATGCTGAGTTGGTTCAGGGGCACGAGGTATAATTTAGGGGGTAAAGTGGGGCATATGGACTCTGGAAACAAACTCACCTGTGCTTCTGGTCTGCCACCCAACCATCCCGTGATTTGAACATGTGACATAATCTCCCCGAAATCCAGCTCACTTGTATAAGGGACTGCAGATCTCTGCTTCTCAGGAATCCTGTGAAGAGAAGTGCCTCATGTCATGGATTGACAGCACCTGCCCTGGCACCTGTTCAGCGAGGCCTGGGGTACATATGGGTGTTCTGCTTCCAACAGGGCCAGTGACAGGGTGGAAAGAAATTTGTGGTTCCCATTTGTGGTGGGGAGGGGAGGAGAGAGAGAGAGGGATTAATTGAAAGAGAGAAATACTCATCTCCCAGGAAGGAGGATTAATGATCTGCCCCTCGGCTGCCCTGTGGGGGGGGCTGCCCCCAGATCTGCTGAACTAGAGCAAACAAACCCAAATGAGAGTGACAGTACCATTCTGCAGCCGACGTTCCTGTGGGAAAGGGATGTTCAACAGTTTCTGCTACATCTTCCCCTCCATCCCTTCCGTGCCACAGGGGCGTCCAGGAAAAATGACAGACAAAAGTAAAACACAGGAGGGCCATCATGAGGTTACTGGAATGGAAGAGACACTAGTGACGGCTGCACGATGCTGGGTCTTCGTGGCAAGCGTCTGGCAGTCCCCCAGGGAGTGCTTGGGATTCTCCGTGCCGCCTGCCTCTTCCCCCACGCTTCCGACCTTTATTGAATGCCTGCGAGTGTGCTGCTGGGCACTGGGCTGTTTCTGCCCTCAGGAATCTGTCTTCTTGGAGGGATGCATTCCTAAACAGGTGGCAGCGCAGCAGGACCCAGCCAGGGCAGAGGAAATGCAGACAGCCTGGGTGCCGGCCAGGGAAGGCTTCCTGGGGGTGTGACTGTCTTTGTCATAAGTCTCAGAAGATGAGTGAGGGAGCAAGGTGACAGAGGGGACCTTTCGGGGAAAAGCCGCAGGGGAGTGAAGGAGGTGGACACGCGGAGCAAACAGGGAGGCTGTCAGGGTGGCTGGAGGCCAAGTGTGAGGGGTGGGGTGTGCGTGGGGGACAAAGGTGAGGCTGGAGAGAAAGTCAGGGTCCAGGCCATGGTGGTCAGTGACACTTTACCCGAAGCCTGTCTTGGAGCCAGTGAGGAATTTAAGCTGGCTGCGGGACGAGCGTACTGGCCCATAGCGTAACACATTGAGTTGTTGAATCGCTATGTTGTTAGGCGAAACTAACGCAACATCATGTGTCAGTTATGCTCACACTTAAAAAAAATTAGAAGAGATCCCTGGCAGTGATGGATTGAGAGCACCACGGGGTTCTTAAAAAAATCTGTAAGTTTTTACAGAAATCTGACCCCAAAGATGACAGGGCTTAAGGACAAAGGCTATGGCCATGAAGACAGAATCTGGAGGTCTGATGCCCGAGAGAGGAAGTCACGCTGGCTAGACACAGTATCTGGAGGGACGTGGGTGTGAAGGAGAGGTAGGGTCAGGGGCTCCGGCTTGGCCGGTTGGGGAGATTGTGGGGCAGCCCCAGAGACAGGTGCTTGGGGAAAGATGATGGATTCAGTTGGAAATATGTTGACTCTAAGTGTCCCTGACGGTATGGGCATCTCGGTTTGGAGATTTGAGGGGCACTCAGGGTGGGAACGTGGATGGCCAGCAGTTAGCATTTGGGGTTTGGGTAAAGGAGAGTGCCAGAGTGGGAAGGGAAGGAGGCTGGGGAGTGGGCACTGTGAACAGGGCACTGGGGAGCAAAGGAAGAGGGCAGGAGAGGGGCAGGTGGAAGCTCAGTGGGCATGTCATGTCCCGGTATCCAAAGGAGGAGGAGTTTAGAGCCAGAGGGAGGCTCATCACTGCCTGGGAATTCTAGAAAGACTGGATGGAGGAGCATCTACCCAATTTAGCACAAGCAGCCATTCTGACTTGATAAGAGTGTTTCAGTGATGTGCAGGGAGGCCAACATGAGTGGTCTGAGGAGTTAACTAGAAGGCTAGGAAGCAGAAGCCCCGAGTGTAGGGAATCCTCCCAAAGTTTTGGCTCCGAATGGGAAGGTAAAGGAGGACATGCCATGGAGGGGTGGGAGGCGTCAGATGCAAGAGACGGAAGAGTTCTTGTAAATCAGATACGATGACTCCGAACTAGAGAGAGAGTAAGAACCCAAGAGAGAAGGAATGAGGGTGGAATGAGGTGTCCATTGGGAATCTGTGGTGGGTCCATCCAGTGAGGTTAGGGCTGGGTGTGGTGTGTTTCCTGCACAGAAATGCTTCCACAGTTCTGATGGGCTGCCCCTCCCTCGCTTTCCATCCCTGGGGCATCCCTGACTAGGGCGGGGGGTCGTATTGATTAACTGGGGACTGGGAGCATTAGCCAGACTTTGCAGAAGAATATGAAAGATTTTGCACATCGGTGAGAGCAACAAAAGTGTGGTTGAGGGAGGACAAGTATAGTTGGGACAGGTGCAGAGATCACCGGGGTTGGCTGTAAGCTCACAGTGAGTCTCGATGGTGGGAGGTTTCAAGGAGCAGGTGGCACACGAGGTCTCCAGGCATCTTCACGGGGTTTACGGGCATCTTGGGCATTTATGGAAGGACCCCAGCCAGGTGCTGAGAGTACGGGAGGCACGAATCAAGGATCTCACCCAGAAGCATATTGGGGAGATCTGGGTAGTGTTTTGGGGTCTCCAGGAAGCCTAGAGTTCAGGGCAGGGCTCCAGATGGAGGAATAGAGCTTGAGTGCCAAGTGGGGGCCCTGAAGCAAAGGCCGGGCCAAGTACGAGGCCCTGGGGAGGTGTGGCGTCTGAGGGCAGGGAGTACTGCTCCGGGCCTGCTGGATTCCAGGATGTGGCACTACCAACCCCACAGGAGACCAGCAGCAAGTATCTCAGAACAATGAAAGGCAGAGGTGAAGGTAGAGAATAGGCCATGGAGTGACCCTGACACCTATAGTGTGGACTGAGCCACGTCTCAGAAAGGCCATCAGAGCCTGGGGAGGTGGGGTTCCCCAAGGTAAACCAAAAAATGCTCTGGCTCAGGCAGGACCCTCGCATCTCCTGGACCAAGGAGCACGAGCAGAGCCTTAGAAACAAAATAGGTCTGTGTTCAAATCCTCACTCCACCCATGATGTGTGACCCGGGAAACGTCTTCACTTTTCTGAGCTTTGTCTCCTCCCCTGTAAAATGAAGGAAACTCTCTGCTGCCAGAGTCATTGGCAGCAGACATACAAACAAGATGATATTTTGAAACTCTCAGCCATGGTGAGTGACCCATAGCGAGTTCTTCATAGATGATAGTCCTTCCTTCCTTCTGAAGTCGTGTCGGGACTTTGTTAAAGGAACACTTGCCCAGGGTGTTGGATGGTGGAATTTGGTTCAATAAAAGTCCAGACAGAATTAAGTAGAAAAGTTTGTTTCCCCCAGGTCCTGGAGGAAGTAGAGAACATGTCTTGAGGGGCCATAATATGGGGAGTTCGAAGCAGCGTGCAGGTGGAGGGAGAGATAGGACCAGGACATATGTCTTTATTTGGGTTCCTGGATGGGGTGCATTGGGGTTCCCTGGATAAGGCAGGATCGGTCAATTCCTCCCCCAAAGAAGAGGGTTTTGGTAAGCTTTTCTGGCATCCTATCTAATGGGTGCACAAAAATGGCCACATATTCTTTGAAATTCTTTCCACTGAGAAATGGGGCTATGGCACCTCCTCTTATAGCTGGGAGGTCTTCATCATTGCTTGACCACATAGAATATGCTGGAAGTAATGCTGTGCCAGTTTCCAGGCCCAGGTCTTAAGAGATTGGCAGCTCTACTCTTTGTTCCTGGAATACTTGGAGCTGCCCTGAGCCACCATGCTATGGGGAATCAGAGGCAGCCCCACGGAGAGCTAAGGAAGCCCACGTGGAAAGGAAGCAAGGACCCCAGATGGAAGCCCCCACTGAGTCACCAGCCCACAGCCAACAGCAACACGCCGGCCTGTGAGCACGGCATCTCGGGGTGGGGCCTCTGGTCCTGGGGAGCTGCCCCAGCTTATGCCACACGGAGCAGAGATGAGTCGCCCCTCTGAGCCCTGCTCAAAATGAAGATTTTGGGGCCAAGTTGCCGATTATTGTTGAAGCCACTAAGTCTTGGGACAATATGTTACGAAGCCACAGGTAAGAGGACCAAGCGCCCTGTGGCACTAGCAGTGTGTCCTGGTCATGGGAGAAAGAAACACAACCCATGATAACATCGCAAACGTTGCTCATCTGTCACCGTGCCGCCAGCCACTGTGACCACAGCCAGCCACCTGGCCGTGGATAACTCCATCACTCAGGACAAGTCTGTTTCTCTGAGCTTTGTTGGCAGCTTGGTGCCACCAGGAAAGAGCTCTAGGCTGCTGTCCATCGAGGCAGAGCCCTGGGCTCGCCGCAGAATGGGAGGAAACAGCAGAGGGTCCAGACACGGGGAGCTCCCTCTGGCACTTAGCTGGGGAGGGCGGAAGCCTCCTCTGTGCCTCCTTCCCTGGAACCAGGTGGCAGTCGCGCTCTCCTCATAATTAGAGGCGCAAAGAACACCCCTGGGTCTCCGCATTCCCATAAAGTGCTCCCCGAACACAGGGGAGCTGTTGGCGAAGACAAAACAGATGGCGCGGCAGAGACTGGAGGTGCTCACCGGAGGGGTCGTGTTACCTCCAGGAGCAAGGCATAAACAATGCAGCACCGCTTGCCACCTCCCAAATTAGCTGGAAAAATAAAAGGGAACTGAGTGCTACCGTGGGCAGCGGGCTCTCGAGGCGGCTTGGGTGATATGTCACCGGGAGCATCTCGCCCTGCTGTCTCGGGGAGCTCCGCTGATGAGATGCGCTGAACATTATTAACGCCACTTTGCCGAAAATGCTGTACACTCAGACTAATGCCTTATGGCATTTGCTGCTTTCCTGGGGCTCCAAAGATGGGGAGAAAGTCCTGAAATAGCAACTCGGCACTGGTCGTCAAGGCAACAGGATCCTTCAGGATGCACCATGAGGGGCTAAGCTTGGCCCTGGGAGGGGATGGGAGGAAAGAAATTGCAAATGTAGATCCTACCCTCCACGAGCCTACATTCTTCTTGGGAAGACAAGGTTTTGGTGTGCGAATCTCTCGGGGATGCATTTCCCTAACGAGGTCCCGAGGAGCATGAGTACAGCAAGATATTAACTAGCGTGCGGAGGAAAGAGAATCGTGTGGACACATAATTTTGCAAAGCACGCCAGACCAAAGTTCAAGACCGCTGCGTTTCTCAGGCTTTGAAAAGCTCGTGTGCATTGGCGCTGTGCAAGAGGGAGAGATCGTTTGCTACATTTCCCTGCATTATCTGACCATGGAAACTCTTGTTCACACAGCATTTCAGGGGATTAGTAAACTACAGAATGGCCTTGGGGACCCAGAATTAGGAAGTATTACAAAGCAGTATGTAATTAAGTTCTCAGACTGTGTGGAACGGCTAGGGAGTGCAACAGTGTTCAGGGCAGGGGAGCTGGTGCCGGCTGGGCCGGGCCCGAGGAGAGGGCTTCATGGAGGAGGAGGAGGAAGAGGAGAAGACGGAGGAGGAGGAGGGGGAGGGGGAAGGGAGTCTTGTAGATTCTGAGTGGGGGGCAGGAGTGCAGGGTGGGGTCCGGAGGGGGGGGATGTGGGTGAGCCTCCTCCTTGGAGCTCAGGAGCCCTTGGGGGTGTAATAAAGGGCTGCTTAGTGTTCAAGTGGTTGCTTGTATCTCATTACCAAGAATTGGAGGAAGCAAAACTTCCCTTGTGCTATTCCTGCACCTGGAATGACCTTCCTTCTCTTATTTGCACAGACCCATGCCTTTGACAGCACATTCAATTATCACCTCCTCCTAGAAGCCCTCTCAGGTACTCCGGGGTGACTTGACTCTTTTTCACTGTGTTCTACTTTTTTTTTTTTTTAATTCTCAGACTCTACAGTTGCCAATGTATTCATCAATCCCTGATTCCCTTTTGGAGTTTTTTTTCTTTATTGTGGCAAAATATACAAAACACAAAATTTGCCGTCTTAACAACTTTCAAGGGTACAATTCAGTGGCATTAATTATACCCACAGTGTTGTATGGACATCACCACTATCTAGGTGCGAATTTTTTCAGCACCCCAGACAGGAAGTGCACCATTAAAGGCATAACCCTTCATCTCTCCCTTCCCCCAGCCCTTGGTCAGCTCAAATCTACTTTCTGTTTCTATAACACTGCCTCCTCTGGTATTTCACGGAAGAGGAATAATACACCATTTGTGTTGGCTTCTTTCACCAGCATAACGTCCTAAAGATTCATCCATGTGGCAGCAGGTGTCAGAATGGCCTTCCTTTTAAAGATTGAATAATAGTCCAGTGTAAGGATAGACTCTATTTGGTCCATCCATTCATCTGCTGATGGCACTTGTGGCTCTCGTGAACGATGCTGCCGTGAACATGAGGGTACAGGCATCTGTCTGGTCCACTCTTGTGCATTATTGCTGCTTCTTCCCCGGGGGTGGCTGTGCCATATCGAAAGCTATTTGTTTGCATGCTGAGTTTCCCCTCTGGACTGTGAACTTTTCAATCCACAGGTAGTTGTTGAGCATCTACTTGGTGTTTGATACTCTGCTGGGCACTGGGGGTAGAGTATCTACAAGGCAGAAAATCCTGCCCTTTGGGAACACACTTAGGATTGTGTCCATATGCAGATGGCATGGTAGGATGTGGTGCCAGCAAGAACTGAGCAGGGCTGTAACACACATGACCAGCACTGTGAGGATTGGAGTGGGGTGGGGGGCTCCAGGTTGGGGACACCACTCACAGTTGTTTCCAAGATGCTCAGATGTTTGGACATTGGCTGCTCAGAGCTCAGGGCATCCACCCCCACTAAAATTGAAGGCATGTTGCAATTTTAAGAACTGGCCCCAAATACTAGTTTGAAAATTGGGGTGCCTTCTGTCTCCCTCGATCTATCCAGGGCTCTCTCTGACTCTTTCTGTTGCTGACACGCACAGACGTGCACACACGCGTACACACACACGCAGGCATACCCTCTCTGCTCCCCTGAGCCCACAAGGAACCTCAGGTGGGAAAGAGGTATTGCACTTTGACAAAAGTTGTTTAATAATCTCCTTAGACGCCCAGATAGCTCACGCTTACCTCTACCCGACGCTGCTCATGGGGGCGGCGTGTTCCCTTCCAGGTTGGCCCACCCCAGGCAAGGATAGAAACGGAGCTCTTGCAGACAGCCTGTGGGGCGCTGCTGCGCTCAGCTTCCTTCTCAGGGTCAGGAATGACACAGTTAGCAATGATCGCTTAATTGCCTATTTACTAGAAGACAGTATTAGACACTGCAGGGTCAGGCTCAGCTCTCTCCCAGCCTCGGGCTCCTCTTCTATAAAATGGGAACAATGATGCCTCCCCTCTGACATGCTTGTACAGGGCCCGTTAGCACCGGATATTATTGCCTCGATGGTTAGAGTCAGAGCACCACCTCTGAAATGGCAAGCTGCTCCAAGTAAGCGCTGAACTAATGTGAGGACGGTAATGAGCAGAGAGCCAGATGCGGGAGCCCCGAGATCCGACTGCATCTGATTTAAGCACATGTGAGCTGCCTGCCCAGAAGCCAGAGAAACCGAGGCAGTGTGCACAGAAGTTCGCCAGGACCCTAAGGTGTAGTAGGAATGCAGGTGCAAGCACCACTGTTGTACTGATCATTCCCCGCATGTCACCTCCTTACTAGTGTCATTGGGAAGACGGCAAGCCACTCCGTGTACGGAGCCCGGTGGGTTATGCAATGCAAGGGCGGCGTCTTGGAGGCATTGTGGAGTCTCACCAAGTCAGATAACGCTGGCCAGAGGAGTCCCAAGATGCCTGATGTCACGGACAAGTGTTGATGGGCGCTCGTAGGCTGTGATAATCTTTGTTGCTCCCTGAGGGCCAATATCCAGTGGGCACGGTGGGTGTCCTGGGAGCTGCACTCACTTTTACCTCGCGAACCGGACAGCAGCAGGGCCCAGGTTGATAGACTCCAGGGACTGTGTGCTGTGTGCACACCTCCTCTGCTGACAAGCGTGCAGACAGGGAATGGGGTATCTGTGCATGGCCTCCTCTGGACTGCCTGCTCACAGGGCACCCCCCTGTCCCCAGCCATGGACATAGGCCTTTCTTTAGTTACAGAGGAGGGGCTGCCAACCATGCTGGCCAGAGGGACACGGGCTGTATCTGCTACCTGGGGTCAAAGTCAGGCTAGCCTCGAGCTGCCCTGTCCTACCTCTCCAATCATGTCTCTCATGGAACCTCCTTTTGCTGCCAACCCTCTGGTTTAACTGGTTTATCAGCAGAGCCCCAAACAGCCACATTGTTCCATATATTGGTGCCTTGACTTGCAATGTCGTCTGCTCTACACATTGCTTCCCTCCAGACTGTTTTGCGAACGTGGGCTCAGCTTAAAGGATGCATGTTTCAGGTGTGGTTGACCACTGTCCCCCCCGGGTCCTTGCCTGGTTCTCACCAGGCCCTATCTGGATAACGGGATTGGCATCCGTAACACCCGATTGCTGTGATCTGTTTGCAGGCATGTCTCCCTGCCCCTCCGCTCCTCCTACGCTGAGCAACTAGCTGGCAAGGCCCTGGCCACACACATCCGAGTCCTCTGTTCCTAGCACCGTGCCTGGGACCTTCGTGCTTAGCGCTGCCCCCTCACCGGTGAGCCAATGAAAGACAGGAATTAAAGATGTGTGCTAAGCGGTGTGGGTTTGAGTCTGCGCTCCCCTGAACCAGTCAGGAAGAAGGTGGGTGAGTCAGGTGCTGTTTGGCCTCCAGCTTGGCTCTGGGGTCAGCAGAGATGTCACAGGCCAAGTCCAGGTGAGTGACGGCTGTTCTGACTCAGAATCAGACCGTGTTCCTGTCCTCTCTGTGATGGTGACATGACCCTGGGCTGGGGTAGGGCTGGGGTTGGGGATGCTTCACTCGTCCCATCCCATGGAACTCAGCCAGGGAGGCTTCTTCCTGTTTTACAGGTGAAGAGATGAAATTTGAGATTTAACGTGGTGGGATTGAGACCCCAACTGGATATTCTCACTCCAACTCCTGTTCACTTGCCACCAGGCAATGTGCTTCATGTGCTTTCCCTTTATGATCCCCCCCGGCCCCCAAATATATGGTAGTGACTTCTAGACTCTTGTTCCAAATGCCAGCATCTTCTTTCTTGGGTGGCCAAAGTGGCCCAGTGCTCAGGAGCCTGCGGGTAAAGATGAAGGCATATTAACAGGTGGATGGATGGGCAACATATGTTGCCTTGTCTCCCCACCTGGAAATACCAGGGCCACAGCCTTGGACCTGCTTCCTCCAATGAAATCCCTGTGCCAAGGATGTGTCCCTGTGCTTCCTGCCATCTCTTCCTTCTTGTCTGCCACTGGCCGCAAACAGATAATCGAGGAAAGGGGTCTCTGTTTCTCGTGGCTTCCATGGGAACTGCTTGCCCTGGGCTCCGTGGATCCTCACTGAGGCCCCCTCAAACCTACAGGATGCTGAAGCCACCCTGGGTTCTTGAGGCTCCCTGCCAGTGGTGTACCTGAGCTGGCTCCTACTGGCTCATGAGGGCCTCTTGTGTGCATCCTCTGCCAACTCTGAGGTTACAAACATCCTGTGGGTAGCTTGGGATTGGCCACGGTGGGCATATTTACACTATGGAAATTGGGCAAGGCTGCACACCGAGGATCTGTCAGCCTGTTATTAACGTTGACACATCTCTGTCCCCCCCCCCCCCCCCGCACTGCTCCTGTGCTCTGGAAACAGCATTAGGGGTGCCTGGAGTCCCTGTTGCTGCCCATCAACCCTGCCCCCCAACCCTGCAACAATAAACTGCTTTGTAGACAGAACACGAGAGACTCCTAACTCTGGGACACGACCTAGAGGTGGTAGAAAGGGAGGTGGGCGGGGGGTGGGGGTGATTGGGTGACGGGCACTGAGGGGGGCACTTGATAGGATGAGCACTGGGTGTTATTCTATATGTTGGCAAATTGAACACCAATAAAAAATAAATTTATAAAAAAAATAAAATAAATAAGCCCCTTTGTCCCCCTGCTGTGAAAATGCCCTTGTCTGGTGGAAAAGAGGCACATATCCCCCAACAAAAAAAAACAATTACTTGTGCATATGTACCTACGTAAATAGATGCACGAGAAGGGGAGGCACTTTCCCAAATCCTAACGCAAGCCCCATCCTAACTCCTCTTTGGATGTGCGTATTTTAAATTCTTTTTTTTTTTAATTTATTTTTTATTGGTGTTCAATTTACTAACATACAGAATAACCCCCAGTGCCCGTCACCCATTCACTCCCACCACCCGCCCTCCTCCCCTTCCACCACCCCTAGTTCGTTTCCCAGAGTTAGCAGTCTTTACGTTCTGTCTCCCTTTCTGATATTTCCCACACATTTCTTCCCCCTTCCCTTATAGTCCCTTTCACTATTATTTATATTCCCCAAATGAATGAGAACATATAATGTTTGTCCTTCTCCGACTGGCTTACTTCACTCAGCATAATACCCTCCAGTTCCATCCACGTTGAAGCAAATGGTGGGTATTTTAAATTCTAATTCTCAAATGAAACCCCAAGGCACTTTGAATGGACTGGAAAGGCACTGAATCTTCCATCTGGAAGCCTGAGCCCCTGGCTTTTATTCCTTCTCTGACTGTGTGCCCTTGGGCGTCATAGTCAAGGGTAGGCTTCCTGATGGCTACAGTCCCCCTCCCCCCCCACGCCCCGATGTGTTAAAGTAGTGTCACTGCTAAAGCAACCCCTCAACTTCCAGTGGCCTGCTCCATACGTTTCTTCCTCACTCCCACTGCTGTCTGTTCAGGAGGATGGAGAGCGTGAGGACTGGTTGTGGACGGATTTTATAGGCCAGCCTGGAGGTGGCAGTTGTCACTTTCTTTAACATTCCATTGACCGGAATTTGGTCCCATGGTTCACGGCAAGGGAGGCCTGTGGACCAGAGATTCAGGAGCATGCATGTCTCTGCCTTGCTGGGGAATCTTTCCACCTCCGGAGATCGATTCTGTGTCTAAAACATGGAAGCTTTGGCCTGTGAGCCCTGCAAGGCTTCTTCTTGCTCGAAGAGCCTGTGAACCTCTTGTTTTATCATCGCCAAACGAAACGAGCAGGGCTGGTTGGGTCTGCTTCTCATCCTTGGCCTGGCTTCGCTGTGTGGTGGAGGCAGCCCTTCACCAACGAGTCTGTTCAAAATGCAAATCAAAGCCTGAGTGCCCTGTCATCATTTCTCTCAAAACAATGTCCAGACCCATCGCTCTCCCTCTGAGTCTTCTGAGAGACCAAATTTGAACTCATTTCATCAAGGCCAATTGTCAATCATAAGGAGAAATCTATATGAAATTTTAATTGCAAGATGTTCGGTGCAAATTTAATGAGTGGAATAAGAGATCCGAGAATTCCCGCATTCTCGGTTCATGCATAATGTTGACTTAAATTGGCTCTCTGGAGGTGGAGGGAATTGCATTTTTAGAATTTACACACCGAGAGAGCAAATGGAGGGGACCCTGAAGGTTAAGGTCATAAATCAGAATCATTTAACTGGCTTTGAGTGATTGCTGTAGACCGTAATGGCGAGGCGCACTGGCTGTGGCCACCAGTGATTACTCTGCCTCTGATTATTGAAATGCTGCTCAATATTCATAAATCAGTGGTCATTAATCCCCCAAATAGTACCTGTCGGCTTTCTAAATAAATTTCCAACCTGCTAATGGAGATTGAAGGAGGCTGATGGGTACTAGCTCAGAAGTGAAACAAATGAAGGCATCCCTCTCCCAGGCTGGGAAATGTGTCTTTTTGGGAAGGTGAAGTCACTTGGGGGCAGAGAGGTCCCCCTGGAGCTCTCCGCCAGAGAGGGCGTGTTCTGGCAGCTTCTCCGAACACCTGTAATTTCTGGAGACCCTGGCCTTGATGTGTATATCTTCATCTCTGAAATTTTGTTCAGGGACCCAATCAAACGAGTTAAAAGCTTCCATGCAGTGGCTTGCCCATCCCTGTTTACCCATGGTGATTGGAAAATAAGCACCCAGCACAGCAAAAGGCCATGGCATTTATTGGATAACGTGAGAGGGAGCAAGGGAAGGAAATTGTAATTGGAGCGTCAGTCACTGGGGTGACAAATTTGGGAAGAGATCAGGAGATGAAAATGAGCATATCCTCGTAGTTACACAAGCATGAGAAGTGATTTCATTACCACAGACACTTAGAGCCCGTGTTCATTTTCTCTGTGCTTGGTTTCTGGGTGAGATTCATAAATGATAGATAACGGTGACCAGACTTCTGGGTGAGAGCATCATGTTGATTTGGGGAGTAGGTGCCACTCCATAAAGATTGCATTTTAAAACTGTCAGAAAAACAGATTTGTGTGTAGGTGCATGGGAGAAATGTGGTATAGGATGTGTCTCGTGCCTGATTTCACCTTGAAAAAAGAAATGGAGCCAAGGAGGGGCGGCCGGATATAAATGCTGTTTTCAAGAGCCATCCTTCGCTCATAATAATAGCACAGACTCTTAATTCCAAATTTATTGGTCATTGGGAACAGGAAACTGACACTGTAGCTACAAGACCTCTCCCCCCATCAAACAAACCGAGGGCCCGACGTGAAGGGGGCCTTGGCCTTAGTTGACAGTTATAAAACTAAAATCCAGGCCAGTTGCCATGAAAAAGAGCAACAGCTAAAAACCATATTCTGCTTGGAGTGTGAATTGAATCACCCCACGCACAAAAGCAATTTGGCAATATGTATGAGGAGTCTTAAAAATGTTCATATTCTCTACCTCCTTTGGGATTGATTCTCTTCACCCTTAGCACAGATTCTCGTTTCTAGTAACGGATTCCAAGGAAATAAGTTGACACAGAAAGAGGTGCATGGAAGGCTTCTTTTAGCACAGCTGAAGCACCCTGCAAGTCCGACCACGGGGCCGGGGGCGGGGTGGGGAGGGTGTTAGTTAAGTGAGCTACGGAACATCTGCTCCTGGAACATTAAGGAGCCATTTGAAGGGGTGCTTTGGAGAACAGATAACAACACAGGGAAACACTCACGGGATGTGAAGAAAGAAGGCTCTGGATCTGCACACCCAGGGTGTCTGCACCCTCGTGGAAGACGCATGGCCACACTCCTGGAAGAGATCGAGAGGGAGCAGTGATTTCCTCCAGGGAGTGCGTTTTTAATGTTCTGGTTGATGGGGAGGGCTTGCTGGGATATTTCCAACCTGATTTTTTAAAAAAAGATTTTATGTATTTATTTGAGAGAGGGAGAGATTGGGCACATGCAGGAGCAGGGGGAGGGGCGGAGGGAGAGGGAGAAACAGGCTCCCTGCTAAGCAAGAAACACCCCCGTGGGGCTCAATCCCAGGACCCCAGGGTGGTGACCTGAGCCAAAGGTAGACGCTTAACCGACTGAGCCACCCAGGCGCCCTCCAACCTGATTCATACTCTTCAGTCTCGAGAAGAGACGCATCAAACTTTGTACAACAAAGTTTCATTGACTATAAAATTACTATCCCCTAGGATTTTAAATTACAAAATAAATGTAGCAAGAAGGTGGCCCATATAAAAAGGGGGCAGTAGAAAAAATGGAAATGACCCAAATCTCAGCATCCTAAAGGAAAAGAATTACCAAAGATAGCTGACTGTCGAACAGTGATTTGGCTAAGTAAGTTTTTCTTCTCTGAGTTTGCTTGCGACCATCCTTGGTATGGTTGCTGAAGTAATCTTCCCCCAAATCCACTGCAGGCTCCTCGTTTCTTATGGGATGGAATCCAGAATTGATGGCAGCCATCTGAGAATTTCCCTCACTGCATCCCTCCTCGTTCCTCAATGCTGATCCTGGCTCGCTGGCCTTCCTTTGTCCACACGGCTCATGCCCGTGGAGAATGCCCTGCCTTGACCCTGGCCTCCTGATGAACTCCTCTTCTCTCATCAGAGCCCAGTGCAAAAGTCCCCTTCGTCATACCTTTGCTCACCTTCCCCAGGCTGATGAATGCTTTCCTGTCTGCACTTCTGCAGCCCTGTTCTTTATCATCCCATGCCACACTTCATCATGTTGTACTGTATTCATCTAAGTTGTCTCTGCCACTGGTCTCTGGACTCAAGGACGTAAGAGCTGTGTGTGACTTTCCTGTGTCCCCGGCACATAGCACTGTGCCTGCCCTGTGGTAAATGCTCAAAAAGGGTTAATTTAGTTTTTGTTGACATTTCTTGGAGTAGCCTAAACAATGCTTTTTCAGAGTACATTTTGTGAATTTTTTGAGAATAGAAGCAGTGTGACTATTGCAGAAACTCTTGGAATACGGAAAAATGAGGAAGGAAATGAAGATCCCTTGTAGTTCCAGTACTCAGAAATGTCCACGGCATGGCGCCCCTGTATCTGAGCACACAAGCACCTACACACTCCGGCATTCTTGAAAACAAAATTCACACAATGTTTGCAATCTACTTTTATTATGTCATATACATAGGCATAACAGACTGTAACTATACAACATACATAAATATAAGGGTATTTATATATAATTGTTTAACCACACGTTTATTAGTAGACATTTAGCTATTTTAGGTGATTTTCAATCTTCTCCTTTCCCTGTCCTTTCCTTTCTTCTTTATTCCCTTCACCAGAAATGGGTCACCAGGCACCATGCTATAGTGACGCATGCTCAACCCCTGCGCTCATCACTGATTGTTTGCATAGCATAAATAGCCAGGAATTTGTATATTTTGTATACAAAATATATTTGTATATTTGTATATTTTCTGGGAGCTACTAAATGAATTCCCTCTGGCGAGTACACAGATGTCACAGCCCATGGATTTTTACTCTCTTAGAGAACCATACATGCTTTTTATTTGAAGAGCTGGTAGGGCATCTTAGTTTAGAATGATGTGAACTAGAAGCCAAAGAATGTGTCTTGAACTCTAAGGTTGAAAAGGTCCAAGTGCAGATTAATTCACAAAAGCTTGACTTCCTGGCTTATCTTCCCATTTAGTGGGAACCTGTTCCAAATGCTCTTCCCTATTATGTTAAATCCATGTTAGGGCTGATCCGCTGTGAGCCACAACCAAGGCCTTCGAGGGACTAAAGTACTAAGGAGACTTTTTTTCCCTTTTCAAGTATTTTTTTTTTTTTTGGTTGCAGAAATAATGCATGTTCATTGCAGAAGTTTTTGGCAAATAGAGAAAGGTGTAGGAATGTACTAGAAACCACCCATAATTGTACCGCTGCTTATATTTGAGAGCATACCTTCCATGTCGAACAATACACTTGTAATTAGCAATGTCGCCTGTACAGCCTCCTGCCTGTCTGTGTTCCCGCCAGCAACTCAAGGTCATTGGCTCCACTCTAAATTGCCGTGTGACCTCTTGGCAACTCACTTATTGTCTCTGTTCCTAATTTTCCTAATCTGGAAAATGCGTGGGTTGTTCTGATCTTCTCAAAAGACTCAGCCGTAAAGATGATATGAACCCATAATAGTGCGATTCTCTAAGAATCAGATTCACAGTCAGTCTGACATGTAGGCAAAGCTGGTCACTGCCTATATGACCAACCAGGTCACTGGACCATATAACATGCCCACCCCTTAAAAATCTATATCTAGGGGCACCTGGATTGCTCTGTCGATTAAGCATCTGACTCTTGATTTTGGCTCAGGTCATGATCTCAGAGTCATGGGACTCAGAACACATGAGCTCTGGGTTCAGCAGGGAATCTACTGGAGATTTTCTCCCTCTACTCCTCCCCCATTTCTGCTCACTTTCTCTGTCTCTAAAATAAATAAATAAATAAATAAATAAACAAACAAATAAATAAATAATAAATAAATTTTTAAAGATTTTATTTACTTACTCATGAGAGACGCACAGAGAGGCAGAGATACAGGCAGAGGGAGAAGCAGGCTCCTAGTGGGGAGCAGCCCAATGTGGGACTTGATCTCAGGACCCTGGGATCACGACCTGAACCAAAGGCAGATGCTCAACCCCTGAGCCACCCAGGCATCCCTAAATAAGTAAATCTTAAGAGAAAATCTGTATCTGGCCTTTTTCATCTCTCCACGATCCAGCCACATGGGAACCATGTGTGTCTCCTTGGGTAGATCTCATGCAATTATGTCTCTGTGCCTTTGCTTTACTCTGCTCTTCTTGGGACATTTTTTCCTGCCCATGTCCACAGAAGGATCCTGGTTAGATGTCTCCTCCTGCAGGAAGCCTTCTCTGCTTTCTCCAAGGCAGAGTTAGTTGCTTACTCTCCCGTGTTCCCACCACCCTATGTAAAAATGGTTGTGACGACTCTTTTTGATGGCACTGCAGTTTTTGTAATCCTATCTGTCTCCAAATTCTGGGGACAGCTTGGTTGATTTTTGTGATCTCAGGATCCAGCCGAGCAGAGGGAAGAACTGAGTGCTTTATTTTTGCTGGGTCTTAATTCCTTAGGAGGCCTGACAAAATAAGACATGTGATTTAACACAGTTTAGAAGAACCCCAGGGTGATAGGGTGGGGTGTATGGGAAAAAGAGAAAGAGGAATTTGCTGCCATCAGGCCCTCGGCTATGGAGCCAGGCTACAATGATTTTTCTCCCACAGCCCTGAAAGCCTGGTGCTGCCTGAAAGGGGAGGTGCTTTCACTGCATGAGGACGGTGGCTCATCTCAGACTGGCTGAAGCCTCTGGAATGAAGCTTGGGTGATGAGGCTCTGTGGAGGTGGTCTGAGCTCTACTGCTTCTTTGATCATTTGCAAAACACATGGCAATGGCTTCATATTCCTGGAGGGATTGATTTGGCATGGACTTCCTCGTTTCCAAACTTGCTTCATCCAAACCATGTTGGATTGATGCTACTGCCTTCGGTGATGACGTTTTTTGCAAAAAGTGGCATGTGGTCATACAGGGTTTAGTCTCTGAAAGGCCTATTTTGAGACTCTGCAAGAGTACAATCATTCTGGGAAAGAAGCAGGAAGAAGAAAGAGGACAGAGCCCCATTTCTCAGGAGCCACATTGCTTACTATGCTTTTGAAGGCCCTTGGCTGTGTCTGTCTTGATGTCCTGGCTCCATGATTCCATTCTGACCACTCTGGGGACTCAACGGCATCATTGAAAAGACAGGGTCTTTCTGTTTCATTCTTCTCAATTTCTTCTCCCTTCTTGCTCTTCTTCTTCCTCTCCTTCTCCTCCTCCTTCACTCCTCCTCCTCCTGCTTCCCCTCCTCCCCCTCCTCCTGCTCATCATCATCGTCCTCCCTCTCCTCCTTTTTTGGTATTGTGTCTACTTGATTCCAGGCTGTTTGAGTTCCCATGGCTGGGATCACTAGCCCTTTGGATCTGGGTGTCTTAGGCATAGCTAATTTCTCTCCCATTTGTCTTAGAGACTAGCCACTCCTTGTATATCCATTTACTGAGCACTCTCTGTATACACAAAACAGTATCAAATATTGAAAAATCAGGGGTGAATGAGAGGTTCTTGACCTCAAGTGGAAGGAGGGAATGATAGGCATCGAACCAGTCAGTAACGCCATTAGTTGTTGGTTGTCAAGGGGGCACAGGGAACCCACTTAGGGGGCCAAGTGGTTTAAACGCTCCTTACCAGTCTTGTAGCCCCTAGGTACCTTCTATGGCCTCTCCAAGACTCCATGCCTTCATCTGGGAAGGAGTTTGCAGCAATAACACCTATCTGCAGGGCAGGGTGAACACTGACTGGCAGGATCCATGCACAGCCATCATTAAAAGTCTGGAGGGAGTCAGTTCAGACCTCAGACAACATCTCTGGTCAAAAGTGCTGGAGCTACCTGGTAGGATTTATTATTTAAAATGAAGGCAGGATTATTTATTTTTTCAGAGAGATGGGAGCATGTTAATATGCACAGGAATACGGTAGAAGAAGGGAGTGATGTGTTCAAAAAGTCAAGGATGGTGAGCACCTGTTCTTCCAGAGGAAAAAGGAATGAAAAGGAATTGCAGGAGTGTACCTCTTTAGTACTTCCGAGCTCTGTGAATGGAACCAAGAATAGCCAAGGATTGCGTGTGCAACACCTCCACCATATTTACAGAGCCTCAGGCAGGATATCTGGCCAATTATTGGTAGCATATGGAGGGGCTATGTCCCAAACTATTAATTTGAGATGCTCCACCCAATCACTGCCTCTTCACTGGGAAATCTGCATGGCATGGGAAAACTGTATTTATCTCTGCAGACACATCCAGAGGAAGGCCGTGCAGTAGATGGGACTAGACTCCCATGAGTTCTTAACCACAGAGGCTAAGAGCATCTGGTTGCACATGCACGTGGGTGTGCCGACACACCCTATAGCAAGCCGCAGAGGAGAGGGCACGACGTAATTCAATATTTACACCTCCGGAGCTCAGAGCGTGGGGAGTAAGTGGTGGTAGTGATGTTAAACATTACCTTGTCAGGATATCTGGTTGGAAATACCCTCTGGTGTTCAGGGCTGAGCAGGGAGCTACAGAAGGAAGGCGGCAAATGCAGGCTTCCACACCCAGAGAAAAGCCACCCCCCGCAGAAACAGCGAAGAGTGGCGCCATGCCACAGACTGCCTTGGGCAGAAGCAGTCTCCATGGCTATACTTTGAATAAAGAGTCAGCATTTAGGGTCTGTTTTGAGCCTGTAAATAAAAAAAAAAAAATGTAAGGTAATAGTGCAAGTCATCACACACTCCTAATGCAAGAAAGGAGCTCACAGCCTAGATGGGTTTGGAACAAGGAAGGCATGGGACACTGGGAAATGGAGCCACAGGAGTGGGTAATGCAGTGAAGGCAGATGAAGCTCTGACTTCCACTCAGTTCGGGGGCATCCTGGGAAAGATGAATTGGAATGAATGTCAGGGTCCTACTCTGATATCTTCTTGGCTGGATTTTGGATCTATGCTTGTCTGACTCTTGGTTCTTTCCATTAAGCCAGGCACTCAAGAGCTGGAAAGGGGAGAGGAAGGAGGGCAGGATTAGCCTGGGGTCTTGTGTTCATGTCTTCAACTTGATTGAAATGTGATTCTGCCTTTAATGTAATGGGATATGTAGTTTTCATTCCACACATGGGTTCAACCTTTCTTTATTCTTTTTTTCCTTTCTTTATTTTATTAATTAATTAATTAATTAATTAATTCATGAGAGACACAGAGAGAGAGGCAGAGACACAGGCAGAGGGAGAAGCAGGCTCCATGCAGGAAGCCCGATGTGGGACTTGATCTTGGGCCTCCAGGATCACACCCTGGGCTGAAGGCAGCGCTAAACTGCTAAGCCACCCAGGCTGCCCTCTTTACTCATTTTTTAAAAAATTTTTTATTAATTTATTTGAGAGAGAGAGCACACAAGCAGTGGGTCAGAGGCAGAAGGAGAGGGAGAAGCAGGCTCCCTACTGAGCAGGGAAGTGTGACATGGAGCTTGATCCCAGGACCCTGGGATCATGACCTGAGCTGAGATGGGAGTCTGATGCTTAACTGATTGAGCCACTCAAGTGCCCTTCTTTCCTCTTTAAAAAGACCTAAGTCAGGGGTTGGGATGTGAACTCCTGTCCTTGGTGGAAAAGCTCTGCCATAGTGCAGAGCACGTAGTGGCAAGTGGGCAAATCAGTCTATGGCACAGCCCAGTCCCTTACATTTCTGCTGTGGGCAGCTCAGATGGCTCAGGTTAGGATCCCAGCTCAATGATTATTTTTTTTTAAGATTTTATTTATTTATTCGTGAGAGAAACAGAGAGAGGCAGAGACAGAGGCAGAGGGAGAAGCGGGCTCCCTGCAGGGAGCCCGATGTGGGACTCGATCCCGGGACCCCAGGATCATGACCTGAGCTGAAGCCAGGTGCTTAACCACTGAGCCACCCAGGCATCTCTCAGCTAGATGATTATTAGTTACATAGCCCTGATAGATGTTTCTGTCTCTGTGCCTCAGTTCCCCTGGGTGAGCAGTGGGGATCATGATCGCACCCGTTGCTCTATTCTGGTGGAGATTTATAGGCGGTCAGTTTGTGTGACTTGCCAAGCACAATGTCAGCTCCCTCGAAAGGGTAACTTTCATTTAATTATTTTTATTGAACCCTTCATCCGTATGCCTTGAGTCTCAACATCCTTGGGATGGCCAGTCCCCCATCCTCACGAACACTCTTGCTTAGACATCTCTGAATTAGATGGATGATAACAGTGGGAGGAAGAAAATCAGCTCTAATGGGAAGACATGATTCAGAGCATGAGCTCTGTATAAGGAGCTTTCAAATGGTTTTGGCGGTTCTGTTGTGAACACAGGCCAAAACGGGGGCCTCTGGTTGACTGGTGGGCAGTAATCACTCCATATCTTTGCTTGGAATCCCATCTTGAGCTGCAGGAAGAGAGGTGACATGATGGAAAAAGACCCAAACTCTGGCCATCACTCAAAGCCAACCTAGTGCCTATGACCTTGAACCGTTGTCTGACTTGGCAGGGGTCATCTTCTCTATTTGCAAAATGGGTTGATTGGATAAGATGCCTCTCAGGACCCTCCTTGCTCTGTGATTGTGTTACTCCATGAGTTGGAGACCATGTCTTCTTCTGGATGAATAATGAACTTTATTTCTCTATGGGGGAAGGGGAAATGTGTGTCTGTTTCTTACTTAAAGAGTAATAGAACAGTGTGATGCAAAACTGTTAGTCTCCTTGGAAACAAAGAGAAGATGAAACTTTGGGTTTTTCATTTTTTACCACTTTGAGTTAATACATAAATGTGTGTAAACTTTAATAAATTCCCACACTTTCTTAGCGCTTATAATTACATAAAGCAAAGATCTATCCCTGGAAACTCTTGTATCTGTAATATGAAAACTGTGCCGGTCTATCTACTCACAGCACAAACATGTTACTGCTTTTGTGTGTACCTTCCATTGAAAAGATTGACTGGGATTTAGACTTTTTGAGAGTCTCCAACACAATTTAGTAAGGGCAGGGTGCTGGGGGAGGAATGAAGCATTGTTTTAGGCTGAGGCATGGCGGAAGGCATGCTGTCTGAGTGACACAGTGCCTTGAGCAGCTCACCTCACTCTTGAGAGTCTCAGGCACGCTGCAATGACCTGGTGTTCAGAGAATCTGTCCAGTACCTGACCCATAGCTCATCCCCTTGCCTTTTTGCCTCTGGGTCCAGCTCAGAGTGTGTGGCACTCAACTGGATGCTTCATCTACACAGTTGGTCATCTCAGCTTTCTCATACAACTTTTCTTCTTTCTTTCTTCCTTCCTTCCTTCCTTCCTTTCTTCTTTCTTTCTTTCTTTCTTTCTTTCTTTCTTTCTTTCTTTCAATTCATTAATACATAATGTATTATTGATATCAGAGGCAGAGGTCAGCAATTCCTCACGACCTCATCTTTCATCTTCTCTTGGCTCCACATGAGGCCAGGATGGCCCTCTGTGGCCCTCCCTCTCACCCCGAAACCTCCATCAGAGCTTACTTCCCTGGCCAAGCTGGACACTCACTCTTCTTCCTCTGTTTTTTTGTCTCATGCCTCAGTGTTGTGTCTCCAGCCCTGCCTGGAGCAGGGTAGACAGTCTAGCCCAGAGGACACCATGTTCCAGAGGAGCAGGCCCATCAGTCCAGATCGTGGTCTGTGGTCAGCCCTTGGGCAGACTACTCCCTGGAAATCAGTGCTCTCATCCCTGGTTTGGCATTTGGGGCATCCTCCAGGATTATAAGGCAAAGAGCTTCCAGGTTAGGTTACCCTTCCTCAAAAGGTTGGACATAGAATTACCATATGACTTGACAATCCCATTCCTACCTACAGTACTAAACTGAAAACAGATGTTCCAACAGAAACTGGTACACGAATAACAGCATTTCCCACTGTAGCCAAAAGTGAAAACAGCCTAAGTGTCCATCAACTGGTGAATGGGTAAGCAGTGCAGTTTCTCCATACAATGGAGTATTATTTACACATTAAAAGGAACTAAGGACTGACATACATTGAAGCACAGATGAACCTTGAAACCATCATGCTAAGTGAAAGCAGCCAGACACAAAAGGACATATATTATATGATTTTATTTATATGAAATGTCTAGAATAGGCAAATCCATAGAGATAGAAAGCAGACAAAGAGCTGCCAGGGATGGCAGGATGGGCACTGGGGGGTGGGAGAGGATGGGGAGTGAGGAATGAGGAGTATGATGGCTGATGGGTGTGATGTTTCTTTTTGGGGTGTTGGAAACGTCTTAAAGCCCGACAAAGATGATGATCTTACAACATTCTGAGTGTGCTCAATGATGTTGGATTATACCTTTTAAAATATTAATGGTTAATTTTATTTCATAGGAATTTGATCTCAATAAATTAAAAAAAAAGTTAGACCAGAGCCCAGTCTGCCCTAAGAGGTAGGCAGACCCACTGAGAAACCTAGAATGCTCCTAGAATGCAAATCCAGAATGAGGATCACATTAGGAGTGGGTTTGGGGATACACATAACAAAAATGATATTACTGATATATTAAATAAATGAAGGTTTATAGTTCTCCTTCAGAAGTCTGGGGTAGGTGATCCAGGGATGCTATGGTTAGTTCAGCAATGACATTAGGGACTCAAGCTCTCATTTTTCTAATCTGTTGTTCTTAGTATGCAGGCTTGCACTCATTATTATTTTTTTTATAGTGCGTGTGTGTGTGTGTGCGTGCACAAGTTGAGGATAGGGGAAGGGCAGAGGGAGAGGGAAAGAGAGAATCTTAAGCAGGCTCAATGCCCAGCGCAGAGCCTGATTCAGGGCTCGATCTCACAACCCTGAGATCATGACCTAAGCTGGAATAAAGAGTAGGATGTTTAGTGGACTGGGCCACCCAGGCACCCCTGTACTCAATCTTATTGCCTCATAATCACAAGATGGCTGCTGCAGTCTCAGCAACTATATCCATGTTCCAGGCAGGAACAAGGAGAAGTTGCAGAGCCAAAGAGACATTCCAGCTGAGTCACACTTTTAAAAGAAGCATTCCTGAAGCCTCCCTCATCAGCAATAGAATTAGTTCATATGATCACCCACAGAGTCATCAAAGAGGTACTTGGGAAAAGGTATTATATGAGGATGGAAGAAGAAACCTCGTGGTTGAACTTCATAGGATGGAGGTCCTGGGGGAGGAGCCTGGATCTTGGCATGGCAGGGTGGAGTTTGAGCCCAGTGCTGTTCAGAGCTGGAGCCTTCAGGAAAAGGGCTCTGCTTTTCCCTGGGGAAGGCTTATAGGGAACTTGGTTTATTTATTCTTTAAATTTTAATTAAGATTTTTTTTTCTATCATGATTGTGTTTTTTTCTGTTGTGCTTGATCCATTTTAACAATTAGGGTGAAAAACTGAAAGTCTTTAGCGCTTAGCGGAAAGTTGGGAACTGATTTAGCTGCAAACACACGGAAGGGAGGGCAGGTACACTGCTTAGGTAATTCCTGCTGCATCAGAGGCCAAGGCAGGACTGATCCTGAGCTCAGGGCTGGGGAGGCCGGAGAAAAGCATAGCCATGAGGCAAGGTCAGTGCTCCCGATTTTCTCTGCAGCCACGACTCCATGACTAGGTATTATGTCTTACTCATCTCCATGTCCCCAGAGCCTAGCCTGAGCATGTGGTAGCCCTCTGTTAACTTCCATTCATTAAAAAAAAAAATATTTTGTTTATTTATTCATAGAGACCCAGAGGGAGAGGCAGAGACATAGGCCGAGGGAGAAGCAGGCTCCCTGCAGGGAGCCTGATGTGGAACTTGATGCCAGGACCCTGGAGATCACACCCTGAGCCAAAGGCAGATACTCAACCTCTGAGCCACCCAGGTGTTCCACTTCCATTCATGTTTTTAAGATGGGATGAACCTTCTGAGTTTCCACAAGCATAGCCCTAATCTGGTATCTGCAGTACCCTGGTCCTTTTATTCATTTCCTTTTCCCTGGTGACAGCTGGAGAGTGATGATACATTTCTGTAAGAGCTTTTCTTCCCAACGCCAACATGGTGACAATCCTCTCTCTGAGCCCTCAGATTGGGTATTTTCAGAAAAACACAGGTTCTGTGGTCAAGAAAGAAGTCGTTTCCAGTGACTGGACATGAAAACCCACTGTAAACCCACAAGGATTCAAGCAAGTGGCCCTGACTCAGAGCCGGATAAATCAAAGGAACAGAGTATAAAGTGCACAAACAGGCCCAAGTATGTGTAATGACTTAGTATACAATAAAGCAAAAGGAGTGATTTTACTCAATGAGTTACTGACCATTTGGAAATTAAATTTCAGGATGTGTAAAACATTTCATTAAAAAAAAAACTAAAAAAAAATAAAGGAAGCTATGGAACTAGGCAAAACAAACAAACAAACAAACAAAAACAAAACAAAACAAAACAAAACAAAAAACTCATTAGAACACTCAGATTATATGTATATTGAGTTTTATGTTTCGGTCCGGGACAGAATTTTAATAATTGACTGGTACATTTGACCAGGTAGAAATTTAAAAATTTAGTTGGGAAATGACTACCATAAACTAGAAAAATAATGTCACATGAGCTGAGGCAATTATTTGCAACATATATGACAGAAAAAAGTGCTATAATCTTATTAAATCAAGAGTGTTTATAAATCAATAAAATAAAGGATGATCGCTCTGTTACAAAGTGGGCAAAACAGATAATAGCAATTCACAAAAGAAGACATGCAAATGACCAAGAAACATGAAAGTAGCTCAGTACCATTTCTAATTAAAGGAATAAGCACTTAAGCAGGATGTCATTTTCTGCCAAAAATTTGGCATTTTTGAAAAAGACAGTGCTGGTTTTAGAAGTTGAGGAAAGAGGGCATGTCATACAGATTTAACCTGATATACCCTTTATGAAGTGTGATTTCACAGTAGACATAAAAGCCTTAAAATGCACTTATTTTTTGATCTTGAAAAATTCCATTTGTAGGAATTTACTCTCTAGAGCAACCCTGGGTACAGGCAAAGCTTTATTTGCAAGATACTTAATTGCAACACTGTTTATTTTTTAAAAAGGATTTTATTGGCCAGCCCAGGTGGCACAGCCATTTGGTGCCGCCTGCAGCCCGGGGTGTGATCCTGGAGACCCTAGTTTTATTTATTTTCTTTCTTTTCTTTCTTTCTTTCTTTCTTTCTTTCTTTCTTTCTTTCTTTCTTTCTTTCTTTCTTTCTTTCTTTTCTTTCTTTCTTCCTAGACACACAGAGAGAGAGGCAGAGACACAGGCAGAGGGAGAAGCAGGCCCCATGCAGGGAGCCCGACGTGGGACTCGATCCCGGGACCCTGGCATCACAACCTGAGCCAAAGGGAGATGCTCAACCACTGAGCCACCCGGGCATCCCTGCAACATTGTTTATAATAGAAATTAGAAACAACCTGATTATCCAGTGGAGGAATGGTCAACTATAATTTTGTATGGCTATGCAGCAGAGTATTACAGGGCAATGAAAAGCAGCGTAGAAGTCGGGAATCAATTAGAATGCGCACAGTGAGAAACCAGATGTACAATCGTGTGTATGATATAACTACATTTTATATGTGGATATGAGTGCGTGTGCATACCTATGCAGAAGAATATAGGTAGCATGCTGGGGTAACTTCTCGGTGAGCGTCTGTGTTCTCATCTCGCTATCACTCATAGAAGCGTATCTTGAAACAAAAATTTAATTTAAAAAAGAAAAAAAAGAACCCAGCCGTAACTATTACTATGTATTCTCTTCAGCAAATTAGTGAATTGGTCTGAGCCTCAGTTTTATATCAGCAAAACTTACATAAAATATCATCATCTTTCAATTGTGGCGTAGATGAAATGGGATATGTCTGAAAGCTCCCAATCCATATTAATCACCCAATAAATGCAATGCCCTTTATTTTCTCTGGTTACGTTTTCTCTCCCTTATCAAAACGTGCACATAGGAGAGGTTCTAATATTAAGCTGTTCTATTTTACAGTGAATTTTAAATTAACGTCTTTTTTCCCCAGATGGATTTTATTCTAAGTCTGTGGGGTTTTCGTTGTAAAATGAAAGGTTTGTTTCTATAACTGTCTGTTTAAAGAATAATTGCAGCCGTTTTCCAATTTGTAGAAAAATTGAAGTCAATGCCTTGAATTTTCTCAATTTTAATTTTTCCACTCCAAAGCCACATCAGAAACTTGTCTTAAACAGTCGACTCCTGCTACTGAGGGGATCACAGCAGAAACTTGCAAGGACTTGAATCTGAATTAGCCAAGTCGCCTTTGGTTATTCAAATATCCCAGGGTTTCTGCAAAGGGCAGTGCTGATTCTGTGCACAGACCACGTATGGGAAACACTTCACCAGAAAGAGTGTTCTTGTAGGTGGAGGGGTAGCGATGCCTGGTTTCCCCAAAGTCATAACAATGCAGCAGGTGGCAACCTGGGGGGGTGGTCCGGAGCTGGGGTGACGGTCGCATCATCCTGCCCGCGCATGCGCCCTGCCCGCCCAGCTTCACAGTGGACCTTAGGTTAGTGCTCTGGGGATGCGATGTGCGATTGCACTGTGCGCCCTGCTCCTCATGTTTCGGGGTGTGGGCTCTGGGAGAAGAACGATAAGGCTGCAGGCTGCAAACATTGGCAGCCCTTTCTCGAAGCCAGGTAACAATCCGTGGTAGAAATCAGACGAAATCAACAATTCCCATTGATGGTGCTCTTTAAACTATATCAAACTGCGTCCTGGAAAATGGGACATTTCTCCTCCAGATGATCTCACAATGGCCCGTTGCCAGCTTTC
Source organism: Canis lupus dingo (assembly GCF_003254725.2). NCBI lineage: Eukaryota > Metazoa > Chordata > Mammalia > Carnivora > Canidae > Canis > Canis lupus. Next base: position 5,060,891 of record NC_064248.1, on the reverse strand, counting down.
TCCTCGCTTGGTTAATAACCTCGTCCTGGTGTCAACCAGGCCTCCCTCTCCAAGGCCTGGCTCAGCCTGGAACCTCATTAGAATCCGGGTCTGTGTTCCTGGCAAACAGCTGCCTCTTGCACTTGAACACTGACGGGGAAAAAAATGGTCCCTGCAGCTCCTATCAGCCTTAAACAGAAACATCTGCTCCTCAGGAGCCTTTGGCTGGCTTGGTTCGCAGGGAATGCCTTCTGGGGGCAGGCGACAGCACCGCCTCCCTGTGTGGTGACATCAGCCAGAGCGAAGTGCTGCAGGGCACCGTGGGCCTGGGGAACAGCCCGCCTGCCAGCAAAGCAGAGCCTCAGCCGCACGTTTTAGAAAGCTTTAAAAGCACAAATCCTATGGCTTTAGAAAGAGAAATATTGCCAGGTGGTGAAAAGTGCTCCCAAAGAAAAAAAAATAAAGCAAGAAAAGAAAAGCTGATTGAATCCAGGGGTTCTGAGGCTTTTATTCTTTCGTCCCCATCAGCCGAGCAACAAATGAAGATTTCTGGTGTGCAAGCAACCGCCGAGACAAATGGTTTTCGTTTGTCCAGCTTTATCTGGCATCTGGCCACATTTCTCAATTTTTAGGCACAGATGAAATAAGACAACATAGGTGAGAGGCCTGGCCCAGAGCGCAGGTCCACAGTCCATATCCTCTCCTCCTCCTTAGCTCCTTCTTCTTCTTCTTCTTCTTCTTCTTGGTTTCATTTATTTACAGGGTTGGGAGAAGCAGAAGGAGAGGGACAAGCAGACTCCCTGCTGAGCCTGGAGCCTGGATGCGGGGCTGGATTTCATGACCCCGAGATCGTGACATGAGCTGAAGTCAAGAGTCAGATGCTCAAACACCTGAGCCCCCGGGCACCCCTCCTGTCCTCCTCCTTATCTTTTTTAATTTAATTTAATTTAATTTAATTTAATTTAATTTAATTTAATTTAATTTTATTTTATTTTATTTATTCATGACAGAGAGAGAGAGATAGAGGCAGAGACACAGGCAGAGGGAGAAGCAGGTTCCATTCAGGGAGCCGGATGTGGGAGTTGATCCTGGATCTCGGGATCATGCCCTGAGCCAAAGGCAGATGCTCAACTGCTGAGCCACCCAGGCGTCCCTCCTCCTTATCTTCTTAAGGCTCTTGAGAAGGTCCTAAATGTTTCCTGTCTTTCTGCTTTTGGACGAGGACAGCCATGCACCCAGTAATGATGGCTTTGTTTCAAGTTCTCCTTTTGGGCCACGTCCTGGTAGGGAAAAGATGCTCTCATGGCTGCTCTGAGAAAGCAGCCTCTCGGCCCCACATGACAGACAAAAGTCACAACCTGACTCTTGGTACTGAGTCCTTTACTCCCATGTAGAGCAGGAGATTCAGGGGCGAGGCTGCTGGTGTCATTTTCTGTCTTCTTGCTGCTTCTATCACCTGCTCTGACTCCTATGGGCTTGGGGTCTGAGGAAGGAGAGGAGGTTAAGGGGAACAGCACATTCTGGAGGGTGTGACGTCACATTCTCTGCCTGTGAAGGGATGGAAGGGGCTCTTTCTCTTAGGGTTACTGTCATAGAGTTTTGTTTCTTCTTCTTCTTCTTCTTCTTCTTCTTCTTCTTCTTCTTTCTTCTTTCTTCTTCTTTTTCTTCTGCTTCTTCTTTTTAAAGATTTTATTTGAGAGAGGGAGAGAGATCAGGAGCCGGGGGAAGGGTCGGGGGTGGGGGGGTGGGGAGAAGCAGACTCCCTCCTGAGCAGGAACCTGTCCCCACCCCATGCAGAGCTCGATCCTGGGATTCTGGGATCATGACCTGAGCTGAAGGCAGATGCTTCATCAACTGAGCCACCCGGATGCCCCAATTCTGCTTCTTTAGAGACCCTTACCTCGTACTGAGGACCTCCCATCAGCGGTTCCCTTGATGTGAGTGATGTATTTTCCTGGGACCTGTTGCTTACTCTTTGCTGGTCCCTATACTCCTGAGGGCATCTCTAGCTTCTCTCTGCTGAGTTCCATTGTGCCTCTAAGTGGCCCCATAGGCCAGGGTCTACAACCTGGTCCATGAGAGACACACATGAGTGCTTTGTCCTGACATATCGAGGGAGAAGGGACCTGAATGCCCAACTAACTCATATCTGATGCTTTATATTTCTCCCGCAGGAAATAGACACCACCCCTTTATGTCTTCCAACTTAGGGGATATGTATCAAGAGCTTTGGGGGCTACTATTGAAGCCACATGACCCTCACTCTGAGCTTGCAGGGGGTGGGGCTCCAGCACATCAAGAGCTGCCTCTAAACCCTTCATTTCCCATTCATGAAGTCTGTGACACCAACCTTGGTTTAGGAGACTGTCCCATCCCCGTGGAGGCTGGGTTCGGGTTGCGACTAAGCACAGCTTTCTCCAAAGTATCAGTCTCTTAATCTCTAACCTTTAACCCTTGATGTAAGAGAGGCTGGAGTTGTTAACTAATAAAATTCAGGGGTGCCTGGGTAGCTCAGGTGGTTGAGCATCAGACTCTTGGTTTTGGGTCAGGTCATGATCTCGAGGTTGTGGGATGGAGCCCCGTGTCAGGTTCTGTGCTCTGCTTAGATTCTGCTTGCGGTTCTCTCCCTCTCCCTCCCCTTATGCTCCTCCCCCTGCTCCCTCCTTCTCGCACATAAATAAATAAATAAATAAATAAATAAATAAATAAACAAAATCTTAAAAAGAAGTCCAGACAGTTCTTTTATTTTATTTTTTTTATTTATGATAGTCACACACACACACACAGAGAGAGAGAGGCAGAGACACAGGCAGAGGGAGAAGCAGGCTCCATGCACCGGGAGCCTGATGTGGGATTCGATCCCGGGTCTCCAGGATCGCGCCCTGGGCCACAGGCAGGCGCCAAACCGCTGCGCCACCCAGGGATCCCCCAGACAGTTCTTTGATGCACTCTGCATGTGTCTTGGATCCTCTCTGGGATGTGATATTCATTGTCCTTGGTGCCTCTGCTTTAGCAGTGTGCTATTCCCCGACTCTGCTGGCTTTCCTGTCTTCCCATTTGCTTCTGAGCTATTGAAGGAGAGACTGAGGCACAGTTAATCTCTGTCTTCAACAACCAGCACGAGGTGGTGTAAATACTTGGCGCATTTTTGCTGAACCAAAGGATAGATGCCACAAATTCTCCTTCATGCAATAACAAATAATTTATTGAGTAAGTAGATCATCAGACACTGCATCTGGGACAGAGTGAGCAGTTATAATATATACAACAGGCTGGGGCATCTGGGTGGCTCATTTGGTTAAACATCTGCCTTTGGCTCAGGACATGATCTTAGGGTCCCGGGATTGAGTCCTGCATTGGGCTCCTGGCTCAGTGGGGAGTCTATTTCTCCCTCTCCCTCTGTCTCTCCCCCTGCTTGTGCTCTCTCTCTCTCAAATGAATAAATAAAATCTTAAAAAAAAATATATATACATGCACACAACAGGGTGTGTTTTCAGGTGCTTTCACACCAGTTTTGATGGTTGTGTTCATGGATGTGAAGGCATTAGATGGCTGGTTCCAGGGCTGAGCTGGGGAAAAGCACAAGGTGAGCCTGGAACATCTTGGTGCCAACCAGTGAGAAATTGCTTTAAAAAAGGAAGGTGATAGGACCATGTCTAAAGGACAGAGGAATCAGCTTGAGAGCTCCCGGTGACCAAATCTGCGGTTGAGCAACAATAGTAATGGATTATAATACATAAAATAAAAATCACTATCCCAGAGTCCATACTGGCATATGGTAGCTACATAGTTAAATAAAGTGAAGAGCAGGGAAGTGTTTCCTTACAGTAAAAATGCTAATCATGCAATGCAGATGGTATGATGGAGCACCACAGCAATAACTGTCACCAAAGGATGGTCAGATGAACTGGCAAGAGTATGCTGAGAGGCAGGATGTTCACACAGGCTCAAAGTACCTCTCTCCAAGATACTGATTACAAAGGGAGAAAAGAGTAACTTTACAATAGAGACATCAGCAGGTCCCACTTTGTCAAGTGACCAGGGGTAAGATCGTTAGTGATGAGACACAATGTGACATCAGGTGCTGATCCGAGGTGCTGAGGGTGCAGTTAAGCTTCTGTGATTGTCCTGCCAAAAGAAGCTGAGTGCAGACAAGGAGGGGTGGGGGGAACCTGGGAGAAATCCAAATTTGGGAACACTATACAAAATAACTGGCCAGTACTCTTTGAAAATGTCAGAGTCACGAAAGATGAAGACAGAACAACCTGAGACTGGAGGAGGCGAGAGGAGACACAACAACGAAATGCGCCGTGGGGTCGTGGAGCAGGATTCTGGATCAGGATAAGGACATTAGCAGAAACAGCGGAGGAGTTTGAATAAAGTCTGTGGATTCATTCATAACGTCGTGTCAATTTCAATTCCCTAATTTAGATCATCATCCTGTGGTTGTGCAAGATGCTAACATTTAGGGTAGGCAAAGCTCAAGGTTCAAAACTAAATAGACATCACACAGCGACCTTCACTGCCCCGGCCAGCTGGACATCCCCCGCACCCCCCGCCCTGGCTTCACAGCCTACCCCTTTGCTAACCAGGCTGAATTGTTTCTCCAGTCATTAAGAGCAAATGAAAACTTAGGTCTGGTTTTCCCCAGCGGTTGCTTAAGAGCCAACACGCCTTATTTCCAGGAAGTGAGTAGCTCTGTCTTGAAGCTGGTCCCCACCTTGGCTTTTTCAAGCATCACCATCCCAAGCGCGGTTGATTTCAGGCCCAGCTACATTCGGGAGCCGTCCGGAGCCCGCTGTGGCTCCCCGTGGCCACTTGGTGTCGCTGTGGGCACTCTGTCCGGAATAATCTCCCAGGCTGGGTCTGTCCCAAATCTCGGCGGCCGCCTCTGGGAATTTTCCGAGAAGGAGCCTCGCCCCGGTCCCCAGTTTGGCTGAGGGCGCTCCAGGCTCCGTCCCGAGGTTGTCGTTCCTGAAGGCTCGGCCCTTTCAGCTCACCTCCACAGCCCCCTTCTAGAACCCTCTCATCCTGGGGAACGCGGGTTTGGGATGGGGGCCCCCTGTCACAGCTCGTGGGCCCTCTGTCTTCTCTCTGTGGACCTTCACCTTCCAAGCGCTGCAGGCAGCGGGGGTCCTCGTCCTCTGTCCTCCTTCCCGCTCCAAGGGGAGGCTGTCAGGGCTGAGGCCTCTATGGGATCCTGGCCCAGGAATTCCGAGGTGTCTGCACCCGGTCCTTTCTGGGAGGGGCTGGCAGTCGCAGTATGATTTTCTGCCCCTTCTCTCGTTAGGCAAGAGAACAAAATTGAACTCTGTGACATTTGATTTAATCACTTTTCTTGACAAATAGGCATCGAGTGCCTGCTTTGTGCTGGGCTCTGTGCTGGATTCTAGGAATTTCTAAAATCAAAAACACCATTCTTGATCGCAAATCTAGACACAGAGGCTGTAAGGCAGATGGAGGGGATGAGGGCTCCATGGGAGGGTAGGAGGCTAGTGTGCCATGGGTGCATGGGAGGAAGAGGTCGTGGGCCAACTCAACCATGAAGGCGGTGTTTGAGTTGAGTCCTGGGAGACAAAGGGCACTGGCTGGTGTGTTGGGGGAGGACGTGTGGCCAGTGGGAGCAGCAAGCTTGAAGACCCCAAGACTGAATCTGAGCCCCCTGTGTGTCCACCCCTGGCTCCTGGCACCTCCTCGGTGCTTTACCTCAGTACGTACTGTTACCTATCATTTATTTGCGTCTCCCTGCTGGTCTGTGAGCTCCAGGAGGGCAAGGACTCATCTGCTGTGTGGCCTGTCTTCCCAATGCCTGGGATGTAGTCGACTCTGTTTCCAAATCTGGTGGATTAATGACCCAGCTTACTGTATCAGTGGCAACACAAGTAGTGGTTCTGGGGTGCCTGGGCGGCTCAGTGGTTGAGCATCTGCTTTCAGTTCAGGGCATGATCCTGGGGTCCTGGGATCGAGTCCTGTATAGTCCTGTATCGAGCTCCCCACAGGGAGCCTGCTTCTCCCTCTGCCTGTGTCTTTGCCTCTCTCTCTCTCTCTCTGTGTGTCTCTCATGAACAAATACATAAAAATCTTTAAGAAACAAAACAAAACAAAACAGAACAAAACAAAAAACCAGGTAGTGGTTCCATCCAGTCTGAATGATGATGTTTAGGAGGGAAGCAGTTGCAAAAGATGGATGGCCTAGAACCTTCTCTACTGAGCAGAGGAGTTTTTACTCTACCTGGAAGGCAGCGGGGAGCCTTAGGATGTGTTAGAAGGAGGAATAATGCAGTTGCATTTGTGTTTTGGGGGCTAGCTCTGCAGCAGTGTGGGGGTCACCCAGGAGAGGACAGTGGGAGGGACAGTGAGACCTGTAGGAGGCTCTTCTTGGAGTTTAGGCAAAAAGCAAAGAGGTCCTGGACCAAGGCCATATGGGGCTGAAGAGCCTATGGCAGATACTGTGGAGAGAGCCGGAGTGACAGGGCCCTGGGGTAACAGAGGGCTCAGGGGGAACTGGCTGGGCAGCCAGCTGGATCGCCCTGATGTTCCCTGCAGGAAGCCTTAGCAGAGCACTTATCTGGGGGAGAAGTGAGTTTGGCCCTAGATGTCTGCAGTGGGTAGTGACATCTCAGATGAAATGTTAGGCAGAGCATTTGACATGTGGGTCGGGATGAGGGGGGACGTATGGGCTGGTGAGGGAGAGTGGGGGCTTCTCAGGATGAAGATGGAGGTAAGGCTATGCTTCTGAATGACACCATCCAAAAGGAGAAGGTAGAGAATGTTGGGCACTCTGATTGGAGCCACAGGGATTATCAAGAGTGGAGAGAAAGACCCAGATGAGGAGACAGAGATGTAGTGGACTCCAAGAGACCATGGAGCCACAGAAATCAAGGAAGATGTTTCTAGAAGAGAGTGGCCCTCCTGGTCAAATGCAGCAACAGGAAACAACCAAATAAAGACCAGACACTGCCCCTTGGGTTGGCCTTTGGCGGTCCTGGTGGAGAGGTGTGTGGGAGGGAGATGGTGGTGGCATGAGGTGTGAGGAGATGCGTGGCAGTCGCTGCTCTAACTACATGGAGCCCTCACTGTCTTCTCCCTCTGATGCCTCCGCCTCTGTCCAAGGGCTCGTCAGAGCCCTACATCCACTTCCTGCCTCTGCATCCTTCCAGACCCGTCTCCAAGCTCACTGGTTTTCCATATCCCACCTGCAAGGCAGATTTAACTCCTCCTTCATCCGTGTCTGTGGCACCTCATCGTACCCCTTAGGATGTTGTTGTTGTGCTGTTACTTGTCAGCAGGACTGGAACGGTGAGCTGTGTCTATGTATGCTCCATAATCGTGTATTTATATCTGAGTGTCCTGATGTCTTTCCCTCCTTTTGTCTCTCTCACTCTGACCCCTGGGGCCACCCCTCAGCCCCATATAGTAAAGCGCCAACCAAGGATCTGAGGGTGTGGGAGGAAAAGCCTCTCCAGGGTGTCTGCAGAACCTGGGTCACCCTGGGCCTCAGAGAGGGAGGGAGGAAGGGAGGCCATCAGAGTGGTGAGCTAGACAGTGGGGGGAGGATGGTTGTCTTGTGTGGAATGGAAAGGGAACCCTCACCTCCTGCCTCGATAGATCTTGAGTACCAAGTTTAAGAGGGGGGCACGTGGGGCTCCACCACTCATAGTACCCCCTCTGTCTCCATGGGTCAGGGCTTCTTGGCCACCACGGCTGGCTCTTTCCTCCCTTTGTTCCCTGGGAGTGTTTGCTCCATATTCTTGAGTTGCCCTAAAAGGCAGAGCTGCGAATCTGGGCACTGCCTGGGTTGGCTCGCCTGCCAGGGAATCACACTCTCTTTTTATTATTTCCTCCAACAAAGACATCAGATGCTCAAAGAAAGGATATCTGGGAACTCAGAAAGCCCCTGCAAAGCCCTCGGCCTCTTGGGGATGCCGTAAGCCCACCCCCCGGGCCTGGGGCTGAGCGGGGGCCGCCAGGCGCTGCCCGTCCCTGGAGACGCGCGCGAGCTCTCCTCTGAGCGCCGTCCGTCAGGATAACGTTTCGCATTGCCATTGATTTTTATGTCTTTCTACACTAATTAGACATGTTATTACTAATCTTTGGTAATCACCACAAGGGGCTTGTGGAAACTCTCGGAGATTTCAATCTAGATTAAAAATAAGCAACATTATCACTTCTGGGAAAATGCAAAGAAAGCACATGTTATTCTAATGTTTAAATCAATAAAGCTGTCCTGATTCTGTTTTGTGCTGGTATTGATGAAATTTATAAAAATCCCGTTTAAATTTCCTGCTGTCCATCTCGGCCCCGCAGGGGCGCCCGATTGATCGATTTCTCCCAGGGCATCTGCTGGGGGCAGTACCACCCGCATCCCTGGGCCTCTGGGCTTGATTGCAGAGACCTGGGGGTGCACAGGGGGCGGGGGGGGGGCATGGGACTACTTTCCCCTCCTTTATTTTGATGTCTGTTGATTCCTCTTATTAAAGGAGCTTTTGAACCCAGAGGAAAGAAAGGGAGAAAATCCTTTCTTCCTTAATTAATCTCTCTTCCAATTGTTAAATCGCACTTTGATTGCAAAACAACCTGCCTGCCCCCAGGGCAGATTAAATTATGTAGGGGCGTGAGGTAGGGAGGGGAGGTGAACCTCGCCACCAGGGGTCCTGTCACCGGGGAGCCCGGAAAAGAAATTATCTGTGCACGGAGAGAATGCAATCTAGCACATTCTCTCAAACAATTGAAACTAATGTGTTGACACAGAGAGAGAAATGAGCCTACTTTAATGTTCTGTAGAGACATACTGTAATTTGTAATACCTCTGATCAGAAATTGAGGTGGCATATGGACGCGAAGTGAAATAAAGCACAGTTAACTTTTTGCCAGGCTTGGCGGGGGGGGAGGGGCAAACCCATCTCCATATGACATCGCCACCGCAGCGTTTCTGGCGTCAGCAGCGGGGACAGCTTGTGTACCCAGAAGGATGCCAATGTGTACCACAACTCGGGAGGCGGCATGCGTTTCCATGCCTGCTGTGTTTGCCAGGAGCTGTACTCAGTGAGTTGTCAGAGCCCAGGGGCAGGATGCATTTCACAGCTCCACCGCCTGGCTCCCCTCTCCCGCCGGCCCCCACCGTCCCCAGGATCCGCCTTACTGGGGGGCCCCTGGTGCAGTGGAAGAATGCATGTGGCTCTAGGTGTGAGTTTAGCTCTCTTCCCAGGGGGAGCGGTCCTTATTTCTAAAAGCCCCAGGGAAGCCGATGTACTTGAGCATGCTTATGCTACACCCGGACACTGGTCTACACCTGTTTTCCCTGCCGGATCGTAAGCTCCTCGAGGGCACGGGTTGCATGACAGAAATGATGATGTAGGGACACCTGGGTGGCTCAGTGGTTGAGTGTGTCTCTTCAGCTCAGGTCCTGATCCCGGGGTCCTGGGATCGAGTCCTGTCTCGGGCTCCCCTTAGGGAGCCTGCTTCTCCCTCTGCCGTGTTTCTCATGAATAAATAAATAAAACCTTAAAAAAATGATAATGGAAATAATTGGGATGTGATAATCGATGTTACTCTATATTGAGGACCTACTATGTGCCAGCTCTGACTTAGGCACCTCACCTTTTCTGCAACCTGTCCAGCAGCCCGACAAGGTACGTGTCTTAGCTTGGGCTGCAGCAGACATTTATTTCTGACAGTTCTGGAGGTTGCAGGTTCAAGGTCAGGGTGCCTGCAGATTTGGGCCTTGGTGAGGGCTCTGCTCCTGGCCAGTGGATGGCCACCTTCTCGCTGTGTCCTCACGTGGGGTGTGCGAGTGAGCAAGCTCTGGTCTCCTCATACAAGAGCACTAATCTCACCCTCCAAAGCAGTGTCGTTACTGTCATTTATTAGTAAAGAAATTGAAGTTCAGAGAGATCCAGCATCTCTCCCGAGGCCACTCAACCACTGGATGGCAGAATTGGAAGTAAACCCATAGTTTTCACCTCTGAAGCTGGCCCCTTGCCCTCCCGCCACGCTGTCTCCTGGGCCGAGCGAGGGTCCGGGGCTGTGCTGGTGCTCAGGGATGCTGGTTGAAGTCCAGAGCGTCTTCCTTGCTTCCGCGATGTCCGTCTGCTTGTGATCTTGACCTCCTCCTGCAACCTCCAGCTTCAGAGAAGTTCTGATGGAAAGACTCTAGCAACCCCCCTAACCATTTTAGTGAGCTCTGATCTCCCTCAGAAACTTCAACTCAATCACTTCTTTTCACTAGGAAGGGAAGTCAGTGTTCATTAGATTTGCCACCAGCCCAGCACTTTGTGTATTTTGTTTATATATCTGTCATCATTTTTTTAAAAAAGATCTTATTTATTCATGACAGCGAGAGAGAGATGCAGACAGAGGGGGAAGCAGGCTCCACGCAGAGAGCCCAACATGGGACTCGATCCCGGGTCTCCAGGATGACACCCCGGGCCGAAGGCGGCACTAAACCGCTGGGCCACTGGGGCTGCCCTACTTCTGTCGTCATGATGGGCTATTTTCACAGATGAGGAACGAGTTTCAGGGAGGCTAAGTGCGTGACTTATTGACTGTCTTGCAGCTGTTAGCTGCTGAACAGTGATTGTAACTGGCGCTGTCTTATTATTATTTGACAACGCAGCTTTTATTAACCAGTACAGCATTTTGTGGGAAGACCAGTGCCTTCTAGAACTCAAATCTTGCATTTCTAGCTGTTGCTTGGACAGCCTCGTAGCACCTCAAACTCATTATGCATCACGCAACTAAGTTTGGGCCAATAGGTTGTGAGCTGGAGGGCACCTGGGTGGCTCAGTGGTTGAGCGTCCGCCTTTGGCTCAGGTCATGATCCTGGCGTCCTGGGATCCAGCCCCAATCGGGCTCCCTGCAGGGAGCCTGCTTCTCCCTCTGCCTACATCTCTGATCTCTGTCTCTCTCTGTGTCTCTCATGAATAAATTAATAAAATCTTAAAAAAAAAAAAAGGATGTAAGCGGGAGTACCTCCAACCTTATGCTGTTTGCCCTGGATGTCCCCAGTTTCCTGTCTGATGGCTAAATGCTGCTGTGGAAATGCGGCAACTTCACAAAACTGGGAATGAAGATGAAGACCTAGGTCCCTGCTGACCTCATGGAGCTGATCCTGCCTGCCCTTCCCGGACGGTGACATGGGAGAGAGATGCCCTTCTGTCTTCTGGAAGCCACAGCATTTCGGGGGTTCCTTGTGCAGCGACTTCTTTGGTCTGCTTGCTTCTCTTTTCCTTCTTCCTCTGCCTTTGGCAATGGCTCCACTGAAGCTTAAACCCCACGATTATCTTTGACATGATTCCTTGCTCTACCCTTGACCTCTGCAGATGATGTCGAGGTATCACAGCATGAGATATATACTCAGAAGGTGGAAACATCCAGAAAATGGAAGGATTCTTCTCTCAGGGCCTAGAAGGAAACCAGGGTGTGTTGAACAGTTACTAATTGCAGACACTTTTGCAAACCTCATGTTTGTTTGATTGTGTTGCCTCAATATCACTCTTCAGTGACCTTTGTTTTTTATTTATTTATTTATTTATTTATTTATTATTATTTTATTTTATTTTATTTTATTTTATTTTATTTTTTTTTTTATTGGTGTTCAATTTACTAACATACAGAATAACACCCAGTGCCCGTCACCCATTCACTCCCACCCCCCGCCCTCCTCCCCTTCTACCACCCCTAGTTCGTTTCCCAGAGTTAGCAGTCTTTACGTTCTGTCTCCCTTTCTGATATTTCCCACACATTTCTTCTCCCTTCCCTTATTTTCCCTTTCACTATTATTTATATTCCCCAAATGAATGAGAACATATAATGTTTGTCCTTCTCCGACTGACTTACTTCACTCAGCATAATACCCTCCAGTTCCATCCACGTTGAAGCAAATGGTGGGTATTTGTCATTTCTAATAGCTGAGTAATATTCCATTGTATACATAAACCACATCTTCTTTATCCATTCATCTTTCGTTGGACACCGAGGCTCCTTCCACAGTTTGGCTATAGTGGCCATTGCTGCTAGAAACATCGGGGTGCAGGTGTCCCGGCGTTTCATTGCATTTGTATCTTTGGGGTAAATCCCCAACAGTGCAATTGCTGGGTCGTAGGGCAGGTATATTTTTAACTGTTTGAGGAACCTCCACACAGTTTTCCAGAGTGGCTGCACCAGTTCACATTCCCACCAACAGTGTAAGAGGGTTCCCTTTTCTCCGCATCCTCTCCAACATTTGTTGTTTCCTGCCTTGTTAATTTTCCCCATTCTCACTGGTGTGAGGTGGTATCTCATTGTAGTTTTGATTTGTATTTCCCTGATGGCAAGTGATGCAGAGCATTTTCTCATATGCATGTTGGCCATGTCTATGTCTTCCTCTGTGAGATTTCTGTTCATGTCTTTTGCCCATTTCATGATTGGATTGTTTGTTTCTTTGGTGTTGAGTTTAATAAGTTCTTTATAGATCTTGGAAACTAGCCCTTTATCTGATATGTCATTTGCAAATATCTTCTCCCATTCTGTAGGTTGTCTTTGAGTTTTGTTGACTGTATCCTTTGCTGTGCAAAAGCTTCTTATCTTGATGAAGTCCCAATAGTTCATTTTTGCTTTTGTTTCTTTTGCCTTTGTGGATGTGTCTTGCAAGAAGTTACTATGGCCGAGTTCAAAAAGGGTGTTGCCTGTGTTCTTCTCTAGGATTTTGTTTTTTTTTTTTTTTTTTTTTTTTTTTTTTTTTTTTTTTCTTCTTCTCTAGGATTTTGATGGAATCTTGTCTCACATTTAGATCTTTCATCCATTTTGAGTTTATCTTTGTGTATGGTGCAAGAGAGTGGTCTAGTTTCATTCTTCTGCATGTGGATGTCCAATTTTCCCAGCACCATTTATTGAAGAGACTGTCTTTCTTCCAATGGATAGTCTTTCCTCCTTTATCGAATATTAGTTGCCCAATAAATTAGGCAATCTAGAAGAAATGGACGCATTCCTGGAAAGCCACAAACTACCAAAACTGGAACAGGAAGAAATAGAAAACCTGAACAGGCCAATAACCAGGGAGGAAATTGAAGCAGTCATCAAAAACCTCCCAAGACACAAGAGTCCAGGGCCAGATGGCTTCCCAGGAGAATTTTATCAAACGTTTAAAGAAGAAATCATACCTATTCTCCTAAAGCTGTTTGGAAAGATAGAAAGAGATGGAGTACTTCCAAATTCGTTCTATGAAGCCAGCATCACCTTAATTCCAAAGCCAGACAAAGACCCCGCCAAAAAGGAGAATTACAGACCAATATCCCTGATGAACATGGATGCAAAAATTCTCAACAAGATACTGGCCAATAGGATCCAACAGTACATTAAGAAAATTATTCACCATGACCAAGTAGGATTTATCCCTGGGACACAAGGCTGGTTCAACACCCGTAAAACAATCAATGTGATTCATCATATCAGCAAGAGAAAAACCAAGAACCATATGATCCTCTCATTGGATGCAGAGAAAGCATTTGACAAAATACAGCATCCATTCCTGATTAAAACTCTTCAGAGTGTAGGGATAGAGGGAACATTCCTCGACATCTTAAAAGCCATCTATGAAAAGCCCACAGCAAATATCATTCTCAATGGTGACCTTTGGATAGAGTTCACACTTGGCTCCGTTGAAGCCTTTTGGGAAAAGGCAATATAGAGCTAGAAGCATCACAATGGTGAAGGAAAGCACAGACTCCTTAGCTGCGCATATGAGACCCTCCTCAGCTGGCCTAGGCCCGCCCTTCCCCTTCTGCTGCCCTCCATCTGTGTTCTTGCCATTTCAAGTCTTGCTACATGCCTTTGTCCTTCCAGATGCTTCTCCCTGGAATGCCAATGACATCTGGCCTACCAGAAGGCTCAGACTCATCCTTTGAGACCAGCTCAACACTTTCTTCCATAGACTCTCCCCTACCTCCTTTGCCCTCCATCCCCATTCATCGTGCCTTGTGTTTATTGACTCAACTACATAGACTCCACCACCTATGACAGACATACCACATGATGGCTCTTTGTCATCATCCAACCTATGCTAGCATGTGGCTCTCCAAAGGCAAGAGCCTCATCTTATTCCTTACTTTGTGTGAGTCCCAGCACAATTCCTGGCACCTGGAAGGGCCTCAGTGAATACTGAATAAAATTGTAATCTGAACAACAATCTTGTGAGGTCCATATGATGATTCCCATTTGCTGTAAGAAAAATGGACTCAGAAGACATTCTGACTTTCTCAGAACAAAGGTATTTAGTAAGAACCACACTTCAGTTTTGAACATAGATCTGTCTGATGCCGAAATCCAATGCTTTTTAATGTCACCTTACAACTGCTTTTTGATATCCCTACCATGTAGAGAGTGATTTCCTTTCAGAAAGAGGGATTTTCTGGATTAAATGTGTCTAGACATCTCTCTCATCTTAATGCGGATTTATTCAGAGCAAAGCAGAATCTCCCTGACTGGTGGTAAAACTGAAATGAAAAGCAGTGGTCGTCATTTCGAAGCTGTCATTCGCATAGCTCCCTGGGTGTTTGGTCCTCACAGGCTCAGGAAATGGCCCTGCATTTTTCCTTCTCTCTCTCTCTCTCTCTCTCTCTCTCTCTCTCTCTCTCTCTCCCTCCCTCCCTCCCTCTTAAAGGAAAGAGCACAGAACTGGGCTTCTCCGTCAGTTCCAATCTGGGAGGGTAGGTTTATTTTGGGTCATTGGCAGCAGAGACTGTCTCTTGCTGTGACCTCCATTTTGGGGATTTAGCAGTTGGTATTTGAGCTATATCCAAGGCACTAGCAGGTGGGGCCTGTAGCTAGTTTGGCTGCCATCAGCTTTGTGTTTGGAGGGCCTAGGAATCAGGAATGGCTTTCTCTTCCATCTCGACTTGCTCTTCTCATCAGATGTTGATTTTAGTTTGAACGGGGTGTTGTCCATGCAACCCCCCGTGTTCCAGCATGTTCTCTACTTTCCAGCCTGCTTGGTGGGGTCTCTGAAGCCATGCTTTGCTTCCTACCCTCTGCTCCATCATTCCAGCTGTCTCCCTGGTCTGACTGATTTGGAATGTCGAATCCAGGACATCACTGAGGAGGTATGAGGTGTGGACTCATACCCTGAGTGGTTCAAGAGGCTCCAGTTATCCATCCATGCTGCATCCTGAGGTCTCTGAAGGCAAGCACCTTATCTTTTGCATAGTTTATGTGGGTCCCAGGACAGTTTCCGGTACCTGGAAGGGTACCAATGAATACCACCTGATAATGGTGATCCCGACACCAATCCTGGGAAATCTACCTAACTATCCACACTCATATGCTGGCATTTGAACAGTGGCCTTTGGGGAGGGGAGAGAATTGAGACTCGTTAAAAAAATGTGTGGAGATTTTGCATTTTGTTTTAGTATACATCCATGTAGATGGCAATACTAGAACTTTTAAAAACAAATGGTAGTGCTTTCTATATGCCAAGAGCTGTGCTCATGCTTTAATCATCATTGTCTCTAAATTCTTACCACAATGCTTTGAGACGGTAATTTGATTATCCATTTAAAAACAACAACAGCAACAACAAACCTAGGTTCAGAGAGGCTAAAAGACTCCTAGCTGGGGCGCTTGGGTGGCTCAGTGGTTGAGTGTCTGCCTTTAGCTCAGGGCGTAATCCCGGGGTCCTGGGATCAAGTCCCACATTGGGTTCCCTGCAAGGAGCCTGCTTCTCCCTCTGCCTGTGTCTCTGCCTCTCTCTGTGTGTCTCTCATGAATAAATAAATAAAGTTAAAAAAAAAAAAACAAAGTCCATGGGTGGCCAAGCTGAGATTTGAACCCAGCTCTGCCCGATGCCAGAGCTGTGCTCTTGAGTGCACCAACTCCCTACATGGCTACTCTGGCCCACGATTCTAGAACCTGTGATGCTCTGATTCCATCGCAATGGGCCTCGAATTGAGCCCTCCCGTGAGGACGAGCATCCGAGCATGAGAAGCAGAGGTTTTAAAAGAATGTGCTGTTGTGAAATTTATGCTGATGCCAAAAGGGGGTCTTGAGAGGGATTAAAGAGGAATTGTACTAGCTCTTATGCTCCACTGATAAGCTTGACTGTGAACTGTAGCATATGCAGCCGTAATGAATAAGAGAGAGATTTATTAGAGTATGTCATATTTGGTTAAGTACTTTATATGTAAGATGAGTATTTCACTTGTACATATTACATTTTCAATGGGTTTTCAACCATTTTCAATCCATTATTTTTAACTCCTTGCATTATATTGATGGTAAATTAATTACAACAATTACAATTCAAAAACCCATATTGTCCAATTATAATTTAATTCATTTTAGCTCCTCTCTTTGAGTTTGGATAAAAAGCTAAAGCACTTTAGAAAATGCTGTCATTGCCTCTAGAATCCTGTCATCGTATTCTGCATTTCTCCAGTGGTTTGAAGGTGGGATGACGATTTGGTGGGTAGGGTGGGGGTTGGCTGGCTCCCCAGGTGACACCCCACAGGGCAGCCAGCCAACCTGGGTTTCGATCTGGATTCAGCAATCTGCTTGAAACCTTGGACAGCTCACCTAATCGCTTCGTGCCTCTTTCTTCATCTATAAAATGGGGTTAGTGAGAGAGTTCCTACTTCACAAGGCTATTCTGGGGATTAAATGAGTTAGTGTGGTCAACCCCCAGTAGACACAGGGAGCCGTGAATAAGTGTCAGCCATAATTATCCTCACTACTCTAGAGAATGATGGCAAGTGGCTTTATCTCTTGAACCAGTTCCAATCCATCAGTGGTACTTTTCTGGAGTCCTGTGTGAGGACAGACCCAAAGGCCCAGAGAGGCTCAGTATATACAGTACAAGGGTCAGATTGGAGATATCTGCCATGGGCACAGCTGTTGGGAGAGGTGACAAGGTAGGGCTGGAATAATGCTTGTTAATCCCTCCTCTATCTCCAGTACCCGGCACAGTGCTTGGCCCCTGCCGGGTTGGGTTGTGATAACTGTGCTGAGCCCTAGCATCCGGCCACACCTGAGGCCAGCCTTGCCCTGGGCTCCTCATTCAGTGGGCCCACAAAGCCTCCGTCTCTGCCTCAGTCAGTTTGGGCTGGGTTTTCTATCATGGGGAACAAAAGGCTCTTTTTTTTTTAAATTTTAATTTTTTTGTGGTGTTCCTGCCTATTTTATTTACTTCCACTTCCTGTAGTTGCAAAAGTTCCATGCTCATGGTGTAAACATTTTTAAGAATATTATTCAGTCTTGAAAAAGAAGGAAATTCTGTATTTCATGACAACATGGATGAACCTGGATGATGTTATGTGAAGGGGAAATCAGCCAGTCACGGAAAGACAAATACTGTGTGATTCCACTTAGACGAAGTGCCCAGAAGAGTCAGAAAGCAGAAGGCCGGCTGCCAAGGTCCCTGGCAGGGCAGGCGAGAAGGGGAGTCAGTGCTCAGTGGCAGTGAGTTTCAGTTGAGGAAGAGACCGTTCTAGAGGTGGATGGTGGGGATGGGCTGCACGACAGCGTGCATGTCCTTTAGTGCCACTGACCTGTGGGCCTTGAAATGGTTAAGACAGTACATGTTACGTTATATCTATTTTACCACAAAAACGTTCATGGTCAAAGATAGTTTAACGGCCTGGGGACAAGGTATGAGGACACGGGTCTGGCTTCATTCCCCCTCAGGCTACTCTGTTTCAGGTCCCTGGGCCAGGGGATGAGCTCTGAGTCCCCTGCCCTGTTCTGCCATTCCCTCCATGTATTCATGCTTCCCTATTTCTCATGCCTCCCCCCCCCCCCCACCCCCCGCTAGAATCCTGTTCTCTTCCCTCACCTGCTTCACTCCCACGTACCTTCCGGCCTAACTCCATTTTAGCATGGCATGTTCTGCCCACCTGGTGCGTCCCCAAGAGGGGGGCCCTGTCTGCAGGGCTATTTCCAGACTTCAAGCTCCCCCAAGTCCTGGCGAGTGTCTTGTTTGTCTCGGTAGCGCTCAGGGGCCTGGCACAGAGCAGCTGTCAGCGAATCTGTGGAGACCAGCAGGCCACAGGCAGGGAGCTTTGACGGTGCTCCTGACTGCGGGGAGCAGTGATTTCCCGAATGGCTCCTTCTTCCCTTCCCTCTAGGACGCCGTGCACGGGCTCATTTTCCTGCAGGTTGACACTAATGAGGGCTGCCAGACTGCCAGAGAGACTCTGCTCCAGGCTAGGCTCTTCATCTCCCCATTCCACCTGGCTCAGCCCGGCGAGGACACAGGCTGCCCTGGCTGGGGCCCAACAGGACCATCAGAGGGAAGACCGACCCTGGGATGGAATTAAACCACGTGCTTCTCTGCTTCCTCTTTACTTCCCCTGATGTCACCAGCAGATGGACCACACTTGCATTGCTTCCTTGTCCTCTCTCTCTCTTTTTAAAGATTTTATTTATTAATTCATGAGAGACACACAGAGAGAGGCAGTGACACAGGTAGAGGGAGAAGCAGGCTCCATGCAGGGAGCCCGGTGTGGGACTCGATCCCAGGACCCCGGGATCATGCCCTGAGCAGAAGGCAGGTGCTTAACCACTGAGTCACCCAGGTGTGCCGCTTCCTTGTCCTCTCTTTTGACAGCAGCTGCCTCCCCACCAGATCCTCAACTAAGATGGGTGGAGAGGAAAACAGAACAGCAAAGTAGGGAAAGAAGAATGAGTAGCAGAGGATATAGGACAGAGAAAGAATTTGAGAGCAGAGCACAAGGGGTTTTTGAGATTCTGGGCCAGGAAAGAAACAGGTTGCTGATTTATGGGAGGGGGCCTACGTCAAAGGTCCGTTGGATCACAATACCGTAGACTTTATTTTAATTGTTTATTTTTAACGATTTTATTTATTTACCCATGAAAGACACAGAGAAGGAGAGGCAGGGACACAGGCAGAGGGAAAAGCAGGCTCCCTGCAGGGAGCCTGTTGTGGGACTCAATCCCAGGACCCCGGGATCACGCCCTGAGCCAAAGGCAGATGCTCAACTACTGAGCGACCCGGGCATCCCAATACCTGTGTAGACTTTAAAGAAACATCCTGCATTGTTTTATCCTGGGGGTGGGGGAGAAGGAGGGATCTATTGTTCGGCTACGAGACCTATCTCCCGGTCCCTCACATCCCTTGAGGTGCCCACTAACTGCAGCATCTTGTTCATTCCGCCTGCCGTAATGTGATTTTCCTCTCTGCCCTGGCTTAATTGGTGGAGTGCCGAGGAACAAAGCAAATATTTGTGCAGCTCGAATGCTGGCTGGTCTTGCAATGGGAAGGTAACATCTCTCAATGTCTGCATCTGAATTGCGATACGCAGTCCGAGGAGTCAATTTGCTCAGGGATCAATAGATGTGGTCTCACTTGGCAGAGAACTTGGAGCTGCTTTCTGAAAACCAGAGAATATGGGATGGCTCTCAATATTTAACACGGCAACTGGGCAGTGTGGTTTTATTTCTATGCTGATTGTTTTTCAGCTCAAGAATGATGAATACCTTCCCAATATTAACCAGCTCAGCCCGAATCCTACAGAAACACAAGACTGAAATGTGGTCACGCTGCCTGAAATGCTTCCTCTGTGTGTCACCTCTTTGGTATCCCGTGAAGTCCAAGGGAATGGTCATTACTCTGTCCTCCATGTCTGGGAAGTGGTGTGTACAATGCTGAAGCTGTGGCTGCTTCATTTTTTAAAGTCCCTCTGGTTGCACATAGTAAGCACCCACCTGAGCTTGACTAAGACCTAAAGGAAAATTCCTTACAGCGACATAGGTGCTCTCAGAGTTCAGAGGAGGAACTTAGCCCTGAAAAGAGAATCAAATAGCAATAGGAATTGGCTTTCTCTATGTCTTGCTTTTTTTTCTATGTTTTGCTTTTTCTCTTTTTTTCTATGTTCTTTTTCTTGCTCTCTTTGGTAATTGGCTTCTTTTACTTCTTCATCCCCATGACAAGTAGACCGTGGGCCCCGCTGCTCCAGAGTCCAGGCAGCTCTGGCCAAGGGTTGAGACCAGAATCTGTATTAGTTCCCTAGGGCTGCCAAGCAAAGGACCAAATATTGGGTGGCTCAAAACAACAACATTGTATTGTTTTATAGTTCTGGAGGCCAAGAGCCCCAAATCTAGGTGTTGGCAAGGCCGTGCTCTCTCTGTGAAGAATCCTTCCTTGCCCCTCCTGGCTCCTGTGTTTTCTAGCAATCCTTGGATTACCTTTGTAAAGATCTTATTTCTAAAAAATACTCATATTCTGAGGTCCTGGAAGTTAGAATTTCAACATATCTTCTTTTTGGGGAGTACGTAAATCCACCCATAATGGAGTCCAGCCCACTGTCTGGGAAAGATAAGACGCTCATTATGTTCTCACCAGCCCAGCCCTTGATAGGGTCAAAAATTTATTGCAGCTCTGCTTGGAAAACAGTAAGTGCTTAATAAGAGCTAGTATTAATTAAGTCCTCATGGTGAGCCCTGTGTAGTCTTAGCCAGTCACACTATGAAGTCACCTGCTTTTCAAGTTAGCTCTGAGATAGTTATTGCTTTTATCCCCATCTTATGGAGGAGGAAACAGGCTCAAGAGGAAGTGACTTTGCTGAGATTTTGAGCCAGAGATCATGGTGGCAGAGTCTGTGCTCTTATCCATCAACTAGATGGGTTGATCCTGAGTGTTGAGTAGAGGCAGGATGGGTGAGAGGAGGCGTGCTTTCTAGGTGGCCATAGTCAGGGTGGAAGCACATGAGCATTTAAGAGTTTCATCTAGAAAACCAGGCACCTTGCTTAGACTTCCCTACTAGAGACTTTATGGTCCAATATTGAATGCAGGACGCTGTCTGTAGCGAAGCTAGAGCCCTATCTCACTCATGCACGAAGGTTTTGGTACCATGAGCAAGGACTTTCCTGTTTCCTCCTGCTCTGTTCCTGTGTCTTGAGCCCTCAGCTATGCTGCCATGCTGCTCAGTAGGCTCCTTTTGGGAAATCCTAGGGTGTCTGCACCTCCCACGTCACTCTTCTCTAGGCCTGCCCTTCCAGGGGCTGTCACTGAGGCTTACACCCAAGGGCTCCTTGGTTTCTGAGATGAGCTTCATTAAGGCAGTCAAGTCACTAACAGTCACAGCTGACTCCGGAGCACAGCTCAGAAAGTAAACCTGATGTTTGATCTCTTCCTTTTCCTAAAGTCCAGCTCCTGTGCCTCATATTCTAGCTCTAAATGGAGGTGGTGGCTTCTGACAGCTGCCTGCTGGATTCTGATAGCTGACCTGTCCTTTCCGTGGAAAAGAAGTAAGAAGAAGGATGCATGCTATTACCTGGACATTGATGGGGTCTCCTGATGGACAGGGTGTATCCAAGACTGAAGGTCTCACCCACTGGCTCCGGATACTGGATGCCACCACTGGGACACTGTAGTATCAGGGCTTTCAGGGACTTACGCTGAAGCTTGTCATTGATTGGACACAATGCTTGAGGTCCTGGGGGACAAGGCCCTTGGGACAAGCCTCTTGGGCTAGATGAGCTTCGCCACTTCTGATCCTACCCTCAGTTCTGACCACTGATTTCATACCTGCCCAGCTTCTCATTCTACTACTTTCTAGGTGAGTGGCCTTTGAGTGTTATCTAAGCTCCCTTTACTGGACAGAGTTCAGTCCAGGAAGCAGAACTAGATATATTTAGAATAAGGGATATAATATAGGAATTGGCCTTTAAATCTAGGAGGGGAGTTGCAAGATATGAGAAGTGACTAACTGGCTTTCTGAAGCCCTGGTGATGACAAGGCCAGGCAAATCCAGCCGCTGAGATGGGACAGCAAATGAGAGGTCACACAGAGGTTTACAGGAAGCTGCTACCTGTGTGGGTCTGCAGCCAGACATCTGGTGGTGGGCAGGGTCACTGTTGGCCAGCAGGGCCGGCACTTTGGCAGAAGAGCTGGGCCTGGTATGGAGGAGAGGAAGAATAGGCTAGAACCCATTGGCCATCTCTGTTTCAGTATGGTATCATACCTGACCTTGAACTCCTTTATAGAGCCCCCATGTCACTTCACTTCTAACCCTACCAATCTCATGCAGCTTCCTCTTGTGTTTTTAACTCAGAACCCTGTGGGGAAGAGTTATGGGAAACATGGTCAACATAATTGACAATAGAATGATCCAGCAAACTCTCTGAATATGGTTTTCTCATCTGTGAAATAGGGGTGATAATGCAGAGTTGTTTCGTGGATTAAATGAGAGAATATACCACATTACATACAACAACACAATAACAGCACACAACAACAACAGCAACCATGCATATCTTCTTGGGGTGGGATTTCTCTGTCCATCACGTCTCTGGATTCTTCACAAAGAATATCTTCACATCTAAGGATATCTTTACACAGGATAAGCCTTTACAGAACAACTTATCTGATTGAGTATTTTTTTTTTTTTTTAAGATATTCAATCTGAAGTTCTAACCTAAAGAAATCTCTTCTCTGAAGTTCTCCTCTGTCTCCCTCTCCCCTTCTCCCAGAGCTCAAATGATCTCTCACTATCAAACAGAGCAGAAATGATGGCATCCACAGCAGATGAGGACATGGGGAGTTTGGGGGAAGAAGGGTGGAGGGGGAAAGAGCATAGGGGCTGCTGGGCATGGAGAGTCCTCTCTGCTGGTCGAGGTGTGGCCATGTGGAGCACCTTGCGAGGCTAAGAGTGTGGCCCCATTTGTGCATATAGGGCCTGGGAATGAGTTAACTAGAGTAGGGATTTCCAACCCCCAAGGGCACACAGACTCTACAAATTGGATGTCATTGCTTAGGGAACCTGCAGGGGAGAAGGGTTGAACCTCATTCATCTTTTTTTCTGAGTGCATGCATGTTTGTTTGCCTGATTGAAGGAGGCTTCCTCCCTCTCCACACCCTCAGCTCTGGCTCTAGCTCAGACTGTGAACAGATACTGGATATCAGACACCCGATTCTTCTAGTGTGGAAGACAAGGAGGTGACAGAGCCTCCAAAGAGTGCCTGGCCATCTGACAGTAATGCTGGGTTCTGGGGCCCATCCATAGACTCTCCAGGGGGGTAATTCCTGGTCCTTGGGTGACATTTACTGTTTGATCACTATCTTAGGTTCTTCGTATATGTGTAGTACAGCTTTTGACATGGAATAGATGTTCGATAAATGATGGCAGCCAGTGACCTTTCTACTGGTCCTTCTGCTAAGGCTATGAAGGGCAATATCTGACAGATACAGGATGGGGTGTTATTGCAAGTCTTGGGCTTAGCAGAGGAAATATATTTGGGATAATATAGTAATAGCTGCTGGTATATTTTCATTCTCATATCCTGATGGCATTTACCAGTAATTGAGGGTTTCTTTAGCTCCCAAGGCAACATGAATACTCCTTGGAGAGCTTAAAAGGCCTTTGAGAGGGTAGACAGTGCTCCACTTAACACAGGTAATAGCTTTCAGCCTGAAGTATTTTCAAGGGTTTGGGGCCATTTCAGAGAAGATCTTAAAGATGTGCCACATAAAGAGAATCTTTCATAAAGTCTCACGGATCCTCAGGGTTTTCAATGGGATTCAAGAGGCTGAAAGATGGATGTTGTGTGTGTGTGTGTGTGTGTGTGTGTGTATGTGTGTGTATATGTGTGCATGCACATGCATGAGAGAGAGAGAGAGAGAGATCAGTCGATCTTGGCTGCTCCTGAAATTTTGGGTGTCATTACTGAGGCAAGTTGAAACAAAACAAAAAAAAAGAAAAGAAATCTAGAACTTTCCTCTTCTTTAGACAAACTCAGATCCGAATGAGGATTTTTGATAAATGTGCAAGGGTTCCTAGCAAACATCTCTTTTAAATATAGTAGGTTTTGAACACATGGTAGTTGCAGACAAAGTAATTAAGTGTTTAATGTCAAAGGTTAATGAAAAACAGAACTTGAAGGAAGTGCATTACCATGATTTCTGCAGGAGCGAGAATTTTGACTCTAGAGGACGCTCCCTCCAGCCTGCTGACTTCATTCATTCACCCATTTGTCCATTCCACTCAGGTACTGAATGATTTTGTCTGTTGGCTTCATTCAGTCTCTAATAACTTGAAAATGTATAAAAATCCAGCACGGCCCTCAAGGAGAATCCAGTCCAGTGAAGAGAATCCAGTCCAGTGAAGTCCAGGCAAATGCTCCATTCTCTTGAGGCTAATATTCAGCCTCCCATTTTTGAAGCCAAATGGATTTGGGGTCAGAAAACAACTATAAGGTGTCTTCTGTGGGTGGCCCTAACTTGGGCACAGAGACAGGACATACATATAAATAAGACTTACGATGTAATCTGTTTTCTACAAGCTATGAGGTTGGATGGGGGCTGTGGTGGTGTTGGGATGCCATATTTGTAGAGTGCTGGATGGAGGAGTCATATGAGAAATGTACCCAGAGAAGATAAGTGACATGCTATTGGATATTAGTGAAATCTTGTGGTCAAACACCATGGCTGACACAAAAGTAAAATCTCATACTTGGGGCATGTGGGTGGTTCAGTCAGTTAAACATCTGCCTTCAGGTCAGGTCATGATTCCAGGGTCCTGGGATTGAGCCCCGCATTGGGCTCCCTGCTCAGTGGGAGGCCTGCTTCTCCTTCTACCCCTCCCCCTGCTCATGCTCTCTCTCTAGCTATCTCAAATAAATAAATAAAATCTTAAGAAAAGTTACATTACGTTGGTTTGTCAGGAGGGAGGATGGATAGAAGGCAGACTTGTAGAAAGGGGTTATTAAAACCCTAAATGATTGGAAAGACAATACTTACTTTTCCTTATAAAAGTGACATTCATACGGTTAAAAGTGGTTTTGATGGATATAAAAAGGAACCAAAAGAAAAAATCTTACTGTTTTTGCAGTAAGATTTTGAAAAATTTGAAAATTTTGCATTATGAGAGTTTTACTGACCCACCTCCATTTTTAGGCTCAAACTGCAGACTCAGATGACTTTCAGTTTTTAGTTCTCCTGTTGATTTCCACCATAAGCCTGAATGAAATACTCCACAAGAATTTTTGATCCATAAATTCAGATACTTGGTACTGCTGTCCTGTCCTGCACTCCCCCACCATATCACTTCAGCATTTGTTGGTGTATAAGACTTACATTCTCTTCTGAAACCATAGAAAAGTCCTCTAAGCTTTGACCAAAGGCTGATAAAAAAATACCTGAGAATTCACAGGCAGCATGTACAGGAGTATGATTATGTAAATATTAATCAGTATAGAATTGAGTAGTATGATTAAACCCAGTGGAG
The DNA here is from genome assembly GCF_003254725.2 of Canis lupus dingo. Classification (NCBI taxonomy): domain Eukaryota; kingdom Metazoa; phylum Chordata; class Mammalia; order Carnivora; family Canidae; genus Canis; species Canis lupus. Next base: position 5,035,701 of record NC_064248.1, on the reverse strand, counting down.
CACATGTAACCCTATCATCAGGATTGGTAGGTGCTGTGATAAAAAGCCCATATCAACAAAAAACAGGAAATGAAGATGGCAAGGTCTGATCTGATTCTAGGGTCTGAAGCAGGTGCACACATATATCACTGGGGAGTGACCGTGGTTATTTAAGAATGATACAAAATATTAATGTTTTCTTTCAAATTATGTGTGCTGTTTTTTCAAATGGCTACTACATTTTTAGGACATAAATACTTAATAATTTGGCCCTAACCAAACAGGACTTAGGTATTCCTTTTGGACTAGGGATGTTGTTGAAAAGCTTACTGGGTCACTGAGATTGACACGTGGACTGAGAAAGTTTGGGAGCCTTTGATATAACCTCTGTTCTAGAAAATTCCCTCTGGCTGCTGTGTGGAGATCAGCTAGGAGAGACATAAAAGTAGAGGCAGAGAAATGAGTTGGGAGTATACCCAGTGAAACACAGCCAGGGTATGAATGGGGGAGGAAAGACATGGGTGAACTCAAGACATCTTGTAAGGAGATAGATGACAGATGTCATTTGCTGCTGTAGGAGGTGAGCTTGGATAGTGGAGGAGGGGCCAACGCCATTTGCCCAGGTCATTTGGAGGTCTAACTGGCTCTTAGCAGGAGACCTCACCTCCTTGCTGTCTGTTGAACAAAGGCCTTGATTCCTAGCCACATGCATCTCCCATGGGGCTGCTTGCATGTCCTCACAGCAGGGCAGCTGGCTTCTTCTAGAGTGACCAATCCAAGATAGATAAAGTTGAAGTCACATGCCTTTTAGGACCTGGCCTAGGAAGTGACATGCCATTGGGTCTGCCTTATGCTCTTGGTCACACAAACCAACTCCGATATAGTGTGGGAAGGAACTACCTGTGGACATGAACACCCTTCATGTTGAACACCTTTCAACACCTTAGGAGTTGGGGGTCATTGGGGGCCATGATGGAATCTGCTTTTCACACCTGCATTGCTAGTTATACCACAGGTTCAGAGGAAGGCTGCAGTTTTTAGGGAGGTGAGTAATTGGGGGAATAGCAATAAGGAGCAAATTCACTGTGTTAGTCAGAGTTTCCAGGGAAACAGACCCAATAGGATGTAATATCTATCTATCTATCTATCTATCTATCTATCTATCTATCTATCTATCTATATCTCTGTAAAGAGACTCATTATAAGGAATGGCTCAAGTCATTATGGAGGCTGATACGTCCTAAGATCTACAGGGTTAGTAGGTAAACTAAAACCCCAGGAGAACTAGTGGTTGGCAGTTTCGAGTCCCAGGTAGAGTTGATAATTCCATGTAAGTTCAAAATCGGGAGAAATCCAATGTCCCAGCTCAAAGACACTCAAGCAGGTGAAGTTCTCTTTTCCTGGGGGAAAGTCAGCCTTTCTGGTCTATGTAGGCCTTCAACTGATTGGATGAGGCCCATGCACACTAGGAAGGACAATCTGCTTAACTCAGTCTACTGATTTCATCATTAATCTCATCCAAAAACACTTTCTCAGAAACACCCAGAGTAATATTTGATGAAATATCCTTGTACTCTGTGGCACAGTGAGGTTGATGCATCAAATGAATCCTCTTACTCATGCAAGTTAATTTTGCTGTCAGTACCAGGAATATCCACCTTTTATGCTGCAATTTTCTTGCAGGGTGGATTCCTCCAGGATTCTCCATGGTGTCCGTGGACATATGGGGAGAACCTGCTGGCTCACTTTCAAGGTGTTGAGACCCTGAACTGGAAAGGTCATGTCTTTAAGGAATCTTAGACCACCTAGCTGGTGCTTAGAGATGCTTCAGGAGCCATCCAAAGAGTACACATTGGAGTCTCCCAGAGAGCTTTAAAAAATTCTGTAGCTGGTGTTCCACTCCCAGTGATTCCAAATTGATTGGCTGGGGAGTGGCTTGGGCAGTGAGATTTTTAAAAGCTCCCCAAAGCCTGAGAATCACTGAAGAGAGAGACCCCTCAGAGCCCTTTGCTTCTGAGGGCTAGAGGCCATGAAGACAGCATCTCCCTTTACCTGCAGTGGGCTGCTACCTCATGGAGCCTAGGTATCTAAGTCTCTAGCTGAGCACCTGACCCATTTGGTAGCCTCCCTTTTAGCTCTTGCATTATACTTTGGAAAGGCAGCCAGTTGAGCACAGAACATAAATCAGATTCTGTTCCTCCTGGTACTCAAGTTTTATTACTTTTCTCCTTGGCTTGAAAGAAATCAGTTCTACATCACTTTTAGACTATAGTGACTCAGTGAAATGCAATCTTGACTAAAGCAAAATGCTTAATTAGACAATAATATTAGAGAAATTGACCATTATGTCTGGTTATTGACTTTTCAGATGGCCTGTATTACCATTTATATTCTTTCCAGTTGAGTTTTTAAGCATGAAAATAATTTATTGAGAGATTGTTCTTAGAAGCTATTTTTAATAGCCTAATGGCTTTTTAATTTTCAAATCGTTTATATTCATCTGCTGGAGCCAAGAAAGGAGTCCGATTGACTCTCACTGCACGACTGTTCCCTTCTCTTCAGTTGTTAACTGTTTATACTGGGATATCAAGCCATTGGGACAAGGATGTCAGAAGGGGCACTTTAGGAAGGAAATGATTTTTGGGCTGGCAGCCATAAAAATGATATTTAGTTGCTGTTTATTGATTGACTACTCTGTGCCAGGCACTTAATGTAGATTTTCTTTAATCCTCTTGATAATCCTAAAACACAGATATCATTATCCATTGTTAGTGGGCTGAGAAATGAAGGCTCAGGTATGGAGAACATCACCATCACCATCATGGCACATGCATGTAACACAGGTAGGCCATGAGTCCCAGTTGATACTGTGTCTTCACATAACTTTCGATGGTGTTCTTCTTCACTATCCACATCATCCCAATTCGGGCCATAGAGTAACTTGCCACTCTGTTTACGGGACTCTCACCTGGTGCCAGGTCCTGTACTGAGCGCTGTTGCACTGTGACCCTCACAACAGCTAACGTTTCTCTTATTGTCCTTCCCTTAGACTTGATGAAACCGAGGCACTGAGAGTCAAGGTCAAGGAGAAGTCACTTGCAAAGTTCACAGAACTGGTTAATGATGGAGGCCAGGCACTCGCACTCATACCCCATTGTCTTTCTGTTACGCAAAGCTGAACGGTAATCAATATCACGATTTCGAAAATGCAGACCAAGGAGAAAGTTCCATGAGACTGGTTATTGGGTGAAAATAGCAACAACACTATTATAACCACAGGAACATTGAATTGTTTTGTTGTGGTGGAACTTTGTTATATGAATAAGCTGCAGGAAATCACATTTTCTGTTGTCAGGATCTGTCGAGGAAACACAGACTCTTTATATTGAATTAGCAAGGAGAACTCGTGCTTTGAAAGCCATGGGGCAGCTGGACAAGATGTGCATACATTTCTTACTTCCTCCAAGCTTAATTAGACAAACTCAGTGATTGCCAACAACCACAATTATTCCTGGGAACTCAGACTGCCTTAATACAAAAATAGCATCTAAAACCATGGCGGAGTTTCTGGATGCTGCACACAATCACTCATAACTAGAGCAATGTAGAGGAGGCATGGATGAGGTAAATTGTGTTTAGTTGAGGTAACCATCTGGGGAGGGGGAGCATTAGCCATGTCCTCCAAGGAGAGCTTGGGGAATTTGTGGCTGTCAGGTCAGAAGACCAAGGGTAGGGCGTGCACTTGGGAGTTGGAAAGGATATAATGCCAGACTTGCTCTGAGTGGCCTCAGGGGTCTGATGGATGGCAAGAGGGCAGCTGCAAGGAACAGTGTCACCTCCATCTCTGCAGATGTATATGGCTGCCTCTGGGTGGCTTCTGGCCATGGGGATGGAGTGACATGCCCTTTAGCTATCTCTCATAATCTGATTGTGGCACTCTTCAGCACCAGACAGTGTGAATGTTCACAGAAGTCCTGGGTGTTGGGCAGGGGTCTCCAATCAGCTTCTTGAGGCCTAGAGAAGAGGTTCAGATCCTCATTTGTCTTCTGTGGCTGTGTGATGTCCCTGTTGAGATCCATGCAAATTCCAAGGGCTTGCGTTGTTACACGCTCCTTTGGCTGTGAGCTCCCCTCCCTTGATGTTATGGTTGGACCATCCTGTCGGCTGTCTTGCTGTCTCTGTTCTACATATAATTAGCCTGAATCAATGGTAAAGTTGTTTAAACAGAGATCACCTGTTATTTATGGAATGGGTTTATGTATGTATTTTGGTGAAGGAAGGGCTATGTTAGTAGACTTCAGAAGTCTTTCTTGTTTCTGCAAGATACTACTTTTTAAAAAAGATTTTATTTATTTATGTGTGTGTGAGAGAGAGTGCACCAGCATGGGGAGGGGCAGAGGCAGACTGCCCACTGAGCCGGATGCAGGACTCCATCCCAGGACCCCAGGATCATGACCTGAGCCAAAGGAAGATGCTTAACAGACTGAGCCACCCAAGCACCACTTTGCAAGACAAGCTCTAATTGAATATTAGGCATTTCGTTCCTAAAATGTCTTTGACAACTCGTCACTGGGGATCTTTCTTCTAACCTTTGACCATATATCACTCCCTATTTTGCTCTGCCTTTTCCCCTTTCTTCTCCATTCTTCCTGGGAGCAAATTTCTCATATCAGGCACTTTGGCCAGCTCTCTGCCTGATCTCTAGATTCTAAGACAGTGGCTTTCCAATGTTTTAGCCACAACCCCTACTTAGAAACACTATACTGTGACTCAAAACACTCATGTAGTACCTAACTCTTCTTACCCCTGATGTTCTTGGTCTGGTATTGGGAAGTCTATGCTATTCAATGCTGCACTAACTTATCTGTCCTGTCCCATCACATACTATTCCATTTTATTTCTAAATTTTAGTCATGACTTGTAAATTGTGCAGATTGATTTCACAACCCCTGATGTATCAGGACTTGAAAATTTCACAGCACTGCTCCTATCTTTTTTTAACTCAAGTGATTGGCCAAGTACCTTTCTATCACTGTTTTGCATATGTGAGTCCTAGCATGTAAATCTTTTGAAGCAAGGTCTTGCCTTTGAATTCCCCACATTAATTGGCTCAGCCATAAACACATAGCAAGATAAAGCAGACCTGGCATTTATTGATCAGTGGGAATGTTTGGGACCCTCCAGACTTCACAGAAATCTGACAGTGACAGTCTCAGGACCAGGACAGTAGGCCACGTGCCATCTACAGCTCCGTTAGAGGCTGAGAAGGGAAGTCCTCTGTAAGTGATAAGGTACTCCTCAAATTCTGGTTCACCTAAAAGTACTTGTTGACTGGATTTGTGCCAAACCTTGTGCCAGGATTTCCTACACAAACTAGAAACATGAGACATGCTCTCATCCTTGACAAACAATAAATCTATAACATATTGTGATTGGTGTGGTGCCAGAGTGTGAATGACGTGCAGTGGGAACTCCGAGGTGTGGGGGAAGCACAGAAGATGATATGTGGATTTGGTCTTGAGGTTGGTCAAAGGCAGAAGGAACAGCATGTGCAAAGGCCGTGAGACCTAAAAGCAGGGCTATGTCTGGAGATCAGTTCTGTGTGGCTGGTGTAAGGGATGAGATGCAGAGGGTAACAGGAAGTAAGGCATTAGAGTCAGGCTGTAAAGGATTTTGAGCATGGATGGGAAGCCATCCAACGGTTGTAAGAGAATGCTGCAGAGGATGGACTGGAGGTAGGGAGGCTCAGAGAGAGTGGTAGCGGCCAGGAGACCAAGGAGCTCTGCTGCTCACATCTGCACCTGTTAGGCAGTGACATAGGGTGTGGCTGTCTTGTGCATGGAGTCATCAGGTAGTTTCTGAGGTGGCAGGCAGTGCTGTCACTCTCACCAATGAAATCTTGATCTGGCAATTTCCTTGGAGGGTCTCAGCCAAAAGCACAGGGCTATGTTGTTTTTCTATTCTCCCTCAGGATGCATCCATGCATGGTCAGCACGTGTGGAGACGATGATTCCATCACTTAGGGCAGTGGCCAGGGTCTTCACCCCGTTTGCCTGAGACCTGCAATAAACTTCAGTTGGGGATTTGTGAAGGTGTTTCCCTGGCTATGGCTGGAATTGCAATTCATGCCACCGTCATGTGGGGCCTACAGGCATCTCTGTGGCATCTTTTCCTGGTGGGTATCCATTCTAGGGAACAGCAGTCGTCAGGCTGTCCTGCTTGGAGTACTTGTGTATGCCATTCTTGTGGGAGGCCTAAGTTTTACACTCTGCTCGAGAAACGGCAGGCTGAGAAAATGATAGATAGACACACTGCCTGCCAGCCAGTCTCTTCCACAGGATTCCAAATAGCAGGAGGGCTGGAATCTAGAGTCCCCAAAGCATCTGTAGAGGTCTGACCCATCCTGGTACTTGCTTTACTTGTCTCCTAGGTAGGACATGTCTGGAGGCAGCCAGAGGCACAGGTTGGTTCTATGGACTGTGATCATCCAGACAGCTGTCTCTGACCTCTGGACAAGATGGACAATCTTTGCATCTGGGCAACTAAGTGGGTAGGCCTTTCTCATGAGTACATTAAAGGGATAAAACTAGTTAGTGAAAGAAGAGTGTATTAGCTTCTAGTAGCTGCTAAAACAAATATCCACTAATGGGGTGCCTTTGATAACCAGGGTTTATTCTATCACCATTCTGGAGGTGAGAAGTCTCAAATCAAGTCATCAAGGCCTCACTCCCTTCACAGACTCTGAGGCAGAGTCCTTCTTGGTCTCTCCAGCTTCTGGGGGCTCTGGGCGTGTCCTTCACTTGTGTCCACATTGCTCCAGTCTCTACATCCGTAGTCACATGGCCTCCTTCTGTTCTGTGTCTGTCTTGAAACTCATCCTTGCATTTCTTTTTAAAGATTTTATTTATTTATTTGTGTGTGTGTGTGTGTGTGTGAGAGAGAGAGAGAGAGAGAGAGAGGAAGAGAGAGAGAGAAGGAACAGGGGGAGGGGAAGAAGGAGAAGGAGACTGCTGAGCAGAGAGCCTGGGATGCTGGGATCATGACCCGAGCTGAAGGCAGATGCCTAACCAATTGAGCCACCAGGTGCCCCATCACCCGTGCTTATTTAAGGATATGTGTGATTGCTTTCAAGGCCCACCCAGATAATCCAGGATAAATGCTTCCTCTTTAAATCCTTAACTTAATTACATCATTTGGCACTTAAGATAATATTCATTTTTTTCCCATATCAGGTGATATTATTCACAGGTTCTGGGGATTAAGACATGGATATATCTTTTGGGGGGCCACCACTCAGCCCTCGATGGAGAAGAAGTCTCTGATCTTGTTGACAGAACAGAATTGTGAAGGTTGGAGGTGGAGAATGTAACCAATTTATTGATGGAAACTCTACATGTCATATTTTGAGTGTACGTTCTGTACAGTTTTAGATCTGGTAAGGACAATGGTCTTCCTGTGCTGTATTGGAGCTCCTGACAACCTTTGTCATCTTCAAGGTCGTTCTTGGTGTCAGGATGCATTCCTGAATTGTAACATAGATTCGCCTGACTGACATTTATTGAGCATCTTTATAACAATCCAGCCAGTTACATGTTTCAGCAATTCTATTTGTTAATTTAATTCTATTGATCAATTATATTTATCCATTAGTTTTATTTAAAAACGGACATCGTGTTTCAGTTTTGTTCAGCTTGGATTTTTTTCAGTTATCCAGCCAAGAGGGTGACCTATGAAAAACCAGGTTCAAGGAGATCTTCTTCATTTTCAGGCAAGCCTTATCTCCCAAGTCACCCTAATTTCTTCCTGATGAAAGCATTTGGTCACAGACCTAGGGCCTGGCTAGTCAGATAGCTTATATTTGAAAGTATTGTTATCATTTCTTTTTTTCTTTCTTTTTTTTTTTTTTTGGAAAACATTTGCGTCTTTGTCTTTGCTTCAATCCTCCAGCCTTTTTTTTTAAATAAAGATTTTATTTATTTATTCATGAGAAACACACAGAAAGAGGCAGAGACACGGGCAGAGGGAGAAGCAGGCTCCATGCTGGGAGCCCAACGTGGGACTCGATCCCAGGACCCTGGGTTCATGACTTGTACCAAAAGCAGATGCTGAACCACTGAGTCATCCAGGTGCTCCCCTCCACCTTTAAAGCAAGAAGAACGTGCTTAATTAGTCTTTCTTTCTTTCTTTCTTTCTTCCTTCCTTCCTTCCTTCCTTCCTTCCTTCCTTCCTTCCTTCCTTCCTTCCTTCCTTCCTTCCTTCCTTCCTTCTTTCTTTCTTTCTTTCTTTCTTTCTTTCTTTCTTTTCTTTCATTCTTATTGCACTATATTTGCCTCACATTTTTTTTAAGGCCTTCCAATACACACATTGACTAGAAGATCCTCAAACCACACTAGAGAAGATAAGATGGGCATTATTATCTTGTTTTATGGGTTAAAAGACTGAGTCCCAGAGAGTTACCCCAGGTTAGAGACCTCCTTAGTCAGTGGCAAACCTGAGGCTGGAATTCATGTGTCTTAAATCCTAAGTCACTGCTGGAAATGTCACAGAGTTTATGCCACATCATGTCAATCGTACCTAAGATTCTGAAGGTTTGGAAATGCCAAGAGACTTCACTGGTGGGTCTTTGCAGGGAAAGACAGACAGGGAAATCCTTCTGAGCATGGACTTTTTAAAAAAGATTTTTTGCTCGGTTTCAACATTGACAGGCTCTTTCTCCTGTGGACCTATGTGAATTGACCACATCTTGCCCCCTGTAAATCTTTTTCCCTGGTCTATTTCCTTTGGGGAAGGATGGGACAGAAGGTCCAGGGAGGAGGAGGAGGGACACGGTGGTGTGATAGGGGTGAATGGGGGATTTGGGGCTGGTGAGAAGTCCAGGCTCTCTAAGGGCACATTTCACCCCATATTGGTTGATCTGGGGTAAATCCTCAGCTCTGTGTTGACTTGTAAGTGGAAATCTATACCTTGCCTTTTCTGCTCTGTGCATCCCTTATTTTCTTACCTTGTGAATATTGGTTACATTTAAATAGGGTTTTGTCCCAGGCCTGGTCAAGACACCGACTTACATGCAAGCCCTAATGCAATCTGCATGAGACTATGCATGATTATGTACGATAATGGTTCCAACATGCAGCCCTTTTTGGAAAGCAGAGATGCTTTATCCTGAGTAATGGATTGGAACCCCCTTTCTAACACATAACAAGAGTCAAGTGAGCTGGCTGAGATGAAACAACAGTTCATCAGGACATCTTAACTTGTCATCCCTGGGTCCCAGTCTGTTTCACATAGCCCACTTTTGCTTAATTGTTCTTTTGGTGGGAGGGAGAAGGCAGGTTTTCTCAGGCAATGTTCTAAATTCCCTGCAAGAGGGATACCTGGGTGGCTCAGTGGTTGAGCGTCTGCCTTTGGCTCAGGGCATGATCCCGGAATGCCTGATCGAGTCCCACATCGGGCTCCCAGTGAGGAGCCTGCTTCTCCCTCTGCCTATGTCTCTGCCTCTCTCTCTCTCTCTGTGTCTCTCATGAATAAATAAATAAAATCTTTAAAAATAATTCCCTACAAGAGACGTTGAGTAACACAATTTATTTTGATAAAATGAAGGCTGAACAGATAGAGCATCTGAGGGGCATAGGAGGACTTTGCCTATTTGGCATCTTTGTACTTATTCTATGTTGGTGAAGCTTAATAGACAAATCTTTAAAAAACATTTTTAAAAATAGCCCAAGCATATCTTTAAAAGTTTCCTTCTTGCTTTTTAAAAATTTAGTAAGAATAAAGATTTAGAAAATATAGAAAACATTTAACAGATAACAACAAGGCACTACTACCCACAATGAACAGACACACTTTATCATAATTGCTGTAGATGCTTTATTATTTTTAAAAAGATTTTATTTATTTATTTGAGAAAGGGAGAGAGAGAGAGAGAGAGAGAGAGAGAGTAGGAGAAGGGGGCAGAGGAAGACGGAGAAGCAGACTCCCCATTGAGCAAGGAGCATGACATGGGGCTCCACCTCAGGACCCAGGGATCATGACTTGAGCGAAGGCAGACGCTTAACCTACTGAGCCACCCAGGTGCCCCTGTTTTCAAAAACAAAAGGAAAATCTGAAGTCCCATCTGTGCTCCTCCCTAATATAATATCCCTCTTTCCCCAGAAGCAAACATCATACTTTGTTTTTTTTTTTTTTTTTAATTTTTATTTATTTATGATAGTCACAGAGAGAGAGAGAGGCAGAGACACAGGCAGAGGGAGAAGCAGGCTCCATGCACCGGGAGCCCGACGTGGGATTCGATCTCGGGTCTCCAGGATCACGCCCTGGGCCAAAGGCAGGCGCCAAACCACTGCGCCACCCAGGGATCCCCAAACATCATACTTTGGATGATATAGTCTCATTTCGTGTTTATTCATAAACTGTATAAGGATTGATTCCATATGTTTTTAAATTTACGTAAGCGTTATGAAAATGTACACATGGTGTCTATTTCTGCAACTCTTTTTCACTCATAGTTGGGTTTTTGGTAGCTATCCCTGTTCATTCACTCATTCTTTGGGTTTGGTAATTACCCATATTGACATACGTCGATTTAGATCATTCATGTGAGCATTTTCAGCAGTAATATGCAGGGTACCAAGATTGATGCAAGATTTATCTAGACATTCCATTTTTTATAAGCATTTAGATTCTTTCCGATTTACTGCCATTATGAACAAGGTTGCTAAAAAGAATCCTTGAGTGTGCATGAGGACGTTTATCTAGTATAATCCTTGAAGTCAAGTACTAGGTTTGCATTTTGCTAGACTTTGCCAAATTGCTTTCCCCAGGCACTATATTCTGTTGCATCCTTTGCAGCCAGGGTGAAGGTTCCGTTTAACCATTTCACCACATTGCCAGCAATGTTGGACATTGTGCATTTTTATCTCTTTGCTTTAATTTGCATTTCCCCGGTCGTTAGTGAGGATGAGAGTGAGAATGAGGACTGTTTCACTCATTCCTTGGCTACTCACTCAGGGTCATTTTTCCCCTCTGTGAATTGCTTTTTCTTATACTTTGCCTTTTTGTTTTGTTTTGTTTTGTTTGTATTTGCTTTGTTTATCTTTTTCTTTTTTCTTTTTTTTTAAATTTATTTTTTATTGGTGTTCAATTTACTAACATACAGAATAACCCCCAGTGCCCGTCACCCATTCACTCCCACCCCCCGCCCTCCTCCCCTTCTACCACCCCTAGTTCGTTTCCCAGAGTTAGGAGTCTTTACGTTCTGTCTCCCTTTCTGATATTTCCCACACATTTCTTCCCCCTTCCCTTATATTCCCTTTCACTATTATTTATATTCCCCAAATGAATGAGAACATATAATGTTTGTCCTTCTCCGACTGACTTCCTTCACTCAGCATAATACCCTCCAGTTCCATCCACGTTGAAGCAAATGGTGGGTATTTGTCATTTCTAATAGCTGAGTAATATTCCATTGTATACATAAACCACATCTTCTTTATCCATTCATCTTTCGTTGGACACCGAGGCTCCTTCCACAGTTTGGCTATCGTGGCCATTGCTGCTATAAACATCGGGGTGCAGGTGTCCCGGCATTTCACTGCATCTGTATCTTTGGGGTAAATCCCCAACAGTGCAATTGCTGGGTCGTAGGGCAGGTATATTTTTAACTGTTTGAGGAACCTCCACACAGTTTTCCAGAGTGGCTGCACCAGTTCACATTCCCACCAACAGTGCAAGAGGGTTCCCTTTTCTCCGCATCCCCTCCAACATTTGTTGTTTCCTGCCTTGTTAATTTGCCCCATTCTCACCGGTGTGAGGTGGTATCTAATTGTGGTTTTGATTTGTATTTCCCTGATGGCAAGTGATGCAGAACATTTTCTCATGTGCATGTTGGCCATGTCTATGTCTTCCTCTGTGAGATTTCTCTTCATGTCTTTTGCCCATTTCATGATTGGATTGTTTGTTTCTTTGGTGTTGAGTTTAATAAGTTCTTTATAGATCTTGGAAACTAGCCCTTTATCTGATATGTCATTTGCAAATATCTTCTCCCATTCTGTAGGTTGTCTTTGAGTTTTGTTGACTGTATCCTTTGCTGTGCAAAAGCTTCTTATCTTGATGAAGTCCCAATAGTTCATTTTTGCTTTTGTTTCTTTTGCCTTCGTGGATGTATCTTGCAAGAAGTTACTGTGGCCGAGTTCAAAAAGGGTGTTGCCTGTGTTCTTCTCTAGGATTTTGATGGAATCTTGTCTCACATTTAGATCTTTCATCCATTTTGAGTTTATCTTTGTGTATGGTGCAAGAGAGTGGTCTAGTTTCATTCTTCTGCATGTGGATGTCCAATTTTCCCAGCACCATTTATTGAAGAGACTGTCTTTCTTCCAATGGATAGTCTTTCCTCCTTTATCGAATATTAGTTGACCATAAAGTTCAGGGTCCACTTCTGGGTTCTCTATTCTGTTCCACTGATCTATGTGTCTGTTTTTGTGCCAGTACCACACTGTCTTGATGGCCACAGCTTTGTAGTACAACCTGAAATCTGGCATTGTGATGCCCCCAGCTATGGTTTTCTTTTTTAAAATTCCCCTGGCTATTCGGGGTCTTTTCTGATTCCACACAAATCTTAAAATAATTTGTTCTAACTCTCTGAAGAAAGTCCATGGTATTTTGATAGGGATTGGATTAAACGTGTATATTGCCCTGGGTAACATTGACATTTTCACAATATTAATTCTGCCAATCCATGAGCATGGAATATTTTTCCATCTCTTTGTGTCTTCCTCAATTTCTTTCAGAAGTGTTCTATAGTTTTCAGGGTATAGATCCTTTACCTCTTTGGTTAGGTTTATTCCTAGGTATCTTATGCTTTTGGGTGCAATTGTAAATGGGATTGACTCCTTAATTTCTCTTTCTTCAGTCTCATTGTTAGTGTATAGAAAAGCCATTGATTTCTGGGCATTGATTTTGTACCCTGCCACGGGACCAAATTGCTGTATGAGTTCTAGCAATCTTGGGGTGGAGACTTTTGGGTTTTCTATGTAGAGTATCATGTCATCGGCAAAGAGGGAGAGTTTGACTTCTTCTTTGCCAATTTGAATGCCTTTAATGTCTTTTTGTTGTCTGATTGCTGAGGCTAGGACTTCCAGTACTATGTTGAATAGCAGTGGTGAGAGTGGACATCCCTGTCTTGTTCCTGATCTTAGGGGAAAGGCTCCCAGTGCTTCCCCATTGAGAATGATATTTGCTGTGGGCTTTTCATAGATGGCTTTTAAGATGTCGAGGAATGTTCCCTTTATCCCTACACTCTGAAGAGTTTTGATCAGGAATGGATGCTGTATTTTGTCAAGTGCTTTCTCTGCATCCAATGAGAGGATCATATGGTTCTTGGTTTTTCTCTTGCTGATATGATGAATCACATTGATTGTTTTATGGGTGTTGAACCAGCCTTGTGTCCCAGGGATAAATCCTACTTGGTCATGGTGAATAATTTTCTTAATGTACTGTTGGATCCTATTGGCCAGTATCTTGTTGAGAATTTTTGCATCCATGTTCATCAGGGATATTGGTCTGTAATTCTCCTTTTTGGTGGGGTCTTTGTCTGGTTTTGGAATTAAGGTGATGCTGGCCTCATAGAACGAATTTGGAAGTACTCCATCTCTTTCTATCTTTCCAAACAGCTTTAGGAGAATAGGTATGGTTTCTTCTTTAAACGTTTGATAGAATTCCCCTGGGAAGCCCTCTGGCCCTGGACTCTTGTGTCTTGGGAGGTTTTTGATGACTGCTTCAATTTCCTCCCTGGTTATTGGCCTGTTCAGGTTTTCTATTTCTTCCTGTTCCAGTTTTGGTAGTTTGTGGCTTTCCAGGAATGCGTCCATTTTTTCTAGATTGCCTAATTTATTGGCGTATAGCTGTTCATAATATGTTTTTAAAATCGTTTGTATTTCCTTGGTGTTGGTAGTGATCTCTCCTTTCTCATTCATAATTTTATTAATTTGAGTCTTCTCTCTCTTCTTTTTAATAAGGCTGGCTAATGGTTTATCTATCTTATTAATTCTTTCAAAGAACCAACTCATGGTTCTGTTGATCTGTTCCACAGTTCTTCTGGTCTCGATTTCGTTGAGTTCTGCTCGAATCTTTATTAACTCCCTTCTTCTCTTGGGTGTAGGATCTATTTGCTGTTTTTTCTCTAGCTCCTTTATGTGTAAGGTTAGCTTTTGTATTTGAGTTCTTTCCAGTTTTTGAATGGATGCTTGTATTGTGATGTATTTCCCCCTTAGGACTGCTTTTGCTGCATCCCAAAGATTTTGAACGGTTGTATCTTCATTCTCATTAGTTTCCATGAATCTTTTTAATTCTTCCTTCATTTCCTGGTTGACCCTTTCATCTTTTAGCAGGATGGTCCTTAACCTCCACATGTTTGAGGTCCTTCCAAACTTCTTGTTGTGATTTAGTTCTAATTTCAAGGCATTATGGTCTGAGAATATGCAAGGGACAATCCCAATCTTTTGGTATCGGTTCAGACCCGATTTGTGACCCAATATGTGGTCTATTCTGGAGAAAGTTCCATGTGCACTTGAGAAGAATGTGTATTCAGTTGAGTTTGGATGTAAAGTTCTGTAGATATCTGTGAAATCCATCTGGTCCAGTGTATCATTTAAAGCTCTCGTTTCTTTGGAGATGTTGTGCTTAGAAGACCTATCGAGGGTAGAAAGACCTAGATTGAAGTCACCAAGTATAAGTATTATTATCTAAGTATTTCTTCCCTTTGGTTAATAATTGATTGATATATTTGGCAGCTCCCACATTCGGGGCATATATATTGAGGATTGTTAAGTCCTCTTGTTGAATAGATCCTTTAAGTATGATATAGTGTCCCTCTTCATCTCTCACTACAGTCTTTGGGGTAAATTTTAGTTTATCTGATATAAGGATGGCTACCCCTGCTTTCTTTTGAGGACCATTCGAATGGTAAATGGTTCTCCAACCTTTTATTTTCAGGCTGTAGGTGTCCTTCTGTCTAAAATGAGTCTCTTGTAGACAGCAAATAGATGGGTCCTGCTTTTTTATCCAGTCTGAAACCCTGCGCCTTTTGATGGGGTCATTAAGCCCGTTCACATTCAGAGTTACTATTGAGAGATATGAGTTTAGTGTCATCATGATATCTATTCAGTCCTTGTTTTTGTGGACTGTTCCACTGAACTTCTTCTTAAAGGGGAATTTTAAGAGTCCCCCTTAAAATTTCTTGCAGAGCTGGTTTGGAGGTCACATATTCTTTTAGTTGCTGCCTGTCTTGGAAGCTCTTTATCTCTCCTTCCATTTTGAATGAGAGCCTTGCTGGATAAAGTATTCTTGGTTGCATGTTCTTCTCATTTAGGACCCTGAATATATCCTGCCAGCCCTTTCTGGCCTGCCAGGTCTCTGTGGAGAGGTCTGCTGTTACCCTAACACTCCTCCCCATAAAAGTCAGGGATTTCTTGTCTCTTGCTGCTTTACGGATCGTCTCTTTATCTTTGGGATTTGCAAGCTTCAGTATTAAATGTCGAGGTGTTGAACGGTTTTTATTGATTTTAGGGGGGGATCTCTCTATTTCCTGGATCTGAATGCCTGTTTCCCTTCCCAGATTAGGAAAGTTTTCAGCTAGAATTTGTTCAAATACATATTCTGGCCCTCCGTCCCTTTTGGCGCCCTCGGGAACCCCAATTAAACGTAGGTTTTTCTTCCTCAGGCTGTCGTTTATTCCCCTTAATCTATCTTCATGGTCTTTTAATTGTTTGTCTCTTTTTTCCTCAGTTTCCCTCTTTGCCATCAACTTGTCTTCTATGTCACTCACTCGTTCTTCCACCTTGTTTACCCTCGTCGTTAGGACTTCTAGTTTGGATTGCATCTCATTCAATTGATTTTTAATTTCTGCCTGATTAGCTCTAAATTCTGCAGTCATGAAGTCTCTTGAGTCCTTTATGCTTTTTTCTAGAGCCACCAGTAGCTGTATAATAGTGCTTCTGAATTGGTTTTCTGACATTGAATTGTAATCCAGATTTTGTAACTCTGTGGGAGAGAGGACTGTTTCTGATTCTTTATTTTGAGGTGAGGTTTTCCTTCTAGTCATTTTGCTCAGTGCAGAGTGGCCAAAAGCAAGTTGTATTGGGAAAAGGAGAAAAAGAGGAGAGAAAGAAGGAAAGAAAAGAGAAAGAGAAAAAAAAGGAAGAAAAAAAACGAAAAAAAAAAAAAGAAGAAAAAGAGAAAGAAAAAGAAAGGAGAAAAAAGGGGGTGGGGGAAGGAAACAAATCAAAAAGCAAAACAAAACAAAACAAAACAAAAAGAACCACGGGGGAGTATCTTCTGATTCTGTGTACTTTAAGTCCCTTGGCTTCCCCTGGAACTTGTCCCTCTAGCTGGTGTTCTGGGGGAGGGGCCTGCTGTACTGATTTTCAGGTGTTAGCAGTTGGGGGAGCTGCTTTGCCCACTGCCTGGTGCAGGGCTCAGTGGGGGTTGTTTACCCCGTGAGGCCCCAGGAGCAACAGCCCCAGTGGCGGGGCAGCTCTGGAAACCTGGATTCAGCCCCCGCAGGAACTCCGGAGCTCTCCGTCTGCAGGGCCTGGAGGCTCCGGGCGGGGCCGCTGATGTGCTCAGCTGGGGCAGGAGCGTCCTCGCTGTCCTGGGCCCTCCCGGCCTCTGCCTGTCCCGGGGGAGGCGGGATCCTGGGCTGTGTCCCGGCGCCCTGTGCTCCGGAGCCTGCGCTGTTGGATTCGCGCTCCCGGGGCCGCGCAGCCCCCTCCGCGGAGCCGCCCCCGAGCCCCCCGAGCTCCTCCCGCCCCGCAGCCCCCTCCGCGGAGCCGCCCCGGAGCCCCCAGAGCTGCCCCCGCCCCGCAGCCCCCTCCGCGGAGCCGCCGCCCGAGCCCCTCCGAGCTGCTCCGGGTCCCGCCGTGCGCGCTGCAGCCCTTAGGGAGCTCGGCGCACTCTCCTGGGGCGCAGGTGTCTGTCAGTGTCCCCGGGAGCCCGAGGGCATCCTCGCCCTCCTGGGTCCTGCTCCAACTCCCCGCGAGCCCCTTTCCCCCGGGAAGGTCGGTGCAGCTCCTGCTCCTCCGGGACGAGGCTCTCCTGTCCTGGGGACACTCGCCCCGGCCTCAGCCCGGCTCCTCGCGGGCCCCTCCCCCTTGGAGGCCTTTGTGTCTTTACTTCTTTTTCCCCGTCTTCCTACCTTGATAGAAGCGGGAACTCTTCTCACTGTAGCATTCCAGCTGTTCTCTCTTTAAATCTCAGGCCGAATTCGTAGATTTTCAGGATGATTTGAAGGTTTTCTAGGTAATTGGGTGGAGACAGGTGATTTGGGGACCCTACTCTCCCGCCATCTTGCCCCTCCCTGTTTATCTTTTTCTTAATGATTTGCAGAAACTGGATAGTCATTTTCATTGGTTATAAGGACTGCAAACATTTTCTCCCAATCTGTTGCTTTTAATTTTTGCCTGAAGTATTTTTTTTTTTAATCATTCAGGGAACTTCAATTTTGATCTGTTGTTTTCTGTTAAGAAAATAGTTTGTAGAAATATTTCTTTACTGTAGGTCATAAAATTAGGTTCCAATATTTTCTTCTGATGGCTTTTATCTTTTTAAAGATTTTATTTATTTATTTGAGAGAGAGACAGAGAGAAAGCACTAGAGAGCACAAGTAGGGGGAAGGACAGAGGGAGAAGCAGATTCTTTTCTCATTTTCTTTTATGTGTCTACTTAGTATAAGTTTCTGCTTTATGGTCACTGTGAAGTTTACGTATAACATCCTATGTGTTTAACAGTCTACTTTAGGTTGATAGCAACTTAAATTTGAATACATTCAAAAACTGCATTTTTACCACCCCCTTTTTCTGTTTTTGATGTCACATTTTACATCGTTTTATTTTATATATAAAGCTAATTATTATAGTTTTAGTTAATTTTATTACTTTTGTCTTTTGGCCTTCAAACTAGCTCTGTACATGATTAATTCACTATCTTTTCTATCTATTACCTTTCCCAGTTTTTTACTTTTACGAAAGTAAAAATCTTTCATACATTTTCTTGTCATTAACGCCATTCTTTTTCAGTTTAAAAAGTCCCTTTAGCATTTGGCGCCAGGACAGTTTAATGGTGATGAACTCTCTTAGCTTTTGCTTGTCTGGCAAACTTTTTATCTCTCCTCTTCTGAATAACAATCTTGCAGCAGATACAGTGACAGATGGTAACTAGACTGAAGCTGGTGATCAGTTTGCGATGTATACAAATGTCGATTCCCTATGTTGCACCCAGGAAACTAACCTAATATGGTATGTCAATTACACTTCACCAAAAGAAATCTCACAGGTTCAGAAGCGTAATTTCTTTGCACATCATCTGTGGATCCATCTCTCAGGAAAGGACTTATTCAGATAGCATAGCCTGAGATGTAAAATCAGGTTGCCAACTTTAACATCTATCATGAGAAATGTAACCGTTGAGGGATGGACCCTTAAGACGTCCTGCAGCACAGTCTCTCCTTGGAGGTAAGCCCTGTGGGAAGCCACATAATAATCAGGAGGCTTCCTATTGAGCATGGAATATAAGTAAAGGGGTTTTTAATTATGTGATTTTGAAAGTTTCATGGCCTCAGGGCCTGTCAGTTTGCTGAATCCATGTCTCTAATAGGGGACTTCCTTGCCTGTGGGACTGTCACATTCAAAACCCATTTGACAAGGTATCCTGTCCTCTGGACAGAGCTTAGATGGCCTCTGCCAGCATTTTTCTGTTTCTTTCTTTTCTACACTTCCACAAGTGACCTTATTCTTTGTTTAAATTTGTTACAATCTTCAGTTCAGTCTTACTTGGGCCTGGGAGGCACTCTGTTTTAATATGATTTTGCAGGGCACCTGGCTGGCTCAGTCAGTGGAACATGCGACTCTTGATCTCAGAGTTGTGAGTTCGAGCCCCTTTTTGGGTGTGGAGATTGCTTAAAAAGAAAATCTTAAAAAAAAATCATGTGATTTGGCAAAGTTCTTCTCTGATTCATTCTGGATGACTTCATAGCTTAACTCTCAGTGTATAATCTCAGGTCTAGCTTCTTGGTAGGAAGAAAGAAGACCTACTCACAACAGACCCACTTCTTCCTGCCGCGATGCTTAGAGTCATTTTTTGTTTCCAGCTCTTTATTTGTGTTTTTTATTTTTATTTTTTAATTAAAAAATTTTTTTTCCAGCTCTTTATTTGAAACATCTTAAATTTACAAGAGTTGGAAAATGAGTTCAGGAACCACTTCTCTGCTATATTCTTTACCTAAACTCAACAATTGATATTATTTTATTGCATTTGCTTCATATTTACATATAAAACATTTCTTTTTGTTCGCTTTGCTGAATATGAGATACAAAGTTGCAGACATCTTGCAATGTAATCAATCAGTAAATCAGCATGTATTTCCTAGGAGTAATTAAACCCTCTTGCATAACCACAGTGCCACTATCACAACCAAGTAAAGAACTAGTAATTCATATTCTAGATGTGAGTTTCTCCAATTATTCCAACAACTATTACTAGTCATAACATTATCATTAATCATATTTTTGGGAGAAAATGCATTCAGAGTTTGAGGTGTCAGGAGCACCTTAGCTTGCCCTCCATGCAGGCTTAGATAGGTCTGATCTTCCTTCTCTACTTATCTCACTTCCGTCTGTTGACCTTTGAAAGGGAGGATAAGGCATGAGGAAATTATAACAAGACCAAGAAGGGAGAGCCAGTTTAAAGATAAGTGTCGAAGTTATTATCTTATTGATTCTTAACAAACTCTGAATACTCACCCATGTGTTTTCCAAATACATTCATGGTTAAACTTTTATATTTGGGCATTGCCATTTAATAGCTGGGGCCAGAGGCAACCACAATGACGCAGTGAATGGAAATCCCAAGGCTCTACCTACTTCAGTGTCAAGTGTTAGTCTTGTAAGAGTTTTATTGCCTGGGATTACCAAGCTTCTCTTCATGATAGTGTCGGAAGGCATGTATTTTTTTTAAAGATTTTATTTATTTATTTGACAGAGTGAGTGAAAGAGAGAGATAAGGAGAGAGAGCAAGCACAAGTAGGGGGAGCAGCAGACAGAGGGAGAGGGAAAAGCAGGGTAGCCATGGAGCAGGGATCCCCATGCAGGGCTCGTTCCCAGAACCCCTGGGATCATGACCTGAGCCAAAGGCAGACACTTAACCTACTGAGCCACCCAGGCACCCTGAAGGCATGTATCTTTAAGAACTTAACACAGGCTGCCTTTCAAGTGTGCATGGAAATATCCTGCATGTCCTGGATCAAGGCTGGGGATGTTGCAGGGTGCTGCAGGGTAGAGATTATCTTCCGGATGCCGGGCCTGTTTATTAGGCAAATGGGGAAGGGTTGTCCCTGAGAGAGATTCACTGTGTTCTCTGTATGTCTACAGGCCTGGTTTGCTCAAAGCCTGGTGAACGTAAAGACGATATCAACGAGTCCTATGTCCTTAGGACACATGTGGGTTCCTAGCCACCACGAGGCTAGAGTCATGCTCTGGTTTCTTGTTGAGGATTGAGATCACCTGTATACACATAGCTCAACTATCAGTCCTGAAAACTGAGACTACTTGTGTGTCAATATGACTTTATTAAATTGTTACAGGAAACTCTTGCCTGCAAAGATAAGACTGTAAACTAATATATAACTTCACTGCTTGGAGCAGAAGGTTTCTCAAAACCAATTTATTTGGGCAACAGTTTGCTCATGCGGGCAAACAGCTCAATGATCAAATAATTGTACGCTTATCCAGACTTGCTTCAAGACCTTCACTTTACTGTGTCCATCAATCCCTCAGCTATAACATGAATTTTGCACAGTGCCAATCAGATTCCTTGCACTGAAAGAGCCACCTCGAGTCACTTGAACGAGGCCTCCATATCTTATAAATATATGCCTCTAATTTCTTCCTTCTGTTTGCTTCTGAGGCTCTGTCAAGGTGATGTTGTCTCTGACTGCGGTAAGTTAATAAATTTAGTTTTGCTTCATCAACAGGAAATTCTGGTGGTCTTTTAGGGCAATTCTGCAGTCAGCCGTGTGGTTGCTGGAAAACAGAGTCTTGTGTCTACTTTTGCCTTCCTGTTGTCTCTTGGTGAGTTGGTACCTTTGGTCTTACAGGAGGCTGCTGCTTGGAACCCAGGAGATGCAACATTTGCTAACTATCGCCTCCCTCTGGTTACTTTAGACCCTCTTTGGTGACTCACATTTTCCCTTATACACAATACTTTTGGTCAATTCTTAATCCTCATTTTCGAATCATCTTGTTCACAGAAGCTGCAAGTTAAACATTTATAGATCACAAGCATATCTTATGTCTCCTGGATGTCACAGGGCAGAATGAGAACTGTTGATGGGGTCAAAGGCTGTTGATTGAAGTCGTGAGAATCTGGACTAATTATGTTGGACAAGTGGGATGGGGGTCTGAAAATTGAGATAAGGGAGTGTGGGATAAGGGTATAAACAGTGGACAAGACCAGAGGAGACCTACGGCTTTCTGAACCTTTAATGAAAATAACTTGAGGGGTGCCTGGGTGGCTCAGTGGTTGAGCTTCTGCTTTTGGCTCAGGTTGTGGTCTTGGGGTCTTGGGATCGAGTCCCACATCGCACTCTCTGCAGGGAGCCTGCTTCTCCCTCTGCCTGTGTCTCTGCCTCTCACTGTGTGTCTCTCATGAATAAATAAATAAAATTTTTTAAAAAAGGAAAAGAACTTGAAAAGGAAGAAGATGGAGCCTCCTGTCCTCTGTGTCATTAGACCTCTAACAAGGGCATTAGAATGAATGACCTTGACCTTGGGAACTGATATGGCACTGTGGTGTGATCGCCTCCACAGCGTGTAGGGTCTGACACTTCTCCTGTGGATGGGTGTTGAGCTTTTTGAAGATAATGGGTGGCCTCACTTTCAACCACAGACCTTAGGTTTGAGGGAGAAAGTATCTACTATAGAAAATATGGCAAGAGCATCTCCTTGGTGCTGGAGGAAGTGATGACGTCCCCACTCCTAAGGTCACAGGGACGATAACAGCAACAGTACTGGAGGATAACTGTATCCAGAAATCACAGAGGGGTCGTCTGCAGCACAGGCAGTGGTGGGTTGTGTGGTTATAGGTGGGGCAGTTACAGGCTTGTGAGGACTGGGATGGGATACTGGAGCAAAAGGCCATGAAGAAGGAACTGGGAGCTTTTGAGATGCTTAAAATGAGTGTAGAATCTAGGAGAGATAAGTCTCCTCCCTCTTCTCCCTCTTCTCTTTCCCTTCCTATGACTCTGTGTCCCTATCTTCTGTTCTTTCCACTGCTACTGACAGAATAATGGCCAATCATGAATTTCGTGGGCATTGACTATCTTTCCTATGATGGTGCCTAACGCTCAGAATGATACTGTTCCTGGTCATACAAAGTTCTTCAGTCTCCCTTACAGTGAAGGGTGGACACATTGACAAGACTGACTAATGAGACATGAAAGGAAATGTTCTAGTAGTTCCACCCTTTCATTTTTTTCTCTGTACTTCTTCCATCCTTGAAGTGACTGAGATGCGGTCTTTGACTTCAGATGTTCACTGCCCTTTGAGGAGACAAGGAGACTCTTGTTTAACAAATATTTATTGGGCACCTGCAAAGTGCCAAACACTGTGCTAGGTACTGGTGAGTGAAGCTTGACCATCTCTGCTCTTCTGATATTACATTTATTTTCTTTTTTCTTTTTTAAGATTTTATTTGTTTACTCATGAGAGACACACATAGAGAGAGGCAGAGATACAGGCAGAGGGAGAAGCAGGCTCCCTGTGGGGATCCTAGTGTGGGACTTGATTCTAGGAACCTCGGATCATGACCTCAGCCAAAGGCAGATGCTCAACCACTGAGCCATCCAGGTGCCCTGAGACTTACATTTCTGATTAGAGAAGCAAATCTGTCAAGTCACTGACCAAACAACAGGAAAATATTAGCCAGAAGTGAGTAATTTGATGGAATAAATCAGGAGCAGACTGGAGGCTACTGGCGGTCAGCAGTCAATGAAGGCTTTTGTGAGGTGACATCTATTTGAGAGTCTGAAAACACAAGAAAAAGGTAGAAGCTGTTGAAGATTTTTGGATGTTTTCAGGTATAGAAGGTTCCTAAGGCCAGAAGACCTGTGAGGATTCAAGGCTCAGAGAAATGGATACTGAGACTGGGTATGTAGAAGACAATCATAGTTCAGCAAGCTGAGTGCCATGATGGAGAAGGCACAAGGGGCTCTGACAAAATGGAGCAGAGAGTGGCCACACCTTCATGGGTCTTTGGAATTGCAGGTCACTCAGGTCTCCCGGGGACTCACCTGGACCACACTGGAAAATTCAGGCAATTGTGGCTGCATGTGCTTCCCTGATCCACCTCTTTTCTGCATTGCTCCACAAGCTCTGCTTGACAGGTGGGCTCAGGGCCAGACCTGGTGTCTGCTGTCAGAGGAGGGCTCTCCTTTCTTTCTTCAAATGCCCAAAGGACCAGCTGTTTCTGTCACCAGGTGATGATTAACATCCTCCTGTCCACCATGTCTCTTGTATTTTAATTGTTCTCCATTTTTCACCTTTTGTATTATTAATACTTCTCAAATTAAAGTTTAATCTCCCCAATTTCTAAATTTCTGTGCACTCTTGATCTATCTTTATGAAATAGTCAGCCATATTTTTTTCATGATTTTTATTGAATTTTTACAAGAATCAGCTGTGTGTGGCTTCCAGGTGGTCACTTGACATGGAAGTTTCTAGTGAGCATGGGATCCAGAGGGGATGTGAGTCAACAGTCAGAAAGAAGGTTACTTATTTTGGTAACCAAAATAAAATGAGGCCAGAAACCACTGATATAAACTAGGAGTAGAGCCAGAAAGCAGAGGGACAAAGAGGGCAGAGAGTGGACATGTGAGAGGACATCACCTTGGGGAACACCTGGAACAGGTGCCTTACTGGGTGAGGTAATCCCAACTGTATGAAGAACAACATGGTAAATGGGGGTCTAGCAGACTGAAAAGGCAGAAATTGGCTGGATTCTTGCACCTGGCTTGTGGAGTTGAAGCCTCTCTTCTTCAGTTGGTCTGTGGAAGCTGTTTCCGTTTCTTGAGGGCTGGTACTACGGAAGTACCAGATGGGAGCACCTCCTTCTTGCTTAATGTCAGTCTGGATTCCAGAATGCATGCTTCCCAAACACCTGAGCTTCTGGGCTTTGCCTCCTGCTCCCTCCTCCCTCCCTGCCTTGACTGTGCCACGTCCCTCCCTTCACATTTGGCTTCATGAAATATAGTCTCATTTCACTGCCAAGCCTCAGTGATTTACTGCATGTGAGCATCACCATGGAGCAAGTGAGGCATTCTTCATTTTCATACCTGACACATGAGGAGCCATAAAAGTAAGTCTCCGCAGTCAGACTCAAGGGCCTCTTGATTAAGAGTTAAATTGCTGATATGATTTACTCAATTTGAGTTTGGGGAAACAAGGGACGTTGAAGATAATGAGATTGGCACACTCACACTTCTGCCTCTCTTGACTGCATGGATACCTGTTGAACCCTTGTGGAGGCAATGGGAAGACCCAACTTGGGCACAAACTGGGGAAGAGCAGAAGACATGAGTGACTGGCTCTCCTGGGTCTGTTTCAGAGAAATGGGAGCTGGACTGCTTCTCTGAGGTCAGTCTGAATGAAGTAAAGGTGAGATCAAAGGTGTATGAGTGTGAGAACATCCTGGAAGGAAGGAAGTTCAGAGAGACGAGTTCTGGTCTTGACTTTGGCCATGGATGAGCTGTGAGAATCTTATACAGGGATGTATGACTAGGTCTCAGTTTCTTCACCTAACAAATGGGATGGGACCAGTTACATGAAGATCCTTTTCAAGGACTTAAGAGAGAATGAAAGAGGAAGAAGATCCAATAAGTTTAGGGGCACCTGGGTGGCTCAGAGGTTGAGTGTCTGCCTTTGGCTCAGGTCATGATACCAGGTTCCTGGAATTCAGTCTTGCATTGGGCCCCCCGCAGGAAGCCTGCTTCTCCCTCTGCCTCTCTCTGTGTCTCTCATGAATAAATAAATAAAATCTTCAAAATAAAGTTTAGAATATGTTTTTGATCAATTTTACCATGAAGGGGAGCTGAGAATGGGCTCTCCAGGAATTGGAGGGCAAGGATAGGTGCCAATTGGTGCCTGGATAGGGTCTCTTTAAAGTGGAAGGAAATAGGACACATTTCTTTGATTCAGGATAGAGAAATCCATTGAAGTATAGTAATATAGGGCATAATTATAGTAATAAAGTCCCTGGGTGGGTGAAAGGGGAGAGACTTTTGAGCTCAAGTGGCCTTTGACAGGCTCAGGGACAGTTCATCCCCTGTAACTGGATAAGAGGCAAAGTATTTGGGCATGAATGTCAGGAGGTAGCTGGATTTGATAATGAGAGAGGGAAACCATTCTCATCTGATCATTCCTATTTTCTCAAAGAAGCACAAGATGATGTGGTCAGCCCAGCTGGAGGGATAGGTGTCTTGGAGGTTTGACAGCAAAGAAGTTGGGATAATATCTCAGAAAGTGAGAAAGTGAGATTACTAGGGTAATAGGGCATGGTTTTTGGCCAGTGGTGAGCGCTGGTTTGAGAGAGGTGGTCACAGATTCAAAGGAATACCAGTCAGCAGGATTGTGGGATTTATCTTTCAGTGGAGTTCAGCGTCCTGAGTGGTTGGCTTCAGTGAGGGATGGGTTTGGCCAGCTGAGCATCTTGCAGTGAGAGGTGAGTAGTAGAGGTGACTGTAAAGGGTTTGTGAGAATGAGGGACATATAGAAACTAAACTGTGTAAAGAGCAGAGTAAGGACTCAAGAAAGGTGATAGATAACAAAATAAAAATGGTAAAATCAATGGATTTGATGGCATTAATGGCATTTGTGGACCGAGTTCCTAAGTAAGCGTACTAGAAGGTGGTGGTCAGGAAAGCACATGTTCATATGGGAATTTGAGCTCCTCTCTTTGTGGTTTCTTTTGCAGGTTGAAGGTAGGTGCTTGGGAGCCTAAGAACACAGGTCCAATGCTGACAAGGTACCAACAGCCATTCCCTTTCCTTCTCTGTTTTACAATATTTGCATCCTTTTGGTGAACTGGTGAACAAGAAGTTGGATCAATGTAGCCCATTCTTACTATTGCAAAATGAAGACCGATTGCACATCCGATGCAGGAAATCTAGCAGTAGTACACCCTGTCTTGTATATGTACTTTTAAAAGTTTTATTCTTCTTAGATTAAGTGGAGAATCAGGGATTTTCTCCATGCTGTCTTTATGATTCCTTAGTCATTCCACTGAGTGGTGGAGGGAGTCTCTTAGCTGTTGGTAATGCAAGGTCAGTGTAGAGAAATAGACTTATCAAAACTAAGTTTTGGCACCTCATCAGTGCAGAGAGATCCTGAGATTTATTTATTTATTTTTAAAGATTTTATTTATTTATTCATGAGAGACACAGAGAGAGAGAGAGAGGCAGAGATATAGGCCAAGGGAGAAACAGGCTCCCTGCTGGGAGCCCCATATGGAACTTGATCCCAGGATCCAGGATCATGACCTGAGCCAAAAGCAGACGCTCAACTGAGCTACCCTGGTGCTCCAGATCCTGAGATTTAACGACCCTGCTAAGGGGATTGGTAGGACTCCTAGGTAATTCCCATTATACACATGAGGTCACAGTCCTGGAGACATTAATACCTGCCCCTCCCACTGTCTTAGGAAAAACACCACTGTTCATTCAGCTGCCCAAGCCTGCAACCTTGAGGTCACCTCTGGCTCTCTCTTTCACCTTCCTCAACACATTGCTGTCTTGAATAAATAAATGAGAGAATGAACAAAAGAATGAGTTATACAACTTCAGATTAGTGCAACAGAACTTGTTGGGCTCCTGTGCAGGAAGAAGACTGTTGTCCTACTTCTTCCTATTCCCACTTTCAAAGAAGTAAATAATTCACTCTGATAATTATGCAAAGAGCTAAATAAATAAGTTTCAGGATGAATTTATACATTTACTTTATAAAATGCTTATTATGTTAAGGAACTTTAAAGTCCTTTAATTATAGTTGAGAATATAATGCAGCTTATTTAAAGAGCATGAATTCATGGGCAGCACATAATTCATTATGGAGTATATTTGGGGTGATTATCCATACAGTTATTGATGCTTCATACTGGAAATACCACATACACATCTTAATTTTTAATTATTATAAAACTATATACCAAAACATTGATATAAAAAAGCATGATTAATGTAAGTGAAGCAATAGCCTACCACAAACTAAATTGATAATCATGGACTAGCTGTAAAATTTTAATTTAAAATTAAAAAGTTGACCATGAAAACTATGGTTGACTCAGGACAGAATTGAGGACACACACACACACACACACACACACACACACACACACGTGTACATGTGCACACATACCCACACCCACAGATGACTTTTCATAAAATTGTTAAGTTGGAGAGGATTATATGGCCATACTCTGCATGTCTGTTCATGCTGTATTATCTAAAAATTTTCTAAAAATGGGCGTTGCAATATTTCTGGTCCCTTGAACTTTGTGATTACCTTGACCAATAGAATGTAGGGAAAAGGATGTTACAGGACTTCAAAAACTCAGTCATAAAAGGCAATGTGAGCCTGGGTTTCCTGAGATTCTTGTCATTGGGCCCAGCGGCCATGTTATGAGGAAGCCCAGGCAGCAAGGGGAGGGCATGTGTAAATGTTTCAGCCCGAAAGGCTCTGCTGAAGTCTTAGCCAATGGCTATGCTCAACTACTAGACACGAGTGAATGAACCTTCAGATGACTCCAGCCCCCAGTCTTCAAGACCCTGGCTGACACTGGGTGAAGCAGAGACAAGCTATTCTCAGTTAGTCTTGCCAGGTGACAGTTATGAGCAAAATAAATGTTTTTATTGCTTTAACCCTTTATGTCTTAGAGTAACTTGGAACACATGCATATTAGAAGGTTTGTGGTGTGGACCTGGTTTGGATGGCAAATTTTCTGAGAGCATACTGACTTACTTAGAATCTTTGGAAAACGTTCATGATTTTGGTTTATCACTTTACTTGCGTTGGTCACAGAAATTCTCTTCAGAGATTAGAATCTAGAAAGTAGGCTTCATATATACATAAAAATGAATGTGAAACTAAAAGCTGTTTGGGGCATCTGGGTGGCTCAATAGTTGAGCGTCTGCCTTTGGCTCAGGTCATGATCCTGGGGTCCCGGGATCAAGTTCTGCATCGGGCTCCCCGCAGGGAGACTGCTTCTTCCTCTGCCTATGTCTCTGCCTCTCTTGGTATCTCTCATGATTAAATAAATAAAGTCTTTTAAAAAAAGAAATTAAAAGCTGTCTTTCTTTCTTTTTCTTTTCCTTTTTTTTTTTTTAAAAGCTGTCTTTCACCATAAACCACAGGAAGGATTTATGATTTTGGCATCTGCTCGGAGTTCCTTGGAAGAATTCTATCTGCCACCAGTAGGCTGTTGGCAATTAATTGTGAAACAATGATCAATATTGATCAATAGTGATAACTTTCAAATTAAGACCTCTATCATGGGCCTTTATTAAGATCATTTTTCATGAATCTCTATAATCACTACCTTCCTTCACTTCCCATCATGCTTATTTGTTTTTATCATAAAATAATGGCAAACATACAGGGAAGTAGCCATTGCTGTGATGACACAGATTAGCATTTATCCAACTTTACTGCATAGCTGAAACTTCTTTCAAGAACTAACATTACAGATAACTATCCAAACCTTTGGACTCTTCTGATCTTATTTCTCTCACTCTGTCACCAGAGGATACACTATTCTGAAATCAGTGCTTTACCTTCCTGTCCACATTCTTATATTAGTTATAGTAAGAAATGTTAGCACTGCTTTTTGTGTTATAGATTTTGTAGTGATGTTACCATAATACACCTTCCTTTAGCAATTTGTGTTTTCTTCATTCAATGTTGTGTTTTTGAGATTTTTCCTGCATTCTTCGGCATCATTTTAGGTTAAGTGTTAACCACTGTATGATACTCCAAGGTAGAATGTATTTTAGTTACTGTTCCTATTTCCCTATTGGTGGGTGTTTAGGTTATTTCTAATATCACACTTTTATATAAGTTGACATGAACATACTTCAATCTCATTATGCATGGACGTCAGAGCTCCTTCGAGAAATACACTGAGGGATGGTGGTGTTGCATTGCAAGAGTCACAAGCCTTTAACTTCGGTGTAAATTGGCACCATGGTTGTACCATGTAATGTTCCCATTAGCAGTTATGGTGCTTCCTGCTTCTCCGTTGCCATTTTTTCATTTTCATTAGACTGCTAGGTGTGAAATTGTAGCCTATTATTGTTGCACCTGAATTTCCCTAATTACTAGCAGGTCTAAGCATTTTATTTTATTTTTTTCATATTTACGGGCCATGTGGTTTTCCCTCTTCTGATAATTATCCATTCAAATTTTTGCTGCCTGTTCCATCAGGTTGTTTGATTTTCCTATTGATTTTTGGAAATCATTTACAAAATCTGGGGGATAGTCTTTTGTACATAGGTTACTAACATCTTCTGCTTTGCTGGTTAAAACTTTTTACTTTGTTCATGGTTACTTGGAAAGAAGTCGGAAACACTGATGAGGTCAAATTTATCAAAGATTTCTGTTTTGCTTTTGCTTTTGGGGACTAATGAAGACATCCTTTCCTAATTAAGGATAGAGTTGTTTATTTCTTTTTATTTAAAACATTTTACTTCCCTCTGGGTAACCAAGTGTCTCACCATTACTTTTGGAGTAGTTTCCTCCCTTACTTCATAATGCAAACTGTGTCCTATACCAAGGTGCCTCGCATGCAGGGGGTTGCTCATGAGCTGCCAAGTTGCCTCCTTATGCATTGCTCTTTTATATGTGCCCTAATAAATACTTTAAAAAATATTTCAGGGTTTTAATCAACATTTGACCCATTTTACAAGATCTAGTGGCCAATTCCCATCATGCTTGTCTTGATCTATTGGGAATATGTTCCACAATTGGTCACTGTGTCTCTTGATTCTGGGACACAGCAACTCTTCTGGTTTCCTACCTCACTGGCTTCTCCTTGATTTCCAGGGCAGGACGACATTCCTTTGTCCAACTGGTTCTTGCTTCAGAGCCCCAAGGACTCCCTCTTGAGATATTTTCCCTCTTCTCTGCACATGTTCTTGCAACCTGCCTGATCATATCCTATCTACTGGCTGAGAAATTTATCTTCTTGCATCTGATCTCAGTTTAATATTAATGTCTATGAGGCACTTCTTTCCCTGCTCTTGTTATGGAGATTGTACTTTTTCCCTGATCTGTAAGCATTTACTCTAAAACTTTTTAATATGCTTATCTGATAAAGTTTCAGGTTAATAATTATTTTTATTTTCTTTTGAAAAGCACACAGTTTTTAGAATGTTTTAACTCCAATCCCCCTGATCTTAATTTCTATTTAGTTATTAAATATTTTAATTCCATGTTGCTTTTACCCATTCCCCAATTAAAATTATACTATTATTTTTACTATGATGTTATTAGACATCGACATGTCTACCTTTTTTGAGGCTGCTTATTATTGATTATTGGACCTTGTATCTTCTTTCTGGGATCAATTCAATTTTTACTAAAGTATGTTTTCAGTAGTTCTTTCAAAGAGGACATAGGAATGAGTGAATTTCTCTGACTGTATCTGCAATGTTTTTCTGTTCCCTTCATTCTTAGTCTTTATACTTTAATAGTTTTGTTCCCTTCATTCTTAAAAATAGCTCATCTGGATGCAGAATCCTATGCTGACCATTGTTTTTCTCTTAGCCCTTCAAAACTATTATTTCATGGTCTTCTGGTATCTGCTGTTGATGAGAAGACTGTACTGTGTATTAATCAGATTTAGATAGTTTTCCTTTTTTTCTGATTTTGTAAGAGTTTTTCTCATTTGAAAAGTCTATCTGGATATTGGAAATTCAATATAAAAACTCACATTAATTCTAGAAAAATTTCAATTCCAAATTCTTGGAGTATTGCCTCCCCCCTCCCTTGGTTTGGAACTCCAAAGAGATGTTTGTTCATTGTGAATTCTTGTATGTTATCCTCTGTGGCTCTTACTATACTTTTCATATTTTCTTTTTTTAAAAAAGATTTTGTTTATTCATGAGAGACACAGAGAGAGGTAGAGACATAAGCAGAGGGAGAAGCAGGCTCCCCGCAGGGAGCCCGATATGGGACTCGATCCCAGGACCCTGGGGTTAATGACCTGAGCCAATGGCAGATGCTCAATCACTGAGCCACCCAGGTGCCCCTACCTTTCATGTTTTCTCTATTTGTCAGTGTACTCTAGTGATTTCTTCAAATCTATCTTCCAGTTCATCAACTATCACTACAGCTCCCCCACCCAATTCTGTTTAACCCACCCACTGAGCTTTAAATATTTATTTTTACTTCCCACCTTCCTTTTCTAGAAGCTCTACTTGCTCCTTTCCAAATCTGCCTCTTTCTTTTTCATACTGATGTGTTCTTCATGATACTTTCTTCTAAAACTGTTAACTCTTCGATCATTTTAAATCTACCAATTCCATATTCTCTTTCTGCTTCCATTCTCTGCAGGTCTTGGGAGCCAGATCTCCCTAAAGACAGATCTGCTGAATCAATCTTAGTATGGTTCATTTTTCTCATATTTTGGCAATTCTGTATTGTCAGTTTATATCAATTGGGGAGGACATTTCTGTGGGAAGTCTTTGTGCTGTGGGTTGCAAATTTGCAGTTATATGTATTTCTTATGTTTCTTTCTGTTGATACCATTCAGGGGGTTCCCTGACCACAAACTTTTTCTGTTAAACATTTGGCTTGTAGTTCCCCTATTTTCAAATAATGTAATTTAATTTCACAATGTTATGAGGAATTTGTCTGAGATTTGGATATTTTATAGGTAACGTTCTTCCAAGAGCTTCGATAGACAGTAATCTCCCTGTAGCCTCCCTGGGAAGGTAGATGGAATTAATCTATTTCCTATGTAAGGATAAAGCAATTTTTTGGGTCTCTGGCCATCGTACACATAGTTTGGTTTTAAGTCCCCACTTTTTTTTTCATGCCTGAACACATATTCCTTGTCTCTGTGTAGGAATTAGAACCCAAGCCACTGGGACCTATAATCTGGGGGAGAAATCAAGTGGTTCTCCATGGAGTCAACTTGGTTTTCCATCCTATTCTTAATGTTTTTCATTCTAGTTGGCAGATGGAGACTTCACTTTCTTAGTTTTGAATTTACCTCTGCGTTACATTCTTATGCTTATGTTGCATGTAATTTCTTATTTGTTTTGGCAAGGTTGGGGCTAGTTTGTATCAGCTTAGCCTGCATATTACCAAAAGCCACCCTTAACATGCTTATATTTTCATTTGCATATTGGCAATGTAGCATCAATCACCAACTAATTGGAAAGAAAGCCTGAAGCTTTCACAAAAGCTAAAATAAAACCAACCAGCCAAACAGAAACAAAAACCATTTGAGCTCATTCGTTGGCTAAAATAATGAAGTTGATAGATTGGATCAAAGTTAAAATCCAAAATTCTGAACATTTGGAGTAATATATGATGTAGTTGGTTTATTGTTGGTTGTTCCTGAATCTGAGCCTTAGCTCTGCTACTCTTGAGTGGTTAATCCTGAGAGTGATTACTTCTCTGAAACTTGCCATCCTAATCTACATAATGGGGATGATACCTACTTCCCATGTTTTCAGCTAGTGTTAAAAGAGCTCGTAAATGTAAAAGTCTCCAGAAGACTACTTTTAAATTTTATTAAATGTATATTTATTTTGAAACTGTTCCACTCATCTAACTTTATTAACTAGATTACCTCTCTCCAGCTCTTATTTATTTATTATTTATGAGAGAGACAGAGAGAGAGAGAGAGAGAGAGAGAGAGAATATGTATGTAGGGGGAAGGAACAGAGGGGGAGGGAGAGGAAGAGGGAAAGAATCCCAAGCAGACTCAGCACTGAGTGCATAACCTGACATAGGGTGAGACCCCATGACCCTGAGATCATGACCCCAGCTGAAATCAAGAGCCGGAGGCCTAACTGACTGAGCCACCCAGGAACCCCTCTATCTCTATTTCTATTTCTTTCACCTCCACCTCTTTCTCAATATACAAGGTGGTAGGTCCTCTCTGTACCCAGTGGCTGAATAGCACTGGCTCTGCTGTGTGTAAAAGTAAGCATTGAAAAGACACCATGGAAGACCCACACCTTGCAGATGCCCAGTATGGTGGATCTGTCTTGTGCTTTGCTTCACATTCTCTCTGTCTGCATTTTAGCCTGGTTGTTGTCATGGTAACCAACTACCTGCAAGTGTAACGTGGCAGCACCTCTCCTCGGCTGTACCAGGCATCTATCTCTTGCCTTCTTTGCAAAGCTTCTCTCTGGGGATGCTGGAGGAGCCACGTAGCCATTCTAACACCTGCCCCTGGGCAATCTTGGAAGTATAATGGAAGCAACACCCATGGGACATTGCTTAATTGGGTCATAAGAGCTGGCATATAAATGCTACCCTTGGAGCATGGTTAGCTATGTCTCCGACTCTTGGTTTTAGCTCAGGTAATGCTCTCAGGGTCACAGGATTGAGCCCTGAGTTGGGCTCAGTGCTCACGTAGAGTCTTCTTGGGACTCTCCCTCCCTCTCTCTCTCCCCCTTATACTGGTGCTCACTCTCTAAAATTTTTTAAAAAAATCTTAAAAAAAAAAATGCTCCCTTTTCCATCCTGAGGTGTACTTTATATGACTGAGCTCTAGAGGTCAGAGCTCTAGTTTCTTGCCTCTGATTGACCAGCTTAAAATCCTGGTCATGGTTTGATTTTGCTCCCCTCAATTTCACTACCTCAGGATGATACTCCTATTCCTTGGGACTACTTCCTAAAATAAAACACCTGCACATCAGCCCTTGCCTCAACTCTGCCTTTTGGGAGAGCATAGGCTAAAACACCTGCCTAATTCATCAAGAGACTAGATTTTCCACATGAATTGGTGAGAACTTAACTCTATCAAGATTTAAGTACTAAGATTTAAGTGCTGACATTAACATGAAGACATTTGTATTGACAAGCTTGTGAAATGAAGGCATTTAGGTTGCAGAGAGCTTTCTAATTTATACCATATCTTTTCCCAGAGAGGATATGAGATGCTTTTATGGATAAAGAGGACAGTTAAAAGATCATTTACATTTCAGAAGCTTACAACCAATGCTGCCACATCTGACGCCCAGCATTTGCTATGCTGAGAGCATTGGGTGACAGAGCTTCCTAATGACTGGAACTGGGCAACCAGGGGACTCCTAAAGAGATAAGAGATGATTGTAGGATGTCTTGGAAAATGATAAAAATTAAGAATGTATTTGCCCCTAAACCTCTCTGGTCTTTAGTTCCCTGGGATGACTCTAATCCCCATGATTTGGAGGCCAATCCTAAAATCCTGCCCTAACTGACTTTTCCCACTCATTTCTGGCTTGTAGGAATTGGAGGAGCAGTTGTATATATCACTTGCTTGGATGGCCAATGGGTAAGTAGTCAGCCCCCTGCAAAGGAGCTAGTGGTAATCACCAGCATCAGAAATGGAGCATGTGGATGATATTTCTCCAGCAGAGGACCAGCTTCAAATCTTTTTATGGACTGTGCTTTGGAGGTCAGATGCCAGATATACAATGAATATGCAAGAGTGCTAGAACAGGGGCTGTTCAGGAGTCTCTGACAGTCTGCCCAGCCATGCTGATTCATGCACTGCTCATATTGTAACAGGCTGTACTTGGGGGCAGAAAGTAATACCCCTCCCCTGTGTTGTGCCAGGAACACCTTTCCCCTTCTGTTGTATTGGGTGCCTGGAATTTCCCTCTGACAAAAACATACAGAGGAAAATACACAGCTCACCAAAGTGAGGATAGCTGGGGGGACAGACTGAAGCCTCAGTGTTCTGAAAACCCATGTCCCTGAGCGAGAGATCAGAGTACAGGAATAAGAGTGGCATCCAAAGAAGTAACAGGATAAAACAGATCCGAGCTGTAGTTCTATTATCTGCAGATCAAAACACTACTAAGCCCCAGGCAGAAAGAATGAAAGCAAATCAACACCTAGAAACAATCTGGTGAAATTCTTGAACTCTGAGGGCAAATAATCACCCATGCATTCTCTGGAAAGAGCAAGCTAACCGCAAAAGAATGAAAAGTTAAGCTTACGTTTGCAGCATTAAATAGGAGACAACAGGGGCAAATCACAACGTAGTTCTGACCGAAAAAGGAGTCATGGTTGCAATTACACTCATGTGTGAAGTCAGGAGGGAGGCATCCCCAGATGGGCAATGACTCAGGGATACCACCACCCACCAACATGTGCTCAGAAAGCTATCAAAGATGTGTGCCAGCCGCACAAAGCATGTATGATGATCGAGAATCCACAGATTACCAAAGTGAGCACAAAGAAAGTGGCAGCCAGCACTAAAGTCATTTAAACACAGAGTGAAGTGTCAATGACTGTTGTAAATATGTTTTGAAAGCAGAATGCAAATATCATTAGTTTGGGAAAGAGACAGTCCTTTTTGTTTTTGTTTTGTTTTTTGAAGATCTGTTTATTTGAGAGAGAGACAGAGAGACAGAGAGAAGGCATGAGCAGGGGGGAGGGGCAAAGGAGAGAGAGAGAGAGAGAGAGAATCTCAAGTTGACTCCATGCTGAGTGTGGAGCCTGAT
This sequence comes from Canis lupus dingo, assembly GCF_003254725.2. NCBI lineage: Eukaryota > Metazoa > Chordata > Mammalia > Carnivora > Canidae > Canis > Canis lupus. The sequence goes on along the minus strand of NC_064248.1, from coordinate 4,999,955 downwards.
GCAAGGCTCCACCTCACAACCCTGAGATAATGACTTGAACCAAAATCAAGAGTCAAGAGTTGGCTGCTTAACTCACTGAGCCACCCAGGTGCCCCAGGAAGGAGAGAATGTTAAAGATAAGCTAGGTCTAAAGTTTTGAATTGTGTCCATAAAAACAATGAGGTGGGGATGCAGGGATAACTCCCCCTGTTTATAGTGGTATCATTTTTAACACTCAAGAGGCAAAAGATCTTTAACAGTGAGGTAGTTCTACATGGCTCCTGCTGATGGGAACATTCCCATTTGAGTCTGCCTTGATCAGCCTCCCTTTTGCCCCTGTTTCCACATGGGGTTCACAGGTACCTCCTTCTCTGTTGAGAGGAGTGCTCTAGATCTTCCTACAAAAGCCTGGACCATTGTCAGCAGAATGTCTTCTGTAGGTGATGGGTTTGTGTATGTAGTGATGGGTTTGTGTGAAGTCTGGATCCCTCCATTCTGCCTCTTGGGTCTCTGCTAAGGAGGATCCCTGCTGCAGCTCCACCCTATTCCCAGGTACTTCTTCCCTTCCTCCAACCTACAGCTCCATTAAAAAAAAAAAAGATTTATTTATTTATTTATTTATTTATTTATTTATTTATTTATTTAGAGAGAGTGAGCAGACAAGAGAGAAGAAGCAGGAGGAGGGGCAGAGGGAGAAGGAGAAACAGATTCCCCACTGAGGAGGGACCCCCAACTTGGGGCTCAATCCCAGGACTCCAGGATCACACCCTGAGCCAAAGGCAGCTGCTTAACTGACTGAGCCACCCAGGTACCCTCCAGCTCCAATTTTATCTAGTGTCTGGCAGGGGAGATACTAGTCTTAAAATCTATGTTCTTCATCAGGCACCTTGAATCTCTGTTCTCACTTTACAGTAAGCTGTGGATGTTGACCCTCGGGGTCACAGTGAGAGAAGGATATTCACAGGGAACAAGCACATTGGCAATTTGGAATATAACCCTGTTACTCTGGTTTCCAGAACCTTCTATGTGGTAGGATATGACACAGGCACAACCTAATGCACAAATGAAGATGTACAACTTAATGTTCCTCCAGGCAGGCATCTGGGCAATCAGAACTTTTATACCCACTCCCCAACCATCACACCCTCCTCCTTCACAGAAACATCTTGTTGATTTTTCAAATTAGGAATTGCTTGCTTTTCTACATACTTTAGCCACCAAAACATGCATCTCCAAGAGCTCTGGTTTGGTCTTGTCCCTTTTCTTGAACTTTACATAAGGGGAGTCCTAGAGTATGTGTTTGATCACTGGTACAGTTCTTTTGCTTGATGCTTTGCTGTGCTGGTGTGTGCCGCTGAGGTCCATCTGCTCGGTAGCTGCATAGAGCTCCTTGTGGGAACATGCAGTAATTTAGTTACCAACCACTGTTGATGGACATTTTTGGGCTCTGTCCAATGTTTGGCTTTTACAAACATTATGTGGGGTGCATTGCTGTCTGCATCTCCTGGTGCACATGTGCCTGCACATCTGCTGAGCGTCTCCTAAATCAACGGTGCAATGCACCATGCTGCTTTATTACCTTTAAGTTCCACTGCTGAGATATGATTCAGGGATGTGTATTTTTACCCTGGCACTCGTATGCTGACTTATGAATGCTTGAGTGACGTTGTTACAGGACATAAAAGGCATTTTAAATCACAACACTAGTAAATGTTGGGGTAATAGTATGACAGCCATCAGACTATGAGGAGAAGTTCTCATGCACCCAGAGGCAGTGGGGTACCAAGTCTGCAGACCTGGAGGTGAGGGGGGCATGTCACTTTTTCCAGGTAATATCTTCCAAGCAACAGGTGCACACAGTCACATTTTTCTAGGCCCACCAGCTTTGAACTTGAGCAATTCTTTATAACTCAGTTGTGTTTTTTTTTTCCAGCTTGGTGGACTGGTATTATTTATGGTTTTGAGCATAAAGTATGACTTTATTAATATTATAAAACACTATGTCAAGATGAGTAATTAAAAAACACATAAAAAGCAGCTTCACCTTAGCTCTGAGTGGCTACTTTTTCAGCCACATAACAGCCAAGGCTTTTAAATTGCTGTTTGGAAAAGACTCAATCATATCTGGATCCTAGGGCCATCATCATGGCCCCCCAAATCTTTTAGAGAATTGGAGGAAAGGAGAAATGGAAATTTTAATTCTCTTACTTATGTATATATTTAAATATAAAATATAATATTTTTTAAAAAGATATTTAAATTAAATTAAATTTATCAATTTGAGAGAGAGCATGCACAAGAAAGAGAGAGAGCAAAAGAGAGAGAGAGAGAGCACAAGCAAGGGGGAGGAGTAGAGAGAGAAGCAGATTCCCCGTTGAGTAGGAAGCTCAATGTGGGACTCAAGCTCAATGTGGGACCCTGGGATCATGACGTGAGTTGAAGGCAGATGCTTAACTGACTGAACCATACAGTCAGTAAATATAAATAATAAATAAAACTTTTCATATACATACTTATGTGTAAATAGATACAAATATAATATTGGAAGAAATATATTGAGATGTTATCAGAATTGTTTTTGGTACAAGGGGAAGGGGATATTATAAATAATTCTTTTTGCTTTCTGTTGTTTTCCTAAATTTCTGCTTTAAAGTATGAAAGTATGCCCACTTTCCAATTAGAAAAAAAGCTTCAAAAATATTGAAGGAAATAATTTACATACATAATTGATAAATACTTTTAATTGTAATTTATTTGGAATAAATAATGTTGAAATGTATTTTTAATGAAGTCATAGAGAGCGGAAAGAAACCATATAGAAAATGAGAAGACATAATCCAACCAGATCCACGAAGCTACACATTTAAGTCTTACACATTTTGATAAGCGAGGCTGGGTGAAAATCTGAACTACTTCCACGATTTTGTCACCTGGTAGAAAGAAGCAAATCAGTTTTTTTGGAAGCGCCTGGTTTTATCCCATCCATAAACTATGAAGTATAAGAGGAAATCTTCTGGCCAAGAGGTCACTTACTCTGGGACACTGACTAGCTAACAGACAGTGTCTTCAATAGTCAAATTTCTTTCCAACCTAGACATGACTGTTAGACCCAAAGGCCATGACATTAACTTCACGTTCAGGGAAGAAAGGGTTTGATGGGTGTCAGTTGAGGAAGTAGGATTTGTTCTCTGTTTCTTGCCTTGATTCAAAGCTGGAGATTCTGAGACAGATCGGCAGGTCCCCATGTATGGTAGACTAGATGACTGCATCACAATATCTGCTGCCCCACTCTACTGTTCCACACCCCCACCCCCCCCTCCGGGTTACATTTCATGGCCACCCCTTGCCCACTGTCCTGTGAGAGGAGAATATCTTCCACCCCATCAAAAGCAGGCCTGACCATGTTACCCACTAAGGGCAGTGGAATATGAATAAAAGTGGTGTATCTGCATTCAAACAGAGGCTTTAAAGAACACTGCAAGATCCAATCACTGTTCTTTTACTTCTACAAAAAATCAGTGAGTCCAGAGCACGGCTGCACCCTCAGCCTGGGGTCTGGAGTAAATAAAGGCAGGAGCAGGAAGTAGCTGACTCACAAAGCATAAGGAGCAACAGAAAGGAGGAATTTGTGTTCCTGAAAGCATTGAGCCACTGAGGGGTTGTTTGTTACTACAGCAACCTAGCAAAAGCTGACTAATACCTAGGACTGCTTTTCTCACGTGTTGATTGGCTGATGGATTGCATTTTCTGCTAAATTCAGGTCTGTGGATATGATCTGTGCATTAAAGCAAAATTTATATGCTTTATTATCAAGAGTTTTTCACCTAGTTAAGCTATCCTAGGGGTTCATAGAAGAGCTTCAGGGAGCCCATAAATCTCTTAGAAAATTTGGAGTCTGTGTACTTATATACATTTGCAGGGATGGGTTTATGGATCCCCCCCCCCAATTTTTAGACAGGTCAAATTAGATCCAGCAATACTACAGTAATACTGGATATGAAGACTGTATAATAGCTGTTTATTTATGGAAGCAGCCATCTCGCTGCTTGGGAGTAGTGGTGGGTGGTGCAAATATTTACTTTTCCTTTCAAAGAAGTATGGGTCTGTTGTAGGGCCTGGACAAGTATATTGCTGACATCTGAGAGTCCTACAGAATGGTCTTGGCCTGGCACATTACAGAACTGATGTCTGTCACCTGTGCCACAAAAGAAAACTGGCTTCTGCCAATTGTGCAGTTTTGTGCAAGCTGGTCTTCTGGTTGGGACCTGAGAAGGGCTGGGTTGCATGTTGTATTCTCTGATAACCAAGTGAATTGGCTTATTGGACAGAGTTATTTAGGCCAATCCATTTTGCTTTGTAGAGTTCCCATTAACCGTGCTTCAGATGCCAATTTTCTGATTTCAGTTGTTTCTGGATGGCTCTTGTGTCTGCAGTGATAAAGCCATTCACTTATACAGACGAGGAAGTGTATCCTTACTCTTCTGCCAGGAAACCATGTATTCTAGTCGCTAAAGCCAAATCAAGTATTTGTATCTGAGTCCAAAAGAGAGCCTAGCACTGCTTTTCATTTCTTATCAAGGCTCCGTTCCACACCACTGGATTCTTGTGATGATGCCGTGGCTTATACCTAGCAGGGCAGCAGTAATACTAGAACTATACTACGTAGTGTCTACATAGTCTGAGACATCAGTGGCTCTGGTTCATGAAATAAAATGCTGGTTTTATGATGGATTTCTTTACGGTACTCAAATCTTATAGTGTTCTTAGCCAATTTGTGAACAAGAAAAAATAGCATAGAGCAAAGATAAGTGACACCACAGCTTGGCCCAGGATTTGCTCCTGATGAAAAAGTTGGACTGAGGGTCTCAGTCTTGTGATTTGTTGGGTGGATATTTTAGAGGAGGGACCCTATAAAACCATGCATCATTAATTTTGTGGAGGTTGTGCATTTTATTTATGAAGATTGGATAAACTTCATTTGAGTCATACCGAGAAGATGTCCTTGAACAATTAACTAGATGCTTGAGCAAGAATGTTGCAGAGGGTTGGCTGAGCACTGCAGGAGTTTCCACAGTGAAGTCCCTAATTTGGTAGGAGGACATGAATTCTGGGCAATGCTGACAGCTCTTGTTTACCTTTGAGAGGATGGCTACTCCAGCTGTCCTGCCTTATGACAGGCGGCCCTCATCCTACATATAGCTACCCTATATCCAGTTACTGTGAGAGGAATTAATCTCCCTCATCTTGCCCTAAGATCCCTGCTGGAAAGAGATGCTTTGGCCACCTAGTGGGGTTTATACTTTTCAATCATCCATGCTCAATTTTACTTCCATAGAAAACTTGGTTGTGACAAGGATGAATCATTGTAGACTCATCAAACTCCTTCTATCAGGATCCTATCTTGAGATTCTCAGGAATTTCAACCTAATGAGGGCACTATGCAACTCACAAACACTTACTGAGCATTTACTCTGTCTCGTGATCACACTAGGCACTAGGGATCCAGATCTTCTGTGTTCTCTCCCTTCAGGGGGAAGAAACACCCAGATGTTCCTCAAACATTGGTATCCATCACCTCCATCCATCTGCTCAGCAGGTGTTCTTACTTGATATTTCAGAGAGGAAATACAAATCATCAGACACAAATGTTTTCAAATTCCCCACTGCAAGCTTATAACCTCATCTCTATCTGAATCTTTCTTTTCTTTTCTTCTTTGTGTTCATTGGAAAGGGTGTCCCTCTTCTAGGCCAAGATTAATATTTCTACCTGTACCCTGGATGCCATCTTTCCACCTACCTGGAGGACTTGCTCATGCAGAGCCTTCTCTCTTTTTCTCTCCTTCTCTGCTTCCTGACAGCAGTTAAACATGCCGAAGTCTCTCCCATAACAGACATAAAACAATTTTTTTGATCCCATTTCAGTTCCTGCTCTATTTCCCATACGTCTTTCTTTTTTGTTGCCAAAATTCTTGAAAGAACTGTTTGTACTCACTCATCCTTATTCCTTGCTTCTTGAATCAATATGTCTCGGTCTTTACCTCATCCCTCCAGGGAAACTGGAGTAGCCAACATCACCAATGGCTGGCTTCCTGCTAAATCCAAGGAGCCCTTCTCAGTCTTTTCTTTCTCAGGTTTTCAGGAGCACTTGGCACTGTTCTGATTATTCCATCTTACTTGAAGTAACTGTTTTGCATGTTTCAGGTTGATGGCTGCAGTAATGTTGTCATGAAGAGCACAGGCTTTACAGCATGCCTGCTTGGGTTCTGGTCCCAGATCCAGCCTTTCATAGCAGAGTGCTTTTGTGCAAGTTCCACAGACTCTCTGTGCCTCCAATTTAGGGAGTCTCCAATTTAGGGAGAATTTAATTAGTTAAAACACACAGAACACTTGGAACAGCACCTGGCATAAAGTCCATGCTAAATAATTGTTTGCTATTACTACTTCCTTCTCTTACTTTTATGTCTCTAAATGGTGGGGTCTGGTCCTTATATCCAGTGCTGCATGCTGTTCCTGAGTGGTCTCATTTACCCCATCAAACTATCTGTATGCTAATCATTCCCATATCCTAGCCCCAGACCTCTCTCCTCAGCCTTGAATCTATGTATCTAACTGTAGGCAGCACAGATCTATTGTATCTGTACTTACATCCCTTGTATTCAAAGCTGACATCCCCATATTCTTTTCCAAAACTATCACAGGAAATGGAAACACCAACCATGTGCTTCCAACTTGGATGCCAGAAACAAGGTGCCCTCCTCACTACTCTATCCCCCTTTGTTCCACATCCAATCAACTGCCTAGGACTATCTCCTTGATTTCCTAATGATCTCTCAAATCTGCTTGCTTTCCTTCATCTCTATTGTTTCCTGTGCATGGCTCCATATTTTTTTCCCTGTAAGACTGCAGCAACCTTTACCTGACTGTATCACTTCCCCCCTGCGTTCTCCACTGTGGGCAAGGCTCTGGCACAACATTAGTGCTTCCTACTGTTCTGAGCATGAAGGCTAGAGGGCTTGGAGCAGATATTGGTCTTCTCCAGTGTTTCTTACTACTGTTAGAGGTGAAAAGATGGAGTGGACACCACCTAGATTTGAATCTAGGGGGAGCTTCCATGCTATCTGCTTTAGCAAGTGAAAACTCTACGTTCTATAACTTCTTCAGAGGACAGTGGTCTCAGCTTAAACATTGCTTCCTCTGGGTAGCTTTCCCTACCTCACTCGCAAGTCTGGATTAGACATCCACCCATTTGTAGTCTCCTTTATCTCTTCTATTACTGTGCATTAATCACACTACATTGTCATTGCCAGTTTCTTCATCTCTATCTTCCTGCAGACTAGAAGTTCTATCAAGGCAATAATCACACTGTTATGGGCTGCATTGAGCCCCCCTCAAAGATTCATATGTTGAAGTCCTAACCCTCTAGATGCCAGAGTGTAATCGTTTTTGGTAGCAGGGTCTTTAAAAAGGATTTGAATTAAAATGAAGGTTTGAATTAAAATGAGGTTGTTACAGTGCGCTCTAATTCAATATGGCTGGTATCCTCATTATAAGAGAAAAATTAGACACAGACATACTGGGGGAAGATGATGTGAAGGTACAAGAAGAGGATGACCATTTACAAGCCAGTAAGAGAAATGTGGGACAGATCCTTCCCTCATGGCTCTCAAAAGGAACTAACCCCAAGACACTTTGATGTTGGACTCCCTGCCTCCAGAACTATGAGTCTGTACATTTCTGTGGCTTAAGCCACCCAGTCTGTGGTACTTTGTTACAGCAGCCCTAGGAAACTAGTACATATATCTTATTCACTTCCCAGTGCTGAGCATAGAGTCACGGAGAGATTCAGCATCTGATGAATGTTTTCCAAGTTAGTGAAAGAAGGAGTCAGCAACTTAGAAGAGCCAGGATTCATTGATCCAAGTTTATGTGATTGGATTTAATCAAGTATAGAAAAATGCCATAGACATTCAGAGAAAGTAGGTGACGTTTTTGGAGTCCTCATGAAGAAGACCGGATGTGAAGATGCAGAGTAAGTTCCCACTTACTCTTCCCATCTTCCAGTGGTTTATAGTCAGATGTGGAGGGAGATGTGCACTATAACCAGAATAAAAGATAAAATTTAAGCTCACATAGAGATGTATAAACAAGGTATGATTGGAGCACAAAGGAGGAAATGAGATGCATTCAGAATGAGATGGCTGAGGGAAAGTCTCATGCATTGAAAAGCTGGTTATGTTTCAGCAAACAGAAGTAATGTTAAAAGAAATCCAAGGCACAGCATACTTGAAGGTAGAGAGGAAGGAAGCATGTTCTAGGAACAGAACACACCTATTGGCTAGATCAGAGGCTTATATCATATCATATAATATCATATCATATCATATCATAATCATATCATATCCTATCATATCAGGAAGCCATAGTGGGGCAATATTTGGGAGGGCCTTGAATGCCAGTCTAGGACATTTCTGAATCCATATCTCTGCATTTATCTCTCACAAAGACTGGAAATATGACTATTAGCTCTTCCTCCATCCCCTACCTTCCCTTGAAGAAGCATCATTTGGTTTGATTATTCATTGCAAAAACTATCTTCTAAAATTTTGCTATATTTTTCAATAGGAAATTTATGCACGGTCAATTAGAATAGGCTCAGCTCTGATGGATGGGCCAAGCCTTTGTTAAGACACCACTCAGTATGTGTGTATATGTTTGTGTCTTAGAGCAGAGTCTGGCAATTAGTCTGGAAAACTAATCACCTCCTTCAAACAAAGGCAGCCAGAAATTCGCTTACACCCATTCAGCTTTGGTAAATCACCTGACAATCAAAGGGCTTTCTGGGGCAGGGTGTTCAAACAAATCTCTCTCCTCATCCAAGCTGGCCTCTGGGGCCATCTTTTTTGCATGCTGGTGATCCCATGCAGTTCTGTGTAGCTTGTCATCATACCTCAAGCACAGCCCTTGGACTTGGAAGCGCCAACCCCTCTCTTGACCTGTTCTTGCGCCTGTTCCACGGCAGGGTTGTAGCCAGCTGTCTGCCCCTCAGCAGGAATAACATATTGGAGATGTAAGGTGGGCAGAGGTTTGGAAGGAGGTGAGGGTATGGAGAGATTAAGATCTGGTCAGGTCTTAAAGAGGAAAGGAAAAGCGCTACTTGCTTTAAAATTTTATCTAACCATTTATTTACCAAACTGATGACAAAACGATGTAGAACAACTAAGACTTGGTGATGCCAGGGAGGTCTCTCATTATATTGGTTTACCGGTTCTGCCTTTCCCAATACATCTGAAAGCCACTTCTAGTAATAGCCAGAAGAAGTTATTATGAAGTGAGGAAGGCATAAGTTTTGTGCAAGTCCCTGCCAGAACACTCTGTTATGCTTCTTTGCTGGACATGCCCTCTGCGCATCTCAGAGATACTGATCTGGAATACAATTGATACTACAGTGAAATCAGCATCCTTGCTCTTGGCCATACTGCTCACAAGATGCTTGGCATTTGCCCCTAAGTATTTGCTTTGAGCTCTTCCCCCATCAGAGCTGACCCCTAGAAAAAGAAAAAGCAGAAAATGCCTCAGATCTTGGCCTCTTGGGTACTTATCCAGATCATTCAGCCAGGGGCTTTAAAACTTGAGTTCAAATCCTAAAGTTACCATGACTAGCGTCTGAGACAAATCTTTCTTTGTAGAGTCAGTCTGTCATCTGAAAGTAAGGGGGATATTGGGATTGGAGGTCCCAGAATTGTCTAATGTCCTGTAAGGAGAAGCTTAATTAGGACATCTCTAAAGCTAACATATCAACATTCAAGGAAAGTGAGGTCCAGCTCATGTCTTTTCCCCTCCTGCCACCATGCTGCACATCTACTCTTGGGCTTCCCCTCCCTTCACATATATATATTTTTAATATTCATTTCCCCTCTCACTAGTCACTCATCCTGGGTGGGGGAGAGCACACAGTTTACATCTGCCCAGACCCTACCTCTCCCTTCTCCAAGAATCCCAGGGCCACCATCTTGGCAGGCACAGGATGGTCCCATCTTCCACTGTGGTTGGCTCCCTGGGGACTTGGCCTTTCTTTGCCTGGATGAACAATCCAACCACATGTCCTGGGGCTGAGCACCTGGAGCCATTTCAGTTGTGGAGGGGCTTTGGCAAATCACTGGTCTCTAGCCTCAGTGCTTTTCATCTTTATGGGCCTATGAGTTTAAAGGGAAATGAGAACCAGCTGCTCCTGATACCTTTACACTTAACTCATCAGAAAGCTGTCTAGGGAAAGGGGTTTGAGAGCTGGCAAAACTTTCTTAAGAGCCTTTGTTTGGGAAGTAAAAATTGCAATGTTTTCCAGAAACCTAAGTTTCATGCTACACTCTTTATTCATTCACCTTTGCACCATTCCTCCCTGGCACCCTCCAAATAGAGATCCTCAGGTTTAGCTGAACCATCTGTATCTGAAATAATCATTGAAATTAATTGGTCACATATGTGTCACTCTCCCTGTTTTCAAAGATCCAGTGGTCTCACAGGATTGTCATAGAAACCTGGTGAAGGATTTGCCAATAGAAGCATCAAAGGGGATCAAATCAGTCTGTAATTGCCATAGCTTGGATCAGAATCACCACTCCCCCCCACCCTCCACCTGGTTCCTAATTCTGAGACCAGTGGTTCTCTAACTTGAGCCTGAATCAGAATCACCTAGCTGGGCCCCCATCCCATGAGCAGTTTTGAAGTGGGCCTTGAGAATTTGGATTCCTAAGAAATTCCCAGATGGTATGAACCCAGATGGTCCTAGGATGCCATTTTGAAGTATACTGTCTTGAATGTTCCCCCACTGGATCCTCCATGAGTGTGTAGAACTGTCTCCCTCAGTGTCATTCAAGTCAAGCAGACAGAAAAGGAGTCTTCATTCACCAAGCAGGATGTCACATATTTGCAAAGACTGATCAACAAGAAGAGGCCATTTTCACTGGGACCTGTCCCTTAACTGTAAGCAAAACCATTCCAACTCAGACTCTCACTGTTTCCTTCACTCTGCTTCCCCCACTAGGGCTTTCTGAACCTCAGTTTGTTTTGTCTCCTAACATCTTATGACATTTTCCTGCTATAATCTGATACCTCAGAGGTAATGGGACTGAATACCACTCATAATTCATAGTTTCCTCTCAATGACTATTGCAGTTCTTAATGTTATCTCCATATGCATAATCCCCACTGGAGCAATATTGCCTTTTTGGCATCGTCTGTTAATTTGTTCATTTCCATGTACGTTATTGAAAGCACTCTGAGTCTTAATTAGTCCTCTTTAGCTGCTTTTCCCAGCAGCCCTGTGTCATAGAACCAAAGGCACCGAAGCGCAGTAAGGAGCAGGCCTAATTAACAGGCCTATGATTGAAACTCAGGAAAGATGGAGTGTGCAGAAGACGGACATGATTCCTGTATAAAACAGGAGGCTGACATGGTGACAGGGAGGTGGACACAGGAAGGAAGAACAGTTAGGATTTGTCAAATATATGTGTTGTTTAGGGCTGCAGGGCACCCCTTTTCCTTCCAGAAGTGCCTCCCACCCCTCAATTCCAAATGGCTCTAGAGGAACTGTCAATTGCAGAACTAACTGTGATCTCATCCCTTGCTTGAGGAGTGGGCACCTGACTGGGTCGGGCTACTTGGAAGCTTCCATCCCTCTGGCTATCCTGATGAGTTTAGGCATGATCAAGAAATTTTAGTTGGGCCAATTAGAGTTACTTCCTAGGATTTTTCTGCTGGGTGTAGCTGGGAGGACTGTCTTTGGCCTTTAGGACCACAGGGTTAGAAGGATGTGACTCTTTGGTGGCCAGGAGCCATCTTCCCTGCAGCATGGGCGGAGACTATGGGGCCCATGGGATACCTGGGGGGCTCAATCGGTTGGGCCTCCAACTCTTGATTTTGGCTCAGGTCGTGATCTCAGAGGTGTGAGATTGAGCCCTGAGTCAGCCTCCATGCTCAGCATAGAGTCTGCTTGAGGATTTCTTTCCATCTCCCTCTGCCCCTCCTGTGTGTGTGTGGGCATGTGTACATACACAAACACACACACACACACACATTCTCTCTCTAAAATAAATAAACAAGTAAATAAAACAAAACAAAACAAAAAAAGAAAAAAGAATAAGGCCTAAGTGCAGAAAGAAGCAGAGCCAGGAAATGGAGAGAGATGAGAAGGCCCCAAGGTCAGAATTTGAGGCCCTCCCCATTGTGGTGCCAATGCTACTCTCATACCTCATTGGACAAGAACTTCTATGAATTGGAAATAAGATTTCAGCAAACACCTGTGATCAGTGCTGCTGAATTACAGTCATGAGGGCCTGGTGTTAAATGGTCCAAATAGGGAAGAGAAGTGGTAGTGTAGACACTTTTCATATATCCCACCCCTTTTTGGCCCACTCCAAGGAACTGTGAGTTTCCACTTCATCTGAACCTATAAGACCAATCTCCTTCAAGTACCGGAGCCTGTTCTCTGCACTAGGCTATTAGGCATAGGTTGCCACAACCTTTTGGATGCTGTGGGGTATGTGGCTGGCCAACCCAATTGGGAAACATCCCTTCATAGTCAGGCACTGCTGACTCTGCTCCGGCTCTGAATCAGCCTCTGTCCCTTTACTGTCTCATTCCATAGGCAGTATTTATTGAGTACCTGTTTTGGGCTTGGTACATCTGGGAATGTGGGGACAACTGGACTTGAGCTCACCCAGTGTGGATGGTTCCTGTCTTATCTCTATGGATCAGTGTCCATACTCAATGTCTAGGTCATGGCCCTTGGTTGCCCCAGTAGGCAAGGCATAAGGCTTCCTATCCTATTATTCCTCATAGGGAAACCTAATCCAGCTTTTATATCATAAGGAATTCAGACCAGAGTTAGGCATGGACCTAAGAATCCTGAGAATCCATTGTAAGAACCCTTTCAACTCTGAAGTTCCAAGATACCTCAATATCATTGTCCTCAGGACTCAGAACTATCTCCATTCACAGATTCAAAGATTTCTATCACTTTCTGTATTTTTTTTTCCTTTGGTAAAATATCCTTATTAACCTCACCAGAGACTTCCGGCTGTGTTTTCTTTTATTTTATGGATTTTTGTTTAAAATTTCTTCTTGATTAGAAAAATAAGGCATATTTACTCTAGATCATATACAAAATAGAAAAATTTTAAAAAGAAAAAGAAAAAGAACCTATCATCTTGGTGCCCAGAGAGAACTAGTATGGGTATTTTGTTATATGTGTACATGGGTTTGTTTTTATGAAATGAATATCCTATTTTACGTAAAATTTGGGGTCCTGCTTTCTTTACTTTACCTTGAGTAAGTTTTCCCTTATCTCAATTATTCTCTCAAAATAAGATGGTGTTTTAGGTTGTATAATATTGCATCACGTGACTATATCACAATTTATTTAATGTACCATATTGTTGGACATTTAGATTGTTTCCATTATTTGCTATTATAACTAGCAGTTCAATGAACATCTTTGAGCACAGGCATGTTTCCTCAGATGGCTTCTTGATGATAGAATTACTGAGACAAATCACATAAGCATTGTTAGACTCTTAAAATAAGCTATATAAAGTAGGTTCCATGAAAATCATACTAATTGTATTAGTTTCCTTTTGCTTTTGAATAAACTACCACAAATTACTGACTTAAAACAACAGAAGTTTACTGTCCTACAGTATGGTAGTTAGAAGTCCAAAATAAGTCTCACAGGGCTCAATTAAGGTGTCAGCAGGACTCTGTTCCTTCTTGAAGGTTCAGGGAAGCACCTATTTTCTTGCCTTTTTCAAATTTTAGAGGCCACCTGCATTCCTTGGCTCATAGCCCCTTCTCTACCATCAAAGCCAAACATGGAGGGTTGAATCTCACATGATGTCAATTTGACTCTCTCTTCTCTCCTGCATCTAAGAGCCCCTGTGATCATATTGTGACCACCAGATTATTCAGAATACTCTCCTTGTTTTAAGGTTGGTTTATTAGCAACGTAAATGGCCTCTGCAATCTTCATGCACCCATGTCATATAACATAACACCTTCACAGGCTCCAGGGATCAGGGCATGGGCATCTGGACAGGGGTGCATTATTCTGCCTACCACTCTTATATAGACCACAACAAGCAGTAGATAAGATGCCTATATGACTACATTCCCATCCACATTAAAAATTTATTTAGTTTTTATTTTTGCCAGCTTGGTAGGTGGAAAATAGTTATTACTTATTATCATCATAATTGACAGTTTTTCACCATTTATATTTTTCCTTTCTAGAGCACAGCTGTTCTCTCTTTATTATTTTGTCTTTCCCATATTTGCTTTTTAAATGGGATACAGGAAAAACAAGGTGTCTGTGAGAATAATCCAGGACTCCAAATCTCAGAGACTAAATGCCTTGTCATCTCATGTACTCAGCAAGAGGCTCTTCTGGAATTTCAAAGTCCTTCCATTACAGCCCCCCAGATTTTTCCAAACCCCCATTCAACCTCCTGGAAAGCCTAGCAGATGTCCCTTAGAAAGCCTGACTCATGATAATATGCTATCCCACAGGCTTATGTGGTCTCAACTCAAGTGCCACATAGCAGAACCCTTGGAACAATGTTAGGACCACATTTCTAGGCCTGATTAGAGAAAACTCATCATTGTAAAAAAAAAAATCATCTCTGCTATGGCCTAAATGGCTATGTCCTCCCAAAATTCATGTATTGAAATCCTAATCCCTAAATGTGATGGTATTAATAGAGAGCCCTTTGAGAGGTGCCTAAATCATGAAGGTGATTTAGCTCTTTTAGCGTCTCAAAAAAGAGGCTCCAGAGAGATGCCCAGCTCTTTCCAGCATGTGAGAAAACAAGGAGGAATCGGTACCCTGGAAGAGGGTCCTCATCTTACTATGCTGGCACCATGATCTTAGATCTCCAGGCCTTAGAACTATAAGAAATAGATTTCTGTTGTTGACAAGACACCCAGTCTGGGGTATTTTGTTACAGCACCTTGAATGGATTGAGGCAGAAATTGGTACAGGAAAGTGGGTTGCTGGTGTAATAAACACCTATAAATATGGAAGCAGCTTTGGAACTGGCCCATGGGCAGAGGGTGGAAGGGTTTGGAGGGACATGCTAGAAAAAGCCTCCATTGTCATGAATGGATTGTTAAAAGCAGTTCTGGTGAGAGCTCAGAAGGAAAACAGGAGAGCTGTAGAGAAAGCCTCAATCAGGAGCACCTGGGTGGCTCAGTGGTTGAGTGTCTGCCTTTGGCTTAGGTGTGATCCTGGGATCAAGTTCCGCATTAGGCTTCCTGTGGGGAGTCTGCTTCTCCCTCAGCCTATGTCTGTGCCTTTCTCTCTCTGTGTCTCTTATGAATAAATAAATAAAATCTAAAAAAAAAAAGAAAGAAAGAAAGATTCAATCTTCTTAGAGGTTACCTGAGTGGTTCTGAAGAGAATGTTCCTAGAAATACAGACAGTAATGGCTATTCTGGTGAGGTCTCAGACGTAAGAGAAGACCATGCTATTGGACCCTGGAGAAAAGGCCATCATTACTATAAAGTGGCAAAGAACTTGGCAGAATCATGTTTACATCCTAGTGTTTTGTGGCAGGTAGAACTTGTGAGCAATGAAGCTGTATATTTGGATGAATCTTTTTCTAAGTGTTGAAGGTACAGCTTGGCTTCTCTTGAAGGCTTATTCTAAAATGTGAAAAGAGGGAAATGACTTAAATATGGAATTGTTCATTCAAAAAGAAGCAAAAATTAATAATTTGAGCAATTCTCAACCTGTCCATATTGCAAAAAGTGAGAAAGTATTTTCTTAAGAAAGCACTTAGAGTATGGCCAACGACTCTTTGGTAAGGGTGCGAACCACAGACATAACCAGTATCCCAGCTAGAAAATAGCCCATTTGGACTGAGCAAGGAGACGGGAAGGAATGAAGGAAGATTTTCCTTCTCAGATTTTACACACAGGACAAAAGAGCTAGTTCCCTGAGGTCATGTGATACTCTTCCAAACAAGGGAGGAAGGACCCCAAGGGCAATTCAGAGACTATCAGGGTTGCCTCTTTGGTTTCAGAAAGTGGGGGGCAGTACTTGGGTTCCAACAGACCAGAAGATGCCCAACCCAAAGTCATGTGGATGGTGTCCCCCAAAGCCTTGGGGACCGGATCCCTGTCCAGTGGAGCTGTGGAGGCAGGGTCACTCAAGTGGCCCCAGATGAGTAGAGTCACCAATGTGCCATTACTATCTGGGAGAACTGCTGTGTGGGTATGCTCCATAAAACCACTTGTTGTGTGAGGGGTGGGGGTGGGAGAAGGGCGCTCCAGTGTGTCCAAAAGGTAGGCCCCATCGCCCCAGAGGGCAGAGCATTGAATTGGAGGAGATTATTCTCAAGCCTTTAGATTTAATGTTGTTTTACCACTTTGGATTTTGGACTTTCCTGGGAAATGTCACCCCTTCCTTCTCTCCTATTTCTTTTGGAATGACGATGTCTGTCTTATGCCTGCTCCACTTATTGTACTTTGGAAACATAAAATGTATTTGATTTCATTGGTTCCCAGCTGGAGGGCAATTTGCTTTAGAATGAGTCATACCCCAGTCTTATTCACACCTGGTTTGATATTTAATGAGACTTTGAAGTTTGGACTTTTAAGTTGATGCTGGACTGAGTGAAGACTTTTGAGGCTATTGGGATAAAAGGAATGCATTTTGCATGTGAGAGGGACATGATTTGGGGGCCAGGGGTAGAAGGCTATGGTCTGAATGTCTGCCCCCCAAATTCATGTTGAAATCCAAACCCCACATGTGATGGCATTAGGAGGTGGGGCCTTTGGGAGATGATTAGGTTATGAGGGTGGAGCCCTCATGAATGGGATTGGTGCCCTTATGAAAGAGACCCTGCAGAGCTTCCTCTCACCCCCTTCCACCATGTGAGGACACAGCAAGAAGTTTGTAACTTGGAAGAGGACACTTACCTGACCATACTGGCACCCTGATCTCAGACTTTCAGTTTCCAGAACTATGAGAAATGAGTGGCTGTTGTTTATTAGCCATCCAGTGTGGTATTTTGTTACAGCAGCATGAAGGGAGGTGGGGAGGGAGGGAGAATACGAGAGATCACAGGGATTTCAGGGAGCCAGGCCAGGCCCTCAGGCAGCCAGGTCCTCCCATCTTCCCCATTGTCTTCCCCTCCTTGGAATCCCATGGGTCTGTGATGAGAGCTCCCACTTTCTTCCTGTAGCTTTTCTTATAGGTGCTTACATACCCTTTCTTCTCAGGCTGGAACTAGACGGCACTTTCCAGCTGAGAAGATTCATTGGTATTGTTCTCAAAACAAAAAGGTGTCTGGGTTTGTTCCTAAAGCGTGGGGCCAAGGAGGAGGGCTTATTGGCATTTGTGCTCTTGCTGCTGATGCTCTGTCCCTGTCTGCAGAGGGGGAGGGGATGGGGAGCCACCTAGACCCCTCTCCCTTAGAGGTGGGTTATGGCCCATTTGAGCATGTTTTTGGCGTCCTATCAACCTCTCTCACCCCAGGGACATCTCGAAGTGTGTTGGCATAACATTCTGGAAGCTGTAACCGCTGCTCTCTCCCATCATATTTCCTCAAACCCTGTGGTCCTTCCCCTTCCTATGCTCCCATGGCATCTGGATATATCGTCCCCATGCTCTGTGCGGGAAGAAGATTACAGTCCGGGAGACAGAAGGAATATAATTTCCTGGGACTTCTTAAGGGAAATGGAAAGAGCATGAAGACAGCCTTGGACCAAAGGAGGTGGCACAGGGCCTGGAGATGGGCTCCAGTAATAGATGTCTGTGTCCCAGTGGGGGTCTGAGAATGGGAAGAGGACCTGCTTTGGAGCCTAGGACTAGCCAGGGCTGTGGTCACACCAGTGACAACTTCACCAGGGTGGGGTCAGTGGTAGGACAAGTGCCACCCCCAGTTTGTGACAGGAGACCTGCCTGGGCCTTCAGCCCCCCTCCTGTAATGGGAGATCTCCTGAGGAGGCAATGGGCTGGGGTACCACTGGGGTCAGGTTCTAGAGAAGCAGAATCTATAGAGATGGCCAAGATGCACGAGGAAAGTCCTTGAGACCATCCAGGTCATCAAACAGGTATCAGGTGGACAACAGACCCAGAGGTCTTCATGAGGATTCTAAGACTTCTCATCCCTCAACAGTCTACCTCCACATCAGCAACAGTTTCTTTTTAACTCCCACATTTTACAATAATTGCCATAATAATAACATTTATGCCCACCAGATTTGTAACAATCACCGATTACTAATGGAATTGCTGCTTTGTTCACTTGCACCATAAAGCATCAACAAAAGTAGTGTGCTGCTGGAGTTCTTAGCTCCGTGAATGACAGCTACCATAGAATATTTGTAAACACATTAATTTCCTCCTCAGAAAAACATGGGTTTGGGATTTCAGTTGATTTGAGACCCAGGTTCTTTGATGGAGTAGTAGGTGGCATATAACATGTGAGATGTCGGGTACTCTTGAAGAATTTCAATCTGTTCACTCACTGCTTGAGCAGGCTAGGGGCTGCAGAGCTGAGGCCAGGTCCCGGCCCCATGAACGTCTGGCTCTTGGTGGGTGTTCAGTTAGTGTTGCTTAATCTGTAGGACAGAGCCCCGGACTGCTGACCTCCAGTGCAGAATAATGTCTTTAACAAATCCCAGGCAGTAAATGCCAGCCATCTCTGAGAGGCGCCTACATGAGGCTTAGGGCCATGTGGACTGGCACAAAGGGATCTAAGCACCCAGCTCCCGAGCTTGTGTGGCAGAGACTTCATGGCTCCTGTCTTCCCAGGCATCAGACTCTTTCAAGCTCTTATAACAAGAGTACCACAAATTGGGTGGTTTACACAACATTTATTTCTTGTGGTTCTGGACTCTGGGAAGTCCAAGATCAAGATGCTGGCAGATTTGGTGTCTGGCAAGAGCCTGCTTCCTGGTTTACACACAGCTATCTTGTTGCTGTGTCCTCATGTGGTGGAAGGGGTGAGGACGCTCTCAGTACTTTTTCTATAAGGGCACTAATTCCATTTATGAGGGCTCCACTCTCATGATCTAATCACTTCCCAAAGGCACCACTCTCTAATACTATCCTATTGAGGGGTAGGTTTCTACATATGAATGGGGGGGGGCAGGATGCAGCCATTAATCTCTGTTAGGCTCCATTTTCTTCCTTCCCAGCTAGCTCCTCTTCTTCTAGCTGGCCACCTTTGACACCAGGATGAGGTCCAGTCTGCTGCAGTACTGATCCACCCCAGTGTTTTCTATTCACTCTCTCCTGGGGATCTGCTCCGAGTCTGAAGTCACATGAATGATGCAGGTGACTCAGGAGGCTTTCTGGCCTGATGGTGTGTTGCAGGTATCAGCATGGTGATGGCAAGCAGGGAAAGGGACAGACGAGATGGAGGAGAAACCAAGCGCAATCGCTGAAAGGTTATTTTGTGAAAATATTTCCTTGCTACTAGGACAAATGTAACCTCCCTGAAAGGTATTCTCTTGGAAATTCTTGAGAGCTCTGGCTTGCTTTGTGGTCCACTTGGAGAGATTTGTCATGGCCGTGGCCAAAGGTATGCTCTTCACCAGTGGTATTGACAGGTCACCAGGGCCGAGTATATATATTTCTTCTCAATTCCACATTCAGTGACGTCATGTTGAAAGTACTGACTGCAGAGAAATCTGCAAACACCTCAAGTCAGCTCCCCACCCAGAGCCAGGTGTTACACATTTATCAGGACATCGTGTTCCCGACTGACCTCTCCTTACCCATCTCGCTGTGCTAACCCGTACTCTCCTTCCCTTCTGTGGCACCCACTGCCCAGTGCCTTTGCACCCCTGGAGCTCACAGCTATTCCAACCAGTGAAGTTGTGCACTTACCAAGAGTCAGTTACACTTGTCCCAAACCTGTTCATGCCAAACATATTTGTTATAGCAATTACAGAATTAAGTAAATATTGTGGTACTGATGGAATGTGAGCATGAAAGTAATAAAGTTGTCATTGCCATGGAAATTAAGTTGAATGCTCTGGAAAGACTTAATAACGGCAAATTGCTTAATAAAACCCCCCAAACCCCTGCTATCCAGTTGAGTGCAGGCAAAGCAACTGTAAAATTTCAGGGAAGAGTGTATTAAATTGGGAAGGATTCTAGGTTCCTGTTGCTTGGAAGTGTCTCTAAAGTTCTTGTCGTACTTCTAGTAAAACAGGTGGAATTCCAAGGAAGGGTTGCATATTTATACCTTTTTAAGTCAAAACATGGTATTGCAGGTGGGCTTCTATCATTCGTTGTGATTCCATATTCCAACCCCCTTGGGGGTGAGCCTGGGCCAACAGTCCCAGGCTTGGGGGTTAAGTGGCTTCTATAGTCACCTGGGCCACCCAGTCACTGCAGCCACGCTATGGCGTTATTTCAGGCAAAGATTTGGTCATAGACAATGGACTCTTGAATAATGCGGGGGTTTAGGGGTGCCGACTCCTGGTGCAGCAGAAAATATGTTTGTAAGTTCTGACTCCCCAAAAACTTAATGACTAATAGCTCACAGTTGGCTAGAAGTCTTAGCAATAACGGAAATGTCAGTGACACCTATTTCGCATGTTGTATGTATTCTATACTGCATTCTTACAATAAAGTCAGCTAGAGAGAAGAAAATGTTATCAAGAAGATCACAAGGAAGAGAGGATACATTTATAGTACTGCAAACAATCCACTTACAGGTGGACTCACGTGGTTCATACCCATGTTGTTCAAGGGTCAACTCTACTCCAAGCTCTGCTATCTTGAGGGTTACTGCTTGTCTGACATGTGATTCACCCTGAGACTGCCTTGTCAGCCTCACATCCAAAATGTCTCTCTGTGTGCCCCATTCACTTTTCCGTTCTGTTCCTTGCTTCTCCCCTTCCCTGCCTCTGCTTCTGTATCTTGTCCTTTCAGCTCTTTCGCCATCACTGTGAGCTAACATCCCACCTGTGCTTCCAAATCCAGCTCTTGTCTTGCTTTCTCCATGACATCCTGATCTCCCGGCTGGATGTGATGTCACCGTCCTTGACATTCTCAGATAATTTTATCTGAGTCTCACTAATGGCATGGATCACTTCTTAGGGAAGATTAGTTATTTATGCCATAAAATTGGGGATCTGGAGAGGACTTCAGAGATCCTGGAAATCACCACTCCAATTCTGGAGATATGAAAACAGGGTCAGAGCCGTGACATGACCGGTTCAAAGTGGTCCAGGCAGTTAGTAATGATAACGACATTGATTATGTGAATGCGCCCCCACCCGCCATACACACACCAGGCTCTACTCACTGTGCATGGCACATTTATTGAATTAAAACTTAGAAGCTACCTTCATTAAATAAATATGTTCAGATTGGAAAGAATTCTATATCCATTGGAGAGAATCTGGAACATACAGAATGATGTGAAGAAGGAAATGAAAACCGCTGTTTCTCTTGCTATTCAGAGAAAAGAATTTTTAACATTTAGGACCATTTCCTTCAGATTGGGTTGAAAGAAAAAGGAATCAAACAAACCAGTATTATGCATAGAAAAATTGTTTGAGGGAGGAAGTGCTTTCTGATTGAGTGAAAGAAATGAAGCATTCTGAATGGTATGTCTGATTCCTATCCAACCACACATCTATTCAAGAAATAAGAGTCTAAGGGGGCGGTAGACCTATGCTCGATGCCAAGGGTTCAGAGATGAATTACATATTGCAGGTGTCTGCCCTTGAATGTTCCAGAATCTAGTGGAGGAAACAGACATCTAAACAGATAATCACAATGCGGACTGACAATGGAGAGATGAGCGATTTAAGGCAGTATGTAATTACATGCAACATTACGTGACATGGATTTTATGGCCTGAAATAGTAGGCTGTGGCGGTTTATAATTTCTGTTATCAAACCCAAAGCCACATAACAATGACCAGGGAAACTTCCTTTAAAGGTGATCGTTCATAAAGAGGAAATAATTGAAATTTCACAAACCAGTAATTACAAAAGCAGGAAAGGTGACTGCAGTGTATTTTATAACTGCAATCAAAAAAAAAAATTACAGGGGGACTTTAAAAATGTTCCATTAATTAACCCCATTAAGGTTACTGTCTGAGCTAAAAGGCAGAGCCACTAAAACTCACACCTCGTGAGAAGTTCAAGGAACTTGCAATTGGCAAGTCAGGCACACTGTGCAATCAAGCACTTCTGGCCTCTGTTGGTGTTTGTAGTATTGGACCCAACACTGACAGTTGGTTTTGTCTTATTGTAATAATCATACGCTACAGCCTTTTGCTATTAAGAATGGCATTTTGCATTATTGAACTCCTTTAAAATATTCATGGGGCTTTGGCAGTTGTTCTGTTCCTCTTGTTTTACCTTGACCTGTCAGGTCCATTGTCCTTGAACTTAATTGATGGCATTCACCCTGTGGAATAGTCAGGACCCTGTCAGAGAGTGGGCGTCAACAGGATTGAAGTGAATGGGGCAACAAGCAGGAGTCAAAGCAGCGTATGTGGGGGTGTGCTCTCCCAGGACAGACCATCCTGAGTTTCCAATGCCACCCAGGCTTGAGGACCATGAGAATAATCAATTGCCTAGCGTGTCCCCTGAGGTGTCAGGTGTATGTTTCTGTTTCATCAGAGGTGGCTCAGAGGAGCTCCTGTTCTGTAATATGAAGATCTCCCCCGGCCTACCTCTCTCTTTCTTTCTCTTGGACAACTTCAACACATTGTTCCTGGGGGAAATGCCATTCTGCTCAGCAAGATGACTGACCAGTGATCTGTATTGCCTGGGCCTTCATGAGGTCAAGTCACTTTCCCATTCTTTGGTTCACTATCCACTTCTATAAAATGGCAAGATTGGATAAGAGGAAGTTTCTGGCTCTTCCTAGTTCTGAAACCCTGTGAAACCACTCTGGGCTTGGACTTGTCTTGGTAGGGGTGTTCTGGGACCAGGTGAGAGTGTCTCTCCTGCTCCAGGTCACTAGGAGGGACCACCACTCATTGTCTTACCCTGTTACCCACCCACTTCTGTTCCCCTGACCCTCCTTCCAGGCCTCCTGCTGCTTTTCCACAATACTCCATGGCTCACACCATGAATGCCCTCAGACCTTTTGGAGAAACATGGCTATCTTCATCAAACCCTGACTCATTTTCCTCTTCTTCAATATGCAGGAAGAGAACATTTTCTCTTCTTCCTTATGGGTAGATTGAGATCATACAACTGAGTTCTGGCCACATAGGATTCTGGAGGTAGTCAAGTATGCTCTGCTAGGCTTGACTAATGAAAGCTCGTGCAACCCTTCAGCCCTTCCTTCACCTCTGCTGTGGAGAACCTGGAGCCACGTGCAGATTCAGCGGGATCTGGCACCTCCCACCCAAAGGTAGAGATATTGGGAGAAATCCAAGACATTCTCCAATAAATCAGGGCAAATCTTGGTTTGTTCTCTTGATTCTGGGTGTGGCCCTTGAGCCAGCATACACCAGGAGGATCCTCTGGAATAGATTGAATGGGGAAGGCATTATTTGTAAGTTATCCACAGAAACAGCTTGGTGGCTCCTCAATAAATGTAACATAAAGTTGCCACATGACTGAGGAATTCTACTTCCAGATATATACCTAAAAGAGTTGAAAATAGATGTACATGAACGTTCAGAGTGATGCTCTTCACACTCGCCAGAAAGATGGAGAGAGCCCAAATATCCATCAGTGAATGAATGGATAAACAAAATGTAATCTAACCACACAATGGAAGATTATCCAGCCATGAAAAGGAAAAAGTAGCCAGCCATGCTCCAGGATGGATGAACCTTGGAAATGTTATGGTAAGTGAAAGAAGCCAGTCACAGAGTACCACGTATTGTATTATTCCATTAATATGAAATGTTAATCCACAGAGAGAGAAAGCAAGTTAGTGGTTGTTAGGGCCTGAAGGAGGGCGAATGGGAGTAATTGCTTAATGGGCATGAGGTTTCCATCCGAGGTGATGAAAAAGTTCTGGAACGAGAGCAGTGATGGTTGCACAATACTGCAGATGTACTTCATGCCACTGAATCGTACACTTTAAAATGATTAAAAAGGTTATGCTTTGTGCATTCTACAGCAATAAAAAAAAAGCAGAAGCCAAAAAAAAAAAAACTATCCACACACATTTTGAGCCAAGGAAGAGAGAAAAGAAACAAACAAACCCAAAACAATAAAACTGTAGCTGGAAGGCAAGTTGAGGTACCAAGAATGCATGCAGCCTTAAAGGTCAAGGTGAGATGAGCAGTAGCCAAACTATGACAGGATGACACAGGTCAAGGCCTGGCACAGGTCAGAACATGGAGGGTCATGCTGGACCCAAAGTGGATGTGTTCCTCTCCTTTAGTGGGCAGATCAAGAGCAGCCTATTCCAACTGGGTATGTTGAGGGAACGGGAGACTCTGAAAACATTGACCTCCTTTGGGCATCATGATTTGAGTGCACTTGACATCATGACTTCTCAATCTTCCAGGGAAAGGGAGTTAGCAAAATGTTGTTCTCATGGTAATTGCTCTAGAATAATCCTTGAATAGGTTCTTCCGAGGAGGCTATCACTGCCCCTTGGTACTGGTTCATTCTCTCCTCCCTTAGCCAGCACATCTTTCCATCACTGTCCTGCTTTGTGCTTCTGCCACCACCTTCCTTTCTGTAAATGAACACACCTGGCCAGTGTCCCTTAGCTTAATTCAGTCTGTTCAGGAGATGTCACAGAGGAGGTGGCATCCAAGCTGGGTCTCAGAGGATGAAATTAATATCATTCAGTGGAGATGGGAAAGGGACCCTGAGAGCAGAGCCAAGTGTAGCATGGAAGCATGTGAGATGTCAGGAAATGATGAGTGGTTAAGTGTTGCTGGAGCCAAACCAGTGGGTAGCAATAGATGTGGCTATAAAGCAGCAATGGGACACATAGTTAAAAGGTTTGCGAGACCTTGTTCATGTGTCAGTGGTGTCCCATTCCTATCTTCCAGCTGGGTTTACCAGCACATTCTAGAACATTCTGAGGGCACAGAGCTTGAGGCTCAGCGTCCATCTCAGAGCAACCAGAGAAATGGGTGCACAGTGTCTCCAAACTGCACAGCTGGCTGAAATGTTGACTCACGAGGTGGCCAGGGAAGTTCCCGGGCTACCTTCTAACCATGATGGAAGCATGCATGCCCTCCCACACAAGCCGTGTCTGTGATCATGGTATTGGGTTGGCTCTTGGTTTCTGACTTCTATTCTGGGCATGAGCATGATGCTACTTAACATACTATTTTCTCCTATAAATTTAGGCCTCAGCTTTTCCTAGGCCACTCACAGATGATGACATGCAGGACCTGGCACCTTAAGTCCTGTCTGCCATCTTCTGTCCCTGCCAACCACTTTCCTTCCTCAGAGTCTCTTTAACGTATAGAGTCTCATCTCAGATTCTTTATCAAACAAAAGAGCTTGATTGCCTCTGGTGGGCCATCTGACCTTCAAAACATAGAGACCTGTTTGCACACATTCTCTTTGGAGGAAGGCACATACCCAGAGGGCAGCTTCTCATATTTGGTTTTTAAATCAAAAGCTCTTTTTTAACTCCTTATTGGACAATAGCTCTTGATTGTCTGATTGTCCCCAAAGAGGACCTAGACTTGATACACGAGAGGCTTTGCTCCTTCTCCTTACTGGGTTCCTCTCAGGGGAAACCGTCTATGTTCTCTGCTACCCTGATTACTGAAGTAGAGATAAAAGATGGGTTTCTTCCTGTCCACAGGAATTCTGCTGTCCAAAGATGTTTAGAGTCTATCCTGTAATGGCTGGGAAACCATGGAGGGCTTTATTTTTTTATTTTTATTTTTAAAAGATTTTATTTATTTATTCATGAGAGACACACAGAGAGGCAGAGACACTGGCAGAGGGAGAAGCAGGTTCCCTGTGGGGAGCCCAATGTGGGACTTGATCCCAGGACCCCGGGATCACGATCTGAGCTGAAGACAGATGCTCAACCACTGAGCCACCCAGGTGCCCCCCATAGAGGGCTTTATTTTTTTTTTTTTTTTTTTTTTTTTTTTATTGGTGTTCAATTTACTAACATACAGAATAACACCCAGTGCCCGTCACCCATAGAGGGCTTTAAATGGAGGAGTGACATGGCCAGATTTGTGTAATGGAAGGATTTCTGATGGTCACTTAGAACAGGGGGTAAGGATCACCAAACATTTTAGGTAAAGGGCTAGATTGTAAATAGTTTCAGGACATCATGGGATGATAGAGGCTCTATCCATGGGACAATAGAGGTTCTATTCAGAAGTGAGGCCAGCTTTATAAGGAACCGTGTGAAATGCTGGGAGAGCCCTTTACTTCGGAACCCAAATGACAGCATAAGGCTCAAGGTTGTCGGGGTAGTTGCTCTTCTACATCCTATACTCTGGGAGGACTAGATCTCGTGCCATGTGGCCCTCTCCAGGAGGGGTTCCTCACTAGGCTTGGTGGGGAGGAGGGCTCACATCTGGCCCAAGAACCAGAAGAGACCCCCTTCAGGGGTCTCTCCAAGATGTTCAGGGTGTGCTCACTTGAGGGGCTCCTAAAGCCTGCATGGGTAGACAGGGCTCCACATCATTATTATTTTGCATTAATGGAAACCTGACCTCAATTTGCATTCACAGATTTTGGAGAACAAAACATATCTGTGGGTGCGGAAGAAATCACCCCAAGGACAGGACACATTCTATAAACGTTGATTACATCAGAAATGTGAACCTGTGAACAACACAGGATTCTCCCTGTGTTGTTCTTCCCCTGCAGGGGCTTATCTCTGTCAGGCTGTTGCAAAGCACCCGGCAATGCAAATCTGGAAAATGCCCCCACTGTACGCGTCACAGAGAATCACCTGCCTCTGATAATTCAAAGGCAATGTTGAGAAGGGAGAAGTGTGTCCCTTTCAGATGGTAGCGAGAGGCACTTTCCAGGTTCCCTTTCTTCCTCCCTCCAGTAGAGATCAACGGGTCTTCCACTGCATCATAAAAGCTGAGATGTTGGCTCAGAGGCCTCCATAATTTGATCATATAATTACCAGGAGAAAAGGGTCGGTGCTTTACGGTCATCCGCTTCGTGGGCATCCTTTCAATTACCGTGCAGTGCCGGGTCATAATGGAAAGTGGGCACGGTGCCATTTGTTTGAGAGATCTTTAAAGATGAGGCTTTCTGGGCTGGTTTCCTGATTGAATTTGTGTGCGTGTGTGTGCGCGCGCAACATTGTCACACACTCCTTCCAGGGCTCACATTCCTCTTGATTTACCTCCTTTGAGAGTAAATGAACTTCAAAGGAAACCTGCTTCTGATTTATGGTCAGGCCAGGCCTCTGACTCTGATTCTTCCTCCATCCAAACCCAGGGCTTTCAGGGCAAGAGGGGCTGTGGAGCTCAGTAAGCCTGGGCAAGGGTGCCTGGGCAGGGCCATCCCCCCATCCTGTGGCCTGGTGGAGTTCCCTCCAGGCTCCCTTCCTTCTTCCAGCTTCCACTGGCAGCTCAGTGGAAGGAGAAGGAAGTACTGTGGAAGGAGGGAAGTCTGATCTTTGGTCCTGGGTGTTCCAGAGCTCCAGGCCCCATGAGAGCTTCCAAATCTGCTCAGGGGCCCTTAAAAATTATTTTTTATTTTTAAAAAAATATTTTATTTATTCATTCATGAGAGAAAGAGAGGGGCAGAGACACAGGCAGAGGGAGAAGCAGGGTCCCTGCAGGAGAGCCTGATACAGGACTCGATCCCAGGACCTTGGGATCATGACCTGAGTGGTCATGCTCAACCACTGAGCCACCCAGGTGCCCCTCTGCTTGGAGGCCCTTTGTGGGGATTCCTGGGGCTCCCAAGCGCCCACAATGCAGAGGATAAGAGCTACATTTCTAACCATTCAGCTGGTGCTATTATGCTGAGTGCATAACTCGGAGGTATTATTGTTTTGTTTTTAACCCACTTGGTTACTCCAATCAAGTATTAATCACCAAGTCCAGATTGGAGCTTCGTGCTTTGAGTTATAGAAGAAGCAGCCTGCTGTTGTTGCTTTGGTTCTGAGTTTTCTCTCCCTGAGGCCACGATGGAGAGCCCCCGACTTCTCTCTGCTTCAATATTGTCCCCTCCAGGCCACATCTGTCACTGCTGTCTGCGGAGCTGCTGAGCTCCCCACCTCCAGGGGCCCGGCTTGCATTATATGCGGTGGAGTTTTTGGGACACCACTCATCTAGAATGTGATGTGAAAGGCTCTCTCTAGAGTCATGCAGTGCTGTGGGTATTGTCTGACAGACCAATTTTTCTAAAAAAAATATCAATCTTGGGACCCTGGATGCTCAGTGGTTGGGTGTCTGCCTTCAGCTCAGGGCATGATCCTGGGGTCCTGGGATCGAGTCCCACATTGAACCTCCCAGACCTGGCTGTTGCCTGCCTCTGTCGTCTGCCACCCTGCCCGTTTGTTCAAATTCTGTCCTTAAATCATCTCCAGTGCTTTGCAACTTCCAGACACCAAGAGCCTGGGGTGTTCTCTCCTGCCCTGTGTATTTGCCACCTTCCCTCTGTCCCTCAGGATGCTGGGTCTGCTCCTCCTCCTCTCTTTACTGTCCTCCACACCTTGTCCCTGAGCTCCATGCCCAGCATCATCCTCTAAAACTCGTGTCCAGAGCTGGACTGCAGTCACATGCTTACAGTCAAACTTTTATTGGACTGTGATGACTTGTGGGGGGAGACCGTGTCTCATCCACCATGGTATCTATCCTCTGGGCCTAGCACCATATATGACCCAGGGTCATCACACAGTGAATATCCGAGAAGGAAATGAACAGGTCTATAATGGTCAGTGGTCTTCAGGGTTACAGGGTCTACCTGAAGAGACATTATGCAGCCAGAGACACATCCCACACCTGGGGACTCATCACACACCTGGGGGGGGGGGCATCACTTATCTGGGGAGACATAATGCACATGGGGAGACATCACACATCAGAGGATATATCACACATTTGGGGAGACATCATGCCCCTAGGGACACATCACACACCTGAGGGGACATCAGGCATCTGGAAAGACATCATGAACCTGGAGGCACATCATGTGCATGGAGGTAGGTCACATGTCTAAGATGTCACACATCTGGGAATACATTATGCATCCAGAGACACACCCCACACCTGGGGACACATCTCATACCTGGGGAGACATCACACACCTGGGGAGACATAGCTCTGGTATGAGCTGGGGGCACTAAGGTTACCCAGCTAGAGAAGAGTATAGGCAGGAGTGTTTGAGTGTTCTGGGGTTATGTCCTGTGATTCTAGGGCTTATGGAGCCTCAGGGATCATTGATCTGTATGGCCTCCCCCACAGAGGAAGAACCTGAAGTCCAGAGAGAAAGAGCCGCTGGAGGTCACTTTGAGAGCTGGCTGCAAAGCCAGAAATAGCATCTAGGCTCCCTGATTCCCAGTCCAGTGTTTATAAAGAAAAACTCATCGGGCTGGAAGCAGCAGGCATTTTGATGTTTTTCCCATAAATAATTTAAGGGGAGGGGTATAAAACAAAACAGAATTTTGTTACTAAATATTGATGCTATAGCTCCTATTTAGAGAGGATTGCACATGATGTTTTCAATTAGATTGTCTTTATCTGCCTTCAGAAGCCAATTTTTTTTTTAAAGGCCAGGATTGTAGTGTGTTAATAACACACTGACAGATCCAGTATTCACACTGTGTTTCTGAAGGCATTTGGGGAAGATACTGATCTATCAACATAATCTCCACAACAAGCCTTGTGCTGAGTTCAGGAGAGACCAGCAGGAATTGGTCCCTTGGCATTCTGGCAGAAATATCCTCATGTGCTTCTAGAATGGGTGTTGGATGCACTCCCTGGGCATACATGTCTGGAATATGGTGGAATGGTTTTGGAGGGTGGTGAGTGGAACCAAGGTCTGATGTGGGGAGAGGGTGGATTTCAACTGGAGGCACCAGCAAAGGTTGTCTCTGAGAAGAAATTCCAGGTACCGGGACATATTGGATTCATACATCTACCAAAAAGAGTGACCCTGAGTACATCGAATGTTTGCTACGTGATTGGCACCATGATCAGGGCTCAGCATGCCTTATCTCAATTCTTATGACAATCCTGCAAACTAAGTGTTATTGTGATCCCTGGTGTAGCCAGAGCTCTAAAAGAGTCCCCAAGATCCATACCCCCAGTGTGGACACCCTGCACGATCCCTGGGACTGTGAATATGATGGATTGCATTCCCATGATCAGACATGTTATCTGGCACAGTGGGCTTTAAGAAAGGGAGATGATCAGGTGGGGCTAATTTATTCACGGGAGCATATTAACAATTTTTTTTTAAAAAGTCTGCCTCTAGAAGTCAGAGATGGAGGAATTCAGAGATGCAGAGCAAGAGGGCAGGCAGTGTGAGGAAATGGCTCCTGTTGAAGATGAAGGAACCTTGTGGCAAGAATCTGAGCAGATCCTCTGGTGCCCAAGAGTGACTCCTGGTTAGCAGCTGGGTGGAAGATGGGAACCTCGGTCCCAGAGCAGCAAGGAACTGGATTTGCCCACTGCGTGAATGAGCTTGACAGTGAAACTTGAACTCCGGTTGAGAATGCAGCCCCCAATCGCCAACTCCTTGATTTTGGCTTTGTCAAAGACCTTGAGCAGAGTCCAGCCACCCTATGCCTGGACTTTTGACCTATAGGACTGTGAGCCAATAATAAGTGCTGTCATAAATAGCTAAATAAGTGGTAATTTGTTATAGATGAAGAACCAAGGCTAGAAAGATCTGATTACCCAGATTAACAAAGCTGGGAGGTGAAGAAACCCAAATAAACGGTCACTGAGTGTTAACTTTTACTTTAATCAGGGCTCTTCAGCACCAAGTTTTTCAGGGAGTTAACTCATAATAGTGTGAGAAAAAAATAAAGAAAAAATAGAGAAATGTACAGCTTCCTTAACGGGCCAGGGAATGTGTATGCTTTGGGCACAGCTGGACTAGGGCTCCAGCTGCATCAGACATCTCTTTATTACCACCTTTCTGCTTCTTCCAGGTGAGCTTTTGTTTCAGGTGGGGTTTCCTTGACTGGCAATAAAGATGCCCTGGCAGTTCCAGACTGCTAACATCTTTATAGCTATGACCCAAGGCTTCTCCACACACATTGCCTCTATGCTATGCTACGTTTGTTATAGATTTGTGATGTCGGGTTTCGGATGCCAGTGCAGGAGTTAACATTTATTCCCTCTCAATTTCATCACGTATGATTTATTTCTGTTTCCAGTTTCTTCAGACCTCTCTAGTTCCAGTCCTTTGACGTCATTCTGGATCTCTCCTTCTCATGGCATTGGCAAATGTAGATGCAAATTTTACCCATGCAATGTTCACTAATGCAAACATAAATGCTTTAAGGCCTTATGGCAAAGTCATAGGAAAACTTCTTCTTGCCCAAATCATTAATAATAAAATTATGAGAGCCATTGTCCAAAGGCTTCCTCCAATCTAGACTTTTGCTACAGCATTTCCCTTATTAGCTGGTTTGGTAATATAGTTAAAAGGGAAATGCAGAAAACCCAACACGAATCATTTTTAGAGTCTCCTCTTGGATTGTTGCTTGCTTTTTAAAAAAATTTAAATTCAGTTTAATTAACATGTACAGTATTACTAGTTTCAGAGATAGAGTTCAGTGCAATACCCAGTGTTCATTACTTCAAGTGCCCTCCTTAATGCCCATCACCCACTTACCCATCCCCTTACCCATCTCCCCTGCAGCAGTGCTCAGTTTGTTTCCTAGAGTTAAGAGTCTATTATGGTTTGCCTCCCTTTCTATTTTCTTCTTATTTTATTTTTCCTCCTCTTCCTCTGTGTTCATCTGTTTTTGCTTGCTTTCTAAGTTTCTACAAGCTATCATTTTAACAGAGCTGTTTTTTTAGAATTCTTCTAGGGATCTGTTTTAAGCTGGACTTTTCTTTTTTAGAATGTGGACAGTCTGCTTTCTGAAATGAAGATTGCACGTACCCATTTGTAGGCACCTGAGGCCTCACCCATTATTACTGCCATTAACAATACTGGTAGGTAACACATGTTGGACATTACCCATGTGCTTCATTCATACTGGCTTAAGTCTTCCCTATGTATCACTTTACTCGATCTTCTGTCACTAGAAAAGACACATTTTTTGAGGGCATTTGAGCTTTAGATAACTCAAATAACATTCCCACATTTTGTGAATGAGCAAATGCTCAAAGTGTCAAATGTTATGGAGGCCCAGTCAATTCAGAACTAGTGAGGTCATTTAGATTTTGCAAGGTGCCCTCGGTTACCTTGAAAAGAGCATTTCAAGAGTGTTTGGGTGGAAGGCCTACTATTATTGGAAATTAGGAGGAAGTGGATAGAAACCAAAGGGAATGAAATATACAACACACCTGAAGTTATTTTTAAAAATTTTATTTACTTGAGATAGTGCACATGAGAGAGAGTGAGAGTGAGCAAGGAGGAGGAGCAGGGACAGAAGGAGAGGAAGAAGTAGATTCCCTGCTGAACAGGAAGCCTGATATGGGGCTTGATCCCAGGAGCCTGGGATCATGACCTGAGCTGAAGGCAGAGGTTTAATCAACTGAGTCACTCAGGTGCCTATGAATATCTTTTAATGAGTGAGGAAGGTGATTGGCTAAGAACCATAAATAGGAAGAGTCAAGAGAAAGGTGATTTTTCCAAAGTCTGTGTGAGAGAATTTATATGTAAACCTCTTTTGCCATGCCTGGCATACAGGAGGTCTTAATTACTGCCTTGAAAGTGGTAGAATTGATCATATTTGAAAGCAGAAGAAGGTCCTTGTTGAAAGGAAGAGTCCTTGTTGAGTTATCTAATGCTCAAATGTTTTTAGAAAATGTGTCCTTTTCAAGATACTGAAAAAGGAAATCCTTGAAGATGAACAGATCAAAATAGGACAGGATGGATGGGATTTTGAGTGCAGGTAGAGGAGGCAACTTTAAAGAACAAGGAAAATACTCTGAACCCTTAGATGGTAAAAGTGGGGAAGCCATAGTATTAATTATCCTGGGACCACAGATGAACACTAAGACTATTCTGAGTGGACTGGGTGAATGGTGAGTCAATGATAGGGTTCCTTATATTGGATGCATCCTCTCTCTCCAAGAGGTCTCTTAAGAGAAAGATTTTAGGAGGGAAGAAATGTGGAAGAGCAATGGTTGGATAGTAAGTCAAGAAGATGGAGAGGGGAAGTGTGATGGTCAGTTCTATGTATCAAAATGACTGGGTGAAGGCATGCCCAGAGAGCTGGCAAAACATTATTTCTGGGTATGTCTGTGAGGGTGTTTCAGGAGGATTAGCATTTGAACTTGTAGACTGAATGAGAAGATCATCCTCACTCAATGCAGGTGTGCATCATCCAATCAACTGAGGCCTGAGGAAAAGGCAGAGGAAGAATAAATTTGCTCTCTGTTTGAGCTGCTACACCCACCTTCTGTCCTTAGACATTAGTGTACCTGGTTCTTAGGCCTTTGAACTTGGACTGGGACTCATACCATTGGTTTCCCTGGTTCTCAGGCCTTTGGGTTTGGACCAGAATCACACCACCAGCCTTCTTGGACCTCAACTTACAGAAGATGGGATGTCTCAGCCTCTATGACTGTATTAGCCAATCGATTATAATACTTCTCTTTCAATATAGCTGTATCCTACTGGTTTTGTGTCTATAGAGAACCCCGATTAACATATTAAATAAAGACTAGAGTCCCCCCCCCCCTTACCCACTGCATTGCCTTACAGCATGTGAACAGGGCAGTGGAGGGAGCTGGTGGGGTGAAGACCCCACTGTAGTTCATCTTGAATGAGGCAGGATCTCTGGTACCATTGGCCATAGTGTCTAGCAAATGAATTGAATGTGGGCCCCAGGACAAGTAGGGATTGGAGGGTGAAGAGATAGCTGAGTGGGAGGCTGACTCAAAGATCGTATCATCATTTGCGTCCATTTCTTCTAGAAGTAATGTTACTGGATGACACTCTGTAATGCTCTGTATACAATAAAACTTCAATTAACCAATTGCTCAGGGGAATGGCAGTGCTGTGGTTAATTGAATTATCTGATTAACTGAGAGTTAATTAACCAGAAACCCTTTGTAGTTCTAAGTCATGCTGCACATATTCCAGCATATCTAAATTCTCCCTCTTACCAGGGTTGGGAAGCGGGAGGAGTCAAGGGGGAAGGGAAATGGAGCCAGTTTTTATGAAAGGTCTATTATGTGTTTGGTCGTTTATATACATTCTGTTACCTGCTTTAATTCTTATAACTGTGGAATGAAGCCAACATGGCTATCCCATTTCATACATAACAGAATTGAGAGGTCTCTTAACTGTTACTGAATGTTGCTCTGCTGACTGAAATCATGGATGAGTCTTAGAGGCACCTGAGAATATCAACAGATATCAATGCAAGTAGCAGGTCAAGTGGGGGTTTCGGAATATGTCAGCCCCCCATGTAAACCCTGGTCCTGACCCCAACTAGCTGCATGACCTTGACTGAGCTGAGGGGTAGCATACCAAGACGATTACGTGCACAGTCTGAGTAAATCAAACTAGAATGAAACTCCTACTCCACCTTTTCCTGGGCTATGCAATCTCCAGCCAACCACAATTCCTCTTCTTGTCTCAACTTCTTCATCTACAGAATGCATCACTGCCTGCCCTGTAGAGTGGTGGCGGGGTCAGAGATGGGTCCTGCATGAACCGTAGCTGTGATGACTATCATCAACACGGCCCAGGGTCACGGGCATGTTAGAGGAGCAGAGGTGGATGACGTTAAAGATGCAGCAAAGAGACCTCCATTTTAGGATGATCCCTGATTTTCCCTTTATCTGAAATCTCTGACACTGATCTCATTTTCCTGTTTTTTCTTTTTTTTTCCTCCTCAAAATATAATGTGAAAAACTTGTTCCAAAGGGTGCGTGTTGGCTAATTTTGGTTTTACTGCTCTTGCACCTCTTACAGAAGAGAAGAAAACGCAGTAGGACCCACTAAATCAAGCGTGAGTTTGGCGGAGTCACTGGCTTCTGCTGCCATCGTATTTTTAGGGAATGGAAAGAACAGTTCTTTTTGCTCAGAATGCTAGATTTATATTGCTTTCACTTAGCAAGTGAATAATTGATAAGTTGGGGCATATTAACATTGAACAAAAGAGCCCAGTGGTACAAGGGTCCTGGGAAGGCTGCCTAAATCAATATACACTCATGAATTTTGAGCGCAAAAGGTTGAGCTGAGAAAGAACACAGATTTAGACCCCCATTAATATTTGAAACACACTCTACACTTGAGAGGCTTGCTAGAGCCCAAATGTTAACTGAAGGGGCTTCAGAGAAATGGCTTCTAAACAAATTTGAAAGTAGGAGATTTTTCCCTCCAAAGATTTCACAGGAAAAATCAATCATCTTTGTTGTTTCTGCTGTCAGAAGGCATCTATTAAAAATCTAATTAGAGTATTTTTACCAATTAAACATACCGAGGCAGTACTTGTCTGATTCAATGTTTGTAATTGCTAGAAAAGCAGATGCATCATGCTCTGTGATCAACCCAGATATGGTAAAATGTTCCAGCCACTCCGGCAAGCTCCATCCTCCCCACCCAGGAGCCAGCCTTAAAAATTTGATTAATCTAAACATTTTGTAAGGTGTCAAAAGTGGTTTCTCGCCTGATGCCTCACGGTCACCCAAAGTGCCAGTCCGACGGAGGCCAAAATAACATCATCAGTCACAATTTGCTTTTGAAATGCCTCCTGCTAGGCCCCCAATTTGAGCTATCAAAGCTGGAAATTTTAAACCAAGTGGGAAAATGCCTCGAATTTTAATGATTCATTGAACCTGGCCATCCTGCTAGAGAGTCATCTATGGTGTCTGCTACCAGTATTCTGTTAGGTCCACTGAAGATATTCATACACTGTTTCCACCAGTATTACAAAGACAGAGTCGAGAAAATTATCCTCTGTAGGTAAAGGGCTCACCTTTCAGAAATCATGAAATAGAATCTCACAATTGGAAATGACCAGAGTTAACCCCTGGCTTCCCGCAGAAAATCACAATTCCTGCAGCCAGACTCAGGATCTGCTTGCATATTGGACTCACCACCTTATGAGGCAGTCCATCCCATCCCAAGACACTCTGACCTTTGGAAGGAGGCTTCTTATGTTTGGCTATATATAACCCACCCCCCTAAAGCTTCGGTCCAAGAAGATCACTCCTAAGCCTCACAGATGCAGCTTTCTGAACACTGTTTGACACATAATTGGATTGCCAGTACCGCGCTTCTCCCACAAAGTAGTTAATTTGGATAATAATTCAGAGCATGTGCTCATTACTGGGTCTTAGAGGCTACACAAAAAATTTGGCCCCTACACAGTACAGATGGTATTTGTTGTTTTCCCTGGAATTCTCCTGCTGTATATCTTAATTAATGAATTAATGAAATTTTTCAGTTGAGTGGTCCTAAGGAGTGCTTATTTTTGAAAGCTCTCCTTCTGCCCATACACGTGGTTTGTCTGTTTTCCCTCCAATACCCTAATTAACAAGCAAGAGAAGGTCAAAGCTACAGCTCTTAGACTTGCTGGAAAGGATTGAGATTCTTGATGGGAAGTCACATTTCAAGCTAAAAAACGCCTGCCCCCAAATTCTGTGAGGCTTTTTAATGAGGGCCGGGAACATTAGCTATGTGGTATGATTTGCCTCATCATGAGATCAATCACCCTAGCTTGGGCCTATCAAATCCCCTTTGTAAGTAACCATCTGTGATTCTTCACAGGGGGAATGAGAGAAGTTGTCCTAGTAAACAAAACACAGCCTATTCAGCCAAGCAAACGAGAAGTTTCTTCATGGCTTTACCAATTTCCACCCTAACTTTTATAAGTTGTTAAAGCCTTATAAAGCCGTTTCCTCTACTGTACCATTGAGATAGGAATTCCTACCTCACAGAGTTATTATAATAAAGATAAAGTGAGATCATCAAATGACTTAGCATGGTGTACTGGTAAGCTACTGCTATGTAACAAAGTACCCCAAACTCAAAGCTTAAAAAAAAAGAGACATTTACTATTGCTCACAAATCAATGCATCAGCTGAGAATTCTGCTCTTTGGGCCAGGTGTGGCTGATCTTGGCTGGCTTATTTCAAGTGTCTGTGCTGAACTGGTGAATGGGCTGAGGATTGGCCATCTCAGATTGCCTCACTGACATGTCTGGCAGGTGGCTGGTGGGCAGCTGGAGTTATTGGATGTCTCTCAGCTGCCAGCAAGCTAGCTTGGGTTTATTTTATTTATTTTTTTTAAAGATTTTATTTATTTATTCATGAGAGACAGAGAGAGAGAGAGAGAGGTAGACACACAGGCAGAGGGAGAAGCAGGCTCCATGCAGGGAGCCCAATGTGGGACTCGATTCTGGGTCTCCAGCATCACACCCTGGGATAAAGGCAGCACTAAACCACTGAGCCACCCGGGCTGCCCTAGCTTGGGTTTATTTACATGGGAGGCACCCCCCAAAAAAAAAAAAGCAGTTGAGGCATGTGCGGCTTTTGCAACTGGCATTATGTCACTTCTACCACAGTCTGTTGGTCGAAGCCAGTCATTCAAACGGTGGAGATATAGATTCCACCTCTGGATAGGAGAAGTGCAAAATCACATAATAAGGCCACTTTTAAGGCTCATCACATAATGAGGCCACTTTTGCAACCAATCTGCCTCACACAGTATCTGGTGGAAGAACTCCAAAAATGGTGGCTATTAGGGGCATTTCACAGATAGCAAATAGCAAGGATTAATCTTGTCTGCAGCCTTTTAGCGGAAGCATTATAAGCTATCTATGAGGAGTCTCATATCTTAATCATTTTATGGTTAATACTAGCCATATCTAATGGTTATACTTTTACTAGAATCTGTGAAGGGGAAGGGGAAATTGAGATCAAGCCATTCATGGCAGAAGCTGGACAAGTTTCTAGGTGACCTGAATGCAGGAAGGAGAGAGCTCCTGGTCAGACCTGTTTTAGCCCTTACAAGAAAGAAGTCCTTCCCAGGAAGGGCCCACTCCAATGGACATTATCACCTCCAGCCAGCAAGGGGAAGGGCATGCATTGCAGAACATTGCTCTGCTCCAGACCCAGTGATAGGTCCCTTACATGGAATTCTTACCTTGGCCTGGCGGCTTCTATACTATTATTCCCATTTCTAAAACTGAGGCTGTGAACGTCCGGGTGATTTATACATGGTAGAGCCAGGGTTGAACTCAGGGAAATGCAGCTTGAAAGCCTGAGCTTGTTCCTTCACACCTCACCACCCTGAGTCAGTAGCAATGAGAACCCCATAAAGAAGGAAGAAGAGTCATTTTTGGGAATGCCTGCCATGTGTTGAGCACAGGCCTGAGCCCCTCACATTGCCACCACTTTCCATACAGGTGGCTTTATTACTTTTAGCCCTATTTTACAGATGAAGACACACAGGTTCAGAGAGGTTATGCAGCCTGCCTGAGGTTGCAGAGCCAGGAAGTGGCAGAGCTGAGATCAAAGAATCTGTCTGATTCCTCACCACCACTAAACCACAAGACCATCTCTGAACCAAATGAAAGAGGAAGCTGTCTTTCTAGGAAGCCCTCACCCCTTAGAATATGGGCTGCTCTGTCTCTCAGGGAAGCATTCCTGGAGCAGTGTAATATTCCCCAGAAGTGGCAGGGGCTCTGGGATGTGGGAATTGGCTATCGTCCAGGGGGGCTCAGGATCCACCTGGGCTGATTTCAGTAACCCGGGATCAGACAGCCCGGATGAAACAAGTTACCCAATGCAATCACCAAGGACAAATTAAATCAGCCTGTAAAATTGCTCTTGGCTTTGCAACAGCCTCCGGTGTTCTTGGTATTATGGTACTTGTCAGCTCTCTGGGCAGAGGCTGGGTGTGGGGGTGGCAGGCACACTGGGGGCTCAAAGGGAGCTGTCACCAGAAGAATGTATTAATTCTAGGGATTGTGTCACATGGGTAGGGTGGCAGTGATAGCAACAAAGCCAGACTTGCTGCCTCAATGCCTACCAGCTTAATCACAGAGCCTGTGTCACCTCCACCAACCCCTTCTACCTCCCTCAGAAGCCCCAGGTGGTCACCCTGCCCACTTGGCCCCCTGTGTTCTAAGCAGTTCTTCCCTGAGCCCTGGGCACCGCTACACCTACACCTCTCTCTCTGTTCAGGTGCCCGATGCTGCCCTGGGTATCTAGAACTAGAGTGGTCACCCCTGTCCCCAGGGGCATGCAGCCTGGGGTGCCCTGCTTTCAGCCGAGCCTGGGCCTCTGGCTGGAGTGTGCTTCTGACCTGGTTCTGGGGACCTAGGGAGGACCTTCAAAGTTCTAGGTCAGGGATTCTATCCTTTTCTTTTGCCTTTTTTTTTTTTTAAAGATTTTATTCATTTATTCATGAGACACACACACACAGAGGCAGAGACACAGGCAGAGGGAGAAGCAGGCTCCCTGCAGGGAGCCCGGTGTGGGACTCGATCCCAGGACCCTGGGATGAAGACCTGAGCTGAAGGCAGATGCTCAACCACTGAGCCACCCAGGCGTCCCTTCTGTTGCTTTAGAAAGCCTTCCCCACACCTCTCCCTCCTGCCCCTTCCCTCCCAGGGCTGTCTGCCTGACCTCAGAGCCCTGTCCCTGTCTG
Source organism: Canis lupus dingo (assembly GCF_003254725.2). Taxonomy (NCBI): domain Eukaryota; kingdom Metazoa; phylum Chordata; class Mammalia; order Carnivora; family Canidae; genus Canis; species Canis lupus. The sequence continues at coordinate 4,960,276 of NC_064248.1, read as the reverse complement.
TGTCTCTGACTCCACATTTAACCCTCTGTCCCTCCAGCCAGGCTGTGGAGCCCAAGCGCAGAGCCTGCTGTATATGCCCAGTCATCTGCTTTGGGTCCAAACCCCAGTGAATGGGATAGAACAGAACCCCCCCCCCCCCCAAGGGACCTCCGGCCCCAGTCAGCATTTAGTTTCCCTCCTCAGATCCCTCAATGTGCACTCACCTTCAGTACTGCTTTAGTTGTCTAAGATGACATTGCAAGAGGTCCTGGGAGAAAGACGTCATGAGGACCCAACTGTGACAAAGTTTCGCGTGTGATAATCAGGGGTGGCTTCTCGGAGAAGGGAGCTTGAAGCAAATGGGGACAGGACAAGGGCTTTGCAAGAAGGATGAAGGCAGGGCTTTAGGTGGGCAGAGGTGGGGGATGAGCTTGCCTCCAATGAGGGAAAGGCCTGTGTGTGTGTGCACGTGTGTACCTGCTCATGTGTGCATGGGTGAGTATGACTGTGCGAGTGTGCAGTGTGTGGGGGTGACTGTGCACGTGTGTGGTAGGTTCAGTGTTGAGGAGCCAGGTTGCTAGGCAGCCAGTTGCCAGATCTCTGAGTGCCAGTTTGAGCTGCCTTGAGTGGCAGCAACAAGCCCCGGGAGGAGCTAAATGAACAGCTGCCCCCTCCAAGTGGCAGCTCTGGGCTGGCTGTGCTGCATCGGGTCCCCCCCACCACGCCCCTGCCTCTGGCTGCAGGGCAGTGGCACAAAACCTCCGAGTTCAGCTCCTCTGCCCTCCACCTGACTCCCCAACCAGATCTGATATCTCGGCTCTGAGTTGCCTTTTGGATCTGGGGCCCCCTGTCCATGCCTGTAACCGGCCAGGGGTATCCCTCCCTGGAGCCACTGGTACCCCAGTGTACCCTCTGCTCAGCTTTCCGCCATCCGGTTGGCTGTACTCGATGCAGCTCCCCTGCTCCTGACCTTGCAAGGCTGCAGGAGCGTCCACACCCCTGCGTGTGGCATTTGCTGCCTCCTTTTCTGCTCCTGAGCCTCCCCCTCCTGTGCCCTCCCAAGGGCAGCCAGCCCCAGGCACAGCCTTCCCTGCCGCCTCCTTCGCATCTGTGATTTTGTTCCTTTCTTTTCTGCTTGGAATGTTCTTTAGTGCCCCTGAAATCCTATTATTGGCTCAAAAATCACCTCCTCTCTATAGCTTTCCCGACCTCGGAGGGCAGAATGGGTGGTCCTTCTGTTTGGTCAGCTCTCCCTGTGCTTTGGGCCAGGCTACGCTGGCCTGCCTTCTCCTGGCAGACTGCTGGCCCCCGGGGGCAGGGGCCCTGCCTGATGCTCCCACAGTGCCTGCGTGGGGCAATGCCTAGCAGCCTCCTGGTGGGTGTCAGCAGGAAGGAGGGACACCCCCACCTTGGCCAGGCAGGGCCTCCTCCAGAGCTCCCCCCACTCCCCCCAGTGACTCACAGACGAGGGGCAGCTCTTGCTCTCGGCCACCGAGCTTCCCCTTCTGGGTCTTACTACGTTCCGATGTTGGACTTGGCTCCCTCCACTTCTTTTCCCAGTCCCGAAGGGCTGCTTGGGACTTGCAAATCCAGCGTTCTGAATTCTTGCTCACCACAAGCACTTTCCCTAGGGGAGGGCTTTTTCCTTGTCTAAAGTGTCTCTCTGAAGCCTATCAAATTTCAGGACCACAGTGTGCTTCCAGCTGGTGTTTGAACACGCCAGGTCTTCCACTCCTGCCAGGACTCCGGAAACCACATGCTGGGACAGCCCCAAGGGGAAGGAGCCTTTGGAAACAAGACCCAAGGCAGTGCAGGGTGCTGGGTCAGGCTCACGGGCAGAAAGGCTGGCACCCGCTGCTGTGGGGACTTGGCCCGTGGCCGTTTTCTTATCTCTAGGACGCCGTAAACCCAGCGTCCACCTCTATGTGTTCATGGACTGGAAAAAAAAAATGTGTGCAATGTGCTCTGCATCCGAACCAGACTAAGCTCTCAAAGTTTGCTGTTATAATTATGAGTGTTGTTCATAGGGGTGAGTACACCCATAATTGACGTGTTATGGACCAATTCTTCAATTCTTCTTGTGTTCCTTTGGTGAGGGAATCAGACATTCTCAGAAGGGTGGAGTTTTACAAAATCACAAAGGCAGTGTGGGGAGGAGTAGAACCCAGGCATGCTGGGGTCCAAGCCCTAGAGTTCTTTTACTTTTTTTCTGCATACTGCTAGCATTTTGGACGTGGGGTGCATTTTGGACATGGGAATTTTAAGCTAATAAGGGTCTTTTATAAGGGCAGGAAATAGGAGCTCAGACATGTTAGGTGTCTTGCTCAAAGCCCCACAGCAACTGGATAAGGCACCTTGCTCCTTATACTGGACTCTCCCTCCCTACCTCTCTATCTCACTGCCCATCTGAGTTTGGTACATGCCGCTGTGCAGGCTGAACTGGCCTTGCAGGGCTCTGGTCACTGGGCAGAGGTCAGATCTGGCTCCATCTCGACCTAGGGCAGTACTATTGGCCTGGCCTTTGGTGACAGGTTTGAGTTCCTTCTCAAGAGTTGGGACAGACACAGCTAGAGATGATACCAGACAAGTGGACCAAGTTTCAGTAGGCCACAATCTCAGTGGTAAGTCAGAGTTTTAAACAGAAATGGAATCCAGAAAAAAAAAAAAAAAAAAGAAAGAAAGAAATGGAATCCAGAGGCTCATTACCAGGTGTGGGCCAACTCACTGGGGGTGGGAGCAGGGCGAAAGATGAGTAGGCTTGGATTCCCTCCATTACCCAGATGATCTATCAGCAGACTGACTCCACACCTGCCAGAAGGTGAAGCCAATGATGTAGTGACTCCCAAGGTTGTGGTGGAGAAGGCAGGATCTGATGGGGTGGTCTGTGTCTTCAAATGCAAGCTATTTCCAAGCCCTAGATGTCTGGGTTTTAGTGTTTGGGGGATTCTAGGTACATGTGCATGATTGTGTTTTAGACACCATTTCTGAGTGCTGTTGAAAAGCATTCACTTACTTTGCCACCAAACAACTCCTGGACCTGGAGCTGGTGCCACAGTTGCCATTCTCTTATAGGCCCTTGAAGATGAATCTGGGGACAGTCGAGGCCAGGCTCCAAGCTCAGTCACTATTCTTGGGTACTGGTACTGACATTTAACTCTGCTTTGTTTCATGGATGCCTGGATTTCTAAACTCAACCATGAAGAGTATCGTGTTCCCCAGTGTTCTCCTGGGAGGAAAGTTGAACAAGCATTCATTTGCATTTTATAGATGAGGAAAGTAGGAAGTAAAGAAGTCTTGCCTTAGGCCAACAGGGGACAAGATTCCCCTCTAGGTGTCCTGATTCCCAACCAAGAGCATCTACAACTATACAACTTCATCTTCTGGTGAGAGGCCTTCCAATATTGCCCTATTTCAATACATTCTTAAGGTCAGAGTGTTCTCTGGGGTCTCAGCTCTTCCATGATGGTCTCCAGGTTTCTCCCCCTTCCCCAGCAAACCCTCCAGCCTCATGGCACGCCCAGCTCATTCACCCATAGCCACACTGTATGAGTTGTAGATTCTCATGTCCTACAGAATCTTTGCCTTCAGCACTAGGCATGTTCCTTTTCCTCTGTTTGGGGTGCCTTTATATCCTTTATCTGGCTTACTCTTATTCTTCCTCCAGGCCTCAGCCAGGCTTGACGTGCCCTCCTGGAAGCTGCATGTCCCTGAATGGCTGACGCTGTTGAGGTAGGTGCCTTCCTGAAGAGCCTCTGTCAGAGTGAGAGCCAATGGCCCCGAACAAGATTGTGTTCTAGGTAGGGTGGGGGTGGGAGCAACAGGGTAGAACTCACCAGACTGTGCCAGCCCTTTGGACTTGAATTGGACGTACGATGGGTCAGAAGCAGAAAGGAGCCACTGGTCCCTTCCTTCTTGGGAGGTGGGTGGATCAGGGGTGAGTACACCCATAACTGAAGTGTTATGGACCAAGTCTTCAACTTCAGTGGCCCAGCGACCTCCCAGTCTCTGCTGGACATGTTCACATGCCCTCAAGTAATGCTTTTAAAAGGCTTTGTGCACTTTAAAGTGGTGATTTTATTTAATTTCAACAAAGTTGTAGCTGCAATTAGATCTGTCCAGATAATTAACTCCAATTTACCAGTTTGCAACTAGTAATTAATTACTAAAGTCTCTCCAGTGAGCCTTGGAAAAGAAAGTTGTTCCTCCAAGAACAGAGCTTTGTTCCGAAGGTTTGGAGACATGACCACCGTTGGGACCTTGTTTTCCCTGTGATCCACTCTGGTTCTGGCTCACGCACAGGTTGCTGTGACCTTGGGCAAGTCCCTCACCCCATCCAGCTCTTAGTTTTCTTTCCTGGGAAAGAGCAGCAGTTCTTGCCTCATCGAGTTCCTAAGAACCATTGATCAGGAGAAATAAGATTCGTGGGCTGGGATGCACCCCCTTCACTTTTTGCTAGGCAGCCTCACTGTTCCTGGGGGCAGTTGAAAGCATTTGCCTGCTTCACCACTGAGCTTCTCCTAGGCCTGGAACTAGTGCTCTGGTCATCATTTTCTTATGGACCCTCAGAGAGGAATCTAGAAAGAGTCAGGGCTGGGCTCTGAGCTCAGTCATTTACGGGTGTTGCTACTGTTTTGTTTTGTGGATATTCTGATTTCTTAACTCAGCTGTGAAGTGTCAATTTTCTCTAACCCTACACTCGAAGATATTGGAAGTTTTTCCAGAAGTCTACATCTAGTTTCAGTTTTGCTTCACACTTGAAGACTTCTGATTTTTCTATTATCTAAAGCAGTAAATGTCCTGTCCGCCCCCCGCCCCCCCGCCGGAAACATATCAAAATCAGCTTTCCCACCATGAACGTTGAAAGAAATACTGATTGCTGCTATAAGGGAGTGGACAAAGCTGATATTTTAGAAAACTGGATCAGTTAAGTATCTTTCTCAGAAAAATGAACCTTGACCCTTGCCTCACACAAAACCCCCAAATCCATTCTTGCTGGATTATCAAGTTAAACACGAAAGAAGAAATGCCTTACTTATGGGAGGTAATACAGGAGCATCTTCATGGCTTGGGGGTAGGCAAAAATTGTGTAAGTTTTAAAAAACATTTGCCACAGAGAAAAGGATGTATGAATTAGGGCTTACTAAAATTAAGAGGCTTTGGGCATCAAGAGACATGAATTAAGGAAGCAAAAAGGCAAACCACAGAGTGAGGGAAGACGTATGCCATAAATATACCCCTAAAGACTCATATAACAAATATTTATTGAAGGATACATCTATACAAAAAACACTGGCACCCCAATTTAAAAAAGATTTTATATATTTATTTGGGAGAGCACATGCACAGGAGTGGGGAGAGGGAGGGGCACAGGAAAAGGGAGAAGCAAACTCTCCACTGAGCAGGAAGCCCGACAAGCAGGTCCCAGGACCCTGAGGTCATGACTTGAGCCAAAGGCAGATGCTTAACTGGCTGAGCCACCAAGGCGTCCCTGGCATCCCAATTTAAAAGCTGGCCAAAAGAGGCACTTCACAAAAGAATATATGCAAATTCCAGTAAGCATATGCAGTGTGATTTGCTGGGGAAAGGCAAATTAAACTCAAAATATGGTACCACTCTATACCAACAAGTCTAAGACCCTGAGGATAGAACAACTAGACCGTCATGCACTGCTTGTGGGAAAGGAATTGGTTTAATTCCTCTGGGAAACTGGTGTTTACTACTGGATATGAACCTACATATATGCTATGATCCAGCCATTCCAGTTCTGGTTCTGTCCATCCAAGAAGTATGCATCTACAAGGGCACCAGTTGACACGTACAGTAAGGTTCATCGCAACATTATTCATAATGAAGAAAAGAGACTGTATGATTCCATTTCTACAATGTTTGACAGCAGGCAATTTTGTGGTGATGGAAGCCCACATTGTGGCTACCTGCAGGGCAGGGACCAAGGACTGGGAAAGGACAGGAGGAGGCAAGCTATTGGAAGGCTGGCACTGACCTAGATCTTCTATTAGGCAGGGGTTCCATGGGCAAGTTCACTTTCTGAAAAATTTTATGGTGCTCTACATTGAAGATTTGTGTCATTTATTGTATCTCACTATTCCTTCATAGGAAAGCTTTTACAGAAATAAATGCTGGCCCTCGGGCCTCACTCTGCACTGAGTAAGAACATAGGAGGACGTACTAGGGCTTCAGTGCTGGTGGCTTTCAGCTATCCAGGTGATGGGTATGTGCAGCCAGAGTGGAGAGTCCCTACTCTAGACCAAGAACCAATGTATTTCACGTAGTCATCACTCATTACTTCACCCCATGTGCATCTGGTGTGGGAGCCTCACCCAAGTCAGACCTCTGAAGGTGCGTGGACACTCTGATCCATCCTCGGGAAACCCAGGCTTTGCTTTGGTGGCCGTTTAACATGACCAGTTCTACCACTGGTGCCTATCTTCCTGGCTTACCATTTCAACAATGGCTGAATGGCTCTTGGTCATTCTGTCTTGTCTACAGCCATGCAGCTTGGAAACAGAAGAGCTAGGATTTGAACTGAGGCTCCTGACTGTTTCAAACCAAGAGCTGATAGCCCTAAAGCCTATGCAGAGGGAGAAATGAAAAATTCTTGAATAGGTAATTTGTAGGAGGGGGAGCAATGGATGAGAAGTGAATCATACTTGCCTTTCTAACTGGTACCTGATGCAAGATCTTCTTCCCACCTTGCCTTTTTTTTTTTTTTTGCAGGGGGTGGGGGTGGGGGAAGGAATAGAGGGATTCAAATTTATATTATAATCATTAGTGCTTTTGTTTTTTTTTTTTTGGCTTCTCACCTCAAGTAGGGTCTCAGATCAAGCCTGTCTCATAACAGTAATACACAGGAGGACGTGTTTTGTCTTGCTTCAACACTCTCTACCACTGTTCTTGATCTACAGCCCTGTAGGAGAACTCCAGACTGGGGATCTTCCTCAGAAAGGTGTTATGAGTTGAGATTAGTTAGGCAAGTGGCAGAGTGAATGCATAAGCAGTGATTTTGCATAATGAGGCGTGTGAAATCCCACTGGAGGTTGTTAAAACAGCAGACAGACTGTGGTAAACAAGGTGGAAGGTAGGCTTTGAAAACAGATGGCTTTGAAAACCTGGCAAAGCCCTGTTTCAGACTTTTAAGAATTGGTTTCGTTAGTGCAAGCTATTTTTTAAAATTCTACATGCATATTTTAAAGTTCTGTTTTAATGATAAAGTTCCGTGGGTAATTGAACATCAGTTTACATCCTGCTGTAAACACACTAACAACCAGATGTGATGGACAGCTTGCAGAGAGACCTGGACTCTGCTTGTGTATTTGGATTCACATGTGTTATTCAGGGTTCAGGCTGGGGTAGTTTCCCTGACTTCTAGGCTGAGTACCTGTATGGCCGTGCCCTGCCCTCCTTGCTAAGTCAACCCCCTCGAAACTCTCCGCCCATAACCAGAGCTGATCCAGGGACTTTCTCCTAGAAATGCAACCATTTTTGAAAATGGTATGATCTCTTGAGTCACTCTGCCTTAGTGTAAGCTGGACCCTTGGTCTAGAGGGTCCTTCTTTTGATAGTTCTGAAATTCTTAATGAAGTCACCCATCCAAGTGCCATTTCTAGATGTTCCGACCTCTCCTAAATGATGATGAGGGTGGGCCTCCCTCAATCTCTGTGGACAGAAATACTTACCTCTGAATTCAAGGCTGCCTCACTGTCTTCTATATATATTTCTGAACAATATAGACTTTTTTTTCCCCACATAGAGCAGAACTCCTTCAACCAGACTCTACTTGACCAACTAAATGGTAATAGCAAAGACAGCATGGGCTACGTTCCAGGCATATTCTAAATACTTTACTTGTCCCAAGTCATTTGGTCCTCATGATAACAATATGAGGTAGATGCTATTGTAACCCCATCTCCTAGATGGGGAAACCGGTGCACAGAGAGAATTTTTTTTTAAGTACTTGCCCAAGTTCATACAGTTAATAAGTGGCAAAGCTAGAGCTTGAACTCAGCCACTGAGTTACTGCCTCTCACCTCTGGGAAGCACATCACGGCCTCTTATAGCTACCCGGCTGCTTACTGTGCCACATGCCACCTCCCTCAACTGAACTGAATGTCCATCAAAAGTCGGATGCATGTACCAGTTGCACTTGCTGTTGTGATCACGCAATTTGATTATTAAATGAAGGATGCAGTGTGAGTGCAAAAGGAAAGAAAGCATGTATATGAGAAGTGAATTGACTATTTGAGAGAGTGTCACTGTAGATAAGATGTTAAAAATCTGGCTTTCAAATGAGGCTGGATGTAGTCACTGGAAAGGCTTGGGAGGAGTGTAGACACTTCTCTGCAGTGTCTCAAATAAATGAACTGATAACCACAAAACATGTGCCACGGTCATATTACAGGGTGACCATGTCAGTGTTTGAGGTGGCCCTCCTGAATTATTAACAGGGCTCTTTTTGCATTCAAGTGTCCCAGTTTCCATTATAAAATATATGGTCACCCAATTGTGGGTGTCATTTAAGGCAACACAGAAAGGCAAAATACTAACCAACTGGCTCTTCTTCAAAGAGAAGCCCTTGACTATTCATTAAAAACCCTGCCATTATCGAGAGCGAATGCCGAGCTCCAAAAGCGAAGCCTGGAACCCTCCCAGTCCATTGAGAATCTGAGCAGCAGAGAAGGTCCTTTTAAAGACTGTGCTGCATTCAGAAGGGAGCTATTTAGGAAGTTCCCTGCTGGTGTGAGAAAGGGAGTGAGATTTTTAAACTTCTCACACGTGGGAGAAAATCAGGTTCCTATACTTGAAGCAGCTTCCAGATCAAAGAACCCTGCCCCACATTCAACATGCTGCCATTATGATCACGTGTCTACACCGACCCGAATTCCAGGAATGCCACCAGAGCAAACATTAATTTGGCTTTAGTGTGTATAGTCTGGTTTTGGCTCAGGTGTGATGAATAATGCATTATTATTCATTTAGGGTCTGATCAAGGCCAGGAGTATTATTTCAGCTTTTTGGTTTGAGTCATTATCAAATCACTTGGTAACTCTTACTTATCTGGGTGAAATCTGGGGTTTGTCACATTTGTTCCTTTTGCTCTTCTTTTTAGTGCTTTAATTCTACAAAGAAGTTGTTTGTTCAGGTAGCCTTTCTCTGGTCAGCAATAAGATTCTTTTTTTTTTTTTAAAGATCTTATTTATTCATGAGAGACACACAGAGAGAAGCAGAGACATAGGCAGAGGGAGAAGCAGGCTCCATTGAGAAGCAGAGACATAGGCAGAGGGAGAAGCAGGCTCCATTGAGAAGCAGAGACATAGGCAGAGGGAGAAGCAGGCTCCATGCAGGGAGCCCAATGCGGGACTTGATCCCGGGACTCTGTGATCAAGACCTGAGCCAAAGACAGATGCTCAACCACTAAGCAACCCAGGTGCCCCAGCAATAAGATTCTTAAGGGCAAATACTTATTGGGTATATTTTCCAGGAATGGTGCTAGGTCATTTGGGTCTACGATCTCATTTAATCATGGGGTGGGGATGATCCCGGAGGTGGGGGGTGTTATGTCTAATGTACTGATGAGGTGGAAGCTCAGAGATATGAAATGACTTGCCCATGGTCACATGGTTAGGAAATCAGAGGGCCACAGTTAGATCTAGGCTTTTTTACTTTCAAACCTTTATGCTTCTGATTCTTCTGTTAACTGTGTTTCTTCCCTGCCAAGCTGTATGACCCTTAAAAATGCCATTGGTCAATAACAAAACATTGGTGTAATTATGCTGCCAGTCAGATCCACGGGCCTTTCTCAACATCCCAGCACACTTAGGCTTCTTCCCAGCCTGATCTTGTCACCTGGCACTCTGTGGTGCACATCTTCTTACCTTGACCACACTGTAGGCTCCCTGGGAGCAGGGGCTGTCTTGGCTGCCTTCAGTGTCCTACCCTAAGTGGTGTGTCAATGGGTAATGAACATCAGAGCTTACTTTATCTTTGAATGGGCAGCAGGAGACTTCGAACAAACACTGGTGTGTGGTCAGACCAGCTTGGAGACTTGGCTACCACCACACAGATGACACCGGGATAGAGTAAGGTGTCCTGATCTTCCATAGCAAGGAACCATGCCCCAGCCTGCTCTCTGGGTACCACTGCAGAGCCTTACCCTGAGATTTGCAGGTCCTGAGGGTCTGAGGCCTAGGATCCCATTCCATGTGTCTTCCGCTTTCAATATCTGAAGCCAGAGCCAGAGTCATGGCTTCTTCCCTAATGCTGCTAGTCTTCATGGCACGATGGGGTAATGTTGTCATTACATTCTTAGTCCAGAATTCATTCCCTATCCCCTCCCGTGCTTTTGCATGCTCTGATTTTTCAACCAGGTAAATAGTAGATGCTCTCGCTAGATGATGTGTTTTCATAGAAACCCAATATTTATCCCCCAACTCTAGCACAGGGACCCTGGTCACTTTCTGGAGATGATCTCTAAAAGAACCTTAGGTCCCAGGCATATAATGTTAGGCCAGCCTTCCCATCCCATAGGGGTGTGGTAAGTGTCCGTGTCTGGCACCATGATTTCTCCTTAGAAGGAGACACAGATCAGCTTGCTTTCAATAAATAGAATTTAAACCAAGATGCTTCTGTATAATTATGTTTCCTAATTATATTACTCGCCGCCTGTAGGCAAAACAAAATAGTCCCCCAGTTGTACCAAAGGAAACCTGATGAGCTGAGCTCCTGGGCAAACCCATTGCAGGTGGCAGAGCAAACCCTGGGAAAAAGAGAGCCCCTGACAGGGGAACTTGGATGAAGGGGTAAGAAAGTCTCTATGATAGTGTCCAGTTCTGAGGTCCTAGAATTCTATCACGGCACTTTTCATATATATTTTATTGCTGGCATTGCCTTCTGCCCGCTATCCTCTAACCTCCTGACTTCTGATTTTGACCTTTACTCCCCCAGTTTTGGCTTTGCCCTTTCTCTGAGGCTTTTGGCTTAGCACCCACTTTGTGGCTATGGCCTTGACCTCTCCATAAATCGTGGTTCCTCTCTTCCCTCCAGCTGGGTTGCTTTGGCCTGCTCAAGGAAGACCCTTCTCTGAGACCACTCCACTTCCTGCATCTCTGATCCTGTCTTCCTTCCCAGATCTGCCACGTGGTTGGCCCTCCCACTGGGCTACCAGAGCCCTCAGGATATGACCTGTATATGAGGAACGCATTCTAGAAACATTCCTCATGGCAATCCCTCTGAGTATGGATCAAAGGAGTATGGATCAAAGGAGATCTGATGCAGAAGAGAAGCCTAGAGAAACTCCCACTAAGACCCTTGGAGTCGAACACCAGTCCCAAGGGACTGTGTCTGCTGGATTCATCCTAAGCAGCACTCGGGGCCTCTCCAATGAACCATGGCTTTCTTGGGAGGGCTGCTGCTTACATGGACTTTTTCTGCTCCCTTTGATTCACACTGTAATGTAAGAGAAATCACACAAAGCTGTGCTGTCAATGGTCAAGCAACGGATATTAGTAGAGATACAGTGACAGATAAAATGTCAGTACTATCATTTGGAGAACCTCAGTGTTGACTTAGGGTGGTAACGGTGGGCAAAGATTTTTTTTCTTGTAGTAGGTAAGAAAGTACATAGAAACCCCCAAACCTCCCTATTGACATATAATATAAAGTTTAGAAGTGTGCCCAAGTATATGTAAGTCTGTAGCTTTATGTATCTTCACAAGGGAACATACCCAACTCATTAGTACCCAGGTCAAGAGAAGGAATGGTCTCAGTCCCCATCCCTTCTCGCCTATAAACCCCTTTCATCTGCCCTTTCAGTTTCTACCCTTAACCCCAGGGTGACCACTCTTCTGATTCCTAATAGCATAGATTACTTTTGCCTGTGTTAGTGTTTTATCTTAATATAACCACACATACTGCATGTAGCAGAACCATATATATGTACTCTGGTATCTACCTTCTTTCAGGCAAACTCACGCACATGGGATCCATCCACATTGTTAAGACTAATTGTAAATGACTCAACATTGTCCAATCACATGGACAGTGAAATTTTCAAAACTATGAGAAAAAAATATCACTCAATTTGTATTGCTTATTGGTATCCAGTGGGTAATAACCTTTAGTGCCTATCTGCACTTAAATATTTGAAAGCTACTGTTTTCTTGGTTGTACAAACTCTATTGTTAGGAAACATGAGGATAGGACTTAGGTCCTAAGAGATGAAATGGCTTGTCCAGATTGCACAGAGCACTAGGATTTAACTCTTCCTATCTCTCATTTCGTCTCTCTGTAGATGATACCTCTGACCATTCCAGTATAACACAGAACTAAAGGAACCCAGGAACTGTAAGTAGGAGGCTTGAGTGTCCAATAGAATAATCAGCCAGAGAAGAGGCAGGTGTCTGGGCCCAAGCCCAGGTTAAGCTAGCTACTATTGTGCTGGAAAGCTTCATAATCCTTTGAGTCACAATTCTCTCCTTTGAGCTACTCAGTAGATCCTGAGCTGGTGAAATCTTCCCTACAACATCTTCCTGGCAGGGATGCAGGTGGTCAAAGGGATAGGGAAAGGTGGCCTTGGTGAGAAATAGAACAACATGATAAATGGAACAAGGCAGCTCTTGTGGTGACTGGGAACCAGAAGAGGACAGGGTGAAAACGAAGAGTTAGTCCCTCATTTGTCTCAGGCAAAACTATTAATGAAGACAGTAGAGGTTGGCTTTACCACCCCCAAGACCTACTGATTTTCTTTGTAATAATTCTCTGATTATGTCTTCTCATCTTTAATTTAAACTTGGGTGTTTTTGTTTTTGTTTTGTTTTGTCTAGACTATTGTCACAGCCTTCTGGTGGGCTGCATCTGCTTCTTGACCTCCTTCTTCCATTTACCTGCCCCTGGTAGCCCCCAGGGACAGCCAGACTTCCCCCCTCTCCTCTGTAACCCTTTGTGCTCCATTCTTTCTGCCCACGTCTTTAGTCTGGCATGCAGTGGCTCCGTGATCAGCTCTGTAATATTCCCACTTGCCGAAGCAGGCCCTGTGTTCCAATCATGCTGAATCACATTCAGTTTCCCCAGAGCACTATGCTCTTTCACACCTGGACACCGCATGTAACATGCAGGTTCTGCCTGCAATCACATTTACTTGCTTCTTTACTGGATAATTGATTTCCTCTTTGAAAGGCACTGGTTTGAGGCACCTGGGTGGCTCAGTGATTGAGCATCTGTCTCCGGCTCAGGTTGTGATCCTGGGGTCCTGGGATTTAGTCCCACATCGGGCTCCTCACAGGGAGCCTGATTCTCCCTTTGCCCATGTCTCTGGCTCTCTCTCTGTGTCTCTCATGGATAAATATATAAAATCTTAAAAAAAAAAAAAAGAAAAAGAAAAAAAAAAAAAGGAAAGGCACTGCTTTGTCATCTTCCTGGAAGCCTTTCCTGCTTTCATCAGGAGTGGTCCCTGTGGTAGTTGTACTTCCTTCTATCCATCTCCCAGGCACTATGTCAGTTTGCCCCTTGGTTTCTTCCTTTAGATTATATGCTCCTTAGATCTTGGGCTTCTAGCAGGCTTATAAGCCACAGTTCAGTAAATGTTTCTCAAAATAAACAGCACAGAGATCCGTTTACTTATAGCAGGTGGATGTGAGAGGTACCTCTTGCAGAGGAAAGAACCCAGACCACCTGAACAATGGAGCTCCAGAGATTCTGCTGGGCAGACAGTGAATCCTGGAGGATTCTCCATACTAGCTTGCCACTCAGGGCATGTGTGAGCCCTGCATGCTATCAGGGGATTTTTCTCTATCTCTGGAGTTAATGGATCCATTCCCTGTAAATGGAGCCTGGAGTCCAATGCACATTGGTGGGTGGGAGGAAAGAGCCTAGCGGGAGGGAGAAGGGTATACTATTGGGGTTGGTTAAACAGCTGACAGCTGCCCTGACTGAATCGGGTTTCACTCTATTTGATCTTGAATAAAGAGGATTTTTGAGAGTCCATTTTCTCCTTCTTAAGTGTTCTTGTTAAAATAATAATAATAATAATAATAATAATAATAATAATAATAGAAGCATAAAAAAACCCCATCCTAATGTCTGCTCAGTTCCCAGATCCTTGCTAGCCAAGCTTGCTACACATGGGGGCAGTAGCACACCACCGACCCGCTCCGGAGCACCCACGGGAGCTGATTTATGAATCTGGAGCATTCACCGGGAATTTTAACTCTAGTTAGATATTTTCCATTTCATATACATCGGCGAGAAATATCACTTAAGACAAAGTTGGAAATAAATTAAGCAGGGAACCACATAAAGAAGTTTATATTTGCTTTTCTGACATAGTTTGTGAATTTTTATACTTTGAATGTTTTCAGACTGGATCACAAACCTCCAGTTTGAATCTGATTGTGCCAGAAGGCTGTTCCCATCAACTTGAGGGTTTTCCCAGGAATTCTAGGTCAAGATGGAAAATCTCTCCCTGTCAGCGAATGGCTTTTGAATGCCTGAATTGTCCCAGATACTCTCCCTTGAATCATCACATGTATCACTTGGTTCAGCACTTCAGGAACCTAGCATCATTATCCTGATCTACCAAAAGAAGAATCAGGCTCAGAAAGATCAAGCACACTGGTCAAGGTCACACAGCTACAAGACATGAAAGGAACTTGAACTTATGTTCCATCTTGGCAGGAAGGATGCTCATCTTGTTCACGAATATATGCCTAACACCCAGGACAGTGCCAAGCACATGGTTAACACTTAATAAATATTTGTCACATGAGTCAATGGCTGAAGGTTTGACAACTCCAAGGGCAATTATCTTTGTACCCCATGGTGCTTGAAGGAGGAGGTCAACAATCCTTCAGGCATTCCTAATGGATGCTGTATTGCTGTGGCAGCCTTTGGGCTCAAGAAGAAAGCCACAGCCTTCAGGTCTGCACAGTCTGCAGACCCCCCATTCCAGAATCAGAAGGCAGGGGAGAGATATCAACACATCTTAAAGAGTGATTTCTTGCTGAACAAATTTACTGTGAGGAAAAAGAAAGGAAAACAGCACGGTGTGGATTTGAAGCATCAGATTTCATCCTAAGCAAATTGTGCGGAACTGGGAGATAAGGAGCTGTTAGTTACCTATGGAGAGGGTAGCATTTTAATTCCAGTCATGCAAACCCCAGAAACATTCAGGCGGGGGCACGAAGAGGCTATGTCCCAAGATACATCCCTAGGCATGTCCTTGTGCAGGACAGAGGCCCAGAATGGGGAGTCACTAAAGAGTCCCCCGATGGCCCATAGTTCACACATGCCTACCTCTGTGCGCTGTACCAGGATAATAAGACAATTGTGGTGATGGAGGATGGACCATTGGGTGGCCTGAGGGGGACCAGGGGTCTGAGGGGCTGGGAAGCTTGCTGGGATCCCCTTTGGGGAATGACACAGGAGCACTGAGAGCCTCGAAGATTCTGGGGACATCCCACAAAGGGAAGACTGAACCAGGGGCAGTGACTGGAAACCCTCTGCACACTTGAAAAAATTTGTCAATTCAACATGTTTGTCATTGTCTCCATCTATTGAGGGCTGTCCCGCAGTGAAGAATAGCACAACCCTACCCAGGAGGCAGGCCAGCGTGCTTGACCTGGGGGGAACTGACCAGACTGTGTCCCACTCCACAGGTACCGCGGTACTTTGTCAGGAAGAAAGGGGGCTCAGGTACCCAGTCCAGGGTGGACAACAGGCTTCATGAGGCTCCTTGATTCCCTGATGGGCACGCACAGTGACTTCAGTCCCAGACTTGGGTCATAGGTGTCTAGGTGTCCATATTAGTCAATAGATGAGGCTAGAGCCTTAATAAGCAGGTTTCTGGATCTCTGAGTGGGTGGAGCCAGGGTGGTTCCAGGCCAGATTCTTTTGCTTGAAAGAAAAAAGAAGGACATTTACTGAAGTGCTCTCAAAAGTGAGTTGTAGGGGGTGTCGGTGAGATCTACGGGGGCTGGCCCTGGTCCCTAAAGAGGGCAAGGGGGAATGGCTGCTCCCTTCAGCTTTCTGATTTTTTGCTATTGCTACAGGCTGGGTTAATTCATAGCCTTTCATCTCTAAAACTTTTACTTTTGATTCCAAGTTTTGTTAATTCTACTGTGAGGGTTAGTTTTATGTGTTAACTTCACTGGGTCATGGGATGCCCAGGTAATTGGTCACACATTATTCTGGGTGCATCTGTGAGGGTGTTTTCGATGAGATGAACATGTCATGGGTAGACTGAGTAAAGCAGGTTGTTCTCCCTAATGTGGATGGACTTCAGCCAATCTGTTAAAGACCTGAAAAGAACCAAACGGCCAACCATCTTTCAGGTAAGAAGAAACTCCTCTTGCTTGAGTGCTTGAACTGAGATTGGTCTCTTCCTGCCTTGGGACTGGGAACTCTTGGATCCTGAGAGGATAGAACACTTGGATCAGATGGAACCACATCTTTCTTGGGTTTCCAGCTAGCCAACTGCAGATCTTGGAACTTCTCAGCTTCCATAATTGTGTGAGCCAATCCCTTTAAATCCTTATAATAAAGTTCTTTATGTATATATCCTATTGGTTCTGTTTCTCTGGAAAATCTTGATTAATGCATCTACTTTGCTAATGCTTCTTGAATCTGCTTTGTTTCCTATCCCCATAACCATGCCCACCATCCTCATTTGAGCCAAACTGCTTTGCTGAAGTTGGGGTGAAGAACTCACACTCTACTTACTGCTCTCCCTGCCAGTCCTTGCTCCCTGAAATGGCTAGAGGGGCTTTGAGTTCATGAAACATGGTTTGGAGCTAGTGGCCTACAATATCAAGACCAACTCTTTGTCCTGGTATTTAGGTCAAGTAGGATCTGTCCCCTGGGGGCCTCTCCAGCATGGTTTCTGCCATGCACACCCTGTGGCAGGTGGATAAATCTTCTCTAAGCACACTACGCTCTGTCCTTTTGTACACGCATTTTCCTTTATCTGAAAGGACTTCTCAGACCCACACCATATTGCATCTAGCAAACTCTTTCTTATCCTTCAAGATGAGCTCAAATGTCATTTTGTTTGTGAAATACATTCTGGTTGTGAGCAGAGTTTGTCACTCTCTCGTCTGGCTTCCACATCGCTTATCCCATGATATTGTCATTATTAATGTGTTTTGCTTCTTATCTTCCTCCCTCTATCACCAGTTCCTGGAAAGTCAGGTCTCCATTTCTCCAGTGCCTAGAAGAGTTCCCAAGCACTTAGTAAGTGCACATTACAATTTGTGGAATGAATGAGCAATGAGTATATACTGTGTGTACCTGATTATAACTAGATTTTCAAAATATTGGTCAGCGAGACAACCACAGATCCTTTAATCCTCAAGGTTTATCCAGATTATTTGACCTAATTCTTTAATACCACATCATCAGATAATGCCGTTCGAGGAGACCACTGTAACATCAGCAAACGCAGGCTGAATTTCACCTCCGCCACAGCCTAAAGAGCTTGGAGTCCTTTTAATGAATGTACACAGAGAGATATCAGAAGATTAGCATTCTTGTAATGAGCAGGGGAGACACATTCATCAAAATTGCTCAAGTGCTATCAGTAGAGCATGTCCAAGCAAAGACTTTCAGTACGCAATAGTGAGAGATGGCAAGTTTCTCAGGTTGGTCATGGGGAGGCTTGTTAATTTCACAGTTTATAAGAGATTAATGGTAAAGGAAATAGGATTCAGTTACAGTTACCTAATTGTAGAAAATGCTTTATCTCAAACACAGCCCAGAAGAAAATAGTAAGGAGAAAAAACACTGTCTTTAGAAAAAGGGCTTGACCTTCACATTTAACTTCAGAAGCAATGAGGATTCCTAACCGGGGAGATTCTTCCCTCAAATCTAGAATGTGGGTCAGCAAACCAATACCTTCTCATGTTAGTGGGAGCTCAAGTGGGAACCCAGATAGGGGAGATCTTGCTCTTGAGATCTCTCTGAACCAGGAGGATAGAAGTTGACTCCAAAATCTAAAACCCATGCAATCTGTCCAAAATCTGCATGACAGATGGATCAGGTCACCTGTGCAGATTATTTACCATCCTGAGCTCTGAGATCATGGCTCTCAGGAGTCTATGGACTTTGCTGGAGTACAATGTCCAAGGTCTAACCAGAATTTTGAGTGACATTTTCTAATATTGAAATGCTTATTTCAGAGAGGTGAGTTGACTTCTCTGATCCTTCAAATGGAGATGCCCCCTCACATCCTGTGCCCAAGTCACACCAATTGTCCCCACTTCTAGAATTCTCCTAGTTCTTGACCACTTAGACCTGGCTTCACTTATTAAATTCTTATTAATTGTATGACTCAGGAGAGCTGTTTATTCTTTCTGTGCCTCAGTTTGCTAAAGTATACACTGAGGACACAAACAGTGCCTCCTTTTCAAATCTGTTGTGAGGGTAATACGAGACTACGTATGTCAAGTTCTTAGAACCATGCCTGACACTAAATACAGCTGTCCTCTGGAGTTATCCCACAGGACCTGGAACACAGGAAGTGCTTGGTAAATGTTGGATGAAGGACTGAATGAATCACTGGGGAGTCTGGTTGAGATTTTACGTCAGTAATAGAAGGGGACCCTAGTTCTTACAGGCGACAGATAGAGAAGCTATCCTGACACCATTGACTGTGGGTCAACCCCAGAGCAGTGGATTACTCCCAGCTTTGTGTCCCAGTGGAGCTTATGGAAGAGCTCCGCCCTGGGGGCTTCCAGCCCTGGGGGCTTCCAGGGCTTCCTAGTGGTTCAGGGAGGCCTGGGTACCCATTTCACACCTTGACTGTGATCGAGCCCCATGGCAGATTCCAAACCCAGTACTTTTCCGTTTAGAATTGATACCTTTCTGAATAAGGCAGAGAATTCCAGCTACTCCTCAAAATTTTGGGGCTGAATTGTGCCACCTCAAAATTTATATATTGGAGCTCTAACCCTCAGCACCTCAGAATTTGACTGTATTTGGAGTTTGGGCATTTAAAGGTGATTAAGTTGGGCACCTGGGTGGCTCAGTGGTTGAGCATCTGCCTTTGGCTCAAGTTGTGATCCCGGGGTCCTGGGATCGAGTCCTGCATCGGGTTCCCCACAGAAAGCCTGTTTCTCTGTCTGCCTGTGTCTCTGCCTCTCTCTGTGTCTCTCAAGAATAAATAAACAAAATCTTTATTAAAAAAGAAGAAATAAATAAAATGAAAAATGGAAGGTGATTAAGTTAAAATGGGGTTATTTAGGCAGGCCCTATTCTGATCAGACTGGTGTTCTTATGAAAAAAGGAAATTTGGTCACTCAAAGGGACACCAGGAATGTGTACTCACAGAGGAAAGACCATGGGAGGACACGGGGACAAGGCAGCCCTCTCCATGCCATAAAGAGAGGCCTCAGAAGAAACCAACCCTGATGACAGCTTGATCTCAGGCTTCTAGCCCCCAGAACTGAGAAAATAAATGATAGGAAATTTATGAGAAAATACATTTCTATATTGTAAGCTGCCTTGTCTTCAGAATTTCTTTGTAGCAGTCCTGGTGGACGAATATACCTCATGTTCAGTCTCTTGTTTGAGCATTTTGGGAGAATTTTATGGCCTAGCAACAGAAATGGGATGCTGTCACCTCTGGTGCCTTTTCTTAATGTAAATGGTAAATATAATGGTAATATAATGGTAAATACCGAGGATGGAACCCCTGATTCTCCTTTTCTGTACTGATGGAACCTCACTGGGACACGAGGGAAAAGGTGCTGGGCTCAGGTCTGACAGATGAGGGTTTGAATACGGACCCTCTTATTGACTCTGTAAACCTCTTGCCTCTCTGAGCCTCAGTTTCTCCTTTTGTAGCACCAGGGTACAAAAGCATCCCACAGAGAAATCATCAGGGTGGAAAGGAAGGGCTGCCACCCACACGGTCAGAAGCTGACTGCTTTCTGTACGTTTAAACAGACTATAATCTGCCTTTCCTAGTGGATTGTGAACCCTTCCCGTGCAGGGGCCATGTTTTCCTTCCCTTTGCATTCTTCACATATGTGGTGCACAGACTGAATAAATACTTGCACATAAATCCACTCCTTGTTATAAGTTGAATGGTATCCTCCTCCCTCACTCCAATTCCTATGTCAAGTCCTAAAACATGTGACCCCATTTGGAAACAGGATCATCGCAGATGTCATTAGTGAATATGAAGTCATTCTGAACAATCTGATCAGTGCTCTAATGGAAAGCAGAGTTCCTGCAGCAGACATATACCCACAGAAGAAAGCCACTCGAACATGAGGATTATGTTGCCACAAGGTATGTTGAGACTACCAGAAATTCAGAGAGGCCTGGAACAAACAGTTCCTTCCCTGGGCCTTGAGAGTAGGGATGGTGGCCCTGCCAGCTTCTTGATCTCAGACTTCCGGCCTCCAGGACTACGAGACAATAAAATTTCTGTTTAAACCACTCAGCTTGTGCTACTTCGCTATGGCGGCCCTCACAAACCAACATGTTTGCTATTACAGTGGTTCTCTGGATCTAAAAAAGACTATTGGGTGAATCTCATCACTGGAAATGTTACGTCTGGGTACAGGAAAGCTGTCCACAGTTTGTTTAGAATAAATGGTAAGTAACAAGCCATTTAATTCCCATCAAACACTGATTCCCTCTGGCAGAACACAGGTATTTTGGAAAGCTCACTTTGAATTAGGTGACCCTTTGCATTCTTTTGCTATGATCTCCTCATATGACCTTTTGCAAATCACACCTGGCTCTCAGTTTCCCCATCTACAAATGGATGGGGTCAGGCTATATGACATCCACTGTCCCTTCCAGGTCTGGGCTCTGTGGTTTCTCAATCCTCACTTAGAATCTGGTGTGTTAGTGGGGCTATCTTAGGAGGAATCTTCACCATCCACCATCCACCATCCACCATCCATCATCCACCATCCACCATCCACCATGTCTAAGCTGTGTCTCCAGTTCAACTTTGCCTTGAACTTTGGTGATTATGGAGCACTTTGATAAGGCTGGTTGTTTGCTTCCCATTCTCAATTCCTTGTGTCTCTTCTCCACCAATTAGACTCTGGTGGAGATGAAGGGCAAGTCTTGCACCCCACATAATCTTTGAGAGATGCTAGACTTGAGAAGCTTCATGGTGATCCAAACCAGAGAGAGCACCGCTAAAGATTTCTGTGTCAATGATATTTCAGTCAAAGGGTTTATGTTACACATTATATGTGCTCCCCAAGGTATATTCCACTGCATTAAAACACCAGCTTGGACTTGAAATACCATGTATTGGTACACTAACATACCAAAAAATTTTCATTTCACATTGGATTTATGGAGGATGAAGTTGTGATGTCATGTTGGGCAAGAACAGCACTTGCCAATCTAGGTCCTTAGGAAGGATCCATATGGATCCTTATCCATATGAACTATATGATCCATATAGTTCATTCCCCTATTTGTGCAGATCCTCTTTCATAATCAACTGTAGTAAGATATGAACTTTTACCCCATTATTGTCTATCACGTGCCTCTTGCCAATTACACTGGTTATGAGTCACAGCTTAATTTAGCATCGGTTGTGAAACTTGTGGAAATATTGCACCATCTTTGAATATTAATGCAATTTTATTTCCCAGGGGCATTACACCTTCTGACATACTGGAATTTCTCTACTTGGAGAGATTTTAGATTCTGAACTCAAATGAATCATAGCTCACATGTATAATCTTCCCTTTTTGTGCTGGAAAAGGATCCCCTCATATTAGCTGCTTCTTGTCAAGGAGAAGAGAGGCTGCCACTTCTTTAAGACAGAACATTCCAGACTGGCACAAAAGCTCTTTGGTTCTTTCTCAGGTCATGCTTCCTGAGATCTCATTGAAGGTGAACTGATACATTTTAGAAACTCATCAGAGTAGGAAGGGCTTCTTAAGATGTAGCCCTTAGTTAAGTGCCTGGTACATGGCAGGGATTCAACAGTCTTATCTTTGGATGTTGAGGGAATAGTACCCCACACTTACCAGGCCAGGCACCTTCCTGTGAATCTCTGAGAAGTGCTGATATGTATGTGGCTTCAGGGATTGCTCAGTGCTGGGCAATGGGATTCCCATATCTCTACAACCTGGGGGGAACTTAAGCATCTCCAGTGTTCTGTGGTTGGAGCCTAGAGTCTCCCAGTGTACATGGGAGGAGCTATACATTTCCTAACAGACCTGACAGTTCATGCACACATAGTTTGCTCAGCAGGAAAACATCCCCCTCCAAGTAATCCCACACCCCTCAGAGCAGAAGAGGCTAACCTTTCAGCAGGGCTCCTCTGGGGAGTTGCAGGGAAACTGGCTCTCCTTCCCTCAATGACAATTGTCATTGCTTGCCCATTGGGACCCCCAGAAACATGTCTTCTGGACATAGCCCAAGTTTGCTTAGGTTCACCCTTTTGGATTCCCCTTCCAAACAGAGCTTGAGGACTTGAGTCAAATGCAGTTGGTAATTTCCATATTCCCTCAAGCTCCCCCGCCCCCATCAAACATTTCCTTCTCCTTCATCAAATATTTATAGGCCACTGGGTTCTGTGGAGCCTGAAATGAATCAGACAAAAGCCACGCCCTCAAGACATTGAGCCAGGGAATAAGAAAGACACATAAACTGAAAATTACGATCAGTATGATGGAACCATAAAGCATGACACCCAAGAGTCATGGAGCAGAGGAGGGGCTCTGGGCAAGGGTGCAGGAAGTCCCCTAGGGAGTGTGCAGAAGCTGAAATGCTGGGTGGGAGCAGGGTTCCTGATGTGTTGAGCATGGGAAACAGGGGTTGGGGAGATAATGACAAGCATGATCTGGAAGGTTTGAACTCCATGGAAGACTCTTTTGTTCTCGAAGTGGTGGGAACTACTATAAAATGCCTTCTCAAGAAAACAATGGTCTGGTCTCTGGGGTTGAGGCTGGATTGGAGAGGCTGAGACTGGATGGGTGTAGACCTCTGGGGATGGTGGGAGGGTGAACGGAAGCACAGCCCCGAGCAGAATGCAGGGAGGGCCTGTGGAGAGAAGGTGTTCACTGAGATGGCTTTATTTTTTTATTTTTATTTTTTTTGAGATGGCTTTATTGGATGGTAACGTCCGTGAGGACAAGGAGGTCAGTGCATGTGGTGGCAGCGGAGGAGGGGCAGTGAGGATGATTCAGGCTCTTCAGAGTCTCTGAATTTGCATTAGTGCCTAGACCACAGAAGTGTGTGAGATAGCCACAGTTACTGTCACCTCCAGTTCTTGCAGAGATTCCTTCCCTGCATGTGGGGACTCTTCTCGCCCCTACCCTATAGTCAGCCCCTCCCTTAGGCAGGACTCTCTTCTCCTCTGTCCAGTCTCAAGACTTCTCCCAACCTCCACGTGCTGGAGTGTCCTTTCTCTTAGGCTCCAGAGCTCACTTCCCGCACAAATATTGATCTTTGGCATGATTAATATTGCTATTTATATTAACAATGAATTTGTTCACCAAAAAATAATTAGCAGAAGACTGCCTATTATTAGATGCCTCATTAATTTCAACGAGTTTACTTAAATGACAGCAGGATGTCAGGCCAATAATGAAGACTAATTAATAAATACATCTGATTATCTAAAAGCACAAAGAGGAGGGGCACATAAAGCTGTGGGAGCGGGGATGGGGGTGGAGGGTAGACAGTTTCTGGTGAATAGAGGTGCATCTTCTCTCGTAAATGGAGGGGACCAAAAGTGATGACCTCAAGGCCTGATGTGCTGGGTTGGTGGCCTTGCCAAGTGACATAAAGGGCTGACTACAACCACCAGGGAGTTTGAAAGGATATCCCAGAGTCACCAGTGGTCTGAGATGTCCCCCTCACCTCCTTCTCTGAGACCTCATCAGGAGACAGTAGGAATTAGGGTGAAAATAAAGCCTTTTGCTATGGAATCCTGGTTCTTATATATCTATGTAACTTGGGACAACCCACATAATAAGTAGAAGCCATAACACTCACCTTCTGGGATACTGTGAATTTTAAATGAAGTATGTTGGGAAGGCACGGCTGCCCAGAATGTAGAAAGACACTCGAGAAGTGACCCCCTTCTTCCCTTCCTTAGAATTTCTCACCTCTGGAGAGGGATCATGTGTCCCTCTGCCTGCTTTACTCAGCAGGGGCATGGCCATCTGCCCCCCTTCCCAGGGTAGAGGTACCCAGCATCTTCCCTTTGTGTTTCTCTGTACGTTGAAGCCTTGGGAATCTGTGATCACCTATTAGAGGTGATTATATTCCTTCAACCTCCTCCCTATTCCCTGCCCAGAATGAGTGGAAAGCTTTGGGAGCTCATATAATCAGGGTGTTTAGAAGCAGTCTCTGGCTTCAAACAGAACAATTTGTTTCTAGCACAGAGCCCTGAGTGCTGGCTGGTGGGAGCTGGGTCTGCAAAGGAGCATCCCTCCTCTGAGCACCTCCAGAGGGGAAGCAGGCTGCGGAGCTGAGAGCGCCTCCTGAATGCTCACATGGCTTTCCAGTGGAGCTTGTGTATTTTGTTGTGTTTGGTTTTGTTTTAGGGGAAATGGTTTTTTCACATATTTCAACTGATTGCTTGGAACTGAGAAACCCTTCAGGGTTTGTTTTGGAACAAATTAGAGCTAGATTCCACCCTCACTGAGGGTTGCTGTTAAGAACTTGCATGATTTCGTACACTGGGAGCACACACCCCACTCTAGATAGGGGTAAACTGAGACTCGGGAGGTTATTGCACATGTCCAGAACTAGAAAGTGGCAGAGGAGGAGTTGGACCGAGAAGGGACGTTGCAGGGGAAGGGGGGTTGCTGACACCTGCTTCCGTTATGGCCCATTGTTCCACTTCCACATCTGTCTTCCGCTGCCAGAGAGTAAGCTTTCTGAGAATTAGGACTGCATGTCACTCATGAGGATGCTGGTGCCCAAATGCTGGTGCCTGGGCACATGGCAACAGCCCAGCCAATGTTTCCAGACTGGATAAGGGAATGATGACCACAGGAATCCAAGATCTGATGTGTGCTGTGAGCAGGAGCCCAGAGGGCCCTGCTGGACAGGAAGCAAGGCTAGGGCCAGGTGGCCCCCTGCCAGTGAGTGGAGGTGGGGGTGGGGAACACTTGTCCTGGCCCAGCGCCTGTGCACGGCAGCACCGCCCCAGGCCTGGGATGTGCATGGTCTTGTCCATTCTCCTGGCAGACATGTGGGGAGGACGGGGTTATCACAGTCTGAAATTGGAGGAAACTGAGAGTCCCAAGGGTTACCAGCTTGCTGTAAGCCACTCAGGCAGCAGGAGATGCGAGACCTGTCCTCTCCGAGCCCCATGCTTTGTCATCTATGCTACAAGAATGGGACACAACCAGCAGAAAGGAGCCAGAGGACCCAGAGGCAGTTTGAGGACCGTATAGAAAGTCTTTCTGGAGCAAGGTTGGGAAAGGCTTTTCTGGTTAGGTTGCCCTAGTTAGTCAGGTTCAGGGTGCTGGCAGCTCTGATTTGGGGCACCAGAAAGGAAGGAATTGTTGGTTTCTAGCAGGGTTGAGAAGCAGGGTTGGGGTGGAAATGATTTGGACATGAAATTAGTGCTAGAGCAGCAGCAGAGCTGGGGGGTGGGGTGAGCTGGGTGGTCCCTCAGGCAGCAGAACGGAACTTCCAGAGCAGGAGTGAATGTGGGCGGTTCCTTCTCCTGGCAGAGAGGGGTCTGGGGTTGGAAGGGACATATGGATGGCACTGTGGGGAGGGGCAGGGCTGGCCCTGGTGGTCTGGGCAGCTCAGAGACTTTGCTGTCTGCACTGGTGCATCGTGACGTTAAGTGCTTGTGCTCTGGAGCCAGGCATGCTCTTTCTCCACACCCTCATATCGAGCAGGTGCATTTGAAGAAAACACTTGAAGCCAACTCTGGGGGGTGGGCGGTAGTCAAGAACTACATCTGATGCAGAAATGGGGCCAGATCCACCTTTCTCTGGAGTCTTTCCTTAGTTTCCTTAGCAAAACTTACCACTGGAGCCTCGAAGGAGCACTTGCAAATGTTCTTTACCCATGAACTCAACAGAAGGAAACTTGCCATTGCTACAGATGCTGGCATTCCCCAGGAGACACCCTTTCTGCACAGAGGATGCTGCTTGGGCCCTGCCAACATCACCTTGCAGTGCCCTGGCAGTGAGGTGTTCTGTGCCAAGCGGGGAGCACATTCTCTCATCCGAGTCCCACTTTTCTCCTGGGATCTCAGTAAAACAGGGTTGAACTCTTGTGTTTGGCCAAGTCCCCTGTGGAATAACAGGCTTAAAGCTGGTGGTGCATCACGGGCCGGGCAGGGGTAGGTCCACTTTTAGTGAAAGCAATAAGGAGACTTATTGTCCATAGAGAATGTAGCAACAGTAATAAAATGGGGTAAAAGTTGGTAATTTAACAACAGCAATAAAGCAGACTAAAAGTAGGTCAGCTTCCTAGCATTGCCATGCACCAGCAAGTCTAAATAATGTCAGTGACAAAACTCTCCTCCCCGAAAATCTTCTGTAGTTTAAGTTCCAACCAATTGTTTCAGTCACTTCTGAGCTGTAACACTGTAATACATAATATATACCTATGAAGCAAGTTAGGGTGCTACCAATGCTCATCTTCAGAAGTTCCTCTTCTGCGAGGAAGTCACATCAGAGAATGGCCAGCTTTACAGTTGGTCTCAAAACACATGGACTCAGCTGCACACATGACTCCTGAGAGGGACATTCTCATGGTTGGTGATCATTTGAACCTGCTTTGGGTGAGGTTCATCCCTCCCTGTTACATATATCCACACTTCAACAGGGATTGTGGAAGTCGTTTCAATCTAAGGATTTAAGTACAAATTATTTGAAACAAGAACTATGGATTAGTTGGCCATCAAGAAAGAATGAAATCTTGCCATTTGCCATGATGTGGATGGAGCTAGAGAGTATTAGGCTCAGTGAAATAAGTCAGTCAGAGGAAGACAAATACCACATAATCTCACTCATCTGTGGAATTTAAGAAACAAAACAAAGGAGCAAAAGGAGGGAAAGAAGAGAGAGAAAGGCAATCCAAGAAACAGACTCTTAACTATGGAGAACACACTGATGGTCACCAGGGCCACGGGTGAAAAGGTGATGGGGCTAAGGAGGGCACTTGCCGTGATGTGTGCTGGATGTTGTATGGAAGTGTTGAATCTCTATAGGGTACACCTGAAACTAATATAACACTGTATGTTAACTACACTGGAATTAAAACAGAAGTAAAGAAGACAATTATTTAAATTGTTTAAATCTAATGAGTCAATAAATAATGATTCAATTCAAATAAAAGGTGCTGGGGTGATTAAAAAGATGAAGAACAAATTTTTTCAGTCCGATCATTCCATGGGCAAGCCATTCTCTGGATTTAGTGGAGCTGACTCTTTTGGGAAAATGTCTTCAGGTTTTGTCCCCCTTCTTTTATTGAAAAATATGTTAATATGATTAAAACACATCACTACATTTCTCTTCCCGCTTCTCATATTGTGATATGTTTTATGCATTTTACTGTTTTGATTACATATACGAGGTTCGCCAAAAAGGGAATTTGTACCATCAGAATTTTTTCCCAGACATTATTCTTATCTGGTTTTGTAAATTATTGCTGAAAATAATTTTGAGCGACAGAAGAGGGCGATGGTGAGAGATGGTTGGCATGAGGAGACTGGATTATGCCCCCTGCCCCAAATTCATTGGTGGAAGCTCTAATCCCCAGGGTGCCTGTGTTTAAACATGGGGCTTTTAAAGAGGTAATCAGGTTAAATGAGGTCCTAAAGGTGAAGTGCCTAATCCAATTGGACTGGCGTCCTTATAAGAAGAGGAAGAGACACCAGGGAGTGTGCACACACAGAGAAAAGGCCATGTAAGGACACAATGAGAAAGTGGACACCTGCAAGCCAACGAGATGAGCGTCAGAAGAAAGCAACCCTGCCCACATCTTGACTTCACACTTCCAGCCTCCAGGACTGCGAGAAAAGAAACGTCTGTTGTTTAAGCGACCCAGTCTGTGGCATTTTGTTATGGCAGCTCTAGCAGACTAAGACAATTTTCTAGAAGCCCTCAGAGACAGCTGCCACCACCACCTGCTGTAGCATGGGAAGCTGGCAGGGCAGGGCTGCACAGAGAATGTCAGCCCTCCAGGGGAACGCTCCAGGGGCATGGTCCCAAGTGCCCATTCTTAACCTAACATAACATGGCTCTGCTGGGTCCTCGTGGGCCTTGTGGATACTTCAGTCAGTTGTAAAAACATTGTCCTGGGTCTAGACTAAGGTTTTGACAGGTTAGTAAGGAAGAGGAGAGATCACGGAAGTGAGCCCAGTGTGGAGGCAGGGAATTCAGGGACTTATTCAGAAATTGGGAAGAGCCTGGTTTAACCAGAACCCTGGCTCTCAAGATGGGTCCACTTCCCTCTAGGGGTCTTCAAGACCCTTTCCAGAGGTCCCTGGGGTCACCTCTTTTCCCTCCACATATTCGTGTGAGGCTGGATTTTTCTACATATAATTTATATAAATGAATGAAGAAGCACATATGGAGATCTAGCAGGCTTTCATTAAGCCAGACATTAGGAATTTACAAAGATTCTAGTGTCAGGGGCACCTGTGTGGCTCAGTCGGTTGGGCAGCTGACTTGATTTTGGCTCAGATCATAGTCTTCGGGTCCTGGGATGGAGTCCTGCATCCAGCTCCATGCTCAGTGAGGAGTCTACTTGGGATTCTCTCTCTCCCTCTCCCTCTGCTCCCGCCCCCTGCCCCCAGTCTCTCTCTTTCAAATAAATAATAATAAATAAATAAATAAATAAATAAATAAATAAATAAATCTTGAAAAGGAATGTCAACGTCGCTAGTTGCACTGTTTGAAAGGCATTGGGTCTTGAGGCAAAAAGTTTGAGAATGTTGCAGCAAAAATATGGATTATTTGTAAAGTAGGCGACCAAGAGAAGTTCATAAGGTAAGCCAAGGACACACTGCACACTGGATAGGATGCCAAAGTGACCCTGTGTTTATTTCTGTGAGCAGAATGGAGCCGTTGGATGTTTCTGTGCAAAGAAAGTGACATAGATGGGGCTCTGTTTCAGGACAAATGGATCTAGTGGAGAGCACAGGCAGGGAGATGAGACAGCAACCTTTTGCGGTATCTCGAGAGGAATAAGGGAGGTGAGATTGTTCAGGCTAAGAATACAGGGAAGAAAGGGAAGGGGCTAAATCTAGCAGGAGACACATCCGTTTGGGCAGATCAGGGCTTAGGCACTAACTCAGCCACAGCACTTAAACCCAAGAAGCATGTAGGTATCTAAGGGAAGGGTCTTCCCCAGTACGTGGCTCTAAGCTAAAGGTTTGGAGATTCCAAAGCAATTTCCAATATGTGGTAAATGATTCTCTGTTTAGGGACAAAACTCTAGCCTTGTTTGGAAGCCCATCGGAACCAGGAAGCCCCCAGACCTGGATGGTAACTGGAGGAGTCGGGGGATGGGGTGTGGTGGACAAGAAGAAGGAAGAGAAAGAAGCTAATGTATATTGTGTGCCAGTTTGGCGTGAACTTTTGGATATCCAAAACAAGGATTTCAGAAGGATGAAATACCTGGCCCAAAGGAGATTCAAATCCCCATCTCTGCTTCCAGGCTGAGATCTTGTTTGTGACACCTTTCTGGCTCCTTTGAGGGAGGCTAACAGAATAGGGACACGGACACAGGGATGTCTCTCCAAGCTCCAGATGGACATCTAGCTGCCTGGTTGACATTTCAGTTGCATGCCTAGGACATCTCACACTCCACCTGTCTAAAGGAAGAGCTCTCTGCAAGAAAACCACCCACAATTTCTCGCCTCTGTCTGCACCACATCTGTGGATGACTCACTTTGTCCCTCCCATCTTAGTAGATGCCACCACCAACCACTCAACTGATCAAAGCCCAAATCCTTTCTTCCCTCATCCACACACCCAGTTAGCCAGGAGGTCCTGCAGGGTCTAATTCCATAACACATTTCCTCTGCAACTGCTCATCTCCCTCTTGGGTGCCATTATGCTTGCCTGAATCCCATCATGTCTGAGATATTTTACCACAGTGGCCTCCTGATGGGCTTTTCTGGCTCTAGTCTCATCCCTGCTCTACCCATTGTTCACATGGAATGAGGCTTTTAGAATCTAAGCTGGACCCTGTCCATGTTCTGCTTACAGCCATGGGGTAGCATCTCCCTGCACTTCTAGTATTACTGCAGACTGCATGCCCACCCAGCTCAGAAGCACCTGACACATCTCCAGCCACCTCCTCCCACTCTTGCCCTTGGTCACTTTGCTCTAGCTACCCAGCCTCCTTTGTATGTTCCCATCACCCTCGCCCACACAAGGATATCTGAATCTGTGGTCATTCTAGTGTCCTGACCTTAGTTTTGTCAAGTGACTACTCCCTTTTCATGCCTTAATTCTTAGCTCCAATGTTCCTTCCTCAAGATGGCTTGCTCTGACTTCTACCATAAGGAAGGCCAACCCTCCCTCACTTGCTCCCCATCGTACTGCCATATTGATTTCTCTCTAGAAGTTTTCACTATCTAGGATTATGTATTTATCTCTGTGTGGTCTAGCTTCCACCCCAACCAGAATATACATTCTGGCAGGTGAGGATTTTTTTCACAGCCCCAGGGCTTTGGATGGCATAGAAGAGGGGCTCAATAGAGATTTGTTGAAGGATGGAATAAAGGGAAGGCAGCCACCTGGTTGTGAGTCACCCAGTGGGAAATGGGTAGGTCTCAAGATGCAGATGCACTGTGGGAAGCTGAGCTTTGAAGGCTATTCTGATGAGCTCTTCATGATTAAGTTTGATTGGGCCTGAAAACCGGAGGAGAGGACAGGAAAACTGCCATGTGGTTTCCAGTAGCTCTGCTCAGGGGGTCTCAGTTCCATTATCTTTTGAGCTCCCCTGCTTTGTACCAATTCTGGTGGACAGCCTGGTGGCTGATGTTTCTTCTCTTCTATGCTCTGTTTCTCTCTCTCTCACTTTCTTTTTAAAGATTTTATTTATTTATGAGAGAGAGAGAGGCAGAAACACACGTAGAGGGAGGAGCAGGCTCCATGCAGGGAGCCCGATGTGAGACTTGATCCCGGGTCTCCAGGATAACGCCCTGGACTGGAGGCGGCGCTAAACAGCTGAGCCACCGGGGCTGCCCTGCTCTGTTTCTCCCTTGAGGGACACCTCCATTCCTAGATTTTAGCTCACAGGCAGAGTAGAGAAGCACACCTCTTGATAATGACTCTCTTCCTCTTAGTCCCAATGGATATTTTCTTCTAGCTCCCATGCAGACATCCCCTCATCCCTTTATATTAACCCAAAAACTTTAAAGGTACATCAGCTTGACCAAAGGGATGACTTCCTCCGAGGAGCGTTAAGCAATCCTTTCCCAGACTCCTTGAGTGCAGCAACCTCAGGTAGTCACTCCAAAGGATATGGAGATCAATATTCTGGATGCCCTTCTCAACACATTTCAAAGCAAAAGGGGTCACAGACTTTTTTTTTTATTAAAGAAAAATTATTTATTTAATTGCACATTTTTATTCAAGTGTAATTAACATCCGGTATACACACGAGTGTACAATATAACGATTCAACAATTCTGTATGCTTTTCAGTGCTCATCTTGGTAGATGTATTCTTGGTCTCCTTCATCTATTTTTCACCACCCCCTCCCCACTCACAACTCTCTGTATTTTAGAGTCTGCTCTTGCACTTGTCTTCTTGTGTGTTTGTTCTGTTTCTTAAATTCTCAGTATGAACAAGATCATGTGGTATTTGTCTTTCCCTGACTGGCTTATTTCGCTCAGCATAATACCTTCCAGATCCATCTGCGTTGTTGCAAATGGCAAGATGCCATTCTTTTTTGTGGCCGAGTAATGTTCCCGTGTGTGTTTACACCATATCCTCTTTATCCATTCATCTACTGAGAAGGTGGCACAGATGACCACACATCTGTGGTATGGTGGCAACTGGACTTAAAAAAGATCACAGAAGGATGACATAGTTTCTTTAAAAAGACTCAACTTATTCCTTATCCCAGCTCATTGACCCCTAGAGCTTGTCTGCCCTTTCAAGCGTGAGGACCCTTGCCACTTGCTCAGTAGGAGGTGAAGTTCTGGTTTGCAGGAAGACAACACAGAGAAACCTTTGGGGCTCTAAGTTTCCTATTACGGGTTTCACTCTTGCTTGGTTCTTGCTTGTCCTTTAGAATCTGCAAAGAGCCCAGTTAATGAGCAGCGAACCTGTCCTCCCCAACCCCAGCTGCAATTTGCTTCTGCCTACAGCAATTTCATCTGTTATGCTCCCTTCACTGGGGTCCAGGTAGAACCTGGAGCATGCCGGGAAAGGTTTAATTGGGCCCCAAATGTGATTAACCGGGACTGGCTCGCATATGCTCTGCTGGTGTTTAGCATGCCACAAATTCTAGCGTTACCCAGTGGGTCCTAAAAGCTGCTCTGCTTTTAATGTTCCTTGCCTAGTTTACTCAAGTTGGAATTTAAATCAAAGGGTAACGTCTATATTGGGGATAACTTTATAGTTTATCTTAATATAAAGGCTAATAAATGTCATGTTTTAAAGTAGCTTTTTAAAAACAATGTTTTTAACAATGTTATATACTTTTAAGGGAATCTGGTAAGCAGTTGACTGAATCTGGTATGTTGTAATCTTTGGTATTACAAAAACAGAGCAGCAGGAATGGGAGTGACAGGCTTGAAGGTACTGAACCAGAGCCAGAGCAGATACTGGGATGTTCACAGAAATGACAACAGATCATCCCACACCCTCCCACTGAGCCCCAAACAAGATTTCTTGACAACAGGGTCCCCTTACTGGCCTCCTTCACATTGGAAAGAAGTATTATTCAGGCTCATGGGATCTTGGAATCAGCATTTTTAGTATGATCATTTAGGACAAAACCATTTACTGACTCCATCCTGGTCACATGGTGCCAAGGGAGACTGGAGCAGGTGGTTTAGGGGAAACAGCATAAGAAGTGAATCCATAGCCTGGCTGTGGCTCTGATGTTATCTGTAGCTTGAGGTGGACCACTTAACCTCATAGGGCTTCCTGTTCTTCACCTGGGAAAGGAGGGATTTAGCAAGATGGCCTCTGTGTTTCTGGCTTTGTGGTTTTCTGGCCATATCCCAAATTCCCATTGTTTTGTATTGCTTGGAATCAATGGATTGATTTGTTGAGTAGCTAGTATGTACTTAGCTCCATGTTAAATTCTACAATCAATTCTATTCCACAGATATTGACTAATGGAATTTGGGCTAGGTGCTGCAGATACGAAGAGATAAAACACAGTTACTTTCCTCTAAAAGTATATGGTTCTATTTTAAAAAGTTGTGAAGAAGAAGGAGAGCTTCTCCTTCAGGAGAGCTCTTTCAGGACACTTTGTATACTTCGTTTCATGCATACTCTGGCCACTCACAGGGCTGGGATAGCTTCTTCCTATTTTTCCACCTAGTAAATTCCAAAATATCCATCCAGCTCCAACTAGATTACCATCACTTCTCTATCACATTTTCTGGTTTCCAGGCTTAACTTATTTACTTTGTCTTATAATATAACCCCTTATAATTGCCCTTAAACAACATTGTGTTAACCCAATTTTTAAAATGATGAAATATGCCAAGCATTCAAGGTATAGAGAATAATTTATTATGCCTTCATGTGTTCACCATAGAGATGAAAAATTAAAGCATAATTATTGAAGCTTCTTAAAATGCTCCTGGAACATATTGTCCCCTTTCCTTATTCCCTGTGTGTGTGTGTGTGTGTGTGTGTGTCTATTCTGAATTTAGTGCCTACAAAATTAGTAATTAGCACAGATGATAGGCACCCCTCTGCTATTCTTTCCTAGAGACCAGCTTCATGCCTCAGACCATTCAGGTTATTAACTCTCACCTTTAGGTGTAAGGAGAGGATTTGTATGTGGAGCTAGTTATTACTTGGCATTATGGTTTACAGTGACAAGGACTCCCTCCTTGATCTCACTTTGGTCAGGCTCTTCTGAACTCTGTCTTGGACCAGACTCAGTTCTTGATCTGCTGAGGACAATTTTAGCGAGAGTTCTCTGAACCTTGACATCCAGCTAAGTGCCCCATCCCCCCACCTGTAATATTCAGTCTATCCCTCCCCTCTCCACCCTCTATACCTAACCCACTTCCTCTTGCTAACTTTTCATCCTCTTTCCCACCCCGCCTATTGGCTAGGATCCCTCAGCTCCCTGTGTTGTTTTCAGAGTGGAGTTCAATCTCCCTCCCCTATTGCAATAGTCTCAGATAAAGTCTTCCTTGTTTGTTTAAGAGGTTCTATGCAACTTGTCTTTTATAATAGGAAATAAAAAGAGAATAAAAGCCTTTCTGTCAGGTCTCTGCTACTTGATGCAACCTAGTGTTTCAAACTTACTGAACTAAAAAATGCACCTTAATGAAATCTGCATCAAATCTCTGGAACCCTGGACACCTGGATGGCTCAGCAGTTGAGCATCTACCTTTGGATCAGGGCGTGATCCCGGAGTCCTGGGATCAAATCTCACATCGGGCTCTCTGCACGGAGCCTGCTTCTCCCTCTGCCTATGTCTCTGCCTCTCTCTCTGTATCTCTCATGAATAAATAGATAAAATCTTGTAAAAAAATCTCTGGAACCTGAGAATATTGCTTTATTTGGAAAGAAGAGTCTTTCCCGATGTGATTAAATTAAGGTTCTTGAGATGAGGAAATTAACTGTGGACTCTCCAGGTGGGCCCTAAACCAGCAACACCTCCAGGAAAAACCATCATGACTGTCTGTAGAGCAGAGAGGCAGAGGGAGGTCCAACACCACACATACAGGGGAGGGTGGTGTGAGGAGAGAAGTAGAGATAAGAGCAAGTTGACCACAAACTAACAAATACTGGCAGCTGCTAGAAGCTGGAAGAGGTAAGGAATATATTCTTCCTTAGAGTCTTCAGAAGGAAAAGGCTTCTACTGCTCTCTTGATTTCAGAATTCCACCCTCTAGAACTGCCAGGAAATATATTTCTGTTACTTTAAACCATCGAGTTTATGGTATCTTGTTATAGGGACAAAGTCTCTCTTGGGCCAGACACTGCTCAGAATCCTTTGAAGTCAGAGTAGATCACATCCTTTCCCCACTATTGCAGTAGTCTTGAATAAAAGTCTTCCTGTTTTGATGAGTGTCAGAATAATTTCTTATTTAACAGTTATGATGTCTGTGACTTGGACAGGATCAGATTCATCACTGGACCCCCTGACCTCTTGCCCAGGACCCGAGTATGCACCTCAAGCTTTTGTCTTCACTCTTGACTGATGGATCAGGGATCCATTCATGAGTCTGACTCCTCACCCAATCCAATGCTCAGATTTTGATTCTTAAAATTCTTAGTATACTCCAGAAGCTGAATTTGAATCCCAGGGAAGAAGAGGCTGAGCTAGAGTCCCTGACTTCTCTGTTCATAAGATACTGGGGATGGATTAAGGTCTGAGGCTTCTTTGTTCACAAGACACTGTTAGTGAAGAACATGAGAGCTTCTCAGTTGAACTAAATCCCTCTTTGTGAATCTCTGATGACTGGATGCTCCATCCTCATGATGCTTTCTGCCTATTTCATTCCTTGTTGGCCCAGTTTTACCAAGAATAATTTGGGAGTTCACTGGTTTTTCCAGAAAACTTAAGATCTACCCAAATTGGCTGAGACCTCTCTCTATCACCTTCATATCTCCTTTTACCTTTTACTAATCTTTCCACCGGTTACCTGAAGCCCCTTTCAACCTCTTACCTCATCCACCCCTCTGTCCACCCTTCTAGAACCCCTCTCTCCACTCCTAAAGCTCCCTTGGAACTTTAGACCCCCTACTCCTATTGGAGCTCTCAAGGGACTCAGGGACCCCCTCTGAAAGCAACCACATAGCAGGGTAAACGAAAATCCTACAAGCACCCTCTACTATTGGTAAAAAGCTTTAGCTATCATATCAAGCAAGAAAACTTGTTCTATCTGTCAGAAACACATTTTGGATAAAAATAGGAGGTGGGTAAAGACGAGAGCCAATTATTTTCTATAAAACAGTGAGTTTTGTGTTGTTGTGTTTACCCAATTCATTGAGAGTTATAAGGCCTCTGTTTGCACCCAGCTCTATGTTTACATATGTATTTATATATGTTATACATATGTGATACTTGCCTGCCTCCACATGGCATTGACATCATTTTAACTTCATTACTTCTGTAAAGGCCTTATCTTCTTTTAAAAAAAAGATTTTATTTATTTATTTTAGAGAGAGAGAGAGAGAGAGAGAGAGCGAGAAAGCAAGAGAGCAAGCCCAAGTGGGGGGGGGGCAGAGAGATAGAGAAGATCCCAGGCTGACTTCACAATGAGCGTAGAGCCTGACATGGGGCTTGATCTCATGACCCTGAGATCATGACCTGAGCCAAAACCAAGAACCTGGCACTCAACAGACTGAGCCACCCAGGCACCCCAAGACCTTGTCTTTAAATAACACCACATTATGAGGTACCAGGAGTCAAGGCTTCAACTGTCTCTTTCTTTGGGGGAGGGAGGAGATAGAATTTAAGGCACATCATGCCTTGGCCATTGTGCCCACTTCCTTCTAGCTGGTTATATGATTGGTCACCAAATGAGTTCACCTTTTGGCTTTGCCCATCATTGGCAAATGCTTTGATGACTGTATGCACCACCTTCTGCCTCACTTTATACCCTGGCTTCCTCTGGCCTATGCATGGCTCCCAGACAGCTACCCATTTCAACCCTATAGTGAGGTTAACATCTAGTCTAGAACCTGATGGGAATCATTAAGGCAAGGTTTTCTTTTCTTTCTAAAGGATTTTATTTATTTACTTGAGAGAGGGAGAGCACAGAAGGAGAGGGATAAGCGGCCTCCCCACTGAGCAGGGAGCCCAGAACAGGGCTCGATCCCAGGACCCTGGGATCATGACCTGAGCCGAAGGTATATGCTTCACCAACTGAGCCACCTAGATACCCCTAAGGCAAGGTTTTCAAATAGCAATGCTACCACACAGTGCTTCTTGAGTCCTGTATATGCATGCAGCCTAATATTCATGCATGAAATTATTCTTTCCTACAACTGAAGGTGCATATCATTTCTATTCTCTCTGGAGTGGAATGTTGAGCAGAACACGCAGCTTGGGGTAGGGTAAATCCCACTGTAAGAAATATTCCAGAAAAAGTGCTAAGGAATCTCCCATACCATGACCATGTAAAAGAGGTGGTTTTTCCCAGTCACACAATTCTGGGGGTGGAGAGATTTGTGATAACTTTGAAAAGATTTTTTCACCCCCCTCAAACTTGTTTCCATATAAAAATTAGTCTATACTTTCTCATCTTTCTGATGATGCTCACTAAAGCTCTGGTACTTAAGAATGCTTATGAAACCCTTAATCTCTAAAGGGCTAAGATCTTCTGCAATTTGGAATTAATCATTACGCTTTAGGTTTTTTTTTTTTTTTTTTTTTTTTTTTTTTTTTTTAAGGCTTAAAGGTGACAGAGTAGGCAGGCAGGAAGTGTGGTGCTGGAGCCAAGAAGGACTTTGGAGCTTTTCCAAAGCCAGCACCTATTTTTAGAATGGAACAAAACACTCACCAAAACACATGTGTCATCCGGCTGAATCTATACAACATCCTGAGCAAATTGAAAATGTTCCAGCATCTCTGCTAAATGTCATCTCAGATGAGGTGAGTTTTTGATAGGCTCACAAATATATCCTTTCTGTCTGTCTCCTCTAGAAAAATTCAGTAGCTTTTAATCAATGAATCAATCAATTTATTTATTTATTTTAAAGTTTTTTTTTTTTTTTTTAATTCATGAGAGACACAGAGAGAGGCAGAGACATAGGCAGATGGAGAAGCAGGTTCCCAGGAGTCTGATGCAGGACTCAATTCCAGGACTCCAGGATCACGACCTGAGCCAAAGGCAGATGTTCAACCACTGAGCCACCTAGGTGCCCCAATTTTTTTTTTTTTTTGATAAATAAGAGAAGTCATGTAAGCTGGTTAGGCCTCCTTTAGTGCATATGTGAACAAGGTAAAGGATGTCAGGTTCTCATCATGTTAAGAGATAAGTCTTGGCTTGGGAACAGGACATACCTCCCAAATTTGGGACAAGGTAAATAAAAGAACAGAGAACTAGGAGAAGCATGACATGGACAAGATAAAGATGGATCCATATTTTGAAAAGGGCTAAGGGTGATGCTTTGTTCAATGAAAGTTTGCTACATGGTAGAGAGGACAGAGACAGTAGACCTTTATAGCTCACCTGCTTCTGCCATGAGGGGCCTGTCATCAGAAATGAAGATCCAGACTCTAATAACCCACAAGGATGTGCTATGACTTTCCATTGAAACATAAAGTTTCGTTTTACAGTCATACCCCTTTTTGATCAAAGGCAACCCAAGTAAGGTTATTCTTGTTGACAGAATAGGCCTGGTCTCATTTGATTTGGCCTGATAATTTATATAAGTGCAACAAGAGTGGTAATTGGCCGCATAGACATTTTAAGTTTTGGTTTGCCGGAACTTTCCATAAGAAATTTCAGATTAGATTTCTAGAAGACTCTTGAAGTTAGAAAGCCAAGCCAAGAACTCACCACCAGACCTTACTTGCAGGACCCAATGAATTTGGGTTCATTTATTTTCTCAAGGTCTCAAAATATTCTAAATTTCCTATGCTGACCAGGAAATGATCTTCCTTGCTCACCCGTGAAGCTGGAGACTCTGTAAGTTCAATACCTGGTCAGTTTCCCCAGAAGAGCTTCATAAGCATTGGCTGAATTTTCAAAGTCAATCTTAGTTCTTTAAAACTGTCGGGTCCTATCTGATTCCATATACATCATTCTCAAATATAACATTGCAGTCAAAGCCTTGGTTACAAAATCATTGTTTCCAGTCATGTTCAGTTATAAAGAAGATAGGTTCTTGTTGAACTCATATAAATAACTGTATTGCCATGAAAATAAGAATACACAATAAGAGTTTCAGAATTCTGGAGGGATTAGGCAAGGAGAAAAGTGTTAAGTGTTTCATTTCTGTTTACAAAACAAGAATCAGTTAAGTTGCTGTGAGATTTAGATAGTTCCAGAGAAAAGAGAAAGGAGTTCCTTATATTCACGAAATAGAACATTAAGGGAACAAAAACAAAGCAAAGAAAAGCCATAAAAAATCATAATCATACTTTATCGTTTCTTTCAATCACATGTAATTAATTCCTTTTCTGCTTGATCTTAAGTTAGCCATTTTATGAACCACTTCTGATCGTCCACCAGAGTCCTGGAAATCCTTCTCAATCCAGGGGTATGAACTTAGTTTTCCCAGCAATGCCTGGGTCCCAGAGTATCTTGTAGTCCTTTCCATGGCTCTCTGAGCTAATTGTTTTTTGATGAAGGTGAAGCACTCTGGCCTATAGCTGATTGCAGATGCTTTTGAAGAAGAGTCAGAGTAAAACACAAAACGATCTGTGGATGGAAAAAGACTTAAAAGGTCCACAATTAAAGATGTGATGAGGGTTCATGATAAAAATGACACAAATGACAAGAAAATTTGGTTACTTCTGTGACAGGCCATGGTTTAAAATAATAACCAGATTTACCATGAGGATATCATATTTATTTTTGTCTAATACCAGGCAAAGCACCATCAGGACAAACAGAGAATGAGGACACTGACAAAGTTTTAGGAACTTGATACAGTTTCAGAGATTCTTATATTAATAATATTTACCCGGGGGGAGGAGCAAGACGGCGGAAGAGTAGGGTCTCCAAATCACCTGTCTCCACCAAACTACCTAGAAAACCTTCAAATTATCCTGAAAATCTATGAATTCGGCCTGAGATTTAAAGAGAGACCAGCTGGAATGCGACAGTGAGAAGAGTTCGCGCTTCTATCAAGGTAGGAAGACGGGAAAAAGAAGTAAAGAAACAAAGGCCTCCGAGGGGGAGGGGCCCCGCGAGGAGCCGGGCTGAGGCTGGGGCGAGTGTCCCCAGGACAGGAGAGCCCCGTCCCGGAGGAGCAGGAGCTGCACCGACCTTCCCGGGCGGAAAGGGGCTCGCGGGGAGTTGGAGCAGGACCCAGGAGGGCGGGGATGCCCTGGGCTCCCGGGGACACTAACAGACACCTGCGCCCCAGGAGAGTGCGCCGAGCTCCCTAAGGGCTGCAGCGCGCACGGGGGACCCGGAGGGACCCGGAGCAGCTGGGGGGCTCGGGGGCGGCTCCGCGGAGGGGGCTGCGCGGCCCCGGGAGCAGCTCGGAGGGGCTCGGGCAGAGGAAGAGGCTCCGTGCGGAGGGGGCTGCACGGTTCCAGGAGGGGCTCGGGCGGCAGCTCCGCGGAGGGGGTTGCGCGGCCCGGGAGCGCGAATCCACCAGCGCAGGCTCTGGAGCACAGGGCGCCGGGACACAGCCCAGGATCCGGCCTCCCCCGGGACAGGCAGAGGCCGGGAGGGCCCAGGACAGCGAGGACGCTCCTGCCCCAGCTGAGCAGATCAGCGGCCCCGCCCGGAGCCTCCAGGCCCTGCAGATGGAGTTCCTGCGGGGGCTGAATCCAGGTTTCCAGAGCTGCCCCGCCACTGGGGCTGTTCCTCCTGCGGCCTCACGGGGCAAACAACCCCCACTGAGCCCTGCACCAGGCAGGGGCACAGCAGCTCCCCCAACTGCTAACACCTGAAAATCAGCACAGCAGGCCCCTCCCCCAGAAGACCAGCTAGACTGACAACTTCCAGGGGAAGCCAAGGGACTTAAAGTACACAGAATCAGAAGATACTCCCCCGTGGTCCTTTTTTTTTTGTTTTGTTTTGTTTTGTTTTGCTTTGCTTTTTGATTTGTTTCCTTCCCCCACCCCCCTTTTTTTCTCCTTTCTTTTTCTTTCTCTTTTTCTTCTTTTTTTTTTTTCGTTTTTTTTCTTCCCTTTTTTTTTTCTCTTTCTCTTTTCTTTCCTTCTTTCTCTCCTCTCTTTTTCTCTTTTTCCCAATACAACTTGCTTTTGGCCACTCTGCACTGAGCAAAATGACTAGAAGGAAAACCTCACCTCAAAAGAAAGAATCAGAAACAGTCCTCTCTCCCACAGAGTTACAAAATCTGGATTACAATTCAATGTCAGAAAGCCAATTCAGAAGCACTATTATACAGCTACTGGTGGCTCTAGAAAAAAGTATAAAGGACTCAAGAGACTTCATGACTGCAGAATTTAGAGCTAATCAGGCCGAAATTAAAAATCAATTGAATGAGATGCAATCCAAACTAGAAGTCCTAGCGACGAGGGTTAACGAGGTGGAAGAACGAGTGAGTGACCTAGAAGACAAGTTGATAGCAAAGAGGGAAACTGAGGAAAAAAGAGACAAACAATTAAAAGACCATGAGGATAGATTAAGGGAAATAAACGACAGCCTGAGGAAGAAAAACCTACGTTTAATTGGGGTTCCCGAGGGCGCCGAAAGGGACAGAGAGCCAGAATATGTATTTGAACAAATTCTAGCTGAAAACTTTCCTAATCTGGGAAGGGAAACAGGCATTCAGATCCAGGAAATAGAGAGATCCCCCCCTAAAATCAATAAAAACCGTTCAACACCTCGACATTTAATTGTGAAGCTTGCAAATTCCAAAGATAAGGAGAAGATCCTTAAAGCAGCAAGAGACAAGAAATCCCTGACTTTTATGGGGAGGAGTATTAGGGTAACAGCAGACCTCTCCACAGAGACCTGGCAGGCCAGAAAGGGCTGGCAGGATATATTCAGGGTCCTAAATGAGAAGAACATGCAACCAAGAATACTTTATCCAGCAAGGCTCTCATTCAAAATGGAAGGAGAGATAAAGAGCTTCCAAGACAAGCAGGAACTGAAAGAATATGTGACCTCCAAACCAGCTCTGCAAGAAATTTTAAGGGGGCCTCTTAAAATTCCCCTTTAAGAAGAAGTTCAGTGGACCAGTCCACAAAAACAAAGACTGAATAGATATCATGATGACACTAAACTCATATCTCTCAATAGTAACTCTGAATGTGAACGGGCTTAATGACCCCATCAAAAGGCGCAGGGTTTCAGACTGGATAAAAAAGCAGGACCCATCTATTTGCTGTCTACAAGAGACTCATTTTAGACAGAAGGACACCTACAGCCTGAAAATAAAAGGTTGGAGAACCATTTACCATTCGAATGGTCCTCAAAAGAAAGCAGGGGTAGCCATCCTTATATCAGATAAACTAAAATTTACCCCAAAGACTGTAGTGAGAGATGAAGAGGGACACTATCTCATACTTAAAGGATCTATTCAACAAGAGGACTTAACAATCCTCAATATATATGCTCCGAATGTGGGAGCTGCCAAATATATAAATCAATTATTAACCAAAGTGAAGAAATACTTAGATAATAATACACTTATACTTGGTGACTTCAATCTAGCTCTTTCTATACTCGATAGGTCTTCTAAGCAAAACATCTCCAAAGAAACGAGAGCTTTAAATGATACACTGGACCAGATGGATTTCACAGATATCTACAGAACTTTACATCCAAACTCAACTGAATACACATTCTTCTCAAGCGCACATGGAACTTTCTCCAGAATAGACCACATATTGGGTCACAAATCGGGTCTGAACCGATACCAAAAGATTGGGATTGTCCCCTGCATATTCTCGGACCATAATGCCTTGAAATTAGAACTAAATCACAACAAGAAGTTTGGAAGGACCTCAAACACATGGAGGTTAAGGACCATCCTGCTAAAAGATAAAAGGGTCAACCAGGAAATTAAGGAAGAATTAAAAAGATTCATGGAAACTAATGAGAATGAAGATACAACCGTTCAAAATCTTTGGGATGCAGCAAAAGCAGTCCTAAGGGGGAAATACATCGCAATACAAGCATCCATTCAAAAACTGGAAAGAACTCAAATACAAAAGCTAACCTTACACATAAAGGAGCTAGAGAAAAAACAGCAAATAGATCCTACACCCAAGAGAAGAAGGGAGTTAATAAAGATTCGAGCAGAACTCAACGAAATCGAGACCAGAAGAACTGTGGAACAGATCAACAGAACCAGGAGTTGGTTCTTTGAAAGAATTAATAAGATAGATAA
This sequence comes from Canis lupus dingo, assembly GCF_003254725.2. Taxonomy (NCBI): domain Eukaryota; kingdom Metazoa; phylum Chordata; class Mammalia; order Carnivora; family Canidae; genus Canis; species Canis lupus. The sequence goes on along the minus strand of NC_064248.1, from coordinate 4,917,177 downwards.
ACCATTAGCCAGCCTTATTAAAAAGAAGAGAGAGAAGACTCAATAAAATCATGAATGAGAAAGGAGAGATCACTACCAACACCAAGGAAATACAAACGATTTTAAAAACATATTATGAACAGCTATACGCCAATAAATTAGGCAATCTAGAAGAAATGGACGCATTCCTGGAAAGCCACAAACTACCAAAACTGGAACAGGAAGAAATAGAAAACCTGAACAGGCCAATAACCAGGGAGGAAATTGAAGCAGTCATCAAAAACCTCCCAAGACACAAGAGTCCAGGGCCAGAGGGCTTCCCAGGAGAATTTTATCAAACGTTTAAAGAAGAAATCATACCTATTCTCCTAAAGCTGTTTGGAAAGATAGAAAGAGATGGAGTACTTCCAAATTCGTTCTATGAAGCCAGCATCACCTTAATTCCAAAGCCAGACAAAGACCCCGCCAAAAAGGAGAATTACAGACCAATATCCCTGATGAACATGGATGCAAAAATTCTCAACAAGATACTGGCCAATAGGATCCAACAGTACATTAAGAAAATTATTCACCATGACCAAGTAGGATTTATCCCTGGGACACAAGGCTGGTTCAACACCCGTAAAACAATCAATGTGATTCATCATATCAGCAAGAGAAAAACCAAGAACCATATGATCCTCTCATTGGATGCAGAGAAAGCATTTGACAAAATACAGCATCCATTCCTGATTAAAACTCTTCAGAGTGTAGGGATAGAGGGAACATTCCTCGACATCTTAAAAGCCATCTATGAAAAGCCCACAGCAAATATCATTCTCAGTGGGGAAGCACTGGGAGCCTTTCCCCTAAGATCAGGAACAAGACAGGGATGTCCACTCTCACCACTGCTATTCAACATAGTACTGGAAGTCCTAGCCTCAGCAATCAGACAACAAAAAGACATTAAAGGCATTCAAATTGGCAAAGAAGAAGTCAAACTCTCTCTCTTCGCCGATGACATGATACTCTACATAGAAAACCCAAAAGTCTCCACCCCAAGATTGCTAGAACTCATACAGCAATTCGGTAGCGTGGCAGGATACAAAATCAATGCCCAGAAGTCAGTGGCATTTCTATACACTAACAATGAGACTGAAGAAAGAGAAATTAAGGAGTCAATCCCATTTACAATTGCACCCAAAAGCATAAGATACCTAGGAATAAACCTCACCAAAGATGTAAAGGATCTATACCCTCAAAACTATAGAACACTTCTGAAAGAAATTGAGGAAGACACAAAGAGATGGAAAAATATTCCATGCTCATGGATTGGCAGAATTAATATTGTGAAAATGTCAATGTTACCCAGGGCAATATACACGTTTAATGCAATCCCTATCAAAATACCATGGACTTTCTTCAGAGAGTTAGAACAAATTATTTTAAGATTTGTGTGGAATCAGAAAAGACCCCGAATAGCCAGGGGAATTTTAAAAAAGAAAACCATATCTGGGGGCATCACAATGCCAGATTTCAGGTTGTACTACAAAGCTGTGGCCATCAAGACAGTGTGGTACTGGCACAAAAACAGACACATAGATCAGTGGAACAGAATAGAGAATCCAGAAGTGGACCCTGAACTTTATGGTCAACTAATATTCGATAAAGGAGGAAAGACTATCCATTGGAAGAAAGACAGTCTCTTCAATAAATGGTGCTGGGAAAATTGGACATCCACATGCAGAAGAATGAAACTAGACCACTCTCTTGCACCATACACAAAGATAAACTCAAAATGGATGAAAGATCTAAATGTGAGACAAGATTCCATCAAAATCCTAGAGAAGAACACAGGCAACACCCTTTTTGAACTCGGCCATAGTAACTTCTTGCAAGATACATCCACAAAGGCAAAAGAAACAAAAGCAAAAATGAACTATTGGGACTTCATCAAGATAAGAAGCTTTTGCACAGCAAAGGATACAGTCAACAAAACTCAAAGACAACCTACAGAATGGGAGAAGATATTTGCAAATGACATATCAGATAAAGGGCTAGTTTCCAAGATCTATAAAGAACTTATTAAACTCAACACCAAAGAAACAAACAATCCAATCATGAAATGGGCAAAAGACATGAACAGAAATCTCACAGAGGAAGACATAGACATGGCCAACATGCATATGAGAAAATGCTCTGCATCACTTGCCATCAGGGAAATACAAATCAAAACTACAATGAGATACCACCTCACACCAGTGAGAATGGGGAAAATTAACAAGGCAGGAAACAACAAATGTTGGAGAGGATGCGGAGAAAAGGGAACCCTCTTACACTGTTGGTGGGAATGTGAACTGGTGCAGCCACTCTGGAAAACTGTGTGGAGGTTCCTCAAACAGTTAAAAATATACCTGCCCTACGACCCAGCAATTGCACTGTTGGGGATTTACCCCAAAGATACAAATGCAATGAAACGCCGGGACACCTGCACCCCGATGTTTCTAGCAGCAATGGCCACTATAGCCAAACTGTGGAAGGAGCCTCGGTGTCCAACGAAAGATGAATGGATAAAGAAGATGTGGTTTATGTATACAATGGAATATTACTCAGCTATTAGAAATGACAAATACCCACCATTTGCTTCAACGTGGATGGAACTGGAGGGTATTATGCTGAGTGAAGTAAGCCAGTCGGAGAAGGACAAACATTATATGTTCTCATTCATTTGGGGAATATAAATAATAGTGAAAGGGAATATAAGGGATGGGGGAAGAAATGTGTGGGAAATATCAGAAAGGGAGACAGAACGTAAAGACTGCTAACTCTGGGAAACGAACTAGGGGTGGTAGAAGGGGAGGAGGGCAGGGGGTGGGAGTGAATGGGTGACGGGCACTGGGTGTTATTCTGTATGTTAGTAAATTGAACACCAATAAAAAAAAATAAATAAATAAAGTATAAAAAAAAATAAAGGCAGACACTATTCTCACCTTTAAAAAAAAATTAATAATATTTACCCATATAAATATAATCTGGGGGAGGATAAATGGTTCTTTTTGGACAATGTTTGTCCTATAATTGAACATATTAAATAAACCTATTTTTTAACATTTCTCATTTTACAAAGTGCAAGAAGAAAGCCTTTTAGGTTTCCAGGGACCCTCTGGGAAATATCAAACTCAGTAGAGAGCAAGAAGATTTCATTTAGGGTTGGATTTTGGCAGAGTTGTTCAAAATGTCAAAAGGTTTGAACTCTTTGCTAAATAGAATCATAAGTTACTATGAAACAATACATAGCTACTCAGTTCATCAAAGTAACAATAAAAGGTTTCCAAAGTAATTATAGGAGGTAACATGGTAATTAAAAAAACAAAACAAAACTTAGCTTTTCTTTAAAAAAAAAAAAGATTTTATTTATTTATTCATGAGAGACACACAGAGAGAGGCAGAGACAGGCAGAAGGAGAAGCACGTTCCCCACGGGGAGCCCAAAAACTTAACTTTTTTTAAAGTGAGAAGATTGTTCTTTTCATATAATCAAGGACATGATAAAGTCAACAGGAGCATAGGAGATTATTCTGATGAGACAGAAGCTTTGTTTCCAAAGCAAATTACTCAAAAGGTAAAAAAAAACACCTCCTATAATCTCTCATTAAGAGCCGATCAGTAGTCGAAGAAAACTTGGTTGTTTTAACAGAAAACCAAACTCTAATTTTACATCAGTATTGATACTAAAGCTCATACAAAAAAAGTCCTTATAAATAAATCCATCCAATCATAGCTGGGTTGGCCTTATGAGATAGAACTCCTTTTTCATGATTTTTTCATAGACCTTCTGCAACTCAATTGTAATTTACTGGAAAGGTTCTGAAAACTGTTTTATGACAGACCTCGTAAAACAGAATTATTGTTGAAAATTCCATTCTTAAAACTTTTATTCCACACATTGGCCACGTACACATGGTAACTCAGAATACACAGCTGTTTTATTAAACCAATAGTATTCAACAACTTTTATTTTTCAAAGATTTACCCAAATTATGTGAATTTGCAAAGCATTTGGGTTAGTTTCTCTATTTCTGGGAGTTTTAGGAATTACTTAATTTACATAAGCATTTACTTATCTCAAATCCAATGTGTCATTAGGAAAAAGGTAAATTTCAACACAAAGAGGCACACAGGGAAGATGATGTGACTTGACATGGTCAATGGTCCCGTGGACAGTAAGCATGAAGCTACAAGCCAAAGAATACCAAGGAGTTCTGGCAAACACCAGAAACCAGACAAGGTAAGGGAAGGATTCTTCCTTAGAGCCATCAGATGGAGCATGGCCATGCCAACCATGATTTTGAACTTCCAGCCTCCAAGAACTGAGACTGCCACCTGGTTTGTGGCACTTGTCCCAGAAGACATAGGAAAGGAACACATGGATGAAAAGTGTAGCATGGATGGACAGAGGAGCTGGTTGGGCAGGTAGAACATGAGTAATTAGTGATGTCTGGAGAAGCAGAGTGGATCCATCTCAGAGAAGCCAAGAGAAGGAAGGGTGATAGAAAACCATTGAGAGGGCAGCCTGGGTGGCTCAGTGGTTTAGTGCTGCCTTCAGCCCAGGGCATAATCCTGGAGACCCGGGATTGAGTCCCACGTCAGGCTCCCTGCATGGAGCCTGCTTTTCCCTCTGCCTGTGTCTCTGCCTCCCCACCCCCCTCTCTCTCTGTGTCTCTCATGAATAAATAAATAAAACCTTTAAAGAAAAGAAAACAATTGAGAGCAAATTCTGTGGCGGCTCTGAGAAGCTGGGGAAGGATATTTGGAATCTGACAAGAGGCCACTGTGGGCTTCTGGAAGAGCAGTTGTGGGGAACTTGAGAAATCAGGATTGCCTGGAAAGGTCCTTGCACCAGCAGCCCTTCCCAGAGGCCACCAGCCCCTCAGTAGTTTGACTTTTAAGGAGCTAAAACACAGGCTCAGTTTGCCTGTGAGAACCACACTGATTCATGTCTTGTTTCTGGCTCTTTTTTAAATTAAGGATATGAAAATAAAACACTTATTACAAAGGGAAAAAAAAGATGTTTTATAGCAGTGTGGGGAACAGAACTGTTTATTAAGGAGAATAAAGCAAAATAGAGAATAAATGCAATGAAATGATTCTTAACAGAACAACCCTCTCAAGTCAACATATGAAATGCCCAACATTGTTTATAATCCAAAGGCTATAAAATAAAACAGTGAGATATTCTTTTCCTTTAATCAATTTGGGAAAGATTTAAAAATTCACAGGGTCACACCCTAAGATTGTGAGACTAGATGTATCTGAGCTGTTCAGCACAATGCTGGGAGTGTAATCTTTGTAGATGGTAGTTTGATAGGAAAATTAAAGCCTTAAAAATATACACGGATGCAGATTCAGAATTCTACTTCCAGATTTTTGCTTTAAGGAAAACTATATATATTAAAAACCTTTATTGGGATGCCTGGGTGGCTCAGCCATTAGCTTGGTGTGCGATCCAGTTGGGTGTCAGCTTTCAGCTCAGGTCGTGATCCTGGGGGTCCTGGGATCGAGTCCTGCATTGGGCTCCCTGCAGGAAGTCTGCTTCTTTCTCTGCCTGTGTCTCTGCCTCTCTTTGTGTCTCTCATGAATAAATAAATAAAATATTAAAAAAAGAAAAACCTTTATTATAGGCACATACATTTCAGTGTTAATTATACTACCAAAAAAAAAAAAAAAAGAAAAGAAAAGAAAAGAAAAGAAAGAAAGAAAGCAGGATCCCTGGGTGGCGCAGCGGTTTAGCGCCTGCCTTTGGCCCAGGGCGCGATCCTGGAGACCCGGGATCAAATCCTACGTCGGGCTCCCGGTGCATGGAGCCTGCTTCTCCCTCTGCCTATGTCTCTGCCTCTCTCTCTCTCTCTATTATTTATGACATCATAAATAAATAAAAATTAAAAAAAAAGAAAGCGAATGAATATTCCACAATACAGACTGATTACATAAGTTGCATTTCTATGATAAGTAAATAATGACTTAGAAAACATTTGTAGACAATGCAGATATTCAGAATATATTAATTAGGGATTGAAAGGTATCAAAACAATATTTACAGAAGGAATCAATAAAAAGTTTTAAGAAAGAAAGAAAACTATACAAAATGATTAGCAGTAGTTAATTTAGGGTAGTAGATGATCTAAAAATTTTATTTTTCTTCCTTGTTTTTTCTTTTCTGTTTTCCCAAAGTGAGCATGCATTGATTATATATTTGAGATGGAGAAGTTTTATACATAAGAATTGAGTCTATTCAACATTGGATCTGAGAGAGAAATATTTGATACACTGAAATTTTATCAGAGAGGAAGCAGTGAGGAGCCCACTTTCCCACCCATTGAATTGTGAAAAAATTCAGGCCCACTGAGTCAAGATACTTGCCAATGTGTGGATTCAATGTATGTGCTTTTCATATGAGAAGAGCTGAAGGTGGACACTTAAACAGTGGGTAGGGTGGAAGTGGAAATCAAGCTCCTGATTCATGAACTGTCTCCTTGTCCCACCATAACACTCTCAACCATCTGTCCTGATGTACGTCTTATGTTTAGGGTTTCCATTTTGAAGAATTTTCCTTCTTGGCCACATTGAGCATCATCGACCACAGATGCTAAATGTCCCTTGCCATCACCAAACTTGTCATCACCACTCAGGCTCAGTCAACCAGCCAGATCCCTTCAGTCCAGCCAGCTGTCTTGCACCGGGGCAGTGGAGTCACAAGACGAGCCCCTAAAACATTGAGCAAAGGAGGAAATGTAGAAGTGCCCTCCCAAAAGCAGTTAATTATGTTACTGATAACAAGATCAATAACAACTGGAAAATAGTTGATGTAAATTTCAAGGACGAGGCAATAATTGAAAGGACTAGGTGGGCTGCATGGAAATTACCTCGGTCACTGAGTGGATTGTTCAATCAGCCTGTTCTACCTTCTGTTACAAGGAAAGCCCCAAAGTGGGAAACAAACACACGGTGGAGTAATTACATAGATATTCAATTTGGTTAATATGCAATTAGCTTTGCCACACGATATATAAGTGCTTTGACTCATTTCCAACCGGCCACTTTCTCTTCTGCAAATGATTGGTTGATTTTAATTCTGCTAATATGATCTTCCCTTTAGATCGCTATCATAGAATGCGGGAGGAAAACTTCGAATTATGTGTTGTTCTTTCAGCAACTGTTTAAAAAGTCCATCCTACTCTTTCCATGCCTGGAGGTAGGACTTTGTAAGCTTTGGTGTGGTTTGTAAGTTAAATACATTGGATCAAATTAAGGAGAGATTTTCTTCTCTTTGCCTCATAAAAGAAAACAAAACACTTGATTTTTTGTGAGCTGAAATATGTGTTGTAAATATTAGCGTGTACCAAATGATAGGCTGTCTCCCCTTGTTGAGCTGGACTGTGGGCTACCATTCCTACCTTTTTTTTTTTTTTGGCTAGAAATGATAAATTCTAGAGTGAGAAGAGACAGAGACTAATCAAAAGGTCTATCCTTCTCTTCTTAGTTTCTATAAATTTTAGGGCTAAATGGTGTCTAGATATTAGCTACATGCTAATATTATCCATAAGCCTGACAATGAGAGTCATTAATGCCTTAAATGGCTCAGGGCACCAGAACTGGGCTTTGAAAGAGGATGACAGAGGGGTGCTCATCATCTGTGGCCAGGCCTCTGGCCATACAACCAGATGACCACTGGGAGTTGAGAAGGTGTTGAGCTCTGCTATTGACACCCTCATGGCAGAAATTATCATAGGCCACCAGGCACATGCATTTACCACTCTTTTACCTAGGGCTTCATATACAGGTGTGTAGGTTGTATCCTACCTAAGGGCATTTGGCTGAGAGAGCGAGGGGCAGCTGAAATCCAATCCATGTTCAGCCATTATCTGAAGGAAGAGATTTTTTTTGCTAATTTGCACAAAGGCACTGTTCACTTATAGCTAAACCATATGCCCACAGGCTTACATCTTCCCAAAGGGAACACTTCATCTAACTCATGTAAATGCAACTAATAAGAAAGTAGTGGCCTTGTCTTTATCCCATTTGAATCCTTTTTATGTTTCCATTTTCAAAAATGCAAGGAAAATTTACATACAGTGAAATGCACCAATATTGAGGATACAGCTTAATGAATTTCATGATATCACCTCCACGAAAGATTCTTATGCCTCCTTCCCATCAGTCTCCAAATCCCAGAGGCAGTCACTGCTCTGATTTTTATCATTGTAGCTTAATTTTGCCAATTTCATATATATGTGAAATTCAAGAATATTCATGGCAGTGTTTTTTCTGTAATAGCCAAAATTTATAATAACCAAAATGTTCATCTACAGGAAAGTAGTTATAATAATTGTGGTTTATTAATATATTATTCAGCAATAAAAAAGAATGAATTATATCTGTATAAATATAAAATTATATATGATACATATAAACTATTATATATTTGCATATATATGTATACATCCTATATATGTAACTATTACATGTATTTATATGTGTGTGTGTATATATATATATATATATATATATACACACATAATATCATATACATATATGCACACAAACATAATATCCACTACTGGATCAAAATTACCATCATGGTGAACAAAAGAAGCCAGAAGCCAGAAGAGCATATTCTGATTAATAATATATATACACACACACATATAAATAATCATGTAATATATAATTTAATATATATGCATATGTATGTAATGTATATGCATGTTTATATGATAATGTTATATAATATATATTATTATATATAACATCTATATGATGCATGTTGTGAAAATGTTGTGTATTGTTAATGTATATAACATTGTAACCCTGGGGGAATAGCAGAGGTGACTGCCATCATAAAAGACTTGACAGGTGCAGAATAGTGATTCTAGCTCATCTTCATTTAATTTGTCTTTGGCCTGTGCAGAAGGTTGTGTGGATATGGGATAATGACTGGGGTTTATCATAAACACAACAAGGTGGAAATTCCAATCAAAGTGGATATTTCAGGGATGCCTGGGTGGCTCAGTGGTTGAGCATCTGCCTTTGGCTCAGGACATGATCCTTGGGTCCTGGGATCGAGTCCCTCATTGCTTCCTGCTTCTCCTCTGCCTGTGTCTCTGCCTCTCTCTCTCTCTGTGTGTCTCTCTTGAATAAATAAATAAAACCTTTAAAAAAGCCCCACAAAAAAACCAAAGTGGGTTTGTTCAGATATAGTGGCTTTGCTGAAGCAAATCAATATATCTCCCCCACTCTTCTATCCTGCACCTAGTATACAGCTATTGACCCACAAAAGCTTTATTTTTCTATCCTTGTCAGTAAAAATAAGTTGACTGTCTTCACATGATAGGGGTAGCAGCATACCCTCACACTTTTACCACGGACCTGTATTGATGCTTCTGTTCTTTTTTTAAAATAAATTTATTTTTTATTGGTGTTCAATTTACCAACATACAGAATAACACCCAGTGCTCATCCCGTCAGGTGCCCCCCTCAGTGCCCATCACTCATTCACCCCCACCCCCTGCCCTCCTCCCCTTCCACAACCCCTAGTTTGTTTCCCAGAGTTAGGAGTCCTTATGTTCTGTCTCCCTTTCTGATATTTCCCACACATTTCTTCTCCCTTCCCTTATATTCTCTTTCACTATTATTTATATTCCCCAAATGAATGAGAACATATAATGTTTGTCCTTCTCCGATTGACTTACTTCACTAAGCATAATACCCTCCAGTTCCATCCACGTTGAAGCAAATGGTGGGTATTTGTCATTTCTAACGGCTGAGGAATATTCCATTGTACACATAGACGACATCTTCTTTATCCATTCATCTTTCAATGGACACCGAGGCTCCTTCCACAGTTTGGCTATTGTGGACTTTGCTGCTATAAACATTGGGGTGCAAGTGTCCTGGTGTTTCATTGCATCTGTATCTTTGGGGTAAATCCCCAACAGTGCAATTGCTGGGTCGTAGGGAAGGTTTATTTTTAACTCTTTGAGGAACCTCCACACAGTTTTCCAGAGTGGCTGCACCAGTTCACATTCCCACCAACAGTGTAAGAGGGTTCCCTTTTCTCCACATCCTCTCCAACTATTTGTGGCTTCCTGCCTTGTTAATTTTCCCCATTCTCACTGATGTGAGATGGTATCTCATTGTGGTTTTGATTTGTATTTCCCTGATGGCAAGTGATGCAGAGCATTTTCTCATGTGCATGTTGGCCATGTCTATGTCTTCCTCTGTGAGATTTCTCTTCATGTCTTTTGCCCATTTCATGATTGGATTGTTTGTTTCTTTGGTGTTGAGTTTAATAAGTTCTTTATAGATCTTGGAAACTAGCCCTTTATCTGATACATCTTTGCAAATATCTTCTCCCATTCTGTAGGTTGTCTTTTAGTTTTGTTGACTGTATCCTTTGCTGTGCAAAAGCTTCTTATCTTGATGAAGTCCGAATAATTCATTTTTTGCTTCTGTTTCTTTTGCCTTCATGGATGTATTTTGCAAGAAGTTACTGTGGCCGAGTTCAAAAAGGGTGTTGCCTGTGTTCTCCTCTAGGATTTTGATGGAATCTTGTCTCACATTTAGATCTTTCATCCATTTTGAGTTTATCTTTGTGTATGGTGCAAGAGAGTGGTCTAGTTTCATTCTTCTGCATGTGGATGTCCAATTTTCCCAGCACCATTTATTGAAGAGACTGTCTTTCTTCTAATGGATAGTCTTTCCTCCTTTATCGAATATTAGTTGACCATAAAGTTCAGGGTCCACTTCTGGGTTCTCTATTCTGTTCCACTGATCTATGTGTCTGTTTTTGTGCCAGTACCACACTGTCTTGATGACCACAGCTTTGTAGTACAACCTGAAATCTGGCATTGTGATGCCCCCAGCTATGGTTTTCTTTTTTAAAATTCCCCTGGGTATTCAGGGTCTTTTCTGATTCCACACAAATCTTAAAATAATTTGTTCTTACTCTCTGAAGAAAGTCCATGGTATTTTGATAGGGATTGCATTAAACGTGTAAATTGCCCTGGGTAACATTGACATTTTCACAATATTAATTCTGCCAATCCATGAGCATAGAATATTTTTCCATCTCTGTGTCTTCCTCAATTTCTTTCAGAAGTGTTCTATAGTTTTCAGGGTATAGATCCTTTACCTCTTTGGTTAGGTTTATTCCTAGGTATCTTATGCTTTTGGGTGCAATTGTAAATGGGATTGACTCCTTAATTTCTCTTTCTTCAGTCTCATTGTTAGTGTATAGAAATGCCACTGACTTCTCGGCATTGATTTTGTATCCTGCCGCGCTACCGAATTGCTGTATGAGTTCTAGCAATCTTGGGGTGGAGGCTTTTGGGCTTTCTATGTAGAGTATCATGTCATCGGCGAAGAGGGAGAGTTTGACTTCTTCTTTGCCAATTTGAATGCCTTTAATGTCTTTTTGTTGTCTGATTGCTGAGGCTAGGATTTCCAGTACTATGTTGAATAGCAGTGGTGAGAGTGGACATCCCTGTCTTGTTCCTGATCTTAGGGGAAAGGCTCCCAGTGCTTCCCCATTGAGAATGATATTTGCTGTGGGCTTTTCGTAGATGGCTTTTAAGATGTTGAGTAATGTTCCCTCTATCCCTACACTCTGAAGAGTTTTGATCAGGAATGGATGCTGTATTTTGTCAAATGCTTTCTCTGCATCTAATGAGAGGATCATATGGTTCTTGGTTTTTCTCTTGCTGATATGATGAATCACATTGATTGTTTTACGAGTGTTGAACCAGCCTTGTATCCCGGGGATAAATCCTACTTGGTCATGGTGAATAATTTTCTTAATGTACTGTTGGATCCTATTGGCTAGTATCTTGTTGAGAATTTTTGCATCCATGTTCATCAGGGATATTGGTCTATAATTCTCCTTTTTGGTGGGGTCTTTGGTTTTGGAATTAAGGTGATGCTGGCCTCATAGAACGAATTTGGAAGTACTCCATCTCTTTCTATCTTTCCAAACAGCTTTAGTAGAATAAGTATGGTTTCTTCTTTAAACGTTTGATAGAATTCCCCTGGGAAGCCATCTGGCCCTGGACTCTAGTGTCTTGGGAGGTTTTTGATGACTGCTTCAATTTCCTCCCTGGTTATTGGCCTGTTCAGGTTTTCTATTTCTTCCTGTTCCAGTTTTGGTGGTTTGTAGCTTTCCAGGAATGCGTCCATTTCTTCTAGATTGCCTAATTTATTGGCATATAGCTGTTCATAATATGTTTTTAAAATCGTTTGTATTTCCTTGGTGTTGGTAGTGATCTCTCCTTTCTCATTCATGATTTTATTAATTTGAGTCTCCACTCTCCTCTTTTTAATAAGGTTGGCTAATGGTTTATCTATCTTATTTATTCTTTCAAAGAACCAACTCCCGGTTCTGTTGATCTGTTCCACAGTTCTTCTGGTCTCGATTTCATTGAGTTCTGCTCGAATCTTTATTAACTCTCTTCTTCTGCTGGGTGTAGGGTCCATCTGCTGTTTTTTCTCTAGCTCCTTTATGTGTAAGGTTAGCTTTTGCATTTGAGTTCTTTCCAGTTTTTGAATGGATGCTTGTATTGTGATATATTTCCCCCTTAGGACTGCTTTTGCTGCATCCCAAAGATTTTGAATGGTTGTATCTTCATTCTCATTAGTTTCCATGAATCCTTTTAATTCTTCCTTAATTTCCTGGTTGACCCTTTCATCTCTTAGCAGGATGGTCCTTAACCTCCACATGTTTGAGGTCCTTCCAAACTTCTTGTTGTGATTTAGTTCTAATTTCAAGGCATTATGGTCTGAGAATATGCAGGGGACGATCCCAATCTTTTGGTATTGGTTCAGACCCTATTTGTGACCCAGTATGTGGTCTATTCTGGAGAAAGTTCCATGTGCACTTGAGAAGAATGTGTATTCAGTTGAGTTTGGATGTAAAGTTCTGTAGATATCTGTGAAATCCATCTGGTCCAGTGTATCATTTAAAGCTCTCGTTTCTTTGGAGATGTTGTGCTTAGAAGACCTATCGAGGGTACAAAGAGCTAGATTGAAGTCACCAAGTATAAGTGTATTATTATCTAAGTATTTCTTCACTTTGGTTATTAATTGATTTAAATATTTGGAAGCTCCCACATTCGGGGCATATATATTGATGATTGTTAAGTCCTCTTGTTGGATAGATCCTTTAAGTATGAGATAGTGTCCCTCTTCATCTCTCACTACAGTCTTTGGGGTAAATTTTAGTTTATCTGATATAAGGATGGCTACCCCTGCTTTCTTTTGAGGACCATTTGAATGGTAAATGGTTCTCCAACCTTTTATTTTCAGGCTGTAGGTGTCCTTCTGTCTAAAATGAGTCTCTTGTAGACAGCAAATAGATGGGTCCTGCTTTTTTATCCAGTCTGAAACCCTGCGCCTTTTGATGGGGTCATTAAGCCCATTCACGTTCAGAGTTACTATTGACAGGTATGAGTTTAGTGTCATCATGATATCTATTCAGTCCTTGTTTTTGTGGATTGCTCCACTGAACTTCTTCTTAAAGGGGAATTTTAAGAGTCCCCCTTAAAATTTCTTGCAGAGCTGGTTTGGAGGTCACATATTCTTTCAGTTCCTGCTTGTCTTGGAAGCTCTTTATCTCTCCTTCCATTTTGAATGAGAGCCTTGCTGGATAAAGTGTTCTTGGTTGCATGTTCTTTTCATTTAGGACCCTGAATATATCCTGCCAGCCCTTTCTGGCCTGCCAGGTCTCTGTGGAGAGGTCTGCTATTACCCTAATACTCCTCCCCATAAAAGTCAGGGATTTCTTGTCTCTTACTGCTTTAAGGATCTTCTCTTTATCTTTGGAATTTGTAAGCTTCACTATTAAATGTCGAGGTGTTGAATGGTTTTTATTGATTTTAGGGGGGGATCTCTCTATTTCCTGGATCTGAATGCCTGTTTCCCTTCCCCGATTAGGAAAGTTTTCAGCTATGATTTGTTCAAATACTTATTCTGGCCCTCTGTCCCTTTCGGCGCCCTCAGGAACCCCAATTAAACGTAGGTTTTTCTTCCTCAGGCTGTCGTTTATTTCCCTTAATCTATCCTCATGGTCTTTTAATTGTTTGTCTCTTTTTCCCTAGTTTCCCTCTTTGCCATCAACTTGTCTTCTATGTCACTCACTTGTTCTTCCACCTTGTTTACCCTCGTCGTTAGGACTTCTAGTTTGGATTGCATCTCATTCAATTGATTTTTAATTTCTGCCTGATTGTATCTAAGTTCTGCAGTCATGAAGTCTCTAGAGTCCTTTTTGTTTTTTTCTAGAGCCACCAGTAGCTGTATAGTAGTGCTTCTGAGTTGGCTTTCTGACATTGAATTGTAATTTTGTAACTCTGTGGGAGAGAGGACTGTTTCTGATTCTTTCTTTTGAGGTGAGGTTTTCCTTCTAGTTATTTTGCTCAGTGCAGAGTGGCCAAAAACAAGTTGTATTGGGAAAAGGAGAAAAAGAGAGGAGAGAAAGAAGGAAAGAAAAGAGAAAAAGAAAAAAAAAAAAAGAGAAGAAAAAGAGAAAGAAAAAGAAAGGAAAAAAAGGGGGTGGGTGGCGGAAGCAAACAAATCAAAAAGCAAAACAAACAAACAAAAAAAAACAAAAAATGAAAAACAAACAAACAAACAAAAAACCACGGGGGAGTATCTTCTGCTTCTGTATACTTTAAGTCCCTTGACTTCCCCTGGACCTTGTCCGTCTAGCTGGTCTTCTGGGGGAGGGCCCTGTTGTGCTGATTTTCAGGTGTCAGCACGTGGGGGAGCTGCTCTGCCCCCTGCCTGGTGCAGGGCTCAGTGGGGGTTGTTTACCCCGTGAGGCCGCAGGAGGAACAACCGCAGTGGCGGGGCCAGCTTTGCAGCCCTGGAGTCAGCCCCCGCAGTAACTCCGGAGCTCTCCGTCTGCAGGGCCTGGAGGCTCCGGGGCGGGGCCGCTGATCTGCTCAGCTCGGGGCAGGAGCGTCCTTGCTGTCCTGGGCCCTCCCGACCTCTGCCTGTCCCGGGGGGAGGCCGGATCCTGGTCTGTGTCCCGGCGCCCTGTGCTCCGGATCTGCGCTGTTGGATTCGCGCTCCCGTGCCGCGCAGCCCCCTCCGCGGTGCCGCCCCCAAGCCCCCCCGAGCTGCTCCCGCCCCGCAGCCCCCTCCGCGGAGCCGCCCCCGAGCCCCTCCGAGCTGCCCCTGCCCCGCAGCCCTCTCCGCGGAGCCGCCGCCCGAGCCCCCACAGCTGCTCCGGGTCCTGCCGTGCGCGCTGCAGCCCTTAGGGAGCTCGGCGCACTCTCCCGGGGCGCAGGTGTCTGTTAGTGTCCCTGGAGCCTGAGGGCACCCTCGCCCCCCTGGGGTCCTGCTCCAACTCCCTGCGAGCCCCTTTCCGCCCGGGAAGGTTGGTGCAGCTCCTGCTTCTCTGGGACGGGTCTCTCCTGTCCTGGGGACACTCGCCCCTGCCTCAGCCTGGCTCCTCGCAGGGCCCCTCCCCCTTGGATGCCTTTTGTTTCTTTATTTCTTTTTCCCCGTCTTCCTACCTTGATAGAAGTGCAAACTCTTCTCACTGTAGCATTCCAGCTGTTCTCTCTTTAAATCTTAGGCCAAATTCATAGATTTTCAGGATGATTTGAAGGTTATCTAGGTAATTTGGTGGGGACAGGTGATTTGGGGACCCTACTCTTCTGCCACCTTGCCCCTCCCTCCGATGCTTCTGTTCACTGACACAGAAGTCTGGAGCAATCTGGAGTGTCTTGATCTACTACAGAACATCACATTTTTGCTTTACATTTATGAGGTTGTGCTAACTGGATCTGGTGACTAAGAATCAACAGGAACTTTTGATGGGTTAGTACATTAGCTTTCCAAGTGTGGTCCTTGGTCATTAGCAGCCCCTGGACTCTTTTTAGAAAAGCAAATTATCAGACTATATCTCAGAACTATTGAATCAAAACCTCTTGGAGTAGATGCAGCCAATCTGGGTTTTAAGAAGCACTCTTGGTGATTTTGATTCATGCTAAAGTTTGACCACCACAGCCTTAGTAAAATACACATATGCCAGAGGATATAAAATAAATCCCATGAAATTTCAGGGATCTGCCACATAAAGCTTTTAGATTTTAAGTGCTTGGACACTTGGATCCTATAACTCTGTCAACACCTGCTATTCTGATTATCTGGTGCATATAGGGAAGGTGTCCTTTTGACAAACCACCATGGAGAAATCATGGTGCAGAACTCCTGGAGCTCAAGCAAGGGATGACTCTTATATGGGAGACCCACGTTTTAGATGGGCAGTTAGACAAGATGGTCTTTTGCATTTTTCATAGCTCTGAGTCTGATGTGAGTTGGATTGCCTCCTCTGTGACATTCAAGATAGATCTACACTAGGAAGACGGGAATGGGTGTGGGGATGAGCTGGAGGTGGTGGAGAGAGATCAAGTAGAACAGTGGACCTTGGGCCAATTGACCTAAATGGAGAGTAGAAAGATATACAAATATGGACACAATGAGGCTATTTAATGGTGTTTGTTTATGACATACCTTTGGAACTGGGATCTAGCCAGCCAAGTGTCTGTAGGCCATTGAACATCTGGGGGGACAGGGAGATTGAGCAAAGTGAAGGTGTTAGAAAAATCTGCAGGTGAAAAAGAGAAAAAAATGTGGCAGGTCTTTTAGGTTAGATTTTATATTTAAAGTCAGGCCCATGGTACGTTGCTGATGAGCCTCTAAACACTCTAAGGCTTTAAGACAACTCTTGAAATAGTTGGGTGTAATTGAGACGCTTTGAATGAGAAGTAAAGCTGGTTCTTGGTGCAGTCAGTACTGGTCTTCCATCTTCCATTGCCTTTGTGGCTCTTAAGTGGCCTTTGGGGTGCAGGATGGGGTTAAGGCTGAGGCATGTAGTGAAAAGATAGAAGTGTGTTGGCTTTTCTCACTTTGCCTCCAGGTTTTTTCCCTGCCTGCCTCTGCTTGGCTCTGTGTCCCTGAGCCCTCTGGAAGGCAGGAGGATCTCTCACATGGTCTCTTGGGTCCTGAGCTGCCGGTTGTATCTGGCGAACAGAAGGCACTGGTGGAGAATGGAAGCGTGGGTAGTGAGATGCCCAGACATCCTTCTTCCTGTTCTCCTGTCTGGCTTCTGTTCAGTGACTGACTCAAGATCTCAGCTCCCCTGGCATAATGCTCTTCTTCCTCTTGCTGACTCAGGCCCAACAGTGTTACCGCCACATCCCTGGCTGGTGTCCTAACACTGCCCATACCTCCACATAGAGGCTTTTCATTAAAGTCTCTTCCAAATCCCAGCAGATTTTGCTTTCTGTCACTGTCAGGATCCTGATGGACGTAGGGAACACATTTTAACTCAAGATAGGAGAGATAGAGCCTTCATGAAGCATATGATCTGTCGGGAAGGAGGGAGAATATAGTTTTTACATCTGTAGTATGTGGGCGATATTATGTGTATATGGGTACCTGACCCAAACCAGTGTTTAACAAGTGCGTGTTCACTCTGTGGTTGGTTGTTTTATTTCATTTATTTGTTTATATATTAATTTTTTCTATTAAAAAAGATTTTATTTATTTATTTAGAGAGTGAGAGAGGAGGGGCTGAGGGAGAGGGAGAGAGAATCCCAAGCAGTCTCCCCACTGAGCACAAGCCCAGTGCTGACCCTGAGATCACCCACCTGAGTCAAAACCAAGAGTCAGATTCCTCATGGACTGAGCCACCCAGATACCCCTGTGTGTTTTGTTTTAATTTTCATCTGAGGAAGATTTCTTTATGCTTTGTTCCCCTTCCTTTGTCTTAGGGGATTAACAGTTGGCCCTGATGCGAAAGAGTTGTACTCCTTCCATTTAGCATGGGTACAAGGGATTCAGGCTCTTAACTATTTAGACTAGATGTAGTAGTCTCAGAGAGGAAGTAGCAGGTGTGCACATCTCTGGATTTATCCTGTGCCCCTTCTCTGCCCATAGCATCGCTGACCCTTCAGGGACAACTATTAGCATTAGTGAGATAGGCAGATGGGAAGGCCGGAGAATGTTAGAGATGGGAGGGGACATAGGACTTCCTCACACCGAGTAACCTGAGGTCTGTGGAGGGTGTGACATGCTTGCTGTTCCTCGCTAGCCAGTGGCCAAGCATGAACTGAAATTTGGTTCTGTCTCTTGCCAGTGTTCTCTGTGTCCACACATGACCTTGTGACTACTTTCGGATGGTCGAGGATGTGTGTGCTTTGGCAAATAATCTTGTCCTCAGTACGCAAAGCAGCACTTCGTGGAGAACAGGCCACGCATGTTCTGAATCCTGCTTCCTCCCCTTTCAGAGAGTTCTCACGTTTCTTCTGCTCCACAACCCAGTGGCTGGGGACCTTCTGTGATTCAATTCATTAGTTTGTGGTGGCTCCAAGCTGTTACAGAAGTCTCCAAAGGGACCCGTCTCATCTCCTCTTCATTAAAATGAAATTCTCTCTTGGCATTTCTGTTAGGCACTTCTCCAGGTAAGGATGAGAGGGACCGAGAGGCAGGAAAGGGGGCTCTGGGCTTAAATGCCAGCAATCCAATTAAAGGAATGTTTAACCTTTGTAAATAAAGCCCCTGTTTGGCCTGCTTCTCAGATGGGGGGAGAAAAATGAGCTGATTTCATGCGAAGCCCCATACCGAGAGCAGAGGACTGGTATTTATGACATCCTTCCGGGCAGAGGGAGCTCAGCCTGCTGTTAGAAATTATTCTCTCTAGAAGAGTCCAACTGGCAGCAGATGCAGGAAAACATGCAGCTCAATAAAGCCACCTCCTCGGGTGGCCTTCTTGGTGCAGGGGACTGCTCACCAAAGCATTTGGTTCAAAAGAGCAATCGCTGGGTCCTGTCCAGCTGTTTGGCTTTCATTCAGAACACCAGAAAGAAAACTAAACATGAAACAACAAACAGTGGGGAAAAGGAGTGGAAAATGAAGTTGACTACATAATACACCCATGGATGGGGAAGATGTTCATGGTATAGAAGTGGTACAAGAACTGCAAAAGGAGAGTAAGATAGAGCCTATGTACGTGCGGGTAAAAATATTTAAGGGTAAGTGAACTAGAAAACACTTGCCACAAATACGCCATCAGGAGACTGCTGTTATTACTTGAAATTAATTAATTCATTGAACATTTATTGGGCTGGATGCTAGAGACATGGGGATCGAAGCTCAGCATGCTAGTAGCCACCCTTCCATGATAGATGGAACTCATCACCCTCGTTTATTCATCAATGATCGTGGTGGGTCAAGGGGACTTTTCTGTACATATTTGCACCTGTGATAAGAAAAACACTGATATCAATAGGTAAGTGGCCAAGGGGGCAAGACCTGGTAGCTTACAAAAGAAAGAGATATGTTTAGTCAGAAAAACATCTAATGTAATGAGCACTGGGTATTAGATGCAACTGATGAATCACTAAACTCTACCCCTAAAACTAATGATACACCATATATTAATTAACTGAATTTAAAGAAAAAAAAAAAAAAAGAAAACAGTCTGTGAACAGCCTCACAATGATTGGAGTACAAATGAAGGACAGCTCTGGTGGCTCAGCAGTTTAGTGCCGCCTTCAGCCCAGGGCCTAATCCTGGAGACCTGGGATCGAGTCCCACGGCGGGTTCCCTGCATGGAGCCTGCTTCTCCCTCTGCCTGTGTCTCTGCCTCCCCTCTCTCTCTGTATCTCTCATTAATAAATAAATTTTTTAAAAATCTTAAAAAAACACAAATGGAAATCAGGTAGTTCTAGGCTATTAAATCATAAAAATTATTTTTTTAAATGATAATATACAAGGGTAACACAGATGCAGAGAAAGAAGTAATGCACATGCCTGAAAATAATTACAAGGTCTTGGGGCAGTATTTTGACAATACTTACCAAGAGTCTTTAAAATATCCATATGATTTGATAGTAATTATACTTCTAGAAACTTACACAAAGGAAAGAATCAAAGATGCAGGCAGGGACTTATATATAAGACTATTCATAACATATATTCTGAGAAAAATACAATTTTAAGGTTCAAAAAGAGACAAGTGGACAATTAAGTTGAGACACATCCGTACAATAATTTGTTTTGAATGTCATAGTATCATGAGTTTGAAGAAAATTCATGGTATCATGAGTCATGATATCACGAGTTTAAAGGATATTTAATGGTAATAGACATGCTCATGATACAATAGCAACTAGAGAAAAGTGGGATGCAAGCTATGTTTGAGAGTTATGGTTCCAATTTGGTGAGGTGAAGTAAATATTTATTTGTGTGTTTGAAAATATTTATTTGGTTTATTCCCCAAATTCCTCTCATGATAACCATACATCAATGCGATAATGCCTGTATGGATCAATTAAACATACACATCTGAATTTCAGAGATGTTAACATCTTATGAAAACAGAAAAATGTGTATTTTAGAGTAGGAGAAATGTGGTTTTGGCACACAGTTTACAGAGGGGACAGAGAAAAAGCAAAGAAGGAAGGATGTTTGGCAGAATATTGGTGATCTGTGGGTGGGGCGGTTGCACTCTGTCCAACGGACACAAACTCATGGGGTTCTCTCCCCTAGCGTTTGATGTCAACAAATCGCCCACACCTCCTGTTTCTCCTAGAAAATTCTGTGGGCCCCTTGGCTTCATTGAAGGATTCCTTTTTTTATTATTATTATTTTAAGATTTATTTATTTATTTATGAGAGACACAGAGAGAGAGAGGCAGAGACATAGTCAGAGGGAGAAGCAGGCTCCCTGTGGGAAGCCTGATGTGGGACTGGATCCCAAGACCCCGGGATCATGCTCTGAGCCAAAGGCAGATGCTCAACCACTGAGTCACCCAGGTGCCTCTCACTGCTTTAGAAAGATCCCCTTTGATTCTGTGACCAGGCTTCCTCCTGAGGGTCAGGAGAAACACTAGAGAATCCAACCAATCCTTGGTTTCAAGGGTGGAGAAGGATGAGTCCTGAGAGCCATAGGGTGTGGGAACCAGAGAAGAAAGCAATGGGGTCTGTGTCCCTGCATGCCTACATTCAAGGCTCTTGGCCATGGAAAGAATCTTCTTCCTGGTGAAGCTGAAATGGTTGCTCAACAACCGTGGTGGCAGTTGGTGGGGACATGAGTCTGTCCTCAGTCAGGCCCCATGCAGGGGCCACCAGCCCCAAGACAGAGATATGTGCAAGAAGAGAAGGAGACAAGGCAGAGACCCCAGTACAAATTCCTCCTGAGTGCAGAAATAAAATTCTCCCATTTTTGGACAATTTGAGGGAGAAGAGAAGTTTCAGGAGGAAAAATGAGATGTCCTGCCAGTTAGACATTAAGAGACTCCGTTATTCCCTGGAAAAAAAATGAAAGCAATTGGACCAATCTTATGCCTTATGGTTGTGAAGTGGTCATATCTGTTACTCTACAAAGAACATAGATTATTTCATATAAAAAGAATAAACCTTAACCCACCCCACCTCCCACCCCAACTGGGAAGCACTGTGAGAGGCTGTCCTATGGAGTCTGAGCAGCAGAGCTGGGATTTAAACCCCACTGACCATGTAGGTAACCAGGTGGACATGTGGGCCCTTCAGAAATGCTTACAAATGTTTTATCCCTTTCATGATCTGAGAGTGCTAGGCAAGTCAGCCCCCTCCCCAAAGCTCCACCCTGGGCCTTGGGAGGCCCATTGGTGGCTTCTGGGGTGTTTGGCAGGCTTGTCACATGCCTGCTTCTACCTGGAGATCCAGAGCCTGAGTGTTTCCGACATCGACAGGTTATCCCTGAGCTTCTGGATGGCTCTGAGCAGAGAAATCTTAATCCCAAAGCAGCAGACACCCTTCTGTACCCCAGGCACTGAATAAATCAGTGGAGATCTCAAACTCCATAATTCTACCCGAGCCACCTCTGATGGCTGCAGCAATTTGCTCTCTCGTGGGTTAGCGGCCGGCTGTAATTGATGAGGAAACTGACAGCTCTTTGTCTTCCTTCACTACATTTGTCATTTGGCAGCTGGCTTATTCTTTATCCATTGCCTATGACACACACTCTCTCTGTCTCTCGCTCTCTGTCTCTCCCTGGGCACTTGTGGAGCAGATGGATCCCCTCTTCTCCCTACAGACAAGATCTATAAAGCCATAACATGTTTTTAATGCAACTTGGCTTTTTGAAAAATGCCTAATTGGAGAGTTCCAAAATAATTAGTTTATTATAGTGGGTCTGTAAAAATGAACTTGCATCTCATTTATGAGCCATTAGATCCCATGTTCTATGAGCCTGATTGCTATTAATGCCAGCAGCATATAATTTAGCATACTTTATTAAAACGTGACACAATTGAGCATCTCTTGTTCCCAGCCCCCACGTCTGGGGGCAGGGCTGGGTTGTAGTGCTGAGAAATCTTCCCAGAGCCTTATTTATGAATTTTAGTGGGGTAAAATATATGTAACATAAAACTCACTATGTTAACCATTTTAAGTGTACATTCACACTATGGTGCAGCCTCCAGCACCCTCCATCTCCAGACCTTGTCTTTTCTTCTTGCAAAACTAGAAGTCTGCACCCATTCAATGGTAACTCCCAAAGGTCTGCAGCTTTTGCTCCAACTCTCTTCTCTCCACACCCCAGGAGAGTTCTAATTGTGAGACTCTCTTCCATGGGGCTATGTGACATGTAATCCATTTCTTTCAGGGGTGGGTAAGCAAAGAGATAAAGCATTGAGATGAGGAGGAGGAAAGAAGGGAAAGGACTCAGAAGAAGGTAGAAGGTATGACATCATGCGTGGGTGTATGGTCATTGTTCCAGGAGGTAGGAATAGGTGGCATCTTCCTAGGCACATACCTGGATTATTGTCAGATAATATAATGAAAACCAAAATAGTTATCACGTGTCTTCTACACATCTCCTGTGCATGCCTACAGGGGGCACCAAGGAGGAAAGAAGAGCTAACCCACATCCCCTCCTAAGGAATAGAATATCTGCTGTAAGAGAAGGGCACAACTCGATGGACATTGGTAACCTGAAAAATAAAACTGTCAGTTATGTTACCAGCAAAAATGGGTGTATTGGGGATAGCAAAGAATTGCAAGCAGGGACGAGCACACTATGGCAAAAACCAGAGGCGAGTCTATCCAACAAAGGAAAGGTCTACTTTTTTTTATAAAGGAAGAGGGGAAATTGAGAATGCTGTAATAAACAAGTCTAGGAGGAGGAACTCAGAGTCAGCTCAGAGTGCAGTGGCTTCTCATTGGTTGAGTGGTGATGGTCTCTCACTGGCTGGGCTGTTGCTGGGGGAGGAAAAAACCCTTCCTTCCTCCTGCTCGGATAATGAAGTAGCATCAGCTTGCAAGTAGTCTCCTCCCATTGGCTTTGCAGTTGACCATGAGGGGTAGTGCATGGGAGCTCTCCCTGCCAGCATCCCAGATATTTCCTTTTATTAATTTTCACAAGTATGAGAGATGAATATAAATAATTCCATAACAAAAGGGAATTGGAATCAACTGCAGTCCCGGAGTATTGGATGGCTGTGCTAAGGAGAGAGTAAAGAATCTGGGTGTGGATTGGATCAGATAAGAATAGCTCTTCATTGTCCCCCTTGCCCAGCAGATGGTTGCCCTGGGTTGAGAGGGAGTGGTATAAGAGGGAAGTCTCTCCCAGCTGGAATGCCGGAAATGGATAGTGCCTGAGACCGCTGTCCCAGGGCCTGGTGCATAATATGCATTCCCTCAACCATGGCCCAGAGACACTGAAAACATCAGCATGACATGATATCCTTTCCTTTCTGCATGGATGTCATCCAGAAGCTAGCTGGAAGGTGGCTGGGAGGGTTTAGGCAGATGCCCTGGAGCCTGGCACACAGAATGAGATAGTGATGCTTTCCCATTTTGGGAGGGGTCTTTACCAAAGAAAGAGAGGGATCCCTCATCCCCTTTTCGTCTTAAGAGGGCTAGGTAAGTTGAGCTTTGTGACTTGATGCTCTGGGCTTACTCCAAGGATGAGAGAAGAGTCTTCTATGTTTCAGCTCATAGAAGAGCACAGTTGGATTGTCACAAACATGAAGTCTGAAGAGTGGGGGTATCTGAAGTCAGGGACAGAGTAGTTTCTGAGATCAGTGGAGCCTAGAGGTGGCGCTCCCATGTGGCACTTCCAGATGGGAAGGACCCTCTAAAGGGTTGCACAGGGATGCTTAGGGACTGGTCTCAAACACCAAGGTCATGGGCTCCCAAAAGGACCTGTGAAGCCTGATACGTGGGTGTATTCTTTGAGTCTTGGGGCCTCTGCATTCTGGCCTGGACAATACCACGTGTATTTGGACCAAGAGTATGTCAGAGGTGACCACAAAGGACCAGAGCATGCCCCAGAATGTATGGACGACTTGATCTGTCTACCTCACAGCACCCACAACTTTGGTATGGCTCTATGGATGAGCGGGGGCCATTAAGAGCTGACATCTGTATCTAAGCAATCCTGCCAAGAATCTTCAAAACCTAACTTAATTTGGTAGGAAAAAACCCCAATAACATACGTGCTTGTGGTCCTGAGCATTGTGGAGTAGATTCTGTTATGAAAACGGCAGTCTTGGAGGGGAAAATGGCTCATGAGTATCCGGTGGGAGGTGGTGTTTTACAAGACTCACCAGGGAAAAAACCTCCATGGCCTAGTGTGCTACAGCAGAATACCTATTATATTTCATTTCTCAGAATTAAAAACTTTAGATTTCACCAACTGACTTTTAAAAAAGATTTTGTTTATCTTTTTGAGAGAGAGAGAGAGAGAGCATGAGTGAGGGGGGTGCAGAGGGACAAGCGAAGTCCATGCTGAGTGTGGAGCTTAATGTAGGATTGATCCCAGGACTCTGAGATCATGACCTGAGCTGAAGTCAGATGTTTAACCAACTGAGCCACCTGGCACCCCACAAATGACATTTTAAATGGCTATGTTACATCTGATTAATAACAACTGCTTTATGGAAAAGTGATTCAAGAAGCAGTGTGGGGTGATAAAAGGATGCCAAAGAGGGAAGTAAGAAGGAGGAGGAGGGAGAGAAGGAGGAAGGGGAAGAGAACAGTGGTCAGCAGAATAACCCTGGCTGTGACATGGTTAGCATTATAATTCTGTGTAAACTATTTCTGGGCCTCCACTTCCTGGATCTATTAGATAAAATAATGGGATTGTAGAAAATCTTTTCTTCCAACAGAAATGTATCTAGAAACCCAGTGTATGCAACAGACAGCAGTAAAGTCTGCTTAGATTGGAGCTGGGGGGCAGCCCCGGTAGCTTAGCGGTTTAGTGCCGCCTTCAGCCCAGGGCATGATCCTGGAGACCCGGGATCGAGTCCCACGTTGGGCTCCCTGCATGGAGCCTGCTTCTCCCTCTGCCTGTGTCTCTCATGAATGGATAAATAAAATCTTAAAAAACAAAAAGATTGGAGCTGGGTGTGTGTGTGTGTGTGTGTGTGTGTGTGTGTGTGTGTGTGAGAGAGAGAGAGAGAGAGAAAGAAAGAGAATGCAAAGACATTAACTCTATTTAGAAAGTTTGGAGATTGGAGGGGCCCTGTGCACCAGGGAACCTCTCTCTGGCTGCATGGTCTCTCATGTGGGTGGAAGCCATCTGGAAGTTTTGGAGGAGAGGAGATCGGAGGCACTGGGCTCAGGAGGAGCGCCTGCATGAGCATCAGGAGTGCCCCAGCTGGCCCTGAGTCAACAGGCATGATGACGGTTATATATTCCAGCCCGCACTGCCATCAATCGGGGTGCCCCCCTCAGATGCAATCCAAAGGGTCTGATGTATTTGACTCGCCTGCAAGTATCACTTCCCAGAGGCTAGAAAAGGCGTAAGAGGAAACTGCTACTCCAGGCCAACCCCAGCTGACAGACTAGACATGGTAGGTGAGACGGAGGAGACGGGGAGTCCTGAGGATAATGAGGACAACGAGGAGGGGTTCTGCACTGAGAGAGGCAGGACGGGCCCTTCTGGGCATCAAAAGGCTCAGAAAAATCACCAATACTGTTTCGAGAATTTGAATGGCCTTAGCAGGGCACCCAAGCTCTGAATACACAGTTTTTTGAAGGCCTGAAGGGGAGAGGGGGGAGAGGATTCATAAGAAAACCGTCTGCTGAGCTCAGGTGCAAAACCAGCACATCTGGAAGAAGGAAATGAGGTCACGTGGCCCAGGGTGGATCTGCAGGAGAAGTATCATGAAAGCCAAAGCCCCACGTATCAGGAGCTGCCAGAGAAGCAGAGGAAAATGCATGAGGGGTTTTTAGATTATAATTAGAGCAGATGAAGGGTTCCTGCCTGCCTGCCACAGTGCTGAAGATGCATGGGAGAGAGGCAGATGTCCTAGTCCCCATTTGATTTCTGCTTCTTGCATCTAGAATAGAAATTCTGGACTGCCAAGGAAGAGCCTGAGGCCTGGAGCAGAAGAGAAGCCAGATTCTCTGAGGGACGGAGGAGGGGCTGCGGATCTCCAGGCTTGTGACAGAGTCCTGTGCTCCCTTCCCTTCCAGGATGGAGGGATGTAGACATCATATGTCTACCCATGGAGACAGCGCTCCCTATGAGAATTTGTCAGTAAGCAGCAGCAGCAGCAGCAGCATTAGCATTGCCTGGGAACTTGTCACAAATGCAGACTCTCAGGTCCCATCCAGAGCTGAACATCTGAGCACGGGGCCTGGGGAACTGTGGTCACTGACCCTTCAGAGGTGAGGTTGGAACATGGTGTTCGCTGTTTGCTCAGGGTGGAACCCGGTCTATACCACACAGTCGTCAGGAGGGCTGGAAACCCCCTTTGCCCACTGAAAGATGTCTTGAAACTATTAGCTTTTTGTAGATGAGTCCAAATGTCTTGGCTTGGACCAATGGCATCCCCAAATCTTGACCAGACCGCAGATGAGCTCAACAGAGTACTGGCCGCTGGCAACGGGTGCTCCGAAAAGAGCCAGTGGGTTACTTGCCAGTCCAAGCAGATGGAAAGTTTGCAGGAGGAAGGTATAGGGGGATAATACCAGAATGGTTCTCTCTTCCCCTGCGGTCCCTGGAGCATCTTCCCGCCTTTATACAGTCAGCGTGATCAATATAATTGGAAGTGCGCAGGGCTCCTACACGCAAAGAAGTGTAAATTATCTCTCCAGCGTCGGAACGCTAATTTGTAGCACAGGTTAAATAGGGCTTCAGACTGGGGAGGGATGGCACCTTTCAGATTTGCCATATCATGTAGGGATCACTTACTTTACACATTAGGATGGATTAGAACGTGTCACTCTTAATACCGGGCATTTCCCTGTTGTCACATGTTGTTAGAAGAACAATTATTTCACGTCTGAGTAAAAACCTTACTTGGAGGCAAAGTTAATGTAGCATATGGAAGTGTGTAGAAACAGGGCTGGCGTGTCTTGTGAACACAGGCAATTGCCTGCTGCAGTGCTGGTTAACATCTTTCTTCCACTTCATCTGTTTTTCTGTATATGAGACCGTTATTGTTTTGCATGGACGTGGCCTCCACCCCTCTGAACTTGGAACAACGTAACACAGACTCACAGTTCAAAGGTTAAAAGAGAATTGATCTGAGAGCTCTCACCAATCCCTTGCTCTGTTCCCTGCTCTCGGAAGGATAAATCTCTTTTTCAGATAAATCCAGATTGCTTTTCCGATAGATTGGCTTTTGGCCTCCCTTGCTGAGCTGTACTTTGACACAACCCGGACAGCCTCCCTATAGCTATGAAGAAATCACACTGCTAACATCTGAGGTTAATTCACTAAATGAAGCGTTGGATTTTCTTCCACGGAAGCAGGAAAAATTGCTTGGACGAGGTCAGAAAAGGCTGGCGAACTCAGAGAACATTCCCTGGGGCCCCACCCCTGTGTGAAGCTATATTGGACATTTTTTTGCAGTGCTAAAAGAATCAGCAATGGGGAGGGGGAGAAAAACCCTTCATGTTTGCATTGCCTTTTATGTTTTGAGTGATTTCTTACTCATTATCCTAAGTGCCTGGTAAGATGAGTAGGATGGGTGGGATTAGCCCCATTTGGCAAATGGGTACACTAAGGCCAGGGAGTCAAACATGGCTTGCCACTCACACACCATTTTTTTTAAAGAAAGATTTTAAGCTTTATTTTGATAAAACATCTCAGATTCCCTCATATCAGAGCATATCAAAGAGCAAAATATACATATGCTGATTTTATGCTATCACATTCCAAATCTCCAATCTTAGATAAGCAAGGTGCAATACACAAGTGCTAATAATTTAACCATGAGTCGTGTCTTACGAGGTGGGGTCCCTGGTCTCTCCCACAGGATTGAGGCCCTTTATCATTCAGCCATCTGACTCCAGTGTTGGCAGAAGAGAGAGGAAAAGAAAGAAATGAGCACATCACATTTTCCTGGCATGGGGCAGGGTATCCAGCTGCCAGGACTTGGTGCAGGCCTCAGGATCCCTCGCATGATCGTGTTCCTTATCAACATTTTACCTGGGGAAAGACCTCCTGTTCTCTTGGAAGGGCCACCCACCATCAAGGATTAGTTGATTTGATGAAACTTGTTAACCCACATGATGACTTGGTGATGGATAGATCAGGCCTCTGAAGATTGGGAGAGAGGGAAGGAAAATCAAGAGTTGGGGCATATACAAGAGTCCTGGGGTTGGTGGGGGCTGAAGTGGGCATGATGGCGTAGCAGGTATCTGAAGGCTCTTGAAATATAAAGGTGTTTTCTTTGTATGCAGGAGGGGGCACCCAAGAGCCAGAAGAATGAGAACTCTTACCCCTGTTATGATCTGAAAAGGAACTACAAGAGGGGGGACAGGTAATCTGTACCTCAAGACGCAGGACCAATGACAGAGAGAGTGTTAGATTTCTGATAACCACCAAGAGCCAAATTCAAGCCATCAGAGGATGAAAATCTACCAGACTTCTCTGTGCTAACAATATTTGGGAGTTTGTTTCCCCTAATCTCAAGGGGGAAAAAAAAAACGTGTCGTGGGTTGAATGATATCCTCCCCAAATTCATGTGTTTGAGTCCTAACTCCCAGCATCTCAGAATATATTTGCACATAGGGTCTTTAAAGGGGGAACCAAGTTAAAAGGAGGTCATTAGGGCAAGGTCTAACCCGGTGTGGGGAAATATGAACTCAGAGAGAGACACACACATAGAGAGAGCTGACATGAAGACCAGGAGAGGATGGCCATTTACAGACCCGGGAGAGAGCCTGGAACCAGCCCTCGAAGGAAATACCCCTGCCCACACCCTGACCTCCGGCTTGCGGCTTTCCCGAGCCCTAAAACCATACACTTTGCCACTGGAGAGCCCCGCCCTCTGCATGGTTAAGGCAGCCCTAGCACGCTGACACAACGTAGTAACACACAGGCTGCTACAGCACGGATGGGCCTCCAAGCATCATGCCAAGTGAAAGGGGCCAGGTGCTAAAGGTCACCGGGTGTGTGATTCCATTTATTATTATTTTTTTATTTTTTATTTTTTATTTATGATAGTCACACACACACACACACAGAGAGAGAGAGAGAGAGAGGCAGAGACACAGGCAGAGGGAGAAGCAGGCTCCATGCACTGGGGGCCCTACGTGGGGCTCGATCCCGGGTCTCCAGGATCGCGCCCTGGGCCAAAGGCAGGTGCTAAACCGCTGCACCACCCAGGGATCCCGTGATTCCATTTATATGAAATATCCCGGGTAGCTAAATCCATAGAGACAGAAAGCTGATTAGTGGTTGCCAGAGGCCAGGAGAAGGTCAGTTGAGGGTGGAAGGGGTGAGGTGTGATTTGGGTCTCCTTTGGGGGTGATGGTTGTACCACAGTGTTACAGATCAATGAATTACACATTTCAAAGTGGTTTGTTCTCTGGTGTGTGAATTTTTTAAAAGATTTTATTTATTTATTCATGAAAGAGAGAGAGAGGCAGAGACATAGGCAGAGGAAGAAGCAGGCTCCATGCCAGGAGCCTGATGCACGACTCAATCCCAGGACCCCAGGATCAGGACCTGAACTGAAGGCAGACGCTCAACCGCTGAGCCACCCAGAGCCCTGGTATGTGAACTTCAGCTCCGTTTCAGCCTAAGGAGATGGCCGGTGCATATCCTCGGAAGATAAGAACCACAGTCCAGGAGGGTGTCCCGCAGCCACTGTATCATGCACTGCAGCTTGCCTCCAGGGAGTGGGCAGGGGTCATGCTTCCTCTGAGGGGAAGCAGAAACATACGAAATCCCTGGGGCCAGTGGGAGGCGGCAGGGGGCCCCAGAAATTAGTCCCCTTACAGTGGCCATGGTGTTGGGCCGGGACCGCAGAATGAAGAGAACAGGAAGCTACCCGACCTGGCCCTGTCTTAATTGTGCTGTGCCCCTTACACCATCCACATGAGTCTCCAGTGTACACGTGCGTCCTGGGCTGCCTGGGCGTCTTTTGAGCACCCTTGTTAGGACCTTTCCATGCTTTTGAGTCTTGCCTCCCAAGACAGAAGCCAAGATTTCCTTTCTTATTTTTTATTATTATTATTTTTTTATTTTCCAGGCTTCCTCGCAACTAGGGCATGGTGATGCAGACCAGATGTGACTGCCCGAGAACAATTGAGTAGGCAGTGACCCGAGGAAGGAGGCTTTTTGCAGAATTGATTCGTGGTGAGGGTGAAAAAGGGTGTCTAGCATTCAGAAGGAGCTGTGCTGGGCAGCGGAGGAGTGGTGTGTAGGTGGCAGCATCAGTTCTAGAATGCCAATGTATGGCGATCCTGGCTGCCGAGCCTCCAGCCTTGACCCCGTGAAACCTGGTGACCTTTCTCAGGCTGCATTTTAAACCTGAAAAAAGTAGGATCTTGTCAGTGAGAACCTTGACTGGAGTAGCCAGTCCACCGATCCAGTTCAAGACCACTTTCTTGTCCCAGAGGGAGGAGCCTTGCCTATGGGAGCTCTTCGCTTTTTCCCTGCTCCTCTGCTCGTCCTCCCCAGGTGATGATGGGTGACCTGTCGCCCTTGCTCGGCAGGTTGTTTTGTGACTTTCTTTCTTTCTTCCTTTTTAAAAAAGATTTTATTTATTAATTCATGAGAGACACAAAGAGAGAGGCAGAGATGTAGACAGAGGGAGAAGCAGGCTGCCTGTGGGGAGCCCTATACAGGATTAGATCCCAGGACTCTGGGATCACAACCTGAGCCCAAGGCAGATGCTCAACCACTGAGCCACTCAGGTGTCCCAGCTTTGTGATTTTTTTCCTGCTAAATTTAGGCCAGGCATCCTCCAGACATCACTTTTGAGGTTGGAAAGGACTAACCCCTGAGTGTAGGAATGGCAAACGCAGTCATGTGTTCCATGAACTGTCACATTAACGGAACAGAGGTTATCCTGCCCAGCCTGGATATGACCTCAGGCCCCTTTCACCACCATGTTCCCTGCATCAACTGATAATAGTGGGGACTTAGCACGGCAGTCAAACCTTGCCTCCTCTGCCCCCAGGGCTTACCTTAGATGCCTGGCAGGTTATGGACTGGGAAGGAGGAAAGGCTTTTGTGTTCCTGTATGGAAGTCTCACGGAGACAGACCTCTACTCACCCCTCTGGGTATGATTCCAGAACATCTTGCTCTCCTCATTTTACTATTAGCAACACAGATTCTTATGTGAACTACATTTGTAAAATCTGCATAATTGGGGAATTTCAAAGAAAGCACAAGCCCTGTGGAATCTGCGGTCCTTGTTAGAAAAGAGAAGGAGCCAGTCTGAGTGGGGTTTGCCTGGCTCTGGGAGCCCCCGGCAGCAGCCAGGCCAGGACAGGTGCGAGGGCCTAGCTCTGGGGGGCACAGTCGGGAGGAGCCCAACAGGCAGCACAAGGGACTCGTGCTGTGACACCGTGGGCCTGCTCAGACCCTTTGCTGCTCCCTGGCAAAGTCTCCGCTGCTCCAGCCTTTAAGAAGAACACAGAAGCATTGAATTTGTTTTTTTCTGGAATGGGGAACCTCAGGGACAGACAGCCAAGCGTTTGTTTTTTAAACTTGGACACCATTAGCATTTTGGGCAGAAGAACAACACAATTGTCAGCCAGACAATTAACATCCTTGGTCCTGGCCCAGGAAGGATCCTCAGGTCGGTCTCTTTTCCCCTTCCCCAGGTTTGCAGGGGCAGCTCGAAGCCTCTGCTCACATCTCTCAGTGAGACTAATTCAAGGCTTGGGTTTTGAGAGGTAAGCAGGAAAGAGATTTGTCCAAACTCACATCTGCGGAGACAGGGGTGGAACAGGATTCCCACTTAGTCTAGAGCTCTTTGCACAGGAAACCTTGCCTGTGTGCACATGTGTATGCACGTGTGTGTGTGTGTGCGTGTGCGTGTCAGGGAGCATATATACATAACTCACTCCAGGCTGTCAGACTTACAAATCCAAGTGCTTTGCAAGAAGCCAGTCAGATCCTGTGCCAGGAGACTCGAGTCACAGACAATACAAGCTCACCTACTCTCTCCAGGCCCTTTATTTACTCTTCCCTGTGCAAAATTAGTTTGAATTACAGCTAGGGGCACGTTTATTGGGAAATATCTTTGTTGGACAACTGGGTGTGTTTTCAGCTCTGTTTCCATGACAGTGACAGCTGTTTAACTCAGGGCACGTGACTCATTCAAGACGGTGTCCCCTGGCACACACACACCTACTTTGAAAATACCTTCCTGACAGCTTCCCCCATCCCACCAAGATTGTTGTTGAGGAGACAGGAGACACAGAGCGGAAAGGGCTTTGCAGAACGCCTGTCACACGAGCGTGCGATGAATGTCAGCATGGGGCTGAATTGTCGCCTGCAGATTAACACCAGGAAGGCCGTATGAGGACAGGTGACAAAAGAGAATCGCGGAAGAAGAAATTGTCATCTTCTGTGGCTGATGCCTTGCAGGGGGTTTGCCCGCCTGGGTCCCTCGACCTCAGTCTCCTTGGTCTTTCTGATGGTTGCCCTTTTGAGGCTCTGAATATCTGACCTGGGGTTAAGAGGCTACGGCTCTGATGTTCTCTCTCTCTCTCTCTCTCTCTCTCTCTCTCTCTCTCACACACACACACACACACACAGAGGTAAATAGGTAAATACAAGAGATGGTGCCTGTGCTAATGAACTCAATGGGGGAGGAATCCCTCCACAACGTATACGGGGATCCAATCATCACGAACATGTGCACTTCAGTTTATGATTTTGTGAATTACACACCAAAAATAAAAATTAGAAAAGAACAAAGGGAAAAGAAAAAGCTGACCAGCAGAGTACTTTCAATTTGCAAAGGTGCCTCGGACAGCTGTCTTGATGGCTCCTGGCCTTCCGAATTGCTCTCCCCTGCATCTGTGTGCCCCACAGCTTTGCTCCTTCACGTCCCCACTGGCCAGTTGCCACGCACTGGGCAAGGGCCAGGGCTGGAGGTGGATGTTCTAGCATTGTCTCCCTGTTGAGAGCACAGGGCTCGGGAAGTCAGGCCTGCATGAAGCAGAATCCAGCTCTGCTACTTGAGAGTTTTGAGGACACAAGCTGTGTCTCTGAGCCTCAGTTTTCTTATCTGTGAAATGGGGCTAAAACCCATTATCTCATAGTTCCTTTGCGAGGATTAATTAAATCCTGTGTGCGGCGTGTCACGTGCTTACTGACACAGCCTGTAATCCAATGCACTGGATACTTCCTTGAACTTAATTTTCTCATCTTATAAGCCAAGAATGATCTTACTTGGTTTGCAGTCTCACGATGGGATTTACCTGAGACACAGCCGGCAAAGCACTTAAAACAGTGCGGGGCACATTCTCAAGCGCTCAAATGTGAGTTCTTTCCTTTTCTCCATGAGGCCGAGACCCTCCAGTTATTCTTCCCTCATTTTGGTATTTTGGCCCATCCTCTTGGCCTTGTAGTAATGTCTTCCCCCAATACCACCTTCCCTGAGAACATTCTAGATAATATCATCGGGTGGGGAGAGAGATAGTTTAGGGTTTCACTGAATAACCCTCGCAAAAAGCACCAGAAAACTTAATAAATTTAGCAAAGTGCTCAGATAATTGAAAGATTGATCTTGGAGGCAACCTGCCATGTTAAACGCACTGGACCCCCTGTCCTTGGCGATGTTGAATAGTTAATGTATCCTGAACATCTTAGCAATGCCACTAACCATTTTAACTTTATCAAGAGGAAATGTCAGTGGTGTAGCGCCCCAGGACATTTTTCCTTTTGCCACCAGGGATTTTAAGGCCAGGCTCAGCTGTAGGAAGGGTAAAGGGGAATCTTCCAGAGGTGGGCTTTTTCCTGAGTAGAGTGTCTGTGTCACAGATATGCTTGTCACTTGCTTTGTGACTGCAAATAATCTCATCAATGTGGCCGTAACTCAAACTCTCCAATTAAAGGTACTGGATATTCTCCAAAGTGGCAAATTCCCTTCTGGCTTTGCAAAGGATGCTAATGAGTTATATTGCTTAATATAGTCATAAAACCGTTATTTGCATAAGTAAAACGAAGTGAGTGTGCAGATAAAATTAAACTTTAAAATGAAATATTGGTAAAAGGAAATGGCTAATGAATTTAGACACGTTATTGAACAGGTAAGTATGGCGACTGATTGGAGTAGATAATTTTAATTGGTCTCATTGAATCAAAATCAATATTGAAAATTGTATAGCAGATCCGGAGCGCATCTATCTCTTCCTTCTGGTAAGATTTGAGTCTTCTCAAATCATCTGCATGAGTCCCAGGCCCTGTCTCCTGGGGAGGTCGCCACTCAGAGTGGGCCAGGAGGGAGGGAGAGGGTCTGATGGTTCTCTGTTCCTATAGAGGGCAGATAATCAATCCTGAATTCTAGGAGGACTTCTTCCGATCTCAAAATGATCCCTCCAGAGATGTAGTGCAAAACCCAAGTGCCAATCTTTTTTTTTTTTAGACTTTTTTAAAAATTTTTATTTATTTATGATAGTCACAGAGAGAGAGAGAGAGAGGCAGAGACACAGGCAGAGGGAGAAGTAGGCTCCATGCACCGGGAGCCTGATGTGGGACTCAATCCCGGGTCTCCAGGATCGTGCCCTGGGCCAAAGGCAGGCGCCAAACCGCTGCGCCACCCAGGGATCCCCCCCCCCAAGTGCCAATCTTAAACCTATGCCAAGTGCAGCCTCTGGAGGGGGATTAGGAGCCCTGGTTAGAGACTGGAATTAGAGAATTAATCTTCATGAGAGGCCTTGGGTTTGTGATATTAGTGGATGGGAGGCAGAAGCACAGCAACAGAGGCACCGACTTCTATCCCTCCCACATCCTGACCTCTGGAATCCTCTGGAAGCTTAGTTCTGTAAGGTTATTCATTCCCTAGGATTCTTTGGCTATGACTGGGTTCCCTTAGGTAGTGTGCCTCACCTGGCATTGCCAGGAGAACACCGTGCACCGAATAGCTTAGATGAGGGGTTGACAAAACATAGCCTGTAGGACCAAATCCAGCTTACCATCAGTAAGCTGGTCAGTGAGTATGGTCAGTATGGTCAGTGAGCTAAGAGAAGTTTTTACATTTTAAATGGTTGGGAAAAAATACCCCAAAAGAATAATATTTTACGGCATGTGGAATTATATGAAATTCAAAATCCAGTGTCTATAAATAAATTTCTATTGAAGCACAGCCACACCCATGGGTTTCTTGACCACTGGCCGAGCTGAGAACATGCAACAGATACCACCTGGCCCACAAGCCTGGAACACTCAGTATCTACTTCTTTGCAGGAAATGCTTGTCAACCTTTGCTTAGACTAACTGATTTCTATGCAGCTTTAGAGCTGGGAGTGGGGCCTGTGTCGATGTGGACTGGATACTTTAACAAGATCAGGATCGTATTGGGAGGGAGAAAAGGTGGAATCAGTGCCTAGTAGGAAATCACTGGTGTTCACTACCCTTGGGCAAGTCCCCTGATTTCTCTGAGACTCCATTTTGCCATCTGTGGATGCTGGGTAAAGCAGGTGTATTTTGGGAACGTTAGAGAGAACTCTGGAAAAGATGTAGATATCACTGATTGACAGGTGAATGAATGAATGAATGGAGAGTGGTCAAAGGTCAGGCTGGGGAGCTAAGCTGACCTATATCACGCCAGAGAGTTCTGGCTTTATTCTGTGGTCATAGGGGGCCTTTGAAGTATTTTAAGCAGCAAATGACAAGTAAATGACACTTGCATTGGAGAGAGAGAACATGGTATTTTGTGACCCGCTAGAGCGCAAAGGTCAGTTGGGCAGAGAGTAAAAATAACAGAATGCTTCCTGAGAGGGAGCAGAGAAATACTCCAGGGAAATCATCAACCTTTTGTCTAGGAGAGAGAAGGGATGAGAAGGGCCAGCTCCAGGGACTGAGATACGGGATTGCATTGTGAAGCACACTCAGAGTAAAGCACCATTAGAATGGGCATGAAAGCTGGGTGTCATACAATGGTCCTGGGGCCAGTGAGGTGATAGGGAGAGCATGATGTACAGGTGATCTCAGGAAAGAAAGCAGAGAATCCATCTTAGAGGCACGGGTTCTGGTCCTGACCCCATCACTAACTTACTGTGTGACCTGAGGCAAATGGATCTACCTTTCTGGTTTTCTGTTTTATTGTCTAGAGAGCCACTGAGAAAGAGAGCTCTCTCCAATAATCTAATTTCTTTTTTAAATTTTTATTTATTTGACAGAGAGAGAGAGAGAGAGTGAGAGAGAGAGAGAGAGAAAGAGCGCTCACAAGCAGGGAGAGTGGTAAGCAGAGGGAGAGGGGGAAATAGGCTTTCCACGGAGCAGATCACTCAACATGGGGCTCAATCCCAGGACCCTGAGCTGATGACCCGAGCCAAAGGCAGATGCCTAACCAACTGAGGCATCCAGGCACCTGTCCAATAACCTAATTTCTTTAAAAACATTAATATACCAGCAGGGACAGATTCAGGTTTTGAGAGCCTCAAAGTTGAAACACCAAATACAAAATTAGATGTAAAAGTAAAAACTTAGAAGGATACAAGAAATCTGAGAAATTTTACATTTCAAAGCCCTAAAAAACACTCCAAAAAATCACAAAACCTGGAAAAATGTCAATATATTATCATCAGCGAATGCCTCAACAAATCTTCCTGATTTTCTTACATTTTTTGGCTGCATACTTTTTGATCACCTCTTCATAGAACAGTGCTGTCATTGTATTTTCCAAAGAGAGGAGGGAAAGATAATTCACTCTTTCAGATGGAAGCTTGTTTTTAATTATCGATAATTGATAATTGGACTGCAGGAAACACATGACTCCCACAGCTGTATGTGTTGTTGTGGTCTCATAACAGGTCTGTAACCCACAAATACACGGATTCTACTATATTCTATTTGGCATAACTCCCATCAGAAAGCATCTGGGGGAAATCATGTTGACCTAGGAGTAGGGAAGAGTGTCTTAAATTGGATGGAAAAGGAAAATGTCATAAAAGGAGCAGTGATAAAATTGACTTCATCAACAGACATCATAAGAACTACTATTAAAGAAAAAGAACAACTACTATTTTTCAAATACTCTCTGTTCCACGTGTTTGGCACATATCATCTCATTTAATTCTAATAACAATAATATAAGGTATATTATTCTAAAGGTGAAGACACTGAGGCACAAAGAAATCAAATTATTTTCCCAATGTCAGGTGGCTAGGTTATAAGTGGCCAGACCAAGTTAAGAGATGAGGTAGTTTGACTCACAAACCTGCCCCTCTTAACCAGGTGGCTTATCTCACCTCAGCTTCTTGCCATGTTACTTCTAAGAAAGTAAAAAGACATGCCACAAACTGAGAGAAGGTCCTTGCAATTCATAAAATCATT
Organism: Canis lupus dingo; assembly: GCF_003254725.2. Classification (NCBI taxonomy): domain Eukaryota; kingdom Metazoa; phylum Chordata; class Mammalia; order Carnivora; family Canidae; genus Canis; species Canis lupus. The sequence continues at coordinate 4,879,413 of NC_064248.1, read as the reverse complement.
GAGGGATAAGTAGTCAAAATATATAAAGAACTCCTACATATCAATTTGAAGAAGACAAAGAGCTCTACAGAGAATGGGCAAGGGATGAGAATGGATCATTCATAAAAGAAGATGCCAGAAACACCAAGGTACACATGAAAAAATACTGAATGTCACTAAAAATGGGGGGAATGTAAATTAGAACAGCAAAAAGATTGCACTGGCAGTGGGGGGTGGTGGATGCATGCCTGGTCTACATGTGGAGGCTGAGAAGTCTGGTAACACCAAATAATGGGACAGCCATAGGGAGTCGGGAGTTCTTCTGAATGTGCGAAATGATTACTTCCAGGAGTACGCTGACAGTTTCTAACAGAGTCAAAGATTTAACCGTGTCAGGATGCAGCAATTTCAAGTCCATTTGACTTCGGTAGAAATCCTTACACTGTGTGTAGGGAGGAAAGTACAACATTTTCTTTCCTGCACTGTTTCAATTACAAAACCTGAACCTGACATAACGTGTTCTCGGGTGGGAATGGAAAAATTAACTGTGGCTGATGCGTGTGACACTAGGCAGCAATTAAAAGGAATGAATTGGATTGGCGTGTGTCAAACCAGATAAAGCCTAACATCATAAATATGAACAAAAACACGCTGCAAAATTGCATGTATAATTTAACATCATTATTGTACAGTTTTAAAACTCAAAAAGAGCAGTGTATTGTGGACACTGTTCTGAACCATACATTGAGAAAAGTGCACAAAATGCATATCTATTTATAGTTCAGTAGTTACAAAGTGAACCATCGTGTAACCAAAGAGCCAGCACCCCAGAAGCCACTGTGTCTCCCTTTCTAATAAATCCAGCCCCTTCTGCCCCTGCACAAATAATCACTAGCCTGACTTTCTGTGTATATAATCCTAAAGGGAAAAAATTAGTTTTGCTTGCTTTTGAACTTTATTTCGATGGAATTAAGCTATATGTATTTTTTCTGGCCTCGCTTTTCTTGCTTAACGTGATCCTAGGAGTTTTCTTCCAGAATCATGCGTCTAGCGCCCCTTGCTCATTTAGACTGGCCTTATAATATTCCCTTGCATGAATATAATAAAACGAATTCATTCATTCTGCTGAGGATGGATATCTGGGTTGTTTGCAAATTTATACAATGAAGTAAAAGTACGTGTAAAGAAATCATGCTTCATACAGAAGCTAAGGTGATTGCTACTCCAGAGGTGAGAAGGGAGGTTGGGGAGTTTTAGATGTTAATGCCATGGCTTATTTCTTTAGGGAAAAAAAAAAAAAAAAAAAAAAAGAACTGAATCAAACATGGCAACATCTTAGCACCTGTTTAAGTTCTGTGGCCAGACAGTGCTGTTCTGTCATGTTCTGTATTTTTCCCTGTGTTGAAATCACTTACAATTTTTAACAGAAAAACAAACTGTGAAGTGCTTGAGGTGTGAAGTTGCTCTCTGCTACTTTCCTAGGTCCGCGGAGGCAGATTGCAAAATTCTGCCTCTGATCCCAGACAAGCAGAATGATGTGCTCTGATGTGGGGCCTACAGGGCCCTGCAGAACAGTGTACTTGTCCAGCGGCTCTTTCTTCCACAGCCACTCAGGCAGGCTGGGTAAGTGAGCCCCCGTGCAGCACCAGTTGGCTCCCCACCATCACACAGCCTTTTGGATCAGGATCACCCCACATTTGGATTCTCCCTTCAGCTGTGAGGGAACAGACATGTCGCATCTTCAGGTATGCATCTGGTTGCACAAAACCAGAGTGTAATGGACCCTACCGGGACAGAATTAGCCAATTCTGTCTGGATTGCCCCCCAGGGTGGGTCTGGGCACCCAGAGGGGAAAGAAGGGAAAGATGGCATCCTATAGTGAGGTGGTACAAGGACTTACCTTGAGTCACATATTTGGGATGTGATCAGAAGAAATCTGCACCACAGTGTATCCCTTTTGCCCATAACTGCACCTTGATCCAATTCCACCATTAGAGGGGCACCTGGGTAGCTCAGCGGTTGTGTCTACCTTTGGCTCAGGTTATGATCCCGAGGTCCTGGGATCGAGTCCTGCATCGGGCTCCCCCCAGGGAGCCTGCTTCTCCTTCTGCATATATCTCTGACCCTCTCTCTGTATCTCTCATGAGTAAATAAATAAAATCTAAAAAAAAAATTTCCATCATTAGAGAGGCATTCCTTTGAGTTAAGCCATGAGAATCCTGAGCAGAAAACGATCTCTAGAAGATATGGGGGTGGAAAGGAGTGATTGCTGTTTAATACTTCATAAGAACTACACACTTAGCATATAGCTTCTCATATACACTCTGTATTTTACTTCTGAGAATATCTGTGAGTTGCTCATAGTCAGATTTCTGGTAGGGCCAGAAATCCATGCCAGGCCTGTCAGCTGCTGGAACCTCCAAGCCATGCTGCCTCCCAGTTATCAAGTTCTATGGGATTCTAATCCTCTATGATAAAGGCACCTCTCTGATGCTGCTGGCTTAAGCCTTGGTTTTAGACATGAGATCTGGAGTAGGGAGAGTGCCCAGCCCAAGGTCAGAGGACAAGTGAGTGCTGGATGTGGGGCCAAGTAATCTGAAGTTACACATGTCCTGAAGCTATGCCACAAAGTCTGTCACTTGACCCATCTGGGGTGGGCTACGGTGCTTAGAGTAATTCTGTACTTACACCCTGAACAGCTAAGGGGCTGCATGTCGGGGAAGAGCTCTGGGCAATAAGGCAGGGACCTGGCCCCGCTTTGCCTTAGCTACTTTATGCCCCCACATCCAGGAGCCCATGACTTCATGCCCTTTGACTTGCTTGATTAGGCAAGAGTAGGACGCTCCATACATAAGATGGAGGTGATGATACCTATCCTACAGACTTGTTATGACAGTGAGGTAAGTTTGGGAAAGTATTGGAAGCATCAAAATACTGAGCAAATGCCAGTGGTCTTTCTTATGAAATAAGCCCATGATCACTTGCCGTGGTGGGTGTTTCTCAAACCTTTGCTCTAACTGCTCTAGCAACATGGTCCAGATTCAGCCTCATTGCTCTTCTGGCTGACGTGCACAGGCCTTGAAGACAAGAAATGCCTGTTAGCCTTCCTTGGGTCCCGCAGCATTTGTAAACCTTTAAAAATCTTGCACACACACACACTGGATGTTTAGTGAAAAGTTAGTCATTCATTCATTCATTCGTTTATGAACATCACTGAGGCCTCCCTGCCATGAGATGAACTCACCCAGTCTCCCAAAGATCAAATATATAGAATGCCCCATCGTGCATGAAAATTGACACCAGGAAGGTGATCGGTAGCTCACAAAGTAATGAACTTCCTAAAAACAATCAGCACGACTGCAGTAGGATTCTAAATCTGGTCAGAAATTTGAGAGCCCACCAAGAAGTATTGTATCGATCTACTGAAAATTTAGTGTTTATAGTTCAATAAAAATGAGAGGATGTGTTCCTTTTTACTGATGAAAGGAAAAAGAAGGAAAGAAAAAAAGAGCTAAAGAGGCACTTAAAGATTTTTTCATTCTTTGCTTGGTGCTGTTTACACACAAATTTTCCAGTCCCGATTTGGTGACAACCTTGGGTGATAGCTACCATTGTTCCAAGTTTGTCATGACACCCTTAAAATAGGATCAAAACAAAGCGGATGCTAATTAACACATAGACCTCTTTTTTTACACTCCTCAGAGCGCTTCCTTCTTTAAAAAGTAAGAGTTAATTTTTTTCAGAGTGATGCACACGTCTGGTTTTTCAAATCGCAAATAGCACTCAAAGGGCTTCTAGAAGTCACTGTAGTCCTCTGCAGGGCTTTATTAGCTCGCAGTCTTGCTCTCTAGAGGCAATCACTGTCTATTCTTTTAGCTATTTCTTCCAGTATTTATCTCCATATTTCTGAATAATATGCGTAGCTGGACGATAAATAGATTTTTGCTTTCATCCCCAAATTGCAGCTATGGCTTTAAAGCTGAAAATAACAGGTGCTCAGAACTCCCACAGTCTAAAGAGAATTGACAGGATGGCAAGACTAATCTCCCAAGATCTTACTAACATGTGGCAGAAATACTCAGAACAGATAACACTTGTCCTAGATCCTGTTCTAAACTCCTTAGGATCATTGACTCATTTATCTATTGTAGCGACCTTATGAAATCCCAATGTTTTACAGATGAAGTCACTAAGGATTCCACAGGATAAGTCATTCTGACCCATGGCAGAGACAGGTTTCTATCTCCCGTGGTCTGGCTCCTGACCAGGACACAGTTTTGACCTCCCAGTTGTCTTGCTGTCACCCTTCCACTCCAGCCTAGATGAACAGAACACTAGAAACTCTCAAAGGCTTTTGTCTTGGTGAAATCATGGTAAAGATGCAGGATTTCTTGCAGAACAAAGGGGCATTGGGGCTCATCCAAGCTTGCGGCACATTTTGTTGGCGCGCTAGTGGAAGGGGACCGTTGCAGTGAGAGGCCAGGGTGTGTGGTTAGGTGGGGTCCGAAGAGGGAAACCCAGTGTTAGGAAGGCTCCCGAGGACCCTTCAAAAAACTCCTCCAGGTGCTCTAGGAGGGAATTAGCACCAAGATTCTTGCCACGAGGTCAAGCGCTAAGACCAGCCAGTGCTAACTAGGAGGTGACAATAGCAGTATCAGGTCAACATAAAGATGTTTGCCCTTTTACTCTGATCCCACTTCCTGACCCAAAGGGAGTGGGCTAAAATTGTCAACAGGCTTTTTTGAGTTCCTTGGCTGAGCCTCAGCCCAAGATGGGGAAGAAGGAGAGCATTCAACAGGATCTAAGATTGCAGTTTTGAACTAAAGAAAGGTGGATTGGACATTTCACACGTTTCTCAAAATGATCAGGAAGCTGTGGGGCCTAGCCAAAAGGTTATTAAGTGAAGGGGAGATGAAATTCAATATAGCACAGTTGAAGGCAGAGATCAGAGGAGAAAAATAAAAGCATCTCGTGTTGATACTCTCATCACGGACTGAGCGCGCTACCAGCAGCAGACGGGGGTGTTCACTGAATACATGTGGTTTTACTGCTTATTGTTGATGTGTCAGTTTAAGTATGTCCTATTGTTTTTTTTTTATTCTTATGGTAAATGATGAATTAACCCTTTTTCATACTACCTCCCTGCACACAAACCTTTCCTTCCCAAGCCTACTGATTCAGTTACATGTTTAGAAAAATCAATTATAAAATGTATATTTTTATGGCTGTCTAAATATTGTTCACTAGTGGGCCATACTTTTACTGTGCCTCCATTTCCTTTCTTGGAAATCTGGGAGGATAAATAATTACTTTTCTTTTTTTTTAAGATTTTATTTATTTATTCATGAGAGACACACACACACACACAGAGAGAGAGAGAGAGAGGCAGAGACACAGGCAGAGGGAGAAGCAGGCTCCATGCAGGGAGCCCGATGTGGGACTTGATCCCGGGTCTCCAGGATCAGGCCCTGGACTGAAGGCGGCCCTAAACCGTTGAGCCCTTCCACCCCACCCCCGACCCCCGCCTCCTGGGCTGCCCTTATTTTTCTTTTACATTGTTTCCTATATACATCTTTGAATACTATCATAAGACCTGTCAATCTCTTCAAATGCTCACACAAATGAAATCTCTCAAATGTTTTTTCCCCTTTTGAGTTCTCTCTCCTGAAAGTTCAATCTTTAGTGCCTGTTCTCTGAATTGGCCGCATAATATTATTCTGGAAATTCCTTTGGTCAATTTTCTGCATTGGATTTAGTTTTCCCAGATCCTAAGCCTTCCTTCCTCTTGTCCTCTTTCTTGGCTGGCCAGAAGTCTTTCTTCCTCTTCTTTCTCTCTTTCTTTCTCTCTCTCTTTCTTTCTCTCTCTCTTTCTTTCTCTCTTTCTTTCTTTCTTTCTTTTTTCTTTCTTCCTTCCTTCCTTTCTTTCTTTCTTTCTTTCTTTCTTTCTTTCTTTCTTTCTTTCTTTCTTTCTTTCTTTCTTTCTTTCTTCTTTCTTCTTTCTTTCTTTCTTTCTTCTTTCCTTCTTCTTTCTTTCTCTTTCTCTCTTTCTTTCTTCTTTCTTTCTTACCTCCACCCTTCCCTTCCTCCTTTTCTTCCTTCTGTCTCTTTTCTTTCTCTTGTCATGGTATGTCTGATTTTAGTATATGTGCTGCCGAAGCGAGCACTCATGGTATGTCTGAAAATGTCTTCATTATAGTTTCATTTATTTTGCTCATATGGTTGCGTAAAATAGTCTGGATATATAGTAAATTGGATTTTCTCTCAAAGCAGAGGTTGAGACAAAAATATACATGTAGGTGTTTAAGACTGTTCCAGGGAACAAGAGTAAGGGACAGGGGAAGTGGAATAAGGACCTCAGGAAAGACAATATCAAGATATGCCATTGTGTTGGTTGATGCTATTAGGGGCTGGTGTTCCATCTCGCCAGAACATTGTGTGGAATTTATATGGAGGACAAAAGGCAAAACATGTATCCATCAGCTCTCATTTTCTACTGGACAAGGGTGTCCTTATAGAATTTATTCCTCTTTATTTCCCTGTTGTACAGATGTGAGCACTAGGGTTCTCATAGCTATTTTATGCCATGGCGTCAGAGAAGCCTGAGGATAGGAAGCAAGGGGTATGTGGTGTGAGGTTGGGATGAAAGGTATCCACCAGGTACACTGTGGAAGCCCACAGTTTGGAAGTGGTTGCCACAGTAGCAGCTGGAACAAGAGTTAGGACTGAAAGGTTGACAGTAGTGCACAAGAAGTGGTGGATACAGCCTCATCTTGGACCATCCAGGTCTGTTTAAATCCTTCATTAAGTCCAGTTCATCACATGATCCTCTTTAAGCTGTCAGCTGGCCATTGCGAAAAAGACATAATCCAAATAATTTTTTATTACTGTAACTACTTATAGGTTCCACTGCTGCACGTCATCTGAGGATCTTGTTTAATATTTATCATCTTTCTCTTACATCATCCTTTCTAGATTTCCCTCACCATTAGTGGAAATTTCACCTGCTTTAGGTTGCTTATTCTTAGGGTGACTTAGACCATTATTCCCGAGAAGACAGCCCTGAGCCTTTCTTTGTTCTGTTATTTATCACTAAACATGTCCTTATCAATTTACGATACTCATTGGGCTTGACATCATGGAGGAATGCCCCAGTGATTCCCTTGAGTCCCAGATACACCTCTCCTCTCTCTATAACTCTAGATCCTCTTGGTAATTTAGGTTAATTCATACAGTTACTCTTTTACAGTTTACTAGGTTGTTTGACATAAGGATTCAAAAGGTTTAAGGTCATTAAGCAAATGGTAACATTCTTTGTAAAATTTAAATGTTGATACACTTCATAAGAGATATTTCTTGCTTTCTGATTGTTCCTTTTTCATAGCTTCCTGCATGTCTTTCATGATCACTGTATCTTCTTTACTTCCTCTGAAGGTAGTGGATGCATTTTGGGGACCATTTCTGTATCCAGCTTTATTCTCGTTTCCTTCAGGTTTTTTTTAAAAAAAAAATCTGTGTGCCTTGGTGTCCCTCTTTCATGTTTAATGAATAGTTAATTAATAGTTTGGAGATCCTTAGAATCCCACGCATATTTAAAAGTGATTTTAAAAAGCTGAATGAAGTCCTGTGATTGGGGATTCTGAATAAAGGGGATCAAGCTGTGATGATCCCTCTCAAATGTTAGTATCTTGACTTCTTATCTCTGAGGCTATTCTGTGTCTCAAGAGAAGAGTCCTCCAATCTTCAATCTTGAGTAACATTGGCTTCTTATAGGGTTGCAGTGATAGGCCAGGAGATAGAGGCGTGGTGACCAATATTTATTTTGCAAACTTTCACTTAATTTCCCACGTTTAGTCCAACATTTCATTTGTGTTCTACACCCTATGTCATGCTCCTAAATTTGGTATTACTCTATTTTGATTCCTACAGAGAATAAACTTTCTGTTTTCTGTTTGGAGAAATAGTTACTTATCTACAGTAAGTTTGGGAAGGTATCTGTTCTGTGCAAGGAATTTCAACCAACCTGCCTATTGGCAGCCCCACACCTGGTAGCTGCCTTCTCTTGTACCTGCTGCTGAGTCCACTTAGAGCTCCAAAGGATGATCAACCAGCTCATCTTGCTCAGTATTCTCCTTGAGGATCCTGAATTAATTTCATCCTGGTACTTTAGTTATTACTCTATCCGTTTCCAGTCTTCCAGAAATCTGTTGAACTCTCCTGTCTAAACATGTTTCCTCTAAATTCTTCTTGTCCTTGTTTTTTTCACTTCTTTATTTTTTATTGTAATGAAATATGCATCACATACAACTTGCCATTTTAACGATTTTAATTGTACAATTCAGCATCACTGATGGCAACCACGATGTTGTGCAACCATTACCACCAGCTGCTTCCAAAATTTTTCGTCATCTCAAACAAAACCTCTGTGCCCATGAAGCAAGAATTCCTCATGAATTTGGCCTATCTTCATAAGTTTGTCCCTATGGATTTGCCTATTTTACATGTTTTGCATAAGTGGGAATCAGACAATATTTGTCATTTTGTGGCTGGGTATTTCACTTAATGTAATGTTTTCAGGGTTCATCTTTGTTGTAGCGTGCAATAGAACTTTGTTCCTTTTTATGGTTGATATTTCATTGTGGATAGACCACTTTTTTGTTCATCCAATCATCCATGTGACACTTTTTGACTACTGTGAATAATGCTGCAATGAGTATTGGCATACCATGCCTGTTTGAGTCCCTGTTTGCTATCGTTTTGGATATTACCTGGGAATAGAATTGCTTTTGACTACTACTGATTCAGTCTCCTTACCTTTTATAGGTCTATTGAAATTCTCTATTTCTCCTTAAGTCAGTTTAAATAATTTGTGTGTTTCCAGGAATCTGTCCATTTCATCTAGGGTCCCCTGTTTGTTGATATATAATTGTTGATAGCATTTTCTTTTTTCTTTTTTTTTTCTTTTAGTATTTTCTATCATACTTTTTTCCCCCATAAATCAGGAGTAATGTCCTTTTTTCACTTTTGGTTTTGGATATTTGCATCTTCTCTCTCCCTTTTTCTTTATCAGGCTAGCTAAGGATTTGTCAGCTTTGTTAATTATTTGAAAGAATCAAGGTTTCACGGATTCTTTGTTGTTTTCCTATTCTCGATTTTACTTATCTCTGCTCTATTGATTATTTCCTTCCTTCTACTATCATTGGGTTTATTTTGCTTTCTTTCTCTGGTTCCTGAAGTTGTAAGGTTAGCTTATTGATTTTTTAAATGTAGCATTGATAGCTATTTCCTCTGTGTACTCACTGCCTTCCCTGCAACCCAGTAGTTTTGATATGTTGGGTTTCTTTTTGATTTTCATTTAATTTTTAAAAGATTTTAGTTATTTATTCATGAGAGACACACACACACAGAGGTGGAGACATAGGCAGAAGGAGAAGCAGGCTCTTTGTGGGGAGCCCAGTGGGAGACTCGCTCCCAGGACTCCAGGATCATGACCTGAGCTGAAGGCAGATGTTTAATCACGGAGTCACCTGCACCCCGATGTTTATAGCAGCAATGGCCACGATAGCCAAGCTGTGGAAGGAGCCTCGGTGTCCAACGAAAGATGAATGGATAAAGAAGCTGTGGTTTATGTATACAATGGAATATTACTCAGCTATTAGAAATGACAAATACCCACCATTTGCTTCAACGTGGATGGAACTGGAGGGTATTATGCTGAGTGAAGTAAGCCAGTCGGAGAAGGACAAACATTATATGTTCTCATTCATTTGGGGAATATAAATAATAGTGAAAGGGAATATAAGGGAAGGGGGAAGAAATGTGTGGGAAATATCAGAAAGGGAGACAGAACGTAAAGACTGCTAACTCTGGGAAACGAACTAGGGGTGGTAGAAGGGGAGGAGGGCGGGGGGTGGGAGTGAATGGGTGACGGGCACTGGGGGTTATTCTGTATGTTAGTAAATTGAACACCAGTAAAAAATAAATTAACTTTAAAAAAAAATCACGGAGTCGCCTAGGTGCCCCTGTTTTCATTAATTTCTAATTATTTCCCAGTTTCCCTTGTGATTTCCTCTTAGATCCATGTTTAAGAGTGTGTTATTTAGTTTCCTCATATTTATGAATTTTTAGTTCCCTTTTGCTATTAATTTCTAGTTTCATTCCATTACAAGAGAAGATACTTGGTATGCTTTCAATCTTTTTTAGTTTATTGAGACTTGTTTTGTGCCAACACATGGTTCTTCCTGGAGAATGTTCTATGTGCACTTGAGAAGAATAGCATTCTTCTGTTGGTGGGAAGAGTGGTCTGTAAATGTCTGTTAGGTATGGTTGGTTTCTCATGTGGTTCAAGTCTAGATGTTCCATCCATTATTGAAAGTGGCATCTAGAGGTCTCCTCCTATTATTATAGCATCCTTGCATTTTATAGCTTTTTCTCTCATTTAGTTTTATTTTAGAGAGATTGGAAAGAGAAATATTCCAGGTCAATTATTCAGGTTTAATTAGACCCCACTATTAGAATAGTGCTTTATTTTGTAAAAAACAAGGTTAATTGATATTTTTAAGGATCTACCATAGAGAAAGGACTACATTAGTTTTTTCCACAATTATTTCACCAAAATCTTCATGAGACCCTTTGAAATAAGTATCACGACTAGCATTTACAGATGAAGAAATTGAAAGCCAAGTTTCTCAGGAAACTTGCCCAAGATCACACATTAGTAAATGGCAAAGCCAAAATTCAAACCCTGGTCTGTCTCATTCAAAAGCAATGCTCTTGGCACAGCATCACGTTACCTTGAACATTCTCTGGTTTCCATTTTATCTCATGGGAGCCTCAAACATCCTTTGAGTTGGAAAAGTCTGGTGATTTTTTACTATTGCTTCTTGACAAACCAGGAAGCTGAGGCCAAAGGAGTTAAATCACATTTTTGAGCATATAGTGTAGTTTCATGGTAAAGCTGGAGCTACAACTTATGAGCTCTAGTAAGCCTGAATCTCATGCTCTTCCTCTGATGATACTTAAATCCTCAGTTTGAAAAAAACCAAAACAATGGTGTTATCCAATTTTTAAAAACTTGTACAAAAATTCAAAGAGAGGCTTTCTTATCCCAAATAAACCACCAAATGTAAATATCTGTGGAATGAAATGCTAGGAGAAGTTATGTTTTCTTTTTAAAAATGAACACGTGTTAAAAAAATGAACACGTGTTTAGGGAGAGGTTGTACACAGCAGGAGCACCAGAGTCCAGTGGGGTACTAACACATTAATAACAAAGATTACCCTTTAAACAAACCTGCTGACCTCTTACTCTCCCCCTACCAGTCAGTGATTTCAGATCTATGAGAGCATCTCGAAGCTTCCCAGTAAGTCTCTGTACTGGCTGGGGGCAGCACACTCTTTTCCCTCCGTTGAAACTGACTTTGGGGGAGTCCTGGTCAGCAGGTGGGAGAAGCCTCCATCCCTGCCCTTCTCTGAGTGTGTGCTGTCGCTCCTAATGGGGAAATGATCAGTGCCTGCCTTCTCTGTGTCTCCTGATTAGAATCATGGGGGTTTTAACACTGGGGACCAGACTTAGTGTGTTCCTGAGCCAACCTCGACCAGGGCAATGGTTGACAAGCAGCCTTAGGCCTGCCAGGGGGACAGGAGCCTGGAATTATTCCTGCTGCTTGCTGCTGCCTGCTGCTGGCCTGGCTGTGTTGGTTTATTCAGAAATAAGTGAGATTTCTGCCTTCCCCTATTTACCCTTCAGTCCACGAGGGGCTGGAGCTCTAAAGTAAGCCCTCCCTGGTCTTAGACTGTCACTTGCTGCAGGGGCTGAAATGTCCTCCCTCTTGTTTCCAGATCAGAGAGGGGTCCCATTAGGAGGGAGGGACTGCCTTTTGTTGTTGTTTGGCAGCCTGACCAGCCTGCTGGCTTGAACCCCCTTGTAGAGCTCCTGTCTAACCCCCCCTGGATCTCAGCGATCCCTTTGTGCTGCTGTGCATATTGGATAATCCAGCCATTACTAGTCTTAGACCTCAGCAAGTGGCTTCCATCTTTGCTCACACCCTTTAGAGTCTCCCACTAGGGGTCACCTCCAGCCAGAGCTCCCTCTTGGGGCAAGAAGCCACCAGTCAAGGGGATGTGCTCACCAAGAGCTCATACCTTCCCCCTTTAGACCTTGCTTCAGATACTTGAGATGAAAGAATTTTTTGCCCCACCAGGTATGAACCTGCTTCCAGGGCCTTTGAAGGCTTCTCCACTACGTGCTGCCAGAGTATGCACTGCTCTGGGCTTGCAGCTTAACCAAAGATGCTGGAGTGGCATGTTTTATTCAATCTTCATCAACCTTAAAGTAAAGGACATCTCCCTGCCACGTATCAAGCAAGGAAATTAGCCCTTGAAGAAATAAAATTATTTGCTGGCTGAGCTAGGATTTAGGTTCATGTGGGGTATGGGATGAGTTTGGACATGTGTGAATGTGCAAAACCTATTGCACAGGAGGACACAACTTGGGAAGGGAAGGAGGGGGTCAGGTGGGGCTTGGGGATGAGGGGCTCCACAGAGCCACATGCAGCACAGAACACAGAGAAAGCAAGGATTCTGCACTATGGTGTGGCTCTTCAGCTTGTTGTGAAGATCTATTTGTCAAAGAAGAAATATGTGATAGAACCCATTTTATTATTGAGCAGCCTGTTAGCCAGACTTACAACTTGCTAATATTTTTTTTCTGCCTTGCATGAAGGCCTCCATTTGTTCTCTTACCCTGGACCCCACAGACATCAAGAGTGGATCTGAGCTCAGTTTTTGTCCCACCAGTCCCACTGCCTCACTGTCACTTGCTCTTGTGACCCCAGATATCTCATACCCAGGATAAGCAACCGTGTGACACAGAATAGCCCTTCGACATTATAGGAGGCAGAGAGAAGTGAAATACATCTGAAGAAATTAGAATGTGCTAATAGAAATCACAGGGGCTTTAGAAACCAAGGAACATAAATCCTACCTCCGCCAGCAAAGAATTTGATTTCTTCAAAGCCTAATTTCCTCACTTGATACATGGGGGGAGATTCCCTTACTTTAAGGTTGATGAAGATAGAATAAAATATGCCACTCTAGCATCTTGCCCAATGCCTGGTCTGTAGTCAACACTCAGTAAACAAGCCTGTCTCTCCTGCTGATTTTGAAAGGATTCATTCTCCTTGAACAAGATGAACCAACAATCATCTCATGGATTTTTCCAGCATGTTGCATTTGCTGCTGGAACCTGACATCTGTCCCAAGAATGATCCTTCTTGGACACCTGCCTCCACTCCTCCTCTCACTTCTCAAGCTATCTGCTCAGCACCTTTGGGAGGTTGCTTTCCCAGCTGCACATGCTGTTACCATTTTGCTTCACTCTTGTTTGCAGTGACTTTCTAGGATTTTGTCTGTTCTCTTTGCCATGAGTGTTTCCCATAAGCAGTTCTGGAAGGTACATCCAGGTTGACCTTTCTCCCTCTTAGGCTCTGGCTGTCGTGGCAGGTCTGGGTGTGGGCACCACCCGTGGTTGAATTAGGGCTATGGACGAGTCCGGTGTGTGCCACCTTCTCAGAAAACACAAGGCAGAGGATGAGGTAATCTCCTAATTCCAGAAAACTGAGAGGCAGTGATAAAGTTCTTTGCTCTGCCCAGAAGAGAAAGCAAGGAGCTTCATGCCTAGCAAACTTCCAGGCAAGCTACACTATAACTCCTCCAAGTCTTCATTATAAGTTGGTGTGTTACAGGTTTCTTGGCAAAGCTGAATTTTTAAAATTCTGACTTCGGTTAGCTCAACTCAAAGAGAACAAATTTTTAGCCTATAAATAGAATTCTATAACCAAACTGTCAGAGGGAACCTGGCGGCATATATGTAGAGGATATATAAAGAGGTGAACATTTTGGCAGGGAGAGAATCTAGGATGACTGGAGTTATTAGAACCCTCTTGCTAGGAGATTCTCTCACAAATGGCACTCCACTGACCCAGCTGCCCAAGGAAGAAGAAAACCTGGACCCACTCTTGCCTTTGTCTTTCCTATGCCTTCTGCAGTCATGAGATCCTCTTCTTCCACCTCCTTGATGTTTCTCAACTCCCTTTGTCTCTCAGCATTCCCACTGTCATTATCCTTTGACAGGCCTTTCAATAGTCTCCTAAGTCACCTGCTGCTTCCAATCTAGACAGAACCTCTCCTGGTTTCCAGGTGCAAGGAGAGTATGTGCATGATGGTCTCCAGGGGCTTGGTCAGAAGGATAGATCCAAGAGCTGAGAATGAGACAGAGGGCTGTTTCAGGGAAAGGTCAGAGTGTAGCAGTCAGAGAATGGCCCTGCATTCAGGTGTTCCCAAGAACATGGGGAGAGAGAGAGATAGGTGGGCTTTGAGAACAAACAGAAGAATGAATGGGTTCTGAAATGGCTGGACCTTCTGGAAGCCTTAGAATCACACTTGAGAACTGGTGCCTTTTAGTTTAGGTATTTCCTGACTCGAGAAACAGATTTTTGAGACCAAAGCTTGAGTGTAGGCTGTTTATCTGGGCAACATTGACACAAAATAGGAGAAGGGACTCATGGAGAAGGTTAGAAAGTGAAGTCAAGGTTGAGTGACAGAAGTGGCTGCCACTGTGGAAGATGGTGCCCAAAACCCTTTCTAGGGACAGGAATAGCTTGTACCTGTGCAAATAAATCCTTTATGCAACTCTCAGATTTCCCTGTTTGAGTCTGTCACCTGTTTCCTGACTGGATGACAGTTATTACAGACTGGACTAGGGACTAGGGAGCATTTAAGGAGTTCTTTTTTTTTATTGAAGTTTGATCTGCCAACATATAGTATAACACACAGTGCTCATCCTGTCAAGTGTCCCTCTCAGTGCCCATCACCCAGTCATCCTACCCCACCTCCCCCACCTCCCCTTCCACTACCCCTTGCTTGTTTCCCAGAGTTAGGAGTCTCTCATGGTTTGTCTCTCTCTCTAATTTTTCCCACTCATTTCCCCTCTTTTCCTTATAATCCCTTTCACTATTTCTTATATTCATAGGGAGTTCTGAGCATCAGGTTTGGGAGCCTAAAATCTAGAGCAGGGGAGCAAGGAGCAATATCTGTCCTGGGGAAAGGGATTGAAAAGAATTCCTGCAGGTGTCCCATGCTGTGGCATCAGGCCAGTGTTGACTGGGAAGTGAGGGGTACACAGTGGTAATGAGAGCAAAGAGCTGCCATTGTACCCACTTGAAGCTTGGGGAAGCCAAGCTCAAACAAAAATGCTCACCAAAGTAGTCACTGAAGTCAGGCTGAGAGAACCTGTAGCAGCACCCAAGAAGGGCCCAGTTTTTCCAAGGGGTCCTGATACCCTCAGATCCAACGTGGAGCTGGAACCAGTCACATTCAGGTGTGGCATGAGACTGAGTGTTGGCTGCCTTACAGTTACTGCTGCTCCCTTCTCTGTCCTGCTCTCTCTGTGCCCCAGAGGCTGATCCGTTTGGATTGAAGCCACAGGCTTCCCCAGCCTAGGGCTTCTGTTGAGCTCAGCGCCTGGTGGCAGGAGCAGGGGGCTCAGGAGTTTAATCTCCCAGCTCCCTTCCTGCAAGGTTGCCATGGCCTGCCTGCATCACTGCACAAAATGCCACGGCCCAGTCAATTAGCCCTCTCTCTCTTTCTGGGCTCTGATAAGCCCACCCTCCTCCTGGCCCTGCAGCCCCAGGGCAGCAAAGAGCTTGCACTTTTGTCATTGGCTCCTTTCATTACACTTCCTTCCAATATCGAATTACTTTCCCTCCACATTCCCTTTGAATGTGCCATTTAGATCTAGAGCTCCTTGGATGAACTGGATTTCACACTCAGGAGAGGTCCCAGAGGGAAGGAGAGGTAGACCCAGGAGGCAGACAGGGACTGAGAAAAGGGCCAGCCAGCCTGTCCGGGTGACAGGGGTGAGGAAGCTAAAATCTGATGGCACATGGGCACCAGACACTCAGTTCTCTCCAGAAATTCAGACCAGGTCTGGGGAGCAGCCCTTTTTAGAGGGCCAGGCCCTCCTAACACACCCCCGGGGTTGGCCACAGAGCTCAGGGCGAGCTACTGGGTAGAGCTGAAGGAGCAGGTGCAGACACCTGTCAGGGAGCACAGAGAGACCATAGAGTAGAAGAAAGCAGATGTGCACTGAGCCCGCATAATCACCTCTCAGCTGCTTTACCTGTATCCTCATTTGCTCTTTGTAGCTGCCCTTGAGGCTGCTCTGGTCATCCAGGTTCTATGGGTAAGGACCATGAGGCTTAAACGGGTTCAATAAATTCCCCTAAATGGGACACCTAGGTGGCTCAGTAGTTGAGTATCTGCCTCCAGCTCAGGTTGTGATCCTGGGGTCCTGGGATCGAGTCCCTTATCGGGCTCCCCACAGGGAGCCTGCTTCTCCCTCTGCCTGTGTCTCTGCCTCTCCCTGTGTATCTCTGGTGAATAAATAAATAAAATCCTAAAAAAAATTACCCTAAATCACCCTAGCAGGATTCACACGGATGCTCATTCTACTATGTATCCCAACACACTCCTCCCCAATATGGGGGGGGGCTCAGCAGCTGGGCAGGTAACCCTGTTGTCCTCCCTCCGCCCCCAAACCCCCATCCAGCGGAGTCTCACTAATGTTGATCCGAAGGGTAATTTTCTTGTCAACTGTATAATTAATGGGCCGCACACTACAGTGGCCCTCTGTTATTCTGCTTCTCGAAGATATATTTCAAAATGAATAGCTGTTTAACCAATCACTTGGCAGACGTATTACCCTTAGGTGTTCCTGTCAGTCAGCGTTTTCACACCCTGAGTCTGAAGGAGGCAGAATCAATTTGGGTATCTGCTCTGGGAACGTGAAAGCAGGCACAAATTAGAAATTCTTGGAATATCAGAACTTGTCGCCTATTAGCACTGAGCGGAGCGCAGATTGCCCTTGCAAGCTCCTTGGCCCTGCGCTCTGGCGCGCTGGCATTGTCTGCCACTTTTAATAAAGCGGGAAGAGGTCTTTTGTCGTGGCTCTAAGATAATGTCTGTACAGCATGTCTGTTCTTTCTCGGCAATCAGAGCATTGACTTTGCGGCTTAAGCAAAGGCTTAAGGAGATAGCTTTACAAAAATCTCAAAACTTCTGCTGGCCCGGGAGTGGGAGAATGAAGGGGGTGCGCCTTTGTTCGAAAACAAAATTGTGACACATTCGAAGGGTGCTTCGGAGGCGTCTTCCTGGGAAGAGAGTTTTACAAGAGGCTCACTGTTGTTGGGGAATTAATAAAGGACTTGGAAGACACAGTAATTTCAGAGAACCAGTCATCCCAATTGACCTGGCCCCTCGCCCTGCCTGCCAGTGTTTGAAGAGGCAGAGATACTCGTAGAAACATTGCTGGTACTCAGTTCTTGGCTCACGCTGGAGGTCACTTACCTGTCAATGGCGCATCATTAACTAAGTGTCTCTCTACCCGAGAGGGTTCTCCAGCTACAAGACTGTGCTCAGCTCTTGAGTTCAGGAACACTCTGGAAGAAGAGTCAGGAGTCCCTAGAAGCAACTCTCAATCTATGTGTGACAGAGATTGGTGAATAAACAGTCCAACTTCCACATCACTCAGTGGGAAACTTATGAGGTGAATCCACATGGTTTTCCAAAGGGCTGCCATAGGATTGGGCCCAGTTGCTTGAGGTAGGAAGACATTGATTGACAGCCTCATTTTGTGTAGGTGAAAGCAGAGGCTCTGAGATCATTGGTTTTTCTTCTATACTCCATTCACACAGAGTAGATGTGTCTCACCTCACCCCTCTTGGCCTGCTTTTACCTCAGCCAGTGCTGCCCAAATCTGGCTTCGCACATAGGTGGTCTGACTACTCCTTGTCTCATCTGAAGTGTGAAGCACTCTTTCTGTTTCAGATTTTCTCAGAAGCCATGGAGTTGAATACCTGTGAGAAACTTCCCACAATCTGACATGCTCAGATTCCACATGTGAGGGAATGACTGCCCTCTGGAAGCCGTCAATGGAAGCTAGAAGTCCACGGATGGGTAAAACTCCCTTCTTCTCCTCAACTGATGTGCATGCTATGTGACCAAGAGGGTCTCAGAGGGACCAAGGTCCAGGTGCCTCCAAACCCAAGCCAAACCAAACAAAACCCTACCTGGGCAGTGGCCATGTGAGGTTGTGCTCTCTGGAGGAAGGCAGGCCAAACAGCTGAGACCAGAAATATCCCTAGAAAGCATACCAGTAGGATAGGATTCAGAAATTGGACCTCTCACTAATTGACCAGATGGCAACGTGGGCCCCACTGCAGGGGGGAAGTGGGTTGTCCATGACTCCTGGTCTGCAAAGGTTTCACAGTGACCAAGATTTCCAGTTATGGTGGATCAAGAGGAGGTGTGCATGGCAGGTGAAATACTGGCTTACCTGGAGCTGGGGAACTTGACAGATATGGGACAATTGTCAGGACAGAGCTCCTAGAGTTTACTGCCTTCTGCCAACAGCTCTCAAAGTCTTGAAGAAACAGAATGAAAGCCTCAGGGCACGTTGTGGACATCAGAAGGTCTCTGTGGAGGCTCCATGGAGGAGCTCTGCATTTCTCTTTGTTGTAGAACACTGTGTGCTGAAAATGAGGCCCAGGATCCTATTTTCAAGAGAACAGAAATAGAAAAAACCCTGGATGCAAAGCCTTGAAGGCTCTCACACCAAGTAAGGGCCTTAATAATGAAATATTGGTACCCTGAGAGCAAGGATGGGGATTTTTGTCAGTGGCCTGAGAAACTTGAAGTTGGATTTTCCTGATCTGTCTCCCTTGATAGAGAAGAACAATTTCCCTCTGCCTGGAGGTCTTCAAAAAGCTCCCATGAAGCAGTCACCTTGCAGGATGATACTTGTTCACCTTTTGACCCATCCTTCCATCCCTTCCATTGACTCCGGAACAATAACTAGGGTCAGGCTACATACAGTAGGGTGCGGCCACCTCCCCCTCTGGAAGGAAATGGTCTATTCACTTGAAGAATTGCAAGTCCTGGTAGATACGTGCTGGGACAAATCATGGGAGGAGCTGGGCCAATTCTGAATTCTGCAGCATGACTAGGCTGTGTGGACAGATATCTTGTGGCTAAGGCCACATCTCCCAGCAGGGCTGATGCTGCTCGAGGTACCCACAAATTTCAATCGGAGAGTCAGAGCACAGACCCCTTGGACTCCAAAACATTCTGAAGTGAGGCCATGCCTTCTGCAGCAGAGAGCTGCTTGCTGTTTGAAGATCATCTCCTGGCATGTTGTGCCTTTGGAGAGACTGAACAACCATGGGCCATCGTGGGACTATCGGGACAAAGTTGCCCACCATTAGCTGAGTATCCTCAAATATACTTGAGTTGTAAGATTGAGTACACAGAACAACAGCTTATTGTATGATGGAAATGGGACATTTAGAACTGAGTCTCAACAATTCTCAAGAGCACAAATGTGAAACACGAACAGATGGTCTAGACTTGGATGTTAAGTACCTCTCTAGGACTAATGCTTCTCCTTGAACTTATGCTTATGGCTTCATGGTGTTCCATCTGATCAGCTGATAGAAGAGAAATTCAGCCATGGTTCAGGGATGGGTTAATATATTTAATGTGCTAATGTTATATGTAAATATATAGTAATATGTATTATATAATATATACTTGTATGTAACTATATCATTATGATGTAACATACTATATAATGATATACCATGCATATCATATATACATTATATATAATGTATTTCATATATCAATAAATTATAATCAATATAATTATCCATATTTATATATAAATATATACATACATATATACATACATACACACACAGATATAAATATGTATAATTGCATATTGTGTTAGCATGTACATACATTAATAGAACATATTAATATATAAGTGATTATATTGAATACATTCATGCTCATGGAAATGGACTGTCACACACCAGAGTATCTCTGAAAGAGAAAACATAGAGAAGAACCTTCCAAGGGGCAAAGCTATGACTAGTGCACTTTGTCACTGTACTTGTACTCCTGACACATGTGAAAGGTTTGTCTGGTTGGTCAGACACACAAAAAGGGACAAGACTGAATGATCAGAGGAAAGGAAGTTTAAGGCAAAGGCAGGTGGGTAAACTAATTGGAATGAATACAAAGTGGGCTAATCTTTGTGTCTCATTTTAATGCTCACCAGAGAGCCTATTCCTCACAGTACTCAGTGACCAGGTAGACAGAATGGCTCACTGATGGAAGTTAGCCATTCTCTCTCCCAGGCTACTTTGCTGTCTGTACAATGTGCTAAAATGGTGGTCATGGGAGAAGGAATAGAGGTTATACATTGACCAATGACTAATCGAGCTTACTGCCATTGCTGAATACCCAACTCACTAGCAGCAGAGATTGACTGGACAATCATCATCGTGCCATCCATGAGGAGATCAACCAGCCCTTTGGTAGCAGGCTGTTAAGTTGGTCTTCCATTCTACAGATGATAACTTTTTGTCTTTTTTTAAAAAAATATTTTATTTATTTACTTGAGAGAGAAACAAAGATAGTGAGAGCATGAGCGGGAAGGAGAGGGAGAAGCATGCTCCCTGCTGTGCAGGGAGCCTGACATGGGCTCGATCCCAGGTCTCTGGGATCATGAATTGAGCTGAAGGCAGATGCATAACTGACTGAGCCACCCAGGCGCCCCTAAGTTGGGATACTCACCACTATACTAACAAGGATGGCAGTGATTTTTGTCTTTATTTGAATTGTCACTTATTCCAGATATGATCTGTCTTCCCTGTGTTTGGTTCCAGTATGGTAGCCAGGGCTACCATAAAAATGACTGATTTACTGACATGAGATTATCCACAACATGGCTTCAAGCCAAGGGATCTATTTTATGACCAAAGAGATGTGACTAACAGTGCAAGACCACAGGATCTTCTGGTCTCATCATAGACCACATCAACTCAAAGTAGCCACAATAGCATTAAGAAATGGTGTCTTAAAGCCTTGGTAAATGTGTCAGCTTGGGGGCAAAAGCCCTGTGGGGCTAAGGATTTGTCCTGCAGGATGCATTAAATGCATTGAGCCGATAGCCAATATGTCCTTCAGCCACAATATAATTCTTGGTCAGGAACCAAGCAGTGGAAGTAGGTCTGGTTCCTCTCACCATCACAGCTAGGAACACACCTAAAAAATGTATTCTTCTTATCCCCCAAAACTTAGGCCCTGCTGGAATAGAGATCCTAGTTTCCAAGGGAGAAAGTCTTCCACCAGGAGACATGGTAAGAATTCCATTAAACTTGGAACTATGACCTCTGCCTGGTCATATTGGGCTCCTCGTTTGTGTGACCCAGTAGGCAAAGAAAGGGGTCATTATTTTAGAAGAGATAATCTTCCTGATTTCCATGAGGAATTAGGGATGTGGCTACTCAGTCAGGGTAGAAAGTAATCAATAATGTTCTTCTTGATGCTTCCATGCCCAAGGGTAGCTGGAAATGGGCAAGTGCAATGACACAGTTCAGGAAATGCCAAGCAAATTAGGACCCAGACTCCTTGCAGAAGATCTGGGTCACCCATTTAGTAAGCATCCTAGACTTGCTGAATTGTTGGCCAAAGTGAAGAAAATCTAGAGGAGTAGTAGGTAAGAAATATGAGTATCTATTTTACCTTCAAGGCCAATTGTAGTAGTAGAGATTTAAGCTTAGTCCATTAATTTGCTATAAGATGTGTTTGGCAGAGATTGCCATCGACCACCATGAATAATTCTGTGTCAAATTTAATGGTGAGTTTGGGCAGATAATAGTAATACAAGCAATGGACTCCATGGGAATCCCATGACTTCACATCCCCTAAGCCTATCCTTTTTTCCAACCATTGTTCTAGAAATCCAGCTTACAGAAATATGTAAACTTGTAGTACCTTGACTCAGGTGCACCACACGTGTCTTGCTTTCTGATCAAGGGTTTCTTTGATTCGGCCGTATGGGACATATGTAGGGATCCTATAAATATTTATGCATGTGTAGTCTGAAAGTGAGTGCATTATCATCCCTTGGAGCAATCCTTGACCACTGGGGAAGTGGACCAGTGACTCTCAGATCAACAGTTCAGAAGATCATTCTACATAGCTCCTTAGAGGGTTCCAGTAGGATTGACCTCCAATTTCCCATACCAGTGAGTGGCTTAATAACCCACCATTGTCTTGACTTCCCTTTTGTATTAGTTTTTGCTGTGTAACAAATCATTCCAAACTTTGCTCATTTAAAATAAAGAACCATTCATTTGGGGGGCGCCTGGGTGGCTCAGTCACTTAAGCACCTGCCTTTGGCTCAGGTCATGATCCCAGGGCCCTGGGAGTGAGCCCCACATTAGGAAGTGAGCCCCACTCAGCAGGAAGTCTACTTCTCCCTCTCCCTTTGCCTGCCGTTCCTCCTGCTTGTGTTTTCTCTCTCTCTCTCTCTTTCTCTCCCTCAAATAAGTAAATAAAATCTTAAAAAAAAAACCCTATTCATTTGGCTCATAAATCAATGTGTCAGCTGGGTAGTTCTCTTTAAGTGGACCAGGCTGGGCTGATCTTAGCTGGGTTTGCTCGCACATCTAGGATTTTCTAGGGTGGCCTTTGCTGGGATGTCATCACAGTTTTTTGTCCTCCAGGAGGCTACTAGCCTGGGATTCTTCACATGGGGGTTACAGAGTTTAAAGAGAACAAAAGGAGGAGTACAAAACCTGTTGGTGTCTAGGCTGGAACTGGTACAGTGTCACTTCTCACACATTCAGTTGGTCAAAGCAAATTCCAAGGTTAAATTCACCATTCCAGAGGGCATTGTCTATATTATAGACAGACACAAGACACATCAGAGGTCATTTGGCCAACCCCATAATGTTCAAGTTGGCAAAATTGAGGAAAAGAGAGGTTAAGTGACTTCCTTAGGACCTCACGTCTTAGGAGACTGGCAAAAGAGACCCCATCTCACATCTCTTTGTTTTAAGAGATGTATCCCAAAACAATTGTGTTTAGAGAAAGAGGTTTGGCAATTGATCATCCAGAGAATGTTTTCATCCATGTTTCTAGGCATAACAGTGTTATTTAATAATGGTGTTATTAAAACTGTGATGAGTACAATGATGGATGTGTATTTAATCCCATGCTGTGTGGGAAGCAAGCCTGGAAACTTCGGTGTTCCCCCTGGAGCTTTCATTCTGGAGCTCAGCAGTAGCAATCCCTCTGTGAAATGGCTGGGAGAAACCCATCTCGGCTTTGTACTTATAACTGTGTCATATTCAATATTCCCTGGCAGGTGCAGAAAACGACTCGTTCCCCCTACTCCTCTGAAAATGTCCCTTTCATGTTTCATAAACAACAGCTTTGCTATGCCATTGTCTCTGTTAGTTATTTTCATAATTCATAATTATCTTAGTTCTTAAAACGTAGACATACATTTAAAAGCATGATCCAATCGTGCTTGATTGCTGCCACATTGTGTTCAAAGTAATTACCATTCATTTGGCTTTTGAGGCTGTTGAATGAATTTTCCACATGAGATTCCTTAATTTGTACATATTTTATTGCTATAAAATAGGTATTGGCAAGCTGCCTAAACTGTAGTGAAGGCCTTTAATTCCTATCACTATGTGATAAAACAAATTGAGTGCAAACTGAGAGGCTTAAGATAGAACACTTGAAATGGATTCCACTCGATTTTTTTTTTCCTAAACCAAACTCCCCCAGGTGTGAGACACAGGTAAGATTAAGGTAGTTTAGTTCAGGCTGAGAGCTCAGAACTGTTTTAGCATTTGTATAAAAATGATAATGTCCCTCCAAGATGGCAAACCTCTCTCAATCCAAGATCTATTATTCCTTGGGGAAAGGATGTTTGGAGAGAGAAGGTTATTAGCATTTTTCATGCATAGTAAGAGGAATGGAGTACTCACAAAGCAGAGCCAGGGAAGTATTGGTCAAGGGAATGAACTGGGCTGGATGTGAGGAGACCTGGGTCCTGGGGGAGCTCTGCCAAAATCTGTTGCCTTTGGTAGTCCTCGTGAAAGCCTGCTCACTTGTAAAATTAAAGTATTGGAGGAAGTGATTCTTTTTTTTTGTATATTTTTTTATTGGTGTTCGATTTGCCAACATATAGTATAACACCCAGTGCTCATCCTGTCAAGTGCCCCCCTCAGTGCCCATCATTCAGTCACCCCGTCCCCCAACCCACCTCCCCTTCCACTATCCCTTGTTCATTTCCCAGGGCTAGGAGTCTCTCATGGTTTGTCTCCCTCTAATTTTTCCCACTCATTTTCTCTTCTTTCCCCTATAATCCCTTTCACTATTTCTTATATTCCCCATATGAGTGAAACCATATGATGATTGTTCTCTAATTGACTTACTTCACTCAGCACAATACCCTCCAGTTCCATCCACGTGGAAGCTAATGGTGGGTATTCCTCCTTTCTAATGGCTGAGTAATATTCCCTTGTATACATAGACCACATCTTCTTTATCCATTCATCTGTTGATGGGCACCGAGGCTCCTTCCACAGTTTGGCTGTTGTGGACATTGCTGCTAGAAACATAAGGGTGCAGGTGTCTCTGCTTTTCACTGCATCTGTATCTTAAGGGTAAATCCCCAACAGTGCAATTGCTGGGTCGTAGGGCAGGTCTATTTTTAACTCTTTGAGGAACCTCCACACAGTTTTCCAGAGTGGCTACACCAGTTCACATTCCCACCAACAGTGCAAGAGGGTTCCCCTTTCTCCACATCCTCTCCAACATTTGTGGTTTCCTGTCTTGTTAATTTTCCCCATTCTCACTGCTGTGACATAGTATCTCATTGTGGTTTTGATTTGTATTTCCCTGATGGTCAGTGATGCGGAGCATTTTCTCATGTGCTTGTTGGCCATGTCTATGTCTTCTTTGGTGAAATTTCTGTTCATGTCTTTTGCCCATTTTATGATTGGATTGTTGGTTTCTTTGCTGTTGAGTTTAATAAGCTCTTTATAGATCTTGGATACTAGTCCTTTATCTGATATGTCATTTGCAAATATCTTCTCCCATTCTGTAGGTTGTCTTTTAGTTTTGTTCACGGATTCTTTTGCTGTGCAGAAGCTTTTTATCTTGATGAAGTCCCAATAGATCATTTTTGCTTTTGTTTCCCTTGCCTTCATATCTTGCAAGAAGTTGCTGTGGCCGAGTTCAAAAAGGGTGTTGCCTGTGTTCTCCTCTAGGATTTTGATGGATTCTTGTCTCACATTTAGATCTTTCAACCATTTTGAGTTTATCTTTGTGTATGGTGTAAAAGAATGGTTCAGTTTCATTCTTCTACACGTGGCTGTCCAATTTTCCCAGCACCATTTATTGAAGAGACTGTCCTTTTTCCAGTGGATAGTCTCTCCTGCTTTGTTGAATATTAGTTGACCATCGAGTTGAGGGCCCATTTCTGGATTCTCTATTCTGTTCCATTGATCTATGTGTCTGTTTTTGTGTCCAGTACCAGACTGTTTTGATGATCACAGCTTTGTAGTACAACCTGAAATCTGGCATTGTGATGACCCCGGCTCTGGTTTTCTTTTTCAATATTCCTCAGGCTATTCAGGGTCTCTTCTGATTCCACACAAATCTTAAGATTATTTGTTCCAACTCTCTGAAGAAAGTCCATGGTATTTTGATAGGGATTGCATTGAGCATATAAATTGCCTTGGGTGCCATAGACATTTTCATAATATTTATTCTTCCAATCCATGAGTATGAAATGTTTTTCCATCTCTTTTTGTCTTCCTCAATTTCTTTCAGAAGTGTTCTGTAATTTAGGGTATAGGTCCTTTACTTCTTTGGTTAAGTTTATTCCTAGGTATCTTATGCTTTTGGGTGCAATTGTAAATGGATTGACTCTTTAATTTCGCTTTCTTCAGTCTCATTGTTAGTGTATAGAAATTCCACTGATTTCTGGGCATTGATTTTGTATCCTTCCACACTGCCGAATTGCTATATGAGTTCTTGCAATCTTGGAGTGGAGTCTTTTGGGTTTTCTATATACAGTATCATGTCATCTGCGAAGAGGGAGAATTTGACTTCTTCTTGGCCAGTTTGAATGCCTCATTTCTTTTTGTTGTCTGATTGCTGAGGCTAGGACTTCTAGTACTATGTTGAATAGCAGTGGTGAGACTGGACATTTCTATCGTGTTCCTGATCTTAGGGGAAAGGCTCCCAGTGTTTCCCCATTAAGAATGATATTTGCTATGGGCTTTTCATAGATGGCTTTTAAGATGCTGAGGAATGTTCCCTCTATCCCTACACTCTGAAGAGTTTTGATCAGGAATGGATGCTATATTTTGTCAAATGCTTTCTCTGCATCTATTGAGAGGATCATATGGTTCTTGCTTTTTCTCTTGTTGATATGATCTATGATGTTGATTGCTTTACCAGTGTTGAACCACCCTTGCATCCTGGGGAAAAATCCCACTTGGTCATGGTGAATAATCTTCTTGATGTATTGTTGAATCCTATTGGCTAGTATCTTGGTGAGAATTTTTGCATCTGTGATCATCAGGGATATTGGTCTATAATTCTCCTTTTTGGTGGGGTCTTTGTCTGGTTTTGGAATTAGGATGATGCTGGCCTCATAAAACGAGTTTGGAAGTATTCCATCCCCATCTATCTTTTGGAACTGCTTTGGTAGAATAGGTATTATTTCTTCTGTAAACGTTTGATAGAATTCCCCTGGGAAGCCATCTGGCCCTGGACTCTTGTGTCTTGGGAGGTTTTTGATGACTGCTTCAATTTCCTCCCTGGCTATTGGCCTGTTCAGGTTTTCTATTTCTTCCTGTTCCAGTTTTGGTAATTTGTGGGTTTCCAGAAATGCGTCCATTTCTTCTAGATTGCCTAATTTATTGGCATATAGCTGCTCATAATATGTTTTTAAAATCGTTTGTATTTCCTTGGTATTGGTGGTGATCTCTCCTTTTTCATTCTTGATTTTATTAATTTGAGTCTTTTTTCTTTTTAATAAAGCTTTTTAATGGTTTATCTATCTTATTAATTCTTTCAGAGAACCAACTCCTGGTTTTGTTCATCTGTTCTACAGTTCTTCTGGTCTCTATTTCATTGAGTTCTGCTCGAATATTTATTAACTCTCTTTTGCTTGCTGTAGATTTTATTTGCTGTTCTTTCTCTAATTACTTAGGTGTGAGATTATCTTGTGCATTTGAGTTTTTTTTCCAATTTTTTGAGGTATGCTTGTATTGCGATGTATTTCCCTCTTAGGACCGCTTTTGCCTTACAGGCAAAGATTTTGAATGGTTTTATTTTTATTTTTGTTAATTTCCATGAATCTTTTAAATTCTCCTCTAATTTCCTGATTGACCCATTCATCTTTTAGCAGGACGCTCTAACCTCCACATGTTTGAGTTTCTTTCAAATTTCTTCTTGTGATTGAGTTCAAGTTTCAAAGCATCTTGATCTGAAAATATGCAGGGACAATCCCAATCTTTTGGTATTGGTTGAGACCTGATTTGTGACCCAGTATGTGGTCTATTCTGGAGAAAGTTCTATGTGCACTTGAGAAGAATGTGTATTCAGTTGCGTTTGGATGCAAAGTTCTGTATATATCTGTGAAATCCATCTGGTCCAGTGTATCATTTAAAGCTCTTGTTTCGGGATCCCTGGGTGGCGCAGCGGTTTGGCGCCTGCCTTTGGCCCAGGGCGCGATCCTGGAGACCCGGGATCGAATCCCACATCAGGCTCCCGGTGCATGGAGCCTGCTTCTCCCTCTGCCTGTGTCTCTGCCTCTCTCTCTCTCTGTGACTATCATAAATAAATAAAAATTAAAAAAAAAATAAAGCTCTTGTTTCTTTGAAGATGTTGTACTTAGAAAATCTGTCATTTGCAGAAAGTGCCATGTTGAAGTCTCCTACTATTAGTGTATTGTTATCTAAGTATCTCTTTACCTTAGTTATTAATTGATATACTTGGCAGCTCCCACGTTAGGACCATAAATATTCGTGATTGTTAGGTCTTCTTTTGGGATAGACCCTTTAAGTATGATATAGTGTCCCTCTTCATCTCCTACTACAGTCTTTGGTATAAACTCTAATTTATCTGATAGGAGGATTGCTACCCCAGCTTTCTTTTGAGGAACATTTGAATGGTAAATGGCTGTAGGTGTCCTTAGGTATAAAATGAATCTCTTGTGGACAGCAAATGGATGTGTCTCACTTTTTTATCCAGTCTGAAACCCTGCGTCTTTTGATGGGATCCTTCAGCCCTTTCATGTTCAGAGTTACTATTGAAAGATATGAAATTGGTGTCATAGTAATACCTATTCAGTCCCTGTTTTTGTGGATTATTTATTTGGACTCCCTCTTTCTTTTACAGGGTCCCCCTTAATATTTCTTGCAGAGCCCATTTGGTAGTCACATATTCTTTCAGTTTCTGCCTATCTTGGAAGCTTTTTATCTCTCCTTCTATTCTGACTGAGAGCCTTGCTGGATAAAGCATTCTTGGCTGCATGTTTTTCTCATTAGGTACCCTGAATAATATATATTAGGTACCCTTTCTGGCCTTCCAGGTCTCTGTGGAGAGGTCTGCTGTTAATCTAATATTTATCCCCATATAAGTTAGGGATCTCTTGTCTGTTGCTGCTTTAAGGATTTTCTGTTTATCTTTGGAATGTGCAAGCTTCACTATTAAATGTTGAGATGTTGAATGATTTTTATTGATTTTGGGGCGGGGGAGCCTCTCTATCTCTGGATCTGAATGCCTGTTTCCGCCCCCAGATTAGGGAAGTTCTCAGCTATGATTTGTTCAAATGTGCTTTCTGGCCCTCTGGCCCTCTCAGCACTCTCTGAACCCCAACTATACGTAGAATTTTCCTTTTGAGGCTATCATTTATTTCCCTTAACCTTTCCTCATGGCCTTTTGTTTTTCTCTTTTTTCCTCAGCCTCCTTCCTTGTCATCAACTTTCTTCTATGTCACTCACTCTTTCTTCTATCTCATTAACCCTCGTCATTAGGACCTCGAGTTTGGATTGCATCTCATTTAATTGATTTTTAATTTTGGCCTGATAAGATCTAAATTCTGCAGTCATGAAGTCTCTTGATTCCTTTATGCTTTTCTTCCAGAGCCATCAGTAGCTTTATAATTGTGCTTCTGAATTGGCCTTCTGACATCGAATTGTAATCCAAATTCTGTAACTCTGTGGCAGAGAGTACTGTTTCTGGTTCTTTCTTTTGTGGTGAGTTCTTTTTCTAGTCATTTTGCTCAGTGCAGAGTGGTTGTATGAGCGGGCTGAGTCAAGAATATCAACCACGACCTAAGTAAATTTCACCCTAGATGATTCTGCAGAAGTCAGATACCAGAAATTGAAAAGAATGATATAAAACAAAAGGACCACTAAAGTGAAAAACAAATATTAAAACAAAGTAGTAAAAAATAAAAGGCCGACAACCCCAAAGAAGAGAAAATAAAAAGAAAAAACAAGGAGAAGAAAAAAAAGGGGGGAGGGGGGACTGGGTAGTGGTGACGAAGTTGTAGTTGAGAGAGAATGTAGTCTACCTGAGGGGTTCGAGAGGGTGAGCCTCTGTTTCTGAATATATGAAGTTCTGTATGTTAGAAAATGCTCAGTCCCAAATTTATATTAACCAGAAATACTTATAGAAAGCCCCAATATTGACCACCAAAACATAAATGAGATAAAAGAGGGGGGGCAGAATGGGAACGAGGAATCTCACAGAATGAACCAGCATGGTATACCACTTGGTTCTGGGTGCTGGGTGGTCATGTTTTAGAAGGTATTAACTTCCGCCATTGTAGAAGAAAATGAGGCAGAGGAAAAAAAACAAAAACAAAAACAAAACAAAAACATATCTTGTATATCTTCCAAAATTAAGTTGAGTATGTTGAAGGGAATCTAGAAGTGGAAAATATATCTAGGAACTGTAATTGTAGAGATATGAAAAACAAAAAGGAAGAATCTTAAAAATGAAGAGGTGATAAGGAGAAAGTGATTCTTAAATTTGATTTGTAATTTGTTTTCTGAGGTTATTGGTATCATGGCTCTAGTCAGGAGATCTCTCTCCTGAGGCTTTTTCTAAAGTTTTAAGATTCACATTTATCTTTTTTCTTTGGCCCACATTCTAAAAATAGTGAGATGAGAGGAGGTGAAGTCCTAGAAAGGATTCAAGTGTTAGGGTAGATGAACTTCAAGATCTCTCCTAATCCAGGCCTTCCTTGACTCCATGTGGTCAATGGAAGCTCTTCCAGCTTCTTCAGTTTGATTTGCTCCCACTAGAATCCTTCCCACCAGCTCTGCACCTCTCCGCAGACTGTGTGTTTTTTGTCCTGGAAAGGCCTCCAACTTTTCCCTGCTTTCCCAAACTTGCTCTTTTATCCAGACTTAGGATAATTGGCATGACTTCCACGTAACCATGTCCAATGGCCCTAACCCACAGTGACAGTAGTCTTTACTAACCCTTTCTGCTTAGTTCCATAGTATCATAGATTGTTTTCTGGTGTTTGTTACAGATTTCTCTTCTTGATATAACTAATTATATATTCTTTGAGAAAAGAATTGATCTCATTTTCTCCTGTCTTTGGTGTCATACATATTGAAAGTGTAGCTGTTGTTTAATAGATAGTCACTGATAGATAGGTCCCATATTATTAGTTTGTTTACAAACATTTAATTGGCATATTTCTTCACTCCCTCTAGATCCTATGAATTGGCTTATTCTGGTCTTCTC
This sequence comes from Canis lupus dingo, assembly GCF_003254725.2. Taxonomy (NCBI): domain Eukaryota; kingdom Metazoa; phylum Chordata; class Mammalia; order Carnivora; family Canidae; genus Canis; species Canis lupus. Next base: position 4,848,723 of record NC_064248.1, on the reverse strand, counting down.
TGTTGAAAGCATTCCTTTTTAAATCTTTGATGTTGCCTCCCCTCCAAAGTGTTATTGGTACAGGGACATAATTTAGATTAACTCTAAACTAGACACATCACCCCTCTTTAGTGTTTTTTGGGGGGGTTGTTTTGCTGTTAGTAGTCAAGAAGAAATGGATTTAAAGATATTTAGGATAATCCCAAAATTATACTTGTAAGAGACATAAGATTTCCTAGTCACTGTTGCCCCTATTGTAAAATGAACAGTTTCCTAGAGCACCTGGGTGACTCAAGTTTGTTAAGCATCTGACACTTGATTTTAGCTCAGGCCATGATCTCAGGGTCAAGAGATCAAGCCCTGAGTTTGGCTCCATGCTGGGCATGAAGCCAGCTTAAGATTCTCCCTCTGCCCCTCCTATCCCGTCTCCCTCTCCCCTTCTCTAAAAAATAAATAGGTAAATAAAACCAGAGCTCCTCTGAGTCATACCTGTGTAGTTATACTAATTATGTAGGCTCTCCTCTCTTCCTTTTTCATAGAAGTTGACTGGATTATGACCATTCATTTTTTCTTTCAGCAAACATTTTTTCCTGAACTAGATACTAAATTCCTTTTCTGTATTAAGATAGAACTGTTCTGTCCTCATAGAGGATGGTGGTGGAGACAAGCAATTCAAAGTCAATTAAACATGACAAAATTCTGATGGTTGTTATGAAAGAAATGATATAGGAATATAGAATAACAGAAGAAACAGGGAAGGTCTCTTAGGGGTCACTCAGGATGATAGCCTGAAGGATGAGAAGAAGTCGGTCAAGCAAAAGGAGGTGTATCCATCAAGTAAGGGGGAAGCAAGTGCATAGGCCCTGACGTGAAAGAGAATTGGGTGAAATACATGTCCTTTTCTTATTCATTTTACTTAGGAACACATTTTAATAAGGAGAAGGATGGATGAGGAGCCTTTGAACAGAGGATATACCTCTAAGTTGCATGGAAATGAGATTGATGCCACAAACATGCCTGTTAGGAGTGACGGAACAGCGAAAATGTTTGGTGGATGGAGCAAGGAGATGGGCAGGAAGAAAAACAGATGGGTTTCTTACATCCTCTGCTTTCAGACCAATGCAATGTGCATCAGGCAACTAGGGAGTGAAAATCTTTTGTCACTGGAGCAGTTTTTGTTTCCTCCATTGTGGGTTGGGCTTTAGTAAATACCTATAATAATTTTGATTCCTTTTCCAATTTTCTCTGACCCCAATTATCTTTAGTGTTTCTTTTCACTCACTTCCATAGATTTTCACATTAGTATGTATTTCTGATTTTGCTGTGTCTTCAGGTAAGCCTATCCCTTCCACTGACATCTTTCAGCCCAGAACTTTCTCTCGACAAACCTACAATGCCTGCAACGTGCTATTTACTACTCAGTGTTAAGAGGGTTTTTTAAAATTTTATTTTAATCTTTTTAAAAAAGATTTTATTTATTCATTTGACAGAGAGAGAGAGAGTACAAGCAGTGCGAAGGGGTAGAGAGAGAGAGAGAGAGAGAAGCAGACTCTCTGCTGAGCAGGGAGCCTGACACGGGGCTTGATACCCCCCAGGACCCTGGGATCATGACCTGAGCTGAAGGTAGATACTTAACTGATTCATCTACCCAGGCACTCCTCAGTATTACAGTTTGTTTGTTTTTTTGCAAATTTATTTTTTATTGGTGTTCAATTTGCCAACATATAGAATAACACCCAGTGTTACAGTTAAATGCACTTTGCTCACTGCCATGCCCAGGATGCTGGTTTGTAGAAGTGTCATGAGTCAGGGCAGTTCTTTTGTAGCAGAATACTTTGTAGCTGTTGCTTTTTGCCTCTCAAGCTTACTTCTGCTGACATTTACATTTACAGAATGTGAGCAACTTTGTGTGCTTGATGCATACTGGAATGTGATGATATACTACCTCCTCCCATGAAGAAAATAGTATTTTAGATTTTATGTTTTTATGATGATATTCATAAACACATGCCTAACAGTGAGTAATGAAGTCAAAGATGTAAAAAGTTGTTATTTTATGGGGAAGTAAAGACATATGGCTAACCTAATTTTGAAAATATTATATTTTATCTTTGAGTTGTCATTTTCAAACTTACATTTTCTTGGTAAAAATGTGAGCAAATATAGTTTATTGGAAAGAATCAAGAATAGGCCATATTTAATTTCCAAATGATATAAGTTAGTAATATTTAGCATCTATTCCATTTGTACTTACTTATTATTGCAGATTGTATTTACTTTATACATGACCATCTTGGCTTTGGCAATCTTTGCTGTTCCGTCATTCCTAAGAGACATGTTTGTGGCATCAGTCTCACTTCTGTGCAACATAGAGGCAGATCCTCTCCTCAAAAGGTTCCTCATCTCTATTTGTCCTTATTAAAATTTATTCTCCAGTAAAGTGAACGAGGAAAGGAAAATGCCTATGAAATCACAACTTGTTGGCATGACAATAGCTTGTGATGGCCACAACTGTCATCTAGGTACAAGGATGACAAGGGGGCAGTGGCAGAGATAAATTGAGGGCTGAGGGAGGTTTAAACAAATCCAGCAAAACAGTTATAAGCCTCCCCTTTCCTGTTACCCACTATGGGTATCAAAAGAAACACAAGGTATGGGGGAACACTATTATGAATTCACTCTAATGTATAAAGTCAGACCATTCTTAAATCTCAGTAGTTAGGCTCAGTAAGAATTTGCTTGTGAAATATCACAGAATCAATAATAATTGGGATGCACTGCAATCAGTTTTTATAAGTAGCTGAATCCCTTCCAAGCATAGGCCTTGGGACCTATATTATGCCTGGACCCCTGGCACTTGCTGACTCTAGATTTTACCCCAAACCTTGGAAAGAAAACCAAATCTTTATGGACATGCCTACATGGATTTTGACAATGAATGGAAAGAGCTGTAGCCTTGACCCCTGTAAACTGCTGATCTTAGCAAAACAAAATGTTGAGAAAGCATTTCCTATAGCCCTTAAATGGAATTCAATACTAATCCATCACAGGTCATAAGTATCTCTGGCCTTATCCCAACTGTAAATAATAACTCATTTGTAATTATTTATTTGTGTCTATTATTGTAATGTAAATAACATGCTAACAGGGGCATCTTTTGTGTTCACTGTTTAACTTGTTCTGCAAAAAACTCAAAGATACCCAAGAGTAGAAAGAATAGCAATGAACCTCAAATACCCACCACCCAGCTTCAGTGATCATTTAGTTTATGGCCAATCACTTTTCATCTTCACTGCCCTTCCTAGATACCTATAAATGTGTCAGTATTATGTGTATTTTTCAAAATACATAACCATAATGACAATGTTGCATCTTATAAAATTAGTAATTGTTTTCAAGGTTATCAAATATCCTTTCAATGAACAAATTCCTCCCATTTTCTCATAACTATGTTTTGTGCAGTTGGCTTATTGAATGAGACCTATTCGAGGGCCATACATTGTGTTTGATTGATATGTCTTTGAAGGTTTTTTCATCTGTAGGTTCCCTCTTTCTCTCTTTTTGCAATTTACTTGATGGATAAACCAAATCATTTGCCTTCTAGGGTTTCATACATTCTAGACTTTTCTGATTGCATCGCAATGGTGTTGTTAAAGATGTTCTTCTGTACGCTAAATGTCTTGCAAACTAGTAGCTATTTCCAAAGCTAATGTGATTCAAGTTGGAGTTTGGGCAAAAATTTGTCAGAGGTCATGGTGTTACCATTTTACTTCCATCTCCTAGCATGAGGGTTGACATGGGGTGGGAGTGACTTGTGAATACTTGTTGAAATTATTCATGCCTGATCTCTTACCCCATCACATTCTTGTTTGAATCCCTTGGCAATTTCCATGTCAGAACGTTGTTCTATCTTCTCATGATGGGATAGTTGGCCTAGCCAATGCAGTGTTGGCCTTGTACTTGACTCTACTAACTGGGGGATGAAAGACTTCCCCCAGAGAATTCACTACCTGGAGGATGGGGAGAGGCACAGATGCCAATGGAATCTACAGGATGCTATGGGAATACAGTACAAGCTTACTAACTCAATCTCATGGGGGAATACAATGTCTTCCCAGGGGGGTGAATGCCAGGTTTAAAGGGATAACCAGGAATTAACCAGAGCAATGTGGTTAGAGAGACCAGTCCAAGGATGACCTGAAATTCCAGCTAGGGATTTTGATTTCTTTTTGAAGGGATAAATGAGTTTAAGTAGGGGAGTGGGAGTGATAGGGTCAGATTTGTACTTTAGCAAAATCACTCTGGCAGTGTTTTGTAAAAGGTGAAAGATTTATTCCATCTGAAGAGAAACCAGAGTATTCTGGCAGTGTTTTGGATGCGGAATTAGAACTAGGTAAGACTGGGGCAGCCCGGGGGGGCTCAGCGGTTTAGCACAGCTTTCAGCCCAGGGCGTGATCCTGGAGAATCGGGATGGAGTCCCACGTCGGGCTCCCTGCATGGAGCCTGCTTCTCCCTCTGCCTGTGTCTCTGCCTCTGTCTCTCTGTCTCTGTGTGTCTCCATGAATAAATAAATAAAATCTTAAAAAAAAAAAAGAACTAAGTAAGACTATATTTTAGCCACAGGTGAAAATGTGGAAAATGAGGACGGGCCTGAGTTCTGGCAGGGACTGGAGGGATCCAGAGGTAAGCATGCATTTCAGGTACATATTAAAAGTAGAATCCACCGGAATCTGCAATGACTTAAGTGTGGGGAGGAAGGAACAGGGCCTGAGGTAAAGTGGATCCAAGTAGAGTGCTTGTTTCCTGTCACCTACATCTTTTATCTTTATTACACAAGCATGGATATTTATTTTGGCAAATACCAGAATACTACTGGCAATTATCTTGATCTGTGAGCATCTCCAAAGTGCAGGCTGTACAGAACAAATGGAAGGAAAACAAAACAAAACAAAAATAGCCCTAAATCCTTAACTTTTGAGTCCAAGGGCTCTCACTTTAAAATTAGCACACTAGAACCACAGTGGGATTTTCCCCCAGTGAACACAACTAGAGACTGGGGTAGGGTTAGAACACTAATGGGGCTGAGGATTTTCCTGGCAAAGTTAACACAGCTCCCTGGGATGGCTGCACTTTCTGTTTGGGGACTATCTTGGGGTTAGTAAGTCTGGGTCTGTGGGACTTAAGATTTGTTACTTCACTTTCTTGGAGCAGATATAGCACCCAGCCAAGTCCACTGTCCCATGGAGAAGCCTTGGGAAAGCTGCCCGGACCTCAGTCTCTGCATGTGTAAATGGCCTTGTTAGTGACTGCCTCCCTACAATGGAGAGAATAAAGCCAGGTGTGGGAAGTCCTATAAAACCTATAACTGAGGTTGTAATTGGCTGGCCTGGGCCCTGAGACTCCCAGAGTTCTGCTTGCTGTCCAGATTCTGCTATTATCGATGTGAGCTCCTGGACAGGTAAATCCACTGGAAGGGGGCTGAGTCTTTTCTTCACCTGTCCAACGGTACTTGGGACAGATGACTCTACTGCCCCTTCATTATCTAACACTGAATGACACCATAAGCCAAAAATTATAAAGGATTATTGCTTCAATTTCAGTACCAAATTCCCTCCTAATCGGCTACTCTCAACATTTTTCTCTAAGGTGGAAAAGTGCTATAATGTAGCTCCTGGCGGCATAGATTGAATCATAGCCCCCTCAGGGATATTGTGTCACTCCTGGGGACCATTCTCATACTGTGGTCAGTGGCAGACTCCCTGCATCTGATTTACCAACAGACCAAGTGGATCAGAATCCTGGTGCAAAGGAAGGGGAAGGAGAAGCTGCAAATGATCAGGAATCTGTAGTATTTCAAAGAATTATTTTTTAAAAATTGGAAATAACTTTAGATGCACAGAAAGTTGCAAAGGTAGTACAGCATGGTCTCAAGAACTCTTCACCAGGCTTCCCTGTTAACTCTTGCCCTTAATAATTGTGATAGTTTTTAAGTAATCATTTCATAAGTGAATAAGTTAAATAATTCCTAAATCAGTAAGGATAGTGCAGTACATTATCAAAATCAAATGTTTGTACAATGCATGTGGATAGTCCTAAGTCACTTTTTCACACTTGCAGATTTGTGCAACCACCATGACAATACACGTTATGGTTAATTTAATGCATCAACTTGTTAGGGTCCTATTGCCCAGATACGCAGTCAAATGTTATTCTGGATGTTTCCAAGGGTGCTTTTGGATGAGATTAAATCAGGAGACTTTGAGTAAAGCAGAGTGGCCTCCTTAATGTGGGCGAACATCATCCAATCTAGGGATGCCTTTATCAGAATGAAGGCTGTCCTCCTACCTCCCCTCCCCCACCAGGCAAGAGGGGATTCAACCAGCAGAAGCCTTTGAACTTGAACTACAACATCTGCTCTTACCTGGTTTTCAGCCTGATAGCCTGCCCTGCAGATTTTGGATTTACCAGCTTCCATAACTACACAAGCCTATTCCTTAAAATAAATCTCTTTCTATATATAGGTACATCCTGTTCTGTTTGGAGAATGCTAGTTCACACAATGCAGAGCTAAGGAGTCTGTACTTAACCCAGCTGCCCAGGCAATTGCCAGGCCCTCTGAAGTTTGAAGAACACTGTCCCCAGCAACATCACTCCTGGCTAGACAAGCAATTGAGCTAAGATCCTGATGGTTAATGCAACACTGCCTGGGAGACCCTCCGTACAGGGAAGAGAGAAGTTTGTCCCATGTGTCAGGAAACTTTCTGCCCCCTGTCCAACTCCATCACTTGGTGCCTGTTGGCATGCTTCTCACACCAGCTGGGAATCTGAGGTTCTGCATCTCTAGCAAATTCCTACATGAGGCTGGTGCTTTCTGGTCGGTCCATGGGACCCACTTCTGGGGATCAGATGAGCTGATGCTGGACCCTAGCTCTGTGACCCTGGGAATTTTGTCTAGCCCGAATTTCTTTATTTCCAAATTGGGGGTAATAAGACCTAAATCAAAGTGTACCTGTTAGAGTAGGGGACATCGTGCCATACAGTGCCCGGCACAGTTCTGCTACGCACTTGTCTCTCATTAAACATGACTTTTCTTCTTATTCCTCCATGGAGATGGCTTTCCCATGGGATGATGACAAAGGCCAGCTTGAACATATATAAGAAGAACAGGGCTTTCAGGGCTGTCTTCCCAGTTCTGAGCTTGCCTTCTCCTCAGTTCCCTCTCTTGAACTTATTAAGAGATTAGTCCTGTCCTTTGTGCATTGATTTTGGTTGGGCAATAGTCATTTTTGCTTCGGAGTCTGTGTTTTGTCATTTCCCCCCCGGTCCAGACTGACCTTTGATGTATAACTGCTTGAAATATGAGTGTTCTTAGGGAGTAATTCCCTACAAAGGGCAGCTCCACCACATTCCCCATCGTCCTGGAGACTGGGATCCCAGAGCCTGCCTCAGAATAATCCGTCTGGCCATGCACTTTTCTCCTGGGGAGAAAGGTCCTGAAATGCAATTTATTGTAAAACACACAGTGGTTACAAGCTACCACAGTCAATGATATTCCTTTTATTACCACTCAGATGAGAACAGAAAATGACATTGGAAAGCAGTGAACTCACCAGAAGGGCACAGAAAGTCATTAAATTCAACATGCATCATATTTCATAATCAGAACCCCGCAGTCAGCACTGACACCACAGAATGAGTTTGTTGCAGTCATGATAATATAAAACCCATTGCATCTGCTTCCTCTGGCTCTTTCTTTTTGGACCCTAGCTGGGGCCAGGCCATTAATCACTGGAGGCAGGGGATGGTGCAGACCACCACACTCTGGACTGCATAAATTGAAAATACATCAGTTTTAGTGGGGAAGTACTGTCTTTAGTTTATCTCTGTTTGGGACAGTGGCTTCTGGAGGGCTGGGATGTTTTCTGCAGTTAAACCACTGGATCAGAGCACTCACCCTTGCTTGGAGAGGGGGAAGTGGCCCCTCAAGGTGTCTGTGGGAAGGGATTGAGAAGAAGCCTTTTTTCCAACACTGGCGTGTACACTTGGAGGTTATTGGGAGCAGATAGATGGCTTTTCCTAGCTGCTGTCCCAAAGGGCATATAAGAGCAGAGGTGGTCCCAGAGGGGCCACTGAAGATAACATATCCCTACATAGATTCCAGGCTTACAATGAGAATTGTATTTTGATTTTGCATTCTTTGCCACAGTGTACGTTCATTTTAATTTAAAATTATATTTGCCTCCCACCCCCCTCTGCTTTGACACCACCAGTTTGTTCTTTTGTTTTAGAGTCTGCTTTTTTGTCTCTTTTTTTCAGTTTGCTTGTTTTGTTTCTTTTTTTTTTTTTTACATTTTTTAAACTTAAATTCAATTTGCCAACATATAGTATAATACCCAATGCTCATCCCATCAAGTGCCCCCTCAGTACCCTTCCCCCAGTTACCCCATCCCCCCACCTGCCTCCCCTTCCACAACTCTGTTCATTGCCCAGGGTTAGGAGTCTCTCACGGTTTGTTTCCCTCTAATTTTTACACTCAGTTTTCCTCCTTTCCCTTATTATCCCTTTCACTATTTCTTATATTCCATGTGAAACCATATGATTGTCCTTGTCCAATTGACTTGTTTCACTCAGCATCATACCCTCCAGTTCCATCCACATTGAAGCAAAAGGTAGGCATTCATTAGTCCTTTCTTATGACTGAGTAATATTCCCTTGTATACATAAACCACATCTTCTTTATCCATTCATCTGTTGATGGGCACCGAGGTTCCTTCCACAGTTTGGCTATTGTCGACATTGCTGCTAGAAACATCGGGGTGCAGGTGTCCTGCCATTTCACTGCATCTGTATCTTTGGGGTAAATACCCAACAGTCCAATTGTTGGGTTGTAGGGTAGCTCTATTTTTAACACTTTGAGGAACCTCCACACATTTTTCCAGAGTGGCTGCACCAGTTCACATTCCCACCAACAGTGCAAGAGGGTTCCCCTTTCTCCACATCCTCTCCAACATTTGTGGTTTCCTGTCTTGTTAATTTTCCCCATTCTCACTGCTGTGACGTGGTATCTCATTGTGGTTTTGGTTTGTATTTCCCTGATGGCAAGTGATGCGGAGCATTTTCTCATGTGCTTGTTGGCCATGTGTATGTCTTCTTTGGTGAAATTTCTGTTCATGTCTTCTGCATATTTCACGACTGGATATTTTGTTTCTCGGGTGTTGAGTTTGATAAGTTCGTTATAGACCTTGGATACTAGCCCTTTATCTGATAGGTAATTTGCAAATATCTTCTCCCATTCTGTAGGTTGTCTCTTAGTTTTGTTGACTGATTCTTTTGCTGTGCAGAAGCTTTTTATCTTGATTAAGTCCCAATAGTTCATTTTTGCTTTTGTTTCCCTTGCCTTCATAGGGGTATCTTGCAAGAAGTTGCTGTGGCCAAATAAAAAAAGGTTGTTGCCTGTGTTATTCTCTATGATTTTGATGGATTATTGTCTCACATTTAGATCTTTCAACCATTTTGACTTTATCTTTATGTATGGTGTAAGAGAATGTTCCAATTCCATTCTTCCGCATGTGGCTGTCCAATTTTCCCAATACCATTTGTTAAAGAGACTGCCCTTTTTCCAGTGGATAGTCTTTCCTGCTTTGTTGAATATTAGTTGACCATAGAGTTGAGGGCCCATTTCTGGGTTCTCTATTCTGTTCCATTGATCTGTGTGTCATTTCTCGTGCCAGTACCATACTGTCCTGATGATCACAGCTTTGTAATACAGCTTGAAATCTGGCATTGTGATGACCCTGACATTGGTTTTCTTTTTTCAATATTCCTCAGGCTATTTGAGTTTTTTTTTTTATAATTCCATACAAATCTTAAGATTATTTGTTCCAACTCTCTGGAAAAAAAAAAACATGGTATTTTGATAGGGATTGCATTGAATGTGTAAATTGCCCTGGGTAGCATAGATATTTTCACAATATTTATTCTTCTAATCCATGAGCATGAAATGTTTTTCCATCTCTTTTTGTCATCCTCAATTTCTTTCAGACATGTTCTGTAATTTAGGGTATAGATCCTTTACTTCTTTGGTTAAGTTTATTCCTAGGTATCTTATGCTTTTGGGTGCAATTATAAATGGGATTGATTCCTTAATTTTGCTTTCTTCAGTCTCATTGTTAGTGTATAGAGATGCCACTGATTTCTGGGCATTGATTTTGTATCCTTCCACACTGCCGAATTGCTATATGAGTTCTAGCGATCTTGGAGTGGAGTCTTTTGGGTTTTCTATATACAATATCATTTCATCTGCCAAGAGGGAGAATTTGACTTCTTCTTGGCCAGTTTGAATGCCTCATTTCTTTTTGTTGTCTGATTGCTGAGGCTAGGACTTCTAGTACTATGTTGAGTAACAATGGTGAGAGTGGATATCTCTGTTGTGTTCCTGATCTTAGCGGAAAGGCTCCCAGTGCTTCCCCATTGAGAATGATATTCTCTGTGGGCTTTTCATAAATGGCTTTTAAGATATTGAACATCCCTACACTATCCCTACATTCTGAAGAGTTTTAATCAGGATGCTGTATTTTGTCAAATGCTTTCTCTGCATCTATTGGGAGGATCATATGGTTCTTGTTTCTTCTCTTGTTGATGTGATCTATCACACTGATTATTTTACAAGTGTTGAACCAGCCTTACATCCTGGGGATAAATCTCTCTTGGTCATGGTGAATAATGGTCTTAATGTACTGTTGGATCCTATTGGCTAGTATCTTGGTGAGAATTTTTGCATCTGTGTTCATCAGGGATACTGGTTTATAATTCTCCTTTTTGGCAGGATCTTTGTCTGGTTTTGGGATCAAAGTAATGCTGGCCTCATAAAACGAATTTGGAAGTATTCTCTACCTTTCTATCCTTGGAAACAGCTTTAGTAGAATAGGCATTATTTCTTCTTTAAACGTTTGAAGGAATTCCCCTGGGAAGCCATCTGGCCCTGGACTTTTGTGTCTTGGGAGGTTTTTGATGACTGCTTCAACTTCCTCTCTGGTTATTGGCCTGTTCTGGCTCTCTATTTCTTCCTGTTCCAGTTTTGGTAATTTGTGGGTTTCCAGAAATGCATCCATTTCTTATAGAGTGCTTAATTTGTTGGCATATAGTTGCTTATAATATGTTTTTTAAATTGTTTGTATTTCCTTGGTATTGGTTGAGTTCTCTCCTCTTTCATTCATGATTTTATTATTTTGAGTCTTTTCTCTTTTCTTTTAATAAGACTGGCTAGGGGCTTATCTATCTTATTAATTCTTTCAAAGAACAAGCTTCTGGGTTTGTTGATCTGTTCTACGGGTCGTTTGGTCTCTATTTGAATGAGTTCTGCTCAAATCTTTATTATCTCTCTTCTTCTGTTGATTTAGGCTTTATTTGCTGTTCTTTCTCCAGTTCCTTTAGGTGTGAGGTTAGCTTGTGTATTTGAATGTTTTCCAATTTTTTGAGGGAGACTTGTATTGCGATGTATTTACCTCCTAGGACTGCTTTTGTTGTATCCCACAGATTTTGAATGGTTGTATATTCATTTTCAATAGTTTTCAGGCATCTTTTTAATTCTTCTCTAATTTCCTGGTTGGCCCATTCATCTTTTAGTAGGATGCTCTTTAACCTCCACGTGATTGAGTTTCTTCCAAATTTATTCTTGTGATTGCGTTCAAGTTTCAAAGCATCTTGGTCTGAAAATATGCAGGAGGCAATCCCAGTTTTTTGGTATTGGTTGAGACCCGATTTGTGACCCAGTATGTGGTCTATTCTGGAGAAAGTTGCATGTGCACTTGAGAAGAATGTGTATTCAGTTGCATTCAAATGGGATGTTCTGTATATATCTGTGTAATCTACTTGGTCCAGTGTATCATTCAAGGCCCTTGTTAATTTGGTGATGTTCTGCTTAGAAGAGCTGTCATTTGCTGAGAGCACCATGTTGAAGTTTCCTACTATTAGTGTATTATTATCTAAGTATCTCTTTACTTTGGTTCTTAATTGATTGATATACTTGGAAGCCCCCACATTAGGGGCATAAATATTCATGATTGTTATGTCTTCTTGTTGGATAGACCCTTTAAGTATCATATAGTGTTCCCCTTCATTTCTTACTACAGTATTTGGTATAAACTCTAATTTATCTGATAGGAGGATTGCTAACCTTGCTTTCTTTTGAGGAACATTTGAGTGGTAAATGGTTCTCCACCCCCTCATTTTCAGTCTGGAAGTGTCCTTAGGTCTAAAATGAGTCTCTTGTAGACAGCAAATAGTTTAGTCTTGCTTTTTTATTGAGTCTGAAACCCTACGTCTTTGATGGGATCATTTAGCCCATTCATGTTCAGAGTAACTATTGAAAGATATGAATTTAGTGTCATCATAATACGTATTCAATCCCTGTTTCCGTGGATTGTTTCTTTGGGCTCCCTCTTTCTTTTACAGGGTCCCCCTTAATATTTCTTGCAAAGCTGGTTTGGTGGTCACATATTCTTTCAGTTTCTGTCTATTCTGGAAGCTCTTTGTCTCTCCTTCTATTCTGAATGACAACCTTGCTGGAAAAAGTATTCTTGGCTGCATGTTCTTCTCCTTTAGGACCCTGAATATATCCTGTCAGCCTTTTCTGGCTTGTCAGGTCTCTGTGGAGACATCTACTGTTAATCTGATATTTCTCCCCATATAAGTTAAGAATCTCTTGTCTCAAGCTACTTTAAAAATTTTCCCTTTATCTTTGAAATTTTCAAGTTTCACTATTAAATGTCAAGGTGTTGAACAGTTTTCATTGATTTTTCTGGGAGTCTTCTCTATCTCTTGGACCTGAATGGCTGTTTCCTTCCCCAGATTAGGGACATTCTCAGCTATGAGAACGTTCAAATATACTTTGTGGTCCTCTCTCTCTCTCAGCCTCTTCTGGAATCCGAATTAGACGTATATTCTTCCTTCTCCAGCTATCATATTTCTCTAAGCCTTTCCTCGTGGGCTCTTAATTGTTTTTCTCTTTTTTCCTCAGCTTCCTCCTTTCCATCAACTTATCTTCTGTGTCACTCACTCTTCCACCTCATTAACCCTAGCAGTTAGAGCATCTACCTTGGGTTGCATCTTAGTTAAAATATTTTTAATTTCGCCCTAATTATATCTCAATTTTGCAGTAACAAAGTCTCTAGAGTCCTTTACGCTTTTTTCCAGAGCCATCAGTAGCTTTATAATTGTACTTCTGAATTGAATTTCTGACATCGTATTTAAATCCACATTCAGTAACTCTGTGGCAGAGAGTATTGCTTCCAGTTCTTTCTTTTGTGGTGAATTCTTCCTTATAGTCATTTTGTCCAGTACAAAGTGGCTGTATGAGTGAGCTGAATCAAAAATATCAACCATGACCCAAGTAAAATACACCCTAGTTGATTCTGAAGAGGTCAGAGACCAGAAAATAAAAGAAAAAGAAGAACAGGACAGAAAAAAGAAGAACAGAACAAAATAAAACACAAGGACCACTAAAGTGAAAAACAAATTGTAAAACAAAATAGTAAAAAAACAAAAAAAACAAACAAACAAAAAAACAAAGAAGAAGAAAAAAAAGAAAAGAAAAGAAAAAAAGAAGGGGAATGATAGTGGTGAGGAAGTGGTGGTGGAGAGAGAATGTAGTCTCTCTGAGGGGAACTGGAGCATGATCTTCTTGGTTCTGAGTGTATTTTGTTCTGTACGTTAGAAGATGCTCAATCCTAAATTTATATGAGCCAGCAATATTTATATAAAGATCCAACATTGATCACAAAAACATAAACAAGATAAAAGAAGGGGGCAGAATGGCAAGGAAGAGAGAATATAGTCTCACAGAATGAATCAACATGGTGTCCCACTTGGTTCTGGGTGTATTTTGGTAGTGTGTTAGAAGGTACTAATTTCCACCATTATAAAATAAAATGAGACAGAAAAAACAAAAAATGAAAATCCATGTCTCATACATCTACCAAAATTAAATTGAATATGTTGAAGGGAATCCAGAGGTGAAAAATATATATGACATATAATTGTAGAAATATGAAAGTTAAAAATGAAAAAAAAAACTTAAAAACAAAAAGTTGGCAAAATATTGTAGTTGAGGTTGGAAAAGAGAAAAAATATTAGAAATTTAAAACCCAATATAAAAATGAGTTATAATGATGTATAATAATGTTTATCATCCTGTGTTCTTGTAGCTTTGCTGAATAGTTCTAGTAGCTGTTATTTAGTATTCTCTTTTTTTTTTAATTTTATTTATTTATGATAGTCACAGAGAGAGAGAGAGAGGCAGAGACACAGGCAGAGGGAGAAGCAGGCTCCATGCACCGGGAGCCTGACGTGGGATTCGATCCTGGGTCTCCAAGATCGCGCCCTGGGCCAAAGGCAGGCGCCAAACCGCTGCGCCACCCAGGGATCCCATGTTATTTAGTATTCTCTAGGATGTTCTGTGTAAGCAATTATGTTTTCTACAAATAAAGATGGTTTTGGGGCATTTGGCTGGCTCAATCTGAAGCACATGCAGCTCATGATCTCAGAGTCATGAGTTTGAGCCCCACATTGGATGTAGAGATTACTTAAACAAATAAATGTAAAAAAATACAGTTCCATTTCTTCTTTTCCATAAAATAAAATAATAAAATAATAAAATTAAATACATTAGATTAGATAGTGTTTTCCTTACATGAATTAATACTGACCTTCCAGGGAAATGTGGCAAGGACCCCCTGATGTTTCTTGTGCATAATGTCATAATTCTGGGAGTGTGTGTTTAGGAAGTACATATCAACAAGATAGAATCCTAGATACCTGATTCAAGCATACAAAAGTGTGGTTATGATCACACTTTTTTTAAGAGGCAGAGAGAGGGATGGAGGTAGGGAGGAAAGGAGAAACTCAAGCAAGCTCCACGCTTAGTGCAGAGCCCAACTCAGGGCTAGATCCCAAAACCCTGAGATCATGACCTGAACCAAAACCAAGAGTCAGATGCTTCACAGATGGAGCCACCAGGCACTCCAGGATCTAACCCCTTTTTGACCTCATGTCTTGGTACACAAACCCAGCCATCCCCACCTCCATCACGTCGAACCCGTATATGGTTCCCTCCACCCTGGCCCCACTCTCTCTCTGGCCCTTCAAATGCAACTTGCCAGTTTCTTTCTGCTATGATAGGACATATTCCACTGAATTCACGATTATCTGCTTTATCTTTTCCCTGTGATTTAAGGTCACACTCTCTCTAAGTGGCAGAGTTAGGATTCAAATCCAAGACATACTAACCTGTAAAATAGACCTCTCACTTATAATTCAAAAAGTGCTTTAAATGTTCGGGAAGCTACCAGAGGTGTTGCATTAATGTACAGAATCAATCTATGATGAAAAGTGCAATAACCCAAATCAGATCATTATGGAAGCAGTAAAAGAGGGAACTGATGTGGTAGAAAATCATATTAACCATATAAAAGTCAGAGGCAAGAAAAAGACATTATATAAAAAATCAACAGAAAAAGAATGGGAAGTGATGGCGGTAGCAGATAGAACAGGGAAGTCCAACCTGCCACAGAGACGTTTATAAAAAGAGAAGAAGACAAAGCAAATGGGGCAGAATTGATAATCAAGGATATAAGCAAAGAATGCTCCAAAATTCTAAAAAAAAAGAGATTAAAAATAGTTACTCAACTCCAGGTAAATTTAATAAGCAAGAAACATCACCATGATAGGTTTTCAACTCCATTCTTTAATTTGCAAAAGTCATTAAAGTTTCCCTCATTGTGGAGGGGGGTATGCTTCAGTGGGGTGTAAAGATGAAACTGTTTCTAATCAACCATGAGCTGTCAAATCACCCATTCCTCTCCTTCAAGGGCATCTCAGGCAAATCCAATAACTTCTTAGTCAGTTTTGATTACGGAACATCCAGTCTACTTTAAAACTTCAAACTTAAACTTGATTTTAATCTAAAATCTAATTCTGAATTCTCCCCCTCGTGCCTCTGATAGTTAGGAATGGACAGAGGTTGGAGGGGAATAGTCTAGCCCCTCGATAAATTACCTCCTCATTCTCCCTTATAACCCAGGTCCCCTGCGTGGTTAGGAGAAGGAAAAGAAGACTGAGGAACTAATTGCTAGATTTCAGGCTTTTTCTGGTTACAACTGCTGGTGTAGACAGTGGTCTCACAAATGGGATTTTCTTGAGGCCGTGTTCAAATTCACCTGAACACATCTTTCACTATGGACTCCCAAACAGGCATCTCTCTTTACCCTCCAGACATCGAAGCATCCAACTTCTTTGACAACATATTGTCTTGCTGTCCTGGCAGCCACCGGGCAGTCCTTCTGCTTCTGTCCTTTCCTCCAACCACTGGGATCCCTTGTGAGGAGCCCCAAGGGCCAGGGAGGTCTGCTGAATTCTCCCAAGAATAGGACAATTGGAGTGTGGGTGAATCACTTCATCTACCCATTCTTTTCTTCCAGGTACACTGTTCTACAGTTCTCTTTTGCACATGTGAGTCTCCTGGAGAAATCTCTGGAAGAGGAATGTCTTCATTTTACATGCCCCCCCCCCAATCTAGGGACTCATGACACACTCTCAAGTTTGCTTCTCTTTGTTCTGATGAGAGCACCTGAAGGACAGGTGAATTCTTCAGCTCAACATGCATATGGCTGGAACATGAGATGAAAGATCTAACTCTAGCAGGCAGCCAGCAGTTCTGGGAGTTTCTCTATTGGAGTAATCCTGCAGAGAGTAGGAAAAGCTTCTTGGCACTACTACTGCTCCCCTCAAGATGCCAACAACTCTCTTTATCTTTCTCCACTCTCCTCCTTATTTAGACTGTATTCAAGTGGATTCTGGATGAATATGGGAATGCTAAAGCCACTTAGACTCTAACTTTGGGCCTTGATTATTAATTCTGAGGTGACAGGAAAAATTCAATTCATTACCCTGTTACACTTATAAAAATGTTAAATATTGCATAAGGGCGAGAACATGCCCATTGCAATTTCAAAAATAGGAAATCATTCTCTCCATGCTTTTCTGAAGTATATACATTTGGCACTTTAGCAAATGATGTTGAAACTATTTCCAGATCAACTTTTTATTTTTATCTCCTGTATGCATGGGAAGAATCCAGACCTTCTTGCATTGAGATGAAATCATGTGACTAAGCTCTTGTCAATGGAATATATGCACAAGTGATGGAGGTCACTTCTAGGCTGGCTGTAAAGGATCTCATGCCATCTTCCAAGCACATAGTACAAGCAGAGGACTCTAAGATGGTAGAGCCACAACTTGGAGAGAGACTGAGTTCCTGAATTCACATCTTTACAGAGAATCACCTGTGCTGTGACCTAGAAATTAGACTTGTCATACTGTTCTTCTTTGGATGGACCCCAGAAGCATTTTGAATTCTTGGCTATTTCATACAATGGAACAATGAATACCTTTGCGCACATGAGAGCATATTCCCATGTGGAAGTAGAATTGCTGGGCCAAAGGGAATGTACGGTTTTTACTTTGATAGTACTAAAATCTCTCCCCACCCAAATTATTGTGACATATCACTTTTACTTATAGTATATGGCAGCACCTGATTTCTTATACTTGATTCATATTTTATTTCCTATGGGTTGATTGTTCATGGGCTCTGGCCATTTTTGTACTGGATTCTATGCATTTCTTGGTTACAGACTTGTAGTATATTTTTATATTATATTATATTATATTATATTATATTATATTATATTATATTTATTATATTATATTTATTATATTATATTATATTATATTATATTATATTATATTATATTATTTAAGAAATATTTATTGACACCTTGCATATGCCAGGAACTATCTTAGGCACTGGGTAAATCACGGTGAATGGAGACACATACGGTTTCAGATGAAGACAGATAAGCATAGGTCTGATGAATAAGAGTTACCCAGACTAGGAAAATAAGAAAGAGGGTTCTGGGTAGAGGAAAATAAAGCCCAAATGAAAGATAGCTAAGAGAACCAAACAAAGACACCTTGCAACTTAGTTTGAGACTGTGGGACAAGGAAACACGGGCTATGGCCATGCAAGAAAGGCTGAAGCAGAAGTACATCTACTTAGTAATGAGGCTTGACCTAAAAGGGTTAGGTTGAGAAAATAAATGTTAATCTCAATATCTTCTGGAACATGGGTCTAGGAACTTGAACATAGCTTTGTTTGGAACTGTGGGTGTATTAATGCAGAAACCACTACAGTAAACCCCAGTGAGCCCAGTTCTTAGAAATCTGGACTACTTGGGCATTTCAGAATACTTGAGTGGTGAAAGTGAGGGTTTACAGCTGCCCACAAATGCTTAGTAAGGATTATAATCCACTTTCCTCAAACTGAGTCCCTTCCGTCTTTAAGGATGTCATAAACAGCTTTAACCAGATTTCTCTATCAAGATGGTAGATTCAGCTCCTGCATTTATCTTCCTTTCCTTCCCCAAACCTATCTCAGCTACATTAAAGACAGGCGATGCTGTGAATGTTCATTATTGGTGTATTATGTGCCTAGTATTTGTGCCTTCTCCAAATATGTTCTTTGGGTTTTGGGTGTCTTTCTTAGGGGATTTTTAGTTCTTATATAGAAAAATATATCAGATTTTTCTTTTGTGATTTTTTAAAAATGATTTTATTTATTTATTTGACAGAGAGAGAGCACAAGCAGGGAGAGGGACAGAGGGAGATGGATAAGCAGACTCCCTGGACGTGAGATCAAGACCTGAGCTGAAGGCAGACACTTAACTGACTGAGCCACCGAGGCACCCCTCCTTTGTGATTTTTAAAATTTATCTTTTATTTTCACACCAAGTGTTACCCATATAAGGAATATGTAGCAATATTATACTACCTATTCAGTTATTTTTAACAGTTTTGTCTTCAAGCTACCCAGAATATTTCTTTAAGTGTGTGTGGTATGTGAGGGAGGTTTAAAGACATTTTTAAAATCCCTTCCAAATCATTTTTTGAATATTCCTTTCTTTCTCCATAATGTACATTTACTTCATTCCTCCATACCCATGGGTCTGTCTGTGAACTGTCTGCCTCCGTTCACTGACCTATTTGTCTATTCTTGAAACACTATTCTCTGTTTCATGTAGCTTTTAGGATACATTGATTGCTAGGAGGGAAATTCTTGTCTTGGTTATTCTCCATCCTTGAGCTTTTATTTACATTCACCTTTCCAGATTGACTTTAGAATGTACTTGTTAAGTTTCCAAAAATTCCCTTGTTGGCAAGTTAATTGAAACCATGGTGAATTTATAGTAATTGATGGTAGACACAAGCAAAGCTTCTTAGCACTCAAAGAAAGAAACAAGCCTGGAAAGTTTTTAAAAGATTACTCTTTTCTAGTTAAAGTTAATAAGTGAAAACTATCAAAACATTAAACTTCTTAGGGAACAATTTTGTAAGCAGGGGGAAGGGGAAGAGGCAAATTCTCCAGTCAATTGCAAAAGTCACTGGGTTGACATCTTGAGTATTCTCAAGGGATCAGGGTATGACCTCCAACTGCTGTATCCAGTCGAACTGTCATTCATTTGTGAGAGCTGCACAAAGACATTCTGAGATCTAAAAACTCTAGCATTTTTTCCACCAAGAGCCCTTTCTGCTAAAAGACCCAGAGGGCATAATTCAGAACACCATCGACTAGATAGGAGTGAGAACTCTTGAAAAGGAATGTTACTTTTGAAAAGTACATGTGACAGCAAGTAAAACCGGCTAGCCATTAGAGAGATAAGTCACTCAGAATACCAAGAGTATGTGTGTGTGTTGGAGGGGAGAATGGTGGCTGAAAAGAGGAAAGAGAGAGAGAGAGAGAGAGAGAACATAGGTGGGTTGCAAAGTCTAACTCCCTGCTATAATTATTAGAGAAAAAAGACCCAGGAATATAAAGCAAACCAACATTGCTTTTTATTTAGGAGACAATGTCTGAATTAGACTGATGAAAACATGAGGTTCACTATTTCTTCTCTGAAAATGAGTGAATTTGGGGGCCCCTGGGTGACTCAGTTGATTGATTGTGTGAATCTTAGTTTTGGCTCAGGTCATGATCTCATGGGTCTTGGAGTCTGGCTCCGAGTCAGGATGTCCTCTCAACAGGGAGTCTGCTTAGGGATTTTCTGCCTCTGCTCTCCCCCTCTCAAATAAACATAAATCTTTAAAAAAAATTAGTGACTTGGCTTTCTGGTTTCATACATCAGTTGCTGAATTTTGCTGGTATCCTCTCTTCAAAAAGTTAACCGAGTGATTCCTATTCAACTGCAGAGGTTGCAAAGTCTAACTTTTAGGGTCCTAGAAATTGTGGTAGAAAAATTCATGATCAAATAAATATCTCCTTTCAGAAAAATAAGGATATAGGAAAGAGGACCTCAATGTACCTTTGTAAAATTTTTTCCTTTACCAAACAAAAGCACATTGACGAGTTAATAACAGTGTTAATAAAAAAATTTTCCCAATATTTAGTAATAATGAGATGCTGCATTATTAATGCCTATTTGCCTATTTCCAACATCTCTAGAAGGCTTTCTGGAATTTTCTCTGTATCATTTCAGTGATTCACCTGAAATTCATTTATTGAATCTACATTTGGAAATAAGGCTTTTGCATAAAATAGTACAGGGGCTATAAAGCAGTCATTAGGTGAATTATATATACATTATTAGATATTGTTTCTTTTTGATAAGTAATAAGGAAGAGGGGTGGAAAAAGAATGAGCCATCATGGTACCTGGGCTGGGAAATTAAGACTGGCCATTGGTAGATTAACAGTGACAGAAACATCAATCATAAAATGAATCACTTTTGTGTGTGCTGGGCACCATACTTACATACATTATTTACTTTAGTCCTTAGTAGGAAGCATGAAACTTATTTACAACTCAGGATACAGAAGCTAAGACGCTTATAGAAGCTGTCTAAGATTGCAACAAGTATTAAGTTAAATTTTAATTTATATATTCATTAAACACATTCAGTGACCATATCTGAGGTGCCCCTGGGGATTTATCAGTGAACAAAACAAATATACCCTGCTGTATTAGTGACAGTTCTATAGAGAAGCAGAACTAATAAACATGTGTGTTTATAAGTCTGTATCTATATTTCTCTTGAGTTCTCTAGAGAGACAGGACCAATAAGAGATCTATTTACCATCTCTCTGTATCTATCTTCTATCTAACAACTGATTAATATTTTCCCATAGATTTAATATCTCCTGTTGTAATCCCTTATTGGTTCTGTTTCTCTAGAGAACCCTAACATCTCAAGCATTAATTGATCAGCAGTAGATGATGTCGAGCATATAAAATGTGCAGGACCCAGTTCCTACCTTTAAAGGAGGTCTCCCAAGGAAAGAAACAGCCATATCCATTGGTGCTTATGATGAGAAGTGCACATCAGAGTGGCATGAGAGGACCTGTATAAGCACAGAGGGAAGGATGACTGAGGGCAGAGCAGAGAGAAGGCTTCACAGGGCTGAGATGCCTCGGTTGGGTTCAGAAGGATTAACAGCAGGTAGACAGAAGGAAGAAGCAATAGAAGATGAGATTATTTAACAATAAAGTGATGTCATGTTTCACCAAATAATAGTTACTTTTGCTCAACTCTATGCACTCAACTTATTTTTTTAAGATTTTATTTATTTATTTGAGAGAGAGAGAGAGAGAGAAACAAGCAGGAGGAGGGGCAGAGGGAGAGGGAAAAGCAGGCTCCCCCCTGAGTAGGGATCCCGATGCAGGGATCCATCCCAGGATCATGACCTGAGCCAAAGGCAGCCACTTAATTGGCTGAGCCACCCAGGTCCCCCCCGTGCACTCAATTTCTTAAAAAATTGTCTGTTCTATTCTTCCATTAAAAAAAAAAAAAAAAGGCTGCTGGCAACACCCTGTGATTTGGAGACTCACTGTTAAGTTGTGATTCACTATTTGAAAACAAAAGCTTGTCAGTGATGGGGCTCCATCAAAGTGTGTTAGGCAGAGTGAGGACACAACTGGTTGACCTTTGTGATCTTGTTCTTTGTGAAGTCTGGACCAGAGTGGTGCTTCTCCCTACTGAAATCATTTGGTGAGATCTTTGAAGAAATGCTGTTGTTCTGACCCCATACCCAGAGATCCTTATTTAATTGATTTTGAGCAGAGCCCAGATCTGGTGATTTTTTCAAAGCTCCAAGGTGGTGGCAGAGGAGACCCCAGGTAAGAAGCTGGAGTGTGCTTTTTAAGACTTGTCTGCAAACCTTGTTCTTCCAGATATTATAGGGTACTTTGATAAAATGTAAGTTCCCAAGCCCTGCCAAAGACCTAATGAATCATATTCTCTGGTATGGGACCCAGACGTCAACAGTTTCATAAGCTGCTATGAATTGAATCGTATCTCCAACCCCACCCCCAAATTCATGTTAAAGCCCTGATCTCTAAAGCAACGGTATTTGGGGGTGGAGACTTTAAGAGATCTCAGGGTTAGATGAGATCATAGGGTGGTGCCTCCTCATTAGTGCCCTAAGAAGAAGAGACACCTAAGAACACAGTGAAAAGACAGCTGTCTTTAAATCAGGAGGAGAGGTCCCACCAGAAACTGACCATACTGGCACTTTGTACGTATGTACGTGTTTGATTTTGGACTTCAGCCTCCAGAACTGTAATACATCCCTGTCGTCTAAGTCACCTGGCTTATGGGATTTTGTGATGGCAGCCCAAATTGACTAAGATGCAAGCTTTCCGAGTGGCTCTTCTTTACCTCAATTTGAGAACTGCTTCCTTGGTGAAGGGGCAGGTGCATGAGGAGGGTAGGGTGAGGCGCCAGAGGCAGCCATGTAGGCTAGAAGGTGATGCATTACAAGGTCCAGGTAAAGGATGAAGGAAGCCAGGGGAGCTCCAGAGTTCCTGGAGTAGAGGGAAAAGATCTAAGGTATTTAGGGGGTCGGATAACAAGCTCAATTTTATAACGAGGATAAAAAAGAATGGAAAAAAAGGAACACCGCCAAATTTTGGCTCATGTGATTTTGTGAGAAGGTGGAGCCATTTGGCCAAAATGGAACAACTGGACATATGTCATATGGACCTCTGCTGACCTAGAAGTCCACTCATTCTGCATGAACCCCTTCTTCACAAAATATCCTGGGCCTTATACCACTTCTCCATCAAAGCTTGAACATAAACCAATTTTGTGCTTCATTGCACATATTTTCCCCACCACCATACTTTATCAGAATTCAGAAGGAGCCACTCCCCTCTTTCATGTTAAGAGAACCTAATTAGAAGCAATCAGTCTATTTCATAGAATATTTGCAAAGATGCTTTCCTGAACTCATGCATGGCACTGAAAAATGAAACCACAGCAATAAATAATAGATGCTTTTCTAATTAAGGGCACACTCCATAGGGCAGGTTTCTAATTCTTGAGTGCTGGTGCCTATAATACAAATTTTATTGTAGAGTTGATAAAGTCACCTGTAGACTTGGAGGCACAGGGAGTTAGACTATAGGATGGACATGGGACTGCACCTTTTGGTGTCAGGAGCAGGACAGCAAGGACCCAAGAGCTTTGTCCCACCCCTGCCATGCAATGCCAGGCAAGTTATTTAAATGTGTGTACCCACTGTTTCCTCGTCTGTGAAATGGGATGAAATATCCACCTTGCCTGGTGATTATGAGGATTAGAAATAATGATAGGACTAGTGTGGATTAGGTGCTCAAATGGAAGCTATTGCTATCCTTTTCTTCATGGTGCGTCCAAAGGATGCAGCTCGTGGACAGAGGCAGTCACCCTTGGTACAGAGCAGGTGCATTGGCCTTCTCTCTGTGTTGTCAGCCCACACACCATATATCTGCCATTCTTGCATTTAGGTGCTTGCATCCCAGGTATTGACATTGGATTTATCTATCTACCATGTATGTATGTATGTATGTACATATTACTATTATTATCTATCCATCTATCTTATTGTTACTATCATTCAACTATTAGTCTTAATACTTCCTTCTGCCTGTCTATGGATAATATTGTTGGCCAATTTCATAGATTTGCACTTGCATATTTCAGCCTTACTTTTAAGTATCTAAAAAGTCTAATCTGCTCCAAATAAAAACTTTCATATGTCAGATTTCAAATCCTCACGACATGAATGTAACAAAATTGTCTCCCTCTCCCAGCACAGGCCTGAGCTTGGCTTAAAAGGCGGCAGGATGGGGTGGTAGAGGAGTTGCCTGTTGCTTGTCCTCTTCTCTGACTCTGTTGTCTCTACGTTGTTAAAAATTATGGTCTATCCGGGCTTGGCCGCCAAGGGGAATGTATTAGTTTCCCGTGGCTGCTGTAACAAATTACCACAGCCTTACTGGTTTAAAACAATGCATATTTATTCCTTCATAGTTCCGGGGACCTGATGTCTGAAATCAAAGTGTCAGCGGGGCCACATTTCCTGCAAAGGTCCAGGATGGAATCTGAACCTTGTCTCTATCAACTTCTGAGGCAGCAGGCTGTGTTCCTTGGCTTCTGGCCACCTCTGTGGTCATACCTCTTCTGTGTGTAATGATCCCTCTGTCCCTGTCCCCTTTTTATAAGGACATACGTGATGGCATTTAGGGCTATCATCCAAGATAGTCTCCCATTTCATCTCAAGATTCTTAACTTAATCACATCAACAAAGACTCTTTTCCCAAATGCAGTGTTGGTATATTTTTAGACTACCTTGGGGGAGGGAGGCAGAAGAAAGTGTAGTCCTAAGTGATTCCGTTGCTGGTACTTCTCCATAGAGTGGATTCCTGAATTCTGCTTCTTTCTCAGAAAGAATTTATTTGAGGACCTGTAGCACTGGACTCCTTCCTTATTCAGGCCATACACTCTGGGGGCATTGAGTGCATGTCTCTGAAACCTGATCTCATGGTATACTCCCATGGTCTCTCTCTGAGGGGGCCCCACTTCCTCTACCAGGCAGACCTCCTGGGATGCTCAGAGTCTCCAGCCTGGCTATTTTTTAAGATTCCCCAGACCTGATTGGGGCTGAAGGGTCTACTTTCAAAGTGGCTCACTCACATGACTGACAAGTTAGTGATGGCCATAGGCAGGTGGGCTTGATTTTTTCTATGTGGGCTTCTCCATAGAGCTACTTGACCCTCCTTGCAACAGGGTGGATGGCTTTCCCTTGGGTGAGTGGCCAATAGGCCAGGTTAGAAGCCACATTTCCTCTAATGACCTAGCCTTAGAAGTCACATACTGTCATTCTTTATACTCCATTGATCACACAAACTATAAGTCAATGAAAAAGGGACTACACCAGGGCACAAATACAAGCAGGCAGATTCAGTGGGTCCATCTTAGTAGCTGGTCACCACACATGGCAGTGTATCTGTTTCCAAATGGAAAAACAGGACCCAAAATAGTATTTTTGCATCACTTTCAATAAAATAAGCAAATGTGAAAAAAAATGTAAAAAAAAAAATAAGCAAATGTTCACTGATAAAACCTGGAAGGACATTAAGAGGTTTGAAAAGTTGTAGTAGGGGCACCTGGGTGGTTCATTCTGTTGAGCTTCTGCCTTAGGCTCTGGTTATGATTTCAGGGTCCTGGGATCGAGCCCCATGGCTGGCTCCCTGCTCAGTGGGGAGTCTGCTTCTCCCTCTTCCTCTCTACAACCCCCTCTCTTTTACTCGCTCACTCTCTCTCATAAATAAATAAATAAATAAATAAATAAATAAATAAATAAATAAAATCTTTTTAAAAAGTTCCAGTAAATGGTCTTCAGGTTCCCCTCCCCAATAATACCATTCAAACCTGCAAATGCCAAATTCAGATGAATTCTGGTCCTCAGTGAGAATATAATCTTTTTGGAAGTCATCTAAATAGCTCAAAGGAAGTAATTTAGGTAAAACATTTTACACACTTCTTGGCACATACTAAATACTAATAAATAGTAGCTGTTATGTTAAGGCATTGCAAGGGGTAGATTTCTGGTGGCAGATGTATAAAGATGGTTATGACAGATAGAGAGAACAAAATAATAAAATTTGACCTATAGTTACAAGTCCAAATATAAAGATAAGGGTTTGTATACATCCCTAAAATAATTTTGTGAAAACTTTTTTGTTCTCCTGAAAGAAACAAAATCCACTGACAAACAAAATCTATTGACTCCCTGGCACATGTAAGACATTCTTCTTGACACAGAGTGGAACAGGGAGCAGAAACAAAGGGAAGAGGGGGTGACATACAGATGATTTTTAAAAAGATTTTATTTATTTATTCATGAGAGACAGAGAGAGAGAGAGAGACAGACAGACAGAGGCAGAGACACAGGCAGAGGGAGAAGCAGGCTCCATGCAGGGAACCTGACGTGGGACTCGATCCCAGGTCTCCAGGATCATGCTCTGGGCTGAAGGCGGTGCTAAACTGCTGAGCCACCCAGGCTGCTCAGATGATTTTTTGTAAAAAAAAAGCAAAGGTCTTTATCTTCACAAAGCTAATAGGAAAAATTGGAAATGTTTTCAGATACCTCTATGATGGATCACTTTTTCCAAAGATGGCAATGATATTTCCTTTTTCACATGTTCTTCTGTAATGTGGATTTGCCATTTTTCTCAGCAATAAGTGGAGTCTAATTCTTCTCCCCTTAAATTTAGGCTGGTTTTAGTGACTTGCTTGACCAATGACATACAACTAATATGGTATTCTAGGACTTCAATGGCTTGGAGAGTTTGCCTGGGTCTCTTGGAAAATTTGCTCTTCAGATGCTTCTTTTGGGACCTCTTTCCAATTTTGTATTAAGCTCAAGCCATATAGAGTGGCTTTAACTGAGCTGCCGGTCGATGGCCAGTATTGACGGCGAGCCATGTGAGGTGTCATTTTGGATATTCATCCCAGTTGAGCCTTCAGATGACTATAGCCTCAACTTGAGAAAATCAGGAGAGAATCCCCTACTCAGCCCAGTCAATGCACAGAACCATGAAAAATAATAATAAATAATTTCAAGTCACTATATTTTGGGGAGGTTGTTAGGTTTTGGAGAGCAATAGAGAATCAGAGCAATATATAGACAAGGTGCAACATGCTAAGTGCATGATGATTTTTAACTTTATGGATATTGTAATTAAGACAATGAATTCCCAAGATATCAGGTCTGAGAATCAGCCCCTCTATCTTACTCTACCAAGTGACTGAACCTAGAGCAATGATGGTCAAGGTCAAAGAGGTAAGCAATGGTACCACTAGAGCAAACACTGAATCTCCTTGCCCCCAGTTCATGGATCTTACAGTGACCCACAGACAGGGACATGAGCTAGTATGGCCATCATTCAATGGAGGTAGTCCATGTCTTCTGATTCCTCCTGCCAGTCAATTTTTCCTCCTCATCACTCATATCTGTCACTTCCTCTCTAAATCCTTTCTGCCCCTTTTCCAATTAAAAACTTTATCATTTCTTGCCATGGACTAGTGCATGGACTAGTGCAGTAGCTTCCTCACTTGTCTGTCTTATTTAATTTGGCGTTTCTTCAATCCCAAACTTCCGTTTACCAGGCAGTCAGAGTGAGGGATCTAAAATGTAAATCAGGTCACATCCCATTCCAAAAATATCCCTCAAAAGCACCCCTTGGAAAGTGTCTGCATCTCCTAACTTAGCACAAAGAACTTCCCATGATCTAGCATCTGCCTCCTTCCCAGCTTCATTCCCATTCTAGACATAGCTGGCCACACTGCCCACATTTTTACCTTTGCACAGATTTCTCCTCCCAGAATGTCCTTCTCCCATTCATCTTATTATCTTCTAATCAGTTCTTAGAGCTCCTCTCAACTGTTTCCTTCCTGAGGATGCTTGATTTCACATTTGTTTCAAAATAAACACTTTTGCTTTCTGAAAAAATTTCCCCTTTATTTTTTTTAAATTTATTTATTCATAGAGACACAGAGAGAGAGCAAGAGAGAGAGAGGCAGAGACACAGGCAGAGGGAGAAGCGGGCTCCATGCAGGGACTCGATCCCAGGTCTGGAGGATCACACCCCAGGCCGCAGGCTGCGCTAAACCGCTGCGCCACTGGGGCTGCCCAAATTTCCCTTTTAAAACAGAAAGAGTGATTAATTCTGTAACTGAATTTGAAAACTCTTATGTAGTTCACTGAAAGGGGCTTCCCCAAATGTAAAGTTATATGATTGAGATGCACTTGAGAGAAAATATATGGAATTCTAATGTTAAGAACATCATATGTCTTCAGCATGAGTATTGAGGCTTGGGGAAGGTTTCTGCTCTGCTGTTATGCCTGGCATAATTTGGTGCAGAGTCACTGTGCAAGAAACAGTTTATTAAAAAAAAAAAAAAGCAACACCCATTAGCTCTTCCTCAGATTCTCAAGGTTTGAAATAAGGTTAATTGGATTTGTTCACAAATTCATGAATCGGCCTATAACAGTGTTTCCCAAAGGGTATTCCACAAGACATTGGTTCTAAGAGGTGATAAGTATCATTTGAAAAAAAAAAGAATTCTGTGATACAAATAAATTGAGGAAATATAGAATTAAACAAATCAGGTGATTTTTTTTTTCCTTTGCAGGGAGTCTCAGAGGCTTCTCTATGTTAATGTACCTTGACTATCTCCTACAAGAGTCTATGATATGCAAAGTGTCTAGCTTATTTGACCACAAATCCTTTCTGTGATAGACCACCTTGTATCTATCATGGTTTGTGGATACATTTTGGGAAAAGATACAATGAAGGACTAGGTGTATGTCTTACTGAGATGGCAGGGATTGCTCCAAATACCTATGGGTAGAAACTGAGACTTAAGAAAAGAATCGCTTTCACAAGTGAGGAGGAAACACACACCCCCTTCATCACCCTTTGTCAAAATCTTTGTCTTCTCGTGGCTGAAATCCTACTGGATGGCTGGATATAATTTACTGTGTACCATGCTTATCCCTGAATCAAGATAAGTTACACCAAGGATGAATCTTGTGTTAAGGTACTCACATTCTCTTGCTCTCCTTTGCCAGATTTGCTAGAGGGGTGAAGAGAGAAAGGTGCATGGATGCTATGGAGATGCTTAGTGCATGAAGTATAGTCAGTAGACTGGGAGAGAGGCTTGGGTGGATGGATGGTTCAACAGGGCCCAAAGGATATGGCAAAAATCACATCCTAAATGTCTAATTGGGTATACAAGTTTACTGGAAAGTTCTGGAAAATTCTAAGGTCAGAGTAAAATTTTTAAAACAAAAGAAAGCATCTTTCCTTTAATTTTTTCTCAGCCTCCCCCCTGAGTTAGCCTATTAAAAGAGGAGATTTTCTTAAAATTAGAAATCAAAGGAAAAAGCCACGTAGAATCATACTTTATACTATGCACATGTATTTTCTCTTTTACTCAAGATGCACACAGAAGACCCCAAACCTTGGAGCCCCAGGCAAAAATTTTGAACTAAGATAATTTCTCATTGCATTTGACATTGGAATATGTAGTTATAGGGCTCCTGGGAAGTTGGTCAGCACACCTTGGGGACCAGTGTCAAAACAGAGGAAGCTAACAGTTCCATTTTGTAGGCGCTCCCCCAAACAAAGTGTTTTATATATACTTTGACATTTGTAGTTCACACAATAAGGCCAAAGCAACCATTGCCCTTCATCTTGAGTGCCCACATACATTCTTGTCATTTTGTGAGATTGCCTTGGCTAGGAAAATGCTACGAACAAGGGTCCTGCTTTTTCAGGAAAGCACTCATTTTAGGAAACTTTCAATACTTAATAAAAACATCTCCTTATATTCAAATAATGTTTCATAGCTTACAGAGTACTTTTTAACGTGTTATTATATCATGTCCTTCTCACGAAAACACCATAAGGTTTAAGAAAATCACCAAGTACACATTATTATACTGATTATAGCATTCTTGGGCAAAAGAGGGCCTTAAAGATAATTCATTTGACAATTCAATAAATTTTCATTGATGTCCACCATATGGTGGGCCCTGTGCTAGGCTCTGGCCACTTCACAGTCTAGGAGGTGCACATATGTTTAGAGGAATGAAGAAGAAAACCAACACATAAACATACATGATTTTTACATGGTGATAAGAAATATGAAGGTAATAATACATTGTAATGGCCAAAGAAGTTGGGGGAGGAGTCAGGGCAATCTTAGATGGGTGGGCCAATGGAGAATTCTATAAAGAGATCTGAGACCAAAATAATGAGGCAGAAGTAACCATGTTGGCCAGAGGGACACTGTGAAAGGGACTTTCTTTTTTCTTTTTTGCAAGAGCATTTTTGTACACTGATGACTTGCACCAGAGTAGTGGGAATTGGTCATTCTGAATGTATTTTGAAGGTAGATACGAAAAGATATACTAATGGATTAGTTTCAGCTTAGGAGACACTGCAGAGCCAAAGATGATGTTATGGTTTTTTAGTCCAAGCATCTGAAATGGATTTGCCACTTACTGAAATAGGGAAAATGAAGTTTGGGTTGAGAAGTCAATGAGAGACCTAAATGGGAGTGTTGAGAAGGTAGATACAGGCAACTGGAATTCCAGGCTGGAGCTGGAAATTATATATCACCATGTAGATGGTATATGCAACACAAGACTGGATAAGACCAGTGTAATTGGGAATAAGTATAACTGGAGAAGAAAAGAACTTGAAGGATTGAGCCCTGGGGCTCTCCAATTTCTAGAAGCTATATGTGGAAAAGTGTTTTGAGGAAGAAGGGGTGGCCAATTCTGTTAAATCCTGCTGATTCATTTGGGAAATATAAATAATAGTGAAAGGGAAAATAAGGGAAGGGAGAAGAAATGTGTGGGAAATATCAGAAAGGGAGACAGAACGTAAAGACTGCTAACTCTGGGAAACGAACTAGGGGTGGTAGAAGGGGAGGAGGGCGGGGGGTGGGAGTGAATGGGTGATGGGCACTGGGTGTTATTCTGTATGTTAGTAAATTGAACACCAATAAAAAAAAAATCCTGCTGATAGTCAAGTCAGAAGATGACTGAAACTTGGTCCATGTGGTTAGCAACATGGAGGTCATTGGTGATGTTGATAAAAGAAGGGTCTGTGAGATGGTGGGAGTGAGCACCTGGTTGGCAGGCAGGGTTTAGAATGAGAATAATTGGAGACTGTGAGTAGGGACCACTATTTCCAGGTGTCTTAATCTAAGAGGAATGTTGATACATTTATTCTTCCAATAACCATTGGGCATGGAATGGTGGTGAAGTCATTTCTTGCCCAGATTTCAAGCAGTAGAGAAAACCTGAGTGGACTGTTTGCTTCTGTGATGATCCTGGTCTCATGAACAGTATGGGAAAGTCATAGTGAGATGAAGTTCCATATATAAACCAAGAACTATAAACAAGATTAAGGGAGTGATAGAGCTAATGAGACACTCAGAGTAGCAATACTGAGAAGCTAAGCATTCTCCCAGACCTGAGGGGCAAAAGGAGAAAGTCTAGTGAAATTTGGAGCTGGCACTTTTTTGTCCAGGATCCAGACAGGATCAACCTCTACCAACATCTAAAGAACATTTAATGAGGTGATTATTTACAGAGTCAAGAGGAAAGTTAGGAGAACCAGTAAGGGTTGCTAAAGCATTCTAGAACTAACTTCTTGGTGAAGTTGGTGCTCAACATCCTTTGAGAGAATTCCTGAAAACCTAAGCTGGAATCTGTGATTTTTGGATAGAGACCCAAGTAGGGTCTCTCCCAGTGCCTTGATTCCTATTCTAACTTTCAGGCTAATGACATACACTACAGTAGATATGAGAGTAAGAATCAGAATTACTTTGTTGGGGGATGGCTTGGAGCTTGTTAACACTTGTAGTAACTCTGAACCTTGTTTCATGGAAGAAAAGAGAAATCAGAGAAAGTACGCCTAAGGGCAGAAGAAAGATGGATGACTGAGTTTACTTGGGGCAAGGAGGGGGCGGTGGTTAGGGGAAAGTCCAGGCATAACTTCTGTATCTGTTGGATTTTAAGCATAGCAGTTCTTCTTGATAAACATGATCCAGCAGAGTTCTGGAACTTGGCCTTGGGCTTAGGGTTGAACAGGATTTCACCATTTTCTTACATTTACATACCATGGTAAGATTTTATTTTGTTTTATTTAATTATTTTTAAATTAATTTTTTGAAACAAATTTTTAAATTAAAAAAATAAATTATTTATTTGAGGTGGGGGAGGAGCAGAGGGAGAGAGAGAGCAGGCTCCGCACTGAGCATGGACACGGAGTCAGGGCTCGAGCCTATGATTTTGAGATCATGACCTGAGCCAAAATCAAGAGTCAAATGCTTAACTCACAGAGCCACTCAGATGTCCCCATCCTTGTGTTGAGATTTTAAAGAGACAATTGCAGTGATTATATTTGATGACCCCCCATAACTGTACAGCAGTGGAGAAAAGGATATGTCATCCCATTTCACATATAAAGACTCATTAATTCATTCAACAGAAATCCATTGAGCTCCTATTAAGTGCCTGATATTCTCTTAGCTACTGTAGATACAGTAAAAAACAGACAAAAATCACTGCCCTGAATGGATTAAAACTATGATTCTACTGTATACTGTCTTTAGGAGACATGCTTTATTATTTTTTTAAATTTCAGCTTTATTGTAAGGTATAATTGACAAATAAACTTGTAAGATATTTAAAGTGTACATGGTTCACTGCTATTCAACATAGTACTAGAAGTCCTAGCCTCAGCAATCAGACAACAAAAAGACATTAAAGGCATTCAAATTGGCAAAGAAGAAGTCAAACTTTCCCTCTTCGCCGATGACATGATACTCTACATAGAAAACCCAAAAGTCTCCACCCCAAGATTGCTAAAACTCATACAGCAATTTGGCAGTGTGGCGACAGGATACAAAATCAATGCCCAGAAGTCAGTGGCATTTCTATACACTAACAATGAGACTGAAGAAAGAGAAATTAAGGAGTCAATCCCATTTACAATTGCACCCAAAAGCATAAGATACCTAGGAATAAACCTAACTAAAGAGGTAAAGGATCTATACCCTAAAAACTATAGAACACTTCTGAAAGAAATTGAGGAAGACACAAAGAGATGGAAAAATATTCCATGCTCCTGGATTGGCAGAATTAATATTGTGAAAATGTCAATGTTACCCAGGGCAATATACACCTTTAATGCAATCCTTATCAAAATACCATGGACTTTCTTCAGAGAGTTAGAACAAATTATTTTAAGATTTGTGTGGAATCAGAAAAGATCCCAAATAGCCAGGGGAATTTTAAAGAAGAAAACCATAGCTGGGGGCATCACAATGCCAGATTTCAGGTTGTACTACAAAGCTGTGGTCATCAAGACAGTGTGGTACTGGCACAAAAACAGACACATAGATCAATGGAACAGAATAGAGAATCCAGAAATGGGCCCTCAACTCGATGGTCAACTAATATTCGATAAAGGAGGAAAGACTATCCATTGGAAGAAAGACAGTCTCTTCAATAAATGGTGCTGGGAAAATTGGACATCCACATGCAGAAGAATGAAACTAGACCACTCTCTTGCACCATACACAAAGATAAACTCAAAATGGATGAAAGATCTAAATGTGAGACAAGATTCCATCAAAATCCTAGAGAAGAACACAGGCAACACCCTTTTTGAACTCAGCCACAGTAACTTCTTGCAAGATACATCCACGAAGGCAAAAGAAACAGAAGCAAAAATGAACTATTCGGACTTCATCAAGATAATAAGCTTTTGCACAGCAAAGGATACAGTCAATAAAACTAAAAGACAACCTACAGAATGGGAGAAGATATTTGCAAATGACGTATCAGATAAAGGACTAGATTCCAAGATCTATAAAGAACTTATTAAACTCAACAGCAAAGAAACAAACAATCCAATCATGAAATGGGCAAAAGACATGAAGAGAAATCTCACAGAGGAAGACATAGACATGGCCAACAACACATGAGAAAACGCTCCTCATCACTTGCCATCAGGGAAATACAAATCAAAACCACAATGAAATACCACCTCACACCAGTGAGAATGGGGAAAATTAACAAGACAGGAAACCACAAATGTTGGAGAGGATGCGGAAAAAAGGGAACCCTCTTACTCTGTTGGTGGGAATGTGAAATGGTGCAGCCACTCTGGAAAACTGTGTGGAGGTTCCTCAAACAGTTAAAAATATACCTGCCCTACGATCCAGCAATTGCACTGCTGGTGATTTACCCCAAAGATACAGATGCAGTGAAATGGCAGGACACCTGCACCCCGATGTTTCTAGCAGCAATGTCCACAATAGCCAAACTGTGGAAGGAGCCCCGGTGTCCATCGAAAGATGAATGGATAAAGATGTGGTTTATGTATACAATGGAGTATTACTCAGCTATTAGAAATGACAAATACCCACGATTTGCTTCGATGTGGATGGAACTGGAGGGTATTATGCTGAGTGAAATAAGTCAATCGGAGAAGGACAAACATCATATGGTCTTATTCATTTGGGGAATATAAATAATAGTGAAAGGGAATAGAGGGGAAGGGAGAAGAAATGTGTGGGAAATATCAGAAAGGGAGACAGAACATGGGAGATTCCTAACTCTGGGAAATGAACTAGGGGTGGTGGAAGGGGAGGAGGGCAGGGGTTGGGGGTGACTGGGTGACGGGCACTGAGGGGCGCACTTGACGGGATGAGCACTGGGTGTTATTCTGTATGTTGGCAAATTGAACACCAATAAAAAATAAATTTATTATTAAAAAAAGATAAAGTGTACATGGTGGGATATTGATTTGCAGAAGTATGTGAAATGATTCCCTTCATCTGTTAATTAAAATCTTTCTTTTTTCCTTCCTTTCTTCTTTCCTTCCTTTTTCTTCTTTCCTTCCTTCCTTCCGAACATTTAAATTCTACTCTCAGCAAATTTCAATTATATAATACAATGTTATTAAAGTCAGGATAATGGTTATTTCTGGGGAATCAGAGAGAGGGTTGTGATTGGAAGGGGCACACTGAAGCCTTCTGGGATGCTGGCAGGGGTTTTTCTTGATACAAGTGGTGTTTCATGGGTATTTGCTTTATAATTATTAAACTGAATATTTATGTTATGTACAAAAAAAAACAATGTTATCAACAATAATCACAATGTTTTACATTAGATCTTTAGACTTTATTCATCTTATAACTGAAAGTTTTTACCATTTTACCAACCTCCCCCAATTTATCTTACTCCCCAGTTCCTGGTAGCCACTTATCTACTGTCAAGAAACACTTCAGATTCAAAGATACAAATAGTTTGAAAGAAAAAGGATGGGAAAAAAAAAAAAAAAGAAAAAGGATGGGAAAAGATATATCACATAAACAGTAACCAGAGAAGCCTGGGATGGCTATGCTGATATCAGATAAAATAGATTTTAAGAAAAAAATTGTTGAGACAAACAAGGAAATTTTATAATTTTAAAAGTTCAACCCATCAAGAAGATATAGCACTTATAAACATTCATGGACCTAACAATAGAACTCCAAATACATGAAGCCAGAACTGAGAGAATTAGAGGGAAAAATAGATACCTTCACGATAAGAATGGGAGATCTGAATACTCCACTTTCAATAATGGATAAAACAACTAGACAGAAAAACAATAAAGAAATAGAAAACTTGAGCAATCATCTCAGCTATCTAGAACTTTCTACCTAACAATGCCAGAATACTCATTCTTCTTAAGTGAATAGAGAACATTTTCTGGATAGGCCATATGGTTTTCATAGTGTTTAGGAGTGGAAGTAGGGTGAGTATTCCTGCACATGGTTTGAGCTTTCCACCAGTGCTAAAGGGAATATACAGGCCTTCCCATCAGCTTTATCAGATGGGAGAGAGGGCAGCATAAGGTTTATAAGCTGTCAATGGTCAAACATCAAAAAAATGGAGTCAGATTCTTTATTATGGAGGTGCAATATGTGATGTTCACTGAAAATAACAGAACATAGTTGGAAGAAATTTAAAAAGACCTAAGTAAATACAAAAAAAAAAAATCCCATGTCCATGGATTGGAAGATGTATTATTAAGATGACAGTACTCCCCAAATTGATCTACGGATTCAATATAATCCCTATAAAAATTCCAGCTTTCATTTTTGTATAAGTTAACAGCCTGAACCTAAAATTTACATGGAAATGCAAAGGACCTATTATAGAACAAAACAAAACAGAACTCCAAGAAGAAGATCAAAGTTGGAGGGCTCACTTCCTTATTTCAAAACTACTACAAATGTATATCAACAAGAGATGTAGTATTGGCATAAAAACCTAAGAAAAGAAATATAGATGAATGGAGTAGAATTGAACATTCAAAAACAAACTCGTGTATCTCTGGGTCAGCTGAGTTTTGACAAGCATGCCAAGACCATTCAATAGGGTAAATAATAATCTTTTCAACAAATTCTGGTGGGAAAATTGGATAGACCCCTCCTTTACACCATGCACAAAAATTAGTCAGAAGGAATATAGACTTAAATATGAGATTACACTAAAAACTCTCAAAGAAAACATGGGACTAAAGTTTTGTAACACTGGGTTAGGCAATGGTTTCTTAGATATGACACCAAAAACAACAAAAGAAAACATTTGTGCTTCAAAGGACACTATCAGGAAAGTGAAGAGACAGCCACACAATTGAAAAAATAATTGCAAGTTATATATCTGAAAAAGAATTTATATTCAAAATACATAAAGAACTCTTACAATTCCACAATAAAGACAAATAATACAATTAAAATATGGACAAATAACTTGAATGGAGATTTCTCCAAAGAAGATCTATGTTGGGCAATATGCCCATGAAAAGATGCTCAATATCATTAGCCATTTGAGAAAGGAAAATCAAGACCACAAGGAGATGACTGTACTAATAATTTTAAAAAGCAGAAAATAACAAGTGTTGGGAAGGATGTGTAGAGATTAAAACTCTTATACATTGCTGGTAGGAATGTGAAATGGTGCAGCTGCTATGGAAAACAGCTTGGCAGTTACTCAAAAACCTACACATAGAATTAACATATGACCAGCAAGTCTACTCCTGAGTCTGTACCCAAGAGAAATGAAAACATATGTTCACACAAAAATTTGTTCATGAATGTTCAGAGCAGCATTATTCATAATAGCTCAAAAGTGAAAACAACACAACTGTCCATCAATTGATTAATGGATAAACAAAATGTGGTCTGTCCATAGAGTAGATTAATTCAGCCATTAAAAAAATGAAGTACTGATATGTGCTACAGCGTGGATGAATCTTGAAAACATTATACAAGTGAAAGAGGCCAGACACAAAAGACTACTTACTGTACAATTCCATTTATCTGAAATGTTCAATATGGCCAAATCCGTAGAGACAGGAAGGCAATTACAGATTATCAGACTTTGGAGAGGGGTGGGGAGGGACAGCTAATGGGTATGGGGTTTCTTTTAGGGTAAATTGATCTACAATGAGACAGTGGTGATGGTCACACTATTCTGTTCACATACTAAAAAACGCTGAATTGCATACTCTAAAAGGATGGATATTATGGTATTTGAAATACCATGCAATAAAATTGTGTTAAAAAACCACTGCCTTCAGAGGGGACCTTTGTAGTTGCAGAGGAGAACAGACTGATCAAGGGCAAGTGTAGAAGCAGAGAGGCCAAACAGGAGCCTATTGCTATGGCCAAGCTCAGAGAAGTATAGCCAGAGGGAATCTGTGGCACCCAGTTTGCAAAGATGGTGGCTCCTGGTGGCCACACCCTTGTGAGGTTCCCTCCAGGACTGAATTGACAATGGCTCATGCCTTGTTTCCCCAACTGAAGGCAGAATTCATGTTCTGTGATATCTAAGCTCAGGCAAATTCCATATCTGCAATTTTGGGGATCTCTGAACCACCATGTTGGAGTTTAGCTACCTTACAAGAGCTCAGACCATTAGGAAAGGCCCCAGGGAGAGGAGAGGCTATCCACTCAAGTCTCCAGATGATTCCAAGCCTAGTGACCATCTGGCTGCAATCATATAAAAGAGTACAAGCAAGACTAGCAGAAGAACTTTCCAGTGAATCTACACAATGGAAAGATATTAAGTGATTATTAATGCTTTAAGCCCTAAGTTTTGGGATGGTTTATTTGTAGGCATAGGCAACTGAAACAGAAATATAAACACATAACATCAAATGATCAAATGATTGACTTTAGTGATAGTGCTCATAAATTGGCCTACTAGGAATCACATACAGTCACAGAGGGCCCCTTATTTTCTGATAGGAGAACTGAGATTTGCAATGCTTTTACTGGGCAATTTTCCCAAATATGTGATACCAGAATGACGATAAACATTATTTGCCCCTTATGCATTGTTTAAAAAACTGGTTCTACTAACATGATTTATGGGCAAACTTCCTTTTTCATCTTGTATACCATATTTCCTGCCTTCTGCTGGGTGTTCATTAAACAGATGCTCTCTTCTATATAAAGGATAAAGTGAACTGGGCTTAAAAGCCATTTTAAAGGGGCTTATTATATTTTTATTTGTTGTTTTGAAACCACAGCCACGTGGGCACTGAGTTCATAATGCTGAAAAACAAACCAGTGGGCTCCTCAAAAAAAAAAAATGGTACATGGAACGCATACATGTTATTTTACTCCATTGTGAATCTCCATTTAAACATACAGGAAAAATAAATAAATAAACATATACATGGATGAATTGTATGCCCCTCAAATTCATACATTGAAGCCCTAACACCCAGTACATCAGAATGTAATCATGTTTGGAGAGAAGGACTAATAAAGAGGTGAGTAAGTTAAATAAAACCATTAGAGGTGGGTTCTTATCTAATCCTATTGATGTGCTTATAAGGAGACGGAATTTGGACACACAGAAAGATATCAGGGGTGGGCTGCCTGAGTGGCTTGGTCGTTTGAGCATCCAACTCTTGGTCTCGGCTCTGGTTATGATCTCATATTTGTGGTTTTGAGTTCTGCATCAGGCTCTATGTTCAGCATGGAGTCTGCTTCAGGTTCTCTCTCCCTCTCTCTCTCTGCCCCTCCCCACTCACAATTTATTTTTTTTCTAAGATGAATAAAATAAAATATTAAAAAAAAAAAAAGAAAAGAGGCACCTGGGTGGCTCAGTGGTTGAGCATCTGCCTTTCACTCGGGGTGTGATCCCAGGGTCTCGGGATCGAGTCCCTCACTGGGCTTCCTGCAGGGAGTCTGCTTCTCCCTATGCCTATGTCTCTGTCTTTTTCTGTGTGTCTCTCATGAATAAATGAATAAAAAATCTTAAAAAAATAAAGAAAAAAGAAAGATACCAAAGGTATGCACAGAGAAGAAGATCGAGTGAGGATATGTCAAGAAGGTGGCCGTCTACAAGCCAAAGAGGGAAACCTCTGGAGAAACCAAACCCACCAACACCTTGACATTGGCCTTTTAGCCTCCAGAATTGTGAGAAAGAAATTTTTGTGTTTAAACCACCCAGTCTGTGGTGTTTTATTATGGCAGCCATAGCAAACTAATTTATTTATTCATAAGAGACATAGGCAGAGGGAGAAGCAAGCTCCCTGAGGGGAGTCTGATGTGGGACTCGATCTCAGGACCCCAGGATCATGCTCTGAGCTAAAGACAGATGCTCAACCACTAAGCCACCGAGGCGTCCCTGTCTAGTTTTTCTAAATATGTTTCTATTGTGATTCTTGGGAGGGGATAGAGTCTTATTTCTCTTTACAAGATGCCAAAGATGGTGGATCAGACCGTCCTCTGACTACCCTGCCAGAAGCCAGGGCAAGACATGTGACTGTCACGGGAAAATGAACAGCCCTTGCTTATCCTGTTTTGGTGACAAAAATTCTATCAGCCTAAACAGTCTTATCTTGATCTCCTCTGCAACCCTTCACTTTACAGCTCACCCCTACTCCCTCTCTCCTCATCAAAGGAGGAAGCATTTTTACCTTAAGAGCTTTATCAGTAAAATAAATAAATAAATAAATAAATAAATAAATAAATAAATAAAAGCTTTATCAGTAATAATGAAAATATTTTGATCTTTAGCTGCCTAATTCTTGGGTTTGGCTCTCAACTGGTTCTAGAATCTAGAAGGGGGGGGGAAAAAAGCAAAGAAAAAAACCCTCTAAAATAGTACTGATCATGGGCTTTCAAAAAAACCCAATATCCTACATCATGGGGCTAAGACACTTGTGAAATAAATAGGTATCAAACCTATTTCCAAATAGCATATGGAAAGCCAAGTGAGTATTCAGCTTGACTAGAGTTGAGGGCTTTCCACCTTGGTCTTGAGCAAGCAGGGCTACTGTGGGGGGAATTGACCCATGGGGCTCATTGCAGGGTGTGCCCAGAGGAAAATGATTGATGTTATTAGATGGGCAGAGCAGACCTTAAGAAATGCAGACCTCTTAGACTCCACAAAGCTGATCCTTGCAGGCCATGACTTGCATGTTGATGCACTTGGACTTTGATCTACTGCAGACAAGGCAGGGGCAAGAGATGGACCATTTTAGAAGCTGGCCAGTTGGAAATATCTGGTGGTTATTATTTGTCTCAGATAGGACTTTAAACTCTTGATTGCATTGTGAATTAGTGAGCTTTATTCCAACCCAAGAAGAGAGTACCATTTCCCCTGTTCCAAATTCCATCTTTTAGGTATTTTGAGTGGCATTTATGGCGAAGAGAGAATTCCCACTGTGGAAGGGCTAATCTCTGTGTCTTAGCTTGAGCTGCTATAACAAAATACCATAGACTGGATGGTTTAAATAACAAAAATTTATTCCTTGCTGTCTGGAGGCAAGATGTCCAAGATCAGTGTGCTAGCAAGGTCAGATTCTGGTGAGAGTTCTTCCTGCTTATAGAATGCTGCCTTCCTTCTGTGTCTTCACATGGAGAAGAGAGAAAGGAATTTGGTGTCTCTTCCTCTTCTTAGAGGGCACTAATCTCATCATGAGATATATGCTATCCAAGATATCAAAGAAGATCTAAATAAGCAGAGACATATACTTCCTATATGACACAGCGGTCTATTCCTAGGTACTGACCCTAGAGAAATCCAAGTGTGTGTTTCTATAAAACATGTACTTGGATGTTTTTAGCAGCTATATTCATAATCACCAGAAACAACACAAATAGGCTTCCGTGGAGAAACAAACTGTGACAAATCCATACATTGGAGTATTACTCAGTAATAAAAATTACTGAACTATTGATAAATGCAACAATGTAGATAAATCTCAAAGGCATTATGCTGACCCAAAGAAGCCAATCTCAAATTTACATACTGTATGATTTCATTGAAATGACAGCTTAATGAAGGTAAACTATAGCAACAGAGAGCAGATCAATGATTAGGGGTAGGGGTATGGTGGTAAGTAGATGTGATGTAGATGTGATTATGAAGGTGAAAGCACGAGGGTGGACTCGACTTTTTTGGGTGTTGGAATTGTTCTATACCCTGGATGTGGTAGTGGTTACACAGATACAGACATGAAAAAACTCATAGCACTGAATGAGTTTTGCTACACAGTGTCAGTTTTACTACAAATATAATTTAAAACACACACACACACACACACACACAAATGTCCAGGATGAAGAGCAAAGGTAAAGAAGGAATGAAAAGACAGTTGGATTCATTAAACAAACTCACACTATGTACATTAGAGGGAGAAAAAGCAAGTTTTAGAAAAGTCAAATTGTTAGAACTCAACTGAGCTTTCTAAGAGTTAATGAGAATAGCCGAAAAAGAATCTCTAGATTTTTTACAAGACGAGGAAATATTACTCAAGGTCTGTGATGCTCTGTTTCTTCTTTTTGTTCCTTCCTTCCTTCCTTCCTTCCTTCCTTCCTTCCTTCCTTCCTTCCTCCTCTCTCCTCTTGAAGACTTCAGGAAATAGAAATGGCATTCACTTGGCCCCTAGTGGCACAGACTTCAGCTCAAGTTCAAAAACCACTGAGAGGGATTTTATAGCTAAGAAATGTAGGAACAAGGGTAGATATTTCTGAAGAGGCAGGTTCACTTGTCCCAAGCAATTCCATATTAAGAGGCAGTGACAATGGCTAGTGTAGCACGGGACAGAAAAAGTCTTGCTCACAAGAAACCACTAGACAAAGCCTATGCTAATTTCAGTACTGAGATGCTTGAGCACAAGTCTTAGCAAAGAGATTGAAATCAAGAGGTTTTGAATATAAACCTGGATAATAAAGCCATTTTCATTGAGATCTGGTGATATGGTTGCCAATGCCAATTTTTAAAACTTGCAAGAAGCCTGCGATATTATTGTCAATGCCAGTGTCTGAGAAAGTAGACAGCAAACATAAGGAATGTGCTCCCAGGTATGTTGAAACATAGAGTAGTAACTAACCTCTTAAAGAGAAATCTTTGCCCACTGAGAATTCAGAATATGAACTCTGGAAAACTGACACAGATTGTGGTAAAATGAGACCCCAAAAAAGACTTTTACTATCTCTTTTCCTCTCTTCATAAACCACCTACTCTCTGTCTTGCCCCCCCCCATCTAAAAGAAAATCATTATATTCCTGGAGATTAGTTATATTTTATCATTTTTGCAGGACTGGAGCTATATTCATCTTGAGTTGTTAATTATTAAATTCTTTGTTGGCAGGAATACTTGGGAATGTTCACATTCTGCTGGGCAGGCTGGGGGTGGGGAATGTAAAATGGAACAGCCTCTGTGGCAAGTAGGTAGGTAGTTCCTTGCAAATTTAAACATTTATTTAACACTTTTGGGGATAATGGGCATATTCATTATCTGGATTGTAGTGATGGTTCTATTATATTTCAAAGCTTATCAAATTGTACACTTTGGATATGTGCAGTTTGTCATATGTCAACTCTATATCAATGAATCTGATAAAAATATTGCGTATGGCTACCTGAAAGCAAATGTCCACCAAGCGTCAGGGTTTAGGGGGTGGGGTAGTGAATTGTTCAAATGCAATATAGGAAGCATGAAGGATTCAAAGGTTTCAAGGTAGTGGCTGCTTCTAATATCATAAAAGAAAAGAAGAATAGTGATATCAGAGTCCTGAATTCTCTACTCAAATTGTGAGCTGAACACCTGGTTTTTGTGATTATCACGCTCAAGGAATCTCTTTCTTTTTCAGTCATCAGGTTAGACTCTCAACTTGACACTCATGCTTGATCCTAAATGTCTGCCTTCTTCAGGGCTCTCATGGGGCCCCCATCAGGAGCAGTAGGCATTTCCCCAGGACGACTCATTTCAGGAAGGCAAGTTTCCTATACCCTACCTTCCCAGAGAGCCCCTAGGGGTCCACCACAAAGTCAAAATCAGGAAGACAAGGCTTACACATCAAATAGAACTTTGCTAATTAACAGTGTCAAAATATGAAAAATATGTGAACTCTGAGGGCCAACCAAGATGGGGTCCTATTTTCACGCTAGGCTGAATTTATGTAAGTGTCCTTAGTGATTCCGTATTCAATGTAACAGCTTAAGCATCTGGGAGTAAGTCTAGTACTTTGCTTATCTAATCTAAACTTAGCTTATCCTAGATAGTTAAGACACTGGGAGTGACTTGGTACAGTGCAGAAGTATATTTCTTTGGGAGAAAGATATGCTGGAAGGTATTGATGGTGTGAGAGTTAGTCTTTCACTTCTGGCCATATTCTTTAAGAAGACTCACAATAAAGCCTCCTCACTAAGATCTTTTGGCATACATTGGTAAGGGGAATCCTAAGAGTCTTGAAAAACAGTTTAGTAGGTTGAGGATGCTGGGGTGAAATGCTACATTTAAAATGAACTTCCTGACTCCAATAGGGAATGGGGGAATGGAGAATCCAGGGTTAGGGTAGACCAGCAACAACACTTAATAACCAGGGTAAAATGGTGGTGGTTATTGCACTAGATGATAGGACTTTGTAGTATTCAGAAAGGTCTGATGGCAGAGGCATTCATCAGTGGCCAGCTGAAGAGAAAACCAGCTAAGGGGCTTAACTCATATTAGCCAAAAGACCAAAAACAAAAACAGAAACCTCCTCCAGATTTCTTGAGCAGAAGCTTGACTTAAGTCACCACATTGGGATACAATAAAATCTCCTTCTCACTTCTCACACAGGGGTCAGTCCAGAGAGGCAGAACCCTTTCAAAGAGTCATTTGAAAGAGGCATCTGTCCTTGAAACCTATGGGATAACATAACAAATAAATGCTATGCATCTGTATTTCAGCTTTTTGCAAAAACCATTAATGATTATTCCTAAGGCAGTGGTGACCTGAGGAAATAAACATACCCCCTTTTGAGTGGATTACTGGACACCTTCTGAGGACTCAGAACACCATTTTATACAAATCCAATACTGATCCACTAGGATTGAGACATCATTAGAGATTTTACCCAAATCTACTCCACAAAAAAAAAAAAAAAAAAAAAAAAAAAAAAAAAAAAAACAAATCTACTCCACAGATGAAATTTGTGGGGTCCCAAAGTCATTCCATCGTTAATTTCTCAGTTCCTGAGTATAAAGTTAGAGAAGAGGCTCAATAATTATCAGAATTCCTTTATTGTCTTGTGAGTCTTTGATGAAAAGACTTTTGTAGTAGGAAGTGTCAAGTAGAAGTCTCCAAATCTCTCTCTCCATCGTAAAAGAGCTTGTTTGTTTATTTATTTTTAAATATTTTATTTATTTATTTATTTATTTATTTATTTATTTATTTAAGATAGAGGATGAGTGGAGGGAGGAGCAGAAGAAGAGGGAAAAGTACACTTCCTACTGAGCAGAGAGCCCAACATGGGGCTCCATCCCAGGACCCTGAGATCATGACCTGAGTTGAAGTCAGAAGCTAAACTGACTGAGCCACCTGGGTGGCCCTAAAAGAATTTAGAACATAACATTTCTGTGAGTATCATAGAGACTGGTGTCACTATCAAAAGTCTGTAAGATGCAAAGGAAATATTCATTTTGTGTATCTATTTAAT
Organism: Canis lupus dingo; assembly: GCF_003254725.2. Classification (NCBI taxonomy): domain Eukaryota; kingdom Metazoa; phylum Chordata; class Mammalia; order Carnivora; family Canidae; genus Canis; species Canis lupus. The sequence goes on along the minus strand of NC_064248.1, from coordinate 4,803,784 downwards.
TTCCTAATCCATGTGGGCTTTTGGTGAGGGCTTGTAGAGAATGATAGTAGACTATCATTAAGTGTAATCAGTGTGACTTCAGTGAAAGCTTCTAATTTAGATATGGTTTCTTTCCTGGAACAAATTAATATAGCTCCTGGAAACCAATATGAATCTGTATTTGATTATTTTGTTCCTACTAAGGACAGAAGTTGCATTAATTTGACAGTGACGGCAGTACACCTTTACCATCTTAACCTCAGCAGGTATGTCAGTATTTTATTGAGTCTCGTGATTTATTGAGTCTTGCGATCATTCTTTTTAAAAGATTTTATTTATTTATTTAGAGCATGGGTCAGGAAGAGGTAGAGAGAAGGAGGGAGAGAGAGAGAGAGAGAGAGAGAATCTCAGGCAGACTCTGCTGAACATAGAGCCCAACCCCAAGATCATGACCTGAGTTGAAACCAACTCAGGTGCTTAAATGACTGCGCCACCCAGGCACCCAAAGTCTCATGATTTTAAATACCATCTACATGCTAACCATCCCAAATCTAACTGAGCATTCTTCCCAAAATCTAGTCTGATACATCCAACTGTCCACTTGGTATCTCTACTTGGATGTCCTATAGGGATCTCAAATTTCATACATTTTTTTAAAATATTTTTTTAAAGTTTTATTTATTTATGATAGTCACAGAGAGAGAGAGAGAGAGAGAGAGAGAGAGAGAGGCAGAGACATAGGCAGAGGGAGAAGCAGGCTCCATGCACCAGGAGCCCGACATGGGATTCGATCCCGGGTCTCCAGGATCGCGCCCTGGGCCAAAGGCAGGCGCCAAACCACTGCGCCACCCAGGGATCCCAATTTCATACATTTAGAAGTAAGTTTTTGGTCTCCCTTCCTTCCCCAACTTAGCCTTATTATTCTAATTGTACAAGACCAAAAAAGAATAAAAATAAAACAAACAGAAAAACCTCCCCAAACAAAACCATCGTATTTCATTATGTTGATGAATGGGACCAGAGCATGAGAAAGACAAATGCAGTAGCTACTTTAGGTTAAGAGTGAAGTAGAGTGAATGTTCAGTTTGAATGCCACCACCCACATTGGAACCTTGGTTACTTTAAGCTCACTGGTGCTCAGTTTCCTCATATGTAAAATGGCAATAACCACAGCCAGGTCCTCATAGAGCTGTTGTGATGTTTAAAGGAGTTAATATACATAGTTAGTACTGCGTCTGACACATAAACAGGATATAATAAATTATTGTGTCTGGGTTAAGACATGTATTTCACAAGATGTGAGATAGATCTATGGAAATATTGGAGCTTGCCACCAGCAAGAAATTTGAGGTGGTTTATGGTGAGCCACTTACTGCTAAGAGAAAGAATGCAATATTTGAGTGTGCTGCTCCCACCCTTTACTACCCAGCTCCCAAAGTCACAGGGTTTAAAATGGAATTCAGAACAAGAGAATGTTTTCTTGGATGAAATACGAACAGCTGTCTTTGTCCCCTTATAACCTTGAAGGTCCTTATACAGTCTGTGGCAATTAGATAAGAGAGACCAGAGGAGGCTGTGTTCTTTCTATCAATTAACATTTGGAGAAAACAGTTCTTAACTTGTTAATGGTTCTTGAGTGGACACTGAATTCTTGCCCATGAGGCTTTGAGCGATGATGTGACCTCAATTGCCCATAATGAACTGGGTATTAACTAATCCACTTAGCCACAAATTAGGCATGTTCAGGAGCGCTGAGACAAGCCTGCCCAGATGCTTCTCTCTCCTGCTTCTTCTTCTCCTTTTTTTTTTTTTTTTTTTTTTTTTTTTTTAGCATCAAGTAGATTATATTCGGCAGTCTTTTTTAGTTAGGTTGAAGCCATGTGGTAGGTTGAAGCAATGTGTGCAGTAAGATATAACACATCACATTCTGTGTGTGTATTTCTCTGGTCCATAGGTCTGGCAGTAAAGGAATCCAGCATGGTTGTGCTGTAGTTGGAAGATGCCCAGATCAGAGTGACACTATTGAGAAAAGAGATATCCAACCTACTTCAGACTGGAATGTGTATGAGAAATACACTTTTACTGCATAAAACTACTAAGGTTTGGGGGCTGTTTGCAGTAGCAGCTAGCAATGATTATCTTGATTAATAAAGAGCACTCATCGTCCAGTGGTGTTTGAGACCAAGCCCAAGTAGGTCCTAAGGCAAAGGTCAGCTGCATGAGCGCATTTAGCTCACACTCCTGGGGCACCTGCTCCTGTCCCATCATTAGTCCCTCCTCCCTCACACTGGAGGCTTCATGGGGTCTTCATTGTAGGATCACTAAATAACTTTCTAAATAATTCCTTTTCTGCTTAAATTAGCATGTGTCCTGGAACCAAAATACACTCATGTTTAAATTTTGGAGGGAGACAGGAGGTTCTGCAAACCACAGGCTAAACCTAAGGAATCTAAATTCTACCTAGAAAATCAACTTGGTTCTCTGCCCATTCTGAAAACAGGAATCACAAGGAATTATATATATATATATATATATATATATATATATATATTTATATATGTGTATATATTTATATTTCATTGTGTGTGTGTGTGTGTGTATACACTACTTAGAAGGGTATACAGAGAGACAAAGAGAATAAGCACAGATTCAACATGTTAGAAAAGGAGTCTATGTGCTCTAATCTGATTGTAGAGGGGGAAACAGGTACAGTTATAGATATTGTCAGTCAACCTCTCAAGGTCACATAACTGGACAATGGCAAATCCGAGACAAAAATCAGGCTCTTTTTTAAAAAAAAGATTTATTTATTTATTCATGAGAGACAGACAGAGAGAGAGAGAGAAGCAGAGACACAGGCAGAGGGAGAAGCAGGCTCCATGCAAGGAGCACAGTGCGGTACTCCATCCCGGGACTCCAGGATCATGCCCTGGGCCGAAGACAGACGTTAAACTGCTGAGCCACCCAGGGATCCCCAAAATCAGGCTCTCTTGAGTCTCATATCGTTGCAGCATTTACTGCCAAGGGCCTCTGGAGAAGAGGTGGGCTCGTGGAGGGCATCTTGTGAAGCCAGACTATGTCTCCAAGACAACATACTAGTGATGCTTCCAGGAGGCACCCTTTGAAATAGCAAGACTGAAATGATAAGGAAGGAGAGAGATTGTATAAAGAAGCTCTGTGGGGACAATCATATCCTTAATCGAGCTATAATATTTGAATGTTATCACTTTTATTTGAAAGTGTGTCTGCAAGTAAAGCACATTATGTTGAAAATTCCATGGTCTTGTTTCAGAAAGCCACCTGTGGCTCTATGAAAACTACATAGAGTATGCCCAGCTACAATTAGAAAAAAATGCCTCCCAACCAGCATGTGTGCCAGTGGGCGAATAGGCTGGTACCTCTGACTGCTCTGAATTGAAAATGGTGAAACAGTCTATACACACATAGAATACAGGGCAGCTGAGTAATTTAATAAGATCCTATAATTTCAGGGGTACACGAGGCATTAGATGAGATCTTGCCCGATCTCATCATTTAACATGTCAGAAACTGAGGCTCAAGGAAGGTCAATGAATTGGTCAAACCTGCATAACTGATTAGCAACAGATTCACTGCTAGGTTTCAGTTATTCATGCTCAGTTGAGATTCTGCATTGGGGCAAAGTTCAGTGCTCCTCAAACCTTTACGTGCTTAAGAACCACCTGGGGAGCACCTGGAGGGCTCAGTCAGTTAAGCATCCGACTCTTGATTTTGGGTCAGGTCATGATCTCAGGGTCATAGGATCGAGCCCCATGTTGGGCTCCACACTCAGTGTGGAATCTGCTTGTCCTTCTCCCTCTGTTCCTTCCCCTGCTCATGGTCTCTCTCTCTTTCTCTCTAAAATAAATAAATAAAATCTTACAAAAAAGAAAGAAAGAAAGAAAGAAAGAAAGAAAGAAAGAAAGAAAGAAGAAGAAGAAGAAGAAGAAGAAGAAGAAGAAGAAGAAGAAGAAGAAGAAGAAGAAGTAGAACCTGTGGATGTGATTAAATGCAGATTCTGTTTGGTAGAATCAAGGTGTGGGCCAGGATTCTGTATCTCACATGCTCCCAGGCGATTACTGATGTTCACATACCACTCAAACTTGGTGCACTTTGGAATCACCTGGGGAGCTTTACTGTTATTAATACCTGATTAATTTTTACTGTTACTTTACTGTTATTAATACTGTTATTAATACCTCACCCAAAGATTCTGATAACTTGCTCTGGGCTATGACCTGGACTTTGTTTTCTTTCCTTTAAAATTTTATTTATTTATTTGAGAGAGAGTGTATGTGAGCAAGCATGAGCAGGAGGAGGGTGGAGGGACAAGCAGACACCCTGCTGAGTGTGGAGCCAGACGTGGGGCTCGATCCCAGGATCCTGAGCCATAGCCAGATGCTTAACCAACTGAACCACCCAGGTGCCATGGGCTTTGCTTTCTTAAATACTCCCCAGATAATTTTAACATGCAACAGAATCTGAGCACTATTATTCTAGAGTCACTTTATTTTACATGTGAAATAATTATTTGCAAGGATGATGACCCTTTGCCATTCTCTAATTTTTAGAAAATTTGCACCATTGTTCTTACTGGTAGAGTTAATTAGAGCTAGGTCAGTGAGGTCATGGTTGGGAAATTAATTATCACAAGGCTGATAAGCAGACTGACCCCTTATGGTAAATACAGTTTACAACTTTGAAAGAACAAACACAATGATCTCAACAAATGGAGTTGCCTACAACAAACATTCATAGGCTGATAAAGGCCATAAATCAGAAGTCTTTGGGAATATTAAAACCAACATTTTAATATTGCAAGAAAATCCTATTCTTCTTAACCAACAGATGTACATGTTCACCTTTATGGTGACAAGATAGAGAATAGGTAGAAATTTAAGGTAAACTTTATGGTGACTGTTATGTAAATACACACTAAATCACTGTAATGTATCTAACAAGTTATTAATTTAGTACTTTGATTTCTCAAAAGTGCTCACATTCCAAAGCTTATTAAATTTCACTAAAATGTTTGCCAAAAAATTCTCATAGCTTCTGATTTCAAGTTGCATTATAATTAAAGCTGAATCCAAGTTAATCAGAGATTTATTTCCATCCTCCTGATGTCCTCTTTTTTTTTTTTTTAACATCATCACACAATCTCCCCACACATAAGCTTTCCCTTAACTTCAAGTGTGTGGAACTATTCTGCATTTATTATTTTTTAAAAATTTATTTATATATTCATAAGACACACACACACACACACACACACACACCTCAGAGGCAGAGACACGGGCAGAGGGAGAAGCAGGCTCTCCACAGGGAGCCCAATGAGAGACTTGATGCCAGGATCCCAGGATCATGCCCTGAGCCATAGGCAGATGCTCAACCACGGAGCTACCCAGGCATCCCTCTCCATGTATTTTTTTAAAAAGATTTATTTGTTTATTTGAGAGAGAGAGAGAGGGAGACAGAGAGAGAGAGCACACACACAGGTGTGACTTGGGGGAGGGGCAGAGGCAGAAGGGGAGAGAATCTTCAAGCAGACTCCCCACTGAGCACAGACGCTGATGTGGGGTTCGATCTCACAACCCAGAGATCATGACCGCAGCCACGATCAAGAGCTGGACGCTTTACCCTAAGTCACTCAGATACCCTCTAAGTTCTGCATTTAAAGGCCATCTCTTCTCTTTGTCAAGTTGCCTTGCCTGGCTGGGCACCTCTGCCTGCCAGGACCACCTGCCAACCAACTGGCATCCATCCTAGAGAAGAAAGAGAAATCCAAATTTCTAATTCCAATATTAGTATCACTAACACGTTTTCTGGTACCTTAGTAAAGATTAAATTACAAGTCTTTCTCCTGGAATTCACTGGGACTGTTAAAGTGAATTGATAGCGAGATGGAAAGGAAATCATCCAGTGGGTCAAATGCAGTGTTGTTTTGGATTAGAAGTGAAGGCACCTGCTGATAAGCAAGAACCTTTGGGAGGTCATTTTCTCCATTCTTCTGCCTTGGCTGGAAACATTGACCTTGGTGGGCAAATCAAAATTGAGATCCCGATCCCATAAAACCACATCTCTTTGGAGCCATCTCTTTGAAGTTACAGATGGCTAGTGTTTGGGATGGCTTTGTACACTGAAATAAACGGTTTGTTCAGCAAAACTGGTAGGACTGAATTTGCAGCTAACCAGTTATCATGTCCCTGGTTTATAGCATGTAAAAAGAGCTGCCTTAGAAATTCCTTCTAAGGACCTTTTCCCAAAAAATCCACACTGCCATGCAGATTTTTTTAAGGCCTTGGCAATAATTAGCCAACTAACAACTTTAGAGGCAAAACATGTGCCCCATGAAAGGCAAAATGCTTGATTTCCCTAGGACTGGAAGCTCTCTGGAACATGACTCAAAGAGGCAAAATTTCCTTTTCTGAGATATTGCAGGTGTAGTATGCAGAATAATGAATGCCCTCTCTCGCCCTGTACCCCAAAGATGTCTATATCCGAATTCCCAAAACCTGTGGCTGTGTTAGATTGCATGGCAAAGGATGCAGATGGAATGAAGGTTGCCAATCAGTTGATCTTGAGCTGCAGAGATTCTCTTGGGTTATTTGGGTGGGTCCAATGTAATCACAGGGTCCTTAAATGTAGAAAGGGAAGCAGAGTGAGGGAACCAGAGGTGCAAATAGGAGCAGGACTTGGCCTGATATTGCTTTCTTTGGCAATGGGAGGAGGGGCTAGAAGCCAAAGAATATGAACAGCCTCTAGAACTGGAAAAGACAAGGGGATGTGTTCTCCCCAAAAGCCTCGAGAAGGGAACATAACCCTGAGGACACCGTGACTCTAGCCCAGGGAGACCCATGTTGGACTCCTGACCTCAAGATTGGTCAGATAATAAATTCATATTGTTTTATGCCACTAAGTTGGTGATGATTTGTTACAGCAGCAGGTACAGAGAATTAGAAGGAAAATCACCCTCAGAAATGTTTAGGCAGCTGTATGTCATAGCAAACCCTTCTTGGAATGACCCTGCCTGCCTTCTGTTTGCATCTCCTGCCCTTCCTGAGCTCCTCCTACCTCTGCCTACCATCAGGTGTCCCATACTTGCTGTATTTCTTCTCTCTCCATGCGTCTTCTTATTCTCTCCCCTCCTCCTCGACTGTGCCACCTCCCAAAAGCTCACAGGTGAACACCTACTCATCTTCCAAACTCAGGTTCCTTTAGTAGTTTCAATGGGTCATCCTCTCCTTTGAGACACTTTGTTCTTAGCACACACATTTATGGATGTATTCCACCCACTGCAGCCAAATGACTTCCTTCCTGTCTTTTTTTCTTACTCTGCTGGGGAAGAGGACTCATTCATTTACGACCTGAGACCCAGGGTCCAGCACGCTCGTGATCATTCTGCCTTTTACATTTGACATATTTTATTGAATACCTACAATTCACCAAACACATGGCAAACACATTTGCTATAGGTAAATCAAGGGGAAATATGTGTGCATTTTAGGTTAGGACTGTGATTGGCTTTTTTGTTGATGGTATTCTATGTCCCTTATATAAGGACTCATGGCCCATTTAACTCAGGGTCATGTTAGGAGCATCTTGTCTTGCCCATGGAAGCAGCATAATAGCATGATTAAGAGGACTGTCCTGCCATTTCCCTGGAGTTAGCCTGAGTAGTCTAGGAGCCACCACTATATTATATATATTATATATATATAATATATATATATTATATATATAATTTTATATATATATAAAATCTAATTCTCAGTGTCCTTATCTGTAAAATGGGGATCTTAATAACATGGAGTGCAAAGGTCTTTTGTGAGAAGTAAGTAAGATAAACCAAAAAGAGCTAAGGGGTACCTGGGTGGGCTCAGTTGGTTCAGCATCTGACTCTTGATTTCGGCTCAGGTTGTGATCTCAGGGTTGAGAGATTGAGACCCATGTTGGGCTGCCTCTCTCTCTCCCTCTGCCCCTCCTTCCACACTTGCATGTGCTGAGCTCTCTCTCTCTCTCTCTCTCTCAAATAAATATACCTTCAAAAAGAGCTGAAATAGTACTTTGGGTAATAGTTATTATTATAACATTGTTCTTTCCTCTTGGTCTTAATTCCTGGAACTGAAATCTGTCACTTGAGATCAGTTCTTGTGACCTTCCTGATGCTATATATCTGTCCTTGTGATTGATTTAAACCCTACCCCATTTCTTTAGTGAAGTTAGGTTTTCCTTTTGTTTAAGAATTATTTTGTGTTTTATTTGTATTAAAACTTTTATTTTGTCTCCTCCAAATATGTTGTGCAGGCAGCTGAATATAAATGATTCATATGAGAAATATCTATAAAACTGGAATGTTAGTACTATTTACCTCATAGGCATCTTGTGAAGATAAAATGAGAGGAAGGGTATTGAAATTTGTTTTGGAGATAAACCTCCTTTTCAAAACACTCCAAGTGTAATGAACATTTATATCAAGTTCATGCATTAAAGAACATGGTGTTTATATTAATTTGCAAAGGTTGCTATAACAAAGTACAACCAACTGAGTGGCTCAGAAGAGAGACATTTGTAGTCTTATAGTTCTGCAGGCCGGAAGGCTGAGATCAAAGTGTCCACAGGGTTGTTTCTTTCTGAGGGCAGTGAGGAAGAATCTGCACCATGCCTCTCTCCTAGCTATGGTTTTCTGAAAATCTTTGGCATTCTTTAACTCATTGACCCATCACCCCATCTCTGCCTTCACATTCCCAAGGCCCTCTCTATGCCTGTGTGCCTATCTCTGTGACCAACTTCCCATTTGCATAAGGACAACAGTCATTGAGACTAGGGCCCAACCTAATGACCTCATCTAACTTGATCACTTCTATAACGACCCTGTTTCCAGGTAACATCACATCCTAAGGGACTGAGGTTAAGGACTCCAACGTATCTTTTTTGGGGAGACAGTATTGAGCTCAAAACACTGTTCCTGGATTAGAAATATTAGTAAAGGATGAATATTTGACTTCTGGTAAGTTAGCTTTGTGCTCATTTCTGTTGTGGAAAGAGGAGTAGGATAGTCTTTTGACCCTTGTACTCTCAAACAAGTCACTGCCACCCTGGGCTCAATTTCCTGCAGTGTAACCACCATGTTCTGGATGAGATGGTCTCTGTGCACCTTTCCTGCTCTCACATATGATGTCTGTATGAATAGCTTCAACAGTAACTCACATTTATGAAGCACTCTACAGCTTACTAAGCACTCTTGGGTTATTTCATTCCTAGGAGAACCATGTGAGTAGATATTATTATCCACTCTATTTTGGAGGTACAGAAAAATAAGTCACTTGTCCATGCTTTCACTGCTGTGGACTGTCATCTCCTGACACGAATGTTGAGGTCCTTCTTCTTCTATAACGCAGCTCCAAATTCTGTGAAGAGAAAAACTTAAACTGTTTCAGAAAATTAACATCTACATCTTGTTACAATAATTAATGCTGTGATTTAAATTTTATTCGGAGTGCCAGAATATGGCATTTGACCCACGGCTTGACACAGAAGAACACTTGAAAAAATAAAACCATTCTGTGATCTTAGTCCTGGATTTGCAAAAAATTGAAATATCGCATACTGCCACCTTTCAGACATTGTAAAGAACTGAACCACTTAGGGTTATCAGCAATTTTCTCCACTATGAATGTCACTCCTTGGAAAAAAAGAAATTTTTTAGGGTCAACAGATTTAAGACTCCAGCGAATTTATTTTCAAAGGGTTCAGGAACCCACTGGTTTATTTCAATTAAAAAAAAAAAGGTATAGAAAGCTCATGCAACTGTGAGGGTTTGAGGAGCCCATGGAGAGGGAAAGGGTAACGCCTATCTAATTTTTGATTTTATGAAATCTGTTCTTATTGGTTTTAATGGATTCTATGTAGGATAAAAGTAGTAAACTGCTTCTGAATGCATGACTCAAGGCATTGCATTTGGTTCTAAAATTAACAACAGTATCTGCCATAAAATGACTAGCGTCTCTGAGATGCAGGATCTGTGTCAGGCACAATTTGAAGTGCAAACATGAGTAAACGGGATCTTGAGTCAAGGGGTTAGCAGTCATGGTGGAGGTCAGATCCCCAGAGAATGAGATGGGCCGTGGGAGCCATGCACTCAAGAAGGGAGAGTTCCATGTGTATTTTTGGGGTAGAGGCGGAGGTTTTCATTTCATGAGATGCCAGTTGAATGGCTCTTAAAAGGTGGTGGGATTTTTGGATGAGGAAGAGTAACAACATTTATTGAGCTCCTAATACCTGCTAGGTGTTGTGCTAAGGATTGGTATAATACAGGAATGGGTGTCATGTAGCTTAGAACCTAAGGTGTGCTGGGAGGGGCTATGCCAGGGAAACTAGCTTCTGCTTCACTCACCTTCAATAATTACTCAGGATCTGGGGAGGGGAGGTTGTTGTGCTTCAATTACTTGCACGTGGTGGATAGACAGGCTAACAGGAGCATATTTACTGCCTTTAAGTGATCAGGTGGGAAGGAGTCCAGAAGGGTATAAACCCAAGGCATAGAAAGCTCTTCCCATCTGGGAATCATCTCACAGAGCAAGTGGTATGATCTACAGGTCTGATTCTCATGGGAATGCTGGGGTGTGGGACACTGTACCTTGATCTGGGAACAAGCGGTGGACATATCTCTGTACATCCCCATACCTTTGTCACTAAAGAAATTTTAAGTCTATAACTGACTGTGTCAATGGACTCCTAATCAATAACGTTACCATTCCATTGTGGCAATCACTCCTCTTTCTGATTTACTTTATTCCATCTGAGCAAGAATAACCCTCCCTACTGTTGTTGGCCAACAGCCAAAGACAACCAGGAATGTCCCTGTAGGGAACAAAGCTAGATTTATCACTTGCCACAGCAAGGGAGCCAGTACATGGTGGCGGGGATGCTTCTCAAAGGGAGATGGTTACGAAGGGACGGCCAACCATTTCATCTTTGGAACCCACCAGCCCACCTGGAACTGTCTGCAGCCCTATTCTGGAACATGGAGATCTGAGCGAGCAGGTGTTCAAGGAATTTAAGTTTGTGACAAACACCCTGGCTTGGAGTTGGTAGTTTTACTCACCTACTTACTCAGATACTCAGGTATGGAGAGGTTAAGCGCTAACTGGGGGCCTGTTGACCATCTAACAAGAGAGTAGCAAATAATGTGAAGTTGGTGGGAAGGTCAGAAGGGAAGTGAGCCCAGCAAGGTGATGGGTCACAACAGAGGGTAGTTTTGAGTATCATGCTTGGGAGCCTTCATCATATTCCACAGGCAATGCCCAGCCACTGAGGGTGTTTGAGCAGGGCTAAAGCGGATGTCAGAGCCATCGGTGTGCTCCCAGGAGACCAGAGGGTGCAGGGAGCAGGCATACAGGCTGTTAGAAAACCAATAATTGCACTTGTAAGACATTCGGAGAGACAGTTCAAATCTAGCTTAAGGAATGAAAGGGACAAGCCAATAGAGAAGCTGATAATGCAAGAAACATTATCCCGTCTTCTACATTATTGTTTCTGGATAAAGGATAAATTCTTATCCTTTTCAGCAAAAGTAGTCTGAGATTCTGAATGCTGGTATAGTAGTTCTCAAAGTGGCTTCCGTAGACCAGCAGCCGCAGCGTCATCTGGAAATCTGTAAGAAATGCAGCTTCTTAGGCCCTAACCAGACCTCCTAAATCAGATGTTCTAGGGGCAGGGCCCAGAGATCTGTACTCTCAAAGGTTCTCCAGGTGTTCTGATGCACACAAGCTCGGAGAACCTGAGGTCCAGCAGATGTTGGGTATGCACAGATCTTAGCAAGTGTTAAGCTATTTAAATAAAATAAAATCCCATCATATCCTAAAAACTCAGTAGCAGTCACGGTTGGGATGCTAGTACTATCCTTGCAATCTAACTTGGGCCTTGTTTGGGATTAAAATATCTCTTCCTGTGTCTTTGGAAATATTGAAAGGCCCTACGGATAATTAGAAAATATCGTTTTATGAAATTACAAATCACAGTAAGCTTGTTTCTTTTTTCTTTCTTTCTTTCTTTCTTTCTTTCTTTCTTTCTTTCTTTCTTTCTTTCTTTCTTTCACACATAAGGGACGGAGAAGGAAGGCATCTGGGGAAATTTTGTGCATGTTAATTGCAGCCTGTAGGTTTCCACTGACAATGTTTTATTTTGCAACCCTTTCCGACTCTTATTAGAAACAGGACATTTTTGTTACTGTTTGCTGCCCCGGGAGTTTTAAAAGAACTGATTTTCTGTCACGAAAGATTGGAATCAATTGCAGTCTTTCTTTCTAGATAGTGCTAAAACATTTATTTAAGAGTTTAGCGGCTCGCCTGGCCTTATCTGTATTCCGAACTGCTTGTCCAACGAAATAAAATTCATTCATGCCTTTGCTCCTTGTGTTATTGACAAAGCACACACTTTATGTGACTCAAAGCCAGGATCCTGTCTTCTGGGAAAGCTTCTCTCTAAACTTGTCTCAAAGAATTATTACGCTTTTTATTTTCATGCCAACTCTAGAACACCTGAGTGAGGATAGAAGGATCTGCATCGGTGATTTTGAAGAGCCAAAGGGCAAAGATAAGGGGGGCTCCTTTGGATTCTTCGTCAGAATATAGGGGTTGATGTCTGTGTTTTGCCACTGCTAGAACACTTAGCTGCTCATTTGCATTTATAGATACAATGGCATTTTAAGTAGATCAATATAAAAGGGTAGAGCTTTTTTCTTCAAGACATTTGTTCCTCATCAGATGAGAATAATCTTAGCTTCATTTGTTGTATATTTTACTCTGAGTCAAGAACTTAACCATTTCAAATCTGGAAAGCCCCATCACACAGGAAATACTCCCATTTTACAGATTAGGAAATGGAGGGATGCTTGTTCTAAGAGGGGGTGCAGGGTTTGACTCCAGCTCTGCCTGGCTCCCAGTGAGTTCTGACAACTACCACCCTGGTAAGATACCATCTCCTGGTCTATAAAGGGAAAGCTGGTCCCTGCTCTCTTGCAGGTGCCTGGAGCATGCTTCTCCCTTAGTCATCGTGCAGAAGGATCTCAGGGCTCCCTGCAGGTGAGGGAGTGGAGGACTCACAGCTTTTGTGTAAAGTTCCTGACTCCTCACTGCGGACATTCTTAGCATGGGGCAGAAGAGAATCTTAGTGACCTTAGAATTCTTTGTTAGAAAACAAATTTTTAGGGGCACCTGGGTGGCTCAGTTGGCTTCGCGTCTGTCTTTGGCTCAGGGTCCTGGGATCAAGCCCCAAGTAAGGCTCCCTGCTCAGTGGGGATCCTGTTTCTCACTCTGCACCTGCCTCCACTTATGTTTTCTTTCTTTCTTTCTTTCAAATAAATAAATAAATAAATAAATAAATAAATAAATAAATAAGAATCTTTTTATAAAAGAGAAAGCAGGGATCCCTGGGTGGTTCAGCAGTTGAGCACCTGCCTTCAGCCCAGGGCATGATCCTGGAGTCCTGGGATGGAGTCCCACATCAGGCTCCCTGCATGGAGCCTGCTTCTCCCTCTGCCTGTGTCTCTACCTCTCTCTGTGTGTCTCTCATGAATAAATAAATAAAATCTTTGAAAAAAAAAAAAAGAGAAAACATTTTTTTTAAATTGCATTAAACAATGTATTTGAAACTAAATTCCTGGACAAAAATATTTTCTCTCATTTTGGATGAAAATATCCTGTTCCTTTATGAGTATTTTTTGAACCAGAGAATGGGGCCTGAAGTACTGATGACTAGCGTGTACTGATGAGTGTGAACATGTGTGTCAGGGATTGAATATTTGTGTCCCCCCATCATTTCATATGTTGACGCTCCAACCCCCAAAGTGATGGTATCTGGAGGGGAGGCCTCTGGAAAGTAATTGGATCACAAGGGTGGAGTGCTCCTAAATGAGAGTAGTGCCCTTAAGAGAGAAGACAGGAGAGTGATGATTCTCTCTCTCATTCTCTCTCTCTCTCTCTGCCAGATGAAGACAAAGCAAGAAGACTGCCATCTGCAGACCAGGACAAGGCTCCTTATCACACACCAAATTTGCCAGCACCTCAATCTTAGATTTGTCAGCTTCCAGAACCATGATAAGTAAACACATCCATTTAAGCAGCTTAGTCTGCTATTTGTTACAGCAGCACAAACTGATGAAGGTGGTGCTCTTGGGACAAAGGATTTAGAATCCTGGGTGACCTAAAGGACATGCATTTGTCACATATATTGAGGAAATCAGGGTTTCTGATGACTTGTCCAACTGAAGACAATTATAAATGCAACGGGCTACCTACCACACATAGCTACCCCAAATTATCAGCAGTCTGCTTGTTAAGTAATTAAGTGTTGTTCAGAAATTAAGTTAAGCAAAGAACATCTAGCTAAAGATCTAAATGAGTAGATGAAATTTACCTTCCCATGACTAAGAAGAAAACAGGTGGGTCCATCCCTGTAAAGCATGCTGGGGTGATCCTACCAGAGCTCGGGGCCCATGGCTTATACTGAACCATTTACTTCTCTCTGGCATCCAGAGCGATGTTGGCCTTCACCAGCATCTTGGCCTTTTTCTCTGCCTAGCAGACACCAGGAATTTTTATTCTCTGCTCAAATGTCCAGGGCTATTCTTCAGGCTTCCTTATTGGTGCCATAGACTTCCTGATTGATGAGAACGGGAATGGCCTGGCATCCCAGTTTGCACTGGGTCACCTTCATCCTGTTCTGTCTTTACAGGAAGCCCTTGTGATCCAGCCTTGTTTGTCCCTGACCCACAGCCGGCCCTGGTGAGATCCATGGGGACCCCAGGACCAGGGCCCCTGGAGGACCTCACCCTGAAGTTTCAGGGACTCTCACATCAGGAAGAGTTGAGGGATTGAGTCTAGCAGGCTGATACATTAGAAAAGGGAGGCTGAGCAGATCCCTAAAAGGAAGGGGCCCAGCCAGATCTCAGGTGGTAGGAAACAGAAGACTGAGAAGAGGAAAGCTGGCTAACAGGAAGCAGGATGGGTCTGGAGCCTGCCTGCAGTGAGAGGTGCTTTCTCCCCAGCAGTGATATGCCAACTACCTGGGCTACAACACACCAGGTGTGTGGCCCACAGTCTCAACCCATGGACACTTCATACAACAACAATGTCCCTCCTTCTTCACACCTTGTGATAGGGTAAGACAAACCAACAAACACACCAGAACAGAAAGGGGAAACATCATTCTGTGGTTTCCCTGGTGCAGTTCTGTGCCAGCAAAGACATTGAAGACAGCCCCCCACCTCTGCTTTAGCTGGTGGCTCAGAAGTATCTGGAGACATTTTCATGTCAAAATAACCCAAAGATGAGAGAAAGAGGGAGAGAGAGAGAGAGAGAGAGAGAGAGAGAGAGAGAGAGAGAAAGGGGAGACCTTTTGAATACATGCTAAGGCAAGACAGTTGATTTTAAAATGAAGGATGAACTCTTGCCATTTGTGACAACATGGATGGACCTAGAAGGTATGATGCTAAGTGAAAAATAGATCAGATAATGAAAGACAAAGGCCATGTGATTTCACTTATCTGTAGAATCTTAAAAACAAAACAAATGAGTCAACAAAACTAACTCAAAGATACAGAGAACAAACAGGTGGTAGCCAGAGGGGAGAGGGTGGGAGGATGGGCAAAATAGGGGAAGGGGATTAAGAGGTACAAACTTAAAGTTATAAAATAAATAAGTCCCAGGAATGAAGGGGACGGCACAGGGAATGGAGTCAACGGTATTACAACAATGTCATATGCTCACATGGGGGGGCCTGTGCTTGTCATTTATTGTGTTGAACTCTGAGTGATGCACAGAATTGTGGAAGCGTTATGCTGTACACCTGACACTAATATAATGCCGTATGTTAATTACACTTCAATTAAAAAAAAAAACAACAAATGTTCCATTCCAGGGCTATGTTTAAGGTTTTATTTTATTTTATTTTATTTTATTTTATTTTATTTTATAAGATTTTATTTATTTATTTGTGAGAGACACAGAGAGAGAGGCAGAGACACAAGCAGAGGAATAAGCAGGCTCCCTACAGGGAGCCTGATGTGGAACTCGATCCAGGACCCTGGGATTATGACCTGAGCCAAAGGCAGACACTCAACCACTGAGCCACCCAGGTGCCCCAAGGTTATGTTTCAGATAAATGAAGAAGTGAAAAGTTTGTGCAAAAAGCCCCAAAAGACGACTTGGATTTAGCCTACGTCAAAGATTATTCTAAAGGAAAATTTTATCCATTGTAACAATTATAAATAAAAAAAAAGTTTTTACAAATTAGACAACATCATCAGCGTTATCAGACATAGTTTAAATCCTGTTTTTGCCACTTGCTAAATAGGTGATTTGGGGTAAGTCCTTCTGTATGGTAAACCTCATTTCTTTTTCCAGAGAAAATATTTATTTTCTATATTCCAGATAACAAAGGTGAAATGAAATAATATAAAGATGCATCTGGTTTGGCACATCATTTAGAGTAAGTGCTGGTTCTTCTGATTGTAGCCTCAAAGTGAAACTTGTTTTATCATTTTTTTTTCAAATTTTTATTTTAATTCCAGTTAGCTCACATAGAGTGTAATATTAGTTTCAGATGTACGGTATAGTGATTTAACACTTCCATGCATCACTGGATGCTCATCATGACAAGTGAGCTCCTTAATCCTCAAATACCTTATCTTGTTAGCTGAGGGGTGGGGTGCTTGGGGTGGTAAATATGCCAGTATTCTCAAGCAGGAAATCTGGGTCTTGCCATGGGTTGAGCTTATCCTGCTGCAGCATCAGACAGCAGATGACAAAGAGGGAGTGTCGTTGTTGACCTGCATGCCTTATCTGGCACATTTGTCAAAGTTGTCTGACTCCTTCGCTGTGTATCAGCAAATATCTTGTGTAGTGAATACATGAAAAGTTTTAAGAAAACATCACATTTGTAAATGGCTGGACTGATTATGAGCAGAGAAACTTGTTGAAATCTATAGTCAAGAAGCACATCTTGTAGCTCGATGTCAAGGCATTCCTGATTGGCAGCATGTACTGAAATCATCAGAGTATTTTATTTTATTTTATTTTATTTTATTTTATTTTATTTTATTTTATTTTTGAGAGAGAGAGAGAGTGCACGACAGAGAGAGCGAGTGCATGAACAGGATGGAGGGTGGTGGCAGAGGGAGAGGAAGAAAAAGAATCTTGAGCAGATTCCACACTCAGCAAGAGCCCAACACGGGGCTTGATCTCATGACCAAAATCAAGAGTTGGACCCTTAACCAGCTGAACACCCAGGAGTTCCTGAAATCATCAAATCCCTTTTAAAAAGGTAAAACTTGCATTTTAAAGCTTCCAAAATGTCATCTCTGTTACCTTTAGTGACACTGTGGAGTTATTCCTACTCCCATTTCTTGGGTGAGGAAGTTAAATTCAGGGGATGTGAGGGACTTGCCCAAAGTTGTGCAGCTCACAAGTGGCCACATTCTGATAAAACTTCAGCTGCTTTTGGTCCACTGCCTTTTTTGGAGAAGAACATGCACATCTTGGGGAAGAGGTGAGTACCCAGACGAAGGGAAGTGCAAGGCTATAATGCTGATACAGCTAGACCTTAGGAGAAGTATCTGATTCCAGCTGGAGCAAGAAAAGTACAGGAGGATCTCACAATACCTTGCACAAGATAGTAAGTAAGTTCTCAAAAAGTGATGAGGACACAAAAGAGGACATAGGTGCCAGCCAGAAGGAATTCCCACTGGCTGAATCTGAGGCAGTATGAGCATTGAATTGAATAAAATAAGAATTCATGAACCCACAAGGACAATAAACAAACAAGATAAAGCTCTTGCTTACAGTATGAAGCCAACTAATCCATAGAGAAAGAATAAAAAAGAAAGTAATTGGAATAATAACGGATTTAGTTAAAAATTAATAGACGCTAAAAGGAAGCTGACAGTTTGATGGGGAAACGAGAAATTTACAAAGTCTCACAGGATCCCTTTACACCTATGTATTTGTGCAACAGGAAAAAGAATTGTCTTTCTAGAAATGGGAGAAACCTGCTGGGTACCGTCTTAAACCACATGCTCAACGTTAATAGCAGTAGTAAAGGAAAAACTGACCTTACCAGTGGGATTAGGAGGCACAAATCTATGAGGGGAACTAGACTCCTCCTTTAGGGGACACTTAAAATTGCCAAAGGTAGTAAGGCTAGAAGGTAGTAATGTAAGAGTTATATATATATTTTAAGATTCTATTTATTCATGAGAGACACAGAGAGGAGAGAGAGAGAGGCAGAGACACAGGCAGAGGGAGAAGTAGGCTCCCTGCAGGGAGCCCAATGTGAGACTCAATCCCAGGACCCCAGGGTCACAACCTGAACCAAAGGTATATGCTTAACCACTGAGCCACCCAGGTGCCCCATAACATAAGATTTAAATTCAGATCTGATTTCAAGCCCTTATTATGTCTCCCACATCCTGGGTCTGAAGGGTGTCTCTGGTCCATAACTGGTGCTGACAGGAGGTGGTTGGGCAGGACAAGACAGTGAAACAGGAAGAGATTGGTGGAGGTCATTGAAATGCCTGGCAGAGAAAGGACCTTCCACATGGAATGAAAGATGGCATGGTGGAATGACTCCCCGAGAGATGGAGTTGCTCTCTGCCACTAGCCATTTCCTGATGATTTTCTGATTTTGGAGGACACGCAAAAGGAGCATCCCGAGAACTCCTCGCCTCCTGTACAATGCACTGAGTTATAATGAGGCTTTACCAGAAGACACCTTTAGTAACAAACCAGACGCAGCAAAAAGGATGGGTAGTTAATTACATGGTCAATTGCTCATCCATATTTACACGGCGCTATTATGGGATTATTTTCACCTTGCAAAACAAATCCATTTGGATAAATCAATATTATTTCCCAATACAGTTCCTAATCTCCACTCAGGGAAAAAAAAAAGTACCGAGAGGCAAATCTAATACTCTTCTCAAGATAATTGGACAAAATCATATCCAGGAATAGCCCTGAAAGAAAAAGTCTAGTTAATAAGTATTTGACAGCAATCAGAAGATGCTGCTAAAAAGATTTTTAGAGGGTCCCTGGAGGGGGTAGATTAATATCCTTAAGAGAATTTGATTTTTGCTACATGGAGAGTTCTTTTTGATAACAATTTTTATGTTTTTTAAGATACAAATTAAGTCATTCTTTGGACTTGGGATAAACTCTGCAGAAATATCTAGAGAAAATAAATGTCTCTGTATGGGGCAAAGCCAACAACTTTACACTTCTTTCAAAAGCTTGGTGCTTGTGTTTTGATTTGTTTTGTTTTCTGTTCCACTCACGGAAACAACTCATTTATTTCAGGTGGCCATGGAAAGAGGTATTCCACGTGAGTGAAATAGACAAAGTCCGAATTAAAAAAGAAAATCCTTTTAAATATAAATCTTCCTAAAATGTGTTATGTATTCCCTTCACATTCTTCAGTGGAGCTTGCCGATCAAGATTTGACTTTTGTCTGTCTTTCTTTTTTTGATGACTCTGGGTTCAACGCCTGGTGTTATATAATAGACTATCTTTGTGGAGAAGACTTGGATCAGAGATGGGGTTTCAGGCCAGGGTAGGTGCCTGAGTCAAGCCAAAGCCTGAGTACGAGCAGAGAAATATTGGAACGAGGCCATGGACAGATGGGATGCAAGGCACAGTGGAGTAAGGAGGAAAAGCAGGATGGCCAAGTGGCTCAGCAGGAGGTTGGGCCATTACCTGCATTGTGCTCACATGCAGAACCCAGGCAGCTCCCAGCACATGAATGCCCTGATTTCTGCTCTGTTCTCCCAGCAGAGGGGGCATTTCACTTCACCTCCATCATCTTGCTTATCTAGACTCCAGGATCATCACGGGTAAATAGGGGCATGTAGGAGGCAGGTCAGGTACAACTAGAGACACACACTTCAATGTCAGATGGGCATTGCAGGGACACTGTTCTTGAGGTTCCTGCTTCATGGTTAGTTTCTTTGCATTCTAGAATAAGTTCTTGCTTTAATCTTTTCCATGTACCTGGCTTTTTAGGACTTGGATAACTCACTTGCAGGCTCTGTCAGGCCCTGAATATACCTCACAATGCAGATTCTTGCCACCTCCACCTTACCCTGAGGACCAGCATTTATCCCTGTCCTCCACCTCGTCCCACTCCTCAGGCACCTCTTTCTGAGCCTGGCCTCAGGCCTATCCTAGTGCCCCTGGTCTTAGCTTATTTCCTTGATCTACAATCTGCTGCCCCCATTTTTCCTGATTCTTTCTAACAGCATTGATGTAGGAAGCTAGCCTTAGATACCACTATCATGGGATGATAAGTTTTGAAATACTGTCTTGGGGGGTAAATCTGGTCTTATTCTTTTCAACTTGACACCATTAACACTAGACCATAAAGCCAGAGAAAAAGAGGGGTGGGGGAAGGATGTAAGGGAAGTCCCAGCTGGATAGGAAGGGAAAACAGAAAATGATTCTACCAAGAAAGAGAAAGAGGAAAGAGGAAGGAAAAGGCAAGCATGTGTTACCCACTCTCCCACCCCTAGAGTTACCTCATCTCCTCTTGGAGTTGAAACACTGGCGAGAAGGGAGACAGGAGGTAGAAATAATCAGAGAAGCTTGTGGAAGTTCTTAGGTAAGGACATTTGCTCCTTGCTTTCTTGAAGGTAGACTGACAGAATTTTAAGGCCTTAGAGAAGTCCTCTTTCCCCAACTACCATTAATCCCTCTCCATCAACTACCAATCTATGGTGCTAGAATCACGTGTCATGACTGAAGCGGTTCATATGAAATGCAGGATGGTTTCTAGAGGGTCACATCTGAGGACAGGCTCTTGGAACACCTCATACACCCTCAACGGGGTATCTAGAAGTCACTAGGAGGGAAGTGAAATTGCATAGAGAACCAGTAGACAAGTAGAAACCAAGACGAGGAGGCTCCAACATGAGAGAACATGGAGGCAGAGCCCAAGACTATTGTAGGGGCCATGAATGTCTCCTGACCAGCAGTGAATGGCCAAGATAACAAGGGAGAGGGATATGAGCTGAGGAGGAGTCACAGGATGTCATGTAAGGCATGCATGGCCAACATCAGGGAGCTGTGCATTGTGAGGAGTGCATAGGGCCTTCCAATGAAACCACACCAGTACTCTGTGAGAAAGCCAATGATTGGACTCCTGCTCCATGGACAACATCACAAACTAGTCACCAATGGTCAAGTAAGGACTAGAGCTAGGCATAGAGACGTTTGCTCCTTTTCCACATATCTCCACCCACACCACCTACAATCCCACCCAGACCATAGAAGAACTTGAAGACAGAGCGAGAAGAAGGAGAGGAAGAGAGAACCAGCATATCATTCTGTGGGGGAAGGTGAGAAGCTTTCAAGTGGATATGAACTTGAAATTTTAAATAGGACTCAACTGAGTTTTCAAGCCATATATTTTTTTGAAGATTGTATGTATGTATGTATGAAAGAGAGAGTGTGTGTGAAGAGGGAGGGGCAGAAGGAGAGGGAGAGAGAGAATCCCAAGAAGACTCTCACTTAGCTCAGGGCTCAATCCCACAACTCTGACCATGACCTAAGCCGAAATCAAGAGTCGGTGGCCTAATCAAGCAAGCCACCCATGTTTCCCTGGCCTGCCAAATTGACAGTGGTTGTAGAAAGGAGAGTCTGGTTATGTACAGGGACAATAGTTGGAAAAAAGAATAAAGTCATTTTGGGGGTAATTTCTTGAGTTCAAACTATCCCATAAACTGGTCTATTTTGTGCCTCTCTGCTCATACTGGCTAATACCAGTCACTGGCTGGATTATCATAAGAAGCATGTGAAACTAGAATAACTTGCTATATCCCCAAGCAAATTCCCAGGTGGCCATAGACTACCATATGAGGACTTTTGAGCCAATCATCTTAGGTTCAAATTTGAATTCCTTCACTTGCCAGATATGTGGTGATGGGCAAATCCCTTAAGTTAGGTTTGCCTTAGTTTCCTCATTTGTCAGAAGAAAGCAATAATAGAATCATAGATGCCATATGATATACATAGACATACACTGTGTGAACACACACGGTATCCATACCTGCTAATTTATCTTCCTCCCCATCACCAGTAATTCAGCTAATAATTCTTGCTTATGACAAACTGGAGAACACTATGGCTTGCTTATCTCTTTACTTGAATTTGTTAGATCTGTAGTTTTTTAAGAGAAAGAGAGACAGAGAGAGAGCATGAGTGGGGGTTGGGGGAGAGAGGCAGAGGAAGAAGGAAGGAGAGAATCCCAAGCCAACTCTGCTGAGCACAGAGCCTGATGCAGAGCTCGATCTCATGACCTGAGCCGAAATCAAGAGCTGTACACTCAACTGACTGAGTCATCCACGAGCCCTGTTAGATCTGTATTTATTTACTTATTTTTAACCGAAGTATAACATACATTTATAGTGTCTAATATATGTATGTATATATCTGTTCTGGTTATCTGGTTATCTATTGCTAAGTAATGGACTACCTCAAAACCCAGTGGTTTAAAAGCAACTTCTTATCATCTTCCGTGACTTTGTGGGTTGACTGAACACAGCTAGATGGAGTCATCTGGAGGCTTCTTTGCTTACATATCTCTTGCCTGGGCTGGAATGGCAGAATAACCAGGCACTGTTATGTCTCTCTTTCAGAGCTCTACATGTGACTAGTTTGGGCTTCCTCCCAGCATGGCAGCCTCAGAGTTGTCAGAACGTTTGAGGCATTGGCTTGCTTCGTAATGGACATCCTGAGAGAACAAGGTGGAAGTTGCAAGCTCTCAAAAGTCTCAGAAAGTCAATTCCATCAAATTCCACTGTGTAAGTAAATCATGAGCCATGACTTTCATACCAGTTTGGGTTTACGCACAATGTATTTGGCATCCCTCTTTCAGTGAGAGGAAGACCAAAGCATTTGTGACCATGTATAATCTATAATAACACCAATTTAATCACCTTTCACATTAAGACTGAGAGTCTTTCCAACACCCAGAACATTTCCTTGTGCCCTTTTCCAGCCAATTTTTCTATTGACGATCACTATTCTGTATATTTATTTTTAACATTTATGACTAAATGTAATATAGTAAATATAATCTTTAATGTTTCTGAATCAAAGTTTTTAAAAGATTTTATTTAGTTACTTGAGAGAGAGAAAGAGAGACAGTGTGTATGTGTTAGCGTGGGGAGGAGCAGAGGGAGAAAGAGAATCCTTAAGCAGATTCCCAGCTCAATGTGGAGCCTGACCCAGAGCTTGATCCCAGGACCCTGAGATCATGACCTGAGCTGAAACCAAGAGTCAGCACTCAACTGACTGAGCCACCTAAGCATTCCTCTAACAGGGAGTTTTTAAAAATATTACTTTCCTCCTTCTGATATGATGTCAAACACCTTGTGCATAAACTCCAATTGGTAGGCATAAAGTACCATTTTGCCATGCCACTCAAAGCTCAAAACTGCATGTAGATTCCTAAGGATGATGAATCAAATCCAAATAATTCCTTAGCATTGTTCTCACAGCCTTCCACGTGCATAAAGAAAATATTTTGAGTATCAACTGATGTACTTTCCATTTGCACTTACATACCTCCCTCTCATACAGTAAGAGCTATCCTGTTGCTTAAAACAAGTGCTGTCAAACTTTGCCTGTGAAAGGCTACATGGTACATATGTTAGGCTCTGGAGGCCCTGTGGCCTCTATTGCAAGTACTTAGCTGTATCATCATAATGTGAAGACAGACGTAGATGATATGTAAATGAGTCAGTGGCTGTGTTCACACAGAATTTTACAGACACTGAAATTTCAATTCATATAATTTCCATGTGTCACAAAATATTATCCTTCTTTAAATTTTTACAGCCATTTAAAAAAATACAAAAAACATTTTTGGCTCACGGGCCATGCAAAAACAGGCTGAGCAGGAGTTGGCCTGCCAACTCTTGCCCTTGAAGATGGACAGGGGCTGGGGAGGAAAGCCAGACATCCAGCTCTTGGCTTTCTCCGGTCACATATAGAGGAGGGGGCAGTGTAAGACATGGCCCAGTTTTGGAGGAAGGAGCATAGCACCTGTGCACTGGGGATCCTGTAGGGGCCCAGCCACCATCATCTGCTTCAGTGAGCTCTAACCATTGAGCAACCTTAGCTGCCC
Source organism: Canis lupus dingo (assembly GCF_003254725.2). NCBI lineage: Eukaryota > Metazoa > Chordata > Mammalia > Carnivora > Canidae > Canis > Canis lupus. Next base: position 4,779,607 of record NC_064248.1, on the reverse strand, counting down.
TTCTCATTGACCTTTAGCCACTGACAGCTGCACGTCACTCACAGATTGGCCAGCAGGAACAATAACTCTTTATACCTCTGGACGTTGCTCAGCCCACGCCAACAGCCCAGGGTGGACAACATGCTCTGTAACAGCCTCGGACACTCATCAGCCCCCAAGCCAACACTGTTGGCAGAGCCACCATGAGCAACTCCAGGGCCCATGTTTGGATTGCACTTGGTAGAAGCAAACTTTCTTCTCCCAGCTGGGGCGACGTGGAAAATCGGCTCCATTTACCTTCCCCTTCCCTCCTGCTTTGAGGCTGCATTCTTGGCAAACGTGCTCACTCACCATCCCCTCTGTGTACCACTTTGCACTTCTGCTTATGCCTGGAATCCATCCGTCTATCCTCCCAAGCCATTCCAACCCTCATCCACGCCCTCACTCACATCTGCCATGAAAGCATCCTTGGAATCCTCAGGGTTTGGTAGCGGACAGCTCTTACTGCAGTCACTGTGCAGGTGCAAATCAATTATCCACTATCTACATGCAACATTTGCCTTGTCATCTTGAACTCACATAAATCTCTGGATAACTGCCTCATGTATGCGTAGGTTCTTCCTGAAACTTGTTCTCGAAGAAACCTCGAATTTACTTTGATTTCTCGTGTCCTCCTCCCCTCCCCGTGCTGTCCATGGACAAGTTCAGTTGTTTCCAAATCTTTCTTTAATTCATCCATTTCTCTCCAGCTCCACTGTAATCCAAGCTGCTAAAATCTCTTTTATGGCCCAGTCTCCTTGCTGATCTCTCTGCCTCTACCATCTGTTCTCCAGCAGCCTGCCTGTAATCGCCTTAATACATAAAGCACCACAGATTGAGCTGGGTCCTACCTTCCTCTCCAGCTTATCCTCATTCTCCTCTCTCATCTTGCTCACGATGCCCTGACCATATGGCCTCCTTTGGGTCCTCAAACAGGCCAACTATTTGTACCCTCTGGCCTCTTATGTGTGTTGCTTGCTCTGTCTGAAACAGTCTTCCATTCTTTTTCCCTCCTCACCCTCTACCTGGCAGGTGTCCAGATTAAGTAGCTCCTCCCAATGAGACCTTCCCTGTGGGTTTTAGCTAAAGCAACCCTCTACCCTAGTATATTTCCCTCCATTTGTTTTCTTATCACCAGTTATCAGAATTTTCCATTAGTGATTAATTTATTTGTATATGTATTTCCTTGCAGTGTATTTCCCATGTCTCTCCTACTAGTCATAAGCTCTAGGAAGACAGAATACTGTCAGCCCTGCTTATGTCCTCTCAGCCTAAATCAGTTCCTAAGTAGGACAGGGTCTCAACAAACATTTGTTGAATGAGCAAGTGAGCTCAAAAGTCCTTTAGATCAAAAATTGTGTCTTTGACTCCCCTGCCTGTCTAGCACACTGGAGGTCCTCTATAGATACTGCTTTATTGGATTTGTGGTACAATGATTAAATGTAGCAATGTGGATTCCTCTCTTCACATCCCCTAATTGCCTCCTTCCCCTAAAGATTAAGCAGTTTCACAGAAGCCCTGAAATCTCTAGGAGCCTCTCTATTGTCATAAAAAGGGGTTCACTATATTTCTTAATATTGTCTACCTTTTGATATCAGGTCCAGGCACCGCTGAGAGAAATCCCTCCTGGTCCCTGTCTGCATGTCGACAGGTTTCATGGAATATTTATACCTCCTGGAAGAAAGAATGGAAACTTCAGAGAACCACACAGACCTGCCAGTTACTTTCTAGGGCAGGTGCCAGGGGACAGAGAAAGGGAGTTATAAATTGTTAGTGCTAAAAAGACTCATTTGGCTAACGTCTTCATTTGATGGGGGAAGGAACCAGGGCCCAGAGTAGATATGGTCTGAGACCTTAGTCCAAGGTGTCTGTTCTGATCCTCTGCCTAGATCAGCTCAGGTGTCTATTTGCCAGGAGCAGGGAGCCTCCCTTCCCCACTCCCGCCAGCCTGTTCATGGCCATGGTCTTGCGCCCTGATGCTCTGTTCCTGCCTAAGTCTGGTTGTGTGTCCTTTGACCTCGTTTTTTTTCTAGTTCTCTGCTCATCTGTTCAACTTGGCAAAGTTCATCATCTCTGGTTTCATCTTTTGTGTTCCCTAGAGGTAAATGGCCTTTTGGTTTTCTCATCCCAGAAAACTTTGAGAAGCCTTCTGGTAAGATGGCTGCCAAGGTTGGGAACTACCTGCTGCCCAGCTGCTGTGTCTCAGCAATAGGCTCTACCTTTGAAACTCTGCTCTGTGATGCTCTCCGTGAAGCACTGATCATGAGGTGCTCTAGAGAGAGAAGATAGGGCTGCAGGAGGAAGGAGGAAGTAGCTACTTCATACTTGGGTCCTGTTGGCTTCCTTCCTTCCTTCCTTCCTTCCTTCCTTCCTTCCTTCCTTCCTTCCTTCCTTCCTTCCTTCCTTCCTTCCTGTTGCTGTGAGTGTGGCTCCAGGAAGTCTTCTTCACCTGGTGGCAGCAATTCCTTTCTGTAGCAGTGGCTACATCCAGTTTCCCCAACATTTGTGGCCCTAGCTTCATCCCTGCCCCCCCAGCCCCCCAGCCACCCAGCCACTAAGGTCCCAGCACCAGCCAAGAAAGCACCCTTTCTCCAGAGGCTGAGACTCAACTCCACCGGTCTTTCTCCTCAAGATTCTAAGTCTGAACAATTTCAGCCTCCTCTTCCTGCTCCTCCAGCCTGAGTGGTGGCAATATTTATGTATTTATTGGCATTGCTCAACCCTGAAATGTTTTTCTTGCTCTTTTGTTGCCTAGTTAAAGGCCTGTATTCAGATCTCCATCAGATGACTGGCATGGTTCTTTCTTCTGACTGGATCAGGAATAATATACCAGTATATCCAAGTTAGGCAGTTGGACATGAGATGGGGCTGCAGGGGTGATATGGAGCTGGGGTGCAGGGGTGCGGGGGTGAGTGTGACAGTAAAGCTCATGTTTCTGTTCTGGAAATAGAATCAAATGCTCATACCTGCCTTGTCTTCTGTGGCATTCACAGCAAGTTCTCAGCATTCTGTAAACAATTCCTCACAAGATTGGGTGGGGTGGTGCTCAGGGTCCTGTCAGGAGCCAGTTAAGTCACTAAGGCAGGAACATCATCTCACTGAGAGAAAGGGGTTTTCCCCACATTGCAGACATGGCCTAATGGCCTAGAATGCTTGTTATTTATATTATCCACCTATTCACCTATCTATTTACGTATCTACTGCCTATCTATATATCCACCCATCCATCAATTTGTAACCCTTCTATCAGCCTATCTACCTATCAATTTATTTATTATGTATGTATCTATCTATCTACTTACCTACCTATTCATCCAGCTATAGGTCTATTTATCTGTTTCTTGCACGGAGAAGGTGAAGCAGCCTCAAACAGGAGGGAGAGGAGGGACACTGCCACTGGGAAGGGTGGGGTCTCACAGACCATTTCCTCTACTGACCCTCCTTGTCCATGTATTAGCATATGAACTATGAGAGAGAGAGCAAGAAAGAGAGAGTGCATGAGTTGGGGGAGGAACGGGGGGAGGGGACAAGAGGGGAAAGAATCTCATGCAGATTCGGCACTGAGCATGGAGACTGATGCGAGGCTTGATCTAATCACCCTGAGATCATGACCTGAATGGAAACCAAGAGTTGAGCACTCAACCAACAGAGCCACCCAGGTACCCTCCACTGGTGATGATTGAATAATAGCTGGGAAATGTGGTCTGTAGCTGAGCAGCCACAAGTCCACTGCAACTTCAAGTTTTTGTTAGCAGCAGCAGAAGGGGAGAATGCATTTGGATCCCAGTTGTCTCTGTTCCAGCTCAGTCCTGCTTGTCCTGCTCTTGATAGCTGATAAAGTCAGGAGTGACCTTGGGCAGACATTTATTCGTAAACTGGGTATCTACCTATAGTGAGCGTGCATTCATGTAAGAAAGTGTGCCATAACAAAACTTTTTACAAGTCTATCCTATATTTATTGCCTCATACGTGCAAGGCACTAGCTGGGAGCTTTATATAAGTATTTTATTTATTTTTCATTAAAATGTAATTATACCATAGTCAATAATATTGTAATAACTTTGTATGGTGACAGATGGTAACTAGACTTACTGTGGGGATCATTTCATAATGTATAAAAATATCGAGTCACTGTGATATACACCTGAAGTTAATGGAATATTATATGTCAATTATATCTTAATAAAAAAAATCACATTCTTATTGTCATAACTGGGGCTGAGAAACATGGTCCTTCTTTGCATTACAGAACTCAGTGGTCCAGAGCCTATGTAGAACTGGGTTGTACATGGTGGTGGGTAGAGAAGTCCTGCCCATAATCTAGCTTCACCACCTACAACAGCCCTATGAGCTAGGAACTGGTAGCATTTCTATTTTACATCAGCTAAGTAAGACCAAGTGGCAGAGGTGGGATTTGCACCTGGCTCCCAGGTGTACAGCTCACCCTCTTATTACCCCCTGGGCAGCTCCACTGTGGTCACTCACCAAGATGTGGGTGGTTGGGGGCAGCGCCCTGCATCCCACATAGTGTGGAAAGTGTTAGGAATAGGGTGGCTCCACCTCTTGCCGAAGGGGTTCACAGGTGGGAGCATGCAGGGCCAATTTCAGACAGCAACTAATTCCAATTTGTTATTAATAAAAACAGTTCAAGAATCATTTGGCGAAAGACTGCGGGATCCAGTGCTATTGATGAGAAGGGTTTAATGGGAAAACGCACAGCTGCAGCAGATGGATGTCGACGGGGCCTCTCCAGAGTGTTCCACTCTGTTTTCCTTTGTCTTTGAATAAATTCGGAGGGTGCCACGTGAGAGCCTGGATGGATGGTTTTGAACCACAGCTAATTAAAAACAGGCGCTTCCCTGAGGGTTAATGATGAAGGAAAGTGAACTCACCCAGACAAACAGTCCTCTGGTCTGGGCTGTTACTTCCTGGAACAGAAGGGCCTTTGGCCAGGGTGCAAATGTAGCTACTAAGCCCTTAGGTATTAAGCCAGCAGTGGAAATGAAACACAAGGCATCCTGATCCCTCCATTCCCACCTTGGTCTGCTGAAGAACCCCGACTCACTTGATACAGGTGTTCAGGTGGCTCCTCTGAGGGCCATGAACATTAGCAGCCCCAGGGAAAGGTTAGCTCATGGCCAGAGGAGCCCCCATGGAGCCAGTGAACTTCCAGATCCAGATCACAGGGGTCTGCACCTGATCCAGCTTGGATGGCCCCCGGCCTCCAGGGACATGTAGCCCTCTAGTGACCAGCCTTTCAGAACCTAAGGAAGCCTCTGTTAACTTGGCAGGCCTCTGCGAAACACATCCTTTTTTCTCCTAGATGAAGCCAGCCCAATCCTCAGCACCTTACTTTTGCATATGAAAGCCCTGGTAATTACTACTTTCATCCTTAAAGCTTGCAAGTGACATACAAAATTAGCACTTGAGAGGATCCACTTTTAGACCTTGTTGTAAAGCAAAACTTATTATTTGAAGATAAATCAATTTCTGTTGCCTGTATTTGCGGTTTCCCCCAGATGGCTAATTACTAAAGATAAATGTGTATAAACACAAGCCTTATCCCTCTCCATCCATCTTCCCTGCCTGCCTGTTTATCCAGAGGTTAATAATTGCAATCCTGTAGTGTATTGCCATAGTAATGGCTTTGATGGGCCGACAAGTTTACGACCTTTTATTACAAACAGAAGGACACGCGTTTCAAGAAAGGAAGGTCATTTTAGAGATAAATGTACAGATAACTAGGCTCGATGAAACAGAGCCAAAAGGAAAAAGAAAACAGAAAACAAAATCTAAAGGGGGGGGGGGAAGCCCCACACAACTGCACAAAACAAACAGAATAAATGTCATGGAAATCGGCTTACAGCAAAATTGAATAAGGTTCCCACAAGCATTAATTTTCATATTTTCTGTTTATGCACCGTTAGAATTATTCCCCAGCTTTGATTTACGAGAGAGTAAGACCCGGCGCTATCATTCAGACACTCGCCAAATTCATTTAAGGGCTAGATCTCCCATTCAGATGGGACCAACTTCCTCCCTGGTCGAGAGGCCAGGTGGAAAGTGATATGTCTTCATAGAGTAGCTGAGGATTGACGTTCAAATGTGTTTTGTCCTTCCTCTCTCCCTCCTTTCCTCCCTTCCTGCCTTCCTTATCATAATGCATACTCATTATAATAATCATACAATACAGAATAATAAAGTCTGCCCCTTCCCCATCGTCCATCCCACTTTTGGGAAAAGACCAGCACTAAGAGATGGTTAATTATAAAAATATAACTCTGATATGTGCAAGACAATGTTCTAAGCCATTTATAAAGGTAAACTCATCTTCTCATAAAAACCCTACAGAGTTATTATCATTGTATCTGTTTTACAGGTAAAAAACCAGAAACCCGGAGAGATAAGTAACATGCTGAAAGCCAGAGAGGCAGTAACAGGAAGAGAAGCTTATTTGTCTATTTGGGATGTCCCAGCAAAACGCCATGGCCTGGGTTCCTCATAAACAATGGTAATTTATTTCCCATGGTTCTGGAGGTTAGAAGTTCAAGGTCAAGGTACCAGCAGATTCAGTGTCTGCTGAGATCCCCCCCCCCCCCGCCCCCTGTCCTGGTTTGTAGATGGCTGGCTTCTCATTGGAAAAAAAAAGAGTCAAGAGAGTTCCCTGGGGTCTGTTTTATAAGAGAACTAATGCCATTCACGAGGACTGCACCCTCATGACCTAATCACCTTCCAAGCTCCCCACCTCCTAATGCCATCATGGTGGGAACTAGGACTTCAACATATGAATTTGGGGGAGACACGATGTTCAGACAATAGCAAGGAGGGAATCAGATCACCACTTGCAGATCTCCAAGGCCTCAGCTCATCTCTTTGCCAAAATGCCAACCTGTATCTCAAGCCAACTACCCTCTTGTACTGAGGAGTTGTTGAGACGCCTACGCTGACACTGAACATGTAGGATTTCCTGGCCAATGTTCTGCCCAATACTCTGGGTTGCATCAAAGAAAAACTATACTAGCTGGAGTTACATAGGAAAGGAAGACTTTATTCAAGACTATTGCAATAGGGAGAGAGAGAGAAGGGCCTCAACACCAAATACAGTAGGGGCAGCTGGGGACTTACAATAGGCAGTCAGTGGAATGACTGGGAGGAAGTTGGTTAGTAACCAGGGCGTGGGGGGGTCTAGCTGAACTGGGCTCAGTGGGCCAAGGAAGGTGGGCTAAGGAAAAGAGAGCTTAGAGGAGCTCCCCAAAAATTTGGTCAAGAGGGAAATCCTCAGTTGCCTCCTTGAATCTCAGAAATACACAAAGAAATATATTTGGGCACATGGCTCTATTCCATGCTTTCTGTGAATGGCCTCTTGTATACACCATGTCTGCCTGAGTACATTTCAGTGTTGTTCTCATTCAGAACATTCTCAAAACCTCTGAGTTTCAGGAACCAATATGAATCTGCTCTGAGCATTTAATCCAATGGTACAGAATCATGTAACTCATGTTATTCTGATTTCTTTTTTCTTCCTCTGTGAATGCTCCTTAGTGAGCTATATCCCAATTCAACTCAAACCCCAAACTAACCTTCAAATTAAATTCCATTTCTGCGAGACTTAAAGATTAAACTAGAACCACACTATACATGATTAGAAGTTTGATTTGTGTTCATTCATTCCTTTATTCATCCTTTTTTTTTATTTGTTTGTTTAAGAAAATCCTAATTTCTTCTTGTATTAGAGTTTTCAGGAGAAACAGAATCTATATTATCCAATAGGATAGATAGATAGATAGATAGATAGATAGATAGATAGATAGATAGGATTGGCTCATATGATTATGGGGACTGACAAGTCCCAAGATCTGTGGCTAGCCAACTGGAATCCCAAGAGAGCAGATGGTGTAGTTTTAGTCTGTCCTGATCTTGAGCCAGTATCTGCCCTAGGTCAAGACCCAGGAAGAGCCCATATTTCAGTTTGAGTCTAATTGAAGAACCAGTCTGTTTGAAGACATTGAAGAACCAATGTCCCATCTCAAGGCAGTCAAGCAAGGAGGAGCTCTTTCTTTCTTGTGGAGTGTCATTCTTTTTGCTCCTTTAAGCCCTCAACTGATGAGGCCTACCCACATCGGGGAGGCCTGTTTGCTTTTCTCAAAATCCCCTGAATCCAGTGTTATTCTCAACTAGAAACACTCTCATGGACACACCCAGAATAATGCTGACCAAATGTCTAGGCATCCTGAAGCCCAGGCAAGTTGATGCCTAAAATTAACTATTACACCTGTCTGTGTATATTTATGATGGGATCTGTGCTAGGAGCAGGGGACATGATGCGGACAAGCCATCAACCTCCACTGTGGAGGAACCCATAGTCTGGCCAACACAAGTTTGCAAACAATGTGCCAATTACTCCAGATGGGTCAAGGGCAAGCTTTCAAGTCTTGATGGAAGGGAAGAGTATTATGAAAGAATCACTCATGGACACAGAGGCATGATTGAGAATTATGCATCCTTCATGTTTATTTTATGGAAGGTTTTCTGCTTCTTTTCCACTGGGCCTCAGGCTCCAGGAAGTCTCCACCTTTTTATTACTTCCTGTTTGTAAGGACTGCTTTCTTTCCAGGACTGCTGAGGGCTTTTGAATTACTAAGACTCCTTCCCTCTCTCTTGAGCACTGACTGGTGCCAGCCTGCCTTCTCCTCTTGTCGTCTCTGAAAAGCCTGAAAGTCAGAAGAGGGTTAATCACAGTTGTTAAGAAGCAGAGGGCATAGAAGCCTACCCTGCCTGCACCCCGCCCCCCCCTTTCTTTCTTTTCCTTCTTTCCTAGTAATGAACCCTGCCTCCTTTAAGAGCTAAGTTAAAGTCTGGGCAAGAGAGTGTACTTGAGAACCCCTCAGAGGGTTCTCAAGTACAGAGGGTTCTCAAGTACAGAGGGTTCTCAATAGAGAACCCTCTGTTCTGTCCTAACTTAAAAAGAAGATGGCCTAGAGAGAGCCTCCATTTCTAGAAAGTTTGCTTGTGTATTTTCTTTTTCATTTATAACACCTTATAATTGGGACCTAGTTAAAGAGTGACCCCCTTCTCTACTTGAGAAGAAAGATTTGTGTGACTTAGACATTTCTTTTATTTGCACACATACATGCTATTCATGAAGGGGAGAATATATATGGCTTTATTATTTTTTTATTTTTATTTTTTTTAAAGATTTTATTTATTTATTCACGAGAGACACAGAGAGAGAGACAGAGGCAGAGACAGAGGCAGAGGGAGAAGCAGGCTCCATGCAGGGAGCCCACCGTGGGACTCGATCCCGGGTCTCCAGGATCAGGCCCTGGACTGAAGGCGGCGCTAAAGTGCTGAGCCACCAGGGCTGCCCCATATATGGTTTTAAAGTGGCACAATCGTTTGGAGCTTAAGTTATGTTACAGATGATAAGATCCCAAAGATCACAGGGCAGGATGAGATCCTTGGAGAGAAACATCAAGGTTTCTCCTGTCATCGTATTCTGCTTCCCTCACTAGCACCCCACTTTATTATAAGATGGGGCTTCCAGGGTGACCTGCGTACAAAATAAGAATGAAGCATTTTCCAATTATCTATTGTTTTGCAACCAACCATCCTAAGACTCAGTGACTAAAACAATAACAACATTTGTTTTGCTCTTGAATCTGCTGTGTATGCCAGGCTTGGCAGGGACAGCCTGTGTCTGCTCCACTTGGCATTCCCCCGGGGCGGCAGGAGGGTTGGAGCTGGGATCATCAAGAGGCTGCTCACTCACCAACTGGTGGCTGGTGACGGCTGTGGGCTGAACACCTACATGTGGCCTCTGCATATGGCCCAAGCTTCCTCAAAACATGGTGGCTGGGTTTCAAGGATAAATATCCTGAAAGAAAGCAAGAAAGACAGGTGGAAACTATATCGGTTTTTTGAATCTAGCCTGGCAACTTCTTAGTGTCAATTGCATTTTCGATGCTGCACATATATACAGCCTGGATTCAGGGGGAGGGAAATCAGGAGACCATCAAAGCCTGCAGACTTATTTTTAAAACCACCACAAGCATCATCCATAGGAACTTGGTCAACATTTCTTCCTCTGATCTGAATCAGGGTAAAGATGTCACACCATCTGTTCCCATGCTTCCAAATGGCACCAGGTGATCTGAATGATTCCACAGAGAGTACAAGCTGGGCTGGTCGTGGTCTTTATTAGGTGACCCTGATGTGCTAAGGAGGCTCCAAATATTAAGGGAGGGAGCCCTGGTAGCTGTATGCTTATCTCTTGAGGCTCCTTCTCTCCAAGCATGGGCCCAGAGGGGAATCCAGCTTCTCCGGCCTGCCTTCTTTTTGGGACCTAAAAACAGGCTCTTTTTGATTCCATGGTTTATTTTATTTTTTTATATTTTATTTAAATTCAATTTTCCAACATATATATACAACACTCAGTGCTCATCTCTTGATGGTTTTGCAGTCAATAACTATGAGAATCGGAGGAGACATAAATGATACGTAGGCTCTAGACTATCCATGCACCCAGGCTTCTCCAGGCCCAGTCTCTCTGAGTCTCACCAGTTGCCCTTTAGAAACTAGTCTGCATTCAAATATGCTTGCTTGGAGCCTGAGTCATTTATCTGGCTCTTTTCTTTCCATTCACTCCAGAGTTTTTAGTCTTTGTCTCCTGTCACTGCCAGGCATTCCGCTTCAGAATCTGACTCCCCCCCGCCTTCGCAACTCTTTGTAGTGTCAAAGCCTTAGAACTCCATTGTCGGCCCACTTGCTAAATTGGTGCCCCTTGGATCCCTGTGTGAGCTGAATGGTATTTGAATTCATTTGGATCCCTCCGTTTACACATCTGTAAAATGGGGAAATGATATATCTGCCTTATCAAATTGTGATAGGGATGAAATGACTTCATTCATGGAAAGTAGTTAAGACAGAAACAGACCATTTAGTCAGTATTCAATATTTTTATTACAATTATTGCTTAGATTGCTCACTCTCTCCGGATTCCTGCCCGACACTGCCAGCTCTCTGGAACCCCAGCCTACAATCCAAACTGATTCCCTCTGTTTCCAGCTTTGCCCTGTCTTGAGCTCCTCTTCCTCTTTCCTGGGTTCCTATTATTGGCTGGGTGGCTGTAGGTCTCAAGGCCATGCAGGCTTGCATTTCAACTAAACACGGGTTCTGTGTCTCCATGCTGTCTCCTCCTATCTCCTCTCCCTGCCACGAAGCTGGGGATGCTCTTGGAAGGGCAGCCCCGAGCTCATGTGAGGATGACAGACGACGCGAGATGATGGAAGTGACATCGCTAATGACTGAAATCAACTCCTCCAGCCAGAGCCAGAATCTGAAGGAGGAATTCAACAGTGAGGACCCTGAATATATGGTCCTGCCCAAAGTCCTGCCAGAAATCAGTCTCCGCCAGAAAATTGAGCTGTGATTATTACAAAGAGTCAGAATGATGGCTCTAGGCATGACACTTCGGGAGCTCCATAAAGAGCAGCCCAAACAATTTCGACATTAATTGTTTGGAGAAGAAGGATGGTTTGTGAAGGAGGATCTTGTTATTCCCTGAAAAGCTCCTATGAAGACGTCAGGCGTATGGAAATAACAGATGGGAAGGGCGTGCCGGGATCATTACTCTGAACTCGGAGCGCCGTTATTGACAAGCACAACCCACGTCACCAGGCAGATAGATGTGCCAGGATTGTGAGGGAGATGCACAGAGAAGGGAAAGCAGAAACCAAATATTTCCAAACATCAGGAGGTGGAGAGAATTGCATTCAGAGTATGGCATTCTTCAAAGTAAAATAAAGAAAAAGCATAAAGGTTTGGGAAAGAATGTGAGCAAGGAAGATCCCATTGAAGGTTAATTCACTGACAAATTTGTTTTCATTTGCCTGGAATGTGGTAGTTCCCAATGTTGGGGGGATCACACTGAGATTCTGATGATAACGGTGGCCTCTCTTTCTCAAAAATTCCCTTATGATGCACAGTTGTGACAAACAACGTGAGAAGCATCGATGGGGTGGGAGATGTAAGAGGTTCCCAAAAGGTGATTCAAGCAGTAGTCTTTCCTTCCATGGAAAGAGATGTAGAGGTGACCAGAATTCAGGGCCTGGGCTTGCTGCCCGGCAGATTTCCAGGGAGGACATCAACACAGGGCCCTCTGCTGTGGCCACCATGCTACAACCCCACAGTCTTGATAAGGCGCTGTCATGGGGTCAGAGGCTTCCTTGCATCCATCCGGCTTGAGCACTTGACTAGAATCAGGCTAAGTGGCCTCTAGCTCTTGTCCTGTCTCTGTGAATCAATGGGGGTACTATTAGAATTTAGGGAGGCATATTTTCTTGGGGTGAGACTGTTGCACACATTGTGTGATGCTTTGCCTCTCACCTCTGAGTACTAACACTAATAGGCACCCTTTTATGGTCATGGTGACTACCTCTCACCCATTTTTATTTTAATTTTTTTAATTTTTATTTTCTTTCTTTTTTTAAATTTAAATTTAATTTGCCAACATATAGTATAACACCAAGTGCTCATCCCTTCACATGCTCTCCCTAGTGCCCGTCACACATTTACCCCATCCCTCCACCCACCTCCCCTTCTGCAACCCTTTGTTCGTTTCCCAGAGTTAGGAGTCTCTCATGGTTTGTCTCCCTCTCTAATTTTTCCCATTCAATTCCCCTCCTTTCCCTTATAATCCCTTTCACTATTTTTTATATTCCTCCTATGAATGAAACCATATGATGATTGTCTTTCTCCAATTGACTTATTTCAGTCAGCATAATACCCTCCAGTTCCATCCATGTCAAAGCAAATGGTAAGTATTCATCCTTTCTGATGGCTGAGTAATATTCCCTTGTATATATAGACCACATCTTCTTTCCACCCATTTTTAAAGGCAATTTTAGAGTCTGTAGAATATGTAGTTGGTATGAAACCTCTGTTCTACAATCTTCCCCTTCTACTTTGTTTGTCAGGAGTTGACCATTGTAGCGGTGAGAATGGTCATGGGAAGAAGGGCCAAAGGACAAGCATTTGAGCCTGAAGGTGAAAATAGCAGGTCAACACCTTCTCCCTCACTCTCATGTCCTTGGCCTTTGCCCCACAGCCTGGTGCAGGCCCTGCTGGGCCTTCCAAGCTGGGAACCACCCCAGTGGCTCCAACAAAAGGCCACCTCTGGCTTTTGAATAATAGGAGCAAGAGAGTTTTAGGAGAAAGAAGCATGAAAAGGATACATAGTCCAAACAAGGCAGACCTCAGAGGAAACTCCTGTCATGGCCCCAAGACTTTCCAACTTCTCTGTTTCTCCTTCCAGAGTCTGTATTTCCTGATGCCAGCGCTCAGTTGAGGGTTACAAGCTTATGTCCATATTGCCTTTCTCAAGTAGGAGATGAGATAGGGAATCTCAAGTTCTAACCTGCCAAACACAACCCCCACTTTACCCTGTAGAGATGGGTGTCAGCACCTCAGTAAGTCCCAGGGGGACACACAAAACTGGAGCATGCTTGTTTGAACAAGATCATGCAGATTTCTTTGCTGAAGGCCTTCTTGAAGCTGATAATCATTCAGGGCCAGGTGCCTTGTTGAGAACTTCACGTCAGTGAGCATATTTGCCTGTCCATCCTGCTCTAGCAGGCACTGACTATAAATACCAGGAGTTTTCAGATGAGAAGACTAAAGTTTGGATATGTAACTGCCCAACGATGAACAGCTAGTTGGGGTCAGTGTCCAAGTTCAAAGCTAGCTCCACCTGTTGCTGGAGCTCACATGCTTTGTCAGCAACACATCCTTCTACTAAGCTATGTTAGGGAGATGCATCAGACAGTATATACCACATTTATTTGACCACATGTAACAGATAAAGCTCTTCTAGAAGCAGCCTCTGATGCTCTCAGATGTGTGTACATAAAATTCATTAGGGTTAAGGCTCTCTGGATCAATGCCTGTTGAGCAAAATAAGACTGGTTGCTGAAATTGAATTTGGCCAATCCTACAGGGAGCTCTGGAGGTGGAAATGCCCTTCAGATCTGTCTCAGAATAGGACAAGGCAACTGGGCCTTTATTAACACCACTTTCACCCACCAGAGCCACCCCATATTGCATATTAGTAGATACAGGATGCTTTCAATGGGAAGCATAGCCATGAGTGCGGCTTCTGTTGTCAGCTGAGGGCAAGTTCTGCAGAGGGTAAAGATGAGGGAGAAGCACTTCAGTTCATGAGTGGGGCATGTGGGCAGCTCATGAGAGCATCCACTACACCCCAGAGTCCTGCTTTGACATGTGGGACATCCTCTCAGGCAGCTCACGACACCCCAGAACTTTGCTTGGGAGGACCTGCCTGCAAACCTAGTGCCCCAGGGAACAAATGCACTTAGGGAAAGCTGTCCCAGAGACTGGAGCTGTAGAGATGAGCAATCACTGTTTGGAAGCCACAAGATCTTAGCACATTTCTTCACTCAGAGCTTTGAATAGGAACCCATGACTCTACATGAGTCTACTCAGTCTAGACACTTTCAGGCATGTTGAGGAGCAGGTGGGCATGGTCTCTGCAAGATCAGTAAGAAAATCTATGCATAGGATCTAAAGTAAATGATGTTGAGTGTATTACTACTGACATAAGCTAGTTGGTGGCAGAACTGAGACTAGTAGAGGCCTCCCTGCTCATAGTTAAGTATTCTTGCACTCATACCTGCCAGTCCTTGGTTCTAAGAGCAGAGAGGTAAAGAAATTACATTCCAAAATCCCTTGGCCAAATGGGCAGAGAACCTTATTATCTGAAAGTTTTATTTGGAGACCAATTAAAAGAGAGAAATTTCAGTTCATTGCTCATTTGTCATTCACCGGGACTGGGATGTCCCTGGACGATGCTAAGGTAACATTCAGCAGCATCTCCAAGATGACACACAAACCACTGAAAGGTAGCCTTTGACGGCATTAGAAGAGGGTAAGAGCCTCCCAGGAGTGATAAAAACAGAAACAAATGTGAACTGAAGATCAAACATCAGCCAGCTACACAAGACAAGACCGAGACGGGACACAGGGCAGCCTCAGAGGGGATGAGACAGTGCGCGGAATCAGTGCTCTGAAGCGGGAACATGAGTGATCTCCCAAATAAACAGATGGACAGATCACAGCCTCATTTAGATGCTACTTTGAGATGACTGCCCCTGGGGTTTTGGTTTCTCTGCTATAAGCGGTTCATCGGTTTGCCAGAATATAAATAGACTACATTGAAACTTACAGTTTGAAGGGGCCTAAAAGACTCTATTGCCCAATTTCATTTCTTTCTTTAGCAGAACACCAAAACCCAGAGAAGTCCATTGATTTGCCTGAGGTGACACAGGTAGTTAGTCACAGAATAGATGGGACGTCAGATTTTTTTTTCACTCTTCATTTATTTTCTAGACATGGAAAACTATGTGCGCACTGTCCTTGGGCTTGAACCCAATGGTATAGAGTTGAGTGGGGACACATTGCTTGTTTTCAAGAGGTTCTCAGTCAACCGGGCAGAGAGGCCCATGAACAATTAATGAGGGAACACAATAGTAAGATCATTATGGAAGCATTTCCACAATGCTAAATGACATGTACAAAATGCTGAGAGCCCCTCGCTACTTCTGGGGTGTTGAAGAACAGGTGGACACATGTCCTGTATGCCTGTATGCTGGTCCCACTCTGTACCAGACCATCCTTGAAGGAGAGGCAGTATCTTTAATTTTCAGCCTCAACCCTGTCCAGGTCCAGAGCCAGTCCTCATCGGGGCAGTGGGTGTATTAACTATTTTAGATCCAAAGCAATTAAAGTTTGGAATTGCTTATGTCAACATGGGTCCTATGTTCTGTGTACTTGAGTACCCACCTTTGGCACAATTTTAAATGACCCAAGTGCAAAGGAATATATTAGAAGAAGAGAAGGGAATCTCTCAGCACTCTCTGCAGGAAGTATTCCCAGATTTTGTCCTATGCCTCTGCTTTCTCCTTGTGTGCATTTCAGGCTATGATATGGGCTTGTCTTGGTGTATCTACTTCATTCTTCTGCTTTCTTTGGCTCCCTTCTTCTTCTTCTTCTTCTTCTTCTTCTTCTTCTTCTTCTTCTTCTTCTTCTTCTTCTTCTTCTTCTTTCTTCTTCTTTTTTCTTTTTAGCTTATTTGTCATCATACATATGTTCTAGTTAAATCAGCATCTCTTCCTGAGACTATATGACCATAGAGCTTTAGTGCATACTGCTGTTTGGTTTGCCTATAGGTTCTGTGCTCAAGAGAGAGTAAATCCAATGGGCTCAACTTGGACCAGCTGCCTACCACTCTTCCAGTCATCTGTGGTCAAGAGAATGTGTTCAATTCTAGTAGCCAAGACCCTTAGGCTTTATCCATCATTAACAGTTGTAGATCATCAATTAGCACTGAAGTGGCATGCTCTGGGTAGACACTCCAAACATGTCTACTCGTCATTAACAGTACATCGTGGCCTTCTAGTGACACCTTCCAGATTGAGAAAACTTCTGCCTCAGATTTTTGTTTTCACTCAAGTGCTCCAATTGACTTCAGCTCCATTGATCATTCAATGTGATAGTCTGCTCGAGCTGCCATGACAGTACCACTTGGTGGATCAAACAACATTAATTTACATTATCATACTTCTGAAGGCTAAAAGTCTAAGATCAAGGTGCCAATAGGCTTGGTATCTGGCGAGAGCTCTCTTCTTGACTTAGAGATGTCTGTCTTATCATGTGCCCATGCATGGCGTTTCCTCCATACATGTTCACCAGGTGTCTTCCTCTTCTTATAAGAATTCTAGTCCTTTTGGATTAGGTATCCAACTCCCCCATGACCTCCTGTAGCCTTAGCTAGTCTGAAGGCTCTACCTTCAATTCTAAATACAGTCACCGTGGGGGTTAAGGCTTCAACATATGAATTAGGGAGTGGAGTGGAGGGTGGGACAGGATATGATTCCATCCATATCACCCAGCAGTCCCCTTCTAACTGGGATTCCTTCCTGTAGCTGGGTTTCCCTTTCCTGGAGTCTCAATTCATGTCCTATCTCACTTGCTCTTAATAGGTCACAAAAGTCATGTGAAAATCAACCAATCCTAAAACAGGCAAAAATTAATCCAAGCTGTAGGGATGGTGGTTATCTTTGGGAATTAGAGACCAGAAGAAGCAATGAAAAGGCATTTTGAGATGGTGTTTCTTGATCTGGGTCCTGGCTACATGGCTGTGTTCAGACTGAAAATTCATCAGCCTGTGTACTTTGGCATTGTATTTTTTCTCTGTTTTTGTTATAGGTATCTAGTGTTTTGTAACAAACCACCCCAAAATGTGGAGGTTTAAAGCAATTAGCAGCATTATTTTTTTGTCACTTATCTGTAATTTAGCCGAGTTTGATAAGCATAATGTAACTTTGCCAAAGTTGGTGTCAGCTAGGGCAGATCCAAGGCTGGGCATTAGCATCACCTGAAGCCTCACTCACTCCCATGTCTTACAATTCATTCTAGTTGTTGGGTGAAACCTTTACGGGGACTTGGCTGGAACATCCACATGGGGCCTCCCTAGGTCACAATATGGCGATCATGTTCCAAGGGTGAGCAGAGGCAAGTGGAAGCCACATTACCTTTCATAACCTGGTAATGTCAGTCACTCTGTGTTTTGATAATCAAAGCAGCCACAAAGGTTCAACCAGTTAAGGCATGGAGAAATAGACTCTATCTCTGGATGGGGAATGGCAATGTTCTGAAAGAGTATTCAGACCAGTTATTATGGCAAATTTTGAAGGAAAAAAATGCATCCCACTACAATGTTATTATACTTTAACAAAAAGTTAAAAGAAAAACTTTAAGTACAATTAAAATTAGGAAAAAATAAATCGTTTGGGAGAAACAGGTGGAGCAGGCTGTCACCATCAGGAAGTCTAAAGTCAAAAAAACAAAACAAAACAAAAAAAAACAAAAGGAGAAGTCTAAAGTTATGTCCCACATCTCAGCCCACTTTTGATCTTCCAAGAGCCTCTGTCGTTACAAAAACCTTTCACATATAACCATTGTACATGAAGAAAAGGAATAAACAACAACAAAAAAAAATCAGTGGCAACCCACATTGTAGAGGTAGGCAGGTTATTACACAGGGTTGGTTGAGGCTTGTGTATTTTTTTCCCAGTCATTTGTAATCATAATGGAAAAAAACATTATCTACAAAATAGGAGGTTGCAGTGTGCAGGAAATGGAGCATGAAAGAGATTTGTGCTGTGATGTAGAGATTAGAAAGAACAACCCGTGTGAATTAATAAATGGGATGCAAATATAGCACATTCAAGTGTAACTTCAGTGCAACTTCAAAGGTTTTTGTTATGTGAAGAAATACAAATTCTCTGAAGCAATATTAAGTACGGATCCCCTTCCCCGCCCCCAAGAATGGAGCACGATTGCATTGGGATGATTTCAAAAGCTTTTCAATTCCAAGGTGATGTCAGAGTTCATGCCCATTGAAACTCTCTGATGTTCTTTCTTCAACCATTACTTCCTCTTTGCTCTATCATGGGCCATACCCAAACATACATCTGTCCTTCCTTACCGCGTGGTATCACCCCAAACCAATCCATCTACCTATGTGTTTTAGCTTAAAACCTCTGGCCACTCCATCCCTATTCTCAGAAATTTTCTCAGACCCTCCCTGTTCCATTTCCAGCATACTTATGCTCCAGACATACATCACCTTATCTCCCGACGTTCATCCCATTGCTCATGTTCTGCTTCATCCATGCCCTTGAACTGGAGGGCAGGTTTCCTTTCCTCCATTTTGTCTGTCTGAGAAATGGGTCTTTTTTGCCCTTGGCTTCTGATCCCTGGGTATTTTAAATAATGCTTCCATGTATTCTAGGACTGGTATTTGGATCCCATCCTGACATTAGGCTGAGAAGGTCAGCAACACGAATATAGGAGATCAGGCACCATTTGGGATTACAGCTGCCAAGACTGATCATGGTGGGGGTGCGGGGCCTGGCTCAAACAGCATGGAAGCCACTCAAGATAAAAGCACCATGGGTACCTACAAAGGCGCTGCAGGACACTATTTAAGATAGAAAATTTGAAATTGAATTGTAATGATTTTAATAAAAGAGGGGGGTGCAGATTCCCAAGGGCATTGCATGATCCTTCAAGCTTCTTACCTAGTTGCTCTCTCAAGAGATAAAACTTCTTCTAACTCAACATAAGTGTTAAGTCAGATCTACCTTACTCAACATCCCAAGGCACAGTGTCTGGATTCTCAATTAACACTTACTAAGTTAATGAAAAATTGTCTATTTATCCCATTTATCATGAACTTACTCAGGCCGCAAAATTGGATACTCTCAGAAAAGTGTCCAAACAAATTTGTAGATTGAGTGTATTTCCTTTCTAGCGACGGCTCAAGACACCATTTGGCATTGTCAGCATGAATGAAAGTAGGGCAGGGCTTCTAATGGGCAGAATGATAAGGCACAGGAGCACGTTGTCCAGGATTATTCCATCTGGGTCTTTCACCCTCACCCCCTCCATAGCACCTCCTATTCTTAACCTCCTGCAAAAGGAGGCAGAAATAATTGTGGTTGAGGGAATGAAAGATATTTTCTCTTTTTGAAGCCAGCTGGTTCCTTAAGATTCAGAGACTGGTGAATTCTCATTGTGTCCTCATCCCAAGGCAAGTGCACTCAAGCTCAGGTCTGTTTTTTGTTTTTTGTTTTTTTCCTAGAGAAAAGCAAGCATTTGTCGCTTGACTTATTCCTTTCTTCTCTTGGAGGAGGTCAAAATTGTCCATCAGTTGCTACCTGGCCAGCATTTCTCATTACTGTGTTGACCTCTCTTTAACAGTTTTTCCACTCCAAAAAACAGAGATATATTTGAGAAGGTTATGAGAGGTCCTTCAATGGATAGATAATAAAGCATCGTTAATAAATGTCAGCAGAAAATCCATCACTAAACATTTTTTTATCTTTGAGTCCTTGGGGGAACTTTGAGGAGCCTATCTGTCCAAAACCTTTGGAAATGATACAGTTTAATTAATTCCTCAGATATTTATTGAAATCATGGGAAAAGTAAGACACTTGGGGTCTTGATCCCATCTCACTCAGTTGCAAAAGGTGCATAATGACCACTACCTCATCAGGGTGAGGTCTAAACAGATGGAAGGAGACAGGACCAGGGACAGGATAGGTGCTTAGTAATAGCCCAGGTTTTCCTCTCCTGGAGGTTCAAGAAGATTCTAATCTAGCAAGGAGACTAAAAATCAACCTGTGGCATAAGATAAACATGGAAACTTCTGTAATAGGGGGCTAAATACTGCATTATGGGAGGTCAAAGATAAGGGGGAGCTCTCTGGGCATCAGAGACCCCTTCGTGGCTGTGGTAGTACTTGATCTGAGAGTTGAAGAAAGGACAGAGTTTCCATACTTGGGCAGGTACTTGGATCATATATGCAGGTTTCCAGACTGCACCCATGAAGCAGGGCTTTCCCCAGGAGCCCACTGATACCCCAAATGGCCTGGGCATGCCAGGACGTTGGAATCCAATGGACTTTAGGGACTGAGGAGTTCCTGGGTGATCTTTTATCCCATGAGTGGGAGGGTGGGGCATAGCAAGCCCTAACCACCCAAGTGGAGCAATGATGGGGTCACAATGTATGGTAAGAAAAATGAATCCGCAGCACCTGAAAGACGTATGGTGGAGGATGTAGATTGAGGGTTGTGAAGGCAATATAGAAGCAACTGAGGAAGTCCAGGTGAGGGGTAATGAGGACTTCAATTAGGGCTGTAGTTGAGGGACACAGAGGGAGAACATGAGTGGCTGCAGAAGTTTCAGATAGGAGGCATCTGGGTCTGGTAGTCAGCTCAAAGGGAAGGTCTAGGAGACTTAGCTGGAAATAAGTTTACATAGGTAGCTCAGAACTCTACCTCAGATAGTATCTTGTCTATTTCTAGCAGCTGGGTGAGTGTTGGGGACGCTGATGGAGAGTGAGGGGGGCATAAAGCATCCCGAAGTACACTTTAGCACTTTCACTAAAAGAGAGGATGGCTGTGTTTGAAACCAAAATTGTTATCACCTACAATCTGTCCTAAGTAGGTCTTAGGCTTCTCTTTCTTCCTCTTTAAATGACAATAATTGACCGGATGTTACCTAGGGTCACTTTCAACATTGTGATTCTATCAATCTTATGTTCCTTTGAAGAATCTTGCCAAGTTTTATGGTCTGTGTGGTTACTGCCAAAAGCTCCATATGGCACCTTTAAAGAAGAAGAAGAAGAAGAAGAAGAAGAAGAAGAAGAAGAAGAAGAAGAAGAAGAAGAAGAAGACGACGACGGAGGAGGAGGAGAAACAGCTGCTGTTTCAGGAAGCCAAACGATGACTGTAGCTGTGGTCTTGAGATGGACTTTCCTGAGCATGCTTCACTGGCTGCAGTGCCATAACCTCTGCTCACTCAGAATTTCTCATATTTCCCTAAAATTTCTTCTATCTTCATGATACACACAATCTGTCAGGTATTCCAAGTTGAATTAGTGTTGTTTTGTCTTGGAATACCCATGGCCCATTGCAATTGTATTTAGCCCCTAATTTCCCCCTAATTAATAATGTACAAAAGACAAAGGAGGCATGTACTTTATGCTGACCCTCTAAAAATACCAGTGACAAATTCTCCATACCGGTTCCTATTGCTTTAGACATCTGCTTCTTTCCTCACCTGTCAAATTGTACCCTATTTGCCAAGGCAAGCAGCCTTTAAGCATCAGATGGAAGTTAAGAGGGGCTGTTGTAAGATTTCTTAATTCTTATTAGGAACCTGTTCAAGGCAAGTGCCAAGTTTTAGTCTTCTGTATGTCTAGTGGAGGTAGGGGAAAATGCCGAAATTTACTAATTTCCCCCAATATTTTATTATGAAAACACTCAAACATGTGGCCAACTGAAATAATTGTATAGTGAATACTCATATGCCTACCAGCTAGTCTGCTGTTAACCTTTTACTATATTTGCTTTATCATATCTCTATCCATTTGTCCATCATTCTATAAGGTTTTTCGATATAATATATAGTAAGCCACAGATATCCATAAACTGACCCTTAAATACTTCAAACTTTCTTGTTTAAATAATTTAATAATAACAATTAGCAGCATTTATTGAACATTTCCTGTATATCAGGCACTCAAGTAAACATGTAATCATTTCCTGTTCACAATGATCCATGAAGGTAGGATCATCTTCACTTACCTACTATCTGCACTTAACAGATAAGGCTTGAACTCAGATGTGTATGACTCAAAAGCACTTCAAGAAACAAACAAAAAAAATCATGCCAAAATATTGGACAGCATCACATGGCATAGTTAGATCATGAAACCCCAAATCAGGTATAAGATTATGCTTGATTCCAGGCTGGTAATAGGCTGATCACTAAGGTCTGGGATGGATACAGCCAAGACCTCAGTTGGAAATGAGATAATGAAGAAAGGGAGTGAAGACAGAGTAAGAGCCAGAGTCCCAGGGAAACTGAGGCTGTGGTAAGCAGACACTGAGGCAATTACATTGTATGTCTGAAGTATAGGTGAGGGACAGGCTCTTCCTGCTCTCTCCTCCACTCATCTCCAAGTTGCAATGATCTATGCCATAATTCTAAAACTGACATTCTTAAGTGGGACAAGTGACACCATCATTATGATCAATAGACATGTACCAAGTTCAAAATGCCAGATTAGAGAGGCATAGGCAAGCTATCTGCCCTTTGACACTGAATCTTCTATGGAAAGATAATTTCACATGGTCAGGAACTGTAACACAGTTATTTGCATAACCATAAGCTGCCACCAGAACCCCCTACATTTTCCTATTCTCCCTGTATTTTGGTGAATTTGTGCAGAACTGGTTTTGGGAAAATGGGCCATGAGTGGAAGTGATGTTGTCATTTGCAGGCTAAAGTGTTTAAGAGTTAGCACAAGACTAGCCATCAGACTCTACCCAGCCACATCTCTCATAGAAGTCCTGAGATGGCAGGCCATGGAAGGGAAAGAGCCAGAATCTCTGAGTCACTGTTTAAAACTGACTACCTAAATAATAATATAAAAAAAGAAATGAACCCTTACCTTAAAGCACTGTGATTTGGAAGGTTTGCTTGTTACTGCATCAAAGATGAGCTCATCCTAACTAATGCACTCTAACAGAACAACACACCTTGAAAGCCAAGAGGTGAGAGAGAGCTCTGGAGTAGAGAGGGAAACTTTATAATCAGCTAGAGCATTGAAAGGTAAGAAGGGTTTAGATAAATAGGTGGAAAGGAGAACATTTTGGCTAGGAGGGTGGCGGGAGAAAAGGCCCAGGGGCTATAACATTACTTGGTGTTTGCTGTGGGCCACCAAGCTGAAACTATAGTTGAGTATCGTGAGTAGTTATCTACTTGATAATAGTGCTTCTTTACAATGAAAAATCCAGAGAGTAACCCTGAGATCTGCCTAGGTACTGATCGGCTTGTCCTCAAACTTCAGCATCCAGAATTCTTACTTTAAATTCAATCCGTCTTGTTGCAACATAAGGTCGTCTTGTTCTTGGAATAAAAAACACAGTTGCTCGCTATCACCCATAAAATATTGCTTCATTAACTTGAAGACTGTAATTAACTACATATCAGCCTTCTGGCTCCAGGCAAATATCCATAATTCCTTTAGTCTTCCCTCACAGTCTGCTTCTAACCTGTTAATCATTTTCCCTGCCCTTTTGCCATCATCAGTAGAAGGGAAAAAAGCCCTTTAAACAGAAGCTAATCACCCACAGCACTCTGTTAGGCACTTTACAGATGCCCTCACATTAAACTACGCCAGAAAAAAAAAAATAAAATAAACTACGCCAGATATGCACACAAACACATACACACTCTGTGTGTGTGTGTATGTGTGTGCACTTGGGTATATGAACAGATTATTTTTAAAAAATAGATTAATGGTCTAGAAGAGCAGGAAGAAGAGAAGATTATTTCACAAAAGATTTAACATGTGATCATTTTAAATAACAAACTCCCCTAGGTGCCTTTAAAAATGAGAGTTCATTTTTCCCCCTCTAAAAATGCTTACAGTTGTTTATTTTACCAAGGCGCTGGCTGCAAATGCAAGTCCATTTGTACATAGAGTTCTCTGCCTTCTCAAAGCACTTTTATGGAATATAATTATAGCCAAATGAACAAATACCAACACTGGAGAAGGTAAAAAGGAAGCCTAGGCTTCATTTTGCTCTGTGATGAGATTTGTCTAAGGACAGGAGGTGAAAGCCACCGCCAGAGAAAGGGTGGTGACCTGATGACTGCAGGGTGGAGGTTTACTCCTCTTAAGGAGAGGGGGATGAAGAAATAACTGAGATGGAGGCAGGTGGAGGGGAGAAAAGCACTCTATACTAGCATATGGCCATCACTATATATTGCCTGGTAGAGTGTGTTAGTCAGTACAAGCTAGTCAATGCTGCACTAACAAGCTCCTAGCAGAGAAGAGTCTACGTGCTGGATCCAGGGACTCTCAAATCTTAAAAATCAACTGGTTGACCCTCCGATAAGCAAGAATTAGAACCAACAATGGGACTGGGCTCATGGCTGCAGTATTTTTCCTGAGGATGAATGAAGGGCCTTCGTATCACTGGGAGCAATTGTACCTAGGAGGGCCATGGTGGTTCTAGCAGTGACAGTAATAAAGGAATGAAGTTTTAGGAGGCAGATGGAAGTAAAGCTTCCTGGAAATGGTACCCATATGGGGCAATGGCTCCCTTACAGATTATAAATTTCAGAGAAGTGAAAGATGAGACAGGCTTGGGTCACGATGATTTCTTAATATCTATCACACAGTAGTTGCTCAATAAACATTGCTGAACTTCAATTCAAAGTAGAAAATGACTTAGAGACCCGGAGGCTTGAGGCAAATGTGAGAACATAGGGGAAATGGTAGAAGGAATTTGCATGGGATTGATGTTCCAACCATTTTGTGAGTAGAACAAGCTGTTCTTTTGTTTTGTCTTTGCTTCTGTTAGTAAGCCTAGAATGGCCAAGAGAAACATTATTTCAAAAGGGCAAGATGGACCAGGTCATGTGCTGACTTCAGGGGAAAAGTTGAGAAGGTATGTTTTGCCATATTGCTTGAATGAATAATTCATCTGGCATAGACTTGATGTAAGTACCTTAACTCTCCTGGGTCCCAATCAACCCTGGGCTCTAAGGAAACTCACTCTCCAGGTAATCAGCAATTTGGCTCTACACTGGCCTTTTCTAATGGTTACTTGCACCAAAGAACTTGGCTGCCCATACCCCAAATGCTTGATGAGGAAGTGGGTAAATTGTAGTCCCCTATTGGCCAATACATAATTCCATTAGATTGGAACCAAAGAAACTCCAGAGCATGACTGTTTAACCCAAACATTCCACTTGTGGTTTTTTTATTTTATTTTATTTATTTATTTAAGATAGAGAATGAAAAAGAGAGCACAAGCTGCAGGGAGCAGCAAAGGGAGAAGCAGGCTCCCTGCTTAGCAGGGAGCCCCACATGGGGCTTGAGCCTAGGCCCTGAAATCATGACCTGAGCCCAAGGCAGATGTTAGCCAACTGAGCCAACTAGGTGCCCCTAAACATTCCACTTGTTATCTGGTGCATTGCTCTATGTACATGCAAGCCTGAGTATGTAGTGCTGAGCTTCTGTGACTGTCTTTGTTGGGACAATTTTTGCTTTTACGGCCCTGACATTTGTGAAAGTGGAGGTCATCCATTTTGCTGAATACATAATGTGTAGAAAATAGTAAGGTTGAATGCAAAAAGGCAAGGCCATCCACTCTTAAACCACACATAAATCTCAGCCTTAGGCTCACATGATTACTTATTCCTCTCATTTGAGCTTGTTAAGTAATTACTACGTAAATTATTAGGATAATGTAATATGCATGACTTTAAGGAATGACAAATTGTAGCTAACTTTCTTAATTTGTTGCCATAGCTACATTTCTAGAAATTCTAAATTGTTCCTCTTCTCATGTATAAATTACTGCCACCCCGCTATTTGTTTAGCTTTGACTAGCTAGACCACAAGTCCGTGCCAGTAAAATGACCCCATGTCCAGTCTTGAAAGCCTTGCCTTGGGTCCGAGTGGCCTCCTTCAGAGGGTGAGGACACCTTGAAATACGGTCCAGGATTGATATATGTGCTGCTGAAGCAAGCATATGACCCAGGATTGGGCAGCCCAACACTACCTTCTTCCTTTTTGACCTCTCAGTCGACATTTACTAACCAGAAGCGAGAGGCTAAAGTGGAAACTAATCATTATTTGTGCTCATAATAACTAAGGAAAGGCACATTCTGGCACACTGGCTTAGGTCTTAAGAAAAAGTGTTAACTATCCTTTCTCATTTTCAATAAAATATTAAAAGACACATTAGTCACATTTGTGCCTAGAAGGTAAAGGGGATGTTCTAGAATGGGGGTTTTCTGACTCTCCCACTGTGTGGCAAGACTAATTTTTGTCACCACACCTCTTTTAAAGGATGAGCAAAGGCACATTGGGTGGTATGGGTCAAATGCCAAGTAAATAAAAACAAAAGTGAGGAAAGTAATTGGAGATAGCAGAACTCAAAGAAAAAAGGCCCTGGAAACTGTAGCATTTAAGACAAAATACATTAAATAATGCAAATATTAAATTAAATAATATAAACAATAAAAATACACTAATAATATAAACCATTTTATTTTGGTAATAGGTATATTATAAAGTTTATTTTGGTAATAGGTATATTATAAAGTTTCACGAAAATGTATAAAATGTATACAAAAATGTAGAAAAAAGACAACTATTAGAAATAGAAAAGAATGAACCACAGAAAACAATTTGTGTGAAAGAAAACACAATTCCTTAAGCATCTGTGTGTTTTAATGGTTAAGCATCTGAATAGGAAAATAATTAAGATTGGATTCATGAATATCTATTCATCTATCTACTTCTATCACATCTCTGTGTATCTATAAAGCTCTTCAATCTACAGAGAATCTACCTCCTTATTAAACATTTATGAAAGAATTGGCCATATACCAGGTCTTGAGGAAAACTTAATAAATTTCAAAAAGCAGAAATTACAGGGTTTATATTTTCTGATCACAAAGCAAATAATAATAATGATAATTATAAATGCTTAAAATACCCACTTACTTGGAAACTAAAACAAAAACTATAATAAGTTGTTGAGTCGAAGAGGAAATCACAACCATAATTACAGCCCATTTAAAAAATAATGACAACAGAATAATGCCTATCAACTTTGACGGAAGGCAGTTAAAGTAGAAGTGAGAGATAAATGGGCACTTGCACATACTTCCATTTTTATGCCAGGAAGGATGTACATAAACAAACTCATGTTTCAACTCAAGAAACGTTCAAATGTTCGAATCAAGAAATCAGAAACACCCCTCTAGGCAAAGAGGCTCGCAGGGGGTTTAGGGTGGGGAGAAACAAGGAAAGAGGTGGAGTGCTGAGCTATAATTCACCTGCTTCCCGTCATTAGCCTGCAGTGGCCACAAAGATGGGGGGTCAGGGGTAGAGTGGGGAATCACAAATCATTTATATAAATGATTTGTCTTTTATGTTTGCCCAACAGAACCATTGCTTTTCCTCTCTTCTTTGTTCATCTGGAACTTTCTACCTTTTTGCCTCCCTTCCTGCACACATTTGCACGTGACATGCCTGTCTAAGGTATGGTTATTCAGATGGAGCTCCCAAACTGACTTGCCGACCGGTGGGTGTGCACTTGCATTCTATAACAACCTATAAGTACGTTTTATAGCAGACACCAGTTCGAAGCACAATTAATTCAAACGAAGAGGCGCATCTAGCCGATGAGGCTTTATTAGGATGACAAATGGATTTAAATGAAATAATGCTTGTAGAGTGCACTGCCTAGCTGGCACATTCCAAATGCTCAATAAATATTAACTATTAGACCATTTTATTTCACTGTCTATATTTGTGTATATAGAAAAACTGTAAAGCTATTACTCTACTAATAATAGAGTTCAGAAAAGCTACTAAATAAAAGGCAAATAAAAATAAATATATTTACTATATTCTATCAACATGCTTAAAAACATACAGAGAAAATCCTTTTTTTTTTTTTAAGACTTTATTTATTTTATTCATGAGAGACACGGGCGGGGCGGGGGCGGGCAGTGGCAGGCAGAGACACAGGCAGAGGGAGAAGCAAGCTCCATGCAGGGAGCCTGACCTAGGACTCGATCCAGGGTCTCCAGGATCATGCCCTGGGCTGAAGGCGGCGCTAAACCGCTGAACCACCAGAGCTGCCCAGAGAAAGTCTTATCTGGGAAAGTTGCAAAATGAAAACAGAACAGATCGAACAAAGCAAAAGAAGGAAAATATACAATTTCACTGAGAAAAAATATTAATGAATAATGGAGAGAGATACCATATCCCTTGATTGGAAGACTGCATATTTTTAAAATGTAAGTTATTCTCAATTTAAGGTACATTTAAACATAATCCAAGAAAAATATTAATGGAATTGGAGGGGGGGAACTTTTCGCTCATGATTTTAAAGTTCATCTGGAAAAATGAAAAGGGTATTCAATGTTAGGAAGTGCAAATTAAAATCACAATGAATGATCTCTATACACCTATTAGAATAGCTAAAATAAAACGTAATCACAGTTAACTGCAGAGGTACTGGATGTCTCATACTTTGCTGGTGGTTATGCAAAGTGGAATAGCCACAGTGGGAAATTGTTTGGCAATTTTTAAATAAAACTTAATGTACACTTATCATATGACCTAGAAATTACACTCTGGGGCTTTATCCCAGATAAATAAAAGCTTCTGTTCACACAAAAGCCCGAACACAAATGTTTATAGCAGCTTTATTTGAAACAACCCTAAACTGGAAATAATCCAAATGTCCTTCAATGGGTGAATGGTTAAACCAGCCTGGCACAATGAAATACTACTCAGCAATAAAAAAAAGAATGAATTGTTGATATACACAAAATCCTGGATAGATCGTAAGGGCTTCGCGCTTAGTGAAAAAAATGCCAGCCTTAAAAGGTTATATACTGTATGCTTCCATTTATATAAAATTCTTCAAATGTCAAAACTATAGAGATGGAGAAAAGATTGGTGGTTGCTAAGGACAAGGATGCAGTTATAAAGAATGGGAAGATGTGAAGTAAGGGGGGGTACCATGTAGGAGCCCCCTGTTGGTGATGGAGCAGCCCCGTGTCTTGACTGCACTGCTGTTGGCACGAATCTATGCATGGGATAAAATTAGAGCTGTGTGTTGTGTTGTATGTAAAAATGTTTTTTTTTTTTTACATCCATGATGCAAAAAATGTTGATAGTCTAGTTAACAGTACAAATGGTACAAATGTCAACTTACTGGTTTCAACATTGTACTATAGTTATGTAAAATGTCGCTGGTATGGAAACATGGGTGAAGGGTTCTTAGAACTCTATGTACTATATTTTGTGATTTTCTGGAAGTCTACAATTATTTCAAATAAAATGCTTTAAAACAATCGGGAAGAGGGGCACTTGGGTGGCTCTGTTGGTTAAGCGTCCGACTCTTGATTTTGGCTCCAGTCATGATCTCAGGGTGGTGGGACCTAGCCCCCTGTCCCACTCTGTGCTGAACGTGGAGACTGCTTGAGATTTTTCTCTCTCCCTTTCTCTCTTCTCTCTCTTAAAAAAAGAAAAGAAAAGAAAAGAAACACAAG
This sequence comes from Canis lupus dingo, assembly GCF_003254725.2. Classification (NCBI taxonomy): domain Eukaryota; kingdom Metazoa; phylum Chordata; class Mammalia; order Carnivora; family Canidae; genus Canis; species Canis lupus. The sequence continues at coordinate 4,749,847 of NC_064248.1, read as the reverse complement.
AAGAAAACAGGTTAATAAATAATAAGAACTATGGAATTCATAAAAACTACAAAATTTTAAGTAAGAAGACTAGTGTGATGTGATTGCCCTGGCACATGCAGAACATACCATGAACCCTATATAATGAAAATGTGTTAGGACTCATGAGTCAACAGATCCATGAAACAGAAAACATAGCACTGAATCAGGAGCTGAAACGTGATAAAGAAAGAGCTGTGGTCAAAGTCAAGGGCTCACGACTCAACAACTCATGTTAAAAATTGAATGTAATTCCTTTGAAACAAAATTGTGTTAACGCCTCATCTTATATTACACTCCAAAATAAATTCCAGATGTATTAAAAAGCATCAAGGAAGAAAATAAGTTAATTGTTTAATATATAGGGAAAAAACTTTCTAGTCATAAAAACCTATGGGTCAAATAAATCATAAATATCTCAAGCTTCTAGTCATCCAAAACATCATAAACCATGACAACAAGCAAAGAAATGTAAGGGGAAATGATCGTTATCATTACTTTACTGAAAAAGATCATTTGAACGTATAAAAACAGAGCATCTCAACGGAGAAATGTAAAAAGGACAGTAATAGACATTAACAAATACAAAAATATTAAAACTTTTTCAACCTAATGAATAATCAAAGGTAAGAAAAATTAAAGCCATAGTACAATTAGACAGTTTCTTAAAAAACTACACACTCAAATGCCATATGATCTGGCAATTGTACTCCTGAGAATTTATCTCAGAGAAATGAAAACTTCTGTTCACAGAAAAACCTGTACACAAATGTTTGTAGCAGCTCTATCCAAAGAGCTGAAACTGGAAACAACCCATATATCCTTCAATGGGTGGACAGTTTCACAAACTGGTATATCCATACCACAGACTACTACTCAGCAGTAAAAGGGAGAAAACTATTGATACAAACAATTTGAATAAATGTCTAGAGAATTAGGCTGAATGGAAAAGCCAAACCCCAAAAGGTTACATACTCTAGGCTTCCACTTACATAAAACATTTGAAATGACAAAATTAATGAAATAGAGAACATGTTAGTAGTTTCCAGGAATTGAGGACACAGAGGTGGAAGGGGTAGGCAGTGAATGTGGTAATACAAGGCCACATTAGGGATCTTTGTGGTGATGAAAACGTTGTGTGCCTTGACTATATCAATAGCAATGGTGATATTGAATTATAGCTTTATAAGATGTTACCACTGGCTAGCATGGTGGGGAGGGGTACAAGGGATCTCTATACTGTGTCTTTCAACTGCATGTAGAATCTACAGTGATTTTAAAATTAAAAAGTTAATGAAAAAAGAAAACAATAAAGCAACACAAAAGATCGTTCTCTTTGCCTATCAACGAATGAGGAAATAAATTATAGGTAAAAATGCTGGGCTGTATATGGTAAGATCAGGATTCTCCAAACAGCTGATGGGAATATAAATTGATAGTGATTCTGAAAAAAACTTTCTGACAATACATATGATGATCTTTTAAATTGTTTATGTCCGTGACACAGTGATTTAATATGGAGGGATCAGTCTTGAGAAAATAATCAGAGAGGTGGACAAAGATGTATGAGTAAGACTATTCACATTTCTGTATTATTCATAAACTAGTAGAGAAAATTCAAGGGAAACTAAATGTTCAACTGTAGAATAGTTGGTTAAATGGAGGCATGTTCGTATGCTAAAAATGAGATTTTTAAATGACTATTGGATGACATGGGAAGATGTAGACATTAACATATGTTAATGAAAATGCATGACAGAAATAAGATAAAATAGCAAATGTAGATACATACAGACATATGAACCCACACACAGTTATACATGCATACCTGTGCATCATTAAACACACACACACACACACACACACACACACACAAAGCTTGGAAAGGAAGACACCAGAATATTTATTTATTTATTTATTTATTTATTTATTTATTTATTTATTTATTTTTAATTTATTTTTTATTGGTGTTCAATTTACTAACATACAGAATAACCCCCAGTGCCCGTCACCCATTCACTCCCACTCCCCGCCCTCCTCCCCTTCTACCACCCCTAGTTCGTTTCCCAGAGTTAGCAGTCTTTACGTTCTGTCTCCCTTTCTGATATTTCCCACACATTTCTTCCCCCTTCCCTTATATTCCCTTTCACTATTATTTATATTCCCCAAATGAATGAGAACATATAATGTTTGTCCTTCTCCAACTGACTTACTTCACTCAGCATAATACCCTCCAGTTCCATCCACGTTGAAGCAAATGGTGGGTATTTGTCATTTCTAATAGCTGAGTAATATTCCATTGTATACATAAACCACATCTTCTTATCCATTCATCTTTCGTTGGACACCGAGGCTCCTTCCACAGTTTGGCTATCGTGGCCATTGCTGCTATAAACATCGGGGTGCAGGTGTCCCGGCGTTTCATTGCATTTGTATCTTTGGGGTAAATCCCCAACAGTGCAATTGCTGGGTCGTAGGGCAGGTATATTTTTAACTGTTTGAGGAACCTCCACACAGTTTTCCAGAGTGGCTGCACCAGTTCACATTCCCACCAACAGTGTAAGAGGGTTCCCTTTTCTCCGCATCCTCTCCAACATTTGTTGTTTCCTGCCTTGTTAATTTTCCCCATTCTCACTGGTGTGAGGTGGTATCTCATTGTGGTTTGGATTTGTATTTCCCTGATGGCAAGTGATGCAGAGCATTTTCTCAGGTGCATGTTGGCCATGTCTATGTCTTCCTCTGTGAGATTTCTCTTCATGTCTTTTGCCCATTTCATGATTGGATTGTTTGTTTCTTTGCTGTTGAGTTTAATAAGTTCTTTATAGATCTTGGAAACTAGCCCTTTATCTGATATGTCATTTGCAAATATCTTCTCCCATTCTGTAGGTTGTCTTTGAGTTTTGTTGACTGTATCCTTTGCTGTGCAAAAGCTTCTTATCTTGATGAAGTCCCAATAGTTCATTTTTGCTTTTGTTTCTTTTGCCTTCATGGATGTATCTTGCAAGAAGTTACTATGGCCGAGTTCAAAAAGGGTGTTGCCTGTGTTCTTCTCTAGGATTTTGATGGAATCTTGTCTCACATTTAGATCTTTCATCCATTTTGAGTTTATCTTTGTGTATGGTGAAAGGGAGTGGTCTAGTTTCATTCTTCTGCATGTGGATGTCCAATTTTCCCAGCACCATTTATTGAAGAGACTGTCTTTCTTCCAATGGATAGTCTTTCCTCCTTTATCGAATATTAGTTGCCCATAAAGTTCAGGGTCCACTTCTGGATTCTCTATTCTGTTCCACTGATCTATGTGTCTGTTTTTGTGCCAGTACCACACTGTCTTGATGACCACAGCTTTGTAGTACAACCTGAAATCTGGCATTGTGATGCCCCCAGCTATGGTTTTCTTTTTTAAAATTCCCCTGGCTATTCGGGGTCTTTTCTGATTCCACACAAATCTTAAAATAATTTGTTCTAACTCTCTGAAGAAAGTCCATGGTATTTTGATAGGGATTGGATTAAACGTGTATATTGCCCTGGGTAACATTGACATTTTCACAATATTAATTCTGCCAATCCATGAGCATGGAATATTTTTCCATCTCTTTGTGTCTTCCTCAATTTCTTTCAGAAGTGTTCTATAGTTTTCAGGGTATAGATCCTTTACATCTTTGGTTAGGTTTATTCCTAGGTATCTTATGCTTTTGGGTGCAATTGTAAATGGGATTGACTCCTTAATTTCTCTTTCTTCAGTCTCACTGTTAGTGTATAGAAATGCCACTGACTTCTGGGCATTGATTTTGTATCCTGCCATGCTACCGAATTGCTGTATGAGTTCTAGCAATCTTGGGGTGGAGACTTTTGGGTTTTCTTTTTTTTTTTTTTTTTTTTTTTTTTTTTGACTTTTGGGTTTTCTATGTAGAGTATCATGTCATCGGCGAAGAGGGAGAGTTTGACTTCCTCTTTGCCAATTTGAATCCCTTAATGTCTTTTTGTTGTCTGATTGCTGAGGCTAGGACTTAGAGTACTATGTTGAACAGCAGTGGTGAGAGTGGACATCCCTGTCTTGTTCCTGATCTTAGGGGAAAGGCTCCCAGTGCTTTCCCATTGAGAATGATATTTGCTGTGGGCTTTTCATAGATGGCTTTTAAGATGTCGAGGAATGTTCCCTCTATCCCTACACTCTGAAGAGTTTTGATCAGGAATGGATGCTGTATTTTGTCAAATGCTTTCTCTGCATCCAAAGAGAGGATCATATGGTTCTTGGTTTTTCTCTTGCTGATATGATGAATCACATTGATTGTTTTACGGGTGTTGAACCAGCCTTGTGTCCCAGGGATAAATCCTACTTGGTCATGGTGAATAATTTTTTTAATGTACTGTTGGATCCTATTGGCCAGTATCTTGTTGAGAATTTTTGCATCTATGTTCATCAGGGATATTGGTCTGTAATTCTCCTTTTTGGTGGGGTCTTTGTCTGGTTTTGGAATTAAGGTGATGCTGGCCTCATAGAACGAATTTGGAAGTACTCCATCTCTTTCTATCTTTCCAAACAGCTTTAGGAGAATAGGTATGATTTCTTCTTTAAACGTTTGAAAAAATTCCCCTGGGAAGCCATCTGGCCCTGGACTCTTGTGTCTTGGGAGGTTTTTGATGACTGCTTCAATTTCCTCCCTGGTTATTGGCCTGTTCAGGTTTTCTATTTCTTCCTGTTCCAGTTTTGGTAGTTTGTGGCTTTCCAGGAATGCGTCCATTTCTTCTAGATTGCCTAATTTATTGGCGTATAGCTGTTCATAATATGTTTTTAAAATCGTTTGTATTTCCTTGGTGTTGGTAGTGATCTCTCCTTTCTCATTCATGATTTTATTAATTTGAGTCTTCTCTCTCTTCTTTTTAATAAGGCTGGCTAATGGTTTATCTATCTTGTTAATTCTTTCAAAGAACCAACTCCCGGTTTTGTTGATCTGTTCCACAGTTCTTCTGGTCTCGATTTCGTTGAGTTCTGCTCAAATCTTTATTAACTCCCTTCTTCTCTTGGGTGTAGGATCTATTTGCTGTATTTTCTCTAGCTCCTTTATGTGTAAGGTTAGCTTTTGTATTTGAGTTCTTTCCAGTTTTTGAATGGATGCTTGTATTGCGATGTATTTCCCCCTTAGGACTGCTTTTGCTGCATCCCAAAGATTTTGAACGGTTGTATCTTCATTCTCATTAGTTTCCATGAATCTTTTTAATTCTTCCTTAATTTCCTGGTTGACCCTTTCATCTTTTAGCAGGATGGTCCTTACCTCCACGTGTTTGAGGTCCTTCCAAACTTCTTGTTGTGATTTAGTTCTAATTTCAAGGCATTATGGTCTGAGAATATGCAGGGGACAATCCCAATCTTTTGGTATCGGTTCAGACCCGATTTGTGACCCAATATGTGGTCTATTCTGGAGAAAGTTCCATGTGCGCTTGAGAAGAATGTGTATTCAGTTGAGTTTGGATGTAAAGTTCTGTAGATATCTGTGAAATCCATCTGGTCCAGTGTATCATTTAAAGCTCTCGTTTCTTTGGAGATGTTGTGCTTAGAAGACCTATCGAGTATAGAAAGAGCTAGATTGAAGTCACCAAGTATAAGTGTATTATTATCTAAGTATTTCTTCACTTTGGTTAATAATTGATTGATATATTTGGCAGCTCCCACATTCGGGGCATATATATTGAGGATTGCTAAGTCCTCTTGTTGAATAGATCCTTTAAGTATGATATAGTGTCCCTCTTCATCTCTCACTACAGTCTTTGGGGTAAATTTTAGTTTATCTGATATAAGGATGGCTACCCCTGCTTTCTTTTGAGGACCATTCGAATGGTAAATGGTTCTCCAGCCTTTTATTTTCAGGCTGTAGGTGTCCTTCTGTCTAAAATGAGTCTCTTGTAGACAGCAAATAGATGGGTCCTGCTTTTTTATCCAGTCTGAAACCCTGCGCCTTTTGATGGGGTCATTAAGCCCATTCACATTCAGAGTTACTATTGAGAGATATGAGTTTAGTGTCATCATGATATCTATTCAGTCCTTGTTTTTGTGGACTGTTCCACTGAACTTCTTCTTAAAGGGGAATTTTAAGAGTCCCCCTTAAAATTTCTTGCAGAGCTGGTTTGGAGGTCACATATTCTTTTAGTTGCTGCCTGTCTTGGAAGCTCTTTATCTCTCCTTCCATTTTGAATGAGAGCCTTGCTGGATAAAGTATTCTTGGTTGCATGTTCTTCTCATTTAGGACCCTGAATATATCCTGCCAGCCCTTTCTGGCCTGCCAGGTCTCTGTGGAGAGGTCTGCTGTTACCCTAATACTCCTCCCCATAAAAGTCAGGGATTTCTTGTCTCTTGCTGCTTTACGGATCTTCTCTTTATCTTTGGAATTTGTAAGCTTAACTATTAAATGTCGAGGTGTTGAACGGTTTTTATTGATTTTAGGGGGGGATCTCTCTATTTTCTGGATCTGAATGCCTGTTTCCCTTCCCAGATTAGGAAAGTTTTCAGCTAGAATTTGTTCAAATACATATTCTGGCCCTCTGTCCCTTTCGGCGCCCTCGGGAACCCCAATTAAACGTAGGTTTTTCTTTCTCAGGCTGTTGTTTATTTCCCTTAATCTATCCTCATGGTCTTTTAATTGTTTGTCTCTTTTTTCCTCAGTTTCCCTCTTTGCTATCAACTTGTCTTCTATGTCACTCACTCGTTCTTCCACCTCGTTAACCCTCGTCGTTAGGACTTCTAGTTTGGATTGCATCTCATTCAATTGATTTTTAATTTCGGCCTGATTAGCTCTAAATTCTGCAGTCATGAAGTCTCTTGAGTCCTTTATACTTTTTTCTAGAGCCACCAGTAGCTGTATAATAGTGCTTCTGAATTGGCTTTCTGACATTGAATTGTAATCCAGATTTTGTAACTCTGTGGGAGAGAGGACTGTTTCTGATTCTTTCTTTTGAGGTGAGGTTTTCCTTCTAGTCATTTTGCTCAGTGCAGAGTGGCCAAAAGCAAGTTGTATTGGGAAAAAGAGAAAAAGAGAGGAGAGAAAGAAGGAAAGAAAAGAGAGAAAAAAAAAGGGAAGAAAAAAACGAAAAAAAAAAAAGAAAAAGAGAAAGAAAAAGAAAGGAGAAAAAAAGGGGGGTGGGGGAAGGAAACAAATCAAAGAGCAAAACAAAACAAAACAAAACAAAACAAAAAGGACCACGGGGGAGTATCTTCTGATTCTGTGTACTTTAAGTCTCTTGGCTTCTCCTGGAAGTTGTCCGTCTAGCTGGTCTTCTGGGGGAGGGGCCTGCTGTGCTGATTTTCAGGTGTTAGCAGTTGGGGGAGCTGCTGTGCCCCTGCCTGGTGCAGGGCTCAGTGGGGGTTGTTTACCCCGTGAGGCCGCAGGAGCAACAGCCCCAGTGGCGGGGCCGCTCTGGAAACCTGGATTCAGCCCCCGCAGGAACTCCGTCTGCAGGGCCTGGAGGCTCCGGGCGGGGCCGCTGATGTGCTCAGCTGGGGCAGGAGCGTCCTTGCTGTCCTGGGCCCTCCCGGCCTCTGCCTGTCCCGGGGGAGGCGGGATCCTGGGCTGTGTCCCGGCGCCCTGTGCTCCGGAGCCTGCGCTGGTGGATTCGCGCTCCCGGGCCGCGCAACCCCCTCCGCGGAGCTGCCGCCCGAGCCCCTCCTGGAACCGTGCAGCCCCCTCCGCACGGAGCCTCTTCCTCTGCCCGAGCCCCTCCGACCTGCTCCCGGGGCCGCGCAGCCCCCTCCGCGGAGCCGCCGCCCGAGCCCCTCCAGCTGCTCCGGGTCCCTCCGGGTCCCCCCGTGCGCGCTGCAGCCCTTAGGGAGCTCGGCGCACTCTCCTGGGGCGCAGGTGTCTGTTAGTGTCCCCGGGAGCCCAGGGCATCCCCGCCCTCCTGGGTCCTGCTCCAACTCCCCGCGAGCCCCTTTCCGCCCGGGAAGGTCGGTGCAGCTCCTGCTCCTCCGGGACGAGGCTCTCCTGTCCTGGGGACACTCGCCCCGGCCTCAGCCCGGCTCCTCGCGGGGCCCCTCCCCCTTGGAGGCCTTTGTGTCTTTACTTCTTTTTCCCCGTCTTCCTACCTTGATAGAAGCGCGAACTCTTCTCACTGTTGCATTCCAGGTGTTCTCTCTTTAATTCTCAGGCCGAATTGATAGATTTTCAGGATAATTTGAAGGTTTTCTAGGTAATTTGGTGGAGACAGGTGATTTGGGGACCCTGCTCTCCCGCCATCTTGCCCCTCCCCGACACCAGAATATTTAGAGTGGGTGATGGCTCTGTGGCAGTGATTTTCCATTTCTTCTTTGCACTTTTAGTACTTTGCTAGTATCATATGCTTGAGAAGTGGCCAAGCGGATTGCAAGACTGAGAGGTCAGATTTAGCATAAAATTAATTAAAAATAGATTCAAACTGCATTTATTGATCACTTCCTGCATGTCAGCCTCTTAGCTAGGGATTCTTTTCTAAAGTGTCCATTTAACATTCTGGCCTCAAGGAGGGCATTTTCCCCATTTTAGGTCAGATAAGAACAGTTCAGAGAGGTTGAGTGGAGAGCTCAGAGACACCCAGTACACAGGCAGCAAAGCAGGAACCCCACCCTTCCATTCTGTTGCTCCTCCTGTTCTGGCAACACTCTTGACTTGGGTGTTTGTTCAGGTAGGTATGGTCAGGTTACAGTGCTTGTGACTCGGCTCAGAGGACAGGAGTGAAATTATTAGCTCAATTAAAAAGAAAAGATGGTTTGATGGAAACTTTATTACTAGAGATAAACAAAGTGTTCGGAGCCCAGTCTCACAGGCATACATGAACTTGGAGCTACCAGTGGCATCGATCCACTGCTGATTTGTGAAGGCAGCATCAGCTTCAGCCTCTACTGGACAGCTGCTTCGACCTGTGAAAACAAAGCCAAAGTTCTGAGCACGGCTTCCCAGGAGCCTGGAAGTGCGGTAGAGTCAGGCATAGCTACCAGACCCTGCCTTCCTCATCCTTTGGCAACTGGGAAACGCTGGTGCAGAGAGAGGAAAGAATGGAGGAGGGAAAGAGAGCATTTGCCATTTCTTCTTGTGCCCCATCAATCATCATTCTCTCCTGTTTTCTACCTCTACCCCAAACCCCAATGCCTTCCAGCTGCATTTCTTCCTCGTTCCACTCTGTCCTAAACCTGTCTCTTCTTGGCCTCCTAGGAGAGAGAGATGCACCCTAGTAAGAGCTTGGCTAATAGAATAACAAAGGTGCAACAAAGCATCAACAGGAACTTCTCCCAGGCATTAACACTTGGAGGGGATAACCCAGCAGAAAATCTTGATTTGTGGGATCAAAAGCTCTGGTGTGGTGATTTGAAAACACATTTGCGAATTCTGTGATATGCTCCCAATCAGGAGGGGGAGTTTGAATGCCCACCCCTTGAAACTAGGCCGGCTTTTGTGATTCTCTCTGGATAGAACATGGCAGAAAAGTTGTACTTGATTTAAAAGGCTGAGTTAGAGAAGGTCAAGATGGGGCAGCTTCTGCCCTGTTCTCCTATGATACTTGCTTTGAAAGCCTGAGCTGCTATGCAAGGGCTGGGCTACTCAGAAGCTTCCATGGTGGAGACACCATGCAAAATGACATGAGAAAAAGAGAGAGAGAGACAGAGAGAGAGAGAGAGAGAGAGAGAGAGAGAGAGAAACTCTGTCTTTTCCCAGCTCTGCATCTTTCCAAGCTTGTGCACCAGACATGTGAATGGGGCAGCCTTCAGCCCGGTCACAGTCTGATTGCAACCTTGGGAGAGACCCTGAGTGAGGACCACTTGGTTGAGACCGGCCAATCCCCAGAACAGGAGAGACAATAATAAACTAATTACCATTGTTTTATTTGGCTAAGGTTTGGGGCCACTTGTTAGGCAGCAAGAGATAATGGAAAACATCTGCATTTTGCCACCAACAGACACCAGGATGCCTGAGTCAGGCGGCCTCTTTGCCAGCTCATTTTCTTCATCTGCAAGATGCACATTGTGATGTTAGTTCTCACCAAACATTTTTCGGGGCTCGCATAGGAGATAACGTGCGTAAAATGTTCGGTACACTGTCAGAACATCTGCTAATGTTGACAGTTATCAGAGGCCACATCTGCACTTGTGGAAACAGACCCCCAGTGATGGAGTCCCATTGCCTCCCAAGGAACATAAACATTTGTGGACATTATTTGACATAGCAAACACTAAATGTATTCCAAGACTTTATAGAACAATAAAGTTTGTTCTTCTTTGCTTAGGACAGTGCTTGACCTAATATGGTTGCTCAAGTAAATATGTTGAACCCCTAGGGGACAGGAATTGGAGGTCAGACACGCTGGTTCTATCACCTACTAGCTGTGTGATCCTCAGCAAATTACTTAACCCCTTTGTGCTTCAGTTGTCTTATAAGTGAAAGGTGGGAAATAATAAATACATTAAAAGGTGTCATGAAAGTTAAAAGGATTCATATACATAAATGATGAAAGAAGTACAAACCCTACACATAAGGTAGTCCATTCAGTGGCTTCACCATGTCCTTGTCCACTTCCCCCGTAGGCTCTAGGTGTCCTTCCAGAGCTGACCTGACTGTCTTCCCTGCTCTTTCCTGAAAATCTCAGTTGTCAGAACAAACCCATTATGACTCACGGGGATTGATGTCTTAATCCCCAGCACCTCAGAACGTGACCTTACTTGGACACATGGCCATTGCTGCTGTACTGAGTTAAGATGACGCTGCAATAATCGGGCCCTTGATCCAATGACCGGCGTCCTTACAGGAGACAGGCGACAATGTTGTTGTAGACACACCAGGACAAGGCCATGTCACGTGAAGGTGAGTGCAGAGATGAGTGATGCCTTCAGGATCTGAGGATCATCTGGAGAAGGGGAGCCTCTGGAGGGAGCCCGGCCCCACTGACACTTGATTTTGGACTTTCAGCCTCTCGAACTGCGACAGAATGAATTCTTGTTGTTCAAAAACAGGTGGTTCACGGTGCTTTTGTTAACAGCAGCCCCAGGAAATGAATCCACCCAGTCTGGTCGTCCCAACCATTATTTTCAGGGTGCTCTGAAACCCATCGGTGGGTGGAGGGTGTCTCCCAGCCAAGATGAGGGGATGGGAAAGGGCTGCAGAATGTGACCACGTGGCCATCCCAGCCTGGACCATTGGCCTGATTAGACAGTCCCACAGAAGAATGTCCGAGGGCATGGCTCTGTGTTTCCTGGGTTCTGGGAAAATCACAAGGGCATGAGTGTGGCCTCAAGGACATGTGCTTTCTCAGCCCTGCCGGGTTCAGTGTCGCAGTGTGGCCACCGGAGGTCATCCCTTATTTCCTCCTGCAGCCCGTGAGCCTTAGGAAGGGGAATCACAGCCGCTTCTTGGCCCCAGCAGGTGCTGTGAGGTCAGGGCTACAGGAACCGCTCTAACACCCGGCTCATTAGCGGGCTTAGAAGTCAGATCCAGCCTACTCGGAAGGCTGCTCCGTGGTCCACTTCTCACAGCGCGTTAGAAGCCAGAAATCAATAAATACCTTTCTATGGGGGGCAGACTGGCCGTGAAAATGATCTCCAAAGAGGTGGCTATGAAAGAGCTTGCTGCTTGGTCTGATGCTCTGTGAATAAGTGATCTTTGAACCTTCCAGCTCCTGCACCAATCAAAGGCAGGCTCATCCAGGGAGGAGGTGGGGGAGAAGGCACAGCCTGCTGGGCAGGGGGACGACCGAAGATCCCAGCCTTGGAATCGCTTGGGAGTTTGAAAGGAACTTGCTCGTTTCAAAGTAGCTGGGCTGGAGCTCCATGGTGCAGTTCATCCAGACAGCAAACCCAGCAAGTGCTGCTCCTCCTTCCTGCAGTACAAATATGCACCCTCCATCAGAGTATCTTGGGGGCAGGGGGTTCCTGGCCTCTCTATGTTTAGTAATCATCGCAAGTGATAGTTCTGAGGCCACGCCAGCATAACTCTGCAGTTATTTTAAAAAATGTGTCTGATAGGGTGTTTTCCTAAAAATGATCTGTTCTGAGAACATAAGGGAGGCATATGCACTGCATGGTATTCTTTAGAGGTGGGTTTTCTGGGCGCAGGTTAGGTCTGTGAGGAAGTGATGATGAGGAGATTTGGGGAAGGGGGAGAGGGAGAGGGGTGCTGGGGCAGAGATGGTGTAAGTGCAAAGAAACTGAGCTGAGGACGGGATTGAGTGACAGGTCATGGTCCAGTCACTGGAATCGCTTCAGCTCTGCTACTGGCACACTGGGTCCCCTTGAGCATATCCCCAAGCCACCTATGGCTGGCACACATACAGGGAGGCACTTCTGGATTGTTCTAGCATTGCCAGCTGAGCTCTGCCAGCAGGGCCGTGCTGGGTAGCATCCTTCTGGGTGGGCTCTGCTTCAGACTGCAATGTCCATGTTTAATTCATCCTTTTTAACTGTTTTACTTTTCTAATTCACAAAGCCGCTCCCAACCAAGTCTTCTGTGGGGTTAGTAGGTTTGCTGAATATTTGCACTCAGAAGGAAGGATCTCATCCTATACACATGGGCTCTTGATGGCTTCCTGGCTCTATGCAGCAAGAGCAAGGGGAAATCTCTCCTGGTCTTACCTAGAACAGTTTTGCCTCTTTTCCTGAAATCTGGGAGCTGGGTTGCATCCTCATCCTCCTGGGGATCCTAACTTTTACCCAAAGTGGGCATGTGTTCTGAGATACAACTTCCAGAACCTGGCATGAAGGACGTGGGAAGGAGACCAGCAGAGGCATGGTGCATCATAGGAGGATGGTCAGGGATAAAGATGGGAAGAGAATTGGGAGCAATTCCAGCTGGAGATTGTCATTTTTATGGGGGAACACAGGGCTAACTGAGGACAAGGCACAAGCCTGGGCAGCACATTGACAACACCTTGAAATAGGAAGAGGGACATTCCTCTACAGACTTAACTGCCTCAATGTCAATACTTTGCTAAAGGTAAAGGCAATCTTAGCCCGATCCCCAGGATCCTATAAGTCTACTTTAACACATAAAAACTCCTTTAGAAATTTCCGTTATCTCTAAACCCCCACGATACGTTTGGCAATCATCCTCCAAGTATATGGCCCATTGATATACATCGGAAGGGTCTCACGACTAAGGGTTTATTAGACGATAATAAGTGACCTTTTCTCAACAATAGCTAGTCCCCTCAAGGTCTTGGAAGCCTTGCTTCCAAACTTCCTTAGAGTAGGCTATCCTCAAACCCCTCCCAACTTCCAGGTATATAATCAGTCACCCCTCATAGGACTGGGGCAGGAGCTCATCTTGCCCATGGGTCCTGTCCCTGTGCTTTAATAAAACTATCATTTTGCACCAAAGACATCTCAAGAATTCTTTCATGGTCATCGGCTCCAGACCTCACCTATATTTCAAAACTTCATCAATTTGACTTTATTTTTTTATTTTTTATTCTTTAAAAGATTTTATTTGTTCAGGAGAGACACATAGAGAGACACAGAGACACCGGCAGAGGGAGAAGCAGGCTCCATGCATGGAGCCGGATATAGGACTCCAGACTCTACCCAGGATCCTGGGATCACAACCTGAGCCAAAGGCCAATGCTCAACCACTGAGCCACTCAGGTGCCCCTTGTCATTTGGCTTTATTATTACTACTAATATTATTATTTTTAGCACTCTTCTGTTTAAAGAAGGACCACAGGACGCCCAATTGTACCATCGCCAGAGATGAAACACAGAGATTAGGACCAGAGTGTTACAGCTGTGTTGAAAAAGAAACAAGCTCCAAAAGGAGTCATTTGCCTGCCATGATTTATTTCAGGAATGTGACCTTTTAAAAGTCAGTCTGAAATTTTCTGATCAGCACCAGTGAGGTCATTCACATGATAAAAAATCAAAACAAACTCTGCTGCTCCCTCCCTCCTGCCACCCCAAAGATATCCTGGCCAGAAAGGATTCTTTCTTTTGCTGGTGACCTTCTTGCCTCCTCCTCCTGCCTGTAATTTCCCTGTTGTGCACTCTTGGGAGCACCTCTCTACTTGTTAGATGGGGTGCTGTCTGATTGGGGAACCATTTAATAAAAAATTAAGTCTTTACTCTGTTGAATTTTGTAGTTTTTTTTTTTTTTTTTTTTTTAACAGCTGTTAGGAAGAGATGTCTGAAGTCCAAGGCTAAAGTATTTGCTTCCCTGTCCCTATTAGTTTTCTATGACTGCTGTAGCGGGATTGCCATCTTACTGAATTACAGCAACACAAATGTATTCTCTGACATTTCTGGAGGTCAGAAGTCGGCAGTAGGTCTCACTAAATACCAAGGTATGGGAAGGGCTGTGGTCCTTGTGAAGACTCTGCAGAGTATTCTGTTTTCTTAGGCTTTCCAGCTTCTAGAGACCACCCACATTCCTGGGCTAGTCATCCCTGCCCCCATCTTCAGAGCCAGCCATGGATGGTTGAGTCTTCCCACACTTGGGCACTCTGACACCGACCCTTCTGCCTCTCTCTTCCACATCCACTTGGATACTTCAGGATACTCTTAATTAGAAGCTATAACTCTATCTGCTTCCTTAATTTCCCTTTGCCATCTAATATACCATATTCACAGGTTCCAGGGATCAGGATGTGGGTATCTTTGGAAGGGGGGACATTATCCTGCCTCCCATGTGCCCTGTGCAGTAAGCTTCCTTCCGTTCCTCTAGAGTGCCTGGTCCAATATGGTGGCCACTAGTTACATGAAGTGTTGAATCCTAGAAATGGGGCTGGTCCAAATTGAGATGTCTCATCAATGCAAAATACACTGGATTTTAAAAGTTTAAGATGAACATGGAATGCATGTATCTCATTAATCATTTTTTAATAGTTGGTTACATGTTGCAATGATAGTGTCACTAGCTGGACCCCAAGACCTGACGTTCATTGACCCACCTACTTGGACTCACCAACCTTCGACCTTCATCCCACATTTTTCCTTAAACTCTTCTTCCCAATTTGTCTCTTAACTCAGGCAAATGGAAGCAAAACTATCCCTCAGGTGTTGGTGACTGCCCTGACAAGACTTGCAGCTGGCCCAGAGCACCCAGACCAGATTGAGATTAACCCTTGACTTGTACCTGCACAGATGGACCATGAGGTGACCTTTGGAATGACCTACAATCATCCTTTATCTCATTACAATACTAAAATCTATACCCAGGGAGGAGCCTTGGCCTCATTTACATGACGTACCATCTATATATCTATATCTATATCTATATCTATATCTATATCTATCTATATGTTTCCTTAAGGCACATGTCCCACCTTACCACTTGCCTTACGTAAGATGACAAGATAGGATTCCCTACCTAAATATTCATCCTAACCCTAACAAAAGGAACCCATGCACCCTCACACTGGGAGTCATGGCTTTGAAGCCATTCCCCATGATCTTTTTATTTGATGCAAAGAAAAGTTTTCTTGACCCAACAACTCAACCTGATGCAGTTTCTGGCTCCCCAACAAGCAACTCAGGCTGGTTTGGTTACAGAACCATCCCAGAGGTCACCTCTGAGTCTTCAAATCTGTCTCACCTTGACTGCTGCCCAGGCAAGCCTGGAATCCCACAGCCTGTCTCTTTTGACTCTAGTCAAATGCTGGTTTTGGCAAACACTTCCTGTGATCCTGAAGCCTTGGGCCAGGCCTATCAGGTTTTCCTTCAAGCCTATGACCAGGCCTTTGTCCAAGAACCTGCTTCTAACTTTCAGGGTCAATCCTCACCTGCCTTAGCTGTATGGACACTCTAGTGACTGGGTTCCTGCTCTGCTCCATTCCACATCTCAATGGATCCTGACATGTCCACGGGAGACTCTGGGGGGCCAATGTGGCTTGACTTAAACTTAGGCCTTGGCAAACTCTTAGCTTTGAAAGGTGAGACCCCAACCCATGGTTGTGGTGACAGGCCCAAGACTTTACAACCAACCTCTTTATCTTTACAAATCAGTGTGATATAAGGGCCTTATCACTCTGCATGGCTCCCCCATCCAGGCCCTGTCCTAAAAACCTGGCTGGCTTCAGATCAACTGGCTAATTACTTGTGCTGTAATGATCAACCTGCCTAATTTATCACTTCTTTGAACATTTAATTAGCCAGCAGTGCAAGACAATTAGGTTCTGAATTAGGATAAATTAAACTGCTAGCTTAGCAGCTCTAAGGACATGGAAACTATAACCAATTACATCTACAAAAAAGATTTGACAGGACCATCAAAGAGCACGAGCCTGTCATGGACTAACAGCCCAATGTGCCAAACATTCTGGAGAATCTAGGGGG
Organism: Canis lupus dingo; assembly: GCF_003254725.2. NCBI lineage: Eukaryota > Metazoa > Chordata > Mammalia > Carnivora > Canidae > Canis > Canis lupus. The sequence continues at coordinate 4,733,556 of NC_064248.1, read as the reverse complement.
GCCAGTTTTAGCTTGGAAAACAGAGCAGGGAGGTGTACACCTTTGAGAGAGCGAAACATTTGCCTGGCACAGGGTTTGGAGTCTTTACCCCCAGCTAGAAAATGCTGATAGCATCTGTGACAATGGACCGTAGGATTATTTTAAAGATTTCATTTTTAAGTAATCTCTATACCCCCCCCATGGGGCTCAAACTCACAACCCCAAGATTAAGAGTCATATGCTCTATCGATTGAGCCAACCAGGTGCCCCTGTTTTAAAAGGTAAAGTAGAATTAGAAATTTGCATAGTTAGCAAGCTCAATGGTCATGCTTAGGATCATTGTTTTGCTAGTCCAAAAATTATGGATGGTACTCCAGTATAGCATATACAGTATAGATTCTTTACAGAAAGAAAGTCATCTCTTATCTATTTAAGCCTAGTTACTCTTGAATATTCACACTGTGATGCTGTTTGCACTCCCCAGGCAGATACTGAGCTTCATTATAGATGCCCTTCAAGCCTGAGGTTCATTCAACTTCTGCTTTCACTCTGAGGAAAAGTGATTGACATATACGGGGCTTCCCCTCCAGACAGGGTGATGAGAACCAAAGAGAAGGGTGTAGAAGAAGGCAGGAGGGCAGGAACCTTCTTGATCTTATTCTCTTTCTGGGATTTTCCAAGAATGCAGGAGGACCTCTCAGGCTTAGGGAGCAAATCATTTCACAAGGCAGGCTTTTAGGTTCATGTGATTCCATTCTATTCCTTCTTTTAAAAAAAATTATTTATTTATTCACCAGAGACACACAGAGAGAATGAGGCAGAGACACAGGCAGAGGGAGAAGCAGGCTCCATGCAGGGAACCCGACATGGGACTTGATCCCGGGTCTCCAGGATCACACCTTGTGCTAAAGGTGGCACTAAACCACTGAGCCACCCGGGCTGCTCCTATTCCTTCTTTGTGACTTAACACTTCCCGTGAAGCCTTGTATGCATGGTTTGAGTCTGGTTCACAGCTGTGCTATGGATTATTACTTACAGGGACTTTGTGCATGGGGTTGGATTTTGTATTCCAGGAGATGCCTGCATCCTCACTTTCCAAGCATGGTGCCACCAGTGATAACATGCAAGAGATCCACAGGGAAAAAGCGAACTTTAGCATAAAAAGAATCACCAAGTTCCATGGCTTGACTTGCAACCTCCCGCTCTTACCACCTTTCTTATCTAGAACTCGTGTCTACAGCCCAGTTATGAGTGTGACCACAGCAGACACCCAAGCCACACAGGCACACTGTGGCCAGCAGAAGGGGGAAAATGTACTGCATGGATGTGTGCATGATCGAAGGCAGCTTCCAGAGCCATGAGCCAAGTCATGGGCTGCAGGAAGGCATTGCCATGCTTCCAAACACCTAAGAAGAGGAGCGAGGCAGACACCAGAGGCATGATCAAAGGGCAGCTTGATCACTTCAGGAAGAGAAGTGGTTGGCACGCTGTGGATGTTTGGAGGTATGTAGTAAGTGCAAATACAGGAAAGCACCCAGTGGGGAAGAACTTCCTTTTAATCGAGAAACCTCTGAGCAGAGGCAGCTGACAACCAAGTCAGGATTGAGTGGCCCAGCCGACCAGTTCCCCAGGCCAGCTCTCCATATTTTTCCAGCTCTTAAGGTTTTGTTCGTTTGGCTTAATTAACAACAAGGAAATCAGCAAGGCTCCTTCGGGAACAGACTTCGGCATCTCAGTTTCTAGACTAAGGGTGTTTACTTCTCCTACATCTCTCAAATCCCATCTCAGACATTAAGCTAACTGCAGTCAAGCAACTTCCTAGATCCTTATTGTAAAAGAGGATCATAGTCATTTGAAATGTCTGGGAAATTAGGAGCAAATAGCAGATTTAGCCTTAGAAATTTTGCAGGGAGCATAGGTTCATACTAAAGCTCTGAAGCAAATGTCACAAACCCTCCACATCATCTTAGAGAATGTTTGCAGGTATGCATTTCATTGACATATTTAGAGCAAATTAGTCTATTTTGCATTGTTTCTCCAAATTGCATCATATCATCGCTTCATTAAAAATGCTCCAATTAAGGGAAAGAATGAAGTTCCTGTAGGGTAGCTCTCTGTACATATTAGTCTGAAGCTTTCAAATTAGAGACGAAATCACAGGTCTCTGTTACCATGAGAACCACAGCATTTCTCTGGCTGTTAAAATTATTAACTCAAAGAACATGCATCTTCTTAAACTCTGCCTGTTATTTATCTACTGTTCCATGGGCTTGTCTGTGCCTAGAGTGAACTCTATTAATCACCAGTGCAAGAGAGAACAGCCGCGACTTTCTTCCTGTCGGGAGTGGCAAGCAGTGGCAATTCATTTCCCCATGTCGCTCCATCCCTCTTGGAGGGTAGAGAAGAGGAAGGATGGAAGCACTCTGGAGTGAAGGCAGTCTTAAGGAGCCTGAAATGATGCACAGGGATGAGACAGACTGGCTGTCAATGGCTTTCAAACCCTCTGAGGGTGACCAGAAGACTAGAGGCTTCCTGGACCAACTGCCCATTTCTTTTCTTTTTTTTTTTTTTAAATTTATTTTTTATTGGTGTTCAATTTACTAACATACAGAATAACACCCAGTGCCCGTCACCCATTCACTCCCACCCCCCGCCCTCCTCCCCTTCTACCACCCCTAGTTCGTTTCCCAGAGTTAGCAGTCTTTACGTTCTGTCTCCCTTTCTGATATTTCCCACACATTTCTTCTCCCTTCCCTTATATTCCCTTTCACTATTATTTATATTCCCCAAATGAATGAGAACATATAATGTTTGTCCTTCTCCGACTGACTTACTTCACTCAGCATAATACCCTCCAGTTCCATCCACGTTGAAGCAAATGGTGGGTCCAACTGCCCATTTAAAAGCAAAGACTAGTAATTGTGCAGTACAGTACAGTACATACATCACTTTCTGCCGTACAGAATGTTTTCCAAGCCATTCACTCTTTTCATCTCTATTTTACAGAGAAAGAAACAGCCGCTAAGAGAAATTCCAAAACTTGCTCAAAACTTAGGAACCCTGGGTGGCGCAGCAGTTTAGCGCCTGCCTTTGGCCCAGGGCGCGATCCTGGAGACCCGGGATCGAATCCCACGTTGGACTCCCGGTGCATGGAGCCTGCTTCTCCCTCTGCCTGTGTCTCTGCCTCTCTCTCTCTCTCTCTGTGACTATCATAAATAAATAAAAAATTAAAAAAACAAAACAAAAAACAAAGTCAGTGAGATACTCCATTTTTAAATCCCACATCTGCCACACAAAAAATCTGCACAAGGGTGTTTACAGCAGCTGTATTTGTAATTGCTCAAACTTGGAAACAACCAAGATGTTCTGCAGCAGGTGAATGGATAAGCAAAACTGTGGCACATCCAGATAATGGAATATTATTCAGCGCTAAAAACAAATGAGCTGTTAAGGCACAAAGAGATATAGAGGAAGCTTAAATCCTTATTACTAAGCGAAAGTAGCCAATCTGAAAAGGCTACCTACTGTATGATTGCTACTATATGACATTCTAGAAAAGTCAAAACAGTGGAGATAGTAAGAAGATCAGTGGTTCCCAGGAATTCACAGGGAGGGAGGGATAACCACGCAGGACACTGAGGATTTTTAGGGCAGTGAATATACTCTGTATGACACGATTATGGTGGATACATGTCATTACACATTTATCCAAATCCATAGAATGCACAACTCCAAGAATGAAGTGTAATGTGAACTGTGGACTCTGGGTGATGACAGCGTGTCAGTGTAGGCTCATTGAGTGTACAAATGTATCACTCTGGCGGGGGAGGTTCATACTGGGGAAGGCTCCACATGCGTAACGACCACAGATACACAGGAGATCTCTACGCCTTCCTCTCAATTTTGCTGTGAACCTAAAACTGCTCTAAAAAAGAGAGGCTAAAAAAATTTCATGCCTTTTCCTTGTTATTCAGCAGGCAGGAGAAGGGAACTCTTGGCCATTTAAGAGATCAATAGAAGATGGACACTGTGATTGGACACTGATCGGACACTGTGATGAGAAAATGGGTCAGGAGAAATGAGTGTTGGCAATCGATGGGGCTCTACAGGAACCTGGGCCCAAAGCTGTAGGGGCACAGAGCCTCTTCAGCAAAGCCTTCTGGCTGAATTGCCACCCCCCTACCCAATGTGGCGACAATCATTCATTTCTCAAGTGCCACAGTGCCTAGTCACACACTCTGCCTGTGGCTGACTTGCTCTCTTAAGGACTGTAGAGAGATGAGCATGTGCAGTGTGATGTGATCTCACAAAGAAAACACACCAAGCTCCCCAATCAGAAAATCTTAATCCACATCCTCCAGGCTCTGTTGTATCTTTTCTTGGTCACTACTTTTACTCTCACTACTTTTATTCTCATTTCTCTTTATTTTTTGAATATTTTATTTATTTATTTGACAGACACAAAGAGACAGAGAGAGAATGAGAGAGAGAGAGCACGAGCAGGGGGAGCTGAAGGCAGAGCGAGAAACAGGCTTCCTGCCAAGTGGAGAGCCCAACACGGGGATCCATCCCAGGACCCTGGGATCATGACCTGAGCCAAATGCAGGCGCAAAACCGACAGAGCCACCCAGACATCCCTACTCTAATTTCTTTTTTTTTTTTTTAAGATTTTAAAATTTATATTTCATGAGAGAGAGAGAGAGAGACAGGCAGAGACACAGGCAGAGGGAGAAGCAGGCTCCATGCAGAGAGCCCGACGCAGGACTCAATCCCAGGACTCCAAGATCATGCCCTGGGCCAAAGGCAGGCACTAAACTGCTGAGCCACTCAGGGATCCCCTTTCTTTATTTTTAAAAAAGATTTTGTCTTTTCTAAAAAAAAATCTTCTAAATTCAAATTCAAATCTTCTAAAAAAGATTTGAGAGAGAGAGAACAGAGTGAGAGAGAGAAAGCATGAGCAATGGGGAAAGGGCAGAGCTTGATCCCAGGATACTGGGATAGTGACCTGAGCCAAAGTCAGATGTTTAACAGACTGAGCCACCCAGGCATCTCCCCACATTCTCTGATTTCTAATACTATATATGAGTATTCCCTGTTCTGGGGCTTTATATAGATGAAATCCAATCATATATCCTTCTTTTGTTAAGCATTATGCTTGTTAGCTTCATCCATCTTGCATGTGGGTAATAGTTTGTCCATTTTCTCTGCTATATTGTACTCCTGTGGATTAATCAACCACGATGCACTTTTTTCTTCTGCTTTTGTTTATCTGAGTAGTTTCCAGTTTGGAACTATCATGAACTGTGTAGGTACATGCATTCTTCTGTGTGTTTTGGGGGAATATGTGCGTATTTCTTTGGAGTATATCCCAGGAGGGGAATTGCAGGATCATGGAAATGTATATGTTTAGTTTTAGTAGTTTATTGTTGAGTACTTGGGGCTGTGCCTTATATTTGTGTAAATTAGTAGACATTTGTAAATACTGGGCAGCCTGGGTGGCTCAGCGGTTTAGCGCCACCTCGGCCCAGGGCCTGATCCTGGAGTCACAGGATTGAGTCCCACGTCGGGCTCCCTGCATGGAGCCTGCTTCTCCCTCTGCCTGTGTCTCTGCCTCTCTCTCTCTCTCTCTCTCTCTCTGTCTCTCTTGAATAAATAAATAAAATCTTTAAAAAATTTGTAAATATTTCTGTGCTTTTGTAAATTATTCTGCGGTTTTATGTGTCACTGAGTATTAAAATGGGACTGTTTCAATTTTAGATGAAGGCCCAAAGATAGAAAGCATAACTATAGATGGCCAGCACTTTACATTCTCAAATGAGCATTTATACCATTTGGGAAAGGCTTAGAATTCCAAAGGTGGCAGACAACAGGCCCTGTGCCTCTTAGTGCAATGAAAGTGGGAGAGTTCAGGACAGAGTTGGTGTGTGTCTTGCTCCCAGTTTTAAAGGGCTTCAAAGGGGGGACCCAGGATGCTTCTATGGGTCTCCTGGAATGCAGTTTCTCAGATGGCTGAGTGTGGAGAGCAGTGAGCATGCTGGAAGCTGGCATACTGCTCTGATTGTGGGCAAGAATGCACATTTCCCTGGAATAGTGGGAGCACCATAGGAAGCAGAACTTCCTAAGGAAAGGGGGAATTTCAGAAGAAAGAAGCCAGAGTTGGGGTGGCTGTAATAGCCTGCCAAAAGGGGCCTTGCCTTGCTAAGGGAACAGAGTGAGGTGGCTTGCCAGTGGGGAGCTCCAAAGGACCCACAAAACAAGAGGCGGCAGTAAATTCCTGCTTATGGGCAAAGGAGACCACCAGGCCACCCAGGGGTTTCGGAGCAGTCCTGCCCCTTCCTCCTCCTGGTGTCTGACTCCTTTCCCCAAGAAGGAGGAGCCAAAGGCAGCCTTCACAAGGCAGATAGAGGATAGCAGCACTTGTCAGGGAAGTGGAGAATTCACCAGATGGTGCTTTGGTCCAGCCTTACTGCCTTTCCATCCTGCAGCAAGTACAGCTGACCTGGGAATGGTTTAACTTCATATGCAATTTGGAGTTTGGAGTTGATGTCCTTCAATCGTATTAGCTATTGAGATGAAATTACTCTGGGACTATCCTATCCTAGCTACAGGATCTTTAGTTTACAAGAGTGAGCTGAGCAGTTTGGGGCATCTTGCTCGGTGGGGCCGCTGAGATTGCACTTGGAGCTAGGGATGAGCTAGGGATAGGCCTGTAGAGGCAGATATGTCATGATGCAGGCAATGTCAGAGGCTTTGGATGGAAAGGAGTCATCAGTGGCCACAGACAGCCCTCACCCTCAAGTCAGGTGTAAAGTCTGGTTCATTCCAACGCTCTCATTCTCAACTTGGGAGGGAAGTATCTTTCCACACTGTGCAGGGCAAGCATGCCCTCACCAGTGGGGTTCTCAATACATCAGGACCCCTCGATTTAAACATTCTAGGGCTTTAGGGGAGAAAGTATAAATGACCCAGGAAGATCTGTTGTAGGCAAGAAGAAACTGACTCCCTGGCAATGAGGCATACTCAGGAAGCCCACTGTGGCTGAGTTCCTCAGGCTGTACCCAAAAGGGACACTAACTTATGAATCCTGAACTTCACAAAGATGATCAAGAGTAATGATTCCCAACCCGTGGTCCACAAACCCCTGGGATAGGGGACAGAGCTGGGGTAGGGCCGTGCTTAGAATTAGAGCAAGAAGTTCAACTATTTCTTACCATCTTGAGACCATGCACTGCTGGTAAACCAACATAGTAAAATATGGTATCATGGATGGTATTCAACAAGTGTGTAATAAGGCACATATTCTTTAAATGCACTACTGGATTTTTCATGACACTGGGCCATTTGCAATTCTTCATCACAAATGTTATCATGGGAGGACCTGCCACTTTCTTATTTTTTGTTCCCTTAAAGAGATGTCCTTACACCAGATGAGAGGAAAGAGATACACAGGACCGTGATGCCATTGCATTAACACTAAAATGCCATTTAGCCAGCATGCGGGCTGCCAGATAACACTGTGAGGTACTAGAGGGATGAATTGAAAATTGTCATTCCGTCAAACTTAGTGACAACATTATCTGCAGATCTTAGAAAAATCAGCTCAGAAAAATCCCTGGTTGGTAGTGATCCTCTCAGATAGATTGAAATCTTTCTAGGCTATTCCTCAGGGCTCATCAATCAAAGGTAGTTGTCATGGTGAACAGTTGAATGGATGGTTTCCATTTAATTATCTTCAGCCCTCTGGATATTGAAAACACTTGGGGACAGCAGGCTCTGCCGGCCCCTGTCTCGTCAGCTCAAATAACTGTTGCTCTTTCCTCACCCACCTCACCTGGAGGCATTCATTCATTCATTTGTTCAATAATATGTACCAAGTGCCTACTATGTGTTAGGCAAGTGCTCCTGCCAAGGATTCCTCTGTGAAAATATCAGGTGCCATCTATGACTTTGCAAACTTCAAGCTGGATCCAGACAATCATGACAGTTGGGAATCAGAGGAAGGCACCGATGCCTGGGAAGGTACTACTAGGTATTGGCCAAATGGCCAGGAGCTAGGAGTTGGGTTCCAAAGAATCAATAGCGCAGATGAGAGTATTGACTGAGAGAGGAGATCCAGGTACAATTCTTTCCAGAGTGGGAGATAAAAGGGGGTAACAACAACATAGGGGAACTAAACAAAGCAAGAGGGAACCCAATGCCACCAAGAGGAAACTGATGATGAGGAATCAAAGGGTAAAAGGTGGGAACCAGAGAAGAATTAATAAGAAATTAAGAAGGGTCCTGGGCATTTCCTTGAAAAGCGTCATGATTTCTGTGTCTCCCATTCATTAGATGTGAAGTTTATGATATCAGAGACAAGGCTTATATTAAGGAAGCAAAGTTAAGTGAGATCACTCAGACAATCAACATGGCCATATATCCATCGATCCACCTATCCCCCACACATCCATCCATCCATCCATCCATCCACCCACCCATCCATCCATTTGCTCATCTGGCAAATGTTTTCTGAACGTCTACCATGCACCTGTCTTCTGGGAGTGAAAAACATAAAACAGATTATTACACATGTGTTTATTTAGTCACAAGTGTAAGTCATGCTGTGAAGTCCACAATCAGAGAGATGATCAGGGAGAGAACTGCAGGGTGAGGAGGAACTAGTGAGAAGAGGCCAGATATGGGGTAAATTTTCCAGGCAGGGGGAAAGCACAGTTGGGGACTTTACAGACATACAAGCACACAGTAAACAAATGTGGATGCTGGCCATGTCACAGAGGGCCACTGAGACTTGGCCCTATAAGCAACAGCATTTAAAGAGGTGGAGAGATATGAATGGGGCTGCCTTTTTCAAGACCCACTCTGTGCTGTGGGAAGAAGGTGTAGATGAGGGCGAAAGTGGAGGGATGTAAAGCTGTAAGGAAATGGATATGGCAGTCCGGGCAAGAGATGTCAGAGGCTGGGCCTTGAGTGGCATCAATGGAAATAGAGAGCAGTGGTCATCCTCACTCTGGTGTCAAGGTTTATAGCTCATCTATACATACCTCCTGCACTTGACGGTATGTACCTTCACTGGACATGCACACTTAGCAGAGGATCTGGCTCCAAACCACAGTAGACTCCCTTGGAAATCTTCACACCCACCCATAATGCTAATCAGTTCCATTAGGGAACACAGTTTGGCCTTAAATGAATGGAGTCTCTCTGAATTGGTGGCCTGACAATCACCTCAAATCCAGGACTAGGCTAGGGGGCTCAGGCTCCATGCTGTATCAGAAGGAAATAGTACTGACACCGAAAAAGAAATGTTTGAGTTATCTCAACATTTGGGGAACCAGCCCAGTGGTAGGGGTCTGAGCAACATCTGCTGCTGACCGGCTTTGTACCATATCAATGCTGCTTTCTTGGTTGATGAGAAAGAAAAAAACAAAATAAGCCTTTAAACATTCTTCCCTCCAAAGTGGTGGGGAAGTTCTGTCTGGCTTGTCATTACAGGGGAACAGGGAAGAGAGGAAGGAAAGAGAAGGGAGAGATTCGACTTTGTTCATTTTTGAAGGAAGATTTTTTTAAAGATTTTTATTTATTTTTTTGAAAGAGAGAGAAAGCAGAGCAGGGGAAGCGGTGGAGGGAGGAGCAGGGTCCCCGCTGAGCAGGGAGCTTGACATAGGGCTCCATCCCAGGACCCTGGGATATGACCTGAGCCGAAGGCAGATGCTTAATGAACTGAGCCATCTAGGTTCCCCAAATTTTGTTCATTTTTGAAGTTTATCTTTAATTTTTTCCCTTCTAGCAACAGGGCCAGTTTTCTATAATCTGTACAGGTGTGGAGACGGTTGGTAGAAACATATCAGGTGCTATATTGGCACCCAAGAGATGTAATGTTGGTGCGAATGGATGGCAGTGTAAGCAGCGCATCAAGTAGGGTGTTGACATTGACAGTGATGTGTCAATGTCAAAAGTAGGGTCTTTGGAAAACATATAATGAAGTTCCCAATTTTTACATTTAATGTGTTATCACCCAACTGAACTGACATTTGGAGATCAAGTGATGACTACTTCATCCTGGATTGCTCTTTTAGTTGAAAGTGGACATCTCCTCCTGTCCCTCACAGGCTTGGTTTCAGGACTCTCAGGAGCTGTGTTATGTGTATGTCTTGAGAAGCAGGATCTTGGGTCCCTTGTGTGGTTGGCATTTTACTCCTTGCTTGCTCTTGCTCGGAGCTTGCATGCTGCAAGGCAGGTTCATTCTTGTCAGTGCAACATGAAGGCTGCTATGTCACCAATGCCCAGTGTCGATGGCACACTGTTGTCCCAACTAGTTACCAGCACATCACCACCAATGTCAACACCTCCCACACACACTGCTGTGCCTCCATGATTGGCACCAACACTACATCTTTTGACGACCAGATGGCAGCTACGAGGTATTTTATCCCCTTGGGAAGTCACACACTATCAGTTCTGTGGACCCCTGGCTGTAAGATCAGCCTGTTGATGGGAGGAGTCTGCACGGGGTGGGAAGACCCTGTATTTCTTGAGGGCTCAATGGGGCTACCTTGGAGCCTAGCTACCACACCTCACAAGCAATGATGATCTGTTAGAGGAGCCCTTGGAGGGAAGAAATAGCCTGGTTCTAGAACACTTGCTGGGCTCAGCCATAGGATGGGAGAAGCAGGGAGCAAAATGTGACTTTCATGTGAATGCTGTGGAGACCCCATGGAGGATTCATGAAAGATGGGGAAGGGGGAGCTTCTGGGGGCTGACTGCTCACTACACTTCTCATGGTAAGTTTCCTCCAAGGGAGATCTGAGCTGTACACCCCCTACGGGTGCCCCATCCCCATTCCTTTATGAAACAGATCCTGAGAGCATCCATTTATCAGCCTCCTTGTTCCAGGATTTTCTGAGTTCAAGGTGTTCAATACACCTTCAGGTTGAGCTGGGAACACTGTCCCCTCCCCCCCCCCATTAAGAAAAGGAAGCATAGAGAAAGAGATACAATAACCCGAGGTCTTCCCCAAGATGACAGAAGCAAGACTCTAATGAAGGAGTCTCAATTCCAAGCCCAGTGCTCTTTGCTTGGTGCCATGAAAGGCCCATAAATTCTGCCCTATGTGAGGGATGGGCTTACAAGGACACTCCTGGCTGCTGAAGATGCCATTAGCTCTGAGGCACATTCCTATTTTTACTCTTCGTGCTGCTACGGCAACAGATTTGACTCCCTAATTATGTTTTGCTTGGGCTAATGTAAAAATTAATTTTTGTTCCCTGAACAGCCATCAACCGCTGGTAAGAAGAGATAACTGAGAAGATTATAAATTCACTCGACACCAGCACGATCCACCAGCAGGGGAAGGAGCTGTCACTTGTTACACGTGCGTTCTGTGCTCTACTCTATACAAGATGCCTCCTTTCTCCCGAACCTGTCAGGTAATTTTAATATTCCCATTTTAAAGTTGAAAAAATAGAGGGTAAGCATGTTGTTCAGAATTATATGCAGAATGAGTGGCAAGATGGAATTTAAGGAGTATCTGTCAGAGTCCAAATTTAGTTCTCTTTCGCCTAGGTGGGACTGCTTCCAGTTTTAATATTCACTTAGATGCCTAGTGGCAAGTAGGAGATGGGAACAAGAAGGGAAAGGCACACAACTGTTCAGAAGGGTCTGGGCAATGGTAGCATTTGTTGGGGTTACTGCTGTTCAGAGTATAGTTTTGAGTTTTGGTTCTGAGGCCTAATTATTTCAGGTCACAGGAGGATTTGTGAATCTTGGGGGGAATATATTCCTATTGATTAAATTCACAAGAGACTGATGTATAAATCTGAATGAAAATCCATTTCCTTGGAAGGGAATGACCAGAATTTCCATGTCCATCCTCCAGGACTTCCTCTTCCCAGAAGCTTCATAGGTTGGCTTACTGAGCATAAGGCTACTTGGTAAGTATAGAATCAGAACCACACTAACTGGGAGGTAGCTTTGAAGACCTCTATGGACATCTTGTGGATGACTCCTTCTTAGCCTCCTCTCTTATATGATGGGAATATTCTGGTGTCTCTCTCCTGTAAACACTCCTAAGGAAGTACCGTCATGTCTTGCTCATCACTTTTGTTTTACTAGACTTTCCTAACTTCCCTTTGAAGGAAAAAAAATATATATATATATATATAGGAATATATATTCAATATATAGGAAATATATATTCAAATATTTTATTATAATTATAATGAATTATACTACAATTATCTTTGCTATGCAGCCATGTTTAATTTCAGGGCCTCTTCCTACTATTTTGGCTTGGAGATTCTCTGTCCTTTGCTAGATGGCTTCACAAATGTTTAACATTATACATTTTATCTTATTTTCCTTAAGATGGTACAAGATATGTCAATCTAGTGCCTAAGGGCCTGACCATCCTCCAGAGTTATAGCCTCAGCTTGAAACCCACTCTCAGCTAAAGGGATGTGCACTGTTTTAAATCAGAGCTGATGGAGCCAGGTGTGGGGCCCTTACCTGAAAGAGGCCCATCTGTAGACTCATCAGATATGAAAGAAAGACCTATACCAAATAGATCATTTCCCTAAAAAGTCTTAAGGGAGAAATAGAATTTTTAAAAAGGTTGTTAGCAGAGAGAGCTTGCCAGTGAGAGGTCATGAAGCAGAAGGATGCCTCTTGCGTCGCCTCCGAGGGCTGCCGAGTAAAGTACCACACCCTGGGCCACTTAAATGATAGGGATTTATGGCCTCACAGCTCTGGAGGCAGAAATCTGAAGTCAAGGTGCCATTAGGGTTGGTTCATCTGAGGACTGTGAGGGACGATCTGTCCAGGCTTCGCTCCCAGCATCTGGTAGCTCTAAGGTGTTTCCCGGCTTGTAGATGGCATCCTCTGTGTGTCTTTGCATCATCTCTTTCTGCCCGTGGCTTTTTCTCTTTCCAAATCATCCTTCTTTGTATTGGATTACAACACACCTACTGCCCTCATTTTAACTTGCTTACCTTTGCAGAGACCCTTTTTCCAAATATGGTTACATTCTTTTGGTATGAGGGTTAGGATATCAATGTATCTTTTTTTTTTTTAAAAGATTTTATTTGTTTATTCATGAGAGACACAGAGAGAGAGAGAGGCAGAGACATAGGCAGAGGGAGAAGTAGGCTCCTTGCAGGGAGCCTGATATGGGACTTGATCCCAGGACCCTGGGATCATGACGTGAGCCAAAGACAGACGCTCAATTGCTAAGCCGCCCTGGCAGCCCCTAAGTACCTTTTTTAGGGGAATACAATACAACCCGTAGAGCCATGCCCAGAAACAAGGCCAGGATGGAGCCAAGTGAAGTTCTTGTTAGAGCCATGTGCTTCAGTGAGGAGGTGTAAGTCTTGGGCTCAGGACTGGGCCGCAGCCGATGCCATGGGAGGTGCCTCAGCAGAGCCAACAGAAAGGACAGCAAGGCACAGCAGGGAGAGAGGACCTCTGGGGTCACCACAATGACCTCTAATGGTTTCCAAACACACTGTCCAGGCATCGAGGCGAGGAATATACATTCTGGGCAGGGAATCAGATTTCTGTCCCAGTGTACCCACAGCTGCACACTGGCTGTGGGACTCTGGGCTTTCATCCTCTTGTCACACCAAGGCTCTTCCTAGCTATAAAATTCTATGATTTTTATCATGATCAATCTATTAAACCCAAAGAGTCCTTCCAACAGAAAGCCTTAAAGATGCATTTTAGAAAATGCCCCGCATAGGTAAATCACAGGTCCGTAAGTGAGAGTTTATCACCCAACTTTCTGGGAAGCAAACCAGAATTTCTTCCCAAATGTGAGCTCTCGTTGAAGCTTAAGTTATTTTTAAAAGATAGGCAAAACCTATGATATCATCCCTCTGTTAATTTGTGGATGTGGAAGATTTCTACTTGTTCTGAGTCTTAGATAAATACACAAGAATAATAACAACCCTTGCAAAAAGGTATTGAACATCAGACAGTTACAGAAGGCGAATATCATTTGTTCCAAGGAACCCGTGCAATTGGGGCTTTTGATTCTGTGTGTAAGCTGCCAGGAGAGGCAATTACTGTTCTTTTTCTATTTTGGGTCTTGAAATACCTTAGAATTCTTTCCATTGTGGTCCAGCCGTCAGGAGGAGCAACTCGGCACCGTTGTAGGAAAGGCTTCATATCAGACTTCTTCAAAGAAATAAAAACTCGAGGTCTGTGTAAGGCGGCCCCTGGGAAGCAGAAGGAAACTGTGCATGCTTGCACCCTGCAGACCGTTAGCAGGTGCCTACTGTGCTGGGGGGCCTGGGATCCACCGCCCCTCCCCTCCAAGCCTTCACAGACTGAAGTCGGGACCCCCAGGTAGTCAAATATTCTGGTGCGGTTTATGGTTTCTGTGAAGTGCCCGTCGAACAACAGAGGAATGCCTGAGTCCATTACAGCACGACGGTAGAAGTGAGTGTTATGCAGCCATAGAACATTGCATTTAGGAAGAGTATTTAAAAGGGCTTGCTTTTTTATTCACCACTGAATAGGAAGTGGAAAGGGCAAGATACAAAGTTTTATAGGGTATGAACCCACTTCATTTTTTTGTTTTGTTTTGTTTTTCTCACTTCATTTTCTTAAAGATTTATTTATTTATTTGAGAGAGAGAGAGAGAGTGCGTGTGTGCACATAAGCAGGGGAAGGGTAGAGGAAGAGGGAGAGAATCTCAAGCAGACTCCCTGCTGAGCCTGGAGCCCAACTTGGGGCTCAATCCCATATTCCTGAGATCAGGACCTGAGCTGAAATCAGGAGTCAGAGCACATAACCGACTGTGCCACCCAGGCACCCCTGAATCCATTTTATATAAATGATACGGCTTGTATGATACGCTTTATTTGTGTTATATGCTATATATTACATACATATTGAAATATATATGTAGTATACACTTATACATAGTTTGTATATGTGCTATATATTACACATGTCATATATCATACATAAAGCCATAAAAAGAAATTAAACTTACCGAGAAGTGGTTGTTGAATTATTACTATGCAACTTAATACATTCTAGGTCCTGTGCTAAATTCGCCGTTTATCATGTCACTTAGATCTTAGATTTGTTGTTGTTGTTTTTGTTTTTTTTTTTTTTAAGACTTATTTATTTGAGAGAGAGAGAGTGGGGGTGGATTCAGGAGAGGGAGAGAAAGAGGGAATCTCAAGCAGACTCCCCACTGAGCATGGAGCTGGCAGTGGGACTTGATCCTGAGATTCTGAAATCAAGAGTTGGATGCTTAGCTGACCGTGCCATCCAAGTGCCCCAGCTCTTAAATTTGCTTTATGTGAAATAGATAACATATAAAAGAGTAGCTATATCATGTGCACAGTGTTAGCAATAAAAATGAACCTAATTTCTGTGAGCCCACCTCCCAGCTTATGCTGTAACACAGTGGGGATCTTTATGTTTTCCTCGATGGCAGGTCCTGCCCTACTCCTCAGAAGTAACTACTATCCTGACATTAGTATTAATAATTCTCTTGCTTATCTTTATTATTATTTTTATGTTAGTTTAAAAAAACACAAAACCGGAGCTCTATCCTCTTAAAAAAAATTTTAAATGTATAAGACAGTACTGTTAACTAAAAGGACAAAGTTGTATAGCAAATCTCTAGGTTAACAATTTTTATATATATTTTAATAATTATTTGATATGTATTTATATTGTTTATTTTAAAAACATAAATAACAATATTCCTTAGTTATTCAGTACTTATTTATATTACATATATAATATAAATAAGAATTTATACAATATGTATAATACATATAAAGATATATAATAATTATCAATATAATTTTGCTTCCACATCTTGGCTTTTGTGAATAATGTGATGAACATGGTATACAAGTAACTCTTTGAGATGCTGATTTCAATTCTTTAGAATAATTACTCAGAAGTGGGATCGCTGGGTGATATACTCATTTTATTTTGATTTTTGGAGGCACTTTCATACTCTTTTCCATAGCAGCTACACCATTTTACACTCCCATTACCAGTACACAGCTTTCAATTTGTATTTCTCCTACTCCATGTGATGTTGAATATCTTTTCATACACTTGTTGGCCATTTGAATATTTTTGGAGAAATTATTTAACTATATTTCCCATTTTTAGAAAAGATTTGTTTATTTTATTTTAGAGAGGGAGAGAGAGAGAGACAGAGCATGCAAGCTGAGCTGGGGAGTCGCAGCAAGAATCCTTAAGCAGAGCCCCCACTGAATGGGGTGCCCTACATGGTGCTCAATCCCAGGACTCTGAGATCATGACCTGAGCCGAAATCTAGAGTTGGCTACTTAACTGACTGAATCACCCAAGTGCCTCAATACTTTGCCCATTTTTATTTTTTTTTTAATTTTTTTAAAAATTTTTATTTATTTATGATAGTCACAGAGAGAGAAAGAGAGAGAGGCAGAGACATAGGCAGAGGGAGAAGCAGGCTCCATGCACTAGAAGCCCAATGTGGGATTCGATCCCGGGTCTCCAGGATCACGCCCTGGGCCAAAGGCAGGCGCCAAACCGCTGTGCCACCCAGGGATCCCACTTTGCCCATTTTTAAATTCAGTTATTTGGAAGTTTTGTTTTTGTTTTGTTTTTGTTTTTGTTTTTTGTGGGTTTTTGGCTATTGAGTTGTAAAAGTTCCTTATATGTTTTGCATATTAAGCACTTATCAGATATGTGCTTTGCAAATATTTTTTTTCCCATTCCATAAGTTGCTTTTCACTCTGTTGATTGCTTCCTTTGCTGTGCAGAAGCTTTTTAGTTTGATGTCATCCCATCTGTCTATTTTTGCTTTTGTTGCCTGGGCTTTTGGTATCATACACAAGAAATCATTGCCCAGAACAATGTTTTGAAGCTTTGCCCCAATATTTTCTTCTAGGAGTTTTACAGTTTCTGGTATGTGTTTAAATCTTTAACTTTATCTTTATTCTTTCTCAGGGAGGGTGTGTATCCCTAAATAATGCATGCTAGGGTCTGAATGTTTACGTCTCCCCCAAAATTCCCACATTGGAATCCTAACTTCTAAAGATGATGGTATTAGGAAGGTAGGACCTTTGAGATGTGCTTAATTCATGAGGGTGAGGCCCTCATGAATAGGACTGGTGCCTAACAAATGAAGCTCCAGGGAGATCCCGTGTCCCTTCTACCATGTGAGGACACAGAGGCCTCCTGCTATGAGGCAGGGAGAGAGACTTTACCAAAATACGACCATGCTGATACCCCGATCTTGGACTTCCCAGTCTAGGACTGTGAGCATTACATTTCTTTTGCTTATAAGCCACTGAACCTGTGCTATGTGGTTATAGTAGCCTGACCAGACTGAGACAATGCATTTCTTCTACTTTTTTTGTCTGTTTATGAACTTCTCATAAATGCCATCACATTGTGTATGTTCTATGATTCACTCTGTCTTGTTCATTATTATATTTCTGATATTCATCCATGTTGATTGTGTGTAGCTGCGGTTGATTTATTATTTTGGCGCTGAAATATTCATTTGCACTCTTAGCCCACAATTTACATGCCTGTCCTACTCTGACTGTTCCTCATTAAGAACTGTTTGACATTTATGTTCTGCTAGTATGGATATTACTGTACATGACTGTACTGTACCTGACTTCTGGGACACTCAAGCAAGAGTTTCTCTGGGAGAAATAGTTACAAGTGGACATACTTGCTCTTAGGATAGGCACATGCTTACTCTTTTCTGATTACATTAGTTATGTTTATCTAAAGTAAGAACTAGAAACAAAAGTACCTATGAACTCATCTCCTTAATCATAGAATACCTTAACTGCATTCTGGATCAGTGGAAGGTTATCCTCTAGAATGTAATTCAGAGACCAAGACCTCTTCCATCTCTTGGCGGCCATCCCTTTCATCTTGAGCAGTGGAGAAAGAAAGGGAATGTGCAAGAAGCTCAGCCACTTTTTAAAAGCCTGGAAATGACCCACAGCTCCTGTTCACACCCTGTTGTCAACGGTCAGGCAGTACCTGCCTGTAAAGAGGCAAAGAAATATGATCCTGACTCCACAATCCCATGTTCATCAGGCTCTTCTCAGAAACAATCCAACAATACTTAACAAAAGGGTGAATGAATGAAGTAAGTCAGTCGGAGAAGGACAAACATTATATGTTCTCATTCATGTGGGGAATATAAATAATAGTGAAAGGGAATATAAGGGAAGGGAGAAGAAATGTGTGGGAAATATCAGAAAGGGAGACAGAACGTAAAGACTCCTAACTCTGGGAAACGAACTAGGGGTGGTAGAAGGGGAGGAGGGCAGAGGGTGGGAGTGAATGGGTGACGGGCACTGGGGGTTATTCTGTATGTTGGTAAATTGAACACCAATAAAAAATAAATTAAAAAAAACAAAACAAACAAAACAAACAAACAAACAAAAAAGGGTGAATGAATTTTGGAGGACAGCCAGCTGGTGGTGTGCTAAAGAAGGTCAAGCCATGTCTCTTCCAAAGTAACCATGACCATTTAAATGGTCACAAGTAGTGCTTCAAAATGTCTACCACTATAGTCCCTTGCCAATGGGTGGTATTGCTCAACTTCAAATGTCTTGACAATGTGACATGTGTTTGATTATTATTTGGAATCATTTCATGGTGTCATGAGCTCTTTATGCTTCTTTTCCTGTGAAATGACGGTGTACGTTTTTTGCCTTTTTTCTTTTAACTACTTTTTTCTTCTTTTGATTTTTAAAAGTTCTGTATTCACACTGAATATGAATTCTTTTTTAGTTATATGGGTAGCAGGTAACATCTCCAAGTCTGTGTTTTTGCTTTACATTCTCTTTATGTTGTGTTTGGGTGAAGAACTTAGGTATAAGACTGTCCACTTTGGCAATTTTTTACCTTATTACTTGTGCATTTGTGTCTTGAAAAATGATTTCCTGTTCTGAGATCCTCCATACAGTCTCCTATATCTTCTCCTAAAAGTTTTAAGGTTTTGCCTTTTTGCATATGAATTTTTAATACATTATCTATCTATCTATCTATCTATCTATCTATCTATCTATCTATCTATCATCTACCTATCCATCTATATACCTACCTTCCTATCTATCCATCCACCCATCCATCCATCCACCTGTCTGTCTATCTTTTTAAATGGTATATGGTAGGGATCCAAATCTATTTTTAATCTTCATTGATAAATAATTGTTTCTGCTTCACATAATGAGCAGTCTACTTTTTCTCACTGTTCTGTAATTCTAGCCCTGATATGTAAGTTTTTCTATATATGTATGGGTCCTTTTCTGGGCTTTCCATTATCTTCATGAATCTAAACATCTATCTCTGTGCTAGCGTGATTGTCTTGATTATTATATAGCCTTAAAATAAATATTGATTTTGGTAAAGCAAGTCACTCCTCTTTTGCATCTTTTTTTTTTTTCCAGGAGTCTCCTATATTCTTTCTGCCTCTACTTACTTTTTGGAAACTGCTTATTAAGTCACAGTATTGGCATTGCATTGTATATATGGATCAACTTTGTGGAGAATTAAAATCTTTACAATATCCTGTCCTCCCCTCCCTGACGTGGTGATGCTTCCTTACTTATGCCTCTTTAAATGCTTTTAAGTCTTGCCATTTTTTTTGTTAGATTTATTCTTAGATACTGCATAAGCTGTATCGTTATTGTAAGTGATATCTTTTTTCGACTTTATTTTCTAATTGTTTCTTGCTAGTATTTAGAAATTCAGGGGACCTCTGTATGTTTACATACGCAAACAGTGCTAAATTACCTACTTGAAACTAATAATTTGTTTGTGAATTCTTTAGCAGTTTCTGCATAGATGATTTTATACATTGAGACCATTGAATACTGTGTATCTTACTTTTCGATGTTTATATATTTTTCTTGTTTTGCTGCATTGCCTTGGATCCTTAATGTGATGTTGACTGAATTGGTGCCAGCAGACATCCTTGTTTTGTTCCTATTTTATAAAGAATACTTTGCATAGAATGAGTGAGATATTTACTGTGTGTTTGTGCATTTTCCACACAAAGAGGTGCTGTTCTTTTCCTAATTTGTTAAAAGATTCAGTTGTATTCTAACAAATAATTTAAAATTTTTAAAATACATTTTTTTCTTTCCTGGGTCTTGTTCTCCTATCACCTATTATCATTATACATTTCATTAATAGAATTTTTATTATTAACCACATTTATAAAGTAAACCTGACGTAGTCATGATGTACAGTCTTTTTACACATTGTTGGTATCACTTTGCTAATATTCTGATTAAAATTTTTGCATTTATGTTAACAAATTCTTTTCTCATTTAATTCCCGCATTGTTAAGGTTATGTTAGCTTCCAATGAATTGTAGCATGCTTATTTTTTCTTATTCTCTAAAATAATTTGCATAAGATTAGAATTCTTTCTTCCTTGCAT
This sequence comes from Canis lupus dingo, assembly GCF_003254725.2. Lineage (NCBI taxonomy): Eukaryota > Metazoa > Chordata > Mammalia > Carnivora > Canidae > Canis > Canis lupus. The sequence continues at coordinate 4,713,144 of NC_064248.1, read as the reverse complement.
ATTTTGTAAAGCTCATCAATAAAAGTTTCTGAGGCTAGTGCTACCTTTGTGAAAGATTTTAAACTGTAATTTCAGTTTATTTGAATAATTATAGGATCATTTTGATTTTATATTTCTCTTTGAAAAAGATCTTTCAAAACTTTTAGATATTTGCTCATTTCACTCAAAAATCCTTTTTTTTTTTTAATTTTTTTTTCCACAATGCTTTGTCTTCCTCTGGGACTCCATGGACACAAATGTTAGATCTTTTGTTACTGCTCCATGTGTTCTTGAGGCTCTGTAAGTTTTTTCCTCAATCATCTTTGTTTTTATTCTCTGTCGTCCAGATCAGGTGATCTCATAGCCTTTCCCCATGTTCACTGATATTTTTCTGTTTTTTTTTTCCATTCTGCCTCTGAGTTTCTCCAATGATTTTTTAAAATTGTGATTATTATATAAAATTGCAATTTGGTTCTTTTTAAAGATCTTTTATTCTCTGCTGAGGCTTTCCACATTATGCTCTGTTCAAAAAGTGTCTTTGTCTGATAATCTCAACATCTGTGTAATTTCATTGTTAGTATCCTTTGGTTGTCTTTTTTCATTGTGAGATGTTCAGATTTTCTTATTTCTTAATATGTAGAATTATTTTGAATTGTGTTCTAGACATCTTGGAATGAGTTATGTGACTCTGAGTCTTATTTAATTCTTATCACATTAGTTCTTTTAAAGCAGATAAATACCTAGTTAGATTCAGGCCACAAATTCCTACCCATCTTCTGAGTGCATTAATTCTTTCTAATGTCGGTTCAGTATACAAAGCCCTTGCAAATGTTATTCATATCTCTTCCACCCATACATTACTCAGGGATCCGTTTGGGATCTGGGTGGTATTCTAACACATAATTCAGTTCTCAAAGACTGTGTTATTTGTTTTAGCATCCAATCCATATATATACTTCATGTGTTTGAGTCCACAAGTTGTACATAATTTTATAGGATTGCTTCCTTGAACTCCCTCCTCCCCATGATCTCCCTGACACTTTCTGATTTTCTTGCTAGAAATATGGAGCTTTATTGTTCCCACTTTACTGCATATTTCCCATGATTGTGTCTGCCTCCAGATCCCAGTAGTAAGAGAATATTTGAGAAAAAGAAACTTGAAACTTAGAGATTCCCTTCTCCCACCTCAATATTGGTCAGAGGGAAGAATAGTCCTCTTTCAGAATTTTAATCTTCCTATCTACTTATTTCAATGCTGTCAATGACATTGGAGAATTGCCTGGATATTATAGTAGGAGAGAGAATAAACAAAACAAAAGGGATCAGAGATCTTGGAGAAATGGTTGACTCTGGGGATGGAGCAGGGAATATACAAGATAAGTCTAGAACATCTTGTAGTATCAGAAATGAAGGAAATGCTCACAAGGCAAATGATGGGGTGTATATGTCAAAGGGGTATAGAGATAACTGAAATATGGGGCAATTTGGGAAAAAGAAATAAATTTCATGTACTGGATTACAGTCCAAATGATAAAATAAATATCCATGAATAGTTACCAATATACATGATTGAATGCATAAATAAATATATCAGAAATAGAGGCCTTTGTCTTGGAGCCTTTTGTATTTGTATCTTGTGTACAGTTTTAAATTTGGAACTACCTTTGAGTCCAGACTGGTAGATAAAGAGGGGAAAAATGGAAAAATGAAAAAATCATGATTAATTTGATCATATTTCACATTTTAGTGCCATGATATAATGAAATTATGTATCATAATATTTATTTCATGAACTTTTTTCTAATTATAAAAATAGCAAATGCCTCTCTGTACATGTTTTTAATTTTTTTAAAAAGATTTTTATTTATCTGAGAGTGAGAGAATGAGAGAGAGAGAGCAGGAGCAGGGGGAGAGCAGGCAGGAGGAGAAGGAGAAGCAGGGTCACAACTGAGCAAGGAGCCTGATGTGGGGCTTGATTCCAGAACCCCACGATTATGACCTGAACGGAAGGCAGATGCTTAACTGACAGAGCACTCCAGGCACCCCTGTTCACATTTTAAAAATATAAATAAGCACTAAGAAAAAAAATTCTAGCACTGGAAAGTAGCAAAAATTAAATCATTATTAATATTTGGTGTACTTATTAGTATTACTTTAGTGGTTTTGAGAAAAATTAAAATTATTGGGATGACTAACTTGAAACCATTCAGGAGAATAAAAATGCTGAAGAATAGGTTTCAAACATTTCAAGTATACAGAGCTCAAATGCAAGTTGGAGGTGAGAAACAATAATGCACCATGGTTTGAAAAGAGTAATTAGTTTTTGAAGCTGGTTTCTTTCTTGATGACAAATGTTAATCCATGAAGTGTTTTAGTGAAACACCAAAATCTAGATCCCCAAAACAATGTATAGATGGGTCAGAAATGCTGTCATAGAGTTAGGGCTCTGTGATATAAGACACCCTCAGAGGAGGGTTCCCTGGGTGGTGCAGTGGTTTGGCGCCTGCCTTGGCCCAGGGCGCGATCCTGGAGACCTAGGATCAAATCCCACGTCAGGCTCCTGGTGCATGGAGTCTGCTTCTCCCTCTGCCTATGTCTCTGCTTCTCTCTCTCTCTCTCTCTCTCTCTGTGACTATCATAAAAAAAAAAAAAAACCACCCTCAGAGGATACAGTCAATACAATTCTTGCTCTAGAGAAGGAAGATCTTGAAAAAATTGCTGGTGTTTTTCCTAGCATCAGGTTGAATGACTGAAGAAAGAAAAGGTCTTTTGAGAATCCTAGTTAAAAATATATAACAGGGACGCCTGGGTGGCTCAGCCGTTAAGCGCCTGCCTTCAGCCCAGGGCATGATCATGGAGACCCAGGATCAAGTCCCATATCAGGCTCCCTGCATGGAGCCTGCTTCTCCCTCTGCCTGTGTCTCTGCCTCTCTCTCTCTCTCTCTGTGTCTCTCATGAATAAATAAATAAAATATTAAAAAATATATGTATATATATAACAAGAATTTGGGTCAGAATTCATTCCATGTACATGCCCTGGAAAAATCCAGCTTGAAATCTTAGATTAGGGCAGCCTGGGTGGCTCAGCGGTTTAGCTCCTGTCTTCAGCCCGGGGCATGATCCTGGAGACCCCGGATCGAGTCCCACGTTGGGCTCCCTGCATGGAGCCTGCTTCTCCCTCTGCCTGTGTCTCTGCCTCTCTCTCTCTCTCTCTTTGTCTCTCATGAACAAATAAATAAAATCTTAAAAAAAAAGAAAAAAGAAAGAAGAAATCTTACATTAGGGCAGACTCACATAGATGAACTTCTCTGGGACCTGAAATAGTGATCACAGTGTCTGGAGTAAACAAGTCACCACTGGAGTAAGAGTTGACAGAAAGAGCAAACTATAGGATCAGATCCACAAAGACAGCACAGTGCAATTACTGACAATGCTATGGAAAGGAAGTGAGTTTCATACATTTAAATGAATACAATGGATCAAAAATGATGAAGGAACAAAGGAATGCAGAACATTCAGGAAGATTTCAAAAAGATCTCAAAAAGCCATGAGGATTAGAGAATATTGAAGTTGGAAAAAAATGGACAAGTTGAACAGCATGTTGATGCAGATAATGAAAGAATTAGAGCACTGGAGGATAGATCTGAAAATGTTGCCATAAAATCGGCACAGAGAAAAGGGATGGAAAATATGAGAAGTGAAGCAGTATGGAGAAAAGAAAGAAAAGGTCCAATTTAGGTGGTCCAGAAAAAGAAAACAGAATGAATTGGTGAATTCACCAAATTTGGTGAATTTCAGTATCCAAAGAAGTGATAGTTGTGAATATTATAGATTGGTAAAATACATGAATATTTAACCTCGGAACACCCAGTGAATCCCAGGAACTACAAAATATCTAGGGATCACAGAGCTTCACTTGGATTTTTACTTATTTTCATATTCCCCAAAATAATTATTTGAAGCTCAAGAGGAAATACATATATGATCTTTGCCTATATTACTGCAATGCCCGGCACATACCAAGTGCTTGTCAAATGCTTATTGACACTGAGGATGGTTATCTCTGGTTTAGTAGACTGCCATATATTGAAATATTTTCTGCACCTGAATTTGAAATAAAAATATCTATTGTTTGACCCTAATGTAATCACCATTTGAACAACTAGATAGGGGACGCCTGGGTGGCTCAGCGGTTGAGCATCTGCCTCCAGCTCAGGGCATGATCCTGGGTCCAGGGATCGAGTCCTGCATCGGGCTCCCTGCAAGGAACTTGTTTCTCCCTCTGTCTATGTCTCTACCTCTCTCTGTGTATCTTTCGTGAATAATAAATACAATTTTTAAAAAAAGAACAACTAGATGTTATTTCAATCCAGTTAACCAAGATGATAATCTCATTGCCATAATGTGAAGCTATTAATGGTACTCAAAAATATGCCTCATATGAGCTGAAGATTTTTTCAAACTTTGATTTAATGTTTATACACAAAATCCCATGAAGTTAGATTTAGTAAAGGTTATTTTGAGTACAAGTAACAAGAGTATGCTTCAAATTACATCGAATGCAAAATGTAACATAGGATTTATGGCCATTGACATATCAGAATATTATTCATGTATTTAACAGAATTCAAGTAAGAATTTTACAAAAGCTTCAAGAATCCCTTCCTTTTTAAAGAGCTCTTTCATCCCTTCCCTGCATTGCATAAAATTGCACTACACATGCTAAATCTACCTTAGAATGCTTATTTCTGATCCAAATTGAGGAAAGAGAACTAAATCCCAAGTAGCAAATGATACTTAAGAGATCTAAACACCCAAGGAACATGTCTCTTCTGCAATTTTTTATTTTTTTGAAAGCAAGATTTACTACTTCACAGTAGATGAAAAAAATTTAGACACAATAAAAGTATTTATGATAATGGGTGAGAAACCCATTAAGAATTTTATTAGGTAAGGATGACAAAATTAACTTTCCCTGTTTTCATTTTGGAATCACTGAACATTTGCGTTTCCATAATAAAAATAGCAATGAAAAGAAAATTGGACACAGAGCATTACCCCCTTTCCCTCTGCAGGGTGGAGGAGGATAATTCCTTCTCCGTTGAAAGAGGAGGGAGACCTACCATGGGTTTAATTAAAGAGGGCATTGCATGTAGAAAAAGAGGAAGGTTTAAGAGACTTCAACGTAAGGCTTAACAGCCTACAACGTAATTCCCTGTGTTTCCTAGTAGTTACATGCTCCGGCTCGGGTTCACAGCACTAGGTGATTTTCAATACTGTCTCTGCCAGTTGCTCGAGATACCGGGCAAGGAACTTTATATCTGCATCCTTCCTTTTTCCCTTCGGTGAAGTGGTTGATGGAGAGTGTCTCACCATCTAAGAGTATAAAATGAGCTCATTTATTCCGTAGAACAGTGTTTGGCACAGAGTGTGTGTGGGGTGTCACTGAATGCCAGCTGATAGTATCTGCCCTTAGTGCAAAATGGTATGAATCCAACCATGATGTGGGAGAGTGAGCCACATGTTTGAAAGGATTCTGTTTGTGAATTGATTTGTTGATTAGGTCTCTCACCCAAAATTCTGTGCCAGGCAGTCTGCATTTATCTCATCTTGTGACATGACAGAAAAGATCCAGACACCTGCCACGACCTCTGTAGTTGATGATTACTGGTTGCAGAAACTGTACCTGTGGGAGGATATGGGATAATGTGTTCGATGGAAAAACCAACAAAAGGATAGAGAGTAAGTTTAGAGGGGAGATGTAAAAAGAAAGAGAAGATGACCACTGAAAGAAAAGACAAAGTATAATTTTTTTTTTTTTCCCTTACCAAAACTAGGACTAAGGATTTTGGTTTGTAGTGGGTCAAGCCCAGATGAACCTAAGTGGAGACTGGGTGCACGGGGCCCCTGATACTCTATATTTATTATTGCTGATCTGTAGGATGAACTGCTGGTTATTTGTTAATTCTGTTTGACTAAAGGCAAGGAGAAGGTTCTGTACCCAGTTTTCTGGGAGGTTGCTATTGGAAGTGGAGAACTGGAGGCTCTGCTTGCACCAGGTCCTTAGCCTGGCCCCAGAAACCAAGATGGACATGCTAGAGAGATGGAGAGTGCAGTCAGAATCCAAAGGACCATCAGATACAGGACCTTGTGGGACTTAAGGTGGAAGCAATGGTGCTGTAGGCACAAGGCTTCATGATATACAGGCCACAGAGAACTGCAGCCCCCAGCCAAGGAGGGTTCTGTGTCTTAGTGGGGCATGTGCAGGAGCTCGTGCACTTAGCAGAGCTTTTTACATTTCTGTTCTATTATTATTTTTAATAATAATGTTCTTAGAACTCTGCTCCATTATTATTATTTTTCAGTGACTCACAAAAAACACATTTATTCCAGGTCAGTATTGCCTTTTAGTCTATTTCTAGAACATTCTATCATGGTTGTTCCCAGAAAGAAGCAAAGAATTTTTACCTCCGAAACTAAAAAACATACTGCCATTCTACATTTTCTGTATAAGCAAGTCAAGAACATGAGGTAAGCCGCTCTCAAACTCGAGCAAGCTTACAAGGTAATGAAAAAGAAAAGAAAAGCTAAGGTCGATGATGGGTTCTTGGTTGCCAGTACCTTTGGAATGGTCTTCCAACCTCTAGACAACTCTTCTTTCTCATTTGAACCAGTTTCTTTCTTTCTTTCTTTCTTTCTTTCTTTCTTTCTTTCTTTCTTTCTTTCTTTCTTTCTTTTCTTTTCTTTTCTTTTCTTTCTTTCCAAATATTTTATTTATTTAATCATGAGAGACACACAGAGAGACATAGGCAGAGGAAGAAGCAGATTCTGTGGGGAGCCTGATGTGGGACTCAATCCCAGGACTCTGGAATCACAACCTGAGCCAAAGGCCAACACTTAATCACTGAGCCACCAAGGCACCCCTGGACCAGTTTCTTAAGATTCCTTCTTAGAAAATTCCAGTTGGGCTCCAATAATAACTCAAGTCTTTGAGCACTTATTATGAGCCAGGTGCTAGTCTCAGTGCTTTGTATGTAGTCACATATTTAGACCTATTGGTGAAGTATAGTTTCTAAGCACTGACAATTGGAGTGACTAAGTAGCTTGCCCAGAGTCTCAGTTACTAAGGAGTAGAACCAGGATTTGCATCAGGATGTTGAGTATGGCATCTTGTTTTGAACCACCCAAGAATTCTGACCAATGGGGATTCCCTGGGTGGCGCAGCGGTTTGGCGCCTGCCTTTGGCCCAGGGCGCGATCCTGGAGACCAGGAATCAAATCCCACGTCGGGCTCCCGGGGCATGGAGCCTGCTTCTCCCTCTGCCTGTGTCTCTGCCTCTCTCTCTCACTGTGTGTCTATCATAAATTAAAAAAAAAAAAAAAAAAAAAAAAAAACTCTAAGAATTCTGACCAATGGATGGTGTAACATGTGTGTGTTATGGCTCTCCCCTGCTCATACATATTCAGTTGCTTCCCATTACTTATGGTTGGTCCTTTCCAAAATCCTTAGCCAATTATTTTCCTCAGAGTTTAAAAGTAATCTCCTGGCACAATCAGCCTGGTTTCCTCTGCCTAAAATCACTTAGTAAATCCATGGCATGAAAATGTTAAGATGGGAGAAAATAATTAGAAACTCCCAGAAAGCAAAGGGTTATTTTTAGCTGAGATTTTCTGTGTGCAGACAATCCCTTGGAGTGAAGTAAATGTCCATGAATCCATACTGATGAATGAGTGAATGAATGAATGAATTCAGTCAAACAGATAAACAATAAGTGGAAATATATTCTTCTAGCAAAATTCCAATCAACAAATAAGTGGAGCTGAGCTAAGCTCTTTTAGAGCAGTTCCCGGCCATGGCAGGTATGTTATGAGATGGGGTCCCCCTTCTGTGACCAGTGCTTGCTCTGGGTTTCCACCTTGGCTTTGCGAAGACTTTATCAACAAAAATGGTTATTCCAATTGTCAGAATAGATTATTATCAATTATTTTGTTGCTAAAATTATCCCAGATTTGGTCATTAAAGTCTTCTTCAGGCTGACATGCTCATGTAATATCTTCTGGAATCATGAATCATATTGGGCTCATCTTGTTTTCCATGTCCCAGGCCTGGAATGGACCATTTCTCCAAAGATCTCTGGTTCCTTATTTTGGACAATTGTATACAGAAAACAAGATCTAAATACCAGGTATGGAAAAAGCATTTTGTAAAATGTCACAGAAAAATAGAGGCAAAACAAACAAAAAAAACCAAACAGATTAGGGTAGTGTGATCTCAAAGATTAACACAGTGCACTCACTGGACACCCAGTAAGTGTTGCTAATGTGACCAAATTTTTAAACGCAACATAATCAAGTGACAGATGCTTACTTCAGGTAGTACGAGTAGAATGGCAACTATGAAAGATATTTGAAAGGTTTCCCAGAGGTGGCTCTGTGGTGCAATGGATAGCGCATTGGACTTACAGAGGCTGAAAGGTTTCCCAGGACACTGGATTTTCAGTGAGAAACCAGGGAAAGCCCAGGGAAAATGGGATGAGTTGGTCGCTTGAATGTAGAATAGGGTTGGCTTGATATTGTTACTTCTTTATATCAGCTTGACTCGCCAAGGGGTGCCCAGACTAAACATTGTTAATCATTATGTCTGGGGGTGTCCTTGAGGGTGTATCAGGACAACATTAGCATCTGAATCCATGAACTCAGTAAATCAGATGGCCATCCCCAATGAGTGGGCCTCCTCCACTCTGCTGGGGATCTAAATAGAACAAAAGGCAGAGGAACAGAGGAATTCAACCACTTTTTATTCTGCCTCAGTATTGGGCTGGAACATTTCATCTCATCTCTTGCCCTTGGACTGGGATTTAAACCATTGGCTTCCCTGGTTCTCAGGCATTTGGATTTGGATTGAACTACACTAGATTTCCCTGAGACTCTAGCTTTCAGATGGCAGATTGTGGGGCTTCTCAACCTCTATAATCATGTGAGCCAATTCCTCATAATCAATCAATCAATCAATCAATCACTGTTTTGGTCAGGATTCTAACAGATAGATGATGGATGGATAAAAAGGTAGATAGGTAGATGATAGATAAATAGGGTCAGAGTTCATAGGTAGCCTACTGATTCTGTTTCTCTGGAAGTTCTCCAGAGAACACTAACCAGCACAGCTTGTTAGGGTTGGGGGTGATCACTGGTGGCTTCTGGGGGGAGGGGAGGAGGCAGATCTCTGAGGCTTTAAGAGATCCTAAAACCCCCTTGCCCCTCCTTATGCAGCTCAAACCCTGTCACTCCCTGTGAGTGGTTTTTGGCGCATGGGTCTCAATCATAGCTCCTGATTTCCTCCTCTCTCCTCAACTGAGCCGTAAATAATAGCTTTGGACTTTAAACACTGCTCAGATAAGCTGTGATTGGAAACACGGTCTGTGCCAATGGAGCATGTGTCTCTGCCAGTGACAGCCTGTTGGAGCAGGAGGTGGGACGTCCAGATGCACAATTACTATTGGGCTTCCAACAGCCTCCTATTCCAGGTTTACGGAAACACAGCGGCAACAACAGAGGTTCTGTTTCAGGCATCACTGACCACAGCTGCCAAGGTGTCTCAGCTTTTCCAGTGCAGTATTTTGTTCAAGGGCTGGGTGGGCAGAGGTTGCAGGTCAAGGCGTGAGACATTTGGATATAACGAAGTCCTAGGCTGGAGCAGCTCAGGCAAATACCCGATGTCAAGCTCCCTGTCTTTATGCAGGAACTCTTATTGTCCCCATAGTAAGGATTCAGAAACAGGCTTCAGAATGATGATCCGTCACATCAAGTTGCAACATTAATATGCACTGGAGCTGAGACGAAAGAACTTTCTGAAAGAGTGCTCATTTTGTCACAGCAATGTTTGCTCCATACTATGTATACCTTTTTTTTTTTTTTTAGATTTTATTTATTTATTCATGAGAGACACAGAGAGGCAGAGACACAGGCCGAGGGAGAAGCAGGCTCCCTGCAGAGAGCCTGATGCGGGACTCCATTCCATGACACCGGGATCACGCCCTGAGCCGCAGGTAGACACTCAACCACTGAGCCACCCAGGTCTCCCTATGTATGACTTTTTGAAGTCTGCAATGGGCATAATGAGATACTCTGTTAAAAAAATAATAATAATAAAGGTCCAGATTTCTCCACCTTATTTGAGCATTAAGTTCTCTCTTCACTGGATCCCTATTATGAGATGACGGAATGCAGAGTCCAGGAACCTTGTCACGGGTAGGAAATTTATAGCAAAAGAAAGGAAAGAATTGGTGGAAATCAGTGACACTGATGGAGGGACCCAAATCCTACAACGGCCAATGAGGAATTGCTTTCGTTGGGAAGTCGAAATGATTGATACCACTTAAGGACATTTTGGTTGGCTGAGTTACGGTTTGCTTGAGACAACAGAGTATCTCCGCCTCCAGTTCTGCCACTCTCGGCAAGATTTGCACGCAACCCTATTTATTGTTCAGTGGGGGTGTGAGGACTGCAGCCATAGCAGGTGTTCTTCATGAAGAGGATTTAGAGACTCTGGGCGCAGGCGCTGCTACTTTAGGGTGCAGGTGACAGCCTGTGAGGCAGTCAGGAGGAGAATCAATCTCCCTGCTTTGACTCAGAGTTCAGCACATGGCTGGCACTTGGAGGATTCATGGTCTGGGAAGCGTGAGGAGATGGCACCCCTGACCACACACACACTGACGTTCTCACGCAGGGACGTCCTGTGTATTGGTGATAAAAAGATGGAAAGCCCACTAGGACAGTGAGAAGAGCTGCAAGAAGGATGTTTATAGAAAGGGAAGGCACCAAAGTTTTAAGCATAAGATGAGAGCCCAGGCTAGGTGGCAGGTTAGGAATTGGACAAATGCCATTTCAAACAATGGGGGCTACTCCTTCATGCTTAGGCACTGGTGAAAATCAGAGCTGGGTGGCACCAACATGGGCAGGATGTGAAACAATGGTGAGGGGGCAGACACTCCTCGGGTGGGAGGGTGGACTGGTGCTGCCATTATGGAGAACCACATGGCACTACCCAAGCGATCTACACATGTGCACACGTGTGACTCAACAATTCTTTGGTGTGTATAGCAGGAAAATGATGTCGCCATCCATAATGGACAAGAAAGCCTGTTACACTATAGTTGAGGTCAAGGCAGTTTGGAGGCAAGCTGGTAATTCATCACTTGAAGAGGGGACAGGCAGGGGTGATACTCAGCTGCCATAGTACAGCCATGCTGGTTGTTGAAAACCAGTGTTCTGCTGATTGATAACTGGCCTGCTTCTCCTAACCCACTCAATGTCTCTTTATCTCCTTTTGAGACCTACCCAATCCTTATATATGCAGCAATTAAAGATTAAATTCCTGCATTTCAAGGACTTATAAGACCCAGTTATAGCACTGACGCAGCTTCCTGATTGGGCCATGCCTGTGTTCTACAAAAGTTAAATGTTTGGGACATTAACTCTGCGGACAGGTCAGATGAGATGGATTTATACCATGGAGTACTAGCGGTTGGAAGGAATGGATATAGGGGTGCCTGGGCGGCTCAGTCTGTTAAGAGTTCGACTCTTGATTTTGGCCCAGGTCAGGATCTTGGGGTGGTGAGAATGAGCCTTGTATCGGGCTCCGCTCTCAGTGTGGCGTCTGCTTGAGTTTCCCCCTCCTCTCTCTGCTCACCCCGCTTGCCAGGCACTGTTGAAAGCACTTTGCCTATATGAACTCATTTTATCTGGATGATAACTCTAAGTCCAGCCAGGCCGTATTTTCCCTCTGGATCCAGTCCTGGCCACTTGCCTGTCTTTGCTGTATCCTAGCAATGCTGAAGTTGTTCCAGTGGCTTCCCGAGAAGCCAACATTGATGAGTTTGAGCAAGCCAGAGCAGTAGCAGAACAGCGCAGAACAAAGAACCGTCCTGCATATAGGTCCAAGGTGATTGGTAAGGTGTTTGAAGACACCCACTGGGGACCATCGTGGCTTCCTATCAGTGCAGTAACAGATACCACAGATTTAGTGGCTTAAAATGATTCATATTGATCATTTTAGGGTTCTGTGAGAGTCAGAAGTCTGACTCAACTCATTGGGCTAAAATCAAGGTGTCGAGTGGGTCATGTTCCTTTGTGAAGGCTCCAGGAGAGACTGTTTCCTTGCCTCTTCCAGCCTCTAGGGGCCACAGGCATGCTCTGGCTCATGGCTCTCTTCCTCCCTCCTCAGAGCCAGCAACATCTCACCTCTCTGACAACATTCTTCCATAGTCCTATCTCCTCTGTTTTCTTTCTTTCTTTCTTTCTTTCTTTCTTTCTTTCTTTCTTTCTTTCTTTCTTTCTTTCTTCTTTCTTTCTTTCTTTCTTTTTCTTTTTTTGAATATTTTATTTATTTATGTAAGAGAGAGAGGGAGAGAAGAAGGGAGGTAGAGACAGAGGGAGAAGTAGGTTCCCTGCAAAGCAGGGAGTCCGATGCAGGATTTGATCCTAGGACCCTGAGATCACAACCTGAGCCAAATGCAGCCACCTAAGTGACTGAGCCATCCAGGAGCCCCTCTTTTTTTTTCTTTTCTTTCTTTTTTCTTTTTCTTTTTAGATTTTATTTATTTATTTAGAGAGAGCATGAGTGAGGGGTGAGGGAAGGGGCAAAGGGAGAGGGAGTGAGAACCTCAAGCAGACACTGCGCTGAGAGTGGAGCCTGATGCAGGGCTCAATGTCAGAACCTTGAGGTCATCACCTGAGCTGAAATCAAGGGTAAGATGCTTAACTGGCTGAGCCACCCAGGCGCCCTTCCAGACCACCGTTTCTGACTCTGACTTCAGTTGGGACCGTTTCTTTAAAGGACTCAGGTGGTTAGGCTGAGCCACTTGGATATTGCAGAATAACTTCCTCATTTTAAGGTCCTTACCCTGAATGATAGCTGCAAAATCTCTTTTTCCACTTAAAATAACATATTCCCAGGTTCTGGGGATTAGGAAGGACTTGAGCATCTTCAGGGGGCCATGATTCCGCCTAGCCAAGAGATTAAAAGAAATTCTTTGGGATGGAATAACAGCTGAAAAGGGAGACACAATCTTTTTTTTTTTTTTAATTTATTTTTTTTTAAAGTTTTTTCTCTGTAAATTTTTTTTAAAAATTTATTTTAAGTTTACTCAGTTCACATGCCCTGCAATATTTTTTTCTGGAGTAGAATTCAGTGAATCATCAGGTACATACGACTGTGCTCATCACAAGAAGCCTGCACCCTTTGTGAAAATTCTAACGAGAAAGGAGAAGGCAGTGAGGACGGTGGCTGGGACCCTGCCAGCCCCGGAGCGGTATTTCCTGGAGGGTCTGTCTCCCATCAGGAGTCACAGATCACCGCGACCAAGGTCATTTCAGAAAGGGACAGGTCGCCTCCTGGTCTTGGCACATGCAAGGTTGCATGATGCAACCCAATGGGGACTTGGGGCGGCCTTCCCCTTATCTTGGTGTCTGCACTGTTTCCCGCAGGTCATGGTCATCCACAGCTGGAGCAGATGGACAGCGTGTGCTGGGGGCGTGCTGGGGGTGGCGGTACAGCCCCTGCTCTGAGGTCTGGTCGCGTCCCTGTGATTTGGTAACAGTTGAAGTAGAGCCTTCCTGGGAGCTCAGGAATGGCCTTAAAGCTGAAAATCTCCTTTACTTTACCAGCATGGGGCCGGGGTTCCTGAGACCGTGTGTGCCTGTGTGTGAGCGCTGTGTGGGGCTGCGGCGTGGCCTCCCCCAGTTCTTAGACCCTGCCCTGGCTTCCTTCTGTTTAGACTAAATCCTCCGAGGCTGGAAGGAGCCCCCCGAACCACCTGATCCTGGGTGTTCTCCCCCAGTGGGAGGCCAGTAGCCCAGGTGTGACCCCCACAGGATGCAGGCGCCTTCACTCACTTCCATTCAGATCTGTGTGACATGAGCCAGGGATGGGGCCTGTCTCGGAGGGCCACTGGCACGTGTGCTGGGGAGACACAATCTTTGAGGGGCAAGTTGGGGGAGGAAGGACAATTTACTAATAATCCTGGTGCCCTGAGACCTCATTTACAATTCAATTGTTGATGAGGTCGGCCAACATTTGAGTTGCACTTAAACTGGAGCCCTTTGCAGCAGATCTAAAAAAGACCTGGAGAAAAGAATTAAATGGAAAGATTTGAGCAAAGCAGTTTGCAGACTCCCAGATGAACCTTATGGTGGTCTGGTGGCAGAGTGGCAGGGCCGGAGGGTGGGAGGGGTGCAGGGGAGGGCATTTGCAGGCTTTCAGATTTACTGTGCTGGAGCAGAGAGAAAAAGAAAAAAAGCCAAAAAGCACACATATCCTTGTCTTTCTTTCAAGGGAGTTGAACCCTAGCATTTTTAATTAGGTAGCTTAGTAACACAAAACATTGATATTAAGAATAATTGAAATATATATATATATGTGTGTGTGTGTGTGTGTGTGTATGTATAGATCACATCTTCTTTATCCATTTATCTATCGATGGACATCTGGTCTACTTCCAAAGGCTTGAATAAAAAAGAAAAAGAAAAAAAAAAACTAAAGTAATTTCCAGTAGAATGAAAAAACTGCATGTTTTTCTTCCAAATCACTGACCAAGACGAAAACCAGCCTTCCCCATACATCAGAGGGTAACATTTAAAAAGGCTCACCCAGAGAACATAAAGAGAAAACATAAAATAGGACAGAGGTTGAGTAAAGTGAAGCTGTTTTAGCAAACATAAAACTAACAGTGTAAATTCCACTGCCAAACAGCCAATTCTCTGAGACTACTGGAATATCTTTGTTTAAAGAATTGCTGCAGGGACGCCTGGGTGGCTCAGTGGTTGAACATCTGCCTTTGGCTCAGAAGGTGATCTCAGGTCCTGGGATTGAGTCCTGCATCAGGCTCCCTGCTCAGCGGGGAGTCTGTTTCTCCCTCTGCCTGTGTCTCTGTGTCTCTCATGAATAAATAAATAAAATCTAAAAAAAAAAGAACTACTGCTTATAAAACATACAGCTCAAGAGAGCTGAATTCCAAAGTCTAAAAAACAAAATTGAGGATGGTAATCTTGATTAAAACATAACAGGTGACTGACAGTGGTGGGGATAGTAACAGCATTTAAGGCAGAACTTGTTGGCCATGGTAAATGGGAAAATCGGTTATATGAAAACTATAATCAATACTAAGGTCCTAAAGTTATCAAGGATTTATTCTTTGAATCAATATAATCAACAAAGTACAATCTCTTAGAAATACATAAAATTGTGGGTAACTGTAAAGGGAGGTTTTAATTATTAGAAATTAAATATGGGTATAAATGACATGATATAATGCAAATAAATTAGGTGGAATGGATAGGAGCAAATGTTTTGCTTTACCAAAGTGTGCTTTCTTTTCATATTCTCATGATTACTTATATAAATTGATTGTATGATGCACACCAAAGCTTATGAAAATTCAAGAAAGCTGTTCAGGAAATTAGAAAACTAATAGTATATTTATAGCCACTCGATTTTGAAAAACATTTCATGGAATAACAATCCTTTCAGAAGCTCAAGACTGAAGCAATAACAGGTTATTCAGAAGATAATGAAACTTCTTTTTTTTAATTTTAATTATATTATTTAGGTATAATTGACATTATATTAGTTTCAGGTGACAGTATAATGATTTTATATTTATTTGTATATAATGCGAACATGGCCAGCTAAGTAAGCCTGGTTAACATCTGTCATCATACATAGTTACAAAGTATTCTTTTTTTTTTTTTAAATGTTTATTTATTTATGATAATCACAGAGAGAGAAAGAGAGAGAGGCAGAGATGCAGGCAGAGGGAGAAGCAGGCTCCATGCACCGGAAGCCTGACGTGGGATTCGATCCCGAGTCTCCAGGATCGCGCCTTGGGCCAAAGGCAGGCGCCAAACCCCTGCGCCACCCAGGGATCCCCAAAGTATTCTTCTCTTGTGTGGAGAACTTTTAAGATTTGCTCTCTTAGCAAGTTTCAAATATGTAGTATAATTAACAGTATTATTAGTTGCACTTGTCGTGTTGTACATTATATCCCACAGTTTATTTTATAACTGGAAGTTTGTACCTTTTGACTCCCTCCACCCATTTTATCTATTCTCCACCCATTTTACCCACCCTCCACTCTGATAACCATCAATGTGTTTTCTGTATCAATGAGCTTGTTTTTTGGCATTGTTTTGTTTGTTTGTTTTGTTTTTTTAGGTCTCACAAATAAGTGAGATCCTACAGTATTTGTTTTTTCTGTCTGACCTTTTCCACTTAGCAAAACCCCCTCAAGGTCCATCCATTTGGTAGCAAATGGCAAGATTCCATTCTTTTCTGGACTATATCAAACTAAAAGTCACTGCTAAGAGTATCATCAATAATATGAAAATCTAGTGAAATGAAAATGAAAATCTGGGAGAAAATATTTGCAAACCATACATCCTGTAAAGGATTGATGTCCAAAATATATAAAGAATATATAAACTCACCACAAGAAAAACAATTGGATTAAAAAACTGAGCAGAGCACCTACATAGAGATTTGTCCAAAGAAGACATACAAACGGCCAACAGGCACATGGAAGGATGCTCAACATTACTGATCATCAGGGAAATGCATCAAAACCACGAGATACCACCTTCAACCTGTTGGAATGGCTATTACCGAAAACACAAGAAACTTCTTTGTAATTTAATACATTATGGAAACATATAAAACAAAGTGGGACTCCAAAATTAAATCCTTCACTTGAAGTATTTTATAATAAAATAAAAAGGTAAAAATAAAACCAGTTGAGCTAAACAGTAAAAGACAGAGAAATCTAGCAAAGAAATAAATGAATTTGAAAAGCATGAAGAGGATCCAGAAGTCTAAGATTTGGTCTTTTGAATAAGCAAAACACTGGCAAGTCTCCCAAACTGAGAAAAAAAACACAAATACGATGAGAAGAGGGGATTTGGCAATAGACAAAAGAGAGTATATACTTGTAAATGAATATGCGTTTATAAGTACATAACCCATTCCTATTAGTAATAGAAGATCTTGCTGAAATAATTTTTTACAGAAATATACAATTGCAAATTGATCAAAAGAGCAAATAAGAAGGTGAAGTTATACCAAGTAACAAAAATAAGGAGAACCATCTAGAAGGCTCCATGCCCAACGTTCTCTACTGACTGAGCCAGTCAGGTGCCCCAACACTGAGAAACATTTAGTGTGGGTGTTCTCTGCTTGCCTCTCCTGCCCTCTACTCTTCCCCACACTACTTTGAGTCCCAGGAATCTGACACACATGGACAACGTCAGTGGATGTTTTTGACCTCTTTCCAGTTGGGTTTGGCCGATGTCAGTTGGGTTTGGGGGTGTCATTTATAAGTCAGAAGGCAGAAGGGGCGGGGGGTGGGGTGGTGATGCATCAGTCAGCCCTCTCCTTGCAGGGTCGCTTGGGACTGTTGGTGTCCAGAGGCCACAACTCCTGTCACACAGCCTGTCCACACTGCACTGGTGTTGCAGAGCACCTGTGATCGCTTCCTCCTCTCACTTCTTCATGCTCAAGGTGGTGATGCCTTCTCTTATCCGTCTGCACACACCTTGGTAGATAAACCTTTTATTAAACACTCTACTTACCCAGTTGAATGTGCTAATGCCCATGTGAACAACCACTATTTGCTTGAGCATCTGCCGCTTGCTCCTCAAACAGCCCCTTTGAAAAACACGTAGCCCAGGAGTCTGAGGTCTGAGACATACAGGTGGCCAGAGGTTGAGTAAAGGGGGGCAGAGGCAGGCAAAAAGACGCAACACCCAGGACAAGCTTGTACGTTTTGATTTTTATCACATTTTATAAAATAATTTTATAATGTCTCCTCCTTTTAAGTATTTGTCCAACATGTATTTAATGAGGGTAGAATTGGGGTGCCATCTTCTGTGGCGAGGGCAAACCATCAAAGCAGAAGCCCAAAGCGGGGATTGCATTTCTGATAATCGGACAGGTTGGCACACCTCCGGGCCCTGTCTGTTCGTCTTGTTTTGAGACAGGTTTTCAGCCTGAAATCGAAACGTGCTGGTTCCTTAGGCAGAGTTCTGTGCCAGGCACTCAGACCTCGTGGGCCTCAGGCAAGAGCACTTTGCTTGGGTACCAATGTCTGAAAATCAAAACCAAACACCACATTGCTCTTCCTCTCCCAGATCGTTCCAGCGACAGTTCGTACCCACCTGCTTTGTGCCAAGTAATGAGCGAGGGCCCAGGCAGCCTGGAGGATGAGCCCCTCTGAAACACACAACCGCTCTTGCCAGCTCCATCATTTCTGGCAATTCCAGCCAGGCGGGGCTGGCCTTGGTGGTCATGGGGACTGTCCTTTCTGACAGCTGGCACAGAGTTTTTCTGAAACCCTTTCCATTCTGGTTCTTGCCTCTGATCTCCTGCTGGAGAGTATCTGCCAAAGTCTTTCCTTTGGGCTCTGGCCTGGCTGCTTTAGTCTGATTTCAGCTTCAGTACCTTCCTACAGGAGACCGTTTCCTCTGCACAGCTCCTGGAAGCGATGGCCCTGGGCATTCTCTGCCCCCATTCTCCGGTCCCCTCTGCTACAATGCTGCCAGCACTCCACTGGAGACATTTCCTGAATGCACCACTTCATCTCACCAGCTGGGTCCACGCCTGGTTGAGGCCACCTATGGGTCTCAAGGTCAGCTCCCAGCAGCACTAGCATAATCTCTAGAAGAGGTGCTGGTGAACTTGGAAATAGTGCAACTCAGATATCTCCACTGTATTCATTGATACTTAATTAGTGGCAATAACTATTAGGTGTTATTTCTAAATATTTATTGAAGACTTTCTCCAGAAGCCCTGTGGCATGGACCAGGACCCTCCAGCTCACTGCCTCTACTTACCAGCTAGAGTCATCAAAGTGGTGCCTTAAACTTTCTAGGCTCTATTTGCTTCCCAGGTAAAATGAAAACCAAGACTCCCTGCCTGCCTGTACCCTCACATTTAGGCTCCCTCATGGGGTGTGCTTAGATGCTTCTAGTTCTCTTAGCTGCAATATTTTCTGCTCCAGCCAAACAGGACTTGCTGCTCATCAGCCCCATGCACAGCATGCATTTCCACTCTGCTGCACTGGAAATGCCTTTCCCACAGATCTATGCCCTCCTATATTCCATACATGCTTCAACATACTTTCAAAGTGACAAATGTCTCCTGGTGGGCTGTGGATCCGTGTGGGCTGAGGAGCTTGTTAAAAATTTAGGCAGTTTTCATATCTGCTTTGACTTGTGCTGCTGCTAGGGCCCCCTGAGTCTCAGTCACTCAGGATTGCATGGAGAGTTTACACACACACACACGTATGTGTCTATAAATGCATATATACATATATATATAAATACATATATATCACGTATCTATCTCTCCATCAGTTCTTTTTAAAAGATTTTATTTATTTATTTGAGAGAGAGAGAGAGAGAGAGAGAGATAGCACCAGCAGAGGAAGGGGCAGAGGGAGAGGGAGAAGCAGACTCCCAACCGAGCAGGGAGCCTGACACGGGCCTCGATCCTGGCACCTGGAGATCATGACCTGAGCTGAAGGCAGACGCTTAACCAACTGAACTATCCAGGTGCCCCTCTCCATCACTTATTCTTTAGAGGAAGTCTTTGTACCATTTTTCTCTTATTGCTCCCAGCAGCACTCCGAGGCATGAGAAATTATTACCCTTGCCTTCCAGAAGAGACTCTTGAGATCCAGAGAGCCTATACAGGTCGCTCGATTTTCCTTCTCAGAGTCTAACCTACTGGAACCCCAGGAGCACATCTCCTCTAAATATCTTCTCCTGTGCCTAGCACAATGCTTGCTTGATCAATGAATGGGCACCCATGTTAAATAAATAAGCAAGTGCCTATGGTGGCTACTTTCGATCTCTTAGGCCTATTGCCCAGTTTCTTTGGGGACCATGCATGCAATATCAGGGTTGCATTTAGGGCTACTGCCACATATTCCATTTGAGGAATAATTTAGAAGTATCACTGGAAGATAAGATATTAGTCTGACTCCAGGTTAACCAGTGTTCCTAATTAAGCCACAAGGTACAGTGCTTACAGCTAAAGACAGTGCGGCTTCAGTGATAACTCAGCTAATAGTCTGTGGCCTCTGCTATCCCCTTCCCTGGCATTTCCCTGATGAGTGCAGAAATCCCTATGGAATCATGGCCTCCATCTCTTTAATGAGGATTTAAAATACCCAGGGAAATTATATGGACAGATAAAGTTAGCTTATATATATACCTCCCAAAGGTTTCTCCTCCCTGAAGTGAGGTAATATCATTTGATAGACCTTGGAGTTGAGTTTCATGTGAGTTGACTGTGTCACATGGTTGAGTTAATTTCCCAAGTAACAAAGGAATATTAAAAGCAGATTCTTTTATTGGTGGTCTTCCCTGATCTGATGGGAAACAGAAATTCAAATATTCTTTTTTTTTTTCTAGTAAAGAATGGAGTGGAATGGGAGAGCTTGGCCTTCATAGTCATGGACCCGGGAACAATCCTCTCATGGTCAATGATTACTAAGCCTCTACTATGTTGGGGATAACAGCAATGACAAAGGAGCTTTGAGAAAATTCTACCACTATGTAGAAAGTGCTGAGGTGGATGAATGTGTAGGAGGATTTCCAACCCTGATGGGCCGGACACTTGCCTGTCAGTACTTGGCATCATTTCCAACACCTTCCATGCTCTGCTTGATATTGCAGTTGCCAGAAGCATGGAAACTTGTGTCCTCCACTCTCTTGCCAATGGGATTCCGATGTACAGTCTGTTCTGAGAGCTCACATGCAAGATTTGGAAGAAGGAAGAGAAGTAGAAGCCATTTTCACAGCGGCAGGTGGAACCACGGATTTAGGTCGACATGCAAATTCACACAGAAACACCTGTAGGTGGTACCTCAGACAGTTTGGCAATAGCTGTGGGTCCTGACCTAAGAGATAGCTAGCGCTATCATTTTTCTTCGAAAGGGAATGGTGGGCCTTACAGGTCAAAGTGGTCTTTCAATGCTTTAGTTCCTTTAGTGCTAGACAGTGTTGCTTGGGGGAAGACTAAGGCTCTGAGTTTTGGAGATTCCAATAAATATCAGTAGATTGTGCTCCCTGCCTCCAATGCCCACTTAATTCTACTGAAAGCAGAAGTATCCCCCACCTCCTGCGAGGAGGCTGCTCTCCCCCTTTCTTTTTTTACACATTTTTTAAAAATTCAATTTGCCAACATATAGTATAACACCCAGTGCTCATCCCAGCAAGTGCCCTCCACAGTGTCCATGACCCAGTTACCCCATCCCCCCACCCACCGCCCCTTCCACAACCCTTTGTTTGGTTCCCAGAGTTAGGAGTCTCTCGTGGTTTGTCTCCCTCTCTAATTTTTCCCATTCAGCTCCTCTCCTTGCTCTTAAAATCCCTTTCACTATTTCTTATATTCCCCTTGTTTAAAGACCTTGCAATGACTTTACCTGAGATGGTTACCTTGTAAAATACTATTCTCAAGAAGACCCTCAAGAGCCACGCTGTCTACTCCTCATTATCTCTAGACCCATAACTGGATGAGATCTCAGCATAGCCTAGAGAGATCTCTACAAAGGTCTCACCTGGGGGGAGCCCATTTACATACCAAAACAATGATTATATTTTGTTAGCATTGGTAGAAGCCCAAGGAATATGTGTGGAGATGGATTCTGAAAAGTGTAGATCAGGAAAGTTACCTATCTGAAACCTGACAATATTTTTCTTTTGGAGGAGACTTCTAGTAATTCCATTCTAAATGGTAGATGTGAACGGTGACAACAGTAAATACAGGCCGAATCATATGGCAGGAGGTAAAGTTTGTCACCCCATCAGAGAGAAACCATAGCTGCAAAGGGATCATAGAGTAGATGGTTGAAGAAGGAAGTTCTGGACACCAACTCTGGTCTCAGGGACTGTCACAAACAAGCAAAGAAACATGTGTAAAATACATGCACAAGTTTTTCCTTGCTTTGCTATTTAAATATTTGCTTATAATAATTGCTGTGTAATTTCTTTTTTCTTTACCATCTTATTAAGAAATATTGGTGGTAAACTAAATATTTATTCTCCAGGGTAAAAGATGTTGAAAAATGAATAGAAGAAGAACCAGCATCAGCCAGAGATGGATACAGTGTCTGATGGGACCAGAGCCTTCCCTTTTGAGCATAAAGTGGGTATGTCTTGGTTTGCACAATGTAGAGCCATATCATGTTATATTGTTAAGTATTAGAAACGTATATACAGATAAGGAGAAGTTGAAGGGGCTGACATCCAGATGACGCTCTACTGGAATTTTGCAACTTTCTGGCTCCTTTCTATGTTCTCCCTATAGAACAGATGAGGAAACCAGAAAGTGCATCTTCCAGAATCCCTGGTCAGCACCTGGTTTACACTCTAATAAGGACAGAAGTGAAGCAGAAGCCACTTTTGCTCCTCTGGCAGTAGTGAGAAGATGTTTGGGCTTTGGTAGGCATGACGTAAAGTTTTGTACCAGCATCTGGGCAGATTCTCATGATATATCTGTCCCTGTGCCACAGACAACTGTGAACAACAATTTTGGCATATTTATGTACCTGACTTGGGTGGTCAGATTCCCTAAAAACTAGTGGTAACCTTGAGATCTGATAGTGGACGTCCTGACTTTTCTCCTCTCATCTTCGTACAGCATCATAAGCCCTGCTTTATTACGTCTCTTTATTTTATAAATACCTTTTAATTCCTTAACATTGTTTGATACACCAGTTTAGGAGATCCAGCAAAGTGATGAGAAATTCAGGTGGAACATGGAATGATAGATTCTATAAAGCCTAAACATAAGAATATGGGGGAAGTAGAAGGTAGCAGTGGACACTATGATTTTCCAGGCATCCCATAAATAATTCTAACTCATCCCTATAGTAAGAGCTTGGGCTCTAGAGGATAGCTTTTAGCTTGGATTCTAGCTCTTATTCTTATTCTTAACCCTGTGGGATGATGGATAAGAAAAGTTTCTTTACAGAGGCCCCAGTATGCTAATAATGTGTGAGTAATAAATTCCTAGGCCATAGCTCTATTGAGAATACAAAAGACCATTTACATAAAGGCTCAATGCTGAGGACAAAGTAAATCGTGAGTGTAGATAGCTTCTGTTATTTCATTTTAACGTACCTCAGGAAATGGAGCCTCAGAAAGAGAAAATGTACCTGTAATTATAACAGTTAATATCTGATAGAGCCAGAACTCCAAAATCTGTGCTCATTCTTCTATATAAGGCAACCATCCACATAGCTAATATGTGATAATTAACAGGCTCAGAGACTGTATGTTTTGCTGAGATACCAAGCAACTCTGAAATCTCATGGCTTTTAAGGGTGAATATTTGTCAGGGATTTGTAGGTTGTCTGTGGCTCTGTTGACTGGGTGCCATGTTTTTGTTTTGTTTTGTTTTGTTCTGTTTTTGTTTTTTAAATCTGGCACATCCAGGCTAAAGGAGCAGTAGCTCTCTTTTGAATGCAGAATCTCAAGATTCCTGGAAGAAACAGGCAATGCTTCTTAAAACCTCTTCTTGGAACCCCTACTTCTGCCTATATTCCTTTGGTCAAAGCAAGACAAAGGCCCAAGCCCACATGGGTGGGATGGGAAAGTAAACTTCTTCCATAGAGCTGGAGAAAATTGGAGGATGAATATTTGGTGAGCAATAATTCAATCCACCACCATATTACAAACCAGAGTTTTGTAATGCTTCTTGCTTTCTCCTTACTTTTCTTTGGTTTCCTCATTGTGCTGGATTATCTGTTTTAATTTGATAAAATTAAAAACGTGGGGTGATCACCACACGCATGTTTTGCAGTCTTTTTTGCATTGCCAGAAAGAAACCTGGGGATATATCTCTTAGAATCTTTATCTCTATGTGGTTCCAGGTTAGAGTCTCCCAAAGACAGGGCCAACAAGTGAAATTTGGAAAGCAAAAAAGAGAATCCATTATTATTATTATTATTATTATTAATTATTATTATTTTTATTATTATTGGTGGCAGTTTCACATAGCTACATGAGCATATGGCCAATATGAAGTTATAGTACCTTCTGGGCAAGGTCCTAGAAGTCACCTGTCTTGATATCATAGACAGCTGATGTTGGCAGTGTTGACACCATTTAGCTTCCAAAGATTTGCTGTGGGTACCGGGTGAGCTCTCTTGTTAATTACCTTCTTCTCGAAGCTTCACTAACAATTATTCTTAAGCCCTTCCAATGATTATGTAGGCTTTTAATGCCCTCTGTTAAAGCACTTTCTACTTGGAATGCCTAGAGTGGCTTCTCTTTTCTCAATGGAATTCTGATTTACATATTTCATATTCTATAAAAAATTTGGATATCTTCCTTTGTAATAAAAATGACCAGCTTTTGCCACCTCTGGGTTCTGAAGATCAACGCAATAATCATCAGGTAGGGTCTGCTTGGTGCATTTTTAAACAGAAAAAACGTGAAGGAGATCCTAATTTGGGTCCCTAAGAAATCAATGGCAAAACAATGTTTTGAGAAATACTAAACTTGTACTTGGTACGTATATTTTTCTCTCAGTATTTACATGGAATGAACCACAAAGGAAGAACCACAGAGCTCCAGTTCATCCTCCATGAGAACGAATGGTGACCCAACTTGTATGGCTAGAGATCTAATTCTTGTTCAGAGCTCACTGGTTCTGAGAGATCTCATGGACCCAGCAGTTGACTCACCCAGTCTGTACATCAGCTCCAGACCCTGCTTTATGTATCTCAGAAGGTTCTAGCAAATGTGTATAGTGAGGTTGCAGTCTTTAACCACTGAAGTTTCTGCTTTGTTTTGTGTTGAAGGGAGCTCAGGTGCACAGAATGGATTAGTCATAATCCTTGATTCATGGCACATTCATCCTCAGTCCATACCCAGGGCCTCTTGTCATTTAAGTATTTATTTGTCAATTAGTACATCTTAATGCAATCAGCATCCATGAACCCATCACTCCTAGATCTTGTGGAGGCTTTCCATTCTTCAATGTGCTCTGCAAAATGCTGGCAGAATTTTAGCAAATATAGCTATGTGATTTTTCCAGGGTCTCTTTAACTTCATCGCCTGATTTATACCATGGGTTGCATTTTCTGTCTTGTCTGTGAAAATAAGGAATAGACATTTTAAACCCCTTTTGGCAGAAGAATAATATCCTTCTGGTAGTCCAAACTATAATGGACCTATCTTGGGCAAAAATACAAATGCCCTGACATTTCTGCTTGCCACTATTAAAGCATCCCCTTGGCAATACCAGATTAGGGCATTTCTACATGATCAGTGTGGTACAGATTAAAGCCTTGGGAACTCTGTTTTGGATTAATAGCAGAAGAAATATTTGCTTTTCAATAGTAGATACTCACCCAAGTAATAAATGAATTAAAAACTAAGTAGTATTTAAATATTCTTTAAATGAGAGTACATTTGTTAAACTTTAATCAAAAGAAATTTTATATCAGAGGGCTTAACAAAATACAAATTTAAAAGCCATGCAAACAAACAATTATCTCACTACTTAGGCAAAATTTCAACTTTTTTAAAGCATGAATTTGAACCAATCATTAAATATAGAAATTGACATTTAAATATGTCAATTTGCTTACAAGCAAATTTAACAAAAAGTATATCATGTAAACAACAGAATGAAACAAAACAAAATCTGAGAATTCTAAAGTAAGTGGAAAGAAAAGCAAATGAAAGAATGGGATCAATTGAAATCTGAATTAAAAAGTACATTTTCTGAAATGATTGCCATGTAACCAAGAGGTATTCTCTAAAATGAATGGGGACCAAAATGCTCATTCATTAAGATTTATTTAGTCATTTCTAAAAGAGTTGACTGTTTTATATTACAGAGGGTCAGTTAATGTGAGAAGTCTCATAATTTACTTTCACTTGAATTCAACATAAGATGGATTGATAGATAGATAGATAGATAGATAGATAGATAGATAGATAGATAGATAAAGATAGATTCTCCACTGGGTCTTGAGCAGCTGGAAAGGAGTCTGAGAAATCTTGGAAAAATTTTCTACTCTGTGACTTTTCCTCCAGATTCAGGAGATCTGTCCCACCCTCCAGGAAGAAATAGCTAACCACCTTTTATCACGTCTATGGTAGAGCAGAAATTTCTCCTGTGGTGGACTGAACACAATGAGGACCTTGAAGAAAACCATGCATTTGCAACTAGTACCACAAACCAAACACATGAATGGTTCAGTGATCTTTGTTCTTACAGCCACACCTACACCTTCTCCAGCCACAGCTCATACTCAGAGATTTACACTTCTCTATATCCATGAGGTAACTTGGTCTTCACCTCATCTAACCTTCTAGGCAGCGAACAAAACCACCTTTACTAAACAAAGTATCAACCCTTTTCCTTTTATTTTCACTTGCATTCATGTCTTCAAAGGAAGTACTGTTGTTGTTTGACTTTTATAGATGTAAAACTGAGGATTGGAGATTGTGTGATGTATCTATAGCTAGCTTTGCAGTGACTAAAGGATGGAGCCAAGGAGGTAAATATGAATCTTTCTCTAAACCTCATATTTTGTGTGTGTGTGTGCTACACTTGAGCACCAATTACATTATCCTCCCAGATACTCAACTCTTCCATGGATGGACAGTGGTCAACCTCAGAAGGCAGCTTGACTCTTCTCCAGCCAAGTGAAATTATTAGAAGAATCTTTCTGTCATTTTCACCCATTGGTTTTGCCCTTTGGAAGTAAAAGAGAAAAAAATAGTGTACCTTTCCTTTACATGACAATCTTCAAGTATCTGAAGACCCCTATAGGGCATTCTAGGTCTGATGTCACCATAGACCCACAAGTGGCCATGGTTGCCACCACAAAAGATCTCCTATGACAGCTGAACATACACAGTCTCTAGGGTTGAATCAATCATAACTCTGTAGTGTGACTTCCAGAAACACTATGTTTTTTCTCTAGATGTTGGTCACTGATCAAAGAGGGTGAAATAAATCCATCTTCAAGTCTCTCTGTAGACTTGAATACTGCAGAGGCAATGGGGGGGACTTTTCTTATTTTTAATAGTGAGTCTATAGAGATGATTGTTGCTTTGAAGACAAGCTACTGCCTAACCCATATCCTAGGAAAAGAAGCCCAAATCAGTGAAATAGGATCTCTGGATCAATCCTGGGCATTATTCTTTCACTTTTGTGTTTCTGTGCCAACATTTGCAGCACATTCAGTACATATTTATTAATCATCTACTATTTGATGACTGCTATTCCGGACACTGAACTCAACAAAATTCCTGTCCTGGTGGACCCTTCATCCTAAACAAAAAGAAAGAAGAAAAGAAAAGATTCCTAGGAAATGTAGGAAGCATGTAAAATTCAAAATGGGTGGTCAGAGAAGGTGTCATTGCAGTTACCTTTAAGCAGACCCACAGGTGACAAAGGAGTGAACTGTAGGTCCATGTAGGGAAGAAAGAAGACTCAGCTGAGGCACCAGGGATGGGGCTGTCTGTGAGGCTAAAGTTCAACCAGCAAGGAGGCATATGGTCCAGATGAGTTCAGGGTGGTGTTGGGGGCCAGATGGTGTGGAGAAGTGGTTCCCAAAGTGTAGTCCACAGATTCGGGGCATCCTCAATCACTTTAAGAAGATCCAAGAAAGCAAAGCAAGTTTTATAATACTACTGAGGTATTATTTGCTTCTTTTTTTTCCTATTCTTTTCTCACTAACATATGATAGAACTTTCCAGATACTACACAGTGGGCAACATTGCAACAGAGTGAATACAGAAGCACATAAGAGAATCCAGCCCTCTTCCACAAGCCAGGCATTAAAGCATTTTGCAATACTATAGTGTTACTTTTACTGCTGATTTTTTTTTGTTTGTTTGGTTTTGGAAAATGCAGCTATTTTCAGAAAGATGTTGTTTGTGGTAATAGGTAAAGGCTTATTATGGTTATTTTTCAATGAATCAATACATATGTTTTTTAAATTCTCAATTTTAATTTCTACTCTGGCATGGATTGATAGATGCAAAGCACAGAAATAAAAGTTTCTTGGTGCCCTCAATCACTTTTTAAGAGTTTAAATGGGTCTCAAGTCTACATGGTTAAGAACCACCGGTGGAGGGCTTGAGAGGCTGGGTTGGTGATTTTTGTCTTTTGGCACTGGGTGGTTTTGAGCAGGGGAGTGATAAGAAGGAGCCCACGGGACCAGTGTGACCGATGACTGGGAACAGGTTGAAGTGGGCAGCAGTGAGAGAGAAAGGAGAGAAGCAAGAAGGCTAGTCAGGAGGTCCCCATAGTGGTCTAGCAAGTGGTGTTGGTGCCTTGGACCAGCTAGAAAGCAAGGGTGGGGGGATGAGGGTAATGAGGGTGTGGGGGGTGAGAAACAGTCTCATTTCTGGATTCATCTGAAATAGTGAGCCAACAAGCATCTTTGTTGAGAGGCTAAATGTGGAATGTGCAAGTGATATAGGAATCAAGGGATCTTCTACAATTTTTGTTTGTTGGTTTTTGAGGAAAGAATGGTCATTAACTGGGGTTCCCCATGGGATTACTTCCCAAGTAATCCAGGGTGCAGAGACTTTACTTGTAGTATCCCCACATCTTGCCTCGGAAAGAATGTAGAAGGTTCAGGAACAGGAAGAGTGGCTTTGCCTATAGAAAGAACGAGCTGGGGGCCTGGGAGTGGGGTTTCCTGTACAGTCATGCTAATTTGGTTTTGCCACCATGGAAGAAAAATCAGACAGTCCTGAAGACATGTTCAAGGTTTTCCCATGTGCTCAGACCCTGTCTGTACCTTGGCGGGGATGGGGAGGGGGGATGTTGCTGAGGCAGGGAGACATGTCACAGCTCTGGAGTATGCCCTGCAGGGCTGGGAGTGCTGTGTGCTGTCCTGGCCCTGGGGGACGGCCCTTGCACCCCATGGATCCCTTTCTTACAAGCATGGCACCAGACTTCTTCATCTCAGGATTGTGTGACTCTGAATGTCTCTGTGGCAGCATTGTGTCAGGGGGACAAGAAGCATGTGCAGCCTCAGTGAAATCACATGCACAGAGCTAACATGCCTGGGATGCCACCAGCCCAGGGCTCTGGCCCCTTTCTCACTTCCTGCTGGTCCATGAGCAAGCAGAGGTGACAGGGCTGGGGCCACGTGCTTCAGCAGAGATGGCCTCCTGGCCCATTTCCTCCACTGACTGAAGCTGCAACACCCGTGCCCTCTCTCCCTCCCTCTCTCTGTCTCTGTCTCTGCTGTGTTTCTGTCTCTATCTCTTTTGTGGCATGAGATAAATAATTGGCCAGTGTCCATAGTAAAAACAGAACAATAGTACATAAGCTTTATTTTCTGTTCCATCAGAAAACCAGGTTAAATTTTTATACCGCCTTAAGGTAATTCTTCCCCCTTCCCCTCCTCCTCCCTCTCCTCTT
Organism: Canis lupus dingo; assembly: GCF_003254725.2. Taxonomy (NCBI): domain Eukaryota; kingdom Metazoa; phylum Chordata; class Mammalia; order Carnivora; family Canidae; genus Canis; species Canis lupus. Next base: position 4,683,708 of record NC_064248.1, on the reverse strand, counting down.
CCTCCCTCTCTCCTTCTCCACCTGCCACCCGCTCCTCCCCCTTCTCCTCCTTCACCTTCTTCCTCTTCCTTATTCTCCTCCTTCACCCTCCTCCTCCCTCTCCACATCCACCTCTTCCTCTTCTTCCCTCCACCTCTACCTTCTCCTCCCCCTCATCCTTCTCTTTCCCCTTCTCTTCTCCACCTGCCTTCCCCTCCTCCTCTCTTCCTCATTCACCATCCTTTTCCTCCTCCCCCTCCTCCACCTCTTACTCCTTCTTCCTCCTTCTCCTTCTCTTCCCCCTCCCTCCTCCTTCTTCACCCCTTCTTCCTCCCCTGCTCCTTCTCCTTCTTTCTACTATTATCATTTTTTTCCCATTAAACTGGAACCTAAGGCAACCAAACACCTTTGCTCACTCATCACCATCATCTTGCCTGAGTTGGGTTTGAGACATGTGCCAGTCAGTCAGGCTTCTCCAAAGGAACAGAATACACAAACTTGACCCTTGAACAACATTGGAGTTTGAGATACTAGCCTCCTGCAGAGCTGAAAATTTGTGCATAACTTTTGATTCCCCCAAAACTTAGCAGAAGCCTTAATTATAGCATAAGCAGGCAGTGAACATGTATTTGGTATGTTACATGTATTATATGTCATGTTCTTACAAATAAGTAAGCTAGAGAAAAGGAAATGTCATTAAGAAAATAATGAGGAAGAGAAAACACATGTACAGTACCATACTGTATTTTGAAAACCATCTGCATACAAGTGGACCCACGCAGTTCTAACAATTGGGTACCATAGCCAGTTGGCATGGAGAATTAACCATCACGCAACAACAAAATGGCCTAGTTCTGGGGAAGAAGATCAGGTTTTACTTCCAACAAAGCAACAACAGGAGGTAGCTGGCAAAGAAGGCCTCTGACTTAAATGGGTTTGGGGGCAGAAATGGAAAGAGAGGCCATCCCCATAATATATTCCACTGGAAAGGTGATCTGCATTCTGAAGTAGACACATGAGTTCATAGGACCAATTCCCTCCACAGGTGCAAAATCATTTCATAGATGAGCCACCATGCAATCTGGGTTCATTTCAATGTGTAGGCAGCCCACCAGGAAAACATCTTGCAAAGTTGCTAGATGGTACCAGTTGAGGTTGCACAAAGAAAGAGATAGAGTTCCAGCCACCCCATTCCCCATCCTATGGACCAAAGATATTTTACCAGCCAGTTACTAAGAAAGCGAGCTGAGCTTTCATAGGTTGGTTCCTAACAGACACTCTTACCCTGCCTCTAACGTGTCCCTAATCACCACTCCTGTTGCTTATTTCGTGTTTAACATCCCTAGTCTTACTCAAACAGCTATACAAGCAACTGGGTCAGAGTCACAGTAGATGTCCTTCTCCCCTTCCTTCTCCTTCTATGGAATCAGGGTGTATCTTCACTGTATCCCCGGAAGCAACTTCCTAACTTCAACCCACAGCTTTGTATAATAATATCCCACGCACCCAAGCTCCCCACCTTACAGCTGAGTTTTGTGCTCTCAATGGTATATAGGACATGGACAATAGACACTTGATGTTATCATGACAGTTGTCCGGGTATTGGTATGATATGGGGCTGGAAATCAGACGAATCCAGGACTTAAGAAAATTTAGGATCCCAAATCACCAAATGAGAGGGAAGATTAGCTGATGACCCCAGAGGTCAGGCCAGGAAACCAAATCCTAAGTACCAGGAACCTAAAAACACAACCAAGTGAATGGAAAAGAAGATGATGTTCAGGCAGGCACAGGTTTTCAAAGAAATAATCCTGAGTGTGAACCACAGGTCAAAGACAAAGAAATCCTGGCAAGGTAGTGGAAGCAGAAAACAAAGTGACATGAAGACATCTGCTTTAGTCTGGATTGCTTCCTAGAGGCACTCCGTGTCACTTCTTATTTCTTGATGTCTTAAAAGGAACACCTGGTACCTGACAGGCAGAAATGATTCCTCAAAAGGGCACAAGATGGAGGAAGTTTATTGGACTTGTAATCAAGACAAAAGCTTACCTCAAAGGTTTCCCAGTGCCCCTTTCACAGACACTTCAATTACTGGAAAGTGAAGGGCAGGTTCCTTCCACAAAATAGCCCTTTCTGGCCACTTCAGAGTTCTGAAACACTACCTCCAAATCACGCACAAATTAACTGTGGCCACTGGCTATTAATTGTGATAATGGTGCCTCTCCCTCTAGGGACCTGTGAGTACTTCACGCTGAAGTGAGCAAATGGTCCTGTCTGGAACATTGTCATGGGCAACTGTGAGAAGAAGCTGCAGGAATTGAGAAGCCCTAAAGGTCAAGAAAGGGACATTCACTAGAAGTGGCTCTGGAGAATTCTCAGACATTCTGTGGGCATCTGGAAGGAGGTGGATTTCTCCCGAGTAAGGGGGGAGTTGAGTCAGAACAATATTTTTGTACCAATGTTGGGTTTTTTAGAATTTTATTTTAGAAGACTTTTATACTTCAAGAAACATCGAGAAGATAGTACAGTGTTCCCATATATCTCCTCTACGTATCCCCCTATTATTAACACTTTATGTTAGCGTAATGCGTTAGTTATAATAAGTGAACCAATATCAATACGTTATTAACTAAAGTCTGTGCTTTGTTCAGAATTCCATAGTTTTTAACCTAATGTCCGTCTTCTATTTGGGATACCATCCAAGGTGCCACATTACATTCAGTTGTCATGTCTCCTTAGGCTCCTTATGGCTATGGTAGTTTCTCAAACCCTGCTTGTCTTTGATGACCTTGATGACTGAGGAATCTTGTAAAATATATTGCAGGATGGCCCTTTATTGGAATTTGTCTGATGGTCTTCTTATGATTACACTGGGGTTATGAGGTTTGGGGAGGAAAATCACAGAGATAAAGTGCCATTTCCTTCACATTAAATCAAGGGTGCATACTATCAACATGATTTATGACTGTTGATGATGACCACGATCACCTGACCAAAGTAGTGTTTGTCAGGTTTCTCTACTATAAAGTTATTTTTCTTTTTTATTCCTTTCCACACTGTACTCTATGGAAAGAAGTCACAATGCACAGCTCACACTTCAGGAATAGAGAATCACGCTCCACTTCCTTGAAGGTGGAATAGCTACATGTATTATTTGCAATATTTCTGCATGGAAAATTTGTCTCTTCCTCCTCATTTATCTGCTTATTCAATTACTTATGTTTGCTTGGGCTCATGGATATTTATTTTATACTCTGGGTTATACTGTTGGAAATAGTACTGGGGAATACTGTTTTATCTACTTTCTGGCTTCGATTATTCCAGTGTGAGCCATTGGGAGACTTTTCAGTTGATCTCTGTGGTTTTCTGAAATGTCCCCACCATTGAGCATTTTTGGTTTTGTTTGTTTGTTTTAGGGGGGTGGTATTTCCTTACTATCTCTCATTACAAGATGCTTGGGTTCATCTTCTGTATTTTCTGCCCTAGTCCTAGAATCAGCCACTTTTCCAAAGAGCTTCATTCTTTTTATCGGAGAATGGTATTAAAAACCAAGATTTGGATGATAGGTGTGCTCACTACTATTGGGGTGTGGTTGCTTCATAAACTTCTTCCTGACCTTTGTGCTGCCACAGCAAGGAAATATATGTGTGTATTCCAACTGATGAACATAGACATACTGTGACATATTTCTATGTATAACCATCTTTATATTCATGTAAACATGAATTTTTACTACTAACTCTAACACTAATTCATTACCACATTGATTATTCTAGCCTCCTCCCCTTGTTGATCTGTAAATTTCCACTCCAACAGTGAGAAACCTGACTCACACCAGCCTCTAACCATTTACTTGTTCATTTCAGACATCAGTGGACAGCAACATCAGAATTGGTAACTCATACCTCTGTGGTAGGCATTTGTGGATATACACTGATCATCTCTAGTATAGAGCTTAGGTACAGTTTCTTTTGGCTTTAATTTTACGTACTTCACTGATTTCTAAAGTTATTTGGACCAGCATATTTTCTCTTGACCCACTTCACTGAGGTTGTTTTATGCATTTATAATACATTTAGATTATTTGTTACATTCTACATTCTATCTGGGATCCTCTGTACTCTTAAATTATTTGTTTTGATGTATATAGTTTCAGGTTCATATTTTATGCAGTAAAGTTCTATGGGTTTTGAAAAATGCCTAGTGTCTTGCATTTGGTAATAACAGTAGCATACTGAATGGTTCACAACCCTAAAAAAATCCCCTATGTTTCAATTCCCTATGCTGAGTCAACCCTCCTCTCTTTCTTCTGGAACTCCTGTCTCTGGGAACCACTGTTCTGTTTCTAATCTCTATAGTTTTGTCTTTTCCAGAGCATCATGCAATTGCAATCACTCATTATGTAATTTTTAACAGATTAGCTTCCTTCACTTAGCAATACACAGTTAATATTTATCCATGGTTTCCTTGTGTCTTGATAGCTCATTTCGTTTTATCATGGAAAAATATAGCATTGTATGTATATACCAGTTTATTTATCCATTCATCTTTTGAAGGACATGCACATGTAATTTGTATGTATCTTGTTAGATTTATACTTCTTGTACCTAAGTATTTCACTTTTGGGGGCGCTATTGTAAATAGTAATTTTATATCCAAATTCCTATTGTTCATGCTGGAAAATAGAAACACAGTTGACTTTTGTGTATTAACCTTGTATCCTGAAAGCTTGAAACACTCATTTGCTAGTTTCAGAGGTTTTTGTGGAATCTTTTGTACTTTCTACATAGACAATCACATCAGCTGTGAATAAAGGCAGTTTTGATTTCTTCCTAAGGCAGTTTTTATATCTGTCTTTCTGTATATATTATTTATATGTATTATATTATATGCAATAATATATAAGATATACATATCATACCCTGTTCTTGTTTTATTGCACTGGCTACAGCTTCCAGTACAATGTTGACTAGGAGTGGTGAGAAGGGACATTCTTGCTTTGTTCCCAATCTTAGGGAGGAAGCATTCAGTTTGTCACCATTAATTATGATGTCAGCCCTAAGTTCTTTGTAGATTTTATTTATCAAATTGAAATTATCTCTATTTCTATTTTGGTAAGACTTTTCTTTTAAAGATTTTATTTATTTATTCATGAGAGAGAGAGAGAGAGAGAGAGAGAGGTAGAGACACAGGCAGAGGGAGAAGCAGGCTCCATGCAGGAAGCCTGACGTGGGACTCGATCCCGGGTCTCCAGGATCAGGCCCTGGGCTGAAGGCAGGTGCTCAACCGCTGAGCCACCCAGGCTGCCCCTATTTTGCTAAGACTTTTTAACATAAATGCGTGTTATATTTTGTCAAAAACATCTAAAAGCTTTTCTGAATCAATTGATATGATCATATGACTTTTCTTCTCGAACTTGTTGATGTGGTATGTTATATTGATTGATATTCAAATATTTAGCCAGCCTTGCATGCCTGGAATAAATCCTACTTAGTCATGGGTATAATTCTTTTTATACATTATTGAATTTGCTACGATTTTGTGGGTTATTTTTACAATTGCATTCATTAGAGATATTAAGTCTGTGGTTCACCTTTCTTGTAATGTTATTATCTTGTGTTATTATTAGGGGAGTGCTGGTCTCATAGAATGAATTAGCAAGTATTTATTCTTCTATTTCTGCAAGAGATTGTGAAATATTGGCTTCATCCATTCTTTAAATATTTATGAGAAATTATTTGTGAAACCATCTGGACCTTGATTTCTTTTTTTCTTTTTTTGGAAGGTTTTTAATACTGACTCAATTTATTGAACAGATATTAGCCTATTGAGATTATCTACTTCTTCTTGTATGAGTTTTGGTAGCTTGCATCTTTGAAGGAATTGGTTTATCTATGTTATCAAATCTGTAGACATAGAATTATTCATAATATTCTTTTATTATCCTTTTAGCATCTACAGGACCAGCAATGATGACCCTTCTTCATTTCAGATGCTGCTAATTTGTGCCATCTCTCTTTTCTTTTTGGTCAGACTGACTAGAGGTTTGCCAGTTTTATTGACTTTTTCAAAGAATCACTTTATGATTTTATTGACTTTATTGCTTTCCTCTTTTCAATTTCATTAATCTTTGCTCTAATTTCTTTTCTTCTGCTTGCTGTAGGCTTACACTGCCTTCTCTATTTTACCAAGGTGGAAAGCTTAGTTTCAGATCTTTCTTATTTTCTAATGTATACATGTAATGCTATAAATATCCCTTTAAAGTACTGCTTTTGATACAACTCAGAGAAGTTAATTATTTGTATTTTCATTTAGCTCAAAATATTTTTACGTTTGGTTTGTGAGTTCTTCTATGACCAATGTGCTATTCACAAGTGTGTTATTAAATTTTAAATATTTGGAGATTTCCCATCTCTTTTTCTCTTGTTGAATTCTAGTTTAATTTCATTGTGGTCTGAGAATATGTTTTGTACGGGTTTTATTTTTAAAAATGTGTTGATGTGTTTATGGCCCAGAATATGCCCTGTCTTGAGGAATGTTTCATGTTAGCTTCAAAGCAGTGTACATTTTCCTCTTTTTGGATGGAGTGTTCTATAAAAAAACTAGATTAATTGACTGACAATTCAGGGCAACTATATCCCTCTGACTTTTCTGCCTACTTGATCTATCAGTTCCTGAAGAGGTATGTTGAAGTTTACAACTATAATATTTCATTTTTCTATTTCTCCTTGAAGGTCTGTCAATTTTTGCCTTACCAATTTTGATGCTTGGTTGTTTGGTGCATATGCATTTAGAATTATGTCTTTTGGAGAATGAAGTGTCTTATTATTATATAGTGCCCCTTGTTACTCCTGATAATTTCTCTTGTTCTAGCGTCTGCTTTGTCTGAATTTAATATAGCTACTCTGGCTTTCTTTTGATTAGTATTAACATGATCTATTTTTCTTCACTACTTTACTTTTAATCCATTTGAGTCTTTGTGTGTTTTTTTTGTTTTTTTTGTTTTTTTTTTTTTTTTTTTTAGTCTTTGTGTTTTAAATGCATTTCTTACAGACAAACTATAGTTGGCTTTTTAAAAAAGGTTTTATTTATTTCCTCATGAGAGATGGTGAGAGAGAGGCAGAGACATAGGTAGAGGGAGATGCAGGCTCCCTGCAGGGAGCCCAATGTGGGATTCAGTCCCACGACCCTGGGATCACGCCAGAGCCAAAAGCAGACGGTTCAACCTCTGAGCCACCCAGGTCCCCTTCTTTTTTTATTGAGGGCTGTTTTGACCATACTTTTACCTCTACACTGGTACAATTCAATATAAATATGTTAACTCACAAAATTGTGTAAGATAATGTTATTATTCCCATCTTATACATAAGAAAATGGGGACTTCCAGCATTCCAACATGCCTAACAAGGATGGCACATAGCCCAGTGGGTAATAGTACTTGTCTTTGCCATTTGCTGTATGTGTGATCCTCTTCTCAATATCATTTTCCTCAGCCATAAAATGAGAATGATGGTAACAAGCCTATAGCTGATGATTAAATTATGTTAAATGCACTTAAAGTAGTAAAGCATCTAGAAGAGCATGTTGCACTGGGTATTAAAAGAAGAGAAAGAAAAATAAAGCCCTAAGCTTTTCCTGGATCAACATCTGCCTTTGATTCTGACTTTATCTGAGCCTGAAGAATATGAATAGAATAAACTTCTGAAATTTGTTGAGTAGATTAAATGAAATATTACCTTTGAAACACATGCTAAGGAGATGAGCATCAGGTGAGTGTTCAGCAAATATTGTCTATGGCTATAAAAATGTTTATCAATGTGCTTTCCCACATTTCACTCTTATGAATATTCCTGGAATGACCATCCTTTCACACACGAACATATCATTATGTGAGAATGGTTTGTTTGTAGACTAAAATTAGAGAAGTGCTATTGCTGGGTCAAAGGTAGGGATGTTTAAATTTTGAATAGAAATTTTACACAAGCCCGTTCACGTTCAGAGTTACTATTGAAAGATATGAGTTTAGTGTCATCATGATATCTATTCAGTCCTTGTTTTTGTGGATTGTTCCACTGGACTTCTTCTTAAAGGGGAATTTTAAGAGTCCCCCTTAAAATTTCTTGCAGAGCTGGTTTGGAGGTCACATATTCTTTCAGTTCCTGCCTGTTTTGGAAGCTCTTTATCTCTCCTTCCATTCTGAATGAGAGCCTTGCTGGATAAAGTATTCTTGGTTGCATGTTCTCATTGAGGACCCTGAATATATCCTGCCAGCCCTTTCTGGCCTCCCAGGTCTCTGTGGAGAGGTCTGCTGTTACCTTAATATTCCTCCCCATAAAAGTCAGGGATTTCTTGTCTCTTGCTGCTTTAAGGATCTTCTCTTTATCTTTGGAATTTGCAAGCTTCACTATTAAATGCCGAGGTGTTGAACGGTTTTTATTGATTTTAGGGGCGGATCTCTCTATTTCCTGGATCTGAATGCCTGTTTCCCTTCCCAGATTAGGAAAGTTTTCACCTATGATTTGTTCAAATACATATTCTGGCCCTCTGTCCCTTTCGGCGCCCTCGGGAACCCCAATTAAATGTAGTTTTTTCTTCCTCAAGCTATCATTTATTTCCCTTAATCTATCCTCATGGTCTTTTAATTATTTGTCTCTTTTTTCCTCAGTTTCCCTCTTTGCCATCAACTTGTCTTCTATGTCACTCACTCGTTCTTCCACCTAGTTAACCCTCGTCATTAGGACTTTAGCTTGGATTACATCTGATTCAATTGATTTTTAATTTCTGCCTGATTGGATCTAAATTCTGCAGTCATGAAGTCTCTTGAGTCCTTTATGCTTTTTTCTAGAGCCACCAGTAGCTTTAAAATAGTGCTTCTGAATTGGCTTTCTGACATTGAATTGTAATCCAAATTTTGTAACTCTGTGGGAGAGGACTGTTTCTGATTCTTTCTTTTGAGGTGAGGTTTTCCTTCTAGTCAATTTGCTCAGTGCAGAGTGGCCAAAAACAAGTTGTATTGGGAAAAGGAGAAAAAGAGAGGAAAGAAGGAAAGAAAAGAGAAAAACAAAAAAGAAAAAAGGAGGAAAAAAAGAAAAAAGAGAAGAAAAAGAGAAAGAAAAAAAGGGTGGGGGAAGCAAACAGAAATCAAAAAGCAAAACAAAACAAAACAAAACAAAACACGGGGGAGTATCTTCTGTTTCTGTATACTTTAAGTCCCTTGACTTCCCTGGAACTTGTCCATATAGCTGGTCTTCTGGGGGAGGGGCCTGTTGTGCTGATTTTCAGGTGTTAGCGCTTGGGGGAGCTGCTCTGCCCCCTGCCTGGTGCAGGGCTCAGTGGGGGTTGTTTACCCTGTGAAGCCCCAGGAGTAACAACCACAGTGGTGGCGGCCAGCTCTGGAGCCCTGGAGTCTGCTCCCGCAATAACTACAGAGCTCTCCGTCTGCAGGGCCTGGAGGCTCCGGGGCGGGACCGCTGATCTGCTCAGCTTCCTGCAGGAGCGTCCTTGCGGTCCTGGGCCCTCCTGGCCTCTGCCTAGAAATGACAAATACCCACCATTTGCTTCAACGTGGATGGAACTGGAGGGTATTATGCTGAGTGAAATAAGTCAATCGGAGAAGGACAAACATTATATGGTCTCATTCATTTGGGGAATATAAATAATAGTGAAAAGGAATAGAAGGGAAGGGAGAAGAAATGGGTAGGAAATATCAGAAAGGGAGACAGAACATAAAGACTCCTAACTCTGGGAAACAAACTAGAGGTGGTGGAAGGGAAGGAGGGCAGGGGGTGGGGGTGAATGGGTGACCGGCACTGAGGGGGGCACTTGACGGGATGAGCACTGGGTGTTATTCTGTATGTTGGCAAATTGAACACCAATAAAAAATAAATGTATTAAAAAAAAGAAATTTTACACAAATGTCCCCCTAAGAATTTCACCATTTTAAACCCCTCACAGACAATGTTTGAGGATGCCTGTTTTCTGTACACCTTCACCAACACAGGGTGTTATTAACCCTTTGCATTTTTCTGTCAATATACAAGTTATATTTTATTTTAATTTGTGTGTCTTTATTTATTGGTGAGATTAATCATATTTATATGTCCTTCGCCTTATTCATGTTGTGTACCCATTTTTTCTTTAGATTTCTTTGAATACCTGTTATATGCTGGGCATGATCTCTGAGCAGCAGGAATATGCTGGTTATCAGAACAGATGAGATTTTTGCTCTTGCCAACTGAGGTTGTTTCCTGATTTTTGTTTGTATTGATTTTTAAAGGCTCCCTGTGTATTTAGGAAACATCTTTGTCTATGATGTGTTACAAATTTGGGGGAGAAATGACATTTTTAAGGCATAGGCTGATACAGGACATCTTTTCAAAGTATAATAAAGTATAAATTCTCAGGAGGAGCAGAAGCAGTTATTTCCAAATTGGAGGCAGCAGTTACAATTGACTGTTAATGATTTTCCTGATTCACCAGAAAGAATCAGATGTTAAGTTCCTTAATACATTCTTAATGAGAGCTGGTCAGGGACAAGAGAGGCGAGGTCATCCTAGAGTTTTGAATTAATGCCCTAGTTCATAGCAATTCTTTCTTTTCTTCTCTTTCTTCTTTTCTTTTTTCATTAATTAAACAACTTTTATTTTTTTTTATTTATTTTTATTTTTATATTTTTTTTAATTTATTTTTTATTGGTGTTCAATTTACTAACATACAGAATAACCCCCATCAGGGAAATACAAATCAAAACCACAATGAGATACCACCTCACACCAGTGAGAATGGGGAAAATTAACAAGGCAGGAAACCACAAATGTTGGAGAGGATGCGGAGAAAAGGGAACCCTCATACACTGTTGGTGGGAATGTGAACTGGTGCAGCCACTCTGGAAAACTGTGTGGAGGTTCCTCAAACAGTTAAAAATATACCTGCCCTACGACCCAGCAATTGCACTGTTGGGGATTTACCCCAAAGATACAAATGCAATGAAACGCCGGGACACCTGCACCCCGATGTTTATAGCAGCAATGGCCACGATAGCCAAACTGTGGAAGGAGCCTCGGTGTCCAACGAAAGATGAATGGATAAAGAAGATGTGGTTTAAACAACTTTTAATGGTATGGCCTGGCAATAGACTTTCAGGCCCAAATCCAAAAGTCAAAATTGAAGGACATTACCTCATGTGCCCTAATGATAGAGTCTTTTGGGTAGTAGGTTAGTAATCAGTAGCTCTCATCGAAGTATGGAGCTCTTTTAAAATTCAGGACAATAATTTGTATCTAATCTGTGCCAATGAACCAAACATTTAGGGCATCAAGATGTTCTAATGTAGTCACTGCTACTAAGGTCAGAAGAGACAGAGTTGAGCACCCAGCCTTGGATGGCTCCTGGCAGTCTACCTGGGAAGTCACAGTTGAGCTGAAGTCTCTGGGGACACCAGCAAGTGCCTCTTGGGTCTTCTCTGTGAGATGTGATTTCAAGGGGCATCACTACTACTGTGAGACATCAGGTAAGGATCCAGAAAACCAGAGCACAGACCATGGTACTTGGCAGGAGAGGGTGTTAGGGAAGGCTCCCCCAACTATACTTCTGGCAAAAACTGGAGGATTAGAGAAAACAAAAGAAGAATAAAGCTTCAAGCTTCTACAGTCTCAACCCCCTAGAATCATCCACAAAGGGCATTTTGTTATATTCCTCTGAAGTCTTTACTTTTTAAAAGTTTTTTTTGTAATCTTATTTGTTTTTCTCTATGCCCAATGTGAGGCTTGAACTCACAACCTTGGATCAAGAGCCACGCACCCTTCAGACTGAGCTAGCCAGGCCCCTCTGTCCGCTTTTTATAATCCCACAATTTTTATTAATGCACATTTTTATATTGGTGGAATCTGTTTTTACTGGCTGCAAAATTTTCAATTTTCTGAACGCTCCAGATTTATTTCTCCATCTTTCTCATGATGTTCATTTCACTTTCTATTTATATTTGAATGCATTCTCTAGAATAAATTTCTTGAGATAGAATTAAAGGTGCAAGACAATCACGTGTTTTGTTTTGTTTTGTTTTTAGATTTTATTCATTTATCCATGAGAGACACAGACAGAGGGGCAGAGACATAGGCATAGGGAGAAGCAGACTCCCAGCAGGGAGCCTGATACAGGACTGGATCCCAGGACCCTGGGATCACGCATTGAGCCAAAGGCAGTCACTCAACCACTGAGCCACCCAGGAGTCCTGACAATCACGTTTTACCTTTTTCAAACATTGCAAAAGTGCTTTCTTAGCAGATGATTCATATTTGCCCATCTATCAGTAATGTATGTGATTGCTCATTTCAGCAAACTCCTATCATACTTTCACATTTTTCCAAAGTCATTCTAGCTACTTTGGAAGATATAATAGAGTATGATGTTAAAACTTAATGAGTTTGCATGTTTTTCACATGTTTAGTAGATGTTTAGAATCTAATACTAGTAGATATTTTTTTTGTTGCTGTTGGGGGAGGTAGTTGTCTTGAAAGACCTTTAACACCCTGAGGACTGATGTGGTTGAGAGATATGGAACCTCCTGTCTTGGTCCTGTTGACTTTGTATGTTTCTAGCTACCTTCGTAACCCCAAATGCCCTGGACTGATTTTAGATCTATATGTTTTAGTTAATTTTTTTTTTACCACTTTCTCTGATGGATCTTGTCCTACTGAATCCATTTAATCCTGGGGGAAGGAAAGGAGAAGCCCTCTTAAAGCTGTAGGTCTAAATCTCTTCTCTTCACCACTGTAAGCCAGTTTTTCTGCTTTCTTGTAGGACTCATAGAGGAAAAAAGATCCATTCCTAGGACTATGAAGATGAAAGCCAAGTGCCAAGCTCTACTAGCATTTCCTTAATGGAGGACCCAAGGGGTCCCACATCATTCTCCAGAGAAGGGGCAGCATGGAACAGTTAAATCCAGTTAAAGTTAAGTTTTGGAATCAGACCTTGATTTGAGACTGGACTCAATCACTCATAGCTGAAGTAATGTGGAGAAATGTTCAGAAGGATTTAACACAGAGGTGGCACATAATGTGTGTTCAATAAATGATAGCTATCATCATCATCAATAGTAGTAGTAGTGTAGATTAATAGCGGGGATGTATGGGAAAAAATAGTCAAGAGAAAAAAAAATGTTGAGAGAAAGAGGGCTAGGAGTGGTTCCTTAGGAGACTTAATATCCCAACTTTACAAGTTTGCTAGGAAGAATATTACTAAAGCTATCCTCCCTCCAATTTTAGTCATTTAGCTTCCTAACCACGTGCCCCTTCTGGTTATAGTTTTCAACTGAGTGACCTAACTTCCATCTGTCTATAAGTGGTGCAATTGACAGAAACCACAAATATCCTTTGGCTAATTGGACCACTCATCAAATGGACTGTAGCTGATCTGTTCAATCAGAAGGCACAGTAGGAAAATGTCAGACTTGGAGTCATTTCCATAACTGGCAAAGACATTGCTAAAAGATCAGAACACTGAAAACATTGAGCCATCCTTCCTTGTAAGATTTTCATGAGAACTTCATTTTCTAAACTTGCCTCTCAGCCTCTTAAAGATTTATAAAGATGATTTAGTGCTTTGATGTGAAGATAAATATGCCTGTGGTTTCAGAAATGTCAAAGATATTGCTTGAAAATGAAAATTTCAGGCTGCCAACTTCATGGTCTACATGGGGCCATGGAACTTGTTAAGTTGCTTCTTATCCCATTATCTCCAGCAAACCGTTACTCCACTTTCCATATATAAACAAAATTAGCCTAGCCCTTCTTCACACACATATTTATTTATTCAGTGACCATCTTTGTTGACATTCCTGATCGGTTTAGTCATACAACTGATCAACATAGCGATAAAGCTTATTTTTCTCCAACTCTACATTTCAAATCTACTGCCTCTCTCCCATCCTCAAGACCCCTGTAGTTTTATATAATCTCGTGTAGGTTAGCATGTTATTTTTTCTTATTCCTCTCCAAGTTATCTTCCTGAAAAGCTATTTCTCTAAAATGCAAATATTAACATAGCATACCCCCACTCAAATAATTTCATATGCTTCCAAATATCCATGACAGTGCTGAGCCATAATTAACAATGATGGAAGTGCTCTGTATCAGAGCTGTTCAAGATGGTGCCCACTAGCCACATGGAGCTGTTGAGCCCCTCAAGAGTGGTAAGAATGAGAAACTGAATTAACCTTTTAAAGTTTTAACTAAGTGAAGTTGAATTTGAAATAGCCATATATGGCTTGGGTTGTCTACCCTGATGCTGCGGATCTATGAGATGAGATCCAGGTTGCTTAGCATGGTACACAAGGACCTCCATCATTTGGTTCCTGACTACTTCTCCAGTCCCAGCTACCAGTGTTCCATGCCTTTAATGTTTATTAGTAAGGTTAAACACTTGTAGCTCATACTTTTCCAGACAATGCAATTATGTCTGTGCATAGCTATTCCCTTGGCCTTATATATATCTGTCTCTCCTCACCTTGTACAATTGCCATATTCTCTAGGATCCTTAAAACTGGAGTTTTATCCCTCCAATGACTCCTTCTTGCCTAACCCTGAAGCCCAATGACTTCTTTAGTTAGGTTGTTTTTACCTCCTGCATGTGGTTTTGTTATTGCACTGCTAACATTAAATTTTAATTACTTACCCAGCTGTCAGTTTCTTGAAAACAAATTTATAACTTAATCTGTTGGTTGGTTGGCTTCTCTAGCACCTACGACATTATCTGGGATAGACTGGTCACTTAATGGATGGTTATTTAATTATGTGTCATTGGATTATTTAATTGACATTATGTAAACAAAACCATTCATTATTTAACAATTATTTTTTTCTGGTTCAGGGGTTATCCTTTGGAATCAGGTGGTTTCTTTTTAAGATTTATTTATTTATTTATTTATTTATTTATTTATTTATTTGAGAGAGAGAAAAAGCAAGTGTGGAGAGGAGGGGTAGAGGGAGAGGGAGAGTTCCAAGAAGACTCCATGCTGATCACAGAGTCCAAAGCGGGGTTTGATCTCACAGTCCTGAGATCATGACCTGAGCCTAAGCTAAGAGTTGGAGGCTCAACTGACTGAGCTGCCCAGGCGCCCCTGGAATCAGTTTTAAGTGAAACACTGAGACATTTCATTTCCTTAGCAATAGAAGAAGAGTTGGGATGGAGTGAGCTTGCTGAATTCTAAAAAAAGCAGCTACAAATGTCTGATATCCAGTTTTACCTGTTTGTTCAGCGCAGAGTCTGAGAATCGAAAGCCCTTAAAAGTACAGACTCTTTTCAAAAAAGACCCTATTCTGTTGTAAGATTGTTCCTTCTACAATCACTTGCCAAACATGAGCTCTATTTAAAATATATGCAGTGCCTGTGTTTTCATAAAACATATATAAATTAGATCTGTCCTTTGCATAGTTTAAAATATTATAGCAATTTCTCTATGTGGAGGGAAGTAACTTCTAGCAAGTTCTTTTCTTTAACAGTTGTTCATATAATGGATAGACTTTGAGTGGGTTATCTCTGATTTTTGATCTGGAAAACACCATGAATCGCTCTGTTATTTTTTTTTCCTGGCTCTCTTAAGCCTTGTATTTGTATAGCACTTCAGAGTTTACAAAGCACATTTATCTCTATTATCCCACTTGATTGTTATGAGAATCTTGCCAAGCAGGCAGAGCAAAAACTGTTATTCTGTATTCATAAGAAAGGAAGAAAGGAGCCAATACTCTATTGCCCAGCCTCTGACTTGCCCAAGTTCTTTGGGGAGCAGGATGGGGCCAGAATTCTTCCTCAGTCTGACCACAACTCCAGAGCTATTCTCTCTGCTGGGATTATGCTCAGATTATGGGCGGGCCGTACTCTGCTGGGACCAGGAGCTTGCAGCCAACAATAGAAGTCTTCCCAAAATTGCAGTCTTAAAGTGAAAGTGTGTTCTCACTATGTCATCTTGCTATTTCCTTTCTGGGATGTTGCTTCTAGTAAATGAGGGGGAAGATTGCCAGTGACAGCTTGATAACTATCCCCAACCACAGTCGACAGGGGTTACCTTCAGCCACAAGTTGGCAAGTGTCTCCATGGTAACCCAGAAGCAAAGCTATTTCTCGGATGCATCTCAACAGCAAGAGCACGATTATAAACTTTGTCAAGAGGCTGGAGTTACACCTCTGGATAGGGGAGAAAGGGCTCCAAATACTTAAAATATATATTTGTAAGATTGCCTTCTGGTCATTGACATATGCCATATCGTATAACTTTTGAATCTCATTCAATGTGATAATATTTCCTGTATACTGTCTTCTGAATTCAGAATTTTGGCAATACCATATAGGTGAGAGCACATTATAATATGAATTTTCGAAAAATTCTGTAACCAAGCTTTCTTGTGTGGAATTCAAATTCAAATGGGATCTACTTCAGAATAAATACAGCATTGCACCAAATCTAATTCATTATGAGGTTTGTTGGTATTTCACATTGATAGGTTGGAGGGTCTACCAAATACTCCAATGGAGTAATGTGCTTTATTTCCAGGTGCCTTTCATAAACAAGAGAATTAAGATACTCTCTATTTTCTGCCAAGTCGCTGGAATGTTAAAAAATCTGGTGGTTTTTTCAGTCTGTCTCCAAATGCCACTAGCTTGCTCTACAAATGTGGACTTCCTACTGCATCTCTCGGGACCTTCTACTCCTTATGAGGAGCCTGCTTTCAACTGTTCCTTAGCTCTAAGACTTCCAAAGATTAGTATTTTGTTCCACACAGAGTAAGGAGCAGATAATGGGTTCAGTGTTCCCACTTCAATTCAGATATCCTGGCAGACAGAAATTCAGAATAAGAGAGCTAAGTAAGGGTAGAAAATGAAATACAGTTAACTCTTAGTCAACTTCTTAGTTGTAGAAATTATCTACAACCTGTGTGTTTAGTACCAAGCAGAAAACCTGTCTCCTTTCTACTTCTGGACTCCTCACCTAAACCAGTTGCTTTGAATCTGAGCAGATAATGTATTTTTAATTAGACATAATCAGTTATTAGTGTGTGCCAGTAATTTATTGCTGTGTAACAAAAGGGCTCCAACGTTTAACGGCCTAAGCCAACAATATTTTATTATTTCTCACAATTTGGTGGGTCAGTTGGATATTGCATCTGCCCCGTGCACTGTTGTTTGAAGTAATATATGCATTTGCATTAAGTTAACAAAACCGATTGGGGCTAGAATGTCCATAGTAACTTCACTTGCCTATCTGGGAGCTCATGTATGAAGGCTGGAATGTCTGGTGGTTGGTGGGCCCTCTCTCTCCATCAAGGTAGCTATTTTCATGGTGACTCAAGAGTGACAGGTGAAGATACTAAAACTCTAAAGGGTTAGAGTCAGAATCAGCACAGTGTTATTTCTACTGTATTCTGTTGGTCGAAGTAAGTCAAAGTCTAGCCGAACCCCAAGAGGCAGAATCAATCCACTTCTCAATGGGAAAAGTTACATCTCTGTACAAAAATCGAACATAAGAGGAGTTATTTTTGGCCATAGCTGGAGACAACTTCCCAGCCTGCCCTATAGCCACAGCAATTTATGAGCCTCCCACATGCAAATGTTATCCACCCACCTCAAAGATCTTTAGTCTCAAAGATCTTGGGCCCAAAGCCAGGATTTAAAGTCAGGTCTGCTGTGGCTAGATGTGGATGAAACTACTCGGGTAAAGTTCCTCTTGATCGGGGACTTTGGAAACCAAAGCAATAACACCACCACCAAAAGCAAGCCTAGTCAGTAGGCTTGCTCATACAAAGACACCCAACATAAATGGTGAGATAAGAACAGAATAATCACAATAGACACATCTGTTCAAGAAGTCAGACACAGGGATCCCTGAGTGGCGTAGTGGTTTAGCGCCTGCCTTTGGCCCAGGGCGCGATCCTGGAGACCCGGGATCGAATCCCATGTCCGGCTCCCGGTGCATGGAGCCTGCTTCTCCCTCTGCCTATGTCTCTGCCTCTCTCTCTCTCTCTCTCTCTCTGTGTGACTATCATAAATAAATAAAAAAAAATTTAAATAAAAATAAAAAAAACTTAAAAAAAAAAGAGGTCAGACACATACCATGAGCTTTGCATCCATGGGGATGGGAAATGTTGCTTTGTTAGAGAATGTTGCTCTGCATTTGAGAATGGTTCCCTAAACCACAGCTTTCCTCTGCTCCAGACTCTACCCTCAGAGTCATTCTCTCTTTTGAATAAGAAAGGGCTAATGCTAATATCTGAGTAGCTTCCTCATCCTGTTTCTGACCAATATGGAAGGTTGGACACCCACAGGACTCTTGTTATTTGGCACTTTTATTTCTTCAGCCAAGTTGGGAGTATTTTGCTAGTACAATTATTTTAAAGCCTTTTGGATTTCCTATGAATCTTATAGTGGCCCAGAAGCCCCATCCAATATTCTCTCTGACACAGCTTCTCCCTGTTTTGTGCTTCTTGGGCTGATATGGGACAGCAAGATTGTTGGATAACCTTACAGTCTATCTGTGAAGATCTACTAACGCTACCTTAAATCTTGCAGGGGTCTTAGAAAGAGTTCTAGCAGCCTTTATTCAAGAAGAGAACATACTCACACTTTTATTGGGGGCAGCACTAGCTGGGCATGGATGGGTGCCACTATTGGTGACTGTCTTTGGAAATAATTCAGCACAGACCTGAGAGGGGTCTCAGAGATCATCTGATCCTACTACCCATTTGGTACCAAAATCAACCCACCTTGAGATTAAGAAACTAAAACCAAAAGAGAAGGACTTGGCCACAACCATAAGCCAAATGGTTAACAAAGCAAGAAAGAAAAATTTCATCTCTTATATTCACATTCAGGAGTGCTTTCTGCTACATTTATCCCCTAAGTGAAGCTGGAAAGAAACATGGCTTTAAACTACAGGCTGAGGAATATCAAAGGTAAATTATCTTGGAAGCATCTTTTTTATTATTATTCATAGCATTGTTAGCTTCCTTTAGTATACACAGCAGAGTCAACTATATTAGAAAGATCTAAAGTCAGAGAACAACAATCAGTGTGAAATTGGAAACCGAGCTCCAGTTTCTGTGTTTCTAGAACATCTGGAGGAAAAATAAAATGCCATTTGTTTTGGTGTTTTAAGGATCTTTTACTTCCCATTAATTTTTCACCAAGTCATATAACAAATGCATTTTTTAAAAACAAATGCTTTTTATTTGATTTTTATTTTTTAAGGATTTTATTTATTTATTTGAGAAAGAGACAGAGACAGAGAGCGAGAAAGAGCAGGAAGGGGGAGAGGAGCATATGGAGAAGCAGGATCCCTGACTTGGGGCTCGATCCCAGGACCTGGAGATCATGACCTGAGCCAAAGTCAGATACTTAACCAACTGAGCCATCCAGGCTCCCCTAAAAGGTGCCTTTTAAACACCTTCTACATGTCAGATTCTATCCTCTGCATTGGAGGTCGGCCTTGGAGATGCTCACTAGGTAAGAGTTTAGACAGCTGATGGTGGGAAATGTAAGTGTGTAGTAGAGCAGAGAAGGCAGCTCCATTTGGAACAGCTAAACAGTACCTTGGATAAAGAAGAAAGAACAGAAACTCACCAGGACTTAATAACTGGAAGGAGCCCTGAAAGAGCAAAGAAAGTCCACAGTTGGATGATGTTAGGGTATAGTATGCATGATGAACAATGGTGGAAAGAGAAGTTCTGGGGAGGTCAAAGACTTGTGGAATCCTTTGACTTGGACAAGGAAGCTGCAGAAAGAAAGAATCAGAGGGTGTTCTGGGCCAACCTCAAATCAGAGGCCATTCACTCTGGATTAGAATGGGGGTTTCCAGGGGCACCTGAGTGGCTCAGTCAGTTAAGCATCTGACTTTTTAAAAAAGATTTTATTTATTTATTTATTTATTCATGAGAGACAGAGAGAGAAAGAGAGTCACAGACATAGGCAGAGTGAGAAGCAGGCTCCATGCAGGACCCCAGGCTGACCTGAGCCAAAGGCAGACACTCAACTGCCGAGCCACCCAGGTGTCCCAGCATCTGACTCTTGATCTCAGCTCAGGACTTGATTTTAGGGTTGTGAGTTCAAGCCCCATGCTGGGCTCCACACTGGGCAAGGAGCCTACTTTAAAAAAATAAAAATAAAGTAAAAGAATTGGAGTTTCCAATCTATCAGTCAGGTTTCCTTTCACTTTTCTGTTGTCATAGTTGTTGCTCTGTATGGTAACAAACCCTGATGAGAGCATGGCTTTCTCAGGGAGGTAGCACATGGAAAAGACACATGGTCATAAAATCAGGAAATGTTCACAAAGACACATGAGTGCTGAGTAAGCCATACTGACCATACTGAATGCACCTACATTTTCTGTTTCGGGTCATGCCTTGTACTCTGAAAGGCATTGCAAATTTGCTTGCAGATCGTGTACCCCTGATTCAGGACCATTGCCATGAGGCAGTCAGAAGAGAAGTTATACAACATGTTTTAGGCAAAGTGAGTATACATTATTTGAAAACATCATTCATTTTTAGAGCCTGCAGCATTTCACCAAAATGAACATTAGAGATCATATAGTCGAAAATCTGCTACTAGTTTAAAAAGAGAGAGAGAGAGAAAGAGCTGGAGTGCCTAATTCTTCTGTGTCCGGATAAACCTGGGCAGGGTGGCTATTCAGACTTGTGTCCAACCTTCGAAGGCTGGCTACCTGTTAAACTTCAACCATGGCTCAAACACAAGGCCCAAGGCCAGACCAGTCATACTCTCAAAGAGACAATCAAGTCGCCGCCTAGCAAAGAAAACAGAGGCAGCAAGAAGGCGTGATGCCATGAAATAAATTAGAATGAACATCACATTTTTATCTCCATGGCAGGCGGCCCGTTCCATTCTTTGTATGCTATTTTCATATGTTCCCAGCAGTTTGAGAGCTGAATAGGAAGAGAGGAGGAATGGTATAGAGGAATCAGAAGGGAAGTGAGAGAGAGAAAACCACTGGCTATTAATCCTGACCCAGTAAAACCCAGTTGTGTCTATTGTAACTAGACAGAACCAGACGTCCATTCAAGGACTTGGCATTGAAATGAGTGAGACATGGCCCTCACCCAGCCTGGGCCTCTCTGCCTCTCTCCCTAACCTTGTTTCCACTGCCTTCGTAAGCCTGGTTTGAAGAGAGTGACAATTCCCCGATTCTTCCCCAGTGGCTTGTCCAGCTGGGTCTATGGAACTTGAAGAGGGGCTTGGGAAGCTCCCTGATGGAGACAGGAGAGTCTTCTCCAAGTTCAGCAGTACTTCTGTGCACACATCCCTCCTGTCTCCCAAACTGGCCCAGCACTGAGGAAGGCATGATGCTGTATGATGGGCTGGGTGCCAAGCACTGAGATCGTGCTAGAAAATGGCCAGTTTCGATGGCAGATTTTATCCATTAAAACCTATTACTAGTTCCCTCCCAGAGCCCAGCTGGTTCCATTATAGAAAATTGGAGTGAAATGATGTCAGGTTTGTGCCATAAAAATGAATAGGAATCTTGCTTTCCATTATTTTAAATTGCAGATTGTTGCACTGATATGTATTTATTTTTGTCATTTCTCTCTGGCCCCAGTTGAGGGTCTGACCCTTGAATAATGAATAAACAGAAAGACACATGTTGGCACTTGAGCCTTGCCTGTGTCACCCTGGTTTTTCCTTCCATTTGTGACAAATTCAAAAAAAATGCAACACTCTTAAATGGGTTTATAATCTGTACTCTTTTAAGCTGTCACTCAATCTCTGTCTCAGAAAATAGGCTATTGAAACTCAGGAGGAAATATTTCATAGAGACCTCAACACTGCAAACTTGTTTCCAGTTTTAGAGGCAGCCCTTTGGTAGCTTTAGAATTAAAATAAGAATTTGGAGTAATTGTTGCTTATTGAGATAAAGGAGGTTCATTTGGAAATGCCAAGTACACTTTAGCAGCCTTAAAAATGATGGCTTCTTTTGTTTGGGCATAATCGAGTTTTCTAGATGTTTCTTTCAGACCCAGGATTTTTATAGGATGAATCTTGAGAGTGGGGAAAAAGGGCAAAGCAACAGTGAGTATAATGGTAATGACTATGTGTTCATTTTAAAGTATTTTATTGTTAAAGGAGGGTTTATATCTTGTTGCTCTAGTGCTTAAGTGGCTACCGGGGTATAAAGACCAAAAAATATAATAAGTCCTAAAGTTATTAGGGATATGAGAAGCAGTTGAAGTACCGTAGAGATAAGAGAATTTATATTTCTGGGCATCCTTGAGTTTTGGGAAAATGTACAACTCACAATGGCCATTAAGATCACAGGACCATACAAATAAAAAAGCCAGCAAACAGATAATAATTGCTTCCATTAAAAAAAAATTCAAATGCAATTGCTTTCAGAGATGCAGAAAACATCCTAGCATGTATTTCTTTGCCATTTCATTAATTACAAAGTGTGACAAGTGGATTTCAGAGCAGATGGCGGCATGAGAGTCAAACACACAAATGGTCTCTACTAAGTTCTATTCTTCTAGCTAAGTCCAAGTCCTAGTCCACCCTCATTGAGAGTGGCCACAGTAAACATTGGATCTGGCCTCTCTGCAATGTTACCACCTTGACTTTCAGCCCTATGGACAGCTGTTAAGAGTCTGGGCTTCAAGGTGAGAGAGAACATGAGGGCCACGATTTTCCCACTGCCACTTTTGAATGTGAGAAATAGAGAAATGTCAATGCCTTCCTTCCTCTCCAAATCAATCTTATCCTGAGCTCTTGGCAGGCAAGATGCTGAGAAATTTGATCTCAGTCATCATCAGAACTCTAAATTCATGATTGCATAAGAGAAATTTGGGGTTTCACAAAGCCTAGAACGTTTGGAAGTTTCCAGAATATAGTTCTATGTTGGTCATCTATGATGCAGACCTCTCCTAAACACAGAGAGTCCCCTGCACAAGTGCATGTCCATCACTAGGGGTTATACCTGCAACAGGCTCCTTGATGAGTCTGGGAGCCCCCATGCCTGGGTCTCACGACCTACACATGACTCTGTGTTATTCATCTCTGACATCCTCCAACTTGCCAGGCAGGAGTATAGCAGTTCTCCTCCCAGTTTTAGAGAAGTTTTTCCTGCCTCAGTTTGTTCAACTGTGTCTTCCTTTACATGCTCTTCCCTCCAGCCTTTCTTTCCCTTCCAGGAAGGTCTCCTGCCTCCGGTCATTAGAAACATAATGTTGACTCCCCACCCCTACTCCTTATTGGAGGGAGAAGCTGAAAACTGACAGCTCTTGTGACTTACTAAAGCATGTGTTAGGGATGCTTGAATGGCTCAGTGGTTGAGCATCTGCCTTTGGCTCGGGAGTGATCCTGGGGTCCTGGGATCGAGTCCCACATCGGGCTCCCCACAGGGAGCCTGCTTCTCCCTCTGTCTATGTCTGTGTCTTTCTCTGTGTCTCTCATGAATAAATAAATAAAATCTTTTAATAAATAAATAAATAATCATGTCTTAAATCTAGATTCAAGTTCTGATTCTATCACTTTAGAAAAGCTAACTATGCTCTCTATGCCTTGGTTTTTGTACCAGTGGAATTGTGACCATGCCAATTTCATAAGGTTATTGTCGAGATTAAACAAGGGAAAAAAAGTGCATTTATACCGAGCTCAATGCACATGAAAAACACGGATAAAATAATACTCGTTAAGATGGAATTGTGGCTTATCTTTTCATTAGATCTTGTGCCTCAGTTCTTAATAGGAGTAGTTCACTTGGACCAATGTCATTTCTGAAGCCAGTTGATCACCATTTGAAAGTGCCAATGCCAAGATGAAGGCTCCTGAGAAAGAAACAAGGGAAACCTCCTCTCTGTGCCTTGTTCTCCCACCAGAACTCAGGCAGGATAAGTAACATGGTTGATTCATGACCCATCTCGAAGCTCCAGACACAAGTATTTATCTTTAGGTTCAACGATACCGTGCTTAAGGGCTCAGCAACCTACACCTACACCCAGACTGCCCTCTGGCCTCAGCTCAACTAAAATTCCCCAACACAACTCAAGAATGATTGCTTCTCAAACAAAGCCAGTATGATAAAGGATCCAGATATTTCAGGGGAGAAATAGAGAAATAGTCAGAGCTGGGTAGTGGGTCTTGGTGGCGTGGTTCTTAATATGTCACATAGAACAATCATCAGCCATGAATATTAGCTATTGGGTCCCAATCCCTAGAACCTGCAAATGTTTCCTGGTTTGGAAAATGTTTTGTTTTGTTTTGTTTTGCCTCTGTGATTAAGTTAAAAGTTGTGAGATGAAGAGGCCCTGGATTACCTACCCTATGGGCTCTAAATGCCAACACAAGCATCCTTATAAGAAAGAGGCAGAGGGAGATTCAACACACAAAAGGAGAAGACCATGTGAAGACAGAGCAGAGAGGTTTGATGATGCTGGCCTTGAAAGCTAGAGGGATGTGACCATAGGCCAAGGAAGGCTGGCAGCCACCAGGAGCTGGAAGGGGCAAGGAAGGGGTCTTGCTGAGTCTCCACGAGAAGAGTGGCCCTGCCAACACCATGATTTCTGCCCAGTGATATTATTTTGGGATTTTTGGTCTCTAGAACTGTGAGAAAATAGATTTCCATCGTTTTAAGCCACCAGGCTTTTAATTTGTCCTGGTAGCCCCAGGAAGTTGATAGAGCAGGAGAAAGGAAAGTTGATGAGAAGAAAACAGGAAAATGTGAAGGCAGTAGAGGGACAATAACAACGCTTCACCCCTTGTAAAATTGATGCTTCACCTCCTTATGAAATTAAACAGGGTTCTGCATGCAGAATCTGTGTGGTTCTTAGAATATACAGGCATGTTATTGAAATGACCATGAAATAGGTATGGACATGGAGTAAATCACTCCATAAGCACAAGAAAGTCTGGCATAGCAGTTTATAAGCCAAAATAAAAGGACATCCATCACAGTAAACTGTCTCCAGTGTGGCATCAGTGAGCAAGGCCAAGGACACAGTGGCATGGAGAGTAGAATGGGGTCTTCCAGTTCCCTGTACAGCCATTGAAATAATGTCAAGTTTTGTGTGTTGCCTAAACAATAGGACTCTATGCCAGTAGTACTTGCAAGATCTGTTCATGGTATATTGACTGCCACCTGCTTTATTGTAATAGGAAAACACAGAGAAAACAAAGTTGAATATTCATAAAGTTTTTCAATTGGGTCCTTTGGGTCAACAATTAACAGTGGTAAATGATACAGCAACAAACTGAGATTATTATAAAAGTCTGCACACATGCAAAAAGACCATAGATCTCACATTTTCTCCCTCCAATCAGAACTTAATTCACACACGAGAACAAAATTCGATATTAGAGATTTTCTATTCCTTTAGAGAAAAAAGGATACACTATCTTCTTAAGCAGAGCCTGTGTATTCAAAAATAAAGAAATGAAGCAGATAAAAACCAAGTAAACAGTTTGCAGAATCAGCTGTCAGGCAGATTCTCAGATTTATATTTGAGAGTTACCTCCAGAATATAGAAGACAACTTTAAAAACTAATCAAAAAGAATGTGCAGAGATATCAAAATATTTTAAGAATTCAGTACTTTTATTATAATTGTATTCTTTTTTTACTTCAAAAAGAAAGATGATAGACATGGACATTAGAATAAAAAGATCCAATCTGTTAATAAGAAGATTCCCTTCCTCCCCAAAGGTAATCACTACTCCTCTAAAAATAAAGCAATTAATTCAAAATTTTATCTTCAGAACTAATATGGAAGAGAAAAATCACAAACTTATAAAAGATCCAAATATTAGAAATCAAGAAGACAAAATAAGTTCAATAAACAAGACAAACCCATTGTGAAGATTTTAAATTCAAAGGATAAAAAGATAACCGCATGAGCTTCAGGAAGGCAATAATTTGGTTTCAGAGGAGTTAAATACAAGTTAGTTTCAGATTTTCTTTCAGCATAGTCAATATCTAAACATCTAGTTGTTTAGCATATCTTAAATCTGAGGCCCAGAGAGTCATTCTGAGGTCTTCAGAGTCTCAGATATATGTTGCCCCAAATGTCTTTTGGAAATAAATAATAAATAAAACTGAAAATATTTTGAACAATGCAGAGATTGTAATTTTTAAAGAACAAGAGATTGTCATTGAAATATAGTTCCTATATGGAAAGGGGAGTTAAGAAAATATGGTATTTATGGTAGCATCAAAAAATGTCCTTAGGAATACACTTAACAAAGGAGGTAAAAAGTCCACAGTGATAACTACAAAACATTGCTGAAGAAAATTAAACAAGACATGAATTAATGGGAGGTTGTCCTGTGTTCATGGGTTGGAAAACTTAATAGTCTTAAAATGTCTGTACTACCCAAAGCATTATACAGATTTAATGCAATCCCTATCAAAATCTGATGACATTTTTTCAAAAGTTGAAAAAAAATGCTAAAATGCATATGGAATCTCAAAGGATCCTGAATGGCCAAAATAATCTTGATAAAGAAAAAGAAAGCTGGATGACTCACACTTTTTGATATTATGCAATATATATTATTTTATATTGCAAAATGACAGTAAACAAAACAGTATGGCACTGGCATACTGACACACATGTGGACTGATGGGACAGAATGGAAAGCCAGAAATAAATTGTTGTGTGAATGGTCAAATGATCTTCAGCAAGGATAACAAGGCTGCACAATGGGGAAATAACTGTCTGCTCAACAAATGATGCTAGGAAAACTGTATATCCACCTGCAAAAGAATGAGTTTAGACCCTTATCTTACACCACACACAAAAATCAACTCAAGACAGATCAAAGGCCTAAATGTAATACCTGAAACTATAAAACCCTTAGAATAAAACATAGGGTAAAATCTTCGGGACATGAGATTTGGCCATGATTTCTTGTAAGTGACAACAAAGTCATATGCAACAAAGCAACACAAGACATATGGAGGTATATCAAATTTTAAAACTTTTGTGCAGTGGAGCAATCCATCAATAAAGTGAAATTGCACCCCAAGTAATGGGAAAAATATCTGTAAGCCACTCATTTGATAAGGAGATAATATCCAGAAGATAAAAAGGACTTGCACAACTCATCACTAAAAAACAAAGAACCCAATGAAAAACCAGACAAATGAGTTGAGTAGCTATTTCAACAAAGAAGATACACCAACTGCCAATAAATATTACGAAAATATTATGAAAAGATGCCCAAGTGTCACTGGTCATCAGAGAAGTGCAAGTCACAATCAGAATGGGACATCACCTCATGCTTGCTAGGAAGGCCACTATCAAACAAACAAACAAAATGAAATCATAAATGTTTGCAATGATGTAGAAAGATTGGAACACTTGGGCATGTAACATGGTAAAATGACTATGAAAAACAGAACAGATATTCCTCAAAAGACTAAAAATAAAATTACCATATGATCCAGCAATCCCACTTTGGGATATGAATCCCAAATAATTGAAAACAAGATCTTGAAAAGATATTTGCACACTCATGTTCATTGCGGCATTGCTCAGGGTAGCCAAGACATGAAAGCAACTTCAATATCTATGAATAGACGGGGAAAGAAAATGTGGTGTATGCGTATAATGAAATAGTATTCAGCATTAAAAAGGAAGGAAATCCTACAAAATGTGACAACATGGATGGACCCGGAGGACACACAATAAGTGAAATAAGCCAGTCACAAAAGGACAGATACTGCATATTCTACTTCATGAAGCATGTAAAGTAGTCAAACTCTTAGAAAGTAAAAGAGTCTTTACCAGGGGCTAGCGGGGAGGAAAGAAAGGGGGAATTGTTCCCTTGGCATAGGATTTCAGTTTTGCAAGAGGAAAAAAAATCTAGAGATCTGTTACACAACAATGTATATATAGTTAACACTACTGTATGCTGAGAAATGGTTAAAAGAAAATTTTATGTTTTTTACAGTAATAAAAAATGGTCTTGACTTGTCTGATATGATTATGATTAAGTAAAAATATCAACTGTGAGAACATGTCATGTTGAGAAATGATTGCCGTAGAATTGTAAATCATTTAATTTTCACATCTTCGTAACATTTTACGGCAAATAGTCATGTATATAGTAAGTGCTCACTAAATGCCTCTTGAATAAATGAATAACATGGTTCATTCAACACAGGACAAAATAGATGTAATAAAGGAACACAGAATATGATTAAAGATTCCATAGCAAGAACAAAAGTTATAATCAAGAAGTGAAAAGTACAGAGCAGGAAATGTAGTCAATAATATTAACACTGTCATACGGTGACAGGTGCAACTACACTTACCGTGCTGCGCACCAAATAATGTATAGAATTGTCAAGTCCCTAAGTAGTACACCTGAAATAACATAATATCATGTGTAAACTATACTTCAATAAAAAACAAAAATTAAAAACTGTAAACAACATAAATTCCCATTTTAAAAGGGGGCTAAGTCTCCGATTGAGGTGTTTTTTGTTTGTTTCCCCTTTGCGTATTTGCTACTTTTGAGAGAAACACTAAAACAAAATGAGAGGAGAAAACCGAAATTGCAATGTTTGGTCTATTACATAAATGAAAATGAGAAGATCAGGGCTAGCAGTATTAAAATCAAACCAGAGATTAAATTTAATATGTTCTATCAAATTTAAACACAGTATTCAAGATAAAGTGTAACAAAAGATCTAATAAAGCGAAAAATGTTGGAAATTAAAAAAAGTGCAAGAAGCACAACGTGGGACATGCTCTCAGCTTGTTCTCATCAGCTCGTGACTAATTAAGTGAGCAGCGGTGGGTGAAGGTTAATGACCGACATCATGGGAAAGAGCCTGTAAGTATAGTCATAACTTAAACCCCCTATGAACTAAACATTTCTTTTTTTAAAAAAAATATTTATTTATTTTAGAGAGAGAGTGCAAGGAGCTGGAGGAGCATAGGGTGAGGGATAAGCACACTAGGCTCTGAGCGTGGAGCCCACCATGGTGCTCGATCTCATGACCCTGAGATCATGACCTGAGCCGAAATCACCAGCTGGTCGCTCAACGGACTGAGCCACCCAGGCGCCCCACAGACTAATAAATATTTCTGATGACTTTTGTTCACACTTGTACTTTTTTTTCCCCTCATGACAAAAAGTAAAAAATGCTGAAGAAATTTTCAGAAAATATGGGGGAAAGATCAGGTATTTATTGGCAGGGAGGAAACCCAAAACCATAATTATTTTTTCTTTAAAGATTTTATTTATTCATGAGCGACACAGAGAGAGAAGCAGAGACACAGGCTGAGGGAGAAGCAGGCTCCCTGCAGGGAGCTTGATGGGGGACTCCGGAATCATGGCCTGAGTCGAAGGCAGACACTCAACCACTGAGCCACCCAGGCACCCTCAAAACCATAATTAATGAAAAAGTAAGTTGCAGAAGAATTATTACAGTATACCACCATTTATGTGAAGAAATGGGAGACAATGATACATGTATTATATATTATATATACTATATATTTAAATACATTACTGTATTTTATATACTAATTATAATATATAACATCAATACTTATATTATTAGTTACTATATTATAATGTTATTGTATTTTATTGTTACAAATACTTCCTCTATGTAATTACATATAAATTTTACTATATAAATAAATAAATACACATATATACACACACACACACACACTATAAGGAAAAGCACGGGTGTGAGGAATACTTCATTCAGGATGTCATTAAGTATAATAGTGTCATGATAGGGTCATGATAAGAAAGAGAAGAGATGGAACTGCTCATTCCCCACATGGTAGCCAATTTCCCTTAGAGGATACGTAGCCATATAACCCACTTGATCTGACTCCTGCCACCTTTATGGTCTCACTTCCTGCCATCTGCTCCCATGCTCAGCTATAGTTGATTTCAGTTATTGGATGGTGCCATGATTTCTTCTGCTTCTGAGGCTTTGATATGCCCTGTGCCCTTACCCGATCCAGATCTCGTTTGTCAGGGGTTAGTTAATTTTTTTAAAGGTTTTATTTATTCATGAGACACACACAGAGATAGAGGCAGAGACACAAGGCAGAGAGAGAAGCAGGCTCCCTGTGGGGAGCCCAATGTGGGACTCAATCCCAGGACCCTGGGATCACGACCTGAGCCAAAGGCAGACGCTCAACCACTGAGCCACCCAGGTCTCCCAGGTGTCTTCTAAATGTCAATCCCCCTACCTTTCCCTCCTGAAGCTGGGATAGACACCCTTACTCTCTACGCACAGCTCCCTGTTCTTTCCATCCTTCACTTTATTCTAACTGTTTATAGAATTGTCTAATCTCCCATTTACACTATACATTTTGGAAGATCTTGTCTCTCTTATCTGCCCTGTATCCTGGGGAATAGCGAGGAGGGATACAATAAGTGTTTGTGGGATGAATGGATGAATGCACATGACGAGCTCCATGCCTAACCCTCAGGGCAGGCAATCTCCACTGATGACTGGTACCTCCACATTTCTGTCTCCTCTTCCTGCAGGAATGCCCATTTCACTGCAATTAGAGTTTTGCCCTGGTACTGCCTACAGCCCACTGCATCCACTGCAATGTGGATCGATATGCTACTGAACTGAACAGCAGCCTAAGCTAATCAGCTGATAATCCTAATAGCGGCCAAGGCGGAGTATAAAATATAAGCCCGGTGAAAGGAGGCACCCCAGGGAAGTATTGTGTTATCCATGTGAGAACTGAAGGGCTTAAAGATGCATTGACTTTCCAAGGAAACATTGGGTTTTTAACACAAGAGTTCTGACTCCCGTGTATATCCCATGTGGCCCCAGGAGAAAGGAAATTGTCAATTTCCTACCTCTATGCCTGTGTCTATTTCTATCATCTCTGTATTAAGATATTATTAAATTCAAACTTCCTGGTAAAGAGAAGAACCACAATCTCAGACTATTGAGCAGGATCAACAGATCCCGAGGGACAGACAAGAACGATGATAAGTTAAGGTCAACACACACAGTTTAACACTCTTGATGGAGTAATGGGTTGGTTTAATTATATTAGCTTCTTTTAACCTGTAGAAAGATGATGCGCTATACTGGAGAAAGCTCTGGATGAGGGGCAGGACACCCTGGTTCTCTCCCCACACGCCCTTTTTACAAGCTGGTTTACTTTAGACAAGTAACCTACTCCTCCAGACCGCAGTTTAAATGATCTGTGAATACCCTTGGTCATTGGTATCCAAACATCATTTCATGTAGCAGTGGATGTACTGGGCTCTATCCCCAAAAGATTCCACTTGACCACTCCAGTAGGCTAATGTGAAAATATGACAACTTATACATCTCTTCTGTTACTAATGGGTAGAATTTGTTTCCAAATATTTGCTATTATGAGCAGTGCTGCTATGAGCATTCCTTCCTGTGTGCATGGGACGCTATAGGGTAAATCCCTAACAGAGAAATCACTGGATTATAGGGTGTGTGCATCTTCACATTTTCTATTACCAAATTGTTCCCCCAAAGTGGTCACATCCACCTACATTTCCACTCGCAGTTCTTGCTCTGTATCCATGCTTACACTTGAAGTTGTCTGACATTTTTGTTTTAAATTTTGAGTAAATGCTCTGAATAAAATTCTTCAAGGGTGAACATTGCCTAAGGATGTTCCTAGTGTCTGGTGTTCCTCTGCCGATGCCCTTCCTATGTGCTTAGTCTGCCTGTCGGGTAAGTTTATAGAGAAACTACCTGCCTTACTATTTTGTGTGCTCTCTACACATAAGATTTAAGATGAGGGGTGCCTGGGGGACTAAGTCGGCAAAGTCTCTGACTCGATTTTAGCTCAGGTCATGATCCCAGGGTGGTGGGATCAAGCCCCATGTCAGGCTCCACAATCAGCATGAAGTCTGCTTGAGATTCTCTCTCTCTCCCCCTCCCTCCTGCTCACGTGTGTGTGCTCTCGCTCTCTCTCTCAAATAAATAAATAAAATCTTTTTTATTTATTTAAAGATTTAAGCTGAATTTGAGAAGGAGGACTCCTATTCTGGTGTTTCTTGCTCAGATTCATTTGTGTAAAGGTGTCAGGTCTGCAGTTGTCTGCGTTGATGTGTATTACAGCTTACCATGAAACTAATTGAAATTGATAACAGTTATATTAGTGAGGTTTAGATCAATTTTAATTGCATAGGGAAGTGTCATAGTGATTTAGAAAGTGACTTTCTGTTACTATATCAATGAAAAAGGCATCTCCTCTAAATGGATGAATGGAATGTGCATGGAGAAGTTACCAGAGAACATGAATGGCCAAAGAATTCTTCATACTAGGACATATGTCTCTGTAGTTCCCTAATGCAACCCTTCAATGAAAAATTCCTTGAAAATTATTTCCTTCAGTTTTGGAGACCTTGATATGTCTTAGGTAAAATCAGGTGAGAAATAGAAAATGACAGGCAGTGACACTTTGGCCATGTGAAGTTAGACTTACAGAGCTTCTAGAATGAGAAGTGGTCCTGAAATGAATAGCTAAATGTCATTAAAATGGGAAAAGGTGCATCTCATG
This sequence comes from Canis lupus dingo, assembly GCF_003254725.2. NCBI lineage: Eukaryota > Metazoa > Chordata > Mammalia > Carnivora > Canidae > Canis > Canis lupus. The sequence continues at coordinate 4,651,191 of NC_064248.1, read as the reverse complement.
GAGCTATAAGATTCTTTTCTGTTCTCCTCAATCATAGAATATTGAAGGAATTATAGATTTTGAGAATGTGTTGTGACACCACCCCCATGACAAATCAAAAGGACCCTGGTTCTCAGTATGGGATGCCAGTCTGCCTCTCATGTTAGAAGTGGAATTATCTGGTAATCTGCCTCTCTGGGAGCCATGAGACATAACAGTTGAGTTCAGAGGAGATAGTTCTGATGGCCTAGAAGCTAAGTTGTGTTGTCTTTCCCTTCTCACTGCAGCTTGCCGGGCTCTGAGCAGCAGTGGTAATGTAGGAGGGTGCCCCCCTCCAAGTCTCCAGAGTTGGCTCCACCTTGCAGTGGAGGGACGTTCAGTGGAAATGTCAAGTGGCAATGTGGCTGAGGGTACTGACAAGAACTTTAGTTGGACTGAATTCTGGGAGAGCCTCTGATTTTTATAGCCACATTGGACTGCAGAAATCATTGGACTGGACTCAAATTTAAGTAGGAAAGAGATGGAAAATGTGATGTTTGTTCTAGTGGTTGTTTCAGAACAAAACGTGCTGCTGTGAGGATAAAGCTAGCTCTGGGTTTAGCTATGGCTGAGATGAGATTCTTTGCACAGGCTGATGATTATTATGGTTTTCTTATCATAAAAGCAGCACATATTTCTTGCAGGAAATACACTTTATCATTACACTCGATTTTTCTATATTCTCGGTTGTTAGCTTCAGTCCATCTGGGGAGTTATCTAGAGAAGGTAGGGTCTAGGTCACCAAAGATAAGATGACTTTCACTTCTAGATAGAACTTTCATGCACCATTAACATTCCTTGACTTTTGGTGATTAAGAAAATCCAGGAAGGTTTTTGTTTTTGTTTTTTTGAGGGTTTTTTTGTTTTGTTTTGTTTTTTGTTTTTTTTAGGAGATTCATTAGGGCGAAATATCCATGTGGAAAAGTAGAGAAGGAACGGGCAGTCACAGTCTATGATGGAAAGGCAAAGCTACATTCCTTTATAATTTCCTTTAGATACATGCCCCCATGGAGTCCTTCTGAATTCCTGTGGGGAGAAGACATAGTAAGTTTTTTTTGCCCAAATTCATGTATTTTGAGCTTTATAGCTAGTGATGATGAAGACTGTTTAGGAATGTTTGAACTAATTCCTCCAACTCATCTCAGTCACATAAGTGGATCACATCACCTAAGAAATAATAGTTCAGAAGCCCCACCAGTCTCTGAAAGATTGCTGATAATATATTGGAGCCCCAAGGTATTAAATTGCCCCATAGGCATTCAGTGGTGTTTTAAGCCGATATTACACTCAAGGAAAATACATTGACCTTCTTGTGATGACCCTATTGGTCTCATTCTATAGATGAGTGTATCAAGGCTTCAAGATATTTTATATCTTCCTTAAAGTCAACAAACAAGCGAGTAGCAAATCCAGCCCAAAATCCTTGCTCTTAAGTTTTTCAATATTTGGTTGTGCTATATGGTTTTGCTGCCAGACCATATTTTAATCCAGAAGCACAATTATACTCTCCAGAGATACAAAGCGTTATAAATGAAGACTTAACAAATCCAGTCTCAAGAGGAGAGGTTCCTATTGCAAACTTTGGTGTAAAGCACAGAAAAGATAGTTTCCTTTTTTGCCATGTATCTAGCTATTAGTGATGCAGGAATGTTAACGGATGTATTGGCTTAAGATAGCCCACTGAAGTACCTAGCTTTTTGTGTCTAGCTTCTTCAATTTACATAAAGCTTAAGAGATCTACCCATATGACTGTGTGTTTCAGTCAGTCTGTTTCTATTTGTCACATGTGCCAGATGGATAGACCACAATTTGTTTACCCATTTATCAGGTCATGGACATTTGGGTTAACTCCAGTGTTCTGCTCTTACAAATAACTCATCTATGAACTAGTGTATGTACCAGTCTTTATATGAACTTATGTTTTCATTTTTCTTAGATAATATGTAAAACGAAATTTCTGGGTCATAACAGAAGTGTAAATTTAACTTGGTAAGAAACTCCTAAATTGGTTTTCAAAATGGCTACAGCATTTCAAATTTCCCACAGCAATGTGTGAGAGCTTCAGTTGTTCCACAATCTCACCAGCATTTGATACAGTCAGCCTTTTTAAATTTAGGCCCTTGTAATAGGTATGTGGTGGCATCTCACTGAGGCTTTAATCCAGATTTCTCGAATAACTAATGATGCTGGGAAATGCTCATGTCCTTATTGGCTATTTGTATCTCTTCTTTGGTGAAGTGTCTGTTCAACTATTTTGTACATTGTTTTTGGAAAAAAAGATTGTCTTTTGGGGCACTTGGGTAGCACAGCCAGTGAAGTGTCTGACTATTGATTTCAGTTTGGGTCGTGATCTCAGGGCTGTGGGATTACGCCTGTGTCAGGGCTCCACGTTCAGCACAGGGTCTCCCTCAGTTTCTCTCTCCCTCTCTCTGTGCCCCTACTCTCTCTCTCTCTCTCTCAAATTAATAAATCTTTATTTTTTAAAAAGATTTTATTTATTCATGAGAGAGAGAGAAAGAGAGAGAGAGAGAGAGAGAGAGGCAGAGGGAGAAGCAGGCTCCATGCAGGGAGCCAGACATGCGACTGGATCCGGGTCTCCAGGACCACGCCCTGGGCTGAAGGCGGCGCTAAATCGCTGAGCCACCCGGGCTGTCCAATAAATAAATCTTTAAAAAGATCTTTTTACTATAGAATTGTAAATGTTCTTTATATATTCTGGATATGTCTTTTGTAAGATACATATTTTTAAAAACATTTGTTCTAGTTTATGATTCACCTTTAATTTTTGCCAACTATTCTTAACTTTCCATTTTGAAACAGTTTGACTTACACAAAAGTTAGAAAAATTGTACGGAAAGTGTTGTATACCCTTCACTGCACTTCCTTTAAGGCTAAACTTTCATATACCCATAGAGGAGTATTTTTTTGAAAAACAAAAGCTTAATCTTGATTACATCCACTTTATCATATTTTCTCTTCAATAGTTCATCCATTTTGTCTCCTCTAAAGAAGTTTTCACCTAATTCAAGTCATTAAGATTTTCCACATGCTTTCTTTTATATAGGTCTATAGTTGATTTTGAGTTCATTTCTCTAGGTGTGAGGTAGTGGTTGAAATTTAATTTTTTTTAGTGCATATTTACATAATGATTTCAGAAACATGAGTCAAATTGTCCTGACACCTTTGTAAAAATAAATGGTCATACACGTGGGCACTGTATTCTGGCCCATTAATCTATATGTCTTTACGCCAATAACAGCCTTAATTACTCTGGCTTTACAACAAGTGTCAAAATCCAGTATGACATTCTTCAATGTTGTTCTTCTATTGCAAAAGTTTTGGGGCCATGCTAGGTCCTTTGCCTTTACATATACATTTTAGGATCAGTTTCTAACATCCTACTGGGAATTTGATTGATGTCAAATCCATAGATCATTCAAGGAGCACTGACATCTTAACAATATCGGGCTGCCCAGTCCATGAATAAGATCTACCTCTACATTTATTTAGGTTTTCTTTCGTTTATTTTATTAGTGTTTTATTGTTTTCAGAAACCATGCATGTTTGGTTAGAGGTAGACCTGACACATCTTTCTTTTTGTTGCTGCTATTGTAAATTGTACTCCTTTAAAATGGCATTTCCAATTGTTCATTGCTAGTTATAGAAGTGTAATTTATTTTTTATTTTATTTCCTACAAATCTGCTAAACTTAGTCCTAGAACTTTTTTTCATATCCCCTGGGATCTTGTACTTAGAGAATCATATAATTTGTAAATAGAAACAGTTTTGGTGCTTCCTTTCCAAACTGTTTTTTTGCATTGTCTTCCCTTGATGGGTTAGGACTTGTTGATCTATGTTGTATGAGCAGGACCTTTTGCCATCCATGTTCCCAGCCTCAGGGTGAAAGCATTTGGTTTTTAGAAGCCCTTTATCAGGTTGAGAAAGTTCCCTGCTAAAAGTTTTTAATAACATTAATGAATGTTGAATGATCAAATATTTTTATAATTTACATTATCATATAGTTTTTTGTTTTTCTATTTTTCTGTTGCTATGTTGGGCTACACTTACTGGCATTTGAATATTGAACGAGACTGCATTCCCAGAGCTTTTCTTTAAACATTTTGTGCTTTGGTCTGGGACAAAATTAAGTTACTTGTACTCATATATAACTTTTAAGGAATACACCATCTAAGACAAGTCCTAGAATGACCTTTAGTCTAGGATACTTTTGCCCCATGTCTTAGTCTATTTGGGCGGCTGTAATAAAAATACCATACACTGGGGAGCCTAAATAACAACTATTTATTTCCTACTATTATGGAGGCTGGGAAATCTCAGACCAAGGTGCTAGCAGATTCAGTGTCTGTTGAGAATCTACTTGGTTCTTAAAAGGCCATGTTCTCATTGTTGAGATTCAATGTATCTTCACATGGTGGAAGGGTAAGGAACTCTCTGGGCCTCTTTTATAGGAGCACTAATTCTACTCATTAGGTCACCTTTGTGACCTAATCACCTCCCAAAGGCTCCACCTCCAAATACCATCGTATTAGGGATCAGATTTCAACTTATGACTTCTGGGGAGACATGTATATTGCATCTAGCACAGTATTCGTGAGTTATCATAATCCTGAGGACTACACTCTATGCTTGCTGTGTTAAGAGATCTTTTCGCTCTGCATGGTGGGGCTATGAATTCTATCCAGCCCTGGTGATTGGAGGAGTTATTCTTCCTACTTTCCAGGGGTTCTTTTCCAGTCTGACCTGCTTCCTCACGTACACACACAGATCAGTATTTAGCCAAAGACACAAGAACAGCCTTCTGTCGATCACTAGATCTCCCTGTCTGCTTTTTCCTCTCCCCTACCCTTCTATGCTAATCCTGGTTTCCTGGTTCCAGCCCAGACTCCATGAACCTATGTCCTCAGCTCTGTGAGGCCACCTGGCTTTGCGCTAACCCCTCCACATGCTTAGCCAGTAAGTCCTGTTGTGCCCAAGATTGCGAATCTGAGAAACCACCAAGGAGCCGACACTGATGCAAACACACGAGGATTTATTACAAGCTCGAGCTTGGGTCCAAGTATACCCGACACAGTGGAGCAGGGACTTGGACCCGGAGGCTAAGAGGCGTAGCAGCTTTATAGGGGCCAGTGGCCAATGGGATTGTAACACACGCAGAAAGTTGCACAGTCATGTCGGTTCACACGCAGGTGGCCAATTAAATTACATTTTACCCTAAAGTATCCATTTGACTGGCCTATCACTCTGGTCGGAATTGGCGTGCAGTTTTGGCGGGCACAAGGCGGGGTTATATTTTTATGAGCCGATTCGGGTAAGGGTGTGCCCAGTGGCTTGACTAGGGTGGGGCAGCGCCTTAAACAATAAGCAGGTCAGGTGGGGTGATAAAGGAGGTGGTGGGTGCAGCATAAAATGGAGTTAGTCCTGCTCTGCTTGTTCAGGGGTAGGGGATTTTTGTTAAATTTCCTGGGTCCCACAGTCCTTCTGCAGACAGCAAGTTGGGGTACCCTAGGGCTCACCTTGTTTGTTTCCCTTCTTGGTAGAGGTCACTGTCCTGTGCTGTCTAGTGTTCAATTTCTGAAAATTCCTGGGTCATTTTATCCAATGTGCTAGAATAGATCAGAACTCTCATCCTTGTTATTTTCTCAGAGCTGGAAGTAGGAATCTCTTAAGATTTTATTTATTTATTCATGAGAGACACACAGAGAGAGGTAGAGACATAGGCAGAGGGAGAAGCAGGCTCCCTGCAGGGAGCCCAATGTGGGACTCAATCCCAGGACCCTGGAATTATGCCCTGAGCCGAAGATAGACATTCAACAACTGAGTCATCCAGGTAACCTGTTACAAAAACTTTAACAACAATTTTAACTTAAATTCTCATGCAAGAAATGGAGCTTGCCCTAGAAAAGCCCTGATACTTAAACAGATTAGAAGAAACCAAGTCGGTACTTTCACGAAATTAACATCTCTCTGCGATCAGTTCACTACATCTGCTAATTCTCCAGATTTTATCTTGTGTGTAACTGGCTTCTTCCCCACCTGGTTCCCACCCTTTCTTTTTGAGCCACAGCTCTACTTTAAGTAGGATGTGAAGCATAAACAAATAGTAATGGTCTTTCATCTCATCTTCATTTCTCTTTCCTCCCCCACTAGACTCTTCGTACGCATTAAGTATCATAACATTCACAGGATGGGCCTGTGAACCATCTGCCATTAGATAGAGAGAGCATTTGAGAAGAAATCATGTATGAATTAGAGGCTGCCTCCTTCTGCCTCTGAAACAAGCACATCTTGGAATCTTACTGTAGCATAAATGAGAGAGGTAAGCTAAATGGCCAGAATATTTAAGTTGCATGAAATTAGTATTGTGTGGTTGGACAAGTCCCCCGAAGGGATCATGAGGAGCACCTTTCCTTGGATAGCGTGGGGGGATCTGCTCTATGGAATGAGAAGAAGAGCAGATGATAGTAGTTAAGCCAGGCAGGAAGCTAGAGACAGGGATGTAAAATATTTGTGCAAAATTTACTTTATTTTTTTAAAGATTTACTCATTTATTTTAGAAAGAGAGGGAGAGCTTGTGTGAGCAGGGGAGAGAATAGGACAGAAGCAGACTTTGAGCTGAGCAAGGAGCTCAACTCAGGGCTTGATCTCAAGACCCTGAGATCATGACCTGAGTTGAAATTAAGTCAGAGGCTTAACTGACTGAGCCACCCAGGTGCCCCCCAAATCTATTTTAGGTGGCTATATCCCTGCCATGTGAAAAAGCCATTCATTCATTCATTCATTCATTCACTCACTCACTCTTTTATTCAGCACACATGCATGGCATGTTCTGTGCAGATGGTGATGGGTGTGTGTGTGTGTGTGTGTATGCAAAGTAGTGGTTTCTACAGAACCCCACAGTTTAATGAAGAGGCAGACAAGTAAATAAATAGTGGAACATGATAACTGTAACCATGACCTTTGTAACTGACACATCTCAATTAGAATCCCAGCCTAGGAAACAAACTAACTATGTGAGCGTGGGCTTACAGTTTCAGAGGCTTAAAGCCATTATTTGTAATATATGGATAACAACATCCATCACTAAGGAGTTTCTCAGGGTTCAACACATAATAGAAACCTCAGGTCTGTATTTAATAGGCATTTAATAGATAATTTAAAATAAATGTATGTCCAAAATACAATGGTAATTTGGAAGAAGATATTTAACAAGAAGGGTCATCCCAAAGGGCAAAGAGAATATTTGAACTGCATTTTGAAGGAAATGTCAGAGTTCACCAAGTGGCTAAGGCAGACTGATTTCAGGCAGATAGATAAGCATGCACAAAGTCTGAAAATCATGAAACTATAACCAATTTGGGTTGATGTTTGGAAGAAGGTATGTGGTAAAGGTGGAAGGTCACCAGGGAAGTGTGACAGATTAGGTGTCATGAGGCTTCACATGGAGTCATGGTCTGTAAAAGGAGCCTTTAGCCCGAGCAAGCCAAGAAACTTGATATATGTCAGTGCACTGAGAGGGATTCAGTGTTCAGAGGGACTCACATTAGCTCAACTCTTGATAGGCTGATATTTAACCCGAACGCCTGTGTTACTTCCCATTGACAAATCTAACGAATAGTAAGGCTGGAGTGTTTCCATCAGCATATCAGCACTTTGTGCCTCTATACAGATTCACAGAAGGTGGATTCTCAGCTAAGGTAGCTTGAGGTACAGTATTCTCTAACAAGAAGAGGCAAAGGGGTTCTAGTGGTCAGTCTCTCCTGGACAGGGGTATCGCCAAGGCCAAATATGCCTCCCTGAATCTCTGCCATACTGACAAACAACTGCACCTTCTGGTTGAAAACAGAATTTCAATTTTTGGAGGTTGCTAACCCATTCATTTAGATTATGGTTGTATCTTGCTTCCACTGGGGAGCCCGTCAGTGCCCTGAAGATCAACCTCTATCATCTGAGCCTTCAGCTATCTTGTTCACCACTGTACCTACACTTCTTAAAACAGTGCCTATCCATTATCGACACACAGCAAAGATCCTTTAGAGAGCAAATGAGGTATTGAGTTCGTTATATTCTGATTTTATATCCAAAGTTTCAGAATGCTATTTTTGAACCAGTTGAGGTGACCTCACCTTTGGTCTCTTTCTTCCATGAACCTCCTACAACATGGTGGGCCTAGAATTCAGAGAGGATGGGGCGGGAGTGCTGATGGGAGACCTGGCGGTAGAAAGTTTGGGTATGCAGACTCTCATATTTGAAGCCAAGGAATAAAAATTAGAGGCTTGAACTTACTGTACCTTCCTCTTCTTCATGGAAACAACTACCTTTTAGTTTGTGTTAAGTGATTCTAGCTTCTATAACAGATAAACCCTGACTCTCAGAGTTTCACACTATGAGGCTGGTTTCTAATTCATGATCCAGGGTGGGTTCTTGGTGGGTATTCTCCATGTGGTGATTTGGACATCCACGCTCCTTCTATCTAGCGCTCTATCCTCTTCAATCCTGACAGCAGTAGTGCTTGACATGTGGTCCCCAGCCTGGCAGCACCAACAGCAGCATCACCCTAGAACCAGTAAGAAATGCAGGTTCCTGGGCCCCACCACAGACCTACAGACTCAGCTACTCCAAAGGTGGACCCTTCAGGTGATTCTGAAAGACACAAATGATGCAGAACCACATTTCTACGAGGGAGGTGTAATTTTGGTGACTTCAGTCAGAATTCATAAAAAAAAAATGTTATTGTAATTAGATGCAGTAGGAATGGTGATTGAATCATTATTCAATACATATTTGTTGAAATCCTTCTATGTGCCAGACTTCAAGATAGATAGGCCCTGTGTATATTGATGACAAAGAGGGTGACCCATGACTACTCTATTGCCAATATTTTAGGTTATATAGGCTCTTGTTGGCTTACCTGGGTACTTAGACTGATACCCAAGTAATGGATATTTAGGCCATTAATAAGTGTTTACTAAAAGAAAATGTAGGGCAGCACCAGGGTAACTCAGTTGGTTGTGTCTGACTCTTGATTTCGGCTCAGGTCATGATCTCAGGGTCATGAGATCAAGCCCTATGTCAGCCTCTATGCTGGGTGTGGAGTGAGCTTGGGATTCTCTTTCTCCCTCCCCCCTCTGTCCCTACCCCCACCCACATGTTTTTTTTTCTCTCTCTCTCTAAAATAAAGAAAATGAAAAAGAAAAGAAAAAGGATGAGTGAATCATTATTTTCCTGAGACTCAGATTGCTAACCTTCAGAAAGACAGAACTGAATTTCTAAAGTGGGCCCCCTTCAGATTCATTCTAGCAAAATACACCTCTAATATGGGGATAAACCTCCCTTGGTGGGTGACCATGCAAAACCCCATCCACAGAAGAAGATTCTCTCGGTTGGGCTACTAACAATGAGGATGATCATGGAAATGCCTTTCAAAGTTAACAATGCCTGACTAAAGCAGGCATTTTCCATGTCTTATTTTACACGACCCTCACAACCTCTGATATAGCTACTATTGTGTATTTCCCATTTTAGAGATGAAGGCAGAAAGACGGAAGAGCTCAAAAAGGTTGCACGTGAAGTAAGCGGCCAAACTGGGATTCAACTCACACTCTGTGTGGCTCTACATCTCTGGGCTAGTTTATAGGTTATATAGGTTGTGGAACCAACTTCAGGCTTATAAAAATAGAAGCAGGGGATCCCTGGGTGGCGCAGCGGTTTGGCGCCTGCCTTTGGCCCAGGGCGCGATCCTGGAGACCCGGGATCGAATCCCACATCAGGCTCCCGTTGCATGGAGCCTGCTTCTCCCTCTGCCTATGTCTCTGTGCCTCTCTCTCTCTCTCTCTCTCTGTGACTATCATAAATAAATAAAAATTAAAAAAAAAATAGAAGCAAACCATAAAATTTGGTAGGAAGGAACTGGATTGGAAGGGCAAGAGCACCCTTTAGGAAAGCTTCTGCAGGATCCTGACAGCAGGTGCATGGGGCTGGTGAGAGAGGCCCTCTGGAAAGATTCCCAAGACAAAGGCAATGTCTCTACATATAGCAAGGCCTGGGAGCTTGGGTGCCCGGGTCCTGGTAGAGGCCCTACCTTCAGCCTATAAGGCCTTGGACAAATCAGTGAAACTTTATGAGCCTTACAAGCATATGGCCTGTAAAACGAGGATAATGCCTTTAATGATTGTCTTGCATGGCCATTATAAAGATCCAATAAGCAAAATTATAGTGTACATAAAAATGGTACCCACAGAAGCTGTCCTTAGAAAGTAGAGTGGCGTTCTATGCCTTAAGACAAAGGCATCAACATCGTCAAGGTGGATCGGGAAAGGATATCCTTGAGCTGGGGTTGAGAATGTGTACACATTTCCCACGGACGGATGACAGGACACTCACCGCAGAAACAGATCAGTCTGTGCAGAGCCAGGGAGGAAGATGTATCTGGGAAATAGTAAGTGACTTTCTTGAGTGTGAGTATGAGTGGCAAAGAGGAGAGGAGCAGATGAGAAGAGAGAGACAAAGTATGGTGGCCCTTCCCAAATCTTCCACGATAATGAAAAATCAGCATACCAATCCTAAAATGAAAACAAAAGTATCGCTAGAGCAGAAACTAAAGGGACTGGCTCAGTTGGTTACACGTCTAACTCTTGATTTTGGCTCAGATCGTGATCTCAGTGTCCTGAGATCGAGACCACATTGGGCTCTCAGCGGGGAGTCTGCTTGATTCTGTCTCTCCTTCTCCCTCTGCCCCCTCCTCGCTCATGCTTATTGTCTCTCTCCAAAAAAATAAATAATTAAAAATTTTAAAAAATAGGGCAGAAAGGAGGAAATATTTCATGGGAGCCCTCTGCAAGCTCCAGAGCACCAATTCAAACATTAGGTTGTTGCCTTGGCTACTGGCATGGGCAAGTAACAGCAAGCCAGGCATGGCCATCCTTAAAAGACAGCATGTAATTTTAAATAGTCACAGAAAATGTCAAAAAAAAAAAAGAGAAATAAACAAAACTCCAAGCAACAACCACCACCACACACGCACACACATATACACACACACACACCCAACCAATGGAAGGAAAGTCCATCCAAATTGTCGCTGATTTATTACCGTGCATAATCAATAGTAGTAGGTCCACATCAATTTTATATCTAATTTAAAAATTTGAGGTCTCAATGTGCTCATTAAAGAATATAATGGATTTACATATTTTAATTATGTTTTATGGATTGTGAACATAATGTAATTAAGAGACTTTTCAGGAGGCATGATGAATGAACAGGGTGGCCCAACATATGGCAGGAGACACCACAGCGAGTGGCCGGGGCAGAGCGGCCCAGCCCCACGGCTGCCAGCCCACGCTGGAGTGTCAGGGCCATGGTCACGGTTGTGGCAGCCTTGTGACGCCACCAGGCAGGGAGGCGCAGGCCCAGTGGCCACGCGAGAGGGGGTGGGAGTGCTGTATCTGCAGGAGAGGGCAGCCCGCCTGCTGCCCAGCCAGGCCTTGTCTTGTCCCGCTCTCCATCTTCCTCTCTGTTGCAGCCTTGGTGGAAAAGCAATCCTGTCAGCTTTTTCTATTTTAACTATGGTGAGAAAAATAGCACGTGTGCACACACACACGCACACACAACCATGTAACAGAAACACATGCACACTACAGAATTGGCCACATTAACCATTTTTTAAATTAATTAATTCATTTATTTTTAAAGATTTTATTTATTTATATAGGAGAGACACAGAGAGGCAGAGACACAGGCAGAGGGAGGAGAAGTAGGCTCCCTGAAGGGAGCCCAGTGCAGGACTTGATCCTAGGACCCCGGGATCATGACCTGAGCCAAAGGCAGACGTTCAACCGCTGAGCCACCCAAGCACCCCTGATCACCCCTATTTTTAAATATGAACTGGGACCTTGATATTCCCTCCTGCAACATGAGGAGAATAACGCCTGGACTTCAGGTTTACTGTGGGCATTAAAAGCAGCAAGCGTTTAAATTAGGATTTAGGAGTCAAAAACATAACTGCACACAAGGGCAGGAAGCAGACACTCGGAAGAGGGTAGTTTCTTTTCTCCTTTCCTCCAGTGTGTCCTGAGATTGAAATCCGCAATTCCCAGCTCTAGAGGGTTGCTTTGCTAGATACCTGCATGACACAATGAATTGTTAACAGGCCTCCTGGGCTGATGCCCCTGGGAGCACTCCCATCACTTCTCAAGTGTCCTTGTACATCTCATCTTTCCTCCTCTCAGGGAATGATGTAATAATTGGCCTGCATATTGGCCTGCAGAGTCTCACCGCTTTTCCTTCCTCACAACTACTACTGGCCTCTAGGGGGAGCTCAAGACTTCATCATCCTTGGCTTGGGTCAGAGGCAGGGTATCATCCCAGACTTAGTCAACCAATAGATAAATAGATAAATAACTTTTGCTGAATGAAGGGACACAAGCAAAGAAGGATGGATGTCAGGGATAAGGTGAAGCTTGACTTTAGAAGGCTTTTTCTCATTTAAAGCTTTACATTTGGATGCCCTCTTCTTTGCTCCCTGTTGGGCTCTAGGGACCTCAAGATACCTTCCACTGAGTGGAAGCAAGTCTACTCTTCAACCCACCACCATCTCTCTTTAAGAAACTAGGTACCAACTCAGTTGCAAAGAAGAAAGGCAAAGCACAGCCTGATGTGGGTGCCTAGGCCAGCCACTCCAGGCCCTGTGCTGAACCCAACCTGGAAGCATTTCCTTCATTTGTCTTTGCTTCAGCTCATGCTTAGCATGTGAGGCTTTGAGAGCCAGAATTGGAGTTCTAGAAGCAGGAAAATATATTGGTCATTGAGCCTTGGGTCTTTGTTTTGAGCAAAAATATCCTGTGACATAGAAAGTGATCTAGTTTGGTGGCTTTGCTGGTGTTTGAGACTTCATTGTTGGTCAAGTGTTTCAATGACTGATTCTCAGTACTGATAAGTGTTCACTTCTGGAAGTGAACGGAAGAATGGTTCCATGGATGAAAGATTAACTCATTGTCAGGAGGGCAACCAAGGAAACTTTCTCAGAGGTGGTAAAGTCAGAATTGCGTTTTGCGCATGAGTGAAGGAGGAGTATGCCAAGTGCATTGTATGGGAAATACATCCCACCATGTGGGAGGAGCATGTGTAAGAGTAGAGAGTTGTGATAAGGACCAGGACATGATGTGTGGATGTCAGAGATGGCTGAGCCCTGGGTGGGGTCTAAGGAGATGAAACGAGAATTAGATGGGTTTCACAAAATGGCAGGACTGGTATTCTTTCTTTCAACAAGTATTTTTTGAGCATCAACCATATATACTGCTCTGGGGACTAGGAGGCTGTGAATAGCAGACTTATTCCTTGCCCTCAGGGAGTGTAAATTCTACTACACAATCCAGGGGTGATTGCATTCATCCAAGGTTACTAAGGAATCATCAGGGAAAAGAGTAAGCAAAATGGCCCATATGATCAGAGCTGTGTTTCTGAAGCATTACTGATGTTGGCATGGACGGTGCACCAAGGATTGGAGACAACAGAGGTGGGAAGCCCTGCAGGAAGAGATTACTGAGGGTAGATTGGGAGGGATAAAAGCAAGGGAAAGATTTGGAAGTTATTTTAGAGGTCAGTTTCAGAAGCATATTTGGAAGAACTTGGTGCTATTTTATAATTCATTGAATGTTGGGCATGAGGGTTAACAAGGAAGAGTCAAGGAGACAGAAGTCCTAAGTTGTAAGGAACAGGAATATGATACAATACACTGGGTACAACATACCAAGGTATATGGTACCATACACCAGAGTAGGCAAGGGAGCTGGGAAATTGGCTTTCTGGGAGAAGGAGGGCTTTGGACTCCGTGGGTTTGCTGTGTGTGAGTACTTACAGAGATTTATCTGGTAGACAGCTGGTTGTTGCCAAATACTCAAGGACCTCTCCCAGGTGGGAGTTAGAGACTCAGATTTGGGAGTCATGACAGACTTGCTCCAGTAGTTGTGAGGGGGAGGAACAAGAAAAGGCACTGTGGGAAATGACACGGAGAGAGAAAGGAAAGGACAGAGAGTCTATGGTAGGGAAAAATGAGTGATTAAAGATCACATGTTCCCATGTGATCCCATGGGAAGATCCAAAGGTAGAAAGGACACTGGTGGCTGAGGACAGACACACCATTGTTCTGGAGGGGGTGAACACCATATTGGCACAGCCTGAGAAATAAGGAATTGGAGAGGAAAACAGGAACTTAAGAGAACCATATCTTCAGACCGTTGAGTGATGAGGGATGGAAGTTTGGGATAGTGACTTAAGTGACAGCAAGGGTTAGAGTAGGGATTTTTTTTTTTTTTTTAATGGATAGTAGCTTGCCTTCCTGTTGAAGCCTTTCTGGTGCTACCAGGTGAGAACGTAGCCCAAAACATTTGTTTCCTTGAGTATGTTTGCTCCAAGGCTGCCAACAATAGGTGGGGTAAGATTCTCAATGGGCATCTTCCCCTTCTGTCTGTCCCAAGTGTTATGTTATGTGGCAGGAATATCTGTGAGCACTGAAATAGCTGCAGTGCTGAGAACCTTCTGGAAAAAAATTAATTTTGCCGAGGGATGGCCTTTCTCCCTTGTGGAAATCAGCACAGATGGAAACCCTGCTTTTTGACTTTTGTGGGCATCTAAGACTGCCACTTACTAGCTATGTGACAGTGGGCCAGCTACTTACTCCCTCTGCGTCTCAGTTTCCTTATTTATAAAACGGGGACAATATGTCATTACAGGAATGTTTTTGGAGACTTAAATTCTGCACCATTAATTTCCTGGAGCCTGGCAGAGTTAGGCTCTCAGTAAATGTTTGCCCTCTCTTCCCCACATCTTACCAGCATTTGATTGCCATGCATTTGATTACTTTGGCCTGAGCCAACTCCCTTAACAAATGTTTCCACCTTAGATTAAAATTAATTCAAAGACAGGGACCAGCAACACATCCTGTAAGGGACTAAGAAAATGGCATTAATTTTGTAAATTAATAAATATGCAAATGGAAGCTTTGTATGGAATAGGCTATATAAGCAGGAAGTAAATTGTGTTGTAAATTATGCATTGCCATATGGAGCAGATACCCTTGACTTAGCATGCAAGGCAGGGAAAGCTGGAGCAGACTCTGCCGTAATGGCTTCTGAGAATGAGTGGCATGCTCGTCCAACAGCAACCCCGGGTGCTGAGTCATGTGGCTGGTCCTGGAGTGGCAGTGGAAGCCCCATGGTGAGCAGGCTGTTACCCAGCCATTGATGGGAATAATCTAGGGAAGACCATCCTATGGCTGCCAAGAGAATGGGCAAGCATGAGCTCAGATGGGACAGTCTGTGCGCACTGAGCACCATGCCCAGGGTCTGGAGGGGGCTTGGTGGGGGTTGTTGACTGGATGGGGAGAGCTGTCCTGGGCTTTCAGAGCCTTGCCAGCCAGTACTACAATCCCAACTCCAAGGCAGGTGTGACTGGCCTGGGGAAATGTGCATTACTGCTGGATTGATCCATCAATCATTAGAAAACAAATAGTGTAAGAACAGGCCAGGTGTTCCACATTGTGCTAAATAGATGCTGGAGGGCAGTGGTTCCCCCTTATGACTATTCAGCAGAATCATCCAGGGAACTTTTTAAAAATAGATTCCTGGCTCCTACCTCTGGGATTCTGGTGCAGCAGGTCTGGGCTGAGAATGAGAGTCTGTTTCCAAACTCCCAGCTAATTCCTCTGATCAGCTAGATTTAGGGGTCATGGTGGCAGAAAAAGTTTCTCCTTGGTCCTGAGCTTTGAGGGTCTCAAAATATAATTGGGAAGGCTAAGGTTAGGCTCCCAGACCCAATCCTAGTGTGTGTTCTTATTGCCTACGAGCTTAGTGACGGGGCAGACAGTGAGTCCAAGGGAGAAATTTCTCATTGAGAGGCAGATCAGAGAAGGCTTTCGGGGAGGCACGAGCCGTGGCTGCATCTGAGAAGCAAGGAGAAGGTGGGGAAACATTTGAAGATGAAGCTAGCTGCCATGGGAGACAGGGTTTGAGCGTTATCCTCTGGTGTGGGGAAAAGCAGCTT
The DNA here is from genome assembly GCF_003254725.2 of Canis lupus dingo. Classification (NCBI taxonomy): domain Eukaryota; kingdom Metazoa; phylum Chordata; class Mammalia; order Carnivora; family Canidae; genus Canis; species Canis lupus. The sequence continues at coordinate 4,635,114 of NC_064248.1, read as the reverse complement.
CGAGCTGGCCCCTGACTGGTCTGGAATGCCAGGTGAAGATGAGCTTTGTGCCTTTCGGGGTTCTTCTTGGTGCCTTGCCTCTGGGTATGCTGAGCAGTGGTACCTATCCAAGTGTGGCTCAAGGCCTCAGCACCTGGGACCCCAGGTACAAAGTTGTGTCAGGGTGCTACGGCAACCATCCACATTGTTTAGACTCAGATAGTTCACATAACCAAGAATGTAGAAGAAACCCATGTCTCTTCCAGGATGATGAAAGACTGGGGAGACCTATGGTTCTAGCACAATGCTTTTCTCCCTCTCTCTTCAGCCTTCTTGAAATTATACCTTGATCACATTTCCACTTCCCCACCTCTTACAGCCTAACATTCTCCTGCTTTCTCCAGGATGAGAGTCAAAGGCTGGTCTGACAAGGATGAGGAAGATGTGAGACTGGCCAAGCCAATGTCCTTTTCAAAGAGCAGGGGACCCTTGGAACTCAATCACAGCCAGCCTGTCCCGCGAAATGGAAACTACCACCAGCTTTGCCCACTCAGCCTTGGCAGACTCTAGGCATTGCCCTGCGGCTGTGGTCCTCAGTGAGGCGCTGGTCAGCTCCTACGGCTGCTCTCTGGATCTACAGAATGTGGGGCTCCAGAGCAGGCCCGGAGGATCTGCATTCTTGACCACTGGTGCTTTTGATGTGGTATACCCCCTTACACCTCTGCAACATTCCCATACTGGGCTGGTCTGGCCCAGCTTACCACATCCTGTTTGTGACACTACGGGGAAAGTCTCAGCTATGTTGGCTCGGTGTGAGAGATCAGCGTGACATCACTGTAAAATGATTCCCATCATTGTGGGCTTTGCAGTTGTGGGCATGGGCCAACACCTCCTGTTTGCTTCACGTTCAAAGCAATGTGATCTTGAACATAAGCCCCTAAGACTCCGTTTCGTCGTCTGTGAAATGGGAATGGTAAGAAAACTGATCTTGCAGGACGGCAATGCATTCAAAGGCCAGCAAGGGGGTTTGCAGAGGTAATTAGGTGTTAGCAAGTGCTGCCCTGAGCCAAATCTGCCTCCATAAGACTTGGCTGACCAGGTACTGGTTCTGTCCTCGAGCCTGCCTCTTCCTCTGGCAGATCTTCAGATCCTCTCTGGAGCCTGGGACCCTGCCCCTCCACATCTCCTCTCCAAGCGAAACATCCCCATGGACCCACAAGAGCTGGCTGTGTTTGCCATCCCCGGAGGTATCTCATTTTACAGCTGGGCAAACCCCAGCATGCCAAGTTCCCGTCCTTGCAAAGTCATGCAGTTACAGAAATGTCTGGGCAGCAGGTGGCAAAATGGTGTTGTTATCGGAACCACACAGATAATCATGCTTTGCTTCTAATCATCTTCCATCTAGTCTGTGTTTTGTCATTTACAAGGGGCTTGCACAACCCTTACCTCATTTGGTCCTCCATCGCCCCGTGCAGGGGGATTTAGATGGTAATAGTGATGCTGTGCTCTCAGGTAGCACGCTGCCCTTTCTGAAACATTTCTACATCTCTTATTGCACTGGTTCTCTGTCACACCCTCGAGAAATAAAAGAGCAGGAATTATCAGATGAAGAAATGACAAAACAGAGAAGGCATGTGCTGGTCCAGATCCCACAAAGCCATTGACACATTCAGGTGTTGGACAGGCCTTGGACTGGGACTCAAAGTCCCTTCAACACTTGCGCTGGTCCTTGGCCTTTCTGCTCCTTTTCTGAACAGGTGAGCTTCTCCCCTGCCTCCTGGGGTGTTAGTATAAAAGTAGCAAATAATGTCTGAAAATTGTGTTCTAGTCAATAAGAATTACATATACATCCAGAGCTTCTGCTGCTTCTTCTGAGCTGAGTCATTACATCCTTTGCTCAAGGGCAAGGTCTAGTTACCACCACCACACTTGTATGCACCTGCCAGCTAGCAGAAAGCCCTGGAACATGCACTTCCAGGGCTTTCAGGGCAGACAGGATGGTGACCATGGCCCAAGCTCAAGTCCAGGCTGAGCACTCCTCCACCAAGTGGGAGTCCAGAGACTTGGCCATCTGTGGGCTTTCTTCCTTTTGCCTTCTGTTCACTGGCAGACCCTAGGGTTGGAGCTGCTGCTTGAGCCTGCCAGTCTCCCCAGTGACTCCTGCTCAGGCCTTGGCTGGCCTGCAATTGCCCGAGGGAAAGAAGAGACACAAAATCCACCCAGCCTCACGGAGGGGATTGCTTAAGTTGGGGACATGGTCAGCCTTCTTGGATATGGTCTGTTGGCTCAGGAGATGAGACAGAGGGATGGGAAGCCAGGCTGCCCACAGAAGCTCTGCACAGGAGGATCAGCAGGGGGGCATCCTACCTCCACTCCCCGGTGGGAAGAAGGGGAGGTGGAAGCTTTTGAGACGGAATCACAGCATGGATGGGAGACCAAATGTGGTCAAGGGTTGGGCAGATTCAGAGTGTATCTGTGGGGATTGCTTCAAGGAAGTGAAGCAGGGAAGGAAAAGGAGCAGGAGGGCTCTGCCTCTGGCTCTTTGCTTTCTCTTCCCCATCCCTATTTCAGGCTTCCATCTTTTGGTTATTGTGGGTACCATTCTCTCCCTATTGTATTTTTCGTAAGCCACTGTCTTCACTAAAGTTTACCTCCTGAATTCTGTGTATGAGGTGATGGATCAAGAGGTGAATTCAGGAATCCTAAGGGACTCTAGGAAGGCAAGTTCAGGTTGAAGCCAAGGCAGGGGAGGAAATCATACCTCGTGGCCCCCAGGATCCAACGGGGAATAGGAACAGGCAGGGGGCAGGCATGAGGAAGGACCGGTATACCCATGCCCCTGCCCCTGGTGCTTTCATGTTTTCATGAAGCTTGTAAGCCGAGATTGACTTTTCATTTTTCCCCTTACTCTCAACGAGGCTTCCCTACCCTTAATACATTGTTCTCTCCAAGATACATCCTTCAAGGGCTAGAGTCTTGAGTGAGCATGTAATGAGAGCTGGCAGATTGGCTTCCCAAGATCAAAAATGCTTTGGAAGATGTTCAATCTTGGGCAACATTGCAGGAAGGAAGCTATCTGGATTTAGCAGAGCTGGATTCAAGTCTTGGTCCTACTTCGTCTTAAAAATTAACATCCTTTATTTTTTACAGTAGTTTCAGGTTCACAGCAAAAATGGGCAGAAGGGACAGAGATCACCCGTGTACTCTGTGCATGAACAGCTTCCTCCACTGTGGACATCCCCCACCAGCGTGGTGCACTTGTTGTGACTGGTGAACCTACATCAACACGGCATTATCACTCAAGTCCATAAAAGACTGAAGAATTCACTGTTGTTGTTGCACATTGTTCAGGTTTGGACAAATGGATAACGTCTTGTATCCATCACTGACGGAGCATAAACGGTAATTTCACTGCCCTAAAAATCCTCTACAGTCCACCTGTTCATCCCTAAGTCTTCTCCAACCTCTGGCAAGTACTGACCTTACTGTTGCCTCCATACTCTTTGCCTTTTCCAGAATGTCCTATGTTCGAATGGCCTTACGTTTTTATGATCAGGCCGAACCATGTGCAATCGGCATTTAATATAAGTCAATGCTGGCAATTTCGTGCGGCTTCATGTAGTGGTTGGGGGGATGCTGGATGTGTCACTGGGCATGTCCGGTGCCCTCCTGCCTGTGTCCGTGGGTCCCGCTGTGGAATCAAGCCCCTCTTGCCACCCCAGCACCCCTACTCAGTCCCCAGGTCCGGTGGTGTTTACCTCTGAAATCTCTGGAGCCGTGTTTGCTTTCTCCGTCTTCCTCATGTTGTCTCTGTCCAGACCCTCATCCTGTTCTGGATGAGCTCATGCAAACACCCCTGAGTGGCTTCCATGCCTCCTGCCACAAGCCGCGGTAACGTTTAAGACCTAGCTCCAGATCGAGGTAGATCCCCGACGGATTATTCTGTGCTTGACAACTTCATCGCCTTGCCGCCTTGCCCCTGCCCGTGACTCAAGGTGACTCAAGGCTTCTGGCCGCGTGGGGCCACCAGCAGAGTCTTTTGATCAGGACCGTCCTTACACCTCCTGCTCTGCCCCCTGGTGTCCGTCTGCAGATCTGGGCACTCAGACCTCACACCCTCCCCGCCTCCCCCATGCTCAGCGCCCTTAGGCACATTCTGCTGTCCCTGTCCTAAGGCCCTGCCATTTCTTCCCTTCAGCCTGAAAACAACCCTATTCATCACCCAGGACCCAGCTCATCCCTCCTTGCCCTCCGCGGCCGGGGCTCTCAGCATTTCTGCTGTCTGGGGGACTCCACCCTGTTCTTGGCCCTGAGCCAGGAGGGGGCTACTGCCTCGTTCCCCTCCGCGCTCCCCCCCAGGGCCAACACTCGGCAAACACCGGTGATGCCTCCACGAGCAAGGCCCCACGTGGACACGGGAGCGCGCGGGTACCTGAGCACGGAGGCAGGGGCCGCTTCCTCCTGAAGCAGAATTACAAAGCCTGGACATCTTCTCTTCTCAAAGCCCCACAGTCGCAGACAATAGTCTTGGGGTTGGATTTCAGGCGCGATTCTGAGAGTGTCACGTTAGATCAGGTCCGGTCAGCGAGCCGAACGCCGCAGGGCCCCACGCGCCATCGCTCCCAGCGGCGGAAGTGCGTGCCCGTGCGTGCCGGCGTGCGCGTGCGTGTGCGTGCCGTGCGAACCCGCGTGCGCGTGCGTGTGCGTGCCCGTGCCCGTGCGCGCGCATGCGCGTGTGGGGGGCGTGGCTGACGGGTAAGCAGAGCTCCCGCTGGGCGGGTCCGCAGAGGCCCGGCGCTGATACCGTGGTCGGTGTTGCGTCCGCGCCATTCGGTGCTGCCTCCGATCCACTGTGGCCCGCGGGCCCTCAGACCCAAAGCTGGCGGAGGAGTGAAAATGAGAAAGACATCAGAGGTCTGATTCGTCTGGTGACGGTGGAGTGGAGCGGAGATCTCGAATGTCTCCTAGGACATGTGGGGGCTGTCTCTAGCAACTACCCACCTCTGCGCCTCCGTCCTATGTCCCCGGTCGTCGGGGCGTTAAGGACTACGGGTCACCACACGGGCCAAAAGAGCCTCTCTCTGCTTTTGCTCGGAGGGGAGTGCGGCGGACACGCGGGCCGGCCTAAGCGCATGCGTGGTCGGCGTCTCCCGCAGCAGCGGGACAGCGCCCCGTCCCGTGGGTTCACAGCGACCGTAGATTCCGCGGGGGCTGTGGCCCTCGTGCACCTGCACCTCGTGCACCTGCACCTCGTGCACCTCGTGCACCTCGTGCACCGTGAGCTGGTGGAGGCCCGGCTGGGATCTGGTCGGCAAGGCTCCCCAGGCACGTGGGCTGGGGGGCATCTGAGTGAGACGGGATCTAGACTCTGCCAGCGAGCGGGGCTGTGCCCAGCACGCCGGGCGCAGAGTCCTCAGCGGCCGCGACCCTGCGACGGGATTCCAATTTGTCGTTAACTTGGTTTGGTCCTTTGTTTAGAAGTCGTGGGGCCTTGGTATATTTTTGTTAAGCGGTTTGAGAATTCATTATCTTGGTCCAGGGCTGGTAATATTGCACCACTTTCTTCTCCCTCACAAAAACGGTTCTCGATAATGTTCAAAGCAGTCAGGGCAACCTGAGGATTCTCGTGAAGTTGCAAAGCCTCAATTTATCAATGCCACCAACTTCTTCTATCAGAAGACACAGATTTTCCTTCTCTGAAAGCTTCTCTGCTGCCTGGAGGATAAAAGGGATAACATCAAGGATGATGACAGCAATTTTGGTGTCTTGGACGGATTCACCAGTGGCTCCTGGACTCCAGGGTGGACAAGGTGGATCAACTGGTCTATGGTGCCTCCAGTTATGAAGTTAGCCACGGTCCAAACAGCCTCTTTCTGGACTTTAAATTCTCCATTTTTTAGCACAGCCACCAAGGGAGGCAGCATGCCGCAAGCGATCAGCCGCTGGACGTGTTGTCAGGCAGAGGGAGAAGCAGACTCCATGCAGGGAGCCCGACGGGACTCGATCCCAGGACCCCGGATCAAGCCCTGGACCGAAGGCAGATGCTCAACCACTGAGCCGCCCAGGTGCCCCAGATTATTACTTTTTAAAATTTTGTCTTCACGTGTTTGTAGGCTGTGTACAAGCTTATTTTTGGAGTCTTCACCCTATAATAAGTAAAAACGTACCTATCTCCCACAGTAAAACACAACGCCCAGCACATCCTCACTCTTTCCTTCCCAACACGCAAATGAAAAGTTTTGTTTTAGAGAAATCCATTTCTGATGTTGGATTTCATGTACATTTTTGTTAGAGCAATCTAAGTTGTTTCAAGGCAACCTAGCTGAGGTAGGTTGAGTCTTGCAAGGCATGTATAGCTAACAGTGGAGAAGAAAAGCACAAAAGTGGATGTTAGGGACTGAATTGCGTCCCCATGACCTTTAGGTGTTGAAGCTCTAGCCCCCAGTATGACTATCTCTGGGGATGGGGCTTTTCAGGAGAAAATTTGAGTTAAATGAGATGGTGAGGGTGAAGCCCTAATCCAACAGGACTGTGTCCTTCTAAGAAGAGGAAGAGACACCGGTGTGCTTTCTCTTTATGCACAGGCAAAGGAAAGGCTGTGTGAGAAGATGGCCACCTGCTCGCCAGGGAGAGAGGCCTCAGGAGAAACCAAACCTGTTAGCACCTTGATCTTGGCCTTCCAGCCAAAAGACCCTACTATGTAAGCCCTCCTGTATGCAATGTTTTGTGACAATAGCCCTGGCAGCCTGATACAGTTGAGTATTTTATGATCTTCTCTTGCTCTCTGTTGCTGGAAAGTGCTCTATGAACATTTTCTTATCTGATCCTGGGAGAAGTTCATTGAAATGGCAAAACTTTTTAAAGGGACCAAATGGAGAGACCTATTTCCAAGGATGCTTAAGACTTGCTGACTCAGCCAAACCTAGCAGACATGTCAGCTTGGAAGCAGCCTCCTCTGCTGTGAGCTCTTGCCTCCCGGGGAGCAGCCACTTGGAGTTTTCTAGGCTGGAGGGTTCCCAGGTGTGCCTGATTTACCTGTGTGCCAATGTATCTGTGCGCCGATGTACCTGCGGAGTGTTACTTTGTGCTGGTGGACCGGCCACATATGTCTCTTCTGCTCTGATGGAGTGATTGCGGAGCTTCCCCAGCTACTTAATTCCTGCCTGTCATTGGTTTGACATTTGAAAGTGAAATCACAGACCTGGATGCTGGCCAGGCTTTGGAGCTTGCTCTCCCCATGTCTACCTTTCAGTTTATGTACCTGTTTGCTTACTCGTAAGCTGAAGTGCACCCTGCTGCATTTCACAAATAATCCAGCAAATCCTTGAGATTTATTTTAAGGATTGATTAGAAAAGTCAATGTTGTACACGAAGGATTAAAACAAGAAATATTTGGAATCTGCTTATGTATCTGTTATCTCAAAGCCAAGTCTTGATTCCTCCAAAAATATACCGTCACAAGCAAAAAGACTATACACATTGTATAGTCTATATCATGGGAAGAACGCGGGGCTGGCCCTCAGAAGACCTAGATCCTGATCTGAATCTTGCTGCTCACCGATGGTGTCACCTCGAGTTAGAGAACCTTCTCAGGCCTTGGGTTGTGCTTGCTTGCTTGCTTGCTTGCTTTTTTTTTTTTTTTTTTTTTTAGTAACTTTTGGTGAAAACCATATAAAATGAATGTACCATCTTAACCATTTTAAAGTGTATAAGGTAGTAGTATCACCTAGATGTATATTGTTGTGCAACAAATCTCTAGACCTTCCATCTTGCAAAACTGAAGCTCTGTTCCTATTGAACACAAATCTCTACCCCCACTTCCCACCAGCCTCTGACAGACACTGTTCTACTTTTTTTTTTTTTTTTAAAGAGAGCTGGGTGGCAGGAGTAGAGAGATGGGGGAGATAGAGAATATCAAGCAGGCTCCACACCCAGTGCAGAGCCTAATGTGGGGCTCCATCTCTTGACTCTGGTATCATGACCTGAGCTGAAACCAAGAGTTGGATGCTTAACTGACTGAGCCCCCCAGGCACCCCTCTACTTTTTCTGTTTCTAAGATTTTGACTGTTTGATGTTTTTTGAGTTTTGTTTCTGTTCGTTTTCACACTCTTAACAATACCCATCCACAAAAAAGAAAACCTCATTTTAACCTTTTCAGCTTCCAATCTATGAGGCTATGTTGTGTCAAGCCCTGAGAAACTGCTTTGGAAACTGGATAGCGCTTGGAATGCCAGGTATTATAGCAAATCAATAATCTTGATGTAAATCTGGCATTTGGCTTAATAAGTCTAACCATCTGGTTATTTTCAAATGTCCAGAATTTTGATGGTGTGCATACCGTAACAATTATGAAGAGAGCTACAAAAACTCATTGAAAAGCTATATTGTTCAGAAACCTTTTGGGTTTAAATACAGATGAGTTAATGCTGAGTGGGTAGTTATTACCTGGGTTAGTTCCTTGTCTCAGAGTATCCACGTTCTACCCTCAGGACGGTGTGGTTGAATCCTGCCATCCCTTCCCACATCCAACTGGTTCCCAAGGACAAATGAGGATGTGCCTGTGTGGATACAGGGAGAAAATGGGACAACTTTGAGAAATGGGACAACTTCCAGGTCTTTTTATAGTTCATTCTTTAAAATTCTGTTTTTTGTGTTTTGTAAAATACACAGTATATTGATACTTGGGTCCATGTAAGTAATTTATAAACAAATAAATACACATGCATTGAAGTGTTCTTTTTGTTTGCTTGGTTAGTTTGCTTTAAATTAAGGGCACGCAGGTATAAAATGTATCAATCAGTAACTTACCTCTAATGTCAATCATTCAGGATTCTCTAGAAACAATAGAAGAGATACTCATTTATATATTTATAATTATTATATATTTATATAATTATATAAATAGTATATACATACATACACATATATAGGAAGAGATTTACTTTTTATTTTAAGAAATTGGCTTATGCAATTGTGAGGGCTGCCAAGTTTGAAATCTGTAGGGCAGGTTGAAAATTCAGGCAGGATTTCTTTCTTTTTTTTCAGAGATAGAGGGGGAGAGTGCCCAAGTGAGGGGGGAGGGGCAGAAAGAGAGGGAGAGAGAAAGAATCGTAAGCAGGCTCCCCACTTAGTGTGGAGCTCCACGTGGGGCTCCATCTCTCTGCCCTGAGCCCAAGTCAAGAATCGGACACTAACCAACTAAACTACCCAGACACTCCAACAGGCAGGATTTCTATGTTAACAGTCCTGAAGCAGAATTTCTTCTCCAGGAAACCTCAGTTTTGCCCCAAGGGCCCACCCACGATATCCAAGGTAATCCCCCTTACTTTAAGTCACCTTAATGTAGATGCTAACCACGTGGACATGCTACCCTTACAGCAAAACCTAGGTTAGTGTCTGATTATAGAACTGGATACTGCAGCCTAGCCCAGCTGACCCATCACACTATCCTAATGCCAGGTTTCTTTTGATCTGGCACCAGTCTGTCCCTGCTCTAAATCCCCTCTGTGCCATTTCCAGATTCAGTTTACTACAGCACATCTCTCCTCTGCTTGATGTCAGTTATTGCTAGATGAAGGCCACATTCTTGGACTGGCAGCATTTGCTGTTCTGTAGACTATTGCACGGCCAACCCCTGCCTCCACTCCTAGCTTTTTGTTATGATGAACCATCTCATTCATATAATTCCTGCTCCCTAATACCTTTCACCCCATCCGCCATCACACCTGGGTTTTGCTGACAATGAGCCCTCTTGCGCATGACTAGGGGCATATCTCCCCCTTCCAGGTCAGCCTATCAAGATCCTGCTCCTTGGTCAACATGTCCAGTGTCCAACTCATTACCTTACTTCAAAATGTGTGTCTTTTATGCTATTTCTGGGGCCCAGTTAATGTATTCCTTCCCCGTGCATGGGCTAGGAATTTCAAATAAAAATTTAATAGATGGCAGACTGAGGGAAGATATTTCCAAAGCCAAAACAGTCAAGGGAATAATTTCTAGAATATACAAAGAAATCCATCAAACCAACACACAAAGATAAGGAAAGCCAATAGGAAAATGGTCCAAAGATATCCCAAGGCAATTCACAGAAGAGGAAGCCCTTGTAGGCATCAAGTCTATGAACAAATGCTCATCAAGCTCACCACTAATCAAATAAGCAAAAATTAGAACAACACTGCAATACCACTTTATAACCATCCAGATGGCAAAAGTCAGAAAGGTAGGTCATACCTAATGTTAGGTAGCTTATGAGTAATTTTGTGTCTTTCCTTGTCTCCACCCATCCCTCTGTGGGTTTGGGATTCATGAGACAACTTCACTGAGGCTTGTCTCTGAGCTGATACCTGCAAATCTAATGCATTTTTAGACATTGTTACTTTAAAATTCCATTGGTTTATTAAACACAGCATGTTCAAAGCAGGACTTGAGCTGTGCTTCTCCAAACGTGATTCTTCTCCTCTGTTTGCAAAGGGCCACCTGTCACCCGCACATTTGCCTAAATCATTCCAATTCCTAATTCCTTCCTCCCCATTGTCCCTCATCTGTCACAAACTCCTTTATGTGAAGTTCACCACTTCAGTATATTTGACATCTGTCTCCCACGTCCCATCCTTTCCAAATGCTACCCTAGCTCATCGTCCTCTCTCACCTGGATTACTAAAATTGTTTCTGGTTTATTTCCCCTGCCTACAATCTTGCTAACTGATGTCATAATGAGTGCTTTCTAGTTGACAACCACTTGGACATAGGACTGAGTAAGATGGACTCTCTGACCTCAAGGAATTCGAGGGAGGGAAGGACAGGAAGGACAGATACGCAAATCATTGCAATCCCCTTCCCGCCTCTGAGAAGCTTGTGGTGACAGAGAGGGTGACCTGTATTTACTATGGGAGCAAAGAGGAAGTGGACCCAGTGCTAGGGACAGCCCATCCTTTATAAGCCAGGCATCTGATCTTCCTAAAATGCAAGTCTGATTGTACGCCTCTGGCGTTAACACTCTCTCAGAAAGACAATTATCATATGGTTTCACTCATATGTGGAATACAAGAAACAGCACAGAGGATAAGAGGGGAAGGCAGGGAAAACTGAATAGAAAGTAATTAGAGAGGGAGACAAACAATGAAAGACTTAACTCTAGGAAACAAACTGAGGGTTGCTGGAGGACAGGTGTGGGGGGAGGGTAACTGGGTGATGGGCATTAAAGAGAGCACAGGATGTGGCGAGCACTGGGTGTTTTGTTGTTAAGATTTTATTTATTTATTCATGAGAGAGAGACACACACACACAGGCAGAGGCAGAGACACAAGTAGAGGGAGAAGCAGGCTCCCTGCAGGGACCCCGATGCCGGACTCCATCCTGGGGCTCCAGGATCATGCCCTGGGCCAAAGGCAGACGCCCAACCGCTGAGCCATCCAGGCGTCCCAGCACTGGGTGTTGTATGCAACTGATGAATTATTGAACTCTACATCTGAAACTAAGGATGTACTATAGGTTGGCTAATTGAATTCAAATTAACAAAAGAAAACAAAACAAAACACTCTCCCAAGGCTTTCTGCTGCTTCTAGGATGAAATCCTCAACGTGGTGTAAACCCATGCATGGGCAATTTTGCCTACTTTCCAGCTCCTTTATGAACTCTCTCTGGCTGTGACAAACTATTCACATCACACACACAAACCATCCTTTCTTTTGCTACTTGGTGGGCCAACCTGTAGCACCCACCATAATTTGAGTAGTAATTTGGGTTGGTGAAAATTAGCTACGGTTCTGAAGAAGTTGCATATCAAATATCCATAGTCTCCCCCATCACTCCCGTGCTTAAAGATGAACAGCAATCATCCAACGGACATTATGTTCATCATATACAGGCAACGTGAGATGCATTTTGCTCAGCATTGTCGGGAGGCAAAGAGGAGTGACCATACTTAACCAGCTGCTCTCCTGCGTCCTTAACTCTACATGCCATCCTTGCTATGTACACAGCCAACCCCTGTCCCCACCCCAATGCTGATGTCCTAATGCTGACATACCCCCCTGATTTAGCTTTGCATGATGTGTGGCATGGCCCAGGTACTCAATAAGTGTGCTAACTTAATGAGAAATAGTTCTTGTTTCCTAGAAACTCATAATTCTCTATGGATTATGAAGTCAAGTCCAAATTTTCCAGCAAAAATTTCAAACCCCAGGATGCCTGGATGGCTCAGTGGTTGAGCTTCTGCCTTCAGCTCAGGTCATAGTCCCGGGGTCCTGGGATCGAGTCCTGCATCAGGCTTCCCACAGGGAGTCTGCTTCTCCCTCTGCCTGTGTCTCTGCCTCTCTTCTCTCTCTGTGTCTCTCATGGATAAATAAATAAAATCTTTTAAAAATAATTCAAACGCTTCTAGACATAGTCCCCACCTTACCTCATCATCTTCTCAGCTTTGCTAACACAGATCTGTGTCAGCCAGCCCGATTCTTGATTATACATCAAACAGACCATGCTTATTCATTTATTTCAAAAGTGCTCATTGAGACGAATATTGAAGATGTATGTTGAGAACCTACCACATGCCAGGCCCAGGTCTAGATGCTCAGGATAAAATAATGAGAAATTCAGACACGATTCCTGCCCTACTGGCATGCATAGAACGAGAAGGAAGCTAACCTTAAGTAAATAATAATTCACATTGGGAAAGCTCTATGAGAGAAGCAGACAGCCCTATGAGAGAGCGTAATGGGGTTGTTCAGGCCGATCCCCTCTCTGGGATATTTACTGCCTCCTCTCTGCCCCCCTTAATACCACATCTCTTTTATCCATTTAACCCCACAGCTCACTTAGGGGAAGTCTTCCCAGATTCCAACACCCCCCTTGACATTTAACATGTGCATCCCCAGACAAGAGCAGGCCCTTCTGGCCAGCAAAGCCGCGCTGAGCACCTGCCCTGGTGTCTGAGCCACAGTCATGGTAGAGTGTGGGCACTGGGCCTACAGTAATCCCATCATACAGGTGTTTCCCCAGTGTCGGAACCAGGCTCATAGGCCTATGGTGCAATTTCTGGGGTCTAATGCACTTTCATATACTAAGGCAGCCCAGCCGAGCTGATTGCACAGCTCCTGCCCCCTTGCACCCCCGCTGACTTGTCCCTACCCAACCTACCTGTGTGTTGTCATGACTAATCTTTCTCTTCCCACCAATCTCAGCCTGAAGGGTTCCAGTTAACTTATATTTTACTCATTTGTAATGGTTTAAGTGTTCCTTGCTGAGACTTAGGACAGGTCTCTCAATCTCCAAAGCCTAGCAGACCCCACCTGGGAATAGATCTGTTGGTTGGGTCTCTTTGGTAAGGCAGTGGGAAATTTTTCCATAACAACCAGTGTGCTAGGCCATCACAAACAAATATTTGGGAGCTGTGGGTGGAGGGGTCAGGAGGAAATTCGTGTTTGGGATACTATATATCACACTGCACATTGATCATTTCTAATTTTTATTTTTACTTTTTGACAGAGAGAGAGCGAGCATGAGCAGGATCAGGGCCAGAGGGGGAGGTAGAGAGAATCTTAAGTAGGCCCCACATCCATCATGGAGCCCAATGTGGAGCTTGATTTCATGACCCTGAGATCATGACTTGAGCTGAAATCAAGGGTAGGATGCTTAACTGACTCAGCCACCCAGGCACCCCTAATTATTTCTGATTTTTAAGAATTCCTACAAGATAATATAATTATGCCCATTTTTACAGATGAGGGAAATTAGGACAGAGAAAAGAACAATAGTTTGGCTAAGTGCTAATTCTTGGAGGACGGTCATATATTTAGACAAGTGATTTTGACACAGTAAAGGTTTGCGCAGAGTGAGAGTGCCCTGATTTGAGATTCCATCAGAAGCATTTGGAGGACTTATTCAACCACATGATACTGGGCCCCACCCCAAGAGGTTCTGATTCAGTAGCCTAAGAATTTACATTTCCAGCAAGTTCTCTGCTGCTGCAGCTCCGGGGACCACACTTTGAGAACCACTGCTAAGAAACGTGCTGTGAGTGCAGAGGAGACAGAAACTGCACTGCTTTGGGGGCATTTCAGGAGAGGCCTTGGCTTGGGCTGTGAAGGGTGTATGGGAGGCCACCAACCCACCCACACATCATCAAGCCCAACAGATGCAAGGTAAGCTCAGGTGCAGCGAGCAGTCCAACGGGCCATGCGTTAACTGGGACAGCTCTGCAGAGCTTGCCCTGGCAGATGAGCCTGGCAAGCCAGCTTGGGGCCAGACAGGGAGCCGTGCTAAGTTTGGACTTCATCCTCTGGGTACTGGGTTTTTAATCAGAAGAGTAATGCAATTCCCTTTGCCTAATTGTGTTCTAATTGTTCATTTATTAAAGATAAAAAGGCATTAATCATTAAGTGTGCCAAGTAATGCTAAGGGTAGAAAAATCTCACAGTCTGTAAGAGTCATACCCGCACGTGGAACCTTCCCGGCCCTTTGCAACAGCAGTGCACGCATGATCTCGCAGGCCTGATCTCACTCCCAGCAAACAGTTCTTGCAGTGGATGCTCCCACTATCCCATTTGAGGGATGAGGAAATCGAGGTTTACGGAGGCAAAGGCACACTACCTGAAGGTGGCTGAGTAGGGATGCAGGTTTAAGTTTAAAGGATTGGTTTTGCCATTTCAACTCCAGTTTTCCATCCAGCATCCTTGAGGCTAAGGACTGTGTCTCTAAGTTCCCTTTCATCCCCAAACTTGTTGCACCTGATCCAGAGCTGCCCCCGCAGTGCTCGGGAAGGGTAGCCTGAGCTGGCCAGACAATCCTGCCCCCCACCGCCGCCCCCCCACCACAGGTGCCCTGACCTCCTCTCACAAAGGCACCAGGCAGGCAGGAGCTACAGCTTGTTATCGGGACGATCTGTGGTCTTCAGAGTGCGGGAATGTCATCCCGAGGGGACAGGCAGGATCTATCACTGTCAAACCCGAAGGCCCTTTTTTATTCTTGCAAACTCAGGGCTTTTCAGATCTTTGAGGCTGATCAGAGATAGAGCACTACAATAGCGGACTTAAATCTCGGCAAGCGGGGAGGCGAGGCAAAGAGAGGTACCACGCTTAAAATAAAGTACACTGACTCTTTTTGGGAAGATAAAACATAACTCCTGGTGCACGCCGCACAATAAAAGCCCTCGGAGAACAGAGAAGATCTTTGTCAGGGATTGTATCTCATTTAGCACCATTGTTTCACCGTGTTCCTTTCAGAGTGGAAGCGATTCATCTTGCTTTTGTTTCACGCTGCCTTTTATTTTTCCCTTTCACAGAAATCTCTCTTCCATTAGCGGGCAAGCGCCTTTCCTTTCCCTGCTCTCCACAAACAGGACTTTCATCCTCAACGTGTTTATGCTCTGCTCTCGCAGGCCAATTCAATGATTTTCCTCCCCCATTTTGTCAAGGAGAGACTCAGACAATACAGACAAACCTGCTGTGAAGTGGGTTTGAAAAAATATTGTAATAATTCCATTCTTTGGTGTGTGTGTGTGTGTGTGTGTGTGTGCACATGCACACGTGTGCGTGAAGCTACAAACACCAGAATCATTTATTCACTCAGGAGGCAATTGCAAGGATCTGCTAGCTGCTTTGCATGCATGAGGACAGCAAGTAACTGCTACACAAGGTAGTGACCGCACCAGGTGTGCAGCCAAAGAAGAGGCTACACAAAAAGAGGTTAATTGAAGGTGCAGAAGCTGAGGAGCAAACCAACCCCATGAGAGATGTCTCGGGGGCAAATGCAGATGCTCTGTTCTCTGCATTTGGAGACAGTAGGATACAATTCGTAGAAACATGTATACATCATTGTGCACTTTAGCAGAAGGCTTTCTGATACAATGGACTGAAATAACATGCACCTTATCACGTTATCTCCTTTGTCTCCAAGTAGCGTTGAGTGGGTAGGGTATGGGGAACCGGGGTTCATGGCCATTGAATGATGTTCAGAAATCTGCATTGCTCAGAAGTGCCAGAGCATGATTTCAATCTCAGATCTTTAGACAATGAAGGAGACTAGCCGGACTATGGACCTAGGCTGGCAGGTCAGTCTAGATTATCTCAGTGAAAAGTGAATGACATTTCCTGTATTTGAACTCTTCTAGAAGTTCCTTCCTAGTCCCTGACTCCTTCCCAGCCATCCACAGGGAATGCCTGGGCATCTGAGGGCCTCCTGGCCCGGACTCCGTGTTAAAGCAGCTTGGCAAGCCATGGCCTCCCACCCTCGGGGCTAAGTGGCATTGGGACAAAGCTGTTTGCTGCATTATCCTGAAAGATGGGGTGCTGCCAGCGTGCCGGGGAAGTGTGGGGCCACGTCCCCAATCAGAGGTGTCCAGGAAGCTCATCTGGCTCTCTCTGTTCAGGTCTCTTGGGCTGCCAACTTCCAGAACCTCAGGTGGAAAGTAGAGGGAAGCTATGTATCCTAGCAATGGTCTCCCCAAACCTGCCACACCTTCCCTTCCTCTTCTGGGCCGGGTGCCATGCTCATCTGGTCTTCCTCCTTTCCTCCTGTACCTGTGTGTGCCTGATGTGTTCTTTCCTTTACCTCTGGACCTGCAGATCTCATTCCCCTGTGTTTTTGTCTAAGAATTTTACAGTTTTAGCTCTTACATCTATGCCTTTGATCCAGTTTGAATTAAGTTTTGTACATGGTGTAAGGCAAGGGTCTAACATCCTTCTTTGACTTGTGAACATTCCATCTTCCCAGCACCATGAGTTACATAAACGTTTTCCCGTTGGATGGTCTTGGTATCATGTTGAAAACCATTTGCCCATCATGAGGGTTGATTTCTGGGCTTTCTATTCGTTTCCATTGGTCTCTATGTCTGTCTTTACCACCCATAGATGTTTTTCACCCCTAGAAGATAAATTTCTTGAGGGCAGGTGTTAGGCCAGGCTTCCTGCAGCCCAGTCCCTGGCTCAGCGGGGGCTCAGCGAATTTCTGGCTGTGGTATGTGCCTTTTCTTCCATAGCCTACATGCATGGCTCTTACTCGGCCTATACTAGGCATACAACCCTCCCTGGGCAGCCACCTTTTCCTTTGACCTTGGGTCAGAGGGGCTCCCTCCTCTTGGTTTCTCCCAAAGCGATTCCCATATCTGCTGGGCTCACTTAACTGTATCTTGTCCCATTCTGATTCTACTTATAATTGGTGATTTCTTTATTTGTTGTTCTTTTTTCCAGGTGTCATCTGCAGCCAACGTGTGTGGCCACTGACATACCACTGCACGTGTGTTCCTGTCCTCCTCAGAGCCAGGTACTGCAGTCCCTCCTGGGCCCCTGTAGGGGAGGCACACCCACCTGCCTTCTGGAGTGGCCCTGCCTAACTTGAACCCCTGCATCTCAAATGCAAGTGAAGACCAAAGACAACTAAGTTTTGCTCTGCTCCGGCCTTGTGCGAGCTGCATCTAAAGGCCATCCTGGTTTTTGTTTTTGTTTCCAGTCTCATAAATAAGGCCTCGGTAATGGCAGGAAGGGAATCCAGAGGGCAGGAACACAGCATTACATCATCACATTACCTCCAGTGATGCATTTTCAAGGCCAACAAACTCAATTAGCTTGTTGGTAATAGCTGTACCAGCAGTGGGACTCCTGCAGCCATTTGCTGGGTTCTGCGGAAGGGCACAGGACACAAACGACAGTGTGGCTCACCCTGCAGCGTCACCAG
The DNA here is from genome assembly GCF_003254725.2 of Canis lupus dingo. Classification (NCBI taxonomy): domain Eukaryota; kingdom Metazoa; phylum Chordata; class Mammalia; order Carnivora; family Canidae; genus Canis; species Canis lupus. The sequence continues at coordinate 4,617,468 of NC_064248.1, read as the reverse complement.
CAAAGCTCTGCCTCGGTACCAAATGCAGATCACGTTAAATCATCCTTAACCGCTACTTGCAGATGTCTTTGGATTCATTTATATTTTGAGAAATAAAAGGCTGTTTGTTAACTGTGTCCTCATGATCTGGTACAGCCCTAATTCTTGGTCAACTTTGCTTTTTTCCTGTAAACCACCAGCCCCGAGACCCAGGGAGATTTTACAAGTCACTATGGAAATTGAGCAAGTGCCCTTACTCTGTCACTACGTCCATAGATTCATCATTCTCCGACACGTCAAAGACTCAGCCAAGCTTGCCTCTTGAGTAAGCTAGAGAAGGCAGAGAATTCTCACTCAGGAAGAGCAAGGAGGAAGGGCCCTTAGGATTCCTGAGGAGTCAAAATAATGTGATATTTTAGCCACAGCATCCTGAGGATACGAATGTTTCAGTGGAACAGTCCTGAGGCTCTAACTGGTCTAACGCTGTAATTGTACAGATGGGAAACCAGCAAAGGAGGCTAAGTGATGCCCTTAGGCCACGTGGCTGGTTAGCAGCCATGCAGAATTACTATAAATAGGACCACCACGCATGTGCTCACAGAAGGAATGGGCTTGCAAAGCCCCTTCAGGGGGAACTCTGTCCCCCTGAGATGAGTTGGATTTCAAAGCTGTGCACAGTGGGTCTGCAGGAGCTCTTGACATGATGTTTGGCTTTGGCCTGTAAATTCAAAAAGCCCTCTGGTTGGTGAACCTTACACTTTTAACGCTGAGCTCCTTGTGTGTGGTGACAAGTTGCAGCATAGCTATCTCACATTAAATTGGAGGCATCAAACTTTCACTGCAGGAAGGTGAAAACTGTACTTCTCTCAAAGCAGTCTGGGATCTCCAGGACATCTTTTGCCCTAGGATTGGTTTCCCACCCCTCTTTTAGAAACAAGAAGAGCTGATCCAAGGCCCCACCTTCCAACCACAGCCGCTTCCGTGGAGAACTCATTTAGAACACACGGGGGGTGGGGGTGGGGGGGCGGGGTCGGCGCTCAGCACTATGTTCTCAATGCCTCATAAATCATGCATTTCCTTAAGAAGGATTTTAAGGGGGAGGAGGAATCGGCTGGGTAGAGCTTTCTCCTTCTTCCCTCGGGCGGACTAGCAATTGCTGTGTGTCTTGCACATCTTTTATCTATTTACGGCTCAGAGAAGCCACCAGAATGGGGATGCTGGTGACTTGTAACTCCCAAGGAGAAATCAGCCCAATTCATGAAGACTCCCCTTGTGCCCCCAGGATGTAGACATATTGTAGGATGCACTTTTGGGGGGGCTTGACTAAAATGTTGGCCAGGTTAGCAGACATGCCAAACAACAAAGGCAGTCACAATGCTTTTGCAGCCCTAGAACTCAGAATATTCCCCTGGATGTAGTGGAGCTCATATGGGTGTTGTGTCCTCCCTTATGCCTCCCTCCCTTCTTCCCTCTCTCTTTATCTTCACGACGAGGCCCCACGTGGTCCCCAGCAACACAGCAAATCAGGAGGCAGGCATGGGATCACATCTGGGCCGTCACTTGAAAGTTGAGTGACCTCACATACATTATAGGAGCGCTCTGCCTTTCACAGATGAGGGATAACAACAGGGTGGAGAAAAGATGGAATAAGATAATAGAGACAGAGTTCCTGAGGCAACACATAACAGATTGTCGACTTTCTTTCATGCTTTATTCAATAACAATTCTCTGGGCACCTCCTTGGCCAGCCCCGCTTCTAGATGACAGGGACACAGCACCAAATAAAACAGACATAACCCTGCTATTGTGGCACTGATGTCCTGGCCGAATGACAACTAGTAAGTACGATTTATAGGATGGGCCGCGGTGACAGTTGCCATGGAGAGGAGTCCAGTGGGGAATGGGTCAGGGATCATGGGCCTGGGGGCCTTTGAAATATGCCATGGGGGAAGGCCTCCCAAGAGGATGGTGTCACAGATATTGGAGAAAGGGTATCCCCAGCAGGGAGTGTGGTGCAATAGATGGTGATAATTTGTACACAAAGAAGAGCTGTGCCCATCTCACTGTCACACTCAGTATCACAAGGAACTCAAAGCCACATGGATCTAGATCAGGAGAACGTAGAGGATGGATTTTGCCAGTTGGCAAGGAGAGACAAGGAAGGCAGGCCGATGAGTGTCCATTGTTGAGTAGCATATGGTACTAGGAGGTCATACTGTGTTCCCAGTATTTGGCACATTGTATAATGCCTCAGGGGTGGATGGAGGGTTGAACACAGATTCCAAGGCAGCAGTGATCAGAGAGGTAGAGGTAGGCAATTGGACATCAGGCTCAAAACCCTTCTGTGCAGAATTCAAGCCCCGGGAGACAGAATTCTAGCAGAGGGGGGAATCAGGTAAAGCCTGATTTCAGGATGTCTGGGGAAATAGATAAAGGAGCAAGAAGTGATCTGAGGCATAGGAAAATAAGACAATACACCTGCTATTGGAGTTGAGGTTCAAAGACAATCTGGTACTGGTAGAAAGTAGATCGGATGCTTCATAGGAAATTGAGCATTGAGCAGTCCTTCCCAGAGGAAGCCCTGTCCCCCAGGCTTTGAGATGGACATCTGTCATTGTGTCAAGCACATGGGGAGTGCTCTGTAAATTCAGCTTCAACCACCTCATGCAGTATTCAGGCCTGATGCCCTTCCTGTGTAGAAATTCTGGAACCTAAAAGAAGAAGGAAAGAAAGAGAAAGAAAGAAAGAAAGAAAGAAAGAAAGAAAGAAAGAAAGAAAGAAAGAAAGAAAGAAAGAAAGAAAGAAAGAAAGAAAGAAAGAAAGAAAGAAAGAAAGAAAGAAAGAGAAGAAATTCTGGAACTCTAACCCCAGTGCGAATGAGCTCTATGCCTCCATGGGCTCTTCTCTTTCTCCAGCCAAGGGAGGGCTTTTATGTGGAGATGGTGGCTGTGCCTGTCCACATGGGCTGGACACCTTAGGTATGTTGCTTTATCCCTACTTCTTCTGTGAACTGACTCTTAGGCCAGCCACATGCCTCCTTTCCAAGTTTCCTGGATTAAGAGCAATGAAAATGTAACCAGGAGAAATGTGATGGGACAATTAAGCAAATGTGAGACAAGGTGGGAAGGACCTAGAGACTGCCTCTTTCCCCCCGTTCCTGACAGCAGGCAGCCATGCAGGTCCTCCTGGCCATCTCGAGCCCACACAGAACATAGTGCCCATTGGTACTGAGATGCATCCATGGCCACCAATGCCAGGCCAGTGTTCAATGACAAAGGAAGCCAAGTTCCATGAAAATTCACCCCCAGAGGGTCTTCACAATATGTGAACACAGGAGATGATGGGAACATTCTTCACAAAACAAAGTACGGCTGGAGAAGGCTCTGGAAAGGAAACCAGTGAATGTCCAGATAGAGCAGTGGCTCGTAGGAGGAAAAACCAGCTAAATGGGGACTTTGGGTAAAGAGAATAGACAACAGATGTAGATAGGTTAAAAGGAACCAACTTCACATCTGAGAATGAGATAAAAGATCTAGGGGTTTGAGTCATTTATGTCCCCAAGATCCTGGAGAACAAAAGATAAGCAGGTCTGGATTGGTGATAAAGGAAATGAAGCATAGATGCTACAGATAATGGTAGGAGATGGTCATGGATGTCAATTTAGCAGAGGAGAGACAAAGGAGAATGGAGTCTCCCCATGACTCTAGAGCAGGTGCCCCAGAGGGACAGAGCACCTTGGTGGGAAGACGCTGAAATGCTGGGGGGGACCAAAGGTCTTTCTCTTGCAGGTCAACTACAAGGGTTGGCTGGGGACCATGCATTTTTTTTTTTTTTCTGGAAAGCTGAAGGTGCTCAGCTGAGCTCGGCAGAGGATCACTGGGAACTGGTGACTCATCACATACTCTTGGCTCATGGAGATGAGGGCAGAAACTTCTGACTTATTCTTGTCATTGTTGTTGAGACCCATCGGACATATACTCTATCTCTTAAGAAGGACTTTGGGCAATGGTCTTGCTTTGTTGATAAATCCAAGGTATTTGCAGAGGAGATGGTCCTGCGTTGGTCTCAAAAGCTGAGGCATTGCCACTTCTGGAAACTACTGGCTGCAGCCAGAACTGCCCAGTGCTGATTGCCTTTCTTCTTGGACATGTTTCTGCATGCTACCTGTCGCTGGGGGACTCAACACTCTGCCTGCCTCTAGGTAATATTGTCTTCTCAGGGATCCCAAGGCAAAGAAAATTCTAGGAGTCAGGGTCCTGCTCTGCTAACACCAGTCAGATACAACTCCAGTGGAGTAATTGCTTAGTAGAAGAGTTCAATGTAGACTCCAAGAGGTCATACTGGAATCAGGCATTCCAACAAATTTATATTTTATGTCTGCTATGTGTGGGCCCTGGTCTAGGCACTTGGAATAGGTCAGTGAACAAAACTCAGCAAGAGCCACTACCTTGCAGAGCTTACATTCTAATAGACAATAAATGGTAAAGACATTATGTGGTGAAGATAGTAAGCTGAAAGGGAATAAGTTCCAGGGGGTAGGTAAACAAGAGGTAAGGGAATTCTGGGGGGATTGCAATTTTAAATCAGGGTAGCCCTTGTGAGAAGGTGAGATTTGAGCAAAGACTTAAAAATAAGTAGGATGTTACCTATGGGAGTGCCAGGGAAAGCCCTCTAGGCAGAGGGAATAGCCAGTGCAAAGGCCCTGTGGCTGGAGCACGTCTGGCGTGGAACAACAAGGAAGGCAGTGTAGCTGGAGGAAGCATGAGGGGGGTAAAGAGATGAGGCAGAGAAGTTATGGGGACCAGAGTCCAGCACGCTCTGGAGGACCTTGTAGGCCGCCGTGATTTTGAGCAGAGTGATCTTAAAAGAGTCACTCTGGCGGGCAGCCCCGGTGGCACAGCGGTTTGGCGCCGCCTGCAGCCTGGGGTGTGATCCTGGAGACCCGGGATCGAGTCCCACATTGGGCTCCCTGCATGGAGCCTGCTTCTCCCTCTCCCTCTGCCTGTGTCTCTGCCCCTCTCTCTCTGAGTCTATGAATAAATAAATAAAATCTTAAAAAAAAAAAAAGAGTCACTCTGGCTAATGGGATGAGCATAGAATTGCATGTACAGGGGGTGGGGCAAAGGCCAAATACGAGAAACAATCGGAGAGGTTCTCAGGGGACATGACCACAGAAGGATTGCAGTAAATCTTGCTGCAGTGCCTGCTTGCTCATTTCTTGAGCAAGCAGAGGCAAAGATGGTCCATGGGCCAAGGCGGTCAGAGCTGAGGCACGTGGCCAGCCAGTGGATCAGTGGTCCTGGTCACAGCTTGTCACAGTCGGGAGATGCCGTGTGAAGCCAGGAGCTGAGACCTCAGAAGTGGATCAGGATGTGGAGTCCAAGGTGGGGCGGATGCTCAGAATCCACGACAGGTCTTCAGCAATGCCGGGGTGCCTGGGGGCGGGGGGCACTCATAGGTACGAAGCGGAGTCCTTTCTTTTAAAGGAGCAAGGCCAGGACCTTCCGTGTGGCCTTGGGGAAGTCACTTCCTCTCCGATTGATTTCTCAAGAGTGGAATTGGGCAAGTTGTAGGTATTACCTGTGAAAGCACCTGCAGATAGGCTTCACAGGGTGTAAAGTTGTGGTTCTCAAGCTTGCACGTGGAAATCACCAGGAGCAACTTAAAAGTACTGGTGCTAAGGCTTCCTCTCCAGAAGTTCTGGTTTAATTGGCCTGGGTGGGGCCTGGGCACTTTGTAAAGCTCCCCAGGTGCTCATCCACATTTTGCATCATCAGTGCCCTTTAAACAACCCTTGTACCTGTTCCTAGACCCCTTGCCAGCACGGCTCCTGTGCATTCTGTCAGGGAGAGGCACTTAGCTACGACTGGGAAGGCCGAAGAGAAAGGAGGGGGCTATTCTAAGCAGCAGGGGCGGCAGGTGCATGGGCATCTGCAAACAGCAGATCTGGATTCTGCCCTAGGGCTTCAGGTGCCTTCATAAGATCACCTGGTGCAGTTTTACCAGCGGCCAAGATCACTGGGGGCCACTCCCCTGCTTGCCAATTTCCAAAGCAGTCTTCTGACTTGTACGTGGATCCTGCAGCCCTTCGAGCGGTTCAGCCCCTAACTTCATTTCAGCAGTGACTTTACATGGAAAAGACACAGTGGCTTTTGTTCCCTGGCTGGGGCTCCAGAGGATTCTGTTGTGCAGCCTGGCCTGAGCACCATTATTGTCAACCTTTGGTAAACCTTTATGGCCAGGAGCTTTATCCTCCTGACCCTAACCTGCCCTGATGGGCAAGAGCGGCCCCATCACCTGTCACTTGTCAGAAGCCACCTTTGGTGGATTGTTTGGGGGTCACAGAGTCTTCCCCTTCACAAGGCAAGCCACTGACCCTCCCACCCAGAGGGAAGACAGTGTCTCTGCCTTCTTGAATATGGGCTGGTGACTAGTGTTGGCTCGTAAAACATGGCAGAAGTGTCATCGTGTGAGCCCCAGAGCCTGAGGCTGCAGAGAGCTTGAAGCTCCTGCCTTTGCCTCTTGGGACTCCGGATAAGAAATCCCCAGGTAGGAAGCCAGTCTAGCTTTCTGGCAAGAAACCTAATGGCCATGTATGAGCTTCCATGGCTGCTGTCACAAGTTACCACAAGCTCTGTGGCTTAAAACAACACAGATTAATTTATAGGTATGGAAGCCAGAATCCCAAAATCAGTCTCCTTAGGCTAAAATCAAGGTGTTGGCAGACCTGCCAATATTCCTTCTGGAAGCTCCAGGGGAGAACACTGTCCTTGATTTTTTCCAGGTTCTAGAAGCTGCCTTGTTCCTTGGGTCATGGCCCCACACCACTCCATCCTATGCGTCGATCATTATATGTCCTTCACTGACTCTGACCTGCCTTCCTCCCCCTTATAAGGACCCTTATGATCACTTTGGACCAACCTGGATAATCTGGAATAATCTCCCTGTCTCTTAGTCTCATCTGCAGGAGCCTTTGTCGCCATGTAAGGCTACATATTCCCAGGTTCTGGGGATGAGGACATGGATGTAGGGGACCATTATTCTGCCAACCATGGGTGACCATGAAATTTTGCATTTGGACTAGAGAGAGCAAATGGACCAATGGCCCTATGTGCCATGCTCTGGAATCTACAGCCATGTTAGCACAGAGGTCATGCTTCCCCGGCTGTTCCCAGTGATTGAGTGTGGCAGGATACTAAGGCAGACTTATTCCTGAGAGACATGAGACTCCTCTGATGGGACCTTCCATGAGCTTTGTGGAAGCTTCCCTAGACTCTTGCTCTAAGTCTTGGCCTGCCCTACCTCCCCTTTCTCCTTTCTCTCCCATAGGCATTGACCAGCATCACAGGCTGATGGCTCTCCAGGCTTCTCTGCTTCCCTTCCCATTTCCCCCTCACAGAATTTTTCTCTAATAAACTTCTTGTATGTCAAATCCTGACTTGCTATCTGTTTGGAGGACCTGGACAGGAACACATCTCGCTGAGAGGTTCAAAATGCCCAGCCGACAGCTGGTGCTCCCTGTCCAGCCTCTGAGTGAGGCCAGCACAGACCTTCTAGTCTTTCTGACACATCCGTAGATCACAGCCCCACTGAGGCATGAGGAGCCAGCCAAGTAACCTCCCATCAATTGGACAGAAGTGTAAAAGTTTTAAGTCACTATCTTTTGGGGATGCACAGAAGATTTAAAGAAAATAAGAACCAAAGTGAAACTGGCAGAAAGGAGGATTTTATGGGATAAAGAGTAGTACAATGAGGCCACCTCATGCCAAGGTGGCTCTCAGCCAGTGTTCCCTGGGCCAAGCTGGGAACAGTGTTCCAGGTCTTTCTGTGACCTACTTCTGTCTACTTGACCTTGCACTACGGATCCATCATATGGCCATGTTCACACTTTGATTCTGGCCTCCCTAATCCTACCTCTGGATTCTGGCCCTGCCTCTACCTGGGGTCTTTGGTGCCCACTCATTCCCACCTTATCAATTACTCTCAGACTTGGGCTTTATGATGAAATTCTCACATTCTTGCTCTACCCTTTGCTGCCCATTCATCTGCTGCATCCAACCTGGCTCACCATCTTTCTGGTCTGGTGCTGGGCTTTCACCCTCTGGCTCCATCCTCTATCAGATGCCTATGAAAATCTTAACATCAAGGAGTTGGCATCATGGCTAAGCTTTGGGGCTGGAACCTGGCTCAGCAGACTGTGGTCCTTTCCTTGTCAACATTGCACTGTCTTCTGCAATCTGAAGCCTGACTTCTTATGCCCTCCTGGATCCCACTGTTCTTCCATGTGTTCTCTCCTGCTGACCTGTTTTCCAGCACATGAGGATATCACTGAGATTTTCAGCTTCTGCCAGCCAGTAATGTGCAACCTGACTCAGACGCCTCTCTCTGCCTGACCCCACCGCATTGCAGCCTTCCCCAAGTCAGCAGCTACTTCTTCCAAGGGATTACTCTGGTCTTTCCACTCCAGGGTGGATTATACCTACAACAGAAGTTATTAACTTGAGAATCCTTTCTATAGGAGGTTGTGCCTGAAACTGTTTTCAGGTGGCAGAAATGCACTTGATTTGTGGAGAGGCATTTTCTATCTGAGAAAATAAATTTAAATCCCTTTCTGCACTGTAGTAAGTAAACGGATTGTAGTATTGAAAAGCACTAGGAAAAACTAATTCTTAGGGGAAAAATGAATACTTTCCAATCATGGAAAAACAAAGGCACACAATGTCATGAATACAAGATACTCTTTTTTTGTTTTGCTTTTGGGAAATAAGATGTCCTAGGGATGCCAAGTAATGGGAAATCTATTAGTACCTGTCTTGACAGAAAGTGTTGTTTGACCTTAAGCTCCCTTTACATATCTTTAGGGTATTTAAAGAGATGGTGTTGGGCAGCCCCAGTGGCTCAGCAGCTTAGCGCTGCCTTCAGCCGGGGGCAGGATCCTGGAGTCCTGGGATCGAGTCCCACATCAGGCTCCCTGCATGGAGCCTGCTTCTCCTTCTGCCTATGTCTCTGCCTCTCTCTCTCTCTCTCTGTGTGTGTGTGTGTATCTCTCATGAATAAATAAATAAATAAAATCTTTTAAAAAAAGAGAGAGATGGCGTTAAACAGGTCAGGTACTAAAATGTCTGCAGGACTCCCCTTTAAACTTTCCCAGTGCTCTTTAAGGAAAGTCTGTTATTGGCCAAGAGCCTTGTGCTGGGAGTGCTGCCTCCATGGCCAGGTGAGTGGGGAGGAGGCATTTGAACCCTTCATGAACAGTCACTGACATGGGAACTCTTGTGTCTTTGCACGTGAGCTAGACAATTGCGCATGCATTGTAGAATACATGCGTTCCAGATGTGGTTGGTCATGTACATTTCAGAGCAGTCCCATACCCAATTATATTTCTTTGTATACCTCCACTCTCATGGAAACGCTGAATTTCTAGAAACAATGGTTGAATGAATCCAGTCTTTAAAAGCAAGTAACTAAAAAAAAAAAAAAAAAAAAAAGCAAGTAACTGAGCAAGCTGAGATTTTCTGATAATATCCTATATGACCCCCTTGATCCTCAGTACATGTGAATGATAAAAAGGGCCATGCATGTTCTTTATCTACACACATAGCTGGTTATTTTTCTGTGATGTGATTTTTAAGTGAAAAGTAATTAATTTAATATATGACCACAAAGAAATTTCAGGTTTTCACCTTTGCAAGACTGTACCATTTAGAAATGCTTTTGATTACAGGTAACATAGATCAGATTAATGGTAGGCTAAGCAAGAATGCCATTACATTTTTCATGTAACAGAAAGTTGCAGATAGTGCTTCCAGGGCAAGTTCATTGGCTCAGTGGTGTCAGGCTGCTGGGCTGACATCTCTGGATTCTCTTGGTTTTTCCTCATGGTTGGGAGATGGCTGCTGCAGTTCCAGGCATCAGGACCACACACGAGAATCTTAAGTAGAAAGAAGCATCAAAAAAAAAAATTTAAAAAAAATAAAAATAATAAAAAAATAAAAAAAAAGAAGTATCAAAAGCAAAAGTAAATTTTCCTCAAAAATTTCTTTTCTGCCTTTATCCTCTCCTTCTAAATCAGAGAAGAAAAATTTCTGAGAAGTCTTCCTTTTCTCTTTTATTAAACAGATCTGTGTCACATGTTCATCTCTATAAGGAAAAGTTAGTAGGTTAAAATCTAGCAAAAAGAAAGGAAATCCCACTGACCCTAGCTGACCAATGCCGAACTGCATAAAAAGGACTCCAAAATAATGTAACCTCAAAAGTCTAGTAGTTGCACTACTCAGTACATAGAAACATAGTCTTCTTTCTCAAGTACATATTCCCAGTTGAGCATTTCAGGATGACAGCCAGTTTTGTTCCACACAGTGACTGAGGAATCCAGGATGATAGCTTCCAAAGTTGCTCTGCACATCCCCTTCCCTGCCAGTGGGAAGGTGGAAAGATTAGAAACTCCAAGCCTGGGATTCTGTCTTCAGCAAGTGAGGTAGAAGTTGTATATATAACTTAAACTTGAGTTGAACTGGCAGGAGCATCACCACATAGGGGCAATGCAGCCAAACAGAGCCGGAAAATGCATTCCCAAGTTGGACTTGGGTCGGCCACAGCTGCAGAAATAGATGAGCAGAATGGATTTGGGCTGCAATTTGCATCTCTATCATGCCAAGCCTGGCTTAGACAAATTGTGATCTGTTCCTTGTTCTGGCTGAGGGACATTTCTTCTTGAGATCAAAGGATGTAGTGCTGTTACCTACACTTAAAATGGAGGTTTTATTAAGGGGAAGGAAAGAAAAAGAGTGAGAATCGTCTATAGGTGAGGTGATAAATACTGCCCATCACAGACTCTTCATGTAAGTAAAGGTTCACCTCAGTGGGGGGAAATGTTTGTGTTACCATTTGAGGGTTTGTTACTCTGAGTGTGACACATTTAATTCCTTGTCGATCTCTAGGACCAGACTGTGCTCTCTGGGGCAAGGACTTTGTTGGTGACATCACCTTATCCTGCCCACTGCCGGTGTTCAGAGTTTGCTAATGACCAGCAGTGATGAAGTTAAGGTTTTTCTACCATAACTCTCTGCTCTTGAACTACCCATATCTTTGGGAAACAAAATTCAGAGGCCAGAGCACTCCACGGCTTTAGGTATTGCTCACACTGATGGTTGAGGGCAAGGATAGAGAGGTAGCCTGATGAGCACACCTGATCATGCTAATTACAACATCAAGTTGGTATCAACATCCTCAGCCCGAATTACAAGAGCACCTCAGTGTACCAGGTTGGTTCCATGTCTATGTGTTGGAATTTTCTCTGCCTCCCACTCTCACAGCACTTGGTACATTGCTCTGTGTAATTCAGTCATGTGACAAAAATAAGTGTCCAAATACATCTCCCTTCTTCTTATTTGAGAATTTAGGAACTACAGGACAAGAAACATTTCTTAATCACATTATTCCCCAGCATCTTCCATATTGCCTGGCAAGATAGGATTAATTTATATAAATGTTGAGAAAATTGAATGAAAGACTATTTTTCTCATACTGACTTAATATGTTTCGAATCTCCCCACAAAACTGGCCAGTTATATTTAAATGACCCACTGTGACTTCAGGGCAAGAAGCAATACTACTGAGTCTATGGATTAGTGTATATGTATTGTGTGTCTTTTATGTGCAAAAGGTCATCTGGTACACAGCCGAGAGTGTTTGAATGTGAATTTACTGTTTTGAACTCAGGTACTGTCTAATGCTCTTAATTATGGGAATACATTCAAACAAACCCTTTTTCTATTTAAAGTTGAATTTAGGGATTAGTGGGGTATTGAGGAGATTTCTACCAAGTAGCGAGCTTCCTATATAATTAGACACATCGGAGTAGATGGCGATGAGCACCTGGGCAGATGAGGGAAGTGAAAACCAATTGAAGGAAAAATCTATTCCACAACAAAATTTCCGTGATTGTAAGGAGTAAGGAGTAATCCTTTAGCTACTACCTTCCACAGGGCTTAAAGTTATCCTATCTTATTCTTTGGTAAAGAATCTTTGGTAAAGACTTTGACCATCATCCTTGACTTGGAATTTCAGGAGATTTTGATGATGTTGATGTAGTGTCATGATTTGCCAGTGCTCTAGACACTCATCATGATGACTTTCTGAGGAGACATCCTGTCTGGGGTAAAACAAAGGAAAGTGATGAATATTATCTGGGCTTGGACACTGGACCCCGAGACAGAGTTCTGGTAAGCTCTCCTGGATCATGTGAAAAAGCATTTATCCTGGGGTGCCTGGGTGGCTCATAGGTTAAGTGTCTGTGTTTGGCTCTGGTCGTGATCCCAAAGTCCTGGGACTGAATCCTTCATCAGGCTTCCTGCTCAGCGGGGAGTCTGCTTCTCTCTCCCTCTGCCTTTCCTCCTGCTTGTGCTTGTGCTGTCTCGCTCTCTGTCAAATAAATAAATAAAATCTTTTTAAAAAGCAGTTATCCTAAGTTCTTAGGCACAAGGGTCTTCAAATTAGAGCCCGGTGCCCTACACAGCTCAGTCCAAGTGAAGCATCAGTTCCAGGACATTGTCACTACATTTGCCAGTGCCTTCCCTACCTGGCTGCCACCTAGGAGAATAACAGGGTACACAGACTACCTGGGCTTACTTTCAGCTGGACTCTTACCTAAAGGAAGAGTCTACCTTTCTTTCTAGGCTTAAGATTTGCAGAGCAGAGATAGAAGACAGTTGATAAAGGAGAATGCCAGAGAAAGAAAGTCATAGCCATGGAAATACACTTGCAAAGACCATCAGCAAATGTTGTCAGTCAATGCCCTGGAATAAGATTCATCCAGATTCCCTCCTCCACCCTGGATGGGGAATTGGGGGGAGGGGAGAGGGTATGACTTAGGCTCAAATCACGGGCCACATCTAATGAAGTAGAATGAAGTAGGAATAAATGTAAACTTCTCCACATAAGCTCTGAATACAGTTGCATAAATATCAAATTGGAGGCTTTGCCAAATTCAGGGGTTTTGATGGGCTCACAGGGCTATCATTCTGATGGCTCCATAGTGTACAGACCATTTTCACTTGCACTGTGCTGAATGGTACAGACCATTCAGTTTTGAATGATGTGTTTTAAAAGGAACCCAGACAACCTATAGATTGTTTAGAGGAAATTAAATGGTAGAGGAAATTAAATTAGAGAGTGGCTTTTTTTTTTAATAGCTCCATTCTAGGATTTCAAGGGTCTGAAAATCTCATCTAAAGGCAGTTGGGTTTGTTGAAGTCCTACCATGTGCACCGTGGTGGATGGACGCTGTGTGTGCATTATCCACTTTGACCACTGTGGCCATTATCCCTATTGTATAGATAAGAACACCAGGACTTTGAGTCACTAGTTATAGGTGGTTTTCCTGCAGTGCCACAGCTAATGAGCACCAGATCAGGATTTGCATCTCCATTCTGCCCAACTCAGAAGTGCATGATGCTTCCACTACATCAAGCATTTAATATTCTGTGATTTTAAGATTCTGTGCTTTGGTGCTCCTTAAGAATGATTCCAAGGTACAGAGTTCCAAGACCCCATGGACCGGCTGGGAAAGTGCCATGGGTGGGAGGGCAGGAAGAAATATGAGGTGGTGGGAAGCACAAAGAAAATACAAAGGTGATCATTCACCAAACAAAGCTTTCCTGTTTATTTCTCTGCCTCTCTACCAGGCAGGCATGTGACCTGAGAACAATTCCCTTGTGAGCCAGGGTTTTTCTCATTTCCTGGCTCCTAATCTAATAGAAATGTCTAAACTAGTTGGCTGGCTCTGCCAGAGAGAGGGAAAAACAATCTAGGATCAATCACTGCATTTGAAACCGCATCTGCAGAAAAGATGTCAGGAAAGGGCAGGGCGGGGACAAAGCTCTGTTCAGCCCAGTGCTTCTCCTGGCAACCACTGGCCTATCTCTTGGTCTCTGGGCTGTACCCCCAAAAAAGTGTGAGGCAGAGTCTTCCAGAGGGGAGTCTGGCGAGGCTTTGCACCTCTGCTAGTTACCAGCTAATTTTCTGCCTTTCTCAAATGAATTTTTTTAAGTCTTATTTATTTATTTGAGAGAGGTGGGGAGGGGCAGAGAGAGAAGCGGAGGGAGTCTTAAGCAGACTCCGTGCTGAGCTCAGAGCCTGACAGGGGACTCAATCTCATGACCCCAAGATCATGACCTGAGTTGAAACCAAGAGTCAAATGCTTAACCGACTGAGCCACCCAGGCACCCCGCCTTTCTTTATAACTTGTTTAAGTTCCAGTTTGCTTGTTGCCAACCATAGGGCTAGAGCTTCAGTGTCTGGGCTGCAGTCTAAAAGACTCTTTAAGGCATTAAAAAACCAATAATATACTAGTCAGAGTTTCCAGGAGCTTTCTGAAGCTTCAGTTATCCTTATTGGACAGTCAATGCAAACCCTTCCCCATTTGAGATCCATATGGTAGAGTCCTTAAAACACGTGGGCAAAGCAGTTTGTTTCCTTTTGTAATTTAAGGGACAGTATTGAGAACCAACTGGCATGTGGGTGGAACCTTACCCTGTCCCAGTTACAAATGAAAGCCACAGAATCTATTAGTGGCTAGCCACCTAACATACTGGCCCAGTAGAAGCTGCTATGTCCACAGACAAGCCTGCCCTGTCCTTAGATGTTTAAGACTATCACATGCAATTATTAGCCAAACTATAAACTCTACTTAGGTTTCACCAGATTTCTCATAAATATCCTTCTTCTGTTCCAAGATCTAACTCCAGATTGCATTTAGCTAGTTTCATTAATTTAATTTTTCCCGCAGCTTTCTTGAAGTATATATGGTTATATAAGATGGTAACATTAGGGGAAACTTGGTGATGGGTCTACAGAAACTCTCGCCTAGGGCTGGGATTGGGGTGAGGATGGGAACATTGACTGCAAAGAAACATGAAGGAACATTCTGGGACGATAGGAACGTTATACATTTTTATTATGATGCTGGCTACATAGATGTATACATTTGTCAAAACTCATCAAACTGTATATTTAAAATACACATATTTAATTTATGTAAATTATACCTCAAAAAAGTTGATATTTAAAAATTGTATTTTAAATTTTTTAAATCCTATACTTTTTGAAACATAAGATCACATCACTCCTATACATAAAATCTTCCAATGGCTTCCCATTACACATGAAATAAAATCCAAACTTGGAAAAAAATTTAAAGTACAATAAATCAAATAGCTCTAATAAAATGGTGGTTAATATCCTTAATATACAAAGAGTTGTCATCAATAAGAAGATGGGTCTCGGTCATGAATGGACAATTTATCAGGAAATAAAAATGAGTAATGACATTTGAAAAGAAGCTTAACCCTATTATTAATAAAATAATTTGTAACAAAAGATTATCATGAAATGGTTTGTTGAAGGCTTGAAACAAATAGTAAGACTTCCTCAACATCCCTGCATTTTAGGAGCTTGCTGAGTCCCTTTCTATTAGGATTTTCTTTTTCTTGCTTCCTAGTCAATATCTCCAGTGAAATGAAGTGTCAAAGAAAAATTATGTTTAAGTAGATGTTACCATGTTGCTCAGACTTTTTGGCAGAGACCACAAAGGCTGAGAACAGCATGAGAGGTGCCAAGTACATGAGTGTCTTTAATTAAGGTCCCAGACCACATGTAGGACATGGCAAGAGATTGTGAAACTGCTGCAGCTCATGATGGTCCCACAGTACAGGCTATGTAGAATCGATTCAGGACAAAGTTGAGTGACTTCTTTGGAGAGAGTCATCAGTGTGTCCCATCTCCCATTCCCATGGGAGCCTCAGGACCCCACTTGCAGTCATGCCTTATGGCTCTGGAGTTGGGAACACAGGGAAGTAGATACTTGATCCACTGGGGCCCGAGAGGCTATGGGTCTGGGCTTGAACTCACATCGCCTCCCCAAAGGCAAAAACAGGACTGGACTGGAATGGTCTCTGTGTACAGGGTGGGCAGGGCAAAGCCTGGGGAGGTCTCTCTGTGCCAGATGGAGATGTGCCAGGTGGACAGTAGAGACAGGTGACCCCAACAGAGGGCAGACTGCACGAGTGCATGAGGGAGCTGTGAGCAGCCAGGGGGAGGAGGGTTTTCCATTAAGGGATGTGCAGACAAGAGGGGTTCCTGGTGATGGGAAAGGTCTTAAGGGACCCCATGAAAAAGAATTGCCATATCCAGAAGGCTTAATGACAATCACAGTGGTATTCTTTTTTTTTTCTTTTTAAATATTTATTTATTTATTATTTATGATAGACACAGAGAAAGAGAGAGAGGCAGAGACACAGGCAGGGGGAGAAGCAGGCTCCATGCCGGGAGCCCGACGCGGGCCTCGATCCCAGGACTCCAGGATCGTGCCCTGAGCCAAAGGCAGGCGCTAAACCGCTGAGCCACCCAGGGATCCCCCACAGTGGTATTCTTTAAATAAGAACTTCCTTGCCCCTTGCCTCTCCTCCCTAATTGTTTGTAATCCTGGAGGGACCCAAAGTACAACCAGAAAGTGGTGGGTTAAACAAGAGGGAAAAAGACAATCATCCACACCGTGCCCCTGCCAGGTAAGGATTGATCTGGGGGAAGGAAGAAATTGTAAGTGAATGATAGTAGATAGGACTCCAGACTGGCGTTTTAAAAAATACCTAGAAAACAACATTCTTTGTTATCATGTATTTTTCTGGTTTGTTTATTTGGCTCGAAAATGATTGAGGGATGTCTGATTACCCCCAACTGACCTGAAAAGCTGAGATTTAACTAAAATTTCATATACCATGAGTGGAGACAGAAGACAAGGGTCAGAGTCGAAACCTGAAGTTCAGTGGCAGGTAGAATAATGTTGCTTTCTGTCTGCACTGCGTCTAGTTTAATGATGAAACCTAAAACGTAGGAGGCTTTAGAATGAAAAATAAAATAGAAAATAAGTGCATTATAAATCAAGAAACTACATTAATCATATAATTGGGGCGTAAGACATGCAGCTTTTATATATGAGAAAAACTGTTAGTACAGGCTCATGCCTCCCTCCTGCTTCCTGAGTCGTTGTGTGGATGAAATATTCTAAATGAACATTTAGGCCACCTTAGGCAGAATCTCATAATGTCCCTATTATACTCTCATAATACCAAACACCACTGGAAATGTTCTGTTCACGGTGTTACATTCAATACCCTATCATTGATTTCTGTAAGAAATATAATAAGGTTTTTCACAGAACACAGCTATCAAAGCTTCGGTGTGTGCAAAAACACACTGCAGCCATATTTTTTCTCCTTGTTGCCTAGAATTTCTAGAAAACTATAGTCTTCCTATTTAATAAGAAATGCAGAATTCACCCCCCCGGTTGAAAGAAGCCATTTTGTCATGTCAAGCAATTTTGGGTGTCCTGGGTGTCATTATACAAATGGCAGAGAGATACTCCCATAGCCCACCCACCAAACTCTGTCCCATAACAAATGAGATTCATCTCACCTTTTCTTCTTATGCATACAGAGTTGGCCAGGGACAGTTTATGATCCCTGTATCTGTCAGGTGTCTCCCCTGTGTGGTCAGCCCCTTCCTCCTCTTTCCCTTGCTGTACATGGTGTCTTTCAAAACTGTTTTCATGTGTGTCGACACTCTACCCATCAAGTTTAATTGCCTTCCCCTTGAATATGAGCTGGTCCTAGCAAGTCACTTTTCACAACAGAATGTGACAGAAGTGATGAAATGTGACTTCCAGGACTAGGTCGTAAAAGGTGATACAGTGCCAGCCTAGACTGTCTCTTGGGACATTTGCTCTTGGAATCCAGCTACCGTGGTGGATCCCAGGCCACATAGGAAAGCCACATGTGGATGTTCCAGCCAACAGCATGACTGAGGCCCCAGCTCAAAATCCGCATCAAGCACCACACATGTGAATGAAGAAGCCTTCAGCATCAATACAGCCCAGCCATGGTCTTAAGACAACCACATGAGAAACCTTAGGTGGGAACCACCCATTAAAATACAATTCCAGGGATCCCTGGGCGGCTCAGTGGTTTAGCGCCTGCCTTTGGCCCAGGGCGTGATCCTGGAATCCCGGGATCGAGTCCCATGTCAGGCTTCCTGCATTGGAGCCTGCTTCTCCCTCTGCCTGTGTCTCTGCCTCCCTCCCTCTCTCTCTCTCTCTCTCTGTGTCTCTCATGAATAAATAAATAAATAATCTTTAAAAAATAAAATAAAATAAAGTAAAATAAAATAAAATAAAATAAAATAAAATAAAATACAGTTCCATTAGAGATACCAATATGTGATTGCTATTGTTTTATGCCACAAGGTGTAGTGTGGATTGTGATACAACTATAGATAATCAGAACATGATCAAAGCACTACTAAGGAAACGTTTAAAATATATGTTCTCTGTGAAATACTATTTCCATTCTGGGTTATATATTTTTTCATTTGTTTGTTTTTATTTTTATTTTAATTCTGGTTAGTTAACATATAGCGTTATATTAGTTTCATGTCATGCCCTGTGATTTAGAATCCAAATGGAAATAACTTTACGCAAAGAGTGATTTCTTTTTTAATAGAAAAACATTGGGAAGAACCATTTCCATATTACTGAACACTTGGGCTATACAATACTACCCCAAAGTCATATAATGTAATACTATGAAATGCAATGAAATACTATGAGGCCATTAGAATGTCTAGGATTTCCAGTCTAGACAAATACCATACTTGTAGCTCCCTGTGCTTCCATGCCAAATACAACAATAAATTCTGGAAATAATGCAAGAGTCAACCAACCACAAGAAAACTCTGAAAGTTGGTAAGAGGAAGGCCTACTGGTTTGGGACCCCAGCACTGGAGGGACAACACATTAGCAGGCTGTTGTATATCCCACGTCCACCCAACAGAAGGTAACCCAGACCTGCATTTCCCAAACTCCAACCTCGCATCATCTTCCCCCAGATTGAATGGGAAGCCTACCTATCACACCAGGACAGAGGGGCATAACTACAATAAAATGAGTAAGTGGTCAAGGAAAGACCTCTCCCTTATTTTGGCCAGAGACTCCCCTCCCCAATATCTGGGGCAGGGAGATGAACCTGGCAAGAGGAATCCACTATAACACACAGCCTGGTCCAGGAAGCCCCGCTGTCCCATAGGCGCGGGTCTGTGTTTCACCATCCAGAGAGAACATGGCACCAGGAGGGGATTCTACCCAAATGCATCTGGTCCAGGAATCTTTCTTTGGACCTCCATGAGAAGGAGAGGGTCCCACCACAAATGCTGGGCCATGGAAGGCTCTAAAGTAGGTAATCTCAACAGCTTTATAATCATTAAAGAAGTTGAATTTTTAAATTTAAAAGTCCCCCCCCCAATTTAAACCACAATGAAAAAAAAAAAACTACAATGAGATATCACTACCCATCTCTCAGAATGATCAAAATAAAAAACAGTGCCAAATGCTGTTAAGAATGTGGAGAGACTGTGTCACCCGGTCATTGTTGGTAGGCATGTAAAATGATAGAGCCACTGTAGAAAACAATTTTGTGCTTTCTTATAAAGTTAAACATGCAAGTATTGCATGATCCCACAATTGTGCTCTTGGGCATTTACTGGAGAGAAATGAAAACTTAGATCCACACACAAAAAAAAAACTGTACAGAGCAGGTTTATTAGGAATAGCCCCAAACGGGATATAGCTCAGATGTTCTTCAACAGGTGCATGATTAAATGAACTGAGATAAAGATGATATAGATATAGATGATATAGATATAGATTATACAATGCCATTTCTATAATGAACTTTGAAATGACAAAATTGAGAAATGGAGAACAGATTAGTGGAGCAGGAGTTAGGGATTGGGTAGGATAAGGAGGGAGCATGGTGTGGTTACCACAGGGCAACACAGGGGATCCTTGTGGTGATGGAAATACTCAGTTATCAATTGTATTGGATACAGGAATCTACACATCTGATAAAATTGCGTAAGACTAAATACACACACACAAATGAGCTATAACTAAAACTGGGGAAGTCTGAGTAAGATCAGAGGGATTATGTCAATGTCAATGTCAATGTTATCTTGGTTGTGATATTGTACTATCAGCTTCTATGTTTTGCCAGCTTCTATCATTGGGGGAAACTGGGCTGAGTACTCTATATTTTTCCTTACAACTATATGTGAATCTATAATTATCTCAGTAAAACTTTTAATTAAAAAGTATGTTTATGAAGAGACTGCGATAGTATGCAATAAATTGTTTATAACATAAACTACAGGCTGTACAAAATTAAAATAGTCATAAAATTTATATACAGCCCAGTTCTGGCAAGTAGATTCAAATGAAGCAAAAATCAAGAGCCTATAAAATTTGAAATTAAAAGAGAAAAGGGGAAATCCAAAGGAAAAAAAACACTGTGTTCAAATTTTATTTCCCAAATTTTCTATAATGAGCACATGATATTTGTATGATAGAAGAAATAAACTTTCTTAAAATAGACATTTTTTGTCCACTCATAGATTTTTAGTATTTATCAACACCATTAAAGGCCTACATTTCTCAATAAATGCTGCTGGAATCTCAATCTGAATGGTACATCTGTATTTTGACAGAAGCAACAGAAGTCTTCAAAAGCCGAGTTTCAATGAAAAATAATTAGACATCAGCAAGGGAGTTCAGGAGAAGAACAAATGAAAGTGGTGGGCAGATTCCTACCCCATTCTGGGTCCTTAAACTTGTGGCATATTGAGATCACCCACTCTGCTGTTGCTTGGGGCTGCTCACATGCCTCAACGGTGGATTCCTCTCCTCTTCCACCGCTAATGGACTGCAGGCTTGGCTTGGAATTATTCAACTGTAAAGACACAATTTCAAATTGGGCTGCCTGTTTCAGTATGCACAAATTTCTCCACAACAGGGAGATTTCTCTGGGGAAATTTTGGAAGCAAGTAGAGATGCTGAAAGAGTTTGGAGAAGATTGTTTTCTGCATGGACAGTTCTGAGGGCAATTAAGTTGTACCCCAAATTCAGCAGGCTAGAAAATATTTGGGGAGAGATTAGGATCCCTTGTGCAACAGGAAGAAGAGTGTTTCATTTCCAAATGAAGGAAAACTATCACTGAATTACAAAAGCAGAAGGCATCTGAGAGACCAACCCCACCATGTTGAACAACATCAGGTGGCCCCATTTACATTTAGCATATAAATACGGTAACCCCAAGAGTTATGCAGTATACAATTTGCACGACTGTATTCATTGATTCCACTAAATCCAGTCATTACTATCACTATCCTTCCACCAGCTTGCACTGAGATATAGTCCCTTAGAGAGAAGGAAGCGAGGCCTACAGAAGGGAAAGAGGTTATCCAAGGTCACACAACTAACCACAGAACCTGGATGCTTGAATTTTAGACCAATACTCTTTCCTCTCTACAATACTTCCTGGAAGAAATGGTTTTACTCAAAAATTTTTTTTCCTAAAAGTATGTTTCAAATCTACATGGCTGGAACCCAAAGTGGGTTTTCATAATGTTGAAATAAGAGTCAAGTTGAGTGCAGATTGTAAGTACAGTTTTCTCATATGAAATGAGGATACCAATAATACCTGCCTTTTAGGATTGTCTGGGGGAATAAATGAGTTAATATACGTAGAACACTTAGATCACTGCCTGTATAAAGAAGGTACTATATAAGTTTTAGATGTTATTATTATCATCAGCAAGTGTTTCCATATGCTATTACTAAATAAAATGTAGGCCCCTCAGAAAATATGTACTCTTCATCTTTGCTTCCACAGGACCTGGCATGGCTTTGAGGAAGTGTTCCATTAATGTTGTTTGATAATCACTGGATGGGTGGGTGGATGGATGGATGGATGGATGGATGGATGGATGGATCAATGAAAGGATGAAGAAAAGGGTAGATTGATGAATAGAAAGATGGGTGTGGCAGCTCAGGTGGTTCAGCGGTTTAGCATTGCCTTCAGCCCAAGGGCCTGATCCTGGAGACCTGGGATTGAGTCCCTCGTCAGGCTCCCTGCATGGAGCCTGATTCTCCCTCTGCCTATGTCTCTGCCTCTCTCTCTCTCTCTCTCTCTCTCTCTCTTTCTCTGTGTGTGTGTGTCTCATGAATAAATAAATAAAATCTTTTAAAAAAAAGAAAGATGGAATAAATAAATAAATAAATAAACAAACAGATGAATAAATTCAAGTTCATATAATTAAGCAAACCGTTAACTCCATAGAATGAGGCTTTCTCATCAGAGACTTTTTGCATGGATGATAAAGACATGAAATTGGTCCCAGATGATGTATTGGAGTCATTGAATTCTAGAACTGTTAGGTCTTCAACAACTCTTTTTGAGCTTTTTCTGACCCAGTACAAGAAATCATATGAGCAGTTCCCTGAGCAGACAGCTCTAGTTTGAAAGCTGTAAGGGAGAGAGAGCTCATTCCCTGGCAGGCTAACAATTCTGTGACTATATCCTAAGTCCACCTTGTTACTTCTGTGCATCTGGACCTCATAGTGACACCAAGAATGAATGTAATCTCCCTACTACAATTTTCTTTTCTTCACTCATTTGACAAAAATTGAGAGAGCATAAGATGATTAAAATGTAGATATGGTTCCTACTGCACTGGAGATCACTTCATGGAGGAGACAGAAGAGAAAATAATTAGCTGAACATAGAAGGACACACTATGGAAAGTGCTCTAGGGGAAAGGCACCAGATGGGGCCCCTGGGTCTGCCCTGAGCTGCACGAGAAGGAAACTTCTAGAAGGGGCTGCTGCTCTTCAGTGCTGAAGAGTCTGCTAATAGTGTAGAAAGAGAACTGTCAGGGCCACACACAAATTCAATGATAGCTGAATTTTCACCTCAGGGAGATGAGAAAGACAGTATCAGCCAAGTTTCTGCTCCTAGATCCTGAGATATTCTATAAAGAAGTATCGAAAAATGAAGCAGGCAGACCAGGTCACAGATCATCCAAGTTGGAACAGACCTTGTAGATCACCTGGACCACACTACTTCTCCTCTAGCACACACCCACACCATCTATACACATCTATACCCCAAAACCAGCCTCAGCAAGAGAAAGTGGGAAAGCGTCATGTGTCCTGACTTTCAGCTCTTGGATTCCAGGACACAGCTCTTTTTCGTGCCAACCTGCCTCAGAGGCTGTTCCCTCTTTAACCACTGTTGCTAGATCCTTCTAATTTTCCTGACTTCAGAACATAGTGCTTGGGGCTCAGTCCTCTCCTCTCTTCTTTCCTATCCTCATTCCCTAATATATATTATATATTATACCTGAAGTCTTTACGTACCTTATATGAATTGGTGGATTCAAAATTTGTGACTTCAACGCAACCCCTCCCCTAAACTCCATGTGCACTCAACATTACCAAGTACATTTAAAAGGATCTAATGCCAAAAATCAGCTCCTGCTGAATTTTGTTCCCAAACTTAATTCCTGCCTCAGTCTATGCAATCTTAGGCAATGGCGCTCTAGCCCTACAGTTGTCCAGGTCAATAACCCTGAGAAAGCCCTTGGTTTCTGTCTTTCACTCTGTATAATTAATAGATTAGCAAATCCTGCCTATTTTATGTGCAAATATATTTAGAATCCCAATCTCCACCATCCAAGACCAAGTCATCAGTACCTCTCTCAACTGACCCTCCTGCTTTGACTCTTGTCTTCCTGTGGTCTATGCCTTTGTAGCATGATCTAGCTACTGCTACTCCCTAACCTCATCTCTCACCACTCTCTGGCTTTTCTCACTCTAATCAACCACATCAACAACCTTTTAACTCTTCCCAGGACCCATGGGTCGTGCTCCCATCCCAGGACCTTGTCACTAACCTCTTTCTCTCTAAAATGCTGTTCTCACCTTCAGTAGATCTCTTTTACTCTCAGGATTCCATCTTGCACTTTTTCCTGCCTTCCCTCTGCTTGTGTGGTTGAGATAAAGAAGCCAATGGGGTAGGTAATGCCAGGGCTTTCTCCCCTCCGGAGATCAGGAAGTTGGCCATGAAAGGGCAATCTTCCGTCATGAGAAAGAATACTACATTATCCTCAGGTTGTGTCTGGGAACCAGAATGTTCCATAAGACTGTTTTGTCACAAGGAGCTCTGCGATACAGTCCATAAGGGGTATATAAACTTACCAGAACTTTTTATCTCCTGTGTTTTCATTGTTCATATCTTTTGAGCTCTGAAACCCAAGCTGGAGAGGCATTTCTTGTTTTTATGCTTTGTTATGGTTATGAATAAACTTTATCTCACATTTTGGATTCCTGAGCATCTCAAAGCTGGGGCTTCACAGCTTTATAATCTCTCACATTTCTTTTTTCCTTTTATTTTTATTATTTTTTCCCAATCTCTCCAATTTCTACCACAAAACATGATATAGAAGAGGCTCATGCTAATAGTTAATATTTATGGGGCACTTATGATGTGCTAATTGTATAGGCTGTTGGCAAAAATGGCTGGGATAATTTCCTTCCTGTGTGTGTTTCCCCTCTGCAGTGTGAATCTGCAGCTCTCCCATCAAGTGGTAGAGCCACTTTCCTTGACCTTTGAATCTGAGCTGGCCTTGTGGCTTACTTTGACCAACAGAGAGTGGCAGAAGTACCGACATCATGCCAGCAGCATGCATAGGCCTCAAGAGGCCTTGCACGTATTTGCCGAGTCCCTTGGAGCTCTGCCCAATTGCCAGTGGAACAAGCCCAGGCTGACCTGCTGGAAGGAGAGAGACCAGATAGAGCAGCTGAGGCCATTCCAGACCAGCCAGCCCCAGCCGGCCTGGCAGCTGGCTGCAGATACATGAGAAAGCCTCGCCAAGGCCAAGAAAATGACACAGTAGATCCTCATCCAAATTGTCAACTCACAGAACTGTGAAGCAAATCATTGGTTGTTGTTTGAAGTCAGGGGTTGGCAAACTATGGCCCATCGGCCAAATCTGGCCTGCCTCCTGGTTTTGTAAATATAGTTTTATTGGAGCACAGCCTCACTCAGTTGTTTATGCATTGTCTATAGCTATTGTCACATTATGAAAGCAGAACTGGGTAGGTACAACAGCCCTTGAAGTATTTACTATCTGTCCCTTTACAAAACTAGTTTGCAAACCTGTTTTAAGTCACGAAGTTTAGGGGTGGTTTGTTATATCCAGAGACTAAGCCATGCATTTTAAATTATTATATGTTTTCATTGCAACCCAGGGAGGGTTAACCATGCCCATTTTACAGATGAGGAAACAGAGGCACTGTGAGAAAGAGTATTTGTACATGATGGAGTCAGGAAAATAACACAGTCTGGCTTCACAGATGTGTGACCTTAGCATATAACTGAATAAGTATTGTTAGGTAGATGGATGAGTGTCTGAGGCAATATATAGCTGAATAAACATGCCAGGTCAGTTCCTTCAAGGAGGGAATGGAGATGATAATGAGCTTGGTGTCAGAGCTGTGCTACTAGTGGGCTAATTTGAACTCCTCACAGAAAGGATTAGGGATGCCCACATCTAGACCTTTAGAGTTCCTGATAAGTCTTGCACATGTGCCCCTAATGGATATCTCAGAAGCAACACTGAAATACATTGGCAGGGGCAGGGGTGGGAAAGAAGGGGTGAGAATATGGAAAGAAAGGCTTAGAAAAGGAAGAGAAAAAAAAAAAGAAAGAAAAGGAAGAGAAAGCCATCCAAATCCTATTGAGAAAAGAGTTCTTCATTATGGTTCTGGTATTCATCTGATGTTTGTATTTGATATCTGATATCCATAAGTCAATCACTAATATCTGAATTGATGGTAGAATCAGTCTAGAATTAATCTGTTCTCAGGAAGATTCGAAGGCTCACCAGGGGTCATTTTTCAAGGCAAGGAGACCCCCAACCTATCTTAGATCGAAGTTGAGATCTTTAATGGCCCAGGATCCTCTGGAGCAGATGAGGCAGCTTATTGATTGGTACCCTTCACAGGAGCATTGAGCAGCCTCCCCAGTTCACTTCTTTCTTAAGAACAGGAGCATGCAGGCAGCACAACTCCCCATCTCTGATGGAACAGAGATCTCCCCTGACTTTCTCAGCATCCTCCCCCACCCCCAAACACGCTGATACTCTTCAATAACCCACATTGACTTTGGGAGGAGAAAAAAAATGTAATTGTTAAAGCATAAATCCTTTTAAATGCTAAGATCAAAAGGAAGGTTTCCATCCAATGACACATAATTAAACATGCAGACGTTCCCAACTTTGATTCATGAATGCTTATGCACTTCTAAATTGTTGCCAGGGAGATCAGAGCCTGAGAAAATTAAAACCATTATGCCTCAAAAGGATACATGATTTTCACAGCTTTCTAACGTGATTTCCTGTTGTGCGGAACTTTGTGTTTTCCCATTCTCTCCTCCCCACCTCTGTAACGATGTTCAGAGCTAAACACAAGCAGCTTTGCAAACGCCCTTTGCTTGAGAATTCCCACTGGCCCAGCATGATGTGAGCACAGAGCCTGGCCACAACGCCGGGCATTTTCCTATTGCATTATGTTTGACCAGAGGGGTGAATTCCTGTCTTATAGTCCATGAGGCTGGTCTCAGACTCTTGGATGATGGGAATGGCAACATGGTATAAAGTCCTCAGACATGGTGTATTAGTCAGGGTTCTAAAGAGGAACAGAACCAAAAGGATCCATATCCATATCTGTATCCTTATTGTTTATCTATATAAAGAGAACTGTGATGAGAATTGGCTCATGCCATTATAAAGACCGAGACATCCCAAGATCTGCCATCTGCAAGCTGGATACCCAGATCAGCCAAGAGTGTAGTTCAGTCTGAGTCCAAAGGCTCTAGATCGGAGGAAGCAGATGATGTAGATTCCAGTCTGGGTCTGAAAGCCTATGAATAAGGAAAGCTAAAGGCAGAGAATTTAATACCCAGCCTGACAACCAGGCAGGAAGAGCCAAACTCTTCCTTTCTCCACCTCTTTGTTCTATCCAGGCCCTCAAAGGACAGGATGATGCCCATCCACAGTGGGGAAGGCAAATTGCTTCACTGAGTCTAACGATTCAAGGGCCAATTTCATCCAGAAGCACCCTCACAGACACACTAAAAAATAATGGTTAGTCAAATATCTGGGCACCCTATGACCCAGTCAAGTTGACACATAAAATTAACTACCACATGGAGTGTCTCAGTTTATATCAGGGTTGTCTGAACAATTAAATTTTCTCTGCTTCAAGGTCTTCTGTTGGGTTCCCCCAGAAGTAGACCCTGAGACAAGTATTTGAGTGCAGAAAAGTACAGGAAACACCACCAGGGTTTGAAGAATTGAAACAGGAAAGGGCAAACGGCTGTAATAAAGGTGTATCATCAAGCTAGAGAATGCCTCCTGGATGCGGTGATTACGTGTCTGTTTCAAGGAACAAGTAAAATGGTGTGAAGTTGCCAAGATTGAAAGAGCCCCAGGGGAGAATGAACCAGGCAGCCTCAAAGCATTTTTTTTGCTTACTCATGACTTTCAACTGTCCTTCAAGCAGGCAGACACACTATTCAGGCCAAGCAAAGTAGAGAGGCATAGAGGACCTGCTGGCTCTTACAGGAAGCGTGCTGGGGCCCTGGCAGCTCAGGCTGGTGTCATGGAAGGAGAACAAGTCTAAGTGACCCCTTTATTGCTTGGCCCTTACATGGTCAGCAGGCAGCTGGTCCATAATCAACAAGGTCAACAGGTGCAGTTCAGGGAAGCATCCATGACCAGGAGATAGATGATACTCAGAATCAGAAGACAGCAGGATCCTGATTGTCACAGGTGGTTTGGGAACAGAATCCAGGTCCCTGGGGAAGAGGTTGGACTGTGAATAGCAAATATCACAGAGAAGGCTGCCATGCAGGCAGAACACACATTGCTGGCAGATGCCTGTGGGGCTGAGCAGGGAAGCTGAGCAAGAAGCTTGTGTGCATGGCTGGACTGGTGAGTTCCAGTGAGTACAGGATACCTGGGGCTCACTCCAGTGCTCCAAGCACCTGGCAACAGCAGCTTGGTTCATTCCCTTCTCTCCCTGCAGGGCTCAGGTGGTGGATACTCTGCCTGCCTCACTTGGGATCATCACAGGGACCAATCAAGCCTGAGACTCTAGGGAAGGGACCAAAGGCTCCAGGTGGGAGGTTGAAGACTATGAGATTATACCATCCTTTTTATGGAATTGTGAAAAAATTAGGTCATCCTCTGGCAGGGCACATTTCTGCGAAATACTGGCAGCAAAGCCAGCAACACCAACCAACCCAACATGCTCTCTTCGAGAGGTAACTGTGGTTACTTTCTATCCTGGGCCTGAGAGATGAGATATTAAATAAACACATTGCCAAATAATGATTTTGTTGTAGCATTTTATTGATAACTAGAAAAGACTAGCTCACGTACCCTCTGTTCGATCCAGCAGGCTGCCCAACTCCCCACTTCCCACAGGTAATTACCTGCTCCTAATTGGGTCTGAAAGCAGTGGGTTTGTATTTAAAGGTAGGAGTACATCACACTTTGTATTTTTCCAGCGACCACATGGATGAGATTTTAGTGCTCCATGGAGCCCTGTCTTAAAGAGCCAGCTGACAGAGCCAGATGACTTCTTCATGAGACCCAGGACCTTTGCTTAAGCTGCGTTCTTGGACAAACACATCACTTCTCAGAGCCTGTGTCTCTTCATTTATAAATGGAAAGGAATAATGTGATGTTTAAATGAGGTTGGGGACATAGAAGCAGCTGTCCCAGTGTCTGACACACATGAGGTGCTCACTGAATTGGAATCTTTCAATCTTTTCAACCACGTGGAAAGATATGGTTCTAAATATCTACTTCTCATAGCTCTGGTGTGTGTTATAAATAGTCTCATCACGATTGTTACATCTACACATAGGTTTAATACTTTAGTTGTTTTATTTTTTGCATTTTATTTTTTATTTAAGTATAATTAACGTACAGTATTATATTAGTTTCAGTTGTACAATACAGTGATTCAATGATTCTGTACATTACTCGATGTGCATCATAAGTGAACTCCCCTTTATTTCACCCATCCCTCCTACCAGCTTGTTCTCCATATTTGAGTCTGGTTTTTTTGTTTTTTTGTTTGTTTGTGTCTTTTTCCCCTTGTTTGTGTGTTTTGTTTCTTAAATTCCATTTTTGGTGGAAATGCAAATGTTATGAAGTATAGAGTTTCCTCAAAAAATTAAAAATAGAATTACCATATGATATAGTCATTCTAGTACTATGTATTTACCCAAAGAAAATGAAACTCTATTTTGAAAAGATGTATGCATCCCTATGTATTGTAGCATTGTTTATAATAGCCAAATTATAGGAGAAGCCCGAGTGTCCATCAGTGGATAAAGAAGATGCAGTATATAGATGATGGAATATTACTCAACCATAAAAAGGGAATGAGAACTTACCATTTGCAACAATATGGATGGGCCTAGAGGGTAGGAGGCTAAGTGAAACAACATGTGTGATTTTTCACTTCAGCTCTGTCAGGTCATCAGGATGGGTGAAATCATTCTCAGTTTACAAATGGGGAAATAAAGGTCATGTCCCTTAACTAGATGGCAGTGTTGGGGTTTGTTGCAACTGAGACTAAAAAGATATTGAGGCTTGGGGCAGAGAAAGTCAGGGAAAGCTGGCAAGGACATTCAATTCAGGTGGACCAACAGGTATAGTTCTCAGCCATTCCTTGAGCAGGCAAGGAAGAGCACAAGCATATTCTGGCTCTCAGGAAGTGAAGTGAAAGATACATAGGTTGGCTGGGGTACTGCTCGGAGCTGACCTTCCCAAGATGTGTGCTCTGGAGAAACCCAGCAAACTGAGGGCCTAGCTACAGTGAGGTGGGTACAGAGATGCATCACCATCTAACTTCCGTGAGAGCACCCTGGACATAGTAATTTTGAGAAGAGGCAGGATGGGCCAGCTGATTGCTGCATGCTCATTGGGATAGCAGAGTTGGGACTAACATGAAGCAAAGACTAACACGACCTCTCACTGAGGTTGGCTCTGTTTGAGGACATCGTCTCATTCACCTGACACATCCATGAAAGTTTTCTCAAAGACAGTGTAAGAAAGAGGCTTCTGACGGTGCCTGCCTAGACCTGATGCATTTTGCTAGTCGGCCTCCCTTCTCCTGTGGCTTCCCTGCTCTGCTGGCCCACTTTGGTAGTAGATTTTACTTCCTACTCTCTGGTGTGTTCTTATGTAATGCAGGAGATAGATTTAGAGTAAGCATGGCTTTGGTCCCAACCTCAAAATAGAGGAATGGAGGTGTGTTTATTGCCAATACCTGACTTTCCTGCTGACATTTCATGCTTCCAAGACACTTGCTCATCTTGGAACCCCAGTACCTGCCATTGCACCTGTAACATGGCAGCTCCTTGTTTGAATGAACTGTATTTTAGCAAACAGAGAAATGTGTAAAGAAAGTCAGGGTGACAGAAAATAGAATATGCAATAAATGATGAGAATAAGGAAAGCTTCTCCAGTTACATAGTTAATAAGGTTGAATGTGGATCTAATTCTGCTTTCCTGGTGAAATCACAGCATGAGTGCATGGATGAATAGATGGATGGATGGATGGATGGATGAATGAATGAATGAATGAACGAATGAGTAATCAAGTGAATAGATGAATCTGGCATCTCACAAATCACTAGACTTTAAGCTTCACGAGGACAAGGAATGGGATTCATGTTGCTTATTGCTGAATTCCACACCTGGTACATGATGGACTTTCAATACCTTTTGCTGAATGAATGAAAGATTCATCTCTGTCTTAGCAATGTTGACCTTCTCCCTTTCTATTGATTCCCACAATGTTTGATCCTGGAGAGACTTCAGAGATGCATAGGTCCCAGGTCATTATCTTAGAGACAGGAAAATGATCCAGTGAAGGCAATGACCTCACGAACACAATGCTGAGTAGGGACCAGAATGCAGGGATTCTGGCTTCCAATTCGGCCTCTTGACTCACTACCTGCCTCATCTTCACGAAGCTTAACCTAGCAGTGGATCAGACATCCAGAATCACATTCACTCAGAGACCTGCCCGTGCCAGAGCAGTGAAACTCCCAGAGCACTAAACTCAAGCTAATCTGTTTCTGCTTCTCAGCCAGTGGGACACTCAGGCCCTGGAGCAGGTGCAGAGCAAGGCGATGGCAGGAGCAGGGATTCGAGCTTGGATGGCCTTTGTTCCTGGGCAGTCCTACCCGGAAGGCTGATGGCTCACACTCCTAGGGGGCCCCAGGAGCCTTTGTTTCACCTGTTCTGCCCTTCAGAGGCTTTTCCTCATTTTGAGCTTCCTGGGCACACATCCTTCGCTCTTCCCACAGGCAGCTGCAGCGGAAGGGAATGCACACACCACTTGGCTGCCTCCCCGAAGGGGAGAGGATAGTAACAGCAGATAGAATACCTGCGTTTGAAATCAGCTCTGCCACTTCCTGGCAACAAAACCAGGCCAAGTTACTGATCTTCTCAGGCCTCGGTTTCTCTTCTATAATAAGGGTTACAGGAATAAAAAAAACACAAAACATTTGAACGTATGAAGCACAGTGCCTGGCATGTGGTAAGTGTCAGAAAGTGTCAGAAACTACAGGTGATACTCAGATGGAGGGATGACTCAGGCCAGAGCTTAGAGTCCCTGCAATGAGATTCCCAGCTTCAGATCCTGCCTTGGCTCCCTATCAGCTGTGTGTCCTGGAGCTAGCTATTCAATCTCTCTGTGTCTCAATATCCTTATCAATAGATGAGGATGATAATGGGGTTATTTCATTGGGTTTGTGGCAGATCCAAATGCATTAATTCACAGAAAGCACTTAAAACAGTTTCTGGCACAGGAGAAGCGCTAAACAAACATCCCACTCTTTCCATTATCTAGTTTTAAAAGTGACTTTAGGAGAGCCAGATTCTTTCGACTGAAAGCCTTAAGATGCTGAGATTCATGCAGGCACTGAGACGCTGGTGCTAACACTGAGTTCATTGGCTGGTAATCTCATTGGTTTGTCCTTGCTGTTTCCAAGCAGAGCCCACAGCCAGCAGAGCACGGTGCTTGTACGATGCTCACGAGCCAGGCTTGCTGGGCAGTGACTTCTCCACTGTATGCTCTAAATGGCTTCCAGCAGCGAAATTACATTTGTATTGATCTGAAGAACATTTTATTGATCAAAAGCAGAGAAAGAAACCTTTGAAACATAAACCCATTATTTTAACAATTTGTTGCCCAGAAAGAGGCAAAGGCTGTTTTTATTTTCCATTATGGCCAGTTGGCCTTCCCAGGGCATGTTCCAGTACATGTAGATGGTCCAGAGACCTACCCTCCATGACAATCTCATCACTGACCACCTCTCTGGTCTCCAGCTTCTGATCCCCATCTTTCTCTTCCATGTCTGTGTCCCCTCTCTCCTTGATTTCACTGGCTGAGCCAAAACACAGCTATCCTCCTCAGTACCCCTGGATCATTCTGAGTGGCTGGAGGTGATAATGAAGGCTCCTGATTGCCAGAGCTTCCATCAGAAGCACTCACAGACTGTCCTGTCAGGGGTGGAGCACAAATTCATCTGAAGTTACTGTTCTCCACAGTTCCTGTTATGGAAACCCAAGTCCAGCTGCCAATAGGTAAAAAAGCCAATACTCAAGAGATGAGTTTGATTGGAAAGGCATATGAGCTTTATTTAGGAGGCTGGCCATCTGGGGAGAAGCCAGACTCTTATCCAAAGGTCAACTCTACAGCTTCAGCCAGTTTGAGGAGTTTTTAAAGGACTGTAGGACAATTAATCAGAAAGTAAGTACAGAGGTCCCTAATGTTTCTTGGTTATATGCAGACTCAATGGTACCAACTACAGACATTATCTCAGTGCTTGAAGGTTGTGCAAGAGGGTCTGATGATGTGGAAAAAGACTCTGTTCTTTTTTTTTTGGAAAGAATGCATGATCTATAGATATATAAACAAAGGCTTCGTTAATCAACAACATAGGCTGAGGGAGTCTGCTAAAGCTTGAAGACTACCAGGTTGGCCAGAAGGACCAAGGCAGCTTCACCCCATGCCTGTTCCTGTATCTGACTTCATTAACCTTCATTAAACTAAATTAACATTGGTGTAAGCTATACAGGAAACTCAGGGCCAGTAGGTGGAAAATACTCAGAAAGGAGTAGTCACTAAGGCAATTTCCAGAATGATTTATTAAACTCAAAGGGTTTGAACCCTGTGTCTGACTTCCTAGAGTATACAAAGGTTTACTCCCACTTCCTGCCCTAAGTGGGCTGATCATGTAGCCTGAGAGTGGAGAAGCCCACACTGAGGGTTGAATCACAGAAGGCAGGATTTATTAGGATTTATAAAACTGGCACAAGAATTCAATGAGGAAAGAATAGTCTCTTCAACAAATGGTGCTGGGACAACATGATATTCACATGCCAAAGAATGAAGTTGGGTCCCCAACCTCACACCATATACAAAAATTACCTTGTAAAGGATCAAAGACCTAAATGTAAGAGCTAAAACTATAGAACTCTTAGAAGAAAATACAGGAGCAAATTTTCATGACCTTGGAAGAGCAATGGTTTCTTAAATATAACACTCAAAGCACAAACAACCAAAAAGAAAAAGAATTGGACTTCATCAAAATTAAAGACATTTGTACTTCAGAGGATACCTACAGAATAGAAGAAAATGTACTCAAATCATACATCTGATAAGAGTCTGGTACACAGGATATAATAGAACTCTTACAACTCAAAAATAAAGAGACAAATAACTCAATTTACAAATAGGTCAAGGACCTGAATAGACATTTCTCCAAAGCAGATATGCAATTGGATAATAAACACATGAAAGGATGCCCAACATCATTAGTCATTAGGGAAATGTAAGCCAAAACCACAATGAGATATCACTTCACAAAAAGGCAGAAACTACAAGTGTTGGTGAGAATATAGAAAAACTAGAATTCTCATACATTGTTGAATGTATTACATTGTGAATGTATAATGGTGCGGCCACTTTTGGAAAAAAGTTTAGCTGATCTTAAAAAGTTAAACACGGTGTTAATCACATAGAATGGCAATTCTGCTCTGACTTAAAATATGTTCACACAAAACCTTGTCACACAAATGGTCCAATCAGCATGACTCATAATACACAAAAGGTGAAACCACCCTAAATGTCCATCAACTGAAGAATAGATAAATGTAACATGACATTTCATATAAGACAGTATTATTTAATAATATTTATTTATTGAATATTTATTTCATAAAAAAGAAATACTGATACCATAACATAGATAAACCTTGAAAACATTATGCTAAATGAAAGAAGCCAGACATAACAGGCTACATAGTCCATGATTTCATTTGTATGAAATGTACAGAATATGGCAATTCTTAGAGACAGAAAGTAGATCAGTGATTGCAAGGGAGGGGATGGGGGAGGAAAGGATAGTGAGCAACAGCTCAATGAGAACATGTTTCCTTTTGGTGTGATGAATCAAAAAGGATGAATTTTACAGCATGTGAATGATATTAGAGTTTTTAAAAATTGAGCGACATAGACCCGGGATGCTTTGGGTGATAGGTTGAAGGAGGAAGCAGTTTGGCCAGGACACAGCTGACAGCGGAGTCATTCCCTGTGATCTCACCCTAAGGGCAGCAGACTCCAAGATGACTCTTGTGACCGAGAGCACAGGGAGGCCATCACTCTTGGCCAAAAGGGGTTCTCGCAGCCCAAAGCTGCTGAGTCCTCCATGCACTTTTTACCTTCTGTTTTCGAGTTTCCATTCCTCTTGGAGAAGAGAGGCAGAAACTGTTGACAAGTCTGGAAATTGGAAATGTAAATGAAAAAGGGATCCTCCCGGGAGAGTCTGGATACGCTGCCTCCCCAGCTCAATCACATTGTGCCACAGAGGCTCCCAGCTCAGGGACCCGGCAGCAAAAGCAGCAGAAATGGTTCACTATCCATCTCTCAGACAAGGCTAGTGGCCCCGGGTGCTATGCCAGAAGGAAGCAATAGTGGCTGTCTCTTAAGGTACAATGGCCAGCAAGTTAATTGAAAGGCCCGTCTCTACTACCTGTATGTGGAACAGAGAGCAAGGTTAGCACAATGTTTTTGAGCCTGATTGGTAGGTTGTTGTGGTTTAGGGTGGACCACCTCTCAAGAATCAATGGAATGGGCTGGCTCCATTTATGCAGGCATAGGGTGAGTCCTGCAGGTACCCTCTGGGTGGCGGGGTGCAGATTGGACACGTTCCTGGAGACCATGTGGGCAGACATCTTCATCTTGCAGATGTTCAGAGAGGCTGTGTGACTTGGCTAGAGTGCCAAAGCTTATTGCTAGCAGATCTCAGGCAGGAAGCCAGATGGCCTGTTCCCACATTTATTGTTAAACAACTTGGTCCACTCTTCCTCTCAAATGACAGATTTAATGACACTTGGTCTTTTGGCTATGTCACCCTGGAACTCCAGAGAATCTCTCTCCTTCCTCCTCTTCCTCCTTTCCCTTGGTTCCCTTCCTCTCTCCTTCTTTCTCCTCTCCCACCACTTCTTCTTTTCCTCCTCCTGTCTTTCTTCCTTTCCCTCACTTCCTTTCACTTCTGACAGAATTAAGTAAAATATATGTAGAGGCACCACATCAAGTTCCAGAAATGAAGATTTTCCACCATTCTATACCACTGAACATATTTCACTTGTTTTCATAAATTTCTAGAAAACTTGATAGACAAATCTATATAGAATTTCTCCATGAAACCCCATAGACAAATCAGTATTACTACAATCACCATCTGGGATTTACTAAACCCCTACTGAATGTCAGGTGAGCAAAAATTTCCATAGCCAGGGGGTCTTAGGTAATCCCGAATCACTGCATTTGAGTTAAATTCAACAATGATTAAGGAAAACACTCTCACTGCTTCTCACTAGAGGACTAGAGCTAGAGTAGGACTCAGGTAGGACAGAGACTGGAACTATTGAGT
Source organism: Canis lupus dingo (assembly GCF_003254725.2). Classification (NCBI taxonomy): domain Eukaryota; kingdom Metazoa; phylum Chordata; class Mammalia; order Carnivora; family Canidae; genus Canis; species Canis lupus. Next base: position 4,581,517 of record NC_064248.1, on the reverse strand, counting down.
GAGGAATATGAATCATTGTCACCTGCAGACCTCAGACGCACATAGTTCTGGGAAGATGCTGTTAAAGATGTTTGCTTGTTTCCATGTGTCCATGGAAACCCAGAGTCCTGGGCTTGATGTCTGGATAAGATTCTAGATAACCTCAAGTGTTCTCCCCTCATTTCCTAACCTCTTGCTTTTCTCTCAATTTCCCGCTGCAGAGCCATTTCCTTTGCCCCGTCCAAAGTGCAAAAGTGCAAAAGCGCAAAAGTCTTCCTGATTCTCTAAGGGAAATGGGGTCATTCCTTCTTCTGCAACTTCATTGCATTGTGCCCTCTTCTTTGGGAAGTCTACAGAGGAAAAATATGGGCAAATCACAGAGCTTGAAGGATTCTTACAGACTTAGGACAATCTGCTTATTTGCCAGGATGGGAAGCTGAGGCACAGGAAGGCTCAGAGTGTGCAGAGAATTTGGCTTTCAGTGAAATGAAGCCTTAGTGAAAAGCCATTGAGCAGTGAGAGGACCCCCTTGTAGGGCTTGTAGATGGTCACACGTCAAGAAGAGGCTTGTAGGTAGCCACACGGGGCTTGGAAAGGGCAGGCGGTACGAGTGGAGACATGATAGCAGCAGCTCTGTCTAACCCATCAGTGTTTTCCAATAGTGACATGGAGTTGTTTCAGGACCCAGGCTAGCTGTGAGTCCCAGGTGGAGTGAGGTGGATATGGCCGGTTGTCAGGTCAGGACCCTGGGCTCCAGAGAGTGCCCGGCACCTGTTCCCTCCTCTTGGCCCTTCTTAGGCTGGAAGCCCTTGTGTAGGGGCTCTGAATCCTATCAGACCTGCATGGACTGAGTCCTGGTCTGTGCTACCCCAGGATTTGTGCGAGCTCTTTCTCCAAACCCTTTTCCAGAAATTTGGGAGCCCTAGACTCCTCTCTTTCTTCTGTCTTATACCCAAGCAACCAGGACAATAGAATAAGAACCATTCAGGATACATAACGAGGCACAGAAGAACCCTATGGTCTCAATCCTGTCTACCCACTCATCTCTCTGGCTTCAAATATTTTTCAGTTCTTTTGCTCTCAACACACCATGCTCTCACAAGTCCCCATACTTTTGTCTGGCTGACAATGGCTTGCCCCTTCTGGTGCCCCATCTATGACCTGCAGACCTTAAACGTGTTAGTGTGTCCCATAGCCTTGCAACTGCCAGGATTTGCGTCTGTGCCTGAAGACTTTCACTGTGCCGGCCACTCTGTCCATGCACAGTAGGTTGAAATGCTGAGCACTTCCCCATCAGAACAAGAATTCAATTTTGACTCGGGTGCATATGTACCCCAACTCCGGTGAGATAATTCTGAGACATGTGTTTGGTACCTGTTCCCTGAGTTTCTGCCTTAATAATACATCCTTATGGGTTGTTTATTCTTCCTATTATCTATCCCCTGCTCTCTTTCTGGTATTCATGCATCTTCCAAATAAACTTCTTGCCCTAGGGTTGCCTGGGTGGCTCAGTCTGTCAAGCATCTGCCTTCAGCTTAGATCATGATCCTGGGGTCCTGAGACTCAGCTCTGAGTCCAGATCCCTGCTCAGCAGGAAGCCTGCTTCTCCCTCTGCCCTTCCCCCTGCCCCTGTGTGCCCTCTCTCCCTCTTTCTCAAATAAATAAGATCTGTAAGTAAATAATACACACAAAAAAACCCAAACTTCTCCCCCCAAGTCTTTGTTTCAATTCTATTTGTAGGGTGACTCCAATCTCAGATACAAACTAAGGATCTCATACTTTAAGTCTCTACCAAAATATTGTCTTCTTCAAAGATTTTTACAGGCAGTAGAGGGTTCTGTCCTCCCTATGCCAGGCCCCTGTATGCATAGCTCCATCAGGGTACTCATTATATTGTTTTCTAGATGACTGTTTACCCGACCATATCACCCCACTATACTTCACCCCTGGAAGACAAGGACTGTGAGTGACCCTTCTTTCTATCCATAGCATCCTTCCACCACCTCCTGTAAAGTGGGTAACAGTAATGAGTTTGTGGTCATTACCAAATAGTTGGCAGGCATCATGGGTCCGAGGAAAGAGCAATGAACATGGAGTCAAGAGACTGGGTAGGGGTCACTCTCTATCAAGATATTGCTTGCGTAACCAGAGGCAAGCTCCATAAACTTCCAGGGACTCTGATTCCTTAGTGTGGGAGATGTAGGTTAGAGGCAAAGTTTCTATGGTGGCCTTCTCCCTATTTTTTCCCCCAAGATTTTATTTATTTATTCATGAGAGACACACAGAGAGGCAGAGATTACATCTTTGCCTGTGGGGGACTCGATCCCAGGACCCCGGAATCATGCCCTGAGCCAAAGTCAGATGCTCAACCACTGAACCTCCTCCATACTTAACAGAAGGTACAAAGAGCTTTCTATATGACACAGCACCAAAGACACCACTAACCTCCAGCTAGGTGTCCACCCTGAGGACCGACTGACCACACACTATCACCCATATTTGCTTTTCTTCCCCTAGGGTGTTGAAAGGAAGTACCTAAAATCCCCAGAGCTGGGTCCGAAAGTCTCCCAACAGTAATGGCTTCATGCTCCAATGAACTCACAAAATGTGGTGTAACTTCCCTCTCATGTAACTCTCAGCAGCAATGGAAGGAGAGCTACTCTCTCCCATCCTCCTCCTCCTTCTTTAGTCATGACTCATTAATCGCCACTGGTGAATGAGTTTTATTCTAATTTTCACAATCTAATTCAGAGCTGTTTTGAGCTAAAGATCAAGATATAGGTTTTTGGCTTAGCTAATGAAATATCTAATGAATTTGCATTAGTGACAATTACATACAGGACACTTAGGAGGAAAGGGCCAATCGCAGTGCTCAGCTGATGCCACTTGCTAAGGACTCCTTTATAGGGAAAAGCATGGTCTTGGTGCTCGCATCTCTAATTGACAGTGCTGTTCTGGAGACTTCCACCAGAAGAAGGGGATTGAACAAGAAGCATTTGCCTTTCTCTTCCTTTCTTTCCTGCTGTGGTTCTGCCTTCAAACCAAACCATGATGTGAAAGTGTGCTTTGTACATGTGAAAGTTCCCTCCTTGGGACACCTGGATGGCTCAGTTGGTGAGTGTCCGCCTTGGGCTCAGGTCATGATGCCAGGGTCCTGGGATTGAGTTCCACATGGGGCTCCCTGCAGGGGGCTTTTCCCTCTGCTTGTGTCTTTGCCTCTCTTTCTGTGTCTCTTGTGAATAAATAAATAAAATCTTTAAAAAAGTTCCTCCTCAAAAGAGGATGAATTTATACACTTGCATGACAGTGAGAGGATCTTAATCAAAAACAAAAACAAAAACAAAACCCACAACCCATTCTGGATCTAGAATAATTACCCACCAGAGAGGGAAGATTCCTTCCCTATTCCTCCTTTAACCAGACAGGAATCTAAGGCAAACAATGACCCCAGGAAGCCAGTGAACATTTGAAATACAGTCTCAGAATCCTTGCTCCCCCTCTGTGAGGCGGGGTCTGTGACTGCGTATGGCTCTTCTATGGCCTCCACAGTCTCCTATCCTTGCCTCATACGGCCAAAACATCAATTGAAGCTGGCAAAACCTGGAAGAGAAAAGTTTTTTAAAACCAGTAAGCTTAATCATTTGGTGTTGACAGTTTTTATGGCCTCTGTTGCAATGCAAGCTAGCTGGTCCAAGCAGAGTCTAAGGCAGCAGGTCTAAACAAGTTAAGGCACAGGCTTCCCCCAATTCCGCTGAATGCACACCAACACCCCTGCTCCTCTGTGGCTCCCATCTCCCTGCTATTGCCCCAAAGAGCTGGTGGTAGAAAGAGGGGCATCTTCTGTAGTCTCCAAGAGAGATGCAGTCACCACTTTTGGGTATGTGAGTTGTGCTTTAAATCTATTTTCTCTTCTTCCTTCTTCCTCCCCTTCCATAATTTATTTTGACTTGATTTTCAGGTCATCTCAATTGACCTCCTTGGGTCTTTTTCTGGCTTTGTGACTGGGCAATCTTCCACACTGGAAGGTGAAAAATGCTTCCTTTAATCTTCTGTGGGTTCCTCAATCTTTGTCTTTCGGAGTGTCTGGTTTGGGCCAGTTCTTTCTAGGAGTTTGACAGCTTTATGCACCAGCTAATGTTTCTCATGTAACCTCGGGTGCTTTTTCATGGTCAGAGGGAAGCTCTCTTGAATTTAAGAGGTCGAGATGGTGGAGCGAAGGATCTGGTACAAGGGTGAAAGTAAAAATTATTACTCCCTTCAAGAAGCTGTTGTATATTTTTCAGCCCCTGGTGACCATGGCTGTGAGGAGGACTATGCCTTATACATCTCTGCTGCCCTAGCACTTAGCATAGCACTTGGGATACATAGTTGGGGCCAGAAATGTGTGTGAAATGAATAAATGGGTGAATCAATGAATTACAGGCTGTTTTCTCCATGGTAAGAAAGCTAAAGAAAGGACACTCTCAAAACTGAGGTCTTAGGGGACCTAGGGACCTCAGTTGGTTAAGTGTCCAACTCTTAATTTCACCCCTCAGGTCATGATCTCAGGGTTATAGGATCAGCATGGAGTCTGCTGGTCCCTCTCCCTCTGCTTCTCTCCACTCACACACTCTTTCTCTCTCTCTCTTAAATTAAAAAATAAAATCTTGGGATCCCTGGGTGGCGCAGCGGTTTGGCGCCTGCCTTTGGCCCAGGGCGCGATCCTGGAGACCCGGGCTCGAATCCCACGTCGGGCTCCCGGTGCATGGAGCCTGCTTCTCCCTCTGCCTGTGTCTTTGCCTCTCTCTCTCTCTCTGTATGACTATCATAAATAAATAATAATTAAAAAAAATAAAATCTTAAAAAAAAAAAACTGAGGTCCCATCCCTAGGGAAACACAGTTTTAGAGTCTGGGATATGGAGACCAAATTTGGGATTGATATTGTGACCTTAGGCCATTCTGTGCAAGAAGGACGTTGACTGCCAATGCAAATGCCATACCCTAAAAACATGCCAAAGCTTTGCCTGCAGAATGCCCCTTGCTCTTTCAAATGTACACTTCATTTCAAAGGAATAGAATGGGCATTAGAAAACAAGAGTCATCATGGAATGTCCCACTGGAAGGGGACACACTGGTCTAGGCACTGAGAGATAGGAGGTACCACATCAGCCATCCTGAATCCAATGATAAGTTTGACCAAACTGTGGAGTGGCCTGAGGCAGCTCTGAGTGTGTGTCCAGCCAGGCCGAGCCTTGGAAAAGAAAGAGAAAAACTGAGGGATAGGGCAGAGAAATAGAAGTACCTCTTCTTGCTCAGGAACAGTCAGGGAGAGGGGTGAGATATGGTGTGCCTTCAGACCAGGCAGGGATGCCATCTCAGATGTGTAAGGCACTGACTAGGGCAGTAGTCAAAGAGTGCTGGCTATAAAATCAAACAGGCCTGGCTTCTCAGCTGACCAGCAGCACAGTCTACTCAAAGAACCTCTTGGAGCCTTCCTTACCTCGTCTGTAAAATGAGGCTAATAATAATAATTAGCTCATGGGACTGTATGGAGGAATAAATTAGATACTTGACAAATTCCTTAAATCTGGAAGGATTGCCGGGAAGCAGTCTAAGCACAGGGGATTGACAATAAGACAGACAAGCCTCTGCTCTCCTGACATTCCCATTTCAGGGGGAGGCAGCACTGCAGAGCTCACACAAAGGACAAGCAGACTGCAAGTTAAAACAAATGCAGTGATAAAATTTGAAAGGGCTGATGTGGTAAGGACTCCTGACTCCAGGGTGGAAGGAAGAGGCTGTGTCAGCCAGACAAGGTCTCTCTGAGAATGTGACAGATGAGCTGTCACGTACTTGAGAAAAAGGAGCCTGCCAGGTGAAGCTCTGAGGGCAGAACGTTCCAGGCCAAGGGAACAGCACGTGCAACCCACTGAGGTAGAGCAGAGCTCAGCGCATTTCCTCCTGGATACACAGAATGCCCAAGTGCGGCCCTGGCATGGCGAGAGAGCTGGAGAGAGGGCCGGGGAAACAATGGTGTGATCTGGCTTATGTTTTTAAAAGATCACTCCAGATTGCAAGTGTATGGGTGTGCAATAGCTCACATCCCGTGTCACTCTCACATTCTTCATGGAGACTACAGAAGTGTTTGTAAGGTTTAGCAATGTCTGACACATCATGCATGTGATAAAAGGCTTTTATAAAGTATGTAGTATGTGTTTGGCTACTTCTTAAAGATAGCAATCCAAAGATAATTAAGATAAGAGACTGCCTTTAGCAGTTCAACGTCTAACAAGGACACACCAATAGATGATTCTAAACCACAGACCTGTGTACTCAAGAACATGGGTTGGAGCAGGGTGGAAAGGAGCTGACCAGAGGGTGAAGGAGAAAGGTGGTCCCAGCAGGAAGGGGAACAGTGTGATGTATGCAGGTGGTAGGTGGTGCTGAGGGAGGCTGGAGACCAGGTAGGACTCACCTAATGAAGCATTTTTGTGAGCCCAGAGAATGAGCAGAACTATGTCCTATTGGTGACAGGGGGTCGCTGTAGAGATTTTGACCAATGGGTACCTTGCCAATGACTGTCATTTTGGGGTACATTCCCCCTGCCCCTGGAGGGGCTGGAGGGTGATTCAAGGAAGGGGGAGAAGAAGCAGAGCAACCTTGCAAGTTAGTTGGTTCGTACCATTCCTGATGATGGAAGGGAGGAGGGGGTCAGATCAGATCATGGGAAAGAGATGATAAGCAGGCAATAATAAATATAATATATAAATAATAATATAAATAATAATAAATATTTTGGAGGGAAAAAATAAACCGCACTTGACACAGAGTAAACAATAAACATTTTTAAAATAAATAGGTTGGGTTGCAAGGAGGGAGTGGCAGTAACATCTTTGTTGCTTGTCACCAGCAGTGAGCCTAGCTGAACAGCACTCACGTTCAAAGCCAGGGGGACCGGCTAAGGGGTCATCGGGAAATGTCCGCCACCAAGCTCCCCTTATGCTGCCAGTAGGTCGTTGGTGGTGGCTGTAGTCTATCTGCTCCTCCTCTGGAGAGCATGCAGCCTCATCCTGGCCTCCAGAAAGGATTGTGACCTTTCCTGGCACAGATAATGACCAGGTGGGGACCAGGTGATTGCTAAGGCCCCATCGCAACCTTGGCATTGCAGCAAGTTTGCCACAAATAGATATGGACCATGAAATGATGACCGATGGCTCTTTCAGCGGTTCCCGGCTCTGCTGGCCATTGGCCACCTGTTCCAGCTGAGTTCAGCTGTCTTAATGACACTCCATCTCCCACACATGTATCTCAGAAGTGTCCTCTATACTCGCTCCTCTCTGTCCAGCACAGATATCTGAGCTGAAGTAATCTAGATGGGGAGGGGGCATCCCCCACCCGCTCGGCTGTGTGTGAGGAGGATGGGGTGTATCTCAGGAAGACAGCGACACATTGCGGACGCTCTCCCTGGGTCTCTGAGTCCTTTGACCTTTTTTGGGTTATCAGATGGCTGAAAAGCCGCATTTTTCTCTGCGTTGAAAAATATAGTTATATCCTTGGCTAGATTCTCATTAGCTCAGGGCCTGGGAGGAGCGGCCTGAGGTCTGGGTCATCCCTGCAGGTGTTGGGGAGATGATCCCAACTGCACTCCTCACCTCCCACCCCTACCATGGCCTTGGCCCCTTCTTCACATTCTGCAGGTATGCTCAACAACCCACCTTGACGATTCCTCGGGGATAGCAAACTGAAGCTGGCACTCTTTCATTTTGCCTTTATTTTTTTCCCCTTTCTTTCCAAAACAAATGACTTTATAACAGCAAAGAAGATGAGAAAGGCCTTATCTCAGAATAAAGAATACTAATTGCGACAGAAAATATTAAGCAATGCTTCACCAAAGCGTATATCATAATGGCTAAATATTCCATTTTCCTTATAACCAGTGAAGACTCCATCACAGATGCTGAGCATTCAGGGTCCTTTTCCCACTGTTGCTGAAAGACCCTAGCGTCCCATGGAAGAGAATCAGGGCTGGGCGAGAGGCTCAGTGCAGTGGGTGGGGACCACACAGAATCATAAAGAAGTTTAAGATTCCCCAACTGTTACATCTAACACAACCACAGTACAATGATCAAAATTCAGGATGTTCACGTTGCTCCTATGCCTTTTATAGACCTTATTCTCATTTCCCAGGTGTTCCTTTTCTGGTCCTCCATCTAGAGCCACACATCTAGGACCTCATCTAGGGCCACCCATTCTCTTTAGTGGTCTACTTATTCTCATTCCATTGTTCAGGCTCTTTTATTATTCTGTTACTATTGTTATTACTGTTCTCCTGAAATCTTCAGTCTCCTTTATTATCAAATAAACTAGATTGTTTTACAGAATTTTCCTTCTAGCCTTTATATGCTATGAATTCAATCTTTCTTGCTGTTTGCCTAGGTGATAATTATGCAGTATTTTGCCAGCGTTTGTATGGGGTACACTGATCTGAGCTTCTGAAAGGTGAGCTCCTGATAAAGTCTCCCCTGCCTGGTAGAGCCTTTGAATCTAAGTGCAGGAGTTAGCTAAAAGCGATGGTGTGGGAATGAACATCTGGCCTTAGCTGGCTGAACTCCAGCTGAGCTGATGATCCCCAAATATCACTAGTTTGTACCCAGATAAATAGGTGCCAGGGAGGAGCTACACCCTGCAGGGGTAGCATTGGGAGAGCACTCGGAAGGGGAGAGAGTGAGGGGAGAGAGTGTAGAGTTTCAGCCGAGATTTTCAGCCGGGATCTGCTCCCCACACCCACCGCCTGGCCCCAGGCTGTATCTGCCGCCAAAGGGTGCCTTTTCAGAAGTAGTACAAAGGTGTGAGTGGCAGCTCCGCTCAGGCAGGTGCACTCACCCCAGAGCAACGCATCAGCAGGCCCACCAGTTTCACACAGAAGCCACCGAGGCAGTGTGAATGATTCAGAGGAAATGTGTCGCCACTGCTAAGAAGGCTCTGGAAGCAGGGAGGCAGGTGCGGCCACCTGGAATGCTCTCATCACCCAGAAGGGGGGGCGAACATGGCAGTGGTCACACAGGCATTTCCTCAATCAGGAGGGACACACACACACACACACACACCCATCCCTCTCACTGTAGAGAATGCTTTATTTGATGCTTTTACTTGGTTAATGTTTAGTTTTCACTGTAAAAGCCATAACTTCTCATTAAAGACAAATTTGAAGGTAAGTAAGGTGAAGGTCAGAACAAAAATAAATAATTTTTGCTGTACCCACCACAGGTGAGGACTACTGATATCTGTTTGTATTTCGTGCTCAGCTTTTTAATAGAACCCGTCAATATTACAGACAGTTTTCTTATCACTATGATTGTGGGGCACCTGCGTGGCTCAGTGGTTGAGGATCTGCCTTCGGCTCAGGTTGTGATCCCAGGGTCCTGGGATTGAGTCCTGCATCGGGCTCCCTGCCGGGAGCCTGCTTCTCCCTCTGCCTGTGTCTCTGCCTCTTTCTCTGTGTCTCTCATTAATAAATAAATAGAATCTTTCAAAGATCCCAAACTTTACTATGATTGTATATCATCCTGCTTTTAAACTTTCATTAAATGATAGATGTTTGATATTATTACATCAATCAATGTATTACATCAGCTATATATTATTTCCTTGATTTAAATTGTCTGTGTAATGTTTCACTGAATCATTTTACTACAGGTTGTGTAACCTTTGCATTATAGCTGGGCATTCATGGGATCTTTAACTCGTATCATAAAAATTATAGCTTCCCTCTAATTTAGGATTATTCTCTTAGAATTCTAGAAATGTGACAACTTTATTAGAGGCCATGAAGAACTACACTTTACCTTTTTACTGTTCCATTCACTCCGTTCATTCATAAGTTCATTCTTTTTTGCATATCTGAATTTTTACTGGGTTCCAACCATGTTCCAGATGCTGTGTTGGGAACTGGGTATTAATTAGGGAAAGAAAAAAATCACAATTCCATTTTTTATGGCTGACTAATATTCCATTGTGTGTATATGTGTACATGTGCGTGTATGTATGCATGTATAGTATGTGTGTGCTATATATATCAGATCTGGTCATTTTCAAAAACATGGGTGGACCTAAAGGGTATGATGCTAAGTGAAATAAGTTGGTCAGAGAAAGACAAATACCATATGATATCACTCATAAGTGGAATTCAAGAAACAGAAGAACAAAGAAAAACAAAGAAATACACAAAAAACAGACTTTAAATGCAGAGAACAAACAGGTGGTTGCTAGAGGGGAGGAGGGTAGGGAGTGGGTGAAACAGATAAAGGGGATTAAGAGTACACTTATCTTGATAAGCACTGAAAAATGTATAGAATTGTTGAGTCACTACATTGTACCCTTGATACTAATATAACATCATATGTTAATTATACTTCAATAAAAAGGGTCACAATCTCTCTATGAACATTGTAAATCCAATATAGCAGAAACTGCAGTCAAGTAATCAAACACACACATGTATAGCTTAAAATGGTGATAAGTGCTATGCATTAAAAAAGAGCAGGATGCTCTGAGAAAGCACAGTAGAGGAGTTCAAATGAGATGGGAAGTAGAGCAGGGAAAGCTTTTCTATGGACCTCAGCTAAAACCCAGGAGTGAAGTAGGACTTCGATCCACTAAGAACGCAGCAAGGTATTGTCCACATAGAGGACACAGCATGTGCAAAGGCCCAGAGCACAAACAGAGGATGGTATGTCAAGAACTGAAAGGAAACCATTGTTCCCAGAGAACAATGAGCGAGAAGAGTGACCCCAAGATGAGGATGGACAGAAAAATTTGTAATAAATAACTTAGGGACTTGTAGTTTTATCATAAATGTGGTGGGACGCTGGAAAACCATCAGAAGGAAAATAACATGATAGGATATGCTTTTTTTCTTCAAGGGTTGGGTGGCAGGTTGGGAGGATTGGAGATAATCACTACATGGTGTGGGGTTTCCTTTCAGAGGAGTGAAACAACGTTCTAGAATGGATGGTAGCAATGGACGCACAACTCTGCGAAGTTACTAAAAATCTTTGGATCGTACACTTTAAATGGGTGAATGGTATCGCATGTGAGCTCCACCTCAGTAAAGCTGGTATGTGAGGCTGGTCTCAGTGTGGATGACGCATTGTGGGCAACAAGAGTGGAGCAAGTAAGCAGTCTGTAGGAAGCCAGGACATGGTGGATGGGTTCTTCCAGGCTCATGGCCACTCAGAAGGCAGCTATGGACAGATTCCGGACATGCATTGGACTTACATTTACTTCTTAGATAGACTATAAGCTTCTCAAGCTTAGAGATTCTTTTGCTAAATACACTCTTTCCCCCAGCTTTATGGAGGTTCAATTGACAAGTAAAATTGTAACATATTTATTTTATTTTTTTTAAGATTTTATTTATTTGTTCATGAGAGACAGAGAGAGAGAGAGAGGCAGAGACACAGGCAGAGGGAGAAGCAAGCTCCATGCAGGGAGCCCAATGTGGGACTCGATCCCACGATCCTGGGATCACGCCCTAAGCCAAAGGCAGATGTTCAACCGCTGAGCCTCCCAGGTGCCCCCAAATTGTAACATGTTTGAAGGGTACAACCTGATGATCAGATACACATACACACTGTGGAAGGATTCCCATGATCGTGTTAATTAACACAACCATCGACTTACATAATTACTTTTTTTGTGTGTGAGAATACTTAAGATCTATTAACAAATGTCAATTTTACAATTCAGTATCATTAACCATAGTTATCATGCTGTGCATTAGATCCTCATTCATCTTAAAACTGAAAGTTTGTATCCACTTACCAACCTCTTCTTACCTCTCCTACCCTACCAGGGCCTGGCAACAACCATTCTGTTCTATTTCTATGAGTTCAACTTTTTGTGGGGAGATGGTGATTCCACACACAAGGGATATCACTATTGGTCTTTCTTTGTCTGGATTATTTCACTTAGCATAATTTCCACTAGCTTCACCCAAATTGTCATAAAGGGCAGAGTTTTCTTCCTTTTAGGGCTGAATAATATTCCATTGTATATAGGTATACCACATTTTCTTCATCCATTCACCTGCTGATGGACACTCAGATTGTTTCCATATCTTGGCTATTGTGAATTGTGCTGCAGTGAACAGGGGAGTATAAATACCTCTTCCATGTTGTGAATTCATTCCCTTTGGATATATACCCAGTAGTGGAATTGCTTAGATCATAGGGTGGTTCTATTTTTAATTTTTTTTAATTTATTTTTTATTGGTGTTCAATTTACTAACATACAGAATAACCCCCAGTGCCCGTCACACATTCACTCCCACCCCCCGCCCTCCTCCCCTTCTACCACCCCTAGTTCGTTTCCCAGAGTTAGCAGTCTTTACGTTCTGTCTCCCTTTCTGATATTTCCCACACATTTCTTCTCCCTTCCCTTATATTCCCTTTCACTATTATTTATATTCCCCAAATGAATGAGAACATATAATGTTTGTCCTTCTCTGACTGACTTACTTCACTCAGCATAATACCCTCCAGTTCCATCCACGTTGAAGCAAATGGTGGGTATTTGTCATTTCTAATAGCTGAGTAATATTCCATTGTATACATGGAAGATGTGGTTTACATCTTCTTTATCCATTCATCTTTCGTTGGACACCGAGGCTCCTTCCACAGTTTGGCTATCGTGGCCATTGCTGCTATAAACATCGGGGTGCAGGTGTCCCGGCGTTTCATTGCATTTGTATCTTTGGGGTAAATCCCCAACAGTGCAATTGCTGGGTCGTAGGGCAGGTATATTTTTAACTGTTTGAGGAATCTCTGTGCTGTTTTCCACAGTGATTCCACCAGTTTGCATTCCCACCAGCAGTGAACAAGAGTTCCCTCTCTCTGTATCATTGCTAACATTTATTATCTCTTATTTTTTTGATAATAGCTATTCTTAAATGCAACATGATATCTCCTTGTGGTTTTGATTTGCATTTCCCTGATGACAAGTGATGAATATCTTTTCACATACCTGTTGGCCATCTAGGTATGTTCTTTGGGGAAAAAAAATGTCTACTCAGGCCGCTCCATTTTTTTGTAACTGGGTTGTTTAGCCAAAATGCTAAGTGAGATCGAATAATTGCTTAGACAATGGGAGGGCAAAGGAGAGAGAAGAAAGTATTTGGAGGGGTTGGGGGAGCCAGTGAGTTGCTGGGAGAGAGTGGGATGATGCCAAGGGATGGAGAGCATGGAGAGTACTGTGAAAAGCTGGAGGAAACAACACTACCCACACTTCAATCAGGACGCTTTGGAAAGTATTTTTTTTGGTTGTGAGATAGACAGCCATCAACAAAAGTGACTATCTACCCAAGTCCCTCAGCTATTTATTAAAAACTGTGCTTTTACCATGTTCTTCTGGGACACTCAGGAACACTGTATTTTTTATCCACCTGTTCTGGGCTGATTGCAGGCACAGCCCTATATGTTCATATCTTCCTTGATCCATGCCCTGTGATGTCCCTCTCACACTGACTCTGGGCCTGCTCAGGAAGCTTGCTCTATTGGCTTCTAATTGCCACTGTCACAATCACCTGAGGTTAGTGGCTTAAAGGGACATAAATTAACATCTTGCAGTTCTGGAGGCTAGAACCAGGGCTGAGATCCAAGTTGTTGGCAGAGCTGTATTCCTTTCTGCAGGCTCTAGGGTATAATCCATTTCCTTGACTTTTCCAGTTCCTGGATGCTTGTCTGGATCCCTTGGCTCATGTCCCCTTCCATCAACAAAGTCATCAATGGTAGGTCTGATCTTTCTCATGACGTCATCCCCCCATTTCTCACTGTTCTGCCCCTCTCTTTCCTAATTAAAGACCTATGTGATTACACAGGGTCCACTTGGATACTCCATGATAATCTCCTTATGTTAAGACCAGCTGATTAACACCCTCAATTCCCCCTTGCCATGTAACACACCATTTTAACACATTTCAGAAATTAAGACATGGACTACTTTAGGGAGCCATTATCCTACCTACTTCCAGCCTCCAAAGATTCAACTCCCACATACAAAACACATTCGCCCTTCCCCAAAGCTCTGAATCCATTGCAGTTGCTTTGGCTAACGAGCCAGTAGGAAATGTGATGCAACAGAGATACTGAGATGCATCTGCACTAGGTTGCAGCAACTTGTTCTCTTGCTATGCTGAGAAGTCTGAGCTGCCTGCTAGCTGATGAGAGAGTCATGGCCAAGTCATCCAGAAGCAGAATCTGAACCAAGTATGTGAATCAGGCCAGTGAAATCCAGAGTTAATTGTCAATTCACAGAACTGTGAACTAAGCCTTGGGGTGGTTTGCTGTGTAGCAACACATAACTGAGATATTCCCTCATGGGTAGGTGGGCTTATGTGATTAATTTTGATCAATGGACAAAAGTGATATACATCATTTCTAGGCCTGACCCCTAAAATCTTCTGCAAGAGAATCTACATGCTTCCTCTTGGCCATAAGCCCAGATAGCAGAAGGCTGTAAGGAGGCTCTAGGAGACAGTAGGCAATCCAAATGGAAGGCGCATGAGTCAGAGTCACTACCTGGAGGGTAGCTGTTCAGAGAGCCACCAACTAGGAATATCCTCACTGGACTTTGAGGGAATGAACGGATCAGTGCTTAGGTAAATTTTTACATTGAGTCGCTGAGATATTTGTGGGGTTTTCTTGTTTTTGATTTGTTTTCATTTTTGTCATAGCAACCAGCATTAATGAATCTACTGTTTGGTATTGCTACCTAATATTTGGAACTAGATAAATAGATATGTATCGTGCATGTCCTGATACATCAAACCCATTGACTAGATAGTGGGAAAGGCAATATGTTGATAAATGGGTGAACTGGGGAGAGAATATGAACACGTTTTAATGCCTGCTAAGGCATTTAGTTATTGTGTTTTAAGCAATAAAATGCTAATAGCCTTTTTTTTTTTTTCCAGCAGGACAGTGACAAGATGAACAAGGACTGCCAAATACTTTTCTCTCTCTCTCTCTGCCCACACTTTGCTACCTAACATCATGCTGTGATCACCGGTGGTGTTTCATAAATAACTCCTTACATAAAGGCAGGATGGAGCTGTGTGGAATGGTGCTGTCAGTACCTTCATCGTTCTGCTGTTCTTAGCAGCTGTGTGATTTTCAATCTTTATTAATTACGTGTGTTGCTTTGAGCTATGGTGTTGGAAATTCTTACCTGAATTTGGTTCACTGTCTGTAGCTTTACTCTGCCCCCTTTTAACCCTCTTCAAGGGATGCACCTGTTCTCTGCTTGTCTTTGGAAGGACTCCCTGAAATAGCTCCAGACTATGAAATGCATCTCTATTGATTCCTGGAGAATTCAATCAGCAGAAAGTCAGCCTAGATCTGATGTGAAGTTTGCATGGTCTCTTCTCCCTTCTGGAATCAGGGACACATCATCTCTTAAGGATTACTTATTAAAATGTAAGGTTCAGGGGTGCCTGGTGGCTCAGTGGGTTAAGTATCAGATTCTTGGTTTCGGCTCAAGTCATGACCTTGGGGGCTTGAGATAGAGCCCCAAGTTGGGCTCCATGCTTAGTGCAGTCTGCTTGTTCCTCTCCCTCACTCCCCTCCCCAGAATAAATAAATAAATAAAATCTTAAAATAAATTAAAATGTAAGAAGAAGGTCTGTGAAGTGCCAGTAATCTTTGTTTTCTCTTTTTTCTTTTTCTTACTATAAATCTCTGTGCCTACTTTATCCCATTGGATGAGAATCAGGCTACCCTCCCATCCATTCCCCCTCTTCATGATCCCTCCTCCCTTCTTCATGAACATTGAGTCTTGCTGAAATTGCCAGGTCCAGGTTGTTTAAGATATATTTATTCTGCCATTTAGCTAAAGAGAAGGTACTCAAGGTAAGCACTTTTATTTTATAGGGTTCCGCTCATGTTGTCTCTGATCAAGAAATTAGTAGACTGACCCTTTGTTAAGATTAGCTCTCATGTTAATGGCTTGTCCACTTAACTAACCAGTGGTCACCAACTTGATTTAAGGATGCTAATGAATTAAAAATATTATCAGAAAACAATAATTAACCTTGAGTATAAAAGTATTAACCAGAGACAATCAATCACTCTCCTAGCCTTAGTAAACACTTAGAACGTATTAACTGTCCCTAAAGGAGTAATTAAAGAACTTACCTCTTCTGTTGCAAACATGAAGAGGAAAGGGTCAAGCACAACATGCACATCTGGTGGTTGCGGATGAACGTTAGCAAAATGGTTGACATTGGATGTTGCACTCACAGAGCCAGATGCTCCCTGATAAGTGAATCTATAGCACGTCGGGGTCCCAGGATTGAGCCCCACATCAGGCTCCCTGCTAAGGGGTGGGGAGTCTGCTTCTCCTTCTCTCTCTGCCTGCCTCTCCCCCTGCTTGTGCATATGCAGTCTCCCTCTCTCTGTCAAATAAGTATATGAAATCTTTTAAAAAAGTAGTTTGTTCCCATTTATTGCAAAGCAGTATTCCATTGTAAGGATAAATCACAGCTTGTTTCATCCATTCACCTGTTGTTGGACTCAAGTTATTGGCTATTGTAAATAAAGCTGTTATAAACATTTGCATACAAATCTTCATATGGTTTTACTTCCCTTGGATAAATATCTATCAGTCATATGGCATGTGTATTTTTCACTTTTTAAAGAAACTGCCCAACTGCCTTCCAAAGTGGTTCTGCCATTTTGCATCTCAAGCGGAAGTTTATGAAAGTCTCAGAATCTCAGAATCTTTTAAATTGAATTTAATATTCAATTTTATTCAATTCAATTAATATTATGTTTATTTGGAAGTACTCATTTCTCTTGGGAAGGGTCCATTGCCTAAATATTTGCAGCCAATGTATTTCCAACATGATGTTTACATTTTAGTTATTGTCTGTGTTTTTATTTTTTTTACCATTGCTTATAATTATCCATTTGGTCATAATTTAAGAAAAATAACAGCTATTTATTTCTAGTTTTTCCACTTGGTAAAATAAATCTATTAAATAAATAAATCCGTGTGAAAGGTTTTCCTCTCCCTATATCTTTTAATCTCAATTTTCATGATGCAAGTGTCTTCCAAAGCTTCACCTAAATTTTCTGTCTCTGTGTTTATTATGGAGCTTCACTTTTATTTCTGCTGTCCTAGTGCTTTTTGAGGCTGCCTGGAAAACCTACCTCCCCAATCCCCACTGACCCCACAACTAGCCATGCTTACCTTAGGCCAAGAGCAAGTCTGGCAGAGAGATGATTTCAGATCTCTGAGTGTTTGGTCTGGGTGGCCAAGAGCATCTCTACCTGCTATATAAATAAAATGCATGAGCCAACTATTACCTTGAATGAACCTAAGGATGCCTCCTCTGGGTTTGGGGTAGGGAACAACCTTGGTTTGGTAAAATTTTTTGTGGTTTCCTGACATTGGTTAGGGATGGGCATTGGAGGAGGGGTAGTATTCCATAGGACCTCATTTGAACTTTCTCATATATATTTTTAAGAATTTATTTATTTATTCATGAGATACACAGAGAAAGAGAGAGAGGCAGAGACACAGGCAGAGGGAGAAGCAGGTTCCATGCAGGGAACTTGACGCGGGACTCAATCCCGGGACTCCAGGATCATGCCCTGGGCCAAAGGCAGGCACTAAACTGCTGAGCCACCCAGGCATTCCTTTCTCATAATATTAATGTGAGAAAAACCTAGCCTGACAATAGCATATATATCTACGTGTGTGTACACACAGACACACACACATGCTCATATATGGCCAGTGATTGTATTATTTGGTATAATAACATACATTAGACAATATGTATGTAATATCTATTATTATTTGGTATAATAATAGTGTTTACTATATTTGCTTATTTTTAAAAAAGATTTTATTTATTTATTTATTTGAGAGAGAGACAGGTAGTGAGAGAGAGCACAAGTGAGTAAGGGAGAGAGAGAAGCAGGCTCCCCACTGATCAGGGAGCCCAATGCAGGGCTTGATCCCAGGACTCTGGGGACCTGAGCTGGAGACAGATGCTTAACTGACTGAGCCACCTAGAGGCCCCTATATTTGCTTCTTTTATTTGACACATATATATTGGTGTACAAAGAATATATGTTTGCATCCAACACTTTGGTAAGTCCACTAAAATGAATAGTATGGGGTGCATCAGGTCAAAAAACTTGTTTCTCCTGAAGGTTTGAAGGAAACTTAAGATATTTTTGGAAGAATAGTCTGGAAGAACCATTTAAACCAGTTATTCCATGGTCCTACCATTCTACTACTTTGGAAAAGAGTTGGGCATTATCTACTGATCATGAATATATTTACACCCTATAAACCAGCAGTTTCACTCCTGGATAACAAATGTACATACTCAGGCACACGTGTGTGTGGGGGTTGATGTACATGCTCAATAGAGATGCATTTGCATGCACCAACAGATGAATGTAAGAATGTTCATAGAAGCATTTGGGGTTATAAACCCAAACTGTAAACAATCCAAATGTCTATCAACATTAGAATGAACAAATTCATCACAGAATATTTATACAGTAGAATTCCACACAGCAATGAAATAAATGATGGGTTGCTACATAAATGAATCTTCCATACGTCATGTTGGGCAAAATAAACCAGATACAGAAAATACATGTGTGACTCTATATTAAGTTTAAGAAATAGGCAAACTAATTCATTATGTTTGAATATGCATGCTTGAGTAGCAAGGCTATAAAAAAAGGCAAGAAAGTTATTAGGATATTGGATATCCTAGTTAGGATATTGGTTACTCTTCTGGAGAAAGGAAGGGGTGGTAGTTACACAAAGGAACATGGGAAATTTCTGAGGTGCTGGCTGTTAGATCATGCTTTTGAGGAGTTTGCATTTTGACAAGTCATGGTTATGTAGATTTCTTTTGTGTAGTTTCCCACATAAAATGTACATTTAATAAATTTATGAAAAGAGAGATTTAAAAAATAACAAGCTCTTCAGCCATTGTCCATGGCAGTTGGCCCATGCACTGGCAAGAGATGCCATTTCTTTCTCTTGCTGGCTGCTGCCCATGCTGAGACCCGCTGGTCTAGTCACCTCTGATTCCTCTACAAGCTCCCCTCAGTACTAAGTAGCCCCAGATCTCTATCTTAGATTTCCTTTTAAGGAAAGGAAATGTTCTGACATCTCACTCATACTCACCTGTCTTTCTAGGTGCTTCATCCTTGGTTTATTTCCTCTCATACCAGTGCCAATGGTTTCCCGAAGCTGTCACTACTACAGCAGGAGAAGTTTCTACAGAAATTCCTGGAGCTGGGGTGCCTGGGTGGCTCCATGGTTGAGCATCTGCCTTCAGCTCAGGTCGTGATCCTGGGGTCCTGGGATTGAGTCCCGCATCAGGTTCCCTGAAGGGAGCCTGCTTCTCCCTCTGCCTGTGTCTCTCATGAATAAATAAATAAAATCTTAAAAAAAAAAAAAGAAATTTCTGGAGCCATGGTCTCACCCTCCCCATGTTCTTTATTCCCAGAGACTAGACACACTCAACTATCATCCATTGGCCTGATGTCCCCCTGGGAGCCAGCCTGAGAGACAGTATGCACCCTGTTATCCCAAACAGTCCTTTCCTTTATGCTAGCCTTCCAGTATCTCTTCTTGATGTGCCCTCAGGGCAAGAGACTTTGGAGAGGGATCAGAAAGGGAAGAAGACCACACTACACTGATTAATTGGCTTTAATTAAAAAACAACAAGCCACCATCTTCCAAGTGAACTTACCCAGATATGTCCTGGTTCTTAAACAAATGATTGACCGTGTCCCCAGAGAGTGTACTCATTGACAGTGGTTTAAGGATAGAATGGGAATAAACGATTATTGATTTCTTACTCTGTGTCAAATATGGTGTTAAACTCTCATGCAGTCCCACCCTACAGGGTACATGTCCTTACCTCCAGTTCTCAGGTGAGAAAACAGACCCAGAAAAGGTCACTGGCTTGTCCTTGTTCACTCATACAGAGAATGAGAGACTCAGGATTGAAACTCTCCTGCGCTTGGCTTCAAAACAAAGGCTCTTTCCCTGCCATGATGGTTAGAGCTCCTGGACAGGATGATATATAGGGCAGACCTGGCAAAATGAATATGTTACATAGTAAACATCAGGCGAGTCAGATATTTGTCAAAGCAAATGAATTCTAATGTGAGGTGAGAGAGGAGAGAGCTTCCTGCGTGTTACCTTCATACTACCCTTGAGTGAACAAACTAATTATTGGTCGAGGCAAAATCATGGTGCCTGGATAACTCATTAGCTCTTATTTGTTTAAAGTCTGATGGTGTATGACAAAAGGATCTGTTCCAGATGTCAAAGCAGCACAATAGGGTTTAACAGCCTGTGAGTTAGGAAGGGGAGGAAATCGCAAGAGGTCACTGAGGCAGAGAGAGGCTGGTGGGAGCTGGGTCAACATGGCAGCAAGTCCCCACCTGTCCTCCAGGGAAGTCTCCACTCTCTGACCCACCTAATCCATAAAGTCTTTGTCTACAATTCTGAACGTTAATGACTTTTCCAGTTTCTGAACTTAAGCTATTTGAAAGGATTATTGAGATAAATTCCTTTTGGGGTTTGGTGCTGGAAAAACATTTAATCTGAAAAAAATATATATATGTATAATCACATGATATACTTAATTTGACACATTTTGCTTTTTCCGCTGGTTGTCAGGAAGCTCAGACTTTAATTTCCTACTCAAGCACAGAGCTCTATGGAGCCTAACTTCCTCATAAAATTAATTGCCCACTCTGTTCCATACCTTGTTTTATCACTGTTTAAATGACCCTCTATTTGTTGCGTGAATCTTTATCCACTTTACCTTTGTTTCATTTTTTCCCCTTAGGTTAAAGAACAAAAATTTAACTAAGTAAATTCAAAGATCTAACTGGCTTTATTAAAAGATTCATGAATCAAGAATCAGCTTACAAATAGAAGAGAGCTCCAAGGACTTGTATAAAATGGAAAGTTTTTATAGGAAGGAAGGGGGGCAAGAAATTATTAGCAAAAGAAGAGTTTGTTTCAGGGGTACCTGGGTGGCTCACTGCTTGAGTGTCTGCCTTCAACTCAGGATGTATCCCGGGGTCCTGGGATCAGGGTCCCTGCAGAGAGCCTGCTTCTCCCTCTGCCTGTGTCTCTGTCTCTCCCTCTGTGTCCCTCATGAATAAATAAATAAAATCTCCTAAAAAGGAAAAGTTTGTTTTAGGCAAGACCACCAGCTCTGGGGGAAGAGGAGGGGGACTTGTTAGATGAATTATTTTATCTTTCTTTTTTTTTTTTTTTTTTAAATAATAAGTTTATTTTTTATTGGTGTTCATATTTTATCTTTCTTTAGAGGGGGGATCCCACGTGATGGATGACCTCGCTGGTGCAGACCAGAAAATTCCTGACCGAACAGTTGAGACAACATTTGAGGGGAAGGTTGCAATTGCACTCAGGTTAGGCATTTAGCCCCAGTTTAGTGATTTGTCCTCGCATAAGTGACTCCATTTTAGGCCTATGGACTTTCTTTGTAACATTTGGCAATGATTACTTCCTGGAGTATCATTTATTTACAAATTAGTTTATTGCCTATCTACCAATAGGAAGAATATAAACTCTACAACACACAGACCTCATCTCTTCTGTTCATCATTTTATCCTTGGAGTCTAGGACAGTGCCTTGTAGACTCTAAGTGCTCAGGAAATATGTGGAGAATTGCATAATAAGGATTCCTGTCAAACGTTTGGGAGGTGGACATGATTATCAATCTCACCTTTACATACTTTAGAGGAAGGAAGCAAAGACATGAGTTTTGTGATATTTGAGTAATAGTGATCCTTACTTTTCCAGTAACTTTCCTTGGGAGATTAGAAAATATATCCATTCATCATTAATTCCTTTCAACCTGCCCACACAACCTGTCTGTGGTCATGGAGTGAAGGCCAATCTAGCGTTTTGATGTTACCACTGCTCAGGGTGCTGCTGCTTTTGTCTCCCTTACCCACACCCCATCTCAAGTACTTCCCCACTTCCTTATAAATGGACCCATTCTGGGGCACATGGGTGACTCAGAGGCAGTTGAGCATCTGCCTTCAGCTCAGGGCATGATCCTGGGGTCCTGGAATCAAGTCCCACATTAGGCTCCCCGCAGGGAGCCTGCTTCTCCCTCTGTCTGTGTCTCTGCCTCTCTGTGTGTCTCCCATGAATAAATAAATAAAACATTTAAAAATAACTAAAAATAAATGAACAAACAAACACACAAACCCATTCTTTGCTATCTCACCCCTTGGCTGTCCTTTGGACTTTGCATCTTTTCCACTTGTTGATTTGGTTTCCTGCTTGGCACTCTAGTGTCTGTGAAGACTTTGGGAATGGATATAACCCTGCCTGCTCCTGAATGCTAGTTGTAAACCCCAAGACTCCCAGCCTCCTATGAGGGACAGTAACTGTATGTGCAATAATCACAAACTCTTGGACATGGAGAACCACCTGTAAAGTCCCTGGGAGCCTAAACCCTCACATCCCCTCCCTTTCTGTACCTGGGTCCAGGGTGATTGGGGAAGACTTTTGGGCATCTGTTAAAGTCTTCCTGACATGACTTCTGACACTACTGCTGTCCCTCACCAGATTTATGACTTGTTTGCACAACTTCTGACTTTTAATTCTCTTGCCGTCACCATCATTTCCTTAATTTTGCCAAAATGGGGAGGCATATTCTATGAACTATGTCCTCAACTGATTAAGAACTCCCAAGGAAAGCCTGACTTTGTCCATAACTAAACAGTTACCTATAGGACCACTCATCATTTCCAAAACCCTTCCCAGCTACTTATCTGGGAAGATTTAGCAGATCCTCCTCAAAATAGGAGCGAAAACAGCCTGTTCTAACCTCCCATGGTTTTGTGGTGGGCATGATCAGTAGGGTCCCTCACTAATAATAAATACAAAATGTTGCCCTTTACTGTGTGACACACGCAAGCATCACCAAAAATATTTCTTATACCTTTCTTGTTTCCTGAGAGAAGCTGGAACTGTGCCTCTCACATAGTAAGTGGTCGACGAGTATTTGTGAGACTAGATATTAGCTATTGGATTCATTCATGATCTTTTTGGAGCTGGCACTAATAAAGAAATGGGCAAACATCATTTTAGAATAGGAAGAAATCCCTGTGAGCAGTCATGCCAACATATGGAGGGATTCCATGGCTCTCAGATTTAACTTGGTGAAGCTGCCTGGGTGATGTGTCTTCCCAGGCTGGGCATTTACTGGTAGAGCACATGCTGCTCTCTAGATAGGGTTGCTCCATCTTGTCTAAAATGGAATTGGTTTGTGTAAATGACCTCCATCAGTTGGAGGCTTACAGATGTTTCTGGCCCTACGGCCTTTCTATTTTCCCTTTAACATACTACCCTCCTTCTCACCTTCAATTCCCCAAACCCAGCTATCTGAACTAGACTATTGTAAAGATTTGATTCTGGGTTCTTAGGGTCTCTGGTCTGTTTCAATCATTCTGAACTTCCTTTGTCCAAGACTGGCCCTCCTGACTCTCCATCCCTTTCTCTTGACCGCCTTGCTTCAAATCTTTCCTTTGTCTAACTACGCCTCACTCAGCTAGGTCAGCTAAGTCCCATAGCAGACTAGTTTTCAAATTTACTGACTTAAGCCCATAAAACAGTATCCCTTCTTCAGACAGTAGCCCAGTATAGTAGGGGGAGGGTCATTCTGAAACCCAGACTCTATGATCCCCTTGGGTCCCAGGGTTTTCCACTGAATAGTCAACAGCATCATGCAGTGTGCATCATCCTGTTCACATCCCGCTGTCCAGAATGCAACCACGTGCTCCTTCCTCTGTTCTCAGGAGGAAAAGGAAAAGAAGAACGGACATATTATAGTCCCTGCATAACCAGTGTTATGGGACACATTGCACAGCAGCTTACATCTCTTTTGCAAATCCTGGGATTATTGCCAGGCTAGGGGGAAGAATGGAGTCTGTTTAATATTTAGAAGTCACCAATCCCATCCTGGTTTAATCAGTGGAGATTAATCAAAAGATCCAAGTCTTCTGACAATAATCATAGCTAACACTTACTGTGTACCAAGAACTATTCTAGTCACTTTACATTGTACTTTTCACATTGTATGAGATAGGTTCTACTATTGTCCCCATTTCACAGGAGAACAAACCAGGAAGAGAGAGGTTAAGTACTTCCCCAACATTGCACAGCTAAAAATGCCCAAGCTGGGATTTGAACCAGTCGGTCTGGCTCTAGGATCTATGAATTTCACAACTTTGATACTTTGCCCTAGAATGGGCCAGGATCAGACAAGACATTTTCTTTGATACTAGAGGGTGTGTTGGGCAAAGGAAGTGTCTTGTCCTTTTAGAAATCTTGGAGATGTGCCAAAACTTTAAGCTCGCATGTACATGGAGCCTGTTCTCCTCCTACTTCTTCATCTTTCTTATACAAATGGCTAGAAACGACACAAACTGTTTAGTAGTGTGCCCTCTACATGTTATTTGTCAGCCCCACTGGCTACAAAGGAGAACTCAGAGCACTTCATCTTCCACCTCCTCTCCCCTGTCCCACTCAGCTTTTCCACAATAAAGGATATTTAATGAGCACCTACTATATGCCAGACATGTTTCTAGGTGCCAGAACTGGAAGGAGATGAAAGGAGTCAAAACAACCAGATGCAAGGCATGTCCCTAACAGCATCTGGATTTATAAATGAATAAGAGGCAAAGCACCACAATAAGTCTAGCAGGTCAGATGCTCCATATCTCAGTATCTAGTATGGGGACAGCTGGTGTCAAGTGCCTCAAAGGAAGGGGTGAGGGTGTCCACAGAGGTCTCCTGAGGACATTTGGGCAGAGACATGAATGACCCCAGAAAACCCAGTATTTTAAAATGCACAATGAAATGCAAAAGCCTTCCCAGAAGAGAGAATAACATGTTCAAAGACTCAAAGCAAGCAGCCTTTCATCTTTTGATAATGACAAGGTTTTAACATTTTCAGGGTTTGTCATATTTATATTCTGCTTTTGTAAAAGAAATTATTTTGAGCGGCACCTGGGTGGCACATTTGGTTAAGTGTCCAACTCTTGGTCATGATCTCATGGGGTGTGGGATCGAGCCCCATGCTGGGCTCTATGCTCAACTAGAGTCTGCCTGAGATTCTCTCTCCTTTCCCTCATGCACTGAACTCTGTCTCTCAAATAAAGAAATAAATCTTTAAAAAAATTAAAATAATTTATTTTGAAGTAATCACAAACATACAGAAGAATTATAAGTATGATGGAAAGGATGAAATAGTTGAAAATGAATGAAAGTTAAAATCTCCCTTTCACCCACATTCCCCAGCTGCTAATATTTCATTGTGTTATTCCATATCTTCTCTCTGTCTTTCTCTGTCTCATACACACACACACACACACACACACACACACACACACACACACACAGGTCTTTTTCCTTCACTATTTGAGAGCAAGCTGTAGATGTGATATCCGTTTATTTGTAAATACTCTAGTATGTATTGCCTAAAGCAAAGATAACCATGCTACAAACCTATAAGTCAGGAAGACAATATTTTTACACCACCATCATCCAATCCAAAGATGCCACTCACATTTTGCCAACTATCCCAACCATGTTTTTCTGTCTGTTATGGTCCAGGATGCCACCCAGAAACCTGCACTGGATTGTGATGTCAGGTGTGCTATTGCCTCCAACCTGGAGTAGCTCCTACCTTTCCTGCTTCTCCTGTCCTCAATAATTTTAGAGTACTGGCCTCACATGCTGTCAGATGACCCTCAACGTGATCTCCCCAGGTCATGCATTCCTGATGGGGATATCACGGGAATGATGCTATGCCCTTTGCAGCACATTGACCTCTAAAGATACACAATGTCAGCCCATACTACCCATCACTGCTGAAATTAACCTTGATTACCTGGTCATGCTGGTGTGTGCCATGTTTCTCCACCATAATGATTTCATTTTTCTCTTTGTAACTATCATTCCATGGGGATGGGTATATTCTGAGATTGTGCCAATATCATGTACATCCTCAAACTGCCACCCACCTAGTTTGTGTGCCTGAATCAACACCTACCTGAATTAATGACCATAGGTCCACTGTACCCAACAACCCCTATGATGGCTGCCAAAAGGTGAGCTTCCATTTCCATTTCTTCCACTTAGTAATTTGATTTTACTATAGGGTAGAGCTTTACCTTCTGCATTGGACCCAGACATTCTTTTTTTACTCACTATATTATAATCCCTAATCCATATTGGTTTGAAATCACAATTTTCCTAAGCTTATTCCCACAGTTAGATTGACTCCATACTTACAGCCAGTCTGTTTACCATAGCATTACTGTGCATTTCTGGGTTGGCTGGAGTTTATCATCTAGAATTTCTTTAACAAGACCCTATGGGATTTCTATCCCCTAAATCCTTACACACTTCAAAATGGTTTTTCCCTCATAACAGCTTTATTTAGTTATAATTAATAGACCATACAATTCACTTAATTTGTACAATTCAATGGTTTTTTTTTATATTGACACTTGTGTAACTATCACTACAACCAAATTTAGAACATTTGGATTGAACATTATCAATCCAAAAAGGAAGGTTGTACACATCAGTAGCCACCCTCTGTTCTCCTCACCTACCTCCCTGGCCCTTATCAAAAAAGAATGTATTTTCTGTCTATGTAGACTTACCTATTGTGGATGTTTCATAATGAAATCATATAATATGTAGTCCTCTGTGACTGGCTTATTTTCCTGGACATATTGTTTGCAAGGCTCATTCACATTGTGGTATTTCATTCCTTTTATGCTGAATAGTATTCCATTATACGGATACGCCATATTTTGCTTAGTCATTTATCCATTGGTGGGTATTAAATAGTCATTCCACTTTGAGTTGTTCTGAAAAATGCTGCTAGGAACACTCACGTACAGTCTTGAGTGTGCACTCTTGTATGTGTGGATATACACTTTCATTTGTCTTTGGTATATACCAAGGAGTGGAATTGCTGGTCATATGGTAATACCAGGTTACATCCCCACCACCAATGTCTCCACATCTTCACCAACACTTATTATGTAACCTCCTCATGGTTGACATCCTAGTGGCTATGAAGTGGTACGTCATCGTGGTTGTGATTTGTATTTCGCTGGAGGCTGATGATGTTGAATACCTTTTTAGGGGCTTCATGGCCATTTGTATCTCTTCTCTGGAGAAATGTCTACTCATATCCTTTGCTTATTTCTTAAACTATGTTATTCATCATTTTATTATTCTATCTTTAGTGTTCTTTATATATTCTAGTGATAATTGTCTTGTGAGATAAATTATTTCCAAATGTTCTCTACCATTTATGGGTTGTCTTTTCACTCTCTTTTAAAGCATAAAACTTTTTAATTTGGATAAAGTCCAGTTTATTTTTCTTTGTGTTGCATGTGCTTTTGATGACATATCTAAGAAATTCTTACCTAATCCAAAATCACAAAGACTTATTTCTATGTTTTCTTACAAGAATTTTATAATTACAAAGTTATTACTTTTAAGTCTTTGATCCATCTTGAGTTAATTGTTGTATATGATATGAAGTAGGGGTCCAACTTCATTTTTTTGCATGTGAACATCCTGTTTTCCCAACACCATTTGTTCAAAAGACTAGTCTTTCTGCCATTGAATTGTTTTAGTACCTTTGTCAAAAATCAATTCCTTGTAATGTGAGGACATATTTTTAGACCTTCAGTTCTAGTTCATTGATCTATATGTCTATCCTATGCCAGTACTAAAATGGTTTCCTTTTGGCTTTACACTTGAACAAAAGTTTTTCTAGGGGTATCATTTCTTACCTTGAAAAATTTTGAGTATAGTTCAACTACACCTAGCACTAAATACGGAGAAAGGCTAAGGCCCATCCAGTGATTATTATCTTCAGAGCCAATGCCTAAAGGATTATTTGTCTAAATGTTCACTACTTTTTAGAATACATCTTGATGCTGAGAGCCTCATGTCAGGTTTTCCTGAGAGCATGTTGTGCTTTCATTACATGGATATGATATTTATTACGTGGAGAGGTTTCTTAAATGCTAAATCTTAAAACACATTATTCTAATTTAAGTATTTCCATCTCTTGGGGGTGACAATTATGACAGATTGGAACTTTTTTGTCTTTACTCTCTACATAGATATGTATAAACAGACGATAGGTAGATAGAAGAGAGATGGATGGATGGATAGAGAGTAAATAGGTAAGATATAGACAATACAGTAGATAGATGGTATAGATATTATAAACATACACTTAAAGAATATATATGTATATCATTTGGTTCTGGTTTTATGTAAATTTCTGTTTCATTTTGCTTGCTTCTCTCAACTCTTTCCTCCATAATAATGACCATGCTTCTCACCACACTATAATTCCCGTCTGTCCCGTCTCTAATGTGGCTTGTAAATTTCTGTTTTTATTTTTCTCTTCTGCTTCCTCCTTACTGGCTTCTTTCTGCCAGCTTATGTTTCATCTCATCCTGTTGCCTTGCCCTATATTCTCTGTGCGCTTATATTTCCGCCTCAAGCTTTATTTTTTTAAAAAATGTTCCCTCAACATCTTCTTTCATGAATGAAACTACAGTGACACTCTTCCTCTGTTCAAAGACTGTTTTTCCTCTAGGCGTTTCTCATGTGCTATTTTCTCGTGCTGCTTACCTCCTGTCTTCTTGTTCAGTATTCATAAGGTTCCAGTCTCGATCCCTTTTCGAGTACACTTTGTCTTTGATTGAAGCGAGTTTTTTTCTGGACATACCATGTGTGTAAGGATTTTGTGTTGGGAGGGTGGGGGTGGCGCCATGACTCAGGCCTAAAAGAATCCTCCCCTCTATCCCATGAAGCTGTCGGGGCTCTTGGGCGCCAGGTGAGCAGACCCCGACTCCCTTCAGCGGGTGGAGGCATGCTCCCAGTGCGTTCCTCTTGCCCCATCCTGCCTACTGACTTCTTCCTGCAGTTGCTGTGCACCTGCCCCCGTGTTAATCATTGCTGCGTGTTCCCGAGCACATCCAGAAAGAGAGTCTAACAAAACAGCATCTGTGCTCTCTGAGATGCTGTGCTACGGGGTGCTTTTATCCTACTTGTAGTCTCGTTGTTAACAAAACTGTATATTCTTTCCATAATCAGCAAGTGCGTCATATTAAAAACAGAAGGTTCATATGGCTGCAGGGGGATGAAAGGACCTGGGTGAGTAGGGAGCTGGATATACCAGCCAATCCCTCTGAAGTGTACCACACTAATAGCTAATGACAGGGCAACTGAGGGGGCCGTAGGGTGAGGACCTGGCAAGGTAAGATGGGTCACTACAGTTAAACAAATCACCAGGTCAAGCAGGAAAAAAACCCTGAAACAAGGCCAGGCAGAGGGGAAGTCTTATACATCCAGATTATTATTACAACCAGAGAACTCCCACCTTGGAGGAAACTAAGGCTCAGAGAGGTTGGGTCAATTGCCCAAAGTCCCTCCATCGTGAAAATGCCGATTAAATCATGCTCTTCCAATTCCACATCCCAAGGCTTTTCCTCTCCTTTCTGCCTCCTTATTAGTTCTCTAGCCAGGGTGACTCAGTGTAGGGTATTGCTATTAACTGGGAGTGGGAGCACAAGGGAGGGAAGGAGGCAGCTTGCAGGGAGAGATAATGAGCTCTGTTTTGGACATGATGAGTTATTGTGAGCACAGCACTCACAGCTCTACTGTTGGAATAACATGGAGGCAGAGGCATCATTTCATGTGAAAGCCCACTGTTCCTGTCACCTCACTCCTGTCAGTCAAGCAAGGAAAAAAATAATGTTTCTAGAAACCTGCTGGTGGCTGTCTTTCTCCCAGAATGAAACCACCTAGTACAGATGACACTGGATCTCAAGGAGACGAGGCTCTGACAGCGCCTGCTCTGAGTCATCCGAGGCCCAAATAGCATCGGGATCATCTCTTGGCATCAGGATCATTTCTTGGCATCCATCCGGCTCAGGGCTCTTGAATGGGGCCTTCCAGACACCTTGAAGGTTGGAGGGGGTAGGAGCAGTGACAGCCTTATTGAACTACCCAGGAGCTTCAGAGATTCACCTTCTCCACTGTGGTCTAGGCAATCAGCCTCAGGGGAATTTTACCAGGGTCGTTTTCCCCTTAGGACTGACAAGCACGGCATCCCGAACTTTTATCTGCCTTTGTGCATAGGCCAGTTTGTCAAGACTGACAAGGTGGCGGGGGTGGGGGTGGGGGCAGGTGTCCAACAACAATAACAAAACCACCACCAAAATACATCCAGTCAAACTAACTAATAGCAACTTGGGTGAGATTAAATTTTTGAACAGGAGGTAATTGCTGATTCTCAAACCTATTTTACAAGTGTACCAGTATGAAAAATGAGGCTACCCCATTTTTTTTTTAATCACAAAGGACTGACTTACGTGTGTCAGATTTAGATTCAAATCCAGACTTTACCACTTAGCAGTTCTGTACCCTTTGGAAATAATTTAGTTTCTAAACCTCAACTTTCTCATAATAAAATGGACAGGATAAGCAATCTCATGACATTCTTGCTAGGATTCTATTAAATGCGATAATGTGGACAAAATACCCAGCTGGAGCATAGCCAAGCATAAAATAAATGGCAACTCTCATCAATATTCTTTCACAGAATACAATACGCAATTCCCCACAAAAAAAGTGTACCACGCACATGACTCCAGTGTGATGGTAGCTCATAAGATGTGGCTCCAATGGCGCATTTGGATGTCTGGTTTGATCCTCCTTTACAACAGTGCAGATAAACTCTGTGCTCCGGCATTCATGCAAATGGGACCTTTATCAATACACAGCAGTGACAACGTGTTCCAGTTATGGGTCACCTGCAGAGTGTCGGCAGAAGAGAACAGACACCCTTTTTGTTTTATGTATCAATAGGTCCCCAGCATCGAGTACCTAATAGGGTCTTAATATACATTTTAGATGGAATAAATGAATTGCCTATTTGCCCAACACCATAGGAGTAGCTTTGCAGACTTTGCTTCTTTTAATTCTGGACCCCCGTGAAAACTAACAGAGCCTGTATCTGTCAGGATTGGCTAGGTTATGCTATAGTAACAAATATCCCTCCTGTCTTAGCAGCTTATGAGTTTCTGATTCATTCATTCTACATGTCTAATGATTCAGCTGGCAGCATTGCTCCCCAGTTTCCTCAGCCCCAGATCTAGATAACAGAGCAGCCACCTTTGCCAGTCTCAGGGCACAGAGAAGGATCAGGGAGACTCACAATCTGGCTGGTGGCTCCCATCCCGAAGTGATGCGGGTTTCTTATGCTCCCCTGTCACTGGCCAAGCGTGCCACCTGGCCCACCTAAAATCAAAGAGGATGCGTTGGAGGTAGTGCAACCTTTGTCAACTGCTTCAGAGAAGCAGGCAATGTTTGGGAATGGTTTCTCCACAAGGGAAATTGAAACTCTTGGTTAAGCAACTAAGCCAGGTGTAAGGAAGTGAATCATGGTCTGTCTGACTCCAGAGCACATTGCGTCCCATTTGTCTTTTTGGTCTGCCTGCTTCTCATGTTTTCATGGAGCCAAATATTTGGTCTCTCCAGGAAATCTGCTTTTCCCTAGATTTAAATAGACTGAGCAAATAGAACCAGGTTGCTAATTCAGATAACTATTAAATTCCGGCGAACTGACTCCTAGGCAGAAAGACTCTCTCCAGAACCCAGGAATAGCTGGTTGTCAAGGCCCCACATGTCACCCAGAAGCTGGCCTTTGTCACTCTGATGTGGCACAGATTTCCAGGCCAAGTGCCAAATGCTGTCAGGATTTGTGGTGGAGACGTCCCTGCAATCCGGGCAGATATTCTACTGGTAATCCAAATCCAGGCCTGCTTTTCCCAAATGGCTTGCTAGTCTAGTTTCCTGAGCAATCACTGCCTTGCAAAAACAAAATGCAGATCTTGTTACTGATGCTCCCATTCCAGAAAACTCATAGAACATCTCTACTTATATAAATGTGACGGAGGAAGAAAGAGCATATACCTCTTTTTCTTTCTAAAACATTGAGTAACTCATTTTTCACCAAGTGACATTTCCAAAAAGAAAAGTTGTTTCAGTTCAACCCTTTTTAATTTTTTTCAGTCATGGAGTCGGAGTTTGGGTTCGATTAGGTAAAAGCACTATGGAAATGTACGTGCAACACCGAGGTCTGGAATCACTAGCCTCCGTGTGTTCAGCCCCTGAAGCCTCATCTGAGCCACTTATGAGAATCTGAGGCTTAGCCACTGCTTTTAGCTTTTTCTCTTCCTAGCCTTCTCTTATTGATGTGTTCAAAGAAAATCAAATGGTCACAAGTGAGACAGAAGCAGATGGAAAAGGTGAAAAAGAAATGTGAATCCATTCAAGACTTAATTCAGTGGCTCTCAACTAGAGGTGCGAATCTGCATCATTTGCACACATTTTATAATATCTATCTGCCCAGGATTCATCCCAAACCAATGAATCAGAGCTCTAGGTATGGCACCCCAGACCCTTCTATTCTCAAAGTCCCAGGGTGTCACTTTAGGGTTGAGAACCACTGAATGAGATCATCAAACTTTGAGTGGTTGAGCCGGTGCCTGTTCCTAACCTCCCTGCCTCCCCTTTATTACTTTACATGTTTTGTTCTCATCAAATGAATGATGCATTTGTAGATGTTATGTTGAGGTAAGGGTATATTTATTATGTTAAACCCTAGAAGCTTCTGGATGCTAATTAAGGTCACTTTCAATGTTTGTTCATAAGTCTGCTAGAATAATAACCCTCACTTGTCAAGCAGTGTGGCCTTATCACATTCCCTGTGATAGGTGTGGGAGGGGATGGTTGTCTCACACGTGACTCCTGCCACATCCAATACCTCTGCCTGGTTCAGCATCTTTATTTGGGTCATCTGCACGGGGTACGGATCTATCCCTCAGCTCTGGATTTTCTGGCTCTGGCAATGCTGCATGCCCCACCCCCACCCACCTCCAGATCCCTGGCTTTGACCTTCCTTGCTGGCTTGCAGGAAAATGATTCTCCCTTTCTTATTGGTTATTCATTTTGGAGCTGAGGGTGCGGGGAGAGGGCATGTAGGTCTCCAAGGCTGAGTTGCACTGAGTGTGAGAGACCCAGCATTCCATGTTACCCCGCAATAATTCTTTCCCTGCTACTCAGGCCCCGACGGTCCATCCAGTTGGACTATCATGCCCGACTCCTTCATTTGTGGCATTTTATCTGTCCTCCTCCCTGCAAGTGAGTTTCTGTAGCTTTTCCATATGTAGGCTATTTCAGGACCTTTCTTAAACCTACATTTTGGATTCCATTCCCATGATGTGGTTTGCCTCCAGGGAAGGCAAGGAGGCAGGATCTTTGCTGAAGATGAAGGTCTCCACAGTGTCAATTCCCCAGACTCACAGGGGTAAAGCTGGTAGCACAGATTGGAAAGTGGATTCATGGGGAGGGCTCTGGCTAGAACTGAGACTAGGATTTTCCTTTGACACTCTTCTCCAAAGGACTCAGTGTCTGGAGAACTTTTCATCGTAGAAGCACCATGGCAACTTTCCCAGGAAAAGGGAACAGTGGAGCAGGAAAGCAGAGTGTTGCCTCCTGCCTCAGTTTCCACTTTGTAACACTTGGTAGCTTTTCATTCTAAACTGAGCTCTGAGATAAATCTGCATATACATAAATTTAAAAGGAAGCTGGGAGAAGCTGTTCTATGGCTTTGCAGATCCAGGGTACCCAAGAGGCAGAGTAAGGTGTGATGGGGAAATACTCTGGAGATGGATCCTCACAAAGGGCTGTGGAGCTGAGTCTCATCCCCAGAGGAGGTGAGGTAAAGGGGGCTTTAAAGCACCATTTAAGGCTTACAAATGTGCTCCTGCTTTCAGGAAACACAGGAGACTGATGTCTGAGAACAGGAACACGGATTGTAGACTGCATCAGATTTCCAACCTGAAAGGTCACAGGTGGAGATGGGAGAGGATGACTGGCCCTTTGCCTTGGTGGTGGTGCCTGGGGTAGATGGCATTGGGACTGGCCAGCAAAGGGTCTGCAGGGACATGGGGAATATGAGTGTTCCGTGGCGCAAACACAGGCGACACTGCACAAAAAGAAACCATGGGGTCATCTTGGGTCCTTTTCCATCAGGCTACCCAGAGGGACGAGGAATCCCAGCAGAAAGAGGTTGGAGAAAAAAAAAAAAAAAAGAAAGAAAGAGGTTGGAGGACCACGGCGGGATGGCCAGGGATGAAGAAAAATGGTAAGTCATGACGTGGGACAGAAACATTCACCCCATGGGCAGCTCTGGTTGTGCAGCTGTTTAGCGCTGCCTTTAGCTCAGGGCCTGATCCTGGAGACCGGGGATCGAGTCCCAGGTCGGGCTCCCTGCATGGAGCCTGCTTCTCCCTCTGCCTGTCTCTGCTTTTCTCTCTCTCGAATAAATAAAATAAAATAAATAAAAGAAAAGAAACATTCACCCCAGTCTCCGGGTCAAGGTAGCCACCCAGTCTTCTAAAGAAGCAACAACTAGAAAATGTGAGCAGACACAAAGCAGAAACCAGATGATGTCAGAACTAGTTCAAAGAACACCTTTCCAGCCCGTCTTTCTCCTGGATGCACAGACACTGCAGCTGTGGAGGCCAAGGGTTCGGGGGAAGAGAAATTTGAATCCACTGGCTCCTGTGCCCCCCTCCTCCTGTAGGCTTCCAGACAAGTCCAGAGTCTCTATTTAAATTATGGTGTGGGCCTTTATTCGAGTTTCTGAATTGATCTGTATTTGTGATTTCAAGCAATATTTAGATGTTCTACTATCTGAGAGTGAGCAGAGAAAGCAAAGACTTGCCTGCCCACTAGGAGAAATATCTAAGATGACCCCATGAGCTAAAGTTTAAAGGGACAGTGAGAGACAATAACATTGTGGTGTGCTCACCGACCTACGTGTCTCCATACAATTTTTGACAGGAATCCGAAGGCAGAAGTCAGCGGAAACCCATATGCTCTGAGCTGTGCTTCTTGATTTGCCTTTTATGAATTTCACATATTATTTTTAAAAAGTAAATCAAGGGGAGGGACTCCAGTCCACGCTTGTACTAGAACTTGGAGGAGTCGATTGGAGGGTTGTAGTGCCCCCAGAGGGACAGGCTCATGAGTCCCAGGAATGAGGTGAAATTCAAGGCCTGGGGGCCCCATTTGGACACACACTTCCTGGTGGTAAAAATCTATACTTTGTATGTGTGGCCTCTGTTGGTTTGCTAACCCCTCAGGAGCTTCCTGGGTATGATCTGAAACCAGCCCCTGTTCTCAGAGAGGAGGGAGAGACCAAAGAAAGAGGCAGGCCACTCCAGATGGGTAGGCGGAAGGTTTTCTAAGCAAGAGGACTTACCTACCAGGCTCATCTTGGGCTCTGCATCAGCCCAGTACCCGAGGGAGTATCTAAGTCAACACTACTGTAGTAACATTGTGTAGTGACAGATGGTACCTACACTTTCGGTGGTGAGCAATTGTTGAATCACCACGTTGGACGTCAGAAACTAATATAATATTATATGTCAGTTATACTTCAATTAAAAATAAAAATTGAAAAAATGTGTAAAGTTTATATAGAAACCTTAACTGGGTTCCGTAGCAGGTGCTCTCAAGGCTGTGGCCCCCTGAGCAGCCTCTGGGAGTGAGAAAGGTGGGCAGGAATGCACATGCCCAGGATGGGACAAGGGGCGAGGAGCTTCCCTCATTGCTTGGGTCCCACTCGTGGGTCAGCCGGTGATCACCTCTTCTGGAAGACTTCCTCCAACAACCTCCAGTAGAGAATCAAACTGTCACTTTAATCAAACTTTCCCAGGAGGCCCCAGGAATCATACAGAGAGCACAGAGGCAGAGCTGGGGGGAAGGTAATGTTCACCTGGAGCTCCACTGTGGAGGATGGCACGGATGCACCAGCCACCTTGAATGCAGCTGCACCCCATCGGGATATTTATGCATTGTAAGTTTCACTGGGTAAACAGGTTGGAAACACAAACACTATTAAAATCTAATCAGTAGAAAACATAGCTAAAGGGCAGATTGACTTCAAGAGCCTCGGTTAAGTATACAAAATTGCAATATGCTTTTGGTTTGTTTCCACCTCTTGCCCAGAGCTAACCCATGGACAATGTCATCCTGTGGTGTCATTTGGGAGACGATTTGACTTACATTGGAAAACAGGTCAATGGTATTGATCTGAAACTTCGTGACACTGCCCGTTGTTACTGATAAGCAGTGTGCGGTCAGACTTCTTTCCGGCGGCTGCCCTTTCAGAACTGTGGGGTGGCAGGCAAGTCTGGCGTGGCACAGTGCCCCAGAATTATGGACTTCTGCTTGGAAGCTTCTACTCCATTAGGAGAGGCTCTTGCTCTTGCAACGGTCTGGGCAACTCTGTGGATGCTGTCTTTCAGCAAGTGGCCTTATGAACTTGGAGGGACCTTGAGATCAGAACCCAGTAGACTTGGTCTGAATTTTGACTGCCACTGACCTAGCACCTAATGGTGCTGATTCTCTACATGGCTGCCTCTAAAGCTTGAAGGCTTGAAGTCTTGTTCTGAGGATTAAATAAGTTTTATATTCGAAAATTTTTTGCACAGTGCTTGGCACATAGCAGGCCTTCAACGGATGATAGCTGATCTTTATAAGTCTATTTTTATAACAACACAATAACTCTGGAAGTTCACTACTAAGATGCCCTATCTCATAAAGAAATAATTTTAAGATTTTATTTATTTATTTATTTATTTATTTATTTATTTGAGAGACAGCATGAACAGGGGAGCAAGGGAAGGAGAGGCAGAGAAAAAGGGAGAAGCAGGCTTTCCACTGAGCAGGAAGCCCGACACAGGGCTCAATCCCAGGACCCTGAGATCAGGACCTGGGCTGAAGGCAGAAGCTTAACCCACTGAGCCACCCAGGTGCCCCTAAATATATCATTCTTGAATAGGAGTCAGTGGTTGTGAGTTGATGGATGATCAATCCCCAAACTACTTAAAGTCCAGGAAGTAAAAAATTGGCAGCATTGTGCAATTAAAGAAAACCTAACATCCAGCCCATTTCAGAATGCTCACGGGATCATATTTCCATAAACACTAAAATTGGAGAAAGATTCTTGAAAGTTCTGTCTCTACTGTTCCACTCCCTTTCACCTGGCAGCCAGCCTTCTTAAATATGCCTCCACTTCTCATCTTCCTTTTGAAAGGTTTGTTGAGTGAGCCACTGACATTTTTAAGGCAACCCTGGAAACACCCGAGTGGGCAAAGCACAGTGTTACTAACAGAGGGTATTAAACAGATAAATTGTGGACTGAGAGAGATAAAATTATATGTGAGTGTAAAGGGAAAGTTGCCGTGAGAGGTTATTTGAAGCATTTCTGTAGAGCCTGCAGCTTTTCAGGTGTCGAGCAAGAAGAGGCTGCAAAGCAACCAAAATGTTTACTTGGGGTCCCAGGGATTGCCATCCGGGAGACAAAGGGTCGCAGGAAATTGGAAGTGTGCTCAAAACTGCAAGCAGGCAAAACCCGCAAGGTTACACAACTTGTTTGAAAGAATTGTGCTCAGCAATGACAGAGTTAAGCCACCTAATAAACCCTCCTTACCTAAGCTAACAGCTGTTACATTATCTCTATTTCAGTCCAGGCAGAAGGACCTGCTCCAGTAGGTGGGCGAGTTGCAGTTGACAAAAATCAAAAGTCCACATGTTCCAGAGATCGAAACAGGAGATGTGCCTGGTCCAGCTTCCTCAATATCCCCGGGAGCCTATTTTGAATGACTTTTAGCCATGCTTACTTCACTTTGGAATCTCCTTTCGCACAGCACAAGCTTTCCAGCTGGGAGAACACTTTTTTTTTTCCCTCCCTGCAGTTCCTTAAAAATGTTCCTTATGTAATGAGTTAATTCCTCTGCCAAGAGCTCTCAGGAGCAGATACTCACTGCAACAGCTGCCAGCCTCCGTCTTCCAAATCAGTGTCATGATTTTGAGCCCTTCTCCCCTTTGATCGCTCTGTCCTGGAGCCTCCTGAGCTTCTCCACGTCCCTCCTTCTCGCTCTTCCATGTGGGCGCCAACCTGTGTCGACATGGCTGGGGTTTCCGTGGACTCCTGTTGACTCTTAAGCCTGGGGTCCACACCCCAGCCCCAGCTTGATATGTCAACAACCTTTCTCTTCAAAAACTTAAAGGCAGCCCTTTCTGTTTATCCTCATCATACCAGCGTTTCATGACTGTAGCCGTGTTCCAGACTCTGTATCAGAGGTTTTACATTGGAGCGCCAGGGTGGCTCAGCAGGTGAAGCACCTGACTCTTGACCTCAGTTTAGCTCGTGTTCTCAGGGGCATGAATTCAAGCCCTATGTTGGGCTTGGAGCTTACTTTAAAAAAGAAAAGAAAACCATTTTACATTTGTCACCTCATTTAATCTCTAAACCAGGAGTTAGCAAACTGTTTCCATAGAGGGCCAGACAGTGACTCTTTTCGGTTTTAGGAGCTCTGTGGCGGCTACTTACCTGTGTCACCTTAGCACAAAAATAACCATAGACAGTAGGTAAACAAAGCATGGCTTCGTGCCAATAAAACTTTATTTAGATAAATGTTCAGCAGCATAGTCTTGGCAGACAAGACTCCTCTAAATGACCCTTTGAAGTAGGCATGGTCTAGAACACTCTAGAACGAGAAGACTTGTTCTACAATGGAAAACATGAAGCATAGAGAAAAGATTAAGCAAATTTCCAAAGATCATGCTGGTTGTATGTGGCCAGCCAGAGTGTTTTTGATTCCAGCACCCATGTACACACCACATGGAAATCTCTGCAAATAATGAAGACATGCACCTCAAGAAGAGAGAGAAGGAAGACAGATGCTCTCCCCCACAACCTGCCCCTTCGGCATTATTACAGGCTTCTCCCTAGGATCTCTTCAGCTCCACACTAGCCTCTATTTTTTCCTCATGGGATGGAATCCTGCTCAGGGCAGCTAATTAATTGCTCTTGGTGCTCTGACATGGGTGTCAGACTGTTGCTAGCTATTCTGCATTGAAATGCAACTTCCAGAAAGTTTTCCAATAAACACAACAGCTTTTTCATACTTTGCCTGGAAGTTGAGTAATAATTTTTATTTTTTAAAAGATTTTATTTACTTATTTGAGAGAGAGAGCACAAGCAGGGGGAGCAGCAGGCAGAGGGAGAGGGAGAAGCAGGCTCCCCCACTGAGCAGGGAGCCTGACACGGGGCTCGATCCCCAGGATCATGACCTGAGCTAAAGGCGGACACAACCACCTGAGCCACCCAGGTGCTGCAGTAATATGTTTTAGTGCATATGTTAATGGCATTTAGGAATTTAAGAAATTCTGAGTGTATGTGCATGTGTGTCTGCATATACACAACAGACATGGAGCTTAGTCCTGGGAATGCACTATAAAATAATGAAAACTTCAGACCTTGTTCCTGCCTTGGTGAAATACCATCTAGACATATGTGATTGACTCCATGTTGCTTAGATCTATGCAGTTTGGCCCTTGTCTGCATTACGTGGATTGACCCTCACAACCTGAACGAGGCATCAGTTACCCCATTTTAATGGTAAGATCAGGCTGGGAGATGCAGAGACCTGGCACACAGTGACGACTTTGATGGTGGAGCGGTCTTTGGCTTGGGGCTTCTGACCCCTGCCCTGTGCCCCATCCAGCACACCTTGCAGCTCTGCTTCTCCCAGAGCCATGCTCTGCACCATTCGGCTTTACTCCTGCACCCCCAGCTGGCAGTGTCTTTGTCTGAACTTTATATAACCTGGCTCCTTTCCAGGCCCTCTGGCAGCCTTCCCAGTTCTTGGTTTCTATCTGCCCAGCATCTCCCAGGTTCCCTTCTGAAGCTCTTATCCTTCTCTGGCAGCCAAATGCCCTCTATTTTATTTTCTCCCTAGGGCACACTCATAGGATGGAGAAAAGCCGAGAGATTGTTCACTTTCTTAACAGGAGCTGCTTTCAATTCAGCCACAGCTGCTACACGTTTCAGAAGTAAGATGGATCCCAAGACAGATGGCTCAGCAGCGACTATTTTAAGCCTGAGAGTCACAAGAACAGATCCAAAATAACTCAGTCCAGCAGGGGTCAAACACAGAGCAGAGCTGCTGGCTTTGGAGAAAGCGTGACCCCAGGTTTTTGGAGTCACCAAGTGAGTCAGCCCTGGTGTTTTCTAGTTAATAAGACTTCTTCGGCACAGTTCTTATGCTGATGTTTCAGGACTGAGTCAACTCTATGTTCAGCTGCTGCTCTCAAAAAATCTGCCTCTGTTGGCTTCAAAGCTCTTATTTGAATATTTGTTACTGCTACTGAGATTCCTACCAGGGGAAACTCTGTTCCCCTGTGTATCAGTCAGCTAATTGTAACAATGATGCTGTGTAAGATTCTAGCAATGATTATTTATTCCCTTTCATGTGCCTGAACTTGGCTGGGGTTCAGCTGATCTGGACTCAGCCTAGTTAATCTTGGCTTCAGGTTGCAAATTTGCTTCTGCTGCAACACCCACCTTTCATCCTTGTTGGGCCAGAGGGTAGAAATGCAAGAGGAAAAGTCTCACTATCTCACTATGCTTGCTTGTTTCAAGCCTTCGTTTGCATATGTCTGCTGAGAATCACATTAGCCAGAGCA
Organism: Canis lupus dingo; assembly: GCF_003254725.2. Classification (NCBI taxonomy): domain Eukaryota; kingdom Metazoa; phylum Chordata; class Mammalia; order Carnivora; family Canidae; genus Canis; species Canis lupus. Next base: position 4,540,802 of record NC_064248.1, on the reverse strand, counting down.
CTTCATGTGGACAAGCCCAATATCAGTGAGGTAGGAAAAGACCCCACAGATGATGGAGCAGGGAGGGCCTGTGAGGTCACAGGTGTGGCTAGGAGAGTGAAGAATTAGGAGCAACATTGGTACCCATTACCCTTGGGCTGCAGAGCACTTGGCAAAGAGGGCTGTATAGAGGGGCAGCAGAGAAACCTGGTGATCTTTCCCTGTTGAGCAGCTATGGCTGCTCATTTTCCTTATCACTCAAGAGTCAGAGTGGAGTCAGAGCCATGACAGATTGCCTGACTTCTCCCTTTGGGATGGCCTTAAACTATCTCTGCCCTCTTTTGTAAAGACTGGCCTTCTGACCCTTGAGTGGGCTGCCTGATGCTGTTGAAGGAACATTTTAATAGATTTGGTAAGTCCAGAGATACAAACAGGATGAGTGAGTAATTGGAGAGCCTGTGTGGTACAGTCGGTTAAGCATCTGACTCATGCTTTCAGCTTAGGTCATGATATTGGGTTCATGAAATCAAGCCCCGTGTCGGGCTCCATGCTCAGCACAGCCTGCTTGAGATTTTCCCTCTCCCTCTGCCCCTCCTGCTTGTGCCCTCATTCTCAGTCTCTCATCAATCAGTCAATCAATCAATCAATCAATCAATCAATCAATCTTTAAAAACAAATGATGGGTAAATAGAGGGTGATTTAAAGTCTTGAGTTCATTTATTTGCGTACGTCTTTCCCTGCACATAAAAGAATCTTGAGTTTCAATGACTATACCAGAGAAGTGGGCTTCCAGGAGCTTGCTGGAGATGACAGCACATTCAAGGTGAAGCTATCTTGCATTTGAGGCCATTATAACGGGTGCAGGCTGGCAATGGGGGCAGACATTCTATGTATAGTATTTTCACATATAAAGAGCATATAACACTAGTCAGTGGCATTGATAGAATCACACAGAGCTTCTCACTGCGCCTACCCCTGTCCAGCACACTGAGCCTTGGTGAAAGGGGCATTTGGCTTCAGAGTCACGGGGGCAATAATGTAATGCCATCTGCCTTCCATTACTCCCTATGCCACTGCCCTCCTTTACACGTTTATGGCATCTGTCACTGTATGACATGCATTTGTGTATTCACTTATTGATTGCCTGGCTCTTCCACTGCTCCTCATGGGCAAAAACTCCATTCATCTCGTTCAGGATTATATCCCCAGAACCTAGACTCTGACATGTAGTATTAGTCAAAAAAGAGTTCAATTAGACATTTGTGAAATAAATAAATAGTCTTGCCTCATTGTGTGAAACAGAGTATTCATTTCCTCCCTTCCTTCTTTCTCTTTTTCCTTTTTTCCTTCTATCTGTCCTTCCTCTGGATGTATGTTGAAGGCCCCATCTAAGACTCTACTTCATCTTTCCCAATGTGCACTGTAAACTTCCTTTTAGCTATATCAACATTTAGGGCCAACTAGTGATTTTAGAGGAAACAAATCAGTCTTGGCTCATGGAGGCCCGACCTTTGGAAACTCAGATGTGAAGACATTAAGGTCTCAGGAAGAAGGGGATCACCATTCTATCTATAGATCTGTCTATCTATTTATCTATCTAATTATAGATTTTATTTATTTCTTCGAGAGAGTGAGAGAGAGAGAGCATGAGCAAGAGGAGGGACAGAAGGAGAAGCAGACTCCCTGCTGAGCAAGGTACCTGCCATGGGGATCAATCCTGGGACCCTGGGATCATGATCTGAGCCAAAGGCAGCCGCTTAACTGCCTGAACCACCCAGGCCCCCCTGGATATTGAGAAATTGTCTCTCTTTTCCTTCATAGAGAAATATTGGAAGTGAGTGAAGAGCAGAGGCTTAGCTCTCCCAAATGCCAGCATGGTACACAGAGCAATGGCCCCTCCGTGATACCCACAGTCTAATCACATTCAGATCCTGTAAATATGTTAGATCACATGGCAAAGAGGGAATTAAGGTTGCAAATGGAATTAAGTTTTCTAATCAGTTGACCTTGAGATAAGGAGATTATCTGGATTATGTGAGTGGGCCCAAAGTTAAAAATTGGGTGGATCCAATTGTTAAAAAATAAAGGATTTTGATGGGAAAGAAAGAGGCAGAAGATCAGTGTCAGAATGACATTGTGTGAGGATGATTCAACTAGCCATCTCTGGCTTTCAAGATGGGAGAAGGCCCTTAGCCTCAGAATGTGGAAGCCGGAAAAGGCAAGAAAACCGATCTTCCTCTAAAAACCTCCAGAAATGTACATTGTTTTTTAAACTTAATGTAAGTTTTGAAGGAAAAGTTTTAAATTCTGATGTAGGTCAATTTTTTTTTTTGTTTTGGCACTTGTGTTTTTGGTATTAAATACATGAAGGCTTTGTCTATCCCAAAGTCATGAAGATGTATTCCTTTATTTTCTTCTAAGAATTTTATAGTTTTAGTTCTTTTTTTTTAATTTATTTTTTATTGGTGTTCAATTTACTAACATACAGAATAACCCCCAGTGCCCATCACCCATTCACTCCCACCCCCCGCCCTCCTCCCCTTCCACCACCCCTAGTTCGTTTCCCAGAGTTAGCAGTCTTTATGTTCTGTCTCCCTTTCTGATATTTCCCACACAATATGATACTACTTTATACCCTCCACAGCTATTAAAATAAAAAAGATAGACAATAACAAATGTTGTTAATTAAGGATCTAGAGAAATTGAAGCCCTCAACATTCCTAGATGGAATAAAATGGTGCAATCACTTTGGAAAACAGGCCAAACATTAAACACAGAGTTACATATAATCCAGCAATCCTATTCCTAGGAATTTACTCAAGAAAATTAAAAACATATGTCCCCACAAAAACTTGTAAACTAATGTTCCCAGCATTTATAATTGCCAAAAAGTGAAGACAATTCAAATGTCCACCAACTGATATGGATAAATAAAACGTGATTTCTTCATACAAGGGAATGTCATCTGACAATGAAAATATATGAAGTACTGATACACGCTACAACATGGATGAATCTTTAATACATGGAAAGAAGCCAGTTTCATGTGATTCAATTTATATGAAATGTCCAGAATAGGCAAATCCCTAGAGTCAGAAAGTAGATTGGTAGTTACCAGAATCTGGAAAGGGGTTGGAGGAAAATGGGAAGTGATTACTAATGGGAGCAAGATTTGTTTTTGGTTTAATGAGAATGTTCTAACACCTGATTGTGATGATGGATGCACAACCCTGAATATACTAAAATTATTGAACTGTATTAAGTGGGGGGGACATTTTATGTACATGATTTATATCTCAATAAGGCTTCCTTTTTAAGGAAGAAGAAACTAAAAAAGAAAGAATGCACCCTTAAAAAAAAAAAAAACTGAGCTAAGAAGTAGAACAAACCTGAAGAATTATTATGTTAGAGGGTATTGTTGTGCCCCTGGAATGTAAGAGACCGTCCTGATGAACCGTCAATATATTTAATTTTAGAAAAAAAATAAAAAAAAAATAAAAAATAAAAAAAATAAAAACCTCCAGAAATGAACGCATCCCTGTTGGCACCCTGATTTTAGTCCTTTTTGGACCTAATGGCCTCTAGAACTCTGAGATAATGATTTTGCACTGTTTTCAGCCACTATGTTTTTATGGTTTTAATTTTTTTACAACAGCAATAGGAAACTAATATGCCGGTTTACTGATGGGATGAAATTTTAATCTTTAAAACCAAGGGGACTGAACTCGATGGCACCAACAATTTTTCCGGTTCTAATTTCCTCTCATTAGAAAACTCTTCATTTCTGTAAACTGTCAAGGAGGCATAACAGGGAAAGGACTGGAAGTTGGAGTCAGGCCGAGCCAGGGTGACTTGTGTTCCTTAGCTCATTCCGAGCCTGTTTGCTCACTGGGAACACCATCATCCCCTTCCCATGGGCATGGTGTAGAGGTCATCAACCATGGCTCAGGCCTTTTTACCTGTTTCTCTTGCTGCTTCCTGTCAGTCTTCCTTTCTGTAATAAAGGTAGAGGGATCATGGTACACACATATGGGACAGAAAAGACACTGGCTTAAGCTTAGCTGAAGGAACCTCTGTGGGTTTGGTTGTTGGCTTTGTGGGCTTCACACTATCTCTATCATGTCTACTTCTTGTTGTCCTTTCTGTGTCAGAACAGGGTGGTCAAGGAACATCCCTCTGGGCCAGACTGTAAGACTCTGACTTCCTCCAACTGTAGTTTCTACTTCAAAAAGTGCTCCATATACAGGCAGGGGTGATGGCTGGGATCCTTGGGGAGACACTGATTCAGGAGAGAGTCCAAGGCTCTCACCTTGGAACCGTAGGCAAATATACTCAATGGGGTTGTATCTATTGCAAGGCTCCTGGTTGGGATCTGAACAGAAGAATATAAGGAGAGGAGGTAATTCACACTGAACAAGGAGGGAGTTTGGAAGGTTACAAACCTTCAGGGTAACCTCAGTCAGAGGCAAATGACCAATCGACCACAGGGTTCAATTTGATGAACTACAGGGAAAGACTCCCAGGGCACCTGGGTGGCTCGGTGGATGAACATCTGACTTTGGCTCAGGTCGCAATCCTGGGGTCCTGGGATCGAGTCCCACATCGGGCTCCCTGCATGGAGCCTGCTTCTCCTTCTGCCTGTATCTCTGCCTCTCTCTGTGTCTCTCATGAATAAATAAAATCTTAAAAAAAAAAAAGACTCCCATTCCAAGTGATTCCTAACTCTCTGTGCTCACACTATTTTTTATTTATTTTAAATTTTTATTTATTTATTAAAGATTTTTTCTTTATTTATTCATGAGAGACACACACACACAGAGAGGCAGAGACATAGCCCGATGTGGGACTATATCCTGGGACCCTGGGATCTTGCCCTGGGCCGAAGGCAGGCACCAAACCATTGAGCCACCCAGGCATCCTTCACTCTATTTTCTTTAAAGTACTTTTTATAAAAGTTAAAATTTTTAAAGTTCATTTTCCTTTTTTTTAAAGGTTTTGTTTTTTTATTCATGAGAGACACAGAGAGAGAGGCAGAGACACAGGCAGAGGGAGAAGCAGGCTCCCTGCAGGGAGTCCAAAATGGAAATCGATCCCCAGACTGGGGGATCACACCCTGAGTCGAAGGCAGGCACTAAACCGCTGAGCCACTTAGGCATCCCTAAAGTTCATTTTCCATCCAAAACTAATTTATATTTTTTGTAGGTACTTTACACTATCTAAAGTTGTTCTGTACTTTTATTTAACAGACAATAAAGGCTGATATTTTATATTAGAGATCAAATTTAACATGAGAATACTGCACATACTTCCGAAAAGGTGGCCCAGCTAGCTCAACCCATTAAATAGTTGGGATGTTATCCTTGCTGAGAGCTAGAAACTTGGGAGGGCAGATGCATGCAGATTCTCCAAAAAATGAGGAAGTTTGACATACAGGATGAAGGAAAAGGGGGTTGCAGAGCTGGGGGGACAGAAAGAAGACCCCTCTGGGGGCCAGGGGCTCTCTCAGCCAGCTTTTCCATTAAGGAGCCAAGTCCACCTCTCTCTGACTGTGGCAGAAATTATACCACTTACATTCCCCAGGCCTCAAGAGACTTGCCACTTCATCTCTTGCCATTCTTGGGAAGCCTGCAGCCATCACTGTGGGAATCAGTCAGGGTTAACCTGCTGACTGACACGAGTGTGTGGCTCAGTTCCTCTGACCCCTAGCCAATCACCAGCCAACCACGTCATGCAACTGAAGCCTTCTATTGTCTGCTCACCGTAAACATGAAGTGAGCCCAACCCACAGCCACAGAAGTGCCCAGCCGCACTCAGCCCAAAATGCCAGCCCATGTGAGCTATAAATGATGGAGGACTTTATTTTAAAGATTTTGTTTATTTATTCATGAGAGACACACAGAGAGAGGCAGAGGGAGAAGGCAGAGGGAGAAGCAGGCTCCCCATGGGAAGCATGATGTGAGACTTGATCCCAAGACCCCTGAACCAAAGGTAGGAGCTTAACCAACTGAGCCACCCAGGTGTCCCTAAATGATGGAGTTTTAAGCCACCAATTTGGAGGCTTAGTTTTTTAATACGGCAAAAGCTAATTGATTAACTTGCGACTGCAGAAGGAAACCTGGAATTTTTGGGGTTTTACTTACAAGGACATTGTCAAGGACACTCAATGGTTAACTGAAGTTCTCCCAGGGGCCTCGTTTAGAGCTGGGAGAGGAAAGCTGTGCTGGCTGAGTGTCTGGCCCAGGGTGGAGGGAAGCTGTTTGAAATTCCAATTCATTCTCTCCTACTGGTGGACAACAATGACCCTGTGCTCTTAGCAAACTGTGCTTTTTTTCATTAGAGTAGTCACTGAAACGGTAGAAAAATCAACACGGCCTCAAGTGATGGCTTTGCTCATTGTTCACTGCTGAAAGAGGTTTCGCCTTAGAATATACAGGCTGAATATCCCAATCTGAATTCTCTGATTAGAAGAGAATGTCTCCCCACCAACAGCCCCACCCCACCCAGCACTGTGCCAGCAACGTTGGGCACCGCCCTGGAGACAGTGAGTGTTATTGGCTGGCGAGCCTGGAAAGAGATTTTTCTGAAGCAGAGACCCTGGCTCTCCATTTCTAGATGCAGGTTCTTGTGTCATTGCTTCTTTTTTGGAAATAGAGCTCCCATTGACATCAAAAAGAATCTTTCTCAAAGTGTGGAGAAACCGCAGGGCGGGCAGCGGGGTTCTCCCAGCGGCAGAGAATCAGCTCCTGATGCATTGACTGGAGATCAAATTGGGTTAAATGCCCCCTTCCAAGCAAGCCTGGAAAATTCTCCAACACGAGGTCTTTCATGCGTTAGACCTCGAATGAAGGGCAAGCCTCAAAGCCTGGCCTAGTTCTAAAATTAGATCAGTAATTTTATCCGAGAATGCAAGCGCACAGTGAATACTTCTGGTTTTCCTTCTCGTCTCATGCCCGAGTGGGGAGGATTAGGGCTACATTTGTGCCTTGACAATTTTGAGAAGGTGTCATGTGGATATTTCTCAGTGAAAAGAGCAAAAGTAATAGGAGACCAGCTTAAAATGTCAAGTCACATTATTGGCAGACACCTAAGGTGATCTTTGCTGCTTTTTCCCTGCTCTTAATTCAAGCAACATTACATGTGCTATGACAACAGAGAGCAGTTTGGAACAGACTGCTTGATCTCCGCGAGCTGGCTGCCGCAAGGACAATCTGAATGGTCCTTCATGCATTTTATCATCCTTAAAGGGGTGCTTATTCTCTGGGGGTCGCTTTATATGCTCTAAGAGCCATAGCAACAGAGAAGGAGTGAAAGGCTCTTGGTGTGCTTAGAGTTGATTTTAAATATTTTAAAAGTTAAATGAATATATGCATATGTATGCGCGCGCACACACACACACACACACACACACACACAAACACACACACCCCAAAACTCCACATTCTAAAATATCAGCTGCCTTTCTTTGGGGATTGAATTATTTCAGCCCATCCTATCAAATGTGGAAAAGAAGGTCTAACTGGGGGGCGCCTGGGTGGCCCAGTCAGTTGAGTGTCTGACTCTTGGTTTTGGCTCAGGTCATGATCTCAAGGTCGTGAGATCGAGCCCCGAGTTGGGCTCCACACTCAGCGTGGAGTCTGCTTGAGATTCTTGCTCCCTCTCCCTTTGCCCCTCCCCCTCTACTCTCTCTCAGATAAATAAATAAATCTTTTTTTAAAAGGTCTAATTGGCAATCATCTATCTATCTATCTATCTATCTATATTAATTTAATAAAAAAGAGCAAAGTAATTAGTGGTTAGGTTATAAACACAGTGTGTTAAGGTCTCAGGGAGAACAAGCAGGACTCGCTCACCCAGCTCTGGAATTCAAAGGCCCCCCTGAAGGGGCACGGGACTGGCCAAGCCAGCAGACTGAATGGCCACATTGGGAGAGGCCAGCAACTCTGTAGTGATTTTTCAGTAGAGTCGCTGCAGAATGCAGATGTTTCGATGAAGATTTTCAGAACAATCCACGTGCTCTTGAGGCGAATCTTGGACTTACCTGTCTCCCTTATAACCTGAAAAGCAAGGCACGGGGGTTTGATTGAATTGCCTAGTAATTCTGTCATGAACTGCACTGCTTTTTTCTCCCTTGAACACATTACTGATGGTAACAAGGGAGTTATTTTCAATCAAAGCATGCTCCAACGAAAAAGATTTCTCCTAACATTGTGATCCCTTCCTCTGAAATCCATTTCAGATTGGCGGATAAAATGTGATTATATTTACACTTCCCTGACACAATTCAGGCAGCAAAATAACAGCCTGCCGGAGACATTTTTCTCCTTCATATTTAGATCTGTCAGTGCTGTAGTGGTGGGGGAACGGGGAGGGGTGCCAGAGGCAGCTGGGGTTGGCGATATGGTTTCGTTGGCTCACAAATAGAGACGTCCTGGGCACTGCGTGTCTATCTCTTTCTCCCTCGTCTCAGAGTTCCTTGAACACCATCCTGAATAGCGTTCAGAGTGATGATACAGCGTGCTAATCAATAGTGCTCTATGCAAATCAAATTTCTCATTTTTGCCTTGACACAGCCCATAAATTATTTCAACATAATACGTTAATTGGTTCACACTCATTAGGGGACGTACGATGTATGACTCACCAGTTTCCATGTAAGTCAGTTGCAATTTGTATTAAAAAAATCTAGGCTTCCAGATTGCGAGGTTAGAGTGGAGGATGGGACAGTGTAGAACAGGAGAGTCTTGAGGTGAGGGGAATCTTAATTCCTGTTCTCGACCTGCAGGGATTTACCGTATATAGTATTAGCCAACTCATTCAACTTCTTTGAGCCCAAGTGTCCTCATCTGTACAATGAGTGGGTTGATTTAGGGGGTAATCAGGATTTTATGTATGTGAACCCCCTGCCTATAGTCCCCAGAGTGGCAATGTCAAGCTTGTGTCCCAGTCTCCACACTCGGGCAAAAATGGACATTCCATTTCAACAAGATTATAAAGATCATCAGGGATCTCACAGACATCACTCACCCTGGACCCTTCCTGAGGAACCATGTTTCTAACTAAATGCAACACTGTCCCTCTTGAATCCAGAGAGGAAGGTGACCCTCCTCTTTCTCAGGTCTTCTCTGAGCTCTGGATCTGTGGTGGATATTGTGATCTAGGAATAAAGGCCTTCTTGGCTCCACAGCTGGGAGCGCTGCCAGCAGATAGCAGCAATTGGCTACCTTTGGGGATTCCCTTAGCAGCAGAGAGCAGAGCCCATAGCCCCTTCCTGGAACAGGCTGCATCCAGTGACAGATGGATATGGAGGAGTGAAAGCTGGGGCTTCTCACCTCAACCTGGGACAGCTCAGAAGGGTCATTCCATCTTGAGAAATCCCCAGAAGGTTGACCGAGACTTCCGCAGACACTACATCGAAGTTCAATGTCTTCCTCTGCCCAGTGTTGCTTCTCTCCCTCCCTTCCCAGAGCACTCACTAATAAACTTATTACCTGCTGAGCTCCATCTCAGGGGCTGCATCCAAAGGAGGCCAATCTGTACCGTGATAAAATGTGTTTCCTCTAGGACCGAAAATTTAGATATCTTCCATCAGCCATACAATGTGGATCCCAGACCCAAGTTCAGTAGCCAACCTTCGAAAACTAGGAGATATTTCACCAACCTACAGATTTCTTTGGAAAATGTTGGAGGTCTCTGAATGTTGAGACAAACACAGCAATAAGCTGAGGCTGAGTAGCCTTGTACCCCTGAGATGGGACCTATCTCTTCTCCCCTATTTGCTATGCCCCCTGCAATGCCCTATTGCTCTCCAGTGTGAAGCTGACTGCAATGATATTTTTGGTGCCAAGTTAGTGACTCCTTTTCTCACCTTCTTCCAGATTGGTAATTTCTCTTTTTATCTGCTGATGCTTGGACACATGGAGTCCAAAGTATCTTGAAAGCACCTATAGTTTGTAGTTTGGTGGACTCTTGCTGTGTCCTCTAGTAAGTATATCTACTTTGGGGGCTAGCCTACAGAAGCCAGAATTTCAGGAATAGAAAATACAAAGTCTCCCAGGGGCTCAGTGGTTGTGATGATAATTAGGAGCAAATTGGCTTCTACCCCATTGTTCCTAGACCCATACAGTCTTCTTATGGAACACAGTTATCAAATAAAGGTCTCTGATTTAATTGTGAATGTATATTTTTAAGGATACCTTCTATGCTTTCCAAGTATTCCTTTCAAGATGGTTGTTCAGCTGTGCATTTAGAAGTCTATTAAGCATTCTTTGAGGCCATTTCTTTCAGGATGGCATAGAATATCATATGACCGTGATAGACAGTATGCCCTTGCTCAAATCTTTACTATCAAGTGGGCCCCTGGCCGAATGCTATGTTGTGTAGGATTCTATCTATGAACCAGGCATTTGTAAGTTCTGTGGAAAAAAACAAAACAAAACCGAATTGCTTGTCTAGACACATAGCCCTATAAGGTGGAACTCCTGGCCCTTCATGGATGGAGGGGGCCTAATGTAGCTAGGTTGCTAACAATGGTCTGCTGGTCTCATTGAGGAAGATTTCTTTATTGGCAGTGGTATGCTGGGGTCAGCTTGTACCAGCTACCGGAAGTTACTTGTGTACATCTTTTCCAACTCTGTGTGAAGGGACATCATATTGGTAGCTTGAAATTTGCCATGGTAGAGTATTTATATCACTGAAATTGGAAAACACCACAAATGAGAGCCACTTATTAAACACTTCCCAGCATATCACTGCTTATCACTAAACTGCTATACACACTGCAGAATTAATTCTAACCCTCACCCCAACTAGGCATTTTTGTTGGCTTAAATCTAAATCAGTGAAGGTTTCTATTTCTACTTATAATGGGCATCTTCTCTTAGAACTATCATCTCACTGAAAGCAACTATGAATTTTTGATGAAATCCAGAAGCAAGCACATTTGAAATGTCTTTTTGATGGCATCAGTGCACAACCAAGGCAACCATGTCTTGAGAAACCATATGAACAGTGCTTTCCCTTGCTTAGGGAATTTGCTGAGTCCCAGCCTGGAGCCTATATGGCCATCAGGAAACATCAGACTAGAGCTTTTAGCACTATCATGGGGATGGGATAGAAATGAGAGTTCAGGGCTCCAAAGGCTTCCAGGATTTGAGAAATCAAAATCCTGGACAAAAGAGCCTACAGAGACATTCTGTGCCGCTTTTTTACCTCATGGTATTTGCTGAATCCAGAGTTGAGCTGGACAAAAAGCCGATAAATAAAGCAGAAAATGGAAACTTACGGCGGAGGTGGGGGGAATCTATAAGCAGAGCTTTTAGTCTCTTGAGGTGCTAGGAATACAAAATTGAACTTCAGAGAGAGCCAGGAAGTTGGCTAAACCTTCATGGGTGAATTTATTTGAGACCCATAAAAGGCTATGCTCCAGGAGTCAGTATGGACCAAAAATAGACAAGCCCATATGGAACCTTAAATCTAGTCCTGAATCATCTTGGCCCCTGAGTAGATGGAGATTGTCCCTGAGAGTCAGGAAAATTTTAAATTCTCTCTGGAAGAATATAAAATTATCCATTAGCCTACAATTTTTTATGCAACATGTCTGGCATTCAATAAAAAAATCATCATGCATGCCAGGAGACAGGAGCAGGTGTCCAAAAGCCAAGAGAAAAAGCAAAACAGAAGAAAGAAACAGACCTATAGGTGATATACATTTTAAGGTGAGGACATTGACTATGATGAATATGTTTAAGAAAACAGATAAGGTGGAAAATTTCAACAGGGAATTAGAACATATAAAAATAACCAATTAGAAATTCTAGAACAAAAAAATAGTAATGGCTAAAATTAAAAATTGATGATTTAATGGTGGATTTGACACAGCAGAGGAAGGAACTCACAGATTGGAAAGTAATATATACAAAAAAATACAAAGTGGTCACAAAGAGAAATAATACTGACAAGTAGAGAAAAGAACACATAGGGCATGTAAGGCATGATCTGTAGGCTAACATGCTTAGAATTAGATTCCTGGGAGGAGGAAAAGCTAGAATGAGACAGAAGCACTATTTTCAGCACATTGGCTAAAAAATTCCCCAAATTGACAAAGGGCACTAAGCCACACATTCAAAAAGCTTAACTGCTCCTTACAAGCATAAATACAAAGAATGTCTTACTAGGCACATCATAATAAAACTCCTGAAAACCATATTGAGACTCTTGAAAAAAGTCATTGACAAAAATACAGATTGCCTTCAAAGGCACAATAATAGTTTTTTAAAAGCTTAAGAGCTGGGTTTTTTTTCTACAGAAATAATGTAAACCAGAAAACAATAAAATGTGCCTATCAAGGTGCCCCTTCCAAAATTATTTCTAACCTAGAATTATATATCCAGTGAGAATATCCTTCAATAGCAAAAGTGATATAAAAACATTTTCAGACAAGCAAATATTGACAACATGTGTGCCCAGTAAAAGTTCACTAAAGAAAATTCTAGAAAGAGTTTCTTAGGCAGATATTAAATGATCCATATAGACGCATAATTATGTAGCAAATTGGTAAAAAACAAAAACAAAAACAAAAACAAAAACAAAAACAAAAAAAACCAACCCTGGAAAGAGTATGTCAGAAGACTGAATATTTTGTATATCTCTTATATGTAGAATCTTCAAAAGCCAAATCCTGCAGAAACAGGGAATAGAATGGTGGTCACCAGAAGTTAGAGCAACTAGGGATATGTTATTAAAGGGAACAACACTGCACCTGGAAGATGAGTAAGTTCTGGAGATCTAATGCACAGCATAGTGATAATAGTCAACAATGCTGTACTACATAACTCACAACTGCTAAGAAGACACAGATCTTAAATGTGTTCACCACAAAGAGGAAGTAATAATTGCATGAGGTGTTGGAGATGCTGGCTAAAGCTGCAATGGTAATCATGTCACAACATATAAACATATGAAATCAATACTTTGTATACCTTAAACTTACATAGTGCTGTATGTCAATTCTATCTCACTTTCAAAAATACAATTGATACGAGCACAAGTTAAGATCAAATCCAGACCAATGGAATACCATACACATTAGTCACCTGATCTATGGTAAATATGCTACTGCAGAATTCCTTTTTATATATAAATGTTAATTTTTAATGTAATCTCTATGTCTAACGTGGGGCTCAAACTTATGGCCCCAAGACCAAGAGCTGCATGCGCTATCAACTGAGCCAGTCAGGTGCCCTGCCCAAATGACAAATGATGAAAAGTTGCTCAACACTACTGGTTGACGGGGAGAACTATGTTAGAACTATAAGATACCATGACAAACAAACAAATACAAAAGTAGCGTGGCTAAAGTTAAGAGGAAAAAGTTGGCCATGCTACACATTGGTAAGATTGTGGAGCGACTAGAATTTTCATAGTCTGCTGGTGAGAGCATGGTTTGGTACTAACCACTTTGGAAAACTTCCAATCACATATGGTGAAGAAGGTAGGGCAAAGGTGAAGGCAGAGGTGGCAGGAGGTTTAGTCGTGGCTCTTATTGTGTAGATGCCAAACTATTGGGACTAGGGAAACAGCCTCAAAGTCTTTCTCCCCTAGCTCAAACGTGGGGTTTGGTAAACTTCAGTAATTAATCTTACAAAGAAGCCTCCGATTTTCTGGGAATTACCGTTCTCCGTTTGAATCTTCTTATGCCAACTACAGACATATGACCTTCCAAGAGATCTTTTTAATATACTTTTCTTTCCACAAAAACATGAGATGGAATCTACTTGATACCAAAGCAGTGGCTAACTTAATTTTTATTTATTTATTGGTTTATTTTTAAATTTCTTTATTTCTAATGTATGTATGTATGTATGTATGTATGTATGTATTATTTTTTTAAGCAATGACTTACTTTAGCCAGTTCTGGCTGCTTCTCTAAGTACTGAGGTCCCGGGATGCCTGAGTAGCTCGACTGTTGAGTGTATGCCTTCAGCTCAGGTCATGATCCCAGGTCCTAGGATCGAGTCCCGCATCAGGTTCCCCACAGGGAGAACTACATAACTCACAATTGCTAAGAAGCAATTGGAATTAGACTAGCAGTTCCTAACCTGCCTGAACAAGGATACGTAAGATGATGGCCTCCCTACCTAAACCCATCATGATGTCTTTGGCTGTGGTTGCTGGTTTCTCCTTTTTGCCTGTGAGGATAGAGGTTCAACTCTGAATGTCAGCAGGATACCTAACAATCTTGTTAGCTCCACATTCCAGTGGCCCACACTGGACGGTGCTTCTGCAATAACCACCAGCTATTGTTGGTTGTTCCCTACATAGGCCCCAAAAGATGTTCCGTACCACAGGTAGGTACTTCTGAGCAGAAGATCGTGACAACCCCACTCAACTTCCTATAAATACATTCCTCGTGGACCCCCCCCTCCAAACTTGGCCATCCCACATTAAACTGAACTCACTATATCCCCAGATTTTGTGATTCGTGCTATCTGACTTAACAGGCTCACCACATTTGTGGCCTTCTCCTTCCAGGGTATTTCTGGTATGTGATATGATTCATGGAAAAACTAAAAAAATCTGTCAAACCAGTTGTTGGAATTCATGTGTACTTGTCTGACAGAAATTTAACATTTCAAAGGCTTTAGGGAAAATTGTGTCAGGACAAAGGATACTTAGAATAATAGATGTACAACATCTCTGTTCAGCGCAGCCTTCCTTGGTTATTAGATCTGTAAGTTGTTACTTAAAGATGCATTTTTCAGTTTGATTTTGTTTAAACATTGCCTCTGAAAATTACATTTCCAGAGGCCACAGGACAGTCCATACAACTTAAATAAATTGGGCATATTTGAATCGATAAATAAATGCATAAATAAATAGAGTGTCCACCCACTCCAGTCCCCTGTGCATGGAATATTCTTGGGGAAAGGTCTAAGAAAATCTTGAGAATTACCACAAGACAGCAGAAAAAATCCTTCTGGAGCAAGGTGAAGTGGGACACCCACCTACCCATGAGATGAGTCAAACACATCTCCAAGGTACGGGGCAGGGAATTTTGTGGTGGAGATTTTGAAATCCAATGGATAGATTAGTTATTTTTTTAAAGACTATTTTTAGAGCTATTTTAGGTTTACAGCAACATGGAGAGGAAGGCACAGAGATTTCCCATTTACTCCCAGCCTTCACCCATGCACAGCATCCCTCATTTGTCAACATCCACCTCTGAGTATTATCTTTGTGGTGATGGATGAGCCTACATGGATACATCACAGTCATCCAACGTCCCCAGTTTACTTTAACGTTCAATCCTGGCGTTGCACATTCTATGGGATTTGACAAAAGAATAAATGACATATAGGGACATGTGGGTGGTGCAGTCAGTTGATCAACTGATTCTTGATTTCAGCTCACTTTGCGATCTTGAGGTTGTGGGATGGAGCTCCTCATCCAGCTCTGTGCTCAGTGCAGAGTCTGCTTCAGATCTCTCTCCTCCTCCCTCCTACTCACTCTCTGTTGCAAATAAATAAATAACATCTTAAAGAAAAAAAATAAATGACACGCATCCACCATTTTGGTACCATACATAATAATTTCACTTCCCTAAAAATCCTCTGTGTTCTGCCTATTGATCTCCTCCTCCCCCCCTCCCACCTCCTGCATTCCATTGGTAATTTTACTGTTTATGTAGTTTTGCCTTGTCCAGAATGTGATATGGTCAGAGTCATATAGCATGTAGCCTTTTCAGCCTGGCTTCTTTCCCTTAGTAATATGCATTTAAGTTTCCTTCATGACTTTTCATGGCTCAACAGCTCATTTCTTTTTCTGGGGAATAATATTGCCTCTTGTGGATGTGCCACAGTTTATTTATCCATTCACCTGCTGAAGGACATCATGGCTGCTTCCAAGTTTTGACAATTATGGGTAAAGCTGCTATAAACATCTGTGTTCAGGCTTTTGTGTGGACAGTTTTCAGCTCCTTTGGGTAAATACCACAGAGTGTAATAGTTCAATCATGTAGTAGGACTATTTTTCGCTTGTAAGAAACTGCCAAACTGTCTTCCAAAGTGGCTGTTCCATTTTGCATCCCCACCAGCATTGAATGAGAGTTCCTGTTGTTCTCCACTCTCACCAGCATTTGGTGCTGTTATTGCTTTGGATTTGGGCTAATAGACGTGTAGGGCTTTCCCATTGTTGTTTTAATTTGTAGCTTCCTGACAGCATATGATGTGGAGCATATTTTCATATGCTTATTTGTCAGATGCATATCTGTCACCCTCTTTGGCCTATTATTTAATTGAGTTGTTTCTTTATTGTTGAATTTTAAGTGTTCTTTGTATATTTTGGGCACCAGGCTTTTTTTTTTTTTTTTTTTTTTGGCACCAGGCTTTTAGCAGATGTTATCTTTTGCAAATATTTTCTCCCAGCCTGTGCCTTGTTTTCTTGTTCTCTTAAGCATGTTATTTTCTTGAGTTGATGGGTACAAGTCAATGGGGTTTGTGCATGATTAATTTCATGAAAAATTATAAGTTAAAAAAAAAACCATCAAGTCTTTGAGCACTTGTTTACTAGAGAGACTGGAGACCATAGTGGTTAAGGTTAAGTTTATGTTTGTGCAGCTTGAGCTGGGAATGGGAGCCAGCGACTGCTCTGCGTCAGGCTGCTTGAACTCCAATCCCAGTTATACCACTTAATTGCGAGCAATCTGGGACAAACTACATAACCTTCTCTGCCATAGGTTCCTAACCTGTCAAATAGAAATAATTATATGGTAAGCATATTGAGAGGATACAAAGATGTGTTTGACTAGATGCAAAGCACTAAGAACACTGCTAGCACTTAGAAAGTGCTCAGTCAATGCTGGTCACTATTATTATACACCCATTCCCACTGGGGTATTTTTGAGGATGCAGGAGAAAAAGACATTCCTACTCAGGGCCATCATATTATTACATTGCAAAAGAAGATTAAAATGCAAGATAATAGAAGCAAAGAGTAAAAGTGAGCATAGGCCATTTTTGAAAACATTCCACGTCACCTAAAGTCAAGCAAAATGTCGGGAACATAGTGGTTTCTGAATACATGTTTCATTCTTCCATTTATTACTCAACATAAAGGCTTACCTTCGTGGTAGGTAAGGTAGAGACATCGAGAATGAAACCGTCTAAGATGATTTAATGAAAGAAAGTGGGATGGGCCCAAATCCCAAAGGATTCAGCCAGATTTGGATTAGTAAGGGAAGAGGAGAAAAGCATAGCAGATTGATGAATAGTAGAAAGGGAGGACTGTATTCACCAGACATGGGTAGCCTGGCAGCAGAGGAAATTAGACAGGAAGCGAAGGGCCATATTACTTGAATATGAATGACGTCAGCTGCCAATTTCCAAACCAGATTTTGCATGTAGGAATAACTGCTTATAAGAATCAATTACTAGGCTTCACCTCCCCTTAAATCTGCTTGCTGAGCAGCTGCTTTCAGAATAACCAGGTGGTTGTTGAATTAAATGGTTGGGTTCACCTGGGCATTCAAGATCGCATTCACCCACCCACCGCCATGTAACTTAGTTCTCCTTCCTGGGACATCTGTTAAATCTAGTATTTCACTCTTGGGGCAAATGCAGCAAAAAGGTGATTTGAGATTCTCTTCACTTACCCAGCCTCCGAGGCCCTCTGAGAAGCTTCAGGCAAAGTGTTTAAATGTTGAACCGCCCCCCTACCCTGCCCCCCGCCCCCCCCCCCCCCGCTGTCCAACTAAATGTTTATTGGTTAAAATTGAATTCAATATACAAGGCATCTGAAAACTGGAGGCAACCATGATGTTCTCCTACAGGAGAAGAGAGAAACCCTGGTACACCTGTACAATAAAGTACCATTCAGAATCAATAGGAACAAGCTAGCAAGTCATAAAAAGACATGATGCAGGGGCAGACCGGGTAGCTCAGCAGTTTAGTGCCGCCTTCTGCCCAGGGCATGATCCTGGATTCTGGAGTCGCTGGATTGAGTCTCGCATCAGGCTCCCTGCATGGAGCCTGCTTCTCCCTCTGCCTGTGTCTCTGCCTCTCTCTTTCTCTGTGTCTCTCATGAATAAATAAAATCTTAAAAAGAAAAAAAGACACGGGGCATCTTAAGTGCATATTGTTAAGTGAAAGAAGCCATCTGAAAAGGCTGCATATGAAAGACTTCATCTATATGATGTTCTAGAAAAGATGAAACTACAGAGATTGCAAATGCATCAGGGGCTGCTAGGGGGTTCCGGGGAAGGAAGGAGAGGCTGAAGAGATGAGGCATGTGGGATTTTTGAAGATGGTGAAAGTAGTCTATGTGCTGCTGTAAGGGTGGCTACATGATGCTCAGGAGATATTTGTTAAAACTCACAGAACTTTATGACTTACAGAGTGAACCTTAATGTATGTAAATGAAAGGAGTCATGTAGGAATTCTGGAGCTCCCAGGATGGCGTAAAGAATGTGGCAGCAAAATGTCTAGGTAAATTACAAATGTATGAGGAAAAATCCTGATAAAGGGGATAGGGAGGAAGGGTGCTGACCCAAGTACATTTGAAAGAGTAGACATAATGCCCAGCCTTTAGCGATTCCGTGGGGGTGGCCCAGATGCTGAGCAGAATGTAGGTCCACCCACTCCCCAGCACCTTTAGGAAGACTTTGCAGCTCCCTGGAAAGGAGCCTAGCCTTATAAGTTTGCCAATTAACCTTGGTGCCCTGGGTCCTTTGCCAGATAGTAGGCCTATCTTAAGTGTCATAAGGGTGCAAACTGAGGACAGTTGTCCGGACAGGTTTCGGTTATGGAGAAATCCCTAAACTATGCAGGAGTCCTGGGATTTCTCCCTGTGGCCCCACAATATCTTAGGGTGGCAAATCAAGGCAGAATTCAGCAGAAGTCCCTGGCATCCAAGTGTAAGCGTGTTAATTAGCCCGTGGTGCCTTTCCAGGCCATGCATGCCATTCTATGAATTCAGTTAGTAAGCCAAAAGCAGTGAAGTCACACGTCATCACGTCTGTCACCGAGCTACCAATTATTTTGAAACTTACCTGGGATTTGTTCTAATCATGTATGGTAAGATGACAGACATGCAGACAACTGCCTTGAGAATAGAGTTTATTATCTATGATTCCCGGGGGTGGGGCATGCCTCTCTTCTGTGGGGGCCAGATGAGGAAGCCCCAGGGTCAGTCAGGAGCAGAAAGAGGGAGAGGAAATGGTAGACAAGAGTCTTTATTCTGGGGTGGTGGGAAGTTGTTAGCCCTGGATGTCCTCTGTGGGGCGGGAAGCAAAATGCAGATGTTGGGGTTTGCCATTGGAAGGGTTGGAATGTGATTTCTGTGTGCTCAGGCACCACACCTCAGAGATGGAAGGGACATAAACAATTTTGACTCATGACTTCAAGATGTCAAATTATCAGTTCTGGGTGATCAAGGTTGATTATCACAATGGGATCCTGAAGCAAAATAAGGGTGGGGGGGCATTAGGTAAGAAGTAAGGATATCTGAATAAAGCATGGAATTTAGGTAAACGCAATGAAGCAATTCATTCATGAGTTGTGACAAATGTACCACTCTGACGAAGGGTGTTAAGTCTGGGGGAAATTGGGTATGAAGTATATGGGAACTCTCTGTGCTATCTTTATAACTTTCCTGCAAATCTGCAACTTTTCCAAAGCAAAAGTTTATTTCATAAAACCAACTTTGAGAATAATGTGTACATTTTAGTTCTCTCTTTTAAGCTTCTTTTTTTCCCCCCACCTTAGGTATGTGTACTTCCACAGGAAGACAGAAAGAAGAGTTGGTACTCATCCTCTCTCAACGTTTGTTAATTCATTTTTCAAGTGCTTATTGAGCACCTGGCTGTTTCTGGCCCAGTGCTGGGGCCAGATCAAAAGAAAAAAAAATGCTAGCCCTGCTCTGAAGAAGGACTAGCCCAGTTCAGTGGACACTGTAGATGTAAAATCACCAAAGTGCCACACACTGTGACAAGTACAGTGCCAGGATTGTACGCAAGATGCCATGAGATACTTGAGAAGTGTTTGGAGGACCTGGGGAGAACTTCTCAGCAGAGCCAACATTTAAAGACATCTTGAAGGGTAAGGAGCAATCTGAGAAGATGCAGAGGAGAATTTGCATGAGAACACGTCTAAAGGCAAAGACACAAAGGCAGAAAGTCATGGTGTTTGGGCAGGACATGGAGCCATGGTCAGGAGTGGTAGGAGATGCATCTGGAAAGGAGTATTAGGGCTCTAGCTATTAGGAAACAATAAACATTTGCTGATTAACAGAATGAATAAGTGACCAGAAGCTGAAAGGTCCCCTGTGATTTCTAGAATTTAGATTTTACTGTCTAGGCAACAGAGAGCCACCTCAGGTTTCCAGAGGGGGCATAACCTGACATGTTGGTGCTCTTGCCACTTCAAGTATGGCTCATGGACCACATGGTTCATGCAGCATCAGCATGATGTGAATGTTTGCAAGAGCCAGAGAATCTGAGGTCAGACTCCAGAATCAGAATCCTCATTTCATCAAGAACCCTGGGGTTGGGAGCGCCTGGGGGTGGCTCAGTGGATGAGCGCCTGCCTTCAGCTCAGGGTGTGATCCTGGAGTCCCGGGATCAAATCTCGCATGGGGTTCCCCGCAAAGAGCCTGCTTCTCCCTTGTGTCTCTCATGAATAAATAAATAAAATCTTAAAAAAAAAGAACCCTGGGGGTGATTCGTTTCCATGTTTAGATTCCAGGAGAGCTGCTTTAGAAAGATCACTTTGTTAATAGAGGGGGGATAAATAGTCTGGTTTTGTTGTGTTGTGTTGTATTTTGCTCCACACCAAAAGAGAAAGAAAGAGAGGGAAGGAGGGAGGGAGGGAGGGAAAGAAGGAAGAAACAGTAACACACATAAAAGATGTGAACCAGCACTGTTCTCCCTGTTTTCTTCCACTTAAGTCCTGACTTGTGAAAGAAGCAATGTCTCTGATCCCTTGGGCAGCCTTTGAAAGGGCTACTTGGCAATTGGGGAGGGAGCAGGACCGGCTGGACCACTGGTGGCAGAGCGACCAGGGCAACCATGGAACCCTCATTCCCTCTGCAAACAGAGGAAACAGGCACCGCATTCCCAGGAAAGTGGCTGCTGGGATTGCAGCTGAGGGCAATCCAAGGCTCAGCGGGCTTCCAGGATTCACACTTGTTTTGTGTGGCCAGAACAGACGATGGGACGGCAGGGTAAAAATGTCCCCGGCTCTTACTGGTGCACTGCTGTGTAAAACCCATCCCGCGCTTCTGTCCCCAGCTGCGCACTTGCCCAGGGCAGCCCAAATCTGGATTCGTGCAGAGAAAAAAAATGGGAATGTCCCACTCTGCGCAGGTACGGGCTGCTGCATGGAGTGATGCACCTCCACCACCTCATCTGTCTACATCGCCTGTGCTGCTAGGCCGTCCTCCTCCCAGGGACACTCACGGTGGTCTATTTGCATTTACCCACAAAGGCTGAATTTCCTTCTGATGAGCTATACAGGATAATGGTATCCTTATGTCTCAGGCTTTTATTTGGGCTGAAAGACCCAACAGAGCCTGATTAGAGCCCTAGGGCCAGTGATTATGTTGGGGGAATAGAGGCAGGGCTGGATTTGGGGTTTTGTTCTCTCCCTCCTCTCACCATTGAGAACAG
Source organism: Canis lupus dingo (assembly GCF_003254725.2). Lineage (NCBI taxonomy): Eukaryota > Metazoa > Chordata > Mammalia > Carnivora > Canidae > Canis > Canis lupus. The sequence goes on along the minus strand of NC_064248.1, from coordinate 4,519,165 downwards.
AGCGCATTCTCCGATAAAGCCTGGCGGCTGCTCCCCTGCTCTGTGCCAGCCATGCTCACACAGCGTTTTCCCTTGAAGCTCCTCACAAGCACACTGGAAGGCCAGCCACTTGTTCCTAGTTTACAGACTGGGACATTGATCCTAGCAGCAGGGCTGGGATTTTGCCCAAGTCCGTGTTTTTTCCCCTGCATCGCTAGTGACAATATTCATTCGAGGTCGAAATCCTTTCACAGCCACCATCCTGGTTCCCTGGAGCAGTATGCTCTGGAACAATCCCCCACCCGGGAGAGTGCCAAGTCTTTCATACTAACACCGATAGCTTACCGTTGCTAGAGCTTTGGGCTTTCTGAACTGTTCATCCCATCTTCTCTCATTTGTGCTCAAGAGCATAAGACCTGCAGGCCTGGAGTAGCATTTCCAACTGTTCCCGGAAAGGGACTGAGCCCTGCACAAGCAACAGCATGGCTTAGCGGGAAGCTTCCTGGGAGAATGGAGGGGCGTTGAGGCACCTTACCTCCCCACCTGTGTGCACAGGCTCCGGCCTTCTCCCAGCAGAAACTGGGATGTGAAGTTTGGGATTGATGGGATGGAATTGGAAGGCTGTGACTGTTGCCTTAGAAAATTTGAAAAAAAAAAAAACATTTTGAAAATGGCTAAGAGAAGGAAGCAGCAGCCTTGGTGTGTGTGTGTGTGTGTGTACATGTGTGTGTGTGTGTACATGTGCGTGCCTGTGTGTGTGTGTGTGTGTTTTCCAGAAGGCTGTGAGAAGGAGAGAATCCAGCCTCTGAATAGGTCTCTGGCAAATCTGAGTCACCCCACTAGCTCAGGCAGATGCAGTTAAATATGGAGACAGGAGCCCTGAGCTGCACATCTCATGAGAACCAGAATGGCCAACAAAGTGACCAGCTCCCCAAGGTGCCACTTGCCTAAAGATGTCATGGGCTTTGTGTGCACAGAGTGAGAAAAGTCCATGGGGATTATGATCTTCCAAGACTGAGATTCTCAAATCAATTGGGAAGCAGCTCCCTGCCCTCCCTTGCTCCCCTGGGCCACATGATAAAGGTACAAGGTGTGCAACACAGACCTGAGCGGACAGTTGGTTGGTAGCAAGGTGGAAGCATTGGGGCTGGTGTCACGCTTACCATCTTTGAGCGTCATCTTAAGGGAATCCAGCTGAGATCCTGAAGAGAGTGACTGCCAGGATCTGGCAACCTCGGTGCCACAAGAAACTGAGTAAACAGAACCATTGAGGGCTGAGGACTACAAGGAGATGTGTCACATAGTCATAGGGAGGGCCACACTCCATCCCAGTGTGGCTAGCTGGCCTGGAGGAGCTGCCGGAAGCATGTGGAAGTGACATCCACTCAGCCTCCATGGCGTTGGCAGTCCCTGTGTGACCCATGGGCAAGGATGGGAGGGGGAAGAGGCGGGGTGGCACGGTCCAGCTGCGACACCAGAGCCATTAACAGGCCAGGAGGAAGATGGAGTCCAGCCAAGCAGCTGTAGCTGGAGAACTTCAATGACTCCCAGGATGGGGGGAGGGGGGTTTTCTGAGATGATGCCTGAGGGACCCTACCCACAGGACACCCCAGTTCTTCTCTCTACTTGATTTTATCTTATTCAACCTTTAAAACCCAGCTCCAAGGACACTCCCTGAAGTGTTCTGTTCTAGAAATGGGTCATCCTCCTCCGAACTCCTGGAGCTCCCAAAGCTCTTAACCTTTATTACACACGTTATTTTCCATCTTGTACTTGGGCTGGCTGTGGTCCATTTGCCCCAATTAATTTTTCTAGACCATAGCCACCTGTCCTGTGTTCCTCTGTCCTCTTTACATCCAACATCTCCTTTGAGATCAAGAGACCTCCTCTCCCGAGTCCTCCCTGCAACCCAGGCAGAGTGCTTCACACATCACGGATGGGGTGATTTTATTTTGAAAGAGTGACTGCATGCCTAATGAAGAAGGCAAGAGGGAGCCCAGATCGGGGAGGGAGACAGGGTGCTTTTGAGTCCTTTGGGAAAGGAATCGCTGTGGCTTTGGCTGCACTGCAGCCTCGTTTTCCCAGGAGGGGTTAAGTCTTGCTCACAGTGGGTGAGCCAAGAGATGGAGGGAAGGAGACAGCCAGTGCAGGAACATGAGTCCCTCAGTTCCAAGGGACAAAATGCCCTTGACAGGGGCAGCCTGTGCTGGGGGCCCCGCCCTGGGGATGTGTTATCCCAGCTGCCTTCCCAGGAATTAGAGGCAGAGAAGGCATGGAAAGACTCATGGTGGAGGCTGGTGGGTGAAGGGACAGGAAGCAGGGATGCGGGTGGGGGCGGAGAGGACACCTGGGCTGACTAATTAAAGCCTTTGGTAGCTGGCCCCCACCAGCTCAAGCAGATTATCACTGCTGACTCAGCTCCCTGCCAAGGCCAGAGGCACACTCCCTTTTTTCCTGCTTGATTTGCCTAATGGAAGCTGACAGTGAAGTTCAACCCTGATTGTCAGATTTCAGTAGGAACCTCAAGGGGGGAGAGGAAGGCAGACATTTGAGGAATAAAAATAGCTCACATAATGAGATCCTTTATTTAGCTGAACCACTTTTTAATGACTCACCTCTCCCTCCCTCTTCTCTCTTTCTCTCTCTCTCTCTCTCTCACACACACACATGCACACACATAGTTGTCCACACAAATGTCTGATTTTCAAGTAGAGCTTGCCTAGAGCCCATAGGAAAGAGGCTGTCCGTCCCGGACCGTCGGGGTCTGCAAAAGGGGATGTGATCTCATGGCGGAGCAGGGAGACATTTGTCCACACCCCTCCGACCAGCCTTCCTTTTAGTGATCCATTTTCCAATAGGTGACCCAAGAAATTGGTCTGGCCAGCAAAACCCAATGTGTGGGCTGGCACTCACGGCCTTGGCTGCTTCCTTACCCATCTGTGCTCTGGTTCTCAGCTGAGGTCTGGAAGGTCTAGTTAACTTCTCAAAATCTGAGCTCCTCCTCATCACAATCAGGCTGACCTCTCGTGCAGAGGAACAAAATGGCACAGGGAAACTTCTAGACACCACCTGTCACACCGCATCTGGCAAGAACGTCAGCGCCTTCTCTCCTCTGACGGGCAGTCTTCTGTGACTTTTATAGGAAGTCACTCAGTAATTGTAAGCTTGGGATTAAAAACAGGAAGCTCTAAAACAGGAAGCTGGGTTTTCATAATGGGAGGTTCTGGGCCACCTGGGTGGCTCAGTGGTTGAGCATCTGCCTTTGGCTCGGTCGTGATCCTGGGGTCCGGAATCGAGTCCCGCATCGGTCTCCCCTCAGGGAGCCTGCTTCTCCCCTTGCCTGTGTCTCTGCCTCTCTCTCTCTCTCTCTGTGTCTCTCATGAATAAATAAATGAAATCTTTAAAAGGGGCGCAGTCCCGAGGGTTTGTGAGGGCCGGGCTCCTTTCTGAACACTTCATGCACACAAACTCAGGGAAGCCTCCCCACTCTTGCCCCCCATTTTACAGATGAGGCAGCTGAGGCACAGGATAGTGAAATTTCTTGCCCAAAGTCACCATGGCATTCATCCGTGGTGAACCTAGACTTTGTGAAAGAACTGAAGAAATTGCGAAGGCTCCATAAATATAAGACGTTAGTATCCTGGGTCACATGTGTGTAAAGATTCTTTCATAAGGAGCTAATAACAAATGACAAGAGCAAAATTCTGTGTGGGAGGGACATGGGCCCAGATCCTTAGGCCTCATTGTGCTTTGTCCCCTATATGCCTCCCTCACCCCATGCTGACCAGGAGATGCTGAAGGTCACTCTGCAGTGACCCCCTTGTCCTGAAGGTCCAGCTAAACACAAACCTTCCCACACTAGCTAATGTCTCCAGAACAGGCTTCTAGAGAGCAAGTCTGGATCTACTGCCTGAAGCCAACCCTGCCTCAGGTATCGCTGAACCCTGAGGGGAAAGGCAAGCCAGAAGGTCACTCTAGGAAATTTAAAAATTGACTTGTGGAGTGTTTTTCTGAGTGGTCTTTTCCCCCGTTTGGATATAGACCACACTTTCTGCTCCTCATCTATCAAAATATCTACTGAGAGTTAGTTGCCATTTTTCATGGTGATGCTTTGCCCCCATTTGTCAACATTTCCACCCCGTCTCTGGTTTCACAGAGGACTCACCTGAGGCACAGAGAATTGATGTAAGTTGCCCAGGATAGAGGCAGCCAAGGAAGGCCTGGTGTCCAAAGCCTGAACTCTGTTCACTGTAAAATGCTCCCTCCTTATGTGGTCAACATAGAATACGAGGCATAATGAGGCAGGGAGGAACAAAAGAAGAAAACCCAGTTAGTGACCCCAGGACCTTGGAACTTACTGTTCTGCGTTGACTCCTATATTTTTTAACATGCCCATGTGAGGGAGCCACACAAACCACCACCCCAGATGCCTGTATTTCTCACCTCATACATTTTCCTTAAATTTATCTTCGTGTCTCCACCATAGGAGAATCTTCCGTTTGATTCTGAGGATTCTGCACAGCAACTCAGCCCTGGCCAGCCTGCCCACCTCTCCCTTCCGCTCCTGCAAAAGAATGATCTTCATATACATTCACGTTTGTTGTTGAGCAACAGTCTATAAACCTATGCTCTGCTCATTGCCACGCAAAGCAACAAAATCACGCACTTTTTAAGGTTCTCTGTGCAGCTATTCAAATTAATGTCTAGGGGCACCTGGGTGGCTCATTGGTTAAGGATCTGCCTTTGGCTTAAGGCATGATCCCAGGGTCCTGGGATCGAGTTCCGCCTCGGGCTCCCTGCATGGAGCCTGCTTCTCCCTCTGCCTGTGTCTCTGCCCCTCTCTCTGTGTCTCTCATGAATAAATAAATAAATAAAATCTTTAAAAAATAATTAATTAATATTTAACTACTTTTACAAGGCAGGCATGATTTTTATCAATCCCCAGCTTCCCATCGTTGGTGAACTGTTAATTTGGAACATATGACCAAATAATAACATCCATTGAAGGATTCCCCAACTTTTGCTCACTTCATTTTCCATCTGCTCCATGACCAAGTGACTAGAAAAGTGGCCATCAGGAGGCTGGTGACAAGACAGAAACAGCAAGAGAAATCTGCAATCAATAAAACAAGTGGGACTCCTATCAGCTCCTCACCTGCTTGGCTCATTCACTTCTGATCAACACCTGCCACGGGCTTCTGCTCTCTCCCTGTCAGGGGGACAGACTGACCATCACCAACTCTGCCCATGAGACCCCAGATGAATCCAAATGAAATAAAAAGCATGCCCACCCAAACCGAGGGAAGGGGCATGGGAGTGGGTTACTGTCGTTAGTGGTTGAGAGATCTCAAGACAGTGAAAAAAGATGAAAGCCACATAAAGTGTATTGTTGGGTAAAACAGGAATCTTAGCTCAGAATATCTAAAGAGATGCAGGGGTGCAGAAGTTGGCCTTCTGAGAAGAGCTCAGAATAGACTCCGGACTAGAAGGGGAATAGAGGCTGACAGAGGGAGGAGAAACAGAAGCAAAGAACTTAATTGAACATTTCCTTGTCCTCAGAATGGATATGCCATGAACCCTTCCCTCTATGCTTATACTTAGGGAATGGAAATGAGGGAAGTTCTAGGATGGAATCCAGGAAGCACCTGGATTGAGTTTGAAAAGAGAGTTTGGGAGGATCCAGGGAGAGAAACTGGGTGCTCTAATAGGTGGAATCGTTGACAGATGGGATAATTTCGAGGATTTGGGTGAGACATAATATTGTTTTATCAATAGATAAGAGAGAAGGAGGGAGGAAGGGAGAAAGGGGGGAAGGAAATAAAGGAAGAAGGAAGGGAGGGAGGGGGGTGGAGGGAAGGGGGTGTTCCAAGTGGCGGAAAGAAACTCAGCATCCAAATATAAAGTGAAGTAAAATGTGAATGTTTCTGAGTCATTAATAGAGTTTTCAAAAAAAAGGAGAGAGAAATTCTACTTCATCTACATGTTTGAAACCTTTTCCCTGGAGTGGGCATTATGCTCAAGAAGGAAATGTAGTCCTAGTATACAGAAGTGCTTTGCAGACCAGAAACTTTATATAGTTAGGTTAGGGTGAATTGTTTTTCAAGTTTTAGAATTAGTCTGTAGAAAAAGTAAACAAGTCCTCATTTGGGTTATGGAACACCATGATTGTGTTTTTATCTTGATCACATAAAAGTGATATTGTTGGAGAGTGGTCGGAGAACAGAGTTAGGGATGGAGGAAGAAGAGGCCAGAAGGCCAAACTGACGAAAAGGATCCACTCTGATGGCCTAAAGTCAGGCATCTGCTAAAGTCTATGCAAGAAGAATTAGAGGTTTAAATATAGTATTTGGGGGCACCTGGGTGGCTCAGTGGTTGAGCATCTATCTGCCTTTGGCTCAGGGTGTGATCCGGGGATCCTGGGATCAAGTCCTGCATTGGGCTCCCCTCGGAGCCTGCTTCTCCTCCTGCCTGTGTCTCTGTCTCTCTCTGTCTGTGTCTCTCATGAATAAATAAATAAATAAAATCTTTAAAAAATAAGCAAATAAGTATAGTACTTAAAATTGTCAGCAGAACGGTGAGGAAAAAAATCCAAATCATAAATATCAAATGTCAGGACTGAAGAGGTTCCTACTGTATTCCACAAGGAGTAAATAGAGTGATCCTGGAGGGAGAGGGAGGCAGAGCAAGTGACCAACACGGTTTTCTTTTACATTATCAGGTCAGTGTATCTGCTTTACCATCGACAAATTAGGAAATGTTGCTATAAGCGCTTTATCTGGAGGAGAAACAAAACCAAGGGAAGTTGAAAGTTCTAGCTTCTGTGGTTAAGAATGGGAATCAGAAGACCATTTCCCTTCTGTTCAAGAATTTTTGAACTATTTGTTTTCTTCCCCCATATACATCTAATATTGTGATTAAAACTTAAATGAAAAAAATTAGATCATTCTAGCAAATGAAAAAAAAAATTGAAGAACTATCATTCTCCCCTGGGAAATTGTGACTCACCTCAGGATAACAGATTTATTTGCTTCAGACCAAATGTGAGAATCTTAAATTTTGCACATGACTGGAATTTTTGTAAATTCAGGAAAACGCAGCTGTGACTCTCATGCTTTACTTCTAGCTTCTGTCTCACTGTATGTATGAGTTGCATGCTTTCCTGAAGACCTCCTAATCAAAGGTCTAAGGCACCATGAAGTTAGCTTATCAATAACCCTTCATCTCATCTCCCTCATAAAGCTTATCCAGAGCCCATTGCTTAAGATAAATGTCTTTTCTTTTCTTTTCTTTTGAAACATTGGCAGGGGGAGAAGCAGGCTCCTTGCAGGGAAAACCCTCCCCCCCCAATGCTGGACTAGATCCTAAGGACCCCAGGATCACGACCTGAGCCCAAGGCAGATGCTCAACCACTGAGCCACCCAGGTCCCCAAGAAATTCATTTTCTTGTTTCTGTTCTCTTTCCATGTGTGTTACAGACCTTCAGATAGCATATCAGTTCACCTCATCCAAAGACTTCCCATTCCACCTATCGATTCTGCTCTTTCGTGCTCCCTGCAACTGTCTGCTCCTGACCATTATCTGCCTCATCATTGGCAGGTTCATCTTGTATTCACTGTCTTACTTTTACTTCTTCTGGGACCTGTCAGGTAGTGTCCTTTGAAACTACATTGATGGCAAGGAAGGAAACCAGCTGGGAACTCAAGTAAAAGTTTACCCCTTGCTAGTAGTTGATTGTATGGGAAAAGAATATACATGATCCAGAGAACCAGCATCTATTGAACACTCTCAATACTATGGTAGGTGTTCCATAGGAATGATCCACTAAATTCCCACAAGCAACTCATGATAAAGGAATTGTTTCTTCTCTATTACAGATAAGAAACAACTTCATTAAAAGTTAGGCACCTGTCCTGGCCATACTGTTACTATGGGGGAGTGCCAAGTTTGACCTTAGGTCTATCTGGCTTCCCGTGTCTTTTAAAAATATAAATCTGATAGTAATTTCATTGTGGCTGGCTTTCCACATAAGACAACTTACAGTGAATAATAAAATGGGGATCAATATAGCTGTATTCCAACCAGCTGGCTTCTAGGCAGTCGAGAACTTGGAGTTGGTGCCATACGTTGGCATCAGGAAACAATCAGCAGGATTGAGGATCCAGGGATATTGGCTTTCATCTAGGCCCTAAGACCAAATAGCTCTTTGGACTTCAATTTTCTCATTTATAAAATAAATCATTTTTACTGGATGATCATTAAGCTCTCCTCTGACACTGTCGAATCTGTATACTTGAAAGAAATAAGGCTCATTAAAGTTATTGTCTAATTCAGATATCTTGCAAATCACTGTGGTGAATGAGGTGGAAAAATGGATTTTTAAGGTTAAATAGTAAGATAATAATTGAACTAAAAATAAAATCCTCACATTCTAACATTTAACTTGTTACTGCATGGAATGGAGTTAAAGTACTATAGTGTATTTGTCAGCTCTGGGCTGCCATGACAAAAAAAAAAAAAAAAAAAAAACACAGACTGCATGCTGTAAGCAACAGAAATATATTTCTCATACTTCTGGAAGTTGAGAGAGCTAAGAGCAAGGTGCCAACAAGGTAAATTGTAGGTGACCACTATCTCCCCATGTGCTCATGTAACCTCTTTTTTTTTTTGTATGTGTGCAAAGAGAAACAGAGAGAGACAGAGCCAGGGAGAGAGAGGGAAGAAAGGGAGAAGGGAGAGGAAGAGAGAGAATGTTATCAGTGTTCTTTTCTTACTGTGACACTAATTCTAATCCTATAGGATCAGAGTCCCACCTTTATGTCCTCATGTAACTTAAATTACTTCCCATCTCCAAAGACAGCCACGTGATAGTGAGGAGGGGTTAGGACTTTAACATATAAATTGTAGGGGGACACAAACATTAAATTCAGAGCATTAGAATCAGGAAACAATGGCCTGAACCTGTGAGAGCTGAATTGCCAAATTATCTCCCTCAAAGAAGAGCAAAGGAAATATCCCAGTAAAAGCCTTAAGTTGTAAATAATGCAGAGCAGTGCTTTCTCAAACTTTAGCATGCATAAGCATCACCTAGAGAGCCTGTTTAGATGTATAGTTTAGCTGTGAAATTGGCTCTCAAATTACCTGTGAACAGAGCAGAAAGGAAAACATGCTGGTTGTACACTTTTCATTGTCCATAAGAAATTTGATATAAATCCCTTAGGGGAACTAAGTTTTTGCCATTGATTAATTCTAAAATAAATGTATCATCTCTATGATAATGAGAATAAGTGAATGATGCTTGGAACAAAATCCTGACAGTAAGTAATAAAGCTATTTCTTAGAGCATTTCTCAATATAAGTTGAGGCTATAATGTCAAAACCAACTCAATAAAATCATTATTCTGGGATTATGGATTATAGACTATTTCAAAATAAATGTAATTTTGTTTCTTCCAAATGCATAGAGTAATTAAAATTGGGCCAACAAAACATTGTCTAACAAAAATCCTTGGGGGACCTGCTTTAATGAATAGATAACACATCTTCGATAAGCATGATTTAAAAAAACAAAAAACAAAAACCGAAGGTACTTCTGTAAAGCTTGAAGAGTTGTTTGTCTCCTAAGTAGTTTAATCATTCTCCTGGGGCTTGTGTTTATACAATTAATTTGCTTAGGAACACTTTTTTGTTTTTGTAGGCCAATAGGTTTTACCTAGAAATAGGGATGTTAATGAGAGAAGACAGGCTGTATGTATAAGATTCAGAAATCCTATGTCCTATAACTTTTATATCTATTTTATGCAGCTGGCCTCTGATGCCTGTCTTTATGGTGTGGTTGAAGGGCTGGTTGGTAAAATATCCATAAGAGTTTGCTCAAAGATATGTAAGACAACAGATTACATTGGATGGGGCATAGTTCTCTGATCCCAATGCTTCTCCATAATATCACTTAAAAATGCCTCCACACAAGTGTTTTGTGCTAGCCCGGGCACTGTATATCTCATCTCTTTTCTGAGCCAGAGGAGATGTGCAGATATGAGGGGAAAAAACAAAGAGAAAACAACAAAATTTCATTGTGTTTGATTTATGGATTTGTTCTACTTTGGGAGTCTCAGAGGCGTTCTTTTTTGATAAGGGCCATAACCGATTAGAAAGTAATGAACTATGGAAAAGAGTCCAAAGATACTGAGATTAGATCTCCATTGAACTGAAACTGGTAGGACTTGTATGAAATGTCCTCTTGCTGTCAGCTACACAAAATGTGGTTGCCTCCCTGTTGTCATGTTCTTTACCTTCTAAGAGCTAGGTTAGAGAGCCAGAAACACCAGCAAAAGGAGTGAGCATGCCTTTGTGCTTGGCAGTTATGTTACCTATTTTAAGTAATGTTACCTCTATTAAGCCATGGGAGTGGGGTGTATGGTATTACAACCTTCCCAGGAGCAATATTTATACTTCCTATACTTCAGCTAAATGACTAAATCTAATCTAGTCACTGAGATCAAAAGTGTTCACAGATAATGTTTGCCTCCTCTTGAGGTAGATTCACCATAAAGATTTCTGATGGACTCCAAAAACACACACAGAATCATATTGTCTATCTTTACATCACGATTGTCTTGTTAGGGCATGTCAGTGGAAATCCAGCTCAGAATTAATATGTATCAATCACTTCTAACTTCATCAGTCACACCATAGACAAGTTTATACTTTGGTTTTGTGCTATTATATATACCTGGAAAGACATCTTTTCATCCATCCATTTATTCAAAAAGGCTTCAACTTCATACCGAGATTGAAATAGAGAAACTAAAGCTCATCTTATTTGTTCTAATTATTTATCCTACAGTATTTATTTTGAAAAGATAAGCAGAGTACAGAAATAGTTCTAGTTTTCAGGGGCTCTGGTGGGCAATCCCAGCAACCCTTTTCATATCAATATAATTGATAAACCTCTAGGCAGACTCAGAGTGAGGGAGAGAGAGAGAGAGAGAAGGAGGGAAGAAGGGAGTAGAGGAAAGAAGAAAGTAAGAGAGAGACAGAAAATCCAAATTATCCATACCAGGAATGAAAGAGGTAATATCACTCCAGATTCTACAGATAATAAAAGGATGTGTCAATAATTTCAGCAATTTAGGTAACAAGGGCCAATTCTTGAAAAAGCACTCAAGAGTAAGTAGATAACCTGAAGAGTCTTGTATCTATTATAGAAATGGAATTTATAGTTTAAATCCTCCTCACAAAGAAAACTCCAGGCCAAGATTACAGCATTGGTAAGTTCCAACAAACATTTAAGGAGGAGATAATTCTAATTCAACACAAACTCTTCCAAAAAATCAAGGAAGGGGGAATACCTCCCCATTCATTCGATGAGGCTAGCATTATACTTACTTCAAATCAGACAAAGACATCCCAAGAAAAGAGACCTGTATACCAATATCCCTTATGAACATTGATGCAAAAATTCAAAACCAAATTTTAGCAAATTAAATTTAAAAATAAAAATAAGACATCATGAGCAAGGAAGGTTATCTCAATAGTACAGTTTTGGTTTAACATTATTAAAGGAATCAAAATCAATTCACCATATTAATAGAGGAAAAAAAGGAAACTCATCTGAACATCTAAATAGATGGAGGGAAAAGCATTAAAAATAAACAGCTTATCTGCATTTAAAATAAACAAACCTCTCAGCACTATAGGAATACAAGGAAATTTCTTCAATCAGATAAAAGGCCTCTAAGAGGAAGCATAGACAAGGATATCTTCTCTCATCACTTCCACGCTGTATGTATTTGGGGTTGTAGCTGGTGCAATCAGGTACAAAAAAAGAGTTAAAAAGCATCCAGATTGGAAAGGAAGAAGTTACCAGTCTTTATTCTCAGACAACCTGATAATCTTTATAGAAAACCCAATGGAATCTACAAAAAGTGCTACTAGATCTAGAAAGTGCAAAGTTGTAGGATCTACAATCAATATACGAAGATAAATTGTATTTCTATACGAGCAATCAGTAATTGAAATTAAAGAAGTAATACCATTTAAAATAGCGTCAAAGTACGAAATATTTAGGAATACATCTGACAAAGTGTGCAGGACTTGTATATTGACAGCTACATAATATTGCCATGAGAATGTAAAGAAGAAATTGATAAGTGGAGAGTTATGTCATATAAGATCTAGAGCTATAAAGCTTTTAGAACAAAATATAAGAAAAATATTTTTACTTTTGCATTCCATACTTTAGATAGGACACTGAAAGCATGATCCAGTTTTTTATTCTGTATGTTGGTAAATTGAACACCAATAAAGAATAAATTTAAAAAAAATAAATAAAAGAAAAAAATTAGACAAATCGGACTTCATTAAAAACTGAAATCTTTTGCTCTTCCAAAGACACCAATGAAAATGAAAAGACAAGCCATGAACTAGGAGAAAATATTTGTCAATCAAACATGTAATAATACATCATATATATTATTATATATAATAATACATTATATTAAATATATTAATATAATGTTCATATATAAAATGATATTAATATGACATAATTACATATATAAATATATTAAGGATGTAATATATATTATATATTATTCAGACATGCAGATAGAAATATGTACAAATAGGAAAACATTTTAAATAACATTAGCCATTAGTGAAATATAAATTAAACCATGGTAAGATGCCTATTACATTGGTGAAAAAAAATAATGACAATGTCAAGTGCTAATGAGCATGTTGAGGAATTGGAACTCTCATGCACTGCAGGTGGGAATGTAAATGGAACAATTACTTTGGAAAGCAGTTTGGCAGTTTCTTTAAAAGTCAAACATACATTTACCATATGAGCCAGCCATTCCACTCCCAGGTATGAATCCAAGAGAAAAAAAAAGTATGTGTCCTTTCAAACACTTACACATGAATATGCTGTGAAGCTTTATTTGTAATAGCTCAACACTGCAAACAACCCAAATGCCTGCTCAGAGGTGAGTGGATAAACAGAAGGTGGTGTAGTCTCACGATGGAATACTACACAGCACTAAACAGGAATGGGCTCCTGCTAAGGCAGAATCATGGATAAATCAAAATAAGTGTACTGCGTGAATAGTGGTAGATGAAACAAGAGTAAAAATACCAGATAGTGAAAACATCACTCCAATCAACTTGCACTGTCCACACTTTGAGGACTGACCATATCCTATTTTGAGCTAATGAGTGATTTTCTTTTTGAAGTTCTTATTTTAATTCCATCTGGTTAACATACAGTGTTATATTGGTTTCAGGTGTACAATAGAGTGATCCAACACTTCCATACAACACCCTGTGCTCATCACCATAGGTGTGTTCCTTAATCCCCATTACCTATTTCAACCATCCCCCTCTCCCCCTCCCTTCTGGTATCCATCAGTTTGTTCTCTAGAGTTAAGAGTCTGAGCTAAGGAGTCTTTAAAAAACAAACAAACAAACAAGCTAAATTTGTGTTAATCTGGAAAGCCATCAACCCACCTTTGATCCTTTGAACCAGTTGGATGAGTCCATGTATCCTAGCTCCTGCCAGGTGACCAAGCTGAGCCCCCTAGAGCTGCAACACCATAGCCTAGAGCTCATGGCTACTGCATGGACTGGGCCTCCCTTTCAGATGCCCTACTCTCTCCCAAATCCTATTGCCACCAGCTCTCACTTGGAGATCCTGGAGTTACAGCCCTGCTTTCCACCTGGTTTTTGGCTTGGAAATTTGCTTTTGCCCTTGGTTTCTCCCAGCATTTGATGCAAACAGTCCTCAACCAGTCTGAGCTGGCTTACCTCTCTGCCTTCCTTGTTACCAGGTTCCTGATCCTGACCCCTACCATGCAGAGAAAGCCAGCCCTGGGTCTCCTGTGATATCAGGCAGGTAATTAGTTAAGAGTGTATGCACGTTTCATCTGAGTTTGTATTGTCTATCAGGTTGTGTGAAATATATATGTTCATCTCCATGCCTATTTAACACAAAGTCCCTATCTCTAGGGGTAATGTGCCATTTTATCAGTAGTTTTCCATCAAGTGAAGATCATAACATCCTAATATTCTCAGTTCTGTTCCTCAGTTCCCCAGGGAATCCCTTTTCTCAGGTACTAATCTTGGCAGCAGTGCTCATTAATATGATAAGGCTCTCTGGTTTTAAACAGCTCTTCAGACCCAAACAGACCATAATTGAATGGAAGATTTAATTGTTTTTTTCTCAGCAAACAATCAGGCCAGGAGAGCAAGGACACTGCAGACAAAACAGCACCGTTCGACTCTGGAATGAAAGGCGTGTGTTTCCATTCACTAATAGGCAGAAATGTCACTGGATTGCAGAAAGGCTGACTCGGGTCTCAGTTCGGAGGAGGGCACTATTGAATGCTCCCTTCTGGCTGGCAGACAGCTCAGCTGAGTGGCTCTCTCTTCCGCTGTCACTCCTGTTGATTTGCCTTCAAGGTGGTCATTCAGAGGGAAAGAAAAGGCCACAGTTTGCATTTCAGGCCCAAAGATTTAGCTGTGACCCCCATCCAGCCTCAGCTTTCAGCTGCATGGCTCAGTGAAGCTCCAGCAGAAGGGTGGCACACCTTGCCTTACTGTTGTCTTTTGTTCGCATTAAGTAAGATCATCACACAGAGGGATAATAACTGCTTCCCACCCACCCACCTCCCCGCCAAAATCCCACAGCCAGGGGCATGGGTTGGATGCATCGGTAGCTAGCCCAGGATCAGCCAATCCCATATTTCACTACACAACAACTTGGTAAATCATCTTTTTAACCTTATTGAGAGTTGGCATCTCCTCTGCTTTATTACCTTCTGCCTGACTTTGCTCTGTTCCTCCGCTGGCACTCAATTTTCCAACTCTTTGCATTCGAGCTGGAAAACTTTGTAAAACCTGAATTTTCAGCTTTTTTTGCTGTTGTTCTCAGACAATGCGAGAGAGCCTGTCTGTATACGGTATAGATCATGTTTGCTGCCATTTTGAGGGACTTAGAATCATAGAGCAAGTTTATAATATAGTTTCAGGAGAGGCATGCCTCTTGAGCAGGGAGCAGAATGGGAGACTGGACATGTTTCTAGCTATACTGGAATCAGATCTCCATATCTGGAGAGGAAACAAAATCCCAGAATATCACAAGTGCCTAGGTCTGTGGTGGAAGGAGTCAAAACACATCTTAAAGCCAAGTGACCAAAAAAAAAAAAAAAAAAAAGTGACTCTGAACATGCCCAAATTCACTTCTAATAGTGATCATTAATGAAAATAAGATCAATTGCCCCTCTGTAGTCTGGTAGAGATTGCTAGAAGTTTGTACAAAGTTTATGCATTGCTAGAAAACCAATATTCCTTTCTTCATGGATATATTATTCAGAGTCCATGTAGGAAAACAATTACATTTCTGTAACTAGTCTCATTGATACACATAACTTTCTTCTTCACTTCCATTCTACTATCCCTTTGTCTTTATTCAGATTCCAAAGTGGTTAGAGTTCTTGACCTTGTTGATGATATGAAACTTCTTTCCTGATGGGTCTGAATATTGAGTGGTCCTGCCCTTCTTTGATTAGTATAGTTTTCTATTGAGCATGGAACCAAAAAATGGCTTCTCTAGAGAATCCCTAGTTTGAAGAATGATCTGGAATGTCCCTCTTATGTGGCTGCAACCCTAAAAAAAATCAAGATCTATCGGGATCCCTGGGTGGTGCAGCGGTTTGGTGCCTGCCTCTGGCCCAGGGCGCGATCCTGGAGACCCGGGATCGAATCCCACGTTGGGCTCCTGGTGCATGGAGCCTGCTTCTCCATCTGCCTGTGTCTCTGCCTCTCTCTCTCTCTCTCTGTGTGTGTGTGACTATCATAAAAAAAAATTTAAAAAATCAAGATCTATCACTTCAGTCAACAGAATAGCAGCCTTCTTTGTCTATTGGATCAATGGCATAAAGATCCCAAAATGGGGGCACCTGGGTGGCTCAGTCAGCTGGGCATCTGCCTTCAGCTTGGGTTGTGATCCTGAGGTCTTGGAATTGAGTCTTGTGTTGGGCTTCCTGCTCAGCAGGGAGTCTGCTTATCCTCCCTCTGCCCACTTGTGCTCTCTCTCTCTCAAATAAATAAATAAAATCTCTAAAAAGAAAAATCCCCAAATGGCCAGAAGGTCAGCTAAACTTCGTACTTAATGGAACCCTAGGCGTGTACTTTGTTGGAAGTATGGGAATTAAGCCTAGAATGGCAAGGATGGGAAGCAAATATTTGCAAATTGGTCATTTGGTATGTTAATTCCCAGACCCATGTATTAAGGCTATGAGAGAAACAGCACTGTACATAGGTCACTTCTTGAAAGTACACTCTACATCAGGTTTTAAGAGTTCTTTCTCCCAACTGGGACTATAATCAACTCTTAAATAAGCAATTTTCCCATCTATCTGACCAGCTGCTTCAGTGTAATGTGATACATGGTAAGACTAGTAAATTCCATGGGCATGAATCCATTGTCACACTTATTTTGCTGTGAAATAGGTTCTTTCATCAGCAGTAATGTTGTATGGCACACGGCGACTGAAAATAAGGCATTTAATAAGTGCTAGTGCTGGCACAAGCATTGAAAGAAAAGAAGGCATGTATGTATCTATCCTAGTATGAACGAATCACTGCCTTCTTCATGCCAGAAGGAGACTGGAGAAGTTAATTCACCACCATGTAGCTGTCTGGTCACCCTGGACAAAGGCACCAAAGCAGGGCTTAGCCCTGGTCTTTGCTGTTGGAAGTTATACCCTCAGACCACATTGGTGAGCCAATACATAGCCTTTGTCTATGTCCTTCTGGGAACTTTGCACATCTGACTTTGCACACGTGACATCTATAGAATGTGTCATCTTGTCCATGTGATTATTGAGAGCCTCCTCTGCAGTGCACAGCCTTTGCTTGGCATTAACATGGAACACAAATATGTTGACACGCTGCTCATCCAATACCTCTTCCTCAGACTTGTTGTTGCTAGTCTTCCAATTTTGTGCCTTCTGATGCCTGACCAACGAGCCAAACACTTAGCAACTGCACATGAATCAGATACATCCAAATTGCTCATCTCTCAGTCCAATCAGAGTAGAAAAACAACTGCCCAAAGTTTTGCCATTGGGAAAGATTTGCCTGTATCTGTATCTTGACCGAATATTCCTGATCAGAGCTGTAATACCACAGCAGTTCATTTCAGATTGTGGCAGCACATTGTGCAGAGCAATCTGTGAACCAGATCAAGCTTTTTTTTTTTTTTTTTTCAGTAAACCAGTCATCTTTGAAGCCATAGATGTGGATTGAGAGAAAGGAGTGTTTGCAGGAGGGATAGATGAAGTAGGAATTGGGGCCTCCTGTTCATGCATCTTACCTCCCTTTCAGACCTGCTTAACCCCGAGCTCTTTCATAGCATTCTAACTTGATGAGAGATGGTTGCTGTGCATATCCAAAGGTGGTGAGTCAGTTAATAGCCAGTTCATAGTTGGTAGAGTAACAGATGCTTTGGTGCTCTGCCCGGATCTTGACACTCATCATTTCGGTACATGCCAGTAGCGTTCTGCTGTAGTCATCAGCAATTCTCTACTTGACAGCTTTCTGGGCACATGGCACACCAATGTGCAGAGCAGTTAACAGCCCTGGGAACAGCTCTCAGCCAATGACAAATGGGAGGCAGAGAGTCAGTACACCAGCTTCCTCATCCCTTTAGGTAGAATGTTCCAAACAGTCTCCCAAGGGTTTCCAGTGGGATTAACCACTGTGAGTTGCTCACAGTTCAAAACTCATGAATGTGCTCATAGTCCTTTGTTTCTCTTCCCTGCCTCATATCTCTACTACTTTTCTTTACCAGTGCTTTCTGGGATCATCTTTCAAACAAACTATATGTATTCAAGTCTTGTCTCCAGGTATGCTCCCGGGAGAACCCAGGATATGACAGCTCAGATGGCACAGAACTCGATGTCAGGTGCTCAGGTTCTTTTCAAAAATAATCAGGAGCTTTACCTCAGGAAAAGGATATGTAGATGTGAAGGCATCCACGACTTAGCTCTAAAACCTCTATCTGCATGTAGGTAGGAAACCACACTTCCCACCTCCCTTGAAGCTCAGTGTGGAAATGAATCTGAATTCCAGTCAATAGGATGTGAGCAGAGAACTGTGTGCTACTTTTTAGGAGCCTTGCTCATAAGCAACAACAACTCCCATGAGTACTCACCATGCTCTATTTCCTTTCAGGCTACCTGCAGTGGCAATACCTGATTTGTCACTGGGAAGCACATGATAAAGCTAAGAGACTTGTTAGCCTGGGTGACTGTATGGAACACTCCCTTCCTCAGCTTCCTGGGAATGGCACTAAACTGGTATATGGGTAAGTAATGAACTTCTGTGTCCTTGAGCCAATCAAAGCATAGATATTATTCTACCTTCACCAATATATATAAACCTCAAAATATATAAACCTCAGAATTATTATTTTAAGTAGAAAAGATGAGAAACAAAAAATAATGTTTCAGAGAAAATCTTTTTTTAAAAAGATTTTATTTATTTATTCATGAGAGACACAGAGAGAGAGGCAGAGACACCGGCAGAGGGAGAATCAGGCTCCATGCAGGGAGCCCGATGTGGGACTCGATCCTGGGCTCTAGGATCATACCCTGAGCCAAAGGCAGGTGCTGAACCACTGAGCCACCCAGGGATCACCCTGAGAAACAAAAAAATAATGAGAAGTTTCAAAGAAAATCGAATCACTATAGTAAGCTTGATTTTGTTTGGTCCACATCAAAGCTGCTCAAAAACAAAAGAAAATAGAGAAAACAAATCTATAGAAGTTCATCAAACCTGCATCCAACCAGGGCCCACTGGTCACCCCAGAGTTATGCAAAATCATTTTGCTCTCTCTCAGAACAACTTCCCATGCCATGTAACTTTTGCCCACTTCATCAAGGGGGAAATCTTTGTTCTCTCCTTGAATATTTTCTACTCAATTTGCATTCCTGTTAGGCAAATGCCTTTTCCAATGATCTATAGAGGGTCTCCAAATATTCCACTCCCTCATTTCCCCATTGGGCTGCCCATACCACCATTGAGAGATTCAAATCACAAGTAGGAAGCCTCTCATTAAACAAATGGATTAAAGACAGAATAAATGGAAGTTCCAATTCTTGTAACTGTGAAATAGTTTTTATCTGATTAAATTTCATGCAGAAAACAATGATGAAACTGGGACAAACAAAACAAAACAAAAAAAGCAAAGAGGGATGTTTCTATTGGTACTGGAGAACGATCAAAAGCAGGCAGAAATTGGAATGGATTCAACACTTGAGTGAAAGAAAATGCACTGGGTGAGAGCTATGTTTATATAGCTTTTCCCCTGAGGGCTTCTCCAGTATGCTCAATGTAGGTTGCCTAGAACTCAAACTACTGTATCCAGCCTTTTAGTCTGAAGTATCAGAAGGAAGAATTTGGTGCTTCCAGAGTAGTTGAAAATTTAGGAGAAGAATGTTTAAAAATAAGGAGCTACAGAAAGAGAAGACCCCACATTTACATGTAAACTCCCCTCAAATTCTTGATGTCACTTGAATTATATGTAAATGAGGGGGAAGCAGTGCTGCCAAGACACTCAGCAGAGAGCAGAAACTGGAAAGTTGAAAAACTTGAGCAGAGAGTTCAGTTGTGACCTGCTTGAGGAGTGATAGAGTTCAGAGTTTGAATCCCATCAAGTTACAAAGTACTGGTCAACATGTCAGGTTTCTACTGATTTTCAAGGACAATGCCTTCATGACTCTTTCCCAGAACTAAAGAAAAACTACATCTGACCCACACTAACAAAGGATAAAACAAAACATCTACAAGTTCAAGTTAACTAGCTAGCAATTAGATCACTGGCTAGAACAAAAACTGACTCATTCAAGGAAGATGAGTTTCTGAACATCTACAATATCCAATACACAATAAACAATTAGTGGACATGGAAAAAAAAAACAATTAGTGGACATGGGAAGAACAGTGCAGTGTGATCCAAGAGAAAATTCAGTCCATAGACTAAGATCATAGATAAGTATGTTGTTATTAACAAACAAGGACTTTGAAGCAGTAATTAAATATATGATCAAGAAAGTAAATTAAAAGATAGTTATAATTAGTGATCTGAAGAAGAATACCAACAGAAAAATACGAACTATAAAAAAGAACCAAAATTAAATTCTAGAACTTGAAAAAATAATATTTGAAATGAAAAATTCACCTGATGGGCTAAGTAGCAGATTATATATGGTATAACAAAGTCACTATGAACATGAAAGAGGAAAAAAATGGGAAAAAGTTCAATAAGTTCTCAGGAACATAAAGGACAATATAAAATACTCTAACACAGGTGTAATTGCAGTCCCTAAAGGAGAATTTTTTTAAAGACCAGAAAAATATATGAAGCAATTGTTGACTTTCCAGAATTTGGCAAAAACAATTAACTTATATATCCAAGAAACTCATAGAACCTTCAGCAGGATAAATATAAAGGAAACCATAAGTTGATAATCATATTTACACTGCTGTAAACCAAAGAGAATAAAAAAAAATCAGAGAGACATGACACATGATGTACAGGGGAACAATACTTATTATAAATAACTTCTCTTTTGGAACAATAGGGATCAAGAGACAATGGAATGTCTACCTAGAATTCTGTATCTAGTAAAAATAGTCTTTGAACATGAAAGCAAAATGACATTTCAGATAAACAAAATTTGAGAGAATTCATAGTCAGCAGACCTGATTTTAAAGAAATGCTAAAGACATTTCTTCAGCCTAAAAGTAAGTGAAACTTGATAGAAACTAAATTCTGTAGAAAGGAACGAAGAACATCAGTAATGATAAGTCGAGTCAGTCCTCATTATTCAGGGATTCTGTATTTATGAGTTCACCTATTCACTAAAACTTATGAAGGACATGTGCCAAGTGGTGGAAAATGTGAGTTGTCTGATGTGCATGTTCCCAGCTGCAGTGACACTCTGCTTTCTTGCTTCAGCTCTCATAGTGTAAATAAATGACTTTTTAGTTTTACTTAGTGCCGTATTTTTCAAATATCTGTGCTTTTTGTTGGTGATTTTGCCATTTAAAATGACTCCTTCAAGGGGCACCTGGGTAGCTCAGTCAGTTAAGCCTCCAACTTTTGGTATTGGTTCAGGTCATGATCTCACAGTTGTGGGATCCAGCACCATGTCAGCCTCTGAGCTCAGAGTGGAGCTGCTTCACATTCTCTCTCTCTCTCTCTCCCTCTCACTCACTCACTCTCTCTCTCTCTCAAATAAATAAATAACATATTTAAAATAAAATAAAATAATAAAAGTGGCCCCTTTGGGGCATCCAGGTGACTTAGTTGTCAAATTCTTGATTTCAGCTCAGATCATCATCTCATGCTAATAAGATGGAGCCCTGAGTCCCTGCTTTAGATTCTCCCCTCCCTCTTCCTCTCCTATCCTCGTTCCCTCTCTCTTTAAAATAAATAAATAAATATTTAAAATGGCCTCTTCAGTGTAGTGCTGACGAGCTGTATAGTGTTCTTAAGTGTAAGTGGGCTATGACATGACATGTGTGTGGGTAAGCTTCATTCAGGCATGAGTTACAGTACTGTTGTCCATGAGTTCAATGTTAATGAATCAACAACATATATTTTAACTAAGGTGTCTTTAAACATAAACACACATAAAACAAGGTTAGGTATTGGTCACTTGATGAAAATGTTGTGACCAGAGTCTTGAAGGAACATTACCCTGTATTTCCTATAGAAGTGAGAGCTCAGTATTCACTAACTCACTATTCATAGAACTTGATGGAACATTACTAACAGAGTATCAGCTGTATAGAACATTACCATGAATAATGGGAAGAGGAGTCAATTGTTCCTTATTAGCTTCCTTAAAGACACATGACTAACACAAAAATGTTAATACTGTTTTGTGGGTTTATAAAGTATGTAGATGTAAAATACAAAACATAGGTAAACAGTAAACGGAATCGTATTGTACTGTCGCAGGTTTCTTACATTTTATGTGAAGTGGTATAAAATTAAATCCAAATAGAGTATAATAAGGATGCATATTATAATCCCTAGAGCAACCTCTACAAAATTGATATGAAAAAAATTATAGCTTAAGAGGCTATTAGTGAATTTAAATGGAATATTAAGAGTATTTGATTAGTTCAAAGAGGTCAGGAGAGAAGGAACACAGGAACAAAAATCAGATGGGACAAATATAAAACAGATAGTGAAATGGTTGACCTAAATACAACCATGTATCAGAATACACTAAATGTAAATACATGAAACAGATTGAAACGTAGAGAAATGTCAGACTGTGTTGAAAAAAAAAAATGAGTGAATGAACAAACTATCTTGAAAAATGGGTCAAATGGGACTAGTGAATATGTTGTCCTTACTGGAAACCATTTAAAGAACTAGCATCCCCCACCTTCATTCAGTTCACCCAGTGTAATGGTGAGTCTAACCCTATCTGTGGCTTCCAAACTGGGCATATAACCCAAACCTGGACAGTCATAGCATAGTTTATCCCTATCTATAGTGACTGACTAAGAAACAGGCATAGTACCCAAACTCTACTAATGAGTCACAGCCAACACTTTCGCTGGTATGCTGGGGAAGAGAAGTTATTTTTTCACAAGGTTCTAAGCTGATAAAATGTAAACCTGGGACTTCCATTTTTGTCAGTTTAATGATGACAGTAACACAGAAAAAGCAGAATTGAAAAAAACATAAACAGTTTTCTGATGTTATCATTTTAGCCATTTGCGTTCAGGTGTGCCTGTAGCCATATATACTCTGTCTTTTGAGTCATTAAAACAAAAACAAAAAAAACCCTCTTTTAGTTTCTATTATTTTCAACCAAAAGAGACCTGATTAAGATAAGTAGCAAACCAACTATTTTCCAAATAATCCTGAATATTGATTGAAACGAGATATGCCTGTTAAATGAGTTTGTTTTTAATTTCTGACCCATTTTCTTCAACCCTGAGAAATCCTTGCAAACTCATAAACCAGAAATGATATAGAGAGCTGCCTTCAACTTTTCACAATTGATGGATATTGTTCATGAAAACGTTGTGCCCTCGAATTTCCACATGACATGTTAGTAGGCCCCCGAGGGTGTGCTCTCAACCATCATCTATTCCCTCTAGGGTGCTCCCCTTGGAAGAATTCTTTACCTTTTCCCCAGATGATTGGCTCAGTGTCCATGACTATGGGTTTATGTATAGGAATATTAACCTCCTCTTCCCACAGCATGGAAATGCTGTTTACATATACTGAACCTAGAGCTAGGTGGATTTCAAGTAGATCCCTACTTGCCTATCATTGATGAAAGTTTTTATGAAATTAAAAACTAAAGGGATAATCTATGCTGTTCTGTACTTTTAAAATGTCTGATGTTTGGGGGATTTGTATGATTAGAAAGGGAAACTATCCCTTAATTTTCGTGAATTGCCTTCCAAGTAATTGACTTTCTCACATGTCTTTTTTTTCTTAAGATTTTATTTATTTATTCATGAGAGACACAGAGAGATTGGCAGAGACATAGGCAGAGAGAGAAGCAGGCTCCCTGCAGGGAGCCCAGTGCAGGACTGGATCCCAGAACCCAGGATCACGCCCTGAACTGAAGGCATATGTTCAATCGTTTAGCCACCCACATGCCCCTCTCACATGTCTTTAAATGTGACATTTCATCTGTAATGAAAGAATGAGTTTTTAGGGACTTGTAAAACTAACAACTGTTTTTTAGGATCTTCCTCCACAACTATCTACTGTCACACATATAAAGAACAAGTCGGCTGCCAGTGGATTAATAAATGTACACCAACATAGGCATGATATATTGATCAGCACTCAATTCAAGAAGCTGTTGTGGGAGGTAAGTGCAAAATGGCTTAAGTGCTACTTGTTTATTCATACAACATGGTAAATTCTCAATAAATGTCCCATGGATTGAATTGAATATATGCTGGAACAGACTTGTGTGCAAAGCGTACTGGCCTAAAGAGGACGCAGACAGAGCCGGGACAAGGGGGATAAAAATGAGAGCCTAAGGAACAGAAGAACAAAGTACACATGACCCTGAGAGTGGATAGCTCGAAGATGAGCCAGAGATGCCTCACTAGCTTTGCCCTGGTCCTGGCCTTCAGTGTGGGTCATGCATTCCAACCAAGAAGGATGCAGAAAGTATTCTAAGCATAGGGAACAATGTGCACTACAGATCAGAAACATGGAAACAGGTGTAACTAGAGGAGAAAGAAGTAGTCCTTTTAAGTATAGCCAACAATGTGGAAGGGAGAGGGAAGAGGGGTAAAAGATGAGTCTAGAAGAGTGGGCTGTGGCCAAATGGGGAAGGATCTTATGTGCTACACTGAGGACTTGATCATGGAATGTGTCTGATGAGGAAAGGCCACATGTAACTCCATGGTCTCCAGGATGAGCAAGTGGGTGAGTCTGCCCACGAGGAAAGACAAGAGAAAGGGGCAATCAAGAGAGTAAGCTGGTAACATTGAGTTCAGGGCACGTTTGAAAACATTCACCTTGTGTGTTAGCTCAGCCTGCTGTAACAAAAATACTGTAGCCAGGGCAGACATTTATCTTGAACAGCACACATTTATTTCTCATGGTTCTGGAGGCTGAGAAGTCCAAGATCAAGGTACTGGCAGACTTACTTCCTGGTGAGGGCTTTCTTCCTGTCTTTCGGACATCTGCCTTCTCGCTGTGTCCTCATATGGCTTTTGCTTTCCTTGGTGCAGGCACGCACTCCAAATATCGTAGAACAGAAGAGATAGACGGATGGAGGAAAAGCTTTCTGATCTTTTCATGTAAGGCTAGGAATCTCATTACAGCTCTACCCTTGTGATTTCATAACTACTCCCCAAAATCCCCAGCACTACATACCACCACAATGGGAGTTAGGGTTTCAACATATGTATTTGGGAACACCAAAGGAAACTCAGTCCAGAGGAGCTCGGAGAACTTTTTGATTTCATTGGCAGGAAAACTGGACTCCATTCCTTGGCACTCCATAAATACAGTCAACAGAGCTGTCTCTAATCTATTTTTCACATGTTCACAGCTGGCCACCAGGACTTGATGGGCAAATGAGATCTCACCCGTGACTTGAACCACTTTAGCTCAGGAAATATAAAGGCAATTCCCAGTCTTACTTGGAAAAAAAATAAGCAAGCTTGTCCTGGAAGCCCAGTGCTGACCCCACAGCCCCAGCTGACAATCTTTTGGCTTTGGAAATTTGTGTAAAGTGTCTCCTGGGCCTTACCATTTTTCATAACCTTTATTTTCAAATCAACCCCTAGTTCCTGATCCCCTAGGCCCCTGCTGGAGAAAAGTTGATATATCTTAGAACCAAGGTGTATACATGCAACACTTGCTACTCTACCATATTTGCCAAATGTCAAATTCCCCTGCTGCCTATTTTCAAAACTAACCTTTCATCTCCTCCTCCATCAGTATCCCCCCCAAATGCCCATATTATTATTATTTTGACATCTCTTGGGTCTTCAGATTTAGATGAAGGCATAGCATGGCTCAGGGGTGGTTTCAAAAGCCATAGATCAAAATCCATTTTTTTTTTCATTCCACCTTGTTAGCAGAAAATTACACACACGCATACATACACACGAGAGCACACTTCATTCTCAATTATTATTTTTTATTTATTTATTCCTGAAAGACACTGGAGAGATTGGCAGAGACACAGGAAGAGGGAGAAGGAGGCTCCTCACAGGGAGCCCGATGTGGGACTTGATCCCAGGACCCTGGGATCATGACCTGAGCCAAAGGCAGACGCTCAACCACTGAGCCACCCTGGTGCTCCCATTCTCAATTGTGAATATAACAAGAAGACTCGGCTCTCCCATCCTGGACAGAGTGTATAATTGTAAGAAAACTGGCTTTATGTTCGTAGAGAGGCTTCAGACAGCAGAAGGCACAGGTGCATGTTCCATAAGAGCCTGTTGCTGAATGAGTGAACGATGGATTTACAGGCCCTCCTGGGTATTGAACAAAATGCTCCTCATCTGAATAGCAAAGTGCTCCTACCAGCGGGGCTTCTCTGCTGTCTGGCACAGTGAAGGCCCTGTTCTCTGTGTTAACAGAGGGTTACAGGACAGCAGGTGGGGATGAGGGCTACCCAGAGCCCAGGTGATAGAGCAGTTTCCAGGTGAAGGAACCCCTCGTTCTGACCATTTTGTCCTGAGCACTGACTACAGCAGCCAGCTGGCTGTGGCTCACCCACAAGGACCTTCCTTCATCTCCCACTCAATGCACTCCCCAGGAGGCTGTCTGCAGTCTGGGACCCGGGTCACGAGAAAGGCACTCTCCCCACAGCTGCCATATTATTTACTTGGAAGCTCATAAGATCCAGGATTGCAAATTCCAATTCCGAAATAGCCAGGAAAGCAATTACAGCAGGCCACACTGATGCTCAGTTTTAGAAAAGACATGTTCTCTCCTGATGCATTTGAATGCGCTGTTTCCTCCGTGGACCTCTACTTTGTCACATGCTCCTGCATTCAGTCAACAAACTTGGCCAAGTACCCACTCCCCATGAGCCAGCTCTATCTCACAAGTCACTCTCTTCCGTGAAGCCCTCCCTGGCTTGCTCAGCCTGAGTTAACAATTCAGCAGCACTTATTTGCCATTCATTTCAACTGTGTATTTACTGCTTTCACTGCCCACCTCCAGTATGCCATCCTCGAGGGACACTGAGGCACCCAGCATGCCCACTGACCAACAGGAGCACAACAAGCCATCACGTGGTGTTCAAAATCCCACATTGGCTACAAAATCCCACTCTTCAATACCAGAGATTTTTCCAGGATAAATACTACATATTTCTCCCTACAGGGTTCGAGTAATGCACTTAGATTTTTCGGTTGTTTCTTTTTGACACTAGAAATAGCTTCTTGGGACACCTGGGTGGCTCAGTGGTTGAGAATCTGCCTTTGGCTCAGGTTCTGATCCCATGGTCCTGGGATCGAGTTCCGCATCGCGCTCACCACAGGGAGCCTGCTTCTCCCTCGGCCTGTATCCCTGCCTCTCCCTCTCTCTGTGTCTCTCATGGATAAATAAATAAAAGCTTAAAAACAAAAAAAGAAATGGCTTTTTTATGAATAGCTTGGCTGTTGTACACCTGCGTTTAAGGTGGACTTCACACCACAGTCAGGATTATCAGAGAATAATCTCACACGGAGATCTCCGAGTATTGGGTCCCAGAAAGAAAACAGACAGACAAACAACAACAAAACCCCACTTCCTAAGAGTGCTTAGGGGTTAAGTCTGGACTCCATAAGAACTTCAAGGCCCTGAGGACAAGCCAATGGTTCAAAATCTGTGGTCGTTTCTCAGCCAGGTGTTATGCTGGAATATCCTGTGTCCCAGGTTTCTGAAATAAATCATTGCAGTCCCAGCCAAATGTCCTAAATACTACACATTATTAATTAGTATGACTAAAAAGGCCAGCACGGGCCAGCAACATCCCCAAATGGGACAGAGTGTTGAATAACACAGTCAGTGATTTCTAAGGTATCCGGCAAAAATAGGAATGTGCTTGCTTGTAAAACCAGCAAAGTAAGCCTTATTAAGAGGCAGTGCTTTGTTGGTGGTCCTGCAGGTCAAATAGCTAGGCTATCTGCAGACAGACAGCAGAGGGTGAGAAAGAGAGGGGACGAGGGGCAGAGACAGAGACAGAGAAGGGGAGAGAGCTGATGCTAGAGACGCTGCTGGAGGGAGGCTGGGGGCAGAACAGTTCTGTGCTTTCTGCTAATTTATGTCTTTGGTTCCCCACCGATTCCTCCATCGACTGAACCCGGATAAAGTCTGGGAGATGCAGTGTGCAGGCCAGGGCCCACAGACAACGCAGGCTGGGCTGGGGAAGGCGAGGCAGGCTCTGACGTCCCAGAGACCCAGAGCAGGCACAGCGGTTCTGGAGCTGCCACGGCTCCACGGGACCAAGAGGTGAGCATGCAAAGAGCAATGAGTCCCACGCTGTTTTCCAGGGAGCCACTGCCTGTGACTAATGTTAAGCATGTTCCTGAAGGTCTTTATTCACCTCTGTCACATGATAGAAAGTTAACCCCAATACCTTGCAATTCCTCTTTCCCTTCATGGGCAGGTGGGTGTTGATCCCAGCAATTTGCCCCGTGTGTGGGAAGCAGCCTGGATGATCTGAGCCCTCTGGGACTCCTGAGCTGCTGAAACATTGGGTGACCCGTGAGAAGGAATCGCTGAGCCCGGGCCAGCACACACTGTCCCCTGCTGGGCTCATAAGCGCTCCAGTCAGACAGGATCTATGAACAGCTCAGATGACGGTCTACCCAGGAGCAGACACAGTGAGAACCTGTGTCCTGTCTTCCTCCCAGTGTGTGTTAGTGTAAGGGAGACAGAAGAGGAGGAGGGGCTTTAGCTTTAGTTAATATAAAAGACAGAAGACGCTTTCCAGAATCTTCTCCTTGGCAGAATGAGAGGCTAAGAGCCAAGGGCCACAGGTGCTAGGCACACACAAAGCTCCTCGACTGGGCCTTCAGCTCAGGACCCACGGACCCCACATGCTGCAATCACAGAGTCACGGGGCTAAAGTGACTTTCTGTCCAGGAGACAGTCAACTATTAAAGCTGCTTGATTCGGGAGAGCTAGCTGTAAACCTTGGATCTGCCATTTATTTGTTAAGGGTCTTGGAGGCAGGTGACACAAATCTCCTAGAGTCCCAGTGTTCTTGTCTGCAAAGTGCTATTCCTCACTGCATTGCTGGAAGAATTAAATAAATAAGATCTCCGAAATATGAGAATCCTAAATAAATGCATGTACATGTTTCTGTTCCATTTCGAAGAATAAGATTGTGACAGCTACTCTTGATTTGACTTAGCGTAATGATGACCATGATTTCTATAGCTCTCGGGATAGGAGCAAGAGAAATATGTCTCTACTTTTTGATTTAATAAATTGAAGCTTCTGAGCATAGGGAGAGGGAGTGGATGCTGCTTCTGGGATGGGATGGGGGCTGTCAATCTTTTCGGCTTCTCCTGTTCTTTCCTCAAAAGAACATTGCCTTGTTCACAACGGCCTGGGGGAGGGGAGTGGATACGTTGTTGGGTCCCTTATGAGGTGACTTGAAATGAATTTCTACCATTGAACAGGTAGCCAGGTAGCTTCTGGCTGTCTCTCTGGCTGGTCCCCTCCTGCTGATGCCCCCAGAGCACCTGTCTACCAGTTTCCATGGCAGCAGCTATAAGAGTAACAAGCTGGACCACAGGGAGGTGATGGTCACGTGAGATGTCAAAATCTGATCACCTTGAATCCTGCTCCCAACCATTTATTCCTGAGCGTCGCTCTGTAGGCAGAAGCCTAAACCCCTGCTCCTACCTTCCCTGGTGTCCATTTCCCTTTGTCCTTTGTCTTTTTATTTGTCCCTTAAGGCCTCCCCCATGTTATCTGTTCAGTGATATATCTGGAAGATGTTCACTTGATCCATTTCTCCTGTCTTCACCCTAATCCAAGTCACAAACATCTCTCAACTAGAGTGTTGCAGCGGCTTCCTAACTGGTCCATGGGACTCTCCTCCAGCCCCCATCATCCATTCTCCAGGCTGCAGCCAGAGAGAGCTTTTAAAAACACAAATTAGGTAGTGGTATCCCCTTCCTGACTCTCTTTAATGGCTCCCCATTGGTTGGAGGATCAGAAGAAGATTCTCAGTGCAGCTTCCATAGCCTTGTGAGGTATGGCTGACACCTCCCATCATCCGCAGTCAGCCACACCAGCCTTCTGTTCTTTCAGTGTAGAGGTCTTGTCCCTTAGGGCCATGGCATGTGCTGTCCTCACGGCCTGCAAACTCTTCAAAACCTCCCCACCTCTCTTCTTCTTGAGAATGCCTGCCCACCGGATCTCAGCTGAACTGTCTCTTCTACAGGGAGGCCATTTCTTCCAGGACAAGCTCACTGCCGCAGCCAGCCTCTCTAAGACACGCTGGAGTCCCATGTTCTACACTCACCCAGGCTGTTGTTCTTTGTCTTTCAGAGACATTATCATGGTCATAACTACATGGGATCTCTTATAACTAGGTGTGTGTACTTCATGTATTCAGCCAGTCATTCTTTCTGGTTCTCTACCATAACTCCAAAGGCTGAAAAGGGATTGGCACGTGGTAGATCCTTACTTAATATTCACTGGATGAATGAATGAATGAATGATGTTTGGCAAGAACAATTATCTTTTCTGTATCTCAGTTATACATTCTGGAAAGTAGATATCATATTATAATCATCCTTGTTTTCTAAGAGATGTTGTGTGGAAAACTGGAATTCCACACCACCCCAGCTGGACTCAGCCCTCAGCCCAAGGACCAAAGTGCACCTGCCAGCCTGTATGTGGTGTCTATCCTCATCGCAACCTTTTCACCCCCCACAGACAAGCTGGAAACCAACCCCTGGCACAGGTACTCCATGCCTGTTTGGGATCAATTATAAAGACTGATTAATTCCTAAGGATTAGTCCAAGACGTGACTCCCTTTCCTCCCTATTTCTTCTTCTTTGTCCACTCTCCTGGCATGTCCCATGGTCAAGCCTAAAGAAGCATTACCTCAGCAGAAGTTCCAGGATTCCTGTCCAAGTCAGTGGTGGATCTCCTGCTCATTCATATGCTGCCTCCTTATACCCCATGCTGGGGTGTGAGTGCCCCATCCTGCCCATTCCAGCCTTTGGTGTGCTGGCTAATCCTCAGACTCACTCTGGCAAGACCTGGCCAAGCTCAGAGTCTAGAGCACCCCTGCTTCCAGGGCTGCAAAAGAGAGAACTGGATGTACTTCCTTTGGGCAGGCCTGTCCAACCATGGCACCTGTCACAGGAACTCTCTCATAAAACTCTGAAGCCCGATTTTATCCTAATTTATGTGGTGCGAAGGACAACCCTGACCACATTCACTGGGTATTGGGAATAGAAACACGTTTCTTCTTTGCCAGCAAAGGTCTATTTGACTTTTCAACCTGTGGCATTTAAACCTTTGTGTTCCTTTTGTTGTAAGCAATTCTGGAGCTCCAATGCATCCCCTTAAGATGACATCTCTAACTGGAATGGTAGCTTTGCAAATTGATGTGAATGTACTTGGCAGTGTCTTGAGATGCTGAGTTAACAAATCTGTCCTTCCAATCATCTGAATTCAGTGTGATACCTTTTGGCCCAATGTCAACAAACACTGTGAATGCATGTGGTTTTAGAGACGGGAGTTTACCGCAGCTTGTTTAGATGTAGATCAAAAGAAACAGATGTTTGCATTAAGAATTAGACGTGGGATTGTCCTCTGAACATAACTATCCTCTCTTCCCAATGCATGTAATGCTGTTGGATAATCTATATTTCTACATGGCATTCTTTCTGATTTTATAGATTGACTTATCTTAAGGCTATTTTTAATCATGTTGCCCACAGACAATATATGTAATTCTGACTTTCCTTCATGAAACATGATTGAGATCTAGCTTTGTGCCAAGTCCTGTGTTATGTCTTTTGATAAAGAGATAGTGTTACTATCTGTTTCTGTTTCATTTTCTAGTAGAAGAGACTAAAAAGGAAATGAATGTTGACAGTGCATTATGATACATATACAGATCTTTCTCCATTTACAAGGGGGTTACATCCTAGTAAACCCATGGTAGGTTGAAAATATCATAAGTCGAAAATGCATGTAATACACCTAACCTACCAAACATTGTAGCTTAGCCTAGCCAAGCTTAAATGTGCTCAGAGCACTTCCAATAGCCTACAGGTGGGCACAACCATCTCACACAAAATCTATTTTACAATATAATGTTAAGTGTTGCATGTGATGCATTAAAAGCTATCCTGAATGTGGAAAACCTGGATGCCAAACGTTTCTGAGTTACAGAGGATATAGATGCTGGCGTGGCCATTCTGTAGAATAAACTCTCAATATTTAGTGAAATTAGGAACTTGAATGCTCTCTGGCCAGCAATTCCATTTCTGGGCATCTATCTCCCACGGAGATTTTCATACAAGTCCATTGTGGCATTATTTGCGGTTCTGGGGAGTTAGAGGCAAGCCCTTGCACAGATGATAGTATGCAATGAACTAAAGCTGAGATTAACATTACTCTAAACCTGAGACTATAAAAGGGAAGAGACAGAAACAGATTGAAAATTGGGGAAAGGCATTTCAGACAAAGATAATGAGGCTTAAGAGAGAAAGTGTGTTACTTCTTGAATATCTCAAACACTAGCACTTCTGTTGCATTGGGTGTGCCTGGAAGGCAGTGGAAGAAGGGTTGGACAGGTAGGTCGGGGAGAGAATGAAGAGGTCTTGTAATCATGCTAATAAAATACTTTATAGTCAAGCTATATGCAGTTGGGTTATAGATATGCCCATATTTGGATATTTAAGCTAATCACTCAGGTAGCAGTTTGAAAGAAGAGCTAAAAGGAGGTGATGTGTCACGTGCCAAGGGCCAATAGAATCCTATAGTAATAATAAGGAAGTTCTCAATTTTTAGCTACATTTTCCCTTCCATAGATAAGTGAAATGACAATGACTTGTGAAAAGTGACACCACACTTGAACATATTTAGTCATTCATATTTTAAAAATTTATTTTGGGTGGGGGGCGCCTGGGTGGCTCAGTGGTTGAGCACCTGCCTTTGGCTTAGGTTGTGATCCCCGGGTCCTAGGATCAAGTCCTGCATCAGGTTCCCTGCACGGAGCCTGCTTCTCCTTCTGCCTATGTCTCTGCCTCTCTCTGTGTCTCTCATGAATAAATAAATAAAATCTTAAAGAAAAGAAAATTGACACGAAGGTGCCTGGAACCCCAGCTCTGTCAATCTCTTAGGTGCTTCTTCTAATTCTTCTCAGAGAAGTCCCTACCCTCTGAACTCCATTAAACAACTTTGAACTGGCTCAGTGCAGACAGCATCCCAGGACTGACTGGTGGCTTGGTTTTCACCTTTCAGACTGAAAATTTTTCTTCCTCCCACCCACACTTGCTCTGGTTCAAATTCCTCCTCCCTCCTCAGGAAATGGAGGGGAAGAGATGATGCCTTGTCTTGGTAACAGGAAAAGACTCCCAAAGGAAGTCTTTCCTGGGCCTTAACATTAGCAAATCAATCAATGTGTTTTACCACATTAACAAACATCCCTTTTCTGCATTCTGAATGCAGAAAAGGCATTCAACAAAACCCAACATCCACTGCAGATACAAACTCTCAAGAACCTAAGAATAGAGGAAAACTTCCTCAACTTGACAAGAACATTTAAGCAAAACCTGTAGCCACCTTAATTCTTAGTGGTGGAAGGGTGAATGCTTTCCCTGTCAGGGACAGGAAAGAGATGGATTCTCACCAGAGATTGTAACAGTGCAATCAGGGAAAGAGGAAGGAAAGAAGGAAAGAAGGAAGGAAGGAAGGAAGGAAGGAAGGAAGGAAGGAAGGAAGGAAGGGAGGAAGGAGATAGAGACAGAGACAAAGAGAGAGAAAGAGAGAAAGTAAAGAAAGATTGAAAAAATGAAGTGAAACTACTCTTAATACAGACGACATGATAGTGAAGGGGATCAGAATATGCCACCCCAAAGTATACCACTTTGGTATACAGGTTATTTTGAGCTGAAGGCAAATGAGAACCAACAGACACTGTCTGCGGAAAGGAGCCTTCTTGGAACTTCCTTTACTCGACTAAAACCAGAAACTTCTGAAAAATGAGGCTGCTATAAATTCCCTCTCCAGGGGATTTTTATGGCCATGAAGAAGACAGGAAATTGGCATTGAGATGAATCTGCACAAACAAGCCTAACTAAAATAACCTTTATCTTCCTTGTTTCTCCATATAGTTGATTTCCCACAATTTACAGCTCCTAGAAACCCAAGCTCCCCTTTCCTTTGTCTAGTCACTTCTTACCACACTTTGTTAAAATTGTATGAAAGCTTCAAAGTCCACCTACTTCTTTGGGTTTTCACGTCTGTGTATTTTCCTTGCATATAAAACTAAAGAACATTAAGGAAATTTGTTTTCCTTTTTCCCCATTAATATTCTTTTATCACTTTTTTTTTTAATTCACTGGCCCCAGTTACAGAGCCTAAGGAGGTAGAGGAAAAGCTTTCCCTCTCCTAAGATAAATGATGCAGAGAAGAGGATAAAAATCTCTAAAAACCTAATAAGCAAGATTAGTACGGTTGCAGGATACAAGATCAATATACAAAAGTCATCATAATTCTATGTACTATAAGTGAATAATGAACACCTGAAATTAAAACATCTTTTACAGGGATGCCTGGGGTGTCTCAGCAGTTGAGCGTCTGCCTTCAGCTCAGGTTGTGATCCCGGGGTCCTGGGATTGAGTTCCACATCGAGCTCCCTGCAGGGAGCCTGCTTCTCCCTCTGCCTGTGTCTCTGCCTCTCTCTCTGGGTCTCTCATAAATAAATAAATAATAAAATCTTTAAAAAATAAGTATAAAACATCTTTTACTAAGCATGAAAAAATATTAAATGCTTAAAGAACATATGAGAATAGAAAAGATCCACATACCAAAGAGAACAGAACACTGAGAAAGGTCAAAGAAGAATTGAATACATGGAGAAACTACTGTGTTGGTGGGTCAGAAGATTCAATATTGCTAAGATGTCCATTCTTCCCAAACTGATCTATGCATTCAATGCAATCCCAACTGAAAACTCGGTGAGCCGCTTGTAGAAATTGACAAACTGATTCTAAAATTCATATGGAAAAGCAAAAGCACCCAAAATGGCAAAAAAAAAAAAGTCTGAAAAGGAACTAGAAACCATTACTTGATTTCAATATGTCTTTTAAAGCTACGGTAATCAAGGTCTTACGGCATTCATGTCAAAATAGGTGACCAGATCAATGGGACACAAGAGTCTGGTAATAGGCCCACATTTATATGGAAAAGTGATTTTCAACAAAGGTGCAAAGCAATTCAGTGGGAAAATGATAGTCTTCAACAGATGATATTGGAACAAGTGGATAACCACACACACACACACACACACACACACACACATCTTGGCATCCTTTTCAGCATACAGAAAAAATAACTTGAGATGGATCATACAACTGAACATCATACCTAAAACTGTATAAGATATAAATGAAAACATCAAAGAAATTCATTGTGAACTTGAGTACCCAAAGACTTCTTAGATATGATACCAAAAATGCCACCTATAAAAGAACAAATTAATACACTGGCTTTGATCAAAATTAAAAAGTTCTGTTCTTCAAAAG
The DNA here is from genome assembly GCF_003254725.2 of Canis lupus dingo. NCBI lineage: Eukaryota > Metazoa > Chordata > Mammalia > Carnivora > Canidae > Canis > Canis lupus. The sequence goes on along the minus strand of NC_064248.1, from coordinate 4,483,890 downwards.
ACGCTATTAAGAAAAGGCACAGACTGGGAGAAAATATTTGCCAAACATAGATGCGATAAAGTGCTTGCATCCAGAATATGGGAAGAACTCTCGACATTCAATTAAAAGAAAACAAACAAAAAATTGGCAAAAGTTCTGAACAGACACTTCATCAAAGACTATGTAAGGCTGGCAATAAGCATGTGAAAATATGCTCAACATACTAGTCATCAGGGAATGGAAATTAAAACCACAATGTGATACTACTACACACCTAATAAAGCAGCTAAAATTAAAAAGGCTGACTACACTGGTGTTGGCAAGGCTATGGTGGACCCAGAACTTTCTTCACACCTTGCCCATGGAAGGTAAAAAGGCGGAAGCAGTGGTAAAGACAGTTTGATAGTTTCATTAAAAATCAAACATGTACCATATGTTCTAGTCATGCCGTTTCCTAGGTATTTACTTGAAAGATCTTTTAAAAAGTCCACACAAAAACGTTTTTTTGTGTGGCAGCTTTGTTTGCAATAGCCCAAAACAAGAGACAATCCAAATGTCCATGAACGGGCGAAGGGACAAGCAAATTGTCATCCATCCATCCATACAACAGAATTCTAATTAGCAACATACAGGGGTTAACCACTGATAGAAGCACAACAGAAATGGATCTCAAAATAGTTCTACTGATCAAAGAAGTCCGACAAAAGCAAGTGTGTATTGTATAAAATTCCATTTAGATAAAATTCTAGAAAATGCAAAGTATTGCCTTAACTCAGTGAAGGAAAGCAGATCCGTGATTGTCCCGGGGTGAGGGTGGATAGCTGGAGAATATGATGGGATACACACAGACACACCCAATAAAAAAAACTCTTGGCAATGATGGGTCTATTCATTGTCTTGATTGAGGTGATGGTTTACCCAAGCATATTCATATGTCAAAACGTAATATTGTGTACTTTGCTGTTTTAAATATTTTATTTATTTATTTGAAAGAGAGAGAGCATGAACATGAGCAGGGGAGGGAGGGGCAGAGGGAGAAGGAGAAGCCGATTTCCCACTGAGCAGGGAACCCAAAATGGGGTTCAAGGACCCCCCATCAGGACCCCAAGATCATGACCTGAGCCCAAGGCAGACGCTTAACCGACTGAGCCCCGCCAGGGGCCCCAACAGGGGTGTATTTTAAACATCAACAGATAGTTATGTTAACTGTACCTTAACAAAGATGATCAAAATAAGCTTTCTACATTCTAAAAATGGAAAAGTAGTGGTCAGAGAGTACAGGGACCAGCAGGTGGTGGGTGATAAAAACCCAAGGGAAGATAGTGTCTCAGGAAGGAGAGTGGGCAGGAGCTGGAATGCTAACAAGAGAACCAGTCAGAGGAGGAAAGATAGTGTCCTCTTGTGTAAAATGAAGCCAGTAAACATCTCTCTCCCAGGGCTGCTGTGAGGATTAACTTCTGTAAACTCTCTGTAAAATGCAATGACTGTTAATATGCAATCAATAAATATGAGTCATTAGCACTAATGAGATATCCAGGTAGAGCCACGGCAGTCAGGATCATAAAATAATATCCCACAGAGAAGAGGGTAGAAATCAAGGCAGGCTTCGTGAAGGAGGAGTCATTTGATCAAAGGCACAAGCAGTATATGCATCATTATTTAAATTTTCATGTCCCGGTGACCTGCGTGCACAAACACATAAACTCTCTGTGGAATATTCAGCTTTTTATATCTTTTCTCGCCAGCTCATCTCCAGCCACCAGCTCGGTGCTCAACAGTCTTAAGCCTTCAATGAATGAGAGTCACAAAGTCATAGAATTTTAGATTTGCGAGGGACCTCAGAGATCAGCTAGTTCAAATTCCTCATTTTATAAGCAATTGAATTGTATTTTAAAGCAGCCAAGCAAAAAGGAGAGACAGTGGAGTAGAAGGCAGGTTTTTTGACCTCCCAGTAGCCTCAGGCTAACCTCTTAACCTTTGCAGGCTTCAGAGGTGTTTTATATGTAAAACAAGAGCAAAGGTACTGCCTGAAGACAGTAGGCTAAACCCCCATATTTCCCTTCCTTCCTCAAGGTAACAGCATGAATTCTTATATCTTTCTCCTTTTAAAGTTCGAAGAACATTGGAGGTTCGGGACAGAGGTTACTTATCTTATAAATCGTCACACACACACACACACACACACACACACACACACACAATCTACAAAAGAAGATGCACAAAGTCAGCTCCTGCATGCAACTTTGTGGTGATCTTGAGTATGTCAAAGCATGCTCAACCACTTATCTTTTTAACTGCACATCCTCACAAAGAGATCCTGCGATATCAACAAATGAGCCTCTTGTCCTCACCACCACAGAGGACCACACACCCAGAAATGTATCCCGGGTGCGTTTGTAGCATCTCTGATCGTGCACTAAATATTACAGTTAAATCTCACTATTCGAAGCAGTGACATGCTACAAGTGTCCGTGAATGCTGAATTAGCAAGTCCTGAATCACTGCTCCTAGGGTACATACAGAGCTAGGTTCCTATGAGCTTCTGGATACAACATGTCCATCAGCTGATCAATGCATAACTTTGTTTTATATGTGCTTCTGTTTAAACACACCTTAGTTAATACATACTGTGGATTCATGACCTTCAGACAGCGCCGTAACTTGGGCCTTCACCAAGTGCGTTTAACACATCATGACTGTCTCACCTCAGCACTGTGCTTGGGGGCCATTTTATATAACATAATTAACCACCACCACCCCCAAAAGCTCAAAACTGTAAAGAAAATGGCATTGAATAGATTATGAAAAAGATGCTCATTTATTGTGTGTGATCTGACACAAGAAAACAGAGCATCCCCTCGTTCAACCTTGGCTGGAAATGTGTATATTGGGATGAATCACCTTTTTGGCTGCTCTGTGCATATCTGCAAATGACCATGAAAGCACTTTGAATATTGTACTTTGAAAATTCACAAATAAATTTTGAGGGAGTGGGTGAATTTGCAAATGCAGAATCCGTGATTACCGAGGGTAACTCTTGGTACTCAGTAGCATCTTCTCTTGGTACTCAGTAGCATCTTCTGCTTTTAAGCTCTCCCCATACATTGGCTGCAAGGAGCCCAAGAACTGTATTCTTAAGGCTCCCTTGTTAGTTGAATTATTATTGAGATTCTGCCAACAATGGATATGGAAGGTGGGAGAAAAACAGGAACAGTTATAATCCTCAGACATAGGTGGGCAGGGTGTGGGTTTCAGCAGAAGGCTGTGTGCTGTTTTATGAGGTTTTCCATTTTCCTGTGAATTGCCTGCTCTGAGTGGCAGTTTCTTATAGTTTCTCTAATGCCTGATATCTGGGTGATTGGCACCATTGATGATTCCCCTGTTTGTACTCCCACCCACCGCTTTGCCAAAAGTTTTGTGGGGCAACTGCGATATTACGATACATAATAAAATATATATTTCATCTTTGTCCTTGACACAGAGTTCCTGAAACCTTTGTCAGTTCATAAGAGATAAGAACACTAGGACTATCTTTTATTCTATTGAGGTGAGTCTGGGTGAGCTCTGGGTTAGGGGCTGGTCACCAGAAAGACTAACTCAGGATTAGAAGCTTGAAATTTTCAATCCCACCTTCCATTCTCCAGAGAGAGGGGAGAGGGGCTGGAAATGGAATTAATAATTGATAATTGATCATGCCTGTGTGAAAAAGGCTCCATGAAAATTCTAATAGTACTGGGTTCAGAGAGCTTTCAGGTCACTGACCACATCTACACTGGGAGAGTGACATACCCTGTTTCCACAGGACAGAACCTCCTGTGCTCAGGACTCTCCCAGAGCTTGTCCTGTGTATCTCCTCATTTGGTTGTTCTTCTGTGTCCTTTATCACATTCTAAACTGGTAAAAATAAGCTACTGTTCTTGTGAGTTCCATGAACCACTCTAGCAAATAAATCAAATCTGAGAAGGAGGCTCATGGAAACTTGTGACCTATAGGCCATCAGCCAGGAGACAACCTGGGTGTGCAATTGACTTCAGAGAAGGAGGCTGGTCTTATAGGACTGAGCCCTTAACTTGAGGGATCTGATGCTATCTGCAGGTAGATAGTGTCAAAGTTGGAGTAAATTAAAAGATACTTAGCTGCTGTTTCAGAGAATGGCCTGGTAGTAGTAACATGAGAATAAAGAACACAGAAGGGAGGAGGGACTGGGGTTTTATCGTTTAGCACCTAATTCTCTACATTCAATTCCTTCCTGATGATAACATCTTGAGTGCTTTCTGTGTCTTTGCCCAAAATCCCAACCATATTGCTTAGAAAGACTGGAACTTACTGATTTATTTGAAAATAATACATTTGGGGACAAAGGTTCCCACTGATCACCCAAGATGCAAATTCCTCTCTCATGATTTCAGTTTTTTCACCTTGATGGTCGTGTTCTGAAAAGCATGTTGGATGATTTGTGTTATTACATATTCAGGTAGGGCTGACATCAGAATGTTGCTTATTAGGTCCTGGGCATGATGCTAAGCACGGTAGAAAAGTGACCTGATTCTATCATTACCACAACCCAGTGAGGAAGACAATATTAGCTTTTATAAATGAGTCTCATAGAAGTTCAATTCCTTGACCAGGGTCATGAAAATAGCAAATGGTGGAATAGTGGCTGAGTACAAAGTTTCCTATAATGACCTCACTGGTGCTTCTGACAGCTGCATCCTTCCATATGATCCCATATTCCCTCTCTCCCCACCATCACGTCAATCCTCAATCTGCAATTAGTCTTTAATAATCTGGGGAGGGGATTTAATGAAGTCCGATTTTGAGGCTAAAAAAGAATAGTTTGTGTATTTTATATTTTATCTGATGTTCACAATGATAGGGGATCATTTTCTCAATCATGGATACAATAATGAAATGAACATGTGCTGGGTGCAACAACCCTGGCTTGCACATCTTTCCTAGATTAGTCAGAAAATGGTAGTCCCCTTTTCAAATGTACAAAGTGCAGGTGGGTGTGGAGACGGTCTCCCCTGGATAAATCTTTGTAAAGTGCATGATCTCAAACACTTCTTTGCTGACTCTCAATTCTGTATAGGCTCTGGGGTCACATCACTAAAAAGCTCTGAGTTTAATAAACTTACCACCCATTTGACTCTTAACCATCTGAGCAATGCTACAAGCTGAATACCACATATTCATTTAATAAACATTTACGAGCGCCTCCTGCGAAATGGGCTCCATGCTTGTGTAAGTAGATGTGCTCTTGAAGTGGGGGGAAGACCATTTTCGTGGATGGGCATCAACACCTCCTCTTTGCCGTCTGGTCTGCTCCTTTATGGGACTCTTATAATCTTTCATGGGAGACATGGTGAATGAGACTTTGGGCTCTTCCCATCCTAGAATGAATGAGAAACCTATTGTTAGTGTCTTGAATGTTTTCTATCCTCCTAAATTCATCTGCTGAAGCTCCCAGTGAGGCTGTTCTTCGGAGATAGGGCTTTCAAGGAAGTAGTTAAGGTTAAATAATCATAAGGATAGAACCCTGATTCCATAAGATTAGTGTCTTGCTTCCTGGCAGGAGGACTATAGAAGACACTTTCTATTCTCCTCCATGGCTATGCCAGGCTTGGGTTTCCAGGGAGTCAGCCCAGAGTCTAAAAGGAATTCACACAGGAGAAAGGAGCTAAAATGTCTGAGATAGGAGAGGGTGTAGGTAGCTTGTTTTAATTCTAAAGCTTAGAAGATAAGGTTGGGGAAATGACTGTAGCCTCCTCCCCAGTGTCTGGCATTTCTGCACCTTCAGCTCTTCCCACACAACCCTGAGATGTTAGACATGCTGGCCTGATGGCCCCCAATTCTCCCTACTTGTCCACTCACCTACACCACCACCAAAGAGGCCCTGTTGTTTGTCAAAAATGACTCTTCTAAGTGGTACCGGCCACCCTCTACTTCTCCTCCCTATTCTTAAACTCTGTTGTCTTCTTGCTAAATAGTCATTAATTGAATGAACATTTACTGCTTCCCTATAATGTGACATGTTGGAAAAGGGTAACTCCACACAGTTGACCTTGCCATTAACCACCCCACCCCAGGAACTTTGCTTGCTTGCCTTTCTCCTGTGTAGGAAAGTTGGAGTCAAAGTATGAATATCAAATTTATTGACATTTCTACTGGCGGGGCTGGGGGTGGGCAGGGTTCTGATGAGTTTGCCGAGTTGAATGCCATCCTGCCTAAAACACTTAGAGCAGTTTTGGACTTTCCCCAACCAACACCAACAAACCAAAAACTAAAATTTTCAGATTTCTGAGTGGTCAGATTGGGATGGAACATTCCCATGGAATTTTCATTCCTTGGTACTTACTCTTTTGTGTGTGAACCAGGAGCCCCTAGGGTCTACCACATTAGGGGAATCAGTCATGTTATCTGGCCTCAGTTTCCCCAGCTGTTACCAATGTTCTAGAGCTGTGTTGTTCAATATAGTAGCCACTGGCTCCTTATGGCTTAAAAAATTTTTTTTAGAGATTTTTATTTATTTATTAGAGAGAGAGAGAGAGAGAGAGAAAGCACAAGTGAGGTGAAGGCAGGCAGAGGGAGAGGGAGAAGCAGGCTCCCCACTGAGCAAGAAGCCCGATCTGGGGCTCCATCCCAGGACTCTGGGATCATGACCTGAGCCAAAGGCAGATGCTTAACAAACTGCACCACCCAGGTCCCCTAAACTAATTATAATTTAATGAAGCTAAAAATCCAGTTCCTCAGCTTCTTTAGCTGCATTTCAAGTGGCTGGCGGTTACTGCATTGGATAGCACAGGCTTAGAATATTTCCCCCATCATAGAAAGGTCCACCTCACAGCACTGAAGCTCTAGCAAGGACCACAGCAGAGATTTGTACAGAGACAAGTTTGTCCAGTGCTTAAGAGCAAGGGTTTGGGCTCTGACAAGCTTGCACCGAAATTGCAACTCTGTCCCACTCATATTAACTGAGTGACCCTGGGGAGTTGCTCACCTTTTCTGAGCTTCAAGGCCCTCCTCATCTGTTGTATGGCAATAAGGGCATTCATAGGGTAAACTGTGAAACTTCCATGAGGCATGAGAGGGAAAGGGCTAAACTCGGACTTCCATACCTGCAGTCTTTGCTCTCATGTAGTTCAGGTGTGTTGTGGAGGAGGAAGAGTGGGTCAGAGGCACCCAAGAGAATGAAACTCAGGGGCTTCCCTGTGCTGCCTGCACAGTGTAAGGTGGATCTGCTGTTGAAGGTCATTTAGGTACGGGTTTGCCCCTCTGGCTGGCTTTCTGGGCAAGTCAGTTTGAGACCTTTCATTTCTGAAAGGTAAACAGCATGGAAGGTCAGGAGCCTGGCACTTCCTCTATGCAGAAGATGCCTGCTGGCAGCAGAGCCAGCAACCTGGGGTTTGTGCAGGACATCCAAGCGAGTATGAAGACATAAAGAAGATGCTATTACATCTAGTGTATGGCTGTAGAGTTTGTATCCTTTTCAAAATATCTGGCTTTTAGGATTCATTAATCATTCATTCAGCCCCCATTTGCTTTCATGTTGGTTGCATGCCTACTTGACGCCAGTGGTAGCTTCTGACCTTGTGCATATGTGAGGGGTGGGAAGGTAGGCGGGTGGGTGGGTGAGTGGAACGGTGGGTAGGTGGTAGGTAGGTCAGATTCTAGATGCTTAAGAACAGGATGAGGATGCGCATAAGAGTCAGCAGACCTAGATTTTGTTCTCTGGATGACTGTACCTTGTCCATGTGGTCCCTGGAATACCATCATTTATTTAGACTTTCTGCTCCATAGGTAGAGACATCTATAAAATGAGGCTGTTCATTTCTGTTCAGCCTATCCCAGGTTTTTATTGAGAATCAAACAAACTTCTGTGCGTGAAGGGCTTTGAAACTGTGGTCTCTCCCTCCAGTAATACCCTTCCACGCCCGCCTTCCCTTTGCCTCTGCTTCTAGATGGTAAGTTCCCTGAAGGCAAGGAAAAGGACTCTTTCACTTGGTACTCTTGCTACTATGTATCCAATACCATCCCTCTTTCTTCCCTACTTAACAGAAGCCCAAGAGGAAACTTGCCAGCTTAATACGACAAAGCCAATCATGACAGCTCTGTCCCCTGCCCAGGTTCCCTTGCACCTAGGAACGGACCAGTGAGTAATTTTGTCTTGACCAATGAGATACAAAGGGGGCATTGGCTGAGAGAAAGTGATGTGGAGAAGTTTTAGGCTTTCTCAATGAAAATATCATTACGGCTGAGTTAGCCTTTCTTTTTTCCTGCCTTGAAATGGAAGCTATGGTTGGAGCTGCAGCAGCCACCTTGAGATCATGAGGAAGGGGCTCAGATATCAGAACTGTCATCCCAAACATCATACAGCCTATTCACTGATACCAATAATTATCTGATACCAGCCTTCTTGATATAAAAGAGAAAGAAAATCCTTCTTTATTCAAGGCAATTTTGTTTGGTTTTCTGTTACTGGGAGAAGACTAGAGTCTTAATTGACATAAAGTTCCAGCTCAGCACCTACCAGTAACTGGTCAATAGCAGGTGCTCAAAGATGTTATTGTAAGAATGACTAGATAAATACCTGAATGAACACGTGAATCATCAATCTTCATGCCCTCTGCAGCACTTAGCCTGGAGCCTGACATCCGATAAGCACATGATAAATATTTGTTGAATTCAATTGCAGAACCCAAAGTTATCATTTAGCACATGGAGGAAAGGAGCCAGAAATACTTCTCTGAACAACTCAATTGCCCTTTTAAATAACACAACAAAAACTGCCAGCTCTCTGAGTTGAAGGAAATACAAAATTGAGAACATCTAGTACCCAAAAGCAGTGCTCCAATTTAGAAAGCCTAAAATAATACCACTCATCACTCTTGTCTCCTGGCAAAGTACAAATTAGTGGCTTGGAAAATTCATCCAAGCTCAAGGGTGACACAGACATTAGCCTAACTAGGAAAAGCCCTTGTGGCCTGCTAGGTCTGCTTTCCAGGTAGGGTTTCTCAGGCTCCACCAAGTCCAGAAAATCACAGGGCACCTCATTTAAAACAATCTCTGCAAAGAGTCAGATACAGCAATGTCAGAAGCACAGAACATTCTCAGTGCAGGCAGAGGCTGCTCCTTGCAGCTCCCCTGGCTCCCAGCACCGAGTATAAAGGGGTTGCTAAAGGAGGGGCTGGCATTGCCTCGAATCCCCCCTTGGTCATTCCCCCACTTTTAGCAGAAGAGACTCAGACCCACCTTGCCCTCCATGGAGATGGCTCTGCAGACAGCCTCCTTCCAGGAAAGCATCATGTCTGGTCTGCTTGGGCCTCCAGCAAGAAAGAAGGATGGGAAAAACACCAGGCAGATTACTGAGCATGAATTATTAATTCTTATTAGCATATGAAAATGCTGTCGGTGACAAGCACTGCGAGATATTGCTCATGGCAGCTAGGCCCACGTGCATGGAGCCGGCTAGACTCCTCTGCATGGAAACTAAGCATATGTTCAAATAGAGCAGCAATGATTATGGAGTGGCCACTCTGCCCCAGATGAGGCATTCATCACGTAGGCACAGGGGCAGCACAGTACGGCTGTGCGCGCACATGTGTTGGAGTCAGACAGACAGGATTCTGAGGCCAGCCAAACCGTCTGTTAATTCATTCCTTCTATCATCCAGTTTTCTCATCGATACAATACATTTGATAGTATTTAAGCCCAAGGACAAGATATGGCTATTAAATAAAATAATGTAGATAAAATGCAATGCTGCATGCCTAACCACTTACGTGAATGATACATATGCACACGTGTGCACACTATGCTTATGCAGACACTGCTCTTTACCACGCTCCCCAGAAGAGGAAACCCAGTCTCCGAGGGGAAATAAGCAAGCGACAGAGCTAGCAGCAAGCTGTCAACCGGAGCTGGAGCCGGAGTCAACCCTCCCTGCCATCACAGCCTAGGTTCCCTCTCTGGGACCTCTCACAGGAGGCGGGGGTTTAGCAGAGAATCATGCAGGGAGAATGTCTTACAGATCCAGTGCTCTAGAACATCCCTGCAGTTCTTTCACTCTCCTTCCTTGTCCACAGCCCAAGCCTTCATTCTGGATCTGACACCTGAACTCAGGAATGGCTCACCTCTTCTGGGGGGTCCTCGGGGCAAAGTAGCTAGCTGAGCCAGATCTTGTGGAAATTCAAAAGATCCTCAGGGACTGCTGGCCCAAGCTTCATAAAGACCTAATGAAAATCTGTCAGGAGGTTGAGCACAGGTGCTTATGAACTGCTTTTTCTTTTTCCTTTGTGGCAGTCTTTTATAGGATCCTATGTCTGGAAAGCCCAGGGTCAGAGGCTGGGGCCAGCAGGCTGGGGCAACTACAGCCACAACCAGGCTCTGTGTTCTGATGTGCAGGTGTGAGTTCAGGGAGCATCATAAAAAGATAGAGCACAGATCACTCGGGCAAAGGTCACCTCTGAAATGAATGTGACTGGTGATCACCTGTCAAACAGTAAGAGCATCATTTATACTGTGCACTGTTTGATGAATGGGGGAAAGAGAGAGGTCGGTGGTAAGAGGGATCTAGCATTTATTATGAATGGACTCTCTAAATAAATCTGTGGGTCCTGGTCACTTAATTCCCATCCAACCACCACAACCATCCCCTTATAAGACCTCTGAACCTCTTGAAGATCTTAGACCAAGGAGTCCAGTGTAGCGGACACTTGTAGAGTTTGTGGCTGTGTAATGTCCATTTTGCCTTTGATACTGGCATCCAGATTTCCTTTTGGGAAACTGATTCCCTCCCACGAGATACAGACTGGATAAGCCAAGAAGCAGAGATGTGGCACCTGAGTAGGATCAATCAGACCCTCTGCAACAGGGTGTGAATCTTGAGCAGTGACAATGAGGATGAAGGTGATACATGCTTGGTTATTCCAGTAGCAGTGTTCTGGTGGGACTGTCAAAATCCATGCTACCTACACCCTTGAGTTTCCTTGTTCCTCACTCTTCAATATTCCTGTCATTTCCTGGAGTTCCCCTTCCTCCGAATTATAAGAAATAATAGTAAAGCTGCTAATTACATTAATGCCCATAATCATCTAGAATCACACAATCTCTGTGGATCAATCAGACTGGTTGCTAAGACAGACACTACAATGGACACAAAGAAATGTAGGACGGGAAGCGAGGGTAGTTACAATTGACAGGGACTCAGAAGGAGCAAGACCAGGATACTGATGACCAGGCAGCTGGGGGAAGAAATATGTGAGATGGAACTTTTACATGGGCCAGAGTATTAGAATATTTGTATCCAGTGTAAATGCTCACCAAAAACTACCCCCTTCCCCACTGAGGATGGACAGATGGACTCTTCCTTCAATACCAATCACCTTCCTCTGCAAATACCCAAGTACCAATGAGAGAACCTAGTGACCAAAATGGCAGCTGTGGGACTAAGGATAAAGGGTAGGAAAAAGCTCAACAATATGGACTTCCTCTCACCAAGGACCTCCTGTCACCTGCTGTCACTCTAGAATGACCAGTATGCTGACATCAGTAACAAACTGTGGACATGAGGGAGTAGCACTATGATAAAATCCCTCCAGGAGGTCATCCAGCTGCCTGGTGGCAGGTTAATTACACTAAGCCACTCCTGTCACAGGGGCCTCTGTAATTTGTCCTGTTGGAACAGACCTCCATTCTGGGTTTTTTTGCTTCTCCCTCCTGGCCTGTCAGGCCTCCGCCAGCACCGTCATCTGTCAAGTTACTGAATACGTTATTCACTGTCTCACACAACATTGCTTCTGGCCAAAGAACGTACTCCCCAGGCAGAGAAGAAAGGCAATGAGCTGATGCCTATGCAATCCACTCTTATCATGAATCCTATCAGCCAGGAGCATCTGACTTCACAGCTTGGTGGACTGGCTTGCTGATGGCTCAATCACAGGGCAAGCTGAAGACAATATTTTCAAAGTTGGGGGCTGTCTTTCTGAGGGGTGTGCATCAAAGCCCAGAATATGGTCCAGTTTCTCCTATGGCTGGAGCACGTGAGTCCAGAGACACAGAGGGGAAGGTGGGAAGGGCATTGCTCATGAACATACCCGATGATCCATTTGTAAGTGATTTTCTTCCTGTATACATGATTCTGTCTCTCCTAGGAAAGATAGTGGAATTGGAAGCAGGCAGTGCCACCCAGATATTCCCTGCTACATTTCACTGGGACAAAAGTGGTTCCCCTGCTGGCTGGGACGATTGGCTGAGTAGTAAAGGGAAACTGGGCCCCTGTTACACAGTGGTGAATAGGAAAATACTCAGGGCATCCCTAGGGCAGTCACACCATTCTGACCTGTGACAAAGGTCCATAGGAGATGCCAGTCACTCTATGTGGGCAGGTACACCAAGGGCTCAGAGCCCTCAGGATGCAGAGTTGGGTCTTTGTAACTTGCCCAAGAGCACCCCCATCCCACCATTTTCTGCAGTGCTGGAACAAGGTGGGGGAAAGTGGAATGGATATTGGAAGAGGGAAGCATTATAGATTGATGGGACAGCTGCCATGGCCCCATGAACAGTTCATTCATCGATTCATTCATTCAATAAACATTTATTGAGCGCCTCCTACATGGTAAGCAGTCTCTGGGCCAAGGGGCAAAGTAATGAATGAAACAGACAAAATTCCCTTTCTTCATAGAGTTTATGTAGATAATAAGCCCCATAAATAAACAATATATATTGTGCTCGAATGTAATAGGAAATATGGGTCCAAAAAAAAGCAGAGGAGCAGAACTGTGTGTTGGAGGAGAGTGTAAGTCTTATGGTTGGGACCAGTCTCCCTGAAAAGGTGACATGTGAATAAGGACGTGAAAGGCTTGCAAATGAGCAAGGTGTGTGGAGTCTTCCAAGTAGAAGGGATGACAGGTGCACACATGCTGTGGTGGGGACAAACCAGCCATGTTGGAAGAGTGAAGGGGCCAGAGTGGCTGAAGTAGAGTGAACACAAGGGATGAGGCCACAGGGTCAGGGAAGCATAGAGGCCAGATCATGGATACTCTACTGGCATGATGATGAAGAGTCTGGTTTCTAGCAGAGAGTACTGAAAGCCACTGGGGGTTAAGACAGGATGCTGTCAGGTTCATTCTGGCTGCTGTGTTGAGAATAGACTGTAGCAGGGCAAGAGAAGGGACAGGCACGCTGGTTGGGAGGTTATGGCAGCAATCCTAGCAAGAACCAGTGGTGTTTTCAAGAGGATTTTATAACAAGGAAGGGATACAGAGTGGTTGGATTCCCTATGCACTTTTTAAAGTAAAGCCAATGAGACTTGCAGACAGATTTATACAGAATGAGAAAAAAAGAGGAGGTCTAGGATGTCAAATGTTCAGGTTTATATTTTAAATAATTTCCCTTCTTTTTCCTCTTTTGTTTGCCTCACTTCACATGTAGGTTGGGTAGGTGGTGGTTAAATTAACCATCTACTTCATAGACTGGAAAATATCCAGATGGGCTCACATATAAGCAGAAGTGAGGTAAATATGAATCAGAGATTCTGGACATGGACCTGGAGGCATGATTGATAAGAGTTTAATTTGCTGCTTTTTGGTAAAGGGGTGGGAATGTTTTCAGTTGTATCTGGAATATCAAATTACTTTAAGTGAAGGTGTTTTGAGAAGTGCATGGCAGGGGGTTGGGGGGAAGAGTGGCTATAGACACTGCACTGCAGTGGACACCTGTTTGTTTCTGGCTTTTCAGCACCCATCCTACCTTTCTCCTGCATCCTTCTGGGAAACTTTTCCCAAATTATGGACCTGCGGTCTCTCTTATGGGTAATGAGGATGATGATAGTCCTTGAGACCACATTCCAGGTCTGCAAATTCCAGCTCTGGGGATCTTGGACCAGCCTCCCAGTCTTGAAAATGAGGATTATAATACCTTGGTGAGCCCCAATCTGCAACCTACTGACCCTGGTCTATGTGTGGAGCATTGGTCTGGCTTGCCTTTCCCTCTGGATTGGATTTACTGTTCATTTCCCCAATGGACAAACCCCTCGCCCTGAATCCAGTCTAGTTGCCTGTGGTCTTGTCCTTCTGACCTAATTCCAACCAAAATTTTCCATCCAACCAACATAGTATTAAACCCTTATGTTCTTTATTGGAATTCACTTTCTTGGAAGGATCCTAAAGGATCAGGGCAAATAGAGATATGGAGTCAAAGTTTATGCCTGGAAAGAGTCATACTGGGCAGATAAACATCCTGACAACTGTGAAATCCAGACTGTCGTGAGAGCAAAGTAAGCCTGAGGTGGGTAGCAGAAACCCAAGAATAAGCAAAGGGCTCAAGATCTGGGGAGAACGAGTAGGCAATGTCCAGGATGATGGGCTCATGGGGGCACAATGGGGATACATGCCAGAGGAAGAAGCAGGGAGGTGTTGCTACTGGCTGGCCTTATTCTTCTTAACACTGACTCACATGGATAATCTGGAGCCATTTAAGTGCCCAGACGCAATAAATGCCCGTGATCTCCATTGGAGTTGTTCTCTTGGGTCTAGCATTTTGACAGCCCTCTGATGATAAGACTCATGTTGCCTGAAGCTTCAGAAGCCACATACTCCCTACCCAGATCTTTCAAAACTGCACCTAGACCAAAAGCAGCCATGTTCTTTGCACATGGAGTCTTGAAATCTTGGCATCAACTGCTAGTGAGACCAGTGTCACCTTGTCCCTGTGCTATAGTGGCCCTAGCTCAGTGCTATCCTCACTGTCCCCTCCCTCATCACCTTGGAAATGAACCATATGGCTGTCAATTTCCTGTCCAGAGTGACTTTCAGAGACGTGCTGGGGAGCATTTTATTGAAGTCGGGAAATTGGAAAGCATCTCAATTTCTCTTGCACCAAGATTTTATTATTTCCTTTGAAGTGAATTTTCAAATACACCAGACAAGTCTCCTCTCAAATGGAAGTATGAAAATGCATGTAAAAATCAAAAAGAAGTTTTTTTTTTTTGGCTTCTCCCATTTTGTATCTTCCCTGCACTTGCTTGCCTGTCTCGCATCTGTTAGTGGAAAGCTCACCTCTACGTACCCGAAAGTGGAAGGCCAAACAGAGCGCTGAAACGCCAGAGAGAAAATGACAGTGAGATTTTTAAGGTCTTACTTCATCACCAGTTTTAGCTATTTATCATGCAGGGATGACAGTCATCTTCATGAAATGATGCTTATTTTTATTAACATTTTTTCTATATGCTCCATGATGAACATGTATTACATTTAAAATAAAACAACAAGCTCCTTTAATTTTGTACCATAGGCCTCAGCTATGTAGAATGCAATAAAGAAATAATAAGTTTGGACTTGGAAGTGACGTTTTAGGTCATCAAGAATCCTTTTGTAGCACCTGTGACAGATTAGGATCCTTTCAAAGGAAACTCTTAAATTCTAGTAGGTCAGAGGCAGGAGGATTTTGTTTGGCCATGACTAGCCTTCTGGATCTAATTAGAAAATGTCTCCATGACAGGGTCAGCTCACAGACATTTCCCTGTGCTTGGTATATGGAGGAATGCCGCAGGCGAAGCCAGCGGAGGTCTGGGTCTGATTGAGCCAGGATGACACTCAGCAGCCTCAGCCTCAGTGTCCAGTGACGTCTGGGACAAAAGAACCTGTACTAGACCTAGGATGGGCTCCTCTGTAGTCTGGAAGTCATAATTTGTCCTACACACCTAGCCTAGCTAGCATCTGCAGGCCAAAGCTTGAATCCCGCTCTTATTCCCAGCTACCCTGCTTCATGTCCTAGTCTTTTAAGGGGCTGCGAGACCTTTCTGGAATGCCAGCCCACTGTAATGAGATCTCCATCCCTCCCTGACTCTTGGAGTCTTTTCAGGGCTCAAAGGTGGCCCATTCCTAGAAGCTTGTTGGATCTTGCTGTGAATGAAGAGAATCCACCTAATTTGGACCCACACTACCTGATTTTTCACACACGTCATGTCATAGCTGGTATAGAAGCTCCTGCTACAGGGGTCTGCTCAACCACAGCTGAGCCCACCATCACCTTTAAACACCATGCCTCAACTTCCAAGGCAAATTTCTGACATTGGCTCAGTCTCTGTGACATCTGAGTCCAGACTAGTGTTCAATCCTGGCTGCCCCTCCTCCCTCAGTGGCCACCCATGCCTCGCATGCCGAATGCACACATGAAACTTTTCAGATATGTGCACACAAAATCTGATCTAGCTCAGTCAGCAGCTCTTCAGTATTGACCCCAGGCATAGACATTCCATGCATCTCTTGTTCCATGGATGAACACCTAGGCAGCAAGCCCTCTAAGATTTTGAGGGAGGCTCATTTCTCAGCAATTACAGACCTAATCCCTGCTCAAGAATGAGACAGCTTCCCCTGTGCCTGGAACTGGGACTATTCACCCTCCGGCCAGGACATCAGAATCCAACCTTTGGCAAGGATAGATTGATGCTGTTTCAAGTTCATTTGTTGCTATCAAAGTCCCGACTCAGTCCACCTGTCATCATTTCTTGAGAAGTCAGCATTTCAGCACTGGCCTTGTTACTGTTCACACATATGCTAGAAACTCCATCCTACACAAGAAAGGAAGCTACTCTTCAATTGAAGAAGCAGAGTCCATTTGTGCTGTCATAACTACATCTGGCTCAAAAAAAATGAATGGAAGGTCAGGGCAAAGCTTAGGAACCCTTAATCCCTGATAGATCACCTAAATAATGCTTTCTGTTTAGTTGAGGTGGTTCGGGTGGCAACAGGTCAGGAAACCTCACAAGGGGAGCCTGATGTCTTCGGGAAGAAGAGCTTGCATTCATTCTCCAGAAGAGTGCTGCCATTAAAGTCCCCGTGGAGTCAACATCTTTCCCGCTTTCCACGGTGGGCGTATTTCATTAAACCAGAACTAGAACTTGGCTGTGAACTTGGAGTTCACATACAGGCGTGGAAGCACCGGTTCACCAAGATGGATCTGATGGGCCCGCCCTGTGTGCTCAGGAAACCAGCAGGGCATAGTTAAGGGAAACAGATGCTGTGCAATGTCACCATCTCAGCATCCTGTGGGCTTCCGCACATGGGCACTCACAATGAACACTAGCCATTATCTTGTAGGTAAAATGCTTTCATAGTGGATGCATTATATTATTATCCCTAGCCTCGCCAGTTTATTTGCCTAGTCTTTGTGATAAAATCTCAACATTTTTTTTTATCTGATAAGTTGCCTTTACTCTAATCCATAGTGGCTTGATTGAATGGAGAGCTAATGAAAAGCCAGGGAGTACAATATGATAAAATCAGCTACTCAAAACTCACCAGTGCTAAATACTGTCACAAGTACAAAGATCCTACCTCATCACCCAGCATCCAACGTGCTCTGTGATCTGCCTCTGGCCAACATTCCCAACCATGTCTTCTATACTTGTATTTTGTATTTGAAGCATCTATTATTTTATTGCGCCACACATTTTTTTTTAACTTTATTCTCGGAAATATGCTTCATATTTTATCCCTACCCCTCCTCTTCTTATCCCAAGTCCAGAATGTGGGTTTAGAAGTGATATTCTTATTCTTACAAATTCTATGCTTTTATAAGATCCCCCATTGGCTTCTCTATGGACAGTATCAGTATAGGAGTGGACACTCAACCTGAGCTGAATTCTTGCACCGTTCTTTAGATCTTGACCCAGGATCTGGGAATTGTACTAACAGGGGACCGGCACCATTGTTTCCCTCCAAGAGGAGGCAGATAGTCTAGAAGATTGTAAATGACAAGCTAAGAGATTCAGAGACAGAGGTGGTCACAGTGAGTCCTGGTGATTCTCAAGCTATCTGTCCCTTTTGTTGTTATGATACCTATTCCCCTACTGGCCCCACAACTTTGTGAGCCTTACTGTTAGTTTCCATTTTTACCTGAGCTATGGCAAGTTGATTTTTCAGTCACTCGCAACCAAAATAATTCCAACTAGCACATAGAATATGTGCTTTTTCTACCCATTTGCCTGCCTCTATGGGTCCTGCTTCCTCTGTGAATCCATTCCCTTATCTCTAAGGCACAGAGTCCTACCTTTCTTTCAAGACCAAATTTAAATGCCAAAATCTTAATCAAAAATGGCAGCCAATATTCCCAGCTGAAGTGATCACACTCTCTCTGCTCTACTGCTCTCACCACTTCTTTACATTTGTGATGCTCTGCCTTAGAATGAAATGATGCAGGTATTTGTCTGACCTTACCTCTTATTCTCCATTAATTGCAAAGTTTCCTGAAGCCACAGATTGTATGATCATTGGTTTGTTAATCCCTACCATATTTAGCACTGGACAAGTCATGTGAGAAGAAATACTCACTTAGGTTTTTTTCTTTCTTTCTTTCTTTCTTTCTTTCTTTCTTTCTTTCTTTCTTTCTTTCTTTCTTTCTTTCTTTCTTTCTTTCTTTCTTTTTTTTTTCAGATTGTATCTACACCTGATTCTTCCAGGTCATGGGAGCCAAGTTGTGGAAGTAGTTAAATTTCCTAATCAAGCAAATTCCACCCAACAACACTGTGTTCTAAGCATGAGTTTCAGGCTCCTGGAAAAGGCACTTTCCATATCCCAAGGCTGCTTGACCTACAGCCACTCTTTTTAGTTTTTGCTCAAAATATGCATGCAAGCATTAGCATTGCTGCAGAGCAGCATTACCCCAGGGGACCTCCCTTCCTTTTGAGCCCCTGTGATGTCATGAAATGATGTTGTTGGTGGGCCAACGAAATAGTCCCCCTCACTGACTTTTGAGCCAGGATCACAACATAAGATCAGCGCAGGACCTGGAAAGTAACATGAACCAGCAATCTGCAGGAGCTGCTACCCTAAGGGGTCATCAAGACTGCAGAGCATGAAACATCGCTGCTGGAGATTGAACATAGCCATGTGTTTAATTGTAGTGTTACTTAGTCTTGGAATGGCCCATTCCAATCCACCTTCCGTGTCTATTGGAATATATTTTTTTTTATCTTTCAGGGTACTCTCAAAACCCGTCTCCCTTTAGCTCTCCCTCTGCCTCCTCCCTACCACTGGGAGCATTTCACCTTCTCCTGCCTCTCCACAATACTCCTGTTCCCCGCTCTTAGAGCTTTGAGTGATGAAGGGCAAGCATCTGCTTGGCTTATATTTGTACCGCCCGAGTCTGTCTCCCCGGCTAATGGAAGGCTGGAGCTTGTTCCTTTTGATGTCCTATTTCGCAGCATGGAGCCTGGCACAGATTAGGTTCTCAGTCAATATTTATTGTTGGTATCATCCCATAATTAGATGATGACAACAGGAAATATTTATCTTCTCGCATCTAGGTAAAACTGAACCTGATTAAGCAAGGCAGTTATAGGTGTCTGGGCAACTTCTGTGGCCTTCCAGCGGAGGAAAAATTTATAACTCATCTCAGCAAACACTTATAACACTGGTGCAGTTTGCTCAGTGATGATAAATATGTTGGCATTGTCATTTTGTCTGTCATCTGCTGTTTGTTTCTCTTCCTGGATTGCGGCGTCTCGAGATACACTTATTACCTTTCTTCCTAAAACTCCACTGCATCTAACCTAAGACAATAAGCGGAGTGGACAAGTCATAAATGATTGATTAGTTGATTGACTCCATTAATAAACATTTCCTGGGCTTTCACTGACTGCCAAAGATGCATAAACTGGGATGATTTTCCGTAAGGCTCTTAGTCCAGCGAGGGAGACATTGCATCCAATTGCAGCTTTTTGTTGATGAATGTGAATCACAATGGAGACATTTACAGGCCAATATGGGAACAAAGCAAGGGGTGAGGAATCCTGCCCCAGAAAGTGCTTCACAGAGGAGGTGATATTTGAGCTTCATTTTGCAAGTGTTTGGGCCACCCAGAAGAGAACAGATTTGAGGCTGAGGGTCATAATTAAATGTCATAATTTCATGCCTCCATACGGCATGGCTGTTTGCCCAGCAAAACACTTACACCACAACTGACTGGGTCCTGACCCTGAATCGAGCATGAAGAAGTAGAGACAGCCAGCTACAAAGCATCCACATGCCAGGTTCCAGTCCCAGGGACAGAGCTGCAAGGACAGCTGGCCCCTTTCTGAGCCTTAGTGTTCTCACCTGTAAAGCAGGTGTGATCATCTCATTCCGATGAAAATTCAAGTTTGAAAGTACTTCGAAGCTCTGTGATAGTCCCTACTCATTTTTTTTCTTTCCTTTGCTCTGGTGCAAGTACTCTACTGTTCTTTAAAGTCCATCACTTTATTCCTCTCCTGCAAAGTGTTCATTGCTTTCATGTTGAAAGAAAAGCTACAGCGCCCCTGCTAACCCAAGGAGGAGTGGACGGAGCAGTGGTACAGAAGAAGCAGTTAAAATATAAAATAATAGCAAGGGGCTGGGCTTGCCCCTGACTGCCCATTGGTGCTCTAGTTTTTATAGTCCATTAAAACCTACAATCACTGTAATGTTTATGCATTATTGGGGAGATAAATTGCATAATTTTCATTTTGCAATTTAAATGTAATTATGATCTTACTAATGACTAGAACCTGAATTTGCTAGACTATCAGTTTTTCTAACCCTTGCCAAAATTATAGGTAATTACTTAAGGCTTACAATAATTATAAGTCCATCTCTTAAATAATTAATGTGCACTTTCATGGTACAAAACAGCTAGTAATCAAACGACCTCCGCTTATACCGCAAACCCATGCAATTAGGCCTATTGTGAGGGTCTGCAGAAATAGACCCATTTGTAAGGGGCCCTTCAGTTGGTGAGCTGAAATGCGGGGTTGCTGTGTTTTATAACATCAAATAAGGCAGAGTTCCCCTGGGAAAAATGATCTGCGAAACGGTAGGAATTCAATATTAATCTGCAGGATGCTCGAGTAGTTGGTGGGAGTTAGTCTGAGAAGGGGAAAGAAAGGGAGGAGTGCTTTCCGTGTTGGGCCTGGAGAAATGGGGGATGAGCACAAAGCACCTAAGCATGGTGAGTTTGGGGGGGTATCATCTACCTTTTGGGCTGCCTTTCTCTAGGGGACGTGTCCATTCTGTCATATGACCAATACAGAAGAGCATGCTGGGCTTTGGAAGCACAGGATAAACTAGACAGGTTTTTGGCCATAAGGGATATAATCCACTGATGTGGACAAGCAAACAGAAACTGAGACTGTATTCTGAGAAGTGGCACGATTTCCACCTAGTACTGGCCGATCTAAGAGCACCGAGCCCTGACCAGTGCTTCTCACTGTTTATTATTATCCCACTCACAAAGAGCTTTAAAAATTCTAGAGGGGGGAGTGGGCCAGCAAGAAACCTCCTAAGGGCCTGTATGCCTTCACACACCCACTCCTGGCCCAAGGTTATGCTTCACAGTGAACATGATGACCGTGTCTTAGTCACATTGGCAGATGTTCTTGATTTAGGAAATGTTGGAAAACAAGCTGCTGGAGGCATCTCTTCCTCAATAGTCTGTGTTCTCTGTTTTCCTCCTCAGCTCTTCCTTTTCTTTTTTTTTTTTTTTTTTAAATTTTTATTTATTTATGATAGTCACAGAGAGAGAGAGAGGCACAGAGACACAGGCAGAGGGAGAAGCAGGCTCCATGCACCGGGAGCCCGACGTGGGATTCGATCCCGGGTCTCCAGGATCGTGCCCTGGGCCAAAGGCAGGCGCCAAACCGCTGCGCCACCCAGGGATCCCAGCTCTTCCTTTTCTAATTACACTCTGTCCACTCCCGTCTCCTCCAAGAACTTCTCCAAGCACTACAAACCCTTTGACTTTTCCTCTTTGTGCGACAGTTAAGCTTATTTGAAGGGTGTTGTGTTCATTCATTTTTATGTGATCAACTTGGCTGGGCACAGTGCCTAGATATGTAGTCAAACATTATTCTGCATGTTCTACAAGGATGTTTTTTGGAAGAGATTAATATTTAAATCTGTTGCCTTTCCCCATGTGGGTGAGCCTCAACCAATCAGTGGAAGGCCTGAATAGAACAAAGTCTGATCTCCCTTGAGCAAGAGGGAATTCTGGACCAGATGGTCTTTGGATTTGAACTACAATGTCCTCTCTTCCCTGAGTCTTCCACCCTGCAGATTTTGGGACTTGCCAGCCTCCATAGGAGCACAAGCCAATTCATTTTTTTTTTTTAAGATTTTATTTATTTATTCATGAGAGATACAGAGAAAGAGAGAGGCAGAGACACAGGTGGAGGGAGAAGCAGGATCCACACAGGGAGCCTGATACGGGACTCGATCCTGTGACCCTAGTATCATGCCCCAGGCCAAAGGCAGGCGCTAAACTGATGAGCCACCCAGGGATCCCCACAAGCCAATTCTTTAAAATCTCTTCATCTCTTCCTCTCTGTATATATGTATATATATACACACACACATATTTTACACATTTAAATGTTTGTATATATAAATTATTAATAATTATTTATAATTAACAATTCTGTATTATACTAGTTAATATGTGTTTATATATAATTAACATATTATCATATATTATACTATTAATATTTATTAACAATGCACAATATTTTATTATTATGACATGATTATAATATTAATATATTATTATACTGTATTTTAATATTATAGAATTATATATTCACATACATTTCATTGGTTCTGTTTTTTTTTGGAAAGCCTAATACAGGTGTCTTAGTCTAATGTCAATAAACTTAACTATTAATTATATATATATAATATATATATAATATATATATATAATTATAGTCTCCTGCTCTGGAAAGATGTGGATCTAAGGCCTTGCCCTCAACCACTGGAATCCTCATCCCTCATCCCTTCAATATTGACTAGTATGTGCTTAAAATGATGCCATCCCAGAGGCACATACTCTGCAAAACCAAAACACTATTAAGATTCAAAGCGTGGGCTGAGTAATCAGTTTATTTAGGGGAATAGTGAAAAACAGTGAGGCAGAAAGCCTTGTCCAGTTCCTGCCCAGATGGAGCTGGCTTCATGTACCCATGTTCTCCGAGAATCATGGCATTCTTCAATGTGGCAATGCAATATTTTTTAAAAGATGTATTAATTTATTTGGGGGGGCACATGAAGAGGGAGAGGGGAAGCTGACTCCCCACTGAGTGCAGAGCCCAACCAAGCCTAAACCAAGAGTCAGACACTCAACCGACTGAACCACCCAGGTCTCTACAATGCATCAATTTTTAAGTGTAATATTTTTATCTTACCCATCTCCCAGTGAGTCTATAAAATTCCAGGAGCATAGGGACCAACCATATTTGTAGTTAGCTCAGTGGTTCAATAAATACACGCTTTCTAAATGATTAATCAATTCCATCGTAATGGTTAGGCTGAAAATCTGTGATAATGACATTTCTTTTTAATGATCTAATTCAAGCTACCAACCTACCTCTACAACCACCACAATTTCCCTCTATCCAAACCATTAAAATTCTGGCCAATCTGGCCATAAAATAAGAACCCAGAAGTTTGGTTCAGGAAGGCTTCACCAAGCCCATCTGTTCTGCTTTATGCCTTGCTCATCCATACTCTTGCCTCCCACCAATGGGCTAAGTGGAGTCCAGTCCATGAAGAATGCACCCTCTAAGGGCAAAAGTGACCCAAATTGTGAGTGATCCATGGTCCTATACATGAAGGATACTCTCCCTGAACCATTTCCAGTCAGATCTTCTCCACAGAATAAGGATAATCTTTAAAAACTTCACTGGGGTAGCTGTCCAGTGACGTGAGATTCGAGGGACCTAGCTACAGTCCTATCTTCCACCTCCATGATAAAAGACTTTTCAAATTAGTTAAGACACACCTCTTCTTCATGCCAGAGTAAGGGAGACATACATGAAGACATATTTTGCCCATTTTTTTCTTTCTAAAATTTTTATCTTTCAATCTGTGATTTAAGTAGTATCATGTGTGCCAGAGGGGCTGGTGGGGTGTTATTTGTACTCTCTCCTTTGGATTTCTGATGGAATTTATTCTTTTATGTCCTTGTACTTACCTGCCTCAGGAGCAGAGTATGAGTGCGGAGGGTGGTTGTGGAAGCAGTGATAGTTCTCTTTGATTCTGGATATCCTGGCAATGACAAGGAAGTGAAGGCTGATAAGAGCTGGCACTGGAACCTCAACTCTAGCCTGACAGTAAGAGGACCCTGTGCTTAGCTATGATGACAAAATTAGACCTGAAAGCCTCCTTCTTGGGATGCCCAAGTTGAGAGGCAATCGCTTCACTGAAGCCAAGAAAGTGAAATCCAGGATCCCAGATAGAAGTGACAGACTGTGGGACCCAAACACGGATACTCCACACCCTTGCTTCACCTTCCTCACTCAGTGAATTTATAGAGTTCTTGATGGATGTGGTATGATATGGTGTGGACCCTTTCTCTTAAAACAGCAGCAACAACAACAACAACAATAATATTCACTGATATTCAGGGCCTTAAGGGATTGAATTCCAACCCAAGTCCTCCACTCACTGCTGGGTCCTCCTGTGAATGTCATCTTCTCTCTCCGGCTTCACATATGCACAAGTAGAGTTAAAAGGCTCAAGACTCGGCAGACTTGGATTCTGATATCTGGCTCTTCGCACCAGATACCTCTGGTAAATGGTGAGAGATTTACATTTCTTAACTATAATCAGCAGTTTCGTGAAGACATCGTAGCTTTTGCAGTCGGGAGATGTCATATGTCCTCACCCTGCCATGTTAGGGATTTGTAGGATGTGAGCATGTAGGATTACGTGAAATCTATTTTTTTTTCCTGAAGAAGCCATCCCACACCATCTCAAAATCCCCCAAAGCACCTGTCGTTGTATCCCTGACCTCTTTGGCAAAGACAGCAGCCCTGCAACAGTTGTTCTCAAAGTATGCTTGACAGATTTTATCTTCTCTGACAATAGGGCTCCACACAGGCCTTACTGAAATTTAAGAATCTGTGCAAAGTATCCATATCCACACTATCACCTTCACACCCCATCACCCTCAAGCAAAGGGTCTGACTCAAAGGACAGGAGACTCTGTTGCCAACTACAGCAGGCAATTGTCCTCCAAGATATGCTGAATTTCTCAGCACTCAGCACGTTATTCCCCAGAGGGAATCAGCCCCCCTTGAATCCACAACTTGATGGTATAAGAGACCCTCGGAGCATCTTCTTCTGAAGTCAGAGGAGTGCAAACCAACAGTCTTTGAGTGCTCCAGTCCCACCCAAACTCATAGCAGAGATTGGAAAACCACTAGGTTGGCACGCCCAGTCCTTGAGCCACTGGGAGCCTGCCAAGAACAGGCAGTGGATTCTGGTAGCAGATGGGGGATCCCACTGCAGGAGGCCTTATGTGTGCTCACTGAATTCTGACATCCTCTGTGGATCCTCTGTGGATGATCACTCCACTCTCTCAAACCCAGAGTGCAAGGACACAGATTTCTATATGAAGGAGAGAAAGAAAGCGTGGCAGAAACAATGACTTTGGACTCACATGCATTTGGTTCAAAAATCTAGCTACGATATTCTAGACTCTAAGATCGTGGGCACGTTGCCTAGTATGAGAGATTGGGGTAACTTTCTGGTGCAGTTGTTAAAAGGTGGGAGGGTATGGCACATGGTTTGTGCCTAATGCACATGAGGAATCATAATCACTTCTCTGTGTAGACACTTAGGAGCTCTTTGTAAGTCCTACTTCCCAGCCATCCAACAGGGCTTTCCTTGCCTCTTTTGATGTGCTCTGACAGCTTTGCCATTGCCTTCCATGTAATGCCCACCCTCCACCCAATCAAGACTTTGGTTGATTTAGTCTGGTTGCATCTCAACTCCAGATTCGTCTTTGGATATCACCTTTTAAGTCTCCCTAGACCGCACTCTGAAATGTACAGGTCAGGTGTTCACACCCTCCAGGTTTGGTTCCCAGACTTTAGTCTATTGGGAACTCTAACCACCAGTCTGGCTCCCTCTTTGTAGTAGATTGTTTTTTTGTTTGTTTGTTTTTTTGTTTTGTTTTGTTTTAAGATTTTACTTATTTATTCATGAGACACACAGAGAGAGTGTCAGAGAGACAGGCAGAGAGAAAAACAGGTTCCTCATGGGGAGCTCAATGCAGTTCTTGATCCCAGGATCCTGGGATCACGACCTGAGCCAAAGGCAGGTGCTCAATGAGTGAGCCACCCACGTGCCCCTCTTCTTCTTCTTTTCTAAAAATTGATTAACATATAGTGTATTATTAATTTCAGAGGTAGAGTTTAGTGATTCATCAGTTGTATATAACACCCAGTACTCATTACATCAAGTGTCCTCCTTAACACCCATCACCCAGTTATCCCATTCCTCCCACTCACCTCCCCTCCAGCCTGGCACCCCATTTTTAACCAGACCTTCTCGGGAAGTGTGAGCCTATTTCTTGTACATTTCCCCCTAGCCATGTCTACTGGTCCAAACCAGACACCACCTGTTGTTTGACATCATCCCAAGTATCTGCCCAGCAAGAAGGACTCTGTCTCAAGGGCCCACCAGCTGCAGTTGAAGCGATGTCAATATGGACACTGCTTCCTATAAGCCGGAGCTAAAAACACATATGTGCACTGTTGGTCCCTCTCCCGGGAAACCTTTGGCCAGGTTTAGCCCTATCTTCCCCCCTCTTCTTTAAACCCAAACTGCTGACGTTGTATATGCTATTTGCAAGCCCAGGAGAAATATGGCCTCTCTAGGCTATGTAACTTCTCCGCTATAGCAGCATGAGAAGGCAGTCGTGATTTCTTACTGGGAGAGACCAATTTTAAACCTCCATTGGGTTCTGCAGCAAAGGAGCTGATGATTTCACCAGGCACCTCTATTTATTTTATAAAAGAAGACATAGCAGACCGACTGGGGAAATCTTGTAGAATAGAGCACCATTCATTATATAAATGGATGAGATTATTCTCATGCATACAGCTGGAAAACATGTCTCTTCTGTTCTCTGGTCTGCTACCAGAATTGTAAGCCAAGACACAACATTCTCTGTGAAACCCTTGTGAGAGTCTTCAAAGAGTAAGAAAATATTTCTAGAGACATTGAACTCTAGGGCGTATGCAAGTGAGCCAGTCATTTTAAGCAGTGTCTCTGGGTAGCAAAAATAAAGGACAAGCTTCTCTGCCCAGCCTTTGTGGCCTTCGCCTGGCTAGAGGTTCAAGGAGAATGCAAAACCCCTTTGTCTTGAACTGCAGGCAGCTGAGATACTAAAGATAATTTAGAGAGTGACTTTTTAAAAAATAGATGGATTATCTTCATAGAAGAAATCTGCCTTTCCCAGCCTCCTTTGGAAACCCACTCCCCCACGTAACCGACCCTTCGGCTACGCTCCCTTTTGGGTCACTGTAGTAACTTCTAGTGACCTTGGTAGAGGTCAAGTCTCTCCAGGCTTTGGTTTCCCCTCTCAGGTGCCTCAAGAGGCAGCCCTCATTCTCTTCGTCATCTGGGACTTATGATGGTCACCATGGTGGGCTCCCCAGGGATGCTGATGGTCAGTCAGTAGCAGGTATAGAGTCTCCCAGCACTGCTAGATACAGCGTCAAGAGATCCGGCGGCAGTGAAACCTGCACACCAACTCATTTCCAGGCACCTCTTTCCTCTCTCTTCCCTTCTCTCGCATAGGAGCCCCCACCTTCCTGTCTGCGGCCCAATGAGTAGCTCTTGGTCCAGTGAAACCAAGCATCCCTTCATGGCCTTTAATGATGATTAGATTGGCTAATGATGATGATTAGATGGGCTTGGAATAGCAAGCCAAGTCATTGATTCTCATTTCTGTGTGTCACACACTACGGAATGTGATGGAAGAATTAAGGTTCAATTATGGAATCCCTTTATACTGGGCTCCTTCATGGGTAGTGAGCACTGTGGACAGAGGGTCAGGGTAGGGGGTCATTAACACATGCTGTGTATACACGATGGGCCCAAGTGCTTCCTGGAGCTTCAAATACAGGTTTCCACTTTAGCAGGGAAAAAAAAGTAATTTGTTTCAGAGTTGGATTCTCAGGGCAGTGTTAGAAAAAAAAATTAAAGAAAAGAAAGACAATAGTAGCAGGACTGCTTGTGAGCGAGGCTGGGGAAAGCTGTGACAGGAGGACCTGCAGACCCCACCCCCAACCAGAAGGGGGATGTCACGTTCTACCACATTTAATTAGGTTTAACTCTATATTCAGGTTCTAAATTGTGACATTGAAAACTTGAAACTAGGTGTGAAACATTTCCATTTGTCATAAAAGTGCCAATCTGTATAAGAAACGGAAACACTCCCCGCACTGCCAACCTCCGCCCCCAGAACTCTGCAACTGTCCCTTTAATTAGGCGTTCATTAATAAATCTATCTCATTCTCAAATCCCCACGCACTTGGTACAGTAGTTCATTAGCACAGGAAGAGGCAATTTAGATTTCCTCAGATAATAGCATCTGTCGCTAATCAAATTAAGGCAGGATGTGCAAATGTATCTAACGCTGGACAAGCCAGTGTGGGGTGAGGTGGGGGGGTCACGACAGAAAAGATCATCTTTAAAACTACAGTCCTGCACCCTCAGTGTATGAGGAGGCAGTCCTCATGCCAGCTATCTTGCCTTATTTTTTCAGTGAAAGCACTTTTATTGATCAGAACATCCATGTTGACATGAGGCTCATCTACTCTTGACACCATATCTAAAAGCAGTGGAGTCACTACCAATGGACTCTCTGAAATCCGTTCATTCATATATGTACTGTGTATATCTGAATATTTATGTGTGCATATGTATGTATATACACAATTATATATACCATATTATATATACATTATATTATATAACAATATAGTGTATATATGTATATAATATGTATATTATATTATAATGAAATTATAATAATATTATATTATTATATAATGTATATATACATATATAATATATATGCGTATATATACACTAACATAAATATATACATAATACATACATGTGTATGTGGATATGTGTGCATATGTGCATGTATGTGAATACTTACGTGTGTATATGTATATATATTTCCATAAATATATACAATAATATATACAAATATATACAATGAACATATATGTGTATATGTGTACATATATAATATAATTACATATAATGCAATTAATATATACTAATAGTATATATATATCATAATTAATATTGATTGAGCTTGTGCCAGGCCTTGGGATGTGGAAGGAGGAGAAAGACACAGGGAATGCATTTACAATTCTGTGTCTGTGAACATGAATGCAGGTGGGACCATATGCATGCCCTCTGCCGACTGCCACCAACGTGGGCACTAGAGATCCAGCATGAACAAACCCATGTCCCTGCCCTTGGGGAGCTGATATTCCAGGACTGGTACAGGGATGGGGCAGACCAGCTAGATGCTATGAGGTAGTGATGTTGGTATGGAGACAACAGAGCAGGTAATGAAAGAAACTGAGAGGGGCATGGAGCAAAGAGAGTCCTGATCTTCTTGGAGTGACTAGGACAGGATTCTGAGAAGATGACCTTTGAGCAGAGACCATAATCATCAAGTAAGGGCACGAGCCACAGATCTGAGAGCCATGAAGAAAGACCCTAAAGTCAAGGTTAGGGATAGAACAATGACAGTTTGGTTTTAAAGACTGTGTTCTGGGGCACTTGGGTGGCTCAGTGGTTCAGTGTCTGCTTTGACTCAGGTCATGATCTTTGGGATTTGGGGATCGAGTTCTGCATTGGCTCCCTGCAAGGAGCCTGCTTCTCCCTCCGCCTATGTCTCTGCCTCTCTCTGTATGTCTTTCATGAATAAATAAATAAAATCTTTTAAAAAGAAAAGGAGACTGTGTTCTTACCCCCCATACTATCCTGCCCATCTTGTTTTGCCATTTGAGACAACATGGATGCACCTTGAGGGCATTATGCCCAGTGAAATAAGTCAGACAAAGAAATACACATATTATGTAATATTATGTAATCTCACATGTGGAATCTAAAAAAAACAAAAAGGACTCAAAGATACAAACTAAATGGCAACAGATGGAGGAGGCAGGAGTGGGGGTGAGGGTGAAATGGGTGGAGGACATCAAATGGTACAAACTTCCAGTTATAAAATATATAAGCCCTGGGAGTATAGCATACAGCATGGTGGCTATCACTGATAATACTGTATTTTATATTTGAAAGTTGCTAGGAGAGCCAATCTTCAAAGATCTTATGAACAGGTTCCCATTATAAGAAAAAAAATTTATAACCATGTATGCTGATAGATATTAGCTAGACTTACCATGCTGATCATTTTGCAATGTATCTATTGAATAATTATGTTGTAGACATGAAAATGATAAATTTTATATGTTAATTACAACTTCGTAAAAGAAATTCATGCTCCCAACTGGCAATGTTGCAGTGATATCCCCCTGACCCTCAGGACAGCTTCCAGAAGACCAAAGTCTTTGGGTTTCAGCAAGGGGAGGGTATGATTGCAGAGCTGAAATGTAAAGGGAACCACCCTGAGGTTGGGGGGAACTAGGACAGCGTGGTGACCCTGAACCCTGGTGAAGAGGGTCGCTCCAGCCAGAAGGCGAAGCTGTGCCATGTGCTGCTGAAACCTTGAGTCAAATAACAAAGAGAAGTAACTGGTGGATCCAGCAGAATGAAGATTTTTGCTGACTTTGGCAAGAACAGTTTCTATGGGTGATGAAGACAAAAACCTGACGATGGTCGTGATTTGAAGAGAGACCACGAGACAAGTAAGAGGGGGCAGCAGGTGGAGTCACTGTTGTGAGGAACTTGGCTATGACAGCTGAAGGAGGATGCAGGCCCCAGGGAGAACATTGTTCTTAAAAGATGTGAACTGCTATGATATTGTCATAAGCTGAGAGTAATGGCTCTGGAGAGAAGGAGAAGCTGATGACGATGAGAGCATGATCATTGTGGGGGGCAGGGGCGGCTGTTCCAGTAGCGACACTTGTCTTGGCTATGTGCAATACCATTTCATCCACTTTAAAGAGGGGATGTAGAGAAAGTGTGTAAAACGTAGCCATGTGAGTAGATTACATGGTGGCAAAGTAGGCTAGTGAGTGGTTCTCCCACTGCTTCTGTTTTCTCAGTGAAATATGGAGTCAGACCCATCGGTGGAGCAGGGGGTATGAGAGGTGAGGAGGTATGAGAATAGACCCTGAAAATGTCGCAGGACACCTGGGAGGAACACCTGAGGTTCCACTCGAGAATTGTAGTCATAAATTAAAAAAAGAGAGGTATCCATCTTGTAGGATGGTTTTCTCCAGTCATGTCCAGCAGCTTGGCTCAGGGGAGAGGTTAAAATTTGAGTTGGGGGCAATTAGGATGGTTGGAGGGTGAAGTGGGGGTCGTTAAGGATGTGTGCAAGGGAGGGAAGGTAAGGATGGAGTGTGGACTCTAAACTGGGCCAGGAAGGTAGTGGACACAGAAGCAGCAAAAAAGAAAATTGGCAACGATGATTGGAGGACCCAATGCATCAAAAAAGGAGTGTGGGAAGTGAGTGGGAAACATGGCAGCAGTTGACCTTGGCGACTGGAAATATCCTTGCATCTTAGTAGTGACCCTGAGGCCTGGCATTGTCTTGTCCACATTACCAGGGCTAGTTGAGGATAAGGAATAGACTCAGGACTAATGGAATTCTGGGAAGTTACTGGCCAATGTGGGGAACCCTAGCAGGTTAATTTTGACTCACTTCCACTAAGAACATGTCATAGAAACTAAAATAAGTTAAAGTAGAAATAAGAAATCTGAGTTACATCTCAGGACAAGAGCTTGGTACCAAATGAGAATCCAAAGTGCATCCATAGCAGGGATCATGAAGTTAGAAGTGATTAGAAATTAAGGAGTATATAAGCAGCATGTGGTGTAGACACAACCATGTGTATACCTGTCATTACACAAAGGCCCAGAGAGAGTTTTCTGAATTTACGAGAGTCCCTGCTGGTTCCACATTCAGATGTCTCTGCCCTTGGATCCTCAAGGTAAACAGTATGCCTTCTGATAGCAGTAAGGTATCGATCTCCCATGGATGGTGAACAGTATGCTGGGCTACAGGATCCCAGGTCACTGTCCAGTGGTCAAGGTTACACTGGGCTGTGTAGCTGGTAGGATAGTGATTCTTTCTGAGGGTTCACTTTAGAAACAGACCATCTTCTCCACTTCTCCCAACTCAGTGTTTACAGAGCAATGAGAGAGTCAAGGTGATTTAGCAAAGGAAGGACAGTATTTAGGGGCACTGGGTTCTAGATCCAACTTTGCCACAAAGTAATCAGCTAGTGAATAATTTAACTTCAGCAGATCCAATCACTGCCACAGAATATTGGCGGACATTATGGTCTAGAACAGTATATTTCAAATATCCATGTGCCTTAAGAATGACCTGGCAAACTTGTTGAAGTATAGGTTCCTTGACCTGGTGACTCTGATTTCGTGTGTCCGGAATGGGACCCGTGCATTTCACTTCTAACCAGCTTGTAGGTGATGCAGAAGCTACACCACACTTTGAGTAGCACTGGTTGAACTGTAATGATGGGAAGAAAAAGAGGAATCAGGAGCACAGTTGGCCAAAGGATACAAAACAAAGAGGAGAAGGCTGAAGAGGATGACCAGGGGAGTCCCCATTTCTTTGTGAAGTTGGGCTTGTGGGAAGGTAGAAACCCTTCCCAAACTCAAGGTAAGGTCGGTTCACGAAGGCCTGGCAACCATATTGATGTTTGGACTACCTCCTCCAGGCAGCAATTCCTGTGAGTAGAAGTGATGACAGGATAAAAACCATATTGCAGGAATATTATCATGGCAGGAGACAGGGTCACAGGAAAGACTGAAGCCATCACAAGGGAGACCAAAATAAAGATTATCATTCACTGAGAAATCAGGGGTAGGGGTGGGATGAAGACCATAGAACAGAAGGAAAGCAAGGGAAGTAGGAAATTGATGTTCAATCTGAGAAATGATACAAAAGAACAGTAGAATTGAATGAAAATTAGCTGTACAGGCAGAAATGAGGAGATGAGCTTTCGAGACGCTGAGGCTTTTTGACCTTCTGGATCTTTTATCTTTGGGACAGGGGCAGAAAAAAATCACCAGAAGTAGATCTTCTTCTATGTCGGCATGGAACGAAGTTTGATGGATTCTTACTTTGAGTGGAAGAATCAGAGACAAACATCAAGAAGTTAATTTGCGAAACACTCTGGTTTATCATCTAACATAATAGTTTTTTAAAGTAACACCCCATAAAATTACTCATTCTACAATTAGTCTGTTTGCTATGGAACATGGTTTTCTGACATGATTATCATATCTACAAACATGACGTATCCTTAGACATCACACTTGTAAAAGTCAGAGATAAACTTGTTTTGTTGTGAGTCGGGAACGTACAGGAAGCGCTCAAGGATGACCTTGTCACTTTTGGTTCTCTTGGGTTTTGGAAGGTTCTGTTCTGGGTTTTATTACTTTGGTTTTGTTTTCTGATGGTGGGATCTGTGAAGGGAGATTCCAAAGTGAATTAAGCATCGCAAAAAGTCGTTTAAAATGGGGTGGGGGTGGAGGACATCGAGGAAGCTAGACCCAAGCACATCTCCTATTTCAATTTTTGAAACTCTCCGGACTTTTGTCAGTTGCGATGGTCAACTATAAATCCACCATCTCCTGGAACACGTCCTCCTACTTTGGACTGAAATAGAGATAATGGAGCATCCATTAGCTAAATAGACAATTGTTTATTTGATGATCAGTTGATATCTTCCAGAACCAATCATAATTCTTTCAGAACAAGTTATACAACCCTGTGGCTTTTGCCTTTATAAGTCTATACTCCCCACATGGAGTTCAGAGCATAATTTCGATTATAGTCCACTCTGTCTCTGAGATTGCCAATCCCTGAGACCCCAAATAAACGTTTTTGGTTGCTGTGTAGGCTCCTCATCTTCTTGATGGACAGACCTGATGTGCATGGTAACTGGCACCAGTGCGGGTAGTGTCTGCTTTGTTTGCTCCCTTTCCTACACCCTTATTCTGACTAATGAGACAGCGAAGTCCGATGGGAAGAGCATTGGCTGGAAGTCCAGAAGACCTTGCTTGGGGGGAATTAATGACGTACCTCAGGTCCTCTCTTAATAAGGCTTCAGAAACTCCCGGGTAGCTTCCAGAGCTGACAACCAATATGTTTGTAGACCTGTCACTGATGTCTTAGTGGATATTCCTTTCTAAACACATCCCCTTTCTCCAGAACACACCAACCTCAGCATGAACTATACAAGACTCCTTCCTGGGGAATGCCAAAGTCCCTCCCTTCCCCTCTCTCCCTTTCCTCCTCTCTCCACTCCCCACCATCTCCCTTTCCCCATCTCTCCTGCAGCTCCCTTATCTCCCCTCCCCCCCCACAGTCTTCCCTCCCCTTCCCTTCTCTTATTTTCTTGTCTTCTCTTCCAGTCTTTTCTCTCTCCTTTCCCTCCATCTTTCCTCATCCCCATACCCCTCTTTCTCTCTCTCCCCCACCATAGATACACTTTTAGGCTTTCTCTTGCTCTCTCCTTCTGCACAAGAAAAATAAATATTATTCATGTACGTGCCTCCCCAAATCCTCCCGTATCTGAAGCTTTCCTTTCTAAATTTTTTTTAATTTTTAATTTATTTATGATAGTCACAGAGAGAAAGAGAGGCAGAGACATAGGCAGAGGGAGAAGCAGGCTCCATGCACCGGGAGCCCGACGTGGGATTCGATCCCGGGTCTCCAGGAAGGCGCCCTGGGCCAAAGGCAGGCGCTAAACCGCTGCGCCACCCAGGGAGCCCTGAAGCTTTCCTTTCTAAATCTGCCCCCAGTAGGTGAAATGCCAACATTTGAGATCCATTCCTTTGCATGAGGACACTCTACAGAAGCCCTTTATAAAAACACACGTCATCCTCCAAAGGGTGATGTCAAAATTAGCAACTGTGAATCCATCAGATATCCTTCAGTCATCTCACTGAGCGCCAATGACTGGGGGTCCAGATGAGAGAAGCAGTGACTCTGAACAGAGCTGGGCTCAGTAGGGTGGGTAGTACTGGACCCTGGCCAGTCACGGCCACAAAGAACTCCTGTTTTCTCTTCTGGAGAGAGGAGACAAGTTCTAAGCCCATCTGTTGTCCATTGTGTAACCCAAAGTCACCTTTTTCTGGGGTCTTTGCTTCTTTGATCGTAAAATACGATGTGGGAAATGGTTGCCATCAAGCTCCAGAAGGATGGCTTCCAGAATACCAGGCAGAGGAGAATAGAGCACGAGGGAAGGGAATAATGTAAGCAAATCTACTTCACAGCTTCTTCCAAGACCAGCCATGTGGAAGTACAAGTTCCTCCCAGAGGGTAAAGAGATGCAGTCTGGATATATGCCTAGGATTCCAACTTAACTGAGTAATGTCTCCTCCACTTTCAAAAGGATCATAATGTGGGTCAAATATTACTGCTCACCCATTTCTAGTGAATGTTCTCAAGGATAGAAGAGCAGGAACACTCCTGTCTCTCCCATGAAAGCACTTCACAATCATTTATTTATTTATTTTTTTTGTTAGCTGAAGCCAATCCCATCTAGCCCACCTCGTTTGACTTCTATCACACCTACAGAGCACTTACGCAGAGAGTAGTGGCAGCTATTTATTATCCCAACTCAAGAATCCTAAAGGCTGGGATCCCTGGGTGGCGCAGCGGTTTGGCGCCTGCCTTTGGCCCAGGGCGTGATCCCGGAGACCCCGGATCGAATCCCACATCGGGCTCCTGGTGCATGGAGCCTGCTTCTCCCTCTGCCTGTGTCTCTGCCTCCCTCTCTCTCTCTCTGTAACTATCATAAATAAATAAAAATTAAAAAAAAAAAAGAATCCTAAAGGCATTCGTCCGTCCAGAGCCTCACCTTAGAGAACTGACATTGACCTTTGGGCTGTTGGCCTCAGGGGACCACATATCCCAAAATATCTAAAGCAAAACAAGCATTATGCTTTGAGACTAATGTGGATGGAATCAGCTTAGGACAAATAAGCTTAAAAAAGAGAGAGAAAGGTTTCTACATCAGGTATTAATGCAGAAAAGCCTGACAAACGTTTGGGGATTTCTTACCCGAGGCCCTTGTGACCCATCTGCCATGATGACCATCACCCGCAAGGTGGTGGGTGGGGAGGCATCACTTCCCTGTCCTGCAGTAGCAGAAGTTCTCCTGAGCCTTGTCATTGGTCCACACAGAGGCATCCTCTCACCCCCTTCCCACTCTTAAGAATGCTTTTCCCCAGTAGGACAATAATTTTCTCATCTCGGCTCTGCAAGACCTCCATTTTATGAGATCTTGGAGGCTCAAAGCAGCTATCTACCATCCAAAACAGCCGGCACGTTCATCCTCAGGACATGATCTCCAGCCCTTTTTCAAACAAGCATTATTACAATCATTTTATAAAACCCAGACAGAGAGAGCTCCCTGGTGTGTCTTTGTGGTGTAGGCCACACACAAGAACCTTGCGTTTCCTCCTCCCTACCCACTCCTGGAGGGAGCCAGGAGGACAAGAAACCCAGTGCCTGCAAGCCACAAGCCAAAGGGAAGGCAGTCAGGAGAGAGCCATAAAGGACAGAGGAAGGGTAGGGGTGGCTGAAATCATGGTCCTCAAAGCTCTGTCCACGTCTTGATCCCCAGAACCCATGAGTGTTTCCTTACTTGGCAAAATCACCTTTGCAGATATAAGTAAACTAAAGAGCCTGAGATGGGGTGATTTTTTTGCATTATCTAGGTGGGCCCTAAATGTGATCATATGTATCCTTGAAAGAAGGAAGTACAGAGATTGCAGACACACACACACACACACACACGTATGCATGTGGCACACATGTGGGCACACGAAGAGGGGAAGGTAAAGTGACCACAGAGAGAGATCAGAATGATGGGGCCACAAGCCAAGGAATGCTGGCAACCAACCAGAAGCTGGAAGAGGCAAGGGACTGATCCTTCCTTAGTGCCTCCAGGGAGAGCACAGCCCTGCCAGTATCCTGATATTGACACAGTGGAACTGATTTTGGAATTCAGCTTCTAGAACTCAGAGAATACATGTGCCTGGCCTTAAACCACCCAGTGTGTGGTGACTGGGTACAGCAAACACAGGAGGCCAACATAGGTTGTCACTGCAGTGTCCAGGATACAGAGGGGTATGGGGGGTAGAGGACAGGTCAGCCGAGGGTTGAGGGGCTGGAATCCACTGCATCTTACAGGCACTGGCTCTGGGACCAAATAGCAGTGAGTGCCACTCACTGGCTGCACGATGCTGGGCGTCCCAGAGCCTCAGCCCCCAACCTTTGACACCTTTGACAAGAAAGTAATAATATCCCATTTCCAGCATTGTGGTGATGGATCCAAGAGCTAAAATAGAAAAGAAAAATGTCTTACCTATGGCAGGTGCTCATTTGAAAAGTAATGACTATTGAAAAAGCGTGTTCCTGAAGCACCTGGATGACTCAGGTCGTGATCCCGGGGTCCTGGGATCGAGTCCCACATTGGGCTCTGCACAGAGAGCCTGCTTCTCCTCCCTCTGCCGATGTCTCTGCCTCTCTCTCTCTCTCTCTCTCTCTGTCTCTCCTGAATAAATATATAAAATGTTTTTTTTTTTAAAGAAAAGATAAAAAATAAAGAGCGTGTTCTCTGATACCCACTTCTACAGGATCAGCTGTGACTCACCTGCAGTGAGTTCTCTGCTCCACACAAATACCCTGGATTCACCCACTGGGGAAACAGGGCCTGCTTTGCCCATGTGCTGCCTCTGGGTAGAGAGAAGGGAACAGCCACTGCACTGTGACATGGGGAGGTACAGGAAATCAGAACAAGAGAGGCCACAAGACACACATGCGTAGCTGCTTGGGGATCCCAGAGATTTTGCAGGAGGGGCATTTTGCACCTTCCTGCTGTGGGGCAAGGTGACACGTCAGGGCCGGAAGACCTGGGAACTCCACCAGGTGAGTACAGTAGGAGCTACATTCTTATTAACGTCGTGGCCTGAATGCGAAGCCAAGCGGGCGTCCACACCCCAGGGTGCTGGACAATGTGTGGGGTGAGTGTCGTTGTTGGTGAAGTCACTGTGTTTGTTCTTGCCCGCTGGGCTGGAACAGCCAGAGCGCTCCGGGCACTAGCCTGCCTGCCTCCATCCAGTCCCCACCAGCCGCCAGCCTTTCCTCCCCCCTGGAGAGGGCCCCTGCTCACCCAACGGAGCCTGCCTCCTGGGCCCCTCTTGGAAATCCTCCCACTCTGCGCCTGTGCCCCTGTGTGACCTTGGCCTTGCAGGGGGGAGACTGTGAGATCAAAGGAATCAAAGCGCTCCTCTCCGCACTTCAATCAGGGAGAGAGGCAATTAAAATATGAATTAATCTAAGTGAGATGAAAATGCAGTTGTAGAACAAGAGCATCTCTATCACCTTGAACCTGCACTGAGCACAGTTTAGCTTCTGTGATTAAAGGCATTTTCATGCCATTAAAAGCCATCCCTTTTAATGTGGCAAACACTGTCAAACTTCCCTGCAGCCTTGGTGGAGACTGCCTTCTCCTCATTTCTGTCCCTTGATCTTTCCAGAGTACTGGGAGCTGATGGGGAGGGGGTGGTGGTGGCTCTTAGGAGGGGACATGGAGGGCTTGGGGGATGATGAAAGTCCAGGATCCTGAGCTACATGGAAAGAGCCATCATCACCTGTGTCCCTTCTTAAACAGGTCTCTACAGAGCTGGGAAACCCCATTCCTGGCTCTCCTTGATCCCTTTGGCCCTTCTGGGTTCCCAACTGTCTCTTTGAAGGGAGGGATAGCTGTAGTATTTACTTCCAGAATTTTCCTTCTGCTTCTCTATTGCCTTAAGGATCCAGGATCCTTAAGGGTTGTCTTAAGGAGGAGCAAGGCTGTGACCCCAGAGGAGAGGATATATGTGAGGGAGTGACTGGCACATTGAGCCATTGGATCTTCCAGGCCAGCCATTCATGCCATGGCCTTGGATTTGCTTACTTCTGTTGACACCCTACATCCGACTTTGGCTTTTTCTCCGATTTCCAGCTGTATATTCTCTTCTTGCTTTCATCCATAGTATTTGTCAGTCTCGGGGTTTGAAGCATGGAACTTAAACAAACTCATCCTGAATCCCCTTTTCCAAAGCAAACTGCCCTGCTCCATCCCGCCCTTGTGGATTGCTGGCCTGTCCTGATCTGAATTTAAGAGGGTCTCTCTCTCTTCCCTTCTCTGACTCTCCTTAGGGACGAACTAGTGGAAATTAGAACCAACAGCAGTGCCTGCTGTAAGAATAACTTGGGAAAGACCACCCATGGAGGTTGGGAGGTGCACTGTAGGTGGGATAGTGGCCCGCGGGAGGTTGGTAGCCTGAATCTGATGGCTAATGCAGCTTCTTCTCTTGCTGTCTCTAGAAACCCCTGCTCAGGCCATGCAAGACACAGGTCCCGAGGACACCTCCGGTTTAGCAAACAAATCATCTCTTACTCCAAGGCCTGTAAAGAGATGCCCAGAAGCTTCATATTCATACACACTTAAAGTACAAAGGGCAGCACTCTGGTCTACACTTGCAAACAGTGTAAGGAGCCCCAACATTTTGAAACGTCCTCAGAGTTGGCCACAGCATTCTGATGTAGACCATGCAAGGCAAAATCCTTTGCATGTTTTGTCTCAGTCTCCCCAACATGCCAAGAAGCAGAAAGTGCCCTACCGTGCTGCCGTGTCACACTTCTTTGGGCCTGCCCCTCTGTAGGCTGCTACTCTTTCAAATTCATTCCCTGTCGATGTGTTTCACCGTAGACAACATCACAGGCAGTTAAACCCAAAGCCCCAGAAAACCCCCGAGCAGCCAACCAGCTTCTTGTTTCCACCCCAGACCCACCCTGCCTGGCCCCTTGGGTCTTCAGGGGGAGACAAGTCTTCTAGGTAGAAGACAGTGCCAGCCGCCAGGAGAGGTCTACGAAGGACCCTCCTCTTTCATCTGGAGGCTTAAGTAGAGTCTCCAAAATTCTTGAAGTTACAACTCGAGGAAGGAGGAGAGTATGGGGCTCCTCGGTGTCCATTCTAATCTGTGTGCCCATGTTCCCACTTGCCCCCTCAGTGCTACTGTATCTTAGTAGGTGCAGGGGGCAGAGGTGCCTTCCTAGGTGCTCTGCTTCCTGCTGCTGGGTTAGAAACCCTAATTCTGCCAACCTCCAGTTTTGCTTTCCACTTAGTGTCTTCGAAGGCCACCACATATAATCATGATTAATGAGCTTCATTGTGATCCCAACTTCATTAGTTGCAGTAGCTATGTGTCCTTAGCTGGAGGATAACAGTGCTGCCTACCTCGAAGGATTTTTTTTCTGCAAATTAAATGAGACAATATATGTAATATGCATATGTATATTATGTAATGTACATAAATGTGAGCTATAATTACTGTTATTGTATTATTGTTACACTCACTGCTACTTTGACCATGACCAGGTCCTCCTCTTGGTAACTGATTTCTTTTATCAGTGTGGGGTCCTATCTCTTGGTTTGGGCTCCCAAGCAGGGTGCCACCCACCCGTTCACCCCTGCAAATGACCCCACCTGCCCCTATTTGGTCTACATGTCACTACTGGTCTCTCTGTCACTGGCCTGGCCACTGCTGCTCACAAACATTATAGCACCTAGTGGTCAGCTGGCTCGAGTCGTGCAATTTTGTGCATTTCTCATCCATTGGCTTTGTGTTTCGGTCCTCTCAGCCCTTCATGACCTGTCAGACTCAGCCTTGGGAAATCACTGCATGAGGAGCCCTGCTTCTTTCTTTAGGACACTGAACTCTGGGAGAGTAGATACTCTGCCTCTGAGATTGGGACCAGAGCTTTAGTTCCCACAGGTTGGGTGGCCTTCTACCCATGTCATAGAAGGGTAGTGGACACAGAAGGACCTGGAATGGAGAACACTATCCTCTCTTTTCTCTAGCTATGAATAGAAAGCCGAAACCTGATCAGTGGCTAGCTTGGAAGGATCTGGCATTCTAGAAGCAGCAAGTGAAATGTGCCAACATCACTGCAATTGATAACTTGCTTATCATTCATCAGGAAACCAAACCTAATCTACATGGATTTCCTGCAACACGAGACTCCAGCCACTGCACCCCACGTGTGCATGTGTGTGTGGATGTGTGTAGACACACGCGTGCACACAAGTACATGCGCAAGTGGGCTATCCGAAAAGGAGGATGCTCCCGTCATCAGTGAGATAGATTGGGGGCCAGAATTGATTTTCCATAGACAAATGCTTTACATTTTGGTAAACCCTTTGTAGCATCTTAGTCAAATTAAACCAAGCCCTCTGAAGTCAGATTTATAGTCCATAGGATTCCACTTAACTGAGACAAGCAATCCAATTTAAGGGCAATTTAAAGAGTATTTCATTTGGAGACAGAACCAATCCTTGTCAAGGCCCTGGAGGTAGCAAGAAATCTTCCTCCTCTCATTTGCTGAGAAGCAAGTGCTGTCCAGGCCATGGGGGCCGAGCAACCCCTGAAGCGCAGTGAGTAGCTCAGTGCAGTAGATTTTATGCCTCATGTTCACTAAAGAGGAACTGATCAAAAAGAGGGGATAGGAAAGAAGGCAGGGCCTACCTCCAGCACTCAGAGCTCCCTAACATAGGAAGGGATGTTCAGTCCAAGTGCACAGATCACTGTGAGATGCTTCCCCAACCCCGGCTGCAGCTCCTATCAGAGCACAAGACTCAGGATCTGAGCACTGGCTGGATTGCCATCCCCATTTGTCCCCCTGAATGGCACCCGTGAGCAAGGTGCAACCTGTGCAACTGTGCACGGCAGCCCTGGGCAAATGACATCAGGAAATTTACATGCACATGTTACTTTCCTTAATGCTCACCATGCTAGGAGGTTTTAATTACGGCCCCCATTTTACAAATACAGATAGCTGGGAGAGAGTAAGCACGATGTTCATACAAATGTAGACTCAGCTGGGATTCTAATCTAGGACTTTGTGATTCTAAATTCCAATCTTTCTCTCCTAATTCACCATGGACTGGGAGTTCAACCACAGGGCTTGAAATTTTTTTCCAGGGAAAAAGGAAAGACTGGAAGTTCTGAGACTCAAATCTTTGGAGGTGCTTTTGAAAAGAGGAAGCAGATATTGTCAGGTTGGCCATCTGGCTTCTGCTACAAGGCTCCTAGTTAGTCATAAGGAACTCAGCTTTGCTGTCTACAAAGTTCTGCCTTACGTAAAGCTGAAACCTTCCTCTCCATGACCCAGACAAATGACAAGATTAGTGCCCATGGATTGCAAGTCCATTTTCCAGAACTCATGGCAAAGCTGAACAGAGAGAGAGAACTGAGACAGCCACTGCTTCCCCTCCCTGTCTTGGTTCTGCTCTGGAAAAATACAGCAAAAGCCCTTTTCTTCCCCATCCTACTGGGTGTGAGCATCAGAGATGAAGCAAGTGCATGACCACACTTGCAACTAAAATGAGGAAATTAAGAAAATATATTGAGTTTTTAGTTTTATAAGTTTCTGTTATCCATTGTCATATATATACAACAGTATATTGTTAACATGTTTACATGCAAGTTTTAACACATTGAGTTTTCAATATATTAATTTTTAAGAAAATTTATTTCATTTCAAGAAATTTTATGCTGAGATTAAAATTCTTTTGGGGCATCTGGGTGGCTCCTTGGTTGAGCGTCTACCTTTAGCTCAAGATGTGATCCCAGGGTTTGGGATAGAGTCCTGCACTGGGGTCCCCGCAGGGAGCCTGCTTCTCTCTGCCTGTGTCTGTGCCTCTCACTCTGTGCCTCTCATGAATAAATAAATAAGTAATCTTAAAAAAAAAAACCTCTTTTACTGTGTTGTTTTTAAAATCCCTTTATTAAAGAAGGTAATCGATAGCTGTGTGTATGTGTGGTTTTATTTTAGCTTATTTGTGTTTTGTAAATCCTGTACTTTGAAGAAAGTTATAGTTGTCAAGTTTTTGTCAGTATCAAAAACATGTGTGTATGTGCGTATGTGTGTGCTTTACACTTACAGGCCTATGATTCTAACATCATAGGAATCATTGTCTTTGACGTACAGAATTAACATTTACTGACTGCCAGCCCTATTATTTTAATACATCACTGAATTCTACTCCAGAAACCAATATTGCATTGTTAGGTTGTTAGGTTCACTAACTAAAATTTAAATTAAAAAAAATAAATTAAAAAAAATATTCACAACAGCCCTGCAAGATTAGCATCTCTGATTCAAGATAATGCCATTTCTCAAAGAATTTGTGCATCTTTTTAAAAAAAGATTTTATTTATTTATTTAATAGAGAAAGAGAGCAGAAGCACAGACAGTGGGAGAGTGAGAAGCAGGCTCCTGAGCAAGAAGCCTAATGTGGGGCTCGATCCCAGGATCTTGAGATCATGACTTGAGCTGAAGGCAGATTCTTAACCCATTGAACCACCCAGGAGCCCCAAATTTGTGCATCTTGTCCAATCTCTCATAGTTATGGAGCTGAAGATCTGAACGCAGGCCCTCATGGTCCCCAAACACCAGCCTCTTTCATTTGTTCTTTTTGTTGTTTTTCACTTGACCACAACCTTAATACCTTCCTTTATTCCTGTAGTTCCACAGTGGGGTACTCAGAGGAAATTTGCTGGCGTCAAATATAATCAGTAAATTTTCATTAATCCTTTCCCTGGGTGTCCGCGATATTAAATATATATGGCTGTAGAAAACATATCTGACCCAGTCGGACAGATGTTTTGGAGTCTGTAATTCAATGCAACCGAAAAAGAGTTACTGGCAAATTAAAATCCCCTTCCATAGGCTTCTTGGTTTGCTTAGATCAGTGATTCTTAAAAATGTTCAGGTCCACTGGAAATTAGACAATTTGCCCACAAAGACAGGCATTTTGTCTTGTTTTATTCACTGCTATCCTTGCTATACCAAGACCATAGTATAAACACTCAACAAATAGCTGTCGAAAGAATGAATAAAAATAGACTCATTTGAGTATCTGATAAAAGCTATGGACTACCTTCCCAGAAAATTGCAGAGAGGCCCATGGGCAACACAACACCATGCATGGCGTTCAGGTTCAGTGACCCCTCAAAGCCTCTCCATGAGACACAAAAGCTTTAGACTATACTCTCATGACGAAATAGCTCTTGACATTTTCTATGATGGAGAAGAGGACGGCCAGTGGGCTCTGGACTCTTTCTTCCATGCTGATGGGCACCTGAGTGGTGTGAGGCCATCCACGCTTTGGATCACTCCTTCTTGACCTATTTGATCTGAACATCCTGGGCCCTTCTGAATCTAGAGTAAGAAGAGGAATAATAGCCACCACTCAATGAGATTTTATAATTTGCCCGGCACTGTGAGATGCATTTTACATATGATTGATCTGATAATCCACCTGTCAACCTTACCAAGTAGATCTTGTTAACCCCATTTTTCATTGTTTAAATTTTTATTTTACCTTTCAATTTATTTTTTATTTATTTTACCTTTTGAGGTACATTGACATACTACAGTAGTTTCAGATGTACACCATAATGAGTTAATATTTGTATGCACTGTAAAATGATCACCACAATAAGTATACTTAACACATCACTGTGTTGCAAAAAGTTGCAAAAAGGTTTTTTGTTTTTCATTTTTCTTGTGATGAGGACTTTTAAGATATGCTCTCAGCAGGGCT
Organism: Canis lupus dingo; assembly: GCF_003254725.2. NCBI lineage: Eukaryota > Metazoa > Chordata > Mammalia > Carnivora > Canidae > Canis > Canis lupus. The sequence continues at coordinate 4,439,261 of NC_064248.1, read as the reverse complement.
CCTGGGTGGCACAGTCCATTAAGTGTGGACTCTTGGTTTCAGCTCAGGTCATGGTCCAGCATCATGAAATCCAGCCCCATGTCTGCAGTCAGCTGAGAATCTGCTTAAGAGTCTCTCTCGGACCCTCGATCCTGGGATCGAGCCCCACATTAGGCTTCTTGCTCAGGAACCTGCTTCTCACTCTCCCACTGTCTGTGCTTCTGCTTTCTCTATTAAATAAATAAATAAAATCTTTTTTTAAAAAGATGCACAAATTCTTTGAGAAATGGCATTATCTTGAATCAGAGATGCTAATCTTGCACCCCCTGCTCACACGTGCTCTCTCTCTCTCTCTCAAATAAATAAATCTAAAAAATATATATATACCTGTAGCAACTTTTAAACATGTAATACCATTACTATTATCCATATTCACTGTGCTATACATGATATCCCCATGACTTATTTTATAAATGGATGTTTGTACTTTTAGACTCTCTTCACCCATTTTGCCCTCCCCATCCCCAACAAACCACCAATCTATTCTCTGTTTTTTCCCATTTGTTTTATTTTCTTAGATTTCACATATAATTTACATCACAGAGTATTTGTTTTTCTGTCTTATTTCACTTAGCATAATGCCCTCAAAGTCGATCCATGTAGTCGCAAACAGCAGAATTTCACTCTTTTTTATGGCTGAATAATATTCCTGTGTGTATTTGTGTGTGATCATATTTTCTTTATCCATTCATCCTTCAATGGACACTTAGATTGTTGCTTCCATGACTTGGCTATTGTGAATAATGCTGCAGTGAACATGGGAGTGTAGCTATCTTTTCAAGTTAGTGTTTTCATCTTCTTCAGATAAATACCCAAAGATGAGGGACACCTGGGTGGCTCAGTGGTTGATTGTTTGCCTTTGTCTTGGGGTGTGATCCTGGGGTTCTGGGATCTAGTCCCTTATCGGGATCCCCACAGGGAGCCTGCTTCTCCCTCTGCCTGTGTCTCTGCCTCTCTCTCTCTCTCTCTCTCTGTGTGTCTCTCATGAATAAATAAATAATATCTTTTAAAAATAAACAAATAAATACCGAGAGGTGGAAATGCTGGATCATAGGTAATTCTAGTTTTAAATTTTTGAGGACCCCACAGACTGTTTTCCATGGCAGCTGTACCAATTTATTCCTCATAAAAGTGTACAAGGGTTCCCTTTTCTCCACATCCTTGCCAAGAATTGTTATTTATCTCTGTTCTTCAGATGGAGAAACTGAGGCCCAGAGAGTTTAAGGTTAAGAAATCTTGTGAAGACCACACAGCTAGAAAATGCTGGCAAAAGATTTAGGCCCTTGTCTACCCAATCCCCAGCCTTTGTTTTTCTTGGCATGCCTGATGACCTTGGTGCTTGCAAGCTGTCCAGAAACTGGAAAAGCTCTAGGTCATCAAGTCTAGGAGGTGGAGAGTACAGATGTGCTCCCTGACTAGACATACAAGCCAAATAAGCAGATAATTGAAAAAAACCAAGTAAGCAAATGAGCTGTTTTAAGGTACAAAATTTGGACCTTAAAGGTGTTACGTTTGTATTTTTTGAATTTTTTTTATCTCTCCTTTTTTCTTTTCTTTTTTTTTCTTTTTTTTTTTCTTTTTTTTTAGAGAGACCGAGAGCATGAGTGAGGTACGGAGAGGCAGAGGGGAGGGAGAGAGAGAATCATAAGCAGGCTCACTGGGCTCCATCTCATGGCCCTGAGATCATGACCTGAGCTGAAATTAGAGAGTCGGACACTTAACTGATTGAGCTGCCCAAGGTGCCCCTGTTTCTTGGATTTTAAATGTATTTTCACTTGTGCTTTTCTTAAAAGTCCTATATAAAAATTGTAGTTTTAGCTGTGCTCAGAAGAACAAAAGAAAAGCACTACCATCATTTAGGAGGAAGGTGGCCACGGGACAAGTGAGGCCAGTGCAATAAGATTTAATCTCCCACAATTCTGGCTTTTCAGGATGTGTCCAAAATCCAAAGTATGTTGTTCGAAGAGATGCAGTACATTCAGACTCCATGGTCAAGGGGCTCCAACTCAATGGGTGGGGCAAGAGTCAAACTGAGGAGCCTTGTTCCCTATTTGAGCACCTGGGTTCTATATCCTCATTCCTGGGGAGGGAGATGGCGAAAAGCAAGTAAGGTATCAGAGCCCCCATAAAGATGGCTGGGAACAAGACCACAGTTCCATTCTCAATCAGATCTAATATGGAAATCAGATGACATGATTGGGGCACACATGTTGAGGGCTATGGATGGATGCAGCTTCATAGGCTCTCAGCTCCCCAACCAAGTTATGCTAGATACACTAATACACTAACAAAGATGGTAAGACCACTCCTGTTATTGAGATCTGCTTCCTAAGGTGCAACATGTCCTAGTCTGGGCTGGTCAAGAACTGGGCAGAGCTAGGAATTCAGGTTCTGGGCCCCAGGAACTTCCTCTGAGGCAAAGCCTAGGCTGGCAAGGATAAGTAGGTGCACCTGCTTATCAGATCCTTTGTTCTGCACAACCCCAGAGCACTGTTCCTACTGGATTCCATCTGTACCTGAGGCAAGAAAGGGAGATTATTGGAAGATGACAAGAAAGAAGGCTAAAAGGCAAGAGCATTTCACTGGAACATATTTGATAGTCAGACCTTGAAAATCCAGAGCCAGTTGCTTCCATGGCTTGGCAAAATAGTGAAAGTTGAAGAACACCAGGGTCCAATGTGTTTTGTGAACTGGGGTCTCCCGACAGCCATTCTTACAGTTAAGAAGAGTTCCACAGAGATACAAAGGGAGTCCCAAAATAAGATTTGGGTTCAAATTTGACTTGATAGATTGCAGACTTATAAAGTTTTTATTTTTATTATGAAAGATTTCAAACACATACAAAACCAGAGGGCCAACAGTTCAGTGAAGCACCATGTTGTCTCAGGAACCAATAGATTTCTGTCAATCTTGTTTCGTCACCCTACTATATTTTTATTGCAATTTTTAAGAACTTTTTTCTTGATGCCTTCAAATGCATCCCACAGAAGACATCCCAATAGGGACAAGTTGACTCATGTTTAACATAGCCATCATCTTTTTATAGTTGAAAGAGCAAGGAATTTGTGGACAATATAATCTGATCCTTTATTTTCAAGAGAGTGCAATTTTGAGTCATACACATGCAAAGGAGAGAAGGGTCACCACCGGCACACCAAGTAGACTTGAAAAAGTCTTTCTTTCAGTCTGGCAATGCGGGTTTCCTGGGATGTGTTGAATCAAGCTGTATTCCCCAAAGTACTTGGGTCTTTTATATTAGTTTCACTAGGGTAGTTCTGGTTCATACTTGTAGCAGAGCTTGGTAAATGAGAGGCCACCTGAGAAGCAATTAAACTAAACCAGGAAATCTTTCCTGTTCATTTCATCTTGTCCTTAAATAGTTTACACATCAATTGAACTGGGAAGAGCTCATGGTGCTTTATGGTGATTACTCCAGTAGGGGTCAGCGCCTAATGAGTTGGGTACTTATCTGTGACCCCGACAAGATGACTGTAAATGAACAGATAAGAGGACCACTGGGACTCATTCTCAAAGCTGCCCATGGAATGAAGATAACAGAAGCTGATGGAATTAGGTAGACTGAAAAGCAGAGCTGGTGAAGTTAGGTAGTTTGAAACACCTAGGGTATTTTAGTTAGAAAAATAAGGTGCTTGATTTACTCTTGACAAATTACGAGATACCTATTTGACACATTCTTGCTTTTGGTACCACACCTTCCTTGTCTTTCTTCACAGTACCTGGTAAACTTGTGGTTCCTGTCAAGTGATTCTATGGAGGTGGGTATCTTTACTTATTACAGAAGATGTGTGTCAATTTAATGGAACTGACTGCATGTACCTTCACAGCAGCTGACTGAAAAGGGGAAAACAAAACAAAATCTTAGTGGGGCACTGTGTGGCTCAGTCAGTTAGGCATCCGACTCTTGGTTCCCACTCAGGTCTTGATCTCAGGGTCGTGAGATGGAGCCCCACATTAGGCTCTGTGCTCAGTGCAGTCTGCCTGAGATTCTCTTTCTTCCTCTCCCTCACCTCCTCCACCCTGGCTCACTCATGTGCTGTCTCTAAAAATCTTAGTAAAAGTGTGTTTACAGAGTAAATGATAAAATTGTAGCAACACATTGTATGAGATGATCAAAATTCTCAATAATTGGCAAAATAGACACACAATCTCCTCCCCCCGCCCCCATTTATTAGCTATATTATCCAGGTCATTTGGATTTTTTTTCCTGTGAGATGTTAGTATAACAACCAAACAAATCTCAGTGGTTTGCAGCAGCAAATATTAGTTTCAAGTTTATGGGTTGAAGTTTTGCTGTGGCTTGGCTGATCTTAGCTGGGCTCAGCTGGGCTACATTACATCCAGGTTTGCTCCCTGTATTTTCATCCCAACATCTAAGCTTAAGGAGCAACAGCTTCCTGGGGCCTATTTTTCTCATTACAGAAGGCAGATGTTCAATAGGGCTGGTGGAAATTTGATAACTTCTTCAACCCTCAGCTAGTTATCAAAGTAAATTGCATGGTCAAGTTTAAAGACGAGTATCGATGTACACACTCTATAGACTCCAGTGGAAGCTACTACAAAGTCATAGGCCAAGAGGCATGGAAATAGAAATTCCCTTCTGAGAATGAGGAGTTGGGAACACTAATTCAACCTCCCACAACCACCATAAAAACAGCCAATTTCTGCCAAAATTGGCAGAAATCTGTGTTGGTGTCTCGACACAACTTAATCGATCTGCTCACTTGTGGCCATTTTGGTAAGACAGAGTGCTCTCCAGGTCTGGGTAGCCTTATCCTCTGGCTCCTTTGACAATGGCACCAATGATTCTATTTACACGCCATCAGCATGGAATGAGGATGGGATTTTCCTCCTCTGCAACAAAGCATCAATTACGGCTCTCACAGAGAGAAATAAGTCAGGTAGCAAGCACACAAGAGTCACAAAAGCAGCACTACTCAGGCTAAAGTATATTATTTAATAGAAAGGGTGTTATTTTAGTTGAAAAGTTTGAGAATGCAAGGGCTGGACTCCAGTGGCAGTTAATTTTCAAGATAATATTTGCCTCTTCCTGGGTGACTAGAGAGAAGCCAGCAAGTTCTACAGGCTTGACACCAGGGCCAGAGCCATTTCATCTCGTGCTTCATTAACTGGTGCCCGGTTAGAGAGAAGACGTGAGGCAGGTGGACTGTGGGGATGGGCTAGAGTGACAACTTGTGTGCTCGTCTGCTCACCCCAGGTGGCTCATCTTGCCTGAGACGCAGCTCACACACCCAGGTGCCTTCAGCTGCCAGAGCTATAAGAAGACTGAATGGTGCTGACTGGGCATCAGGAAAACTACTGCAGAGGCATGACGATTGTTGGCCACTGACACTCAGCCTTGGTGTCAGGGTGATGGTACAATGGGGGGTAGACTGAGATCTCATGGAAGGCACAGGCCAGTCCAGAAGACAAGCCTTTCATTAACTAGTTTCAGCTACCTACCAAGTGAAAATCTGAAGCCTCTGTTGCCAGATATTAGAAATTTCCAGGAGAAGCCAGAAATCTAGATGAAATCTAATTTTTTAAATGTTGACAAGGATAATAAATTTAAAAGAAAGGAAGAGAAGAAAAAAGAAAGAAAGAAAGAAAGAAAGAAAGAAAGAAAGAAAGAAAGAAAGAAAGAAAGAAAGAAGAAAGAGGGGGGGAGGCAGAGAGGAAATCACTTGGCAGTCAAAAAAACGTCCTTCACAAGCCAAGGACAGCCAGGATGGCCAGTCTGTGACTTCAATGTATGAGGTGACACCTGTACCCCTTTGAGAGCTGGAAATAGGGAGACACTGAGGAGGGAACCATACAGCGACTCCCAGCTTCTCCTGAGTCAGACCATCACCCTGTATCCTCATTATTTTGTAAGAAGTGACATGAATCCCATAAATAGCAAACCCGAATTCAAACATAAATACACAAATGCATTTGAAAAGAAAAGCATCCATGATTAAGTAACTATCCACCCTTTGAATTACCCACACTACTCCTCCCAGGAACGGGGAGAACAGAATTTAAAATCAGTATTTAATTTCGGATCCACTAGCACCGTGAGAAGAATGAGCATGAGTTTATGGAGTGTCTAGTGTGGGTCCACACAGCGCTAGGCACTGCGTGGACTATAGGGCAAGGGCAGGCTCTTCACGTCCCGTGGGGACCCCAGTATAAAGGACCATGGGGACAGCTAGCCTTGGCTCCATTCACATTGTCCCCTCCTAGGCTGTGTGCTTCAAACAGGGACCTCATCTCCTAAGCCTGCCCTTCCTTACAGCAAGCTGAGGAGTTCTTAAACATGTAGAATGAATTCATGATAGATCACTACAAGCCCTAGTTTCATACCTGATACAACACCGATGAGAACTTTGTAACATCTCTGTGCCTCAGTTTCTCATCTACATAGAGGAAGAATAATAGTTTCTGGATCAGAAAATTGATAGAAGAGGGTGCCTGGGTGGCTCAGTTGGCGAAGCATCTGCCTTTGGCTCAGGTCATGATCCCAGGGTCCTGGGATTGAACCCCACATCCAGCTCCCTGCTCCGTAGAGAACCTGCTTTTCCCTCTGCCCCTCTGCCCCCATTCATGCTCTCTCTCTTTCAAAAAATAAAATAAAATATTAAAAAAGGAAAAATGATATAAGAAGCAAATGAGATAATGTGCCTACAGTACTTAGAATGTAGCTCAACGTATAGTACTACTCAATATGTATGTATATTGAGTAGCTAAATATATATAAACATAGTAGCTACTTTTTCAATACTTATTACTATTATTATGTAGATTCATTACAGGAGGAAAAATAGATCAACACTGTAATGGTCTTTCACGTCCCAAATAAGATGTTTTTCATCAACAGAATGCTCTTTATAATCCCAGGACCTGGCTGGACCTTTGGCTCACACCTTTCCTGTGGGTGGAAGTAGTAATTAAGTGCTTTGGTTTATAAGAGAGAAAATGAGACCACCTTCTCTCTGGCTCTGCCCTGTGCGGATGGAGGTGGTCACCGTAGAAGCATAGGAATTACTGTGAGCTCAAAAGAGCGGAAGCCGCATGTATGCTGTCTTCTCCCACACCCGGAGGACCAGACCTATGGAAGATGTTCTCTGCGTCCATCCAGACAAGCGCACACACACACAAGATGAATGGACTAAGCAAAGGTAGGAGCCAAGAGCGGGCAGGAAGGCAGCCTGGCCTCCCCAGATTCCAGCGACCTCCCGCTCCTGTTCTTCTGGAGGCCGGTTCTACACTGGAATTGCAGAAGGGAGGACCCTTGGATGCTCAGTGCATACAGACCCTTGGGAGGAGGAAGAGGAGTTGGTCCGGGAAGAAGGGCAGTCAAGGAAAGAAGAAGAAAAAGAGCTCCGTGATTGTGCGACAGCCTCACTTCTCGGCTTGGAAATTGCGATCTTTGGGAAGGCTGGGCTCCTCATGTCATCAGCCACGTGTCTCGGGAAAAGGCTCAATTTCACTTGGTCCTCAGTTTCCCCATTGACAACAATCCCATTTAATTGTCTGAAAGGTGCTTGGAGATTCCTGCAAAGAGTGGCACTCCATAAAAACAAATGATTCTCATTATCCTGTGGGCTCTGCGCTCCCGGCATCCAGGCAGCTAGTGCAGTCAGTGTCTAGATGTCTGGGATGGATGTGGCCTGGGAGAGCAGTTAAGGAGGAGAGCGCAGGGGAGGCATGCAGGCTGCTAGGGCACCGAGCAGAATGGCAGTTTTCTGGTACTTGCTTAATCGAGAGCCCCTCCTGCTCCTACTCGGGAGGAAAAGCTGGCAAAAAGCTTTGTGTAATATGAACAGAGTCCGCAGAACAGTGAGGGGAGCTATGACACAGGCCTAAGTGGGGCTCAGTCTGGGGGAGGGTTCAGCGGAGACACGGGGATGCCATCTGCTGCCTCCCTTCCATTACCTGGCTGAGAAAGGGCTCCCCATGGTGCACAGCCTGTTCTGGAAGGAAAAGTCTGAGAAACAGCTGTGCTCCACCCTCCTCAGGCAGCCGGTCAGCTCCTTTCCCTGGGCCCCCTGGGAACTGTGTAAGCTGCCCTGCAAGGGGATGGACCGGGGCATGTGGAGGGGTCAGGGCAGGTGGGCTGCCGAGTTGCTAAAGCCTCGGAGAGTCTAACTCCAGAATGCATCTGGGTCAGTGGACAGAAAACGAACAAGAATAAGAGAGGTGATTGCAAATACAGGCACACGCGTGCACACGCACTCCAGGATGCGTGTCTATGCAAACAGGAACACGTGCATGCACCCAGACTGGGAACGCATCTGCATGCAGAGTTGCAGAAGGTTATGGACAAGAAAGGGAGAGAGGAGTTACAGAGCTGTTGAAGTATTTGCAAGGTATTTTGTTATTCAGCCTAAAAAAATTTCAGGAACCAAAAATTTTAAGTTAAACAGACATTTTTAAAATAGTGCCCTCGACCAATGCACTTTGCACATAGTTGAAACTCTATGTTTTTAGAGGGCAGGGAAGGGCAGAGAGAGAGGGAGAGAGAGAATCTTAAGCAGGCTCCACACCCAGTGCAGAGCCCAACTCAGGGCTGATCTCATGTACCTGAGATCACGACCTGAGCCTAAAATGGAAGTTGGACGGTTAATGGACTGAACGACCCAGGCCCCCTGACACTGTGTTTATTGTACGGATAAACGGGGTAAGGAAGAAAGAAAAGAGAGGGGTGGGGGAAGTCTGGCTGATTTCAAAGCAGAAAATATTCTAGATGATATAAGGATGGTCATGACAGTCGAACTGCTCTTCTTTCATCTTGACTAGCCACAAAGGTAAGTCCCATCTATAGAAATATTAAAAAACAAAAAAGAAATATCTAAGAGGGAGAAGTGTGACTTTGGGTCTGGGATGGCTTGGATGCAATATTCTCTCTTGCTCTATTCTAGAATGCTCTCTTTCTTTTGGGGGGGTGGGGGTGGGGCAGCAGAGTTAGAACCTTTCTTCTTGGCCTTGGCTTCAAGATGTGGCCAAGAAACCAGCTCCTGTGAGCAGGTCACAGCAGAGGGAGGAAGCTGGACCGTGGAAGGTAAAGGACCCACAGAAGGAGACTGAACAGGAACCAGAACTCTGGAACCAGCGCACAGACACCTGCCCCAGAGTTCCAGACTGTTTTTATGCCTCTATTATTTTTCTTTGTTTCTCTTTTGCCTTTCTTTGCTGTTTCGTTAGGTTCTTTTTAACATCTCTGGCCACCTCGGCTACACTAAGGAAAACCAGGGAACATTACTGGCATCCACACAAACACACATACACACATCAATGGATTGGGAAGGATGTAGTTCACTCAATGGGGCCGGGGTGGGGGCGGGGGGAGGGATGTGTTGGGGAAGAACTGGGAATCCAGACAGAGCCCCTCCACCTGCAGAGGGAGAAACTTCAGGAAACAGTAATTTGGACAGCTGTGGTTTCCTTCCTTGAGCATTTCCTCCGCCCTAAACAAAGCCTTAAGATTCTGACTTTCCTTTAAATCAGGGTGGCAGTGCTCGGATAAGGAGTCCCAGAAAATAAGAGAGCGTTGGCAAGGAGCTGCAAGGAAACACAAGGCTAGAAAAATAAAATCAACCTCAAAGAGTTGGTGCCACCTGTAGCCCAGCCCACAAGCACCAGCGGCGGAGATGCAGATACAACCAGAAGACGCGCTCCCTCCGACAGCCACAAAGCAGAGGCGACGGTCAGGATGGGGCCCACACGGCCTGTGCCCTTTTGGCAAACATCTCGTGGGAATAACAAGCACAGGAAAAACTGGACAATTATTTTCCAGGAGATGAGGAGTCGAGTCTCTGCCAGCACTGTCTTGGTCCCCGAGGGCCACCCATCTCCACAGCAACCACCACTTGGGGAGAACACTGCCTTCAAGTTAACTATCCCAGGAAGATATTTAGGCAGAGCTATCAACTCTGCACGGGCAGAATGAGCACAGAAGACGAGCCACCGACCTCACCAGGGTTTCGGGAGGTTGCAGAAATTGGTTCTGTGGTTAGTGCATCAAGGCAGCTGTCAGCACCAATGTGGAACTCCACCTGGGTGACTCTCTGCTGAGTTCCTGCTGGTCCTGTGCCCCGTGAACCCAGGTCCTCGTCCTGGCAATCTGACGGTGATGACAATCATGATAGCAATAGTGACAAGGATGATGGTAAAAGTGGCAGCGATCGTAACAGACACTAACTGCTGAGTCTTCACAAGTGTTTTCTTATTTTGCCTCACACATGCCCTACGAAGTCCTTGCTATTCTTGTCTTCCTTTACTGATGAGGGAAGAATGGCAGCCCAGAGAGGTTAAGCAGCCTGACTGGAGTCACAAAGCCAGGAAAAAGGACCTGATATATGAACCCAGCTCTGGGTAACACCAAAGTCACTTTTTTTTTTTTTTTTTTTTTTTCCCAGAAGCAAGGATGCTTAAGAAATCAGATTCTGCAACAGACTACCCCAGTTCAATGCTGGCTCAACCCTTCCCAGGTTGGGCAAATCGCTTGATCCATCTGTGCCCAAGTGTCATCATCTGTAAAATAAGAGCAACAATCTCCGCTCCCTCCTGGGACTTTCTGTGAGCATTTAAAGAGTTAATGTATGGAAAGCAGGACGTGGCAAGCTCTCACCTGCTTATAAATGACCTGGGGATCTTGTTAAAATGCACTTTCCGTTTGTTAGGTCTGAGGTGGGGCCTGAGGCTCTGCATTTCTGGGGAGCTCCCAGGTGCCATCAGTGGCAGACCACATGTCCCAGCCAGCAAAGCTGTCAGGCACTTGGACTGGGTCGTGATAATCAATAACGAAGTGTTGGCTGTTACTGTTACTTATTTTAGCCTCCCCCAGCCAGGCCACGTGACTTGTTCTGAGGGTTGTATCCCAGAGCACCCCAAGCCCCTGGGAAGTGCTGGCTCATTCTTCATATGCAAACATAGAGACCGAACAGCCACACAGTTGCAGTCAGCATGGGCAGGCTCCTCCCGTAAACAGCCTTCATCTTCAGTTACCTCCATGAATTACTTAACCACGCACATGAAGATGCTTTGGCCCCCAAAAGAAACCAAGGGGACATGTCTGCTTTTGTTCCTCCTGACCTAAGCAGGAGGGGAACAGGGTGACTGCGTCCACAGTGGGCACAGGGACGTGAGTGGGCAGCAAGACATAATGCACAGGTGTCCCTCTAAGTAAGCTGGGGTGGCTGCCGGCAGGCTGCCCCCACCAGGTGGCCACTTCCCAGTCGTCTCTGCTGCAGCATGGATATACACTTACCCAGGGCGCTCTTTGGCCTTCCTTGGGCCATGTTATTTCCCATAGACTAAGGGTTCTAGAGGTAGAGGGGATAACCCACTGGGAATCTATGACCCTTGACTCTCAAGATCATGATCCAAGAACATTGAGTCCTGGTATTGCCTGCCTCAGTTTCCCATGAATGCTTCCAGGGCTACAGGGTCTCTCCTCTGAGGCCATTTTCTCAAAGGCAGATCTCAACTACAGTGTCCATACAACTGCCCTGCTGTTTGTGGAGTGGGTAGGCACCTGGGAAGATCTTGAACATGACATTAGGGTGTCCACATATGTATCCACAAAGCCCCTCACAGTGCAGATGGAACTGGGGAGGGAAACGTAAGGAGGTCAATGGCCAGGAGCCTAGGGCTCACTCTCCCTGATACCAAGTTCTTGAAAGAAGCCTCGGGAATCCAAGAATTGTAAGTTTATCCAAATCATTAGGAAGCTGTATCTGTCAAGATAGGAAGATTGAAAATATTTAACAGTTCATTAGCTTTCTTTGTGACTTTTACATCTGTAGATGCATGACATATGGGCTTCGGGTTGGACCCTTGTCCTGGAGGCCCAATACCCAGATCTACACTTATCAGCTCATCTGAACATACCAGCTCCCGACTTAGGATAACCCCATTGTTAAATGGGTGGAAAAACAGTAGCTCATGCTTGTTTTAATCTGCATTCTAAATATATTTGGTCATTCATATTTTAAAAGTTTATTTTTTTTGGGGGGTGCCTGTGTGGCTCAGTCCATTAAGCGTCTGCCTTTGGCTCAGGTTATGATCCCAGTGTCCTGGGATGGAGCCCCTCATCGGGCTCCCTGCTCAATGGGGGGCCTGCTTCTCCCTCTCCCTCTGCCCCTTCATCCACTTGCATTCACGTGCTCTCATTTGTGCTCTCTCTCTCTCTCTCTCAAATGAATAAATAAAATCCTTTAAACTTTTTATTTTTTTTAATTTCAAGTATAATTGAATTTATGTTATATTAGTTTCAGGTATACAAGATAATAATGTGATGAATATATAACAATTCAACAATTCCCTACAATACTCAGTGCTCATCATTCTTAATCCCCTTCACCAAGCTCACCCTTCTCCTCACCCACCTCCCTTCTGATGACCACCAGTTTGTTCTCTATATTTGAATCTGATTTTTTATTTTTCTCTTTATTTTTCTCTGTTCATTTGCTTTGTTTTGGGGTCATTCATATTTTCATTTTGTTAATGATTTATATCTTTGTTTATTTACCGGGGCCTCAGTGCTTTTCTTGTAAGTTTGTAAAGACTGTCTCTATATTAAGGATGGTCACCTCCATCTGTGTAACAGCTAATCCTAGAGTTAGGTACATGGTGTCTGTCCAATTCCGATCCCCAAGAATAACTACCTGTCTTTAGGAGGAGCCAAGATGGGCAGAGAGTAAAATAAAGTAGTAAGTGAAGAGCAAGTAAAATCTGAGAGATCTCTGGGGGCCTCACTTGATTATAGACATTAAGAGGGGAGTCACTAATACAACAAGGGAATTGGAACCAATTCAAACCAGGAGGAAGAGAGCAAGGAATAAAGACCACAGTAAGGTACCCTGACAGTCCTGAGAGTGTCAACAAATCCCTGCGCCGGTGATTCATGTAAGGGTCCTGCTCCTGGGCATGTACTGGCAGTCAATACCTGCATGAAGAATTGGATTCTCAAACTAAGCTGGAATCTAGCTCGCCGAATGTCCAAAAGCAGAGCCAACTCCTCCCATAAAATGGCCTCCAATTAACAAGGAGTTGATCTTGTTCAATTCCAACCAGCAAGTCACCACCGCAGGGACCTTCATCCCATTTTCTTCTTCAAACACCTAAGCGGATTCTCTGCATTTCTTTCCGATAGTTGGCCAGTAAATGCTTTAATTACAAGTTGAAAGGAATAAAATAAAATCATCTGGTGGAATGGTTTTAATTAGAATTTAGTGAGTCGGGTAAGCAATTAGTGAATCTATGAATAGAGACTATACACACATATTTGTCTCCATTGAGCTTCACTGATTTAAATGAACATTTGACTCCAATTCCTCAAGTTAAACAAAGGCCATTATAATGGTACTACTACTAATAATGTAGCCTGAGCCAACAGAAAAGATGGTTCAAGCTATCACTTACTCCAGGCCCTCCCTGATCCCAGTGCTGGGACTTCAGGGCAGTGACACCAGCCTTAGTTTTAAGACAGCCATGAAATTCTTAAGATTCTTAAGATTGCTGATTCATTTTAAATTAAGCATAGGGAGAGGAGGGAAGAGTGAAAGAAGAGGAGGGGACTATTGTGTCTGAACACCTGCTGTATGCCAAGTACAGAATAAAGAGGGCATGTTCATCTTCCCCCTCCTCCTTCCTCCATGCACCAGCCTATGCCAGAGGCTTTTATTATAGACACAATAAAAAAAAAAAAAAAAAAAAAAAACCTGCAGACCAGAGATGAAGTCATTTCCCAGCTAGGATGGTATTAAGAGCAGAACACTGGGTAGTCCAAATCCAAAGTTCTGGCACTTTCCAAGGGATTTGGAATCCCTTTGATAGATGATAGATAGATGATAGATAGATAGATAGATAGATAGATAGATAGATGATAGATATCTTTCAAGTAAAATTATTTTATATATATATATATGAAAGAAAAAATGGAATTCCTCTTGGAATACACCAATTTTTACATCTCAGGTGTGACCTCTCCCTCCAACTTGGAGGTAAGGGCTACGGTTTCTAAGAGTGAACTTGGTTCTTCCCACGGGCCAAGCAAGTGCCATGCCACTGATTCTCAATCTTGACTCTGCACTGGAATCACTGTGGAGCTTCAAAAAAACCTAGTACTGGGCCCCCACCCCTGGAGGTTCTGATCTTACTGGACATGGGCCTTTTGTGAAGTTCCCGGGGTGTTGCTATTTTATGTTCAAGGTTGAGCACCACTGAGCCCCATGCACAGCCTATGTTGAGACAGGGTTGGGGAAGTCCCATTTAAGAGACAAAATGTTTCTACTCTGAGCTTTGCGAGTTTGTGGCCACGATGCTCATCTCAGCACATTGGGATCCAGGAGCCAGGCACAGTCTCATACTGGCATCGTGATCTTGACCTGGCAGGTTAATCTGATCCTTAGTTCTATAAAATGAAGACAAGATCTGGTCAGACTAGCATGAAGATTTAAAAAATAGCATTTCCTAGCATGATTAGCAAATGATATTTGCCAATCAATAGCCGATGATGAGTTGTGTAAATGGTGTAGATCTTGAAGGCAGAGACCATACGTGTGTGAATCTCTCTCCACCTGCAGTACCTGGAATATAGTGTAGACTCAGTTCGTGATGTAGTTAATACTCCATCCCTGAATTTTCCTATAGGAGAGCCCCTGCGGGAGAAGAGTTTATGCTCTAGACCTCTGGAAATGCAGTCAGCATCAGTATATATCCCTCATTAACATCTTGGTCCAGTGTTTCTTTGTTAATAGATCTTCTAGAAAACTAAAGCACATAGGTTTAAGATACATCGTGTGCTATCATCTGCTGGAGTCTCCCTTTTGGAGAAGCACAAAACCGATTAGCATATTCAATCCTTGATTGCAACACTTCTTGGTATTGAATGGAGCTAACATTCTATGGGATTCTTGTCTGGGGAAACTCATCCTCGGTTAAGCCCTGCAGTAAAAAGATATTCACAGGAAAGAGGCCAGGGAAATGGCTAGCCACCTGGGCAAGACCTTGCAAGGCACCTGTCATTTGACACAGCTTGGCAAGCAGCTTTCCAGTTCAGACAATCGGTTTTGTCATTTACCCACAGGTTAGCTTTTTCTAGGAAATGGGGTCACAAATACTAAAAGCAAAAGAAATGTGGTAAGGCATAAAAACTCTTCTGATTTTCCTTAAGTCAATCCCATTGCCCTAGCTCTAGAAACCTCGTCTGTAAAATGAGAACAGTATGGCCAGCTCTTGAGCTAGGCATTATTTTAGAAACTGTGGGAGCCATGGGTGCTCTTGGTGCTTTGGAGCAAATACTTCCCACTCTCTGCCTTTTGGGCACAAGGTAGGATCCTGTGTCGTGGCTCCCTTGGGGCAGGATGGATCCCTACAGCTACCACGTTACAAGCTGTGAATGGTATAGGCTGGGCATAGGCCACTTCTGGGCAAGCAGGGCATTGCTGGCGTGTGCTCTCCAGAGCTTCCTTTCTGTCTAGAATGGCCAGCAGTGACATGCAAGATCAAGGCTGTCCGGCCAGCCCGGGTCCCACAAGAAGCAGAGCCCCGCCTGCCGACTTGTGACCAACGTGTAATGTGAGCAAGAAATTAACTCGCCATGTCTAAGCCACTGAGGTTTAGAAGTGATTGCAGCAGGGTCCAGCTTCACGTATGCAACTCAGGAGTCAAGTGAGAGAACACAAACCAAACACGGTCACGGTTCCTGGCTCCGAGGAGGCATTCTTCCTATTTTAGATGAGGAGTGGGGCGCAGTTTCCTGGATCCCTCGCAGCACACATTTGAACACAGATCGCTCCACCCTGGGCAGCAGGTACAGTCAGGAAACAGATCACAGGGCATCAGTGGGGTGCAGAGCATTATATCCAAAGTAGTTGGAAACATTTGTGTCGCAGGGTTTGTCCTGCCTGCCCTCCCCTCTTCCTCCCTCGCTTCCTTCCTGCTTGCCTCCCTGCCTTTCCCTCGGCTTTTCCCTTCCTTCCTTTTTTCTTTCAATGCATGATGCTCCTAGGAAATGTTTAGTAAACTGAACTGGATTTCATACCCTGGGCATCACCTAATCCTGCTGTTTCTCAGGACAAAGTGAAGAAGGAACACAGAGCAGACACCAAAGACCCCAAACCGCAGTGAGCCTTCCCCATCCTTCCCCATCCTCCTTTCTCCCCCCCGAAACGGTTCTAGATTTAGCGCGTCATCCCATTTTACGTAATTAGCCGCATCTTTGCCTCTGACGTGGGATGACAGCCCAGCCCTTGTTTGCATGAGCTTTACAAACACAAACTGGAAATGTTTCTCATTAGCATGCGCTCGGAGCTTCAGAGAAAGGTGAGCTCCACGGAGTCTGTGCAGCAGCGCTGCTGGCTCATTTGTGCAGACACTTGACCTGTCTGTCTTTCCCACTGGGGACCCATGGCAAACCTTTGTTGTCTTAACAGAAAGCACCGGCTGCTTCCACTGGAGCCAGGATGGGCAAGCCTGCCTCCCTGCCTCGCGCCTTCCTCTACCTGCAGCTGGGGCTGCAGATGTCCACCTGCAGATTCAGCCCACCTGTGGTTACTTCTCTGCGCTAAGGGAGACCCAGAACCAGGGGAGACTGCTCTGGAGTCAGGGCCTGCCCTCCAGCCCCTGCCACATGGGGCTCTGGGAGAGAGTTCCAGCCTCATTTCCTGCCTTGGCTCCAGTTCCAGTCACAGAGTGCCCCCACCTTGTCCTGTGCAACCCCACTCGGTGAGTGGGCCCTGCTCTGTTCTGCTCAGCCCCTCCCGGGGACTGGAATCCCCGCCTTCAACCTTTGCCTCTGTGTGTCCCTCACACCCTGGAGTCTTCAAGGCTGGACTGTAGGGGGCACAGGAGAGGCCCTGTTGACCGAGGTCCCTTCTTGGGCCATCATGTGGTACAATGACCCCAGGACCGGGGCAGGAGGTAGAGCCCGCAGAGGTACATCCTGAGAGATCAGTAACCCTCGGGGGCTCTACCTCTGCTGAACGATAGTAAGCTTCAGTCCCCTCCAAGGGCTCAAAATGAAATCATCTCCAATAGGATAAAGGATTCTCAAGGCAGGTCAGCCTGGAGGCTGTTCCCTTGAGGTCAAAGCTCCCGGCAGGCAGGCGTACCCTCTGCCTTCAAGTGCGATTAGGCCTGGGCTGGGCCGGATGAGGATGCAAAGTGCAGAAATCTGCACGGGGCTTCTCTAACCCTCTCTCTTCTGCTGCAATCATTGTCTGAGTTAGCTAATGGCAGGGTACGGGGACCTCCTACCGAGATTCCATTACCTTGTAATTTTCAGCTTGTTCACTGTTGCAATAAAGCCCCTCTGTCTTATAATTCCCCAGCACTCACGTCTCATCTTCTCAAGAACTGGAGTATAGAAGATGCTTTCTGCTGGGGATTCATTGAGATAAGTTATTGAAGTCAAGCAGAGAGGCAGGCTTCCAGCACTCGGCTATTCATCTCAAAATTTATGTTCATGCTTCCTTTTGAAGGCCTAATGTGATCACAAACAATGTGCTTCCTGTATGTTTAAAAATTCATATGTTTCCTGTACGACGAAGGCAGAGGGGTGAGGAAACCCCCCACCCCCACCCCACCCCACCCCTACAGACACCAAGGGCTCATTAGCAATAAATAGGAAGCTTGGAACAGCTGACTTGATTTTGATGTAATTTCTATGGGACCGAGATGCTACAGTTGCTCAAAGCCACTCGGTGGGGAGGAGTAACCATGTCTACAATGTCTACACATACTCATTAGCCTGGCCCCAGAGGGTGGCCCTGGGATCCATCTACCAGATGATCTCTTTCTTTCTTGAAAACTGCTGCTCCCTCCCAAATCTTGTTCTGTGGTCTCTGTGATACGGCCCTCCTCTCCCCTTTGTGGACGCTGTCCTGAGCCTTAGCCAGGCCACCTTGATGGTCTTCCTGCAACACCCACCCCCTGCCGCCCCCCCGGTCCCTCTCCTTCCACCCTGCTCACTGCCACCCTTTGGGTCCTCCCAGAACAGCATTCTCCTCAAAGTTGCCACTCTAATTGCCAGGGAGAGAAGCAAAGTGAAACATCTCAGGGTGGGATTTGAGGCCCAACTGCTCTGCCTCCCCCTGAAATCCAGCAGCACAGGTAGTGGGAGCTTCCCTGTGAGGGATCCCAGGGAGGCTCCCAGAAGGGAACCAAGTGACTCAGGGGGGCCCGGGGTGGTTCTTCCTCAATCGTCCACTGGACAGATTCCCATAAATAACGTGTGGGGTATTATTGAAGGAAGGGGGGTCCCCAAAGCACAAACTGTCCTAATGCAGAATATATGGCACTTCTATTGACAGGTGGGGTCCTTCCTCCCACATTTTGAATCTATGAGGGCTTATGACAGCTTGACCATAGTGTATGACAAAGGTAACCTTATATGTCTTCTGATGCTCTTGGCTTGCTCTCAGGACTCTTGAGGCTCCATGTAAGAAGCCTGACTACCATGAGGCCACCATGTTATAAGGAAGCCCAAGCCCCACAGATAGGCCATATGTAGATTGATATTCACTGAGCCCAGCTTCTGAGGTATCCTATTCCAGGCACCAGACTAGCAAATACAGAAGCTTCTGGATGACTCTAGGCCCCAACCACTGGAGTCACCCTCAGCCATGTAGTACTTCTCAGCTATGGTCCTAGACCTCCTAAAGCAGAGAGACAAACCATCCTCACTGTATATGTTCAAATTTCTGCCCTATAGAATCTATTCACACAGGAAAAGATCATGATTTTTGGCCACCGAATTTGGGGTGGTTACCTGCATAGCAGTGGTTCACAGAATGGAGAAAGGTAGTCCTTTCCCCGTATTCTGGGTGCCTGAAAAGGTGCTGCCCTCCTCTGAGAATGCAATGGGAGAAAAGCCCTGGACCTTATCGCTTAGACTGTGTTCTCATACAGCAGGGGATGAGGGGCTGTGGGACTTGGGGCAGGTGCTGGGTGGAGAGGAGGCTCACAGCACAGAGCAGCTCCCAGGGAGAGAGGGTCCTGGCCGCTGATACTGTAACAAAAGGCCTGGCCATGAGCTGTGGGTGCACAGGGAGAAAGAAAGCGAGGCCGACGCCAGTGATGGGAGGGAGCAGGCCATATAGGCAAGGTTAATATCATCTGGTTCCATTCAGCCCCTGAGTATGAAATATCCGAATCTTCCAGAACTTCTGATTTCAACTCAGTGCTACTCACCTAGCAGGTACCCGGCATCTACTAAGCAGGAGGTCTGGTGTGGAAGGAAATCTGCAGATGAAGAAGAGGCTACATCTTCAAGTCTGGGGAAATGCTTCTCCTCGCTTTCCTCCTTGGAAAATGAATAGGCTATTTAGAATTCTAGATAGGAAAGCCTTTTCAGGAATCGCAGCCAGAGGAAGCCTGGGACATATTCTGCATTAGGGTTCTGCCAATTGCAAGGATCTCTTATTTTGGACAGGAAAGGCTTGGCTGTCCCCTCTCTGTGCATCATGCTCACAGGAGATCGGAGGGGCTCTGTGCATAAACGCCATCCTCAGAAGGGAATCTCGGCAGCACCCTGTGGCTGATCCCATGGCTTTGCCAGCTGGCTGCAGAGGAGAGACTGGAAAAGCCTCGTTAAACCACACAAAGCCAGCCTAAGGAGCGACAAAGTGGGTTACAGCTGCTTCTCGAGGCGGCTGCGCCTGATTGCCTGTGATTGCCCGTGATCCCCACTCAGCCCGCTGCCAGTGCGCCTGCTGACACAGCCTGTTGTGTTGGAGACCTCATGATTGCAAATTCCCTCTCCACCCCACAGAATGCTCGGAAATTGCAAACATGCCGGTCCTCGGCCAGCCTGCCTGGGAAGGTCACTGCAGTGCTGCCGGGCTCTGCTGCCATTTTACTCATTCACACACGTGCAAACCTTAAATACTCAGGCTCGAAACAGTCACCTGCTGCCGCATAATACTGGCCAGAGCCAGGCCGGGCCCTGTGCAGAGGCTGACAAGGCTACATCCCCACAGAGCAGCACCTCTCTGGCAACCCCAGAGATTCTAATTTTGCTGCTTTGGTGTGAGACCCTGGAGGCAGGATTTTTAAAAGCTCCCTAGAGGAGACAATGTGCAGCTGGCTTGAGAACTACTGCCATGAGAAGCAGGGTTATATTCATTGAGCATCTACTATATGCCAGGCCCTCTATATGATATGCTTTCTTGTTTCTTCAGTAAAATAGCATTTGTGAGGATATTTCCTTTCTGAAGGAGTGAGGGAATGCAAGTGGAAAGAAACTAGAAGCAATTTTCTCACACCACTCCATACCCACTAGAATGACAGACATGAAGAAGACTGGTCATACCAAGTATTGGTGATGAGGCAAAGCGAATGGACCTCTCCTTCATTGCCTGTGGGGGTGCAAAATGGTCTGGCCATCCTGGAACACATTCTGGCCATTTCTTTTCTTTTATTTTTTAAGATTTTTTATTTATTTATTAGAGACACACGTATATATATATATATATATATATATATATATATATATAGAGAGAGAGAGAGAGAGAGAGAGAGAGACAGGCAGAGGGAGAAGCGGGCTCCATGTCAGGAGCCCGATGTGGGACTCGATCCCCGGTTTCCAGGATCACACCCTGGGCTGAAGGCGGCACTAAACCGCTAAGCCACCGGGGCTGCCCTGGCCATTTCTTTTAGAGTGAGATGTTCACTTAGGATACGACCCAGAGTTCCACTCCTAGATGTTTACCCAGCTGAAATACCAACATGTCCACTCAAGGATTTGTGCTTGAATGTTCCCAGCAGCTGTATTGCCAGAAATCAACCTAAATATCCATCAGCAAGTGAATGAATAAGCCAGTTGTGTGGCATGCATCTAATACAATGCTATTCAGCACTAACACAGAACAGAATACTGATGCACAGAAAGTGTGGATGAATTTTTAAAACACATCTGGTAAAAAAGGAAAAAAAAAGCCAGAAACATAAGCATATGTATATATATACCAAGTAATTCCATATTGATCAAGTTCTAGAACAAGCAAATATATCTTTTTTTTTTTTTTTTTTGATGGAAAGCAGATCAGTGTTGGTCTGGGGTTGTATGTGGAGGAGACGGGTGACCGCCGAGGGCCAGGAGCATACTTCTGGGGTGACTATGGGAATGTTCTCCAGCACACTTGTGGTGTTTACACATGTTATAAATCTGTCGGAACTCACCAAATTGTATACTTACTATGAGTGCATGTTATTTTTTATAAATCATACCTCAATTGAGCTGAGTAAAAACTAATTCGAGAGGGTGAAACCATCACCAATTTTCACATGAGGAGATCTGATGTTAAAGTCTCCACCCCTACCCCTGGAGGACCCATGGGGGGATAGCATCTCCCAGAGGGGTGGCCCACTAACTGCTGACTCCAGATGGAATCAGAAGCAAACAAGCAACCATCCACAGATGAATGGACAAGGATGATGTGGCATATATATATGATGGAATATTATTTAGCCACAAAAAAGAGCCAACTCTTGTCATTTTTACCAACATGGATGGATCTAGATGGTATTCCGACGCTAAGTAAAACAAGACAGAGAAAGACAGGTACCATATGATTTCATCCATATGTGGAGATTAAGGAACAAGATAAAAAATGAACAAAGAAAAAAAAGGCACAAACTAAAAAATCAGACTCTTAAGTACAAAGAACAAATTGGCAGTTACCAAAGGGGGAGGTGGGAGGGGCTGAAATAGTAAAAGGAATAAAGGTACACTTGCCTCAACGAGGACTGAGTAATGTACAGAATTGTCGAATCACAATATTGTACATCTGAAACTAATGTAACACGTATGTTAATTATATTTGAATTAAAAAAAATTTTATAAAGCAATAGGGGCTGGGCTCTTGGAAGAGGGGGATGCCCCACAAGACAGCAGAAGGTACTCAGGAAAAGCGCTCCTGATTTCTCAATTGTGGTGAGCACTCTGGATTTCTCCCCATGTCCTTAGGCCTCCTGACATCCCCTTCCTCTAGCAGGGAAGAACAAAGGAGTCTCCAACCTGAAAGGGGAAATTGTTTTTATCAGGGATAGTAGAAAAGTTCTCGGATTGAATCCCATGAGGGAGCTTGTTAAAAATATCCATTCATTGACCTCACTTCTGATCCATCAAAACAGATCCACAAAAATGAGATTTATGCATCTGCATTCTTAAGAGGCTTCCAGGAGATTCTGATAGTGTGGGGAAGCACTCTAATGCCATGTTCCCTCCTAGCTCAGCTGCATTTCACACAAAGATGCATTGCCTCCAGGATATTCCTGGTTTTCTCACCAATAGCATGGAATATTTGAGCTTAGAGAGCTTTCTGTGGCCAACTTCAAAACAGGTCCTGGAAGTAAGCCAACCTCAAGTCTCCCTGTGAGCCCTCATGCCACTGTCCATTGTATAAAAAGTAGCCTCTGTGGTCAAAGGCTGGTGATCAAGATTCTCGGCACAGCCAACTTCTAGATAGAAGTGGTATTTCCCCTGGGGAAACTGTCAGGATCAAGGCCCTGCGGTGCCTCTTTTTCCTTTTACAAAAATAAAACAAAATATTGTAAGTAGATTATTATATCGAGCAAAGTAGCTTGGAATAGGAATCATAGATTGTTATACATAAAAGCAAGAAACCGTGTGTTCTTAGAATGTTTGTCAATTTCTGGGAGAATCAGGTGAGCAGATATGAAGTTAGGATTGTTGCTGAATGAAGGTCAAAGCTCAGGTTCATCAAATCATTTTATGAAGAGTGCAATAGGACAAATCTTTAATGTGCAAATCTGTGTTTCAGCAAAGCAGAAGAAATCCTGTAGCAGCAGGCCAGGGAAAGGAGCACAAACTTCTTGGTCCTAAGGTCTGCCATCCTTCACCCACCTGTGGCCTGGCACTTACCCATAAGCTTACAAACTATCCTTAGATCCCATATCCCTAAGAGAGCTTTGCAAGCAAAACTGCTCAGAAGGCTCTCAAGAGGAGAGAAAAAAAAAAAAAAAACAACAACGAAAAAAACAGATCTAACCTTCATCTAACAAGATCACTTTCAAAAGAACATGATTAATATACTAAATATTAAAAATATGCTGATGCTCATTGCTACCGTTCTTAAGGTAAAGACCAACTCCTGCAGATGACCTGTCTGAACAGGCCCCAACCTACTATCTATAGCCTCACTTTATAGCCTAATCTCTCCTTCTTTCCTTTGTAGACAGATAGGCCTTTTACAGTTTCCTGCCCCAGGGCCTTTTCCCAAGTCCTTCCAGCTCCTGGGATTGTCCTCTTTTCCTTCTTCACCTGGTTAACTTCTGCTTGTCCTTGAGTTATGTAAGCATGCCTTCTTCCAGGACAGCAGCCCTATTATAATGGTTTACACTTTATATAATCCCCTTTGTGGCAAGAATCATAGCTGGGATCTTAGAAATGTTTGGGTGCTTATTTGATGAAGCTCCATTAGGGCAGAAACTTCAATCATTTCTTGTTCACCTCTAGAGCTTTGCTACATAGCACAGTGCCTAGTGCATATTCATACAAAAATATCTATTACAGGGGAAAAAAATGAATGGATGAATGATAATCTATTGCTAATTCCTCATCTTGAAGTCAAGGGAACCCAAGCCCGGTGATGATAAGTGACATGCCTTAGGGAACCCACCAGAAGTTAGACAGAGCTAAGACCAGCACTAAGGATCATGTATCCCTGAACCCAGACTCTTTCTCTGTTGCCACCACTCCTTCCAAATAAAATAATGACTTAGTTGAAACAAAAACAAACGATGAGCAGAGTTTTCCACTCAATGGATCATTTTTTGTGCTCAAAGAGAAAGGACAGTGCATAAAAGAAATCATGAAAAGAAGCAAGGGGATATTCTAAGCAAAGTACTTGATATGAATAATAATGAACAAAAACATTCCTGCTTATTGTTTATCTAATTTTGAATTTTAATGAATAGCGGGGATGGTAATTACTCAATTCCTATGTTTATATAAAACCAACACATGAAACCTCACAGTTTGATATTTATGAAGTGTCAGGTTCCCTTAAATACTCAGCTTTGCAATTAGAAGGGGAGCTATTCATTAACATTTTAAACCAGATAAATAAAGAAAGAGTTGTTATTTATTCATTAAAATTTTAAAAACTGTAAATTATCCACTCATCTTTTGGGTATATCCATATCATTTAATTAACTATGAGTCAAAATGCTACTAAGGAGCATGCATCTATACACCTAGAAATAGATATAATACCTATTAGCAAATGGAATTATTTAATCAGGTTAACAATTCAAATTCATCTATGCCTGGCAATTTTGAAAGAACACTGGCTTTGGAGTCAAATGGAGCTGGGTTTCAATTATTTTTCTTCCGAGTGACCTTTGGCTACTTGCTCAAGCATTCTGGAACAAATTCCTACCTCCATAAAAAGGGATTATAATCTTACTTCACATGGTGGTGGGGAGGCATTAAAAGACACAAAAAATAGTGACTGGTTCAGGGTTGGTATCCGGTGAGTCATGAAGAGTAGAACATTGCTACGGAATAAACATCTGGCTTCCTACAGATGGTCCTCTTAGACTCAATGAGATGGCCAGGATATAAAGAGTGGTCACCCGCAAGCTGTTGGTATTTGAGGATGTTAGGAGGCTTTCTGCCAAAAGGTTAAAGACCAGGGCTTTGCCATGAAAGCAACCTAAGCACCAGGAGGGGACCGGATGTGTTTGGCTCATCACTACAATCCCAGGGTCTAGTACCCAGGATGTAGTAAGTGTTCACTGATATTTATGAATGAACAACTGCATGACTACTATTGCATCATTAACACCTCTGGATGATGCTTCCTGTGGTGCTCAACCTACTTCTCTTCCCCACAGGTCACTGTGTCCCCAACTATCTCCATCTACCTGGGGTATTGCACCAGAGGAAGCCTGCGTAGGGATCTTAATCAGCTGGGACCTTTTCTGGATGGCTCCGTGCCCCAGGGTTCATGGACTCCCCATTACCCCCGCTTGCTTTGTCTAGTTTTCAGATGACGTTGGGACTTCACAGTATCAGATGGTGTGTGTTCTGCTGTCACTTCGCCCTTCCCAGAAGTACCATCCTCTTAAATCACTACCCAGTGTCTGGGGCTTGGTTTTGCCATGCCAGTGCCAAGATCTGAGATGGGATTGCTTCTACCCCCTGCCTTGCTTGCCATCTGTCCATTCTCTTGCTCTCCGTCCAGCTTTAACTATAATTTCGTTGCCCCATGCCTCTGCTAATTTCAGAGCTTCTCTCTGGAAGCTTTGGCTCCCTTCCCTTCTGACCAATGCACCATGTGGCAGGATCTGCCAACCAAATGTGGGGCTCCCAGGAGTGGGAAGTGAGCGAGGGCACAGAATCACCTTTCTGAAAAGTGACCCGGCACCCCCCAGTACTCTGACAGAGTCTACTGTATCCTATCTGGCAAACTAAGTAGGATGGATCAGTCATGTGCTGCTGAGGCCCTAACTGCCTGTCTGCCCTCTTTTCTGGACATAGGGTCTCAGTCCACTGAGGGGAGAGCGGTTAGAGGTATGGTAGTCCAGTCCAGGGCACTGACCAGTGGTTCACAAGAGTGGGACAGTTATAGATGCCACTGCATGAAGCATATCTTTGTATCCTGATGTTGGGCATCTGGGTCCCTAGTGACCCTACCCTCTTGGGGCTAGCCAGTTCTTAGAGATTGTTAATGACTGTCCTACAATCCTATCTTTCACATGCAAACCAACCAATACAGAACCTACATCCTCTACTGGCTCTCATGCTCCAGACCAGTAGTCCCCTGTCTTAATCACCCCAGGGCCAGGTACCAGACAACTTAAAACAGTCCTTACACCCCAGAGACTGCAGAAACTATACAAACTTGCCCATCCTAAGCCTGTTTACGCTTATGCACATGCACCTTCCCAAGGAAACCACAATAAAGGCTCTTGCCCTTATTTCTCCCCTGCCTTCCAACCAGCCATGATGCTTCCCCATGTGGCCCAAATGGCACTTCCCCTTTTGGGAACTATGAGAAACCATCTGTTTTCATGGGCAACTGTTTCCTGATCTGTCAGCTTCATCCTACCTGAATAATAATAAAACCTACATTTTAAAATGTAGGTATTATCCTCTGCTATTGTCCTCTGCTCTAAGCCCTAGACAACCTCTTCTGACCTTCTTTGAAGAGAGAAAACTCTCAGAAACTGACAGCCTGAGTTGAATAATGAGATAGAGCCTTAGATGCACGACAAGGAAACATTGTGAGAAAATACTTCCTGGGGGCAGATGGGGGGCTTACATGGTGGTAGGGGCAGCAATCTTTCTCCACAGGAATATGATAAAATGCCATCAGCATAGAGCATGAGAAAGAAAGGAGAGGAATGTTATAGGATATTCAGCGGCTCTAAGATTACCCCATATGAGCTACTTTATGGTGGCCCATGGGTGTGATTGTAGCACCTGCCATCTGACAGCATGAAGAACTGAACCAGAACTGGGGGAAGCTAAGTGTCACCATGGAGCACAAGGAGCCCTGTTGAGTGTCATTGATTGATTGCATGTTTATAACAAAGATGCTGTCAAGGGTGGAACTGTGTCCCCCTTAAAATTCATATGTTTAAGTCCTAATCCCCAGCACCTCAGAAGGCAGCTGTATTTAGAGACAGGGTCTTTCAAGGGTTAAGCTAAAATGAGATCCTTAGGGTGTGTTCTAACCCTATGTGACTGATGTCCTTCTAAAATGAGGAAATGTGGATATAGACGTGTATAGGGGGATGTTCTCTGTAAGTCAAAGAGAGAGGCCTTAGGATAAATAAGAAACCAACTCTGATGACATCTTGATCTCAGATTTCTAGCCTTCGGAATTGTGAGTAAATGAATGTATTATTGTTTAAGTCACCCCAAAATCCACAGTACTTTGTTATGGCAGCCCAAGCAGACTAAGGGAGCTGCGGTTCTACTCCGTCAGTTAGGTGTGCTTTGGGAAAGGGACGAACGGGCTCTGCAACACAGCAGAATGTATTTGCTTTTAGGTCTGTTTTTTTCTTTTTCCACCCAGACTGCCAATAGGCTTGCTTACTGCCCTAAATTAGATGTGGATAGTGACAAGTGAAGTCGCCACATCAAAACACGGGCATGAATAGTGGGTGTTTGAGCTCCAGCCCGCAGAGACTCTTATCACTCCCCATACCCACATCCCTTGCTCACAATACTGCCATCATCAAAGCTACTTTTGAAATTTAGAAATGCTGAATCATCCATAAATTCAAAACTTGAATCGACCCTGTCATGCTGTGGCTATGTTAGATGATTGGATGAGTTAAAAGTGTGCACCGGAGCCTTTTAGGCACATGCAAATAAGGCCATCAGACTTGGAGAACTTCAGGAGTTCTTTAAAAGGTAGTATCAGAATAAGAAAAGGCTTAAACCCTCATCCTTTCTGAATACTGAAAAGTTAGTAGGGAGACAAACTCTGTAGATGTGTCTAGCAGGCCTTGTGGCATCCAAAACATGGCTAAATCCAGATACTCTGGTATCTATTTAGAGAGTAAAGAGTAATTAGCCAGATTTCAAATGCAAGACGGTAATGTCTTCATGGCTACAAAGCATGGACAAACAGGATTACTACTGGCAAGTTGCCTGGCACAGCAAGAGTGTTGGTCTTGAAATCAGCAAACCTGGACTCCCCATCCACTGGTGATTCTGGAGTCATTTATTCTCCTTAAACATCTGTTTTCTGTTCTAAAAAAATTCTCATCACTCCATACCCATCACACACATTGCTGAGAGGCTCAAATAGGAAAATGATTGTGAAAACATTCACAGAACTTTTCAGTGCCAAGCAAGGGCAGGGACTCCTTGCTCTTCAAAAGATCATGTCTTCATCCATAGCACAACAGCAACAGAAGCATTCAGAATCCTGCAGAAACATGGCCAGCACTACCTTATGCTCTATGTTAGCTTTGACTTTTCATCGTAAGAGAATTTTAGACTTAGGGAACAGAGTTCCAGAATGGCCTTCATGCAGCACACAGGCCCCACCTCAACATTCTGTGTAACCTTAGTGAAACTAGCAAAATTGAGAAACTAACATGAATACGATGTTATTAACAAAGCTACAAACTTTGTTCAGCATTCCCCAGTTTTTGCACCCATGTCCTGTTTCTATTTCAAGATCGAATCCAGAATCCCACATGGCATTTCGTTTGGCCTCTTTCAATCTGTGACAAGCCTCTGCTTGCTTTTTCATTTGAGACTAAGTTATTTTGTAGACAGATCTTCAGTTTGGATTTGTCGGTTTTCCCATGATTGGACTGAAGTTATGAATTGTCAGGAGGGATATTACCAAGGTGATGAGCTTTCCTCAGTGCAGAATATCTAGGAGTACCTGATATTGCCACATCTTACAGCAATCCGTTCTTAACCTTGGCCACTTAAGGTGATATCTGGGGGCTTTTTCCACTGGAAGGTTACCACTTCTACCTTTTAATTCATAAGCATTACTTTTGGCGGAGACTGTTCAAGTATCATGAATACTTTGAGACTATGCTAATGTCATGTTCCCCCTTAAACTTTTACCCACTGATTTCACCCATTCTTGAGTAAATCTTTTTATTTTTTTCAGTTGAGAGATCATTGACATTCAACATTATATTGGTTTTAGGTGAGCAACAGAAAGATTTGATCTGTGTGTATATTGTGAAATGATCACCGCAATATATCTAGTTAACATTCATCATTACACTCGGTTACTTTTTTTTTCTTATGATGAGAACTTTTAGGATCTCTTAACAATTTTCAAGTAGGCAATATAGTATTATAAACAATAATCACCATGTCATATACAACATCACCACAAAGACTTCCTTACTTTATAACTGGGAGTTTACACCTTGTGACCACTTTCGCTCATTTCACCCACCTATCCTTATGCCCCTTATGCCCCTCTGGCAACCACCTCTGCTGTTCTCTGTATCGCTGAGTTTGTTTTTTCTTTAGATCCCACATACAGGTGAAATCCTACAGTATTTATCTTTCTCTGCCTGACCTATTTTACTTAGCCTAATGCCCTCAAAGTCCACCCACATTGTCGCAAATAGCAGGGTTTCTTTTTTTTTTTTTTATGACTGAATGTTATTCCAACATACATGCATATACATATGTTAAAGATATATATACCACATTTTCTTTCTATGGATACTTAGGTTCTTTCCATTTTTGGGCTACTGTAAACATGGGACATTTTGTTGTTGTTATATAGGTATATTGTATATATACTGATGCTATCAGAGGGAAAAACAGTGCAAATACAATTCACTTATAATAATTTTGCTTGTAGTTTTTATTACTGATGTGACCTAATGATGATTTCCTATTTTCCTCATCCTATTTCCTTCTACATTTATTATTTGGAATTCTTCTGCACTGAAGAGTTATCTCTTGTTCTTTCCTCCTTCCTCCTCCCACCCTTCCTTCCTCTATCTATGCACTTACATTAGTATGAACTCTGGGTATTTGTTATACTTTGAGTTTTAATTCAATAGCCTCTTTGGCTACTGGGAGATCCTTCAGCACTGGCTTTTTGTTTTTGTCTGTTTGTTTGTTTGTTTGTTTGGCTGGTTGGTTGGTTAGTTGGAGTAATTTTGCATTTTACCTGCCCTGGTCCTACAATCAATAACTTCCCCATAGGCTTTACACTTTATCAAGGATCACTCAAATATCAAAAGCCCATTGCCAAAAATAGAAAGTAATATATGTCATGAAAGATCAAATGTGGGTTTAATTTATTCTTTCCATTTGTACCAGGTTCCCTCATCATCTCTACTTTCTCATATACAAAGGACCATATAGTCTCATTAAAAAGCCATTATTGGACAAAGTGTGTGGTAGGCCCCTGATCCACCAAGATGAGTGTCATCTAGATGCATTCCCTGCACTCCAGGATTTCTCAGTCCATCAAGGGAGATGGTTTTAATACTTGTGCTATAATTAAATGGTCTCTAGTATTCAGTAATGACAAGTACATCAAGCATTTATACTTAACTTTACTTGGCCCATGGAGAAGATGATCTTGATTTAGATATTGCACTCTGAGACAATGACTTGGCACACACAGCAGGCTACATAATAATCCTCCAAAGATGCCCACAGCCTGATCTCTGAAATCCTTAAGTATGTTACCTTACCTGGCAAAAGGGACTTTGCAGATGTTATTAACGATCTTGAGATGGGGAGAGAATTCTGGATTATCTTGGTGAGCCCAATGAAATAACATGAGTCCTTGTACGAGAAAAGCAGGACAGTCAGAGTCAGAGATGTCATGATGAAGACAGTGCTGTGTAGCCACCAGCTAATGAAGGTGGGTAGCTTTTAGAGGCTGAGAAAGGCAAAGAGATGGATTCTCCTCTGAAGTCTGCAAAAGAACCAGCCCTGCTGACTCATTTTAACTTTCTGGCCTCCAGAACTGGAAGAGAATAAATCTGTGTTAGGATGCTTTGTGATAATTTATGATAATTTTCTCCAGAAGTGGTAGGAAACTAATACAGCATATAAGCCCCATGGCTGTGAGTGGCCACAATAGTTTGGTCACCTCTTTTTGCCTGTGAGTCATCAGTTGGATCTGCAATTGTTGATTTCATGTGACAGGAAGACATCTGCCCTGATGATAACATAAGGAAATCAGTTCCATCCTCAATGGTGTCCAATGGGAAGGAACTCAGAAATTCCAAAATGTGGTAGGGGCAGATCCAGAAGAATATCTATGTGTTTTGCAAACAGGACTTCTGTGGTGCCCATGATATTTCATTCCTAGTACCTTGTCCTCCTGTAGCACATACAGGGAGGAACTTTCAACTGAACAACCAAGACCAGAAGGTGGAATATCTCTTCTATTTTTTCCCCCATCTCCATGGCTGCCTCTTTTAGCCCTTCGCAGAGCAAAGAATAAAACCCTGTGTATGGCTAAGCTAAGCTAACTGAGGAAAGCTTTGGAGGTTCTCTAGATTTTCACTCAGCCTCCTAATGGCCATTCAACACTTTGGTAGGGAGGGAAAAGGAAAAAGACCTTTCTATAAGCTTTCTGATGTCTAGACTTCCATGCAATGCCAACTTGCCTCATTGGATGCCTGCTGTCTCTGAGCTCTGTGTTTGCTTTTGCTTCAAGGGATATATATATATATATATATATATATATATATATATATATATATTCAATACTGCCTTGTCACCAAATGTATAGCATGAGCAAATAAAAGTAGACAGATCCATGAGGGCTGAATCTGCAGGCAAGACATTCTTCAGAGAATGGAATCAGCTTACCTTCATTTCTGTCTTTGTGTTACAAAATTTCTTTCTGCCTTTAAAAAGACCAGGGACTGTTCACTGTTAAGGATCAGATCATTGGTTTGATGTAGTTCAACAGCATGCATGTCATCCAGGCTGATACCCTTTGCCTGTTTCAAAGACAAAGCAAGTAGCTCTAATTTCCACTCACACACAGAGAGATCAAAATATGAATACTTTCTAAGGAAATGAGAATAAAATAGGCAGCCCAGAGATGCTACTTCACTCCAATTATATTCCATTTTCAGGTTGTGTTCTACTCCTTAAAATGAGAGAAAATTGTGGAGTGTTTCTAATCTTTGCAGCTTGGATTGAATCCATCTTTCCTAAATTGTGTTGAAGTGGTCTTGCATTAAGAAGGGCTCTTGAAATAGCCAGGTAGCAGGTCGGGTTGGTTTGAGACTTGGCCAATTGGAAAATGTTCTGTTTTACCAAAAAATGTCACCAAGTCCAGTCAGAAGCCAAATATATCAGTTTTGAGTTCCACGGATTTATTTCTATTTCTTTTCAAATTTCCTTGCAGATGAGGGAGGGAAGTAGCATTTATTAAATGTCTGAAGTGTTCCATGCACTATGTTGGCATTTTACATATTTATCTCACAAGTACAAGACAGACCTTCTCTTCATCCTTTTCAATATAAGAAAACAGAGATGTACTTTTTTTTTTTTAAGAAACTGTTGCTGTTCTCCAGGAGCACCAGGATGTAAATGCAGGCATGGCTAAGAAGGAATGAAAAGCAACCAGCCCCTTGGAACTGGATTAGAATGTTTGCACAACCTTCTATTAGCTCTGTGGCTTGTGAAACTGCTTTCTGAACTGTTTATATATAAAAAGGAAATAACAATATCGGTCTGTGAGGCCGTTATATGGTGCGTGCGTGTATCCATACACACATGTATGTTTGTTTGTTTTCAGAGAGAGAGAGAGAGCATGAGTGGGGGGCGGATTGCAGAGAGGTAGAATTTCAAGCAGGCTCCATGCTCAGTTTGGTGCCTGACATGGGGCTTGACCTTACAACCCCAAGATCATGACCGGAGCAGAAATCAAGGGTCAGATGCTCAACCGACTGATCTGCCCAGGCCCCCTCATACACACATGTATGTTAAATGTCAGGCCTCTATAGGTATTCTGTAAATGATAAATAATATTATTCAATCAATAATCATTGGCTGCTTCTTCATTGGCAGGAACGATGTCAAGCACTGGTACTCTGTGGTACACAATGGCTGCCATTTTTAATTCTCTTTTCTCACCTCACAATACAATGGATTCTTTCACTATAGTTCACATCTGCAGAGAACCTCGTATGCACAGAGACAGTGTTTTAGGTGCTACATGAGATTTAAGGGTAACATTGCTAAACAGTATAATGATCATGGTCCAGAATGATCCTATTATATTGGCACAGCAGATGTTCCTGGGAAAGCAACCTACAGATCGCTTGGTGAGTCTTTAAGTAAAGCACAGGTATTCCTGAGGATACCAATAGACCTTTCAAGGGGTATTGAGCACGTAGGGCTTTAGAGAGTTAATAACCAGATTCTCATCATACATATGTATTCTTTGTTAAACCTGTTTTAACTGAGAATTCACCTACAGTTGAGGTGACATGGATTCTGTCTCACTTTTCCTTAAAAAGTCACCTTTCTCACATTGTGCAGAAGGCAGAGAGACTTCTCACCCACCCCCCTCCCTACTAAAGTGCATTACTTTATGAGGGGTGGGGAAACTTCTGGGCTTTTGAACAAAAAAGAATTTAAAATGTTGGTCTTCGGGTTGGAAAGATATGAGCTCTCACAATTGAAAAACAAGTCCTTTGTAAGTTATGTAGTTTCTGATTCTCTGCTTTCAATTTGAAGATTCAATTACATTGTAAACAGGCAGATCATTAAAATTGGTTTTTGATGGTATATCAAAATGAACATTTTGCAGATAACCCGAAAGAATTGAGTTGTTGTTGTTTTTTTGTCTTTAAATTCTGCTTCCATAGACTCATTTGAGGACATGAGTTTTCTCAGCCCCTAAATAAATAAAAATCGAAAGTGGCAACAAATATATATGCCAACTATTTTCATTTAAGGAACAAAGCAATATTTATTCATAAATGCATGACCCACATGAAAACTTCCCTTTCTATCTCATCAAGATATGATTTCTAATAATATGTTTTTGTTTGGTAATGATCACAAGATGTTATATATTTTTGTTGTCTGGGTAAACTGGATATAATAATAATTACACTGTTTGTAGCTCAGTCCACGTTTAAAAAAATAAATCTTGGGCCATAAAAAAACTAAAAACTATTTCAATTTATATACAAAGGAAGAGGAGAACAACTTCTGACATCTAGGAAGTGATTTTGAAGCTGTCCAAGAACTGGTCCAAGAGCTGGCCTACAGCTCACAGCCAGATCATGGTCCTCCTGGGGAATATCAGCAAGCCACAGACATCAACGAGCATTCAACCGGTGTCTGGTGCTTTGTGCCCTGTGACTATGATACTGGGAGACAAAACAACCACAAACAAACAAAACACAACAATTTCATAATCTTGTCTAAGCACAGACAAACCCAAAGTGTCTTTGTCAGTTCAGGCTGGGTGGCTTAAACAGCAAACATCTATGTCTCACAGTTTCTGGATTCTGGTAAGTTTAAGATCAGGACAGGGGCAGATTCAGGGTCTGGTGAAGACTCAGTTCCTGGTTCCTTGACAACCATCTTCTCACTGTGTCCTCACATGGCAGAAGGGGCGAGGGAGCTCCCTCGGGGCTCTAAGGGCACAGATCCCATTCAGGAGGGCTCCGCCCTCACAACCTAATCTCCTTCCAGAGACTCCACCTTCGAATATCATCACATCCAGAATTAAGATTTTTGGAGGACACGGTCTATAGCACAGAGTTACTGTGGAAACTACAAAGTACCAAACATCACCCTACCCTAGCTAATATGAATGACTGTTGCTTGTGAATTTTGTTCTAACCAGGCTCTTGTCTTCCAGATGAGGTTTTCAGAAGAGGAGACTTTCTTAATAAGATTTATTAAGACAACTAATCATTGACTTGGCCCCATTTTCTGACAGCATTCAATCTAGAGTAAAGGCTGCCTTGTTTAGTTCTCCCCAATTACCTAACCAAATTCCAAATCCTACAATAAGTCCTTTCTACCATCTTCTTAGTGAGATACTCAGTGCTTCCCCATCGGTTACCTTCTCCCTTCCTACAATGAGCAGTAGGAGCCCAATTTGTTCAGCTGTAAGTATGCCCCTGTGGTGTCCAGCTGGAGGGCACTGACAGAAAGGGATGTGCCACCAAGACCCAGCTGAAGTCCTCACTCCCTGGGTGGAAGCCCTGGACCCAGTCTGGTGGTCACATTCGAGACCTGCTGTGTCTCTACCTATTTGAGGTACCCCTTGCACACATAGCTGAGAGATAAGTTCATGCTACGTTGAGCTCCAATATTTTGTTAAGTATTCCAGCATTGGGCTTATCTTGTTTACTTGATCATATTTACATTATCCTTTGCTGAAATTGTTTTCCAGTCTTCTAACACCTGCTCCTGGTCTGTCTGCTTGTCCCCTGTCTTAGAGAGTGTTGTTTGTCTATAACTGGAAACGTCTATAGGGAGTATGTGTGAGTGAGGTTCAATCAGAGAAACAGAGCCAGTAGGAGCTACCTGTATTAAGAGATTTATTGCAATGAATTGGCTTATGTGATTGTGAGGGCCTGGCTAGGCAAGTCTAAAATCCAGAGTGCAGGCCATCAAGAAGGCAGGCTGGAATTCTCAGGTGCATGTGGAAGCTTCTATCCACAGGCAAATTTCTTCTTCAGAGGAGCCTTGACTCCACTTTTGAGACTTTTCAACTGCTTGAATCAGGCCCATGCAGATTATGTAGAATAAGCTCTTTCACTTAAAACAATGGATTATGAACTTTAATCATGTCTATAAAATTTCTTCATGGTAATATCTAGTTTAATGTTCAAATAACTGAGGACTGGATTGTGGCCTGGCCAAACTGACATGTGACATCGACCATCACAGACAAAAGCTGCTAATAGAGCTGAGAAATCTGTCCCCAAGCTGGGCCCGGGGGCTGAGGATTTCATCGTGTCCCCTGAGACTTGGCATCTTTTCTAGACTGACTTTGACTTGGATCACCATTTTAAAACCCTATAAGGACATTCCCTCAGTCCTCTCCTGGTGTTTCTGAGATCTTGGTTTATTTTTGTCTGCCTAGAATCAGTTTTGTCTGCTCCCTGATGATGGCTGGGTGATGACTGCCTTTGGCCAGGAGCCAGAGCCATGAAATTACACAAACACCCCCTGATGGATCCCAGCAGCTCCGAGGCTCTCCTCTGTCTACACTGTGCTTGTTCTCCATCTACATTGTGCCTCTCCCCCAACCACATCTACACTGTGCCTCTCCCAGGCCATTCCCCGCCCCTTGTTTTCTCACTATCATGCTAACGTGTGTGCTCACCTCATTAATTGCACCATTTCACCAGGACCACTCAAAATTGCAGTGCTTTGGGGAGCTTTTGACAGGAGTGAGAGTGGTTCATTTGCAAGGTACCTTCGAACAAAAAGCGAAGAAATCCTCAAGAGGAGGTTACATGTGGTGTTTGTCTACCAGAAAGAGCACTCTGTTTGCCCCAGAGTCATGCCCCCTCCATTTCAGTCCCTCGGAACTAGTGACGGACGGCTGACCTCTCGGCTGTCCGGGCTGTTAACACTGTCAAACCCAGCCACATGCCACTCTCCTTGAACACAGGTATCATAATCCTTTTCTACATCTAGGCTTATCATCCTCTCTCTGGAGAGAAGACATAATTAGCATTTCGTAGTAGTGATTTTGTACTTGCCTGGAGCTGGCTGCCTTCTCTCTGTCTCCCTCTTTCTCTTGGTCTCTTTCTGTCTCTGTCTCTTTGCCTCTGTTCCTCTCTGCCTTTGTCTCCGTCTCTCTAGCTCTTTCTCTCTGTCTCTATCTCTCTTTCTCTGTCTCTTTTTCTCTCTCAGGGAAAAAGAGGTTAAAGATGTAAAACTAAAACCATTCAGTTGCTATGTCAGCATGCCAGGACTATCTAGCCCAGATAAACATTCAACAATGTTTTTAAAAAAAGAAAAAGTTATTACGCAGTGTTTTTCTCTGTGGACCCCCAAAAGAGTATTTATATAACAGCTTTTGCTATTCCAGCTATGAAGTTAGGAAAAATGGCTTTAGCTCTAAGATAAAACAAGAGTTTGGGGCATGATTCAGTCTTTAAAAATTACTTGACCCTATAAAAATACTTCCAGCACAAAATTTTACTTGTATGAGTACAGAATTAAATGTCTCATATTTCAATTTGCTAAACTGCCCACATTGGTTTTACGAGTTCCTTTGGTTACTACTGTCTCCATAGCTTCTTTAAAATTAAAAATTTATACACATCAAATTATGTTTATAAAAATGAACTGATGATAATGGATGTGTCTTTAGAGTGTTTAATTTTATGCAACTCTCGCAACACTACAAATCATAAGGATTTCGTGTATTAGCCAAGTTATATTTTTCAGAACCATAACTAATTTTAAGACATTAGGCAAATTTTTAAATTAATTAATAAACAATCTTTGAATGCCCAGTTTTTAATTAAGGAACAAATAGAAAACACTGGTCATTAAGCATAATTTATCCTGACTTCTTAAATGACAATAGGTTAGCAAATTGTTTTTGTTAAACAATTATAGCAGTTGTAATGATTTTGTGGTGATTGTTTCTTGATGGTATTATATATTTACATTTCTTTATTCATTTCTTTTTTTGTTATCAATATTATTAAAACAGTGTGAGATGAGTATTCATTTTTTTTTTCAAAGAAGATAAACAATTCTTGGTTTTCTAAAATCTAGTTTACTCTTTTGTCTGGAGAAAAACATCTCTTTAGGGTAGCATTCACATCTTTTTCAAACCTTCTAGAGACTTTTTTTTGGATATCTTTGATTTACTACTATGTATCGATGGATCATACTCTAAAAAAAAAAAACCCAAAACCCAAAAATTAAAAATTGCCAAGAGGTTCTGCTCTGCAGAGCTGAATGTACCTTGACATTTAGGCTTCTCACAGAAATTAAATCAGTTTAGACATCTAAGTTAATTGTCCTTAGCCAAACCTA
Organism: Canis lupus dingo; assembly: GCF_003254725.2. NCBI lineage: Eukaryota > Metazoa > Chordata > Mammalia > Carnivora > Canidae > Canis > Canis lupus. Next base: position 4,401,730 of record NC_064248.1, on the reverse strand, counting down.
CTAACTCACAAATGATAGAAGAACAAATATATATTTATACCATAAGAGGTAAATGGTTTGGGTTAATCCATGACTTAAATGATTTAAAATCAACAAGGATTTCCTGAGCACAACAGGAACCCCTAGAAAATGGACATAGAATTGATTCACTCCTGTTGTGATAAATGATACTTATATTCTCAATAGAGCCTGTGCCCCACTGGGACTCTACTTCCAAAAAGATTATCAGGCTCATACCTGCCTGCTTTGCTCTAACTGCCTGTGTGTTGCCGGTAATTCCTGGAGACCACAAGATGTGCAGAACAACCACCCCTCTCAGGAACCTCCTGCAGGAGGAAAACATGGGATATACTTCAGGAGGGGATACCGATGCCCTCTTTATGCAAACTCTCCCGATGGCAATTCCTACAGTGATCTGAAACTTGTCATGGACCTGAACAGATGTCATAAATAACACGGTATCTGCCCTGGACACCCAATAAACGCGTCCAAATGCATTAGCCAGAGTTGCCATGAAAGATCACGTAGTGCTTGATTTCCTCCAAGCCTGAGGCCCCTGTGTAAATACAACAGGGCAGGTTTCAAGACCAGGTGAATAGTAGAAACCATCAGGGTCTCTAAAATAGGCCCTGCTGGATTCTGGGATATGTTTTCCTTGCCTGGGGTTTATGGTCTAGGCCTCTTGCTTTGAGACCTGTTACAAGGTCTAATAATCATGCGGTTTCTGGTAATTGGCTGTATTACAGTTGGCTGACATATCCGGTCCAGAGTCTTAAATGCTTGTGGGCAGCACTGTCACATCAGATGGTTCAACAACTCATTTTACAATGGAGAAGAGGGGTGGGCCCTCATCTAACTACAGGGGAGGTTCAGGGGACGCCTTCTTGATCATGAGCAGCAAAATCTCACATCATGAATTAATATCTCGTGGGCTAACTTCATCCATCCTTGCCCAAAAGAAGAGGCCAAGAAAGTGAAAAGCATTCCCTGATTCCAAGGACAGGGAGGCCATTTAGTTATCAGGCACTGACACATGTTCACAGCTAGACCGTAGTATTCTCTTGCTGGCTATCAACAATAACACAAAGCCCCAACGTCAGACAAAGTTACACATGATCATGACTAAGTAAAACAACCATCAATATCAGCTCACGATTTCATCTAAGCAAAGAAAAAACCTCACTGTGTGAAGCATAGAAATGCAAACCCACCTTTTCCCAGCTAATAGGAGTGACTGCTGGCTCTTTACTAATAGAGCCATCCACCATCCACGTAAAATTAAGATAAACCTTAAGAGAATTGCCCCCACTTCCTGAAAGCATCCAATCCAGAGTGAAGTCGAGTTCCCATAAACTTTCCTCTAATTACTTAAAGTCCAAATCTTATAATATAGCCTTTCTAGCACCCTGGTACTCAGACACCCAATTCCGCATGGTAGGCGCTCTCCCTCATTTCAATGAACAATAAACCTGATTTGTTCAACACTAGGTGTGTTCTGGTTGTCCACTGGCTGGAGGGCATCTAACAGTACAAATTTTTGCTGCAGAGAAAGATAATAAGAAAACGAATAAAAGTCCTTCAAGATCAAGCTTCTATATTAGGATAACATCCTGTGTGTGTGGGATCGAACAGAATGGAAGTATGGGCTCGGTAAGGGAAAACTTCAACGTTCTTACTGCTAAAGGAGAGCTGATTTGCACATCTTAACAACGGTTGATGTTATATAACACAGTGTTATGGTATGTAGATGTCATTGGACACTCTTTTCATGTATATTTTTTATTGGAGTTCAATTTGCCAACATATAGTATAACACCCAGCGCTCATCCCATCAAGTGCCCCCGTCAGTGCCCGTCACCCAGTCACCCCCTCCCCCCGTCCACCTCCTCTTCTATACCCCTTGTTCATTTCCCAGGGTTAGGAGTCTCTCGTGTTCTGTCTCCCTCTCTGGTATTTCCCACTCATTTTCTCTCCTTTCCCCTTTAATCCCTTTCACTATTTTATTATATTCCCCGAATGAATGAAACCATATAATGTTTGTCCTTCTCCGATTGACTTACTTCACTCAGCATAATACCCTCCAGTTCCATCCAGGTTGAAGCAAATGGTGGGTATTCGTCCTTCCTAATGGCTGAGTAATATTCCTTGTATACATAGACCACATCTTCTTTATCCATTCATCTGTCAAAGGACACTGAGGCTCCTTCCACAGTTTGGCTATTGTGGACATTGCTGCTGTAAACATTGGGGTGCAGGTGTCTTGGCTTTTCACTGCATCTGTATCTTTGGGGTAAATCCCCAGGAGTACAATTGCTGGGTCATAGGGTAGCTCTATTTTTAACTCTTTGAGGAACCTCCACACAGTTTTCCAGAGTGGCTGCACCAGTTCACATTCCCACCAACAGTGCAAGAGGGTTCCCCTTTCTCTACATCCTCTCCAACATTTATTGTTTCCTATTCTGTTAATTTTCCCCATTCTCACTGGTGTGAGGTGGTATCTCATTGTGGTTTTGATTTGTATTTCCCTGATGGCAAGTGATGCGGAGCATTTTCTCATGTGCTTGTTGGCCATGTGTATGTCTTCCTCTGAGATTTCTGTTCATGTCTTTTGCCCATTTCATGATTGGATTGTTTGTTTCCTTGCTATTGAATTTAATAAGTTTTTTGCAGATCTTGGAAACTAGCCCTTTATCTGATATGTCATTTGCAAATATCTTCTCCCACTCTGTAGGTTGTCTTTTGGTTTTGTTGACTGTTTCTTTTGCTGTGCAGAAGCTTTTTATCTTGATTAACACATTCAATGCAATCCCTATCAAAATACCATGGACCTCTTCTTCAGAGAGTTAGAACAAATAATCTTAAGTTTTGTGTGGAATCAGAAAAGACCCTGAATAACCAAGGGAATATTGAAAAAGAAAACCAGAGCCAGGGTCATCACAATGTCGGATTACAAAGCTGTGATCATCAAGACAGTGTGGTACTGGCACAAAAACAGACACGTAGATCAATGGGACAGAACAGAGAAACCAGAAATGGGCCCTCAACTTTGTGGTCAACTAATATTCAATAAAGCAGGAAAGCCTATCCACTGAAAAAAGGACAGTCTCTTCAATAACTGGTACTGGGAAAATTGGACAGCCACATGCAGAAGAATGAAACTAGACCACTCTCTTACACCAGACACAAAGATAAGCTCAAAATGGATGAAAGATCTAAATGTGAGACAAGAATCCATCAAAATCCTAAAGGAGAACCCAGGCAACACCCTTTTTGAACTTGGCCACAGCAACTTCTTGCAAAATACATCTATGAAGGCAAGGGAAACAAAAGCAAAAATGAACTATTGGGACTTCATCAAGACACTTTTAAAAGAAGGTATTCATTGGGGCACCTGGGTGGCTCAGTCGGTTAAGTGTCTGACTTTGGCTCAGGTCATGATCCAAGGGTCCTGAGATTGAGCCTGTATCAGGCTCCCTGCCCAGCAGGAAGTCTGTTTCTCCCTCTCCCTCTGCCACTCTCTCATGTTCTCTCTCAAACATATAAATTTTTAAAAATTTTTAAAAAGAAGATGGCTATTGTTTTATTTATTTTATTTTAAAAAAACATTTTTAAGTAGCCTCCAGGCCCAGTGTGGAACTTGAACCCACAATCTGGAGATTAAGAATCGTGTGCTCTACATACTGAGCCAGCCAGTTGCCCTGTAATAATTTTAGTTTTCCAATGACAGTCTTTATAGTTGACTGGAAATAATATCCTTTGCATTTATGTATATTCATGATGAAAATACTTAGATATTAATTTAAACATGTATAAAAGATGATAAAGATATAGCCTATCCACAAGAAATTAGTAGGACATGTCAATTATTGAAGAAAGAAACTTTAGAAGGAAAGGTAAAGTCTCCGCATAATGACTGATCCTAAATGGATTTCACTGAGAACATTTTCAAATCCACATTCATTTCAATTGGTCTTTTTGAAGTTTGTTGATTTAAGACCCGAAGGGACTATTCATACCCACCGTACTGACTGTTGGAAAGTCTCCAGTCCCTTGTTTTGGTTCCACAAACTATCTTCTCCCTGATGACCATGAAAAACTCCTTGTGTATAACAAAAAGCATGTAATTTTAATATATTTGGAAATGGGGTAAGGCGGTCTCCCAGACAGCGTCTGCTGAGTCTGTCTCTTCTTTCTTACAAAAGACTGTTATTTTTTTATTCTATAGGGATTTTATTTATTTATTTGAGAGAGAGAGAGAGAGGGCAACCCTGGTGGCGCGTGGTTTAGCGTCGCCTGCAGCCCAAGGTGTGATCCTGGGGACCCAGGATCGAGTCCCAAGTCAGGCTCCCTGCATGGAGCCTGCTTCTCTCTCTGCCTCTCTCTCTCTCTCTCTCTCTCTGAATAAATAAATAAAAACTTTTAAAAGAGAGAGAGAGAGAGACATAACAAGCAAGGGGAGGAGAAGAGGAAGAAGCAGGCTCTCCACAAGCAGGGAGCCCTACTCTGGCTCTATCCCAGGACCCCAGCATCATGATCTAAGCTGAAGGCAGATGCTTAACCAACTGAGCCACCCAGGAGTTCTCCTACAAAAGACTTTTTGAACATAAAATCTCATTTTAAAATTGAAGCCTGGGTGAAAGAGATGTCACAGTTTTTCAAAATTGTCTTAGGGGAATCATAAACACAAAGCTTTAAAGACCCCATTCTAGTTCATAAGCTGTTTTATTTGCCACTATGGGCCCCAATGCAGCACAGTGGCCAACATAGAAGAGTGGTTGGTGTAGGACTGAGTCGATTCATTAATGAATGATTACCATGGGAGCTAGAGCAGATGCTTTGCCTGGTTGGGGAAAGGATGAAGGAGGAAATGCAGGGGTGTGACCAGGTCCAAGATTGGAGGAGGTGCAGATCCATAAAGACACAAGAGAGGTGGAGAAAAAGATGTTGCCAGCAAGAGAAAAGAGTATTTTCCTTTTCCCACCAAATAAAATCAGAGGCCCTTGATTCACTAAGGGACTCCTTGAAAAAGTTATCTATGTTCATTCTTCCAGAATCCTCTCCCCTCCCTGAACCTTCTCTCTTTAATACAATCAAAACAAAGCTTTTGTTTCCCCCCTACACATACACCCTCTCCCTCCCTCCCACCCCCATTACTGGAACAGCTTTTGTCTGGGACATTCGTGGTCTCCACATTGCTGGATTCAGTGTCAGTGATCATTTTCTTTCTCACTTGACCTATCAGCGGCATCTGACATAAATCTTTACTCTTTCCTTCTTGCTTCTAGAACATTCTCTCATGAGTCTGCTTCTATCTGTTTTAGCTCCAACTTCTAAGTAGCGTATGCTTGTTGCTCCTCACTTTCTCCATCTGTAGATGTCAAATGTCAGAGTTCATTCCTAATACCAGCTTTCCTTCTCTATGTAGAATTGTTTCCTTGATGATCTCATCTGCTCTTGGGGCTAAAAATACCTCCCAACACAGACAACTCCTAAATTCCTATCTCTAGCCCAGACATCTCTGAGCTGTCCATCTGTCCCCTTGACAACCCCACTTCAATGCCCAGTGGAATATATCACAAACATTTATGTCTGAAACAGAACTCCTGATTTCTTTATTTCCTTCATCCCTTGGCTCTGTTTTCTTCATGGTCTTCTCCAGCTAATTAAATGTCAACTCCATCCTTGCAATTGCTCAGGCCAACAATCTTGAAGTCATCACCGAGGCTTCGCTATCCCATATACTTCCCCTCATTGATTCCTTCATCAAATCCTTTGGCCCTATCTTCATAATATTCGAAATCCAAAGAGTCTTCTGTTCACTTCTACTGCCAGCATCTGGTTCCGAGCCACCTTCACCTCCAGTCTGCAGTATTGCAAAAGCCCCTCAAATGTGCCTCACTGCTTTTGCCTTTATGCTTCAGATTATTCAAGAAGAACTAATAATCCCCAAATTCTCCATGGCTCAACACAAATGCATTTTGTTTCTCATTCACATCCTAGTCTCCTGAAAATAATACAGTCCTCTTCAAATCACTGATTTAGAGACTTGGTTGTTTCCACCTCATGGCTCTATTTTATAATTCCAAGCTCTCCCTGGAATCCAATAATAGGCAGGTAGGAATAAGTTAGAGAAGGGAGCATAGAAGGGACCTATAAATTATTGAACCATCTTGATCTTGGACCAACATGCTTCCTTCTGCTCATATTCTGTTGGCCAAAACAAGTCACATGCTCAATCCAATCGCAAGGAAGTCTGAGAGAAGTGGAGGTGCCCAAAGGCTCTTGAAGGGCACTTATGGTTCGTTCTGTGCCATTGCAATATAGTTCCCACATGATCACTGAAAATGATGCCCATCACATTCTCAAAACTCAACAATTTTCTGATACTTGGGGAGAGATTCCTTTTCATCCAGCTACCGCCCCATTCACTTGGTTGCCCTCCAGCTCTGCAACTCTTGAATTAAATCTATTTTCTCTCCTAATGATGTTCTCTGGAGCGGACGCTGTTGGTTTTGCCTCACTATCTCCTTTCCCTTTTCTAAAATGGCAACAGCATCTTAATATTCCTTTGAGACCCCATCCCTCCCTCCCTTGCCCCCAGTGTATATGCAAAAGGAAGTAAATCCTAGGATCCCATGCCACCAGATATTTATCGGTCTCTCACAAGTCCATATGGAAGACTACAGTCGGCCACAGTGATGTGGGCATCTATTATGCTTTGACAGTTCAGCATCCATACTCCTGTATGCTCCCAGCAACAGTTCCTGGGGAAACATACTCTCTCATTATCTTAGTCCACTTGGCTAAGATACAAGGTGGCTATAACAAAATGCCAAAGACTGGCTGGCTTAGAAGCAACAGAAATTTATTTCACACAGTTCTGGAGGCTGGAAAGTCCAAAATCAAGGTGCTGGCAGATTCCATGTCTGGTGAGAAACTGCTTCCTGGTGCACGGAAGGCCATCTTGTCAGTTATTCTCCCTCACGTGGTGGAAGGGAGCTCTCTGGGACCTCTTTTACAAGGACATTCATTCTATTTATAAGATCCATTCATGAGACTAGTCACCTCCTAAAGGCCGGGCCTCTAAATACCATCACAGTGGGGGAATATGTTCCACATATTTTGAGGAGACACATTCAGTTCATAGCACCCATTATTTAGCCACATTAGCTGGACCTGATCCGACCCCAGGCTCTAAGACTGGGCACAAGAGCCAAGGACAACCATTCTTTCATTCATTTGATAAAAATTACTGGGCACCTACTACATGCCAGGCATGATCCTAAGTTCTGGAGAGATTACAAAAAACATCGAAGACAAAATCCCAGCTCCTGGGGGGATTCGGGCAAGGTTTTGAGTGCATAACCTACCTGAAATTGGGTCAACACATAGGGAGGTACAGCTGAGATTTGCAGTGAGGCAAATACCTTTGAGCGCCTGATTCCAGCAAGTATAAAGCCAAATCAACCTCCAGACTTTTCTGCTCTGGGAGCCATAACTGCCTTTCAACTCAAATCACTTTGAGTTGGTTTTTTGTCTCCTTCAGCAGAAAGAAATCCTGCCGCACTACCCATTAGGGAGGATGTAGAATGACATGATGTAATGCCTATAAAGCAGGCCATCTATGCTGGCCACAGGGACAGGACTTCTTTGCACATCAGCACAAATATGCGGAAATTAAGTGAAAAATATCCTCCCTGGATACAATGAGGAGGAAGTGAGAATAGAATCTTCCTTGAATTTTAACTAAAGACTTCCACATCCTGCCAGCCCCACCATTTCCCAGAATCCCAAGGGAGACCTTAATTACAACACAGAAGGAACAATATGGGGTATAAGTACCACAAAATAAGGATGAACTCTTTTATTTTGTATGCTGCCTAGAAGATAATACTGCAGAGCAGCTCCAAAGTCCATGCCTATAGCACACCTGGAAAGAGGAGTATGGTGCTTTAAAATACTCACCATGAATATTAATTTGTAACTCCAAAGTGACAATTTAGTCACTGGACCTAGAAATAAGAAGCTGATTAAAAATTTCATCCACATGTTCAGTTATTTATCAACCCACCTTTTCTTTGGGATTTAAAACATCTGATTAGGCATCAGCTAAGGAAGGGTCTGGATACAGGATCTCACATGGACCATGAGTCTACTTACAATGCTCTCACTCAAGTTAGTTGGTAAGCCAGCCCTGAAATCTCAACTAACGTCCTCAGTTAAATAAAATACATACTGCAATCACAAGAATTGGCATTATTTCTCAAAATCACTCTCAGCAAACATGTACATTTGTGCACCAACCACTCTCATCAAGAAAGTTGCGTTTAAGTAGCCTTGGTATCAAAAGACCACAAAGAAACACACTTTAAATATTTAGCCAAAGAGGACCTCAATCCTCCTCATTTTCTTTCGCCAGGGCCAATTCAGCTGTATTTACTACCCCAAGCCATGCAGTTAACATGAGGAGTCTGTGCAGATTGGCGAACCCTAACCCATGCATGGCATCACCAACAGAGTGTCTTAGCATTGAAGAATTCAATTGTGACTTCTGAAAGACAAAGGGGTCTAGGAGGAGTCAGCGGCGGTGAGGGGGTGGGGATGAGCTGCAAAAAGATGGAGAAATGATAGAGCAGTTCTTTGGAGCTGCCGTGCTGATACGGTTGAGAAACTGCTCCCCAAAAAAGGCACAACCCAGAGCCATGGAAGCCCATACTTCTCCCAAGTGTAATTATAAACATGCTAATATGTAAGGTTAGGTGCCAGTGAGCTGGGGCATCATAGCTCATCACAAAGAAAAATGAGTTTTGCCACACTGGCATCCCTGTGCCCAGCCAAGTATGGCCACAGTGGCACCTTCTGTGGCCCGAGCAGGCCCCCATAATTAAAAGGTTTGAATTAGTCATGTAAACAAATTATCTTCAACAAAGGAGTTTACAAATGCTGGCTAATTAGTTTAAATTCCCCAAAGCCTTCCACTGTTTTTAATTCAATAACACAGTGTAAATTTTCCAGTTAGAAAAAGTCTAATAGGAATTGGCAGAAAACTAAATAATTGATATTGTCAGCAATTGCAGAGGCAAGCACTCCAGCATTATTGTTTCCCGGTAAGCAGGATGGCAGTGATTTCCAGAGAGGATAAAGCATGAAGTTGAATGAATTAACAATATAAACCGTAGACAGCTGGTGCTCAACAGCCTCTCCATGGGCTCAGCCTCTAGCTGAGAAAAATTTTAAAGTACATATAAATAGACATACCTCTCCCCAGCTTGGATTAAAATAAAAGCATCATAGCAACCAGCACTGTTACAACCAGCTTGGAAACCATAATGAATGAGCTGTGTGACATTGGTGAATCGCTAACTGTCCCTGAGCATTGCTTTCATTATCGGTACAAGTAAGGGTCATAGTGGCAACCCCAGGGGCCCCGGACCCTTATTGGCCACACCTGGAATCATTAAGAGAGGACTGAACCTATGTTAGTACTGAGAGAGAGTCTAAGAAGGTGAGAGTAGGGAAAGTCTAAAGTAACCATGTCTTTTCCCATCATGACAGAGCCTAGCCCAAAGCTTCTTAAACTAGGGTATATGGAGCCCAAGTGTATCTGGTCACGAGTGAGGAAGGAGAACAAAGCTGCAGGCTAAATATGGCAAGTGTTCTTGGAGCATCAGTTTGGCCTGATGGATTAGATTTATTATACGCTCATTTACTATTATTTCTGTTCAGTTTATAAAAATATTCTAAGGGAATAACGTATGGCCTTAAAGTCACAGAAAACTAAAAGACCTACCCTAAATATATCAGATCCCTGTCAACCCCTTCCCTCTCCCATCTCATAGAAGCAACCATTTTCCAACATTTCTACCTATATCTCCCTTTATTCCACTTTCTTTTTAAAGAAATTTTTATTTATTTATTCATGAGAGAGAGAGAGAGAGAGAGAGAGGCAGATACATAGGCAGAGGGAGAAGCAGGCTCCATGCAGGGACCCTGAAGTGGGACTCGATCCTGGGTCTCCAGGATCACACCCTGGGCTGAAGGCAGCGCTAAACCGCTGAGCCACCCAGGCTGCCCCTTTATTCTACTTTCTAAATGAGAGATATCGATCACTCTCTGGTAACTCTTTTGGTTTATTCTATTTAATTTTACTTTATTTTATTTATACACAGAGAGAGAAGGAGACATACAGGCAGAAGGAGAACCAGGCTCCCCGCGGGGAACCCAATGTGGGACCCGATCCCGGGACTCCGGGATCACGCCCTGAGTTAAAGGCAGACGCTTAAGCACTGAGCCACCCAGGCATCCCTGGTAACTAATTTTAAGACATAATGTGATGAGCACTCAGTGTTATACTATATGCTGGCAAATTGAATTTAAATAAAATATTAAAAAATGAAATAAATAAAACATAATGTACTAACTCACAATTTTGATAGGTAAGGATCTAGTCCTTTCCCTCAGTTTATCTTCCCAATACAGTCTAGAGATTTCTGATATATTGCAAGCTTCGTTAAATCCATATTCAGTGTTTCTGTTATTATAATGATTTATTATAATGATCAGAGCCAAACAGGAACGTTTTGCTGAGCCAGACAGGATACGTTGACCACCTCCCCCGCGCCCCCCATGTAACAACTCCTATTCCCCCACATTTAATCATTGCTCTTCCATTGGCTTAGTTTTCCTTGAGCCTTGGCTCTTCCATGCCCCTGAGGTATATCTCTCAAAACAAGTCTTCACCATCTGACAATCTCTCCTTTTTCATTTGTCTTCTGGAGCCCCCTCCAGCTCCGGTCTGAACCGATTCTCTTTAGACTTTCCAACACAGTTGTCCTTGTGGACTTAACCTTGGCCGTGCTGGAAATCCTTCAGCACACTCTTGTGTTGAAAACCCTGTTATCCATAGTTGAATGATAATAATCTGGATGCCTGTAGAATTGTAGGTTAGATATACTTTTCTCTGCTGCTTCTGAAGGCACAGTTCCATTGTCCGTCAAGTTACTGATGCTCCACGTTTGAAGCTGGATGCCTTTGTTTATTCTTGACCCTTTGATTTGCTTTCTGGAAGCTTTTAACAATATTCCTTTTAATCCCTTTGTCCTGTATTCTCATGATGACTTGCCTTACATGTCCTTCCAGTCTGGAAATGTTTCTACATTGTCTCTTTGATCATTTCCTCTGCGCTTTTTCCTTTGCTCTATCTTTCTTGACCTCCTCGAATCGTCTAGCTCCTAACTCATTATCTCATTTTCTTATATTTCATTTCCTATTTCCCAACTCTTTATTTTTAATTTCCAAGAGCTCATTCCTGATTCTCTAAGGCTTTCTTTTGTGATCATCGTTATATAGTTTCAAGGGTACTTTATCTTGTCATCTCAGTGATATCAAGTATAGTCATTTTGGAGCTCACTTCCACTTCCTGCATTTTTTTCCCAATTCTTTATTTTTTCAAGTCTGCTCTTTTGCATATAGGAAACCCAACTTAAAAGTCTATTGATCCTTGACCATCTGTTCATATTTAAGAAGGAAACATTGAAGAACAAATTGGAATTTCTGCAAGCACGGATGAAGCTTTTCTACTGATTGACTTTACTATTGAGTGGCCAGCTGATACTTTTGTTGGAAACCCCCCCCACCCCCATCTTGTTATTTCTATTATCTTTTCTCTGAGGAAATTCAATTTCTCTGGAGAAAGAGCTTCTATTCTGCTGTGTGGAGCTTGTACGCCCGGCTGCCAGCATCCTGAAGATTGTGGAGAGATAATGATTGGCTTTATTTAGAGAGGTTTACTTAATTCTCCAGATGCCCTCCTCTGTAACAGACGCTTCCAATCCTGGAGCATCTCCAGCTCCATTTCTCCCGAGAATATGGTTCTCTGGTCCTGCAGCGTGGGGAGCATGATTCTCTCCCAACACACTAGGGGAGCTCTTCAGGCACCTGGTGACTTCAAATTACAAGTTTTCGTGGGGTTCATTAGAAGAAATTGGTTTTCTTTTATTGGTCTTTCCTCTCTTGATCCTCACAGGTGTCTCCTTCTGCAAGAACAGAGGTTCCACCTTCACAGCTTTCCCACCTTTGTCTACTGTGATTACAGAACCATGTATCTTTATGCTTCCTCTAGCAACCCCCCCACCATGTACACACAATTGTGTAGGGACAAATTATTTAAGCATTTAGCTGAGATATGAGTTAAATTGTTAATAGATATACTTAGCTTAAATGAGTTCATAAACAAGACAAGATTTTAGAGGAGAAAAGGAATTTAAGTTTGGAGACATTTTGCAAAGCTGTGTGTCCATAAACTTTAATAGATTTGGGAGTGCTGTGTAATCATTATACCCCATCCAAAATACTGAGAGGAGAAATCCAAGTTTGGAATCTCTCCTCCCGTTTATGTCACTTTTCTCGGTCAGAGCAGAATTAAAAGGAAGGATGGCTTGCTATCAAATCCATGAGTCCTGCAATGATTTAAGAGATTTACTGAGTGGATGAAAAGGATGGATGCTTTTATGCAGTCCACGGGGTCTGTTTTGCCTTTAAGATGGTGCTTGGACCATCCTGAAGGGTGCCTTAAACAGTGGGCTGCCCTCTGCAGACCCAGACAGAAAAGGGTGATGGCGGATTGATGGATCCACAAAATGGAAACCTGTTTAATCAGCAATCAGGCGCTAATAATCAATGCAATTTGCCCAAATTCAATCATTGGTTTTGCAGATGGCAGACAAGCTGACAGAGTGAAATGGCCCCACCCCCAGCTCCTGTCCCAAAGCCTTTTTGTGTTGACTCAGGCAGGAAATGGCATGCCTGTATTTTATAGGAGAGGAAATAAAAGAAAGAGTTAAAGGAAGCCTCAGCGTTTAAACACTCATTTTAGCTTAAATGTCTAATTAAGATTGTGCTGTCTTGATGATTTAACAGATCCAAAAGCAGTGTTTTCTTACTGCAGCTGATCATAGTTCAAGGCCTGCTAGCCAAGCATGAAGTTTTGTTAATGAGAAATATAAGCTTATAGTCAGGCCTCTGGATACTGCTATTAAAATGTACCTAATCATGTTCTTTAAGCAGAATTAGATAATCACAATGAACTGACTTTTTCACTCAGACGATGAACTTTTCCATTTGATAGATTGTTCATAAGTAATTTAACTTGGAGTTAATTGATACGAAATATCAGTCACCAAACTTTATAATAAAAAATAAACTCTAAGCATTAAATATTTTTTTCTTTGGAATTGACTCTCCATGAATTGAAGGTTTTTCCCATTCCAAGGTAGACTTTTATGGCCTTGAAAGCACTAAATACATAATCTTCCCATAAAATGCAGCCCAGGCAGCTCTCTAGCTTCCAGAGTTGACTGAGTGGTTTGGCATTTTGTTCCTCCTTCCAGTCTATCCTGGTTCCCAGGGGAGCATTCACCTGCTCCCTACTTTACCGTGGGAACGATGTGCTTACAGTATACCTGGGTCAGAAGTGGGAAAGTGTGAAGACATCAGAGAAAACACTGCCAGACATGGATAACAGAGAGACACCAGGCCACACACAGCCATGTATTCCCAACCCCTCAGCAAGACAAGAGCCTGCAGGAATTGGAAGAATTGAACCCAGCTACAATAGGAGGGTCAGAATACGGGGAGGCTGTAGAGAGGGGGAGGCAGTCATTTTTGGTTTTGCCTTCAGAATCACTAGCTGGGGTTCCATTTAAAATGTGGCATCAGTCAGGGCACCTGGGTGGCTCAGTCAGTTGAAAGTCTGCCTTCAACTCAGGTCATGATTTCAGGGTCCTGGGATTGAGCCCCAAGTAGGGCTTCCTGTTGAGTGGGGAGTCTGCTTCTCCCTCCCTCTGTCTCTTCCCTTGCTCGTGATCTCTCTCTCTCTCTCTCTCCCTCTCAAATAATTAAATAAAACCTTAAAAAAAATGCTCCACAAGTCAGAGGATATCTATTGACACCTGATAAGCAAAGTGAGATTATATGATCTATAATGAGATAGATGTTAGAAATAAAGGTATGAGCAATATTGATTACCAGTTGGAAATGTGCAAATGATTAGGGGGTGGCCGATAAGTACATAAAATTTACTTATAGAGTATCTTTCACCCTATAAGAAAAAAATGAAATTATGTGTTAACCCGCTTTCCTAAACAGTTTCTGGTTTGACTGATCCATTCCACAAGCATTTATCAAAAATCTCTCCTGTGCCACTTGTTGTGTCTATACGTAAGGTATAGACTTTACCTTAAAGAAATTATAGCCAAGTCTGGTCAGAGAGGCTTTGAAGCAGATCAGAGCCTGCAGGACACCGTGTCAAGCATTACAATGTTAGCCAATGTTTCCTGTAGTGCTTACTCTCCATCAGGTACTGTTCCATGCACCTTAAACATACACCTCACTTAATCCTCACAGCAGTTTGGGGAGGAAGACATATTCATTATCCCCATTTTACAGATGAAAAAACTGAGGCCAAAAGAAAAAAACAGAAGTGAAGCGGTTTGCCCAAAGTTGTACAACTTGGGAAGAATTTGGACCATCTGGCTCGAGACATTTTTCTCTTGCTCACATAGTCACTCAGCTCACCCCCTGCTTGGGGCCTGTGGGAGCTCCAAAGTGGGGCATCTAAGTTATAGATGAGATGTTCAGATGAGTGAGGGGGGGAAACCAGCAAGAGTTAACTGGCACAGTTGACCATATCTAATTACAACTCAGTATCTCCTTTGTAGAGTTCAGAAGCCGCTCTTATTAGGAAATGAAGAATCCACTAGGAGTTGGGAAGAGAAAGGAGGTAAGATGGAGGATGGTGTACATGTCTGAAAAGTGAGAGGGAAGAGAGACAGAGCAAATTACACCTGAGCCTTGGACACACATGCACAACTTTTCCAGGTGAGGCTGGGGGGAGGATGTGGAATAGGTCTAGCTCATATGGCAGAACCACCAGAGTTCTAGCATCTTCTGATCTGTTTGAGAAAGACCTCATCAGGAGGGAGCTAAAGGTCAATAACACCACAGGATTAAAGGAACAGTGAATAGAGACCACCCCTGGGCACCTCTGGGAAGCATCGTCAGTGGCCCGCACTCAGATCAAGGTGTAAATGTTGAAGCTGGATTCCCACCTATGGTGTCTACATCAAGAGCTTCTCAGAGGCCACAGTTAGCCTCCAAGGGCACCAGCACCCACAGAACCTCCAAGTAATTCTCCTTGGAAGAGGAGAATTACCATTCCAGGCTGAGCTGTGGCTTCCCAGGAGTTAAGTATGTACAGACCCAGCGGGAACTATGTGCTTTCCAGGGGGCAGGCTGTGCCAGAGAGTTCTGGATGGACACAGAGAAGGAGGAAAAGGCTAAGGCAGAGTGGTGGGTTACCAAGTACACTCCCAGTGAGCCAAATGCATGCCTAGTTCCATGGTTCAGGATAGTATGAGCAGATAAGGTTTACCTCGAGGAGCATCCATGCTATTCATTTATACTGTGAACTCCAGGCCTGGGGGCCAGAAAGGGATGGGGGTCCATACACCTTGGCCTTACATCCCCAGCCACTGAATCAAATGCTCTTGCTCCTGCTCTTGGACCTTGTCCTGGAGAGACTTTCCTATTCATCCAACCAGGACACGAGTGCCTTCAAGGCTTAAAAGCTTAATTTCAGTAGCAAAGTAAAATGAAAAAAGGGACCTCTTTCTACCTATGAAAGACCATTAAACTCAAGTTTCAAATTATCTGATGCTAAATAAAGTGTTTTAATTTTCAGCCGGAGTGTATTGGGGGTGAGTGTTGAATTATCCTCTTGGGCCCCTGGGGCCTTGTGTTTCTCCAGTTTTAGTGCCATGATCGTCACCAGCCCTCTAAGGAAAAGGCACATTCTGTCAAGCCTCAGAGATTTCTTGGGTTGGGTTTTAGGTCACCCTGTATAATTTTTGGCTCAGTCTCCAGAGGAATCTCAAGGCCCAGGCCCTGGAAATCCTATACTTTCCTGGACCTATTTCTTCTCTTCCTATTTATTTCATCTGATTTATATTCACTTGAGCCCCACATGAATTCCACCCCATAGCAAATTTAGTGACTTCACTTAACATTCTGGCCCAGGAGCTCTGAGGTGGGTGGGTACCCCTCACCCTGGAGCCTATGAGACATTGCACTATTGCATGCTAATAAAATATGAAATATTTTACTTCTTTTATTTTTAGATCATCCTTGCTTCATATATTTCTAAGTTTGTTGTAGAATATACTTAAGATATAAATACAAGATGTGTGTATACATATATGTATATGATGCATGCCCAATTGTTGAGAAGGGAGATACTCGTCAAAAAATCCAAAGATTTTGAAGATTACTGCTATAGCCTAAAAAGTGTGGCTTCATGTCTTTTGCCACTCTATTCACTCATATACTCAATCATTTTCTCATTTATCCATCATTCTACTAATATTTATCAAGTACTTCGAATGGGCTAGCGTAGCCCTCGCTGGGTGTTAAGGATATGGAGATAAACGGAGCACCACATTAGCCCTTGAGTAGCTCACCATCTGGTGGGAGAGGTAGAAATTCAAACAAAGAAGTACAGCACAAAATCTACGTGCGGAAAAAAGAGAGTCCGAACATGGCATTCTATGAGCACAGAGGGAGGGACAACTGTCAGTGAATTGAACAAGGCCACGAAAGCATTTATCGCAGTGAGATCCTGAGGATGAGATCCTTTCAATCAGAAGTAGCAGGATAAAGGCATAGATGCTGGAGAGGACATAACATGATGGAATAAAGCACCACTAGGCAACAGCCTTAAGTATATGAGAATTACGACGTGCCTGGGGTGCTGGGTGGCCCGGGCTGAGGTTAGGGATAGCAGGCGTGGAAGCTGGAAGCCAACGTGGATCTCCTGAGCCCATGAAAACAAATATGAGTTTGGATCTCACCCTCAAGGTCTCTTCTACCGGTAGGCATGATCCACATCCACCAGCCAGCACCATCAAGACCATCCAGAAGCCTGTTAGAATCTCAGCACTCATGCCCCCATGCACAGACATGGATCTCTGTTTTAACCTGCACCCAAATCAAAATCTGCCTTTTAACAAGATCCTTGGGTAATTCACCTTCATATTACATTTGAGAAGCACAGCGCAAGCATAGGTTGAAGAGTACAAGCAGGCTGATTTACACTTGCACCCCCAGCTGTGTGAAACTCTCTTAGGTGAGTTCCTTAACCTCTTCCTGCCTCAACCCTCCTTATTTATAAAATCATTGTAATAGGATTTTCTACCTCAGAGCATTGTGGTATAGAAAAAATGAATGAACCAATTAAAAACAAACATACAAACAAAAAACTCTGGTACAGTACCTGGTCCAGAGTAAATGATCAGTGATTGGTAAATATTTTCTTCACCCCTCAAATATTCAGTTCTTCTCTCTACTTTGTGCTTGAGGGATACCTGCAGTGTTCCACCGATTCGAGGTGCAGACCAATGAAAGATACTGAGCTTAGTAAATAATCAAGGCAATGCTGTTTAGCCCCAGTCCACTTTCCAAGAATATATTACTCATTGCTAAAAGCAATTTGCAATTTTTGCAGAGCCATGATGAAGTGGCATATTAGGTAATTCACAAACATTTTGATCTTCACCATACAAATATTATTATCCCTATTTTCCTGATGAGGAAATTGAGTCTCTAGTCTTTAGGTGGTACATACACGCCTGTGGTCATGCAGTTAATAAACAACAAACCTAGGATCCTGTCACACGTGACTTACCCCAAAGCCTAGTCTTTGCAACAAGCTGATCTGTCTTAGAAGAGGATGCTCCCCTCCCAACAAATCTAGTCGCTAATGGCTAATAATTATTGTCAAAGGACATATTCTTTAAAAGACTTTTTTATGTATTTCAGAGAGAGAGAGAGTGAGCAGGGGGAGGGACAGAGGGAGAGGGAGACTCTCAAGCAGATTCCCCACTGAGCGTGGAACCCCACAGCAGGCTCCATCCCAGGACCTGGAGATCATGACCTGAGCCAAAATTGAGAGTCTGCCACCCAACTGACTGAGCCACCCAGGTGTCCCAGGACATATGTTTTTCATTAAAAAAAATAACTTCAAACTTAAAAAAAAAGTTGGAAGACTAGTAGAATGAATACCTGCATCCTTTTCACACAGATTCACCAATTTTAACACTTTACTACTTTGCTTTACTTCTCCTCCTCCTCCCTCCCTCCCACCAACTCTCATTTAAAAATAAGTTGTAGGACATCATGTCCCTATATGCCCAAATACAACAGTGTGTGTATTTCCTAGGAACAAGGACATTTGCTTATATAACCACAGTGTAGTAATCAAAATCAGGAAATTTAACCTTGATGCAATACTGCTGTATAATCAATAAGTATTACTCAAATGTTGCTTTTGTCCCATTAACATCTCTTGCAACAATTATGTTCTAGTCTGACATTCAAAGCTACAATAATTGTCATATATAATATTTATCTCATTGTAGAAATTATATTTCCCCTTGTAGAACTCTTGAGCTTACAGAAATTTATTTAAAAAAATATAATAGTGGGGCCCTTGGCTGGCTCAGTTGGGTGAGCATGGGACTCTTGATCTCAGGGTCATAAGTTCAAGCCCCGCATTGGGTGTGGAGCCTACTTAAAAAGTACATACATACATACATATATATATATACATACTTACATACATAAAATAGCAATTGCAATAATGTATTTCCCTCTAGAATTTTTTGCAGGCATGCACATGTGAATGTACTTGAAGACTTGAAATCATATTGTATACAACTTTATCTTTCTCAACAAACATATCCCAAGTATTGGGATCACATGAATTTTACTAAGACATTAGAAATCTCTGTGAATAAGATGTTCAGTGAATTCATAAAATTCCACCATACTTTCCTCATCTTTCTTCTATTGTTTGCCACAGAATTTCTATCAATTTTTCTCTGCTACAGAGCACTGTAATGAACATCTTTGCACACATTATATGCTACACATCAGCATAAATCCTGTAAGCCTCAGTCATGGTTAAAAAAGAACCACTCTTTCATTTCAAATCCTTTAAGTAAAAAAAAAAAAAATCTTCATGTCTTAAAGCTTAGGCTTTACATAAAACCTATTGAAATAAACTAAATATTCAACCATCCACTTAGGATTTAAATAAAAACATATCTGAGAGCTAATACCTAATTTGACTATTTTCTCCTCCAACCATTGTTTCAGGAGCTCAAGAATAAAACCACCACAGAGGGACAGGGGTTCCAAATTCAACCCTGTGCATAATTTTCTGTTGGCCTAACCTACCTGTCACAACTGGGAGAGGCCTCTGACTTGTACCAATAAGACTGACTCTGTTTCCTCCCAACTTCATATCCAGTGTTGCCTTACTCACACAGACTTGGAAATGCCTGATTCTTTCCCAGGGTTCTTGGTTACAGACAGTGGACACCAACACTGAATGACTTCAGCAGGAAAAAGAATGACCTGGGGTATCAGGCTCAGAAGACAGCAGGTGAGAAGACACATTGTCAAGGTCATGGCACAACCCACCGGTCCGATTAGAATGATATTGTCTCCACTACTGGACACTTGCTACTACAGCTTTACTCTGCCCTGCCACTGGCACCCAGAGAAATCTGTATTTTTTTCTGTGGATTTATACACATCATGCCTTCAAGATGTAAATTACTAGGCTATATATGATCTGATTGTCCTAGCTTAGAGCATATCCCATTCCCTATCCTCTGGAAAGTGGAGACAGGGGTTATCTGCCTCCTTTAATTGTCATAGTGAGGAAAAACCTAAAAGGAGGACCTTTGGAACTGAATAGCCAGAAATATAGCAGAGGCCACAGTCTTGTTTGTATAATACCTACATAGCATTATCATTCTTCCTATTATTATATGTCTGTCAAAAATTGTTCCACCTAATAATTGTTACTATGTCTCACGTGTTCAAAAAACATCCACATCTATTGTAAAAATGAAGAGGAGTCAAAATCTTACCCACTCACATCATCCAGCTTCAATGTGGAAGATCTGAAGTCAAATGGCCCTTTACAGGCAAAACCATCACTGTCAGTCACCCCAACACTCATGATTTTCATCACTTTTGGAAAACAAAGGTAGTTGGAAAATTATAATTTTCTTCACTCTGGGTGGATCTAAAGCTTCGGTCCTAAGATGATCCAGAGTCCTGGATGATCCTGCCCAGATGGAGATGCAGGAGACGTATGTGTATGAAGGACACGCAAAGTTTTATCTACACTTCTCCCTGTCCTTAGCAACAACCCTATTTTTTTTTGGATAACTGGGTTCAGTCACCTTAAAATAGCAGAGAATTGTCTCCCACATAGTGTCATAACTGAATCCTTGACAGCTACTCCACTGTTCCATATGGCTTCTATTTCAGAGTACATGGTAAGACCGAAGAACACCAATGGTATATCACCCATTATAATGCTTCTTTAATTATAAATCCAGTTACTTGTTCAGGAGCAAATGTTGATTAAACTATCTTGTCAGCGGAGAATACGTTTAGGAGGCCCGCAGATGCTACTACTGGCAAAAGCGCAAGAGACAAGGGGTAAATATCCAAATCCAAAATAAAAGTCTATTTAGCGAACAGAGTTTTGCTCTAAGATGAATATAAAAGTCTGATAAAATCACCAAACCTGCTGTCACCAGCTGCTGTCCATCACTAGTGATATTGCTATACTGGGCTTCAGTGTTGGTTACTGATTACCTGGGCAGCACAGCGACAGAAGCCAGGTCATATCAGAAGAGCTTAACTCCAAGTTCGTAACTAAGGTATCCCTGCCTTGCTGCCTCTGTAAACATTTTGTTCCTAAACTCATTAAGAAAGCACCAAGAAATGAGAGGACTGGCAGGTTTCTAATCATGGAGAGCTTTTCAGTAAAGACCTTTTTTGGGCTTTTGCATGGGATGCAATTTTTTTTTTTTTTTTTTAACATTCTGGGCCCATTGTGGGAAATTCAGTCACTTGACTTCCCCTAAACTCCTGGACATCAATATTCTAATCTTGCCCTCATGGGGTCCTAAATCACCTTGACAAATCATTTTCCAAATTGGATAATAAGAAATACTGCTTGATACCCAAGTCTCTAGGGAGATTTCTTTTCTCCACAGGATGTGGTGGAAAGATGCATAGACTCAGGCACTGGTTTGGGTCATAGGAACCTATGAGTCCAAGGAAGTTCATCTCTGTGAGAGCAGCTCCAGCAAATTAAATTGCTAAAGCCATGTAATATTAATTAAGAGAGTCTAAAGAGGCAATTCAGATGAAGGTGGTTCTCTGCTCTGGAAGTCATGGTTTTCTACTAGAACTCTAAGGGTCTGTACCAAAACTTCCCTTTTGGGGACTTTCCAGAGGCTCCTCATGGATCCTTATGTATCCCCGACACCCTTGGATCTGTTGGGTCAAAATGGTCCAGTGGCATGTCAGCTGCCTCCAAAATGCAGAGTCCCACCAAGGGACTATGTCTCTTTCTTAGCAATAAGAAGAACAAGGTACAGCAGCTTCTCTTTTACCTTAGAAGAAATCTATGCTCTTCACCATTGAACATCTGCATCAGTGTTGCAGACATTCAATCTTCATGGGGATTATCTCTTTGTTCTGTATGCATATGCCTGTCAGAATATTCTAATACTTGCCACTAGCTACTAAGTCAGTTAAAATAGTATGATGTCAAAAATCTAGTGGGTTATCTTAAGGAATCTCAAGATGACTGGAATCTCTAGAATGCATTATGATAGGAAGCGGGCAGGTTTTTTCCAGCCCCAAGATACACAGAAATGGTAAAATGCTATCTTTGCTATGTAAATACGTGCTGCTTTTGAGTCTCTTACTAATGAGTATGAAGCATACAGAATTCACTAAATTGACAGCCACATACCAAGGTCCAGAGCCTCTGTTGATCTGTCCGGTAAATAGAACACATCTGGCACAACAGCTGTAATTGGGGTTATCACTTTGTTAAGTTTATGGATCTCATTATCATTTGTAAAGGCCCATCTGGTTTTTTCAGAGACCAGAATGGCTCACTGAAGGAAGATGGGATCAGAACGACCACCCCTGCATCATTCAAGTGTTTGATGTCGGTGCTAATTTCTGCAATTCTTCCAGGAATTAAGTATTAGTTCTGAGTATGTCAAAGAGGCTCCATTTGTCTCTTCTTAATATCATGACCCTTAATCACTACCTTGAGAAAATAAAATTGAGAAATCTACTAGTTGCTAAATACATCAATTGCCATAATATGTTTGGAAACTGATGAAAGAATCTCATGTAGCTCTGATGGCCTAGTGAACCCAATTTGATTTGGGCCAAAACCCCATTTATCTCAATAAGCTCTTTTTTCAAGTTTTTATTTAAATTCCATTTAACATACAGTGTAATATGAGTTCAAGTGTAGAATTTAGTGATTCAACCAACACCTACTTCCAACACTTGGTGTTCACTACAACAAGTGCCCTCCTTAATTCCCATCACCCATTTAACCCATCCTCCCACCCACCTCCCCTCTAGTACCCATCTGATCGTTTTCTATAGTTGAGTCTATTTCTTGGTTTGCCTCTCTCTTTTCCATCCCTCTTCCATGTTCATTTGTTTTGTTTCTTAAATTCCACATATGAGTGAAATCACATGGTATTTGTCTTTCTCTGACTGACTTATTTCACTCTGCATAATACTCTAACTCTATCCATGTCATTGCAAATGGCAAGATTTCATTCTTTTTTATGGCTCAGTGATATTCAATTATATATATATATACCACATCTTCTTTATCCATTCATCAGTCAGTGAACACTTGGGCTGCTTCCATAATTTGGTTATTGTTGATAATGCTGCTATAAACATTGGGGTGCATGTGTCCACAATTGAATTAGTATTATATATCCTTTGGGTGAATACCTAAGTACTATTGCTGGGTCATAGTCTGGTTCCATTTTTAACCTAAGTTCTGACTCTAACTATGGAACCAGGATAACTTTATCAGATCCTCCTGGTCTGGAGCTCACTTTGTGTCCAATAGACCTCAAAAATTCTAGGCATTCTCCTTTCCGTGGTGTTCAGTGACCTTGACACAGAGATAAGTTTCATTTTCAGAAAGATTTGAGGAAATCTCTCTATTTCCATCAACCTATCATCTGTCTATCCATTTACGTTCAGTGATGTTGTAGATCCTTCTCTTAAGGGGACCCAGCCTACCCCTTCAGTCAATCGCTCTGGATCTATGCATGGACTTGGATCTTGAAATGGTTATGAATCTTCTCCTACTCACCAAATCTAGTTTTTCCTGATTATACAAATGGATCAACACCCTAGGCAGATTCCCATGTGCTTCACCTAAGGAATATCACCATTAACCATCATAATAGATAATCACAGGTCAAGGTACCTTAATTGTTACTTTAGCTTTGTTGCCCATTTCAGCAATTATAACAACCTTGCCACTGATGCCACCTGTTTCTGCATTCCCATAAGCCCACCATCCCTGTTCATGCTGGGAAGTCATGTTCCCCTACTGTCTGACCTCCACGAAGCAGTCACTATCAAGTATCTCAAAGACATTAGAGCCCCCTACCAAGATTTTTTTTTATTGCCTTCGTGAATCCAATATTTTCATCTTCTGCTTTTATCAATCTTAACTCATCAAGAAGAAATTGTGGAGTAGACTCAGACTGATAGTTCAAACAGGAGAGAAGATTATGAAGATGTTCTGATGATCCTACCAGGAGGAAGAAAAGTGCTTCTGATGTTCTTACTGAGACAGTGACAAAAAATTTGCCAGACCAGGAGCCAATCCACTAAGAAAACTATATCAGAGCTGGCAGCTGCATTTGGAATGACCATCTGACTCATATATAATAATCCATCACCATACTGTGAAACCCAGGCATCCCTGGCATATGCCAAACCTCTACTTTTCCGTGTCATTGACTGTGATGCTATTCTTTTGGATTTTTCAGAAATGATTTGCTATTTGGTTAAATGGGAAGAACTTCAAGGACATCTATATACCCATTCTGCCAATTGCCAAAGATAATTATTTCAACCTGTAACTATTCTGACACGTAAGAATTGGAAAAATAATTTCAATGAAGTTTTAGGAGCCCACTGTACATTTGTGAGGTGAATTTGGCTTAAAAGTCGACTCTAACTGCTCAAATACAATGATATTCTATGTCCTCAGAATTAGCACTAACCCACAACCATGGTTTAATAATACCCGGACAGCCAGTACATTTATCCCTGTAAATGGTTGTGAAAGGCTAAGGATAAGATTTCTCTTGCTTTTGATATTATTAGGGAGATGGTTGGAAGCCACATGATAAATCCACTGCAAAATCCCTATGCCCCGAAGTTCTTTACATTATATCAAGTAGTACCTTACATCTAAACCTCACTGAGAGTGGGCAGATTGTTGAGTCTACTTTTCAGTCAGCCAACAACAGAAACAACAACAAAAAAATTACAAGTAAAACCAGTTTTGGAGTAGCAGATTGCATCCAGAATCTCAGATGAGTTTACTCATGTCAGTAAATTCAGGATTGATCTAATATTGGGGGATGCCTTCCTGGATCAAGCTTGCTTAGGATCCACTGGCATATATTTTCCTCAATTTTATTTTCTTTTATAAAGTAGCAAGTTCCTGTCATCCTTTTATTATGCAATCATTCTCACAATACCTTAGGGCACAGCGGGATCTGACTCTAACTCTGGAAACTGGTAGTTGAAGGAATTACAGTTTCATCAATAAAGGATAAACAACAACCTCTTCAAACACTGGGGGAGGGACCTCTTTGGCTGGGGGGAGGACAGTAAATGTGAGTTTGGAGTTTGCAGAGCCTCCTGGTCCTCTGAATCTTCCCATAAATCTGTTCTAGTTTTTGGCATGTCCATCTGTCTCGATCGATGCCTCAACCTTCATGTAAGAGACCTAGTGAGACATTAATTCAAATGTCACTGACATTCAGCAACAAAGAATCTCTTTATCATATTTTTGCCCATCTCAGATCCATAAAAGCAGGAGTTAAGAGTTGTTTTTTTTTCTTTTTCTTTCAACCAGTCATCATGGGATTTAGTCTGTCCTTGAGATAGCTGAGCTTATCTTTCTCCATTGTTAGAAGTAGCTATTCTGCCCCCAAAACATTGAATTTCTCAGGTTCCTTATACTGATCCATTGCAGAAGTCACTTAGGTGTCCAAAGATCTTGGGTTAGGTGACCCAAAGTGATTATTTCATCTTGCATGTCACAGAAAGCCAAGTTCTTATTCCTGACCAATCAGTATCATATCAGTGAGGACTCTTGACCATCGAGTACAGAATTGGATACTGAATAACTTAAGAACAAAAGAAAACTTATGAACAGATACTGGACAGCTTGGAGACCTATTAGAATGCTGGAGAACTAAGTTTGAGGAAATTAGCAGAGATAAAGGACAAAAGCCTGCAGTTCAGTCATGGTCCACCAAGAACCTTTTGGGAAGGATGTTACTGTCTACACTGCTCTCTGTAATGGACATTTACTACCACCACTGCTGGCATCACTACCTCCAGCCACTTGCCACAACCATCACAGCTCTGCTCTACCATCCTCTGTGAATGATATCTACTGTCCCCATGTCCCTGTGTGTCTTCCTCGAGACTCATGTCCAAGCGAGGCAAAAATCTCAGTCTTCCTCTCTAATAGTCTGAGATACTTTCATCAGCAAGGATTCACATTCTAGCCACGGAAACGAACATGATTCCTGGACCAATGCAATCAAGCCACCTTAGATGGCGTTATGCTAGCAAGAATGTGAAATTGTTCCTTGCTTTCCAACCAAAATATTGATGATCCAACCATTGAAGCTCCCCAGCCAGGATCAGTAGCTTTAATATTTGCCCCTCGCCCAGCAAAGTGCCCTGAGCCAAGCATAAAAGGAACGTTTATAAGTATTTTCCCCAGTTCTACCTCTTTGAGTAGAGTTCTTCACTCTCTGAAGCGGAGCTCCTTTCTGTGGTCCTAAACTTTCCACACTGAAATTTCAAAGTCATGTCCCTTGCTCTTGTAATTTCTGAGTCCTGTTTGTGGGGCTGTGGCAGGCACAGTGGGAACGCAACTCATTGAAGACTGCAATGGAGGGGTGACCTAGAGGTCAGACTAAATGATATGATATTCTCCAAAGGGCCGTGCAAGGCACTGAGACTTGGCAAAGCCCTTTATTCATCCACTCCTCTCCATAGGACACAGATTTACCTTATGTTTCCTCCTGCCTTTCACTCTTTTCCCAGCCTCCCTGTTTGTTCACCACAAGTTACCAAAACATCACTAAGGAAAGGGTCGGTAGCCTGTCTAGTGCTATTGAATTTTTTTAAGGCTGCTATTACTCCTTCTTTCCAGAAAGAACCCATTTTACTGGAGAGAAGAGCTATAACAGGAACTTTGAAACTTGCAAAGGCCATGTCATTCCCAACTTACAATTGGGGAATTGGGTAACTCTGACATGTTAGTCCTCTGCAATGAGAGGTCAGGTCTCACTCCACCAGAAACAGAACATGGACCTGATCAGAAAATTGGGTAGAGGGGCACCTGAGGGGCTCAGTCAGTGAAAGAATCTTACTTTTGATCTCAGCTCAAGTCATGATCTCAAGGTTGTGAGTTCAAGCCCCATGCTGGGCTCCACGCTGGGTGTAGAGCCTACTTAAAGCAAAAAAATTGAGTAGAAACACGGTCTTTCACTAAAAATTGAGTCTTTCTACAAGAAATTTCTGCAGTAGAAATTTAGTTGCCACACTGATTTGATATGGAACACCACACTTCAAGTATTTCAAGTACAAATATAAGATACCAATAAAAGAAGGGAAGACTTTTACTCTATAGATTCAGGAGAAGGAAACACACATTGACCTCATTAATGGTCCCCATACTGATTCACCTTCTCCCAAAGAGAAAATTCCATTCTCTGGGAATGCAGCATTTCTTCCCTTCAATACTTGGAGCAGAAAATTTTCAAGCAGATGTTCTTCATATAAAATGTGGGTTGGAAAGGATCTGTGTTAGCATTTCAATCACTCAACATTTTCACACAGTATGAAAATGGATTGAGTTTCCCTGCATGGAAGAGAGGACATAGAATCACAGGTTTGGAATCACATCACGGATAGAACGGGACGTGCTCTACTGCAAGAGCCAAGTCACCAACTTTGCCGGTGAACACTTTCCCCAACTACCTTTCCAAGTCAGCATAGCAGCATTGAGAAGACAGAAAAATATTAGGTATGCTTAATGGTAGCTGAAGTGCAGCCAAATAGCATACTTCCAGGGTACACTCTCACATGCTGGCACTCTGAAAGATGCAATTTCTCCATTTCCAGAACTCAACAATTTTTCAGCTGCACAGCATCATTCCAATAAAACACTGGTATTTTATTCATCTCTTCCTGGAGTACCATACTTTTATTTTGTAGGCGTCTCTAAATCACATCAATTCACAAAAGACCAATTTCTTGCTGCTGTAGTCAAATCAGATGTTACATGCATACACACACACACACACACACACACACACACACACACCCCATGGGTGTTTTCCCTTTTTTTGCTAGTTAGTCATAGATGAGAAATTTGTGATCTGAGTCACAAAGCTCCCTTAGGCAGAGAACAGGGCTAATGAATGCATGGTACCAACCCAGTATCTATTGTCCTCTCTAGGCTTACACTGTTTCCCTTCTTCCCACTTCCCAGCTTTTGCTCAAACTGTGGCTTCTCTGGGGAATTGGTCTTTGTTATGGGAGCCCTTTTATATCTCATCTTTGTAATTATTATTTGTCATAGTTTACACAAATGTGAAGGTGCTGATATCATCAAACCAGACATATTATGTTCAATAGAATTCTCTTGTATATTTCTTGTAAAATCTTAGAACTGAAGGGATCTCAGGGATTCTATAGTTCAACCAGCTCATTGTACTTACAGGGAAATGGCTACAATAACAGAAGTCAGTACATATAGAACCGAGGTCTTATGCTATTGAGAGTGTGCTCTTGTTTTGAGAGTAAGCAAACTTTTTCTTTAAAGGGCCAGGTAGCAGATGTTTTATGTATAGGCATATACAATTATATATGATTATTATTTTTTTTAAGATTTTATTTATTTATTTATTCATGAGAGACACACACACACAGAGAGAGAGAGAGAGAGAGACAGACACTGGCAGAAGGAGAAGCAGGCTCCATGCAGGGAGCCCGACGTGGGATGCGATCCCGGGTCTCCAGGATCACACCCTGGGCTGAAGGTGGTGCTAAACCGCTGAGCCACCCGGGCTGCCCTATGATTATTATTTGTTGAAGATTGATTTATTTGAGAGAAAGAGAGCAGGAGTGGGAGGGGCAGTGACAGAGGAAGAAAGAATCTCAATCAGACTTCCTACTAAGCATGGAGCCGGTATGGGGCTCGATCTCATGACCTTGAGATCATGATCTGAGCTGAAATCAAGATGGGATGATCAACCAACTGTGCCACCCAGGTGCTCCTAATTATATATGATTAGTATATATGAATATAAGTGTATGTTTATCTATAAATACACACACACACACACACACACACATAGCTTTTAGAAACATAGTGACTATTCTTAGCTTTAGGGCCTTACAAGACCAGACAGCTTCCTGGATTTGCTGCAGATAGTTTGCCATATCTTATTCTCTTTCATAATACACACAGCAGTCATCAAAAATAAGGGTAGTGTATCAGTCAACTATTATGACAGTAATGTATAACAAATGACCCCAAAATTCAATGACATGAAGCTATAAGCATGTTTTCATGCTCACAGGTCTGTGAATTAGCTGGGGTGGCTCTGCTTCATGTGGCTCATTTTGGGGCCCCGACAAAAGGGGTAATGACTTCTTGAGGCGAATTCTCATGGTGAAGGTCAGAAGATCCAAGAGGGGTGATAAAAATCATGCAACGCTCACTGAACTGTCTTAAATGTAAATGGACTCATGAGGGTTGAATCATGACTTTCATTCGCACTGTGCACAGTGAAGCCCAACATCCACAGAGCAGGATCTTACCTCATAGAGTTGGTGACAGCAGAGTGACTCTCTGTGGAATGATAATCTAAAGCCACAGATAAGATTCTGGGTAGACAGTGGTGGTGATGACAGTTTTTCATCTCCCTGAATCCCCCGCTCCCCAAAAACCACAACTCAAATGGTAAATCAAAGACCTACAGGAGAGGTACTGCCATAGACCCCAAAATACAAGCAGTGGCAGCCTCAAACTTACGTAATTTAAGCATCTTTGTGGAATGAAGCAGAAGTAGGTCAATAAAACTTCCAATGACTTCAAGAAAAGAAAAAACTTAAAATGTCAAATAGCTACTCATTAAAAAGTACCATAGACTAATTCAGAGCATTGCTTATGACCAGACTTCTATAGGGCTCAATTCATGGAAGTATGTATGAAGCCTATAGTACTGGGAGAGCCTGGGCAGGCCCTATGAACTCTTACAATTAACAACCTTCCTGGGCAAAACTCCTTACTGGTAAGAAATTTCTGGGAGTGGGGCACCTGGGTGGCTCAGTGGTTGAGCATCTGCCTTTGGCTCAGGGCGAGATCCTGGGTCCTGGGATCGAGTTCAGCAATGGGCTCCCCTGCAGAAAGCCTGCTTCTCCCTCTGCCTATGTCTTTGCCTCTCTCTGTGTGTCTCTCATGAATAAATAAATATAATCTTAAAAAAAAGAAAGAAATTTCTGGGAGTAGAACCAAATTCAAACAGTATGACCTCATCTTAACATGAATACATCCACAAAGACCCTACTTCCACATAAAGTCACACTCAGGTACTAAGGGTTAGGATTGGATATATATTTTGGGAGGACACAAGTTAACCCTTTACACACCATGACCATGTTTCCCTTAGTTTTTCCCTCAAGGAGGCTCTTCTTTGCTCTAATCATCTGTGGCTTCAATGGGAATGGGTTTTGAGAGCATTTATTGACAAACAAGGCTTCAGACAGTGAAGGGAATGCCCTGAGGAGCCTGGCAGGCAACTCCTCTTATAAAATGTTTTGTGCACACACATAGTGGGGTGCATCATGAAACACTTCTGTTCCTTTAATGATGTTAGGGACCCTTCCCCAGTGTAGGGGAAGAAGGTAAGACCCACAGATGATAGATACCAAGAGGAATCATATGGGACACAGGAGAGCAGGAAACAAAGCAAGTCTAGGGGCAGCCTTCACAATCCAGAATAGTCAGCACCGAATAAAATGCAATTCAACTTCCAGGGATTAAGAGGAAAGGACTTCAGGGCAATAGGCAGGAGTGTCACACAATGTCAGGCATATTGGATCAACAGATTGGATAAATAACAAACTACATCATTTTGATTCTTGAGGAATATTTCAAAGAGAATGCATGACTGAGAGCACCCTAGTAAGAAGCAAAGGCCCAGGGGCTAACTAAAGGTGGGGGATAGAATTCCTCAAGTACTAGACCCTTATAGACAAGGAAGAACCATGGCTGTGAATGGCATTTGGACTGTTGCAAAAAAGGCTAACACAATTTTCAACTACAGTGCATGTGTGGTAGGCAGAATGGTGGCCTCCTAAAGATGTTCATGCCCTAATTCCTGGAACTTCTACATGTGTTAGGCTACAGGGCAAAGGGGGATTTAGATTTGGATTGTCCAGATGGGCCAATGTAATCACAAAAGTCCTTAAAAGTTGAAGAAGAAGTTGGAAGAGTCAAAGTCAGAGAACAAGATGTGAAAATGGAAGTTAGGGCAAGCACTGTGATATGAGACAGATGCAACCCACCATTCTTGGCTTGGCAGATGGAAGGGAGTCATGAGCCAAGGAATGCAGAGCCAGAGAAAGAGGAACTGCCCTAGATTGTTGGAGATGAGTTATGACTCAATTCAATGTGTGATCCTGGTTTGGATCCTAGACTTAGTTGGGTCATTGAAAATATTTGAATAATGTCTAATGATGGGTTAATAGTATTATTTCAATGTTAATTTAATAGTATTATTGCAATGTTAATGGGCTAATAGTATTATTTCTATGTTAATTTAGTAGTTTTAATTCCACTGTGGGAGAGTTTTGGTTCCAGTATGGTGCTTTACTCCTTTTATGGATCACCTATCGTGCTAATTACAACTCTTAAACTCTTGGCAGAACACAATAAGTAACTCCCAAGGATTCTGTAAAGCAACCAAAAGTAGTGGGTGGTAGAGGGGAGATGGCACTTGAAGCAGCAATCTAATGGGAGCAAACGTCCATTTGTTTCTTTTCCAGGCACAGCTTGGCCTCAGAGGTGGGCCCCAGTCACAGAACAATGTAGCAAAACCTGCTGAAACCCCAGGAGACATTCTGTCACCTAGAAGTTCTATTTGTTCCATTTTCTGATCTACTTGGTTATTTCTGTAGTTTCTTATTTTATACCCACAGTCTCAATCTCTTTTTTATTTCCTTAAAGACACTAATCTAGTTATTTAATCGTATGTATTTGATAATTCTGGCATTTGAATAATGAAGCGTCTGAATCTTTTGCCTGTGGCTCTGCTGGCTCAGACGATGGTGCTTCTGTGTCTTTTATGTATATTGACTATGAATTAATCTCCCATGAAATGTCTACTGTGGATGGTCTTCGAGGCCTCTTTTGAGGATACAAGTATTCTAACAAGTATTGATGTAGGTTTCCACTGGAGGTCTAGGTGACACTACTCATCTAGGATCTTTTAAAAGAAATTCTCAGCTCGAAATGTTTCTGGCTAACCAGGTGGGGGGAATCAGGGCTGCAAACCTATAGAAGGCCAATTTGTAATTTCACATTCAAAGGCAGATTTATCTGTTTCATCTGCCCCCAAAAAAGGGAGATGCAGGAATTTACTCATGTGCCCTTAAGAGGAGCAGGTATATTTCCAGTTTATTTGTACAATGAGGATGTAGTCTTAAGAAGTTGCAGTTCTATGTGGGGTTCTCCTTTCTGCCACCTCATTGAGTTACATATTCAATAACACTAAGCTTTGTCATTAGGCCCCCAAAGTTGTATGAGGATATAAGGCATTTCTGGAGGTATTGCCAAGGCCAAAGCCACCAGCCAAGCTATATTACCTTCTGAATTCCAACTTTCACTTTGTTTTTGAGATTTTCTTATTTTCTTGCCAGCTCAGAGATGCTTTTCTAAATATTTTCAATAAAATATTTTAGTTGCTTTAAAAAGAAGGGTGATAAAATCTGCCATGCTGCTAGAAACAGATATATCTGTATCCACTGTTGACTGTGAACTACACTTTCTGAATCTCCTACCCTGAATCCAAGACGTCAGATCAGATGGCTAGGGCAGGCCAAAGACTCAGCTACTTTCATGGAGCCTATCATTTTGGTTTTAGCCCTAGCCTAACCCACAACTCTAGCCAAAGACTGAAATCTGATCACAGACAGATTCCTAATCATTCACAGAACTCATCTGGGGCATCCTCCTGAGCTTCCCACCTTTCAGATAACCTCACTCATATTTCTCAGAGGTGTCTCATGTCAAAATACAACTCAAGCTCATTTCACCAAAATCAGTGCAGGGTACCTCCAAACATCTCCTTCTGAAGTCTGAGTGTCATCTTTTTTTCTCTATACCCTTTCAGCACTCACAGCCAACCTCATACCATTTATACTCCTCAGATAGTGTCTCTTTTTCTAATTTCCATTATGTCTCTGTCAGTTCCTCATTTCTTACCTGGATTCTGGAAAAATCTTGATAAAGAGTCTCGTTGTATCCAGAATTGCCTCCCCTCCATGTATTGTTGGTACTGCAGCAAAATGATCTTTCCAACATTAAAATGTGCTGATGTCATGAGCTGGCAAAGATGTGTGCTTCCTCTTACCTCATGCATAGCTAAAAGATGACTTTCCAGCCAGAGATTACATGTCATGGTGCCTCACATACCCACACGAAGCCCTGTGGCTACTTTTCACCAGAGGAACAGACAGAAGTAATGTGGATTGCATCTCAGGTGAGCTAGTGGGAAAGGTAGCTATTCCTTTCCCACTTTTCATCCTCAGCAAGGTTGACTATATGTTGATGCCCAGAGTCCCTTTGAAAACCACATATTAAAAAGTGGTGGATCCTGTGCTACCTGGATCCCTGAATGAATGCTTGGAGCAGAGCCACCCAAAATTATCTATTTAGTATATGTCATTGATTTAGAAGATTCTTTTTTTTTTAAGATTTTATCTATTTATTCATGAGAGACACACAGAGAGGGGCAGAGACATAGGCAGAGGGAGAAGCAGGCTCCTCACAGGGAACCCAATGCAGAACTCAATCCCGGGACCCCAGGATCACACCCTGAGCCAAAAGCAGATGCTCAACTGCTGAGTCACCCAGGCGTCCCTGATTCAGAAGATTTCTTTTTTTTTCTTTTTTTTCTTTTTTAAGATTTTATTTATTCATGAGAGACACAGAAAGAGAGGCAGAGGGAGGAGAAGCATGCTCCATGCAAGAAGCCAGATGTGGGACTCGATCCGGGGAATCCAGGATCACGCCCTGAGCCAAAAGCAGACGCTCAACCACTGAGCCACCCAGGCATCCCTGATTCAGAAGATTTCTGAATTGTCACACTAAATTTATTTCCATCTAGTGCAAAATTATAACAGTATCTTGGGATTATGCACATGTGGAAATAAAATAAATTAAAACAAGAGCACAAAGTTAAGGGGTTCAACTGAGTTATGCCTTTATATAGACCTCACATTGTGAAAAAGTATAATATTATCAGAAGAGCGGCTATGACAGATTAAGATAAATATTGTAATCTCTAGAGATACAAAGAAGTACAGCTAAAAAGTTAATAAAAGAGCTAAAACATAATACTTCATTCAACTAAAAGAAGTTGACGAGGGGGTGGCAGAGGAACAAAGAACAAATAGAATACAAGAACTTTGATGATAAACTTAAATCCAGCCACATCAATACATACAGTAAATGTAAATGGACAAACTTCTCTATGCGAAGGAAAAGATTGTCAGACTGCCAAATAAGAAAAAGGAAAAAAAGAACAAAAATAACCTCTATGCTGTTTACTCAAAACACACCTTCTAATACACAAGTTAAACAGGAAAAGGGTAGAAAACAACGTACCATAAAAATGCACACAGGTTGCATACTGTGTGATTTCACTTACATGAAATGTCCAGAATAGGTTAATCCATAGAGACAGAATGCAGATTGGTGCTTAGCAGAGACTGGCAGGTAGGAGAGAGGGGGAACAACTACTTAATGGGTACAGGGTTTCCTTTTGGGGTGATAAAATGTTTTGGAATTAAACAGAGGTGTTCGTTGCCCAACACTTTGAATGTACTAAATGCTACTTAATCATTTGCTTTAAAATGGAGAATTTTGTTATGTAACATTCATCTCAATGTAGAAAAAAAGAAGCATGAAGCATAACAAAGCTTGTATGTCTCTATTAATGTCAGATAAAATCGATTTCAAGACAAGGAGCATTCCCAAAGAAAAGATAAGACAGTTCATTGTGAAAAATGTGTCCTGTCAGTAAGCAGGACAAAAACAACAAAAAAAGGCATAACAATCCTAAATGGGTACAGGTATACCCTGCTTTTCGAAAGTCTGTGTTATGCCACTTCACATTTATGAAATATCTATATTAGTATCTGTTTTTACTAAGTGAAAGAAATCCAAAGAGGATTTTTGCTTTTATGAAAAAAGTAAAAATAGGGTTCAGTATTTGGCTTTGCAGTTAGCATGATCCAGACAGTACCCGCCCTGAGCAGTAAGAGTGACCTCACCTAGCCCCTTCCCCAGGAACTATACTCAACATTTCAGCATCAAACTGCCAACTTTGATCTGTGTCTGTGAACATCTGTGCTTTATTTCCATTTGTTCTGTGCATCCATTAGCAAGATGTGTCCTAAGGTATCATAAAAGCTTAAGAGAGGTTATTTTTTGGGTCCGGAATGCTGGAAAATTTGTCCTATAATTAATAGTAAGTGCTTCTTCCCTTTATGCCATTGTGGCTTGCAAACAGCTTCATAAGAATGCTCTACTTTCAGATAGTGGGGGGAAACCTATATATGTAAAATACATGTGTAAAATACATAAAGCAAACTATTGGCAGTATTAAAGGGAAAAGTGGAAAAATAGAAATTCATAGTCAGATATTTTAATACCCTCTTTCAGTCATTGATAGAACAATAGCTAATAAGAAATCAGTAAGAATTTAGAAGATTAAACAGTGCTGTAAGACAATTTGACCTGCTTGATATTTATACAACATCAAACATAGGAAGAATACACATTCTTTTAAAGTTCAAATGGAACATTTACCAAGGAGTGCCATATGCTGTACCAAAACACAAGTCATGAAAAATCTCAAATTACTAAAATCAAACAGAGCATTTTCTATGACCACAAGTACATTAGAAATTAAGAAAAATATAGTATCTAAAAAAGTTTAAACATGTAGGATTTAAGCAAGCAATTTTAATAACCTATGGATCAAAAAAGAAATTATAGGGAAAATGAGAAAAAAATTTAACTAAATGATAATGAAAATACAAAGTATCAAAATTTGTTAGACTCAAATAAAAAGCAGTGATTGAAGGAAAATGTGTAGCTTTCTATGCTTATCTCTTTTCTATATTAGAAAAGAAAAAATATAACTTTTGTTTACCCTGTGGGCTTTATTTCACCTCGAGAAATAAATAAAATTTAAAAAGCAATAGATAAGCAATTAAATACAAAATAAACAATAGAGATAATAGTCAAAATTGAGGATGTGACACAGCAGGAACCCTCATACAATTTCTAGTACAAGAACTTTGGAAAACAGTGAAACAGAATAGGTAATCCAGATACAGCCCTCACTTAATACAGTCAAAGGTACCAAGTCAACCCAATGGGAAAACAAATGGTGCTGGACAAAACTGGAGGGCTGTGTGAACAAAAACTAAGTTCAAAGCCCGCCTCACTCCACACACAAAATTTAATCAAAGATGGCTCTTAGACCCACACATAAGAATGATTGCTACCATAATATTTTTTATATCTTATTTATTTATTCATGAAAGATACAGAGAGAGAAAGGCAGAGACATAGGCAGAGGGAGAAGCAGGCTCCAGGCAGGGAGCCTGATGTGGGACTCGATCCTGAAACCACGGATCACGCCCCAAGCCAGGGGCAGGTGCTCAACCGCTGAGCCACCCAGGCATCCCTCTACCATAATATTTTGAGAAGAAAAGGTATGTAAGAATCTTCATGATCTTAGCTGGGAAAAGATTTCTTAGATTACAAAAGCAAACAAACAATAGAAAAATTTGATAAATTACAGTTTATCAAGATTAAAATTTAAGCTCACCAAAAGACATTAAGAAGATGAAAAAACAAGTTACAGACAGGGAGAAAATATTTACAATACATATATCAGACAAAGAACTCGTATCCAGAATACAAATCAACAACACAGGAAAATAATCCAATAAAAGATGGACAGACACTTGAATTAATATTTTATAAAGGAAGATATATAAATGACTAGCAGGTCTAACTGTCATCAGGGAAAAGGCATGTTAAAAATATCAAGGGCTCCCTCACACCTGCTAGAGTGACAAAAATTTTTTAAATGATGCCACATATCTGTGTGGATGAGGATATTGAGCAACTGGATGTGTTAAGTGCAATTGTAATAAAATAGTAGCATCACTTTGAGGGCCTATTTGGCCAATTCTTATATAAAAGTTAAATGTTCATCAGCAGTGACTTGAGCAATCCTAAGGATTTACCGAAAATAAATGAAACACATGTGACCACAAAAGGACTTACACCAGAATGTTCTTAGCAGCCTTATCATTATTCATCATGGCTTCTGATTGAGAAAAAAAATAGCATTCACCATCAACAGAAATGATAAATTATGGAATACTACTTAGCAATGAGCAGCAAACAACAGACACAAGCAACAACCTGGATGAATTTCAGTATCATTCTATTGAGTATAAGAAGGCACAGAGAATTAATGATTCTGTTTCTGTGACATCTACTTAACAGGAAAAAATAAATCTTTGATGGGAGTCAGCAGATAGGAAGGGGTGTGGCAAGGGGTAAGCAACAGACCAGAATGGGGCTCAGGTGAACTTTCTATCATGATGAAAATGTTATGCATCTTGTTTGGGGAGGTAGATAATTGCTCAAACTTACCACACTCAACATTTAAGACCTGTGCATTGTATTTTAGGTAAATTATACTTAAACATACACACACAAAGACCAAGACATGAAGAGTTGGATACTTGATTTGGAATGCTTGCTAATACCTAACTTTTATATATCTCTCCAGCTTCGACTCCTGTTTACCCTGTGAGCACAGGTTCAGATCTAACCACAGACACAGATGTTTGCCTCATCGATGTCTGTAGCTAAAGCCACAGGCCAAATTCTAATTTTGAGTCTGCACTCTTGTTTCTTTCCTTTCTTCCTTCATTTACTCGTTCAGTTGACACTTTTTGATCATTTACCACTATTCCAAGCACTGGATATGCATCAACAAACAAGCCAGACAAGATCCTTCCCTTCCAGGAGCACATAGTCTAGGTGGAGAAACAGAAAAACAAGTAAAAATACTTCCAAAGAGTCATGAGTGGTATTAAGTACCCAAAGCAGAATACAAGAGAGTAACTGGTTGTCTGAAGGGTATTAAATAATGAGTTTAGGGGCATTTACAGGCAAGAGCCTTTTGGCCATTGAAGGAGGATTGGTGATGCAGAACTCTAGGGCAAGAGTATTCCAAGAAGAGGGACTAGGAAGGGTCAAGACTCCAGGAGAGGAATGAACTTTGAGTGTGGGGGAAGAGGAAGTGGGAAATAGGAAGTCAAAGGCCTACAACAGAGAGGACAAAGTGAATATAAGGGATGGAGGTGGAGGCTAGTTTATATAGGAGTTTGGATTCCATTCATTCATTTTAAGCAGAGAAGTGTCATGATCTGCTTTAGATTTTATTTTTGACAGAGATAGAGAGCAGGAGTTGGGGAGGAACAGAAGGAGAGAGAGAATCTTAAGTGGGCTCCATGCTCAGCACAGAGCCCAATGCAGGGCTCGATCTCGATGACCTGAAATGAAATCAAGAGTTGGATGCTTAACCAGCTAAGCCACCCAGGGGCCGCTGATTTGCTTTAGAGTTTACATGCATATTCAGGCAGCTGTGTGGCAAGCATAGTGTAAGGGACAAGTCTAGAAACAATTAGGTAGGTAGGAGCCTCTTGTAGAAATCCAGCTGAGAGATAATGATGCCTTGAACTGGCATGGGTGATAGAGATGGGAACTTGGCCAGACTGATAATATCTCGGCCAAGACTACAGCTAAGGCTGTGTACACACTTCAGACACTAATTCCAGACCCACTCTGATCACTTTACTTTCTCTGAAATCTCCCATTATATTAATTAACTGGGATATGTATTGGCCACTCAGGCTACTATAACACAATACTATAGACCAGGTAGCTTATGAACACAACCATTTCTTTCTTTCTCTCTTTCTCTTTCTTTCTTTCTTTCTTTCTTTCTTTTTCTTTTTCTTTTTCTTTTTTTTTTAGAGAGGGAGGAAGAGAGCATGAGAGTGGAGGAGGGAGGGCAGAGGGAGAGAGAGAATCCCAACGGGTTCCACACCCAGCGTGGAGCCTGACTCAGAGCTTAATCTCACAGCTCTGAGATCACAACTTGAGCCGAAATGAAGATTTGGACACTTCACCAGCTGAGCCACGCAGGCACCCCACAACCACTTATTTTTCACAGTTCTAGAGGCTGAGGAGTCCAAGATCAAGGCACAATCAGATTCAGTGCCTGATGAGAGCCCACTTTCTGGCTCATGGATGGCCGTCTTCTCACATAAGTGAAGGGTCAAGGTAGCTCCCTGGAGCCTTTTCCATAAAACCTCTAATCTCATTCATGAGATCTCCACCCCCATGACCCCTAAGTCCCCACATTTGAAATACCATCATGCTGGGGAAGAAGGATTTCACATATGAATTTGAAGGGGTGGGGGGTGGGGGACAAAAATATTCAGTCTACAGCAAGGCACAATAATGCCAAAGGGACCAACTACCCCAAACATAGTGACTTAAAACAGCAGTCACTTATTCTCACTAATCTGTTGGTCATCTGGGGCACAACTCATCATATAATCTGAGATTTCTGTGCATCTGTGGCCAAGCTCATTGAGCTCAAATGAAGTGGCTCCGCTCCACTCCCATAAATCTCATTCCACCTGGGACCAGCAGACTAGCCCAGGCATGTCCTTCTCCTGGGCATGGCCAAGTGCGATCACACAGGCACTTTCGCAAAGCCTTCTCTTGTGTCGTGTATGCTAAGATCCCATTGGTGAAAGTAAAGCTCAAAAGGGCTAAATCTGGAATCAAGGGGCCAGGAATAGATTCTGACTCTTGGTGGGAGGAGCAGGACAGTCACATGGCAAAGGGCATGGGTAGAGAGAAGGGTGAGGATTGCCATGAATACAATCTGCCACACTCATATTCAGGTTTGTGCTTGTGGCCATAGGAATGATGGGTCCAGTATAGGGGCTGTTTCAATGTAGCTGGCTCCCCCACTTTTATGGAGGCAGCTCCAAGCTAGAGTATTACTAAGGTAGAGTTCAAAGCAGCCACTGCTGCTCAGTAAGGAAGATAATTGTTCCTGCTTCAGTGGCCCCACAGTCCCCAAGGAAAGGTTCCAATTCAGATAGTTCATTAATATTAAAAGGAAGGTCACTGCGGCAAGGATGTAGCATTCAATAGTGAAAATAAGTGGACTTCCTAGGGAACACCGCAAACGAGGAACACGGATGAGGTTTCCTGAAACAACTCTAGAGAGCTCATATTTCAAGCAATGCTGTCACCTTCACATCTTGAACCCTGACGAGCCACCATGTCCATGAACTAAATGACACCTGCACCTCATCCGTCCCCAGGTGAGAGAGACTAAAGCTTCAGACCTGTGGTGCCATCAATTGCCCAGCGATGACAAAGAGCATCAGCCTTTTCACCCGGCAGATGCTCTCTATCAGGGGAGGGAGAGACCAGCTCTGGGTGAGCATCAGACTGACAGCGTGACGATATTTTGGACGCTTCCCGAATCTGTGGGAAGAAGGAAAGAAAGTTGGTTCTCTCCTTTAGGAAAAGAGCTGTTCCAGCTCTTTATTTGTTTTGATAGCCAAGTTATGCATAAAATAATGTGCAAAATGGGTGCTACATAAACAAACCTTCGCAGCGGCGCTAAACTCACCAAATACAAGGCACTTGGTTGAATCAGCCAAATGGCACACAACTTCCAGCGGGGCGAAACCAGCTGGTGTGCAAGACTCCTCGCCACTGTGGCCTCTGGGTGCCTGCATGAGTGTGCTTATGTGTACGTTCAACCTTTACTCCCTGAACATTTGTTATATGCTTGTTCTTTAGAAAACTGTGCAAGAGCCCGAGCTGGAAAGGAAGGGAACAAAGGACAGATTCTGGTCTCATGGGCTTATTTTCTTCCAAGTGAGGAAGGAACATGTATAAATAAATCACAGGAAGGTATTGTGATGAGAAGTATTATATGGTGTGTGCGTATGTTTGTTCCGCTATACAAGTCACTGGGTTTCGTCCTAGCAGCCTCCTGCCTTGGAAAGAGACTTGCAAGTCCTCCGGTTCCAAGTCAGTAAACTTCAGTGGATGTCCCAGGGGTTGAGAGCAGGACAAGCCAGGATTCAAGAAAGAGATGCCAAGGGATGGAAGATTCTCCTGGTGCTCCCTGCTCAGAAGTTCCCTTCCTGAGGAAGGTCAGAGCTCTAGGTGATGAGGTGGGCAAGGGGAGTGGGGCACAGACCAAGGAGTTAAAGGAACAAAGGAGCTTCGTGCCCCCCCAACAAAAAGACCCCTTGAATTAATCCAGTCGTACAGAAGCATTAGGTCAATGCCTGGAGTGGATAACGTACAAGGATCCAGATGTGGCCTGTGGCCTAATAGTCTGGCAAAGTCTCAATGTTTTCCAGTCATTGTGAAGTGGCTCTCAGAAGAGCCCTCTGTTCAGTGAAAATGACCAAATAGTGAAATTTGTCAACGCAGCATAAAGCTGTAAAGTAGCCGTCACACATCATGTGGTTCTTTCTCGTGATCTTCAAGGCCTTGGCTTTCTGTGGCTGTGATGGAGCATTCCACTAAGACTCTACATGTGCTAAAGTATTCCTGAGTTTCACTTGGCTGAGGATTTTAAATGTGCCTCAGGCCCCACATCTCCGGATAATTTTGTTGTGTGGATTCATAGATTAGAGCATCTGAAGACCTGTTAACAATGACTAACTCCATGTGCTTTGAATACTCCTTCTCTGTCAATAAAATTCCGAGGCATACAGGAACA
Source organism: Canis lupus dingo (assembly GCF_003254725.2). NCBI lineage: Eukaryota > Metazoa > Chordata > Mammalia > Carnivora > Canidae > Canis > Canis lupus. Next base: position 4,360,325 of record NC_064248.1, on the reverse strand, counting down.
AAGCCGATGCCCCATACAGGCAAAGCCCATATGCTACGTATTCAAATGTATTTAATCTACCCATACATTAATGAAATTACTTATTCAAAATATAGTGATTGTTCTAGACATTGTTCACACTGTTCTGGAGGCTAGAAATCTGAAATCAAGGTGTAATCAGAGCCGCGCTTTCTCGAAGGCTCCAGGGGAGAATTTGTTCCCTATCTTTCTTTTAGCTCCTGGGTCACCAGCAATCCTTGGTGCCCCTTGGCTGGCAATGGCGTAACTCCATTCTCTTCCTCTGTCTTTCTTTTGTGTGTGTCTCTTCGCTTCCAATAAGAACACAAGTCATACTGGATTAGGGCCCACCCTAATTACCTCATCTTATCTTTCCTTTCTTTCTTTCTTTCTTTCTTTCTTTCTTTCTTTCTTTCTTTCTTTCTTTCTTTTTCTTTCGTTCTTTTCTTTATTTCTTTCTTTCTTTTTTTTTTTTTAGTAGGCTCCACATGGAGACCAACACAGTGCTTGAACTCATGACCATGAGATCAAGACCTGAGCTGAGATCAATTTTGGCCCAAACTCTCTCTCTCTGGATCTGCTCAGCCTGACAAGCCTGGAATTCCTAAAACCCTATAATTAGTTGCATTGTTTTTCATGGGAAAGAACAAGCAACCAACAGTTATCTTTTGGTAAGTTGTCAACTTTAAAGACAGTGATTTTTTTTCTCTCTTCAAGTATTTGATGTGTCTGCAGGTAAGAAAACTGAAACAAAAATGTCATGATTTTCTCAAAACCACTCAGCTAGTTAATGGTACAGCCAGGCTCCTGCCTCGTTCTCCCACACTAGGACTCTGGCCATCTGACGGGTTCCCCCTTCCTGATCTCCCTGCTCCTACCATCAATAATCTATCCTTAATACCATGCCCTGAATGGTATTTATGTTTTATACGTAAATCTAACCATTTCTTTTTCTTGACTCAAAATCCTCCAATGGCTTCCTATATCACTAGGAATGAAATGTAAGATCTTCAGCATGGTTTATGAGCCCCTCTCCCACCCTGTGTGATTTGACCTTTCCCTTCCTCTTAGGTCTCATGTCCTACCTCTTTTCCCTTCAGACACACATACTCTGACCACTCTTGCCTGCCTGCCAATCAAAAAACACACACCAGGATGGTCCAGATCTTAGGGCTACTTACCCAGTACCCTAGAAAGCATTCTGTTGTGAGAAGAAAGCTTTTATTTTAAAGCCAGGCTTCACATAATTATTTACTACAGGTAATAATGGAAAGAAACCCAGACGTCCAGCATTAGGACAATACAATGCAACATTGATGAATCATTAAATTTAATGTCATAAAAATCTAGAAATAGCTAAAGAAGCTTAGCCTCAAAGAATGTTCACAATCTAGTGGATAATATACATTAATAAACAACTGCATGGCCTCATAAATGCAGCTCTAAAATAATTTGTGGCTTGAGAGTAGAGGAGAAGAACTTAAGGGAAGTAGTAGAGCATAGCAACATCAAAGCTGGGCTTTAAAGTTTCAATAGGAGTTTGCTGTGCAGTTAGGGAAGGAGCACTGTCATGATATCAACAGCAAGTGCAAAGAGCTGGAGGCCTCAAATAGCAGAGATTTCCAGGCAGCGATGGGCATTTCCACTTGCTAGAGCATTGCATGCAAGGAGGGGTAAAAAATTAGAGTACTGAGTGGCTCTCTCTGGAAGGAGTCTCCTGAAGGTTAAAATAAGTAAGTGTCCAAGATGGATCTGGGCAAAAATCTCACCAAGACATTAAGGGGTGGAAATCTGTTCCAAAGCCAGTCCACACATGATTAATCAGTTATGGGAAGCTCCACTTCCAAGAAAGCCTGGGGCTTATAAAGCCAGCTACACAAATATATGCTGGAATATTTTAATTCTAGGGTTTTTTTTTTTCTTGAAGTTTCCATCTCTCAGATGAAAGTGCCTATCTGAACTGGCATATTGTCTACTTTTTCCATAAGAATATTTAAACATATTAATCATACGTATTTAAAATTCCCTGTCTGATAGTTCCAACCTTTCCATATCTGAGCCTGGTTCTGGATGATTGCTTTGTCTTTTCAGTCTATGTTTCTTTGTACTCTTCTATATGCCTTGTAACTGTTGAAAACCATATATGTTAGATCAAACAAGTACTGAGATAAATATTTTCCATGCTTTGCCTGAGTTTCAAGTTGGTAATCACTATGGTTAGGCTCAGTGTGCCATGAGTTCCAAATTCCTCTAGCAATATCTTGTATAGATAGGATGTGGGTTAATGGACCAGGTGGTTTTTCCCAGTGTCAACGCCCTGTCTGGCTTTAGGCCACTCGTTTGGCTTTGGGGCTCCACAGAGAGAGCTCCCCTGGTTGTATCCCGCTGTTATTTTTATTCCACTATAAACTTTACTCTATGCTCGCTAGCATGGTGGTGGGCCTTGGGCATTCTCTGTTGTTCTGATGAAGCCTCAGTTGGGGCAGGCACTGAGTCCCAGGGGCGTAACCTGTATAAATGTTCCTGGCTATTTCCACCAGATGGAGGGAGTCTAGCACAGCTTCCTTCTCTCAGGGATTGAACTCTTTTACTGTTTTTCTGTTTTCTAACTTTCGCTACAATGGGTTGCCCCTCGTGTGCCCTTGCACTAGTGCCTTAAACAGGATGTTCTTGTTCTGTCCTGTTGCAGATTGAGACTTTTGTTCTTTAGAAGGAATAAGGTATATAGGTCTGAGTGGGGTTTTAGTAATAGCTGCTATTCCCTCCCTCAGCCAACACCATGAGGGAGGAATCCTCAGGATCCTCCCCATGTCTCCCATGAGAGTCTGGGGGATTTCTTAGAGAAAAACCTGCAAGCTGGCATGAACTTCCCTATGTCTGCAGTTTCCAGAGATGGTCCACTTGCATATTAGCCTGCACTAACAAGTTTTAGCAATATGTAAACAGTTCTAGCTGAGTCTGCTTACCCATTTAGAGGACATCAAGTGACACCTTGCCCAGGTAAGCAGAAAGAAGCTCAGATCCCGCTTCTCCCTGAAAATATTCCTATCTCCCCAGACTTGAAATTAATTGTTTGCCCTATTACCTTGGTTTATTGGCAGGTTCAAGAAAAGCAATTAATTTTCACCGTGTCTAGACTTTTGGTTTGTTTGTTTTGTAAGAGTGGGAGCAATGCTCTTTTCAGCCTCTGCATCTCTGAGCCCAACTGCTAGCATATATGATCAGAGGCTTCCTTCAGCTACTCCCTATCTGTGTTCAGGGATTTGGTTCTAGAACAAGGGTTCTGTGTTCCACACTTCTCTTTTGCCAAAACTTTTGGTGGAATTTCAACCTGCCGCCCTCAAATAGCTAACCCCATGTGATGGCAGAGTTTTGCAGTATGCTACCTGCTGTGAATATATCATGCACACTGCTGGGGCAGACAAGTAATGCATTACTAGATTTCTCTTAGCATCTGAAAAATCAGCTCTTAAAATGTCAAACATCCCTTTGATGCCCTGTTGCTCCTGTGTGAAACATTATAATTTCCTCTGAGGGAGGTGGAGGTGCTATTCTTTATCCACATACAGGGTATTTATTAGACATCTACTGTGCAAGTAGGGTGGCTTTAAGCTCTGCGGAGTGCTATCAGACATGACTCTTATTTTTAAACTTTGGGACAAGAAGAGGCAATAATACAGACCTCTGGTTACATAAGTTCAAGTGCTTATGTATGTAATTTTCAGTTGCTATGAGAGTTCCTAAAATTATCAAGCTCATGAAAAGGAAGACTCTTAATCCTATAAATGCTGCCCCAACCAGAGGCTCATTACTCACCAGCAGTAGATAGGCTGTCCCTTATTTGTTTCTGATATATCCCCTGACTTCCCAGTTACTGACCCTATTTATTAGCAATGACTTACTTGGCTTCCAGCATCCCTCACTAGACATAGCTTTGCCCCTTAATTCTGCCTCTTTCAAGACAGGAGCTAACACCTGCACTTCTCCAGCGATGATCTCCTTACACCCAGTGTCATTACTGCTATAATCTCTGTTTTTCTTCTTCCTACTTTTCCTTGCTGTATCATTCAGGTGTAACTGGTTGTCATAAGATAAACATTCTTGGTTGGCACCACCGAAACCCCAGACACCATTTTTCTTGTGCCTTTTTCCAAGATGCCGCTATAAAGTGAAATTTTCTGGAGGAAAAAGCAAGTGGAAACACCAAAGGTGGAGTCACAGGTATTGGTGACATAGGAATGAAGTACTGGAAAGACAGGAAAGCCAATCTCTAGGGACCTGGGGTCCTAGACCAACACTCTGTTCCATAAAAACAAAGCCAGAACAGGAAGAGAAAGAGATGGTTAGAGGTATTGGACTGGAGTTATACCAACAGGGTTCCAATCCAGTCTCACATGGTGACTTTGAGCGAAAAAGACTCAACACCTCTGAGTCTCATCTTCATAGGCCCATGTGAAGATTACGTGATGTTTATATAGAGCACTTGGCACATTGTCTGGTCCATCAAACACACGCAACAAGTTCAAACAGATCTTAAAACTGATACTGTAAGTGGGCCCTGGCCACAGTAAGGAGCTCCATTCCTAATACAGGGAAAGAAGCCACAGTTGGATAAACAAGAAGAACACTGTTAAGTTCCTGCTCAGCTGAGTGTTTAACAGAGATCCTGGCTTCACTTACGAGTAGCCAAGGAGAGGCGTTTCAATAACCTGGTATTGTCTGTCCACTTCTGGTCTATTTCCCTCTGCCCATGTGGAAGTGAGAAGAGACACTACCATTTCCTGAAACTTCCTATATACAAGCCACAGTACCATGTACTTTTTACTTTCCTTCTTCTCGGTTTACCAACTGCCTTTCATTCTACATGTCCCAACTGCCACAGCCATCAATGAAGAGAAAGGAGCCCTGGTATCACACTTTTCCAAATACTCAGTCATGCTATCAGTCATCACCACTCCCCAAGCATGTATGGGTGTGAAAGCTCTGTAGTGTGGATATAGACATGCCCCCTCCAAGGGTTCCCATAAGTCAGGACATTCTGCCTCAGGGCATTGCTATTGTGGTCACATACCAGCATGATAAATAATCTGAACAAGCTTTCTCAGGTGCAATATTTATGGTTCAGTTTGAAGCAAAGAACAGTCAGAGGCAATGGGTAAAAACTAATTTACTATAATGTCACCCTGGATATATAGCAAATAGCTGTAAACAAGTATGTACAATATAATTAAAAATATGATAACATTATAAAATAGGATGATGGCTAGTTAGAGAAGAAGATCTATCAAGTAGGAATATGTGTATATCACTTGAAATATTGCCTCAATTACTTGAAGTCATCATCTCAGGCTGCTCATCTCAAAAAACAATCCTTACAAATGCAGACTTCAAATGACAAGGGCTGTTTATTTCTATACTTGGTTTCCTTTCCATTCCATCTGTCCATAGGAATTTCAGTTCAGTGTGTGCTGAAGAAAGAGCCGCAAGACAAGGATAATACTTGAATTCTTAAACTCTGCCGTGTCTGGTTCTTGACTCCTAAATGAGAGCTGAGCTAGAGAAATCATGTTTAAATCCCACAGACTAAAACGCCCTGGAATACATATGCATATGAGTAAATAGGGGGAAAAAAAGCAAGTGGAATGGTTCATGAAAAGCACAGTTAACTTACCTATGCCATTCCAGTGGGTGAACCGATTCTCTGGGTGCAAAGTAGCTCTATCAGCAGGTAGGGTGAAAACCTGTGGTATCCTCGGGATCCTGCCGGAGGTCAGGTATGTCCCTTCCTGCTGTGCTGTGTGGTTTCCACCTCCATAATCCCTCTCACTAAGGCCATGTCACCTCTTACAAAAGTGACGCTAAGTTATTAAAGGTACACTTAGCATTTATCTCTGGTCCTGAACCATTCTTCTCTAGTTGCTCTTCATGTTTGACTTCTAGTTCCTTCCAGCTACAAAACTTTCCCTTTCCCTCCTTCCCTCCTGGCCTCTACACTTGGCACTTATCTCACTTCTCCTTGCTGTTATCAGGATTCTTCTCACTTCACTTCCTCTTATTCCTTATCTGAACTCCTGCCTGGTGACCTCAACATCTAGAACTTTCTATCACTCATTTCATCATATGCAACTTCCCAAAAGGTTTGCCTTGGGAGATAATTGATATAGAATCAGGCATCACAGATAAAAAGAACTGTAGCTAACACTGAGTGCATAATACATGCCAGGCATGGTGCAGAATATTTCATATGTCTGAACTCATGTGATCTTCACAACAACCTTGTGAAGCTTATTACTCTACTTTTTAGATAAGGAAACTGAGCCACGGAGAGGTGAGGCAACTTGCCTAAGGTTATACAGCTACGAAGTGGCTATTATGCTTCTCAGCATAAATGTAATTGGTGCCTTAAGGAAGATAAAAGCAAAGGGACAGAAAATATATTTAAAGGAATAATCCAAGAAAAACTTTGAGAAATAAAAGAGTTTAATTTATATAGTTAAACTAAACACTGTATCCCTGAAAACCTTGACAGACAAACAATATTACTAAAATCATAAAGTGGGACACCTGGCTGGCTCAGTGGTTGAGCATCTGCCTCTGGCTCAAGGAGTGATCCCAGGTCCTGGGATTGAGTCTCACATCAGGTTCTCCATGGGGAGAAGCTGCTTCTCCCTCTGCCTACATCTCTGTCTTTCTCTGTGTGTCTCTCATGAATGAATAAATAAAATCTTAAAAAAAATAAAACCATAAAGTTACCAAGCTTCAAAGATAAAGAAGGTAAAAGCAAAGACAAGCAAAAGATTGCAAATTTCTCTTATGGAGAGGGAAAAAAACCCAACTCACCTTCTACCACTCTATACCAAAGTTCATCACTGGGAAAAAAAAAAAAAAAAAAAAAAAAAAAAAACAAAACAAATCTTGAGTGATAGCAACAGAGTGTAATTTAAGGATTTCATACCTAGCCAAACTGTCACTCAAGCATAAAAAGTCTTTGTCTTCCACGAGCTTATGTAATGTATTCCCCATGAGCTTTTCTTGAATAAGCTACCAAAAAATAAATTAAGTCAAGAAGTGAATAATGATGAAATGTTGGCCAAAATACTGGAATTAAGCACTGAATCCAATGTGCTGTGGGATCAAGTATGAAACAGCTGAAAATGTTATAAACCATGAAAACTTAGAAATTTATATCATTAACTGAAAAAGGAGAAATAAGTGGAAAAGTAATCTTGGTAGCCTGGTTTCTTCATCTGTTATGATTGAGGGACCAAAAGATATTATTCAAAACTGGCCCACTGAGAACCATTTTGTTTAAAACAAATAATGTCAGAAGTAAGAAAATAAATAAATTTTATACCCATCCTTTTAGGTTAGGCTAATGAGGGTTTTCCCAGTACTTTCCTGGAAGATGTATTTAGATGAAGCTCAAGTGAACAGAGGTTATATCTGCATATGTCATGAAAGAGACACATGGAAGACGTACCATGTCATCCATTCCAATTGAGTTCTGGGGTTGCTGCTTACTGATTCTGCTCAAAGCCAGAGGGCAGAAATAGAAATCCCCTTACATTTAAAACTATGGTCTAGGTGCAATGTAGGAGAACAGATGCGGGTCCTCAGTGAGGGATAAAAAAGAGATTAAAGATGCCAAAAATGGAGGTGTAGCAAAATAATGAATGGGAGATTTATATTGTAGAAAAATTTAAATGAAATATGAATAATTGAAATAGATTTATACACAGTTTAAATACCAAGTCAGGTTTTAAAACTTTGCACCCTTGCTCAACACTTCATCCAAGTGCAGAGCTGCCTAATCAACTTCCAGTGATGTCCTACCTACACTTCATGGTCCTCAGCTTGACTGCAAGTGAGACCTGTACTGTCTAGTTTGCTCCCAGCCATACTTCTGTCTCTATCCTGCCCCAAATCAAGGACCCTTACTTTAAACATCCTCTTGATGATATAGTCTAATCCTTTAACCCCATATTCCCATGCTCCAATAGCCCTGTAAATGGTTTTGGAGAAATAGGTATAGATCTTGATCCCCCCTGGTGAGGAATGAGAGAGATAGCTGAACAGACCCTAAGAAAGATGTGAAATGGCATTCACATCTCAGCTGAGGTTAAAAGCAACACATTTTGGGGGCACCTGGGTCACTCAGGCAGTTGAGTATCTGACTCTTGATTTCTGTTCAGGTCTTGATCTCAGGGTTGTGAGTTCAAGCTCCACACTGGGTTCCATTCTGGGCATGGAGCCCACATGAAAAAAAAAAAAAAAGCAATACACTTTTAGACATTCATGGATAAAGTTGTGTGACAGAGGCCCACACTGGAATCTCACAGGCTTTGGTGTCCTAACTACCTGCCTTTGAATTCTGGCTCTGTCACTTACCAGTGCAGTGGACATTTGAGCAAGTCATTTCTTCTCCCTCCTAATTTGTTCATCTCTAAAATGGGGGTCATAATAAATAAGCTAAAGTCTTTTCATTTTGAAATACACAGTCTCCTGCGACCTTGAGTCTCTCACCAGCTACAGTCCAATATCACTCCTTCTTTCTCTAAGGTCCAGTTTTTGAAGTAGCACATCACACTTTCTGTTTTCATTTCCTTATCTCTCATTTACTCCACAAACAGCTACAACGTAAGGTCACTAATAGTCTGTTCAAATGCCACCTTTTCAGTGAGACCTTCTCTAAATCTCTCAATTTACAATACCGACCTGCTCTGATAGGAAATAGCAACCCGCTTCACTCCTGGGCATTCTCACGCCCCTCTCCTGATTTATTTGTCTTCATAGCACTTCTGCCAAGACAGGCAGTTTGCTTATCTATTCCGACCACATCTGCATCCTCCAATGAGAATGTGAACTCAGTGAGAGCTGAGACTTTTGTCACTTTGGTCTATGCCAACCTCATGTTGATAAATATTTGTCACATGAATAAATGAGCACGTGCTATTCAGTCCTTAACTTACTGAACATGTGACATCTAATTCTGGTTTTTGTTTCCTCTATCTACTTCTACTCTCTCGACCTTTTGCTTCTGTGACACCTTCTCCCAGATTCCCATCATCACTTTGATGGCACCTTGCTCCCAGGCTGGGTTACCCCTTCCTTCACTCACACATTAAGGATCAAGAGGCTTGCAGGTTCCATATTTTATTTCTCTCTTCTCTTTCTTTCCTAGTGTTTGCTGATAGGTGAGAGACTATTTCAGGAGCCTTGTGGGCATTAACTCTTAAAATGCTCATAGCAAACTGAGAATTAGATATTTACCAACAATATCTCATTTTATAAATGAGAAAATTCAAGCAAAGAGAGGTTAGTGTCTTGCCCAAGGCCAAGAAGCAAGTGTTAGAGTGAGAATCACTTCTGGTCTATGTAGGTTCAGGGACCTGGCAGCTCTTAACCCTTTGGTAATGCTGACCATCCAGGTGTTTTCCAACTGTTTCCATTTCTATGTCTCCCATCCTGGACCACCCCTTTGAGTTCCAGACCACATACTGACCTCACCACATCCCAGAAGTTCCTGGAACGTAATATTGGAATGCTGAACTCAACGTCTTTACCCCCAACCATCTTCATCAACAGCCACTCCATCCACACAGTTGAGCCTTCAAACCATAATTCAGAAAATGAACCTAGAGACTCTCCCTTCCCTCATACCCATCCAATCCAGCAACAATCAAGGTTAAACCCACCTTTTCACCATTCCAGGATCTGACCTCTTCTCATTGTTGAACACTTCCACTGATCGGAACCTCTGACCCTTCATCACCTTCAGTCCAGTGTACATAAAATCATTCTATACACAGATACCAAAGTGCACGCACGATCTCCCTCTTCCAGTTACTTTCGATGATCAGACTTCTCTGTTCAGCTTTCAAGGCCTTATGTCACCTGAATCCTGTCTACCACAATCTCTTTACCCTCCTTCCTCCCCAAAGGGTGGCCTGGCCCACCATCTCTGAGTAGGTCAAGCTCTCTCCTCATATCTGAACATACCTGGCATGGAATTCACCCTCTTCACCTCCAGATCTCTAGACACTGGCAGGTGTCTAGCACACAGCAGATATTTGTTCAGCCATTTCTGAAACAACTGTTCTGTTTCTCATTCTTCCAACATCTTGATGATCCCCTTTTATCATTCACAACTGGGTCACCCTCACCAGGAAGGCTTCCCAGCTGTCACCTTCCCAGCCCAAGCTAAATACTCCATTGTGTGTTCTCATGGCCTTAAGAATCATTTCATTGCAGAGCCCATCATCAAGGTGGAAGTTGCTAGCTTACTTTCCTGTCATCCACCTATAAGCCCATTTCCCATATCAGTTATAGTGAATTTTGCTTTGTGTAAGATTGGGAAGCCTAGGAAAGCCTTCCAATGAACCCAATGTAGAGTTTTCCTAGTGATGTTATAAAAAATGTTTCTAAGACATTATGATTTTTGAGCAGGTCTGTCTTCACGAGGACCACTTGGAGAACAGTCTTTCATTTATTAGTGTCAGGAATTAGTCCTGCTATTGCAGTGCAGCTTTTTAATGAAGCCAGTGAATGCTGAAGCTGATCCAGTTCTCCCCTACCCTGGCTGCCTACAGAACTAGAGCCCACTGCAATACATGCACACAGCCCCGTGGTTTGCCTTGATTATAATAGCTATCATTGGGGCACCTGGGTGGCTCAGTGGTTGAGCATCTGCCTTCTGCTTAGGTTGTGATCCCAGGGTCCTGGGATCGAGTCCCACTTCGGGCTCCCCTCAGGGAGGCTGCTTCTCCCTCTGCCTGTGTCTCTGCCTCTCTCTCTGTGTCTCTCATGAATACATAAATAAAATATTTAAAAAATAGCTATCATTTCCTCAAGTTTGTTTGACACTCTCTTTGATATTAATAATAATGGCCAACATTTGTTGAGTATTTACTATGCATGACCCACTGAGCTAGTGTTTCAGCCATCATGAGCTTCAGGGATGAGCTGATCATGAATGTTCATCGTTGGACACATCTGGTTCTCTAAGGCTGGGCCTTAGCTGTGTCATCCTTTCCCAGAGCAAATAATTGAGGAATAGTCTAGCTGACACTAGGCTATAGAGGTTCCCCAAGACCCTCCCACCCCAGGCTTAGTTATTTGCTAGGTGCATTCAGCAAATAGTAATACTCATAACTATGATTATTATAATGAAAGGACACATTCAAAGGAAAAGGCACATGTGGCCACGTGCAAGGAAATCAGGGGCAAGCTTCTGAGAGTCCTCTCCTAGTGGAGTCATACAGGAGGTGCTTCATCCCCGCCCCCCCACAACGAGTCATGACAATACATGCAAAGTGTTGTCTACTGGGAAGCTCATTGGAGACTCAGGGCCAGAAGTTTTTATTGGGTCTTTGTTGTGTAGACACTCCATGTGCCTCACATGTACCCAAACCCCAGGTCCCCAGATGGAAAGCAGGCAGTCAGCATAATGTACATTGTTTGTAGCACAGTTAAGCATGGTGACCCACTCTTTTCTGTTAAACTGATGGGAACCCCTAATAATGCAAGTTTTCTAATGACAGCCAAGGGTCAACCTAAGCAGGCCTTCAAAGGTGAGCAGTTCAGCCTGTAATGATAACTCTTCTCTGCACACCAAATAAATTTGGCTAGGCCAGGAGTCCAGCAAAATGAAAGGGGGAGAGGAGATGGGGAGGAAGGCCAGGGAATAAGCCTCTGTCAACAATTCAAGGTGTTACCAAGGTGTTATTCAAGGCCATAGACTCAGTTACTTCCAGTTTGTAGATAAGCAAACAGGGGCTAGGAGAAGCTAAGGAGCTGCCCATAAGGTTGCGAACCTTAGGTTTAAACTGAGGCCTGTGTGAATCCAAAGCCTGTATTCCTCAACGCTCTCCTATTCTGTTTCTGTTTCAGTCTCCCATCTTAATTTTACCCATGTCATCCTGCCCTTATTATCTGATTTTTAAAAATTAATCATTCTTTCGTTTTTTAAAAAAATTTTATCCTTTTTCTTTTTTCTTTCTTTATTTTTTTAAAATATGAGCACAGTTGACACACAACATCACATTAGTTTCAGGAATATGGCACAGTGAGTGGACAAGTCTATGTGTTATGCTGCGCTCCCAAGTCTGGCTCCCATCTGTCACCATACAGTGCTCTGACCACACCACTGACTACATTCCCTATGCTGTGCCTTTCATCCCCACAACTTAGTCTTTCCACAACTGGAAGCTCATTTAATCGTCATTTTGAATCACCTCCATTCTTTTTTTTCTTTCTTTTTTTTGTCAACAGTGGTGGAAAATACAAGAAATTATGTGACTATTCTTTAGAATCCCCCTCAGAACTCCTTGAGGTTGGAACTTATCATTTGATTCATGCTCATGACCTAAGCAAATGCATGCATTTGCAAAAGGGAAGGATTCAAGATCAGCGACACAGCGCATCTCAGAGCACAGGGAAGAGCAAACGTGGATGGTTTTGAGGCCTGGTGACAACTGGTGACACCACCTTTCTTAGCCATTTCTACCGTGGTCCATTTTCTCATGCATGGGGTCAGCAAGACAATTGGTCAGTAAGTCCTGTTTATTTGTTGGAGATACCTGTTTCCCTTTAATGAGAAAACCACTCCACACCTGCACACATGGGCAGCTGGCTGAATCAGGGTGGGGGCTAAGGAGAAGAGAATCTGGTGAATAAGCAGGAGCTATTTAAAAACTCCTATAATATAGTGAGCTGCCAGCACTTGTTCTCTGGCTTGACCTGGCAGCCAGTGCCCTCTGGCATCCTATGTTCATACTCTGTGCTTAGCAGGGGCCGCCACCCATCTACATCTCTGAACTCATGTCTCATATTTGCACTCATGCAGGGGCCCTGATTTCTCAGGAAAGAGAAACCAGGAGCAAGGGTTTTACCTTCACACACAATGACAAGTTACTTGAGGAATATGTAATCAGTAGATTTAAAGGAAACATCAGTAATGTATGTAACATACACCCAAGAGAGGGAGCAAATTGTTGGCTGGAGAATTTTGTTTTTAATTAAACAGGTAATGTATGCCTGCGTTTAGTCCTATAAATGAAAATGTATTCACCACAGAGGCATGAATCCTATTAGGCCCTCCTGTACATAAACTGTATGGGTGATTACCACTGATTACTGTACTATTAGAGGCCCGTGCCTGGAGTGGCTTGATTGTAGCATGCCTGGCTCCTGAAAGGGCTCCCATGTGCTTTGCCTGAATGGTGGCGAACCAGCAGGGCTTCAGATTGCCTGGCAATTCAATTGTGGGATTGAGTAGTTGCGGTTGGGGGAATGCAAATTCACACGGTCGAATGCAATGTTGCTTTTATGCAGGCCAGAGAGAGGGAAGAGAGATCCGTGATGTGGAAGGAGGGATCACAGAGCACAGCACCTGTATACAGACTCACCCTGGCAGGCGCCTGTCCATATCTCTGAATAATGCTCTCTCAGTAGGCTCAGAGACTAGGGCCACTTTTATTTTGTATTAATCCATAAAAATCACACCTGCAGAATAAGATGCTCGCATTGGGCACGTGTAACTCCTTTCAGAAGTCACATATGGAGGTAGCCCAGTGGAGTCAACCCATTCACCGGGACATTCCCCGCCACACCTCTCCTTCCCGATCTACAGCTGAGCTCTAAAATCTCCCTCTGACCCTATTACATGGTCCCAAGTCATTCACGCTCTCTTTACTCGTCCTCCTCCATGGACTTTGGCTCTCCCTTCTCTTTCCTCAAAAATACTCATACAGGGGTGCCTGGATGGCTCAGTCAGTTGACCATCCAACTCTTGGTTTTGGCTCAGGTCATGATCACAGGGTCATGGGATTGAGCCCTGTGCTCAGTGGGGAGTCTGCCTGAGATTGTCCCTCTTCCTCTCTCACAGTCTCTCTCTCTCAAATAAATAAATAAATAAATAAATACATACATACATACATACATACATAAATACATAATAAAATCTTAAAAAACAATATTCATACTACACAAAGGCCATGGATGTATCAAATACCCAGAATAGGCAGGCAAATCCCTAGTCTTTGTTCAGGCTGCGATAACAGAATACCAGAGTGGGGAGCTTCATTTATTTCTTACTGTCCTAGAGACTGGGAAGTCCAACATCAAGGTACCCACGGATTCAATGCTCAGTGAGAACCCACCTGTTCACTTGTCCTCACACAGCTGAGAGAGCAGAGAGCTCTAACCTCTCTTAGGACCCTTTAATCTTGGACACCTGGGTGGCTTGGTGGTTGAGCATCTGCCTTTGGCTCAGGGCATGATCTCGGGGTCCTGGGATTAAGTCCCTCATCGGGCTCCCTGCATGGAGCCTGCTTCTCCCTCTGCCTGTCTCTGCCTCTGTGTGTGTGTGTGTGTGTGTGTGTGTGTTTCTCATGAATAAATAAATAAAGTCTTAAAAAAAAAAAAGGGACCCTCTGATCTCTATGAGGCCCCTAATCCCATCCTGGGATCCTACCCTCATGACCTCATTTAAAGTTAAATGCATCCTCAAGGACTCACTTCTTAATACCATCCCACTGGGGATTAGGCGTCACCATATGAGTTTTGAGGGGACACAATGCAGCTCAGAATGTATAAAGACAGACAGCAAGGTTGTTGCAGAGACTGGGAGAAGGGGAGAACGGGGAGGGACTCCTTTATGGGGAGAGGATTTCTTTCCTTCTGGGGTCATGAAAATGTTCTGGAACTAGTCAGATGCAAAGGTGGTACAATATTTTGAGTGTACTTAATGCCAGTGGATTGTATACTTTAAAATGGTCAGAAGAGTAAATTTTGTTACGTGTATTTTCCCACCACCACCACAAAAACACTTGTCCTAATATGGGATCCGTTTACATGATAAAAACAACTATGATGTAGCTGTGAAGGATTGATAATCCTGTGCTTTTAATCAAGTCTGTCAAAGCCTGAAGCCAAAGGAACAGCCAGCAGAGGAAATTTCACAGACCATCAAAGGCACTGGATGAGATAGTCCAGAGTATCTCTTGCCTTTGACCTTCAAATACACCACTGTTGCCATATCACTGTGGAGCGCTCATTACTTGGTTTACATAGAAGCTGTGTGGGAGTATTTTTCCTCTAACTCCCTTGGGTTTTGGGGTTGGTAAGAAGGGCATTTTTATGGCAAATTGTTGCTGGTTAATTCAACAAACTTAGCAGAGCCTGTCTTTGCTGTCTGAAGGACTAAATCAAGGGTCTGTCTCCAGCCAGCCAGACCCGCTCTGCCTCCTTTTGACTGAAACTTACCCCCTTTATACACAAAAACCTACCCCCTTCATATACAAACACCTACCTCCTTCTCTCTCTCCCCATAGTCTCTTTCCTGCCCAACCAGCCCTTCCCTGCCTATACCTCCCCTCCCAACCTGTCAGAGTGTAATTCTCAAACCGTTAAAAATATAATTTTCATACAAATAGATAATGAATACATGTCAGAGTTTTATTTAACTCTTTACTGATGAAACTAGCAGAATGACAGAGTGATTTTTCTGAAATAGGAGAAACTAGGATTTATACATCCCAAGACAAAAAAAAAAAAAAGACTAAAATAAGACCACCAAGTTAGGTGCAAAACTACATAATATCCTACAAGGCCATTCTTGGGGGTTAGGGCACCTGGGTGGCTCAGCGGTTGAGCGTCTGCCTTTGGCTCAGGTCATGAACCCGGGGTCCCAGGATCAAGTCCCACATTGGGCTCCCCACAGGGAGCCTGCTTCTCCCTCTGCCTGTGTCTCTGCCTCTCTCTCTCTCTCTGTCTCTCATGAATGAATAAATAAAATCTTTTAACAAAAAGCACTTTGGGGTTATTTCCTTTCTGAGCAAAACAGAAGAAAATCAGCACACTTCACCAGTGTTCCACGAATTTGTCCCTAACTCCAGAGGACGATGAAATGTTTGGGTCTGAATCAGTTGTTGGTCAAACTAGTGACAGTCCCGAAAGAGTCACATGATCCTCTTGACAATGCATGTGAAAATGCTCTAACATGGTGTTAAAAGGTCTTGCTATCACCTATTTTTTGTCTTATTCCCAGGTTTTGCATTTTCTTTAAACAAACCTTTATTGGATGTGATTGTGTGTGTGTGTGTGTGTGTGTGTGTTAAACCAGATCAGCTATAGTCCCCACTCAATCAAACACTCATCTAAGTGTTGTTAATCAGTTGGCTTTATGTAAGGGAGATTATTTCGGATACTTTGGGTGGGCCTGATTCAGTCTATTGGAAAATCTTAAGAGCAGGGGTGAGGCTTCCCTGGGAGGGGAAGAATTCTCCTGTGAATGGCAGCTTCAGGCTGTGCATGATCTGCCCTTCCTGGCGACATGCCTGATAGATTTGGGACTTAGCCAGCCTCTCAATCACACAAGCCTTGTAATAATACATTAACATATATCTACCCTCCTCTATGTTTCTCCTATTGAATCCTGCTGATTCTTTCTGAGTGTGTTGTAAATCCATTGTCCTTCTAAGAGCAAACCCCATCTTCACAAAGTGGATCCAAGTATTTTCAAAAAGTAGGCATTCTTTCAATGTTTCGTGGCTCACACCCTCCAGGAAGTATCTGCTACTACCAAGTCTCATTAGAGGGCCCACCTGGTCCTTAGCAAACAAAAAGTAACCGATTAAGAAAGGGGCTTATATTGTCCAGAAGAAAGAATGATGACTCTTCTTCCCTTGACTAAGAGAAGGGATTGTCTTCCCTCCTTGACTAAACTTTAGTCAGTCCTCTTGTTGACTAGACCTAATCCTAGGCCTGCTAAGCCAGCTTTTTAAAAATTACCTCCCCCTTTGAAAGTTAATCAAATTCCTCTCTCCACCAACTCTTGATACCTAGTCAAGCTCTTATTAATAATTTTCCACCCACTCCTCCACCCAGCCTGTTGGCTATTGATCCTCATTTGTCCCTATGGTATTTGGAATTGGGTTCAATCTTTCTCCCCTATTTGCAATAGTTTTGCATAATGTCTTCCTTGCTATTTTATTTTACTTTTTTAAAGATTTATTTATTTATTTGAGAGAGAGAGAGACTGCAGTGTGGAGCGGTAGAGGGAGAGGGAGTTACTCTCAAGCAGACTGAATGTGAAGTCTGACATGGGGCTAGATCTTGGGACCCTGAGACCATGACCTGAGCTGAAACTGGATCAGATGCTTAACCAATTGAGCCACCAAGGCACCCTTTCCTTGCCACTTTAAACAAGGGTGATTTGTCTTCAACAATACTCAAAAAGATCTGCCCTTAGGGTTAAGATGTACACACTTCCAATTAAAAATAAATGAATCAGGGAGATGAGAAGTACAACACAGGGAATATAGTCAGTAATACTGTCATAACATTGCGTGGTGACAGATGGCAACTGCACTTATTGTGATGGGCATTGCATAATGTATAGAATTGTTGAATCAATATGTTGTGCACCTGAAGCTAAGCTAGCATTGCATGTCACTTCTACTTAAATAACAAAAAAATTTTAAAAGAAAATCACAAGGAATAGAAAATACATTAATAGTACTGTACAGTATTTATTGGAAAAAATTCTATGTGTAAGGGGACCCCCCCACAGTTCAAGCACATGTTGCTTAAAGATCAACTTGGGGAGCCTGGGTGGCTCAGTTGGTTAAGTGTCCAACTCTGGGTTTCAGCTCAGGTCACAATCTCAGAGTCATGGGATCGAGCCCCATGTCAAGCCATGTCAGGCTCTGTGCTCAGGAAGGAGTCTGCTTGTCCTTCTCTCTCCCCCTCTCCTCCTCTCTCCACTTCTCTCTCTCTATCTCTCTCTCTCTCAAATAAATAAGTAAATAAAATCTTTAAAAAAAGATCAAGTGTAGTTTCTGCTGAAACTTTGGGGAGTCCAGAATTATGGCATATTCTAGGGAAAGGATGCCTATCCCTTTGCTTTCCTTTGGGGAGTCCAGAATTATGGCATATTCTAGGGAAAGGATGCCTATGTGACCAGCCCCCAATAAAAACCACGGGCACTGACTCTCTAAGGAGCTTTCCTGGTAGAAAACATTTCACCCAGGTTGTTGCAAGTCAATGTTGGAGGAATTACGCGAGTCCTCTGCAACCCCACCGGGAGAGCTTGGGAGCTTGTGCCTGGTTTCCTTCAGAGTTTGTCCTATGTGCCTTTTTCCTTTGTTGATTTTACTTTGTATCCTCTCACTGTAATAAATCATAGCCATGAATATAACTATTTAAGAAGTCAGCCCTAACCTGTCTCCATGAGGTCCCCTGTGTGTGTCTCCATCAGAACTGGAGATCTGAATTTCTCTAGCATCACTACCATGCCAGGAGAAGAGAGCATGTTCCTTAGTGATGACAACACCAGCATGTACTGAATGTTCACTCTTGCCAGGCTCTTTCCTTATAACTTTACAAGGATTATCTCCCTGCCCTATGCTTCTGCCCAGACTTTTAATAACCTCTGCCTGCAACTGACACCATGAGTTCAATACCCTCAGCTGGTTTGTCTATTGATATTGATACTCAGGGAACTCACATTTTTCTTGCTGGCATTGCCATTACTGGCAAACTTCATGGTATCATAGTAGGTACTTGGATTTCCATAGTATGAAGTGGGTCAAGTTTGTCTTTGGTCTATTCAGCCACACTAGCAGGACCCTGTCCCCTCTTCTATGTATTATCCTTCCCAGGAATCTCAAAGCTTCATGATGCCACTGCAGTTTCATTCCACCTAGAGGATCTATTCTAGATCTGCATATACCTGAAGTGTGAACCTCAGGCCCAGAGGTTTACACTCGAAACCAACTCTCACTGAGGGTGTTAAGACTTGATTTTCTTCTTGAGCAAGTACAGATACCAGATGAGAGGCTTAAGGGAGGTATTGTTTTATTTATTATTTTTAAAGATTTTATTTATTTATTCATTCATTCATTCATTCATTCATTCATTCATTCTTCATGACAGACACAGACAGAAAGGCAGAGACATAGGCAGAGGGAGGATAAACAGGCTCCATGCAGGGAGCTTGATGCGGGATTCGATCCCAGAACCCAGGGATCAAACTCTGAGCCGAAGGCAGACGCTCAACTACTGAGCCACCCAGGCGTCCCTAGGGGCGGTACAGTTTTAAAGGAAGGAGAGGAGGACTCTTTCAGAGTATTTGAAAGCCTGCCCTCTAAGCTAAGCCCATCTGCAAATGCTGACATCGGTGAAGAGCACAGGAGTCAGAGGTAAACAAGTCAAGATGTGAACCCACTTGTAAGAAGAGAGAGTCCACTGGGTATTATTTTGTATGTTAGTAAATTGAACACCAATAAAAAAAAAAATGAAGAAAAAAAAAAAAAAAAAGAAGAGAGAGTCACCATGTACTGTGCAGCAGTTTAGGTACCAATGAGAGCTGGTTTATGTTAAACCTTTTACCCCTAGAACTGTCCGAATGCTGTGGTGTTGGTTCATGACACATCAGCCCAGCCTGAGCCTAGCTTACTTGAAAAAAGAGATGGACCAGATATGCAATAACCTCCCTGTCACTTCCCTATACTCCAAAGTCCTCTGGTGAAAAGGCCATGGAGATATTCAGGGTCCTGGGAATGACCAAGAGGAGACCCCAAGTGCCACACACCAACACCTGGCAGAGGATATCTGTAAACCAAGCAGAAGGTCAAACAGACAGTTGAAATGATATTTCAACCCGCACCTACAGGTACCATCACAAGGGCAGTGCTTCGTGCCCACCAGACAGAGCCCCACATCCTGGCTTGATGAGCTCAGTAAGGAGTCCAAGACGGACAAGCACTTACCAGCAGATCCTCTTAAAAAGCCTTTCATCCTGGGCCTGGAATGGCTCCTAGCAGCACGAGTGTAACAGCACAGCACACTTCCTAACAAAGGCTGCTACAGAAGAAAGCCAGCCAGGTGGGCCTGTCCAACCCACTTAGCCCAGGTGGGACAGGCACCAGGCATGTCAAGTTTCCGCAATTAACCATTCACCGCTGCCTTCCACACACTAAAGCTGTAATTTCCCAAGACTATCCAAGGTGACATGGGCTCCTCTTCTAAAGGCATTAATTAGGAACATCTCATTCCCTGTGGCAGGGGTGGAGCAGATCTTTCCAGCTGGAGTGTGTATTTATTTAGAGCTCTTACCACATAATATTTACAAGATACTTAACATGCATTAATTACGCTGTAATGAACTCTATGGCTATAATATCAATGTTCTGTCAGGACTGTGAAATGCCCCCCACACCCACCCACCCAGCACTTTTTTATCACCTTGCGGGGAAAAAAGAAAAATTAAAATTAATTGCATGCCCATTAAATGCTTATTTTTAATAGAAAACTTGCAAATGATGTGAAAATGCAAAACAGGGTACACAGTAAATCAAAAGCAGATAACACACACTTCTAGACACACTCTACTGTTTTTATGAGCATGTTTTACAATCCATTCATTATGCTGTCTGTCCTTTTGAAAGCTTGTTATTATATCGCTCATACAAAGAAACATGTGAATTGCTGTGCAACAAGCCATGAAAATCAGGACAAAACTGAGCATTTCTGCTGCTATTTGAATCCGCCTCCCTCAGATCTCTGCCTGGAGAATTCTTACAGGAGGCTCATCTCTTTAACACCCACTCAAAGCCTTGTATAAGGGAGCGAAGTGGGGGAGACCTGACATAGTAGCTCATGATTCAAGATGGTGGTTCCCCAAAGAATGGCCATCAGCCTCCCGTTTCTTCAGGGAGCAGCATTTTCTCTTGAGGCAAGGAGATGAGGTAAGGGGATCAGGGTGGTACAGAATGATCTCCTCAAAGAATCCTAGGTCACCCTCTTCCACTTCCTCCCAGATAGAAGTCATATTCATATCACCCAGGGTAAATCACTGTCCAGGCTGTCTTTCCATCCTGGGAGTGCCTTTGCTCATCAAGTAGAGGGTAATAGATTTAGTTTGCAAAATAAAAATCTTCCTAATTTAATGCAAAATCTTGCCTCTCTCTAAATTCCAGTCATTTGGTCTAATGTTGACTTCTGGGCTGACATATGGTCATAAATGACTCCACTCCCTCTTTCATTTGACCACTATTCATGCATTTGGTAACAGGCACCTAATGCCTGAGAGAGTTTAACTTTTTGGTGGTGTAAGGAATGTCTTTACCTTGTTAGGGGTTGGGTACCAAGCTGAAAGGTTTATTTGGAAGCTTACCTGTAGATAAGTACAGCAACCCTAGCTTCCAAACTAGGGTGTTTCCATGGTTGTTCAGAGTGTCCCTGCTTTGCTAAGAGCCACCTTCTACCCACCCATAAGATGAAAAGATCCTTCTCCCTTTCAGATGAAAAGCCTCCTCAGGTATTTGGTTTGCCTCTCAGTGGTAGTCACTTGTCTGGAGTCAATCCCAGTGCATTTGTGCACTTCCTAATTACAGCTTCCAGTTTTATGATAAATGCAGGGAGCTTCTTTTATAGAGCTTACAACTCGTGACAAGCATGCAATAAAAGTATGAAATGAACATCTTATTCCAAGAGGAGGATTACAGACAAGAGGACTAGTTGACACGAATACATGCTGGAAATGATCCAGACAAGAAGAAAATTGAATACATTTCCTAGGTAATGCCCAAACATTGCTTATTTTGTGCTACTGAAAAAATGTGAAAATTATATATTGAATTGTCTCTTACTCACACAAAGAAGTACCATGGCATAGTATTGACATCCCTTCGGGTTGTATTTCTTGGAGCATGAAATTGAGAGCATTCATATAACAAACATATATTGACATCCACTTTGTGCCGGATACTATGCTAGATGCTGGGGACAGGACAGCTGTAGACACTGCCCTAGAGGTATTCATGAAGGACACAGATATACAACAATTATATGTTGTATGCTATCAATAAGCCTCTTCTGAGAAACCAGAGAGGGAAGAATAACCAACTCAGTCTGGCACAGTAGAGGAAGCCTTTACAGAGGCAATGATAAGCTAGCTGGGTATTAAAGGGCAGATAAGGGGCACCTCAGTGGCTCAGTCAGTTAAGCGTCTGCCTTGGGCTCAGGTTATGATCTCACGGTCCTGGGATTGAGCTCTGCACCGGGCTCCCTGCTCCCTGTCCCTCTGCCCCTCCCCCTGGTCATGCTCTCTCTCTCTCTCTCAAATAAACAAATAAAATCTTTTTTTTTTTAATTAAGAGCAAATAAGATTGGGTAGGAAATGTATTCCATGGGGAAAAGCAACTAGTTGAGACCAATAGAGTTGAAAGGATGCCACAAATTCAGCAACAGTGCTAGTTCATAATTGAAATTCTGGGGCATGTGAGCCCAAAGAGGAAGAGGAGGCTGATAAAGTGGTTTAGCTTTATGTCATGAAATGCCTTGGGTGCCTTTCTAAGACATTTGGGGTTAATTATGCAGGAGATATGGAACAATTTAAATTTTTTTGAGCTGGAAAAATTAAAATTATGTTTTTGTGGTAAGAATAGAAGTTGTGTGGCAGCCAGAGAAGACTCAGTGGCAAGGTGACTCAGAGGTTGGGAAGTTCAGTAGTATCAGAAGGTATGATAAGGACCTCAGGGCCAGGTGTGACTATGGAAATGAAGAAGAGGAGATAGAGTCAAGAGATGGTCAGCTTGTAGAGTTATCTGTGTACGGAGAACTGGTGGATGGGGCAGAAGGAGACAGAAGGGAGGATCCACAGGGATGCCTAGGGCAATTTGGCGAATGAAACCCCTGTGAACTAAGACACACTGTGCATCATCGTGAGTCCAACAATTTTGATATTGGATACATTGAATTTTGGGTGCTATGGGATCTATTTTTGAAGGATTTATTATTTTTAATTTTTTAAAAAAATATTTAAATTCAATTTGCCGACATACACTATAACACCCAGGGCTCATCCCCTCAAGTGCCTTCCTCTGTACCCGTCACCCAGTTACCCCATCCTCCCACCCACCTCCCCTTTAGCCACCCTCAGTTAGTTTCCCAGAGTTAAGAGTCTCTCATTATTTGTCTCCCTCTCTAATTTTTCCCAGTTTCCCTCCTTCCCTTATTGTTCCTTTCACTATTTCTTATATTCCATGTATGAGTGAAACCATATGATGATTGTCTTTCTCTGATTGACTTACTTCACTCAGCATAATACCCTCTGGTTCCATCCATGTCAAGGCAAATGGTGGGTATTTATCCTTTCTGATGGCTGAGGAATATTCCATTGTATACATAGACCACATTCATCTGTCAAAGGATTTAGAAAAGGCAGTTCTAAAGTTCAAGAAAGAGCTTACTGGTAGGTGATAATTGAAAGCATGGACATAAATAAGATGACCCAGAGACACTGAATTTAAACTATGGAAACACCGCCTATCGTTAGGGAGTATATGGAAAAGAAAGAACCCCAAAACAAGACTGAGAAGGCAGCATTCTAGGTGTAGTAGAAGGAGGAATCAGAAGATTTTGGTGTTCCAAGGAAGGTCATGGTGTTTAGCGAGGAGAGCCAAGTGCCTGCAGCCCTACCAAGCTTCACACAGGACCACTTCCCAGATGTCACCCCCGATAGCAACTCCAATCTCCACATTTCCCCTTACTGAACTCCAATTGCACTCAGGCCACCATGGACCTGATATATTTTAGCCCTGTTACTTCTCCTCGGAACTTCAGCCCTCCGCCAAAACCTCAGCAAAGAAGCCTTCAGACTCTCCCACACTTTTCCTCCCAAGGCGCACTGATCTTCCTATTTCCCGTGAAGGTACTCACCTGGAAGTCCCATTACTGTAAGCCTGTGGTTCTCAAAGTGTGACCCTAGGACCAGGAGCTCCTGCTAATTCTTGGGCCCCACCTCAACCTACTGAATCAGGAACTCGGGGGAGTGGAGAGTAGGAACCTGTGTTTCACAAATCCTCCCAAGTGATTTGACCCCGCTCAAGTTTGAGAGCCACAGATAAATAAGCTGATGGTTGTATCCCAAATGTTGTAGATGCCCTGAAAACTGTATTAAGACTCCTGTCTTTGAAAATGGATAGATGGAATCTGTGATGAAAAGACTCTGATGTTTTCTTCTTAAATGACATTACGTTTCAGGCATAGACTACCTGGAGGCTAATCTGTGCAATGAATATTTCTGAGTCCTTGGGTCCTTGTTATTATTACTATTCTCCCATTAGTTAGGTGGGGGGAAATTGGCAGAAGGTAGGGTGATCAGCTGTTCAATCATCATTGTTAAAGCACAGTAACTCAGTGCTATGCTTGTGTAACGGGAATCTTCTTCTTCATCTTTTGACATGATGATGGTTATCACAGGCTTTAATGTTTATTTTACACTAAGGCATATAATGCATATTTCTTTGAAATAATTGGACAAATAATGAATTTTTAATATGTTTATTAATATACAACTCTGTTTGGCAAGGGACTTAAAACAGCATAAAATACATATATTAAAATAATAAACTAAAATATAGTATTCAGATCAGATCCTAGTCTTAGGCACAGAAAGGGGCCCTGGAAATTTCCTCCTGTGCCAAATATTAACCTTTTAACTGCCAGAGGCAGGGCAACTGGAAGGTGATCCAGGGGAGAGAATTTACCAAAGAAAGGCACTTAAGAAGGGCGGCAACTATCAACCACACTGACTGATTATCATCTTACCCAAAAGGAGCATTAAGATTATCATAATTCCATGACATTAAGATTATCATCATTCTTCAAGAATGATATTATGCATGTTATGCCATTTGTACGTACTTGATCGACCCCACGGTGCCATTTGCATCCCATCCTCTGCCCAGACGACCCCAACCCTAAACACAACCAGCTTGACCAGACAACCTTAAAGTCATCATCCAGTTTTGACTCTGTAATTTGACCAATATGGATTATTTAATCATATCTCTATATGCATTTTATTTATTTATTTATTTATTTATTTATTTATTTATTTATTTATGAGGGAGGTTGAGAGGCAGAGAGAGAATCTTAAGCTGGCTTCATGCCCTATGTAGTCTCTAGGTCTCGAGATCACGACCTGAGCTGAAATCAAGAGTCAGATGCTTAACTTACCGTGCCACCCAGGCACCTCTCAGTATGCATTTTCAGATTCCAGTTTTTCCCTTCTCACAAATCAACCTCCAAGTCCTTATACCTCATACAGGATCTACAACAATATTTACTGGTAAACGGAAGCATGGCATGGTGGGAAGGCACTGGAATAGAAACTGAGTGTCTGAGTGTCTGGGTTGCCGTCCGCTCAACTGCACTAACAGATTTTTTTATTTTGAGTGAATGACTTCATTTCCCTAAGCTTTTGTTTCCTCATCTCTGAAATGCACATATGGAACAAGCTTTATTATTCTCAGCCTTTATTGGCATGGGTTAAATAAGAAAAGAGAAGCAGAAAACTAACTGCCTGTCTGGAAATTTCCACAGGCCTAACCAAACTGTCCGCTATGGTCTTTGGAAGTTGCTGGAAGATCCTGGTGGGGGCTCCATTGTGAGTGAGCAGGAGTTGATTTATGATTTAGTCCAAGGGCCATGAGAAACTCGAGAGTCTAAATGGCTGTTTCCTTGAAATTATTCCGTTCCAGTGAACTCAGATGAAATGAAGCAAAAGCGGGCTCTCCTGGAAACCCTAGTGAAGCAAAACTGCTGATTCCCACGAGCCTCCAATGTGCCCCTGATAAATCTGCTGACACTACCTAAACCAGAGCCTCTTGCAAGGTTAACAGGAGCCCCATCAACAGGAAGGAAGGTGTAAAGGTGTCTCCTGACCTAAATTCTGGGAGTTCACCCAGGTCATTTTTCTATCAGTCTTTGAAAACAGACCTGCCCTGATGTCACACCCTTGTGGCAGCTGATATTTTTGTGATTAGAATGTATTTAAGGCTCTTAGAGAGTTCCAGGTGATGCCAGGCAGTCAAGGGTACTCTAAAGTCTCCAGAAAGGGGAGGGGTATTGCTAGGGGAGCAATTAAGGACAACAACCAGCATTTCTTCAGAACTGAGCACGGTGGCATTACCTCACGTGTGACATCTCATTTGAATCTACACTCAAAGTCACTACTAGTTTACCATTGAGGAAACTGGGGCTTCAGGAGAGCTCAAAATGTGTATCTTCTGGAAGGTACTCAATTGCCTTGACTCAATCAAGACCAGTGCATAGTGTCCAGAAAGGAAATTAATCAGATCACTCTGGCATCTGATTAACAATGCCAGAGAAGTTTCCATCTATGCTTTATTTTCCATTAGGTATGATCACATTTTGCAAGCTCTTCTACAGAGGTTTGCAACATTTCAGAAGTGTTTGCCAAAGATCCGATAGGTTGTTTGGAGGAAATATGCAAGAAGACTGAGGGTTCCTGATGCAGCCTGAACTCTCTCAAGAGATGGCAAACAGGAACTAGGAAGTGGATTTTCAGGGAAGAGGAAATGCCATGGGGAAATGACCACAGATAGGGACGGGTATAGGGGTATAGTGGTAAAAATTGTAAAATTACCAAGGAACAGGTATCAAATAGACACATCCTTGGAAACTCTGGCTTTTGGAAAAGTCTTGAGTTTTCTGACAACCAAACCTCATCTCCTACAAAATGGGTGTTGGAAAAGCAGCCTTTTATTTACTGAGAATGACTTAAAAGCAGAGTGCCATGCCTCGGTGGTGGGGCATAGTCCTTTTCCATGATGTGCCACATGTACCTGGTCTATGAGCCAGGAGAGGGGCTTCCAGATGGTTTGGAGGGTGGCTCCTGATGGCAGGAGGAGGACCCCTCCTCTCTTCTGGCAAGATTTGAGTGATTCTGGAAGAGAGGCTTCTGAGCAGTTCAGGGGGTTGCCCTTAGGCAGTGCCAGTGTATATAAAACACCTCCCTGGATTCCCTGAGTTTTCTAAAAGGGATCTTACCTATCAGAAGTGGAGGCAGCTTTGAGAGAGCTCAGTGTGTGCTTTGTGAGCTGCCAATACTTGTCTTAGACCAACCCAAAAGAAGAAGCAAACAGAGGAGCCAGGAGGAGGAGAGTGCAGTTATGTTATTTTTGTCAAGTTAGCATGGTAAGACCACCAAAAGCTGAAACCAGAGGGTGAGCAGGACATCATGGACAAGATATCAAAATCAGGTTTCTGCAGGAAGAGAGGGCACAGGTGCAGCCAGGTTTATGAATGAAGCTCACATGATGGGAGGTACAAAATCAGAGCATGCTGTCTACGCAAGTCCAATTCCACTGACCAAATCCAAAGCCCTTGAGCCTTTAAATGGACTCATTTTCTCTAGAAAAGCAGGTAATTAGGATCCGGTAAATATCTGGGCTTTCATTTCTAGTTCTGATCCTGATGTTTACCTATAATTCACCTTCCCTTGCTCTCATATTTCTAGTTTTCTATTGCTGTATAATGACCCACACCAAAATACAGTGTAAAATAGCCATTCTGGGGTGCTCATGGATGTGTGGATCAGGAATACAGCATGGTACAGTGGGAATGGCTTGTATCTCCTCCATGAGCTTCACCTGGGAAGATGCAGGTGGCTGGGGGTAGGTAACCATGGAGCCTAGAATCATCTGGAGGCTCTTCGCTCACATCTAGAGGTATCTGGTGTGAGGCAACCTCAACTGGGGGGACTATTGGTCCACATGTGACCTGTCATGTGCTTGGGCTTCCTCACAGCATGGTGACCTCAAGGTAGCCAGTGGTGGCTTGGGGATCCAAGAGCAGTGTTTCAGCAAATAAGATAGAAGCTTCTTGGTCTAGCACCCAAGTGACCGTGTCACTTCCACTGTACTGTATGGGTCAAAGAAGCCATGAGCCCTCCCAGATCCAAGAGAAGAAAATATAGACCTCACCTCTCCATGAAAGATTATGAAAAAAGTTGGGCCACATTTTAAAATTGCCACTTTCCTATCCTTGGACATCTCTCCCCCTGCACTGCCTCTTCATGCCAAGGCTTTGACTTTTTTCTGGACTCTCTGTTCTCCTTGGCCTATCTGGATATGCATCTCCTGCATTCTTCCTCAGATACAATTTCGGTTACTGTCTTTCCATAAGCAATGAGCAAATGGTCTTCAGGTTTGTAGGACTTGGACTAGCTTCATGTTTATCTATCCTGTTTATTTCTACTGAATTCCATGCACACCTTGTCTTATTGGATACTTAGAACAACTCTTTGATGAAGGTATAATCATTTCCCCATTTCAAAAGGGAAGAAGCTGAAGCCCAGGAGGTTAAGTAATTTGCCCAAGGCTCTACAACTAGGTGGCAGAGACACAATTTAAACCCAGTCTTAATTGCCATGCTCGTGCCACTCTTGCCAGTGCTCTTCAGTGAATACCTCCAGCTCTCTGTACTTGGCCATGTGGTATATGGGTGCATTTTCTGCACTCCAAGCCCTGCATCATGACTGGTTGGTTGGGGCCAAGTAACCAGTCCTGGCCAATGAACTGTAAGCAGGAGTATTAAGTGTCATTTCTGGGGCAAGCACTTAACTGCTCATGCAAGACCTTTCTCCAGAACTTTCCTTTCCCCCAACCGCTGAGATTGGCATTATTTAAGATGGCAACTGCTCCATCAGCCTGAGTCCCCAGGTGACTACAATGAGCACAGCCTCATGCCAAACCTGGTAGACATGTAGGGTGAATTAGACATAAATGTTTGTGGGTTTTTTAAAGATTTTATTTATTTATTCATGAGAGACACAGAGAGAGGCAGAGACATAGGCAGAGGGAGAAGTAGGCTCCTTGCAGGGAGCCCAATTCAGGATTTGATCCCAGGACCCTGGGATCACCCCCTTAGCCAAGGGCAGACACTCAACTATGAGCCACTCACGTGCCCCCCTTTAAATTTTAATTCTAGTGTTGTTAACATACAGTGTTATATTAGTTTCAGGTGTACACTATAGTGATTCAATACTTTCATGCATCACCCAGTGCTCTTTAAACATTTGTGGTTTTAAGTCATGGAACACTGAGTTATTCTATAGTATCATCTGGACTCTATCATCTGACTGACCATATCATCTCTGACCTTCACATTCCTTGACTGTAAAATGGAATAACAATTGCTACCTAAAGGGACAACTGGAGTGATTAGAAATAGTATA
Source organism: Canis lupus dingo (assembly GCF_003254725.2). Classification (NCBI taxonomy): domain Eukaryota; kingdom Metazoa; phylum Chordata; class Mammalia; order Carnivora; family Canidae; genus Canis; species Canis lupus. The sequence continues at coordinate 4,331,278 of NC_064248.1, read as the reverse complement.
TGTGTGTAAACTATCTGGTTCAGCGTTTAATCTAATGTAGGGCAAAACATTTGGAGTGCCAACTAAGCCCTGCTCATGGGGACTGCCCAAGCGTCACCCCACCAGGGACTCCATTGGCTACAAGCATCTGTCTGGCACCTATAAGATGTCAGCAGGGTGGCCCTTCATTGTAGAGATGTCAAAGAGAAGCAAAGCAAAGAATTGGGAGAAGCAGAGTTGTTCATGCTGGTTATGAATGTAATGGTTGCCAGCATCAGAAATAAATAATGGGTAAGACTTAACCCCGTGCTTGAAATACAGAGGGAAGAGCTGACGTCTTCTCTATTTTACCCTAGTTCTGGCCACAAGAATAACTTTATGGAATTGAGGTTCCCAAATTAGATTTCTTTTATAACCAAATAACAACCAGGTAGGAAAATCATTTTTTAAACACAGAGCTTCATTTCCCCCTAGATGAGGAATTTATAACACTTCCCCTACTGGGAACCGAGGAAGTGCCTCTTACTCAAACGGATGCCAGTCTATGATTGTCCAATTATTCACTGCATTCTCTCTTTGATGGTCCAGATGTTCTCAATTTCTTGTAATAAATTCTTTCATCTGAAAAGTCGTTCTACTCAGAAATGCAAAATCCTCTCCAGTCCGCCTGCCTTTTTTGATGAGCTAGTATAATTGGCCTTCAATTTGCTCATTGTTTTGCAATAGAAAGCCCAAGTTTAATTTCATTTCTGTAAACCTGTAGACAAGAGCCGACCATTCCACCATTTAAGTCATTCTGCTCATTATAATCTGCTTTGGCTCTGCCCACCCCCCTTTCCATCATCAGGATGAAATTGAGGGAAAACTTTTTTTCCTCTATATTTTTCTGCTTAAAAAAAAATTTCCCATTGCAAAATATTTAAATTTGATTCAATAATAGTATTTACTGAACAAATTTTATTTATTTATTTATTTATGATAGTCACACAGAGAGAGAGAGAAGCAGAGACACAGGCAGAGGGAGAAGCAGGCTCCATGCACCGGGAGCCCGATGTGGGATTCGATCCCGGGGCTCCAGGATCACGCCCTGGGCCAAAGGCAGGCGCGGAACTGCTGCGCCACCCAGGGATCCCCTGAACAAATTTTCTATACTCTGTTATTCTTGAAAAGAATAAGACATATAGCTGACCCTTAAACAACACAGATTTGAACTGTGTGGATTTACTTATGCTTGAATTTTTTTCCCAATAAATACAGTACCATACTGTAAATGTATTTTCCATAAGATTTTCTTAAAAGCACTTTTTTCCTCCAGCTACTTTATTGTAAGAATACAGTATATAGTATATATGCAGTATACCTATAATAAATATACAGTATATAACATATGAAGCATGTTAATCAACTGTTATTGATAAGGCTTTGGTCAACAGTAGGCTATTAGTAGTTAAGTTTGAGGGCTTAAGTTTAAAAGTTATACATGGAGTTTTGACTGCACAGGGGGTTAGCGTCCCTAACCCCCACATTGTTCAAGGGTCAACCGTACATACTTATCAGCACATGTAATTAGTCCATTGATTAACGTCTTTAGTTGCCAATCTCACCATATCAACCAATATTTATTGAGCTCCCCTCATGATCCCATAAACCATGTAAGGTCTTGTGGTAGATAGAGACATGCACAAGATAGATTTCTGGGCTATGGTTTCATTATCATTCATTTGTGGAGACCGGGCATATTCACAATAAACTTTAACAAATTACCAAAAATTAAATCCACTCATTCAAAAACCATTGATTTGTTCAACAAACATTGATTAAACACTTTACTATGGTTAAAAACTAGATTAAAATTTACCTGAGTTTACAGTTCATATTTTTTGTGGCATTAATAAATCCTCTTCATTTTTTTCTAGATGGTTTTGTATCCAATTCCATGTCCTACATTAAGGAGATTTCCCTTCACAGGATCGAGGAAACTGGACTGTCTGATAGATCTCTGACATACATTCTAGACCATGGTATAGACAGACAAGATCCAGAGTAGTTGCAGACCTGATCCTCCAGTCAATCAACCTGGGTTCAAATTTGTGTGTGTGGCTACATGCTTACTGTGTGATTTCAGTCAAGTGACATATCTCCATCTGCCTCAGTTTCCCTAACTGCAATAGTTAATTTAATGTGCTCACTTGATTAGGCCATAGAGTGCCAGATATTACATTATCCTAGGTGTGTCAATCATGATGTTTCTGGATAAAATTAACATTTGAATCAGCAGGCTGAGTAAAGCTAATGGTCCTCCCCAATCTGGGTGGGCTTTGTCCAATCAGTTGAAGGCCTCCCTGCATAGAATAGAAGGCAGAGCAAGGGAGAATTCACTCCCTTTCCATCTGACTGTCTTCAGGCTGAACCATCGGTCTTCCGCCTTCAGACTCAGACTCAGATTCAGACTCAGATTAAATATATACAGTCGGTTCTCTTGAGTCTCTAGCTTGCCAACCATAGATCTTGGGTCTCTATTTTTTTCCTGTTACTTATAATGTACAAGGTTTTGTTTCTCTGGCAAATGCTAATTATTAGTTTCATTTCACTGAAGAAACCCCCGATACACTTTCTGTAAATTTGGGGATAATAGGACCAAAATCATTAAACGTGGAATATAGAAAGGGTACTTAGAACAGTGTCTATCACAAGGTAATGCCTCTGTAATTCAGTGCTATTAGTCTCCAAGCTCTGGTGCATAAACTTTCGGGCCATTTATAGCGCAAGTTATATCTTACTTATATCCCAGAACCCTCGTTTTGGGCTGTCCCCTCCTAAGCCAGAATTGGTGCTTCTTTGCAGCCCTTATCTGATGTATTCATTTTCCCCTTTTGCTATTTTATTTGAAATCACATCAGATCCATTCCCCAGAAAAATGATTTTGTTGGGTCGCCACAGAGACTCAGAGAAACTAGAAATAATCAGAAATTACTTATACTGGTGAAATGTCGGGGAAGTCTGCATGGGCCATTCTTCCAAGAACATTTTTTGGTAATTCCGTAGATGAAAGAGGATTATAAAGGTTTTGTGAACCTTTCTTTCTTTTTTTTTTCCTTACCCTTCTTCTTCCAGATGAGAAGAGCCCTCAACAGACCTTTGTCGAAGAATAAATTTCCAAGGCGACCAATTTGGATCTCAAAAGCCCAGATTCAAAGGAACTCTCAGTTCATGACAGGCACTGCTATCTAAAATAAATGCCTGAAGAGCTACCAGTTAAGTTGCACACAGAGCAGATGGGAAATGGATATAGTTATATTACAGATTGCTCTGTGAATTCAAGAGGTCTTTGTCAGAGGACAATAGGAATATGAGAAAATATTCAGGTTTTCAGCGATAGACCAGCCAGAGGATCAAACAAGAAACCAAATTAAATCTAATTGACTCAGCAAAGCCAGCATCATGAGAACAGAAAGTAGGCACCCCCAGACATCCTTCCTCAGGTCTCCTGGCTCAACTATTGGAAATGAGACTGGATTATACCCAACCGAATACTTCCAGGTATCTTCCTGGTCAAATACAATGAGGTTTTATCGTTTCTAATTAAATAGGGTTGATTCACAACAGAAAAAATGGTTCCCCTGTGCCTTTCACCAAATGAGAATCCTCTTAAGGCTCTAGACATATTATCAATAGGAAATGTACTCTATTAGTTATTCGAATGTTACTAAATTTAAGTTCTATTAACAGGAAGGCCAAGAAAATAATCATCTCTCATCCATTATTGTGCTGTCAATCAATTTAAACAATTTAACAGTAAGGTTTGCTTTTACCTACAGCTACTGTGGGCTCCATTTTACTCAATGGGCAAAAAAAATCTATCAGTATCTATGTATCTTTTTAATCAGGTCTGCTCTGTTCCCATATGTGCTTTCTCCGTTGAAGGCACCAACACTCACGTAATCCATCATCTTTGACAGCTCCCTCTCACATCCATGTCCCACCAGTCACAAATCCTGATAATACCATCACCCCTTGACTTCCGTATCCACCCCTTCCTGCCCTTCACCTCACATTTTTACTATGCAAGTAGGAACTGTCATGGGTGAGTAGCTCCACCCGACAGGCATTCTGGGAGTGCCCAGTGGAGAGCAGAGAGCAGGCTGAGGGCAATGGGGTTGTAGCTTTGGAACCTGATGGAGGTGAAATTTTTCCAGAGGGGTGAGCTAGCTAGTTTAAGTCACTAAATGTCACAGATGGAAGATAAATTGATCCATAGTATTTATCTGGATGGTCTGATTCAAGGGGATTGGGCCAAAAAAAGGAAGCATGACCCTATCGAGAGTCATATACAACATTAAGTAGAAGTCAGAATTATCGTTTCAAAAGTTCTTGGTTGGGTTCAAATAAGATTAAATATGCAAAGTAGGATCAGGCAATTTTAACATCAAAGAAGTAAAAGAGCTAGAGGCCAGACTCTTATCAAGCAACCTCTTACCCCAAAATACACCATTTAAGGTATTTTATATACGTGCAGGCCCCCTGTGAAGACCTCATTGGCCACTGTCCCCCAAGAGAGAAATAATCAACAGATGTGTGAATGATCTTCCTTCTTCCATTTCTAAATTGGTTCAAGTACAGCCCTGGGCCATGGTTTGGACAATTATTGATTATGCATAACTGGAGTTGTGTTGAAATTTCGCATCTCACGTTTATTCTCAAAAATACATTTTACTAACACTCTCAAGTGCTGATAACTATAATCAAGCTATCATCATCATAGTAACTACAATAATGATCACAACAATACACGTGTATCACACTTCAAGGTTTGGAAAATGCATTCCAAGATGCTTTCATATGTATTCACTTATATATTAAAAGGCATTTTCTTACATTAACGGAGAGTAATCCTGAGAGTAAATAGGATAAACAAAGAGGATGATGGCTTACGAATTAGCACTTTATGGTCTTAGTGGAAGGCCCTGTCTGGGCCCATATCTCCTGAGATTCTGTTTCTATTTCTGCGCACACCAGCCTGACTAGTAAGAACCAGGAACTGCGTCTTTGTTGGCTGGCTGGCCTGGCAGCTAGCACCCACTCAGCCTGTGAGTTAGGTGGGCATGGAAGTGACTAGGGATTGGTATTGTCCCAAGGTGTTCACATCCCTTAACCAATGACTGATGGGTATGGGAATATAAATACCCCAGCTCCTTTACCCCTTGGCTAGGATATTTCTGAAGTGTGCAATTAGTTGTCCACAGTGATAGCTGGGGTTTTGGCTATTTGGTTTTTTTAATACCCTTTGTATCACCTCCCCTTTACCATACCATATATCTCTGCAACCCCCAAATAAACCATGTATCCTCAACCCTCCTCCCAGAAACTGTTTTTTGGATGAACCCTATTTAGACCAGGTCAAAAGTCCTATGAATATTCTGAATCAGTAGACAGCATGTTGCATACAAAAGATAAAAGTTATACTAAACTGAACAATCAGAATATCCATCTGGACATTCATTTCATTCTTTAAAAAGTCTCTCACCTGTCCATAATAAGGTAATCATGGCCATTATCATTCATTTGTCAATACAGCTGAAATTTTGGGCCTTGTCAGGACAATATGCTGAATACTATAAGGGAAAATGAAATCACAGACCTTGACCTCCCAGAGATTAGAGACAGACGCCAAAATAAAGCACCAACCCTCAGTGGCATGGTGACCCTGAGCTGAGGGTGAGCAGGGTCAGACTGTTGACTGATGAGCTCCTTAAAGTAGAGTCAGACTCAGAAACGTACAATAAACAGCCAAGCCAGGGAAATAGCAAACCCTGCTAGCACAACAACCAAATCCAAGAGACCTACTGTTGGTAGGCTTCATTCACCAGCAGGACAGATGTCAAGAAGGTACACCTCACAATCTAAAAACCAAAGAACAAAGCCAGAAGTAATGATTATAGCAAATCTACTGAGATCTCAGCATTTGTCACAAACCTCATTTGTCGCATCAGAAAAACTGATATCTCACCACCCAGGTCTTGTATGACCTGTCTCTGAAGACAGAGTGGAAATAGACCAAGTTATAAGCGTGTTCTGTTGGAAGAAAACAAACACTTTCCACAGCAACGCATCACAGAACAAAGAGCAAGGAGCTTCCTGCAATCTCTGTATCTCTGCCTCACAGAGGAAGTGCCGAGATGTTCACTTGAGTGTAAAATCAGCTATCACCACCCCTTCTTCCCATTTTCAAATGCGAGCAAGATAATCTTAGGATTAAAAATAGAGCTTTTCTTTATACTGTTGATAATAAACAGATGCAACTTGTTTGTCTGAAAAGCTTCCTGGAACAAATACATACAATATTTTCAGAAGGATTGTGATACATTTGAGGGTGGGCTCGACACTGATTACTAATGGGTTTGTCCAAGATCAGTCAACCACAGAGGGTAAGGGCAGAAATTTACATAGCAGGCTATGTAAATTTATTTAGAGAGCTATGTGCTTGCTGTCTGGACAGCCACATTCTGTAAGCTTTCTACTGTGTAGTATGAATCCTTTCAGTCTTCAGAGGGTCTTTATTACAGGATTGATAGACAGCAAGATCCCAGAGAAGGGACAGCTACAAGATCCTGGCCCCATAGACTTTCCTTGGACCTGATAAAATGGTGCCTATGTGTCTAGCTGTGACCCAGGACTGCAGGCAGAAAACAAAGCCCCCAAGTGTTATGCACACAACCTTATAGCTCTCTCCCCAAAATTAACCCCTAACAAGCTAAACACACTCCATGTCTCCAGTTGCTCACTCCCAGTTCTTTCTTTATACTTACTTCAGTTGGGTTTTCACCTCTCTTGTTCTGCAGAACCTGCTCTTGTCCATAGACTCAATGTCATTAACAACCTCCATGCTGCTGAATCCAATGATGTACGCCCAGTCCATATCATACTTGATGAGTCAACAGCACTTAACAAGGGTTACTCACTTCGTCTTCAACAAAGCACTTCCTTCACTCGGCTTCCAAGACACAAGATTCTGTCAGTGTCCTGACATATTGTCTCTCCAGGTTCCTCTGTTGAATTCTTCTTCTCAAATGCTTAACATTGGAGTGCCCAAGTCTCAATTACTTCTTTTCAAACTTTTTCCAGACCTCGCTTTTGTTTCCAGCTTCAGATGCCATCCATATGCCAACTCCAAGTCCATACGTCTAGACTAAACTTCTCCCCCAAAATTCCATACAGCTATTGCTCAATATTTCCACTTGGCCATGGTCATGTATTCACTTGGGACTTCTGATTCTCCCACCCAACTCCTCTGCAGTCTTCTCCATGTCATTCGATAGTGTTCACACATTTGATTTTTCTCCCATCCCACAATCAATCCATCCACAAATTCCCTTTGGATCTTCCTCTTCATTATGTTTGGAATCTGACCCTTTTTCACTACCAGATCTGAGCCATCATTGTCTCTGCATTATAACCAGACTTCCTGCTCCCAATCTTATCCCTTTATTTGATTTTCCAAACAGCGCTAGAACTATCCTTTTAAATTGCTTATCATCCCATGTTCATACTCTGATTCAGATTCCCCAGTGGCCCCCATTTCGTGAGAAGAGAAGCCAAAGTCCCTCCAGTGTCTGCTTAATATGAGACATCACCAAACCCCTCTGCCTTCTTTGTCCATTGTTCTCCCATTCCTAACTCCCATCCACCTCCATGGGCCTCCTTTCTGTTTCTTGAACATATCTCAGGAGTTTCTGCATTAAGGACATGAAGCATGCCTTTGTTTAGCCTTTGTCTAGAATGGTCTTTTCCTTGATTTCTGTTCAGCCTATTACCAACACCCTCTTCCCCATCAAGCTTGAAGCCTTTGCTCAAATGTTACCTTTTCAATGAGGCCCATGCTGACCACCCTACTTGAAATAGAACCTGCTACTTAACTCTGGCATTCTCTCTATTTCTCTCTCTGCTCCATATTTTCCCACATGACCTTCTGCTGTGCTATACTATATAGTTAATTCATGATGCTTACTGCTTATTGTCTTTCTTCTCATGCTTAAATACAAGCTGTACAAGGACAGGATTATACCTTTTCGGTTTACAGGTATATCTAAAGCCAATGTCTAGAACAGTGGCCACATAGGCCAGGAAGTCCACAGATATTAGTTGATTTCATTACATGAGTAAATTGAAATAAGCTATAGTCAGGATGGACAGTGGGAAACAAAGAAACCAAGAAAATAAAATGGAAATGAGACAGAGGTCCAGAATAACCTTTATTTCTACCCTTCCTTGAATCCTTATTTTTTCAGCTTTTCCTGGGATTCTCTGCATGAGAATCCTATAAATAAACCTCCTATCCCTATGATAAGTTGAGTGAGCACAATTTCCTAGCACCAAAACTTCCATAATTAGAATAATCATATTTCTCTCCTCCCTAAGTGTCCATAGACTCTGCTTATGATTTATTAGATCAAGTTCAAAGACAGCATCCACATTGAAGGCTCTGTGCCATGTGGGTGAATCTCTTAGCTATCTAAATTCCATTCAACCACTTTGTTTAAAAAATTATTTTTATTTTAGAGAGAGAAAGAGAGAGTAGGGAAAGGCTGTGGGGGAGGGAAAAGTGGAAAGGATCTGAACCAAACTCCGAGCTGAGCACAGAGCCCAACATGGGGCTCCATCTCATGACCCTGAGATCATGATCTGAGCCAAAACCAAGCATCGGATCTCAACTAATTGAGTCACCCAGGTGCCCCTCAAGGGCTACCTCTTTTAAGAAAAAATTCCCAATATCAAGAGAACACATTTGCTCTACTAGACATTTGGGGAATTGATCAATTTGTCAAATGAGACATTTGTGTTTTCCCTTGATTGTGAAGTTGTGTCTCTACAATAAATCTATAAGCCGCCTGAGAGGATACACAATAATATATAATTACTGATATTTATTGAGACTTTATTAGGTACTGTGCACTGTTCTAAACTCTTACATGTATTACATCATTAATCATCATAGCACCCTCATTATAAGAGATGCACTATTATTCTCACTTACTACTGAAGATACTTAGGCTGGAGGGTTTTCATAATTTGCCTGGTATTACAAAGCTAGTTAGCAGATGAGCTCAGATTTGAACTTAATGCAGGCAAACCCCATATTGCACATTCATAACCACTACGCTATTTCAAAACTTTCTTATTGATGTCTTATAATAATACATTCAGAGGCAGTATTCAAAATGCATCCCTGTTACTCAATGTGGCCCACAGTCCAGCAGCTTTAACCATTCCGACAAGCTTGTTCAAAGTGCCGAATCTGCTCTCCACCTACATCCACATAGCCCCTTGTAAGAATCTGCATTTTAACAAGATTTCAAGTAAGTAGAACGCACAGCAAAGTTGAGAAACACCGAAATATTTTGCAACTCAAATCGTGTTAGTCATAATCACCCAGGGGAAGAAGATGAGGAGGGGTCACAGGGAGGGACTGGGAAGTCAGAGTGGAATGATGGGTGAACAAAACCATGGCTTTTTATTATCTACTATGAAAGTATTTTATTTTCAACATCAATATTAGTTGTAAGTACTTACCAACTGCGGATTAGTCTCTCAGTGTACTAAAATGCTATGAATGGCTTACAAGTATGTTTATGTGTTGACCCCACCCCCTTAGCCTTCTCAGCATCCAAGTGGAGCTTGGAGACCCAAAGCTCATACATGGAAGCATGAATAACTTCATCTAGGGTACTCAAGAAGATGAGCTAAGCAGAGGCGGGTCTGAGAGCGAATCCTAATATCTCAGTAAGCTTTGAGCATGATGAGTGACACCCTTAGCCTGGCACAATTCACTAAGAGCTGCAAGGAATTCCTGTATACCTTGGACACCTTTATTACAGGCAGCTGTATGGTGTACTCAAACTCTCCATAAGCAACAGGCCCATAGACCTGCTAGTGTAGTTTGTGTTCCAAATACCTAAGCAGTCAGGTGCACAGGTGAAGGAACAGGAGTTGAAGTTGCGGAGGCTGAGATCTCAGCAGGTGTTCCTGGAAAAACAGCTCCAGGGGGCTCTGAATCTCTGCCTTCACACATATCAGACACTTTTGCAGCTAATATGCCCTTTTAGTGGCATCCAGGCTAGCTGCAGGGTGACTGCTCTAACAATGCATGTGTTTTCTACTAATTAGAGCATCATCATTATTTTGAAATACTTGATATGAAAACATTCTGTTGGATTTGGAACCCATTTGCATTATCACAAGAAATTTCAGCATTACATTTGTCAGGGCAAAAAAAAAGAGAGACGGGGGGAGAGAGAGAAGCTGTTAGCTCCTTTAAATACACTTTTAACAATTGCAAATTGTGAATGTTTTAAAAAGTGATTTTAATTTTTTTATCACTTACCCGTGCAAATAAATTTTCCTGCCAATGGTAACTATCAAAAATTTGAAAAGATTACCATTAGAAGGTCATTATCAGGAATTGAGGATAGCCTTGTCAAGCATAAACCTATGTGAAAAATTATGTTTATGAAGGGTAATGGCTGAGTAACCATCCCAGCCCATCTGCATATAATAACTATCAACTGGGAATATCATATAAAACAAATAGTAACCTGAAGGCACTGAGGAGTAAACAGAAGCAAGCCTGTTCCACTGGATAGTTCATGCTCACAGGACAGTGATGTTGAGTTGTTATTTTCTCAGCTTCTAGCCGGAGGTCAAATACGGTTGGCATGGAACATGGAGCAGTGTGGGTGCTGATAGAGAAACTACAGCTTTATGTCCAAGGGACCGATTAAATCTGGGTCAACTGTAGCCACTGGGGAGGGAGGTGGAACACCAGAAATGGAATCCCCAAATTCTGTCTTTACATAACCTTGGCTAACCCCTAAAACATGCATGGGAATGCATGGAAATGAGTCATATCAAATCAGTTAAATACCAAAATCTGTGCTGAAATTGAAGATACCAACCAAGAAACAGATTGCAGTTCAAGTCCAACCAAGTTAATTGCCCACCAAAACAAAACCAACAAACACTCATTAGAGGCAAATAAAAGAATCCAACATCTCCACATCTGCATATTCATAATGTCTAAGATATAATAAAAATGTATCTGAAATGCAAAGAAATGGGAAAATGGAACCACTCACAAGAGAAAATTGACCTGTAGACAGCTCCAATATACCCCAGATGTTAGAAAGAGCCAAAATGAATTTTGAGACAACCATTGTAATTACTATACTGAGGGACACCTGGGTGACTCAGTGGTTGAGCGTCTGCCTTTGGCTCAGGTCATGATCCTGGGGTCCTGGGATCAAGTCCCACATCAGGCTCCTGTAGGGAGCATGCTTCTCCCTCTGCCTATGTCTCTGCCTCTCTCTGTGTGTCTCTTGTGAATAAATAAATAAATAAATAAATAAATAAATAAATAAATCTTTAAAAAATTAGCTACTATACTCAGTGAAGTAAAAGAAAATATGCCAGTGATGAACAACAACAAGAACCCAGGAAGTGACAGTAAACAAATAGAAATAATAAAAAAGAACCAAATGGAAAGTCCATAAGTATAAACTATACTATCCAAAAATTTCAATCACTGGACAAATTTAGCAGAATGCCAAAGACACAAGAAAGAGTAAGTGAACTTGTGGAAAGATCAGATTTATCCAATGTTAAGAACAAAGGAAAAAGATACTAAAAAAAAAAAAGTGAGCAGAGCTTCATGACCTATTAAGCAATATAAGCCAGTCTAAAATATATGTAATTGGAATGCAGACAATAAATGGGGTAAATAAACACATATTTAAAGAAATGATGGTCCAATATTCCAAATGTAATGAATGATATACATTTACAAATTCAAAATGCTCAGCAAACAAAAAGCAAGACAAAAGAAAGACACACATTATATTCGAATAGCTGAAAGCTGATGATAAAAGCAAGTAATAAAAGCAGCAAGAAAAACACCAACTCTTTACTTGACTAATAGCTGACTTCTTATCAGAAACCACACAGGTTGGAAAAGAGTAAAGCAGCATTTTTCTAGAAAGAGAAATTTCTCAGCAAAGAATTCTAGATCTAGAGAAAATTTTCTTTAAAAATGAAGGGAAAGTAAAGTCATAATAAGGTAAATGTAAATAAACTAAGAGAATTTGTTGAAAACAGATCTTGAACAAGAACTGCTAAAAGAGTTTCTTCAAATAGAAGAAAAATTAAACCACATAGAAACTCATAGCCTTAGAAAGGAATGAAGAGCATTAGGAATGGTAAAAATCTTGGTAAATGTCAAACTATTTTCACCTTTTTCCATGTAATTTCATTACAATACATATGACTCTAGATACAAAATTACAAACTCATAAATTTGTAATATATGTGGATAGTATAAACATAGAGGTCCATATAGACCTTTATGGTGGCACAGTTGATATATTTTTCATGAAGTGGTACAATATTAACCATAAATAAATGTTAAATTTTAAGAATTTACATTGCAATCTCTAAATGGACCACTACAATGTAATGTAAGAAGGAAAGCTAGAAGCTGCTTGAGAAAATGGAATTCTAAAAATAACCAAATGATATCCCTCCCCCTAAAAGGACAGGAAGTAAATAATAAACAAATGAAAGACCAAAGGAGACGAAAAACTTGAAATTGAAATGGCAAACCCAGGGGCCCCCTGGGGTGGCTTAGTCGTTTGAATGTCCAACTCTTGATTTCTACTCAGATCATGATCTCACGATTGTGAGATTGAGCCCCATGTTAGGCTCTGCACTGGGCATGGAGCCTGCTTGAGATTCTCTCTCTCTCCCTCTATCTCTCCCCCACTTCTGCTGTTTCTTTCTCTCTATCTCTCAAAAAAAGAAAGGCAAACCCATACCTAATGATATCTATAATTACATTATCAATTACTTTGGCTTAATTGATACTAGCTAGAGAAGACAGTGTTTACCAGGTATATGGCTCAGTTGCCAGACCATACACTGGGTCATGATACAAGCATAAATAATTTTTAAAATGCTGATATCATACAGATAGGTGCCTAATCCAAATGAAATTAAACTAAATCTGTAACAATAAAGTATCTAGAAAGCTCTGAATATTAGAAAAACCAAATAAAATACTTGTAAATAGTCCATGTCTCAAAAAATTTAAAAAGAAACTAGAAATGCTTGGAGCCAAATAATAATTCAACATACAAAAATTTGAGAGATACAGGTAAAGTAGTGTTTACAGAGAATATAGCTTCAAATTCTTAGCAAAAAATAAAGCTCTAAAGTCAATCCTCTAGGCCTCCAATGTAAAATTTAAAAAAAACAAAAAACAAAAAATAATACCCAAGATAAGTAGAAGGAAAGAATTAATAAAGATGAGAGAGAATAAATCAGTAACATTTTCAAAGGACCAACAATAAGGAAATCAATGAAACCCAAAGCTGATTCCTCGAGTTTAATGAAATTGAAACATGTCTACCTGGTTTTTAAGAGAGAGAGAGAGAGAGAACACAAGTTACCAGTTACTAACAAAAGAGATGTCACTATAAATTTTGCAACATAAAAAAAAAATAAAGGAATGTTATGAACAACTTTGTGTCCATAAATTCAACAACTTAGATAGACAAATCCCTTGACAAATACAAATTACCAAAACTGACCCCAAGAGGAACTGTGGATTTGAATAGCATCATATATATTAAAGAAATGTACTTTATAATTAATAGCTTCCTGCAAGGAAAATTTCAAGCCCAGATGTGTTCACTGGTGAATGTGTTCACTAGCAGACATATAAGAAATAAATGCTACCAATTCTACTAAAAATCTTTGAGAAAGGAGTGGCATTACTTCCCAACTCTTTCTGGAAGCCAGTGTTACACTAACAAAATCAGACAAATGTATCACAAGGAAACAATGTACATCTACATACATTTGTCATAACATAGATGGGAAAACCCCGCAATATTTTAGCAAATGGAGTCTGGCGATATATAAAAAGATAATAAATTTTGACCTAGAAGGGTTTATACCAGAATGTAAGGTTGGTGTGACATCTGAGAATGAATCAACATGATTCACAACATCAGTAGAATAAAGGAGGAAAAAACACATAAGCATGTCAACAGATGCAGAGAAAATGTTTGCAAAAGCAAAAACTCTCAGAAAGCTACCAATACAGGAAAATTTCCTCAGTCTGATAAAGGGCATCTGTGAAAAACTTAAGAGCTAGCATAATACTAAGTGATGAAGGACTGAACAGTTTCTACGTGAAAAGCAGGAACGAGGAAAGGATGTATATTATCATCACTTCTACTCCAGATTGTGTTAAATGTTTTAACCACCAGTGTAGACAAGGAAAACATTTGTCAAGCATTCAGTTTGGAAAGAAAAAAGCAAATCTGTATTGGAAATGATGTGACATATGCCTTAAAAATCTTAAATGATCGACAAAAAAGATTTTAAGAACTAATAAGTGAATTCATAAAGTTTCCAAGATAAAATATAAAAATTAATTGTATTTCTATATGATATTGATGAACAGTTGGAAAATTAAATAGATATCAATTTACAATGAAAGGCCAAGCCAGATACTTACAAATAAATCTTTGTGACAAGTGTGTAAACATTTATACTGAAAACTTTAAAAAAATGTTGAGGAAAATTAAAGAAAGCCTAAGTAACCTAAATAATGAAGAAATATATGACATAAATGGCTTCAAATATTGCTAATATCACAATTGTTACCCAATGAGTTTATGTATTCAAAATTATCTTAATCAAAATAACAGGCTCAATTTGACAAGAATTGACAAGCTAATTCAAAAATGTATATGGAAAGGCCAAAAACTTATAGTAGATTGAGAAAAAAATTGACTTACATGGGACACCTAGCTGGCTCAGTTGGAAGACCATGTGGCTCTTGATCTTGGGGTCATGAGTTTGAGCCCCCTGTTAGGTATAGAGATTAGTTAAATTAAAACTTAAAAAAAAGAATTTGACTTGCATTTCCTAATTTTAATAATAATTACAAATTTACTGTCATCACAATAGTATAGAACTAGCAAGGAGGTAGACGTCAAGAGTAATGGGACACGGGGCACCTGGGTGACTCAGTTGGTTGAACATCTGAATCTTGGTTTGGGCTGGGGTCATGACCACAGGGTCTTGGGATCAAGCCCTGGGTCAGGGTCCACACAAGGTAGGGAGTCTACTCGAGAACTCTCTTTCCTTCTCCCTCTGCCCCTCCTCCGGCTTGCATTCTCTCTAAAAATAAACTAAATCTTAGAAAATTAAAAAAAAAAAAAAACAGAGAGAAGATTGTGGCACCTGGATTACTCAGTTGGTTAGTGTCAGATTCTTGATTTTGGCTCAGGTCATGATCTCAGAGTGGTGAGATTGAGCCCCACATCTGGCTCTGTGCTAAGCATGGAGTCTGCTTGATATCCTCTCCTTCTGCGCCCATCGCCATCACCCCCGCCCCTCTCTCTCTCTCTCAAATAAATAAATAAAATACATCTTTAAAATAAAAAGATTAACAGGACAGCGTCAAGAAAGAGACCCACACGGATAAGGCCAATTGATTTCTGATGAAGGTCCTAAGATCACTCAGTGGGGAATATTCAGCCTTTTCAATAAGTGTGCTGAAACAATTGGATATTAGTATGGGAAAAAAATGAACCTATCATATCATACAAATAACTTGATTCAAACTGGATCATAAACCAAAACATTAGACCCAAAACTATGTAATTTCTAGGAGGAAAGCACAGAAATGAAATTTTTATGATACTGAGTAGAGCAAAAATTTCTTTAAAAAGATTCAAAAGCATGAAAAAACTGTTCAAATGGCATCATCAAACTTATGAACTTTTGTTCTTTAAAAAGACATAGTTAAAAGCACAAATGTACATATTTAACATATTTAACATACCAGACATTTAATACATCTGACAAAGATATATATATATATCTGTATCTATCTATATATCTTTACTTATGTATCTATATCTTTAATATATATATATACACATTTTCATATAAACATATACATCTTTATATATATGACAAGGTCATATATCCAAATGATTCAAGGAAATCTCAGAAGTTAATAAAATCCAAGAAAAAAAAACATTCAAATTATGTAGACTCTTCAAAACAGGATATACAAATAAAAAAGAGGCCATGAAAAGATGCTCACCATCACCTCTCATTAGAGAAGTACTAATGAAAACCAGTATGAGGAGGCCTGTGGTGCAGTCAGCTAAGCAGCTAACTTGGTTTATGGCTCAGGTCGTGATCTCAGGGTTGTGAAATCGAGCCCCACACTGGGCTCTGTGCACAGTGAAGTTTGCTTGAGATTCTCTTTCCCTTTCCCTTTGCCCCTCCAGCTTGTGTTCTTTCTCTATCAAATAAATAAATATATTTTACCAAAAAGAAAAAAGAAAAAAAAACTAGTATAGGATTCTACTACTTGCCTACTAAAATGGCTAACATTAAAAAATATTAGCTACACTAAAAATTGGTATGGATGGGGAGCAACTAGAATTCTCATCTATTACCGGTAAGAACATGAAATGCTGCAGCTACTCTGGACAACACTGAGACACTTTCTTGTAAAGCTAAACATAAATGTACTATCACTAGGCAAACCCACTGGAGAAATGAAGGAAGATCTAAATAAATAAAAACACATGCCCACAAAAAGACTCATACACCAATGTTCATAGCAGCCTTATTGATAACAGTCAGCTATTTGAAGCACCCTAAATGTCATCAATAATACATAATTGGTAAATTTCTGTACAATAGAATACACTGAATGACAAAAAAGAACAAAATATTGATAAACATGGCAACATGGATCAGTATTAAAAACACAATGCAAGGGCAGCCCAGGTGGCTCAGCGGTTTAGCACCTCCTTCAGCCCAGGGCGTGATCCTGTAGACCCTGGATCGAGTCCCAAGTTGGGGTCTCTATATGGAGCCTGCTTCTCCCTCTGCCTTGTGTCTCTGCCTCTCTCTCTCTCTCTCTCTCTCTCTCTCTCTCTGTCTCTCATGAATAAATAAATAAATAAACTTTTTAAAAGTCTTTAAAAAAACCCACAATGCTAAGTAAGAAAATGTCAAACAAAATGCCACTGTAGGATGTAATTTACATGAAATTGTAGTAAAGATAACACTATAGTGACAGAGGTCAGATCAGTGGTTGCCTCGTGCCAGGAGTCAGATTAGGGAATCCACCTCAAAAGGAATGGAAAGCTTCAGCTGCACTTCTGGCCATGAAGGAGGTGTCCATACCTTGATTGGGTTGGTATGGTAGACTCATCATTACTATTTCTTTAAAACAGGAGATTGGGTTGGTATGGTAGACTCATCATTACTATTTCTTTAAAACAGGAGAATTTTACTGTATATAAATTATGTCTCAATAAAGCTAGAGATGATGCAAAACATTATGTGGAGAGAAGCATGCTCAAGTTTCTTATGAAAAAAATATGAAAAGATTGGGTTTGAGCTGCTTCCTAGAAATTTGATATTTAATATCCACCCTCATATTTCCTGTCTTTCCCTTAATCACATAATACAAAGAAAATAAAGTGAATTTTGCTTAGCCTCCTATAGGCCTCTTCAAATCCCTCCAGTTTACTTAAGTTGTCTGAGCAATTATGATCATTTATTGCAGGAGCTCAAATGTGAAAACATGTAGGAAGCAAGACTCCCACTGTTTAAATGAATTCCCTGATGAAGCTAAGGGTGAGTTCGGAAAGGGTTTGAATCAAAATGGCATGCTTCTTTTTTCCTTTATCATTTGAGCCATTCTAAGTATAAAATTCAGTGGCATTTACTATATTCACTGTTGTGGATCGTCACACCTAAGTAGTTCCAGAACATTTTCATCACTCTAAAAAGAGACTCCTGTCCTTGACAGACTTTATTTCAGAGCTTCACAATCTTGAATTTTCAGTTCACTTGGGTCCTCTTCTTCTTTACACAGAACCATGAGCAAAACAAATGCACTCTGGTGGCAGCGAAGGGACTTGTGCTAAGAATGTGAAAACAACTCTGTGAAATGTTCACACCTCAGTCGAAAAGATACTGCGCACACAGTGGGGCAGGGGTGTTCAATGTCTTCTCCAAGATGGCAGTTCCCTCAAGCTCAAAGACAGTTGGGACATCCTCACAAGAACTGTCATGAGCCAAACTCAAACCACAACCAACTTCCGTATCATTTGATGAAGAACCTGCATATGACATACTCAAATCCACTCTGGTGAATTAGGTAATAAAGGGAATTTATGGGGAAGAACTAGGGTAGTTGGAGGTGTCACAAAATCAAACAATAGACCAACCAGGTCGTAGGAAAGGCAGGAACCATGGCATTTCAGGGAGTTTCATGATGGGTAATCTTTGTGCTGCTAGGTGATACCATCCCAATGTCTCAAATCAGGTATATCCACACACTGCTCCACCAGCCAGTGTCTATTCCTGGAGAAATTGATGGACCTCAGTTGATCATGTGCCACACAAATGGAGTAACATGATCAACTGGTCTACCAGGCCTTGAGGAAATGATGAAGGGGTGCTTTGGTAAAGAAAAGTGAACTATTGGTGGATCCCTGATATTATGCCTCATAGAGTTAGTATCCAGTTAACCATGGGTAGCTATAATCATGTATTTACAAGGTAAAATGAGGCTGAAGAAATAAACTTGGTTGTAGAAGTGGTGCTTAGAAGAACAACCAAGCAAGCCATGCCTCATGTCCAGAGAACAGTGAGGATGGGACTGCCAGCTGCGACTTTGAGCCTTATTGTCGAAGCTGAGTAGTTAAGGAGGTAGGGCATCAGGCTCTAGGAACTTGTATGACAGAGAAACTAAGGCAGAAGAGGGTGTAGTAGAAATGGTATACAGTAGAAATGATAACATATGAGCTTTGAAATCAAGAAGATCTTGGATTTCTTTCAGCTCTTCCTTCACCTAAGCAGGGGAACCTCATTGAATTATTTAATTACTCTGTGATACATATTACCATTATTATTATGAATAATAAGAATTATGTAGTGATGAAAGCAGTAATAAGAGGCACTAGAGACTCAATCCTATCTCAGGAGCATAAGTAATCTTTATTCCAGACCTCTCTATCTAGTATTTTCTGCATCTTGGTCAAAAAAAAACTCTGAGATGAGACAATCTTTTTTTTTTTTTAAGACTTTATTTATTCATGATAGACACAAAGAGAAAGAAAGGCAGAGACACAGGCAGAGGGAGAAGCAGGCTCCATATAGAAACCCCAACATGGGACTCAATCCCGGGTCTCCAGGATCAGGCCCTGGGCTGAAGGTAGTGCTAAACCGCTGAGCTACCCGGGCTGCCCGAGATGAGACAAACTTGAAGCCACTCATTAAAGATTTGGACACCTTCTCAGATTGACTTATTTCACTCAGCATAATACCCTCCAGTTCCATCCATGTTGAAGCAAATAGTGGATATTTGTCATTTCTAATGGCTGAGTAATATTCCATTGTATACATAAACCACATCTTCTTTATCCATTCATCTTTCGATGGACACTGAGGCAAACACCAATAAGAAATAAATTTATTACTAAAAAAAAAGATTTGGACTCCACTTGACAGAAGCTAGTGAAAGCAATGACCAACAGAGCTTTTTTTTTTTTTTTTTTTTTTTTTTGGTAATGATATACTTCCTTGTTAGTGGAAAAATGTTAGCTGATAGAAACAAGTAACTTGGGCCTCATTTTCACACAGAAGGCTACATGATTTTGCACAGCTTCATTTGGAGAGTTGCAGAAAAATTACAACTTCTTTTTTTAAAAAAAAGATTTGTTATTATATATATAATTTTTATTTTTTAGAGAGGGAAAGAGCATGTGCAAGCCAAGAGGAGGGGCAGAGGGAGAGAAAGAATCCTGGAGCAGACTGCCTGCCGAGTGTGGAGCCATCATGGGGCTCAATCCCAGGACTCTGAGATCATGACGTGAGCCATACTCAAGGGTTGGCCACCAAACGGACTGAGCCACCCAGGCACCCCTGAATTGCAACTTCTATTTACAAAAGATGTATCCTCCAATGTAATGAGTTATGTAAAAGAAGGCACACTGCTATCCAAGCCATACACATTATTTTTCTTCTTAGAACAACATAAAATTGCTATTTCCATGACAGTGTCGGTAATTATTTAATGCATGTAGAATGCATCACTCTCACAGAGAAGCCAGCAGTGAGCAGTCCCTGGCCACAACAGACAACACAAGCCTCACAGGTGCAGAAGCGCAGCTGATTGCACTGCGGATACAGACCACACACCACTCACCAGAGGCAGGCAAGTAGGATAAAGTGGAATTTAATGGCAGTCACTGGCACTGTGCATCTGCAAATACAGCTTTGATGGGGATCAATTAAAAGGAGGAAAACTCAAAAAGAGGAGGGGGCGGGTGCTGTCGAGAGGAAGAAAAGATGGAAGCATTTATGGAGAAGTCATTTGCTTTTTATCTCATAAAAAACAGAAATTCTCTTTGGCAGATGGATATATCTTACAGGAGTAAAAATGAGAAAATAAATTACTTAATAAATTACATAAATGCGCTGCACTTAGTAGATAACATTTTTCAAGACATGATTTCCACAGCAGAAAATCACAGAACAGCATTCTTGATGGCATATAGAAAAGGGAGCACTGGTACAGATCTCTGTGCTCACATTTAATACCAGGACAATGAATCTGAAAACTCATTTTTTCAAAGAAAAAGTTTCCCATATCCTTATCTTGCTCCTTTAGGGTTCCATTCTTCCTGTTCATCCCTAACTTATTTCCAAGTGACCAATATGGCCAGGTTATGTCCAATGGTCACAGGGACCTCTCGCAGTATGCCCCCACCTGATTGTTGCCCCTTTTGCAGAGATTTTTCTCTTCATTACTTACCATTCTAGAGTGTCAGATCCTTAGAGTCCTGTGCTCTGCCAGTTATTCTCATAAATGAAATGAAGATATCTGGAGAATTCAATAAGATCCAACCAATCTCTCAGATCAGATGTCCCTCCTAAACTATTCTTATTCAAGCTATGCCAAGGGCCATGGAAAACCCCCAAAAAAAAGAAATGAAGAGATCATCTCATGAGGAAGGCACAGGATAAATGTTCAGGATGTAAGTACTATTATTAACCCTGAGAACAGGCTATGTTCCGGGATGATGATGGGTGCCTTTTCATCTAACCTCTCCTGTGATACTGTGAAAGATGCTCATTTAGCTGGGGATGAAACTGAGACTCTTTAAGATTAAGCAGATTTGGACAAGATTAGACAGAAGAAATTGGGAGGATTAAGATTCAGTTTCAGTTTGCTACTTTCAAATCATGTGTTCTTGCACTACACTTTCTCACATCTGAGTCACCTTTCTTTCAATGGGTGAATATTAGTTGCAGGAAACTATAATAACTAAATGGTGGCTTGTTTAGGACCTGGAGAGGCAGGGGCATGAATTCAAATCATAGATGGAAGTCATGATCTTTCCTGACAGGTATTTTCTTCAAAATATGTTTGTTTACATTTGGATCCAAGAGCATGATTATCACCATTTTAACATCTAACCCTTCCTAATTAATAATAGTGGCAGCAACAGTGCCTTACAAGGGCACATTTTTGTAATATTTTCAAAATTTACATATGACATCATTTTTAACACCTACAATTCTTTTAAGGCAACAAGGGAAAATATTATTATGCCTGTGTTGCTGATAAATCAACTAGTGCCCCAGGCACAAATGAATTCAAGAGACAGAATTTAAAGCAGGTTTTCCATCTGGTGGTATAATACTTTGAAAAAAAAAAAAAAGCTGAACCACGTGCACCTTGAGGAAAGGAAATGTTTAATGAAAACTTAATGTTAAATGGAAGACAGATGCTGTTAGAAGTGGAGCAGGACATAGTGGTGTCATTTATTCCATCTCTAACTTTCACACAGTCCCTCTCTATCTTTAAATAATTTACATTAAACATTAAACAAAAAAAATCTCCAACTTGGGTAAAAATAAAATTTATGCAAGTTATAAGAGATGTTTCTCCTAAAAAGTGATTAAAATAAGAAATTTAAAAACATATTTTATTCATTCACTTATTTAACAAATTTTCAGTAACTAGATCAAAGGTTGCACACTGTGGGGGAAATAGATCTCACTGAAATAGTCCAGTCTTGTCACAAAAGCAAATAAACACACAAAGAACAAAAGTAACCAACTATGAAGAGGAGGTGGGGATATTTGTATCTAGAGTTGCCATAACATATTATCAACAAACTATGAGACTTGCAAAGAAAAAGTAAAGTGTGACCCATACACTGGGGGTGGGGAAAGCAGATAAAGAATTAGTCTTTGAGAAGTCCCAGATGTTGGGTTAGCAAAGACTTAAAGCAGCTGTTGTAAACATGGTCAAAGAACTAAAGGAAACCATGCTTAAGTGAGTAAAGGAAGGCATGATGACAATGGCTCATTGAATAGAAATATCAATGAGGAAATAGAAAAAAAGATTTACAGAAGTAATGGATGAAACTCCCAACACCAAAGGAAGCCATTATTCCACACATTTAAAAAGCTCAATGAACTCCAAGTAGGATAATGCCAAAATTATCTACACTCAGATATACCATAGTAAAAATGTTGAAAGACAAACACAAAGAGAAAATCTTGACTTTGCACTATAACAGTACAAAAACAGAAGAGCAGTTAGAGCTATATGTGACTAACATTTCTACATAGCACTGAAATTGTTAGTATGAATATGAAATACATTATGGTCAGTTAAAATGTATACTGGTGGACTTAGAGCAGCCACAAAAAATGTCATTTAAAAATTACTGAAGGAGGGGCACCTGGATGGCTCAGTGGTTGAGCATCTCCTTTGGCTCAGGTCATGATCCCAGGGTCCTGGGATCAAGTCCCAAATCAGGCATGATTAGATATCAAGATACATCTATCAGAATAGCTAAAATAAAATAAAAAATAGTGACAATACCAAATGCTGGTGAGGATGCAGACAAATGAGATCACTCACACATTGTTATGGAAATGTAAAATAGTACAGCTACTCTTGACTGTGTGTGGATACACGGACCTGCACATGTCTCAAATTGCACAGAACTAAGCACACACACACACACACACACACACACACACAGCTACAAGCAAAACTTAAAACATCTGAATAAAGGCAATAGATTGTATCTATGTAGATATGTTTGTTGTGGTATTATACTATAGTTCAGCATGACTTTACCATTGGGGAAAACTGGGTAAAGGGTACACAGAGTCTATTATGTGAATCAGCAATTACTTTGAAGTTAAAAGGGTAAAAAAAAAAATCTACCATGTGTCAACAATGGGTCAGGCTCTGGAGATACACCAGAAAAAAAAAAAATAAGGAAAGGTCCCTACTCTTTTGAAACTTACACTCTTATAGAGGAGATAGGCATCATTCAATCAACCAATAAACAAACAATTTCATAATAATAAATTCCATAGGGACAATTAAATGGAGTAAAACAATGGTCAATGGACTAAAATTAAGATAAGACAGGTTTGTCAGAGAAGAAGCCAGCCCTGTGAGGATCCAGACTCCGAATTTATTTTGAAGGAAAAGCCAAAAAAAAAAAAAAAAAAAAGATGGTTTGGGAGTTATGCATGCGAGCGTATTTGTTTTGTTTTAGTTGAGTAACTGAGTGGCACCATTTCATAAATTAAGGAACACTAAAGCAGAGGCACATCCAGGGATGGGGCAAATCTAGAGTACAGATTGGGTGTGCTGGGTTGTAGTGGCCTTTGATATCTCTTTTTAAAGATTTTTATTTATTTATTCATGAGAGACACACAGAGAGAGGCAGAAACATAGGCAGAGGGAAAGCAGACTCCCTGAGGGAAGCCCGGCACGGAACTTGATCCTGGGATCATGACCTGAGCCAAAGGCAGATGCCCAACTGCCCAACCACTGAGCCACCTAGGTACCTCCTTATTTGATATCTCAATGAATATGTGAGACAGTTGGACAACTGAAGTTCGTTGCAGAACTCGAGAGTGAACAAATTAATATGGGATACTGTCATGCACCAGGAGATAATATGTATATCTATGGAATTGGATGAGATGATAAGAGAAATAAGTATAGATTAACAGGTCATGGGGCAAAACCTTGGGCAATTGAAGATTTAGGAGAGTGAGAATAATGGCCCAAGAAATAGGAGAAATACCAATAGAATTATGCCAGCCAAGAAAGAAGATATATCAAGGAGGATGAAAGGCCTCAGCAGCAAAGGCTTCTGAGGAATTAAGTGTATGAGGCCAAGAAAAGTAGCCACTGGACCTGGCAATACAGTGTCAGTGGAAACATTGACAATGGTGGTTTGGGTGGAGTGAATGAGGATAGTTAAGGAGATGATATACAACACAGATAATATTTTATTAAGTTTCACTGTATAGGAGAGCAAAAATAATAGTCTGAGAGCTGGAGAGTGATTCCCCCCACCCCGCCTCAGGGCTCAGGAGCAAAGAGAAGGACGTAGATCATTGGGCTTCACCAAGTATGGAGTTCAATGAGTTAAGTTCAACCAAGAGAGAAAGCCAGGTGAGAAGTGTAAGGGTACTTGCCAGATTATAGAATGTAGGGTTGGTTGGTAGAGAAGTGAAGATTCCAGGGAGCAAGAGAGTTAGGGTAAAGAAGGAGTTTTAGAATTCATGAATTGGCATTCTCAATGCAATAGTTACTGGAATGAGTAAAGCAAATAAAGTGGAAGATAGGAAGTGGTGATCAGAGGGAAGGATGCTTGAAATTGAGATTTTGGAGGTGGTGTGTTGTTACTGAAAAAGAAGTAAACATGACAGGAGAGCAGCCCCAGCATGGTGAGGAAAGAGTCATTGTAGGTGAGAAAACCAGATCCCAAGATTCCAAGTAGTTAGGCCACCTTTCATCCAGAGGCATATGGTGGCCCCAATTATGAGGACAATGATGGGGACGAGAGGAACATCGTGAATCAGATCCTCAGGAATCACTGAGCAAGAGGGATTGGGGGTGGAGGCAGTGAATAGAGCTCGACTGGAAGGAGTCTGATTAGATTTCAGGGTCATCCCAGCAGAAACGGAGGAGAGGTGGCAATTCAAGGAAAGAGAGACACAGTCTCCCCTCCAAGAGAGAGGACAGCATAGCCTCTGCTTGAATGTGGTTCCAGAGAATTCTTCACAAAGGTTTGGGAAACCTGAGGAAATGAGTGAAATTGAGTAGCACAAGGTAACTGGGAAATAAAATAAGAGCCAAGAGCTGACGGATGTCAGGGAAACTTGGATTTCCAGAGACTGCATGGATGAGAGTGGTCCCCAGGGCTCCTTAAAGCTGGAAGGAACCAGTACAGACCAGAGTCCAGAGTTTTGAGGGCCATCTTCTGTGAAGAGTCAAGCTTGCTACCATGCTGCTCTAAGAAACGATCTCGTTTTCCCACAAGTGACCATGGTAATAACCTTTCAGAGGGAAAAATGGAGCCAATGGGGCAGTTGGACCCTGGGCAGAGCCAAGAACACCCTCTATGAGGAAAGGTTTCTAGTAAATGGTTGACAAAGACAAATGAAGTCCCTCAATAGAGCACCAGTGTCTAGAAAAGAGTCTGGCACATATTATAGGCTCAGGAATGAACAGATTAACTAATGAAAAAGATTGCAGGGGCCCTGGAAGGTGCAAGGACTTTGCTTTGAGAGAGGTTGGAGCAGTAAAACTCTTGTCACAGAGTCACCCAGCAGGAAAGAGCCACCAAGTGTACCGTGCAGCTACCATGGATGCTTTTCCAGCCTGAGGGGCTAGCGTGGTTCTCTAGCAGTGAAAGTGTTGGAATTACTGTTGATTCATTGTGTGTTATTTTGAGTCTTCGACCCTTTCAAAAACAAAACCCAAAGCACTTCCAGCATTCCAAAGTGTGGCCCAAAGACAGAAAGCTTGAGATTTCAATACATCATGCGGCTTGCAATTAGAATAATCCTCCATTGATAATTCATCTATTCAGCATAAGGTCCACAAAGGGCCATCCGCTTTCCACATGCCAAGTATTTCTTTTCTAGGAAAAATAGAATTTGCAAGCCTAAATTGATCCCACTCCCAGTTATCTCCTATCATTTTAGTTACATGGCCTTGAGCTCTCCAAACAAACTTAATTTTCATCACATCGAATAAAAAAGTGCCAGCCATGCTTGATCTATTAGGAAGAAGGTAGGGTGCACAAAATCAAACGGCAATATATTGCTGCTGCTCTAAAAAAGAATTGCTACTCTAGAGAATACTCCTTTCCTAAATGGCTATAAAGACCCCATGCTCCAGAAAAGTCAGAAGAAAAATTACCTCCCAGCTTGTGCATTTATTTTTATGGTTGCAGTTGATTGTTCCCTCCCACTCCAGCCTACAACATACCCCAGTGCCTATCAATTCCCAGACCTAATCCTACACCAGTTTCCAGAGTCCCAACTGGGCCAGTTTGCTGAAATGACATGATACGGTCGGCTTTTGCCAGGCATCCAAGTCAAGAATTATAAAGTGAATGAGTCTATCTGTCTTTATAAGTGCATTGTGAACTTTATAGTTTAATATTAAACTTGCATCATAAAAAATGGCTCATAAATGGCTAATAAAAGCCTAGTTTACAGCTTATAAAGTGCATCAGTACTTTACACGGGTTTGCTTAGGAAGATTTATGTGCCAGCTCTTTGTCTCCCGGTTAAAGATTATTTCCCCCCAAAAAAACCATTAAAAATAACTATTGAAAAATGGCCCTTGGGTTGAACTCCGTGGGGCACCCAATTTGAGGCATTCAAGAGGAGCAAGGCCAGTGTTGCTGGTGCTTCTAAATGTCACAGGAAATGCCTGGGGTTCCAGGCAGGCCCCAGGGCAGGTGGCACCACCAGGTCTACCTGCCTGGGAGGTGCAGCGAGCCCAGCAGACTCATTAGCAGGACTCTTGACATCGAGTGTCTACATAACCCTCATTATGGAATCGGGTGTTAGTGGTTCTGGGTCTGAGGGCAGGACGAGCTATGTGAGAACAGCAGGAAGGCCCCCATACCAAGCCTCGAACCAGAGTTTGGTTGTTTCCCACCAAGGGCACTTGGAAGTTCCTTTCATGAATTCTGCAAGACGGTCCCGCTTATTCCTCACTGTCTCCTCCACTCAACGCACCAGTGACAGATGTGGCTGCAATCAACTCACCCCCTCCGTCCGATTTCACTTTTTATTACCCATTGCACTGCTTTACCCAGGTTTATGTATTTCATTATGTTCTCTGCTGTCACTTCTCCTATTTCATTTTTGAGTCTTATTCTAATTCAGCGGCTGGCAGCTGTGTTGCCATCTTCCCGCCTCCCAGCTCCTGCAGTCCCTCTGTGCTACTGGAGCCGGGGGTCTTTTACTGACTTCCAATTCTCAAGACGTTGGCAAGGAGGTGGTGCTCTGTGATGCAATGCCATCATTGGGGGTGGGGGGGAGCAGGAATCTGGTTCCTGCACTGATTTTGCCAGTCAGTACCTGTGACATTTGGGAGCATTCAGTTAGCTTTTGAGCTAATTTTGAGTCAAATGAAAAAATGGAAGTGATGGAACCAATGATCTCCAAGGTGACAAACAATCCTGATACCACCTTATCTACAGAATGTGGACACAAGCTCCTCCACTTCCTACCTCAGGCGGTTCTAGGACCAAATGAGATTATGGCTTTCAAAGATCTCCAAGCACTATGATGTGCTTTCCAAACCCAAAGGTCATATTAGATATTGAAGGGTGGTTTCAGCACCTCCTCATCGGCATACTATTTTTTTTTTATAGCTCAAGATGAAGTAATCAAGAATTATGCCCCCCTCCATCTTCCATGTTTTTCTCAAGACAGGCACTCAGTCATCCTTGCATTTACAAAACTAGATGCCAGACAGAGGAGACCAAAGAAGTAAAGAAACACATTCTACCCTTCACTCATCTTGCTAAGAAGACAAAGATGCCAGGCTATTACATAAGAAATAGCATGCATGGAGGCAGGGAGGGGGCATACAGGAGAGTTGCTCTGGGACCTGGTTAAAAAAGAAAAGACCACAGCTATACTCTGGAGGCAAAATTCTTCATAATTCTATAGCATCATGGACTGGGTTTTAATTTCAGTGATTTGGAAAGTGAAGAGCTTCCCTTTAATGAATTGCTTCATCACTGCCAAAGACTGACATCTAGAGCTGTTTGGGGCCCACCAGGGAGCCATAAGGACTCAAGACCTTCTGCATCTTCATTTCCAAACATTGAGAGGAAAGACAAATCTTTTAACCAATTGTGGCAAATGCAAGATCAGGGTGCTATATAGGGTGCATTCTTTGTCCATTTGGATTTAAGGAACTTCTTCCTCCAACGAAATGCAGTGCTCAGATAAAAGTTCCATGGCCCCAGTCCCCTGGTGATGGCCAAACAGAGTAGTCCAAGGTAATTTGGATTCATGTACCTGAGTTTGAGAAGAACCAGTGCTTTAATCTAAGTGATAATAAAGCTGGGAGATTTAGCCAGGTGAACTGTGCTTCTAGCACATGTGATCGGAGGTATCCTCATTCATATGCCCTGGTGGCATGATTCTTCAGAAACTGGCCTCGATCTAGTCTTCCCAACTCATTTCAGACCAGAGCTCACCTGCCACCTAGACTCTCATCATGGAGAAGCACTGTGGGTCTACCAACCCCACTTAGCCTATTCACAACTCCACATGTTTGTACATTCTTTTTTCCTCTGTCTGGAAAGTTCTCCCCTGATGTACCCATTTGGAAGCCTCCAACTGTTCCCTCGAGGCTTTGCCCAAACTCTGTGATCACACTGAAACCCCCCTTTATGCTATCAACCATAGATTTACTTGCACTCAGGACACAATTGTCCAAGAGTCCAGTGAACACTGCCAAAGTGATGGACACTGAGTTTCATCCAGAGGGGAATGCAAAAATCCACAGGACTAGCAGACATCAAGGAGTTAATCGTTGAGTTGAGGAGTAAGATTAATTCCATGAAACAATATGAGAGAATGTACAATCAAGCCCCAATTTGGGCAGTACAGATTTTAAATGCCAAAGGAGTTGAGAGAAGGAGAAAATCCAGCACAGCTGAATCTGCAAACACTCCAACTCATGGCTCACATGTACTTAGCAGCTGAAAATAGTACGCTCTCACCAATTGTACTGTCACCAGCAAATTATTGAAATTTTCTCCCCAGCAAGGGTAAGGGAGAAGAAAAGCAGGGAGGCAGAAGAAAGTACTGGATTATAAACATGCTCACCTAGGAGGGGAAACAGAGTCGAAATGCAAACGACATTGTCAAAATTGGCTTCCCCTCTTTCACCAAGCAATTCCACTTGTGGGTGTTTGTCCTGGAGAAATATTCTGAATGCATAAAGAGGCGGCGTTGTTATAATGGAGAAAAATTGAAAACAAGTCCATCAGTAGGAAACTGGTTGAGCACGTTTTGTTGTAGCCGTCCTCCTATCGCAGCCATTAAGAGAGAATGGTGTGTTTTTTCTTTATGTACTGTCATGGAAAGACCAACACGGTCTATTATTAAATGGAAAACAATAGCCAAGTGTAGAAACATCGCTATAATATGAATGAGTTCACATAAAATATGGAGGCAGAAAATATCATTTCCCTCTATATTCATTCATTCATTCATTCATTCATTCAACAATGATCTTTTGGGCTTCTATTATGTGCCAGGCAATGTTCTGACAGTTAAAGAATCCATGATGAAAAAAACAGCAAAATTCCTCGTGTTTTTGGAAGTTTCCATTATGGTGGGACAAGACAGACATGAAGCAAGTAAGCAAGTATACTATGGCATGTATCAGATGACAGTGAGTGGCAGGGAGGAAAATAAGGCAGCGTAAGACAAGGAAGGCCTAAGGAGGGGGCATTGCTATCTGGGTATAGGTAACAGGGAGAGCAAAGATCTGAAGGAAGTAAGTGTGGCGTGAACATCTGGGGACAGAGCATTCCAGGCAAAGGGATTAGCCAGTGTGAGAGTCCTGTACCCAGGATGGAGCAGAATGAATAAAGGAAGAGGGGTGGGGTGACAAAAGAAGGGATTACCAGACAGAGAAGTAGTGAGGGATACTTTATAGAGAGCTCCAAGCCCATCCTAAAGGCTCCAGCTTTAACCCTGAATGAGACAACAGGTCACTGGTGTCTTGGGCAGAGACCTGACATGATCTAAGTGCTATTTCACCTGGGTCACCCTGGCTGCTGTGTTGCTGGGGGCCAGAAGTGGAGGCAGGGAGGACATTTAGGAGGCTAATAAGAGGAGGAAACACTAGTGACTAGGACCAGGATGACAATGGGGAACTGGTAGAGTGAGTTCCCATTGCATTCTGAAGGTGGAGCTAACAGGATTTATTAAGCAATGGAGTGAACATGCAACATGACAAAAGAAGTTGTTTTCTTTTTTCCAAAGCAAATGAAATAATGAAGAGGCCATTAACAGAGATGGGGAGAACTATGGGAGGAAAAGGCTTAGGGGAGAATACAGGTATATACAATGAGAACATAAGTGTGTGGATAATTCAGATGCATTTCCCCTATATGCCCTCATCTCTTCCCTTCACATCCCAAACTGGTAGCTATACTCTGGTTTCTCTTCAGATCACATAAATCTTTCACCTTTTACCAAACTGGTAGCTAAACTCTGTTGTTCCCAGAGCCAGGGATTTGAGTAGGGCAGAAGCAGAAGCAACCTGCAAGCCCAAGAATTCTTACAGTATAAAAGACTCATCAAACCTCACTGAGGGAATGAGGTGGGATCTTTGAGCAGGGGCACAAGAAAAGTCACTTGAGGATAAAGAGCTGGAGAAAGGACACCTTCCCCCTGAGCAGGAAGGGAGCATTCTGAAGTCTCCAGATTGGAATCAGGTGCCACTCTTGTCCTGCTGGGAAGCAGCAGAAACTTAGAGAAGCAGCAGGGGACAGGTCTGCAGACTGTGGGGGAAACTTCCTGCCCTGAGCAGAGCTCGGGGAAGCAGAGAGCCTTAATTTAGGAAGACCATAAGGATGGGGACAAGGGACATCTGATGAATAACCTCGAGGACCAATGATCAAAACCCCACGGGAACCTGCCATGCTTTAGCCCTGCTAAAGACCCGCCACTGGGCCCAATGCAATGGCGGATCTCCAAAATGTCTGCAATTAAGTTTTCTGCCAGCTTGACAGCGTGAGGGGTTGCAATCAGATAGCATACTGAGTTGTGGAAAATGAAAAACATGAGGTTTCTTGAACATCTGAATTTGTGTGGCTAGATTTATGCTCAAAAGACAGGAAAATGCATATCAATGCTCTAAGAAAATAGAGTCCAGACTGCTTCACTATGCGAGTTCTGTGTATTTTGACTATTTTTCACAGAAATCTATCTGTGGCATACTTGTATGAGTACTATTTTTTAAAGATTTTATTTATTTATTTTGAGAGAGAGAGAGAATGCATGAGTGTGGGGGGAGAGGGACAAGCAGACTCCACACTGAGCACAGAGCCCTATGTGAGGCTTGATCCCAGGAAATCATGAGCTGAGCCAAAACCAAGAGTCAAGTGCTCAGTCAACTGATCCACCCAGGTGCCCCTATTATTTTTTATCCTTACCTCATTTTGAAGCCCAGTTGTTAAGAAACATTGGTAAAAACTGCTTTTGTCATTGCATTTTGCTGTACACAGCTTTTATCCCATGCAGTAACAAAAGCTTTCTCAAGGAAGGGAACATAAATTCATCTTTCTTGCAAATGAAACTACATTTTAAATATGCCAGGTAAAATAACTCAATAAAGAAATTTCACAGAAGCCACATGTCAAGTGAATGTCATCCTGCATGCACACACCCCCAACAAATCTGATTTGAGAGATCCATCTGCTTGGCATAGCTGATTGCACTTAAGTACACCATGCTTTCAGACATGTAGATGTATCTCTACAATACCTCTCTTGTATCATCATCTTGTTCCAGAGCCTAAGAATCCTGAACTGGAGGAAAAGATGGATAGTTTGACTGCAGACAGTTACTGCAGGAGTGAGATCAATGATGTACAAATCACTTTGAAGAAGGAACTGCTTCCCAGTAGCTGTCTTGTTGAGTAAGGCAGGAGCCCGTGGTCTCCTTAGACCATTCCAATAGGGAGTACTCAATGAAGTCAGGCTCTCGGAATCCTCAGAGATGACTTGCTGGTCCTTGATGGGCCCAAAGGGCTCAGGCAGTCCTCCCAAGCTCACAGAGACCCATGTGCAATGGTAATGTAGAGTATGAAGGGACACAGCGTGCTGAGACTCCTAGGGCCCCATGAGCATCAGTGAGTCTACCTCCTATTCAAATGGCCAAGTTCCCTTGGCTTCTATGATAAGCGTTAGCTCTGCAACCTGTCCACTCAACAAACTGTGCACCCTAACTCAAGAAGCTCTCTGTGGCTGAACTGACCTCACTCAAGTCTTCCCAAGGGAGATCTTTCAGGCTGCTCCAAAGAACACAGGATTGGGTGTTGTGAAGACCTGGCTGTCCTGGTGGTCGAGGAATCTGCCTCCTTCCCTGTTTTCCACAAGCCTTTCCAAAAGGAATTCTGATCTCATGAGTCTCTGCTCTACGTTAGTGCTCCAGACTATGGCTACCAAGGGGCACTCTCTCCGATGGGTTCCAAAGCATCCTTGCTCTCAATGCTGGGCACCTGTGTCAACAATCCCTCCCCCATGCGTAGGTCATTCAGCCAGGGAGTGATCAGTAAATTCAGCTTCATCACACCTTCCCTCAGGATCGGCCTTGTGCATGATGAAAATGTAGGACCCCTTGTTTGAAAGCTATTAAGAATTTAATACAAGTTAAAAATTGTTATGAATTTCAAGACCACATCAGCAGGGCATTAAACCAAGGAGGAGCCCTTTCTAGGCTCTGTGAAATTGCATGTGTTACACATTCCGCCAACCCCTTCTACCCAAGTTTCATGGCCAAATTCATTCAGTAACGGGACAGCAATGTTTTCTGTGGCCCTCTCCCAAAAGACAGTGTGTCCTGGACCAGACCAGAGGAGAACCACCCACGCATATCTAGCAAAGGGCTGGACACATTTCAAATCCAGAAATAGCTGTCTCCACGATCACTAACCACTCTGCTCTCCTACTTTCTTAACCATGAAGCAAACATTTCCAGCACCAGATAAAGACTTGAAAGAAGGTACGTGGAGATGCAGAGGAGCCTTCTTTAACACCATGCCTCTAAAAGGTATGCCAAGTTCTTCTGCTTACAACACAAGAGTTACTAAATATAGTCCTGCACACATACAGAGCTTCTTTTTTTTAAGATTTTATTTATTTATTCATGAGACACACACAGAGAGAGAAAGAGAGAGAGAGAGGCAGAGACACAGGCAGAGGGAGAAGCAGGCTCCATGCAGGGAGCCTGGTGTGGGACTTGATCCTGGGTCTCCAGGATGCACCCTGGGCTGAAAGCGGTGCTAAACTGCTGAGCCACCAGGGCTGCCCATGTACAGAGCTTCTAATCGGTATTCCCAGTGAGAGTTTGAATTGCTTTTAAAACAGACATTATTAAAATGTAGAGATGGGAAGGGTTAAACTTTGTTAAGAGAGCAGCTTTGTGCACAATAGCCAAACTATGGGAAGGGCGCAGATATCCATTAACAGATGAATGGATAAAGAAGATGTGGTATATATAGGCAATGGAATATTACTCAGCCATAAAAAAGAATGAAATCTTGCTATTTACAACGACCTGGATGGAACTAGAGGGTATCATGCTAAACGAAATAAGCCAATCTGAGAAAGACAATTATCACATTTCACTTGTATTTTAAGAAAAAAAATTAAGAATTCTTTAAGAATTTAAGAAACAAAACAGAGAATCAGAGAGGAAGGGAGGAAAAAATAAAATAAGATGAAATCAGAGAAGGAGACAAGCCATAAGAGACTCTTGACCATAGATAACAAACTGAGGGTTACTGGAGGGGAGGTGGGTAGGGGAATGAGGTAACGGGGTGATGGGCATTGAGGAGGGCACCTGCTGTGATGAGCACTGGGCATTATATGCAACTGATGAATCACTAAGTTCTACCCTGAAACTAATAATATATGTTACTTAATTGAATTTAAATACGATAAAATTTTTTAAAAACACAACACTTTGTTAAGAGAGACGACAATAAAGAAATCCACATTAGGTAGGAGAGTTGGTCTTGGGTCCAGGAAGTATCACCGATTGGCTTGTGTCACTGGGTCTCTGGGGCTTGTTATGCGCATGGGTTGAAATGAGCTTAATTGGAGGAAGTAATTTCTGAAGGCCTAATTAAGCTCTACAATCCTTAGAATTTCTATTACTTACAGAAGTCTCACAAAACTTGCAATATTACTTGTTCCTTTCTCTGTGGGTTTGTTTGTTCATTTCCTTGGTTGGTTGGATCCAAAGGCTTCTGGGCTTACCTTCCTGGGACATTTCTATGATCAACTTCTAAGAGCAATTGTAAACATCAACCAAATGAAATACTGGAGAACAGCAATGTCTAATGTATTCCATGACTGCTCCTAAACTCGAAGGGCCTGCAGATCCCGTTTCTATCATAAATGCCATATAATGGTGATGCCACCCAATCTAGTAAAAAGCATTTAAAACAGGCAGCCCCATCAATAGGGCCAGGACTCACACTCTCCCATAAGTCTACCCAACATCTGCCTCCAGACAGCAACATTCTTCCCTTGCTCCTTGTAATCCTTCTCCTTCCTGGACTGTTTCTGTCGACTGGAACATCCTGGCTCAGTAATCCCCCACCAGGTCCTTCCTTGCCATTGATCCTGAGCATATGTTACGTTCTATAGTTCTACTTTTTCCTCTTGGTTTCATTTGCTTCCGGCCACTCCATGGAGCCACCCACTTACCCCCCAAGATGCCAAGTGGCATCTGACCTGGCCCGTTAGAAGACATGTGTGGAATTACTTGACATCAAGAGGCTTTGTCTCATTTGGTAACTTTGCTTCCATCCCTTCATTAAAAAAAGCAGAGGTTACAATACACCATGTTTGTTTGGTTTCATGATTAAATCTCTAAGATTTACAACTTAGGACTCAAATGCCAGTAATTCAGAGTGATGAAGAAGAGGAAGCAAGGTGAGGATTCCAGAATTAGCACGTCCAGAAAGTTACTCTTTGCCATGGGTACCAAATGAGGTAGCTAAGATCGGCTATATTCACTAAAATCCAAGATCAGTCATTTTTACAGAAAATGATTTTGATGAAGTGAATTCAATCTGCAATTCTGGGTTTGAAGTGGCAATAATGATCCCCTTGGCTAAAATCTTGAGCCTTTCAAAGGGGAGGGGAACTTTATCATTACCAAATGGGGTATCCCCTAAGAGCTCTGACTCAGATCTGTAGCTGAGCCAAGACATCTGGAGATTTCAAAAATTGAACTTGATCTTTAACAAATATAGACACAAATGTGAAGCACATAAAAATCACTCTTCAGAATGAGTCTTAATGGGCTGCATTGCCTTTCAGGAACATTTCTAATGATCCTTCGGACATGAAGTGATTCCAATTTGTGATGCATTTGAGGCAAAACCAAGGAGAGAAATTACATTTACTTTTCCCCACTGGGTTGTTAAGGGCCCCAGATAGACAAGCCTCAAACACTCAATTGTGGGCAATGCCCTTTGTGTTCAATTCTTTCATTTGCTGGGGCTGGCACTAGGAAGGCCCAGGCACAGTGGGGTCCTTCAGAACTGCTACAGACCAGCAATGCACAGACGGCCCGGGTGGCAAAGAGCGAAAGAGGCCTGTGCCTATCTGTGCCAGGCAGCATGCTAACCACTGGCTGGAGAAAGAAGAGGAGAAAAGGACACAGAAATAGAAGAGGGGCACCCGGGTGGCTCAGTTGGTTGAGCATCCAACTCTAAGTTTCAGCTCAGGTCATGATCTCTGGGTCCTGGGATCGAGCCCTGTGTTGGGCTCTGGACTCAGCAGGGAGTCTGCTTGGGATTCTCTCTCCTCTGCCCCCTCTCCCTTCTCATTCTCTCTCTCTGAAAGAAAGAAAGAAAGAAAGAAAGAAAGAAAGAAAGAAAGAAAGAAAGAAAGAAAGAAAGAAAGAAAGAAAGAAAGAAATGAAAGCGATCCAGAACTCACAGGCCAGGAGTGGGTAGTACCCCTAGCCTTCTAAAACCTGGGTTTCCATTCTCCCAAGTTCTTTGGAGGCTTGACCTTTGACAAGCAGGACTCTGACCTTGGAAGCCTTGTTCTCCTTCCTATACCCCCGCAGATGCCCTGACTAGCAGTAGGTACCCTAAGTATTTCCAGAGCTTCTCAGGGACACCCGTTCCTTGACGTGTGACAGCCCATACATGTGATTCATATTTTGCTGATGTCCAAAGTTGGTGCTAGTGTCTTCATGGTTACCTCCTTCCACATCTTGGCATCAACTGAACCTGGGCATAGTAGACTCTAAGCTTGCTATGTGGGCTTTTCTGCAGGTCATCGAAATTTAGAGAGGCTCAACATATGCTAGAGAGATTTTAAAATTCCAGGCAAAGTTAAAGTCTCTTTTCCTTTACTTCTCCCATTATTTCAACAACTGTAGTTAGGAGTCCCAGACCAGCCACTTAAGCCACCAATAGAGGTGGGCTGAGCCAAAGAGCTGAGATCAACGAAAGAGAATTCCTAGGTCTTGGACATCTTAGTAGGTTCCAGGGGAACACCTTCACTCTGTTGGTACATCTGGGCTGAGGGCTAGCCTGGAAAATTCCACTATATAAATTGGATCAGTGCCTCTTGGGGCACACAGAGCTCCAAAGGTCCACAGTTTGGGCACCTCTGGTTCTTTGGACTTCCTTAGAATAGACCCACAAGAACACATCTTGGAAAGCAGAGCCTGGACTGACTCCAGCCTCACTCACCCCTCAGTTAAATGTCTTTGTATGGGTCACAACCTCTTCAGCTATAAACTGTGGTCCTGTTTCAGGGAATGGCTACCCTTCTTGGCTCCTTCCTAAAAATCCTTTCTTCGGGCTTTCCCCTGCGAAGTCCACTGACTAGATGCCTATGGCCTCCAAAATGACCTGGGCCTCTACTGATTGCCCATTGCCTTCCCTGTGGTATGCCTATCTGGACTTCCCTGAGAACATCATTACCCAGGAGCAAGCCTACCACACTGCCTTGCTTCCAGTCTCCTGAGCCAATATTCAGGCTCCTGAAAAGAATGTTAATAGTTGTTCAGAACCAAAACAGTGCAGTGGTCAAGAACCTTGCTCTGCAACCAGGCTGTCTACATTGCAATAC
Source organism: Canis lupus dingo (assembly GCF_003254725.2). Lineage (NCBI taxonomy): Eukaryota > Metazoa > Chordata > Mammalia > Carnivora > Canidae > Canis > Canis lupus. The sequence continues at coordinate 4,293,986 of NC_064248.1, read as the reverse complement.
AAGCCCCTTCCTTTCTTAGTTGCATAAACTTGGGTCAGTTCCTTTTTTTTTTTTTTTTCTTTTTTCTTATTTTAGTTTCGGAGGTAGAGTTTAGTGATTCATCAATTGAATATAACATCCAGTGCTCATTACATCCTATGCCCTCCTTAATGCCCATCACCCAGCTACTCCGTTCCCCACCCATCTCCCCTCCAGCAGCCCTGTTTGTTTGCTGGAGTTAAGAGTCTCTACAGGTTGTCTCCCTCTCTGATTTCATCTTATTTTATTTTTCCCCTCCCTTCCCTAGTGTTTATCTGTTTCTTAAATTCCACATATGAATGAAATCATATATTTGTCTTTCTGATTGACTTATTTCACTTAGCATAATACTTCTAGTTCCATCCACATCATTGCAAATGGTAGATTTCATTCTTTTTGATGGCTGTGTAATATTCCAACATTACATCTAATATTCCAATATAAACATCTTCTTTATCCATTCATCTGTTGATGAACATCTAGACTCTTTTGATAGTTTGGCTTTTGTGGACATTGCTGCTGTAAACATTGAGGTGCATGGGCCCCTTCAAATCACTATGCTAAACAGCAACCTACAGAATGGGAGAAAATATTTGCCAATGTCTTCTCAGATAAAGGGCTAATATCCAAGATCTGTAAAGAACTTATCAAACTCAACACCCATAAAACAAATAATCTAGTCAAGAAATGAGCAGAAGACATGAATAGACATTTCTCCAAAGAAGGCATACAAATGGCCAACAGACACATGAAAAAACGCTCAACATCACTGGACATCAGGGAAATGCAAATCAAAACCACAATGAGATACCACCTCACACCAGTGAGAATGGCTAAAATTAACAAGTCAGGGGATCCCTGGGTGGCGCAGCGGTTTGGCGCCTGCCTTTGGCCCAGGGCGCGATCCTGGAGACCCGGGATTGAATCCCACGTCGGGCTCCCGGTGCATGGAGCCTGCTTCTCCCTCTGCCTATGTCTCTGCCTCTCTCTCTCTCTCTCTCTCTCTGTGACTATCATAAATAAATAAAAATTAAAAAAATTAAAAATAAAATAAAATAAAATAAACAAGTCAGGAAATAACAGATGCTGGTGAGGATGTGGAAAGGGGAACCCTCTTGCACTGTTGATAGGAATGCAAACTGGTGCAGCCACTCTGGAAAACCGTGTGGAGATTCCTCAGAAAGTTAAAAATAGAGTTACCCTGAGACCCAGCAATTGCACTCCTGGGGATTTATCCAAAGGATACAAACATGGTGATTTGAACCGGTTTCTTAAGCATTTTGTGCCTCAGTGTCCTCCCCTAAAAAGTGAGGATGGTGATAGTAGCAGTAATAATGATAACATCACGGCATCTGGGGGAGGATTAATTGAGGTAGCGCATGAAAAGCCCTTATGGTGGTACCTGTTCCATGTAATATTCAACACTGGCTGTGTTCTGCAACATGCCCTCAATATTCCTGTGTGGTTGGAAATCGTTCAAAATAAGGTTTTGGGAAACCACAGAATAATTCTAGTGAGGGATAAGGGTCAGCCCTTTCTACTTGGGAGCAAAGCCATGCATAAACTAGACCCTGTCATCCATGCGTATTGTGAGCACATACATGGCACCATATTTCCCATGCTCTGGAAAGCTTCTTTCAAGCTCTTTGAGACTGATGCTCAGTATTTGTACAATGAGTAATAATTACAGGCGACGATCATTTCGTGAGTCCACCATTTCTTCCACCTTTCTACGTCTTTACACAAACTCCCGTTGTTCGGTCCCCTTCACCATCTTACTTCCCTTCCCTCTGCCCATCCCTCTCCAGAGCATCAGAACCAAAGCAGAACAAGAGAAAAATTCACCATGATCTGCCTCCCAGAGAGGGCCGGAAAAAATCTTCTGGTTGAGCAAAGTAGAGCCGTCTGGACTCTGTTTTTGTCCCCCGTGTAACAGATACTGAGAAGAACGTCAACACCAGCCTGGAAAGGGTCTCATGAGTTTTAAATGAGATTATGCAGATTTAAGTACCTGGCACTGCATTGAATAAGCATTGGTTCTTCTTCCTAGCCATGGCACTGCTTAAAAGCTTGATCCAAATCAGTCGTATTTTTTCTAAAATTCAGCACACGTCGGCCTGTGTATCAACCTTCTCTGATCGGTGAGATTTTTCTGCCTGGAGTCTCTCTTCTGCTCCTCCCTAACCACCCCGTGTTCTGCTGATGGCAAATCAATGGCACATTTTTCTTAAACAGCCAGCACTTGGTATTTTACTACCAACCACGAGGGCCCCCGCCTTTTAATTACTCCTGCTGAGCCTAGCACTATATATAACACTAATGTTTCTGGGACTGCCAGCAATTAAAACCAAAAATAAATAACACATTACAAGCTGCAGACCCAGCTAGGCTCGGGTAACGCTACGGATGGATAGAAGGCTTTTGTTTTTAATTGCTCCTGTTTCTCCTCGCCCTGCAGAATGTAAACACCTGACAAGCAGCTGTTTGCTGGGAGATGGAGCAGAAGAGGCCTTGACTTCAATCTTGCCCGATGTTCTCTGCCTCGCCCGGGGCCCCAGGGAATAGGCTGACATCCTCGTGCCTCAGTATTTCACTCTGCAAAAGGGAGAGGTCCGAGCACAAAGCCGACTGTGTGCGCACACGCTGATGGACGCGCTGTTTGGGGTCATGTATCGAATCGGAACGAGCCATATTGATTTTTGCTTGTTAGGTTTGTTTTTCGAGCTCCAACAGAATCTGGGGGGGGGGGGGAGAGGCAGTTTTGATGAATACTTATCTTATTTCATCTGTTGAATGTGTGAGTTTCACACCAGCGAGTGTCCCTAAGCAGGACAGGACAGTTATAAAATTGAATTGTTAGAGTCCTCTGTGAAGCCCACCGTGAGCAATTGTTTTTCTTTTTTGCAAAGGGAAGTCTTTGCGCAGTGCCCATATCGAGCGCTGGGCGGAGCTGCCAGCAGCTGCCAGTTGTGAGATGCAAGAGTACAGATTTGCCAAGAAGGACCCTGAGGCTCCTCCGGCCTCTGCCCGCCCCCCGACCACACCTTCAAGGGAGCTCTGTCTTTATCCCACCTCCCGGACATAAGATTTAAGGATCCAGGTGTCCTGACGCTTGTAAGCGCATCTGATAGCTCTTGCAAAAGCGATCTTGGAAAGACCGCACCAATAAAAACTCCTGTACACCGTCACGAAAGGTTCTCCCCGTGGGTGCTGCGGGCTGGTTCCTTAGCGGCTCCCCTTGGCACCCCAAGCTCTGCGGACTCCAGGCCTAGTCTCTTCTCTGCCCCAGTTCTGAGCAGGCCCTGGGCGTGCCTGAGAGAAAGCGGGAAGGCAGGCCCGGCACCTGCCCTGCCAGCAGATGGCTGCTTTGTGGTGGAGTCCTCGCGGTCTGATGGCCCGGACTGCCAAGAAACGCAACATGTACAATTCAAACACACCAGGGCAGATCCACATGCGTTTCCCTTTCCCCGTGGGTGTTGGTGGCTTAGCTGCAGGCAAAAAGCCTCCCTCTTAAAAGCAACAAATAATGAGCCTTGACAGGAGCAGGACTGACCTAATGCTGACTCATGAATGTCACCATTGTTCCATCCTGCCATGGGCATTAGCCCACAGTCAGCACTCAGCCAGAATGTCTGCATAGAGAACAAAGCGGATTGCCTCGACAATGGCTGTATTCTGGGCACGTTGCTAATGCAGGTAAACACGGCAGGGCCGGGCCTCACTTCTCTGTGGCAAGAAACACCCCAGGACTGGAAGCCACGAGGGCCTCTGATTGCGTCGTCCACCCGTGCCCTCTTCTGGACGGTTCCCTTCACAAAGAGGAAGCCCATGAATGGCCTTTGGTGACCTGAGAAGTGTCAGCCTGCCTTCTTCACGGAGCTCGAGAATTAGCACGTGCTGAAGGCCAGCAAGCCGAATCAAAGGTACGCACTCTCCCTCCTTCGGCTCCAGCCATCGCTTATCCGTCCCCTGCACCTGTCTGAGCTCCGGACACCAATCTCCCTGCCCCGATGGAGGGCTGGGGGGAGAGGGCAGCCAGCGGGTGTGCTGTCAGCGGCCCAGCTGTCTGGCACGGCCCAGCTGGACGCTCAGGCTCATTGCCTCTCCTCTCTTTTCACATCACATCCATCAACACCCCTTTTTCACCCTGTCAGGTTCCTGGCCCCCACGTCCCCCCACCCCAGCCCACCCCCGGATTGGCCTGCCTTCCTCCAACAAAGGTTTTCTGTCTCGCATGGATGGATGTCTTGGCACTGCAGCCCCTGTCACACGCGGGGCTGAGCGCCACCCCGCAGAACCCGAGGGGGGAGTCATTTTCCTCTTGCAGATCTGGAGTGGAGATGGGTAGGGTTCCTGCCCACTGCTCGTGGCGCTGTTGGCCAGTGGGGCCCCTGAGAGAGAAGCGTGAGAAGGGCACAGATAGAGGACAGAGTCCTTCGAAGGTGGCACAGGAGGTGTGCGACTAGGCCAGGGAAAATGAGGTGGCTCCGTGCCTTTTTCCGTGGGAGATGCAAGCTCAGACGCCTTCAGGGCCCGACAGGTAGGTCAGAGGTGGAAAATGAGTCTCAGTAAAATAACCTTTTACGAAGGCATTGAGCTGTTGAAGAAGGAAATCGGGGAGCCTCTGGTCAGTGAAGGAGCCTCACTGGTGTCTAATAATCCTCAGTGAAAATTTTTTCTTTCTGGAATGAGAGATCTTGGGAATAGAGACGGGCTCAGCTGCATCACTCACGCATTCATTCACAAACCCTGTTGATCACCTCCCAGGTGCGAGTCCTAGGACTTCTGGTGTGTTCCTTTCGGGCCCTTTCGCTTGCAGCCCCGGAGCTGATCACGGGCAGCCCGGATCGGTGCTCAGCCCTCACTCAGGTCACCCAAGTGCAATAAGTATCTTTTCTTTATCCAGCCATAAATATTGATCGGGCGGCTTTTTAAATCATCTAATTGCTAACGGCGCATCTGCTTAGAAGTGTCCTTTGTCCAATATTCTTTCAAAGCAGCTGCACAGGAACCTGAGCTGTAATTTCCCTAACCCATCCGTCAACATTCACGCCCAGCTCCCCACCACCTACAGAAACGCACGAGGCACTTACAACCGCAGCTGGTTCTCAGCACTTACACTGTAATTCGCCAATTACCAAGGCTTCAAAAATCATTCCAGGGTGGACCAGGAATTATGTAAGCCGCGGATATAACAGTGATTATACCTGGCCCTTCTGGGTGGCTCTCACCTCAGCCACGGGAATCACTTTGCAAACACTAATTAGTTGGATGCGTTCGGGGATGCCTTGTGTGGAGGGTGGCAGGCATTGCAACCAGGGAGAGAGGCCCCGAGTCACTCTTGCGATCCAAGGGGCCCGGGGGCGGGTGGTCGGTGGCTCAGAGCCCCGCTTTTTTCTAGGCAGTGTCCCAGAGAACACAATGAGTCAACAGAGGTGGCTCTGGCAAAGGTTGCAGAAACCAAGGAGGAAAGAACAGAGTAATGATGGCCTGGGGGCTCCCACAATTTATAGCAAGGAGGGGAAATTGGAACCATCTCCATGGGAGTGAATGATGCACGTGATGAGAAACCAAGTCAATGGCTCTCCCAACATGACTGCCTACACCTGGTCTAGGTTGGCCAGACCTCTTGATCTGCATGTGAGGACAGTTGTTCAGCTGACTTCCCCTGGCCTTTCCCTTCTCCAAATAAATGTGCTCATGGCTATGGATCTCCCTATAGCAAGTATACTTTCAATCAGGTAATTATCTGTTGGGAGTCTCTAAAGCCCCCTGACACCACCACCACCACCACCCCAACCACCACCACTGCCATTACCTTTCATAAGGGTTGGGGGATGTTGAGCCTGCTGCCCGTTTTTGTTTTTGTTTTTAAGATTTTATTTATTTATTCATGAGACACATGCAGAAAGAGAGAGAGAGAGAGAATGAGAGGCAGAAGCAGGCTCCACTCCACACGGGGACCCCAATGCAGGACTCAATCCTGGAACTTCGGGATCAAGCCTGGAGCTGAAGGCAGACGCTCAACCACTGAGCCACCCAGGCATCCCTATGACAGTGCTTTTAATGACTTTTCTCTAAAGCGCTTTGAAAAGAAAAAGGGATCCATGGTCTTCTTACAAGTGCAAAAAGACTGAATTTTTCTGGTTTAATCTTAAAATCACGTCACTTTTCCACTACCATGTATCCGTTGTGTATTATTACAACATCACAGCTATTTTGTTTGTCCTGCATCTACAGATAAAATTAATGACCCAAGAAAACGTACAGTGATTATTTTGTGTTACAAAATGAGAAGGACAGACTCCCAGGTTCAGTTCCAAACTTCTCAGGCTACCATCTAAGGGTCCGCGGTGGCAACGACCTGGAAGCTAAATGCACAGGGAAACAGAAGCCACTCCTGATAATCTAAAAAGAGGGAATTTTAGGGGCACCTGGGTGGCTCAGTGGTTGAGCATCTGCCTTCAGCTCAGGTTGTGATCCTGGGTTCTTGCATTGGGCTCCCCACAGGGAGCCTGCTTCTCCCTCTGCCTGTGTCTCTGCCTCTCTGTGTGTGTGTCTCTCACGAATAACTAAATAAAATCTTTTAAAAAATAAAAAAAAATTAAAAAGTGAATTTTATAGAGGGGGCCAATTACAAAGACAACAGAAGAACTAAAACATCAAAGAGGGAACAGCAGAAAGCTGCCACCCTCCCCATCAACGCCTCCCAAGGCTGCAGACAAAGGAAGAGGCAGGGTTGCTGGAACCAGGTGCTGAGGTCCATTCCCCAGAAACTGGAAGCACAGTGGGCCTGTGAGGCGGATGGATGAACTGGGCTGATGAGGGAGCAGCTGCAGCTTCTCTGTCCTCTGCCCTCCAGTCTCCCACTGGCACCCCCTACTGGCAGAGCACTGCCATAAGCCAGGTGGCAAAGGAGCCTGGGAACTGTAGTTTTGTTGTGCATTTACAGAGTAAGACCTGGTGATGGGTCTGAGGGCAAATAAGCACATGACTGGCACAGATGGCCATGACGGAATGTGGCTGCCACTAGAAAGAGTCCATCTAGTCCATCTAGGTGGCCACCGAAAGGCCAAAGAGACCGACAGTGCCTTAGTGAATGCATTAGAGTGCAGGATCTGGTCCTCAGGGTTATGACCCAGAGTCATTGCCTGACTACAAATTATTGACTCGTGGAAACATTTACATGGACGAAATGCATCAAGAAAGGTGATGCAGGGCAGCCCCAGTGGTGCAGTGGTTTAGCACCGCCTGCAGCCCAGGGTGTGATCCTGGAGACCGGGGATCAAGTCCCATGTCAGGCTCCTTGCATGGAGCCTGCTTCTCCCTCTGCCTGTGTCTCTGCCTCTCTCTCTCTCTCTCTCTCTCTGCATCTCTATTAATAAATAAACAAAATCTTTAAAAGAAAGAAAGAAAGAAAGAAAGAAAGAAAGAAAGAAAGAAGAAAGAAAGGTGATGCAGTAAAAAACAGATTAACTGTCTAGCTGATGAGACATTCGAGAGGCCCGAACATGATTTTCCTGTAGGAAAACTGCAAGGAAACCTGAATCATCTGCACTCTTTGGAGCAGGGAGGCAGAGCCAGGGGACACTTGTCTTAGGCTCAGTATGTTTTTCGGGCATCAGGTTCCCATGCGGTCTCTCGCAAGGCTGTGCATGCCTTCAGAAACAGATCCACCTCACCTTTGGGTCAAGGCCCCTCTCCACGGGACTGTACCTGCGGGATTGCAGCAGGCGTTTCCTCAGTGACTTTATCCGTCATGCTTTCATAGCTGGCTAATGGGAAACTCTTTAGATAGGCTAACACAATCCATCACATCTTAATCTGGCCTGTGAGACAGTCTGCTTCTTCGAGAAGACATGTTGCCATGATGACTCAGCTGCCAGAGGCAGCCATTTACAGAAGGCTGGCCTGGCAGGACGTGGGGATAGAGTGAGGGTCACCCCACCTCACTCTATCCCCACGCGCCACGTGCAGGCTCGCTCCATACTGCCTTCTGGGGTTTCTCTGGTCCTTGGCGGTAGGAGATGGCTTGCAGTGTGCTGACCACATCCTGAACTCCCTCAACAAAAAGTGCCCACTCCCACACTCCCTCTGGTGCTCAAGAGTCAAATTGGTGCCCATCTTTCATGGGTCTGTCACCATCCACAACTCAAGCTCACACAATTGCCCCTCCTCCAAGACCACAGAGCATCTTGTTTGATTCCTTTTTTGTGTGTAAAATACTTTCATCATGGATTTAGGTCTTGCTTGACTTCCAACATTACATAATAAAGGACAAGAACCATGGTTCCCTGACCTCTAGCCCCAACAGCACTTGGTATACAGTAGGAGCCCGTATACTTTCCCCTACATCATCCTATTGTTAGGTAGCTTTAAGTTTTATAGAGTTCTTCTTTCTTTTGACTCAAAATCTTATCATTTCATCCAATTGTCTTAGGGCTTTCTTTCAAGTCACACAGAATAATTATATCCCTTCTTCTACATGGCAACCCTTCAGATATTTGAATAGAGGTATTAGGTTGGGTCTGCATCTCCTTTTCACAAGGTCATTCCTTCTACATGTTGGGCTGTCTGTAACACCCATCATGCCGTTCATGGAGTGTCCATGGCAAAAATCTACCCTTCCATGTCTCCTGGATTTTCCATTCAAATCATGCCTGATACTGAACATGATTCCTAGGTAGTGGTTAATGTCCAACTGTTGTCATGTGCTCTTAGAAAGCACTTTAGATATCTTCATTTTCCCATGACCCCCACACCCACTTGAGGTTTTCAGCTCTTCAGAACAAGGTAGGCCCCCAGACTACTTCCTTGTGGACCACCTCTACATCATCGCCTTCCTGGGCTCGAGCTACAGATGTGAGAGCCCCTCTGTTGGAGACTGAGCTGTCCATGCCTGGCCACCCTCTCACTTGCCACAGAGGTCTTGGTTAAAATTCAAAGCGCAATGATATAAACGTGTTCAATCTCATAATGTTCTTCTACAATGCAAGCTTCAGACAATCCATCACTGAGAGAGAGAGAGTGAGTGAAAGAGAGAGACTAGTATCTTTTAGGCACCCAGCTGCCTGCACAGTTGGGACCAAGAGCTCGTCTACACCGTCCTGAACTCCCAGCAGACCACTGCAATGGCTTGCCTCCAACCTATTCTCCACACAGTCTCTGCTGAGAGCTTTGGGATGCAAATCTGATTCTAACACTCTCCTAGTTAAAACATTCCACTGGCCCCCCTTTGTTCTTGGGACAAAGACCAAAATTCCTAACATGGTCTCCGTGGCCTTCCATAGATACTTTGGAAACCACTTAACAGTCCCTTACTTCCCCGCTTCAGATTAGATCAAGCAAATCCCTCTATGACACAGTCTCATAGCCCCATGTACCATGACGATGGTCGCATAATTTTACATGTATGTGTGCAACTCTGATTGAAGTCCGTCTTCCCTGTAGAGTGTAAACTCATATGCCAGGGGGCATGCCTGTTTGTGGTCACCAGAGCCCCAACATCAGGCCCAGGACCCCACCCACTGAAAGTCCTCAGTAAGCATTTGTGAATGAAATGAAAGAAGGACACTGTAGTGAGGTAGATGATGCCCCCCACCCCATATTATCCACATCTTCAGAACTTGTGAATGCTACCTTACATGGCAAAGGGGACTTGCAGATGGGATAAGCTAAGGATCTTGAGATGAGGGGATTCTCCTGGATTACCCAGGTGAGTCCAATGTGATCATGGTCCTTATAAAAGGGGCAGGCAAGGAGGTCAAAGGACAAAGTAGGAGGTAGGAGGATAGAAGTAGGAGACTGGAGTGGTTCCAGGAAGGAGTCAGGAGCCATGGGATGCAGTCAGCATCCAGCAGCAGAAGAGGCCAAGGACACAGATCCTCCCCTACAGACTGCAGAATGAACCTTGACGTCAGCCCTGTGTGGTGGGTTTTGGACTTCTGGCCTCTACAACTGTAGGATACTGAATCTGCATTGTTTTCAGCCGATGAGTTTGTTAGGGCGGCCATGGGAAACTAATGCAGGTGGGAAGAAGACAGAGGAAGGGAAAGACCAAAATTGCTGTCTTCGTTGAACATTTGGGAAAAGGTAAGAAATACCTAACTTAAAAATACCTGGGAGAAAAGGTCATGCAGATCAGTCAAAATCTCGTCTAGCCGGGTAAGGATCACTGTCCTTGGAAAAGGGCCTCTGTACATGAGAATGTAGTGTGCCTGCTTGGTTTCATTATTCTATCAAGGACCCCCCACCCCACCCCCCACCCTCCGGCACTTATACTTTTCAGGGCAGGCTCCCCTGCTCTATCATACCTGGAATCGCAGCTTACTTCGGGGGCCTCTCTGCACCCAGGCAAAGGACCCTCCCCAGACTCCCATCTGCACCCCCAACGACTCCTGGTAATGCAAAGGGCTTAAGCAGGCTGTGATGCCTGAGCTGCTAGTTAGAGTGGCAGGTGGGGCAGAGCCAGGGTCTGCATCTTCTGGGCCTTTGTCCAGTGCCCTGTCCACCACACATGATGCCTCCCTATCTACGGGTTAGAAAGATCAGGATGTCTTGGGCTCTATCTAGGGATCAAAAACGATGACCCTTACTAACACCTTGCCTACCAGAGAGACCCCACTGTATTTCCATCTGCAAATCTCACTCAAAATGTATTCCAGAGCATGTCTTTTCTCCTCATTGCTGGCCAAGGCTTGCCTGGCATGTGTCCTAATTTTTCTCTGCCTCAAAGAAGCCCCTTGACCGAAGGGGGCTGGTTCTCCTATTCAGAGGAGTACAACCTCCCTGCCTCAGCAAATGACATGACATTTGCATAAAGCCTGAATTGAGATGCTCTGGAGCAGGTGATGCATTCAGAAAGCCCCTTGCTCTGTTCCCGTCCATCAGCCTCGCTGGAGATCATCTGCCCCACGCCTCTGTTTCCGCATAGCCAGCCTCAGAGGCAGTGCGGGGAGGCAGGAATTGGGCCAGCTGCCTGAAGACTTTAATGTTAAAATGTGTTGAACATTCACAGGCCACAGAACTCTGCTAAGTGAACCAAATGGGCCTCCCTAAAGCCATATGCTCACTCCATCACATCCCAGCTGCAGCCTCCTACAATCGGGGAGTAGACTTGCTGGGGAAGCTTTGGGGTTGGGGTTTTTTTCCCTTCCTGTTGAACTGCTAATACCAGATGCTGATGTCACAATCCAAGAACTGGCAGTGAAAAGTCAACAGCAAGCAGAGCATCCCCAGAGAGGAAGGACTTACCCTTTCTTAATGAGCCCTTTTTAGAGGCATCTTTAGACTTTGGCACCCCTCCATGCATATTTGAAGGGTGAGACCATCACTGACTGGTCAGGAGCTGTGGCAGAGATGAGCTAGCTCCTCACCAAACACGTTTCTCTCTCCTTTGGGCACACAGCTAGACCACATTTGTCAGCTTCCGTTGGAGTAAGGTGTGGCCAAGGGCTAAGTTTTAGCCAATGGCATGGACCGTGTGCCGTGCCACTTTACAAAAAAAATGGAATCTTCCTTGATCTGGGTGGACCAGCCACCCCAATTTGGCCAGGACAGCCCTGGTTTTAGTACTGTGTCCTGGGGAATCTTTCAGTCTCCGACAAACTGGAATGGTTAATCATCCTAGTGACCCCCATGGCTGTCTGCCAGCTATAGACAGAGTTTTGGGGCCCTAGGCCATGGTTCTCAGACTTCAGCCTGCATCACCTGCTGGGATTATTAAATCACAGATTGCTTCTGTTTCTGATTCAGCAGGTCTGGGGTGGGGCTCAGGAATTTACATTTCTAACAAGTTCCCCAGAGACACCTGTGCTCCTGGCCCAGGGACCACACTTAGAGAACCCTGCTCTAGGTCATTGATTCTCAAACTTTGCTATATATTAGAGTTCCCTGGAGGAGGGGTAGGGGATGAGGGAGGGGGTGGTGGAAGGTGCTTAAAAACATCCCATTACCTAGGCTGTTTCTCAGATCAGTGCACCAGACTCTGGGAGGGAGTCCCAGCTGGATTTTCCAGCTCTAGGGGTAATTCCAAGGTTCAGCCAAGTTTGAAAACCAGTGCCCAAGATCAGTGTCTTCCAATGTTAATGTCCCCATGAATCACTTGGAATTAAAATGCAGACTTTTTCGGTCAGTCTGGGAAAGAGCCTGGGATTTTGCATTTTTAACAAGTTTCTAGGTCATGATGGAGGAGCCACCACAGTGGGAGTAACACGGCCTCAGTTCAGTGGTTGTAAGACAGCAACGTGCATCAGAATTACCTAGAAAACTTTGTCAGAACATGGAGATTGCAGGGCCCCAGCCCCAGGATTTCTGACACAATGGAGCTATGGTGGGGTCTGAAAATTAGCATTTTTAACAAGTTCCCAAAGAAAATTCTGACTACTCTTGCCAAAAGAAAATAAAAGATTGGATTATCAGGGGCAAATAGCAACTAACTATTCACCTCCTTGATACAGTTCCTGACCCATTTCAGGGAATCACTCATTGGGGCGCACGGGGGCGCAGTCATTTAAGGGTCCGACTCTTGGTTTTGGCTCAGGTCGTGATTTCAGGGTCATGAGATCAAACCCTGCGTCAGGCTTCATGCTCAGTGTTCAAAATCTGCTTGAGATTCTCTCTCCCTCTCTGCCCCTCCCCACCATTCTCTCTCTCTCTCTCTCTCTCTAAAATAAATAAACAAATCTTCAAGGAAGCACTCATGCTCCTGAAATGAAGAGCAAATACTGCAGATGCCCAAAGTTCTCCCTCTGATGTTGGCAAGTGGTCAAAATGACAAGAATTCATTTTAATCTCAGTATGAACCACAAAGCTACTAGTTGAGGCCGAAGCAGGCGGAATTAGAAATATCACATCGTCAATGCTGTTATTACCACAAAAACAACCGTGGCTGCACCTGCTACCACGAGTGCCACCATCACTACTCCTGGTTGGCATTTCCGGATGGCCTTCTGTGCACCTGGTGCTGTTATAAACACTTACAACTTTGTCCTCACAACAACCCTTGCATTTGAGGAAACTGAGCCACAGAGAAGGTAAGGGACTTATCCAAGGCCACAAAAGAGAACCAGGATTTGAAACCAGAGAGTCAAAAACAATTTTAAAAAAAGAAAGAAAATAAACCAGAGAGTCCAACTCCAGTCTCCCATGTCTCCCTGTCATAAGTATTGCCCTGTCCTGTCTCCTTCAGGCACCAGAACAAAACAATGACTTGAAAAGAAACATCCAGGTGTTATTGTTATTGAAGACAATTATCACTACTATTCTTGTCTCCTTTCCAAGTCTTTTTTTTTTTAAGGTTTTATGTATTTATTCAAGAGAGACAGAGAGAGAGGCAGAGGCACAGGCTGAGGGAGAAGCAGGCTCCCTGCCAGGACCCTGATGTGGGACGTGATCCCAGGACCCCAGGATCACCACCTGGGCCAAAGGCAGATGCTTAACTGCTGACCCACCCAGGTGCCCTTCTCTTTTCCAAGTCTTAAACTTCTGGTATTCACCAATGCTTTCACTGTCTCTAGAGAAAATATCAAATCATAGGAAAAAAGGACGTGAACCAGTCCATCAAAACATTACGCTGAGTGTTCACCCACTCATTCACAATCATTCACAATCATTATCAAGACGGGGTCCCATTCTGCGTACCTTTTGAAGGTGGTGAATAGATGGAGGGATCAGATATGGGGTGTGGGAGAAAGAGAAGTCACAGAGGATCAGGAGCACATGGTCTTGTTCACTGCTGTGGATGCCCATTGAGCAAGGAGAGAAAAAGGATGTGAGGCTGGAGACACAGAGTATGGAACAGGAAGAAACCTGCACGTGCAAAATCGGTTTTTCACTCTGAGGGCCATGGGGAGCCACTGAAGAGCTAAGAGCAAGGGAGGGCTTACCTGAACAGGAGTCTGATTCTCACATCCTACAGTGGAAACATAATGGGGCCTGAGCTAAGGGAAGGAGAGCAGGAAGGTATAGCAGGGGAGGGACACCCATGAGTGACATGTTGGCATGTTGGTGGGAATTCTTGGGTGACAAGGTTGAGGGAGGAGTCCAGATGGAGTCCCTGGTCCCTGACGTGGTAACCCTGGTGAAGACTGCCTATTACCAATCCACCGGCCCTTCTTCATGTGCTTCAGAAACCCAGCTACTTTGTGCTCACCTTTTGGGGCACCAGGGTGGCTCAGCTGGTTGAGCGTCTGACTCTTGATTTTGGCTCAGGTCATGACCTCAGTGCCATGAATTTGAGCCCTGCATCAGGCTCCGCACTGAGCTTGGAGCATGCTTGGGATTCTCTCTCTCCCTCTCCCTCTGCCCCTTTTCCCGCTCGTGCTGATGGTTTTTTTTTTTTTAATTTTTTAATGTATTTTTAAAAAACACACTTCCCAGACTCTCTTGCAGATAAAAGTAACCATGTGACACCATTCTGGCTAACAAGATATAACTGCTGAGTAGAACTCTCTCGAAAGCTCCTTACAGGTGTTCACTCAGTTGGAACACAGCATCTCATCTCACCCTTCTTTCTTCTTCCTGCATGGAACATGGTCAGGAAAGTAGGTCAGGAGGGGACATGCAGGGGCTGTATCACACCATAGAGGGGATCACATATGAAAGATAGCTAAGCAAAAATACTTGGTTCTTGACAATCCCAAGCAACCATGGTGCCAGCCTGGGACAGAGGATGTGGCTGCTGAACAAGAAGATGGCTGTGGGAAAAGCTAACAGTATAATTTCCGTAACAGAAAGAACCATTTTATTCTGGTCTAGTGTACAGCAATGTGTATTAGTATTTATTATTGTTTTTGTTTGGCTTTTCACCATTTGACACAGAATAGAACCGCAGAATCATAGAATTTAAGGTTTGGCAGTTTTCACTTTTCAATTTCTCTTGTCTGTTGGGGGGAAGTTAAATGATGTAGAACTGCCTCTAGTAACTGACCCGTCAGTCCAGGATGAAAATTCTTTCTGTGGTTGCAGCCTAGACCTTGTGTCCAGGGTCTGCCCTCATCTACCCCCAGACTGCACCGAGCAGGCTTAACTCATGTCTACACATTGATTTGTGTTCTTTAGTATTTTTTTTAAAAAGATTTTATTTATTTTACAGAGAGTAAGGAGGATGAAAGAAAGAGGGAGAAAGAGAGTGAGAGAGAGAGATAAAGAGAGTCTTCAAGCAGACTCCTCGCTGAACATAGACACCCCCTACATGGGGCCCCTTCCCAGGACCCTGAGATCACCACCTGAGCCAAAATCAAGAGTCAGATGCTCATCTGAGCCACCCAGGGTCAGGACCCAGGGTCCTCGTTCTTTAGCCTCAAGCTGACCCTTCGAGGATCTATGGGCCTATTTCTATCAGGCCATATTTTAGAAAGGAAAACAATGTTTTGCTCTTGGCCTCGATGGAGCAAAGTTGGAATACATTCCACCCTATAGAAGCCAGGATGGTTCTCCTCGATGTGTTCTCAGGATGGGGCCCCATCCTGCCCTTAAGTAACATACCACCACCCATGACTTTGCCTTTGCCGTCCCTCGCTGCTGCCCAGAAATGCGATATTACCAACTCACATAAAGCAGATTCCTCTCCCGCGGTGAGGCTCACGTTAACCAGGCCTGATGTCTAAAACCAGATGTCACAGTTTCCCAATTTACAGTGAGAAAATGTATAGCCGCCACGTAAAAGAAAAGAGTGTCGGAGAAGCACATCATCAGAATGAGAACGTGTTAGCTGGACTGACGTTTGAGAGCCTGAAAAGCAAGCAAAGTTGACCTCAGCCATGGGATCAGCGTGATTGGAGCTGGTTAGCCACAAACTCCACGACCACCCCCAGCAGTTGGTTGCAGGTGCCTCCAGCCCCAGAAACACTTAGAGACCTTTGCTAAGGTTCCCTCTCCCAGCTGGCACCTTACGTTTCCCGCCGGGGCACTCCTGATTGCCAAGGTCTTTCTCTGAATACACGAACAGCTGTAATAAGGTGGCTGTCTCTTCTTCCTGTTTCTTTAAGGTGACTCTGCAGCGTTCTGCTCTGATCTATTATGTATCCCTATTAAAGTTTAACACTCAGAAGGCATCCTTATTTCTCTCATTTCTCAGTTTTTAAGCAATGACTCACTTTAGACCCCAAGGACCAACAAGAGGAATGAAAGCAGACTGATTTCTGCCTGTTGCGTAGGAGCGCTTCTCATAACTTCAGAGTCTAATGTTATGTTCGGTACCAGTGAGCCTTTAAATTCTGGGCCGCAGGGAAATTTTTCAGGAAGGCCCCACATAGCCCTTCTGCTTAGAAACTAAGCTGCGATTTCCCTAGGAAAGGGCTTTGGATCAAGATCGCTGCAGAATTCCGAGGCCAGCTGGGCATAATCGTGCCCCCGTCAGTGGGGGCCTGCGCGCGGCTTCATTCACATCTGAATCTTGGGGGGTGATTACTGGCATGGTTAAGATAACAGTCCTGCTGACTGTTGTCACGTCCCATGCTTCAAACCCTTTTTCTTCTCCCTGGCAGCCCAGATTAATCATCCTGTATTTAGACAGCTAAATGGTGAGCCCACATATAAAAAGGGTTTTCTGGCACCAGAGCCAGGTTCCGAACACATTACTGATGACAGAGTCAATTTCCCTGGCACCTAGCATGACAGAGACAACTTGGTATGGACACACAAGTCGCCACGTGCAAAACTATGCCATTCCAAGGGACAATTTGCATGGGTAGCTACAGTACTGAAAACCAGTAGGAGGAAAGGAGTCTATTGGCAACTGCCTCCCCCCAGCTGGCACCCATTTCCAAACACATAGGACCGGCTCCATCATTGGCTCCTCTGTCCGGGCTGTCCAAGCCAAGAGAGTCAAGGGGATGAGAGGTGACACACTGCTGCTTGCTCCCAGCAGGTGTGGGGGCACACTCTCTGAGCCTCAACCATGACATAAGGGTGAACTAGCTGGGTTCTAAAGGCCCTTCCAAGTCCCACGTTCTATTTTAATTGATGCTTTATTGACAACAAAGTCACAGCTTTTTGGGCACAGAGGGATCAATTCACTTCACAATGAAAAAAAAAAAAAAAACAGCAGTCATTCATTGGCACATATTTATGAGCATCTTCCACATATAAGTCAGGCTGCATCTACCCTGAGAGCCTCAGTTACTATGGAGGCACTACTGTGATTCTCCATTGTGTCCTGGTGACTCTTTGATGCAGTTGGAACAAGAAGTCCCTTACACTGCGGGGTTTTTATGATTCATTTTGTTCCTGTGTTCTGTGCATGTCAGTCTCTCTGGCTGTATGCCTCGATTCTATCCCAGCTTTATCGATCTTACCAGCAACCCCACCCAGGGCTGTGCCAGACACTGAGATATGGTGGGGTCACAGAGAAGGACGAGGGTCAGGTGGGAGTCAAGAACAGGGACAATCGAGGGTGGTGGTGGTGGTGGTGGTGGTGGTGGTAAGCGAGAGATGGAGTTATGGCCCAGCTTCATGGGGAGATCTGAGTTCAAGTCTAGACTGCCACTTACTGACCTTGTGCCCTTGAGCCCAGCTTCCCTTCTATAAATGTAGTTAAAGGCCCAGTGTAAGATCAGGAGCAATAAATGAGATACTATACATCGGGTGCTTAGGCTAGTGCTTAGAGCAAAGTAAGTGCCCATTTGAAATAAAGCAGTGATAATCATCAGGGATGTGTGAGATTTAGAAATGTCACTCTTACTGGGGATGTCTAGGCCCAATTACTAAGAGCGATGAGAAGAGCCATACAGGCCAAGACAGCTACAGCAAATCACCTACAGCAAAGCCTTCCTTTATATAAATGCCATCTGTGCCCTCACAAGGCTGGGGACAGTAAATGTGCATGATTGGAGATAATGGGAAAATATCAAGGCGAAGGTGAAGAGCCCATAACCAAGGTTTAGAAGAGGCAGCAGGTGCTTTCACTCTGGAGGGTATCACAGAGCACTTTACGGAGGTGATGACATCCAAAGGCAAGTCACAGTTACCCTGCAGATGTTGGGGTAGGGCATCCAGGCCGACAAATAGCATGAGTACCGACAGGAAGTTAGACATCTCAGGATAGGTCCAAGGCAGTAAGGAAATGATTCACACTCTGCACTGTGTCTGCCCACTGCCCCCCAACCCTGGGAGGAGGTGGGGAAGGAGCAAGGGAGCCCAGGGCTTCCTTGTACCATATGAGTTCTTACGTTTCACCATTATAAGTGTGGGGACTTAATACTTGCGGTGTAGCAGAGAAGGCCCTGGTGTGTAAATCTTGGCCATGTCCCTTGCCGGCTGTGTAACCCCAGGCAAATTATTTAACCTCTTGGGCCTCAGTTTTCTAGAGTACAAGATGAGGTTAAGTACTGATGGTGCTGTAGGCCTTGAATGAGACAATGCAAGCATAGCACGTTGCATGCACTCGCTAAATGTGAGCCACAATAACCCCGTATAATGATACAATAATAAAACATGACACAGTAGCACGTAATAATGTAACAAAATATCCCCCAGGCTAGAAATGCATGGGATATTCTCTGAGCACTGCTTGTCATCCCATCAGGAAATTCTGAGCCAACACCAGGCCTCTAGAATAAACTAGAGGTTCAGATGTGTTCAAATTAGATTTCCTTTTCAGTGACAAATAAAATTATAATTTTAAAGAATAATATTACTAAAATAATGCACCCTCTTGGTGGTCAACTCCATAGAAGCAACGATTTTTTTTTAGAGCGAGAGAGAGAGTGGGGGTGGATGGGAAGGGACAGAGAGAGAACACTCAAGCAGGCTCCACACTCAACACAGAGCCCAATGCAGGCTCGATCTCACACCCCTGTCATTACGACCTGAGCCAAAATCAAGAGTCAGATGTTCAACCAACTGACCCACCCAGGTGCCCCCAGTAGAGACAACAACTATGGTAGCAACTGAGGTTTGTTGAGCTCTTACTATGTGCTATAAGAGCTTCAGATATGTTCACTGGTTCACCTCATTAGGTGGGTTTGATTTTTAGGTGAATTTCAGAAAAGAGAAGCAGAGGGTTTCCTCAATAGAACTTGTTGCCTCCAACCTGGGCTGGCCCAACATGAAATAGCTCATTTCTGAAGGCAAAGAGGCTTTCAGAGTATCCATCCTGATTTTTACTTCAAATAATAGATATGCAATGTGCAGGAATGGCTGGCTGTCCCAATACCTCCAATGCCAAGGGAAAACACCACCAGGCTAGGGTGTCTCCCTAGGCCAATGCTACCAGAACAATATGCCCAGCAGGTGCCACTTCCCAGACTCTGATTGCCTTTCCCAGAAAGAAATGGGAAGTCTGTATCTCCCAAAGGGTCAGGATCAGACTATCTTCCTCAATTGCAGGGTTATTGCCCCAGATGGCCATCATCATCACATGTCCCATGAAGGATCAGGTTCAGAAGCATCCTCACAGGGCTCCCTGAAAGACAGCAGGAGGCTCAGATTCTTCCAAGAGCTGTCACTAGCAGAAGCTCTTCCCCATTCTGCCTTCAGCTCTGTCACTTGGTTTTGTTCAGTATACCCGCATGGGCTACAAGCACCAGTTTCCTTTCCAGAGAGAGACAGAAAGACTTGGGCACAGAGAACAATGATGGGCTGGCAATTTTTCAAGAAAAGGCTTTGGTCTGGAAAAAAAAAAAATAGAGGCTATCCAAGTATTTATCCATCTTTCCTTCAGACTTCCTAAAAAATACTACTTTTATCACTTCTGTACTTAAAATGTTTAGTGTCTTACCATCCATAAGATAAGCTCAAATTTAGGGACCTTAGAAACAGCCCTAAACTATCTATTCAAATATATTTCCAGAGATCCCCATGAAAAGCTAATCTGCTCAGAGCTCATCATCCTTCACACTTGGCACATGGGCCTCCTCCTCCTCCTGGGATGACCTTGTCCTTCCTGGCTTCTCCTCCTCCTTCAGGGACATGCTTGGGTCTCTCCCTTTCTTCCAGAAGATGTTGCCACATGCCGCCCTGGCGCCAGCCATGGACATGCTTCCCTTTCGTTCCTGGCTGGGACATGAAATTGTTTATATGAACATCCGCTAAGGACAAGATACCATGCTATCTTTACCTAGCAGAGGCCTAAAGCAATAGCCTTCCCTTCAAGAGGCTTATAATGTGATGACCAAACTCAGCAGCTAACCTTGAAATCAACATCTGTAGATATATGAACAATGCATGCACAGATAGAGGACACCCCTCCTATGAGGCCTGAAACTCCTACTAATCAACTTAATGAGACGCTGGACACAAATCTACAGGGTGTCCCCAAGGCCACCGTAGAATCATCCTGAGGTCTATTCTATCAGCAAAGACAGTTTTTGTCTTTCTTTAGAAATTGTCCACTTGGAAGGCACAGGTGCATTTTCCCAAGGAGGCGTGGTACAGAATGGTTCCATCCCTATGGAGAGAGAAGGGTCAAGAAGATGGAACATGACATCCAGAAGCAGGTGGCTAGAGGAGCTCTACAAGGCACCATCCAGGAAAGGAACAAGGCAAAGATTGAGGTAAGTTCCACTCCTCCCTACCCATTTCATAAACTGGCCTGGCCTTGAGCAATCTGGTATTTGAAGGTCAAGGCAGCAGGGTCCTAAGTAGAGTAGCTGGTGACAGTCAGCACATGGGCATAGGGAGAAGCCCACTCATCTGCAGGCAGAGCCCACCCTCTGCCTTCTGGGGCTTCCTGCTGGGGCTAGTTCCCTCTAAGTGTGATGACACATTCCTGCAGCCAACAGAGCCTTACAGTCCTTCCTTCTCGGGACCTGAGACCCAAGGGCAAGGATTCCCACAGAAATCCCCACAATGCTGTTCCCTTCCTTTCACAGACACCAAGCAATACCCAACTTTAAAAGAAAATCACATGTCCTTACTCAGATGTCTTCAGCCCCCAACACACAGAGGTCAGAGTGGAGTACTTGGCAGCCACTATTTAGTAGATCAGCTGTAGGGCCTCCCACATGTCTTCCAAAATCAATTTCTATCTGGACCTGGCCTCCAAACCCAGGCAACCCTAGCCAATATGGTAAACTTGGGGAAATTAGCTCATGGTGGCCCTCATAATCACTTTCCTATGGGACTCAGGGACTCTGCCCCAGCCCGACACACATGGAGATGTCCTTCATGTCTCTGCTTAAGCACGTGCCTATAAAGAGCAAGAGATAGACCCAACTGACCCTCCCAGGAATGACGAGAGGTAGTACGGCACTGTGGTTATGGCATTATTTGCTGTGTGACTTTGCACAAGTTACTTTACTTCTCTGTGCATTTTTTTCCCATCAGTAAAATAGTAATGATAATGAGTACCCATCTCAGAAGTTTGCTGTAAAGATTAGATTGAATATATGTGAGATTCTTCTGCCATATGTGTCAGATAAATTTAGGTATTACTATTTGTTTTTGTTTTTAAGTGGCAACACTTATTCATGGAAGGAAGTTTTCCAGAGCTGAATTCCATGTACTGAAGCAACGAGTAGCTGATGGGACTGGGCAATCTCCAATCTCTGCGTCTACCATGTAGAAATCCCCACCACCACATCCGCTAGTGGGACTGGCCTTACCCCCCGGTGTAACTTTGTCAGTTCTATAACCCAGCCCGCCTTCTTCATGATTGTGGTTTTCTGTGGTCATGTGACATCTTTATCCCTTTTCTCTGTATAAATATCATTTCTATTTTCTGTATTTACTACTCAAATTGATGCATTATACCACGAGCTGTACATCTGTCTTCATTCTGAAGGAGTAATAGATCTCTCTCTCTTTTTTTTTCTGTAATTCAATAATTTGGTTTTCTGTACAAAGCAATTCAAGTTTCTATTCCTGAGGGAAGAGGGGAAAACAAAACAAGCAAAAGGCACCACCACTTCAGTATGGAGAGAGAGAAAAAATTTTTTTTGTTTTGAGAGACACCATTTGAGGCAGAAACCCTGAGGGCGAGAGAAAGTGCAATTTCCCTGGAAACAGATTATCCTCTCCAACAACCAGGTCTTTCACACCATTTGAATCCCTTACAACTATTATTGGCAGAGGCCAGTTAGGGCTAGAAGACAGCTAACGGGTCTGCACCGGGTGCTTGCTGAAAACCAGCCAAGAGTCTTCTTTTCCAGATGCTCATAGAAGCCAGAAAAGAAATCTGCCTGAAATTCATATCAGGAGTTGGAGGGCACCCAACGGTGACAGGGACAACTGCACACAGGGGACCAGGAGGAAATCATCACTCTCCTGGCGGATGGATGTGGTGCATCTTAACTTTTCCCCACTCGTGGTTAGTGAAGTGGAATTGCGGTGTGAACCAAACAAGTATCACTGGAGTCGAATAGGCCACTGGGTGGAGAAGATCATAGTGAGCTACCAGGCTGTGTTATTGGGCAGATAACCTCTCCAAGCCCCCATTCCTCCGAGTATAAAGCAGAAGGAGCAGGGGCCCCTGGCTCCCAGCAACGCAGTGGTGTGGCAGTGAAGTTCAGGGATACGTATCTAATCCTTAGCCTAGGCCCTGGCATATGGAAAGCACTTAGTATGTATTAGCTTATATATATATATATATGTTTCATAGAAGAAAACTTGATTCTCACCCCTTCACTGTGAGCTACCAATACAATGATCTTGGAAACTCCATCCTTCCCATGAATCCGAGTCCAGTTGACTCCAAGCGACACAAGCTACATCCATACTTATTTGGCATTACAGCTTGCTCACCTTCAGGCGACAGGTGGGGCTGCTTTAAGGACATGCCCTTAAGAGGCCCGGAAGCCCCCCTTTCAGACCAAAAGGTTCTTGTAGGAACCACCTTAAATCTGAACTCTTAATTGAGGCTCTTACAGCCACTCCATTGGAAATTTCTTTTTTTTTTAATATTTTATTTGTTCATAAGAGACACACAGAGAGAGAAGCAGAGACATAGACAGAGGGAGAAGCAGGGGGTCCCACAGGGAGCTTGATGCGGGACTCAATCCCAAGACCCCAGGATCACAACCTGAGCAGAAGGCAGATGCTTCAACCACTGAGCCACCCAGGTGTCCCTCCCTTGGACATTTCTTATTTGGAGAATCTTTTGCTGTAACACACTGGAGATGAAAATAATTTTCTTTTTCAACCCAGCACATTCTGGGCCTTCTAGATTTTCTCTGAATTCTTTGCAAAAAATATAAAATAAAAATAAAACAGTTCCTTCTGTAATTCCTCTCTCTTCCTATCTCTTATTAGATCCAGATCAAATAAACTACTTTATGAAAGTAATATGACCCCTTCCATATTGCTGTTGGAAATTTCCTTCACCAGGATCTCAGGTTCATGAGGTGCAATTTCTGTCTCCCTAAATCCCTCAGAGTTCAATCTTGCTGGGTGCCGGGGATTGCCCTCTCTCCAGCCTAACAGCCTCCTCCGCACACTCCAGCTTTCAGACACCAGCTGGTCCCCAGGTCAATCCCACATATTTTGGGTTCCTGTTATGGCCACGTTCCATCTCTGTTTCAGTTCTGATTTCCCAAATTTAGCGGCTTAAGACACCAACCAATATATTCTTTCTCAGAACTTCACAGAATCACAGCAAGTTTGATGGTGCTGTCCGTTGGCTGTTTTCTCCCAGAGTCACTCACTCCTACATCTGCATTCAGCGGAGGGTTGGCTGGCTGGAAAATCCAAGATGACCTCACTCACACATCTGGCAGTTACTGCTGGCTGTTAGCTGGGCTTCTTCTGTTCGTCTCCTCCTGGTTTCTCACCCTCCAGTAGGCCTTGGTCTTTCTCAGAGCATGGCGATCTCGGGATTCCAAAGCATGAAAGTAGAAGCTTCAAAGCCCTATTAAGATCTGGCCATTGATGTCACCCAATGCCATTTCCATCCTATGGTCAATGTAAGTCAAAGGGCCAGCCCAGATTCAAGGGGAAAGAAATAGAGTCCACTTCTCTTTTCTTTTTTTAAAAGATTTATTTATTTATTTTAGGGAGACAAAGAGTACGAGCAGGGAGAGGGGCAGAGAAAGAGAATCCCAAGCAGACTCCCCACAGAATGCAGAGCCTGACATAGGGCTCCATCCCATGACCCTGAGATCACAACCTGAGCTGAAATCGAGAGTCAGATGCCCAATCAACTGAGCTACCAAGGTGCCCCTAGACTCTACCTCTTCATGGAAAGAGGCAAAGTAACATTGCAAAAAACATTGTGAGATAGAATTAATTGCACATAATCTGCCACAAGCCTTATCACTACTTTGGGTCCAGATATATTCCCGTGTAGAATGAAAATTATTGGCAGAATTTGGCATCATTCTCTCAATGATGAAATTAAATGATGATAAATAAGGGCCATAATTGGGACACCTGGGTGGCTCAGTGGTTGAGCATCTGCCTTCAGCTCAGGTCGTGATCTCGGGGTCCTGGGATTGAAAACCACATCGAGCTCCCCACAGGGAGCCTGTTTCTCCCTCTGCCTGTGTCTCTGCTTCTCTCTCTATGTCACTCATGAATAAACAAATGAAATATTTTAAAAAAATAGGGGCCATAATTAGTCCACTCTTGCTCTCAACAGAAGTAGGGTTCTATTTCCTCCCTCCAGGTACCTCCCTCTTTTTCTTCTTTAGAAAACCCAGTAAGAGGTCTTACCTGATGACTTTTCTCAGGTCTTCTAAACCCTTCGTGGTTATCATGCCGGGTTGTCCACACAAGGCCTCAGCTCCATGGAAAAGGAACCCACTAAGCTATTTTTAGGTGCAGGAGCATCTTGAGGAGGCCATGGGCTGGATTCCACCCTCTGCTGCTCCCCAGCTCAATGACATCAGCCCAGCAACTCTGTAGGCCACGGTTTTCTTGGGATGATGAAACACCACTCTCAGGATTCAGGAGTGACTTAAATGAGTTCAGGTAAAGAGAAGTATTGTATCATTCAACTCTATTATTATAATTTTATTATTATTAGCATGGAATCATCCTTTGCCAATCATTACTTTTAATCCAAGTACTCAAATTCACGCTACTCGTTTTTTGTTGTGTTTGTTTGTTTTGCCACAACCTTAAGAGACCAACATTCATCCTCAAATAAAGCCAGATATTTCTGACTTGGTCTGATCATCATAGTTTGGGATATTTGGGTAATATTTGTGCAGATTATCACCTGGGCCTTTGCTCTCTCTGGGAAACAATCCCAAAGCTTTTGCACAAAGTGAGAATCAGATGCCCTGGCAGCTCCTGTTGAGGAAAAGGCTGTTTGAGCTCAGATCTGGGCAGGGCCTGAGGGCAGCTACCAGGTGACCAGGTATAGGGATGAAGGAAGAAAAAGGGAGACAGGCAGGGAATGGGGGCATGAGCCACACAGGATGAGCAGCTCTGGGCAAGAAATCTCAGTTAGCACTTCCCAGACGACCACAGGGCCTTGGCAAGACCCAGAGGTGGTATTAAACTTTGGGAGCGGGACTCCTAGAGAAGCAGCCTCAGGGAGAGTGGGGCAGGGATATAGGGAGTGAGGATGGGGGTGTGTGCAGGGCAGTGTTGGGGGCAGGGGAGGGTTTGGGGAGAGAGGGCCAAAGAGGGCAGTTGAGGGAGGAATGGTGTTGGGGAGGCAGTGTCAGGGAGGCAGTGTTGATGAGGTCAGTGCCAAGGAGGTGGTGTCAGGAGGGACAGTGCCAAGATGGGCACTGAGATCCTACTCATCCAGAGGCAAAGATATGTCTGGTAGAATTGAGAGCCTGGTGTTTGCACAGCTTTGCCCTCACCCCACTCCTGGGCCTCAAGGGAAGGGACCTCATCACCAAAACTGGAAAAGCAAGGGGACCAAATATCTTTATATCATTAAAAAATCTTCATGAGGATGTGGTTTATGTGTCTATGCTGGACACCGGGTAGGTGTGTGGACAAGAGTAAGTTAAATAATACGACACAGGCTCGGTGCACTTGAGAAATATACAGTGTAGTTTTCTCTCCTGCTTCATAGCTGTAAATTCCACCTCATTCATCCATTCATTCATTCATGCAAATAATGTTTATTGAGAGTACGCAAGCCCTGTGCTCAGCAGCCCAGGCCGGCCCTGCCCCTGCCTCTCGGTGCTTCCACCCCCAGGGACAGAGATGACAAACAGCTGATGGACAAGCCTGGTGGGGTGGATATGTCCCTGCGAATAGTGCTAAGTGCTTTGCAGGAAATAAACCGCATAGTGACAAACAGGGTGAGCAGGGAGAGACTGGGCAGGCTCTGAGGAGCTCGGCAGGAGCAGGGAGGAGACCTGAAGCTGCAGATGAGTGCCCGCAGAAGGTGAGGAAGAGCAAGAGGAGCAGGTGCTAACGGCCATCACGTGGGAGAGACGGGTGGGGCCAGAGCCAGGTGAGCACAGGGGAATGGCTCCCCTGCCATCAGATCCAGGCCCTGTAACATCCAGGGCCCCCACTCCTGCTGGGCCTGCCCTCCAGCCCCCAGGCGCCCTGAGATCCTCTATGCTGGGCTCCTCCCTGCTCCTGGCCAGGAACCCTGCTTCACCCTGCAGGCATCATCCCAGGCTCCTACGTCTCCAAATCCAACACTCAGGCCTCTTTCAAAGCCCACGTGATAGAGAAAGACCTCAAGTCTTATCTGCACATCTAGCTGAAAGTAATCTAGCCTCTACTATGTCCATTTTATTTTATTTTTTAAAGATTTTATTTATTTATTCATGAGAGACACAGAGAGAGGCAGGCAGAGACACAGGCAGAGGGAGAAGCAGGCTCCCTGCAGGGAGCCCGATGCGGGACTCGATCCCAGGACCCTGGGATCATGCCCTGAGCCAAAGGCAGACACTCAACCACTGAGCCACCCAGGCGCCCCTACTATGTCCGTTTTAAATGTGCGTATATTTCTGGAGAGCCTGGTTGGCTCCATGGGCTGGGTGTCTGACTCCTGGTTTTGGCTCAGGTTAAGATCTCAGGGTCCTGGGATGGAGTCCTGTTTGGGGTTCCCTGCTCAGTGGGGAGTTAGCTTGTTTCCCTCTCCTTCTGCCCCTTCCCTGGCTCATGAGCTCTCTCTTTCTCTCTCTCTTTCTGGAATAAATAAATAGATCTCAAAAATAAAATAAAATAAATTGAAAAATATGTATTTGTATATATGTGTATGCAAATGTGCACATTCTATCATATGTGTACCTTCTGTCTTGAACATGTGTCTGGGGTGTATTTTTATCTCTATATTGTTTTGAGCTGAAAAAAAAACTTTAGGAACTATCTGTGTCCATCACCCTCTTTTACAAATAAGGGGATTAAGTCCAAAGCCTTAGGAAACTTGCTTAAGGTCACATAGCTGGGATTTGAACCCAACAAGACACATAGAATCTGATCCCTCAAGGTGCCCCTAGAGGACCTGGAAGACGTATTTTTACAAGATAAGCATGTTGATCACAGGCTCTCGAGACCCCACATACTCACTCCAAAGAGGGACCCCCACTTGAAACCCTCTTGTGCGTGTCCACGTTCACACCTGCTGCCCAAACACTTAGGTCCCCACTTGGCTTTATACATCTTTGTATCCCCCACAGTATTTAGAAATGGAAGTTGCTCGATAAATGTTTGTAAATGAATGAACGGTTGAGTGGGACACGAATAATGGGTCTTTGCAGGGAGGTCTGGGGGGAATAAAGATTTACCTAACAATTTATGTTGCTCTTGACACGCCATGCTTTTTTCCTTGCCCAAGAGGCCAATAGCACAAATACGTGCCTTGCCATGAAAAATTCACAACCGTGCATTAGTCAGATACCCTGGTGACATTACTCGCAAACTGGGAAGCCAAGGTCACAGCAGAAGCTGTCGTAAATCAAATGTGTTTCAAACACAGCATCTTCCTGTTGGGAAATCTGACCCATTTAGTGTGTTTTCTCCAGGAAAAAGCTACTTAGCACACCTCCTGCTTCAAGAGAGAGAACGCCTGACGCTCCAACATATCCGGTGCCAACCAACAGGCAGCGTTGGCCACCGGCTCCGACGCATCAATCCCCTCTCCTCACAATCGCTCAAAGAAAAGCTTGTCTTCTGCACGGTACATTAGGCAACTGCAGAAGAAGATACGAGAAGCTTTGAAATGCATTTCCCAAACCGTTCCACATGATGTTCCTGGATGTTTGGTTAATAAAATATTCCATGGTCAAATAATTGGGGGAGGCTGTGTCTACTGTATCCTATTCTTGAGAAGCTTGCAACGTACCTGCAGAAAAACCCCGCAAGGATGAGAACTGTTTATCCTGGAGTTCCCAGGATTTCACCCAGGAGTTCCCAGGCGTTGCAACAACAAATCCTTTTGCACCCTTTATGCCATAGAGTGGCAGCTCTGTGGAACTTCCAGCAGTACAGTTAGAGCCACTGGTAACTATAGAGGCTCTTTCCAGGTCCTCGAGCTGACTTCCCCTCCTCCTTCTATGAGTCTCCCACAAAGGACAACAGATGCACAGAACACAAGCTGCATGGGAGAGCAGGGATTCAGCTTGACTTGGCGATAGCCCCCAGTCTTCTCATTCACAAATGTCCTGGTCACCTGTCCAGTATCCCAATACTTAGGCTGTCAGATAAAATCAAATCTGGACTTAGTAAAGAGAGACTGTCATTCACAAGATTATTGCAAAGCGTGGGGGTTAAAGAGAGACTATTGCAATGGGGGGGGGGGCACTTTGATCACAAAATCTGGAAGCCACTCAGAGTTAGGCAAAAAGGGGTTTTCTTCTTAGAGAGGGATAGTAGTCAACATGGGCAAGGGGAGCTGCTCTCTGGCTTGGGGATCCCTCCTCCACCCTTCGCCGGGCGCAGTCATGCACCTGCTGGAGGAGCCCCTGGCGGGTGGAGCCGCTAAAGACCCCAGCAGGTGACATCAGTGACTCCCCAAGGTGAACCCTATCTATACTGTGGTTCCTCCTAAGCATACATACCTGTGATAAAGTTTAATTTACACAGTAGGCACAGCAAGAGAGGAGAGAGGGATAAGCAAGGCAAGAAAGAAGCAGATGTGGGGAAGTGGGATGAAGAGGTGGCCTGATTGGGTAGTGAATCCAAGAATGTTGTACCTGGAGGTGAGCCTATTCTCAGGAGGGCCTGTCTGCTGGCTCTGGTGGAGGGTGGGCCAAAGGTCAGGGCCCTGGGGGAGAAAAGAGAAACTTTACCAAAGTTTGGGTAACAAGCATTTTGTCTCAATTGACCTGTGGGAACTAAATAGTTCAGTTAATCATTTACGAGGTAAAGAATGGGAGTTTGGAGGGTCTGTGTCTGGCTCTGTCATGGGTAAACAATGGGAGCATCTGTGAGTCTTCTCTAAGGCCTATGGACAAGGGTGGTTCTTTGCAGTAAGCCATTTTCCAGAACACAAAAGAGTGAAGAGAATGCCTTTAACCTTCGCTCTTTTCCAGGAGAGCAGGAATTGGGTACAATTTGACATTGTCAGGGCCAGTCACGGCTACATTAATCCAGCACCAACAAAATCTGACTAACTTTCTCCACCCTACTCATCCCTGGGGTGCTGGCATGATATGAGGTGGCTGTTAAACCCTGAGGCCTTGTAGTGGAAAAGGGTTAGGATCCCTATTCTCAGGGAGTTTGGGCTCAAAACCACAGGGGACGGATGCAGGCACCAAAGGTGTGACACTCTTGGTGGCCTAGCCCATATGGAGTCTTCTCTTCTGCTCAGTGACAGAACCCCAATATTCCAGCTTTGCTTGCAGCGAGATGCAGCTCTGTGACTAAGCTCTGATCCTGAGAAGTACCTAGAAATTACCGAGCAGAACATCCAGGAGTGTTCCTTAGGTCAGGATGGGCAGCTGGGGCACACGTTTGTTCATCTGCTTTAATGCCTGCCTCGGCCTAGGGGTGTCTGGCTCTCCCAGCTGCTCCGCTGGATCACGACATGATTTTGAAGATGGAAACCATGTGCTAAAGATGATAGGAAGAGAAACTAGAAGGAACCTAGCTCCCTAAAGATGAGGTAAGCTGCCAGCCACCCCAGGACTATCTACTTCCATATTCATTTTTCTTGGGAAAAAACAAACAAAAGAATAACCAAACCAAACAAAACAAAACAAATTTCTTTGTTATTAAGCCATTGTAACTCCCAGTCTCTACTGGATTTGCCCAATGAAGCTTCGGATGCACAGGGATAGGGAAACAGAAAAGGTTCAGATCAGTCATACTAAGGACACTTTCACTTCTATCCTCTGAAAAATCTCTCTGCACCTGCAGGCCATGCATACTGAGCATAAAATACCTGATAGGATTATAGGCATCAGCAGCAAACTTGGGTTTTTTGCTGATGTTGGCATTAACCCATTGTTTGATGTTCAGCAACCCAACTATTCTTGAACTCATGGTTTTCAAGTGTGTATAAGCACTCCGTTGCCACTGTAACAAGTTATCATGAACATACTGGCTTAAACAATACAAAGGTGTTCTCTTAGAGAGATAGGGTGGATCGGTAAGGCAGCGTTTCTCTTGGAGACAATCTGTTTCCTTCCCTTTCTAGTTTCCGGAGGCTGCCTGCATTCCTTGGCCCATGGTCCCTTCCTCCGTCTTCAAAGACAACAGCACAGCATCTTTACATCGCTCTCGGATTCGGACTCTCTGCCTCCCTCTTATAAGGATCCTCGTGATTACATCAGAGCCTCCCAAGTAAGCCAGGACAATCTCCCATCTCAAAATTACTAACTTACTCATACTGGCAAAATTCTTTTTGCCATGTAAAGAAACATATTCTGAGGATCCCTGGGTGGCTCAGCGGTTTAGCGCCTGCCTTCAGCCCAGGGCGTGACCCTGGAGTCCCGGGATCGAGTCCCACATCAGGCTCCTTGCATGGAGCCTGCTTCTCCCTCTGCCTGTGTCTCTGCTTCTCTCTCCCTCTCTCTCTGTGTCTCTCATGAATAAATAAATAAATAAAATCTTTTATAAAAGAAACATATTCAGAGGTTCCAGGGATTAGGATGTGCACATTCTAGGTTACTAACCGTCGTTTTGCCTAACACAAGGTAAATTCTTTTTTAAGAATTTGACACACATGAGAGACACACAGAGAGAGGCAGAGGGAGGAGGGTCCCTCTGGGCACCCCAATGTGGGACTTGATTCTCAGACCTTCGGGATCATGCCCTGAGCCAAAGGCAGACGCTCAACCACTGAGCCACCCAGGCATCCCACAAGGTAAATTCTGAAGATTATGAGGGAGACACTGCAAAGCCCCTTTCAACCATTTGTACCTTATTCACTATTGTTATTTCTCCTCTGTGGGTTCAGATGCATCTGATCTTTAAAAACTCTTCTAGTATTATGGATGGTGGGATCGAGCCCCACAGGGGGCTCCACACTCAGTGACAAGTCTACTTGAGGATTCTCTCTCTCTCCCTCCCTCTATTCTCTCTCTCTCTCTCTCAAATAAAACCTTTAAAAAATAAATAAAAATAAATAAAATGGGAAAAATATTCTAGTACTACAGTAGTGGCCCAATCGACTGAACAAACAGGAGATGCCTTGATGAAAGTATTTATCTATTCAACACTTTGGGGAATACTTACAGAGTACCTCCTGAATGCCAGACACTCCACCGAGCCCTGTGGATATACAAAGTTACATAAGGCATGGGCTCAGCCCTCCAGTAGATTTCAGAAGAGAAACTGCAAAAAATTAGGAGTGCCGCCTTCGGAATATCTGTCCACAACTTTATAGGTTCATCCGACAAGCATGGCTGGGCGATGTACTTTATGCCAGTGCTATACCTGCAACTTGGAATTGGGTCTGGTGTTCTCAATAGGATAGCATTTTAAACAAAACAATTCTTCGTTTTCCTGGATTATACAGAGAATCGCAAACTACTTAGAATTTGTGGCCTCACCTAAGAAATGTCAGTAATGCTCCCTAGTCATTGTGAGTCTCTCTCTCTCTCTCTCTCTCTCTGTCACACAAACTCACACACACACACACACACACCTGCACAGACGAGTGTTGCCAAAGCCCACTACGGGTGGGAGGGCTCCTGGTTGAGAGGTACTGGGAGAACAGTCATGGAAAAAACAGAAAAGCCTTTCTTAGACTTTCCATCGAATTCTTAGATTTTAGCCTACTTCTAGCAATCCCTGCATTTTCCAGTATTCTAAGATGCCTGACAAGCACATTGAAGTTATTCCTTTTATGATTAAATATTAACTGTTTAGCCCATGATGGCAATAACAGCCATCTTATCCTTTTTCTGTGGTCTTAGAATAGGAGCTAATTATGTCCTTCTAAATTCCACTCATGGCTAGAGACTGAGACCACACGGATCTCTCAGTACCTGGATACACCACAAAGTCTTACTGGTGACAGATAACCAAGGAGAGAGAACACTGCTATATTTTGCTTGGTAGAAAGTAGAAATTAAATGTTTGACAGGACAAGCTCTACTTTTCAACAATATGGGTTCAATCCAATTGGGGGGGAAGCATATGTAAATGTTACATCCAAAGATTCTGGGGGTGCTTTGTTTGTGTTACTATCCCTCCTTTAAATGGTCCCCAGGGCTGAAGTCTAATACTGAGAACCTGAGTTGATTCCTTCCTTACGGCCTGATACAGTCACGAGCAATGTCACCATATCACCTGCAAGGCTTCCTCATTTCCTCCACCCCATCCCTTAGCAACTTCTATCTTCCTCCCTTTCTTCAAAAGCTTCAGCCTATCTTTACTGGGCATATTTCAATTTCATGCCCTAGGACATATCCTTAAGGTACTGGGTATCTGCAAAGAGAAAATCATGAGCCTGCTCTTCATCTAATCACATTTCTTTCTTCCTGATACCTGCACCATGACCCACCCAAAGGTATAGCTCTCACCTCCTCCTGCCCCGTCTCCTTCTCTGGCTCTTATGGCAGGTGCCCATGATCCGTACTGGGTTTCAGGCACCATCCAGAAATAACACAGAAACAGAAACTGGAGCTCACAGTCCTGCCCCTGGATTAGCCAGGACTTGCCTCCTGCTGACTTGCTCAGCCACTGCTCAAAGCCTTCATCTTTGGACTCTGCTCCCTGTCACTCAATTCTGATATAACATATTCACATCTGGCTTTCCCCCTGCTGTTTTCAAGTGCCCAGTGGGACTCCATTCAGAGCAAAAAACTCACCTCTCTGTCTGCCTGACTTTTGGATGTTGCTCTGCTTTTCTGGTGTACGTAACATATGTATACATTTCTATTGGGTGTAAGTCTAGACATGGAGGGTCTGAATGATGAAGTGTGCATACATCCGGTATCATATTAGTAGATACTGCCAAGCAGACACCCAAACTGGTCAAAACAATTTATATTCCCACCAGCAATGCATGTTACTTTTTAGTTGCTCCAAATCCTTGGTCTTTACATTTTAGCCATTCTGGTTGATGTGTAGTAACATCACATGACGGTTTTAATTTGCATTTCTCAGCTTACTAATAAGCATGAGCACCTTTTCATCTGTCTGTAGGCCACTTGGATTTCTCCTTTTACAAAGCTAGGTCTCTTTGCCTCTTTTTCTTTTGAATTGCCTTTTTCTTATGATTTTGTGGGAGTTTGTGTGACCTGGTGCTAATTTTATCTCAGTATCACTGTGGCCTTGGGGTGAGAGTCACTCTCTGCACCTAGACTTTGGCCATTCCCGCTGGCAGGGGAGGATGTATTAAAGCTTTGGGTAGACAAGTTCCCCTGGATCTGGGCTTCATACACTTTAGAAGCCGTGTCCCAAGACTACTCTTTGCTGCTGTGAGCTGACATGACAGAAAGGCCCAATGTCACAGTTGAGCATGAGCCCGTGTGTTTCACCTCTCACCCTTCTGCTTCTGACCTGTATGACTGATTTAATGCTCTATGCATGTGTCTTAGGTCTGCAAGATGAAGATGAGAGTGGCACTACCTCATAGTGTGAAGAAATGAGTTATTTATTGTAAGACCTTGAGAACGGTGCCTAACACATAGGACCCCCTCAATACCCACTGTCTGTTACTGTCCAAGGACGCAGCTTACTGGCCTCTTTTGCTGATGGCAGACTTGTAACATAGTTACTTCCTGTGATTAAAAGAATTGTACAGAAGTCAAAGGCACTAGGTTCTAGGTCCATCCTTGCTGCCATCTCTCTAGCTAAGTTACGTAGAGGTGAGGCTGCGGGCTCTGGTTTTCTTACCAGTGAAGCAAAAGCGTTGACCTAGATCATCATCACAAAAACCTTTGTGACTTCACACTTCCCCCGGCCGCTCCACTTTATCACAGCCAGGGATGGAAGAAAAAAAGCCAGTGTCCACACAAATGCTCCACCTGGCTCCCTTCACAACAGATCTTGTACCTGCTGTGTTCTCTCAGGTACACAGGGAAAAGGTAGGTCACAGGGAAGAGAACTGAATGTGCCAGAAGAATCGGTCATCACACACACACACACACACACACACACACACACACACAGCCATGTGAGCTCTGCCTCTTCCATGTTAGCTCCATAAATGGAGGAACTGGGTCTGGTTTGTGAGCTCTGCTAGCCCAGGGGTATGGCATGGGGCCTGGCATCACGTAGATGCAGGAGAAGCAGGGGGCAGGGGACACCTGGGCTTCACAGCACTTATGCAAAGCTCTATCACCCTGCAGGCCCTGTACCTTCCAGAGCATTTGTGGGCTTCCTCATTGAAATGCCCTTTCCAGGCCCACCCTGAAGGTCCTAAGGCCTATTTCCTCAGGGGACAGTCTTCATGAGGCTCTATGCAGCATGCACCAGACGAGGCCCCAAAAGACCCAATTTCTAGCCCCCGTCCCACAATTTTCTCTTTGAGTGTCCTTGCCCTTCTAGATCTCACGCAAGCCCTCTGTAAAATGGTGAGCCTGCCTCCCAAAATGTGAGGAGTTGATAATAGAAGTATACTCAAGTAGTAACAGTGTTTATCTCTCAGTGATAAAATTCCAGGGGACATTTAATTGCTCCTTTATCTTCAAAATGTCAAACAATGGAGAAAGGTTTTTATAATAAAAAAAAAAAAAACAAGGCATGCTATTAGGATGTAAGCTAATTCTAGGTCCCATGATTTTCAGATTTAGAATAAGAATAACAGCTTTCATTTGGAAGCACTTTCTGCCTTTTATTTCTAGACGCAACCACACGTTCTCATCTCAGATAGAGGGATCTTCTGTAATGTCACCAACAACTGTGCGGCATTAGCTAGCTTAGCTGTTCGACTCTCTGAGTACTTCATCACCACCTTTATAAAGTGAAGAGACTAGATGAACATTCCCTCAGCTCTAAAATTTCATGTTTCTCCACACAGTCAGCCCCACCTCCTTGGAAGGCGCCTCCAGAACACTGAGATGTATCTTATTGGCACAAGAGAGGGATGCCACGGAGCTCCTTTTGTAATTTCTGCTGGAGAAACCACCCTGTCTTGCAAAGCATCCAATCCACTGGACAGTGAGCACACTAGAGGCCTTTGAAGCACACCAGTTTTAAGAGAGGATCTGTAGCATGCACTCCACTCCAGTGCTCGTCAGACTGCCGTGGCTGGAGCAAGGACAGAATTTCTCAAATTCAATCTGTAGCCGATTTTCTGGAGTCAGGACTTAGAATTATTCCAAGGTTAACGGTAAGTCATGCAGCAAAAGAAAGTGTATCCAGAGCTGTCCCAGCTGCTGGATGCACATTCCCTGCCTTACAGGGGAGAAAACCCTTTCTGAGGGTCCCTCTTTGGCTCTCTTGTCTGTCCCTCCCACTGGCAGTTACAAAGTGAGAGTTGGCTTTGCATCATGATGTCTGATAACGAACAGTCGGTCCTTGTTGGCCATCACCAAGCTGGCGTCTTAGTGGGGGACTTCACAAATAGCCAGCAACAGCAAACAGTTCTGTTCTGCTTGAAGCCCCTGGTTATCCAGACTCCAGAAGTAGGTAAACACCAGCCATTTGGATCCTTTCTTCACTAAGGACAGAATATTCTTCAAAAGAAAAAATTAACCTGATGTGATTTTCGGGTTTTCCCTTTCTAGTCCTGTTTTTTGATATTACGGATGTTGGTGTTATTTATGTATCATCGATGCCAACCACAGCTCAGCATTAAAAGATTCAAGAAGCCCAAGAAGGGTGAGAACTTTCTCATCTCAAAATAGTTAAGCAGTACCTCTTTGCAAGGAACTCTGGGTGGCTCCTCCTTACCACTCCTGCTATAAAGTCCTAAACCAAAAGGTCATTAATCAAGACTCACAACGGAACCTGGATGAGACTGAGTATCAAAGAGAAGTTTTCCTACATCATCATCTAAGGCTGAGCGAGCCCCATGTCTCCCTCCCTCAACCTCAGAGCAGGTCAACTTCTGCTTCATTGCATCGAATCTCTCAGGGAACTGACTCACCACGAACCAGACACTGAGCAGGGCCTAGAGGAATGAACCACAAAAGATTGTTTATGCTCTGAGCAAAAAGCAAGTCACAAAGAGATGCAGACAGCTGTACTCTCCCTCCCATCATATGGACAGAGGCAGAGCGACGGCCAGGAAGCATGACTGCGGAGTCAAAACTAGAAACATAAATGTCACCAGGTGTAATGGGGGCTCATTTGGAGGCCGAGTACAAGGGACCCTGAAGACCCAAGAGAAAACGTGGTCAGCTCAACCTGAGAAGGTCGTTCGCAGTAATGTCACCATAGCAGAATGGTGGGGGTGCAGGTGGCTATTAATGGACAGGGATGAACATATTTTTTTGTCTGTGTTAGGATTGCTTAGTGACGGGGATGCCAGAGTGGCTTAGCAGTGCAGTGTCTGCCTTTGGCTCAGGTCATGATTTCAGGGTCTTGGGATTGAGTCCTACATTGGGCTTCCCCCAGGGAACCTGCTTCACAATCTGCCCTTGTCTCTGTCTCTCTGTCTCTTTCATGAATAAATAAATAAAATCTTAAAAAGAAGGATTGCTTGGGGACGGTTCACAGATGGAGCCAGCGGGATAAAGAAGGGTTAAAGCCAACCCCAAGTTAATGGCTTTCCTCGCTGAATGATAGCACTTACCAACAAGCGAAGGACCATGTTTATGCGGCCCTGCCTGTAAGCCCCAACGCCTGCCGGTTGACCCCAGGATCCCAGAGGCATGTGGGGCCCATAAGGAAGTGTTTGTTGGCAAAAGTACCAGAGGAATTCCAGTAGCTGGCGCTATGCTCTTGAGCAGAAAGGCTCCTTCTCAAAGTTCATATATTGATGTCAACTCTCAGTAGGGTTCCCCCAGGCTCCAGTAGAGCCCCAGGAGGGTACTACTTCCTTAGTAATTCCTTAGAAAGGCATGTTACTGACAGGAACAAGGGGGAAGCAAGGAGAAGCAAGCAGATCTCATGGCTTCTTGGGCAGGTGTCCAAGCTCCCCTCCCCACAGCGCCCCCTGCTGGCAGAGCCCAGCATGGTGCTGGCAGCAAGGGAACAGGGTACGGCCGCGTACTGGTGTCAGGGGATTTGGTGCTGAATAACAAGGACTTAATTATCACCACAACATTCAGGATCTCCACTCATTCACTGATACCCCAACCTTCAGAGTCGCAGATATTTAGGGCTATGAGGTGTAGACAGACAAATATGAGTCAAGTTGGCAATGAAGTTGACGCTTCCTCAGAAGAGTGAACCTGAGTGCTGAGTGATACCCACCCAATAAAAAAAACAGCCTCTATCCCACAAGAACTAGCTGACTCTGCACAAACAACCATATATTCTTCTTTTTTTTTTTTGAAGTAGGCTCCACTTAAGAAAATGAGCCCAATGAGGGACCTGAGCTTGAACTCATGACCCTGAGATCAAGCCTGGAACTGAGATCAAGACTCAGACACTCAAGTGACTGAGCCCCCCAGGTGCCCCAACAATCATATATTTGTGTCATGAGACACCAAAAGCACTCATCCTCCACTTCTCAATGTTTGGTCCTGTCCCCTCCCTGACCCACAGTTCTTGGTGATCCCTCCTTGTCACTGTGCTTTCCCTTCTGGCAATCACCCTGAATATTATTCCTGATTCTGTACTCAGACTGTGCTTGAGTGGACAGATCCCAAATCCTGATCCCATGGGCTTCTGACTTGCAACTCTTCCCGATGCCAAAACCATGTTGAATCTCCAGAGATTCCAAAGAGGACAAGAACTGGTGCAGATGCATAGCTTCGACTAGGGCCAAGCAGAGATGGTAAGACTGGTAAGCCTAACGGCAAGGCCACACCAACCGTACCCACTGCTCTCTCTGGGAAACAACAGGGCCCATTAAAAAAAAGTCATACACCATTGTCTGGAATTCGCCCAAGAGTATAGGCCAAATTCATAAGGGCCAATAGGGAAAAATACCAGTACTCAAAGACCTGTGAACTGAATAATGCATAATATCAATGGAAAGCTTGCTTGTTCCATTCCTGCACTTGATCTAAGGCCATTTCCAGGTTTATAGAGATGACAGGAAGGGGAAAACCTTGGAAGCAAATAAGCTTGGCCTCTTTTTTTCTTAATCACTGCATTTCACCAGCAACTTCTACTGTCCTCCTGCAGAACAAACCTCATTCCAGCTCAGAAGGCAGCAGGTGAACACGGTTGTGCATGTGTTCCAGAAGCAATCAAGCTGATTTCAAAATACCCTTAGAACTGGCCCCATTTTAACCAAATGAATAATAAGAGTTTCCCTTCTGTAAGCAAAACCATGATATATGGGCAAACTCTGTGTTAATTGGATAAACCAGTGGTAAAACCCCA
The DNA here is from genome assembly GCF_003254725.2 of Canis lupus dingo. NCBI lineage: Eukaryota > Metazoa > Chordata > Mammalia > Carnivora > Canidae > Canis > Canis lupus. The sequence goes on along the minus strand of NC_064248.1, from coordinate 4,255,331 downwards.
AAAGAACAATTAACTTTCATGTGAAATACTCCCAGCTGAAATCTTGGGAAACTTGCATGTAATTAGTACTCTCTTCCAGCTCTCCAAAGTATAAAATACAATACATTAGGGCTTGTAACACTAATATCGCCAAGAACACAGCTAACGTGGGGAGTCTAATTTGCCACTAATATGCGGATGGCAGGCTAGTTGGTGCTTTCACCTGTTCTGGCTAATTGTCTTCAGTGTGATTTAGAAACTCCATGCCCTTGATGCTATATGCATGATGTATCAAATCCCCAGTGCTGGGCTGTGGTAAGTCATGAAATTCAGATTTCAAATTCAGAGGTGACCTTAGAGGTCATTTGGTCCAGTTCCCAAGCAATGACTTATGGACCTACTGCATCCAAATCAGCTCAGGACAATTTATAAATGATGGCTTCCTGGGCTGCACAGGTCTTGGCTGGACCTCAATAATCTCAATTAAAAATTAATAAATGAACACCTTTCTGTAGGCCACCAGAAGATTCTGTGGTACAACCATGCCTGAGAACCACTGTTCCTGAGCTCCTGATTCAATGCACAAAAGGCCTCCTATGACATTAAGTGACTAGTGGACATCAGTCTCTGCTTGAACACTTTCAGGAATAAGCTCAGGGACTCAGCTCCAGTTAGTGGTGGCTGCCCAGACCACCATACTAAGAGGGCAGCATGGAAACATGTATTTGCCATTCCTGATGAGAGCTATCTGCTCTGGACCCCATTCAATAGCTTTTAGTTTATGAAGATTGAAAACAGAGATCTGGTTCATGAGTTAACCTTGTATCAGAGGAGGGCAAAGAAAGGCCAGAGGAGGGCAAGAGTCTGGAAGCTTGGATTTGAACTGTGACTCCACCACTTCCCTAAGAGCACTACCTTGAGACATTTGCTTCCGCCTTGAGTGTCAGTTGCCTGTTTACCATATAAAGGACATGATATCTCTGTGGGGGTGTTCTGAGAATCAAAGAGGCTTTGAAAATGCTGATTAATAAAAAAGGACTCTTATTGTCAGGATGCTATCAAGCATCAGTGGCATATTCCCGGGAGGACAGGGGCTTGAGCAGGTAGCCAAATACATACAGAATTCAATCCACTGAGCCTTTCTTCCCATAATGATATCAAGACTTCTTTTGTTATCAGAACAAAGGCTCGTTCAAACCCAGAGCAAATCAAAAAGCAAGTTTGCCTGCTTGTCGGAGCGCTTTTGTAAACATTTCATAAACATCTACCCCTCCGCCTTTCCCTCTCCCTATTCAACTGCAACCACCCAACCTGATCACTGATTGGAGTTTAACTGGCCGGCCATTTGCTTAAACTCATTCGCTAGAATTACATCACTCAAATGGTGACTTGACCTAAGGGGCATGTCTCCTGCCATTTTGAACTGAAAAGACTTAATTTGTTAAATGCTAGATGAGACAGACACTTATCAGGCTGAGAGAAAGATATCAAAATGTAAAACTGATCAAATGATTTATTAGTTTGTTGTTAACCTTCCGAAGAGCAAGGAATAGCTCTTACCTACCCCTGTGCCTTATGGTACTTAGAATCATATGTTGTACACAGGATGAACACAGGACCTGCTTGTTGGAAGAATGCATGACAGGTAGGATAAGTGGTTCACACACAACCCCCAGATGAACCAGGGCTGTATGACAATAAAGATGTGTGTGTGTATGTGTGTGTGTGTGATTGTGTGCTCCAAGACAAAGGTATCACTCGCTTTAGAATAAAAAGAACTACCCATCTCCAATAGAATCAGATGATTTAGTGAGGTTGTTTAAAAAAAAATTATTTGACCGTTCAGGCCAGTGGTTTGACTTTAATTTCTGCAACATACCTCTAGTGGTATCTCTGCTCATCAAAGGCTGGAGAGGATAGTGGTTAGCAGGGAGAGTCCCAGCACCGGGTGGCCCAGCGTAAATCCCATCTGTACCTCTGGTAGCAATTAAAGATATTATCTGTGTTCCAATTCCTTCTTTTGTAAAATGGAAATCATGGTAATTGCACCTACATCTCAAGCAAACAAGTGTGTTACCATTGTGAGGATTACATGGAAAGCACTAAGGTAAGGCCCAGCACCAGGCACATGCTCGCTAAGAGTGTATGTACTTCAAATGACATGCTTCCAGATAATACTAACACAAGCCATCAAATCAAGAAAAAGCACCAAAGTGATTGGTAGGATTTATATCCCATCCAAAGGGACCAAAATGATTTTCCAGGGAGACTCACTCAGGGTCAGCATCACAACCTGTCAATTCTGCTAAAACATTTCATTCCATAGGAACAGGGAAAGGGAGGGTGGAATGGAGTGAGGAGGATTTTGCAAACTGTCCTTTGTTGAAAGCTACCATGTGCTGGAGTCTTAGTCAAAATACCACAGACTGTGTGGCTTATAAACAACAGAAAGTTATTGCTCACAGTTCTGGAGGCTACAAGTCCAGGATCAAGGCACAGTATGGTTGGGTGAAGGCCCTCTTCCCGGTTCACAGCCAGCGCCTTCTTGCTGTCTCTTCACATGCAGGAAGGGGCTAAGAATCTCTCTGGAACCTTTTTTTTAAAGGGGATTCCTCCCATTCAGGAGGGCTTCACCCTTACCACCTAAGCACCCCCCAAAGGCCCACCTAATACCACCATTTTGGGGGCAGTTAGGATTTCAACTAAAGAATTTGGGGGGAACATAAACATTCAAACCATCACAGCAGGGCACTGTGCTTGGCAACAGAAGGGTAAGGAAGATTCTATTCATATGCACCACAGTCTTAAATTCTCCCCAGAGCCCTGAAAGAAAGGATTATTCATCTCAGGTTACTGGTCAACCAAGAAGCACATAACTAACTCCCATGTGTTTCACTGTTCTAGCTAGAAAGGAACATGCTTAGGATTCGAACCTAGGCTCTGTATGACTCCAAAGCTTTGCATTCACTCACTTTCTAGTTATTCCCTGAATGTTCCCCACCACCATGAATCTTAAGTTCCCTCCTGGCTTCTTCACTTCCATCAAAATCATTAAACTATAAAATAAAATCATATCGTAGTGCATTCGACATTGGCACAGAGTAACCTTTAAGAGTGTGATTAATTTATTTATTGGTTAAAAGGGGAAAAAAATCACTCAAATGGAGTCACACCTGCTGTATATGTAGTATCGGCCTGTGCTACAGGAGTAAGTAGTATCGAAGACTTCTGCTCTTGGAGCAATATCCTCAGATTTAAAAATAAATGACATTGATTTATCATTAGAGCCTTTTTATAGAAGAATTTATCTCAACAGAACTTTTAAAGATATAAAATATACGGTTTACGTAGCCTTAGGTTTCTTAACAGAACCAAATCAAACCGAATAATAAAGTGGAATAATAAAATGATCAAATAGTGTAAGATCAAGTCAGAACTGATTTGGAGGCACCTTTCATAATTACTAGGCTGGAAGCAGTCTCTGTAGGTTTGGCAGAACTGAATCATGAAATGAATTAAGACCATACCAAATTATTAATACTCTTCATATGCCGTAAAAAGTCTTCCTTCATGCCTCTCTGGGAACTGGAGCAAAATGTCTCAAATAGCAGGCAGGGAAAATTGAGGAAAATTAATAAATGGGATATTGCCTATTGTTCGTTAATATCCATTTGTCAAATCCTTTGAACATTTATGGACCTTTATTCTGTTCAAAGAAATTTCAAATGCCTCATCTCATTTAATCTCTGTGAGACCTCTGTAAGGTTTTTGAGAGAGGCCTCTGTGCGGGACAGGTGGTTAGGGATGTGGAGGGGGGTGTTTGGCCTTCCGGTTCTGTTACTCCCCATTGGGCCCTGCAGGCACATTCCTTAACTGGTCCCTGCTTCCTCGGCCTCACCTGGCAGACTCAGAGAACCAGCGAGGAGCACAGATGTGTAGCTGACACCTCCAGTTTTTAATCCTTTGGGGGTACACCTCAGTTTAGTGGGCTGTGGTCATACTATTCTCAAGGAATCTGCTGCTCGGTGGTTGCATCAGGCAGTGGGACTTGGGCCAGGCCATTTCCACCCCACAAAGGATTCCCCAAATGGGACCCTGTGCTCTAGAACTCCCCACTGGACTGGCAGAGAGCCCGACAGCTCCCCCTGACCAATCCTGCTTCCTTTCATCTTAGATTCTTAGATGTTACTCCTAGTAAACTTTCCACATTCCTTCCTTCCTCTGAGCATCTGCTTCCAAAAGGTCTACCTGGGAGAACCATGGTAAGACAATATGGGTGGAGTCTGGAGCCCAGAGTCGGTACATGGTAAGTAACCCAATAAATATTAGCCACGGTTTGCATTTCTACTCCTGCTTTGTGCTTAGAGGAGTGGAGGTGGTGGTGGTGTTAAGTGATCAACCAATGGAACTCGTTTCCATGGCCAGCCAGCAATTGTAAGAGATGCCATCTCAAAGGAGACTTCTTGACGTCATGTGATTGGAACCTTCTGCATCAGGCATAGCCAACAACTCATAGCTGGGTCACTTCCGAGGATGTGAAGCATTTAGTATCAAGATGGCACTCGGTGCTTGCAAAGCTTGGCTTCTTTGGGGCTGGTTCTCCAAATTATCTGCTCTGTGGTCCCCAAAGACACAGAAGTCCTGCTAGTTCTCTGTAGACTCTTTGTCACCGTGATAATCACCTGTTTGTTTGACCTTTTTTGTTATGTCTCAACCGACTTAGCTTTATCTTTTCTACAACTGTGTCTCAATCGATTGTCTTTATAGCATGGGCTTATATATAACCTCTGAACGGCACTTTGCGCTCCCCAAAACATCTTCTAAGTATGAAGACTTAGAAATGAAATGCTTTGTTCCTGCTTCCATGCGCCAATTTACTTCTGTATACCATCCACCATTGTGAGATTTTAATTCCTCCACACAGGACATAGTAATTATGCCATTCTCCCCCTTTCCCTACAATTTATTGAGTTTTTCAGGGTACAGCCAAGCTCTGTATCACAATATTTACATCTTAACTCATTTACGGTCCCCAAAACTCATGAGAAAAAAAAAACTGAGGCCAGGGGGGCACCTGGGTGGCTCAACCTGTTGAGCATCTGCCTTCATCTCAAGGTCCATGAGAGCCTGCTTCTCCCTCTTCTTCTGCTGCTCCCCCTTCTTGTGCTCTCTCTCTCAAATAAATTAATTAAATCTTAAAAAAGCAAAAACAAAAACCTGAGGGCAAAGAAGTTCAGTGTCTTGCTCAAGGACACACAGCTGGCAGATTTCTGTCATTTGGGGGCCATATCTATAAGCAACAAATGGCAACTGTGGGTTAGCAGGAAAGGGATTTCTTAAAAAGATATAAAAAAAACAGTTAATGAAAGATGAGTCTGATATTACTAAATACTGAAAAAATAATTTTGGGTGGGAGGGTTGCATCAGGAGACCCATAGAAATATTGAGAGGCAGAAGCACCAGTCTTGAGTTGATGCAGCCAGGAAAAGTTCCCCATCGTTGACTCAAAAGTTTTCTCCCTTGTTCTTAAGTGCCCTAAGTTCAAGCCCAATGTGGGCACCTCTGATCAACTGAACCTACATCACAAACCCAAGCCTGAAAAACTGAGTGTCCAGCACTGTCAGCCCTTGGAGTGGGAGGGGGTCTTTGTCCATAACCAGGTATCTGAAACGCAGGCAGGTGTGGAAAGCAGAATGTCTTCTGCCCCAAAGATGTCCACAGAAACTATGAATATATTAGGTTAAGGTTACAAGGCAAAGAGAAATTAAGGAAGCATATGGAGTCAAGGTTGCTAATCAATGTTCAAGGTTGACCTTGAAACAAGAAGATAACCCTGGATTATCCAAATGGATCCTGTGTAATCACAAAGGTCCTTATACGTGGAAGAGGCATATGGAAAGGTCAGTGTCAGAGTGATGGAGCGTGAAAAAGACTCAACCAGCCATTGCTGGCCTTGAACATGAAGGAACAGGTCACAGGCCAAGGTATGTAGGTGACCTCTGAAACCTGGAGAAAGCAAGAAACATATTTTCCCCCAGGGCCTGCAGGAAGGAACACAGCCCCTGCAAACATATTTCACCCAGGGAGAGAGACTTGGTTTGTACTCCTGAACTCCAGAATGAGGACATAATAAATTTGCATTGTTTTAAGCCATTAACTTTGTGCCAATTTGTTACAGCAACAGTTGGTAACTAATACAGCACATCAGATACTGGATGCTAAGACAAATGTCCATTGAAACACAGAGCCAGAATCCAAAACCAGGTCTGCCTGTTGCAAAGGCTCATGCTTGGGAACACTGTGCTGTCGTGTCTTGCACCAGGGGGGACTTTCAAAATGAGGGCATTGAAAGTCGAAACAAAACTGTGGTGAATAAGATGGTATGGAAGGTGTGGAGCACAAGCAATACTCGGAGTGAGACACACATAAAACAGAGAGGAAATAAGCCCAGGGTTCAGAAATGCTGTCTGGGGGCACCTGGGTGGCTCAGTGGTTGAGTGTCTGCCTTTGGTTCAGGGTGTGATCCCCGCGTCCTGGGATGGAGTCCTGCAACGGGCTCCTTGCAGGGAGCCTGCTTCTCCCTCTGCCTGTGTCTCTGCCTCTCTCTGCCTCTCTCTGTGTCTCTCATGAATAAATAAATAAAAAATCTTTAAAAAAATATTTTAAAAAAGTGCTGTCTGGTGGAGGGCAGTGAGCTGATGGGTGTGGAAGGTCTGCCAGCCTCTGTTTTGGCTCCAAATTACCATGCAAACCCACATATGAGAAGCAAAGTTTTGAGGAAAATGTATAAAGGTTTGCAAGGCTAACAAGGTTACACGGAATTTTGACTACCTCAAGCATCCAGGTCACTCAGGGACTCCAAGTGAGATCCAAGCAGAGAGAACTCACCACAGCAAAATCAGAAACACACCGAATTTGGATGCAGGATCCCACTTGCAGTAAGTGCCTTTAGCACGTACATTAACCGCAGCAGAGCAAAACAAATCCATTTAAGACTGCAAAGAAGGGGGGCTCTAAAAAGTTTCCAGGGCACGAAAGAATGATAAATGAAAATTGGTGCAATATTACTAAATGAAAGCATATAAAATTCAATTCATATTCTCTATATTTGGGTAAGCCATTTTTTCTTTTCTTTTTTTTTTTTAAAGATTCTATTTTTATTTATGCAGAGGGGGTAAGCAGAGGGAGAGAGACAGGCAGACTCCACCCTGAGCACCAGAGTCTGATGTGGGGCTTGATCCCAGGACCCTGAGATCATGACCTGAACCAAAACCAAGAGTCAAACACCCAAACAACTGAGCAACCCAGGCACCCCTTCCTTTCTTCAGAAAATATTTATAGGGACTTTCAAATGTTCCCTACTGACTTTGTCCACCTAGTTATCCCCATGAGATTCTAGAACCCTGATTTACCCTTGTAAATCAGTCACAGTGAGGACTCAGGGGCCTGTGCAACAGAAACAAAACTCCTACAGTTTGAGAGGCTAGGAGAAGTGGCTTTGTACAGACTTCAGCTTTCATTTCTACCCTGCCAACCATTTGAGCTCGGACTGTGTGTTTCAATCTAGTAGTTTCTCTAAGTGTTCCTCAGCAACACAGAAATGGGCCACAGATTCTGATCATACATGGGTTCTGATTGGGCCTTTGTAGTGAATCTTGGTATATCCCTAACATCTAGAAGGTCACACTCTCTCCGATGAGCCCTTGGTTTTGTGATCTCTGATTTGCCCTGTGCTTCTCTCCCTGTTCTTTTTTTTTTTTTTATAATAAATTTATTTTTTATTGGTGTTCACTTTGCCAACATACAGCATAACACCCAGTTCTTTATGTGGTTCTGCTGTACTTCCAGCCTGGGTGTGGCTCTAACTCCCCTCCCCAGTCCCTGGCTCCTGTCTGGCCCTGACTTGAAACCCTCAGACTGGAGCTAAGTGATACCTACGCCTCAATCCCACCTGAAGGACCAGGGGCCAGGCCCGGGGGCCAGGGGGAGGATTTGTCTCTCTCCTTGCCGGACCCTGGAAGCTCATACGGATTCCATGGCCGTCCACGTTCTGTTTGTCTTTAGAATTTCTAATTTCTTCATCATCTTTTTCCGATTTGGTCTTGATTTCTTTCTATAGTGTTTTCTCCCTTGGGGATGTGTGTTCAATCCAAGCATCTGCTTACAGCTTCCTTTTGAATACTTAGGCAAATATTCATTGAATTTCTGTTGCATTGTTTTCCTCCCCTCTCAATAAATTATCCTGTCTCCTCTTTGAGGCCACCATGTCTCCCTTACTCAACTCCAGGCTCTTCATGTGTGTGAAAAATCCCTCTGAATTTATCTTCATCTCCATTGCAACCTCGCTTTGATTATTTTCCACCCGTCTGCATGTTCCTTCCACTGTCTGGTATTAATGCACTGTGTAGCCCCCAGAAAAGTTTGCTAACTTTGTTCCTTCCTTGTTTATGCTGGTCTGCCTCCTGCATGAATAAGCCTCTGCCCAAGCAAAGAAACCCTCAGCCAGTGGCTTCCCTGAAAGCCCAATGCCACACACGTAGTTACCAACCCCGAGCCCAACCTCACAAACTGTTCAGCTCAGTTCTGCCCTCATCAGGAATGGCTGATGTGACTTCAAATGGTGAGCAGAATGGTGGAATGGCTCCTCTGGCTCCCGGCTGCCATGTCTGGGCCAAGGCTACCCTAGAACTTTCCCATCCCAATGCGGGTCTCCTAAGCCTGAGGCAGATGGGGATGCCTATTTATACATTGAGCATTATTCTGTTTAAAAATCTGAGAGATAATATTGAGTATTTTGTGGTCTAGGGCACTTGGAAGAGAAAATACTAGCACTATAGAAATGCTGGATGTTATGTTACTCTGCTCCACCATTCACATTCCATGGGATCACATTCCTGTACATTCCAAAAGACACCAGAAGGAGGAATTTCAGTCTTGATAATCCAAATAGGGACTTAGGATAAGGAAAATTGTCCTTGCCCCTACATAAAATTGAAGAGCCTTCCCTTATGACATGGTTTCAGGGAAAAAAACCTCACCAGGGCAAGCTTAGGATGATAACCACAGTCCTTCCCTAGGAGGCCAATGGGCCAGGAAGACAGCATAGGCCGTGTGTTTGCAAAAGGCCCCACCTCTTCTAGCTGCATCATCTGGGACAGGTTATTCAATTTTCGCAAGCCTCCATGTCCTTATATATAAAATGAAGGCAATAATAGTCATGTAACAGGATTGCCTTACAAAGGAAATGAGGGGATGTGTTTGATTATGGTATTTGCCCTTCTCCAAAGGATTCTATGCTGGTGATGACCTTCTGGGTTTGCCAATGTGGTTGGCAATTTTATGGAACTTTCACCAGTATTGAGAATCCTCCAGGCATTGTGGATTTGGGTGAGGCCCATCTTCGCAGGACATGGATCCCCAGCACCGTGGTGAGACTCATGCCTCCAGAGTGCGACAGCCTATGCCCAGATCTCGCTCTTGTCCCTTGATTGCTGAGTGATCTTTGGCAGGCAATGAGCATAATCATCAAACTGATAGGATTTTGTAAGGATTAAAAGAGATAATCTATGTGAAATATTCAGCAAATACTTTTAATAAATATTTATTAATATCTAAGTCCTTGATTATTTTGACATGTCATTTTCCTAGGAGGACAGGGATGGGTAAGATGAAGTTATTTCCAGCTAAAAGGGAAGAATGCATTCATGTTTCTAACACCCCTCTGCGTTCAGAGTCTGGCGTGCTGATCCTCTAAACTGTGATATGGCAAGGCAGCCAGTATCATTCCCAGTTGACCAAGGAAGAAATTGAGATGTGGAGAAGTTCAATGGTTTTTCCCAAGTCACATTGGCCAGTAAGAGAGAGCACCAGTCCTTCTGACTCTTAGCTCAATGATCCATGGCACGCTGGCTCTCGAAGTAAAAGTCAAGTCAATGGGAGCCAATCCTCCAGGCTGGAGTCAAGACAATTTTCTCTGAGACCTTTAATAAAACCATTTGTTTGTTTTAGTTCCACACAGAGGATCTCGTCTTCTCTGCCTGCTTCTTGCCTCCTAGCAAGAAAAGGACGTCAACTCACTTATTCAGCCAGTCTTTGAGATTTTGGGCGTTGAGTCGAAGCACTCTCTGAGGTCAATCCAGATGATTATTTGAGAGACTCAATTTCCTTTAGAGAAGGCACATTGTCAGTTCAATCTAGTGTGGAATTTGTAGTATTAATGAATTGAAGTATACTTTAGGGATTTCTCCCAGATGCTTATTTTAATTTAAGCTCTAGGGGTTTAACTTTCCAAAATACTCAATTTTGTTCATTATGAAAACTAATAACTGGCTTATTTCACTGCTAATTTGGGTACGAAGGTTAATTATCTATAGTGGAGTGGTCTCGAGCTAATCTAAAGTCTACCTGAACACGGCACTGTGGCTAATTGATTCCCCCATGCACTGAGAAATGAGCATTTCTTTGTGGGGATGAAAAAAAAAAAAAAAAGCTTTACTGACTTGGATTCCCTTTGCCTCTGTCGTTGTAAAAGGAGCAGAGTCTCTCCAAGATGGTGGACAATCTTTCCCTTTTTAGGGTCCATGGAATCCATTCAGTTATCCATTAGAATGCTCCACTGGATTCCATTTCAGCTCCTTTCCTCACAAAATGCCCAGTTGCTGTCCCCACGATTGCTCATTCAACAAAGTCTGAGGAATATAGATACATATTTGGCATGGTCCTGATCCAACCAGAATGCTTTGTCTTCTAAAATACACCAAAAATTATGGTAACAACATCAAAGCCAATATTAATATCTCACTCTCTTTATAGTTTCAAAAGGGCAAAGGGCTTCACACGCATTTCTGCATCTTTCTGAGTCTCGTGAAGCATGTAGGACACATGATTTATTCCTCCTCTTTAGACGATGAAGACACCGAGGCCCACAGAGACCCGAGGGTTCACACAGTAAGTCTGTGTGGGGCATGGAAATAGAACAAGGGTTTCCTGATTCCATATTCTGTGTTCTTTCCACTTAATTACACCACCTCTGTGATCTGTAATGTATTTTTAGCATCATGTACTATTTCAGATACCCTGCATATAATTTGGTCTTTTGCATTTCAAGAAACCTGATCTTGTCTCCAGGAAGTAGGATGGGGAATGCTGCCCAGAGGATCCTAGAGAACACTCAGTCACTTGGCGTTCACACCTCTGTCTGTAAGGTCAGCAGTCCCTTCCCTCTCTGCTGGCTCTGTTCTCAGGATAGAAGGCAAGGTCTGGGTCCAACTGAGGAACCCACTCCTGTCAAAGAGGAAAGCCAGATCTGGCCCTGAACTTCCTATGTATATGTTAGTCTTTGGAGCTCTCTCCCCCTGTGCCCAGCAACCGCCCCCCCCCCCCGCCCCTGCCCGTCTACCTCTGATTTATTTAAAAATTACTTTCTAAACCAACTTGAAGCAGCTCAAAATTAATTTAAACTCCCCCAAAACTGAATTTGTCAATGTCCACCATTGTAATTTGTTACGTTGCATTATAACCTACTACAGAACCGTGGCAATGTCAGAACTCCGATGATGTAGTGTAGTCTCCACGTACAATATATCATAAGAGCAGTTTCAGCCCGGATGATAGATGGAACAAGCCTGGGAAGAATTTGAAAAGAGACCTAAATTTCTAGAATTTTTTTATTCCCTTTAAGTGGCTGAAGGCTTCACCCCCAAGAGATTACTAAAAGTCTAAATCATTTTTTTTCTCTTTTTTGCTCTGCATCCAACAGAGGTCTGCAAAGGCAATTAACCCAGCATGTGGGCAGAATTGCTGAGGCATAATTCGCTTTTGCTACGGCCTTGTAGCTTTGGCCATGACATTGCCCCATCAGTTGGGGAAGGGAGGATGAATCTGCCTTTGTTTAAAGGCATTAGGATTATCTACAATCATGGCCTCACCATCCCTTTGGCAGGCTCCAGTGTGCTAGGTCCTTGGTAGGACTGATCCCCCCAAAAAGGGAAAGAATTCACCTACAGTCTGAACATCAGGCCAACACTTACCAGGGCACCTGCTGGCTTAAGTGCATCAATGCCAGGCTGATAATCTACAATGATGGAGAATAAACAGGATCCTCGACAGTGAGATATACCCTCTACAGCAAGCGGAAAATGGCAGTGCACGCATAGATGTGGATGACATACTGTCATTCTGGTCCTTATCAGAGTCCTAGACTCCTTTAGCTCAATGGTCCAACCATCTCATTTTACGGAAAAGGAACCTCAGGCCCAGCGACTCATGTCAAGTCAACAGCTAGAACAGAGAACTAGATCTTGGGACCTCAGATCCCTTAGGCTCTGTGCTCTAAACCAGCAGATCTCCATGGGAACTGTCTAACGTGCTGGTGTGTCCTGATGAACTGTGAGTTTGGCTGCAGATCATTGATTTGTAATAAATTTAAAACTTTTAGCTATCCTACGTGCTTTCTTGAGTGAAAGAAAAAGAGGGAGTTGTAATCATGGCTTTGGAAATTGTAGGTACCCCTTGGGACTGAAGTTCATACTGAAATTCAAATTAGTTCTTTGAAATTGTTCAGGAATCTCAAGTGGGGGGAGAGGTCTGCCCACAGCGTGGGAAGAATCAGCATATTGCTGGGACCACCGCGGACCATTGTTGCAATGCCACGAATTGCCATAAAGACTCTTCTTTCCTAACTGCATGGAATTAGTGACTCGATGTTGTACACCTGAAACTAATACAACGCTATATGTTAATTGTGCTTCAATTAAAAATAGTTTTTACAAAGACTGCTCTTTTTTTTGTTATATTCTTTGGTCCCATTGCTAGGATGGTGTTTCTCCAAATGATAACACACAGGCATACGTGCATGCATACGTACATACATATGCACATAAATCATGCGAGCATATGAACAGCTCAGAGTAAGCCCAATAATCTGATCACAGAGGTGTGCCAAGCACTGTCATGGGCAGAAAGGGGGACACGGATGAGTGCATCCTGACCACTTGCTGGTGTCAATAAGCTGTGGTTCCCACTCTCTCAGACAAGGGCAGCTTTCAAACAGACAGAATTATGCCCAAGGGTGGAGAGGGAGGTGGCTTCGAGGAGATACACAGAGGGCTGCCGCCAAACTCCCCCTGGACCTGTGATGGCCTTTATTTGGCTCCTAAGTTGCAATACCATGGGGATCAGCCGGTCAGTTATAGCCCAGAGCCACTCACATTATGGTCCTACTTTGATTTAGCAGCTCTTGTGGTTGCCCTGGAACCCGACCTCTGTTACACGGAGTGAGATGGCGTAGGAAGGCAGTGTATGATCATGTCCAGCACACAGCCTACGGGAATGACACTCGCATTGTGACCTCGGGATGGCACTCAACATCTTGAGTGTCAATGTTCTCATCGGCTGCTCCGAGTAGTATCTGACCCATATGACTGTATAATAAATACCAGCTCTGGCGTTTATCAAATCCAAAAGGTCCAGATACCTCAAATAGGGTATCCTGCTCCTCGACTCTATCTAAACTAGATTATAAAGGCTTGATTTATTCTTATCACTTCTAAATCACTGACAGCATCTTGGCTCCACCCAAGGAAAGAGGAGCTCATTTTATCCTTGCTGAAATATTTCTAAGAGATACACCAACTCCTGATGCAGATGATGAATATGCTGTACCTGAACAAACCAACTTGAATTAATCACAGCTGTTCGGTTTCTCAGCAACTATTATGCAATTTACCCTTGCTGCGGGCTCCCTTAAAAATGGAGATACTGAGCTTAAGCACTGGGGAAAATATCATTTAATGAAGAATCAACATTTGATCTAAAACATGGGAAAAAACTCCAAGCGCCCATGCTTCCGGAACTTCGTATTTCCTCAGGTTGAGAGAGGATTTGATTTTGAATTGTGAAGTTCAAGATTCATCAGATGTCTAAGGTCCCTGCCAATCACACCAAATCATATTTTATCATGATCAGAGCTAACACGCAGTTAGCTGGATTCAGACGATATTCTAAAGCCGAATTAGAGTTCCAGGCGTTTCTCCCAAACCCAACCACTATGTATGTCAAAACAGCATCACGGTGCACCTGGGTATTCACTAAACTGGGGCCAAATTCCAGTGGTTTTACTTGTCAAAGTCACAGATGTGCTACAGGGGGAGTCACATGTGGGATGTGAGGAGCCAATTCAGCCCCCTTGTCTGGGAGCTGCTTTAACTCACTTAAGTTTCTGCTGCCCTAATGGAAAGATACAGGACACTGAACTCTGGGGGTGGCCTCCCCAGGGCGAGGCCAGGTCTGCCCTCTGAACAGAGGGATTTGGGGGTTTGGTTTGCTTTTTTCTTGAGCACACAATGCCATTTGCTGATTTCCTGCTGTGAGCTTTTAAGAGAAGTTGTGTTCCTTACCATCATCCTCTTCAGGAAGACAAAGGAATGAGTGCAGTGGGTTTCAAAATGTATTCTGGAAAGCCTCAGGCATGGGAGGGGAGGTTCCAGGGATGACAGAGAGAAGAGAAACCCTGGTAGTGGATAATATTCTTTTCCTTCCAATCATCTTCCATAAATACTTTCTGCCCCGCATGATCCACCTGGAGCTCTCATGATGCCCAATGTTGGAGAGGCGATGAGAGAAAAGGGAGGACGGTAAAGAGAACACACTCCCTAATTCTCCTCCCCTTATCATCTCAGCCATTGATGCTCCTTGTTTTTAAAAAAAGAAGATGGGGATCCCTGGGTGGCTTAGCAATTTAGTGCCTGCCTTTGGCCCAGGGCATGACCCTGGAGTCCTGGGATTGAGTCCTGCATCAGGCTGCCTGCATGGAGCCTGCTTCTCCCTCTGTCTCTGTCTCTGTCTCTCTCTCTCATGAATAAATAAATAAAATCTTTAAAAGAAGAAGAAGAAGAAGAAGAAGAAGAAGAAGAAGAAGAAGAAGAAGAAGAAAAAGAAGAAATCTCTATCCAGAGAAAAGAGAATATGGTTGAGAGACAGGAGGCCCCCTCAGATGTTGGTGGATCCCCAGAAGAAAGCTCTGCAACCTGCGCCCCTGACCACATCCCGGAAGCAGAAGAAGAGCAACCATGAAATCAGCAGGTTGGTTTGGATAATCAGATCAGGGGGTCCTGGGTTGCCTCATCCCATCGCAGTGGAGCTCAGGAGGGCAAGGAGCCTAGCCAACAATAGGCTGCACAACACATCTAGCCCCCGGCCCCAAGGGAGGTCTCACGGTTTTCCTTCTGCTCAGATCACCTCAGGCAAAGAGCAGGTTTGCTGAGTGTCCAAAAACAGCACAGACTTAGTACAAAGTGCCACAGAGATTGAGAGGCTATACAGGGCTTGAGATTGCTTTCTTTAGAAAGGCCTCCTTGCAAGGTCATCTGCTGACTGGCATCTGGGAGCCTCGAATCAGGAAGGATTCTCACCATTTTGTAACTGGTGAGGATGGCTCGCTGTGCCAAAACTATTCCTATCATGTGCTTTATGTTAAACCCCGGCTCTGTTGGGCACCTGGAATTTTGGTAGCTTCCACGCAGAGGGCATCCACATGGCCAGCTTCCAGCAAAAACCCTGATGCTTAGTCTACTGAGGTTCTCCATGGGAAGAACCTCATGTTCCATGCTCCCCATGGAGAGCATTCCACACGTGTTCTCACAACTCCTCCCTGGAGGAATTAAGCACGTCCTGTGTGGCTCCACTAGGAAAGGCCTCGGGAGAAGGAAGCATGCCCCACCATACAGAAATCCATAGATCAACAGATTTTTTATTGTTCTCAACTCTGACCCAATTTGAAATACTAAAACTTAAGAGCATCATAAGTCCTCTCCAATTTTTCCATAATCTGCATACTGTGCCTCCCATCCAGGTCTCCCTGTTTGACAGGGTCCCCCAGAGACGTACTATGGGAGGGCATGGGTGTTCTTGATGTCAACCTCAAAGATAGTCCTGTGAACATCTCTAACTTCTCCTTCATAAAACACAGTAGATCTATTACTAATTCATCTAAACCTTTTTTTGAAGCTCTTTATATTTGCAGCCTCTGAAGTTGTCACATTTCTCAGAAGATACTCAAGTTTGAATGTAGTCTGGACCATTGTATAAATTCCTTATTCAAGTAATTCCACTGTGGATGTCCCTCGGAGTCCAGTCATGTCTCAGTGTGTCAGAACCTCTGAAAGGCCTGCCTTGGACCCTGACTGGAGCCTCTTTCCTCCATTATGAGGATGGCCCATGCACACTTGTCTCCATTCTTTCTTTTTTTTTTTTTTTTAATTTTATTTACTTAGTCATGAGAGACACAGAGAGAAGGCAGAGACACAGGCACAGGGAGAAGCAGGCTCCCTGCAGGGATCCTGATGTGGGACTCTATCCTAGGACTCCGGGATCATGCCCTGAGGCAGACGTTCAACCACTGAGTCACCTAGGTGCCCCACTTGTCTCCATTCTTGAGAGCAGGCCCTGCATCAGCAGCCACTTCTAACCTATTTCTTACTTCTCCTGTCTCTCCTAGAAGGGCTGATACCAAAGAATTCAAAACACAATATTGGAAAGAATGACTCCTTCCTATCT
Source organism: Canis lupus dingo (assembly GCF_003254725.2). Classification (NCBI taxonomy): domain Eukaryota; kingdom Metazoa; phylum Chordata; class Mammalia; order Carnivora; family Canidae; genus Canis; species Canis lupus. The sequence goes on along the minus strand of NC_064248.1, from coordinate 4,238,798 downwards.
TCTCGTACCTGGAGTGGCCATTGAATATGACTTAATATTCCAGTTCAATTGCTCTGAGAACGGCTCCACCACAAAGGCTTCATCCACCTCAATGAGTTTCAGCACTCCACTTTGCTTGAATTTTCTTTGTTTTACTCTTTTCTGTTAACAGGGCACTTTTGTTTTCTGGTCCTTTGGATGTTTTATTTTAATTAGCAGATGAATGTTTTTGCACGTGAAAGGAAACGAGGCTGAAAACGGCACAGCTTTCAGTAGTGTCAAATGTGATTAGCTTACTTACATGAAATACAAGTATAATGGATTATGTTGGATGTGAATAGAGCCTGAGCCTTTTTTTATTTTTTTATTTTTTTATTTTTTTAAGAGAGAGAGAGAGAGAATCTTAAGCAGGCTCCATGCCCAGTGCAGAGCCCAACACCGGGCTCAATCCCATGACCCTGAGATCATGACCTGAGCAGAAATCAAGAGTCAGACACTTCACCAACTGAACCTCTGAGGAGCTCCGAGCTTGTGTCTTTTAAGAGATTAATATTCTAATAATAAGGACTAATTGTATATGGAGCTTCACATTTTATGAAGTACTCATCTGCTCATGATCTTAACTCTGTGAAAAGTGCAGGTCAACGTAATCACAGTCATTTTACAGATGAGGGAACAGGCAAAGCACTTGGGAGGCATCCACAGCCAGTCCCATTCTTGGATCATGATGCTCTGATGCCATCAACTCAGGCAAAGCTCACATCTAAAAGGTGTCCACATCAAGCCTGAGCTCAAGTGCTCAAAGCATTTGGCTTTACACACATGTATGCAAACGAGTGCATGCAAAATGAGTGAAATCCGAATAAGACCTGCAGATCATTCCAATGTCAATTTGGGTCTCAACGTCGTGCTGCAGTCAGGTGAGATGTTACCACCACAGGGAAATGAGGGCAGATACGCAGGACCTCTCTGTACTATGTTTTGCAACTTCCTATGACTCTGTAATTATTTCAAAATCAATTTTTTAAGATTTACTTTCAATAGAACCTAAATTTCTGGAAATTTGCTTTATTTTTTGGAAGGGTATTTAAGTTTGTTTTCACAAAATTGTGAACTCTTTGTCTTTATGAATAAGAACACCTGTAATAGTGGCCCATCCCTCTGCAGTAAGCCTTCATCTTAACTAAGTCCATCTACAATACCCAATTACCAAATAAGGTAATCACATTGTGGGATTTAAAGGGGTTAAGATATATCTTTTGCAGGGAAGAGAGGAGGAGAGATTCAGAGACAAACAAGCACACAGGGGGAAGGCCATGTGACAAAGGAGACAAAGATTGGAGTAATTCATCTATAAACCAAGGAACACCAAGGACTGGTGGCAACACCAGAAGCTAAGAGAAAGATAAGGAAGATTAAAAAAAAAAAAAAAAAAGTCTAGACCTTTCAGAAAGAGTGCTGGCTTGCTAACATCTTCGTTTCAGATTTCTAGACTCCAGAACTATGAGATTATACATTTCCACTGTTTTAAGTTTCAAAAAAAAAATGGACTCGGAGCACCTGGGTGGCTTAACTGGTTGAGCATCCGACTCCTGATTTTGGGTCAAGTCATGATGTCAGGTTGTGGGATTGAGCCCACATCCAGCTCCATGCTGGGCATCAAGCATGCTGGGGATTCTCTCTACTTCTGGCCCCCACGCCAAAAATAAACTCAATTTTCAACTACATACACACAAAGATGCACTGCTCTACTACATAAGGGAAATACTGGTATACTCTGTCCTGTGACATTACTGTTTACTGAAGACTTCTGAAATTATTACCACAATGAACTCCCATAATGCAATTCCATTAAAGATCATGGAAAATCATTTCAAAAGATTGGAGCAGGGGGTGGCATCTTCCAAGATAAAATTTAACATGGTTATACATAAAGTGCATACACATGGGCATTAGTGGTGCAAGCCAAATGTAAATCACTGCACGAGGCAGCTGCCAGCAGGGCTTGTGTAGAACAAAGATCATCCAGACCAAGAAAGGCCATGGCCTGTTTACACCCAAAATGTTTACATCCAAACCTTTTACACCCACAGGATCATTATCTTCAATTTAGGGCACCAGTATCAGAGGGACATTGATTAAGAGAAGCAGGAACCAAGGAGAATGACAAGATTCTCACCATGAGGAACTAGTGAGGAAATACTTAATCTCGAGAAACAGGGATGTGAATGGGGCTTTGGAACTGTCTGCTCATATTTCAAGAGCTGTCGTGAAGAAGTAAGATTAAATCAATCTGCAGAAATTAAAGCTAAAATCAGTGATGACTGCGAGACAATGGACCACTTGGCTCTATATAAAGGAGAATGAGAGTCTCATTAAGACTTACCTGCTTCAAATATGTCCCCAGTGGCCTTTGGTGCTACTTGAAGTCCAACCATTCACTCCTTCAGGAGAAAGGTAGGAGGTTCCCATTAATGATTATCAGAAAAACATACCACCTCAAACCATTAGCTCCTACTCACACGTTTGTGCAGATTAGTTCATTGTGCAAACCAGCTGTCACTGTGAAAGCAGAAAACAAGCCCCCAAAAGAACAGGACACCTAAAATATACAGCTTATGGGAAACAGCAAAGTGGGGTACTTTGCAGAAAAGGAACCAATTCAATAAGAAAGACCCACTGAAGGTTCATCCTTCAAAAATCCATTTGTGGATGAAAGGGGCTTCCATCATGTCCTCTTCCTTTCCAAGATGGGCCACTCTTGAGAACCCCTTTACCCACACACACACTCACACACCAAGTGCATATAAAATAGGTGAAATCTGAGTAAGGCCTGTTGATTGTTTTTTTTTTTTTTTTTTAAGATTTTGTTTATTTATTCATGAGAGACACGGAGAGAGGCAGAGACACAGGCAGAGGGAGAAGCAGGCTCCATGCAGGGAGCCTGACGTGGGATTCGATCCCAGGACCCCGGGATTACGGCCTGAGCTGAAGGCAGACACCCAACCGCTGAGCCAACCAGGTGTCCCAACTTGTTGATTGTTCTAATGTCAGGTTCCTAGTTGTGATGTTGTCCAGCAAGATGTCACCACTGGGAGAAACTGGGTGAAGGATACACAGAACCTCCCTATATAATCATTTGCAACCTCCTATGAATCTAGCATTATTTCAAAACGGTAAGTTATTAAAAAAAAAAAAAAACTTAAGGGACGCCTCAGCAGTTGAGCGTCTGCCTTCAGCTCAGGGCATGATCCTGGGATCCTGGGATGGAGTCCCACATTGGGCTCCCTGTGAGGAGCCTGCTTCTCCCTCTGCCTAGGTCTCTGTCTCTCTCTGTGTCTCTCATGAATAAATAAATAAAATCTTTAAAAATAAAATAAAATTTTAGAAAACTTTATTATAGTAAAATCTATTTTTTTACTTTATTTTTCAGTGAATGTTCACAAAAGCTTTTGACAACCTATGGATTGAATTATGAGTTACACTTACACGCACCCCAGATACCTGGAATCAGGACAAGTAATTGGATATCTCCTCTCACTTTGTCCCTTTCTCTTCCACCCTCTCCCCAGACATGTGGCCGGTGACCACTCCTTTGGTAGTACGGAAGGGAACAGGTCAAGCAGGGAAAAGGAGAAGAGAGGAGAGAAAGAAGGAAGAAGAGACGCCAGCGTTTGTCATTCAAAAAGATAAACATTTTACAGCCCAGCTTGACTGTGTCAAGAACACTTGTGTTTTAATAGTATGCCTGCAAGCTTTCAAAACAAGTGTTTACCTGTCACAATAAACAGTTATGAGTGAGGAACACAAAACAGAGAGAACCAGGAACTGGCAGCCTGCCAGCCCCGCTACGCGCTGCTCGGCACTGTGCTTGTCACCCAGGCAGCAGCTCGGTGTCTCTTGTCTCCATGGTGAGGACCACCGTCACAGGTGGCGGGGCCTCTGGGATCAAGGGAGGCCATTCGGTGCCAGAGGGGACCTGGCATATTATCAAAGGACACAAAGCAGCAGCCGCTGGCTACGGGGGCCAACGGGGGCCAAAGAGTACAAGAGATGGGACCCTCCCAGAGACTTCTGGAAAGACCCTTTAGGGAGAGCTGGCACACAAAATGCCACCCACTGCCCCTCCTTCTCCTCCTTTAATCTTTCAACAGGGCTCTCACCTAAGGTATGCAAACAGCAAGTGCCATACCTCTACTTGTGTATTTCTAATTGGCTGCTGGGAGTTGGCAATCCCATAAAAACTAACTTCTATGGAGTCCTTTTAAGATGCAAAGAGCTTTCATATCTGACTGTCTCAGATAATCCTCATAATCCTCTCTTGAGATAAGCTGGGAAAATATTATCATCTCCATTAACGGAAACTGGACAAGTCACCTCATGTCTGACCCTCGAAGTCCAACATCTAGAAAAGAGCCATGCATGGGATCCCTGGGTGGCGCAGCAGTTTGGCGCCTGCCTTTGGCCCAGGGCGCGATCCTGGAGACCCGGGATCGAATCCCACGTCGGGCTCCTGGTGCATGGAGCCTGCTTCTCCCTCTGCCTGTGTCTCTGCCTCTCTCTCTCTCTCTCTGTGACTATCATAAATGAATTTTTAAAAACATAGAAAAGAGCCATGCAAGAACTCCAACATATCAACCAACGGCTGAAATGGTGTACAGTTCTCAAACTCATCTGTGGTTCTCAATCCCTGCTTTCAAGGATTGTAGAGAAGACTCTCTTGAGTCACTCGTTTAAAATGCAGATCCCCATACCTCATTTCTAGGGCTTTAGATTCATGGACGTGGGCTGTGACCATGCACCAGCATGTCTCATCATTCAGGGAGCTGAGGGAGAGCCGGTTGATCCTGAAGCAAGTAGTCAGGGAATTTGAGAAACATCATCCCTAGAATCTGGGGCACTAAAGTGACCAGCATGCATCTAAGCCCTTGCAAATCTACTATCTAAAGCCGAGCTGTCTCACACGGTAGCAGCTAGCCCCATCTCACTATGGAGTACTTGAAATGTGGACAATGGGCCATGTTGAGATGATATTTGGATGTATCAGGTTAAATAAAATAGATCATTAAAATTAATTCTACCTCTCTCTTTTTACTTTTAAAATGTGGTTACCAGACCATTTAAAATTACCTATGAGGCATGCATGATAATTCTGTTGGACAGCACAGGAGCTCGGTGAGCCCGAGAGGCATATAAAAGGTAGATTTCAACACAGGGCTTAGCAAATGGCTAAGATACAAGGAGAACAAGGTGAGTCCTGCAGCTCCAGGGAGACTCCCAGGAGGTGTTCTCTCCCTGCCCCATCTAGTCCCAAAGGGCAAAGAAGACACACAGGGAAGGTGGGAGGCAAGTCGTCCCTGTCATTGGTCTCACTCCTTCAGGATAAGGGGTGCTCTGCACCAATTCACAAAGTGTTCGAGATAGTCAGCAAGCTATTTGGTGGTACTCTGAAGAGACCAGAGATGAATGGGCGTGGGTAAGCAGGAGCCCATCAGTAAGCTCTTGAAAGCAATTCTAAGAAGCCTGGGGATGATCTTGAGCAAATGGACTATCACAGAAGACACCGGAAGGCAAAAAGCATGGTCAAAATTGACACCAAGACCAATCGGCCCGGCTGCAGTGAGAAGGATGGGTTTAAAGGCAACAAAGTTAACATCAGGAAAGCAGACAGGCAGGGCAACAACAGACAAGTATAAATAATAAAGGCCTACGCTAGAGCAGTGCTTGGAAACTCAAACCTATAGAATCCAGAAACTCAAGAAATGCTTAGGAGAAGCATGCTTAGGTGATTAGGAATTCACGGATTAGGATTCTACAATCCCTAAAGAAAGCTCCCTGGTGACTTCACAAACTCAACCTAGGAGTTTAGGAGTGAATCATCTGTCTGTTCATTTGGAAGAGATGATGCATTTAGTCATGGAGAGGATGCACATTGGAGAGGCCCACGTGACTTTGAAGTAAATAGGCTCTGCAGAGAGCTCTTCGATGAGCTCTCAGTTCAGACACAAGTGGGATGCTATTCACATTTGGGAATCATTTGTGTACAAAGTAATCAAAACCACAAGAGTGAATCAAAATCACAAAGGGAGACCAGGACATAGGCCAAGTAAAGAATCGTGTGACTCAACAGTGTTTGGTCTTGAAACTCAGCATTGTTTAGTCTACACGTTGGCACACACTCCTATGACTCATTCCAATCTTCACTTCTACTGCTACCACCTCTGCCAGACCCAACGCCTTTTGCCTCAACCAACTGGCTCAGGGGAGCCCAGGGACAATCCACTGAGGGACAGGAAGCCACTCCTAAGACCCTTGACTGTATTACTGCTGAGTCTGCACATGTGGCTTTGCCTAGGCAAACCCAAGAAAACCTGGGGACAGACATGGTGTTCCTCTATTTCTAGAATCTATTACACACTTTTCTTTTTCTTGAATGCTGATCACACAGAAAAATACACTATTACTGAGCTTTTTCATGCCTTTTCAAGTTTTATTTATTTATTTATTTATTTATTTATTTATTTATTTATTTATTTATGATAGACAGAGAGAGAGAGAGAGAGAGGCAGAGACACAGGAGGGAGAAGCAGGCTCCATGCCGGGAGCCCAACGTGGGACTCGATCGTGGGCCAAAGGCAGGCGCTAAACTGCTGAGCCACCCAGGGGTCCCCCCTTTTTCAAGTTTTTAAATAGAATAGAAGTTCCTAAGGACAGGGATACATGTTCAAATGTCTTTTGTGTCTTCATCTCAACTCCTGTTTTCTGGGATCAGCAGAGCACCAGACCTTTAGGAAGGCATTGTTTCTTGAAAAGTAAGCTTTTGATAAATATTTGCAGGAAAAAAAAATCTATAACCCATCAAAATACACTGAATGATGGTGAATGAGTGAGAGAACCATTCTGTGTAAGTGGTCTTGGGCTGCAGTAATAAAGGTATTAAAATAGATACCAACTGTTCAAGTCTCCTTAGGACACCCACCCTGTCCCCTGGCTCAAATGTCATTTACATGGCAGTGACTCCCACATTAATATTTCTGATCTCTCTTTTAGGTTCCAAACATGGGTTCCCCATTGTCTGCTGGTTGTTGCGCTTCTATTTGCAGAAGTGGAATCTGAGAGTTAACGTGACCAAGACTGAACTCCCAGATCTCATCTTCAAAGCTGTTCTTCTTTCATCTTCCCTAATGTACAACCAGAACTTAGGAGATGTCCTCAGAGCCTCCTTTTCTCCTCTGCCCCATATCTACTGTAGTACCCTCCAGTCTGTCATTTATCCTCACTACTGCTAACTGCCTCGTCCAGGTCACACCGTGGATGGTGGCAATGGCCTTCCTACTGGCCTTCCTGTTCCTTCCTCTCCTGACTCCTACAATCCATTCTCCAATCTTTGGCCAAAGGGAGCTTTGAGTCACTTCCCACCTCCTCCCCTATCCCAACTCCCTTTATTTAAAACCCTCCAATGGCTTCTTACTGAATTTGAAATAAAATCCAAACTCACAAGCTTGGTGTCAGAGTCCCTATAATATCTGACTGTGGCTTCAACCCCGATATCATTCCCACTTTCTCTTCTTCCTTGCTTTGTTCTAGCAGTTCCTACTGCATAGAATGTTCTTTAAATGAGTAACTCCATCTTCCTATTCATAATCCAACTTAAATATGGTAACCTCCTTGGAGGTACCTTCCTTAATCACACCTAAATGTAATTTTAGCCCAAAGGACTAACTCCACCATAGACAAAAACATAATGTAAAGCTTGTATGATTAAAACAATGGGGTCCTTGGGGCACCTGGGTGGCTCAGTGGTTGAGCATCCGCCTTCAGTTCAGGTCATGATCCCAGGGTCCTGGGACCAAGTCACACATCGGGCTTCCCCCTCTGCCTATGTCTCTGCCTCTCTCTGTGTGTCTCTCATGAATACATAAATAAATAAAAATCTTAAAAACAAAACAAAACAAACAGCGGGGTCCTTGCAAATGAACACACAGATCAGTGAACCAGAACAAAAAGCCTAGAAATAGACATAGCTACCTGTATGGAAATTCAGCACATGATAAAGACCCATCTAAAATCTCTAGGGACGGGGATCCCTGGGTGGCTCAGTGGTTTGGCGCCTGCCTTCGGGGCAGGGCGTGATCCTGGAGTCCCGGGATGGAGTCCCACGTCCGGCTGCCTGCATGGAGCCTGCTTCTCTCTCTGCCTCTCTCTCTCTCTCATGAATAAATAAATAAATACATAATTTTTAAAAATAAAATAAAAAATAAAATCTCTAGGGAAAATTTGGCTTGGTAAATAAGTGATATTGGAATCCTGGATTGTCATATGGATAAAGATAAAATCGTAACACTTTGCATGCCTCTCCTTGATAGGTTGTAAGCTCTCAACAGCAGGAAGTGTGTATTAATCTTTATACTCTCCATAGTAGACACATAATAAATGTCTGCTTATTGCATGGTGTTTAGGACTCTGAGCTCCTAAGTCACGTTGTTTGTGTTCAGATTAGGGTTCTACCCCTTGCCGGCTGTGTGGCCCTGGGCAAGATACTTTACATCTCTAACCTTACATTTTCCATCTATAGTGAAGAGAGAGAGAGAGAGAAAGAGAGAGAAGAAGAAGAAACTTGTCCTTTTTGGCTGTGTTAGGAGCAAATTAAATAAGGGGAAAGTGGTTAGCACAATTCCTAGAATATTGTACGTGTTCAGTAAATGCCAGTAATTATCATTCCTGGAAAAAAAAAAAAACATGGCCTTGACATGTTAATTCTACTCTTTATTATTAGCATGACCATTATTAGTTGTTGTTATTGTTGCTGAAGGAATGAAAGATTAAAAAAAGAACATTCCAAGGGCACCTGGGTGGCTCAGTGAGTGTCTGCCTTAGGCTCAGGTCGTGATCCCAGGGTCCTGGGATGGAGCCCCACATAGAGCTCCCCGAGGCGAGGCTGCTTCTCCACCTGCCTATGTCTCTGCTTTTTTCTCTGTATCTCTCATGAATAAATAAATAAAATCTTTTAAAAAAATATTCCAACGCTACCATTTGATAACAATCTATGATCTGCAGTCATTCTGCTGCTCTGAGCCTCAGTTTCCTCATTTCTTCAAGAGGAAATGATAGCACATGGCCTACAGGTTTTTGCAAAAGTAGAAGAGGACAGGTTTTTAAAGCCCATGCCTGGAGAGTACCCTTCCCCTTAGCCTTTCTCTCCATCTCTCAGCGACATACTCAGTGTTATATAAACAAGCTTGAAAATCAATTGCCTGCGTCCAGTGATCTGGGTTGGAGAGCCAGTACTGCTCTGGGTCATAGAAATTCAGGGGATCCCCAACCTGGTACAGTAGCTGAGCATCTCCCCCCTGGTGATCTGGTTCCTCTCAAACCACAGTCCACACCTGTAGTAGGTGACAGTTTGCCATTGTCCTGACAGACATTCCAGTCTTCTGCCTGGATTACTGCCTTGAACATCCCAGTGCCCCAATCTGTCCACAGAGGAGTCCTGCTCAGTTTTTCCCAGTTCTCTCTAGGATCCCAGTTTGGCTTCTAAACTTTATCCCTGATGCTCACCCCGATGTCCCTCCCTCCCTCCCTCCCTCCCTCCCTCCTTCCCTCTCTCCCTCCCTCCTTCCCTCCCTCCCTCCCTTCCTCCCTCCCAAGTAGCCCTGCAGAGCCTGACAGCCCAGATGCACTCCTCCCAGGCTTGGATTCCTGTCTTCAGGGCCGGGTTCTGAGAAATATCAGGTTTCCACACTCAAAGTGCCTTTAAAGACTGGTTTTCTCCAAGGGCAGGACAAAGGGACTTGAGAAGCTCTGTTCAACCATCCAAGAGAAAACATTCCTATAGAATGTTCTAGGATGTTTGCATCCTGCTGTATAGCCAGCCTTAGTGGAGCTCCGCAGCAGAGAAAAAAAAAAAAAAAAGAGGCAGGACTAAATAAACCAACAGGCTGAGGCCAGAAGGTCAGAGCCCTCAGCCATTTGCATATGCATTACCAGCTCAGTGCAGGGAACCCTCTGCTCCAAGTCACTTAAAAATGCGAGTCAAGTCACTGAAAGGTTCTGCTTTTAGGAAAGCAATGGAGTCCATAGGTCCTCCAAGAGATCAAAGGACACTCTTTGTCCTTTAATGAATAAGCTGTTAATGAATAAGAGAAACAATTGAATTCTCAAGTGATAGAGCAATTAGCAGGGGCCTGATTGCCAGCAGGTTGCTCGCTGCCATCCTTAGAATCCAGAGAAAACCCAGCAGCGCACATGTGCTTTAAGGAGTCAGAACACGGTTAGTTACTAAGAACTTAAATTATAGCCAATCCTCCCTTGGTCAAGCCACAGTTCTCATTTTTGAATGGAAATCTTTAAATGTTGCCTGGGACCCCAGAAACCATTTTGGGCTCCCTACCCCACCTGCGCCTCACCCGGGAGCCCTCAGGCACGCCGGATGGCACTGACGGCTTGAGTGGCTCGGCCACTGGGCGCTGGCATCCAGGTCCGCTCATCTGCAATATTGCATCCACTGGTGCTGGGGAGGTGGGGGGAGCAGGAAAGACAGACTGGGGCACAGGAGAAGCCAGAGGGTACGGAGAGGTAGAGGATGGAGAAGCTGGAAGCAAAGAGGCAAGAGAAGCCCATGCCATGAAAGGGGACGATTTTCTGCGAAGCCATTGGAAGTTAGGGGCGACTCCAGCGATTAAGAGAACTGCTAAGGATTTCACGTCCAGCTCTGCAGCTTAGGCTTTCATTTCTGCCATCCCCTTGGGGTGAGTGCTCCTCCTCCATGCGCACATGGGCCCAGTGTTTCCAGGTTGCCGGTGACATAGCCAGACAGATGTCCTCAGGTGCATTTGCTGGCTCTAAGGATTGGGATGGAGTCATGAGGCCTGGAAAGGGGCTAGGAAAGGCGTCCGTCTTTCTGAAGTTGTCAGCAAAGCATCTGGCATTAAGAGATGTGCCAGAGATGCTGGTTCTGGAATTTTCTGGAGGTGGGTGGGTGTGAATGTTCTGGAACAGCAGCTGCCAGCAGCACTAATAAGTGTTTACTTAGTACTTCCGGGGAGCCTGGCGCTTTGCCCAGTGTGGGTGGCCTGGATCCCTCGCCCGTGCTTGCTCCTCCACTGCACACAGGACTGGGGGCTGTCTTTAAACTACACGCAGGAAATGATCAAGGTTTCATTTAACACGTTCACCTTCGTGCTGTTAAAGAGAGAAAGATTAGAAGAAAGAAGAGAGGTGGTAGGGAGAGGGAAATGGAGAGGGAACCCAAATAAATATCCTAATCCAATGACAGAACATTTAAAGGGTATCTGAGCTTCTTTTTTTTAAGATTTTATTTATTTATTCATGAGAGACACAGAGAGAGGGGCAGCAACACAGGCAGAGGGAGAAGCAGGCTCCATGCAGGGAGACTGATGCAGGACTCGGTCCCAGGACCCCGGAATCATGCCCCGAGCTGAAGGCAGATGCCCAACCGCTGAGCCACCAGGGGCCCAGGTATCTGAGCTTCTTAAACACTCTCCCCCACCCACCACCTGTAATCTCAGGCATTGTCCTGGCCCTTACTTTCAGGGTAGGAGTGCCTCGCTTCCAGGAACCTGGAAATAAAAAGAGACCAATGCAGCTGCGATTATTCACAAAAGAAAAAAATTCCTGGCTTCATGAAAGATTTGACTATGAGGTTCATTTAAGTAGAGCAATTTCCTTCTATTTTTCAAATGTGATTAGATATATACCCAACTTCTTTCAGGCAAGATGGAGTACAACTATAACGGGATTTTTCCAATATCTCTGTTGAATTACAAGTTGCTGAAATTTATGAACTTTGGTGCTTCGGGGCCCAAATCACAATGGCACAGGATTCCTGCATTCAATTAAAAAACAGACAGAGAGAACTGGATGAAGAACCCTGGTGGCCGTCCTGGTACCTACTCGAGTGGCCCTGGGCAAAGCACATCTCCACCGCATGCATCAGTTGCTTTACCTAAAACGTGATGAGGTTGGCCTAAATTTCTTCTCTGAATCTTTCTTTTCTTTTTCTTTCTTTCTTTCTTTCTTTCTTTCTTTCTTTCTTTCTTTCTTTCTTTCTTTCTTTCTTTCTTTCCTTTTTAAAGATTTTATTTATTTATTCATGAGAGACACAGAGAGAGAGGCAGAAACAGGCAGAGGGAGAAGCAGGCTCCATGCAGGGAGCCTGATGCAGGCCTGGATCCCAGCACCCTAGGATCATGACCTGAGCCAAAGGCAGATGCTCAACCACTGAGCCACAAAGGTATCCCTTCTCTGGATCTTTGATCCATGAACCTGAATTATTCTTCAAGTTCCTATTTGTGATTTTTCTCCCCTAGGATTAATTCAGAAGGATGCCCCGAGAGATATATGTTTCCATTCGGTAGAATTTACCTTCCAGGCTCTGGCTGCAAGTGAGATGAGCATGGTTTGGAGACCACTTCTGGAAGCCGACAGTGACTAAGGAATAGGGAGAGCAGGCTAAGGACAAAAGCAGAGAGAATTAGCATCTCTATTTGGGGGACAGCAGAGTGCATCAGAAGACTTCTGAGCTATTTTTTGAATCAAAGTGGGACAAAGCAGGACATGGGGAGGGACACAGTCTGCTGAAAATCTTTAACACGGTGTTCACTCTGTCCAAGTGTTCACTTCTGCACTGTCCAAGGTTAACTCATTCAAAAATGTACCATCTAAGGGGCGCCTGGGTGGCTCAGCGGTTGAGCATCTGCCTTCAGCTCAGGGCGTGATCCTGGAGACCCGGGATCCAGTCCCACGTCGGGCCCCCTGCATGGAGCCTGCTTCTCCCTCTGCCTGTGTCTCTGTCTCTCTCTCTGTGTCTCTCATGAATAAATAAATAAAATCTTAAAAACAAACAAATAAATCTTACCATCTAACCATCTGCGATTCTTAAAGGAAACAGTTCCCCCACAGATTTCTACCATCCTGGAGAGAGAGGTTGGGGAAACTCTCCCACTCCAAGGGCACTTCTGATAAACTTCCCCTTACACATGTGAACTTCTAATCAAGGTCTAGGAAGCTAGATTCATTAATTTTAATGAATCGCTAGAATAATCTGCACAAGAGCCCTTGTTAAAAAGACCTTGCCTGAGTAAGATGGCATGCATCCTTCTGAGCAGAAAAAAAAAAAAATCCTTAGAAATCTTTAAAAAAATAATAATAAAAGAAAGAAAAAGGCATGATTGGGGGAAAAATCACTTTGGAATCTCTGGTTTTCTCAAGTCACAATTTACAATCTACATTTCAAGGTCAATTGAACCACTTGATGGCCAATTTGGGGACATGGAAAGAGTTACATGAGGAATTATAAATAGGCATAAGGGTTTCTGACACCAAACAGACCCTCGCAGCCACACTCCGCTGAGTCTGTAATGATCTCAGGTCATTCCCCAAAGTGTGGGTCAAAGGGGCTCTGTGAGCAAAGGGACTGTTGATTTAACACCAGCCTGGTGACATCCATTCTGCTCAGTCTGTGGACAGACTTACAGTGTGGAGATGTGGCACTAATGAGCTGTGAGGGGGGAATCAGGATTTAAAGTGTTTGTGGAAGCCTGACCCTTCTCTGACAGCCCAGGGCTCTCTTTTCGATTCTAAAACATCTATCCATTTCTGGAGACAACACTCCAGGTGTTCCGAAGGGTCACGATTAGGGAAGGCATGACAGAGAGAATCATCCATGGATACTGGGAGTCATCCTGGCAGGAGTTTTGTCAAAGGGATCAGAGGAAGTGCCTGAGGATCCAGGAAATAGAATTGGTCTGTCTGATGTATGGCCTCACATAACGGAACGTGGCAGCTGTAAATTCTTGCTGGTAATAGTGAAATGGAGCCTCGACTTTTTTGAGTGTAGGAAAAAAAAAAATCTAGTTCCAAGTCAAGACTAAACATTTACGTGGATATTCAAATAGGAATTCATTTGACCAAATTCATTTGGGTGCTAAATCCAGAAGTTATTGAGTTCTCAGAACACATCTGAAGATGATAAACTATTCTGTCATTTGCCATAGGTGTACATGAAGGCTGGTGTACATGTGGCTGCATCGAAACCACCAGGAACATTTCTCACCAGTGCCCTAAACCCTGTTTCCAAAATCTTAGTTTTAGTGAGTAACCAGTAGTTCAGTCTTCTCACTGCTCAGTGGGGAAACTGACTTGCACAAAATACATTTATATGTCACGGTAAATCACAATAAATTATTCTTGGGGCTTCCTGGGTGGCTCAGTCAGTTTAGTATCTGCCTTCGGTTCAGGTCATGATCTCAGGGTCCTGGGATTGAGTCCCGTGTCAAGCTCCCTGCTCAGTGGAGACTCTGCTTCTCCCCCTCCCTCTGCCCCTGCCCCACTCATGCTCTCTCTTTCTCTCTCTCTCTCTCTCTTTCTCTCAAATAAATGAAAAAAATATTTTAATAGATAAATTTTCTTGGGAAAGGCAGGGTGGATGAATGTAGAATGGTGCAGCTGTTTCAAGACTGAGCCACAAATGGGACAGAAATATTCAACCTCCAGTCTACTGTTCATTGCCTTGCTAACGTGGTTTTTTTCCCTCCTTCCTCTTAAATCTCCTGCTTGTCTAGCTGAAACACCCAATTCCTTGAATGTGATCTAGTCTGCCCCGCAACCCACAGAAGAACATGTGCTTTTGCATTAAACCCTATGGCTCAATCCCACACTTCATCAAGGTGTGTGCTCAGCCACAACGCTTATACATACCCCTAATACATTGTGACACCCTATTACTACAGTGCCTTTATGAGCTTCAGGGGAAATTACATTTTAAATTATAGCATACAAGTATAATGGAAAATCTAATTGTAGCAATGACAGTTTATTTATCAATCATTTATCATTTTGATTTATAAGGTGCCCAACTTGATTTAAAGGTAGCTAATGTTTTAAACTCTCAAGGCACCCATACCACCAAATGCACATTGAAGGCAACAAAGTGAACAACTCCTGCTTTTCTGCAGCCCTTTGCTCATCTTTCCCATGCCCAGGACTGAAGCCAGAAGCACAACGAGGTTGATCCCAGGGACCTCCAGGCAGCATATCAGAAATTCTTGATACCACATCTAATTTATTATAAAACATGGCAGCTGTAAAGTTTCGATGTTAACATGGAGTCAGGTTTGGTGGTATTAATATTTCTGTGTCCCCAGTTCACAGAGTTTCCAAATTTAGAGGTACAAGCATCTTCCAGAAGTGACCTGATGCCTACATCTCCATCCTCCCTCTTGCTTCTGAGGAGTATGCCTTGAGGATTCACCCAAAGGAGTTTATGAGTGCAGGTCATCAACCCTTCAAAGGCAACCCACTCTGTGGTGCCAGTTGACACATTCTTGCTCCCAAACACTTCTTGTCAACTGTCTGTGGGCTGTGTTCTAGAACCTGAGCACCTCTCTGACTGCCATACTTATGCGTGCCTAAGCTTGATGTGTCCTTCCATGCCTGGGCCTCACTCTAGCCCATCTATGCCTAGGCTTACCTTTCATGACCCATCAACATAGTCTACCAACACACACCTCTGCCATGCCCTGGTTTTCTACTTGGTTGTACTCATTCATTCTGGCTCTGGAAACTCTGGATGACCTTCCCCTGAAGAAGGTCCCAGTTAAAGCTTTAGAAGTCTTGGGAGACCTGAAGTCTCAGACTTGTTGCTGCAGCAAATAAATTAAAATCAGAGACTCTGAGGTAAAGCCATGTCTACAGGTCAATCTCAATGGCCATGTAGAGTTTTCCAAAGCATGGTTTCTAAATCAACTCAGCACACACGCACGTGCCAGGCACCAAGCTTACTGGGGGGCTTGCCAGGAAGGGATTGTCCCAACCCCATGCTGTTTGAATACTGGCCTTCTACCTTCAAAGGCAACATTCTTTCCACTATACCTTGGTAGTCTTCAATTCAACACATCCCTCATTATTTGCTATGTTCAACTACCTTATTTGGAAAAGACCTTGGGTCCTCTAAGCTGCCACTGCTAGAAAACGGAACTCTCATTTCATTTTTCCAGATTCTGGTATTTGTCTGCTCAAGAGGGATATTATCTGCTTCCAAACCCTAGAATATTTGGTTGTCAATCAAAAGTCTAATTTCCAAATGCCTTGATCACTTAATTATCATCACTTGTTGACGTCCGTTAAAATGGCCTGTAAGGATTCACCATCTTCCCTCAGCAAGAAAGACCAGTATCTGTAGACAGCTTGCTGATGGCCAAACCATCTGCCCTCTTACACATTTTGGGGACCCCTTAGGATTCACAACAAAATCTGCACACCCCTGCTATTTTCTTGCTTGAATAGAAAGGTAAAGGGTTTTTGTTTTATTTTGTTTTGTTTCTTGCATCCCTCCCTCGTACTAACTTGAAGGCATAGAATGTTGGAAAGCCAACCTCTCATTTGTTATTAGTACAAACACGGCTGACCCGACTCTCTCTGCGGCTTGATTTTCAGAAAGTGGCTCCAGTCCCTGAAAACATTCCCTTTGGGATTTATCCTTAATATAGTGCTTGACATATGGTAAGTCTTAAAAAATATTAACCAATAACCTGATATTATTACCAGGATTATTATTATTGTTGTTATGTATTAGAATGTCTTAAAATTGGCTCAAGTGAATTGACTGTTACTTCACAACTTGTGTGTGTGTTTGTGTGTGTGTGTGTGTTTGTGTGTGTGTGTGTGTTGAGAACAGGATGGAGCATTCAATCCTTTGTTCTAAGAAGTCATAATTATATTTTAAAAAAATCATGGTAGCAACTTGCATGTTCACTGCTTACGACGGGGACTTTTAGCAGTTGGCTAAAACACCAAAGTAAGGGATTATAAAAAGAGCAAAAAGGTAATCAGGGTGTCAGCACGGGCATCTTTATCCCCTCCACTCTGTCCGGTCCCCATACCAGTCCAGACCATCTTGCAGAAAAACTGTAATAATGAAAAAGCTGCTGGTGGGTTGATGAGCACAACTCCCTGATCTTGTGGAGCTTATGTTCTAGAAAGGAGACTGACGCTAAATCTAAGACACAGACAACTCCATGAATTATAGAGCAAGCAAATACTCTTGAATAGTGAAGCTTGCTCTCAACAATAAACCAGAATAATGTACTAGAGGGTGGCAGGTAGGGTGGCATCAGCTAGTGGGGTTGGGGAAGCACTCTCTGAGGAGGTGACACTGGGGCTAGGACCCAAACACTGGGAAAGAGAACTCCAGGTGATGGAACAGAAAGCGCAAAGCTTTTAATGCAAGAGTCTCTTTAGGGCCAGTTGCTTCTCTCTCTTGACTGCTCAGGGGAAACGTATTTCCTCTACTCACAACACTTCTGATGGCAAATGTGTGGGACCACCCCTTCACGTTAGCAGTTCCGACACTAACTCCTTGGAGTCCGTGCAGACTCCATAGGTTAGGGGCTCAGTCCTCAAGACTACATCCCCATAATCACAAGTAGTGGGTCCCCAGGGTATATCCACGCTTCTGCCCAGTTTGGCTGCAAATGGAGGATTCCCATGAAACCCCAACTCAGACTTGATAATTTGCTGTAAAGGCCCATAGAATTCAGAGGAACAGTTTATATACCAATACTGGTTTATTATAAAGGATGAAATTCAGGGACAGGCATATGGAAGAGACGCATAGGGACAGGTATTGGAGGGGGGTACATGGAGCTTCCCTTGCCCCCTCCAGATGCACCACCTTCCCAGCACCTCCATGTGTTCACCAAGCCAGAAGCTCTCTGAAGCCCATCATTTAGGCATGATTGATTAAATCTTTGGCCATTGGTAATTAACTCCATCTCCAGCCCCTCTCCTCTCCCGGGGATGGAGGGCTCAAAGTCCCAACCCTCTGATCAAGCATTGGTCTTTTGGTGACCAACCCTCATCCAGAAGCTATCTGGAGACCTCAGCCTCTGATCATCTCTTTAGCATATAAAAAGACACTCTTGTCACTGGAGAGATTCCAAGGGTCTTAGCAGCTCTCCTGACCAGAACCAGTGCCAAAGACAAAATACTATAACAAAAGATGCTCCTATCACCCCTAACACTCAGGAGCCCTGTGCCAGGAACCAGAGGCAGAGACCACCTATATATTTCCTACTGTGTTACTACTCCCCACTGCCACTGCCAGACCAGTCGAACCTTCCAGAGTGGCTCCTCCATCCTGGCCTCTACAATTGCTCCAACAGAGATTTGGAGCTAATAAGCTATGTTGCTCTTGAGTACAATCCTTTGGTTCGTCCCACATACTTACAGACTTTGTGACAAAATATACCTGGCGGCATTATCAAGGCAGCATGGGACACTCACATGGTGGTGGAAGCCCCCTGGAGGATGAAGCATGAAGGGTATATTCAGCAGCTGCTCTATCAGGCATGGGGTGAATGCACACCCTCTAACTGTACTGTGCCTTCACAGCAGTTCTAGAACTGGTCAATGAAAGCCAGGTGGGCCCCACACACAGTAAATTGCAGCAGAGTGGATGCAGGGCCTTCAGGTGCACAGGCTATCAGCAAAGCATCCCTGGCTAGTGACTGATATGAGCCAGCAGAGATCCCCCACCCCCTTGTGGGCTGCGTTTAGCATCTTCCCCCCATGCCAGTTAGAGAAATGAGCACCCAAGTAAGTTGGGAAATGCCCTTCCTTCCCTGTCTTAGGGCTTTCACTTTTCAGGAGCGCTCAAACAAATCAGGGCCCCCTAGGCGGTAGCATCAAATCCTATTTTCCCAAATTTTCATGCCACGTTCTTATTTTAACCAAATCAGGCCATCTAGTTGAAAATAGCCTCAATTTAACATCCGATCCCTGCTGCAACATTTCCACTGTTAGTGAGACGTGAGGAGACATGCCCCGGGGCTGGTAGCCAGGAATGGGGAGTGTGGGGAGAGGCAGGGCCTGGCATTTCCGAACCCTGCTCAGCCTGCCTGTGTGGACACATAGCCACTCTGCTTTGTACTAGCTCAGGCACGCAAAGGCTCCCGTGGGGGCTGACACCACCATCTTTAGAAACAACTTCTCTATGAAAACTCAAAGGGAATTCACCCAAAATGCTTTCCCAGAAACTCCACCCTCTTCTCCAACCCATGCATCTATCCACTTTTTGGAGAGTCACCTCTCCCTTG
This sequence comes from Canis lupus dingo, assembly GCF_003254725.2. Taxonomy (NCBI): domain Eukaryota; kingdom Metazoa; phylum Chordata; class Mammalia; order Carnivora; family Canidae; genus Canis; species Canis lupus. Next base: position 4,219,704 of record NC_064248.1, on the reverse strand, counting down.
AAGTCTACCTGGATTACCCTCTCCAAACCACTCGTTCCATCCTAGCAGCTTCCTCAAATGCAACGTTGCTCTGAATCGATTTGTATCTTCTCTTTTCACTAAGTCCTTTCATTAAATGGATCTTGGAGGAAATGAGGTTCTTAATTAGATTATTTCTCAAACTCAGAAATTAGAAATTTCTCAAAAGCAAGGAGCTTATTTAGCCAGTATTACTGAACCCTTATTTGATACTAAATGCATTCATTTTAACTGCCCTATTTAACCTCCGCAACAAGCCTGTGAAGCAGATGTTTTCGACAGCTTTGTCCAAAATCACACAGCGGGAAACATGCCATCCAGGACAAAATCGCAGGTGTTCTGATGCCCAATCTAGCATGGTTTCCTTACGCCTGCCCCCTCTCTCATGGGGTCTCCCTACCTCTTGCTCATGTGAGTGCTAAGTAAACACTGATGAACTGGCTGACCATCGTAGCAGAGGAATGCAGGACAGGCTAGCTGAGGCCCATTTTCGATCTCAGAAAATGAGAAAACAGCCATTCAGCTCTTAAGAGCAACTCATCCCACTCCTCCTACAAACCCATCCCACTCCCCAAGGCTATGGGTCATCTGGATTGCCACTCAACTGACTCTGAATGTTTATTTATTTTTTAAGGATGTTATTTATTTGAAAGAGAGAGGTGAGCAAAGAGGAAAGGCAGGGGAAGAGGGAGAGGGAGAAGTAGACTCCCGACTGAGTCGGGAGCCCTATACAGGACTTGATCCCAGGACCCTAAGGACCTCCCAGGGCCCCCCAAAATGTTTAAATTGGTAAAAATAACTCTTCCCCCTTCCTGTGACCTGAGACATGGTGATCACTCAGACTTCTGCTAAGTCCAGAAACAATGAGAGAGGGTCAACACCATTCCTCTACAAGCGCAGCCGGGCTCCCCACATATCTCCCCCAGGAACCTGGGGCTGATGGGTCCTGTAGCCCTAGGACACTCTCCAGTGGGACCAGTGGCTTGAGGTGGAGATGGCAGTCCCAGACAAAGCTATCATGAGCAGCCCATTAGCGAGGACTAGGTTATTGATGATGGAAGTCTCTGAGACCAATTTCCAAGGCGGAACCAGAGGAAAATTAGCTAACATGCAAACCGGTCACACACCAGTGGCACTCTTGCCCAGTGGCATCGCTTTGCTGTGCCCTGTGCTTTCTGTAGGGTTTATTAATTGGACTGTGCCAGCCACTTGGGGCCCAACAGGCTCTCAGCACCAGCGTTCAAAGGAAGATCAGATTCAAGGCCAAAAGAGACAACAAGAAGTCAAAGCAGAAGCTGTGATTCCAGATGGATTTCTGTGGACAACTTTCAACTCAGGAAGGACCTCCCCAGAGAACCAGCAGCCCTACACCTTGGCCACTGCCTCCCACTGCCTTCTCCTGCACACAGCCCCCATGCCTTGTCTTAGAGATGCACACTCTGAACCCAGTATGGGATGGTGACACAAATGCAAACCAGGACTTGTGTCCTCACCACCCGCTCTGTGTCCCCGGGCTTCCCTGAAGCAGTAACAGACGCCTGGTAGAGGGACAGCTGCCTCAGCAGGACGTGACTGGGAGATACCAGCCAGCCGCAGTGTCACTTGTAACTGTGACTGTGAGCCTGACACTTATCCTCTCAAAACCTCCACCTCCCCAGCTGTAAAATGGGACAGGCCATGCCCCCTCCACAAGTTGGTCAAGAGATCAAAGCATGTCAAAGAGCTGGGGTCCAGCAGATGGGACCCATGCTTGATAACTGCCACCTGCCCACCTGCCTTTGCTCTGTTCTTCTGCCATCCTGATTCAAGAAGCCAGAAATGAGCTAGGGCCTGGGAGAGTTCTGGGGAAGGCTCCTTTCCAGGGAAGGTAGAGGGAACTGCTGGACCTGACAGGTAAGCAGCAGGCAGAGGAGGGAGGCGTCAATGGGAGCTAATTGACTGGGCAAGTGGCCACCCACCCCAAGGTGAGGGCACAGGGCACTTTACATATCAATAAGGTCAATTATCAGAGGTTGTCTACTTCCTTGGTGCTGTTATTAACCTATATTGCTCTTATTAACCTTTGTGATGAAGAATCTTTCAAAAATAATTATATTAAGGCACAATTCTCTACAAGTTTAAAATATGGGAATGTTCCATTTCGGTACTCCTGTGTCATGAGATAATGAACACCTGATTGCCTGGCTACTGCAATGAGGTACTTAATCAGATCCCTGTCCTTGCTCTACTGGGGGCTCTGGGCCAGTCTGGGGAGGGGCAGGGGGCCTCAGGAAATCCAGGGAGGGAGGGTTTCAAGGGCAGGACTCTCCAGCAGACTGACGAGAAGGGAAGGAGCCAGCATTCTCTCCAGAGGAAGCCAACGGCCACCCACAGTGTGTGTTCTGGGGTGCCGGGAGGCCCCTCTGCAGTGACTGCCCCCATGTCCCGTCCCTGGGGGCTGTAACTATTTTTTTGCAGAGGACACACTGTGATTCCACAGTGAGCGATCACAGGTCAAGAGCAAGCCCTCCTGGAACAGAGGGCTGCTGCAGGGGCCGATTCCGTGCTGAGCACACGTAAGCGAGGTCAGGGAGCCGGAGGTGCTGCGAGGAGGGAGAAGGGCTGCGGAGGACCACGAGGGAGGAGATGGGTTCAGAGCAGGAAGGGACATATTCAGACATGGTTGGTCGACCTTGCCCATCCCAGTGAGAGAGGCCACAAACAGGCCCTCCTGGGAGTCAGGCAACCCCGAGGCTGTCCCCTGTCCCCTGTCCCCCTGAGTGTGACACATACTCGGCCAGAGTCACGGCCGCAGCGGAGACCACTTTCACGGTCCAGGAAGGTCGACTTCAGGATTGGCCCATTTCCAGCAGCTCATTTCTGCTGGCTTCCCCTCTTCTCCGTGGCACCTGCGCTCGGCTGGAGAATCACCTGCGCTCCTGGGGCTTGGGGCTCTGGGAACCAGGCCCGGCACACAGCGAGCCCCCAGACTGTCTTAGTAGTAGGGGCATGGGAGGGAGCCTGCGCGAGGCAGACCCAGGGAGCAGCTGACAGTCTGGTCTTGAAACATAAACTCATATTGGCGCTGGCCACCTCCTAAGCTAATTCTGTCAATGTCCCATTTACTCTGTCGTCTTTACCCCAACCTGTGGCTCCCAGCAGACCATCTCTATGTGGTGGCGATTTGTGGTCAAACAGAACTAACTCTTGAGAAGAAGAGTGTAAAATGCGGCGCCCTCCCAACTTTGTCAAGTGACGTAAATAGCCAATGAGATTGCCATGACTTTCCATGCATTCTGCGCATAGTCACCCAAATCTCAGCCTGTGTGGGCTAAGTGGAGGCACAAGAATGAATGCCCCTAAACCCACAGGCCAGGGAGATGTATATGGGGCCAGCAAAACCGTGGACAACTCTGGACCTCCGTCTTAGTGGACATGGGAGACGGTTGCTGATATCAACCCGTTTTACAGATGAGGAAAGTGAGTCACAGAGAGGTTGAGGAACATCTCCAAGCTCACGCGGCTAGGAGCGGCAGAACCAGGATTCACGTCCAGCCACTTGGCTCTGACAGTCTGTCTGGTTTAACCATGAACCCCCCCTGCATGGAGGGGCGCAGCTAAGAACACAGGGATGGGTGAGAGAGAGCACACCGAGGCAGGAACTCTCCTGGCTGAAGGGAAACTCATGAGGGAACAGAATGTGACCTGAGCAACACATCCTAGAGTCACCGTAAGTCAAGCGCCAGGAAATGCCCATGACCAGGACAGCCCAACGGCAGGGATGAGAGACTGGGATCTTGGCAAGCAGAAGTCCCAATCCAGGCAAGAACTGTGTGGCAACTACAAAGCCGAGGTCACGTCGTGAACCAGCCTTCATCCCAAGGAAGAGGCCCACAGAACGGGCATCCAATCCTCCCTTGTGGCCCTTGCTGGGGACAGAAAAGATGACAGATTATCCAACGTTTCTTATTTTTTAAGATATTATTTTATTTTATTTTTTCATGAGACACACACAGAGAGAGGCAGAGACACAGGCAGAGGGAGAAGCAGGCTCCTCACAGGGAGCCTGATGTGGGATTTGATCCCAAGACCCCAGGATCACACCCTGAGCCAAAGGCAGATGCTCAACCACTGAGTCACCCAGGAGTCTCACCCAAAATTTCTTGTAACTGAGCACTCCAGAAGGTGAACAGGAGCCAGATACATGAGGCCAACCCTGGCAAGGCCAAATACTGTCCCGGGTCCATCCTGGATCCCTGCCCGCCAGAGAGGCATTCCAGCAGAGTGGTTAGGAACTCAAAACTCTAGCTCGCCTGCCCGACCTGACTTCCCAGCTCGCCCACTGATAAGTGAGGGAGTCTCAGGCAAATTGCTAGACTTTTCTGTGCCTTGTGTGTATGAAAGTCCCCGACGTGTTAGGAGCCATGTGATCAAATGGGAAAGTGACCCCTGTCCAGGGAGGGTTGTCAGGCTTAAAAGTCATGTGGGCTGGAAGGAGACAAACCCCAGGGGGACAGTGGAGGACAGCTACCCTCCAACTTGGCCATACATCCCTTAGAGGGCTTATTAAATAGGACAGAGGCTGCTGGGCCCCCGCCCGAAGGTTCTAATTCAGGGGGTCTGCAGTGGGGCCTGGGAATCAGCATGTCTGGCAGGTGCCCCACTGCTACCGGGCCCCAGGCACACTTTGAGAACCACTGGCCTAGAACAGTCAGGGTTAGCAACACTCTGGAGAACCGCACGTTGCCATGCAGGAACGTGGCTTCTTCAAGTTACCAAATCTTCAGATGTTCAGAAGACAAGTCTCAGATCTAGAATCTTCTGTGAGGTATCCCAAGGTCTAAGACACTGATCCACACAGACAGCAACACTGAAGAGTACATGAATGCGCTGAAAAGTAGGGAAGGCAGGGAGCCTGATCATCTGGGGGGACTTCTGTGCTCTGCTGCTGTTACGATGTCAAGAACGTTAAGCAGAGTGTGTTCTGAATTTAGAAGTGACTCTTCTTTGAAAACAGTACACATAGTGGTAAGAAAACAACCCTGAAAGCTGCAACATTCTAATAAAAAGAAAAGCAGGATGGATGGATGGATGGATGGATGGATGGATGGATGGATGGGGAGCCAAAAATTGTTCAGAGGGAGAGATAATGGGGCAAAGGGGGTCAGCATTTTTTTGGGGGTGGTCAGCATTTTGAACCAGAATACACCTGTCAGCTCTCAGTGCAAATATCTGGGACACCCAGATGCATCTTACAGTTCGGAGAGCATCAAGCTGCATTAAAATGAAAAAAAAAAAATCCAGTTTCTGCTTTTTGTGAGTTTTTTTCTTCCAGAAAGACTTTCTGAAAACTAAGAAATGCAAGAATCTCAAAAATATTCCCTGCAGATCCAGGAAGTTGTTTTCATTTGTACAGATTTCCATAAACAGCATTTGCTAACAAAATCCTCAAATTGTTTGTAATATTAATTAAATTGGAATATACATTTGATTTCCACTGGATTCTTTGCATCAAATCCCATATCATCAGGGTTTTTTAGTGATGATCTAATTTCCCCTTCTTTTTTATGAGAGATGTTTCCCTTACTACAATCAAGATCTCTGTTGTTTTTATATAAGATCTACAAATTTACCATACGTTTTTTTCCAAAATGAAAGTGCACATAGAGTTTGCTCACATTTTGCTAATCAATTTATTCAGACCCCCAAAAATCTGTTTTTTGTGAGTGTGTGTGTGTGTTTAGTTTGCACAATTTAAATTAGTTAGAACTAGAATTCAAATGATTTCTAGTTAACATTCTAGTTGGACCATTTGTCTGAGAGCAGTTCTCCACCCAAACTACATATTTTTTTAAAATGGGGATGGGTGGATGTTTTACAGCAATGATTTTGTTTTGTTTGCCTTATGTTCTTTGCTACCAGTATGGTTTAAAGGTAGAAACCCAGAGTTTAGGCATTTCCATTCAGAAGTGGGACTGGGGGCAGGTACAGAGGACACTGCCCCAGACCTCAACCGGGCATCTATGTGTAAATCAAACCAAAGGTTCTAAATATCTGATACCCAGTAGGGTTAGAGGTTTGCAAATGATCTGTCCTCCAGTTATCGGTGGATAGTTCGGGTGTGAAAAATCAGGTATACTTAGTACTCCTCAGCAGATAAACGGGAGGTCTGGTCAAACTCACACAGTGCCCTCATCATGAATACACTTGGGTTATAGGTCTCTGCGCAGAGTTGGGAGATTCAGGGCAGGGTCTAAGAGCTCTGACTCTCAAAGTGGCCTCAAAGGTCATGCAGATCACACAGCTATTTCTTTTTGCTGCTATCTTATGCCGTGACCACATTCTAATTCTGAGCCCCTGCCTACCCATTAAATTGATACATGTGTGGCTGTATTTCCATCTCTGATTCACTTAATTACCTATGCTGTGCTCAAGATCCAAGGCCACAATTACTGTTTCCATGGGAATAAGATTCACGGTGGCTTTTCCATCCTTCTCCACATTCGTCTTAATGCCGCCTTCCTCAGCTCTCCGGGATGCGCCAATCTTCATGGAATGTCCCCCATGCCAAGCCCAGAGGCCTTCAGCATGGGCCAATACACCCAAATCATGGTCACCGGTGCCCTCTACCTAGGCAAGATCCGTATCCTCCTTTCTTGTCCGGGGCCCAGTGTCAGGAGAAAGAACCCTTACAAACACCACCTCCTGGTCCTCAGTCTCCTACCGAAGAAAGAAATCATGGTTTCTCGCAATTCTTCTAACCTTTTTTCTGCACAGATTTTAAAAGACAATGCACAGCGGGCAAGACAGTACAGGTCAGTGAGTGGCCCTAACCACCGAGCTCTAGGCAATCAAGTGAATCTGCATCTTCGACTCTGGTTAATGTAAGTTTGAATCCAGAGAAGTGTCTGGCACCAGTTCTCAAAGAATTCTGTGGAACATCCACACAGGACATGTCTTCCTTACTTTTAAAACGAAAACACTAAGACTCTCCCATGGCTCAAAACAGTCCCAGCTGTCACCCTCGTTGCACCTGGTATAAGCTGGGCTACCTTGGGAGGACTGCTAGAGCCTCTCTGACTTTACTTACTATTCAGCAAAATGAGAACAAAAATGCTCCCTGCCTCATGGGGTCATTGTGCAGAGTAACTGGTCTGTCCTTGTCATGGCCCTTCCAAGTGCCCTATACACCCTTCTTCCCCACTTTTTGTTAAAGAAGGGGCCCTAAGCTATAGAAAGACCACTTCTCCGAAGTCAGTGAGATTCTGGGACTAAATCACAGACCCATGACTTCCCTGTGATTTGTCACCTCTCTGAGAGGCAAATGCCTTGTCCCCAAATAGGAAATGCGAGCGTTGCCTCACTTGGTTGGCTAACGGCACCAGCACAGACTGGGCACTCAATGGACATTTATTCCTTTCTCCCTTGAGTTCCCATCCTGGCTCGGTTACATATCTCTGTAACCTTGGGAAAGTTATTTAACCTTTCTGGGCCTGCATTTCCCTACCCATGAAAACAGGGGATTTGACAAAAATCCTCTTTGAATTTCCTTCCAATTCTAACATTCCAGGATTCTGTGACTTTGAGCTACCCGAGGGATATGGTAATGGGTTACATTACACAAAAGACTTGGATGTAATATTATGAGCTGTAACACAGGCTTCCAGCAAATTCTCCCGCTCTCCCCAGCAGAATTCCCTATTGTTCTGAGTGTAATGAATAATCCAACACAACACATGCTCTGTCTGAGCCTTGCCCGTCCGTGTCCATACTCGGGGCCAGCCAGAGGCAATAGCATAAACCTAGAGAAGGATACTATCAACATCTCCTCTTCCCCTGGCAATGCCCCCTGCCCCAGGTAGATGCATTATTCACTTATCTTGACATCACCCACCAGGGCCAATACCACATGCTCTAACTACTTCCTGCTCCCACAAGAGCCTCCAAATCCACCTTCCTTTTGTTCCACTCCTCTGGGACCCAGCGTGCTTGCTGCCAATCTTATTAAATGATTCATTTAAATACATATTACTTGCTTTAAAAGATACAAAGGTGAACGAGAAGTAGCAGCTCTCCTAGGGAGCCTTCAGTCTGAAACGTAGGGGATCCTAACACACAATTATAAATTGGAACACGTCAAGTACAAAAACAAAAATAAAATAACATTGCTTTTAGAAAAGGGAAAGAGCATGGCTCCTTGAAGAAAGACAGGAAGGCTTTGTGGAAACAGGGCCTTTGAGCAGTAGCCCAGATGTAGCTAGCATCTGGTAGGCAATGATGGAAGGTAAGGGCATTATAGACAGAAAGAAAAGTATAAGCAGTGTTCTTCTGTGTGCGAGAGGAAGCATACAGGGGATGTTGGAAACTGAGAGCAATCTGATTTGGCTGGATTTCATGGAAAGGAACAATGAAAGACATTAGCAAGTCTGGTTGAAACTCTATCATGAGTGCCTGGAAAGTGTAACTAAGGTGGTTTGGGATTGGGGTTTTGTTTTTGTTTCTGTTTTTTTTTTTTTTTTTGTGGGTTTTTTTGTTTGTTTGTTTGTTTTTGTTTTTGTTTTTTTCCCAACAAACAAGAGAGAGCTATTGAAGGTCATGGGGCAAGGACGGGGAAGGGTCAGACAGTCTCCATAAGGAAGTTTAGTTCAGGAGCTACATTTGGGAGGACTGAAGCGGAAGCATGAGTAGCAGACTCACAGAAGATCTGTGTGCGGGAACTGGTGACAGATAATGAGATCTGAGACTCGAGGAGTAGCCTGGGGAACGGAGAGAGAACTTCAAGAGAGACAAGCAACAGGACTGGGCTATCACACCATAGGGAGGCAAGAAGCATAAAAAAGAGACAAAGAACCAAAGCCTTGATGACCAGAAACACAGAGAAGAGAAGGCAGATGGAAGGCTGGGTTTGGGCAGGAAGAGCAGGAAATTGGTTGGCCAGACGTTGCTTTTCCAATGCTTGGAGGATGACAGAGAGGTGTTTGAGCTGGAATTCAGGAAAGGGGTGGGGTTGAACATAGTGGAATGGTAGCAGAAGCTGCGGGGTTGAACATGTTTGGAGGAAAATGAGTGATTCAAGAGAAGGAGTGAGTGCCAAGCACTGAAGCACTGAAACTTGGGAAAGCTACATGAATCTCCATTCATGGAATGGAGTGGAAGGAGAAGGGGTATGGATGCATGACCAGAGGGTCAACACCATGGAAGCAAAAGGATTCCAGAATGGGTCATGGTCGCTGGGTTTACTCCCAGTTATGGGTTTTCAATCTAATCCAGAAACAGCATCTTGACCTATAGCTCCGTGGCCCATCTAGATGGCAGCCAGGGAGCCATACAGGAAAGGAAGGCACACCAACCCTTCTTGACAGGCTCAGCCCTGCGCTAGCTCAAGTGCGAGTTCCCAACTTTTCCCCCCGTAGAGCAGCTATACTGGGTGCAGAGACAGAAAGTTTCATGTTCACAAAATCCTTCCTCAAGAGCATAGCTCTGTCTGCAGGAAGACATTCATGAGGGGCAGTGCTGCGGAGAACATGCACAAGGGGGTGGGAAGGCACCAGAGGCTGGACAGAAGCTGCTCAGCACAAAAGAAAAAAGAATGGGAGCTCTTGGGGGCAAGTTGGAACAAACAGACTGAGGTCCTAAGATGGGAGCTGGAATAAGAATAAGGATCTACAAGCTGGAGGAGGTCTGGTCCTGGGACTGGGGGATGAGGAGGACATTTTACAAATTAATATCACATGGAGAAATCTTAGAGGCATATTACCAAGGAGAAGAAGTCAATCTGGAAAGGCTAGCATAGTATATGATTCCAGCTATATGGCATTCTGGAAAAGGCTACTCTATGGAGGTAGCAAAAAAGATCAGTGTTGCCAGGCATTGGGTGTCAGGAGGCGTGAGTAGGCCAGTGAAACTAGTCTCACAATATTACATGATGGATACATATCACTATTTATTTGTCCAAATCCACAGAGTGTACACCACCCAGAGTGGACTATAGTGTCAGCCATGGGCCTTGGGTGATGAGGATGTGTCAGGATAGGTCCATCAGTTTCCATCAATGTACCACTCTGGTGGAGGATGTTCCTAGTGGGGGAACCAGATGTGGGGGTGGGAGACTGGGGGAGGATCTGAGAAATCTGGCTTTCTGCTCAGTTTTGTGATGAACATAAAACTGCTCTAAAAAAAAATGCTCTAAGAAATCAAGTCTACCCAAAAGGGAAAAAGAATCAATAAAATTATTTCTTCTTTATTATTATTATTTATTTATTTTAGAGAGAGAGAAAGAAGGAGAGAGAGAGAGAGAGCGATGGGGGATGGACAAGCAGAGGGACAGAGAGAAGTAGACTCCATGCTGAGCTTGCAGCCCAGCGCAGGGCCTACTGCCATGACTCAGATCATGAGTCAGATCATGACTCAGACCTGAGCTGAAACCAAGAGCTGGAGGCTCAACCGACTGAGCCACCTGGGTGCCCCCAGATACTGCTTCTTTTAAATATTTGTTTGCATTACTGCTGAGTAAACCCCTGCTCCTTCCTATCTCCCAACTGTCTCCCACCAAGACCTATCAAAGTATTCTGAAGCTTCTTTGGCATACATGGATTTTCTTTTCTTTTTTTTTTTTTTTTTTTTTTTGGTTTTTACTATGGAAGAAATGAGTGAAGAGGCTAACTTTTAGGTACAGAAACACCCTCACAGGCCTGAATCTGGCAGACAGAGGGGACCTGGAAAGGGATGTCTCAGGAAAGTCAAGAAATTGTGGGAAAGCTTTGGATTTCCTCAGGGTGGAGTCAGGAGTGAGGCACCTTTGGCCAAACCTCAGGATCCAGAGAGCGCTACTGATAGCCAGTAGGGTCTGGAAGCTTCGAGGTTGGCCTACTTAATAACAGCAGCACTCTGGAATCACAGTGATTCTGGAGGACAGGGGCCTAGAAGAAAGGGTGCCATGTGAACAGGAAATGAGCAGGTGTTCTGACCTAGGTCACGAACACCGGCTTTGACCTTGACCAAGTGCCTGCATTTCATGGTCCCTTCTGCTTTAAAATTCTATGCTTCTAAATCTAGACTCCCACATTTCTTTGACCCTTCCCGAAGAAAACCTCATTACGAGCAAGGGAAGCCAGTCTGCACTCAGCAGGCTTCCCAACCACCTGTATTACTGAATCCCAACATACGTAGTACATCCTGTCAGAAATACAGGGCTCCTTTGACTTTGAGGATCACCAAGTAGCCTGCTCCAGAGAGCTGATTAAGCTTCCACCCTCCACCAAAGGCTGGCCACGGCCAGTAATTACCTACAGGAGCCTGGCAGCAGCTCGACAGAGTGGACAGGAGGAGCGCCAACAGCCGTCCATTGGGCCCAGGGCAGCAGCAGCCACAGAAGCATCGTGCATGGTGAAATGATCTTCTCTGACTTTCATTAATCTCTCCAGGGCCCCCTGAGGTCAGAGATGTTTAAACAGCAGTGGAGGTTGAACTTGCTCACCAGGCCAGCTCAGCTAATCTACTCCCCCTAGGCTGCAGGCTTCCTCAGTCATGGCCAAATCACCAGGTGAGCAATAGGTGAACTGCAAGGTGTGCAAATATTTGGTTTCATCTGTGATCAAATAAATCATTTTTCGTTTCCCTGAGCCCTTGGAAAACCCAGCAAAGCTCCTGGACCTGCCCAGCAGCAGAGATTTATGCACACGAAGCCCACCCATGCTTAAAGGAAATGCAAGGCTGTGAAGAAAGTCCATTTTTACACACACACACACACACACACACACACACACACACACACACAATTACAGCCGGGATCTCAAAACTTTACTTTTCCAGTAACACATCTTCTGGAAGCATGTGAGACTGTGCATAGTAATAGATCATGTTATGCATGGAAATTAACTATCTTTCCATGATGAGTTAAAATATGCTTTTGTTTTCAAAACATCTTTTTTTTTTTTCCACGATTATTTGGATTCATGTAGGCTGGGTAAGGGAAGCAGCTCGAGGCTTTCATGTTTTTTAGAAAGTCCTAGATCCTCGACCCTGAGGTAGCTTCCCCAGAGGAAAATGTCCCATCACACCCCAGGGCAGCCAGAGGGAAGCCCTGCTGTGCTTCCTACATAGTGGTCCAGGTCCTGGCACCTGTTCCGATTCCTTCCAAATGATGCTAGACAAGCTTGGTAACAAGGGGGAAACATTTTGCCAGGCTGTTTTGTGGGCTTCATAGCTTCAGATGACTTACTCTGTGCAAATCCAACAGTTGCCTTTTTTCTGCAAATTTAACTCAGTGGGTTTATATGTTTTGGGTATGGTTCCTATTCATGCTTCCACAGTGCATTCCCATGCATGTGGGAATTCATGTGCTTTGGGTGATTTTTTTTTTTAAAAAAACCTCAGCTCTTCCTTCCTTCCTTCCTCAAGTTATAGTGCCAGCTTTCAGCCTTGTCTTCCTCCTCCTTCTGGATTCTCTTCAAGAAGGGAACGACATTGATCCACTCCCAAGTAGACACCAGCACGTACTAGGTCCAGCCAAGATTTGGGAAGCCTGTTGCTGGCAGCAACGTAGTGAAACTCCCCACCAAAGCAAGAAGTCTCCATGCATGTTATAGGCTTTGCCCAAGAACATTACACCAGGGACAGAAAGGATCTTCCTTTGGGATTTTGGTCTTGGAACACAGCATGCTCCTTACTCCCAAACTATGTGCAGCACTCCTCCGCAGTGAGTAGCTTACCTTCTCGAACCCAAATAGCTGTTGGGGACTTGCAGATTGCTTTAGCACAATGACAAAAGTATCAGGACACCAGGGCACAGAGCCTTCCTTCTCATGTACATACACAACTGCCAGTTTCTTTGAAGCAGATCTCTCCAAATGACACAAGTCCTCTCTCCAGACCTCAAATGCTCGCCCAGATTCTGATGATAAATCCAACAGACCTGAGTTTCTAGACTCTTTCATGATTCATTCACCTCTGCTAGTTCTCTTGGCTTCCTGCTTTGCCTAAATCATTATTCTGGTTACCTCCAAAACTTTTGTTGGAGACCTCATGTCTACCTCAGAGCCACATAGGGCTGCCTGGCTCATTCCCTTTCCACTTTCTTCCGAGTCATTATAAAGCAATCAATCCCCCAAAGCCACATCTGCAGCAACATGCTTAGGAAAATGCCCAGCTACTCCAAAAAGGAGGGGCAGTGATACACCTATGACACAGTGGGAAAAGCCCACTGATAATCCGGGATGAAGTATGGTCATGGCAGGGACAAAGGGAAGTAACATGCAGTGTATTAAACACCTACTAAGGGGACCCCTGGGTGGCTCAGCAGTTTAGCGCCTGCCTTCGGCCCAGGGCATGATCCTGGAGATCCGGGATCGAGTCCCGCATCGGGCTTCCCGCATGGAGCCTGCCACTCCCTCTGCCTGTGTCTCTGTTTCTCTCTCTCTCTGTGTCTCTCATTAGTAAATAAATAAAATATTTTTAAAAAAATAAATACCTACTATGTGCCAGATGCTTGTTTAAAACTTTATTCTTTTTAGACCTAGCACCAACCAAATGAATCAAGCCATGTTATCTCTGTGTGGCAGCTGAGGATTCTGAGGCTCAGGGAAGTTAAGGAGCGGCAGAAGATCATGCACTAGCCTGACCCTGGTCTCTCCGACTTTTTGTCAAAGATCTCAGCTCACAATACAGTTATTGGGCCCTGCCCCTCCACTTCACTTCATTCGCTGGCTCCTCCTGCCCCTGTCAAATCAGGAACCTGAGATGCCTCACACTTGGGTTAGAGATATAAATTTAAGATCCCATGAAAGTGTTTCATTGAGAGGAGGCAGGGGCAAGCACCATACAGGCTCTTAATCTTGAGCTTTTTTCTATGAAATAATTATGGATTACCGGGAAGTCACAAAGATAGCACAGAGGGGTCCCATGTACCCTGCACCTCATTTTTCCCCAATTGAACGAGTTGTTACATGTAATAATTGTGCTGTTGGTCCGTCGTAAGTAAATCCTAATTTCCCATATGATTTTTTCTTTGTCCCACGAAATATCTGTGAAATTTTAAATTGCAAATATACAGAATATCTGCAACTTATTTTTATGATATCTAATTTAATTGCATCACAGACAGTAAAATGTGGTCTCTATGTTATTCTTTGATATTTTCAGAAATTGGCCCGAAGGCCTAATCAGTGATCAATTTTTGCAAATATGCCATGTATGCTAGAAAAAAAAATATATTCACTAACTACTGGCAGAGTATGACTTTTGTATTTTAGAGAGTTTCAAAAAATACTTAAATACTTCATGACCTTTGATGTTTTGGTCTGTTGGATCTAATACCAAGAGTGGTGTAAAACTTCCCAGAATCATTATGGATTTGTCCAGTTCTCCATATCATTCAATCAAGTTTTGCCGTCATATTTTTTGAGATTGCATTATTATTTCAAGTTTAAAATTGTAATAGAGGGCACCTGGTGGCTCAGTTGGTCAAGCATCTGCCTTCAGCTCAGGTCATGATCTCGGGGTCCTGGGATCGAGTCCCAAATTGGGCTCCCTGCTGAGCAGGGAGTCTGCTTCTCTCTTTACCCCTCCCCTCTGCTCATGCTTTCTCTCTCTCTCTCTCTTTCTCTTTCTGTTTCTCTCTCTCTCTCAAATAAGTAAATTTTAAAAATATTTAAAAAAATAATAAAAGTTATAGATTTCTAAAGAATTGTTACCTTGAACATCATGTAGATTGCATCATTACGCCTAATTCTTCTCTTTGCCTTTGAAAGCATTTGTCCAATGTCACGTGACAACTTTCTCTGCTTAGTAGGTAGTTTGCCTATCTTTTCCATCTGAATCCTTTCAACATCTCTGTGTGTTTAGGTTTGGGGTATGTCTCCTGTACCATCCACTCAGATACATTTTTCTTTTTTCATTCAGCTGCTCATCTGCTTCTCAACTTCTGACTTGAGTCCACTTACAGTGCACATGCAAACTGATTTTGACATGTGCATTTATTCCTATTCTATTCTGTGCTTTGTCACCATAATTGTTATGCTTTTTCCATTCCTGCATCCTTAGATTCATCAGTTTTCCTTTATGCTTTTATTTCTATCTGCTACTTAGAAGTTACACATTCACTTTCTAGGTGTTTGGTGGATACGATTTTAACATGCCTACTCGGCTAAGCAAGGCTTCAGGTAAATCCCTATCTCTACCCTCCTCCTGAACAATTAGATGGACTTCATTCTGATATCCTCTGGCCCCTGTGAGACTGTAGGCTAGCATTTGAATTCCTTCTCCTTGGTGTGAAGCCTAGATCTGTGGTTGCCATGTCTCCTGATGCGTGAAGAAAGCTGATCTGAGAGAACCGAAAGTCAACATGCAGAGAAAACCCAAGATAACAGACTGGAAAATTTCTGGCAGATGTTGAATTGTGAAGCTGTGACTGTTGGAGAACTTGAACAGTTTCCTTGCCCTTCCAATGGGAAGAGGCTTTCTGCATCCATCTTAGAACAAATGTCCTGGGCTTTGGTCTGATTGGACAATCCCAGGCATGTGTCTTTTCCTTGGCTAATCCTCTGCTCATAGGGGCAGGGGTTTACTGAGTGAGGAAGAGGAGAGTAAGTACCATTTTGTCCTGGATGACATGGGCCACTGTAAGGAATAGTGGATCCCCACTATGTGCCCACACATGTGAAAATGGCATGCTGTCACGGAGAGAAGGAGAAATTGATATCTGGCAACTCCCAAAGCAGACATCCACTCCTCAATTAAAGAGGCAGTTAATTGTGGGATAGGTGCTCTTTATTCATTCACTTATTTATTCACTTAAATGTTATATAGCCACTCATTCAAATATTAAATACTTGCATTTCATGCATCAGGGAGGCCCTGGGAGGGTTCAAGTTTGGAGCTGGCAGACAATTAGAGTACGGGATTAAAGTAACTTCTGTAATGAGGGTAGGAGTAAGGGGATAATGGAAATTAAGCAGAGGTAGATCCTGGAAGACCTTCCCCAAAGGAAGTAATGCTTGGGGTGGGTCCTATAGGGCAAACAGATGCTCTTCTGTTGAAAGGGGTAGGATGAAGGGACTTATATTCCCCTTGTGGGGGGCATAGCATGGGCAAAGACTCAGTTCTTGGGTTGGAGAATGTCTCTGCCATCTTTCGGTAATTTCCGCATCAGAGTTCTACATCCTGTGCTTCAAACTGTCCCCATTCTAACCAGCCATTCACAGTTCTCTGCATCCTCAAAATGCTGTAGCTTTGTTCAACAAGTTCTTATTTTTGGCTCACAACCTTCCATTATCTTAGTGAGACAATTGAGGCCCAGAGAGCTTTAACCACTTGCTCCAATTTATGAAATTGTCTTGTCTTCTTAGACAAAAGCAGAAGCTCACTAAGGGCTCAATTCTCATCTGAATCATACCCCTAAAGAGTTTAGCACAAGACTCTGCAATGAGTGGGTCATTGATAAATGCCGAATGAATTACTGATGAGGTTGAAGGTATTCTCTTGGTCTTTTCCCTAAGATCCTGACTGGGAAGCTCTTTTTTTTTTTTTTTTTTTTTTACTTTTTAAAACTGGGAAGCTCTTTAAAGGGGAAGTTAATGGTGACAAAAATAAACAACAGTCTGGGGCACCTGGCTGGTTCAGTTGGAAAAGCATGGGACTTTTGATCTTGGGGTCATGAGTTCAAGCCTCGTATTGGGTGTGGAGATTACTTAAATAAAAATAAAACTAAAAAAAAAACAAAACCTTAGGGCACCTGGGGGTCTCAGTCAGTTAAGTATCTGACTCTTGGTTTCAGCTTAGTCATGATCTCAGGGTCGGTCATGGGATTGAGCCTAACATTGGGTAGGCTTTGGACTGAGCATGGAATCTTTTTGGGATTCTCTATCTCCCTCCCTCTCTGCCCCTCCCCTTATTCACATATTCTCTCTCTCTCTCAAAACAAGCAAACAAAAACAGTAAACAGTCATTTAATGGATATTGTCAGCTTAAAACTGTACCAAGTGCTTTTCAGAGATTTCTTTCAATTCTTAGAATGCCTGTATGAAAGGTATTATAACCAGTCCTGATAATAATACTTAGTCCCATTTAGTGGAGGAAACAGAGGCTTGGTATTGTTATATCGCTTGTCCTAGGCCACATGGGTGATTCACAGTGGAATTCAGATAGGACCTGGGGCTGTCTGCTCTGGGGCACCAACTCTCAACTTCTACATCCTGAGCCTTCTTTCAGATGGCTTCCTCAGACAACTGAAAGATGATTCAGACACAGAAAATGCAATTTACACCTTCATCTCTGCCTCTCAGAATAAGGGCCTATACACCCTCCAAGACCTTCCCTGGAAAAAAAGTTGCTTATCTGATATTCTGGAAATCTGAGCAAACAGAGTGCGCAGAGCGCGCAGTGCGCGGTGCGCAGGAGAGGCCCAGGTGGCTGGAATTTCCAGCTTTGACCTTTCCCAAGACAAACCAATCTATGTCACCAGCCTCCACTCAACAATCTGGCTTTCTGATGCTGCTTCTTTAGAAGGAATTGCAGGGATGACAAGTCACTATCCACTTCTTTTACCAAATTCTCTAAGCAGGGCTATGCTCTGGGCAGTTCCCCAGATGCTAGAGATCCAAAGATGGCCCAACATGGTGCCTGCCTTCCAGAAACCAACAGTCTAGTAATGGAGCTGGGCTTGCAGATTATAACTGCAACAGAGCAGTAGAGACACTGCAGTCCATGTATTACAATAAGAACATCAAGGAGAATAAGAGCCACTAACGCTGGAGGGCTTACCGAGTGCCCAGCGCCGTATCAAGCACTTGATATGTATTACCTGTCTTAGCTCAGGCTGCTATAACAGAATGTCGCAGACTGCATGGCTTGAACAGAAACATTTATCTCTCACAGATCTGAAGGTTGAGAAGTTCAAGATCAAGGAGGAGGCAGCTCAAAAGTCCGGTGAGAACCAGCTTCCTAGCTTGCAGATGGCCCCTTCTCATTGTATCCTCAAATGGCAGATCATAGAGAGACCAGGTTTGTGCCTCAGATAAGAGCACTAATCCCATCCAGGGGGGCTCACCCTTGTGACCTAATCCCCTCCCAAAGGCCCCACCTCCCAAAACCATCTCTTTGGGGTTTAGGATTTCAACATATGAAGTGTCAGGGTCGGGGGAGAAGAGACGAATCACAAACATTTAGTGTATAGCATTACCTATTCATTCTTTTTTTTTTTTTTAAGATTTTATTTATTTATCCATGAGAGACACACAGAGAGGCAGAGACACAGGCAGAGGGAGAAGCAGGCTCCATGCAGGGAGCTCGATGTGGGACTCGATCCTGAGACCCCGGGATCATGACCTGAGCCAAAAGCAGACGCTCAACCACTGAGCCACCCAGGTGCCCCCCTATTCATTCTTCACAACTTATTTGAAGAAGGTACCTCTAGCATCTGCTTTATACTTTCTACACATTTTACACAGGCACAGAAAGGTTCAGGAATTAATTGCCCAAGATCATAATAAACGGTGAGATGCAGGTAAGATTAAGGCTGTCTGATCCCCAAAACCAGCTCTGTAACTGCACCCACGCACCCAGTGTGATATGCAGGATGCTTTGGGAATCCAGAGGTTATAGCGATGCTGCCTTTCAGGGATGGAAGAACCACGATGGCGCCAAGGAACATAAAGATGTCTGAGTGAGGGCACGGTGAGGCAGGGTGCCTCGGATCAGACTGCAAGCGCCTAGCAGAGTCTGTGACAGGAAAAGTAGCAGAAGCTTTCCTGGGAGGCACATGCAGTGACCAGTGTTAAAGACAGAGCTCTCATGGCAGACCCCCGGGGCTTGACCTCTGGATGTGCTGCTTTCCACTTATGTAAACTACATCCCAAATTTCCATACATGTAAAATCAGAATAATGACAGCTCTCCCTTCTTAGACTCCTAGAGAAAACTAAAGTGAGATAATCCATATAAATGCTAACCACACCACCATGCAAATAGTATGTGTTGGATAAATGTTAGCCTGGGGGCACCTGGGTGGCTCAGCTGGTTAAGCATTTGGCTCTCAATTTCAGCTCAGGTCACGATCTCAGGGTTGTGAGATTGAGTCCCATGTTGAGCTCCATGCCAGGCATGGAGCCTGCTTAAGATTCTGTCTCTCTCTCTCTCTTTCTCTCTCTCTCCCTCTGCCCCTCCCCACCGCTCATGTGTGCTCACTCCCTCTATCTCTCTAAAAGATAGAGAAAAATAGAAAATGACTTTCACTGGGAGACCTAACGAATGAGTAATAGGGTTGAGTCAGATCAACAGAGGAAATGTGTAACATGCAAAAGAACACCAAGTGACAATGTTCAGAGACAAGAGAAATCAAAGACTCAAAATGGGGTCTGAAAAGAAGGGGGAGGAGGGAAGGATGAAGATCCCCATGGAAGGGTCCACAAGGTGTGCTCAGGAGGCACACTGCAGGGCAGGCCAAAGACAGAGGATCTTGTATGAGGCACAATGGGGTCACCCTGTTCTCCTTTAAGCAGGAAGGGTCATGATCAGGTTTTTCCAGTAATCCAAGCCATAGGTGGTGGTGGTGTGGACTAAGGCAGAAGACATAGGGAGAAGTGGATGGATCTGGGATGTGTCTAGGACTGAATGAGTGATTCAGTTCCGGGAAGAGAAGGGAAGCATCACCATGACAACCAGGCTGCAGTTTGGGTAATAAGCAACTGGAGGTACCTAAGAGAGAAGCATGGCAGGGAGGTTCTGGGGTGGCAGTGAGACATGCAAGTGGAGCTTCCACGGGGAGTGATGGACACCAGGCTAGAGCTCAGCAGAAGGGTCTGGGCAATTTGAGAATCATGGCAGACTTATGTCAGTTGCCTGTCCCCATATCCTTTCTATCCCCATTTCTTTGCAAGGAAGCTCTGACTTAAAAAGTACTTTATTTATCCAGCTTAAGATTTGGTTAATGAGATAAAACAAAAGTATAAGGAAACTCTCAGGTCATCTTTTCTGTGGCCTGGGAAGCAGATGTGATGGCTAGAAGGCCAAGGACCCACTTTAACCATGAGGTAGAAGTCAGGCTCTGAGGCTATTGGGGCAAAAGGCTTTGTGGAGCTGGCATCAGCTCTCAATGGCCCATGTCTAGAGCTCATTGACCTACAAAAAAGATACCTACAAAAGAGACTCAGAAGGAGCCAAAATGAGATTGTTGAGAATGAAGGGGGCTGATGTCCTAGGAAGGCCAGAATGGGTATAGGTAGATGAAGCCCAGCTGAATTCCTTGTTGTGTGTCCCTGTGTAGGGGGATGAACAAAGAAAAAGGCTCAACACAGACCCCAGGGATGAAGGCCTCAGATTCCCTCAAGCCAAATACTTCAATGTCAGGCAGTCTAGACAGTTAGAAACCTTTTCCTCATATGAAAATCTGCCTTCCTGTGATTCCTCCCCATAGCCTCCTAAAGACACACTGAATAAAATCTGTACTCTCAGCTTCCAGACAGGCCTTCTAAACTTTAAAGATGACATTCTTATTCTTCCTTTCTCCCAGATGAAGACTCATTAACTGCCTCTCAAACGTTCATCACACCACTCAAATTCCAGATCCATCACAGTGCCAGTTACTCTCTTCTAAATGGACATTTTCTTGTTAACATCAACAAGTGGGTAAAGCTAAAGCAGGGTGATAAGTCCTGTAGCCCATCACCTCCCTGGACGGGCATTGTGCTTCTATTAATGCGGCCAGAATGGCATGGCTTTCTTCAGGAGCTTAACCTCCCTTGGCATGTTGAGCTTGAAGCTTTTGTTAAGTCAGCTCATCCATCAAGGACAAACATGTTGACATCCTTTTAAATGACATCCAACCTCTCTGCAGAAGTGGGCAGAGAGATTAGATCCCAAAAGGCAGCTCAGAGCTGTTCCCTGACAGTGTTGGGTTGGAAATCAATTTTAATCGCTTGCTTATTATGTCAGAATGAAGCAGCCCCTAGAATACAGCAGCCTCATTAGCAAAACAAATGACACGCAGCCCCCACCCTCCAAAGCATTCCTAGCTGCCTACTTTCCTTGGGTGACAAAGATAATTGGCATTAGAGTTTCAACAAGTAGTGCTGGGCAACAGAACAGTGAGTACCCTAAAAATGCTTCCTTCAGAACCACCTTCACAGAAAAGAGAACTCTAGAATTTTGTTTAGAGAGGCCTTGCAAAGGAATCAAAAGACCACAGATTTCATAATTTAAAAATCATGGTTTCCTGGGCCTGCTATAGTCCTGGGCACACAATGTCTCTTGGCCTCAACGCCTTTATCTACAAAAAGGGATAATGAAATCTGCTTCATGGTAGTATCTGTTTTGATCATAATATCTGCTTCAGGAGAACAAGGGAGGACGTCAGCACTTGATCCAATGAGAATCCTCCAGGGATGGCAACCATTAGCATAAATTGTCTAAGCCAGCCCTCCACCTGGGGTGGGGCTTGTCTCCATGGCAACACTTCCAAGGGGATCCTGGTACCTCTCCCAGTGCCCTGGACAGTGCCAACGCACAGAAATGTGTGCTGAAGGGCAGAGTGGATTGATAGGAACCCCAATACTGCATGCTTGGCAGAAAGAGCACAGGCACTGGAGCTTCTCTGGCTTCTCACACTGTACCCTTGCCTATTAAATGGGCACCTGTTATTTCGGGCTTGAGACACTGTAATGTCTTTTTTTTTTTTTTAAGAGTTTATTTATTCATGAGAGACACACAGAGAGAGAGGCAGAGACACAGGCAGAGGGAGAAGCAGGCTCCTTGCAGGGAGCCTGACATGGGACTCGATCCCGGGTCTCCAGGATCATGCCCTGGGCTGAAGGCAGGCGCTAAACCACTGAGCCACCCGGGCTGCCTGCAACTGTAATGTCTTATTGAAAGTGCTGCACTTGATCAGGTGGACTCAGAAAGCAGCTTTGCTTTTTCACTACACTCACCTGCAATCTGCTGCTTGCCAGTTACCCTTTGCTGCAACTGGATGCAATCTTAGGAGGTTCCAAAACTTTTCTGGATAGCCAGTATCAGTCAGGAGAAAAGCATCAGTTGAGTGTAATCAAGCTCCAGATTTCATTCAGCTGAAGCTTCTCCCCTCCTCCCTGGGAAGGGTGGGAGCCTGTTTCATACCTGGATGCCTGCAGTGGAGGAGCAGCAGGAGCACGGTGGTCCAGCTCTCTCCAGCTCCTCCTCCTGTCCCTCTCTGCTGTGCTTGCTGCCCAGGATGATTGTATGGTTTGCCCAGAAGCATCCAGCTCATGTCACTTGCCCAGACATGCTTATTGAGAGTGCTTTCTTTCACTCAAGTGATGTCCTGCTTTACACAATCAGTGATATGGTCTCTCTACTTCTGACCCTACTGGTGTCCAGCAGAGAGAAGGGTCTGGAACAGCTTGAGAAGCGGGTCCAGTTGCGAAATGTATTGGTTCTCTGCAAGTGGAGGTGCACTAACCTGCTGCATAAGACAGTTCACTCTTGCCTTAAAGGGACAGGAAAGTGGGTTTTCTCAGAGTTGCTCCCATTGGGCAGTTCTGCTCCCTCCTCAGAGGCAAGTCATTCCCTGCTGGAAGCTTCCAGCTCCCTCCCCCAACCCTTCAACTTTGGGCTGCCACCTCTTAGATTCTCACTATGAGGACCCCTTTGTCCTTTCAGCCAAGATCCCTTTAACCCAGCTCCAGGCCACATCCCACATCAGGGCCTCCAGATGTCTCTAGAATATACCAAACACCCCCGTATGTTTGCTATATTCGTTGCCCTGACATCTAGAAAAGGGCAGTGGGGGCAGTGCCAACCACAGCATGGCACCTTCAGACCTCCCTGGCTAGAAATCACAGGCTAGTCCTTTTGTTTACCACTATCCAGGGACAGCTGAAGGTTCTTCAAGATTGAAAGACCTCCTACTTTGCTATTGTGAGAAGGAAATGGAAAAACAAACAAACATAGGACTCTGATAGTTTCTCCCAAAGAAAAACTATGACTCCCCCACCTGTGAATCCTCTGGAGGCATTGTTGGGCCAACCACCTTCACAGTCTCTAAGTATCTTCACTTAGATGACCCAGCATCTTATTTCAGGATGTGGAGGTATTTTATAAATTCTAAAGCATGTTACATATAATAATTATCACAGCAGCTAACATTTCCTGAGTGATACCCAAGTGCCAGGCACCATGCCAGGAGCTTTCTGTCTGTTACTAAATCCCTGAGAAAATCCCATGAGCTAGGGCCCATTGTTCTCTTCATTCAACAAGGTCAGCTATTACCCTAAAGTGCTTGTTGACCCAAAATGACCCAGACTTGCTTTTCTATGGCTTCTCCATGGTTCATATTCAGCCCTGAGGAACCACAAGGAAAAGTCTGGTGTTGAAAACCACATTTAAATCTTACTGAAATGATTTCTTCTGCACATTCCCAAAGTTCCCCATGACAAGCTACAGACTCTCTTCATCTTGTCCACTCATCTCTAAAATTTGTCTCTGCTTTTCTGTGTCCAAAACACAGATGGGGGATACTAGATCATTGACAACACTACTAATGTAATGATAACTTACATGGATTGAGCATTTACTATGAAGTGAGTGCTGTTGCAACACTTTTACATACATTACTTCATTTAATCTTCACGACAACCCAGTGAGGTACATTCTAGTGTCAACCCCATATTGCACATTAAAACAACAACAACAACAACAACAACTCTGAGGTTCAGAGTGGTTCCATAACCCACAGCTCATAGTGGCAGATTCAGCATACAAATAGGGTCCTCCAGATTTCAAAACTTGTGCTTTTAACAAGTATGGAGGGCCACTACAAATGTCATAGTCTCTAAAGCTGTTTAGAATAACACAAGGAGCTGCCTGCCCCAGTGGGGATGGTGGGAGCCTGACAGGGGGAGCTGTGGTACTGGGGAGCAGAGGAGGTACTGGCAGCAACAGGCAGCAGCCACGCTGACCGTGACCTGGAAAAGAGGTAGCCAAGGACATAGAGGCCACATCAGCTAGACCCACAGCCAGAAGCGCTCAGCTGAAGCAAGGGCAGCTTCTTCCTGCCAGCCTGGCTCACCCCCAGACACTAGGTGCTGGAAATTAACTGATGGAACTTATAACACATAGGTTTTGAAGTCACTAGCTACTTTGCTGCAGACAAGCCACATATTCACTTTGAACCCTAGTTTCCTCATCTGCAAAATGCTGAGCCATCTGCAAATGTTGAGCCAATATCTCAACACTGTTTCAAGGAATCAGTGGATAATGAAGTGGATAATGAACCCACCATCATGCCTTTGTATTTTAGATTCCTCCACTTCCGTTAAGTGTGTGGCTACTGAGTTCACAATTCCCAGATTGCCCCAACCAGACTTCTATTTGCAGAAGCAGACCCTACATCTACACAGGTGTGCTCATCAGCTAAGGATTTGCTAGATGAAATGAACAGATAAACAGTAGAACAATGAAGAAAAAAATCAGAAAAAAAATCATCAATCCTGTTAAATGACTCCTCCACTTCCCACTCTGTAGGAGAAATCACCTCTGTGACAACCATACTTCACAGAAAATCTGTTTCAGAGGTTCTGTTCATTAACTCATACCCATCATTTCTTAAGGTTTCTTGAAATCTGCTTTCCCCAAACCTGCCACATACAGCTTGGCAGGGGCCTTCATGCCTCTGATATTACAAACGACAAGGCAGCGTGATCACCCCCCCACCCCTCATAGTTTCCCATCACCTCTGCATCCTCAGATGAATGCCCATTCATCTTTGTTAAGTCCAGAACAGCTGCTCCCCACCCACTTCCCCCACCATCTGAGCTACGAAACTGCCAACAGGGCAAATTGAGAATTCATGACAAAGAGTCAGGCTTCTGGGAGTTTCCAGACTGTAAAACAGTTTAGTCCCTATCATTCATAGGATCCACAGAGCCCAGGATAAAATTGGCACAGTAACCAGGGATTCTTTTTGTGGATTGGATGTGCCCATGAAAGAGCCCCAGATGATGAAGTTCCATTAGCAGAGTGACGTCAGGAAGGATGTGATGAGAAAGCAAGACCCAGATTCTAATCAAAGCAGCCATAGGTGTCAAGAGCCCCCTCTGTGAATCAGTCAAAAGCAAAAGGATTCTCCAAGGCTACACTTGAACTTACACTAGAGATTCATCCAGTTCTTCTGCCTAAACAGTAGTCTTTAGTAAATGCTAGTACTCTTTAGGACCTGTCACGGTTAGCTTGGGCAGCATTTCCGCCTCTAGATAGTGTGTTGATACAGTCCTTTCCTGAGAGGAGCCTGGCGGAGAAAAGGGGAGTAGGACCTGGATACCTGCATCAGAAAAAGGGACTTCTCCAGGCAGAAAGGGCAATGTCACATGGGAGCGGGGTAGAAGTGAGAGGAGGAACATTTCTATCAGCGCCAACCCCTGGACTCAAGTAGCCGAGTCAGCCAGTCTGCAGACTGACCAATCGCTTCTTCCCACTCCACTCACCCTGGTCCAGCTTATTGATTTTTGTGTATAACTAGTGACCACTGCCTGCCTAGTCAGAGCCATATTCTCAATTTCTAAGAACGGTTAGTTAGCCCTCATCTCACCCTGCCACACTTTTAAAATGCCCGAGAAGCTAAATAAAATGTGGTTTGTTTTTGTTTGTTTGTTTGTTTGTTTTACAACATGCAAGGAGAATTAGAAGGCAGAACCTTCAGTGCATGGCAGCATCGCAAGTGAAAGCAGGTATCCCCAAAGTGCTGTCAAATTACACCAGCAGCAACAGCAACAACAGAAAAAAAAAAAAAAATCCTCAAAATGAAAATAAAAGACTTAAGTTAATCTCTGACATGGCCATGGTGCTTTACTTGTTCCCAAACCACCGAGGAGCTAGTCCTCAATTGAATTTGTGCTTCTGTAGGAAGGGAGTGGCAGTCCTTCCTACCAGGTGGGAGTCACAGGTACTGAGAGGTTAAACATACTGCATCTCGAAGACTAAAATTTAGCTTTCAGCAAAGCCAATACACTAATGGAGATGTCCCACTGCAGGATGTGGAGACAGGTGGGGGCTGCAGAGCTGCAGGTACAAGATGACTCCTGAATCAGAAGTGATGGAATGGTAGCTTTTGTGCTTCAGGTCAGGCAGGATCAGGGGGCTGCCTGGTGTGCAGGGGTAGGTTTTCTCCCTGTGTGCAGTAGTTTGGCTTAGCATTTTATCTGCTCAACACAGAAGCCATTAAAACCAAAAGGAAAACAAGCTGTCAGTGAAAAGTCAGGAGAATTCTGTTTTCTCAACTCAAGAAAGACAGTTTTTGTGAATACACCAAAAAAGATGTCTGCTGGGATTTGTTGAGGCTTGCTTCCTATTTCAAGATCAGCTAAAGCAATCGGATAGGAAGTCTCTACTTAGTAACTAATTCACCCATTTGTTACCCCAACAAGTTAGCATTCTCATCTGTCATCCTGTCAGGGAGGCACCTTTCTCTCTGGGGGCACATCTGGGCAGCTCTAAAAGGAATATATTTGTATGACACCTGGGCTCTTACCCTTCTGGCTCCAGGGCCACTAACAGGATACTAACCACTAATGGGATATTCAAGTTAGCAGTTTCACACATGTCTCCAGAGGGTCTCTCCGATTCGCTAAGCTTATATTTAAAGCCTATCATCCCCCACAAAAAGACACATAACTTAACTAGATGGGCACTTTGGAAAATCCATTATCAAATGAAACTTTGTCTGGTTATTTGAAGTCTCAACATTTCCATTACTTGCATTTTGGCCACAAGCGTTAACTTCTCTGCCAAAGCGGCTTTGGATTATTATCTGTCTTTGGTCTGGATCGTTTTGCTAATTCAGATTGGATGATCAGGGTTTCCGTGATTAGAGCTTCACTTACTGGCCAGAGAGAAGGGAAGCTAACATAACTTCTGCACGGTTATTCTTCTCCACAGTCCTATACTGTGCATGAAGCTGTGATAACATACGTGTTCACTAATAGGTACCTTAATTAAAATCATTAAGAATGATATTGGTCATTGTCTTGGTCTGGATTCACTTCCCTCCCTGCAAAAAAAAAAAAAAAAAAAGACTTTGAAATATGGGTTTGGAAGACGTTCCCAGGAAACAACAGAGTGGGTAAAGGAGGGGACAGGGAGACAGGGAGGGTAGAAGAGCCAATGAAGGGTGTAGTCATGAGCAGATGACCTCTGAGGCCATCTGGGTCCAATACAGCATGACCTCCAAGTTGTCGTATACAACACTCCTTAGAATCAGTCCGTCGGATGCTACGTGTCTACCAAAGCAGGAGTACTTATCTCCCCAGCCCTGTTTCTCACTAGTGAAAAGTTGTCCCTGGAAGTATCCAATGCCTCGCACCCACACCCAGGCTAGGCAAGTCCCCAGGGCCCAAAGAAAGCCCCCGGGGTGCTGCACAGCAACTGTGGGTGCGTGAAGGGGTGTCACTCGGGAACTCTCCATGTCACTGCAGGTGAACTCAGAGTGGAACTGGAGGGCCACGAGGCACGGTGTCCGTGTTTCCTACAGCCCACACGGGGATCACTGGTTCTTGGAATATTTCTTCTAGAAGTGATCTTAGAGACTATTAGTTCCTGGGGCTGCCATACCAAATGACCACAAACAACTGGAATTCATTCTCCCAGAAGTCCAAAATCCAGGTGCTGGCAGAAACACACTCCCTCTGAAGGTGCCATGGGAGACTATCTTCCTGGCTTTTAGCGCCTCCAGGCAGGTGTTCCTTGCTTGTGGCCTCGTCTCTCCTCTGTCGGCCTCTGCCCTCCCACCGCCTCCACTCCTCCATCTGTCTAATGTTTCTCTGCCCCCCTCTTATAAAGACACTTGTCATTGGACTTAGTGCCACCAGGTAATCAGGATAATCTCATCTCAAGGGCCTTAACTTAATTCATCTCCAAAGACTGTTCTTCCACACGAAGTAATGATTCCTAGGAGTAAAATCACCTGACATTTACTGAGCACTTCCTCTGTGATGTGTGCTATTGATGCTTTTACCCAAATTAGCTCATTTAATCCTCCAAATAGCCCTATCAGGTAGACACAATTATTACAGCCATGTTTGCATATGCACGTTCTAACTTCAGCTCTTGGCTTCTAGGTACGATTTCCGCCTCTCAGAATGAATGAACACCACCCATCATTTTATGTGTCTGTGGTACCAAGTGAACAAGGTTCAAAGATAAAAAAAAAAAAAAAAAAATTGGATCTAGAGGGTGAAAAGAACTGGAACCAGGAGACAGGACTAGCTTCATGGCCATCCAACCCAGGGAGTTACACGGGACACCACAAACACAGCAGCCCTGACCTTGGCCACTTGGTTGAACACTCTACTATCTTGAGATCCTTACCTTTTTAACAAGGGACCCCTATTTTAATTTTGTACTGGACCCTGCACATTATATGCATCCCATCCTGCCAGTGGATGTAAGTTGCCAGCAGCTGATTCCAGATCCATATGGAGGAAGGTTTCTTCCCCCTCCCCCCCGCCCCAGTAACTGAACTCCCTCCTGACGCAATGTTCCCTCCCTTTCAGCACGCATATTCATTCATTCATTCATGGATGACCACATGGTGGAAATGTTAGAGAAATAATTCACTTTTCAAGTCAAGGGTTAGAGAAGCCAACTCTCCGGGACCATCCACCTCATTCCAAGTAATGACAGCATCTCAGATTACAGCAAATTGCCTCTAGTGGCCAATCCTTTGTGGCCGTGGATTTTGGCTAGGGGGTGGTGGGATGCAGACCAGAAGCACAGTTTAGAGTTTTTTTCCAGATAAACGTGCCCAGGCCCTACTCAAAACATTGAATCCAAATCTTTCAGGGTGTGACAGGTGCATGAATCTTTGGAAAGGGTCTCTTGATGATGGTTAAAGGTCCCCCTTGATTAAGGACCACTCCCCAAATGAAGGCTGTCAGGCCCTGGCTGTATAGACACCACTTAAAAGGAACACAGTACTCTTCAATGTGAAGAGAGTACTGGCATTGAAACTTAGCTGGAGCCGCCCCTCAGGCCCCACCTTTTGTCCTGCCAGAAAGCTGCAACTCTGCTTACCCTGCCCCACATCCAACGTCTCAAATATCCAAAAACCCAAACCACTCAACTACCCTGACAATGACCCAGAAACCTAAAAGGAAGACAGACCCAAGGACAGAGCATGTTTAATCACCTCCCCCCTGCAAGCCCCCTCACTACCACAAAATAAGTCAGATGAACCCTCTCTCTCATCATCCTATAGACCTTTCCCTCTCTTCAGGCTTCTTCATTGTAACAGAATAATGGATTAACAGAATCCCACTGTGCAGATTAACAGAAATCTCTAGGGTCCACAGAGACCTCTGAACACAACAGAGAACAAAATAAAGCCCACGGAGGTCAAGGTTAGCCAGCGTTGTTACCCTAAACCGACATCATCTCAACCAACTCGCGTGTCCTTCTACTGCCCTGGATGAGCAGCCAGTGTTCTAAAGTTCTGTCTCCTTCCAGAAAAATGCAAACAGTGTTTTAACACTAAGGGCCACCTGCTGTGGTTTTTTAATGTGATTTGAAACTGCGCTGTTCCAAATTACATGAATCATCTCTAAATTTAGAAGTCAGCTTCTAATACTCATGGCCTATTCTGAATGGTAAATAATGTTTCCCAGTTTCCCTGCAGGAATCACTGCCAGGAATCTCTTAAGTGGGTGCCTCGCAGGCCCTGAGAGGTGAGCACAGAACTCCTTGTTCCCTTTGGCAAAACTGCCAAGGGTTTCGTCAATTCTGCACAAAAATGAAAAGCCCCCCTCCCCGCAGACCATGGGGAGCGGCGGCTCACACCTTGAAGGGTGTTATGGACTGGATGTCTCTGTCCCCTCAGAATGCATGTGTTAAATTAAGCCCCAGTGTGAGGCTCTCGGGAGGTGGGACCTTCGGGAGGTGGTTACATTTTAGATGCGGTCCTAAAGGTGGTGTCCCCATGATGGGATCGGTGCCCTTAAAAGAAGAGGAAGAGATGCCAGGGGTCCCTCTCTCTCCACCATGTGAGGGCACCGCAGGAAGGCAGGAAGAGAGCCCTCGCCAAGAACCGAATTGGCCAGCACTCAGATCTCAGACTTCCAGCCCCCAGAATTGTGAGCAATAAAGGTCTGTTGTTTGAGCTGAGAGAGAGGGAGGGGTGACGTCACATTGACTCTCACCTCCCCTTCCTCTCCCACCCTGCCCATTCTCCACTACTCCTACTCCTACCCCAACACAGAAATCTCAAAATTCCCAGCAAATACCTTGGGGAAATGTGTAGTTTATAAAAGCCTCATAGAGGATTCGGTTATATCTCCCACCTCCTGACGATCAATGGTATAAGCCAATTTCTCCCTCTGCTACTGCTGCTCATCCAGACTTAACACACACACACACACACACACACACACACACACACACGGTAACTAATTTTTCAAAGACAAGGGTTTTCTTTTCTTTTTGGTGATTTCATCTGTTTTATTCCACATTACCAAAAAAAAAAAATCGAGGTCGAGTAAATTGTTCTCATTTCAAGGGTTTGCTTAGGCCCTCCATGGATGCAGCTGGCATATCTGTGGGATGAGGTAGGGCCTTACATGACGGCAGTTTCATCGGGCTTATTGTAAACCCCAACCAGGTCCAGCAGTGAACAAAGGAGAGGCTGTCCCTACGGTAGCCCCAGTCCCCCTAAGCCTCTCCTGTTAGGTTTACAGAACTACAAAACCACAACCCCACACCAGGATTACCACATCCCTAAAGTCCTACCCCTCCCCAAATTCCAACCCTGACTGCCAGGAAACTGGAATCAATGTAGCTCATTCACATAAATCAGGGCCCTGCAAAGATTATGAGCTCAAAGATCATACAGGGTTGTTGTTATATTCTCAAACAACATATCAAGATCCATTTTACTTCTTCATGGACAGATTCACCTAATTGAATGCTAGCATATTGCAGTTCCCAAAAGGTTGGGAAGACTTTGTCCTAACACATGGTTGATGACATAATATAACCCAACATGCTCTTCCCACATTCTCTCCTCGTCAGGCCTAGCCAAAAGCCCATACTTGACTCCTGCCACATCAGAGACTGACTGGCCAATCACTGGAAGACCCTCATACACCCCAAGTTCTAGGAGAACCCACCCAGAGGCACAGGAAGGGATTCTACAGGCACTCTAAGCCCCTTCCCAGTTTATCCCCCAAAATGCTCCCCACCTTAAATTTCTATGTCTTTCTCCTAAGCAGTCTGATAATTCACCCCTTCAAGGATGGGCCAACTTTGTTCTTTCCCGCTTGACCAATCTTCCACCGAGGTCCTAACTAGGAGCAGAATCCCACCCTGAATATAAAAAGTACGGAGTAAGTGAAAAATTAATAAGTGAGCAAGAAAATACACAACATGATATATGACTGAATCTGGTCCCTGCTTAGATCACTTATAATTTTTACTATTCGATTTCCCATCCTTTTTTTCTACCCACTTATTTGGAATACCCTCAATTTGCAACAGAATTCTTGGTCTCGGCTTCCCTAGTGTGTCTATTGTCACATCCCATTTATGTTTATTAGTGGAACTGGTGTCCTCCCTGTGACTGTGTAGGTCCGTCTGGGGCCAGCCTTGCCTGATGAAGACACTTGATTCTAAGGGCAGGACCAAGTCACAGTCATCCCTTCTAGAGTAAGGTTAAGGCACTAGAGTGGGCACTGAGTTAGCTGGGACCAAGGTAAAAGGGGAACTTCTTGGGATGCCTGGGTGGCTCAGTGGTTGAGCATCTGCCTTCAGCCCAGGTCATCATCCCAGGGTCCTGGGATCAAGTCCTGCATCGGGCTTCCTGGATGGAGCCTGCTTCTCCCTCTATCTGTGTTTCTGCCTCTCTCTGTGTGTATCTCTCATGAATAACTAATAAATAAATAAATAATCTAAAAAAATAAATAAAGGGAAACTTCTTAGCAGAAAATTTCAAGGGAGGAGTTAAAACAAACAAACAGAGAACTAAGCAGAAATAACCCAGGGCCCTAGTTAAGGAAGCTAGAGAGGGATGCGAAATGTGCTTCCTAACCACTTGGGGCCAGAAGCAAGATTTGAAAGCCAGAGTCTGGAGCCAGGGACAGGAGAACAAGGGCAACAGGTTGACAGTGAGCCACAGAAACACCGCTGTCCACGGCCGGACTTCCCGTGCCAGGGTCTACTGTGGTGAGATGAAAAGGGCCAAACACAAAGCACTCGTATCCCTGAGTCTGACTCATCCAGCACAGCCGGTGAGACTGCCCAGTCTTAGCATGTAACCACCTTCTGCTGCCCACTTGCTAACGTGCACATACACACACGTACATGCGCGCCCGGGCGCAACAGGAGCAACAGGAGCTATGATGTGTCCCAGGGTCACACGCTGTAATATCTGCACTCTTCACCAAGGCAAATCTCTAGAGAAATCGCGCCATCCTTTTTCCAACAAACCTCCGTATTTCCCAAATCCTGGTCCCCTTCACTAAGCAGTAGCAGGACAACCCCTCGGAGCTGCTCGGCCTCACTCTCAGGTCCTGTCCACATTCATCAGTGAAGCCATCACCACCACCCTCATGACAATGCTGTTCCCTGGTGCCCGTCCCCAAGGTTAATGCCCATCATTAACCTTGACAATGTCAATGGTGTTTTCTACTCTGAGCCTGAATTAACACATGAGACAGGCTGCCCCAGACACCAGAGCATTCGGGCTGTCACTTGGACTGGGCATCCAGTGTCTGAACTGGACTGGTCCTGTGAGCAGAGGGAGGGCTTGGGGGAAATCAGAAAGACAAAAACAGTGGTTTTTTTATATGGCTCTTGTACCAACCGGATGGAAAACCCTAAAAACATTCCTAAATACTGTGGCCATCTGGGGTCCTACATCATTAAAAAGAATAATAACTAAGACAAAACAGTAGAATCAAGGAAGAATGATTATCAAAAGTGACCCACTGTCACCGGAAACTGAGGGACAATCGGGGTAGCCCTTCAATGGATGGTGGCAATCGTTATGCACCAGCCTGACCCCCTGGCTCTCTAACCATCTGAAAAAGCACACAAGGAACTTGTACTGTTCTGCTTTTATAGATAAGAAAAGGAAGCTCAGAGAAGTTAAGCAACTTGCCCCGGATGCAGAGTCAAGAAATGGCCAAACGAGTTTCGAACCTACAACTCGGGTACCTGCCAGAGGAATGCCCTCAAAGATTTTCCCATCTGAGGGCCAGAAATCTGTGTGATGTTCCCAGGGCGAGGGGAAACCAAGGAAGCAGGTGGAGTTAAGGTTGCTGGAGACAGGGGTATTACCCTGAAGCATCCATGTGATCCCTCTTATAATCACAAGGGCCCTTGGAAGAGGGAGGTAGAAGAGTGGGTGTCAGAGTGCAGGGATGTGAGAAGACTCAATCCACAGCACCCCCCCACCCCCGCTCTGAGGATGGGGGCAGGGAGCACGAGCCCAGGACTGCAGGTGGTGTCTGAAATCTGGGAAAGATGAGAAAACTCTCCCCTAGTGCCTCCAGAGGGAACACAGCCTTCCTGACACTTTGATTTAAGACCCATTCCAGACCTCTGACCTCCACAATGTTAAAATAATAAATTCGTGTTGTTTTAAGCGATTACGTTTGCGGTGATTTGTTGCAGTAGCCATAGGACACTAATAGCACCATGAAAGTCCAAAGTCTTGTTATATTCGTTATGACCATTGTTCATCTTCTAGGACTTCATCACAAATTCCCACAAACTTGGCAGCCTCGAAACTGCACGAATTTATTAACTCTAAGTGGTTTTTGTTTGTTTGTTGTTTTGTTTTTAGGTCAGAAGTCTGGATACAGCATGGGTGGGTTCTCTGCCCAGGATCTCACAAGGCCAAAATCAAGGTGTTGGCTGGCTGTGTTCCTGTCTGGAGGCCCATCCAGTTCGTTCTGATTGTTGGCTGAATTTCGGGTCCTGGCAGCTGCAGGACTGAGCTCCTCATTTCCTTACTGGGGGGTTACTCTTTTACAGTGGAAGAGTCACTCTCAGCTCCTAGAGGCTACCTGCATCCCTTTGCCGTGTGACCCCCTCTTTCATGACAGCCAGCAACAGAGAGGTTGCCTTGCATGGAATCTCTCTCAGTTCAGAAAGGGCTCTGACCCTTTAAAGGGCTCACTTGATTAGGTCAGGCCCACTCAGATGCTCTCTACCGATTCACATAAAGGCAGAGTCTGAACTAAATCTGCAAAATGCCTTTTGCCATACACTGCAGCATAATCGTGGGAGGGTTATCCCATCACACTCAGGTCCACATTCAAGGGGAGGGAATTAGGCACCAGAGAGTGGGAATCGTGAGGGCCCACCTTAGAATTCTGAATTCTACAACAACATGAGCATAGAGCAATTGCCGTGACCACACGTTACTCTACTTCATAAGAAGGTCTATGGTCTTTCTTAGGTGAACCACAAAACAAAACAAACAAACAAAAAATGAACACCTAAACTCAATGCTGGCCTTCTCTGCCTACCCACCTATTTTCCCACCAGACCTCCCTCTGAGTTTTTTTTTTTTTTTTTTTTTTTTTTTTTTTATCACTGGTCACAGCATTGCACAAGCACCCAGCTAGAACCTACTAATGTTAAGAGTTAAATTTATTCAGCACCGGGCACTGACCTAAGAAACCTGCCTCCCCACAATCTATGAGGTGGGTATTAATACCACTCCAATTTTATAGATGAGTAAACCGAGGGGTGGAGAGGTTAGGCAACACAATTGCTCTTAATTATGGGGCAGGGCCAGGATGAAGAGGCAGGGCAGTGGGACTCCAAAGCCAAGCTCATCCCACGTTGCTCACTTTCCAGCTTCTGGCCTTCTGGCCAAGGCCCCCACAGGGAAACGGGTGCCAGAGGGTACTTCGTATCTGTGGATCAAGCTGTTGACTTTGCTAACTAGGGCAGCTTCTCCAATGTGGATATTTTTTTTCCTCTTTATGGAACAAATGAGTTCACAGACCATTTTGACAAAGCCCCAGGGAATTGAGGGGGTGGGTTGACATACTCAGCCATTTCTCCAAAGCTAATGATCAGAGAGTCCTCCGCCCCCTACCTCCCACCTTGTACGCTTCCAGGCAGGAAAAGTACAGGGAGATCTGGTCACCCACTCTTAGCAGAACACAAACCCCACACCCCACCATGAGAGCAAAAAGGAGCACTGAAAAGAGATCAGGGATTTTTCAGGCAAATGATGTCTGTGCCTCACCCACATATAGAAGGTGGGGGCAAGTGCTTTCTCCAGAAGCTGTGGTCTCATCCTTTTTCTTAGCACCCCTTGTGTGCTTGATCCATGTAGGATATACTTATAAATTAATCTTGAGCTGTGCAGAGTTAACCTCAGTGTCGGTGAGCTGCTGTCCTGTTAACGCCCCCCCTAGTCTGGTCGGGGTTGGAAGCTTCCTGAGGGCAGGAGCCCCACTCTCCTCAGTATCAACCTTAATAAAATTTTAATTTGCAGATTGATATTCTTTTTTTTTAAGATTTTATTTATATGAGAGAATGAGCAGAGGGAGAGGGAGAAGCAGAGCACAGAGCCCAACATGGGACTCGATCCCAGGACCCTGAGATCAGGAGCTAAGCAGAAAACAGACACTTAACTGACTGAGCTATCAGGCACCTTGGTAGATTGATATTCTCCTGAAGGGCCACAGACCCTCCATCGCTGCATGCCCTGGTTTGGGTGACTCTAATAGCATCTCTCCAGATAGAACCATCTGATTGCTCTGTGGGGTCCCAGGGCCAATGAATCTAAGATTCTCCTCTCCTGCTGCTTATTCCTCATTCTTGGGCAGCAGCTATGAGGGCGTCTCAGTCTCTTGAGAACCATTAAGATCTTAATGTGATTTTGATACTACAAGTGATGATTATTCTACTTCAATTGATCTTATGTGTGTGGGGGGGGGCAAGGGGCACAAAGAGGTGTGTGGGATTCTTCGAGCAAACTTTTCCCCTAAACTATATGTGCTCTCTACCCCCATTATTTCCAATACAACCCCATTTGGGAAATCAACACAGGTATGATCACAATTTGTGAAAATTTCGAAGTGATTCTGAGTCATTCTCTGCAAACGTCCCCCAGCTCCATGTACACATATAAACCTACACCACCAAGTTCATTACTCTAGAGTCATGCTGGGGATCTTTATGAACCAGCAAGGAGAGAGCCCACGCTTCACTCCTGCAAAGGTCAAAATGGAAATTAATCTGAGTTGTATCAATCTGCACAAAACAGTCTGAAGGAAAACCGTTGAACTTGCTTGGTCTTAAATGACTTTGGAAAATGAGCTTAGTTGGGAACTAGCATTCTGAGTTCATCTAAACGTTATTTTTTAAAAAGTCTCTCTGTCACGTTAACAGAATTGAACATTTTAAAAGACAGGTTATTTTTTAGCAGCATCTAAGTTTTCAGAATTCAGCTAATATACCATATCACTTTCCCACCCCCTCTAAGTCCTGAACATTTAACGTTTTTAAGATTTCTCAGATATAACTTCTAATCAAATTGGATGCGTCTGGCTCCCTGGCGCCCCTGGTGACAGAGGCTGCAGGTTGCCTCCCAGGATCCCTTCTCTCTACATTCCTAAGAACCCAGGTTCTCATTGCATTATCTGGAATGCGCGTGTGATATCTGGAGCTCTAGCTACTATATGGGAACATGAGGCATGGGTCACATACAAGAAATAGCAGAAGGATTTTAGAACCTAATATCCCAGGGAAGCTGCCACTCAAGCCCCAGACTACCATATCCAGACTGCCTTTATTGTACTAGCAAGACAGAATGTTCTAGTTTGCTTCAGTTACTCTAATGTTGGACTCTTCTGTTATCGCCACCAGCTCTGATCCTAACCGGTATAGGTGACAACTCCAAGTGGGCCTTCCAGCTTCGACATTCTAGAGTTCCAATGTGCTCTTCCTTATTTTATCCTTGGTTTATCATCAACTATCAGGAAAATCTTCAGCTCAGAGAGGTTAAGTGACTTGGCCAAGATGCCATAAGAACAGAACCTGGGTCTTCTCTGACAAGTAGGTCTTTTGTTTACCGATGCCTCTTGTAATAAGATGCTTCAAATGTCAACCCACAAATATATTACCACGCATCTTGACACTAAATCCCTTAATGTTTTTGCATTAGGCTTCTTAAACAAGTAAAGCTTTCTAAAAGCTGAATTATCACAGCATATCATGAAGTAGAATAGCACTCAATGGTATTCCCATCCATCATTCCTTTTTCTCGAAACTGGTGTGCATCGATCGCCCAGTCCAGAGGATTGTGACAATCAATAACTTTTTTCAGAGAAATTGTGTGTGAGACTGAAGAAATTAGCTCATTTTGTAGTGGAAAGAAACAAGATGTCAATCAAACCCCTTAAATCTAACCTCAAGAAAGTGTAGGTGTCAATACAAGAGAAATCTAAGTCACAACTGCCAAAGTCGCCCTGAGAGGGGAAGGCCAGTGCTCTCAGGCCGGCTAAGCATGGGAGTACATTAAACACAGAATCCCCTGTCATACTAAGACACACACCCCCAACCCTGTGACACAACATGGAGGACAGCTATTCCACCTAAGGGCTCTACCACACCATCACGATACTCATTTTCCTATTCCATGTCCTGATGACCACTGCCAAGTAACAAATTACCTCAAAATTTAGCAGCTTCAAACAACCAATTTATTTTGCTCACAATTTTGTGGATCAGGAATTTGGGAAAGGCTCACCTGGAAATTTATGGCTTAGGATCTCTCATGTGGTTGCAATCTGATGCTGGCTGGGGCTGCATGCATATAAAGGATTGACTAGGTGGGACATTCAAGATGGCACATGCTCATGGCTGATGATTGATGTCAACTGCTACTGGGGCTGTTGACCTAAACACTTGCATGTGGCCTCTCCATCAAGAGGGTCTCAGGGTAATCAGACTTTGCAGGTGACAGATGGCTTTCCCCAGAGATCGAGATGGAAAATTCTTGGCCTGTGATGAGCTAGCCTCAGAAGTTGTATGCCCTGGCTTCCATTGCATTCTCTTGGTGGAAGAAGTGTTTTGGTTGCATCAGCCCATCCAGACTAAAGGTGAGCAGACTTAGACCCTATTTCTCAATAGGAGGAGTGCCAAAAATTTGCAGTCTTTTTTTTTTTTTTTTAACATACCTTTGCATGTAAGGGTTGGCAGGGGAGGCGTGAGTAGATTACAAGGAGGAGAAACAAGGACTTTCAAATGGACTTTCAAAAAGTGTCCATTTCAACTGAAGGCTTTTGCTTCTCACCCTGATCTTGTGTTCCTTCAAATTGCCTTTTCCTTTCTTTCTCCTCAACCTCAGAGTATTTCCCCTGTGCCAGCTCCAGTCCCACTGGTCCCATCCTACTATGCTTTGGTGGCCTATCGTGGTTCCTCTGTGTCTTAGTACACCCACATGACTTGTCTTCTCTCATGGAGAACTGTCCCAGACCCATTATTGAGCTCTAGGTGAGACAGCTCTCTCCTCTAGACAGGTCATCAGATCGTTAGACATTAGGGCTGAATTGTGAGGTGCCTATATGTCCAATACAGTTTTATACCTTTTTATACTTTTACAGCTCATCCATTCAACCAATATTTATTGAATACCCATTATGTGTTGACACGCCGGGGATGTGGACATAACACCAGAAAGACATGGTCCCTGTTCTGACGGAGGGTACAATCTTATCCAGCTAGTTACTTCTCCAAAGAAGGAACAGAACAAGCTGAAAAGCATTTTGTTCCATATGGAGATGCAGCAAAACAAAATTAAAAGGAAAGTTGGGAGTTATTCGGGGATCATCCTTAACATATCCCTTTTTAAAAAAAATTATTTATTTATTTGAGAGAGAGAGCATGAGAGCACACATACAGAGGGACAGAGAAAAGAGAAGAACTCTAGCAGACTCCTCACTGAGCTCGGAGCCTCACATGGGGCTCAATCCCAAGACCCAGGGATCATGATCTGAGCCCAAACCAAGAGTTGGCCACTTAACCAACTGCGCCACCCAGGAGCCCCTTAATGCGTCCTTAATGCATAACCTCCCACCCTCCCTAAGGTGTCTATAGACCTGGGGCAAATCACACCGTGGATTAGTTAGGGCACTGCCTGCTGTTGCAGAAATAACAACATTTTGATTTTCATGGCATAGTAAAACAGAAGTTTATTTTTGGCAGATGTTCCTGACTGGCCAGGAGCTTTCCTCCACGCACTGAGTCAAGGAGCCAGGCTCTTTCTACTTTGTGCTTCTGCCAATCCCTAAGCTCTTGTCATCATCCAGACGGGGCTGGCAGAAAAGGAAAGAAAACGTTTGAAAAGGTGCCTCTGCTTTGTCAATAAAACCAGCCACCTTTGTTCACATCTGCTGGGTGAGTTAGACTCATCATGTGGCCACACTCAGATGCCAAAGCTGGGCCATGTAGCTCTTGCTGGGAAGTCACTTATGGCAGAGGAAACACCAGTGCTGGTGGAAAAGCTACCCATCTCTGCCACACACCCTCTCTCCTCTCCCGCACCCTTCAAACCTGTAACCGGAATGTCACATTAAAATGGAATCAAAGCCAGAGATGTCACCTTCCAGGCAACCTCAAACCTAGGAAAGAAGCTACAGAAGGACCACGTACAATACTGGATCGGGGTAGCTAGAGACAGATTAAAGGAGTAGGAGTTAATTAACCTTAACGTTCAACATTTTTATGGGACTGTCCTCAAGCCTCTAACAGATAGAGCCATCTTCTTTACATGCTGCCTTCCTGACATACTTTCTCAATGCCAGCAGCAAAGACAGACCCACATTTTGAAGTTTTGGGAAAACTCTCCATTCACTGACCCACGAATGCAGTTTTCCATTCTACTTAGCAGCCTCGCCCCTGTTGGAGAGCACCTGAGTTCCAGCTGAATGCTTGCAGAGCCAAGTTCTAAGAGTCAGGTGGAGGAATATTAAGGGAATATGCAAGGAGGCCTTATTTTTGTTTTAAAGATTGATTGATTGATTGATTGATTGATTTTAGAGAGAAAGTGAGCACGAGCAGGAGTGGGACAGAGGGAGAAGGAGAGAGCATCTGAAGCAGGCTCTGTGAAGCCTTACTTTAACACGGTGGAATGTCCCTCAGCAGATCCTCTCCAGGGGAGCTTCAGACCCTCTTCTTTTCCTGCTCTTGGGGCCTGCAGATTGCCTCAGACAATTCTGGCATAGGAGGGATCTTCAAGAGCACCTCTTCCAATGTCCTTCTCTGACATGAGAAATCTGAGGCTCCAAGTAGTTCAGTGACTTTCGTGAGATGACACGGCCAAGGAGGGGCAGAGCCCAAGCATGAGCCAACAGGGGTATGTCACCGCCACGGGGCGCTGGGTTAAATACTGGTGTCGTCTCCCCCGGGTCCGCCAGGCTTCTCTGTTCTAATTGTATCTCCTGCTTCTTACGCAGCCCGACAGACAACTTTTGCCCAGTTCTGCGACACCAAGCTGTCATTCTACGACATTCTGCAGACTCCCTCCACAGAATCGTAAAGGTTTAGTCCAACTCACACATCACTTTCCTGATCATTTATCTGGCAAGTGGGCAAACCGTGGTACCTGGCAATGCCAACTCTATCCCATCCCGGGGTTGTCTGGAATTCTTGAATCCACACAAGTAATCAGCTACGCTGAGTCTCCTTTCACTCAAGGCCCAAACCATTTGGTTTGGCCCAATGTCCTGTTGAACATTCAAGTTGATTTGAGAGGACATGACCACGACGGGCGTTGCCTAGGGGACTGTGTGTCCTGACCATCTTCCAGGTAAACCAAAGATTGGAGACACAGTTACTGGAGCCCCCTTGGAATTAACAAGTCACCCAGTGGAACTTCACCCCGGTTTCATGACGACCGCGTCTGCAAAGCTTTGAGAGAGGCCGGCGGGGAGGAAAACCCGCAGCTGTTTTTCAAGAAATTAATTTCTATCCCCGCAGTGATCAGTCCTGGTTAAGTGAGAGAATCAAATTATCTAAGTTACTTCTGCTGGGAAGGTCGGCTGCTCTGAATCCTGATGAAAAATAACACAATGGTGCTATTTAATTTAAAACCTCCGTCTGCTTCACTTATAATTCATAATGATTACGCTTCGCGTTTATGTAGTATCCGAGGATCGCAGAGAACTTTGATAGCATACATGATTCATCCCTGGGACCCTACAGAGTAGCATCACTGGCCTCTCTTTCTCTGTAGGGCGGGTGAACAGATAAGACTGAGCCTGCTAACCTGGATCGCCCAACAGGCTTTCCAACACAAGTCACCACTCCCTGTGTAGTTATTTAGGCCTTGGCATCCAGAGCCGCCAGACTAATATATTACACAAACGGACATCATGATATTAGGGGCATAAAAGAGATAAGGAGTTACGGCTTGCAAATGTAAATCAATAAAGACCGTGGGCTTTCAGCCATCTCTTCCGGAGAAAAATGCTACTGTGGCTTCCAGCAGCCTGGCCAGCATACGGGAACCTTCCACAAGACCATCTTAAATGTGGATTTAATAGGTTCATGCGTGACACAGACAGGATGAGTCATGTACACACATAACAATAAACACGTGCTCTGTACTTTACAGTTTACAAAACACATTTGCGTCTACGACCTCATTTGCATTACCCCTCTGTTGCATCCCCCTTTTTCTTTTTAAAGATTTTATTTATTTATTCATGAGAGACACACACAGAGAGAGGCAGAGACACAGGCGGAAGGAGAAGCAGGCTCCATGCAGGGAGCCCGATGCGGGACTCGATCCCAGGACCCCAGGGTCACTCCCTGAGCCGAAGGCAGACGTTTAACCACTGAGCCACCCAGGCGTCCCTCTGTTGCATCCCCTTATGTGGTTTGCACCCCTGGCTAAAACTGAAGTGACTATTCATACCCCCTCCAGGCGAAACGCGGTGCCCTCACGGCGCTGCATTCACATTCATGGCAGCAAGCACCCTTCAAAAGAGGGTTGGCGTCACCTCACTGAGTGACAGATTTCCAAGGACAACGCCACCAGCCATGGTGGCCCTCGGGTCACAGACCAGCTACTTGTCTCCTATCTCAGGCCAAGATAGAATTAAGAATAGCAATGCCCATGGTGTCTTTGCAGCTGGTGAGTTGTCAGGGCTTCAAACACTTGACGAGAAGCCTTACCTCACACTGGTTGAAGGAAGAAACTAAAGCTTAAACTTGCCCAAGTTCAGAGACAAGTAATAAGTAGAGTCTTTCAGATCTGGCCCCATCCGCCACTCACATACTTCTCCAGGAAAACCAAGACACAACAGACTACACATTCCAGAGAAGAGTACCTGACACCAGTCCAATCAACAGCACCCCTTACTTGCTCCAGAAGGCCATGCTCTCTCCACGTGGTGGCACCTCCTCTGTCAAAGTCCCACCCAGTTAGTGACAGACTTCTCAAATGCTGGCTTGGGCATATTAATAGGAGCATGATGTCCAGAGTAAGGGAGAACAGTTACTTTGCAGGCTTCATTTCCTCTAAACATACTTGAAATATCATAGTCAACTAAGAATGATGATCTTCCAGAACACATCCAGGGAAAAGGTATTAACTTAGCTAACTTTGAAATATTTGCCTCAAGGGACAAAGACGAAAACCACCTGTCAGAAGAAGTGAGGTGAGGCAGGCCTGGGATGTTCATCTTCAACTATCTGAGGGGAGAGAAAGCAGCCTTGTTCTATATGTGACACAAGATAGAACTAAGTTGGAAACAGCAGGCAAGTTGGTGCAAATCTCTGCAAGCAACATGACCTCTAGGACCAACTGCTCTTAATGGGACCACATTAGCCCCGCCTCCTGGCATTGCTCTGATGGCCACATGACATAGTGTACGGAAATGCTTGGCCTGGTGTCTGAAAACTGTAATCTTTTGTCATGACAAAGCAGGCTTCTTGCCTTCAAGAGGGAGAAAGGGAAATAGTGAAAACTGAGATTCCTTCCCAGGACTAATTTCAGGCCAGATATTTGTTAAAGCAAAACCACAACAGCCAGCCTCGCTATGGGATAATGCATCGAATTCCTTTCCTGACTACTCTTTCACTGGGTTGAGGATAGGCTCACATTACTACAAAAGAATTTCTGACTCCCTCACCCTTTAAATAATTGCACATTCTCTAGAACAGACGATCATTTGGTGTGAAAATCTCTCCACACTGACTGGGAGCTGAAAGCTTTCTGCTCCACCTTCTGCCTAAAATAGGCCATTTGGGATGGAAGCGACCAATTGGTGACAGACCCTCCAAACTGCAGGACCCCAACAGATGGCTCAGGCTTCCAAGGCATACTGACCAGAATCCAGCCAGCTTCTTGGATTTCACATTTTAGGTCACAACAACTCTGTTTCCTTGTCTTAAAAAAAAAAAAAAATTACTGGGGGTGGGGAAGGCCCATGGAGAAAAGCAGTCAACACTCTGTACCCATTAAAAGCTGTTCCTATCATCCACAACCGTGTGGCTCCATAGGAAGGACACCACAACGATTGTGCAGGGTGATGGAGCTGCAGGCATCACGACTCAGTGCCTCTGGTGTGTGGGAAGGACCCAGGCAATCTCCAGAATCACAGCCCAAGCAAGAGAATGTACCCCTGGGCAAAGAAGACCTCCCACCCCATGACAGGCCCGCCGACGCAGGCAGCACAGACAGATGTCAGGACAAATTGGGGCATGGGCTGAAGGACACGTGCCGGCTGAGGGTTGGCCTGTGGAAAAAGTACTTGTGCCCACACGTCCCCTCCCCCAGCCACAACAAACCGCTGGCTTGTCCCCCAAACACACTGGCCCTT
Organism: Canis lupus dingo; assembly: GCF_003254725.2. Lineage (NCBI taxonomy): Eukaryota > Metazoa > Chordata > Mammalia > Carnivora > Canidae > Canis > Canis lupus. The sequence continues at coordinate 4,175,906 of NC_064248.1, read as the reverse complement.
CTGTTTCTTCTGCATGGGAGGCTTCGATCCTCTCCCTCCCTGCTCACCCGGAATGCTGCTGCTCTTCACATTAAGACAAGCTCATAGATTTTCTCTTTTGTGAGACTTTCTTGGATCTCCAAGCAAAAGTAATCATTTCCTCATCTGTGATTCCATGACATTTTATCCATACTTTATCGATGGCACTAAGAATATTGTCTTAGAGATAATTATCTATGTGTCTGTCTCTTCCATCAGACTTAAGAGTCCTTTCAGGTCAAAGGCACGGTTTCCTTATTTCTGTACCTTCAATTCTAAGTATGAAGTCTTTGCGTGATAATCTGATTATTTCCATTTTCCCTTGTCTCACCCCCATTGGACCATAAGCTCTATGTGGAGGCAGGAGTTGTGTATGATTATCTGCTTATTCCCAGAACCCAACTTAGGCCATGGCATTTATTTTCTGAAAAACTGGACTGAATGGATGAATGGATGGAGGGATAGACAGAGGTAAGGATGGATGGGTGGATGGGACTGCTTAAATGGATGGATGGATGGATGGATGGATGGATGAAGGAGGCATTACAAAAATAACACCAATAAAAGTAAGAGAGGAAAAATTCACCACTAACATTTAGGACAAAGAGTGGAGTATCCAGAAAGTCTCATGGAAGAGGAGCTATCTGAGGCGAACCCCTACAGCAAAGTTGAATTTCAGCAGCTATAGAAGAAGGCCCTTGCACTCAGGACACATAGTGAGGAAAGATGCAATAGAAGAATTTGTAGAGCACCAGGGATCCCTCAACAGCTAGAGTAGAAGACATGTGTGACATCATAGAACATAAGCTGGGAACAGGTCATGCAGAACATGCAAGTGTTCTATTATGGAATGAGAGTCTATGACACAGAAACCAATAGGAGATATCCAAGGGCTTTATTTCTTTGTTTTGTTTTAGCAGAGGTACATGGACAAGGCATTGTGTTTTGGGGTGAGGGCATTTAAGTCTTCCCTGCAAACGACATGTTAGAAACACGATAGCTGTAGACAATCCTTTATCAGCAATGGGCACCTGTGATTTACCAAACCTGCTAAGCCACCAGGTGGGAGATGAAAGCAAAGCAGGCAAGCTCTGAAGGCCGAGGCAGGAAAGTGAAGCTTTGGTCATGGAGGGCTACCAGCCGGTCTGTGGGCAGGCTGCTGATTACTGGCCATGGCAGGCAGGGAATGGAAGGTGGCGAGAGAGAGCCAAGGTGAGCCTCTCCTGAACTTCACCTGCATGGCGGCCTATCCAGCTCTGACCTGCAAGCCTTTGCACACCCCAGCTGAGGAAGATCACATGCGGGACACAATCTGGGTCACGTCGTTTGGATGCAGGCAATCTAGGCCACGTTATATAGCAGCAGCTTTTGCAATCTCCTCCCTCTGGGATGTGTCTGCGTCTGAAAGCCCGCCTTGGGCACCTGGCACATGCACACATGCACCCAGCTGTCCATTCTCCTTGCAATGTCACTTCAACTCCATGCCTACTTCAGGGGACACTTGTTCCTTTCTGGGTAAGGAGGGACAACCAAAGCAAAGAGGCCTTTCCAGAATGGAGATACCCGAGGCCCCACCGATACACCCCCCCCCACCTCTAGGGACCCCCTCCACCCCGCACCACACGCTCCTTGACCCAGTGGCCCCCTTGTCTTGGAGACCACACTACTTCACCAAGGGAAGGAAGCTAGGGTTGTTTGCTATAGTTCAGATGACACAAGAGGTAGCAAAAGGAAGCTTCCAGAGCAGAGGGGGGCCGAGCTCCCCATGTGCTGGACACAGTTCTCTCCTGCTCTGATTTGCTTCCTTTCCTCCCCAGTCCTCACGAGGGCGGAGGCCTGCTCTTGGTGCATCAGCTGGAGAAGGGGTGCAGACAGACAGCTCTATCTGCTGCCTCTCACAGCCCGGCCTGGAACGCCACTACCGCCATGGCGCCCACAAAAGAAAATGAGGAGGCAGCATTATTGCAGCGATTCTAATTACTGTATGCTAATTGGGCCACCTTCAGGCTTTCGGGATGGTGCCATTTCCCTGAGATGAAATGACAGAAGCCCTTGCACTTGCCTTGCTCTATTTATTCTTCCATTGCTTGCAGAACATCGTGTACCAGGCAGCAGCCTGCACAGATACCCCAGGCAGGGAGGAATCACGGACCTGTCTGCCCCTGGGTGACCTGGTCCACATTCCATCAGACCCAGATGGAAGTTCTTGACCTTCAGCATTCCTGAATGTCCTCAGCCCCTAGGGCATGCAAATTTTCTTATAGGTGCATATATGCATTAAATAGGGTGTGTGTGGGGGAGGGTTCAAAACTGTCCTTGGTTTTTCAAGGAAACCCAGATATCTTTTTTTTTTTTTTTTAATGTGAAAACCACTGTCCTAGAGGGGAAAGCACCTAATTTATCAAGAGTTTATTTTATTCTCTGCATACCCTGGGGGAAAGAAATATAATAGCAAAAATTTTAAAAGGCAGGAAAAGAAAGAAAGAGACTGAGATTGAAATTAGAACAGAGTCAACAATCAAAGGATCAAATTTAGTTCAACCCATTTAACCCTTACCAGGCTTGTTCACCTCTTGGTTTAAATTCTAACCAATTAAAAAAAAAAAAAACACATAAGATTAATCTTTAGTTTTTTGCCTGAGCTTTTGTAATATCCTCCTGACTTCCTGTATCCATGCTTTTTATTTGTTTCTTTAGTTTCCAAGCACAGAGACTAGGTGAAGAATTGCACAGGGAACAGCCAAGTACCCCCCACACCTGAATTTGACAATGAGCTTCCTGCTACACTTGCTGTCCCACCTGGCTACCCATCTTTCCAGCCTCTTCCTGTCCACCCTGTCCACTTTTACCTTGCTGCTGGTGGTGGTCTGGGCATGGGGTTCTCTCCTGCCTCCTTCCATCTTATTGCCCACTCAGAAGGCAGTGATCTACGGGAAACACAAATCTGATCACACCCCCAACCCGCACCTCTCACATGTCCTCAGATTTGAGCCGAAACAGGTACAACGCTTGCCACAATGATGTAGACAATGACATTCCACCATGTGTATAAGTTGCAGAGAAACATGTCTGTCAAGTGTATTGGTTATGCCACATTAATCCGAAGTGCACAGAACTGCTTTAAAACAAAGCTAAATACACAGCATATACTAATATTACCTACGCCGTAGATAAAGAACCTTTTCAATTAAAACTTCCACTGACGAAAAGTTAATGTTTTAACTTGGATCACAGTTCCCCTGTTGCATTGATGAAATATGAAAATCCTTCATGGCTGCTAGAATTCCCGATGCTTCAGATTTGATGAGGGGAAAAAAAAGTACCCTCTGCCTTGCCGTTGTTTTTAATAGACACTGAGTTCAATGCATTCATTCTGCCCAAGCGATGCTGCAAAGGGGAGAAACAAAATGTATGACTCCAAGGCCATTATCAAATTTAGACCAGAATAGGCATCTGCCCCGGAGGCTTCAATATGAGGGTCAGAGATTCGCATCTTACAGACAATGCTTTGTCAGGCCGATGCAGACACGGAGGATACAGTGCGATACAACTTTCGATTAGAGATATATTAATAGATAAGAGCATCTTGCAGGATTTGGTTGGCACAGCGTTTTATTATTGTTATTATTGAGAGAACACAGGGGAAAAAGTCCCTCCAACATATACTCCACTCACTGCTGCAAATCAGCTCTTGCTTTTATCTCCAAACTCATCTGTTGGCTGCGTATCTGACCAGTCCACTGGGGCTCCCCTCCATGCCACTTGTGCATGTAGAAGAGGGGTAGATTATGTCCAATAGCCATGGAGAGGGTAGATGGCAAATTAACTTGACTGGAAGGAGCAGGGGTTAATTCTGCCAATGGTTCAATAGGTCAGTGATGGTCCTTGATTCACTGTGTGGGGGAGATCCTGGGGGACGCACCAGTCCATAGTCCAGGCAGCTGCATGGACATGAAGTACATGTTCCTGCTTCCAAGTGCCCTGGACAAAGTGAAAGCCTTTGTATGCTGTGGGAAGCCAATTGTCCGCCTCCACCGATCCATTCTTCCTTTCTTCTTGCTAGAATCCCTACTTTAAATGAGATGACATGTCAGCTCCAAGAGCTGGATTAGGATTGGCCAAGGCCTGTAAATGCTATCCTATTTTTTTCTGCTAGTTCCACAATGTCCAAGGGTCCTCTGTGCTGGGTGTGGTCTTCAGGCCCTGTATGGGCAATAAAACCACAGAGGAGTGTGAAGGGGCGGCTTCCAGGAAAGATTACCCTCCATGATAAAAGGAGACCCTTTGCTTTTCCACCTGTCCCTTTGTCCTGCCTTGAGCACAGTAAGTGAGGATCTGGTGCCTGGAGCTGCAGCACCCCGTCTTGAGATCATTAAGGGACTGCCCTGAAAATGAAAAGTGGTCATGCAGAGAGTAGTAGAGCAAAAAAGATGGAAGGGGTCAGAATCCCTGATGGCGCTGAGCAGCTGCACCAACCCTGGAACTGGCATCGACTTGTTCTAAGAGGAAGTTAAATACATCTACAGCTGCCCAGGTTCTGTTACTTATAGCCCAAAGCATTTCTACCTGATGAAGATAACTGAGCTGGAATCCAGGACAGTGCACGTGCTGTGTTAGCATTTGGCAGTACAGCCTTCCAGCTCTCTCCTGTATCTGGTTCTCCTTTCCTCTGGGCACATGGAAGGATTACTTTTCCCTGATGCCTTGGAGTCAGATAATGACATATGGCAATATTGCCCATTTAGTGAATGTGGCAGAGACATAGGTCAGTGCAGAGCCCAAGTATTTAATTGCAGGCAGAGACTCTTGGTGCCCTTTTTTGCTACAGTGGCAAAGGAGGAGGCCCAATGTTCCAGCATCAGCCTAGATCCCCAAGTGAATATGGGGCAGGATCTTTTGCCAATCTAGGTGGGACATGCAGCATGAATTAGAAACCAGTTTTGTTGTATGAAGCCAATGAGATTCGAGGGTTGTTTGTTACCTTGGCACATCCTCCCTATGGTAAACAATATACGTAGTTATCAGTTAAACTTTTAAGGGTCAGTCTGATACGAGTTATGGAGGATCTGGCTATGGCAGATACATTGGTTCATTGCTTCAGCTACTCAACAATCATCATCCCTTTCTTCATCGCTGACCAAACTACAATTTTCTTCAGGGTCATGATCTCTCCCAACCCAGGGGATGTCCAACACCAGAGGTATCCAACCCCACACAGTATGACTGTCTCCAGACACTCACTTCCCCAGATTCTCTTGTAGGTCTTTTGGCTAATAAAACAAAATGGAAAATCTTCACAAAATAGGCATGTATTAGTTTGCTAGGGCTGCTAGAACAGACACTGGATAGCTGTAACAACAGAAATTAATGTCTCACAGTTCTGGAAGCTAACAGTCCAAAATCCACGTGTCAGCAGCGTTAATCTCTTCTGAGGGCTATGAGGGAAGGATCTGTTCCACGTCTCTCTCCTTAGCTTATAGAATGCCATCTTCTCTTTGTGTTTTCACATCTTCTTCCCCATGTGAGTGTCTGTTTGTCCAGATCTCTTTTTATAAGCATACCAGTCCTACTGGATTAGGGTCCACCCTAATGATTCATTTTAACTTGGTTACCTCTGTAACAACCCCATCTCCAAACAGGTCACATTTTGACTATTTGGGTTAAGAATCCAACTTTTTTTTTCAGGGACACAATTCAACCTATAAAGCTTTTTAAATTTAATTCTGTCTTTTGTATTTGGTTTTACCTTATAGCACTCATCCTCTTCATTTAAGTTTGGAATGCTGGTGTGCAGATGTTATGTATGGAGCTAAGGCAGCCATCTTGTGATCTTGAAGGAGAAGACCAACATTCACAGAGATGCCCCAAGAGTAATAATGCACGACACTCTGGAACCACCAACCTTCAAACTTCTTGTTAAGTAAGCCATAATTGTTCTAAGAGTTAAAGCTACCATTAGATAAAGCCTCTATTAATTGTAGCTACAAGACTTTATACCAGGACTCAAGACCAGAAGTCCTAAGACTACTGTCTCTGCCTCTACTTTCACAGATGATAACGGAGAAGTCATTAAATATTACAGCTTCAACATCTGGTGAACAAAACCCACCCTACTCACCTTTACTAGGATCATACTGTAGATAGAGAATCACATGAAATAATGTCCAGGCTTTTTCAAAAACTCAACAAAAAGTTATTTATTTATTTCATAGTCAAATATGGAGTATCTCCTACTTGTCAGCACTGTACTAACTCTAGAAATTGTGTTAAAAAACAAATGGGGTGCCTCCCCTCTCCAAACTTCTAGTCCAGTAGGAAAGTTTGTGAAATAAACACACAAGTAACTACCGGAATAGAAAGTGAAAAATTAAATTTGATCCAATTATTTAAACACATAAGGAGGTGACAAAGTGCACTCAATGCTGGAACAATGGGCTTTCCATTGGACTCTATCACCGTGTTCATGAAGACCTAGTCTCCAGGGCTTCTTCTTTTGAAGAAAAGGGACTCTCATTATAATTGTGCTCATATACTTTACCAGCCAAATAGGACATATCTAGGAGTTAAAGGAGGCACTATTAATAACCATCCCTGGGAAAAGGCCATAAAGCAGAGATGCCGCAAGAAACCAGGACATTTGGACACCCTAGTTATGGTGATTTGTACAGTTTAAAAAGTAGGATATTCAGAATGTGGAGATGAAGAGTCCTGAGTCAAAACTCCACAGAATATCTCAGCATAATGGGAAATGACTTATTTAATGTGGCTGAGATTAAGAATTATACATGGAAAAATTATTTTTAATTTTCCCACAGTGTAAGTATTCAGACAAAAATATACATTTTTAGTAGCCTTGGAAAGAAAAAAGAAACAACTGACCTGGACATAGTTTGAGGTGCAATAATTGAGCACATGAGACACAATGATTTGTGCTATGCTTAGCTGGAGGGAAACCTTCCCTGCTGTGGCTTGTAAAAGAAATTGAAAGGCTGCTCCAGTATATTAAATGAGGCTAAAAACCTTGATCAATAATTTGCTTCACAAAAAAAAAAAAGCAAAAAGGATGAAAATGATCAGAGATTGATTATAACTACTTAATGCCCAGTACCAGCTGGCAGAAACATTTTGCAAGCAATATTTTCAAAGTGGCCAGTGCATTGGTCGAAATTGTGCAAGGATTTTTTTTAATGCATTCCAGCATACTCTCTACTCATTTCTAAAATTGAGACCTGTCAAGGATGTCTGTGAAGATGTTGTGCAGAGAAACATAGCTTATTTTTTGCAAATGGGTTTGGGACACTTTGATAAAATAGTGGAGTTTTTAGAAAGAAACTTTTAAAGATACACTGTGTCACAATTACATGCCCTTTATTTACTTAAATATTCCATTAAATTGAATATATTATCATCTATGTTTGTGATTTAGAGTCCATGAATGCTGCCTCCCCCTCCCCCCATATCTCACACCTAAAAATCTCTCTTCTCCCTTCTCCTTCCCCATCAACACAGCAGCAGGTCTTGAAAAGCCCACAAATACTCTCTACTTTGGGTGAGAGCCTGAATTCATTCTGGGACTGCTTCTTGCCATACAAATAATCTAGGCATATTATATAATTTCTCTAGATCTCAATTTCCACATGTAAAATAGGAGTGATAAGAGCTACCTTGATTAAATGACAAAATGACTTGGAATTGACAAACCACAGCCCCTGACATGCAATAAAGCCTCGATAAAGAAGACAATTTAATCCTTAGACCCCTGACATGCTCTTTGCTCTCAAAATTTCAATTGGCATCTGCAAGGGGGTAAAAACTAGGCTTCATTTCTGTTTAATAAAAATTTCACTGATTACATAGCATATACCATGAGCGAAGTGCAAAATTTGCTCATTTAAATGGTGAACATTTAGAAAGGAAATGCACCAATGTAGCTATCAAGAAATTAACATTCCTAGACTCCCAGGATCCTCTCACTCAGGCTGCCTCCTCAAAGGTAACCAGTGTGCTGATTTCCATCACCAGAGGGTCTGTTTTGTCCTGTTCAGAACCTCATACAGTATCTACTCTTTTGTATCTGGCTTCTTTCTGTCAACATTAGGAATCTGAGACTAACCAATTTTATTGATGTGGCAATAACTCCTTTTCATTCGTGGGAGTATTTTATTATTTCTATATATCATGACTGATTTTTTGCCTCCCAATAAAGACTTAGGTTGTTTCCAATTTGGGCTATTTTTTAAAAATACTTACTATGGACATTCTCCTCTTTGGGGCACAGAATACACTTTTCTATTAAGTACCTACTTAGAGCTGGGATGGCTGGCTCACACAGTTAATTTGTGTTTGGCTTTAGTAGTTTTCATCAAAGAGTTTTTCAAAAGAGCTAACAATTTACACTTTTACTAGGATGTATAAGAGTTCCAGTGCCTTACTTTCCACATTACTAATGACCTAGGTTGTTGTCTTATTGTTGGCTTGTTGTAATGTATTTCAGCTGCTCTGGGTATATAGCTGATGGGTGTACGGTGGCATGCCATTTAGTTCCAATGCGCATTTTTCTGATGACTAACAAAGTTGAACACTTTTTTAAATTTAATTTATTTATTCATGAGAGACACAGAGAGAGAGGCTGAGACATAGGCAAAGGGAGAAGCAGGCTCCCTGGGAGGAGCCCGATGCAGGACTCAATCCCTGGGATCACAACCTGAGCCAAAGGTAGACGCTCAACCACTGGCCACCCAGGCGCCCACTTTTCATTTTCATTGGCCATTGTATGTACTCCATTTTGAAGTGCCTGTTCAAGTCTTCTGTCCACTTTTGTAGTATTTCCATCTTTTTCATTGATGCGTAGGAGTTCCTTATATATTCTGAACATGAGTCCAACAGTAATGAGTTCTACAAATATCCTCTCCCACTCTGTGACTTGTCTTTTCTCTCACTCACTGATGTCTTTTGATAAGGAGGATTTTTTCATTTTATATAAGTCATCGTATCATTTTCCCCATTATAGTTAGTAGTGTTTGGGGCTTAAAAAACCTTTGCCTACTTCTACCATGAAGGCAGTCTCCTACATTTCATTTGAAAAGATTTATTATTTACCATTACCATCTAACCAAAATTCAATTTGGGAGATTTTTGGTACACTGGAGGTGGTGTGAAGATTGCTTTTGTGTTTCTATATGGATGAACAACTCACCCGGTCCTAAACGATAACATGACCCACCTTTCTCCACATCACCTTAGAATCACCTTTATCACACATAAGTGAGTACTATGTCTTCTTGCCTTTTCCTAATCCCTTTTCCTTTGTATTATTTGATTTGCCTTAAACCAAAACCATATCATGATAATTATAGGAGCTTTATAATGGCATATGGAAGTGTAAGTGTGCCCACTTTGTTTTTCTTCAAGATCATCTTAGTTACTCTTGGCGCTTTGCATTCATATGGCTTTTATAAAAAGCTTTTTGAATTTCACGTAATTAGCCTGTTGAGGTTTTGACTGGGGTGATATAGAAACTGAATATTGAAATTCAGTTTTAGGAGAATTGATGCCTTTACTATTCCAATGCATAAACATAGTATACTCCATGTTTATGGATTTAATATGATTTAATCTTTTTAAATTTCCTTTAGTGATCTTGGTTGTTTTCTAATATAGCAGCTAAACTTCTTTGTGTCAGATTTTATCCAGGTATTTTACATTTTTATTATAATTAGTATTTTTATATTTCATTTTCTAGTTGTTGCCAGTACAGAGAAATACAATTGTTTTTTCACATGTTGTCATCCTTGTGTCTAGTGGCCATACTAAATTCACTTATTAATGCTAGTAATTTATCTAGATAGACTGTTGGATTTAAAATCATTTATGTTATCTGTGAATAATGCTATTTTAATTCTTTCTTTCCAGTCCTTATATGTTTATTTTTCTTACAATATTGCAATGGCTAAGAACCATAATACAATATAAGAACTATAATACAACGTTGAATAAAAGCGGTGATAATGCACATCTCATTCTTGATCTCAGAAGGAAAATTTTCAATTAACACCAAATAGTATATTCGTTATAGCTTTTTTGTTATGCTCTTTCTCAAAATATACATCTATTTCTTATTTGTTAAGAAATTCTAACTTCTAGGGACACCTGGGTAGCTCAACAGTTGAGCTTCTGCCTTCAGCCCAGGACGTGATCTCGGAATCACAGGATCAAGTCCCACATCAGGTTCCCTGCATGGAGCCTGCTTCTCTCTCTGCTTATGTCTCTGCCTCTCTCTGTGTGTGTCTCTCATGAAGAAATAAAATCTTTAAAGAAAAAAAAAGAAATTCTAACTTCTATTTCTTATTTGTCAAGAGTTTTTCCTTGTAGTGTGCATTAAATTTTATGCTATTTAATTGTATTACATGCTTTTTCTGTTTACTGAAATAATCATATCGTTTCCCCTTTTATTCTGTTAAAGCACTGATTTTCCAATGTTAAGTTACCCTTGCATTCCTAGAATAAACCTAACTTAGTATGACATACTATCCTTTTTGTGTATCACTTTAATTGATTTGCTGAATCAATTTAATTTTTAAATTTTCTGTCCACAAAAGTGATTACACATGATTGCTTTCTTTCAGTATCATAAAAATAATTGATCACGAATTGTCCTTTCTTTTGGTAGTAAGATTATACTGACCTCATAATAAATTAAGAAGTATTCCCTCATATTCCATTTCCTGGAAAAGTCTGTGTAACAATGACCATTGTTTTTTTTTTTTTTTTTTTCAAATGTTGGAAGATTTCGCCACTGAAGTCATCTGAGTCTGGAGTTTTCTTTGTGGAAATACTTCTACTTAAAAATATTACTTCCTTATTAGATCTGGGTGTCTTCAAGTTTATGTTTTCTTTAGTTTAAATTCTGTAATTTGTGTTTTCTAAAACTCTCCCTTCCCTCTAAACTGTCAAGTTTATTTGCAAGCTGTTCATCATATCCTTTTACTAACTATTTAAGGTCTATAGGATCTTTTCATTCTTAATACTGGTAATTTGTGCTATCACATTCTGTTCTTGAACAAGAGGAAGTTCCCTAGGTAGATGTTTACCAGTTCTATCCATCTTTTACATAATCTGCTTTGGGATTTACCTATTTTCTCTATTATACATTTTTTATTAACTTCTGCTCTTATCTTTATTGCTTCCATCCTTCTACTTCTGTGGCTTTAATTTGCTAATTTTTACAAATATTTTTAGATGCATACCTGACTTTGAGTCTCTCTCCTTTTTTTCTAATATGCACATGTAAAGCTGTAATTTCCCTCTACATGTGGCTTTAGCTGCATCCCACAATTTTGTAATATTTCATAATTATAATTTCATTAAAAATATTTTTCCAACCAAGCAGCTATAAAGAAGAATAGAAACACTCTCTGTGAAGTAATACAAGGCGTTTTCCAGGATATATTGCCACATTTTAAAAAACAAAAAAGAGAAAATACATAAATATGCTATTGTAAGTAAATAAAAAGACAGTTATGAGTGCATTTTTTATTTTTACAAAAACACCGCAACAACTCAGGAAGGAAACACTAGAAACTAACAAAATTGTTTATATACAAAAGATGGATTGGTATACTGTAAAAGTAACAGGGAAGGAAGCGGCACTTCCTTAACTATACCTAGTGTTTGCTTTTGTAAACATGGTAATGTTTTATATATTAAAGGTAAAAATTAAGCCAACAATGGACAAAAATAAAAATACTTGAGGCACCTGGCTGGCTCAGTCAGCAGAGTATGCAACTCTTGATCTTGGGGTTTGAGTTCCACGTTGGGTGTAGAGATAATTTTTAAAAATAATAAAATTTAAAAAAATATTTAAGGAGCACTTGGGTGGCTCAGTTGATTAAGCATCTGCCTTCAGCTCAGGTCATGATTCCAAGGTCACAGGATTGAGCCCTGCATTGGGCTCCCTGCTCAGTAGGGAAATTGCTTCTCCCTCTACCCCTACCCCCGCTTGTGCTCTCTCTTGCTCTCTTTCTCACTCACTCTCTCTCAAATAAACAAATCTTTAAAAATTGTTTAAATTAAAAAATAAAAATCCTTAAGCTGAATTCCAACATAAACAAATGAACCTGATTATTAAATGGATAATATAACCACACAGGAGAGAGGAAAGGGCTAATACAATAACTTTTGGAAGAGTATTGAACTTTATATATTTGGTCTAATGGAAACAAGAACTACAAATACATCTTAGACTCCTCTTAAGAGATTTATTGTTGGTAAGGGTTTTGGTGTATCAATCTTGAAATTATGGTGTATATATTTTAGGATTAAACTACTGAGTAAATAATTAATATTCTGGGAGCTGGGATTTCATTGTGAGAAAAGGAATTCACAAATATGGAATGGGGAAAAGCTGTCTTTTGGGTGGGTTAGAATTTAAAATATCACTATTAACTTATTAAAATGCCTAGAGGCAATAACACCCCAGTTGTAATAAGCCCACACAGCATTCAAATCTTGGTTTCTAAAGGCCTTTTTCTGACAGAAGGAGCTAGGGCCTTTCAAAGAAATGAACAGGAGAAGCACAGATATACAGGAATATTTGTGAGTGTGTGTGTGCATCAGAAAGTAATTATGTGCCTCCCTCCCCAGGGATAAAGCATGTCAGAGCAACAAGGAGACAACATATGAAAATAAATCATGGGAATAATAGATTATAACACAATGTATACAAAGAATCTGTGAATCATACTGAGATAAAACATAAATGAACAGACGAGAGAATGAATAAATGAATGAATGAATGAATGAATGAATGAATACAATGGAAAGTTTTTCTTAACCATAGAAGGTCAACTAATAAATGCATAAAGGATGAAAGTTAGAAAATCACCACTTTGCAACCATTAATATAGTAGCAGATCCAAGCAAAAATCATCAACAAATTCTAAACTCTTCTAATTATATTGGGTAAAAGTATATTAAGGAACAGGCATTTACACAGTCTCAAATTCTCTCCCAGCAGATTAATTGTTAATTACAAAGGGGAAGAAGGTACCTTCATAGTGAAGAAATCTGATGGATACCACCTTAACTACGTGATAAAAGTTACATCAGTAATGATGCTACAAACTGACATCATATGATTCTTAATGAGATAGTGAAAAAGATAGGATGTCATTGGTGTAGTAGTCCAAAAACTCAGGAGGAAACACTTAGATAAACCTAAACTGAGAAACACTCTACAAAGCAAGCTGGTTTGAATGCTTCAAAGTGGTAATGTTGGGGCACCTGGGTGGCTCAGTTGGTTAAGCAATTGACTCTAGATTTTGGCTCAGGTCATAGGCTCAGAGTTTGGGGATGGAGTCCTGCATTGGGCTCTGTGCTGAGTGGGGAATCTGCTTGAGATTCTCTCTCCCTCTCCTTTTGACCTCCCCACTCACATGCACATATTCTCTCTCTCTCTCTCTCTCTCTCTCTCTCTCCAAAATAAATAAATAAATATTCAAAATGGTAGTGTCATGAAGACAAGGAAAGACTGAAAAATTGTTCCAGATTAAAAAAAGAAAAAACTAAATGCCGTACATGATCCTAGATTGAGCCCTGCCTGGGAAAAAAGTTGCTATAGAGGATAACATTGGCACAGTTAGTGTAATTTGAAAATGGACTATATATTAAATAAGAATATATTGAATCAGTGTTGAATTTTCTTAATTCTATAGTGGTTATACAAAAGAATAGTCTTATTCTTGAGAAATGAATCCTAATTTATTTAGGGGTGAAGTGTCATGACATCTTAAATCTAATAAATGTTTCATCACAAATAGGAATTATAATACTAGAAAGATAAAGCAGATGCAATATATTAGAGTTCTCCAGAGAAACAGAACCAATAAGACATTTATGATAAGGAATTGGCTCACGAAATTATGGAGGCTGGCAAGTCCAAAATCTGAAGTGTGGTCCAGGCATTCTGCTTGGGAATTCCCTCTTGCTCATGGAAGTTGATCTTTTTGTTCTATTCAGGCCTTCAATTGATTATATGGGGCCCACCCACGTTATAAAGAGAAATCTACTTTACTTAACTTTCACCAATTTAAATGTCAGTCTCATCCAAAAACACCCTCCAAGTTGACACATAAAATTAACCATCACATGAGGCGAAATCTTAACAACTGGTGAATCTAGGGGAAAGAAACATGAAAGTATATTGTGCTATTCTTGCAACTTTCTCTAGGTTAGATATTTTTCCCAAGATAAAAATGTAAAAATACTTTCTAATTCTCATTGGTATTTCTTCTCTGATTCGTAGATAATTTAGAAATCATATTGTAGTTTTCCAAATGTAGAATTTACAGTTTTCTCTTCGTTAATAATTTTGAGCCACTCACAAATGGGAACATTCCTCAATGAGAAAAACAGCAGGAGATGGATGGCTGGCCTACTGTGTTTTCCTTCCTTTTGGGATCTTGACCCCATGGCTTCCTTGGATCCCCTCAGTGCCTTCAAATAGCTTAAGGGGGTATGGCTTTTGTTTAACCAATTGGGTTTTGGTATTTTAATACATCTGCTATAGTTATTCTTGGCAAGAAGGGTAGTCTGGGGCAAGCTACCCTATCATGCAGAATGTGAAAGTTGGGCTGGACCACATCTTGTTCCAGTAAGATGAACTGGCAGAAAGTAACTCCCAAGGGAAAAAAGAATGTACCATTCAGACTGTGACCCTGAGATTCCCTTGAAATAAAAAAGAGCCTTCATGTTTCTCTAAATCTCCAGAGGTGAGCATCTGTGGGGTCTCAATAAACGTATGAGAATTTATGAATAAAGGAGAGAATCCGTCAACCTGGCATGCACACCGAGGGCACTATGTATGACCTAGTATAAGCCAGTAAGTCCTCCCAAACTGGAAAACACCAGTAGTCAACGATAGGCCAACATTTGGTCAAGAAGCATCTGCCATCAGGGATGATGGATTCCATGACAGTGATTCAACATGGGATCGAAGTCAGGCCTCATCAGCCTGACTTTAACATAAGAATCCTTCCAATACACCTCACCAGAATCAATCTCTTTTCAGACCAACTGTTTCTACCATGAGTCTACCATTTAGTTTTGTAGGAAATGAGCCAATGTTATTCTTTTATTCTGTACCAAACTGTGAAACCCAGAAAACAGCCTACATATCCTTCAACAGAGGACTGGCCATTAAGATATAGTCTTACAATAATTTACTATTCACTTACTTTAAATAATAAGGGAAAATATTTAATGACATGACAAAGCATCCCTGATAAGCTGTTAAGTAAAGCAGCTACAAGTAAGTATAGTGTGGCTGCATGTTTTTTAAAAAGGCTATACATGGGGTACCTGGGCAGCTGAGTTGGTTACTCATCTGACTCTTGATTTCAGCTCAGGTCATGATCTCAGGGTCATAAGATCTAACCCTGCATCGGGCTCTGTGCTGGGCATGGAGCCTGCTTAAGATTCTTTCTTCCTCTTCCTCTGCCTCTACCCTTCTCTGTCTTTCCATAGGAAAGAAAGAAAGAAAGAAAGAAAGAAAGAAAGAAAGAAAGAAAGAAAGAAAGAAAGAAAGAAAGAAAGAAAGAAAGAAAGAAAGAGGCTATATATGTGCATAGCTAAGGTTCTGAATAGATATAAAAATATTAATATCCTTTGACCATGAGATGGTAGCTAATAAAAGTTTTCTTCGAGTGGTCTACAATTATAAATGTTTTATAAAAATGTTTCTCTTCTGAATAGCAATTTTTAAAAAGTCTTGTTCAAAAAGTGCTGCTCTGCCTCTTTTCCATTGGTGGGAAGGGAATTGTCCTTGTCTTGTAGCTTTGTGAGGATAAATGCCTCTGCCTGTTGTTTTAGAATAGAAGGGGGAAGGTAGTGTGGCCCAGGGGTAAGGGTTTTATGAGGGCTGCTGCCAACCTGGCTGATGATGGATGGTGCTGCCTCTGGCCGGCCACAATTCACTGTCGTGGACGGGAAGTACGAGAAATGAGGAGAGGAACCCCAGCCAGAGCAGCCTGCCCTGCTGAGCCCAGCCCGGAGGGAAGGAACAGGGCCCTGTGCTGCAGGAGAACAGGAAAGGATGGCCCCTCTGCGGTGACTCGGGTTGCTAATTACCTGCAGACCCCATTAGCGATGACCTGATCCATCTGCAGTGCAGGAAGCAGGGCCCGGCTATGGACAGCTATAGTTTGCTCTCTGTCACAATTGCTTAATGGGCTGCCCTGCAGAAATGGCTTTCTCAAGGCTTCTCTGCAGACACGGCACATTATTACGATAACCATGGGGGCAGGTGGCTTTGCATCAATTACCTGGCTCTGCACATGCCCTCTTCTGAAGGGCCTGCTCCACAGTGACAGAGGAACAGCCCTCCTGGAGATGCTGGGCCTGTGCCAGACGATCTCTACCAGAGGGTCTGCAGTGCCCCATCTCTTGCTCACTTTCACTCTCCAGCCAGCCTCCCCATCAAAGATCTTCCCTTGCTGAGTTCCCATCATGCCTTGAGCAGCCAGACCTTTAGAGCCAGATGGACCAGATAGCTGCATTCTTAATTCTGTTTCTAGCAATTATATGATCTTGGGGAAGTCAACTAACTTCTCTGAGCTTCACCTCTGCCACCCATAAGTTGACATGGTGATAGCTAACATTTGCAGCTACTATAGGTAGTAATCTGTTCAATCCTTACCCCAGCCCACAGGATAGCTGGCATGCAGTGTGTCCACATCTTAGTGAGGAGGGATCTAAAGCACAGATAGTTATAGAATTCCCTCCAACCTAGGACACCTAGGTGGCTCAGCAGTTGACCATCTGCCTTCGGCTCAGGGTGTGATCCCGGAGTCCCAGGATCAAGTCTCACATCGGGCTCCCTGCGTGGAGTCTGCTTCTCCTTCTGCCTGTGTCTCTGTCTCTCTCTATGTGTCTCTCATGAATAAGTAAAATAAAATATTAAAAAAAAAAGATTTGCCCCCCACCCATGCTCATTCATTGACAGCCCACGTTCCCAAAACTAGATGGTCTTCTGCATGCTTACTCTCTTAACACTATGCTAAATTAGTGTTCCTTTTCTTTTTTTAATATTTTATTTATTTGTTCATGAGAGACACAGAGAGGGAGGCAGCCACAAGGAGCCCGACAATACTAATAGCCCTACATAGCAGCATCTTTGAAATGCTTTCTGCCTGGGGAACTCCTTGCCATTGCAACGTCTCCTAGATGAGTGGTTCTCAATCTGAAGTCCTGCCAAGCAATATTTTTATATGCATATAGGTAGTGTTTGGGAAAGTAGTGAAATAAAGCAACTTTTTAAAGCTATGTCCGTAGCTTGCAAATAAGGAACCAGAACAGCTGCAATCTCCCAAGGATGCATCACTGGTTGGTGTTCATCTATGCTGGTGACTCCAGGGTGCCCTGAGTGACCTTTACAGTGGTGTCACCACCCCTATCCATCCCAGTCATCCCCACTCATAGAGCTGTGGAGCAGCAAACATGAGGAGAGACAGGAAGGCAGTGAGGAGGTAAGACCCACAGGAAGACACACTCCTGAAGTCATTACTGCTCGACTGGAATGGCTCCCCTGGAGAAACACTCACTACTTTAGGTTGTGCTTACTCCCAATTGGTTCCAGAAGGATAATCCAGGCAGAAGTATCAACTCTAATAAGCACACTGTATTTTAGTAGATGTGGTAATCCAGGGAGCTAATGCTTTATGGTTGTGACAAAATCTTATATTCCAGCTATGTGTCTCTTCATCTCACTGGTGGTACCCATGGAGCACATTCCCGGTGGTTAAGAGCTACTGCCTTTGGCTGTACTTGTGAATGGTGGCTAATCTAGGCGGCCAAAGCCACAAGTGAGCAAGTCAGGCCATTTGAGCTTTCACCCAGCAGACCTTGCCATAGGCTCTCTTTGAAACTCCCTTTCATGTACTCTTCTGTCCTTTGTCCTGCATTCAGTGAGGCTCTTAGGGGATGAGATCTGTCATTTCCCTTCCATCTCCCACAGTGAGGACTCATAAACAGCAATGACAAATTGAAAGCCCAGCTCCCTCCATAAGAAGCATCCCACTATTGAGAACAATTCCACATCCGCTTATAGGACCAGACTGCATCAGGCTTGTTGATTACCTGGACCAGATGGAAGCACCACAAAGATAAGATCAGGTGCAGAAACATATCCAAACCTTGACAGAAATAATGCAGCATTCAAAACAGGCTCCTTACAAAGCCTGCCCTTTGTTTAATACTGTGCAACAGGCTCAATATAAAGAACTTGACTTACGCCATCCCATCCAAGTTTACACTAATCTCTACAAAATAGGTATTGTCACCCCATTTTGCAGATGAGTAAACTCTGAGCCTGAGCTAAAAGTGCAGTGTTGGAATTTGAACTCCTCCAAGCACAGTGGCTTGTGTGTTAGTGAATTCTGACTAAATGAATACATCACTTCAAAGTCATGCTGGTTCCATGAAGCCATGCAGCCTCAAGACGCCCTATCCACCGCACCGTGCCGCCCTGACCCAGGACTGAGGGCAGGGTCAAAGTAGGAGATAAAGCAAGAGTTTGGGAAGCCAGAAGAAGTCAGAAACGTAGATACAAGGCCAGTGGAAGCCAGGGTCAGAACTTCAGTCACAAATTCTGGCATGGCCCAAGTGGATACTGTCATTGGCGCCGACTCCAGGTAGAGGCAGAAGTACAGACACAGGCTCAGGACAGGTGACAATTATATTCCAACTGGCTCTATGTTCTACTATTTCTGAATTCAGGGAGAGCACAGAAAAGGGTAAAGTCAAACAAATTGAAATGGTAACGATCGATTGGAAGCCAACCCAAAGCCAAGGCTTTCAGATAGTTGTATTCATTGCGCTGTGTGGTTGTATTCATCAGGATCTTTCATGTGACAGCTAACAGGTAACCAAATAAATCCTAAGGTCCACTTCTGCGAGCAGTCCTGGTCACAGATTTAGGTTGTCCTGGTCTCAACCTTATATACCCATGGCTTAGACTGATGACTGTCGCTCAGGGGTAACATATGATGTTTGACCCAGCGTAGGCTACATATTCACCTCCTCTAACTCGAAGTGACAGTATGTGTGATTAGCTGCCCCATCCCACTAATCCTATGGGTGTTCCCTCCAAAGAAGAGGGGTGCTGTGTCAGTTGACCAAAAAAAGCAGTCACTGCCAAGATGAATGATGAAACGGGCCCTTTTCAATCCTGGCCTCATTTACGAGGCTCAGGTTAGCAGAGAAAGATATGAATTCCTAAATGTGTGAAAGGGTCTGAAAATGTCACTAGGGTCCTCCTATTTCTTTACTGAAGAGTTTTCGACAGGATCTCTGTGGACTGTGAAAAAGAAATGAATCTGCTTTGCTGGGAGTCAAGCCACCTCTACAATTTGAATCAACCTTCTCATCTCCGTGCTTGAACAGTGCATTCCAAATAAATTGATCAATATTCTGTTCCATAAATGCCCTTAGCACCTTCCCATCTCTGAGCTTTTTCATCGTGTGGTTTCCTTTCCCTAAAATAACATTCTTGGTTCTCCCTCCATCTCCTACCTGCCATGCCTTCCCTTCCCTATGGGTACTGGTTCACCCGACCCCCTGTAGATGACAGCGGGTCACCTCTTGCAGAGAGAAACCCTCACTGCAGTCCCAGCTGCCCCCTACTTTCCACTCCCCTGTTCCACCCTCCACAGACATTGCAAGTGCCCCATGGCTTAGCCCCATGGAGATAGGATGAAGATGAGAGGATCTGTCTTTCAAAGGCCATCCTTATCATTCTGGCCAATAACCTCCTCTCTCTCTTCTGAAATCCCCAAACACCACTTTATGCACTTGCTGGTTTGTTGATCAAAAATGATATGATGCATGTAAAGCATCCACATCGGAGTTCTGCCATTTTCTGCAATCATGAATAATAACCACCATCATTGTCATTGTAACAGATCTCATTTCCCCTGCTAAGCTGGACAAATATTTGTTAAATGAGCCAATGGTTGGACATAGATGGATACAGTAGCAAAAATAGTGACTCTGCTGTCCTCAGATTGGAAATCTTAGCATGGATGTGTGTGCATTTTTTTAATTTTTAAATTTAGAACTTTTTTTTTTTTTAATGAAAATCCTCCAACATTTGAAAGGACTCCTATGAGAGACTTTTCCCAATTCAATATGCCAGCCTCTCCCAATTTATCAACTTGCATCCCATCCAGTCCTTGAAAAGCAGCATTGTACCTTTTGAGGTCCATTTTTTCCAAAAGTTACAAAGTGCTTCAGATTTCATGAGAGGCAGGGCAGAGAGACAGGAGAGAGGAAGAAAGCCACAGGAAGAGCTGGGGCTGGTCTTGACCAGAGAGGCTGGCCACTGCATGCCTTGCTGCTGTCCTGCTTACAGAGGCACCAGATAAACCCTGGCCCTGTCACTCCCTGGAGCCTCAGGTTCCATGCAAAGCATTCAGATTCACAAACATCACAGTTCTCAAATGCCAAGGATCTAGTCTCACTGCACAATGTCGTGGATCTAGTGAATGTCTACTACATACCAAGTTAAGCTATTATTCTAGTCACACATTTCTATGGAAGGGACAAGACACTGTTTATATCTTGTTTAAGACTTTATTTATTTATTTATTTGAGAAAGAGCGAGTGAGAGAGAGCATGCATGGGGATGAAGGGAGAAGGAGAAGCAGACCCCTGGCTCCATCCTAGGAACCCAGGACCATGACCTGAGTTGAAACCAGATGCTTAACCAACTGAGCCACCCAGGTGTCCTCCCTGTTTATATCTTGAAAGCAATATATGTGTGGGTTATTTTAAGTGTTAAATATATATTTCCATGTCAATTATATAACATTATTTATAATTATATATAACATGTAATTATCTTATTGTATCTGTGTCTATATTATATAATTTATTGCCTAAATGTATATTCATATGTAATCATATATATATGATTTTAAATGTTGTCTAACATGTTAGGATTTATTTTAAAACCTTCCATTGTAGCTGGGTTAAAGATGTGGTCATCTTTTGCTTGCATGCATAACTTGACCCAGGAGCAAATAAAATGAAATGAAGCATTGTTGAGGACATACTGAAGAGTTTTAGCTACCACAAGAAAGCATGAAACCTTTATTCAAGTGTCTGTATTTTCATTTCTGAATAGATGAGAATTAATTTTCGGTCTCCTTAGATCCTGAGCGCCGGCCTTTAGTTAAGAGTTTGGGAACAGGCGAGCTTTGATGTGATGTGCTGCATTAAGCACAGACGACCAGCCAGGGAATTTGCTAAGCTGGGATGGATTAATGCAAGCTGCCAGCACTAACTTTTTACAAACTCCTTTCCTGATAATAACAGGGGAAAGTAGACACAAACTGGAAATTTTTGTCAGTCAAATTAGCTTTAACATATGATTCACTTTTTTTTTTCTAAACATAGAAAGTAGGGGGAGGGGAAAGCAACACCAAATCATTTAAAACCTCTCTACATACCAAAGGCACAGGCAGGGGCACCTGGGTGGCTCAGCGGTTGAACATCTGCCTTTGGCTCAGGGCGTGATCCTGGGGTCCTGGGATCAAGTCCCACAGCGGCTCCCTGCAGGGATCCTGCTTCTCCCTCTGCCTGTGTCTCTGCCTCTCTGTGTCTCTTATGAATAAATAGATAAAATCTTTAAAAAATGGGAAAAAAAGAAAGGCACAGGCAGTAGCTGGCTGGCATGCCTTCATGCCCTACCTCTGTGGGCTCTGCAGACCCAGGGTCTCTCCTCCACTGAAGTATCATCATGTCCACAAATGGCCACCATGCTGGCTTTCATCAGTGGTTTTCCCACTGTCCCCATCAACAAACACTCTGAGCAAGTCAGGCAACAAGATCCCTTGTTATAAGGAAGTGGAATGATAATGAGACCAGAGAAGCCAGGATGCCCATCAGGATTGCTAGTGTCCTAGGGGAAGCAGGCTCCCCTATAACCATTTCTTTCCTGGCACTTGAGTCATTCTTAGAAACTTAAAAATATAAACACAGCACCTGGTAAGAAAGGGTGTGTGTGTGGCGGGGGGGGGGGGGGGGGGGGGAGGTGCTCGGGATGGGGGTGGGATGTGTGAGAGGGGGTGTACTATTCATGCTTGAAGTTTTAGTCATTAATACCGGAATGAAAGACAAGGCAGGCATATGGGTTCAGAGTCAGGCTCTAGTACCGAGGTGGCATCTGTGCACCCTGCTTCATCTCCCCCTGCCTTACTCTCCACTTCTGGGCAGTGGGGACAATGACACCTATATTACAGGTTACGTAAAGAACGACATTCAAAATTATAAGAAAGCATATCTCACTGGCTGACACAAAGATGGTCAATAGATATCGGGTCATAATCCTGACAGTATTTGCTAATTATTTGACACACAAACCAACTCCAGGTCGTAACCAATATACAAGATGGTGCTGGAAAGTGAAAAATTGGGGTAAATGGGTCATCTGGCATCTTCTCGATGGAAAACAGCAGTCAACTGCTACCAACTTAGTTGGTGGACTTCGAGACACACTCAGTCACACTGGCCTCCCCCAGGGGAAGACCCCAGACATTGCATCCTAGACCAAAGCAATATTCACACTGAGTCCACTCTCACCACTCACTAGTCTGAGGCAGAGCTGTCTACTTCTCTGATGGAAATTCAGCTCTGATGAAGAGTTTTGTTCTTCTCAGCACAGAGATCTACAAAGGGTGGGCTTGGAAACTTCATAAAATACATTACTTAAGCTCTTCTTTATTTCCTATTTTCTTTCACTTCAAACAAGTCCTGTAGGAAAGCCTCAGTCCCTTTTCCCCCAAGGTTTCTAGGTGGTGGGAGTGCTCCTCCTTTGATTTCTCACACACATACGCTCTCAACCCTACAAAAATACACTAAACCTAAAAAAATATATTAGCATATGTGGTGCTCGACATGACTGATCATCAGGAAAATGCAAATCAAAACCACAATGAGATCACCTCATACCTATCAGAATGGCAGTCATCAAGAAGACAAGTATTTGTAAGGATATGGAGACAGGGGAGCCCTTGTGTGCTGTTGGTGGGATCATAAACTGGTTCGGCCACTACAGAGAACAGGATGGAGAAGAATCCCTTCAAAAGATTAAAAATAGAACAATTTATCATATAACCTAGCAATCCCGCTTCTAGGTACATAGCCAAAGGAAACTGAAAACAGGATACCAAAAAGATATGTGCACTCCCATGTTCATTGCAGCATTATTTACAACAGCCACTGCATGGAAACAACAGGTGTCCATCAATGGATGAATGGATAAAGGTAGGATATATTTACAATGCAATATTATTCAGCCATAGAGAAAAAATAGAAAATCCTGGCATTTGTAACCACATAGATGGACCTTGAGACATTATGCTAAGTGAGATAAGGCAGAGAGAGACAAATAACTGTATGAAATCCCTTGTGTGTGAAATTAAAAAAAAAAATACAAACTTGAAAAGCCAAACCCAAAGTGGAATAATAAATACCAGAAACTCAGGAGATGGGGAAGAGGAGTTGCTAAAAGTACATTCTCGTAACTAGCTGATAAAATGAGATCTGGAGATCTAATACACAGTTCAGTGATTACAGACAACAATACTGTTTTGTAAACATTACACTTGCTAAGAGACTAGATTGTTATTGTTCCCAATACAAGAAGAGATGAAAATTTTGTGACATGATAGAGTTGTGAGCTTTATCTGTCCTATTGCAATATAAACGTATCAAATCAATACGTCATATATCTTGAACTTACACAATGTTATATGTCAGTTATATCTCAATTTTTAAAAAGCATATTCGAGTCTAAAAATGTGGGGTACCTGGGTGGCTCAGCGGTTGAGTGTCTGCCTTTGGCTCAGGGCATGATCCCAGGGTCAGGGGATCGAGTCCTGTAGGGAGCCTGCTTCTCCCTCTGCCTGTGTCTCCGCCCCTCTCTGTGTCTCTCATGAATAAATAAATACAATCTTTAAAAAAAAAAGAATCTAAAAATGTCTCTAACATTACAACATGACACTGAATGCAGAAACAGGAGCAAATAGCTGAGAGTGTTGGGGTTCACCCCGGACTCCCACTCCACCATGTCCAAGCCCAGAGCCCAGGAAAGAGCATGCTGGCCGGTTGCACGTAGCTGTGCCTTTGTTCACACTCTCACCTGGCTTCCCCGCTTGCCTTTTCCCATACACTGTCATTCACCTGGCCAACTTCTAGTGACTGCTGACACCCACCCAGCACTGTGATCCTCTGTCGTCTCTTCCGGCACACTGACACCTTCGCATTCCTCCTCCTTGTGTGCACTGTGATTTTCTTGTTTGGTGCTCAAGCCTGGCGCCTCACAGGGCCCAGGCTATAACTTTTATGAGCATCCTCTTTGGTCATGGGACATTTCAGAATAGCTCCTGCTAAAGCAGGGATCGTATCTTGAAAGCAATCTCAACACAGAGTTAGGCTTTAATGATGTAGAAAGTTGAAGAGGTTCCTTTAGCTCACAACCAAATGCCATCTTATGGTTTCCTTACCCTAAGTGATTGAAATGCCAGGAATCAAGGGTGTCTGGGCCACTCAGTGGTTGAGCATCTGCCTTTGGTTCAGATCATGATCCTGGGGTCCTGGGATCGAGTCCCACAATGAGCTCCTCACCAGGAGCCTGCTTCTCCCTCTGCCTGTGTCTCTGCCTCTCTTTCTGTGTCTCTCATGAATAAATAAATAAAAATTAAAAAAAAAAAAAAGAAACACCAGGAAACTTCCTTTTTGGTATGCAGTACTCCCATTAACATGCATTCCACAAGGACTTAGGGACATGCAACTCTTTGCCCGGCGTCCACATATTTTCTGTTTCTGTACCCCCCAACCTGATGTCCAACCAGCTTGGCCCTTGCCCTCTCTTGGCCCACACTCATCAGCACCACCCCAACTCCCAGCCCTGTACCCTCTGAAGCTCTCATCTTACTGTCAAGAGACCTGTTGTATAAATCACTTTTTCCTGGATTGTTCTGCTTCTTTGCCCTAATTGGAACCTAAGGACCCATTCCTGCCCCAACCTTCTTGAACGAGGGATACTTCCCTTACCCCATGCTCCCCATTGTAGTGTGAAAGGAGGAGACAATCTGCCAACACACCACCACCACATCCAGACAATTGTTCCAGAACAACAAACCTCTACACTTTGCAGCTCTTGCCACCTGTTTTTACCAGCCTCGAGATAATTCTTCACGCTCCCAGCATCATGAGCTTGCAGCGTTGTCACACCTGTCCCTGGAGCACAGGCTCACAATCTTCCTCTTCGCTCCTACCTCCCATCAGACTGGATGATTTCGAAATCCTTGTTAAGAACCTAATATCCTGGCTTCAATCACCTGAAATTTCTAGTTTAATACTTATTCTATTGTAAGGCTCTTCAATTCTATCATGTCTGTCTTTGTTCAGCCTGTGGCCAGGACTGCCAGCTTGCAAGATCCATAGTCCCCTCCTCTTCCTGGACACACAGCTAGACCACATTTCCCAGGCCTCCCTGAAGTTAAATATAGTTGTGTGGATGGGCCGTAGAGCTGAATGGAAGGGATGTGTGTCATGCTGAGGCCTGGAAACGTCCACCCAAGTTCCTCTATACCTTTAGGCTGCAGGGAATTAAAATGATCCCTAGATCAACCTTGGAGGCTATGTGTTGAAGACAGCATAGTTTCTTGTTAGTGGGATGTCTCAAACGCCAGTGTGGAAAAGGTTCATCTGTCCGGCACATTACTTCATAAGGAAGAAGTAATCTACTGTATTTGAACCATGGTATATTTTAACCAACCTGTTCTCAATGGTCAAGCACTGCTGATTTTCCTTGAGTGACATCTTTTGGATCAACTCCTCCCTCCTGGACCCACTATTGCCACTTCAAGGCTCAACCTTCATCTTCTCTGCCACGTGGTCTATTACGATGGGCTCTGAGTGGTCTCTCTGCCTGCAATGTCTTGCCTCTGACACCTCTCCCTTCACTAAGAATCAAGTTCTTAAAACAAAAAGCAGATACTTCATCTCCCACCTTCAGAAGCCCTTGATGTTTGCAAAATAAATCTCACACTGCTTGGCATGGCACTCAATGTTGCCTATGGGTTTGCCCGGAATCGCTTCCCAATATCCATTTACTCTGGGACCAAAGCAAACGCACTGTCCCTCATGTTACCTCTATTTCTGGGATTCTTTCACCCTGGGATTGGCAATATAAAGAAGTCCTTCTAGTCTTTCAATTTCCAAGTGTCCCTCAAATATGAAATTCATTCTGAAGGAATGAATCATTCCTTCGTCCACCATTTACATGATCTGGTATTTCTTAGCCATGTCTATGTGTACAATTTGATCATAAACCTAGAGGCCTGGCCTTCCCCCTATCAGGCAGTGGAGACAAGCCAGCCTGGGTTTAAGGCACAACTGGAAGCAAGGACTCAGCCTGTCTCCTCATCTAAGACAATGAAGTCGACAACACCTACCTCGTAGGTTTACAGAAAACGATCTATGAAGGACTTGGTCTATACTCCAGCATGCCATAGACACTCAACAAATGGCCACCACTGACAGTAACTCTCAGGTTCGCTCTGGAAAGAGGCAGGAATTAAAATTTAAATTGTGTCACCCCTGTGATGCCACTTGCCATGACTTCCCCGGTAATTACTGTCATGTAATCCTGCCTTTGCTGGCATGCCCCTGTCTCCTGTACACATATCCCCTCCACTCCTGACACTCAGCCCCACGATCCCAGCAATGCCCTACCCATAAATCAAGGGGACCTTCTTCATGAGTTTGATGGGATACTTGCCATGAGGTTATCGAAAAATGTTTTCTTCACAGAAACTGTGTTAAGTCAGCCAATGGCGTAAGGAAGCTCTATTTCCCAAGCAAACCAGAACCCTGAACCACAGCTGCCCTTGCCCTCACTCCACATGGCTGGAGGTACCCTGGGATCCTAGCTCTTACCTGCCACTAATATGGGCCTCACGTTGGGATGGCTGCAGGCAGGTTTACCACCCTGGGATGTCCTCCAGAGACAAGTGTGGCTCCCTGGCCTATTCTGAAATCTGCCTTTTTTCACCGTCTTAATGATATAAGATGGAAATTTTCATTTATACGTTTGCTTTTCTTCTCTCTTCCACCTGAGGCCGGCCGCTCATCTTTTCAATAGATGTTCACTAGATTCAGTTTGGCTTCCATGTGTCTCCCGGCTTTTGCCCCAGTCTTGAAATAGGATGCCTACTCCTCCCTCCCCAACCATTGCATTTCCTTCTGGGGGGTGGGGGGCAGCAGGGCTAGGGGAGGACCCCTCGATCGTGACCTGCCTGGAGCCAGCCTCCTGCTAGCTGCTCCTCTGTACAATGCTGAGCAGCAGCCTCCAAATGCCTCATTCTCTCTCTGCAACTAGCAACCATCCATTTTCTCCCTGGAAAGACAATACCAACAGAGAAACAATTAGCTTAAGAGCAAGAGGACACATTTTATATCAGTCTTCCCTTGTATATTTCTTGTTCTTTCTACTTGAGACATTGTTAACCATGATTTGTGCCTTGAAACCCTCTGGATGTAGGAAAGCTGTACACACACACACACACACACACACACACACACAGCAATGAAATAGACACATTGATGGATGTCCTCTTATTTTTCTGTCATTCACTTAATAACATATCTTATTCCAAACCATAATAGCAAGTAGTTTGTGGATTGCATCTTGCAGGGGAGAAAATATATTAGAAATGGTCTTGCTCTGCATAATCTTTTCTGTGGTACCATTTAGGAGGAAAGATATTTACCTATTTACCTGGTCGCTGAGGAGAAGGGTGTCATCTTCCAACAGAATGTGGGAGCTGGAAACTAACTGATGGTGGTTCATTTGTTTGAAACACAGATGTGGCCATCTTCCATGAAATAAGTTGACCCTGCAAATTTCACCCAGGTGTAACCTTTTGTCTTGGCTTCCAGGATCTTTGATGTTTTCTTTATTGACATTTTAATGCTGTGAAGAATCCTAAATTCCTTCCGACTTCTGAGAATCATAGTGAAATGTCAGGGGTCTCGCCTTCTGTCTTCCTTCTCTCCGTTCACTGAATCATCGTGCATCACTTGTGAAGCCGGTGCAGTGGACCAGGTGTACTAACGTGAATTGGGGTCCAGACTCTGCACTCAAGTCGAAGGGAAGGTGGGTCTGCAAACGCAGCTAGTGATTGATGCAGATGTAAGATCATAGGGCAGGGGCATCAGAACACAAGGCCGTAGGAACACAAGGTGAAAGCATCGACTCTGAGCCGTGTCCGGAAGGCTGAGGAGGAGTTTCTGGGTAACGAGCTTGGTACAAGGCAATCCAAGCAGCGGGAAGAGGACGTGCAGCGGGACATGTCATGCCGAGCTTGCCATGCCGAGGGCAACACATATACCTCCAAAGTCCAAGGAGATCAAAACAGCAGAGGGAAAGAAACAATACTTTAAAAAAATAATAAAACAAATGACAGAGACTTCTATTCTGAAAACTACATCTGGGAAGCACTTAATGAGCACCTACTGGATGTCCTACCCATATGCAAGCATCTTGCCACTGATACAACCTCACTAAGTGATCCAAAGCTGATTTTAAAGAATGTATGGGCCGCCACCCAGCAAGTCCCGGTTCGGGAGCGAGGGCGCTGGGCTCATTTAACAGACACCAACGTCCACAGCCCTCACACGAGATGCCGTGACAGGTTCCACGTCAAGGCTGCACAGCACAATGGCTAAGATCGCTGTGTCCCCAGCATCGGTCCAAGTGCCAGCAACCCAGTTTACTAGCCGTGACACTTGCAATTAACCTCTTCTTCTGTTTCTTCCTCGGACTTGCAGATAATAATGGCACCTCCCTCGGTGCCTTATTATTCTTAAGCACCTGCAAAATTCCCTGGCATGGAGGCAAGCACTGTATGCTTTCGTTATATATAAGTTTGTTAACTAAATAAAATAGGTTTTATCCGAAAGCATATTAAAAAGTGGTCCCTGCCTCCAGGAGCTAAGCATAAGAGTTATAACCTGATTCCAAAGGAGAGAGGCTATGCACAAATCTTAGCAATAAAAACTGAGCTGCACCTCCAAATAAAAGAAACTTGCCCTGGCTCTGAAATCACAGCTGCTATTGAAAATTGCTAATTCGGGGAACCTGGGAAAAGCTGGCCCCTTCTAGACTAATCTTCATTCACCGCAAAGTAAAAAGTAACAGTTCTGAGGCTTTGCTTGGGTAGGAAAGAAATGATGAGCAGTGGGAGTCACATTGTATCTCTGGCCACAGACTATTTTCTGCAAGGAGAAAAACCATCTTAAATGCCCTGCTGTTGCATTCCCCCTCTTCCTGTTCTCCCCTCCCACTCATCAGGTAGGCAAACATTACAGCCTTTTAGTTTATAGTAAAATTTTGGGAAGCATCTGGGTGGCTGCCTCGGTTAGGGGTTGGACTCTTGATCTGGGCTCAGGTCATGATCTCAGGGTGGTGAGATGGAGCTCCGAGGCAGGCTCTGCGCTGGGTGGGGAGTCAGCTGAAGGTTCTCTGTCTCCTCGGGACTCCTGGGTGGCTCAGCCGTTGAGCGTCTGCCTTCAGCTCAGATCATGATCCTGGGGTCCTGGGATCGAGTCTCGCATCGGGCTCCCCACAGGGAGTCTGCTTCTCTGTTCTGCCTGTGTCTCTGCCTCTCCCTGTGTGTCCCTCGTGAAAGGATAAATAAAATCTTAAAAAAAAAAAGGTTCTTTCCTTCTCCCTCCACAACCCTCCTCAAAAGACTAATAATAAAATAAAAATGTTTAATGCAGAGTAAAATCTCCTGGTATTTAGAGTCACTACTTGTTAATTTGAAAGTTAAGTAATTTGGGGGATTCCTGGGTGACTCAGCGGTTTAGTGCCTGCCTTCTGCCTAGGGCATGACCCTGGAGTTCCGGGATCGAGTCCCACGTCGGGCTCCCTGTGTGGAGCCTGCTTCTCCCTCTGCCTGTCTCTGCCTCTCTCTCTCTCTCTCATGAATAAATAAATAAATAAAATCTTAAATTAAAAAAAAGAAAGTTAAGTAATTTTTTAGCAATTAAAAATCTCCTTTTTTCTTTTACTTCTTGGGTGGGGGGGATAAATAGGCTGACCAATTCTCACAAAAATGCTGAATATTACATTTTCTGTTTGTCAGCCACAGGGCCATGAGGAGGCTTTGAATAATCTACCCAAACTGCAGGAGAGGGCATAGGATATTCATTTCCTGCAACAAATACAGTTGACCAACACCCCAAACCAGGGTCAGGACACAGTGAAGCTTCCTGCCATCACGAAGATACTCCATCCACGGGATCCCTGGGTGGCGCAGCGGTTTGGCGCCTGCCTTTGGCCCAGGGCATGATCCCGGAGACCCGGGATCGAATCCCACGTCGGGCTCCCGGTGCATGGAGCCTGTTTCTCCCTCTGCCTGTCTCTCTCTCTCTCTCTCTCTCTCTATCATAAATAAATAAAAATTAAAAATATATATATATAAAAAAAGATACCCCATCCAGCCTCGATCACTAACTGTGACACTTGTAATTAACCTCTTAACCTTCAGAAACAGGGTCTTGGGGGAGATGTCGCTGGGCTGTGTCTGACCCCAGGGGAGGTGCCCCGTGGGGAAGAGCATGCCAGGGTTTTGCCCACATCCTGTTGGGTCTGGGTGGACAGAGCTGTCTTTTTATGTTCCATCAGCAGAGGGAAAAGGTGACAATGACGGTGTCAGGAATAAAAGACGCCTTCTAACCACCACCCTGCTCTCTCAGGTCGGGTACTGATTAGGAATGCCATTAAAAAAGAAAGAAAAGCAAGAATCCATGGTTTCAGGTTCGTGGCGGAAGATCTAAATAGGTAGAGCGTGGGTGTGTCAGCTCGCTGTGGTCTGTTACAGCCGGCTACAGGAAGAAGACTGTCTATGTACTCTTTAACCCAAATTACAGGTTCCTTAGAGTTCCAGCAAATACGCTTTGAACCTCAGCCTTCATACAAATTAGAAATTCTCACCTTCCTCTTGCCAGGAGTCATGTTTAAACATCCCTGCCTCCTGTGAGCCCACAATTATGCCCTCTTTGCAGCCCGTTCAGGAAAAAGCCCGGCAAAGCTCCCCTTTCAAAGGGTGATCCCTTACAAACCACAGAGGGACACAGCCCAGACTAAAGGATACTGTTAAATATGATTTTGATTTAGTGGCTCTGATTTTATCTTTTGTACTGTGCAAAGAAAAAAAAAAGGCGGCAATGTTTTATCAGCAGCTACATGGTAAGCATATTGTACACTTCAATTAGATTCCCTTTATCTAGCACGTCCTGCCTTAAGTGAAATGATGCCTTGTGTTTCTTCTATCCCCAGGCAGGCACACTCAGCCCCTGTTGAGGGTTCTAAGATGCTTTGTTAAACAGAAAATTAAAATAATGCTATCGTGTCAGCTGGCAGCTTCTTGTGAGTTAAAGACTTCGCAGTATTTTATTATTGGAACCAAACCCTGACTTCTGGGCCTGACAACCTGGAGACTTTGTTCCATACTTGCTTGGCCCAAGAGGAGAGTGTATAAGACCCAACGTGAGCTTTGGCTGCGACCACATAATGTCGAAACAGTGAGATTATAGGAATTGAACCACACACCCAGCTCTTTCCTGGACAAGAAAAAACTGGCCTTGATACGGTGTATAAACCGGTGAGATATTGAAGACCTTTGTAGATTCCATCTTTTTGCTCAATTAAATGTCTAAATGAGCCGCTTCTATGCCAGGCACTGTGGGTCCCCGAGACAGGCTGAGCTAACGCTCTCAGCCTTCGAGAAGCCCACCGTCTAGTAAGGAGAAAATCAGGCAACAAAGCATCATAATACCATAGGCATGTGGCAGATGCTGTTGTCATTATCATGGCCTCGATATTCAATCCCTTTTCCTGTTTTTCTTGCCAGCAGGGGCCAATAATTGTGTTTGGCAGAGTGACATACCCAACTGTATACCCATCTCATCAGCTTCCTTTGCAGTTAGCTTGGATTAGGCTAGTAAGAGAATACTAAACAATAAAATATAAGCAGAAACCTAGTGGGAGATTCTGGAATAGCTTTTGCTTTCTTGAATAGAGAGGACAGACATGGCCAGTGCTGCCCTAACTTCCACCTTTTTCATTGAACATAGATGTGATGTCTGGTGCAGGAGCAGCCATCTGGCAGCCATGAGGTGACAAGCATGGAAATAAGAGCTAACATGAAAAGAATGGCAAAGCACAGGACAGAAAAGGCCTGGCTTCCTGATAGCAACACCGAGAAGCTGAGTCAATACCAATTTCACCAAAATCTGGATGTTTTATTAAATAAGGAAAAAAATACTTTTTTTTTTCTTTAGACCATTCTTCATCAGGTTTTCCATTATTTGTATAGCCATATCTATTCCCAGCAGGTATGGGATCAGAGCTAAAGATGTATATAAGTTACAGAGAAAAGGGTAACTACTTTTAGGGTGGGAAAGGTCAAGGGAGATCATACTTCTTCCTTGATAGGACATACTTCTTCCATGGAATGACATTTTTTTAAAAGATCTATTTATTTATTTCAGAGAGAGACCATGCACAAGTGGGGGAGGAGCAGAGGGAGAGAGAAAGTGAGAGAGAATCCCAAGCAAACTCCACACTGAGCACGGAGCCCAACGTAGGGCTCAATCCTGTGACTTAGATCATGACTTGAGTGAAAACCAAAAGTCAGTTGCTCAAACAACTGAGCCAGCCACCCAAGCACCCCATGTGGAATGACATTTTAGATCAAGTTTTAGTGGAATCACAGGAGTGCCCTGGTGGGGGGTGGGGGAGTGTTGCAAGTGGAGAAACCACACAGTAGGCTAAGGCAGCAGCCCGAGCCACAGGCTACCATGAGTATAGGGAAGGGAAGCCGTGAGATAGTGCTGTGTGAGGACGGGAACATAAGAGGATGCGCAATTTGGAAACTCAGATCAGGAGAGTAATGAGGTTTCAAGCAGACAAGTGATGTGATGAGTTAGAAAGACAATACAGTGGAAAGTTGGTGGGCCCTGCTCCGGGGCTCCCAGGGAAGCTACACCATGACATTTACCAAGGTCAAAATGACTCGGCAAGATTTCAAGGCACCGGCTCTCTTTCTGCCCCGAACACACCCTATATGTCTGCTTCATCAAAGAAAATAACCAAAAAGGAGCATTCTGAACACAAAAGATAAGAAAAAGAATGAAACCACCTGGCTCCCATAAGATTAAAGTCAGAGAGACAGCGCTGCATATACTAGAAACTTCAGATAAGGTTTGCAACTTTCTGGAATGTCCTTTGTCTAATAATTTGTGACTTTTTATGTAAAAAAAACTATGTATATATTTATATATAGTGATATGTATAAACACCAAATGTTCCTTCATGGAACCCTCCCTTCTTTGTGAAGATTATGTATCCAGGGCAGCTGTCCTAACTTGGGCTCAAACAAAACTCTCTTTTTTTCAAAATTCTAAAAGGTTTGTTCCTTTGTGTCGACAAAGATAACTAGCTACCATGGGAGCATGCAAGAGAAAGGGGAGGGAGTTGGGAAGGTGGCCATAAGGAGATCTGTTTGAGTATACTTTTATAATTACCTGGAACTATTTATACTTCAAAGCTAATGAGACACTTTTATAGTGTACAGGGATGAATAATGTTTGCATTTCAA
The DNA here is from genome assembly GCF_003254725.2 of Canis lupus dingo. Lineage (NCBI taxonomy): Eukaryota > Metazoa > Chordata > Mammalia > Carnivora > Canidae > Canis > Canis lupus. Next base: position 4,142,157 of record NC_064248.1, on the reverse strand, counting down.
GCCTGGTGCATAGGCTACCTAGAGCCCACTGGGTTCAGTGTTCTATCCTCACTTTAGAGATGAGAAGACTGAGGGTAGGAAGCCCAAGCCGTTGTCCAAGCTGGCGCAACGACAGATAGGAGGTCTGGTACCTCAGCCCACATCTGTCGGGAAATCCCCCCCCACACACACACACACACACTCACTCCTATGCATAATGGGACTGTTTGCCTCCCACTGGACATGGGGAACTGGTGGACTTTGCAACTCTAGATGCTAATACCAGGAACCTGAAGATCGCAACCCTAGTGACTGGGAAAACACTCTCGTGTCCCTAAGGGAAGTACCCAGGTAGGTCTGTCCTGCTGGTATGGTACAGGGCTGGTATGCATGGGCTCTGTCCAAAAATAGATGCCCAATCGCCAGACACCGTTTTAAGTGCCTTCCATGCATTGGCTCATTTAATCAATGACAGCATCACATGAGAAAACCTCCAAAGCAGGAGTTTGATGTTTTGCATTAAAGCGTGTAGAGACTGCCAGTGTGGAGTGGTATCCACCAGGGAGAAGGGAGGCAGTCTGCACCACCTGCTCCCTGCTATTTAAAACAGATGCCACAGGGGCTGAAATGTGTATTCCTTCAGGGCAGAGCCCCTGGAGAGGGGAGCACAGCGGCTGAGATGGGCCGAAGGGAGCCAGGTAGGAAAGGACATATGACTTGCCTGAGCCGGAGCTAGGTCCTTTGAAAGCCCATACAAAATTGATTGCACATTAACAACCCCTGAGCTAATGCTATCAAGAGGGTTATTTAATGGCATTACCCGGGAAGAATCATGGCAGTTTTGTTCCTGCCCAGCGAGGAAATCCATTTTCACTTAGGACATCAACCAGGAAGTTCCACAGCCAGCTGAATGGAATAAAGCATGGATCCCATGGCCCCATATGGAAAGAACACAGGTGATAATTCTGATCGCTAACATTTACCGGGTGTGTACTACATGCCAGGCACGGCCCTGAGCACTCTCTGCTCATTATCTCATGTGATCCCCATGAGGTGGGTGAAAATGGCATCTTGGTTCCACAGATGAGAAGCGCAAGGCACAGAAGGGTTTCTGTAATACAATCAACTTTAGCCAGTGGCTGAGCCTCCAACATCCAAGATCCAGAGGATGAGGTCAACTAGAAGGGATGCAGAGCCGATACGCTAATGGGTCCCTTCCCGGAGTGGTTAATTGAAGTCATAACCAAAATCTTGGACAGCTGGGCTGGATGCTGGCCGTGGGCCCCCACTGTGGTTGGTGGGCGTCCAGTGGCTGAATGTCTGCCCTGGAGCTGGGCAGGGAGCCAGCAGTGTGCCAAGTGTCTTGGTGGGAAGCCACGTTCCCCCAATGCCAGCACAGTAAAGATCCAATTCTTGACACAAACTTTGAACCGGGGTGTAAGTGAAGATGCCACAACTCAGCAAGTAAGCATTTATGGAGTACCTGCTGCATACCAGGCACAGCTATAAGTGATAGAAATCCCTGCCTTCATGGAGTTTACATTTTAGTGAAGAGAGAGAGAGAGACATTGAGCAAGAAAATTAACAAACAGGTAAGGCTATATTGGAAGGGGACACGTGTTCTACAACATAAGGTTGGGATGAGGTGGCTTGGGAATGCTGGCGGTGGAGACAGGGCCCCAGTGAAAAGGTGGCAGTCCAGCAAGCCTTAACAGAGGTGAAGAGTTAGCCACATGGTTATCTAGAAGAGCCGATACAGAATTCCTAAGGTGGAAGCAGAGTCTGTGGCACTTGAGACCTGGCTGGCTGGGCAAGATGGGAATCCCGCAAAGCCAGTGAGGTAGGAATAAAAGCCAAGAGCACGGTGTCCTGGAATCTCCAGGATTAGGCCCAAGTCCCAGCCCTACCAGGTTCTGAACAAATTCTTGACCTTTCTGAGCCTCGCTTTCCTTGTGGGTAAAATGGGAATAATAATTGCAGCTGCCTGGCAGTTTCTCTGGACGATTGAATGGGATGAGATGGGTTAAGTGCTCAGAATGCCTGTGTAGGGGGGCACCCAGGAAGCCGTCAGGGATGCCCGTGACACTGAGACCCCTTACTGCAGCACCTAACTCATGTTTATCCTTCCTCGATTGCCTGTCTCCCCCATCGCCTGAGCAGCAGGGACTGTGTCCCACTTAATTCTCAATCTCCAGATCCTCAATCAGGACCTGGCACAGGGTAAGCTGCTTGGTGGAGACTTGCAGAATAGGGGGCTGGTGAGTGACCCAGTGGGTAACTGGAGGTAGAATGGAATCGGAACTTAATAATGCAAGCTATTGGCCACTGCACCGAGCAATATAGTCACTCTCTAAAGTGAGAGTCGGGTCAGGCATTTCCAGACCTCAGGGTTTAGAGGCAGGGGAGATGTAGCCAGGGATGTGAAAGATGCACCAGGAACAGGTGCTGACCCCAAAGGAACCATGTTAACCAAGCCTTCCCGGCGCCTTCGAGCTCTTGGACAGAGGTACAATTTGCCCGGGGTCCAAGGTCACTGCTGCCCGTAAAGCAAGGAGGCCCGAGCCTCTAACCTAGAAAATGCTGGCTTCCCCTGCCATCCGCCAGCTGAGTCTCGGCGCCTGGGTCTCTGCAACGTGACTTCCTACAGCCTCACGTCACCGCACAAACAGAGACGGGTGGTGATGAGCTGGAATCCAGCTCATGCCTCATTCATGGGATTTCTCCATTTCCAGTGACAAAAACAGGCCCCCCCTTTTTTTTCCTGGAAGCCTGAATCTATGCTTTTCATGTGTGTCTGTCCTCAAATAGCCTGGGGACAACTGGGCTTGTGTGTTAGATGAAGAAGAGAAGAGAAAGAGTAGCAAAGGAAAAATCTTGGCTCCGTGGGAGGCCGGCCCCCCTGCCCGTGACCGTGAGATGGCATCTGCATGGGCTCCAGGCGCCCCGCTTGGACGGAAGGCACCGCGGGACTGGCCATTCATCCTCGAGCCTCTCCTGCAGCCAAATTTAGTCCAACTCCTTGATTTAATTACACTCCTGTGTACAATAGGAAGCTTGCATCCTCCTATACGCGATGAATATTAAGCTGTTAGGCCTGTAATTTCCTCCGCCAGGCACACTCCCATTTCTGCATATTGATGCCACATTTAGTTTGTTACTTTCTAATTTTCCATCCTTCTGGTCCTGTGCTCACCACCTTCCCCCCCTAGTAATTTCCATCAGCACACACGTACACACTGCCTCCCCCTCTGTCCTCCCGACTCCACCCAGGTGGTGAGCAGCACCGTGTGAGCGACCTGAGCCCCCTTTTACACCTGCCATAGAAATGGGAAGAATCTCTGGCTCTGGTCTTTACCTGCAGGTGCCCCAGCTCTAAAGGGTCAGGAATGGAGCTGCAGGTAGGGTACTGTAAATGTGGCAGACCCACGCACACCCTCATAGACATCAGAGCTATGCCTCCTGCCGGAAGGTGATCAATATCTAATATCAAATATTAGAATACTTGGGGGACCCGAAATATCCCTCTGTGGAGGAAACAAGGATAAAAATGGGAGGGGGCAGGTTGGGGTGTCCCACCAGACTCTGCCTGGCTCCCACATGTCCTCTCCTGGCAACTGTTTATAATTTGAGGACTCCCCTTGTGTCTTTGTGTCTTGGCCAGTTTGGGCTGCTGTAATGAAGTCCCACGGCAGGGGTGGCTTATAAACAACAAAAATGTATTCCTCACAGTTCTGGAGTCTGGGGAGTCCAAATGAAGGCCCCAGTAAATCTGCTGTCTTGGTGACAGCCCAAGTCCTGGTCTGTAGATGGCAGTCTTCTCACTATGTCCTCACATAGTGGAGGGGGCAAGGGAGCTCTCTGGAGCCTTTTATATTCATGGGGGCTCCGTCCTCATGACCTAATCACTCCCAAAGGCTCCACCCCTAAGTACCATCACATTTGGGATTAGGTCTCAATGCATCAGTTTTGGGGGATACACATAGTCTATAGCACTTGGGTTCAGCCTTCCTTAGTACCCTCCCGATCATTTCTCTGGAACCTGGTCTCAGAGGCAGCTCACTCTTGCCTTAGTCTCGGGCTCCTAAATCTGTGAATGTCCTCTGATTCCATGTGAACCACTCCCCTCTTACTTTCTAGCTTATTTTGATCAACTCTTGGATCTTGCCCAAGACCTTGCCGTAGCACTGCCATGAGTTAGTTCTAGCTCTCTGTTCTTGCCCCAGGAACATCTCAGGGGTCTGTGGGGTCAGGCACGGGGCTAGACTCTGGCACCTAGACCCTGGTTGCAGGCTAATGCTCCAGCTAAGCCCAAGGTCCCTTGCTATTCGTGAGCAGCCTCTCCAGTAAACCCAGGTGCAAACATGCACCAATAATCTCCCTTCGTGTGGAACCATTTGGTCACTTCGACCTGCTTGGTCCTCAAAGAAATTCTCCATTCATTGCCCCTGTGGCCACTGATGACCAGATGAACTCCCTGCCTACTCTTCTATACAGCACAGCAGATAACACTACCAGGGGCTCCCAACCCTTTGAGAAGGCAGTGATACTATGCAAGTCCTTCTGTGAACTATATTTTTCTTTCACTCCAGTCATTCCTTGAGAGGACTGAGGAGCAGAAAGGAAGCCAGTTCCAGGGAGGCCTCTTTTAGTAGTACCTAGCAAGACTTTCTGATACATACCTTACAGTGAGACTCTCTGATAGACAACTACTGTTTATATTTGCAAAGCTTAATTAAAAAAAAAAAAAAAACAAACTGGGATCCCTGGGTGGCGCAGCAGTTTAGCACCTGCCTTTGGCCCAGGGCGCGATCCTGGAGACCCGGGATCGAATCCCACGTCGGGCTCCCGGTGCATGGAGCCTGCTTCTCCCTCTGCCTGTGTCTCTGCCTCTCTCTCTCTCTGTGTGACTATCATAAATAAATAAAAATTAAAAAAACAAACAAACTCAAATGGAGATTTTAAAGTAGCTATGTGCCTCTCAATGATATAGTCTTTGAAAGTCACATGACATGTAGATGACTTTGCATAAATTATAACCTTCATTTGAGTGCCATGTGCTAAATACATAGTGCATTAATTCACTTAATTTTCACTAGACCCCTACAAAGTATTAGTATTTTCATTTCCATTTCTTAGATGAGGCAATCGTAAATGATGAATGATTTGCCCAGGTTCCATTGGTACTAAGTGGCAGGATGGAGATTCAGACTCAGATGTCTTTATTCCAAAGCCCATACTCTTAACCGCCATGCAGCAAAGACATCCAAGTGGGACCAGCTGACAGTGTAGACCCCTTGCCCATCCCCGTGATGGCACGTGGCAGGGCCAGCAGAGTTTAGAGCCTGTCTATTTGAGGACAAAAAAGACTTCTATTTTATTAGGCTTACCAGAAGTCCTAATAACCGCTGGATCAAATTAATAGGGTCAGCAGATAAGCCAAGGGTCCCTTAGTCTTTTGAGAGACATCACACAAGTTCCCTGCCAATTAGGAGTCGTCCAATTCTGTCTCCTAGAGCTCAGGCCCAAGGGAAGCCATCCTTCCACCTGGGGCCATGTAGAGCACCCTAGAACTGATCAGAAACTGGGATAATCTGAAGGCCAAAGTCACCCAGTTTGGCAGCCTGGGTTTCCTAACTTCCCTGTAACAAGGAATTTGTCAGCCAGCCAACAGAATTCTTGTTACTGGACAGACAGAGCAGTTCTGATGAGTTCTTGCACACTGATTTTTCTTTTCTACACTGGATGCAAACACTGTCTATTATTAGAGTCTTTGCTTAGACAAACGAGAGATGATGGGTCAAGTGAAGACTGGCTTTCCTTTGCACACTCATCCTGGGCACACTCTGGCCATCCCAATTAGACTGACTGATGTGCCAGTCTGATGGGATTGTCTGGTGGTCCCTAAATCTCCTTAGCAACACGTTTGCAAAGGTTCTTGGAATAGAATGCATCTGCAGCTAATTCCATCCACTGTGTGCTGCTTTATACTGGTTCCATTTGGAGGAAGATCCTTCCCTCCGAGAGCCTCAAATATCTCAATTATAAGATGGGGATAATTATTTAGGGTGATGCTCTCACTGGTGATGATGGACCTATACCCTAAGTTTGCTGTGCAGATAAGCAAGGTAAGGTATATGAAAATGCAAACTGTGAAGTGCTGAATTGATGCAGCCTATCTAACAGACTATATGACAGAATGGAGTAAACACTGGACTGGGAGTTTAATTCTTGTGCCTTTTGCAAGGAATATCACTTAACATTTCAAGGGACTCTCTCTCCATCTGTGAAATGGCAAGTCATGACTTTTGCCTTTCCGACTAGCAGGGCAGCTATAGAACCCAAGCGAGCATTCTGGAAAGTCATTTGTAAACTGTAAAGTATTGTGCAGGCACACAGGACAACTAACTTCACCAAGGGAAGTTTCCAACATGGAGAAATTGTATGGCAAATTCCTCTTGTAAGTCATCTCCTGCTCGCATATGCTTCTTAAGTCCAGAACATGCTTAGATTTCAATTTCAAACCAGCTCCAATGAATTGGCCACAGGTCCATGCTGAGGAGAATTTTATTCAATGGTTATTTGATGACAGACTGAATGAATGAATGATGCCAGGTATAGGAGGAGATGGCTCTATTTTTATAGCACCGACTCCACATGATGTGTTTAAACTCCTCCGTATAATTAGCTTCATGAACTCTCACCAAGCGGCATAAATCTTTATTGGTACTACTGAGAGTATCTGAATTTTGGAAAAAAGTTGCTCTTGCTCCAGAGTTTTTATTAAGAATTGTGACACGTGTCATACAGTGTTTCTGTTAATTGAGCGTCAAGTGAATGAAATGCACACAGATGCAGGGGACTTGGCAGGTTCACGGGCAAGACATGGCTGTGCATTTGCTTCTGCGCCCAGCCTCTGGGCTGTGCCGGGTCTCTATCCCCACCGAGTGCCCGGGCGCTGCAGCTGTAAGGAAGATCCTGCCAGTTTCCCTTGTGGTCAATCTGCCATCTGTCCTCCCCCAGCCCTTCAATGTCCAGCTACAGCCTTCGAATCCCACTCATGCCCACTCACTTTGCCATGGGCAAGGTCAATGGCAGTCCGTTGGTGCCAGCAGAAAAGGAAGCCACAGCCACAGCTATCTGGTTTCCTGGCTGCCTCGTATTCGGCTTTCCCTACTTCGGTTTATTTGAGAGAGAGGGAGAGACAGCGAGCATGGGAGGGAGGAGCAGAAGGAGAGGGAGAGAGAGAGAGTCTTAAGCAGACTCCATGTGGAGTGTGGAGCCTGATGCAGGGCTCGAGCTCACGACCCTGAGATTATGACCTGAGCCAAAACCAAGATTCAGACACCCCTAGGTCCCCCCCTCCTTTAAATTTCACCAGGACATCCTTTCTGCTCAGCCCTCTGAACCTCACCCCTTGTGCATGACACCTATATATTACAGGATGCTCTTCTCAACGTACATTTTCTGGTATTTCCTTAACAGTGTAAAAACTAATGGACTTGGAGATTTGTGTTCAGTTCTCCAAGAACTCTTAAAAAGCTGCAGTAGAAGAAAGTGTGGTTCAATGGTGAAAATGATGACTAGCTTGGATGATGACCAATTCAGATAATTGGCCATAGACCTCTAATCTTGCTGGTATCCCTCTGTCACTCAGCAGGGACCGGGCCGATCATTCCATCAATACATTTATTTTGTCAGCTGTCACTGTGTGGCGCCCACATGTCTCAGCTGGGTAACTTAGACTGAGAAATGGAAACCTGCCAATATCAGAATCATTTCATCCCTATCACGTGCCTTTCTTGTCATATGGATTTTCAATGCATTTCTGCCTGGCTTGGCAAATCTAAGCCATGACCTTGCTTTTAGCTGCTGGGTCCCTTTAATTATTACTATCAATTCCAACCAGCTTGAGTCAGTACATTTCTAAACTGCATTAACTCAGTAAGTTCTACCCACAAGATTTCTATTTCATTCTGCCCAACATCCCCCTCTACACACACGCGTGCGTGCGCGCGCGCACACACACACATACACACTCATCTCACCCAGTATCACTGAACTGGTTATTTCTTCTCAGCAGGGAGCGCGTGTATGTACACATATTGATTTATTTTCCTATGACTTTTCATACGCAGTTTCTCCTTGGAGTAGCTTCACTCCTGTCCAAAGGAAAGTCCTGGATTCCTGATAATGTTAAATAACTAAATCATTACCCATTCAACAAACATTGAGTCCTTAGATTTCCAAACCAGGCACCATGATAAGTTCATGGATATCAGTCATCATTGTGAGAGGCAAAGCAGAGGGTCCAAAAGTGGGTTTCAGAGAAAAGCTCCTTCCTGTTTCATTATAATTCCTGAGATGATGTGAGGACGTCACATATCTCATGAGAAAGCGATCATGAGGGGCCTCTGGGTGGCTCAGCAGGTTAAGCATCTGCCTTCAGCTCAGGTCATGATCCCAGGGTCATCCCATGATGGACTCCCTGCTCAGTCAAGAGCCTGCTCTTCCCACTCCCCACTGCTGTCTCTGTCTCTGTCTCTGTCTCTCTCAAATAAATAAAATCTTAAAAAAAAAAAAGAATGATTATGAAATTGCCTGTCCTCCACATCAGGACTAGGAGCTCCTCCCTCCAGGGGCCTCCTCCCTACCTAGGACCCTTGTCTGCTGGTGTCCATGCAACCAGTCCCTCTGAACATCACACAAACCACAGAGATTTTGCTCTGAGGTCACAGGCAGGGTGTGAAGGCAAGGAAGGGAAAGAGACATGAGATTTCAAGTCAGGCCTGGCTCCAAACCCAGCTCTAGCACTGTGTGATCAAGCTCCTCTCCATCACTGGGTAACGGGGATGACAACAGGACCGTCAGTGGGGTGTAGGGTGAATACTGTGCATACACAAAGCTCCAGAACAGAGCCTGTTATTTACATGCTGCCCCTGCTCCTGTTAGAGTCCAGCTCAGTCATCGGCCAAGTATAGAAGCTCCAATACTTCCACCTTATCTTGAAACCCTCGTCCCACTCCTGATCCCCCTCTCAAAACAGTAACAGCAGCAAATGGTGCAGAGAGGCTACCGGTTAATTTCCAATGTATATGACTCTCTGCTTCCGCAACATAATCCTGACTTCCTGCCGGCAATGTTATCACCCTGTTGAAAGAGTACATTCTACAATCTCCCTTGCAGCTTATGCGCAGACACGATTAAGTTCTGGCCTGTAAGATATAAATTAAAGTGGTGTGAAATTTCCAGGAAATAGTTGTTAAAAGAGGAGGCGTGCCCTCCTCTTTCCTTCAACTTCCTCTTTCTTGTTGCCTGGAACATTTATGTGAGGACTGGTGCTCTAGCAGCGATCTTAGCTTGTGAGGATAGACTCACAGCCTATGGACACGCAGTAGGAGGAGCCTGGATCTCTGACATCGCTTTATATGGCTTTATCATTCACTGGCTGCTTATTCTGGGAATTCTTTTATATGAGAGGTAAATACACTTTGATCTCATGCAAGCCCACAAGTTATTTGGGAGTTTTCTGTTATAGACAGGTAAACTCTAAATGGTGTGCCTGATTTCTCCACTTTTCTCCTCTGCATCAGGTCAAGGGCCAGCTCAACTGAATAACCTCAGATCATTTCTTCTCCCCCTCGTTCATGTCAAAGATTCAAATTTGTGTGATAGATTTTCCACTTATTTGAGTTTATATTGGGTACCTACCCTGTCTTCACCAGGGATGAGGGACATTGAATCAGGAGGAAGGAGCCCCTAGGGACTCCTAAATTGATCCCACCTTCAGGAGTGAAAGATAAAACCCCAAAGGGAAATAGGAGCAGTGGCAACCAAGGTCCACCCCCAAACCTCCCAATCCCCATGCTTCTGTTGACCAGCATACGGCATCTGGGACTGCGGCAGCGGCAGGAGTCAGTGCAGTTGTGATTCTGAGTGCCGGGATCTCTGACTGCCAAGTAGGGACAACACCACCTTCATCTCTAGGTGACTCTAGCAGTGGGATACACAGGCCTCTGTGCACAGAAGAGGATTTGAGGCTCAATTTGTTCAGCATCTATTACAAGTCTACTGAATACACTGGGGACACAGGATGCAGAGCTAACCAGCCTGCCTCGTACTCGCAGCCTGGAGGGAAGGGCACAAGTTGATGACCCAAGGTAAACAGATGGGTGGGAGTTACAGGACCGCACAGGGGTAGCTTGTAGTCTAGACAGGTGGGGCGGGGAATGAGGAGGAAGAGGCAGTAGGGATCGTCTCCACGGCGAGTCCAGCCTAGAAGCAGAATAAGAATCAGGCAAAGCAGTGGGGAAAGCAGGCTGGAACGGTGGAGGGAAGAAGGCAGAGCATGTCTGGGCAAGTGCAGGTAATACTGTGGTCTTATTGGAGCCCAGAGTGTAAGGGGACACAGTGGGCCAGAAGCAGGCCACAGAGGACTTCAAGGGATGTGAAGCAGAGCCTCGAATCTACCCTGTAACCAAGGGAGGACTGCTGAAGCATTGTCATCATGAGCTCGACGTGATGAAATATGCATTCTAGAATGATTAGAAGGATTGTTGCATGTGGAGAACAGGCAGTGGAAGAGGGGCCAAAGGATCATGGTGCAGTAACCAAGGAGGAGCCTGTTGAAATAATATAATCAAAAAATAACGGTGTCTTGAATAGAGAGGAACATTGCCTTACCAAAAAAAGTACAGCAATGTTCTGGCCAGTTCTTATTTCGTTCCCCAGTGAAAGCCAAAAACCTAGTGTTAAATTGCAGGCATCTCTGCATGCATCCAGAGGAACAGAGGCCAAGTGTACAGATTGCTGGGATCCCACTTGTACTGGAGCAGAGCATCAGAAAATTAGCAGTTAGCTCAGTGCCTCTTAGACCATCTCCCTGAGACACCTCCAGTGGTCTCTCCACAGGTCTCCCGGGCTGTGTCAGGAGCTGGAAAGCCGACAAATCAGAATGGTGTCGCTGGTTACTCTGGCATTCTGAGTGAACGAGGGACGGGAGGAATGACTGTATGAACTTATCAATTGCATTTCTGGATGAGGGCCACCCTGGTTTCTAGAGTTAACCATCAGAGCGATGTGGGACCCAGGAAAGTTAACAAAAATCCCCTACCCCTGGACAAGCAGAGCAGGACTGATTCCATTTTGTGCTACACCCGCCACCTCCCCTATGACCCCCACATGACCTGCTTATTGCTTAAGGCGCTGCCCCACCCTAGGCGAGCCGCTGGGCACACCCTAATCGGAAATCGGCTCATAACCATGTAACCCTGCTTTGTGCCCCCAAAACTGCGCGCCGATTCTGACCAAAGTAATAGGCCAGCTCAAGGGGATACTATAGGGTAAGATGCAATTCAATCGGCCACCTGCGTGTGGACCGACATGACTGTGCAACTTTCTGCGTATCCCATGGGCCACTGGCCCCAATAAAGCTGCTACGCCTCTTAGTCTCGGGGTCCAAGTCCCTGCTCCGCTGTGTCGGGTACACTTGGACCCAAGCTCCAGCTTGTAAAGAAACCCTCGTGTGTTTGCGTCGGTGTCGGCTCCTTGGTGGTGTCTCGGATTCGCAATCTTGGGCACAAAAAGCGAGGGGATTTTTTTTATCCCACTTTCTGCCTTTTCTTTTAAGTACTTCTTAAAAGAACTGGAAAGTGTTATTGAACCATTCCTACCTCACACTACTCAGAGGAGTGAGCCATCACTCTCCATCAGAAATGGTGGCTGGGATGGGTGCGATGCCTCACACACCTGGACTTTTAGCTGATCTTACAGCCGTTTACTGACAGGGGAGGTGTGTAATTTGGGAAATGTATTTTTGGAAATGCTATAGATGCAGAACAAAAGTTAAGCAGATAGATAACACATGGAGCCCGAGTTATCAAGCACTTTGTTACCTTATTCAAAAACAACAAAAACACCAACCTTTCCTGAGCTTTCACTGTTCACTTTGGAGTCTGGTGAGAAGTAGGTTTTCTCCAGGTGTGGCAATTGTTCTGGTGGGAATAAATTCAGCAAAGGAAACCATGCGCCGTATGCCAAGCTAGTCAGTGTATGTGTTTATGCTGAATTGTGCATTATGGGTTCATTCCCTTTCCATCCTGCCTGTTAACCTTCTATAAGAAGAAAAAGAAAGTTCCTTGAGTAAATCTGCATACAGGGTTTTCAAGCTGATGCTGACATAAGTCTCATATTCAAGGAACTCCACGAATATTAACCAATGCCTCCCTTTCCTTTCCACTGGGTTCAAACACATTCATTAACACCCAGGAGTCTGGGGGCCCCGAGATGCCTCCTGGATTCTTGTCCCCCTGGATCATGACTCCCACAGCTTGATCACACAGAATGGTTCAGCCAAAAAGCATCTATGCACCACCTTGCACCCTTTAGGATAGCTACTTTAAAACAGCAACAACAGAAAAGAACAAGGGTTGGTGAGGATGTGGAGAAATCAGGACCCTTGTGCACTGTTGGTGAGAATGTAAAATGGTGTCACCCCAGTGGAAAACAGTGTGGTAGCTTCTCAAAAATATTTTTTTAAATACGAGAACTACTAGACAACCCAGAAATACCACTTCTGGGTATATATCCCAAAGCATTGGAAGCAGGTTCTCAAAGAGATGTCTGAACACCCATATTCAGAGCAGCATCATTCACAATACTCAAAAGATGGAAACAACCCAGATGTCCACTGGCGACTGAATACATAAGCAAAACATGGTCTATCTGTTCGATAGAATATGATCCAGCCTTCGGAAAGAAGGAAATCCTGACACCTGCTACAACATGGATGAGCCTTGAGGACATTATGTTAAGTGACGTAAGCCAGTCATGAAAAGACAAATAGTGTATGATTCCACTCCCGTGAGACACCTAGAGTTGCCACAAATTCATAGAGACAGGAAGTAGAATGGTGGTTACCATTGGCTAAGGGGAACAGGGTGGGGAGTTCGTGTTTAATGGGGACAAAGTTTCATTTTTCTAGGATGAAGCATTCCAGGGATGGATGGCGGTGATGGTTGTGATGATAAAATGTAAAAATAAAATAAGTAAATGTATTTAAACACCACTGAACTGTACACTTAAAAATAGTTAAGATGATAAATTTTATGTTATGTGTATTTTGCCACAGTTTTAAATAAAAAGCATCAAGGAGTCTGTAGGAGAAAAAGAGGTACCAGACTGTTCTGCTTGGTCAGCCCTGAGGAAAACCTAAGGGAGATGTGTCTTCTCCGCTTCTCCCCTTGCTTTCTCAATCCTTTCCTTGCTCCCTGCACTCTGCTCACTTCGGGGTGTCCTCGGAGCCTGGGAGGTCTCTGCTCTCCCCTTCCTCTACCATTAAGGTCATTCCCCACTAACAGCTCAGCTGCCCCCCAGGAGCCCCAGGCAAGATCTCCAGATTCCTCCACCTTTCCACTTAGCTTCAGATTCATGCTGCCACTTGCCCACTGGAAATGTGCCCCCATGACCCCACAGAGAACTCCTCCTCCCCCCAGACACATCTTCCTTCCATTTTCCGATCTTAAGTTATGATCTAGATTCTACTGAGCTCCCAATCCCCTCCATCGTTTAGCTCCCGCATTCTGTTTTCTTCATTGCTTTTTAAAACATGCATGTGATCATGTCATCCTCCTGCTTAAAAACTGTACCAAGCCTCCCCCATTGCTTCTAAAAGTAACCTTCTCCAATATCCCAAGGCCGAGTTGGGTACATTCAAGGGTCTCAGGAAATAAATGAATCGAACTGGCTTTGGGTCAGGTGACAATTCCTGTGAGAAGAAAGATGCTGTCATGCATGAAGAAGGTAGCTGCAAAAGGCAGAATTTTAGAGCTGACTCCCCAAGATTCCTGACCCTTGGTTATAAAATCAAACGTTAGTCCAAGGACTGCTGGGAAGGGTTTTGCCGCTGCGATTAAAGCCCCAACTCAGTTAACCTTAAAATATGTAGATTATCCGGTTGGGCCTGACCCAATCAGGTGAGTGCTTAGGAAGGGGAGTCTTTTTTTCCCCTGGCTTGTAGCAGAAGTGGGAGTCAGAAAAAGTGGAAGCAAGAGAAGGATCCGGTGTGCTCTTGTTGGCTTTGAAGATGAAGAGGCGACCTGCAAAAACCAGAGATCAGCCTCTCGGAGTGAGAATGACCCCACTAAATTCTGCCAACAATCTGAAGACATCTAGAAGCAGATTCCTCTTCAGACTCTCAGAGTAAAAGCCTAGCCTGGCCACCATCTTCGTTTTAGTCTTGTGAGACCCTAAACAGAGAGCATACCTGAGCCCACCCCAACTTTTAACCTAAAATGCTGCAAGCTAACACGTGGGTATTGCTTTCTACCACTTGATTTGCAGTGATTCCCCAACACTTGGAAATGAATGCAGCACTCTCTGGGACAGCTCTTGGTGGTGGTGGTGGGGCAGTGGGCTTCCCCGAAGGCAGAAGGCAGGACGAGCTCAGCAAGCCGGCCCCAAGGAACTGTTCCACCCACCAACCCACTTTAAACAGACCCATTTACCTTTTTCTGCCTTCTATGACTTTCTCTGTTCTTAATTAGATCCACTTTGGAACTTCATGGACTTTTCAAAAACAATTCTTAGGATTGTAATTACTTTTATCCTCATCTACAGACACTTAAGACTGCAAAGTATAATATAGCATCGTCTTTGGCACACATCATTGTATATGGTTGTATTAAGCTTAATAAATGAATACCAACCCCTCCTCCTACCTCCTACCAACCCCTCTCTCCCACCTCTGTGTATGTGTGTGTGTCTGTTTCTCTCTCTCTCTCTCTCTCTCTCTCTCTCTCTCTCTCTCTTCCTCATACCCACCACCGCCCCCCCCCCCACGACCAAATTATGCCTCAATCTCTTACTTGGAAGGAAATAAGCAGCCATTTTCAATAAGAAAATAAAAGAGTTTGTCATTGTCTACACTGTCTGCTAATACTGATTTAAGAACATGAACTTTGGAATCACCTAGGGTAAAATCTGTACTCCAGGTCCCTCTTTAGTGGCTACGTGAAATATCTTGGTTTTTTTCACCTGTCATACGTTCACAATAATAGCATTCCTATGAAGATTCATTTAAATATGGCCCATGAAGTCCTTAGCAGTAAATGAGTCCATACTCAGTAAATGAGACTGTTACTATTATAAAGGAGATGAATATGTGTGAGCCTTTAAAAGTAAGGACATTAGGACCAGCTCAGGCTTGCTCAAGGCTAGGTGCCCAGTTTGGTTTGGTCATGGTTTTGAGTTTAGCCCTGTCCAAGCTAAATTCTCTCAGATTGTCTCTCTGCCACATAAACATCACTGAGATGCCTCCAGTTGCTCTTTGAGTTATCTGCAGACATTTGATAAGTGAGAAAGAGACAAAGAAATGCAGATTGGAGCCCTTAGCAACATCTTTTTTAAAAGATTTTATTTTTTTATTTGAGAGAGTGAGCACCAGCAGGAGGGAGAGGCAGAGGGAGAGGGAGAAGCAGACTCTCCGCTTAGCAGGAAGCCCGACATCCCAGGACCCTGAGATCATGACCTGAGCTGAAGGCAGACGTTTAGCTGAGCCACCCAGGAGCCCCAGCAGCATCTTTTCTTTCTCATGCCACTCCAGAGCCAAGCCCAGTATCTTGAGTGTGTAAGGACACAGCAAATAAACATGCACCTGTCAGGAGCTGATTGCAAGGGCTGTGACTGCTGTATCTGGGGGCGATGTCAGAGTCTGATTTCTGGACATGTCAGAAACAAAACAGGGGAGAATAAGTGGACACAAAAAGTGCAGAGTGAGGGGATAATTGCTTTTCATCCGAGTGTTCAAAAGAAAGAGTTCAAGAACACAAAATGTAGCAGAGCTTGACATGCTAGCAGGATCCTTCAGATCCCAGCAGATCCCTGCAGCTCCTTGGGATCTGGGCAGATCTGAGCTATAGTGGGATTCCAAGTGTTCTGGGAGCATTTGGGAAGCTTCTCACAGGGAGGGTAAAGTAGGGAGGTTCCCCTACATCTCAGGGACTAAATAATAATGCACTACACCAGGGTTCACTAGGTTTGCAAAGATGTCCCCAGACTGGCAGCAGCTGCAGTATCACCTGGGAACTTGTAAGAAATGCAAAATTCCCAAGTCTCACCCAGACCTAATAAATTAAAAACTCAGGTGCTGGAGACGGGCCATCTGTGTTTCAATGTGCCCCTGGGTGGTCCTGATGCTGACTAAATGTTGAGAACCGTGGTTCTCAAATATATATTCAAATGAAATATACATGAAATTATATATATATATATATTACATATATATATGTGTATATATATATACACATATATATACACATATATATATCAAAGGATGCTAAGAAAAAATATCCAAAACTTGGAAGTCAAGCAAAGAAAGAGCAAGACCTTTCAGTATTATACAGAGGCATTATTCAGCAGGCAACCCATTATTTAGGGGAATGTAGTTCTGGTTGGATTTGCTATGTATTATACATTAGATCCCAGCCACTAGTAAGTTATATGTAACTCCTAGTTTCTGATCCATTAGAAAAGACGACCTCCAAGGCCGTGGGTTTTAATTGCGCTATAGGACAGTAAGCACTTTCGTATCTGACTCAGCAGTCTTCTCACATTCCGTTTGGAATGCCTCTAAATATCCAGCTCCTGAAGATGCACTTTGGCCAGCTTTACCATTTTACTGGATCCCTCATTAAATGAGTGGACAAGTCTTCGACACATGTTGGTTCTATATTCATAGGAGGATCAGGTTTTTAACACTTTGAAAATTATTTTTCCAGATAAATACATCTTGACTACAATTTAACCTTGGGTTAAATTCCATCCTGGTGGTCTGTTGTGAGACCATCTGTGTGGAAGGGCCATGTGTCTGCCCCATAGAGGAACTAGTTTTTCTGAAGATAGTGGCTGAGCCCTCTCCTTCTCCTTCTGCCCTGACTCGTGTGGGCATTCTTTGTCTCTCTCAAATAAATAAATAAATCTTTCAAAAAAAAAAAAAAGAAAAAAAGAAAAGAAAAGAAAAGAAAAAAGAGTGTTAGGGAAAAAATAAAACAAAAAAATTTCAAGCAAAAAAGAGTGTTATCAGGGGTGCCTGGCTGGCTCATTCAGTGGAACCTGTGACCCACAACCCAATGGTTCTGGGTTCAAGCATCATGTTGGATGTAGAATTTACTTAAAAATAAAAAATTCTAAAGAGTGTTATTGAATTCTCTGACTCCAGTTTGTTCTTCAAAACATGAGAAAAATTGATTCTTCACAGAGTAAGATTCAGTGATAAAACATGTGAGATGAACCTAGCACCCTGCCTTTGATACAATCCACTAGGTACTTGCCAATGTGATCAGCCTACACTACTGCATTTCACATTGGGGTGAAAGCTTTCCCCAATTATAGGATTCTCAGATATCTTACAGCCAAGTTGGGAGATATGTTTTGGGGTGAATAAACCTCTGCACTCACACTAGAACTACTGGGTAGATTCCAAAGGCAGACCTGATCTGGAGCTTTCAGTTGAGTTGGAATGGCAGGCAACACATAGTGCTGCCTTTGTTGATGAAATAGAGGGAAGAAGGAAGGAGAAACTGAATAAATATGAATGCTCCATTTTGAAGACAAATGGCAGAGACCTGGGTGGTTCAGTCGGTTAAGCATCAGACTCTTGATTTCTGCTCAGATCATGATCTCAAGGTTGTGAGATTGAGCCCCATGTCGGGCTCCTCGCTGGGTGGGGAGCCTGCTTGAGATTTTCTCTCTCCCTCTCCATCTCCCCCCCCCCACCCCGCTCGGTCTTTCTCTCTCAAATAAATAAGTAAATCTTTAAATAAACAAATAAATAAATAAATAAATAAATAAATAAATAAATAAATAAATAAAGGAAAGTGATTCTGGGGCATTTGAATTACCCAGACATGCACAGGGTTCCTTTGCTCCTATCAACTTGTAGGAACAAAATAATATGACTGAATGTGCCCACATCCACAAGAAAGGGCATCAGGCTGCCTTGTTAACTCACTGCAGACTCCTTTATATTTGTATGTACTCCAAGGAACACCTGTCAGGGGAGGGCAGGGTCTGAATGGGAACACCTGGGGGCTTCTCCACTCCTGGGAATTAAGTGCTCCAAAAGTGAGTGAGCAGGTGCCATTCATCTCAGGCAGGAGGTCTTTACCTGGGGTTTGTAATCATAAATCCAGATGGAGAAAAACATTACATCTTTAATTTTCCCTTACCACTAACTGAAATGTAGCATTTCCTTCGATTACAGATGCGGATGACAAACTGCAACAGAATGTGCATTACCTGAGATGTTACCCCTCACAAAATCACAGATATTTCCATATCACATCGTACTTGTGCAACTATCACAAAATATCAATTATATGCATCGTGACTTCAAATTAGCCTCATGATTAGTCCCGCAGCTAGAACTTGTTACCTAACATGTCAATAAAGAAGCAGATCTGTTACTATGTCACAAATTTGTTTTGGTAATATTGTGATAAATGGTTTAAGCATAACTGGTTTCTTCTTTAATCCAATTTATTTTATTTTATTCTTTTTTTATAAAATATTTTATTTATTTCTTTTAGAGAGAGAGAGAAAAAAGCGTAAGCGGGGGTGGGGTGGAGGGCAGAGGGAGAGGGAGAGAGACAATCTTCAAGCGGACTCCATGCTGAGCTCAGAGCCTGTGGAGGGGCTCTATCCCAGGACCCTGATGTCGTGACCCAAGCTGAAATCAGGAGTTAGATGCTTGACTGAGCCACCCAGGAGCCCCTATTATATTCTTTAGGAATGGTCTTCTGAGAAGGGGACTGTAGGGCTCTCCAGATAGTCAAGGGTCCTGGGCACAAGTTGAGTGTAATGAACCTACTGCCTAAGAACCAAAGCGTGAGGACCTGGCATTACAGAACATGCTCCACCCATGAGAAAACTTAATTACTAAGGAAGAGTCTACACTCTGCACCATGGTGAGGACAGAAACTCCTTCAAGACAAGAAATAAAAAGACTAATTTTATGGAGTACTGACTTCACATTACAGACTGTACATTACTGAAAATAACCTCATGTCATCCTAATAATAACCTCGTGAGGTGAGAACAATTTCTCCTATTTTACAGGTGGGTAAACATGGCTCAGGAAGTGTATTCACACTGCTGGGGAATGAAGGAACTAAACCCAACTTCAACAAAGGTCTTTTGACTTTCCACTCTCTGACCATGGCCATGACAATGAGACTCAGCTTTAGAAGGACTACTCCACAAACAAAGAGGTCAACACATACCCCAGAGAAGAAGCCACTTTGGGTGGTCATGGAAGTGCATTGCTCAGATCCTGCTTTGCAAGAACCCAGAGGGAGGAGTCCTGCATCAACACTGTGAGCTCCTCTGCAGCATTTGCTCTGAAGACACACTGTCCACAGTCAGAGATCCTAAAGCCAGCTGTTCCTACCTGATGGGGCAGGTATCTGCTGGTGGACAATCTATCTGTGGTCCAAGGCCTCTCCAAGTTAAGTACATCCTCCTTCCACTCCTCTACTCTTTCACAGGGGCCAGAGTGGCACTGTGGTCTGAACGCTCTCACCAGTGTGTTTCTTGTGACAGTTTCATAGGCCAAGAAGGGAAAACAAACCCTCCTTCTAAACTGTCACATGAAGAATACATCACGGTAAAATAAACAGATGTGACATGGGCCAACATTTTTCCAGCTTCCAACACCAGTGTAGTTCTATTAAAAGTCAAGATTGTGATTATATTTGATGGAGAATTCTGGGGGGATTCTGGACTGCTGGTGATTCCATTTCTTGAGCTGGGTGCTGATTTAACAGGTATACTCAGATGGTGACAATTCAAGATGTTCGCTTATGATCTGTGCAGACTTCTATCCACCTATTTTTCTTTTAAAATATTTTTTCAAAAGTGGGCATATTCATGGCACCTGGTGTCCAATGAGGTGGAATTTGAGGGGTTGCTCTCTGTAGGGCAGGATGCAATGTACGAATCAACGGTGGTGGGGAGGGGGTTATTCTGCACAATATACACTCTGCAGGCTCCGGGGATTTGATTGGAACTGGGTTGTGGCCCTTAACAAAGAAACTTAAGTCTATTTATGTTGGGGGTCCTGAGCGCTAACAGAGGTTCTAGGCTTATCTGATATATATGGTCTTTATAACCAAACTTCAGTTAAATAAATAAGTGGCTTACTTAAATCTTGACATTCCAGAGATGTCAAAAAGAGAAGAAATAGGGAGTTCTTGGTATTACCCGTGGCAGGATTCATTGCTTGACTTTGAAAGTATGATGTGCAGCTCGCAGAGAGAATGAATCTGCCCAGCTGGAGAAATGTGGATATATGTTTGACAAATCAATTCCCTTCCTTGAAGTACGAGGAAGGAGGCTCCCATGGAGCCTCAATTACCACAGGCAAAGCCGGGCAGCGGAGGTCTTGCGGAATCAAGGAGCCCCCTCGCGCTGACGTTTGCACGGGGAATTGCTGGCATCACCTGGTCGGCTGGGAACCACTGCAGCGAGCCTGTGAAATGAATGACATCCTCACCTCCGCCAGCAGGGCCAGCCCCTGCCCTCAGTCCCACAGCTTCAGAAACATCTCGAGGCTGACCTCCGCTGAACAGGACAGATGCCCCCGTTGGATCACAGGAGCCCAGATAATAGTTGCCTTCCTCCTTTCAGCCAACCCTCCACCCCCAGGGCCTCTGAGTGGGGTCATTGACCTCCTACTTGCAGGACAGAAGGAGCTAACTTTTTGGTACTCAGGTGAATTATAGGAAATATGGCCTCAAATCAACAGCAGCACCTAAAGCGGCGGTGGATTATAAGGGCTAAGAGCATGAGTTAAAAGTATAATTCTCACTCAGTAGCAGTGTGATCTTAGGCAAATTTTTTAACCTTTCTGCACCTCATCTGCCTCCTGTATGAAAAAAAAAAAAAGGAGATTTATTAGAGTACTTAGGTCAGAGAGTTGTGAGAATTAAATTAGTTAATACACGTAGAGTATTGTAAAAAGACAACTGGTAGACCTCGGCTACTATCACGGTGGTGCTCATTAATGCTGTTCACCAAATATTTCTGGCCCTCTGCCTCCCGAGGACATGTCACGTGGTAGGATTTCCCTTAAAATGTAAATTAGCCATGTGGCTTGTTTTTGTCAAAGAAATGTAGGCAGAACTACATTTCATTCACATGTCATTTCTAGACAGAAACTCTTAAGAGCTGGGATGCAGTTTACCAACTTCCTTTTTTAGTGACTGGAAAATTTGGCGACACAGAGATGGAGCCTCCTTGAGTATGAGCCAGGGTGGGGGCGGTTAGGGAGACAAAGTCTTAGCCCATAGTGGGTGAACCTGTGCTGTGGAAAGAAATTTCCACTGAAGTTTTGTATTCATTTGCTACTGCAACATCATCTAGTCTCTTCTGACTGAACTAATACCTAAAAACACGAACACAAACTAATACCTAAAAACCCGATGCTGCTATCACACAAACTTCCAAGACATGGAATTAGCTTGGAATCTAGGAAGCCTGCAGGGAGGAAGCCACTATTTTAGGCAGGAAGAAAGCACCCCTGTTATGTTTACCATAGGAAACAGGTGGTTACCATTTTTGCCTACTGTAACCTACAATCCAGGTTAAAATCTTGCAGCTCTAGAGAAACAAATGGCAAGACAAAATGTGTATATTGGTTGTCAGTGGCTTCCAGTGGCCAGAAATACCAAAAAAATAAAGCAGCTTGGGAAACAAGTAGCCAGTTTGCATCCAGGAATGAAGAGAAATGCAGAGTCCAGAAATTCAGAGGCAGGTAGCCTCGGAAGGGTAAATATTAGAGATAAAATTGAGAGGTGCAGAGTCTGATGAAGCCTGTAGAGCAAGAATCAAATTTCGACTTTGGCCTCACATGGATTATTAATATTTCTGAGTATCCTTAACTATGCTTGGAAACAGCTCCACTCGGGGAACCAGAAAGGCTTTTGCACCTGTGGTTCAGAGGGCTGTGGACCCACTAAGACTCCATGCCTGATTCTAAGACCCAGAGTCCTCCTTATCCTCATGGACTTGGGTTTGCTTCCCTGCCTTAGCTCACTTCCTGCCTCAAAATTTCCAGTCGCTGTCTGCTTTCTCTGATCAAAATGCCAGCCTTTTTTTTTTTTTTTTTTTTTTTTTTTTAGCTTCTGGCCTTATGCCCTACCTTGTTCTAGGGGCCAGAGTCCTTCTCCTGAGCTCTGGGCCCTGTGAGTCTACCTCTACCAGCTCCTATCATACCCTTGAAACCCTGCAAACTTGAGCCTCTGAATATGGCCATGGCCAAAAAATTTTGAATCTGTGACATTTACCTGTGACTCTCTTGTCTTGCTGGAATTTCCCAAGTTGTCTTATGCCAGGACTGGCCAGTTTGCAAGCCACAACTTAGCGAGTGTCTCAGTCACTTGGACATGGCTCATTCCAGCCCAGGAACTCCACTTTTGGCCTTATGTCTTCTGAGACTTGGTGTCCAAAGCTGAACACAAGAGTCTAAGTGGTTTCTCACAAGGGCAGGATGCAAAGGGCCTAGTATCTGTCTTTTCTGACTTTCAACTGCTACTAATGCAAGCTGAAATTTCACTGGTTCTTTTCTCTGTTTTGTGCTTTTCAATGAGCCCATCCACCTGGCATTTGGCACTGCTAGCAACCCCATGACTCCTGCTCCCTCCCAAGCATTGTAACACCCACATTATGAACCTTTCCCTTCAGTGTTTATTGCATTCTGCTTCCAGACTTCTGCAGATTCCCTCCGCTCCGGGTCTCAGAGTGACCCACTATGCTCTTCTGATATGACCTTTGGCTCTATTTTCAGGCCATGATTTTCACTTGTTCCTTGAATTATGGCTGCTTCCTGCAAGTGAAACACCCCAGCCTAGATCAACCTGGCCTATGGGACCCTCCTGGGATGATTCGTGTGGTTGACCTTCCCACTGAACATAACCCAATTCAGAAGAAAGAAGTTGGACCCTTTCTTCGCTGTGGGCTCAGGAGAAACGTTGGGTGAACAGAATGCCCAGATGTTTACATGAACACTTTTCAAGATGCAAAGATCCCTGATCCTATGTCTGAACATTGAACTCACTGTACCTACATATAATCTTTAGTAACTTATTTTTAGAACAGTCACAAAATTGGATTAATTATAATCCTTTGTTAATGGCACACTATTAATGGTGAATATAGAGTCCTCTTCTTTTTTAAAAAAGTTTATGTATTTATCTCACAGAGAGACGGAGCAGGAGCAGGGGGAGGGGCAGAGAATCTTAAGCAGATGTCCCACTGGGTGCAGAGCCTGACGTGGGACTTGATCTCATGACCCTGAGATCATGACCTAAGCCGAAACCAAGAGTTGGACACTTAACTGACTGAGCCACCCAGGCTCCCCTAGAGTAGTCCTCTTCTGATTTTAATAATATTTACTTCTATAATGATTCATTTATTTTTGAAAATATAGCGATTGTCATGAACCCACAATTGAATCCCAAATGGGAAATTAAAAATAACCTACATCTACTTGTGTATCCTTTCTTTTTCCCACTGGTCTACAGCTAGTGCTAGTAAAGGGAAATTACCCAACATGTTCTTGGTTAATCCATGCTAACTTCACCTGATCATTTCTCTCCTATCTGATTGTAAACAAACTCTCCAGATGCCTGCCTAATCTGACTTTGGGCAACTTTGAACTTCTGTCCTGTCCTGAACCCAGTGTTAGTCTAGGATTCCTTATCATTTGGTCACTCAGTGCCATGCGCCTGGGAGAGTATTACCTTGCAAGGCTTAGATTTACTTGGCACATTTTTACAACTGACATCTATTCTATTCCTCCATAGCTTCCCTCCGGATTTTTTTTCTTCCTATTTCCACAAAACATTAGTTGGCAAATGTCCCATTTTAGAATGCTTTTGTCTTTAGAAAAACCCACAGTTCAGTTCTTTTGATCTGAAAGTGAAAATACACACATCCGTGTTCCTATCTCCATGAGAAATTACATCCTAATGTGCCACCCCTGACATTAAGCTTGCCTGGCTCATACACCTGCACACTTGTCAACCGACTAATTTTTCTTCACAATTAGTAGAAACCTGAGGAAAGATGCCTTAACATCTGGTGGGCTTTCAGGCAACTTATTATAGGAATTCGGCACCTGGATCGCCTGTAGAGTATCTGCTAAGTGTTCCTCAGGAAGAGGATTCCTAGGGGTTCAATACTCATCTATTCATAGGGACTTGATACAAGCAAAGTTCGTAAATGTCAAAGGAAAGTGCATTCGAGATGTCTCCTTTGGTACATTTTAAGGGCAACCAAGCTCATTCTTAAAAGGCAATAAAGCAATGTATGAGGGGTAATTCCATTGTCAGCATCTATATATGAAGAAAGGAAAGAGATAAAGACAAAAAAAAGAACAAGGAGGTAGAGAAGGGAAGAGAAATGAGTGGGTGAGAGAGAAAGAAGACAGAGAGAGCAGATGAGCCTAGACTGGGGCTGAGCTGGGTGTCCATTGAAATTCACTCTTAAAGTTTCTAGACTTTGCATGGCAGAGGCATATGGTAGGCTCTGTGAAGAGCACCAGTAGAGGAAGAAATAAACGGCCGGTTGCTGGCATCAAGTGTACAATCCTATGGTGCACAGGGGCTGGGAAACAAATGTTTGTGAATTAATCCAAAGGCCATCAAGAGAGGACTGACCCCTTGGATTGGTGAGCTACTCATTAGCTCGGCCCCATAAATATGAGCAATTATATACATAAGAGAGAAATATGGGCTGTAGATCACATTACACAGTTGGAATGTAATACCAATAAAATCTTACAACTGTTAATAAATTCTCATCATAGACAAGTGTTCTAGACAACAAACTTATTGCCATGTTATGCCCTGGACCAGAGTAAGCAAATGTTTTGGTCTGAAATAAGCCAGTATGAAATCTTTTACAACACATTACCTTGAACGATAGCAATAAAAATTTTTCTCTGATTTGTGACCATCAAAAAAATATTAAAAAATAAAACTTTTCTGCTTTCCTCTATGCAAACTACCTATTCTCTGTCCCCACCAAAAAAAAAAAAAAAAAACAGACAAACCACAATTCAATTATCAAGTGATAATTTGAATTATCTGAATAATTAGCTGAATTATTTCTGTCATCCTACCATTAAGTGGCTACCATTAAGTGGCTATTAATTTGCAAATGTCTTCACCTCTTTCAATTTTCCAACATACACTCAGAGCCAAACACAGAAACCTGCACCCAAGGATGTAAGTGCACCCAGAATTTTTAAGAGGACTAGGAACAATGCAATACCAATAAACGGTTCTGAAAATTGAGTGGACAAACTGATCAATCAACCAAGGAATTAAGAAATGAGTGGGAGGAAAAAAATGAATGAATACAAGAGCTTGGAATTCAGTAGGAGAGAAGAGAGGGAGTTTGAATCAGGTACACAATTAATTATTATTTTTCACCAGAAGGTTTAGAACACTTCTTTTTTGTAGAGATAAATCTACTTATTTTCTGAGAGAGGGAGAGTGTGTGTGCATGAGCAGGGGGGGAGGGGCAGAGGGAGAAAGAGAGAGAGAATTTCAAGCAGACTCCACGCTGAGAGTAGAGCCCAACTCGGGGGCTCCATTCCAGGGCCCTGAGATCATGACTTGAGCTGAAACCAAGAGTTGGATGCTTAAAAGACTGAGCCACCCAGGTACTCATAGAACACTCCTCCTTATTGTTTGATTGACTAGAACAGTTGCTCTTCAGTCCCACTTCATTTCTGCTTCTGCAGGCAAAGAATATGCTTCCAGCCAGTCAGGTTGACAGGGGAGCTGTCCCACCGGAGTATGGGATAAACAGATTGTATCGGTGCTGCTGAGAAGTTGGCTTCTTGTCATTTAGTATGAAGACAGGGCAGCCCTCAGACAGCTATTGGGTTCAGAAATTACATATTCAGTGTAGTTCCTAGTTCCCTGGATGTGAAATACTCACTACCATGTATTTGAGGACTTACTGACATATGAGTCCCAGCATCTAGAAAGATAGAAGGACAAACTCCTAAGGCAAAAATCTAATAATGTGCTAGTTTTGAGGCATAGTCTAATTATTTGATTTTGCCATGTTTCTTTCAGTCTTGATAAGTGAGTTTTTTCCCCCATCCACGTCTTCCTTCTTGTTCTCCTTCTTGTTTTAAACAGAAAGAACAATTCTGATGATTATGAATGAGAATACATAGTCCCCGGTGGGATCAAGGCTTCTAATTCTATTTTATCCCATTCATAAACCTTTCTAGGTAAGATATCGGTTAAATTCTAGTCTTGAATTATTCAGTGGAAGCTGCAATGAAATATCATGTGGAGTAAGGGAGAGCCCATAATACACATTTGGTATTCTTTCAATCTGCTGTTATATGTCATACCTTCTAATCCTTCTCCCTACCCTCAGCTCGGTAATCCCTTTAGTGACATATACACATGCACACATATCCATTCTAAATAATCCCTCCTTTCTTGAACAACACAAGGAAGCCTTCTTTACATACCTCATTCCATAACAAAATTCCTTTTTTTAGAGCTATTTTTTTTGTTAACTGGATTTATTGTAGCAATCATTTTGTTCTACATACAAATATTGAATAATTATGGGGTTTTTTTCAAACCAAGAAACAGACTCTTAAGTACAGAACACACGGATGGTCACCAGAGGGGACAGGGTGGCAGGATGAGTGAAATAGATGGAGAGGGATTAAGGAGGGCACATGTCCTAATGAGCACTGGGTGTTGAATGGAAATGTTGAATCACTATACTGCACACCTGAAACTAACATCACATTGTATGTTAACTAAGTGGAATTTTTTTCTTAAGATTTTAGTTATTTATTCATGAGAGACACAGAGAGAGAGAGAGAGAGAGACAGAGACAGAGAGACAGAGAGACAGAGACACAGGCAGAGGGAGAAGCAGGCTCCATGCAGGGAGCCCAACATGGGACTTGATCCCGGGTCTCCAGGGTCATGCCCTGGGCCGAAGGCAGTGCTAAACCACTGAGCCACCTGGGCTGCCCAACTAAGTGGAATTTAAATAACAATTTTAGAGCTTTTTTTTTTTTTTTTGGAAAATTATAAATAGTACCTCATTAATGGGAACCCAGTCTCAATAATCTTACACATGTAACCAGAGCATAAAAATGCCACAGCTGATCCCTTATGAGCACAGATAATTTCCACAGTTATCATAGTCATTCTTCAGCCCTGAGGGTATGGGTGGCCCATTTCCGAAGCAGGTATATTTAAAAGAGTTTGGTTTAAATGGCACCAACTTCACATGAATTAGTAAATGGAATCAAGTGACATATTTGAATAGGAAAGGCAACTACAAATACATTAAAGTGAGGCTTGATGGGGAATTTAAGGTATATTTGGATGCAACCAAGATGGAAAAGTGATTGCGCTCTACACTTTTGAACAATGGGCAATGAACAGAGCCATGTCACACATGGAACAGATGAGAGAGTAGGGAGGTGATGGGCTCAGAATAAGGAGTAGATATAAAAAGCCAGAGTCTAGGAGTCAAGAAGAGGTAAGATGGGAAGGAAGAAGAAGAATACAGAGTTGGAAGAGAAAAGAGACAGAAGGAAGAAGAAGGACACCATCTTGAATATTTGTAGGATGTAATATATTAGACAGCAAAGCCAAATTAACCCATGAGGCCCCAGAAAGCAGAATTAGGAGTAAGAGGAACAGTTTCAAAGAGATTTTTTGGCTCTATATAAGACAGTATTTTCTAATTATCAGTGCTAATATCATTCTATAAAAATGAGCGCCCTCTCAGGGGTGCCTGGGTAGCTCAGTCAGTTAAGCATCCAACTCTTGATTCAGCTCAGGTCATGATCTCAGGGTCATGAGATCAAGCCCCACCTTGGGCTCCATGTGGAGTGGAGCCTGCTTGGGATTCTCTTTCTCTCCCTCTCCCTCTGCCTTTCCCCCACTTCCCACTTGCCCTCTCCCTCTCTAAAATAATAATAATAATAATAATAATAATAATAATAATAATAATAAGCACCCCATCAGAATTAACCAAGCAGAGGCTGGGTCACCTCTCATCCTGGGTCTTCTCAAAAAGACTGCTCTAGAAACTCAGAGATTCCACATGAACAGAACATTCCTATGGTAAAGTAACAGAAACATACAAAGTAACAAAAAACATACAGTCCATACAGTTTATTATGCTCTAAACTCTCTGTGAACACTGAATTAGTGAATACTGAATTAAATAGTAAACCATAACTCCTAAGGGAAAACAGGGTTCAGTGCCTGTGAACCTCTGGTTGCAACATTTTCATCAAATAATCAATACATAACCTTGTTTTATGTGTGTTTCTGTTTGAAGAAGCACGTTTAATATATACTGTTGATTCATTCACATTGAACTCATGGCCAATGGCACTATAACTCATGCCTAAACAAGGCTTATCTAACATACATATTTTCTTCTTAAGGCACATCACGGCCTTCTTGCACTTAGAAGAACCCTAGACATTTTTAGCATTCTGCTTGGAGGTCAAGGAAATCACCAACAAAACCCTAGACATCTTTAGCATTCTGCTTGGACGTCAAGGAAACCACCAACAAAAAACACAAACACACACACGCGCAAAGTGGCACCAGATAGATGGGGAAAAGGACACTTGCTTACAACATGAGAGCTAAAACACGAAGGCCAAGGGTCATCTTATTTGAACTTAGTTGGAAATGTGTGTAGCAGGCAACTCAAGTTTTCACCACTTTGCACATGTCTATGACTGTCAGGGGTTCATAAGTATTTATTTTGGGGTCACAAGTAAATACTAATGCGTAGGCGAATTTCCAAATACGGAATCTACAAATCATGAGGATCAGCTGAACTTGTGGAGAGAGGGGAGCAATAACGGCAAAGTGACCAGATAAAGGTCTCTGAACAGTCTGAAAACCCTACCTCCATTTCCACAACCTCTTTTTACAGAGCAGGGTACTTTGTGCCTGACCACAGCTGTCAACAACCCTTTTGGTCACAGGCTAGACAGGCAGCTGGCCAAGTGGTCCAAGCCATGAAGATGAAGTGGCTTTGCTGTTTGGTAACAGCTGAAAGGTCTCAAATGGACCACCTTGGGGGTTAGAGGGGGATGGTCTTGGGACCGCCATTTTGCTCCCGGGTTGGCCCTATTCACTTCAGGACTCCAGAAGCTGCTGTTTCCCAGAATGCACTCACAAACTCAGAAATGTGAAGTGATTTGTCTTCAATCCAGTTAACGGCAGATCTTTGTACTTTCTGGCACTGCTTTCCATCATCATCAGGATTCAACCTTCTCAGAATTAAGAGGGTTATTTATGATCCCCTTAACACCCACTTTTGTCCCATAGTGGACTAAAAGTACCTCATGGAAATCAGCCTATCTGTGTGCCTTGCCTTCACACACATCTCCCAAATAAGAAAATGGTCACTACCATCAGAGTCTCATTCATCAAAGGACAAAAATATAGATTTCCCATTTCTGAAAACAGGCAGAAGCATAAAGACAGAACATGAAAAGCATTTTGATTTTTTCCCCAAATTCAAATAATAGAGTGGAAGCTAAGATCTTTCTGTAAGAGCAGTGGACCTAGCTCATCTGCATCTAGCATCCTGGACCAGAGTGTGATTGCCTTGTCATAAATGAAAGCAGTATTTACCTTTTTGTGGATTTGGATGTAATGATGTGTGCACACTCATTATTAGTTTCTAGCAAATCACAGGAATTGAGGCCTTGGGAGTTAAAAGGATGTGCTATGGGAACATGGCCTCAATTAACTTTCTGGGGTTGGCTGAGCACTGACCAGAGTGAAGGACGAGGCTAGCAAGAAGTGGCCCCTGGAACTGTCATGATAGCCACTACATCGAGGACCACCTCTCATCTCAGAATCTCTCATGGGGTCTAAGGCTGCTGTATGGGGGCAGGGGCACCTGGGTGGCTAAGTGGTTGAGTGTCTGCCTTTGGCTCAGGTCGTGACTCCGGGGTCCTGGGATAGAGTCCCGCATTGGGCTCCCTGCAGAGAGCTTCTCCCTCTGCCTATGTCTCTGCCTCTCTCTGTATGTCTTTCATGAATAAATAAATAAAATCTTAAAAAAAAAAAAAAAGAATGGTGGGGGCAACTCTTCACACTCTAGCCCGGCAAAACCCAGGATGTGCTATGCTCATGGGACTGGCACACACATGGAATATATAGGTGAACATTTCCACAGAGCTGCGCAACCCCGTGGCCTGACTTGGAGATGATCATCAGTGCCAGAAGGGACTCCATGCTTGTGTACAATTCTTCATAGTTCCACAAAGAGAAGTTACTTCTTTGTTACGAAGACAGACAATCACTTTCTTAACCTAGACCCTGTCCATCTTTCGAGGCTCATCTTTTGCTCTCCCTCACATAAAATTTTTAATTAAAGAATTTATTTTCTGTTTCTTCAGTGAGTTGGGTTCTTTTCCAAAGCCACAGAGCCTTTACCTGTATGCCTCCCTTCGCCCAGGATAGCGTTCCCCTCTCTCATCCCTGAGTATCCCCACTTCTTCAGAAACCAACCACAGCATCACCAGCCAGGACTCTTTTAGCTGAAATCACAGAAACCTTGACTCAACTGACTTAAAATAGAACAAAGAAGTGTTATCTCACAAAACAGGAAGTCTGGAGATAAAGGAGTTCTCTCCGTTTGGTGAATTCAGCTGCTCTATAAGGGCATCAAAGACACCTGTTTTTCCATCTTTCTGCTCTACTATCCTTCACCTCTTTTCTCAGCCTCTTGGTGGTCAGTTTGCTGCTACAGGTTCAGGCAAAACACAAGGTCACAGCAAACACCCGGAGGAAGAAAAAGGCTCCCTCCCTCCGTGTGTGTGTGTGTAAGTGCATGTACGCCTCCCTTTAAGAGTGGGAAAACATTTCTCCGAATCCTCTATTAGACCTTCTCAATTCTCAGTGACCAGCATTGTGTAACAAACCCATGCCTAAATCAATCAGCAGCAAGAGAGGGATTACCATGATTGGATTAGTGAAGCACAGATTACAGGAACAGAATCAAGTCTGCTAGAAAAAGAGGACGGTATTGGGCTGGCAACCAACACTATGTTCCGCAAACACCCCCACTCCGCCCCTCGCAGGCTGCATTAGGTGACCTTGTGCTGCCTGTGCCCCCAATTGTTACCTCTCTCAGAAATCTGAACTCTTTATGTCATAATTGGCTGTTCACTTACACGTCAACTCATTCATCTTTGAGCTTCTTAAAGCTGGACCTGGTGGCTCAGTCGCTGTTATACCTGAGAGCCCTGTACATGCTTGGGGCTTAAGGATGAATGAAGGAATAGAGGAACGGCCTCAAGGATGACAGCCATTGGGTGCATAGGTAAACAGTAGCCCTCTAATATGGGCATTCTTTTTCCCATTCTAAACTTGGAGAAACTCCCCTTAACAAAGGGTGAACAACTCCTCCAGCATCATGTGGTCCAGAGCAGAGCCAGAACTTAACTTCCAAGCCACTGGTTCCAGATTCAATGTTGGATCCAACAGAAATGATAAGGAGGCCAGAGTATGAAGTGGCCTGCCTAGCATCCAGACTGGCAGTGCTGGAGCTTTGTAAAAATACTTTTATTAATGTGCGTAAGACCCATTTAAAATTTTGAGCATAGACACATGTGAATAATCCTAAGAATTTTCCTCTACCTGACTCAAATCCTACTCTGCCTTCAGCTTTTTTCATCCCAGAAACATTTATGTAACAAATGGACCCCAATCTTTTAGGATTCTGCTTGCAATCCTGACAAATTAAGGACCCTGAAGAATCAATTATTTTTACTTATCTCCCAGACCGAAGGGGAGGAAGCCCTCTAATTCTGGAACTTTGGCTTTGAAACCTCTTGAAAGCATTACAGAAAATCCAAGGGAATTAGACAATAAGGATTCTTTCAAAACAGTAGGATTTAAAGGATCTTATTACCTACTTTATAATCTTACCTTAAGGCTGTAGAAAGTATTAATTGGAGCAAAGACATCCAAAAGGGAACAGTTACTATAAGTCATCCATATTGTTGAAGACTGTCTTTTTATCTCTTTAATTTGTTACATTGCCTCAACCTCAGCAACTCTTTCAGATAAACCTATACAACTCCTGACTCCCTGGTGTATATATTTTTTTTCCTGGGCACAGAGAAGAAAAGAGAGAGAGAGAAAAAAAAAAGCTAAGCCAAGTAAATCAATGGCACTTCAAATCCCATTTCCTGCCTGATCAGTGGCTGATCCCTCCAAGAAAAGTGGGGTGGAAAACAGAGCAGGCTGGCTCCAGGCAAATAGAAAACCTCCAAGCATCTCTAGAGGAGGCTTACATGTGGCCTGCATCCCCAGCATCCAATTCTTACTGGAAATAATATACCGTTTCTCCACGGAAAGTGTGAAACGCTGTAAAATAAATTGGAATGGCTGCAAACCCCTCTGATAGATGAAAGCTGGATGCACAAATCGGATCCTGTTGTTCCTCACTGGTGAGGCCTTGGCCACTACCTTTATCCCACTCTCACATTTCTGCTGTGGGAGTGGAAATACTTCTTATTTTTTTATTTGAAATAATAATCTTTGACAAAAATGTCACAGTCCCATAGAAAATGGTGGGGGAAAAGAGACTTTCAATCTTCAGAAAGGAAACAAAAAGCAAGATCAAGTACTATTTTAGGAAAATTGGTCTGTGTATAATTTCCTCTCCCAATTTGTAAAAGGTTTCTGAGTGTGTTAGGCTATCACATAACTCCTTTTTTCTTCATAAGTGCTGCCTTTCTGAGGGCAAGCTAAGGTACTGAGATATTTCTCAAATCGTGGTCCTTGTATTGATCAAAAAATGCATATTCCTGGATGCTGCTCTCAGATCTATTGAATGTGAAGCTCTGCGGGGGAGGACCCCAAACCAGAAATGTTCGAAGCTCTTTGGGTGATTCTTACACATGCTAAAGTTTTAAGAATATTGGTATTGTGAATGAACTCATAGGCTTTAGGGTCAGAAAGAACAAGGTTTGCTGAGCCTACTGCCAGCTTAATAAACAAGGGAAATTAACTACTATGAGGAAAGGGTATGCATCTCATATTTCTTGGCTTAAGTGGGCAAAAAAAGATATTTATGAA
Source organism: Canis lupus dingo (assembly GCF_003254725.2). Lineage (NCBI taxonomy): Eukaryota > Metazoa > Chordata > Mammalia > Carnivora > Canidae > Canis > Canis lupus. Next base: position 4,109,000 of record NC_064248.1, on the reverse strand, counting down.
GATCAGTGGTTCCAAAACATGAGTCTCACAGACATTTTCTAGATTACAACCAACCAACTCTATTTTATTTTTTTCAGGTAGGATCTACGCACAACATAGGGCTTGAACTCACAACCCCAAGATCAAGAGTCACATGCTCTACCAACTGAGCCAGCCAGGTGTCCCAGACACCCAACTTTATTTCATGGAGAGTCCACTGCCCTTTCAGGGCAATGCTGTGTTCAGTGCTATGCTTACTTGCATGATTTTTGTTGCTGTCTTTCTTAAATCCTTTAATTTGATCATAACTTGTACCATCGGCCCTCTGTTTTGATTCTCACTCATTCTGCATATGTCTACATGGTGGATTCAACAGAATAGCAGCCACACTGAAACATGTTGGATTCAGACACGCAACCTCCTTGATTGTTTGGACATGCTCTGAAGGATTCTAAACTTAGAAAGAGCCAAAGGGCTGACACAAGAAAACCTGGGGCCTGGGCAGTGGGTGATTTAATTGGTAAGGATCCTGGAGCTATTTTGAGTCTGGCTGACACTCAGCAGAGCCAAGGCACGCAGAAAATAGTGATGAAATGGATTAAAGAATGGATTTGTGTATTTCTCCAGCTTGCTCTGATTGCAATAGTAGAAAACAACTTGAGTGAGCTTAAGTAGATAATGATGGTGATGATGATGATGGGACATTTCAGGGAATCCAATGAAAAGCTGGACAACCAAACCAATAGAAAGATAGGGAGCCAGGGCAGCTCTTGGGTTTTCAGAAAGAAGAGTTGATTGGTCTTGGTTCTGGGACCCTGATTTTATTTGATTCTGCTCCTAACACCCACTCTCTCCAGAGAAAGACTTAATGACGCCCCCCCCCCCCGCCCGTTTCAATATGCCACAGCTTGGAGGCAAGTGTCACACAGTGGCATCATGGGTGTTCTGGAGGCCCAGCCCTGTGAGGGGGGTAGCCTATTTTCCCGAACAGCATCCTAGGACACCTCATTGGCATTTACCATGATCTAAAAAAAAAAAAAAAGAAGCAAACTAAAATAGACTGTAAAGTCCCAGCAGACTGGTAGCCTGTTGAGGGCAGGCCAGGCTCTGTGCCTGATTCATATCTCTGACACCTCTTACAAGGGCTTAGTGGCTGGGAACAGTAGTTTTAGACTCAGCCTGCCTCAGTTTGATTTGCCACTTTACCAAAGTTACTCATCTGACCTTGGACATGTCTCTTAACTCTCAAGCTACTGTTTATTCATTTGTAAAATAAGAGTAGCGCTACCACCTAACTCCGGGTCGTTGCAAGGATGAAATGCGAGTGCTGCCTTCTACCTGACACCACCAGACTCGGAGATTCCCCCATCTTCCAATCACTACTGGGAAAACCATAGCCCCAGCCCAGGTGGAAAGGTATAAACCTCATTAACTGACAGCAGCAAGACAGTTTTCAACATGAACCTGTTGGATAATAAATAAATTATTTCTTTAAATCTAAAAGAGACAGTCCAAGGGCAGTTGTCCAGAATTTTTAGAAAGGTCCCTTAACAGTGAGGTGTTCTCTATGATGAACCAATCCCAACACCCCTCCAGATGACCTCCATTGTGGATCTCCTCGCTGTCTTCCCTGATTTCAGAATAGCCACTCTCATGCTCTGCTTCTGCTACAGGAATCATTCAAATGGCTACTTGATATAATGGAGTAAGAAATTAGTTGGAGTCTTGCCTTCTACCACACTCACCTCCAGCCTCTGCTCCTCAGGGCTGGGAATAGAAACAGGATCTGGAGTCCCACTAGAGGATGAGCTCTATGCCTGTACCTACAAGTGCTTGGAGAGGTCAGGACCTACCTAGGGTGTGGCTTCAAGGAAGCCCACGAGGCCAAGCCTTGGGACACCAGCAACATGGGTGTTCTGGAAGCTAATCCCTGTCACCAGGTCTGCTACCAATACGAGGTCTCAGGGGCATTGCTAGGCAGTGCTAGACAGCGCTCCAAAGAGTGTCATGGCTACCCCCAGGGAGCATCCCATTCTGATTTTGATGAGACTGTGTAAACCTTCGAGTTCTTCTACAGTCAAATAAAGGACACATCCCAAATATCAGACTGACCTCAGCCAGTTGGGGTCATGGAGTTTTATTTAGATTTTTCATTGAAGAAATATGGCATTTATTGCACTTTCAATTAGGTGGAGTGTACACACTAGTATCATCTAACCTCCCTCCTGTTCCCTGAGGTGGGCTTCTGTACTCCCTTCTCAGAGGGGGCAAATCCTTCAGCAACGACTATTCAGTGGTTGGAATTGGAGACCAGACAAGCAAAGCACATGGTCAAAGAGGGGCAGTGATTTCACCCTTCAGGTGGCTTCAGCCACATGCCCACAACTGCAGAATGAGGGTAGAGTCTGCTGAGCATGGGCTTACAAACCTGCTTCAACCCACAAAAAGCCAGCAGGGCCTGGGCACTGGAGAGACGACCCAGACCGTGTAAGGTCCAGGTGCATAGAAGCTCAGAGAAGCCATCAGAAAGGGGCCAGCAGCAGGAAAGAAAGGCAGAGAGGAACAGGGAGGCTCAGATAAGGGCCAGAATAACCAGCCCCTAGGATTCAGCAGTGCTTAGAGCTCTAGCATTCCAAAAATAACTCCAAACCAAGATCTTCGTGATTATCTTAATAATCATTAACTTTTATGATGATCTATGCACTGTGCTAAGCCCTTTATATATGTTAATTTCACCTAATTCCTCAGGCAACCCTGCCAAGTCGTATTAAGAACCCCACCTTATAGAGGAAGAAACAGAGCAGGTAATTTACCCAAGATCACTGAGCTAGTAAGCAAACAGGCCCTTGCCTCTTGAAGCAGCAAATTTTCACTTTCATCCTCTGCACAGGAAAAGCTGACCGGGGGCTTGGGCAGGTCTCATCCTACCAGGGAAGAATAGAACTCTGGCTGGGGTGAGGGCACCATGGGGCAGGGGCCAGACTCCTCTGACAGCCTCCCCACTTCCTTCTTCAAGGACAACAGAAGAGGCAAACAGAATTGATTTAAAGTACAATAGATTCTCAACTCATGGTAATCATGTTCTATAAAGTCCCCATGAACACTGAATTGGCAAATACTGAACCCTGGCTCCTGGAGAAATACAGTTAGGTTCCTGTGAGCCTCTGGTCACAACATTTTCACCAACCACATTAATACATGACCTTGTTTTATGCATATGTCTGTTTCAAGACATCTTAATAAATATATAATGTTGATTCATTAATATTGAAGTCACAGCCAATAGCACCGTAACTCTGCCTGAACAAAGCTTAGCTAACACAAGTGTTTTCTCCATAAAGCACATCACAACCTTCTGGCATGTGGGAACACGAAACTGTGAAAATGTGGCACCAAATTGACCATGAAAAGGACACTTGTTGACAGTGTGAGCACTGGAACAAAGAGAGCATCACCTCATCCAACCTCATCTGGGAAGGTGTATGTTGGGCCACTCAAATTTTCTGCTCTTCTGTGCATGTCACAAACAGTTTCAAAAGAGCCATGAATATTGACTTGGTGATTACAAATAACTTCTAGCAAGTAAGGAAACTCACAAGTGTGGGATTTGTGAGTAATGAAGATCATTTTGACTGTAGCTTCTCCACTAGCTGTGTCGCCTTGAGCAAGACAAGCACCAGAGCCCATTTACCCATCTGTAAAATGGGTCTAACATCAGCCTTATCCCAGGATTGCAGAGGGCTGAAATGCTGATGATCATGCAGGGAAGCAGGCCACGGAAGCTTTGTGATATGGGCTCAGAGAGCATTCATTCCCTTCTCTCTCTCTACCCAGGGACTGACTTGGATCGTGTGCAATCCCTACAGTGGTAAAAAAGACAAGGCTAAGTGAGAGTTCAAGGTCACACAGCTTAAAAGCATCTGACCCCAGAATGTTAGGAAGAAGGACCCGCTTTAACTCCTCTCAACCATGGCTGAAATAATGGTATGTGACTGGCCTTGGCTGTCCGTATGCTTTCCTTCCATCTTCCTTCTCAATTCCTCCCCTCTTGGCTCAGGGAGATTGATTCAATGGCAGAAGAAAACCAGAGCTGGTTGGCGTAGGCCTGGCGAACACCGTCACGTGGCAGGCCTGCCTGCGGGGAGTTCACAGAGTCAAGTGCAGGCATTGAATCCTGACACATCCCAGGACCAAAGTCATCTTCATCTTCCAGCGCTTTCCAGGCCATTCATTCACCAAATAGACAAATATCTGCATTTTTGTAGATAAAATGAATGCAGAAGGAGCTATTTCCAAAGATAGATGACTGTCCTTTTTCCTTCAGCAAAGTTTAAAAAGGTAAAAATTATCATATTATGGGCACAGTGGTCATGGAGAGAAAATGAGGCGACTGCTCTACAGGGGAAATTGCTCTCCCTGCATGGGAATGTTTTAGCATTAAATTAACTCTCCTATCTCCTGCCTGCTAATAGGAAAGCTTTCACCTCTCTGTTTGGCAGGGGATCTGCATTTGCATTTAGATGGACCTGTTGTAAAGATGGCCCAGCGCAGGGGCCTCCATCCCTTATTTACAATAGCAGCCAAGTGATAAAATGATTATCACATAAGTGGTTGTTTCACTGGTTTAGATAGGGCTGGAACCAGAATGGGGAAGGCTGTCATCTGAATTAGTCAATGAAAGGAAAGAATCATTTTTCCCCCACGGTGAGCATCCCGTGCCCCCCTTGACAACACGGAGGCGTGCTCTCTCCCTCCTGACTGCCCGAGCTAGGTGGCCGGAACAGCTGGACACTGGGAGGAAAGATGGTAGTGGCCTCTGCTGCTGCTGCTGCTGCTGCTGCTGCTTCATGGACAGATTGCACGTTACCATTTGCAAATCTTCTTGCATCTCATTGGAGGTTGGCAGCACATGGATTGTTGTTCCCATTTTTTGGACTTTGCGGGTGGGATGCAATAATTGTCCCACTGTCATACCTACAAAATGATAGCATTTAAATGAGATCCTGACCCCAACACACACTGTTTCCTGCCAACAAGCCTCCTTATCATCCATCCATCCACCCATCCACCCTCCTGGTGAGCACCTAGAATGGAAAGTACACAGAAGTGAGAATGCAGCAAACTAGAAGCCATTCTGATTTCTGCTACTAACTGTGTGATTTGGGGCAACCCCCTCTCTCCCGCCACTCGTCTGGTTTTCCAAGTTTTTATCTGTAAAAACAAAGAATCCGGACAAATGCAGTGGTAAGAAAAGCTTGCTTCTCTTGTCTGAATGTTCTGGATCTCTCTAACATCACATATGCACCCGACCTGTGCACTGGGGGAGCAAAATGAGCAGCTGTTGCAGCTGTCAAGAAAGTCAGTCTGTTCCCAGCCACACAGTGGTATTTCCCAGACTTTAGCTGCCATTTGAATCATCTGGAGGGCTTGTTAAAATAGTTTCCTGGGCCCCAGAGATTCTGATTCAGTGAGTCCAGGATGAGGCCCAAGAATTTGCCTTTCTAACAAGTTCTTGGGTCATGCTCATGCTGCTTGTCCAGAAATGACAGATGACATTTTGAGAACCACTGCTCTAGAGATAAGAAAGATCATACCACTGCAGGAAGGACTATCTTTGCACACTTGTGATAACCTAATATGGTACAAACCCAACCACTGAGGTAGCTCACCATCCAAATGTCCTTATGGACTAGGGGAATAATGACCATAGTCAGGGGCCACAGCAACACAGAAAAAAAAGAGAAACTGATCTTGAAACGTGCCAGTGGAAAAATTCTTACTTTGAAGAAATTCTACAGTTGTCATTCAGGTCTTTGGAAAGCTGATCAACTAGTGGGTATTGGTCATATGTCCTGTAGTCAATAGAACTGTAATGTCCTTTTATCAGGTGGCAGGTAGAAAGACAGACAGATTAGGGCCCAAATCAACTGCATGGGTCCACAGGCAGAGCACTCAGGGAGACCCAAGATAACCAGGTAAGTGAAGCCCTGCTTTCATAACAGATATTGTGCTGTCCCTCTAGGGTCACACTAATGAGTTTCTGTCACACTGCTGAAAGACTGGAATCTACTCCCACATCCCACCCAGAAGGAATTAGTACAAAGCAAACTCCACATCTCTCCACATCTCCGGCTGGGCACCAAGAATTCCCAACAGGATAAAATAATGAGATGGTGTCCCAAGATTTCCCACACAAATTCAATTCCCCGTTCCTGAGTGTTCCAGTGTTTAAGGCAATTCATTGCTCCAAAGTCAATGTCCCATCATAGTATGGATGGGAAAACCATCCTCAATAAAAAGGAGATGCTTGATAAAAACATCCCAGATCACGCTCTTGCCATGAACCCCATGGAAACAAAAGACCAGAGGAATGAGGAGGGCAGGAGTGGTGGCAGCTCCCTCAGAGGCTAGCTCACCCCAGCTTCGGATTGATGCTTATATTAGTAAAGTAGGGATCAGTAAAATAGGGAACATTTCCTATCATCCACACTAAAAAATGAGAAAAGGATTAAAAAAAAATATCCCAGGACATCCAAAGTATGTTTCCTCCAGTCTATACTCTTTAGTCTCAGAATGGCGTGCACCCATCTCCTGCCCACCTCCAGTATCACACACACGTGCACACGCACACACACAGGATCCCCATCTTGCTCTCCATCTCCCCTCACTGCTACCCCTTAGTCAAAGTCAAAGACTCAGTTGTTATCTGAGTATGGCTGATATAGGAGGGAAACATAAGAGGAATGACAATTGATGATAACTGAACATCCTACCCAGCGAGGCCCCTCACCAATATATATACATATGTATTTAGAGAATGCACATGTGCAAGTCAGGGGAGGGCCAGAGGCAGAGAATCTTAAGCAGGCTCCATGTTCAATGCAGACCCCAACACAGGGTGAATTTTATGACCCTGCAATCATGACCTGAGCCAAATTAAGACTTTGGATGCTTAACGTACTGAACCACCCAGCACCTTGACCAATATACTTTTTTATAGTCCTTGTACCATACCACAACTTTTCTGTGCCAATTTAGCCAAGATGGAATTATGTGTCCCAGAGTCTCCTTCCCTGCAGTTGTTGGTTAGTGTGGACCAGAGCAGACATTTGGTGTGAGATTTACAAGACGCCCCTGAACAGCTGCCATATTCCTTCTTTGCTTGTTAGGTTGGGGCACCTATTTCAGCTTAAGTGTAGTGTGGCTCATCTCTGGAGCACCTGGTTGGCACAGTGAGGCAACTTGCTGGTCACACAGCCAAGAAATGGTAGATCTGGTATCCTAACCTTCAAGGTCTGGTGAACCAGGTAGTCCAAAGTCATGTGGCAGGTGCACAGAGGGTCTTCCTGGCAATGCATTGTCTTTAACATGAAAAAGATAGAAGGTCCCTCTGTTTTGTGCTCTTTTCAATAAAATAAACACATAGATAATATTTTAATAGAACTGTAGATCATCATCTACCGTGTATAAGTAATCGCTGATCTTCCTGTTGAGATTTGAACATTCATTAGAGCTTCCTGCCCAGCCGGCCTTCAGAAAATGGGGTCAGCAGAGATGCCCGGGTGAGTGGGGAAGCTGACTGCCCATGCCAGACGCCGACAGAGAGCAAGTTAAAAGATTGCCAGCTGCTGCTGTTGCTTCACCTCTAACCCCCGCTGTGGGGTAATGACCCCTGAGAGAGAAGAGGGAAGGCCGGACAGAGAGCAGGAGGGAAAATGTAGATGAAAAGAAATCAGAAGGCTTTTTCTTTCATGTTTCAAGTACCAAATTATGCTTGACATTTGAATTTTCCCCAAGGCTCACTTCCATGAAATCATGCCAAATTACCCTGAAAGTGTTGGAGCTTCCCGGAGAGACTTTTGACTGTAATCAAACAGGTTCCTTCCATTGTTCCAGACATTCTGCAAGGATCTAGAGGAGAAAGGATTGGAAGGGCAGGCAGGCGGGGCAGGGGAGGGGGAGCTAGCCAAGCAATGGTGTGGTGGCTGCCTTTCTGGTCGGTCAGGGACTCACCACCATCAACCCGGGCATTGACACAGCTCGCCAAAATGCAGACATCCCAGGGAGCCCTCTGGATACAAGGAGATGAAAACATTCCAAAGCGAAGGCCCTTGTAATGAGCCTCACACAGGCTAACATTCTGGAGTTTATTGCAAGGTGGGCACTGCGCACTGGGACCGGGACTCATTTGAACTTCACCACAGCCAGGCACTACTATTATTCAGTTTGCAGGTGTGAAAGCTGAAACTAAGAAAGAGAAAGGAACCTATCTTGGCCTTTTGGATGCCAGAGCCAGAGCCACAGCCAGAGCCTACTGCCTTGATGAACAGGTGTAATGCCGGTGCCACAAGCAGAAGAAAGGAGCGTCAAGGGGCCAAAATGCACTGAATATCAAAATATCAATGAGTGTCATCATTGATTGAATCAACCAAACCATCCAATTTCAGGGGCCTCATCTAGACTCGCTGATATTCACTGACTAAGCATAAAACACACATTCTATCCTGTCCTTCTGCTGGACTTGCTGACGTTGACACCTGATGGAAAAAAAGTCTTTTTTTTTTTTTAAGCTTTTATTTATTTAATCATGAGAGACATGCAGAGAGAGGCAGAGACACAGGCAGAGGGAGAAGCAAGCTCCCTGTGGGGAACCGGCTGCAGGACTCAATCCCAGGACCCTGGGATCACGACCTGAGCCAAAAGCAGACACTCAACCACTGAGCCACTCAGGTGCCCCAGGAAAATAATTTTTACAACCAGCGGAAGCTCACCATTGCATCAGAGGTCAAAATAGGTCCTGATCCAACAGGTCCTTCTGGATTGATCTAATGAGAAGCTAATCCTGTTTCCTGAGGACTCCTTGCTGGCTTTGCTGTCTGAGCTGGCCACAGACTGTGGTTTGCCTCTTTGTGCCCATTGCACTTTGTTCATTGCTCTGTGCAAGCACTGCATTTACCTTCCCCTTGCACAGATGCAGGTGTAACTGAGGTCCTCATCATTCCCTCACCTGGGTTACTCTTAAAACCTCTTAATGATTTGACTCTTGACTCCTTGCATTTCTGCCAGAGGGATCTAGAAGTAAATCTGCTCCGCAGCCTCCCACAGTTCCCCACTGCTCTTGGGATCCAGCCCCGATACACCAAGGCCCTGCTCCCTCTGGGCCCACCAGTCTCCAAGCTGCTCCTTTCCCTGTGCTCCACCAACTATGACTCATCAGCATGCCTACAAGTGCACGTGATTTCTTTACCCTCAAGAACTTTGTGTGGCACCCTCAGATCCTTGGGCAGATAAAGCTGTAGTGATGACCAGACATGAGCAAACTTGTCCTCATTCTTCTGGTTCCATCAAATGCCACTTGTAGGCACAAGGATCAGCAGTCAACCTAAAGCAACTGCCTCCACTTTGTCTCTATGACAACTTGATGGTTGCATGGGATTGACCAAAGTGATCCTGAGTGACCATGGGGGTTTTGGCCATGAGTGACTACTGAATAGGCAACACATAGAACCCACTAGTCATCTGGGGGTCTCCAGAAGCATGGAAACCACAGTCAGCACCACAGGAAAAGGCAACTTTGACTTCCAAACAGCAGCACTCAGGGAAGTGAACTTGGAAGATACTTCGGTCATTGCCCTCATTAGGATTCGTGCATCTCTTTTGAGGTTTTTACTTACAGATTGAGCTCAGCTTCATCACAGAGAGGGCCCCCATGCTTCTGAGGGTGAACCACGTGCCTGCCTCCCCAGCACCCACCTCACTCTGCCTACTGTATACTTGGAGGTGTTAGTTTAGCAGATGGGGCACATGCCTTTCTATTGCTGCAGGAAGCCTCTGAGACTCCCAGACCAGCTGGCTGGACCTTGGCATTCTGCTTAGTTGCAGTCAGTCTCTTTCCCAGAGGGCTGAGCCCCCAGCTGTTTCTCGGCTTCCACTCCCAATGAACTAGAAGCACCCTGATGTTCCTTTTCCCTCTCTCCTCCAACAAACCAACTCAGCAAGTCAACCTGGTACTGCTGCACAGAGGTGAATGACAGATGTCCCAGCTCCCAAATGCATCCAAAGTGGCTGGCGATTCACCACTATTCCCTCCCTATTCTTTCTCTCTTTTCAATCACTTAGGTTTTCCTGCCTTGGACTTAGTGCTGACCCAAATCAGCTCTACATGGCCAACTGTGCCCTTTGAATATCAGAATTTCTACTTCTTTGAGGCAAATCTCACGTCTGGACTCGTTCTGCTAACCTGGGCCCTACCTGTACCTGGCATCTTCCCCTGAGCTGTGACTCAAAATATTTCATTTTAATTAGAGCATCTCCCTCTCTGTAGGATATACTGTGGTAATCTGCAAATGCCTAGTGACATCACGCAGCTCGGTGCTTTACATAGCATAGGTTTTCAATGAATATTTGATTCGAACCATTAACAGTTATAATTCACGGTGACGAATAGTGGCTACAAGCTGGAGATCATCACTACTAAAATCCCTTGTATAAAATATGGTGGAATCGTAAATAGAGGTGTCAGAGGTTGGGTTTCCTGAGAAGCAGCTTCTGAAATGCAGAGCAAGTTTATTAGGAAGCACCCCCCCCCCTCTGGGGGATCATAGTTGTGAAAGGCCAGGGAAGGAAATGAGATCGACAGAGAAAAGAGTGAGCCTTCAAGGAATCTGAAGGAAGGTCCCAGCAAACCTCAAGCCAACTTGGGAAGCTACCAACCTGGGCTGGCACAGCAGAGCTGTCCCGAATTGAGGAAAAGAGATTGAGCTTTTAATTCTTGCACTGGCTGATCCCTGGGTGCAGGTTGCCCCAGAATGGACATGTGATGTTGGGTGAGGTGTCTTTCTTCAGCCAAAGTACTTTCTATAGAAAACTGAAGGCTACAGGTTGTCCGTTGGCAGTACTTCTACCAACAGAGGAATAAATCTTTCATCCCTCAAGGGGGACCTGAGTGGCATCTCTCATCATCCAGCAAAGAGGCAGACAATGCCCTCTATCCTTCAACAAACCAACTCAGCAAGTCAACCTGGAACTGCTGCACAGAGATGAATGACAGATGTCCCAGATCCCAAATGCATCCAAAATGGCTCTTCACCACTATTCCCTTCCTATCTTTTCTTCCTTTCCGATGCCCCCGACCCATGATTTTGAATGTCACAGTCTCATCTTCTTTCTAAGGGAACACTTTCTGTCAAATCAGAAAAGGCAATACTACTATTCCCCCTCTAAGATTAGCAGATGGCAGGTTTAGCAGCTGATGAAGAAGTGAAGGATGTCAGAACACAGTATACTAGAGCACAGCATGATGGAAACCAAGATAGCATAGAGGTCAGACCAGAGAAGTGGGAGCAGTTGTATACCAGGCAGTACCAGGCAAGACAAGCCAGGGTGGGAAGATGGGGGATCAATGGAGGATGCCAAGAGCTGGAAGGAGAGGATGAACAGAGCAGGACATTTATAGTTTGGCCTCAGGGCAGAAGGCAAGACAACTGCTATGGGACCGTGGACCATCCTTGGGATCATCAATGGATGACCTGACTCAGTTCTACTCTAGGGTAGTGCCTTCTGGCCTGGGACCCATGCAGCCTCTTTCTAAAGCCCCATCTTCAATGGAACCATCTAAAACAGTGAAAGCATATTATGTTTTTCTAAAATCTGACTTCCTAAAACCTAAATGGCAAATCGGGAATCAGTGAGGATCGTAAGGCATCATCGGCTGTTAGGTCTGGATGGGCGCCCAGAAAGGAACTGATACAGAGGGAGTGAAGCCCTTCCTGGGAAGTGAGAATCAGCCTCCTTGCCAGCTTCTCCCTGGACTTACAACTCCTCCGGAGGCAGCAGGCGGCTCTGGAACTTGCTCTCCATCTGTGCAGGTCCAGAGATCTTCCAGGTCTCATCTCTGGGGCTCTAACTTGGCCAACTCATAGTGAAGTGTAGGCCTGAGATGCCAACCTTGGTGACATGCATTCAGATGCACAGAGAAAGCGTGTCTTAGGCTACAGGAAACATGGCATGTTTTCTCTTGTGCTTGCACTTAAATGTTCACACAGTTAAGAGGCTCGTGAAAAGGTACATGTAGCTTGAATTAAAACAGTAAGAGACAGTTTTGCTCTGACCCTTCATTTAAAAAAAAAAAAAAAAGGCAGCCATGAAGACATACTACTCAATTCTTCTTTTAAGAAAGAAGTTGCTGGGGTGCCTGGGTGGCTCACTGGTTGAGTGTCTGCCTTTGGCTCAGGGCATGATCCCGGGGTTCAGGGATCGAGTCCCACATCTGGCTCCCCGCAGGGAAGCCTGCTTCTCCCTCTGCCTATGTCTCTGCCTCTCTCTCTCTGTGTCTCTCATTGAATAAATACATAAAATCTTTAAAAAGAAAAAAGAAAGAAAGAAGTTACTCTTCCACTATAAGGAGTGCAACCAGATGACAGCTTCCAGCTGCAATATTTGGCTAAGGCCAGAGTCTTCCCAGAGAGTCCCCAGTCAATGACTGAGCTCGGAGGGGGCACCAGGGCCTGGGCAGTTCTGCCCCAACACAGGACTTCTCCATAGGCAATCTGCACTGGAGCTCCCCGTTCAGCTGGCTAAGATTTTCCAGGAGCTGCACCACTGTGTCACACTCTTCCCACCCTTTATCTCTTCTTCTCCTCCTTCTTCTATGTGCATCATGCCTGGGTAATGGTCTGACAGCTTCCTCTGCCCCTGACATACTGGTCTGTAGGCCTACCTGGCTCCACCTATTTATCTCTCATGAGTAAACTCCTGGAATCAGCAGGGCCTGAATTGGTACAGTATCATCTTAGGATAGGATACTGAGGATAGGATTAGGATACTGAGATCCAGGGAGGCTAAATGACCTGCATTAGGTTGCAATACAAGGTGATAGAGAACAGACAGCATTTATGTCTTGAGAGATAAATATCATAGTCTAAAGCCCAACACCTCCATCCCTGTTAGTCGATGAATTATCTAAGATTCCAGCCAGGGATGGTTGATGGTGGACCTGCCATGGTTTGGGCTGTGTGTTCATGAAGACCAGAGACATTCGGGTCAGTGCCAGAATGTCAGCAAGCAAGCAGAAGGTCCAGTCTGCCACTCTGGGAAGAGTGTCAGCACAGGTGTTAGGATATCATTAGGACTCACAGAGAATCATAAAAGGAATGTCTTGAAAATCCAATTCCCGAATGAGATAAGAAACAGAAACCTGGAATGGGGACTGGCCACAGACATGCTCCTAAGGAGGTCTACTGACCAGGGGCTTTCTCACCCCATCACACCTGTGCTAGTTCTCTACTCATGCCATCTCAGAGCAAACTGGACAAATGGGATCTGAGAAAAGCCAATGTCCTTCGGTGCCTTGGTTCCTTCCAGTTGGAGCAGCAGGGTTAAAAAACACAACATGGCTATAGCTAAACAGACATTTCTTGGTCATTTTCCAAGCTGATGGGACTTTCAGAGCAGTAAATCATTAATAGGCTCATGTCCCATGAGGAGCAGAGAACAGACCCGCACTGAACAATAACTCTTCCCACTGCATCTGAAAAGTTGCCCAACATTCCAGAGTATGGGGTCCCCTTTTTGCCATCAAAAAAATTCAAAGAGCCCACTCCTCCAAAATAGTAGCATTTACACTTTTTAGCTATTATTTGAGGAAGTGGACAACAGCTGTTCAGATGCTGTGAATGAGGCAATTTTTTAAAAAGATTTTATTTTTTTTTGAGAGACAGAGAGAGGGCAAGAGTGGGGAGAGGGGGAGAGAGAATCCTCAAGCTGACTCCTTGTGTACACACACACTGGAATATTACTCACACATCAAAAAGAATGGAATCTTGCCATTTGTAATCGTGTGGATGGAGCTAGAAGATATTATGCTAAGTGAAATAAGTGAGTCAGAGAAAGACAAATACCATATGATTTCACTCCTATGTGGAATTTAACAAACAAAACAGATGAACACAGGGGAAGGGAAAGAAAAAATAAAAGAAGACAAAATCAGAGAGGGTGACAAATCATAAGAGAATCTTGACTCCAGGAAACAACCTGAGGGTTGCTGGAGGGAAGAAGGGTGGGGGTGACTGGGTGATGGGCATTGAGGAGGGCACGTGACGTAATGAGCACTGGGTGTTATATGCAACGGATGAATCACTGAAGTCTACCCTGAAACTAATAATACATTATGTGTTAATTTAAATATAAATAAAACCTAAAACTTGGGCAAAAAAAGACATTTGGTGGAACATGAACCAAAAACCCAGGTCCTCTGATACCCAAAATGCTTAAGGTTCTTTCCACTCTGCCAGAATAGCACTACGTGTAGTGTGTTTGACTCCTCTCTGGTCTCATACATGGAAGGAAATGAACTTCCACTGCCTTAAATGATATTGTCTGAATTTTATTTTATTTTTTTAAAGATTTTATTTATTTATTCATGAGACACAAACACACACACACAATGAGAGAGAGAGAGAGAGAGAGGCAGAGACACAGGCAGAGGGAGAAGCAGGCTCCATGCAGGGAGCCTGATGTGGGACTCGATCCCGGGTCTCCAGGATCATGCCCTGGGCCGAAGGCAGGCGATAAACCGCTGAGCCACCCAGGGATCCCTTGTCTGAATTTTAAACCAGATTATGGTCAAGTTCCTAAAACAGACAAATCCTGAAGTCTCCCCATCAACCTTTTCTACCACGCAAGCTGTGCTGGCCTCTCTACAGCTTAGAATCCTGTCCTCCCTGGTGTGAGTTCCTGTTAGTGGTGTTAGTGATAGTGGCCTGTTTCTCTACATACACATCCTTAGTGCCCAGGACAGAGTAGGAGCTTTTTATTGAAATGCTTCTTTTAAAAAAATTATTTATTTGACAGATAAAGAGACAGCACGAGCAGAGCAAGCAGGGTGAGGGGTAAAGGGACAAGCAGACTCCCTGCTGAGCAGGGAGCCCAACACGGGACAGACCTGATCCCAGAACCCTGGGATCATGACCTGAGCTGAAGACAGACACCTAACCGTCTGAGCCACCCAGGTGCCCCTAAGAAGTGCTTCTTGACTATCCAGGAAATGGCCTTGAGAGGCCTTAGCAGGATGGAATTTCCATGGACTGGAACAGTATGCAAGGAAATCTAAGATGCTATTTATTTTATTTTTTAAAAAGTTATTTATTTATTTGAGAGAGAGCACAAGCAGGAGGGGCAAAGGGAGAAGGAGAGAGAATCACAAGCAGACTCCACCCTTAGTGCAGAGCCCTACCCGGACCTCCATCTCATGACCCTGAGATGACCACTGGAACCGAAACCAAGTGTCTGACACTTAACTGACTGAGCCACCAAGGTGCCCCTCTAAGATTCTATTTAAAGCACAGAGTCCCTTCTACTTTGCTCAGATAGAAATCAAGAGACCAAAGGGGCAGAATCCAGGTCATGGGTCTGTCAGTCCATGAGTCAACCAATGACCATCAGACAATAAGAACCTCATGCCATGGGTTTCATTCTGAATATAACAGCAGCACCAATGAAAAAGAAATGATTTGCAGACCCACTACAATGCTGGACTATACCTACCAAATGCCAAACAGTAAATTATAAAACCGAATGGATGCTTGAGCACCAGCGAGAGAAAATAATTATATCCAGCCATTTCCATCTGTGTACGGAGCTACAATAAACCAAAACCATTCTGTGCTTTAATTCTGTGCACAGAGTTCTGATTAATTGCCAGTTTCTCAAACTCTTTAAAGTCTGACATTTCAAAACATAAATATTGTAGGTTTGCAGATTGTGGTCTGGTACGCCTGTCGGGCATCAATTTCTGACACGTCAGCAATTCCCCACAGAAGCAATTGAAGGGATGCCTTCTGGCCAAATGGTTCCATTTTCACACGCTCACCTGTAAATCCACACTCTGGTGGAACGTGATGCCACACATCAGAACTCCTGTGTCAGAACTCACGGCAGCCTCCTGCCTGGTTCACGGTCATGTCCCAGGAACTCAGGAACTGAGCGAGGGTCAGGGATCCTGGACCTAACAGGAGAGGGGCCAAGGTTCTCTTGTAGCAAGCTGTTGTGAGGGAAGGTGTTCTCTCTTACCTCAACCACACAGAGAAGCCTTCCTGGGATCACAATGAAAAGTTTTTTTTTTTAAGATTTATTTATTTTGGAGGGAGGTGGGGAGTAGTGGGAAGGGGCAGGGGGAGAGGGAGATACTCAAGTAGACGCCACGCTGAGTGCAGAGCTGGCAATGGGGCTCAAATCCACAGCCCTGAAATCATGACCTGAGCAGAAACCAAGAGTTTGCAGCTCACCAACTGCCCCATTCAGGTGCCCTCTTTGTTTTGTTTTGTTTTTGTTTTTGTTTTTAAGGATTTGTTTACAATGAAAAGGTCTAATCCAGAGTGGAAATACTTCCCTTTGGCTGTTAAGCTTCTACGCAGACTCTCGAAGAGACACACGAATTCAAGTGACTGTAACTTTATAGAAATATGGCACCCAGTGATACTGATCATAAGAATAGCTGATGCTTATTGAGCACTTACTAACTGCTGAATTCCTTGCATGCTCTCTCAGCTACAGCCAGTGGAGAAAACAGAGTCCATATCAGGAGTACAAGAGCAGGCTTGAGTGGAGAGCCTGATACTAAGGTGTGGAAATGGGGGGGGGGGTGAGGCATCCCAGAGGTGAACACCAACAGGAAGTTGGTGCTTTTTCCATCCAACCTCCAACCACATTCAGAGTAACTCAGACCCACTGTGATCTTTCTAACCATGAACTTCACGCCATGTGCTGGTCACTACCTTAATAGCCTTGCCCACTGCCACACTGCCCTTCTTGGCCTGGGGAAGTTCTGGTCACCTGGGGACCCTGTCCTCTGCTTCCCTGGGCAGCCTCTATTCTTTCTTTCTCTGTGCTTCCAAAACCTCAGGGAGGCAAAGCAGTAGATGAGTCGTCATCCACTGGGTTGTCACTCTGCCAGAAAGGTTGCTCCTTGAAGGTGAGGACTATGAATAAGCCATCCTCCCTGATGTGGTAGCCACAAAATCAGGGCTTAGTAAATACAAGTAGTAGAATGACTAGATGAACTAATGCTATTAACGAGTCTAGAGGTAGGAAAAAGTTTCCTCTGACATTATTTTTTTAAACATTTATTTTTTTTAATTTATTTAAGAGAAAAGGCGAGGGGCAAAAGGAGAGAGAGAAAGAGAATCTCAAGCAGACCTTGCGCTGAACCCAGAGACCAACACAGGTCTCGATCCCATGACCCTGAGGTCATGACCTGAGCCAAAACCGAGAGTCGGACACTTAACTGACTGAGCCACCTCTCCTCTGACATTCTTTAGACTCCAAAGCATTACATAATTATATGCTAATAAAAGCTTAAATAAATGAAACAAGGCCATACTAAGGAATTCATAGTTTTCATACCCATCCTCTTCAGGGCATGAAGAGATGCAACACAACAACACAACAACTAATATACTAAATTGCACCTAGATATTCTTTTTTTCTTACCTTTGCTGCCATCCTAGTATCAGGCTATTCATCCATGTAAACTCTAGAATTCATTGAAGTTGAATAACTGGGGTACCTGGGTGGCTCAGTCATTGAGCGTCTGCCTTCAGCTCAGATCATGATCCCAGGGTCCCGGGATCAAGTCCCATGTTGGGCTCCCTGCATGGAGCCTGCTTCTCCCTCTGCCTATGTCTCTGCCTCTCTCTGTGTCTCTCATGAATAAATAAATAAAATCCTTAAAAATTAAATAATAAAATAAATTGGATAACCAGCGGCTATATTTAATATCCATTAAAAAAAAAGGAGCCCATTGTTGAATGGGTTTTAGCTCAGGTCTTTTTGGGTGTCCACCTTGTCTGGGGACACAGTCTGCCACAGTCAGGCCTTTGACATTATTCCTGAATGCAGTGACGTTTCCAACAGTAAACCCTCGTGTTGGGAATCCTCCCTAGCCTGAACAGCTGGACCATTAAGTTCCCATCAAGGCCAAAGACTGGTTTCCATTTCAGTGGTGACATATGTTCTAAAATGTTAATAGAGGTAGGACTAGAGAAGAGTTTTTCTTATATTTCCCTAAATTTTTTATTTAGCACAAGGATTGTGCTATTTTGATTGTAGATATGATTATAAATTACACTACAGATATAGCATAAGTTAGGATACTATCGATATACTACAGCCGCAGATAGATTTGATCACAAATTACACCGTGGATTTATACTATTTTCACAATGAGAAAAAATTTATTTGTAAAATGAAGAAAAATGGAATTTCAAAGCATCTTTTTATTTCAGAAACAAGATCCAACATTTTTAAGGTGTAAGTGAGAAAGACAGACCAGAGTAGGAATATGAAGCAAATCTAGGACTTAATCAAAATCAAACAAATGTGCGTGCCTCCACGATTCTTCCACTTGGGCCGACGTGTGGCTTGAAGGTTTTCAGCAGCCAATGTGAAAAGTCACCTACGTAATTCCACAGTTCTGACCTCAGACAGCAATAGACTGATTACTCTTGACAGGGACAACATCTCCTGACTCTGGCCCCAGAAACTTCTCCTCAAGGTCTAAAGGAAGGCTGGTTTTCTACTTGGTGGTGAGATGGGTGTCTCTGGTAGCCCAGGGTGACTGGCCAGGGGTCTCTCCAACATCTTACCACTGCCCTCGGGTCTGCTGAGGCAGGGACACATGTCCACACCAGGAAAGAGCTGACCCAGGCCCACCTCTTCCATCCTTGCTACCCTACCCTGTCCCCTTGTGGTCCTTCTGCTGACAGCTGGTCCTCCTCCCCTGCCTCTCCTGCCCAGTCCTCCCAGTGCAATCCAGCCTGAAGCTACTTTCCAGGCTCCACATCATACATTGGCTCCCCCAACTCCTTCAAGCACTTTCCTTCATGGTGGCACCTCTGCAAGCTGGTCAGCCAGTCTTCAAAGTCCTTGTGCCTGCTTACAGCCTGCCCCTGGTCTCACGCTGCCTCCTGTCCTTCTTGACCATCACCTGGGTGAAATCAAGAGATCAAACAGCTGCTGCCCAGGGTGACTAGACAGCCATTCCTCAAAGCTGGTGCCTTGGCTGCCACCAGCACATAAACTGCTTGTTATTGGCCTGCAGAGAGAAGGACAGAAGTTGTCAGCAAGCTTGTCAAAGCTTTGACAGTGATGCCAGGAGAGCAGAGCACGAGCGCACTGGACTTGCTCATTGTGCCGGATAGAGACTAGACTAGTTCAGGTGTGGCTGACTCAAGGTGAGTCTCATGGGGGCTGAGTTGCCCACCAGCAACATGCAGGAGGACCACTTGCCCGGCCTGCTGGATTGCAAATCTTTTAAAAAGCAACTCCTCCAACTTGGTTTGGAGGATCTATCTAGAGACCAGCAGCCATGCCCTCTTGCCTAACTGTAATAGCACCATGAGGACCTTACTACTTTCCAGGCTCTGTGCTAGACAAATTGGGTGTGTTGTCTCATGTAATCAGAGCCACTCCAGGAGGTAAGTACTATTGTCATCCTCATTTCATGATTAACACAAAGGAGTCCCAGAGTCGTCCTGTTGCTTACTGTAGGTCTTGCAGGTGGCTTGGGCAAAGCAGGGATTCAGACCCGACTCGGCCTGAACCTGAAAGCTGTGCATTTACTATTGCCCTTCCGAGTAGCAGGACAATGTCTGCAGGACTTCTGGAATCAGCAGGAAATCCCAGGCTGTTTTCCCTAATCAGGAGCAGGTAAGGGGTAGCTGTCTCCCCTGCCTTCCCTACCTTAGCTCATTCGGGTTAGAGCTTGTTATTCTTGATTTTAAAACAATTGTTCCCATGGCAACACCCTGGCAGCTTCTCTTAGCAACCAGGGCTATCTTTCACAATTGTAACAAAGTTGGTTCAAATACAAATACGAAACTGCTTTTTGAGAGAGTTTTCGGAGGCAAAACCAAATTGACCGATTGACCAGAGCTTAACTTTTTACACAGATTAAGAAAATCATAGCAAGATTTGAAAACCGCTGGAAAGCAGTTCCACCAGCCCGAACAATGGGCAAAAAAAAAAATAGGAGACACCCACGTTTGCAGTCCAGGATACTGTTTCGAATCTAAAAACCAACAATAGGTAAACTCTAAAATGTGAATTTTCCTCTGATTGACAAAAGGTTCACAAATTGTGAGTATTTAAGGCTTATAGATTGAGTTCTCTACTGCTGCTGTGACAAATTATCACCAATTTGCTGGCTTAAAAAGAAGACAAATTTAATATCTTGCAATTCAGCCCGTCAGAAGTCTGCCACAGAGCTCACCCGGCTGAGCTCAGGGTGCTGGCAGGACACACTAGTTTCTAGAAACTCTAGTGGAGGGGGAGGGATTCCTTTTCTTGTCTTTTCAAGCTTCTAGAGGCTGTCTGCTTCCCTTGCCCAATGATCCCCTTCTTCTGTCCTCAAAGCCAGCAATACTGAGCTGAGCCCTTCCCTTGACATCTCTTCTGATCCTCTCTTCCACTTTTAAGGACACTGATCACCCGGGGCCCTCAGATCATCCAGGATAATCTCCTTATTAGCAACCTTAATTCCATCTGCACCCGTAATTCCTCTTTGCCTTGTTAACTAATACATCCACAGGTTCCAGAGATTAGGATGCGGGCATCTCTGGGGAGCCATTGTTCTACCACAGTGGATAGAGCAGCCAAGGCAGGTGTTCCTGAGGAGGAAGTGAATGGTGGGGCTTCGGCTCTGACTTCTCCTCTGGTGTCCAGGAGCACAGCACCTCCGGCCCCTCAGTCTCATGGATCCCTCTGGCCTCCCTCTTGGATATCCTGGCTTTGGTTAAAGTACATCCTTATGAAGGTAAAAAAAAAAAAAAATGTGACCCACAGTCTTTTCCCCAATCTTTGCCCCAAATAGCAATGGTTAGTGGTGAGGAGAGGCCCCTAGAACAAGGTGAGCCCACAGGGAGGTGGGGTCGGGCATTAGGGAGACGGGCCCAGACAACCAGTCCTGTTTGGAGGCAGGAGCAAGGGCAAGGGCAAGGTCACCTGCCAGGGCAGGAGGGGCTGGGAGGGAAGCAGAGGGGACTCAGAGCCACTGACTTGTTGGCTGGAGACACCTGGGTTGGATGCTGAGCAGGCGGATGAAGGGCCCTGGTTACCCCATGAGGCACTCACGGAGCAGGACCCCACACAGATCCCCCTGCAAGTCAATAAAGACAAATGGAAGGACAGAACTTCCTGGGCAGAAACGGCCTTCAGGCCCGGCTGAGGATGCGCAAGAACGTGCTGGGTCCTGCGGTGACACCCTGGGGGAGCAGGATGAGGGAAGGTGCCTTGGGAGCCACACGGCCTAGCGGGAGAGGGAAGAAATACCCTCTGAGAGGCGAACTCAACAATCGCAAACACACGAGTCCAAGAGCCAAAGGACTATGAGCTGTTTGGAAGAGGTGCTGGGGCGGGGCGGGGGGGTCCTGTGGCCTAGGGCTCGGGGGTGAGTGCAGCAGCGAGAGGTGGGGAAGCAACAGGTGGTTGGGAGTTATCAGCTGTGTGACTCAGGAGGTGACTGCCCTCCCGTGCCTCAGTTTCCCAGTCTGCGACCCCAGAACTCCAGGGTCGTACCTGTTGAAGCAACCCCCAGGCACAGCGCTGGGATCCCAGGGGACAGCTCTGTGTCAGCGTTTGTTTCTGTGTTTGTTCTCTCGCGGTGAGGAGTTAACGGAAGGTCCACTCTCCTAACAGATTTGTAAGTGTCGCCCCGGTATTGTCCCTGTCGCCCGGCGCTGCATCTCGGAGCTCAGCGCTGGCACCCTGTGGCCCGGTGATTGCTGATCGCCGACTTGTCGATCGGTGTGCGGGGGCCAGCGCCTCCTTGCCCCGCCACGGTGCCCCTAAGTATAGGTCGGTTTCCCGCCGAGGGTGAGAATGAGGCTAGACAGCCGAGAAAGACACAGGAGAGGCAGCGAGACCCATTCGGGAGCAGGAAGGGCCCAGTGGGTGATCTGACCACGCTCACCTGGGGGGACCTGTAGCCGCTGGGGAACACAGCTCAAGGCCAAGTTGCAAAGTGCTCCAAAAGGCCGCCCAAAGTCCCCTAGGAAGTCCCCAGATGAGTGAGATCAAAAGAGCCGCACCAGGGCACTTGCTGCTTGCCTGGAGACATTCGGGAATGTGTGGCTTTCTACAGAAAGTCAGGGACCCTGACTTGGTGCCACTCGGAGCCCAGTTCCTCATTTGCCAGGTGAGGATGACAGTCACCTTCCTCAAAGGGCAGGAGTGAGAGTGAGGACGTACTGTCCGGGATAGATCTAGCCAGTGCTCCAAAAGTATTAACTATAATTCTCCCCAGGAATGCATGACGGTATTTTTTAGTGGTTTGATGTCAAAATGTGTTTCTGTTGTTAACAGTGAAATATCCCCCCCCCCCCAAATAAAAACCTCATAGGGTAAAAGAGGGCAGGCCTGATTGGTTTGGGGGTTCGAGGCCAGGAGCCTACGTTGCTGGGCCTTCCCGCTCCCCGCAGGGCACCTCTCCGGAGAAGGGCCTTCCTCATGCTTTTCCAACCTGCTCTGGCCCTGCCGCTCCGCGGGGAGGCCCCCGGAGGAGGGCTGCGTTGGCCGGGGCCATGCCCCCCAGCCTCCCAGCCTGGGGCTGAGTCTGGTTCCTGAACAACCAGTTCATCGAATGGCAAGCTTGCTGGTCAGTTTGATAAAAGCCAGTGCACTGAATGTCAGTCCACCAAATGTCAAGTCACCAAATGACATTTTTGAAATTCATCAGGAACTTGCTCCAGTTTTCACTACTGATAAGATTTACAGCAATTCGTACTGAACTCCTGGGCAGTCCCAGTCCGCCGTCTGCTCCAGGCTCGTCCTCTCCTTTCAGGGCTCTGCACTTCCCCATCTGTACCCTCTGGACTCTGCCCCTCGGCCGTCTCTGGCCTCTGCCTTCTGCTCCTTTAGGAGCTCTTGATGGGGTGCGTAGCCCAGACCTGGTTATCAGCTGCCCCTTGCCTCACGCTTCTTCCTGCAGAGGGGCTCCCCGCTCTGATTCCGCTACGCGAGCTCCTGCCACAGGCAGCTTGGGACAGGAACAGAGCTTGAACTCTTGTTCTGGAGGCAAAAGGAAAGCCAGTCACCTAAAACCTCACCAAAATCTTCTAAACATGTTTTTTAAAGCAATCCTCCAACTAAAACAAATACAGTCTGAGGAAATTCTCTGAATTTCTATTTGGCAAATTGTCTATATGGTGAATTAGACTGTTGACAGATCGGTGTATGGTTTTTGTTTTTGTTTTTGTTTTTGTTTTTGTTTTCTAAACTGACCTAAAACTGGAACTCAGGCCCCAGATTTCTGGTCCAATTGACTTTCTTCTTCATAATATTTCTCAGTACTTGGTTGTAAACACAATCAGGGTGTCCTTATTAGTATGGTTAAATTTGGTTTCTTTTCTCTATTTTTGGCAACTTTGTTTTTGCAAAATGCATTCTCTCAATTTTTTTCCCACTTGCTTTCTTTTAAAAAATGCAGTGTATTTAAGATGTTAATAGACTCATTTTAATTTGCACATATTCTTGTTAATAATGAAATCTACTTAATGTGAGTTAGAACTAAAAGCTTGTCAGGGTAATTCACAAACATTTAGAAACTCCGTAGCAATTCTAGGAGGATTCCCTGTTAATATTCTTAAGGACTTTCAATGGGTATACTAAGTAGGGCTTGGTAATAACAGAAATAGCAAACAAATTAAAATTGGACTCTCGGTAACAATTGGGAAGAATGAATATGCACACCCTTCAGTGTGCAATTGAATCTAGTTGCGCGGGTGCCTCCTACACATTTAAGAAGAACATCTTTATTGAATAACCATCATGCTAAGTGTCACTTAAGACTGGTAGGGAGTCACCTGACTTCACTATATTTCTTCCAGGAATGCACAAGAGAATGGCATCAATCAAATTTAAAATAATGCAATCCTCATTTGGCATCAAGGTTAGCAGCAATCTCTATTTGTAGCATATAGCAAATTTTCATGTGAGCAGTGTAATTTACAAGGAATGCACATTTTATTAAAATTCCAGCCTTGGAGACATCTTAAAACCTATTCTCTGGCCTTCGAGGATATCCTGATGATCCATGAGAAATGTCAAAATGATCCCCGATTTCCACAGTGGATTACAACTTCAAGAGCAGCGCCTATCACTGTAAGGATAAATCTCTCTGCAGGCTTAATCTCTTTGAGAATTCCATTTATATTAAAAGAAAAACACTTTGCTATGTATTTGTACATTAAAAAAAAAACCCAGGATTGAAAGTGGAGCTTTCATACATTATCCTGTTTAATCTTCACAACAATCTTTGGCAGGAGGTATTATAATCACCACTCAAAAGATGAGGTGCCTGAAGCTCAGAGAGGCTAAATGACATTCCCAACTTCACATGGCTCATGAGAAGTAGATAGGCATTAAATTTAAGTCTCCTGGCTCTGAGTCAATCAATAGTCAATCAAACATGCATCGCCTATTATATACACAGACCTTTGTCTTTTTTTACTTCTTTTTTTTCCCAGCTCCGCTTAGATGTAATTGGCAAGTAACATTATGTAAGTTTAGGGTGGCCAGCGCAGTGATTTTAAACATGTGCATGTTGCAAAATGATTACCACGATGAGGTTAATTGAACATCTATCACCTCAATTTTATTATTTTTTTAAGTATTTTGTTTTTATGTATTTGAGATAGAGAGAGAGAGAGAGCACAAGCAGGGGTCAGAGAGAGCAGAAGAAGCAGGGACCCTGATGCGGGGCTCCATCCCAGCACCCCAGGATCATGATCTGAACTGAAGGCAGATGCTTAACATACTGAGCCACCAAGGTGGCCCATCACCTCAATTCAGGTTACAATTTTTGTGTGTATGCAGTGAGAACTTTTAAAACCTACTCTCTGGATCCCTGGGTGGCTCAGCAGTTTAGCGCCGCCTTCAGCCCAGGGCGTGATCCTGGAGTCCCGGGATCGAGTCCCACTTCAGGCTCCCTGCATGGGGCCGGCTTCTCCCTCTGCCTGTGTCTCTGCCTCTCTCTGTGTGTCTCTCATGAATAAATAAATAAAACCTTTAGAAAAAATAATAAAACTACTCTCTTAGCAGCTTTCAATGATATACTGTATCATCATTAATAATCACCATGCTGTACATTACCTCCTCAGAAGTAACTAATCTCATAACTGGAACTTTGTACACCTTCACCCATTTCCCCCTACTCTGGGAAACCAAGAATCTGTTCTCTGTTTCTATCCATTTGGCCTTTTTGCATTCCATGTATAAATGAGATCATACAGTATTTGCCCTTCTTTGTCTGATTTATCTCATTTTTAGCGTAATGCCCTCAAGCTTCACTCATGTTGACACAAATGGCAGGAATTCCTTCTTTTTTATGGTTTTAGTATTCCACTGTAGACATACACTACGTTTTCTTTATCTACTTATCTGTCAGTGGACATTTAGTTTCCATACCTTGGTTACTGTGAATAATGCTATAATGAATGTGGGACTGCTGATATCTCTTTGAGACAGTGGTTCCATTTCCTTCAGATATATGCCCAGAAGTAGAACAGCTAGTCATACAGTAGATCTCATTTTTAATTTTTGAGGAAACTCCATACCGTTTTCCACAGTGGCTGCACCAATTTACACTCCCACAAACAGTGCACAAGGGTTCCCTTCCCCACACCCTCACCAACACTGTTATCTCTTGTTGTTTATTTTTGTTTTTTTTTTTAGAACAGCCATCCTACCAGATGTGAGGTAGTATCTCATTGTGGTTTTGATTTTCCTCTCCCTGATGATGAATGATGTTGAGCATCTTTTCACGTACCGGTTGGCCATTTGAGTACCTTCTTTGGAAAAAAAAAAAAAAAAAAAAAAACATCTGTTCTGTTACACAGACCCTTCTAGACAGTCGTGTTTGTGGGGAAGTAGCAACTGTCCAGATTGCTGCTAACCCTGACCCATCATCTCTCACCTGGATAGTTCCAGTAACTTGCTAATATCTCCCTGCCCCAAACCTCAACATTCTATTCACCCCAGGGTGCTACATCCATCTCTATGAAATGCCTCATTTTCACATCACCCCCCTGCTTAAAGCCCCTTCGATGGCTCCCAATCATCCATAAGAATAAAATTCAGCCTTCTCCACAGGACTCATAGAACTTTTACCATCTTCCCCCAGCCTCTCACCCCAACAAGTCCTAACCTCTGCACCCCACCCCCACCTGCCAGGTTTTTCCATGTGCTTTTTCCTCTCTCTGAGATGGTCTGCCTCTTCCAGACCTGGCGAAATTGGCCAAGGCTGACTCGAAGTGCTCTTTGTGAAGCCTTCTCAGATGTCCCACCCATGACCTCAGGCAGACCTGGTCCTCCCCTTCCATCTGTTATAAACTGTCCATTGTTTCATAACCGGGTCTGCTGTCCATCCCTCCAACATGCTGAGCTTTCAAGGAAATCAATCAATCCTTAATCCATTCTTATTGTGTATGTGTGTGATCTCTTGCTACTGATCCACACCCCATTTGCTTCTCGCAGTGCTACAATGCGGTCAGCCCACTACATGCCAAGCACCAAGTCCAATGCTTGTTTTTGTAAAGTTTTTCTGGAACACACACATGGTTAAACATGTACATATTGTCCATGGCTGCATAACCTGTAAAACTGAAAATATTGATAGTTTAACCCTTCACAGGAAAATATCACTGATCCCCATGCTGGAACTTAGGTCAAAAGTTAAAGCCAACCTATAGTCCTCCTGAGTGGGGAAACCAATCTCTGTGGCATGTCAGTGACTTGAGCTCTAGTCTAAATTCTGGGATGGGCTTACTCTTGTATATTGGACAACTCTGTTCGCCTACATGGACCTCAGTTTCCATCTCTATAAGATAATAAACTTAGATTAGATCAATGATTTTTAAATGAGAACGCTTTTCCTACAGCAAGCCTTGTGTATGAAGCAGATAAAGACAAAGTTATTCTACTAAGGGCTAGGGTCGGAAGCCAGAGTTCTAACCCCGCCTCACCTTGCTACACAGTTCCCAAAGGGGTTTCACAGTCCCCCACAACCCCAAGTAGTAAAGCTACTCTCTGAGTCCCTTCTACAGTTGCCATCCATGATTCTGAGTCTAAGGGACCATGAAAACCTCCAAGATTTAGAACTCTATGAAATCAAAGTCCATCTTTCAGAACTTTTATCCTAACCAAACCACAACTGGGGTAGATTGAAAAGGAAATAAATAAATAAATAAATAAATAAATAAATAAATAAATAAATATTATCAGACATTTCCCCCACTTAGCCACAGGGCAGCATAAAGGATACCCATCTGCTTTCTGGAATGAACTGGCACTTTCTGTGATCTGTCTTGGGCATTTTAAAACACAAAAGCAGAGTGTCAGCTTTGGGGAGATGTACAACATGAGGGATTGTCACTCCAGTGACAGAGCACTCATGGGAACAGTGCTGTTTCAAAAGGCATCAGGCAGGGAATGACATGGTGAGTTATTTGTTGCCTGAGCGGGAACTGTTTTGAGTAGCTCACAAGTGCATTGGAACTATATCAAAGAGTATTTTGGTCCCTAGGTAGGGAGCTTCCTAGAAAGATAACTGGTCAAAGGTCCTTACAGCTCAGAGCTCTGGAGCAGGTCAGGATATTTGCACAGTCTTCCTCTGACACTCCATGTACTTCTGACAAGTACTCTGAGCTCTCTGGGGTTTGGCTTCCTTATCTGTGAAATGACGAGGTTGCACCAGATAATAACAGTGGGTCAAGCTCTGTGATAAGGCTTTGCATACAATAACCCAACTAATGCTCACAAGCATTCTCTCTATATAATATATCCATTTTATGAAATATGTAAGAAATTGAATCTTACAGAGAAGTTAAGTGCCACCCAAAATTATACAGGTGGGCTGATAGAGCAGCTGAATTTTATTTTTTTTTAAGATTTTATTTACTTATTCATGAGAGACACAGAGAGAGAAGCAGAGACACAGCAGAGGGAGAAGCAGTATCCCTGCGGGGAGCCCAATTTGGGCCTCAATCCCAGGACCCCGGGATCACACCCTGAGGAAAAGGCAGATGCTCAACCACTGAGCCACCCAGGCTATAGGAAGCAGTTTACCAAAATGGTTAAGGTAGTCAAATAGCTTCTGCGTGGATCCTGGCTTTGCCATTGATGGGGTGTGACACTAGTTTGTTTACATACTGTAATTTCGATTTCTTTTTCTATAAAGTGAGTCTGATGGCACTGCAAGCTCACAGAGTTGCTTAAATGATCAGATGAGGTAATTTTTGTAAAACACCTGGTACATATTGAGTCATAATTAATGGCTACTACTGTTTTCTGGCTAATACCAAAACTTGTATTATTAACCATTTGGTATAAATTGAGCTTGCCTCCCTATCTCTTCTCTGATAGGATTCTTAGCAACGTCACTGATGACCTACATCAGGCCAAGGCCAGTGAATGGTCAATTGTCTCTCCTTACCCCATCTCTAAGCTCTCAGTAGCATCTGACATTGCTGAACACTCTTCCTGGAAATATTTTCCTCTCTAGGCTTCAGGATGCCACATTTTCCTGGTTTTCCTACTACCTCAGAGATCACTCCTTCTCAGTTTCCTTCACCAGGCCCTCCTCCTTTCTCAGACTCTTCCAGGTAGGACATCCCCAAGGCCTTAGTCTCACATTCTTCTCTTCCCATCGACACCTTTTTCTTAGGGCATAATGTTTCATCCTACAGCTTTGAATGGGCTGACAACTCACATTTCTCTCCCCGCCTGGGGAGGTCCCTAGCCTCTGAGCTCCAGTTGTTCTAATGCTTCCATGTGGATGTCTCAAGGGCATCCCAAACAGACATGTCCTAAACAAAAATATATTTCCTCTCTGCTCACATTGCCATGCACCCCCCACCAACTCACATCAGTAAAGGAGTAAAGGGCACCATCATCGGGTGGCACCTAGTCATTTAGACCAAACCTGGGTATCGTCTGGATTCCTCTCATTCCCTTACACCTTGCATGAATTCATCAGTAAGTTCTTTTGGCTGTACCTCCAAAATACACATTATTGAACTTGACATTTTTTACCATGCTCCACTGCTACAAGCCTGGTCCAAGTCACTATCACCTACTTCCTGGGTGCCTGTAGCAGCCTCCTCCTAACCCTTTCTTTTGAGCATTTGAATGCAGTTTAATTTGTTCCCCCAAAGTGACTGGATTTTAACTTTAAGTTTCTCTTAAAGACTGTGTGCTTAAGAGCTCTCACCTCCATAGTCAAGCGGTGTCATTTTATTTTCCTGTATTAAGAATAGAACAAGGGCAGCCCGGGTGGCTCAGCAGTTTAGCGCCACCTTCGGCCCAGGGCGTGATCCTGGAGACCTGGGATTGAGTCCCACGTCGGGCTTCCTGCATGGAGCCTGCTTCTCCCTCTGCCTGTATCTCTGCCTCTCTCTCTCTCTCTCTCTCTCTCTCTCTCTCTGTCTCTCATCAATAAATACATCTTTTAAAAAAAGAGTAGAACAAGTATGAATGAGGTGAATTTGGTCATTTTTGCAAACTGGAGGAGAATCTGAGCCCAGCTGCCATTCAATCCACTTCCTCTTCACTCTGCTTCCACTACCTGACCCTAATAAACCAAATAACTTGCTAAGCTTCCCTGGATTTGCCAGCATTTGTCTGTTCATAAACAATGTAATCATAATGACACACCATGCTGGAAGCTCTGGCCTGGGAAAAATGAGTGAATTTGAATCAACTAAAGACTGTCCAAGACTATGTGAGGACAGAGAAATGGGCCCCATGTGACAAGCCAGGCTAACAACAGAACATGTCCAGGAGGGTATGGCAAACTCAATTCTGGAACAGGTGAATATAAAGGCCAAGGGGTCCAACTATAAAGAACACTAACTCTCTACTTCTAGAGGGCACTGATGCTGTATTGACACTTATTCAACAGATATTTTTAGGATCCACTATGGATAATTTCAGATCTCTGTGTCAAACAATAGTTTGGATATCATGATGATATCATACCTCATCGAGGATTAGAGGTACCTCATTTTGAGACATCTAGGTGGTTCATGAAGGTAGTCTATGAATGATTTTTTTTATCTTTTTAGTTGTTTTTATTCTTGTTTTTTTAAGTTGGCTCCACATCCAGAATGGAGTCCAACATGGGGCTTGAACTCAATGCTGAGATTAAGACCTGAGCTGGGATCAAGAGCCAGACACTTAACTGACTGAGCCACCCAGGTGAGCCTGAATGATTTTCGTTTAAAAGATATTTATTTATTTATTTATTTATTTATTTATTTATTTATGAGAGAGAGAGAGAGAGAGAGGGAAAGAGAAAACGACTGAGGAGGAGGGGCGAGGGAGAGGGAGAGAGAGAGAACCTCAAACAGACTCCCCACTGAGTGTGGAGCCCAACTCAGGACTCGATCCCAGGACCCTGGATCATGACCTGCGGTCAGACACTTAACCAACCAAGCCACCCAGGAACCCGTGAATGATTTTTTAACACATTTTTCCAAAAAGCTTAGCCAAACCCACACAATGACTGTGGCAAAATCTACCTGCTTTAAATTTCTTTGCTTTTTTCTGAAATTGCATCATTTCAGTTACACTGACTTTGGGATCCCTTCCCCTGTTTCTGAGATCACAAAGAAGGAAAAGACAGATCTTTATTTATGTTAAATTATAATTTTCAGAATTTTAAAATCATAACTCATGCAACTATAAAATGAACACTTGTCAAAATTTTACTCTACTCATTAATTACTAAGGGAACAAGTGAGATGTTGAGACTGGTTCAAATAGCATTTAAGGCACCAAGTCTTTATGGGCAATTAATTAAATGGCTATTAGGATAGAATTTCTGGACTAGACACAAACCCTTTAATGTCCACGAAGGCGACAAGCTATAAACTTTGGAGTTATCTGTTTCATTGGACAGAAATCATTTGTAACTCTGCTGGACAAAAATCTATAAAAGTTAACATGTAACTTCACTAAATCTAAACTTTAATCAATATTAAGCAATAAATCGAACAAGATAAACTCCTCTATATTTGCGTGGGTCTGCGTTCCTGTAGTGTATTGAAAGAACATTTCAACCTCTTTTTGACATTATTTCCAAATTTTGGATAACTCAGCAGTCTCTCTACCATCCTCCTAGTATCAAAAATAATCCCCAAAAAAGGCTGGTGTCAGTATGTTTGGTCCGATTGTTCACATATGTGCAGAAAAGGTGTTTATTAATAATGCATGTCTTCTTAAATCTGCAAATCTAGAGCCCTTCAGTATGGAGCAACTTCTGTGTAGAAATTTTCAATAAAAAATCTTGGATTGGGGTGCCTGGGTGGTTCAGTAGTTGAGTGTCCGCCGTCTACCCAGGGAGCGATCCCAGGGTTCCAGAATCGAGTCCCACATTGGTTTCCCTGCAGGGAGCCTGCTCCTCTCTCTGCCTGTGTCTCTGCCTCTCTGTGTCCCTTATGAATAAATAAATAAAATCTTAAAAAATATCTTGGATTGAGTGTTTGAAAGCCTCTATTATTTTGCTTTTTCATCTCCAGCCTAGGAAAGGAAGTACAAGGCAGTCTCTCCACCAGCTTCTACCTGGTGGTATGTGTACCTATATTTGGCGAGTGGGTTCCCCTCTTCTTGAGGGCTTCCAAATCTGTGCAGCTCCCCTGCCACCAGGAGGTGGTCTTCCTTACTAGCTGTGATGCTGAGACTGTAAGCCAGATATCACACTGGTTTCCTTGGGAGTGATTTGTAGGCATTGGCTCCACTTAGCAGGTCAGTAATTGTATTAGTCAGGGTTCTCTAGAGAAACAAAACCAATAGGATGTACGTATATGTTAAAAAAATATATTTATTATAGGAATTGATTCATGTAATTATGGAGACAAGGAAGTTCCGTGATCTGCTGTCTATATCCTGGATATTCAAAAAAGCTAGTGGTGTAATTCTAGTCTGAATCCAAAGGGGAGCCCATGGTACAAATCCCAGTCCCAGGGTGAAAGCTGATGTTCTCGCTCTAGGAGGCAGCCTGGGAGCAAGAGGAGGATGAAGTCTTCCTTCCTCTGCCTTTTTGCTCTAGTTAGGCTCTCAACAGAATGGATGATGGCTGCCCACATGGGGGAAGGAAATCTAGTTTATGGAGTCTATTGATTTAAATGCTAACCCCACCCAGGAACATCTTCACAGACACACCCAGAAATAATATTTAATCTAAGTACGCCATAGGGCAGCCATAAAATAAGCATAGCAGTAATTCTCCTTAATAGTGCGTTTGTCATACCTAATTAAATGAGAATCCTGCACAAATCTGACATCCAGTTATGGCCTTGGCTGTACAATTGACCTGTCCAATTATAGTCTGGTAAAAAAAGAGGACAGATTCTTACAAACTCAGGCAGAAACTATATTGCCATAAAAAAATAAGGAGACTCCGTAAAAGTATTTATTACTGAACTCTGAGGAATCAGGTAAGAATCCGATACCATTAGAGGTTTCCCTTTGATTTAAAAATAGTCTACCAAACCGAGGGTTAGTGAAGAATAAAGGAGAAAAGACTTTCTCCTATTTTCATCTATGTCCATAAAATATATAAAATATAGAACATTAAAAAAACATCCACAGTATTGCAAACAGAGCACAAATTAAATTTCCCTCACCAGTCCATTTGGTCCCATGTAATTAATTCTCATTTTGCTGGGTCTGGGTAAGCAATCTGGTTTCATACAGTAGACTTCTTTAGAGTCCTTGAAATTCTGACTCGGTCTACTGATACAATCTGAAAGTTGTTTCGGCTACATCCACTCAGAGACCTGTACCCAAGATCTATTCTTAAACCGAGTTGTATTTGGTACGATCCTTTTTCCTGGAGGCTCTGCAGCTGACCTTTCTTGTTGAAGACACAAATATGAGGCTGTACAACCTTTGGGCAAGCATCAGAAGAAAGCAGAAGCCTCTTTGATTATGAAACTGAATGACCATGGTTAATTCATTACAGTGATCAATAATATCAGAATGGAGAAGAAAATTCTATACCAGGGTAGAGTGCATAAGTATCTCATCAGACTTTGATTGCTGTTTCCCCTGAGGGTAAGAACATGTTATGGATAGCAAGAATATTGACCAATCTCCGGGGCATTTCTATACAACCTCTGAAATATTTGAATTAATAACATTCTTAAATATGGAAACTTAACCTAGGGAAAGCTAAACATTTGACAGTTTGATTTTGACAGTTTTTGCCATGTAACTCTTATGATAATGTTGAATTAACTGAAAGGTATGGAGTAAAGCAAAATGAAAACACCGTAATTATTTCTAGCACCTGTTTTTTACAGGGTGAAATAACATACCCTTATGATTTCCAAGGGACCTCTTGAAAATCTAAAATATTGTTTCTTTTTTTAAAGATTTTACTTATTTATGAGAGAGAGGGGGCGGGGGCAGAGACACAGGCAGGAGAAGCAGGCTCTATGCAAGGAGCCCCATGTGGGACTCAATCCCGGGACCCCAGATCATGCCCTGGGCCAAAGGCAGACGCTTAACCCCTGAGCTACCCAGGTGTCCCTAAAATATTGTTCTGATGTAAAAAAATATCCTGGGCATGTCATTTTATTTTTCTCAATTTAGGTTTCAAATATGGCCAGATCAAGGGTTATCAAAGGAGATTCAATGCCTTGATTAAGGCGGGGTCACAGGTGCCTGAGGGGAAACTATATGGTTACCTATTTAATCTAGGTGGCAATATAATATTTGTAAATATTTTAAAGGCAACATGATTGTAAGCAACCCAAGCTTCTTTAGAGTGAAGACATTTTGGCCTTTGTTGTTGTTATTAGTTTTTAGATAATCAAAGATGAGATAAAGTCAACATAAAGGCCAGCAAATTATTCTAGTGAGACCCAGAATCTTTGCTATCTAGATGGATAAGGGCTGTAAAACCTATTTATCATTTTCACAGAGAGAATGCCAAATTAAAGTTATGAGCTAATATAGTAGCAGCAGAAAAGCTTACATGAATTTTTTTTCTTTTACATAATCTTGTGAATAAGCCCATCAAAATTGAGCAAACTTTGCCAAAATTTTAACACATTTTGTATCCTCTTTTCAGACTCTGGTATTATAAAACCTAGACAAATAAAATCCATTGCTTTCATATCCTCTACATCTTGCTGTACATATTCACTAAGCTCTTGTATTCTGGAACACACTGACATTTTAGGACAAATCAACAACTGTCTATTTTTCTTGTGAAAACAAAACCTAATTCCATCACCTTGCATACATAGTTCAATTTCTCTATCACTATTGCTCCTTGTATACTTTTGAGCACCAATATTATTTTTTGAGGTATAATTTATATAATCAAATTCATCCTTTCTTTGTGGAGCTCCAATACATTATTGGGTAACCACCACCATAGTCAAGACATAAAACAGTTCTTTACAGATACCCCCAAATCCCCTCACACCCTTTTTCAATTAACCCCTCATTGTACTCCCAGCCCCTGGCAACCACTGATATCTTTTCTGTCCCTATACTTTTGCTTATTCCAGAATGCTCTATAAATGGACTCCTACTGCATGTATGTAGCCTTTTGAGTTTGGCTCCCCTCAGTTAGCATAACGTACTTGAGCCTCCTCCATGTGTGGTTGTGTGCCTCCGTGGTTTGTTCCTTTCCATTGCTAAGTAGTATTCCATTGTATAGATGAACAGCAGTTTATCCGTTTGGAAGCTGAAGGACACTTGGATTGTTCCCTTCGTTGAGCAATTATGAATAAAGACTCAAATATTCTCATACAGGTTTTTGTGTAAATGTTAAGTTTTCCTGTTACACAGAAATATCTAGGAGTGAGGCTGCTGGGTCTTACGGTAAGTAAATGCTTAACTGCCAAACTGTTTCCAATGTGACTGTACTATTTTTCATTCTTATAGCAACATAGGAGGCTTCCATTTGCTTCACATCTGCACTAGCACGTGGTATTGTCAGGTTTTTATTGTTATTGCTTGGTTGGCTTCCATTGTTGTTGGTGGTAGTGTTTCGGCTGTTCTAATAATTATACGCTGGTATCTTTGCTGGCTTTAATTTGCATATCTCTAGAGACTAATGATGATGAGCATCTTTTCATATGCGTATTTGCCTTCCATATCTTCATTAGTAAAGTCTGTTCGAATCTTTTGACCATTTTCAATTCGAGCTGTTTCTTTCCATTTTGTTGAGTTTAGAGAGTTCTTGTATATTCTAGATCCAAGTCTTTTATCAGATATGTATTTGGCAGACATTTTCTGCTAATACGTGGCTTGCATTTTCATTCTTTTTATAGTGTCTTCTGAAAGCAAATGTGTTTAATTCCAATCAAGTACGACTTACCATTTTTGTTCTTCTAGGAACCATAGTTTATAAGCATCATATCTAAGAAATTATTCTCTCACCCAAGATCATAAAGACTTTCTGTTGTGTTTTCTTCTATAAGTTTTGTAGTTTGTGCTTTCCACAAGATATGGACTGAGAGTCATTCTTTCATATGTGGATGTCTAGTTATTACAGTACTTGTTGAAAAAACTAAAATTTCTCTAGTATTGCCTTTGTACCATTGTCAGCCTCAATTAACCGTAGAAGAAAGGGTCTCCAACTGGACTCTCTAGTCTGTTCCATTGACCGATGTGTCTGAACTTTTGCCAACAGCACCCTGTTTTGATTAGTGTAGCTTTAAAATAAATGTTGAAGTGAGGGAGTATGGGTCTTCCAACTGTGTTATTTACATTTTATTTTTTTCAACTTTGTTATTTTTAAAAATATACGTTGGCTCGTCTATATTCTTTGCCTTTCTCTTTAATTTTAGAATTAGCTTGATAACTTCTACAGTAGTCATTCTGGGTTTGATTAGAGTTCCATTGACTTTATAGGTCAATTTGGGAAGAATTGACATCTTCACAATATTGAGTTTTTTCCATCCATTAACATCTATTTATTTCTTTTCTTATTCTTTTGTACTATAATTTTCAGCAAATAAATGTTTAACTTAATTACTTTGATTTATACCTCTGTATTTCTTGGGTTTTGGTGCCAATGTAAATGGTAAGGCTTTTTAAGCTTCAATCCAAGTGTTCATTACTAATACATATGAAAATATAACTGATTGTTATATATTGACTTTGTATCCTGCATCCTTGAATAACTCGTTTATTAGTTTTAGGATCCTTTTTGGATCTTCTATGTAGGAGACCTTACCATTTGAAAGTGAAGATATTTATCAATTCTCTGTAATCTGTATGCTTTTTATTTCTTCTTGCTTTTTTCTTGCACTGACTAGCACCTCCAGGATGATGCTGAATGGGAAGGGTTAGAGTAGCTAACACCAATGCTAATCATAACACTTCATCAAAATAACTCACTTGAACCAAAATAATTTCACAGAGAAAACTGGAAGGAAGGTCATTGAAAAGTCACTGTTGTACATAAACATTTTTGTAAACTATTAAAGTTCACAAATAGATATAACTGAACTATCTATGCTTACATGTCTCTTTGCTCCTCCTTCATGTGATAAAAATGAGCCAGGTGCCTTAAAATGACCCAAAATTATAAACACTCTTTAGGGATCCCTGGGTGGTGCAGCGGTTTAGCGCCTGCCTTTGGCCCAGGCGCGATCCTGGAGACCCGGGATCGAATCCCACGTCGGGCTCCCGGTGCATGGAGCCTGCTTCTCCCTCTGCCTGTGTCTCTGCCTCTCTCTCTCTCTCTCTCTCTCTCTGTGTGTGTGACTATCATAAATAAATTTAAAAAAAATAAAAAAATAAACACTCTTTAGTATATAAAAATAATAAGTCAAACATATAAATTTAAAATTATGATTAGTAATTAATGTTTCATTATTCATTCTTACAAATTATCTAGGTAAATGATAATTACCAAATAACTCAATATAGTATTAATTCAGGGTTTCAAGTTACCTGAGGACATTGTAAAGTATGTCCAACCTGGTGTACTACAGAGCATACATACTGTGATAGAAACTCTTTTCAGAATTACCATCCGAGTTAGTTAAATAAACTTTATTATCTTCAGAATCTTAAATGCCATGTAGGAGTGATGTTAGATTATTTGATCAGTAAACCAATATTAAAAGGCTAGGAAGTTCATGAGAATGTTTAACAAAATCTCCAAACTAATAAAATTGAGGAAAAGATCTTTACTTATTTCTTATTTTTTAAACCAAAATTGTTAAACCAGTCTAATTTTTCCAAAGATTTATCTTAACTATGTGATCTTGGGTTCTTATATTAAAGTATTTATGAGGTAACATTGCCATTAAGGAGCATTTAAAAAAATCTACTACTTGAAAGTGAGGTTTCTTTATTAGAAAAGAAATTTGGAAGGTACGAAATTTATATAAGATTTATCAATTTCTGAAAACTAGCTGGACCACCGCTCCTTGATTTTAAGATGGAACAATTTGACCTGGAGGTAAGAAAAGCTTTCATACTTGAACAATGAGATACCAAGGCTGTTTCTGAACCAAAGACAAATAGGCCTCCAGACACAGAGAGAGCTCATGGCTTCAGGGCTACAGCTTCACCCAGCCTCCAGTGAAAAATAATCCCCAAAATACAAAAATCCAGGGGCCCCTGGGTGGCTTGGTCGGTTACGGGACCAACTCTTAATTCCAGCTCAGGTCATCATCTCAGGGTTGTGAGATCTAGCCCTGCATTGGGCTTCGCACTCAGCAGGGAGTCTGCTTGTGTCTCTCTCTTCTTCTGCCTACCCACTCACGTTTTCTCTCTCTAAAATAAATAAATAAATGCATAAAATATTATTTTTTAAAAATCCACCTGTTCAGATCTTAACTCTTCTTTCTAATGAACATGAAATTCTTAATTGAAATTTTTAATTGAATTTGATTCAGAAACGACATTGGTATGTCATTTGTGCTCACAAATAAACATCAAGTTTTTTTTTTTTTTAAAGACCATCAAATGAAAATGTCTGTCTTACCACTAGAGAATAGATACCCACTGTCTGTTCACAAGAGACCAGCAAATGGTTGCACGGTAGAACCAAATTCCCAGTTACAGTGCCCACAATGGGAACAACAAATGAGAATCTAAACAAAAATCCAGCATCTGAAAGTATGAAAAAAGAAAGAAGAAATCTAGAGAAACAGAAAGCCAGCCAAGTTAGATAGAGTTCTATTGTCACTTGGGATTCATTGTGGAAGCGAGAAAAGACAAGCCTGGGCTCACATTGCCCTTCAGATGCTCATCTCAGGCAACACAGTTTAATCAGCTCTGTCAGGTTAATCCACCTAGGCACCTCTGTACAGCAGCCTACAAAAAGCATAATTTTCAAAAAGATAAAACTTTGACTCTTGAGTAAATATAAAATGAACATATGTCAAAGGTTTGACTCAATTCATTAATTAATGAAGAAAACAGTAATACATTAAGACTCACTGAAAGAGCATTGCAAGGGCTAGATATTTAAAGACACTTTACCAAAGAAATGTTGGGATATGATTTCTGGGTTAGATACAAAACCATTTAAAGTTAAACCAGGTAATAAACTGTAACATTTGGTGTTATCCATTCAATCATATAGAAATTACTTGTCTCTCTGGGGACAAAAAGCTCCACGTTAACATATCTGGATCTTTAAACAATAGTAAGCAGAAGGTTATACAAAAATATCTTCTCTACCGTCAGTGGGGCTGTGGCTGTGCATGACATTCAGAGGACATGCCACTCGCCTTATGTGCAGGTTCTGAATAATTTGTCTTAACACTAAATAAAAAACTAAGGTACTTGAGAGAGAAAAGCTCATGCCATTGTGTCCTTGGAGAACAAAAATAGTAAAATTGATTGTTCCTGATTAATGAAAAGACATCCACTTCCCTTTACCCAAGACCATAAAGCTACTGCAGCTCAGAACCAAGGCTAGAACCCAAGACTTCAGCTCTCATCATGCTCCAGACATTGTATCCTAAAGGTCGATTAGTTCTTTAAGACAGTTTCAAGACAGATCAATAAAATGAGGGAAATAAATATGCAATGTTAACTCCTAGGCACCAATTAAAGGGAACTGGTTAGCACACAGAAGATTAAAGAGAATGTACTTCTTTCTGAAGGGGAGAAAAGACAAAGTTTGAAGTCCATGACAGTAAAATGCTCCCTCTCTGTCTCTTGGTCTCTCTCTCTCTCTCTCTCTCTCACTCGTGCATGCTGGGTCTTCTGTGTATGAATGTCTCCTTCCAAAGAAAACTACTATAGACCCCAACCTGAAGGAGTCCCATCTGGCTCAGTACCTGGCCTGACCAATGACTCAGAAAAGCCACTAGTAGGGGGATAGACTTGGCTCAGAAATTGAGACTCACGGATTTGGTTCTCAAGCTCTCCCCACACTCACCATTCCCTCAGCCTGCAGCAGGGCCTGAGGGGAGGTTCTGCTGCTCTGCTATGCTCCCTATGGTCCCTAAAATCACCCTTGGATTTTCTAGTTCTTTCTCTGGGTTTTTGTTTTTGTTTTTTTGTTTTTTTTGTTGTTGTTGTTTAAGATTTTATTTATTTATTCATGAGAGACACACACAGAGAGAGCTAGAAACACAGGCAGAGGGAGAAGCAGGCTCCCTGCTGGGAGCCCAACATGGGACTCGATCCTGGGTCTCCAGGATTACAGCCCTGGCCGAAGGCGGCGCTAAACTGCTGAGCCACCCGGGC
This sequence comes from Canis lupus dingo, assembly GCF_003254725.2. Classification (NCBI taxonomy): domain Eukaryota; kingdom Metazoa; phylum Chordata; class Mammalia; order Carnivora; family Canidae; genus Canis; species Canis lupus. Next base: position 4,069,292 of record NC_064248.1, on the reverse strand, counting down.
TGCCCTCTTTGTCTGGTTTGAAAACAAAACGAAGATCAGCAGGAAGCTGAACAAAACCGTTCATTCAGGTTTCTGCGCTCCTGGAACGGTGTCTTTCAAACTGCTAGAACATACATTATTAACCTTATTATAGCAAAATCAGACGCAAGTACAGGTAACTATACTCAATGATTGTACCACCTAGTGACTTATTATCACAAGGTAAAAGTCCCTATAATTCCACTCCCGGACAAGAAATAGAACTCAGCCACCCACCCCGGAAACCTACTTCCTTCCTCCAAAAGCTCCCATGCTGGACCATGTTTTAAGTGGTGTGGAGTAGAAAACATTAGTGGGCATGCAAAAGGGTTTAAGTATCCTATTCAAGAACTTCTGTTCTATGTAACTCTTGTGTGACTGTGTCTATGTAGGTATTTGTACTGGGCCAGTTTCTCACTGAGGGTCACATTCACAAAAGGCTGATAGCCATTGCCACAGGGAACGCCTTTTGGGTTACAGCAGGGCAAGAGAAAACTCTAAGATTTTGTTCGTGCCCCCAAAGCAAGGATGGGCACAGATTCAGAAGCATGTGCTTCACATTTTATAAAGGTTGTAGAAAATTTCCTTTTTACCTATCAGAACTTTTTAGAAGACACAAAATATTTTTAAAGAAGATAAAATATCTGTCCATATTATGCAAAGAAAAAAAGGAATACGGAGTATGATAAAGAAAGCAATTAATCCACACTTAAAACTAATTGCCTCGCCCAGTGGGTCTTTAAATTATTCATCAGCGCTATTTAAAAATAATTGCGGTTTATGAAGAAAAGCCGTTATGGATTTTGTTTTAAAACTAAAAAGAAAGGGTTTCCTTTTATTTTTTTTATTTTTTATTTTTTTAATTTTTATTTATTTATGATAGTCACAGAGAGAGAGAGAGGCAGAGACATAGGCAGAGGGAGAAGCAGGCTCCATGCACCGGGAGCCCGACGTGGGATTCGATCCCGGGTCTCCAGGATCGCGCCCTGGGCCAAAGGCAGGCGCCAAACCGCTGCGCCACCCAGGGATCCCCGGTTTCCTTTTATTTATTTATTTATTTATTTTTATTTACCAACTCCTTGCAGCTCTTGAAACCAACCCGTTTTTAAACTGGTTTAATAGCCTCATTAGCCCCTCCCCGGTCGAATCAACTTTAACGTTTATCACACCAACACTTCCTGATGTTCCCTGAAACAGGTTCTGAACTCACAGAGAGGACAATGACAATGTTCTAGAAGAATACAAAGGTGTCTGCAAAAAGGAGAAAAACAGGCGTGCCCGGGTGGGTTCAGTTGGTTAAATGACTGACTCTTGATTTCAGCTCAGGTCATGATCTCAGGATTGGGAGGTCGAGCCCTGTGTTGGGCTCTGAGCTGAGCATAAAGCCTGCCTCTCCCCCTCCCTCTGCCCCTCCCCATCCTAAAAAAAAAAAAAAAAAAGGGAAAAAAAAAGGCTTTCAGAGAACAAGACAGGAAACGACCGCCAAGATGTGTTTCTGTGATTGAAGTTCATGGTGGGCCCTCCACCTCCTTCCCAATGGCTTGGGTTTCCCACAGTGTTTGCTCCGGCCACCCAGGGCTCCTGAGCGCTCTCTCCTCTCTCTGCATTTACCGAATGTCTCCAGTTCCTTCGTTTCCCTGCTTCTCTGGTTCCTTCAAGGAACACTCAGAACTGTGGCTGTGAAATGATAGAACTGGAAAGGCTTGTGTCTAGGGCAGTGGCCTACAAACCATGTTCGCTGGCAGGCCCAGGAGTCCCTCGGGTGTCCAACAGCTCCCACATTGGGAAAGGGTTGCTGAACTGGTAAAGCAAAGTCCTGCCAAAGTAGAACTTAGGGCTCCTGGGTGGCTCAGCTGCTGTAGCATCTGCCTTCGGCTTGGATCATGATCCCAGGGTCCTGGGTCCAAGTCCTGGGTTGGGCTCCCTGCTCAGTGCAGAATCTGCTTCTCTCTCTGCCTCTGCCTCTCCTCCTTGCTCATGACCACTCTCTTTCTCTCTCTCTCTCTCTCTCTCTCTCCCTCACTCTCAAATAAATAAATAAAAGTTCTAAAAAAATGTTTAAAGCAGAACTTAAAAGTGACCCTCACGATATATATTGGAACACAAGGCCCAGACAGAGAAAGCAACTTGCCCAAGGCAGGACAGCAAGTTACACATGTGGGAGGAGACCCGCCCTCCTGACTCTCAGTCTAATATCTCTAGGGCCAGAGACAGCAAAAGGAGTGTGAGCCTCGGGGCCAGAATGATCTCGATCTGAATCTGATCTCAGCCACTCTCTACTTACTCATCCTTGGTGTTACATTCTTCTGCAACATATCTAAGCCTGAGTCTTTTTCTTTTTCTGTTAAAAGAGGATGTAAAAACACCAGCCTTGCCTAAGGAGCTGGGCTATTACACCTGAAAACACCTTCGATCGATGAAATACACGCACACACAGGGCATAGGCGTGAACAGCATCTTTATCTTCAGAGACACTCATGAATACCTCATTGAGAATGTGCTTGTGACAATCACCACTGTGCCCAAGGGTGTTTCCCCAAGCTAGACAGTCTGGATTGCTCAGTTAAGGAAAAGCTCACTTCCTGCCCCTAACAAAACCACCACCCACAAGCCTTCCTGTTATGCGTAAACCAGTGTCTGTTTTGATGGCTTTGCACACACATACACACGCACGCATGCACACACACTCCTACTCTTATGATGACAACACACAGACCCAAAGATGTTGGAGGCGGCAATATCAGTGATCCCCCTACACACACGCACTCAAACAGCATAGATCCATGGGTACCAAAACATCTAGAGCCCTTCTACCCATATGGTCACCTCTTCTTTCTTGACCTTGTTAGAACCGACCAAACCAACTGATGGTAGGGAGGCAAAATAGACAGAACCCAGGTTTCTGACAGTCGTGATAAATATCAACTTGTAATAGCTGAGCAAAGTAACAGATTTGGAGGGGAGGAGCTGGAGAAAATATGGAATCAGTTGATTAAAGTAATGACTAAAGTGATACCTCATTGACACCTGAGATCCATGCTCCCTTCCTAGAGTGACGATACCCCGATTTTTATGGTCCTTCTTTCTGCAGTCAGTTCTTTCATTCATAGTTGATTGGATGCAATAGGACTGGCCTTACCCCCAACTCCACAACTGGGCTCTTATTAGCCAGGGGATGTGTCCCATTCCTCTGATCACGGCAGTTGGTTCTTGGATGGAGCAGAATGCAGTCAGGGCCCAGAAGAAAAAAGAGACATTAGCTGCACCAACTGGAAGAAACCATCCTTCTTCAGCTGATTCTATTTATTTATTTATTTATTTATTTATTTATTTATTTATTTATTTATTTTTCTTCCTTTATTTAAATCTTTGATGTTTGGGGGGCAGCTGGCTGGCTCAGTCGGGAGCACATGTGACTCCTGATCTTATGGTCATGAGTTTGAGCCCCACGTTGGGGGTAGACATTAAGATAAAGTTTTTTTAAAAATTAAAAAATCTTTGATATTTTGTTCATCATGGATTTTTGCACTCATTTTTATTTATTTACATAGAGCAAGAAAGTATTCTATACGTTGATTGCTGAGTGCTTTGGGTGTCCATTTAAATTTTGTATCCAAAGTGAGTGCCTCAACACCCTCAGCCTGGACTTGGCCCCATAGAGGTTTAGGGCTCATTGCTCATTTTATTTTATTTGATAAGAGACTTGTGAGTTGAGGTGAGGCTACCATATGAAGCTTTAGGAGGAAGCTATCATTCCATGGGACCAAGAGAAACCAATTCCCAGTTATTTGAGCTGCTGGATCAAGCTTTGCCTAAAGCTAACCCTACTATAAGCCAACCTGAGTTGTTTTCTGTGGCTTATAATATTCACACCAAAATAATACAAATTGACACAATGGCTAATTATAAGGAGCTAGTTTCTGGGATGTTTTGTAGACAGTGCTTCTAAAATCTGAGTAACACTGCCTCCTGTAAACATGTGGTCCACCAGCCAGAGCCAAAGTGCCCTTGTTGGCTGAGGTCAACTTTCCAAACAGCAACTTTCACTGTAGAGTGGTATTTCAGTTTATATTTTTTAGGCCCCTTTTATATGCCAAGTGCTGTTCTAAATACTCCTACACGTTATTTTTCAAATTCTTGTTTTGTCTCAAAATGGCATCAGGTCCTACTATCATTATCCATATTTTACAGGAAAGGAAGACAAAATGGAAGAAGAAAAGCCAGACCTGTGAGTTCTGAAGCCTGGGTTCTTAATGAGTATCCTGATACGACCTCAAGATTTTCTCTGTAGATGGGAAGAACACCCACTACATAATAGATATCTGCTCAATACATATTTGAGGAATGAATGAATAAGTTAATCATGAATTTGAAAGGTGAAATGTTAGCCATTTTGATATTCACTCATTTAATTTTAATTTGCCCCTCTCTGGAAATAGGATATGAACCATAGCCTCTCCTGGTTCAGTTTGGGTTAATAGAGGCTTTTTCTATTAAGGGACATGATTCTCAGGAGTTGCACATCAATGACAAATTTGAATACAAATTGTTGGAAAAGTGTACACAGATGGAATCATGGCTATAGAATCTAAATAAGTTCTGTTGCAAATTTGGTCTCCTTACTCTGAGGATTTGGGAAGGAATCAAACCAGGTAAAGGATTTTAAAATGTTTTGTCAACTGTAAGGCACATAAACAACTGATTATTAGTATGTGATTTGTATGTGTTTTTTTTTTTCTTTTTGGTTTATTTTCTTCACACAAGGACTTACCAGCCCCAAAGCCTAAATTGAATGTTAAATTTCTCTCACTCTAAGGCCTAGAGCAATCACTTGATGAGTATGTTTCTGAGACAAAAATCAATACAATCTTAGGAAATAAATTTATCTGACAAAGGTAAATATCACAGTTGAGAGTTCCGGGTTTTTAGCATTCTTAACCAAAGCAATAGATAAACAGACTCCTCCCAAAGTAAAGATGGAAATATAATTATTCAGTCTCTCCATGTTAGATTTGCCCAGAAATTGAAATATTGTTAGCAAACACGGATTTAAATTTTGTGCTCCAATGAATTGGTAGATCTCTTAGTTTATTGTTTTGATTTCTCTGCGTTCTACCACGGGGAAATTATGCAAACTCATACCGTACACAAAAAGAATACTGATAATTATGGAATTTGCCACTTAGCTTGAAGATAATTTCATGACTCTCTTTCGATCTATTGGCACGAGAGCCCAAGCATGTTTGCGTTGCTGCTGTTCTCAAGACCCGCGGTCAGATGCGTGTGCAAAGTGTGTATGAAATTGTACTATGCCAAGCCAACTGTTCAGCTCAGCAGATAATCAATTCAGGTGGTTTTCTCTGAGGGGCCAGTTCTTTCACTGACTTTGGTCATCCTGTAATCCAAGGTTGGAAGCCCACAGTTGAGTTCCAACTCCACGTGCAGATCAGAAGCCCTGGGAGAGCCTCATTAATGGTAACTCCAGGTCCCACCCAAAACTGTTGGGTGAGCGTCAGAGCCCAGGGAATCTGTCTTTAAACATGCCCTGTGGTGATTCCTCTGCCCTGCCAGATGGAGAACACTTCTGTTTCCATGACCCACAGGGGCCAGAAAAGACAAAAATAATTCAATCTTCTGTTTTAGCTGCACGACACCTGACTACTTTCATTTTGTTGTATTTACTTATTCAATTTTTTTTTTTTTTTTTTTTTTTTTTTTTTTTTTTTTTTTACAAAACCTGTTTGATCCTCTGGCTGCTATAATGTCAGGGAGATCCAAGCCCATAGGCTTTGCTTCCATCTGGAAAGTCTACACTGCTTAGACCCTGAAAGAATTGTATTGATCACAGAGTCTTAGAGGGCATCTGTTTCAAATGTCGCATCTGCTTTCTCCATCCTAATTCTACCCAGTGAGGCTTACTCTTCTCTCTGTTGTAAATAATAACCCATCCACTCCATGAAGATAGCAAGTATCTCTGTTAAACACCTCTTTTTACATGATCATCCCAAACATCAAAGGAGAATGGAGTGTAGCAGAAAACATAAAAGAAAGATATCTTTTAATCCTATGCTTGCCACCTGGTAGACTACAGAATCCCACTGACCTCAGTTTCTTTATCTGTAAATTGGGATTTGGTGGCATTATTATCATCTATTATACCTAACTTCTTGGGATTATGAGAATTAGATGAACTAACTCATATAAAATGTAGGTACCAAATAAGTGATGGCTCTAAAATCATCATTATGATATTAGGAGGTTTCCCAGACCTCTGAGTACTAGAGTTTTCTATTATATACAGCCTAATCTACCAATTTCTTGCTGAAAGTATGAATATAATCCCAGCTCTAGTTTGCCTTCAGCAGTGTCAAATAAACAGATTATTTTATTTAAGATTGGGAAGATCATATACTCCTCAAAATGCTTCTCTCTATTTAGACAACACCTGGAACATCACGATTATTTCTGGAAACCTCACTTTAAGAAGAATACCAACAAACCAAAGTGGTGGGGAAACGTGTCTGGGGAGATGTCGGAAACCAGGACCATGTCATACCAGAAATCATCTTTAGAAACCAGTATTCTCATATAGGAAAAGAAAAGCCATGGGGTAAGTATGACAGTTCTCTACAAATGTCTAAACAGCTGCCCCAATGATACCTACTGAAAGATCCTCAAGTAGTGGAATTAACTTGGAGCATAGAGCTGAGCCAGGAGGTCTCCCCAGCCCTGAGAATCTAAGGTGACTGGGATCCAGACTATTCCCCTTGAACTGAGCACTCTGCTTCTGTTTACCTAACAAGACACATGCGTTCATGTTTAAACAGTCATAGTACAGCACTGCCCTTTCTGAATACTCAAATATGCCTATGGTCCTTGCTGGGAACAGATAGCCTGAGAAGTACAAAGCTACCTCTATAATTCACATGAGAAAAGTGACCCCAAAGACACAGATGTATGAGTAGCAAAGGTCAGCCACCTTGGTGAGTGATTTAAGGGGGTCCAGAGCTCTTACCCTGATGATCATGATTACCAGTAAAGAGGAGAGGAGGTTCACACATAAAAAGCCTGGCTGCCCAACAAACTCGTGGCCCAAACTCTTGGCTGCCCAACAAACTCTGGTTTTCACAAGCTGAAAACCCATCCAGAGCAAAGTCAGGACTTTCCTTAATGTGAAAAGCAGACTGTTGTTCAACAGGAACAAAATCCCCTAAAGTCAGGAGAGAATAAGGAAGCTACTTTTTATTAAAGTTAATTTTCATGATATACAGTATGATGCAGTAGATTGAGAACTTCGAAATCTCTTAAAGCTATTCCATAAAAATATTACAAATTTTGTTTTGTGTGATGATGATAATAGTAACTGCATTAAAACTCATCTTTTCTGGGAAAATCAAAGTCTGACAATTTTTTTATGCACACTACAAAAATAAAGGAGTTAGCCAATCTGCATGTTATACATGAACCCTTACTACAAATGAGTTCCATGCTTTCTGCAACTCTCTATTATTTTATTCCCCAAATATATTCATGAGCGATGGTCTGAATGTGTCCCCTCAGAACTCATATGTTGAAATCCAACCCCCAGGTTGGTGGTATTTGAACATGAGGCCTTTGGGTGGTACTTAGGTCACAAGAGTGGAGTCCTCATGAATGGATTAATGCCCTCGTAAAAGAGGCCCCAGAGAGTTTTCTTCCCCTTCCATAGTGTGGGGGATGCAGAAGGAATTCTGAGACCAGAGAGAGAGCTCTCACTTGATCATGCACCCTGATCTTGGACTTCCAGCCTCTGGAACTGGGAGAAATAGATTTCTATTGTTATTCAGCTGCCCAGGCTGGGGTCTTTGGTGACAGCAGCCCAGACAGATGAAATCAATGGGAGAGCCAAACAGCGGAGCATGAAGGACTTGCACCCTTTGCTCTGGGTCCTGCCAGAGCCTGTGCCAATGAAAATGGCACAGTTGGCACCAAAACTCAAACCTGCTTCTCCTCCTGGTATGTTAGAGACTAAGACAGCCAAAGGCCATGAGGAGGACTAACTCAAGGCTACAGAATAAACTAGAGGTGGGGGAAGGGAGATGTCACGTTAAGAGCCAAGGTTAGAAAAAGTGATGCTAATGCCAGAAATGCCAAAATTTATGTATAAACTGAAAAAGAGACTTTCTGGAAAATCTATGATGTTCCAGATACATGGAAGGGCCCTCTCATACCAAGCAGAGCCTTGGCATTTGCAAAGTTAACTTGGGATTCCAAATATTAGTTTCAAAATCTTATGGGTAACCTGGAGCCCACAGCATGGTCACAAGTTAGATCTCCACATGGCAAGATGGCACCATCCCTTGGCCCAACTCCAAGAAGACATGATTTACAACATTCTGAGTTGGACAACATGGTAGCCCCATGGTATGGTTGGTGTATCTGCAGAGATCTAACCTGGTGAACAAACCTAACTCACTGCCTAGCATCTGTATCCTGATGCGGCGTTGATGCGCCCTCTATTAAGCATCAAATATGCCATAGCACTCGTGATGGGTAAGATATTCTGTGTCTTTGTAGGGAAAGAATAAGACCTTATGTATAAGCCAACTGCAAAGATGAAAAATAGGAATAAGGAGAAAGTGGAAATTTGTGTTGGGCAAATTCAAGGGTAAGATAGCACATTTGAAAGTTGCTTGCAGCCATCAAATACTCTATCAGGAATCAAGAGAAAATTTCTGAAACTGCTCAGCGAGTGTTCCAGCAAGAATTTATTTTAATTGCTTTATAAATTGCTTTAATCCTATATTTAGGGAATCATTAGGGGCTTAAAAGGGTCACTTAAAATTTTCACTTATGCTTAACTAAATTTTATGGAGAAAATTACATGTTTTAATAGTATTCACAGAATTGGGGACTTGCAAAGGTCTCGAGACATGTCCTTCTAAAATAGCAAAGGTCCGTGACTCAATATCACTTAATTTCCACAATAGTCATGTGAGGTAAAGATAATTATTCTCCTTTTACAGAAGAGGCAACTGACCCTCAGAGAATCTGAATTATTTGCCAAGCAAGCCATTCAAAGGAAGGATCCTGCTTCATCGATCTTTTCAACTCAAGGGGCTGCCATGTGCCAGCTCCTCGGCATATTATTTCAAGGGTTCCCAAAGTGTGGCCCCCAGGCCAGCGGCAGCAGCTTCACCTGGGGACTTGTGAGAAATGCAAGTTGCCAGGCCCTGCCCTAGAACCCCTGATTCCGACACACTGAGTACAGGGCCCAGCGACCTATGTTCTCACAAGCCCTCCAGGAGATTTCGATGTGCATAAAAGTGTGGGAAAAGCCTGATCTTAATTAAGAAAGGTGAATGGAGCTGCATGCAGCTGGAAAGGGCTAGATCTAGGTTCTTGAGAGTCCTGAGGCCAAAGTCAAAGGGAAGAGCCATAGTGAGAGGCCCAAGGGTACAAAGTTTCAGAGAGCTTGGAAAGTAGCATCCCAGCTATGGACTGACCCTTGATGGAGTCTCCCTACCTTGTGCAGTTTCTTAAAGGAGCCACCTGCCCTCAAACCCCAGTGGGGCAGGATTTGCCCAGGGCTGCCACGCTGCACCTCATATCTCTGCCAGCAACCTGCGTGGAATCCAGGGCCCTTCCCTGCCACGAACACAATTAGTCAAGTTTCCATTTTTCTCTCTTCCTCCAAAATCCCTCCCAGTGGGGGCCACCAGAGGAAAGAAAATTTCATCTTGCAACAAAACCAGATTTATCTGTGTTCTTTGCACAACAATACAATGAAAGCCCAAATGATTTTTCCACATTTGGTAGCACTTAGAAGCTTTTCATCAGCACAAGAATAAAGAAGAGAACTATTTTCCTCATTTCTGTTTACGGCAGCGATATGGCAGAAAGAAAACAATTTAAATCTATAAATTACGAAGATGCTTTTGACTTAAGACAAGCACCAAAGTTTCAGTCATTTATCTAGAATCACAGCTTGTCTGCGATGAAAAAGGCCCGAGAGATCGTCTGGTCGGTGCAAGATGATTTGCAGTTCTTCCCAGATACAGCTTCTTTTAAAGGGCTGTATCCATATTCTAATAGAGATCAGGAAAAAATACATAGCTTTCGTATCAAACCCATAATTTCACGGCTATTATTGCTTACGGTGAAGCTAAAGTTGTTATTCTGATAAAAATAAAAGTAGAGAGAAGAAGCAGGAAGGATAGAGCTCAACCTTTCCTTCCACTCCAATCTCCTGCCTCTACTTCCCATTGGCCAAAGCCAACTGGAAGCCAGAGGGCAAAGCAGTCAGGTGATCTGAGGGGTAAGGGCTAGCCTCTAGGACACAGGTGCCATAGAGGATGAGTCCTGTGGCAGGAAAGGCAACACCTAGTGTCTCTTCCACGTGCCCCTTTCACGGGTGCAGAGCTATCCGACCAGTAGACAGCATTGGGTGGGGAGTGGTGCTGTAGGGACATTCACCAGGCTGGTCAGAAATACTACCAGGGGTATCTGTAGATCTCAGAAAAGTTGTCTTCAGCTCTTTGCACCTCAGTTCCTTTATCTGAAAAGTGGTAAGATGATTTCTCTTTTGCAGGTTTGTTGCAAAGGTTATAGATTAACTGTAATATTGCTGCTAAACAGAAGATCCTCAATAAATCTAACACTATAATGCTAAGTGAAAAGAGACAGACACAAAAGGTCATACATTGTCTGATGTCATTTATAGGAAATATCCAGAATAAATAGCCATATAAAATTAATTATTAATATGAGTTGAACTGGGCCCCCCTTCACTTGCATTCAACCGATACTAATGGTTAATTTTGCATGGTTATTATGAATAGTGGTTATGTGAATTTTACCTCAAAAAGTTGGGGGGGAGTAATAACTAATTATTATGATTATTATTCTGAAAATCTGGTCAGGGGTTCATTATCTCAGGATCAGGTATAACATAAAAACACCTGTTAAAAATGAATTTTTCGTGGGCCCTGAAAACCACTCTGATTGATAATGCCCGCTCACCCCAAGTAACTTCAAGGGTGCGTGGAGGTATAGATTATGAAGGCTTCATGGGGACATTAAGAAGGTAATTAAAATGCTTGTTGAATATACTATTACCCTGCAAGGAGAACTGTATACAGTGTAGCATGTTCTAGAAAGCATATGCATGACATGGTAACCTATGCAATGAGTTTAATGTCTGTTAACTCCTCACTAAGGACATCTTGACAACAACACCTTTAGTTGGCTGGGAGTTTCCTGCTCTGCTGTATGCTGGCCTCATCTCCACCCTGTGTTGGCCAAATATTGCTGAGCCCCCCTCTCCTTGGGGTCTCATAACACTCTTGGGCCTTATAACTCTGTGCTGGAACCATGGCTTGTGTCTTTATCACTCAAGACCAAGGGAGGCTCTTGCTCAGGGCTAGCCACCAGCACATGGCAGGGAAAGCTCTAGTCTCAGAAAAAGACAGCAGCCTGGGAGGTGATTCTTGGTCCTTCATGCCCTTCCAGCCAGGCTCAAATTCACACTGGGGCCAAGTAGACCTTAGTAATCAGCCAAGGTTAGGGCTGAGGTGTGAGAGAAGAGGGGCAGGGTGCCATTATACCATCCTCTACCCTGACGCCCCACATGTGGCCCTACCTCTCAGAAAATATCCTGGAGACCCGAACACCTTTCTTCCCAGACTGTCTTCACTCCCCAACTTGCTCTTAGCTCATCTTTCTCTTTTTTCTTTTAAAAAGATTTTATTTATTCATTCATGAGAGACACACAGAGAGAGGCAGACACACAGGCAGAGGGAGAAACAGACTCTCTGTGGGGAGCCCGGTGGGGGACTCGATCCCAGGATCCTGGAATCACAACCTGAGCCAAAAGCAGAGACACTCAACCACTGAGCCACCCAGGTGCCCCTTTCCTCTCATATTTTTCATTCCACTTTCTACATTTGCACCTTTATTAGTGACCTGTTGTGGTTTAACAAGCCACCAAAATTGAACGGCTGAGAACAACAATCACTTTCTGTTCACGGTTCTGCAATTTGGGCTGAACTCAGCTGGAAAGCTTTTGTGCTGGCCTCACAGGAGGTCATTCAAGCATCTGTGATCATGGACATGCAGGAGCTCACTGAAAGCTGGATGGCCTCACGTACACACCTCAGGTTCCTGGTGACTGTTGGCTGGGGAGATTCAGTTCATCTCTATGTGGCTTCTCCAACAGGAAAGCCCAACTTTCTACACGATAGCAGCCACATTTTATGAGGGCAAGTTCTATATTTGCAGAGTCCTATCAGCCAAAGAAGTCATGTGGCCAAACCTACAGTCAGTGTGGGCAGGCAATACAGAAGTACACAAGGCATAGGTACCGGGAGTCATGATCCATGAGGGACCATTGATACTATGATTTATTTCACCATTCCAAAGATCGAGTTAAGTCAGAGGAAAATACCAGGGGACAGAAAATGAAAACTGAAGTCATCACACATGTTTAAGGACTGACTGTGTGCCAGAAATTATGCTCATTGCTAGAGAAACCAAACTAAGTAAGAAATTCGCAGTCTAGCAGCACCTGGGTGGCTCAGTAGGTTACGTGTCCGACCCTTGATTTTAGCTCAGGTTATGATCTCAGGGTCATGAGATCGGGCCTGCTTAAGATTCTCTCTCTCTCTACTTCCGCCTCTCCCCCTGCTCTCTCTCTCTCTTAAAAAAAAATCATCAGTTGAAATTAGAAGAAATACACAGTCTAGTGGGCATGTATAAGAAAATAAATCAGGGCAGCCTGGGTGGCTCAGCGATATAGCACTGCCTTCAGCCCAGGGCCTGATCCTGGAGACCCAGGATCGAGTCCCACGTCAGGCTCCCTACATGGAGCCTGCTTCTCCCTCTGCCTGTGCCTCTGCCTCTCTCTCTCTCTCCCTGTGTCTCTCACAAATAAATAAAGAAAATCTTAAAAAATAAAAAGAAAATAAATCATAATGCAGTATGAAAATAACAGGTGTAATTAGCACTAAAGAGGAAGTGATGACTCTGTTGGGGTCATACCCATGCTTAGAGCTCTTCAAGGGCCTCATCGTACTCGGAATAAAATCCAAAGACTCTATAAAAGCCTAGGAGAGCTGACATGCACTGTTTCTGCTTGATTCCCAACCTCTTCTCCTGCCTCTCTCCTCTGACAATCACACCCCCCAGGATCCAGCCACACTGGACTTCTTATGGGTCTCCGAAGGCCCAAGATTCATTCCAGGCTATGACCTTGACCAAACCCTTCCTTCTTTCTTAAACATAACCCCCTGACCTCGAATACCGAACTCCAGTATATCAATCAGGGTCCACTCATGGAAAACCACACACACCCAGGACTTCAATGGAGGGACTTCAGTTAGTTTTACAATGGTGTTAGAAGAGCAGGAAGCACAAATGGGGAAAGCAAGGCAACCCAGAGATTTACAAACTGCAGAAAGTCACTGCATCAGGGACAAGAGGGAGAGACAAAGGGAGGAGGTGGTGTTATGGGGCTCAGGAGCTGAAAGTATAGAGGAAGGGTCTGTGCAACAGATGGTGGGACCATGGAGAGAAATATTCACTGGAAGTATAGAGGTCACTGCAGAAATACTCCCCTAAAGTTGAGAGAGAAGGAGGACTACACGTTGATGGTCTCTTTTCCCACCCTCCAAACCCCTGCCAGTGCCTCTCACTTGTCAAATCAAGCCAGAAACCATTTGGAAAAGGAGATGGGGAATTGTAGTTCACAGGGGTCAGTCCCTTGCAAGGTAGAATAGAGCTGAGGAAGAGCAGGCAATAAATTTGAGAGCAAATCAGCCAATGCCCTCCATATTGCTGACTCCTGTTTACCCTTCAGGATCAGCTTTTTTTTTTTTTTTAAGATTTACTTATTTATTTTAGAGAGAGATAGAGCGAGCACAGACTGGGGGGGTGCAGAGGGAGAGGGAGAGAAAATCTCAAGCAGACTCCCTGCTGAGCGGTGAGTCCAACATGGGGCTCAATTCCATGACTCTGAGGTCACAACCTGAACCAAAATCACAAGTTGGACACTCAACTGACTGAGCCACCCAGGCGCCCCCCAGGCTCAGCCTTAAGTCATCTCCACAGGAAGCCTTCCTTGGAAACACTAAGTTAGATCTTCCTCACCCCTCTCCTCTATCACAAAACTTGCTTGCTCATTTCCTGCCTGGAGTTTGATAGTTTGGAGATTTATTTGTTGAAACCACAGTGAGATACCACCATACACCTATTAGAATGGCCAAAGTCTGGAACACTGACACCATCAAATACTGGTGAGGATGCAGAGCAACCAGAGCTTCAATTCACAGCTGGCGGGAAGGCGAAATGGCACAGCCACTTTGGAAAACAGTTTGGTGGTTTCTTATAAAATTAAACATACTCTTACCATATGATCCAGCATCGTGCTCCAAATCAGCCAAATTCTGATTTCTTCATGGTTTATTCCAAGAAAGGCTGTGTGCAACCAGAAGCAGCCCACAGCTCATGCTCCCACACATATGGGAATAGTTAAGGGGTTTCCCTCTTCTCTCCAACTCCACTCCCAACGAAGATTGATTGATTGATGATTGATTCACTTTTTATGTTTTATTTAAATTCAATTTGCCAACATATAGTAGTACAACACCCAGTACTCATCTCATCATGTGCCCTCCTTAATGCTCATCACCCAGTAATCCCATTAAAAGAAATATTACAAATTCAGCTCTAGACCTTTGCCACTTGGTGTTTGAAGCCCATCTTCTACCTGACTCTAGTGCATGAAATTTAGGTACTTCATGAGGGAGGAGTCATCAAGATATCATGCTCCAAGGCCAGTCTTGGCAGAATGTCCTGATCATGATTTGAACAGCTGTGATGAGTGAGAGTTCTCTCTTTTTTTAATATTTGAAAAATGTGTGCATGATCTGAAAAACATAATAATCAAATGCTAACTTCAGATGAACAAGCAAAATATATTCCTTAAAAAGTTAAACATAGAGATACCCGGTGTCTCAGCAATTCCACTCATGAGTATATGCCCAAGAGATTGAGAACTTATGTCCATGCAAGAATTTACACGGGCATGTTCATGGCTGTATGATTCGCAATAGCCAAAAGGTGGAAACAACCCAAATATCCATCAAATGATGAATGGAAAACAAAATATGGTATATCTTCGCAATGGACTATCATTTAGCTTTTAAAAAGAAAGGAAACATACTGATATATACTATAGCATGGATGACCCTTGAAAGCACCATGCTGAATAAAAGAAACCAGATACAACAGGCATGTAGCATATGATTCCACTTATATGAGATGTCCAAAGGAGGCAAAACCATAGAAGCAGAAAATAGATTAGTGGTTGTAGGAGCTGGGGGAGTGAGAATAGAGACTGCTAATGGGTTTGAATTTTCTTCTGGGGTGATGAAAATGTTCTAGGATTACATAGTGGTGATGGTTGCACAACCTTGTGGCTATATCTGCCCCCCAAAAATTGATGATATACTATGATATGTTGAATTTTATGGCATGTAAATTATATTTCTATTTAAAAATCTTTAAGAAACTAGCAATATGTCTATCACATCTCTGGGTTAACACACTGAGTCCATTTTCATAGTCATAACATGTTTTAAGCAGTGTTCAAGGTAAGAAAATGGCACATGGGAACCTAGCAAATCATTAATATGGTCAGTGTTTTGAGGCAGGGAGCCCTGAGAGCTTATCATTTCCTCTTTCTTTTCTTTGTTTGTTTGTTTGTTTCTTTCTTTCTTTCTTTTTCTTGAGAGAAGAGAGAAAGAGAATGAGCTGGGGGATGGAGGGCAGAGGGAGAGAGAGAATCCTAAGCAGGCTCCATGTCCAGTGCAGAGCCTGATGCAGGGCTCAGTCTCATGACCCTGAGATCATGACCTGATCTGAAATCAAGAGTCAGACACTTAACTGACTGAGCTACCCATACACCCTGAGAGTTTATCATTTCTTATCATTTCCTACTCACATCTTATCACTTCTGGTAGTGATCATTAACATGCTTTGAGATCATTAACATGACTATGTGTCCAGAGCTTTTCCAAGAACCACTTGTATGGAAATGCGGGGAATTCTCTCAACAACCCGGTGAGGTTGGATCTAGTATTATTATCTTTATTTTACAAATGAGGAAACTAGACACCAGGAGAGTTATGTGCCCCAAATCACGGAGCCAGAACATATCAGAGAGGCAGTGATCCAAGGGAGTCTGGCTCCAAGCCTCTGTTCTTATATCTACCGCACTGGACTGTCTTTCAATGCCACAAATGCTGTTAATATTGCTATACGTCATCACATTCAGTGTTAAAAAAAGGATCTTGGGCTAAATTCAGATTCTTTAAGTATTTATCCACCTCCTAACCAATTTTCATGTTTTTCATAAATACTGCCTTAGAGGAGTGTATTCAATGTTCGAAGAAAAGCAAGAGTACACCTTATATTACCCATGCTTTATCGTTTTCAAAACATCTCCACGTATAATATTTGATCTTTGCAAAATTCTTCAAAGTAGAAAAAATAGAAATGATTATTCCTGTGTTTCAGATGATAATAACATGAGGCTCGGAAGAGTGGAGATGGAATTTGAACTAAAGTCTCCTGGCTTTTAACCTTCTATACAACCTGCTGTCTACCAACTGTTTGGGGATGATATCATCATAATACTTTGGCCAATTTGACAAATGCTGTTTTTGTTATCCCTGTTTTTATAAAAGGCAGCATACCACTGCCCTGCATCCAGCTAGAACCTTTTCTTTCCCTCCCTTCCTTCCTTCCTTCCTTCCTTCCTTCCTTCCTTCCTTCCTTCCTTCCCTCCTTCCTAAAGATTTTATTTGTTGATTTATTTGTGAGAGACACACAGAGAGAGGAAGAGACACAGGCAAAGGGAGAAGCAGGCTCCCTGTGTGGAGCCTGATATGGGACTTGATCCCAGGACCCTGGGATCAAACCCTAAGCAGAAGGCAGATAGATGCTAAACCACTGAGCCACCCAGGTACCTATCTTTCTTTCTTTCTTTCTTCTTCTTTCTTTCTTTCTTTCTTTCTTTCTTTCTTTCTTTCTTTCTTTCTTTTTCTTCCCTTTTTTTCTTTCTTCTTTCTCAGAAGTTCAAGCAGGAGTAACTCTAAGCTAGCCATCATTATTTCCAACATTGAATAAAATATTCCAATGACCGGTTTTACACAACATATCTACAGTAAAGGTAAGAAAGAAAATGATCCCTGATTCTTCTTGGCATCAATGTTCTTCATCTAACTGGAGGTTGGGATGGCCATGGGACAAATATGTGGACTGTGTCTGTCTCCAGAAACAACACAGTGAAGGAGGGGAGCCTCTTGCCCCCTTGTTCAGAATTACAGGAAGGAAGGAAGATTTCAGACCTCTCACAGGCATCCTATCCTGAAGATCATATTTCCCTTTATGTTTTCACAGCCAGGAAATCCCTCTTCAAATCTAAGTAAATCCTTCTTTCTCTTCTCTAAGCCCTCATCTTGTTCTGTTTTCCAGAAAGAGAGTGAGAAAAAAAAAAAGAGAGAGTGAGCAGCTGGGTTCCTGAGAAGAAGCAACCCCTGAAATCTGCCCGCCCCAGCAGGCTATGGGATTCCAAATATTTCAGTGTCAGACATCTGAGTGTTAATGACCTTCCCATGGCTCCCTCATTGACACAGATGGGTGCAAAGCCAAGCTGGCTCAGTGTTACAGGAAGAGAAAACAAAAAACAGGCCACAGACCCCCCCCCCCAGAGGGTGCTAACACCACTCCAGATTCTCATACGTTGCTTGTTACCATTCCTCGCTGTACCTCTGCATTCTGCTTTCAGCCCCCACCCCAACTACCCCCCACCCAGACACCCACAGGGGCAAAGACACACTCACAAACACAAACAGAAACTCTGGATTTGCCCACCCACCCACTCTCTCAGCTCTCTCACCCCATCCTACCCATCCAGCTCCATTTATTTCCTCTTGGCTATTGGACCACTCCCTCCTTCTTTAGTCCAAAACTAAAGCCTCCTCTCCACAGCCACATGTCTAGTCCACTCTCTTATCCAGAACTGGGGTTTCTCAGGACAATTTTGTACAACCAACACTTATTCATGGAGCCCATGGTACTCTTCCAGAGTGGACAGTGACTGGGAGAAGCAGAGTCCGCATTACTCACCACTGACAGGATGACGGAGGGACTGGTAAATGCAGAGCAAACATTCTGTATGTGTTTGGTACCCCCTGACCAATGATGCAAAAGAAAACCTTAAGAGTTGGACACTGGTCTTTTCAGAAAATCCACCATGTATAGGAGGGCAGTTAGCTGGAACGAGATCATAAATATGATCATAGTAATATAAGTATGTTGTAAAAGATATATGATCAAATTATATAATGACTATAATGACCTAATAAATACAGCTCATAGATTAAAAAAAATAGGTTATAAAAAAACAATCCAGCTAACCAGAGATAGTCCTGGATCCCAGTCATTGTGATTCCTAGGGATCTAGGGTCACTGAAGGACTTGAATCAACATGACCTTGTCCCCATGCTCCTCTCATGGACCTTGAGAATCTTCACTCTACTCCTCCTTCTGCAAATGGAATGTTATGGTGAGCACTCCCATCCCAGGCTCCAGATCCTCATCACCAGATTCCTACCCCCCACCCCCAGGACTGGATTAGGGATAGGCAAAAAGACTTGTAAAAAGGGTTTTTGACCAATCACAGAATAGAAGGGTCATAACCCTATAATCCCATACACAAAGCCCTCAGTCTGGGGTAAAGCCCCAGAGAGCCACCAGCCCTTTATCTTTATGTATCACCAACTTGGGCAATTACTTACTGTTTTGTAATTAAATTCACTCAGGAAAATGGGATCATTACTGTGAGGAGTAGCTAGCCAGCAAAGGGCAAAAGCGTGCTTTCAGCCAGATGGCAGGGAATTCCCAAGGATGTCAAGAGAAAATTGCACGTGAGTACCTGCGAGGCAAAACTCATCCCTGAGATGGGCTCTGCACTTTCACTACCATAAAGGAAGTGGTAAAGCATAGGAATTAAACACGGTCGCAGAAAGCCATCATTTCCAGGCAAACGTAGACAGATTTTGCAGGTCAGGTTGACCAACACTACACAGGTCATTATGGCTTATTCTTTTCCATTCTGTCCCAGTTTGAGGGGAACGGGGGACAGAGCATCTTTTACAAAAGCTTCATTTTTACATTTCTTTTTTGCACGCTGAGCTTCTGCTCATAGCAAAAAGGCACTCAAGAATAGTGTCTGTTTCAAATTAGTGAATATAGATGCCCAATATGCTGACAGTCGTGTGGAAGGAATGTACAAGGAATGTACAAAACCTACCATTATGAGGTCTGTATTGGAGGCTACTGATGAGATGGAACAAGGATGAGGCCACTGAGAGTAATAAACAGAGCATACCTTCTATTGAGTGTTGGCACTGTCTCCACAGGGAGGCAACTGGATGCCTCCGAGAGAGCCTGGTCATCTGTCTCTTCCCACAGATAGCAACTCGGGTATGAGGGTGTGGAACTGGGATGGGGTCACTGGACAGCGCCCGACAGTCCCGGGGCATGTGCTCGCCTGGGCCAGAGCCCATCCAGCATATTCCTGAAAACATGCAAAACCCCGAACAAGGAAAAGGCATCATTCCTGCGTCAGAACGACCCCGATTTTCATTTATTTGCATGAAATAAAGCCCCTTACTGTTAAGCCCACGAGGTCAGAGGACAAGAGGAGGTAGCACAGATCCCCACAGGAAGGCAAGGCCCGGGAGCTGACCTGGATGAGTCAACCAGCCTGGTGGTCCAGTTAGCAAGCTCTGATCATAGGCACAGAAAAAAAACATTTATGGGCGATGACCCTTCCATAGTTTCCACCGCATGGGATTGTTAGGACAACTCTGATGTACAAGCATTGGGACAGATGCTCAGAAAAGTGCCTTGCCTCTGCTCACGTTGCTGGG
The DNA here is from genome assembly GCF_003254725.2 of Canis lupus dingo. Classification (NCBI taxonomy): domain Eukaryota; kingdom Metazoa; phylum Chordata; class Mammalia; order Carnivora; family Canidae; genus Canis; species Canis lupus. The sequence goes on along the minus strand of NC_064248.1, from coordinate 4,049,298 downwards.
AATCGGGAGAATGGTTCGCCCCAGTCACCTTCCAAACACAGGGTGTACTGACGCAACTCAGCTGCCTCCCCGAGCGACGCTACCTGACTGCTGCCCGGTTGCCATGTTCTTGAAATGCTTGGGGTAGACCATTCAGAGTATAAACCATGGTCTGAGTGATCCCCACTGGGTAATGAAGGAAGACCATGCTTACACTGGGGACGGCTGTTCCAGTTGACCTGCGCAGGGGTGACGATGGCCAGGATCAAGGGACAGGACCAGGGGCCAACCCATGAAACTGAAAGGAGTGAGCAGGAGGCATGCCAGTGGCCAAGTCATGGAAGCAGACAGGCTGCCAATCAGTGGACTGAAATGAAGCAAAAGGCCAGGCCTGCAGGTGGCCCGCGGCACCCTGCGCAGCAGACACAGCACGCCAGCCCTACACGGCAACTGGAGGCAAGGAGGAGCTCTGTGTCATTCTAGAAACACTCTCCCTGGGGGCTCCCAGTGCTGGGATGGTAGGCAACAAACTCGAGCCTCTCTGGAATTCCTTCCCCTTGGGACGACCAAGATCCGCCGGAGCATCTCCAATGCCAGCTATCCGGGCCACTGACTGAGGTGATGTCAACCCCAGGGCCTTATTCAGCCCAACACTCCCTTTGAGTTCACCCCCAGGCCCTCTGCTGAGCGCCAGACCCTTTGAGGCAGGTCCAAAGCTCTAGAGCATCATGGTGATGGAGCTTCCTCCCGGCGACGTGTCCCCAGCCCCTCACCGGAGACGCGGGCAGATGCCCCTGTGTTAAACTGTCAGCGATCGTGAAACGGCTCACTTTTGAACTTCTTTGCCAACCTGGGGAGAATCTTCATTCCAGCTCCTTAGGACTTCCCGCTTCCACTTTTTCTTTCTGGTAACAAGAGCGGTGAAGTTCTTTCTTTCTTCTTTTTTTTAAGATTTTATTTATTTATTCATGAGAGACACACAGAGAGAGGCAGAGACACAGGCAGAGGGAGAAGCAGGCTCTATGCAGGGAGCCCTATGCGGGACTCGACCCCAGGACCCCGGGATCACACCCTGAGCCGAAGGCAGGCGCTAAAGTGCTGAGCCCCCCGGGTGCCCCAAGAGAGGTGAAGTTCTAACGATGTTTTCATGCTGCTGCGAATAAGAACATCCCTCCGGTTAGTTTTTCTACAGATAAGGCTGTAACATCACTCTCCAACTCGGGAGCAGAGAGGGTTTCCAGCGGCAGCAGCTGGAAAGGTGATAAGTAAATGGAAAAGCTGTGTGTCAACAGCGATACTTCGCAGCCCACAACTTCTTCACCGGGCGCCTTTGAAGCCAGCTTCTCCTGCAAGCATTTGTTTCTTTGCAAGAACAGAATGTTTGAGAACCAAAATTAAACAAAGATTTTGACCGTATGGTTAAACATAGTTTGTGATAATCAACTAGGGAGCCGGCGGCTTGCAGCTACCCCGAGCGCGCTGGGGGAATGCGAAATCTCCTGTCACCAAACAGCCTCCCAGGTCTTGACAGTGGACAGGTGCAAGAAGTTAATGACCAATTTTCAAATCATCCGCCCCTTTTTTAAATGCATTTGCCACCCAACCATTCTTCATGGCATTTAATCACGTGTTGGTGTTTCAAAAGGCACTCCAGAATCTGGCGGGGCTCAGAGTCTTCACTCTGAATACAAACTTCTAATGTCACCAGAGGTGGGTCTCGCCGCCGCTGGCCCTGCCTCCCTGCTGTCTTATTTCAAGCCAGCAGCCAGAATGATCCTCCAAAAGTGGGACAGCTTGAGTCACTCTGTGTTCAAAATCTTCCAAAGCATCCCTTTAGCAGTCAAAGCAAAATCTGAAGTCCCGACTAAGACTTCCGAGACCACCAGTCCTCTCCCATCTCTTTACCTCTGACCTTCTCTCCCTCCTCCTCCCCCTTCCTTCATCTCCTCTCTGTCTCTGACCCTCTCTCTACACCTGTTCTGTGCACATCCTAAAACAAGCTCACTGCACACTCTGTGTTTACTACCCCCTCTCCAGAGAAGTATTCCCTCTCTACCATCAGTTTCAGCATCATCTAGTCCCTCACCTCATTGAGATCTGGACACGAATATCCCCTTAGCTTCTGTAACAACCCTACTTAAGCCTGCACACTTCTCCCCACCTGGACCCCATACACCCCCAGCACATGCCCGCATGCATATGCATTCCTCACCTCCTTCATTGCTCCTTCTTCCCTCCAATCATTTAGCTAGCACTGCATTCTTCTGTTCTTTTTTTTTTTTAAGATTTTATTTATTCACTCATGACAGACACAGAGAGACAGAGAGAGAGAGAGACAGAGAGAGACAGAGAGAGAGAGAGGCAGAGACACAGGCAGAGAGAGAAGCAGACTCCACGCAGGGAACCTGACGTGGGACTCGATCCTGGGACTCCAGGACCACACCCTGGGCTGAAGGCGGCGCTAAACCACTGGGCCACTGGGGCTGCCCCATTCTTCTGTTCTTTATTTATCCCTTCTATCCCCCTCCCCCAGGAGGGCAAGGCTTTATCTATCTCTTTCAGTGCTAAACCCCAATCACCTAAGATCAGCACCTAGAACATGGTGGGTACTAAGGAGTATTTGTGGGATCATTAATGCGTATGCCTGCCACCTCGAAGTTGCTTGAAGAATTCGACTTCTGGCTTAGTTTTTCAAATGTGGATTGATCCAAGGCCTGGGAGTTGTCCAATTGGCTCAGGAGAGAGGGTATATAATTCTAGTCAACCATCATCCATTAGCCCACTGCATGAATTTCAGAACCCCTCTTGCTGTTGGAATAAGCACTGGCCACTTTATATTTTGTGTATTTACCCAACAACCCTCTTTGGACAGTGAGTTCCCTGAGGGCAGGAGTTCTATTTGTTTATATGCCTTGGGTAAATGATTCCGATGTATCAAGTACTGGGCCAGACACTCATGATATAGAAATGAGATATAATGTTGCTTTAAGGTGCTGCACACCTTTGGGCAGGCTGGGCCACACCCATAAAGTTGTGCAGTACACAACATGCACAATGGTATGTAACAGTCCTTTCATATCCTTTTGCTGCACTGCGGGTGACCTAGTTTATGTCTAATTAAATAATCTCCTCAGATTATTGTTTTATACTTGAGTGACAGCCATGAAAATGTGCCTTGCAAGGACTGTCACTGACCAAGGACCTTGGCTGCTCAAATGCTCCAAAATCTGTTGCCTAATCCATGCTCCCCACCGATGCCTACACGTGTAGCAATCCTACCCGGAAACCCCTTGTCCAAAGAGAGGTGATGGGTAAATACTCAGGCCTATTCCTGGGAGGAGATACATAGTCCTCCAATGGCCAACTCGAGGACTTCTTGGTAGCTTTACCAAACCTTCCAAACCTTCCTAAGACTATACAATCTAGGACGCTGTCATCCACCTTCCTTCCCTCCCTCCTTTGCTCAGGGTCTGATGGCTCCCCTAGGCTTCTCCAGCTGCTTCCCCCAAAACTCACAGGTGTTTTTACTAGAAAATCCTTGCACGTGTAATCCTGTCTCCACTTCTGCTTCCCGGAGGAGCAGGACCAACCCACCTTTCCTGACTTCCCAGCTCTAGTTTCAGTTCCCTATATGTTCCCCAAATAGAGCAAGCTTCCCAAAGAGAAAATTAGATCATGTTTCCCCCTTACCCCAGATTCTTTGCTGGCTATTCATCACTCACAGGAGAAAAGCTAACCTGCTGAGTGTGACATATAAGCACATGAGGTCCTTCGTGCATGAGTCTTTGCTGACTTCCCTGGACCCTCCCAATCTTCACTGCCTTGCATTTTATGCTTCAGCAGCTCCAAAAACTATAGTTCCCCAAAGGGCCATGGCTCTCTAGGCTGCTTTATTTTCAGCACATTTCCCTCTGCCTAAAGAGCCTCCCTATCCAAAACTTCCATGCCCACACACACACACACACTCGAATGCACACACACACACACACACACACACCTTTCTGTGTTCAAGATGCAGCTCCAGTGGCATGTACTCCATGGAGCCTTCCGTGTGCCTGTCAAACTGACTTGGGTCCTGAGCTCTAAGAAGTTTCCTTTCCAGATCCCCTCCCCGCACAGCATTTATGGACTTCCTCCTCACTTCTTGGGGGAGCTCCTCAAAGGCAGTGACTAGGAGGGGACCCCAATGGGCTGTCGGCTGAGACCCCCGGTTTCCAGGGACTGCTTTATCATTCCAACCCACGGATGGCTTCCCTGGCCCCCCGGACACCTTATTTAACATGACCTGGATCCCCTCATCATAGCTGAGTGAACCAGATGTGGGTACACAGTCTTTGAACCAGTTAGTTTCCTTTCCAGGTATATGGCTTTTGACCCAAGAGAAAGACTCCCTTTGGGTGGCTGGATCTGCAAAATATGATCTCCCACCATTTGTGAGAAACGGAAGAACAAAGCCAGCATATGGAAAGAAGCAGAGATGGAAGGTGGTTCTAATGCCTTGCTTCTTGCACCTTCCCCCTTGCTTTGGTGACACACCCTGATATCCTTACAAGAAACTTTGCCTTGCTGATAAGCTAGTTTGAGAAAGACAAGTCATCTCTTGTCCAAAGTGCCTGGCATGTAGTAGACACTCAATAAATATTTGGAATGGAACAAACAGAGGAATGAATCAGTGGGTGGGTGGGTGGGTGGGTGGGTAGGAAGTTCATGGTGGAGGGCAATGCTGCCTATCTTTGATAGAATTGGACAATCCGAGAGAAGGATGAAGACAGGCCTCTGTGACAAGGCATCACACTGGTATTAAGAGACCCAGAGAGAGATTCAAGGTAAATGTCATCATAGAGCATCCCACACAGCTGCAGGAGGACCTGAGAGGGAATTAATAACTTCCAACCCCACCGGGATGTCTTGGAATCAGCCACACTGCCAGCGAGCAGGTGCTTCCACTATTGCCCCAACTCAGCAAGGCCTGGCTGTCTGGGCAGGGCTTTGCAGAGAAGCCAGTCTGGAATGCCTAGTGATGTTTCACACTTGTCCCAGGGCCTCTGCCTTCAAATTCGGTGACATGGCCCTTTTGGGGACACGTGTCTTAGTAGGCAAGAGTGGATTTGTCCCTGTCATTGGAGTACTCACTCTAGCCCTGAGCATTGGGCAGTGCTGGTTCCTCCACCCAGGGCCAGGCTCCTAAGGGTGTTTCCTCCCTCCCACTGCATCAGCTCTTGCAGGTATGCCTTGTGGTGACAGCTTCTGTCCCCCACTACGGCAGGTCCTACCTGCAGAGTACTCGGCAGAGCTGGGCTCTTAGTAAGTGCTCAATAAAGACAACTAAGTCCACCTCGGCCTCAGTTCCCTGTCAGTAGACTGAATTAAATTGGAGCAGAGGCTTTCTGAGGTTTTTTCCAATTCTGAATGTCTATGAGTTTCATCAGTCACAGCACAGTTTGGGGGCATAGCTTTGGGGCATTCTCCGTGGCACCCAATCAAGTCTGTGCCCAAATCAAAACCTGCCAAGGAAACAGGCATCCCATGAGGACTAAAGGAGCAACCCTGGGACAGTGACAGTGATGGCAATGTTCTTTTGTGGAGCTAACGGTCGTTAGCTGGTCTCCCAGGGTCCCCCAAGGACCTCTGCTGCTAATTAGGAAAGATGTGGCAAGAGGCGTCCCGGTCCCCAGGGCTCTCTCTTCATAATTTCTCATGACTCCTATTTCTTTGTGGTTGCTACTCCATCCCATTAGTGCAGGCTGCTCTCCTTATCCCTGATGGATGGGAATGAGGAGAGACAAATGCAGCGAGAGGAGCCAGCAAGCCTGGGTCCCCAGGCAATGCCTCAAGGGCCATCTTCCAAATGTGAGCCCTTCTCCCTGGAAATCTCCCAGCAGAATCTGGACTCCAGGACTTGGAGTCCTGAACTTGACCCACCTCCGTCCCCTCCGTGTGTGCGAAGGGCCTCTGTGCGGCCTGGCATGTGTAACTAGACACCAGATGATAAACAAGCAATTAGTGAAACAATGAGCGCTTTCATAGATCCAGGAAATTGTGTTGAAAGCACCTGACTCTGCTAAAGAAGGTCACAGAGGAGGAAATGTCTTTCTTTCTTTCTTTCTTTCTTTTTTTTTTTAGTAAGGGGGTGCAGAGGGAAAGGAAGAAACAGAATCTTAAGCAGGCTCCAAGCCCAGTGCCTCTGATGGGGCGGTGGGGCGGTGGGGCAGGGGCGAGGTGGGGGGGGGGGTCTCCATCTCACATCCCTGAGATCATGACCTGAGCCAAAATCAAGAGTCAGATGCTCAACCATCTGAGCCAGCCAAGTGTCCCTGGAGGAAGAACTTTCTGATCAGGGTAGAACAGCCCATCTGAGTCCTCGATCAAGAACAGCGCCAGTTGGTGTCTAACTGGGTCGTCCCGCTCCACACCCCAGCTTCCTCCTTCCTCCCTGCAGCTGGGAGGTAAACTGAGGTCCCAGGACCCTGGGACCCCAACCCGAATGGGTGATGGCAGTGTAATGGCTATTCCCTGCCCCTGCCCCTAGATACACTCTTCGTCTTTCTCCCCCCTCCCACCCCTGAGCACGGAGACGGCCCCTCTGGACTTCAGCAGTGGCCCTCTGGCTCCCCTGAGCTAAAGCGACAGGAAGCACCGGCAAGAGGCTGCAGGGCAAGAGAAGCCAGAGGCCAGAGCCTGGAGCCCCCAGCTCCTACCCTGCGAGGTGGGCGGGGGGCAGCGCAGGGTCCTCCGCCCAAGGCCACACTCCCAGGGGATGATTCTGCCTCCTGCATCAGCACTTGCAGGGTTCTAGAAGCACTGCCTTCTCCCCAGCCTTCAGGCCGGGGTGATGACAGCTTCCTGCCAGCCTCCCCAGGCACTTGACTGCCTCCCACTGGTTCCATTCACCCAGCCCACATCTGTGTAAATAGCCCTGTCCCTGAAATCTCTTCAGCTTCTCCTTTGGAGTGTGCCATCTGTTTCCTGCCGGGACCCTGACTGAGACAGATGTTTACATAAATACTTTGAGACTCACGGATTTAGATCAATCCCAGAGTTATTTCCCTGGTGGGTATGATATTTTATAGAGGGTCTCGTTTGTAAACTTAAGAATTTTACAAATGAATATCTAAGAAACCCTTTTCTTGGTGTCTCTTTCTCCCCTTAGGAGGCTTTTGGGAAGCTTAAAATCCCCTGGAATTCCATCCTCCTGGATTTCTGGTGTGGAATCACTGCTCAAAATTATTTGGCAACTGTAAATCCCCCAAAGAACCAGCGCAGGGATGTCTCACTCAGACATTCAGGGCCCATTATAATTGGGCACTGACCTGCCTCACTGGCTTCCCTCCTCTTCCCCGTCTGCATCTCCACAACCACAGCCCCCTTGAATACTGCCTCTCCTCCCCCCCGTTCTTTCTGGTTCCTTCTGCTACCTTATCCTGGCCCCTCCAAGTATCAACCACCTGCCTCTTCTCCTGTTATTGCCTGATACTCTATTCCTCCTGGCTTTCAACCCATTTCCTGTTCTCTCCCTACTTTGCATTCCCAATGCATTTTTATTTTTAAAGTAATATTCAGTAAAATTGGCTTCCCAGGGTAAAGGGTTGTACAGATCTATGAATTTTTTTAAGATTTTTATTTATTTATTTGAGAGAGTGAACGAGAGCGAGCACAAGCAGGGGCAGAGGCAGAGGCAGAAATGGGCAAAGGAAGAAGCAGACTCCCCACTGAGCAGGGAGCCCAATAGGGGCTGGATCCCAGGATGCTGAGATCATGACCTAAGCCGAAGGCAGACACATAACCAACTGAGCCCCCAGGCACCCCTGAGTTTTAACACGTGTATAGATTCATGTAACCACCACCACAAACGGTATACAAACAGTTCTGTCTCCCACAAAAATCCCTCATGCTATCCCATAAGAGTCATGAACATATGTATACGTGTTTGTGTATATGTGTAGGTACATATATAAAGAACGAGATCTATTATAGGGAATTGACTCATGGAATTGTGGAGGCTGGCAAGTCCCCAAATTTGTAGAGTCAGCTAGCTAGAGACCCAGGACTGCCAATGGTGTAGTTCTAGTCCAAAGACCAGCAGGTTCAGGAAGAGCCGATGTTTAGTTTGAGTCCAAAGACAGGAAAATGTCTATCCTAGTTGGAAAGCAGACAGGCAGGAGGAACTCTCCCTTACTCAGGGAGGATCAGCCTTTTTGTTCTATTCAGGCCTTCCACTGATTGGATGAGGCCCACCTGCTTCAGGGAGGATAATTTGCTTTACCCAGTCTACCAATTTAGATGCTAATATCATCCAAAAATATCCTCATAGAAACACCCAGAACAATGTTGGATCAAATACCTGGGCACCCTGTGGCCCAGTCAGGTTGACGCATAAAACTAACCATCATGATCATTCAGATGGATTCACATCATATATGAATTTTTGAGACTGACTTCTTTCACTCAGCATAATGCATTTGATATACATTCAAGTTGTGTGAATAGTTCATTCCTTTTTCCGCATAGTAGTATTTATTGTGTGGACATAGCACAGCTTATCCATTTACTCATGGAAACATATTTGTGTTGTTTCATTTGAGGCAATGATGAGTAGTAGCTCTACTACAAACATTCATGTGCAGGTTTTTGTATGAGCATACGCTTTCATTTCTCTAGGTCAATCTGGAAGTGAGATTGTTAGGTCACATGATGACTGTATATTTAACTTGATAAGGAGTTGCCAATGTTTTCCAGAGCATCTGTGCCATTTCCTATTTCTACCAGTATTGTGTGAGAGTTCCAGTTGTTTCCCATATGAGGAATCGATATTACCATTTATTTCCCTTTTTGAAAATGAGCCATTCTGGGGCATCTGAGGGGCTCAGTTTGTTGAGCATCCAACTCTTGATTGTGGCTCAGGTCGTGGTCTTGGGGTCATGGATCAAGCCCCAAGTGGAGCTCTGTGCTAAGCATGGAGACTGATTGGTATTCCCACCCCCTCTCCTTCTACCCCTCCCCACCCCACTTGCACACAAATGCCCACTCTCTCAGATAGATAGATAGATAGATAGATAGATAGATAGATAGATAAAATTAGTGATTCTGATAGGTAAATGGTGATAGCTCATCATGATTTTAATTTGCATTTCCTTAATGCATAATGATCTTGGACATCATTTCATATGCTTATTTGGTTTCCACATATCCTTCTTAATGAAGTGACTGTTCAAGTCTCTTACCCATTTTCTAACTGTGTGTCTTTTTGGTTTGGGGGGAGTTTTTAAATTTACTTTTGTTGTTCTTTTTAACCATTGAATTTTGAGAGTCTTTATGTATTCTGGATATAAATCATTTGTCAGATTTTTGACTTACAAATATTTTCTTCCAGTCTGTAGCTTGTCTTTTCACATGATATTTTGTACAGAGAAAAGTTTTAAGTTTAGTGAAACCACATGTACCTTTTTTTTTCCTCTGATGGGTCATGCTTTGGTTTCATGACCATGAATTCTTGCCCAACACATGTCACAAAGATGTTCTATTATGTTTTCCTCCAAAAGTATTACAGTTTTACATTGTACTTTAAATTAATTATCCCTCCCCTTTGTGAGGTATAGAGTTTAGATTGAGATGTATCTCTTTGTACGTAGATGTCCGTTTGTCCCAAAATCATTTATTGAAAATATTATCCTTTCTTACTGGATTCCTTTGAATATTTATCAAAAAATCAATCGGACATATTTGTGTGCATTTATTTCTAGACTCTCTATTCTCTTCCATTGATCTATGTGGCTAGCTCTCCACCAATAATATACTATTTTGATTACTGTACGTTTATGGCAAATTTTTTAATTGAGTATTATGATTCTTTCCACTTAATTCTTCTTTTTCAGAATTGTTTGAGTTATTTGGAATCCTTTGCCTTTCCATATAAGTTGGAATAAACTCGTCTATATCTACAAAAAAAAAAAAATTCTCGCTCGGATCTTTATTGGAATTTCAGTAGATCTTGCATCCCTTGACTGTGTTTAACCCATTTATTAGTTTCAGGAGGTTTCTTGTAAGTAAAATCCTTAGGATTTTATGTGTAGAAAATCATGTCGTCTGTGAATAGAGACAGTTTTATTTATTTATTTCCAATATATATACCTTTAATTTCTTTTTCTTGCCTTATTGCATTGGCTGGAACTTCCAGTATGGTGCAATATTGGTGAAAGTGGACATCTTTGCCTTATTCTTGACCTTGCAGGGAAACATTTAATCTTTCACCATTAACTAGGATGTTCTATAATTTTTCATAGATGCTCTTTTTCAGTTTGAGGAAGCTCCCTTCTGTTCTTAGTTTGCTGAGAAATGTTATAATAAATTAATGTTTTATTTTATCACATGCTTTTTCTGCATTGATTGATATTGACCATGTGGATTCTTTTTATTACACTGATGGATTTTGAGTGGTGAACCAGCTTTGCACTCCTAGAGAAACTCAACTTGATTTTGTTGTACATTTTCTTTTATAAATTGCTAAGTTTGATTCAATAACATTTTAGGAGATTTTTTACAACTATACTCATGAAGGATATTGGTTTTCAGTTTTCTTTTTTAATACCAACTTTGTCTGGTTTTGTATCATGGTAATCCTTGCTTCATAAAATGATTCGGCAAGTGTTCCCTCTTCTCTTGTTTCTAGAAGGGATTGTATCAAATGGATACTATTTCTTTACATCTTTGGTAATATCAGCTGGTGAAACTACCCAGTCCTGGAGATTTCTTTTTCCAGATATTTTTAACTATGAATTCAATTTCTTGAATAATTAAAATTCAATTTATCATGTATATCTTGGGTGAGTTTTGGTAGTTTGAGATTTTTTGAGGAATTGGTCCATTTCATCCACATCATAGTATTTATGGGTATAGAGTTGTTCAGGCTATCCCTTCATTATCCTTTTAATTAATATCCCCCACTTTTTTTTCCTGATTTGCATCTTCTTAATTTTCTTCTTTGTCAGTCTTGCTAGACCCACAACATTTGATGTTTCTCCTTTCTTTTTTTGATGATGCTTTCTCTCTTCTTTGAACTATAGCTGTGTTATCCCCAAGTATATTTTATGTGCTCCCACCATCCCAAGATTCTTCCCAATGCCTAGAATAGAGCCCTACACACTGTCGAATGGATGAGCTAATTTTTTCCTTTAAACAAGAGAAGCACCCTTAGCCCTCTGTACAGATCTTCTCATGAATGCAGCTCTGACTCCAAGCTGGATTTTAATGACACCTTTGCTGCTGCCACATTTACCTGGTTAAAAGTAGCACCTGTGACTGGATCCTAAGTGTAGCCCATCACCTCTCTCTGCCTGCTCATACACACCCTGTCCTCTAAGCACAAGTTCTCAAGTGCATTGGTCAGGTAGAGGGACATTCACTGGGACATTAGGCTAGAGATATAGGTTTTCCTTCTCTTTTTTTCTTGGTTTTCATTTTCTCTCCCTTACTTCCATAAGCCTAAAAGGAAAGGGGATTATATTCAGGTCTCAGGAATCGCCCACCCTGAGGTTTTTGGGGTTCTGTGTCTTCTGGGCTTTTTTTGGGGGGGTTCTTTCATTCAGTCAATCAATCAATCTCTCTCTCTCACTTGCTCTTGCCCTCCCTCTCACTCTCCCTCTCTCTCTGTATGGAAGAAAGATTGAGAGGGTTTCACTCTAGGAAGGATGAGTGGTCTGCTCTGCTCTCAGCATGAGGACAAACACTCCATTCTTTTCTCTAGTGATTTGCTAGTGTTTCCTTCAATTGACCCATCTTCAATTGTTAGATAGAATACAGAGGGCCAAAAGTTGAGTGGTGTGCACTTAGAGGGAAAGAGGTGGAAGAGGCTGTCCAGCCCGCCGTGACTCTGTATCTTGAGTCTGCTGTGAGGCCAAAAAGAAAGTCTCTTCATATGACCCAGTCTAGTTCACCTGGAGATTGCCCTGAGGTTCTGATCAAAATCCTCTGGGTGTCAAAGAATATGATTTTGCTGAGCCCTTCACTCTGGGTATGTATTTCTTTTTCTAAAAAAAGATTTTATTTATTTATTCATGAGAGACACAGAGAGAGAGGCAGAGACACAGGCAGAGGGAGAAGCAGGCTCCATGTAGGGAGCCCGGCATGAGATTTGATCCCAAGACTCCAGGACCATGCCCTGAGCTGAAGGCAGGTGCTAAACTGCTGAGCCATCCAGGGATTCTCTGGGTATGTATTTCATTCAGATGCATCATAGAGTGCGATTGGGGGAGGGTGGCAGGAAAAGTTTGAGGGATTCAGGTGCTGAGCCCTAGCCATCATTCGAGACTTACATAGGCCTTTGGTGCATTGATGATCAATAGGCCACCACGAAGACCCCATGGCCTCCCAAGCAGGGCATGATCTGGGTCGCTCTGCAGTGATGGAAGCATCCCTGGTTACAGGCCCCTTGACTGAATTAAAAATCAAGCTTGTGTGGCTAGAAAACATTCAGCTGTAAACATTTGGGGGATTCCTGAAGTTTACCCCATCTACTAAGCAGGCTTTCTGGTCATTGAACCTATGGATAGTGATTTCTGAATAATGTCTAATTCTCCGAAAAGCACCAGCATGGCCTGGATGAAGACTCTGCTGTCATTGTCCTTCTTCTTACCAGTTTAGGCCAAACCCTGCACCAGTTTATACAAGCAAACCACAAACAGCTCAGTGAACCCCCAGTTGTATTTATCATAAAAGCTGTCATGGAATTAACAAAGTTCCACAGCATAGTCTTAAATCCCTTATCTTAAATTCTACTCAGCTTTTTTAAACTATGGGAAAAAATTAAGAAGCAATCTTAGAAAGTGTCCCTACAATGTCCTTTTCAAAGACTTGATCAAGATTTATTAAGTTTTAATTACACGTGAAGCACCTAACTGGAGACGCTGATGAATACAAAACAGGCAGCAAACATAGTCAAACTCAAGAGCATTCACTGTGGTATAGACAGTTAGACCAGAGCTTAAAATCCAGGCATCCGACTTATTAGCTGTGTGATTTAGGCTATAGACTTGTGGACGAAGTATTGGGAAATCTAAGGCTCAAAGAACAAATCTGTGAAGCTGGGGTAAAAGCTCCCTCCTGGTGTTTTTTGTGGAAGAACATAAAATAACAGGTGAAAGCAATTAGCGCAAAGCTGACACGTGGTGAGTCCTTTGTCAATATCAGCTGATCAGGTGGCTAAATGGGTAAATGCTTGCGTGGATAAACATACCATTTTGCTGGAAAATGAAGAAAAATAGAAATAAAACATTGAGAAAATAACCTTAAATTATGCACTGGCTGAAATAGAAACTTCATGCTTATGTTGTAAATAGACGAAAGTTTTTTAAAAAGCATCATTTTTAGATTCATGTGGTGATCACTTTATAATGTATGTGTCAACTCACTGTGCTGTGCACCTGAAATGGATATTATATCTTATGTCAAGGGCACTTCAATTAAAAAAAAAAAAAAAAGCATCACTTCGGGAGCAGATTTGACCAAGAAACACTTTGGGCAAGAAGGAAGACGTTAACTGGGTCTGAAAAGTGGGGCACGGTTTGGGTCAGCAGTGAGGGAGCTGCAAGCAAGCGGTGATACCACAGAGAATTAAGAGACCGAGAAAACAGAAAGGAGCCGTGCAGCCTTCGGATGTCATCACAAGTGGAACCAAACAAAATTAAAACAGTATGTGAAACCTGAGCACTCCTTGGCTTCTAGCTCTACCCTTCACTGAGCTTCATGCCTCATCACACCAGAAATGACACATGCTCAGGACTGCCAGCCCCAGCCTCTCTGCCAGAACCTCTCCAGAATTCCTGGCAGAGGAACAAGCCTCCAGAGACAGTCTGCAGGCAGCCACGTGCAGAGCATCCTTCTTGACCGCGAGCCTTCTCACCTCTCAATCTCTCACGGTCTCCCAAGGAAGGATTGCCCTCTCCTCTTGGAAAGGGTAGGATCCAGACGTAACAACTTTTTAAGTCAAGTGGTGAAGAGGTGTGTAGGCAAGCTACCCGGGGCTGCACTTCCTTTCACACATGGGTGTCACGGCTTGCTTCTGTGCCCCTCTGCAAACTCTTTGCGGGGCGAGGGGAGAGGTGCCGAGCATATTCCTGATGAATTCTAGTCATCGAGCTGGAGAATCTACTTTCTGTTAGAAAGTGAAGCAGAACAGATTTCGCATTTTCAAGAGCACATCCTCAGCATTCTGTATCAGATCGCAGGCTAGGAACTCTGGGTGCCACGAGTGCATTACCTCCCTTGATTGTGACAACGGCTTCAGGAGGTTGGTAAATGTATCCATAATTTACAGGTAGTGAAACAGATTCCACTTAATGAGATGAGATCACAAAGCTGGAAAATGGTAGAAACAGAATTGTAGGCTTGTCTGACTCAGAAACGTGCTCTAACATGCTAAATGCTGGGACGGGGTATGTGACCTGAGGAAGAGAAGGCTATGCCATAGAGACTCTCATCCACCCATGTCCACGAGACGTGGGGCAGTGATCCCTAAGATTCGAAGGGCAAATAAATGAATGAAAATTCTGTGCAGATGCAAATGCAGAGAGGTGTGGAAGACAAGAATTTGATACACACAAGAGGTTTGGGGAAGGGCTGTGAGATATCATTACTTAACATCATTATACTTCATTATTGATGCTTCACAGCACTAAATTTTATATTTATTTGTGGGTTGATTTTAAAACACGGTCTCTTTTTGATATGAAAGTCATGCTGACAAAACAAGATTGATTAAAGTTTCTAATTATCTGTCATCACAGCATGACCAGTGGCAAATGGAATGCATTTTCTTGTTTCTTCCAAGGGAAAAAAAAAAAAAATAGGGAGCTCCCTGATGCAAGACACAAAGCTCTTCTGGTTCACTCAAGTGCTCAGTAAAAATCTGCATGGCAGGGCACTTAAATGAGAGGGTGACATCACATCGTCTCCCAGCAAAGCTGATTTTTCATTGAAAAGACAATCAGCTGGGGCCCAAAGTAAGGACTGCAGAGTAAGTTTCCAAAGCAAACATCTTAGAGAAGAATTATTCTCTTCCTGTCTTTAAATTTGGTACCAGTTAGAACTGGGTTCTATCTGCCCTTCCTGTGGTAGCCATTAAACAAGCCTGTTGAAATTTTCTCTGACCACATTACTTACTATGTTACCTGCTGTAGCAAATAAACTTTTATATTATCAGTGACTTCACACAAAAGGAATGTATTTCTTATTTAAGCGCTGGTCCAGCACAGGCGTTCCTGTTGGTCAGGAGCCATCCCGATGGTGATTCGGGCTCCCTTTATCTTGTGGTTTCCCTATCCTACCAGGCCTCAGAGACCCTGTGAGCCAACCAGTGGGTGTGGGAGAAACACAATCCCCTTTAGACCCCTTCAGACTTCACAAATAGTCCATGGCCAGATGTCATGATGCCCCTGGGGACTGGGCAGCCATCTCCCAGTCACACTCTCATTCCTGGGAGAGCAGGTGTTGGTGGCAATGAGTCATCTTGCCACTGTTGTTTCTTTGGGCCACCAATATCCACGCACCCTCTTTCTTCCACACATGCAAATACCCACCCCCTCCTTAGCTCTTGCCTGCTATACCATCCAGTGCAAAACATGGGAATGAAGAACAGGCACTTCCATACAGTTTTTACAAAGTTCTTCGTGGTATGGTAAGTCAGGAGGCAAAAAGAAAGTTATCTACCCTCCATACACTCAATATACACAGCAGTGATAAGGCAGGAACCTGAGAAGCATAGTAACAACAACAACAATAATAATAATAATGGAACAAACCCTCCCATCCTTCTCTACTGAAGGAAATCCAGCACACACCAGTAACATCTGTTTTCTAATTTTTTTCCGCCAGAGCCACACCCTGAGAAGCCCTCAGCTTGCCTTCCCAGTCATTCCAGACAGCATTGTTTTCTGTGTCTGTTGCATTCCACGGATCTGCACTGTTCTGTCTCCAGTACCAGGATCCTCAACGTCTGCCACCCACATAAGCCAATAGCACACATTTATGGCTTCTTCTGATGGCAGCACCCCTCATCAGGGGGAACCTTGAAAGGGGGCATGTTGCTGCAGAAGAAAGCCTCTGTGCTTTCACGCTTAGCAGAATTCTGAAAATGACCCGAACTGGTATTAGAAGGAAGTCATTCTAGAAGTGTGATGTGCATTTGGCGGGCCAAATTTAAGGAGTTTTATAGAGTGGTTTTTATTAACATCTTAGAAACAAAGAAGCTATGGGAATGGTTTCTCACTTTCAATGTATCGTTTGGCAACTTTACCTATATTCAAGTACTGATCAAAAACAAATTCAACCAGTTTGGCAACAAGCCCCCTAGGTTCTCTATGTTTATATTGTCTCTTCGGAGCCATCTCGCTCATAGTCCATGTTTGCATCCCAGCTACCTCCCTTTTGCAAAACATCTTCGGAACTGCTAATACTTTAATTTGACTTTCTTCATTGTGGCAAAAATTTGTTGTTAGACTACTTCCAAAAACCTAAGCCTATTCCCGAGAGTAACCATTACCAAATCTGGTTGGTAAAATGGATGGTCAGAGTGGTCCTGAATGGGGTCAAAACTATGGGATGTGTTTCAGGATGGGTATATAAGTAATCTGTGTATAAGAATCACAGGTGAAGCTTATAAAAAACAAGTATCCCCTTTTGGGAATGTGGGGAGGTGTAATTCATCATCTTTCATTTTGTAAAAAAAAAAAAAAAAAAGTTTGGAGAATGCTCTAGCATATCCTTGGGAACCCACTAGTTAAAGAAACAGAGGCTGACACATACATTAGAAGCCCCTCCCCTACATCACGCTGTAGTGGCAGGGTCACCCCATCCTTCCACCGTCGTTCAGATTCACTAGTGCTCATCATTTCAGGGTTCTATTCCCCATGTGCGTATCTTTATACTATTTTTACACTGTATGTAGTGAAATATAGCGTTATTTTGTATACAGCTGAGACTTAAACAAATGATGTGCTAGAGTCGTTTTCGTACAATTTCCTTTTTTCACTCGATCTTGTATTTGTAATATTTATCCACGTTGACGGATACAGCTCTACTTCATTTTCCACTTCCTCTTGGTAGTTCACTATATGAATATACCAACATTTAGTTATCTATTTCCCTGCTATTGGGTATTTACTTTATTTCTAACTGGTCTTAATTACATAAATACTTGCCATTTTTGTTTATGCTTCCTATCTCACTGATATGCTTTAAGAGTTTTCCAGCTATTTTGCTCATCCACACAGATCAAGAACTGATGCTCCAGGGCAGGAGTTCTCAAAATATAGTTCTTGGACCAGCATGCACCTATATCACCCAGGCACCTGCCAGAGATGCAGATTACCAGGCCTCACCTCGGACTTCCTAAATCAGAAACTGGAAGAACAGTTTGTTTTGACAAGCTTTCCAGTTTCAACAAGATTCTAATGCTTGCTGACGTTTCTAAGCACTGCCATTCTAACTTAGCATAATAATGCTCCTTGTTTTCCATGTCTGGTAACCCAAATTAAAATCTCCAAACTGTTTCTTCAGTGGCCACAACATTGAAACAGAACCCCTCATTGACTGCTTCAAAGCAGTATATCCCTGTTAATGAAATCTACTAAGGTCTAAGGAGGTTCTTGGAAAATCATGAAGCATAATCCAAATTAGTAATAGCCAATGTGGTAAATGTGTTTCAAAACACCGTTGCATAGCTTTTAGAAGTCATGACTCATGTATCTATAGACAACAGCCAGCGAGAACACAGAAACACAAAAGCATAAAGTCATTTCAGTCAAGTGTAAGTGTTTAAAAAAACACTCAAGAGCATCTGAGGCATTAAATATATTTCTGAATGTGTTTCAGTATCATCACCCATATGGCATGGAATTGTTTCCTCTGTATTTCAATGTGTGCTCCTGCCTGTGTTTTGGCTGGCTGGGCTACTTAAAATTCCATGCTCTTGAAACAAACAAACAAACAAAAAGTCACATCTCTGGATCTGTGGGTGAGGCATGGCAGCTTTCTGGAGTGAGATGGAGCAGTGAGAACCGGCTGAGAACCACCCATCCACCAGATCCTGAGGGAAGGCTATCCATCAGGTCAACAAACCAGATGTGGCCCAGTGGCTAATGGGCTTGGCATTTTCTCAACGTGATTCAGAAAAGTGGTTGTTCCTGTGGGTCTTTGGTACGATTGGATATTTCCAGAAGGTGAAAAGGCATGGCTCTGGGTTATATAAATAGAACACAGACGGAGAAATCCAAAAATTGCCAATAGTTTTTTCTTTTTTTTCTGGGGTAAGTTCTGGTCAGAGGGCAGGAAGGGAATTGTCAAGAGTCAGAAACATCCCCAATTCTCACTGAGGGACTGGAGTTACCCAAACGACCAAGGATCAGAAACTCAAGTGGAAGCTCAAGTCCTAGGATGAGGCATAGCAGAGACCAAGCATAGGGACTCCATTAGCAAAATGGAGGTGGTGTGACTCTGGTTTCAGGTGGGAACAGGTGGAGCAGCCCTGGGACATCCTTCTAAGGATCAGCGCTGCCCAAAGATGAACTCAAAGACAAGTCCTTGAATAGAGAGATAGAGCATGTAAGTATATCCAGTGTCAATCAGGTTTGACTCAAGAACATGTGCAAGTAAGGGATGGGCTAAGTCTGTGTGTGAGCATCAGTGAACCCAGGTGTAAGGAGCTGGGGAAGGCAGACCTTGGGAAAATAAGGAGAGAATCAACAGAAAGAAGGGAGAAGAAAAAATAAGTCAAGTGTTTAATCTACTGGTGTATGCCTCTCTTTTCCCAAGAGATTTTTAATGAATGGTCCAATCCCCTTGAGGGAATAACATGAGTAGAAGAGGAGCCTGTCTACCTGGCCTCTTAAACTCAGGCGAATAGCATAGGGAGCTCCTGGAGCCAGAGAACAAGTCCTGTCATGCTAGGGCTGTAAAGGCCAGAGCCAGGAGTGTCGCTTAGCTGATACTGAATTATCAAAAGGAGAAGAGAAGTCAGAGAGACCGGCTGGAGATGCTCCAGATAAACTCTGGCCAACAAAGCCAGCACCCACAATGTGAGAGAGCTGAGTTTACTCAGTGGAGCCAGACAGGTTGGACGGTATCCTCCTGAGACACACTCAATCAATGTGAAGGAATTGTCTTAGGAATAAAAATCCTGAGCTCAGAAAAAATGAAGTGTATAGAGTCCTTGTAAGAAGTGCTCTGCCTTCCGCCCTGCCCGCCATCAGTAGGCAGGCTTCTGCTCTCAAGTATTCCAGGCAGATATCAGACCCAGGAAACTGGATACTGCTGAGGTCTGACTAGCCTGGAAAGGCTAGAGCTTCTTTCACAGAGTCCTCAATAAAACGATCGAACTCACAAAGCAAACTCTCGCTCATTTGCAAATCAAATTTGTGCAAAACACCAGCGACCAGAGGTAGATATTATTACCCACCCCAAAACCACTGTCTACTCTGACAACACCAGAATCTTTGGGTTGCTCTGTGTTTAGTGAACTGAACTGAACCCACGTTTGAAGCCAAATGTTTGCTGAGAACTTTCTAAGTGCCAGGCCGTGTGTCTGGAAGAGAACAAAGGTGAATCAGACCCAGTTCCCTGGTCTGGAGGAGGGAAACCTTGAGTAGGAGAGATGATGTGTTAGTAGAGCACTTCCAGACCTACATCATTAATCTGGTAAACGATTATGTCAAGTTTGGGGTCTTCCTCCCCTTCCTGAAAGGAGCTCCTGATTCTGCAGTGATTTCACCCAAGGTTAGACAGACATCTGAAAACAGGGCCACAGCAAAAGGTAGAGTTGTTACTGTGTTGTGGCCCTTCAAACCATACTATTTGCCTAAGAATAAAACCAATGTTGGGTACATTGTGGCCTAGATTTAGTTAATTAAATACTAAGTGGGCACTTGAACAATCACATTTTACCCTGATCCCTGGGCTAGCTACTTTATATTATTTTTCTCTGATCTTTTCTATCACTCATACCCACAGTTTGTCAGCATGGGCCCAGAAATGGGAATATGCTGTTCATTAATTAAAAAAAAAAAGAAAAAAAAAGATTTCGTTTTGTTGATTGACAACATTCTCTTTGGCATAATTCTCTAAAAGCACACTTAAACCAAACAATATTTCTTTTCTATTAAGCCAAGTGGGTGTCCAATAACTGGCACCGATACATTCCTCACTTACATAGCCTGGGTCTCCTGTGGATGAGAAAAGAAACGGTGGCAAGAATCCACAATGTGTCTAAGGCCATTGGACGGGAAATCATCTCATAACATCTGCTATCATTTTACTTATTAGTGAATAAGTATATATTTTTTAAGATTTATTTATTTATTTATGATAGACGCACACACAGAGAGAGAGAGAGAGACAGAGACACAGGCAGAGGGAGAAGCAGGCTCCATGGAAGGAGCCTGACGCGGGACTCAATCCTGGGACTCCAGGATCGTGCCCTGGGCCAAAGGCAGGTGCCAAACCGCTAAGCCACCCAGGGATCCCCATGAATAAGTACATTTAACACCAGAGAGAGGTCTGTATAGAAATGACAAAACCCTCTGATTGAATTTCTGTGCTTCCAAAGGTGGAATTACAATCAGCTTCCCCTCTGGCTCTGAAGAGTCATGTATCATATATGCACAGGGCCTGCCCCTGGCAAGCCTGGCTGTGCTCCAGGAAAGGAAAGCAGAGCCAAGTGTGGACACTAGACCCATTTCTGGAGGCTGCTGTAACGAATTATCACAGATGAGCTGACTCAAAACGACGGAAATGTTTTCTCTCACAATTGTGGAGGCCGGGAGTCCAAAATCAGCACCCCTGAGCCAAAATCAAGGTGATTAGCTGCCTACAGAGGCTCTGGAGGAGAATCCATTCCCTGCCTCTTCCACCTTCTGGTCGCTGCCAGCATTCCTTGGCTTGGGGCCACATCATTCATCTCCCTGCTCCCCTCTTTTTCCTCAGTGCTTGCTGACTCTCTCCTAGCACCCCCTCTTGTAAGGATGGTTAGGATAGCATTTGTGACTCACCCAAATAATCCAGGATAATCTCAAATTCCTTAATTTAATCACATCTGCAAAGACCTTCTTTCCAAATAAGGTCACACGGGTCCAGGGGTTGGGCCAAGATCCCCATGAGAGCCATTCTTCTGCCTACCTCACCAGGCCTCCCATGAGGTTTGGACAATATTGGTAGTTCACTGGAAATTAACCCATACCTGGCTTCTTCCCTTTCCCTACCTGCTTCGGCCCCTCCCTCATCAGTTTCCCAGGGAGCACATGTTCCACCAAATACTTCCTGGTCTAGTCTATTCTTGGGCTACCTTATCTGGGACAGTAACACAGCTGAGGAAGAGGAGGCTGGTTACATTTAGATCCTGTTGTTTGAAACCCACCACACTCACACGTATTTGTTACAGCAGCAGTAGGGAGCTGATACACCTGGAGCATAATTCATGCCAGCATTTGTTCTTCTTCAAGGCATTGATGAGAGGCAGCCATGGGAGAATGGACACTTTCTAGGCTGGGGCTTCTGGGTGAAGCTCCAGTTGCCTGAGGGTAATCAGCAGACAAAGGCTGCTAGTGTGAAGCAAAACCTAGAGAAAGCCACACAGAGCCAGAAAAGGAAATATGGGCAGAGCACCGGCCTTGCGGGCTACAGATGCAATTGGTTCCTTCTCAGAGACTCAGCTCTGCCTCAGTTTCTGACTCCAGGAAGCTTGGCTCTTCAAGACCAGCATACATGTCCCAAGGCACCAGAACCCTCACCACTGGTGTCTAGGTTCTTGGTGACATACTACTTATCTCTCTAGAGCCAGACTCTTAGCATATTTTCAGACTACCCTACTTCAGCGGCAGGAATTGGTTGGGCAGGTGTCTATTTCTAGGGCTGCTGTAACAAAGTACCATAAATCAAGAGGCTTAAACAACATGCATTTGTTGTCTCATAGTTCTGGAGGCACGAAGTCCAAGACCAAGGTGTCAGCAAGGTTGGCTCCTTCTGAGGGCTATGAAGGACAGATCTGTTCTGTCTCTCCACCAGCTTCTGGTGGTGCACTGGTAATCTCTGGCATGCCTTGTGCTATAGGTTTTGCTTTCATCTGGTGTGTGTGGCCAAGTTTTCCCTTTTTTGTAAAGACACTATTCGTATTGGATTTTGGATCCTCTCTACTCAAGTATGATCCTAACTCCATTTGTAACAACCCTCTTCCTTAATAAGGTCATATTCTGAGATACTGAGGGCAAGGACTTCAGCATGAACTCGTGGGGAATGCAATTCAACTCAGAACAGTGTCCAAAGGCCTACCGCCTTCTTATAGATCTCTCTGCTGCTCACCATCTAGAGGCCTTGATTTCTGTCCATCCCTAGCATCTTGACATGCTCTCCCTTTCTTCCTGATTAGAGCAGCCCTGGCACATGGTGTTGGGTAGACAGATACAGACTGCTTCCCTGGTGTACCACCAACTGACTTTCATCTTACCCTTATCTCACCTGCTGGCCTGGGATTCTTTATAGCACTTGCAGTTACCATGCTGAGACAGTGTTGGCATTCAATAATCAGTCACTGAGCTAGTTCATTGATTCATGACCGTCCAACAGGTGGGATGTACTTCCAGATTCTGATCTACTCAGGCTGCCACAAGTACACACATTTAATCCACACTCAGCCACATCTTGAGACATGACATTATCCAGCAGTGAGATATCGGAGAAATGACTAAGAATCTATAGTCCTATAACTAATCCATAATTCTCCCATATTGTCAGCCCAGGCCACACATGGTGGCAAAGGAAGAGAAGCACACAGCTTTCTGAGAAGTCAATAAAGAAGATGAGCACACGCAGTCCCTAACTACTAGCAGACATTCCCTTAAGAAAAATAGACCGGGGCGGGGGGCATCTGGGGGGCTCAGTCAATTGAGCATCCAACTCTTTATTTAGGCTCAGGACATGATCTCAACGTTGTCAGATCAAGCCCTGCTTTGGGCTCCTACTCAGCAGGTAGTCTGCTGAGACTCTCTCTCTCTCTCTCTCTCCCACTGCCCCTCCTTCCTGTCCCTACTCACACATATACACACTCTCTCTCTCCCCCTCCAAAAAAAATAATAAAAATAAAAATAAATAAATAAAAGCTTCTACCCAATATGACCTTTCCCTTATGTGAGACACAATTTTATGTGTTGATGTGGCTAGGTTTCCAGTGTCCAGCTACAGGGTCAAACACCAGTTTAGATGTTGCCCTGAAGGTACTTTTTGATGTGATTAACATTTAAATCAGTTGACTTTGAGTAAAGCAAATTACCCTCTATAATGTAGATGGGCCTCATGCAGTCAGTTGAAGGCTTTAACAGCAGAGAGTGAGTTTCCTCAAAGCAGAAGGGGCACTGCCTTGAGACAGCGAAGTAGAAATTCTCCTTGAGTTTCCAGACTGCTGCCCTGTTGAATTTGGACTCAAGACTGCAACATCAACTCTAAGCCAAGTCTCTAGCCTGCTGGCCTGCACTACAGATTTTGGATTTGCTAGTCTCCATGATTTCATTAGCTAATTTGCATAGATAGATAGATAGATAGATAGATAGATAGATAGATAGATCATTGATAGATCATTGATAGAAAGGTGATAGATAACTAGATGATAGACTGATCAATCAATTGATCTCTGGGTCTGGCTGTCCTCTGGGGTTATTGAGTTCTAACAAAGCTGATCCAAGATTGGAAATAGCCACATGCCAGGAGGCAGGGCCGGAGGGAGGAACCCATGGGTTCTTTCAGGCCTTCCATGGGTGACTGTTCAACCATCAAGGGACTTATTTCTCAGGAAGGTTAAATAGGCCTCTCCTGAAAGCAATGTCCTGCAGTGGGTCCCTGGAGGACCCAGAGATATACTGTTAAGTGCCACCACCCCTGGGGAAGGTGCTCAGAGACAGATCCCCTGGGATCCCTTATTCAATGGACTGACTGAGCCACAGGGACTTGGAGGTCTGGTGAGCAAGAATACTCAGGAACCAGGAAAAGCATGGTGGTATGAGGAAAGAGAAGCCACCCTGAGCAAGGAAAAAAATCCCACTGTTGACAGGTGTGTCTCTCTGAAATTTCATGCGTTCCCTCTACTCCCCTTTGCTGGAGATGGAAACTGAAACACTCGGTTTTGGAAGCCTCTGGGTTGGTCAACCATGATGCTTTTGCCATACTCTCCTCTTCTTCCCCCCAAAGCTGGATGTCTGTTTGAATAGGACCTGCCTGTGCCATTGGATGTTCCTGGTTTCAGGATCTTGATTCTCAAGAAGAGGCCATGACAAATGGCTTTTGAACCTCGGTAGGGTCCCCTGAGACATGTGGGAACTGCTCAGACTACCAAGAATTGCTGTGTGAAGCCAAGAAATATTCAGGAGAGGGGCTCACAAGATGGAGAAGTCAGGGTGGGCTCAGAAGTCAAGATAGTGACTTCAAAGCCCTGCTTTGAAGAAAGCTCCAATTTGGGTGGTCAAGAAATGTGGTAAAGGACACGTCTTAAGGAAACAAATGGCAGCATGTGGGGGAAGGACAGGACAGAGAGGAGACACACCTGCTGGATGACAGAACACTGGGCAGGAAGTTGTTGGACACAAATATGGAGGCAAACGAGGACTGTGTCTCAGCTTTGGACTCATCCATGATTCTCCCATCCTTCTGACCTCCTTCCCTGACCCTCTCCTCATTCATACCCAATACTTTTTTTTCTTCATTTGTTTTTATTTAAGTTCGATTTGCCAACATATAACACCCAGTGCTCATCCCATCAAATGCCCTCTTCAGTGCCCATTGTCCAGCTACCCCATCCCCCAACCCACCTCCCCTTCTGCAACCTTTTGTTTGTTTCCCAGAGTTAGGAGTCTCTCGTGGTGTGTCTCCCTCTCTAATTTTTCCCTCTCAGTTCCCCTCCTTTCCCCTATAATCCCTTTCACTATTTATTATATTCCCCATATGAGTGAAATCATATGATGATTGTCCTTTTCTAATTGACTTACTTTACTCAGCATAATACCCTCCAGTTCCATCCATGTGGAAGCTAATGGTGGGTATTTGTCGTTTCTAATGGCTGAGGAATATTCCATTGTATACATAGACCTCATCTTCTTTATCCATTCATCTGTCGATGGGCACTGAGGCTCCTTCCACAGTTTGGCTGTTGTGGACATTGCTGCTATGAACACTGGGATGCAGGTGTCCCGGCGTTTCACTGCATCTGTATCTTTGGGGTAAATCCCCAGCAGGGCAATTGCTGGGTCGTAGTGTAGCTCTATTTTTAACTTCTTGAGGAGCCTCCACACAGTTTTCCAGAGTGGCTGCACCAGTTTACATTCCCACTAACAGGGGGAAATGCAAGAGGGTCCCCCTTCTCCATATCCCCTCCAACATCTGTTGGTTCTTGTCTTATTAATTTTCTCCATTCTCACTGGTGTGAGGTGGCATCTCATTATTCATACCCGATTCTGATCGCTCTCAGAGAGTGACCCTACTGACCATCCCCCAGCTGCAGCCTCACCGTGGGACCTGGTTATGTTGTCTGACTCCAACCCCAGCAGCTCCTAATGAAAAATCCTGGTCCTTCACACTGTTGATTGGCCTCAACGTGCCTTCAAAGTGCCCCTTCTCCTTCAGCCCAGGGCATGATCCTGGAGACCTGGGATCGAGTCCCACGTCGAGCTCCCTGCATGGATCCTGCTTCTCCCTCTGCCTGTGTCTCTGCCTCTCTCTCTCTCTCCTCTCTGTGTATTCTCATGAATAAATAAATAAAATCTTTTTTTTAAAAAAAGTGCCCCTTCTGGTTTGACTTAAAAGCACCAGACTTTCCTTGATCCTCCCCCAAGAGTGAAGAGCAGGCCTCTAGGACACAATCGCCCCCAGCTACCAGCTGACTTCTCCTCTCGACATCCTCACCCCAATCACCACCATCCACCGTTGCCATTACAGCTCACTTTCTAAATGCTCAGTGTTTGCAGTTTTAATAGAGATGCAATTCCAATTATAAAAAGCACTTACAAAGAAAAAAAAAAGTAGATGTGCACAGGCGCACACGCACGCGCGCACACACACACACACGTTTGTGCAATGCCTGTTTGTAAAATAAAGCCACCTCCTCGAAGCAGTGAATCATTCTGTCCCCAGAAAGTGGTGCCACTTTTCTGTGACGACATGACAGGGTCGGTGAATCAGGCTGTTACCAGCCTGCTAAGAAAGTGTAGCCTTGCAGGATGAATTAAATGGTCATTTCCACCTGTCACTAATTTCCCTTGCCGGGTGAGCAACAGCTCTATTAATCGGGAAAGACCTCGATGGGTCCAGCTTCTCTATCTGCAGATGCAGGTGTGCCCGCCGTGGCTCGCGGAGCGCGACAGGGCCACTGGGCCGGCCGGCCTGCTGGCGGCGGCTGGCGTGGGTCAGTGAATCTGATTACACTGCTGCTCAGTCCAGAGTGTCTAGCTCTGGGGGGTTTCCCCTCTCCCTAAAGAGTGCTGTGATTACTTTGTGCCAAACCACTCAAGGATAATTCACACTGTCAGGCAACCCTTGTGTTTGCCCATTATCCGACAGTTTGGGGCTCACTTCATATTCCGGAGTGGCGTGATGTAATGTAACGCGATTTGAAATACTGTAAAGCAATAACCGAAGTAACACAGTTTGACATCTTGAGTCTCAGAGGAGACATACACACACTGGCTACACTGTATTTCCGCTTCCCCAGTACCTGCTACTTGCTACTATTTGACTTTTTAAAGCATTATCTGTTTTTAAATGCAATTACAAGGGTGAGGGGTTGGCACGGGACATTTCTCAGGCTTGAAAAGGACAGTCGGTGACACATCCAGCCTACACGGAGGCTCTCCGGTGGGGACCCCCCAGCACCCACGCACACGGCATGAGTGGTTAGGGAACACGCATGTCACCTGATGAGACCGTCCTGGCTCAGCTGTGGGAGCCGCGGGGTTCTCTGTGCATCGCGCCCACCCAACCAGACCACAAGGATGGATCGCGCACCTACTGCGCATAAGGTTTTAAGAGGAAATCTCCAGCATGTGGATTGGAAATCACACAGGTAGTGACGGGACCGACCAGCCCACTTAGAGCAAGCATGGTTTAATTTTTTTTTTTTTAGGATTTTATTCATCCATTCATGAGAGAGAATGAGAGAGACAGAGGGGGGTGGGGGGCAGAGACACAGGCAGAGGGAGAAGCAGGCTCCATGCAGGGAGCCCAACATGGGACTTGATCCCGGGACTCCAGGATCAGGCCCTAGGCTGAAGGCAGGTGTTAAACCGCTGAGCCACCCAGGGATCCCCCTGGTTTAAAGTTCAGAAAATACACTGGATCAAAGAGCAGCCTTGCTTGCCCGGTTGATTTGTTTGTTCTTTGCATGAGCCAAACGCAGGGGTTTGGGGCCAAGTGGGGAGCGGCCTGTCTTGACCTCAGCAGCCCCATGATCCAAAAAGCTGAGAAAACTTGCTGCCTCAGCATTGGGGCCCAGATTTGGCACACAGTCCATTCGAAGGGAAGGAAGAAATTCTTCAAAACAAAGAAACCCCCCACAATCCTTTCTCCTTCTTAAACAACTAGACCCAGGCCATCTTTCTCACTGCGAATGTTTTCTAACAACAGTTCCTGCGTGCTGCATCTGCTTCCCGCCCTCCGAGCTCCTGCCAGCTCCCTGCAGCCCCAGCATCCAACCAACCAGGTCAGGGCATTTCGCACTGCTCCATCTCTCCCTGCCTTGCACTTGACCTCTGAGATGCTGCCCACCTCGTCCTTCCTAATGTGACCCCTTCCCATGGCCCGCCTCTCTGTTCCCTACTTCCTGCCTGTCACACTGCTCATTCTGGGCCTCTGTCAGGGCTTGTTCATTCTCTCCCGAGGGTCTATGCTTGGTCCTTTCCTCTTTCGACTCCACACTTTTTGCAAAGGTAAGTGTGTCTGTTTCCCTGCGGACACCACCACCGCAGTAGCACCCGTGTTCCCAAGTCCCCAGCTCTAGCACACAACCTCATTCCGTTTCCAGGCTTGGGGTCCAGTTGCCCACTGGGCATCAGCGAGCCATCTGGTCTCTCTCTCCTTCTATCTCATGTAAGTGGCAGAGGCCACCAAGCTTGTTCTCTGTCTTTTCACCTCTCCTGATCCAGCAGCAGAGGACTTCTATAGGTTCCTTGTAGGCCAAGTCCTTCTCCAGCTCCTGGCTTTTCAACTTTGCATCCCCTCCTCCTAAAATGCTCTTTCCCCAAATCTTCACCGCCTGTCCTCAAGTATCAACCTCCTAATAAGGGCCTTCTCTGCTCAGGGGGGTCGCACAGCTTCCCATGCTTGTTCTATCTCATTGATGATCAAATTCAGTGATTATTTTATTTGCTTACTTATTGTCTATCTCTGTTGCTCCATTGCTGCTAGAAGGTGAACTGCATGAGGGCTGGTGGCTCGTCTGTCTCGTAGGCTGATTTACTCCCGGCACCGATCAAAAACCAGTAAAGCACTTAAAAATATTGTTACATGAGTGATGGCTGATGACTCCCCAGATTTTATATTCAACACTGACCTCCTCTTTGAGCTCCAAATCCACATGCCCAACGGCCTACTTGGCATCATCTTTTGATACCTCACAGATATCAAACATGGCATGTCTAAACCCATAGTCTTTATTTCTTTTCTTGTTCCTTCTTTACCATCATCACAGTATTAAATGGTGCCCGTTCCTATCTGCTCAGCTGGAAGTCTAGGAGTCGTGTTTGATTCCTCCTTCTTTCCCACACCCACCCACATCCACTTCATGACGAAGTCCTATGAGCACCACCTCCAGGATGGTGTCATCTCTAAAAGGGAACAGCTTTCCAAACACTGCCTCTGAATGCACTTTCCCTCCACATAGCACATAGACTTTTCTTTTAGATTTTAAACCTAACAATAGCGGGGCACCTGGGTGGCTCAGTCAGTTAAGCATCTGTCTTCAGCTCAGGTCATGATCTCGGAGTCCTGGGATGGAGTTCCGCATCGGGCTCCCTGCTCAGCGGGGAGTCACCTTCTCCCTCGCCTCTCCCCTGCTCATGCTTGCTCTTTCTCTCTTCCCCCACCTCAAATAAATAAATAAATAAAATCTTTAAATAAATAAATAAAATCTTTAAATAAATAAGTAAATAAATGAATGAATGAATGAATGAATGAATACCTGGTGATGGCATGTCCATGCTTAAGTATTTTTATTTGTATACTAACATTCATAACATTCTCTGTATTCCAGCATGTTATGTCCCTGGCCTTCTTCCTTAGACTCACCTCACACTTTTTCACCAACTATTCACCTGTCACTCTGGTCTCTTTCTACTTCCTGGGACCCTCAGAGCCTTTTACAAATGCCGGTCCCTTTGCCTAGAAGACGCTGCTCCCTCATCTCCAAGGGCTGGCTCTTTCTGTCCTTGAGGTCCTGGCATCAATGTCACCTTTTTGGTTCACTGGTAGGTAGGGGAAGTTGGTTCTTTCCCTACTGCTATTATTCTGTTTCTTTCCTCATGGTCCCACATGGCTTTCTCCTCCACTAAGTGATGAGATCCCCAGTCACTGTTCCTAAGACTGTTTTACCTGCAATGTATGTCCAGATCCTGGCATAACCTAGAGTATGTGTTAAATATTTATGGAACTGCAAGGAAGAAGAAAGAAAGTCTGGAAGGAACAAAGAAAGGAAGAAAAGAGGAAGGGAAGATGGAAGGAAGGAAGAAGGGAGGGAGAAAGGAGAGATTTCACAAATACATTTAGACCACATAAGAAATTTGTCTCTCGGGGCAGCCCAGGTGGCTCAGTGGTTTAGTGCTTCCTTCAGCCCAGGGCCTGATCCTAGAGACCCAGGATCGAGTCCCATATCAGGCTCCCTGCATGGAACCTGCTTCTCCCTCTGTCTGTGTCTCTGCGTCTCTCTCTCTCTCTCTGTGTGTCTTTCATGAATAAATAAATAAAATCTTAAAAAAAAAAAAAAGAAATTTGTCTCTTCTCATCGTCCTATAACTCACCAGGCATCTCAAATTCCCTATCTCGGTTGATGGTATCACCATTCACCAGGTTGTACCAGTTAAACATCTCAGAATCATTTTCATTTCTTCTTTTACTTCCTGTACTTGGTAGACCACCAAAAGTTATCATCTCTACCTCTGAAACACATCTCACATCCCACCCGCCCCCATTCTCTATCCCCACTGCTTAGTAACTTGGATACAGCCTTCGTGATGTCTCATCTGGAATACTATGTGAGCTTCCTGGCTGGTCCCTACTTCAGACCTGCTCTCCTGCCAAAATGCAAATTCTGAAATAGAGGTGTGATGTCACTTCTCCTAAAAATCTTCAATGTCCCCCTCTCAACTGAAGAATTCTCTGCCATGGGGTTCAGAACTCTTGAGATTCTGGCTATATCCTGTATTTCTGGTCAGATCTCCAAGGAGTGCCAGAGATTCTCTGAGCCCCCGTTATCACTGACACCTACTCACCCCCAATTTTGTGCATCCTGCCAACCCTCATGTTCCCAAGTCTTTAGCCTAGAATCCAGTTTCAACCCCTTTCCTACCTGTAAGGCCCCAAAACATATCTCAGCCTGGTCATCTTTCCAAAAATGAAGTAAATGTCATCTCCCCATAAGTTAAGCAAAAGCGAAGCATGTCTACATAAACTTTCATCAAGTATTGGCCTTCTTATATGTCTTATAGCCCTTGAACAACTAAACCACCTTTATATTGAGCACTTACGATGGGCCAGCCTCTCTATATTGAATCTTAAAACACACCACAACAAAATAGATACTACTATCATCCTGACTTTTACGAAGTAAGAAACCAAACTTGAATAAATGAATTGCTTTTCCTAGGTCACCCAGTTAGCAAATACGAGAAGTGAGAACCTAATCCAGGTAAGTCTGACTCCAGAGCCTGCTTTTATTTAAAGCACTATTTGGTATACCTTCAAAAGGCAAATGTCCCATCTGATTTATCTTTAATGCTCAATATCTAGGCTACAGGAGACAATCAATAAATGTTTGTTGATTGAAGGAGAGAGAGTGGAAAATCATCAGGCTTCCCAAGGTTCACAAGGGAAAGCAGGAGACTCCTTTGTAATTTGGCTGAAGTAACTATTCAGTCAACATTGAATCAAATGTGAATTGAATTGAGTTATCCCAAGTAATAGAGCTAGATATGTCTCTCGAATTGAAGACAGAAAACTCCCTTCTATATGACTTTGCAACTTATCACTGTCAGAAAGGCTGCATAGAGAGAGCTGGGGCTGAGCCGGCATACACGGATGAGTCTGGAAAATAATCAATTGAATTCAAACCACCATACATCATGGACTTTTAGAGCCAGAAAAGGCCTGGGAGATCATATGCTTCTCTTCCTTCATTTCACAGAAGAGGAAAACAAGGCCCAGTAGGGGACGTAGCATCCCCTAAGTCACCCAAATTAGTGGAGCAGTAGTACTAGGGACACATGGGAACCAGTGCCTCTCTCTTCTGTAGATAAGCCCATTGCTTGCCAGAACCCAGCCTGGAACACAGTTGCCAAAATGCCTAGCTCCATTATTCTCTTTCTTTCTAAATAAGTTTTAGATTAGTATCCAAACATTTTTATTGCCTTGTGTGCCTACTAAGAACTTTGACTTATTCTTTAACTATTGGTGACACTGTTTTTCTTTGAAGGATTATCTGCTTAAATATTATGCTTACATTCAGAAATGTGGGAGAGATAATTTACAATGTTAGCTAGCAAATAAAAGCCATATGTTTTTAGAACTTTCACCTTGAGATATAGAATATAACCTTTCTAGCCATCAGCCCAACAAACCATAAGAACCTTAAACCTCCCACTGTTAAGACAAGGGAGATCAAGTCAAACCCAGGATAGAAAGGGTGGTGTTCAGGTGTCAGGAGAATGGTACTGAAATATGCTGTCAGCTAGAAGGATCTCAATTGCAATTTGTACAAAACGCTGTTCAAACGACAGAGAGAATGTATGTCAGCTCATGCAACTGAAAATCCCACAGAGAGGGAGGGTATCAGGTGAGATTTGCTCCAGCAGCACAAATGGTACATCCATGACTCATTTTCATTTGCCCAGTGACTGAATTTACAAAGGTGAAGAAAGCATGAGTAGCTATCCTCACGAAGCTCACTGCCTATTGAGGGAAGCAGATATATTACAGTCATCCTCTAGAAACAGTAATCTGTGCGTGCTGAGTCCATTTCCTTGCCACCTCTTCACCCCTCAAACCACTGTGAGTGCATAATGAGAGATATTCACAGAATCCTTAAGAGCATGGAAATGAGTACTTTCCCAGATTGGGCATGGCACTCAGAGAGTTTAAGAGGTATGTCTGAATCCTTGTAGAACTAGTTAAAATTAGGCAGAGAAGTAAAGTGGATGAAGAACTAGTGAGCACAAGACCAAAGAGATTGTGCTTGTGGGTTGTAGTAGGGGATTGATGAGTATTCAGTGCTAGTAGAGAACAATCTAGAGATAAGGAGGGAAGAGGTAGGTAGCCCCAGATAATAGAAGGCATTTCAAATAGGATGGAGAGACACCAAGCAGATGAGGGCCCCTCTTTTAGGAATTAAAACACCTATGGATTTGGGGTTTTCAGCATCCAGAACCTGAGAGTAGAGGGAGTTACATAGGTAGAATTTCTGGAATGAGGAAAGAGGCTGGAAATGGTCTCTTCCCTGAAAGAAGCCATATTTCAGATATAGGCACAGGAGGGATCCCATGAAGAAGAGAAAGAAGGTATATAGGCAGGGGTGAGTTGCCAGAGAAGGAAAAAAATTGTTAACCATGAGCCCTCTCCTGAAACGACATTCAAAGTTTCAGTTGTCAGTAAGTACATTTTTGTGGAGAAAGGATCCACAGACTTAATCAGAAATGCAAAGAGATCTGTGACTCAACAGTAACTAAGCATCCTTCATCAAAAATAAAATAAAATAAAAATGAAGGCATGACAAACAGCTTTAAACTCCCTAGAGGACCAGTCATGTGGAAATTAGAACACTAGGAAATAGAGAGTCATAGGCAGCCTTCAGAAAGGCTGTGTCAGTGGTGGGGGAAAAGGGAGTTGAGTTCTAGCCATGAGGAGCTAGAGAGTGAATAGGAGGTGAGGAAGTAGAGGCAGCATGCCCAAAATACTGTTTCCAGAACACTAGCCGTGAAAAAGAGGTGAGAGATTGGGATGGTAACTAGCAATGAACACTGGAGTCCAGAGGATCATTTTTAAAGTATAGGAGAGTCCATCATGTTTATGGCTCAAGGGAAGGAATCAGGGAAGTACTGACAGAATAAAGCAGATGCTTTTAGGTAGGCCCAGAACTCCAACCAAATCTTTCTAGCTTAAAGTGTACAGGCTTCTGGTCCCGGCATCTGGTGGAAAGCATTCTACAGCCATACTCATCAACATCATCTTCATATTGGCCCAAGAAAGGATGGTGGCATCCTCCTCACAGATTACCTTTGTTCCTTTGCCCCTTCCCCAAATCTCTTGCTATGTAAAGGCCTACCGAGAAGGCCTTTTGCAATTTCCTGACATCCCTTTCTCTTATAGCAAAGAAACACGTTATAGAATATTAAAGACAAAGTGTTATGCTCTATGAGACAGGCACAAGTTTCTTTTCCCTTAAAATATAAAGACAAAATGTTAGTCTACATTGAAAAAAATCCCATTTTTTTTTCTTCTTGATACTCCCAAATAAGGCATTTGATGAACACCAAGTTTTTATGTTTGGATTAGTCAGCTATATATTGCTGCAATAAAGCTGCATAACAAACCACCCCAAACTCAGTAAATGAAAACAATAAACATTTATTTTCACATCTAGGATTCTGTGGGCTAACTATGAATTTGCTGCTTTGGGCCAGTCTCAACCAGATAGCTTTGTCCCAGGCTGTAAGTTGGGTTGATATCTACTCGATGTGTGTTCTTTCTAGGATCCAGGCTGAAACGGAAGCACCCATTTGGGGAAAATACTTCCAATGTGTGTCACCAGAGCACAGGAGATGAGCAGAAACATGCAAGGCCTACTCTTTAGTGGGAGCTGCTGCAAAGGCACATGGAAAAGGCCCTAAATATATAAATCTAAGAAGGATGAGGGGATCCCTGGTTGGCTCAGCAGTTCAGCGCCTGCTTTTGGCCCCAGGGCGTGCGTGATCCTGGAGTCCCAGGATCGAGTCCCACATCAGGCTCCCTGCATGGAGCCTTCTTCTCCCTCTGCCTGTGTCTCTGCCTCTCTCTCTGTCTCTCGTGAATAAATAAATAAAATCTTTAAAAAATAAATAAATCTAAGAAGGATGAATAATTATGAACAATGGATTTAATCTATCACAGTGTAAACCAAGTTTGGGGAGAAAAGAATAGTAAGGATTTGCATGCATGTTGAAGATTGTCTCTGGCTTTTTCAACATCCAGAAATCAATAGAATCAACCACTATGATCACACATACACACACACACACACACACACACACAGCCTTAATGTTGTTTGTGTTCACAACCCCACCTCCTGGAGTGCATGTACCCTCATGGAAGCTATCTTCTGAAGTGGTGGTTAATATAGTGAGAAGAGCCCTGTACTCAAAGTCAGAAACACTGGTTCTAGGCCTGACTCTGTCATTCAACTGGTATATCGTCTTGGGCTTAAAACAAAAAAAGCTTTAAGGACTCAAGGGACTGAGCTGCCATGGCCAAGACTAAGATGAAAGAAGGTGAGCTAAATAAGAAACTCTTCCCTGCACCAGTTGAGAGTCTACCACGCCAAGCACTTGGGAATGCTAGACCTTGGGTTTAATAAAATCATAATTCTCCAAAGAATCGAAGAAAGTCTTGGCCCTGTGATATTGCCCCCAGTACATGTGAATGGGAGAGAGTGCAACAGCAGATTTTGCATTCAGGACCACACTGTCTCGGAAAAGCAGCACTAATCCGGAGAGTCCCCAAGAAGCAGATGTGTCTTCTAGCCCATTCTGTTGAATATAGCAGATTCATGTCCAAGTAGAAAATATTCACCTGGGTCTTTGGAGGATATTTTACCACAGGCAGGAGCAAACCAAAGTGCCCCAAAGTACAGCCATATAAGAAGATCACAGCATATTCATGGCTCAAATGTAACTTTCTTGATCGTTCCATCTGTGTTTTTCCAGAAAATCTAGACTTTCTCTTTTTGAATGTGCTAAACCCCTTTTCAGTCTATAACAGAGCTTCCTAGCCTAGGTGCCTGAGTACCTAGCATCTTGCATAAGGGTCGTTGGTGTGCCAAAATTCTGTCTCTTAAGTCCTCTGAACCTGGGATCCATGTGGCTCCCAGACCCTTGGCCCCTGACCCCTGACCCTTGGCCCCATTCAGTATGCTCTTTCCCACAGTGTGCCATACAATATCATCACTTTCTACGTGTGCTTTGACATGAAAAAGGTCGAAAAGCACTTATCTATATGCTCAAAAGGTTAAAAACTTCAAAGGTATATTCTAACATTTGCTGAACAAGTAGCAGAAATCTAAGCCTGGGCTCCAAAAGAGAATTCATCTCTAACGCCTGAAGGCTTCCATCCTACGCCACAAATTAAACTCTCTTCTGATCATTTAGAAGGGTCCTAGCTATGTTCTGTTCTTTGAAGAATTAAGAAAATAGTCGCTCAAACCTGTGTGTCTGTGTTCTGTGGTTCAGATCAGGAGCCTGGTGAGCATAAGTACATGACTGCTTACTGTTTACTTCTGTGGATCCTAACTGGCTTTTATTTTTGTTTTGTTTTGTTTTTTTTTTCTGAAAAACAAAACAAGCTGTTTGTCAAATAGACACAACTTAGTTCAAATATCTAATTTAACAAAATAAACATCGCATCGCCATAGATGTACATGAGGCTGTATGAATTACTCTCTTCGATGGTTTGATGTTTTTGGCAGATGTTTTCTTTTATCTGAAATGGGCAAATGGGAGCCTTTCATTTTCACAGAAAAAGAAATGGGGAGGGGAAGCTTTCCAGAAGGGGCAGTGGCTCACCTCATCATACCCATTACTCACACAAATGAGACTGGAACCAATCTCTTACCCCCTAAGGAAGCACTCTCTGTTCCTCTGCTTTTCCTCTCAGAAATATGTTTTCTGATGATTTCCCATTCACTCTCCAGAGAGCACTTTTGAAGAATTCTCATTCTTTTACCCAATCACTTAGCATGGTTGCTCTGTGAAAGCTGTGGTTTGGAAACCTTCTTTTGCTCCTAATTATTCCACTTCTTGGATTCCTAGGGATGTGTGCACCTGATAATCAAGAGTTATTCATTGGAAGTCTTCATTACATTTGATGTGGATAATACAGATTTTACTCGTGAAATGCTACTCAGGGTCTCATTTTTGAATGAAGACATTGATTTACTTACATTTTCAGAACACACACAATAGGCAGAGAATTAAAATAATGGACAGCAACTAATAGAAAACAGGTGTGACTGAAACTTCAGTGGTGCATTCTCCAGTCTTGGAGCAATGCTGGGAGAAGAATGTTTACCATACAATAATGGAGACAGCAAAAAATAATATGAAATAAACAATAAATTCTCACTGAATGAGTGCAGCTTCCCAGCTGGAGCCCATTGTAGCATCTAGCAGCACAACCAAAAACGAACACACAAAGACTGCTAACCTAGGTTGGTTTTATTTTCCCCAGAGACTGGGAAGAAGATGGCAAGAGTGTAATTTAGTCTTTGTAAAATGTTTTCTAAACAAGTTCAGGGGCTGTATCATTTGGGTTGACAAATTGAATACCAAGTCTGAAGTTCTCGTAATAAGGTGTGTGCCTTGACTTCATAAGAGAAACTCATCGCTCAAATCCACACTGAGAAGCTAACAAAATTTAAGGGAGATACACAAAGCACTCAAGCCCTAACGTGAGACAACCCCCTTTTGGGTGAAGGGTGGAGGATTTAATTTGCTGGCCCTCCAGATCCGGAGGAAGTTGAAAGTGGTAAGGACCACCATGAGTGGTTATTTTTGGCATCCTGCAACCATTCATACTGTTACACTGGATTAGTTCCACCAACCAGTTTTGGCTGAGTGGTCATCGTGTTTGAAGAACCTCTTTTCCTCTTGTTCTGAGCTCTGAATTACACTCTGCCAAATTAGCCTAATTCCATTTTTGGTGCATTTCAGCAGATCTCATTGCACAAATGGATTGAAATAGTTTAGGGGAAATGAGACAAAATCAGTAGGGGTTTTTTTTTTTTTTTTTTTTTTTTGAGTGGGGGAATGGGGATGGGGCAGAGGGAGAGGGAGAGAAAATCTTAAGCAGGCTCTATGCTCAGCACAGAGCCCTACCCAGGGTTCAGCCCCATGACTCTGAGATCATGACCTGAGCCGAAATCAAGAGTCAGACATGCTTAACAGACTGAGCCACCCTTGTTTTGTTTTGTTTTTTATAGGGCTGACCACCTAGACATTCAGACTATAAATAAAGGAATGCTATAGACAGAATACTTGTGTCCTCCCAAATTTGAGATGTTGAAACCTAACCCTCAATGTTGTGATGGTTTTTGAAGGCAGGGTCTTTGGGAGGTGCTAAGGACTTAGTGCCCTAATGAGAGACCCCAGGAACCCCCTTTGCCCCTTGTACCATGTGAGGACACAATTAAAAGGCAGCAGTTCATGAACCAGGAAGCGAGTTCTCACCAGACACCAACCGCTCATTCAGCTAGGCTGGCACCCAGAACTTGAACTCTCTAGTCTCCAGAACTGTGAGAATTTCTGTTGTGTTTAAGCCACACAATCTGTGCTATTCTGACTACAGTAGCTTGAACAGACTAAGGTGGGGACAAGGAAAGTGAAAAGTTATTGACACAGAGAAGGGCCTTATGAACAAAGGTGTGCAAGGACCCCCGTAGACCCCCATCCCATCTTCCTCCATACATTCTAGCTTTCTCCCTCCTTGAGCACCCTTCCATGGACAGTAAGAGCCAAAGGCTTGGAAGGAACCTTCTAAGTTATCTAGTCCAGCTCTCTATTCAAGATGGTACTGACTACAGCTGTGGTTCTCAAAAATCATGAGGAGCTTTGTAGAATGTAGATTCCTAAACCCTGCCCCCAAGGATTCCAATTCAATTGATCTAAGGACAGACCCAAGTATCTTCTTTATTCACAAGTTCCCCCAGATGATTCCAATGTTGGTGATCTGAACGCATTTTAGGAAATGCTAACTAAAGCTTCCATGCCTTGCCAGTGCTTAGAAAACCTTAGAATGAGGTTCTCACTTCTCAGCAGGCAGCCAACCCTCAGACCTAGCTGATTATTAAAAAGATCCTGCTTGTTCTTCAGGCCATTTGGTGCCAGCTCTGCATTCAGGGAGCACGTGCAGCAATCCTCCCTTCTGGAATGATCCTCCAGAGATTAGAGACAGTTTGTTGGCCCTCAGCCTGAGAATCCCTCTTCCTTGACCAGTTTCTTTGAATGGCTCCTTACCTGGCCTGTACCTACCTCTCTGTGGCCTCCTCTCTCTCTTCCATCCCTGCCCCACATCTTAGATTTACACAGAACCCAACAGGTATTTGCACACATCACCATCCATGCTTCTACACCTTTGCTCATGCTTTTTTCTCATGCGTGCTTCTGTACTCCTCCTTCTTCCACCGTTTCCTCAAAGTGAAAGAACTTTCAGAAACACCTTAGGCCTCTTTGAGATCAGAAACCTTCATCACCATCACAGAATGGGTTAGATTTTCCTTTTCTGTGATTTGCACCTCCCCAGCCTACCTCAAGTGTGGCATTCATCACCATGGCCTGCTTTTTCTATCTCCCAATAGTAGACTCAAGGCCTTTGTCTTATGAATTTTCATGTCCTTGGCCAGTGTCTGACCCATAGAAATGACACAGTGGATATTCATTAAATTGAATCTAATCTTCCAGGGCTTGAACACAGGAAAAGAGCCTTTAGCCAAGCATTACCCCTCACTACCACCTCTTGATCACAACTCTTTAAGGGATAAATCACGTTCTGACCCACTCCTCTGTGTCACCTATTGGGTGATTCTGGGGACACCAAAGTGGAACATACCCACCCTGTCATTAAGGAGGAGCCCACAAGTCTTATCAAAAAGACACAGCTGTGTGGTACGATGGAAAAACATATACCTCAGACAAGATGATATGGAAACTCAGAGGAGGGGGCACCAGCCCTGCCTCAGGGAATCATGGAAGAAGGGTAGAGACTAACATTGTTCATGCATTCAGCAAACATTTATTGAAACCAATTATATGCCAGTGAAAATTCTAGGTATTGGGTAACACAGCATAAACAAAACAGATACAAATCTCTTCCTTCATGGAGTTTACAGCCTAACGGGTGCAAGAGACAGTGAGATACATAAATAAACAGATAGCATTTTACATAGTCATAACAGCTACAGGAAACATTAGGGACAAGAAGGGGGATAGAAAGTGGGGGTGAGGGCAAAATCTGAGTATGCTGGGTACCGTCCATGGAGAGAGCAAGGAGGTTTTGAGGTCTTTGCACAATGTTGTCTTTTACTCCGAGGGCTTTTAGGACCCATTCAGGGTCTTAAAGAGAAAAGAAACATGATCCAACTTACACTGCAGGACGATTACTGCAGCGCTGTGCTGAGGAGGACCAGAGGGAACAAGAGCCCATTGTGTTCTAGTCCCTAAGATGTGCAGACAAAACCTGAGAAACCAGTTTTCTGTTGTTCCTTCTCTACTCTGAAAAGGTAAATAAGTTGCTCGTGGTCACACAGCCAACAGGTGGCAGATGAGGGATTCATGCCAGTTCTCCATAGCTCCAAATACCCCTCTGCCTCTCTCTCCCTCTCCCTCCCCCTGCAGCAGCATTACCTCTCCCCAGGACCCTGGGAGGGGGAGTTGATTCCTACATAGGCCCCAGGGACAGGCTCCAGGGGGGCTGGGGAACAGGCTGAAGCAGCCGAAGCTGACGGAGAGAGGGTTGTGTGTGCCCTGCTGAGTCAGACAGTAAGCCCTTAGGCCAAGTGGCATGGTCCCAGGAGTGCCCTGGCTCTATTTTTGTCCCTGACACTCCGAGCCCCTACTGAGCATCTCGATCTCTTTCTTCTGGCTCAACTATAGACCAAAAAGAAAATCCTTTTCTAATTTCCATTTTAGGACCCAAGATGGGTTGAAATTGAAATATATTCAGGCATAGGAAAGGAAATAATTATAGAAACTATAAGCATCATCCACACAGGTAAGTTCACATCTGCTCCCAGCTTCCAAGGGCTGCTGCAGCTTCTTGGAAACAGACACCTGAGTTCCTTCCCATCAAGCCTCACCTGTCTCTCACCTGGGCCCTGGGCCTGGCTTCTTGCCTCAGCCAAGCAGGTCCTGTCAGCCTCCACTACTGCACCCACTGTATTCCCTTTCCGGCCCTCACCACACCTGAAATCATTGTAACCACCTCACACTGGTTTGCCTTGGGTTTCTTCCAGTAGAATGGACTTGCCTGATGTCAGAGGGCAGATCAGGCTTGTTTGTGACACATTCCCAACATTTAATATGAACCTGTCACATGACAGGCATTCCACAGATGCTGGTGTGTTGTTGCCACTTTGTCAACCCCCAGGTAAGTGGGAAACACCTATCTTCATCAAAACTTGTTTTTCTTATATCCCACAGGTTCCAGCAAGACTTCCTAGGTTTTGCTCAAAATTTGACTAAAATTTGGTGAATGCTTCAACACTTTAGGCTCTGGTTACCCTCTCAGACTGCTTTTGGAGTCTTCTGAAATTTAGCCTGTCAGGAGAAGCCCTAACGTCTCCCACCACATTCCATGGGAAGACAGGATCTTAGCCATGG
Source organism: Canis lupus dingo (assembly GCF_003254725.2). NCBI lineage: Eukaryota > Metazoa > Chordata > Mammalia > Carnivora > Canidae > Canis > Canis lupus. The sequence goes on along the minus strand of NC_064248.1, from coordinate 4,008,478 downwards.
TGGAGCCTCTGTCCCCTCATATTGTGGTGCCACCAGAGCTGAGGACAGGAGGAGAAGCCAGGATTAAATACCTTGGGGCCAGCTGACAACGAGACAGATCATAGGGATGCCCCCCCACCCCCATCACCAGGCTCAGCACCCCTCTCTATGGCTTAGTATGAAGAGAAGCAAGAATCAAATAATACAAGAATCAAACATGAGAATCACTGTCACTTACTCCACCCACACCTCAGTTTCCATATCAATTCACCAAGTCAAGAAGAAACAGACTTGGATCTTAAAGGAAAATCTGTTACTCTACTCACACTTCTGACACTGAATGCATGATGTCCTACAATTCAACTCAATTCTGACACTGACTAGCTGGAATTGGTGCAGATCCCAGAGATTAAGAGTTGAGTCCCTCAAGACTCCCCCCACTTCACACACCAGTTGCAAGTCTCAGGCTTCCCATATTTCTGATTGACTTGGCCACACATCAGGGGTTCCCATGACACCCACCTTAGGTTCAATAATCTGCTATAATGGCTCACAGAACTTTACTTACTGTTACTGGTTTATTATAAAGGATACAAATGAACACCCAGATGAAGAGGTACATAGGATAAGGTCTGGAAGGTCCCCAAGCGAAGGAGCCTCTCCCTTCCCCCACCCCCAGCCCTCCCCACCTCCTCTACCCTGTTAAGTTTGGAATGTACCACCCTCCCAGCATGTGGATGTGTTCTTGCTCACCAACTCAGCTCCCCGAACCCCACTGTTGAGGGTTTTTTATAGCGGTTCCATTACAGAGGCATGACTGATTAAATCACTGGCCACTGGTAATTAACTTAATCTCCAGCCCCTCTTCCTTCCAGTGGAAACTTTCTATCACATGGTTGGTTCCTCTGGCAACCAACCCCAACTCCTAAGGGTCACCTCATTAGAATAAATTCAGGTAGAGCTCAAGGTTGAAAAAGACTTCTTGATGACTAAAAAAAGATGCTCCTCTCACCCCATGACTCAGGAAATTCTAAGGCTTTAGGAACCAACTGGGAATGAAGGCCTAATATTATAACAAAAGATGCTTCTATTATTTTTATCACTAAGGAAGTGTGGTGGCTAATTTTTTGCAAGATCTTGACCGGGCTAAGGGATGCCCAGATAGCTAGTATAACATTATTTCTAAGAGCATCTATGAGGGGGTTTATAGGAGAGATGAGGGTTTGAACTGGCGAACTGGGTAAAGCAGGTGGCTCTCCCCACTGCAGATGGGCTTCTTCCAATCCACTAAGAACTGGAACAGAATGAAACAGTGGAGGAAGGGCAAATTCACTCTCTCTGCTTGAGCTGAGACATTCATCTTCTCCTGCCCTCAGACATCAAAGCTCCTGGTTCTTGGGCTTTCAGACTCAGCTCAGCACTTACACCAATCCAGTTTACAGATGGCAGATCATGGGACTTCTCAGCCTCCATAACCATGTGAGCCAATGCCTATAATTAATCCCGTGTCTATATATTCTATTGGTTCTGTTTCCCTGGAAAACTCTGGCTGGTACAGGAAGTTATAAGAGTTTTTGGAGCTCTGTGCCAGGAACCAGGCACAGACACCAAGGATATATTTCTTATGCAGTTATCTTTGAGCCCAATTCCATTCTTGGACAGAAAAAGAAAGTGAGACCAGAACAGCTGTCTTGTTCAAGTTCACATGGCGTGGCTGATCCAGAAACATGGATCTGAACCCCCGTAGTTGATACAGACAGTCCAGCTAGGCCCTGTTCAGATCCTACTTGCTGGGTAGAGAGACTGGTCAGTAATTCAGAGCAGCTGAGAGAACCCCTGGCTCCCAGTCCACTGCAGAGGCAGCCTGCATCCTGAGCCTGAACCCAGTGATGGTAGAGAAGCCTGGATATTTCTACCTGACATGAGACACAGATGGACACCACTGACTTCAGAGCTGCTGCCACCCTGGCCAGAGGTTTGTGGGGTCTCCTCCAAGGGCTCCATTTCTTCCCCAGCCTAGTCCTGTCTCCCTTCGCTTCTTTGCCCAAGAGACCCCTCACCAATGTCTTGCAACCCAACCCACAATACCTCAGTCTCTTAACTAAAAATCCACTGTTTACTTCCCTCAACATCACATATAGGCTTTTTTTTTTAAGCCTGAAGAACAGACCCTCAACACATCAACGCCTGAGGCAAACAGGGCAGCAGATCACAAGGTTTCTGTTCTGCCAAAATCTCTCCAAGGTAAGCGCTGCGTGCAAGCATCCAAGCCCCTGGAGTTGGTGCAATTTATATTTAATGTGCAAACGCTCCAAGGAGAGCTGCGCGTGGAAGCCAGATCAAAACATTTATCCTCACTGTGTCTTGGAAAAAACTTATTAGCTGGCTGTATACCGATATTCAAGAGGAGCAGAAAAAAGGAGGCAGAGAAAAAGTAGCAAAAAAATCTGTTGCTACCAGATAAATAGAGCGAGCCCCTCGGAGCGCCGGGCGGCGGTGGCTACCAGGATATATTGTTATGCATCGCCACCGGAGCACTTGTAGAGCAACCACAGACCATGTCTGACATTGCCTTCGCTGACCTTTTCAATATTGCCCGAGCACTACGGAGCCCGTGTTTCTAGAGGAATTCAAATAGAATGTACTCAGGCAGAAAGGATTTGGCTGTGGGCAAACCCTATCAGTCTCTTCATGTTTCGCCTTGTCATTCTCATGTAAATTGTAATTCTTTATTAGCATGGCCAGCCTTCCCAGGTGCAAGAGGCGCCCAGCTCAATAGCAGCCTCGCAGCAGCGGGCTGCACCTGCCGCCCCAGGGAGCCACCCGCCGGCACGGGCACCAGCGCAGGACACCGCCCAGGGCTGGGACAGGGGTGGCCCCCAGGACCCCATGGGAAAGCACCAGGGGCTGGGGCATGAAGTTCAGAGAGAAAGGAGAAGCTTCCCTCTTCCCTGTTTAAGCATCTAATACCTTGTGGTGAGGGCCAGGCACTAGCCGTACAGCCGACTAGCTCTAGAGCAGATCCATCCTGCACAGCTGGAACTCCACAGCCTTGGAGGAACTCTACATTACCCCGCCCCATCCGAGTCCCTTTTCTGAGTTTAACTGTGTGCTCCCACCACACACACACACACACACACACACACACACACAAAGAGGCACAAAGAAATTTTTGGAGACAATGATGATGCATTTGCTTATTACCTTGATTGCAGTGATGACTGTCCATGGGTGTGGGGGACAAACAAACTTACTAAATCCTATAATGGGTTTTTTGGTATATCAATTAAATCTCCACAAGCTATTAAGAAAAAAAAAAAGACAAAAAAAGACACATGTAAGGAGGATGACTCTAAGAATGCTAGTCGTATCTGAGAATAAGGAGGATGTTAAAATTTAAGGGAGAGAATGTGGTCTCCACAATGTGGTGCAAGGCATACATATATTCTGTACAAAAGAGATTTCGAAGAGTGTTTGGGGACACCTGGGTGGCTCAGCAGTTGGGTGTCTGCCTTTGACTGAGGGCGTGATCCCAGGGTCCTGGGATCAAGTCCCACATCGGGCTCCCCTCAGGGAACCTGCTTCTTCCTCTGCCTATATCTCTGCCTCTCTTTGTGTGTCTCCCGTGGATAAATAAAATCTTAAAAAAATAGAAAGAAGAGTGTTTGAAGAAGAAAATAAAATTCTGGTTTGAAACCAAAAAAGGAACTAAATTTTGCCACTGGGTGAGTCCTTTGGTTTTCTTTTCATAAGTTTCCCCAGGGAATTATGAGTTAATCCTGCCTGGTGCTCACTCCATGCAGCCCTCCACTGCTTTAAGACGTGGGGGAGCCCCCAAGAAAGACCTGAGGAACTACAGGTGGTTAGACATGGTGACACTGGGTTACAAAATCCTTTCTTGCCTTTAGTTCAGCTAAGAGCAAGGCCAGGAGGACCAGAAAAGCCAGCTTGGTAGGACCCATTGAAGGCATAGTGCTGGTGTGTGGAAGTGATCCAGGGTCCCCTAAGGGCAGGCTGACCAATCATGGTATCAATCCTCCAGAGCCTTTCTCTTACTCCTGCTCACTACTTACCTTGCTTAAATACAGTGGTTCTCAAAGTGGGGTCCCCAGTCCAGAGATATTAGCATCACCTGGGAACCTGGGAGATGTGCAAATTCCCAGGCCACCTCCCAGGCTTACTGAATCAGATGCTCTGGGATGGACCCCAGCAATTTATGTTTTGATGAGCTTTCCAGTTGATTCTGGTACATACCGAAGTATGAGAACCTCTGCTCTAATAGCAGCTTGGCCTATCTCTCTAGTCTTATCTGCATCCAGCCCAGGGATGTTTAACCAGTTGGAAGAAAGGAAGAGGATACTCAGTTTATCACTGTCACTCACTGAGGGGCATACCTAGCAGGGAGGAGCTTGTAGACTTTGGGAAATTGAGTCAGCAACTTCAAGTTGCAGAAATATGAAGCCTAAAACTCAGAAGAGAAGGATCTCATGGATTTCCAGACTCGGAGCTTCCAAAAGAATAGTAGCTGGAGGTCATAACATGGAGGAAACTAGGATTACCCCTTACCTGGCATCCCCGGAGATAGGTGAGAAGCCTGGGGAAGTAGCCACGTGGAGGAATCTAAGAACTATGTAAGTAAGAGCCCAGGTCCGAGTTGGCATGGAAAATTCTTGGCTGGGCAATCATGAACCTGGCCGTTAGCTGGAGATGGAGCATAGTACCCAGGCACCTCCAAGTCAGATTGTATAGTACCCCTTCCCCCTTTAGGGATGACTCAGGAGCTAGTGAGCCTGATTTTGAAAGAGAAAAGCATCAGACACTCCTGCAAAGAAACACTAGGAATACAACAGCTGATGGATTCAATCCAACCTTGCGGGTCTGAGAATTGACATAAATTCAAGGTCTTTTGTTCCCAGATGAGGGATCTCAGGAGTTCACTGGGGCCCATACAACTGACTCTGTGCTAAAAATGAAAGAGCCTATGAAGAAAGCAGAGAAGGTTTCTAAGACATCAGGAAACTCTGAAAGAATGATATTGGGTCAAGTTAAGTGTAAATTAATAGAAAACACATGGGCTATATTTCTCTAAAAATATACACAGTTCTGAGGGAAGTGAGTGAAATCTGTTTTGGGTTTGGCAGGATCCAATGTGGTTGGGAGTGAGGTGCGCCACTTCAGGGGACAGGTTTTTCCTATTACCTTCCTGTTTCTCTACCCATAGTCACTGGGATGCAAAGATGGTTGGAGGGAAAGGAACTTAAGTCATCCCCTGGACTCTCCCATCGAACCCACGAGAAACAGAGGCTTCAGGAGAGTAAAGGCGATCATTTCACAAATAAATGATAATGAACCTTAGAGTAGTGGAGGGCCAGATCAGAGACAATTATGCTAACGTCCATTCTTTCCCCCCTCCTTGTCTTCAGGTGACATATCCAGGGGCTATTCAAGACCATGTAGTCCACACAATCCACAGATGTTTTTTCCCCTACACTCAGGCCACCCCTATATTGGGTAAAGTGGAACCCAGTGGATCCCTCCTGGTCTTAGATGGACAACACCCTCACACATCATGAGGGCTAAATCAGGAATGGAAGCCCCATGTCTGCAAAGGCTGCATCTTCTGACTCAGTCTATGATCTGAAATACAGGGTCAAGGTCTGGGAATGAGGATCATTAATTAGTGACACAGAATCCTGGCAATGAGATACCAAAGCCCCATTATCTACTGAGAGATACATACATGGTTACATAATGATAAAGGGAGCAACCTGCCAAGAGGTCAAAATAATCCTAAATGTGAATGCACCAAGTAACAGAGCTTCAAAATATATGAATCAAAACTGATAGAGCTGGGGGCACCTGGGCTCAGTTGGTTAAGTGTCCAACTCTTTATTTTGGCTCAGGTCATGATCTCAGGGTTGTGAGATTGAGCCCCTTGTCAGGCTCCATACTGAGTGTGGAGCCTGCTTGAGATGCTCTCTCTCTCTCTGCCTCTCCCTCTGCCCCTCCTCACCCTGCTCACATGCTCTCTCTGTAAAAACAAAAACAACAACAATAACAACAAAAAACCGATAGAGCTGAACAGAGAAATAGACTAATCCACAATTATATTGAAGACTTCAACAACCCATTCTCAGCCATTGATAAAACTACTAGATAGAAAATCAGCAAGGATATAGAAGAATTGAGTAACACAATCAACCAATGACAAATATAGAATACTCCACCCAGCATCAGCAGAATATACAGGTTTTATCAAAGGCCCATGTAACATTCACCAAGATTTATGTTTAATGTGATTGCTGGTGCCGTACACTTAAACCTACCACCTTGGCATTTATTTTCTATCTGTCCCTTTGGTTCTTTGTGTCACTCTCTTTTTATGATGTTTTTGGATTAATTTAGTATTTTTATGTTTCCATTTTATCTCCTTTATTTGCTTATAAGCTATACCTCTTTGTTTTGTTATTTTAACAGTTTGTTTTTCAATTTATCACAGTATACTTTCAAGTGACTTTATACCATTTTATAAATAGTGTAAGAACCTAGCAGTGATGTACTCTCTTTCTTCCCCTTGATCTTTGTGCTATTGTTGCCATGTCTTTTACTTATCTTATATATATGTTATAAACTCCAAACTATATTATTATTTTGGTTTGAAACAGTCATTTACACTTTTAAAATATTTAAATAATAAGAAAACATTCTTACATATGTATCCAAATATAGTTAAATTTTCTGGTGCCCTCCATTCCTCACATAGATTCATATTTCAATCTGGTATGATTTTCCTGCCTGAAGACTTCTCTTAGTATTTCTTACAGAGATGAATGATTTCAGTTTTGTTTATCTGATAATGCCTTATCTCACCTTGGTTTGGAAAAATTTTCAGTGGTATAGAATTGTAGGTGGGGAAATTTTTCTTTCAGTACTTTAAAAATGTTCCCCATCGTCCTCTCACTTGCATTGTTTCTGATGAGGAATCTGATGTCATCTGTATCTTTATTCTATTTTTTTCTTACAGTATATTTTTTCCTCCAGCTGCTCTGAAGACTTTCTCTTTATCAGTGGTTTGAGCAATTTGATTATGTTGCATCACGGTGTAGTTTTTTTATATTTCTTGTGTTTGGAGTTCATTGAGTTTCTTAGAACTGTAGGTTTGTAATTTTCATCACATTTGAAATTTGGTCATTTTTTTTTTCTTTGAATGTTTTAGATCTACTCCTCCGTTTTGGGCTGATCAAAGCTGTTACACATTTTTTCTTCAATTTTCTCTTTATTCTGTGATTCATTCTGGATAGTTTCTATTTTTGTCCTCAAGTTTGCTAATCACTTCTTCTGCCATATCTAACTTCTGTTAATGCCATTTTGCGGATCCTTTTTCAACTAAGATGTTATAGTTTTCATCTCTGCAGAATTATATACATATACTCCATGATTCTACTTAACTTCTGGAACATGTGGAATATAGCTATAAAATCTATTTTATTGTCCTTGTCTGCAAATTCTAACATCTGTTCCATTCTGGGTTGTTTTGACGGACTGATTAGTCTCCTCATTACAGACCACATTTTCCTGCTTTTTTTTTGCATGCCTGGTAATCTTTCATTGTATAGAAGACTATGTAAATTTTGCCCTGTTTAATATTGGATGCTTTTGTATTCCCACAACTACTTTTGAGCTTTGCTTTTGGATATAGTCAAGATATTTGGGAATAGTTTGATCTTTTGTGGCCTTGCTTTTATAATTTGTTAGGCAGATCTGGAGCAGGGCTATTATCCTCACTATTAAGGCAAGATCTTCCTGAGTATTTTGATTCTATACCCTGAGCATCGTAAGTTTTTCCAGTCTGGCTAGTGGAAACAGGCTCTATTGTTGACCCCAGGGGAGTCCTGGGCACTAAGTTTCTGGTTTCCTCCCATGCATGTGCTCATCAATGTTCTTTTGAACACTTGAGAGGGATCTCTGCAAATCTCCAGGCTTCTCTCTTTATGTAGCTCTCTCCTCTTTGGTACTCTGCCCTATAAACTCTAGCCACCGGGTCTCCCTCAGCTGAGAACCCTCAACTCCATCTTCTCAATGCAAGGAATCTGATGGTCTCCTCCTGGGATCTTGCTCCTTCTGCCACCAAATGGAAACTCAAGACTGAAAGCCGAAGCAGTTGTAAAGCTCACTTTATTTGTTTCTTGTCTCTCAGGGAACACTGTTCTTTAAAAAGAGATTACTTTATATATTTTGTCTGAGTTTTCCAGTTGTTTCTTATAGTATAATAAATCCCATCTCTGTCACACCATCCTGGATGAAAGCAAAAGTCCTATAGGAGTTTAATCTGGGGCAGGAGCCCAGCCACAGGGATCTTGGCAAAGATGTCAGAGCTGGGAATTTATCATACAGCATTCAGAAGGAATGTTGTCTTTGGAAAGAGCTCTGGGTGCCTATAGTCAGCAATCTTATCAATCATTTTTAGTCCCAGTGGTGATATTAAAATGCACATCAGTACTTGTGCTCACACTGGCTAAAGAAGAGGCAAAAAGAAAAGTTCAAAGTGAGTTTTATTTAATATGGATATTTTTCATTTAAAATAAATTAAAAACAGTTCATTGACCCAATTTTTATTGTAATTTAAACTTAATTTATTATAATCATTGTATAGTAGAATAATAACATCATGGCTTTCAAAATAACTTTGAAAATACGTGGTATTAAAAATAGCTGAGACTATATAACCCTTATCATTTACAAAGCAATTCCATCTGCATTATCTTTTTAAATCTTTTCTCACTTCCTTAGAACAGATGCATATACCATGGGTCTTAATGTTTATTTAACCTCAAATTTGCTCAGCTAGAGCTAGGACTCAAACTTAGGTCATTATTTAACTATAATGGATAATGGATAAATAACTACAGCCTCTAACTTTAAAAAAATTGATGTCATGCGGGAAAAGTTGGGGTCTGTTCTAAATTAAGAAGATCAAAGAAAATAAAATGCAAAGTATAACTCTTGAGTGGATCTTGGTTCAAAGAAAAAGCTGTAAGAGATGTATGGGGAGAAAACTGGGGAAATTTCAATATGTGTTGGAAATTAGACCATATCAGAGAATTATAAAGTTCACATATGTGATCATGATATTGTCATTTGAGGGGAATGTGTTTATTCCTAGGACATATGCAATGAAATAATTTGGCTTAAAATATTATCTCTACAATTTATAAATGGTTCATGAAAGCTATATGTGTATATTCACACGCATATATGATTAAAGCAACTATAACAAAATGAAAATAGCTGCTGAATCTAAAGTGGCAGGTGTATGGCTATTCACTGCCAATGTTTCTGTATGTTTACAAGCGTTGATAATAAAAAAGATAGGAGGATAAAAATGCAATATTAGACTCTTAAAGGGAAGAAAAGAAGACTATAGATGTGGAAGGACAAGGAATGGTTATAGAATCATCCCTGTGACCACAGGAATCCCAGGACCATGAATTTTCCTTTCTTACTTCAACCGTGAGTACAATTTCAGACTCAGATTAAGTAAAACCTGAAATACCTTTACCTTACACTAGAAACCTGTTTAAAACATTTTTAAATGATACAATATTAAAATGATATAATGAATGATATATGATCATGATGAATGATATATGATATAATAAAATGTTAAATACAAATGCATTTGGGTGTTTTAAGCCTTCTTCGTTATATATAGCAATTCAGATACTTTTTATTATAGGAACCTACTTCCCAACAGACTGACAAAGTAGTGAGAAAATGACCACAAAGCTCCAAACAATCCTAACATGTAATTTCCAAGTTAAGATGTACAATCAATTCTCATTATTCCCAGGAGTTAGGTTGTGTAAAGTTTCCATGAGCACTAAATTAGCAAATGCTGAACCATTGTTTCTAGGGGAAACATGTGCATATACAGATACGTATTTCACAGGGTTATAATCTTAAATAGTATAATCTTACAAGATATATATGTAATGTGTATGTATACTATAGAATTTATTGTACTTATTATAATATTAGAATATATGTTACATAATCTATATAAGATTGTAATAAATATAATCTTAAACCTAAAAGGAGGGGCACCTGGGTGGCTCAGTGGTTGAGTGTCTACCTTTGGCTCAGGTCATGATCCTAGGGTCCTGGGATCGAGTCCCACATCAGGCTCCTTGCATGGAGCCTGCTTCTCCCTCTGCCTATGTCTTTCCCTCTCTCTCTGTGTTTCTCATGTAAATAAATAATATTTATTTAAAAATCAAAAATAAACCTAAAACGAATGCATCCTGGTAGAGTCTATTTTCAAAGTGTGAAGTGACTTGTCTGAGGCCACCCCACTAACAGGTGTCATAGCTGAGATACAAAGCCCTATCCAACTGGCCCCAGAACCAGAGCTTCTTGTACTACACCCTGCTGCCCTCTGCGTTATTCACTATCTGGTCATTTCTGAATGAAATGTGTGAAATTTCATTCTGAATGTATGAAAGTTAAAACAAGAAGGCAGAGTATGGCCTGGTTTGACCCCAGCTGGAAAGGTGCATGTTAGACAACTGACATTTTCACTCTTCTATGCTGTTTGGAAATGATCACAAAAGTGAAGTGAGCATTGATTTGGGGATTACAAATACATGTTAACAAGTTGGTGAATTCACAAATACAGAATCTGCAAACACTGAAGAGCCAGTATAATTTACAATTGCGAAACTTTCTACTATGTTGTAATGGTGGTACTCATGTTAAATTCAATTTTGTATGCCCAACGGTGCTTCTTCACAGAAGACACCCAATGTCTCTTTGATATATAAAGGAATGAATGATTGTACAGTTAATACTCAAACCCCAATGGATGATGCTTTATAGGTAAGACAACAGAATGAATATAAACAAGACCAGACAGAGGTAATCTCTAATTTTTGACTTTAACCATCCAAGTCAAAGACGAGCAAGCACTTTAAGAAACACTAAGGCTCATGGCATTGCCTCCAGACCTGTGGTGGAAGGGTGGGCAAGAATGCACATGCAACAGTTTCCAGGCAGTTCCTAAATTACAAAATAGGTAATATACCTATTACCTCACTTTTGAATAAATCAAGACAGATTTTCTCAGGTTCTGAGTGCTGCTCAGTTTCCAGTTCACAAAAGGCAAATATTACACAGAATACAGCTTGTTACTATGGTTCATTAACTGTGAATAAAATGTGCAAGATATAAACTTTAGTGCCAGGCCTGGGACCCATGAATGTTCACCATCAGTGAACAACAGTGTCGTTTCTTCCAAAGTCCATTGGTGATTGGCCACCGTACACATGTTCTTCAGTTCTCCTACAGACAGCAGCGTGTAGTTGTGTTGCTTCCTTATCTTGCAGGAATAAAGCCATGTGACATCTTATAAAAATGCATGAAGAAAAGAGGGAATTGGCCAACAAAGATGAAAGTGCAGCAAAGAAACAAGAAGTGACACTAGTGGAGATGAAATTTGGGTCTAATGCAGATGGAGTTATGGAAGACCATGGGAGTGTTGACATTGTCTCCAAGACTAGATAAGCAATCAGAAGAATTCAGTCAAGGCAAACATAAATGAGGAAGGATTTACAGAAAGCGTGATGATGGCCCAGATAAAATGATGCTGGCAAAAGATACTGCATTAAAGGAACATTCAGAAATAATTTCATGACATGAAGAACATGAAGAATGATATGTTGTAAATTGATTCAAACTTCGAAAGGGTTATGACAGTTCAACAACATGCTCACTCTGTAAAAAAAAAAAACTAAACATGGAGGGGCGCTAGGTGGTGCAGTGGATGAAGTGTCTGTCTCTTGGTTTTGGGTCAGGTCACAATCTCAGGGTTGTGGGATTAGGCCCTGTGTGGGGCTCTGTGCTCTGTGTAAGGTCAGCTTGGGAACCTCTCTCCCTCTGCCCCTCCCCCTCTCTGCCTCTCTGTCTCTGTCTCTCTCTCTCTATCTGAAATCAGTAAGTAAATAACATCTTTAAACAAAGAAGAAGTCAAGCACTCTTCAAATGACTTTCTGTAAATTTTTTACAGAGATTATAATATGGTAATTTCCAACCTTTCAAAATGCTTTAAGTTACTTTCTACCAAATTATTTTTTCCCTAGACATTTGTAATTGATAGCAAGAAAGTTTTTCATGTTTTGACAAAAAAAAAAAAACAAAAACTTGAAAGGTCATTGAACAATTATTTTTCTCATTGATCATTAAGATCACTTGGCATGATTTCAGTGGGCAGGGTCATTTCATGATCCCCACTGTCAGGCAAAGCAAGGACTGCCTGCATTTGCAATGATAAGACAATATGCTCTTCTGATGCAAGGCTGGTAATTAAATAAAAGAAAATAACAATGAGGTAAAAAAAATTCCATTTTAAAGCTTACTGTATTTTTCCACACACGCACAAAAAAAATGTTGGTGCATTCCTGCAAAACAAGCAACATACGGATGAAGTTCTAGAGAGTTCGACCTTTCTTAAACAAAAATAAATATTCCTGACATTATCAGTAAGAAAAAAAAATGTTTAACTGTTTACATTTAGAAAAATGTAATAATGTAAATTTAGAACAACTCTTGTGAAATCTGTCAGCCTATGAACGCAAGTGGTCAGGGATTCAGAGTTGCGTCTGACAATGAAAACGCCTGATTCTCCTTGTGACACTCCAAGGTATCCCCATACCTGGGCATTCAGAGAGAGCCTGGCTCCACAACCCACCCTTCTTGGGAGGCCAGACAGTATACTTCTATAGTCTTCTTTGGTAGCCTGCATGACCCTTAGCTATCCTAGGGAGCTAAGAATTCAATCAGCATTTGTTGATTTATTATATGCCTTAATTTTAAAAAATATACACACGGAGGACACCTGGGTGATGCAGTCAGTTAGGCCACCCACTCCTGGTGTTTTTTCACTACTGGGCGCCCATCAGGCAACATAGTCCTACTGGATGGTTGTCATCCAATCAGTGTATGTAAATGTAATCGCTGATGCCCTTAAAGGAGCTTTTGGTGGCACAAAGGAAAATCTAGATGGAAGAGACACTCTAACAAAGAGCTTAAATCTTTCTTCCTCAGTTAAAGGCACCTTTGATTTAGGCATCTTGGCCTAGGATTTTTTAAAAATACTGTATTTTCAGTGGTAAGAGATATGAAGTTTCTGCTTGACAGGCTCAAAGAGTTGAACCGGGGGCTCAGGCAGCTGCAAAAGGTAATACTGGGTCTTTGCTCCAAAAAGAATCAGGCCTCCAGAAAATAACACTCCGTGAAACCAAGGAGAAATGTAGGTTTTAAGGGATTGCCTGGGGCCAGGGTTGGTCAATACATTTTAGGAACAGCAATACCTGTTCTGTGGTTTAAAGCTGCCCCGTGCAGTCATTTCCCATCATCCCTAACCCAGAACTCTGCAGTGAAGTCAGGTGTGAGGGTGCAGGCAGGGCACCTCTGTTCACTTCTGGTGTGAAGCAGTGAGAAAGGCACAATATAGGTACAGACAACCCATGGCCCTGGGGGAGGTGGCAGGCAGAGCCAGGCCACACACCCTGAGAGGAACTGGGGAGAAGTCTAGACGTAGCGCAAGGAAGCAGGATAGGGGCTCCAGTCATTTGTCATCCAGTTAGTAAAGGAAGGCTGGCAAGCCCAGGACACTCAGGTTACCTACTGTAGTCCCCCTAGGACCTCTGCTAGCTTTTAGATTGCTGCTGGTGGCCTCAGCTGCTTCTCAGTTGTCTGAGCCTCGGCACCCTGAGTCACGAATCCATGTGCAAGTCTTAGCAGACTCACTGGCTTTGCTGCTTAAATATCCCACCTGCCACCTGCCAAGTCCGACTACCTCTTTCCTGCCTGCCCAGCCTACTCTGCCCAGATCCCCTGCTGCAGGCACCAGACGGAATGCCTCTTCTCAGTTCTTGGCTCTGGCAAAAAGCCACTGACCTGTCTCTATATCCCAGTTTGTCCCACTCACCCCCTGCACTCCAGTAAAGAGGCAAGACCTCTGGAATCCTAGTGGATGGCTCCTCTTTCTCACTCTGTTAAAAAAAAAAAAAAAAGGCCCCTGATCCGGGGCCCCTGAGTGTCTTAGTGGTTGAGCATCTGCCTTTGGCTCAGGTCGTGATCCCAGGGTCCTGGGATCGAGTCCCGCATCAGGCTGCTTCTCCCTCTGCCTGTGTCTCTGTCTCCCTCTCTCTGTGTGTCTCTCATGAATAAATAAATAAAATCTTAAAAAAAAAAAAGCTCCTGATCCTTTTAATTCAACCATATCTCTTCTCCTCCAGCAGGAGGTTTGTTCCCAATAAGACAAGCAAAGTGTCTTGAAAAGCCCCCAAAATAGAGTGTGTCAGTCTGAAAAGGGTTCATTCATTTAACAAACATTTCTGAGCTGCTCTGTGCTACGTGCAGGAAACACAAGACGGGTGAAAAGCAAACAAACAATACATGGAATTCTCGTGTAATCCTGCAGCCTTCTCCAGCTCGGGCTGTGGAGGAGACATCCATCTGCAGAGTTATCTTGTGGCTGATGTGAGTGCAAACTGCAGGTGGGGGCCTGGAGGCAGGAAACTCATTTCTCCTACGAAGAGTCTGACCAAGCTTGGGGGGCGGGGTGGGGGTGAGAACTGCTTCCCGGAAGGAGTGTCATGTGTGTGAGATGGGAATAAGCAATGGTTATCAAGGCCACAGGGCAAGGGCGGAGGGCAGCATGGCTGGGAGAGCAGGCAAGTGCACGTGGATTGAGGGAACAGGAAAGACAAATGGCCGAGGAAAGGGCCCAGAGTGGGAAAAGCACAGAGCATGTGAGATGAGACCAGGCATGGCCTCTACAGAGGCAGCACTGTGGGAGGGAGTTCATCCTAGGTTGGCTCCAAACATGGCTCTCCACCGGGGCACACCTCCCAGGACTCATTCCCTCATGGAATCCCCTCCTCTTGAATCTCAGTGTGCCCTGTGACTTACTTTGGGCCAACAGAATGTGGTGAGACTTTGTGTGACTCGGCTGGGACCTAAGAAGCCCTATGGATTCCACTGGGGGATTTTGAAAAGCTTGCACTACCCTAAAACTGGCGTACCATGAGGATGCCCGGGCTAACCACACGGCCAGGACACATGAAAACAGAGAGATGCCCAGCCAGCCCAGCTGAGGCACCACACACCTGACGGAAGAAATCATCTTACACATCCATCCCAGCTGAACCTTCAGATGACTCCAGCCCCAGCCAATGTCCAACCACGACTGTGTGCCAGGCCCCAAGTGAGAACCATGGAGCTGAGTCCAGTTCACTCACAGAACCATAAGAGCCAAGGGGTGCCTGGGGGGCTCAGTCAGTTAAGCATCTGACTCCTGGTTCCAGCTTGGGTCATGATCTCAGGGTCATGAGATCAAGCCCCCACATCAGGCTCTGTCCTCAGCATGGAGTCTGAGATTCTCTTTTCCCTCCCCCTCTGTCTTTCCCCCTGCTCACATGCTCTCTTGCTCTTGAAAGAAAGAAAGAAAAAACATTTTTTTAAAAGAACTTTAATAACCAAATAGAGTGTGCTTTCAAACCACTAAGTGTTGGGTTGATTTATTGACTTGCTCTGCAGAAATGGAGGAACAGAAATTGGTGCCTCAAAGTTAGATGCTGCCCCTTCCCATCAAAAAAATCTAAAATAAGGCTCAAAACATGAAAATGCTCCTGGGGATCAATAGAGCTATCTGTTTTGATTCTTGAGTCATGAATGCTGCCCCAAAAGGCTGAAGGGCACGATGCCTACTGGACAGAAGTACAGCTCCTGTCCACCTGCTGGCTTCCTAAGCATGTCGTTTGTTTGAGAACTGTGCTTTCCTGATGGACGCTGGTAGTTCGGGGCGTCCTTCAGGGCAGAGCCTGTAAAACTGTAGCCACGCTGATGAATAAGATGTCTGTATTTCTCTTCTTTCCTTCACTGTCATTTACAAGAAAACAGCAAAATGGGTGGCGAAATATAGCCTTGCCACGATCCTGCCTTCACAGAAATAAAGAAAAATGGGAGACTGTCAAATCTCAAGTGTTCTATATCCGGAGGAACATTCCCACATCCTCTCCGGCATCCCTCAGCATCCCATAATGCTTCTATCAGTGAAAAAAACAACAGCATCATGTACAGATGTCTCTTCTGGGTTTATTTTCATTTGGTTTGGTGACGATCTGGGTGATTTCTGAATCCCAAGAAGAGAGGTACACCCAGCTTTCCTCCCTTCCCCATGGGACAGAAATTTTATTCATCACACCAGCCAGACTTAAAATGCCCAGAAAGTTTTGACTCTGGTCTGTGAAAGAATTCTACTGGTAAGGCACTATTGGTAGATTGTAGAGTAATCTATCTAAAGACCTGATTCATTTATTTCTTCATTCAAAAACCTTTTCTCGAATGTCTTCTACGAGCCAGGCACTGCTTTCCTGGGCAGCCTTTTTCCATCGTGGTAGGTGATCACGGTCTTAGCCTGCAGAGCTTCATTTACTTTCAAGTCTAAAGGAGCGAGGCCTGAGCCCAGGTTTGGCCATGTGATGGTCTCTGTGTTTCTGTCACTCAGGTATCCAAAGTGGCGTTGGCACCTTTGCTTCTGGATGCCCGTTATTCAGTTCTTCCTTCCATTCCAAGAAGTATTGCCCACCGTTTCAATAACTTCATTTTCTTTAAACTAGATGAAGTCTCTTTTTACTGCTTGCAACTAGGAAACAGTATATATCATATATATACTGATCTATCATCCCTACTCCTGATATATCATCCCTACTCACAGATCAGCTGGCAATGAGTTTTATTTTCTTCAGGACCTCAATCCAGCTTCCAAGAAAATAGAAAGGCTTACTTTGTGTCAGTTTTAAAACTTTTCAGTTTAAAAAAAATTTTTTTAATGTCACTTATATGCAATGGAGCGGTCATTTCGGATCATATTGCCTTGTCTTGAGTAGCTGCTATATGCCAGGCCTAATGGAAAAGCCCAGTTTCAGAGAGGCTCCGTGTACACATCTCACCCACCTTACTGGGCTGTAAGCACCTTGCTGTAAGAGACTATGGCTTATTCATTTTTGTTTCCTCAAAAATAGTGATTCCTAGGGGTGCCTGGCTGGCTCAGTCAGGTGAGTGTGCAACTCCTGATCTTGGGGTTGGGAGTTTGAGCCCCACATTGGGTGTAGAGATTACTTAAAAATAAAATCTTTAAATAATAGTCTTTTCAGGCGCCTGGATGGCTCAGTCAGTTAAACATATGACTTTTGGTTTTGGCTAGGGTCATGATCTCAGGGTCATGAGATCAAGCCCCAAGTCGGACTTCACACTGAGGGCAGAGCCTGCTTAAGATTCTCTCCTTCTTCCTCTGCCCCACCTCAGGCTTGTGCGTTCTCTCTCTCTCTCTCTCTCTCTCTCTCTCAAAAAATAAATAATGATTCCTAAGCGTTCATGCTTCAGGGGCAGTAGAGATGGATTTTGAGACTCATTAAAATATACATGGCCATTAGTGGATAGGAGTCTTGGAAATAGATGACGGTGTCTTGGAAGATTGGAGAGACTTTAAGAGCTAAACCCTAGGTCACATCAACATTTAAGAAGAAGAAAAAGATGGAAAGGAAAGCCAGCAGTAGAAGCAGAGAAGGCCATCAGAGACATAACAACCCAGCATATTCACATAGAAGCCAGAGGAGACCAGAATTTGGAGAATTAAGTAATAGTCAACACTATTAAATGCTGCAGAGAATCCAGGCCAATTGCACACTGATAGTTCAAAGAATCAGACAAGAAAAAAGCCACTGGTGACTCAGAAGGTCATTCCCAGCAGAGCAGTGGCAACCAAAGACAGATAGCCCTGGTCAAGGACCCAAGTCTTGTTTTCATGGTGGTGACAGGGAAGGAGAAAATATGGGTAATTTTCTGTGGCAAAAGCAAGGTGGAGAGAGGCTGTGACTGTTTGTGCAAAGCAACAGATCATTGAATGAATAATTTTTTGAATAATTATTTTAAAAATGAAATGTCCTCCTTATTGCTTAATTCTCTGAATACCACTAAACCCCCCATTATCCATTTTAAAATAATAAGAATAATTAGTATTTGTGCAGGACTTTGTGGTTTACAATGCATGGACTAGTGCTCTTTCTTTCTGCTGTTTAAGCAAAACTGATCTTTTCAAAACCCCAAACCAAGAATAGTCTTCTATTGAATCTCAGATGAACTAAGACTCTAAAACCCTTCCTTTGATCAGGGACTGAGAACACTTGAAAAGAATACTGTGGTAATCCTCCCACTCTCCACCCCCAGAAAAAAAATAAAAGTAACAAGCACTGATGCAAATAGCAAGTGCTTCATTCTGCTTTGAACTAAAAATCACACAATGTCAGGGGAGCAAGAAAAGTACCCACATGAAGATTTTCTCTAATGGACACAAAAACAAAAAAATCACTTTGTGATATGGTCAATGGGGCTTTCTAGAAAGTAAAGCGAAAGTCATTTTCATGCTATCTGGATGCCAAAACTTCTATCCTGGTAATGATGCATTTTTTAGGTTTTTTTTTTTTTAAGAGTTTCCTCTTTATCTTGGTTGTAGAGAGCATACAACCATAGACAAATAAATTCTGCACTCTATCCGCACAGTGCAATAGCCAGTCAACTTCTTGAGCAAGGGGACCTTGGCCATCTAGTGCACTTTGTATTCCCAAGACATAACACAATGCCTGGCATGTCATGGCCTTGGCTATGCCTTAGCTTTAGCCTTAGCTTAAAGCCCTCATCATTTCTTGCCTGGACAAGAATGTCCCCTAATAGATACACCTGACTTTATTCTCTTCCCATAGAGCAGTTCTCTATTGCTATGGAGCAAACCATCACAAAATGCAGCATCTGGAAATAATGGTAATCCTTTATTTTACCCTCAGATGTGAAATTTTAGTAGGACTCAGCAAGGGCAGCCCTTCTCTGTCCCATGTGGCATTACATGCGGTGGCTCAACTAGGAGCTAGGGGATCCACTTCCGAGATTTTGAAACTTCAAAATCAGAAGCTTTCCCCCACAATCTCAGTGTCTCACCTTTGCTTTCCCTGGGGAGGAAAGGGATGGTGCACTCACATGGTAGGTAAGTGGATGCAGGTTGTCAGCTGGGAGCTCAGCCCTGTCAGCTGAATTCTTCTTCATATGGACTTCTCCACAAGTGCTTGGGGATCCTCATGGTTTGGGGGCTAACTTCCAAGAGCAAATATACCAAGAGAGCTAGGTGGAAGCTTTATTTCCTTCCATGACCTGGTTTGGAAGTCACTCAGCATTCTAAACCCATCCAGATACTCCTCGGTGAAAGGAGTGTCAATGTCATACTCCATGAAGACCACATGTGGAATGGCTGATACTCTTGCAGCCATTTATACAATCTGCCACATTCTCTAGCCACCTTTCTCAATGTTCCTAGAGTTTCTAAAACAAATCTGATTGTTTTAAGCACCACTCTGCCTAAAAACATCCAACATTCACTTTTACTAAAATATTAAATTTCACAATGTTTGTGGAGGGCACAAATATCACGGAAGGCATGCGAGACTTCTATGACTTGATTCCTGAATCCTTCCTGGTTTTACTACTCATGTGGATCCCCAAGGTCACACCAGGCACCGCTGTCCCTCACTTATTCTCTTGCTATCTTCCCACCTATCTGATCAGGTGCATCCTCACCTGGAAAGGATGAGTGACCACTCTCACTGGTGTTCTCCTACCACCACTGGGGTTAAGGTACCCTCTATGGGTCATGCAGCCTCCCATTGGACATAGCACTCTCCATTTTAAGTAAGCATTTCTATTTCAGCCTGTCCTTGAAAAAGACCTCCTGGGGAGAACACAACTTGTTTTATTTACATCTAGATCTCAGAACCTCACAACAATACTTATCACTATATTAAAAGATGAAACTGACACATGAAGAATAAGTAACCTGCTCAGTATCACCATAAATGGCAGAGCTAGAACTTTAATCTGAATCTTTCTGGTTCTAAAGCCCTCACTCCCCATAGAAAGTGATCTACATGGTTCTAGAACGGACCACTAAGCTAATATGAAGAGATAAAGCAGACTCCTGGCTTCTTCAGCTCTCAAAACTAACAAAATAAGTTTAAAAGATAAATTTCAAGGTGTCATAAAAACAGGTGATAATCAAGTAACAAAGGGCTACAAGCTTATGCCATAATCCTTTTTGAAGGTCTAGGAATTAATGCGTCTGATAGGCATGTCCCCCCAAAAGCAGAACAGAATAAAGATGGTCAATGGACAAAATCCTAAACTGTCTCACAAATCTCTCATTATTTCTAGAGAATTCGGCTGAGGGATGTGTGGCAGTTGGAGGGGAAGAGATGTAGAAAAGCTTCAAAATCAGAAGCCCTCCTCCACAATCTGTGTCTCACCTTTGCTTTCCCCTGGTGGAGAGGAAAGCTGGAGAGGGAATAGAGAATGATTATAATTGCTCAAAGCTAATTACCTTCAGCAATAACAGGGATTTCGAATTGCAGCAAAGAAAATAAATAAGACAAGATATCCAGAGGGAGGGAATAGGTTGCAAGGGAAAGAAACACAGAGATAACCAGTTTCTGTCCCCCTCTCCCCACAGTTTGAAACGTGGTGCTCAAAATCACTGGATTTTTCCAGTTGCTTCCGAGGGCTGGGAGCAGATGTAGACCAACCACTGGGAGGAGGGGCAGGTGAAATTTAAGAGAAACACTGGAACAAAATGTCTGTTACAGTGAAATTTCAAGATTCTAGCGGGAATTAGGAAATTAATCCACCTGGGAATAACTTCAGTGACCCCCTGGATAATACTTTGAAATACAGTTGCAAAAGGGAAAGAAGGAATCAGGCTACTCAGCATAACTTAGCCCACATCCCCAGCTCCTGTGGCTGTGCCTGTTCCTCCAGGACAACAGCAGAGTTGAGTGATTGTAACAAAGACCCTTCGGCCAGCAAATCCGGCCCTTTACAGGAAAAGGTTGCTGACCCCTGATCTAAAGCACTTGCAGGACAGGGGAGGAGGGCGGGGGGTGGGAGTGAATGGGTGATGGGCACTGGGGGTTATTCTGTATGTTAGTAAATTGAACACCAATAAAAAAATAAATTAAAACTTTAAAAAAAAATAAAGCACTTGCAGGACAGACAACAAAAATAAGAATGGATAGGTTAAAAGAAAAAAAATAGCATCAAATAAATATTGATCTACAATGATACATAAGACAGAGGAAGTGATTAAATCAAATGTGTTCTGCAGGCTGCTACTGTTTGAAGAGAAAAGACACGGGTTAATGTTGGATATTAAGCATTTTAGGCATATTGAAATTTTACGATGAGTGTCCAAAAGAATAGCAATGGAGTGGGACAGCTGGGTGGCTCAGTGGTTGGCACCTGCCTTCAGCTCAGGGTGTAACCCCGGGGTTCTGGGATCGAATCTTGCATCGGGCTCCCTGAATGGAGCCTACTTCTCCTCTGTGTCTCTGCCTCTCTGTCTGTGTGTCTCTCATGAATAAATAAATAAGATTTACTGGGGATCCCTGGGTGGCTCGGCGGTTTGGAGCCTGCCTTTGGCCCCGGGGCACAGTCCTGGGGTCCCGGGATCGAGTCCCATGTCGGGCTCCTGGAATGGAGCCTGCTTCTCCCTCTGCCTGTGTCTCTGCCTCTCTCTCTCTCTCTCTCTGTGTCTATCATGAATAAATAAATAAATCTTTTAAAAATAAGATTTATTTATTAAATCTTATAAATAATAAATAAATAAGACCCTGCTTGGGATTCTCTCTCCTTCTGCCCCTCACCCTGCTCACTCACACTCTCTAAATAAATAAATAAATAAATAAATAAATAAATAAATCTGTCATAAATGTGCATAGGCTGATATTCACCAGCTAATAGACAGAATGACAGGGTTTAAAAAAAAAAAAAAACCTGATGATACAAGGGATACCAGGGTGGCTCAGTGGTTGAGCGTCTGCCTTCAGCTCAGGGTGTGATCCCGGGGTCCTGGGATCGAGTCCCACATCAGGCTCCCTGCAGGGAGCCTGCTTCTCTCTCTGTCTATGTTTCTGCTTCTCTCTGCATGTCTCTCATGAATAAATAAATAAAATTTTTAAAAAAATTTTTTTAAACCGATGATATGCTAGTATACAAAATGAGAACCAAAAGTACAGAAAAAATCTTGTGTAGCTTACTGATGGTGGTTAAGAGACTTTACAGCCAAACCACACTGTCGTGAATAAAGAGAGTTGCTATCACATTCAAAGATTTGCTTCACCAGGGTGGTACAGCAATTTTGTATTTGTTCCTGATTAATAGAACAGTCTCTTTAATAAGATTGAAATCAACTATAAGAGAAATTGTCAAATCCATCAACAGAGTGGAAGTGAAATGCATCTTTCGTAGGAATAAATAAAGCAGACAATCAGTGAGCTATAGAAGGTTTGAGCTATACAATTAATGAGTTTCACCTAATGAATATGTGTATGTACATCCCTATAGTAAACAGTTGGGGAAGTCGTGTTCTAACCACTCATAAAGCATTTATAAGAACTGATTACTCCCCAGGTCAGAGATTTCTTAAAACTGTTCACAGAACTGGCATCTAATAGGTCACATTCAACTAAATTCAGTTAAGCTAGAAATCAACCATAAAGAGATAGGCTCAAAACCAATGCAGCTGGGCATCTCAGAAACATGGCTTTTTAAAAAATCTTTTTACTGTGGAAATCTCCAAACATACATATAATCAATCCTATATTCATATCACCACTTTTGATTATCAGCATTCAAACACACATGTACACACACACACACACACACACTTCAAAAATAACTCATGGGTCAAAGAAGAAATCATCATGGGAATATTTAAATACTTGAGCCTAAACCCTAATAAAATCAAACACGTCAAACTGTTGGCGAGCACTAAAGCAATACTCATAAGGTTAATGTATAATCTTAACTGCTTATATTAGAAAAAATAAAAACTAAAATGTAATGATCAAAGCATCTAATTTACGGAGTTAGTAACAGAACACAGAATAAACTCAAGGAAAGGAGTAGGAAGAAAATAATAAACATGCAAGCTGAAATGAAGTCTAAAGTAAAGCTATGAGAGAAAGGATCATCAGTGCCAAAGTACTTGGCACTTGAAAAGCCTTAAAAAGTAAACAATCTTTCACCGAGAATACTTAAGAAAAAGGAAAAGAAGGCACCATGTCATGACTGAAAAGGTGTAACTCAAAGAGAACAGATAAAATCAAGATCAACAAAAGAAGTGTTACACACAGTGAGAGAATGCTATAAACACACCGATGCCGATAAATATGAAAACAAAGGAAACGGACACTGTCTTTGGGAAAAAGCTTATCAAAGTTACTCAGGAAAGAAAAAACAAAAAACAGAAAACCTGACTGCTCCTAAAACAGCTCAAGAGATGGTACCTTATTCAATCACCAAAAACAAACTGGGGGACGTGACTTCTGAATAAATAGGCTTTTGGTTTTATGGGTTTTTCTTCTTTTATGGCTAGATATTACTTATAGTAAGATCATTCATATCATATAAAGCCATGGTATCCAGATACCAAATGTGGCAACTGGAGATTCGGGGAGATTTATACAACCCGATTCTTCAACCATCATGAGAATAGGTCACAGAACTACATCAACTTAACGTGTAAGTTCTCCAAAACCACAAAGGGAGGCGTGGATCTTTAAGGAGCTTCAGACAAATTCTTTGTGAAAGCTGAGCTTCACGTCAAAGACAGGTATCCAAAGGAAAAGGAGACAGTCTGTCCAGCCACCCAGATTAAGAATTACTTCCATCCCTTGGAGATCCTGAAGTAGATCCAAAGAGTGGCTAAAAGTTTCCCTGCGGATGTGCAAGGTGCCCCAGACTGCCGGGCCTCCAGACCTCTGAGCTGCGTGTTTCTACCTCCCTTAGGTTAAGTCTCTCAGGGTGACCCCTCCATTCCCGCCTCCCTGTCCCTTCTCTCCGCTCTTAGCTTGTTCCTTGGGAAGCCTGGAAGGGTGGCTTCGGGCTGTCAGGGCAGACACTAACCTCTGCCCGGTGAAGAAGGAGCGGGGAGGCATGCACACCCACGGGGGCACACGGCAGCTCCTCTGCCATCTGCAGAAGGGGAGCGCTCCCCCCATTTCCAAAGGGCGCCTCTGGATGCCACTTAATCCTATTACCTCTGGCGATCTGGGCAGTGGACGCTGAAAGAAGGAGGGGAAGCAATACAGCCACTTTTCCCACCTGACTCCACCCCAACCACATTTAGCACGAGCTTATTACCATCATTTGCTTCTCCAGTGAATGCAATTAAACCCACCTCCATGCCTGATCTGCTGGGAACCTGAAATGTTGCTTACAAATTACCTCCCTTCCTTGGCCATTAGCGGGCCGTGTAAGCCCCATTGCGCTCTAACGGCCGGAGAGGACGGTGGAAACGCCGGGCTGGGCGCGGAGATGAACCTGGGGCTTGTGTCCTGCATCATCGTGGTCTCACACCTCACAGTTGACAAAGTGCTTCAGTACAACTTAAGGTCAACATACCGTTACCAGCGTTTTAATTAAAAACTCCGGTCCCTTTGGACTTGCTATTTGTCCCAGATCCGGTTACGCCCTCTCCCCCGATCCCCGAGATTGCCTTGCTTTCTGGCTCAAGCAGCCCTGGGTGTGGTGTGTGACGTTCCTGTGATCCTGGACCGAGGTCTCTGCTGCTGTCATCACCATGACAGACCCAGTGCCCCTGGTCACAGCTGCTGCTGGTCCCCGACGGCAGCGGTGAGCGTAGGCAGGTGGCGTCTTGCTTCATACCAGAGCCAGGCACCTCTGCTTCCCAGGCACCCCCGCCGAGTGCAGGACTGAGCCACTGAGCACCCACACTTAACCTGAAAACGCAGGAAAAGCTGTCAACGATGGGCGATGATGTCAACAGATGAGTTCTTCCCCCTGTCTCCCCTTGGCATCACGGGCTGCCTGAGCACCCACCACATCACCCTACAGTGGAGCAGTGGACCCTGCGCGGCACCCTCCCTTAGACTTGTCCCCTCCTTTCAGCCTCACTCCTGATCCCTGGGATGGCACTCCCCAATAAAGCATTAGGCTTTAAGCTCTTAAGCCTTCGTTTCTGTTATTTAAGGGAACCTGGAATGAGACCCCATTCTTGAAAAAAAACAGATGTTTTATCCTTTTCTCTTTGGCCTGCCTCCTTGAGAAACTGGACTCTTATTCTCCGGCTGTGAGGCTCAAACCAACGCTGAGCACTCCCTCAGTCCCAGCCCGCCCCTTGCCCGGTGCCCACCTTGCATTCAATCTACCATGAACCAGCAATAGATCATGTCGTGCACAAAACCAAGGCTCAGCTTCAACTTTCAACAAAGGAACTTTTTGTTGGGGCATCTCACAGCTCTGGGGTTGGTGGCTGTTGTTGTTGTTGTTGTTGTTGATGATGATGATGATGATGTAGCCAGAAAGCAAACACTGGTGAATCCTTTTGCAAGCAAAGGTGGCTTCAAGAAAATATGAGGCCAGCAAGAGGAAAGAGCTTCATTCTCCAAGGCGGCTCGCCATCAGAAATGAAAGCGTTTTGGTGTTCAAATGTAATAGCTTCTTTTCAGACAGTTGGGTGGTTTCTCTAGACTTTATTGACAAGTAAAAAAATTAATTGTAAAACTTAGAATGTTTAAAAGTGGTTTCTCTAATTATGCACAGGAGTGATGTAAAAAGAAGATATAACAGAAAATTTTAAATGCTGTTTGTCCACAAGGCATTTTGGAACACTTCATGTACCCGATTCACTAGGTCTCGAAAAAAGGAATAATTGTACTGATACGATATATTTTTTCTATTGCTGTGTTAAAATGAAACGTTTTTACATGAAATATTCATTTTTTTTGAAATATTCATTTTTTATGTTTTTAAATGCTGAGGATTTTAATTAGTGGGGGGAATTACAGGAGGATTTCATGTTCCCTAGTTGCTACTCTGCTCCATCAGATTCTCCCCCTCCATGACTGGGAGCAGGGAAATCTTGAAATGCCTGTTGGGATTTTGAGAAACTACATCTTGGGATGTGAGTTTTTCTATTAGAGCACTTCAGCCATTTCCTAAACCTCTCTGTTATCTTCTTTTGGAGATGCTAAATATTCGGCACAAAGACCCGTTCTAAAGTGAAATTCAAAAGGAACCACATGCTTTATATAAGCAAGCGTATCCACGCACAGGCCATTCATTCCCCCAAAACACCTGTTCTAGCCACAATTCAGGACTTTTCAAACAGATTTTGTTGGGCATATCAGGTCTCACAAAGATGACAACTAAACTAATATGCTGTCTCCTATTAGATTCTGAATTGGCAGATATATATATATATATACATATCATTTCTTCATTCAAAGGGCCCAATAAAAACATCTGTTGAGCACTCTGTCAGTCCTGGGCTCACGCACGTTGTATACAACATCTCCTCTGATTCTGTGCTAGCTAGAGTAATATTGGTTGCTGTAACAAATAAACCCCTAAATTCAGTGGATTGTCACACACTGTCCCCTAATTATCTACAATAGATGTCTCTGGTCGCCAGGTGGCTTTCCTCCATATAATGTATCCAGGACCTGGTTTTTTCCATGTGGTGGCTTTAACGCCCATCACCCAGCATTCTGGAGTCTTCTTCATCCAGCTGGCAGGCACTGGCAGATGGGGTGGGGAAGGCACACCCATCCCTGATCACTTCTGTCCACATGGTAGACTAGACCAGATTGATCACCTACATGCAGGAGAGTCCTCGGAGGCAGCAGCTGGCCAGAGGAGGCTTGCCCTGAGATAAGTCTATACTGCACCAAGGGAACACACATTTTAGGGGCTATCTAGCCACCTCCCCCCTTCTCCCTCCTCGCTCCTCCTTCCCCCCTGACCCAGAGCTACAAACACACAAACGAACCCTATGAATATGGCATAATTTTTCCATTTTACTAATGATGAAAATGCTTCTGCAAATTTCTTGAAATCTCAGAGTAACCAAGTTGGGATAATAATCCAAATCTGTAAGACTCTAAAACCCTGGATTTAAAAAAAAAATAAGCCCCTGGATTTTTCTAATATATCATGTGACACACAACAAGTATTTGTACAGCTTTTTCAATATACAAAAGCACTTGGGGCTTTTTGAGAACTGGTGTGTGAAACAGCATGCCCCTCCTCAGTTCATATAAATAATGTATTCCTCCCAATTTTACCAATCGATTTTGAATGACTTAGTGTGTACCCCAGGGGACTTTGAACAAGGATATATTTGTTTATTTCTCATGCTTTTTTCGGGGTTCATTTTAGAGAATAGCATAATATTTTCATAATATAATTCTTAACATGGCAGAAATTGTTTTAAAAGATGTATAGATTCCGTTGTAATTTCAATGGAAAGCTTATATTCATAATTTTTTTTAAACAGCTTTGATTTGGTTTGTGGTCCACTAAAAATAAAAGTGATACTTGGAACTGGTTCTGCCTGGGGTTCAGTAAATTAATGTGGTTAGTTCTGGTTTATAGTTAAGTTGAATTCTGATTCCTAGTAAAAACAAAGCCTCATTTCAAGTAAAATAGCTTGTTACATGTTTAAAAAAAAAAAACTACTTCTCAGTACAGAGTTGTTTCCTCTTTCACTGAAGCAGTAAATCTTGGATAAGATGAATATTTCTTCTGCTTTCCTGTCATGTGGCCCTCCAACTCTTCCACTAATGCATTCCATTTCTATTTAGCCTTCTGTGGTTTAATTACATTGACCGTTCAGATCACTAAAATGATGTTTCTGAGTTTATCTGCAGGGAACCTCAACTGGGAAGTAAGCATGAAGGCTGTTCCTGTGACCTATCTCTATATCACAAACCAACCTAAAACTGAGTGACACAAAACAACCAGTTTTTTATGCTTCTGGATTCTGCAGGTCTGACATTTGGGAAGGACACTACAGGGACAGTTTGTCTCTCCTCCCTGATGTCGGGGACCTCAGCTTAAAAAGGCTGGGGGTGACTTGACAGCTAGCAACTAGAACCATCTGAAGATCTCTTCACTCACCTGTCTGGTGACAAATAATGACTAGGACCTCAGATGAACTGTTGGCTGGGACATCAGTCTGTGGCCTCCCCATGGGTCCTGGGCTTCTTCACAGCACTGTAGCTGGGTTCTAGGAGCAAATGTCCCAAGAGAACAAATCCGAAGCACATGACATTTTACTGACCAATCTGAGAAATCACATGGCATTATTTCTACTGTAGTGTTGGTTGAGGCAATTGCAAAGGTTTGCTCAGGTGCAAGGGCAGGGGACATGGAGCCCACCACTCAACGGAAGGTTCCCAAGGTCACCTGGTAAGAAGATGTGGGATGGGAGATATTGGAGGGACCGTCTTTGGAAAATACAATCAGCTGCAGGGGTTCAGGAGATAAACCCAAGAAGGTGGGAGCTGCCACTGTTTCTCTCAGGCTGCTGCTACTCAATATATTACTACAGATGTAGCCGGCATCAATGGAGGCCAGGCCAGACTGTAATGTTTACTGGGCTTTACAAAGCCTTTACAAAGCCTCAGGATTAACCAAACAGAATGACAATACAGAGAACTGAACTTTATAGACTATAGAGGTAGCTGTTTCCAGATGCACAGATCTGGCCCCTACAGAGCAACCCCTCCAAGCTCTTGGAGCGCTGCCGGGTTGTAGGAGTCAGCCTCCCTCCCTCCAGCGGCAATGCCCAGGCACATGTCTCCATGACACAAGGTCCGGAACACAGTTCTCCAAGGCTCAGATAAAGTCTGGGGTCTCCCTCTCAAATCTGCCCTCCCCATCCTGAGCTGAATGACAATAGAAACATACACCCCTTCAAATGTATGGTCTTGCCCTTCAGTACCCCAAGTGCATCAAAACACATGAGCTTGATATTATTTTATTCCTCAGGGCAAAGTGCATTTAAGACTGAATTTACCAGATGTGGGGCCTCCAATGAACAGCCCAGTCCAGGTTTCAGCTACTCTATTCAGGGCTCTACGTGCTATCCTCCAGCAGAAAGGCGAGAATGTACCTTCTTATGTTTTCTGAGTCTAGCTACCAGTTTCCTGTGAGCAAATGTGTGAAAATACACACACACCACTTCCAAACACGTGATAACATTTGATACTCGAAATTACCTGTTGGAATGAGTATTAATATACCCATTTTGCAGACTGAGAAATTAAGGCTTATCAGAAGAGGAGAGGCAAGCTCCAGCGTCTTAAACCAGGATTAATAAGCCAATTTCTCACTCCCGGGTGTTGGTTGCCTCAGACCACACTGGCTGTGTGGATTCAGAAATTCTAATTTTGTATCTCATACACACAAGTCAATATTTCCTACCTGATATTAACTCATTCATCATTTCCTTTACAGTCTTTGCTTCAGGTTGTAGGCAGCTCCACACCACTGTTCTCCCTCCTTCCTCCCCAGCCCTCCCTTGGAGGCTATCAATTTATTTTCGATCATTATCGTTTTGGCTTGGATCTGCACCAGTTTTCTCTAAGTGATAGAACACCTTGTATCCCAAAGAGAAATGCCGCTACTCTGCAAAGCAAGCCTTTGAGTCTCTTTGTAAAGAGAGTTCCCGCAGTGTGGCAGATTTTAATGACCCCCATCTCTCATGCCTGCATTGGGTCACCTGAGCCACACTGCTCAAAATGATCCAACCACCTCATAATGCAGGCCAAGGCAGACTCAGGCTCACAGTGGGGTGTCCGGCCTAATTCATTACACCATTCAAAGCCGTAAATCACAGGATTCTCCCCTTTCCTCCCTTCCCTCCCACCAAAATGAGAGCTCACATGAAATCTATTTACATGGCATGATTATTCAATTAATTTTTTCATTACACTTGCCAGAAAGCATTGCCAGGATTTCTAAAACTGCCCTGTGTGTTTGCATTAATGATGACGGTGGTCTGTGCTACTTAATTTAGCAATCCTGGCCCATTTGTTGGTCCTGCCCAGCCATATGCAGACTGGGGACCATGGAGGGGTGGCTAACTGGTCCCTGGACCCCTGAGGGCCCTGACGTGTTTAAGATAATCACAGAGATATGAACATCTCCCTCTGCTATCCCCACAGCTCCATCCCACTGCAGTGGCCTTCACACAGGCATGGGGCTCTTGGCCTCAACTGCCCAGGTGGTTACAAAGGCCCCTATTGTTCTCCCTGTCTCTTGAACCCCTTCCAACCCATCCTCCATATGAACTGCTATAGTGGCCTTTCTCATGTGTGAATCTGACTTGTTCTCCAATGCATCCCATGGTGCCTGGTGGCCCATGGAATAAAGTACAAGTTCCCACCCTTCTTTGTAGGCAACACCCTAAGTGATCTGACCTGACCCACCTGGCCAGCTCAGTTCTTGTTCCCTAATCCCCCCACCCCAGCCACATAAATACCTCCAAGGCACTCACACTTCCTCAGCCAAACAAGCTCTCCTTGGCAGCCAGGCTCTTCTTCTGCCTGAAGTGTCTTTCACTCCCTCACTCACCTGACAAATTCGTGCCCACTATTCAATACCCAGCTCAAATGGCACCTATCCTGGGAATTTTTTGTGGCTCTCACAAGGCATCAGCAATCTTCTTCTGTGGTCTTCAAAGCACATTTTACATGTTCTAATCACAGCCCTTACCTGGAATTTTATTTCTCTTTCCCATGAGTTCCTTAGATCAGAGCCCTGGTCATTATTTCTTGTATCCCTATGAGACAGGAATCTTCAAAATGAGAACTTTGAAGAAAATACAGATGATTTGAAATTCACCTAGGCCTATGGAGAAACCCCAGAACTGGTATTTTTAACAGCTTCCAAAGTTGCTTCTGCTTCTGCCAGTCTGGATCTTGAGTTAGAGACTTCCTACCTCAGTATATGCTCTGCCTTGGAAAGCGGTCCAATGATTGTTCCTTGAATGAAAGGAAAAATGTGTGCCTATCAAGCACAGAGAATCACAGAGTGGTGTTCTACGGAGGAAGGAACAGGGCTGCTCTTTCTCTCCTCTGACCATTAGAGGTCTGACATTGACCTGAAAGGTATCCCAGCTCTGTGAATTGTTAGAAAAGAAGTGGATGAAACATGGATTTGGGGCTCACCTAAGTGCACTTTGACTTCTAGTCTCCAAGCATAGTGCATCCTGGCTGCCTGGCATCTGCCCTTTCCCATAGACTCTGGATGCAGGAAGGGAAAAAGGATGAGCAAGTGATGCGTGTGCAGATCCGGTCCTCAGATGATGCAGCCATGGGAGTGGCCCCAAGGATGCTTCTGGAGATCCAGCCCTCTTCTTCCCTTATTGGGGCACTTGGAGACCTTTCAGGATCCACTAGCCCCCCAGCCTGTAAATCAGATGTTGTAAACCTCACCCCCTGTGTCCTATTGTGGCTGCAGTCAATCCCTCTGCACTGCTTCCACCCTCCTTCTGGAACACTGGGGTCTCGTAGAGATTGTCTCTGGCTCCCAAGTTGACCTCCCCTCCTGGTTTTACTTAGAGAATGCAGTCTCATTCTCAATCATTGAGACTATAAGACTAGCTACTCAGGCTTTCAGCATCAGTTCATCAGTTTATCAAAATTGCTGCCCAATACAGAACTTTCCCTGGGAGGACCAGAGAATGGATGGGGAATTTGTCTCTCACTGTGCCTGTGGCAATGGGTGCTGAGGTTCCATATGAAACTGTGGGTGACTTTGTGCAAAAGACTGGCCCTCCCCTCTGTGCGAGGCCAGGATGACCTCCGTGCACTGCTGATTTGAGGTACTCAGAATTAGCTGCCAGCATGGACCCCCCTCCTTGGCTGCTTGCCATGTCATGAAGTGCCCACCCCAGGTACCACCCATGGGCTTCCTGACTTGGACACTCTACCTTCCTGGGAGCAAAGGCTGTGCAGGGCTTTTAGGGATGGGATCCCAGGTAAGTCACCACTAACCACTGTGCTCCTGCTGATACAATTCTAGGACAATCTAGAAAAATCTAGGAAGACTCAGAAAATGAGGAAGAGAACTAACATTTATGGAGTCTTTACTATGTGCCCAAGATTAAGCATGTATCATTCCATTTAATGTCCATGACTACCTCGTAGCATGGATATTATTGTCCTCACTTACAGATGATGAAACTGAGGCTCAGGTCGATTGGGTTACTCATCTAATTTTGTAATGAAAGTCAAGGCCATGGCTGTCAGACTCCAAAGGCTTCAATTATTTCATTAGTCAATCCTCTCTCCAAGGTGCCTTCCAGAAGGTCCTGAAGTAGAAGTCTTTGAGTCTTTGTGTACCTACTGTGCATTTTAATTTGGAAAAAGCCTGTAAAGAAAAAGTCAGCACAGTGGTCCCCCCACCTTATCCATGGGGGATATGTTCCAAGACCTCCAGTGGGGACCCGAAACCGTGTTGCACCAAACCCTATACATACATACCTAGGGTACAGTTTAATTTCTAAATTAGGTATAGTAAGAGATTAATAACAATAACTAATAATAAAATAGAATGATTGCAGCAATATACTATAATAAAAGTTACATCAACATGGTCTCCCTCTCTTAATATATCTGCTTGTGAGATAATGCCTATGTGATGAGATGAAGTGAGGGGGATGACGCTGACCTCATGACACAGCCTTAGGCTACTACTGACTTTCTGATGATACTTCAGAAGGAGGATCATCTGCTTCCTCAGGGCAGTTGACCACAAATAACTGAAACTGCACAAAGCAAATCCACAGGAAAGGGGGACTAATGTCCATGGAGTCCACATTACCAAGACTGGGGCAGCATAAGTCCCCGGTGTTCCTAGAAGAGTGGGCCATAGAGGGGTCTTGGGCTCCAAACACCCCAACTGAACTCCTAGCAGGGGGAAGCTCACTCTCCCTAGCCCCCCACAGGTGGGGAGGGCACTTGGCCAACCCTTTCACTTAGTTGGGAGGAGAGTGTGAAAAGAGCCAGCTGTGAAAATCCAACATCAAATGCACATTTATTAATGTGGGGTCAGGGGAAGAGGGAGGAGATTCAAAAGAATCATAGAATAAAATTTGTCCTCAAGGAAATGGGGGACAATAGACTCACAAATGGAATTACAACAGGCCTAAGTCTCGCTGCTCCCAATAACCAGAACTGTGCTTAAAATAGGAGGTGAGTGGCAATTAGTTCTAGTGGGCAAGAGAAGTGTAGGGAACACTGACCCTTGAATGATGAGAACATTCCGTACTTGTGGCCTCAGCCTGTTTGAGAGTAGCCGGCCGGGGGTGGGTCTCAGGCACAGACAGTTCCCTCCCAACCACCTAAAGGTGGCAGGTGATTATTTTGTGTCCTTGGGCAGGAGATTTATTTAACTTTCTTTTGGTGGAGACCTATAAATGTTATTGTAGTCCTGGCTGTAAAGTTGTGAAGTCGCTTTTAAAAACTCAAGACTCTTAATTCACTTCATTGCCTATCAGAGACCGTGAAGTCTTCAGTGGACACAACAGGGTGAGGGAGGAGGTGGTGCTTTTATCAGCATCGATCATATCAGCACCGGGCATGTCCCTGGCGGGGTCTTCTGTGCGTCCTTCCTGTCCTCCTCCCCAGCCAGCCCCTCTCCTCTCCTCTCCTCTCCTCTCCTCTCCTCTCCTCTCCTCAGAGCTAGCCACAAAAGACACATGGGACCTTTGGAATGTGTAGGATGGTGGTCCTTCTGTTTTTCTCATGTCAGACTTCCCAGCACCTTCACCAGAGCCTCCTCCCACCTCCCAGGAAGCTCTGCGGGTTGGCAGCCATGTTAGCTCCTTTTTTAGAATTAACAATAAATCCTGTCATTGGCCCTTTGACTAGTCTTTGAGTGTCTTTGGGCTTTTTTCTTTTTTTAACCAGAGATCGAGTCAAGAATGTAAATGCTAGTCTTTAGGCTCCTCAATCATTGTGGTTTCTTTCCTATTATCTAACTAAACACAAAGTTAACTCACAATGTGAGTTCAACTATGTCGGGAGTCTGTGAAACGTTTGATATTGAAAGAGGCCATATGCCTTCTGCCTGCGTCCCAGAAGAAGAAGGAAAACTCTAGAGGCTTTTTGTTTCTTTTGTGTTATTATTAAAATTAATATGTGGGCTTTTGGGAAAACTTGACATATTCCAGAAAGTATTGGAAATAAAATCTTTTGAAAAGAAAAACCTTGTAATCTCACAATTCTGAGATAATCATTGACATTTTGGTAGATTTCTTATACACATAATTTGTAATTTATGACTTTCACCTGCTATTTTCACCAACTAGTTTCCATAAGCAACCTATCTTTTGTTGCGACAGAAAATACAACTCAAAGTGCTTAAGTGCAAGTGGGGACCTACTGGCTCTCGCAGCTGAAAGTGCAGAGAAAAGGAGGTGTCAGTCATGGTGGAATCCAGAGATTCAAACCGTGTCCCTGAGGTCTGACTTCGGTCCACCTCTGCGTTGCTTCCCTGTATGATCTCCAGGTCCGTTAGGCTTTCTCCTAATGCTGGCAAAATGACAGTCTGCAGTTCTGGGGTAGTCCTCCTACCTTCACAGTAAGTTCTAGAAAAGCTCCCTATCATTAGATCTGATTCAGTCACCTGCTCATCTCTGAGCCAATCTGGGTTGATATGATGCTGTGATGGCATCATGTGACACAGATGTCACATGCTCACTCCTGCAGCCAATAAGAGTATGTATGTAGAATGAAGACATGAAGGTATCTTGCTGGGTTCCACCTGTTTTTTTTTTTAAGATTCTATTTATTTATTCCTGAGAGACACAGAGAGAGAGACCCAGAGACACAAGCAGAGGGAAAACTTGATCCCTGGACTCCAGGATCACGCCCTGGGCTGAAGCCAGGCACTAAACCGCTGAGCCACCCAGACATCCTGAGGGTTCCATCTTGATATGAAGTTGCCCCAATCAATGCAAATTGCTAGAGCCCTGGGTCTCAGGAAGTGGGCTAGAAAAACTCTTTTATCAGCCATTCAGTTTCTATGAAAGCCAATTAAATATGTTAAATAAAATCTACTTTTGCGATCTGATCATCTAAGCTACAGAGAGGCAAAAGTTGATCTAGTCACTCATATTCATTCAACAAACATTTCATGAGCTGTTTATTTGCAAGACACATTTCTAGGAATGTGAAGCTACAGAGTTTCTTTTTTAAATATTTTTTTAATTTTTATTTATTTATGATAGTCACAGAGAGAGAAAGAGAGGCAGAGACACAGGCAGAGAGAAGCAGGCTCCATGCACCAGGAGCCCGACGTGGGAATCGATCCCGGGTCTCCAGGATCGCGCCCTGGGCCAAAGGCAGGCGCCATACCGCTGCGCCACCCAGGGATCCCGCTACAGAGTTTCAAATGGAGACTATAGGTCTGTTCTGTGATAGCTAAGCAAAACCTTCCACACATAAATCTGAAATATGTGCATTATCCTTACTGAGATAGAATGGTTCCTAAGTAAGAACAGGGCCTGGTGGTGAGTTAATAGACTTTATTAACTTATCCAAAGAAAGAATGTGTCAGTCAGAAGAGGGATGTGATCACAGAACACACAGAAAAAAAGAAAATGAGAGAGATTCATTCTGGCAGTGCCCATCAAAGCACACTTCTGTTATCCTCGGAAGTCCACAGGAACACATGGATTGTTTGATTTCTCTGTGGACATAGATGCATCAGACTATCAGAGCCTGATGATATTAAACATTCAAATCTGCCACCAAGGCCCCTTGCTCTGATCTCTTATAATCCATGCAACCTTCTGACAATTTGGCTTTATATGCAGTTTTCCTGGATGGAGAAAATGTGCAGATCAGCCTAATGTGAATGTCTGCTCCTCTTGTACATTGTATTTCCCATTGTAAATTAGGGAATTGACATTTTGATTTATATACATGAGATTCTTGTGAGCTGGGTTAATTTGCACCCTGAGAAATTGGCCCACTTAATATACTGAGAGAATCAAGTTTCCAAGCCCCCAGGGCTGAGGGTTAGAGTCACCAAAGTAAAACCATCCTGTACAGCTACTCGATGATCAACCAACCTGCTTAGCACAGTGCCTGGTACGTAGAAGTTGTCCAACAAATGCATCTTGACCTAAATGGATTTGGATTGAATGGATTTGATTTAATTGAGATTGGGAGAAAGAGAGATAAGGACAGGCTCCTAGACTTGCGGGGTTGTCAGTATAAGTCAGTTAGAGCTCTGTGAGTGAATGAGAGCATCCGGGAATAATGGGATTGTAAGGACATGGGGAGGGATGCTGATGGCAATAATTTAGGGAACTCTCATCAGGAGAAGATGGAAGAGAAAGAACAGCTAGTGGGCCATTTGGAAGTCAGTTGAGAAGAAGGCTGAGTAGAGCTGAGGATAATATAGTGAAAGACCCCCAAGTTCTCCTAGTCTATCCTCCTCTGTCTGCGCTCTTTCCATGGATTATACACCTCACTGGCTTTAAAAACTATTTGTGAATACTATATAATAATAATCCAAACTCCTACATCCAAGTGACTATCATAGAACTCCTTAGTATAATACACTTGAAAGTGAATCCACCATGCTTCTCTGCCAAATCTTATTCTCCTTTAGGCTCCTCAGTGCTGTAAATGGTGGTCCAGTTGTTCAGGCTGAATCCCAAGGCATCAGCCATAACTCATCCGTGTTCTTCACACGCCTTCTCCCCGACATCAAATCTGTCCTACCCCTACCCCCTGTGCCATTCTTTCAAAAATAGGTCTCAAATTCATAAACTACCTTCCACTACGCTGAGTTAAACCATCAATATTTCTTGCATATAAGTGATCCTCTTGTTTATATCTTTGGCACCTCTGTTCTTTGAAAAATATACGTTGGTCCATAGCACCCCCCTGCCTAAAAACCTTTCATGGCTGTTCCATTGAAATTAAGATAAAACTCAAAATCCTCATCATGGTGGAAAAGTTATATGTGAACTAGTCCTGAATAACCGTCCAGCTCCATTCCCTACTGCTAACTTGTTATGTGGCTATAACTTGGCCACACTGGCTTTTTTTCTCTTATGTGAACATACGAAGCTTATTGCCTCCTCAGGGACTTGGCACTTGCTATCTTTTCTGCCCCTATACCTTAACCCGGTCTTTGCAGGACTGCCAGTTGTTATTCAGGTCCCACACAGATGTCCCCTCCTAACCACTTCTAAGGACCCTATTAAATTTCCCAGCCCCCTTCACTGGACATGGAGCCTGTGTAAGACTCTCCCACTCCCTCTGCCTCCTTCCCTAGTTCGCTCTTGTGCATGCACACACATCCTCTCTCTCTCTCTCTCTCTCTCTCTTTCTCTCTTTGTAAATAAATAAAAATATTACCCAGGCCCAACTACGGCCACACTGTAACACATCACCTTATTCCATGCTTTCCATGGCACTCTCTTGCTGACTTGTTCATTGTCCTATTTCCACCGCACCCATTCCCCACCACTGTGTTCTCCAGAATCTATAAGACTACCTGGCACTTGGTGAATGCTCAGTAAATATTCATTCAATAAAAGATGAATAAATAGAAGGTCAAGAGCTAAAAGGAAACTCTACAGGAGGAGGAGGAGACAAGCAGTCTGCTCACTTTTTTTGCCAAAATAGATTTTTCTCCACCAAGAATCCCCCAGTTAAAAATCTGGGTCCATTTGCAATATTTTATTCTGCATTCAGAGGCCCGAATACTTGATCTGTGGTTCTTCTTTACAGCCTCGAGAGTCACGCCAAAAAAATTAAAAATCCACCCATCCTGTTGAACTACCAGAAAGATGATTTTCATGCTTTCAAACTCAATATTTTTACTGGAATACAGAGATGTGATTCTGGAAAGAAAAAAAAAAAAGGAACAAGTGCAATCTAGTCCCACTTTCTATTTTTTCACCTTGAGCAGTTGACTTGAACTCTCTGAGCCTTAATATCCCAGCTGTAAAGCAGGCATACCAATACTGGCCTCTTCTTACTTACCAGGTCTAGTTTAAATCATAAAACGGAAAAAAAATGTATAACCATGGCTTAAGGTTAGAGATTTTATAGTTTATAGAGCTTGTGAATTTTTTGATAGCTTTGAAGAAAAGAGTGAATTATTATTCTTACGGCCATAATTCAGGGACAGTTTATCACATTATATAACTTTGAAAGGAATTATTCTTTAACCAGAGAAATAACATGTTTACATTATGGACTGTTACACTAGTAATGGGATCCGTTGCTACAGCATCAATGAAAAGGAAGACACTAGAATGAGAGAAATGGAAAATCAATTTATCTATTTTTCCAACCCAACATTTATATGCTGACACCAAGTGCTGATGGTTATTGAGTCAAGGATCAGATGTTTATGC
The DNA here is from genome assembly GCF_003254725.2 of Canis lupus dingo. Lineage (NCBI taxonomy): Eukaryota > Metazoa > Chordata > Mammalia > Carnivora > Canidae > Canis > Canis lupus. Next base: position 3,970,143 of record NC_064248.1, on the reverse strand, counting down.
AATGTCTCAAACACTACAGGCTGCCAAGATTTTCTTCTGAAAATTCCAATTGCCTGACTTAAGTTCCAAGTAGGATTTCTTTCCTCTACTACACATCCACGGTATCACATTGACTATTTTCCACCTGCGTTTGGTAGAGTGACCTAAGTGACTTAATAGTTATGTAAGCTAGAATTGTTTTTTGCTGTAAATATCAAGAACCAAAACCAAAACAAAAAATCTTGGCTAATAGGCTCAGAAAACATTGGGGTCTATTTGTCTCATCTAACCAGAAATCTAGGAGAGGGTGGCCATTCTGAATTGATGCAGTAACTCAATGATGTCTTCAGGAACCCAGCAACAGTGTGCTCTTAAATAATAACCATTCTGCAGTTCAACCTGCTTTGCATGCTTGTCAATTTCCATTGTGTACCTACTTCCACCATGTTTGGTTTACAGCTGCCAACCATGACATAACTGAACAGAGTTACAAAGGAGCATGCCATTATAAAGTATTTCCACCATACATTTAATAGATGCAAATAATCTCAAGAACATTAGTAAAGGGCAGCCCAGGTGGCTCAGTGGTTTAGCGCCACCTTCAGCCCAGGCCCTGATCCTAGAGACCCGGGATCAAGTCCCACGTCAGGCTCCTTGCATGGAGTCTGCTTCTCCCTCTGCCTGTGTTGTGTCTCTGCCTCTCTCTTTCTCTCTCTCTGTGTGTCTCTCATGAATAAATAAAAAATATTTTTTAAAAAGAACATTAGTAAAGCATAATAGCAGAATTAGGAAATTATGAGTTTAGGGCATAATCTTTGTTCTAACATAATCTATTTTATTTTATTGTAAGCATATTTGGCAGTTTTTAATAATGCCTGTGCTTGAACAACAGGCTTGCAAAATTCCTGAAAGTTTAACAGATCAACTCTTTTTTTTTTAAGATTTTATTTATTTATTCATGAGAGTGAGAGAGAGAGGCAGAGACATAGGCAGAGGGAGAAGCAGGCTCCCTGTGGGGAGCCTGATGAGGGACTGCATCCTAGGACTTCAGGATCACACCCTGAGCCAAAGGCAGATGCTCAACCACTCAACCACCCAGACGTCAGTAACAGTCGTCTCTTACAGACCAAGGCAAGCCATGTCTAAACACCACTGAATGCAGGCTTTTTGCATAATTTTGCTTTGCCATCTTCAATGTGGAGACAGACTTTCATCTGCATGCTTGTTGCCCCATGGTCACAAAATGGCTATTGCCCTTCAAGGCTTCACATGTGAATGCCGGGCAAGAGGAAGAGAAAGGGGTAAAAGAGCTTAAGTGGAATGCCTATTTTTAAAAAATACTTCCCAAAGTCTCACCTTGTGGCTTGTGTTTATAAATCATTGACCAGAATTGTGTCGCATATACCCAGATTAAAGATGGCCGGACAGAAAGGAATCATGGATGAAGGTTGGGTTGGCCAACCAAATGGGTGTTCCATAAAAATAAAAATATATTTATAGAACTCCAGTGTTCAAGATATGACACCATGCTTAGCACAATGACAGAGATGAGAATAGAATGATTCAAGACTCAATGCTTTCCCTCAAAGATTCTTGGAAGATAAGACATGCACACATGAAAACATAGCCAACAATTCGAGATGAATTCTCCTTTAATAACACAGTAAGAGCCAGGCATTGTTTCAGAAGCTAAGTACCTCTGGACTTGGCAAAGACAGGCATTACTCTGGACCGGGTGATCCATTTCAACAAAAGGGCTTGTCATCACAGAAAAAGAAGTCAGGTCAAATAAGTAACTACCAACAGGTTTATAAATTCTGCTTAATTTGAATCATTAGTTAGTGTACATGGGTATGGCCTCTGTACACGTCCCTATTTCAGTTAGTTTAGCTAATTGCATAGGAGGCTTAAATTCACATTGAAATACATGGACTAAAATTAAATTGCTCTCTCTGCAATGACCTACCTGCTTTTTCTAGGTAACCGATAATTATCATTTTCCTAAGCTCAGTCCAAGCTCTTCAAAGCCCTCTGGAATCACATTACTGGCATCAAGTAGTTTTTCAAGTGTTCCATTTTTTAAAAAAATTATGACTACCCAAGAAAGAATACCACAGTGTTTTAAAGCATTATGTGTTGCCCTAAGTGATGATAAATAACCCAAATAATGATAAAAATACTAATATGAATACTATTATCATTCCTCTGGAAATTTCTATCATCCACCAAAGTTGATTATGCCTGATTTCTTCAAATATTCTGATCTCCATCCTGCACCTAGGTGGGGGGGGGGGGGGACCTTCACTTTTACCATGAATGAATTTCTTCTAAGAGAACAAGAATGAAGGTTGCTTTTAGTTGCTCGGCTATACAAGCCTTCGGGGCTGTGGAATCAGGCTATCAATTCTACCTGATGTAAAGGTCATTCTCTTAGTGCCTTTCAGTTCTGCCCTTTTAGCTCTGTATGGGTCACCACTGAGTTTCTGCCTTAAAAATTTTTTTAGCATAATGGCCTGTCTGACACAGCAATAGGTCTGGAAAGTTCAGAAAAAATCTTGCTACAAGGTCCTTCAGGACCTGTGATAGACAAATAATAACTTCCTCCTTTCCCTGGGTAACCTAGAAAGCCTTTTTATTCCCCACTGCCCTGCATCTTTCCCCCATAGGACTCACTTTGCCCCATATAAAAATAATGTTAATCAGCTCTTGCTTCAATAAGTCTACAAAACTAACTTCCCCAAAACACATTGCCTTACAGCAGCAAGCATTTCTTTCTCTAGCTCTCAAATCTGTGCTGTTGTGAGGAAAGGCCAGGAGATGGATCAGTGTAGCTTGGCTGCAGACTTCTGATAGGGTTCTGGTCAGCTCCACATGTCTCTCCCTCTCTTTGGATGAGCGGCTACCCGAGACATGGTCTTTTCATGGCCAGCTTCAGGAGCGCAAAGGGCGAGCAGAAACACACAAGACCTCCCAAGAGCTCAGCCTAGGACCCACAGTCACCAGATGTGTTCAGTTTTCCATTGGCCAAACCCAATCAATGTCAGTGGAAGGGATATATACCCTCACTGCAGTGGAAAGTATTTAAAGTCCATCTAAGAAATGAAACAAAGAAAAAAAAGAGAGACAACAACAAAAAGCCCAGACTCTTAAGCACAGAGAACAAACTGGTGGTTGCCAGATGGGACAAGGAGGGTGGGGGATGGGTGGAATGGATAAAGGGATTAAGAGGTAGAAATTTCCAGTTACCAAATGAATTGTCACCAGGATGGAAAGTACAGCACAGAGAATACAGTCAACAGCCTTATTTGGAATAAGGCTGTTTGGTGACAGATGGTAACTAATTGTACTGAGTGCTGAGTAATATATAGAATTGTGAATCATCATGTTGTACACCTGAAACTAATATAACACCACATGCTAATTATATTTCACGAAAATAAATAAATAAAATGATACGGAAAAGGGCGCAAATGAATACTGATGACCCTTAAACAGCTCAGAGGTTAGGGGCACTGACCGACCCCTACCCCCACCCTTCACACACTCAAAAATTTCCATATAACTTTTGACTTGCTCCAAATGTTAACTACTGATAACCTATTGTTGACCAGAAACCTCACTGATAAACTGAACAATCAATGAACGCATATTTTTTTAAAGATTGTATTTATTTACTCATGAGAGACACAGAGAGAGAGAGATTCAGAGACACAAGCAGAGGGAGGAGAAGCAGGCTCTCTGTGGGGAGCCCAATGTGAGGCTCGATCCCAGGACCCAAGGATCACGCCCTGAGCCAAAGGCAGATGCTTAACCACTGAACCACCCAGGCGCCTGCGAACACATATTTTGTATGTTATCTGTGTTATGTATCATATTCTTACAATAAAGGCAGCTAGAGATAAGAAACTGTTAATAAGAATACCAAAAGGAAGAAAAAATACATTTACACTATTATAGTGTATTAATCGGCAAAGATCCACATAGACGTGTGCCCATGCTGCTCAGTCCCTGTTGCTCGAGGGTCCGCTGCTGCTGTAATTCAGGGAGGACTTGAACTACAAATAGTGATCCCATCACCCATAGCGATCTTTCCTCTTTCAAAATCATCTGCAGAAAACTTCAAGCCACCTCACAAAAAAGTTTCTCTGGTGACTTTGTTCTTTCATCCATAAGTGCACATTGAAAGCCTATAAAATATCCCCACGAATCACCCAGGGGCTAAGACGGGGTGCTGTTCTAGAGAAAAATCTAGTAATGGGAACAAGTGGCAAAAACACACTTGGTTCGGTTGGTTGACGATGTGAAGTAACGTATGACGATGAGCAAGGATGGAACCAGGTAGGCAGGATTTGGAGAGACACAAGTCATTTTTAAAAGGAGAGGCGCATTTGAAGGAGGAAAAGCTTCTATATGGGAACAAACACTACCTCCTATGTCATCCTAACTTTTTATAAGATTTGTTTGTTTGTTTGTTTGATTGTTTGTTTATTAATCGCTACACCCAATGTGAGGCTCAAACTCACAACCTGGAGATCAAGAGTCACAAGTTGCTCTGCCTAAGCCAGCCAGGCGCTTCCTCATCCTAATTTTTAGAAAGTGAAGTGTGGACGATCCTGTTTGCCCAGTCTGTAGACTGGTTGTACTTCAGCCCTGTTTCTCTATCCTTGATTTCTGTCTTTCCATTATTTGATTTGTTAATAATAATAATAATAATAATAGTAGTAGTAGTAGTAGTAGTAGTAGTAGTAGTAGTAGTAATAGTAGTAGAACGGCACAAATGAAGTTTTTCTTCAGAATGCCTTTGTAGTGTAAACATTCACAGCAACTAAACAATTGATCAGTTTTATAGATTTAGGTTTCCTTCTTTAAAAGCAGAAATACATTCCCTATAGAGACTTGTATTCATGTCTTAAGAAATCTCACCCAAAGAAGCAGGGACTGCTTCAGTCCAGGCAGGAGGACACCTTGGTGGTCTCCTGGCAGTGGTGGGGAATGAAAAGATTGCTTTATGTGTTTTACCCATTTCACATGAAGAATGGAGGAGCAGACACTGGAGCTCTGCACTGGGCTAAGTCCAGTTTCTACTTTTTTGCATCCTGGATGCAGGAACTTTGGCCATTGGTCTGAATTGGATTCTGAGAACTGGAAGTTCATTGAGCCTTCCTTTATTTTACAGATGCTGAACAGGGAGCCCAGGGGTTCATTCAAATAAAATTCAATAACACGGAGACAAAAATCCAGAACTCGTAATTTCCCAGATGAGGGCAAGTTTCTGCCAGTAACCTCCTGGGTCCTCCTGGTACTACTCCTAGAGCATTTCTTATAAGCCTCTGCGAAATCAGCTCCTTGGAACCAGCAGAGGAATCTTGACTTCAGAGAGAACTTGTTTCAAATCACAACTCCCACTTATTTAGTGGATGTCCTTGGGCAGATCGCGTGACCTCTCTGTGCTCCTATTTCCTTCTTGCTAAAAAATGGCTAATGCTATCTAAGGTGCAGTGTTATTGGAGGAGCAGGTGAAATGATGCATTGCACAGAGCCCAACATGTAGGAGCAGAGTGATAAATGGTCATCACAATGAAGTGACACATGACTGGGCCCTGTCCAAGGAGCATGCAAGCACAGAGCACCTGAGACCCAGGTGGGCTTCTGGAGCTTTTCTGCCCTGGGACAGCAGGACTCGACTGAGAGAGAGAAGATACAGCGGCTCTCTGCTCTGACAGGGACCCTGTCTGGGGACTTGGAGGACGCAATCATTTCCCTGCTGCCCGCCCTCAGCCACCCTGCTCAGGATCTTGTCAGTTTAATGACTCAGACTTGGATGAATATACTATTTGGAGTGGAATGGGGAGAGTGGTAATGGATCTGAGATTCAGAGATTTCCCAGAGGATGGGGAGATAGATTTCCCAAAAGGTAAATGGAGCTGTACCCCATGGAGATTGGAGGAATGAGATGCCTGACAAAAAGCCTGGCAGGCAGGGCACAGTTGGGAAAGAAGAGTGTGCCACTGGGACCCTCATAGTGGGAAAATTATCCCAGACAGCTCATTTCTTCATCCAATGTTGTATGTGCCCCGAGTTACCCCCAAATTCACATGGACAAACTGATCCAAGCTTGAGGGGTAGCATGATGGGAAGCCAAGTGTCAGGAGAATGACAAAAGGCAAGATCTGCCTGAGTTGTCCTGGAGGTAAACAGTGGACTCTGCACACATACAGGCCTCCGCAGGGCAAACAGGAATTGAGAGGTAGCACTGCTAAATCCAGAAGGCAGGACAAATAGATTTTCCTAGGTCATCCTGTCTCATAGGCTGAGAAGGTCTTCTCTTGCACAGTAGAGCCCAGCCTCTATGTTAGTGTGCGGAATCCTATTAGATCCAATTCTTCAACCTCTCTTTTCAAACAGCACTATATGATCTACAAGACATAGGGAAGAGCCCTGTTCTCAGTCATATCAGTATATGGCCACACAAAGACCAGAGAGAAGCCTGGAATCACCATATGTTAGGATATTGCAACTGTCTCTTAAGGGTGAGATATTGTAATCCTACTAAGCCTCAGTTTCCCCAATGGTAAAGTGGAGATAAAAGCTCCTACCACATTGGGGTATCACAGCGCTCAATGAGCAATCTCGTTTTTGTTAAACGCACCTGTTCAATGCCTGGCACATGGCAGGTTAACATCTCCTAGTCATGCTCACCAGGGCCAATTCTCTCAGTCTATCCATAGGGAAAAAGTCTTACCAACAGCATCCAAACAGAAGCTCAAAGCTGGGGCCCCAGGGACAGCTTTGTCCACGAGTTCCTAATGGAGGCCCTTCAGAAAGGATACTTGGCCAGGAAACTGTTTCTAGGAATAAGGCATGGTGTTATTTCTAGAAAGAAAAAGTCACTAGTTGAAAAACCAAGGCAGCTGGACATTGTTCACAGTTCCCCAAAACTGGGTTAGTTTCTAACAAGGTGTGGGGTCCTGGACAAACACTTATTGCTCAAGATGGATTAAAACAGACTAATGAGATCTTAAGGGAAAAGAAGCCCCAGAGTAGTTCTCTGAGGAGTGTAAGCAGACTGCCCTGCTGCTAGGGCTGGGTCATGGGCAGGGGGATCTGGGGGTCAGGGGCTAGTGGAAGGACAGCATGCGCCCTGACCTCTGGAATCTGGAACTTTTCTAAGGAAACTATTTAGAGAGTGACCTTGGTCTCTTCAACTTTTTTTTTTTTTTTAGATTTTATTTATTAATTCATGAGAAACCCAGAGAGAAAGAGAGGCAGAGACACAGGCAGAGGGAGGAGCAGACTCCCTGAGGGGAGCCTAAAGAGGGACTCAATCCCAGGACCCTGCGATCACAACCTGAGCCAACGGCAGACGCCCAACCATTGAGCTACGCAGGTGTCCCAGTCTCTCCAACTTTAAAGAGCTCTGACCACATGCCAGTAGGCTGGGGACTCGGGCAGTGAGCTGACCCCAGGCCAGCCAGTGCTGCCATGGTGGGCAGGAGGCTCCAAACTCAACGGATTCAGCCTTCAAGTGTCTCTATTCTGGAACTACTACTGATGGGTTCTCTTGCGGAACACAGCACGTTGCCCTCTCCGCGGTCTCTGGAGGTTGTCAAAACACAAGCTGGTCCTACTTGGCTGCCAAGTCCAGGAAAGGAAGGAGCAGAGGAGTTATGGACATGGCTTTGAGGGTTTTCTCATCATCTAAGGGTTCAATATTTAGAGCAATATTGATTCGATTTATCTAGTGTTGTAACGTTCCATTGGTTGCTAGGCAACAGAGTTCCTTCTTCTCTGTTTTCTGGGTGGCTCATGGGAGTTTAACTACCAAAGAGATTACTTTGTGTATATGAAACTAAATGGACCATAGGTGCCATACATAAGTGGAGGAATACTGTTTTACCGGGCAGGGCTAAGACCACGTTTCCTATCACATCTCGGTAATTGCAATTCAACCTCCAGAACAGGGCCATTCATATTCACATTCCCCTACAAGATACCCACTGAGAACAATTTAACACAAAGTTGTGCTGATGCATAAAACCCTGTGTTGTGTGCTTACTATTCAATCCTCATAAAGTTCTAACCTGCACTGGGGCAAGGATGGATTTATTCCTCCCCATTCTGGTCCTCTCCACACCCGCAGCCCCCACCCCATGATAACCAAAAATAGCAGCCTGGATAATACAGGGCAAAGTCAGGTTTGCACTTAAACCCTGGTACAGCTGGATCATTCCTCATTTCTCGGATCCCATCTTCTTCCCAGTTCAGCCCCCAAATTGCCTTCCCTTGTTTGGAAGCTCTTTTGTGAGTCCTTTATCCTGACATTCACTGTTTCTTTAAAACCCCAAATCAGAAGCAGCAGGCAACCGAGGACTGTCAGCTTGGGCTATATGGTTCAGTGACTTGGCATTAATGACGTTTATTTTGGAACCTGTGTGATGGCCTGACCTATTTTGGGATCTCTGCTTTAACCATTCCTTCCTCCCCCATTTTTTCCAATTAGAAGCAAAGGCAAAAGAGATCGTGGGGAGGTTGGAGAGGGAGGAAGGTAAGAACCTGGAGCTTAGTGGTCCGGGAGTGACATCAGGAGTTGCCCATGTTGATCAGAGCATCTGAACCACGGTCATAAAGGTGATCTGATGTCCCTCTGGAGAGGCTGTGTCCACAAAACGGGAAAAGATCCCTGAGGCTCTTCTTTGCTCACTTTTCCGAGTGTGGACACAAGAAATACACAAGCCCCAGGCCACACTGGGTATTTTGCAGCATTTTCCTCTATGGAAAGACCTGTTCAGGAAAGGAATGATCTCGCTCTTCCAAGGGAAAAGCTATATGGAGGTGGGAGGGGGGAGAAGGAAGAGAATGGGGGTGGTTAGCGAGTGCAGGCAAGTAGCCAACTATGCACATTTACGGAGAGTAGGAATGTAAAACAGATGTTTTGCAGGAAAATAAACCATTGCCCTGGGAGCATCATCATCGGTCTCTGGAGAATAGGGTTTCTCAGATCTAGGCAAACAACCCAGTAAGTCACCGAAAGCCGCATACTCATCATAACTAGCTCTGAGGAATGGCCCTCCTGGGTTGCCTGGTCCCCCGTCTCCACAGCTTTTTTCTTGGCTGGGCAGTAGCCAGAGTGCCTGAGTAGATGTCGTTCTGTCTCCCTGAGGAGGAGGGAGTTGTTCCCACCCACACCAGAGCTCCTTCCCGGCCATGGAAGGGGCCAGAGCAGCAAGACCTGGACCCCAAAAGGGAGGTGGGGGCTCTATAAGCCCCTTCCTACTGGCTCCTGTGGAATAATGCTGAGCGTTATAGGGAAGCAAAGGACCCAAGTCATTATGTGGAGACCCTCATGAAACAGTCGTCCAGTCGTGGAGCAAATGGTGATAGGAGGTTCCAGTACAGAGTGCCCAGGGCAGCTGCTGTGGGGAGCTCAGGGAAGCTTCAATGGCTATGGGGAAGATTCTATGCTTGAACTAACAAACAAACAGAAAAGCAGAAACAGACCCACAAGTACTGAGAAGAGACTGATGGTTGCCAGGGGTGGGGTGGAGGGATGGGAAAAATGGACCAAGGGGAGTGAATCGTACCAGCTTCCAGTCACGGGCCAGGAGTTCCCGCATAGGGAACACAGTCCAGGGCCCTGCAGCAGCGTCCTATGCTGATAGCTGGTAGCCACACTTATGGGGAGCACAGCATGACCTACACTATGCTGTACCTGAAATTAATGTAACATTGTGTGTCAACTATACTTGGGTCTTAAAAAAAAAAAAAAAAAAAAAAGGTTTTGTGCTTGTACTACCTGGGACCTGCCAAGGGAACAGGAGGGACATAAAAAACGGGAGGTGCCGGGCATTGTGCAAGACAGAAGTCAGCGGTGGGACATCTCCTCCCACTGGGTCGGAGTCCAGGAGGCACAACCATGTCCCTTACAGTTAATAGAACTCACTTCTGTCTAAGGATACCACAAACATAAAGGGCCAAGTGAGTCTTAAGAGAAATAAAGGAACAAGTGTCCACCGTGGTAAGTCATTAAAGTTGAACAGGGTGATAAGGCCAGACAGCAAACTGTTCCCTCAGAACTGAGCCAACAGAGCACGTCTCGTGATAATATTATTTAAATCAACAGCTTCCATGACCTGTGGAATTTATTGATGAAATCAGAAATGCTCCCTGTTCCAGACTTTCTGAATCTTCTTTTAGAATTTCACATGGCAGGTCGGCACTGAAATATTTCGGATTCCAAAATATTTTTTTTTTCAAAAAGCAAGCTCAAAATATCAACCTGTCAGACACTGTCTAAAGTTATTAGCCTGTGTGGTGGATGCGTCGCGGAGGCTGGTTGGAAAGTTGGCCAGGTGTCTTTCCCCCTTCGCTTTCTTTTCTTTACCGAGTGTGTTTTCCTAGGACTGTGGTTCACATATTTATAATTAGCGCAGAAAAACAGAGAAGGAGATGATCATGTTCTTTCCCCATTCCTGGCAATGCTCTCACCTCTAGCTTAACACTGTAACATCTTGAGGGCCTGGAGAGAAGGTGGAAGAAGGAGGAGAGAAGGGAGGAGGAAGAAGCGGAGGAGGAGCAGGAGGAAAAGAAGGAGTTCCCTGCAAATTGTAGTTCCAGTTCCAGGCCCAGAAAACTGTCGAACCTGAAATTGCCTTGCCCCCTTGTAATTCTGATATGCTGGAATCAGGTCAAACCGAGGAATGTTGTGTCTTAAAATTAATTCGAATAAATTAATTCCTTAATGAAACCTACCATCAAACATGAAAAAAACTAAAGGCTGCAAAGTATTAATGTGCTGATTGAAAATGCGATCCAAGGGCAGCCCGGGTGGCTCAGCAGTTTAGTGCCACCTTCGGCCCAGGGCCTGACCCTGGAGACCTGGGATCGAATACCACGTCGGGCTCCCTGTGTGGAGCCTGCTTCTCCCTCTGCCTGTGTCTCTGCCTCTCTCTCTCTCATGAATAAATAAAAATCTTTAAAAAATAAAAATGTGATCCGAGGGACGTCAGCTCATGGAGCCTGATGCTGTGACTATACACGCAGGTGACTTTGAAAGACATCAACCCTTCTGATGGTTGGATCACAACCAACCAGTTAGCATACGCTTGGTTACCCGACCGAATTCAGCTTGGTTTGTTTTGAAAATCACCCACACTCTGCCTAGCGTTGTCACTTTTGAACCGGTTTGCTGGGTGCAATCCAGGCTGTCTGCCTGCGCTCAAACGGTGGGGTGGAGGACAGCCCAGGCTCAAGCTGAGCTAAAGAAGCAGGTTGAAGGAGAGGGTTCACAGAAAGTCCAGCAGCCAGGAGAGGATCAAAGAAGGGCTGCAGGCCGCCAGCTAACTCCAATTTAAGAGGGATACTGAATGGGGATAGTGGAACTGCCAGAGAGAAAACCTGGTGGTTCTAGAAAATTCCATCTTAAAATGTGTCATGGGAGCACAGCTCTCCCCAGGCGCTAGTGCTCAGGATGCAACCCTAGAAAACGAGGAAGAGGAACCAGCGAGGCCGTCTCATGTCTCCGTGTGGGGATCCGACAAGGCAGCCTGATTATCCGGTGACATGTCAGCGCTGCCCTCCACGAGGAGGGCCATTTCTATTTTCGTAATCTGGAAGTTTTCAGGAAAAGCGCTCTTGATGTGCTGTTGGACTGACCTTTCGTGAGGTCCAGGAGAAGGGCGGAGAAGTCCACTGGGAGCTGGCTGCTTATTCTAAACGGCTGTGATGGAGTTGGGATGACAGGGACGGGGACACCCACTTCTGGCCCCTCCAGATAGTAACGCGGCTCCAGGGAAAGGCAGGGGCGCCGACTGTCTTCTAATTAGTGGGAGAAGCTCTTGATGGGAACCCCAGGAGTCCCTTATCCCCAGATATCACTTATCACACGAGCACACAGGCCCACGAGTGCACCCTGGGGAGAGGGATGAGCGGGGCCTCGCTCTCACTCTCCTGCTGCTGTGATTTAGGGAACGATCCGTGGCCCTGGTCTGATTCACCACTTGGTGATTCATCTTTCCCAAAAAGCTATGGCTCCCGTTTTGTGACTCCTTCCATTCCTCTCCTTTGAAGAGAGACAAATAGGTGATGAAAGCCAGGCTTGAGAACAGAATTCTTGCTTTTTGCTGCCAGAACTAACCCGCAGTGAGAAGGAGAAACAAACGGACTGTGGATGGATTTCAGGGAAGACCACGGATTATTGACAAAACAATGTCCTTTTGACCAGATAATGTTGCTTCTATTATTTTGCATATTGGTATCAGTACCGTGAACAGCCATGGCAACATATGAACTATTAAATAGATTTTTCTACCTATAACCTATAATTTATGGTTATTTAAAGGAAAACACATCTGGTTTTTTTAAAGGAAAATTATGTTTTGACACTTAAATATATAGACCTCTTAATACATTGAATGTTGCATTTCTGTCCTAAAAGATTTTATTTCCATTTTGAATTCTGTTACATATTATCTGTTTTGGCTATTTCTACAATATTTTTAAGCAATATTTATTGTGTTTTTATAGCAGAAGCAATGAGAAGCACTATAAGATAGTGAGCTAAGAAAAAAAAAAAGGTCCAGCTAGTGTAGAGAAAAAAGCCTATTATACTACTACCCAGAGATAATCATGGTTCATAATTTGTTGAATTTTATGTATTTATATATAATATACATAGTATACAAAAATATGTAAGTTAGGATCATTTAATATAAAAATAACACAATAACATTTTGTCTTTGTGTATGAATGGCCTTCATCCTAGCTCCCCCTAATCAGCCTGTAATGCCCATCTATCTAGAGGGGGTTTCTTAGAGAAAGTAAGCACAGAGGGCAACTAAAGCAAAACTCAGTTTCTGGAATTCAAAAGTCTGATTTTGCAGCAGACAATACCTTGCAACCCCAGGCATTTTCTTAAGATAGTTTTACCTAAATCTTGTAATCTCCTCTACGCCCACATATCCCAAACCAACAGTTTTAATTATCCAGATTAGAGATCTTTTTAAGATTTTATTTGTTTAGGGACACCTGAGTGGCTCAGCAGTTGAACCGTCTGTCTGGCTCAGGGCATGATCCTGGAGTCCCGGGATCGAGTTCCACATTGGGCTCCTTGCATGGAGCCTGCTTCTTCCTCTGCCTGTGTCTCTGCCTCTCTTTCTCTCTCATAAATAAATAAATAATGTTTAAAAATATTTTATTTATTTAATTGAGACAGAGAGAAAGAGCATGAATGGGGCGAGGGCAGAGAGACTTCCTGCTGAGCAGGGAGCCTGGCACGGGGCTCCATTCCAGAACCTGAATAGAAGGAAGATGCCCAACAGACTGAGCCACCCAGAAGCCCCATAGATTAGAGATCTTTATTTAAGAGAGGTCCACATAGAAAGAAAAAAGGGAAACTCCTGAGGTATGCCAATTTCCCCCACTTCAGCTTGAGAAGGGCAGATACATGGAAGCATAAAGGTAATGTGAAGAGCAAAATTGACTGTGTCAGTCAGTTTGGGCTGCTGTAACAGAAATACCATAGCCTGAATGGAGGGACAAGGTATCTCTGGGGTCTCCTTTATAAGGGCACCAATCCCATTCAGGAGGGCCCCACCCTCATGACCTAATCACTTCCCAAGGGCCCCACCTCCTAATGCCATCACACTGGGGATTAGGTTTCATTATATGGATTACAAACTTTCAGTCTGTAGCAAAGGCCCTTGGCCTCATTCCTCATTGAGGCCTCTGAGAAATGCTTCCTCCAAGGCTTCCCTTGTATCATGTTGGGGTGCAGCCTCATCTGTTCAGCTGTAGACCATTAATCAGGTAGGGAGACGCCCTGAGGCTTGGCTCTGCTGGGCTGTCCTGGCTTCCTGAAGAGCAAGAATACAGTGAAGAAAGCCAGAAGGGCTGCCCAGGGATTTGGCAGAGCAAGGTGAGCTGGCCTGAGCCTCCCAGGCTAGCAGGGTGGATGGAGACAGGGGCAGAAGCCCAGAGATCATTTTTTATACAAACAGTGTCAGAGCACCGACTTTTTTTGTATAGTAATATTGATACACAATATTGATTCAGCACTGGATCAATCAGACATCTTTGAAAAAAAAAAATTCCAGGGCCTCCTGGGTGGCTCAGTTGGTTAAGTGTCTGCCTTTGGCTCAGGTGGTACATGATCCCAGGGTCCTGGGATCCAGCCCAGGGTCAGGCTCCCTGCTCAGAAGAAAGTCTGCTTCTTCTTCCCTCTGCCATTCCCCCTACTCGTGCTCTGTCTTTGGCTTTCTCTCTCTCTCTCAAATAAATAAAATCTTTAAAAAAGTTTTCTCACAAAGGGCAAATAGTTGGTAAATTTCCTAAGATCCTGACATTCTCTAGAATATTTTGCTTCTACCTTCAAGTGTGAATTAAGATTTAGCCAAGTTTAAAATCCATGGATCTAAACATTTCTCCTGTAAAACCTGGTTTATTCCAACACCTTCTGATTATTATTCCAACACCTTTTGGCATTTCGTGTTAACGGGTGAAAGTCTGAAGCCGACTCATTTTTTATTATCTTGAGGGAAAATTTATTTCTTTTCTGCCTGGATATTTGTCTTATTTTGTATGGCTTGTTTTAATTCTTAGAATTAAAATAAAAATTTCCAGGCTATGTAGGTGTGTATATTGCCTATAATACAACAAGCCATTACAATTGTTAAGTTCAAATTTTTTCTTGCTTTGATCTATGGCTTCTTTTCCCCTGAAGTCTGAGAGAGCTTCTCAAGTTTGTCTTGTACACCATTGAGAATTTTCATCTTAGCAATGCATCTCAGATTCCTTGATTTCTTCCTTTAACTCTTCTTTCTCCCTTATTTGTCTCAGCTGGTTAAATCCAAACCTCATCCCATAAGACCGTTTACCTCTGTCACTTCCTTCTTATGGTTTTACTTCTCTCCTCATCAAGACCATGCCTTTTTGCAATGACTGTGGTCACCAAATAGTTTTCTAAAAGGTTCTTTTTGTCCTTGCAGTAAATATTTCCTTTGATCACACTGGAAAAGGCTCCCTTTTCCTTATTCTGCAGCATATTTTCCAACTAACTATGTTATGTTAAGTTTTGTCTTGAAAATAGAAGTGTATAATCAGCATTTCTCAACAGATCTAGTGTGAATTTCTTTGGGTTCTACTCACAAGTCCCGTAAGTGCCAGGAGGTCCCCCTTCTTTAATCTTATCCTAGAGGGAACATTGGTTACTATAGCTCTCAACATGTTTTAGGCTCTAATATGCATTTATCTGGTCCTAGCTTTTGTTTTCTCCCTCCCCCACAGCTCAGCTCTGTAATACTGAGAAATAATGAAATAAACATTTATTGATTAGAAGGTGGATGCAGTAAAAATTACACCCAAAACTTTATAATGGTTCAAATACAGTAGATACACATTTCTAGCTTATTTAAGAATCCAAGGATTCCTGAGCAACAGACAGCTCTCCTCCACATAGTGACTCCGAGATTCAGGCTCCTTGCATTTCTATTAAAATGATGAAAAAAGAGAAAGACAACAAGGGAGGGAGACGGTTTCTTCTAAAAAGTCTTGGCCTGGAGCTAGCACAATTCATATCCATTCATATTTCTTTGGAAATAACTAATTCTTGACCATATCCAACTATAAGCTGGAAATTCTTGTGTGTTTACGAAAAAGGGAACACTGATTTTGGTGAACTCAGACCGCGTTGGAAACTCAGACCACCAGTAAACATTGTCATATAGGCTATTCCTGCTTCCCTCCTTGTCAACAGTTCTTTTGTTGATTGAAAAAGATAAAACTCTCAGTATTCAACCACTATGGCTTCTGTGTCTCCTTACTTCCTGGCTATTTTGAGTAAGATATTGCATGCATCCCAGTCTGAGCCTCTGGAACACAAGCTCTATAACCAGGCCAGGCAGCCTGAAACCATGCTAGAAATTAATCAAAGAAAATGACAGGAGAAGAGGAAGTGCCTAACACAAACTAATCCCTTTTCTTTCATTACTTGGGAACACACTTGGGTTTTTCTCTGGCAGCAGAGGCAAAACAAACCAATCTCACTGAACGAGTATACAGCTAGCTCAACAGTTCTCAATGTGTGGTCCTTGGGCCAGCAGCATCAGCACCATTTGGGTGCTCGTTAGGAATGCGGATCTTCAGACTCCACTCCAGACCTAGGTAATCAGAAACTCAAGGCATGAGACCTTGAAAACACTCTGTGTTTTTAACCAGCCCTGCAGGTGATTCTGATACCACTGCTCTAAGTAATGCATGGTCATGACCTGGGCCATAGCAAAGCACCCCACATCAACTGGTAGCAATTCATCCGAGTTACAAGCAAAACACTTAAGAAGGCATATCTGGAGTTTTAATCTTGCAAAACTGAAACTATAGGACAATGAGACTAAAACTTGCTGCTCTAATTGGCCTGATGAGGAAAACTTAAAATTTAAGCCTCTGTTAAATAGGAAGCTTCCACCACTCACAAAAGATTGCCTATTTGTTTTCCTTGGGACTAAGTATCTAATTCTTTGTGCCAGATCAAAATGACCATCAGTGATGAGCGCAGTCATAAAATATCTGATGGGGAAGGATTTCAGAGATCCTCAAGTCCATCCCCCAATTAATAAACTGGAAAACTGAGGTCCAAGAAGAATTAATAAGTCTTCCACGGCCCCACCTCTGGTTGGAGGGAGAGCCACTACTAGACCCCAAGACTTCTAATTCCTGATCCCGCTCTCTTTCTGCTAACATCATCTCATGAGATCATGTTTGTAAAGCCCTCTGAGACACATAAAGTGTAAAAAGTGGTTGTGCTATATTAATATTGAATTGGGTCCAGATAATTTGAATTCCAAATCTTAAGGAGCCAAAGCTAAACGTGTGTGCAAATTTGCTCTGTAAGCCTTGTCCAAATGCAAATAAAAAATGAATGAACAGTATTGCCTTAGAATTATAGAACACTTCGGGACATTGATATTGATATTAAGAAATATAATGAGGGATCCCTGGGTGGCGCAGCGGTTTGGCGCCTGCCTTTGGCCCAGGGCGCGATCCTGGAGACCCGGGATCGAATCCCACGTCGGGCTCCCGGTGCATGGAGCCTGCTTCTCCCTCTGCCTGTGTCTCTGCCTCTCTCTCTCTCTGTGACTATCATAAATAAATAAAAATTAAAAAAAAAAAAAAAAGATTTAAAAAAAAAAAAAAAAAAAAAAAAAAGAAATATAATGAAAAAGCATCAGACAGCAGTCTCTGATATCTCCTTTTCACAGGCTTCTCTAAAATGTCTGGTGCCATAAAAATCTGAGAGATGTCCACTAAATGTAAGGCCAATGTTCCTGAGTAGAGGAAGAGAGTCTGAGGATTCCTATACCTTATTTCACAAAGAGAGTAACCCACGCATCGTAGAAGAAGGTGGGAAGCCATTTGGCCCCTCCCTCACTGTCTATATTGGGAGATTATAGCAAAAACACAAGAAAAGTGGACAGGGAATCCCTGGGTGGCTCAGTGGTTTAGCGCCTGCCTTTGGCCCAGGGCACGATCCTGGAGTCCTGGGATCGAGTCTTGTGTCGGGCTCCCGGCATGGAGCCTGCTTCTCTCTCCTCCTGTGTCTCTGCCTCTCTCTCTCTCTCTGTCTATAATAAATAAATAAATAAACAAACAAATAAATAAATAAATCTTTAAAAAAAGAAAAGTGGACAGTACAGATACTGTTGTAGACAACAGTGGACAGGACACTTCCTCCACTTCCCCCTGCCCCAACTCCACCTCATTGTTCAACACCCTTTCGGAGATTGCAACTCCCATTGATCCCGCAAGGCTGACGAGTCTGAGACTTTCCCTTTCTTGATGCACCAGGAGCCTCACACACTGCTCCAGACCTAGAACATTTCAGAGATTGAAAATGAGTGAGATGCTGATGGGATCCTATGCCAGGCCACTGACCAATGGAGTTGGGTTCCCTTAGCTTGGTTTCATTGGTGGCATGCTCCAGGTAGTACCTGGCTGGCTCAGACACGGTTGGAGTGGACATAGTTTCCCCATACACCTAGGGCAGCTTCTTCTCAGGAAGAATTTTCCTCCCAGTTTAGGTTGTTAGCTGAAATAGACTTCTTTCTGACTTGACTTTATCATTTAGCTTAGCTGGGTCTTTGAATTGAGAGCCTTTTACATCGTTCAGCCTACTAATTTAACAGATGTTGAGCCTCTGAAAGATTCAAACCAAGGTAGGAGCCACTTTGAGGTTGTAGTTTTGAAAAAAATATTTGTAATATAGCAGTGATAAATTATCCAGGTAACCCTTATGATGGTGCTATGAATCTGGTGTTGCTAGTCCTGTTTTATGGAAGATAAACTCTGAGGATTCAGGGTCAATAATCTAGTGGGTAGAAGACAAGTCAGAAAACTTATAATTCAGTCTTTTGTTAAGATATATTTTCATCTAATTTTTATAGGGAAGAAATCCTTTTAGGAACATTTTCCTACAATAGATGAGACTTTGAACTATCTCTTGGTTCTCGATCGGAGGCAAGCGCATCTCTTTTCTAAATTCCAATAGCTTTTTTTATACTTTTTAAAGTGTGTCATCTTTTACCTTTTATCATCATATTTATGTTATCCCCTCTGCTAGCTGTTCATAGCAGAAAGACCAGACCAGAAGTCCTCTGAAATCTGCTAGTCATAAAGTTTCTGAAGCATTTTCTTCAATGATATGGGATGATTCTACCATTAAAACAATGTTCTGGTTTTCTTATCAGCGGCTCCCTTTGCATGAGGCTGGGAAAATCCAGTAAGAATGCTGACCATGTGGGCTCATGATGGATGGTTTTGGAATGGCTGGAAGCCAGGTGCCCATGCAAGTAATCATGAAGGAAGTTTGCATTTTGCTAACGGGGTACCAACATGAGAAAGGGACCTGACAGAGACAGGAAACAAGTAAGAAGTCAGGAGCCAAGGACATCAGGCAGAGGTTAGATCTGGAGGGAATGTGGGATGAGTCCAGTGGGTTCCTGACAAGGTCTGATTCACTGAGGTACCTGAAGGCTTATTTATAGTGTGTCCTTACTTCCTGGTAAAAGGCAGAGTTGTCCAGGTGAAGAAAACAGGCACAATGGAACATCCCGGACTATTACTGAGTCTAGTTTTAGTCTAGCTCATATTCTAAGGGTATCATTAGTACCATTTTCAGTGGAGAATTGTTACCTTGTAGGCTGCAAAAAAAATGGAAACAAGCTAACTGTCCATCAGTTGGGACAAGTTAACTACAAGCCTATACAGTGGGCTGGTTCTTCAAATGGTGGTGGACACCTATACATTTTTCTGAGAAGATATTCAGCATACAGTGTTGATTTTTTTTAGAGGTTGTTGAAAGAAGAAAGAAAGAAGAAAGAAAGAAAGAAAGAAAGAAAGAAAGAAAGAAAGAAAGAAAGAAAGAAAGATTATAAGAAGAAAAAAAAGCTCATAGATAGATACAGAGAACAGACTGGCAGTTGCCAGAGGTGGGGGGTGGAAGAAATTAGTGAACTGTTTTGTTTAAATAAACTGAATAATTTATATACTTTTAAAAGGTTGTAAGATGCCATGAATATTACTCCATTCATGTAAAATTGTGTGTATGTATATGTGTGTGTGTTTACACATATATATATGTGTGTGTATAATTTTATGTCTCTAAGTGTAAAGGGAGTATTGAGACTTCTTGCAATTTAAAATTATATTTACCAAAATTAAAATTGCTTTCAGGGTAAGTGGATTTTTCAGTGATTTTTTTATTTTTATTTTAGCCCTTTTCTATATTATTTTACCACTACTCTTATCCTTAGCACTTACTAAATGTTCAAAATTCATAAAATAATCTGCTTTAAGATAATACCGTTTATTGGGCACCCACCAGCTGTTACAAGATTTGTCTCATTGGAACTTCACAGCAATTCTTGGAAGTATAATATTTTTATCTCTGTTTCTTAAATGAGGCAACTAAAACCTTGAAATGTTAAGAAATTGGCCCAAGGCCACACAGCAAGCAAATGGCAGAGCTGGGACATTAGTTTAGGACTATCATTCTCCCCATAATTGTACTGAGCTGCTATGGAAAAGGCAAACAACTCGGGCCTTATCCAGAAAGAACTATGATGACATCAGCAAGCGTAATTTCCCCATGTTATTTATTCTCCGAAGCCATAATGAGCAAATCATCATGAACTTGGATCAGCCTTGACAAGAAATATTCAGAACTCACAAGACTGTTCAAAATTGAATTGCTCAATCCACTTTATATACTGATATTAGATATTGAAGTATAAACATGGCTGTGAATTCTTTGACATTCTTCCCACAGAGAAGCAGTTTCCGTGTCCCCTTCCCCTGAATCTGGGCTGTTCTTAGTGATGGAACTAACAGAATACATCGAAAAAAACATTGTATCACCTTCAAGGCTCCCACTTTGCTCACTTTGATGCTCACTTTGAGTCCTGAGCTACCTAGGACCACCTTGACTGAGGAAGCCAGGCCATGAGAAAGTGGTCCAGGTGACAGCCCCTCCCGAGAACCCAGCCAATAGCCAGCATCACCAGCCAGATGCCTGACAAAGATGCCCTTGTATGACTCTAGCCTCCAGATGACAAATCCCCTCTAGCCATTGAGTCTCCCCAGGTGAAACTGGATCAAAGATAAGCCATCCCTCTCTAATTCCTGACCCACAGGTTCCATAAGCATAACACAATGGTTGTCTCATGCCACCACATTCTGGAGTGGTCCGCAGTGGTAAACAGTGGTAAGCAGCACCCCAGCTCCAATGCCCACTCAGTCCTTCAATGGCTGTCCATTTTACTGAATTCTCATACCCATTCTCATACTGAATTCTCTTACCCATTAGATGTAAGGCTTAGAGTTTATTTGAACAGGAGTTATTGACTCTGATCTCTTTTTCCATAAAACTAGGACAAGCTACAGCTCCCTGAAGGCAGGAATAAGTTTGTCATTTTGACAATTGTGTTTCAACAACAGCCACAGTGCCTGGAGCATACAAATGGGCTGCTCTGGTTATCTATCACATTTTAAAATCACTCCAAAACTTAGTGGCTTAACAGGAGGGTCAGCAACTTATGGTCTGGTCTGCAGGCAAATCCAGCCTGCCAGCTCTTTTTGTAAATAAAGTTTTATGGGAACACAGCCACACTCATTTATTTACATATTGTCTACAGCTGCTTTGGCTGCAGTGGCAAAATTGACTGGTTGGAACGGAGACTATAAACCCTCCTTCTAAACCTAAACTATTTACCATCTGATCCTGTACAGAAAGCTTGCCAGCCCTTGGCTTAATGCAATGATGATTTATTATTTCTTCCAATTCCATGGTTGGTGGGGCTCAGCTGAGCAGGTTTTTTCCCTCTGCCTGGTCACTGATGAGGCTCTTTTCCCTGGGAGCTGGGCCAGTGCTAGAACATTCCAGGTGACCTACATACACTTCTGAGGCCTTGGTGCTGTCAGTTGGGGCATCTTGATTTTCCTCCATGCAACCTCTCTCTGGCTTCCTGTCATTCATTAGTCTGTCCCAGGTTTATTTTTTGCAACTTGAGAGAGCAAAAGCAGAAGCTACCAAACCTCTCAAGATCTAGATCCAGAACCTTCCCAGCATCACTTCTACTGCTTTCAATTGGTCAGAACAAGTCACAAGGCAGTCAAGATGGAAGGAGAGTGACTCTCCACTCCTGGTTGGAAGGAGCACCATGGAAGCACAGATAGAGCAGAAACCTCGGGTGACCATCTTTGGATCTACCACATAAAGCACACAGTAAATATCTGCTGAATGAATGAATGCAAGAGAACTCACAAAGGCACAAAACTGGAAAGAAAAGTGAGCAAGTAAAAGGCAAGGCCCTGAAGGATATGTCCTAGCTTATCCACACCGAAGGGCCAGGTCTCCATGAGCTGTTGGCATTAAGACAGGGCCAGTGGAGCTAAAAGATGCAAAGTTCTAGGTGAGCACAGAAGGAAAATGAGAGAAACCAGGAACATAGTCAACAAAGTCATTTGGGGATGGCAGCCTGCAAAAGGAGGTGGAGGGGAGGTCAGACACCGAGTCTATCCATTAGGAGACGCCAAAGGTCCTCAGAACAAGTACAAGAATCACAAGAGTATGACCTTCACGGAATTGAGATAAAGATCATGGATTATCTTCTTCTTCCAATCATGGGTCAGTGTCAGACAAGAGCTAGCAGTAACTGATGAAGAGGCAAAGAAACGGACTTTTGTGAGTTTTTGCAACATGTGGGTGAAGGTATGGGATGGCCTTCTATCGTATTGGTGGTGTGTCAGACTAGATGACTGACGTTGTGGACGTGATTCCTCAGGCTTCTAAGTTGTGTCACAACAGCATCTGACAAAAAATGATCCAAACTCAGTTAAGAGGCTTGAAAGAACTTGTTACAACCCAGGAAAAGAACACAGCATCTTCAACAACAACCAAAAAGCATCACCTTGCAATGGTCTATGTAGGTTGCAACAGGGCCAACGACTCAGCTGGCAAAATGATTGGAAGAAGAAGATAATCCATGATCTTTATCTCACTTAATTCTGTGAAGAGCTTAAAATGTTCCCCATTTTACAAAGGAGGACACTGAGGCTTAATGCATGTAGTTAACACACAGAAGAGGCAGATTTTGGACCCAATTCTGCGTGTCTCTAAAACAGTCACGTCGCTTCCCTGTGGAATACAGAAATTGCCACATAAGGAAAAAAATTAAAATACGAGGCTTTGTCTGCCTAGAAAAGTGTGTCTCAAAATATGTCCTGTGAAATACTAGTACCTTGAGATGATCCCCCAAAAGAAGGATCCCAAGGTAAAAAAGTGTGAGAGCTGGTACAAAGTAGAGCCCCCTTTTGAAAGTCATGGCATCACTCATGTAGTTAGACAGAAATCTGTCAAAAATTCAAATCCTTTTCCAGGTGCCATTCACTAATACCCTGAAGAACTAGTGTTTTAAGGAGCAGACTTTGAGAACATTCTATCTAGGAAGAAGCAGCAGTGAGGTGGCACTATTCTTATAATCTCTTTTGATATATAACCACTGAGAGCACATGTTTACCCACCACCAGAATTGGGAGTACCCCATGAAGGCTGAAACAGTTTTAAGACAAATAAAAAGAGGTCTCATTTTTCACAGTCTCAACTAAGCTTATAAACCTTGCAGCTTCATTAAATTAAAATATTAAAAAGTCATAATCATGCTACTAAAGAAGAGCCCCTTCTGGCCTCCCAAGAGTGGCTGTAGGTGTCAAGAATTAGAGACAACATTGTGCTGGGTGTGCCACTGCCCCAGCATTTTGTAGAGACAGAGAGCCAGTCTGGTCCAGTTAACCTGGCCTGTCAGAATCAGCTAGGGGTTAATCTAATCGGTAGAGAATACCTGGAAAAGTCAGCCTCTTTCAATCTTGCCACGTTTACATAATCCCAGTAACTCAGGATTGACAGGGCAGTTACTTGTGCTTGCTGGTGGAAATGTAAATGTTGCAGCTGCTATGGAAAACAGCATGGAAGCCCTCCAAAAATAAAAATAGAATTGCCATAGGATCCAGCAATTCCACTTCTGGGAATGTGCCCAAAAGAATTAAAAGCAGGGACTCAATGAGATATGTATATACCCGTGTTCACAGAAGCGTTATTCTCAATGGCCAAGAGACAGAAGCAACTCTTGTGCCCATCACAGGTGAATGGATGAAGAGGAAGTGATACATATATACAAGGGAATATTTATTATTCAGCTTTAAAAAGGAAGGTCATTCTAATACCTGCTACAACGTGGATGAACCTGAGGAGATCATGCTCAGTGGAATTCACCCATCACAAAAGGACAAACACCGTATGATTCCACTCACATGAGATGCTTAGAGTAGTCATTCATAGAGGCAGGAAGCAGGGTGATAGGGGCCAGAGGAGGGGGGCGGCTTGGGGAGTTCCTGTTTAATGGGTACAAAGTTTGAGTTTCACAAGATGGAAAGAGTCATGGGGGTGGATGATGGTGCGGCCGCACAATAATGTAAATGTCTTTCACACCACCAAACTGTACACCTAAAAATGGTTAATAAGATGGCAAATGTTCTGTTATGTATAATTCAGACAATAAAAAAGAAAGAATTGATATGGGGGCAAGATTGCATTATATTGCATCTAGCAAAGGAGAAGAGAGACTTTTGAACCAAGAAGCTGAGCCCCAACCCCTCCACACTCCTGGCTAGAATCATACAAAGACAGCTTGGGGACCCCCCCATCCAGTCCCCTGAATTGTTCCTCTCCCACAAAGGGGAGGTGAGATACTCCATACCCATGGCAGCTGCTGCAGGTTTAGTCACCTGCCACCCAATCCTGCATTCACACCAGTCCAGGAGCAAGGATCCCACACGTCTAACTTACCACTGGCCTCGTGGTCCTTCTCTCCCTGCAAAGAGAAAGGTTTCAGGCTGAACAAAAGAACCAGTTTAAACAACAACAAAGAATCACTTCAAATGTAATGAAAACAGGTATTGAAAGAAATAAGAATCCCTGTCTCTCCTTTCTATTTCTTCTTTTTGCCACAAGGCCAAGACGGGGCTCATGAGACCTGGCTCTGGAGGGAACCCCAGGATAGCTCATCCTGCACAGGGGCTCAGATTCACTAGCCTCTAGGATGATAACTGGTTCTTGAAAACTCTTAGAACCTGTACAATTTGTGTGAACCCAGCTAAACTTCCACCTGCCATTTGTTTGTCAATTTATCATAATCTCCTCTTCTTCAGACTAACTGGAAATAAAAAACATTTCTGAAGAGGTGGCAAGATAAGGGAAATGGTCATCAAAGCAACAAAGTGCCATTTTACCACTATAGAATTGAAAGGAAGGAAAAAAAAGAGAGATTGTTTTAGTGAAATCGTGTTGAAACAAGAACACTCAAGCATTTCCTGATAGCATTTTACATTGGTACAACTACTCAAGCAACACGGTGCTGTGCATCAGGAGTAATACAAATAAATACACCTTTTCACCTGGTAACTCCACTCAAGGGATTTGTTCTAGAAATAACTTAGAAACAAAAAGCTATGTGCATTAGAATAAGGATCTCAGACTAATGCCCAATATTGAGAAATTGCAAATAATCTAAATACCTCATCATATGGGAATAACTAAGTAAGATATGAGAAATCAGCTTGGGGGGCCTGGGTGACTCAATTGGTTAAGTGTTGAACTCTTGATTTCAGTTCAGATCATGATCTCAGGGTCATGAGATCAAGTCCAGCATCAGGCTCCATCCTCTGTGCTACATGAGGAATCTGCTTAGGATTTTGGGATTCTCTCTCACTCTCTCTCTCTGCCCATTCCACCATTTGTACACATGCTCTGTATATATATATATAAAAGAAAAGAAAAGAAATCAGCTTGATGATATATTATACAGCCACTAAAAATAATTATGAAGAACGTGTCACATTATAGAAATTTTCTAGCAAAGCATTAATTAAGAAATGCAGAATTTACATTTATGTATATACTCTGATTATAAGTATATAAAATATATGCATAGAGGCCTACTGGAATAGAATTTAAAACTGAAAATTGTTACCATAACAAGGCTGGTAGAATTATCAGTGATTTTTTTCTTCCTTTTTAAAATATTTTGTCTACATTTCAAATTAGATATTATGATCAGAGTAACTTAAGGGCCAGAAAGTACCACCAAATTTATGATCATGCTCTATCATAAAACCCAATTTTCAAAGATTTATAACTCAGATATTTCAACATGCATGGATCATACAGGCAAAGAGAGAGAGAGAAATGTCAAGCAAATGCATGCCTTAAAAGATTCATATTTCAAATACTGTATCTCAGACCAAGCTAAGCATTGCCAGGAAGCACAAAAATGTAACAGTGTAACACTGTGGAAAACAGTTTGATGTCTCCTCAATAAGTTTAACAACATTACCTGCATAACCCAGCAATTCCACTCCTAGATATATACCCCAAAGAACTGAAAATAGATGCTCCAACAAAGACTTGTACATGTGTGTTTATAGCAGCACTATTCGTTATAGCCAAAAAGTGGAAAAAAAACAAATGTCCATTAACTGATTAAAGGATAAACAAAATGTGACATAGCCATATGATGGAGTATTACTTAGCCATACAAAGGAATGGAGTCCTGATATATACAATATAGATGAGCCTCAGAAACATTAACCTAAGTGAAAGAAGCCGAACACAAGAGGCCACGTATTTTAAAATATCCAAAACACATAAATCCATAGATTGAATGAAAATCAAGTTAGTGGTTGCCAGGGGCTGGGACAAGAGATAAATGACTATGACCACTTAATGGGCATGAGGTCTCCTTCGAGGGTGATGGAAATGTTTGGAACCAGATGTGATAGTTGCATGACATTGACATGACATCCAACCTACTGAATGTTGCTGCATATATACTTTGCACTGCAAAAATGGTGACATATGTGTTATGGGTATTTTACCACAATAAAAAAACAAAAGGCAACATTGGGTCCATGCCTTCAAGTTCATGACCCCGTATCCAAGAGGTAGGCATCCAGGCTGAATGTAAGAATAGTAGCCTCAGTTGTACCCACAATGCCCACAATGCCCAAGACTATGTAAGTACTTGCAGAAAGATAGGAGGAAGAAAAGGAAGATGAGAATTGAGGAAGGAAGGGAGGGAGAGGGTAGCCTGGCTCATATGTTTATTGAATTACACACCTTATACAAACTGTACCTTAGAGTCACATGTTCCTTCTGGATAGTTTCAAGGTTGTAATCACATGTCCTGCTTAAGGATTACCTTCATTAAAATCCTAACATTGTAGCCATAGTTTGCTCCTGGAAGTGCTGGGCACTCAAGTTGAATAGACAAGTTGCTCTTCCCTAGAGACATGTAAGACAACCATAAAATACAATTGTCAGTACTGGGCCAGGTATGACTTTAAGCAAATCACTTACCCACTCCCTGACTCACTTTGTCCATCCATGAATAGAAGCTGCTCTCTGACATGACCGTAATACCCCCTTTAGCTCCTGTGCAATTCATAACTTATAGGTTAAGAACAGCACCTCTGGAATCTGATTCCAGCCCTGACTTCTCCTAGAAACCCCAGACCTTCACGTGGTGACCAAACAAGCATCTCAAAATTAACATGATCAAATGAAACTCTTGACACCCACCCCCTACCAGCCTGCTCCTCCCCACTTTTCCCATTTGTAAAACCATATACCCATTCAATATTAGAGAAATATAACATTCCTCTAAATCCTCAATTGTTCTCTTTTTCTCACCCTCTCCATCCATCAGCATGATATCCATGCACATTTTCCCTACCTACAATCCATTCTCCATACTACAGTCAGAATTTTATTTTAATAATTGTCATTGTACCTCTTCAACAGCTCCCTATTGTATATATAGTAAAATCCAAACTCCTAGGAAAAGGAACCTTGTGCAATGTAAATTGGTACAACCACTGTGGAAAACAGTATGGAGATTCCTCAAAAAATTAAAAATAGAAATACCATTTGTTCCAGCAATTCTACTACTCAGTATTTTCCCAAAGAAAATGAAAACGCTAATTTGAAAAGATATATGCACCCTATGTTTTTGCAATATTATTTACAATGGCCAAACGTGGTACCACTCAAGTGTCCATTAACAGATGAATGGATAAAGAAGATATGATAGAAATATATGCACATATATACATATTCATATATATAGGAATATTACTCAGCCACAAAAAAAGAATGAAATCTCACCATTTGCAACAACATGAATGGAGCTAGAGAGTATAAAACTAAGTGAAATAAGTCCATCAGAGAAAGACAAATACCATATGATTTCACATACATTTGGAATCTAAAAAACAAAACAAATGAACAAACAAGGAAAACAAAACAACTTTAAATACAGAGCACAAACTAGTGGTTGCCAGAGGGGAGGTAGATGGGATAATGGATGCAATAGATAAAAAGGATTAAGAGGTAAACTTCCAGTTATAAAATAATTAAATCACAAAGATAAAAAGTATAGCCTAGGGAATATAATCAATAACAGTTTAATAATGTTTTTGGTGTCAGATAAAGGCTACACTTACCAAGGTGAGCAATGAGAATGTATAGAATTGTCTAATCAATATGTTGTACATCTAAAACTAATATACACTGTATGTTAATTATACTTCGAAAAAAATCCAAACTCCTGACAATGCCATAGGACCTTTGTGACCTGGCTCTGTCTCTTCTTAGACCTCATTACCACCCTGTGCTCCTCAGTCTCTACTGATTAACCACACTGGCCTCAATCCTTCTTTCACTTGGGTCTTTTCACTAGTCATTGTCTGTCCCTGGATACTCTCCACTTTCTTGGTTCCTCCATAACTTGCTGATCCCAACCCAAATATTATCACCTTTGTGAGTATTTCCATTACCCACACAAATTAAATGACTTCACCAAGTCACTCTACATGAAATATTTGCATAAAGCTTAATTTTTTTCTTAGGTAATTATTTATTGGATTTATTGATTTATTTATCCTTTATTTATTTTTTGGTGTATTAGTGTTCTCTAGAGAGACAGACCAATAAAAGAAAGATATACAGATGATAGATAGATGATAGATAGATAGATAGATAGATAGATAGATAGATAGATAGATAGATGATAGAGACAGAGATTTAGCTTACTGGCTCATGTGATTATGGAGAATTCCTACAATCTACCATCTGCAAACTAGAGACCCAGGAAAACTGGTGTTATAATTCAGTCCAAGTCTAAGGCCCAAGAACTAAGGGAGCCAATGATGTAAATCCCAGCCTGAGAAAAGAAAAAATGAAGTTAGATATCCCAGCCCAAATAGTGAGGCAGAAAGAAGGAATAAATTCCTCTTCCCTCTGCTTTGTGTTCTGTTCAGACCCTCAAGGGATTGGCTGATGCCCACCTACATTGAGGAAGGCAGATCTACCTTCCTGACTCCACGAGTTCAAATTCTAATCTCTTCCAGAAACTCCTCACAGACACACCTAGAAATAATCCAATCCAGGCACCCCATGTCCAGTCATGTTAACACATAAAATTAACCATCACAATTAGATTATTACCCTTTTTCTGCAGAGAACTTTAAGTACCGTGATAGCAAGAACCTTCTCTGTATTATTGACTTCTGTATCCCCAACATCCAGGACAATGCCTGACACATACAAACGTAACAGTTATCTGTTGCTGTGTAACAAAGTATTTCACAGGTTGTGGCACACAGTAAGAGACATGAATTATCTCACACAGTTTCTGTGTGCCAGTAATTTGGGAGTGGTTCTGTTTAAGATCCCTCATGAGACCATCATACACTTATTTCTACGCTATCTTCTTGGTTACGTAGGTTAGTCCTATTCACTGTGGGAGAGGCCTACCTCCTGGTGAATACCAGGAGGCCATCTTTGCGGCTGGCTACCAGACTAGGTGTTCGATAACACTTGGCCCCATGAATTTGAACTGCATGGGTCCACATACACATGGAATTTTTTCAATAAATATAGTACAATATTGTAAATCAATTTTCTTTTCCTGATGACTTTCTTAATAACATATTTTTCCTCTAACTCACTTTATTGTAAGAATACAGCATATAATACATATAACACACAATCTCTTTGGTAAGGTTTTGGATCAACAGCCATTTGGGAGAGTCAAAAATTATATGCAGATATTTTTATGGTGTAGGGGGTCCGCATGACTAACCCTTGCATTGTTCAAGGGTCAACTGTTATTGATGAATACTCATGATTAAATAGTCAAAAAAAAAAAAAGAATCTGAGTGCTTGGATTTACACTATGGCTCTGACACTAGCTTACTGTGTAGTTTTGGCAAATGATTTAACTTCTTTAAACCTCAGTTTCCAGATCTATAAAATAAAATTGCTTCAAGTATTAAATTACATATCAAATATAAAAGCACTTAACATGATGTGAAGCATATAATAAGTGTTCAACAAATGTTGGCTATTTTTTATTATAGTTACTATTAATTCTTGGTCATAAGTCTCCTCTTTAATACTCCTTGTAAGAGTTCATTATTCAAGGAGAGAGAAGCTCACTCATCTAGAGAAAAATGTTCAAATCATTCTATGTGTGTGAGAAAAATCCAAAATATTTTCCAGATTGCCCTGGAAGCAAGATAATTGGTAATAGACTATTTTAAGATTTACTGGAAGGATAATATCAAGGCCACTGGATAAAAGTGGTATTTGGGGAAATTGGATCAAGATGGCAGCTGAGCACATGCTTTGGTCACTCTTCCTACACAAAAGGAAATAGAAAATCAATACTATTGCTGGAATATAGGAAAGTGTCCCATCAGCAGACCAAAGACTTTTAGGATTCATAAAAAAAAGAGAAAGCATGTGGGCACTATAGATAATAGAAAATATTTATGTTGGTCACTGTCCTCAGTTCTTGGCCCAGAACTCCTAAAACCCTTGTAAATTCCTAAGTGATAAGAGCATGAGGAGCAACTTTTGCTCTAATGAGGTCACTCTGGGTGGGCTCCTGGATGGCTCTTCGTTGGGGGCTGGTCACTAGAAAGACAGAGCTATGATTAGAAGCTTGGAATTTTCAGCTCTACCCCTCATTCTCCAGAGAGGGAAGATGGGCTAGAAGTTGAGTTAGTAATTGATCATGCCTATATGAGAAAGCCTCATAAACTCCCAGTAGTAGAGGGTCCAGAGAGCATCCAGGTGAGTGAACACATCCATGCTGGGAGGGTGAAGCATCCCAACCCCACAGGGATAGAAGCTTATTTACTCAGGACTCTCTTAGACTTTGCCTGTATCTCCTCATCTGGCTATACATCTGTATCCTTTATCATAGCCTCCAGTAAATTATAAACATACGTGTTTCCCTGAGTTCTGTGAGTCACTTTAGCAAATTAATTGAACCCAAAGAGGAAGTCATTGGGACCTCCAATCTATAGCTGGTTGGTCCAAAAGACAGGTGAGAATCTAGGCTTGCAATTGACATTTGAAGTGGGGGGAGGGCGGCAGGGAACAGTCTTGTGACCTGAATCCTTAACCTTTGGGAGCTGTTGCTATCTCCAGGTAGATAGTGTCAGAATTGAGTTAAATTGTCGGACACCCAGTTGAGGTCACAGAGAACTTCTTGGTAGGGGAAAACCTCCACACATTTTCTGACCAGAAATGTCAGAAGTAAAGTGTTTGTGTGAGTAGATAAGAAAAAAATTGAACTGAGGTTTTCCCGTATAACAAAAGGCAGAAAGGAAAGACTGGATTTTTCATTTTGAGCCCAACCATACATTGTTGATGCTGATGTCAGATGGTAAAGACTATTTTGAGAGCATTGAATGCATGTTATTTAAGCTGTTTCAATACTAGGAATCTATCTTAAAGATACATACTAAAATATGTACCAAAGAATTACCTGTGTGTTTGTAATATATTCACCAAAACATTTTTCTATAATTGCAAAAAATTAGGAACAACCAAAAGGTGTATGAATGATCATCATTAAAGAAATTATGAACAGACTCTTAAATTCAGAGAAGAAACTGATGATTACCAGAGGGGAGGTGGGTGGGGAAATGTGTGAAAAAAGTGGAGAGGATTAAGAGTACACTTATCATGATGAGCACTGAGTAATACATAGAATTGTTGAATCACCATATTATACACCTGAAACTATAATACCATACATTAACTATGCTGTTAAATGAATGAATAAAGAAATAAATATTATGAAACACTATGCAGACTCAAAAAACTATTTTTTTTAATTTATTTATGATAGTCACAGAGAGAGAGAGAGAGAGAGAGAGAGAGAGAGAGGTAGAGACACAGGCAGAGGGAGAAGCAGGCTCCATGCACCGGAAGCCCGACGTGGGACTCGATCCTGGGTCTCCAGGATCACGCCCTGGGCCAAAGGCAGGTG
Source organism: Canis lupus dingo (assembly GCF_003254725.2). Taxonomy (NCBI): domain Eukaryota; kingdom Metazoa; phylum Chordata; class Mammalia; order Carnivora; family Canidae; genus Canis; species Canis lupus. Next base: position 3,938,221 of record NC_064248.1, on the reverse strand, counting down.
CTAAACCACTGCGCCACCCAGGGATCCCTCAAAAAACTATTTAAAACTTCATATATACTGACATGGAGAGTTCTTCAGAATATATTATTCCTTATTTCTTTCTATTATTTATTTCCTCATGTTTGAAATCATATGAAAAGAGCAAGTTGTGGAACAGTGAGAAAAATGTAATGTCACTTTTGTAAAAATAAAGTCATGTACTTATAATTAAACATATAATACATGTACATAGGTATATGTGTGTAAAAAAGCACAGGAAAAAATCAGGAACTTAAAAATCACTTAACTGCAGTGATTCAGTCAGAGTTCACTCAGGAATCCAAAATCATGAAACTTCTTTCAACACAGAGAATTTAATTTTAAAAAGTGTTAAATAGGTATAGAGTTCTTAACTAGGTAACTGGAAGTTATGACAGAGGTAGCAACTACAGGAAGCAACAATCACTTCCAGGGCTAGAGGAACAGAGAGAAGAGACTGGAATTATGAAAACTTAAAAGAACTTAGAAAAGTAGCCATGGAGGCCCAGAACCTCTGCAGAGAGGAGAATGGCCAGCTGAGGCTGGTGCTTCTGAGGGACCATAACGAAACTCATCTGCAAAAGCTGGAAGAGCTGCAAACTGAATTCAGCTATTTCTACAAGAGGAAATCACCACTGCTGGAGTGGCATTAATAAGAACAGACGTCCACAGGAAGCAGACAGGAAGTCCACAAGAAGCAGATGAGAAGGAACGATTCTCTACTTCTCCTCCCCTTTGCAGTCCCCCTCCAGCCCACCTTCGGCAGAGCCTATCAGAGCCAAATATGGCTTTCAGAGTTCCGCCTCCAGGATCCCAAAGCAGACTAAGTATCAGTCAATGACTCCACACAGAGTCAGAATAATTCCAGTGGTGAAGGGTCTTCCTGAGATGGTGTTGACAATGCTTTGAGGCTTCATGCAGATGCCTTTCAAATTCTCTGAGATATAGTGAGCAATTATCTTCTATGATGAGCAAAATGCCTCCAATCCATGGATCACTATTCAGAAGCAAGGTAGGGCTGGAAACTAGTAATTCAGTTACTCAAGGAAGCACTTCTCAACTCAAAAGAGCATATATTTCCATTTCTGTGGAGCAGAAGAGTCTTTTATGTTTAATTTTTATCAAGCTGTGAAATGAGGTTTTAGCTGTGGGTGTCTCATTGATGCCAGCCGTGCTCAGGAGGCTCTGTCTCTCCAGTGTCTTTAATATTAGGCCCCCACAATGTCCCCCATTAGCAAGAGCACAAAGCCCAAATGAGAAAGCAACTTTTTCCTTTAAAACTTTCCATAGTTTCCTTTCCTCACAATTTTTTGTCAATTTTATTCATCCTGTTATCTCAGAAAGCCCCATTCAGTATCAGTAATCAGTATTAGATGCTCAGCAAAAGCATGTCTGAATCAATACAAGCTTCAAGGGAGCCAACCTGCCTTTTCCATACAGAGGACTAATGGGATTATGGGGTGTGTGTGTGTGTGTGTGTGTGTGTGTGTGTGAGAGAGAGAGAGAGAGAGAGAGATGGAAAGAGAGATGGAGAGAGAGAGAGAGAGATGGAGAGATAGAGAGAGAGAGATATGGAGAGAGAGAGAGAGAGAAAAGACAAGGTTTAAAGTTTTGCTTTTCCAAGACACCTGAAAAAGCCAACTGACACTTGAAAAAAATAAATAAAACAGCTCTTACAAGTTTCCCTTAATGCAGAGAAGCTGATGTGCATTAGAATAATATCATTCTGAGTCAGCTCCTTGATTTTCTGTCCAGAGTTAGGTCCATTTGTATTTTTTGGAAAGCTGAATGGTAGAAAAACTAGTCTCCCCACACACACACCTCCAAGCATAGAACCAATGAAGTCCTAGGAATGGCAAAAGTTCTGTTGGTTTTCCCGCAGACACTCTTGGTCTAAGCTTTAAGTTGACATCCAGAGAAGTGAAACAATCTATCCCAGAGCCATATAGCTGCAGAGAGGTCTCTTACTTCCCTGGTCAGTCCTGTGTCTGTTGTGCTCCAGGCTTTTCCATCTTCGTAAATGCATATGGAACGAGAAGCAGAACATGAAATGTTCACCAGGAGTCCCCTTGGGATCAGCAGACCATGTGTTAGAAAGAAATAGTTGATAATGCATTGAGAATACAGTTTAAAACCCAAAAGGTAAATTCTAGGAATTAGAGATAGTTTTTCAATTATTTCCAAAGAATGGGTTCTATTAATTGGAAATTTACTGACTTCTATCCTGAGTATGGGAAGGCAGATCAGGGTCAGGAACTGTGATAGAATAGCTCTGTTTTAATAGAGTGGTCGGCAAAGTAAAATTTGGATCAGAGTGTAATAATCCTGGGGAAAAGAAGAGAAACCAGCAAAACTGTGCATTATTTTGGAAAGAATGGGGATGGGAGGACATTAGCTACTTTGCCAGACATGAATTTTGGGGAAGAAAAATGTCTAAGAGGAATTCTTAGATTATTGGCTGAGTTGCATGTGTTATCAACTCCTCTGTTGGTTAGGGCAATGTTAGCTGGTGAAATAAATAAACCCCCAAAGTTCAGGGTTGAACATAATTTCTCACTTATGGAAAATCTAAGGTAGATGCTCCTGATCAGTGAACAGCTTTCTTCCACATGGTGATTCAGGGATTCGGGCTCCTTTTACCCTCTGAGTCTGCCACCCCCTTAGAGTTTTTGCTTCCAACTGGTGAGAAGAGAATAAGACGTTGAAAAAGGCACACCCACTTCTTTAAAACTCATACTGAGAAATGAAGCACATCACTTCTATCCACATTCCACTGGCATAAACAAGTCACATGGGACTCCCTGGATTGAAGCTTGTAAAGGTCATAAATCTATGTAGGATCTGCCAGATGTGAAATGGAGAACAAATTGTGATGTGTGGCTAGATATTGCTGTAACATTGCTTCCCTCATTCCTCCTAGAAAATCTTCAATGATGTCAATATCACTTCTTAAACTTCTGAGAGACTGGATTGTTTAGGGAGAACTTGAAATTCTGTGACTGGGGGAAGCCCGGGTGGCTCAGCGGTTTGGCACCTGCCTTCGGCCCGGGGCATGATCCTGGAGATCCAGGATCGAGTTCCACATCGGGTTCCCTGCATGGAGCCTGCTTCTCCCTCTGCCTGTGTCTCTTTCTCTCTCTCTGTGTCTCTCATGAATAAATAAATAAAATCTTTAAAAAAAAAATTCTGTGACTGGAGTGAGGAAGTGGGAAAATCAGTCTGTCCAAGAGACCAAGGAACAGAACAGTGGCTGACACCTGGCTCACACGTATGTGCAGTACACACTTCAAGGGCATATTTGTCTGTACGGATTAGCAAATGAGCCCAAACTGGAATTCAGAGCCTAGCAGTTTCTGTAACTGGCTCACTGGATATAAGTTATACACAAGCTGCCATGTAGTTGTGTAGGAGGTTTGGGTTACAATTTTGACAGGAGAAGGAGGGAGAAACTTTGTCCGAGTTCTCCTGTGGAGAAGTAGGTGGAAAGGAGGATAATGAAGAGGCTGATAGGGGAACTGCCTGACCAGGCCATTTGGATACATTTTCAACCCTCGAAGGAGAGGATGTAGGACTGGAAGCTGAAGATGCTGTTTCCATAAAGGTTGTGTTTCATAATACGTGGTAGGATTACACTTCCTGGATCCCTTTTATTTAAGTTTAGCCATGTGACTAGTTTTGACCAATGAATTAGGAATAGAAGTGATGTATGTCAATTTCAGACTGAGCATTTAATTTCTGGTGAAGATCTTCCCAGGCCCCCTTTCCGTCTGTCACAGTAACTGCAATATTCAAGATGGTAGCCACTCCATCAGCCTGTACCCTTACCTGGTTATATGAACAGGGCACCACTACAGATCTGCAATAGTCATGTGGTAAGGGAACAATTAACCTTTGCTCTTTGGGGCCTCTGGGATTTTGAAGTGTTTGCTATTAAAGCATAAACTAACCTCACTTAACTGATACAAAGCTCCTGGTGAGACTGTAGAAAAAAATGTGCTGCTTTCCAGTAGAAGACAGTGTAACAAAGCAGATCAATGAACCGTCTCCTCACTTTCATCTCCAAGGAAGCCACACCAGCAACTGTAGGAGCAAAAAAATAGTGATAACATATCCTTGAGAATCAAGAAACAGGTAAAACAACCGCCTTTGAATGGGGTGATGTGACCAGGCCACCACCACTGCTAGTCGAGCTCACTTCCACAGCTGCTTCCAAAAATGAATTCCCACTGATCCTTATCTCTCTTTCACTTGTTTCTAGAGGCAAAGACTCAGGAGGGGGCATCCAATTGGCTGAGTAGAAGTTACATGTTATACATAAGAAACAACAAAAGGAACCCTCGTGCACTATTGGTGGGAATGCAAACTGGTGCAGCCACTGTGGAAACCAAGAAGGAGGTTCCTCAAAAAGTTAAAAGTAGAACTACCCTAGGATCCAGTAATTCCACTACTGGGTATTTACAAAAAAATAGAAAAGCACTAATTTAAAGGGGTACATGTGCCTCTATGTTTATAGCAGCTCTGTTTACAATAGCCAAACTATGGGTTGCCTGAGTGACTTAGTGGTTGAGCATCTGTCTTCAGCTCAGGGCATGATCTCGAGGTCCTGGGATTGAGTCCCACATAGGGCTCCCCGCAGAGAGCCTGCTTCTTTCTGCCTATGTCTCTACCTCTCTCTCTCTCTCTCTCTGCCTCTCATGAAAAAATAAAATCTTTTTTAAAAATAGCCAGACTATGAAAACAGCCCAAGTGTCCAGAGGTAGAGGAATAGATAGAGAAGATATGATACATACACACACACACACACTGGATTATTACTCAGCCATAAAAGAAAGAATTAAATCTTACCATTTGCAACCACATGGATGGAGCTAGGGAGTATAATGCTATGTGAAATAAGTTAGTCAGAGAAAGACAAATACCATGTGTTTTCACTCATAGGTGGAATCTAAGAAACAAAACAAATGAGCAAAGGAATAAGAGAGAGAGGCAAACCAAGGAACAGACTCATAACTATAGAGAACAAACTGATGGTTACCAGAGGAGAGGTGGATAGGGGGAATGGGTGAAATAAGTGATGCAATTCAAGAGTACACTTATCGTGATGAGCAGTGAGTATTGTATAGAATTGTTGAGTCACTATATTATATACCTGAAATCAATATGACACTGTATGTTAACAGTACTGGAACTAAAACAAAAAAACTTAATATAAATAAGTAAATAAGAAATAACATCACATGTTATAACAGACATCAAGGGGCCAAGAGAAAGAGGGTCTCCATTCTCGGCAGACAGCACCTTTGATCCTTCAACATCACACTCAATGAGAGGGTTCTCTAGCACAGGAAATGACCTGGATACTAGAAAGCAAAAATAAAGATGACAAATCCCTTTACAAAGGGATTCCATAGGTTTGCTTTGACCTTGACTCTGCCCCCTCCCATCCCTGCTCTATTTTTTCCGCAGTTGGAATTCTCGGCCTCAGATTCTCCTACCACAGGATTTTTCTGTAACAGCCTTTGTGGTTGAAAGGAGAATTCTGTATTCACAACCCACCAAGGTAACAACACTGATCTTTTGAATAGGAGTTTCATGATTCACCTTAAAGAAAGCATTGTGCAATGCCTATTGGGTTCAAACTCTGCCAACAGGTAAATGTCTTCTTGCCATAAGCTAGATGCCTAGTACATCAGTCTGTCCTCAATCCCTTCATCTACAGGCCAAGAAACTTTGAACAAGTCAAGCTTCTTAACCCTGGATCTTTGTACCTGTAAAGAAAGGTTAACAATCCCTGTCTTTGCAGGCTTGTTATGAGAAGTAAATGCAATAACATGGGAGGGTGGCTGGCAAAGTGCCCAGCACATAGGAAGGTCTCAAATATGGTTGTTCATTTATCCTCTCTAAAATTTTATAAGCTAGTTAGAAAGACCAGACACATCTTTTCTGTGAGCCGAAAAGGAGTTTTAAAATCATGCTATTCTGGAGTTTTTAAAAATGGACTCAGCTGGGTAATTCCCCTTTGCAAACACATGGAACCCAAAATATAAAACAAATAAGGCCAAGCTGTCTGGCTGAAGCTGTGGAGGATCTTGGAGCCCAGCCTGCTGGGCTGATCAAGAATGATCCGCATCACTTCATACTGCCCTGCTGTATCCAGGAAGCAGCCTTCCCACCCATCCACTGAACTGGATGGCTCCATGAAGCACAGATAGAAAGCCATTATCTACCTCAAACACTTATTCAACAGGCTGGGAAAATGAAGATCAGAGAGAAGTAATTTGCCCAAAGATCCCATAGAAGTTTGTTGCCTTTTGAATGTCAGTTGCTGCTGATACTTAAAAACTCATTTGGATGGAGAGACAACTAATAAAGAAAGTACTATGAAATGTTAATTGTAGAATCTAAGTGTGGGTATATGGGTGTTCACTGTAAAATTCTTCCAAAGTGGCAAAAATTTCTAGCCTAAAATTTTGGGGAAAAATCTGGAGGAGAAGCTTAAAACTTTGAGGTCAAGAGGCCAATCAGGTTTCTAGAAAGTAAAATGGTTTCAAGTTTACAGTTTATCTACTTCAAGATTTGTAAATATTTATGTCTCTAAATTGTGAAATAAAAAAAAATTTTAAAACATAAATTGTGCAATCATGTGCGGGTAGACTTAAGTTTTTTTCCTTGTCAGGACATCTGAAAAGATAGTAGAGTGCATGTTGGCTGTGGATTTATCTTGGATGCTGAAATTACCAAAAGAAATGTGGAAAAACTTAAGAGAGTGAGTTTACAGAAGAAATCACATGAGTGATTTAGAAAAACTGCAGTTTTTGGACAAAAGAATCAACTGTAGAATCTAGAAAAGTAGTCTTTTTTTTTTTTTTTTTTTTAGAAAAGTAGTCTTACTTGAGAAAGTGGTCTTTCATAGATTTGTGTTGATAATTTCTATCTGAAGTGCAATCTTTCTACGCATATGCACAGCAGGCACACACCAGGAGTTGGTCAGGAGAGGCCAAGGGCAGAGGTCCACATTCTAACACCATGCTGTGAGTAGATTAGAGAATAATAACTATAGTTAAGGAAAGGAAGGAAGGAAGGAAGGAAGGAAGGAAGGAAGGAAGGAAGGAAGGAGAAAAAGAAAGAAAAGGAAAGAAAGAAAGAAAGAAAGAAAGAAGGAAAGAAAGAAAGAAAGAAAGAAAGAAGAAAGAAAGAAAGAAAGAGAAGAAAGAAAGAAAGAAAGAAAGAAAGAAAGAAAGAAAGAAAGAAAGAAAAGAAACCAGTAATGCCAAAAAGCAAATAACACTTTCCATGTCAAAACAACAGATTTCAACAAATAGCTCTCTATTTTCAAGAGGGGGAAAAAAAAAAAAAAAAGAATGGTGGCCCTAAAAATAGATCAAGATTATCCAAGCTCTGAATAACAAGAGTCCCTGGAGGAATAGGGAAGGTAAGTAACCTTGAAATCTTAATTAATGAAGTAAGGGGGAAAACATTTCTTAGATCTATTAAAGGGACCTCAGTAAGCAAATGGAAGAAATTCACAGACTGTGGCCAACATGTCCCTAAAAGAAAAGCCCAAATCATGCCATTATAAACAGTGTAAACAGAGGGAAAGACCGAGAAAGAAAGCAGGGTGCTAAGAATAAAGGATTGCTCACTGGGAAGGAATGAGCAACTAGTACAGAGGATAGGAACCAGGATTCGCAGTCAGGGGACGAGTTGCCACTTAGCAGCCGTGTAGCTTATTCATCCCATCATGTTATGGTAGCCAGTTTATTCCATCTTGTCTTTCAGCCCATTTATGAAATGGGGTAACTGTATCTGCCTCCCACAGTAGTTACAGGAATTGAGTAGAATAACCCCTACTGGTGGTCTTCACACCTCCTCAAGGGCTGCTGCGACAGGGTGAATGGGTAAAAGGAGCTCAGAGAAAGGGGGGACTTCCCTGCCCCAGCTCTCCCAGGCAAATCACTCCAATTATACCCGTCTCCCATATATTAGTCTTCTTAATAAGACTGCAGAGAACCTGCTGTAGTAGGAAAAAAGTGTGAAAACCACTAACCAGAGTGAAGGTATTTGATGGACTGGATAGCACCAGTCTAACATATTAGGATCTATTCCTTCATATATTCCTCAGATAGAGATGGTGCCTGGAGCTGTACTAAGCACTGGAGAGATAGCAGGGAGCAAAATAATGGAGAAGACAGAGAGTAAACACATGTGCTGATAAATACATAACAGGCCGAGGGCTCCAGAGAAAACACAAAGTGAGGTCAAAGGATTGGGCGGTTGAGAGTGTCCTTTTAACAGGGTGGTTAGAAAAGACTTTGCTGATAAAGTGATGTTTGAACAGACCTGAAAGGAGGGGCTGAACCATGCAGGCATCTGGTGGAAGAATGTTCCAAGCACAGACAGCAGTAAGGGATAAGAGAGATAAAAAGAGGAATCCATGAACAAGATGACACAGGGCCTTGTCCTCCACAGAAAGGACAAGTCACTTCATTCTAAGTGAGATAAGGAGCTATCAGGGGGGTTGGAACAGAGCAGGTACATGATCTTCTTTGCATTTTAGATGGATCATTCTGGCTGCTTGGGGAGAAGAGATTGCAGAATCAGAGTGGAAAAGGAGCAGAGATGGGGAATTAGAGGTGTCAACAGTGAGTAATGCTGTATTCAGGATGTATTTTAAAATGAGAGCTGGCAGGATTTGTTGGTATATTGAATACAATGTGAGAAAGAAGAGTCTAGGGTGACCCTAAAGTTTTTAACTGGATGACTGGTAGATTAGACTTGTTGAGGTGTGAACGGGGGAGACATAATACAGGGGAATTTGGGTGGGAAAAGGAAAAGAATAGGGAGTCCTGCTTTGGTAGCTTTAGCTACCAAAAGAGATGTCTCTTTGACTCAAGAGAGGAGATGTCAGCCAGACAGCTGGACATGCAAGTCTGGGTATGGAGGAGAGACTAGTGAGAGCTCATCTTGTCATGCCTCAATGCTACTGAATCTTGCGGGGAGGGGGGCTGGAGACATCTCTAGAGAATAAAAGGACAAGTGGGGAAGGTGTTAACAGTACTTATCAAAGATTACTTTAGAAGAATAACCTTTAACCTATGGCACCCAACCACACATTAAAAGGATGAAGTGTACCTACATAGGTAATGTAAATATTGTACTGTCATCTTACCATATGAACCTGAAAAGATAAGAGGGAAAGAAGGAAAAACATGAAGGTGCGGGTTCCAAGACACAAAAACTGTAACAAAAGTGTAGGGCTTAGGAAGATGGGAGAGCCTCTAAGTACATCTCCCACCCACTGTAACATTCAGGTCCAGAGCTTTGAACCCCTTTGGAGGTTCAAAGACGTCAAGAACGGAAAGAAAAACAAAACAAAATAATTTGAACTAGTTAAATAGATTTAATTGCAAAACAGAATTAGGTTGGTGGGAAAAGTGTCCTTCTGATTGTATTCAAGTAGAAATAGGAAAGCTCCAGATATTTAAAGGAAATAATATTTGTAATGAGAGAAAACAAAGAACTTCATTAAGTAGAAAATAAGACAGGTTGAAGGAGAAAAGGATAAATATGATTATACCATTAAGCAGTAATAGGCTGCATTCAGCTTCTAGTTTTAAATATCATCTACTTAGCAGTCCTGAAAGAGCCTTTCCCTACTTTTAATTAAAATGTCTTTTAAAACCCGGAAAAATTAAAATTCACATCTCCATGAAAAACCAGGACCAATCGCCAACCTATTTCTCCATAGAATTGGGGAGATCTTCCTTTATGAAAACATAGGGAATGGAAGAAAAACACAACCCAGGGCTCATTGGGGCTGAAACAGACATATGTCCTTCCTCCCTTCTCCCATATTTGCTCTCTGGTTTGAGGTCTATGTTACCCAAAACCTGAGCTCTATCCCCTCTCCTGCAAGAATGCTGATTTTTTTTTTTTTTAGACCATCAGAGTGCAAGTCCTCTTCCTTAAAACTCTTCCTCCCCTAGCCCAAATCAGGAGCTCTTTTCAACATTCAGTTAGAACCTACCATTCCCAGAAAATAACTGGTCACAGTGGATGGAATAGCTCATGGGAGCATAGAGTCTGAGGCATTCTAGAAAGTAAAATCTTGGGGGAGAAGGTTCCCAGGAAGAGCCACTTAAGAGCTAGCTATCAGAGCATTATATTCTCGAAGGGAAGGTTTTCACTTCCTACATGTGTTAAACCATAGGCCTTGGGAGTGAAAGGTCCCACGTTGGCCAACAGAGTCTCTCTTAAGTAACTATGCCATAGGGATCCCTGGGTGGCGCAGTGGTTTGGCGCCTGCCTTTGGCCCAGGGCACGATCCTGGAGACCCAGGATCGAATCCCACGTCGGGCTCCTGGTGCATGGAGCCTGCTTCTCCCTCTGCCTGTGTCTCTGCCTCTCTCTCTCTCTCTCTCTCTCTGTGTGTGACTATCATAAATAAATAAAAAATTTAAAAAAAAAAGTAACTATGCCATATATTGGAAGTTGGGCTTGGAGCTGTGTTTACTGAATCTCTGAGAAGGATGTGAACCCAGTAGGCAAACTCCTATTCAGCCATGAGCAAGAACTATGACAAAGCATATCTTCCTTCTGTCAAGGAGAAGAGACACAACCACCACCACAACCCTAAATAAATATAATCAACACCAGCATCAAAGACCTACTCAAACAAAAACGTAGACCCAGTGGGAAAGAATGTCACTACCTAGACTAGAAAAAAGCAAATCACTAAAATAAAGAAAAAGGGACTCAGTCATTTAAGCATCTGCCTTCAGCTCAGGTCATGATTTCAGGACCCTGGGATCAAACCCCAAGTCAGACTCTCTGCTCAGAGTAGGGGAGTCTGCTTCTCCCTTTGTTCCTCGCCCGCCCCCACTCATGCTCTCTCTTTCTCTCTAAAATAAATAAATATTTCCCTGATGGCAAGTGATGCAGAGCATTTCCTCATGTGCGTGTTGGCCATGTCTATGTCTTCCTCTGTGAGATTTCTGTTCATGTCTTTTGCCCATTTCATGATTGGATTGTTTGTTTCTTTGGTGTTGAGTTTAATAAGTTCTTTATAGATCTTGGAAACTAGCCCTTTATCTGATGTGTCATTTGCAAATATCTTCTCCCATTCTGTAGGTTGTCTTTGAGTTTTGTTGACTGTATCCTTTGCTGTGCAAAAGCTTCTTATCTTGATGAAGTCCCAATAGTTCATTTTTGCTTTTGTTTCTTTTGCCTTTGTGGATGTATCTTGCAAGAAGTTACTGTGGCCCCCCAGCAATTGCACTGTTGGGGATTTACCCCAAAGATACAAATGCAATGAAACGCCGGGACACCTGCACCCCGATGTTTATAGCAGCAATGGCCACGATAGCCAAACTGTGGAAGGAGCCTCGGTGTCCAACGAAAGATGAATGGATAAAGAAGATGTGGTTTATGTATACAATGGAATATTACTCAGCTATTAGAAATGACAAATACCCACCATTTGCTTCAACGTGGATGGAACTGGAGGGTATTATGCTGAGTGAAGTAAGCCAGTCGGAGAAGGACAAACATTATATGGTCTCATTCATTTGGGGAATATAAATAATAGTGAAAGGGAATATAAGGGAAGGGGGAAGAAATGTGTGGGAAATATCAGAAAGGGAGACAGAACGTAAAGACTGCTAACTCTGGGAAACGAACTAGGGGTGGTGGAAGGGGAGGAGGGCGGGGGGTGGGAGTGAATGGGTGACGGGCACTGGGGGTTATTCTGTATGTTAGTAAATTGAACACCAATAAAAAATAAATTTAAAAAAATAAATAAAATAAAATAAAATAAATAAATAAAATCTTTGAAAAATAAAATCAAGAAGAGAATTTTAGAAAACTTATTTTTGACAGGACACATCTGACTCTATGTCTCAGGAATAGAAAGCCATCAAAAAGAAAAAAAAAAAGAACATACAGAAATGAAAACACAACAAAATAAGAAGGGAACTAAATGAGATGAGAAAAAACTTGCTAAAAAATTTGAAATGGGGCAGCCCGGGTGGCTCAGCGGTTTAAGCGCCTGCCTTCGGCCTAGGGCATGATCCTGGGGTCCTGGGATTGAGTCCCATGTCAGGCTCCCGGCATGGAGCCTGCTTCTCCCTCTGCCTGTGTCTCTGCCTCTCTCTCTGTGTCTATCATGAATAAATAAATAAAATCTTTAAAAAAAAAAAAAAGAAATTTGAAATGTCATTGGGCAAGGGACATAATTGTTTTGTTCAACAGTGTATCACCAAGGCCTAACACAGGGCCTGTATGCCACCAGTCTATGTTCCAAAAGTCTTCAGGAGACCAAACAAAGCACCAGAGGACCATTATTTCACATCATAAATATTAAAATATATTGGTCTTCTTGTAAGAGTAGTTCTCTATCAGTCGTTTATAGATCTTGGGGTTTTTTAATACCCTGATAATCTAATCATAATCTATCAGACGAATATTCATGAATAATCAACAGTTCACACTTCTGAGAAATTGGATGCAATTGGGGAAATAGGAACATACAATGGAATAAAGCCAATTAGATCATACGGAATGTCGGAGGCTGACCGTGTCCTCCAGAATTCGTATGTTGAAACCAAATTCCCAACCGGATGGTATTTGGAGGTGGAGCCTTTGGGAGGGGATTAGATCATAACAAAGCCACCGTGAATGGGATTATTGCTTTTATAAAAGAGACCTGAGAAAGCTCCCACCGTGCAAGATCATAGTAAGAAGACAAGTGTCTAAAAACCAGGAAGCAGGCTCTCACCAGACACCAAATCTGTGAGTGCAGATTTGGACTCCTCAGCCTCTGGAATTGTGAGAAATAAATTGCTGGTTTTTTTAATAAACCACCAAGTTTATGGTGCTTTTGTGATAGCAGCTTGAATGCTCTAAGACATGGGTTACTATGTGACTCCAGCCTTATTAAGGCTATGCCCTAAAGAGTTAGGTTAATGGCACTTCTCCAGATTTGGAGAGACATTTAGGGCCATTTAAAACCATTAGGATCAGTACCTCTTTCGGTTTGGATACATGTGTACTTGCCTTCCTCTTGTTCAAAATAACTCCCTATGCTATCAATGTCTCTCCATCACATTAGGTAAAGGATGTAATAATTGTACAGTACTCTATCCTGCTCAGAGTGTTTTTACATCCATTATGTCATTAGAGCTTCACAGCAACCCAGAGAAGTAGATCAGGTGTCCGCCTGTGTCCATTCTGAAGAGGTAAGCAGCAGAAGGAAAGAGAGCGCTGTGGCTTCCCAGAACACAGAGGGGAAAAGACAGTAGACACCTATCCCTCCTCATGATGCTTAGTCCCCCTTGCAGCGGCAATTTAACTGCAGGACACAGCACTCAAACCTAGCATATGACTCGTGGAGACCTCAGCCAGCAAGCACGCGGAGGACTTCCTCATAAGGGCTGGCTGAGAAACTTCTAGAATGACAAGTGGCTAAGATCCTTTAAAACTATAAGCAAAAGCATAAGAGGTGTGGATCACTTTGGGGGAGTAAGGCATACAAGGGGTGTGGCAGGATGGTTCTGTTGATAGGTTCTAGCTCTTGGCCTGGGTACTGGTACACGAGGACGTTCAGACTGTGATTGTTCATTGCACCGCATGTACACTTACGATCTGCGCACTTCTCTGTGTCAAGGTTACGGGTTCGATAAAGGTGGGACTCACTTTAGGGCTCAGATACCTTTCTTATTCCTTGCTTGCCTTTTCCTTATGTCCCTCCGTGTTTTGTATTCTTTTTTTCTCTCCTCTCCCAGGGTGGATCACCCTACTTGTTAAAACTGTGCTACAGCAAATGTTGGTCAATGATGTGCCTTGTGGTAGTGATTAAATCAAATCAAACACATTTGTCACTGAAGAGATGGCCTCCAGCTGTTTATCTGGGAAATATAATTGAATACTAATGGGATAAACACTAAGTTGCCAGTTTTATTTTCACTAAAGGTGTGGGGCTACAATCAGAGAAGGCGAATTTCTCTTCATCTAAATACAAAGGAAATTTTTTTTAAACATACGAAACCTCTTCAAAATTTAACCCGGATGATTCATCATCACCTTGTGTCACTCCCCTAAAGGAAGCAAACAAGATATTCTTATTTACATGGTACAATTGGTACTCTAACCCTAAACTTGCTACGCTCTCTCGACCTCTGGAAGAACCCATCCATGCATTTCTCACTGCGTTGATTCAGTCTGCGATGCCCAGAGAGGCTTGTTACATCCCTGTCCTTGAACCACGCTTAGTATCACATAGCAGTTACCCCGGGTTGGGCAGAAATGATAACTGGCTCTCTTTCAAGTTACTTAACAACTTGAAAAGTAGATTTATGATGTAAAAGACTGTGATATTGCAAATGGAGCAAAAAGTTTGAACAAAACTATTTTACAAGGAAAAAAAATCCCTAATGACATTCTAGAATACTTCAGAAACATCCTCAGCATGCTCCAAACTGAATCACAAACTCAAGCCCCCCCTCTGAGGAAGCTTGCCATCTCAGAGAGGTGAAGAACATTCTGAAAAAAAAAAATAGCAAGCACAGACCCAAGAAAGACACCCAGATAGTGAGGCTAATTTGGATCAAGCATCTTTGGACGAGTTGGTCTTCCAAGTTACAAAGCTGTAAGGCACAGCTTCCAATGTAGCTTTTTGTTGTTGTTGTTGTTGTTAAAGATTTTATTTATTTATTCATGAGAGACACTGAGAGAGGCAGAGACACAGGCAGAAGAAGCAGGATCCTCTCAGGGAGCCCGATGCGGAACTCGATCCCTGGATCAGGGATCACACCCTGAGCTGAAGGCAGATGCTCAACCACTGAGCCACCCAGGTGTCCCTCAGCGTCCCTTTTTTTGGATGAAATCTCAGACACAGAACTATTAAGCAACATACCCACGGTTCCAGAATGGTAACCCAAGTTCCCAGGATTGTTTTGTGACTGTCCATGAAGACAGCTGGAAATCATACAGGTCAAGCACTAACAGGGGGTAGTGTAACAGGAAATAAATTAAGTTTATATTAAGGATGCTGCCGTAACTGACCACCGTTTGGAAGTGGACTTGGCCAAGACCCAGGGACCCAACAGACCATCAGTGGCAGGGATAGTGGGAGAGGGAAGCAATGGAGTAAACAGGCAGTCCATGTAGGTGGTCATCAGTATCTGAGAAGTCCAGCAATAAGCTATATCATCAGTGGCCTTGTAGAAAGAGACAGCCTAGGATCTGGAAAGTCCATCAGTAGGCAATGGGGACCAACTTCCAGAAGGGCTACAAGTGTTCTGGACACATGAGACCTCACAGATTCTCAAGACCATGGATGCTCAGAAATCAGATTCTATTTCATGCACACATTCGGGCCTGTGCCTTTCTACTTCCTTCCATGTATCTTTGCCTATGACCCATCACCTCCCACCACTGAGAAGGGTTCCCCCAAGTAAGCCAAAACCATGATAGGAAAGAAGATAATGAATCATTAAGATTCCCCCACACACACACACCTCTCTTGGGTAGCCATTCACCTTTGTGTCTCTGGCCAACCTGAGTCTGTTTACTGATCAACCATTTTCAGAGACTCTCCTTGAATTACAACCAGAGAAACACATCATTAATAGACATTTTTTTTTTTTTGCTCTGTCAAACCATTTTTACCTTTTCCCCTCAACTATCTTTCCATTCAAAATTCTTTAACAATACACACAAAGGGGACAAAAGCGGGTCGGCACGCATACTAATAACAGTGTGTTCATTTCTTCTCAAGGCAGCGTGCTAACAGAATCGTGTTACACTTTTGTTTTACCCTTAGCTCTATTCTGTAGCACACAGTTGTTATGCTCTCGCTTGGCAGGCACAGCAGAACCAAAGGGATTATACACTTAGCATCTGGAAATATTCCACTATCATCATAGACCGAAATCTGTACCCTGCCTCTTCCCTCCTGCGCCAAGCCAGTCAAATAAGAAAGAGAAAAGGATACGTTTGCACATCCAGAGCCGCCCCATCAGAGGAAGCCAGCAGGCTAATGAAAATCACATGTTCTACGAGCCGGTGACTTGTTCTGGAAGTGAAACCTGCATGTGGCTTGTGAGCGGGGAGAGGACTTGGAAAGACTTAGGTGATAGGTTTTTAACACTGTCAGGGGAAACATTCAAATGCTCAGATTCATGAATATAGCAACATCACATCTTTTCTCCAGAAAACGATGCATAACTCCAGATTCTTCATGAGGCAGGTATACAAAGACCAACCAGCAGCACTCAATCCAGAGAGTCTGCTAGGCTCCCTCTGGCCACCACCTGCCTCTGCAGGAATTTCTGCAAACCAAGGAGCTCTGGGGCCACTCAAAGATAATCAAATCCCCAGAAGTGAAATTGTCACGGACAGGACATCACCCTCAAGGCTTTCAAGTCTTTAATAGCTTGAGGACCGCTTCTGGATGTCTGGGCTTCCCTGCAATTCTACCCAGTTAGAATCTCTGAGGATGAGATCCCAGTATGCCTGGTTGTTAATAGCACCAAACGCTAGATGTGCCCCCCACCTCCGTGTAGAACAACAAGCCCACAGCAGATATTGGTTTGTGGATTCATTTACTTTTACATCTCACTCTACCATCTGTGACAGTGAGTGATTTCTTCACTGGAGAGGCTTCCATCACAGAAATATTCCATGGGAGGACATCGGATTGTAAATTAAGAGAGAGAAAATACAAGGGGCATGTCTCCATAAGGAAACCATTAGCCCTGTCACCAGTCCTTTCCCACCTCATCTCGACTCCCGCTGACTCATGCCAATACAGAAAAGGCAATAGCTTTACCAAATATAGTGTCTAGGTCCTGGGTGCTCAAATAAATAGAATTTTCCCTACCAAAGGGGAGCCAAGATTGAAGGATCCTTATAAAATATGCTCACATAGGTCCAAGCCAAATGCAAATCATGCCCTGGCCCCATTTGGAGAGCTGGCTGTGTGCAGGGAAAGAGCCCAAGCCAGGGAGTTCAGAGACCACAGTCTGTTTCTGCCTTTGCCTAGTAGTTCTGGAAGTCTGGGCAAATCACCTCTCCCTGGAGCCCCGGTGTCACCAGTGAAACAAGGTTGTAACAAAAGTAGCTGGCTCATCTGTAAGTGAATATTCACGTACTCACCTTCCGTCATCCCTGACTACACCTTCTAATCTGTTCTGGACTCAGACTGGGAGTCTCAACCAGGAGCATGGAAAGCCTCTGGGTGAGGCAGAGCTTGGTTGCTGCTAAGCCAGCATCTTGACCTCATGTCTCTCTCTTGGCAGGCCCCACCAGGCCCTAACACCTGGGCCACCCTCTGTTGGATCCCCTCCTATCAATCCCAGGCCTGAACTGGAGCAGGAAAGAGAACTGAACCCTTCCAGGCCAGCATCATAGCATTCAGCCTTGATTCCCATGTCCTGAGCTCCCCTGCCTGTGCTTCCCTGGAGCCTGTTCTGAAACCTAGGCCAGCACTTTGGTTCACCCAAACCAGAGCTACCTAGAATCTTGCCTTTTCCTTTGTTTTCTGCTTTAGTCCAGCTGCTGGACACCTATGGCATATCTCAGGCTTCATGTTGGCCTGAAGCCCTAAACCTGAACCCTGGCCCAGTCAGTCACTTGGCCTGTTTCCTCAAGAGGCATTGTCGATGCCCAGAGTCTCCAGGACTGTCTGACTAGGTGAGCCCCACCCCCTTCCCAGGTGCTCTCATTGCCCAGCTCTGCCCACCTGCCAGTGCCACCTGGGAAGCACCCAGGGATTGCTCGGCCTTTCTTCCATCCACCCCTGCAGTCCCTGCAGCTGGGTTCATGACCCCAGAGTCTAGCTGACCTTAAGCAAGTAGGCTTTGTGCAACCTCTTCTGGCCTAGCTCATCACTCATACTCCAAGTAAATGAAGCCCCATCCTTTTTTTTTTTGAGCCTGGTCCTCAAGCCTGTTGTCTCCATCTCCTTTGTGAAATGTGCTACCTTGACTTGGAGTGACATCCATTCTGCTGCCACCTCTTCCCCTGGGGCTTGGGTGCTATTGAATACTCCCACCTCCGCTGAATACTTTATTTCCTTGGACACTGTATTAGTTTCCTTTTGCTGCTATAACAAATGACCACTAACTTAGTGGTATAAACAATATAAGTTGGGGCACCTGGATGGCTCAGTGGTTGAGCATCTGCCTTCAGCTCAGGTGGTGATTCCAACATCCTAGGACTGAGTCCTGCATCCAGCTTTCTGTGTGGAGCCTGCTTCTACCTTTGCCTATGTCTCTGCCTCTCTCTGTGTCTCTCATGAATAAGTAAATAAAAATATTTTTTAAAAATAAAATAAACAATATAAGTTTATCTTTATTTATAAATTAATCTTTATTATCTGGAGGTCAGAGTCTCAATGGGCTAAAATCAAGGTGACAGCCAGTTCCCTTGGAGCTCTAGGGAGAGTTCATCCCTTATCTGTTCCAGGTTTTAGGGGATGTTCACATTCTTGGCTCATGTCCCTCTTCCAACTTCAAAGCCAGCAATCACATCAGTCTGGCCTCTGCTGTCATCCTCACATCTCTTTCTCTCTCTCTCCTGCTTCCCCCTTTCCTCCCAAGGACCCCTGTAATTACACTGGGCCCACCCAGAACAACCTCACTATCTCAGATCCTTAACATGATCACATCTGCAAAGTCTCTTTTGCTCTGTAGATACCAAGATACCATAACTGTAGGTTCTGGGATTAGGATGTGGACAGACCTTGACATTTCTCTCTCCAGTTCTTTCTCCCCCTCTGACCATTCTGCCTTATGTTTCATCAGTGAATCTTAATTTCTCTTAAATGTGAGTGTTCCTAGAACTTCACTGTGGACCTGTTTCTACTACACATTCCCTATTCACTCACACACAGTCATGGGTTGGTCTTTCACCCGCAGATTCTCAAATACAGGTCTCCAGCCCAACCCTTTCTCCTGAGAGTCAAACCTATACATCCTACTGTCAAACTCTGGTCCTCTGCCTTGGGTAGATTCCAAGACCAGTGTTCCCAATGGGTGCTGGGCCCTAGCACAGTCAGAGCCTTGACAGGGGGGCCTTTGGGGGTTGTTTTGTCCCTCTTTGGTGCAATGATTGATGAGACAAGGTCATTCTTGCAAAAGAAAGAAATATGGACAGGCAGAGGAATAAACACAAATATCCTCAATTTAATAATCTTACTTCCTTGATACATAAAAAACCCCAGCTTCCACATCTTGTTCTCCTAGAGCCTTTTCCATGAGGGCCTTATCCAATACCAATAACTTAAAAATAGGACAAGGAAGAATGTAGACCAGATAACAACAGAAATGACTATACTTTATTGAGAAGCTTCCAGGGATTGTGTTAAGCATAGTACATAAAATATTTTATCTCATTTAATCCCCACGACAAGCCAGTGAGGTATTTTTAATATTAAGTGAAGAAAGTGTGGTTTGGGCACAAACTTGGTGAGCAAATAACTCACCAAGTTTATACAGCCAATGAGAGACAGAGCTGGACCTGAACCAGGGTGTGGCTGACCCCAGTGTTCGCGCTGTCAACACTGGCTTCCCTTCTTCTATAAGGCAACACTCACACTTTTGGGCATGTTTTGTCTTCCCATGGTCACTCCAGAATTCTGCAGGTCTATGGAGAAGAATCCCTGGCTCTCTATCCGCTAAAATACATGCCACCATTTCTCAGGCTCTGGGGTCAGATTATCCAGCCTCTCGGCCTCTGAGAGGGTTGGAGTCATGAAAGTGCCCCAGGGACAGATTGCCTGGGAACTGCCTGCCCGGTCACCCCAGGCCTCCAGCATGCTTGTGTATAATTTGCACTGGTTGGAAGAAATCATTGCTGGCTATTGATTCTGGAAGCAGCTGAGACAAAGGAAACAAATGCAGCCCAGTAATAACACAGTGAGGGAGAAAGCCGAGAGGAGAACCCACAGGTTCACTTCACTTCTCAGTGGTCGATAGGCTGTTTATTGAGACTCATTACTCTTCTGCTCCTGGATCTCAACAGCATGGGCATCACCGGGAGCCTCCTCACTCCTGCATTACACTAATGGATACAGATTGAGTTTGTACAGTTTGAGGACAATGGCAGTCTGCTGGAGGAGGTCATTGAGAGGATGTGGCCACCAGTTGGCCAATAAACTGGATCTGGGCAATTGGAGGCTACTCACCCCCTACCTTATCCTTGCAATATATGTTCTGCCCACCATTCCCAAGGTGGGAGCCGCTCCTAGGGTGCAGCCTTGAAGTAAGGTGTCGTTGAGACCATCTGGACTGTGTACGTCAAGGCACACAACTCAACACTGAACCCCATTAGGGCTACTCTATAAATTTTAAGATGTGGTGGGCAGGTACAGAGATCTACTCACCTTGTAGCTGTCCCAAACAAGGCTCATATGTAAATCTCCTCACTTAGCCAACCTGCTACCTATTCATCTGGAGTGGTCTGCCTCTTCCTATGATCTCTTCCCACCCTCTATGAACAAGACTGGTTTGTGAACAAATATAGTCCCCCAGTAAAGTCCTGAAAAGCTCCATAAAGGGAGGTAGCTCCGTGCTGTAATCCTGTAAGGGGTGGGGGGAGGGACAGATGTGCACCTTCCAACCTCCATCCCCCACCTCCTCCTCCCGTCCCTGCAGCACTTAGATGATTCATTCTGTTGCAAAACTGTTCCAAAAAAAAGAACAAGAAAAAGAGAGACAGGGAAGGACAATAATAAGGAAGGGAGGGAAGGTGGGTAGGAGTAAAGGGAGAAGAGGGGAAGAAAGGAAGGAGAGAAGTGGGGAGGACACCTTTCCCCTCCGCTTTGGCATAACATTTTTTTTCATTATCCTAACACCCACTTAGGTCTCTAAGTACCCTATAACTCACAATGGATGATCAGGAAGAAAGGAGAACACATCAGAACACTGCAGAAGTGGAAGCTGTGTCTGCCGATCCTTAACCACCGACAAGCTTTTGTTACAATAAAGAACTACGAAGTGGGTGGGTGTAGTTGTGAGGCTCTAGAAGACCTTCTGTCTGAAAAGGACAGACGTGGATACAAAGAGGGTCTGCAGGTATCAACAGGCAGGGCAGAGAAATCCCAATGGTCAGCTGCCAAATTTTCAGTGCAAATTTGATCTCTTCTAAGATTAACATTGAGCAATTTCTCCCCACAGGTCATACCCCCAATTCATTATTTGATAGCTGGCTAGTACTTCTTTAAACCTGGAGTTCTAGAAAGATTTGTAGCAGAAGGAAATGCATAATTTCTTTTCTCTTTTTTTTTCTTTTCTTTTCTTTTCTTTTCCCTTTCCTTTCCTTTCCTTTCCTTTCTTTTTTCTTTTCTTTTCTTTTCTTTTCTTTTCTTTTCTTTTCTTTTCTTTTCCTTTTCCTTTCCTTTCCTTTCCTTTCCTTTCCTTTCCTTTCCATTCCTTTCCTTTTCTTTCTTATCTTCCTTAGGTGAGGCAACACTTTTGTGATTCCCATGCATGATTTTAACTCCCATTATAAATATTTGCTATTCCTGGCTGTTTATGTCCAATAGTGTTCCTCCAGAAATACCTCAAAAAAGCACGGGCTGACCACACTATAAAGTCACTCATAAACACAAGAATTGAATGAGTGTCTACTGTATACCAGGCAAGTAAAGGAGTAGGTATTAGGTCACTAGACAAGAATCAGTGGCATAGTGCTGACCTCTTCATCGTCTTCTTAAGAGATATCATGAATGACTAAGAATTTCCACCCCATGTCAGACCAGTGATCATGCCAGGTGCATGTTCTGACTCTGAAAGTGGCACTATGGAATATTTGATGAAGAATGGGTAATTATAAGCGCTACCTTCAACATTCTAAGTCCCCCTGAGTAACATGATGATACCAAGTTCCCTGACCTGTTGCCTGGCACACAATGGTTCTCATTAAAAGAGACCAAGCATGGAAAACTGTGGTGGTGGTCAGGCATGGAAGACCATAGTGTGGGCTTAAAAGCATCACACTCCCACTCTGTGCCAGGCACTGGAATATATACTTTACACACATTCATTCCTTATAAATCTCAACAGACCTGTGGTAGGTCATTTTACATATGAGCAAATGAGCACAGGAGGTAAAGGGACTCATCGTGATCTCTGAAGCCCTCCTGATCCTCTTGCAAGCAGCACTGGCACTTCAACCTGACTTTGAGGAGAGCCTGGGAACACTGGAGAATTCTATACACTAACAATGAGACTGAAGAAAGAGAAATTAAGGAGTCAATCCCATTTACAATTACACCCAAAAGCATAAGATACCTAGGAATAAACCTAACCAAAGAGGTAAAGGATTTGTACCCTGAAAACTATAGAACACTTCTGAAAGAAATTGAGGAAGACACAAAGAGATGGAAAAAATATTCCATGCTCATGGATTGGCAGAATTAATATTGTGAAAATGTCAATGTTACCCAGGGCAATATACACGTTTAATGCAATCCCTATCAAAATACCATGGACTTTCTTCAGAGAGTTAGAACAAATTATTTTAAGATTTGTGTGGAATCAGAAAAGACCCCGAATAGCCAGGGGAATTTTAAAAAAGAAAACCATAGCTGGGGGCATCACAATGCCAGATTTCAGGTTGTACTACAAAGCTGTGGTCATCAAGACAGTGTGGTACTGGCACAAAAACAGACACATAGATCAATGGACCAGAATAGAGAACCCAGAAGTGGACCCTGAACTTTATGGTTACCTAATATTCGATAAAGGAGGAAAGACTATCCACTGGAAGAAAGACAGTCTCTTCAATAAATGGTGCTGGGAAAATTGGACAGCCACGTGCAGAAGAATGAAACTAGACCACTCTCCTTCACCATACACAAAGATAAACTCAAAATGGATGAAAGATCTAAATGTGAGACAAGATTCCATCAAAATCCTAGAGAAGAACACAGGCAACACCCTTTTTGAACTCAGCCACAGTAACTTCTTGCAAGATACATCCAAGAAGGCAAAAGAAACAAAATAAAAAATGAACTATTGGGACTTCATCAAGATAAGAAGCTTTTGCACAGCAAAGGATACAGTCAACAAAACTAAAAGACACCCTACAGAATGGGAGAAGATATCTGCAAATGACCTATCAGATAAAGGGCTAGTTTCCAAGATCTATAAAGAAATTATTAAACTCAACACCAAAGAAACAAACAATCCAATCAGGAAATGGGCAAAAGACATGAACAGAAATCTCACAGAGGAAGACATAGACATGGCCAACACGCACATGAGAAAATGCTCTGCATCACTTGCCATCAGGGAAATAGAAATCCAAACCACAATGAGATACCACCTCACACCAGTGAGAATGGGAAAAATTAACAAGGCAGGAAACCACAAATGTTGGAGAGGATGCGGAGAAAAGGGAACCCTCTTACACTGTTGGTGGGAATGTGAACTGGTGCAGCCACTCTGGAAAACTGTGTGGAGGTTCCTCAAAGAGTTAAAAATAGACCTGCCCTACGACCCAGCAATTGCACTGTTGGGGATTTACCCCAAAGATACAGATGCAGTGAAACGCCGGGACACCTGCACCCCGATGTTTATAGCAGCAATGTCCACAATAGCCAAACTGTGGAAGGAGCCTCGGTGTCCATCGAAAGATGAATGGATAAAGAAGATGTGGTTCATGTATACAATGGAATATTGCTCAGCCATTAGAAATGACAAATACCCACAATTTGCTTCAACATGGATGGAACTGGAGGGTATTATGCTGAGTGAAGTATGTCAATCAGAGAAGGACAAACATTATATGTTCTCATTCATTTGGGGAATATAAATAATAGTGAAAGGGAATAGAAGGGAAGGGAGAAGAAATGGCTGGAAATATCAGAAAACGAGACAGAACTAAAGACTCCTAACTCTGGGAAACGAACTAGGGGTGGTGGAAGGGGAGGAGGGCGGGGGGTGAGGGTGAATGGGTGACGGGCACTGAGGGGAGCACTTGACGGGATGAGCACTGGGTGTTATTCTGTATGTTGGCAAATTGAACACCAATAAAAAATAAATTTATTATAAAAAATAAAATAAAATAAATAAAATAAAATTATGTAGTCAAGCCCAGAGAAAGAGAACCAGCTTCTTTTTTTTTAATTTTTATTTATTTATTTATGATAGTCACAGAGAGAGAGAGAGAGAGAGAGGCAGAGACATAGGCAGAGGGAGAAGCAGGCTCCATGCACCGGGAGCCTGGTGTGGGATTCGATCCCGGGTCTCCAGGATTGCGCCCTGGGCCAAAGGCAGGCGCCAAACCGCTGCACCACCCAGGGATCCCCGAGAACCAGCTTCTATGAAGGAGTTTCTATGTCTGCTCTTAGGAAATCCCTGAGTGCATACACTGAAGAGCACTCAAGAGTGATTTCTCATCCAAATCAATGACACAAGGTCTACTTTGCCCCAACACTCCATCCAGCAGGGACTCAAAGGTTTCCCATAGTTCCATCCTTGGCTAATTGTGGTCAGTTAATTTTTATTATCATGACCTAAACTCTGGTATGTAGAAAGAACCTGTTTCCTCCCCTGGAGGACACAATACTGGAGAGAGTGTTATAGTACCCAGATGCCTCATCTTTTATTTGTTAGTTAATAATTGTTGATTAAGAGCTTATCATGACCAGGGCAGTGCCAGGCATTTAGAGATACAATAGTAGACAAGACAGACATGCTCTCTGCCCTCACAACTAACCAGCTGGTAGTCATTCCATTTCAAGAAGGATACTTGGCAGTCTAGGAAGTGCCCAGGAGGAAGGCAGATGAGAACAGGTCAAGAAAACCCCATGACAGGATCAGCTAAAATATTGATAATTTTTGAAGCTGAGTGATGAGTAAAGGATGAGCATAGCATCATACTATTCAATTTTTGCATTTAAAAACTTCCATAAGTCATCTCAAGGGATGGTCTTGGGAAAACAAAGTAAATATATTGTGTGTCCTCCAAAAGGCTGATGAATACCCCCTTAAATTGCTTAGCACTCTTGAAAAACAATATGGTCACAATCAATCCTCACAGGAGAGGTGTAAAGTAATCAGGGGGGTAGTACCTACCCCTGTTTTATGAATGAGGATAAGACTAGATTCACAGAAGCTCAGGAGGCAGGAGAATTGAATTCTCCATCCTAATGTTTGACTTGATTACAATCCCCTCCACCACAAAACAAGTCAAGGTTATGGAGAGACAGGTCTGATACAAACAAGAACTTTCAGAGTCTGAAGATGCTATGGGCATCCTTGAAAAGTAGTGAGTCTCTAGTCCTAGAAGTATCAAGCAGAAGGTGGAAGCTTCTCCCACTTGAAATGACCTGGAGACATTTCTGCTATAGGCGGGATAATGGATTGAAAGCTTCAAGGGGCCCTCCAACTATTAATTTCCCGTAGTCCTGGAGATTTTAGAAGGCTTCTTTGCATTTCTTCATTGGTTGCAGCTCAGGGTGATATGGGGGAGGAGGGTCCTCCGGGTCCCCACTTGTATATTGAGAGGAAAGAACACCGAAGTACAAACAGCTCCCACTGAATGAGTAGAAACCGTCTGACACACACTTGGTGAGTTTCTATGCATTCTCTGACCCAATCTTCGCATAAACCCCATAGGTGGATACCATAATGATATTCGAGGCGTGGAGAAGTAAAGTAACAACCGGCCGACAAAAGATCCTTGGCAAGGCGAGAATCCAATGGCAAATCTTGAGTTTGCAGAGAGAGACTGCGCTGCTCCTGGGAGGGTCTGCTCCCTCTTCCTTGCTTAGAATCCTCCAGCACCCGGGGAGGCCAGCTCAGACGCGCAGGCCACTTAGGGAGGGGAAAGGAAAAACAAAGGTACCTCCAGAGCCAATTAGTGAGTTGAAATTCAAATCCAAAACCTAACTGTTGGTTCCTTGAGCTAAAGTCTCAAGCTTTGATCACAGTTTCTAACTCTTGAATGGCTCAGAGCTGCCTCGGTTCCCCGCAGGGAAAGGTAAACATTCTTGGGGAAACGCAAACATGTCACTAATGGTTTAAAATGGCCTGTAATGGAGGCATCATTTCTTTTGGGAACAAGCCCCCTATAAAGGTAAAAGGTTGTTATTTTTACAGCCTGAATGCAGGATCTTTCCAGCGGCAGCCAGAATTCTTCCCCTGGTAGTGACAGCACCCGCAGGGCAGACAGAGAATACTAATTCCCCAACCAAAACCCCTGCTTGCTCAGCTTAAAGCGGATGGTGCCCCCCCCACTGGGGAAGTGAGTGTCACCCACTATAGTTTTCCTCTGAAAGGGAGGTGGGTAGGTAAGGCTGAGAAGGTATAATTACGGGTGGAGCCTGGAGCATCTGGGATGGTAATCCCAGGCAAGGCTTTCTCTGCCTAGCGCGCCCCTGAAAGAACCTTCCCCGCCACCCCTATCAAAGCCGCTGTCAGGGGAGCACCCCTGTTATTAAATGCTGCTCCACACATCTTGTGTGGAGGCATCATCACCGGTGGTAGGCCTGGAGGGGAAGCTGTCCAAAGGGAGGGAAGAAAGAAAACAGGAGGATGAGCTGACTAAAAACACATAAATGAGGTGTAAAAATTCGATTAGAGACCTAGGGAAGAGGGAGAGGAAGGGAGGATTGGGGAGGAGGGGCGGGGACTCTGAAGTTTTCTTTAGTTCTCCTCTGGCTGGGTCAGAGGCCTTTTGTTTTTCAGTCCTCCTGATGGTGGAGGGCAGAAGGTTCTCAAAAGACAAGAAACATGGGGGAGAATGTAGTCCTGGCACGATCACACCTCCCATACCCACCTGCTACAAACTTGAGTGAAATAATAGGACAATAAACCAGAAAGCTATCAGCAGCCTGCCTGATCTGGCATCTGGCAGGTTCACCAAAAAACACCAGTGACTTCACAGGATCCAGGCACTAGGTAGGATTGGTGACCTCAGAGTCGTGAGGATGGGCCAGTGAAAAAAGACAGTTGCTGGAAGTGTCTCAGTCACCAAATAATAAAATGATCTTGGAGCAGGGGTTAGCAAACCCGAGTGCAGCCCCTTGGAATCACGTGGTATGTGGAGTGGGGGGAATCAGGCATCCCCTTCCCTTTTAAAGCTCCCACAGGCAGCACCTGGGTGGCTCAGTGGCTGAGCGTCTGCCTTTGGCTCAGGTTGTGATTCCGGGGTCCTGGGATCGAGTCCCGCATTGGGCTCCCTGCGTGGAGCCCTGCTTTTCCCTCTGCCTATGTCTCTGCCTCTCTCTCTGTGTCTCTCGTGAACAAATAAATAAAATCTTTTTACAAATAAAATAAAAATAAATAAAAAGCTCCCCCAAAAGATTACAATGTCTAGTCACTACTTTGGAGACACTGCCATGAAGGAAGCAGGGTTTGTGCTCTGTATCCCAGGAACACCCATTCCCCCCAAAACTAACCCTCCCCAACCTGCAAGACACAGCTCAAATGTCACCCCAGGAAAACAACCACTCCTGAGCCCGTAATGAGTGCACAGTAATGAGCTAAGTGCTCTAGGGAACACGTATAAAGTAAGACAGCCTCTGCCCAGGTTATAAACGCAGTGAGAGAGAAAGCTTGTGTCTGGTACCAAGGAGAGCTCAATAAATATTTAGGAAATAAAAGAATGAGGGAGTAAATAAGCAAATAACTTAATAATAGTAAACTGCCCATGACACTCAGGGAAAACAGAAGCAGGTGTAATGTGCAAAGTAAGGACCACTCAATGGGGTAGGGTCAGACAGGGGGTGCACTTTATAAAGGTGGCAGCATTTGAATTGGGCTTTGAAGGAAAGGTCATAATATTTAACGTTTGTTCAGAGCTTTAAACTTGATCAATGTTTTACGTATATTAACTCCTTTAATGGCTTTTAACAGCCCCTGAGGTTGGCGTTTTGATCCCTACTAAAGAGGTAAGGACTTAATCAAGGTCAGGAAGCTAGTGAGTGAGGAAGCCCAGGACCGAGCCTGGAATCCACTGACCCTCGGGAGGACGACAGCCCGAGCCAAGAATGCGGTGTAAGGCAGACACGGGGTGTCTACTCTAACTATGTCATCTGTATAGGGAAGGACGGGTTTGTTTGGGTTTCTTAAAAAGGAATCTTTCTTTTAGGGAGAGAATTGTGAGTGCAAAGACAAGAACAGGCTTGAGAGCTGAGGTGCTGGTAAAGATGTCCCCAGAGACCCCGGAACCCTCAGAGCAATTGGTTAGCATCTCTCTGGAGTGTTCTTCTTGTACAGACATGTCTCATCTCCTTTTCTATGCGATAAACTCTTTGGCCAGACACTGGCCACATTTGGGTTTGAATTTCTCTGAAACCTAGCCAGGGCTGGATTCTATAGTTTATACAACTCAGAAAGCCTTCTTTAAGAAAAACAATATAAAATTCTAAATACCAGATTAAGTACAAAGTGAATATGTATTTAGAACTCACAGCAAAATGCAGCTTTTAAGAACTGACAAATAAAACCAGAAAAATAGCACATACTTTTATTCCTTAACTGTTGGACCCCCCTCTGAAATACTTCCAACCTTCAATTTTGGGGGGCACATAATCTTTGACCGCCTTTTTGTATGATAAAAAATTTTGTAATACTTTTTTTTAAAAGTATGGCTTGGGACTTCTGGGTGGCTCAGTGGTTGGGCATCTGCCTTTGGCTCAGGGCATGAATCCTGGGGTCCTGGGATCGAGTCCCGCATGGGGTACCCCACAGGTAGGCTGCTTCTCCCTCTGCCTTTGTCTCTGACTCTCTGTGTCTCTCATGAATAAATAAATAGAATCTTAAAAAGAAAGAAAAGAAAAGAAGCATGGCTAGGCAAAACTTGTTCTGTATTATTAAGAGTTTTGAGATGCTTACTTGTTGATGGTAACGTATTTATCAAGTTACTTCCTATAAAAGCTAGAAGATTTGGAGACATTTCAATTGCCCTTGTTTCCGGGGCAAATCTTAAATACTTGATGACCATCATTTACCAGTGTGATGTCGATGTCCTTGCTGCAGTGATATGTCTCATGCTATCCTTCAGGAAGGAAATTTTGTGTTAGCATGGGTGGGACTCAGTCCTCCACTGATGGTTGTATGAACTTGTCTGATACTTAGAACTTTCCACAGACTAGATTATGGCTCTGTACGCTTCAAATCTTGTTCCTTCTCCATTGCCTGCTTGCTCCTGAGTCTGAGTTCTGTGGGTCCACTCATACCACCAGATGACCCTGGCCTTGCACTACTGTGTCTTGCCACCAGGTAGGTCAGCGCTGTGGAGGCTAAGAGTATTCCTGGAAGCCATGCCTAAACCAGGAAGGCTACCTGAATGTGCTTCGCAATGGCAGCAAATGACGCACGTTCATGCCACTGAACTCAACTAATGGAAGTGCATGCCACCTCAGATTCTGCTTCAGAAGGCCAAAAACTGCTGCCACATCCCCCCTTCAGTGACATAAGTGGGAGCAAACATGCCCTGATGGAAAGGAGGTCAGGGCAGAAAGAGGCAACAGTCTTAACTGGTTATAATTACAGTATCTTAGGCTCTTGAATTTAGCAAAAACTCACAACCATACAAACACATCACCGGGGCTCATCCGCTGTCTTGAAGGGATGCAAGAGAGGAGCTTAAAGCTTCAGCTTCCTCAAAGTCAATTTACCTGCAGACATATTTCCACACTTTGCAGAGGGTAAGTGCTAAATGAATGAATGAATGAATGGAGTGAATGAATGTTTTTTGTTAATAGGGCAGCCTCCGCGGGGAGTTGGAATTACAGGACATCCAGACAAGGGGGTGTGAACTGCAAGGGGCTCACCATGGGGATCAGGCCCAGCTCAGAGCCCTGCCCAGAACTGAGGGCAGTTTTCCAGAATGGATCGATCGGACTCATGTGGGGCAGGCAGAGTAAACCCATCGCCTTGCTCCATTTACACAGTTTGCCTCTATGAATTCCAACTAAAGTTGCTTTATTGTGCTTTCTCCTTTCCTTCCCTCTTTGGCAGACTTCTCGTGACGTTGATGCATGCTGCTATATGCATCGTAGTCAACTAAAACCTATTTTAATCTTCACGCTGGCTCAACCAGTTCTCCCCCCAGGCTACGGCTGAGTGATTTAAAGTTCTTGTGAGTGAATTTTCTATGTTAACTTGACTGGGTTCGGGGATGCCTGGAGAGTTGGTATGAGTAAAGAAGAGACTCAAGATCATCCTCACTATTACAGAAGGGCATCATCCAATCCGCAGAAGGTCTGAATAAAAAGGCAGAGGAAGGGCGAGTTTATTCTCTTATCTTGGACTGGACATTCATCTTCTCCTTGCCCTCTGACATCAGCATTCTTGGTTCTTGGGCCTTTTGGATTCAGACTAGATGATACCATCAGCTTTCCTCGTTTTCCAACTTGCAGATGGCAGAGTGTAGGACTTCTTGGCTTCCATAATTGCTTGAGCCAATAGCTATAATATAATAAATTTCTATTCTATTCTATTCTATCCTTTTTATTCTATTCTTATAATCTCTCTGTTCCTCTGGAGAGCCCTGGCAAAGACAATGCAAATGCACAACTCCACATTCCAATTAAATTCATACTCTTATGTTTAGCCCACCGTGCTGGCCTCATGAGATGGATCTGGCTCTCCTGGTTGTCATCTGGCATACTGACTCCCACCACCCTTTCTGTAATATCCAAGCCACTGATTCCAAACCATGGAATGGGACATGATCCTAAGGGGAACTCTGCAGCTCATCCTCCTGAACCCCTTCTCTGGCCTGCCATCAATTTGCTAATCAACATCTTTGGGGCCCAGATGTTCAATTTATTTTTAATCCATCTGATTGGAATGCCACCCGACCCAAATTTCAAGCTCTCAGGGATATCCAATGCCTTGGTAGAATTCATGTATCTTCCATATTTTCACAAGCCAACAGTTGAAGGATCCCATCCAAAAAAATTAAATGAAGATGATAAAAGATTCCTTTTTTCTTAGTGTGTTTTTATATTTTTCCTATTGTCTGTCACTTCTCTTTCTATAAGCTCATGATGCTGGCTTAAAATCATATGCTTATAGAGCATTTCCCTAGCTCATCTGACTCACAGCTCTCTTCAGAGAGCAGGACTCTTTGCCATGGGTAAGAATACATCTTGCAGCATTTTTAGAGGTCAGTGATTTCAGAATGTGTTTGTATGCAATTATTAATGTCATAATAATACCTTGCACTTGATATGGGGCTGTGTGGTTACAAGGCTCTTTCTTGTACGATCTCATTTAACAAAAAACTACCTTAGAAAAAAGGCAAGAATTCTGCTTTATGGCAAAAAATAATTAACTCTAATCATCCAGCTCTAGGACAGCTGACTCTAAAAAGCCACTGAGATTGTACTTTCCATTTAAGCATTCTGGAGTCCAGGTATTATAATACTAGGATGCTAAAGGCCATCATCTCTATGTTACAGTGATCACTAGAGCAAGGAGAACATTCTACAATCCATTGATCCCCAACAGCATGAGCAGCCTCTGTTACGACTTAGGATATATAATGCAGTACTACGCAGAAAGTCTGGGGATGCGGCCCAGGAATCTTTGTTTCAGCAGGCCCTCCAGATGATTCTGATGCATATTCGCATTTGAGAGCCTGACTTAATAGAAAGTCAGTAAACATTTAGTCTGTAGATGAAATACTGGATTGCTCACATGGTCACTTCACCATCAACACGAAACTGGTACCCTCTACTACTGAGGGTGCAGGACTCTCAAAAATTAGATTCCTGTAAGAGGCTCTATCAGAAGGGACCAAATTCAGAGGCTGCTGGTGCCAAGGACAGATTACTTCAGAAGACCATGAGGAGAGTCGGGTGCAATGGCACCATCCAGGGATATGTGGAAGTGATTGAACCAGCCTTGCCTGGTTCCATTTGCTGGGATCCTGCTCCCACCACACACAGGCAGAGAGCAGAGCATGAGCCGAGCACATGCAGAGCAGTGCAGTGCAATGTCACAGAGCAGAGCATAAGCTGATTCAACTCATTCTGGACCCCACAGTGGGAATATCCTGTGCTGGGTCCCCACATAAGGAGGGAACCCTTTAAGACAGGGCAAAATCTCAGGTATGTAGGGTGACTATGGTCCCAGTTTGCCCAAGCCTGAGAGGCTTCCCAGGAGATGGGTCTTTCAGTGCTAAAATTGGGGGTTTTAGCAAATCGACAAGGGGTAGCAGACCTGGACTGCTCCCAGTGTGTTTGCCCCCGTGATCCTGAGTCCTCTCTGATCTGAAGATTCACTCCACATCAGGTTGATTCCCAGTCCATTTCTAATTCTCTGCACCTGATCCTCATACTTGGTCTCACTGGCACTGGACCATGGATTTCCCCTCTTGCATTTTGAGTCGATCCTAAGCTCTAGTTCTTGCCAGTGCAGATGAACTCACAGGACACAAGGCTGGTGTTGATCATTAGGTCAAGCTCTGTTTCTCACTCCCACGCATCCACAAGAGGGATCTTTCAGCACTGGCAGATGAATCGGAAGGTCATGGAAGAGAAGAGATTCAACTCAGATTCCTTTACAAGGAGACGCACACCTAATTAACTATCTTGCTTTCCAATTAGTAGTATGACCAACCAGTTAACTTCTTACCCACCCCATCCCACCTCCAACAAGTTTGCATGCATAGATACTTATACAAACTGACTCCTTAAGGAAATTGTAGAATGTGAGTTCGGGGCATGTTTTGGAGTTGTCGATGAATCAACAGCACAAGACTCAGAAAGCTGAACTGTAGAACTAGCATCCTATCTACCCTTATTGAGGGCCTCTGACATAGGATAGGAAACCAGTCAGAGAATAGGCATGCAAGGGAGCCTCAAGGGTCTGAGATGGATGATGCCAGGGTCTTGTGAAGCTGTGATGAAAATAATCATCATACCTCACATGCAGAGGGCACTCTAGGGTACATCACATTTTCTAGCCCACCAGCTATCTTAAATTTCTAAGCATTCTTGACTTATAAAAGGACCTTCACAGACATGATCGCAATATGACCCCACAGCAACTCTAAAACTAACCCTATGAGACAGAGAAAAAGATTCTGTTGTCATCTTTCTGATGAGCTAATCGAGGCACCGAAGGAACACAAGACTTACTTTTCCAACCTCTAATACAACTGTTTATGTTGCTCACAGCTTCATGGGTCAGGAAGTCTCAGCTGGCTGTGCATCTTTGCTCCACGTGGCACCAGCCTGGGAGGCAGGGACTAGAGACTCCACTCCCAAGATGGCTCCTTCACTCACGTGTGTGCTACCTTGGTGTTCCATGGCCCTCCTCACCCTCCAAGGGTGTCACATCCTCCAGGACCTCTCCACATGGCTTAGACTTTTCACAGCATGATTTTTTCCCTCATGGGAGACACACTCGGGTGGCAGCTGGTTCCCACAGGCAGGAAGTGGGAGCAGCTGGGACAGCAAAGAGCTATACTCAGAACTGGCATAGTCACTTCCACTTCATTCCACTTGTCAAAGCAGTAAAGTCAAGGTGGGGAGACATCACACTTCTCGATGGAGTAAGGCAAAGTCACATTCACAGAAGTGTGTGGAATAAGAGATTGTTCTGGCTATCTTTTCGACAGACCAGAACTTTGATTTCGAGAATCCAATTCCCTTGTGCTTCCCAACAGATAATACTTCTTAATATGTACCAAGCATAAATGATGCACATCTATTCACCTTAGCAGAACCTAAGTGCTTTATGCACAGCTTCATGCATCCCTTGTATATTTTCCCCCAGAAAACAATTAGAGTTTAGTGCCATTTTTGGCAATTATAAATTCACAAGTTGATAATAAGTATTTTTTTAGGCCAGCAAAACATACATTCAGAATCAGCTCATTTGGGATTTGTAGTGATTTTAGAAATATGTTTGCAAATCAAATTATCAATTCAACAAAATTGGAAGGGCGATGTTTAATCTACTTAAGAAAATTAACACTGGGTATTTGGCAATCACTTTATCAGCATTGTTTGCATGTAAACACTGTGCTTATCAATGATTCTTATCTAGTCATTAAAGTAGGCCTTGTAGTTGGCTAAGCGCTTGTCATAATTCTACAATTTTCACTCACTAGGGCTGGCCACCCTCCAAGATATTCCAATTAAGAGTTTATTACTCTGTCACACTTTCAGGGGCCTGTGTCGACATATAGTTAAATTCTATCTAGAGGACATATCCCAGGCTACAGCTGCTCTGCGTCTGTGGGATTTTTTTTGTCTTGTTTTTCTAATGAAAATAATCTATTGATCCTGTTCATAAGAGAAGCACACAGCTCCAAATCATTACCTCCTGGCAGTAACTAATTTTTGAGTCTTCTCCGCTTCACCACACTCCTTAATGGCAGTTGAATAAATATCTAAGATGCAGACTTCTAGTCCTTTCTGAAGGGTAGCTCTTTCTCTCCAAAGAGGAGATAAAAATCAGTAAAAACAACAAATATTTACCGGGCACCGTAACATGTACTGAACACCAAGCCAGGTTCCATCAGGGTCTCTGTCCTCAAGAAGCACACCACAGAGCAGTGGAGACAGTACAAACCACAACTTCTACCCTACCATTTGACCTTACACCCTCTTGAGTCACAGCTAACCGGACTAGGGATAATACATGACCCAAAGATGGCCATTATGGCCCTGCATAGCTTGGCTCAGGCAGATAAAATGATCCAATCTAAAGCTTACCAGATTTTTCACTAAAAGACATGGAAGGTAGGGGCACATGGGTGGCTCAGTGGTTGAGTGTCTACCTTTGGCTCAGGGTGTGATCCCAGGGTACCGGGATTGAGTCCCGTATCAGGGTCTCTGAAGGGAGCCTGCTTCTCCCTCTGCCTATGTCTCTGCCTCTCTCTCCATGTCATGAATAAATGAAATCCTTTTTAAAAAAGGTTAGCTTGTCAGCAAAAGTGATCAGCACTGGGGCAAAAAGGTCATATAGATTTACGGACTGGGGCTAACTTTGGCTTTAGTTTTGGTTTTTGGTTTTGGTTTGTTTTCCAGAAAAAGCCAGTCTGCAGAAAGAGTACCCTCGAGCAAACCAGCAGTACATGGCCACAAAGACAGACAGAGATAGAGAACAAAAACGCTAGTTATCTTTCTGGTTCCCAGCCAGACTTCCCAAAAGGCTGGATCTATTTGGATGTCTTCTTGGGTTCTGGCATCCCTCTTTACAATACAATAGCCATTTTTTATGTTTGAGCTGATTTGCCTATGTTCTATGCCCTGGATGAACCTCATGTCCTCATGTGCTAAATGCCACATGAGTGGTGTTGACAACTCATGCAACCAGTGTTCCTCTGACAAAGAAATGGCTTGGGGCTCTCGTTGAGGATTAGAAGAAAAAAGTTGAACATAATATGAAATAATGCATGTAAAACTGGCTCTTTCTGAGCCAAGAGACCCTTCTGATCTTAACAAATCACACAAAATGAAAACTCCTGACAAAAGTTGCCAGGAGTGGTAGTCTTGGAAGAACTGGATTGCTGGAGGAGAAGAGGTGGGTGGGGACCTAATCTGGGCTACATACTTTTGTACCTTTTGGAGGTGTGTGACATACATAATTGAAAAAGTAAAGAAGCGATTTATTTTTTTCACAGAACATGCTGCCAGAAACAAATCAGGTAGCACTCCTGTGTTCTCCTGAAAACAATATCTCACCCTGAAGAAAACATTTTGTTACTTGACCTGGGACTACCATAATCTGCTTCAAACCAATTTATCCAGTCCTGTTGCCGACTTCCCATCTTCCAGAACACTCCAATCCAGTCACTCTGATCTCCTAGTGAAAAACCTACTTTTTAATTTCATTTTTGAAAATTGTAATGGTATTCTTTCATAGGTACATCAGTATAGTAATAAATAATAATAAATAAATATTAAAATTGGGAGCTATAGATATTTGAAAAACCCCTAAAAAAAAACAGACCCAAATATAGAAAGAAAAAGAGGGAGAGAGAGAAATA
Organism: Canis lupus dingo; assembly: GCF_003254725.2. Lineage (NCBI taxonomy): Eukaryota > Metazoa > Chordata > Mammalia > Carnivora > Canidae > Canis > Canis lupus. Next base: position 3,902,236 of record NC_064248.1, on the reverse strand, counting down.
CCATATGATCTCACTTACATATGGAATATACAAAACAAAACAAATAAAGAAACAAACAAACAAAAAAAGCAAACAACGTCTTAAATACAGAGAACAAACTGGTGGTTGCCAGATGGGAAGTGAGTGGAGGATGGGCACTACAGAAGAAAAGAGATTAAGAAGTGCAAAATGCAGGTTATAACATAAATAAGTCAGGGATCCCTGGGCGGCTCAGCGGTTTGGCACCTGCCTTCAGCCCAGAGTGTGATCCTGAAGTCCCGAGATCGAGTCCCACATCAGGTCCCCTGCGTGGAGCCTGCTTCTCTCTCTGCCTGTGTCTCTGCCTCTCTCTCTCTGTGTCTCTCATGAACGGATAAAGAAAATCTTTAAAATAAATAAAATAAGTCACAGCATAGGGAATATAATCAGTAATATTGTAATAACATTGTATAGTCACATATGGTGACCAAATTTATTGTGGTGAGCATTGAGTGATGTATGGAATTGTCACATCAATATGTTGTACACCTGAAACTAATATTACATTGTATTCCAATTATACTTCAATAATAAATTTTATTTTTTAAAGATTTATTTATTTGAGAGAGTGCATGTGAGTAGGTGGAGGGGTAGAGGGAGAATGAGAGAAAGAGAGAGAATCCCAAGCAGACTCCCCACAGAGCATAGAGCCAATGTGGGGTTTGATCCCACAACCCATAAGATCATGACCTTATCCAAAAATCGGATGCTCAGCCAACTGGTCCACCCAGGCACCCCTTCAATAATAAATTTTTAAAAGAATTTTAAGCAGTCTTTCCCTGCTCTGAGATTTCATTTTTGCTGCTTTACCCACCTCTTCATATTCCTTCCAACACCCGCAACACTCTCACCCCCTTCACTACTCACCTACTCTTCAGGCCTTCAGCAAGGATCAGCTTTTTTTCTCCAAACCACTCCAAGACTAATTCAACCCACTTTTCTAACCACTGCTATAGATCCTACAGGCTGTCCAACTAGTTCACTTTTCCTAGTTCCACTTACGGAACCCCCAGCCTACACCTTCTCTTCCTCCCCATACTACTGTGATGCCTCAACATGCCTCAAACTGGGCTTTCTCGGGCTTAAGGGATGAAGCTAAAAGGAAATAGCACAGTTTTGATAGCACCTGCTGTTCAATAAATGTGAATCCAACCTGAAGATTCAGAGATGACAAATAAGACACCTGGGGGATAGTTGACAAGACATGGACATTGAATCCTGACTCTACTGATTGAAGGAGCTTAGCCAAATCACTCAAGCTTCTGAGCCTTGGTCTCTGTATCAGTAAAATAGAGGTAGTAATCCCTATCCCACAAGACTGTGGAGAAGAGTAAAGGGAGACAAATATGTGGAAGAATCAGGCACTGTGTGTGACCATCCTTGGCTTCAACCATTGTATCGAGTGACCACCAATTCACTGTATTGCTATATACATTCTCATGGGCAGATGGTAGTTTTTGGAGATTAAAGACCACAGCCTACTTCTTCAAATTCCCGAACTTAATATTGTACATAGAAAGTCCCTTGTAGATATTAACTGATCAACTGAAAGTTGTATCCTGAAAATTTTTATTAGCACACATACACCAAATCAGAAGACTCATGTTCCAATTCACTCAGCTACAAAAATCATTCACTGTGTTTCCATAATCTTTGCAAAGAGCAAGTATAGTCAATTTCCAATTATCTGTGTCAGTGGGGAATGGGAATAGTCTGAATAATGAAACCCACAAATAATCCATACATTTAATTTTAGTAGTTGCTTCCAGCCAGTATGAAAATTTCCCACTGTGAATGTGACTATCTTCCTGTCCCTTCTTTCTCTCTGGGAGGGGCAAATATTGCCGAAAGGCATCGTCAGCAAGAAGAGGGAAAACCCAGGGTCCAGACAATCTGCAGGCTGACTAATCAGCCTTCAAATAATGAAGCCTGGCTCTGCTTCATAGGAAGCACTGCCTGGTACACTGCAAAGGACAAAGTGGTATCGTAAGACTTCACCCTAGATTCCAACCACAGCAAACGTCCTGACCCCTCATGGTCACCAGCTAGGCATGACCCCTTGGCTAAATCAGCCCAAAGTGGAGCCAAGTCCTCATTCTGAGACCCTGGAACAGAGAATCACAGGGCAAATAGTTCAAGAATCACACCATTCAGTGCCCAATCTACTTGTCAGTTAGCAAATAATATCGAACATGTACCATGACATGTGACAATTATACATAGATGTGTGTGTGCATATTATTATGCATATACACAAAACAATTACTGTGACTTGTAAAAATGAAATGGACTCAGGAAGATGTAGGCCTGATTTGAGAATCCCTCCATAAGGCTGCTACTTACCAGAATCTTGAATGCAAAGATTGGGTCACTTGGGTCTGCTCATTTCAGATGCCTTTCTTAAAAATAGTCACAAAGCAGTTTGTTATTGTTTTAACCTGAGCTAAGAGTTAATGTGCATATATATGTAGCAAGCCCAGTTTGAGGCACATTGAGATCACAGTAGCATGAGGAGGAAGAGAAGGTGTAGGCTGGGAGTTCTGTAAGTGGAACTAGGAAAAGTGAACTAGTTGGAAAGGTGTCCAAAACTGACAGATGGCCTGTAGTATCTATAGCTGTGGTGGGAAAAGTGGGTTGGATTAGTCTTGGACTGCATATATAAAATAAAGGATTAATTTATTTCCTCTAATCTCTCCTGATTTATAAGCTGTTAAACCTAAGGTTGCCAACAAGAGGCCTGAGGGCTGACTCTGGCCCAGAGCATTGGCTTGGTCCTCTCACTGTGGGTGCTCTCCAGTTCACCAGCACCTCCTCCATCCCCTACTTCTCCCTGACACTGAAGTCACCTGTGTCAATTCCTCTTGTCACCTGACATCTGAGCCCTCCACTAATTTACATTATCCGCCTGGCTTCTCTCAACCTTTGCATCTTTATGGTTTGGATTTTATTGTACTTTCTTTCTTTTTTTCTGAGATTTCTTTATTTATTTTAGAGAGAGAAAGAGAGCAGGGGGAGGGGCAGAGAGAGAGGGAGAGAATCCTCCAGGAGACTCCCTGCTGAGTGCAGACCCCCCCCCCCCAACGTGGGGCTGGATCCTAGGACCCTGATTTCATGACCTGAGCCAAAATCAAGAGTCGACCACTTAACCGAGCCACTCAGGCACCCTGGGTCTATTGTACTTTCCAACTTGCAGCAAAAATAGCTTCCATCCCACAAGTTCTTCTTACAATGTGACTTTGAGACCCTTCCATCAAGAGATGGGGTCTCAGTTCCTCTGTCTTGCATTTGAGTATATCTGTGGACTACAGCAGGAGTGACACTTACATGACCTCCCAGGCTGAGGCAGTTCCACCCATTGTTGCTAGAGTTGGCTCATCCCAGCTCCCAGAGCCAGTAGTGCACATCTGATTCCCAACTGTGTTCAGTGGCTTGAAATTGGCCACATTGGGAGCATTCACACCATGGAAAATCAGCAAACGCCAAAAATCAGGGCTTTCCCATCCAGGAGGCCAATCATGATTAAACATTTTCCAGCACACTGCTCCCTTGGTTCTCTGCAGGCCAGCCACCATGCACTAAGGAGGCCTTAGCAGCCAGTAGAGAGGCCTACATGGAAGGATACCAAAGGCTCTAGCCTCAACCCTCACTGAGCTTCCCACTGATGATCAACGCTGACTTGACAGCTATGAAAGGGGTCTTTGAAGTAGATCCCCAGCCTCCCGCCATATCACCCCACTTGATGCCACATGGATCAAGGACAAGACCTCCCCACCATCTCACTGCAGGTTCGTGCACAATAGTGCAAATCCATGAGCACCCATCAAGGTTTGAGTGGCCTGTTCAATGCAGTAGTGAGCGGACCGCAGCTCCTGACAGCAGGGAGTAGCTCGCTTTGCTCTGCATGGACCCTTTTATCTGTGATCTGCCAACCTCACGCTGCCCTGCTGCTTCCCACTGTTTCACATCCTCTGCCAATGTGGGTGCACTTGGCCATTTCCTTGTATCTGCACTGGTGTCATTCCCCTTAGAAAATTCCAGAATCTCTGTCCCTGGCCTTTCAGAACAGCATGAACTGGGGCTAGTCTGAGACTGTTTTCTGGCATCTATTGCTCTGGATAGGTCTACCTGGAAAGTGCATGCCAAAGGCCAAGTTGAAACTAAGGGGTTTCACTCTTCTGTACCCACAGCTGTCATCTGGAATGCCTTGTCCCTGGATGTTGTCAGGTCCCCATCATTTTGGACAGAATTAGGAAAATACCCCTGTTTGGAGCCAAGTGAAAAAGTCTCCTTCACTGTCATTACTATTGATTTCATCTCACTTCCCATAACTGACTCTCGCACCCTCATGGCAGCAGGACAAGGCTGGCCAGCTTCCCTTGCATTCCTCCCCACATGGGGGTTACACCATGTCCGAGAGACCTACAGTGAGTAAGATTCTATCTTTGCCTCCAAAGTCTGCAGCCTACTGGGTGTGGGCACTCAGGGAACTAGGGAGGACTTCTCTCCACCTGTGCTTTAGGGTCCAACTAAGGGTTTACTGGGCAGGGAGAGTGAAGGGGGGGAGGGGGAGGAGCTGGGATGGAAGGGGGAGGAAGTGGAGAAGTAGAAGGAGGAGGGGGAGGAAGGGGAGGGAGGAAGAAAGAGGAGGAGGGAGAGAAAAGGGGAGGAAAGGAGGAAGAAGAGGAGAAGTAGGAGGAGGAGAAAGGGGAGGGGAGGGAGGAAGAGGAGAAGTAGAAGGAGGAGGAGGAGGAAGGAAAGGAGGAAGGAAGGGGAGGATGATGGAAAGGAAAGAAGGTGTATTAATTCCAAGCAGAAGGGCAAACACGGAAGGAGGCTGACCTGAGAAGAGTGAGACCCGGGATGTCACTGGAGCACAAGACACACAGGTAGAGGGCTCAGAAGGTGGCTCGGGGTCAGACGAAGGGTGACTCTCATACCTCGGGCAACATGGGGTTACTGCAATGAGACAAAAATGGCAGCATTCTCACTGGTAAAAAAAATAGTGAAAGGGATTAAAGGGGAAAGGAGAGAAAATGAGTGAGAAAAATCAGAAAGGGTGACAAGACATGAGAGACTCCGAACACTGGGAAACGAACAAGGGGTGGTGGAAGGGGAGGTGGGCGGGGGCATAGGGTGACTGGGTGACAGGCCCTGAGGGGGGCACTTGACGGGATGAGCACTGGGTGTTATACTATATGTCGGCAAATTGAAGTCCAATAAAAAATATATATATATATAAAAAATGGCAGGATCCGATTTGCATTTTCTACAAATAGCCCTCTTGCAGGCAGAATGGCCAAGGGCTCAAAGATGGACTTCATTGCCCAACCAAGGAAGCCGATCTGAGGGTTATTTCTAGGCGAGAGGGGACAAGGGCTAAAATGACGTGTGACACTTGCTGAGCGCTTGCATCCCGAGGCTAAAGGAAGGTCTCTGCGGATGAGCATGTATGGCGGAGGAGCATAAAAATAGTAGTGGTGGTGGCGGCAGCAGCAGCAAACACTTATATGGCACTTACTATGTGCCAGGCATTATTTTAAAGACTTCATATTAATTCACTTAATCCCCACATCAATCTTATGAGGTAGATGTGACAATGATATCGGTTTTACAGATGAGTAAACTGAGGCACAGTGATATTAAATCACCTGCCCGCTTTCATCCCAGGGCAGGGATGTCAAATCACAGCTAGTAGTGCTGCCCCAGCCCTGCCTTGCCCGGGAGTGATGCACAGGGTCAGCAGGACCCGAAATGGTGTAGTCCAGCACCAGAGTGCAGAAATAAGGAGGTGAGCGCAACTCGAGGGAGCTTTGAAGGAGGAGAGAGCTAGGTAGCAGATTGAATCTAATGCCTGTTGCAGCATCAGCTTCCAGCTCTCCAGACTGATGGCCCCAAAGCTCCCATGCAAAAGTGGAGGGTCCTGTTGAGCCTGGCATCTGTCCTGAGTGAGTCCGGATGGCCACCAGTAACCTCAGTGCTATGCCCTGGGAAGTTAGCCTGAAGTCACTCCCCAGTCCTAGGACCCCAGCCCCTGTCCTGGGAGGCCCTGCCCCTAGCTTCCCACTGATGGCAACCAGACCCTGATCCAATCCCTCAGGGAAGCCCCAAGGGGCAGCCCTGCCCCCCTCAGCCCCCCAGAGCCCAGTTTCTGCAGCGCCAGCTTACAAGTCCCTTTCCTGGCTCTGATCACATGCCCAGCAGGTGCTCCAGGGCCTGCCTCTGGCCAGAGCCTGGCCCACAGGCCACTCCACTCTTCTGTCTCGCCCAACTGCCGCATACTGGCTGCCACCCAGATGCCCTTGGGCGACCCTGGCTGATGGGTTCTTCAGAGCCCATCTCTTCTAGAACCGCGAATGGCACTGGCAGATGCTCTCAGACGTTGTGCTAGAGCTAGCCCTGGGCCCGCCCTGGCCTGCCCTATCCTAGGTGGCCGTCCTGCTTGCCTCTCCGGCCCCATCCCGGCTGACCCAGTGTTGGTAAAGGACACCCGGCTCCTGGATAAAGCCATGCCAAGGCCCAGCTGCTGGAAGGAGGGAAGTGACAGCAGAGTCAGAGCTAGCAGCCGTGTTCCTAGCCTGAGCGGAGGAGTCATAAACACTGGCAGAAGAGAGTCGCTGGAAGGGTGTGGAAACGTTTTGTTCCCTTATTTCTGGGTGGGTGAAATCCGAGGCATTGCCACTCATGTCACGCGGGCAGCTGTGCCTGTCAAGCCATCTGCACCACAGAATGCCAAGGGACTCACGCAGGGCTTGCATCTGCCTGGGGGAGGGGGGGGTGGAGGGAGAAGTCTTCTGTGACTCCAGGGCTGCAGCAAGGGGCTGCTCATTCCAGCTTGCCTTTCCAGTGGGGCCAATTTGCCACCATGAAAAGCCCAGGAGCTACTGCTCTGAGGCCATGTGTGGGTGATTTGCACTCGCTAACGAGGATCAGTTGTCAGGGAAGGCACCCCTGATTTCCATAGCCAAACATTACATCTGCACGGAAGTCTTAAGTGAATTTCCACAAAGCGTAAAGGCACAGGACACTTTATTTCATGACGTAGATTCTAAATCACATCACAGATTTTTAAAGCACCTGGGGCACTGGCAGCAAAGGGCTGGGCCTTGTGGCCTCCTATGAGTGGCTGTTCTGGGTGTTTCTTAATGGCACCAGGGATTTGATTTTTGCGATTGTTGTCCTATCTGGAGAATGAATGAACACTCCTTCTTGTACGTGTTCTTTAAAATCCTACCTTCCACCCTCATGGGAAAGTTTAATAACATATGGCCAAGCACAGACTATTCTGAGGAAAGTGATAAACTGTGTGTATAGGAGTGAGGGCAGGTGAATGATAGATCAATCAATTGGTTGATTGATCGAGAGACAGATAAAAATCTCTACCCAGTATGTCAGGCCTTATATCTGGGATGGGTAAAATGGGGCCACATTATAATGAATCCAAATAAGAAGCTTAATAAGAAGACGAGCCCTTGTCAAAAGTCCCTGCAGTTATTTCTAGCAGGCCACAAAGAGGGTTCTGTGTAATGCCCCTCGAGAACTATAATGTCACCAGGCCCTGGGTGGGAAACTAATGCCAGTTCCAAGTTGTTTCCCTAGGATGCTCCCAAAGTCTCCATTCCTCAGCCTGGCCAAGGGTGTTGGGTATTGTGCAGACTCTTCTGTAACGCCACACTACTCATGGTCCCGGCTAATGACCAGAAACCTGTATGTTCTCTAGAATCTTGCCGCCAAAGATGCGATCCCTGCACCCTGAGCAACTGCATCACCTGGGAGCATGTTAAAAATGTTTGGATCCTGGGGTACCTGAATGGCTCAGTCAGCTGAGTGCCTGACTCTTGATTTTAGCTAAGGTCATGATCTCAGGATCCCAGGATCGAGCTCTGAGTTGGGCTTCCTGCTCAGCATGGCGTCTGCTAGACTCTCTCTCACTCAAATAAATAAATAAATCTTTAAAAAGGAAAGGAAAGGGAATCTCTGAGTGGCTCAGTGATTTAGCACCTGCCTTCTGCCCAGGGCGTGATCTTGGAGTTCTGGGATCAAGTCCCACATCAGGCTCCCTGCGGGGAGCCTGCTTCTCCCTCTGCCTCTCTCTCTCATAAAAAATAAAATCTTAAAAAAATGTTTCAAGAATTATTTTAAAAATAATAATAAATAAAAAGGAAAGGAAAGAAAATGTTCAGGTCCTACTCCCAGAGATTCTTATTTAATGGCTATGGGGTGCATCTAGTCTGCTTCTCAAATTTTAATGGCTGAGGGATCACACAGAGGCCTGGTTAAAATACAGCATTTGATTCTGTTAGGTCTATTGGGGCCTGAGATTCTGCATTTCTCTGGGCAGTGATGATGCTTCTGGTCCTCAGACTATACTTTGCAAGAAAGTGGAGAATAGTTTTCTTAGCCTCTGGTCCTGGACCCTCCACCAAGGGCCTCAGACCTACTAAAAAGTGTTCATCCCAGCCAGCCTCTCCTGACACCAGCAAAAAAATAAAAAGAAAAGAAAAAAAGAAAAAAAAAAAAGATTAGGAGAGGGGAAGGGGCCACTTCCAGGGTAAAACTGTGCCCCAAGTTAAAATAATGCCTCTATGCACTCTCAAGATCTCAAGGAAGTTTACAAAAAAAATAAAAGAATGTTTAATAATCCCTGGGGAGTTAAACCATTCATTGGAAATCAGAAGTCTCAACCCAAACACACAATTTGGAATTGGCTAATGTGTGATGGATTTTAGACACAAAGTCAGCGTGGGCTTCATAGTAGGATGACTGGGAACCACCCAGCACACAGAGCTGCTGAAGCTCTCACATCTGGTGACTCTAAAGAAAAACTCATGTCAGCTCCATGCCCTCCCTGTGCCTCTCTAGCTCATCCTGCCGGTACTTGCAGCTGCCTCCTCCCTGATCATGTCCAAAAGCCCCTGAGGGACCCCTGGGTGGCTCAGTGGTTGGGTGTCTGCCTTTGTCTCAGGGTGTGATCCCAGGGTCCTGGGATCGAGTCCCGCATCGGGCTCCCCATAGGGAGCCTGCTTCTCCCTCTGCCTGTGTCTCTGCCTCTTTCATGAATAAGTACACAAAATCTTAAAAAAAAAAAAAGTGCCTTGATGCCTCCCCACCTCCAACTCCACTCACTCTGGTACATGGTCCACCTTGCACATGCACAGCACCTCATCCTCTCCTGCCATAATCCAAGCCCTCCTCTAGCTCTTGGTGGTCTCCGAGATGAACCCAAAGTTTCTGAGTCTGACACCCAGAGCCCTGTGTGCCTTGACCCCAAAATGACCATGTCCCCCCCTTCCCCCAGATCTCCCTCCCTCCTCTGACAAGCCTGGAGTCCAGACTGGCTCCTGCCAATCCCCCAATGTCTCCAGGCATTAGCTCATTCTAGTTCCTCCACCGAAAACAGCCTCTGTCTTTCTATCTCCCCTTTTTGTGCTTTTGCACCTGTCAGAGAGAGGAATCTTTGTTCTGAAAGAGACAGAACAAAAAATGAAAAGCAGGAACCAGCACTCCAGAGAAGTGGACTCTGCAACTGAGCATCCCGCACTGGAAAGTGCAAGTGTCCTGTGCTGCATGAACTCAAAGGGAATCTAAGATCCTATTGATTAGAGGCAGAGTCAGAGCAGGACTGGCGGAGGGCAGACCTGAAGATGGACAGGTTGAGTTAGGCTTCCCTCAAATGCAAAAGTAATATTCAACTATATTTGACAAGCTGTAGGGTAAAGACACGAATTGGTCAGAAGGCAGTGCTGGTACAGTGTCCTGGAGGCCCTCTGAAGAGCTTGGGGACATCTGAGGAGCTTGGGGTGCTGGCAGGGAGGCTGGGGGAGCCAGGATGCTGGTGGGGAAAGGGGCCCCCCAGGGGCTGCCGGGTTCCTCTGTTTGAAAGCTTCCCTCATTCCCACCCCAAGAACTGAGAACATGTCTTGCTTTTGCCAATTTTCTGAGGCAGATAAAAGACTGGAACCGTGCCTCTAAAAACCGAGAGGAATGCGAACAAGTGTGCTTCATGTTGATCCAGGAAGGATTCTAGAAAGGATAGGTTTTGAGCACTTAAAAAGGAAGCAGCAAGGATTCATTAAGGATGTGCTGTGCCAGGTTAGCCCCGCATCCTGTTTTCCCAGTGGGCACAGGACCCCTTGCTGTCAGGCTCCATGCGGTCTTTGGCGCTGCAGACTTTCTCTTCTCACACATCTGAGCCTGCTTTCCGCCCCACCCCCCACCTCGGATCCTCTCCCTCTGCAGATGCCCAGAACCAATGCTGCCCAGAGGCAAAAAGCCTTACCTCCTGGGGCGGGGCACTGTTGCTCATTATCTGTGCCTGACCTCAAGCCCAAGTCCAGAGAACTTCCCTATTCCCCCCGGGAACTTCCCTATTCAGTTCGGGGAGAGGGAGCACAGATCTTGACCTGAACACCTGTTCTAGCAAGCCGCCTGGTACCCTGTCCCCCTTGGCCTCCTCCTCCCCAAATTCAGGAGCCCTGACTCTGAGCCCTAAATTAACTATGAGGGCTCTGCCAAATGGCAACCCCAAAGCCAACCACCTCCCTACCCATCCGGATCCTGCTATCATGACCCTCAAGTTGCATCACCAACGTGGACTCCCCATCTAGTCATCTATACTAACCACTTGCCTAGACTGGCTGCCATTAGAAAAGTACCAGAAGAAAACTCCCCTGGGTTCCTCATATGGGTCTGTGCCTAATCTGGGTTCTTCTCTACACTTCCAGCTCCTCTGCAAGGGACCTGGTCAGATGTGGCCAAAATCAGAGGGGAGACAGATCAGGGGAATGTGGTCAACATGTTGTACTAGCTTCATCGAGGTGTCTTGTAGTCTGTCAATGCATAAGAAGGGCTAGTTATTAAAACAAAAAGCAGGGGCACCTGCGTGGCTTAGTCAATTAAGCGTCTGACACTTGGTTTCAGCTCCAGTCATGATCTCAGGATCATGAGATGGAGCCCTAAGTCGGGCTCCTCACTCAGTGCAGTCTGCTTGGGATTCTCTCTCTCCTTCCTCTGCCCTTTGCCTTGCTCAGGCTTTTGCTCTATCTCTCTTTAAAATATACAAATAAAAATCTTTGACAAAAATAAACAAGGGGCACGTGGGTGGTTCAGTCAGCTAAGCATCTGCCTTCAGCTCAAGTCATAATCCCAGGATCCAGCTCCTTGTTCAGTGGGGAGCCTGCTTCTCCCTCTGTGCCCCCCATCCCTGCTCATGCACTCACTCTCTCTCTGTCTCAAATAAATAAATAAAATGCTTTTAAAATAAAACAAAAAGTAATTTCTATTCCCATTGAATGAGTATTGACGAAGTATTTAACAGCTTTATTGGGACATAATTCACAAGACACAATTTGGGATTTAAAGTATCCAATTCAAAAGCTTTCAGAATATTCAGAGTTGTATAGCCACCACAGTCAATTTTAGAACATTTCCATTGTCTCCCAAAGAAACTCCACATTATTAGTTTCTATTCCCTAACTCCCAACCCCTTCACCCCTAGGCAACCACTAGTCTACCTTCTGCCTCTATATATTTCCCTGTTCTAGACACTTTATATGAATCATGGAATCATATAACACATGGTTTTTGTGATTGGCTTTGTTCACTTACCTTAATGTTTTCGAGAGTTATCCATGCTGCAGAATCTGTCACTACTTCATTTCCTTTTTGTGACCAAATAATATTCCATTGTATGGATATAGCACATTTGTTTATCTATTCATGAATTGATGGACATTTGGGTTGTTTCTACTTTGGAGGCTACTATGAATGATTTGCTTTAAACATTCATGTATAAGTTTTATGTGAGCATATGCCTTCATTTCTCCCGGGTGTATACCTAGAAGTGAAATTGTGGACCTATATGGTAACTATATGTTTAACTTCTTGAGAGACTGCCAGGCTGTAGAAGAATATTTACTTTTGTATTAAATCAGTTGGAAGGAACACTCCAGTGAGTTTGCCACAGGGATCTGTCCTTGGCTTGTCCTAACCAAAGTACTTGATGTAACCAAGCTAAGAACCCATCAGTTCCTATGCTTTTCCTTTTCCCCCACCCTCACCACCTGCCAAACTCCACTGAATAAAAATTGCACCTCCCTTGGATTGTGGTCTCCTCCAGAACAAGACCCACATCCTGGGTAAGAGTCCTTCTCCTTCTATACAATGACTCTCTACTTTCACTCCCTACCTACCACCTTCCCCTTTTCTTTTAGAAAATGGCTTTCTTCCTAGTCCCAGTGGAAAATAAGATCCATCAGGTGAAATTTATTCACATTTATATCCATCTTTTTCATCTTCCCCTCGATCCTAGTGGGTGAGCTCTCCCCCACTATATGAGGCCATCCTACCACCTAGCACCTGAAACTCCTTTCTCCCTCTTCCTCAGAACCTTCACTCCACAGATTATCTTCTCAATCTTCTGAAATTCATGCTCTTTCCTCCCCATTGTTCATTTCCATTGCCCTTAAATAAGTTCAAGTCTCTCTCATTTAAAAAAAAAAAAAGTGTTATTCTTATAGGAACTCCTTCACACTTATCGCTACTCCGGTAGCTAATACCTCATCTCTCTGCTGCCCTTCAAAGTAAAAGTCATTGAAAAGGATGTGCAGTAACTTCATATCCTCTCTACACACTTACTCTTCAACCCACAATGCAACCAAAATGTCTTGGCAAACATCACCATTGCCCTGACTTTTGCTAAAGTCAGTGAATGTTTTCCAGCCCTTATCTGAATTGACCTCTCTTCTTAAAATCCATCCTTACTGCCCTTCAATCTCCTTCACAGTCTTCTCAACAGACCTGTTCCCTGCTGATCATTTTTTCTTCTCTCTCACTCTGTAGGTTTGCACCCATTCCTGTTTTCTCATAGCTTTGAATTTTGCCTCAGTGTGATTGCAACATTCAAATTTGTCTCTGCAACACTATCTCTCTCTCAGCTCCAGATTCATATCTCCAACTGCCTGTTCCACATGGCCATTTGAATGGGGATGAAAACTCAAACCTAACCTGGCAAAAGGCAAAACGCTTACTCCCACCTCCCACAAAGAGGAGGGAAAAAAGTCCCATGCTCAAGCCTTGCCTGTTTAGCAAATAGCATCACCATCATCCAATTGTGCACAGAACCTAGGCATATCCTTGGTTGTTCTTTTGTTCACACCCCACATCCAATCTATGCATATATTCTTTCAGCTAATTCTTCAAAATTCTTAGGAAATACGACCCTTCCTCCCACTTCCCCTGCTACCTTCCCTAGTCAAACGACCATCATCTCACTAGACCACTACTCCAACTGACCTCTCTGCCCTCAATTTTGCCCCCACTAGAATCCATCCACATGGCAGAAAACATGATCCTTCCAAATCATAAATCAGACAGTGCAATGTCCCTACTGAAAATTCCCCCCACCTCAAATCTGCCCACCACAACCCAAATAAAGCCCAAACTCTTCAGCAAGGTCTGTAGGATTCTAAGTGACTTACAAGGGATCCCCCACTCCCTACATCATTCCTCCCCAGTCTCCCCCTTCTTGCTCACTATACTCCAGCTATTCTGGCTTTTCTCACTCACAAAGGCCACGTTGACTACTGTCTCTGGAGCTTTATATCAGCTGTTCCTCAGCCATCTGGGGCTCTTCCCCAGGTTGTCACATGACTTCCTCCTTCTCATTCAGGTCTCAGTCTGAATGCCACTTCTCTTTCCCTTAGCACTCTAGCTAAAGCAGCCTCATTTGGTCATTCTCTTCCACATTACCTTTTTTATCTGCTTTTTTGTCACTTTTGCCACTTATAGATTACTAAAGTTATCATATTTTCTTATTTATTATGAGTTTATTATCTATCTCCTCCTATACAAGATCCTTGAGTATATCTATCATTCTCGTTAGCCAATTGAAGGTACTCGCATGGATGGATGGATGGATGGATGGATGGATGGATGAGTGGATGGATGGATGGATGGGTGATAAGATGGATGCTGATCTCACAAGTCTCCATCTCTTCACTTCACAAGCTCTCCCTGAACATTTTCATCCACTCCACATTCAACTATTGTCTCTGGGATGGTGGTCCCCAAATCTGTGTCTCCAGTCCAGCTTCCTCTGGACCACATGAATAGATGCCTTCCATGCTATTCAGTTGCCTTCTGGACAGCTCTAACCTCAAATGCCCAAACTGAAACTATTCCTCTTCTTAGTTTCTTATCCAAATGAAGATGGCCATTATGTACCCAGGTGCCAAGGCTGGGATTCTGGGCATCAACCTTCACTCCTTCCTCCCAAACACTACCATGACCTTTCAATCTAATCCCAGATCTATATAGTTTTCTCCATCCACACCACCCCCATCAGCCCTTCCCAGGAGCACTGTAACTGCTCCAATGCCCTCTCCACCTCTAGATGTGCCCAATCCCCTCCACCTACAGTCTGAGTGGTATTCCTTCAACTCAAATCTCTGGTTTTACACTGCCATGGATGAAGTCCGAAGGCCTCAGTCTTTCGTGATCTGATCTCACTACTCCCCACAGTGCATTAGACTCCTGCTATGGAAGTGCTTTCGGGTTCTTCAATTCACCATGCTCAGAGAGAGAGCCTCTGAGCTCTTGCCTCTGAGTCGTCATTTTCTGCCTTAAATGCCATGTATCCTCCATCTTCTGCTTTCCTATTTTTCATGCAGGATTTATTGAGGGTGCCACCCAGCAGGGGAGCCTTCCTTTTGCTCCATGTCATCTCCTAGGTCTAGATTAGGGACTTCTACTTGCTACCATAAAATCCAGTGCCTCTATTATTATCTCCAGTGCATTTGTGTTATATTCGCCTTTTTACATGTCTGTGAGCCCTCTGAAGGCAGTGACAGAGTCTCAAACATCTCTAAATCCTCCATACCAAGAACAGAGCTGACACAGAAAAAGCATTCAAATATGTGTAGATTGATGGGTGGAAAGTTGTGGGAGTACAGCATATATTTTGGAAAACCTAATAAGGGCTCCAGGCATTTTTGACAGGATAGAGTGATGAACTGGGTCTAACAAGATAAAATTTAATTGGAACAAATGTAAGGTTCTGCCCTTGGGTACAAAAGGCACGTGTGTGGGAAGAGAGAACGGTGTGTCGTTGCAGTTTATATGAAAAGCCTGGGGAGTTAGAGTTGTCAGTAAGCACAGCACGGGTCAATAGTGTGATCTGACTGCCAAAAAAATTAACACAATTTTTGCTCGCACTAAAAGTGTAGCTTCTAGAATGAGAGAGGTGATGCGCGTAATCTGGTCAGAACATACTATGGATCTGGGTTCATTCTGAGCTCCACACTTCAGGAGCCAACTGTAGCAGGATCTGAGGCAAAAGGTCAGGGTGATGTGGGGACTTCAGGTAAAGTCCAGTGAGAAGTGGGGGGGGGGGAATTAGAGTCTAGTCCACCTTCAAAAACCATGTAGGTTCATACTAGTTATCTCTAAACATCCAAAGACAAGGCCTATCATAAGGAGTTACTTTCTGGCCCATAGGGCTGTCCAGGATGGACAAGTAGGGAGTCTCCTGTCAATGGATACATTTCAAAATCCCACAGAATCATCTTTTTAAAGCACAAATGTGATTCTCTCTCTCTCTCTCTCTCTCTCTCACACACACACACACACTCATAATCCCTGTATACCAAACATTTCTCCCCTACCACTCAACCCCTACTCAAACCCCAGCCCCCTCTAAGGCTTTCCAATGTCCTTGGGATACAAAAGCACAATTCTCTGTGCCACCTCTGACACTACCCATTGGTGGCCTCCCCCTCCTCTCTCCATCCTCCCCCTTACCCCTCTCCTTGCTCCCTCTACCCCCTTCAGAACCTCTCACTACACTCTCCTGCCTCAGGACCCTAGCCCAGACAGTTCTCATTGCCTGGAGTGCTCTTCCCTCCCTTCTTTTACCTAAGTCATCCTTCCTATCTTTTAATTGAAGTCTCTGCCCCCTCAGAGAGCAGATCACTGCCCTTATTCCAGGCTGTCTGAGCACCAGATGAGTCTTTGCTTCTAGAGCTCTTCGACTGCCTCAAATTTTTACATTTCTACATGTAAAAAATGCTTTTCTTGAGGTCTCTCCTACTGGACGGTAAGCACCCAGAGGACAGGCATTGTGTGTGAGCTTGCTCTTATCTCACAGCCTCCTTATCACTGGACATAGGATCTGGTGCACACAAGGGCTTAGTCAGATCTGTGCTAAACGAGCAAATGAATGAATAGATGAGACAACCAGATGCCTGAACTACTTGGGCAAATGCTGGGCCGCCATGAAAAACTTCAGATGAGTGGTTGGACTAATGGACTTTCAGGGCTCTTTATAATGCCAAAGTGCCTGATACTCACTATCAAAAACCCCACTCATTCTTCAAGGGATTCTCAAATGTGAGCCCTTCCAATTTACCAAGGGATCTGCTTCCCATGATTCCACCCTTTTGTTTCAGTTTTTTGTTTTTGTTTTTTTAGGTAGGCTCCACTCCCAACATGGGGCTTGAACTCATGACCCTAAGATCAAAAGTCTCTAGCTCTAGTCAGGGGCCCCTATCTGCCCTTTGGTAAACAACTTCTTATGTACTTGCAATATCCCACCTAATCGTAAAGACTTTCGTGCATTTGTCTCAATCCTTCTACTCAAAGAATTTAGAATCCACTGGGGGAGATATCACAGCCACCTTTGTACTCTCCCAGTACACCCCAAACTACAACCCACAATGTTTGGCACATACCTATTCTATATGGGTAAGTGGAGACCATTGATTTGGCATTTCATTATGCAGTGTTTCAGTAAGTCTTGTCTTTCAGTTACGCAAGTGCGCTTGCACACATTAAATGTCACACTCTACAGGTCAAATCCTGTTGTAAGGAGAGGTGCAAATACTTTTCATTATGCCAGCATTGTGTCATAACAAGTAGTTTGAAGTAGGGAGATAATAGAGGTTTGGGACTATGAGATTCTAGGTATGAAGAGATCCTGCTGCAACTCTTTTTGTGAATTTGACCTGTGTCTGCCTTAATGAATTTTGAAACTATCCTCCTTCAGGCTGCCAATTACAGTCAATTTGCACTCATCTAAAAATCATAAACAGTAAATTAAATTGCACATTATTCATTTAATACTTCCCTGTGGGCTTTTCATGTTTCCCTTCCCAAATTAAGACCCCATTGAGTGAGTAAGTAGAAATTCTTAAGAAATTGTAACTTCATTTTTCTAGGCTGAACTCAATTTCTGTCCCGAGTCCCCATTTCCCCACCCCCCACCCCGTAGATGAAAACGTCATCTTGCTAATGCACAGTGGACTCGGTTAAATGAACGTTCTTTCCTGCCTCTCCCTAAGGCCACCCCAGTCCCTTGACACGGCATTTAGGTTTCAGCACATCACCTTGTTAAATTTATGAAACGATCTTTCAAGACGAAGCCTTCTGCCCCGGGCGTGGTCATTCCTCCGTGCTGACATCTGGGGAGGCGTCCCCGTCTGATCTGAGACACGGCCTGAGTTAGGATTGTGTCCCGCCGCCAATCACTGTGGTCCTGGCTTGCAGCTCCGCAGTCGGGTTCCCCACCCCGGCGGCAGCAGCGTCACCTGGGGACGTGTCAGAAATACAGATCCTCGGGCTCCCCGCCAGACTGCTAAATGTGAACCAGCAATCTGCGCTCCAGCAAGCCTCCCAGGTGGTCCTCATGCATGCCCAAGCTTGAGAACCACTCCAAGGGAGCTTCTTGTCCTCACAAAGCATGATGTCTGGAGGTTAATGGCTATCGCTGGGTGACATCAGGGCCCCTCCTAGCTGCAGTGAAAGCGGGAGAGACACCAGGGAAAGGTGGCGGGGGGATGGCCGGGCGAAGGCCGCTGGGTCAGCCAAGGGGGCAATCCTGCCCTACAGTTGTCGTTCTTTGCATGCGGGGTCCCCTCTGTGTGTGTCGCCCTTCCTTCGGGGTCCCGAAGCTCCACCTGTTCCCACTTTGATGGTTCGGGGCCTCGGGGACCTTGGTTTCTCATCCTCCAGCCCAGATTCCAGCTGCTGTTACTCTTGCAGGATGCCAGGACAAACAGCTCCTGTCCGGCGGCCACCCCCTGCAGCTCAGGTCCTCAAACTCCTCAGGAATTCCTTCACCACCCCACTTTGGCCCTGGGGCACAGGGAGGGTGGGGGAGCGGCAGGGCACCCAGCACCCTCCTGGCTGCTCCACTAACCACCTCCGCCACCCCAGGGAGGAGTCACCTCTTTCAAAATCTCATCTTAAATAGAAAGAACAAACACGGGGACAGCGTGTATCTCCCACACATCTCTGACAGACACCAGGACTGCCTCTTAAAAGCCAAGCGCCGGAAGCTTTTTTTTCTCTGACTCTGTTCTCGAAGCAATGGGAGCCTCAGATACAGTGGTCTGTAGGAGGTGGGGGTGGAGGCAGTGGTTGGGGGAGAAGAGAGGGAGGGCGGCGGAGGCACTGAGGACTTGACAGCAGCCTGTCAAATCCGGGATGACTTCATAAACAGTAGCTGCTGTTTTCAAGAAACATCTCTGGAAGGGAATATTGTAGGAAGGCTGGAGTGTGTTGGTGGGGGGTGTCTCCCCAGTGCTGCGTCTACAACGTCCAAAATAGCAGCCTGCAAAGAAATCACAAACCCGATTATTTTGAGAGGAAACCTAGTGCAGTGGAAGGAATACTGGGGTAAGAATTGGAAGACTTGGATTTCTCTCCCGATCTGTCCTAGCTGGGTGTCCCGATGCGTCCTAGCTGGGTGATCGCAGCCAAGTCCCTCCATCTCTCTGGATCACGGATGATGGAACCCACAGAACAGAAGCGAAAACACCTGCTCTGCCTGCCCCGCGTGGATTTTCATACCCACTTTACAGATTCTGGTTGTAAAGGGTCAAAGGAACTAAGGCACATAAAAGTTCTTCGGAGTAAATCAGCATTTAAGCAAATGCTGTTTTATGAGCCAAAGGGGAGATTATGATTTGCTTTAATAGAGGCAGATTTTTTTTTTAACCAAATTAAATTCCAGTAGCATTGCAGCTTCTCTTCAGATGTTTCGAAGAGGTCAAAGAAACAAAGACAACGAAATAAAGAAGTGAAGGAAATGAGAGACAACAGAAAAGTTGGTTTCCCATGTAACCCAGCAGGTTATTTCAGGTCAAGTATCCTCACTGATTTCCTGCCTGCCTGATCTACCAATTACCGAGAAGAGGCATGTTGATGTCTCCAGCTGTAACTGCGGATTTGTCTGCCTCTGTCGGTTCTGCCTTAATATTTTGAGGGGTTATTTGGCACGTACACTTTTAGGATTGTTATATCCTCTTGGAGAACTGACCTCTTTATCATTATGCAATGCCCCTGTCTCTCCCTGCTAATTTTCTTTGTTCCAAAGTCGGCTTTTATCCGAAATTACCGGAGCTCTTCTAGCTTCCCTCCCGCTGGTGTTAACATGGTGTATCTCCCCCCACCCCGCCGCCTTTACTTTTTTCTCATTTCCCTTTTTCTTAATTGAAATATAATCGATACACAATGTTTTACTACTTTCAGGTGTACAACTTAGTGATTCAATGATCCTATACATTACTCAAGGCTCACCACGATGAGTGTAGTCACCATCTGTCACCGTACAATGTTAGGACAGTATTATTGTATTATATGCTTTTCATTTCCGGGACTTATTTATTTTATGACTTAAAGTTTGCACCTCTTCATCTGCTTCCCTTATTTTGCAACCCCCCCCCACCTCCCCTCTGGCAGCCTCCTCTCTGTTTTTAAGCGTCCGTTGGGGGGTGTTTCTTTGTTCTATTTTTTTATATTTCACATATAAGTGAAATCAGATGGTATTTATCTTTCTCTGACTTATTCCCTCAGCATTAGACCCTTAAGTTCCATCCATTTGCTGCAAACACCTTAACTTTTAACCTAGGGGCGCCCAGGTGGCTCAGCAGTTGAGTATCTATCTGCCTTTGGCTCAGGTTATGATCCCAGGGTCCTAGGATCGAGTCCCACATCGGGTTCCCCGCAGAGAGCCTGCTTCTCCCTCTGCCTATGTCTCTGCCTCTCTCTGTCTCTCCTGAATCAATAAAATCTTTTTTTTTAATTTTTTTTATTTATTTATGATAGTCACAGAGAGAGAGAGAGAGAGAGAGAGAGAGAGAGAGAGAGGCAGAGACACAGGCAGAGGGAGAAGCAGGCTCCATGCCCCGGGAGCCCGACGTGGGATTTGATCCCGGGGTCTCCAGGATCGCGCCCTGGGCCAAAGGCAGGCGCTAAACCGCTGCGCCACCCAGGGATCCCAATAAAATCTTTTTAAAAAAACTTTTAACCTACCTGAATCTCTGTATTAAAAGTGGCTTTCTTGTAAACAGCGTAACTGAGACTTTTCTTGTTTTATCCACTGTGACAAAACCGTCTCTTCATTGGTGCATTTAGATCATTCACTTTTTAAATTTTTTTTGGCCATTGGACATTTTTATTTTCAAAGTTCTTGGATTACATTGCCACATTTTTCCCCCAAAGATTTTTGCCAATTAATACATGCATCAGCAATTTAACATAATAAGTGCCTGCCGCAAGCCAATCCCTGCGAATAAATGATGGGTCCTTGTATAAAATCCGGTTTCTCCACATCCTTACTGGCATTGGGTTTGGGTTTTCTTAGACTAAATAAATATAAGATCCATTTTAGTTTGTGTCTCTCTGACATTAGGAAAGCAGAACTTTCATGCATGTCCGCTTACTACTTGGAGCATCTTCTGATTGTATGTATGAGTTGTCCATTTGTATCTTGAAGTGTTGATGGTTTTCTTACCTACATTCTTTGTATTGTAGAGATAGTTGCCCTTTGTCATTTTGTCCCAGAGACTTTGCGAACTGAGCAAGGCCTGGAGTTCATTTGGTCTAAATCCCTTGTCAAATGCTGGCCTCAAAAAAGATATGTCTATGATCTAATCCCCGGGACCTGGGACATGACTTTCCTTGGAAAAAGGGTCTTATTCGTAGACGTAATTAAGGTTAGACCATCACATTTAAAGGGGTTATTGAAATAGTTGGATTATTGCCATGCTTGAACTATTTTACTGTTTTTTATTCATTATATTTGTTCTTCAGGTTTTTTCTTCCCTCTTTTCTACCTTCTCTGGTTTTAATTGAACATTTTAGATGATTTCATCATATCTCAGCTCTTAGCCTATCAATTATAATTTAAAATAAAAATTTTAGTGGTTGTCCTAGAGTTTCCCGTTACATTTTTAACTATTCTAAATCCGCCTTCAAGTCACACTCTATCACTTCACATGTAGCCAGAGTGTGCCCAATTTGTCCCTTACGTTCATTATGACATTGCTGGTATTCATTTCACTTCTCTGTATGCTGTGTTTACCCAAAGAGTCTCTCCACTCAGGCAAGTCCACACTCAACCTCCAGCGACTGGTCAGAATTACCACTGAAGCGTCCCCTTTCATGGCTCCCAGTGGCTTCAGGTTCAGATGGATAGGTCTTGACCATGACCGTCTGGGCTTGCCTGTCTCCAGATTTCAAGGTGATAATTTGCCCTGCAACCTCAGTTCTCTAAGGGCTCCAGGAAAAGTCATTGGTTTTCAGTTTGTTCCACTTTTTCTTGTGGTAAAGCAACCAGAGCAATGGCTTCCAAGCTCTTTACATGTACGGGCTGAGCTAGAAGAAGCCCAGCAGGTTCTTTCACATCACGGAGATGATAGCTGTGTTTGCTGGTTTTTGAAAGCATCCAGCACCATCAGCTCAATGATGCTCTAGCCAGCTGGCCAGTTCTGTACTAAAGACAAAAAGCAGTTCTTAACCCAGATGCCAAGGGATAGCTCCATCTTCCAATCTGATCTGAGGACCCCCTGTGCATGGTATTACTGCACAAAGCAAGAACAAGTAAGTTTCTGCCCTGTGCTAATTTACAATCTTAGGGGCGCTGGTATGATTATTCCAGGATGTGACTGCTATCTTTCCATGCCCAAATGTCAACTGCCCTCCATACATAACCAGTATGTATACAGGAGCTCATCTCCCAGAGAACCACTATTAATTATACTCTCGTCCACCCAACAGCTCACCAGAATTAAACTGCTCTGTCAAAAAAAAATCTTTTTAATCAAGGATTTGATTATAGTATGTACTTTTCAAACACTTAAGCAAATTGTTGCTTTAAAAAAAGAAGAATTCTCATTTCTCCAGAACTATCAATCTGAACTTCCCAACTGGCAGCTCCATACAATGAGAATTGTGCTTGTATGGACGATCCTGCAGCACTACAGGATTCTGGAGGGCTTTTGAATCTTCCAAAAAAGATTAAATTATGTTCAGTAGCGCTTTCATGTTAAGTGCATCTTACTTATACCGTATTCCACATCGATGGGATCTGACCATTCATAGAGGCACAAGGTGACTCTCTTCTTGCCCAGAAGCCAATTCACTTTAGTTCAATTTGAATTACAAAGGTTTACTGAATACCTACCTCACATCCTGCAGCATGGTACACAGGGAAGGTATTTCCATTTATTCACAGGGCTCACAATCTCATGGCTAAGGAAAAATAAACAACTAAGCAAATAAACAAGTGAACAAACAGACCCCAAGACTCAGCACGTACAAGAATTGATTGAGTGAGTGTTTACACAGTGACCTGTAGACAAAGCCTACATACTGGCAGAGACCTGAGCCATCTGGGAATGTGACAAAGGGAAAAAATATTGAGCCCAGCTATGGAAGATTCTCATGAATCTGGCAGTTAGTAAAGGGGAGGATAGTATCTAGCCATGGGGAAAGTGATGAGAACTTTCAGGAAATGGAAGGAAGTCCAGGATTTCTGGAATAGGTAGGTGGAAAATGCCAGGAGATGATGCTAGGAAAGTAATCACAGAAGGTCTTGACCATCATGCTAAGAAATCTGAATGTTTTTCCTGTGGGCAATGGGACGTCAGCAAGAATTTTGAACACATGTGTTTGGTTGGGGATGCTTTAGAAAGATCACTCCAGGGGTGTCTGGGCGACTCCATTCGTTAAGCATCTGACTCCTTTTTTTTTTTTTTAGACTTTATTTATTCATGAAAGACACACAGAGAGAGGCAGAGACACAGGCAGAGGAAGAAGGAAGCTCCTCGTGGGAAGCCCAAAGTGGAACTCGATCCCAGGACCCCAGGATCACGACCTGAGCCAAAGGCAGATGCTCAACCCCTGAGCCACCCAGGTACTCCGTGCATCAGACTTTTATCTCAGCTCAGGTCTTGATCTCAGGAATATGGGTTCAAGCCCTGCATTGGGTTCTGCACTAGATATGGAGAAAGAAAGAAAGAAAGAAAAGAAAGAAAGAAAGAAAAGAAAGAAAGAAAGAAAGAAAGAAAGAAAGAAAGAAAGAAAGAAGAAAGAAAGAAAGAAAGAAGAAAGAAAGAAAGAAAGAAGAAAGAAAGAAAGAAAGAAAGAAAGAAAGAAAGAAAGAAAGAAAGAAAGAAAGAAAGAAAGAATCACTCCAGAAGCACCTGGGAAGCTGGAATGGATGAAAGAGGGAGATGGAACACACTCCAGTCAGAAAGCTACTGCACAAGGTTAAACAAAAAGCTAAGGGACAGAAGTAACAGAAAATGGAAATAGGTACAAGGTTTGGGAAATAATCTGCAGAAGTAGCGTCAATGGCACTTGGCAACTCATTGCATGTGACAAGTAGGAGTAGAAGATAGCCCTGAATAGTTCGTAGAAAGAGCTGTGTTCTCCCCTCCTATATCGCCAGGTGATGTTGCAGCTCCTACCATGACCAAGAGGTGGAGTCTATTCCTTTACCCCTTAAAACCAGTTCCAGCTCCACACTGTGTGGGTCCTGATCCAGAGCCGTACAGTTAGGCTGATGAGGGAGAGGATGCTGG
The DNA here is from genome assembly GCF_003254725.2 of Canis lupus dingo. Taxonomy (NCBI): domain Eukaryota; kingdom Metazoa; phylum Chordata; class Mammalia; order Carnivora; family Canidae; genus Canis; species Canis lupus. The sequence continues at coordinate 3,878,357 of NC_064248.1, read as the reverse complement.
AACCAGGTACCTTAGTTTGTGTTCCCCCAGCAACAGGCCTGTCACAAGGATTCAAATGTGCATAATCCCATGAGGAGGTGGTATCAGGAAGCATAGGTAGCAGAGCAGGAAGCCAGACCACAAAGGAAACCTTTGTTTGCAGACGGCTGTCTTCTCCTTGTAACCTCCTGTGGCAGAGAGACCGGTTTCTTGTCTCTTTCTCTTCTTATAAAGGCATTAATCCCATGATGGGGGCCCCATCCTCATGACCTCATTTAATCTGTTAAAACCCAAAATTCAACCAAGTAAATTTGAAGATCAAATTGGCTTTACGAAGCAATTCATGAATCGGGCAGCGTGCCATCTAGCAGGTGGTGAGCTGCTCCAAGGAGCAGTACACACAATGGAAGGTTTATGGAAAGAGAGTGGGGCATGCAGGGTATTTTATCCTGTAGATGACCTCTCCAGTGGAAGGAAATTTCAGATTGACCTCGCTAAAAAGTCACATTCCTGGGAGTGGTTGAAACTGTAAATAAGTCTTGGTTTACTGTCATGAGGAATAAACGACTCCAATTTTGGCTTGTCTCTTCTTTTTTTAACAAACCGTAATCTTGGGGATCCCTGGGTGGCTCAGCAGTTTAGCGTCTGCCTTTGGCCCAGGGCATGATCCTGGAGTCCCGGGATCAAGTCCCGTGTCAGGCTCCCTGCATGGAGCCTGCTTCTCCTTCTGCCTGTGTCTCTGCCTCTCTCTCTCTCTCTCTCTCTCTCTCTCTATCATGAATAAATAAATAGAATCTTTAAAAAAAAAAAAAACATGTAATCTTACCTCCCACAGGTCTTGCCTACAAATACCATCACCCTGGAGACTGAGGTGTCAACATGTGAATTTAGGGGACACACACATCTAGTCCATAGTAAGCCCTCTCCTTGAACTCCACCACCATAGCTCCACCCTCCTTACCTAACATTTGCCAGACCCATATTTCTGAAGTCAGGACTCTGCCCTGAACCTTACTACCACCTACACCCCTGCAGGTGGAATAAGAGTCCTCTATAACCCAAGCCCCGCCACTCACCCAACTTTGAGAAATGTCACTCTCCAGAGATTCCTCCTACAGTCCCACAGATCCTGCACATGAGCATTTTCGGGAACCAAGAGGCAGTTTTAAGGAGCCAGCATTTCCCCATGTCCCTGTTGCTCTGTCATTTGAACCTCAGGCTCTCCGTCCCCCACCTTCATACCCAAGTGGGGCCAGTTCTGCGGTGGATGTCTCACAGCTAACCCTCTCCCCCAGTGGTCTCCACTGTTTGCATCTCCACTGTGGTCTGTTTGTCAGTGGAGCCGGTGGTTGTGCACACGTCCATCCAACCAAGGGGCACTGGCACCTCTCCCATGCCAGGCGCTGCTTTGGATTCAGCAGTAGGATAGCAGAAGCCCCTGTCGCCTGGACAAGGCAGGAGAACGCACACAGGAGCATTTTCTGCATGGAGAGAACCTGCAGGCTGGCTCTGCCCCTCGCTAAGCAGCTGGCTCTGGGCAATTGTGTCAGCATCCTTACCTAGCAAAAAATTTTTAAAAAAAAATTGAAGCCTTTCTACAACCCAGGATTGTAGGAGACAAAACGAGGGGCAAAACTAGCCCTCGACTTGATCATGATTCCAGGCTCATTAGTGGTTCTGGGACACCAGAGGTGGCAGGACAGCAGGGTCCGGCTTCCCAGCGCCGGATCTGAGGACAGGCGCGCCTGGGGAGCCTCCCAGCGAAGTGCTCGCAGCACCGGAGCGCTCTCAACCGCTCGGTGGGAGCAGCTGCCAGGTCTTATCTCAAGGGCCATGTGCTTGGCACTAGGTCTGGTTCATAGGAACCGCCGAGCACTCTGGACAGGGGCGTTTACAGACCCAGAAAATCCTCCACACTCTTTTGGATTTTTTTCTTCTCTCTGGAGAAAAGCAGGAGTTAAGAGATTTATGGGGCCCCAGCCAGGCCCTCTCCCCGCTCTCCTGGCGATCCCATCGGCTCTGGGATCCCATCGGCTCAGTCCTCATCCCTGCCACCGTCCACAGCCAAAGGGCAAGGCTCACAGGGGAAGGCAGCCAGAGCTGCCCGGCCAGTTCTCTGGAGAGAAAGAAGGCGCTCCCCGAATGGCCAGAAATCATCGGCGGGCTCTAAAGCCACAAGCAGTGGTGATAGCACCCCGGAGCTTTGGACAAGCGCTCCAGCCATCCAGGATCCCCCCTGGCCTGAACCAGCCTAGCCCGGCCCCTGCCCTGGGGGTGCTCGAGTTGGCTTCTCCTGTTCCTTAAGGAATCCCCCACTTGCCGCCCCAGCTTAGAACATCATCAGGCCCGATTTGCCTATTCCCAACCTCTGGAAAGAGCTTAGAAATTAGACAAAAGATTTTGAGCAGCATTTGAGTTTGCTTCTGAACAGCAGAGGTATTGCCATCCGGGACCTGCAACCTTGAGGCAACCACAGGCAAGTCTGGAGAACAGAGGAGGGCATCCTTTTATGGAGGGGCGGTGGGAGGTGGGAGGGCTTGTTGGGAACAAATTTCACTGGAAGAAAATGAGGCCTTGAAGTGGCTGCTTCTCACTGGCTGCGGAGCTGCTGGGCAGAGAGGAAAGCGCACCTGTCCCTTTGGCGTCCCATGGATGGTGGTGCGTGATGCTCTCTCTTCACCACTTGTCCACTCTCCAGCCAACAAGGTTTCCTTTATCCGCTCTCACAGGGCCAAATACACACAGGTGCCACGTCAGCCTGTGAGTCCTACCTCCCCTTGCAGATGCCTGCAGAGGCACAATGTCAGGCAACACAGAAGCTCCCACCACGAAAGACCCACATGGGACTTCCCTGACTGTGACAGCAAACATGCTCATACGTCTGGCCCTGCTCTCATCCATCACTGCTATGCTGTAACTCACTTTTTCCTCACAAACACCCAACGGGGGATGTGTTGTTACTGTGATGTGGGAAAGGAAGCACAGATGGTTCTGGTTGGTCTCGTCCAGTGTCACTAGCAAGTACAGAGTGGGGATCCCTCTGCGGTCCCTCATTTCCCATCCAGAACCCTGTCCCCTGCTCTGCAGGACGATGAGTCCCAGGGCCCTCACCTTAGACTCCAGTGAGTATGGGTCTGACGGCTTCCGAGGGCTTGCAGGATCCCCTTGCTAAGGCTGTGGGATGAAAGGACTTGGGCTGAGCATGAGCATTTTTCTCTGGTTAGACTGTCCATTCTTCTCTTTCAGCACATACCCCGTTTCTGTCTTTCCTCTTCCTTTCCAGACCCCCAGGAGCCAGAGATGAACACACAGTCTTTGCACTGATGTAAATAACCATTGGTTCTATTGAACTCATCTGCTCAGGCTGTTGGTTGAAATCACAGCTCTGGAGTGCTCACCAAGCTCCCCTCAGCCATCAGGAGGTCTAGCTGCTTCCCTATCCAGCACGTTTGCTGTGCTCCCTTCCAGAAGGACCCACACTACAGAAGCTGTGTGTTCATTTTCTTGGTAGCCTTAAAACCCAATGTCTACCTATCTTGTCCTCGCTAACAATCACTTTCTCTCCTCTTCCCTCCCCCATCACCCCAAAAAGCTATCTCCTTCCTCCCAACCTGGCAGACCGCCTGGCCCCATCATTCTGTCCTGGGACCTTAGGTTTGAAGGCAGATAGAAACAGCAGGTACAGCCCGTAGCCATCACCCTTGGAGCCTGCCAGCCTCCCCCTCCCCCCTTCTCCACCTTGAACTGGAGCTCCCCTCACTTCTAATCGCTGTAACAATAACAGCTCAATGGACCAGGCACTTGTTATGTGCTAGGTATTTCTAGAAGCCTCTGCAAGTATTCTTTTGTTCATCCTCATAACCACCTCCAGGAAACAGGCACAGATAGAGGTGAATAATCTGCACAAGATCATACAGCTGGTAAGAAGAGATAGACTCTGGGGTCTCATGTGAAGCTTGCGTGGCAGATCTTTTGTCTTCTGGTTGAGTTGCGTTTTGTTTTCTGGGCTTTGCTGTGTTCTGTTTACATCTCTCCCTTATCTCCAGTACCCCCAGTATTGCTCATGATTTGATGCTTTATTATAGTTAGTGGCCTTAACCTTACTTTCTCTTCTTTCTCTTTCCCCCCGCATCCACTTAGTAGTCAAGTCCTGTGGATTCATTCATTTCAGAAGTATTTAGTGAGAACCTACGATGTGCCAAGCACGTAGTAGGTGAACATGATAGATGGAGTCCCATGCAAGTGGCTCTTTCAGGCCAGTTGTTCTGCGTCTAACCCCCAAATCTCCCACCCTCTGCCTAGGCCCTCATTCATACTGATTTCCACGCTCATCTGTGGAATTGCTCACTACCCCTCCCTGCTGAGCATTTTATGTCCCTCTGCTCATGACTGACAAATCTCACATAAGCCTACTTCAGATCAGGTTTCTGCTAGTGGCCTTTGCCTGGAGCTCAGACTCCAGTATTACCCACAAGATAACATGCCAGATCCGCAGTCTGGAGCTCTGGGCTCATCTAGGCTTGTTGGTTTCTACTTGCCCAAACATAATCCCCACTGCACTCCTGGGTTCAGGGACAGGATGGCATTTCTCAGTGGGCGACCCCTCTGAGCGCTGCATCAAGTCACTTCATGTGCCCCAATGAGAGTATATTATACTCTCCCCCCACCTTCCACATCAAAACCTCCAATGGTGGGATCCAGGAGCCTGGCTCTGAACCAGTTCCCTGGTGATTGGCATGCACTCCGCAGTCTGATACCCACTGGCCTAGGGGACAGCCCCTGGGCCCCACAGCCTGGCTTGCTTGCCAGGCCCAGGTTCACTCTATTGCATACACTGGGACCCACATGCCAACCCTTCCACCAAAACTCCATCTCCAAATCCTGTCCATCCTTCAAGGTACACCTCAGTCCCGCCTAGATTCCTACCACCCCTCATCCCAGTTGAAATCTTTCCTCTTTTGCTGTAAGAATATTCATAGGATTTGAGAGTTTCTTTGCATTTTCTACTTTCTAGCTTATGTTATTGTTATGTAATGTATGTGCCAGTCTTCTCTCTGTGATGAGATTGTAAACATTTCAAAGTGCTATTTCTTAATCAACTGACCAGGGTGTCTAAACACTGCAGCCAAAGCAATCCTTTAAAAATGTCTCAGTATGCCATTCTTCTGCTCAAAATCCTCCAATGGCTCCTCACGGCATTGGGAGTAAAAGCCACGTTCTTGTGATGCCCCATTAGGCCTTATATGGTTTGGTCCCCTTTATCTTTGTGACCTTCCTGATCACCACTCAACACATTGCCTCCTTGCCAGTCCACCAGCGTGCTTCTGCCTCAGGGCCTTTGCACTGGCTGTTGGATCTACCTAATGCCCTAATACCATATAGCACCTGGCCTACCACCTTACCTCCTTTTAGAATTTGTTCAACTGGCATTTTCTCAACAATACCTAACTTGTCTACCCTCTTTAAACCTGCAACTCATTCCTACACTCCTGTCTCCCTGCTGTACTTCATATCTTGTCCATAATAATAAGCATCATTGACTTATTATAAGTGGATTTATTATTATGTACTGTTTCTTTCTTCACTCCCCACTGTACTATAAGCTCCATGTGAATCTTCATTTTGTTCCCTGCCACATCCCATGCACTGAAACAGTGCCTAGCATAGAAAAGGTGCTCAATCCATATTTGGGGAATGAATGAATAAGTGAGTGGAAGAATGAGCTGTACATCTTCAGCCCCAGTTTAATGCTTTGCTCATCATAGGTGTTAAATTACTGGTTACTAATGAGAAGACCCCAGCATAGATCCAGTGAACTTTCTGGTGGCAGCTGCTCTGGACCCACTGGCACAGATTTGGACCTCATTCTTTCGGCTTGCATTTTTAGGACCAAACAAGAATCCTGGACAGACCCTCTGTGCGGTATAATAATAACAAACATGCTTCTCCCTGATTATATCGCAGAGGGTCCATCCGGGATTCTGGGGAAGAAGGCATGTTCAGGGCTCACCTGGCACCCTGTCCTCATGTCCATCCAAGCCAGCAGGTGGGGTGTTTCCTCTCTACTTGTCCCCACTCTGGGAAAAGTTCTCACTGCTGACCAGGGCCCTAGCTTTCAAACTTCAGTCTGATCTGGCTTCACATCTTGCTCTAATCTTAGCAACCATACCTCTTCGTGGCTGGTTTCAACTTCTAGGCCCATTCAGCAGCTGCCTTCTGCTGTGCTGTCCCCAGAGCCCATTTCCAGGCATTAGTTCCAGTCTTCCAGGCCTGCTCCTGCCCTTCTCTCTTCTTCCCAGTATCTGACCTCTGATTCCATTTCCCTGGCAATTGTTGTCTGAAACACCAAGACCCATAGCTCAATAGCTCCCAAAGAGAACCACCAGTCTGATTTGCAGTAGGCTCCCTGCACTGGACACCGTAGCTGCCTATCTCATCCCAGACCACGGAAAGAACAGGGCTCCTGGGCTCTGCATTGCCCACAGCTTAGCCTGTATCCAGGCCCTGCCTTTCTTCCTCCATTTATAATAATCAATCGACCACTAATCTGCTTTCCAGACTCACACTTCCTTGGTATCCTTACCTTCCTGGTGTGCTCCTGAATCTAGAATCCCAGCCTTAGCCTGTCCTGTGGATTCCAGACTTCTGTAAGTTGGGTCTCAATTTTATTCTGATTCTATTGTTATTCAACACCCACATGCATTTGGATCCTGGGAAGCTGGAGGGAGGTATGGAGGCAGAAAATGGAGTTGCAGGCCTGGGTGGGGCCTGCTCAGTGCTTTCCAGGACAAGAATCAGGACCAAGAACAAATAGAGTTTTGTGTGCTATTGGTAGGAATATAAATCAGCACAGCAACTCTGGGAAACAGTATATAGAGTTTCCTCAAAAAATTAAAAATAGAATTATCGTATGATCCAGTAATTCTGCTACAGGGTATTTACCCAAAGAAAATAAAAACACTAATTCAAAAAAAAATGCAACCCTATGTTTATTGCAGCATTATTTACAGTAACTATATGGAAGCAACACAGTGTCCGTGCATCGACAAAAGGATAAAGAAGATGTGGTGTGTGTGTGTGTGTGTGTGTGTGTATAATGGAATATCACTCAGCCATAAAAAAAGAATGAGATTTGCCATTTGTAACAACATGAACAGATCTAGAAGGTATAAGGCTGAGTGAAACAAGTCAGAGAAAGACAAATACCATATGATTCCACTCATATATGGAATTTAAGAAACAAAACAAAGAAAAGAAAAAGACAAAAAAAACCAGACTCTTAAATACAGAGAACAAACTAATTGTTATCAGAGGGGAGGTGGGTGGAGGAATGGGTGAAGTGGATGAAAGTGTTAAGAATACACTGTGAGGGACAACGTGGTGGTGCAGTCAGTTGAGTGTCCGTCTTTTGGTTTTAGCTCAGGTCATGATCTCAGGGTCATGGGGTCGATCCCGGCATTGGGCTCTGCACTCACTGTGGTGTCTGCTTAAGATTCTCTCTCCCTCTCCCTCTGCCCCTCCTGCTTGTGCTCACTCGCTCACTCTCAAATAAATTAATTTTTTAAAAACTTTTTAAAAGGACTACACTTATTGTGATGAGCACTGAATAATGTATAGAATTGGCAAGTCACTGTGTTATACACCTGAAACTAATATATCACTCTGTATTAATTATACTTCTATAAAAAAAAGAAAGAAAACTGGGGATTTACCCCAAAGATAAAGATGCAGTGAAACGCCGGGACTCCTGCACCCCGATGTTCATAGCAGCCATGTCCACAATAGCCAAACTGTGGAAGGAGCCTCGGTGTCCATCGAAAGATGATGGATAAAGAAGATGTGGTTTATGCATACAATGGAATATTCCTCAGCCATTAGAAACGACAAATACCCACCATTTGCTTCAAAGTGGATGGAACTGGAGGGTATTATACTGAGAGAAGTAAGTCAATCGGAGAAGGACGAACATTATATGGTCTCATTCATTCGGGGAATATAAAAAATAGTGAAAGGTATTAAAAGGGAAAGGAGAGAAAATGAGTGAGAAATATCAGAGAGGGTGACATAAGAGACTCCTAACTCTGGGAAATGAACAAGGGGTAGTGGAAGGAAAGGTGGGCAGGGGGGTTGGGGTGCCTGGGTGACGGGCACTGAGGTGGGCACTTGACCGGATGAGCACTGGGTATTATGCTATATGTTGGAAAATCAAACTCCAATTTAAAAATATACAAAAAAGAAAAAAGAAGAAGAACAAATGGAGTTTCAGGGTATAATATGAGCCACATCTTTTCAGTCCTGTCCTAACAGGTTAGAAAGGATGAGAGTGGGCCTATACCTGAAGTAGTGAAGGTAACTGTCAGCATCTTCTGAATCTGATGTCATTAGACCAGAAAGCTATAAGTCTTCACCTGCCTCTGGCCAACTTTCCTTGGGCTTTGCTAAAGAAGGGAAAGGGGACATAAAGTGTCAGCATTGGTGGGGAGAGGCAGAGAGTGGCCTGGGCTCCCAGAGTCAGAGTGCTATCTGCATGTATGAGCTTCCTGTTTGCCGCTCTAACAAAATACCACAAACTTAGTAGCTTACAACAACAAAATTTGTCATCTTATAAGTGTAGAGATCAGAATTCTCACCGGCCAGTCTAGATGTTGGCAGAGCTGGTTCCTTCTGGAAGCTCCAAGGGGAAAATTGTGTTGTTGTTGTTGTTGTTGTTGTTGTTGTTGTTGTTTTCAGCTTCTAGTGACAATCTGTAATCCTTGGCCAAAGCACCCTGCTCCAACCTCTGGTCCATTAGCACATTGCCTTGTCCTCTGATTCTGACTGTTACCTCCTGCCTCCTTCTTATAGGGACCCTTGTGATCACATCAGGCCCACCTGGATAATCCAGCATCATCCCTCCATCTCAAGATCCCTAACCAATCACATGTACAAAGCTCCTCTGGCTGTGTCAGGTAACATTTGCAGGTTCAGGGATTAGGCCATGGACATATTTGAGAGACCATCATTTCAGCTTCCCACAGTCCCTGTGGGGTCAAGGCCCACCTCATCATATAGCTGGGCCCACTCATCCTTCCCTAGGTTTATCTAGGAAATTCATGTCAAGGTGAACCCCCGGGTTGGAGAGGAAGTGAAGTCCCCTGGGAATCTATCAATAAAGGGATCCATGAGAGAGACAAGTGGCCATCCCAGCCCTCCTGCTCAGGTCTAGGAACATCTCACATGTCACTTGGCCCTCCCACTTCGGAAAACCTCTGGAAGGATCTTCTCTGGTCCATGTCCTCCCCTGGCTGCTATGTGATCCTGATGGAAGAGGAGGCCAGAATTCAAACCCGGGCAATCTGGCTGCCCAACTCCAGCACTGGGCCATCCCACCTTTCCTGCTCAGGACTTAACACCAAAAGATCATTCTGTGTGTGGTTGGGAAAGAGGAATGACTAGGAACACAGAGGATTCTTAGGGCAGTGAAAATGCCTAGCATGATACTATCTGATGGATACATGTCCTTGTACATTTGTCCAAACCCACAGAATGTACAACACTGAGCCTGAACCTATGGGTGACAAGCACATGTCCATGGTGGATCATTGATGGTAACAAATGTCCCGCTTTGGTGGGGGCTGTTGATAATGGGGAGGCTGGGCATGTGCAAGACCAGGAGGTAAGTGAGAAACCTCTGCGCCTTCCTCTTAATTTTGCTGTGAACCTAAAACTTCTTGAAAAACATAGGAACATAAACTTAAAAAAAAAAAAGTCAGGGCAACTGGGTGGCTCAGTGGTTGAGCGTCTGTCTTCGGCTCAGATTGTGATCCTGGGGTCCTGGGATCAAGTCCCGCATCAGGCTCCCCGCAGGGAGCCTGCTTCTCCCTCTGCCTGTGTCTCTGCCTCTCTCTGTGTATCTCTTGTGAATAAATAAAATCTTGAAGAAAAAAGAAAGTAAAGTAGACACCAATGAAATGAGGCAGCCTTCAGTTCCTAAGTAATTACCCAAGAGAAGTGAAAGTGCACATCTATAGAAATACTTGTACCTGAGCGTTCTTAGCAACTTAGCAACTCGTATGTGTCTGTACTTTTTCACAATAGCCAAACAACGAAAACAGCCCAAATGCTCATGTCACAGGAAAAGATCAACAAACCGCAGTATATTCAGATAATGGAATATTACTCAGAAGTAAAAAGAAATGGACTATTGTAATGCAGTAATATATATATATACATATATATATATATATATATATATATATATATATATACAATCTCAAAAATCATTCTGGCGGGAGGGTGGATGGTGAGGGGGAGCAAGAGAACAGAGAAGTGAATCAAGAGGATCTTGTAGCTTCAAGGTAAAAGACGTGGGTGGCAGGCCTGCAATGGGAGCAGCAAAAACAGAGAAAAATGAATGGTCTTAAGGTAGACTTAAGATCTGGAAGAAATTCGGCAGATTCCTCGGTTTTGAGCCTGAGCAATAGAGTAGATGATGCCTTTCCTAAGAGAGGACCAGGGTCCCTGGGGCTGGTCCCGGAGCCCCAGTATCCTGGCCCCTGGGTAGCCCCTGAGGCCACACCAGCCCTCAGCCCCATTCTCGAGAAGGCCCAGCACCCGGACGCCAAGGTTAGCCTGTGTTGGCGGGCCTATGCCAAGAACCACAAAAGCCTCATTTTATTTAAAACACAGGGCTTGGCCGAATTCCCTACCTAGACAGAGACAAGCCCATTACTTCATCTTGTGAGCTGCATTACAGCCTCTGTTTCCGTGTATCTATTAGCCAGGCCTCTGAGCCGAAAATCCAGCCAGTCCATCAATCACTCCTCCCGATGCCCACAGACCCGGCAGCAGAGGCCAGGATCCCAGCTGACATCTGACATCCGTCGACGTTGGCGCATGGGACCGAACCCCCAAGACTTTCCTGCTGGCGCGGAAGGGGGCCTCGCTGCTTTATATTTTTAATTAAAAGCAGATTTTTATCAAACTCCCCCCAAATCTATTGGGGGAACTGTAATTTTGCTTCCAATCTTCCTATTTAATACTCCCCTAATGCCCATAAAAAGCTTTGGAGTTTCAGCTCATGATTTGAATCTTTACAGATAATTAGCTGGTAGGATGACTTGGAGAGAGAAGCAGGTATATATTTTCACAACTTGGTCGGGAGTGGGTGGGTAAGCTGTGGGAAAAGCGTCCCCAGGCAGTCTTGGCACATCTCCGCTCCTGAAACATAAACATGCAATTCATTTAAAGGCACATTCATTTAGGTTCCTTAATTGTGGCCATAAAAACTGCTTTCCCCTCTTACTTCTGCGGCTCCTTATTATAATGCCACTTGGCTCTCCCTGCTTCGACATCCCCCTGCACGACCCTCAGTATTTCACCCACCCTGCCCCTTGCCCCCTCCACTCACCCCTTGCTCCCTGTGGCCCCTTAGCAGTGGACAGGCCTTTCCTGTGTCTCCCTGCCCTCCTGCTCCTCCAGCCCCCTGCTCCTCCCTCATCTCCGTTTCTCTCCCACACCACCCAGCGACGATCACCTTCTGCTGACCGCCATCTCTGTGGGTCAGGAACTATGCTTTCACACATGTACTTACAAGCCTTACCACAATCACATGAAATGGTAGTGCTACACACACACACACACACACAACCACACATGTACTCACACCACACACACACACACACACACACAATGTGCGCATATATTTCTTTGACATTTGAAGAATTTGAGGCTCCTAGAAGTGGCATGGGCCCCTGTTTTCTCTTTATCTTTTGTCCCTTTCCACTCCTCTCTCTCATATTCTTGATAAATAGATGATAGATAGATAGATAGATAGATAGATAGATAGATAGATAGATAGACACAGAGATACATAAATAGACATATGCACAGACAGGTACACAGATGGACAGACAGACTGACAGAAGGGTGAATATGAGGATAGTTAGTAAAAACAAGACAGGTATAGACACACAGACATAGACATAGATGATGTAGAGATAGATGATGGATGGATAGATCTATTAGACTAGATAGATGATAGATAAATGGATGGGTGGATGGATGGATATATCTATTGGTGGATGGATGGATGGATGGATGGATGCATGCATGCATAGAGAGATAGAGAAAGAGAGAAGGTAGGACAACAGCAACTGGGAAAATTAACCCAATACTTCATTTCCCCTTTCATACATCTTCCCATGCAACCTTCTCAGTCACATTTCTCCTTCCACTTGCCAGCCCTCTGCTCTTCTGCTAGCTCAGTGAAAACTCCATGAGGTAAATGGTAAAGTCTGGAAACAACAAGAAAGTAACTAAGAGGCTGCGTGGCTGCCCAGGTGTGAATCGGGACACACGAGACAGTGGGTGTGAAGGCTCTATCTTGACACACAGTAATTGAATAGAGTCAAGGTCCCAGGGAAGGTGCTTACCCCGTGGTTTCCCACCTTACTGTGCATTTGAATCACCCAGATGGCTTCTCAAAACACAGTTTGTTGATTCTGATTCAGTAAGTAGGGCTTGAGAACTCACATTTCCCACAAGTTCCCAGCTGGTCCAGGGACCTCACTTGGAGAAGCTTTGCTGCAAAGCAATGATCAGAGGTTAACGTGGCTATTACGGTGATGTTAAATCATGTCTCTTTTAATTAAACCATGTAATCTGGCATATTTGAAAATGAAGGAAACAACAGTGGTTTGATTGTTTTCAAGGGTGGGTCAAAATGTCAGAGGATAACTGACTTGAAACGATCAACTGAACACCCCGCCCCATGACACTATCTGTAACTCTCATCCCCGCTTACTGTGGTCCTACCCATCTGCGTCCTTGTCCTGCACAATGAAAACAAAACCTTGCCTGTCTCATTTTCCACTGGAACTCTGAGGCCTAAAACTCTGTCTGAAATTCTGGATGTGTGTGTGTGTGTGTGTGTGTGTGTGTGTGTGTGTGTCCCTGTGTGTATCTGTGTACCTGTGTATGTATGAGTGCTGCGTCTGGCGAATGAGCCAGTGAATGGATAGGTTGCCCTATAGAGACTGCCATGAAATGGGCAGGAGAGTGGGCACAGAGCCCGCCCACCCGGGCTGGAGGCCCAGCTTCACCATGTGTACAAGCTCAGAGTCCTGAGCAGGAAATCTCTGAAATATCATGCTCCTTCCCTAACAAGTCCTCCTTCCCCAGGCAGAGTCCTGAGCAGCTCGCACAGCCTCTGGAAGTACACTTAGCTCCTCAACTGAGGCATCTGACTTCCCCAGCCCTGTTCTCGTCGCTGGCACCAGCTCAGAAGAGACCCAGTGAAGGGGAAAGTCCTTCCATCAGTACTAAAAATAATCGCATTGATCTCCTTCTTACTGTGGCATCCTTCCCCCCACTTCGGGTTTTTCTTGCTCTTCTTATTTAACATACCCTCCTCTGGGCTTTACACTTGGTACGAGATCCTTCTGGCTTTGATAAGAGATCGTATGACCCTCCCTGCGATGTCACATTCACAACTGTTCCCCTCAACCAGGACCTAACTTGCACGGCCCGATGCAAAATGAAAATGAGGGCTCTTTTGTTTAAAAAATTCTTAGGAATTTTAAGACAGGGACAGTGGAGCATTAAACCACCATACAGAACCCTGTAAGTGTGGGATCCTGAGCTACACGACACAGTTTGTACAGAACCCAAGTTTCTAGTAGATAGAGCCCCTCACCCACTCCAGAGGAGTTCTGTCCTCGCTTGACATTTTGTCTGTGGGATTATGAGTGATCCCTGAGTTCGCATCCCTCCTGGGCGTTCGTCAACTCCAAGGCAAATATTCTATGCCCTCTACTCCGGTGGGGTCCCTGTAAAGTAATTTCTCACGTGGCCTTCCCTGACCCAAAAGAACACTCAAACAGGTGGGTAAAAGAAACCCCTTAGGGAACTGCTTGCACCCCTTTCCTTCCCCCATCCCAATCGCTGACTCCTAGCAGAAAGCAGGAGTATTCTCTCAGCAGAGCAGTGAGCACTGTGCAATGAACTTGCATGGAGTTGCACGCAGGTGCCTGCAAGGATGGGCATTTCCTCTTGGAGTGAAGGAAGCAGTGAAGTCTTAGGAACCACACCCTGATTCTAAAAATGGGTCAGCTCATTATTGGCAGGCGTTCTCAGAGGCCTCGAGGGCAAAATAAGTCAAATACAAAACGGCTATTAACTTCCTCAAGTTTCGAACCAGCTGGGGAAATTAGAAAAACTAACATAAAAATAGAGCTTGCAACCCTGACAGTGACTTAACTGAAAAGCATAAAGAGGACATCAGTCACAGGGGAAGGGTCCTTTCCCTGGCACAGCATCTCTCTAGCGGGACTGAATTTAGAACTCCGCTGGGGCAAGGTTAAAGGAAATTAAAGGAGTTTTTGGAATTTGGGCTGTGTTTTAAAATCACGGCAGGAGCTTTTAAACCAAAACAAAAGCAAAACAGCCCAGGCGCTATGGAGGGCAATTCAATAAGAATTCCTTCTGGAGGAAAAGTTACTTTTGTAACTTTTTATGTAGAATATTTTAAGAATATACAACATAGAACTCTATGCTCAAGGCTCATCCAATATCAATAATTAATGGGTCAGGACCAATCTTGCTTCCCCGCCCTCACCTCTTCCCACCTCCCTCCTCAAAATACAATTTTTTTGAAGCAAAACACCAGATGTCAAACTTCAGAATGTATCTCTGAAAGACTCTTTTTTTTTCTAAGATTTTTATTTATTTATTTATGAGAGACACACAGAGAGAGAGAGAGAAAGAGAGAGAGGCAGAGACACAGGCAGAGGGAGAAGCAGGCTCCATGCAGGGACCCCAGTGCGGGACTCGATCCCAAGACTCAGGATCACGACCTGAGCCGAAGGCAGACTTTCAACCACTGAGCCGCCCAGGAGTCCCAAGAGATATTGTGGTTTTAAAACATAACCACAATATCCTATCACACCAAAAAAAAAAAATAAAAATAAGTAAATAAACTCTCTGTAATAGTAATTCTTCAAATGATTCCTCAAATAATTTTTCAAAATCTGATTCTCCCTGTTTGATATATTTCTTTACCATTGACTTCATTCATTCATTCATTCATTCATTCGTAAGGGGATAGTTTATTGAATACACCACAAGGGAGCAGTGGGCAGGACAGCAAAGGAGAGGCTGTCTGCACGCTCCTAAATTCTTTTAATCTGTAAGTTCCTGCTCTCCTTTTTATTAAGCGATTTCCTTTTTACTTTTTCAAATGAAGAAATGAAGACAGGCATCCTGTGGAGTTTCTCACTGGAAAACATACTGTCCTCTCCTTTCTTAAATTAACGTAGAGGACCACACTTTTACCCTGTTTTCTCTTTAGATAAGCTCTATGCCCAGCGGAGGGCTTGAGCTCAGAACTCCAAGATCAAGAGTCACATGCTGTACTGATTGAGGCGGCCACGTGCCGCCCCCAATATTTTTAGCTTTTTTCACTAACTCCTGGAGTTTGCTTCCTCCTGCAATGTAGAGAGGCTCACTCCCTCCCCCGGGTGCCTGGTACTCTATCATGAGGATGTGCCACAGCTCCTTCTGGGTTATTTCTAGTTTGTCGCTATTACAAATAGAGCTGACGTGTAGAGCCTTCTGTGTATGACTTCTCATAGTTTCAGACTCCTTAGTAGATCCAGGGTTGAGAACTTCTGATCTAGAGAGAAAAGCAGATGGTTAAGAGACCTAAGTTTGGGTCCCAGCTCTTATCTCACCTTCCTCCTTGTAAGATCTAGATCATAGTATCTGGAAAATATCTGGATAATAAGCTACCTCATAGAGGGTGGACAGGGTTTAATGAGATAATGTATGCAAGGTAATCTATCCTCAGCACAGTTTAAGAGGTTCGTGTTGCTGTTATTGTTGCTGTGAATCTTTAAATTTCTTATTTAGCCTCCCTGTTGGGTTCCTCGGCTATCCTGACCATCTCAGATGTCGGCACAACAAAATCACATTGTCGCTGCAAAATTTCTTGCAACAGCTATGATCTCTGAGAATGCAGAAAACGGTACTGTCTGCATCACCAGGATCACAGAGGGGGGCCCCACGGGAGATAAGGAGCTTCAGGGTGGTGGCACCCTCACCCCGGGAGCTGTCCCTACAGGGCTTCTTGCCTCAACTGAGTCAGTAGGACAACCTGTCAATTCACTCAAACCACTAATTTAATTGATTTTTTATTTTCTACTAAATTGACAGACTGAGTAAATGGACCAGATTGATTGGCTGTTTTGATACCATTTAGATCCAGCTTGAGTGGAGCTAATCATGAAGAGGGAAATAATTATTATTGACATTGCTGCAGTGATCAGACACCCTGCGAACAAGGACCAACAGAGGAGCGCTGGGACCCTTCCTGTGTCAACCTCTTCACGTTCCACCCGGTCCAGGCTCGGAGGACAAACCCTGCCCAATGCACTGTACTGCGTTACAGAGGAGACCAAAATAGGGGGCAGATGGGCAGGAGGGAGGTGCTTTGGAAAGGATCGATCAATACTTACATGTGCATGATTATCCAATTCTGCATGAATAGAAGAGCTAACAGATCTGAGGGGACACAGACACTCCCCACGACAGGGTGAATAATGGCCCCCATAATCCCGGGGACCAGTGAGTGTTATTTAACTGGAGGTGTGATTAAATTAAGGATCCTTAGATGAGGAGATTTTACTGGACTATGTGGGTAGGCTTAATGTACCCAGCACTGTCCCCATAGGAAGGAGGCCAGGAGGGGATTTGGCCATGGACGAACAGTAGGACAGATGAGGATGGAAGCAAGAGGTAGCAGGGCCGTGAGAAGGCCCACCCACACTGCAGGCAGACTCCAGAAGCTGGAAAAGGCAAGAACATGGATTTTCCTCTAGAACCTCCGGAAGGAGCCAGCCCAGCCGATGCCTCGCCTTTAGCCCAGTGACACCAATTTCCGACTTCTGGCCTCCAGAACTGTGAGAGCGTGAATGGGTGCTGCTTGAAGCCACCAAGTTAGTGGTGTTTTCTGACAGCAGCCACAGAGAACCAACACACTCCCACCAGTGGTCTGCTGGCTGCAGTCCTCAGCGGGACACTGCAGGGCAGGAGGGGAGGCGGAATGACCAGCAGGGGTCCAAAGCCATGCTGTTTTCTTTTCTTTTTTTTTTTTAAAGATATTATTTATTTATTTTAGAGAGAGAGCGAGAGAGATCACGAGCTGGGAGGAGAGGGAGAGGGTGGGATTGTGACCTGGGCCAAAGCCAGATGCTTCACTGACTGAGCCCCCCAGGTGCCCCTGCCGTTCTGTTATCAATGTGGGTTCCATGTAAGATTACATTGAGGGAAAAGAGATTCTTCTGACCTGGGGGGAGACAGCAATCTGAAATTGAAAAAGTTGATATTTGTGCATCCAACATGCGGAAAACTCTTGGATCGGTGCCTGGCACACCGTGAATGTACCATGACTGTTTCGCGGCAGTGGCCGAGGCGGTTATTTCCTGCTCCGACTCCTTCATGGCACAGATGATAATACAGCTCCGAGCAGCTGGGTGACTTGCCCATTGGCAATCGGCTCTTAGATGCGGAGCTGATACTAGAACCCTGGTCTGTGTAACCACAGTGTCTCCTGCAGCACCCCCCCCTTGGGGTTTCTCCCAAATAGTTAATGCCACCAGCTGACTGTGCCTTACGTGAAAATTAAACTTGCTGCATAAAAGCTGTTTTTCTCCTATGCCTTGTGTCTGTATACAGAGCCACTGCCAAATTCCAAGGAGGGCTGAGCACTCCGGGAGCTCCCAGTGTTGCCCATCCCTTTGGTGGGCTCCAGGGCCAACAGGTGATCTCGGATGAGCAAAGGGAGAGCTGCTTCTGGTCCTAGCGCCCCCCCAACCCTGTACCCAGCAGCCAGAGAGGAGAACGCGGTCTGCCTGCAGAGCAGATTGCTGCGGAGATGGGAGCAGCCAGGCCGGGGCTGGTGAGGCGGTGGCAGGGACAGCTGCCGGCCCATTAGGAGCACCCCAGTGAAGTCTGGGCCCCACCACAGCTGCTCACAGCTGGGACGCCCCTGAGCAGCGCAGCAGAGGCAACAGTCTCCGGCCTCTGGAGCGGGGGGCTCTCGCCGCTCAGTCACCTGCTCTGATGTCCTGCTGAGGAGGTGTCCTGTGGGCCAAGCACCAAGCATGAGGAGGAGGATCTTTCAGCCCAGCCAGTGCTTCTCTGTCATCGCACCGCGGAGCATAAGGGAGAAAGAAAGCACAGGTGCGTCAGGAAGACACAGCCCGGTGTCATCCCACTCCCAGGGCGCTCGTGGCTTCACCTAGAGACGCATGGCCTCTTCTTGAAATAAAGCTCCTCACCTGCGATCAGGGTTCTCAACTAGCCGGTCCCTACTCACCGCGCAAGCCTTCCTTCTACTTGTCCATTCTGCCAAACGGGATGGGTTACTCACTGGCCCCCAAACATGCCATCCCACTGGAACACAAGCTTCATGACGGAGGTGACTTCGAGTGTCCTTTCATTGCTGTGTCCCATTCACTGTGGGCCTGGCTCACAGTGGGCCCTAGAAATATCTGTGGAGGAATGAGCACCACTCATTCGGTGCCTGCTAGGATGTCCCTAAGGCTAAAACTCAAGACAAATCTACGTAATGCCCTCAAGGACATCTTCTACCAGTTAAAACATAAAATATCAGTATTTGCTGA
The DNA here is from genome assembly GCF_003254725.2 of Canis lupus dingo. Lineage (NCBI taxonomy): Eukaryota > Metazoa > Chordata > Mammalia > Carnivora > Canidae > Canis > Canis lupus. The sequence goes on along the minus strand of NC_064248.1, from coordinate 3,859,716 downwards.
CTATAAGAATACCCTATATAACATTGGGTTAATAACATGTTTGTAGTTGTCACATCGGGTATCAACTATACTTCAATAAAATAAGCTCACAGGGTAGATGTGAAAATCAAATGAGATACTCTGTATAAAGCACTGAGCCCAGTCACTGACAGAGTACAGCCCGGTCGCTGTTAGCTATTATTATATTGCTGTTTTTACAAAGATTACTAAAACAGCATTCAACGCAGGAGACAAGTCAACAACTTCAATCCAAAATGAGAGGTGTTGTCACAAAAAGGTATGGACAAGGCTCTGTGTGTTCTCAGCCTCTCTCTCTCTCTCTCTCTCTCTCTCTTATTTATTATTTGACAGCGAGAGACAGAGACAGAGAGAGAGACAGAGAGAGAGAGAGCAGGGCGAGGGGCAGAGAGAAAGAGAGAATCCCCAGCAAACCCCTGCCAAGTGTCGAGCCCCACACCGGGCTTGATCCCATGACCTGAGATCACAACCTGAGCCAAAATCGAAAGCTGAACACTCAACTGACTGAGCCACCCAGGTGCCCCAGACTCACACTCTTAACATGTATCTAGAACCACAGCCTTGTCACACCGTGTCCATCAGCCCCATTCTAGTCCAGGCTGCCCACGTTTCTCACTTACGTGATTTCAGTGGCCCTCCCAACTCTTCTCTCTGCCCACCCCAGCACCCCCAGTCTATTCTTAACCCAAGAGCCAGGGGTTCTGCTAGAACTTCAGTCGGCTCAGATTGCTCCTTTGTTGAAAATCTTCCAGTGGCTGGCAATCTTTCTCCAAGTAAAAACCAGTTATTACTGCCTATGGCAGTGGTTAATTTTATGTGTCAACTGGGCCACAGGATGCCCAGATAGCATTTTGAGTATGTCTGTGAGGGTGTGTCCGGATGAGATTAACATTTAATCAGTAGACTGAGTCAAGCAGATAGCCCTCCTTAATGTGGGTGGGCCTTGTCTAATCTGTCGAAGACCTGAACAGCCCCAAAAGGCTGACCAAGAAGGAACTCTACTTGCCTAAATTCGAGCTGGTACATTGGCCTTTTTCTGCCTTGAGACTCAAACTAAACCACTGGCTTGGGCCTCAAGCCTCCTGGCTTTCTGACTGGAACTGCATCGCCAGCTCTCCCGGGTCTCCAGCTTGCAGATGGCAAATCGTGGGACTCCTCAGCTCCATAACTGTGTGAGGTAATTCCTCACAATTCTTTTAATTATATATAAATACATATAACATATACTTATATGTTAATATTATATATACTAACCTCTTCCAATATAAACATGGATTTATATCCTATTGATTCTGTTTCTTTGGAGGACCCTGCCTAATACACCTAGAGAGCCATGGGTGGTCTGCCGCCTGCCCCAACTCTGACACTGTCCTCTATACTACCATCCTTCTACTTCCCCCTCCTCCTCGGTTTTTCTCCAGCCATGTTGGACTTGCTGTTCCCCGAACATGAGAAGCCCTCTGCCTAGAATGCTCTTCCCTCCAGGATATAAGGGCCTCATGTCTTCTTTCTAGTCTCTATCCAAATGTTATATGACTATGAAGTTTTTCCAAACCTACTTACTTGTGTATGTACACACACACACAAACACAGTCTTTTTACTTTATTTCCTCTAAATTGCTTTAATGTTCTCTATAGCACTTATCAATATCTGACGTGCTACATGTTTACTCATTTGTTTAATACCAATCCATCCATCTTTTCCAACTAGAATACAAATTTCTTGAGAGTAGCAACTTTGTCTCACTCATGGCTCTGTTCCTATCACCTAGACTGGCACCCAGCACTGGTACCTAGTCATGCTTTATTGTCTATTTGTTGACTGGATTAATGAGTAGATTAAAATTTCAAGCTCCACTGTAGAAGGAGAGAAAGGTATTCTACATCGGTGGCAATAGAGGATATATAGAAGGTTGGTAGAAGATCGGGGTTTTGCTGAGCGCTGCTTGGGAACCAGACAACAAAGGATTCAGGGGTTTGCCCTCCAACAGGGACCTGGAGGACAGTCATCCATGCTGCTGATTAAAGGCTGATCTTTATGCTTTAACAGCCTGCAGAGCAAAGAGCATGTTTGACATCCTCGCCTATAAATTAGGGAGCCCAACCAGGATATAAGCTTGAGGTGAGCTGAGTGAGTAGCCCCATGAAGGGCCAAGATTGTCCTCAGAAAACAGCTCTGGGCCTGCTCCAATACCAAGATAAATTAGAGGCAGAAGCCCTAAAGTTCAATGCCAATGAGAACAGCTGCAATATTTTTAGTTGGAAATAGCCCACCAGAGTCATAAAATCTCAATGAAGAAATCAAACATAGAAGGCCTAGTTTTAAGCAATGTGACATCCTGGTAAAATCTCCAAGAGAAGCTGCTGGTGAAATATTGCCCCAAGTAAGTAAATGAGTTGTCTCACAAAAAATGGTTGTCAGAAGAAAGAAGTTGAGAAAGCTAAAGTTACAATGTACTTTGTGGACAGAAAGGAAAAACAGGTGCTGGAACTGGAGAGCGCTGGCCTGGCTGTGCTAGAGGAGTAACCAACCGGGGGACCCAGCGCGCGCTAATCATCGTCACCCATGAAATGAGGTATTAATTGCTCTACCCTATTCCATAGGGTAATAAGAGTCCAATGAGAAAAGTTTGCAGAAAAGACTTAAAGAATTATGAGCCCCATTTAAGTGTGAAATAAATAGCAGTGGTCTATCAGCAAGGAGTTTTAAACGAGATGTTCCACAGATGGAAGTTAGGTGGACAAGGATTCCTGCAATGGATTAACTACTACTAGGGAAGCAAGAGTAACTTAATACTACATCTATGACACAGCTCGCATCATGAAAGGGCTTCCTTCCTTCCCGTCTTTGCTACCCATCCCAGTCTTGTGTCAATCAACATCACATTGTCAAACTAGACATGGACAACAAGACACCTCCTAGAGTCCTGCTGGCAGTTGTAATCAGCAACCACTGATTATAAATATCATACATGTTCAAAATGACGTGTGTTCCAGGATATTTATCACAGCCTTGTTTATAACAACAGAAAAAGATCTATTACGGTTCAGTGTTGATTTAAAAACACAAGATACCTCAAAGAATGAAATTCTATGCCACAATTCCTAAGCTCTAAGAAGCTCTTTCTATACTGATATGACATCATTGCCAAAATACATGAAGTTTAAAAAAAAAAGGAACAGAATGGTGTGTGTGTAGTTTGCTACTATTTATATAAGAAAGGGAGAGGAAAAGAAGATACATGTGTGGGGGTTTTTGCTTGGATCCACAGAATATCTCTGAACATATACCCATGAAACAAAGAATGCTGTTGCCTCCAGGGAGAAGGACTAGACATGAATGAATTAATGAATGAATGAACGAACAGGAGACAGGTCGAGCGATAGATTATTCATTATATATCCCTAATGCCTTTTGAGTTTTGTCCCACATGAATGCATTTCCTAAAAATTTAAATTAAAAATAAAAGGCCAATGTAAAATACACGAGATGTGCTCATTGAAGAAAATTTCAAAGCAGCAAAATATACAGAGAAAATAAGTATGACTCCATAGTCTCATAACTGGAAATGCTTATTATTAATGCCTGATATATTTCTTTCCAGCTGGGTTTTTTTTTTGCATATTTTGCATAACTTTGATCACTTGGCCTATAGATTTATATCCTATCCTAACATCATATCATAAGCATTTTCCCATAACACTAAAATGTTTAATGGATGATTTCTACTCCATCTGATGCAAGTAGCATGATTTAACTAGTACCCTCAAACATTTAAGCAGTGTTCAATTTGTGGTAATCATTTTTGGGCATTGATCTCTGTGGCTCTGATCATATCTGCAAGCTGAATTCCTAAAAATAGATTTACTGGCTGGAAGGATATGAATTTTTTTTCAGTTCCTTCATACAGATTGCCAGAGTCCCTCCAGACACTTGTACCAATTTACACCCTAGCAGCAATATACGAGAGCGCCCTTACACGATGACCCAGGGCTGGCTGATGTTACGGCAGGATGCCAATTCTAGCCATTCATTCTCCAGCTTTGGATCGGAAACCAATAGAAAGAACAAGCTTTCTGAGAGCCTGCCTGCAGGCATAAATTATACAAGTTTGCTGATTTCTAAAACATCTTCTCTGGATTCCTGAGGAAGGTATCCAGAATTGATAGATATTCATAAAGAATGACACTGTTCCAAGTATTTTTGGAAACACTTGCTGAAAGAAAACACTATTTCATAAGGCAACTTTCTCTACCTACAACCAACCACTCCCAGCTTTAAATGAAGCCACACAACTGTGCCTCAAAAGGATACCAACAGTACATGGATTTCAAGTGGTTTGAGAAGCCAGACTCCTGGTATGAACATGGCTACACCAATAAGGATCCATCTCCTGCTTCTCATTTTACATCTTCCCTCACTAAAAATCACACAAAAGCCAAAGGAGCATTTAATCTGCACAAAATGTAGTTTCTACAGAATTCAGAGATGGATATAACCCAGATTCCAAAGGGCATACAAAGGACACCCAGACTGGGGGTGCTTGGGTGGCTCAGTGGTTGAGTGTCTGCCTTTGACTTAGATCACGATCCCGGGGTCCTTGGTTTGAGTCCTGCATCAGGCTCCCTGTGAGGATCCTGATTCTCCCTCTGCCTATGTCTCTACCTCTCTCTGTGTGTCTCTCATGAATAAATAAATAAAATCTTTTTTTTAAAAACCCCCAGATTGGCTGAGGTTGGGCTGTGAATTGGGGGAAGGGAAGAGCAGAAGAAATAGGGGTGACAGGAATGCCCAGTGGGATAAATTTCAGAAAGTACCACCTAATTGACATGCTCAGAAGGTAAGGGCTATTTACAGGGACCAAGTGAACAGAACTGGTGACTTGGGCCCTCTGGGGCCCAACTGTCCCACTGCAGCAGACAGGAGAGAAGACGCACAGAGAATCACGGCTGAGCCATGGCCAGTGGGAGTCCGTCTCCAAGGAACAGAGAGGCCGTCTGGACCCCTCCCCACACAGGATCTTCTAGCAAATAGTCGGCCCAGAAAACCCAACCCATTCTGTGGTGAATTACATGAATGAACAGCAACAACAAAAGCATTATTATTACCAGTCATTCCTGGAATATAGATAATAATACAGTTGCCCCTTGAGCAACATGGGTTTGAACAGCTTGGGTCCATTTATATGAGGTTTTTTTTTTTCCAATAAATTCAGCACAGTACACTCTAAATGTATTTTCTCTTCCTTATGATTTTCTTAATAACATTTTCTTCTCTCTAGCTGACTTTATTGTAAGAATACAGTATAGAATACATGTAGCACACAAAATATGCGTTCATCAATTGTTTATGTTATCAGTAAGGCTTCTGGTCAATAGTAGGCTTTCAGTACTTAAGTTTTTGAAGAGCCAAAAGTTACAAATGGATTTTTGACTGCCTAATCCCTCCATTGTTCAGTGGTTAATGTAGTAGTCATAGTATATATAACATCAGATAGATTATAAGTAGATAACAACGGCTATAATAATAATATAAAAAACTGGTTTGGGGTGCCTGGGTGGCTCAATCGATTAAGCATCTGCCTTTGGCTCAGGTCATGATCTCAGGGTCCTAGTATCAAGCTCCCCCATCTGGCTCCCTGCTCAGCAAGGAATCTGCTTCTCCCTCTGCCTCTGCCCCTCCCCTTGTTTGTGCTCTCTCTATATATATATATCAAATAAATAAATAAAATATTTTTAAAATAATAATAATGTAAATAAATGGTTCAGCACCAACAGAGACTCTATAAGAAAAAATATGGTCAAAGGGCAGAAAAATCACTGATTTTCAAAAAATTCTCAATGAAATGTGGCTGGCAAAACTCAGGAAAGAATTAGAAAAAAATAGAACAAACATCACAGAAGCCTGATCACAGGAGTGAAGTGAACACAAAATAAAGAGGTACAAAAGGGAGAAGATGCTGCAAAAAACGTAAAAAGGGACATGATGGATTTGCCAAACTTGAATAAAGCCACAAAATGAAACAAGGAGTCGCAGCACCCAAGAGATATGAGCACAGATATAAAAGACAGGAGAGCCAATATTAGACTCCCTTAAAAAAAAAAATAAAGTGAGCCAGAACAAGGAAGGAGAACAAATATTTAACAATACAACTCAAGAAAACTCTTCTGAAATAAAAGGCTTGACACTGCTAGCTGAAAAGGAATACTGTGGTCAGGGAAATCAACCCAGACGAGTCAACACTGACACATCTCCTTGGCAAAGCCATTGGACTTTAAAGGTAACTTTGATCTGGTGTTTAAAAGTTTGATTACAAGAGAGAGAAAAAAAAAACAGGTTGACTTCAGATTTCTCCCCGGCAAGGGTGTCGTCCACCCTTGACGACACCAGAGAGCTACCGAAAGCTCCCCAGGGAATCTCTGTCTCAGCCAAGAATTTTCTATTTATCCAAATAGTCCTCCAAGTATAATGACTGCAGACAAACAGTTGTGACCCTGCACACACCCCAGGATCACTGGCCTGCAGCCCTTTTTGAGGAAACTTCTAGAGGTAAATTGCAATCATGTGAGCTATGTCTGAGGTGCCAGAGCAAAAGAATTGGCTGAGTCTTACATACACACAGCTCCGAGCAAAAAAATGAAACACACACAGATTTGGATGACAGAGGAGAATATGAGTGTCATAAGCCCTGACGATCTAGGAACGATACAGGAACAAAAAAGTGGACAAGAGAAGACAAAGACAAAAGGCGGTGGATTAGGAAACATAATGTTACTGACCAAATTTAGGAGAAGTCTGAATTAAGGAGAAGAAAGGAAGGACAAAGGGACAGAAACACATTAGGTTTATTACATACTGGGAAATCATTAGAGACTGTAGAAAAATCGGGGCTAAGAGAATTATATAAAGCTATAATTAATTTTATGAAGGTAACAACTAGAACAAAAATACCAACCCTTCTAAATATCAGAACTACACACACACACACACACACACAGCAAAGATCACAGAGTAAAATACTTAAGAAGGAGCAATTATAAATACTTGAGAAGAAGGACACATAAAATATGAAAAACTAAACCCAAACGGACCTATCTGTATGTAAATGAGTTTCAATCATTCTTGAGAGTAAAAGTTTTTCAGGTCATAGCACAAAGAAAATCCAAACTCCAAGCTGAAAAGAGGCAGATGTAAAACAAAGTAATTAAAAAAAAAAAAAAAAGCCTGGGGGCTCCTGGGCTACTCAGTCAGTCAAGTGTCTGACTTTTGATAGTGGCTCAGGTCATGATCTCAGGGTAGTGAGATCGAGCCCAGCCCTGCGTGGGGCGTGGAACATGCTTAAGATTTTCCCTCCCCTTCTGCTCCTCCTCCCTCCTCACATTTACTTTCTCTCTCTCCCTCTCTTTAAAAAAAGAAAAAGAAAAAAGAAAAGCCTGGACAAAGGTATACCAAGCAAAGGCAAACAAAATGAAAGCCAGGTTTGTGATCTTAATATTAGACAAAGTGGAATTGAGGCCAAAAAGCATTACATGATTTAATGCTAAAGAGTGCAATTCACAATTAAAATATAACAGTTATGAATATGTATATATCCAATTACCTAGCAGCAATATTCCTAAAGCAGAAGTTACTCAGACATATAGAAAAGGAAGCAAAAACCTGCCAGCAGCAGAAGACTTTAACTCAATTCTCTCAGTCCGTGATAGAGTAAGTCAGCAAAACATACGGTAAATCGTTGGTCCTTTACACCCAGCCATGCCAACTCTGGGGTGTATCCTTCAGATATCCTTATGCCCACACAAAATGACATGGGCACAGGCCATTTAATTCAGCAATATTTACAAAGGTGTGACTCTCCTTCTCACCAATAAGGGACTAGTTAAATATTATGGTATAACAACTCAATGAGCTGTACCATAAAGAAAAAAGGGACGAGGGTCTCTATGTATTGATAGAAAGAACTCCAACTCCACTATAGGTTTAAGGGAAATAGAAAAATCACAACGTACTGAAAAGTGTGTGTGATATACTACCTGTGGTGTAAAAGAGAAATAAGAAGAGAATTTCACATTTGCTTTTATATATACATGAAGGGACTCTAAAAGGAGACCCAAGAAACTAGTACTAGTGGTTAGCTATGTGTGGTAGAGGGGAGGGGAGGGGAGGAAGTGAGCCAGGGAAAGGGGGGCACTTTTTACTGCAAACCACACACATACACACACACAGAGACACGTGCACGCGCGCGTGCACGCGCGCGCACACATACACATGCACACATACACATGCACACATACATACGCACACACATAGGCATCTGGCTATGAACATGACTGCATTACCCCTTTATTTAAAGGCCACAAAATCCTGTGTGCAAAAGGGCTCTCGGCATAGTTTCTATCTGCTAATAGATAAAAAGTAAAATCAATGTCAATGTAACCCTCTGCTTTGTTTATAAATACTTATCATTCCCCTCTGAAACGTGAGCGGGCCCAATTAAACAAGCTGTAGCAAAAAAGCCTGTGGCGTCCCCTTAACCCTGTCCCTAGAAAGCCAAGTCTTATTCTCGAGGCCTCTAATCCGGGCTGTACAATTTGGCTATGATTTGAACGGTAGCTAGCTCCAATTGAGATGTGCCGTCACTATAAAATACACTCCAAAGTTCAGAGGCTTTGGATTGAAAAAAGAGTATAAAACACCTCGTTAATTTTTGACATTGATTACATGTTCAAATAATAATATTCTAGATATATTGGGTTAAATAAAGTATGTTATTTCAATTACTTTCACCTGTTTCTTTTTACTTTCTTAACTGGGCTGCTGGAACATTCACCATCACAAACGTGGTTCAGTGGGTGGCACTGCTTTTGTGGGGGAAACGTAAGCAAACAGGCTAGATGAGATCATGCTGCATAACAAGCAACCCTAGAAATCACACTGACTACGACAATGCTCATTTCTTAGTCCTAATACAGGAGCAATGTGAATCAGCAGGGGACTCTGCTTCTGCATCGGGTGAGGTACCCAGGCTGACAGAGGTGCCATCCCAACACATACGCTCCTAGTCACAGCAACGGTGAGAAGGGAGCTCAGTGAATCACACACTGACTCTCAAAGTTTCCTCCTGGAAGTAACACGCATCACCAGTGCTCATATTTCATTGGTCAAAGCGAAGCCCATGAAAATGTCTGATTTCATGGTGAGCGGAGAGGTGTGATCTTCTTACATGATGAGAAGAAAAAGACAGAAATACCTGATGACAGAAATACCTAATGAACCGCACACGTGACCAGTCATCTCACTGTATGTCCTATGCAAGGCTAAAGATGATGTCTACTCAGCCACAGGTGTTGATCCCAAATGACTTGATCCTGTTTTTTAGAGTTGACTTCCATTCAGAAAGAAAATAATTTGGGGGAATGCACAATGACATGAAGCCCTCCTAAGTCCTCTCATTTGACCTGCTAACACTTAAATACTTCCAGTAACTGGGGTGTCCACTCAATCAGAAAGAGATCCAATGCCATGTTTGGCAGCCTGTTTTTACAAATTTATGCTGAGCCGAATCTGCTTTGTGCTTTGGACGCTAATTCAGAGCCATGCAGTATATATTTCATCCACCTGTCACCAAAGAGCTTTCAAATATGTGGTGACATCTACCACTTCAGAAGCTCTCCGGGCTATCTCAACTGTTCCTTGTAAAATGGTGTCATATCTTCCCACTACCTTGGTTCTTGTACTAGAAGGCCCCCATCTCAGATAGGACATTGTGCATTCAGGTCCACTGCCATGTGCTTTGTCTGGGCCTAGCCACATCACATGCAAATAGAAGCTTTTTATGCGATTGCAGAGGTCTGCTCAGATCACATGATCTTCCCCTCTGTCAAAAGCATTGGACACATCTACACTGGGGCTACCTTCAGCCTGGGCCCCAGAGTGATAAAATGCACGGAGCAGAGACCCACAGACCCACAGCAGCACACCTAACACATAAGCGAGAAATCACTATTTGCTTCCGGATGCCACTGAGGTTTGAGTCTGTTTATTGCATGGGCAAAGCTTCCCAATACAAAAATAATCCCAGAGTGGCTGTGTTAAGAAAGGTTGGATTTTTACTATATGTCCCACTGGAAGGAGATTTTCTCCAAATGATACTTTGAACCGCAGTGCAATACCTAATTTTATTTATTTATTTTATGAATATTTATTTTATGAATATTTATATAGCAGTGACTATATGCCAAGAACTATTCTAAGCACTTTATGAAATTCATTTACTCAAGCTTCAGAGAACCCTATCAGGTGAGTTCTCTTATTATCCTCATTCACAGATGAGAAAATTGAGATAGAGAGAAGTCCAGATCACAAAGCAGGTAGGCACCAGAGTCAGAGTTCAGACCCAGGCTGTCTGGCCCCAGAGTCCATGTCCTTAACCACTACATTACGCGATTATCATAACCGTTAATATTTATTGAGTTAATTTACACTAAGCACATTCAATCTTACTTGATTCCCATAATAACCCCAGGAAGCTGAGAGAACTGAGGCTCAGAGATACAAAGTTACTGACCCAAGGTTACCGAGTGACCTTGATGGCAGTAAAGCCCATACTCTGCGGAGAAAACTCTTTTTCTGTAAAGAAGAAACTTCCGAATACTAATGGAGGCAATCAGATGAATTCTTTCTGTTCAAACCTGGCTGGGGGCACAGAAGAATCCACCAAATCTTACTACCTCTACATTTCCAAGAATTCTCTTTATGTGTATCACCGTCACTGTCACAGATAAATGTGGCTGTTGCTGGCTGTCTACCCAGGGGAGGCACTGTGCTAGGCTCCCTTGCCCCCATTAAGACTGGAGGAATAGGCTGGTGCTAATTAGGCCTGACCTGGTGACAGATGAAATAAACAAACACCGCCGTGGTTGGGGAGGCATCCAGCACCCCGGTCAGGTGGCTCTGGTTTTCACAAGATTGCACAGCAGCCAGCTGCCCCAGACGGTAGCAGGGACAGAAAACACAAGATTCCCATCCTCCTCCTATTATTATCTCCAGGGAGGGCCTCGGCATTAACAGAGCCGTGTGAAATGGACAATTCACACATCTTCCGAGTTTCCCAACAACATCGGTCCCCGCTGTTGCCACAGCCACCTCCAAGTCTTCTAGCAACAAGAAGAGTATTAGACACAGACCAGCAGGGAAGCTCATGCAAACAGGCGGTGTGCATGTGTGTGCATGCATGCACCACACACACACACACACACACACACACTCCCTACAGTCCTTTATCCGCTCCCCAGAAATGGCAAGGGATATGGAAAAACAAGGAAAAAGGCAAACATTCGAGGAAGGGCTCCTCTTTCACTGGTGGGGGCTTCAGAAGAGCAGGTGACGTCTGCAGCCCAAGGTGACAAGTCAACAGCTCAGAGAAATCTCCCTTCTCCAGACTCTTTCGTCAGGGTCAGACAGACCGCTTCTGAAACCAGGTGGCACAAGGCCTTCCGAGACCTTGACCAGTACACTCACCACCTGCAGACAGAAGAGAGCCTGGGAGAACTAAGGCCCACCTTGATGCCTGCCCTCCTGGAGCCTCCTGGTCTCACATGAAGGCTCAGCCCCTCCCAAAACTCTGAGCTACTCTTGCCTTTAATTAGGGAAAATTAAGGAACTCTGGTCCCATACTCTGAGCGTTCAGACTTCAGACAGTTCTGCCCTGATGATGTACCCTAATTCCTAAAACTGAGTATTTTTCCCCATTGGCACCTATATTAGAGTTCTCCAGAGAAACAGAACAAATAGGATGCACACATACGTATCTATACGGAGAGATCCGTGATGAGGAACTAGCTTATATGGTTATGGAGGCTAAGTCCACCATCTGCCACCTGCAGGCTGAGGAACCAGGAAAGCCGATCGCATGGTTCTAGTCAGAGAACTGGGAACACGGACCATGTAAGTCGAGGTTCAAAGACAGGAGAAAACCAATGTTGCAATCGGGCAGACAGGAAGGAAGCAAAAAGGGTGAGTTCCTCCTTCCTTCACCTTTTGGTTCTTTATGCAAGCCCTCAAAGGATTAGATGATGCCCAGCCACATTGGGGAAGGCAATCTATCTTGCTGAGTCCACCAACTCAAATGCTAATCTCATCCAGAAACATCCTTACAGACACACCCAGAAATAATATTTGATCTGGGCATCCTTCACCCCATCAAGGTGGCATATCATATTAACCATGACAACACTTATACCCCAGCCTCTGGCCCCCAGACACTGTTGGATAAACTGCACCACCAGTTCCTCCAGGTTGGAGACCCACTGTGTTTTTGCCAAGCTCTCCTCTCAAGGCCAAGTTCCTCGTCATAGAAATCCACCTGATTACTTCTTGCTGAATCACTGGTTGCCTGCCAGTCATTGTCATTTTATTGGGTCCTGGGGAAGCACATTTCATACTGTAATAAAACTTTGAGGTTACATGTCCCCCACCAAACCCTAGAGTCTCTAGAGCAAGGGCCATGTAGGTTCTGGGTCTTATTCATCTATGTATCCCTAACACCCAGCCTCCCCGGACGCCTCCAGCAATTAGTTACTGAATGAGCCCCCTTCACCAGCCATGGCAGTCCGGCATTCCCAGCTGGGTGGCCAAGATGCAAAAGGTTGGAAGGTTGAGGTTGGCTCAGGAGAGTTACCATCAGAAGGCAAAAGACACACCTGCCTCACAAAGCCCAGCTGAAAGAGACTATAAGTTTTGCCATTTCTGTCACCGTTGCTATGGGAATAGAATGCCTCATATGTGGCGCATCCATGTAAGTGGAATATTTCTTACAAGCATCATCCTGAGTAGAATTTCCACCCCTGGGCAGCATCTGATGCCGTTATAATTATAGGCCCTTAAATCTCAAAAAGGGGGGACACATCTCCCCCCCCCCACTCTTCTGCTCTCTCCTTTTCCCCCTCAGTCTGGTCCCCTCATCTCTGTCTCCCTTCCTCTCCAGCCTAAATGCTCAGATAACTAACTGGCTTCTCTGAATCTTCTTTCATAAAGATCAGCATCTGATCTGTGCAGAGGAGGTAACAAAATCACCACCAGGTCTGGGGGACATTGCAGGCAGTTTTATCTGCTCCGTAACAACAACGGAGGCGATGCTAACATAGCTGCCCTCACTAGCTACGGCCTGGGTGGTGGACAGGTGCAGAGAAGGGAGGAAGCAAACAGTCACGGAGCAGCTACTTGGCGCTACTCTTTCCAGCGGTGTATTTTCTTATTCACGTAGCAAGTCCAGGCAAGAAGTATTACTGCCTCCATTTTTATGGATGAAGCAACTGAGCCCTAAAGATCTCAGGTAACAAGGTATAAAGAAAGCCAAGACTTGAATTTAACTTAGAGTCTTTGTGTCCCCATCGGGTACTCTTTCCACGAAGCTTGAGTTGCCTCCCACAAGTAATGAGGGAGGAATATCCCCACCAATACTTTCCCCTCCCATTCCCCTTCCATTCCATCTTCGGATCTTCAAATTCGGTGCCTTCGGTTTAACCTCTGGCCTCCCTCCTTCCTTCCCTCTGTATTGCTGGGATAGCCAAGGGTTGGGAAGGCAGAAAGTGAGGGGGAAAGGATTGGCCACACCATGTTATGGGTTCCCTGGTCCTCATTTATTGGCTGGTGTGAGGTCATGTTTCCAACCCACCTGCCGTGTCTGGGAGGTTTTGATGGACACTCTGTACTATTTGGGGGTCCCTGCCTCCCCAGCCCCATTCTCTTGTTCTGGTCCCTGTTTCTGCTCTGCCCTATCTAAAGGCTAAGATTCTCAAAGTGTAGTCCCAAGCCAGCAGCCTCAGCATCACAGAAGAACTTGTTAAAAAGACACATTTTCGGGGCGCCTGCGTGGCTCAGTCGGTGAAGCATCCTACTCTTGGTCTTAGCCCAGGTCATGATCTCAGAGGTCATGGGATCAAGCCCCATGTGGGGTTCTCCACTCAGCAAGGGATCTGCTTGTCGCTCTCCCTCTGCTCTTCCTCCTGCTTGCTCTCTCCCTCTCTTTCAAATAAATAAATAAAATCTTTTTAAAAAGATTTTTTAGACCCTACCTCTGGACCCAGTGAATCAGAAGCCCTGGAGGAGGGGCTTACCCCCCAGCAAACTGTCTTTTAACAAGTGCTCTAAGGGTACCTGGGTGGCTCAGTGGTTGAGCGCCTGCCTTAGGCTCAGGGCCTGATCCTGGGGTCCTGGGATCGAGTCCCACATCGGGCTCCCCACAGGGAGCCTGCTTCTCCCTCTGCCTGTGTCTCTGCCTCTCTCTCTCTCTCTTTCTGTGTCTCTCATGAATGAATAAATAAAATCTTAAAGAAAATAAATAACAAGCACTCCAGGTGATCCCCCAGCACTCCCAGGTTTGTGAGCCCCTGATTTTAAAGGCTGTTGTCCTGCCCAAAGAGCACAGCCCTCCTTTCAGCCCTCCCTCCACCCCTTTATTTCCCACAGGACCCAGTTTGAGAGGGGTGGCATTTCGGTGGCAGGTGAGATTTAAACACTGCTAAAACTGACATTTTTCCTCATTTCCAGTTCTGTCAGATACCTGATTGCAATTTTATAATACTCCAGAGGCCCCACCCTCGGCAAATACCGATTCAAAGTAAGAACAGATTATTTTAAAATGGTTGTTGGCACATTGATGGCACTGGCCGGTTTTTACTGACTAATTAATCCTTATTTGACCTGAATTAGTGCCTAATCCATGTAAAATGATGGAGATTTGCTGGAATGCAGTAAATTTGAGAATTAAAAACGAAGGCATGGAGGAGTGGATTCAGCATCAGACCATCGTGAGGATTAAAGTGCTTCTTCAACTGGTACATTATTTGAAGTTTGATTTTTCCTGCTTTCTCCTCCTCACACACCTCCTTCAAAGAAGAAAAAAAAAATTACCAGAAGACACAAGCATATTGTCTCCCCTTCTCCCAAATAAAGGTAAACTGACAGCGCTTTCAATGAAAGGCTCTGCATGATTGGAATTAAATGTCAAATACGATTTTCTGTTGGCAATTCAAAGTGTTGGTGTCAAAACCATAACTGACAGTACGACTGCAGATTAGGATCTGTCTGGAATGGCAGCATCACACTGCGGGAAGGTTTATGATTTAGTAGATTAACACAGTTCTCTTCACGCTACCACTTAAGAGATAATTTGTTCAAGCAGGAGCCGATTAGATTGTGGCTGCCCACGAGCAGGACCCCCTCCCCGAGGCTCTGTCAGGCATCTGATGGCACACCCTGCCCCCCGTGGGGTCTGCCATCATTACGGGTGACAGGCAGCAGAGGTGAGTGGCCACAGCTGCCAGCAGCCCGGCTGTCAGGAGCCACCAGTGACGTCTGCTGGCGATATCTCAGGGAAAATGGAGTTCCTATTGATCCAACCAATATGAAATGGCCTTCCAGGTTGGAGATTTGATTTATTTAGCTTCTGTGCCTCAGGTGGGATGGAGGGAGGGGTGGGGGAGGAGGGGCCTGCTTCCTGGCAGGTCACTGATTCATGCACTCCACCACTAGGTTTCTTGCAGCTCTAGAAAAGACATGGAGTTCAGAGCCCAGAGAGGTTAGGAGAATGGCCCAAGATCACAGAGCTTGGGAGGAGAGGGAAGCGTAGTTCATATCGCTTGAGACTCACAAAGTGAGAGACACCGTCTCAGGCATTTTTATCTCCAATGCCTTGAGTAATAGTCACAAAGACTTTGATGTTCTTAGGAACCCCCTAGGTTAGGGGTGTAAGTAATGTGCATAGGCCACAGCAGGTGCACGGCAGACACGGGTTAGGGCTAGGTATCTAATTCCCCACCGGTGCTCTCTGCAACATCTCGCAAAGTATCCCTAGAATAAATATTCCAACTGAAAAGGGGATAAAGGGGCTTTGGAAACTGTGCTTCCATCTTGCACGCATTGCATGTCATTTCTGCCGAGCGACAGTCCATAGGACCCAGATAATAAAATAAATAAAATGGATGTTCTGTGTCTTGACCGGCCATAAATTGTAACCAGTCCTCTGCAAGCCTGATTTAAGAGTTTCATCTCGCACAGACCATGTTTGCTCTTCCTTTTTTTCCCCCCTTTTGTCCCCACTTCTAGGCAAGAAGGAAAAACAGTGGAAGCCGTCAGTTCAGAGCAGCATTTATATTATCCAACAATGGCAGGATGTGACAGCATAGGAGCCTCACAAGATGATGTTGAGACTCTGGTTTTAGAATGTTTACTCTCTTCTGGGTGAACTCTGACATCCAAATGCATTAATGCAGTGCCATTTGCAACTCTCATGCCAATCTCTATCCTTGTACGTATCAGAATTTTAATGCCTGCTTCCCTGTTTGAGTTATGGTAATTTATTGTAATAGTGTATTTTGACCTTTTCAGTATTTTGTATTTTTATTGGATAGCTGTTTCACCTCTTCCCTGGAGGGTTAGCCAGGCTGAAAATGAGAGAGAATGGTAAGACCAACCAATCAAAATACAGAATATTAAAAAGGTCAACACACAAGAGCAAACTACTAATTTGGCAAACACAAACATGAAAAGAATGAAAGCTCCAAACAGCATGGTGGCCAGAGCAAGAACGAGTGGTCAGGAGAAAGCTAAAGCCGTCCTCTCAACTTACAGCAGAGCAGTTAGTTCAACCACTGAATGTCAACTAGGCCATCTTCAGAACCAAAAAAGGGTAGAAAATCAGGGCAAACTCCAAACAGTGTAAATTGTACTACTCTTTCTGTCTCTACTGGTCAATGCAAATGGCAAAGCAATGTGATGGGGTCTTAAAGTCCGAGCCCAGAGATGCCAGGGCACTTGCAAATATAACACACAAGAGCCAAAGGATGCACCAACTATAACATTTAACCCTCCACCTGCAGGGAGATGAATGTGTCAGGAGTCTGGAACTGAGGTTATCTATTTTTCTTTTGAAACTTTCTAGGAAGGCAATTCTTCAGTCTCCCTAATTGATTCTTTCCAGTTGAACTATATATTAATTAAATAATAATAATAATAATATCTTGACAATCAAGATTAATACAAACATTAAAAATCATAATTTTATGTTATTTATTTTAACATAAATTTCATGTTAAAATTGTTAAAGCAATTTTATGTTATGTTCTGTTTTAACATAAAATTCATTTAACATCAATTTAACATCAATTTAACATGAATTACCCTTCACAATCCCTTGGAAACAGCATGGAAAGCCTAACTTTTGCAAAATATTCAGAGGACCTAAGATAAGTACTTCTCTAAATTCTTTTAAATTCCAATCTTTTCTGCTTTCTGCTTGATCTTCATTTTCTATGATTCAGTTGGTTGATTTCCTATCATTGAATTGTAGCTCATGAGATCCTTGTTTGTTGAGGTTTTCAAGCAATATGAGCCATTCTACTACATACATCACTTTCGTCAACTTCATGAAATCCTGTGTTGCTTACACATTGTGCAATTTCCATTTGCTTTTGATTCACACTCTGCTGCCAAAACATCTGAAAATCATCTGCAAAACTGGCCAAATAGTGATGTCATACAGGTTTGTGTTGAGCAGAGTTATATTTGAGTCGGGTCTAATTTTTAAAGTCTGCCAGCGAATATTTAATGACTGTACATTCCCTCTGTGAATTTTTAGCTACAGGTACTCTGATAATGAAAACTCAAGCACATGGACCTCAGACTTACCTAGGTGCAAACCAGAATATTTCCAATATAAAACATTCCATAACAGGTATTAAAAAGGGATTGTTGGAAGTATATCCAATTATTAACACTTTGTTGTCTGACTCTTATGAATGGCTGCCCAAGCAAGTTACATTGTAGGATAAGAAGTTGGGGCTAGAACCACATTGTAGATTTGCAACGACCATTCATTAAGAGTATTTCATATGTACCATACTCAGATTACACTTCTAAATTTAAAAACACTTAAAAATATGGCACATGATCCCTGTTTTCAAAAAAACGATCCTTTATTAAACATTTACTATGTACCCCAAACTGTACTTTGCATTTTATATGCATTATATTATTTAACTCTTATCATAGCCCAAGAGAAAGATAACAATACCTACAAGTTATAGGTACTGAAATAAGACCCAGACATTGAGCAACTTACCTGAGATGAAATATGTAATTAGTGGCAGAGGCAGAGCTCAATTCTGACTCCAGGCCCACACTTCTATGCACTCCATCACAGGACATAGAAAAGGCATCCAGAAGAATTAAGCTATGTGGTGAGACTGTAGTATCTTTATTCCCGTCTTTGTCCACATTTTCTAAATTAAAAGTGACTGCTTTTTAGAATCAGAGGGGGAAAAAAACTAGTTTTTATTAGAAGAAGTTAAGGTTAGAGACTGGAAATCACCTTATTGTTTGTGGCTAAAGGAAAAAACTTTGCAGAGACAAGGGGAAGAAAGTCTGGCCGAGTTTCAGCTTCAGGGAAGATTCCCAGCTGGCAAGGAGCCTTCAGATGGAGGGTATGGCACGTCCTGTAAGTTCCTCTGACAAGGACACTGCCCACTCCACCTACTGAGGAACTTGAAAGAAATGACAATATGTGGTGGAAAAGAACATTGATCATAGTCAGAGACAAGGCCACCCACCACAACCTATGAAGGCCTATCTGCCTCCCTGTCCCCTCATCCCCTGGGTCCCACCTACTGCTCAGTCCTCTCCTCTGCTGTGAGGCCAACTCTGGCTCAAGCCAGAGCACTGAGCACCATGGGAGAATGACTACCATCTCCAAGACCTCAATTCCCCAAAGGGGGCTCCATCTTCCCACAGGCCTCCCGGAGACTGCCCAAGGCTGCCCCAGCTTACCTGGACCCCCTGAAGGCACCCGTGGTCTAGCCCTGCTCAAGCTGCACTCCACAGCACAGCCAGCCACAACAGTGAGCTTTCTGGAGCTCAGTGACACTGCCAACCCAACGCCTGAGCCATCCCCGGTACCAGCCACCACCTCCCATCAGACAAGCTCTCCATTCAATATCAGCCTATTCCCGACTGCTTCACTCAGGCTTCACACTGGGTGTTACAGGGAGCTGAGATTCTGATCTCCTAGCTGCCACAGTGTCAGGTGAGCCCTGGACCCTTCTTTGTCTCAAGCAAGTTGAGTGTACGAGATAAACAGGACCACCCTGCAAATGTCAGGGCATGCAAAATTTGAGGAGCACTGACTTTGAACCACCCTGGTGGGTTTTCTTTGTGCCCATACACCATCTGCTTCCAACCTGGTTCATCTTAGACCTCCTGACCTCTTGCTTCATCCCTGGTATCTAAAAAATTATAAACAATGGCATTGTTTGTTTACGGTCTGTCAGTCATTCTTCTGAATGCTTTACATTTATATAGCTATGACAGGAATTATCACTTCTCTGGGCCTCTTCTGCTGCTCTGGACCCCTGAAAAACGGGGACAGTGGCAATTTCTCTGAGACCCCTTACAGTACAGTCTTCTTGGGAGCTCCAGGGATTACTGCAGCCTCCTCTCCCTACATGGCTTGAGGGTATGGGCACCTTTCAAGAAAACAGTCTAGAAACGGAAAGGAACACTTTCTCCAGGATGTTGTCTTCAAATCCTTAACCCAAAAGAAATTGTTGGAATTCCTAGTAGAAGTGAGATTATAGGAGGAAGAACAGACATCTGGCTGGAAGAAGCAGGTTGGTAATGAAATGGAACCCTAGACTGGTAGATGGAATTGTGGAAGATGAGCCAGTTGGAAAATGAAGTTCAACAGTAATAAATCAGCTTCAGGAAATTGTAATCACAGACCCAGGTCCAGAAACATGATGGTGTGCAGTAGAAAAGAACACTGACCAGAGTCAGAGACAGAGACAAGGCCACCCACCACATCCTATGGAGGCCTATCTGCCTGCCTGTCCCCTCATCCCCTGGACCCCACCTGCTAACCAACAGCTAATATATAGTATTTATTCAAGGAAGATGATTCCAGAATAAGGAATGAGAGTTACTGTAACACATACCATTTCTTGGAGCTCCCAGTACCCCTAAAAAAGAGCCATTCTTCTTTTTCAATATATGCCTGCTGTTCACAATCTCTTGGGTTATCATCAAATGGTTTCCATTTACTTCAAATGACATTTTCTCTGCCTTGAGGCTTTACCTATCAGCACTCGGTGTTGATATCCATTGCTGTGGTGTCACAACAGCTACCAAACCATGCACAGGGGTGACAAGCACAGCCTGTCATCCTCACCCAAAAGTAGCTCAGCATACACCCTTTGCAAACATTGGTTTAAAAAATTTTTCAATAAAAAATAAGATAAATATCAAGTCTTATCTCTGGTGAATCATGGATTCTCCCCCTACCACACACACACACACACACACACAAACACACACACACACCTTTTTCCAGGCTAAATCATTTGTGATCATTATTTCTTTACCTTGACTCTTCTGGTAATAGATCATCAAATCAACTTTTGTTCTAGGGATTTTTTTTCAGCTAGTTGACACCTAGAGGTACTGAGCTTGACAGTAAGGATCTTTTTCTTTATATTAATATAGCACCTTACTCTAGAGAGAGTTAAGCATTTGCAAATACCAACTAATTATTTATCACAGGTATTTCAGGGAATTAGACAGCTCCAAGTTACAGAAAAAAGTAAAATCAATAACTGTTTCTTACGTGATTACTGTCCATGCAATGCTTATGCATTTCCATGCATTAGTCATACTCCAATTATGGTCTAAAGTAACTACTGACAAACCAAGAGCTAGTAGTATAATTATAGGAGGTTTTACAAACAGTATGTGGAAGAAGACTAATAGATTGAGGGTCAGAAGCCCAGGGGGGTCTGTGAGCTTATACCATGAATCTCAGTTTTCTCATTTGTAAAATGAGAAAGTTGTAGCTCTCTTAAGTCAGCAATACTGAGCTTATTCTAAGTCATGTGGGCACTCTGCTCCACAAGCAGGCCTACATCAGGAGTGAGGGAGACAGATGAACATTTCCTTTATGCAGAGAGTTGGTTGCTATCTTTCTCTTGCCCCTCTAAAATCAAGGCCAATTCCTGTCTTTACTTCTCTAGGAAGATTTCTCTGACTCCTCTGGAATGCAGTGAACTTGCCCCAAATGAACCCTGATACTATTTTTTTAAAGATTTTATTTATTTATTTATTTAAGAGAGAAAGGGAGAAAGAGAGAGCACGAGCAGGGGAGAGGCAGAGGGAGAGGGAGAAGCTGACTCCTCACTGAGCAGGGAGCCCAATGTGGGCCTCAATCCTAAGACCTGAGCCAAAGTCAGACAGTTAACCAACTGAGCCACCCAGGTGCCCCAATCTTGATACTATCTTAATACTGTATACCAGCAGGGATCATATACTGCTGTGTATTTTTCTTGTTGTTCTTTATAGCTTGTCCAGCAAACTAAATTGTAAGCACTTAATGGAAGTGCTTAGGTTTTCAAATCCTAATTTCCCCTAAAACAGAGCATAAACCCAGAAGGGAAGGAATCCTTTGTTATATTTTTTAATCCTTTGTTATTTTACCTGTTTATGTCACTAGTAATGAATTAGGAAAGAGGCCCTTTATGAATATCTAGGGTCCCAGAACATATAATTATGTCAATAGGCTCTCACTTCCACCAGGCAACTTATATGTAAGCCAAGACTTAATTTTAGTCTTATTTTCCCCATTCTTTTGTCTCTTTCCTGCTCTTTCCCTCTGCTTCCCTCTAAGTGTGCCAGCATTACCACCATGATGTCCTTTTCTTTGAAATTCCTCCTTAAAACATCCCTGCATGAATAAGCAAGGGGCAAATGGTGTTACCAAACTGATAGGAAATCTCAGACCAAGACTTCAAACTGCCATGGAAGAGAAAATCATCACACATTAAAAATAGAACTTGGAGAGAAAAGAACATGAACCTTCTTGCTTCTCCCCAGGGTGAAGAGCTATAACTCCTCCTCATCAAGAAGATGGCAGACCACTGGGTATTTCTGAGGACTATGTCTTACTCCAGACCTAATAAATAGAAAAGTGAGAAGGGACAAAAGGGATGAGTTCTACCTATTTTCTCAGTAAAGAATACCTAGAGAATTCTGCTTCTGGCAATATGGTGCCCCAAAATACTCTGAAATAGCCTTCTACCACAAAATAGTCAAATGATGGAAGAATTACAATGAAAGTAAATGCATTCCTGGGCTCACAAGAAAATAAGTAAAATCCTCAAGGGCAAAAAAAAAAAGGTTTTATAAACATCACATCACACATCCAAGCAAACACCAAAGTTGAGTTGCCTTGGGAAAATGTCGATTCCAAGAATCTAGAATTTTGGAAATGAACATCCACTCCTAAGAGCATAGGAGACTGAGCTTGGCATCCAAGCAATGCAGGAAAGGAGAAGCTAAGAACCCTACATTAACCAGAGTATCCCAGGGACCACACTCTTAATCAAAGGAAGGGCCAAGAAGGAAAAGGATATAAACATGTTAACACATTACACAAGTTAGATAGAACATATAAATGTTGTTCTCTAGAACACATGCACTATTTACAAAAAAATAGATATGTACCAGTCCACAAACAACTCTAAAAATATTTTCAAGAATTGGGTATCCTGCATACCATATTCTCTTGCTACAGTACAATTGAGATAGAAATCAATTTTTAAATTAACTTAAAATAACAATTAATTTGTAAATTTGAAAACATACTTCTCCATAACTCATGAATCAAAATTAAAATGATAGAAATGTTTAAATATTTATAATTAAATAGAATGAAAATACTATGTATCAAAACTTGTGGCATACAGATAAAGGAATATGTAGAAGGAAATCTATATTCTTTTTTTAAAAGATTTCTCTATCTATCTGAAAGACAGAGAGTGTGCAAGGGGTAGGGACAAAGGGAGAGAGAGCCTCAAGCAGACTTCATGCTGAGTGCAGAGCCTGATGCAGGGCTCAATCCCATGATACTGAGATCACGACCTGAGCCAAAACCAAGAGACAGATGCTTAACCAACTGTGCTACCCAGGCACCCTGGAAATCTAAACGCTTAAATTCTGACCTTGAAAAGGCAAGGCTAAAAATTAGTGTATTAAATTTCCAACTTCAGAACTTGGATGGTGTGGAAGGTAGGCAGACAAGAATATAAATCTAAAAAGAGTGAAAGAAAAGGATGACAAAAAAATAGACATTAATGCAATAGAAAACAAAGATAAGTAAAAGGAACGAACAAATCCAAGAGTTGATTGTTTGAAAGGATCAATAAAATACACAAATTTCTGATGAGGTGTAATGAGGCAGAAAGAGAGAAGTCACAAAGAAATAATAGAAGAAATTTTCTAAATGACATAACTAAGGATAGAACAGGAGATAAAAAGATAATACAAGAGTATTATGAAAAACTAAATTGGGATCATTCCAGAAAAGCTAAACGAATTCAATACTTAAAATCCTATTTATGTTCATCTTCCCCACTTCATTCATTCAAATCAATTCAGAGCAATTAAAATCTTACTGTAATGTCACATAGCCACCTGATTCCTTTCCTTCTGGATCCACTCAACCTTGGCCAAAGTAAGTGCATTTGAGGTCTAGGTTTCTTTTTCAGCATTTTCACAGACAGAGAAATTGCCCACAGGAACATTAACACCTTCAAAATGTGATTATTCCAATCTCTCGAATGTCTGATCTTTCCAGAATTTCAGGGAATCATAAGGAAACAAAATAGCATGAGGTCTGTTTCCAGAATATTGAGGAAAATCACTTAATACCCAAACCAAATATGACCATGAGAGTAATTTATAATCTTAACATCAGTTCCCAACCAGATATGTCTCCTAAACCCAATATCTCATATAATCTAGATCCATGCTGCTATCACCCATCGTAAGTAAGGAGCTCATATTCGTTCAACATAAACAACAACAATAAACCAAAGGAATGTAAAGGAGTAACAAAAGAATTCCCACATGGTTCAGCTTTTCCAGCATGGCAATCAAGCCATGCCAGGTGGTCAAAGTCCACCACCTACAAAGTTAACACTCGTTTAAAGAAAGAATCTCATCGAGACACCAGATTTGCGCTAAGAAAACACCTCTTGGAAAGTGAATAAAGGACCAGTCCACCATGTCCTTCCTCAAGACTTTCTTTTAAACTCACTCAATAAAACTTATTTCCCTCAACAATTTGTGTATGACTCCCTCTGTTCTGTCCCAACCCTGAACACTTGGCACCTGAACAGGGCTCCGCCTGGTAACATAGTGGCTAATCTCCATCAAAACCGGTGGCCTCGCATCCTCCCCTAATCCCAGGAACATGCCAGACCCCTCCTTCTGTATTTCTCCAATTCTGAAGGCTCTCATTTGTGCAACATTTCAATTTCTATGGTGACTGCATCTTCCTTCCATTCTAGAATGCCTTAGCTTTGTCCCATATTGTTTGCCTCCAAGGAGAGCACCCCCCTTCGTTTCCAAATTTCCCCAGCTGGAGTAACTACCCACTTAAAAATTTTCTGAATGTCAGCTGCCTCTGGGAAATTTCCCAAACTGGCTCCCAGTAATGTCATAAGGTCCAAAATCCCGTAACTCTTGTCTTCTTTCAACATTTGAATTCCCCAAGTCTTGACAGCTCAAACTCTACTTTCCCAGCACACAGGTTCAGATGCATTTTTAAGCCTTTGACCTGCCCTTAGATGAGCATCTTGGTCCTTCCCAGCCCCTTCTGAGCTAAGACATTTTTGACTTCTCAATGTTGATCTTCTGTTCCTCTTCCCAGAGATTCCTCCAGAGCTAAAAGACTGAAAACTTTTAAGTTGATCCCATTTCTTCCTGAGTTACCTCCCAAGATCTGAGCACTTTCTGTTCACATACCAGTTTCTAAATAATCCCACTCACTTATCTCCTTCTCCACCTCCAGTGAGTGCACTTGATGCTTAGCAGTGGGAAATTGCTTGATTGTCGCTTGTTTGCTTCATTCTTAACCACTCACATTTGGATAACTCCATTAAGTTGTTCCCCTGACTCAATCTAAGAAGATTACACACCACCTGCATACAGAACCCTCATCCCCATTCAACTTAATCTGTTCTTGGATAAACTCCACCAACTCCCAATGCTTAAACCCATCCACTATGTATTTCTAGGGAATATCCTTGCTGAATGGGGTAAAAATCCAAAATGAAAACAAATGCAAAACTCAACAACAAGACAATAAGGTGAAATTAGAGTCTATTAATACTGAGTCATGCCACAATCCAGATAGTAAAGGAGTTTTACACCCGAAGTCTGCTTATTTTAAAGTGAGCTTTTTCAAGAGACCAGAAGTTTCCATCCCTGCCAAGCTCAGATTCTTACTAATCAAAATCAAGGCACAAACTCTCTCTCTGAGTTTTGCTAATGAAAAC
The DNA here is from genome assembly GCF_003254725.2 of Canis lupus dingo. Taxonomy (NCBI): domain Eukaryota; kingdom Metazoa; phylum Chordata; class Mammalia; order Carnivora; family Canidae; genus Canis; species Canis lupus. Next base: position 3,834,315 of record NC_064248.1, on the reverse strand, counting down.
CAGAGCTTCTCTTAACAATACAAGTTTCTTCAGGAGGCTAAACCCAAACCCCCAACTTCTGTGCATAAACTCACCTCTGCCAGAGAACAAATGTTCATTATTATAAAGAGTAAATGGACCAGATCCGGAATGCTTGGCCAGCACTGACCATGGCTGCCCTCATCCCCGTCCCTGCTGTATTCCCAAGGGAGTCCAAGGCTGAAGCTTTGGCTTTGGATCCCTACCTGGCCAGAAGCCTGGTGAGCTAGGCTGAGCCCCACATGGGATTAAAAGGATCCTCTGGTCTCTTTACCTTAAGATGTCTCTTGGAGCTCTTGAGGAGCTTGTTAGACTGTTCTGTGTCCCCTTCCCAGGGGTCCCTCCCTGACCCCAATCAGGTGAGCTACTTCTCAGCCTGGCCTTCTCAGAGCCTGTCTCATCATACTATCTGCTTCACCTTCTCTGTGGAAGAGAGAGAGAGAGAGAGAGAGATCCAATCCTGGGAGGAGAACTTGAATCCAATTTCGCTCCTCCATTGAGTCCTTGAGGTCCCCAATCTGTCTTCAACCTCCTCCTGCCTCAAGTCCCAAATCACTCCAGCAACAATTTGTGTAGCCAACCTACACAGTCCTCACTTCAAGCATCAAACAGCAAAAATAATGGAATAAAACCTTTGACAGTCTTCCCCTCTCAGAAGTTCAAAGGAAATAAGGATGAGATTATGGCCACTAGAATCTGTCCAGCTGATTATTGGTGCCAGTGGTGACAGGCTGCTGTTTACTGATTCATGGAGTGATAAGTAGAAAAGGAGAGAGTCTGCAGAGAGCAGAGCTATATATATTCCTGGAGCTGTGTTCTCCCAATGTAGCCACTTGAATCAAGCCATATGCACTGTGGGCTGACTTTGATTCTCGTAACAACTGTTTAAAAGCGGACAGGGGCAAGGCTTCCAGATTTGTTGACTCGTGTTGTTCTTGGGGAAACAGGGGGAGGGAGGGTTCTGTTTCCAGCACTTCCCATGGGAGGCTGTTTCCAAAGGAACACAAATCATTCATTGGAGGCAGGATATGTTAGTAGTAGTTTTGGGTTAGCAGCAACATATGCCAGGGCCTTCCGAGAGGTGTGGGCTTAAACAGAAGGAATTTTTTTTTTTTAACTTATATTCGCCAAAAACGAATTCCTCTTCCTGGCATATTATAAGAACTAACAGTACTCAGATGTAATTATAACATATTCTGAAAGATTTATAATGTCCCATGAGTGCAAGAAGAATTTTTAACAGAGAAATTCTGGAATAAGACCCTGACATGGATAAGATAAGCAATGCTAGAAGCTTGGACTCTAGTGATGATTTTTTCCTTCACAGAATCATATATTCATACACTCATTCAACAGGTTTTATGTGCCAGAGCTGCACTAGGTTCCCAGGATGGGGTGAGGACAAGGTCCTTCCTCACAGTGCAGGGGTGCTTCTGCAGACAGGAATGCCCTTCTGAGGGCTCCACATGCATATAAACCACCTCATCCCCATTCTAACTATTCAGTCCAAAAAAAGATCCATTTTTCTTGTGGTCAAAAGACCGCTGGTTCATTCCTATTCTAGAACCACCCAAAACTACAGATCATCACATTTCAAAGTTAGCAGAGGATCCCTGGTTGACCGATTGCCCTGCTGGTTGAGTCCTCTCCTCTGACAGACCCAGCAAGGCAGCAGCAACCTGAGCCTCCCTCATTATGTCCAGTGACAGGAAGCTTGCTACTCTATTAGAAGCTCTTCTCAAGAGTCCTGGGACTCTCAGCACACTTGAGTTGAGCTCAGTTCCACCCCCTTGCTACTTCAGATCGTTGGGTTCTACCCTTTGGAGCCATGCAGACCAAGACCAATCCCTCTTCCCCAAGACCCTAAACATGGATACAGGGAGCCCTCCACCCTGGCCAAGGACCAGCAGCTCTTTGATCCATTCACCACATAACAAACACCAGCCACTGAGGCTTGCTGTGTGTCATAGCACTTGCCAGAGACATTACCTCTGTTTTTGCCATTTAACCCTCATAAACATGCTATGAGGAGTTCATGCCCGTTTCATAGATGGGAATACTGAGGCTCAGAGAGGTTAGGTATTTTACACAGAAGTACGCAGCTAGTACGGTAGAACATGGGCTTGAATCCATGGTTTTCTGACTCTGAAATTCATATCATGTGCTCTTTCTCCTGGTCGCTCTCTTACACTTCAACTTCAGTTTGTCCATATATTATAGGTCTGTCCATCAATCTTTCATGTTCCTTCTTCCTCTAAAAGCACACCCAACAAGGGTGCCTGGGTGGCTCAGTCAGTTAAGCATCTAACTTATAATTTCGGCTTAGGTCACAGCCTCAGAGTTGTGAGATCGAGGCCTACATTGGGCTCTGCACTCAGTGGGGAGTTGGATTGAGATTTTCTCTCTCCCTTTCCCTCTGCCCCTTTCCCTGCCCATGTGCTCTCTCTCTTTCAAATAAATAAGTAAATAAATAAATCCTTTTTTAAAATTAAAAAGTAAAATCACACCCATGCTTGTCTTGGCATATCTACCTCAGTTTTAATTATTCCCTTATAGCATTAAGTTATTGGTAGGTAAGGGACTAGTAGAATTATAAAATGGATATCTATAATAACCCAACTGTGTCCCACAGGAGTAGAATAAGGACTTGCACTTGAACTATTCAACAGCCTTCTATTCTGCCCAACAAAAGTTGGAATGTTCCCAATACAAAACACCAAACTAGGTAAAAGGAATACAAAGAAGATCGCAAAAATGGCCATCCCATCAAGGGATACAGGGCAGTAAATGAGTAGTCATGAGACATGAGAGTGGGTCTCTGTATGAAGAGCCTTGTGGTCCTGGTAGAGGGAGGAATAAGTCCTGCCAGGTGCTGGAATACAGAAGTAGAAGTTAGGAAGGACTTTGCAGAGAGACATTCTCCATTCTCTCTCAAGGGATGGAACTTTTTAACAAAGAGGTCAAGGGTTGAGAGGGAGGGAGTCCAGGCTCATTCCAGAATAAGCAAAGCCATTATGAAGTGGCCTGGTGTCTTCCAGGAACACAGAATTTTCTGGTAACACCAATGTACCAGATATACTAGGGGGAGGTAGGATAGACTAGGAGGTCAAAAATAAGCTTTTGGGATGAGATAGATACACTAAGCCTTGACATTTGGACCTTGTGGGGAGTCATCAAGAATATTTCTGTGATACAATGAGATACCACCTCACACCAGCGAGAATGGGGAAAATTAACAAGGCAGGAAACCACAAATGTTGGAGAGGATGAGGAAAAAAGGGAACCCTCCTGCGCTGTTGGTGGGAATGTGAAATGGTGCAGCCACTCTGGAAAACTGTGTGGAGGTTCCTCAAAGAGTTAAAAAATAGACCTGCCCTACGACCCAGCAATTGCACTGCTGGGGATTTACCCCAAAGACACAGATGCAATGAAACGCCGGGACACCTGCACCCCGATGTTTCTAGCAGCAATGTCCACGATAGCCAAACTGTGGAAGGAGCCTCGGTGTCCATCGAAAGATGAATGGATAAAGAAGATGTGGTCTATGTATACAATGGAATATTACTCAGCCGTTAGAAAGGATGAATACCCACCATTTGCTTCTACATGGATGGAACTGGAGGGTATTATGCTGAGTGAAGTAAGTCCATCGGAGAAGGACAAACAGTGTATGTTCTCATTCATTTGGGGAATATAAATAATAGTGAAAGGGAATAGAAGGGAAGGGAGAAGAATTGGGTAGGAAATATCAGAAGGGGAGACAGAACATGAAGACTCCTAACTCTGGGAAACGAACTAGGGGTGGTGGAAGGGGAGGAGGGCGGGGGGTGGGGAGTGAATGGGTGATGGGCACTGAGGGGGGCACTTTTTGGGATGAGCACTGTATGTTGGCAAATTGAACACCAATAAAAAATAAATTTATTATTAAAAAAAAATATTCCTGTGATAGAAGCCAATCTATGGGGCAGCCCGGGTGGCTCAGTGGTTTAGCGCCGCCTTCAGCCCAGGGTGTGGTCCTAGAGACCCGGGATTGAGTTCTGCATCAGGCTCCCTGCATGGAGCCTGCTTCTCCCTCTGCCTGTGTCTCTGCTTCTCTCTCTCTCTCTCTGTGTATCTCATAAATAAATAAATAAAATCTTTAAAAAAAAAAAAAGAAGCCTATCTATGTCTTACAAAGATATATCTGACAACATGGTTGCAAATTCTAGAACCCTTGTGCTCGCAATAACACCAGCCAAGATCACACTTACTCTTTTTCAGCCGTATTACATCGTTTATTCTCAACTAACACTCCCTTTCACATATGGTGCCGTCAGGCCATGTCTTTCTAGTCATGAGCAGTTGAACCTGTGTTTGGGATCTTACATTTATCCCAATGCATTGATCTGCTTAAATTTGGCTCTCTCCCCCTCTCATTTACACCCTTCAGGATATTGATCTTTATCTCCATCATGCTTACTAAGCTTCCAGCCTCAAGTTGTATATGAATTTAATAAACTTCTTTCCAAATATTCATGCAAATCACAGATTAAAAGGGAAAAAATCATAGGCAAGGGCAAAGCTCCAAAGCATGTCACTAGACACTTCTCATTGGATTAACATTTACTTTTAAATCAGTCCCTTTAAAAATAAAAGCTCTTTAATCAGTAGCTATTCCACTCACTTGTCCTTTTCCTTGCCAAACGCCTTGCTGACTGTCAGCATTCTGGATGAAGTTAATCGCGCAGAACTTGCTCGTGGTGAGCCCACGCTGGCTGTTAGGTCTGTGGTTTCCTTTTCTAGGTGCTCACATGCCAGGCCTTTCATCTTCCATGAGGCACTCCTGAAGCCTCTTTTGTTGCAGACCTCATCTCCTTACTTGGTTGGAAATCCGACCTCCATTTACTTCTCTCCAATTTTCCAAACCACTTAAGTTCTCCATGGTTCAGAGAGACCACCCATAGCCATTTGGGTGATCTAATTTGACAGGTTTCTTTCAGTAACATGGTATATAATTTTCCAGCCTAGAATGCCACAAATGTCTATTTCATTGTCTATAAAATCGAGACTGGAATAGCAGTGCCGTATAGAGTGCTTTGCTAATTAAATGGCATCATGCACATAAAGAACCACTGTCTGGCATATAGGAAACATTGCCCCAAAGAGTGTAGCAAGCCACCACATGGTTTCCTCCTGACAGCACCTCCAGTTCAATTGGCCTAAAAACCCACCTCTTCTAAAATCTGCATTTGCTTCTAAATTTCCTAATTCTATACATGATGTCTATTCTGACAATCACTCAAGCTTGACACTCAGAAACATCTTTGATCATCACTTGCCTTCTCCCCCACATCAATCATAGACTTTACCCCCACAGTGCCTCAGACAGCAGCCTTTATTTCCATCCCATGGCCACTATTATGGACTGAATGTTTATGTCTCCTCCAAGTACATCCATTGAAGCCCTAACCCCCAATGCCACTTGTTTGGTGATAGATCCCATGAGAAGATAATAAAGGATCAATGAGGTCATAAAGGTGGGGCCCTAATCCAATAGGGCTATTGTCCGTAAAAGAAGAGGAAGAGACACCAGAGATCTCTCTCTCCACCATGTGAGGACACAGTGAGCACACAGCCATCTACAAGGCAGAAGATAGTCTTTGCCAACAATCAAACTGGCCAATACCTTTGGCCAGTCTTGGACTTGCCAGCCTTCAGAACTGTGAGTAATACATTTTGGTTGTTTAAGCCACTCTGGCTGTGGCTTTTTATAGCAGCCCAAGCAGACTAAGACAGCCACCAGGTTACTTCAGGTCTTCCCTACTGTTTGTACCAACAGCCTCCCGATTCTTGGCCCAACTCCTACCGTTCTCCACTCCAAATCATCTCATCCACTGCTGCCAGCTGACATTTCTTAAATTCTGCCCCTATATCACTGGTAACTTCCTACTGTTTACCAAATTGAGTATAAATTCACCACTACTTTCAAGATAGTCCAGGTAAACTTCACATATAAACCCTCTTTATGATCCAAATCTAACCCTAAAAACTCCTACCCCCATTCCTGTTCCAGCCAAATGAAACTTCTCATTATTTCTAAGAAACAGCTTCCATCATTTGCATTTTCTGATTGATCTCTACACTCAAACAGAAAGACTAGCTGACATAATAATGACATAATCAAGTAGAAGTTTATTACTCTCATAGAACAAATCCAGTGAGACTTGGGAAGTTGCTGCTCTTGGTTTAGTGGCTCTATAATGCCACAGAGACCAGGAACTCTTTATTGTTGCCCTACCTCAAGGTTAAAATATGGCTACCACAGCTCCAGACACTGAATCTATGTTCAGTGCATGAATACAGGAGAAGAAGAGAATGGACAAGGCAGTCAGGCCAGTCCCCTTTACTAGAAAAAGTCAAAATATTCCCAAAGTCCCCATAGATTCTCAAGGTAACTCATTGACCAGAGTTGGCCCTTACCTGCAAAGGAGGCTAGCAAAGTAAATTATTTCATCTGAGCTAGGTATACACAACAACACTCACAACAAAACTGGGATGCAATTAGCAAAAATAAGAGTGGGCAGTTGATAACTGGGTGAGTGACCATTGTAGCCACAGTACCTGGCACTCAGCTGAGATGGGAGAAATTTTATCTTTATTTCTCTTCAAACATCAACCAAAATTTCCTGCACACAGTTTGTGTTCAATACAGACAGACAGACTTGTTGTATTACCAGTTCATGATTGCCTACAAGTGGTTCTGCAATCAGGAAGTATTTGCTGGTCTCTGTTAGGTATATTGGAAGAAAACAAGAGTTAAAGAAATTATACTTGTCCTCAAGTTAGAGATACAAAGTGACTGCTGCTAAAATACTTCCCCAAAACACAGTCATTTTGGGGTCCATTTCACATACCGGCACCAACACTCACCTTTGCTCGGTGATACCTTTCTTCGTGGGTTAGTATATAGAATAATCTTCAACCAGAGCTTGGTCAAATTGCTCTGACATCTGCATTTTTCTGACTTGATTGAACAAGAGTTTCCTATAGATAGGTTGAGAAAACTTTGTTCTAAAGCAATATAATGAAACATTGCTACATAAAGAATGTTAAAAATCAGGAGGCAGCCCTTAGATACAATGCTACAGAGTAACAATGTATAAGTAAATATTTAAATTAATCCAGATGATCAAAGAGTGCACAGTGTACATATTTTAATCACTGGTAAGATATGGTCTGTGCAGGGGTGTTTATATATAGATAGTGATGGGTCTGGAATAAAATTAGGATAAAACTTGGGCAGCCCCTGTGGCCCAGCGGTTTAGCACTGCCTGCAGCCCAGGGTGTGATCCTGGAGATCCAAGATCCAGTCCCACATCAGGCTCCCTGCATGGAGCCTGCTTCTCCCTCTGCCTGTGTCTCTGCCTCTCTCTCTCTCTCTGTCTGTCATGAATAAATAAATAAAATCTTAAAAAAAAAAAAGAAAGGAAAGAAAGAAAGAAAGAAAGAAAGAAAAGAAAGAAAGAAAGAAAGAAAGAAAGAAGAAAGAAAGAAAGAAAGAAAGAAAGAAAGAAAGAAAGAAAGAAAGAAAGAAAGATTAAAAATAAAAACAAAGAGAGGTTTTTAAAAAATATTTACCCAAATCTTCATAGTGGTGATCTCTGGGCACTGCACTATAATTGGCTTTCTGGTTTTGCTTGTCGGTATTATCCAGATTTTCTCAAATGAATCTGCTTTGCTTTTATAATTAAAAGAAAAAAAGGGGTGTTTTTGTTTTTCTTAACTTTGGGGAGTTTTAGGAGGCAAGCCAGCCTTCAGGTGCCTCAAGTGATGATCCAAATTCTATTAGATGAGACAAGGGCTGGTGAACTTGCGTGGCCACAAATTTGAGAGAGCCTCTGTTTATGACCTCAAACCATTTGCAGTGCAGGAATGAGACACGAATCTTTATTTGCAGCTTTAGAAACACAAGGAGCAAGATATAAAGACAGTTTGAACCTGGAAGTAGGTGGTGCACAACAGAAACTAATTTTCTATAGAGGTTTACTTATGCATTTCATATCTTCAGAGATTCCCATTCACTGCAAAGTGTGACCGGAAAACAATGAAAGTGTTCAGCAGGGAGGAAGGATCTTCAATGCTGTGAATGCTGCCACCTGTACTTTGAGCCTCCTTGAATAAACAAACGCTGGAAAGCTCATTGCTCTTCTTCTTTTGTTTTAGTAATGGAAAACCTTTACACAGGATGGACTCACATCAATTTGATGACAATGACCATGACATTCAAGTGATTCCTATTTTACATGCAGTGCTGAGCTGAGTGCCTGCTTTATCTTACTATTCACATGACAAAGCAGCTGCTTATCAGTTACAACTGGAGCAGAAAAGGCTGGGAAGTCTAGGCAGCCTGAGCTAATGGTACTATTGCTGCCGGATCTGGTGTTGCTTCCCAAATTAACCCCTGGAAATCTCAGCAAAATCATGACCTGCCCTGCAGAAGACTGGTTTCAACAAGTTATTCTTTCCATTTATGAGGTGCTATAATTAAGGCTCACATCATATGTTAGTTACTATAAAATAATAGTACTGAATTAAAGGCATACTATTACTTTTTATATAAAAAAAAAGACATGGAAAGGAGTTCAAAGCTATACTTCTGACCCAAGGATATACAATGAGAGAGCCCAAGTAGTAAGAAAAAAAGACCTTGAAGTTATAAAACACTACAGGTCATCTAAGTTTCTGGCTGCATTAGACATGTTCTGAGCTTGAAGGGGAAAGAATACAGGATTGGATTTTCTTCTAGGTTGTCCTACCTGGATCCTAAGTCAGGGAGGAGGAAGGGATTCAAGAGAGCTGCTCAACCCAAAAATGAATTCAGTGCTTTGGGCTGTGCCTCTTTGGAAAGTGAATTTCCAGGAGGATGAGGGTCTAATGCTATAGAAAGGCCAACTTTCCGAGAAAAGGTCAACTATAAAAAGGTTGTTGTCAACTCAGCACGACCAGCCTTTTGGAATGTCTCCTCACCTAAGTATCACATTAGAAAAGCATTTCCCAGAATCCTTTTCCCCATACAGTGCTGAGTTAGAATTTCCCAAGGAAATCCAATTATGTGGAGGGAGATTTGGAAGCCCATCGTTTTCTGGGGGCAGATGAAGCAACACACAAAGTCAGAGAAGAGATCCATGGAAGCTTCCCAGAGAACTCTTTTGAACTCCGCATCTTTATATACAGCAGGCTAAAATTATTGATGATAGATTACCATACACTTAAGTTCCCTGTATCTTCTGATAGCTAAATAAATCCCTAAATCCTACAATAAAATTATTTGTACCTGGAGCACAGAGCATTTTCTTGGGCAGTAAAGCTATTCTGTATGATACTATAGTGGTGCATACATGTCATAATACATTTGCCAAAACCTATAGATTGTCCAACACTAAAAGTGTCCCCCTAATGTAAATCATGGACTTTGAGTGACAGTGATGGGTCAATGTAGAGTTACCGGCTATAACAAATGTACCACTCTGGTGTTGGATATGGGAGACTCTGGGGGTGGAGTATAGGAAGTATATGGGAACCCACTGTACTTTCTGCTCAGTTTTGCTTTGAACCAAAACTGCTCTTTAAAAAAAAATCTATTTTAAAAAAATTCCTTGTACACAGAGTGCGTGGACTAGCTTCTGCTTTCCAAACCAAACCTGATGAACCCATGGATTTGCTAATTGAAGTATATTGGAAATTTTAGAAAGAACAATTTGAAGACCATAATAAAGGTGGAAACCAGATTGTGAATACAAATCTGAAGCATAAATCCTTTCTAAAGAGCATCTAATCAGAGTTGTTACTATATCCCCTCCAACCTTGAAAAATTGCATTTTTTTTTTGTTTTACTATTTTACAGTTCTGATATTTTCCCCTTTATTACATCATGTTATGTTAGGCTATGTGATGATGTTCTGTTTTATGTTATTTCTGGGGTTCCTCTCTCTTTCCATGCCCTCCACATTCAAATCTTGCCAAGAATACATGAGGGCTCCCAGCATAGGTCCTGGCACAGAACAGTGGCTCACTTCCTGTGTTATTAACCATCTATGCTATACCTGTTCTTAAAGATAATCCCTGCCTTCAAGGAATTTGTAATCTTTTAAAGACAATACTTGGATAACAGAAGAATAAGAGAAATTTTAATAGTTTAACATAGCAATTAAAGAAACATCCCAAGGTCACGTGTGGTTAACTGCCAAAGAGAGAACGCGGGTAGGACAACAGGAGTTAAGAGGTGGCACCAGCACTCTTGAATATTCATCATCTTGGAAAACCTTGAGCACTTTGGAAGACCAGACAGTAGGACTGAGCCAAGGAATGGGAAAACTGCTTTTCCTTCTCAACATCTCTCTCCAGAATCTTTTATATCCAGAAGGATTCTCCAGGTTGAACGGAGCCAGATATCTAAGTGGATTAATTGTCATTTATAACAACATTTTGAACCATGAAGCAGGGGTTACCTCTCATCATTCACTCTCCACTAAATTGTGCAACTGTAATAAACAAATAAATGAAACCTACCTCCCTGCCAAGGATGTGCTGCTGTCATCCATCCGCCACGGTCATCAATTAAAGGATTAAATAATGAATGAGCTGGCAAAGTTCAACTATAATCTTCAGACCCAAACTCCAAAGACGCTCCATGAACAGCAGTGTGGAATTTATGGATTTCATTTTCTTCCACCTCACTCTATGAGGGCACATGGCCGTAAGCACCCCCCTGCTCTGTTGCAAGCACACACACACACAAACACGATCACAGGCACATTTGCACAATTGTGTTCCTCCCACACACACTCTCCCATGGCTTCTCTTGCCATTTGCGTGGCTTTTTCATTTAGGTAATGAACTTATTAATCATGGAAGGAAATGTATTTATCTTGGAGGGAAGTTTCTTTAATCCTTTAGTTTAGACCCGGAGAGCTCTGGTAACCTTGGCCAGCCATCCCTACCTGGAGTGAAGCCAGGAGAGGAAGGCGGACACTCAAAACATCAAGGAAGCATCTCTCAGTTTGACATGTGGGACAGTCACTTGGAAGAGAGGCTGTGGCGCAAAGGGGCTTCCAGCTGCCCTGGAACACCAACCTGGGATGCATATTCTCCAAAGGCCGGTAAAGCTTAAGTATGCATGAGTTCAGCAAAGATTTAAAGACACGAAGCCCATTTATAATGCAATACTGAGAGCTTGTTAGAGATATTGATTAATCATAGTAGTAATTTACATTTATAAATCCTTTACAGTGGGATAGGCACTGTGCCAAATACTTGCCACGGATTATCTCATTTAAGCCTCACAATAACCCAGTAATGTAAACACAGTGATCAACCTGGTCTTTGAAATGAGAAAATCTGGTACTCAGGGAAGTTAAATAACCAAAATCACAGAGCTGGTCTGTGAAGAATTGAGATCCAAAACAATGGATTCCAGAGCCCATTCCATATCGTAGCCCCATGCCTGACTGCCTGCATTGTTTTCGCCTTCCTAAACTTTTGAGATTCATTGTATAGAGGAAAACACCCATTACTATATTCTCCACAAACTCTTCCTTCATAACATAATGAGAAGCAGACATGTATATGCAGGCACGTGTACACATGCACACATATAAATGTGTGCACATACATGCATGGATACACACATCCATGTGTAGCAAAGGAGGGTGATTACATCTGGACACAAATACACATGCATATGCACACAGACATACAGCCAAAGAAGGTGACCAAGGGCAATACAGAGTGCACCCTTAACTCTCTATGCCTACTGGGCAGGACAATCAGATTGATTCAAGCTTTCAAGCACAGTCTCTTGAAACATTCCTGCTACACCCCAAAGCATGAGAGGAGTATCCCAGACTTGTTACTGCCCTAACACTAGACAGATAACATCATCTGGGAGTGCTTTGCATTTTAGGAAACAGAAAGTTCCTGATACAACACACACAGAACTACATATAGACCAAAAGTGGGCAAAGAGTGTCCATCAGAACCCACAAATGAGTGATCAGCCATCAGCAGGCTCTCTCAGAACTCACCCAAGGGAATAATGATTAGGTCTTGTGCTTGGCAAACATACTGCAAGGGCCTTAGTAAAGATAAAGTGTTTCCACTGAGGCCATGTCAATGCTGTTGCATACCCCCAGCCCATGCCCTTCCACTCCAGCACCAGGACAAATAGGATCATCCGACCGATCCATCCCCTTCCCTGTCCCCCCTGACAGCTATCCTCCTGAGACATCAATCCTTCCTGATTGCTATTGTCGGCAGCACTGGCTGAGGCTGGTCCCAGGCAGAGGGGTATAAAAGGGAGCTCTATGCCTTCTTAGGAATGATCATGGCTCCCAAAGTCCTGGGGCAACTGTGGTCCCCATAGCTCCTTGCAGAATTTGCCTTTGTCTTCCAAAGGCACATGTGGCATCTGGAAACAGTCCTATGCCTTAAAAGCCCCATCTGCTCCCTGATGGAAGCTGCCTGTGTGAAGGCTACCCATCCCTCTGTTGTTTTATAAAGAGCAGAGCCTCCTTCTCTCGTCTCTAAATAAACTTCTCTCCTAAACACAAACACTGACATCCAAATGTCTGGTTTCACTGAGGCTCTTATCTCAATTTACTCGCTAGGGGAACCAAGTCCAGTGTGGTGTTTTATCAAAGTCCCTGCACCTCCCAGAGGCATCACTTCAAAAGAGCAAAGCTGCAGCCTCCCTCACCACTCATGGCCTGGCTGAGGTCAAGAGGACCAAGGAGAGCAGTCTGCCCCTCGAGGAAGTTACACAGTCTGAAGGGGAGGAGACCACAGGACAACTTGGCATTTGTGCCAATGCTAATCATGCAGCTGGGTTGCTGAGCAGAGCTGGGCTTGGTCATAAGGTCATAAAGGCAGGAATAAATATTCCTTCCAATGTTGTGATTCAACAGTTAAAAAAAGTCATTTTTTTTTTGTTGTTTTGTTTTGTTTTTTAAATGATAGGTCTCTGTGCTGGATGGATTCTTGAGGCCAGAGAGTTTGGGACACTCTTCCTTAAAGCAGAAGGCTGGCTAGGAACATGCTTGACTGGAAACAAGAAAAAGAACACCCAAGATTCAGATATCCTGGGTCCATCTAGGCTCTGCCAGGAAGTCCTGTGCCAACTCCAACTCTGACCCACAGGGATATCTCCGCTCTGTGCTGTGACCTCTCACCAGTCCTTGGTTTGCTAACGATGCTCAGTATCTCCTCTCTACTCACATTCTCATTTTAGAGGATAACCTCCTGACCCCATCCCCACCCAGAGCCTGCAAGGGTCTTGCATGCCACATCCAGGACTGGTTATCTGCCCCAAACCTCTCTCTGGATCACAGCTAGTTCAACTGCACTCTTCAAGAGATTTCACCTTAAAGCTCCAGAGCTGTGGATAGGCAATTGATACAAGACACTAAGACAGTAGTCATGGATTCAAGCTAAATTCATTAGCTTTGCGGCTCTGGGCAATTACTTTAACTACTCTATGCAGTTGAATGCCTTGAGAGTCTCTGATAACCTTACAATAGAGACCCTCTTTCACAAATTAGCGTGTGTCCGAGTTTCTGTTCCTGGTGAGTATATGATGCTCAGCTAGGTCTCAGAGTCTCCTCCACTATCGGTGCCACATGGAATTAGTTCTGCTTCCTATCAACTGGGGCCAACCCCTCCATAGCCCCTTCAACAGACCACATGCAGGACAGGCTGTCTGTGAGGCTCTGATGCCCTGTGACTCCTCTTTTGCACAAGTCCACTCTCACTACTCTGCCCATAGCCTCTCCCTTCCTATCTGTACTTCCTAGTAGGACAAATTTGAACATAGCAAGTGAATAGAAGAAGGAAAGCAGCTGGCTTTATGTCACTGTACATTCTGGATCATTTCTGTGGGAATCTCCTACAGCAAGGGCAGTAAGAAAAGCCCACAGAGCTCTGAGATTGGCAGTGGGTCCTCAATGCTGGTATCCATTCCTCCAGGTCTTACTGCAACTTATAAGTCTATTACATGGCTCCCAGTCTGCACAATTAGCCCCAAGACAGTAACTCAAGCTCAAGACACACAATGCCAAGACAGTGTTGTCACTAGGGTAATGACCTCACTATGTCCTTCCAGCCACTGCCAAAAACCACTATCCCAGGAACACAAAGTCATCCTGGGCATCTATAACAATCTTAGATTGGAAGAAGACCAGTATAGAAAAAAACTCTTGCTCATAAGCTACTAAATACTAAGGATTTCCAGATATGTTTCCCCGTGTAATCCTTGCAACAACCTTCCAATGTTGGTGTGTGCTCTGGTAGGGATACATTACAAATGATCCTCTAGATTAGTGTATGAAATAACAATTGGATTTTGCTCATGATTTTTTGAGTTAGGAATCTGGAAAGAGCTTGGCTGGGAAGTGCTCATTTGGGACCTTTTACACAGTTGGGTCAGGTGTCAGATGCACTTTAGTCAGGAGGGATTGACTAGACTGGATGTCCTACATTGTTCACACAGATGGCTGTTACTTTACGCTGCTGTCAGCTGGTTGCTCAACAGGGTCTGTGGACATGGTCCCTCCAATGTAGCCAGACGTTTCATGTGGTGGTTGACTTCCCCAGAATAAGTGTCTCAAGATACCAGGCAGAGGCTAAAGCCACCCTAGCCACAGAAGCCACTCAGCATCACTCCTGCCCTATTTTTTGGCTGAAACAGTCACAAGATTCACCCAGATTTGAAGAGAGGAGACATACACACCTATCTCGCAATGGGAGAAGTATCAGAGAATTTGGGGCCAGTTTTTAACTGCCACTATATGGTTGTCCCCAGTGTGAAGTTGGGGGAATTCAAGGAAGATGGCTAAATTGTCAAAAATCGTATTCCTAAGAATTAATGGAATGGAAATTCCAACCAAGCCTTGCCTGATCCAAACCAAGCGTCCCTTTGGCAAAGTCACAACTGTCCAGTAAGCTGTGCAGTCCTACTTTCTTTGCCTTGCCAATCCAAGGGGGAGAGAGGTCTATACATGCATTCTATCTTCAGAAACTCTATAGAAATTTTAGAAACCCCTCTTCTTTTCTTTTTTTTTTCTTTTTTTCTCTTTTTAATGTAATCACCAACTGACCATCTGGTTGCCTTGCCTCCCTGAGTTATTCCAAACCAACAATTAAATTCTACCACCCCCACCTCCATGTTGCCCCCCACCCAGGGCTGTAGAACTGAAGACATTAGGAAGTGATGTCACCAGGCTGAGGGCCAGAACAGAAGGGAGCTCTCCAACTTGTCACCACTCTGCCTGGAAATAGTATCTTCCTAAGGCTGAAGCCATATTGTTTCTTGCTCTGAAAGGATGGATGTAGCTATTGAACTAGAAGCTCTAATGTGTGCAAGATTCTAGAGTTTGAGAGCTGAAGGAGCACTATGACTCCTCCAATTGTTCATTTTGAAGATACTCAGAGATATTTCCTGCTTGTCCATCTGGAATGATAAGCACAGACGTTATGAGTATCAAACATGAACACCTACATCATCTGAACTGCTCATTGGAAAGAGTTCTCATTTCCAAATGATCCTTCAGGTAATCATAACAGATTATAGACTTAATTGCATCCTGTCCATAGATACTGAATGTTTCAACTGAGTGGCTTCTGTTGCCAATTTTTCCCCCTCAAGGATGAAGGAGTCCCTGCCCTCGCATGCTATAAGAACAGCCTTCGGCCAGTCCAATGACCAGGTGGTACTGAAAATGCTTTCTAGATACCAGGTAAGCCCTGGTTTTGCAGTCCTGTAGTCCTGGACTTGAATCCTACTTCTGCCACTACTTCAGCCCACTACTCATCCTCTTCAAGTCTCAAGTAGTTGACAATCAGATGTAGACTAGAAAAGCATTTTCCTTATTTGGGTTGTTGTAAGATCATGCCCAGTGAGACTAAGTGATATAATGCCTAACACCTGATAAGCACCAAATAAATGTTAGCTGCTGCTATGATACCAGAACTCCAGAACTAACTAGGAAATTTCAGGGTGATGCTGAAGCACAGGCTGGAAGGAAAGATTTCAGGGGCCTCACAGAAGTTTGAGGCAGGCAAGGAAACAAACCCCATGAGACCAAATAAGGGAAAGAAGATGCAGAAAATCAGGCAGGATCTGGCATTTGGAAGATTAAAGTCAACAGAAACCACAAATAAGCAAAAATCTTCTACTACTATGTCAGAGGCCCTGTGTCTCACAGAAACTATTCTGAAATGTTGGACAACCCAACATCCACATCCAGAAAGAAAAACTTGTGAGGTCAAATAATATATGATGTCTTTAATCTGGATGGATAGTGACATTAAGAAGTAACATTTATTGGGGTGCCTGGGTGACTCAGTTGGTTGAATGTCCAAATCTTGGCTTCAACTCAGGTCATGATCTCAGGGTCATGTGTCAGGCTCCACGCTCAGCATGGAGTCTGCTTAGGAGACTCTCTCCCTCTCCTTCTGCCCTTTGTCCCTGCTTGTGTTCTTTCTCTCTCTCTCTCTCTCTAATAAATAAATCAATCTTTTAAAAAAAGGAGTAGGGGCATCTTGGTGGCTCAGTGGTTGAGCGTCTGCCTTTGGCTCAGGTCATGATCCCAGGGTCCTGGGATTGAGTCCCACATTGGGATCCCAGTAGGGAGCCTGTTTCTCCCTCTGCCTATGTCTGTGCTTCTCTATGTCTCTCATGAATAAATAAATAAATAAATAAAATCTTTTTTTAAAGTAATACTTATTGAGCATCTACTATGTGAAAAATCTGGTACAGATACTTCTGCATACATTAGATCATGGATTCCTCATGTTATACTGAAGAATTAGAATCCTTGCCCCTATTTGTTTAAAGGTAAAGAAAGCAAGGCTCAGAAAAGTTAGTGTATTCAAGGTCATGGAGTTAGGATGCAGATGAGCTGGAAGCTGAAACCCAGCTAACTCAAAAATTTGTATTTTTTTCACTCTATCTTGAAGTTTTAGAGAAGACCAGCATGTATTGAAGGTCTCTGAGAGACGTTGGCTCCTCTGTAGTGAGAAAGCATAAGAGAGTTGTCCAAAGTTTCCTTGTCACAACTCCTTATTTTTTCCTTTCAAATTCCATTGATCATCATCTCCTTATTTTTTCCTTTAAAATTCTATTGTCAGATTCCAGTTGTCATTTCCTGCCAAAGAAGCAAAAACATGAAGATTTGACTTTGAATCTGCATTTTCCTGACCTTTGCATTTACTTCCTCTGTAATCTTACTTTTGCACTTCCATTCAAGCACATGAAGGAGTTGCTAGACCTTTGCTTAAGCAGTTTGTTCTCCTGAGAAAGCACTGTATTGTCAGCACCTAAAACAGAGGCCCTGCTCAATTGAGAAAGAAGGCTGCCAATTGTGCAAGAGATTTTAACAAATGGAACGCAATTACAGATTGTTCTTCCAGATTTTAACTTGCATGAAATAAAATATACACTAAAGTTACCCACTGAAGAGTGAAAGTTAGATCATGGGAATGACGAAGAAGTAGCCTAACACATGGTATTTTTAGTGCTGTGCTGAGAAGCCAGTGGTGATTTTCTGTTTCAAAAAGCAGCATTGTTCTATATTACATTCAGAACTGTGGTTTGTCCCATGGAATGTAGCTGAACATTTTGTCCCCTGTACCTAAGACGCTTGATGACAGTGTTTGCGTGCACTTCTTATCCAGCCCCATATATGGCACCAATCTGGAATTATTCTTTGAAGGGGATTTGAGCTTAGCATTGCATGGGAAATGCCTGTGTCAAGAATTCAGTAACATGTTAGTACACTGTGTCAAAGCAACTATGCTAGTGAAACACTTCATATTGCACCATCAGAGAATAATAGCATTACACACATATCAGCATATGCCATCTAATCGAGTTTTCAGAAAATACTGTGATCAATTTACCGGCAGTCATTGTTTTTCTTTTCTTATGTGAAAGATTGGAGTTTCTGGCATTCTGGATCAGCTATTAAAACTTTCTTTTCTTCCTGCGTTTTCCCCAAAGAAACTGAAAGAAAAAATATCTGCTTCGGGTATGATCATATAGTTCCAGAAAGAAGCTTGCTTGTCTACCCCAAGTATTGCCTTCTTCAAATAATGAAATGGAAGCCGAAGGAGTATAAACAATGTGCACAAATTTGCCTAGATAGGGAGTGGTGGAAACAAGTTTATTGCTGACTTATAGACAGGTGTGGATAAAGTAAGTATTCAGTTAAGGCAGGGCATAATTCCAAGGGCAGAAAAATGAAAGTTAAGGGGATATCTGGTTTTTAAGTAAGAAGATACATGAAAAAGCATATGGTACACATAAGTGCTTAATAAATATTTGTTTATTTAAAAAAATAAAAGAATAAAATAAATCAAATTAATGAAATGCGAAAAAAATATTTCATCTGGTTTGTATCTGGTTTAAATTACATAGAAAAAAATACATAGTTTCTCATATTTAAAAATAAACCTTTTTAAGTAAAGGCAAGGAAAGTACTATGCTCTTGGGGATAGGACAAGAATCTCTAATTTTATGCCAACTCAACATACAAAATCTCAGATTGATATTTTATGAAGCAACATCTAGTGATATATAATTATCTGAAAGTTCACATTTGTAAAAATCCTAAATGTCTAAATAACAAATTATAAAAACTATCAATAACATGCAATATTGAAGCATCTTATGTATCTTCTGAGACAAATTATATCTTGGCACTTGCTGCAAGAGAAAAATCTCTTATAGAAGTCAACAGACTTTGGGTTGGGTCCTATATTAGCCAATAACCAGCTCTGTGGCCATGGGAGAGTCATTTAACTTTTCTGGGTCTCATTCAGTTTCTTCAACTGTAAAATAAAAATGATCGGTGATGTGATCATCATGGTCCTTTCTTGATCAAAAGTGCATGATTTTTTTTTTCCCCAAAGGACTGAGAAGAAGAATATAGACAGTGATAGATATGACCATAGCCCCAAGGGTTGCTAGAAGCCTTGCTTAAAGGAAGAAGCCACCATCCAGGGGTCCCACTGAGAACAAGAGACATCCTGGGAATCCAACTCTTTGCCATTCTCCTTCCACTATCTTTCTTACCTCCTCTACCCCTTTGGGGAATTCAATACATTGTAGGAGTTCAAAGGCAATCTCGATTTGAAATCTCTGCTCTGCTTTTACAGTCTGAGGTCTTTCCCAAGGACCTCTGGCTTTCCCCTACCTAACGCATTGTCTCTCTACATTCGTAACTTGTAATTTCTGGAATGTCTCAGCATAAACACCTTTCAGAAAAGGCACGTGCAATTTTGCAAGGGAAGGAAAGTGGGAAATAAGATTCCAAAGTCAAAACTTCAACTTAGAAAATATTGTAAATGTTAAGGGAAAAACTGAAAATTTAGCTGGAACGTGACAGTAGGTAGTAGCCAAGATAGGATAACTATGCCCTACCAGTAACTGGGGATGGGGATGTTCTGTTTTGCATTTTAGGAGGTCCCAGAGCTTCACATCAGCATTTGACTTGTAACCAGTCTTCCAGGTTAGGAATTTGGGTGACTATGAAAACAGAGTTTCAGCTTCTTAAAAGGATGTGTATTTTGGGTGGATTGGCTCTAATTTCCTTTCCCTGACTCTTAAGTGGGTTGTCCATTATTTCCTCCCAATATATTCTTTCTCCCATCACGTCAACTCTCCCAACCACTATTCAGTGCTTTGACATTTATTGCTAATAAAAATAATACTACTTATCATCTGAAAGTTAGTAGTATAGTTTGAAAGTTTTATGTACATTTATTTTTCCTTGGATTTATGTCACTCTCTCCTCTAAGCAAAGAATAAATAAATAAGAGCACTTTATCAAATTTATAACCTACTCAAATTCAGAGATTTCTGAATAGGAAACAGACCAGGGACACTTAGCCAAGATTAACTTAACTAGAAAACCAAAACCTTGCATATGGTGCTTTGAAGAAAGATGTGAGTCTTTAAAGGTTGTGTCCACACATGAAACGTGAAGTGGATAACTAGGACAAAACTACCTCTGTAACAGAGGACTTCTAGCTTTACCTTTTCCCAGAAATGCTCAGGTAACAAAGGCAAAGGAGGTTTCCTGGTCTCAATTATATCCTAATAATTGTTTCAATTCTCTGCTTCCTTCTGAGTGTGAAGATCCAGGCTAAAAGGCTTTAAAAAACAGGCTGAGAAGGTTTCCCAGACGTGAAATAGATTTTACAAAAGAAACTTCTGGCAAGTTTAATGTAAGTAAATCAGAAACATATGGACTATGTTTCCCTCAAAATACCCATGGGCTTGAAAGCCCAGAAAACACATAAAAGTAAAGGGAAACTGTTTTCCAAAGCTAAGCTTATTTGAGAAACTGCATGCTATAACAGGAAGCCTGGCTCAGCTCCCCGAAGCAGGGATGGAGCCAGTGGCCAGGCAGCCCACCAGCCCCTACCCCAGTGCTTATGCTTATAGTCCTCATTTCTAAGGATGATGTGATTGATAGCACTGTGACCTGTGCCTGTGGGTGTGACTGAGAAAACCATTGCTTAGTGCTTCCCATACTGAAGACATGACTTCATAGCTCCTTTGCAACCATCTGTAGTGAATGTTTACACAGCCTGTTTCTGTTCTTGAGGGCTTCTCATGCTAAATGATCAGGCTGGTGGTAAGTGTACATTTACTGAACACTTTAGTATGTGCCCCATGGGGAAGGATAACAAAGAAATGGACAATCATGCCAGTTCTAAGACATGAATTATGGACTCATACTTGGAAGAGACTTTAAGATTCCTGAGTTCCTCTCTCCACCCTGTATGGCAATTTGGGCTACCACTTGCAGTCCAGATAGCAGGAAGAAAACAAAACAAAACAAACAGCTTGCATTTGGAGAGTGAGAGAACCTGATATCAGGTCCCAGCAAAGCCATGACCACAGACTTGTCATCTGACCACTCAGAGTCTTCGTTTCCATCAATTAAATGGGAATGATAGTCAAACCACTTGAGGGGTAATCTAGGACACCTCTATAAGGATTATGCCTTTTCCTCGCCTAGCCTCTAGATAAATAGAAAAACCGACAAAGCAAAGAGGAAGTTGGAGACCAGAATTTTCATCTTTATTCCTGAAAGAAGCCAGGTTGGAAAACAGAGTAGAGTGATTGATAAATGGGACTGCCACCTGAACCCCAGAATGTGGCAGATGAGCTGCTCAGTCCAAGGCCACGCTGGGCTGGGGCAAGTCTCCACACATTGAGGGGAGGTCAAATTATGGCTCAGGGCTTGAGAAGTAGAGGAAATCTCAGATTCTCAATAGTTAGTTCACTCCCAAAAGGAAATAGGAGGGCTATGCTGAACTCAGCATGTCCAGGCCATTCTTTCCAGACTGCCAATCAGGTAGATCCCTCTGCTCCCATGAAGAGGAGTTGATGAATGGGCAGGGAACAGCCAAAGGTGACTCATGAGATGTGTTCTCTTCACCAAAATGGAAACACCAGGAGAAGATGCTAAGCAAGGTAAAGCATGTGAAAGCCCTCATGCAAACTATAAGATATTGTGTGCATTCTGCTTTTGCTCAATTCTACATTTGTTAAACATCTATACTTGCTCACTTGCTCAGTTCTGTCAAATTTAGTTTGAACATTGTTCCTTTACTTAAGATTACAGTCTAACAGGAGAAACAGACATGGAAGCCAAAACTGACAATACACAATAAGTGTGCTATGATATTGAAGTCTGCATAAAGTGTAACAAAAATGCAGAGAAGGGACATCTAATTGAATAGACAGAGAAGTGAGCCTTCTTTGTGGAAATGGAATTTGAGAGCTATGTCTAAAGAACAGAAAGGAACCAAGTGGTAAGAAAAATCAAGACTTGGGGAGATTTTCAAGGTAGAGAGAAGTCCAGAATAAGCCACAAAGGAAAAGGGTAGGACATTTCAGAGAACTGAGTCATTATGCATGATTATAGGAGAAATCATCCTTATATTATGGAGAATCATCAGAAAAGAGTATTACAACCAAAAACAATAAAGGAAGCTCTACACAATCGTGTAAGAGTAAGCCTACTCAAGGTCTGAGAATGACCTACAGAAGGTGAAGGAACACTAGATCATTGTTTGAATGTAGCCAAGTACAAAGATAGAAGACTGAACAAGGAGATAGATTTTTCAACTAATTTAAGTGAATTTAAAACTAATTAGAATTTTAAAATTCTAATTTTTGTTTTATGTAAAACAGAAATGGGATTATTCGACAAAGGGAGTGTGTAAAAAGATAAGAAATAACAAGGGTTGACAAGGATGTGGAGAAAAAGAACCCTCATACACTGTTGGTAGGAACGCAAATTGATGCAACCACTCTGGAGAGCAATATGGTGGTTCCTAAAAAAATTAAAAGTAGAAATACCACATGAGCCAGTAAATTCACTGCTAGGTGTTTACAAAGAACACAAAACACTAATTTGAAAAGATATATGCACTGCTATGGTTATTACAGCATTTTTACAATAGCCAGGATATGGAAGCAACCCGAGTGTCCATCAATAGGAGAGTGGATAAAGATGTGAGATATATATAAAATGGACTATTACTCAGCCATAAAAAAGAATGAGATCCTGCCATTTCAGTGATATGGATGGACCTAGAGGCTCTGTGAAATAAGTCTCACAGAGAAAGGCAAATACCATCTGATTTCACTTATATATAGAATAAAAAAACCTAAAAAACAAAGAAATAAGTGAACAGAAAGCAAAAACAGACTCATTAATACAGAGAACAAACTGGTGGTTGCCAGAGGGGAGGGTACAGGGGGGATGGGCAAAATGGGCTAAAGGAGTGGGAAATACAGGCTTCCAGTTTCAAAATGAATAAGTCATGGGGGGCAAAATATACAGCATAGAGAATATAGTCAATGATATTATACTAGCATTGTATGGTGATAGATGGTAGCTACACTCGTGCATAAGGTATAAACATGTTGAATCACTATGTTGTACACCTGAAACTAATGTGACAGTGTGTGTCAACTATACTTTAAAAAAATTAGAGGGCCTAATTTAATTAAAATATATGACATCTGAAAACATTATTGATCAAAATAAAGAAAGGGGTATGTGTTTATATGTATATGTTAAAGTGGAGACAAGAAGGATGAATCCTAAAATATTAACAGTGGCTATATCTGGCTAATGGAATCACTAATTATTATTTTTTACTAATCCTTATTTTCTATCACAAACACTTATAAATTTTTTAATAAAATAACTAATAAAACTGACCTGATCACAAGAAGTTGTCTATGTAAATTACTCGTCAAATGGTGCCAAGCATTAGGTTCTTTTGTATAATATTGCTGGCTTTCCAGCAATCCATAATCAGGTCATATGGTCCCAGGTTGTATGGGTGTGGCTCCTGCTTCTCTATACGACAACTGAGATCTTCCAAACTATCTGTAGTGAACATTAGGTGAATACAGTGGTACAGGAGCTCCCTCATTACCACTGGCAGGATTTATCCAGCTGCAAGCTCAGGAAAGAGGTCAAGTTACCTCATTCATTCATTCACTAGCATTTACTGAGATAGACTCTGTCCTCGGTGCTGAGAGCAGAACTGCAAAATAGCCTCAACTTGGACCCGTGTAATACACCAAAGAGGCACACATGGATGGCTCAGTGGTTGAACGCCTGCCTTTGGCTCGGGGCGTGATCCGGGGTCCTGGGATCGAGTCCCGCATCTGGCTCCCTGCAGGGAGTCTGCTCCTCTCTCTGTGTGTCTCTCATGAATAAATAAATAAAATCTTTAAAAAAAAAAAAACACACCAAAGAAAAGAGCTATGGAACATCCATGTTTCACACCTACAGAGAAGACTGCATGTCATTGTACCTTCCTGCGGATACCATAGTCTTATTTAATTTCCTTTGTGTTTCCACAGTTAAACGTCTTATCAGACCAATATGTCCTTTTTCAGATATACGAATTTTTTCCTTTTATTTCACATAAATACTATATATACAAAGCAAACTTACACATTCCTATTTGCTTCTTTCACTTAAAAACAACTTGAAGATGACATTATGTCAGTAAATACTTGATTTTGCACATGAACAAGCATAAACTCTTCTCTAGAAGTAAAATATACATTTGGGATTTTGATAGAAATTACTAAATTGATCTCCAAAAATGTTCCAATTGCTCTCCCCCACCCCCAGTGCCTGCTGTCCATTACCCTTCCTAACCCAACGTGGCATCAAACTCTTGATCTTGGCCCAACCAATAGGTAAAAAAGTGATAGCTCACTTTTGTTTTCATCTGCATTTTTATTGTGAGTCCAGAATATACTTGAACAGGATTAAAGAACCATTTTGCTAAAAGCCTGTTTATGGCTACTACACACAATCTCTTTAAGAGACGAGGACTACAAACTCTCCAAGGGGGGAAAAATGCAACAGCAGGCAGTATAAATCTGTTCTCAACCACTGCTGTGAAGCAATTGACTGTCTTTCCACCTATAACCTGAGCATTCAAAAGCTGCTTTCTGGACTGCAGCAGAGAAATCACAGAGGGGAGAGAAACCACCGTGCACGTGCTTGCTCTATGCCGGGCCTCAAGCTCTATATACACTCTCATTTAATCCTCCTAATGTTTTTAATCCATGAGGCTCAGAGAGGTTAAGTACCTGCCCAAACTCACATAGATTATGAATGGCTGAGGAGGAGCGGAAGCCAGGTCTTAACTCCAATGCCCATACCTGGTGCCCTACACTACACTGTCTCCTGCTCTGCTCGGGTGTTTGAAGCTCATTCTCCTGCATCCTGGGATTCACATGCTAAGAGGCCATCTTTTGACTATTATCATGACCTCCTAAGCAGAAATGTACTATGGTATCACCTATCTATGGAGCCCAAACAGGCCTTGATAAGATTTCTCATGCTTCCAGCTTCCCCAAAGATTCTTGACACTCAACACTGAGTTAACTTGTAGAACTATAGTACACACCTAGTTACTATACCAGAAATCATTCAGAGATTTAAATACTATTAATAAGCCCCCCCCTCAAAAAAAATGACTAGGAGTTGGTCTATATGTTGTAGAGCTGAGCCACTTAACCCAGCAAGGTAGCCCAGATGATTTCTTATTGGCATGCTGACGAGTCACCTTGAGAATGGATACAACAGGGACACCTGAGTGGCCCAGCCAGTTTAGCATCCAAGTCTTGATTTTGGCTCAGGTCATGATCTCAAAGTCCTGAGATCAAGCCCTGTGTGGGGCTCCATGCTGAGTGTAGAGCCTGCTTCAGATTCTCTCTTCCCCCCACCTTCTGCCTCTGCCCACTCATTTGTGCACTCTCTCTTAAAAAATTAAATTAAAAAAACAATAGTAATAATTCCAGCCTTTGAAGTTTCCTAACTCCACATCAGAGTTCCTAATGGAAATATGATACAGAACAATCGGAGGATAGCCTCTTCCTCAGAAGCTGGATAATAGCTAGAGATTTAGTTCGGGCAAAACAATCCCTTCCCACAGTATAAGGGGTCAAGTCCATCAGAGGAAAACTTTTGCCTTGAGAGAAAATATATTTCAAAATATCTACAAAGTGTGCTTCCAAGCAACCCGCTCTGATGTATGATGCTCCCCTGGGGGAACCAGTCAGGGTGTGGTTTGGGATGATGCATTGCTGGCCATGACGAGATCACTTCAGAAAGTGGGAAAATAAGCATTTGGAAACCTTTCTAGCAATTTGGCAGAGTAATTTCATGTCTGTTAAATCTAATAATAAAAAAAAAATTGGGGCTTGTAAAAAAAAATTACTGGAAGCCATTAACATGAAGAAGTGTTTTGACATGTGACAAGTGCTCACATGACAGGGTCGCAATTACTCGGGAGAAGGAAGCCCAGGTGTCCTACCACCTCACGAGAATTTGTAGGGTCCCCTCCATGGTGAGAGCCACATGATACAGGGCACCCAAGTGGCAGATCAGTAGTACCATGTGCCGCAAGTCCTTTGGCAAAAGCTGAAACCACCACCAGGACTCCCATCACACAACTGTGGCCATTGGAAGTTGTATTTAAAAGGTGCAAAGTGGCTTCTTTGGAGAGAAACTTCTATTCACTCTTTTGAGAAAACACCTCTGAGAAAATAATTAAAGAGTTATGTCACATACATCAGAAGTCTGTACCCAGGACAGGGGGTAGCCAAAATCCAGAGAGCTGTCAAGAATTCCCAAGGATATACTAAGTAAAAGAAGCCAGATGCAAAAAGATAAACATGTATGATTCCACTTATATGAGGTACTCACCAGGAAGCTTTTGCACAGCAAAGGATACAGTCAACAAAACTCAAAGACAACCTACAGAATGGGAGAAGATATTTGCAAATGACATATCAGATAAAGGGCTAGTTTCCAAGATCTATAAAGAACTTATTAAACTCAACACCAAAGAAACAAACAATCCAATCATGAAATGGGCAAAAGACATGAACAGAAATCTCACAGAGGAAGACATAGACATGGCCAACATGCATATGAGAAAATGTTCTGCATCACTTGCCATCAGGGAAATACAAATCAAAACTACAATGAGATACCACCTCACACCAGCGAGAATGGGGAAAATTAACAAGGCAGGAAACAACAAATGTTGGAGAGGATGCGGAGAAAAGGGAACCCTCTTACACTGTTGGTGGGAATGTGAACTGGTGCAGCCACTCTGGAAAACTGTGTGGAGGTTCCTCAAACAGTTAAAAATATACCTGCCCTACGACCCAGCAATTGCACTGTTGGGGATTTACCCCAAAGATACAAATGCAATGAAACGCCGGGACACCTGCACCCCGATGTTTATAGCAGCAATGGCCACGATAGCCAAACTGTGGAAGGAGCCTCGGTGTCCAACGAAAGATGAATGGATAAAGAAGATGTGGTTTATGTATACAATGGAATATTACTCAGCTATTAGAAATGACAAATACCCACCATTTGCTTCAACGTGGATGGAACTGGAGGGTATTATGCTGAGTGAAGTAAGTCAGTCGGAGAAGGACAAACATTATATGTTCTCATTCATTTGGGGAATATAAATAATAGTGAAAGGGAATATAAGGGAAGGGAGAAGAAATGTGTGGGAAATATCAGAAAGGGAGACAGAACGTAAAGACTGCTAACTCTGGGAAACGAACGAGGGGTGGTAGAAGGGGAGGAGGGCGGGGGGTGGGAGTGAATGGGTGACGGGCACTGGGTGTTATTCTGTATGTTAGTAAATTGAACACCAATAAAAAATAAATTAAAAAAAAAGTAAATTCATAGAGAAAGAAAGGAGAGTTGAGGTTACTAGGGGCTGAGGGGACAGGTAGGTGGGGACTTAATGTTTAATGGCTACAGAGTTTCTCTTTGGGATGATGAAAATCATCATTCTGGAAACGGATAATAGCAATGATTGCATAACACTGTGAATGTATCCAATGCCACCAAATTGTACACTTAAAAATGATTAAAATTTTACCTAAAACTAATATAATACTAGCTGTTAACTATATTGGAATTAAAAATTTTAAACTTAATAAATTTTTTGAAATGGTTAAAATTCTAAGTTTTCCATATATTTTATCACAATCAATAAGAATTCCCAATGTGTTTCTGAGTACTAATTGTCTATTAAAAAGAAAAGCAAAAATGAAACAGAATAACTTCCAATAAACCAGCCTCTTTCGGAGGACTGAATGAACACCAAAACCAAATTAATTAATTAAAGCACAGAGTTCATCCCATTTGCATCGTTATTGTACTTGTAAACCAGAAATAAATACCTTTCACTCATAGACAAAGATTAGAGAGAAAAAAAAAAACATGTTATTTTAAAAAGCAGTCAAGGAGAGTTCCTGGGTGGCTCAGTCGGTTAAGTATCTGACTCTTGGTTTTGGCTCACATGGTGATCTCAGGATCATGGGATGAAGCCCCACACTGGGTTCCACACTGGTCATGGAGTCTACCCTAAGATCCTCTTTCCCTCCCCATCCTCTCTCTAAAACAATAATAATAATAATAATAAAGCAGTTCAAAATAATAAAGAATTGATTAATTGAATAATAAAGAATTTAACCTGTATTAAAGCCCTGTGATTCTCTGTGTCAACAGACACTTCTAATGTATCCCATCTTACTGAAATTTCCCCACTCCCATGCAAAATCTATCTCCTTACCTATTGTCTGAGCTGACTCAACTAATTCTATTACCAGCCTCCATGCACAAACCTACAGACACTCTGTACATAGTTAAGGAGAGTATCATTCCAAAAGATAAATTCTATTTTTCATTTAATATATATAAGTAAGAGTTCTCTTTAAGAGTCTCCAAATCAGTTCTCAACAAACTCTACTCCATAAATTTTCCTGGTTTTATATTCTCCCAGGACTCTTACATCTTTCTCCATCTCTCTGAATCATAGTTAGACTAGATGTTCTCCAAGTATCCATTCAGCAGCTTCTCCTTGTCACTATATATTTTCTCTTGGCAAGCCCATCCACTCCCTTACCTTTAGTAAACCCCATATTTCTTGCTACGATTCTCACCTATTTCTCCCCAGCCTCACATCTCCATGTCGACTACCTACTGAACAACTCCACAATGGCATCCCATCCCACAAACACTTCAAGCTTGGCACGACCAAACATTTATCATCTTACATC
Organism: Canis lupus dingo; assembly: GCF_003254725.2. Lineage (NCBI taxonomy): Eukaryota > Metazoa > Chordata > Mammalia > Carnivora > Canidae > Canis > Canis lupus. The sequence continues at coordinate 3,805,613 of NC_064248.1, read as the reverse complement.
CTAAACCTGATCCCCTTCCCATGTTAGACACTTCTACAAATAACACCACCACCATCCTCCCAGTGACCGAAGAACGGAACCTCCTTGAACTTCAGTGATATCCCTCTGTGTTATCCACCTGCCTTCTGGTTTTCCTCCCATCTGGTACATCCCCTGATTAGATTACTCCTCAGCCCATCTGAGGTATTGGAAACCAGAACTATAGTTGATCATTCTCTGCAAAGACTAGAAGAAAGTTCCAAGGACCTCAAATCACACAAACCGGAGGTCAGTGAAGCTAGAATTTGCCTGGAATTCAATCATGGGCCCCCAGAAGCTGGAGCTGCCCTACCAATCTGCTAAACCTGAAGACATTAGCCCTAGTATTTACAGGGGCAGCAACAATTACAATATAGCCTCCCAGCATTATAAGATGGAGGTCAGCATCACCATCAGAAGATGCTGGATGAGTTGGAGATTTTGCAGGAAAGGATGCGGGCAGCTATTCTATATCTCCTCATGTATTGAGCATCATTTATGTGCCAAGCACTGTACTAGGGAGCTAGACACGTACAGATGCTTGCCACGTTGGAATTCCTAGTCCAAAGAAGAGACACAGAATTGTGACACAGTGTGCTTGCTCTTGTTCTGCTAGAGATATACACAGGACACTGGAGGGCAGAGAGAAGACTCCCATTTACTATCAGGAACTTGGATGCAGTGGTAGAGATTTTGGTAGCCTTCATAGAGACTGCTACCTCTGAGCTTTGAGCTGATATTTCAAGGACAAGAAAGAACCTTCCAGGAAAGGAATCACGTGTGCAGAGTGAGGGCATGAAGGCACATGGATTTTGAGGAGAGGGCTAGTGTTATGACATGGCCATGAAGGGCAGTGGCAGAAAACAATGCTAGAGAAATATTCAGGACCAGGATCACACAGAATGTTGTACATTAAGCTAACCTGAACCCTTGACTTTCCTTCAGAACCCAAGAATCAAGGATCATAAATCACAAACAATTAGCCCATAGAGGTGGGTGCGAACTTACATGTCATCTATCAACCCCTCCTGTTTTGTTTTGTTTTTTAAGATTTTATTTATTTATTCGAGAGAGAGAGAGAGAGAGGCAGAGACACAGGCAGAGGGAGAAGCAGATTCCATGCCAGGAGCCTGATGTGGGACTCGATCCAGGGACTCCAGGATCATGCCCTGGGCCGAAGGCAGGCTCTAAACCGCTGAGCCACCCAGGGATCCCAACCCCTCCTCTTTTGTAAGCCAAGAAAGGAGTTACAATGAGAAGCAACAACTTGCCCAGGGCCTTCTAATGATCCTCACGTATTATACCTTCTCATACAATAAAAATCCTATGTGCAGAATCTCTGCTAAGAGCTAACCATGTAAAATAGACGCAGTGACGTGAGGAGAGTGAGGATACAGCAAAGCACCTGCTCCAAGGCGCTCCTCTTGAAAGCCAGCCTGAAAGAAGAAATTGGCATTTGCAGAAAGAATAGATTGCACACAGGCTTAATGAGGAAAAATAAACACCTTTCAAAAGCAAGTGAACACTCCCTGTGAGTCATCCTGAGCCAAATATGCCAAACCCCAGAATGCACTTGCAGTGCTTAAGGTCCTAATATCCCTAACCAGCCATGAGACAAACAATTAGCTTTAGTCATAATCAAGAACAAATGGTCAAATACAAGCATATTACCTCTAATCTGAACATTTTAAAGGGTCACTTTATTCTTTTTTAGCTTATGTGTTTGCTTCAGGGGCAGCAGAAGGAATTCTTAGCACAATATGCAAGTTTGCCAACACACGGAGCCTATACTGAGTAAATAGAGACAGTGAAGGTATAATCAAGCATGAACTTTGGACCTAGATGGAGCAAGATTTGAATGACAGCTCATTTACTTAGGAAATAATGACTTTGAGCTGATTTATTGCCTCTGTAAACTTCTCTAAACTGCACAGCACACTGCAGGCACAAAGTAGATGCTCAGATTTTCACTGGTTCTGTTTCCACTTGTCATGCCCCTGTGGGAGAATGTTTACAAAAATAACCACAAATAATTCCCCTTTCTGTGTCTGTGTCCCTTCCCACACTGACTTTGGGCTCATCAAGTGGCTTGTTTTGATAAATGACATGTAGAAAAAGTGACACCAGAAGCAGGAACCTGAAAAATATTTGGGCACTGGAGTTCTTCCCTCTTTTGTTCCTCTTGGGAATCTCTAAATCACCGCCATAGGAATAAGCCTGGGCTATCCTGCTGGATGATGAGAGACATTGTGGCCAGATCAACTTATTACCCCAGCTGACATCAGGCCAACCGCCAGACATTGAGAGTGGCCAGCACAAAGCAGCCAGTCAGCCTCTTCCAAGAACCACGCAGCCAAACCACCAATCATAAGACATAACACATGCTTGTTATTTTAAGCCTCTAATTTTGGAGTGGCTTGTTATGCAGCAAAAGCTGACACACTCCTTGAATGTTCAGAGCCCCCTGGTTTACAGTCTCAAGTCTCTCCTTAGTCAACATGGGAAGTCAATATATCATCAAAATGATGTATCCCAAGGCTGAAGCCCCAGAAAGTTCTCTCTTGCCTATGGACATTTCATCCCTACATCTTTTAGGTACCTCAAGTCAAGGGCTAACATTAAACTCACTATATTCCCCACAAAATAAAACAGAATGTTCCTCTCATTTTTCTGTTCCCAACATGTGAAACATGAGGACTGTTCTCACTATTCCTCCTTCTCATCTTTTCCAGCCACTCAGCCCCAAGCTCCTGTCAATTCAACCTCTTAAACACCTACTGGTTCCTTCCCTCTTCCTTATCCCTATTTCTACCCCCATGAAAATCTCTTAGCCTGTTTTATCAAATGATGGCAATAACCCATAAATGATTTCCTGCCTTCAGAATGTTCCCCCACCAATGTAGCTTCCTTCCAAGTCTGCTACTCCCTTGCTGAAAGCTCTTCAACATGTCCCCACTGTTCATGGGATGATTGATGCCCACAAGCCTTAGACTGTCACCTATGTCCTTTCCCAAGCTGGCCCCTCCACTGCCACTTCCACCTCTGTCACATCCCATATAACACTCAGAGTTCTCCAAGGGAACCCTAGCCCCCTAGGCTTTGCACGTGGTATTTGCACAGACATGGCATGTCAGTCCCCTTCGTCCTGTTTGTGAATTTTTATTCATCATTAGACTCAACTCAGAAGTCACATATTGTGCTTAAAGGCCTCTCCCACCCCCACCCCAAAAGAAATTCATCTCTTCCTCCTCCATATGATCACTGTGCTTTGTGTGTTCCTTGAATATTGCCATTTATCACATTATATTACAGCACTCTGTTAATAGTTCTCTCTTCCCCAACATCCCCAAACCTTTCTAACCTTTCTACAACCTTCCTGATTGTAATATCGGGAATAGGATCTAGTATAGTATAAGCATGCCACAAAAAAAGTTCATCTAATGAATGAACTCTTAGCACCTTTCCTTTTCCTTACAATAAGCACCTTCCTTTTTCCCTTACAATAAGCTAACTTCATGGGTATGTCATGAATAACTTCCAAATGCAGATATGCTCATTTTATAAAATTTGGAGCAAAATTGCTTATACAAAAAAAATGTCATAGATCTTCAGATTTAAGATTTCTGTTTGGGGTATATGCCTTTTGCTATTAGTTCCCAGCTAATTAAGCGATGTAACCTGGTTCTGTAAGGCAATGTGTATCTCTGGCCCAAAGGGAGTTCTAAGATTAAGGTGTTTGATGACTTTTGTAGAAATTTTCCATTCTGGGGAATCCCTCAGTGGCTCAGTGGTTTAGCGCCTGCCTTCGGCCCAGGGCATGATCCTGGAGTCCCGGGATCCAGTCCCACGTTGGGCTCCCTGCATGGAGCCTGCTTCTCCCTCTGCCTGTGTCTCTGCCTCTCTCTCTCCTCTGTGTCTTTCATGAATAAATAAATAAAATCTTTAAAAATGTTTTTTTTTTGTTTTTTTGTTTTGTTTTGTTTTTTGTTTTTTACATTCTGGGGATCCCTGGGTGACTCAGCGGTTTAGCGCCTGCCTTTGGCCCAGGGCGTGATCCTGGAGTCCGGCGATCGAGTCCCACATCAGGCTCCCTGTATGGAGCCGGCTTCTCCCTCTGCCTCTCTCTCTCTCTCTCTCTCTTTCTCTCTCTCATAAATAAATAAAATCTTTTTTAAAAAAGGAAAAAAAAAGAAACCTTACATTCTGAGGGAAGTTCTGATCAAAGAGAAGAGTAAGAAATATGAAGGCAAGCAGTAGATTTCAGGTTCAGAAAATACCATAAAACTTTGGAAGCACTGTATGTAGTATCAAGTCCCTTCCCCAGTAGGGTGATATCCTAGTGAGAGAACAGGTACCAAGTTCTAGAGGGTTGGATTCAAGTCTTTGCTGCCATACACTTCCTATATCTTCTAGCAAGGCTCAGGCATTCTCTTTATGCATCTGTAAAATGAAGCATTTGAACTAAATTTATTTCAAAATACCATTAACTTCCATAGTTCTATAGGTCTGAATCTGTGGCAATGATTCCTAAACTTGCCTATGTATCAACATCACTTGAGAAAATTTATAAATCCACAGCTCCCCAGGCTCCCTTCTCAGAGATTGTGATTCTACCGATTTGAAGAGAAGTCTGGGAATTCTGTAGTTTTAGAAAACCCCAGGATGTGATTATGATACAAAGCCCCGTTTGGGAGCTGGGTTGCCATATAGAAAGCTGCTACCATTTTTCAGCTACATCTACCAACTACAGAAGAATGTCTTCTAATGAGAATATATCTCCAGTTTCATAATAATGGTTAAAGGGAATACAGGATTCACTTTAACACAAAGTCACCTTAGGGGCGCTTTTCTGGAACACATTTATTGCTCAAATATGGAAATCACCTATAGAGTTTTGTATTTCACTATCTGTATTATCACCATTTTTAAGCATGTGATTTGGTATCATCTTGGGCAAAATACTTTCCACATAAACCTAAGTTTTTTTTAAATGGAGATCAGTGAAAAAAATAATTATTTCATGTATAAATATTTACAGCCACTGCCCAGTGACATATCTACACTGCAGAGTAAGATATATGTTTGTGGCACAAACCAGTAGCAAGATAAGAATGTACCATCTATGCATAGATAGACATTGGTTGCCTGCCCATCTTGAATGTTTTTCTTACCAGCAGGACCTATCCAATTCAAAGCAATAAATCTAAGCTAATTGTGGACAATTCTATTTCCCTTGAAAAGATACTAATTTTGGCAGCCCCTCTTACAGCCAGGGATAGCCTGTGATCTAGCTAGACAGTAAGATTGGAAAGCCACTCTGCTGATGGGCATCTGGGAAACATTTTTTCCCCTCCTTGAAAAAGCGAGGATCCTTTTTGTCATAGGAATCCCTGCTCCCTTCCTTGAATGTAAAGGGCTACATCATGGTGACCAAGAGGTGCTAAGTGCAAGGTCCAAATGCCCATAACCAGAGACGACATAGTAGAAAATGAGAAAGAGGCTAGATCTTAATGGCATTAGGGAACAACTGCTCCCACCAAAGAACTAACAGCAGACCTCTTGTTATATGAGACAACTAAGCATCTCAATTGTTAAAACCATTGTGAGCCTTGGTTTCTGTTACCTGCGGTCCAAAATACACCCCGATCAGAAATTGATATTTTGGTCAAGGTTAAGTAAAATCTGCAGGAGGCAGCTTGGCATACTTGGGGTGAGTCTCATCCCATAGAGTCAGGAAGCATCCCCAAGGAAGAAGCATCTCAGCTGCTCAAAGAAGACAGAAGACAGGAGGAAGGGAGTGGAAGCAGTAACAGCCTTCCTGGAGAAGGTTTGAAAATGGGAGAAAGGAATAAAAAAGGCTTGAAGTTTATCACTTGACATTCTAGTAGGAGGAGACTTTAATATAGAGCTGGATAAGATTTTTTTTCCAAAAATCTAAGTCAAAAAATTACAGGAGTCATCAAAGCCTTCTGCATATGTTCAACTACGTTTATGGCTTCTAGTCACTCCACATCTCGAAGGTTCTCTCTGTGATCCTGTGTCCTACCCAGTGACGCCACCCCAGAGGACCCTTCATTTCAGGTCCTATGAACTCCTTCTGGCACTTGTTCTGGCTCGTGGTCACTGGAGCCCAGGCCTCTTTGACTTCAGTGGTGTTCACTGCAAGTGAGCTTATCAAGGCCCCTGGGATTCTGAAAGCTATGTTAGAATAAGATTCTCATATCTGGAACTGGTTTCTGGAAAACATCAAGAAATGCAACACACACAGTATCTCTTCTCTCTCTCTCTCTCTGGTTCTCATTCTCTCTCCAACACTTAAGGAAATTAAAAAGAACCTCTTGGTGTATAGCACGCTGGCACATCAAAGTCCCCCAAGGAAAATATTTGAATTTCTTCCATCTATTTTCCTCTCCTGTTCTTTATGCCTCTCAATGAGAAGAAAGGTAGAGCTTACATTTTATGTCAACACAAAAGGCCTCCGTTTGTGTGCATTACTTATTAAAGTATTCAGCGATTCAATGTCAAGGTATGTATTATACATACTTTTTTTTCTGGGCCATTATCAGCTTTCTTACAACACTATTATTCTTCAGCCCAGCTAATGCTTCTGTCAAAGATTTAGCAACAAGCACGGAAAATGTCAAACAGTGGGGAAGAAACCTAGCTGTTTCCACAACTGTACAAAAAACCTGAGTTGTCTTTTATGGAAAAGCAGTGTAATTCGGCTATGAACCAACCCAATGGATGTTTTCTCAGGGGACTGGGGAGTGGGGTAGTTTATTTGTTTTTCTCCACACACCTGAGTCCATTTCTTCTGAATACATTTCCTTTCTTCTCCTGCCAATACACTTAATAAAATAGGGCCTATGTTGTTATCATTTTGCCCTCTTCCCAGGAGGTATCTGGCTTGGAACGTGATAGAAGTCAGCCGAGAGAGTCAGTCCTGTTCTGTCTGCAGAGCAGTGTGATAAGATTTAAGGAGCACTAAAAGGCTCCTCTGGAGAAAAATATTTTCCCAACCTGCTTACCGGGGTGCCTGAAATTACAACCCTTCTGCTTTAAGGCACTGAGAGCCTCCATTAAAATGCAAATCTGGGAGGTGAGTTATTTTATCAAACTATCACATCTTAGCTTGAATTAGTTTATGGCTTAATTCAAAATCCTGAAGTGATGGGACACAGGGCTGTTAAGTTTGAGTGTGAGCAAAGATGATACAAAGGCTTAAGGTTTAAAATGTGTTGTCTACAAAGCAGGCCCAGATAGTGGGACAAGTTGAGAAAACAGAATGCAGTCTGATGGCACCAACGCTGAAGTCCAGAGTTAATAAGAAGGGCAGGTGCTCTTGACAATCCTGGCTGAGCCACAGGCTGGTCCATGTGGTTGAGAAGGTGTCGTCCCCACACTTCAAAGGTGAACCCAAGGAAGCGTCGATGTGCATATGGCTTCTTTCCCCTCCTACTTCCCACCCTGGAAATGGCATCCTCAGAGGGATTTAGCTACCATTTCATCTTTGAGTGTGTTCCGGACTCTTACCCACTCCCTCTCCAGCAGTTTCAGAAGCTGCCTAGAGCCTCTGGTGGACAGTACCAGTGCTCTCCAATATTTCCAGATCTCACCCTTCCCACTCCCTTCCAGTTGGTCATGACTATATGACTGACTGAGCCAATAAAACATCGGCAAAAATGATCAGTGTGGCTTCCAGGCAGAAGCATGTAAGAGCTGGCTCATGATTCTCCAGGCACCCTTCTTCTACCATGGTGAGCTCTGAAGCCCTGGTGAACTTGAGTGAATATGCTACACAGCCAAAGCAGCCAAGAGTGGTGGATGCAGATAACAATTGCCTGGAAACCTGCTTAGACCTGCAGATGACCATAACCAAGCAGGAATATTATGTGACATCATGTTAGACCCCTGATGCTTTGGTGTTACCACTTCCATGTCACCTAGTCTCCCCTAGGTAAGGTAACTGATCCTTACCCCACAGATTGCACCTCAGGACATATCATCTGGCCCTCCTTATTACCATACACTTATTCAACAAATATTATCGAGCACCTACTACATGTCAGATGGTATTATAGGAACCAGAGATTTAGTAGTAATAGTAAAGACAAAGTCCTTGGGCTCATGGAGGCTACATTCCTATCAAGGAGGAAAGATTATAAGTAAGTCTATATGTTAGGAATAGGTTTGGTTGAGTATAGCAGAAAACCCAAATAATATCAACTTAACCAAGTTGTAGGTCTAGTTTCTCTCACACAAAATAAGTCTGGAGGTTGGCACTCTAAGACTCATAGGGTAGCTCTACAATGCCACTGGGGACCCACACTCCTCCTGTCTTTCTGATCCACCATTCCTGGCACCTGGCTTCCATCTCCTGGAGCACCCACTATTCCAAAATTGCTGCCACAGCTCCATAAGTTTTACCTACATTCATTCTAGCAGGAAGAAAGAGAAAAGAGGTAGAGAGCTTTCCTTAAAGATTTAGTCCACAGGTAATATGCAATTTACTGGCCACTCCTACTTTCAAGGGAGGGAAATTTAATCCCAACTGGGTAGACTTTTGCCACAAAGAAAACCAGGCTCTGTTAGGAAAGAAGAGAATAGGGATCCCTGGGTGGCTCAGCAGTTTAGTGCTCTCCCTCTGCCTCTGTCTCTGCCTCTCTCTCTCTCTCTCTCTCTCTCTCTCTCTCTCTCTCTCTCTCTCTTCCTGTGTGTGTGTGTGTGTCTCATGAATAAATAAATAAAATCTTAAAAAAAAAAAGGAAATAAGAGAGTAAGTACTGAGTAGGCATTTATCAGTCTCTGCCATAATAAACAAATAAGGATTTAAGATGGTGATAGGTATTTTGAAGAGAAAAAAATGTGATTTAAAAAATGGAAATGGTGTAGCTTTACCCCAAGGCAGGGGGAAAGGCCAGGTGGCATTGGAATGATGAGAAGAAATCTTCCATGGGGATAGCTGGGGAAGGGAAGCCCAGGTAGAGGGAACAAGGAATGTCAATGATTGCTGGTACCGAGAGGAACAGAGCCCTACAGTCAGTGGAGTAGAGTGAGCAAGGGGGATGTGGTTGGAGATGTGATCAGAGAGGCAGGGAGAAGCTAGGTCATGAAGAACCTTGTGAATCTCATTCCAAGGGTGATGGGAAGCAAGCAGGGGGCTGAGGAACAAGCTGAAAGTGACGTTACCTGAGTCCTCCTTAGTCCCGTCATTCTGGGTGCTAAATTTTGGAAACTGGTTTGTAGAGGGATGAGAATGGTGACCAGGTAGGAGGCTGATTCAGATACCCAGACAAGAGAGAACGGTGCTGCACCTACAGTAGGATGGATAGGTAGTGCTAGGAAGGCCACTGCCATCATCAGCCATGAATCTTTGCTGCTACAATCAGCAAGCATGAATTTCTGTTAAACCCTATTGGCCTTGATGGGTAACCTTTTCTTCCAGAGTCTAGCTGCTCATTTGTAGGCTCAGAGAAAGTTGGGTTTATCATCTTCCGACATTACTCAGACCGAGCCTCACGCCCTCCCCAGGCCCCCTCCCCACCCCAGCCTCCCTTCATCTACTTCCCTAACTTGTCTGGTGCTTACCATTCATAAGACGTACTCTTCATCTTACAACATGCTGTCCTGTTCTCTAATTGTTGGTATCACTCAGTTTGGCACTTGAATCCACACTGACTACTGTAAGCTAATGTAGGAAATCACACGCTGTTCCAACTCTTCATGTGTGTGGCTTAGCTCTTAGATCTTGTCTCTGATTCTTGGAGGAGATTCCCATGGGCCAATCATACCCTCCTCCATGAAGGGTGGACAGCGTGGTGCTAGATGCCAGGTGCAGATGGTTTAAGAACTGGGAACCGAGAGAGGGCCTTTCATCTGGAGAACTTCCATCGTCACCCTGTGCACTGGGGACCCTGATGGAAATAGTGGAGTGCTTCAGAACTGGACCTGATGCATCAATCTCTAGTTACGGTGACCATTCTCTGGGCAGGGCCTTTGCTATCCTGGGGAGAACACTGTCAGGCATTTTCTTCTAAAAGGGCTCAAAAAGCTGTAAGAAGTAGTCTGACTTAGTCAAGATTAAAAACTACAAGATGCTCAGGCCTCTTGGGCCAGCGAGGGTAACTGGCTCTCAAAACAAATAGACTGTTACAGACCCCCAGCCAAGGACCTCTCCCACCACAAGGAGGAAAGAAACACTCTGAGCAGAACTCCAGAGCTTGCTGGGGAAGCTGCCCTGCACAGAGCCCGCTCCATGTCTCAGGGAGGCTGCCTTAGCTCAAGAAGTAGCCACACATGGCCCAGCGAAGAGCTTCTGCTACACCAAGCAGTCTGGTTGCCCCTCTCCCCCATTGGCCACGCTACACATCCTTTGAATGCAGCTAATACTTCTGGGGAGTAGTCGGGGGGAGGGATTGAGAACCAGAATCTGCAGCCAGACTGCCCAAATTCAGACCATAGGTCTGCCACACACTGGTTGCACCCCGGAGACTTCGTTGCACCCCAATCTCTTTGTCCAGAAAGTGGTCATCATAACAGCTTCCAATGCTTTTATGAGGATGGAGAAGTTTTAAATTATCATCATGCTCAGGACAATGCCTGGCTAGAAATATTCAAGCGTTTTTTACATAATTTTTAATCATATTTACTCACGTGTATGCATGCATGTGTGTATGCCTTGGGCATTTCTAGGAAGCTTCTAGGAACTGAAAAGATAGGAAATGAGACTCAGTCCTTTCCTTTGAGAAACTCACAGTTTATTTAATAGATAGGCTGGATTTGAGAGCCCTGGCAGAGGAACTGGCAAAATACCTGCAGGAACTGAAGAAAGACAGGAAAGGAAGGAAAGGAGGAAGGAAGGCAGAAAGGAAGGCAGAAAGGCAGGAAGGCAGGAAGGCAGGAAAGCAGGAAGGCAGGAAGGAGACAAAGGAGGGAGCAGTGACATCAGAGGCAAGAAAAGAGTCTACTCTAGGCTGGCATCTGTAACAGAGTAGGATACCAGGTGCTGGGGGAGGTCCTTTACAATAATGGTTCTCGACCTCACCTTGCATCTAAATCACCCAGGGAGCTGTTAAAACCCAGATTTCCAAACCTCCCTCCCGATTTTCTGATTCAGTAGGTCTGGGTGGGGTCTGAGAATCTGCATTTCTAGTAAATCCCCAGATGATGCTGATGCTGGTCCAGACACCCACTTGGAGAACAGCTGTCCTCCAGAATCAGAGAGAAGCATGGGCACAGACCACAAAAAGCCCTGGCCCCCTCTAGGGAGAGAGTAGATTGGCATGATTGGAGGTGGCAAAAGATAGAGGTGGGCAAAGGAGGCAGGTGCTGTTCCCACAGCCAAGACACTGGGGTTGAATCCTGTCCACTGGGAAGCCCTTTAGAAGTTTACGGCCTTGGGTGACATGATCAACTTGTAGTTCCAAAACTATCACTCTGGCATCAGCATGCAGAATGGACAGGAACAGGAGACTAGAGAACACAGAACAGCCGTTAGAGGCCAGAGGTCAATACCACGGCTGGAGCAGGTACAGCTGCAGTGTGGGAGGAGGAGAGACCCAGGGGTCTTGAGGCACAGGATGGAGGGAGCAGATGGACAGAGGCCTGAATGGGATGTGGGGGAGAAGGAAGGGCTGAAAGCTATTACAGTCTGGTCCACTCTGATGCGGAGATGGAGGAGGTCCTATCCACTAACAAAGAGGAAAAGAGGACAGAAGAGATCTGGGGAGAAGAGAGCATCATAAATTCTATTTACTAGGACACTAAGGTATTCATGGTGCCTATTAGGCAGCTAGAAATCCAGCTCTGGAGCTGAACAAAGAAGCCAGAAGTACAGATGAGGGGCTGGATACTCCCATATGCAGGTCCAGATTCAAATCCAGGCTGTGGTCAGATAGCCAAAGTGGGGGGTGGGGCGGGGTCTGGCTAGGGGGCAGGGGAATTAACTAACAAAAAAGCCAGGACAGAAACTTGACTCCCCTTTTTAAAATGGGCTCAGCTGGGGCACCTGGGTGGCTCCATTGGTTAAGTGTCTGGCTCTTGATTTTGTCTAAGGTCATGATCTCAGGGTCCTGGGATTGAGCCCCACATCAGGCTTTCCGCTCATCAGGGAGTCCGCTTCCTCTCTCTCCCTCTGCCCCTCCCTCTGTTTGCTGTCTCTTAAATAAGTAAGTCTTTAAAAATGAAAAATTAAAAAATAAATTAATTTTTAAAAATGAAAATAAAAAAATAAAATGGGCTCAGTGATGGAAAGCAAGGAAGGAGTCAGGAGGAGGAAGGGGTGCAGAAGTTACAGCCCAGCAGGACTTGGCAAAGACTCTACAGCATCCTGGTACTAGCTTATCATCTCTCCAGCATCACAAACCCTTCTGACCTCGCCGCAATGAAGGGAAGGTGTCGGTGCTGCTCATCGTCTATTCCCGGGCCCATTGGCTGCCCTTCCCTGTTTAGCCCAAACCCTGCAAATTACACTTCTCAGGCTCCTTTGCCAACTGGCTTTTGGTTACTTTCTGCCAAAGAGAGGCACTGGCAAGAGACTGGCGGGCAAAGAGCAGCTCCTTCCCCACCCTCCTCTCCATCTCTGCCTTTTTTTCCTTTTAAAGATTTTATTTATTCATCAGAGAAAGAGAGAGGCAGAGACATAGGCAGAGGGAGAAGCAGGCGCCACGCAGGGAGCCTGATGTGGGATTTGATCCCGGGACTCCAGGATCACGCCCTGGGCCAAAGGTGGTGCTAAACTGCTGAGCCACCCGGGCTGCCCCATCTCTGCCTTCTGAGGCTTCTCATCAGACCTGCACTTCTGGGTCCCACCAGGCACCCAGGTCCTAGTGTCTGGTTACAGTCCTTCCTTCCTCTCAGGCCCTCTAGCTTGTTGCTGTTGTTCATCTATGCATTGACCCACCAGCCCATGGGGCTTTTCAGCTCTTCCAATACCTCTCAACAATTTCTCGAATGAATTCCCTCTATTGAACTGGCTGGTACGGGCTCTGTGGTCCTGGCTGGTCCCTGACTCATAAATGTATCATGATACTACATTACTTTTTCTCCCTCAAACTCATTTCCATCTTCAGAATCCTTTCAGGCTGGGATTATCCAAGTTGATAGTAACAAAAGCTTCCATTTAAAAGTTAAGGGAAAACGTAATTTTAAAAGAAGCAGTAAATGAAGATAAAGGTTGAAATAAATTGTAAAACATAAAGCTGTAGAATGATAAATGAGTTCAAATGCTGTCTTTTTGATAAGACTACTCAAGTAAACAAATTTCTGACAAATACAATTAAGGGAACATTTTTTAATTAGAAATGAGGAAGGAGATAGGACAAAATATAGAAAACGGATTTTTTTCTGCAAATCCAAGGAGGATGTTATTGGCTAATAAGTGAAAATCATCATGAAATGAATAATTTCTAGAAAAATACAGATTACTAAAAATAACTCAAGAAATATAAATCTAAACAGAATAATAACCCAGGAAGAAATTGAAGAAATTATCTGATAACAATGTAAAAAATGTAGTTGGTCCCAGCATTTCCACAAGAATAATTTTCATGCTTTTAAGAAACAGATAATTCCGATGTTGTATAAAACATCCAGAGGGCAAAAAGAGATAAGAGTACCTTCACGTTCATTAGGCAAGCATGATCTTCTTCCTAAAACCTGATAAAGGTAAAAACACACAAAAAGAAAATTATAGTCACATATCACAAGTGAATATGAATAGGAAAAACTTAAATAAAACCTTCACCTCTGAAAAGGAACTTGTTTTACTGTACTGTTTCAGATCTTTAGAGGGAAGATAAGTTCCAGGGGATTTTTTTGTTGTTGTTGTTTTTCTTGTAACAGCTTTACTGAGATATAATTCTTACACCATAAAAATTATGGAACACCTTACAAATGTGTGTCATCCTGGCACAGAGGCCAGGCTAATCTTCTCTGTGTCATTCCAACTTTAGCATATGTGCTGCTAAAACAAGCACAAGGGATAATAACTTTATAAGTTAAGTTGGAAGAAATTACAAAGGATGGACAGTTTGTACATTTTAGAAAAAAATAACCATTTGGCAAAGCTAGAACTAAAATTAAAGGAAAAATATCATCTGGAGAAAGCATTCACAGAAAATATAGAACAAGTTCATGTAAAGAGCTTATGTATATTGACACCAAAAACTTAAATCTCTAAACTGGTGAAGAACTGAAGAAGACAATTCATGAAAACAGAGATGCTACTAGTAAACAAGCATGTGGGGAAATGTTTAGCTTCGCTTGCAATCAAAGAAATGCCCACTCAGATAATGTTGTAGCATCTTACATACACCCACCACCTTTGAGGAATGTTAGAAATTATTCCATATTACAACACTATGGTAAATCCAGTCCTTGCACACCCTGCTGGTACCCATATGAACTAGTATCGTTCTTGGCATCCATATTGGGAACCATCGTAAAATTCCATAATGTATCCCTTTCTCCTAAGGAATTTATAAAGAATAAAAAATAAAGTTACCTAGGTATTCATGGCAATGTCTCTCTAACAACCTAGATAAATAGATAGATAGGGATCTAAATCCAACAACAGAATTATTAAGGAAGGGTTGTAAAGTATTGTTTGTAACTATAATAAAAATTACAGTTTATCAGCCACCCTCAGATACATTACTTCTTTTGGTCCTAAACAGTCTCAGGAGATAGGTGGGAATTCTTAAGAATCAGAAAAAGTAAGTGACTTGCCCGAAATTGCACAATTGGTGGCTTTTGAACAACTACTACCAAATCTCAAGTTCTTGTAATGTAAAAGGGTGGTTATGAATCTCTGCTCTGAGCCTCAATTTCCTTATCCATAAAAGAGGGTAATACAAGTAGCTAAAGAGTGACTATAAACATTAAATGAAGCTCTTAAATATCTGTAAAGCTCTTAGCACAAGGTTGAGCACACAGCCAGGACTCAAATAATAATATAGGGGTGGTACAGTCAGGTAAGCAACCCGCTCTTGATCTCAGGTCTCGATCGAGCTCAGGCCGTGAGTTTAAGTCCCACAGTGGGCTCCCCGTGCTTGTGGAGCATACTTTAAAAAAAAAAGAATGAAAAAAAAAAAAAAAGAATGATAATATAAAATTGTACCAGTCCAATCCAACTATAGCAATGTAAACATTGCAAGTGGACAAGGCCAAGAGAGAATAAAGAATAATGAAAATCAGTGCAGTGGATAAAGCACTTCTCTTTTTGAATTAATTTGTTTCCAATGCAACAGTTAGAAATCTGGAGGGAAACAAAATTAGAAGATACAAAAATCTAAAATGAAATGGCGTTTTGAGGGGAGCCTAGCATTGAATCTGGGATCACTGCATCTATAGCATTTGAAATACCAAACTCACTACATGTACCCCCTAGGGGCACCATAGGACATGTGGGGCCACTAAAGGGTAGCACCATTTCACTTGACCAAGGAATCAAGGAGGCACGTATTGACCTCAATAATATATTAATGCTAATGATTGTCTTCCTTAAAGATGAACTCTTTTTTTTTTTTCCTTAAAACTGAGACTCAGAAGCATCTCAAGAAAATTCCCAGGTAGCTAGGAATGGATCCAAGTCCACTCCTAATGAACAGCAGCATTCCAGCAATGCTGCTTGGCAGTGAGGAGGGTCATCCACAGGACCAAGGAGCATGTGATTACTTCTCCCTTTGGTCATGTGGCCAGAATTTACCCTCAATGAGCAGGATAGACTTAGCCAGTGTTAGTTTCCAGCTTTAAATCTACAAATGAAAATAATTCCAACTACTAGAGAGACAAATGTCAGATCAATGGGGGAAAGTGAGTGGCAGCCTGGGTGGCTCAGGGGTTTATCACTGTCTTCAGCCCAGGGCCTGATCCTGGAGACCCCGGATTGAGTCCCACGTCAGGCTCCCTGTATGGAGCCTGCTTCTCCCTCTGCCTGTGTCTCTCCCTCTCTGCCTCTCTGTCTGTCTGTCTGTCTGTCTCTGTGTGTGTGTGTGTGTGTGTGTGTGTGTCTCATGAATAAATAAAAAATCTTAAAAAAAAAAATGGGGGAAAGAGCTAGAGGCATTCCTTGGCTTTTCCTCTCCCAAATCAGCAAGGCCTAAAAATCTCCACCTACTACAAAGACATACATGGAAAGTGACTCTGCTGTTAGTTCCTGCACTGTTACAGGCTTATGAAGGACAGATAGGATTAGGTGTAGCCGAGGGATAGAAATGGAATTTATCTAGGCTGTGGTCTCAAGCCTGAATCGTGAACAACTGGCTACATGAGTCAGAACTTATGTGGCTAGTAGATGAGTTCCAGAAAAAGAAGTGACAAGTTCAGCAAAGGATATAAATTAAGAAGGGATATGTCAGGAGATGACCCAGAACCTGGCATGACCAGAGGCTGAATCACACTGAGATCAAACTTCTATGTCCATGTACCTACTCCACTTAGGATCTCAAATTTAATATGTCAAACACAAAGCTCCCAGTCTTTGCCCTTACCTGCTCTGCCAATAGCCTTCCCATCTCAGGAAAGAGATGCCATCCTGCCAGGCCCTCAGACTCATTTCTTTCACACCTTACATCCAATCCATCAGAAAAGCCCAACCATGGGCTCTATCTTCAAGATATACCCAACTCCTCATCATCTTATCACCACCACTAAAACCATCCTGGTCCAAACCATTGTCATTGCTTACCTATCTTCTTATTATAGCCTCTTAACTGGTATCCTCATTTCCACCTAGTATACCACTCAATTCTCAACATAGCAGCCAGAGGGATCCTCTGAAAACCAAAGCAGGAGGACACCTTAAAACACACACACACACACACACACACACAAATCCATCAAAGAACTAATAAATTGGATTTTTGTCAAAATTACGATCCACTCTTTGGAAGACTTTGTTAAAATAAAATTTAATAAAACAAGCCACAGACTGGGGAAAATATTTGCAAAGCATATATCCAACAAAGGACTTGTATCCACAATATGCAAAGAACTCTCAAAGTTCAAAAATAAGAAAATAAACAACATAATTTTAAAACTGGGCAGGAGCACATGGGTGGCTCAGTCAGTTAAGCATCTGACTCTTGATTTCCAACATCACTAATCATTAGGGAAATACAGATCAAAACCACAATGAGGTAATATCTTACACCCATTAGGATAGCTACTATCAAAAAAAAATAACAAATGTACAAAAAAGCAAGCATTTGTTAGGACGTAGAGAAGTCAGAACCCTAGGATGGACACTGTTGGTGGGAAGGTAAAATCATGCAGCTACTATGGAAAACAATATGGCAGATCCTAAAAAATTAAAAATAAAATTGCCATGTGATCCAGCAATTCTACATCAGGATTTATACCAAAAAAGAATTGAAAGCTGATCTCCAAGAGATATTTAAATATCCATGTTCATAGCAGCATTATTCATAACAGCTATATCATGGAAGTAACTCAAGTGTCCATTGACAGATGAATGGATAAACAAAATGTAATATGTACAAACAATGGAACATTATCCATCTAAAACGCTGGAAATTCTGACACCTGCTACAACATGAATGAACCTTAAGGACATTATGCTAAGTGAAATAAGCCAGTCACAAAAAGACAAATACTGTATGATTCCACCTTGATGAGATACCTAGAATGGTCAAGTTAACAGTCAAAAAGTAGGATGGTAAGTGCCAGCAGCTAGGAGGAGGAAATGGAGGGTTGTTGTTTAATGGTATAGAGTACTAGTTTTGCAAGATGATATTGGTCATACAACATAAATTGTCTTAACACTGAGGACCTATATATCTAAAAAAATAGTTAAGATGCCAAATTTTATGAGTATTTTACCATAATTAAAACATTTTTAAATTATCAAATTGCGCACTTCAAATATGTGTAGTTCACTGTATGTCACTTTTATCTCAATAATGCTGCTTTCAATTTTTTTTAATTTAATTAAAATTTTTAAAAGATTTTATTTATTTATTTATTTATTTATTTATTTATTTATTTATGAGAGATAGAGAGAGAGAAAAAAAAAAGAGAATAGGCAGAGGGAGAAGCAGGCTCCATGCAGGGAGCCCAATGTAAAACTCGATCCCAGGACTCCGGGATCACTCCCTGAGCCAAAGGCAGCTGCTCAACCGCTGAGCCACCCAGGTGTCCGATTTTTTTTTTTTTAACTAAACAGGATCATATCCTTTCTCTGCTCCAAACCTTCCATGGGCTTCCCATTTCTTCAGAGAAAAAGCCAAAGGTGTTGGAAGGAAGCCCTAGATGATCTGGCCCTTTACCTGGGGGAAGGGTCTCTCTCTCTCTCTCTCTCTCTCTCTCTCTCTCTCTCTCTCTCTCTCTCTCTCCTCCCTCTAGCTACCAGGTGTGTTTCCAGGGCATTTGCAGGTCCTATCTGCTTTGCCTGGAAAGCTTTCCCCCCAGGTAAAGTCATGGCTCTCTTCTTCACCTCTCTCAAGTCTTTACTCAAGTGCCACCCTCTCTGTAGGGCCTTCCCTGACACTGTATTTACAAATGAAAGACTTCCTCACAGCATAGGTCCCCATCCCCCTTCCCTGCATTATTTTTCTGCATAACACTGTTTCTATTATCACTGTCTAAAATACCACATTTTACTCATTTATTTTATCTCTGTTTCTACCCACCAGAATTAAGCTCAGAGGGGCATGGACATTTTAGGGCTTTGTTCATTCATTGTATCCCCACCAACTGGTCCAGTGCCTGGCACATAGTAGATACTTGATAAATTTGTTGAATAAATGAATAAGTGAGTGAATGAATAAACAAAAGAAGGAACATTATGTAACCTTGACAACCAGGTGTAAGGGTTCTTTATGAAGGCACCCCAACCCACTCTAGAGAGCTGGACACCTGTCAAGCTTTATGGTTTACAAAGTTCTTTGCACAGACTTGATCCTTTCTGATCCTCACAACAGTGCTCTGATATAATGTCATTATCCTTGTCTTTCTTACAGAGAAGTGGAAGCTCAAAAAGGCTAACTTGTCCAAGATCAAGGGGCCAGCATTTGGCAGAATCAGCCATTTAACCAAGATGGCAGAGCCAGCATTTAAACCAAGAATTTGTCATCAGCTGCCCAAATCCCATACTGCCACCCAAAGCGCATACATTTTTTTCAACTTTCATAGTCTCTCATTTCATTCATAATGGCACTGCTGACAGATCTTAACAGTTCAGTAGTTAACCCTTGTGTCATAAATTTCTATTTGTCACATCCAAAACTCGATATTTTAGAAAGCTACCCTTCTGGTTTTTAAATGGAAATTGATGGCTTCATGTGCAGGAGTATAGGAGCTGTAAAGCCTCTCCTGAATCTCTCCATCTACCTTGAAACAAAAATAGTAAAGTCAGAGGCACCCAGAGCTGCCGGCCCTCCCCACTCCACTATGGAACCAAGAGATACTATCCTGGCATCGTCAGGCCCAGGTACTCCCCACACTTAGAAGGTCAGTGGCTTGGTCTGGCAGCCAAGACGTATAAAGAAAGGAGTGCAGCTGGAAACACCCATATGGGGAGAGCGCTCTCCTCTCACAGCTCGCTCAAGGTGGCCTGATGTCTCTGAGCATCCAGAAAAGAACACAAACAAACAGATTTTTATGAGGTCTGTAACCCAATTGACAAAGGCGAGCTCTCTCAGCCTGGAAATGTCCCTGCTATGAACCAGTTGCCTTGCCAACAAGCCACATGTTTCCACTCTGCAGAATCCAATTTCTGAGCAACATGACAGTGACAGGTCCAGAGACACGATACACAATTCCAAGGTGCCTTTGAACCCCTGCTGAATAGCTAAGAACAATTTAGGTCCCCGGAAGTACTCAGCAATATGGGACGAATGCTGGGCAAATGCAGGGCATGCCCGGATTGTGCAAGAGCCCCACCTACCCCCACCCCACCACGCTCTGTTCGAACATCTTGCAAATTACAGTAAACCAAGGCTGAGCCAATTCTTTATCACCATCATTATAATCATTGCAGACACTGGCATGGGATTCACTCTTTAAATATATCAAGTTATTTAATCTACATGACAACCCTACGAGGGAGGTATTATTAGTATCCCATTTCTAATGAAGAAATAGAGACAGGCATTAAAAGGATAAGTAGTGTACCCTAATTCACAGAGCCAGGACATATTATTTCATGGAAATAATTGGTCACTTGCATCATGTGTCACTTTATCCCTTTGTGTAAAGTGAAGAATAAATATATTTTATAAAATTATTTGAACCTAAGATTATTGGAACCTAGTCAGTCTTCCTCCAGAGCCCACCCCCTTAAAATTCTGCTATACTATCATTCTCTAATATTCCCTAAATGGTAAAGCTGAGAGATTGTCCCAATTATCATTGCTGTGTAACAAAGCACTCTAAAGCTTCAGAAAGTAAAACACCCATTTTATTATGCTCCAAGACAGTGTGGGTCAGGAATTTGAACAGGACGCAGTGGGCACAGCTTGTCTATATCCACAAGGCCTATGTGGGGCATCAGCTGAAAAGATTCAAAGCTTACAGAGCCGCCAAGTTGAGGATCAGTACCATCTGAAGGCATCCCCCCACACACATCTGGCAGGTGACACTAGAGATCCACTGTCACCTCCGATGGGTGTCTCCGCTGGAACACCTATGTGCAGTCTCTCCATGTGGTCTGGGCTTTGTCTCAACATGGTAGTTTGGTTCCAAAACAAGTGTCTCCAAAGGCAAAAAGTAGATCTGTCAGTTTCTGAAGACCAAGACCCAGAAAGTGGCACAGGATCACTTCCACCATATTCTACTGGTCAGGAAGTCACAGAGTCCAGATTCAATGGGAGGGGACACAGATCCTACCTCTCAAAGAAGTTTGGGGTCATTTATTTAAACCACCAATGAGATCATTTAGTCCAAGGCCTTCAAGTTCTAGCTGGACAATTGAGCTCAGAGCTCAAACTAAGTGATTTGTCCAAGATCACATAAGGGTTAAGTGTTGGCGGCAGGACAGAACCCAGCGTCTTCACACCCTGTCACCCTGTGCCACTGATTCTCACCTGGCTGTATACTGGACTCACCTGGGGAGTTTTTGTTTTTTTATATAAATGTATTTTTTATTGGTGTTCAATTTGCCAACATATAGAATAACACCCAGTGCTCATTCCATCAAGTGCCCCCCTCAGTGCCCATCACCCCCACCCCCCACCCTCCTTCCTTTCCACCCCCCCTAGTTCGTTTCCCAGAGTTACGAGTCTCTCATGTTCTGTCTCCCTTTATGATATTTCCCACTCATTTTTTCTCCTTTTGGGAAGCTTTTAATAATGCTGTTTGCCTCAGTTCTACCTGCAGAGATTCTGATTTGTTTGTGGAGTATGGCCTGGGCATGGGCGGGGGAATTTATTAAAGCTCCCCAGGGATTTTCACATGCAACAGTGTGAGAACCATGCTCTGTGCCCCTTCAAGATGGTGCCATGCAGGTGACACCGACCACTGTTTCATGTCAATGTTTGCGGGGTCCTCACCTGCTGTGAAGACCGTTCCACTAACAACAGCTTTTTCACACCTTCACCTGGTTCACAGACTTCATCCTGAATCGTCAGTCCTCCTGCTTCTTTTTTTTTTTTTTTTAGTCCTCCTGCTTCTTGATATCTATCCCTCTCATCTCCACAGCTCCTGCCCCCCCACCGGAAGGTCCCTCAGAAGCAACACTTCTCTTTGAACATTGAACTCCTCAACTATGAGTCAAGTCCATTCTTGGCCTCCATTTCCACATCCAGGAATCCAGTTCCGCCTTTGAGATCCCTTACAAATGGAGGCCCAGTTTGTGTTCAAATTCTCAGGTTCTCCTCCTCAGTCTGCCTTGGCCCCCAGATGACCGTTAACCTCAGTCAGAACGTGCACCTTCTAGCTCCAAATATGTCTTCCTTCCTCATTGAGCCACACAGCACTGGGGTGAGAGTGTAGTCTCACCTTTAAATCATGCTTTAAAAGGTTGATTCCGTGAAACCATTAGACAATTTTGCGGGGAAAAAAATCTTTCCACTTGATTATTTCACAGGAATAACGGGTCACCTGCATCATATGTCACACATTGTAAAAAACTGGCCAAAAGCATTGGCCTAAACAAATATTTTCAGTGTTTCTCCTTAGATTCTTGGGAAGGCCAAATTTTAAAAAGTATAAGATAAAAAAATGTGTAAGATAAGGAGCCTTTCTGAAAATCTCTTTCGGATTTTCTGATTTATATTAGGTCATAAGATCTCCATAGTTTTATCATGTGCACATACCTCCTGAGAATAATTTTATAAAATATATTTATTCTTCACTTTACACAAAAGGGAGTCTTTCCAAACTTCCCAGGCAATGTTTTTGTAAATTGAACTCTATTGTAGATGTTCCAAAGAACAGGTATTTAAAGGAGCTCTTTATCAAAATTTATTATACTATTCCCTCTACTTTTGTGTATGTTTGAAATTTTCTACAATAAGATTAAAAAGGAAGGAGGAGGAGGGATGGAGGGAGGGAAGGGCTGGTGAGTCTTAAGGGATTCTATGGTAGAATAAAAAAATCTTCAGGGAAGGTAAAACAAGTAACACCCTCCCCCCCCCAAAAAAAACAAATGTCTCTTATTTCCATGTATGTGTGTATTTCTAAGTGTGTACTGAGTGTGTGTTTTCAAATTGTATACATGTATGTGATGTGTGTGAACACATATGAAACAAACACATCATGTATGTGTTTTATAAATTCTGATTTCTCTAGAATTTAAAAGTCTAAAACAATTCTTGTAAAATATTTGGCTTTTTCGGTCTGCACGTCTGTCCCCCTCTTTGGGTCCCACTGCCAGGCGAGGGAGAGGTTCACATCCTCCTTAGTTCATAAAAGTCCCCCTTGCTTTATATGTACATGTGTATACTTCATGAGTAGTCTCTCCTACGTGGATGGACAGAGTAACATTCTCTACAGCCTGAGATCACTTCTTCCACCTGCCCCTTTCTCTGCCTCGGTGATCCTATGAACTCCTAGTCCCACTCTAGTCCATGACTCAGAGTTAACCAACTCTTCCTCAGTGCCCCATCTGCTGAGGTAAATTCTGAAAAGCATTGCTTTGAAGATCAAAGTGCTTATGAGGCACTACACCTGCATGGATTCCATGGGACTGGAGAGACAAGAAGGGGAAGCCACTAAATGCCTGAATGCTGTCAGGTCGGTGCAGCCCCAGAAGTGGAAACGTGCACAACGTCAGACACAAGGGGAAGGCAGGACCATGGGAAGCCACTGAAGACGCCCTCAAGAACCAAGACGGTGTCTCACGCTTGTCGTTTTATTTTTATTTGCTTCTTCCCCTCTGCTGCACATAGCCTGGTAGGCATGCATAGCCAGTTGTCAAAATTCAACAGCAGGTGACAGGATACCCCAACTCCTTGCCCAGATTCCCTTGACAGAATTCTTTCCATCACGGACATGAACTAAAAGACCCAAGCACAATGCTTAATCCTTTATCCCTAACCATATTTTCCTCAGAATACATTTCAGTCAAAGAGAATCCAGGTTTTTTCAGCTCCTTGTAGGACCATCTGAGGCATAAAGGCTAAGGACAATTTCCCAAAGGGGAGAGCTGCGTTATATAAACCTGCCACCAACTCTTGGTTTTCTTTCAAAGACTTCCTTTCCACCAGAGAAATCATGACTAATGTCACCCACCCACCCCTGCCACACACACACACACACACACACACACACACACATACACATTTTTAAGTATTAAAATAAAGGAATTTTTTTTAATCAGTCAACAAATGTCCATAGAACACTTTCTAACAAAATCTTTGGGAAGAAAATGACATAACTATAAATGTTGCCTTTGTAAGCTATGGGATAGTCATTTTTATACATAAATGTGTAACAGAATATAGACCATGAAGGGACTGGCCTGGTTGAATGCCAATGCTTCAGTTAATAAAAAAAAAATATAAGAAATACCAACTAGAATGTTTTTTTTTTTTTTAAGTGAAATGAGCACAAAATGGAAATGTCCTAGAAATTCTCGGCCCTTTCTTTTCCAGCTCTTTATTTACTAACCCACCCAAGAAGATGTCTTGAATTAATGCATCCTATCAGCCAATGGTAGATTGTATTTTTTCAAAAAACTTCCATAATAATACCACCCTATCTCACATGTACTTCTCATCCCTCCTATTGAGATGTGCCAGTCTATAGTCCACCCCTTGAATCTGGAAGCATTTGCAACTCTGGAGGAAGCAATGATCTGTGACTTCCAAGGCTAAGCCAAAAAACAACCTGGCTCTATGGGGAAGCTCACTATTGAAACAGAGTCACCATCCTATGGGGAAACCCAAACCATGAGGGTGTCCCAGCAAACAGCAGTAACACCACATAGACATGTAGTGAAGAAGCCATTGAGATGACTCCAGCCCCAGCTGTCAACTGACTGCGACCACATGAGAGATCCCGAATCACTAGCTGAGCCCAGCTTATTTCTGGTAGCATGAGAAATAATCATAAAATACTTATTGTCATTTTTAAGTCACTGCATTTTGGAATAGTTTATTGCCTAGCCATAGGTAACTGGAACATATCCATTGTAAAACATCCACCATACCCAACAGAATAGCATGCATAAAATGATAGAAGAAGATATTAGAAGAAAAGCTAATTTCATCAAGATCCATTGTCTCTCCAATGACACCCTTTAAATAAACCCTTAGTTCTTTACAGTATTCAGAGTAGCCACACACACATCTCCTATTTTGATCTTGAAGAGCTCTAACAAGCTGAGTAAGAGTTTACATTCCAAAGTCAGACATACCTTGATTAGAATCCCAGGTTGGCCACATTCTGGCTGTGTGACCTTGGACAAGTCACTCCAATCCTCTACTTTCTCATGTGCAAAATGGAGATAGCATCTGTCTCAAATGGTTTCTGTCAGTGTCAAATGAGATGATATGCAAAGCACGGTGCTGGCACAGATAATCGTCCAATAAACACGAGGTCCTATGAAGGTGTTGCTTGATGTAGGTGTTACTATCAGTACTTCTCAAATCAGCTTGTAAATATATTTCACATCATATATCTTATTATAGGGAATAAGAGGTAGGACTTATTATTACTCATAATTAAAACCACCAGTTCAGAAAGGGCACTTGACTTGCCCCAGATCACACAGCCTTGGAGTAGGAGTGGAAGTCGAACAGGTATTTAAGCCCTGGCCTGTCTCCTCCTTCACTTCTCCCTTTATCACAGCAACTTCTACCAAGTGGTTTTCCAGCCTGTGGTGAAACACTTCCAGTGATGAGGAACTCACCACACACTGAGGCAGCCCTAACAATCCATTTTCCATCAGCTCGGTCTGTAGCGTGTTCATCCTTCTATTGAGCTAGAATCTGTCTTCATGTAATGCCCATCTGTTGGTCTATCTCTGCCCTTCAGGGCCACCAGAAATAAATCTGCTCTCTCTCACATAGCGGCCCTTGAATTTTTAAAGACCCAATCATGGAACCCCCACCAAGTCCTCTTTCCTCCAGGACCCAACATCCCCAGGTTCCTTAGCCATTCCTCCTCCAGCACATGATTATGAATCCCCTTCCCACTGGGGCTTCTTTCTCTGCCTCAGGCTTGACAAGAGGCATATACTATTGATGACCGGAGAAGCTTTCATCCTGCCCCCGGAGGCTTGTAATACATTTATGCTTTCTCAAGATGACACATACTCCAGGAGTACTAAGAATTGCTGTCAATCTCTCTGGCATCGTGAAGGACTCTGGCATTTCACCATATAATCTTTTTTTTTTCTCCCAAGGGGCTGCCTGCTTGAGGAAACTGTCATATACTCCAGCCAAGGGGAGCCAAAGCGCTCTGAGGCAGATAAGCATGCCTCTGCTGTGGGGTTCCTTCCAAATGCTCTTCTGATGCTTGTGGTAAAGGAGCTAAAATAACCTGCAGTCATAGATACTGCCCTCCTCCCAGCTCCCCCAGACTGTGCCAGCCTTAGAGAAGAGGGAAGTATTTTTGTCGGGATAGGATAGGTTGTGCTACATTAACAAAGAGCTTTAAAATATATGTGGCTCAGCAATAAAAGTTCATTTCTTATTCATGCCAATTTCACCATGGATCTGGCAATTCCCCAGAGCAGTTTCCTTTTCAGTGGTGATCCATGGGTACAGGGGACTTGCCTCTTACAGCTGCATCAGTAAGACATGGCTTCCAAGACACTGTGGCGAGGGATGAGCCAGCTCTTAGTGGCTTCATCCTAGAAGCATCAGAGATGACTTCTGCATACAGGTCATTGGCCAGAACTAGTCACATGGCCCCACTTAATGGCAAGGGAGCAGGGAAGTGTGGGTGAACGTGTGGATATTCAATGCTCTGTCACACAATCTCAGTGGCCCTTTGACCCTGAAACACCTGCTCCCACCTCTTCTCAATGAATTACCATGATATCAAGCTTCCCACATTCCCTCCTAATGATTCAGGTTCCTCAGCAGCCATGGTGTTTGATGGCTGCTGTCACCAGTGTCACCTTCTGAGTCCCCAATGATGATCCTAATCGGCAGCTGCAGACAAACTCCCTCCCATCACTCTGCTGCCGTGGGCTTCATTGAGACCCAAATAATTTCTTTTCCCAATCTATCATCATAATGTTCTTAACTGGCTTCCACTCCTCTCTCTGCCATACCATTGCCCATTATCTTTTAAAAATTCAAACCAGAGCATACCCCTACTCTGTTTCAGATCTGACCATGCCTACAGTGCCACTAGGAGAGATCCAATTCCCTTAGAACTGCGTGAAAAGCCTCTTAGAGTGTCGTCCCAAAGACTCTTCCAGCCTTATCACCCAATGCCCTACTCCTGTGTTCCCTGTACTCGAGCCACCCTTTGCTCCCACCCGCCCCTCGGGGTGCCACGGCATTGCCCAGAGTGCTCCCTGTAGAAAGTCCAGTGACAACTTCTCCAGTTCTCTTCAACAAGCTAGCTGTCCTCTGCTGTGGGTTCCAGATACCTTGTTAATGTGTCTCAATTGTACTTCTCTGTTAGCATGTCCATCTTTTCCACTGTGGATTTCTCGTTGGCAATGGCCATGCCTCACCTCTGTATCTCCAGTGGATAGGCTAATTCCTGGTCCAGGGTATGTATCAATCAGTGTTGAATAAACCCATGATGTAAATTACCCCATTCCATCTTACACTGCTGAGAAAGACCAAATTTTTTCATACACTGCTATATTTTTATTCCAAAATAGTAAGAGAAATAGGATATGGATAAAAGAGCAACAATGTAGCCTGGCCTCAGGGTTTAAAGGAGAACATTAAACTCCCTAGAATTTTCCTAGCATCCCAAAGACCAGAAGTTCCAGGGGTCATTTCTAAAGTGACCTCTCTACCTCATTTGGAAAGTCCTAGGAGGCTGGACTGAAAATAAATAGCTGTTTGATTAGCCCAGTATTGAGCTATTTCAATACATTTCCCCTCCCCACCAGAGAGATTGCATGCTCTGAAATGAAAGGAAAGTGTGCATGAAAGCCCTGGTTATTCAGAGGAGGAGCAGGGAGAGACTTAAAAACTCTCCAGAAAGCCTTCAGCACTGTAACTAAATGTTAATGTTTAAAGATATACCAATATTTCAGGAAGCCATTGGTAGTGCCACACTAAAGCTCATTCTAGTTTTAAAGAGAAATATTTGACTTGGAGGAATGGACCCCATGCTGGCTCCAAGATAAACTTTCCTAGCTCTCTCAGGCCAATTTTAATGCTAAGAGCAGCTCCGTTGGAGTAAAAGTTCATTTCTGAGAGCCAAGCTGTGAATTATGCTACAGGCTGAGCTGAGCAGTTGGTCTTTTGCTGATGAAGGCAGAAGCCTGAATATGATACAGAAGTGGAGGGGGGCGGGGAGCCAGGGACATCCAAAGGGGATTATCGCAGAAGGTCAGACTAATTAAATCGAGAGAAGTCACCAGAGAGCTGGAGCTCCCACACACACCATATTCAAATGCTCTGACACATGCAGGGGTTGATAAGAAAGAAAGGGTTGAGTTACCACTTTCATCTGCCTGGAAGGACAACAGTCAACCAAATAAAACTTTTTAGTATTGGTCCAAGCCCAGGTAGGGAGGGAAGAATTGAAACTGCTGCCAATTCCTAATTATGCAGTGGAATCAGAGACAGGGTGAATGAGGAGAGGTGAAGTCCAGTTGTCACTCTGCTTAGTGATTTAACACACAGCTCTTGCGTACCTGCTATGTGCTGGCATAGCACTAGGTGTGAGGGATAAAACAAATAGATATTCTTTGCCCTCAAAGAGCTCACAGTTGATAAACATTAATGTAATAATGTTATGCAGAGTAATCGATGCTTTAATAGAGTTATCAACAGATTACAAGGAGGGGCGTCTGCGTGGCTCAGTAGGTTGGGTGTGTCTGACTTCAGCTCAGGTCATGATCCTGGGGTCCTGGGATCAGGCTCCATGCTCAGTGGGGAGTCTATTTCTCCCTCTCCCTCTGCCCTTCCCTCTGCTTGTGCGCATTCTTGCTCACACACTCTCTCTCAATCTCTCAAATAAATAAATAAAAATCTTTTTTAAAGTAAATATATACATAAAGATTTCAAGGAGCACTTTAAGGAGAGTCTAACTGCCCAAGTAGTATCAGACCTGGCCCCATAAAGAAGACAACACATAGTGAGCTCTTAGGAGTTAAGTAAAGAATTCTCCTCCAATTGGTGAGTGGAAGAAAGGCAAGTGAGACAAAGACCATCACACATATTGAGATCAGGAGGCTTAAAACCATGATATTTGGAGTGGGTTAGAAGTGTAGCATGGATGGGACATGGAATCCATGGCAAGGAATGCTGGCGGTGAGATTGATAAGGCAGGTGGGCATCAGACCCTCAAGGACTTTGAATGCCACGCAAAAGCATTTAGAGTTAATCTTATAGATGATAGGGAGCCACTGAAGATTTGTAAGGGTGATGTGATCCCAAATGTATTTGAGATTAGACCATTTGGCCACAGATAGAAAATGGAAAGTCATTTAGGGAAGGATCTCTTTTCACAGGCACTAACAACAAATGCCCTAAGAGGTATAAGCAGTGTAAGCAGTACTTTCTCTCTGTCCCCTCTTTTCCTGCTCAACCTCTTGGTAGAGGTGCTATCGAACAAGCAATTCCTGAGAACCTACTGTGTGAGCCCGGCACCACGCTGTCTGTTCTCAGAGTCCCAGAGTGTGCTGAAACCAGCTCTAACTGGCTCATGCTGACTCCTGAGAGCCAACTGTGCACATCTCTTTTTGGCTTCAGTGACATCCCATTGGTAGCTTGAAATTGGCCATTGTGGGAGGCTTTTTATACCTCAGAAATCTGTACACGTTACAAACCAGAGCTTTTTTCTTTTCCAGAGAACCATTTATAAAACATTTTACCAGCACACCACTTGAAAAGATACAGCCCCAACCCTCTACGAGAGCAATATCTGCTTAAAGAGAATAAACCAATACATATGAAATGATGCAAGAACAATTCAGTTTGCAATTTAAACACCCACTGAAGAAGGAGTCATGGGGCAATGGGGAGGGATGGAGGAAGGAGGAGAAAAAAATAAAAGGCCCTTGAGAGCCACAGCCAGGTTCTCCTTATCTCAGTTTCTGCCACTGTCACCCAAGCTGAGGCTAATCAATTAATTAGTCCCATCTGGCAGGGGCTACATCCTACATGGTGTCATAACTAGTGATCTTCAACCATAGTTCTCAGAGGTGACGGAAAACCTCAAAACCAAGCATGTTGTCAGGAAAATGAAGACTTAGAGCATGAGGGAGAGACTGTAACCCAAACTCCACTTTACTCATTCATAAA
The DNA here is from genome assembly GCF_003254725.2 of Canis lupus dingo. Lineage (NCBI taxonomy): Eukaryota > Metazoa > Chordata > Mammalia > Carnivora > Canidae > Canis > Canis lupus. The sequence goes on along the minus strand of NC_064248.1, from coordinate 3,775,746 downwards.
ATGAAGCATCTACTGGGGGCACCTCAGTGGCACAGTGGTTAAGCGCCTGCTTTTAGCTTTGCTTCTCTCTGCATCTCTCATGAATAAATAAATAAAATCTTTTTAAAAAATGAGACATGTACTCATAGTGACTTAACTAAAAACTCACAGCTATGAACAGAAAATTAGGAACATGATTACGGCTCTTCCCTTGGCTCAGCATACACACCAGTGCCCATGCTGTGTTTGCATTTGTAAATGAGTGTCCCATGGGGCAGTCTGCCCTTTCTTTAGACCCTTATGAATGCATTTTGTACAGTATTGTTCAAGACTGACATAGCTTTCCTGTCTTCAGTGCTCTTGGGAATGCCTGGTATCCAGGAAAGACATGCCAAATACCCAAAATACTAACTGGAGGGAAATTTAATCAATAACATATAAAATCATCAAATCAGGAAATACACAAACAGACTGACTTCTGAGGCTCTATATGAGGAGTTTGGCCATGGGTCCTCGGCTAGGGTCCTAAGGCCTGGGATAAGGCCAGGAGTGACTACAGAGGAACAGCCCATGAGAAAAAAAGAAAGAAAGAAAGAAACTCTGAAGGTCAGCACACAGGGTTGATATAATCAAGAAACAAGCAGGTGAGCCAAACGTCACATCAGCTAAAAGGGCGGAATCCAGAACAATACAGGTGGTATAGGGAAGGGCAAGAGGATCTAGTATGGAGAGAAGGTGGGGAAGGGGGACAGCCTCAAGGCTGTCCCTGGGGCCTATGTCTCAGCCACCGATATTGTCACTAAATACCTAGAGCTTCATCTGTGTCTCCTCTAAACGTAGAGCTCATGCCCTGAAATATTTTCCTAAAAAGATTTGGGGGTGGGGGGCGCTAAAATAAAATTGCCAACTTTTTCCTTTGCCAAAGTAAGAACAATAAATATGAGAGTACCAATTCACAAAATAATATTAATCCCCCAAATTTAGGAAGAATGAAGTCTCAGAATAAAGGACATTCATTTAAATTGGCTACATAACGTTTCATGAAAAACACCCAAAACACACTACATTAGCCATTACTTTACTCACTGCACCATGGACTGCTGGACAGGACCAGGGACAGGAAAATACCAAACCAGTCTAGACATACTTAGTTCCTATATGTGTGTATTCTTCACCTCACTTATGACAGCTGAATAGGAGGTGAATTCTCTTGGCCATATTTTCCACCATCGGGTTGTAAGCACCATTACTAGTCCTTTTGGAATTCTTTAGGCCTCTTCCATTGACAGTACCATGAACCTGGTTCCCAGGGTTATTGGGACACTTGCTGCTCACACTTCATAGCCTAATATAAGAAGAAGGAAGAAATCCCAATACCTCTGCCTCCTGTAAGACCACCTTTGATCCTGTTACTCAACTGTTAGAAATTATAAAGAAGAACAAACTAAATCAAAAGTTAGCAGAAGAAAGAAATAACAAAGATCAGGGTAGAAATAAATGAAATAGAGGCCAGAAAAACAATAAAGATCAATATAACTAAGAGCTTACTTTTTATTTTTTTTAATATTTTATTTTTTTATTTGAGAGAGAGAGAGTGCACAAGTGGGGGGGGGTAGGGAAATCAAAAGGAGAAGGACAAGCAGACTTCCCACTGAGCAGGGACCCCAATGCAGGGCTCAATCTCAGGACCCTGGGATCATGACCCTCATGAGCTAAAAGCAGATATTTAACTGACTGAGCCACCCAGGTCCCTAAGAGCTTACTTTTTAGAAAAGACAAACAAAAGTCTATAGGACTTTAATTAGTCTAAGAAAAAGAGAGAAGACTCTAAATAAAATCAGAAATTAAAGAGGAGCCAGACACCACAGAAAAACAAAGGATCCTAAGACACTACTATGAACAATACTACATTAATAGATTGGATAACCTAGAAGAAATGGATAAATTCCTAGAAACATACAACCTACCCAGACCAAATGATGAAGAAATAGAAAATCTGAACAGACCAATAAGGATATTGAATCAGTAATTAAAAATCTCCAGACAAAGAAAACCCCAGGACCAGGGGGTTTCCCAGGTGAATTCTATCAAATGTTCAAAGAAAAATTAATGCCAATACTTCTCAAGCTTTTCCCAAAAACTGAAAAGGAGGGAACACTTCCAAATGTATTTCATGAGGCCAGCATTACCCTGATACTGAAGCGAGACAAGGACACTACAAGAAAACTACAGGCCAATATCCTAGATGCAAAAATTCTCAACAAAATATTGACAAACCAATTTAATAGCACGTTCAAAGGACCATACAGCATGATTAAGTGAAGTTTATCCCTGGGACGCAAGGACGGTTCAACATACATAGATCAATAAATGTGATACATCACATTAGACTGAAAAAGAAAAATCATATAATCATCTGAATAGATGCCAGAAAAGCATTTGACAAAAGACATCCTTCCACAATGAAAACTCTCAACAAAACGAGTACAGAAAGAATGCACTTCAACATAATCAAGGCCATGTATGACAAGCCCACAGCTAATTTCATACTCAGTGGTAAAAAGTTGAAAGCTTTTCCTCAAATATTGGGAATAAGACAAAGATATCCACTTTCACCACTCCTATTTTTTTTAAGATTTTATTTATTCATGAGAGACATAGAGAGGCAGAGATGCACAGAGGGAGAAGCAGGCTCCCCAACTCGATCCCAGGACCTGGGGATCATTACCTGAGCCAAAGGCAGATGCTCAACCACTGAGCCAGCCAGGTGGCCCTCACCACTCTTATTCAACATAGTACGGGAAGTCCCAGGCTCAGCAGTTAGACAAGAAAAAGATATAAAAGGCACCCAAATAGGAAAGGAAATAAAACTGTCTCTGCAGATGATATGATCTTATATATATGAAATCCTAAAGAGTCTACTAAAAAACTATTAGCACTAACAAACCAATTCAGTTAAGTGATAAGAAGTTGATTTATGTGATAAATCAACATACAAAAATCAGTTGTATTTCTACACATCAACAATGAAATATCTAAAAAGAAATAAAACAATGGCATTGATGAAAGCAACAAAAACAGCAAAATAGGAATAAATTTAACCAGGATGTGAAATATCTGGACACTGAAAGCTATAAGACTTTGATGAAAGAAACTGAAGAAGACATAAACAAATGGTAAGCTATCCTGTGTTCATGGATCAGAAAAATGAATATTGCTAAAATGTCCATACTACCCAAAGCCACCTATAGATTTAATACAACCCATATCAAGATTCCAATGACATTTTTAACAGAAATAGAATAACTAATCCTAAAATTCATATGTAACCACAAAAGACTCTAAATAGTCAAAGCAATCCTGAGAAAGAATGAAGCTGGAGGCAACATGCTTGCTGACATTAAATTGTATTACAACACTATAGTGATCAAAATAATAGAGCATTGGCATAAAAACAGATACACAGACAAATGGAACAGAATCAAAATCCCAGAAATAGAGTCATGCATATATGGTAACTAATATTTGACAAGAAAGCCCAGGATACTCAATGGGGAAAGGACAGTCTCTTCATAAGTAGTGCTGAGTAAACTGGATAATCATGTGCAAAAGAATGAAACTGGACCCTTATCATAAGCCACTTACAAAATTAACTCAAAATGAATTAAAGACTTTAAATTCCTAGAAGAAACCATTAGGAAAAGGTCCTTAACATTGGGCTTGGCAACATTTTTTGGGTAGGGCACCAAAAGCATAAGCAACAAAAGCAAAAATAAATGAGAATACATCAAACAAGAAAGCTACTGCTCAGCAAAGAAAACAATCAACAAAATGAAAAGGCAACCTACTGAATGGGAGAAAATATTTGCAAACCATATATCTGATAAGGGGTTAATATCCAAACTATATAAGGAACTCAGACAACTCAATAGCAAAAACCAAACAATATGATTCTAAAATGGGCAGAGAAACTAGATAGACATTTTTCCAAAAGAAAAATACAAATGGGGGTAGCCCAGGTGGCTCAGCACTTTAGCATCTGCCTTTGGCCCAGGGCGTGATCCTGGAGACCCGGGATCGAGTCCCACATCGGGCTCCCTGCATGGAGCCTGCTTCTCCCTCTGCCTGTGTCTCTGCCTCTCTCTCTCTCTCTCTCTCTGTCTTTCTGTCTCTCTCTGTATCTCTCTCTCTCTCTCTGTCTCTCATGAGAAAACAAATAAAATCTTAAAAAAAAAGAAAAATACAAATGGCCAATGGGTACATAAAAAGATGCTGAATATCACTAATTGTCAGGGAAACGCATATAAAAACCACAATGAGATACGCCTCACACCTGCTAGGATAGCTATTATCATGAAGACAAGAGATAACAAGTGTTGGCAAAGTTGTGGAGGGAAAGAACTCCTTGTGCACTGTTGGTGGGAATGTAAATTGCTACAGCCACTGTGGCAAACAGTATGCAGGTTCCTCAAAAAATGAAAACCATAATTATAACACGATATAGCAATCCCCCTCCTAGATATTTATCCAAAGGAATTAAAGTTAAGATTTCAAGCAGATATCTGCATTCCCATGTTCATTGCACCATTATTCAAATAACAAATATATGGAAACAATCTTCTGTGTCTATTTGTGGACAAATAGATAAAGACAATGTGAGAAATATATATATCATATATGTCAAACATATATATTTGAATATTACTCAAATTAGCCATGAGAAAGAAAGAAATTCTGCCCTTGGGACAACATGGATGGACTTTGAGGGCATCATGCTAAGTGAAATAAGCCAGACAGAGAAAGACAAATAATATATGGTCTCACTTTATGTAGAATTAAAAGAAAAAAAAAAAACCAAATGCATAGAAACAGAGAGTAGAATAATAGTTTCCATAGGTAGGGCATGGTGGAAATGGGGACATGTCACTCAATGGGTACAAATGTCCAGTTACAAGATGGGTAAGTTCTGGGGATGGAATGTATAGCATGACTGTAGTTAACATTACTGTATTGTGCAGGAAAAGTTGCAAAGAGAGTGGATCTTAAATACTATCAGCGTGAAAGAGAAATGGTAATTATGTGAGATGATGGGGGTGTGAACTAACCCTACTATGGTAATTAGTTCACAATATATATGTTATCATCACGTTGTACGCTTTAAACTTACACATGTTATATATCAATTATATCTCAATAAAGCTGGGGGAGAACTGCTAGAGATTTCATAAAGAGAAAGTTATTTATTGGCTCTCTCTGTGCAGATGGATATAGTAAATTCATAAAACATGACCTCAAGGCTCAAAAGGCTCCTAAAGTTTTAGGTTCGTGCTGCACTGGCTCTTGAGTTTACAACTTGGACGGATGTTTGACATCTCCCCAACCACAGAGAGAAGCTGAGGGAATGGCATCCCAGGGCTTGTGAACATACTGACCATACCAGCTGCAGTTGGTGGCGGGTTATAGAACCCTAAAATGTCATTTATGAAAGTGCCTTTTTGGCTCTCCTAGCCGGGGGCTCACAAATTGGTTTCATCACACACATGTACGCCACCTAGGAGTGGCGGCCTGGGGCATGTGAGGAAAATGAGGCTGTGTCTGCACCCAAAGGAGAACAGTGCTGTGATGCAATTCCTGACCTCCGGCCTGGACTCTGGGGATAGAAACTCCCTTGTCACAATTAGGGAAACCAAGGGAGTAAAGTGCTTTCGCTGCTATACCCCACACAGACCAGGGTTGGACCCTGATCTCCTACCCCTTGAGCTTATTTACTTGCCTCCCCACCATGTTGTCTCAATGGACTAACCTCACTCTTCTTGGTTCCTGTTTGCTTACCAGTTCACACACCTGAATCCTGTGTGACACCTGCCAGCAGCTCCCCCTCTCTGGTTCTTGACTTCCAGGCCTTTCTTTCTCCTTCTCGAAGAGGCTGGAAATTCAGACAGTCTATATAGTGTCTTTTCTGAGGCCCTCACTGGGAATTCTGCTTCTAGAATTTTCAGTGTACCCTATTTGAGCCATGGTCTGGTTGGCAGGGTTTTGAGGCAACAGGCCTCATCCCTTGAACTTGGGCCCCTGTGCCCTTACCTAGATCGGTGCTTACCACACTTGGCTCACCTAGCATTTGAGTTGTGGCTGTACCTGTATTCACAAGCACAAAGGGCCTTCAGAGAAAGGGGCTGGGCCTTTGTATTCTACACAGTGCATAACATAAAGCACAAAATAAATATTTGTGAAAGGCGAAAATGAGAGGCTATAATTAAGTCTCCTGTTACTCTTGTGCCTCGGAGTTTCAAACCCAAAGTGCAAGTTTTCAAATCTGGAGGAGAAATGCAGGTCACCTCCTTTCACTCTAGAACATGGCCCCCACCCACGCTGTTTTCACACCATTTGCCCCCATAGTCTCAACACTTCCCTGACAGCCCTCCCCTCATTGCTTAGCCTGGTGGTTTTCTAATTTGATTTTAGCAGCAGAACTCTGGAGTCAAGTGAAATATTTTACCAAACTCCAAATAGCAACAACAGCAAAAACAGTGAAGTGAGGGCGCTCTACTCACACTCCCCTCTGCTTTCGGCCATGCCTGACCCACCCACACTGCATCTCAAGGGCCCCCCAGATCCCTAGAGCTCAGTGGGGCTCATACTCGCTTCCCACTTGGGCCTTCATCTCCAGTAGCATTTCCTCCAGGCCAGCCCCCACTCAGCTGTCAGCCCAATATTAGTCTTGACATACTTTCAATGTCACTCTTTGATGCCATGAAACCCAAACCCTTCCTGCTGGCTCCCAGGCACAGAGGCATCTAGCCACACATTCAACATCTGCCCCACTTCTGGCCTCTGCTCACATCACTAGCTTCAGGTGAATCCCCTATAGACACCATGCTGAGTCCCTGATTTGGGGCTGCTCACCCACAGGACCCCTCACCCCCTTCCAGGTCACCCATTATGCACCTCACTCTGGGCCATTTCTTTTGGATTCCATTGCCTGGGGCCACCTTTCACTCAGGCCAAAATCCAGAGTCACCCTAAACACTTCTCATCTTCATGCTGCCCATCCAATGTGTCAGGATTTGGCCTTGTGAATGTATCTTAAACCCAGGCCTCTCCCCCGCCCTCCCCCAACCCTCCATGGGCACTGCCTTATTGAACACTTATCCCAAGGATTCCTGGAAAAGCTTCCAGATGGGTTTCCCTGCCTCACTAATCACCTTGTCCCAACCTGCAGGGCCATCCATCCAAAGAATAGTGCCTCCCATGGCCACCCTGCTAAAAACCTTTCAACAGCTCCCATTGGCTTTGTGCTAAGGTCCAAGCTCTAAGGTGAGGATCAGAAGCTATTCATCCTCTGCCCACCCCCTTCCTTCCCCATCTCATCTCCTACCACAGTCCCAGGCTTAGCCAGAGGTTCAGTCTGCCCAACCATCACACTTCTCCATGGGGTCATTTCTCTCACTTCAGAGCAGAATGACATTTCACCAAGGACAGAATCCGTCATTAAATACAGAAAGACTTTTGAACTTGGTAAACAGCCAGTGGTCCCAGCCGCCAGGCACCTCCTACTCCTCCCACCTTTCACCCCTGCAGACAGTAATCACAGGGTAGATGTTTGACCCAGTGAGAAGAGAAGTCAAATGGTTAAATATTTTGGCTCTCACCCCTGCTGTGACCACCCTCCTCCCCAGCCTCTGATGACCTAGAATTCTCCATCCTCCAGCCGGCAGTCCCTACCCGCTCCATGTTCCCGCAGAACCTTCTCTGTGCTTCCGTCGTACAACTTGTCCCGTTATATTGTGATTTCTTACTCATCCTTGGGAGCAAGAGCCTCATCACAGATGCTCAACAAGTGTTGCGTGAACTAGACCTTTTAACCATGTAGAAGAGTCCCACCCCTTAAAGCTCCCAAGTCCTCTGGTACTCACCATTCTAGACTTTCACTCATCAACCTCTCCCCAGGCCTTACTTTGTGTAGAGCTAAGCACATAGTAGGTGCTGCATAAATGCTATTTCCAAGGCTAATATGTATGTACCCCTTCCCCACAAAATGAGGATATAACAGCCCTTCTTAGCTGAAATCAAGAGATCCAGCTGGGGCCAAATAAACCAGGAACTAGCTGCCAAAAACAGCTAAGCCCACTCATCCACACAGCTGGTGAGCCAAAAACCACTCGCTCCAGCTCTGCCTTGTAAAGGAGGAGCACTTCACAGCCCCCTCCTCCGCTGCTCTGGAAGCTTTTCCTCCTGCCCTCCATTGAGATCCCAAATAAGACAACCCAAAGCCAGCTAGAGAAAGATAAAGGAAATGATCAAACAAGGCTCCTGTTTCAGCTGCATGGTGCTCTGTGTTTTTTAAAGGAGAGAGAAAACAGAATCAAAAGAATGCCTTTTCTTTTTATTTATTTATGATAGTCACACAGAGAGAGAGAGAGAGGCAGAGACACAGGCAGAGGGAGAAGCAGGCTCCATGCACCGGGAGCCCGACGTGGGATTCGATCCCAGGTCTCCAGAATCGCGCCCTGGACCAAAGGCGGGCGCCAAACCGCTGCGCCACCCAGGGATCCTGAGAATGTCTTTTCTCTTTCAGAGACAAGCACAAGCAGAATCGCCCGGGCTTCTCCACCTTCAGCAGATTTCCCCTAATAGGCCTGGGAACACAGGGAGAGGGTGGGTGTTGGCTCCTCTGCCTGCAGTCCCAGGCCAGGAGCAGCTCAATCTCTTCTGCCACCAGTGTTGCCTAGGCAGGCTGGGGAGGGCTGGAGGAGGGAAGGTGGAGGGAGGAATGGAGGTACAGGGGAAACAGAGGGAGGACAGGAGGGAGGAGGGTGGGAGGAGGGAAGGAAGAGGGAGAGCAGGAGGATGGGAGGGAGGAGGTCAAAGAGGAGGGAAGATGGAGAGAGGGGGAGAGGGAGAAGGACATGGAGAAGGGTGGGAAGAGGGCAGAGAAAGCAGAAGAAGGGAGGAGGGAAGGGAGGATAACAAGGAGGAGAGCAGGGAGGACGGGAGAGAGTACAGAGAGAGGAGGACAGGGAAGAGGGAAGGAAGTATAGAGAGGGAGGAGGGAGTACAGGGAAGGAGGAGGGAGCTCAGGGAGGGAGGAGGGAGTGCAGTGAGGGAGGAGGGAGTGCAGGGAGGGAGGAGGGAGTACACGGAGGGAGGAGGGAGTGCAGGCACAGTGGGTGAGAGAAAGGAAGCAAGGGAGGTAGGAAGGAAGGGCAGTAGTGCTGGGAGGCATGGCGGGAGAAAGGAAGCCAGGTGATCAGCAGCTAGGACAGGACAGGCCCTCTGCCAAGTGCTTTGCATGTGTCCTCTCCCTGAACCACGAAAACAGCCCTCCAAGGTTGGTATTATTTCTATTTGAAAGCAGAGGGAACTGAGGCCTGGGAAGTCCTTTGGTTTGCCTGGGGGTGGAAGGCTAGCAAGCAGCAGAGCTGAAATTATAAGCCAGAAGCGTGACGGTTCTTACAGGCTCCTGCAGCGCTGCCTCCTCTCTGTCTTCCTTCGGGTTTCCCCACATCTTCAGTAGAACCAAGGTCTAGGGGCACCTGGGTGGCTCAGTGGTTGAGCATCTGCCTTTGGCTCAGGGCGTGATCCCAGGGTCCTGGGATTGAGTCCCACGTCGGGCTCCCTGCATGGGGTCTGCTTCTCCCTCTGCCTGTGTCTCTGCCTCTTTCTCTCTCTCTCTCTCTCTCTCTCTCTCTGTGTGTCTCTCACGAATAAATAAATAAAATCTTTTTTTAAAAAAAGAACCAAGGTCTACTTGACATCCAGATATTCTCCCCACTTTGTGCTTGGCGAAGCAGGGCCTCATCCACTGTGGCTTCTCAGCATCAAGGGAATTTCCTCAGCACCCACTTGCACACATGTGCTTTTCGCAAGGTCAGAGGTAGAGGTTCAGAGTGGTGGGGATTCAGGACAGCACGGACTCCATGGGTCTGAAGCAGGCGGAGTGCTAGAACTGCCCCTTGCCGGAGCATCCGTTCCAAACATCACCTGCGCTGGCCGCCAGGCCTTCCACAGCTCCCCATCTACTGGTGCCCTCCCCCACCCCCTTCCTCTCTCTCTGTCAGACCTATCTCTACTTTCTCCTGTCCCTTTACCGCAGTCTAGAATGACTCTTATCCATGTTGCCCTGTTCAGCATCTCTCTGCCCCACTACAGTGGACCGTCCAGCTATGACACAGGCAAGGCAGGCTGTCCAGAGTGCTGAGTCAGATCAGAACCCTGTGTTCTTTCCCTCTCCTGGCACATCTTCCTCTTCCTCACCACTCAATTCCCTCAATGTACCTGCATGAAAGAGATACATGTAAGGTATTACCTAACGTGAAGCTAGCTAGCCTCCAGATGCATGTGGAGTCCCAATTTTATCAGCATCTGTCTGAGAGATTCTTCCAGAAGCCAGGAGCATCAGCCTATGTCATGAAGAGCTGATGCAAAACGGGACAAGGGGCCTCTCCAATCAGCTGCTCACCAGGGATGCCCTGTGCTGCCCTCTGACTGCACATACCCTCCATCAGCTAGAAGGAGGCACCGCCCCCATGTCTCCATGAACTGGCTGTTTGACACTCAAAAGTATTTGGCCTCCAGGGAGAGTAGGGGGCTGTCAAACATGCAGATTCCAGGAGCACCTGGGTGGCTCAGTCAGTTAAGCCTCCAAATCTTGGCTCTGGCGCAGGTCATGATCTCAGAGTTTTGAGATTGAGCCTTGCGTTGGGCTCCGAGCTAAACATGGAGCCTGCGTGAGATTCTCTCTCTCTCCCTCCCTCTGCTCCTCCCACTCGTGCTCTCATTCCAACATAAATAAAGATATATTTTTTTAAATGCAGATTCCCAGGGGCATCTGGGTGGCTCAGTCGACTGGGCATCAGACTATTGATCTCAGCTCAGGCCCTGTGTTGGGGTCTGCACTGGGCATGGAGCCTACTTAAAAATGCAGATTCCACAGCCTTGAACTTCTGACTGATACTTTGTAATCTTAATTTTGCATATATTAATTCCTTCCCACTGCAAAGTAGAAAAGAACTAGAGTCCTACCTAGTCAGATGATACAATTCCTGGAAGTATTTCTTAATCAAAGTTGTCTCATATAAAATACGCAAAATTAAACAAACCCTGCTAACATAGCTCTTGATTATTTTCATTCCCTCATGGGCTGAAGGTATCATCAGAATGGCACCATATTTTCTAAACTGCATTTCTCTCCTGAAATACACGAGCTATTTTATTTGTCTGGCTTGTATGCCTGCCAGCCGCAGCAGAATCATACACCTGGCATCTCTACTCCTCTGTGTTTTCACCTAACCAGCCAAGAAAGAACTCTGGCCTTATGTACTAAAGAACACTTTCTTGAATGTAACTTGACAACCCAATTCAACTCAATCCACAGGCATTATATTTCCATTCAGTGAATTTGTACCTTTCATTCCGCAATTAAGAAGGAAATATAGTGCGTGTACCCCCTATGTGTTACAGCAGGAAGAAAAATGTTTATAGCTGACTTAAAAAGGAAAACTTCCAGCAACCTAAGACCCAGAAGTCAGATCACGAGTCAAGAGTCTGCCCTTCTGTAAGCGGTTTCTGCCCTGGCCAAGTGTTTGTTTGTCCTGCTGCTCTAGGGGGACCTTCCCAGCCGTCTGCCTTCCATATGAATGGGAAACTCAGGGGTGTGATTTAGCCCCAACCCGAAACCCACAATCCAGGCCCTAACTCCAAGATACTACCTGTCTAAATCCATTGCCACCATCCAAGCACACACTCAGACGCTGCTCTCCATCACCAGCTCTTTCATTGGGGGTGTTGCAAAATCTACTGGCAGAGGCAGTTGCCGTTGGCAGATGTGCCAATAGCAGAGCCAGCTGGTGTTACTTTGACCTAACCCGGCCGCCTTTCCTCGGGCTGGGGACAAGCCCGCCTGCCTGACACCTCCGGGCCCAGCAATCGGCCTTGCCTCATCTTCCAGCCCTCTCCTTCCCTACCCCCTGTCGGGGTCGTGTTCCAAGTGCTTTCGGTTACTGTGGCATGTTGCCTGTGAATGTTAAATATTCAGCAATCTTTGGGCTCCTTCGTGCTTTTGTGAAAATAGGTTGGCTTTGAGCAAAGAACAAGCTGAATCAACAGTTTGAATGAAGTTGCAAAGGAAAAAGGCTGCCTATGCCACAGACTACACATAAGACTACATCTTCATGGGGCCGGGGCATCAGGGGGAGCCTGGGGTACATGTGAACCCCCTGGGTCTGGGTGTCCTCGAAAATGAAGAGATTTGTTCCCATCTGATAGGTTGTTCAGGAAGACGGAATGGGACAAGGCGTGTGCTTGGCGCAGTAACTGTGAGCTCCCGTTAGTAACCAAAACACACTACTGAGGGGAGACCTGAAAATTATCCAAAGGAAACCTCCATCTGCAGATATTTCAAATCTGGAAGTTCAAAAAGGGACGCATATGCATGTGGTTTCTACACACACATACACACACACACACAGAGTGTTAGTCTGTATTCCTTTTGTATTCCTTGAAATAAACAATGATTACCATAATAATGGTAATATGTGCCACTAATTGAGCACTTACTGTGTGCCAAGCACTGCACTAGGCACTTTATCTACACTGCATTCATCTTCCAAATAGTCTTTGGGGAAATGACTAGGATCGTCTTGCAGAGATGGGTGGGCATTCGAGACAGAGCCGAGAAACAACTTACCACCCGGTGCCCTGTAGTTGGTAGCAGATCCCAGAGACCGACTTGTGGGCTATCTGACATTCGAGGCCTGGTTTTTATCACTGCCCCACGTACAAGGAGGGAAATGTCCATCCAGCGGGGTCTTCTGTTTCCCAGATGCCGAGCATTATGGAAAAGTGCTAAGGTAAGTTTCAGTTCAGAAAAGGGTAGATTTCTCCTCGTCTGAGCTGCCAGTCTGTACTGATGGCCAACGTGTTCCCACAGAACGACCCCAAATCTATGTCCTACCTAGTGAATTCCCCTCTGCACACGTGGCAGCCCCAATAAACTGCCCAAGGCTCTCTAGTCCAGTGGTGTGACCTCTCTCCAGTGCACAGAGACAGCAAATGTACCAAGGGAGCGTGGGACACTCTCAAAGCACAGCCACATGCCAGGCCTAATTAGCTTATTTTTACCTATGCTGCTCCTCCCAGCAGTGTCCAATCCCTGCAGCCAAAAGGCTAAGAACCCGGCTGCCAGCATCTCTGCAGCGGCTTCTCAGAGCCTGTTCATAATTAATTTTATAAAGGGCCTTGGCTCCCCATTGCCATTCCTTGTGCCTGATTCAGGTAAGATCATGACAGGGATCATTGCCAGAGCTCAGGCCAGTAGAACTAGCACTCGCTGGTATGTGCATGTGTGCACATGTGTGTGCATGTGCGTGCATGTGCCTGTGTGTGTCAGAGAGAGGGACTCCTTAACACACCAAAGAGCTAACAAATGAGGTTCTCATGCTTTTGGGATTCTGGACTGGCCTGAGACTGTGGCTGAGTGCTTCTCATATGTGTCAGACGCTGCCCGGGGCGCTGGGGACTTAGAAAGTACTCTGAAACATCATCTCTGTCCTCAAGGAACTTACCAGTGAGTGAAGAATCTACACATGGAAATGATAACACAGGTCATTAGGGCTATGAAAGAAATTAGTAGAAGCTGCTACCTGATTACAAAGGCATATCCCACTCAGTCTTAGGAGGTCCAGGAAGACTCCTTAAAAGCTAGAAAAAACTCAGAACCTAAGGGCACCTGGGTGGCTCAGTTGGTTAAGCAGCTGACTCTTGGTTTTGGCTCAGGTCATGATCTCGAGGTCCTGAGATGGACCCCCACAATGGGCTCCCCACTAAGCGGGGAGTTGCTTCTCTCCCTCTCCAACTCCCTCTGCCACCCCCCACTTACACATTCATGTCTCTCCCTTTCACACACACACTCTCTCTCTCTCAAATAAATAAATAAATCTTTAAAAAACAAAAAACTCAGAACCTAGCACAAAGCCTGGCATGGTGTAGGCACTCAAGCAAATATTTTTGGATTAAATTAAGTGTCTTCTACACTTTAACTGACTCCCTGAAAACTAAGTAAGAATTAACTAGTCCAAAGGGGGGAGGATCATATTCGTTACAGCTAAGAATGCTTTTGCCTACATCTAATAGCTTAAACAACCACGGGTTTATCTTGTTCACAGAATAAGAAATTCAGAGTTAGGTTGCTGTTGTATTATTTCAGGGATATCAGGTTTATCAGAAATGACATCTCACGGAATTCTCTTGATCTTTCCCTCATGGTCACAAGATGGCTCCCATAGCTCCAGACATCACATCTACCACCAAAGCCCAAAAAAAAGAGTGTGGCATGGCATCAATACTAGCTTCTCTTTTTAAAGAAAATCTGCACCCCCACCCCCAATCCCTCCAAGTAGGTTTCTGCTCACATCTTGCTCAGACCTTGCTCCATAGCTACTCTTAATCATTGGAGAACTCAAGAAAGATTCACTATGGAACATAAAAATTTTAGGCTCCATAGTGAACGTAAGCATGGGAGATGGAAGTTGGGATGATGGGCTTTTAGATGAGCTAACCACCAGAGTCAGCCATAGCATTTCCAAGTCTATTTTTCTTCAACATTACCTACTTTCATTTACTGTCCATTCAGTCAACTAACATTTATTACATGCCGTCTTTGTCAGGTTCTACGTGAGGCATAAAGTCTCTGCCTGGAGATACAGACATATCATGATAATACCTTAGGGCAAGAATGGTGATGGAAATGGGCAAAGAGAGGATATGGAGAGCTTTTCTGGAAAAGTCTTCACCTTTCTTCATGTGCCTTTTCCCTCCCAGCCTTCTCCCTGTCCAGTTACTCCAGTCTTACCAATTTTTAAAATTATTTTTAAATGTTTAATTGTTCTAAAATATACATAATATAAAATTCACCATCCTAACTAGTTTTAGGTGTGTAGCTTAGCAGTGTTAAGTATGTTCACGTTGTTGTGTAGCCAATCTCCAGGACTCTTTCCATCCTGTAAAACTGAAACTTAGTACCCATTAAACAACAACTCCCCACTCTCCCTCCCCAGGCCCCAAGCAACCATCATTCTCCTCTCTGTGTCTGTGAATTAAACTATTCTAGATACCTAACATCCATGGAATCATGCAGTATATAGGTGGCTTTTTGCAACTGGATTGATTGATTCAGCATAATGTCCTCAAGGCTCGTCCATGGCATAGCAGGTGTCAGGACTCCCTTCTTTCTTAAGGCTGTGTGATATGCCATTGTACCTGTGTGCCACCACATTTGTTTATTCATACACCATCAGTGGAGGAAAAAAAAAAACTATGTTTTAATCAAACAAAAAATGCTTTCTCCCATGCTTACCAGAGCATCATAGCCCTCAGCAACCTTTTTCGGTATACTGTCTCCGTGAAAAGTAAATAACCATGTGTGTGTAAACTCCTGACACTCTGTTTTCTGTTAATCAAAGCCATATCTATTCTTTGTTAACATACCTCATTTGTCAAATGAGTATGTTCACAGTACTTACCTCTAGGGGCTGGTAATCAGATGGTATGTAACTGTGTGGTCATACCAGCTATTAAAATACTCCCAATAGATGCCACCCGGATCCCTGGAGGGACCCTGCCTACCTCCCTGGCCCCCTCCCATCATCCTGCATTCAAAACGTTAATCTGGACAAGTTGTTAAATATTTTTAGTACCCACCCTACTTCTATCATAAAACTGTTGTGATAATGAATTGTGATAACACCTATAAAGTACTTAACACAGTGCCTGAAACCTAGTAAATAATAAATTTTGCTCTTATTACATTCTAATTATTGTAGGACACTTAGAGATCGTGCACTATAAATGACTTAAAAAGAACTTGACAGTACTTTTTGGGAAAACATTCTCTCCAAACACTGTCTAAACCACTCAGCTTCAGGGAACTTGTTCCTCATCTGAGATTTCTGCCTCCTTTGCACTGACTGGAAGGATTTGCTAGAAGTTTAAGGAGACACCGCTGGCTGGTGGGGATTTATCCAGGTGGTGAGGAGAAATGCATAGGTGGGTGGGCATGGCCAGCTTGGCATTCTGAATCATAGACTATGAATCCTGTGTAAATCTCATTTACTTCTCTGTTGCTTTCTGTTCTCATTTGGTCATTGTCTACACATGGGGTGGGGGTTGGGGGGGGACATGAAAAACTAAGAATTTATTTAGGGCTCACTGTTTTTTTTTCTCTGGCTTTATAAACAGTTACAGTGAGTGGTTTGTTTTGTTTGTTTTGTTTTGCTTTTCAGTAAGAAATTTTTTATACCTCTCCCAGGCCATCCACATGCCCGTGTGCACTGTGTAGCACAGTGTTTAACTGCATTCATCAGGGAGCCTAACCCTGCTCGCTTGTTTGCCTAAGTGGTGCCAAAACCACTGACTTGGCTCAATGTTTCATTCTCAGCCAGTGAGCTTGAGGCCTCTCCCCACCTCTGCCTCTCAGAACAAGGACTCAGCCAGTGTGTCCCAAAAACAGTTTGAAGATTTTATTTATTTATTCATGAGAGATACAGAGAGAGAGGCAGAGACACAGGCAGAGGGAGAAGCAGGCTCCATGAGGGAATCCTGATAGGGGACTCGATCCCAAGACCCCGGGATCACGCCCTGAGCTGAAGGCAGACGCTCAGCCACTGAGCCACCCAGGCGTCCATCCAAAAAGGAGTTTTAATTCAAACTCAAATCTGCCCAGATTCATCTTTGCTGAAACTGTGACTTCCATACCTTCCACTCTCTCCTTCTGTGCCGCTGATTAAAATTTTAAAGTTCCCCCAGAAGGTGAGTCAAATCCGTAGAAGGAAACCTGTTACAGAAATGGTTTGGGAGGGCTCTACCAGTAGGTCTGAGCAACAAAAAATCCTACATGCCAGCAAATGCACGAGGGTGGCCTTGGGGTAATAAGAACAGAGAACCTTCAGCCTGTGTGGCACTGGGGTCTGCCCTGCACAACAGTGGGGGCGTAAGGACGGTGGCTGATAAAAGAGCAGGGAGCCTGGAATGATCTGATAAGGAGCAGGTCCCACGGCAGAATCTTAAACAGAGCAGAGACATGATCAGAATGGTGATGGGGCCTCCATTCCATGGCCTAATGGCAGGAGAGAAGCAGAGGAAAGGACAGCCCGGACACACACTGCAACAATCCACTTGAAGGGGACGGATCCTGACCTGTGTTGGGTGCTGGCGGCAAGAGATGCTGCTGAGACTGCAGGGGAAAATTGTAGGGCACAGAGGAGCTGCCTGAACTCAGCCTAGTGGGAAAACATTCTGCTGTTTGTTTGGAGCAGCAAGTCTAGCCCAACCCCCAGAGGTAACAACAATGTGCAAGGTGATAGGACAAAAATGGGTAAATACGGCTAACACTTATCTTTCCGTCAATGCGTCCTGGAGCCGGCTCTCACCAGGAATGTTGCGCAGCCATTAGTAAAAACTAAGCTATATGAACTTACAATTAAATAAATGGTATTGGGGATCCCTGGGTGGCGCAGCGGTTTGGCGCCTGCCTTTGGCCCAGGGCGCGGTCCTGGAGACCCGGGATCGAATCCCACGTCGGGCTCCCGGTGCATGGAGCCTGCTTCTCCCTCTGCCTGTGTCTCTGCCTCTCTCCCTCTCTCTCGGTGACTATCATAAATAATTAAAAATAAATAAATAAATAAACGGTATTAAAAGCAAAGGGGCTAAGTCTTTAAACCTCATCACTTCCTAATTCTTTTACTTCATTTTACTATTACTGCCTTCTATGCTCTTGAGGTCATTCATGTGTGTGGTATCAACAGTGAGGAACTGCTGTAGAGCGGTGTGCTACTGTGCATCTCTTCCCAGCTCTGAGTTTAGTGATGTCAGATTAGTAGTTTGCCGTCAGACATGACGGGATATTCACACCTTGGAAATGGGCAAATGCTGCCTATGGGCTCCTGCGACTCAGGGCTCTGTGATGCAGCCTCCGGCTAGGACGGCAGCTGGGCACAGGCAGGACGTTCCTCCTGCAAGTAGGAGCCAAGCCTCTACAACGCCGTCCTTCGAGAAGGTGATACTCAGTCGTTAGAAGCCTCTTCTATCTGCCTAGTAACCGCTGGCTTTTTGGGATGCCAGGCTTGGAGTGGCAACTGGACATCAAGTGGTCTGCATTTGGTGTCCTCAGAATCTCCAAAGTCTGTCCAGGTCTCTCGTTGGTAGTTTAAAGAGCCTTCTTTAGGAGTGGTTACATGTTCTGCTGCTAACCAGGCACCTACAAAGATTCAAGCCCCTGGGTTAAATTAAGTTCCTGGAGATGCATTGTGGGGGTCTGGCAAAAGATGGCAGGATACTCCCTGAGCCCTGCACCTTGTCAGTTCCCACCAAATGGCTTTCCTGCAAGAAGCCTGGTTAACTATAGTGGAAGGACAAAGGATGTCACCAGAGGGCAGCTTAATAGGCCTTTTTAAAAATTAGGTAGAACTAGGGAGTCTGGGTGACTCAGTTGGTTAAGTGTCCAACTCTTGATTTGGGCTCAGGTTATTATGACTTCAGGGTTGTGAGATGGAGCCCACATTGGGCTCTGTGGTAAGCGTGGAGCCTGCTCAAAATTCTCTCTCTCCTTCTGCTCCTCCTCCACTCCCCTCCACGCACAAAAGGAAGAGCCATTCCAGCCTCTCCTGGGGTTCTGGAATCCACTGCCCCACCAACCCTACCATTATCAGTACCTTCCCTGGGGCCCCCCCTCCTTATCTGCCCTGCTACCTCCTGTTTCTGTAATAAATGACCAACTCTCCTCCATGCCTCGGCCTACCCTATCTGTTCTTCACACGACAGACACCAATCCTTCCCACATGTGAATGTGATCCAAGGCCACTGCCCCCAGCTCACGTTCATGGCTGGTGCACCAGCCCTCCAGGACTCTTTTATTACAGTTGCCAAGCCCCACGCACGTGCCCCACCATGTCTTATTCATGGTGAGACCCTACTCTCAGCCTTTCTTTTGGCCTGGCACACGGTAAGCACTGAGTAAATGTTTGATTGAATAAATGGATGACATCAGAACCTTCTTGTGTTGGCACTTATAAGTATGTAGTCTCCAAGGAGAAGAGGTCAGTGGTTTAAGAGCACGCGCTTTGGAGAGGCTTGGATGTGCATTCCAGCCATGCCACTCACTCACTGTGTGGCCTTGGGACTTCCCCTACTGTGAGAGTTTATAAGCATTCTCTATGTATTAACTCATTTAATCCTTGCCATCACTCTATGAGGAACATACTGTTGTGGTTATTACTATTATTACTTTTTTAAAAAAGATTTTATTTATTTATTCATGAGAGACAGAGAGATAGGTAGAGAAACAGGCAGAGGGAGAAGCAGGCTCTCCGTGCAGAGCCCGACATGGGACTCGATCCCAGGACCCAGGATCATGTGTGAGCCAAAGGCAGACACTCAACCACTGAGCCACCCAGGCGTCGCCCCCCCCTTTTTTCTAACAGAAGAGAAAGCTGACGTAAAAGAAGTTAAATAACTTGATAAGTACAAAAACCAGGATTCGAAATCTCACACTTAACCAGTAGGCTAGATCTCACACCAGTAGCTTAGCACGAGGCTAGACATGCTCTCAGTGCTCAAGAAATGGGATCCTCCACCAGGCCACAGCTTTGGGGAGCCCCAAAACTCAAGTCAATTGCCCACACCTGGGAGCTCTCTGCCCATCCATCTGTTGCTATCATACAGAACAAAATCTTCTAACATCTGTGTCATTACTTGTCCCAGGACCAGCATTCCTGGGGAGATGTTGTTCACATGAGAGAAGCAGCTCGAGAGGTCATATAAATGACCCCAAATGGGGAAGACAGGGCAAGGCAAGCATCATATCTCTAGAGCTCAATTTCTTCACCTGTAAAATGAGTGGAAATAAAGACACTGACTAACCTTGCACGGCTGTTCTCAAGCTTAAATGAGGTAAGAAATATTAAAATGTTTGGTAAATTATGGAAGCTATAAAAGATATTAGTTCACAGAGGAAGGCGGGGGATGGGGGTTGAGAAAGTGATGGTTCTGGTTTGAGTGGGAGTGATTGTGGGGTTGTTCAGACAGGCCAACCCCTCCCCTCTGCCCTCTCCTGTCTCCTCCCCTGAGTTCAGCCTGAGCAAGGGTGGAGAGAAGCCTGCAGGTCTATCACTAGGTACAAATAAAACTCAGGATTTCTATGCTGAGACTGCTGCAGACAATGCTCATATGTCCCATCCCCACACAATTAATATATAGCATTACATCCCAGTCCCTAATGGGATGGCATTTGGAGGTAGGGCCTTTGGGAGATGTTTAGGTCATGAGATTAGTGTCCTTAGTAACAAAAAGAGAGAGAGAGAGAGAGAGAGAGAGAGAAGAAGAAGAAGAAGAAGAAGAAGAAGAAGAAGAAGAAGAAGAAGAAGGAAGAAGAAGAAGAAGAAGAAGAAGAAGAAGAAGAAGAAGAAGAAGAAGAAGAAGAGGAGGAGGAGGAGGAGGAGGAGGAGGAGGAGGAGGAGGAGGAGGAGGAGGAGGAGGAGGAGGAGGAAGTGGAGGAGGAGAAAAGAAGAAAAGAAAGAAAAGAAAAGAAAAAAAGGCCCCAGAGAGCTCCCTCACCCCCTCTGTAACTTGTAAAGGACACAATGAGAAAGAAGACCACCATCTATGAACAAGGAAGCAAGCTCTCATCAGACACCAAATCTGCCAGCACCTTGATCTTGCCAGCACCCAGCTTCTAGAACTGTGAGAAATATATTTCTGTTGTCTATAAGCCACCTAGGTTGTGGTATTCTGTTATAGCAGCCCAAATCAGCCCAAATGAACAAAGACAGGAGTTTTATTACAAATTATCTTAAATTGACATGGTTTTCAAAAGCAGATCCAAAAGCCATATAACTATTTTAGTCTTGACACCATCTTGAAAAAGGAACTCCAAAACACAACTCTAACACACATGTATGCATGCGCGCGCACACGCACCCCTCGAGCCATCATTTATTACTAGGAAGAAATGTCTTTTTTTTTTATTTTTTTTTTTTAGAAAAAAAAATGTCTTGATGAAAACCAATTCATACTCGTCCCATAGAGGAGTTTTGCTTGTTTGCTTGCTTGTAGTGCAGAGCCATTAGTTGCTTGTTTTATAGGGTTGGAATTGCTAGAAAAGCTATTATGGGCAGATAGGGATGGGTTTGGCAGGCTAACTTCACAAGGCAGACCTGAACATTTGCATTTACTGGCTTTTATATGCTTAAGTTCACAAACTAAAGTCCTAGTCAACAAGCTTTTTGCATTTGAATAGATTACTAAGTGTTTATAGGTCTGAGTCCTTCCAAGACAGTAGTTAATTGGCCTCAGGAACAACAGCGGGAGAGTCTCATTATCCTGATTTAACAAAGAAAGACACTCCATTAGGGAAGTTAAGGGACTGGATGCAGGCCCCCACGCCGAGTCTAATCATCATCGTCTTCAGTACCGTTACTGTCGTCACTAATTTTTAACATCCTAGGAGGGCATTCCAACAATCTGTCCTTTCTCTCCAGAAGCTCATAGATCCATAGACCTTTGATGGGTAATAAAACATGACTATTTGTTGAAAGTAACACTCTAATACCTCAGAACTTCATTAGAAGAGAAAAGAACCAAATCCAGAGCCACAAGAGGCTGTGCTGGGTCTCAGTTTCCCCATTGATAGCAGAGAATTAGTACCAGCTGACTATGTCTTCTTTCCTAAGGATCAGCTGGGACACTGGTTAAACATGTCAATTCCCAGGCCCTGCATCAAGGTGGAGAGTGGGGGTTGCAGACAGGATCAGAGGCTGTTTTAACTAAGGAGGCATTGGAGGACAGGATGAAAGTTTCAGGGATTGTCATTGTTCAATGTGGCCCTCCCAGCCGCTGACCCAGAAATATGGTTTATTTTTAGAAGTTTGGACAAAGCCGGAGCCTGACAGATCACTTATCTCAGAATTGAATCCAATGAAGAGCCTTGAATGGATAGCAACACGGTCACCTAATTAGGACTGTGACGAGGTACCTTCTCCCATAGGGCACAACCTACCTGAATGCAGTCAGAAGGGCATAAAGATTGGGCTTCAAATGACCTTGGACAACTTCCTTACCTTCCAGTTTCCTCATCTGTAAAGTGCAATCAACATACAACATGGATAAATCTCAAAAACATGGTACTAAGTGAAAAAGCCAGACACAAAAAGCCACATCTTCTATGATTCTGTTTATGTGAAGTGTGCAGAGTGGGCAAATCCACAGAGATAGAATGCAAATTAGTAGTTGCCAGGGGCCAGGGGGAAACGGGGTGGTGGTGATGAGCATGTAGCGATGGTTGCACATCTTTTATGTGCTAAATGCCAGTGAATTGTACACTGTAAAAGGGTTGAAATGATGAATTTTAGGTTATGCCTATTTTACCACAATTTTTTAAAATGCAATTGACAATAACTTGCCTCCACCCCCTCTCCCCATCTAGCAGGGAAGGAGTCGGAACCACCAACGACAAAGTGATGTCTGGGCGGGTGGGCTGCAGCTACTGTGTCCTCCCTTTTATGGGCTTCTTAGAACCAGGCTGATTGCTTGGATGCCCACAAGGATAGCTCCTTTCATAACCAAATTCTCCATCTGCACCTGCACGTGTCTTTCCCCATTCATTCTTTTCCTCTTTTAAAGTACCAGGAAAAAAATAATAATAAAGCACCAGGAAACTGAGGCTCAGAGTGGCTCAGAGTGGCTCAGATTGGCTCAGAGCTCATAAGTGACACAGCCAGGCTTGAATCCAGGTCAGGAACCAAAACCTGAGCTCTTTCTATTATAATACATGGCCTCCTAAGAGCAAAGGTAGTAACCTTTTATGAATATATGTATTTTTTCTATACTTTTTTACACTCACTAAAAGCTCTCAAATTCTACCTTTATTCTCATCATAACACTGTAGAGTAGGTATTATCTCCAGTAATGTGTTTTGCCCAAAGTAACTGGCCCAGTCAGAAGAGTCCACTTTTCTTCCCTTCAGAGCAGTTCCCATGCAGGGTAATTAGATTATAAACAGAAATAGGATAGGTCCTGTGAGAACTTTCTAGATCAAGGGTATGGAGAAAAAGAAAAAGAAGGGCTTTTGTTTGGGATTTGCTTTGTTTTTATAAACCCTGGATTGCTAGCCAAAAATTTTCCCATCAGATATGGAAATGCTGACCCCTCCCCATTCTGAATCCCCAATTGAACTACTGCACATTAGCTCAATTAAATGTAAGTTTCTCTCCTAAGGAAATTCTGAAAAAGAACAGAAGGAAAAAAGGCAATAGACAAGAAACTCATGGGAGCATGATGTATTAAGTCTTCTTCCATTAAATTAATATTTACCCAACATGTACTATGCACTCTTCTAGGCATATTTAGACACAGTGGTAGATAAGGTGGATACCTGACTTCTGACCACGTGAAACTTGGAACCTGCTGCAGCATTTATTACCTAAACTGGAAGGATCATCTAGAAAGCTTTTTAAAATCTAGACTGTAGGACCCTATCCCCAGAGACTTTAAGTGAAGCCAAGAAATCTGGATTTGGGAAAGCTTTCTCAGTGATAGAAGGAAGATCCAAATCTCAGAACCTAGTCTTTCCCAAACTTGCTCAGGAATAAAAAGCAACTACAGTACTTGATAAACATACAGATTCCCAGGCCTCTCTACCAGGGTGAGGACCTAGAATCAGGATGTTTAGCAGGTAATTCTTAGGATCTCACACATTTGGGAAACACTACTCTGGCAGGCCTAGAAACATCACACACAACTAAATCTCATCCCACAAGCACCAATCACTTCAGAGGGGAACAGGAATGTCCCACAAGGACATTATGGTCCCACAACCATGAAATGAAAACTGTTGCCCTATACCATCAAAAGCCACCATTTGGAAGCACTCCATTCCCACAGGATTCTGTCCCTTGCAGCAAAAATTCAATAAAAAAAGAAGACATGTCTTCTATGCATTTGTGCTATAAACCATAACCATCAAATCAACTTGAAAAAAAAAAAATCTGGGGGAACCCTGGGTGGCGCACCGGTTTGGCGCCTGCCTTTGGCCCAGGGCGCGATCCTGGAGACCCAGGATCGAATCCCACATCGGGCTCCCGGTGCATGGAGCCTGCTTCTCCCTCTGCCTGTGTCTCTGCCTCTCTCTCTCTCTCTCTGTATGACTATCATAAAAAAAAAAAAAAAAAAAAATCTGGTTTCACGTTGTGTCTCTATGATAAAACCTGCAATGCCAAGTTAACCAGAAGACATTTCTCTTGTAAGGCCATGAACCTGTATGTGCCTCTAATGCCTTATAAATAAATAATGGACATAAAAATAGCAATAATGAACTTGGAAAAATACTAGCTAATTTACACCATAATAGAAATACCCAGGGATCTTTAACAATTGAAGGACTGATGCCAGCCTCCCTAATAAATACACCGAGCCATGTTATTCCGCATGTGAGTGTAATTTCTAAATTGCAGTGTACGATTCAGAAGGGTGTATGCTCTCTGAAAGGCAAAGAAGTATTTATATGAATGCTATTACTCAGCTGCATCATCCCCTGATGAGAAAAATCAAAGGAATTATTGGAACAATGTATTCCTTGAGGCCCAGGAGCAAAATGTTTCAGAAAAAGGCTATCATTAATTTTTATGCAGTTGCGGAGATAAACCAATGCTCTATTCCACACGATGCACACATAGGTGTGAGGCTTTTGTGTGAGTGGCCTCACTCCTCATACCTCCGTGTGCCTAAGAGAGCTGCCACTGCTATGCATCTGTGTCCCAGGGAAGACCACCCCAAGGTTGGCTGTAGGTTGGTTGACACCAGGAATGATGGGGTCAGCTGCTGCAGATGAATGGGTCACCACACACCAGAGTCAACTTCCCAACCCTTAAATCTGATATCCTCTGATAAAATCCAAGTTCCTATTCTTGGCCTGTGGGGTCCGCCAAAAGCAACCTCTACTGACCTTTGCAGGTGTATTTTTAGCTGTCTCACTCCTCTTTAACCCTCACCCA
Organism: Canis lupus dingo; assembly: GCF_003254725.2. Taxonomy (NCBI): domain Eukaryota; kingdom Metazoa; phylum Chordata; class Mammalia; order Carnivora; family Canidae; genus Canis; species Canis lupus. Next base: position 3,750,727 of record NC_064248.1, on the reverse strand, counting down.
CCTATTTTCTTATGTTGCGTCTTAAATTCCAATGATTTGGGGACATTTTGAGTTTTCTAACATATCTTGGTACAGTGGTTCTCAAATAGGGACAATTGTGCCATCCCCACCACCACCACCTCAAGGTATCTTCAGAAACTCTGGAAACATTTTTGACTGTCACAAGTAGACATGATACCAACAACTAGCAGGTAGGTCAGGAATGCTGCTGAACATTCTGCAGTCCCCAGGACATTCTTATACAAAAAAAGAATAATCCAGCTCATTGGATTTCATTGAGAAACTCTTCCTTGGTAAATTGCATCAATGGCTCCAAATGTTCACCTGTCCTTATATCCATACTTTAAGCACTTTCATTTTGTACCATTCTCCCATCATTGGCACAGCTTCATTCCCACCCTTTGACTCTGGGCTCAGCCATATGAACTTGCTTTGGCCAATGAAGTAGCAGAAATACAGTATACATGTTTCTACTCGTTCCATCATGCCTCTGTTGGTGTCATGACAAAGACGTGTTAGTGACCTGCTACCAGCAGAAGGATGAGAGACACATGGAATGGAGCCAGTCCCCAACCAAGCACAGTCCACAGGCAAACCCATGAGAAATACTGATTGTTGTTTTAAGCCTCCGACTTTGGGGGTGATTTGTTATGCAGTAACAGCTAACTATTATGCAACAATGCTGCTTCGTGCCTTTAAACCTGCTGCTTAGAAAGCTCCCTACCCTCACCTCCATCTTACTTGGAAAACTGTTACTAATCTTGCACACTAAAACTCAGGGATCCCCTTTTCTAGAAATTCTTCTTAAATTCTTGCAGATAAATAATCAATCCCTCCTCTCCAACACATTTTACTGTTGGACTGGACTATGTGCCTTGACTTGTCTTGCTGTCTTACTAGATAGTGAACTCCTTTAAGGGCAGAGACTTTGTCTCAACTCTCTGGCCCCAAGGCAACACAGCAGTTAGAGTGCAAACTCAGGAAATATTTATGGAATGCAAAGGGATGGACTAGAAGGTTGGGGGAGGGTGATTATCAAGGGCATTTATCAGCTTTGGCTCTCACACTGCAATGGTGCCTGGAACATAGCCCAATCCCGGTGACAAAAGAAGAAACTGTTAGCTCCAGCCTGCAGTCTGGATTTCCCTGCCAATCAAAGTTGTCATGGAGAGGAACAGCCCTGCCATTACTGTTTAGCACAATGAAACTGTTTAGAGGAGAGCCTTACCTTCAGGAAATTCCAATGAGCCTGTTTTATTGTTACCCTCCAACAGTAATGACTCCCATGGGATTAAACAGAGTGTAAAGTAATTGCTAAAACATCCCCTGCCGTGGACAGAGAAGGCTGAACAAGACGTAATGCTCCCACTTCACTTGGGAGGGAGGAGACTCATTCGTGGAGACTAAGTGTGTTATTGTAGCCTCACAGTGTAGGAAGAGGGAACCAAAGAGGAAAGATGCAAGGCCATGCAGAAGAAAGAGTCCAGACTTGGGAAACAGACTAGCTCAGATTGAAATCTCAACCACACCTCAGGTCACTTCCTGCCTCTGAGTCTTGGTTTGCTCATCTGCAAAACAGGGACATAAAATACTTCTCCTCTAAAGGTTTGTGATTAAAGAGGTAACAACACACATGGAAACCTGGTGCAGGGGATCCCTGGGTGGCGCAGCGGTTTGGCGCCTGCCTTTGGCCCAGGGCGCGATCCTGGAGACCTGGGATCGAATCCCACATCAGGCTCCCGGTGCATGGAGCCTGCTTCTCCCTCTGCCTGTGTCTCTGCCTCTCTCTCTCTCACTGTGTGCCTATCATAAAAAAAAAAAAAAAAAAAAAGTAATTAAAAAAAAAAAAAGAAACCTGGTGCAAAGGGGCTCAATAATTTTGATTCCCTTTCCTCACATGGAAGTTTGGAGTAGAAACATATCAGAACAAATATGTAATAAAGGGACCCCAGCCAAGAAAGCACAAGCTCCAAAGAGATAGTCTTACCAGAAAATTGAGTAGTAAACAACTCAGTGGGAGTTAAAGGACACTAAAAACCTCCTTTCCCACCAATAGAGAGCCATGTGGCTGGATTCTGGCTGGGAAGCAATAACTCTTCAACCGTCTCTCTCTTGCATAATGGCTCCATGAACAGATGACTTGAACAGTCATAGAAAGTCCTGTGCTCAGAAGGACTTCATGCTTGTTTTAATACTCTGCTGTCACTCTCTTGAGAGTATTTATAATTTTTGGACAACAGGTGTCAGATTTTTACTCTGCCCTGGGCTCTGCAATTAGAAAGGCAGTTCATGGGGCACCTGGGTGGCTCAGTCAGTTAAGCATCCAATGCTTGATTTTGGCTCAGGTCATGGTCTCAGGGTTTCTCTCCCTCTCCCTCTGCCCTTTCCTCTCTCACGCACTCTCTCTCCCTCTCTGAAAAAAAAAAAAAAAAAAAAAAAAAGCCAATTCTATACTCTTGTCCTTCAATTCCAATGAATAAGGGGTGGAATATCTTTCCTCCAGGAATTCTTGTCTGCTAAAAGATGTATATAGCTCATAGGGACCAGCTCATTGGGAAATTCCAGCCTGAAAGTTCTCAGAGTCATTACTACCATATAAAAATCTCTAGGAGAAAACATTGTCCTAAAGACCAGGACTATCAGAGAAGATGTCTTCCACTGCAAATAATAGAATGTGGGGTCAAGAGTGAGTGAGATGATGGAGATGTGGAATTATCTCATCTAATTGGAAACCTGGTAAGAAGCTATACCAGGATGATTTGGCATCTCTACGACTCTCATTGCCTTGACTTTGTGGTCACATTATGGCAGTCACCATTCTAAATACAGGTCTTCTCACAGCACCACTGAGAGAAGGAAGGGAAGAAAGGGGTCTTTTCCCATATCTCACTGTTTTTATTGGAGGAGACCATCTTTTCCAAAAGATTCTTTGGGTCTCTGCACAGAACTGCAACAGGTGACCATAGCCAGCTGTATGGAGACCTTCTGGGCAAATACAAATCTGCCACTGGGGAATGGGATGACCATGGCTACCTTACTAAGATCTGAACAATGGTAGATTCCATTATTAAGGAGGAAGGAGGAATGGCCAGTGGACAAATGGCCTTAGATTAGGTGTCTCCCACTTGCATAGCTATCCCCACTTCTAAGAAGCTGATAGGAGCCTACCGTCCTATCAGCCACCACACACCATTCATTGTTGCCCAAAGCACCCTTGGGAAAGGTATTAGGTGGTGAATAAGGACAGTTAATCAGCCCATGAGGACAATTCAAAGAGAAGGTCTCAGGCCACCAGTTTCAGAAACACCCAGAAATTCTGTCACTCAGCCCCAGATCCATGTTCTTGAGTAGTTTCTGTATTTACTCGGAGCTTCAATTCTCTCTCCTGTCGAAGAATAGTAATGCTTACTAGATAAGCCTATGGAGAGGGTAAACCAGACAATTCTATAACATACTCAACAGATGTTAATTCTCTCTTCCCTTGGCATTATAGGCAAAGAAACTGAGCCTAAGAAGAGTTAAAAATTTACCTGAGTTAACAAAGCCAGAGAATGGCAGAGCTGAATTTGAACATAGGCCCTGCTGGTGCTGGGCCTGTGCCACCTCTCTGCTCCCGGAGCATTTTCCCACCCAGCACATTCCAACTTCCCTAGAAGCCTTGATGACTTCTAAGTGTTCAAAAGCTTCTTGTTAAAATGCAAATGGTACCCAGGAAAGGAATCACCATTATAAGCTAGTTTTTACTGGAGGATGATGGTGATCCTGATAAAGGAAGGTCCTGGTGGGAAAATGAGAGTAAGAACTAAACTGAGAGGCCCCACAGGGGCCTTTCTACTTTGCAATTTTTTCTCCAAAATCACACCCAGAGGAGTCAGGTGTGTGTAACCCAGGGTGTCACCACCTCAAAAACATTTGTATTTTCTCAGAGTTGACAGAACAAGGGTAGAAATGTAATGTAGAATTGTGTTAAGTCATATTAAATTAGGGCAGTGTTCAGATCCTGGCATGGAGCTTTAGATAATAACAGTTTATTGATTTGTGAATTGTGTTCAGTCAGAATTAGTCTGTCAGCACAAAGCTGGGTTTTGCCAATGCGATTATTTTCAGCGACACAGCATTTGAATATCAATATCGATAACATTCAACCCCACGGGGAGATACAGACTCCTCACTAGAGTGTTACCCCTGCAATGGCCTCCCAAGGAGCCCAGCACCAGGCCCACATTTCACCATTCACAAACTGTATTCTCCATTGTCTTAGGCCATTCAGGCTGCTATAACAAAATGCCGTAGGCTATGAGGCTTATAAACAATAGACATTTATTTCTCACCATTCTGGAGGCTGGAAGCCAAAAATCAAGGTGCCAGTTGATTTGGTGTCTGGTGAGAACCCATTTCCTGGTTCATAGATGGAGGTCTTCTCACTTGCCTTCCCATGGAGGAAGGGGAAAGGGAGCTTTCTGGCATCTCTTTTATAAGGTACTAATCCTATTCATGAGTATTCAGCCCTCATGACCTAAACATCTTCCAAAATCCCCACCTCTTAATGCCATCACATTGGGAATTAGGTTTCAATGTGAATTGTGGGGGGGGGGGGGGGGGGGGACACATTGAGTCTATAGGATCTCCCATCTGCTTTCACCATTATACGGAAAGTAGCAAGAAACCTATAAGCAGTAGGATTTGGAAAAGCCTAAAAGAGGCCAGTTCCTCAAACATTACTCTTCCCTTAATCCAACCCTTGATTCATTCATTGGTGGTGCACGTATTCTATTTCAACTGTTTACTGCAGTTCAATTCTGTCACTAACTACCTGCAGTTAGAACAGACCCCACAAGTTAAGCGTTCAGTCCTCCATAAGATGGTCTTCACTTCAGATGTCCATTGGATTTTGGGGTGTCTCAAGCCACCTGTGCTTTTGACTGATGGTGACAAATTTGGAGGTTCTCATGCCCCCTCAGATTTGATAATTTGTTAGAATGACTCACAGAACTCAGGAAAGCATTATACCATGATTATATTTTGTTATAAAGAATACAGATCCCAACCAGCCAAATGAAGAGACACGAAGGACAAGATGTGAGAGGGTTCCGAATGCAAAGCTTCTGTACCCTCTTCCTGTATACCCTCCCAGTATATCAATGTATCCTCTTCCACTTTACCCTCCCAGTATATCAATGTGCTGACCAACCAGAAGTTCCACTGAGCTCTGGTGCCCAGACTTTTGAGTGAGGTTTCATGAAGTCAAGAGGATTGATTAAGTTACTGGCCATGTGATTGAAATCAATCTTCAATCCCCTGTTGCTTAGAGATCAGACTGGCTCAAAGTCCCAACTCTCTAATCATATGGTTAGCCTTTCTGGTGACCAACCCACATCCTGACATCCTGCCACTACCAGAGAGCCTACCTTGAGTCATCCCATCAACATAAACTCAGGTGTGATAGGAGGAAAAACTCATGAATAACAAAGACACTCCTGTCATTTGGGAAATTCCAAGAGCTTTAGAAGCTCTATGCCAGGAACCCAGACAAAGACAGGACAAATTCTTTATTATATAACACATATGTGCTGCTTTTGGAGCATAAAAATAGCTCAGGAGGTAAGCCCTGGGTCCTTTGAGTCTGTCCTTTCCCTTTCAAGAGGAGACACTGAAAAAACTAGTTACCTTTGTTTTTTGTTTCTGTCTAATTTCTTTTTCCTTTTCTGAATCAGTATTTCTTTTCCTGATATCCTAACACAGTGATCCTGGATCACTGAAATTTTGCCCGGCCAAAATACCAAACTAGGACCTCCCTTCGCCCCTGGCCCCAACCTCCTGACCATAAACACATCTCAATATTAACCACTAACTATTGTTTCAGTGACATTATAAGCCCACAGAAATTTTAAAATACAATACTCATTTTGTATTCCTTACAGCCAGCACCTATTAAACTGCCAAGAACTTATCTGGTGCTCAATAAATACTTGTTCAGTTTAATTAGCTGGTTAATCTGAATATTAGCTATAACATATCCAATTCAAAAAACCACAAACATTTAATGAGCACAAACTGTAAACCAAGCTCTTGAGAAATGAAATAACTGTGAATAAAACATAGTCTCTAGTCCCAAGGAGCTGACAATGGCATGGGGAAGACAAAAAACTAAATTAATTATTTCATTATAAAATTTAAATTCTATAATAGAAGTAGTAGCAAAGTACTGTAGGAACCTTCGTAATGATTATGTTTGAGTTGCAATGTGTGTTGTGGGAATAGGAGGTTAAGAAAGCAAAGGATGGAATTCACAGAAGACAAGGTATCAGAGCTATCCTGAATGAAGGAGTTAGACACCAGTAGAGGAGCCTAAGTAAGTTTCAGGCAAAGTAAAACTGTGTGGAAAAAAGGATGGGGGGGATGCCTGGGTGGCTCAGTGAGTAAGCGTCTGCCTTTGGCTCAGGGCGTGATCCTGGAGTCCCGGGATCGAGTCCCACATCGGGCTCCCTGCATGGAGCCTGCCTCTCTCTCTGCCTATGTCTCTGCCTCTCTTTCTGTGTGTCTCTTATGAATAAATAAATAAAATCTTAAAAAAAAAAAAAAGAAAAGAAAAAAGATGGGACTACAAAGAGAACACACAGAGTCATTTTAGGATGGTTAGATTCTTCTGTATGAAACTGGGGTGATAGGTGTGTTTTTTATGTATTTGTCAAAACCCATAAAGCTTTACATCACAAAAAGTGAACTTCAATGTATGCAGTTTTTTTTTAAGTCAACCAGGTGATGGGGAGATGCTAGGATGTAACACAGACTGTGACAAAAGAACTGAAATGTTTTACAAATGTGTGAAGGGCGTTGGGGAAAAGAAGCACTGATCTAAGTAACTTTGGAAAATGTAAGGCTAAAGACAAATGGAAGTTACATAAATGTTGTACTCCAGTTGGTTAAGTTGTTTCTCACAGGGTTCCAGGTTAAAAATTCTGAGACTATTTTACATGGAAATGAACCAATAAGAAAATAGATGGTGGTTGATTGGAGCCAGGTTTATTGCTATCGGCAAGGGGAATTAAAGATAAGCAGGAAGGAAAAGCTAGAATAAGCCAGGGGGTGCTGGATTGGAGTCAGAGGCATTAGCATGGACTCACTGTTAGCTTGATATAGACACAGATGGACAGATGACATTATAGTTATGTGCATGGACATGAATTAGTATACACACACATATATTTCCTGGTTGTTTCAGTTGGTAGGGTCTAAAAAACAATGACATCCCAGTAGCAATGAGGACACCAAGTGTCCATACCTTGGTTTCCAACACTATTCCCCAAAAGAGGAATTAGGGCTCTTTGGAGTTATGGCTGATTCTAGGGCTGGGGCAGAGAAGATACAAGATGAGTCCAGAATATCTTGCAGTGCCAAAGAGTAAAAAAGTATTCCAAAAACAAAAGGATAGGGACGTATACAAAGAATGTAGGAGTCAATCTTAGATCCTCAATGGTCAAAGCTGTAACAATTTGAGACATAAAATAGTTTGGTATTGGATGATAACCCAAAGTATACAATAAACACCTATGAGTCCATACTTATATGTAAATAAGTGACCAGATGATAATTGTGGGACAAGTCTTCCTTACAGAATAATCCCAAATAATTTACATAAATACCCCCCCTAGCAGGAGATAAAGCTTAATATATCTCTCTCTGTCTCTCTCTCTCTCTCACAACACACACACACACACACACACACACACACCTTGAGTGTAGGACATACTTAGTGACTTCCATCTAAAGAAAAAAGTATATAAAGGAGAAGAAATAAAAGTAACTTTACAGTAAAGAAATCCAAATCTGGCAAACACTTTCTTAACCAGATGATCAAGGTTAATATCAGAGATGAGTCATGTTAGTAATATATACATATCATGCCATGTGATAGAATGGCACTTTACCTCTGCAGTCTTCTTCCAGAAAACCAATAACCCCACCCTAACCATGAGAAGAACATAAGACAAACCCAAATCGAGACAAGGCTACAAAATACCCAGGACTATACTTCAATACCATCGAGGTTATCAAAACCAAGGAAAGACTTAAAAAACTGTCCCAGACCAGAGGAAGACCAAGAAGGGAATGGCATGTAAGATAACATGGTATATCCTGGATGGAATCTTGTGGAAAGAAAAGAGGACATTGGTGAAAAAAAAACACTGAAACTCAAGCAAAGTCTAAAGCTTAGTTCATTTCTCAGTCATGAGAAATGTACCATGGCAACGATAAAGGTTAACTGTAGTGGAAACTGGGTAGGGAGTTTATGGGAATTATCCCATAAACTGGGATAATCTCATATTTCTTTTAAAGATTTTATTTATTCATTTGAGAGAGAGAGACAGAGAAAGAGAGAGAGAGAGAGAAAGAGCTGCGAGAGAGGCAGAGGAGAGGGAGAAGCAGACTCTCTGCTGAGCAGGGAGTCCAAAGCAGGACTTGATTCCAGGACCTGGGATCATGACCTGAGAGCTGAGGGAGATGCTTAGGCAGATGCTTAGATGCTTGGGAATTATCCAACCTAGCATTGCACCTTTTCTGTAAACCTAAAACTGTTCTAAAACAAACAGACAAAAAAGATTATTTTTTAAGTGTAGGATAAGTTGGAAATACTAAGAAATAAGGCATATGGCATAGAGAGTCTGGTGATGCACATGATGAGGGGAATAGGGTAAGGGGACGGACCACGAGCGTGGCTCCAGCCTGCTGAGTGAAGAGTGCCTGCAGTAGAGCCAGAAAACACATGTCCTCGGCCAGAATGACCTCTAGAGCTGAACTCAGGAGAGGCTAGGGCTGAGCAGAAAGTGGTGGCGGGTAACACACACCAAGCGCTCTCCGATGTAGTCATGGCCAAAATGCCCTGAAATGGTCAGGTCTTCCCTTTTCCATATTCGGTTTGAAAATCATTTCAAACATGACGATTTCTTTCAACACAAAGCCCTTTTTAAAAGTGGTTGAGCCCAGGGCCTGATCCCGCGGTCCTGGGATCGAGTCCCACACTGGGCTTCCCTCGTGGAGCCTGCTTCTCCCTCTGCCTGTGTCTCTGCCTCTCTCTGTGTGTGCCTCTCATGAATAAATAAATAAAATCTTTAAAAAATAAAAGTGATTATGTTACATACAAGAAACAGAAGGTTTCCATCCATCTCTAATTTCAGCCTTGAAATTAGAATTTGCTCCTTCAAGTCAAATTGACAACATCAGCTATGAGTGTTATAATCTTGTAATTGATCCTAAAGAATGGCTGAACAAAGTTCTAACATGGTGGTGAGGAAGGCAGGGACTGACGGGTGGTAAGACCAGGTACAGAGTCAGGTTTCAGAACTGATTGGCAGCAGTGCTGGGGGGCTCAGTCAATTAAGCATCTGCCCTCAGCTCTCAGGTCATGATCCCAGGTCCTGGAATCAAGTCCTGCTTTGGACTCCCTGCTCAGCAGAGAGTCTGCTTCTCCCTCTCCTCTGCCTCTCCCGCAGCTCTTGCTCTCTCTCTTTCTCTGTCTCTCTCTCTCAAATGAATAAATAAAATCTTTAAAAAAAAATAGTGCCTAGGCATAGCAGCCCACAATAGGGTCATAGTGAGAATTGAATGAAAGATTGGGGCACCTGGATGATAGTGGACTCTTGATTTCTGCTCAGGTCCTGATCTCAGGGTCCTGGGATCAAGCTCCACATTGGGCTCCACACTCAGTACAAAGTCAGCTTGAGATTCAATCTGTCCCTCTGCCTTCCCCCTGCTAGCTCTCTCCTCCTCTCTAAAATAAATAAATAAATCTAGAGAGAAGAAAGAAAGAAAGAAAAGAAAGAAAGAAAGAAGGAAGGAAGGAAGGAAGGAAGGAAGGAAGGAAGGAAGGAAGGAAGGAAGGAAGGAAGGAAGGAAGGAAGGAAAGAAAGAAAGACAGACAATGCCTGGCACATAGTAAGTCCTTGAATAAATGTTACCTTGTAGCAGTAGCCAAGCCAGACAGTAACAGTAAAGGGTAATGTTTACCTACTTAGTTTCATGTATATCATGATTCTAGCTCATACTGCAACTTTCTCAAATTATTGTAGAAATGTTTACAGTTACATACTCACTCATCAACTTGCCAAGACTGTATAATATTTTGCAGTAAATGAGTAATAAAACATTGAATCAATTCATTTTGTCACCAGTTTACAATTTGAGGAAAAAGGCTGATTTAAAAGAGAGGGGGGAAGAAGTGAGTTGGTTATTTCTTTTTATTTATTGTTTTTTCAGATGGCTGGCATTTTTAAAGTCACATTTGGAGAGGAAAAGTCAGTCTCCTAGCTGTGATTTTCCCCATCTTTGTAGAAAAACATGGCTTTCCTAATACCTACAAGGACTCCCAAAGGAAGCTGAGGCGATACTCATTGTGATGTCACAGGCTTCCTGCAGAAGTGTGATGAACGTGGCAGGCCAAACAGAAAGGAATAGGCAAGATTACAAGGTCTGTAAAATATCAGCAAAAACAAGTTCCATCTATTTAAAGGATGACATTTGATGGAAGCACAATGGAATTCGCTCTCTTTGTAACAAAAATTTAAGGGCAGTTACCTTGCAAGAAAAGAAAGAAAATGTAATTAATTAATGCCAGTGGTTTTGTCCATAATGAAGAAGACACAATGTGCCACCATTCACCTCATTTGCATTTGATTCTGAAGACACTTCTCATGCAAATACACCATTTTATTTTAGGTTATTAGTTGGGTGATGGATTGAAACCAGGAATCTTGAACATAGCAGAGAACATTTTCTTCTGGTCCCTTTTACTTGGAACTAGCTAGCATGTATGCAGTTTGGTGTCCTGCATATTGTGGGCAGCTAAGAACTGTTGACAATTTTGACCTTGAGATAAGTAACTAGAAGAGAAAGTAATCATAAATCTTTTTTTTTCAAAGATTTTATTTATTTATTCATGAGAGACACACACAGAGAGAGAGAGAGAGAGAGAGGCAGAGACACAGGCAGAGGAGGCTCCATGCAGGGAGCCTGACATGAGACTCCATCCCAGGTCTCCAGGATCACACCCTGGGCTGAAGGCAGCACCAAACCACTGAACCACCTGGGCTGCCCAGCAGTTGTAAATCTTGAGTGTCAACAAATACTTTTTTTTTTATATTTTATTTATTTATTTGACAGAGAGAGAGAATACAAGCAAGGGGAGCAACAGAGGGAGAAGCAGACTCCCCACTGAGCAGGGATCCTGATGCAGAGCTGGATCCCAGGACCCTGTGATCATGACTTGAGCCAAAGACAGGCACCTAACCAGCTGAGCCATGTAGGAACCCCCAGCAAATACTTTTAAATATTAGAATGGATGTCAGAGACTGAGGAAAAGTTAGAGCAGGAATTAAAGGCCACTCCGTATCTGTAAAGTTGTGGGTACCTTCATCTCAGGTTCAAGTGGGAATATATTGGCAGGGCCTTCCCCTAAACTTATGCCAAATGTTAACTGTCATCCTCAGCACATGGCCTAAAAAGATATAAGACATCAATAAACAGTCCTCTTTTTGATATTAGTCCCCTTTGTATATAATTAGCAAATACCCTTTAGTGGCTGCTATAGGGGAAATAAAATTTCTCCTCTACCTTGTAGGGTCTCTGGCTGGATCCAAGAATTAAAATGGCATTAGACAGATTAAAAAAAAAAAAAAAGACAGATTAACAGGACAAAAGCAGACAAATTCCATTTAGTAAAATTTTTTAAAGATTTTATTCATTTGAGAGAGAGAGAGAGATAGAGCAGAGCAGGGGGAGGGGCAGGGGGGAAAAGGAGAAGCAGACTCCCCACTGAGTAAGTAGGGTGGGTAGGAGGGGTGGGGCGGGAGGGTGGAGAAGCTTGATACCAGGACCCCCAGGATCATGACTTGAGCCAAAGGCAAATGCTTAACCTACTGAGCCACCCAGGTGCCCCACTATTTAGTAATTTTTATACACATGGGAGACTTCATAAGAAAATTAAAGACCCAAAGAGGCAGTTTGGCCCAAAGCTTATATATTAGGCTGGACAAAGCGTACTAAATTGTGAAAACATGACAGAATAAAGAGGTTTGGGCTAGCACAGTTGAGTGTGGAAAAGTAGCTAGGAACGCAAGGGTTAGTTTAACAAGTCGTATTTGTACAGATTTCTCTCAGATTCCCTGTTTCTGGTGATAAGAATATTTCTTTCCTCCTGGCACAGAGATGGTACCTTTCCCAGGGGAGTTTTGTCTCCTGCCTTCAAGAAAAAAAAGGAAGGTCAGAGTGTCCTTCTTACAACTGCTATTCTTCGAATGCCTTTAATTTAAAATAACCAATATGCCAAAGGGCACCTGAGTGGCTCAGATGGTTAAGGGTCTAACTTTGGCTCAGGTCATGATCTCAGGGTCCTGTGTCAGGCTCTGCTTCTCCCTCTTCCTCTGCCCCTCCCTCTGCTCTTCATGCTCTCTCTCTCTAATAAATAAATAAAATCTTAAAAAAAAAAAATCAATATGCCCAAATGGCATTTGGGTGCAGGGGGCATATTCTGATGGCCTATCCTGCCTTCATGCACTTGGGGTAGAACCCAAATCAAAGACAATAAAACAATAAGAATTGACTTGTGACATAGCAACTCTTATTCTAGTTTACCAATGAAGACATTGAGATACAAAAAAAACTGACTTGCCCAAAAGCACACAGAACCACAATTTGAACCCAACTTCCTTTGACTTTAGAGCAGTTCTTCACACCCTTGAATGCCTGCCTCTTTCTGAAGGGGCTGGCAAGTCCTTAGAAGAGATGCTCCCCACCATCCACAAAACCTCCAGGGCAATGAAGGAGGGGTGAATTTGGGAAAGGAAAAGGATGTCAGCAGCCATTCAGAACCCTCTCCATGACCCCCTTCTCCACCAATGCAATCAATATGATCCCCATGAGACCCAAGACCTTGGATCCCAAAGATACATGGTGATAGTTCTGGGGCTGCCAAGGCTACTGCAGAGGTCGGCGGGCAAGATGGTATTTCACATTCAGATAATCATTGTAACACATAAATTTCATTAAGGATTCTGCTCAAACCGTATTTTTATCTGTTTACAAAAGTAATACACATTCATTATAATAAGCCGGAAAACATAAATAAAAAGAAAATAAGTCACTTAAATACCACTACCAAGCACAACTACATTTCCCAGTGTGAGGCATTAATTTGTTTTGTGTTATGTAAATACATACATTAATGGCCCCCCAAAAAAAGAACATAATCCTGTTCTTGCTATTTTATAACCTGCTTGTCAGGTGCTATTTCATCCACCTTTTCCCAAAGCACATGTTTTCCCCCCTGAGTTCCATGATAGCTCATTTGCTAGGGGCAGGCATGCTACCCTCTGTGAGTATGTTTGAACTTCCTTAAGCAGTTTCTAATTCTGAGATGTCAGGTAGTTTCTAGCTTCTTACTCCCAGGATGCTTTCTGTACAAACAGATTTAGCCCAATCATGATTATCTCCCTAGAATAAATTTCTAGATATAACTGCTAGACCACATTACTTCTTCGTATTTTTAAGGCTTTTAATAAATACTGCCAGAATGACCTCCACAGAGGATGCACTTATTTATACTCCCACCTGCAACGTGTGAGAATGCTTTCCTCAAAACAAGTACGAAAAGCACCTCAATTATTGAATGCAAACAGCTCTGTTAATGCAGTTTCACAATCAAAATGTAACTAGATTAGAACAAGGACAGGCTCCTTCTGTCCTCTCTTACAGAGCCTGTCCGCTTCCCAAAACTCCCCATTCTCCTTCTACCTTCCTGTTGTCAAGAGAGCAGCCCTAATTCTACCACTGGTTTGTCTAGGAAAGATGGTGCCCACTCCCCATAGAGCCTGGGATACAGTTGAGGTAATTTAATTTATTGGCTAGATTTTATCTAACTTTGTAAATTCTTATCCTTTTAAAGATGTGATTGCTTTCTGGGTTGCTGACTCAAGGGAACATTCCTTTGAAGGTAAAGGATCTATTAACATATAAAAGAACAGTACACCTGGGCAAATCACCCATCAGCTCAGATAATCTGTCTTCCTGGAAAACTACTTAACACTATATAAAAGTTCACTTCTCAAATCCCAACAGGTTTGACCTCTTTGGGTTCCTCCTGTGATAAGAAAGGCTCATTGATCCTGAAAACCTAAAGAGCCCAGGATCATAGTAAGGAAAGATTGGAAGCTACTGATAAAGTAAGTAGTTATTGGAGTTCAGAATCAATTCAGTTCAGTCTGTTCAAGAAAAGCTAATTTATGGCAGAAAACTATGATTAATTTTAGAATAAACAATGTAATGACTCAAGTGAGTTATTAGTTACTGGAGAGAAGAAGCACATTTAGTAGAACACGACTTACTCAGACATGTAATTCTTTCCTTACCTCAGTAAAGTTAAGTGTGGCAAAAATGCCAGAAACAGCTTTGCAATTGGAATATGCAATTTAAAATAAGTAAAGATTACTCCCAGGTAGTTTATTGCTTTAACTACATCGAGGCATGTCCCTGTAGCAGACAGTATAATGACTCTCATTTCATTTTTGGTGTGTGCCAAATATCTTCAGTTAGTTTTGCTTTATTGGCTTCATGCAATTTATTGCTGCACTAGAATGTGATTGTAATGCAACTAGTATTTTAGTTTTATCTTCCACTGGTAATTTTTCTTCTTTATGGTGACTATACTGTCTGCATTAATACAAGCCACAGAAATTATACAGTGTGCAAACTTGTTTTCAGGCAGCTCCCTTTCTCATGAAGAGCAGCACCATAACAGCCAACTCCCATAACATGGTGATAACCAAGAATTTGCCAGAGGAGAAGCAACAACATGTATAACAGCATTTACAACTCCATAAAGTGATTTATTCGACTAAGAACTACTAGAAAGCCAATTTTCCCATGGATTCAAAAAAGAGGTGAAATGTTCTTTAAGATTGTCTAAGTATTCTTCCAATAAATTCCTGGAATGCAAACCCAGTGCCAAAGGTGTCAGCATTGGGCGAAGACTAGAATCTCTCAGATATTCTTCAAAAACATGTTTTCTTAGACTGCTTTGCATTTATTGATCTGGCCAACTTCACACCACTGTAATCTACTAGAGAATTATTTAACTATTTCCAATTTCCTGAAACTTGGCTAAACAATGTGCCAAATAGGATTTTACCCAGAGTTAGACCAGATCAATAATATATATCATCATATTAAGGGTGGTTTTCTATGAAAGGAAGAAAGAGGACTGGGGTGTTCCAGTCCTGAGAACTCCTTATTCTAGGCAGGCTTCTTTGCAGAGCTGTATAAGAAACTAAATTAAGAAAAAAAAAAAAAAAAAAAGAAACTAAATTAAGTCAGATTAGTCATTTAGCCCTGCTGAAAATGTATCTCTCCACCATGTTCTTTCATCCTGCCTAAATTTTGTTGTAATTTATCCCATAAACTAAGGTATGAATCTTTAAGAGTCCCCTGTTAAAATCCAGATTTCCCAGTAGTGGTAGCACAGCAAACTATTACCAGCAATACTTCTTCTTTTTTTTTTTTTCAGTTTTATTTTTTTTAAAGATTTTTATTTATTTATTTATTTGACAGAGAGAGAGAGCTCAAGCAGGGTGAGCAACAGGCAGAGGGAGAGGGAGAAGCAGGTTCCCCCCATTAGCAGGGACCCTGATGCAGGGCTTGATCCCAGGACCCCAGGATCACAACCCGAGCTGAAGGCAGATGGTCAATTGACTGAGTGACCCAGGCGTACCCCAGTCATTACTTCTTAATAAGATGAGTTTATCAGTTGATACACAAACACAGAGGAGCCATGATGGAATATCATATGGGATGGTTATATTTTGGTGGGGGGAAGGGGTAAATCCAAAACATAAATTCTGCACACAGTAATCTCAGGTAGCACAGTGCAGTGGGGGTCCAGAGGCAGCCAGTAAACAGCCCAGAATAGTGGGTTCCAGTGGACGGGAGTGCTAGGAAATCACAGGAGGGCACAGAAAGGGAAAATACAAATGAATTGTGGTAAAAAATAATGACAAGTGTCAGTGAATATGTGGAGAAACTGAAACCTCCACGCACTGCTGGTGGGAATGTAAATTGGTACAGCCGTTGTAGAAAACAATCTGGCAGTTCCTCAAAAGGACCCAGCAAAGCCATTCTCAAATACATATCCAAGAGAATTGAAAACATATGTCCACACATAAGCTTCTACATGAATATTCATAGAAATGCATTTACAATAGCTGAAAAGTAGAAACAACCCAAATATTCATCAATACTAATGAACAGATAAACAAAATGTGGTATATCCATTCAACAGAATATTATTTAACAAGAAGGAATGAAGTACTGACACCTGCTACAACACAGATGAACCTAGAAATATTATGTTCAGGAAAAGAAGCCAGTTACAAAAGACCATAAATGATTACACTGATAGGAAATGTCCAGAATAGGCAAAACTATAGAGACAGAAAGTAGATTAATAGCTGCCTAGAGCTGGAGTTAGGGGAAGTAGGGTACAACCACTAATGGGCATGGAGTTTCTTTTGGGGAGATGAAAGTATTTCACAATTGGATTGTGATGATGGTTGTACAACCTTATGAATATACTAGTGAACATTGAATTTTGTACTTAAATAAATAAAATGGTTTGTATGTCAATAAAACTATTAAAGGGCCCCTGGGTGGCTCAGTTAGTTAAGGGTCTGACTCTTGGTTTTGGCTCAGGTCATGATCTCAGGGTCATGTGATCAAGCCCCTGGATGGGGTCTGCTGGAGATTCTCTCCCTCTCCCTCTCTCTCTGTCTTTGTTCCTTCCCCTGCTCACACTCGCTCACTCACTCTCTTTCTCAAATAAATAAATAAATAAAATATTTAAAAATAAATAAATGAATAAATAAACAAATAAATGTATTTAAAATATTAATTGTACCTGGACTTGACTCAGATTCCTCTTTCAGTCTCATTACCTATATTTCTAATTAGCTTCAAACTAACATATTCTCAAAGAGTGTAAAAATGGATAGCCTAAAACTTAAAAGGTAAAGAATGTAAAACCAAAAATGAAGTATTCAAATGGATTTGAATCTGAGCTCCATGACTGCTTGGATCCCTGAGGCAGAATTCGCCTAGACCATAGCTGTTGGTTCTTGCCCTGACCAAGCATCAAGTACCAGCCTCCCAACCTATTTACCCTTCTGTCTTGTTGTGAGTAAACACCTATGTCTTCAAATAAGTTCCAGATTTTAAATTTACATTAATAAAACTCTGGGGTCCAAAGGATTTTTTTGAAAAAAGATCATTCACTAGGAAAAGATTAAACATATTCCTGATTGTCATCCAACACATCTGAGCCACCAGGAGAATGGTAATCTGACCTCTTAATTTGAATGTCTGGGAAGAAAAAAATAAAAACTTGACAAAATTAGGGAACTGATATCAATTCCAACAATTGGAACACACAGGAAACTCCATAGAAATTCAAGTTCAAAGCCCCTCATAAATAATTTCATTTGCCAAAAATTTACTGTTAATGGTATTTAGATTTAGCCTTAATGGATTTGGTGGCATGGTTGCCCATAACATGACTTCTGTGAGAAACATAGAAAACCAAGTACTTACTGATAACTGAGAGTTAGTCTTTCTTTCTTTCTTTCTTTCTTTCTTTCTTTCTTTCTTTCTTTCTTTCTTTCTTTCTTTTTTTAAGTAGGCTCTATGCCCAGCATGGAACCCAACTCAGGGTTCAAACTCATGACCCTGAGATCAAGACCTGAGCTGAAATCAAGAGTCAGTTGACTGAGTCACCCAGGTGTCCCAAGAAAGAGTTAGTTTTTTGGAGCTTACATTCCAAAGATGACTCCTCTATGTTTTGTAGAAACCTGAATTCTCTATAGCTGAGTATAGAAAACTCCTCCACTCTGGCATATCTCATTGCTTTTATTTTATTTTATTTATTTTATTTATTTTATTTTATTTTATTTTATTTTAAAGATTTTATTTACTTATTCATGAGAGACACAGAGAGAGAGGCAGAGACACAGGCAGAGGGAGAAGCAGGCTCCATGCAAGGAGCCCAATGTGGGACTCAATCAGGAGATTCCAGGATCACAGCCTGGGCTGAAGGCAGACATTCAACCGCTAAGCCAGTCAGGCATCCCTCTCATTGCTTTTAAGACAAAGTGTAGACATTTACCCCAATCCTTACTGACAATTCTACACAAAATGACCCTTCAGATTATAGATCTCTCAGACCATAGAGTGTACCCCATCTTCAAAAGGAGCTTTTTTTTTTTAAATTTTTATTTATTTATGATAGTCACAGAGAGAGAGAGAGAGAGGCAGAGACACAGGCAGAGGGAGAAGCAGGCTCCATGCACCGGGAGCCCGACGTGGGATTCGATCCTGGGTCTCCAGGATCGCGCCCTGGGCCAAAGGCAGGCGCCAAACCGCTGCGCCACCCAGGGATCCCCAAAAGGAGCTTTCTGTCACCTGTTGAAGATTATAGACTCATTAACTTAAAGGAATTATGCTCAGAATTCCATACTGTTTTTCTTCTCAGTAAGCCTCTCAACCAAGCACCTTGCATGAAGAGCAAAAAGGTTCTAGATACAACTAATCCACATGAACAACTCTACACTCTACTTCTTGTATATGATAAATCATCTTGAGGAGTTAGTTATGAACAATGTGAGACTTCATAACATATTTATTAATTAGTCTATCATCAGCCTTTGATTCTCTGGACAGGGACTATCTTTTCACTAAACTTGATGATCTTGGCAAATATCCCAGATGACTAACATCACCCAAAGCTCATATCATGATACTATTGCCAGAATTAGAATGGCTAGGCATGATTGTAAGTCAAACAAAACTCAATTTTTAAACAGGATAAATCAGGGCTTTCTATATCCTACTTCATTTCAATTTGTACATATGAGGCAAGTTGGTCCTATTTCAGGTGAATGGGATATCTGCCCTCCCACCATAGTTAATAGGAAGATGGATGAGTTACACAGGGGTGCAGCTTCACAACATGGATAGCCTTAAGGCCCAACTCAAATTGTTGGCTTATCACTGTAAAAAAAAAAAAAAAAAAAAGCAGTTCAAATTTCAAATTCAACTATGCAGAAAGAAGGAAAGCAAAAAGAAAGAGAAAAAGAAAAAAAGACTGATTTGGGCAGAATCCATTGATGTTCAAATGGAAAATACTACAGAGCTTCATCCATCAAGTTACCGCATCCTGTAATCAAAGGCTATGATTTTTAGCTAATTCATCCTAGGGAGCCTATATGCTTTACCACATGGGTAAGGAGGCTTCAGCTGGGACTCCTTGCAGGTCACTGCATGCCCAGGAAGCCGACTAGAACCATGGCCTTCCAATTTTCCTTGCCACAATGTTCCCTTCCTGGTTCTGTAATGTGGAATTATAGGGCCTCAAATGAGAATTTCTCCAGGCTTCCAAGTATATTTCTAACTTCATTTTAAGGAAAATTCTTCTTGTCTACATTTTAAGGAAAATTCTTCTTGTCTTTGCATGGCTTACCACCAGGCAAACTTAAGATAACCCCTGCTGCTTCAGGACAAAAACCATAGGCTTTTCAATTTCTTTTCTGAATAGAAAGCCATCTTTGTTAACTGGGATCTAAAATACATATATACTGATTCCCTGGATAATAGTACAATAGATTCATCCTTGAAAGCTCATACATTGAAGCTAACTCTTTATGATCAATCAGAAAAGGAGAGACTGGTTGGTTGGTTGGTTGGTTGATTGCTTGGTTGGTTGTTTGTTTCTTATTTTATGGATATTGGAGAGCTCATAGAATCACCATGGATTGGAGAACCAGGTTTTAGTTTTGGCTTCCAGAAATAATTCCCAAACTGTACCTCAAAACTGAGTTGATGAGGAAATCATTGACAATGGCCCTGAGATCTGGACACTTCGATTGGCCCCTTGCCTCTTTAACATCCCTGCCTTCTTATAAGTTTGGGACTAAAGTTAAAGTCCAATGTGGATATAACCGATTGGCAGACCCTAAGTCCCATGCCCTGGCCCTAGTTTCAAAGAACACTGAAAAACCAAGTATAGAATATTTTTAGGGTCTATGCAGGGTGATTTTTGCCCTAAACCAAGATTCAAAAAATAAGACATTCCCTAAACTAAGAATAGTATTCAGTTACTGCCTGACCATAATGAATGACAAATATCTACTACAACTACCATTTTGGACCATACTTCCAAAAGTATCATTATAAAACAATTAGTGTTTAAGAATGAGAGTTTATGCAAAGAGCAAGTTAACTATTCTTTTATTTCATTTTATTTTTTATTATTATTTTTTTACTATTCTTTTAGATCAATAATTTCAGTGGTTCAAAAACCTAACTATCCATCAAAATGATTGGGGAAACCTTTGTTCAGATTTCACACAAGGAGATTCTAAGTTAATAGGTCAGAGTCTGGGGCCTGGAATCTATATATTTTTTAAAGATTTTATTTATTTATTTACGAAAGAGACAGAGAGAGTGTAAGCAGGGGAAGAGCAAAGGGTAAGAGATAAGGAGATTCACGTTCAGCACAGAGCCCGACTCTGGGCTTAGTCTCACAACCCTGAGATTATAACCCAAGTCAAGAGTCAATTGGTTTGGGCAGCCCAGGTGGCTCAGCGATTTAGCGCTGCCTTCAGCCTGAGCTGTGATCCTGGAGACCCAGGATTGAGTACCACATCAGGTTCCCTGCATGGAGCCTGTTTCTCCCTCTGCTTCTCCCTCTGCCTGTGTCTCTGCCTCTCTCTCTTGTGTTCTGTGTCTCTCATGAATAAATAAATAAATAATCTTAAAAAAAAAAAGAGTCAATTGGTTAACCAACTGAGTCACCCAAGTGCCCCTGGAATCTATACTTTTTATAAATTCTTCTGGTAATTCAAATACAGTCTTCAATGATTTGGAAACTACTTGTTGAAATCTGTCCTTATACTTAGTTCAGAGAAAACAAACCTGGGTCTGCATTAGTTTTGCTCCTAAAGTCCAAGAAGTAGCCATATAAAGAATCCTCATATTTTATAGTTATTATGGAAGACCCTAAAATTAATAGGTAATAATTAAGTGTGGTTTATCTGTATGATGAACTCTTGCACAGAAATTTAAAATGTTCATTATTAAGAGTATTTGATGGCATGGGAAAATACCCATTATACAATATCAAAAGAATAAAGCATAACATTCGATATTATGTTGTGTCTGCGCAACATGCATACATGCTCTCAACCATGTAAAATAAACGTACACGTAAGTGGCAAAAGTAAGCTTTAATGTGTATACTATACACCTCCCTTCTTCATCCACTAATGAAAAAAAGGCCAGAAACACTAGGAGAGTTTAAGCACAGAAGCTAAGTCTGCAAATATAATAAAAATCCAGGAGAAAGAGAAATAAAAAGAAAGGCTTCAATTACAAAAGAGAAAAGCTATCTTTCGAGAGGTGGTTAAGTTTAGAAGAGAAAGCACGTTGACCAGGGATGGGATTTCTCAGCCTCAGCATGACTGACATTGAGGCTGAGCAATTCTTTCTTGTGGGGAGCTGTTCTGTGTGTTCTTAGCCTCCATGTGCCAGATGTCAGTAGCATCCTGCCCCTCCTCCCCAGTTCTGACAACCAAAAATGTCTCCTGACATTGCCAAATGTCCCCTCAGGGGCAAAATCACCCCTAGTTGAGAGCCACTGCCCTGGAAGTAGCTGAGAGCCAACTGGGGAAACTAAGTAGGAAAACCTGAGAACAGAACCAACTCTGAGCAAGCAGGACTGAGAAAAGGAGGAGGGAATAATAGTGTGGGTCATGTTGTTTGTGTCCAGAAAAAGCCTTCCTGAGGCCAGATTCAACTAGAGCCTCTCCAGAAGTTTATAAATCACACACACACACACACACACACACACACACACACACATATACTTTGTTTTTGGGTTAAGCTAGTTTAGACTGAATTTTTTGCTGTTTGCATAATCACCCTCTTTAATGCCCTAAAACTTTTTCACAAGAATCAGGCTTAGTGAAGAAATTGGAAAAAAGAATCAGAATGTCTAAAAACAACTTCAACTGGTTGGAGGAATAGATCAACTTTACCTAGGGTTCCAGGTGGCAAATGGTCACCTGAGAGAAATAAAAATCCCAAGCTGGCACAATTTGCAGGAGTGGAATTCAAGTTCACAGCCACTGATAGGGTGCAGGAACTGCATGCTGGGAGTTTAATATATACACTAGCTTGGAACAGTGAAACTGGAAGGGCAAACATGGAATCATCTGGATAGGACACTTCTGAAGACCAAGGTCATGAGTCACCCAAAGAAAATACATTCCCATTCCAGATGGGCTCTCATTTAAAAATTCTTTAATAGATTGAGATCCTATGTTGGTAGATAAAGGATTTCAAAGTAAGTTGGGAGTCAGCCTCCCATACAGAGACTTTGAAGGAGGTGATTAACAAATAGCTAGGGCTGGGACGCCTGGGTGGTTCAGCGGTTGAGCATCTGCCTTTGGCTTAAGGCATGATCCTGGAGTTCCAGGATCCAGTCCCACATCAGGCTCCCAGCAAGGAGTCTGCTTCTCCCTCTGTCTATGTCTCTGTCTTCTGTGTCTCTCATGAATAAATAAATAATCTTAAAAAAGAAAAGAACTAGTTAGCTGTTAAATTTCTCACCCACATCGAGGAGAGGACTTGGAGATTGGTGGATTTCTTTGGAGTGTTGTTAATGCTCTGATGAGGAGAGAGAGGAGGGATGTCAGACAACACGGGCTAGTGTCTGACTCCCACCTGAAATCTAATGTGTACAAAGCAGTCTGGTAAGCCATGGACAGACAGGCCAGAGGAAAGACAGATACTCTAAGTTCAGCCTGTTTTCCCAAATGTGCAGGGGTAAAAATGCATATGTGTTTCCCATCGACTGAATGTGGGCCAGATAGAAGAGTTGACATAGGTTCACAGCAAGGTGTAAACAGACTTCATCAGAGAGAAACTGAAGGTACCACCAGACCCTAGGAGCTGTGAAAAAAAAACATGAGACAGCTGAAGGCATGTGCAACCACCCAGATGAAGGGAACATTAGACAAATGGGAAAGGAAGTCTCAGAAGAATCCACAAACATACTCAAGAGAAACGAGTCAACTTTAAACACTTGCCAGGCTCAGTTAGCACTGAGCCATCTAATTGCAGTACCACTTGCTTAGGAATGTGTGCCTCCCCTCATCTTTCCTCCAGTCTCAGGGGATCAGAAACCATCCTCAGAAAAGAACTGAGGAAAGAAAGAAAAAAGGAAGGAAGGAAGGAAGGAAGGAAGGAAGGAAGGAAGGAAGGAAGGAAGGAAGGAAGAAAGGAGGGAAGATGGGAGTGACCAAAGAAGGGAGAAATAATTCAGCTATGCCCCCTCTCCAGAATAACCTGCTGCAAGAGAGAGGTAAAGTCTTGGCCTTTTAAACACGGAGTATCACATGGGACTGGATATGAGACTGTGTTTTCAATGTAAAGTGACTATAGAAGTTTCTGTTTCCTAAATATGCCTAAAAGGCATGGGGCCTGAACAAATTTACAGCCAAGGGGAGTTGAAGACTAGTCCAACCAAAAAAAATTTAATAGGTGGCAGAAATAAAAGTAAACTTCAGGGCACTTGGCTGGCTCATTCAGTGAGGAATGTAACTCTTGATCTTGGGGTTGAGTTTGACCCCCACGTTGGGTGTAGAGATCACTTAAAAATAAAATCTTAAAAAAAAAAACAGTAAAAGTAGCTTCCTATTACATACTTTTTCAAAGTACCAGTTTATCTTTACAATTCATATAAGGAAACAAAGCCTCACGAGAGAGAGACAAGAAAGGCAACAAATTGCCGAATGTATGTCCTTAAGAAATTTAGATAATGAATCAATCTTTAAAAACAAATCCTTAAAATAACTTTTAATTTTTAAATATAAAGGAATAGAATTTATTAGTTAAGACTGAATATTTATTTAAAAAGAACAGGAACAGGGGTGCCTGGCTGGCTTAGTCAGTAGAGTATGCAGCTCTTGATCTCAGGGTTGTGAGTTTGAGCCCTAAGCTGAGAGTAGAGTTTATTTAAAAAGAAAGAAAGAAAGAAAGAAAGAAAGAAAGAAAGAAAGAAAGAAAGAAAGAAAGAAAGAAGAAAGAAAGAAAGAAAGAAAGAAAGAAAGAAAGAAAGAAAGAAAGAAAGAAGAAGAAGAAGAAGAAGAAGAAGAAGAAGAAGAAGAAGAAGAGGAAGAAGGAGAAGAAGAAGAAGAGGCGGAACACTTGAAAAAAAAACCTAGCTAAATACAAGTTTGAAAATGAAAAATATAGTCCATGAAATAATAATCAGAGGGTTGATCGAATGGCAGACTAGACACTGGGGAAAAGAAGTTGAGTGAACTGGAAGATAAATCTTAAGAAATCATCCAGAGCTTCTCTGAGCAAAGTTGCTGCTGTCCCATCACCAGTGGGTTTTCTTAGGAGCTATTCCTTCACCTATTTTTCCTCCCATTCCTACCAGTTCAGATCAGCCAGGTCCTGCAACTGGGAAGAGTAGCGTGCTATTTCCTCTGAAAGCAAGGACTGTATTTCCTCATTTGGGCTACTCCATGACCAGACCATAACTCGTGGCCGTAATGAGCAGCAAGACCTTAAGGAAGGCAAGAATCATCTTGTGAAGTTTTATAGTTTTCAGGCAGGAAAAGGCTGCTTTCCTCCCACAGAGGAGACATTCTGCTTTTGCCAGCCCAGAGTTATGGGAGAATCTGGGGAGCCCAAGATTCTCAGGGCTGTCTATTCAATTGTCCTAAGGCCCGAACTCAGAGTCCTCTCCTATCCGGGCCCTGCCTTTGGCGTAGGAGGCCTGGTGGGGTTGTGCTTTCACTGTCCTTTGTAGCTCTGCTATCCTCACAATTTGTGCCTGAGCCTGGGTATTAGCACCACCTGCCCTCTAACTGCAGGAGATGAATTGCTTTAAAAACTGCCTTGAATATTACTCAGCCATTAGAAACGACAAATACCCAACATTTGCTTCAACGTGGATGGAACTGGAGGGTATTATGCTGAGTGAAATAAGTCAATCAGAGAAGGACAAACATTATATGGTCTCATTCATTTGGGAAATATAAAAAATAGTGAAAGGGAATAAAGGGGAAAGGATAAAAAATGAGTGGGAAATATCAGAAAGGGAGACAGAACATGAGAGACTCCTAACTCTGGGAAATGAACTAGGGGTGGTGGAAGGGGAGGTGGGTGGGGGGTGGGGGTGACTGGGTGAAGGGCACTGAGGGGGGCACTTGATGGGATAAGCACTGGGTGTTATTGTATATGTTGGCAAATTGAACACCAATAAAATATAAATTTATAAAAAAATAATAATAAAATAAAATAAGGATGAATAGCACACAATTTTTTAAAATTAAAAAAAAAAACTGCCTTGGGGACCTTCACCCTGTGCCTGAGTTGACAGCTGAATTGAGCCGGCTTTTTCTATTTTCTGGGCTTCTGTATCAGTCAGAGTTTGATCAGAAAAATAGAACCCCTAGAAATGATCTAGAATACGGGATTTATTACAGGGATTCAACCTCATGCAATTGTGGGAGCTGGTTATACAGTCTCTGGCACAGCTGTAGCTTCTGTATCCAGTGTTAAGACTAAAGAAGGCTGGGCAGACAGTCTAGCCCAGGAGTCAGAGCAACTGGAGGAGGAGATTTGGTTAGAGCTGGAAGAGCTGTGGGCTGGCAGTTGCTTCACATCCACGAAGTGAGCCAGCAGAGCAGCAACAATGTCTGTGAGCTCACCTTCTGCTGTGGTCTAAATGTCTGTGTGCCCCGCCCCCCTTCATATGTTGAAATCCTAATAATCAATGTCATGGTATTAAGAGACAGGACCTCTGGAAGGTGCTTAGTTGAGATTAGGTTTCTTATTTTAAAAATGAATGGCTCTCTTATAAAAGAAATCTACAGAGCACCCTAGCCCTTTCCACCATGTAAAGATACCATTAAAAGTCCTCAACCTAGAAGAGGGTCTTCACCAGACCATGCCAACATCCTGTTCTTGGACTTCTGGACTTTAAAACAGTGAGAAATAAATTTCTGTTATTTATAAACTACCCAGTCTGTGTTATTTTGTTACAGTAGCCTGAGCAGAACAAGACACCTTCTCATTGTGAAATAAATATGGCTACATTCCAAATCTCACATGGGTCATGTGGCCCAAATTAACCAGATTGTGCAGGAAAGGGGATTCTGAGAGAGGTAGTCCCTAGCTTAACTCAGTGACGTAGAACATACCACCTTAGCACCTAAAGCAATTAACAGGAGTCAACCAGTATTAAAATCCTTATAATTACCATTGTCCCCATATGACTTGATGTTACTGTTGATAACAGTATATAATGTAAATAATGTTGTGGCCCCTCAGGCCACTGTCCTACTGATGAGAGTCTAGTAACTGATGCTCCTGGATGTCAGGAGTCATCACATCTCTTACCCCATTGCCCTCTGACCATAGAGAGATTCCAATTCCAGAATTCAACCTGAAGCTCTGCTTTCTAGACCATTTTGGCCTGGATTTCCCCCTGGGAAACAGACCTTGAGACAGCGGCTTGTGTGCAGGCAGCTAATTTGGAAGGCAATCCCAGTGATGGGAGTGGTGGGTAAGGGGGAGGGAAAGTCAAGATGAGGGTGAATCCTTGAGTTTCTCACCACTGTGGGAAACTGGGCTTGAACCTGTCAGGATCTCAGAAAAACCATATAAGATGTGCCTCAAAAGTGATCATAGGGGCAGCCCCGGGGGTGCCTAGTGGTTTAGTGCTGCCTTCAGCCCAGGGCATGATCCTGGAGACCAGGGATAGAGTCCCACGTCGGGCTTCCTGCATGGAGCCAGCTTCTCCCTCTGCCTGTGTCTCTGCCTCTTTCTCTCTCTCTCTCTGTGTCTCATGAATAAATACATAAATAATCTTTAAAAAAAAGAAAGAAAGAAAAGTGATCATAGGAGAGGGGCACCCAGGTGACTCAGTGGTTGAGCATCTGCCTTCAGCTCCGGTCATGGTCCTGGGGTCCCGGGATCGAGTCCTACATCAGGCACCCCATAGGAAGCCTGCTCTCCCTCTGCCTATGTTTCTGCCTCTCTCTCTATCTCTCTTTCATGAATAAATAGATAAAATCTTTTTTTTTAAAGTGGTCATAGGAGAGATGCATGAAAAAACTTTGTATGGATAAAAGGAATATTTATCTACCTTCTCCCAATCCACATTGGACTAAGTTTGTGCCCTAGAGTGTTGTCTCTCTCTTACTTTCAGGACGCAAATCCTAAGTGCCAAGGGGGTTGGTTCTATTGGCATCCCATGGCCCCGCAGCTGAGCCAGGGACATCATGTTTTACCTGCACAGACCTGGTGGCCATGGCAATGGTCAAAGTGGAAGGTGAGGAGTGAGCATGTGAAATGGGACAAAAGTGTTGTCCAAGACAAAGAGGAAGAGGAGAAAGAAAACGAAGAAGATACAAGGAGGAAACAATATTTCACTAAAAGTTCTGGTCCCTCAGATAATGCCTGATTGGCTAAAAAGCAGAAGTGCCACAAGCAGAAGGTATTGAGCAAGCAGTCCCCATGGACCCTCAGGCCATCCCAGCTGCAGGTTGATAACACATGGGAGGCCAGTTCTGGTCTACACATACCCCCTCAAAAGGCTTCTCCAGGTGAGCTATCACCTTGCTCTCCTAAATTAGACTAAACTCATCCATAGCCAAACCCCCAGATGAAAAGTGACCCATGTAAATAAAGGGTCGTAGTGCTAAGGAAAAGCACCAGATGTCTAAGTGGCTCAGTTATACACATTGTATTGGCTAAGGAGGAATAGAGAGAGAAATAAAGAGAGAAGGAGACTACTCCTGCTATGAAGCAAGGGGTAGGGGACTGGTTCCACAGGATGGCTCAGAAGAATAAAGATCTAAACGCCCTCACCAGTGAATCATGCCAAGAGCACTTCGTCACAGCTTGAACTCTTCCCTGACATGTTCCCATTTTTGATTTTGTCTCTAAAGAGCAGCTTGGGTGAAAAGGAGGGGGCTAGGAATGAGTTTATTTGAGAATGTTGACCTAATACACCACATATAGAAAGCGATTCCCTTTTCTCCTGCAGCCACCTTACAAACATTTCCAGAGAGGGCAACAGCTCCTACAAGATGTGTAATCCTTATCAACACAGCAAAGATCACATGGCTGTTAAGATAAAGGTTTGGCAGTTCCAGGGTGGGCTTATCATGGTTTAGCAGTAAGCGAGTTTTGTTGCTTCGACTGCATTTAAAAAGTTCATTGATTTGTAGCTAATACCAAGTTGTCATAGTTTCATGAGTAACAGCTTGTGGTTTGCAGAATCAAAGCCTTTTCCTGAATCAATAATAGCAGATTCACTGAGGTGGCCAGAGCACCTGCAGAGAGGGGAGAAACCCAGGTAGAGAGAAGGAGTAAATTTGATCAGAGCATAAATGGTCTATAAAAGAGGAAAAATGAAACTCTCTTTCCCAAAGCAGCAGAAATTGAGCCTTTTATAAATTCAAAATGACCTGTAAAGAGACCATTGTTTTCAAGAAAGTTACGGATTAAATACGTGTAAACACACGTGTAATAAATGGACTCTAAGAAAGGAAAAGTCAAATTGAATATTTTTAAAAAGGTTATCAATAAATAAAAAAGGTTATCAATTGGTTTAATCCTCATTAGGCCAACTTTTCCATACTGTGACCTTGGCACAACTGAATATTTTTCTAGAACCAGTTTCTTGGAAAATAGTGACCTGAACTTCTCTTCATTCCTTAGGGGAAAATAGACACAGGCAGGCAGACACACATGCACACACACACACACACACACACACACACACACACACATACCCATACCTATACACACCCATTATATTACCCCTGACCCCACTAAAGTGTATTTCAGATAATATCTTAGTATTATGTGACTTTCATAGCATTCTCTCAGCCTGCTCTATTTGAGCTTCATCGTATCCATGTTGGGCCAATAGAGCTGTTATTTTTAGTTCCTTTGGAAGGAGGAAAAGATTGAGTCTTAGAAGGATTCAGAACATTTCAGCCCGATTCTCCTAGCCATGCCCAGGGCAGACATCACTAATGAATCAAGGAACTCTCTCCTAAGAAGCTCGGACTTAGCCTCAGAATCCTCTTCGAAGCATACCTCCAGGCAGCCACTAGAAGTTACTAGAAGATGGACTGAAGAATAAAAGCTGTCTGCCATCCCAGACCCACATGATCTGCCCACAGTCATGGGACCACTTCAGGTAAAGCCAAAACACACACATCTCTCCTCCCAGGGCTTCTTATGAACAATAGAACACTTTCACCTCCATGAGGTGGGCTCGCCCTGGCTACAAGCTATGGCCACCAGAGTTTTTAGTTGCCTTTCTACATACAACTGCCAAACTCCATTCATGCTCACTGTTTAGGAAGGTTAGGACATAACAGAGAGCTCCTAGAAACTTTGAAATTACGTACGTGGTTCACATCATACCTCTATCGATTCTGTTGCTCTACATGATATGTAGGTGCCAGAATCTTTAAAAAATGGTATTCTTTAATTTAAATATCTATTGAGCCCAAATAAGTGAATAAATAATTTCAGAGCATGATAAATGGCAGGAAACAGATGAAGCAGGGTGGTGAGAGGATAAAAAAATGACAGTGGTGGAGACAGGGTGAGCAGTAATTTCAGGTAAGGTGATCAGGTAAGGTCTCTCTAAGGAGGTGACACTGGAATACAGACTGGAACAAAGTGAGGGCCATGCCACCTGAAGATCTGGAGAAAAGGTCTTCCACAGAACAGCAAGAGGAAAGAAACAAGCAATGCCCGATTAAGAAATAACATGGGGAATATGCAGGATGTCACAGAGGCCACGGTAAGGACTTTCAATTTTATCCTAGGCATGATGGAAAGCCTCTGTAGGCTTTATAACAAGTAAGTAGTGAAGCTAATTCTGTTTTAAAAGATTACATGACCAAATGTTTATTTTTAAAGATCACTCTGGCAGCAGTGCGAACAATGTACTCAGTTGAAGGGTTGAGAATAATTGGCAAAAAAATCAACCTGGGGTCGCTCATGACAATACCCCAATCAGAAGGTAGAAAGATGAGTCTGGTGAAGTAGTCCATAGATAAAGACTGATGCGGGCCTCAGTAGCTATCATAGGTTCAGGTTCTCCTAGAAGCAGATGTGAAGACCAGATCAGACATGCAAGAGTTTTATTGGGGGAAATGCCTGCAAAGGATGAAAAGGAGGAGGCAGAGAAGGGAGAGAGGGACTTTAGGCCTTAAGGAGGTCTGGCACCTGTGAAAGAGTGATGGAAGGAAGATTGGACAGGAAGAGTCTTTGATGACAATACAGTTCCAAGAAAGGTTTGGCCAGAGCCATCGGGAGTCTTCATGCCAGAGTGGCCAGGATTGGCCTTGCCATACTTTGTCATTTACTGGGAAGAGCCTGTGGGAGACAGCCTCAGCAGGGATGTGGGGGTGGATCCAGAAGCACAGCAGCTGGAGCGATCAGTCAACCATGCCTGGCACAGCAGAAGAGTTCAGCAGCCAATTTTCACGGCCACAAGAGCAGCAGGAGTACGGAAGGACCCACTCCCTGCCTTCTCGGGGACTTAGCTCCTGCATCTCTGTTCTGTCCATCTGTACATGAGCATGCTTTAGGAAGTTGCATCTTAGGAAAGCCTTCTTTTCTTGATCTCAAATCCTCCTCTACATAATGCTCTCTTCCATCCCCCTACACATCCAAGTTTCTACAAAGAGTGGTCCCGCTACCAAAGATGCCTCTATGTCCTCATCCTCTTTAGTACTCAGCAGTCCACTCCTCTCCCCTGCTCCTCCCTCAGCCCCAAGGCTTCCCTTGTGAAGACCATAAGCGACCTCCATCTTGCTAAAGCTGATAATAGAGACTCTACAGTTCTCTTCTTCCCTGATTTCTTAGCAGCATTTTATAAGGTGGATTACTCACTCCTTCTTAAAATACTTTCTCTCCACTGGTTTCTGTGATGTCACATCCACAGATATTTTTTCTATCTCTCTTACTCCCTGCTGGTTCCATACACATCTAAACCTTCTCACTCTCTTCTCCTTCTGCCTGGAAGAGCCTATTGCCTTGCTGTATGTATGATGGGAAGCCGCCTTGACATTGCCTTTCATCCTCTTTCCTATGGGGCTTAAAATGAAAACCCTCTGTTTAGTTCTCCAGGTTTTACCTCCTTAGAAATCATAAATCCTTTCTTCTCTCCACAAAATCTGTCCCTTGTGAATGGAAAGGATTTGCTTTTCCTATTTTTATTAGGTAATATACAGCTTTGCACAGTGGCAATATCATAGCCAATGAGGTTTATCCAAGGCACGATTGTTGCTATTAGGTAATAGATTTTCTAAATTTGCTTAGCTTTTTAAATTCTTATTTTTCAATTGAGATATAATTGACATATAACATTGCATTGGTTTTAGGTGTCCAATATAATGATTTGACATATGTATATACTGTGAAATGATCACGACAGTAAATTTAGTTAACACCTATCTCCACGCGTAGTTTTATTTTTTCTTATGATGTAAACGTTTAAGATTGAACCTCTTGGCAACTTTCAAATACACAATGCAGTATTGTTACCTATTGTTGCTTTACTGTACGTTAAAGCTTTACTGGGGTTTACTCATTCTCATAACTAGCAGTTTGTACCTTTGGACCACTTTCACCCATTTTGCCCACCTCTCAACTCCCACCTTTGGCAACCACCAATTTATCCTTTAGGTCTCTGAGTTTGTTGTTGTTTTCAGGTTCTGCATATAAGCGAGATCATACAGTATTTGTCTTCTGGCCTGACTTATTTCACTTAGCCTAAACCCTCAAGGTCCATCAATATTGTAAAAAATGGCAGGATTTCCAATAGCTTTTCTTTTTATTCTATTAGGTAATATATTTTAAAACCGAAGCTAATACTTAACATCTTTTTTTTTTCCAACTATGTCTGCCCTCCCTTGAAGCAATGGGATACCTCATCTTCCATGAGTGGAGAGTGCAAATTGTTGAGAATGAAATCTCTCAGCGCCAAACTGTCCATAAAGCATGTCCACCTGTGTGTCTCAGTGGCAAAACAAAATGTTACATACTTAAAACTTGTGATTCTCCACCCCCTCATATTCAAATCTGCATCACCTCCAGTCTCCCTCAACCAGGAGAATGGCTCCTCCATTCATTCAATTGCTCAGGTCACAAATCTGGGAAACAACTATATCAACTCATCCCTCTTGTCTACTTCCTCCAGTGGGAAACTAGATCTTGTCCATACTGCTCTGTCCCCTCCCCAATTTTCTCTCCCCTGTGTCCACTTCTCTCCATCTCCACTCTACTGTCCAACTACTAGCCATCATTATCTCTTCTCTGAATTGCTGCAATAATCTTCCAATTGGTCCTCCTGCTTCCACTCTTTCATCTTTCCAATCCTATCCCCACACAGCAGGCTGAGAAATCTGACAAAACCCATCAGATCTCTCAGACATCTTACTTTATATCCTTTCAATGGTTTCCCACTACACTTGCCATAAGATACAAAATGCTTGATATGACCTCCAAGGCTCTACAAGTTCTGTCTTCTGCCTCCCTCTTTGGACTTACAGCAAGCTACTTTGCTCCTCAAGCTCCAATACTGGCCTTCCCATGGTCTCTGAATGCTCCACTCACTTTCTTCCTCTGAGACTTCACACATGTTGATCCTTTATCTTCCCAACACTTGTTCCTTTGCCTTCTACTCAGCTTTCTACCTGAGATTCCTCAAAGGGGCTTTTCCTGAACTATCCAATCCAAATTAAGTCCCCAAGTTACTCTCATGGCACCTGTTTCTTTTCCTTCATATCAGTGATTGTTATATGTGATTATTAAGTCATGCATGAGATTTACCTGTTGAATGCTTCCATTCCCATAGAGTTAAGAGCAGAGCAGGGACCATGGCTATTTTGCTCATTGGCTAGCACAGTCCCTAGTGTATAGTAGAGACTCACTATCTACTGAACAAATAAATGAATGAATGGTCTAGGATAGGTAGAATAATAAATCAAAAAGGAAGAAGATAGAATCTGAGGGAAAAGGTTAAAGGTAAAGAGTAGGCAAAAGAAAAGGAATCAGAGAAAGAAACAGAAAGATCAGGAAAAAGGTAGAATCAGAAAGAAAAATAAGATTTGGGATTTCTAAAGAACTACAACTCAGAAGACAGGGCACAGAGTTTTTACTATATGCCCCAGACAGAAAATACCAGTGCCGGCAAGGAACAGCTAGAGCTATCACACACTGCTGATACAAGCATAAAATGGTACATGTCCTGCTTGGCAATATGAAAGATAAGCATATGCATAATTAATGTACCCACAATTCTACTACTCAGTTTTGCCCAAAAGAAATGTGTGCACATGGGCACCACAAAAACATGGACACGAATGTTTATTGGAACACTATTTATTACGGTTAAAAACTAAAAGTGACCCAAATGCCCATCAACAGTAAAATGAACAAATTGTGACATATTCTTACAATGGAATACTACATAGCAATGAAAATGAATGAATTACATGACACACAATGAGTTGGATGCACCTCACAAACTAATTGTTCTGTGGAAGTAGTCAGATACCAAAGAGTGTGTACCGTATGATTCTATTTGCGTAAAGTTCAAAATCAGGCAAGACTAATCCAGTGTTAGAAATCAGAATAATGGTTTCCTTTAGGGAGATCATGTATTCACGATAGAATGATAGAGATGAAGCACAAATGGGGCTCTGGGAGATGGTATGTTCCGGGATGTGACTACCAAGTGAATTTAGTTTGCGACTATTCACTTGACTCACACTCATGATTTGTGCACTCTATGCTTGTAATACTTCAATAACAGCTTACTTCAAAAGACAACTTGGTAGTCTTCTATTGAAATTGCTTAGCAGTGCCTAAAATAGATTATCACTGAATCTTTTCAGGAAATGGAAGTGTTGGTGTGTATGCCTGAGTGTGTATGTATGTGTGGGTGTTGAACATTGAATATTCTTCAGGAATGCAGTCAGGTGAAAGGAAACATCAGATTTATTATGCTCTCTTAAATAACTTGGCTATGTGCCATAGTGTTTCCATAGAAGTTTCTCTATCCATTGAGAGTCAATCTACTTGTACTGTTAGAAGGATCGTATGTAACCCCAACCTATACCACATCTATCAAATTCCATTTTACCCTTTCCTTTTATTCAGTTAAGTCATTCAATCACTGAGCATTTTCTCTGCACCAATCCCTGTGAGGAGTATTAGGGATTCAGAGAAAACTATACATCTCCCCTTCTTATCTCTATTCTTAGGTCCTGAGGAATTCAGCAGGGATGCTTGCCAAGAGCATCTAAGCCAAGGAACAGGATCTGGGGCAAGACCATGAGAGACTTCCACCTAAAATAGCTGGAAATTGTATAATCAGAGGGGCAAGGGAAGCCAGAGTCCAGTGGGAGGGAGACTTGGTACAAGGAATCAGAGATGGCAGACAAGCTGACTTCAGGAAACAGACGCTGAAGAGATCAGGCACAGGTCAGGAAGTAGATGGAAAGATGGCC
Source organism: Canis lupus dingo (assembly GCF_003254725.2). Taxonomy (NCBI): domain Eukaryota; kingdom Metazoa; phylum Chordata; class Mammalia; order Carnivora; family Canidae; genus Canis; species Canis lupus. Next base: position 3,716,069 of record NC_064248.1, on the reverse strand, counting down.
CAAGAGATCAGTGGAGAATAAAGAGTGTTGGTGGGTGGGATCCACACTGGGTACATCGATAAGGAGTGCATTGTCTCTTAGAAATTGAAAAACAATATGAAACTTACTAAAAGTCCGGCTGCTTTGTGTTATCACCACACACCAGCAGTCCTAAAAAAATGTTAGTAAAATACTCCTAAGAGCGCTCGCTAGAGTAGTGGTTGTTAAGAGTGACAAACTGGGAGCAGCCTAAGTGTCCCTCACCTGAAAAATAGATGAGTGAGTCTAAGTATATTCTTACAGGGGAACGCTGCACAACAGGGAAAGCATATCAACCAGCACTCTCTGTATCCACTTGGGCAAGTCCAAAGCATAATTACTAGTTGCATTGTAACCTAATGCCACTTACACAAAGTTTCAAAACACATAAAACAAGGGCTGTGTATGGATCATTGTAAAAGCCCACCAAGTGCATAGAATGGCCAACATGGGGGGAGTGATGATCCCTGGAGGTGGGGAGAAAGGAAAACAATCAGAAAGGGTACAAAGGACTTTGTTTTTTTTGTAATTCTTTTAAGCCCAAACCATGCATCATTATTTTTATTATCTGTTCTTTTTTCAATGTGTCAGAAATATCTCACAATATAAAGAAAAGACTTTGACACAAACTACCCCCTCCCCAAACACACATAAGAATACTTCTGCCTGCCAGGAAGAACTGTGTCTGTCTGACCCTTCACCCACCAGTGACCCTTCCCCACCAGGGAAGGAAAAAAAGAAGCTGACACATGTGAAGGTGTCAAGAGCCCATTGCTATTGGTGGCGTGAGGTGGGCAAAGGGCCAGGTAGACAAAAATCTGGCTTTCTGAGGAAAAGTCTCTTGCAGTACATTATCTGGACAAGACAACATGGTCTTAATGCTGATGTAGGGTAAAAAGGTTACCATACCTGTGATAATCTGCTCCCAAACACCAGGCCCAGACCTTGTTTCACGTAAGCAGGCAGGGATGACTCAACTCTAAACAGTTCTAAATCCGGGAAACGGCGTGCCCATTATAACCAGGCACCGTGACATTTTGGAATATGTGTTGGTAAGGCTCTCCATGTTAAGTAGCTTTTCAAGTTGTTATTAGAATCACGTTAGCGCAGCACTACAGCAAACGTCCCACGTCCACAGATGATTCTTTCCAAGAAACCTATTGGTTTGCTTTTCTTCTCTTTTCCTTGTGAATAGCAGCTGACAGACAAAGGGGAGCTGGTCTGGGCCTTTGATGCCAATGCCAACTGAACAATAGCCCTGCTTGTGGCAATCACCCTCTTTGTTCAGCCAGGAGAATGCTGAGGCTGTTGCTCATTGGGTCTCGTGTATGTGGGTGGCCAGAGCAAGGTGCATTTGGCAGCCAGATGTAGATTCTGGGTGGTATGAGCTGACTGTCCACAGAGCTACAGCTTGGGACTTGGCTGGAACTCCCCTGACCAGTGCAATCAGAGAGACCAGATGGACTCGCCTTCTCATCCTTTGAAGATGGTCCTTTATTTAGCTACAGGGAAGAAGCAGCCAACCATCTGACCTGGAAAGCATTCTCGGGCAGCCTGGTTCTTTTTGTGCACATCTAAGAGAAAGGGAAAGTGCACTGTTGAAAGAAAAATTTAGGGACAGCCTTTGCAAGCCACTGAGGAGTTTGCAAAATCACACGTACAAATGGGCACCAGAGGTTCAATTAACCAGTGGGAGCTTCCCATTTATTTTCCTGGGGCAGTTCCACTTAGAAGGCAGATGACACTTCAGGGAATTTGTCACCATTTCTAGGGGCTCCTGTGCTGTTGCTGCTACAGCTGAAATGGCTACTACTGCCACCAGAGCCACTTCTAGCCACTGGAGTGCTCCTCCCTTAGACCTCCCTCCTTAGAGGAGCAATATGGATGTGGCTGGTGAACTGGGGCACAGAGGTTTTGTTTGTCACATCTGTTTGTGCCGCTATCAGGCAGAGATACTGAGTTATTATCACAGTCCCATGGGGACCCAGTTGTGGCTCAAGTGAGCTGCAGCATAGAGAGCTCTGTCCCTGCCCACACTGGGTCATAGGGTTTCTCTAAAATGCAGCTAGAGCTGGGCCCTCCCACCTAACAAGTCCTTGGGGTATCTACCAACCACCTTGTGTTTTGAGCTCTGTCCCTCTAGGCCAGTTTCCACGGTATAGCTTCACACTCTCTCTGGCTAATCCCCTTTAGATACTCTACGTAGCTGGGTGGTATTCCCGCTTTGGATGAGGGTTTCATCCCTAAATACAAACTCTGCCCATAGAGTCTGCTCTGGGATCTGGCTCATGAGACACTAGGATTGGAGGTGAGAGCACAGGGCTACTATGCACAGTTGTACCAGCTATTCACTGCACAAGGTCTTCCAGCCAGGATGGTGAATGGAGGCTGAAATCAGGTCCTATGGACTTTGACTATTTCTACTTCATCAGCATTTACCTAATGGGTGCAAATGCCAGTGCTTGCTACTTTCTGTTTCACTTGCTTAGATTAGCACATCTCTCTCTCTCTCTCTCAATCTCTCCCTTTTTTTTTTTTTTGAAAGCTGTTACCCTCTTAGCTTTGACCTTATAGTTCTAGTGGGAGCTGCCAATCTTAGTATCCTAGCCCCCAAACACCCGGTCTAGAGGTAGATGCATGGCAAAAACTGAGACATCAGAGTCCTTCCCAAAGGTTTTCAACTAAGGGCAAGGGGTCTTTTCTCAGTAGAGGGCCACGGTGGAAGAACGTGAGTCCAGAAGCACCAGGGACCGAGTTTCCCACTGTGGGGAGGAGACTGGGGTAAAGGATAATGGAGCCAACATGTAAAGAGACAGAAAGGCAAGAAATGGGGAGTCCTCTGTAGGCCCTAAAGTCCTGACTCAGGGCATCACTGAGATCAGTTGCACAATCCTCCATTCCAACCCTGCCTTCTTTTATGAGCCAACAAATCCTCTCTGGGCTTCATCAGTCTACCCCATTTCTATCCCTTGCAACCAAGAGAGCCCTGCTAGACACAGTGCCCAATAAAGATCTTAAATACTGGTTCTGCTGGGAAAAACAAACAACTAACATTTTTTGAAGGTTTAATATGTGCCTACCACAAACCCGATGCTTCTACAAATTATATCATTTTAATTCTTTTACAAACCAGCAGTAGGGAATATTAATCTCCTTGCTTTTCAGATGAAGAAACTGAGGTACAACGTGGTTTTCCAAAACCCACATAACCTAGAAATCTTCTAGAAAATTCATTCTTTTCTATAAAACGGGCAATAAAAAGCTTTGAAGTATTCACCAGCATCTTATGAAAGGGCCTTCCCCATGGAGATAGCCTCAGTATCAATCATGCTAGAAATTCCAGATATACCACATTTTATATATCAGGTGTTGAACACTTGAGTGGTTTCCACATTTTTGTTTAAATTTATTTGTTCATGAGAGACACACACAGAGAGAGAGAGAGAGAGAGAGAGAGAGAGAGAGAGGCAGAGACACAGGCAGAGGGAGAAGCAGGCTCCATGCAGGGAGCCCGACATGGGACTCGATCCCAGGTCTCCAGGATCATGCCCTGGGCAGAAGGTGGCACTAAACCGCTGAGCCACCTGGGCTGCCCTGTTTCCACATTTTGACTACTATGAATAATGCTGCTATGAACTTCCATGGACAAGTTTTTGTATGAATATAAGCTTTCAATTTTCTTGGGTATATATCTAGTAGTGGAACAGCTGGGTTTTATGGTAACTCTATGGAACTCTGTACCCCAGTTCACCAGCCACATCCATATTGCTCTGTCTAAATTTTTGAGTAACTGCCTGACTGTTGTCAAAGAATCTACATTTTTATATTGCCACTAGCAATAGATGAGGGATGCATTTTTTCCACATTCTCACCAAAGCTTGTGATTATCTATCTTTTTTTATTATTATTATTATAACCATGGTAGTAGATGGGAAGTAGTCTTTCATTTGGGTTTTGACTTGCATTTCCTTGATGGATAAAGATGTTGGGTATCTTTTTGTGTGCCTATTGGTCATTCATGTATCTTCTTTGTAGAAATATCTTTTCAAGTCCTTGGGTTACTTATCTTTGCAATATTGAATTGTCTGAGTTCTGTATATGTTCTGGATAAAAGTTCCTTATAAGATATATGATTTGCAAATATTTTCTCCCATCTTTGGGTTGTCTTCACACTTTTTTGATAGTGTCCTTTGAAGGACAGAAGTTTTTAACTTTGAAGTCCTATTTATCTTTTTTTTTTTTCTTTTGATGCTCTTGCTTTTGGTGCCATATCTAAGAAACTTAATCTAGGCAAGATCACAGATTTACTCTTTTATTGTTTTCTAAGAGTTTTATAGTTTTTGTTCTTACATTTAGATCTATGATCCTCTATGAGTTAATTGTGGCATATGTGTGAAGAAGGGATTCCACTTCATTCTTTTACATGTAGATATCCAGTTGTCCCAACACTATTGTCAAAAATACTATTCTTACTCAATTATCTTGGCATCTTTCAAAATCAACTGACAATAAAAGTACAGAGTTAATTTCTGGATTCAATTCTATTCCATGATCTATAAGTCTATTCTTCTGCCAATACTGCATTATCTTGATTACTGTAGCTATTTTGTAAGTCTTGAAATGAGGAAGTGTGACTTCTCCAAATGTGTTCTTTTTTGAGATTGTTTGCATTTCTAAATGAATTTTAGGCACAACTTGTTAATTTCTACAAAAATGAAACTGGGATTTTGGAAAGCTTTGCCTTGAATCTGTTGATCATTTTGGGGAGTGTTGCCATCCTAACTACATTGTCTTTCAGTCCATGAACATGGGTGTCTTTCCATGTATGTCTTCTTTAATTTTTTCATTGATGTTTTATAGTTTCAATATACAAGTCTTGCATTTATTTTTGAAAGCTATTCCTAAGTATTTTATTCTTTTTGATGCTCATATAAGTGGAATTCTTTTTTTTTTTTTTAAGATTTTACTTATTTATTCATGAGAGACACAGGGAAAGAGGCAGAGACACAGGGAGAGGGAGAAGCAGGCTCCCTACTGAGAGCATGATGCAGGACTCAATTCCTGGATCCCGGGATCATGACCTGAGCCAAAGGCAGATAGATGCTCAACCAGGTGCCCCATTGTAATTATTTTCTTAATTTTATTTTTGAATTGTTCATTGCTACTGTACAGAATATAATTGATACTTTGTGTATGATCTTGTACCATGCAAGGAGAGGTCATTTTGCTTCCTTCTTTTCAACCTGGATGTATTTTATTTCTTTTTCTTGACTAATTGCCTTGGCTGGAACCTCCAGTACTATGCTGAATATCAGTGGTGAGAGCAAACATCCTTGTCTTGTTCCTAATCTTAAGGTGAAAGCTTTCAAACTGTTAGCACTTAATCAGGTTAAGCAAATACCCTTTTATTCCTTGTTTGTGAAGTGTTTTTACCATGAAGAGGTGTTAAAATTTTTTAAGATTGATGTATTTATTTGAGAGAGAGAAAGAGAGAGAGAAACTGTGAGGAAGGGAGGGGTAGAGGGAGAGGGAGAGAGAGTCAGACTCCACACTGAGTGCTCCACACCTCCTCCACATGAGGCTTGATCCCAGGACCTTGATATCATGGCCTGAGCCAAAATCAAGACTCAGACACCAAACTGACTGAACCACCCAGGTGCTCCTGTTAAATTTTTTTCAAATACTTATTCTGTGTCAATTAAGATGACTGTAGGTAGATATTGTTATTTTTATTGTAGAATATTACAATGATTGATGTTTGGATGTTAAACCAATTTCTCATTCCTGGGACAAATCCTAGTTGGTCATGATGTGTAACCACTTTTATGTGTTCCTGGATTTTAGTTTTTAGTTTATGTTTAAGAATTTCTGAGTCTATATTCATGAGAGATAGAGGCCAATCAATAATGTTCTTTACTTGCATGGTTTTTACCTGGTTTGAGGTAAGGTTAATACTGACTTCATAGAATAAATTTTTAAGTGCTCCCTTGTCTCCTATGTTTTGGAAATGTTTGTGAATAATTGATATTAATTGTTCTTTAAATGTTTGATAGAATTTAGAAGTGAAATCATCTGACCCTGGGCTTTTCTCTATGAAAAGTTATTAAATTACTAATTTCATGCTTTCTTTCTTTCTTTCATGAGAGAGAGCACAAGCAGGAGGAGGAGTAGATGGAGAGGGAGAAAGAGAATCACAAGCAAACTCCATACCAAGTGTGGAGCTGGATGCAGGGCTCAATCTCACAACACTGAGATCACAACCTAGGCCAAAATCAAGAGTCTAATGCTTAAGCAACTGAACCAGTCATGTGCCCCACTAATTTCATTTCTTAATTTGTTATAGGTCTATTCAGATTTTCTAGTTCTTCTTGAGTAATTATGGTGTTTGTGATTTTCCAGAAATTCATCTATTTCATCTAAGTTATCTAATTTGTTAGTATATAGTTGATCATATATAATCCTTTATTCTTCTATTACCCTTTTTATTTGTCTAAGGTAACTAGAAATGTTCCCCTTTTTGTTCCTGATTTTAGTAATTTGAGACCCCCCCACCTCCAGTCACCCTCACTAGAGGCTGACCAACTTTGTTGATCTTTTTAAAGAATCATCTTTTGGTTTTGTTGATTTTCTGTATCATTTTTCTATTTTCAATTTCATGAATCTCCACTCTCATCTTTATTATTTCCTTCCTCCTATTTACTTTTAGCTTCATTTATTTTTCTTCTTCCAGTGTCTTAAGATAGAAGGTTGGGTTATGGATTTGAGATCATTCTTCTTTTTAAATATAGGTATTTACAACTGTTGGTTTAGCTCTGAGCACTGCTTTAGGTGCAATCCACAAGTTTAAGTATGTTATCTCTTTATTTTCATCCCTTTCAATGTACTTTCTTTCTTTTTTTTTCTTTAAGATTTTATCTGTAAGTAATCTCTACACCCAACCTGGGACTCAAACTCATGACCCCCAAGACCAAAAGTGGCACACTTCACTGACTGAGCCATCCAGGTACCCTTTAATGTATTTTTTTATTTCCCTTGTGATTTTTCTTCATCTAGGAGTGTGTTGAGGCACCTGGGTGACTTGGTTGATTAAGCATCTGCCATCAACTCAGGTAGTGATCCTAGGGTCCTGAGATCGAGTCCCACATCAGGCTCCCTATGGGGAGTCTGTGTCTCTGTCTATGCCTGTGTCTCTGCCTCTCTCTCTGTGAATAAATAAATTAAATCTTTTTAAAAAGTGTGTGTCCTATAGACAGAACAGAGTCAGTTCTTTTTTTATCCAGTATGACAATCTGCCTCTTCTTTTTTTTTTTAAGATTTTATTTATTTATTCATGAGGGACCAGAGGGAGAGAGGCAGAGACACAGGCAGAGGGAGAAGCAGGCTCCATGCAGGAAGTCCGATGTGGGACTTGATACCAGGTCTCCAGTATCACGCCCTTAGATGCTAAACTGCTGAGCCACCCGGGCTGCCCCAATCTCTGCTTCTTGACAGAATTATTTAATCCATTTATGTTTAATGTTATTACTGCTATAGCTGAGTTTACATCTGCCATTTTACTTTTTGTTCTCTATAAGTCTCCTGTCGTTTTTGTTCTTCTGTCCTCCTCTCTCTTTTCTTTTGCATTAATTTAACATTTTGTGGTGTAACATTTAAATTCCTTTTAATGATTCTTTGACTATATATAATTCTGTTATTTTCTAATGGTTGTTCTATGGTTTCCCATATACATCTTAACTTATTAGAATCTACTTCAGATTTATAGTAACTTATCTTAGTAAGAAATAAAAACATGACTCCTATATAGCTGTATTCCATCTTCTACATTTTATACTATTATTGATATGCACATTACATCTATATACATTACAAACCCAACAATACATTTCTATAATTATTATGTTACATAGTTATGTTTGTTAAAGAAGATGAGAGAGGAAATATGAACAAGTATTTATAGAGCTTGTTATATGAACCTTCTTACTTGCCATTTCTGATTCTCTTCATTTGTTCCTTGTGCATTCAAGATACCATCTGGTGTTGTTTCTTATTCTTATACAGCTTTGCTCCCACTTGCCTCCTTTGTGCTGTTATTGTCAAATATGTTACATTTTTATGTGATATCAACCCAAGAATACAAGTATATGCATGTATGTGTATAGTTTTATACAATTGCTCTTCAAATAAATTAAGAGAATAAAAAAGAAAAATATGCATTTATACTGTCTTTTATAATTCCATAATCACCTTTATTGGTGTTCTTTCATTTTTTGTGTAGATTTGAACTACTACTTGGGGTCATTTGTTTTCAGCCTTGCAGAAATTTCTTTAGTATTTCTCATAAGACACAGATCTGGTAGCAATAAATCCTTTTGATTTTTGTTTATCTGTAAATATATTTCACGTTCATTGTTGAAAGATAGTTTTACTGGATGTCAGATTCTGGGTTGACAGGCATTTTTCTTTGAGCACTTTGATTGCATCATCCCACCACCTCTTGGACTTCATGGTCTGATAAGAAGTTAATTATTAATTTCATGGGGGTTCCTTTAAACATGAATAGTTTTCTGTTGCTGATTTCAAGATTTTCTCTTTGTCTTGTCTTTACCCATACCTAAGCTAGAGCTTCCACCTCTAAGTGTAGGCTGTGTGGAGAAAGAGAACTCAAGATCCTTCAGTTGCTCTGGCCTGGATTAGAGCTTCTGTAACAGACAGCTGGGAGAGGTGGAGGAGGATGAGAAATGCTGCAGTCTGCCCCTCCTGGGAGATGCAATAGCCCTTGACTGGGTAAATGTTCTTCACTGTACCCGCCCAGAGTGGACCTTTTGTCACACTGAGCTGAGGGGTTGGTTGGGAGACAGGAAGACGAAGCATGTCATGGCTCAAATGCCACAGAGTAACTATTCTTAATGTGATTTTGTATGTTTTCTTGAATAAATGTTTCTTTGTTTGCTGTATGCCTTTTAGACAACTTCCAGAGTCTTCAAATTTTTTTTTTTATAATCTTTACTTATTAATGGTTGTTTTGCTAGGAGAGAGGATCCATGGAGCTCCTCATACTGTCATTCTGGAATCTGTTTCTGGCACACATTGTTATGAAAATTGCATAATTTTGGGTAGCCTGGGTGGCTCAGCAGTTTAGTACTGCCTGCAGCCCAGGGGCTAATCCTCTCCCTCTGCCTGTCTCTCTCTGTCTGTCTCTCATGAATAAAAAATAAAATCTTTTTCTAAAAAAAGAAAATTCCATAATTTTGGGGCACCTGGATGGCTCAGTCAGTTGGCTGTTCTACTCTTAGTTTTGACTGGGGTCATAGTCTCAGCATTGTGGGATAGAGCCCTGCTATGGGCTTATACTGGGCAGAGTCTGCTTATCCCTCTCGCTCTCCCGGTGACTCTCTCCCACTCACATTGCATGCATGTGCACGTACTCTCTCTCTATATATAAAATAAATAATAAATATATAAAATATTTTTAAAAGAGAAAGTTGCATAATTTTACATCTTTCTTTTTTGACGTGGCTTAATAATTTTCTATATTATTATAAACTCTTCACAAATGTCATTTCTAGTTGTTGCACTGTAGTCCACCAAATTGAATATACCATACATTAATAACTTTATTTAGAACAGTTTAGATTTACAGAAAACTTGGAAAGGTAGATTTGTAATATATGCTATTCTCAATTTTACCTATATTAACATCCTACATTTACTCTACAACTTGCTTTTGGCTTGCTCCTCATTTTTCAAAAGCTTAAGAAATGACATGGTGAACATCTTTGTACACAATATTCTTTTGTATATTTAGCTATTTACTTGGTGTAGATTTTTTTCAGAACTGTAATTACATGATCAAGGGATTTTAGAACATATTTGACTCTCTATGATCAAAGTCTCTAACCTGTATCTATTACCAAAATTCTACTTGGCATCAGAGTTTCCACCCTATATGTTATGATTTCTAGTTTTATTCAGGTAAAAGGTGTGTCTCTTAAGTACAGCCCCTGGCAAGGGATGACTATGAAGCTAAATGGTTTGCAGGAATTGACTGAAGTCCTAGGTAATGATCTTGACACCCCCAGCAGACATATCCTTACCATGCCAGTCATCCATACTGATCAGCCTAATCGCTATTAAACATATAAAAGGGCAGTTAGCCTTTTAAATCTGACCACAAGATAGAGAACCAAACAAACATTACTTAAATTTGGTTCTATGTGGTGTCATGTTGATCTAGATAAGTGGTTCTCAAGTATGATTCCCAGACCATCAGAATCACTGATCTAGAGAGGTCAGAGAGTGAGGGCTGACACCAATATTCAGGTGTAGGAATCAAAACTTTCAAACCTTAAAGTCTGACATGCTTAGCCTCACATCTGGTCACAAATGTTGTGTGTGGCTGCTGCAAGTATTTTGACTTTCCCCAATTGATAAGATAAAGGACAGAGGAAGGATAAAAGATCAAAGTCATGATAACCATTTGGGAGTGATCTTATATAGGGAAAAGAGGTGATAAATCACCAATATTATAAAACCACTCTTTGGTATTCAGGCCAAGCTAACAACGGCTGGAGGGAGGTTGCTAGGGCTCAAAACACATAGCAGGCAAGCTCAATGTTCTCTCTGAACTCGGGTTTGAGAGCAAGGTCTCACTACTACTGTTCACTCTGGTCTCAAATAACCCCTATTGTATATAGATTTGGGCTAGAGACTGTCAAATTAGAAGGTTCCTGGAACTCATTTCTCAATCTTGAAGGTCACAGAGGCTACTATAGTACCTGAGTAACACTGGCCAATGGCCCACAGTGAGTGATGCTATGACATCAGGGAACTGGTCATAAAGCCTAGGAGAGGCATCCTCGCAGATGGCATGAGCATTTTTGAGGTGCCACAGAAAGGCTGCAACAGGAAGCTTTTCCCACACCTACCCCAGTAGTGCTAAGGGATACAAGTGTCATAGTCTCAAAAGCAGAGCTTAGTTTGCATGCCCTGCCTTCATTAAAAAAGCATAAATGCTGGGGAATTTTAAATACTTATAAATACTTCATAGTATAAGGAACCAAGCCAAACTCTGGTGGTTGAGGGGTTTCCCTAGAGTTTATAAGCTCTAACTTTTCCCTCACCCTGGTACTTTCAGAGTAGGGGTGGGTGGCTGGCTGTGGGGCAGGCTGATGGGGTAGAGGTCAAGCAGCCCATGCAGTGGCCCTAGAGCCTTGCCCCAGCACTGACTGCTGGAAGTGGTGGAAGTGGTGGGGGAGGGAAGAATAAAAGAATTAATCATGCCTAGATCTAAAGGTAGGAAACTAGAGGCCTTATCACCTGGAGAACACAAGCTCAGCTGGGATCCCCTCTCTGAATTAAAGTAGGGCTCACTCTCTGATTTATGACCATGTGGTGAGGAAGGAGGAATGTAGGTCTCTAGAAGACCTCAAGTATGGGAACTCCACTCCTGAATGTGCAAAGTGAAAATTTTTTTCTAAAATGCCCAACTCCCACTCCTGCCAGAACTTAATCATTATAAGGAACCACTCAAAAAAGAGGAAACAGCACCTGCCTTTCTTACTATAATCACAAATGCTTCCCAGATCTTACCAACTTGGGGTAGAAATGATATTTAATTAATAGGTAATGCCAACTGTATCTACTGCCAAATCCTGCCTGAATAATTGTTAGACTTCTGACCTTGTCAATCTGACCCTGTTCTCTCCGTATTATGATCCCCCAGACTGCTCAGGAGGTCTTCCGGTGGTCCTGAGAGAGCCTGGCCCACTGCCTGAGCCCTGCTCCAAACTGTGACTTCAGCCTTCCCCTCGGGCCAAGAAGTCTGGCAGGCTGCACATGGCCGCCCACAAATAAAACTGTTCTGGGACACCCTGCTACTCTATCATGAGGAGCAAATAGCTCTTTGTCATTTGTCTTGTTTGGTCTGGAGACTGGGTGAAATTAAGATATCCAGGCAAAAGAGCAATCTGGAGTTCAGAGACCAGATAGGTCAGTATGTAGAATATTTTTAAGGACACAAATATGTACTATGCAAAGTGGCATTCCTAATAGTTGCCTCTGATAAATAATAGTATGCTACAGGCCTCTGTGGTTTCAACACAGCTTTAAAATTAAGACACATAATATAACCTGCATTTGCAATTTTTTAATTTTTTTCCCTTAGAGTTAATCTCAGATTGTTAGAGATGATAATGATTATTGTTCGCTTGGGTAGCTCTGGCCTGGTAGAAGATTGCAGAAGGAAGTAGACTAACAATAACATTAGCCCTTTATTCTGGGTTCAGGGAGCCCTGCCAGGGCCGGGGGTGAGGGTGGGGGATGGAGGATCATTGGGGAGGAGGTGTTTTGGAGAAACTTGGCCACATTCCTAGGAAAAGAACATGTCATCAATAGATTGATCAATTCCCATGGTGGTATTGTTTAGTTATTTAAAAATACATATATTTTAGGGTGCCTGGGCAGCACAGTCTGTTGAGCATTCAACTCTTGGTTTCAGCTCAGGTCATGATCTCAGGGTCCTAGGACTGAGCGCCGTGACGGGCTCCGCACTCAGTGTGGAGTCCGCTTGGGATTCTCTCTCCCCTCCCTCTGCCCCTCCACTTGTGCTCTCTCTCTCTAAAAATAAATAAATAAATCATATATATATATATATCATATATATATAAATATATCAAAATATATCATACATATATATTGTTTTTTAAGACTTTGTTGAAGTGCTTTTGGCTTAAAGTAGAATGCATAACTGTTTACACAAATCAAATAATTCAGAGGCAATCCCACCATTTTGTGTTTTGCCATTTTTTCCTACATTTATTTAAACACATGTGAGCATATTCCCATACATAGAAGTTTTTTTCCACAACACAGTTCAAATCATTTAGATACTGACAGGTACGTCTCTTATGCCAGGAAAACAAATACAGTAGTGTTCAGAGTTGTAATCAATAGCCAGAGCTATCATGTCAAAAGATGTCTACTGTGTGACAGGCACTATTCTCAGCTCCCTAGCTGTCACCTCTTTTATATTTTATAACAAACTTATGAGACAGGTATTATTATTCCCATTTTACAAATGAGAACATGGAGGCTTAGAGCAGTCACTCATGTCCGTGGGGTCTGTGAAGACAGAAACTCTGATATTTTGTTCACCACAGTATCTCAGCACGCAACACACTGGCTGGCAGGTAGCGGAGCTCAATACATAGATTTTGGCTATGCAAGAGTCGTGTGGGTTCGTGTGGACAGCCCGTGGTGGAGACAGCCCATGGTGGAATAAGGTTTGAACCCAAGGGTGCCTTCCCTCAGCTACTACATTACACCAACAGCCTTAAGGTGGTGATGCTGAGGAGAGGCTCCAGAGTTCTGCACATTGGTCTCCCCTTAGTACATGGGAATCACAGCGAAGCTCCCCGTTCTGAGCCTGCCCAGACTCCAGGCAGCATGGCATCTTCCAGGCTGCACAAGTAGAAGTACATCTCTGGTGGAGCTCCTTCTTCAGGGTTCTCCCCCAAGGTATTAGGTTTTATTCCATCTAACGTCTCTACCAAAATGACTCTGGGTGTTCACAATATCTACCAAGGCAGACAAACAGCAAAGCTTTCTGGAGGCTGGCCAAGGGTCAGTGCTTCCACCTTGCTGATTGAAGAGAAACAAATGAAAAAAATGAATAGATGAACAAGCTCTGCACCCACCCACCCCCACGGAGTCTCAAGCACATTCTCTAGAGTAGCTCAGTTTGCTCCCCAGATGGCAGGGTCATCTCACAGATGAAGATACCAAGGCTGTGAGGTACAGTGTCCACAGCTCCAAGGGGCTGATCCCACGTGGTCTGGATGCTTGCACAGGCTGCTCCCACTGTAGGCATCCAGAAAATGCCTTCAGGTTTCACCCAAGAGCTCAAGGCTGCAGTCTGTGGGCTCATGGGGTACACTGGGTTCATTTGCTCTGCTGCTAACTCCAGCCATTGCCTCTCTAGGTCTCAATAGCTAGAAGGTAAAATAGCCTGAGAAGAAATTAAAGACACATACATGAGCTATTTTTCCAGTATGATATTGCAAAAAGATGCCTCCAAGGACATATCTGGTTTTATTTTTGTTTGTTTGGGTTTTGGTGGCAAAAGCTTTGGAGAAAAACAAAACAAAACAAAAAACATGAGACTGAAGTCAAATTGACCAACTGAGATCCAGAGAGAAGTAGGGCCTGGCTGAATGGAAGAGGAGGAGCAGCCAGCTTCCTGGAAGGAGCAGGATAGAGAAGAGCTTTGTGATTTAGGGTGAGGAGGAGGGAACTGTCCTGGAGGGGCAGGGTGCTGAGGAAAGAGGCAAAAGCAACATCCAAATGGCCCCCCAGGTTGCACAGCGGGAGGGCCTCTAGAGGTTGCACCACCCAGAAAAAGGAAGGAAGGCTCAACAGGAGCAGTATCACATACAGGGAAGGCCAGCAGCATGGGATGTGAGAAAGCTTTCCAGCAATGCAAGTTGGAGTCTCTGGAAATTGGAATCTTGGGTGGAGGGCTGGAGTCCTAGGGTCCCGGCAGCAAGATCAGTTTTATTCCTGCACGGGAGACTCGCAGGAAGGCAGACTTTCCTGAGAGTGCCAGAGAACAGCACTTTTTTTTTTTTAAATTTTTTTATTTATCTATGATAGTCACACAGAGAGAGAGAGAGAGGCAGAGACATAGGCAGAGGGAGAAGCAGGCTCCGTGCACCGGGAGCCCGACGTGGGATTCGATCCCGGGTCTCCAGGATTGCGCCCTGGGCCAAAGGCAGGCGCCAAACCGCTGCGCCACCCAGGGATCCCGAGAACAGCACTTTTACTGTTGTCATGTCAGTTTACACCCAGCTTGTAGCTGCAGGCTGAGAATGCTGGCGGGAAAGGGAAGGCACACCATTATCATTTTTTTTTTCACAATTTCCCATATTATCTCAAACTGATTCATTAAAAAAGACCAACATCTTAAAAGCTTCAGTGGAATCTAGAGTCTGTGTTTGTTTCTGAACTAAGTCATTATCTGAGGCTTGATGGTACATTTCTGGAGCCAACCCCATGACCAGTTTCCCTCCTGTCCTTCCCTACCCCAGCACACACATGCATAGCCCGCACCTGACCCATCTGCCCCTGGGATTACATTTTCTTAGCTCCCGCAGTCAGCCTTGTCCGAATTAAGTGAAACCCACCAGTCCCAAGGATGTTGCTGTGCTGTTCCCCCACTCAGCAGCTTGTTAATACTGAAGAGGAGGGTTGCATTTGAAAGCAAGGACTGCCTTTATCTTATTGTGATGCTGTTCTCTGATTCTCCTGCCACTGCTTTGAATAATCGGTATTTGAAAAAAAAAAAAAAAAAGGAAAGAAAGAAGAAAGAAAGAACCAGTTAACCTCTCCATTGGCCTTCAGCTGGTGGCTCCAATGAGCTGTCACAAACAGCGTTCCGTAACAAATGAGATTATACCTCTCTTCATTATCCACCCTTTTCAGCGCGTACAGTAGCAGCGCTGAGACCTTCAGGGATCACATCAACCAAATCCCAAGTTAGAGATGTTTAAATTCAAAAATCCACACTCGGTTGCACCTGTTCTTTCCCGGCTACCGTGGTGAATTTGGGGTTTACACAGAATTCCTTGAAAATTTATTTTAAAATAAATGGAGGCCTGTTTTGTGATTGAAAAGTTACTTCAACATGCATCCGAGACAGCACGGCCACAAATGGAGTGTAAATGCAACAGGATCCCAACTTGAGATTTTCGTTTTAGCCCAGCGCGTTCAAAGCAATAATCTACATTGTGTCCAGCCAAGTGGTGAGTGACTATGTTAGGAAGATTAACGGATTATTTTTTTTAATCCACTGGAACTCAAGCCATGGCCCCTCTATCAGTAACATTAAGAACTATAATGGACTGAATTCACATATCTCTTTTCTTCAAGATTTTCAAAATGTTTTTGCCAAATGTAACTGACCAAATCACAGATTAATTTAAAGAGATCAACTGGACAAACTCCTTATTTAAAGAAGACGTTTGAGGCCCAGGGAAGGAAGTTCAATGACTTGGTCCAGATCTCGCATCCACTTCCTGACAGAGCAGAACTGAACCTCAGGCACTCAGGTTCTTTAGTAGGCAGGGGGTGCTTTTCCCCAACACCCCTGCTACTGGAAGTATGGTCTTGGACCTGCTGCACCGGTTTGTCAGAAAAGCAGAATCATAGGCTACACTCCAGACCTGCTCTACCCAAATCTGCATTTTAGCAAGAGCCTTCTGGGTCTGTGGGCATGTTAAAGTCCCAGGAGCCCTGCTTCACAACCGTCACTGTCCACAGCACTGTGACCTTTGCACTTGACATCAGACCATTTTCTGAATATGCCCAAGAGTAGTCCAATAAAATAAGTACAGTAATCATGCGGAAAGGACAATCTTTATTGAAAGAAAAGTGTTACAGTGACATCTGATCATAGCGATGGAAGGAAAAGTTCAGAAGAGGATCCTTGCGGAATTTTTATGGAGAACTTACTCTGGGCACCTGGGAAAACAGGGTCCCTACCCTGAACGAGCTTATAATCAAGTAGGAGAGAGAAATCTAGAACCCTGGGAGCAAAAACAGGCCATTAACTTCTAAATCAGGATGTAAAGTTCAGAGAGAATTTCCAGTGGGTCACTCCTTAATTTATCCTCCTTTCTGTTGTCAAAGAGAAATTTCTACACTGCAATTTTGACTCTCATGCTTCAGTGACCCACCGCCACCTGCAGGGTAAAGTGCAATGTCCCCTGAATAGTTCCTGCAGCCCTCTTTAGCCTCGACACCCTCCTTTCTGTCACCACTTTTCATGCCCCTCTGCCTCAGCAACACTTAGCTGCTTGCAGTTAGCTGCCTAGTCTCCCGTGCCTTCGTTCATCCCGGGACCACATAAGAGGCTTCTCCCCTGCATTCACTTCCCTTCCGCATCCCCTTATCAGGCTAATCTTTTCTCATCTTTATGGTCTTTTTTTTTAAGATTTTATTTATTTATTTATTTATTTATTTATTTATTTATTTATTTATTTATGAGAGAGAGAAAGAGAGAGAGAGAGAGAGAGAGAGAATGAGTGGCCGAAGGGGCAGAAGGAGAGGGAGAAACAGGCTTCCTGCCCAGCATGGGGGCTCTATACCAGGACCCTGAGATCATGACCTGAGCCAAAAGCAAACGCTCAATCAACTGAGCCATTCAGGTGCCTCATCCTTATGTCTTTGACGACCTGCCCTAGGAAACATCCTCCAAGATTTGGTTAGGTCTAGCTCCTCTGTGTTCACATTATGCCCTGAGTTATAGACTGACTAAATGTTTGTGCTCTCCCAAAATTCCTTTGTTGAAGCTCCAACTGCAAGTGTGATGCTGCAATGGTATTTAAAGGTGGGGCCTTTGGGAAGTAATTAAGTCTGGATGAGGTCAGGAGGCCTCAGGATGGGGTCAATACCTTTACAAAATGAGAAAGAGACACCGGAGCTCTCTCTCTACACTGTGAGGACACACGGCAAGAAGGCAGCTCTCTGCAAGCCTGAAGGGTGTTCTCACCATTAACCAAATCTGCTAACACCTTGATCTTGGACTTCCCAGCCTCCAGAACTATGAGAAGTGAATGTCCATTGTTTAAGCCACCCTGTCTGTGATATTTTGTTTAAGGAGCCTGAACAAGATTGAGACACCTGGTATTCACCACTATCATGGCTGGCAGATTTTTACTCATCTATCTTCTCAAAATGGCAGGCTTCTTTAGGGTGGGGAACATGTCTCTCACTCAATATTCCAGAACATTGGGCTCAGCACATAAAACACACCCCATAAATGCTTGCTGAATGAAAAAAAAAAAAAGCGTGCAAATAAATTTGTCCATGCATGAGATGAAATTTGAGCTGGGCCTCAATAGATTTTAAAGGCTAAGGAGTGGGTTGCCTGAGTGGCTCAGTCAGTTAAGCATCTGCCTTTGACTTGTGTCATGATCTTGGGGTTCTGAAACAGAGTCCTGCATCAGTCTTCCTGCTCAGTGGGGAGTCTGCTTCTCCCTCTCCCTCTGACCCTCCCCCTCCCACTCGTGTTCTCCCTTTCTCTTTCAAATAAATAAAATCTTTAAAAATTAAAAGTGAAAAAAAAAAAAGGCTGTGAAGGGATGAGATGCTTGGGTGGCTCAATCAGTTGAGTGTCTGACTCCTGGTTTTAGCTTAGATCGTAATCTCAGGGTCATGAGATTGAGCCGGGTGTCGGGCTCTGTGCTGACCCTGGAACCTGCTTGAGGTTCTCTCTCTCTCTCTCCCTCTGCTCCTTCTCCCACTCTTTGCTTACACATGTAGTCTCTCTCTCCTAAAATAAATAAATAAATAAATAAATAAATAAATAAATGCAGGCTATGGAGAGGAGGACAGGCATGAGTGCAGGCACAGAAACAAAGATGGTGGTGAGTGTGTGGAGAGAACACAGGAAGTGAGAAAGATAGCAAGGATTTATCTAAAAGCAGGAGGAGAGAACATGAGATTTGAAGTTAATCAAAAGAGGTTGACTTTTTATTGGTACTGCTATCAATTTAAAAAATATTTTATCGAAGTATAACATAGATACAGTAAAGTACATGTACACTGAGAGCATGGCTTAACTAATATTACAACATATACTATTACAGGCTGAATTTTAATAGCTCCCTGCCAAAATCTGTAGTCTGAAGTCCTGAATCCCCCAGTACTTTTGAATGTGACTGTATTTGGAGATAGGGTCTTTTTTTTTTTAATTTTTTTTTTAATTTTTATTTATTTGTGATAGTCACAGAGAGAGAGAGAGAGGCAGAGACACAGGCAGAGGGAGAAGCAGGCTCCATGCACCAGGAGCCCGACGTGGGATTCGATTCCGGGTCTCCAGGATCGCGCCCTGGGCCAAAGGCAGGCGCCAAACCGCTGCACCACCCATGGATCCCCAAGGAGATAGGGTCTTTAATTAAGTTTAAAAGAGAACATTAGAGTGGGCCCTAATCCAATAATGAGATCATTAGATCTTATGATTATCCTCATAAGCAAAGGAGGTTAAGACACAGTCATAAGAACAGATCAGACACAGATACACACAGAGGGAAGACCCTGTGAAGACACATGGAGAAGATAGCCACCTACAAGCTAAGGAGAGAGGCCTCAGAAGGAACCCAACCTGCCCGTACTTTGCTCTTGGACTTCCAGACCCCAGAACTTGAGAATATGAATTTCTGTTATTTAAGTGCCCCCATCTATGGTGTTTGCTATAGCAGCACTAGGAGACTCATACACAATGGAAGCACCATCCAGATTCTGATCATAAATATTCCTTACACCCCAAAAAAGGAGCCTGCACTCAACTGCAGTGACAGTTGGATGCCATTTTTGGCTCCTAAGCAGGAGAATTGCCCAGGCAAAATGGAATTTTAGGAAGATTAGCAAGGTAAGTGGGTTGCATAGAAGAGGATGAACTGGCAGCGGGGGTGGTAGGGATGAGTAGGGCCCAGAAAGAGATGGGGCTTTGGGGAAAGGTTCAGAATCTTGCCGGAGTCAGAGAGTTGGTGAGAGGTGGTAGTGAAGGGAACTCAAAGTCATTTTAAAGGGATGGGAAAATAGAAATGGAGAATAAGAGGGAAGAATCACAGGGGACTCCAAAGTCTGGGTCTAGGAGACTGAAGTGAGAAAGTATTGGTGACCAGTGTCGGATGTCTGGGGGAAAACAGTCAGCTAGCGTGGGAACTCATGAATGCCACACTGGGTTCACCGGGTTTGGGTGGATATGACATGCCCAGATGGTGGAAGTGCAATCAAGAAGCCTGAGGCAAGCCAAGAGAGGATGGTAACATGACTGGGGTTAGAGACATGGACTGTGTGTGGCAAGAATGAAAGCTAACACAGTAACAAAATAAAAAGAGCAGGTAATGTGTATTAAGTGCTTGCTTACTACCTGGAAGGTGTCATGCTAAGGGCTTTTACATAGGCTATCTCATTTAATCCTCACAACGGTCCTCGAGGAAACATTCTGTCCTTATCATCTGTTTGACTAAGAAGGAAACTGAGGCACAGAGATTTAAATAACTTGTCTAGGGCAGCCCCGGTGGCTCAGTGGTTTAGCACCGCCTTCGGCTTTGGGGTGTGATCCTGGGGACCTGGGATCAGGTCCCGCGTCGGGCTCCCTGCATGCATGGAGCCTGCTTCTCCCTCTACCTGTGTCTTTGTCTCTCTCTTTGTGTCTGTCTGTCATGAATAAATAAATAAAATCTTTTAAAATAAATCAATAAATAAATAGCTTGTCTAAGGTCAAACTGCCAATAAGTGGTAGATCATTTTTTATTTTATTTTATTTTATTTATTTGAGAGAGAGACAGAGATAGTGAGAAAGAGAGAGAGCACAAGTAGAGAGGAGAGGGAGAGAGGGGAAGCAGACTCCTCTCATCAGGGAGCCCAAAGTGGGGCTCAATCCCAGGACCCTGAGATCATGACCTGAGCCAAAGGCAGACACTTAACCAACTGAGCCACCCAGGTGCCCTGGTATCTGGTTTCAAACCCAGGCACACTGACACCAGTTCACCCAAGTTAGTGTCTTTGGAGCAAAGAGGAGCCAGCTGAAGAGGAGAAAATCCAACCTTTTATTTTTCTATAAGATTTTATTTATTCATTTGAGAGAGAGAGTGTGTGTCTGTGTGGGTGTGTGCGTGTGAGTGCAGAGGAACAGAGGGAGAGGGAGAGGGAGAGAGAATCTGAAGCAGTCTCTGCAGTGAGCACAGCGCCCAAGGTGGAGCTGAATCCCATGCCCCTGAGATCATGACCTGAGCAGAACCCAAAAGTAGGACACTTATCCAACTGAGCTACCCTGGCATCCCTGATTTTTTTTTTTAATCTCCTGGTCTCCAAATAAACTAGCTTTGTGCTATTCTATTCTGTTGTTTAAAACTCCTCAAGCTATGGTGCTGATGTCTTCAGAAATGAAGGTTGCCTTCAGTAAATTTCTCCTGATGCCTAACCTCGAACACCCTGGATGCATTTTAATAAAGGACTCTGCCTTCCCTCCATTCTGCTGCCCAGGGAGTCTGGATCAGCTGCCTGGCTTTATTGTTACCTCACATCCTTGAAAAACAGTATATTTACTGGCAGCTGTTCCAATTATTTAAAAATGTGAACTTCTTACACTTTTCCTGTGCTTCTGGCAGAAGCTCCTCCTCCCACAATCACTTTTCTGTAGGACCGCTCAGGTTTCTTCATCTCTCTGGCACGTGAACCCCAGTATAGTTCACAGTCCCTCCAGGTCTAGGGGAAGACAAGATTACATTTCCACGAATGTGCTTCCATGCCTATTTTGCAATTTCAGAGTTGTCCACAAGCCTGAAGAAATATACTGAAGCAAATAAAAGACACTGACAGGTGCAAAACTCTGAATCAACAGGATTTAGCCCAAAGGGTCTCTAGGTCTTTCTCTTCATACAATTTTGTTTCCTCTCTCTTATTGTATTCCAAATCTATCTCTCTGTGCCTTATTTTTTAAATCTTTTCTTGATAATTATGCATTTACAAAATGGTACCTCATGTGCACCCAGAAAATGTGCAAACTGTTTCATAATTTAAAAGATTTTTATTTCCTGAGATCTGGCATGTGTGGTTAAAGTACATGATTTGCTCGGTGTTTTAGTGGAATGTGTGCCTAAAAGGCTGGAGCCCCATTCAGAACCAACAGCTGAAAGGAGGCTTAGAGAAGCCAACCATTATGTCTGAGGTCCTACATTGCCATTATCAAGTTTTTGTATTTTTTTTTTGAACATGAAAAATCCATTCCTTTTAGTGGTACAGCAGGATTCTTTGGAAAGACAGAAGAGGGCCATTCAGGGAAAACAAAATGTTAAGTCTAGAAACATTCTGGATTCCTAATTGTTGGGTTCCCCCCCACCACCACAAGTCATCTGAGAGACATTTCTTGCTCCATATCAGGTGTCTGACCATGGATACCATAACTTAATTAATTATTGTGGCTATTTATAGATATGACTTGTATATAGAATGTTAATAGTAATCATACCAACAATTACTAGTAACAAGAATGAATTAAACACATGTTGAGCTTTATGATTTACAAAATAATTTCATTTGTTTAATTTTAGTTTAGGCTTTCCCAATGACCTGAGGTAGGCAGGGTAGGTTTGACTATTTTCATTTTATAGGTAAGGACTTTGAAGCACAAAGAGAAATCTATTAGAGTTGGAAGGGTAAAGTCTCCCAGGCTGCATTTGCTTGTAGGAGAATGACTATAATCTCAAGAATTGTGATTTATCTATAGAGTTTAAGTACTTAAACTACTTGTACAGAGAGTATCTATGTAGTCAACTGAACAATCTCAAGACCCTGTGGCTCCCTATCTTGTAGATTAAATCAGCTGAGAAACCTTCCATCACATTTACTACCTGAAGAGTCCAAATTCGATGTGTGTAGTTGTCTGATAAATTTCAAATTTGAGGCTAAAAAGTCCTCAAATTTTCAGAACATGATACCAGAATATGGCTGCCTCATTTAGGTAATGCAGTAAAATGGCTTTAATGTATTCTTTCCATGATAAGTGTGGGCGACCCATTTCCTTTTATGAGTGTCAATAATTCACATTTACATTTGGATTGCACCTGAGTTTGTCAAAGCATATTCTCTTGTAATATTTTATTCTGTCAGAGACCCTATAAGCCAAGTTGGCTTCACAGTAATACTCTCATTTTTCAGATGAGAAAACCAAGGTACAATTAATAAGAAGGTATTCAAGTATTTGTGGTATGACTACTGTGTAGCAGGCACCACCCTGAGTGCTAGGGGTAGAATGATAAGAAAAAGCAAATATGATTCTATCTCTAATTATTTACAGCCTACTATGGGGAATGGATAATCAATTAATTTTATCAATAAATGTAAAATTTCAACTGAATGCAATATTGGTTTCATCTACATATTCCATCAAAACACTGTACCAGGGGATCCCTGGGTGGCTCAGCGGTTTAGTGCCTGCCTTTGGCCCAGGGCCTGATCCTGGGGTCCGGGATCGAGTCCCATGTCGGGCTCCCAGCATGGATCCTGCTTCTCCCTCCTCCTGTGTCTCTGCCTCTCTCTCTCTACGTCTATCATGAATAAATAAATAAATAAATAAATAAATAAATAAATAACTCTTAAAACAAAAACAAAAACAAAACACTGTATCAGTCATGTGTTTCAAAAATATGTCAGGTTTTTAAAAAACATGCCAAGTTTTTTTATGAAAAGGGGAAGAGGGGTGTCTAGGTGGCTCATCAGTTAAGCGTATGACTTCAGCTCAGGTCACAATCTCAGGGTCCTGAGATTGAGTTCCACATTGGGCTCCCTGCTCAATGGAGAGCCTGCTTCTCCCTCTCATTCTGCCCCCTCTCCTTGCTCATGTTCTCACTCTCAAATAGACGAATAAAACCTTAAAAAGAAGAAGAAGAAGGAAAAGAAGAAGAAAAAGAAAAAGAATAGAAGAATACATTATGCTAGCAGCCTAGAATATGGGGATTTGACCTTATCAAGTAGACCTAGCATGGCTTTCCTAGGGAAGTAAAATGATCTGAGGAAACAGGAGGTGGAAAGGTCAATGTTCCAAGCAGAGGGAAGAGGATGTGAAAAGACCCTGGGGTAGGAGGAAGCTCAATATGACAGTTGGAGGTCAGGGTGATTGGATGGCAGAGCATGGAAGACTGCAGCTCAATGTGAAGATTACCAAGTTGCTCCTATGCGAAAGATTTTCAATTTTTATTCTAATCACAATGAGAAACTGTAAGAGATCTGTAAGCATGGCAAGAGGCAGGCACAATTTGATCTGTACTTTGGGAAGACTATTTCAGATTTTGACATAGAGGACACACTGATGGAGGCCAAGATGAATGTGGTTGAAAAGTTAAATGAATATTTCAGAAGTCCAAGTGAAAGAGAACGGACTGTGGATGGATGTGAAAATGGAAACCAGATGAATTTGAGAGATTTTTAGCCATTAAACTTGATGGGAGTGGATGACAAATTGAATATTTTGGGGTGAGTAGGAAGAAGTAAAGGGTGACCCAAACATTCCAGGCTTGTGCAACTGGGTGCATGGTTGTACCATGGAAAGTGCTTTAAGAAGTCCAGATTTGTCAGATGAAGATCATGAGTTTGGTCTGGGATTTGTTGAGATCCTGAGACCTGAAGATAACCAACAAAAGGGCCAAGTAAAGTTGATTTGGGGAAAGTGGAACACAAAGGTCTGGGCTGGAGATACAAATTTGTGAGTCATTTTCATGCAGAGCCATCGATATGGACAGGACAACATTCCCCAGAGAGAGATTATAAAGTGAGAAGAAAAGAGAGTCCTAGAAAGAGCGTTGGAAGATTCAATATTTAATAGGTAGGCAGAAGAAGAAGACTCTATAAAGGAAAGAAAGTGTCCCAAAAGCTAGGAAGAACACAGGGAGACTTGGTTTATTGGTAGATAAACAGATTTTTGAATAAGAATAAGGAAATTGTCAAGTCAAGTGGTGCTGAGAAGTTAAATACTGTAAGAACTAAAAAATACATCCATTGCTCTAGGGATATAGAGGTCATTGGTGACCCTGAGAAGGAGAGTCAGAGCCAGAATGCAATGGACTGAAGATAGTGGGAGATGAGTATATGGAGATCATAAAATAGACAGTAATTTTAGTATTCGGTTTCAAAGCATACTTTGTGTCTAAGGCACATGCCATCAAAGAATATTACGCAAAAAATAAAATGAAAGCCAGTTTTTAAATGGAATTTGAAAATATGTCATGAGTTTTCCTCACCTGCCTCTTCTGCTACCTTCTCCTCCAGACACTCAAACTATTCTCAATCCAGTGTGACTTTCCAGGATGACCCTACATCCTCTGGCCGGTTGGCTCCCTGTCTCCACGACTTAGCACCCCATACCGCTTTTAGAGAGCTCTCATGTTGGAAGAGGACCTGGTAAACTAACCCTCATTAAGTTGAAAGTGAATAATAGCTGCTGTGCACTGACCCTGGGTTTGGTTTTTTTGCTAGGGACAATTCCTTAACAAGTCTGAGACACTGGAGCCACAGACAAGCAGGTATGGAATAGAAGATAGTAGTGTGGAAATAACACTAACTTGCTAGATAATCCCCATGAAGTGGTGTCATCTCCCTGGGACCCCCATTTTTCATTTGTTAGTTCTGGGATTGAATTTTATCTCCAGGCCCTGGATTATAACTTTCAGTCCTGTAGCAAATGTGGAACTGGCCCAAAGCATGGTTCCTTGGGAAGGGAAGAAGGGAGAGGAGGAATGCCAAGACAGAGAGAAACAGGCATTCCTCCTGCCCCTAGGAAGATGGTTTAAAGTTAGGTTGAGCTAGAATAGAATCAACTGAGGTGTATGAATCAGAGGGTATTTTAAGTGCTCAGAAAAGTAATTTTATAGAAAAAGAACACCTAAAGGCAATCTTCGGTAAAGTGAGGAGTCCTTTGTAGAAAGCATAAATGCTCCTGGATTTATCCCTTTTTTTTTTTTAATTTTTATTTGATAGTCACACAGAGAGAGAGAGAGAGGCAGAGACACAGGCAGAGGGAGAAGCAGGCTCCATGCACCGGGAGCCCGACGTGGGATTCGATCCCGGGTCTCCAGGATCGCGCCCTGGGCCAAAGGCAGGCGCCAAACCGCTGCGCCACCCAGGGATCCCGATTTATCCCTTTTTAATCACCTAAATGTTCATCTATAGGATTCCACAAGGCACTAGGTACATTTGTGCCTAATAACAATGTGTAGTAAAGAAATGGTCAAAATGCTCCGATAAAGATGAATGCTTCACTTCCTCTTTTAATTCTTTCTTACACTGCATTTTGCTTTGAGAACCACTTTTCCCTTTGCACTCCAGCTTTTGAAATAGGTCCTTACAAAGTCACTTCATGCAATAGACAGTGTAGAAGTGCTGTTACCAGAAGCGGGGTGTGACACGCATCCAAAACACCTCTTCTAATTAAGAACCAAACTCTGGGAAAGGTTGGATGGTGCATACAAGGTGAGCAGCTCTGCATTTGAGCTCCAGTTTGGAGAAAAGACATTCCAGTAAGCTTTGTGAGCCTTCCCTGTTTCTGACCTCATTGGCTTCCCCTCCCAGAGCTGGCCAGCCCTCTGGCTCTCCATTATAGTCACCACTTCCTTCACTTAGAGAAGACAAGCTGTCCAAGTTAATCAATTAGTTAACCTTCTGCATTAACACAAAACACATGGTGCTCCATGCTTCATTAGTACGGACAAGGTGTTCCAGTCACTGTGTCCCTGCCTAGAGCATGCTGTGGTGGCTGGCCTCAAACAAATGCCTTCATGCTCTGCACCTTTCTTAACATACAGCCTCAGCCCACAGCCACTCTGCTCACTCAACGAACCTGGACAAAACCTTCTGATCTCCTGCCAGCAGCCACTTCTGTGTTGATGAATACTTCTGTCTTGCTCTGTGCCAGGCCAAACTGAGCTGGCCTCCTCTGGTGTTTTCTGCCCATCCAGAAGAGCAAGGGCTGTGCAGCTGCACAGATCTGTCGGCCCTGGGCCGGCACTACAGATGAGATGATTAAGGCAGATAATGATGAATGAAGAACATCACAGGTGAAAAATGACTTCGTTGGAATCCTTATTGATCTGCCACCCGAGGTCTTTTTCATGTGGAACCTAAATTTGACATTTCAAATTGAACCTGACTCTTGTAATTCCAGACCTGGCGGAGTGATTTTAGGTGGAGTCTAAAACATTGCGTAGATGGGGAAACTAAGGTTCCAAGCAGGGAAATGGCTTCCCCAAAGTAACACAGAGAGCCAATGGCAAAGAAAAGTCTAGGACTCAAGTCATGCTCAGGTCAGTACCCCAGGCTGCAGGACCATTTCCTTCTGCAGGATTCAGGTTCTGTCCCTGAGTTAATGTTGTAGACCCACCGGTATAAAAGACAAGATCAGGCCATACTAATCTAACCTGGGACCTTGGCTCCAAAAAGGTGGTAAAAAGAAGATGGAAAAGAGGAGGCATGGTGCTTGGAGAGAGGAAAACCAATCTTTTCTTTTTTAAAGATTTATTTATTTATTTATTTATTTATTTATTTATTTATTTATTTAAGAGAGAGAGAGAGAAGGGCAGAGGGAGAGAATATCCATGCAGATCCCACTGAGTATGGAGCCAGACATGGAGCTTAATCCCATAATCCATGAGATCAGGACCTGAGCCAAAACCAAGAGTCAGATGTTTAACTGACTGAGCCACCCAGGTGCCCTGAGAGGAGACCAGTCTTACAGGAGTAGCCAAGAAACTGCTACTCACCCTTAAATACATGATCTGGTGAAAGGCCCAAAGTGGTGCCTCACATACATAGTCTCCTTTTGGAAAGAGTTGTCCTCCCTAAGAGGCATTTCACTTTGGGATTTATTTCTCAAAGAAGTGAAGAATATGAGAATGGAACAAAGCTCCACCAAGTGGGACTTTTCCCATTCCAAGGCAATGAGGAATAGTACCCCTCTTAATGGAACAATCCAGGAAAAGTACATGGGATGGGAAGAAATATAGAATATAGACTGCCTGGAAGCATAGCAAAGCAAGTCCCTCCCACAGAGTATGAAAGGTCCAGATTCCCTAGTGCAAATGCAAACCACCCTGGGAGCCCTTACCGGCACCATCTTAGTGATCAGTTGGCACTCTGGCATGTATTACCAGCACAGGGTTCCTAGCCTGCAAGTAAATGGACCAAGGAACAGGGCTCCATGATCAAGGCTTGGCAAAGACTCACTCTGTCTGCTCCATGCAGCCCAGACCACAATTGTGGAGCAGTGATACATGGAAAACAAAGCATCACCTCATCTTCCTATTCTCACCAAAGTTTTTTGGATCCCCTTGCTAAGAGAAAGAAACCACTGAAGAGAATCACCAGGAACTCAGCCATACGATAAACAGCCTCAGTGCTCATTTGTACCTTCAAAGCAATATACACAATGTGCCAGGTACTGTGCCAAGCACTAGACTACAAAGTTGACAAAGGCATAAACATGCCTAAGCTGGGCAAAACTAGCTGGAAAGACAGATGCCCACACAGCTAACTCTAATCAAATGGACTATGCAAAGAGAAGGGAAATGAACTAAAATTTGCTACTACCCTACTACAACCCAGGAACTTTAATCTATTCCATCATCAACTCATTCAACAGACGTTTTTTAAATGTCTGCAGGAGCTGTGCTAAGAATACAAAGATTAATAGAAAGGATCTTTGCCCTTGAAGGAATCACATGCTACAAGGGAAAGATAAATGGGTAAACAATATGTGAAAGAAAAATGTTAGAGTTACTATTTCAGAAGTCTGTGCATGCACAACAGATATTTAAAGGAGTCATTTCATAAGCATCTCAAAGTGTCCCAAGTTTTACATCAAAAAACTTTACTTTGACTCACACGGTACGGTTCTAGAACAAGCAAAACTAACCTGCTATGAGAAAAAGCGGAACAATAGTTCCCTTTGGGGAGATGATGGTTCCTTCCCTTGACTAGGAAGGGATATGATAGAATTTCCTGCAGCTCCCTTGACCTCTTCCTGCTAATATAGTTTCTACATCTTGATAGGGATTTGGCTACACAGATACACTCATTTGTCTAAACTCAAGGCACACTTAAGATTTGTGCATTTGTTGCTTGTAAATCTCACCCTAAAAAGAACCCTAAACAAATATTGAACTCTACATAATGACATACATGATGAAGTATTTGGGGGGAGGTACACTGATATCTGAAACTTAGGGTAAGCAGGTGTACACTATAGAGTGCTTTCACCGTTTCTAAAAGTTTGAACATTTTCAAAATTAAATATTAGGGGAAATATGAATCTTGAAAGCTAGATAGATATTCCTTGGGAAAATGGGATGAGAAAAGACTAACCTAATCCCATTTCCAAATTCCCAATCCTCATCTGCTTTGCTGCCTCCTCTAGAGAGCCTAGAATAGCTAAAATATCTACTTAGCTCCTTGCTGCTCAGCCATGAGCAGTTAGCCATACTACTGTAGCCAGGTGGCACAGTTCTGGCCAATGAAGCATTAAGAGAACAATTCAGCTGGTTCTTCTGGGAAAGCTAATGCTTAGGTTGGTGCTCCCCTTCCTGATGTGAATACAAATGTGATACCTGGATTTGCAGCATCCACTTGTGACCATAAAGGCAAATCTGAAAGGATCAGACTTCTGCCTTGACTTTATTGAGCTATGGAACCAGTGTCAATAGCAGCCCATCTCCAGATTTCTTGTTGTGTTCGAAAAATAAACCCTTATTTGTTTTAGCCTCTGCTGGTTAGGTTTTCTGTTACTTGCAGCTAAAACATTTTGAGCACAAGGCAGATGTATAAAACATTGTAGGTTTCAGATAAGTGTGAGTAATCTGATCGCTGGATTCAGAGTTTGGGGAGAAAAATTGAGGAGAAGGAGATGTAACCATAGAGGTAGGACCTGATCCTGTAGGACTCTTCATGCCATACTAAGGGCTTGGGATTCTTTGAAGGGAGTAGACCATTGGAGTAACCTGATAAGATTTCACTTTAGATCAGTGGCTCTCAAATTGCATAAGGATCAGAATCATCTGAGGTTAAAAGTACATATTCCCAAGCCCCATTTCCAGAGATCCTGGAGACAGGAGATGTTGTTCATGCCCTGCACATATAGTCTCCTTTATCTGCAGCTTCTATGACCAGCTCCTGGCACACAGACAGCTTCCTGTCTCAATACCTCTGTGATTTTCTGGCTGATGGCTTTCTTTGGTCATGGAAACATGTTGCGTGCACCCCCAAGGCAGACCAGAGTGTCAGGGAATTAATCCTTCTAAGAGTAGCCTTCAATCAATGAGGAACTGGAGCTGGTGGATAACTACTCCACCTTCCTCACCTATTGGTGGGAGAATTCTGAAGTATATGTCCCATGGTCTCTAAGTCCCCAACTCAACTGGGGTTGAGTCTAGTTGCCCACAGTGATAACTCTCATTAACATACATTTGATTGTCTTTTCCTGCCTGCCTGCCTCCTTTCCCCAAACCCCACCAGTGTGATTACCTCTGAAATCAATTCTAAATTCTAAAATCCTTGTCTGAGGCTCTGGATGACACTGAGTCAAAATGCCAGAGGGGCAGAGTGGTGGGGATCTGCCTTTTAACCATCATGACTTTTTAAGCATTCAGATATGTGCACTCAATCTCAGTCCCTCATCCACAAGCAACTCTCCCTGTTGATGCTGTCAGACAAATTTGTAGATCAGAGTGAAATTCTTCAGTGACAAGCAGATTTTTCAGCTGAGTTGAGACCAAGAGATTTAGCAAATTCTCTAGCTAATTCAGTTAATCTATGAAAAGTTTCCAAACATAAGCACTTTCCATGGTAAGACCTAACTACAAATCAGCTTATGACATTGAAAATGACAATCAGGAGATTGTTAAAACCCCATTAAATAAATAGATAGATAAATAAGTAGAATCATGAATGTTCCTCACCTCATAATACCCAGAATAATTTTGTGTCTAAATGTTTTAATATTTAGTATTTATTCACATAGATGGTTTCATTTATTCCTGTAGTCAGTTAGGTGTTTAACTTTCACTGAAAAAAGAGAGGGCAACTAGATCTTATCAGCTGAAGCATTCATTTTAATTGTGTTTAGGGGCCAGGTAAGAGCTGCACCCTATTCCTTTAACATTCCCTTACTAGGAGAAGAGATTGGTCAAAAATTTTTTTAAAGATTTTATTTATTTATTCATGGGAGAAACAGAGAGGCAGAGACACTGGCAGAGGGAGAAGCAGGCTCCCTGCAGGGAGTCCGATGTGGGACTCGATCCCAGGACCCCGAGATCATGCCCTGAGCTGAAGGCAGACGCTCAACCTCTGAGCCACCCAAGTGCCCCTGTCAAATACTACTATTTGTCCTCCAATCAGGATCCTGGGAGGAAGAGCTGGTGGGGAAGAAGTGGGGCCAGAGCGGGTCGCTAGGTTTCTCTGATGAGGCCATCCCAATGCCTTGTGCATCTGCCCTCTTCTTAAAAGCCCCAGTAAGGTGACCAAAACAGGAAGGATGGTGTCCTTTTACTGTAAGCTGCAGCTCATGAACTTACAAAAGCAACATCATTTAAAGATGTTTCCAACTACAATTCCAATGGGTAAGTTATTCACAACAAATAAGCCTTTTAGACTTGCTGGAAATACCAGCATCTCACTGAGAGAAGCAGCACGCACACCCCACCCCCACCCTCCCACCCCCATGCCTCCAGGCTGGCCCAGCATCATGTTTGGTAGGGCAGCCTGGTCTCCATACTTTTGTCAGGAGGGATCACAGCATTGTTACCCTGCTGTGGCCCAAAGGTGTTATACTTAATGCAGCTGAACACAGGGTGTTAGAGAGTCTTCCAATCAGTATCTTCAGGAGTTAGATGGCTCCCTTGACCTCTCCCTGCTAATATAGTTTCACCTGCTGTTCTGGGGGGGATAGGAAGATGCCAGCTGTCAGAAGTAAGTGTGGGCTACAGGTATGGCTGCTGACCAATAGGGGATAAAAGAATGCAAAAATACTACTGGATCAGGTTTTCTTTATCTTAACAGGAGGGACATAAGGAAGGTCTGTGTCTCTACGCCTTAGATTAGCGTTCACTTAGTGTGTTCTTCAGTCATTAGAAAGTGAGTTTCCACTCTGAGGAAGTACACGGTGCCAACCTAAAAGTCTCAGGAAAAGCTTAGGAAGAGGGCATTTGAGCATAACAGGAACATAAGGAGCAATTTTATGAACACCTTGGGTTACTAGGAGAAAGATTTCTTTCTTCACGGAATCACTTTTTATTGCACACCAACCACAAACATTCCTTTGACTATCTACTTTCTGTGTGCCAGGTGTTTTGGGGGTAGTACAGAGATTCCAAGAGGTAGAGGGCACAGTCTCAGCCTGGAGAAATCCACAGTGTAGTCAGAGAGAAATGATGAGGACCTGGAAGATAAATAACAGTCTGAGCATGTATATGGTGTGTGAGAAATGGCAACAATGTGGGTCAATAGTATTATTTCAAGGTTCACATGGCAATCTCTTGATAACATGACAGGCATGCCCCTTCCTTAGGATATGTTATTACTGGAGGAGTACAGAGAAGGTGAGAACTTAATTGCTTAGAGTAATTGTGATGTTCGCATATAAATACATAATGATACTATTGATCCTGGATGCCAACTCTCGGCAGAAGCAGCAGTGAAACCTGATGGCATTTTGCACCAGGCAGCCCCGTTTCTCTGTTTATCAGAGAGCCACAGAGAGAACTCAGAAGTACTCATTGCTCCTGGGACATGCCAATGAGCTAAGGTGCTTACCAAATGGAATTAACATCAGTAAAGATCAAGCAAGTTTGAGCAGTGGTATACAGCAGCCCCAAATAGGAAGGAAATTGCACCTTTTATCTCCGGCCATCAAAGTGCCTCACAAATCAATATTAGAAGCCGCATTTTATAAATTACACCATCACGGGAAATTGTGAACTGTCATGAAAGAAAAAAGTTTATCTTTTCTTTTTTCTTTAAAGAAACCTATTCATTGGGAAATTCGGGAGCTAGTATTTACCAAAGAAATATTTATATTAAAGCAGTGAATACTCTGTTTATTTACTATGATTATAAGGACTCTGTCATTTCTTAAAAGTTTTGATTAAAGTGGGTTTTTTTAAAGTTTTGATTAAAGTATTTTTAAAACATTGACAATAACAACAATATCTCCTGGAAAATAATGAGTTTCTTCCTGTTAGCTGTCGAATTATTTACTCCCATAACTGAATAATAACAGCACATCAAAGCCGGCAGTAGTAATTAAATGATTTGTGAACATAGGTTAACAAATTAGTGCATCATGATGTGTAATTGTCTAATTAGGGTAAAAATGCTAGTCTTACCTAAAAAGACTGACAAGAGAATAAAACGGGAAGGAACAGCTAAAAAGCATCATGCAAAAGATGACAATGTATGTAACAATGTCATTTTTCTGCTTACTGCTCGAGAGGGGCTGAGAGAGTCTTTTCCAGATTTTGTGTTCAAATTATACACACTGGTTCAACTACAGTCAGTCAAGAGAAGAACAAACAACCAGATAACTGTGGGTTCATTATGTTCTCGGGGCTTAGGAGAGGCTGAGGAACTGTCCACATGACTTCAAATAACTGAATTATTTCTAGTTTTCATAGGACACCCACCAGCATCCCAGGCCTGTGAAGGCACCTGAAAGAAGTTCCTTTGAATCCTCTTCCAGGGGCACCTGGGTAGCTCAGTCTGTTAAGCATCTGCCTTGGCTCAGGTCATGATCTCACAGTCCTGGGATTGAGCCCCACATCGGGCTCCCTGCTCAGCAGGGAGTCTCTCCCTCTTCCTCCACCCTTCCCCCCAGCTTGTTCTCTCTCTCTCACTCTCAAATAAATAAATAAAATCTTAAAAAAAAAAAAAGAATCCTCCTTCAGTCATGTCAGAACAATGTAGGTTTAAAAAGAAAAACAACCACAGGGAAAAAAAACAGTACTTAACTCTTACAATTAAGCATTTTCTATTTGCCATCCATTTATTCAGGACATATATATACTAGGCATCTACTATATGTCAAGCAGAGCACTAAGTTTTTTTTGAGAGATGTGTAGATGCATAAAACACAGTTCTTCTTTCAAAGAATTTTCTTTCTAATTCAATAAATAAGGTACACAGCCTGTAAGACTATAAACTTGAGGTGGTAGAAACAAAGTGCTCCCGGATTTCAGAAGAGGCACCGATAACTTCCATCCAGGGAGATCAAGTGCTTGATCCTGACTGGTGGCAGGTGATGGGAAACCTTTGCAGACAGAGAAAATGGCCTGCACAAAGCCACATGTATCATGGTGTTTTTTCTCCCACCAGTTGGGAAGTTTAACTCTAAATAGATCCTAGAAAAGAAGCCAGTTCTGTGCTTATTTCCATTGGCAGTGGAAGCTTGGGCAGCTGAAAAAAAAAAAAAATGCCGTCCCCACAGCCAGAAGTTAGTAACACAGCAGGGGCTTACAGAATTCCAGAATTCTTTTAATCCTCTGTGATCATTTAAACAACTGAACCTTCTAAATATGTACAAATCTTATATTTGAATGGAGTTAGACAAATAAAGAGGTCTGTGAAATGCACACGACACTCTTTCCAGTCTTTAAGCAATGCCTGCGATATTGTAGGACAATCCTGGCCCCAGTTAGAGCTCTTAGGGACTGGGTGAGAGTTCCCTGACTCCTTCCCTGGTCCCCTCCCCTTGAACACAGCCTCCTTGCAGCTCTGGAAACAGCCTCAAGTTGCTGGCTAAACACACAGTAAGAATGTGTTGAAGGAAGTTTCCTGCTTTCCCTGTTCATTTCAAGAACCGCCCACTGCTGTCGGACCATGTGTATGCGCGTGTAAGTGTCAAGGTTAGAGGAAAGATCAAACTCCCGTTATTAATCCAAGTCAGGGCAAAGAGAAAGAAACTATCAGCAAAGAAAAGTGAGTTCTTTTTTAGGCTTTTGCTCTGAAGAGTAAAATTTGTTTAATTAAACGCAAGTGAGCTACTAGCCATTTATACAGTCTCAAAGCTCAAATCTAGTTTTGTCATTCATATCTTGCGTTCTGGCCACTGTTGTTCATCTCTCCAGCCTAATAACTTTAGTCAAATTTCTTTTCTTTCTTATTCTTTTCCTTTTCTTCTTTTCTTATGTAGTCTCTACACTCAAAGTGGGGCTCGAACTCACAACTCAAACCCCAAGACCAAGAGTCACATGATCCACCAACTGAGCCAGCCAAGCACTCCAGCCAGTTCTTCTTTTACTTTTTACATACAAAAATACTTGGGCACACCTTTAGAAGAATGTATTTTCTGACATGAGTTACCTGAGGAAATAGGTATGTAAGTAACTTGGGAGTGATTCAAATGGGGGCTAAATGTTTGTAAAATAAGATTTTTTTTCATTGGAAAGGATGATTGGAGGGGGAACCAGGCATGAAGTAATGCTGTCCTTTTGGGGGTAAGGAACACCTAGCGCAGATGGAGCTGTTAGCATACATCACCATGACTGCTGGCTGATGCACTCCAGTCTGCCTGGTAGGGCCTCACAAGCTGTCCCTCAGAAACTGAATGCTCATTGGAGAAAGTGAGCCTGAGACAGTGAAAGAACTGCTATCATTTCTATAGGCGAGTGGGATGGCTACAGGCCCTACTCAGTCACCATCCTGCTAGGGACATCTTGTGAAAATCACTTAATTTCTCTGGTCTTCAATTCTCATCCAGGAGGAGAACATTGAATTAAATGAGCTATAATAAGGGACACCACATAATTAAGTGTAAAAATCAGGACATTTTTGCCAGGACAAATGCTAAACTGGACAGGAAATCTGTGTGGCAGAGCAAGATGCATGAGCACCCCATCTCAAAAGTCCCCTTGCACACTGAGCCTGTGATTCTTAAGGCCCCTTCTCCTCCAAAAACTTTAAATGACACCCTCAAATTTAAAGGAAAAACAGACACAGTAATGTAACAAAAATAGCTAATTTTGGAAAAAAATACATATAATTTTTTTAGGGAGATAGTGGTGAGAGGGGCAGAGGGAGATATAATCTATCATCCATCCATCCATCCAATTTGTACACAAATATATCTGAAATAAAAGTAAAATATCTGTAATAAGCAAAAATATACCAAAATATTGTCCAAGAACAAAGCAAGACTATTTAGCCAAAATTACAGTGAATTAAGCACTTAAAGCTCAATTTTCAATGGTTTCTATTAAATTTCTAGTCTGTAACATAAATTATATTAATATTGATTCTGATATAAGTTCTTAAAACTTCAATCTAAGACTTTGCCTAGACTGAGAATCTAAAATGCACAACACTACCCATAACAGGTACTTAGAATAATGTGTGCTTTTGGCACCTCTAATTTCCAGAAATCTAATGTGGTGGATGGAGTAATTGGTTTGTGGTTGGTTTGGGAATTTGCAGTGCCATCACCCACTGAACATTTCAAAGTGGGAAGTTTAATAATTTATCTTTTGTACAAATTGCTTTTCTGACAATATTATCATTAGAATAAAAGACTTCCTTTGAAAAGAAAGTCTGGAAATATCTGAAAATCACAGCATAAGGAAGAACATTCTAAGAACCAGAAGTTTCCAGCAGTGAAACAGACCTATCCACCTATAAGGAGGGAGCTGCTCATCACCAGGAGCATTTCAGTGAGTATTGAGTAGCTTAGGGTCATTATGGAGACAATTTTTCATTAGATAAGAGGCCAGATGAGGTGATGTCTGAGCTACTAATCAGTTCTGAGCCAGTTTTGTGATCTTAGGATTCTGACTCTGAATAAGTAGTTAAAACATCATCTAACACCATCCCATAGAGCAGCACACTTGACACAATAACATCTTCCTGCAGAAAGCCACCACCCTAAGTGTCCTGTGTGTGCTCATACTAAATTGCTTTCCTGCTGCTTGGCCCAGAATGAAGCTGAGTTTTATTTTGACTAAAGCAATTTTAATGCACCTGGGAGAAACAAAAAGCTCTAATAACACACCTTAGGTCTATGAAAAGAACACATTGCTCCATAGCCAGTGCATAGCACACTGGCACACATAATAAAAATTCTACCTCAGTCATTTAATATTTAGTGAAAGGCCAGAGGAAGTAAAATCGGAGCTGGATTCAGTTCAACACCCGGGTCAGTGGTACAATGTGGGCAAATGATGAGTGTTTCTGTTCATTTACATTGGCAGATTTCCAACGCTGCTCCACATCTGTATGGCTAAGCCTCTCCTGGCGGGCAGCAGGGCAGGAAACATGCAGTGCTCTTCACCATGTTATGGTGCCACTTCTGGGGCAAACAGGGCTGCTGAGTGGCCAGAGCACTTCCTACAGCAAACTCTGCCACTCAAGGAAAAACCCAGTGCCGTTCTGGAACTGCAGAGCTATCCTTCATAGGGAAACTGAGCAGGAAGAGGAAGTATCACACAGGAGGGTGAAGGGGTGAGCTAGAGATAATTCAGCAGTGTTTGGGGACACAGTAGTTTTTGGGGGCTGCCAAAAAACTTAGAGAGTACTCTGCTTTCCTTTACAGAGCTGGACACTGGAAATTCACCATGCATTTTTGCTTTAAAACAGGGACTGGGGTACCCAAGTGGCTCAATGGGTTAAGTTCAGTTGGTTCAGCATCTGCTTTCAGCTCAGGCCATGAACCCAGGGTCCTGGAAATCAGCAGGCAGTCTGCTTCTCCCTCTCCCTCTGCCCTTCCCCCTGCTCACATTCGCACATGCTCTCTCTTAAATAAATAAATAAATAAATAAATAAATAAATAATAAATAAAATCTTAAAAAAAAAGCAAGGATTCATATGAATGCCAGTTAATCATAAAATAAATATATATATTTTTAAGTGACCTTAGACATCTCTTACAATGGTCTTCCTACAAATGTTAAAGGTAGAGGAAAACAAGCCTTAACTATTCTTTTTGAATCTTATCTCTGAAACTGGCTAAATAAATCAGTCTGTAATCACCTAAAATGTGGCTTGAAAACTAACTGAACAGAAGACAGGTAACAAATTAACTCTACAAGAATGAAATGTACTAAACTGATAGATTAATTCAAAGTCAAGTACAAGTATTTGTAGTCTTTTGTGGGACTCAGTTGGTAGGATACAAAGTAGCCATTATCAGAGGACATACTTGCCATAGCCATATCGTTTATAGACATACAGTGGAGACAACACCCAAAGCATTTTGTCCTGAATAATAGAGATAGGATCCAAAAGCTTAAACAACTGACTGTTGATGTGGCCTTGGGTAAATCATTTCACCTGCTAATTCTTGCTTATAAAACCAAAATAATAAAATCTACTTATAGGTTGGTTACTATAGTGATTAAAGTTTATAATTATTTGAAAAATTTGTCATGCGTTTAAAATGTACCAGGCACAAAGGATCTAAGTAGACATTTCTTCAAAGATATACAAATGTCCAATAAGCATTTGAAAAGATATTCAATATCATTAGCCATCAGGGAAATGCAAATCAAAACCATAATCAGATACCCCTATACATTCACCAGACTGGCTATAATAAAAAAGACAGATAATAAAAAGTATTGGTGAGGGTGTAGAGAAATTGGAACCTCATACAATGCTAGTGGGAATGTAAAATCTTGCAACCACTTTGGAAAACAGTCTGGTAGTTCCCCAAAGGTTAAACAGAGTTATCATATGACCCAGCAATTCCACTCCTAGGTAAATACCCAAGAGAAACAAAAACATATGCCCACACAAAAGCATGTACATGAATGTTTATAGCAGCATTATTCACAATAGCCAAAAAGTAGAAACAACCCAAATGGCTATTACCCGATGAATGGTTAAAATATAGTATTGTCTTACAATGGAATTTAATTTGGCAATAAAAGGGAATGAAGTATTGATACATGTTACAATACAGATGAGCCTTGAAAACATTATATTGAGATAAGCCAGTCACAAAAGACCACATGTGCATCCATTTATATGATATATGCAAAATAGGCAAGTCAACAGAGACAGGAATTAGACTAATGGTTGCTTGGGGCTGACATGGAGTTGGAGGTCGAGTTTTGGAGGTGACAGCTACGAGGTACAGGTATCTTTTTGGGCAATGAAAATTCTAAATTCTAAAATTTATCATGATGATAGTTGTACAAGTCAGTGAGTATATGAAAAGCCGTTGAATTATACACTTTAAATGAGTGAACTATATGGTATGTGAACTATATCTCAATAAAGCTATATATTCTTTAAAAGATGTGCCAGGCAATTTGCTAGGTGCTCAATATGTAATGAATGTGAAATGCACATGGTATGTGCTTCATAAATACAATGCAAACACATAATGCCTCATTTACCTTGAATACAGAGGGAAAAGAACTTTTAAAAGAAATACAAGTGCACGTGAAATATAAAAGCCCAAATTAATGTGCTAATTAGGAATAAAATAACCATAACTAAAGCATATCAGCACACAGTATCGTACTGGGATGTCATTAAACTGTACTTGAGTGTACAGTAAGGCAAAGCCTTTAGTGGCAATAATCTTTGGTAATACACTATTGAGTCATCATGTTATTTAAACAGAAAGCGAAGGCCATTATAAACTACACCTGAGAATCAAAGACAAAGAGATAAAATGACAGTTTCTTGCAAGAGAAGAGATCTGAAGAGAAAATCATGCCTGTTCTTCTTTACCCATCTTGGCTGTCATATTCTGAATGCACACAGTCCCCCTATTTTTCCATCTCTAGCACATAGTCACTGTTAATACAAGAAAACAGAAGTCTTGTCTTTCTCCATCCTGGCATTAAAAAAAATGCATACTTCCCTAGTCCTTAACCTTCCGCATTCTCCTATTAGCCCCAGGAGGCTATCATTTTACAGCCTAAAAGCTAATGCAACCCTCATAATTACTGATGAGCATGGGCTCCATGGAAGAAGTCACCATGCTGCAGTAGGGCAGTGTGAACAGCCTGGGAAAAGATGCTGACACCTGCCAGAGATTTTAGTGGCATTCTTGTCCAGGCTTGACATTATAGATATAGTAAGGCATCCTGGAGTAGTCCATTAACACAAGCAAAGGCAGTTTTGTGCAGTGCTTCAAGTGGCAGTCATACATCTAGTATGTGTAATTCTGGTGTTGTCTCGACACCAGTAAGGACCAAACTCTGGGTGAGAAGCTCATGTGGGTTCATGAAAAGTTCTCTTAAAAATGATAGAAAAAGGGCAGCCCGGGTGGCTCAGTGGTTTAGCGCCTGCCTTCAGCCCAGGGTGTGATCCTGGAGACCCGGGATCAAGTCCCGTGTTGGGCTCCCTGCGTGGGGCCTGCTTCTCCCTCTGCCTGTGTCTCTGTCTCTCTCTCTCTCTCTCTACTCTCTGTGTCTCTCATGAATAAATAAAATCTTTAAAGAAAAATGATAGAAAAAGAAAAGAGGTCGCTGGGTGGAGATCTGTCCACAACAGCAACAACAAAGAGTTGATGAGAGAGAAGAAAGGAAGAGAGGATGGAAATAGTGAAATCTGTTAGGACATTTAAAAGTCACCAGGGGGGATCCCTGGGTGGCACAGCGGTTTGGCGCCTGCCTTTGGCCCAGGGCGCAATCCTGGAGACCCGGGATTGAGTCCCACGTCGGGCTCCCGGTGCATGGAGCCTGCTTCTCCCTCTGCCTGTGTCTCTGCCTCTCTCTCTCTCTCTGTGTGACTATCATAAATAAAAAATAAAATAAATAAATAAATAAATAAATAAATAATTTTTAAAAAAAAGATTAAAAAAAAAAAAAAGTCACCAGAAAGGGGATCCCTGGGTGGCACAGTGGTTTGGCGCCTGCCTTTGGCCCAGGGCGCGATCCTGGAGACCCGGGATCGAATCCCACGTCAGGCTCCCGGTGCATGGAGCCTGCTTCTCCCTCTGCCTGTGTCTCTGCCTCTCTCTCTCTCTCTGTGTGACTATCATAAATAAATAAAAAATTTAAAAAAAATAAAAAAATAAAAAATAAATAAAAAAATAAAAGTCACCAGGAAGATGGCTGGCTCAGTGAATGCAGCATGAGACTCCTGATCTCAGGG
Organism: Canis lupus dingo; assembly: GCF_003254725.2. Taxonomy (NCBI): domain Eukaryota; kingdom Metazoa; phylum Chordata; class Mammalia; order Carnivora; family Canidae; genus Canis; species Canis lupus. Next base: position 3,675,413 of record NC_064248.1, on the reverse strand, counting down.
TTGTGGTTTTGAGCCCCATGATGGGTGCGGAGATGGCTTAAAAATAAAATCTTAAAAAATTAAAATAAAAATCACCAGAAAGAGAAATGTTAACTTAGGCACCAAAGAGAAAAAGGCCTCTTTTCAGAAAATGAAGTGGTAGCAAGAGAAAGTAATTCTTAAAAATCTTAAAATGTTAAGGAAAAAATACTCTGGTTAGCAAAGGACAGAGATGGCACTTCAAAATACTAAAGAGATTCCCAGTGGACATAAAAGTAGTCATGTTGATACGACAAGGGAGTTGGATTTGTGTGCCCAGATGAAGGCCATGACAAGGACTGATGTACAGCAGTGGAAACAGTGACAGGACACAAGTGAACCAGGTGATAAAAAGGCCAAAACTGGCTGCACAATGAATCTGGCTAACAGAGAACAGTCCAAGAAGACAATGTAAAATCAGACTCGATTAAAGTAAGAAAGAGAACAACTCTGATGTTTCCCCAAAGAAACAGATTTAAGCGAAATTCCAAAGCATTTCACTTAAATAAAACTGGAAAGCATAAATATTCAGTTGGGAAGAACAAAAACTTGAAAAATAGAATACAAGTTCTAAGCCTAAAAACACCCAAAAAAGCAAAGAAAGAGTTTTCAATTTACAAATTCGATTGTTTTCATTCTTTTTCACTAATGGTTTTCTTTGTTTGGCTTTGAAACCAGCCAACCCTTTTCCACGGAAGCAATGTGATAATTGGCAGTTAAGTTCCAAGAGTGACCCACAAAAGTCTGTTTAACTATTAAAACTCTACCTACCCAATAATGTTATGAGAACCAGCCTGAGTCCTGAGCCCTGGTTGAAATGAACGGCAAAGTGCAAGAGAACAGAGGAAGAGAAACAGAGAAAGGAAGGACTAGGAAGATAAAGTAGAGGAAAAGCAATGAAAAGAAAGACAAAGCAGAGTTTTCTCTTGACTGGAGCAGAATTTCCAAGCCTGAGGTCCCTGCCAGGTGTTAGGAAGCTGCTGGACTCATACAGCCTCCTTCCTTCCTTCACTTCTCTAAAGGATCCAGTGTTTTGACATAGGACTTGCTGTAGGTCTTGGTGTACAGGGGTTGGGTAGCTGTTTGTAAATTTGAAATTTATGAGATGGGAATTACTTAATAGAATAAAACGTTTTCTTCAATTGTATATAGGGAAGTGGTATTATAAAGTATAAATAAAGTATGGATGAAGACTAGTTAAACCTTTTCATATGCAGAAGTACTCACAATGTAACACAGTCCAACACTCTACACTAAAGGGAGAAAAATTGTATGATTACTCAAAGATCTCTAAGGGGCATGATAATTTAGGGATGTAGACAAATGACAGATATATAGGAAAAAAACATGGAAAATCATCTTGGAAATTAAGATATGGAAAGAGTCAGGCAATGGAAAATATAAAAAGCAAAAACGTAGGAATTGAGTATGACATTTGCATAAGCAAGAAAAGAAGAGTCAACTAACTCTGAAAAAGAATTACTTTCAGGAAGAACATAGAAAGAAAATGAAAAGAGATACAAAATCCCACTGATCAGATAAATTGAAAGACAATTGTTAGAAACTAAAGTAAAAAGAATAAAAAGCTGAAGCAGAAAAAAAACTCTCAAAAGGACATAGAAAGTGTTTAAGTTGTTAAGGTATGTATTACATTTGCAGGAGAAGTAAACATATCTATAAGAGGATTAGATTTTTTTTAAAAGCGTAATTTCCCAATTAAGGGCTTCTTATTGGTGACGTTTCAGGGAGAAAAGAATGTATCCAAAAGGACAATGAATGATCAGATGGTGAAACTTAGTTGAATTTTTTTTTTTTTTAACATACTGCCTCCTTCAGGGTCATTACACTTCTAAATTGCATAGGTAAAGAAAATAGCTACAAATGAAAAACTTTGCTTAGTAATGTCACTTATTTTTAGCTGTCTAGAAGTTATTTTTATTCACCTTAAAAAGCTCAGCAATTTTCTGATTTATCATCAAGAGCATTGAATTGAATACTTTATCACATGTAATTGCTGGATGCCTGCACCCAGAAGACAGAGTTGAGAATGCAGAGTCAACAAAACCAGGTTCAAGCCCAGCCCTGTCACTTAAGGAAGAACACTAAGTAATTGAACCTCCATTCCTTCATCTCTTGATAAAATAAAAAGTCTTGAACTAAAGGAAATTTATGACCTCTTAAGTTCCTTCTGGGTATGCTTATTATTCTCAGAAGGATAAATTAATGTTTAACTTACTCTAAGTTATTATTGCAATGTTGTCTTTAAGATGGTTTTATAATGCCTGATTATTCAGTAAGATTTATTGACAACCTAAAATAATCCAAAATTTATAGCTATAGTAGGTAAGAAGAAAGAGAATAGATGGATTATGGCTTCACAGGCAAAATATTTCTGCCATTATATGCAGAAAATAGTTGGGTATCCTTTCAAAATTAAAAGCACAGAAATTACATTAAGAACATGCAATTTTATATTATTTAACATGGAATATATATTACTATATTAACAGGTTAATAATAGCTAATTAATATTAATAATGAATTGGTATTAATCATAGTTAATAAGATGCATAAATATCAAATAATCTTCATAATGACACTATGTGATTTTTGCTGTTATTGTCATCATTTTACAGATAAATGTAAAATTTACTCTGAGGCTTGGAGATATTAAGCAACTTATCCGAGATCACACAGATTTTAAGTGGTAGAGCCCAGAGCCATTTACTGCCCCAAATGGGACACTGTTGCATATACAATATTTTGTGATTTTTTTTAAGTTTTTTTTTACTTTTTATTTTTTATTTTTATTTTTTTTTAATTTCACATTGTTGGGGCACCTGGGTGGCTCAGTCAGTTAAATGTCTGCCTTCCGCTTGGGTCATGATCCCAGGATCCTGAGATTGAGCCCTGAATCAATCCTTGCTCAGTGGGGAGCCTGCTTCTCCCTCTCCCACTCTCCCTGCTTGTGTTCTCTCTCCCTCTTTCTCTGTCAAATAAGTAAGTAAAATCTTTTAAAAAAATAAAACAAAATTTCATAATCTTGACCATGATTCTTTATAAATTCATTTCAATAGATGGATTTGTAGGGATTACATGGTATTCCATTGAATGAATTACAATATTTAAACATTCTCTAGCTTGGGGGCATTTAGTTTGTTTCCACTTTTTCACTCTTTGTGTGTGAATCTTTGCATACATCTCTAAATTTTTCAAAATACATTTTTAGATGTAGAATTGCTGGGTCAAAAGACATGAGTATTTTTAAGACTTTTTATATTACTAGCCATGTATTTCATTTTATCCTTTTACATGTAATGTTCACTCCTTTGAAGTGAGCTAAGAGGTTGTTAATTAAACTCTTTGTTGTTTGTTGTTAATAGTTCCTTTTGTGGTTCTTATTCTGCCACTTAAAAGAGAAATTCAAGTAGGTGAAGAGATATTTCAGGAGTTCCCAGGAGATAAAAGGATAGGAAGAGAATTTTTGTTTTCCCTCATCCATTGTGGAAAATTACAGAAACTGACAGAAAAAGGACAGGAAAGAAATTGATTCCCTCCATGAGTGTAGTACTGGGACTGAACAATACAGAAGAAAAATGAAACATTAAGCCCAAGTATTTTGAAACCAAACCTTTTCATAACTGGAGAGATCTAGCTGTCTGCCGAAGATATTTTAAAACCCTAGGTACTCAGAATAGAGGTTCCTGGGGGCAGGACTTGAGTCAGGATTTGACTGAGAAGATGAATGGCTGGAATGCTAGAAATATTGTGTGTCTAGCTCTACATGGTGGTTATGCGTGCGCGCGCGCGCGCGTGTGTGTGTGTGTGTGTGTGTGTTTATAGTCATCTAGTTTAAGATCTGTGTACTTTATAACATGTATATCATACCTCCAAACAAACCATCTCAGATTCTTGACATCATGTACCAGACATCTGGGGTCAACTAGATTTTCACTTTACTTCCAGGTATTTTTATATGCTTTTACTATTATTCAAGCTCCCTACATCTTTAGGCAGTAAATTCATAAACACAGTAAGTTAAACTCTGGCAAGCTGTCAGAATTTTTCTTCCTTTTTTTTTTTTTTTCCTTTTTCTGGATGAATCCTCCATTTTCAATCCCTAACAGATATTTAGGTAGCCTCCAATTTTTTGCTATTATCATTGCTTATACATAAATTTTTGTGTGTATCTTTAACTATTAACTGAAGATAAATTTCTGGGAAGCTGTCTTTCAGTGATCTGAAGAGGAGATGACATGCCAACCTGGTACCAGCAGTTATCCAGAAGTTAAATGGGACACCATAAATCTCAAAAGAATAAAACTTTGATCAAATACTGTTTAGATCACTTGGACCATCTCAGAATAAAAGGCTCAGGATATAGCATTACATTATCTTTTAAAAATATTGCAGTTTGGGGCATCTGGCTGGCTCAGTTCATACAGCTTGAGACTGTTGATCTCAGGATCATGAGTTTAGCCCCATGTTGGGTGTAAAACTTACTTTAAAAAAAGATAATAAGGGCAGCCCAGGTGGCTCAGCAGTTTAGTGCCGCCTTCAGCCCAGGGTGTGATCCTGGAGACCGGGATCGAGTCCCACATCAGGCTCCCTGCATGGAGCCTGCTTCTCCCTCTGCCTGGGTCTCTGCCTCTTTCTCTCTCTGTGTCTCTCATGAATAAATAAATAAATCTTTAAAAAAAACTTTAAAAAAATAAAAAATAATAAAAAAGATAATAAAATAAAAAATGTACATAGTGTTTTTTTTTTTTTTTATGATAGTCACAGAGAGAGAGAGAAAGAGGCAGAGACCCAGGCAGAGGGAGAAGCAGGCTCCATGCACCAGGAGCCCGACGTGGGATTCGATCCCGGGTCTCCAGGATCACGCCCTGGGCCAAAGGCAGGCGCCAAACCACTGCGCCACCCAGGGATCCCCCCATAGTTTTTTTAAATATTGGAGTTTGGAATAACCCAAAAGAGAATAGTGAGCATCCAGATATTCTACTTCTCCTAAGCATACCCAGGTCAAATTTCCCTCTAGAAACTCAATCTCAGTCTTTAATTTTGAAAGGACAAAACATAAAATTTGAGGAATTTTCCAAAATCTTAGATACTTTAGAAAAAGTGGTTTTTTATAACTTCTGATAAAAATGTATCTCTCATCAGCTCCATTATGATATAAAATCATAATCCAAGCTCTTTTTTGATTTGGACTGTATTATACAGGCAGTATTTTTATATTGCTGAGTAATTACTTAGTTGCAGGTGTGTTTACTTTTACATAAGACAGGACTGCTTTCTTGCTGCCCTTTAAAAACCCATTCCTTTTGTTTTCTAGAACATATATTTTGGTTGGCAGCAGCAACTCAAATCTCGGGCTCCATTTGCATTTCTCCAATGTCTCAGTACAATAGTGTAGACATTTGTTTGTGAACACAATCTTGTAACATATCTGTATTTTTGGTTGGAATCCAGTTCATCTGTTACAATTTAGTGATGTTCTAAGCTTTTACTTCCATTTCTTAGACCCCAAAATGACTTCATGTCTTGGCTGGGCTTCAGAGTTTCAGCATACACAGACAGATCCAAACTTTCTTATTCCCCTCACCATGTTGAGCTGTTACCAGCAGTTTCTGGGGCAATGACAAACATCCAAACTGGCAAACTTCAGAAAAATCAGGCTTTTTTTTTTTCAGGAATATTTTGCTTCATTGTGACAAAAGGCCAACCTGTTCCCCTGTCTAAAATATGCAGTAGTTATTTTAGCTTCTGAAATTTTCCATTCTAAGACTTTATATTGAGAAAAAGGAAAAAACACACACACAGACACACATACACACAAAACAAGAGTTCTATCAACTCTCCAAAATTTAGTAATTGTGTGGTACTCTGAAGCCTATGACATTGTCTCTGTCCCATAGTCAAGAGTATATATCTCTTCTCCCTACAGTCAGCCTGGCAGGAAAGGGTTCTTCTTTGAAGAAAATAAACAGCTCCAAAAAAAAAAATCTGCAGATGCCAGCATTTAGGTCGTATCAGTGACAAAGCCAACTTGGAGCTTCATCAACCTGTGATGAAGCTTTCCATGCACCAACCTTCTCTGGAACCTGGTATTTAAAATAACAGGTTATTATCAGCTTATTATTGCCGTATTCTTTGATATGAACAGACAGCCAAGAAACCAGATTTTTGGAGGAAAATCTCAAAATGAAAGAAATCAAAGTGAAAAACACAGGTGGAGGTGTGAGGGTGAGGCATGAATAAGGAAAGCAAAATAAAAAGAGTCAGAGAATAAAAGGAAAAACAACGAATAGCCTTAGAGAAAGGAACCGATACGATACATGCAGAGAAGAATGGGATGCCTTAAACACGGACGGGCAACAATAGGTCTTAGAAGTTGGGAAGCAAATTCAGTGGATGAGTTTGAAGACAGAGTTGAAGGAAACTTTCAGAAATTAAGACAAAGAGACAAGGAGGTGGAAATATGAAAGAATAGAGAAGACAGTAAGAAGATCAGTTCAGGAGTTTCAACATATGAATAATTTAAGTTCCAGAGAATGAAGAGGAAGAATTATAAAAAACCAAAACAACCTAGCTTAAAAGGGTCTGAGTTAATAGGCACTGTGCCTAATAACAACAGATGAAAAAACATTCCATGCCAAGATATATTGTCATGAAATTTCAGAGGACAAAGTATGAGAGTATTCCGAAAGCTGGTAGAAATTGGAAGAACAGTGAGGTACTATTATAATGGCCAAAATCCAGAGCACTCACCAATAATACCAAATGCTGACGAGAACTTGGAGCAACAGGAACTCTTATTCATTGTTGATGAGAATGCAAATTGGTACAGCTACTTTAGAAGACAGTTTGGCAATTTCTAACAATACTAAACATACTCTTAGTAATGATCCAGCAATTTCACTCTTCAGTGTTTACCCAAAGGAATTGAAAACTTACATCAAGGCAAAAACCTGCGCACAGATGTTTATAGCAGCTTTACTCGTAATTACCAATACTTGGAAGCAATCAAGACGTCTCTCAACAGGTGAACGGATAAACTGTGGTACATCAAAACAAAGGAATATAATTCAGTGTTGAAAGGAAATTAGCTATCAAGGCATGAAATGACATGGAGAAATCTTAAATGCATATAACTAAGTACAGAAGCCAATCTGAAAAGGCTACTTACTGTATGATTTCAAGTACATGCCACTCTGGAAAAGATAAAACTAAGAAAATAGTAAAAAGATCATTGGTTGTCAGGGGTTGTGGGGAAGGGGAAAAGAAGGATGAATATGTGGAGCATAGAGGACTTTCAGGGCAGTTAAAATGCTCTGTATGACACTATAATTATGGATACATGTTATTATACATTTGTCCAAACCCATAGAATATACAATATCAAGAGTGAACTCAATGTAAACTGTGGAGTTTGAGATATGATATGTCAATGTAAGTTCATCAATTTTAACAAATATACTACTCTGATGGGAGATGTTGATCATGAGGAGGCTATGCATGTGTTACAGCAGGGGGTATAGGGGAAATCTCAGTACCTTCATCTCAATTTTGCTGAAAAAAATCAAACTGTTCTAAAAAAGCAAAGTCTTTTTTTCTTGAATTTTAAAACACAAAAACCTTTCTGAGAGGGAAAAATCAGATCCCATCTAATGGATTGAAAATCCCAATGGCATCAGATTCCACCAAAGCAAAATTGAAAGCTTAGAGCAAATGAAGCAATGCTTCAATATCCAGAAGGGAAATGATTCTCAACCCAGAATTTTGTTACCAGGTAAACTATCAATTAAATATGAAGATAGGATAAAGACATTTTTAGCCATTCAAGAATTTTAAATATGTCTATGCACCTTATCCACTGGATAACATAGAATTACCATATGATCCAGCAATTTTACTTTTAGGTATATACCAAAAGAATTGAAAACAGAGATTCAAATAGATACTTGTACATGAATGTTCATAACAGTATTATTCACAGCAGCCAAAAGGTGGAAACAACCCAAGTGTCTATCATCATGTGGATGGATAAACAAAATATGGTATATACATACAACGGGATATTTTTCAGTCTTAAAAAGAAATGAAATTCTGATACCTGTTACAACAGGGATGAACCTTGAAAACATTGTGCTCAATGAAATAAGCCAGACACAGAAGGATAAATATGTATGATTCTTCTTATATGAGGTTCTTTAGACTAGACAAAATCATAGAGATAAAGAGGTATAATGGAGGTCATTAGGGGTTAGAGGAGGGCAGGGAATCCCAGGGAACTGATGGAAAAGTTCTGGAAATGGATAGTGAATGTTCTTAATGTCACTGAATTGTACATTTAAAAACAAGTAAAATGGGGATGCCTGAGTGGCTCAGTTGGTCAAGTATCTGCCTTCAGCTCAGGTCATGATCCCAGAGTTCTGGGATAGAGTCCCACATTGGGCTCCCTGCTTAGTGGGGAGTCTTGGGGAGTCTGCTCTTCCCTCTCCCTCTGCCCCTCCCATGGTTTGTGTTCTTTCCTTTCTTGCTCATACTCTCTCTTTCACATTAATTAATTAGCTAATTAATTAAAACTGATCAATATGGTTAATTGTATGTTATATATATTTTACCACAATAAAAAAAGTAAAGGTTGTAAAAGGAAGACAGTGTGGGATCATGGAAGTCTACTTAGCATTACCAAATCTTCAGGATTTTTAAGAGTAGTCAGTTGTCAAGATTAGCATAGACTATCTTTGGGGTTTAATTTACAAATTGTAGTAACATTGTACAAGTCAAACAAAATAATCATGTAATCATGTGGGCTCAGTTGAGACTTCTAGGAAGTTACACGAGCAGGTTATTATGATGGGGAAAAGACAGGGATTGAAGAAATCCAGATTCTACACACAGCTTTAAATTACTGTGGTGGTTCATTACTTGTTTTCCCAATCTGTAAAATGGGATCATTAATAGCTGCTGTCTCATTCAAAAGTGTTGGACTAAAGACAATACTGTTCATGTGGTACAGTCAACTTTTTGAAAGATGTTTTACATGACCCTCACATCTGGTGTCATTGTGTTGGGTAAACTGACAAAGAAAACATCTTGAGTATTTTGTTTAAAACTGGAAAGCTATTCTCACACTTCATACAGAGAGATACAGAGTGTTATGTTTGAGTGGTGAGGGTTTTATTGAACAAGTTGGGATGTTGGATTTCACAGGCTTGTTCTAGTATTTAATATGTCTTTTATTAGTCATTAAGAATCTTGTTTTATTCTTATTATTTGGAAAGACGCTTGGATAGCCAGAAAACAATTCTTCAAAGTTCTAATGAAATGACATTCTTCAGCTCATTCTTCATCTGTAAAATGAAGATATGCTCTACCTTGTACACGTGACAGGCTAATTTTGAGGATTTGATGAGGTCCTTCTATTAATTTATTCATTTGGCAAATAGTCACTGTGAGTTTGTGAGCTATGCTGGGTACTGAGAACATAAAGCTCAGCAAGAGAAACAGGGTCCATACTTTTCCTAAAGCCTGCAGTTAAATGGAATAACTAATGTATATATAAAGCACAAAGAACATTGTCTGGCACCTTAGTAGATATCAATAAATATTAGTTTCCTAACTGGGATGGTTAACTTTATGTATCACTTTGACCAGAGTATGGAGTGCCCAGATATTTGGCTAAACATTATTTCTAGGTGTGTCTGTTGAGGTGTTTCCAGATGAGATTAGCATTTGAATTAGTAGACTGAATAAAGTAGATGGCCCTCCCCAGTGTGGGTGGCATCATCCAATAACTTGAAAGCCTAAATAGAACAAAGAGGCAGAGGAAGGGAGCACTCATTCCCTGCCTGACTACTGGATGGGACATTGGTTTTTCTCTTGCCCTTGGATTGGAACTTATGTCATTGACACTCCTGGACTTGGACCAGAATCTGTACCAATAGTTTCCCTTGTTCTCAGGCCAGACTCTGGTGGAACAATGCCACTGGTCTTCCTGGGTCTCAAGCTTATAAATGGGGGTCATGGCACTTCTCAGTCTCCATAATTGCATGAATCAATTCCTATAATAAATCTCTTTCCATGTGGGTCATTTTGGTAAGCAGAACTGGGTGTACATATACCTGGTTTCTTATTTAGTAGGGTCATATTGCCCTTATTTATTTCAATCCTAGGCCACCGTTACTCATTCTGTAAATATAGAAGCTATTCTTCTGTCCTATAAAATGAAACTCCCGTGAAAGAGCAAGTTATTCAAATGATCTCCCCCAGAGAGCAGGGAAATACAATTTTATGCCCCGAGCAGAGAGGACTCAAAAGTTTACCAAAGTCCTGGGAACTTAAATTGTAGGCAGGGATAATATTGCTGTTCATCACTGTCTACTTATTTTCTATTTAAAGAGTTTTATCTTCCTAGTAGAGGGGGTTGGTTTAATAGAGTGTCAGGGGAAATGTCGAGTGAATGTATTGATTGTATGATGATAAATGGGGGCAACTTATCTCTTAATCTTCTTCCAGGTTTTCCTAGCTGAGGGTGAATAAAATTATTTTTAATATAGCCAAGAAGGTCTTTTTTTCATTGTCTTGGGATTCTGGTACCATACGTGTGCCTGAATGACTTCTCTTCCGGGAAGATTAAGAATTTGTAGATTGGCACCAGGTGGAAGATATTTTCATACATGATTCTTTATGCCTTAATGTCAAGTTCCATCGTTCAGCTAGGAGCAATGAAGTTATGCTAGGATAATACTCAAGGAAGGAAACAAAGAAATAATACGGTATTCACATATCAAACATGTCCACATTTTACAGAGATGATGGTCATAACACCAGGAAGGGGGAAAGCAAGGATTTTCATTAACAAGGGCAAGAGAAGTTTTCTACGGCACTCTGCACATTGTATGCATAATAGAAGCTACCTGAAGAGATAGGAGGAATGAGACTGTTTAATAAAGCAAATTAATTTTATGTCAGATTGCATCAGCCAAGATGAAAGATTTCTGGGAAAAGTGGTACAGAAGACTGCATTCTTACTGTTGTGCATCACCTCCCTTTGCTTGCTGAGACAAATGCAATGCTGAAAAGGTTTTTACTCTGATGCTCTAACAAGAAATGTACTTCTATCATTCCCAGAGTGGGCTATCCATGACTCTATTCAAATAATAGGGTTTACTTGCTGCTAAGGTCACTCATACTATAATGTTTTTATTGTCCTTCTGCTCTATAGTCCCATTTTCACACAGGACTGGTAGAAAAAGAGAGGGGCATAATGCCACTGTCACTCTTTCCCTGCAGTTTAGAATGTTCTTGCACATGACAGACATCCATGCAACAGCAGCTTTAGCAGGAAGTGAGGCTTGGGGTTCTCAATATGGATCCAACAGCAACAACAACAGAAATCCACTGCTGGGGACTTTTTTCTTCGAATTAGATACTAGAGTGGAAATACTTGGAGCACATTTGTATCTCAAGAAAGCTGGCGGTGTTTGAAATAAAAAGCATCATAGAGGGATCCCTGGGTGGCGCAGTGGTTTGGCGCCTGCCTTTGGCCCAGGGCGCGATCCTGGAGACCCGGGATCGAATCCCACGTCGGGCTCCCGGTGCATGGAGCCTGCTTCTCCCTCTGCCTATGTCTCTGTCTCTGTCTCTCTCTATCATAAATAAATAAAAATAAAAAAAAAATAAAAAAAATAAAAAGCATCATAGATTGTAACAAGCAGAGTGGTAGAAACTACCACTTTTTTAACTCAGAAATTAACTAAATTTCTAATTTGAAATTCCATTAAGTTGGGGTGTTGAGTGGTGCAGTCAGTTAAGTGTCTGATTCTTGGTTTCAGCTCAGGGCATGAACTCAGGATCCTGAAATTGAGCCCAGCCTCTTGGGATCTGTGCTCAGCATGGTCCGCTTGGATTCTCACTCTCTCCGTACCTCTCCTGTGTGCACACTGTCTCTCTCTCTCTGATAGATAAATAAATCTTTTAAAAAAGAAATTGCATTAAATACTAAACCACATCTCAAAACTGGTCATAAAAACGTTCATTCAGTTCATTCAAGGGGTGCCTGGGTGGCTCAGTTGCTTGAGTCCGGCTCAGGTCATGATCTCAGAGTTGTGGGATGGAGTCCTATCCTGGGCTCCTCGCACAGTGGGGACTCCGCAGGAGAGTCTCTCTCTCTCTCCACCTCCCTCTGTCCCTCCCCCTACTCCACCCCCTCGCTCACTAGCTTTCTCCAAAATAAATCTAAAAAATTAAAAAAAAATTTTTAAGTTGTTTTTTTTTAATTTATTTATGATAGAGAGAGAGAGAGAGAGAGAGAGGCAGAGACACAGGCAGAGGGAGAAGCAGGCTCCATGCAGGGAGCCCGATGTGAGACTCTATCCCGGGACTCCAGGATCGCGCCCTGGGACAAAGGCAGGCACTAAACCACTGAGCCACCCAGGGATCCCCTAAAAAATAAATTTTAAAAAATTCAGTCAAATTTGAAAACGAAACATCATTTCCTTCTAGACGATAAAGTTAATCTGTATTTTGTCCTGTCACTTTTATAGAAGGAAACACATGGCCTCAAACTTTGCTTTCTGGCTATGACAATTTCCTATTATAGGTTTGTATTTAGTTAGTTTCCAAAAATCTCATATGCTTAAGGTTTTGGAGCCCTGTAAATTTCTGTTCTGTATTCTCATTTTCACAGATTGGTAGAAAAAGAGAGATAAATTGGGTAGTGTGAAAAAAGTAAAGGCTTTTTATTAGACTGAAGTAGTTTGGAAAATTCTAAATTGACTATCGTGGTTGATGTTATTTTTATGGAAATAATGAAATGAGAAAGCCTAAAATAGTGTGCATATATATATATATATATATATATATATATATACTTTTTTTTTATTAGGTAAGTTCTATCCTCAATGTGGGGCTCAAATTCACGATCCCAAGATTGGGAGTCACATGCTCCAGGGGGCATCTGGGTGGCTTACTTGGTTAAGCATCAGATTCTTTTTTTTTTTTTTTTTAAGATTTTATTTATTTATTCATGAGAGACAGAGAGAGAGAGAGGCAGAGACATGGGCAGAGGAGAAGCAGGCTCCATACAGAAGCCCAACATGGGATTCGATCCTGGGACTTCTGGATCACGCCCTGGGCCCAAGGCAGGTGCTAAACCACTGAGCCACCCAGGGATCCCGAAGCATCAGATTCTTGATTGTGGCTCACGTCATGTTTTCAGGGTTCCGGGATTGAGCCCCATGTCAGGCTATGTACTCAAGCAGAGAGTTTACTAGAGATTCTCTCTCTCTCTCTTCCTCTGCTCTTCCCCCTGTGTGCACATGTACTCTTTCTCTCTAAAATAAATAAATAAATAAACCTTAAAAAATAAAAAGTTACATGTTCCACTGATTAAGCCAGCCAAGCACCCCAGGAAGCCTAAAATAGTTAATAAAGCACAGGTCTTCTGGTTTCTAGGTCCAGGTCTAACAGTATGTACCTGTGTCACATTGGGCAAGGCACCATACACCTCTGGACCTCTGTTTACTTATTTGGATCTACTCAAATGGATATCTTTCACTATGGCATCTCTAATGATACATAAAATGATATATTAAAATACACAATAGGGCAGCCTCGGTGGCTCAGTTGTTTAGTGCCGCCTTCAGCCTAGCGCATGATCCTGGGGACCGGGGATCGAGTCCCACGTCGGGCTCCCTGTTTCTCCTTCTGCCTGTGTCTCTGCCTCTCTCTCTCTCTGTGTCTCTCATGAATAAATAAATAAAATCTTTAAAAAAAATAAAAAAATAAAATATACAATATAAGGAGTACCCAGATGGCTCAGTTGGTTAAGTCTGCCTTAGACTCAGGTTATGATCCTGAGGTCCTGGGATAGAGCCTCACGTTGGGCCCCCTGTTCAGTGGGGAGTCTGCTTCTCCCTCTGCCTCTGCTCTTCCCCCTACTTGGGCTCTCTCTGTCTGTCAAATGAATAAATAAAAGCTTTAAAATATATATGTATATATAATACATATACTTACCTAATTGAATAGGAGAGAGAGGGAGAGACGTATGTCTATAAATATACATATCTCCTGAAACACATGTACATACCAATGTAGTCTCTAGAGAAATGTCCTGCTGGCCTGCTGGGCTGATCCTGCCTCATTTTACAGTGATGCTTAAGCCCATGCATTTGGAGTCTATTAAATTTTCTTGTAGCCTGAAGAAAAGCATTTTGGTTTGATATATTAACTTTTGGACTTCCTTTCCTGAGAGATGTAAGGTTTTGGTTTACCATCTTTTCCCCAGTTTTTTATTGTGTAACATTTCAAACCTTCAGAAAAGCTGCAGGAATATACAATGAAGAGCCATATACCCTTCACTTCAATTTACCAGTTGTTAACATTTTGCCACATTTGCTTCCTCTCCATTTCTATTTATCTTTCTCTATTCCATTTCTGCATATATAGGCATTGCCAACCTATTTGAGAATTTATTGCAAACACCATGACACCTCATCTCTAAATACTTTTACATCTTAAGAAAAAGGGAATTCTTCCACATAAGCACAAGACAATTCCTTGAGATCTTTAACATTGATTCAACACTATTTTTAAAAGATTTATTTTTTATTTGAGAGAGAGATAGCAAGTGAGTGTGCCAGGGGTGGGGGTGGATAGAAGGGTGGAGGGAGAGAGAGAATCCCAAGCAGACTCCCTGCCAAGTGCAGAGCCCAAAGTGGGACTCTATCCTACAACCCTGAGATCATGACCTGAGCTGAAATTAAGAGTCTGAGGCTTAATCGACTGAGCCACCCAGGCATCCCATTGATTTAATACTATTACCTAAAATATTCTCTATATTCAAATTTCCCCAATTGTCCAAATAATGTCCTATGCAGCTTAATTTATTTATTTTTGTATTGTAGGATACAATCAAGGATTATCTGTTGCATTCACTTGTCCTATCTTTACCCTCTCTTATTCTACAATTTCCCAGTCATTGTTTGTCTTCTTTTCATGACATTGACATTTTTTAAATGTTCAGACCAGTTGTTTTGCAGAATGCCCCTCATTTTAGATTTGTCTTGCTATGTCCCAATGATTATATTCAGGTTAAATATTTTTGGAAGGAATATTATATACATATTGTTGTGTCCTCAATGCATTACATCAGAAGTATATGATATCATAATTGATGATGCAGTGCCTGATCATTTGGTTAAGGTGGTAGTTACAGGTATCTACAATGCTGAAATTCCCCTTCCCCTTTTAATTAGTAAATGATCTTGGATGTGACACTAAGACTCTATGAATATCTTGTTTCCCAAAAGTTTTGGCATCCATCACTTTATATAGCCACAAACAGCGGCTATAAAATACTATGTTTTAGTTGTCCTCTACAAAGGTGGATTGGGATAATCAACAGATTTCTGGCAGAATGGAGGAAAGAATTGGTCAGTGTGGATTTGACCACAGATAAATCCTGGTATGCGTGTCTGTGCTTGCATGTGGTGAAGGTAGAGGTACAGAAACTATGACATGTTATTAGAATTTTCAGCAGTATTAAGTGAAGGCTAAGATTGGGGTGCCTAACATGAGGATTATATGAAAAGGAAACTTTTGTTAGGTGTTGAGCAGAACAAACACATTCTACTATTTCCGTCTCTGTAGTTCTCCATAATATGAGACAAAATCTAAAACATGAGGAGAATGGTACATATAATACAAATAATGTATAAAAATCTCTCTTGTTCTTTATGGTGAAGCACATCTTCCTTTTTTCTTTATTTTTTCTCTGCCCCCATCCCCTATTTTGGCCCCATTATATATATTTGGTTGTAATAACACTGTTTCTGTTGGATAAAATTATTGATAGGAAATTAAATTAGAAATTAATAATGTAGAAGTAAAAGTTTATATAAGATTTTATAGGTGGTGAAGTGCTTGATTCCATGTGGTCAAACCAGAGTAACAAAAAATTCGAGAATGTCTCTCTTTTTATTTTGAAGAAATGTACCACAATGTGTCTACATTTGTTTTCTTCATGTTTCTCTGATTCATGGGAGTTAATTTTCAACAAAAGCAGAATTCTATACTAATGCGTAAGACTAGCTATTAATGATAGAGAGAACAAAACAATGTTGCAATAAAGCAAAAACTTTCTGCACAGAGGAGCAAAAATAAATAATAATGGCAATAATCATGATGATGATCAAGAATGCTAATGAGCTTTGATAAAAGACTCTGGAAAGCAAAGGTATTCTAACAATAATACATACTGGAAAAGAGAGCATGGAAGGTGAGTTGTGTAAGAAATTACATTTTCAGTGTCAAGAACAATCTAGCATAGGAAATGAAGAAGTAAGACCACAAAACAATAGATTCCATGTATACAAGCAACAGAAATGACAAAGTGCTAGCAGAGATTTCTTTGCCTTGCAGAATTATGCTAATATATGTCTTTTTTTGTTACCTTTATGTTTCTCTAACTTATCAGGAGATTCGAACCCAAAACAGGCAGAACAATGTTTTACTATGATGTCACTGTTTTAGGAAAAAGAGCCAAAAATTTGAAAAGTAAGCTTTCTGCAAATACAAAGATGTCATTGTTGCTGCTGTTGGGCTTCTAGAATAACTGTATGATTGTTAATTATTAAAATAGATATTAATAGTGGGTACAATTTGTCTTTGAATAGGAGTGCTATGCCACTAAAACACACACAATAGAGATTATAAGATCAACAAAGTGCAGAATATTAGAAAGACTTACTTTTAAGCTGCAATATAGCCAAGATATACTGTTAAGAATTATCTCACGAATGAATATTGAAATAGCCATGTTTTATTGGCTTTATTTAAAACTATCTACAAGTTGAACAACTTTTAAGCCTTTCTTTTTCCTTTTTCTTTTCCCTTTTTTTTTTTTTTTTAATACTTCTGCAATTTGCTGGAGCAATGATTTCCTTTCTTTCTTTCTTTTTTTTTTTTCCTTTGACCTACAGTGGCTAATATGATTTTGGTGTTTCAGTAATTATGTCAATTAATGTGTGCTGAGAGCAATTTCATTTGTTGAAATTGATACCACGTAAATATGCAGTTAGTAGAAGGTTGTCTCTTTAAGATTTTGTATGCATTTTTACAAGATTAGTCACAATATGGACGAGTAGAGTCTCAAGCATAAATAATTTCTAGTTAGTGATCAAACTGATATCCAGTTTATATCCTGACAATTGAAAATAAAATTACAATTTCTTTCCACCTTATCCTACCAATCAAAGACATATTATTGGATTATCAACTGTCACAGTTTGCACAACATGGTCAAGTTTTAGCACTGAATGTTCTGTATCTTGGGAAACCCTTTGGATCTAAACAAGGCAGGAGAGTCAGCCACCTAATACACACACCTTTTTTGAAAAGGAATATGATACTTACAAAGCTCTATTTATAATTAAATAAATTTAACATATAGGAAAGCAATTTAAAAATAATTTTCCATCCATATTACTACTAAAATAAAGTGACAATATATGTTGTTGTGTTCTGTCTAAACTTTACATAGACAATATAATTTAATAGTTCTAAAAGCAATTGTCACAAGGTATGTACAATTCTGTTATTAGTTAACAGATAAATACCCTTACAAATTCTAATAAATCCATAAGGTTCCATGTTATAAGTTAATTATCCTTTATTGTAGAACATTTATGTTGTTTTTCTTTTTCCCCCATCATAAGTGATAATGTTGTAAATATTCTTGTATATATAATATCCCTCTTTTAAATTTAAGAAATAAAACTTTGGAGAACAACATACATAGGGTAGAATTGTATCAACAACACATAAACAGCTTAAATTATCAATATTTTCTTCTGATAGCTCATTTCTTATCAGTTATCCTGATATTTAAATAACAATTTCATGAAAAATCCTGATAATATGAGCCCATCCTAGAACCTGGGCAACATTCTTTATCTGAATAGTTGAAACAACAATGTGTTTATTTGTTCTGAACATCAAGAAATTTTCATTGCAAGTGAAGATGTTGTTTTCTCTTTTTAGGATTTTTCAAAAGAATAAAGGCACTTGAAAAATGAGATCACTGGATATTCAATATTTCAAAAAGAAACTCTATTGGGTCCCAAAATTTAATTTACAGAGGTATCGAGGAGTTCAGAGATACTACCAACTGGTTTTTAAGGACAGATGCTTGATAGGAGCCTGTTTTAA
The DNA here is from genome assembly GCF_003254725.2 of Canis lupus dingo. NCBI lineage: Eukaryota > Metazoa > Chordata > Mammalia > Carnivora > Canidae > Canis > Canis lupus. Next base: position 3,657,176 of record NC_064248.1, on the reverse strand, counting down.
TACCAAGTCCGACAAAATCAACTATCCCTCGAGGCCTCATTTTAGGAATTCTGAAGTAAATTTATGAAAATCCAAAAATTTAGTCTTCATCTGTACTATAATTAAAACACAACCACCTGAGTCTACAAAATCTAAACTCAAAGACAGGACGGATAAATCATCAAGCCAGGTAACATTTATTGAGTACTTGCTATTGCCTGCACAGTCCCTACCCTATAGAGATTACCAAGTGATTAGAAAAGATCACAGGATGTGTATATAATAACAAAAATTATAGAAGAATAAGTTCTATAACAGTGACGTAAAAAAAAAAGACGTAAAAAGCCTTGTCTCCTTGTGCATCTGCATTATTTATAATGACAAAATATTGTAAATCATTGATAACGTCATTCTAGATATGTCTCCTCAGGCAAGGGAAACAAAAGCAAAAATAAACTATTGGGATTACATCAAAATTAAAAGCTTCTGCACAGCAAAGGAAATAGCCAATAAAACTAAAAGACAGCCTACTGAGTGAGAGGAGATATTTGCAAATGACATATCTGATAAAAGGTTTCTACCCAAAATACATAAAGAACTTGTAAAATTCAACATCCAAACAAAAAATAATCCAATTTAACAAAATGGACAAAAACACGAACAGACATTTACTTCAAAGAAGACATATAGGGCAGCCCCGGTGGCTCAGCGGTTTAGCGCTGCCTTCAGCCCAGGGCGTGATCCTGGAGACCCAGGATCGAGTCCCATGTCAGGCTCCCTGCATGGATCCTGCTTCTCCCTCTGCCTATGCCTCTGCCTCTCTCTCTCTCTCTTTCTGTGTGTCTCTCATGATTAAATAAACAAAATCCTTAAAAAAAAAACCCAAAGAAGACATAGATGGCCAACAGACACATGAAAAGATGCTCAACATCATTCATCATCAGGGAAATGCAAATCAAAACCACAATGAGACATCACCTGACACATGTCAGAATGGCTAAAATTAACAACACTGGATGTCTGCATGGCTCAGTCATTTGGGCATCTGCCTTCAGTTTGGGTCGTGATCCCTCTCTTCAGGGAGCCTGCTTCTCCCTCTCCCTCTGCCTGCTGCTCCTCTTGCTTGGGTGCGTGCTCTCTCTCTCTGCCAAATAAATAAAAAAAATCTTTAAAAACAAATAAATAAAATCAACAACACAAGAAACAATAAGTGTTGAGGAGGATGTGGAGAAAAAGAAACCCTCATGCACTGTTGGTGGGAATGCAAGCTGGCACAGCCACTGTGGAATACAGTATGGAGTTTCCTCAAAAAATTAAAAAATATACCCTATGATCTAGAAATTGCACTACTGGGTATATACCCCCAAAATAACAAAAGAATTCAAAGGGATATAAGCACCCCTATGTTTACTGCAGCATTATTCAGGATAGTCAAGTTATGGAAGCAGCCCAAGTATCCATCGATTGATGAAGGGATAAAGAGGATGTGGTGTGTATATATACACAATGGAATATTATTCATCCATAAAGAAGAATGAAATTATGCCATTTGCAACAACATGGATGGAGCTAAAGAGTATTATGCTCAGGGAATAAATCAGGCAGAGAAAGACAAATACCATGTGATTTCACTCATATGTGGAATTTAAGAAACAAAATGAACAAAGGAAAAAAAGGCAACCCCCAAAACAGACTCTTAAATATAGAGAACAAACAGATGGTTACCAGAGGGAAGGTGGGTAGGGAGCTGGGGGGAATAGGTGATGGGAATTAAGGAGCTCACTCATTATGATAAGCACTGGATCATGTATGGAAGTGTTGAATCACTATATTGTACACCTGAAACCAATAGAACACAAAACGTTAACTACATTGGAATTAAAAAAAATGTAAACCGCTAAACGTCTGTTGAAAAGGTATAAATAATTCTGTTATGGAATAGCCACACATTAAAATAGTAGGCCACAGTGAAAATAAATGCATAGGAACTATATGTATCAACAACTTTCAGAAATAAAACACAATATAAAAAACAAGTTTTAGAAAAATACATATAGATTGATATCATTTAGATATATTTTAAAATATGCAAAAAATTCTATATGTGGTTTAGGAATACTTCTAATAAAGTAAAAGTATAGAGAAATGAGTGCAATAATAATCATACAATTTAGATAATGATCCTCCCGGGGACAGTGGGGAAAAGGAAGTGGGAGGAGGGAAAACACAATTTCAGAAGAGGGAATTGTGAACACAGGAGGATTCAAGGATTTTGGATTTTTTTTTTTTTTAAACAGGCTCCATGCTCAGCCTGGAGTCCAACTCAGGACTCAAACTCATGACTCCGAGATCAAGACCTGAACTCGAATGCTCAACCAACTGTGCCAGCCAGATGTCCCTGGAAATATTTTGTTTCTAAAGCCATGGAGAGAGTACATGATTGTTCACTCTATTAATCTGAAATCTATAATAATAAGTAAAATGCACAGAAGTTAAAATGCCACAAAAGTAGAGAAGAGGCCATTAATTCTGAATGGAAGTAACAATCAGAGTAAGCTTTTTTGGAAGAGTTGGCCTTGAGGGATAAATGGGTCTTGATGGGTGAGAAAACATTCAGCAAGTTCAGATGGCAGGAAAGGAGGTTCTGGGCTGATGTACCAGCATGGCCAAGGCATGCAAGTCTTCTAGGCAAGAGCTTAGCTCGGGATATGTAGAAACATGCTATATAATAAAGGAGGTTGATAGCGTACCTGGGACCAGACCACAAAAGGGCTTGAACACAGAAATGTAAAATTATTATTATGTGTTACTTTATTATTTTTTTTAAAAAGTTTTATTTAAGTAATCTCTGCACCCAATGTACAGAGATCAGACTCATGATCCTAAGATCAAGAATCACATTCTCTTCCAACTGAGCCAGCCAGGTGTCCCAATAATTATTATGTTTTATAAATAGAAGCTTGCAATTATGTCTGGGCTATAATTTATTATATTCTTCATGTAATTCCAAAGGATTGATAGTATTTTCAACCAGGATGTTATCTATCCTGAATCTGATCCTTTCAGATCTATATTGCTCTTTAAATAAGAATTTTTTAAAAAATCACAATTTATCACAAGTCATCTACCAAGTCCAATAGAGAAATTGTTCCTCAGGGTATAATCCTGTAATAAATACAGAGGTCTTCCACTAAAGTCATTTAAAGTTTTTTCTTGTGATTATCCTACACTTTTCCATCTGATCATGTTAAGTAGAAAGCATTGAGCTGAGAAGGGAGAGGAAGACTGGTTAATTTTGTGGAAATCTAAAGCTCATTAAAATTTGACAGAAATACCTTTTTATATGATCACCATTTGGTTACCAGCAGTTATCTTTCATTGCCTTCACAGAGCAGTGTCTGAAGACTATGGGTTGATCCACGTGTCATTCATCACAGGGACCCAAAAGATCCAAGTTTAGTGTACAATATTATGGAAAGTGGCACATTTAGGATGTTGAACCACACATTTCCTCCCCCCACCTTTTTTGGAACATTAAAACTGCGGTTCGAAAAACAACTTACAATGTAGAAAAAAAAAAATTAAAACAGCAGGCGCTAATTAGGGCAAAGTTACAACAATGTTCTTGCTGATGGGCTACGTGCCAGTTAACGCAAGCTATCACTTCTCCCCGGGAATACTTATTATTAAAAACAACTTATGAGGGTTAAAGAAGGGATATTAAATGAATGTGTGAGTCTCCTTGTTTGCTCATTTGGAAATGGCATAAAGATAGATCCATTAACCAGCTCAGTTCTACCTTGGTCTCAGGGCAGACGCACACGCAAAATAACAAAGTTATAAACTACCAAAGCATAGACCTGAAGCTGACTTGAGTTAAAAATCAATCTTCCTAATAAATTAAATTCAAATACTATATACTGGTATGTAATATCAAGAAGGATGCACTAATAATTGCCGTGTTGGCAGAGTGCAAAGTGCAAGACTTCAGAGGGATATAAAAATTTAGCAATTTAGAAAACTTGATACCAAAAATAACTATCACCACTTGGAATGCTCAGAGTTTAGCTCAGTCATCGAGCTATGATAATACTCTCTGACTAGTCAAGGTTGAATGTTCAAGATACAGTTTGAGTATTAATCATTGATTCGAATAAAAGATGGCACAGCTGGAGAGGCTCTCCTGCGTTAAGTATTTTATTCCTGAACACAGATTAAGATTTTCCTTTTGTGTTTTCCAGAACCACTTGAGTGTCTTCCCTACTAAACAAGCAACCTCTTATGGAATTATTTCTTCAGCTTTACTCTTTATCAACTACAGTCTTTTGGCAAGGAATTTGCCTAAGCTTTTGCTGATACGAATTATGAGCTCATTCAAACTGCCCATTTCAAGTTAAAGCTTTATCTTTCATTCTGCCTGGTAAGAAATCTGATGATACGCTATGCTTTATTTATTATTCCATTGTGTGTTCACACTGTGTGGTGTTGTGTGAATAAACCATAGTTTATTTATCCATTTTACCGTTGATGAGCATTTGGACAGTGCCATTAATTCATGAAAAAACTCAAGTGTTCTATAAATACTCATATGTATACAAACAATACCCCCCCTCATACATAGCATTTAACATGTTTTTGAAGTTATGCATATACAGAGAAGTGCATATATCATAACAGTACAGCTTGATGAATTTTTACAAACTGAATGCACATGTGCAACCAGCACCAAGTCCAAGAAGCAACATGATCAACTCCTCAGAAGCCCTATTTATGCCCCTTTCCAGTCATCAGCCCCCTTTAAAGGTAACTACGGTCCTAACTTCTGCTAGCATAAATGAGTTTTGCCTGTTTTTGCACAACACATACTCTTGTGTGTCTCACTTCTTTCACTGAGCATTATATTTATGATATTAATATATGTTACTGCATTTGGAATTAGATTGTTCATTCTTAGTGGTGCATAGTATTCCATTATATGAATATATCACCAATTATTTCCCCATTGTTCTACAAATGAACATTTGAGTTTTTTCCAGTTTAGGGGTTATGATAATACTCTGAGCTGTTTAATATCTTTCAGTACACATTTGACATTGGTATATCCCTAGGAAAGGAATTGGTGGGCCATGGAGTGTTCATATGTTTAACTTGAGTAGACATTGCCAGTTTTCCAAAGTGTTTGTACTCTATCTATACATAGCATTTGATTTCTTGGGGAATCATTCTGAGGAAGGCATTCAGGATAACAATTAAGAGAACAAGTTGTGGAATCACTCAGGCCAAATTCAGCTTACGATGAAAAAGCCATGCTACCTACGCTTGACTATTAATTAATTAATTAATTAATTAATTAATGTATTTATTTTTTGAGAGAGAGAGAGAGAGAGAGAGAACACACACGTGGGGTAGGGCGGAGCAGGGAGAGGGAGAGAGAATCTTAAGTAGGCTGTATGCTTAGCATGGAGCTGGAGGTGGGGCACCATATCAGGATCCTGAGCTACCGAAATCAAGTCTGACACTTAACTGACTGAGCTATCCTGGAGCCTCTTTGCTTGACCTCCTTAAGCCTCAGTTTACTCAACCCTAAATATAATAAAACCTTACTCAAAATTCATGAGAATTAAATGTTATAACTTAGAACAGACCTGGCACACAGTAAGTACTTAGCTTATTATATGGTGGTTATTAATCATTACAACATTAATCATGTTGCTCTTACAACATAGATGATATGGAGAATTAGAAATAGATATGGGCAACATAATCCACAAACAATTTTAATTCTCTGATGGAAGAAAATTGAAACTCTGACCCAAAAGGCATTACCAATTCCAGTGAGCATTGCACTTGGACCCTGAAAAAAAATCATTTAAACATTATCCCAAAATGCATTTGCAAATTACTCTTCCTAGAGGCAAGGTTCTTGGATGCAGTGCATTACCATCTTTTTTTTTTTTTTTCCCCCTACCAGACATTACTCTTTAAAGACAGGACTGCCAAGGGCTACTCTGGGAAGTCACTAATATTATACTTTTTATTATATTTGCCAATTTCACACCTTCCTCAACCCAACCCCTATAGTTGTGAAACGTGACTGTAACTGCAAGTTAGTTCTTAGTTTTCACTGAAACTTATCAGTATGGAAAATGTCTTCCATATTCCCAAAAGCCCTAAGAGTGAACTCAGATCCTTCCTTTAAATGACAAAGAACTCGCCTTTTTTTTTTTTTTTTGGTAGGCGTGAACTTGAAAAACTTAGTGTGGATTTCAGCAGGTGCTGGGACAGCATCCTAGAGGTTAACACAAAAGTTACACTCTGTCCAGAGCCACAGCTAACTGCTCCAGGGGCAGCAAGCTCAGTTATGCTGGGTAGATAGTTTTAGAAGGAGGCACCATGTTCTTAATAAATTGAATCAAATTCCATATATTGGTCGCTTTTCTCAAGAAATAAAGCACAGCATCTACTTGAAAACATATCCTTTCACTGGGTGTTATTCTGTATGTTAGTAAATTGAACACCAATAAAAAATAAATTAAAAAAAAAAAAAGAAAACATATCCTTTGAGAAGGCCAGTGGTAGACCTGAAAGGGAATTTTTTGAACATTTAATTGAAAGTTTGATTTACAGATGAGAAAACTAGTCATTTAAGAGTCTTTGCTTAAGGTCAGATGGTCTCCTCCCTGGGCAGGCAGAAAGCTTATTCACAGTTCAGTGGTTGCCTCTCTCTGCCCCTGTAACTTGTTTCCTGTCATCCTCCCATCCTGCCCCTCCCCCCCACTCCACCTTGGTTTCATAAAGACCCAGAAAAGAGGATGCTGAAGGAGTGTGATTTAAGGCAATGGTCATTGAACGGTCAGAGAGTGCAAGGTGAGTGAGGCTCGCCTGCCTTGCTACAACCCAAGATCGGAGGAGGACCCTCTGTGTTTTGCGAACCACTGAATTCCCAGCACCTAGAACTGTGCCTGGGACACAGCAGGTCCTTAGAACTATCGAATGGAGAAATGAATGAGCCAACCAATCTCGAGTATGTCAGGTTGTCATGCCCCTTCTTTACCACCTCCTTCGGGTTACGCTAGTTAAACGCGTAGGTTTCGTAAAGAGGCGAAATGAGAAACGATGTACGAAGGGTGTAGTAGGGCGCCCGACCCACTGTGAGCAACTTAACCATGTCAGTTCATTTCCTTTTTTCCTCTCTAAGTGCTCTTGGGGAAGAGGGGTGAGGTGACGCGGTAGCGGTGTGCAGGCACCAAGCGCGGTGGGGAGCTAGCGGGCTGGTGGGAGAGGGCTGCCGGCATCCTTCTGACCCGTGCACAGCAATCCCACTGCCCCGGAAAACGCTCAGCTCTTTTACCTAGAGGCTGGCCTCTTGTTGATCGATTCTGGGCTGCAGTCAACTCTTCAATACAACTTTTATGCGCCATCCGCTACGCTGCGGCGGCAGGAGGGGCGCGAAGGGAAAGGCCGGGAGGCAGCGGGCCGCGGTCGGGAGGCGTCCTGCGGGTCCCGCGGGTCCTCGGGCGGGGGCGGGGTTGGGGGCGGGGGCGGCCCCGGGCTCACCCCCCGCGCGCGTCACGGGCCGCGGCTGGAAGGCGCGGAGGGCCCCGGGGTCACGGGGGCGCCGGGGCTCTCGGTCACCCGTTGAGCGACCACGTGGGAGAAAAGTTTCCAAGTCCGGCCGCGGGGCCCCGTCCGCGCCCCCAGCGGAGCCGAGGCCCGCCCTCCGGCACTCGCCGCCTTCTCCGTCGCCTGCAGGCGCGTCTCCCCCGCGGGGAAGCCCCGGTCGCGTCCCTCGTCAGGATCCCCGCCTTCCCTCGCTGCGCAGGCCGCCCAGGAGGAGCACCCCGAGCACCCCCCGGGCGGGCTGCTCCCGCGACTCCGGCGGGCCCGGGGCAGGCCGGGGGCCGAGGGACAAGCGTCCCGGAGAGGCTGCGGGGGGCGCGGAGCACACAGGGGGCCGTGGCCCGCGCGCGCCCCCGCTGTGACCCGCAGGCCGGTCGCCGCTCCCACGCCCCGGCCCCGGCCGACCCCGCCACCGCGCCCCGCCACCGCAGCCCGCTGGCTCCCGGGTCCCGGCTCCCCTCCGCCCCCAGTGCGCAGGCCCGGCCGGCCCAGCGCGCATGCCCCGGGCTCGCGAGCGCGGCCAGCCCCCAGCCTTCTGCTTTCCACACACTCTACAACTGGGGAGGGGGCGGGGGCGGGGGCGGGGCGGGGGCGGGGCGGAGCGAGCCCAGCGGGCCACGTGATCCGGCCGGCCGGGGCCGCGGGGGCGGGAGCGCGCGCCGAGCGAGGCGCGGGGAGGGCGGGGGCGCGTGCGCGCGCGCGCGTGCGGGCGGTCGCGGGGCTGGGCTGAGGCGGCGGCGGCGGCGGCGGCGGCGGCGGCGGTGGGCCGGCCGCGGAGGGGGAGGAGCGGGAGCTGCGCGAGGCGGGCGGGCGGGCGGGCGGAGGATGGGGCCGTGCCCGGGCTCCCGCTGCAGCCGCCCGGGGACACGCCGTGCACCCTCCGGCTCGGGGCTCTCGCGGCGGCGGCGGCGGCAGCGTTAGCGGCGGCGGCGAGAGCGGCGTTCCCGGCGCTTCCCGGCGCTTCCCGGCCGCGCTTGTCCCTCGGGCTGGGCGGAGAGGAGAGGAGAGGAGAGGCGAGGAGAGGCGAGGAGAGGCGGCGGCGGGCGGCGGGCGGCGGGCGGCGGGCGGCACCTCGGAGTCTCTCCCGCTGGAGGTTTCTTTCTGCTCTCCTCGTCGACTGACTGACTGCTCGCCCCCTCCCTGTCTTGAGGAAGGGTGACCTCTTCTCCGGGACTGGAAAACAAATTTTTTTTTTGTGAGGGGCGAGCGGCGAGCGGCGAGCGGCGAGGGGCGAGGGGCGGGGGGCGGGGTCGGCGCCGGGGTCCGCTCCTCCTCTGGTTTCGCCGTCGCCTCCCCCCGCGCCCCCCGGCCCCGGAGAGCGGGCGAGCCCGCAACTGCCCCGGCCTCCGCCGCCCCGTCCCCCCGCCCTGCTCGTCCGGCGCGTCCCGTCTCGGCCTCTCGCCTCCTGGCTGTTCCAGGATTATGCTTTCCTCCCCGGGGGGCCTCGTCCCTCTCAGGTCGCTCGGAAGCCTTGGCCTCCCTCGGAGGCATCCCTGCAACCTTTCGGAGGCCGGGAGTGAGTTTTCCGCGAGGCGAGTGTGAGAGGCGGCGGGGGTGTTCCCGAGCGCGGGGGGCGGGGAAGTTCCTGTGCCCCCACTTGGCCGCGACCTCCTCGGACCCGCGGCGGGAGCGGGGCCGGCGTCTTCGGGGGCGGGGGCGGGGGCGGGGGCGGGGGCGCGGCGGAGCATGGCCGCGGGGAGGGCTCCCCGGAGCCTCCCAGCCTCTTGATCAAAGCATTCCGCTATTCTGATTTATTGCCTGCTTGGGGAGTTTTTTTTTATTTTTTTATTTTTTTTGCCTCTGAAGGAGACCTGTGTGTTCAGCCATTACTTTGCCGGGCGCTGCTCACAGGAACCCCCGACCCGCGGCGCCGCGGGGAGCCCCGCACTCGGGCTGCTCGCCGCTCGCCCTCGCCCTCGCCCCGTCCCCCTCCCTCTCTCCGCCCCCTCCCCCTCTCTCTCTCCTCTCTTTCTTCCCCTCTCTCCCTTCTTTCGGCCGCCGTCTCCCCCGCGCCCTCCTCGGGGCGGAGGGAAGCCGAGGAGGGGGAGGGAGGGGTTGGTGTCAATTTTTTTGTGTGTGCGGCCGCGGCCGGAGCCTGTGGCGGGCGGCGAGCGGGGAGAGCCCGGCGCGGCAGAGCCATGGATGGCCCGACGCGGGGCCATGGACTCCGCAAGAAGCGGCGGTCGCGGTCGCAGCGAGACCGGGAGAGGCGCTCCCGGGGCGGGCTGGGGGCCGGCGCGGCCGGCGGCGGCGGGGCCGGCCGGACCCGGGCGCCCTCGCTCGCCTCGTCGTCGGGCTCCGACAAGGAAGACAATGGGAAGCCCCCGTCCTCCGCCCCGTCCCGGCCCAGACCCCCGCGGAGGAAGCGGAGAGAGTCCACCTCGGCCGAAGAGGACATCATTGATGGATTTGCCATGACCAGCTTTGTCACTTTTGAAGCGCTGGAGGTAAGGGGGACCCCCTCCCCCCGGTCTCCCTTTATGCGCGACCCCCCTCGGCGGGGGCGCCCGGCTCTGCTGCCTTCCCCGCCGCGCTCCGGTCTGTCTGTCTCGCCTGCCTGTCGAGGCTGAGGTCTTATTGTTGGGGCGTGGGGGGGTGGGGTGGGGGGACCTGGGGGCGCGGGCAGACGGGCAGGCGGCAGGAGGGAATCGCAGAGCCGTGCCTGGTCTCCTCCTCGTTCCCTCGTTTTCGCTCGCCTTTCCCCTGCGCCCCCTCCCTGCACCCCCTCCTCAGCAGATGGGCAGGGAGAGAGGGGTTCAGGCATCACAACAATGCGCCCCCCTCCACGGAGAGCTCTGCCCCTACTCCTTCCTCTTCTCCCTCCCCAATCATGGCTCCTTGGCTGGTGGAAGTCTCTTTGCTGGGTTTGGGGCGCCCGTGGACGGTTCTGTGTGTGCTTCCCACAGAACCATATGTCCGTGTGTGTGTGTCTGTATAGTATATACCTTTCCTGGTTCTGAGTGTCCTCGGGACTCGAGACTGATGGGGGTTTTGTGGTTTCTTTGCCCCCCCTCCCCTGCTTTTTTTTTTTTTTTTTTTTGGGTGAAGCTGGGGAAGGGGGCGTTTTCTCTTGGTTGGGAGAAAGGAGGGAGGAGGGGAGAGAAGAGAGGAAAGGATGGAATGTCTCTCTGTATTCTATGTGGGGCTCTACTACAGAAAGGGTTAATTGTAATATCATCTATACACATAGGCACATTTGTGTGTGTGTGTGTGTGTGTGTGTGTGTGTACAGGAGCAGTTTGGTTAAAGGACAGAAAAAGGTACACCAGGGAGGACTGGTGGGAGGAAAGAATAAAATCCTAGCTGGCATCTGAAGGGCTTGTCACAGAATTGTCCCTCTCCCTTTCCTTTTTTTTTTTTTTTTTGGTGCTTTCTTTTCTTTTTCTTTCTGATTGGCTTTGTGTGTGTGTGTGTGTGTGTGTGTGTGTGCCTTTCTTTATTCCTTGGGCACCTGCAGCGTTCATTTCCAAATCCACATTTTCCTGCAGCTACAGGCTCTTGGGGGGTGGGGTGGGGGGTATGGGTAGACCGGGACTGTCCAGGGGCCTGGGGTAAACTGTCTCTACCTGGAGGGATACGATTTGGTGCTGCCATCAGTCACTGGCCTTTACAGATGTAACAACCCCCTTTCCTCCCCCCACCTCCCTGTCCCCACCCCCAACACACCACACGCACAGAAGGCTTTGAGATTCTGCAGAGTTGGTCCCGCTTTCTTAAGCACAAAACCCAGATAGGAGTTGGTTTCTAGTATTTCATGCACCTGATGTGATGATTTGAGGTTCCTGAAGGAAACTTTTCCCTTACCCTTTGGCTTTTTTGCTGTTATTATGGTATTGTTCGAGATGATCAGATGTAAGCTTTGTTAATGACAGCTTAAATCTCACACTCAGTAACTGCACAGGTTTAGATTGCTGGTTCTGTGCGTGTGTTTGGGTGTCAGCTTTAAATACTAAAAAAGGAAGCCTTCATGTCAGGGTTGTTCTTTCTGTTTGAACTGCTTTTTGGTTGGGGGCTGCTGGTGGTGATGGTGGCCAGTGGCTGGGGAGAAAGGGAGGTTGGTGGTGGATGGTGGCCATAGATTTTGAGGTTAGTTATTGAATCAGTTACCCTTTGGTTCTAGAGCTGGTGATTTATTGGCTAAGATGGACCTTACACCATTATTTTGAGTGTTGAGGCTCACCACTTATTAGGATAATTCTAACTGTGGCTTTAACTTTGGCAAGGTGGGAGGGTACTGTACAGTGTGACCTCTCTGTTTCTTTCTGTTTCTCTCTCTCTCTCTCTCTCTCTTTAAAAAAGGAATTGAAATGGCAGCATGTATCCTAATAAGGCTGCTAGAATTTGGTTCACCATTGCTATCTGTGGTGGGCTTAGGACATTATTTGTAAGAGCCAGTTACAAGTGGTTCTGCTTTCTGCATGGTTATTGTGGGTTGCTGTGTGGCCCCTCAAGTAAGTGAGCAAGAGGGGCCTGCATTTTCCCAGGAACATTTTTGAAGGCCAAGTAGAGGTAGATATAACTTACGCAAATTTTTTATTGTTTATACTGTTTATTCATTCATTCATTCATTCATTCATTCATTCTTTCATTCATGAGAGACACAGAGAGAGGCAGAGACATAGGCATAGACAGAGGGAGAAGCGGGCTCTTTGTAGGAAGCCCCATGTGGCACTCGATCCCCAGACACTGGGATCCTGACCTGGAGCCACAGGAAGACTCTCAACCGCTGAGCCACCCAGGCAATCCCTATTGTTTATACTTTTAATAAACAGATGTTTGACTGGGCTTGAGATGTGTACATCCATCCCTTTGGCTCTTGAGAGAAAATGTGCCCATTCTGTTTTGTTTTGTTTTTTTTTTGGGGGGGGGGGCGTTAAAAAACTTAATTTTTTAGGAAAGATCAAAATCAGAGTGTGGCATTAATAACATTCCTTTCCTTACTGTGATTATTTTTTCTGCTGCTTTTCCAGATTCAAAACCCAAGTTACTTTGGTTAACTGAATGCTGTGCCACCTTCATATCTAAATACCATCTAGAGATCTGTGTGTAGGTCTAAAAGGTCTAACTTTTTAAAAAGTTTCCTTAAAACTTTACAGAAAAATTTAAACATAATCGAAAGTAGAGAGAACAGTATAATAAACTGATATACCCAGCACCCAGGGTCAACAGCTACCAACTCGTGGCTCATCTTGTTTCATCTGTAACTCATTTACTCCCCACTCTGAGATGGGATATGAGAAATAAGTAAATATTTCTACATGTATGTCTTAATGCTAATGACTCAGAAAGAAAACCCACCAGACACTCTGCAGTACCATTATCACACCTAAATAAATCGACAACTGTCCGCTCAAAATATTCTCAACTATCCTGTTAGTATTTACATTTAGGAGGGCTGGCTTTTGTAGGAGCGATGTAAATAAACTTCTCATATTAAAAATACACAGTGGGGAATAAAAATCATCATGTATGTCTGGTTCTGTGGGAAAAGTTGGATCTGTTTGCTGCTTATCACATTTGTGTCCCTGTTGGATGGTCAGACATATGTGTATAGTGATCATTAAATCCTCTGGTGTCCTACTGTTCTCAGTTTACAAGATTTACTGAACTATCACCACGAAATGTGAGGATTTATTGGGAAATAGGCAAGTAAAGTATGAACTTGGACAGAAATATATGTTAATGGAGTGCTTGTAAATGTTAGGAATTATTATAGATGCCAAGAGTTACCACAAGTACCTAATTTGTTTTTGTGCCTTGTGTTTAGAAATGAAATCAAATGACACCACGTATCATCAAGGCTGCTGCTAGTATGATGTGATAAGAAACCAGAAATCTTGGCTCGCACAGCTAAGTTTTTAGCTTATGCTGGTTCAGAATAGTAGCTGGCAAACTGTAGAGTCGTGTACTTAGAATGTTAGTGGATTCATTATTTGACTCCATGATTTTGTCCTGAGTACCTGATTTCAGCTTCCCTTTTAAAGGAGAGGCTCCTAGGTCGTGATGAAGTGGCTGATAAAAACTATTTCGATTCAACTATGGTTTTACAAATACTGGAGTAAAGGCAAATGAGAGAACCTGCATTTTTATGTTGATTGTTTTTCACTCTTGTCTGGTTTTTATTTAAGATGATGAAAGCTGTAGAAGTAGTTTGAGAAGTCCCACACTTTATAGGCAGTGAAACTGGCTGAGGTAGTTTCATATTCTGCAGGGACACTTGTCTCAAGTAATTATGCCCTGAAGTTCAAGTATATGATTGTGAAGAGTCTTATGATAAAAGATAAGAGGGTAGGTGAGGAGGCTAAAGTTGAACGCGGTGTTCTTTTTATTATGCATTTGAGAAGCAGAATTACCATTTGGATACGGTATTGTTTATTTGAATATTCTTTGAATATTCAAATATTGAGGGTGAATATCCCCAGATATTGTGCCTCATTTTTTTTTTTAAAATGGCTTTCAGCCAACAAAGTATAAATGGAAATGTTGGGGTTCTAGTACTGTATGTACCCTGATGTGCCAGATAATACTGCCTTTCAGTTCTTACTTGGGTTTCTTTCTGTGTAGTCTTGATTAGGAAGCCACATGAACACCATCGCTGAAAATTTCACTTTGTAAATCCATCATTTCCCCTCTGTGTTATGCACTGGGTTTTAAGGGCAGCCTCCTTCTATAAAACTGACCAAGGGAAGCAAAGATGAAGTTGGTAGGATTAGCAGACAGGAAGCCAGTTGGAGTTTTGCAGACTAGCGAAAATGAAGGCACACTTATCTTTGGTGGTTAGAGGATCAGACCAAGACTTTCATGTGGTCTTCATTTCCTAGTTGTTTCAGGGTTTACCTACACATTGGTAGCATAAATAGACTGTACAGAATTCGGTGTACTTACAACATAACATAATTTACTATCGTTGAATCTCACTTATTTCAGTTGTTTAGAAAACATTAGTCATGTTCCTTCCATCAGCAAATATTTATGGAGTGCCTAGAAAGAGAGGAAAAAAAAAAACCACCCCTAAAATATATGTAGTATCTTGAAGGAGTATGTTGATAAATTAAGTCCAGTACTTCTAAAATAATTTTGAGACAGGCCCTCGAATATCTAATACCAACTAAGTGCAGTGAGCCTTCAGAGAAAGGGTAGTGAGATAGACTGAAGTGTTTGAGAAGGCTTTTTTTGAAGACTGGGCCTAGAGGTTGAAGAGATTTGGATAAATAAGGAGTGAGGGTTGGGGAGTGCATTTAAAGGACAGGGAATAGTGTGGAAGCACAGAAACAAGAGGATTGAGAAGATGCTATTTGATTAGGGCTTGGTGAGCATGGAAGCGCTGGTAGAAATGAGTTACAGAATTATGTAAGTGGACCCCTGTGCAGACCCATGTTCCTGGGTTGGCCTTCCTAACTATTGAGAGACTTTGGGAAATTACTCTCTAAAAGCATAATTTTCTTCATCCCTTAGTTGAGAGGTTTAGACTGCTTTTACAGCAAAGATCCCCAAGGTGGAAGGGAACCTAGCTCTGCTGGATGCTCATAAATCGTGTTCCAGATTAAGGGGAAAAAAAAAATGTGATCAAACCTCAAGTAATTTTGGAATTGGATGGGCAAGACAAAATTAAACAGGTGACTTGTTCTGCCAGAATTAAAAATCTTTTTTACTATGCAAATGTGAATTTTGAGTATCAGATAAGTAAGGCAGTGCTTTGTGCCTTATCTCCTAAACTTTGACCAAAGGGCACTTTTATTCTTGGCATTGTAATCCACAATCTGATATGGTGAATGCTGGAAAAGATCTCTTAGGTCCCCTCCACATCTCAGGACTTGGTGGTCTCTGAGTACAGGGTGAGGGGGCTGGTGATAGACGACCTGGAAAATCAGGCACAGAAGTTTGGAGTTGGAATGGAGGCTACTGCTTAAGTGAAACTGCTAAGGGGAAGGGGAGACGTATATAATGATGATCAGTCCACTTCTCTTGCTCCCTTGTCCTACCTGGTGTCATTCTTTCATTGATGTTAGCAACCCCTCTATGAGGAGAGTGTTGGTAAGTGATTCTCATTAATAGTCCTTTCAGTTTGATAGCAGCCCTGATGCCAGCGGTTCTGATGCCACCAAGCTGTCTTCCAGCCAGTGTGTTTTATTGTCTCTTAGTCCTTTCTGATTTCCTGTACTGCTGCTTTTAGCAAGCTGGGAAAGAAGGTTGGATGGCAAAGGAGGTTGACAGTGATGTTAAAATAAAGGTTTCAAATTATTTGCCTTTTGCTCGCTTATGCATGAACTGGTAGTTCAAGAAAGGTTAGAACCCTTCTGTTAAACAGCCAGGGAAAGCTGTAGAGCTGTTTTGGGTGGATTTTTCACTTTCTGTCTTTGGAAGTTTGGTTTGGGACTACAGAGTAAATGGGTCAGTTGCAGCATTTCACTTCTAAAGTATGCATAGCTTTAGGATCTAAGGAGTTTCTAAGGGGTGAGAAAGTTTTCATAAAAGGAAGAGTGGGAAGAATGTGCCTGGTTACGGATTTAAGTATTTTACTGTATGTACCGAGTTTGAGTATTTTACTGTACAAGGCAGAGCACCAGTTCAGGTGTATTTATGTGAGATGAGGTTGAAGATTGTGATATGATGGTTCCGTGTGGCTTGTGTTACTTGTTGAGATTTGGAAGTAGGATAGGATATAAATGATTTACTTAAAAAATAAATCACAAAGTTAGTGATTAGCCTTTGATCCACTGACAGTATTCTCTTGAAAAGGGGTTAAAAAAAAAAACTGAGCATTCACCATGATTCAAGGAGGATTGAGGATGATGAAGAGATTCTGTACACGTCTATACAACAGTATTATATATAGTAAAAAAAAAATAAAAATAAATGGTGATTATTAGCTTGAGAGAGCTTTAGGATTAGATATGTGCCCAAACATAAAATAATAGTTGAGGCCAGCTGTTAAGGAATCGTTAGGTCCCCATGACTACAAGATTTGGAAGATTTTGGACAGAGGATCTAGTAGCACTTCTTGATGAGAGGGGTATGTGCATGTGTGTCCTTATGCAGAGGGTGGTGGATGATGGGTTTACATTTTATTTTACCCCTATGCTCTGATTAGTTAAATATACTAAATGTAGCCTATGTTAAGGTGCCCCATGCTATTTTTTTCCTCCTCAAGAAACAACACTTTTTTTTTTTTTTTCAGGGTTAGGATTAAACCTGATATTCTGTAGATCTAGGAGAAAGAACTTGGTAATGGGTTAGCAACTGTTCATTTGAGAAAGTTCTAGAAAAAAAAATGAAGTAGATTTTGAAATTAAGATTTGAAAACTCTCAAATAATTGAAGTTTGGAAGAGCAAGATGGAAATTAATTTGGTGAAACCCAAGACCGGAGAGGATCACAAACAATTTAGGACATTATTAGCTGTGTCAGAACTGTTTTTATTATATAATTTGTACCTGTTTCATAAGTAGATGCATGCAGATTCCCCCCCTCCCCCCAAGAGGGGCATAGAATTATAAGGCTGGTGAGAACCTGAATTTATCTTTGTTCTTCCAGGTCTGAACTGTGTTCTTTCATTTTTTTCTAACAAGCCTGCAGGGCAGGGAGTATGCTGTCAGTAAGTTATCATTATAAGGTCACAAAGAATAGGTTCTCTTTATGCTGTTAGTAACCCAGGAGGGGGGGAGAGTGGGTTTTTACATAGTCTGGATTTCTTTGCTTGCTTAGGAGGAGACTAGGCAAGTGTAGGCTTCTGTGGCTTAGTCGTCTTTAGGTCTCCGGTTCCATCCTTTGCAAAGTGACCTGTAGCCTATAATTAAATTTTATAAATTGGAAAGCATATTTCTTGCTGCTTTCTTTGCAGGTGTTTTATTTTACAGATTAGTGTATACAACAGTTTCATCGTGGGTTCCAGTTAGATTCTGTACCTACCCAGTCCGTCCTTCCTTCCTTCCTTCCTTCCTTCCTTCCTTCCTTCCTTCCTTCCTTCCTTCCTTCCTTCCTTCCTTCCCAACTTCCTTCTTTTTCTTTTACTGAGGTAGAACTATCGATTATAAATGCAATTGCTAAAAGCTAATGGATTTAGGAAGTTGTAGATGAAAGGTGGAAACTTTAAAATTGCACACTTTTATTATTTGAGTTTCACCTGTCTGAAGGACTCTGATGTGAGGGTAAATTGCTTGCCACAGTTGTCTAGGCTGTTACAGCTCATCATTCTGATTTCTCATTCATATCTGAACTCCAATTAGAGTTTGCCTGAGCAAACACAGATTACCAACTAATACATACAAATATATTTTTAAAGACTTGGCCTGTCATTTTGGCTTGCTACTGTACCTCATGGTGTCCTATCTCTTTGGTACCTTTTTTAAGAGCCTTGGAAAATCCACGTGCAGTAAAATGGAGTCACGAGAAGAAAAGGGACAAGCCCACAGTTTGTAAGTAATGAAAAATGTCTAATGCAGGTTTGGATTCAGTTTTGGCAGAAAGCCTTAAAATTGCAGGCACTTTGTGATTGGTATTAACTGAGGCATTTTGAAATGACCTGGGCTAGATACTGAAGCACAGCCTGTGAAGACAGATTGTGACTCTTGGTTATATGGGTGAAATCTGATACTTTCCTTTGGCAGAGATATCTGAATCTGGGATAGGGTTTAAGTCAATGCCAGGGTCAAGTTGTGATGATACCTAGGGGATGTCATTTTCCTTGTCTCCTCACACCTATCTGCCACGGTGGCACACAAACCTCCCGACCTCATTTTAGGTTTCTGCAGAGTTTCTTTCTTTCTTTTTTTTTCCTGCAAAGTTTCTGATGGCAGTGATATTTTAGAGCTTGAAAAGAGAATTTAAGAGAGTCCATTATTGCAGTTACCACTCGGTAGTTACACTGAAGCAGACATTTTCTGGTTGTTAGGGTCCCTGTTTAATTATGCTTGCTGGATAAAGGTTGCTGGTTGTTCAGTGAATATTTTTCTTTAGTAAAAAACTGAGTAAGAAAACACATGACTGGAGATGTAAATGAAACAGGGGTCGAAGATTAGATTATCACTTGTTTTCTAAGCCACATGCTAGACATTCCAAGTGTTCTACCTATTTTCTCTGTGCATGTTCAGCTGATGAAAATAACGAAGGTCCTGGATTATGCTGTTGTAAAAAAACGATTTTGTATCATTCAAGTGAAATTACACTTTCATTGGGGCAAAAGGGGAAAGAGGTGTTTACAAAGTTGGCTCCTTGCTCATTGCTTATAGGGATCAGTTTGATTCCTTGTCAAAATTACATTTTGAGATTAAAGTGCGCTGCTACCTCTTTAGGAGGTATTATCCTAAAGTTAGGACCTCAGCATTTTTTTAGAGCAGTCTTTTAATCCATTTCACTCTGGCCACTGTTGGCTGATGTGCTTCCCAAGCTTGGGAGTGGCATTAGAGGCACAGATGTTGTCTCTAGTCCTGTAGTTCTACCTCTCATTTTGCAAATGAAAACACAGCCCAGAGGGGTTAATTGGCCTGCTCAAGATCACACTGGGAGTTAACACTCTCACTGTCACCCACTGAAACTAGGAGACTGCTTCAGCTTCATTGTTGGGTTCCCAAGGACTGGGCATCTAAGGAGGAGGGTTGTTTTGTTTTGTTTGTTTTGTTTTGTTTTTAAAAAAACAAAAATATAATGCAAATGGGGATGAATGCCTATGATTGTAAAGCTTCCTATTTTTTCTGATTCAAATAATCAGAAAATCAGGTTCTCAGTATCAAGAACCTTTTTAAAAGCATTCTGCTTTACCCCAGTGTATCACTCTGTAATTCGTTGGCCTTTCTCTGTGGGTGCATTGGTCTTTTTTAAATCCCCTCCCCCTCTACTCCCCACAATGAGGACGTAGATGAAAAAGTAAATATTAGGATAATGATATGAAGGTTTCTCATTCTTGAATGTCCAGTGGAAGGATGCAGCAATTATATGGGCAAAAGATGCCTTAATATGGGCTACTTAAAATTTTCATGTGTTTTATTTGGATATAGTATTTTCTTCAGCCTGGTAACCCAGAGAAACTCAGAGCCACTTAATGGCATTGGTAGCAGAATATTTGAAGTGAATTTAGGAGAATAGTTAAATTCTCAACCAAACTTTTCTTCTGAAGAAGAAAGACTCAAAATATTAAATCCATATGACATGTTGGCTAAGGCATCTTGCCTGTTTATTGCTGAACCAGAAAATTTATAACAACTGTTTGTCATGTGTATATATTTATAGCTATTCATATAATGAAAAGAAGTTTTCATGAGATTGTAATAACATATCAAGATGGATGTAATTAAAACAGAAGCAGATTGACACCCTGAATTAAATGCAAACCATAAACCAGGATACCTGAGCATTGTGCCTCACATATTTGCTGAAGGGGGCAGTCAGCCAAATATGCAAATAAAAAGACATTGATGAATTTCCTTGGGTGTGTGTGTGGTTGCAGAGAACCCAACTATTTTATTAATCTTTTATCAAGCATTGTTTAGGTTTGCAGCAGCAATGGAATGTATTAATTTGGCAGACCAAATAGCTTAGGACCAGAAAGTAGGAAATAATAAGGACACATGATTGATATACTGCTATAAATAACACATGCGACTGACAAAGGGGCTGAGTAATCTTTAGATCTGTGCTTGATGTCATTAATGGAGTTGTTAAACCAGGATGTTTGGGTTGAACTTCAATCAGGGAGGCTACCTCCCATTTAAAATGCAGACCTATCTCTAGTTGTACTCAGAACTGATATGTTGACAAAATTGGTGTAAGTCGAATTTTTATAAATTGGATCAAATGCACCAAGGGAATCTTACTGTGAAAAATATGAGGTGTTTTTATTTTTTATTTTATTTTTTAAAACATTAAGCTTAGTATTCTCTGCAGGGAAGCTGGGATTTTGGTAGAGTGGGTCTCTTTAGATGGGCATTGCTTTCCTTGAGACATTTTTCTGCATGTGTTCCCTGTGTTCCTGGAAGAAAGTGATTGTGAGACTTGCATTTTCTGTTCAGGTTTCATACCTCACTTGGTGCTTCCAGGAATAATTGGTGGTGATTTGAGTAAGCCCGCATCATTCAGATTTCAGAGGGTGGTTTTCAAGTGTGTACTAAGGGTTTGTGGCTATGATTATGGAATATGATTTTCATATCTGTTCCATGGAGGAGTCCAGGCATGTCATAATCACTTTAGAATCATAATT
The DNA here is from genome assembly GCF_003254725.2 of Canis lupus dingo. Classification (NCBI taxonomy): domain Eukaryota; kingdom Metazoa; phylum Chordata; class Mammalia; order Carnivora; family Canidae; genus Canis; species Canis lupus. The sequence goes on along the minus strand of NC_064248.1, from coordinate 3,636,386 downwards.
TTAGGGCAGCCCTGGTGGCTTAGCGCCGCCTTCAGCCCAGGGCATGATCCTGGAGACCCGGGATCGAGTCCCACGTCGGGCCCCCTTCATGGAGCCTGCTTCTCTCTCTGCCTGTCTGTCTCTCTCTGTGTCTCTAATAAATAAATAAAAAATCTTTAAAATAAATCATAATTTTATAGAAACATCTTACCTATAATTTTTCGATATGTCAGTTTAGTTTTAAAATTGTAAAGATGCCAAATGCAGGGCTGTATTGTTATTAGGGAAGTTGGTGACATCTGTTATAATCTTGTTAACCAGGGGAGGAAAATGCTTTAATCAAAACATCTAATTATGCCCTCTCAGCTGATAAAAGATCTTTTGCTAAATTTTTGGAATTGGCCTTAATGGAAGAAGCTGGCCTCCACAGGAACTGTGAAGTAAATTTACTCTTTTTATTTTGAAAAACTCTTATCCTTCACCATGGTGACATAGGATGTTTTCATTTTGTCAAATTGCTTTTATACTGTGTGTTGAAAATAGATATTTTCAGTAGTTGTTTAAGCCAGCATGAAGTTTTTGTTTTTGTCCTCCTTCTCACCCCTATAGTGTGTGAGGCCCCAGAGGGAGTTTATATGTCCAGACGTGAACTAGGAGGAAATGTGGTAGCTGAGAGCCACCCTGGGGGGCGGGGGGCAGCGAGCAAATGATAATTACAGGTGAGAGGCAGGGGGATAATTCAGCCTCTGTTCTGGGAGGTGTGATTTCACACCTGAATGTGGAAACCTGCTATGTTAGACAGTTGTGTTGTTTTAAAATTAGCTTTATTAGTCTAATATAGAACTGGACCAGATTGTTTGAGGTCACTTTTAGTTGAGGGAATATAACTGTTTTTAAATATTGATTCCAGAAGTATTTCCTGCATTTAAGAGTAGTTACATACAGTATTTGAAAATATCAGAAATTGTTGAACTCAGCCTATCTACATTGCTTCTAGCTCCCTTGATCACTTCTTAAAAATTGTTAAATATTTTGACAATGCAGCTTACCACTTCAAATCAGTCATACTTCAAAACCTGTTCAATAAAGCCATCCTTTTATCTATATTTCAGCCTACAATTAACTTTATCTGCAGCTATTTTGTTTGCAGAATCACAGATGATGATGATGATGATGATGACATTTATTGTTAATCTTAATGCTGGGATATGGATTGGGTCAGAGAAATGCATTATGTCGTAGTTTTGAGAGTGTTTCATTATTTTGAAATGATTTTCCCATGGATTGAGATCTTGGGGCCAGCCTAAAGAAGTTTTTGAAGCATTGACCATGACACAATGTACTTTGTGTTTTATTTGGGATCTGGGGGGAAGTTCAAGTGCTATTAATTTTTTCTTGGTCTGTGATATGCTCTATAATGGCTTATTGTGTGTCACTTGGGAGTATGACAAGAAGCTTGGAAAAAAGAGCCAGAGTTTTTTTCCTCTATATTTCTAATATATTGTTTTATTTTCTTCTATTTTCTACCTTGAGCCTCTGTACTTTCCCTACATATATCATCCTTGGGATATTTGAGGCTCTTAGGATTTCTGTTTCCTTTATTCAGTAATCCATGCGTACATTGTAGGTATTCAGTGCTTATTTAGAGTTAACCTATTTCCACAAAAGTTCCATGAAAAGATCAAAAGGGAGCCACTATTTACTGAGTATTTACCCTGGGCCAGGAATTGTGCTCAGAATTTTGCATCCATTATGTCAGTGGAGCTACTTCATGATAAAAAGGGAAAGATATCCCTATTTTACAGTTGAAGAAACTGAAGCTCTGAGAGGTTAAGTCAACCTGCCCCAAGTCAGTACAAGAGAGGCAGGGAATGCAGTGGTTTATACCTGACCTGAAAGCTTGTGCTCTTTAACCCTTTCTACCCTTCATTTTGTGAGAGAGTCCCAAATGAGTCTCTGGTAGACCACATTTCTTCCTTGCTCCTGAAAATTGTCTTGGTTACAAAGGATTTTCCAGATATAATAATAGGATTTAGAGAGGAGAAAGTACTTCACCATTTTTTTGGAAAATCTTTTTAAGTGCTGGAGCTCACAGTAGGTGGCTGCTACTCATATAATACATTTGCAAGCATATTTGTTGTGGGGGGGGGGTTTCCTCCTGTCTGTCTCTCTCTTTCTCCCCCTCCCCCTCCCTTTCACTGTTTATCCTTGTATTAAAAATCTGACCTTTTCCCAGGTCACAGTGCTCAGGTAGATTTTAAGACTTTGTCAAAGACCAGGGTCATAATGTTGAGGATTACCGTGTGCCAGTCCTTATACTAAATCCTTTCATATACTTAACTCACTAATTTCATACAACAGCCCCCTGAAACAGAAGGGTGAAATTAGAGAAGGGACTGGTAACCCTCGCAACAGGTTACTGTAGGCATAAGCTTACTTTCTGCTAGATTCCTAAATATTTTGTCTTGTCTGCTTTTAAGCTCTTCTAGGAACTAACTTCCCTTGGCCATGAAACAGACCTTATTGCTAGGTTTTTGTTTTTTAACTAATATAGGTACTCTCTTCTTCCTGATGGAAAAACCCTACTAAATAGTTCTTTGCATTTCTTGATAACTGTATCTTGATACCTGGTAACAAACGGTGCATTATTTCCTCTGTCATTGTTTCCTGTCATTATTCTAAGCACATTTGCAAATTGTTCTCCATTCCCCATTCTACCCTGTAGAGGTTTGTTTATACTACAAAGAGTATGCTAATGAATGTAACTGTTAGATTTGCTTCTTATGGAAATCCCAACTGTGATTAGAGTACTGTACATTCTTGTGAAGCCCCCTCCTCTCCTCTGGGCGGAGATGGTCATTACAAGTTCAAGCTCTAGGACTTTAGGATTCAGACCTGGCTGATGATCATCCCTTGAGGAGGAGTAAAACACACACACACACACACAGACACACACACACACACACACACACACACACACACTTCTACTGGGCCTGAAATTTCACAAGATTTCTTGGTGAATATGAAGATTAGTCAAGTTAAACACTTCTCTGAACGATCTCTTTTTGGAATATAGGAGGCAGTTTTTTTCTTGGAACCATCTTGCTCTGAGACATGCAGTATTGGCTCTCTCTCTTCCAACTGCTTCTGTGAGCACAGTTATCCTTTTGCACATCCAAAATGGCAATAGAGTAAGATTTCAGGTTTTAGCCCAGTTTGTGATTGTAGGGGAGACCCAAGTCAAAGCCTGTATTATAGAATTTAACTATAAAAAGCTGGTGTAATGGGAACCATACCTTCAAGCTCAGGGTTTTAAAAGTGATCTCTTATGCCTGAATTTTATATGTTTGTAAAATATGAGTTCTGTATTACCTCTAGGGCCTGTCTCAGATTATGAACACTTATGGAGGAATTATGTATTTTTAACTTTTCCTCGTGTTGTTCCTTGCCCTTCTGGTGGTTTGTAATACATCCGTGTACGGGATACCCTTTTTGAGTAAAGGATAGAGATGGGTGTCGGTTTTGCCCCAGGACAGTGGGTGCCCTCTGTTTACTGTTTACAGATGAACATGACTTTAGCTTTTGTGTTAAGAAATTTCTACATCTGCTGCCCATATTTCATCCATAGCCTTATTTCATTTAATATGGTGTACCTGGGATTAAGGACAGAGAAATATGTGTGCTCAGGCTGATTTGGAAATTACACTGTTGAAATACAGCCCATATGGCCATTGTAAAATGGTTAGTACCTCGTATAATTGCCTTCCCAATGATGTGCTTTGTCATTACTTCCATCTTCAAGAAGCACTCCTGTAGTATGCTGACAGCAATGGCGTCATTAGAAAACATACGGACATGCAAAGGCATTACATTGTCTTTAGTTTAAGGATTAGATTACAGTGTTAGAGGATGGGTCACCACACTTCTTGGTTAGTTTGGCGCTGCTAGTCTGGATGCTGTAGATTTGCAAAGGTCCTGTTGACTTGTTTGCTGAGTGTACTTTATTATCTTCCCTGTGATTTTGAGGTGGTCTTTTAGCTGTGCATAAGGCCTCATAACAATATTGTAGCCAGTTGGCTTCTCTGGAGTGTTTCTTCCAACTGTTCATGACTCCTGCAGTTCTTCTCTAGAATGCTCCCTCCATCTCTGTTTTCCTTCTTGTAAGGTCATTAGATGAAAAAAGAGATGAAGTAGTGGAGTCAGGAAGCCACAGGTAGCTTCCATATTGCCCAGATTTATATCCTGCATTGTATAACATCTGTCTCCACGTGAGTCCTGAGGCCACCATCTTTCTTCCTTACCACACCCCCTTCCCAAACTTAGAAGCAGTGAGAGGCAGGTCCCAGAGGCCCAGGGACCACGTGACACAGCATGGAAAGAGACACCCTCCATTTAACCCCTGTCCTGTGGAGTTGGAATTTCCCCCTCTCCCCCCCGGCCATTCTTACATGCCTACTGTTTGGTTGTAGATATTTTAGGGATGCCTCAGTTCTGGGACATGGTATGCTTTGAATTTTCAGGTACTTTATGCAGCTGTCAGTAACTAGTAAGTGAAGTCACAGAATGGAAAGTCATTCATCAAATTTAATGTTTCCCATTGGAATCTAACAGAAATAATGTGGACTGGGAGAGTTTTTGAGCAATGAATGACTTTGGAGATCGTTTGGTCAGAAGTTGTGGGAACCTCAGGGGGATGCTGACTCAGCTGAGGGGAAGCCCAAACCTCATTTAACCAGAGCTCCAGCTTTACCTGTTTTACATGTTAGGATAAGATTTTCTTTGGGAAGTGAAAGGTTAGTATTGAATCCTTTCATTTATTTTCTTATTCAAGAAATGTTTATCTTTCACTTCTGTGTGCTAGGCAGTCACTGTTGTAGGCACAGGGGATGCTATGGTAAGAGAAACATCTATAATAGAGGTTGTATTCTAGCAGGGTGGGTGGCATACAGTAAATTATAAACACGTAAATATATTTGATGGTGATGGGTCTTTCAAAGCAGGATAAGGATGTGATAGTGAGAATCCTAGGTGCATGCAGATGTGTGATTTTACAGAGGGTAATTTAGGTGGGGCCTCTCGAAGTGGTGATATTTGAACAGAAATCTGAAGGAAGTGAGGGAGCAAAAAATGTGGATAGTCTAGGGCAGAGGATTCAAGGAGAGGGAAGCTCAAGTGTGAAGGCTTTCAGGGAGGAGTGGCATGGTGTGTGGGGAACTGTAGGAGGCCATGGTGGCCACAGTCCAGCAAGTGAGGAGGAGGGGTCAGAGATGAGGGAGCGGCCTGTAGGAACTTTTAAACCAGTGTGATTGAAGAAGTTTAAAAACAGCTGAAAACAATTGTCCAAAGCCCTCATTTCCCAACTGAAAAAAAGTCTGAACTTTCCCACGATCACCCAGCTGGTGTTAAAACAAGCCCAGATCTAGAACTCAGATATTGTATTCTTTTATGGGAGCTTCCCATTGTACCTTACTGCCACCATTACAGGACTTAAGAGTCAGGTCATCTGTCTTGGAGGCCAGAAGACTTGTCTCCTCTCCTGTTTATCAATATCCTTTTTCTGAACATGAGAGACTCCTAACTCTGGGAAACGAACAAGGGGTGGTAGAAAGGGAGGTGGGCGGGGGTGGGGGGAGGTGACTGGGTGACGCGCACTGAGGGGGGCACTTGATGGGATGAGCACTGGGTGTTATTCTATATGTTGGCAAATTGAACGCCAATAAAAAATAAATTAAAAAAAATCCTTCTTCTGAAAGACATGGTTCAAGAATATATAGAATGCCAGTGTCCAGTTTTCATCAGTTGGGAAAAAGTTTTAATTTTCAGTGTCAGAATCCACCATTATTTGGGTCATTGTTTTAATAACAACAGTGATAATAATGGCTAATATTTAGCAAGGGCTCAGTGTACGTGATGTTCATTGAACCTGGAACATTATTGCATTTAACCTTCACAGTGACCCTGTAGGTAACATATTCCTCATTTTAGAGATGAGAGAGCTCTGGTTCAAAGAAGTTAAGTAACTTTCTTACTTAACTTGTGTGGCTAGACTACTGATTCTAGTGTCTTACTACCTCCCTGGGCTGGTCGTCTTTGATGAACTTCCCCTGCAATATGCTTTCCCCACCCCAACCCCAAGAGCTGAGCCCTAGGAGTATTGTCACAACCTAGTTCCACATCTGCAAATGTTTGATTATATAGAGGATTTCACAGCCAGTCGGCTCAGTCCTGGCAACTCTCCTTCTTTTAGGTAGATTACTGGTTAAGCAGATACCTTCAGTTTTTCTGAGCTGAATTTGACTGGAGTATTTTTCAAGACCTGTGCTGTGAAGTGTGTTAACAGAATTTAGGCCAGTGTTTCCAAGTCAGCCGACCCAATTGAATTGGTCTTGATTTTGTTCTCTGCTGGTGAAGTAAAAGCCCAGACATCACTAGTGACTATACTCCTTAGGAATGTAAAAATCTTTTTAGTATTTGTACTTTTGAGGACCAATGTATGGTGACTTTGCTTTAAAATCTAATTGTATGAAAATATATATATATATGTTTATATAAAATATAACATAACCAATGCCCATGGACCCACCATTAACTTTAACAAACCTAGGCTTTTTACTGTACTTTTCTTAAAATTGTGGGTTATTTTTAGTGTGTACTGTCTGAAGGGGAAGCGAGTCAACTGTAAGGTTTAGAGCAGAGGGTTCTTACACTTAGTTGCACGTTAGAATTCCCTGGGGAGCTTAAAAAAGTCCCCATACCCATGGGAGAGTGGAGGGACCCCCCCCTGCCCCATCATCAGGACTTTAGAAAGCTCCCCCCGAGATTCTGTTGGGCAGTCAGGGTGAGATCCTCTGTCTGGAGGAAGAGGGCCAGTTTTCTTCACTGGTTTTTCTAAGATGCTTGGTACGAAGCCCTGTGATTAGTGAACTGTACTTCAAGTCTTTTTAATTTTCTCTCATGAACTTTTTAATGTGCTCTGCTTTTCAAGACTCTGAGGGGTGACGTCCTGAGGTGCTCTTCCTCTGATGCTGTCTTCCTCATACCCTAATGGAGATAAACTGGGGATACATTTGCGTTATTTGCTAGAAAGCATTTAGAGACTAGGAATGAGGGATTAGAGAGGGACCTGAGAAGTCCAAAAATGTTGGGAGCTATGGTAGCAAGTGGGATGAGGTGGAAGTTATTGTAAAACTGCCTTAGAAGTCATTGGAGACACAGGGTTTCATTTAGAAAACTTGGAGTCACACATATCTTTACAGGAAGGCTCTGAGACATCCAATGGTAGCTGAGAACTTTTTGGCCTGAGTTACAGCTTTATCAGTGATGTGGGTTAAGATATAAGAAGTAAGGTATCATCTGCCAATAGAGTGGCCAGCTCTCTGTGGACACATCTGAGACTGTGACATTTTTCCGAAGTATTGCCAGCTCTTGATTATTTGGGGCCTGATTATCTCCTGTGGACCTTAGCTTTCTGAGACACCTGCACCCCATCCAGTGTACCCACATCCCTTCTGCCCACTCATTCATTTGATAAATAGTTATTAAGTTTCTCTTTCTTCCAGGCGCTGTTTTAGCCATTGGGGTTTGTAAACAGAGCCCCTGGCATCAAGGAATGACGTTCTTGGGAAGAGGGGTGTTACATTCTGCTGTCACATTGTCCTTTAGGGTGCCTAACAGAGAAAATGGTGTAGTGGTGGAACTGTAATCCTGCCTTAGAAGAGCTCTAGGAAACCATTTGTCAGATAGGAAGTGTTTTTGCCTAATTTTGCTTAAATTAAGTTTTTTGGTTCTTAAAATTATTTTGGTTACAAACACTTTCACAAGTGCATTTCTTCGAGAGGCTAAATGCTGGGACATTATAGTTGGGGGGACTTTTGGAATCAGTTGAATTTTATTAGTTACCAGCTGAAATGAGGAGAATTAAAAAGATGTATAGCATAAGGGTTAAGCTTAGGGAAGATACTGAGGAAATGATACTCAGTTCTCTTTCTGCTTTAAGTGGAATCCCCTAATTCATCTGTTTGCTCATAAATTTGAAGGAAAGGAAGGTAGAGAGGGAAAGTTTATTTCTAGGGTTCTGTCCTGGGCCAGGATATCAGGTTGCTTTCACTGGGAGGACTTAATCAGAAGTGAAACTTAAATCTGTCACCATCTTCCACAGCAGTCAGGGAATTGGGCACTAATGAATACCATTGGATCCTTGATAGAGGGAATGCGTTAGAGATGGTTTTTTGGAGTCAGTCAATAAAATGGATCTTGAGAAGAAAGGTACATAAAGTTTGAGGGAGAAAATACCGAAAAAGAAATCTTACAGCTTTTGGGTTAAGTAGAGGAAGGAAACAATGGTATATGGGATTTTCTTGCTGCATCCTGTCTTTACCAGATGTAGTTGTTGACTAAAGAAGGAAAAATAAATCTCATCATATAAAGGACTCTTTATACCTGTAAGCTGTTTGAAAAGAATCTTCTAAAATAATAAGAAAGCAAATATAGGTTTTTTTTTTTTTTTCTAATCAGTTTTTGGAGTGCTAAAGTAGACTTTGCAGTGTATGAAAGGGTGGTTAGGAAATGAGATTTTTTTTTTTGTTGTTGTGGCTCAAAGGATAATAGTACTTTCTTTTTCCAGTTTTGGCTTTCCTGGGGGCGGGTGTGTGTGTGTGTGTGTGTGTGTGTGTGTAGAAATCTGTGAGTCCTCCAGGACTGTGGCCAGGTGAAGAGAGTTCAGTACTTTTGTGTACCTACCCACAGGAACTTATTTTGGGAATAAGGGCAGGGACTTTCTGAGAGTTTACGGAAGTGAAGATTGCACTAAAACTCTTGTAGACTAGAAGATCTTTTTATTTCTCCTTTGATTAGGAAGGATATGAAAGCACTTAATTATATGTCAACTTTATCTCCACCATCAACTCAGTATTGGTATATTCAATAATACTAATGAGAACTAGCATTTATCGAGTGCCTGCTATGTGCCAGGTATTGTGGCAGTTGCTTAAATCGTTTTGTGTAATCCTCACACAGAAGTCATCCTATGTGGTAGGTAAGAGCCCTGTTTTGGAGGAGAGGAAGCAGCTGCAGAGTTTACACCCAAAGTCATGCAGTGTGTGAGTGGTGGACCCCATACATTATGGCTTCAGAGTCTGACTTGAACCACTGTTCAAGTGGACAGGACTAAATAAATGCTTCTGAAGTGTTTTATTCTGATGCTTTTTTTTTTTAATGGGGCTTTTTGACTTGTTTTTAATCCCTTCCCCTTCTACGCAAGTTTTTAGAGGAATTAGTACTTTCCCGTAGGCTGTCACCTTATTACAGATGAGAAAATGGAGATCTAGAAAATTATGTTATGTAACTGCTCTGTACGACCTAGTGAGTTGGTGGTGGGACTGGGATATGCAACCCAAGTTGTCTTAATATATAGGTCACTGGTTTTCCCACTGCGCTATATTGGTTCCATTAAAAAAGTTTTTTTGAACTGAACTAAAAATTCATAAACTTAATTTGTGTCACTCCTGTGGATGAGCTAAATTAAAATAGCTAGGTACTGTGTGATGTTGCCCTAGGGAGGAGGGTGGTAGGCATTTTAGAAACTAACATTTGCCTGTGTGGTTATTTGACCTAATCCTGAGGACGTCTCTCTAATCTTTGGTTCTCATACTTAAAAAAGTGGAGTGAAAGTATTTAGAGGAAATAAATACAAGAGCCGTTCTCAGACTTGAGTTTTGCTTGATCTGAGGATTCCTGGAAGGGCAAGTGTTTGCTTTTTCTTTTTTTAGATTTAAATTTAGTTGTATCCCACCGGAGGGTAAAGTTAAAAAAGACCTAAATGCACGCCTTCTTTAGTTACATTTCCTTGTCTGGCAAATAAGATTTTAAAAGGAGGATGGAAAGAACCACCTTGACTCTTGGTGTTTGGGTTTTTGTTTTTGTTTGTTTTTTCTTTGGGTACTGTGATTCCTTTTGTTGTAACCTCTTTCCTAGGCTAATTCTTTGTTTAAAAACAAGTGCTCTGGTATTCTAAAACAAATTATCCAGCAGGCTCCCTGATTGTGCTCTCCGATAAAAGACCCCAGGGTAGTGCTCTTTCTATCTTTGAATTGCTGTTGTCTGTGCATGCCCAAAAGCAAAATTTAGTTTGCTGCCCTGCTCCCAACCCAGATTAATGTGATTATCTAAAACTAGAGAATATGAATTCGAAAGCGGAAATGTGGATTTTGTTTAACCCTTCCGAAGTGCCTGATGGGAATCTGGTCTATAGTGGGTAGCAGAGTTTTGTCTAGGGTTAGAAACTTTGGGCTCTAGCTGTCTTTGAGTTTTTAGATACATGACTTTGGTCTTGTCCTAAACTTCTGGAAATCTAAACTCTCAGTGCCACAGTGATGATGATGAGAGTAGGGGTAGGCTCCCTGAAGTGCTGTGGAAAAGCACAGTCTCAAATTTTGCCAATGACTCCAAATCCCAAGTGGCCACAGAGGAGTAATTTGATTTCACAGTTTCTAGTCTTAAATTTTCAGGATGAGGTTTGCAGTAGGAGTAACTTAGTGATTACAATTTAGTATCAGCTTCCTTTTAGGAAAGATGTAATTGTGGGAAGAGTATTCACGAAAGCCTTATTAGCCAGGTGTTTTTTTTTTTTTTTTGTATTTGATCTGCGTACCCTTTCCATTACTTAAAGCTTCTGTAAAATTTTTCTAAATATTACACTTTGTCACCCATCTTGGGTATGGAGAATTGAGATGGAGTGGTTTCAGATTGTTGGGAAACACAAGTTCTTCTTGCCTTGTGCAGTGGTTTTGAAACCTGTGGTTGCACATGTTCACCCCCAGGGTAGCTTGTTAAACATACAGATTCCTGGGCCCTATTCCTCATCTACTGAAAGTTAATCCCTGCTGTGTGGCCCTGGCACATATTTTTCACAGGCCCCCTCCCCCAGGAGTTCTTTTACAGCAAGCCCCCTGCACAGACGTTTTGGAATCACTATTTTAGAAAATATTTTTGAGTGTTTTCATGGGGCAGAGGTAATAGTAGTGGTTTAAGATAATTTTTATACTACCAAACCTTTTCTGAAAATAAAACATTCATGCCCATTTAGTTTTAAAACCTTATATATTATGAAGTAGAACATTTCCTGAAATCAGTATAGTGTACAGCTCAGGGAATTATCACAAAATGAACACCCAAGTAACCAGGACCCAAGTAAGAAAATAGAACATTGCCAAAAATATTTGATTTTTATTACATTTCTTCAAATTTACGGTTCCATCACTTTTTTTCAAATCCTCAAAATTAGGCACGTAAGTAAAGATTGATAAAACATTGTCATAAGGTACAAATGAAAAAAGCATTCAGAGTTTCTGTACTAGTTTCTTCTTAATTGTTATCATTTCTGTAAGTTTTGGTAATGTTAAGTTTGTATGGTTTACCTTTGTTTTGATTCGGCCTTTAAATCAGTTCCTGACAGTGACTGCCTATTAACGCTTACAGCATATATCAAGATTAAGCTCTAAGGTCTATCTTTTCTGAAATCTAATTCACTGAAAATATTCTCATGATAGTTTTGAAAAATGTATAAAGACAGATTTCCAGTGCTGGCAGTTACAACTCTAGTAAACAAATGAGTCTTGTCATTACTCCCCGAGTAGCCTGGTAAACATGTCTCAGTAGCCAAATGTACAGGAGGAAAGATGCCTTCTTAGTTAACAAAAATAAAAGAAGTCCCACCTTTTTCTCTTTCTACCCTCGAATAATCTCTTCTCCAGATCCTTGCTTGCCATTCAGAGCATTTCAAACCAGAAGTTCACGGAGGGCTTTCTTTGGAAGGAGATGCTTGTGGTAAAGGGACCTGGAGCAAGTCCTGTGCTTGAGCTGAGTTCATGTGAAGGGATAGCTGTCCTCTGCTGCAGGCTGTAGTGACTAATAATTACGTGCCAGCCGCTGCACATCTGTACTTCCCGGGCAGGCACATGGATTCTATGGATGTAAGAGCTGTCCCCCTCCCCTGCCCTACCTCACACTCCCCCATCCTGGTTATCTCTAATATCAACTGAACAGGTGACAAGATTCCAGTCACACTGCCTGAATGGCTTTCCATCTTTCCAAAAGTACACCAGAGGCTTGTTTTGTTACAGTACATTGATTACATAAATATTCCTGTGTGCACAAAGGAACTGAAATCTGTTATGGCACTCTGCAGTTATCTGTCCATTAGTAGCAAAGAAACTACTGCCCATTTTCTCCCCTTGGCCCTTCTTTTTATCCTCTTCACCAGGTCGATTCTCAGAGGTGCAAGTAACATAAATTATCTGACCTCTGCTTTCAGGTGCATGTGAAGCAAGAGGGGGTAGTGTCATGCACTTTGGTGCTGCATGCCGTTGGGGCAGTGCCCAAGGTGTATGGATAATAGAGCTTGAGTGATTTAGATTAGAAGATTCTTTCTTGCTTTGGGTTGTAGGATCTTTGTCTCTCCCCTTCAACTCTTAGCGCAGGTAGATTCAGGAAGGTCTTTCAGAGGAGCTTGACTCTTTTTACAGGAAATGGTGCTTCTGGTGTTGAAGTAGTTCTGTGTGTGGTGTCAGATGTGGAAGCCACACAGCCTGTATGACACTTGGTCCCATTGTGCTTATTTATGTACAAGTACCCTTCAAATGGCAGTGACCAGAGAGACTCTTGCCATTTGGGCAGATACCCATAGTGGACAGTGGAATGACAGGAATCATAGTCATGGTGGTGCTGGTGGGTTCCCTTTCTGGTTTTGGATGGGGGTGGGTCTCTTTAAAATGAATGCATGCAGATGAAAAACTGAGTTAGTGTTACTTGTAATCCTTTACATCTGAGGTGTGTTCAAGCACCTGAGGAATAAGGAATGATTGGTACCCCAAGTGTGAAGTGACCAGTACTGTTCCTTTTCATAAGAGGCATTATAGAAAGGGTTTGGACAGGGAAAGGCAAGGGTAGGAGGAGAAAGCATGAGGTTGGAACATAGGAAATGAGGCTTTGGAGAAGATGCTATGAACATGATTTCGGTGTGAATGAAGTGTTACTTGAAGAGAAGTGTGACCACAGGGAGGTGTTGAAATGTTAGCAACTCCTAACATCTACTGCTAAGAGGTGACCCCTTTGACAGAAGTGAAACGGGTGCCCTTTGTGTAGCTGTGACATTAAAAAAACTGTGAGGAACCTTGTCGCTGTGTGGCTGGCAGAGACACATACATAGGGAGAACTGTTAGAATAGGTAAAGTGAAATCTCTTAGTGTGTGTCTCTTCCAACTGACTGTGGGTAATTAGTTGGAAATGACATTAACCTGAGCTTAATTGTAATTTTGCATAGTAACAACATACCAGCTGTTCACTGTATTCTTTCCTGGTGGTGTGATTTAATTATTTTTTGCTATCTTTTAAGCTCTAATTTTATGTTGTGTTTCCCTTTAACCTCTCCTTGCTGCCATGTCCACAGCCCCCACAGTTTAGCAGTAATACCATTTCTGCTGCTTTGGTGCCCACTCTGTACTGAGGGCTTGGATTGCTCTGGGTTTTGAAAACCAGTTGGCTTTTTAAAAGGCCACGTTGGAAAGTTACCAAGATGAATGTGGGTGATTGGAAACCTTGTTGTGTTTTTGGGATTCTCCAAAAGGTTTTAGTGTATGAAATAAATAATATGGATAATTCCATACCTATCAAAGGTGCTAAAAATATCAAGTGAACAAACCAAAAGGGAAGTTAATTACTGAACAGTGATTGCTCTGATATAACCAATTATTGGATCATTAAATGTTTATTACCTTTTATATGCTCCTTTCCCCCATAAGGGCAGTTTCTTTTTTAAGTCATTAAAACAGAAATGGGATTTAAAAAATTCTGCTTAAAAAATTTCCACGAGACTGAAGTATTAAAAAGGTCTTGTGTGATCTGACAGCTGAATAGCCTGTTTTTCTTTGGTCTGTTGAATTAGTAATTAATGAAATGTATTGCCTGAGCAGAGAAAATAAGATTAGTTTTGCTTAGGAAGAAAACAAAAGCAAAACATTAACCCCTAAATACAGGTTAATATTAAAGTGCAATATAGAAAGTGTAAAAAGAGTTGAGTTTCCTTGAATGATAAGATGCTCAGTGGTAACTCATTTAATTAATTCATTCATCATTTTCTTGAGCACCAACATTATGTTTACAAGGAATGGGGTTATATAAATACAGGGAGGCAAGGGGCCCCCCTCCTGGAGACTAGGTTTGTTCACAGAGCGGTTAAACCAAATGCTTTATTGTTACCGAAATGTCCAAAGCAGTTGTGTTATTAGGTACAGGCACATTCTGTGGGGCAGGGGTGGTAGTTATGAAGAAAGACTTCACTTTCAGAGGCCCATTGTATCTTGTGGATGAAGAGCAGGGGGAGGGTGTTTGTGAAGAGTGATCTTGCTTTTGGAGACCATGGTATTGTGTGGATTAACAGCAGGTTCTCTGGAGTTCCATCCCTTGTTGGTTCACCTCCCAGCTTTGCAGCTTATTAGGTTTGTGTCCTGTTACCTCTGTGTCTTCATCTGTGAAGTGGAAAAATAGTAATGCAGGGTTGTTGCGAGGATTGAGTTATTAGGTGCTGCGACCATGTACAGCACATTTTGGATGGTGGTGGTGTCAGTGCTGGTGTCATTTTTATGGGATAATGCAACAGAATTCTTAGGGGAAATGGCAATTTAATTGGATGCTGAGGAGCAGAAAGATGTTTTAGACATTTCTTGTATTGTCATGTGTAACCACATACTTAATTTATAATGCCTACAATAATGTGTGCTTATGTTGCACCATTGTCAAAAGATTACAAAGGGCATTTATAACAGTTTATTCTCAGAACAGCCCTCTGAAGCAGGAAGACTGTTTATGCACATTCTTTGGAGGTGTGAAAGGCTGCAGAGAGCAGGGCACTGCCAGTGACCATCCTTTAATTGAGGTGTGTTTGGAGCCTGGGTTTATTGTGGGTAAGTTAGACCAGGAGATAGAGGCAGCTTTTTAATCTTCTAAATTTTATTTTTAATTCTTAATTTAAAAGAATTGTATTTGTGAGCAAGTACACTGAATCACCAAGATCTTTTCTGTTGACTTTAGCATTAGTGAAAATTTATTCTTAAGGTAGCAGCTCACAGGCAGTTGAATGTTGAGTAAGTTTATAATGATGTTAATGAACATTTGTTGAGCACTTACTCTGTTATAGGCACTGTTAATTGTCATAACACTCAAGTTCTTACTCTTACTATCCCCATTTTACAGATAAGGAGCAAGGCACTGAGATACTCAGTGACCTGCCTGAGGTGGCGCTTCACATCTCATGACTGAACTCTTAATAACATTAGCTTTACATTTATATAAACTATTTAATTTTTAAAAAAATATTTTATTTATTTATTCATGAGAGACACACAGAGAGAGGCAGAGACATAGGCAGGAGAAGAAGCAGGTTCCCTAGGGGGAGTCCGATGCAGAACTTGATCCCAGGATCCCGGGATCGTGACCTGTGCCTAAGGCAGACGCTCAGCCACTGAGCCACCTAGGTGCCCCTCAACCATTTCATTTTGTCTTACGTTTTACAACAACCCTTTGAGAAAGGTGGATCATCTCCATTTTGTAGGGAGAGAGGGAAGTAGTATATGAAAAGCTAATGGGGTGTGATGGTGAGCTTCCTTGGGACTGAACACGGGAAAGTGGCTGTTTTATACAAGATGTACTACTACAAACAAGGCACTACTGGGGCTCCAGACCCGTAAAATGAGATGATGACATTCTGCTCCATGGGCTCATACAATGTTAGCTGTTAGAGCAAACTTTGAATCTGTACAGTTCTTTGAGTCTATGTAATGCTTGCATAGTTTGAACTTAGACTTATTATGTCTTGAGCCCACTGCTTTCAAGACATGCCACCTTACCTAACTTTTCTCAGCATATTTTATTATTTATAACACCGTGTCCTAGTTCTTCCCCTCTTCAGGGTTGTTTGGAAGATAATACTCGTGAACTAAACCACTTAGCTCTAAGCCAAAGGTATGTAAGATTCTCATTACTTGGTTCAAACCAGGGGTCACACAGAAAGCTGGGCCTAGGCTAGAACTCCAGCCTGACTCCCTTGAGCTCCAGTTCCCTACAGCACATGTGCCATGTTACTGGGATGAGGAAGTTCTTACCACAAGGAGATGTCCTGACTTCCCAATAGAAACTATCAGTTCTGATTCTTTCTCTAGACTTACCATGTTGTCAAACTGTATGACATATAGGGGCTCTAATAAGGAGTTGGTTGTTTTCGTGAAGTAATTTCCTAAAATAACTGTGGACAGTAGACTGTGAGCAACAGGAGGGCAGGGACCTGTTGTCTGCAGTTTTCACCTTGTACCGGGGGTGGGGGTGCTAGGATACTGGGATCTAGTGCACAGTCTGGGATCTAGCATCATTATTGTGTGAAGGAAGGGAGGAATGAACAATCTTATTGAGCTGTGGAAAATGGGAATGCGAAAGGGAACAGGATTTTAAAATTTTCAGTTTTGTACGGAAGAGGAAATGGAGGCACCTGATCAAGTTGGTTTAGCCTAGTCTCTTAATCATGAGATTTTACAAATTGGGTACAATTTGTAAAGTGTTGGCATATGTTCCGTTAAAAACATATTTTTATTATTGTAAAGCAGAATTTCATCCAGGTCAAGAATTTTTTTCTAAATTAGAGCATATTCATTCCTTTTTTGTGGTTTGAATCTGTGGTGTCACAACTTGTCAGGAAGGTTTAACAAAGCTGGTCTTCTAACGAGGAGTTCTCACTGGCTGCTGTAAGCTTGTAAACTAGCTACGAGTAAATGTCTGGTCTGGTTGTGAATCACAGTGTGACCTTTCAGGGAAAACAAAACAAACAAACCACCAAACACACTAATCAGATTTTTAAAAAAAGTATTAGGATTGTAAACCCTGGCACTTAACAGCTTGTCAGGCCCGCTTGGAGCATTTTGGGCAGTTTCTTTGTTTTTGTTTGTGCAACACAAGGATTTATATATCCTTCTTTAATAACACATTGGGAAAAAATTAGTTTTCCTTCGCTGAGTTAAGGATGGTTTCCTAATCATCATGAAACTTTATAAAAACAGATTTCTGAATACCACTTACAGAGCTACTAAATCTGAATCTCTCTGAGGGTGAGAGCCAGGAATCTCTTCTGAAGAGCACTCTGAGTGATTCTTTGATTAATCATATTTTGGAAACCACTAAGAGAGCTGTAATACTGTTTTTAAAAATTCATCCATTCTTATTCATTTATCCATGTCTTGAGTAGATGACGATTAGTTACTCACAAGGCAATGATTTTCATAAGACTGGGCATGAAAATCAGAATTAGAACACAATCCTTGCTCTCCCCTCTCCGCCCCTGCATGGGTTCACAGTCTGGCTTAGAAACTTTTTTTTTTAACTTTTGGTGGGGTTTTAAAGGATTTGCAAACTTCCCAAAAGTCATGGGCAGGAGATTTTGTGTACACACGTTTTTCTAGCTTTCATCAGACTCTCGAAGGGGTCAGTGACCCATAAAAGGTTAAGAACCCAGGTCTAGCGCTTGTACAGCTGTTCTGGAAATTGTGGAAGAAGGCACTGTTTCTGTTGCCACCTACAATGTTTTTGACCTTTTGAGAGGCAATAGCAGTTTGAGGATTGCACCTGTTTTCTGCCTCAATTAAAATATTTAAAGACCCACCCCTGGGGTGTGGTCAGAACAAGACCAAGGGGTATGGAAAATAGCAATTTGGTGAACTCCATCAAAATTTTTTTTTTAATTTTTCTATTTATTATTTATGATAGTCACACAGAGAGAGAGAGAGAGAGAGGCAGAGACACAGGCAGAGGGAGAAGCAGGCTCCATGCACTGGGAGCCCGACGTGGGATTCGATCCCGGATCTCCAGGATCGCGCCCTGGGCCAAAGGCAGGCGCCAAACCGCTGCGCCACCCAGGGATCCCGAACTCCATCAAAATTAATGTTAAAGAGCTTTTCACAGTAGAGCAGCCTTGTGGTCAGTCTCATTGAAGAATTTTTTAGCCAGGATACATAGGCCAAGTCCAGCCCACTCTTCTTAAAATACATAATTAGCTGAATTATCGATAACAGCTTTCACCCCATGGATATACCTAAAGACTAACCTATTTATGTTGCATTCTATCACCAGCATGTCCGTTGAATTGCTTAATTCCAAAATAACATTACCAGCCATCCTGCTCACTCATCCTACCTTAGCTTCTAAAATCCCCAAGTAACACTGTTCATCACAGAACAGAATTAGATATTAGAGAAGTCCATCTTGAACTGCTGTAGAAGGTTTCCTTACTAAAATACTAGAACCCCTTATGTATTATATTCTTATCCCTAAGGATAACTTTGTAATTCAATTTTAATTAAAGTTCTGCTCTTTTCTTCTTGTGACTTCATATGTTTCTTTGGGGAACAAAAATTCTTTAAATCTTGCAGTTCTGGTAGTGCTACATTTTAGGGTTGGATAGATTTGGACGAAGAGGGCAGTCAGTGGAATTAAATATTAATGGGTAAAATTCTTTGTCCATTTATTTGGATATTGTTCTTTTGGGGCCAGGAGGGAGTTAGAGGCCATTATTGTCACCAAAGTCTTATGACATTTTTGTAGGTAGTTCAGCTAGCTGTCTGTATCACCTGTTTTGAACTTTGGTATATACTGTCTTGCATTATTTGTTATTTTTTGAAAAGTTTTTTTGTATAAGTCAATTTTTAACTTACTGGACAGTAATTATGTGTTCTAGATCTTTATAATCTTGCTGTTATTTACCACACTGAACATAACAGTAAATATTTGATTGATAGGATGTGTTTGATTACCTTTGAGTCCTGGACCCTTGAAATACCAGAAAATGGACTAAATCTGAAATAAGAACTTGATAGATGCTTAGAAAGATAGGAATGTAAAAATGAGTTGGCAAGTCTGTCCCTTAGGCTTATTCTATATTCTGTTATTTTTTCAATGTTCATATAGAGCTGACCCAGTTTATATTCTTTAGTTCTTTCAAACCTTAAGCATTTAGAATTTCCATTACAAACAATTTTATATATACACAATAACTTTCATTTGACAAATATTTAAATGGAGTGAGACTTGAGAATTATCTTTTTTTTAAAGATTTTATTTATTTGAGAGCAAGAGAGAGACAGAAAGAGAGAGTGCCAAGTGATGGTGATGGTGGCGTGGTGGGGAGGAGCAGAGGGAGAGGGACAAGCAGGCTCCATGCCAAGCACTGAGCCCAACGCAGGGCTCTGTGTGGGACTCCATGCAGGGCTAGATCTCATGATCCTGAGATCTTGACCTGAGCCAAAATCAAGAGTGAGAAGCTTAACTGACTGAGCCACCCATATGTCCCTATTATTTCTTTTAAAAAGAAAGGAGGGGATCCCTGGGTGTCTCAGTGGTTTGGCGCCTGCCTTTGGCCCAGGGTGCGATCCTGAGTCCTGGGATTGAGTCCTGCACTGGGCTCCTGGCATGGAGCCTGCTTCTCCCTCCTCCTGTGTCTCTGCTTCTCTCTCTCTCTCTCTCTCTCTCTCTCTCTCGAGTAAATAAATAAATAAATCTTTAAAAAAAAGAAAAAGAAAGGAGATCTCATGACAGACTTGATCCCTACAATAAATACCTGCTAATTAAATAGATAAATGGATGTTACCCTTAGCCTGTCCTAATGAAGTACACTCTCATCAGTTGTATTTGGGTGGAGGGAATTTTGGAGGCTTTTAATGAATGGATGACTGTCATCAGTTATCTTGAAACTTAGGTTTTGTGGATTTGAAGGAGAGGAATCAGAATTGTGAACGAGTTCATCACAAACCCTGCTGTGTGACAAATGGATCTGGGAACATTTTTCATGTAGAAGTGGGTTAGGGGATACCTGGTGGCTACCTTAAAGTATTGGCAAGGTTGATTTCATGAAGAGGGATTTAGATCCAGGTGGTCATTCCTACTCCCATTAGAGGCACAATTAGGTATTCCATATAAAAATAAATTTCTAATACTGCTCTCTCAATGTCTTGAATTGCAGTTGCTGAGGACATTCAAACACACTTATCACTCACCTGGATTATTGTGATGGGGGTCAACGCCAGGAATTAGTGACCTTTGTGGTGTCTCCATCCAAAGAGACTATACTATGATTATATGATTTGCAAGGCAAAATGTTCTGAGTAAATCTACTCATGGTTCAAAGTCTGTATCTGCTCCTTATACATTCTTATTCTTTTTAAAGAACTCAGGCATAGGTACTGTTTACTTAATTTCATGGTCATCATGTGTATTGAATTGGAACGAAACTAAGTTTATATAACCCTCCAGGTATACAGGTCTCTGCTCACAGTCTGAGCTCTTAAACGGTAAGGTCATTCAAAAGCATCATCTTGGCAAATTCTGTATTGACTGTGTGCTTGCAAATCAAAATGGGAATTGAGTTTTACTCATTTGGGATATACATGTGTTCATTTCAAGTCACTGAAATGGCATCTTTAAGGAAGATGTTCATGCTTTATTTACCATAGGACTCCCTCATTTCTTTCCTTGAAAAAAACGGCCAGTTTCAAGGCTAAGAAGGTATTTTGTGATGGTTGGGATATGCCTGAGAGTAATAATTTGGTTGTCAGTTACATACCGCAATTGTTGACCTAGCCTGGTGATGCTTTGTTAGAGTAAATGGATAGTTTGTAAGATGAGGTGGCTTTTGTTTTTTTTTTTTGGATGGGGAAGGAAGACGGGGTAGTGTTGTGCACTCCGGGTCAGTCTTACTAGGAATGCTGAAATGAACTCTTCAGCCCAGAAGTACCAGAGGGCACTGTGGATTAATGTTCTGGCCCTAATTCAGCGTCCCATCTTTTCAGATACTTGGCACTGATTCGTTCATCTCTGAACTGAAGTTTTAAGGATTAAGAGGAGAGAGAATAGAAATGCATCATTTTCTCTGCCAAAGGAGGTACTTACACTAGGAAAGGAGGAGGGGATGTTAACAAATCAAGCCTTGGCAAGGAAATCTGTCATGAATCAGCAATGTCTTGGAAAGCCTCTGTAGCTGTATTTTTCAAAAACTAAACATTTGCCACTACCAACACTTGTCTCTCGCTTACCTTTAGGATCGGCTTCGGGTCCCTCTGTGAAGGGAATGAATGCTTTTTTGCCCATTTTGACAACATTAGGTAATTAATTTACAACTAGCTCAATTAGACTTCGGCCCATACACTGTGTGCGTGGCCTTTTAAAGAGCCTTTGTTTTGATGCTAATTGAACTGGTTGTAGCAGAGACAGCCAAACAATTTACATTTATCTTTGGCAGGACGCAAGGGCTCTCCCTTGGTATGGACAGCTGCATTTTCTTTTTTCCTTCTACCAAGTTTGGTACTAAAATGTTGTTGCTTATTTTAATTTTCTAATTTAAAAAGCTTTGAAAATGACAAAAGCCACATATTTTATTGTAAAGAAAATAAAGATCATGGGTATCCTTTTTTTTTTTTTAAAGATTTTATTTATATATTCATGAGAGAGAGAGAGAGATTGGCAGAAGCAGGCTCCACGCAGGGAGCCCGACGCGGGACTCGATCCTGGGTCTCCAGGATCAGGCTCTGGCCCGAAGGCGGCACTAAACCGCTGAGCCACCCCACCCGGGCTGCCCGATCATGGGTATTCTTAATACTAAGAGAAAACCATTCCAGGTTTTTGATATTATAACCAGTATTTGACATATAGACTTATTAATAAATCTTTGTTAAGTTCTTTAATTATTAATTTCAGAGAAATTACTAGATATTCAGTTACTTGGATAGAGGCATGCATGCTTTTAACTTTTTTGGTGTGTACTGCCAAATTGTACTTCTCAGAAGTTGGACCAGTTTTCACATTAACATGCAGTAATAGTGAGCTTTATGTTTATTCTTGATACATAGTGTGCCTTATAGAAAGCCTTGACTCAGAGATGAGTTAAATCCTGATCAGCAATTTTGCTTTTTCTCCTAAAATTTATTTTATTTTATTTTATTTTTTTTTCTCCTAAAATTTATATCAACCTCGTTAAGTCTTCTTTTTCTAGCATTAGGTGAACAGTACAATAGAGTTTTGCTTATTTTAATAAGGCTGTATTGTCTTGTTTTGAAAAGGCATAGGATAAAAAAGCAAGTGGCTGCTTCATTAAGATGGAAGGGGTTCGCTTTTCCCCAGGGAAGTACTCTGAAACAGCTCTTCTCATATGAATAAGAACCGACCTAAAGAAATAGACTAAAGTCAAAACAGAAAGTGGATGGCTTTGCCCAGTGTATGAAAAGATGTTTGTACCTTCTTGAGGTAGCAGAGGCCTTGGTTAGAGGAGCAAGATTGTAAACTCTGGCATCTCCGTTAGGGGTAGCCTTGGAGAAGCCATCACACACCTCGTCTAAATATTAGAGTATCTGCTGCTTTGTTTTAAAGCTCCCTACCTGTCTAAGCTGCTGGGCTAGAATTCTCAAGAGTTGATGTTGAATCTTATTTGCTGTATTTACAGTGTCTGAATGTTGGACATGCAGTCAGATAAATATCAGGTGCTCATTGTTCACTGGATGAATAAAAGAATAGATATGCAGGAGAAAGATTGACATTTTGCTCAAGAGCAAGTTAACGATCCAAGCAGAAGTTAGAGCTCTCTCATCACTGTCTTTCCCAGATTCTTATGGTACTAGGATTGTGTGTTTTTCCCAGGGGGGTACTTTGTACGATTATATTTAAAATCAGTAGTAAAATTCTCATTTTATGCATAGTGCAGCTTCTCTAACCTCTCCCTTTCTTCTCCAGTAACATCAGCCACAATTTTTTTTTTAAATTCAGCACACTCTTAACTCATATTTCTGTTTCCCTTTCTTTCTTTCATATTTTCACCTCTCCATTTTCATTCTCAGTTGACATTTTAATTTACTCCAAGCCGTATTGCCATCTGGATGTCAAAATGCGTTGAATTGACCTCGTATCTGGAGATCCAAGTGAAGGTCTCACCTGCCCAGGAAATGAGGGATTTACCCAGGAACTGAGGCAGGTAAAGCAAAGTCTTCTCCCAAGGCCAGGTGCTGTTGCTTTACCAACCTGTACTTTGATTCACGGTGGGGTGCAGATGTGCCTTGTTTTCCCATAGAAAGCAGCTCCTGAATACACTTTCAGTTTCCTGTTTGGAACTTTTCATTTTGCCAGTGCCAGATAATGTCTGGAGCAAAAGTTGGTTTTAGGGCAAACCAGGAGACGGGGGAATTAAAAAGTTTTAACATTTCTGTATTTTAATATTTTCCTGTGAGTACAACCCTTTCCCCTTCTTAGTGAATTATTACAGAGTTTTATTAAAATTGTAAGTTCTGGAAATTAGACACGATGGTAGTTAGGCCAACATGGGATACTGTACTCTTAGGTTCCATAATATTTCATAGTACATCTCTTTATTGTATGTTAAATGATAGGGAAGTATAATAAAATGTACCCAGAGAGTACTTATCTATTTTACGTCCTGTAACATTCAGTACTTGATGCAAATGTAGCAGATCTCGACTCAAAAAAGAACAAAACTGGTTATAGCTCAAGAAAAGGATGGCAAGTTCTTTGTTGATAGCCTAAGTTCACCAGCATCACGGACTTTGAGACACTCAGAGGCCATGGCAACATCTAGTCCAACTGCTGCTTTTACAGATGGGGAAAGAATTAGCCACACTGATCCAGGGTCATTCAGCAAGTTAGGGAGAGAAGTGTGGGCTAAACCTAGAACCAAAAGCACAGTCTGCTTTTTCATATTCTGAGTACAGTGGACACATTTAGCCTAATCTCTCTTTATTTTATTTTTTTTTATTTTTCTAAGCTTTTATTTTTAAGTAATCTCTATACCCAACATGGAGCTTGAACTTACAACCCCAAGATCAATGAGATCAAGAGTTGGCGCACTCCACCAATGGAGCTGGCCAGGCGCCCCTAGCCTAATCTCTCTTTAAAAGAGCATACTATTTGATGTTTTGTTGGCTTGAAACCTGTTGTTGTGCCCAAGGGCCCCCAGTGCTACCCTGCTGCTTGTTTTTACTGGCAGCCTAGGCCATTCCCGGCTTCTTTGAGGACGGCTCTGGCTATGACAAATGAAAGCCGTGTTGTGACAGTGCTTAGAGAATGGTCTCTGATGAAGCAGCTTCTTACTTTTTACAGTGAAAAGATAGACAGGGAATTGTCATTTCATAACACTATTGACTCTTGGTGGAGAGAAGCCCAGGTGGCAGATGGTCACAGCAGCGGCATTGCTGTCTTGGCCATTTCTTGCAGCCTTACGTAACTGATGGTCTTTGGTTCTCAATCTTAATCTGTATTCCTGGATTCACAGTATGATCTTGGTTAACACCTTACCTCTTCAGCCTCAGTTTCCTTTTAGGAATTTCAACGGGGTTTAAATGAATTATTTCTAAGGTACCTTCTAGGTCTTGCATAATTATTCTGTGAAAATGAATACCTTTGTAGAAGCTAATCCACACGATCAAATAACCAAACATGAATTTATAGCAGTCCATTTTATTGCTGTTTTGATTGGTTTTCATGGGAATTTAGAAAATGTCTACAGACTTTACTGTGATCAAGCTGCTAGCAGTTATTCACGGAACACACACCAGGTGCTCGGGGCTATAAAAGAAATAGTGTCCAGCCTGAGGGAGACCAGAAAGAGTTCTTTATCTCCCAGGCTGGGAATGGAGGGCATTCTTCCCTGCTACTGGATTTAAGCTCTTGTGAGTGCAGGCCCTTTGTCTGTCTTTCATAGTGCAGGGGCTTAGTAAATATTGGTTTCATGAATGAAACAATGAATCCACTTGTCAGTCTTGCTTGTATTTGCTGAAGATGTCCCACTGAGATTTATTGTTTTGTTCCAACTTTTAAATACTGTTAACTTGAATAAATTTTTCAGAAAGTATTCTTTACCTTCTATAGAAGAATGGGACCAAGATATGCTGAGACTAAATGAAAAATCCATAAATACTACATTCGTTTCTTCGAAATTTAATAGTAGCATATTGAAAGCAATGAGATCTCTGCCTTAAAATAACTTTATTTGACCCAACATTTCCCAAATTTATTTGAACTTAGAATCCTATCCTTTCCACTCCCGGTGGGATAGTTGTTAATATCTTGCAGAGCTCTGACCAGTGTAAGAGAAAAGTTGGATTAGACAGTAGCAATATGGAATAAATAGTAGCAGCAAGGTTTAAGAATAATTAACACTGATAGAGCATATATGTTAACATGCAACCCTGGGTGAAATCATGGTAGACCTGTTTTTTTTTTTTTTTTTCCCCCTTCTGTTTCTTTTAAAAATGACTGTGCTTCATTGGAAATTGAAGTTTAGGTGATAGATTAAAGGAAGTTACAAGTGACCTGACAGCTATTTATAGTTATGGAAGTTGAATGGTGAAGTTTTAACTTGTGTCAAGGGCTGCCCTGCCAGGTGCTGCAGGAAATCATGGTGAAAGGAGTCTATGTCTGCTCCTTCAGGAGCTGGCTGTCCAGTGGAGACAGACAGACAGACAGACTTGTAAACAGATGATAGCAATAATATACTCAAATGTGTAATGAGCAGAAATAGGAGAGAGAAAGGAATGGTATTTTCCCCCCAAATTTAAAACAGAGTTGCTGTTTATATAATAAGCCAAAACCAAATTAACTGGAACCCCTCTAGGTCTTCCAGACAAAATTCTGCTTATATAGATCCAGACTCAATAACTATGCTTCTTCATGCTCTCCTGGTTCTAGAATTAATTGCATCATCTATAATCCCATCGGAGCCTTGCTTACACCCATCATAGGCTTTATCACAATCTATCTTGTATGGGAATGATTTGAGGGCACAGCAGGGTCATCTCTGTCTCTCCGTGTCCAGGGCCTACAGGCACAGCATGTACCACAAAGACTGTGATATCAGCTGTTTTGCTTAGACTTGGGGCAAGGCTTTGAAACTGTGAAAGTTACTTTCCATAAATCAGTAAATGAAAACAGGTTTTACAAACCATAGACTGAGAAGGTGGTAGTGTTACTGAGAGTATGGCTCTTTTCCATAGCTTTTTTTTTTTTTTTTTTTTCTACCCAGAATGCCTAAATGTGACTTAAGTTTCAAGAAGGCAGTTGCATTTTTGTAGGAGCACAGTGATTCTACATCATGAAGTGTTATTTCACGGGAACATTTTGTAATCATCCATTTTTGCAGGACTTTTATATCCTGTGTTTTACCTGGACTGTCTTAAGAATAAGTTCAGTTTGATACTTTGTTTCCCAAAGTATTGTTTGTGGTTGTGTTTGTTTTTTTATTTTATTTATTTTTTAAAGATTTTATTTATTTATTCATGAGAGACAGAGAGAGGCAGAGGGAGAAGCAGGCTCCATGCAAGGAGCCTGATGTGGGACTTGATCCAGGGTCTCCAGGATCAGGCCCCAGGTTGAAGGCGCCCCCCGGGCTGCCCCGGTGGTTGTGTTTGATGCCTAAGGTCAAGGTGTTGATTGATGACATTTCCTGTTAAAATATTTGTAGCCAATATGCAATTTGGGGCAGAGCCATTCCCAGTATGGTGCTGTGGAAATGACGAAAGGAAGCCAGCCTGACTTACTTTCCTAGTTCATTTTCTTTTGTGACTTGGGCAAGTTTCTAGCCTTCCAATAACTGAGGGAGTTGGACCAGAATTAGCACAGCCTCTTCCAATGCTGACATTCCATGATTTTCTGAGGAGGATTCAATTCCCAAGAAGTTTAAAAGTGGATACATTTTTAGGTTAAATGGCTTTTTCATTTACTCCCCCCCCCCCCCCCCCCCCCCCATTTTGGAGCAGTAAGTCTACATGTCACAGAGTAAAACCAGATTCCCTGGAATTCTCAAAAGACTGAAGTTCTTACTCTGTTTTTTATTTGGAGGGGAAGAAAAAAAGGACAGCAAAACAAGCTTGTCTGTATCCATGAATCAAGACAAATTCATCTCATTTTTTTATATTCACAGCGTACATCCCCATATTCACTGAGGTGCTGCAGAGTCTTCACTAAAGAGGAAATACGTGGTTGGGTTTGCTATCCTAAATGTAGAAAGAATTATGTGCGATATGTTTTGAGTGTTTTCATCTAGAGTTGAGACAAAAGGTTGTCTTGGTTGGAGAGGCCTTGTTATGGGAAGTTGGCTTCCAGCTTTATGATGAATGTACTGTGTATCCTTGGATATATCACTGAACCTTTCTGAATTTTAGTGTCCTCAGTGGACAGAATGCTATCATTCTGATTATAAATAGCTCTGTAATTAGACAATCCTAGACATTTATTTCAGGCTCCTTCCTGTTCTTTTCCTTACCAGATTAACAACATCCCCACTTCTACTTCCACACAATCCCAGACAATTGTTGATTTGTGAGGGAAAATAATTTTAAAAACACTTCAAATGGTACGCTCAAGAAAATCATCTTGTGTTAGTTATCTATTGCTATATGACAGTATTACCACAAACAGTATTTTTGTGGCTTAAAATAACCTCTGTTTATTATCTCACAATTCCTGTGGGTCAGAAGTTTGGGCACAGCTGCTGTCAAGATGTTGCTCAAGACTGGAGACTCATCTGAATGCTTGTCTGGGGATGGATATGCTACTAGGCTTGCTCAGATTGTTGGTGGAATTCATTTCCTTGCAGCTGTAAGCCCGAGGGCCTTGTTTGGTTGCTGCCTGGGGACTCCCTCTGCTCCTTGAGGCTGTCCACACTTCCTTGTCCCGTGAGGTTACCCCACATGGTTGCTCACTCTTCACTGACAGAGGAGAGTAGGGCAGATGCAGATACTACAGTCTTTTGTGATGTAATCATCTGTCATCTTTGCTGTATCCTACAGGTTAGAAGCAGGTCAGAGGTCCCTCCCACACTCAAGGAAAGAGGATTGTATAAGAGTAATGGACACCAGGAGGTGAGGATCATGGAGGTCACTTAAGAGTGTCAGCCACACAATGAGACAGAAGTCGTGTTTAAGATTTATTGTTTATATTTTCCTGTGAATGTATGCCTAAACATCTTACTTCATCTTATCTCAGTAAACATTGACTGACTAAAAATCCTGTTCAGATAAAGCTACAGGTCCACAACGTCTTTATACCATGCTCTTTAAAAAATTTTTTATTTCGTAGATACTGGTGAAAGCAGGGTTTGAAGACCATTTTTTTGCTTGCCTGCCCAGCACAGCATTTGCAGGTGTTAGGTACTGTTTGTTCGAGGATTGTAGCAGCATTGAGTTATTTTGAAGAAGATCTCTGCCACAGACTAAATTATGCTCCCCTCAGATTCATATTTTGTAGCTCTAATCCCCACTATGATAATATTTGGAAATAGGCTTTTGGGAGATGTTTAGGTTTGGGTCAAATGATGAGCATGGAGCCTTTGTGATGGTTTAGTGTCCTTATAAGAAGAGGTACCAAAGAGCTTTCTCTTTCTGTCCTCCATGTGGACAGAGCAAGAAGACAGCAAGAAAGTGGCTGTCTGCATGCCAGGATGAGAGCTGTCATCAGAAACTGACCATGCTGGCACCTTGATTTTAGACTTCTAGCCTCCAGAACTGTGAGAAAATAAATGTCTGTTATTGAAGCCCCCCTCCTGCGCAGCCCCCTGGCCAATGGTAGCCCAAGCTGACTAATACAGTCTCCCCACATCACCTTTTTGTTCTGTCTGGGAGAGGTAGACAAGGAAGTACAAAGCTGGCAGAATGACAGTGGCCCCCTGGTAGCCCCTGAGCTACCAGGGAGAGTGCTGTTTAATTTCAACCATTTCTATTCTTTATTGACCTTTAGTAGTAACTGTTTGTGGAGGGCCCTTAGATTCCCCCCCCACCCCCCCGGGGCAAAATGATGATCCAAAATCGATGTGTTTGGTTTTTGTTTTGTTTTGTTTTTGAAGATTTATTTGTTTATTTTAGAGAGGGGAGGGCCAGAAGGAGAGGGGCTGACATGGGGCTCAATCTCATGACCCTGAGATCACGACCAGCTGAAACCAAGAGTCAGACACTTAACCAACTGTGTCACCCAAGTGCCCCAACATTTCCTTTGTTTTTAATTATACTGCCAAACAAGAGCATCTAATAGAAATAAAATGTTGCCCGTGAAAAGCCTTGATGGTGGGGACTTACAGTGAGTTCTTAATCTCTTCCTGAGGCTTACTTACCTTTCTTTCTCATTCATTCTTTTTTTTTTTTTTTTTTAACTTTTAAAATTCGGTTGTGATGCAGAGGGCTCAGTACTATTCTCTTAGTTTTCTGACTTTCTGACTTTGGTAAACTTACTTTATCTCTTTAGGTTCTCCCTTGGTACAAGTGGGATGTTCATGTGTATCTGAAAGAAGGAAATAGTTAAAGCTTTCTGCATGTAATAGGAGCTCACTGAATGACAGTTTGACTAACTGTAGAAGAATGACTAACATGTTACATTTATTTTTCAGTTTCATTCCTCATACGAGCAGTGGTTTGGTATAATACATTATTGATCTCAGTGAGTAAGAGAATTGGGGAAAGGAACCAAGAAAATCTCACCATCTTCCTTCTGCTTGAAAACAAATCTTGAATTCTTGAACAAGGATTTAAAAAAATATTTTAATAATAGTTATCAAAATCATCAAGAAATGAGGGTCATTTTTTGACCTGGCATTTAATTGTAATAGGACTCAAAAGTGATTTAGAAGAAGGATTTAGGATTTGAGAATTCCATCCTTTTCACTTTACATGTTAGGAGGCTGAAGGCATCACACACTGGCATATAATCATGTGGAAGAGAGAGAACAGGAGTCATAAATCTTATCTTTTATACAAACTCAGCATTTTCAGTAATTTCATTGAAATAAACGCTAAATAAATTTACACCTATGAAACCCATCTTGGGGTTAGGCTGACCCCCAGGACATGTGGCATCTCTAGGCTTGGAAAGGATTAGGAGTCAGGAGGCAGACCCTCAGTGTTCAAAACTCAGCTCCTGAATTAAAGGAGGATTGTGTGGATTTTGGATGCTGGGAGAAGGAAGGAATGGAAAAGAGACTTCTAGCCGGGGCTCCTGCTGTTCCCTCAGAGGATTTAGGGCCTGTAAAAACACATTTAGGCCTCTGAATGGCAACATACAAATAGCAGTGACCCTAATTGAAAGGGAGGAGACCAAACTGACCAGAGGTCAGGACTTTACAGTGATGACTAGTGGCCTCAGGCGTGTGAGCTGAAATGGTCTGGATCTCCCCACACCCCCTCCCCTTCTTGCCCTTCCCTCTTTCTGGGCTTGGAAATCCTGGAAGGAAGTAGGAGGGACCATTAACTAAGATGTGATGAGGATGGCTTCTGAGTGGACTGAGATTTCATAGAAGGGGAACACCCTTCAAGCCTCTTTTAAAAGTAGTATGTTACAGCCTGACTGCTACCCATAGTTTGCCAATTACCCAATTATGACACAAATTTGTACCTTTTCTTTTTTTTAAGTAGACTGCTACTATTCTTCCATATACAACGATTTTAGTCACTGTACATCTTGTGTCTTTAAATAATGTATTAGGAACATTTTCAAGTCTGTAAGTGCTTTTTTAATGAGAGTGTGAAGATTTTAATGGGACTAGATTGCTTTTCATGACATTTCAGAGTGACTTAATTGTAACAATGTTGAGAGGCTGTATTTTAAAGTTTGCTAAGTATGTCTGCTGTGGATTATAGTCAGACACTTTAAAGGATGGGTGGATGGATGGATAGTGGAACCAGATAGCTTTTTCCTCACTACTTTCCTCCAATTATTAGCTCTTTGCAAATACTGTTGCACCAAAACAGGCACAGGTCAGGGTTCTTGGGAACCTTGTAATTTTGAAATAGGAACAGAGGCTAAGAATTGAGACTATGGGGATGATTTCAGAGACAGGTTCTTTAAAACTTACTTCGGCAGCTGTGTTTGTCCCAGGGCTGTTCCTATCTCCTTTTACGGAACGGGGAGGCCAGGCTCTCGTCGACACTCCATGTTGGTTCCCTGAGCTTGCTTTCTTGTCTGCTCACTTAAAAAAAGGTACCTGTTTTCTGTCTCATTTTTTCAGGTGTTTTAGTGAGTGTTCCTAAAATACTGTCACTGCAGATAAGAGCCATTTATTTTTTTAATGATGAGAATTTTAGACTCTTTGTGAAACTCAGTTTTTTCTTGTCTTCAAAACAACAGAGTTATTCAGAGGTCTTTTCCTGTACAAATGTTCTTAGGATTCTGGAACCCGTGGCCCATTTCTTAAAGATCAGATGGTCAGACACTTCCAGCACCATTCTCAGTAGGAGTTTGTATTGGTTTCCCAGGATTGGGGCTGTGGAGACAAAGCACCACTCATTGGGTGGCTTAAAGCAAGTGCAGTACATTTTCTCAAAGTGCTGGAGGCTGGAAGTCAGAAATTAAGGTGTCAGCAGAACCATGTTCCTTCTGAAACCTGTAGGAGAATCCTTTGCTTCTTCTCAGCTTCTGGTAGTTTGTGGGCAGTTTCTGGTCTCTGGTGGTCCTTGGCTTGCAGCTGTGTGACTCCAGTCTCTGCCTTTGTGGTCACATGGTATTCTTCCTAAGTGTGTCTGTCTTCATGTGGCCATCTTTTTTTTTTTTTTTTTTTTTTTAAGATTTTTATTTATTCGGGATCCCTGGGTGGCGCAGCGGTTTGGCGCCTGCCTTTGGCCCAGGGCGCGATCCTGGAGACCTAGGATCGAATCCCACATCGGGCTCCCAGTGCATGGAGCCTGCTTCTCCCTCTGCCTATGTCTCTGCCTCTCTCTCTCTCTCTCTCTATGTGACTATCATAAATAAATAAAAATTAAAAAAAAAAAAAAAGAATTCCTTTAAAAAAAAAAAGATTTTTATTTATTCATGAGAGACACATACAGAGAGAGAGAGAGAGAGAGAGAGAGAGGCAGAGACACAGGCAGAGGGCAAAGCAAGCTCTATGCAGGGAGCCTGACGTGGGACTCAATCCTGGGTCTCCAGGATCATGCCCTGGGCCGAAGGCAGCGCTAAACCGCTGAGCCACCTGGCTTGCCCCTTCACGTGGCCATCTTGGTAGAACATTGGGAATGTGAGATGAAGGGCCTACCCTGCCCCACTGTAACTCCACTATAACCCCTCTTAACTAATTCTATCTGCAATAGCCCTGTTCCTAAATAAGGTCATGTTCTGAGGTACCAACAATTAGGATTTCAACATCTCTTTTGAAGGAACAGACTTCGACTTATGATAAGATTCTATTTTAAAGAGCATGCAGAAGAGTCTGATGTAGCATGTATTCTCAAAGCAGGGTTCCTGGCCTGCCTGCATGGAGTTCATTAGGAGCATTAAAGAAATTAGGAATGTATATGTATACAGATGGTTTAAAGAAAAAAAAACTCGTGGATCCCTGGGTGGTTCAGTGGTTTGGCACCTGCATTCGGCCCAGGGCCTGATCCTGGAGTCCCGGGATCGAGTCCAATGTCAGGCTCCCTGAATGGAGCCTGCTTCTCCCTCTGCCTGTGTCTCTGCCTATCTGTGTCTCTCATGAATAAATAAATAAAATCTTAAAGAAAAAAAAAAAGAAAAACCCCCCAAACTCACATACTCACCACCCAGCTTAAAAAATAAAACATTATCAATACTTTCAAAGACCTTGGGATGATTGAGGTAGTTATTTAAAATCTAGATTATCCTCTGAGGGGTAGGTCAGTCACAGAGATTCAGAGCAGCAAGAACTGTAAGAATTCAGGAATTCCAACCCCCCCACCATCTTTCCTTTAAGTTGGTTTAGAAAACTTAACTTTGGAGTAGAATGGGATGGGATTTTTTTTTTTCTATTGTGGAATAGCAAAGATGCATGAAAAGGTTTGTGACTTTTTCTGTAGTATAGTAAAATAGTTATTATTATTAGTTCTTCTTCTGTTTGGTGTGGTTTCCTGGAAAAAAAAAACAACAACAACAAACAAAAGAAACCTCACCTATAATTTTCAGAATTAGTTTAGACCTGTAGCTTAGAGATACTTACAGTGGTACACACTTGGATTTGTGGGACGAAGATGTGGATGTGTGAAGGTAAGGAACCTATTACTGATTATGCTCTGTATAGTCCTGTCTTTCTCCTGTGAATTTTGTGAAGATTAATATCTGCTGGATAATTTTAAGTTTGCAGAACGTCTTGAATTCCTTGGGGGAGGCTGTTACATAAATGTAAATAAATTATGCAGCACCTGAACTTGGTTGTTCATCATTTTTTATAGTGTGTTTTAATTAGGAACTTAGCACTATTTAAGTTGAATGGCTGGGGAAAGGCCTTAATCACTCACACATGGTTAAATAAGTAGGCAGGAGCAGAGTTTAGGCTGGAACTCATGAAGGAATAAATGAGCAGGACCTTTTCTGGAAATCAGTCATTTTCCATGATGCTCATTGAGCTAAGCTGTGGGTTAATGTGTCCTTCCATGAGTATATATGGTGCTGTTAGAGAATCAGCTTCTTTTTTTTTCTCTTTTTTTTCTTAATCCTATTTACAGACTTTCAGATACCTTGGGCTTCTCTGGTTTTCTTTCTAGAGTGAGTGGGAATTTTTTTTTTTTTTTTAAAACAAGTTTATCTTGTTGTTCCTAGCTGTCTAGGTAACTGAGGAGAAAGACAGCATCTGACAAACCACACTGACTTCTGGTATGCTTTGTTTCTAAAGCCAGCCCAAGGAGCTGGGTGCCGGAGTACCTCCTTTTGTCTGTTACACAGAGCTTTGTTCCAATGGGTGACAGCATTCCAGGACTCCTGAAGAGAGGAACTAGGAGACAGTTGCCACCACCCCATGGTCCTGTTGTGCCTCCTTGGTTTGTTCAGAGTCTCATGCTTGTTTTTTGCCTTGTTGCTTTGTGAACAAAGTCACCTTATCTTCTTTCTGATGGCTGACCGCAAACTTGTAATCTTTGTCACTCATTCACCATATCTACTAAGTACCTAGAAGGTGTTAATTGGAGGCACTTGTGAATCACACAGAGTTCCTGATGCTATGGAGGTGTCTGGTGGAAGGCAGACATTTAAAAAACAAGAAGTCAAAACCAATAGCCAAATAACTCTAATTGGATGAAGAGTAAAAAGGATGATCGTAGGCTCTTTGAGAGTCCTGAGTTTTGAAGAGTGACAATTGAACAAAAGCTGGAAGGATCACTGAGAACTAGCAAGGAATTGGGAAAGGAAGGGAATATTGTCTTCTAGAAGTATACTGTAAAATTACTGTTTGTTTCTCTGCCTTTTTTCTTATCCACATAGTTTTATTTAGTAGCACAATTTCAGCCATCCGAAGTGGGCCAATAGTGTAGTGCTTTGTCATGACAATTAACTCATTAAATGGGGCTCTTGACATGATATTTCTCTAAATTGTGTTCTAGTAACCTTTTTGGAAGCCTGGTGCTATCTACAGACCCTTGTTGTGTGGCTGGAGTGGGTTAAAGGCTTGGGAAAGATACACTTGAAGAAGTCCTTTTCTGCACTCTTTCTATAAGAGAGTATTAGTATATCTTACTGTTTAGATACAATTTCTCAAACTTCTGACATCAAAATCACCAGGAGCCTGTTAAAAATGCACTTTTCATAGTCTTTTTATCCCAGACCTGCTGACTTAGACTCCTAGCAGGAGGACTCCTGGCCATTGTCACACACTCTGTAGAGAGCCACTGCCATGACGGCATGGATTGCCAATGGGTCACTCAGGGCTGAAAGCGGAGCCTTTCATCATTTTAACCCCACCAGGCCCTGTTTGATTACCATCTCTCCCCACCAGTGTCAGCTATGTAATTTGTGAGGGCCAGTACAAAATGAATGCACAGAGCCCCTTATCGAAAAATTATTAAGAACTTCAAGAGGATAACAGCAGAGCATTAAGCCAAATGTGGCCCCTTCTGAGTCATGACCCTGGGAGACTGCACAGCTTGTAAGCCTAGGAAGTTGGCCCTGCCACCACTTCTCTGCTTTTTTAAAGTGAACTGCTTATTGCTCCATCTACTATGCCGTCCTTGGCCTTTGTCCCCTGGCTCGCACAGTATGAAATGCTATTTTTCATCTCTTCATCTCACCCAGGCTTATGTCAGTTTCTGCATGTGCTGGATTAGACTCCTGTGTAGATTGCCACTGCGAGACTGTGACCTGTGAGGACCTACTTTTCCTTATCCTTGAATTCCTTGCCCTTAGCTGAGGCTCTGATGCTGTTTCCTTATAAGTTTGCTGAGTAAAATACTTTCACTGGAATGCTCTTCTGAACACTTCATTAGGTTATGGACTACTACCAGCAGTACAGATTTGGTTGAGCGAGGTGTTGGAGGCAGTGTTGCCCCGGCAGTGTTTGTGAGGAGCCTGAGACAGGTTTAGGGCATATCTGGCAACTTGTGTATCCTCTGCATTTTTGACATCTTTTGGTAGCTGCTACCCCCTCTCTGGTAACCAGGGCTTCCTTTTTGGATTTCTCACTGACTTCTGAGTTCCTGGGAACAACAACTTTTTCTAAGCCATTTCAGTTCAAACGCGCTGGTAGCAGAACTTGAGGGAACGTTACTTGAAGTAGGAAGGTGACCATTTTGCTCATTGGTTAGTACTTGAAACCAGACATTCCTGGATGTTAGAGTTATTAGTATGTTCTGGAGAATCCCCCAAAGCTGGATAGACTTGATAAATGAAGTCATGACTCCTCTGTCAGCCAAGAATCAGATGCTGCCTGGTATATGTAAAAGGACTGAGTAGTCCTGCCTTGAGATAACCAGGGGTAGCTATGAATTTGGACAAGAGGTCTGTGAAGCCTCTTCACCTCAGAGATGAACAAGGAAGTAGAAGTTCAGAGAACTACACAGCATATTCAAGGCTGATTCAGATACTTAGTGTCTGAGCTGGCACTAGAATCCATGAATCCCATTTCTCCTGAGGACTCCGTAAATATTTGTTTAAAGATGGTTCTGTTCTTACTTCGAGGATTATCACCTGGCCTTGACCTTGATGAGGTTAATGGGATGAAATATGTACTTCCCCTTTGGAATTGTTTTGAGGAGTTAAAGTAAACAGATTGTCTAAAACTGTACTATCCAATTGAAATACATGAGCCACATAGATAATTTAAAAGTCCTCAGTAGTCACATTTTTAAAAAAAGAAACAGCTGAAAGTTTAAATAATTTAACTCCAATATATCAAAAGTTTTAAATTATTTCAACATAAATATACGTGTACTTATTGAGATGTGTACATGTAAATATTGAGCTATTTACTTCCTTTTTTTCTACTGTAGGTACTAGATGGCATGGTGTAGGTCTAAAATATACTAGCCCGTATATTTGATTTTTATTTTCTCTTTCTTCATATGCTCCTTTAACATATGAGCTTGTGACTGCCGTGATGAGATAGCTCTGAAAACTAGAGGGTTTTGGGATGTAAGCTGACTTACCAGTTTTGTGTGCCAGACTGAACTCAGAGTGCTCTATCATGGATCTGCTCTAGACCTTCATCTTTCTGCTGGGCATCTGAGGTAGCATTTGCAGCCTCTTAGAGGACAGAAAACACCATGTATGGAGATGTGCTGTCAATGAAGGAGAATCTCTCAGCTGTTGAGTCAGCCTTGGCTTTGACCTGTCTGCACAGAAAGCTTGCTGCTAAATTAGACCTTTGCTCTTCTTAGAGGGAATTGAGAAGAAAGGTGTGGATTTTGAGTAAGATTACTAATCACCAACATGTGAAATGTTCCCTGTGCCATTTAATTAAAAATCTAAGAATCAACTAGATAGTATAATCATTTCGTAGCCTAGGTAGATCATAGAAAGTAGCAAATTAAGTCAGCAAAAGACCCAAATGCATATTTGTCAGGTCTGCACTCATTTCTAGATGAAAGCTAGCATATATTTGTTCTGCAGGGTATGATTTGAGTGGAGATTTTTCCTTCATTTTTTAGATCACTGCTCAAAGTCCACTGACAGAATACAGGAGACAGCCTTGATTAGATTAGGCCAGATTGGATTAAATCGAATGGTTAAAGCCTTTGGAGCCTCCAGCTTGTAGGAGACACCATAATGGCCTTCATAGCATCCCTAAATCCTATTAGGTAAGTTAATCTTATTGAAGAATTTAGGTCTGCATAAAGCAGCATTGCCCTTATACTCTCTGGCCTTTAAGGTGAGCTGACAGATACTAACTTTCTTGGAATAGGTTGGTTTTGTTGCTTTGGGGCAAGTTATCCTAAATAAATTTGAAAGTAGATACCTGCACTTGGTAAAGAGAATATTCTGTGTAGAAAAATATAGTGTCTCTTTGGCTTGGTAACTGTTAGTGTCTGTGACAGGGATGTTTTTAGCTTTGGTTGAGGGAAAGAGAGTCAGGAGAGATGTGTCTAAATAGTTGTAAAATCGGCTGCTGTGTCATTATAGCAGGTGTGGGGGTGGATGGTTGGGTAGGAGCTTTATTTTTTAGCTTTGTGAAATCATCCCTTATAGCCCATATCCATTTTAGAGGTTGTCATTAAGAATCATGTGCTGAGTATATGGTATGGTTGAGACACTGTGCTAGATGTTGGGAATAAAGTAAATAATCTTGGAACTTGGTTGCTAGAGGCATCTTTATCTGTAATTTTCTGGGTGTGTTTATAGTTTTGTTATAAGTGTGAATTGGCTCTTGCCTGTTTCTGCAGATGCAGTGACCATATTTTTCTGAAGCAAAACATCCTTTTTGCCGCAGGATTCTTTCCAATTTGTGGATTTATGGACAGGCAAAGCTTTACAAAGGCATATAAATTATGTCACATTTTATTATGAATATATTGTCTTTTGGAAAAAGAAAAACATGCAAGAAATTGGGACTGTCCAGCTCTGAGCATATGCTCACTGCATGCACAGTGAGGATTGGTTGTGGCATGGGAAAGAAGAGGCAAATCTGACTTCATTCTTTGCTAAAGGTAGTTTGGTTAGACATAGACGGCTTCAAACCCACAAGTGACTATTGCATACTGAATTGCCCTCCAGAGATGCAGGAAGTTTTTTTCCAGGCATCTTAAAAATAAGTTGCATAGTGCAGCCCCGGTGGCTCAGCGGTTTAGCGCCGCCTTCGGTCCAGGGCGTGATCCTGGGGTCCTGGGATCGAGGCCCATGTCGGGTTCCCTGCATGGAGCCTGCTTCTCCCTCTGCTTGTGTCTCTGCCTCTCTGTCTGTGTGTGTCTCTCATGAATAAATAAATAAAATCTTTAAACAAAAATAAGTTGCATAGTATCTCAGCTAGGGGCTGAGTGTCCACCATTGAGATCCTGTGAGTTCATTAATGTACAAAGTGAGGCATCTGATGGTGCATCTGGCTACTTGTTGAATAACTATGGGAAGATGCCGGCTATCCAAGGGGCTGAGGAGACACGGTGACCAGGGGACTTGCAGTGCTGTCGGGGAAGTGGGGACTTCCTTCTTGATAGAGCCTAGAGGACTTGTTAGCTCAGAATTATTCCCCCATCTGGCTTTGCCTGTTCTGAGGCCAAGAAGTGAGTTAAGCTTGTCTCTTTGTTTCAGCTTTTCTGGTGGGGCAGCCCTACATCTGTGTCCTGTCCCCAAAGACTAAAGAAAATTTCAGGGGTGGGCCAGACATGGAGTCTAAAGAACAGTTATGATAGATTAGTGGTTTTGATTTGCTTTTAGGAAGAAAAGTGCAACTAGCCCTTTAGATGAAGATAATATCTTTCTCTAGCCCTCCTCTGTATCAAGTGTACGGTGTTCTCTTCCTGTATAGCACTTGTATTTTCAAGAGCCAGGGTCATTGACAGAACACTTCTCACTCTTGAGTTTCAGAGCATAGCAGAGTACACATGTCTGAAGCCAGAAATGTAATTTTCTCTAAGTGTATTAAGAATTACTTTAATTCTCTGTATGTGCATGCACATGCTCACACAATTGTGGGTTTTGTTTTCAAGCTCCTTGAGTAGAAATAGCCTCCTTTTTACTTTTATTGATTCTTGATTGCATACTTCTCAGGGTTACTTTTGTTAGGAAGCAGCTGGAAGCATGTGGGCTCATTTTGTCCTTGTGACCTTTACTCCTGTGACCCTCTGACCTGAGGCTTACCCTGCCCACCCTCTCCTCTGCTTCAGCCCAACTTTGTTCTTTTGGGTCTCTTGTTCTCCTCAGTGAGGGAGACATCCTTGCTTCTCTCTGTCTCAGCTTACTATCCATTTCGGTTGAGGCAGTTCCTGATGGGAAGAGGTTGGGAAGGGATTTTTGAACAAGGAGAAAAATTGGATCTGGTTAGTAGAACTTTATAAAACTTCTGTATTCTATGCTAATAGTTCCCAGATGCTTTGGGATTACAATATGAAATGTTGGTTTGGAGACCTCTGAGAGCTGCTCTTACCAGCCATCAGACAGTCCTTCCCACTTTTTCTCCTGTCCCATCTCTTTTCTTTCTGCTCAGTTCGCCTGAAAGAGTTCAATAATTCTTTATAATTCCACTCTTTCTCCACTCTTTTAAAGTCTTTTTTATTTGCTTCCCACCCTAGCTGCTTCCAGTCTTGCTTGGGCTAGCTACTAGTCTTGCTGAGTCCCTTTGGGATGGAGGAGAAGCTATCGTCCTTTCCATAGTTTGTTGACACCCCCAAGGGGAAGAAGGGTACAGACCCTTACATGTCCTGCCCCAGGTCTTCACAGGAAACAATAATAATGTCACAAGCTTATTGATTACTTAAAATGTGCCCAGCACTGTGACAAGCACTTTACAGGGATTATCCCTTACATTCAAGCCAGCCTGATAAAGTATGTGCGCTATCACTGTTTTCATTTTACAAATGGGAAATTGATGCCTGGAGAGGCTCAATAACTTGCCACTCTGTACACAGCTGGAATTGAGGCAGAGTCAAGGTTCAAACCAGGCAGCCTATTCCAGGGTTCATGTTCAGCTTCACAGACAGGAGGGCTGCGTCTGTGTCAGCTTTCCTTAGCTGGGATACCTCCCCTTTTTACACTGACCTATATGGTCTTTATATTTTCAGTTTGCTCTCAAAATGTTCTGGATTGGTTTTGGATGATGGTAACTGTGTGTTTTAAAGAACCAGAGATAAAAAATGTTAAGGTGGGCTTTTTAAGCCATAGTCTCTCTCTCCTGTGTATTCAGGTAACAGGACTCCTGGCAAGGAAATAAGGCCATAAGTGCTCTTGCTTTGGAAAGATTAGCTAATTGGTAGAGGTGGTGTTTCTGTGGTTAATTTGTGTTCTTGTCGCAGTAATACGTGAGCATCCACAGGCGTGGAACGTGCTGTCCAGCAGTCCCGTAAAACAAGGCACTCTTCGGCTGAGGCACCAGTCGGTGCACCTGAATAACAATAGAAAAGCTTGTTGACCATTTGGCACTTCACAGCCCAGTAATTAGAAACTATAAAACAATAATACAGACATGAAGCAAATCCTCCAGTTAATAAAAAAAAAAATCTACAATCCTGCTTTGTGGCTGAGTGCAAAATCACAACCGGCTGCTTATACAACAAAGCAAACACTTCAGGATTTTGGCAGCTGTTTTACACATATAAAAAGCTCTAGGCTCTCTATTAATTTGGGGGCTATCATATTTTTTAAAAACTGAAAATAATTGTCTGACTTTCTTGTTTCTTACTAATTTACTGCAGCTTTCTCAAATTATGGTCCCTGAACCACAAGTATCAGCATCATCTGGGAACTTGTTAGAAATGCATTTCTTGGAGATGGGGACCCACCCGAGGCCTATTGAATCAGAAGTTCTGGGGGTAGGGATCAGTAATTTATGTATTAACAGGTCATCCCGGTAATTCTGATGGTACTTTAGAATTGGAGAAACACTGGAGAGTGGATAGAGGAATTCTGAGAGTGAAGAGTGGGGTTCGCTTTCAGCCTCACCCAAAAGGTGAGCACCTGGCTTCTCTGACCAGAGGGGAGACAGCTAGCCCCAGAATATGTATAGTTCCCCAGCTGCCCGTGAGGGAAGGAAGTGTGCCTTTGTGGGGGCCTGGTTGCCAGGGGGGCTTGCAATGTGGCTTATTACCCATCTGTAAGGAACTGTTTCAGTGCTTTTTTAAAAAGATTATTTATTCCTTCATTCATTCATTCATTCATGGAATATATATATATATATATATATATAGAGAGAGAGAGAGAGAGAGAGCGCGCGCGCGAAAGGGAGAGAGAGAAGGGCAGAGATACAGGAGGAGGGAAAAGCAGGCTCCATGTTGGGAGCCCAATGCAGGACTCGATCCCGGGACTCCAGGATCACGCCATGGGCCAAAGGCAGGTGCCAAACCGCTGAGCCACCCAGGGGTCCCCTGTTTCAGTGTTTTCTTCACTGTCTGGGTGGTGCTTTTAATGTCAACTCCGAAAGGCCCAGACTGTACTAGACAGAGGAGAAGAGACATGGGGACAAAAACAAGGACCATCTTATTTCTGAGGCCAGGCCTTCACAGTGCTGCTGATGGAAGGTGCTCCCCTTGGTTAGGAACTGTCAGTAAACGCTGAAAGTGAAGAGGTGGTGGCAGGACAGGGTTCTTTTCTCTGGATATTCCTCATTTCACATGTATGCCTTCAACTGTCTTGGCAGACAGGATTTGTTTAATTTTCTTTGGGCTTCCTGACAGTAGGCCCCTCTGCCCCTTCCCCACTGTGTGGTGACCACAGAACTGACACAAGTTGGCTCCAGAGCCATTAGATGTCTGTGCACAGCTGACCGCTGATTGCTTGGAAAGGCCTCCTGGGAAATCCGAGCTTGCTGCCAGGGTGAAATGAGTTCTCGACTGGGGTTCCCACAAAGGCTCAGGTTCCTCACACTCCTTGAATAGTGTGGTTGACAGTCTGTTGGGGACAAGTCCTGATGACACAAACAGAAACACCCATCCTCCAGTTTCTTGGTTTTTATCCAGATTGTTAATTTTGCTCCCATTTATTTATTTTTTATTTAAAAAAATAAAAAGATTTATTTATTCATGAGAGACACAGAGGCAGAGACACAGGCAGAAGGAGAAGCAGGCTCTTCGCAGGAACCTGATGCCGGACACAATCCCAGATCCCAGAGCTGAAGGCAGCCACCCAACCACTAACCCACCCAGGCGTCCCATTTTGGTCCCATTTAAAAAGATGTTTAGCTCACCATTTTTCTGCCTTTCAGATCATTAAATTTTCTTGTTCCCTTAGGGGAAAAAAAGGAGGGGCATAGGACCAGTTGGTCAATTAGTATATCCTGTTGTTTGATTTAATTGCCCAGTGTAGCACAGGAAAGTGGCAAGGGTCAAAGGGTGAATGAGACATAGCCTCTGTCCTCTGGGACTGACCAAGGAAAGAATACCAGATAATTGAGTTAACTTTATTCTGTTTTCAAATGGGAGAACTTGCTTGAAAACCTGGATTTGATGTTGGATCACAAGCCCAGCGTCAGGCTTTTATTTTTTATTGTTTTGAAAGGGATTGGGTTTATAACCACAGGTACTTCAAATAAAGGGCCCTTCAAAGCCTGATGCAATCAGATGTTAAGATACTAGCAGCAGATGTTTACTGTCACATTAAGGGAAGGTCTTGGCTATTTCATGAAGTCTTGGGTCGCTCAGACATCCAAGGAAGGAAAGTTAGTTGCCAGCACATCTAAAATTCTGGTGTAAATGTCAGATGTTTGGACCATTCATTACTGTAAAGGCTTATTTTGTATTTTACTGTAAGGGATTTGTGGCTTGTTGGCTTTTAGGTGGTGATAGTTGCTGATTCTCTTTCCCTGTGATGTTCAGGACTCATGGAGAAGCCAGAGGCACACACAGGGGCCTTTACTTCTTGGTCATCAGGAAGGATGGTCCTTCTGTCAGACACGGAGTAAGGGAAGGGGGAAGAGGGAGCCAAGTCTAGCCCCTTAGGTTTTCATGAGTGTTGGAGCCACTGGGACAGAAAGGCTGACCCACTGTCCTCTCCAGCCTGCCTGCCCTTCATCTTGTTTTAATTAAATACACAGCTGATGATGTCAGTCTGGCTCCTGGCTCCCTCAGCTTCCCCCTTGGAACAAAACATTCTGGCAGACAGTTGTGACAATTAAAGTCTGAAGACCCAGGCTTCATTTGTTCTGAGGGAATTAAAATAAATCTGCCTAAACATCTCCAAATGCAGATAAAACCTAGTGCTGATTAGAGGTGACCCTCTAATAAACCTGATTTGATTTGGCAGAACCACTGGGGTGCAGGCAAATATTTGAGACTTTGGCCAAGCTGACTTATTCCATTGACCTTTCACTTGGGGACAAAACCTGTTTGATTCTTTCTGTCCCAGAGTACTTGAAAACTATTACCTGTGACAACTAAAGGATTTAGGTGAAATAAACAGGCGAGACCTGTGGACTTGCCCTTAAGAGTCTCAGTCAGCTGCCACCTGGGACATGCTTGCTTCCTGGCGGATCAATGGAGAATGGATTTTGCTAGAGGTTCTGGCCCGGAACGCTAATTAAAAAGGACGTTCTAAAATGCACCCAGGCTTGTTCTGATAAAGTCTTAGCAATGTGGGTGGTGAAGATTGTTTGTTTGTTTTTTTTTTAAAGCCACAGGTGTTTGTTGTTTTTTAAATTTATTAAGGTAACTTTCAACAATGTGTTATGTATAGAAAAACCAAACTAAAACTGCTTTAGTGTTTATATCAAGACCTCATTGTCAGTTTAAGAGAAGTTTTTTTATTGCTTCATCTTCTAGTTCCTGTGACATTGGCCATACCTGTCTTCTTAGTATGTATCACATTGTACTGGTTTACTTTTCTTGTTCTGTTTTCTGTTTTACTTCTCTTGTTATGTTTTAGAAAGCAAAGAAATTTGTCAAATTCTTCTTGAGGTCTGCCCAAATGCCTGTCACAATGCTCAAGTACAGGGCTTGGCAAACAATATATATAGCCCGTAGGCCAAACCAGGTCACTACTTGTTTTTGTAGGACTAAGAATGATTTTTACATTTTTAAATGGTTGAATAGAAACCAAAGAAAGAATATTTAATCATGACACATGAAGATTATGTGAAATTAAAATTTCTGTTTTCATAAATAAAGTTTGATTGAAATATAACCATGTTCTTTTATTTCATTTCTTTTTTTTAAAATTTTTATTTATTTATGATAGTCACACAGAGAGAGAGAGAGAGGTAGAGACACAGGCAGAGGGAGAAGCAGGCTCCATGCACCGGGAGCCCGACGTGGGATTCGATCCCGGGTCTCCAGGATTGCGCCCTGGGCCAAAGTCAGGAGCCAAACCACTGCGCCACCCAGGGATCCCTGTTCTTTCATTTCTGTTATTGTCATTGGCTGCTTTGGTGCTTCAGCAGCAGAATCGAGTATTTGCAATGGAGATCATATGGCTTGAAAAGCCTGGAATATTTACTATCTGGTACTTTACAGAAGTTTGCTGACCCCTTTCCTTTTCTATAATAGGTATATCATACGTGCTTATTGTTTGGATTATTTCGCATATAAATCTGAGCTCTGAGAGTTATTCCAATCCTGAAAGTGCACAGTGAATGTTAAATGAATGACCTATTTCTCTTGTTATCTTTTTGTAACCTTACGTTTAGGTGTTTGTTAATGGTGCTGGTTTATTTCTGAGAGCTACAGTCAGCCCTTAGATGCAGGGATTAGGGTGCTGACCCTAGCACAGTTGAAAATCCATGTGTCTGTATCATATAGTATATTCTTAAAGCAAGTTAGGGAAAAGATGTTAAGAAAATCATGAGGAAGAGGAAGTACATGTACAGCATTAAATTGTGTTCCAAAAAAGCCATTTATAAGTGGACCCATGCAGTTTAAACACGTGTTGTTCAAGAGTCTGAAGAGTTTTATTAATCCTTATTAACTTTCCAGTTTCTGAAGTCGGTGTATGAGATAAAGAGACACCATAGGGTCATAGAAG
The DNA here is from genome assembly GCF_003254725.2 of Canis lupus dingo. NCBI lineage: Eukaryota > Metazoa > Chordata > Mammalia > Carnivora > Canidae > Canis > Canis lupus. The sequence goes on along the minus strand of NC_064248.1, from coordinate 3,591,530 downwards.
TTACACTCCGGGTCATGTATGACGTAATGATTTCTGTATTCATCTTTTCCTCTCTTTGCTGGGGCCATCCTCTGTGATGAAAGAAATATTCAGATAAACCTGAGGATGTTCGTGAGCATATTACTGCCCAGTACTATGTAATGCATTAGTTCATGTAGACATCGGTGTCTTTCCTTGTGGGCTCTTTAGTTCATTAGCAGGGAAATTCACTTAAAAAATAATCCATGGTTTAAAAAGTAAACACTGCAGAGAATGATGGCAATTATCAAATGTAAACAGCATGGCCTTTGTTTAGTGAATTAAATTATTATGCTTTTGATGCCCGTATACTTTCATTGACTGTTAAGGAACATGCTTCAAGAAAGACAGTCAAGGTGCAAGTAAAGTTTATTTTATTTATTTATTTTTTAAAGACTTTATTTATTTATTCATGAGAGACACAGAGAGAGAGAGAGAGAGAAAGAGAGGCAGGCAGAGACACAGGCAGAGTGAGAAGCAGGCTCCATGCAGGTAACCTGACATGGGACTCGATCCTGGGTCTCCAGGATCATACCCTGGGCAGAAGGCGGCACTAAACCACTGAGCCACCGGGGCTGCCCGTAAAGTTTATTTTTAAGACAATAATGTTCCTAGGTAAAAAAAGTAAAATGACAGCTAACAAATATACAGTGACTTGAAATCTGGCTTTTATTTTGAGATAATATCTTTAAAATGACCAATGCCACAAATATAAATCTTCATAAGCAGTGGAGCTGGAAGGTCTTGGAATATTTCAGAATAAAGTGAGAAGCCATTAACGTATGGAAAATTTCTTAATTGAAATATTATGTAGTCTCCTGGAGTTTGAGGGAGAAAATGAATTTGGCAGGAAAGAGAAGGAAGGAAGTTTAGAAGATACATTAAATATAGGCCTGGACTTTCTTTGGAATCTGGGGAAGTAATGTTTTCCTTAGGACACCACTGTACTCACCTGTTGTATACTATGCAACAGGTACTTTTTATACATTTTTGCCAGCTTTGTAATATCTTGCTTGCATGGTATGTAGGGATGATATTCCTGTCTTATGGGCGGGAAAGCTAGAACTTTGGTTAATTGGCTTGCTTGAGGTTTTTATGGTTAGTAGCCAACAGAGCCAGGTTTCAAATCCAAATCTGACTCCTTAATGTCATTTCTGACCTATTTCCTCAGAGCTTGAGTCCCAGAGATTCCACCGTTGAAATTATGCATTGAGAAGATGTGTAAATCCAGCCTGAGGCCATATGTCATCTTGTGAATAAATTTCTTCCCCATTTCACCTGCTTTCTCTTTCTTCCAAGTACTTTGTATAACATCTTTGATTTATGAGCTTCCTGTGTCCCCTTCAATGTTAACCCTGTTGATCAATATCCGGTTGATTTCGTTATGTAACCCAGAGAGACTTTCAGAAAGGGGAAAAAAAACTATCACAAAATTCCTGCAAGACCAGTAACTTCCACTCAACTGAAAAATTAAATTTGGTTTGTCTTTGGCGGTATGTGCCCCATCCCTCTGCCCTGGCACTCCAGGGGATTCTAAAGGGGAGAATTTGAGAACAACATTCCAGGCTTAGAGCCTCTACATTCCTTGGGTTCTGCTGGAGGACTTGTTGGCAGCATTCAAAGAAGCCTGTGTTTTCCTATTAATTTTGCATCCCAGGCCACCTGCTTCTGTCTTCCTGCTGTTTTCCTTTTGTACCTATGTGGTTGGTGCTCCTAAGGCTTTCTACACTGGCTTTCATCATTTATACCACTGAGTTTTACAGGAGCTTTTCTTTTCAGATTTTGATGTTTGATATAGTTACAGATTTTATTTGTTTATTTTAATATGTTCACCGCTGAAACTTCTTAGATTTTATGGTGGCAGCCTCCAGGAGAGAAACAACAAAACCAGGCACATTTTATGTAGAGTCAGGAGGCAGTGGGCATATGGTTGATGGAAACTAATTATTATTGGTTTCTCAGGATACAGATCCTAACTGCTGGCAAATTTAGAATTTACCTATTTTGGGGGATGGCTCTGTACCATCAGTGAGAAGTTGATTCTGCAGAAGATGCTGAACTGATGGAAAAGCTGGGATAAGCCTGTGTAAAGGACTAGTGCATTTTCTTTCTTTTACGTCAGTTGCAGAGAGAAAGTAAGCCTCATAGCTTCCCTCAGTGGGAAGCCTGCAAATCAAAGCAATTGAACAAGGAATAACCCAGGAATGCCCTGTGTCCTACATGGATGAGACTGGTGAGAACTCTGTTGCCCCTGCCCATGGGTAACCCTGGTGCATCTGCAGAGCATTCAATGCATCAGGCAATCTTTTTGATCTATTAAAAAAAAAATTGAGGCAAGTAGAGAGCAGCGCAGACTGCAAGCCTGGGAGGTTTGATTTGTGAGTTATGAAGATTCAGAAAAGACCTTTTGTGGAGGGTGAACTTGCCTTATCAAAATATTGTGAAAATTCTGAAGATGAGTGAGTCAAGTTAGCAAGAAATGTTAGAAGGGAAAAATCTTAAAAGTGTTTAATTGGAAAACTGAAAGGTTTGTCCTTTCCACAGTGTTTCCTCTCTGTGAGCTATGGTGGTTAGGGGGAGATAGAGCAAAATGTTAAATAAACCCTTTCCTCCTCACTGCAGCTCCTGGTGATCTGTTTCTTCTCCTACCCCCATAAACATGAGAGCTGTTTAGTACTTTAGCCATCTGGTATTGGTAGGTTTGTTTTGTTTTGTTTATATCATAGGACCTGCCTCTACAAATAAATTGTGTATAAGCTTAACCAGGATGACAATTGGTGTATACTTTTTAAAATCTCTAGGGCCTAAGGCCCAATGACCAAGGGAATAAAAAGCCGCACCCTTTAGAAACCCTGACACTCCCATTGTGTTTTCATGGTTTCACTAATATGTAGTGTTCCGTGTGAGAAAGGTGAGGGTTTTATGTTCTAGAATCATGAACAAAACTGTCCTTGGGAGTGATAAGACCATGCTGCACTGCTACATGTGTGTTTGTGTGTTCGATGTGGAAAAAAAGGTTCTGGGCTATGTCTGTATTTGCCATTTACTTATCACATAATGGTGCTGCACAACTACTCTATAACAGTGTTATTTTAACTTGAAAAAGCATGAGGAAAAAAAAAAGCATGAGGGTTAGGAGAAACACACTTAGTGGATGTGAAGGGGGATTCTCCTGGGCACCTGTAATTGCAGTGATTTGAAATGCTTTCACAGATTTGTAGGAGAGGGTATTTTTTTTTTCTTTATTTGCTCCTTCTATCTTGTTCTAAACCCAATATTACCTCCCTTCCCACCTCCTCTATATACTTACTTCTCTCTCCCTTTTCTCCTTTAAGAAAAGCCTTCTTGGTAAGAATCAAAGATATTTGGAGCTTCTGGTTTTTTATTAAGGGTTGATTTGACTTGTCAATTAGTACTGTGTAGAGAACAGGAAAAGTCAGGGCAATTTGATAGTTGCATCCTAGAAGGGCCAGCCGTCGTATTACAATGGGTAGAGCTGTTCTTGGACATTATTTTCCAGATCCAGGTGTGTTCTGAGTGGTGTTGGTGGTGGCAGTAACCTCATAGAGCAAAGTCTTCACTGTTGACATCTGGGTTGGATAATTCTTCATTGTGTGTAAAGTGTCCTGTGCCTTGTAGAATTTTAGCTGCATCCCTGGCCTCTTTATCAGTAATTCCTCCACCCCAGCTCTGACAACCAAAATGTCATTGTCAGATGTCTCCTGGGGGGCAGGATCACCTTGGTTGAGAATCAGTCTGGCCTTAGAAGAAAGGGATATCCTGAAAGCAGAAGGTCGTCACGACCCTCTAAGGGCTTCATTTAGATGCCTATGTATATTAAAAGTACCTTGCAAATATCAGCAATAAGGACATATTTAGATAGTTGTAATTCTTGTGTAACCCATAAATACCATTTTAGCTCTTGCCTTCAACTTCCTAACACTAGAAGTGTGAGTATATTATTTTTCCTTATTTTTAAAATGAGGAGGTTTGTAGTAAAATGTAGAAATCTCAGAGGTCTCTCCAGCCCTCACATTTTATTATTTTAGTTTTACAACAGAAATCTTAGGCAGTTATAGGACTTAAGAGCTGAGCATATATTTGTGATCATTGACTCCATTTCTCTTAGTTCTGTCCAGTGTGATTTCCACAAATCAGGCCAGAAAAAAGAGTTGGCTTTTTACAAGTAGAGGTTATTAAATGCTACCATTTAGAGTTTATCAGAACAGACTTTTGTAAAAATGGTTACTTTTGTTACTGACTGATTGGAATTCAGGTGATTTCCTGAACTTCAAATACATCTGTTGTTTGGAATCAGACTTTTAATATTGGTGTTTATTTTAAATAGTTGATGTTTATATTTAATAGGCTGGCGTTCTTATTGCCAAACAGCTTTATGCTCTGCTACCTTGATAAGGGAGACAGACTTCTCAGTGCCTTGGCTGACATACTGGGATTAAATTGGTAAGTTTTCTATTTTACCTGCTTTTGAAGCATAATGAGAGTAGACTTTTTTTTTTTTTTTGGCCTGAATGAAAGGTGGTTAAAAGAGAAATCTAATACCTTTTATGGGTTATTATGCTTCACATGTGATGTGCCCAACCAGAAATAACGAGATACACACCAGATGTGAAGGTACCAGTTAATATAATTATGCTGGGGATCATTTTCACCATTTAAGGGCTGAATTATATTGAACTCATTTCTTCATCTCTAAAAGGATTTAGTATAGTTGCTTAAATTTGGATTGGGAGCTGAGATGAAGTACCTATGCTTATGCTTCTAATGAACTAGAAGGGCTGGGTGCTGTGTACCTTTTGCATTTCTGGAGCTTGATAAACAGTAAAGCCTGGAATATGCAGATCCATGGCAAGGCTTGGATGGGGAGGTGTATTCTAGTGGAAGCTAGTAGCTGAGTGTGCTTTCTTTGGGCTCTTGCCTGGAAAACCAATCTGAAAGTATCGTGGTCAGACACAGTGCTGTTCTTAAGCCTTATTGGAAATAATAGGTCTCCTAGCCCGTGCTAAAAGGTAATTTTGCATACATTAAATATTCAATAAAGGGCTTGAACTGTGCTTACTTTGGCAAAAAAATGGATCCCAAAGCGAATTACACAAATTGTAATGTGGAACAAATTGAAATACCTGAGGATTTGGTCGACACTTGTATTTTATCCTTCACGTCTTCCTAGTGCCCTCAGAAAGAAAGATTGGACATGGCAAGGAAAGGGCAAGTATTATCTCTAGTTGCAGTGTGGTTCTGGACCTGGTCTGGGGGCCTAGCTCTGCTTTTGCTCCCAGCTATGTAACAACAAGAAGAGAGCACTTGGGGTGTTTATTTCACCCTGGAAGATTTTTTATAAAGAACAATTTTTAATGAAGCATGGCACATGGCATCATTATCATTTCTAACACAGAGAACTCATTTTCAATTTTGCTATCAAAGAAAAATGACAAATAGAGAATGCAAGAAAAACCAGATGGACTAACTGTATTAGGAGCTTAGTATGCATATTTTGTGTCACATATTAGCATTCATTAAGTCAAAAGGGAAAAAAATGAGTTTTGCCTACATGCATTAAACCAATAAGGCTGGCTGAATTCCAAGCTAGCTCTTGTGGATTAATTGTTTTATAACTGTTTTAATTAAAATTGTTCAGTATATGATTAACCTAAAAGTTTTAATTTCCACAAAACTGTTGAACAAATGAGACATTAATATTTTACATTAACCATGGTGATATTGCTGTGGTTCTCAGAGTGGCTGCTTGTTCAAGTAAACTGTGGCACGCAGTAGGTGGGAAGTGCTGTGTCTCATGCTGCTGTGAAGACCCGCATATCAACAGAAACTTAGCGAAAAGGCCGGGTGAACAAGTTGGCCTGATATACCGCAATTCCGCAGGTGTGCCTTTATGTGGTCACCCTCACCCCCTCCTCAGACTATCAGTTTAGAACTGAGTCAGTCATAAATTGTCCTGTCCTGTTGAGGGGGTTAATAGCATAACATGGCAAAAACCAACTTAGTGTGCTTTTTCCTTCTGTTAGACCTCATAATAGTGTTGATGGTACTACACTTGGTATTGTACACTTCAAACCCATTTTTTAGGTTGGCGACAAGGTAAGAGGGGGAAAACACATTCACTTTGCAAATTACAACACTGAGGCCCAGTGAAATTGCACTGCCGGTAGCTGTGGCTCCTTAAATACATGGATCTGCGTTTCTCTCACTTAGTCCCTTTTCTGCTTTCTACCTGTGCCTCTATCTTAATGTACTTCAGCTCATTAAGAGATTCTTCTTGCTTCCTATAACCCTGTCGTGATGATTTTTCTCTGGGGTTCAGGTCATGATATTATATAAATTCAAAGTAGTGGTGGTCTCTGAACGTCATGGAAGGGAGTTTTAAAAGATAAGGTTCAAACTGCTCATTGGAAATGATGATGACAAAACCGAAGCTGTCCAAACTATTCCAGGTAGTGGTAAATGCTTTGGGCTCTCCTGCTAGGTTTTAGATCTGGGAGTCTGGGAGGCAGTGCCTGAACAACTGAAATATTTCGACTTCTACTTCCATAGTTAGGATCAGATGACATTGTGATTTATCCAGAGTTTCAGCTGCAGCCTTGATTTGATCTCTTTTTACCTTTCCCTGTTGTTTCTTCCTAGTACCATAAGGTTCCCAGTGTTCACCTTCCCCTCTGTTCTTTGTATTGTTCTCCTAAATTCCTTCGATTTAGCTTTTTAAGCACCAGCTTCTGAGTAAGTTATTATATATTCAGTATTTTTGACGTAGTTAATAATCATAAGTTTTATGGTTGTACAGTTGGGTGTACAAGTTGCCATATTTGCCAGAAACCAGCTTTACACAGTGATTTTTGAGATAAATGGTTTATCAGGCATGTTGTTATCTGTTCATTTCTTTAGGCTCTCTTGAGTTCTATTATTGCATGAAGGTAGATCATTAGAAATGCGCATACCTGGACCATATTATTTGATTCTTCAGAGAATTGCCATCAAGGAGTTAGAGTGCTATGTCCTTGGTAAATGAAGAATAAGAACACTCAATTTAAGTATTAAATATTCTGTATTCAGAGAGTATCTCTGACTTGCAAAACCTTAAAAACCTGATATCTTAATATTTCTTTCTCCCTGTTTCTCAGTCTCTCTCTCTCTCTCTCTCTCTCTCACACACACACACAGACACACACACACACACGCATGCATGCACGAAGCTTCTTTGGGAATATGATATTAGGAAAATACTCCTTAATTCTGACCCATATATATGCATTCTTTTAATTCTTAAATGTTTGCTGAATGAGAGAATACTACGTAATTAGGTAAGAGTTCTTTTGCATTTTCCAGGAAATTCCACACTTAATTCAGTAACCAACTTTAGATAGCCAAGTCCTTGGTGATCGAATAGTATTACTGTTTTGCTTGGTGAGTACTCATTTTCATCTACTTTTGACAGGTTTTTTTTTTTTTTTTTTTTTTTAGTTAAAAACTGACTTCTAGACCATAGTACTTCTGTACTTAGAGACATGAGTAGGCGCTTCACCATGTTCCATGATAATAGGAATCAGGCATATGGTTTCTGCCTTATAGGATTTGATAATTCTTGTTTTTAAAGCACACATGTCTGGCAAGATAGAGAAGGGCAAAAAGCAGGACTTTTGATGACAAAACTATAGGAGTAGAGAGATAGTTGGGAACTTACGACTTCTGTTGTATCTCTCTTTTCCATTTCATTACCTTTATGAATGTGCTCTGCCCCCCTGGGTCCCATTGCCTTTCCAGTAGCAGTAATTACTGTTGGGGAAAACCTCCCATCTGTGAGGCTAGCTCTTTTCTTGACCATCTCTGCAGCCTGGCTTCCACCTCTAACCCCCTTCATAAAAATTATGCTTGTATTGTTCTTCATCAGCTGCATGGCTACATTTTTCTCATTTGTTTTTCTGATGCTGTAACAGCCTTCCAAAAATACCACCAAGTGTAATAATCCTTTTGCTGTTCAATACATCTTTTGTCTGAGGCTTACTTACTGTCACAGTTGATGGCATGACAGCTGATGGCAAGCAACAAATGAATGTTTAAATAGTGAGTAATTCAACAGATGTGCCCATCCAGGTGATTCTCCCAATAGCTGCCAAAAAGTGGGTAGAGGGTGAGCAGTTAACTGAGTGTGTAGTGGGTTGTTCCAGAGATTCTCTGGTTTTGGCTAGCTTGTTCTTTAGTCATTATAGTTTGACTTATTTTGCCTCTATTCATTTTTTTTGTGGCTCTATTTTGCTCCTTTATTTTGTGGCTACCTTTTGGAGATGTTTAAATTTCAAATAATGAATAATGTGATGGTGGTGCAGCTTTAGTAATTTCCAGTGATTGTCACAAAGTGATGTTTTCTGAAAGTCCCAAGTGTATGAAACTCATCTTCTGAAGTGCACATTTAGTACCCTGAACCCTCACTCAATATAGTCATTGTGGTGGGACCACTTCAGACCTGACTCAAGGAAGGAGGGAAACCACCTACCCACTATTGCTATCCAGTATATAAATTATACAGACTAATACATGTTAACACATGACAAGCTCTGTGAAGACACTCTGTCAATCGGCATGGTATCTCTTCCCTCTTCCATGAACCTAGCAACCCATTTGCTTATAGTTTTTTAGAAAACTGTTGTTAAATTACTTTGTGGCTGGTTATGTCACTTGGCTAGGAAAATGATACTGGAATTAAGTCAGCTTTAGCCCTACGCTGCCCATCTTTTCTAACTTATGGTCAGCCATATGTTTAGACCAGATGAAGTAGGAAGTTACGAGTACATTCCTGGAAAAGATAACAAAATCATGTCCTACTAAAAGTGTTGGTTAAGCCTTTTCCCACCACATAGGGATATGTTCATACCTCTAGGAAGATTCTGTCGTTTTTATTTTTGATCATATAAATAATAATAGCTTGTTGGTAGTAATGATTAGTATAAAAGTTGGATTGTTGGGGGGGGATATTTGATTATTGACAGATGCATAAGGGGCCGTTGAGGTACTGTAATGTTTTGTTTCTTAATCTTAACTGTGGTTACAGTAGTGTTTGTGTTATTTTTCTGGAAAATATATGTTTTATACCCTTTTCTGGATGTGTAATGTAATTGCTCACTATATATGTATATGTTCTGGATAAAACTTTGGAAAATACCTAAAAGCACAAAGCAAAAAAGTTATCTGTAATCCTACCATGAAGAGATAATCACTTTTCTTTTTTGGCATGTATCTTTCCAGTATTTTGGGGGCACATATATCTCATAATATTTTGTCCATTCCCATGGCTTCAGAGTTTAATAAAGATACACAGGGCAGCCCCGGTGGCCCAGCGGTTTAGCACCGCCTTCAGCCGGGGGTGTGATCCTGGGGACCCGGGATCGAGTCCCACGTCGGGCTCCCTGCATGCAGCTTGCTTTTCCCTCTGCCTGTGTCTCTGCCCCTCTCTCTCTCTCTCTCTCTCTCTCTCTCTGTCTCTCTGTCTCTCTGTGAGTCTGTCATGAATAAATAAATAAAATCTTTAAAAAAAATGCACACACATATATATGTATGTGGATGTATGTAAACCTGACTTTTTTTTAAAACGTTTTTTATTTATATAAGTAAGCTCTACACCCAATGCAGGGCTTGAACTCATGACCATGGGATCAAGAGCCTCATGCTCTTCCTACTGAGCTAGTCAGGCACCCCTGAACCTTACTTTTTTTATTTCTTGTATTGTAATATTTTGGCATGAATGTTCAGGATTCTGTAGAATTAATTTTAATAGCTTTATAGAGTACCATTGTTTGGATATATCATCGCCCATTTACCCAATTCTATATTTGACATTTAGATATTTTCTAATATTTGAATATTATAAATAATATGTGTTTATCTTGTAGGTATTTAAAATTAAATAGGCTAAATTACACTCTTTTATTTAGGTTGTAGACATTTCATAAAAGGCATATTTTGTTGGACAAGATGACTCTGGCTTCAAAAGCTACTTGAAAGCTGATTTTTTTTCTCTTAAAGAAAATTGAAAAAAATTCATTTTTTTTCCTTTTATAAAGTAGGTGTGTGTGGTGCATTGTGTGTGAGTAGGAAATTGCTTCAGCATTTTTATACTCTTTTGTTGGCTGTGAAGTTAATTTATTCATTCACTTATTGAATATTTATTGAACACCATCTGTATGCCAGGTGCTTTGCTCCAGATCTGAGGATTTAGAGATGGAGACCTGGTTTCTACTTTCTCAGTGAGGTGACATAATGAGCAGTAGGACTTGAGTGTTGTCAGTCTGCACTGTTGAGTTTATACATCCAAACGTTTCTACTTGGATCACTTTGCTGTGATTTATGTTATTAAATAGGTGATTTAGGAGCTTATATACTACAGAGGCTGCTACTTTACACTCCTTCCCTAAATGCCGCCATGCCCAAATCTCATGTTCTTTAAGGTTGAATCCTGGAATTCAGAGCCTTGTGGGCAAGCCTGAATAGGGCAGAAATGGAAATAACCTTTTCATTCACAAAGTGGGCATTACTGAGGATGGGCTATACATTAACTTCTTTCTGGTATTATGAAGTTCCTTTCCAGATCCCAAATTCTATTACTTTCTGATATTCGGGCCTTTGAAACTCCCAATACTGAATCTTTTCTCAAACATTAAATTTGTAGAAGGAAAAATTAGATTCAATCTTTTTGAGACACCTGCTGAACTATAGAGTATAAATACAGATTTAAGAATGAAAGAAGGGAGAAAACTGCATTTGCCCATCCCAGGAATTCAGATGGGAATTGAGAGTATGTCTCTGTTCGTCTTCTGTAAACAAAATCAGTAATGAAGTGATAATTTTTTTCTTCTGACCTGCACATTAAAAAACAAAAAAACAAACACCAAAAGATAGTTTTAAGCTTTCTATTTGGAGAGACATACCTGTGACTTGAGGCTTCAAGTCAGGAATATTTTGGCATAGAAAAACCTGTGAGGCCCAGGAAACATCTGGTATCATTCACGATCAGACCAAGATGAAAGAAAATTTATTTTTTAGGTAGTATGCTGAGTCCTGGAAGTCTGGTGGTTGTTAAGTTCTTTAGCTTGGAAAATATAAACGAAAAGGCTTGTGGACAAGAATGTCTTCCCTTAAACTCTAGAGCATAATTATGAAGTGTGCCTGTCTATTTCTTGTTTTACTTGTACTTCAGTTTTACCATCTTCTGCATACGTCCTGGAAGGCTCTATATGTGAGTGGATTCTAGTGGAGGAAAAACTTTTGGATTATAAATGGACAGTCCTGGGCCAAACATTCATTAACCTTAGACAAATCACTCAAGAAATCTGTTTCTTCTGTAGAATGAGGTAATAACACTTGCCCAGCCTATTTCCCAATATTATTGAATAGATCAAGTAAAAAAGCCTGCATGACAGTGCTTACTATAAGGTGATATGTAGGTATTAATGAAAGGAATAAACAGAATACCTAACTCTTTGGCTGCTGTGTATTGAGGATGGGATGGGGACTTGTCATTACCACCTTGGATTTGGCAGCCTGGTATCCAAGTGTGTAAGTTTGAGATAGACCTCAGGGTTTTGATTGATTGATGATGAATGATATAGCCCTGAATAAAGTTCCGAAGATGCCATTGTTCCTTGAGGTCGACTAGATTTGTCCCCTTCCCTTAAGGTTGCTGGTAATTTGGATGAAGCACAGTGTGTGTAGAAAATAATAGTTACTAAAGTATTTTTTTGAAGATTTTATTTATTCCTGAGAAACAGAGAGAGAGAGAGGCAGAGACACAGGCAGAGGGAGAAGTAGGCTTCTCACAAGGATCCCAATGTGGGACTCGATACCGGGACTAGGATCACGCCCTGAGCCAAAGGCAGATGTTCAACCGCTGAGCCACTCAGGCATCCTGTTATTAAAGTATTTTATTTTCTATTATTTCGTTTTCAGTGTCATCCAGAAAAAGTTTTGAGCTAGTTTACAAAAACATACAGTGCAACAGAATTAAAATAAGATGAGGAGATTGGGACAAAGAGAAAACACGTGCAAATAAAGTAGGATGAAACCATGTTGATAAGATTAATGGGTGGAAACATACAGGAGATAGGTTCTTATGCAGTATGTAGAAGTGGACCACATACTTCTTTTCTCAGGGAATAGAACAAAGAGGGAAACATTTGCAATTTTCCTGAGATATTTCCTCAGTAGATAGGATGAGGCCTTGAACTCTACCTTTCAAAACACAGAACAGTGATTTGTGAAACAATTGTTTTTATACTGACTCTCAGTGCAAATTAATAACATGGTGACAAAGCATGATTCAGGGAAAGAGTGACCATAAGGGGTCAAGATCACGTATTCCATCTAGGCAGCTCTGAAGGGCTGGCTTGAACCAAAGAGAACGTTTAGAACATGTCAAGAAGTGGATAAGCTACCTGTTCTCAAGAAGTCCTTCACAATTATTCATTGTCCCAGCTGGGGGCTGCATCACTCCATGAATGGTTTCCAGTTATGTTGTGACACAGTTCATTGTCCAGGAGCCCTGAGGCCCAGAGATGGACATGCTTATCCTGTCTTGAGAGTTTAAGGTCTTCATAAGCCCTTGGTATTACCTTCTCTTTCTAAGGTTCTGGTGTGTCTTTTGCAAGGATCAGATTGAAATTGTGTTTTGCTGGAGAGGGCAACTAAATGCCAGTCGTGGTTTTTGGGTTCTGGCTATGCTGCAAACCAATATGAATTCGTGGACTACCAATAACTCATGTTTGCTATTGGGTGACCATTCAGTGGCTGTTACTTCAGATTTCACTTCATGGTGACTGAACTCAAACCCATCATGTTTATAGAGTTTGTTCCTACATCAAATCAATGGTAAATGCTTGCATTAGAGAATTCAGCTTGAGCCCTTTGCCTGCTTTTCTGTTTTCCTGTTGTTACTAGCACTAGATAATTTTTAAAAATTCCTCAGAAGGACTGTGTGTTTTTAGAAACAGGGAGTGTATTCTGTGCTTTAGCGGGACACAGAAGGAGACTGTCTGGTTAAGGCAGGAGATTGTGGCACTAAAAAAGGAAGCTGGCAGGCCTGTCCCTGGCACTTTTTAGTAAGAAAAGAAGGGGAATGACAGGCTGGCCGGGAATTATATTAAATCAGAACCAATCAGAAGCCCTGATTCTCACCTGACCCTATTAAATTCCCTGAACCTAGAAGGTTTGGTTGTACCTATGTGGTGGTCATTTTTGGAAGTAGAAGACAGACTTGCTCTTCTTTCTGCATGCATCTAGGGGTATAGTGAAGAGACAGAAGCTGTTAAGGAACAGTCATGGCTATCTGGCAGATTGCTTCCTTATTTTTTAGTGAGAAACCAGATCTAACGTCTGTGGCCAAGTGTGTATCCTCATAAGTTCCTTGTGACAAGAAGGATTCTCATTAAGAATTTGGCCCTACAAGGGAAACAAAAGCAAAAATAAACTATTTTAAAATATTTTAAAATAAAGAGCAAAGGAAACAGTCAACAAAACTAAAAGGCAACATTTGGAATGGGAGAAGGTATTTGTGAATGACATATCTGATAAAGGGTTAGTACCCAAAATATATAAAGAACTTATAAAACTCAACACTCAAAAAACAAATAATGCAATTAAAAAATGGGCAGAAGACATGAACAGACATTTCTCTAAAAAATACATACAGATGGCCAATAGACACATGAAAAGATGTTCATCATCATGTGTTGTCAAGGAAATGCAAATGAAAGTTGCAATGAGATATCATCTCATACCTGTCAGAGTGACTAAAATCAACAACACAAGAAACAAGTGTTGACAAGGATGTAGAGAAAAGGGAGCCCTTGTGCACTGGTGGTGGGAATGCAACTCGTGTTGCCACTCTGGAAAACAGTATGGAGGTTCCTCAAAAAGCTAAAAATAGAAGTACCCTTATGATCCAGCAGTTGCACTCCTGGGTATTTACCCAAAGAATACAAAAACACTAATTCAGAGGGATACATGCACTCCTATGTTTTTTAGCAGCTTTATTTATAATAGCCAAGATACGGAAACAGCCCAGGTGTCCATCAATTGATGAATACATAAAGATGTGGTGTATGTATTTTTACACACACACACACACACACACACACACACACACACGTGATGGAATATTACTCAGCCATAAAAAAGAATTAAATCTTGCCATGCAACAAATATGGATGAAGCTAGAGAGTATATGTTTAAAGAAGTCAGAGAAAGACAAATACCATATGATTTGACTCATATGTGGAGTTTAAGAAATAAAACAAATGAGCAAAGGGAAAGGAGAGAGAGAGAAAGAAGATGAAGAAACAGATTCTTATCTGTAGAGAACAAACTGATGGTTACCAAGGAGGGAGGAGAATGGAGGGATGCGTTAAATAGGTGATGGGGGATTAAAGACTGGGTATGTATGGAATTGTTGAATCTCTATATCGTACACCTGAAACTAATATAACACTAATATAACAATTAACCAACTGGAATTAAGAACTTAAAAAGCAAGAAAAAAATGAATTTGGTCCTGAAATTGGATCAGAATAAGGCTATATTTGTGTTTCTGTCTATAGTTTGCATTCCTTATAGGTAGAAAGGTCCAATTATAAGGTACTGCACCAGCTAATGTGAACTGGAGTTTAATGTGGATTAGTTAGCTCAGAAGTTATATCAGCTGTTTAACATCAGTTTATATTCCAGTTTGTGCTCCTCAGGCAAAAAGGGGATTAATAATGGAATATTAAGCCAAGAATGAGAATCTGATGTTGAAAACCTAGAAGCCTGAAATCAGAAGTGTTTAGTAGTATTGATTTATTTAGAACATACTTTTCTTTATAGATGCTCTAAGTAGCAAAGTAAGTTCATATTTTTCCTCAATGTGAGATGTTAACATGCTGAAAATCTTATTTTATACATTTACCAGCAGAGCAAAATAGAATTAGTCTTATGTAACTATTTTGTAAATAAAGAATCAAAGGCATAGTTAAAGAGTGACAGAGGCCATCCAGTGTATCTGGGACATGGCTTAGAATAGAACCATTTTAATCCGTTTATTTATTGAGCAAAAAGGAACCAAGTAATGGTGGAGGGCATAATGAAATCAGTTGTGTGGTGAATGTAAGCTGTTTTAGCTGAGTTCCTCTGGTATAGCCCTGTGCTTTGATCCTAGGTAGGTTGGCCAGGGAAAGAGTTTTCAGTTGAGCTGAATGGTGAAGGTGAGAGGGACAAGAATGGATGTCACAGAGGATGTCTCTGAGGATAGACTCCAGTGATTGTGGATGACATCCTATACATTTGGGCTCCCACAGATTTTAGTGGGCTGTGTTCGTGAATATTTTCCTTTCAGTGTCTTCAACCCTGTGAATGACAGTTGACACTGGAATAGGACTTTAGTAGAGGAGAAACTGGTCTGACCACAGTTTGATCTTGATAATGCTTTCACTTTTGCAAGAAGACAGAAGGGAGTCCTTGCTTTTACTGTTCTGGGAACCTAACCAAGTAAGAAGTCTCTGGTAGCACTAACCTGTTTGAAGTAGCCCAGGTGTGAAACTCTGACCTTTTCTATGGTCTACTTCCTGGGTGAGAAGCCAGTTTTTTTTTTTTTTTTTTTTAAGATTTTATTTATTTATTCATGAGAGACACACACAGAGAGAGAGGCAGAGACACAGGCAGAGGGAGAAGCAGGCTCCATGCAGGGAGCCCGATGTGGGACTCGATCCTGGAACCCCAGGATCACGCCCTGAGCTGAAGGTGGCGCTAAACCACTGAGCCCCCCTGGCTGCCCAAAAAGCCAGTTTTGATGTTAAAACTTTTTAGAATGGAATAGAACTTGAAATTTGATGTTTGTTTTCGTTGTTGCTTTTTAAAAAAAGTTACAGAAAAAGAAAATAAGTGAAAGAAACCCTTCTAGCCATTTATACCCTGCCCCCAGGACTAGTGAAACTTCCTAAGACTTTCAACAGACTCATTTAGACTCATCTTAAATCTCCTTAGGACTCAGTCTCTCTCCTGGCAGAATCTTTCACTTTGATCATTTCCCAAGGTGGTTTATTTTGGTTAAGATTTTGACTCCTTGAAAATATTAGTGAGGGTGACAAAACATGAGAGGCACCTAAATCTGGGAAATGAACAAGGGGTAGTGGAAAGGGAGGTGGGTGGGGGGTTGGGGTGACTGGGTGACAGGCACTGAGGGGGGGAGCACTTGACAGGATGAGCACTGGGTGTTATGCTATATGTTGGCAAATTGAACTCCAATTAAAAAATTTAAAACGATTTTGACTCTTGCACCCACAACCACATGAGATATATATTCATATGTGTATCTCAGAGGATTGGCATCGTCTTGGCAGGTCTTTAAGAGTTTGAGGATTAAATTTTTATATTTTTATTTTATATTTTTACAAAACCATTCCTCTGCCTGGGGAAGGTATATTGGTGAACTGAAGATGGTTTAAACCATCCTTTTTTTTTTTTTTAATTTATTTATGATAGTCACAGAGAGAGAGAGAGAGAGAGAGAGAGGCAGAGACATAGGCAGAGGGAGAAGCAGGCTCCAAGCACCGGGAGCCCGACGTGGGATTTGATCCCGGGTCTCCAGGATCGCGCCCTGGGCCAAAGGCAGGCGCCAAACCACTGTGCCACCCAGGGATCCCGGTGAACTGAAGATGGATAGGAAGACTGAACTGGAGGCTAAAACCTGCATACCTAAGAAGTTGAATCAACAACTCCTGAACCTACGGTTACAGTGTTCAGAAATATTTGCAGTTATTCTGAAGGATTGCCATCGCATTCTAAAAATAAGAAATTATTTTTGATAACATCAATGTGTAGTATACAGCATATTTGCAGTGAAGTGAAGCATAGGGAATCCAAAGACACTAGTTTTCCACCCTTAAGTATGGCCCTGGGATCATCCACGGTGGTTTTTATAGAAATCTGAACCCATATCTCCAGATGGTAGCATCTGAAACTCTTTCCATCTTCTTCCTTGAGGTCACTTTTTGAATTGTTTATGCATTTAGAGAGTTGCTGAGGCAAGGCCATGTTCTGGTTTCCTCTTCTGAAAATACAGATATTTCTAGAAATGACCACATTCTAAACTGAGTTCAGAGTCTTCTCTTGTAATTTTTCAGGCCTTGATCTGAAGTAATCTGGATGAAGATACAAAGATGAGGTCTCATATTTCACAGTTTGTTGGAAGTCAGCAATGTTAAGGTATCTTGACTAAAATAAGTCTTATCTAAATATTAGATTGGTAGGACCTTTTTTTTTTTTTTTTTGTCTTCTTAGCCATAAGCTCTCCATAAAACCTCCATTTTGGAGAAAAGCTGAAAATAAAGAATGATTTCTTTCAGTATTCTGTGAGAATCTCTTTTCTCTCTTTAATTATTTTTTCACTGGGCAGGCTTGGGCTGCTTCTTTTTTTTTTTTTTTTTGATCCAAGTTCTTTTTCATTCCTGAAATTCTATTTTCCTACTGTGCTTTATATGTGGCAGCTGATTTTCACTTAGGTAAGAGGAGGAAGCCCATTGGTTTTCACGCATAGATGCTTTTCAGGAACATACAACTTCTCACCATCCATTTTAATAATGAAAAAATCATAGTTGACATTTTTGGTGCCTGTTTATAGAGATTCCTTGAGAATTATCAACTGACAGAAAATTCCCCTAGGGGCGCCTGGCTGGCTTCAGTTGGTAGAACTGTGACTCTTGATCTCAGGGTTGTGAGCTCGAGCCCCATGGTGGGTGTAGAAATAGCTTAAAAATGAAATCTTAAAAAAAATTTCCCCTAGAGAGAGAGGAAATCTGGTTTATTTGGATGTCTTATTAAAGTGGAGCTTTTTGCATACAAGGCTCTGGAGATATATAGGCTATCAGAGCTGGAAAAGTGTACATGTCCTCTGAAATCACCCTTGCTTTATAAATATGGAGAGCCCAACTCAGAGAATTAAGTTGCTTTGGCTGATGTTGAGAATTAGTTAGTGATCCGCCGTGGGTCTCCAAGCTGCCCATCACTCTTCGTTGACTACTAGTGATAACTGGTATTTCCAACAGTGAATCCAAGGTTTAAGTTTTCCAGAGCCTTCTGAGTCTTCAAAGGAAAGCCAGGCTGTCTTATTAAAGTTCATGCTGAGTATCTACTACATTATGATTGTTTGATAATGGGTCATTTGTGTATTGTAAAACCAGAGTGCTTAACCAGAACTAGTGATAACCCAGCTTCTACCGAGTAGTAGTGAATATCAATTGTTTTATACAGAGGTAGAGAAAGTTGTCTATTTGAAGAGTCCAGTAAAAAGATGGTATCTTGTCCTCAGTGAGAGGCCCATGTGGATGAAAGGAGAAGCTGAGATGGATTGTGGTTAGGGAAGGATTAATGCTCAGATGGTGATTGAATCTGGTTTTGAATTTTCTCAAAATCACCATTTTTTATTTTGGTGCTTGTCAAATATTCTTTTTTGAATTATTATTTAAAAAAAGATTTTATTTATTTATTTGTGGGAGAGAGCGAGCACAAGCAAGGGGAGCCACAGAGGGAGAAGGAGAAACAGGCTCCCCACTGAGCAGGGAGCCTGCTGCCAGGCTTGGGCTTGATCCCAGGACCCTGGGATCATGACCCGAGCTGAAGGCAGGCGGATGCTAAACTGACTGACCCACCCAGGCACCCCAGTACTTTTCAAATATTCTTATAGCCTTCCTGGGGAGATTTATTTTTTGGAGACATTGCCCACATTGTTTACTCCTCTAAGGTTAAGTGCACTTGACCATCTGTTACTAATTTTATAGTTGTGTTGAATTCCATTCTTTGCCTAGGTTGTAAGCACCAAAAGTGAACTTTGAAGCAGGATCATTTGTAAGTCATGTAGCTTTGGGCCTGAATGGTAGTTTTTATGCATATTCAAATGGTCTGAGATTTTATACTGAATTTTGGGATTAGTAATTCAAACCTGAGGATCTTTGCCACTTCTTTGGGAGAGCCTTCTCTGAGACCTGGGCAGTTATTACTCCAAAGCCAGCTCTTGAGGTGAGGCTGGTAGTAATATTGATAAATTGCTTTCAAAGTACTTACAGCCAAAGGACAGTGATTTTGTATTACTTTTCCAAGTTCTCAGGCGGACGTCCAAAATCTGGAAGAGCTAATGTGAAAGGCCAGTATTCTTCAGGGCAGGTACAAGAAGGGGAAGGGTGCTTGTCCCTTCCTTGATCTGTGTGTAGGCAGTTCTTGAAGGAAGCCAGGCCTGTAGGTCTTGGGCAAGAGTGGAGACATTGAGAGCAGTACTGCTGGCATTTCCAGTCTCCCTGAGAATGCACAGAATGTTTCAGGGGGAAACCAAAAATTAACCCCCAGAATTGGATTTTGGTGCTGTGGATGTGACTGATGTGTGCAAAAGTACAATTTATATTTTATTTGGATCTCAGCATCAAGCTGTCATTTTTCAAATAATTTTCTGGTAAGTGGTGGTTTCTCTGATATGATTTCCATTGCAAATGGAACAAAAAAGGTGACAAAATGGGGTTATTACCTAATCAAATTCCCTCGTGTACAGACAGGCTGAACTGGTGCTTTGCCTGGAGTTGGCTTAGAGTTTTCAGAAACTCAATTGCTGCCTTTATAAGGCTGTGCCTAGGGTTGTATTTCCAATCTCTCTCAACTTTTGTTCCCGTGGAAGAGAGGAAGTGGAGCTGTGATAGATATATTGCCAGATAGCACACAATAGCACACAAAACGAGAAAGACATGGTGTGAGCCATTCATGGAGACAGATTTACGGTCTGTGCTGCCCTTAAACCATAGATCCATCTATTTCAAAGAAACAACCTGCCCACTGTATTATATTTCAGACAGGGACATAGCTAAGAAGAGAGATGCTGACTCCTTCTGTTTAGCTTTTCCAATAATGCTGCACATTTTGCTGTAGTCAATTACTTTTGTGGGGATGGGAAAGTTTATTTGGCAAAGGAAAGCCTGTTTTTAGATGAAATGTGGAAACAAGGAGGTATCAGGGGAGAATGTTTGGCCATGTTGTTGCCTCAGTGACGTGTATGTGTATAGTTTTGCTTGTTTTTGTCACTATCCCCCCAACTCTATTATCAGGCATTGGGAAGTATTATACCTATTTCACAACATGATAAAGCTAGAGAGGTTATGACTGACTCAAGACCAGATAGAATGACATATGACAGAATGATGTCCGTTTCTCTTATTGCTGTTCCATGGGAAGCATTGCACAATGGTAAACAGAATGAGCTACCAAACCTGTCTGCATGGTTCACCAGGCTTAACCATTATTGCTGCAGGTAGCTTTGAGCCTCACTTATTTTACTAGTAAAATGAGGATTGCAGGCCTCACCTTATAAGGTAAGTCTGAGAATTCCACTTAGTTCATATGTACATAAAGCACTAGAATTAAGTATTCAATAATCTTAGCCATTAGGTCTTGAAATGTATGTTGATTTCATGAAAAATGAGTGGTGTGTGCTACCTGGTAGATTGTTTTACAGACATTTCAAATGTAAAAGAATAACTCTACTTGTATTAAAATTTGCTTTCCAAATTGACAGTTTTGAGGAATGAAAAATGCTTTTGGTAATGGTCTAAGTCTGGAAGAAATTGGGAAAAGAAAGGACTGTGTGTGTCTAGATTTGCAATTCTACCTTGTGTGATCTGTAAAATATGTAATTGTTTAACTTTTCTCAATAATAGTTTATTCTGGAGGAGAGAAACAAATTTTGGTTATATACATTCTTCCCTGTGAGGCACATCTTTTTGTTTTTGTTTTTGTTTTTATTTGTTTTAACTGGATGAGATGGTTAAGTGTTGCCTTAGTTGGATGAATTTGGAGATAAGAGGAAATGTTTTTATTTTTGTGACACATAAGGACCTTTGCAGTCATTTACCTTTTCTGGATTAAACCAGTTTCTTTCTTTCTTTCTTTCTTTCTTTCTTTCTTTCTTTCTTTCTTTCTTTCTTTCTTTCTTTCTTTTTCTTTCTTTTTCTTTTTTTTTAACATTGTATCTTTTCTTTCAACATAGATACCATGTTTTTTGTTTTGGGATATCCTTGATCTTTTTTTCATATTGGAAAAATATGATTGTACATGTGTGTGATTCACAGAACAAAGTGGGTTTGGGCACACTGCTTTATACTAAGTAGAAATTCTTAGTAGTTGTTCTTCAGAAGACATTCATTGATTCAAGTCATTCTTGGATTCATTTGTGAATACCTAAGTAGAGTTGTATAGAAAGGGATTTTTTAGAGTTGGATTCTGAACGTTTAGCATTTGATTTTATTTTGGCATATGTAGTCCACACGGCAAATATACTATCTGATTTAAATTGAATTCAAATAAAGTCTGGTATAAAATTATTTATTTATTATTTTTTAAAGAATTTATTTATTTATTCATGAGACACACAAAGAGAGAGAGAGGCAGAGACATAGGCAGAGAGAGAAGCAGGCTCCATGCAGGGAGCCCCATGCAGGACTCAATCCCAGGACTCTGGGATCACTCCTTGAGCTGAAGGCAGACGCTTAACTGCTGAGCCACCCAGGTGTCCCTGAATTTAAACAACTGCTTATGATGACTAGTCTCAGACTTATTTCTTTTTTTTTTTTTTTTGGGGGGGGGGTATCATTGTACTTTCTTTTTTTTTTTTTTTTTTTTTTTTAATTTTTATTTATTTATGATAGTCACACACAGATAGAGAGAGAGAGGCAGAGACACAGGCAGAGGGAGAAGCAGGCTTCATGCACCGGGAGCCTGACGTGGGATTCGATCCCGGGTCTCCAGGATCGCGCCCTGGGCCAAAGGCAGGCGCCAAACCGCTGCGCCACCCAGGGATCCCTGTACTTTCTTTTATTATTAAAGGTTTTTGCTTTTATTGTGGTAAGGACATTACATATCCATCTTAACTGTTGTAAAGTATATAGTTGAGTAGTGTTAAGTGTTAAGTGTAATCACATTACATTGTTGTGAGATAGATCTCCAGGATTTTTTCATCTTGGCAGTATGAAACTCTATACTCATTAAACAACAACTTTTCCTTTTTCCCTCATTCTACTTTGTGTTTATGAATTTGACTACTTTAGATCTTAAGCTAAGTGGAATCATTTAGTATTTGTTTTTTTGTGACTGACTTATTTCACTTAGCATTATGTCCTCAACAAGGTTCACCCATGTTATAGCATTTAATAGGGTTTTCTTCCTTTTAAGACTGAATACTTTTCCCTTGTATGTATAGATCTTATTTATCCATTCGTCTTTGTATGTATAGATCTTGTTTATCCATTTGTCTTTGATGAATGTTTGGGTTGCTTCTGCTTCTTAGCTATTGTGCATAGCATTGCTATGAATATGGGTGTGAACTATCTTTTTGAATCCATACTCTCAATTCTTTTGGATATATAGGCACAAATGAGGTAGCTGGATCATATGGCACATCTATTTTAATTTTTTCAAGGAATCTCCAAACTGCTTTCCTTAATGGTTGCCCCATTTTACAATCTAACCAACAGCACACAAGGGTTTCCTAGGTTTGTCAAACAACTGTCCCAAAAACTGACAAGAGTGGTTCGGTGAGAACAGAGCATCTGTGAAGGTTAGGATGGCCTGTTTCAAGTTTGATCAGGCCCTTGGAATCAGCCTCATTAGTACTGGTTAATCATCCTCGTTAAGGTCGTACTGCTTCTGGACCAAGGCCTATAGATTAGCGCCTAATTCTGCACAAAATATTGGCCTAGATGTTGCAAGACTTAGATTGTGGTTGCTAGGAATGATTTTAGGCAAATTACCTCAACGCTCTGCTTGCCACTCTTTCACTGTCATCTATAAAATGAGGGGCTTGCAGTTCTCCCTTATCTTACCTATTCCAAAATCCTGTTGTGTATCATAGAACCCAAATATCTAGAAAAGATATTGTATATAGCTTGGTATACTGATTTGACATATGACATTTCTCTTTGCACCAATTTGGAGTTTGTTCTTCTTTGTTCAATACCTCCTGTTTTTCCTATTCTGCTGCTGCCCCGGATACTAAGGGATAAGGAGGGAGACCTTGGTGATTAAGTGTTGGCAGTGAGTCAGGATGTCTGGGTTTAAATCCTTGCTCCTTCCATTTACTAGATACGTAAACTTGGGTAATTTAATGAATCACTGTTCCTTGATTTCTCCATCTGTGAAATGGAGATAATAGTATCTGTGTCCAAATTTTGTGAAGTTTAGATGAGTTAATGCATATAAGGTGCTTTGCATGGTGCCTCGCACATAGTAAGCAACGAGTAAGTGTAAATTTTAATCATTATGAAATATTGTAGTTACGATGGTGCTAAATGGTTAAGATCATCTTCCATTAGTACCCTACATTTTGATAACCTTCCCACTGCCTGAGGATATTATTTCCTTACAGTGTTTCTCAGTAGGTGGAAAGGATATCCCCAGTGTACAGATGGAGAGGCTGACAGCAGAGATTAATAAGCTTTATATATGGCTGGGATTCACACTCCAGTCTCTTGATTGGAGCCCAGTGCTTCCTGGCCTGGCCCACTGTCCCAAACTTAATGACTAAGTCCTCATGAAAATGGGTTTTAGGGCAGCCTGGGTGGCTCAGCGATTTAGTGCTGCCTTCAGCCCAGGGCCTGATCCTGGAGACCTAGGATTGAGTGCCGCGTTGGGCTTCCTGCATGGAGCCTGCTTCTCCTTCTGCCTGTGTCTCTGCCTGCCTCTCTCTCTCTCTCTCTCTCTCTCTCTCTCTTGTCTCCATGAATAAATAAATAAAATCTTAAAAAAATGGGTTTTAATGTTAGGATCTGGTAAGTACTCTTCTTGTCCTCTTTGCCCTTTTATTATATAATAAGCAGTCAGCCTTCCTGGTTGCCTTGAACTAGGTTGCCTTGAACTAAGTTGCCTTGGTTTCTCGGCAGACCAGGATCTAGCTGATTAATCCTGGTTGTTGCAAAAACATTGGGTTTCTACATCCTTTTAGAAATTTAATTTATTTTATTTTAAAGATTTTATTTATTCATTTATGAGAGACAGATTGAGAAAGAGAGAGGTAGAGACACAGGCAGAGGGAGAAGCAGGCTCCATACAAGGAGCCTGAAGTGGGACTCGATCCCGGGACTCCAGGATCACACCCTGGGCCAAAAGGTGCCAAACCGCTGAGCCACCCAGGGGTCCCCTAGAAATATACCCAGGGATCCCCTAGAAATATAACTTAGTACTAATACTGGCTGGCTTCTTTAGCACTGAGTACAGCTTCTTTAGAATTGTGGTTTATGTATTTAAAACTTAGTCTTTACAAAAGTGGGTAGATCTTGTATATGTCTGCCTTCTTGTGGGTAGTAGCCATGTTGCAGTTAACTGATAATGTTGTGGGTCTGTTAATACAGAGGCAGAGGGGTGAAGACTAATCTAGAAGAAACAAAGCCTCTGCTTGAAGACTCCTCAGGTCATGTTCAGCAGCTGATAGTGGACTTGCTGGAATCTCCCTAGGTTTCAGTTTCCCCAGCTATAAAACGAAGTGCTGCCCCAGGGGATATTAAAGGGCCTTTCAGGTTGTAAGAGTCTGATATCTTGAGGCTGGAAGTAGCCCCACAGGTCCTTATGACATGATAAAGGTTCTCTTTGAAGAGAAGTATTATAACTGTATCTTGGGAGAAGGAGGTGTGGGGAGGTGATTGAGTGGGCATTGAGGGAGCAACTGGAGGAAAGAGAGGTTGCTCTAATGATCGATATGTGAGGTGAGCTACCCCTTCTTGGGCGTTTGGGGGCTGGTTGTACCCTGGGACAGGGTCAAGTCCTTTTCTGAAATGGGAGCCCCATTAAAGGAGCTTTCTGAGCTTTCTGCTTGGCCCCTTCTCAGTAGGGCCAAGGCTTGCCATTATAGAGGGATTGATGGATCGATGCCCCCTTCTGTTTCTTTGCTAGCGCTGTCTTCACACCCTGTTGCCGTTTATGTTTTTTGATGAATGATTAATTAGAAAAATAATCATTTGTAAATTGTGAGTGAACCAGACATTTGGCCCCGCCTGTAGGGAAATGGTGCCTTTGAGCTGGGTGTAGCTTGCAGCCAGTACATCAGAGCAGTGGTATTCCCAGACCAGTGATGAATTTACATGAAGTTCCTTTTCAGCATGTTAATGACTGTTACAGCTGAGTAACTAGTGAAAAATAATAGCAAATGGGAAGAGTAAATATTTAATGCCTCTGTATCATTTTTAGCTTACTGTAAAATATGCATTTTGATTCAGGAGGGGAATGAGAGAATCTTGGACATTAGAGGCAATATTAGTTTGTCTGAGTTTCATTCTTTGTTTCCTTTTCTTTCTTTGTACTTGATTAAATTCAAAAGATAAAGTTGTTGCTAAGGTGGATTTCACTAGGGAAGTGGGTTTTCTGTAAGTTTTAGGTCTCAAGATGCTTCTTTCCTGGCAGTTTGAATCTATATGTCCAGTCAGCATCATCGATTAAATGCCTGGTGTGTACAGA
Source organism: Canis lupus dingo (assembly GCF_003254725.2). Classification (NCBI taxonomy): domain Eukaryota; kingdom Metazoa; phylum Chordata; class Mammalia; order Carnivora; family Canidae; genus Canis; species Canis lupus. The sequence continues at coordinate 3,565,985 of NC_064248.1, read as the reverse complement.
GGCCTGTACCATCTCTAAAATATAGCTTTCATCATGTTACTTTACTGCTTTAAAACTATAGTGACTCCCCACCACTTCTAGGATGAAAGCAGGACTCAGAAGCCTGGCTTTTCAGAGTCTGTGCTGTGACCCGGGTGTTCTTTCCAGCCTTTCTCCTTGAGGCAACACTATGTGGACCTTTGGCTTAAGTCAGAGTGCTTGACTCCTTATCCCTGTAACATGCCAGTGGCTTTCTCACCTTTGTACCCCTGCTCACAACATTGTGGGGGATGAAATGACCTTGGTTTCCCCTGCCTAGCTAAAGCCTCTCCTTCCATCTAGACTCAGTTCTAGAATTTTCTCCATATTTACTGTATAGGAACCTGCTCATTTTGAACTATAGGAAAAATTGAAAGTTGGTCATAATTCTGTTCCTTCCAGTTTGCCACCTCCCCTTGGGGAATTTGGAATGGGTTCTGCTTCTCCCCCATTGCTGCTTGGCCATTTTCTGAATTTAGAAGCTGACCAGGTGGCAGGTTTTTGACTGTAGACATTTCTGAGGATTAGAGCTGAATATAGTGGGGAAGCTGGACTCAAGGATAACTCCACCTTTTCTGAGATCAAAGAGTTTTGACACAAGTTTCTAGCAGAGTTTGAATTCACAAAATGAGGCAGCACTGGTAGAAGCATTCAGATAAGGGGTGCAGACCTTTCACTCTGTTGTTGAGTCTTGTAGTGTTGAGTTCTGACCCAGTTAAAGTGCACAGAAAAGGATCCAGGATGGTGAGGCAGGCCTGAGAGCACAAAGGCTAGGTGGGTAGAACAGAGCAAGGGAGGCTGCATCCTCTGTTTTCAAATATTCAAGAGGCTGTCTTCCACAGAAGAGGTGCGTTAGACATCATGTATGGAACCAGGGGGTGAGGATAGAGACTGCTGGAGGTGGGTTATGGGAAGACAGAGTTCAGATCAATATAAGCAAAACTTTTCTCATACCATTGTGAAACATGAAATGGGCTTCCTCAGGAGACAGTAAGTTTCTCAGGTGTGAAAGGATGTGAATGAACACAGAAGGCAATACTCCAATCTTAAAGGTTTGTGGCTTTATAGGCTTTGTGGCTTTATTTTTACCCCTCTGGGGTAAAATCCTTTACTCTAGGCTTTTGGAGAAGGATTCAGTAGTGGAAAGTAATAAGCACCACCATGTCCAAAAATAGGAACAGATCCTGATAGACATCAAGAAATAATAGGTACAGTTTTTGAGTGGATATTGAAAGGATGATGAAAATAGTATTAAATCTAGAACTGGAGGTTCCAACATTGTGTTAAGAAGCTCAGAGGCAGTTTTTAAGAATGAGGAGATATTTGCAGAATATTCAGGGATTCATAAATAGTTTCAAAAAGGATATTCAATATTAATTTTTATGTATTTGGAAAACTAAAAGATTTTTTGTTTTGAAAATATTTATCAAAGAAAAATGAGAGTACAAAATTGTCTTGGCATATGTAACTTGGGTTTGTAAAGGCTTTAAAGATTTAAGAAACCTGTCCCAGTGTGCAAATTTTAATGCAGATGTGTGTTCTAAAGAACATCTTTTGTCAGATTTTCAGAAGTGGCTGACTCAGAAAAGGTTAAGAATTACTATTGGCTCTCAAATGTTGGAACTTAACCCAGTTAGATAGGGGAGAGGTTCCTTATATTACCTTTACCATTCAACATCAATATGAGGAGATATTAGTATGAGCCATGTATACTTTTTATTTTATAAAGTAGTGTCCAATAAGCTTAAAATATACTTTTATTGTTCTTACCTTGATAGATAGGGAGAGCATAAAATCACAAATGAAAAGTACAAGTAATTTTTTTGGAGGTGAGCTTGTATATATACCTACTTTAGCTGCATATGTATCTACTTTAAATATCAGCACATTGTGAGATGAACCAGATAATCTTCAACAAATCAGATTTCTAATGGTAAAACTGAACTAACAGTAGTTTATAATTGAAAAGCGGAGTATAAGAAGAGTAAAAGAATAGTAGTACTATAAACTATGATTGCCTGAAGACAACACTGATGTTACAGTGATAGTAAATCATCCTTCCAGGGTGTTGTGAGAACTCTGAGAGTTGCAGTGTTGTGGGTGAGCATGCCCTGAGAGCACTCTGTAGCATTATAGAACAGTCTGCGTTTTTTGTTCTTCATAGACCAGTTACAAGTTCTTTGCATACACTGCCAACTTGCTGATTTTAATTTGTCAAAATGGATTTTGGGAATCTTCTCACTTATTAGACAACTGCTAAGTGTCTCTTGGGCATATTAAAGAAGACAAGTATCTGTGGAATTGCACATTTGCCTTTGAGAACTTAAGGAAGGTCAATTTGTAGATTAAGTTATAGATGTTAATAGGAATTCTTCTGTGGTTACCAGTAGTTACAGGACCCTGCTTTAAGAAACACTAGTCTATCAGGCCAGTTTGTAGTTATAAGTAAATGATATTAGATATTTTGAGTGAAGATTAATATCCAGGAGACTATCCAAGTAATGGTTTGCCTGCCTGTCTTTCTTTCCTTCCTTCTCCTCCTTCCCTTCCTCCCTCCCTTCCTTCCTTCCTCAACCTAAATGCTTCTGATAACCAGATACTCTTTCTTTTCCAATACCCCTTTATTTACCAACCCCATTAAGCGTGGCCCTGAAGTAAGATCAACAGCTGTGTGTGAATATTTTTCCCCCCTCTCCTTTGCTGTGCTCCTCCTATCAAATTGAAATACCCTGGCACTTTCTTCCCTTTTTGAAAGCACAAAAGAGGATTAGGCCATATAATGGACTATTTATGTGTCAAATTAAACGTTTTACTCTGAGGCTGTTTTTGAGTTATGTGAGCAGTAAAAATATGTATTAAGCTGCCAAGACTTTTAAAAAATGCATATTATTTAGCTGATAGCCTCTAACAGTCTGATGGATCCATAATGGTGTTTTGAGTAAATACACATTTGAACAATTTATGAAACTTATGTTTACATGTGTATTAAACAGCCTGGGTAGGGAGTGACCAAAAGTTATTACCAGTTGACAGCTGCTGTCTGGTGACCAATTTGAAATGAATTGGTGGATTCCCTTTAGTGTGGAGTAAACAGGTGTCTTCCCTGTCAGGGCAACAGACTGTGTAATCATCGGTGCGTGGGGCCCCAGCCTTGGAGGTCTGCACGTTGGTTGAGTGAGGTACTAGAGGACAACAATTCAACTCCATAGTGAGCCAGACCTTGGGTTCACATGTATGGTTTATTTTATTCCATTTTATATCTTGAAATTTATAATTATGTTCACAGACTATTAGGCTATACAGAACAAAATATTCTGGTTGTTTCTTTGGCATCTCCTCTCTAGTGATCTTGAAATTTATATGATTGCATGCCTCTATCAATAATAATTATTTTTATATTTGTTCACTTCTAAATTGTATATGTTTGTATTTATACGTATATATTTGTATATATATATTTACATGATAAAGCTAACACAAAAATAGAAGTTTAAAGGATTGAGATAAAAAATAAGTATGCATGGATGATCTGAGTTTCTTTTTGTACCTGAATGAATCCTCTGGAGCACTCCTGGGTTTCCTGTACTTTGCACTAGAGATCAAGGTTTTTGTCTTGATACCTTTGGGTAGTGAAAAGGGCACCATGGATCATATAGTGTCAGTGTTAAAAAAACAAGTCAGTTATTTTACCAGGAAAAAAAAGTGGGTTTATTTAAGAATAACTGAGCATTCTAGTTCAGGACAAGCAAGCAATGGCAAACCCATGGGCAAGTCCAATAATGGAGAGGAATGTTATTTTATGGAGGAGGAGGAGGAAGTTGGGAGGATTATTTAACAGGATAGCCTTTTGGAGAAAACCAAGAGTTCAGGGTGATGATGGTTTTGATTCACTGAGTTATAGGAGTGATTGATTTCTTACAGGGGATGCAGTATGCACATTTTTCCCTGTTGGGGCTTGATGATTGATGATTCCTGATGTATTTGACATGGAGTTGAATCCCTCCTCCCCCCACTTCAGCCTCCCTTTATTATATCCCTGGTCCACTTCAGTAGGTTTCCTCTTACTGATTTTCACAAGAGGTAAGACTTGGGTATGCTATTCATAAACTTGGGCAAATCTTTTAACTACCTTGAGCCTCTTGGTCTTCATTTGTAAAATACAGACACCTGCCTATGGGGTTGTCATGAAGAGTACTTACAGTAAATATCAGGTATCCGCTTATGTACGTGCCAGAAAGTCACCCCCTCAGAGAGGCTTTCTTGACCCTGTCTAAAATAGTTCCTTCCTCTATTCAGTTATTCTCTAATGCCTACTCTGCTTTACTTCTATTAAAATAATTTTTCACTGTATGAACTCATATTGTTTCAAGTCTCCACTGTATTGGAAGCTATTTGAGGGGAGAGACTTTTTTTCCTGTTTACTCTTGCATCCATAGCTCGTAAAACAGAGCATGGAATACAATAGGTACCTAATAAATAACTAGTTGAAAATTGAATGTCGGTCACTTAGTAAGTTGATGAATAAACAGAGGTCCTTATTGCTTTCATTGAGTGCCTCACACATAGCTGATACTGTAAGATAGTAGGATTTGCTCTCAGTGGGAATCCAAGGCCAGAGGTGTTTTTCCTACAGGAGAATGGATTTTTTTTTCTTCTCCATTACAGCCAGCATTTATCAGGCTGAGAGGTTAGACATGAAGTTTGTAGTTCTAGATTTGAGCTGAGTGAACTGACTCCCATGTACTTCTGATGCCTTTGCCTCATTAACTCCCTGCTGTGACCCACAGTGCCATCCAGCTGAGGATGTCCATCAGGCCAGGAGTGACAGTACTGGATTTGCCACAGGGAGGGATGTGGCATTGCCAGTCATCCCTAGTCCACCTAGAAAACACCTTCTGACTTCTAGGAAACTGCTTCCAGGGGACAGACAGAGTACTGCACAGTCCCAAGCCAATACAAGTCTGTAGAAAGGAGAAACATACTTCTTGTATGGTTGAGTGAAAGGGATGGAAGAGAAAGAACCACACCTTTGGAGGACACTTTTCTTGGCTACTCTGAAATGAAGAGTTGTTACAGAAATAACTCATTTTAGGAGCGTCTGGGTGGCTCAGTCGGTTAAGCCTTCAGCTCAGGTCATGATCCCAAGGTCCTGGGATGGATTCCAGCATCTGGCTCCTTCCTCCGTAGGGAGCATACTTCTCCCTCTCCCTCTGCTCATCTTCCCCCATCTCTTCCCTGCTCATGTGTGTGCATGCACACTTGCACTCTCTCTAAAATAAATAAAATATTTTTAAAAAGATTTTATTTATTCATGAGAGACACAGAGAGGCAGGGACATAGGCAGAGGGAGAAGCAGGCTCCCTGCAGGGAGACCAATGTGGGGCTTGATCCCAGAACCCCGGGATCATGCCCTGAGCCGAAGGCAGATGCTCAACCTCTGAGCCACCTAGGTGTCCCTCAAATAAGTAAAATCTTTAAAAAAACCCGAAACAGTTGTCATTTAAAAAACCCATCATATATAAGGCCATGCTTCTAATAAGGCTATGAGATAAAAGCATGTAAAGTGTCTACATTGTCGCTCTGGGAACATAATTTGTGTGCTTATTTAATTGGAGAAATGAATGAATATAAGGTTGGGGAGTCCTTACATGTATGGACCATTACATATGCAGTTCAGTGTTCTGCAAACATTAAAAATGGCATTTATTGATTCCTTCTGCCTTTCAACTTGGTTCTTATCTATTATTTCTCTAGTTGATTGGGATTTGTGTTCAACTTTCCCTAAAAGGAGAGATGGAAATATTTCCTGGGATCAGCAGAGACTACTCTGAATCTTACCCTTTTTTAAAAAAATATTTTATTTATTTATTCATGAGAAACACACACAGAGAGAGAGGCAGAGACACAGGCAGAAGGAGAAGCAGGCTCCATGCAGGGAGCCTGGCATGGGACTCCATCCGGGGTTTCCAGGATGAGGCCCTGGGCCAAAGGCGGCGCTAAACTGCTGAGTCTTACCCTAAAGTGCTGAATCTTACCCTTTTGAAGGGTCATAGTAGATATCAATCTGGGTTGTTTGTAGGTGAGGGGTGGGGGATGGTTTCTTTATCTTCTTTTGGTCCGCATCCTCCAACATCCTATTTACTTGTTAAAAGGAGTTTTGTGCTGTGCAAAGTGATCTAAGAGTAATGTGGTCAAACTCATGATATTAGTCCTGTTTTCCAGGTCGGGGTAAAAATTTATGTAAAACAGTCTTACAATAATTCCCTGGGGGGTTCTGTTTGAAAGCTTGGTGGGGAATGCACTGCCGGATAGACCTTTTTTTGAGGATGGTCTCCTTCAAAATTAATCAAAAAACAGTAGAACTCTACACATTTAAGAAAGGGATCTCTTTTTCTAGTGGCATTTTTATGGGATGTGGTATAGAAATGATTGCACCATGAAAAAAGCGAAAGGTTTGGAGTTGTATAAAAGTTAGTACAGACCTTGACTGTACTATTATCTGTGCTGTCATGGGTGGGTTCGTTAAATTGAGCTTGTGAGCCTCTGTTGCTTCATCTGTAAAATGGAGAAATTTCATACAGTTGTGGAGACTTGATGAACAACAGGATGTGCTTGGTGTATTTTTGACATTCAATATATTTAGCAGCCCATTTCCCCCTTTTGGAGTAAAGCCACAGGAAGTTTTTGGTGAATAATTGAGGTTCTTGGTGCTAAAGGGGAAATTTAACTCATGCTACAACATGTTTTTTTGTATAGGCATGGGATTATAGAAATTAAATAATAAGAGCGTAGTTTTATTCCTTTGGCCATATGAGTTAGCAACACTTTTCTTGGCTTTTGACAACACCAAAAAAAAAGACTGATTTGCTGCCTCTGTGTGTGTTATTTTTGGCTGTTAATATAATTCATGGCTTGTCACAGGGACTAGAACCTTTCCTCTCACCCCCAGGATTCCTGCAATTTCATGTGCTAATCCAGTTGGAATTTGTATTTCATAGACCAGAGAGTGTTGGTGTTAGAGGTGATGCTCTGGTATAGTAGCTCAAAAGAAGAAGAAAAAAGCAAAACTTAGAGAATTTGGGACTTGCTTAAAGTTATGCAACTAGTTAGTGACAAAGCTGGCACTGCAGTGAATCATATTTGCACATCATTGCTCTAGCCCTCTGCTTCTTAAAACTTGTTTACCAGACCAGCAGCAGCACCTGGGAGCTTGTTGGATATGCACATTTTTGCCCCCACTCCCAACTTTAATAAGCCTCCAGGGCAATTCTGATGCCTGCCAGAGCTTGAGAACCACAAATCTGGTTTTTACACTATTTGGCAGGGAGATTTGCTGGTTCCAGTCCCTGTTTCATGGGCAATACCAGGTCTTTGTTCTACCTTTCAGATGTTTCCTCCTGTCACTTAGAAGTCTCCCTTTAAGACAGTTTCACCTTTGGTGATGGCTTCTGTAGTGTTAGGAATGACTGTTCAAGTGGCACTAACATAAAACTGTGGTTTGTTGCTCTTTTACAACTCAGTACCACGTATTGGTTCTTCACTTTGTCCATTAAAGGCAAATATGGATTTCTGGGTCTCACTCCTGGGGATTCTGCTTAAATGAAATGAAGATGGGGAATCTTAAATTTTTGAAAGCTGCCAGGTGATTTTGATGCCCAGCCATGTGTAGGGGAAGCTGCAATAGAGGAACAAAGAATAAAACACTCATTTAATTCTTGAGGTTTTTGTAAGTGGTACAGTTGACCTTTGTTGTTTTGTATTTGGGTGCTCATTAGACAGGAGTTTTCTAAAAGAAGTAATTATACTTGCAATGCTGACCCTCAAAACTGAAAGTAGATTGAAATTCATTACTTAGTAAGCTGCCTATTTATAGTTTCCGTATAGATAAGGCAGTGAGAGAGAAAATTACTTTTTCTTGCTTTGCAAAAATACAAATACCTTTGAAAATAAGTGTAAGGTTTAAAATATGTACTGCTTTTATAAAGCAGGAAAACTTGGGGTGCATTTTGGGTGCTTCCAGAAATGAGTATCCATGGGAGAGAAGGTGGTAGTCTGTGTTTTGTCGTATGCCTATATCATTTGTGTAACATTACACAAATGCTAAATGTGTAATGCTAAAATACATTATCAAAGAAACAAATATCTAATATTTGTGGGTTGACAGTATGGATAAAGTACCATATTATGCTATTTTCAGCTTCTTTTAGCTTATGAGATATAAAGCAAAGTACACATTAACAGTTTGAAAAATCCTCTTCTGATACTTGATTAGGGTTAGGTCCTGATTTGAATGCATTTGATAACACTTGAGTGAGATCCAACTGAACATTGTACTTTTTTAATTTTTTTAAGATTTCACTTATTTATTCATGAGACACAGAGAGTGTCAGAGACATAGATAGATGGAGAAGCAGGCTTCCCATAGGGAGCCTGATGCAGGACTCGATTCCAGGACTCCGGGATCATGACCTGAGCCAAAGTCAGACACTCAGCCACTGAGCCACACAGGGGCCCTTGAACATTGTACTTTTTAATACTCATTTTAAAAACAAATATATTAACCAAGATGTGTCACTGGGCAAATACTAGCATCACATTAAAAAATCTGTTCTTGTAAAACTAGAATGATAGTAGAGATTAATAGGCACAATGTTATTTTTGTAATATTTTGTCATTCCTTAAGAATCTTTTTTTTTGAAAATGTTTCATTTAAAAATCATTTTTCCCCCACTTCTGGAATAAAATTAACATGTTTTGATCAAAATTACTCTAATTTTGAATATTTTGAAATTAGGTATGGAAATTAGTACTCAGATTTTTTCTTTTAAACCATAATTTTAAGTTTGGTTTCTCTGCCAGCAGCTTCTGCATTATAAGCTGGCTCACAAAAGAAGAGGTTTCCTTAACTCTCAAGATTTGCTTGTTCTCAGTATACAAATAGGAAGAGACCCAGGGTGCCTGGGTGGCTCACTCTGTTAAGCATTTGATTTCAGCTTAGGTCATGATGTCAGGGTCCTGAGACTGAGTCCCTCCTTGTTGTGCTCTGAGCTGGGCAGGCTCTGCTTTAAGATTCTCCTCTCTCTTCCCTTCTCTTTGAATACCCCCCTCCCCCCCACTGCTTACTCTCCTGCTTTCTTTCTAAAACAAAACCAATAGGAAGACACCCTTTCTGGCATTTTGACTTATAGGCCCTTGGTAAAAATGTGTTACTACCAAGTCAACAACAATTCTTAAAATTGCTGGCCTGACATTAGAACAGAACTGTGGCTAGTGAAGCACACTCATCTGTGAGATCAAGGGTGAGAGTTTGCATTTTCTTGCGTACTTTCTCCAATCCCAAGGGTAAGTTTAGTTTCGCCTTTAAGACAGAAACTTGGAGCTTCTAAAAGTCTGCACTGACCTGTGTGCCCCTCTGGTAGCTGCAAAGGCCCAGGAGGACCTCTGATCTCCGATTTGGCTGTGTCATCCCGATCAGGGAAAGGCCAAGAAACTGACAGCTCCTTCCTCAGGTGGATTTCCTCAGTTATGCCATCCTTTTTAAACAACTGTCAAGGGCTTCTTTCACTTTAAAACAGACTGCAGGTAGGGTACAGATTTTTTTTCAGAATGGCAACAGGGTAATGAGGCTCATTGTTGATATGTCGTCGATGGCAGCATATGAAAATCCCCTTCCTCTTTAAACACTCTGAATGTCCTTACTCACATATTTAAATGTGTTTTTTAGAAATACTAGCAGGTAACCTGGAATTCTCAAGGATGCGTAACTCTGGACAGAGGGAATGAAGACTTTCTTGAATGTCTTCTAGTTTTTGAATTGGAAATAAATGCAGAATGACCTCCATTCTGCCCATGGAGTTTGACCTTCTTGTCACTTTGTGTAACAGTAATTTCCTAATGTGTTCGTTAGTAAAAAAGATTTTTTTTCTACTCTTTTAGTAGCTGTTGGCCTGATTTTTTTGCATTTTCATTGGTAAAATATGTATGTCTATGCTGTGAGTGGAAAGGAATAGATTAATAAACACCACTGAACCAGCATTGCAATGTAATTAATTAACACTATCAGAAAACCCTGCTCATGTTTATCTGTGGACTTTTCTTTTTTTTTTTTTTATAAATTTTTTTTTTTTTTTATGATAGTCACAGAGAGAGAGAGAGAGAGAGAGAGAGAGAGAGAGAGAGGGGCAGAGACACAGGCAGAGGGAGAAGCAGGCTCCATGCACCGGGAGCCCGACGTGGGATTCGATCCTGGGTCTCCGGGATCGCGCCCTGGGCCAAAGGCAGGCGCTAAACCGCTGCGCCACCCAGGGATCCCCTCTGTGGACTTTTCTTTCCAAACATCTAAAAATTGTTCAGACTTACCTTACTTAGTTGTCTGACTTAGGTTAGGAAGGTGTAATATATATGTGTAGGCAGAAACTATTTGATGGTGACTCTAAAACTTAATTTATCATTAGAATTACCTGAAGGGTTTATTAAAATACAGATTGCTGGACCTCATCCATAGTTTCTAATTTCAGTGTGTGTGTATGGGGTGGGGGGTGGGGGAATGAGAATTTGCTTTTACATGTTGCCTGATGCTGCTGCTGCTTGTTACCCAGGAACCTCACTCTGAGAATCACTGCTTTAGGATATAGATCTCACCTTCTTCTTTGCCAAGGAGAGGTTGCTGAATTACAGAGGCAACCTTTTCTTTCCTCAGAAGCATTGGCTTTTTCTTTTTCTTATCTTTTCTTTTCTTTTCTTTTCTTTTCTTTTCTTTTCTTTTCTTTTCTTTCTTTCTTTCTTTCTTTTCTTTCTTTCTTTTTCTTTCTTTCATTGGCTTTTCTAAGCAGATGTTAAAAAAAGATTTATATACTCATCCATGGTGTCATGCACTGAGCTAGGTGCACTGGGGATAAATAAAATGGCCTCTGCCCTTGGGAAAATCACGGTTTAGAGAGGGAATTAACAAGAAAGCTCACAATCTGGATCCCAAGCTGGAAGTGCTGTGGTGAGATGTCTGGGGTTGTTGGTTCAGCTCTCTGGATTTGCTATGAGGAGTGGTCTAATCTTTTCTCAGAGCATCTCAGCTTTATACCTTTTTTTTTTTTAATTTCTATTTATTTTATGATAGAGAGAGAGAGAGAGAGAGAGAGAGGCAGAGACACAGGCAGAGGGAGAAGCAGGCTCCATGCACTGGGAGCCCGACGTGGGATTTGATCCTGGGTCTCCAGGATTGTGCCCTGGGCCAAAGGCAGGCGCCAAACCGCTGCGCCACCCAGGGATCCCTCAGCTTTATACCTTTGCAAGTGAAAGAAACAAGAATGTTCTGCTGTCAGGTGTTTTGTTAACTCTCAGATCAACTTCCTCTGTTCTTTGACTTCCTGGGCGTCCTAAATTGTATATTCAGGACCTCCAGGATTGGCATTGTCAGCTCTCCACCCCTAGCCATTGTGGAAGGGTCCTTCCCTTTTTCTTTTATATTTTAAAATTATAATTTCAGATACTGTCCACTGTGGCAGCAGGATTTGTAACAAGACCAAGTTAAGTGATCTTGGTTGAACTGATTTATGAGACAGCTTCAAAAATTCATGAGGTACCAGGGGAACTTTCTGTAGCTGGATCAGCATACAGCATTTCCCTTCACCTCTTCAAGTAGATCAGACATTTTGTGATAGTGCAGCAGTTTAAAACGGAGCCTTCTAGATCATGGCCCTGCTGATTAAGACACTGAGATACCCCTTAGGAGAAAGGGGAGGGAGAGCAGATTGTTACTTTCAGAAGCCCTTTGTTTCTCTAACTCTGAGAGCATTGACTTTAGGTAAACTAGTGAAAACCTGGTAATTCCAGTTAGGAATATAACTGTCCAGGGCAAGGTTTTCTCCCTGGATCATCTGCTGTGGTCCTACTAGGGTTATTAAGGAATATTTTAATAATAGTCCCATACTCTTAAGCTCAGTGAAATGAGGCATGTGTGCAAGTTTTATGTGTACGTGTAAGAAATCAAGCAACATGGTTATTGGTTCTCTCCCTTCTTACTGTGAAAACCTTCTCTACAGAGGAACAAAGGATGTGGTTCAAAGCAGTGACAGGTTACAGTGCCTTCCCCATTTTATTGATTGTTCATTTCTTGTCTCTGACCTTATTAGCCACTTATTGATCTACTAGAAAAGCAAATAATTTTCCCTATATAGCACTTAGGTGAGCTGGGCTTTGATGACTTGTGTCCCAAAGGGTTTTTAAAAAAGTAGTTCCCTACTGAGTGGAAGCCTCTCTCCCATCTAATGTTATAATCTGTGATCTTGGGGGCCCTTTCTTAGTAGGATTATTGATGTCACAGACTAGCCTCATCATTTTAGCTACTCTCCTGTATTACATCACACATGCCCTATGGACTGTAATGGCCTCACAGCACACCCAACCTTGGAGTCAACACAAGGAGAACATGCGAGATCCCACTGGAGATAATGTGGGATAAAGTATGTCCTTTGCTGAGTCAGTTCTGAACAGCACTTGCCAACATGTCAAATTTTCACACTAAAGACAGCCAGAACCACTTTGTTGTTATAGATTGTATTTTGAGATTTTAATTCATGATTTTGGGCTCGAATTTGCTTCCATTTTAATTGCTAAAAATGCTTAGTTCTATACTACCTGTGCTTAGGGAGGGAGAGGTTAGGATTGAGGGTAGGTATGTATGGTAGAGAGGCAGAGTGGTACAGATAATGTAACATAGGAGATTAGATTCCCCAACATTGTAGGTGACTTTGACTATGTTCGTTTTTTTTTTTTTTTACATTTACATTTTCACATTTGTATTTTTCTGCTTTTGATTATACTCTGTTGGTTAAGATTAAATTTGGTTGCATCTCCTAATGTTTTATGAGGTGTGAGGCATGTTGTAGGAAACAATAGAAATAGAACTTGGAGAATAGTCCCTGATAATCTGTCAATGATATAATCCATTTAGAGGTGAATCCAAAGATTGACTCTATCAGTTGTGGGATTGATGAGTGTTTTTGTTGGTTTCTTTTTCTTTTGATTATTTTTTGAGTATGTAATACGGTCATGATTCAGAGATCAAAACCATATAAAAGTGATAGAGAGAGATGTCTCACTCTTATCCCCTGGACCCAGTATGTCCTACTCTGTAGCTTCCCATAACTACTTTATTAGTTTCTTATGTATCTTCCATAATTTCTCAAAGCAAATAGAAATATATTTGAGTATGTATTACACAGTAAATATCATAAACATGGTTCTGCATTTTTTTAAATTATCAGTATATCTTGGAGATCATTCCATCTCAGTACAGAGAGAACTTCCTAATTCTCTTTAAGGCTGTATAATATTCCCCTATGGTTATAGTATTCTTTCTTTAAGTAGTTCTGACCTTGGGTTATTTCTAGTCCTTCACTGTTAAAGTGATGCTGCATTTTGATTATATGGCATTTCATCCATGGGTATATATACATCTGGAGGGTAAACCCTTAGAAGTGAAATTGTTAGTCTAAGTGTATGTGTATTTGTAATTTTGATAATTATTGCCAAAATCCTCTGTACCAATTTTTATTGGTTGTACCAATGTATAGGAGTAGGGATTTCCCCACAGCCTTGTCAACAGGTTTTGTGGTTAAACTTCTGAATTTTTGCCAATCTGATAAGAGAAAATTGTATCTCAAAGTGGTTTCAGTTTGCATTTCTATATGAGTGATGTTGAGATCTGATAGTATTTTCGCTTTGTGAACAATCTGGTCGTATTCTTTGCTTATTTTTCTATTGGGTTTTTATTGTTTTTTTTGTATGTTTAAAAAAACTATTTTGCAGTACTTTTACACTTACGGAAAAATTGCAGAGATTTACTGGGATTTTATTTATTTATTTATTTATTTATTTATTTATTTATTTATTTATTTAATTCATTCATTTTTTAAAAGATTTTATCTATTTATTCATGATAGACCTAGAGAAAGAGAGAGAGAGGCAGAGACACAGGCAGAGGGAAAAGCAGGCTCCATTCAGGGAGCCCGATGTGGGGCTCAATCCCGGGACTCCAGGGTCACGCCCCTGGCCAAAGGCAGGTGCTGAACCGCTGAGCCACCCAGGGTTCCCCACTGGGATTTTATTTTTATTTTTTTTATGCCACCATTAGCTCTGTTAATTATGTTAAATGGTTTGAATAAGTACAGGTCTCCTGGAATTCTGGGGCTTGTCATAGGTATGTCATCCCAAAGAAGGACGCAGATCCAACTGATGACTCTTAGCTGCCTCTGTGGATCTTCTGATGACACTTTGGGAGATTCCTCTCAGCCTCTGACTAGCCTCCATTGTTGGGGCATACAATTGAGAGCCTGTCCTCCTTTACTCTTCTTTTACTAGTATTAACTAGAAGGGTTATTGAAGTGAAAACCATGCCTCAAGTTTATATTTTTCTTTTTTTTTTAAAGGAATTTGAAAGTTTTTTTTTTTTTTTAGATTTTATTTATTTATTGATGAGAGACACTGAGGGGTGGGGGTGGCAGAGGCACAGGCAGAGGGAGAAGCAGGCTCCATGCAGGGATTCCAATGTGGGACTCAGTCCCAGGCCTCCAGGATCATGCCCCAGGCCGAAGGCAGGCACTAAACCGCTGAGCCATCCAGGGATCCCCTCAAATTTATATTTCTTGAGAGTTACTTCTATTATATAAATTTGGTTTTCAAATGACTGAATCTTTCACAGACCAGGTTTCAAGTACATTAAATATTTGGTGATTTCCCTCTTATCTGCATCACATGGTAATTCAGAAAATGAGTAGCTGTAATTTTTTTCTGGAGCATCATGCTGTCATTTTGTCCTGTTAATTAGTTCTTGGAGTAAAGAGCTAGAATGTAGAGGCAGAGGTGCTTCTCCCTGCCTTGAAGGTGGATACCTGCTTTGAAGCTTTGTGTGCCACAGGGTCGGCCTCCCCTGGCTCTAGAATAAGACCTCCTTGATTCAAATTCCTTCCTTGCCATTGCTAGCTGTCAACTTGAACATGTCACTTAACTTGTTTGTGCTTTACTCTCCCCATTTATAAAAGGCGGGTAATGATAGTATGTGCCTGAGTAAGGTCATGAGGAGGAAATGTGATAGTACATGTGAAGTGCTTAGTGCAGGCCTGAAGAAGATGAGTTGCCAATAAATAGTGGTTTAAGAGCAGTAAAGAGCAATGATTTCAAAGACCGTCAGTGGCTGTGTGGCATTTGACTTCTGTTGATCAGCCTTTCTTCTCCCTATATCCTTTGCTCTTGTGAGGAATTTAGCCTACTAACGGAGATGGCGTTCACTCAACCAGTATTTGAGTAGTTGGCAGGTGCCAGATGATAATTACCATTTTTTTAGTGTTTTGCAGTTTGTGAAATTTGCATATTTCATTTTACCTCAATGAAATCTATTTTATAATAGCTTCAAGGTATTATTATACTTGGTTCGTAGTTGAGGAAATGGAGGGTCAAACAGCTTATCTGATTTGCTCAAGGTCACACAGCTCCTTGCTACTGGAGTTGGGGTCTGACTCCAGGCCTCCTGACACTGAACCTCCACCATATCCCTGGTCTCTTGAGTGGAAGGACTGGCACCAGCAAGGAGACTCTAAGAGATTGTGAACAGAAGAAGAACCTGGAATAGTTCCCAAGTGTCACTGAGTGTCACACCTTTTTAGGGCAGCAGATCTAGACAGAAGCCTGAGGTTGGCCAGCTTCTTCAGGTAACTAAATGAAGGTACTGCTGTGCTTGTGAGGGGCTCAGAGGGACCGTCACAGTGCTGGCAGGCAGCTTTATTGAGAGGGCAGGGTTCTCCATGGCTGCTCCTGGGTGGTCTTTGGGGCTGATTAATTGCTGGCATGGAGGGAGTTTATTATGGGAAAAGTAGATAAATTCAGAGAGGGGAGGACCTGTAATTTGAGAAGCATGCAGTTTTCCTGAGGAACACAAATAAAAGGGCTATAGTTTAGTATTCAGATGTGGTTCCACTTGTGCACAGGCAAGGAGAAAGAGGCAAAGGCAGAGAGAAAAGGAAGAAAAGTGAGTGACTCGTTTGAAAAAAGTCAGAGATCTTTGTGGGCACACCCACATGTCTGCCTGGGGTGTGTGTCAACTTTTCTTAAAGGGTTGGGGGAAGGGGTACGGTGGTTACTACATGATCTTTCTCAGAATTGCATTTGGGGTGATTTCTACTTCAGATGGGAAGTTATTCTACAGAGCTGTAGTGGACCAGCAATATCAGCATCCCCTGGGGTCTTGTTAGGAATGAAGATTTGGAGACCCCTGCCCTAGAATTGTTGAGTCAGAATTTCCAGGGGGTGGTGTTTAGGAATGTGTATTTTAACAAGATCCCCAGGTGAGGTTTTGGAAGCATTGCTCTAGTCTAGAGGCTCTTCAGTATCCTCCTTAGGGTTCTCTGCTCCTGGGATTAACCTGCCATTCACTAAACAGATATTGAATTCTTGCTGTGTAGGCACAACAGAAGGTGGACTATTGTGTAGATCCTACCTCTCCAGGAACATACAGTCTAAATGAGGAGACAGGATTGTTTACAACTAACTGGTATAAAGATAGTGTGAAAGGCTAGTAGGGAAGGCACAGAGAATACCTACGGCCATGTTGAGCATAGATGTGTTTCTATGGATGTGTGCAGGGACTAGTGGTGTGCAAAGCTGGGGACCATTACACTGGTGCTGAACTCCCAGGCAATTCTAATCCATGGTCTGCTGTTTTTTTCTCTCTCTCTCTTAAAAGATTTTATTTATTTATTCATGAGAGACAAACACAGAGAGAGGCAGAGATATAGGCAGAGGGAGAAGCAGGCTCCCTGCAAAGAACCTGATGTGGGACTCAATCCCAGATCCTGGAATCACGACCTGAGCCAAAGGCAGACTCTCAACCGCTGAGCCACCCAGGCGTCCCTGGTTCTGCTGCTTCTTTGCAAGCCTGCAGGGTGGACTGTGAATGGCCATAGTGGTATATGGCCCACAGCCTGTGAACCTGTTAAGCATCATGCATTGCTTGACTGTGTCTGCTTTACCTACTTGATAAGTGTTTTAAGAATTGCCAGGGTTATGAAGATGACTACTGGAAGGATATTCCCCATCATCTGCTTCTGGATCTCCTTTCACCTGTACCTCTCTCAAAAGCCTGCATGTCTACCAGTCTTTAAAGGAAAAAAATTGATTTGTCACTGGATTTCCATGCCTCAGCCTGGGAGAAATGTAAATGTTGTACTGGCCTTTAGTCCTCTGCCTTCAAGCCTAGATTTAGAGCTGATCATTATACCTTTAGAGTAGGTTAGGTATGAAAATAGCAGCAGGTTGAAGAGTCAGAGGAAACTGCTCTCAAGTGCTGGTTTGGTCAGGGTTAGAAGTACGAATATTAATACAGTCCACTTAAACAGTAAAATAACTCCCAGGGAAGAGGAACTATAAACTTTAGTAAATATCAGAGATGTTAAATGCTAAAAATAAAGGCTCTTTGCTGTTGTTTGGCTCTTTAAAGAGGGTGTTTATTGGTCAGGAGCGCTGGTCTGTTTGGTCACGTTTTGTTAGCTCTTCTTTTTTTGTGTGTGTATACAAGTGTGTAAATGCATTAGAATATAAATTAGTTAATTAAACAGGACAGTGTTACTAGAGTGTGAAATAGTAACCTGGCTAGCCAACTTAATTAAATCCTTTGTCATTTTTGTTTTGAAACAAGTTACATCTTGGGGAGGTCACTGTGTCCACACTTCTGAAATGTGCCTTGATTCTATTTTCTCCTTTTATCCTGCCCAGCACTGATTCTGACTTCATTCTCTCTCCCCCTCAACTGTTCACTCTGCCACCACCACTAGAGACTTTTTTCAGAGATCTCAGACTCTGAATGTTCCAACTGAAGTCTAGAAAAACCTTTGGAGGCTTCTTCCTGTTGTCTATAGGACATACTGTTTTCCAAACTCCTTAAGTAAGCCATGTGAGACTCTTTATATAGTCTGCCTCCAAAATACTGTTCAAGCCTTGTTTGTAGGCTTGCTCATCCCTGTAATCCAGCCCGTAGAACTGTCCACCATTTCTGGTACAAACAAAATATAACCAATAGTAACCCTACCTTGGTAGAGACAGTTCTGGGTATTTGATAAGCATTATCTTATACATGAAATTCAGCATTAGGGACTTTTGCCATTTGCCGAAGATCATGCACTTTTTGTTAGTAAGCTGGAATATTTTGATATTCTTACTTCTGGTTCCTGCTGTTATATTTCTATCCCTTTTCTTATATGTTTTCTATGCCTAAAGTACTCTCCTCTTTTCTTTTGTCTTTTTAGCCTTGGAAATTTATGTGTTAGACATTCTTAACAAGGTGTTTCCAAAGGTGTGCTTCTCTCCGTTCAGCCTGATAACATCATTAGTACTAATACTATCTAGTACTACTAGTAGGAGCTGGTTCCAAATCTTAATTTTTCTTCATTTCCCTTGCAAATAGTAGGTGCCTAATAGAATGGATGCATGGATGGATGGTTAGTATTAGTGTCTGGCTCCTTTTGTGATTTGAGTAGAGTATCCTTTGGCCAAGTTTAAGGCTTCAGAAACTGCTGTGTGGAAAGAATGCATGTCATTTCAGCCGTATCAGATTGTAGCAGGATGGTCCAACAAGCAAGGATTAAATACTAACAACTTGTTGGTCCTTTTTATTTGTAATTCAGCTGAATTACAGGTGGAAATTCGGCTGAAGAATTTGGAATGGACCTATTCATGGGAATTTATTTCTTCAGAGTTGATTGTCTGATTTGTGGCTTTATTAGTTTTCCAGTGTTGCCATAACAAAGTTCCTGAGACTGGGTGGCTTAAATAAAATAAGTTTATTGTCTCATGTCTGGAGGCTAAAAGTCCCAGATCAAGATGTTGTTGGGGTTGCTTTCTCCTGAAGCCAATCTCATTGGCTTGCAGATAGGCTGCCTTTTCACTGTGTCCTCACATGGTCTTTTCCCTGTGTTCATGCTGTGTCCACATGCCCTCTTTTTAAAAGGACACCAGTTATAGATGACCCTTGAACAGCACAGAGGTCAGAGATGCCGACCCCATGTGTAGTCAAAAATCTATATGTAACTTTGACTTCCTCCAAAACTTAACTGTTCATAGCCTACTGTTGACTGGAATCCTCACTGATAACTCAGTCAATTGACACATATTTTGTATGTTATATACTGTATTTTTACAATAAAGTAAGCTAGAGAAAATAATTTTTTTTTTTTAAGATTTCATTTTAGAGGGAGGGAGAAACCATGCACATTTGCGAGAGAGCACAAGCAAGGGGAGCTTCAAACAGAGGGAGAGGTAGAAGCAGGCTTCCCATTGAGCAGGGAGCCAGACGTGGGGCTCGATCCCAGGACCCTGGGATCATGACCTGAGCTGAAGGCAGGAGTCAGACACTTAACAGAAGGAGCTACCCAGGAGCCCTGAAAATAAATTGTTACTAAGAAAGTCACAGGGGCACCACCTGGCTGGCTCAATCAGTAGAGCATGTGACTCTTGATCTTGAGGCTGTGAGTTAGAGCCCTGCATTGGGTGTGGAGCCTACTAAAACAAAACTAAATTAAAAAAAAGGAAAGTGATAAGGAAAATAGATTTACAGTACTGTATTTAAGTGCATGTTAATAGTTCAAACCCCTGGTGTTCAAGGCTCAACTGTATAGTATTAAGGCCCAACCTAAAGAACTCATTTTAACTTAATTATCTCTTTAAAAGATTTTATCTCCAAATATGGTAATGTTCTGAAGTCCTAGGAGTTAGAGGACTCCAACATACAAATTTTGGGGGAACACATTTCAGCCCGTAACAGTGTATTATGGAAGTTCCTCTACTTAACCCTTCCCTTCTCTGCCTTTTCCTTTTGTTCCTTCTGGCAATTTTGTTTTACCAGAGGGCTGTCGGGAAGAGAAGTAGAGATAGAAGAAAAATACATTTATTTTGGGTGAATTTCAGGAAATAGCTGGTGAGGGGAATGGCGGAAGCTGTTGGTGAAAATGAGATTTTGATATTGCCTCTAGATGTGTATTGTCCTGACGCCTTCTATTCTGGTTTCCTGGGCAGATGAAAGCTGGCCGTGTGTTGGAAGGCTGGGGAAGTGTCTATTCTTTTATTAAGTGAAAAGGGAAATTGATAATCCTGCAGCTTTTTCAGTTGCCTGGAGAAATGAGAACTCTATCCTTATCTTTCCACTCTCCTTGGTAAAGTAGCTCGGGGACTGGCTAGGCACACTGAGGGTAGGGGGCAGGACAGGGTAACCTTGGCCCCCGACTATGGCTGACTCCCTATGTGGCACCTGAGCAGAAGCTTACAAAATACCTGTCATATTGAATTCTTGAATTTGTTTGGCTCAACTACGTCGTTGTTCCCCAGACATTTTTACAAGGAGTTTTTCTTTATCTTTGTTTGTTAATTCCTACCCTTGTCTCCAGTTCTCACTGGCGGCTTATGTTTTTTCTTCCCTTTCTGTTTGTGATTATCAAGTAATTTATTAAATGGAGACAAGCTTAACTAGACATTAAATAATTGCAGGTGTGCAGCTGAATTGAGCTGCTGTCCTGTAACTAGGAACTCACAGCTGTTTGTGTTGTATTGTGTGATGAGATTACACTTTACCTCATTTGGTTACATGATCTCTTGCATATTGTAAGGTAAAAGAATGTTGAAGTTTCTGCTCCAAGCAATGCACAAAGACTGTTATGTTCCCAGGAAACCAACATAAAAGGTACTGGTAAGTCAGGTCTGGAGTCTTTGCACTACTTTCCTGGAAGTTTTTTGTTTCTGTGGACTTTTTCTTGATAGGGAACACTTGAATTACTCCTTGACTTTCAAATGTGATCAGTTATCACATCTTAAAATGATTTTTTTAAACTTTTTTTTTTTTTTTGGTTACCTAACTGTAAAAGCAGAATTTTTCAGTTTCCAGCAAAGTAAGAGATCAGCAAATGTGTTGGACAAGTTAGCTCCTTCTGTGCTTTTTAATTATTAGACCTCATCTTCATACTTCTTATATAAATTTACCCCATGAGTAAGCTTTTATAAATGTGAATTTTCGTCATGAGATAGGTTGTAGTGCCATCGACTTGCTCCTTTTTTTTTTTTTTTAAAGAATCTACGGTTAAGTGGACCCTACATGTTTCTTTCTTTCTTTTTTTTTTTTCATGATTATATTTATTTATTCATGATAGAGAGAGAGAGAGAGAGAGAGAGAGGCAGAGACACAGGCAGAGGGAGGAGCAAGCTCCATGCAGGGAGCCTGATGTGGAACTCAATCCTGGGACTCCAGGATCATGCCCTGGGCAAAAGGCAGGCGCTTAAACCGCTGAGCCACCCAGGCTGCCCCAACCTGCTCCCTTTGAATGGTCTTGTAGTTTATAGTAGTTGCTAGAAGTAAACACCACTTTCACAGTATCTAGCTCAACACAGAATTTAGAGTAAGCTATTAATAAAGGATTGCTGAAGTCAACTATGCAGTAAGCCTAATGATTTTAATAATCAATGTACATGGATTTACTCTTAGGACATACAGGTATAAGGAATGTCATGCTGCCACTTGTCAGCTGTGTGACCTTGAGCATTCTACTTATGTGTCTTAATCTTTAGTTTCTTCATCTAGGTGGTTGTGAATATTAAAGAAATTTGATATATGCAAGAACACAGTATTTGGATGCATGCAGTGTGCCTGGCACTGGTTACTAGATACATTTGTGAACAAGGCAGACCAAAGCCCTAGGCCTTGGTGGGATTAAATTCCAGATCTTATTTTGACTCTCCACCAGAGAGAATCCACTTGGTGGGAGAACATGATACCTACCATTTATGAAAAAAAGTTTTTTTAAACTGAAATAGGTGCAATAACACTTTCTTTATTTGGTACATGTAAACACTGTTTCTACCTAGTACATGTCTGGCTTGTAGAATGATTCTTAAAGTCCTTCCTTGTGCTTATTCTTATCATCTACAGCTGTCTGTATTTATGGTGTTGTCTATTAAAAAACTGATTACAGGGCGACTGGGTGGGCCTTTGGATTGGGTCATGGTCCCAGGGTTCTGGGATTGAGTCCCACATTGGGCTCTCTGCTCAGTGAAGAATCTGCTTCTCCCTCTACTTCTCTCCCCTGCTCATACTCTCTCTTTCACGATCTCTCTCAACCAACCAGCCAACCAACCAACCAAAAGACCACACTGATTAAGAGACTTCATCTAGGCTTTTGGGATTGTTGGTCTTGGGATGCTGACTGTAGAGTGTCCTTCTCTGGGTCTTTGCTTTTTTCTAGGTTGTCTGTCAGGTTCCAGAAGGGGCCTCAGAGAATGAGTTTTGAGTGACATATTTGATACTTTGAATCTCTTTGTGAAAGCTCAGTTTGTTCAAGTAAGATCTGAATGACTCAGAGGAGGACACTGTGATGTTTGGCTTACCTAGCCCTGTCTGATATCACTGCTTTGTTAGTGTCTGCAGAAACACAAGCAGAAAAAATATCCCAGGGCATCAGATTGATTAGCTCTCCAAAAGTCTTTTTTTATGGGTGACAAAGAAAAAATCTTTTTGAGATTTTTCTCCTTTTTTTTATGGATGACTAATAGAAAAAAAAAGACATTGGCAATCTTTCAGAAGCATCGTGAAAGCATTCTCATTGTGAGATTCTGGAGTTCAGGCGTGGGAGGGTGTTAGTGATCAGACATCACTTCCTTGGTGACAGGGGTAGTGGTGGTCAGTGAATCTAGAACTGTATCCTAGATGAATGGACTGTGGCTTCTGTAAAGGCACACAGATGGCAGGCACCCATCTTATGTTATGCTGAATGCTGGACCTATAGTATATGGAATGTTTAAACCAGGGTTAGCACATAGCGCGTGTTATTATGAGGGACCTATCAGGTCAGAGCTATGATCCCATCATGTGGTTACAGTTTGCATTCTTTACTCCCTGAATTTTCCCTTAGGGTGGGAATAAATAATACATGGTAATGAAAAAAAGGCATGTTTTTGTGTGTTTTTTTTTTTAAATTGAATTTTGATTTAGGACCCTGAAGGTTGTGGAATTTGGTTGCTTATTGAGAAGACTTTGGGAGAATTGGATCTCCAACATACAACTAGTCTCACATTGAATTTCTTCCATTTATTGCTACAAAGGCAGGAATGTTTTTTTGAAGCTGAGGGAGGGCTGTTCCATGCTTGTTTATCAGAGCCACCAAAAGTAGATCACACATCCCTGATGACGCAGCTGATACTCTTGCTGCCTGGTTGAGTGTGTCTGAAAGACTTGCTTCCTCGCTGCAGGTTAGGAACATGTCACAAAGCCCAATTGCTGTGGAGATAATTGCAATGAGCAGACTTCACAGGATTGTACAAGGTTGGCTAGTGGCCAGGTTTAGACTGCCTTGGAAGAATTGGCCTAAAGGCAGAGAGGAAAAGTTTAGAAATCTCTTTTCTTCCTCTTTGGTTACATTAAAGCCAGTGAAACCAGATTGAGTCTCTTGTGCCTTTTTTAGGAATAGGAGCATGTAGCTCATGTGGACTTAAACTAGTTGGTATAAGTCACAGGCAGGGGCTTTGTATGGATGTTGTGTGTTGTGCTGTCCAGGTGGAGTTAAATTTGATATCAGAGGAATGAGTTAGCCTAGCAGAGTGTAACAATCGCTTGTTAGGGTGTTCTTCAGCACAAGCAGAAATTTTCACTCTATAATGTTTTTACTGTAACTTCTTATTCTGGTGTTGACTAAGGCTCAGATGGCCATTCTGGTAGGATGGACAAGTTTCACCCATGAGAGAAGTCTTAAGGCTCAGATAGCCATTCTGATAGGTTGGACAAGGAGAATAATCTTAAAGATGGTGAATTGGTCATTCATCGTTCCTTACAAAATAAGCATATTTCTGAAACCATCCATCCTAGCGCAGTACAGATAATGAGGTACTTTTGTTCTCTGACTTTGCTGCAAGCATGTGCTGACTCATATGGAAAGGGCAAAACCAGACATTTTTCCTTCCATTGAATCATTTCACGATGAGGATTTTGTCCTTTAAAATAAACCAAAATTCTAAACTTTATCAAGTGAAAGTTTGAGGGATTTGGAAATGAGGCAAAATGCCATTCCGTTTCTTAGAAAACTTTACTGGTACCTTTTGAGCTGACATTGACTAAATTTAACTCACTGTTTCAGTAGCATCATGCAGAACATCTTACTCCTTTTTCTAGTTTGTGTTCTTTAAAATTTCCTTTAAAAAATACCAACACTTTTCCCTGTCAGCTAGATAAACCCAAATATGAAGTGATCTGAAATGACCTTAGACAAAGCAAATGATTCTGACTCCTAGCTGGGAGACTTTCTCTTCTTGAAAGCCAACCCTCTAAATTGTGGGAGGATCCAAAGCAAAATCGAATTAAGTAAGTCCCTTAATTCCCATAAATAATTTCTAAATTATCCTTTTATATATCTTATATGCAGCTTGCAAGTGAATATCGCTGTTGAGAGCTACGGTTTGTCAGGGTTCAGATTTTAATTAGTTCGTGAGAGTGCATCCTTTTGAAGCTGTATACCACAGGTGGTTGGCTAGTTCTCCAAAAAGCAATTAAAATGCCCACTGTTATAATTAAGCTTGTTACTGGTTGTATGTTCTAGTTATAAAATGTATTTGGCAATTAAGGAAACTGAGATTGAGGCCTTTGGCTGGGTTCTTTGGGATGTAGCAACTACCACCATAATACTCTGCAAAAAGAATCAACTGGTTTGGGTACCTAGATGTAAGTCATATCTGAAGTCCTTCCTTGAGTATTTATTGTTATTCCATAAGTAAGAACAACCATAGTTTTCTTTTTTTAATTGAAGTATAATTAACATATAGTAGTATATTTGTTTCAGGTGTACAGTATAATGATTCAACAGTTCTGTACATTACTTGGTGCTCACCAAGGTAACAGATTTTTATACAAGGTAAAGTTGTGGAGTTCCTGATTATGAACTATATGTACACGAGACAAAAATCTAAACTTCCAAAAGAACAGTCTTTAGCTGAAAGTCATTTTTAAGAAGCTTCATCTTATCTTTTAAGAAGGTAGTTTGACTCTGACAGTGAACATTTGATTCGTTACATTAACATCTCCATTGCTCTGGTCAAATTTTTTATCTGGTTGCTGAAAGGGAGGTTTGGGGGAAATGCTGCCAGGGATGAGATGTGGTTAATGTCTGTTCTGGAACTGCAGAGCATTGGGAGATTTGGGTTGGCCACTGGGAGAGGCTGTGATGGTCAGGGCTAGTCTTTTTTTTTTTTTTTTTTTTTTTTTTTTAATTTTTTTTTTTTATTTATTTATGATAGTCACAGAGAGAGAGAGAGAGGCAGAGGCACAGGCAGAGGGAGAAGCAGGCTCCATGCACTGGGAGCCCGATGTGGGATTCGATCCTGGGTCTCCAGAATCGCGCCCTGGGCCAAAGGCAGGCGCCAAACCGCTGCGCCACCCAGGGATCCCTGGTCAGGGCTAGTCTTGATGCCAGATACAGTTTTTAGTGGTTTCCTTTGTGTGTCACATGACTTTTATTCTTTGCTTCCTTTTGTTGACCATTTTGGACTGTTTCTTTGTTCCTTAACATCAAAATGCATGGTGGATGAGACCATGGGACAAATGAGTCATTTAATGGACAGGTAAAAATCAGATTTAAAGTGAGGTTGAGGTTTTCTTGTGTATTTTATTTTGGAATACATTTAGCACAGATGAAGGAAAACGTACCACTTAGTTTTGTGATTCCATCCCATTGCCTTGACTATTCATACCCATCCATCCCTATGCAATTAACATAAAAGCGATGGTTTAAAAATGAGCTTAGCATTTTGAGCTGGATAGGAGGAAGGCTTCATAGCATGTTAAATCAGAGAAGAAGAGAAAAAGGCAAGTGTTTTATAATTATTATTTGGTTTTGAAGAATAGTGGAAGGATGGATTCTTATAAGTGTACTTCCCAGAGTTCTTTTAAGGTTGTGATTAATGATACAAATTAATTTTTTATTGTAGGAAAAGTTAGAATTATTAGAGATAACACTGTTTATTTGTAGTTCTCTGGACATATCTATGTTAAGCCTATAATATATCAGTATAAAATAAATTTAAAGGCTTTTTAGTCTGAGGACACTTGCTTTAAATCCATTTATATAAGCACTTTCTATGCCTCTTTTGTAATAGGTTTTTCATAATTTATTTCTAGTCTTGTAAAAATAGAGTAGAGAAAACCAGCCATATTATCAACTTGATTCTTTGAGTTCTACAATTTCCCTATGTACAGAACAAAATAAAACTAGTCTTTGGTGAAATCCTATGACATAAGATTATTGTTCTGAGGAAATGATGAGCTCCAAAGTGTACATTTGTATGTACTATGGTATGCATTATGTGTGGTGTTTTATAGTTCAAATACAACATAATCATCATCAAATAATACACATGAAATGTGATGTGGAAATAAGTCGAGTTTGACTTAAAACAAAAAGAAACTTGGAATTTCTAAGCAGTTTTACTTGTAGATCTAAGCAGTCTAATTAGTCTTATTCATAGCTTTGATAGGCTTTTCTACATAAAGTCCTATTCAGCCTCCCGATTCACGGTCTTTCCCTCCCTTTGTGCCATAGCACCCCATGCTTCCCTCATATGGCACTTCCCATGCTGTATTGTGTATTCCTCCATGTGGCTATAAATTATTAGGATGTGAGCAGATAATTATGCTTTTTTATTTTGCCTTTTATTTTACTTTTTCCATTGAATTCCTTTAAAAAATTTTTTTTAAATTTTTATTTATTTATGATAGTCACAGAGAGAGAGAGAGGCGCAGAGACACAGGCAGAGGGAGAAGCAGGCTCCATGCACCGGGAGCCCGATGTGGGATTCAATCCTGGGTCTCCAGGATCGCGCCCTGGGCCAAAGGCAGGCGCCAAACCGCTGCGCCACCCAGGGATCCCGTCCTTTTTAAAAAATTGAAATGTCATTGACACCCAATAAACTTCACATATTTAAACTGGATAATGAAAAAAAGATAAACTGGATAATGTGTTAAGTTTTGAGACAGTACATAATCATGAAAACATCCCACAGTTAGGATCATGAACATATTTAGTACCCTCAAAAGTTTTCTCAAGCCCTTTTATAATACTTCCCTTCTTTGTACTGATCTGTTTTCTAGCACTATAGATTACTTGGCATTGCCAATAATTTTATATAAATGGAATCTCCTACAGTTTGTCCTCTTTTCTTTTGTCTGGCTTCTTTCACTCAGCATAATTATTTTGTGATTCATCCATGTAGTAGCATGTATTGATAGTTTCCTTTTCATTGCTGAGTACTATTCTGTTGTTTGGATATACTAAAGTTTGTTTATTCATTTTTTGGGGGCGTTTCCATTTCCAGTTTTCTTTTTTTTTCTTTCTTTTTGTCCTTTCCAATTTTCTGCCATTATAAATAAAGCTATGAATATTGACATATGAATGTGCAGTTGAATATTGGCATACAAGTCTTTATATGGACCTATATTTTCATTTCTCCTTGGTAAATACCTAGGAATGGAATGTCTGTGTCATATGACAGGCATATGTTTAAATGTATAAGAAGCTGCCAAACAGTTTTATAAATTGTTTATATTATTTTACTTCCTACCAGCAGTGAATGAGAGTTCCAGTTCCTTCATATTCTTGTGAACACTTAGTATGGTCAATATTTTTAAAATTTTAGCCATTCTAATAGGCATGCAGTAGAATCTCATTTTGGTTTGCATTTCCTTAATGACTAGTGGTATTGACTATCTCTTCATGTGCTTCCACCCATATATGTTCCTTTGAGAAGAATATGCTCAAATCTTTTGTCCATTTTTATTTTTTACTTTTAAGAAAGATTTATTTATTTATTTATTTATTTATTTATTTATTTATTTATTTATTAGAGAGAGGGAAAGCACACACATGAGTGTGTGAGTCAGGGGAGGGGCAGAGAGAAAGAGACTCCAGCAGATTCCCTGCTGAGTGTGGAGCCCTGTCTGGGGCTCCATCTCATGACCCATGAGATCCTGAGCTGAATCGAAACCAAGAGCTGACACTCAACTTAGTGAGGCATGCAGGTATCCCTCTTTCGTCCATTAAAAAAATAAAAGGCTTTTCTTCTTACTGAGTTTCAAGAGTTTTTTATGTTTTTTGAATTCTTTTGTCAAATGTATGATTTGTAAGTATATTTTTATATCTTATGGGTTTATCTTTGCATTCCCATTAACAATGTCCTTAAAAGGGCAGAAGTTTTAAATTTTGGTGAAGTATAAATATCAGTTCGTTATTTTACAGATTATATTTCTGGCATTTTAGCTAAGAAATCTTTGCCTAACCAAAGGTCACCAAGGTTTTTTCCAGTTTTGTAGTGCTAGACTTTACATTTACATCTTTGATTAATTTTGGGTTAATATCAGTATGGTGTGAGATATGGATAGAATATATTTTTTTCATATGGATAATCAGTTATTTCCACATTATTTTTTTTACAAGATTACCTTCTCTCCATTGAATCGCCTTTGTATTTTTGTCAAAATTAGATGATTCTGCACGTGTGGATCAATTTAAGATTCCCTGTTTCATTCCAACAGATTGATGCTTCTCTCTTCAATAATCACACCATCTTGATTCTTGTAGCTTTATATTTAAAATTTTGTTTGTCAACATTGTTTTGACTATTTTGCTCCTTTGCCTTTCTACGTAAATTTTAGAATCCTCTTACTTATATCTAAATATTCTCCTGGGATTTTGATTGAAATTGCATAAATCTGTAGAGAAGTTTCAGGAGCATTGTTTACTATGCTGAATTTTCTAATTTATAATCATAGTATGTCCCTCCACTTATTTTGATCTTTCTTTGATTTCTTTCCATCAGTATCTTGCAGTGTTCAGCATGCTTGTCATATATATGTTTTAAACTTCTTCATTTTACATAGCTTTCATTCATTATATAGCCTTCATTCAGAAGGTTCAGAGACTTCTCTTTGGTGCTTGAGATGTGTTTATATTACATTCTTCTATTAATAGCTTCAGTGGTGTTAGTCTTCAGTACTGCTTAAGTTTTCCAAAGGCAAACTTCCCAGAGTTTTCCAAAGAGGAAGCCAAATTACATTTGGAGTCAAATCTGCCATAGGAGATTATTGACTACATAGGTTACCCTACTTAGATAGAACATCAGTAAATTCTTTAGCTTATATAATATCTCTTGAGGCACAAGCCAAAAAAAGTGATTATCAGAAATGTTCAGAGCAATTGTAATGCAGCTGTGGTTGAAAGAAGGATTTTATAGGCTGAAAAGCTGACTACTTTTTATGCAATTAGATTAGGAGAACACTGGTGGCTCTTGAAGCGCTATCAATGTTTCTTATCCATAAAGCAATCAAGGACATATTTTGGGTTGGAAACAGAATTCACAGGCTGGTAGAGTGCTGTAGTGGAAGGATTCCATAGGGATCATCAGTTCACGGAAAGGGAAAGAAAGCCTGTTCTCTCAGTTACTTGGTTTCCCTGGAGGAAAGTATTCTCAGTGAACTCTTCCTGAAATGCAGTCTGTTTCTATTAAGAACTACAGTCACAGCCCTTCCCACTGAGCAGATTATGTCTGGCGAGGGTAGGCAGTCAGAATGGAGAGATGAGGGATTGGTATTGGGTATTAGAGCTGCTGAAGTGGCAGTTGACCAGTGTGCCTGGTGGGACTGTATGAGAACTTCCTGTGAGGGACAGATGTGGCTGGTGACTGCTTGCATAGACCAGCAGAGTTTCCTTCTGCCGGGTACTATTTTGAGTTATTTATGTGTATGAACTCATCTGATCTTACAACCTTGTGAGGTAAAGATATTGTAATCATTCCGTTTTGTGAGTGAGCAAAATGAGGCACAGAGGGATCAGGACTTTTCTAGTAGCTGATGGAGGTGGGAGAGGAATCCAGGCAGTCTGGCCCTAGAACGCGCACGTTCTTGGCCACGACATTCTGTCAGATGGCTAGAGAATGTGTATGCTATGAGATCCCAGAGAGAAATGATCCCTAAAAACCTCCCTGCTAGTCTTGGAGACCTTGAGATTCAGTTTTCTTTAGTTTTAAAATAAAAGAGACTTCTGTCAATGGTACGATTGACAGTTCATTTCTGAAGTTCCAAATTTAAAGCTCTTTGGAAGATAGATTTTCAAATATTAAATGTGTGTGTATGAAAGTTTCCCTGCTTAGAAGTCCCTTCTCTCCCACAACTATATATTATCTGTTTTGAATGTTTGTGTCCCATGTTTTTTCCCCCTCCTTTCCAAGTAAGACAGACTCAGGTTTCTATCAGAATGGAGTTAAATGTGCCTTTGATTTAGAATGTGGCAATGAGAGATTGTTTGGGTATGCATTCTTATACGGAACCAGGTATAAACAGTTTTAAAGAATCCTAGCCACTAAAATAAACAGGTGTTGGTGGGCAGAGGGTATGGAGTGGCTGCCTAGCTCTGGCTGACCAAGCATTCCTGGGGGCATTTGCCACCAGCAACCTGGATGTGGACATTAGTGAGTATAAAAGAGGAGTTGGCCAGATGAGCTCTGTTTGTGGCCTCTTATAGACATTTTACAGCATTTCAGCTGCTCCTTCTTCAGTGGGCACAGAGCCATGCTTGGCCATAACTCTTATGGGAAATAGGACAGTGTTCTAGACTGTATGGAGGATGGAGGCCAGAAGGAAGGGATGGAAGGGAGCAGAATGAAAGGAAAAAGTAATGATTTTAAATGTACTTTGCTTCAGGTATTCCAGCATCAGGGGAACCATACCTCCAGTAGAGTGTAGAATTTGTGCTTTGAGAAGGGGTTGAAACTAGGTCTTCTGGAGTGTCATGTGGAATGATTCTTTGTTGAAGCGGGGTTGGGGGTGGGGAGCATAGATGATCAAAAGGCTCTTGTTCTCTGCCTTTCTCTGTCTCTTTCTCTCTTACATATACACACACACGTCCTTGTTTTTTTGCTAATTATAGGGCAGTGAATAAGATTCATCTACTGTTTTAATCTTTGGGTATGATTAAGTAATAGAGCCATGTACTGGGTAGCATGAAAGTCTTTTTGTCCCTGCCAGTGAAGGAGGCCAAAGATGACATTTGGACTTGGACTCTTCAGTTTAAATTACTAACAATTTATTGGGAGTCTGTTATGTTCCAGGTATATCACGTGGACATGAGATATGGCATGTAAAGGCTAATTGTTGAAACAGTTTATATTGGTCTAGATATACTTCCACTAGACTGTATTCTCATGTAAGACAAAGATTATCATTGAAACTTATAGTAATGATTGTCATTTAAAACTATACAAATGTTACCCATTCTTTCTGAAAAATATAGGTGTATCAGGATCTTTGGTAGGTGTATTTGTTTCCTGTTTGTTGTTGTAACAAATTACCACAAATTTAGTGGCTTAAAATAATACAAATTTATTATCTTGCAGTTTTGTAGGTTAGAAGTGCAACATGAGTCTCCATGGGCTGAAATCAAGGTGTCAGCAGGGCTGTTTTTCTTCTGGAGGCTGTAGGGGAGATTCTGTTACCTGGGATTTTCAGCTTCCAGAGGATTTTTTTTTTTAATTAATTAATTAAATTTTTTTTTTCCGGAGGCTTTTTGTATTCCTTGCTGTGTCATCCCTTCCTTCATCTTCAGAGCCAGGGACTGCAGGTAGAGACCTTTTCACAATGCCATTTCTCTTTTCCCCACTTCAATAGTCATATCTTCCTCTTCTATTTAAGAACCTTTGATATTATATTAGGCCCACCTGGACAATTTAGGATAATCCCTTTAAGATTTGCTGACCAGCATCCTTAATTCCACCTACAACCTTATTAGTTCCTCTTTGTCCTATAACATGATGCCTTCAGAGGTTCCAGGAAGATAGGACATTTGACATCCTTGGGGAACCATTATTTTACCTTCCACAGTAGTGGGGAGCTTTTTCCGAATTTTGCTGATTCCCCTATTTGAGTGAAATTATATAATGGCCCCCTCCAGTCCTTTTTTGCATAATGAATTGTTACATGTGAATGTGTCCTGTGCCTGTGAGTGGCGGGAAGCTTATCATTCAGTGCCTTAAAGCCTCATACCTCTTCATTATGATAAAAACCCAGCCACCTAAACATTTAATGATTAATTGGTTTTGTAGATTCTTGGTGTTGGAACGAAGCTAGAGGTCTGCTTAGCCAGCCTGCCTTGCAGGGGCTTCCAGATGTACTATTGTGTGTCTTCCACATGGCTGTCCCACCTTTGCTGACACAGGGTGGCCTGCCTTGGCAGATAATGTCTTTGAACAGCTCTGTTTTTCTGTTAGGAAGTTCCTGCTTTATACTGAGAGGAAATCTGTCTTTTTGCAAGTATGTAGAACCTATTGGTTCTTTCTTGTTTTACTCTCTGGGGTCATATTGAATAAGTCTAATTTCCTCTTTCACACTTGAAGCCCTTGAGATATTTCTAAAGGCAGCTCTCATATCCCCCAAGTATTCGGACTAAAAATTCTCAATATCTTCAACTGTATCTCACTTGAAACTGTTTTGAGACTTTGTTCCATCCTGGTCACTCTCCTGAGTATGATACAACACAGAGAAGTGGGGACTGAAGGATGATTTAATAGGAGCCTTTAAATGCCGGGGGAATTGTCATACGGAGGAGGCTGGTAAGATCTTTGCCATCACCACGGAAACAAGAGATCACAGGCTTATATTGTGGCTAAAGAGATTTAGGTGTCAGGAAACCTGTCTTAACCTCATGGATTGAGATCGTGCAAAGGACTGCCATGGGAAGTTGAGGGATCTTTTGCCCTAGAAATGTATAAGACAGGCCTTTAACCTCAGAACTCATTTATTTCGTATCAGAGACTTTGCTTTTAGTTAAATGTTCTGCTTAAAGCATTCTTGTCATTGCTTGTCATCTATGCCTGATGCCCGGATTTCCCTCTTGTGTTGGTTCATTGGATGTAAGGTATCATCATGACTGCTGTTAATCACAGGGGGGAAGGAATATGGTTCAGGGCTTTATGAAGGAAGGGAAACAGTGGCGTAGCTCAGGATAATTAATAGCAAGTGGAGTGACAGTTTGATTCCCTGGTAGGGACCCTGGCATTGTTGAAGGAAAAAAAATCACTTTATTCTTTCATAGAGAGAGGCAGCTGTAATTCTGGTTGGATGGAATCCAATTAAAAGGAACTGACATGCAAATTGATGATCAGACAGTGTGAGCGTAGAAAAAGTCCAAGAAGAGTTCTGTAAGAAGTAGCAGTGAACAGTTAAGTGATTTGGCATGGTAATGTGCATAAGAAAAATGGAAACATATGGGTTGGCTACCTGAGCAATTATAAGTCTGAATCTCAGCCAGAAGAGAGCAGGAGATTGGTTGGTTTGGTTGGTTTATAGTACTAAACTTTTAGACATTTTGTTTGGTTGAGGCATATACATTTTGGGAATTACAGATAACAGAATGATTATAAATCAACCCTTGAGGCTTATAGGTTTCCAAATTGTCTTGGTTAAATATAATACTTCCAAAAATACAGGATGGGAATCCAAGCCTGGCTTTTGCAAAGATCTCATGGTACAGATACACGTCACCTGACCTTATGATGTGTCCTTAAAGATTTGTGTGAGAACTGACTCCTAAATTTAGGCTGAAATAGGGGAGCTTGCCATTTATAGTAATGCTATTATGAATCATTTTCTAAAGTGAAAAATCCTTTTATAACAAAGTCATGCCCAATTTATCTTTTGACTAAATTCATAAGTCCATGTATTAGGTTTACTTAAACAAAGGTATTTTTCTTTGAAATGAAATAATTATAGGGACATGTAGCAGTTAAGCTTTAGAGTAACCGAAAAAATGGACATAGTTTTGTAAGAAGTCAGTGTATTGCTTCTTAGGGAAGAAAATTCTGCTTAAGAAGTCAGATAGTTTCTGCTGCTATTATAGGAGGAGAAGGTTGCCCAGCGTATTGCAGAGAGATTTATTAGGTTCTTTTGGGAGCTGCAGCAGAACTGGCTATGAAATGTTTTGAAGGAGGAGGAAATTCAGAGGAAAGCCAAAGAAGGTGAAGTGGAGTTCACCCTGAGAGAGATGTGGAAGACTGAGCAGCTTGGAGAAGACCTCTAGGGACAGCAGCAGTGACAGGAAGAGCTTGGGGTGTACTGTGGGCAGTGCTTTCATTCAGCACGACAGTACCCACATGTCATGCTGGTTGGCAGCAAGGAATATCGCCAAAGGGGGTGCAGAATGGCCAGGGTCAGTTTTTGTTGGTTCAGGGGCCACATGTCCTATAAGCCCAATAATGTTTTGCCCCTTGCTGCCACTGGGCTCAGACATTCCAGCAGCCATGCACTCTGCCACCTTGGTCACCATTACTTTGCACTTTGCACTCTGCCTGGAATGCTCTTAACCTCAGGGCTCCCTTCCTCACTTGGAGTTTCTGCTAGAAGCTCTGTTATTAGGGAGACATTTCCTCATGATCTAGACAGAGCAAGCACTGCTCTTCCCTTACGCTGCTTTATTTTTCTTCATAGCAGTCATTTCCCCCTCAAGCATGTGTTTATTTGTTAAAT
This sequence comes from Canis lupus dingo, assembly GCF_003254725.2. Lineage (NCBI taxonomy): Eukaryota > Metazoa > Chordata > Mammalia > Carnivora > Canidae > Canis > Canis lupus. Next base: position 3,531,391 of record NC_064248.1, on the reverse strand, counting down.
GTTTTTCCCTTTTCTCTCCATCAGAAGTAAGTTCCATGAAAGTTGAGGCCCAGTGTGCTTCTCAATACCATATTCCTAGCACCTAATCCATAACAACTCATGAAGGTGATTTTTAGGCAGTCTTTGTGCCTATCACTATGGTAAGAGCTGAGAATGAGAAGGAGAATGTAGGACTCTGTTGCTGTCCTATATTATATAATATATTATATAATTATAATAGTTATAATAGCCTGAGCACAGAGTGCTGTGAGCTTTGAGAAATAAGCTGGGAATAGTCACCATAGAACTAGATCTAGAGTGATACAGAGGAGGTTCGGTGGTCAAGGCAAGGAAGGACATTATAGACTGACAAAAGAGGTTGAATGAAGTTGGAGAGATTTAGAAATGAATTTTGTGTTTGGAAGTCCTTGTGTGAATTCAATGTGGCTGCTGGAGCACAGATGGATTGTGAAGCATGGCAGAGAGGACTGAGATGTATGTTTGGGAAGAATATTTCCAACTTGGTTGATACCTAATTTGGAAAATTTTTTATTTTATTTTATTTTATTTATTTTATTTTTTTAAAAGATTTTATTTATTTATTCATAAGAGAGAGAGAGAGAGAGAGAGAGAGAGAGTGAGTCAGAGACACAGGCAGAGGGAGAAGCAGGTTCCATTCAGGGAGCCTAACATGGGACTCGATCCTGGGTCTCCCGGATCACACCCTGGGCTGCAGGTGGCGCTAAACTGCTAAACCACTGGGGCTGCCCTGGAAAATTTTTTAAAGACTTATTTATTTATTTGAGAGAGAGAGGTATATGGGTGGAGAGGAGGGGGAGAGGGAAGGGGAGAGGGAGAGAGAGAAAAAAGTCCCAAGCCGACTCCAACACAGGGCTCAAGCTCACCACTTTGAGTTAATGACCTGAGCCAAAACCAAGAGCTGGAGGCAAAACCAAGAGCTGGAGGCTTGAAATGCACTACCCAAACTTTTTTTTTCCAAGTTTTTATTTAAATTCTAGTTAGTTAATATAGAGTGTAATATTAGTTTCAGGTGTAGGATTTAGTGGTTGGTTCATCACTTACATATACCACAGTGCTTATACCAAGTGCCCTCCTCAATACCTGTCACCATTTCAACCCATCCCCCTGCACATCTCCCCTCTAGTAACCATGATAGTTAAGAGTCTGTTTTCTGGTTTGCCTCTCTCCCAGGCCGACCCCTGCATTCATCTGTTTTGTTTCTTAAATTCTGCGTGAGTGAAAGAATGAAACCATATGGTATTTGTCTTTCTCTGACTTATTTTGTTTAGCATAATAGTCTCTAGCTCCATCCATATTACTGCAAATAGCAAGATTTCATTCTTTTTGATGTCTGAATAATATTCCATTGTGTGTGTATGTGTATGTGTATATCTTCTCTATCCATTCATCAATTGATGGACACTTGGGCTCTTTCCATATAATTGGCTATTGTTGATAATGCTGCTATAAACATCAGGGTGCGTGTATCCCTTTGAATTAGTATTTTTGTATCCTTTGGGTAAATACCCAGTAGTATAATTGCTGAATCATAAGTTAGTTCTATTTTAAACTCTTAAAAACTATTTATTTATTTATTTATTTATTTATTTATTTATTTATTCATTCATTCATTCATTCATTCATTCATTTATTTACTTATTTATGTGTGTGAGAGAGAGAGAGAGAGAATGCTAGTGCATAACAGTGGGGAGGAGCAGAGGGAGGAGAGGGACAAGCAGACTCTATATTGAGCACAGAGCCCAAGGGGCTTGGCTTTGTGACCCCGAGGTGATGACCCTGAGCTGAAATCAAGAGTGAGATGCTCAACTGCCTGAGCCACCAGGTGTCCCTCTATTTTAAACGTTTTGAGGAACCTTCATACTGTTTTCCAGTATGAAAACTGGCTGCACCAGTTTATATTCCAACCAACAGTGTAGAGGGTTTCCCTTTCTCTGCATCCTTGCCAATACCTGTTGTTTGCTGTGTTGTTAATTTTAGCCATTCTGATGGGTGTGAGGTGGTATTTCATTGTAGTTTTGATTTGCATTTCCTTGATAATGAATGTTGTTGGAGCTCCAAAGTCTTTAAGCAGGGAAGCTTCAATATCCAAAAGATAGTGCTAAGGATGGATGGAAGTGGGAAAGGTGTACAGGTAGAGGTAGGATGTAGAGCAAGGGTAAATATGATTTTTCCAACTTGAAATGCATGAGAAAGTTTGGGGTTGAAAGACCATAGCATGAAAAGCAATTCCTCTTTTTTACGGATGCATAGTGATATACTTTGCATAGGCAGTGACTGAAGATCAATGACTAGCTGTTCAGTGTTTTCAGTATGGGTAAAGATGTGTCATTGCGACACAGAAGAAGAAAATGCTCTTTTAGTTCATAGAATAGATAAGTGTAATTGGAAAATGTCTTGGCATACAGATGGGAATTCTCATACCAACTCGTGTTTAGCAGCCGTGTGACCTTGGAAAGTTAATTTAACTGTTTGCCTTTCAGGAATGGACTTTGTTGATTTGTTTGCATTGTTGTGCAAAATGAAGTGTGATATTTGGGAAATTATATTAAAATTGCCTTTAGAAATATTAGGAAATGTTAGGAGTCCTTTGTTTTAATAGAAACATATCTATTTAAGGAGAATAGAACTTAAATATTCTAACAACAACAAGAAAAAGACAAGGGAAAAGAAAAGAGAGAAAAGCAGGTCTGGAATTGCTTTTTCCCTGGAATATGGTATCACCAAAGTGTCATAGCCACTTACACCCTGAGAAAAACATGACTGTTTCCAAGAGGTGGCCTGCATGGTTTTTAAAGCAGGCATTGGAGGAGCGACTTTTTGCTGCTTTTATTCTACATGTCAAAACAAGTTCTGTTTCAGCAGTTGGTGATAGCTACTATAGAGCAGTGCAGAAGCAAGAAGGAGGATTTGATCCTGTGAGATGTGCTCCTGCATATGAACCTGCAGGTCACAGCAATTTGCGCTCTCAAGGGCTGGATATCAGACAGTTGGACACTTTATCCTGCTTTTTACTGCCTTTATCATTTACAGTAGCTTCTGTAGGGTCCCCCCACCCCATTTGTCCTTGGTCATTTGGAGTTGCCAAATTGTATCTTGTTATATATGGAATGTTATATAGGCTGTGAGGTTCTCTGAGACCTTTTTGGGAAATCTGGGAAACCTTATATTTTGGATGGTTTGCCTATTTTTGAGAAGGGGGAAGGAAAGGAATGTTTTATGATAATTGCTTTGAAATAGGTCCATTTGTAGAGTTTTAACTCTGGCAAAGGACAGAACAGCTTCATGGTTAATGCTAAGTTCCTAAAGTCTGACTGCTAGGTCCAGTCCACCTTTCCCGCTTACTAGTTATGTGACTATGTGAGAGTTACTTAATTTTCCCATCTGTAAAATAGGGGAGAGTAATAGCATGTACCCGTAGGGTGGTTGTGAGGACTGCATGAGTAAAATATATGTGAACCATTTAGATAAAGGACTGGTAAACAATACATACTTTCAAAATGTTAGTTCTGGCTTTCTCATAGCCATTGGCATTTCTAAGGATTTGCGGGAAATCCTCAGATGAATCCTGGTTGAAGCCAAGCCTTTTCTGCTTGCTCTGTCAGAAAAAGACTTAATTGGCAGAGTGCTAGAAATGATTCAATGGGTAGCTCCATACCTCAGTCTACTGGCATTGTATAAGAAGCAACTCATTACACTCTAATGGTAGCTTAGTGAAATGGATGAGTCGTCTCAGTCATCGACAGAAGTCAAGCCAAGCATCCTGGAATGTCTGGGAACCACCTGGAGAGAGGACAGAAGTCTGCAGTACAGTTGTAGTGGATGGATGAGTGGGACCCAAGAGGGAACTACAAAAGCAGTGTAACTTGTGTTGATTCCAGCAAGCAGAAGGGGTTTCCAGGGTGTTCCTGAGAAAGGGATTCTGTTAAGTTGGGGAGCAGAAACCACTCAACAGGAAGAGTCAGACCACCTAGATGAACCCCTAACCTGCCACTGACATTGTCTGTCACATCCTTTGGGTGAGTCACATTTCTTCTCTGACCCTTAGTTTCTTTGTCTGTTAACTGATTAGATGAATTCTTGACTCCCATTCTTCTCCGGGCTCTGTAATTTCACAGTTTCATTGGCTTTCAAGAACTGTGCGAGGTAGGGAGTATTGCAGAACAACCTGCTGTTAGACCTTAGCCTGTGAGAATCTTCAGTTTTGTTTTTTGTTATTTCAAAGAAGTTCCTGTTCAAAAGACTATGAAGCATTTCATCATTGGTCTTGTGAGGGAATTGTCTCTTTAATCTTTCACGTTTCCTTTTTCCCTACAAGTGATATCCACAGGACTGCTGTTGTCTTCTGCTCTCTGGATCAGCACTTTTGGAGAGAAATGAAAACATTGCACTTTTAAAGACACAGAAAGCAAAAAACTAGTATCAGGATTCAAGGTTACAGAATTGGTTAACTTTCTGATTTGTTTTGCTGAGCTGAATGAAAAAGATTTGATTGAATGTTACTGCTTAGGGATAAATATTAATAACCACAAAAATGCCCCAGTGGTACTTTTTTTTCCCTCTTTGCAAAGAATTTCAAATTATGGTCTAGGACTTGGATTATTATTGTCAACTGAACATGAATATGAGAAATGTGGAGTGACTGAATAAAGGACTTGGTTGGAGGGGGGAACTCTTTCCAGGTACATGTCTGGAGGGGAGGTTTATTAGTTTGGACATGTAAGTATCAAGCAACTGCTCTGGAATTTATAAGATTAGCTAACAGAAATAATATTAGAGAGAGAGAGTGAGTGAGTGGGAGGGGCCGAGGGAGAGGGAGAGAGAATCCCAAAATGATTCCATGCAAAGCACAGAGCCCAGCATAGGACTCTATTCCACAACCTGAGCTGAAACTAGTGGTTGGACGCTCAGTGGACTGTGCCACCCAGGCACCCCAGAACCAAAGTGTTTCTAAACTTTAATATTCCACAAAGAATCTTTTAGGTTACGTTTGAGAGTTCCCAGTAATATTCAGGTAGATCTTCACCACAGCTTAAAATAAACTTACATATATAGTCAATTTCTTTTTGTTGTTGTTGTTGTTTGTTTTGTTTTATTTTTTTTGTCCTCTATCATAGCTGACTTTACCTTTTAGGGCAAAATTGGTATCGTATTGGTATTAACTTATTTGCAAAATCAACTGAAATATATCAAACATTTAATTGTAATCAGGATTTACTAATAAGAGCTGGCCCCTCCCCTCATGAAGTCCGCCTGAGTGAGGCACAAAGTTTGAAAAGTAAACATTATTATTGTGCACATACATGTCTGTAAGAGTGTGATAGGCCTGTGGTTATTTCCAGCCGACTGCCTACCGCGTAGTATGCATGTGCTAGAGATAATCATTAAGAACTTTGGGAGCAGAGAAGAGGAGACATATGCAGCTTGGAGAGAGAATGGAGAAACCTTCATGAAGGAGGTGACATTATGATGTTTCAGAGAACAGGAAGGTATATGCTCTGTAGACAGGCAGGGTTATTCTGGGGAGGGAGACTGGAATTGGAGGACATTGGAGATAACCTGACCCCTTTTGAGGTCCTAAAAGTAAGTGCAGTGTTGCCAGAGTGCTAAGTTTGTCTTAAGGGGCAGTGGAAAATGGGTGTCAGAGTATAGGCTTTTTGAGGGCTGATCTCAAACTTGAGGGGAAGATGTGTTTGGGGAGTTGTGTGCTGGGAACAGTTGCTAGCTCTCCCAGATTTCAGTGTCTCCTGAAATAGGTGTTACACTGTACTGTGGAAATACCAGGATCAGATCAGTTCGTCAATATCCAGTTAATGTACACGCAGAATTTGGGCAGCAAGGTGCAGTATATAGGGTGTTATGTGAAAACAGTGGGTATGCACAATTACAGTCTTAGTTTATGCAAGAAATCATCGTGATGCTCACTGATGGAGAGTTCAAATGTGGAAGGTGTAGGGAGAGATGTTAGATTAGCCGTTGTAATGTCTATGCCTGTGTCCCTGTCCCCCGCCCCCCAGCAATGGTTCTCAGCTTAGCTACACATTGAAATCACTTGGCTGAAAAAAAATCTTAGGTACAATTTATAGATAGTGAAATAAACAAATCTTAAGTGCACAGATCAATGAATTTTGACTAATAAACACATGTAATCCACATACCCATCAAGTTAGCATAATCATCACCTGAGAAAGTTCTTCTACTAAGTCCCATCCCAGCCTCCCAGAGGCATCCACCCTTCTGATTCCTGTTAGCAAAGCATAGTTTCTGCCTGTTTTGAGCTCCCATGAAAATGGAATCATACACTGTACTTCACTGTGTCTGGCTTCTTTTGTTAAACATAATCCTTTTGAGATTGTTTTATGTTGTACATATCTGTTCTTTTATTTATTGCTGAGTAGTATTCTCTTCTGTAGATATGTGACAATTTAACCATTTATTTCCCTATCGACATTTGAATGGTTTCAAATTTCTGGCTATTAAAAATAAAGCAGTAATGATCAATATTGTAAAAGGATTTTTTATGGATATAGGTTTTCAATTCTTTTGCATGGATGTCTAGGAGTGGAACTGTGGGGTTATTATAAGATATGTGAGTATATGTTTAACTGTATAAGAAACTGCCAAACAGTTTTCCACCAAAGTGGTTGTCCCGATTTACATTCCTACCATTATTGCAATTAGAGTTCTGGTTGCTCCATAGTCTCAAAAGTATTTGGTGGTGTTAGTGTTTTTTATTCTAGCCATTCTGTTGAGGATAAAATCTTATCTCATTATGGTTTTGGTTTGCATTTTTCTGATGACTAGGAGTGTCGTTTGTGGTATTTATGCCTTTGGACCATTTTAATTTTGGGTTGTTTGTATGTATGCTGCTGATTCATAGGAGGTCTTAAATGTTCTAATACAAGTCCCTGGTCAGATGTATGTAGTAAGAATGTTTCTCCCAGTCTGTGGTTGGGCTTTTCCAATTTCCTAATGATGTTTTTGGATGAGCAGAAGTTTTTAATTTTGATGAAGTCTTGTCTATCTTATTTTTCCCTTTTGTGTTTCAGGTCTTTTGTGTCCTAAGATATCTTTGCTTACCTTGTGTTATAGAAATACTGATCCTTGTTTTCTTCTAGAAGCTTTATCTGTTTTTTGGTTTATGATCCATCTCAGACTTTTGTATGTGGTATAAGAGTAAATTGCTCCTTTATCCCTCTTACATTTATCCAATTTTTCTAGCATTATTTGTTGGAAAGACTTTCTTTTACTTGTTGAATATATTTGGTGCCTTTGTTGAAAATCACTTGTCTGTTTAAGTCTATTTCTCATTATTTGTGGGCGCTAAGTTCTGCTTCACTGATATATTTGCCAGTACTTTACTGCCACATTTTCTTACTTTGGCTTTATAGTAAGTGTTGAACTGCAGTAGTGTGCATCCTCCCTCTTTGTTCTTTTTTTCCTCCCAAAGATTGTTTTGACTATTCTAGGTCCTTTGCTTTTCCATATAAAATTTTAGAATCAAATTGTCAAATTCTTAAAAACAAACACCTAGCATGCTTTACAAAATCCTGTGATATCCATGCCATACGCCATGCCAGTTAAATCAGAATCTTCTGTGGGTGGAATCCAGGTATTTATCTGTTAAAACTCCTAGGTTATTTCAGATGCAGCAAAGGTTGAGAACTAATGTGCTGATGGGATTCTAGTGTGTGGTCCTCCAAAAAAGAAATTCAGTAGTGGATTACTGGGGTGGAACTTACCCTGGTGGGATATGTGTGTGAGAGTTGAAGTAGGCCCGGAAATGGAAGAGATTGCCGATGTTTGTGAAAAACGGGCAGAGTTCTTCGAGGACTGTGGAAAGGGAAATGAGAAGCTGTATGGTCTAGGAAAGCCCTCTCCTCAGTCCCCATTGGCTTCTATTGCTCAAGTACTGCTTTTGGCTATTATGCCTGATTTTTCATGATATCCTCACTCTAAGACTGCCACAAATGTAGCCTAAAAACTAGCAACTCAAGGGATGCCTGGGTGGCTCAGTTGGTTAAGTGTCTGCCTTCAGCTCAGGTAGTCTGGTTGCCCTGAGATCCAACCTCAGGTTGGGCTCCCTGAGCTGGGAGCCTCTTTTCCCTCTCCCCACTGCTGGTGTTTTTTTTCTCTCTCTCAAATGAATAAACAAAATCTTTAAAAACAAAACAAAAAACCTAGTAACCTGGAAGCGAAGGCATGTCCCTGTTTGCTAAAGCTTGTAAGTGCATTATTTTAGAGAATAACTCTCCTCTATTTTAAGGAAATGTTTGTGAAATCTGCATAACAATGACCTGGGTAGGCACATTCTAAAATGATTATGTGTTTTTACTTTTTTGAAGGTTCTGTCTTTTTAAATTTTAATGGCTTTGGGCAAACATTGATTCATCCATTCATTCCATGGTTAGGTAGTTCTGTCAGAAGTGGTGCCTCCCTAAAAGGCTTTAAAGAAAAAAGGGACAAAAAGTTGCAATCACATAATGTTGCTCTTTGGGAACCTCTAAGCTCTGTGGGCGGGTAGGTGCTTGCTTGTGGCTTTTTTTTTTTTTTTTTTTAACACATTTTCCTTCTTGGAGAAGTTGAACTAGTCTGCCGAGTCCCTCTTTCTGAGATGCAAGTTCTCCTAAACAGCTGTAGAGAATTAATTTCAGTTAGAGCTAGCAGAGCTTTGATCTCAACTTTCTGCTCAGTGTTATGGAAAATCCTTTCTGGAAAAGAGCTGGTGTCTACCTGCTATGGGATGCTTCAAAATTCAGATGAACATTGGATTTTTGAGTGTTTTCCTAGTAGAAACAGCATGGAAAATCCTTTAGTGAGCTAGATTTTACAGTGCACACAGAAAGCAAGTATTGATATATTTATATTTTTCTGCGTGTGACATATTGGTTGTACTATTTTCTTATTCTTAATAGAATTCAAATATGCCATGTCCAAATCCACACCTTACATTGCTCTGTAAGGGGTGAGACATTTTAGCCAGGAAAGAGCCTTGATAATAGCAATTTTTAAGTTTTTTTGTAAATATATGTATTCTTTGGTGGGTGGAGGGTGAGAGGAGAATCGCTTTCCCTTTGCTCTTACCATCTTATTAAACACCACACACACAACTTTCTTTTAATAACGTTTTTATAAAGAGAGAAGAGTATTCACAGATTGCTCTTTAAGAAATCCCTCCCACATTTTTTCCCTCATTTTTATACCTCTATTCTAGGATTTATCAGTAATGCACACATTACTTTTATGGCGGTGTAATCATAACAAATAATTTTATACTTTACTTAACATTAAAAAAACCATTTCTACGTTGCTATGTTATCTTCATAATTAGTAATTTAATGACTGCATAATAGTACATCAAATTGTGCTATGATTTACATTTTTCTAATGTTTGAAGTTTTCAATTTTGTGCCATTATACCACAAAGAACTTATTTGTGCATAGGATTCCCTCTGCCCCCTTAATTTCTTTGATATGTTTTCTGTTGTAGAATAATAACAGGGTGTCTTTTTGTTTTAAGGGTTTTATCAGCGTACAGTTTACACTGCATATTATTGTCAGTGATATAAGGTGTACTTGTCTTGAAAATTATCATTATTTACATTTTTAGGGATAACTGTATCACTAAAAAGGCTGTACTTTCCCTTTATTTTTTACACTAGTTTGAACCTCATTCATGTTTGCATTTTACTGGTTTATGGATTGGAATTTTTTCCCATAACTGATGGGAAGTTTTTATGTTACACATTGAGTAACCCTTGGCAATATTTGTTATGAATACTTTTTCCAGTTCCTTTTCACTTTAGTTTTCCATTATAAAGGAGTTTATGTGGTTGAATTTTTAAAATTTTCTTTTTTGACTTCTGTTGCCTTAAGATGAACAAACTTATCATCCTTTGAGAGGTACAATACCAATTCTGCTTTTTATCTCCCAGTATTTCCTGTGGTTTAATTAAAAGACCTTTTTTGGATCTGCCTTAGTTTCTGTTGATTCATGTGTCCTCTTCTTACCTGCAGTGCTACGAGGAAAGGTGGTTAAATCGGGAGTTTGAGTTGTTCACAGGTCTTGGGAGAGGAATAGAAACAGCCAGAATTCCTATCTTGTCTTCCTGTAATGTCTACAAGTCTGTGTTTACTCGTCTTTAAAGCTGGGATGAGAATAACAAATGTACAGAGAATTTTTTAATGCACTTAAGCCTTCTCTTAAGCACTGTTAAGAACCTCGGTTAGAAGTGTTTCAAATACCAAGTAGCTGTAACCTTTGATTAATATGTGCATCATCATTTCTTGGATTTTTATCAATAGTTAGAGACCACATGGGATCTTTGCTGTCTTCTGAAGCTAACCACGACCCCGTGACTTGTGGATTTGGGGATGTGGGTCTAGAAAAAAACTGTAAACTGAGGATGACCATCAGAAATATGTAGTATGTGAATCAGGTCTGAGTCCCCAGTGAGGATTCTGGGGAATAGATAAGAGATATGACTTCAGGAAGTAGAAGTACCTGAGGCAGTGTGGATAAAACACAGGAGCTTGACAGAAAGATTTGTTTAACCCAACTTTGCCACTTTTACTTATGTGACCTTGGGTAAGTCATTCAGCCTCTCCAAACTGTTTCCTCAGTTATAAAATGAATTAATATTGATGAGTTTTTTAATGAAATAAGAAAATTTATGTGAAATATTCAACATAGTATCTAACTCATGCCAAGCAAATGCCAAGGAAATTATAGTTGGTATTATTACTTGTATTAATAGGTAACATTTGTATAACATTTATGAATTACAGAGCCCTTTAACATGCTGTTTCTCATCTGTGAATTGGAATGCTTTGTACAGAATGTTTTTTTATATTTTCTACTGGCTTTTTATATTCATAGTCTCAAGAGGATGTTCCCGTTAGTTACCTGTACAGCTTGTGTACACTCAGTTGGCATTTGTCATGTACTTTCATACCAATGTCTTATTATCTAAATCAAATTCTAAAACTCTGTGTTAGTACAAAGGTTGTATCTTATTCATCTGGGCCACAAAGTCCACACCCATCACTGTTGGAGGCTCTAGTTCTACCATTTATTTATTATTTAAGTGACCATAGGCAAGTTAGTCTCTAGCTTGCCAGGGCCACCCTTTCCTCATATGTAAAATGGATAACAAATTTCTTGTGAGGATTACTTCAGTCAATCCATTGGAAAGTACTCTATATAGCATACTAGAAATTTTTTCCACACCTCACTGTGCCTAGCATGATAGTCATTGCTTAGAAGATACATGTTCATTGGAGTTAGAGGCTGAGGGGAAGCTGTGTGTACCCAAGTCTTACCTTTAGTATCAAGATACTTTCATTTAGAAAGGGAAGATTGTTCTTTGTGGCTAGTTGTCATGCAGGGTGCTATGGCAGGCTAATTAATACTCTGGTACCCTTGCCTTTGAAATGTTTGCTTCTTGCAATAAAACATGTGGGGCATAGTTACACATAGGTGCTCAAAACATGTTCAGAGCTTTAATCCTAACTGGAGGGAATAGGCTTAGTCTATAATAACTACATCTGGATTTTGGGTGTGTGATCTCTGGTCAATCTGGAGGGCTGCACATGAGGCCCAATAGTCAGTGAACACTGGGGTACTGGCTAGCAGAATCAACTTTGTTTCTCCTGGAATTCTTTTTTTCTGGTAGATCACAGCTATATTTCTGTGTGTCCTTGGTTTACATTTTTTTTTTAATTTTCCAATATGATTTTCAGACGTGGCAATACTAAAATGTTAGCTGTGGTCAGTTTTAATAGATAAGATTTTTAAAAAATTTTTATTTATTTATGATAGTCACACACAGAGAGAGAGAGAGAGGCAGAGACAAAGGCAGAGGGAGAAGCAGGCTCCATGCACCAGGAGCCCGACATGGGATTCGATCCCGGGTCTCCAGGATCGGGCCCTGGGACAAAGGCAGGCGCTAAACCGCTGTGCCACCCAGGGATCCCAGTTTTAATAGATAAAGCCCAAATTCTAGGTATCCATTTCTCTCTTAAAATAAAATAAATAAATAAATGAATGAAAAATAAATAAATAAAGTCATGCTATGAAGGAAAAAAAAACTAAAATATTTAATAAAAAAAATTCCTTTGTTCATTTTGGAAAATGGTACCTTTGTTAATCCCCTAAGAGACAATTTATTATATTCTGACAGTATTTGAATAGTGTGATGTCTCAGTTTAAATTTATTTTTCCTGGCACAGTTTTTATTCTGTAAAACTTGTACCGTTAGGAAGAGGATGTTTGTTTCTCATGGGGAAGGGAAGAGCCTAGTGGACAGAAAAAGGGTGAAGGGTGTTGCCTCCTTGAATGTAGAGTGGTGTGTAATTTATACTTAAGGAGTTCTTTGAGAAGAACAGCCAGTTTAGCAGCTTGGTTTTGCTAATTATGGAGTGCTTGATGTGTTTTCATCTGGTCCATTCTATCAAGTCCTGTATTCCTTTGGGATATGGGGGAATTGGCTTTGGTTTAGGAGAGGTACACAAGTGGCATGTGTCATTTCTCTCCTAAGAGGGTAGAGAGGACAAGCTTCTTTCAGATAATTACTGTTGGGGGCTGGGGCACAGGAGCCTTTGGCGTTCCCCTCAGCTCAGTTGGTGGGTAACAAATTTGATGGAAAAGCAAAGAGGGAATTATTTTTTTAAAGCTATGATATACTCCATATGTGATTAAGCCATTGGTGGCCTTTTAAATACAGAAGAAACTTGCATTAGGAACCTGGTATCCAAGAGCCTTTGATTTTATGAAATCTAGGAACATGATGATCGGTTGTCAGTATTTTGGTCATATTCCGTGAGTGTCCTCTCAGTCAGTAGTCTTGGTAGAGAGAGTTTGAACATGGCCCTGAAGAAACCTTACTCTAGGGAGGTCAAGGCTATAACCTCCACACGGTCTAAAAAAGCATTTGGTAGCAAAAAAGAGCACCCCATTGGGATATTTTTTTTAAAAATAAGATGTTAACTTATTAAAAGTTCTGTTTTTGTTTTCTTTGTTTTCTTTATAATATACATGACTCTGCTACATTGTGTAAATAGTACCTTGTAAAGAACATGCCTCACAGATAAAGTACTGTTAGCATCCCCAGTGCTGGTGTATTGTCCTTTTCTTGTCCAAATCAGCAAGGTGTTCCTAGACTTGGGCACCAGGGAGTCTTTCAACATCCTACTTTGTTAAAACATGCTTCCTGCGGTTTGTTTATCTTCTTTGGGGTTCTTAGCAAATCCCAAACCACTCACCTTTCCTAGTACTATTAATGTTCTAAGAGGGGCTATACATTATATTAAAGTCAGGGTAGTTATCCATGGGAAGGCTGGTTTTTAAATGAGATCCTTATTCAGCCTCTTTTTAGCTAGTGTTTCATTACCACCAAGGATTTATAATGCAATAGCTCTGAGGCAGAGCTGGTAAGAATGCCAGCTTCGCTAATATTTAGAGTCATAAAATTCTGGATATTGGACAAGCTCTTAATTACTTTGAATCCGTCTTTGTCTTAATAAAAGTTGGATTGTACCCACTAAAACAAGATGGCTGTGTTTGCATTAATCTCCAAATGTAGGTTAATACCTTTTTAAAAGCTGTCTCTTAGACAAGAGACTTGAAAATTAATTTCCCATTTTCAGCTTAAGATGAAGAGCTTTTCCACGTGTGGAGTTTGAAGGGCTGCCACTTTTCTGATGTTGTAGATTCAGGTGCCAATAATAACTCTCTGTTCCTCTTTTTTTTCTTCTTCTTTTTTTTAATAGGTAAAGAAAAAAGTCTTCTGGTGCTTTGGAGACTTGTATTTGTGGGTTTTTTTTTTTTTTTTTTTTTTTTTTTTGTAATTTGCTTCAAAGTAAAGTTCTGTCAGTGGAGTTTGAATCACTGAGGATGAGGGACATGATGAAGGACTAAATAATGGGAATCCTATGAAAAGCCATTGCTGTAGAAATTTGGATTTCATACATATTTTTGCTGTCAAGCTAGTTATTTTAACATTTTTTTCATCCTTTAATGTCTAAGCACTTACTTATTGGGGGGTTTCCCCATAATGGTAGGTTCTTAACTTACTTCTTCAAGTACAAGATAAAAACTTCTTAACGCCCCCCCTCCCCGTTCTCCAGAGTATCTAGTGCTATGTAACCACTTAGCATCATTAATTCCAGGATTCATTTCTATGCTACAGATGGTCAATGAGATTATAAGGGCTCTGAAAAGATTTTTATATAAATTGAGGTCTTCTTAGTTGAAAGACAGAGATGTCTGGCACACTAATTTCTCTTCCCCGGTTTCAGTGTAGGAGTATCCAGTGTGCTATATTAACCAGATTCTATTTCAATTATCAGTGGGGCTTGGGAACAGGGAATTAGGGACAGTTTAAGAAGGAAAAGTGGAAACTTATATAATCACATGAAAGGGAACAAGTCACAAGAATCTTCTTGTTAAAGTTACAAGTATTAAAAATCTTGTTTTGTATTTCAGCCTATTCATTTTATAGACATTTATTATAAAAATTTATGTAATAGGTAAGAAGGACACATGGCATTTTTTAACAATGCAGATTTCTAGGCCTTTCCCCTGGAAATTCCAGTTCAGCAGGTCTGGGATATAGGTCCCAGAAATCTGATTCTTATGATCAGGCACATTTGATATGCAGAAAACTCCCATTCTGTTCTCTAGAAGCTCCAGTTATTCATGGACAGTTTGTAGGATATACTATTTTCTCCTTTGTTAAGTCTCTGTGGATTGTAGGATTTTGTGAGGGGATGTCTTCCAATAGAACCTTTTGCAAAACTTTATGGAGATACCACTGCAAATATAGACACTTTAGTACGTAGTTTTTGGATTCATAATGGCAAATGAATGAAGAGGCAGCTGGATGGCAGGTGCCCCAAATCTGTCATTGTGAAGAATGGAATTGGGGTGTCAGGCCTGAGGATGAAGGGAGGTAGATGAGCCATGTGCTCTCCTCAAAGGCTTACAGAGTTATACTGTGGAGGAGGGGGCCATGCTTCCGGGAGTCCCACAGAGCAGACCTAGGACTAACAAGTGGATGTCATGGGAGCTGAACACAAAGAAATAGGTGCAATGCAGGGGACTGGCAGCCTTCATGAGATACTGCTTTTACCTTCTCATTATTCGGAGCCTGTGGAACTATTGTTTTCCCCCAAAGAAATCAGGTTTAGACTACCAGTTAATAAGAGAAGAATGGGTATGCACAGCTGGAAGCCAAGTGAAGGGCGTGGTGTGCAAATTAAGCCTGTCCCCTCCCCTAAGCCTGTAGGCCTTCATCAGAAGCCTAGGACTTGTATGCTTCTGCAAGTGGCTGTAGACAGCACGGTATGGTGGTGAGTGGAGATGCAGGTAGCCATGCAGCCCCTCACTGAGTGTGTGAGCTCCATAAGGGCTGCATCTTAGAAAGTTTACTGCTGTAGATGGCTAGCTAGTCGACTGCTACAGAGGGGTAGGGGTCTGGCTTACAGGATAGGGCTTACTGAAATGGTGGTCAAATGAGGAATCAGGAGGAAATGTGTATCTCACATTCGGTGCTGACTGAGAAGATTCCTAAGATCCTTTCTCACTTAGAAACCCTGTGATGCCTGCTTCGAAGATTAAGCCTTAAATCTCAGCATGGATGACCCATGTCAGAAATGGTGAAATTTTCTAGGCACATCAGTTGAGGAACCTGCTGGCTGATTTGTCTTGGATATTTCCTGTGATTTTCAGTTGTTGTGGTATGTTCCTCTTTTCAGAGAGAAATGAGAATTTGTTGCAAGTTTATGGCCTAGATTAATTGGAATATTTTGTGAAGCCTCTCAAGTGTTATCACTTCATCTTTACCCTTGCTTGCTATTATGCATGAGAAGCATTTGAGTTATTTTAGAGAAGATGTAAATTTGCTTGTGTTATCCAGTGTCAGCTTAAAGCTGATTAGCATTTTGTATCACCTTTGCAGCTCATAAATCATCCACTTCCCTTCTCAGTGCGCAAGCCATAAGTCAGCAAGGAAGCACCTGCTGTAGGCCTAGCCACTTCTTGTCCTGTGATTTAGAGAACACTCCAGACTTCATCTGAGTCCCTTTGTGGTTTGGTCTATGGTAAGCCTTCACTTAAATGGGAAATGAGTAGAGACTCTTGGTGGATTTTTCCCAGAGAGGTCCTCAGACATATAGTCCATGAGGTTGGTCCAGCCACGGGTATGGTTTGTTTGGCCTATTTAGTATGTAAAAAATCTTGGAGGCAGTTTCCAACCTTTAAAAATTAGGAAATGTCACATAAAAATCCATATTTGTGTTTATTCTTGGCAAATCAGAAGGTCTAGTAGCACCACACCATGCTCCATGCTGAGCTCCCAACTGGTACTGAGAGTGCGTGTATGCTAGAGAAGGGCCAGATTTCCTACTTTCCTGTAAGAATCTGCCCTTCCTCAGTTTTTCTACAGTGAGCCAACTTTACTCAAGGTCCTACATGTATAGATACTTGAATTTGACACCTTGCTATAACATGACACATTTTTTTTAAAAAAGCAATATTGGGCAGCCCGGTGGCGCAGCGGTTTAGCACCGCCTGCAGCCCGGGGTGTGATCCTGGAGACCCAGGATCGAGTCCCACATCAGGCTTCCTGCATGAAGCCTGCTTCTCCCTCTGCCTCTCTCTTCGCTCTCTCTGAATGAATAAATAAATAAATCTTTAAAAAAAAATAAAAAATAAAAAAGCAATATTAACCATTTAACTTGATTGAATATCAAGAGGCTAACATTTCTGGAGTCATAATTAAGGTAGTTTGCTCTGCTAAAGTGCTTATATATGCTTGTTTAGGTCGTCCTCAATTATCCCTAATTTTATAGATGAGGAAATTAAGGAAAGATAAAAAAACAAAAACAAAACTTGCTCAAGGTCGTCCATCTCCTGTCACTGGACTGTGTGTTCCTCACACCCACACTCCTCCAGGAGCAGTGGGCGTCATTTAAGTGGCAGTGACATACTCCCTGAATCCCCAGCCTACCCCTGGCGGAAGCAGGGTGTCCTGCTCCAGGCACAGGGACTAGGGGATATTTGAAAGGCGGCCCCTTGTAAGGTGCCTATTGATTTTCTTCACCCTCTTGTTTTCATCATCCATCCTCTTATTGTAGGATGCTTATCTGTCATGTATAAAAGCCTTGTTACAGGGAACCCAAACAAGTCATTGACATTTAAAATTAAATTGCAACAGGTATTGTCAATAGCTGAACTGCTCATTGACAGTGCATCTCTATCACATTGAGAGAACATCCTGACTGGGTATATATCCTGCCAAACCAAATTGGAGACATTGGCTGCCTACCAGCAAATCTGGTTTGACTTGCAGAAAGTTCAGAAATGTACACATCCCTCACCAATCTCAAAATACTAGGTTTATGGAAACTGATGATTTTTTTGCTGAGCTTCCTTGCAGCAAGAGGGAATTCTGGTGTCTCCACTATCTGCGAAACTAGAGAGGGAAGCTATGGCTTTGAAAGGGAGAGACCTGCAGATTAAGGATGGGGTGAATTTCATTGCAGGGGGGGAGGGGTGGCTATTCGGTTATTTATCTGTATATTGAAGTGATACAGCCATTTTCTTCTTTCCCCTCTTTTTCTTCCTCCCTCCCCCTTTTCACTTCCTGCTCCTACCGTCTTGTCTATATATGGAAAGGGGGGTGGGAGTGGGAGAGAGGAGAGCTCACATTTATTCTGTTAGGCAATGTTCTGTAGTACTTCATGTGAATTAATTCATTTGATTGCCACAATAACCCCAGGGAACGAGTATGCTACAGATAAAGAAACTGAGGCACAGAGAGCATAAAACATTTGTTCAGACTAGAACCATTGTTAGACTAGGTTCCCTCCCAAGGCTGATGTAGCTTGTACTCTTAGGGTAAACATTTAAGCCTGTATGTCTCTGGACACTGGGAGTTCCTCTGGAGGCCTTACAAATAGCAGTTTGGTTGGTAGGGCAATTAAGTATGCTGGGTATACTATGCTGAGCTCTAGTGGGGGAGAGAAGGAATGGAATCTAGTGCTTACCCGTGTTATACATGCTTATTGGTTTGTGGCAGGAAAGATTGACGCCAGAATCAAAATGACTTAAAGCAGCTTCCCTGGAGAAGCACTACTCTAAAGGTTCTTTTCCTCTTTGTTGCCCTAGGTCCCTTGTGAATAGGATTTAGCTGTGATTCAGCGGCTGCTGTTCTTTTGGTAATCAGTGTGGAGGAGGGAGATGAGGGCTGCTATTAATGGCTTCTTATTTTGCATTCTCTTAATCAGATATCCTGCAGTTATTAATGTGCATGCAAGATGCTGTCTGGTGTCCCTGGGTGATTTTGTGAGGTGTACTGGACTGTTAAGCTTTCTAAGATGGAATGTGTTATTAGGTTCTGGCCTGGGGGTGTTGGATGGGTGGAGGTTGTTAAAAAGCACTAAGTGAAAGGAGAATGGTATAAAATCAAGCTTCTGATCTTGGGTTGGGGAGATGTAATGTGAGTGGGTGGGACAACAATCTACCAGTTTCACCTCTGTCTCCTGTAAAACCTATCCTATGATACCCTTCAGATATTAAAAGTAGAATAACAGAGCTATTTACTAGGCAACTAAATGCAAATTCTCTCCCCCATTAGTTTTAATTAGGATGAAATCATACATTTAAATAACCATTTCTGTTACTAATAACTGAAGTTCTCATTGTCTGTGAACCCAGGAAAATGCTACTTCTTGTGTGGACTGCCCACCTCTGAGTCACTCAACACCTGCATGTTGACACAGCCAGGTTCCTGATGGAGATGTACGTGTGTGGGGCTTCAGAGTGTTCCTGGTGCGGAGAATCCTGGCTACACAGCTTTCCCACTCTACCTTGGGGACAGACAGGATAGTCCAGCCAGAGAGGAAAGGGTTTGCAAGATCCAAAAACAAAAACTGAAAGACCCAAACAATAACCCCAAAACCTTCAGCCAGATTCTACCTAGTTTTAATCTTGCTATTTAAGCGCTTAAAGGGCTGTATTTTTTTTAATACTCCATCCATCTCTTCCATTTAAACAAATGTCATAACAATGTGATGTCAACACAGTTGGAGATAAGCATTTGCATTAAAAGAATGGGATCTTTGAGGCTTTAGCTCTCAAATTTGTGCTGATTGTTTAGTATTTACTTGATGTAGTATATGTGGTCTGTTTCGAGAGCCTGTGGATGCGGTGGTGTGCAGAGTGGGTGGCTGGTGTGTGTGTGTATGTAGGGGGAAGGCCAAGCTGCTGTTGGGAGGATCAGAAACAAGTAAGCAGCTTGGCTTCACTCCCTCGGTGGCATAACCAGCTAATGAATAAGAGGACTGCTGAACTCCCAGTTGTCTTCATGGCTAGAAAGACTTCATAAAGTCTGAGTCTACCTTTAATGGGTCATTGAGGTGGGAGCAAAATCAACAGAAGACATGTAGTTTACAGCAACCTGAAATGTGCCATTGACATGATCACCTGCCTTCTTTGGCCCTCTGGAGGTGTGGCTGGCCCTGCTTGCATCCTCCAGGAATGGGAATTGTGCCAGATACCAGCTAGACAAGACCAGCTGCTTCTTTGATGTTTTTTGGACATGATTGGCTGTAGCTTTTGATCAGGAAACTGTTCTGATGAAGTCTGACCAGCATCATTTAGACAGGAATGAATGACAGCTGATGTACAGGATTTTTCTTGATTGGCAGCGTTTGGAACTAGTCACCAGAGGAGGGGGGGAGAGAAGCCAGCTCTGATTGACAAACACTTATCTTTATTTAATCTACTTCTGAGGCACTGCAGTTAAAATTTTAGGCATCTGAAAGAAAGGAAGGCACAATTGTGAGACGTAATTAAAGATTCTTGCCAAAAACATACTTAAATAAAAAATGTGTTCAATATAGGAGTGATGCATAGAGTCTGGGTGTGAGGTTACCACTGCTCCTGTGGTGTGTGAGAGAGGGTCTTGCATAGAGACCATTAATGTTTAGCCAGAATTAAAAATAGTGATGGCCTTGGATAGGTATAGGTATAGAAAATTCTAAGTCTAGTTACTATTTCTTTGACTTGCCAACCTGTTTGGTAAGGTTTCCTGTGGGGCTTCTGGTGGTCATTTCTCATCTAGTTGATCCATTGAGGTCTTGAATCATAAGTTTCCGTGTGTGTGTGTGTGTGTGTGTGTTTTAAAGATTTTATTTATTTATTCATGAGAATACACAGAGAGGAGAGAGAGATAGGCAGAGACACAGGCAGAGGGAGAAGCAGGCTCCATGCAGGGAGCCTGATATGGGACTCGACCCCAGGTCTCCAGGATCATGCCCTGGGCTGAAGGCGATGCTAAACCATTGAGCCACCCAGGTTGCCCAGTTTCCGTGTGTTTTGAGAAAAGATGACAAGCAGGAATTTCAGGCTTGTTTCAGAAGGGCTAATCTATGATTCCCTGAGAGCTAATTGTCTGCAGTGTGCTAGTACTGGTTTACAAATGGGCTTGGGATCTTGGCTAATCCTGGAACCACAGTTTTTCCCTTGTTCCTTCTCATTCCACTTCACCCCCACCCCCACCCCAGTTTGGTTTTGAGGATGTACGCTGCATTCTTTGAGTAATTACCTTTGAAATGAAACTGAATATATTTTAAGTCTAAAGTTAATCTATTTTGACCCCCTTGGACAATTGGTGTCCAGACTTTAAGTCTGGGCACCTCCCTCCCTGCAACCACGTCTAATATTTTAGTTTTACCTTTTTGGAAACATACAAATGAGACATTATTATTATTATTATTATTGAAGATTTTATTTATTTGAGAGAGAGAGTGTGTGTACACAAGTGGGAGGAGGGGCAGAGGGAGAGAGGGAGAAGCAGGCTCCTCACTGAGCAGGGAGGGTGCCGGGAGGCTTGATCCCCAGGTTCTGAGTCAAAGGTAGATGCTTAACCAACTGAGCCACCCAGGCACCCCTGCAGTTGGTATTTTAGATTTACTTTGATGTTTACCAATTTCTTGGTTCATAATCATTTAAATTCCTTTAGTGAGGGTCTGTTAGTAGTAAATGCTCTTTTAAAATTTATGTCTTTATTTTTGTCTTTCATTTTGAAAGATAGTTTGGCCCCAGAAGTGATTCTAGGTAGAAAGCTGTTTTTTTCTTTCCATCTTTTCAGACTGCTATGAAGATGACTTGCATTCATATCTAAAGCACTTTAGTGCTATGCTTGGCGTATTTGCTCATTAAATAACATTGGCCCTTACATTCTCAGGAAAATATCGGAACAGTTGGAGACAATTTAGGTTTAGTTTGATGTCCATATTTTCATTGCTTTTTCTGTTATTTCCTTGAAACATTGATTTAACTGAGATTGGGTTGGGAGTAGATGTAAACAATATTATTACTGTTTGCAGCTATCCAAACTTTGATTCACATGTGAGTT
Organism: Canis lupus dingo; assembly: GCF_003254725.2. Taxonomy (NCBI): domain Eukaryota; kingdom Metazoa; phylum Chordata; class Mammalia; order Carnivora; family Canidae; genus Canis; species Canis lupus. The sequence goes on along the minus strand of NC_064248.1, from coordinate 3,509,951 downwards.
CTATCCCTTGCTTGATGTATATGCCCTTTGCAGATTATCTTACCTGTCTAAGATTTGGTTTCTTCATGCATAAAATAGTTGACATGGTACTATTTCTCAGGGTTGCTGGTTGGATGAGAATACATTTAAAATTCACTAAAGCCTCACGTGGTAATAAGTAGTTAATTGTGTGTTGCCTGTGAACCACTTTTATGACATGTACAGATGTTATCAACTTTCCTTTGCTCTGGTGTCTCTGTTTTCATTTGTTGTTCTCCAAATCCATGAAAAGAAGGAGTGAGCATCTCATTTGTGTAACTTACATTGTACTCCGTGGACTGTGGGAGGCTTCCTGTAGACTGGTGGTTCTGGGTTGGAAGTAGCCCTTTTTGCTTACTTGTCTTTAGGGGGAAAATAGCTTTCCAGGCTTAGTACTTTGCTACCTGTAAGACTGTCTTTCACTGATCAAAAATAATGTGTTCTGATTTTTCTTTTGGCTTTGAGCAAATTATTTGATGATCAAAGCCTCCGTTTCATCATCTGTAACATGGAAATAATAATACCTTCCTCACAGGATTGTTGTGAGGATTAGATGAATTGATACATGTAAAGATCCCAAGTGCCTGGCACAAAGAAAGTGCCAGTACTTTCTTTTTCATCATTGTTAATGGGCAGGACTGCCCTCTGTGCCATACTCTTGGCTCCTGGCATGAAAGATGTGTGGTTTGCTAATGGCTTTGTCCTTTACCTGTTTAATGCCTTGTACCTGTGTATTAAGCTTCCACATATCACTTATCTCATTTGTTCCTTAATAACACTGTCATGGGTTAGGGAGGACATACATATTTTTCAACCTTATTTTTACTTGCAATAAAAGGCATCCATTTTAAATATATAGCAGTTCTGTGAGGTTAGATCTGTAATCACCACCAAAATCAAGATTAGAACATTTCTGTCACCCCCCCTCCTCCCACTACCAGTTTGTCCACTGTAAGTTTTGTTCTCCCCTGTGTGACTTTTGTCATCAAAATAAAAATCTGAGAATCCCTAAAAAAAAAAACAAAAAAACAAACAGGTATTGTGACTATTTGTAGTAACAACTACATATCCAACACAGTGATATGTTTCTTTTTCTTTTTTAGTTTGGTGGCACTGGTTTAGTTGCACATTAATGTTTAATGGTGCATTTTTAAATAGGGCAGGGTTTTTTTCCCTTAAAACACGTGAAAATTTCAAACATGTTACAAAGAAATATTTTAAGAATGATAATTTTGCAAATAAAAGATATATTTATAAATACCCCCCCCCCCCCAAAAAAAATCCCTGGTCTCTTTCCCATTTAATCCCCCATTTTTACACCTGGCCTTGGGCAACCACTGATCTGCTTTCTATCACCATAGATTAGTGTTCTCTTTTTTAGAATTTTAATTAAATAGAATTATATATTATGTACTTTTTAATGTCTGGCTTCTTTCACTCAGCATAATTATCTTGAGGTTGATCCGTGTTGCTGGTGGATGTCAGGAGTCTGGTCCTTTTTATTGCTGTGTGCTGTCCTATCATATGGATGTCCTAAGAGTGTGTTTAACCATTCTCCTGCAGATGGAATTTTGGATTATTCCCAGTTTGTGTCTATTATTAATAAAGCTGCTGTGAACATTTACATAAAATTCTTTGTATAGGTATGTTTTCATATCTCTTGAGTAAATACCTGGGAGTAGAGTTTATTGATGTTGGGGACTTGGAGAGGTGAGTAAACCGAGGTCACGCAGCCAGCAAGGCGCCATACCTAGATGAGCATTTTTGATTATTCATCTCTTCAGAATCCATTAGACCAGTGGTTTTTCACACTTCCAGAGCACTAGGATTCTTTGAAATAGCATATTGCCCCAACCTCCCCAATTAAAAACAAAAAACCAGACTAAAGCAATGTAAATAGGCTCCTCAGAAGATTCAGTCTCATCTTGGCTTTGATGTGTTGAACACCCATGCTCTTCTCATGGAACACCTTTTGCAAAGTGCTGTGCTGCCTTTGGCTACTTCTTGAGAGCAGAGTTGTGGGTCCCCTGAGGCCTAGTCCTTATTAAACAACTCTTCTTCTTAGTCTCATACCTTGGTTGTTTGAGAAGAAATCATTGAGCAATTCACCTTTACATTTCAGACTTCCTGAGAGGAAGCAACTCTTATTCTTTGGAACAAAACAAAACAATACACACCCACACTCATATATAGTGCATAGTTCAGACTGTGCAGCTGGTGAAGTTAACAACATTACCATGTTGCTATTGCTGTCACTCACTGTGGGTTATGCATCTCCTTGATTGAAGGGCTCTTCAGGGAATGTAGGGCCAGATAGGGACATTCAGACTCTTAGGCTATTTACCTTTGTCACCTGGTTCTATTTACAGATGGAGTGGATGCTCCATTGCCCTATTCTGGAGCAGTGAATCCCCCCCTCCCTTTATTTGGAGCTGTGAATCTTATCTTATGTTATCAGAGCCCAGGTTATGAAATTTGAAATGCACTTTGCCTCCCTTGCACTGTTACAACTGCATCAGAGCATTTTAATCAACTTGCTTTCATTGAAGTGTACAATTTTTCTTCTCATTACATCTGCAAGCTCTCAAGTTTACAGACACGATCTCCTAGGCTAGACTAATATTACTTGGTCATTCTTGCATGCAAATTTAAAATTTAATATCTTGCTGCAGGTCTGTTGAGTTTTATGCAAATTCCAATATAGATTATATTTTGGAGCTGTAAATTAGAAATTACGTTTGGGGGGAAGTGATATTTGTGTGGGCTTAGAAAAAGTAATCTTGCAGTTTGCATGGTACATGGCATTTCTTCCAGAGACATGGGATTTTAAGTATTCTGTATAGGTTTGGAAGGTGTGTTGCCCACTTGTGTTACGGATAATAAAAAGACCAAAACAATGCCAGTTAATGGGTCAACATTTTTTAAATGACATTTGACTATTTGGGATAGCCATGTAGGACTAACTGGGTTCTTTCATTTATTCATTCACTGAACATACGGTTATGGATACTTCATAGTACCTGCCTCTCTTGTCTTTTATGATGGCAACAAACAAAACAGTCTCTGCCTTTATGAAACTTACCTTCTACTTGGAAGAAGAAAACTATAAGCAGATAAAAGAGTGGGTATTTGGTACATCTGATGGTAATACATCCTATGGAGAAGAAGAATGCAGGGTTTAGGAATAAGTGTGCTGAGATGGAAGTGTGAGGTTAGGGAAAGCTCCTTTAAAGTGACATTTAAGTGTCTTAAGTGGGTACCTTTGCCATGTTTGAGGAGCAGCAGGATGCCAGTGTGGCTGATGCAGAGTGGGAGGTAGAAATAGAAAAGCAGAGGTGGGAGAAGAATCCAAGGAGAGGTTGATAGCATGATAAGGTGTCATGGATTGTATCAAGCCTTGCAGGTACTGTGAAGACTCTGGCTCTTTCTGACTGGGAGGGGGAGCCCTACTGGGCGAATATTAAGTAGACTCTGACTACTACATTGGGAATAGAGTTTATGGGGGCAAACACATTTTCAGATGATGGAGGTGGGGCACCAATTTCAACCACTGTAAGTCTGTATCTTAGTAGCTGACTAAAGAGGCCTGGTGGCCAAAAAGAAGCTAGAGCTGGATAGCAGAGCCTGGCATTGTTATCATTTTTTTTTTTAAATCATTTTTGTGTTTGATCACCCTCTAGATTCTTTGTGCCAGAAACCTAAGCATATGTATTGCTGGGGTCCAGCAATCTGTGTTTTAACAAGTCTTCAGGTGACTGAGATGCACTTGTTAAAACAGGGAATGCTTGGCCCCACCCCAGAGTTTATGATTTAGGAGGTTAGGGGCAGGGCCCAGGAATTTGCATTTTTATATCTTCCTTTTCCTTAGTGATGCCAGTGCTGTTATCAGGGACCACACTTGAGATCCATTGCTCTAGTGAATGGGAGCTGATCTTGTTATCTCCAAAGTTAACTTTCTGTACTTCTTAATAAATAGTGGGTATTACAAGCTGTGGTTCTGAGCCACACTTGCTTGGGTTTGAATCCCAACTGTGCCATTGTATTGTGACCTTGGATGGGGCATTTAGAATAGTGCCTTGCACATAGTAAGTTCTTAGTAATGGCTGACTATTATAGTATGATATATAAGTATAAAATGATGTGATGTAAATAAAATAATAATTTGCCAAATGTAAACTCTGGACTGCAGGCATTATAAACATGATCCTGTTTTGTTTTCAGGATGAACTGCAAGGTATTATCAGTTATATTATATACATGGGGAAGTTGCTTACTCAAAATTACACAACTTGTAAGTGTGAAGATGGATTTAAAATTGATCTCTCTCTGGCTTCTAAGTCTGAAGTTTACCACTGTGTGCTGCCTTGCAACACTAGATTGGCTTTCACAGATTGAGGTTCAAAGCTGAGGCCTGCCTTTTAGTGTGTGTGTGTGTGTGTGTGTGTGTGTGTGTGTCTGAGAGAGAGAGATCAAGTCAGAGACAGATGAAGAAAATGAGAGATTAGTATTTGGCTAAGTCTCTGTTAGGCTACTTTTTCTATCTGTAAAATGGTGACGAAGCATGCAGACTTTACAGGATTTCTTTTTCTTTCTTTTTTTTTTTTTTAAACAAGTTGGCACTTTCTTTTTTTTTCTTTTCTTTTTTAAAAATTTATTCATGAGAGACACACACACACACAGATAGAGAGAGAGAAAGACAGAGACACAGGCAGAGGGAGAAGCAGGCTCCATGCAGGGAGCCCGACGTGGGACTCGATCCCGGGTCTCCAGGATCACGCCCTGAGCCAAAGGCAGGCGCTAAACCGCTGAGCCACCTGTGCTGCCCTACAGGGTTTCTAAGTACTAAGTAGAGTATTGACTTTTTAGCATCATCAGTTGTTTTCTTTCTTTTTTTTTTTTTTTTTAGTTGTTTTCTTTCTTAATTAAGATTTCAAAGCTAAATCCAATCTAGATAGAATATATTTATGGCATTTTTCTTTATCATTCCTTGTAAGAATTGACTTTTCTTTTTCTTTTTTTTTTTAAGAATTGACTTTTCTTAATATGAAATTTGAGTTACTGAATTTTAGGTGGACAGGATTCTTGTCAACAGAGTGTCAGCTTGGGAGGAAGAGATCATGTTCCCTTAAAAAAAAGCCTTCTCTGATTAGGCTTTTAGATTCCTTATCTCAGGAAAGTTCACACACTGTTGGGATAGAGCTTTTCGAGATAAGGCATTTGTACAGAGGAATAAAGTAGGTGGGAAGGCAGGTATGTGGGGAGACCACCTCTGTAATTTTTAAAAGCCTAGTGTAGTCTGGTGGTTTGCAAAAATTAAAAGTCACATGAAAGATAAAATACTATTACTGTCATAAAATCTCAGTTATCCATGGATCAGATGTGTGAAAGACAACTATCTTTTGGAAACCTGGTTATAAAATTGAAAAGGCCATTGATCGACAAATAGCTTTAACAAAGCTCTCAAACATTACTTTTACTTCTGTAGTAATGGTGACTGATAAGGCTCCCCTTGGTCCCTTTCTTACCTAGTCACCTATACAGGGATTGAAGGAGACATTGTATATATGATGATACCTACACAATCACAAGGAAGGTTAGGTGACTGCAGGGGGAAGAGACATAATAGCTATTAAAATACACGTATGGAACTTGGGCCCATGGGCAGCCCCAGCTGTCCTGGGAGTCCCCGAGGGCAACAATGTATGTAGAATGAGTCAGGTTCATAGAGAAAATTAGGTCATCAGAAACAACAAGCTTGTTCTTGGTGTCTTTTGAGGAATAGAGGGCAATGGTGAGCACATCAGAAAGCTCTTCTGACAAGTTTAGTTTCAGTAAAACAGTTTGCTTCTGGAGAAGTTTATTGGGGGAAAAAATCACCGATATAGCATAAGTGAGGTGATCACGTGACCAAGGAGGCCATGGGGTGAGGTGGAAAGAGTGTGGGCCTTGGTGACAGGGTCCCCTTGGATGTGTCGAGTCCCTGCTCCCATACCCGTACTCTGGGAATGCCCTGAAGAGTTCGTTTCTGGGACTGAATAAATGGCATACGCAGTGTTCTTAGTGCTGGGCTGAATGCATAGTGATTGAGGCTGGTGAAGTTCTGGTATCTGAAGGTCAAGTCAGTGAAGGTGATTCAGGGTACATTTCCTCTTTACCCACGTATGTTCTGTGAAGCCACTGCTCCCCTTTCTTTTAGCAGCTTTATGAGATCTAAGTCACAGAGAATATAATCCACCCATTTAAAGTGTGCAATTCAATGGCTTTTAGTATATTTACTAAAATATGTGCAAGCATCACCACAACGTTAGAACATTTTTGTCCCCATGCCCTTTAGGGATCACTGTTGTGTCCCTCCATCCTCTGCCCTCCCTGGTTCTTGAAGACCCCACTTTTCCCCCCTTCTTTTTAGTTGTAGACTATGCCAATTTTGCTGTTGCTGGATCATGTGATGGAAACTCTTTAAATTTCTCTGTAAATAGCCAGTTTAGCTTTTTCCCCTCCAGAGTATTTGTTTCTTTGGCTGTTGAAGCAGCTGCTGCAACCAATGCAAGGGCTTTTGCACTGTGTGGCCGTTCATATGGCAGCTTTATTCAAAACCACTCCTGTACCGCTTACGTTATTTGTTTTATATGAAAACAGTTCTCCCTGGCTTGCGGCTTCTCTGCTGCCATGTTGACAAATGTTGCTTCTAGTGAAATACACAGAAATAAATAACAGCAAGGGAGAAGGGAGCACAGAGCTAAGTGAATTCATTTTGCTTCTTGAGTGCCATTCTCATTTGTTTTAAAAACCACCCTGGCATTACAGGCAGAAAGGAGGCAGGAGAGCTGCAGAAAAAGAATGGGCCACATCTGATCCTTTGAATTGAGCTGAAGGGGCTGGTTGAATAGACAAGTTTCGAAGTATCTGGAAAGGGCCTGGGGATGAGGAGTTTACAAGGAATCTGAATACCTTGCAGATACTCAAGTTGTGACAATAACTCCCATTTGTGTAGGCTTTATAGTGCATTTGGTGCATTCACTTGTTTTCTCATTCTGTTTATGATGAGGCCCAAATTTTAGACTTGCTGACATAGAAGTAAATGTTGGTTTGTGTGTGACCGTGTGGAGAAGTGGGTGGGGAGCTGAGGAAGTCCAAGGTGGAGGCTCTTGGAATTCTGGGTGTTCAGGCCCAAGGTCTGACCCAAGTGAAAAAGCAGAGGGGGTGCTAACAAGTATTGAGTGCCTGCTATGAGCCAGGTGTTTTCCATAAGCATCATTTATTTCACTGAACCATCCACAAAGGCTGGTGGTCTTATCTCAATTTTACAGATTAGGGAGGACGGAGTTTTGAGAAATTGTGGTACTATTTGTCAAAGGTCACCCAGAAATTAGAGAATGGGCTAAAATAGAAACCTGATGTTCCCAGTCTTCAGAACCTATTCCTGTAATAATAAGCAGTAGGAGCTATGGAAGGAATGAAAAGGGGGGAGGGGGAAGCATTGGAAAATAAGAAGCAGGGATAATAACAAGCAGTACAGGGCAAAACTTTTGTTTAGAAAAATGAGTTGCACATCTTTTGTGAAGGTTTACTAACTAAAAATCACCGGAGGGACGCCTGGGTGGCTGAGCAGTTGAGCGTCTGCCTTTGGCTCAGATTGTGATCCCGGGATTCCGGGGTCGAGTCCTGCATCGGGTTCCCTGTAGGGAGCCTGCTTCTCCCTCTGCCTGTGTCTCTGCCTCTCTGTCTCTCATGAATAGATACATAAAACCTTAAAAAAAATCACCGGAAAAATAAGAAGTAATTCTCAAGTGCACGTGAAACTTTTTTGGAAGTGGGTGGGTGAAAGGTTGGGTTATTGGCCTGAACCTCAGGCCTTAACTCATTAGTTGTAGAACTTGTAGGATTGTTTCTCAGCATACAGACTTTTTAGCTACATAGACATAGACATAACACAGATATTTGCTAAGTTTACTGCAACTGTATTGCCAGATACCATCTTGAAGATGTACAGTATGGTATTTAGGATAACAGGAGTCTGAAACTCAGACTTCCTAGGTTTGAATCTGTCTCTATCACTCAGTGGCTAGATGTGACCTTGGACCTTACTTATTAGCTTTTCTGTGTCTCAGGTACCTTGTTTCAAAATGGTGATAGGATAGTACTTACCTAATAGAGTTGCAAAGATTAAATGTCTTATTTAAAACCCAAAGTTGTTACAATGCCCAGCACTCAGTACTCACTGAAAGTTACACATTGCCATGTCTGTGATCAATACTGGTTCTGATTTGCCTCATTACCTCTCTGCCCCTTTCTTCATTGTGTGCCTGAATTCTTCCTCCAATGCTCAGGCAGGGCCCCAGTGCTGGCTAAGGAGCCCTTTCTCTGAGTTTAGCTGGGGTGGCACTGGCTCCTCAAAGTGTATCCTCTACCAAGAGTGGGATGCTTGACTGCTGAGAGAGTGAGCAGGCTGGGGTGGGCCCTGGCTCTCTGCAGAGGTGTTCAGTCTCCCAGTGGGAGGAAACACGACTTGTCAGAACACAGCTTTGGCTTGCCCACATTTCCTGTTGTACAGATTGGGCCTGGAGTCTCTCTGGGCTCCTTGTCATGGATCCAAGCCAAGGCTGTTGCTTGCTGAGCCAAGAATAATACAGGAATTAGTCTTTTTCTTCTTTATACTAAGCACTAATCAATCTACAGCTAACTCTGTATCTAATTTCTGAACCAGATGCTGTGAATAACTGCCCCAGAATGTGTTTGCCAATAAAAGGATAAGTTTAAGGCTTTTAATCAATGCTACTTACACTCAGTATTTAAGGTCAGAATCTTGTGTGAGACTTATTTTGATCAGGATAATTGTTGGGTTAAAAAATGTTTTTTTGAAATTGTGACATTCGTGGGTAACTATAGTGAATTAATCCTTGAGAGGATGGAAAATTGTCAATTTCATAAGAGTTCTTTTGCTCTCTAGTCCTTCGGGTCACTTATGGAAAAATATGACTTTTAGGAAGAAAGCATTCTTTATCAATGGGGAAAGAGATAAGAAACTATTATAAATTTCTCAGGATCACTGATGGAGGAGCAGAGGGGAAATTAGAATGAAGGAGTATTTTGGATCTGTGGTGTGCTGCAGGGCTGGAACTGTGGCTGCTGTGTGTTTTAGGTGATACTTAACTTGTAATTGTGTGTCTCTAGCATACTTTTCTCAAAGGAAGCCATATTTCCTGAACAAAGACTGTATTACCTAGAGTTGAGAAATATCTGGAGTTTATGGGGCACCTGGCTGTCTTAGCATATGACTCTTGATTTTGGGTTTATGAGTTTGAGCCCCATTTTGGGGGTACAGTTTACTTAAAAAGAAAAAGAAATTAAAAAAAAAAAAAGAAATACCTAGGGTTGAAATGTTGGCTCCATTGAATGGCATAGGGCAGATTAGTTCCCATCTGTAAGATGGGAATGGTAATTGCTGTCTCACAATTGGAAAAATTCAGTGTGATCATATAACATGAGAATGGAGAGCACAGTGCCTGGAATATAAGAAGTGCCGGCAGGGGAGGGGGGTTCCCTTCTATGTCTTCAGAGGGACTGTCTGGCTTGCTCTCATGCATTTTGTCTGGGGTGCATCTGGATGTATGTAACATGGACATTTTCATACCTTGTACCAGTGAGTTGGAAATTGTTCCTGTTGACCTCTGTTTTGTTTGTTTTTGTGCTCAGTAAAAGGGATGAGAGGAGTGATTCAGGAAGCTGCCGAGTTCTAGAGAGGCGCAGTAATTTCCTTCCTCAGGGGCTCCTTGGATGGACAGTTCTGAGTGTACAGGATTGGTGGATCCAGGGAGGAACTGGGCTCTGCTGCTTTGGCTCTGGAGACATTACTTTGTTTTTCTAAAGCTGTTTCCTCATCCATAAATTGGGGATGCCCATAATTTGGGATGCTGCGAGGGTTCATCACTATGGGTGATGTTTGTGAAAGACCTCTGTTAATAGGATGGAGCTCCAGAACTGTGGGGTGGTATTTTCATCACTGTGAGTTCGGAACAGCACTTATCCAAAAGTCATTTGTGGTGTTTTGCCAAATGTTAAGGCTCAGCAAATACCCTCTAACACAAGGAAGATTTGTCTCCATTCCAGAGCTGGTGGAGCTTATATCCAGAAGACAAGACAGCTGGGCTCCTGCGGTTTCGGGGAGAGCTGGCAGTCCTCTCTGAGCTCAGGCTCTAAGACCTACAGGCCATTGTAGGAGCTGTAAGTGAGCTGGTGATGAGCCTTTGCATGCCCCAGACTGGTTTCTGCTGTTTACCTGCAGTCTAAAAGTGGCCTGTTCTTTGTCTCAGCTGTGACATCCTTTCCAGTGACCTTTAGGAAGACAGAGCTGGATCTGTCTTGATTCTTGCTGCCTACTGTGTTGTTGTGTGCAGAGTGCCCTTGTGCTCCTTTTCCTCCTCTGGTAACTTTACGGGGAACTAAACCAGAAGAGGAGGCTATGGGGGTGCCTGGGTGGCTCAGTTAAGTGGATGGGTGACTCTTGATTTGGGCTTGGGTCATGATCTCAGGGTCCTAGTATTGAGCCCTGTGTGAGGGTGTGCTCAGTGGGGATTCTGCTTGAGGATTCCTTCTTTTTCCCTCTATCCCCACCCCCTGCTTCCATGCATGGGCGAACTCTCTCAAATGAATTAAAAAAAAATATATATATATATATATATATTTTTTTTTTTAATGAAGAGGCTGTGTAGAAAGCCAGAATGCCAAGCGCCTCCCTCTGTGGCCTCTGGCTCCAAACCCAAGCACTGTGGTGGGCAGAGGTGCTCATGTGGCAGCACACACACAGAAGCCCCAGGAGCTAATGATGAGTACGGTTTGGTAGGAAGCTCAGCAAAGGATAGTTTGGAGGAAGTGGGGGTTAAAGTTGGTGAGTGCCAGGTAGTGAAAGGTCTTTTCTATCTCTATGCGGCTTTTGACTTTAACTCTGAAGGATGTAGGGATTTGTTGGAGAATGTTAAGTAGCAGGGGATAGTAGGAGAGATGCCTTTTCAAAGGTCATACTTACTCATAGCAAGATGGATGATGAAGGATGGATGGTGATGAGACTGGAAATAGGAATATAGAAACTTGCTGCAGTATCTCAGGCAGGGGATCGTGTGGGGCTTATCTAGGACATTGCCAGTGTGAGTGTCAAGGAGAAGTTGCAAGTGGTTTTGTTAGGTGCAAAGGAACCTGACATTTGAGTGCCTTCTTTGTGCCAGGAACTTTAAGTACTCCATGTACATTAGCTCATCTGATTCTCACAGCAGCAGCCGGGGGAAGGTGGTATATTTTTGCCATTTTGCGAATACAGAAACTGAAGTTTATAGGATATGTAGCTTGCCTGAGGTGCCTGGCAGGTGAGAAGTTGTAGGGTCAGGATTTAAATTTGATTCCATCAAACCCCAAATCTTCTCTTCCCATTACACCTCCCCATGGTCCCCAGGACACAGCCCTCATGTAGTGGTTTTGCATTAGCAAATAACTTTGCAAGGACTAGTCTATTAATAGTGGTCTCTTTCAACATTCCCAGGAGATGAGGGAACACAATTAATTGTTCAGCTGAGAGATTAGAGACATAGGGAGGTTAAGTGACTTGATAGGGTCGCCTGTCAAGTGGTTTGGGGGAGGGCTGGCAGAAGTGAGGTTTGAAGCAGACCATTTTGAGCCTGTAGTCTCACAGAAAATGAATTTGTCAGCCCCATTTTTTAAATCCAGTATTTTAGTTGGTAGATTAAGGAAGCAGTAGTGGGATGGTGTATGCAGGGCAAGCACCCGAGGCTGAGATGGTGGCATGGAGGATCGTGCTATTTTTGGGGTTACTTTATAATTTGACTCTTTTCTGGTGCATAATCTTTAATTAAAACAACAATCAACCCCACCAAAAACTAATCATCTTCATTAAGCATGGAGATTAGAGTAAGGGTGGGGAAACTTGTCTCTGAAAAAGATCTGACCAATAAATTATTTCGTTTGCCCTAAGAATTGTATTGCTTAGCTAAATAATTAGAAGAATTTTCATTTTAACCTGGCTTCTTTTTTCCTAGTTGATTTTATGAATTTGATTTATTATTTGATGTTATTATTTGTTGCCTTGGGGATATTTGGGGTGATACAAAGAACAACATTATGATGAGAACCATGAGAAGTCCTTGTTAATTATATTGTTGTCCCCATTCCTTGTCTAACAGTCTCTCTTGATTATTAATACTATTTTTTTTTGTTTGTTTTTGAGAGGTGAATACATTGGGTACTAATTCTGGGAATGAGTCTAGAGCTTTGCCTTTTACTTAGTGGACACTCTGGGCATGTAGGATAAAAAAATAGATCACTGAGTATCTTGTGATAGAAGTTGGAGGGATGACATTTGGGAAGGGGGAGTACAGGCTGGAGATTGGAAAGATGCTGAACTACAAACCTGAATGATTTCATATTTTACTCATAGTTGTCCTTGCGTGCCATATACTTCATGATTTAACCCAGCCTTGCAAACAGAGACCACACTTTGGCTGACCCCCAGCCATCTACTGCTTTCTCTAGACAGGTCATGGAGTCAGGATAACTGGCTTGTGTGGATGTGGTAGCTGTAGATAGTGAAGTGGACACCTGCCCCATGGAAACTCTGTGAGAGATGTGGGTGAAGTGGGCTGGTTTCTGTAGTCAGGGTGCTGAGTATGGGAGGGAAGGAAGTGGCAGTCATTTACAGTGTCATGTTTAGTTTTGCAGATGTGCTTACAGTTTTAACAAAGACGGAGAAGAAATTATAGGGTGGGAAAGAAATGCCTACAGCCAGCCTGCTAAAGCCTAGGAAGGAGGAAACTAGCATTTGTGTGTTTTAGGAATGCTAAGCCCTTGCTTACATATCAGCAAGCAAAATATTGGCATTCACTTCTGACTCGAGGAAGGCATCTCTGAAGTCAATAGAAGGAAATGCCTATTACAGGCCTTACTCAGAAAGAACGGAGAGCTGTGGAAATGCTCGGGATTATCTCATAAAAGCCCTTTGTGTATTTGAAACCTCTAATGAAATCAGCCTTGTTTTCTAGGCCAGACGACTCTAGTTGTTGTTCTTACCTTTCTTCATTGTTGTCTTTTCTTGTCTCTTTTATGCTTCTGTCGCCTTTTCTGATTTCTTCGTCTTGAACAGTACCAGTCAGAATTGAGCTTTGTGTCCTGATGCAGGGCTGACTTGATAGTGACTACTGGTTTTGATCAAGACATTGGGTAGATAGATGCCTTAATGATGTTGATGGAGAGGCTGTGACAATATCTTCTTTTTCTATGCCTCGCCTCGTTGTCTGCTCCTTCCCTGGCACAGAGTATTGGTGCCTGGAACGTTGTGGATTAGAATGTACACATCTGCTAAATAAGTGAATGGAGATATACCTAATTCTTTCCTCTGGCTGATTAAAAACACACATGCACACACACAACAAAAAAACTTAGTTTTGTTTTTCATTAGAAACACCAAAATTGTTGTAAGGAAAATTGGCTTGAATTGTTTCAGTGCTCTGCATCTTGTACAAAGACATGTAGGACTTTTCTCAAAGAAGATAAATTCTCCCGCTCCTCTCTGTTTACTGTCCCATTCATTCCTTTCCTTTTTTTTTTAATTTATTTTTTATTGGTGTTCAATTTACTAACATACAGAATAACCCCCAGTGCCCGTCACCCATTCACTCCCACCCCCCGCCCTCCTCCCCTTCTACCACCCCTAGTTCGTTTCCCAGAGTTAGCAGTCTTTACGTTCTGTCTCCCTTTCTGATATTTCCACTTTCATTCAATGAGTGCTTATTCAGCCTCTGTTATGAGCCAGGCATTATTTAAGTGGTGGGGATGTTGTTATACAAAGTTAAGTCCCTGCTCTCATGAAGCTTATGATTCAGTGGATTAAGGGACATGACTGACCAGAAGAAGTAATCTTCGTTGGTGACAAGGCTTTCAGAGAAGCGACTGTTGTGTGGGTGATAGAGGTAATGATTGCTCTTTTGTGATAGAATTGCTGGCAAGACAGGCTCTGATTTCACTTTCCTTTCTATTTACATAACCAGCTGAGTCCCTCTATAGCATTTTACCTGACATATAAGATTCCATTTGGGCAGGGTTTTGTCAGTTATCATTTATATATCCTTTCTTGAAATTGGATTAGATCCCTTTGATTTATTTGGAGAGAGAGGTGGGTAATACACAGTGTGTTTCTGCTGAATATCTATTCTGCTATGATGTTGACACAGTGGTGTATACCTTATTTTTATTCCAGTGTGTTTTATTTAACATTCCATTAGTGAGAGATTAGTGGGTTTTTTTTCTTACCTTTCCTCTCATACTGTTTGCCTCTAGTTTATTAAAAAATCAATCTAACTCATTTATTTTATGCCCCTTCTTCTTTTGAATAGGTTTCAACCATTTAACATAAAGTATACATAGCACTCTATGAATCAACTAAAACCCCAGCCTGTGACATTCGTTCATTCATTCATTCATTCATTCATTCAGCAAAGGTACAAATCAAAAGAAAATATGTGCTTCCTCTCTGCAAATTTCACAGTCTAATAGGGTGGGGAAATACAGAAAAAATATGATTCTCTGGGGGTAAATATGCCAAAAGAATTCTGAATGAATGACAGGGAGCATTCAAGACACAGTGTGACTATGCCTGGCTTATCAGAGAAGGCTTCACAGAGGAGGTGGTCTTTGATTTGATTCTTGAAGAGTGAGGATGTTTGCTTCCTAGGGCCTGCTGAGAGATGACTACATTTAATTGGTTTTGCTGTAATCACTGAGGTGCTGATCCTGAGGGTGGATTTCTCTCCCAAGTACTGGACTTGGATAGTGATGGTCTCATTGCAAATACAGCTTGAGCCTTGTTTGTTTGTCCATGAAGCACTTAGTGTATAAGTAAGGCTGACACCAGGACTGTTTTATTTTGTTGCTGCTATTGTTCATCAATAGATTTGGATATATAGACTTCAGTTTTCACAGTGCTGCATTCCAACATTTTGGATAAATTAATGTCCCATTAACTTTCTGACTCCAATTCACTGATCCCCATTAAGTGAATCAGGGACTAGTTTTAGGTCACTCCTCTGTCCTCCATCTCTTCAGGTAATCTGGAATAGACATAAGAACCAAATCTCTTGTTTGGTTCCCAACTCAGATCCTGTGGAATGGCCATGATGCCTTCCAGTGAAAATGTATTAGGGAAGCCAGAGAACAAAGAGTTTCCTTTAAGAGTTTAGAGAAGCTCATTGACATATTTATTACTTGCTGAAAGCCCCAGTGGATTTTCCAATCTCCTTGTTGTCCCTAAAAGTTGTCCTTCGGTTGTTAAGGTTGATGGGACAACGCAGGGCTAGCTGAGGACAAGGTACGAGCCTGGGGCAGCACATTGACAAGCCCTTGAAACAGGAAGAGGGACATTCTTCTATGGACTCAACTGCCTCAATGTTAATACTTTGCTAAGGGCAGAAGGCAATCTTAGCCCGACCCCCAGGATCCTATAAGTCTACTTTAACATATAAAAACTCCTTTAGAAAGTTCTGTTATCTCTAACCCCCCATGATATGTTTTGGCAATCATCCTGCCAAGTATATGGCCCACTGATATACATCTAAAGGGTCTCATGACTAAGGGTTTATTAGACCATAATAAGTGACCTTTTCTAACAATAGCTAGTCCCCTCAAGGTCCTGGAAACCTTGCTTCCAAAATTCCTTAGAGTAGGCTATCCTCAAACCCCTCCCAACTCCCAGGTATCAGCCACCCCTCACAGTCCTGGGGCAGGAGCTCTTCCTGCCCACGGGTCCTGTCCCCGTGCTTTAGTAAAACTACCATTTTGCACCAAAGACGTCTCAAGAATTATTTCTTGGTTGTCGGCTCCGGACCTCACCTGTATTCCAAAACTTCATCAAAGTTACAGCGTTTTTTCTTTAACCGCCTTCTGAGCTCCCTCACTGGAGAGACACTTGGTG
Organism: Canis lupus dingo; assembly: GCF_003254725.2. Taxonomy (NCBI): domain Eukaryota; kingdom Metazoa; phylum Chordata; class Mammalia; order Carnivora; family Canidae; genus Canis; species Canis lupus. Next base: position 3,493,963 of record NC_064248.1, on the reverse strand, counting down.
AGATAAGCCTTTCTTTGTGTGCTCTAGGGTCAGAGATGATCATGCAGCCTGATATTCTAGGGTAGGAAATGGGCTTGCTAGATCATTTTAGACTAACAGTTTACCCTTGTTATCACTAATGCTTGGAGTGAGGGCCTGGTTCCTCCTTGGGTTAGGGAAAAAAAAAAGAAAATATAGACGTTAGTGAGGATAATAATAATTAGGATGCTTAGAACACTTATTGAATATGTACTAAACACCTTGTAAGTATTTGCTTATTTAATCCATAAGACAACCTTATGAGGTAGGTCCATTCTGTTGATAGGAAAACTGAGTCACAGTCGTGTTAGATAATTTGCCCAAGGTGATGTAGCTATCTGCCTTTGGAGCCTTGCTATGCTGTACTTCTTATTGAGGGGATTTAGCAACATGCCTTGCTCCTTTGTGACTAGTTCTCAAATATCTGATGTCCCTCCCAACCACTGCATGTTGTTTGTATATTGGGGAGTTAAATCTCCTTGGTGCCTGTCAACAGGTGGTCCTTTGAGTAAGATCTTTCTTTAGATGACTGTTATATATTATGACTTTAAAGACCTTATTTTTTATCCTTCCCTCCAAAGGACCCATTTCAAAGATTGGAAAAAAACTGAACTTGACTCCTAAGTCTTCATGTCTTCAGTTTTTGTGGTCCTTAAGGGCTTAATTTTTTACCTTTCTGTTGTTCAGAGGAGCACATTCAAACAGATGCTTTAATTTCAGTGTGCATTTTGAATTTTGATCTCTTGCCTAATAAATGAAAGAAAAAACAATAATAAATTGACAATGAAAATTACTTCTTTCTCCTTGAACTTGCTAATTGTTTTTCATTATGTGATCTGAACATAAATAGTAAAGACCTGGCCAAAATATAAGTGTCTTTTCCTATTAAAAATACAGTTTACGTTAAAACTTACCAAAAGAGTTTCACTGGAGATGAATTCTTTTAAATGAAGTTTTGTTTTGTAATGAGAACAGGGAAACCACAGTTCTAGACCCTAGAGAGGGGTTCCCTTAATATATTTAAACTGTTTACTGATAAATCACTGCTTTCTAGAGAGGCTTAATAGAGATCAGAGAAATCGAACTCCTTTATTAAAGAGTTGCTGTCCATTGAAAATAATTATACATGACAGTAAAGCATCTCCAACAAAATCTTGTATTATCAATAGGAAAATAGGTTTTGAGATTCAAAGAATTCAATTTATAAGTCTTTAGTTGTAGTTATTGACTTATTATATCAGTCACTTACCACATAAGATGGCTGCAGGTAGTTTGGAATATAGGTAAATTTTCCTAGTGGTCTGCTAACTTTTTATTCAGTCTTGGCCAATCAGTGGTATACTGCTGAGAATTGCTTTCTACTTTCCCCTCTACTGACTTGAATCTGTTTGGTGTACTGGATGGAATTCATTGATCAAAAAGTCTGTAGCTTACAATGCTAATAAATTAATGCTTTGGCTGTCTGGAAATGCCACTGGACCAGTAGTTTGTTTCCTTACCCTTAGAGGAAAGAGGCAGATCTGGTCATTAGCCTGGATCTGCTGGGATCCTCTGTGCGGTCCTGGGTGGTGCGTCGCTATATAAATGTAACATCTACCAACTTTGTCAGATAATATGTCTGGCCTGGCCACTGTGGCTATGATTGGAATTGAAATATACTGCTCATTACTAAGGCAGTGACTAGCTGTGGGCGATGTTGGTGTCCGCTGTTTATCATTGCCTATTGATTTAGTGACTTAGAATGCTTTTCCTTTGGTGCTAGCATTAAACAGTTTGGTCCTGTTAGCCATTTTGTGAGATTGTCTTCATATGTGTTTTGTGTTTCCTTGATCTAGGGGAGGTATAGGGTCAGGGACAGAGGGGAAGGGATAATTGTTTACAGAAAATGTGGAGGTACATGGATTTGAGATCAAATGGGTTGGGGGGTGTAGACTTCTCCCAAATACTGAAGAAATTCTTTAAATCCCGAATTATCTTCTGAAAGTGCCTTCTTTGCTCTCACAGTGGGAAATTTGGCTAGACAAAGACAAGTTTTTCCCTGGTAAAGACCAATATTTTGAGCTTACCTCTGTTCTTGTCCTGTTATCTTTCATTGCATTTTTATAAACTCTATGCAGTAGAGATTATCTTGATAAAATTTTGGCTGTGTTTTGGGTCTTTATTAAAAGCTAGATGGAGTTATTTTCTATTCATTCAGCACATTAGTTGAATACCGACTATGTGCTAGACTGTATTTTTGATCCTGGGATATAGAGGTATACATGATAATCAAAATTGTAGAGCCTTATGGAGTTTATATTCTAGTGGACTGTTAACATTATAATGCTTGTTATCTAAGAGGACCGAAGTGATGGCTGTTGCTGCTGTGGCATTCTGGCAGGGTGAGAGAAGCAACTGGGATTTGGTTTCTAGTTTCTGTCCTGACATAATTGTTTCTGGAGAGTTGGTATTTCCACATCTGGTCATGCAATTTTAAAAATATGTAGTGAAGGGGCTCAGTCTATAGAGCTTGCCGCTCTTGACCTTGAGATTGTGAGTAGGGACAACAAGGAGATTGCCCTACATTGGGTATAGAGATTACTTAAAAATAAAATCTTAAAAAAGTGTAGTGACTTTACAGATTTCCAAAGCACTCCTCCTGGACATTTTTATCCTCCTCAAAGTGACTGTCCAAGACAACATTTACTTCATAAAGTCTAGTGACACACAGTCTCCTGGCAGTAAACTTGCTGCTGAATCTTCAGTGGCAGAGGTCTCACTTCTGAAATAATGTTAAAAGAATGCTATGGGATAGGATTTAAGAAATCCTATATAAACTGAATCTTGTCCCAAATTTTAAAAGAAAAGGAGCAACAATAAAGAAATTTTTATTTATTCCAAAACCTACATAAGGTTGTTGAGTTTCTCTTGTGTCCTGTAAACTGTTTGGTTTTAGGTGAGGAGAATTGCCTGTTTTTACTTTCATGTGGCTCAGAACCACTCATCATTGAATAATAAATACATTTTTGTTTGTGTGAAATTATAATACAGGACCCAAACCACTGTGTGCTTCCATCATAAAGCTCAGGGATACAGGACTGCTAATCAAGCGGAAATATGAGAAGTGAGAAATGAAACACAAGCTTTATTTTCACACCTCTAAATGAGTGACTGCAAAGGATGAACTTAAAAATAATAATGCAACCTTATACTTGTATCACACCTTTTAATAAGACATTTAAATATATATTTTTTTAATTTATTTATTCAGAGAAAGAGAGAGAGAGAGACTGAGAGGCAGAGACACAGGCAGAGGGAGAAGCGGGCTCCATGCAGGGAGCCCGACGCGGGACTCGATCCAGGGTCTCCAAGATCAGACCCCGGGCTGCAGGCGGCGCTAAACCGCTGCGCCACCGGGGGTGCCCTTAATAAGACATTTTTAAAATATTTAGGGTGAACCTTCATCAGGATACTTTAATTGCCTTTGCACAATTGAATAGTACATCAAGGGTGATACCTCCACTGTGCTGAGGAGCCTGAAGGAAGACGCCTGGGGGGCTGAGAGACACTATCACTCAGTGATCCATTGAGGATATTGGATGGAACTCCTGTAGGTATTGGGATTTCAGGTTTCTCTCAAATGCATGCTATGAGGGTAGAAGCCCAGGCAGCAGTGGCCATTGTGAGTATAATTTACAACTGTTGATAAGTGACTGGCCTTGTGAGAATAAGCACAGAAGGCATCTTTGGTCATGTCTACGTTAATAACAATATCCACTAATCCTTCTAGGTCCATTGCAAATGCCTCTTTCTCTGTTACTTCTTTCCTGACCACACTGACTGACCATCATCTCTCTCTCTCTCTCTTATATTTCAGAGTGACCAGACTGAGACTCTGTGGCTTATGCCAGGTTGACCACTTTGAGGCCGTTTGGTTGTAGGCAATTTCACTTCCTCATTTGTGAGGTGGAGATAATAAGAGTACCTACTTTATAGGGTCCTGGTGGTTCTTAAATTGAGTGTGTGTGATGCTCTTAGAACAGTGTCTGATGTTGAGTTGTTGCTGTTTTAATAATATTATTATTTTACTTCTTCCTGGGGATATAGTTTTGTGTTCTGCTTTGCTCTGCTGGTGTATTTAATGCATCTGTGCTGTAAGTTGTGTTGGGTTCCTCCTACTCTGAGATTTCTTGTAACACCCAACATGGTAGGTACCCAATGAGCATTCTGGACTGAGTTTGTACAGGGTTTTGTTAAGAGTTTAAAGCTGGGTGTATTTTCATCCCTGATTTTGAAAGCCTTTGAAGTTGGATGGGGTCTGGTCTCATTTGTTTAACTTCTGAAGCTGTAGCACCAAGGCCAGAATTTTGCTCATGGTCACCCAGTGGGTGGCCTGATAAGAAGGCCAGCTACTCAAGGCAATGGACTTCATTCTCTTCTTGCCAACATTACTAGCATAAATGAGATAGCTTTTGATAATTCTCTGAGCAATTTAGCCCAGGTTAATACTGGCCAGTAATTTCCTGAAGTGCCATGAAGTGGCAGGAACATGATTTATGTATGTAACATGTGCTCCTGCTAGCTGGGATGAACACTGGAGGCCCAGCTCTGCCTCTGGAATTATGAATGCCTGTCAGAGGAGCTGCTTTTATTCCAGAGAGGCCTTTTTTTTTTTTTTTTTTTTTAAATCATCAAGGGAGTCCTTATGCTGATGAATGAAGAGGTGCAGGGCTCACTGGCTGGTTGTGGACCTTTCTCTAACAGTTCTTTTTTTTTTTTTTTAAAGATTTATTTATTTATTTATGATAGACATAGAGAGAGAGAGAGAGAGAGAGAGAGAGAGAGAGAGGGAGGCAGAGACACAGGAGGAGGGAGAAGCAGGCTCCATGCCGGGAGCCTGATGTGGGACTTGATCCCGGGACTCCAGGATGGCGCCCTTGGCCAAAGGCAGGCGCTAAACCGCTAAGCCATCCAGGGATCCCTCTCTAGCAGTTCTTAAAGACAACTGGGATTGAGGGCATTTTGGCTGGCTGACACCTGGGTGAAAGTACTGAATTAAAATATGAAAGTGATGAGTGTGTAGGAGGAGCATATAAGAGGAGGTACTTGGGGTTCTAGCCAGGTTAGATCTGTCTTTTCTAAGGTCGACACTTTGGCATATGCAAAACTTGTATGACTTCAGCACTTAGAAGGCTGCACTTCGCTTATCAGCCAGACCCCATTCACATTAGTGATGGTGTTGCCAGCGTGGGAGGAATGTGGTTGTGGGAGGCCAGTGTTAGGAAGCTGATGAGGTTTTTACTTTGGGCTTAGGAAGAAGCACAAACAGCCCCTTGAGTTTAAAGCTTGCCAAGTAAAGAAGAAGCTTTGGCTCTGAGGCTGTGGCTTTAAGTAAGGATGCTTAGTTACTTTTGGGCCTGTGGAACCAGACCTGAGACAGATGATGGGTTCATTGTCCTCCACAATTTTATAGCCCAGACTCAACCAGGTCTCTCTGTGCCTCTCTCTGTGCTGCCCATGCAAGTATATTCATAATGCCTCTAAAAGATTTTAAGAATTCACCAGAGAGGGGATCCTTGGGTGGCTCAGCAGTTTGGTGCCTGCCTTCAGTTCAGGGCGTGATCCTGGAGTCCCGGGATCGAGTACCGCATCAGGCTCCCTGTATGGGGCTGGCTTCTCCCTCTGCCTGTGTCTCTGCCTCTCTCTCTGTGTCTCTCATGAATAAATAAATAAAATCTTTAAAAAAAAAAAAAAGAATTCACCAGAGGAATCTAGAGGGGATATAAGGACCTTCTTGATAGTTTAGGAATGTTGATCTTATCTCTTGATTGGGTGCATGCTGGTTTGGCTTCTGCTTAGGCCAGAATCTTGTTGCTAATTATGTTATCTTTTCTGCTCACCTTCCTCCACTCACTCTCCATTATTTAGTTCACTTGGTTTCAAAAATTTTGTGTCCTATGTATGGAATCCAGACAACTAGTTTTCTCTCTCTCTGTGTGTGTGTGTGTGTTAAGATATACAAAACATAAAATTTACCATACCCATTTTTAAGTGTATAGTTCACGTTGTTGTGCAACCAATCTTCAAAACTCCTTTCATCTTGTAAAACTGACACTATGTACCGACAAAACAGGAGCCCCCAGTCCCTCCCTCCACCAGCCCCTGGCAACCGGCATTCCACTTTGTTTCTATGAATTTGACTTCCTTAGGTACTTCATATAAGTGGAATCCCACAGTATTTGTCTTTGTGTGATTGGCTTATTTCCCTTAGCATAATATCCTCAAGGTTCATGCATATTGTAGTAGGTGTCAGGATTTCTTTCCTATTTAAGGCTGAATAATATTCTATTTTGTGGAGCGCCTGGGTGGCTCAGTCAGTTAAGCATCTGCCCCCACCTCAGGTCATGTTCTCAAGGTCCTGGGATGGAGTCCCACTGGGCTCCCTGCCCAGTGGGGAATTGCTTCTCCCTCTTCTGCTGCCTGCTGCTCCCCCTGCAGGTGTTCTCTCTCTCTCTCTTTCTCTCTCTCTCTCTGTCAAATAAATAAATCAAATCTTAAAAAAATTCCGTTGTGTATATGTATCACATTTTACTTACCTATTCATTTATCAATGGACACTTGGGCTGCCTTTACCTCTTAGCTGTCAAGAATATTGCCATTGTGGACAGAAGAGTAAAAATAGTTATTCAAGATTCCTCTTTTAAATATTTTGGATATATACCAAGAAGTGGAATTTTTGGGTCGTATGATAAATCTATTTTTAATTTTTTGAGGAACCACCATACTGTTTTCAATAAGCAGCTGGATTTTTAAGAAATGCATTTAAATTGGGTAAATATTATTATTATTATTGTTGTTGTTATTTTTTGGCTTTGATCTCCATACTGCCTTGAGTTGACCCTGAGCAGGTGAGCGCTTCTCAGTTATTTACTCACCCCAGCATACCTCTGAGCTTTGACACACTATCCATGTCTCACTTTGGCCCTTGTGGGTTGATGTTTCTTCATTAGATTAGAGGACAGATCGTCTCATGATGAAGGGCTAAACAGTGGAGAGGCAAGCTGAATGCTAGAAAGTCTGAGCTCAAATGTGTACCTACTGCCATGCTTCTCATACTCGTGCTCAGAGAAAGGTTGGGGTGACATTACAGTTTCCCACAAAATCTGATGGAATATGTCCAGGTATGTTTCTCTAAAACCTCTCTTCTGCCTTTAGAGTGGTATCGTTGGAAAAATATGTAAAGCAATAATCCATTATTACCCCATGCTACTGTATACTTTAAGGAAAATTGAAGATTAGACTAGGAAATGAGCTGCCTGTGAGTCATAGTAGTGAACAGTTCTGTGTGCATGTAGGCAGTGCGGTGTGAAGGATGGGATGAGAGAGAGAATTTCTAGATCCTTTTACACTGTTTATTACAGTAGTCGGGGTTGATGGGTTAGTCTTCTCTTCTCCGCATGGGTCCTTCCATACTGAGGCCTCAGGCGTACAACACCATCAAGGACCAACATCATTTGCCATTTCTCTTCTGTCACTGCGGAATCATTAGGGGCCAGGAAGGAGATGACCAGTCTATTGCATGTGTACTGGCCTGCCCTGTCTTTCTTTCCCTGGCTTATGGATGTGTTCATTAGCTAACTCCAGAGGGTACATTCTCTCCAAGAGCCTAGCCAGTGAGCTATTTAGTAAAGTCTACCTTTAAGGTCGGTAGAGGCTTTACGTACTTTGAGGCACATATTGTGCTTGCTGCCTGATGCCCTTTTCTGCCCACATCTTCCCAAGACCCGTTTAAATGTTACTTGTGAAACTTTCTAAGGCTTTTTCAGACCCTCTCCCTGTACCATCCCAGGGCAGGTTAGTCACTGTCCCCCTTTGAAGTATTGTCATAATGATGCCTGACCAGTTGGATTGTAGTTATCTGTGACAGTCCCTTCTACTACATTTTATCCTCCTCTGTACAAGTGCCATCTTTTGGTTTTTTTAATCTCCCTCAGGACCATACAAAGCATTCAGTTTAGCAGTATGTGTGCTGCAATTTTCTGATAAATATTTGGTTTGTCTACAGGTGACTCATATAGTGGGTTTGAGTAGAATTAGTTGTTTAAATCATGAACATCGCTCCAAAAGCTGTTTGACCACATCTAGGCCACTTACCATCTCTTCTTCTTATGCCAGATAATTTATTTTTTTATTTTTAAAAAGATTTTATTTATTTATTTATTTATTTATTTATTTATTCATTCATTCATGATAGAGAGAGAGAGGCAGAGACACAGGCAGAGGGAGAAGCAGGCTCCATGCCAGGAGCCCGACGTGGGACTTGATCCCGGGATTCCAGGACTGCGCCCTGGGCCAAGGGCAAGCACCAAACAGCTGAGCCACCCAGGGATTCCCCAGATAATTTAAATCAAAGGAAAAAATGCATTAAGTTAAAAGATATTTATACTTACTATGTACTAAGTATTTTGCTCAGCACTTAAATTACCTCATTTAATCTTAGGGTAACCCGATATAGGTAATGGGACAGAAACAGAGAAGAGAGGTTATCTGCTCATTTCAAACCCAGGTAGTCCAGCCTCTGCATGTATATTTTTGCACGATATTATGAACTAATAAGTTTGGTTACAGCCTTGCAGAGCTTTAACACACTCAATTGACATCACCAACTTTGGACATGTAAAGCTGTGAGATATAAAATGAGCAGAAAGACCTTGGGAGAAACTGAGTCCTTGTATGAAAGAACCAGTTTTCAGTTAGCAATGAGAATAGAGGGGTTAACTAGTGCAGGTTGAGCCACGAAGAAGGTTGTATGCTGTTTGAAGAGGTGCAAGAGACCCAGGTGCCTCAGCAAGGAAAGAGGGGAACTGAGGGAGAATGGGTCCCAGAGGAAGAATTCCAAGGATGAGGTGAATGAGGTGGCTGGAGAAAGATTCTTACACAGAGGAGCCTAGGTTTTAGCCTCTAAGAAGGACCCGGGAATGGACAGGAGGACAGGCCTGGTGGGATTAGCTAGTCTCAGGCTCCAGGTGGAGTACAGGCCATCTGTGTAGACTGGGCCTTGTGGTGTGCAGACCATGAAACATGTGAAGCAGAATGTGGGCACATGTGCTCACTTACACTTCTGACCTCATCCTGTGCAGCGAAGAGAAAAAAAAAGTGCCCAAAGGAAAAATTAACAAACATCCCAAGTCCCTTGACACACAGATCAAAACTGATCTTGATGGTGTCTTGCAACTCTGATAATTTCATTGAACTGTATGAAGCTTAAAATTGATACATAGGCATCCCCCTGATTAGCATTAAGTGCTGCTGTCAGTCTGACATAGCTGGATAAACCAATATTGAATAATCTATTAAATATGTCACACTTGAACAAGAAGAGTAAATCATATTATATTATTTCAGCTGTAATTAAGTGGGAGATAAAATCACAAATAGATGAGTTTAGTGAATATTTCTTAGTGTGTACACAGCGTCACTGGAATTTCTGTTCTTGCTCCACGGGAAGAAAGAAGTTGACTGCCTTCCAAGTATTGACTGCTGTCCAGGAAGTGGGATGTTGAGGGGTGACTTATGTAATGTTCACAGAGTGGGTTTCATTTATAAATTCAATGAGATTAGCTGCAATCTTCCTGAAGTTAATGGCAATGGAAATGCACCATTCTGCATTTAGCTGGAAATAGCTGGCTCTCAGGCTTGGAGACCTAATTGTTCCTCAGGTTCTGATATGTTTGCCTTTGTATCTGCTTCCCCTCCTTTACTGGGAGCTGCCTGCTGCCTTTATTGTCTGGGAATTAATGATGCAGACCAGAGCTTGTGGGTGACAGGGTGGCATTCTGCTTAGTCCTTTCTTACTGCTCTCTCCCAACCCTCAGAGCAAACTTGATTATTGAGAATAAATGAGAGACATAAACCAAGATGAAAAAGATACAGAAACTGTGTTAGGAGGCCCCAAATGAACCGAGCTCTCGCTAAGAAATGGAGATCATTTGAGTACTTCCTTCACGAGATTGTGTTGAAGGTAAACAATGTTATAAACCTTCAGAGCAGTGCCGCCACATTTGAGTACTTATCAGTTGCTTTCATGACTATTTCATAGGAAAAATAGTTGGCATTTGTGGTGGATGCTCAGGGTGGTACAGTGTGAAATTCAGTAGCACAAGCAGTTATCTGACTAGAATGGTTATCTTCTTCCAGATGGTATGGTGACATAAGAAGATTAGAATGTGATATTTGGGGATGTTAACATGTTAGAGTGTGTTATGAGCAATGTATACTGATCATCTTTTTATTAAGAGGCTCTGGTTTTGATTTTTTCGGTTGGTTTTTCAAATACAGTTTGATCCATTTCAGGTGATTATGTTAACATAGCAAAGCATCTTTTACACTTTTTCATCGTGAAGACCTTAGAACCTTCTCTGTGTGTCAGTCATTTAGCAGAGTTAGCAAATGCCTATGATGTACTAGGTGTACATGTGAATATTTTTGTATGAAGCGTTTGCTTAAAGTCTCTACCTGTGATGCTCTTCTCAACCCTGAGAGTTCACAGGGATTTCCAGAAAGACAGGTAGAGTTGCTGCAGTGGGCACATTCCTGGCTGCCTGAGACTTCTTGAGATGCCAGCCTCTTGGCTGTAACAGTTTTGGCACCAGTAGCTCTGATTTGAGCCACCTGGACTCATGGGCCTGAGCCAAGGCCATGGCCTTAGAAGCAGTTGTCTTGTTTCCTGAGTCAGGCTTTGCAGAATGCCACAATCAAGACCCTTCGAATTTCAGGGAAAGTGTGCTTTCTAAAGCAAGGATTTTCAGAGACCTAGGAGAGAAAAACAGAAGGCTGACATTTCCCCTCCAGGCCAATTGCTTGTCTCTCATTAGCATAATAACTTTCTCTCAGCTGCACTTAGAAGGACTTAATGGCACCATTTAAAGTTAGAGGATAAATGTAAAACCGATCTGTTCACTAACACCAATTACTTGTACTTTAAAAAAGATGATCTCACATAAAGCAGGAATAGGTTGCTACTTGAAGGGACTAATGGCCAGTTGGCTATAGAGTAGAACACCAAAGGAAATGTGGCTTCACATGCTGACCCCTGAGTGCAAGGGGATACAAGTTCTGTATCAGAGAACTGGGGAGGGCCCAGACCCACAGAGGCAAGGAGAACAGAGGACACCTGTCCACAGAGCATTCGTGGCTTCTGGGCCTCAATGTATAAACTGTCGTCCATTGCCTCCAGTCTCCTAAGGTTCCTAGAGGGTTTTCTACATGTACCCATAGAGTTTTCTTTGGTAATTTGCCATTCTGTTCTGTGACCTTTTTTCCTAGAGCATTAGCAGGTACCTAGAGGGGAGTGGTGAGAATGTGGATCTGGTGTTCTAGAGGGAGAAATGCTTGGTATTCAGACAGTTGGTGGAAAATATGCACTGAGAACTGCTAGGTCCCAGGAATTGTGGTGTGATACAGAAGTATGTGTAAGCACTGTTCCTGCTTTCAGGGAGTTCATGGCCTAGTGTGGATGGTCTCAGTGCAGCTGTAGAAGGGGCACAAGGTGTGGTGGTTGCAAAGAAAAGGCAGTGGTAATTCAGTGAAGATGTCTAGGAGTGCTCTTCAGTTGAGGTGGCTTTGGAGGACAGTGAGAAGTTTGCCAAATAGGCAAGAAGACAGAGCAACAGGACAGAGGGACAGTGGTGCCTTGATAGGACTAGGAGCTAGGAGTACAACTCAGAGATCGAGAGTTTTGGTTTCAGGTCCACTCATATACCTCTCTACCATGTGACCTGATAGTTTACTGAGAACAGAGAATGGAGAGAAATACTGTGTTTCTCCCTTTTGTTTGGCACAGGAAGCTGGACTTCATCCAAAATTGTGATCTTGTCCAACCTCTGGATAACTGTGACTTAGAAGGCTGAGGTGTCTACAACTGGTCTGATCCACATTCAACTCAGACGTTCATAGTAGTGTAGGGCCATCTTCGCTGTCCTAGATCCGAGGTGTTACTTTGGTTGTTCTCTGTTGGATTCATTCCTTCTCTCTTCTGTTCAATAAATATTACTGATTTGGTTATAAACAATTGTACAGTATGACAGGGATAGAAAGTCCTTCCTGTCAGAGAACTTACAATCTTTTTTTTTTTTAAGATTCTATTTATTTATTTATTCATGAGAGACAGAGAGAGAGAGAGAGAGAGAGAGAGAGAGAGAGAGAGGAGAGGCAGAGACACAGGCAGATGGAGGATCAGGCTCCATGCAGGGAGCCCGATGTGGGACTACATCCTGATCTGGGTCTCCAGGATCATGCCCTGGACTGAAGGTGGCACTAAACTGCTGAGCCACCCCGGCTGCCTGAGAATTTACAGTCTTAAGGTGGGAATAAACTTTGGAAATATAGGCTGGAATCAGATTATGAAAAGCCAGATCAAGGAGTTAGGGCACCACCAAAATGAGAGACGATATGAATGAATTTCTGAATTTGTAGCCCAAGGCAATCCTTTTTATTCCTGTGTTCCCTGACTTTATTTATTACTGTAGGATAATACTTTAGTGTGTTTGAATAAATTTTAAAAATACACACATAAAGATAGACTTTATAAGCCTTGCATTGTGTGAGAGAGAAGAGTATATAAGGATGTGGTCTCTGAGAACCATTCTGGTTTTGAATCCTAGCTCTACTATATGAGATGTGTGGCCTTGGACTATTAAACTCTGAGCATCTCTTCCTGTATACAGAAAATCATGATGAAAATAATACCCACATAAAAGTTATTATAAGGATTAAATGAGCAAATGCAAATAAAATGTTTATTAAGATACCTGGTACATATCAAGCATTTAGTAGATTTTAGCTGTCATTGGGGAATTGCTTAATTGAGTTCCTAGTTGGTCTGATTTTTCTCTGATGCTCTAGAATAGTGTTACTGTTTCTCAATCTGTTGGTGCATCAAATCATTCAGAGGACATTTTAGACTAACAGCTAGGGATTTCCAGTTCTGCCAGGATGGAGTAGCCCCATTCCTCCTAGATTCTGCCCCTTAAATGGATAAAGCTTGGACCTAATACAACAAAGAAGCACATGAAGTCTCTGAAAGGAAGGAAGAAGAGGACAGACTGCCTAGGACCTGAGGACTTGAGGAACAACAGGGTGGTAAGTTACTTGGGTTTGCTTATTGACTCCTATAAATCTTGAACAGGGTGCTACAGAAACCTCCCAACCCAGAATCACCAGGGGAGGCACAGATCAAAAAAAAGCTCTAAGAATAAAGACTGTTTTACCCTAGCCAAAGGCCTTTTTGACAATACCCTCCCAACTGCAGCCAGATACCAAGGGAAAAGCTCCTATCTTCCACCCCTGCTGCTTCAGCTGGGCCATGCAGGAAGTTGATCTTCCACCTTGCCCCTTGGAAGCAGGCAGAGCATTTCAATTCCCCTGTGGGGCGGTGTCTGCACAACAGAGCAAGGTGCTGACCTTCCATTCCCCACTGTGTGGAACTAGACAGTGCTCTGGGGCCAGGCCAGGGGTGTGTCAGCCAGGTCCACCTTTAGGATGAGCTTTTATGCCCACCCTGAAGCACCCTGAATCAGCACTCTGCCTCCCCTTCCCTGGTGACAGTGAGGCTTAGGGGCATCTGCTCTCATACCCTCACTTGTGGAGGTAATGAGGAGTGCCCCATTTTTCCTGGGGAGGTGTTAGTGGGCCAAGTCAGGAGCTGAACTTCCACCCTCCTACTTGCAACAGGCTAGGTGGACTCCATGCTCTATTTTTGCCAGGATAATGTTGGCAGGCCTAGGACGAAACAGAATCTACATATCCATCCAGCCTTCATGCTACCATTTCAACAGGGACACTGCCTGCTTACTAAAGATGTCCTTATAAAAAATCATAAGAACCAAGAAAATCACAACATGGACGAGAACAGCTGAAAGCAGACACCAACATTGAAATGAATCAGATGTTGCAGTTCTGACAAGAATTTTAAAGCAGCTATCATAAAAATACTTCCATCAAGCAATTGTTAATATTTTGAAACATTTTAAAAATGAGAAATGTCAGCAAAAATCTATGGGCTCAAAATGAGGGGACTTTTGGGATGATGGAAATATTACATATCTTGTCATAGACACATTTGTTAGACTCATCAAAGTGTATACTTAAAGTCAGTAAATTACACTTTAGTAAAGTTGATTTATAATAGTGCATAGGGCCAGTCTTCATCTCTAGAGATTTTCTCTGGTTCAGTGGATCCAAGAAAAAGTCCAGTAATTTATTTTTATTTTTTTAAATTAATGCCCCAGTTGATTCTGATGTGGCTGGTGGCTCTTGGGAGCTCCTGATCTCTCCAGAGTAATCTAGGCTAGTTGTGAATTCTTCAGAATATAAATCTGTTATAAATCTGTGCAAATAGAAACTTGTTCTGGTAAATTATAAATTACCAGATAAGTACTTGCAGAATAAACAGAATACATAATTAGAAACCATTAAGCATCTTATCCCCACATGGAAATTATTTTTTGTATGTTTTTTGTTGGGTAATGTTGTAAAGAATGTTACATGGTGTCCTGAGAAGCTGTAAATTGTAATGCTGGGATCTAAAAAAAACTGCATAGGGGTGTGTTTTTGTTTTATCTCCTACTTGGGCCACGCCTTCCTCTCCATTCCTTTTCAGGGCTTTATCTTCTTTTTGGCTAATGACAGTATGGATTCCACATTGGCTTGTGCAAGCTGCTGCTGCCTTGAAGGTTGTGGTTTTACATCAGTACCTCCCTGGGGGTGGTGCTCTCTGTCACCATTCTGCTCTGAACAGAGGCTGGGAAATGATTCCTAACCCAGTATCACTTTAACCTGATGGCTACATGTTGGCTTTTAGGCTGGGTTTTTAATCCTGCCAGGGAATCCATAAATTCTCTCCCACTGATGGGCTAAGTCCAACCTCTGAGTGAGTGAGGCCTCCTTACACTTCTTCCTGTTCCCTTGACAGTAGTTGGTCTGACTGGTATACTAGGTGAGTGTAGCACAGTGGTTAAGAATGGATGTGAGGCAGTGAGGGACTTGTCTTTGGGAATGCTTTCATCCCAGGGCACAGCTTCCAGAGCAGCTGGATCTTTTGCCCTAGAGCAGAACTAGTGGAAACTGCACCGGGAGGTTGGCTGCCTGTGTCTCCTGCCTGGGCCAGGTGAGCTGCCAACACTCCTCTCTGGGTGCTAGAAGGAAAGTCATTTTTTGAATTTGGTAACAGATTTAAAGCAAGCTATGACTGGGTGTCAGCGTGTTACTCCTGGATAGCTTTTCTGTTTTGATGCTGGAAATACCCCGTGTCTGGTTTTTCTGCCTTTAAATAATAGATGCCAGAGATTGGCCCTTCATAGGACATTCTCTCTTTGTCTCCTTTTTCTCTCTCTCCCTCTCTCTGAATTTATTGTGGGATTCCCCTGTTCTTGCCAGAGCTGAATCTGGTACTTCTTGGGGTCACTCTCATAGTCTCTAGTCTTTCTAAGTACTCAGTGCATACTTAGCTGGTCTTTGTTTCCATTGAGTGTTTTTGTATGTGTCATGGTTACAGTCACCAGATGACTAGTGTCAGAGGAGGTCAGACACTGTTACAGCTTCTAATCATGTTGGTGTTTTGGTAAGGGAATTATTTGTGGAGAAAAAAAAATACACATGGGGAATCATCAGTAAGCATTGGGGGGGTAACACTTGAAAAATGTGTGCATGATAGCTCCCTCCAAATATTTATGTGGATTGTGGTTTCTAAGAGGGATTAGTCAGTTTCTTCTTTCCTCATGTAGAACGAAGACTAGTAATAAGAAAGAGTAGAGAAACACATCATGGCCCTGTTTCTGGAAGAGCATTCTGACAAGGCTTTCCAAAATGTAAGTCAGTCTTCTGTCACTGAAGGTATTCAGGGCAGGTGTGGATATGGCTGAGAAGGGGGCTGTCAGGGAACCTTTCGGAGGATTTTCAGATTTTATCCTCCTGTTCTTTAAGAAAACAGAAACCATGAATGCTGTATCTGTGGACCTATTCCTGGCTAAAGATCTGACTTGCCTGCTTACTCAGTGAACCAGGGAATTAGCAGCAAGGAGTCACTGTTTCCTCAGACAGACCTGGAGTGCTAACATAGAAGGAACACCGTGGCGCAGGGCTGCACTTGTGTCTTGTACACCTTTCCTTTGAGAGGCCTGTGTCTGTAGTACCATTCCCCCAGAGTGCTCTGTTCTTATCACGTGTGGTGTACATAGCCTTTCCAGCATCTCTGCTGTTTGACCCATAGAAGAAAACAGGAGTTAACTGACTGTTCATCTTTTCCGGGCTTGAGGCAGGCTGCTTCCTCAGGAGGGGGCCCTGGTTCCCATTTGCAATGAAGCTTCTCTCACTAAGGCCAGAGATAAACTGGGAAAGTGGTGGTTTCAGTAACCATCATAACCTCTCTCTTGCACCCCCTGCGTTTACTTGCCCTTCTTATGGTAAAAACAACACAGCATGTTTGGGGAATAATGAAGGCATGGTCTCTAAAGGGAATTGTAGGGGCACATGTCTTACTTTAGCTTGTGGGTGTTTCTAGGTGACCCCAGCTGTGTGGCCTGTAAGTGAAGCAGGGAAGCCTGCCAGTGTATGAACATTTTAATAAGTAGAAGACCTTCATCCTGCCCCATGCCATTTTCTAATTGGTCACTCAGGGATTTCTAGCCCCAAACACTGAAGTTCTCTGGTTGTGTTGTGGTATGTGTGTATGTGGTGCTGAAAGTCACTTAGTTATGTTTATTTCAAATTGTATTACCTAAGTGTCTTTCTAAAAGATATTTGTACACTTTCTAGCTTAATAATACTTTGTGGCTTGAAGATGTTGCTCCCAGGTCCTGATATAAGCAGCTAACATTTCTTGAGCAGTTACTATGAACATTTTCCCTTTTATGTAGACAATAACATAACATGTTCCCTGGAAAGCTAGGTTTTAGAATAGAGCCCTGTAGACACTGCTGTTTTACCCTGAGGCATCTGAGGCTTGATGCCTAAGACATACTAGTGTCCTTAATGATTTCCAGCACAGTGCTTTGTGTTCAATAGGTGATCAATAAGTGTTGAATTTTGTTGCATATAAAATTGCTGTCAAATGATTTTTGTTTTATTTTAAAAAGTAGACTTTGGAGAAAACTTTCCACTCCAGGGTAAGTGCTTCTAAACCTTCCCTTTGTAACACTCAGTGAAAGGAAGAGGATGTTTGGATGAAATGAGACAGCTGGCCAATGTGGGTTGGGGAGGGTATTTGCACTTCATCGGATTTCTGCAAGACAGATCATTCATGGCAGTTCATCCAGGGCTCTCCCCTTTCTGCACAGAGGGTGTGGGTTGTGTTTCATATGGAGCCTCAGTGGCCAGTAACCCAGTAAATATTAATGAAGCACCGTGTAAGGCATAGTATTGACTGCAAAATACATAGAAATAAATAAAAAATAGAGTTTCTGTCACTGAGAATCTTATCTAATTGGGAAGGCAAGTGGTAAAATGCCTTAAAAGTTAACTATAATAGTAAAGCAATTCTTTCAGATTCTTAGGTGGTCTGCGGTAGTGGTTCTCAAACATTAGTGTACCTCAGAAGCACCTTCAGGGGTTGTTAAAAGTACAGATCACCGGACCCCAACTCCAGAGTTTGTTCTGGGTCCTGAGAATTTGCATTACTAACAGATACATAGATGATGCTGATATTCCTGGTTTGGAGACCACATTGATGAAACATTGGTCTGATACCATGGTTTTCCACCTTGACTATGCGCTAGTTCCTGTGCCAGGGCCCCACTCTAGACCAATTAAATCAGAGTCTCTGTGGAATACGACCTAGGCTTTTTTTTTTTTTCCTCTTTTCCTTTTTAAAAAGCTGATTGTCCTATGCAGCCAGCCTTGTGCTATGCAGCCAGCTCACTGGTCTAATACATATTGGGGATGTAGAAAGTTTAAGATTGAGAAACAGATTACCGTGGGTTGTAGGGGTGTGGAGAGACCACAGGAATTATTTAGCCTGATCTTAGAGAATGATAAGGAAAGAGAAAGAAAGGGATGATTTGCATTCTTATAAAGGTAATGCTGTGAACAAGTTCAGCCTGTTTCTAGCTGTTTCTTGGGACAGGCTGATGAGTTTGTGAGTTCTTAATCAGGAAAATGCATGGTTTACTACTCAGCAAGGGGAGAGTACGTAGGGCTGAGGTGCTTGTCACTACTATCCATAATAAGCATTCACTGACCACTGCCCCTTCCTGGTGTAGAAAGAAATTTGATATTCAAACAGACTTGTATGTGTGTGTATTTGGAGTGAAGTGTGGCCAGGAGTTGTGGACTGACTGTAAGCTGAACTTTGAGAAATGATTGCCATTTTTACATTTCGTCCCTCTAAGCCTGTTTATTCATTTATAAAGTCAAGTTCTGCACATAGTTGTCAGTATTCAATGTATGTGAATGCTAGTATAATTTTAGGGACCTTTTTTTTTTTTTTTTTTAAAGATTTTATTTATTTTTTTCATGAGACAGAGAGAAAGAGAGGCAGAGACACAGGCAGAGGGAGAAGCAGGCTCCATGCAGGGAGCCTGACGTGGGACTTGATCTTGGGACTCCAGGATAACACCTCGGGCTGAAGGCGGCGCTAAACCGCTGAGCCACCTGGGCTGCCCAAGGGACATTCTTCTATTCATCTTGGACATTCCCCAACCCCCACCCTTGGTCTAGCAATGAGCCTGATACATAGCATCTGCTCAGTTAATCCGTGCTTTTTGAATGAATCAGCAAGGTGGTCTTTGATATCATGTACTTGTGTATTAGCAAGGATAGGGAGAGCTTGTTCCCAAGGATCTTTACAAAAAACTGCCCTGTAGTTCCCTGTATTTCTTGGGCAAGAAATCTCTTATATTTGAAATAAAGGAACAGAAATGCAACAAATATAGCTGGGCATTCATTGTTTTAATGGGTGCTAGTCATAGTGACCTGTGATACAAAGAGGTCTTTCATTTTCAGTTCCAACTAGTATTTAGCCACATCAAATTTTAGATGTCAGTGTTAAATTTTATTTTTAATTTTATTAAGTTTAATTGATTATAAAATAACTTGCTCTGTAAGGCCTGTGTTTAATTTCTTGGAACTATTAGAGCCTTTCTTGTAATAGATTTCATAGGGCTCAGAGTTACAAAATTAATATTAGAGAGTTGGTGCTTGTTAAAATTTTGACCTGTGTCTTTTAAAACCCATTGGAATGATGTACAGTGAAATGACTGTTGGTGGATAGGGGTTACTCTCCATCCATAGGTCTTTGGGAAGCATGATATAGCTCTGGTCTGACTATATTGTCTGGATTTTTGGCTCAGGGCAAAAAGGAGGAGGGTGCTAAAGAAACCTGATCAGACCATTTGATGCTAATTTCACAGGTGGCTGGTCGCTGTGTGCCTGGCTGTTGTTATTTATAGAGCTGATACCATGGTTTCATACCATGGTAGATGTAGCTACACACAGGAGCCTGAAAGGAAGGTTTGCATCAGGGTTTAGTGGTAAATGCATAAAAGCAGAATCTAGGAACAAATGGTCATTGGTTGAATGTCGTTGCTTGAGTTAAATGAGATTATTAGTGGCTGTCATGATTTTGCAGTCTCACCCCATCACCTTTCCTGATCACCCTTCCTGAATCCTTTTGAAAACAGGCAACAAACCAGACCAAAACAACCACAGATAGTTTCTCCTTTCCTTTTAATTGGGGTTGATAGGGTTTTAATCAGGTTGACTTAGATACTGATTTCAACTGCAATTTAAAGAGGTATCCACAAAGCTATAAATTAAATAATTAGAATTACATTTCTAAAGTCAAAAGGACTTGATCATTTCCTCCTACTCCCTCTCCTGTTTCCCATGTTCCCAAAGGAGAAACTGAGATCTAGCAGGGTTAGATAACCAGTTTAATTTCACAGCAGTGAAGCTGGGACTGGACTCTGGATCTTGTGTCTTCCCTATTGTAGCTTTTCCTATTATATTAGTTTTTAATGAAAATATCCTTTTCTTTCTTTGAATTCAAGACTGTCTTCATAGCCTTGAAAAAGGTTATCCTTTGTTGTGGTATTTTCTAAGAATTACACTGAGAGTTGAAAAATAGTTCTGTTTATTTTTATTTCTTGAAATGAAAAATAACATTACAACAAATTCCTTCCATTGATGATATATCTCCCTCCTTACCACCAGCTTTAGGAGTCATGACAGTGCCTCTTTGTGGGAGAGGGGGCCTGTCTGGGTATGGGGACTAGTGAGGAGCACAAAACAGCAGCAACAGCAGTAGGCTTTGGGTAAATGGCTGCATGCTGGCTGGAAGCCCCAGCAGGTCACACCTGGAGACAGTGGGTGCTGTGAATCACTACTTGGCCTTGGCCTCACACTGGAGACCAGCGCTCCTAAACACAAGGCTTCTCTTCTGTCCTGCCCATGGTGGCCTGTTGGCAGAGAGCTAGAATAATTGTTTGTTTAAAGTATTACTAGCTAATTATACTGCACGAATTGACAGGCGTCTTTATCAGAGGATTTCTAGTCTCTTGGAAGCTCTTTGCCACATTACTTGTAATCTAACCTCAGTGTAGACTGCAATGACTGGTCTTTGTTTTTCTCTCCTTTCCTTCCCACTTGTTTCAGAGGCCACACACCAGGCTGTGGAGAGGGAGCTGCTTATGAGCTGAGATGTGGCGGCCTTTCTCTGGTCAGCCGTGTGTGGCAGCTGGAACATGTGCCTTTGGGTCAGTCATTCTCAGATTACAAACCCTGGCACAAAGGCCTGTAGTCAGACACTATATTTGGGCTCTTTAGTGGAAAGACTTGTTAATTCGCCATCTGTAAACGGAGGCAGGGAGATTAACAGTTTCCAAGTCTTCAAAATAACCTGGAATAGTTAGAAACACTGACTCTCAGATGCTGTCTGTGGGTCAGGTCAGGTATGTCCAATATAAGGGCCAGGTTCTAGAACCTTGACCTGAAGAGTGTCTTCTAATCTGGATGGTTTTGTCATGGTCTCTGCCAGAAAGAGAAGAACTTTATTTGTAGCTACAGTTAATTCTCAATTATTTGCCTTGTAAACATTTTCAATCCCAGAGACCTTCCCCTCAGCAGGTTGCCAGATTATATTCCTAGGCTCCCTAGCTACTATGTACCCAGGGACTGAAAGATAATTTTCCTCTTAATTTTAGGAAAAGCTAATCAGGGAGGGAAATCTGCCATTAAAAAGGTGAAGGAGGAGGGTGCAGGGGAGAGAGCCAAAAAAAAAAAAAAAAAAAAAGAAATCTACTTTATATTATAACCAACTCAAACTTTTAGAGAGCTTCCTCTATTGGGAAGGAACAATGTGTTATGTTGCCTTGTCTTTGGGCAGTAGGTTAAGGCAGTCATATTTTAGCTCTCTTGTGCCTCACAAGAGTTAATTCCCTTTTCTGAAAGGCCTTGTTGAGTTTCTAAGAATTATTTAAATGGACTCTAAATGTTTAGCTCAGTGCTAAGATTCTAGTTATTTGGATTTGTTGTATATCAGCATTGGCTTCAAGTTGTCTCCCCTGCCCTGGGACTTACCTCTTACCCAGACCCAAATCTACAGTCCACATGATGGGACGCTCCCTTGTATTCTCAGCTCCGCCACATGTGCAAGGTAATCCCCTTGACCCTCTCAAGAGGGTGCTGCTCATCTTTTTTTGCTTTACTTATCCCAGTTGACATCTCCAAACCTGCTGTGACTTGAAGCACCACTGCTCTGGTGGTCCTCTCCTATGCCTCACTGACAATCTGTGTGTGAGGCAGGTCAGCCTTTGGAGATTAGCGCATTCACTTTAGAGGGAGGGATGGTTTTACCCGGAGACTGTTAGAAGTCAATTCAGGAGGGACCAGACCAGACGTGTGGTGGCAGGAGGGGTTTCCGCTCCGGTCCTTATAACCACTTGGTTAATACCGAGCTGGACACTGAAGTAGATGCTTGTTCTCCAGTTACAGAGTTCCCAGCTGGCAGATTCTCGCTGGGATTCCGTTTTGTTGGCTGCTGCTGTTTGTTGTGCCCACACTGATTTTTGCGGCATCTTGTTCCAGGCTCTTGAGTCTTTTCCAAGCAGGGGAGTTAGCTCAATCCTTTGCCCTCCCTTTCTTTTCTCCTTTTGGATATTCCATGGCTGTTAGGGAAGGACTTCCTATGAAATAAGATGAGGGCAAGAAAGTAGCATGCCTTAAAAAAAAAAAAAAAAAAAGAAAGTAGCATGCCTGTGGCATAAAAATGCTGTTAGCAAGCTTGAGGCATATCAGAGAGATTGGTCCTGAGTGTAACGTTTACTGCCTTTCTGCTTTTGAACTGTTTTTTTTTTTTTTTTTTTTTTTTTCCCTTTGCTGTTTCTGAGGTCTGGGATTTATCCTGAATTTAAGAATGGACTGTTTTTGATCATTTGAATAGGTATCACCATTCAGTAGGGAATACATGTGCACATTGAGATATCCCTTAAAGCCAATTTGTAGTATAAGTCATTTGAAATGATTTCTTTAGTCAGTAATGCATTTCTACTTCACATTCTCTGCCTGGATTTATGCACTCATCTCCTGTTTTACCAGGTGATTTGCTTTTATTATGCTGCTATGATAGCCCCCTCCCACCTTTAACTACTACCCCCAGATACTTGTACTTGTTTTCCAGTATGAGTAGGCATTAAACCTCCCAAAATGGCATCAAGTGCCAGCACACAAGGTTGGAAAGAAGGGGAGCCCCGAGTCCAGGAAAATTTCCCTGCCTGCTTGGTCAGGCTATTGTACAAAAGATTATGTGGTTCTTTAACATTAGTTTTGGAGAGACTCAGATGAGTGATTAAAGTCTTAATGAGAAATCAGTGCTCAGCTACCAGGTAGAAAAGTCTAAAGTCTGGGCATGTTCTTTCCTCTTACAACTTGGGAGTAGCTAGCCTGAGAAGACACTCTTTTTCAAGGTCCAGCTCTCTCTTTGGTGAGAAGAAGGGGTAGATGAGACAGTCTTCAGCTATGCTGGATTACATCAGTTCAGAGAGTTTTGGTTTACCTTGCCTTTTCCTACTTGGGATTTGCTCCTGTTTTTCTTTTGGGGTGTGAGGGGCTTGACTAAAGGGCTTCCAGCCTTAAGCTCTGAAGGGTGGCATCAGCAAGACATGTTTTGATTCTACATAACTCTTATTTCATTAAGGGGAAATGAGCCAACTGGTTGACTCAGAATAATGCCAAGGGGAACTGGGGAGTTGTTACTTGTAAATGCAAAGGAAGAAAGGAACAGATACTGGGAGGCAGTGGCATGATGAACAGCTGTTGCCTTCAGAGAATAGAGGCTGGTCTTCCTATGATTCTCTCTAACCATGGAGGAGGTAGAGGGAGGAGGCTTGTGGCTTGTTGGAGTTGAAGTCAACATTCTACTCGTTTAATTTACTAATTAATTTCACAACCATCTCTTGTGTTTCTACTCTGTGCTGGGTACTATTCTAGGTACGAAGGATGCAGTGGTAAACAAAAGGTCTTTGTCCTCCTGATACTTAAATTCTTTTGAGGAGTGGTGGTGAAGGCAAACTTAAAATGATGGTGGTGGTGATAAATGATATGAAAGGAAAAAAAAAACAGAAAAAAAATGGGGTAGGGAGCTTTTTCAGTAAGCATAGTCATGGAAGGCCTTCTCAAAAATGACCATAAAATAACTGACCATTAAAAAATACAGAATTTTTATTACCTAAAATATTTTAGACATTTCAGTTGTTAAAGTTATTAGGGATGTTAGCATGCATTGAAACTTTTTTTTTTTAAAGATTTTATTTATTTATTATGAGAGACAACAGAGAGAGAGAGAGAGAGAGAGAGAGAGAGAGGCAGAGACACAGGCAGAGGGAGAAGTAGGCTCCGTGCAGGGAGCCTGATGTGGGACTTGATCCTAGGATGCTAGGAACACGCCCTGGGCCGAAGGCAGGAGCTAAACCGCTGAGCCACTCAGGTGTCCTGCATTGAAACTTAAAAAAAAAAAAAAAAGTTATTTATAATCACTACACCCAATGTGGGACTCCAGCTCACAGCACTAAGATCAAGAGTCACCTACTCTACCAACTGAGCCAACGAGGTGTCCCGTTGCATGAACAGAAACTTAAAGGATTTGTTTTCTATATAGTGTTGAGGGTGTTTTAAGGACACATCTTCCCTTCTTGTCCCTGGATGTGTTGCCTTTGTTAGCTGGATTAGAATTCATCATTTAGTTGCTTTTAGTGTAGATTAGGTTAAGACGGTCTAAGATTTTTAGGGTGTACTTTTCATGAAATTGTTTTATGTGATTGAGAGGTGTCTTCTTACCCCAAATAGATGTTCACCAGGTTTTGTTGTTGTCATTGTTGTTTTATTTTTATTTATTTTTACTTTTTAAAAAATTTTATTTATTTATTCATGAGAGAGACAGGATAGCAGAGACCCAGGCAGAGGGAGAAGTAGGCTCCATGTAGGGAGTCTGATGAGGGACTCGGTCCCAGGACCCCGGGATCACAACCTGAGCCAAAGGCAGACACTCAACCACTGAGCCACCAGATGCCCCTGTTGTTTTGTTTTAGGTGGTGATAAGTAACTTTTGGGGATCTGAAATGAAATGAAGGATAAACAGTACCTAAACAAAGAATCCCTTCTCAAGAGTGGAGTGCCAACAGCCAGAGATGTAACTCAAGTGTCTGGTTAACATAACCCAGTGCAGTTGCTTTTCACTTTCAGAGGATGGAATGGTGGGGTGTAGTTCCTGGACTACTCTGATAAACAGGAGTTATATTTTCTGTCATTTCCTCTGAAAGGACAGTCTTATATGGAAAGAGAACCCACAGTTGTCATAGCCTTCCTGAAGGCTGGGCTCTTTGCTATTGGATCACATCTAATTATGTCTGTTCCACAAGATACCCTATCACAGTGGTTTTTAAAACAGCATTTCTTAATCCATTAGTGTGTGACAGGAAGTATGTTTTTTAAAAAGTGGAATCAAATAAGTGCTATCAGAGTATTTTACACTTAGTAAGAGTATGTATTGTTTCCAGAAACTTTTGTTTCAGATATGTGTGTGTATGTACCAGATCCTGACAATAATGTATTTTTATTTAATGTATTTTTATTATGTATTTTATTTTTATTCAATCTTTAAAAAGATTGAAAAACAAGTGTGTATGGTGCTTGGGTGGTGCGGTTGTCTGAATCTTGATTTTGGCTCAGGTTGTGGTCTTAGGGCCATGGGATTGAGCCTGCGTTGGGCTCCCATGTTGGGCACGGAGCCTGCTTAGATTCTCTCTCTCCCTCTCCCTCCTGCCCCCACCCCTGCCCCACATTTGCTCATACTCTTTCTAAAAAAATAAATAAGTAAAAAGTTTGAAAAACATAAACCTGTGAGATAAGTGTTGGTATGGTATCCTTAGATAGATGGGGAACTAAGATTGTGAGGACACTGCCTAGAATCAGAGAAAAATTTGAACTCTGTTCCTTCTGGCTTTCCACATTGGATTTAGGACATGGCAATTAAAATTTCACAGGACTTTCCATTTCTTTTTTTTTTTTTTTTTTTTTTTTTTTTTTTTGGACTTTCCATTTCTGATGATTTTATAGGATTTTGGAATTCACAGATATACTGTCTTTCTCCTGAACATGGTTTTAAAATCAGATTACCAGGCCCAAATTTGATTGGTTTCTCAAAACATCTCAATGTAGTCTATTTCTGGAGAAGGGAAAAGAAAGATGTGCCTAGTTACTTTTCTTTATTAACAAACAAGGAAAATCTAGAAGCTCTTTCCTCTTCACAGAAAGGCAGCCTAGTTTTATTCAAGAGGAGAAACTAACTGGAAGCAGCAGCCGGCTGTCTCTCTAAAGCATTCAGGAGAATTTGCTGTTGCTGAGAGCAGTTTTGGTGTGGTGAGTGGGTAGACATAGCACGAGGAGTCCACCACCTTGCTTAAAATGTTTTGGTTTTCACTAGTCAGGCATCGACTCATTTTTACATCGACTCACTAATGTTTAATATAGTAACTACTGTTTTAACATTTGTCACCAGTCTTAACCCACGGGAAAGCCTAGCCTCCTGGGAAAGAGGTGGAACTTTCACTGCTCTTTTAGGCAGCTATTTTGGCCTTACAGAACAGACTTTTTAGAGAGGCATTATTTTCCCTGGCATTCCTTCCCTCTTGCCTGTAGTCACTCTTGAATGAATTCCTGATTGGGCCAGCTAGACTTTTTCTTTTTTGCACAGAAGAAATCGCTCTTGCTGAGGATGGCAGAAAAGCATAGTGAAAACCTGCTGCCCACTTCCTTATCTGCCTCTCTATTTTGCTACCCCACTCCAAACCAACCCCCAATAAAAAGTGACCTTTTGGCCCAGGGCCCTATCTGAGTGTTTTGTGTGGCAGAGCTGTCTCTGGCTGACTCCCAGGATTGTTAATGACTTCCTCCTCTGTCTCTAAATAATTGCTTGAAAAGACAGCTGTGGAGAGACATTGCCCCCAGCTTGCAGGCTCATTAATTCCAGCCATATGGAAGAGGGTGCAAAGGAAGAAGATGGAAGTTACATTGCTAAGAGTAGCAGATTGGGAAAAACAAAACTAGAGGCTTCAGGGGAAGAGTGGCATAACCTTGGTGGAGATTAGACTTGGCATTGGTGAGGTTTGAGCGGACTTCAAACTAAGGAAACTTCTGCATTAAATACCAAATACGGGGAAACAAAGTGAGAAATGTCTTGGTTTCTAAGTCCTTCCAGTTGGGTTCCTCTGATGTTTGAGTATAACTAAGCTTGTAGAATACTTGATTTTGTGCAACTCTTCAAGAACAGGAGCATCCAGGTAAAATGGAAAGTCTGAGAAACTAAGAGGGAAGACGCCCACGAGATTCCCCAAAATCAACCATCGTGGACTTGACCATTCATAACTTTCACTTTTGTCTGTTCCCACAGTGGCCTTGAAGCTAGTTTCAGAAAAGAAACTTCCATAGCATGCTCCTTTAAGAAGAAGAATATTAATCAAAATATGCATAGACAGAAGGATGGTCAAATATAGCTAGGGAACAGATATTCTAATTAGCTGTTTGATTCAGCTTTTAGCATCTAACATGCAGGCTTATAAAAGAAACAGGGGAGGGCACTTGATTTTTATTTTTCAAGAACCAGGTTTGCCCGGTTACCGATTTTTATTTTTCAAAAACCAGGAAACAGACAAGGTTTCTAAGAAGGTGCAAACTCTTTCCTAAAAAACAAATTATAAAAGAGGTTTATGTAGGCCTTTAGACAAAGGGCCGTAAACCAGATGAATATAGAATGCCATCAGCAGAGTTTTTCAAGATGCAGAGCTCTTTGTGTGGCTGACTTCTTGGAGTCTAATTCATGCGCACCAAAGATGCAGCTTTAAGACCATTTCCCAAAGTGCATGCAGCTAAGAAGCATGTCAAGTTTGCCTGTGTAGTTTTGCAAGTTTTCCTGTAATGTATGTGATTTTAACCTGAAAAACAGATAGGTAATTCCTGCTAAAACAGTGGTTTTCAAACTTTGATACATATTAGAATTACTTGAAGCACTTATAAAAGTATCTGTGCCCAGGTTG
The DNA here is from genome assembly GCF_003254725.2 of Canis lupus dingo. Taxonomy (NCBI): domain Eukaryota; kingdom Metazoa; phylum Chordata; class Mammalia; order Carnivora; family Canidae; genus Canis; species Canis lupus. The sequence goes on along the minus strand of NC_064248.1, from coordinate 3,466,388 downwards.
TATCCTAGACTGATGAAGTCAGAATTTCAGTGTGGGCCCTAGGCATCCATAGTTTGTGAAGATGATTGCAATGGTTACATACGTTTGAGAACCAGAGCATTAGATGATCTTTAGTGAATGTTAATTCCCCCAGCTGCATTTCTCAAAGGTACAGATACTCCTTGAATGTTGAACACCCTTATTCCATGCTGTTGATTTAAGGGAGTCTGTGTAGCTTCCATTAACATTCTCTTAGGAACTTTGAAACCTGTATTTATGCTGGGGCCACCACATATTTCTTGACCTGTAGGAGTGTTTGAATCAGAACCAAAGTTTTTATTGTGAAGCAGCTTAGGATCATCAGCCTTAGCCAAGCTCATCATCATGGCTGTTGGATAATATAGGAAGTCAGATGACATAGGGAGTAAACTTTTCACAGCCATAGGTCACATGCATAAGGGTGCATTAAGATCACTTTTGGAGCTCAGAATTCTTTCTAGTGCTGGATGGGCTGTTGTCTTGGGAGAATGCCATCTATCTCTCGCTAGTGAGATAAGGAGAGGTTTATACATTCTCTGGTTCTTTTTTGAAGTTAAAAACACCCACCATTGTCAGATTTAATATCTGACCTCTCTGAGCCTTTGCAAAGTTTTTTTTTTCCTTTTTTTTTTTTAAGATTTCATTTATTTATGAGAGACACAGAGAGAGAGAGGCAGAGACATAGGTGGAGGGAGAAGCAGGCTCCACACATGGAGCCTGATGTGGGACTTGATCCCGGGACTCCAGGATCATGCCCTGGGCTGAAGGCGGTGCTAAGCTGATGAGCCACCCGGGCTGCCCGACCCTTTGCAAAGTTGATAAGATAGACAGTGGGTTTGTTTAATAGGATTAGTTATTTTAATTTAGAAGAACTGAAGAAGAAGAACTGAATATATCTCAAGGGGTTGTAACATCAGAGGATCATTGTTTTATGTAATCTGGATTTTATCAAACTCCAAATTATGTGTCTTTGAATATACATTATGTGGTATAGTGGTAGTGTGTCAGTGAGAGGGAGAGAATATGAATGAGAATTATACTAAACTGAACCGTAATGAAAGCATATAGTAGGAACCATATGGTAATAGTATTGTGGTTAAGAGCCACTTCTAGGTTTTTATGGCGTTGGGCAGGTTGTAACTCTGCTCCTCAGTTGCTCACCTGAGAAATAATAATACCTGCCTTTTAGTATTTTTTTTTTAAGATTTTGTTTATTTATTCATGAGAGATACAGAAAGAGAGAGAAAGGCAGAGACACACAGGCAGAGGGAGAAGCAGGCTCCATGCAGAGAGCCCGATGCAGGACTCGATCCTGGGATTCCAGGATCATGCCCTGGGCCAAAGGCAGGCGCCAAACCGCTGAGCCACCCAGGGATCCCTTAGGATTGTTTTAAAGATTAAATGAGATTGTTCACAAAGCACTTTGAACAGTGTCTAGCTCATAACCAGACTTATTTAACTACTTATTAGAACATAGTATTAACTTGTCCCACTAAAAACATTCTAGAACTGTAAAATCCAGATGATGCTTTCTTTTGTAAAGTCCATAGGGGAGGTGCTTTCACATCCCTAAATTACCTTTCCTTTTACTTAGAAGTTGTTCTAACCTAAATTCTTCACACTTTGAAGCTGAGTCTCACCTGAGATTGGTGGTATCTTGAGGACCAGCTGCGTTCCATCCTCACATAACTGAAACACAGTTATTCCTTCTCTGGGCTTGATTCTTATATTCTTACTGTCCAGGTGACTCCTTAGCCCCACAAATCTAAACCCACCCCAGCTTTTCCATTCTCTGTCCAGCACAGATCTGCTTGGAGCTAACTTGGATGGAAGGGTGACCTCATGGTTTCTGAAGCTATCTTTCAATTTATTATAACTCAGTCCTGGACATACTTCTTAAAAATAATGGCCCTAAATTGCTGACATCTTGTCATCGGCTCAGACTCCTAAATCTTTCTGTGCTCTCTAGACTGAAAGGGATCAGCTGGAGCAAGATGATTGTGCAGTCCTGCATTTACTGTGCTTGGCGAGTGACCTCCAATAGAGCTGTGTATTCTATCCAAGTAACATGGGTAATGATTACAGCGACAATGCTGCTATTGTGTCCAGAGGTTTGGGGCTGTAATTTCATAATGAAATTGAAAAACATGAGATTAAAAACCTGAATATAGCACAGTAATTATATTTAAGTATCACAAATCATCTCCCTGTATTTAGTTAGGTGTTGGAGATTTGGCCTCTCTTTGTGGAGTGTGGTCACGTCGTTTCATACATCTGCAAAATGGAAAGCTTGTAATTTATGGCTAAAATGTGGGAATTGCTTTCTCTTAATGGGAAGGTGACGAGAATGGTATTGAATTTGAAGGAGCAGGTTTGCTTCATTGACTAGAGTCAAGAAAGGAGGTTGTAGAACAGCTGCCAAGATAAAGAAATGTTTGGGTCTTTAAATAGTTTAGTTCCCAGATACTTAGACGTGACTACAGGTTCTCTCTTTAGAAATTAACAGATATAGGCTGGCCTGGAAAAGTGTCCAGGCCTTCGAATAAGCAATGTAGTTAAAGAGGTGTGACCCTACCTTACCTAAGTCAGGATTTCTAGAAGACTTAACTCTGGTTTGTTTCCCACAGGTAAGTAGTGCACTGTTGGTGCGTGGTCCATTCACTGCCTGAGAACTTGCATATACCTGCAGGTTCTTTAGTTTGGCTGAACCCCTGTTGAGGGTGGGGAATGTGTAGGTGGTAGCAGTTGGCAGCTATTCCTGGGGTATGAGGAGTAGAGAATTAGGTTCAGGGCTTGTCTTTAATACAAAGTTGGAGGGGAATGTGGTTTAAGACAAATGATATCTCCATCTACTTGATTCTAGGAAACATTGGGTATAAAATGATCAGAGAAGGAAGTTGTGAAAGGCATAATTATTGTTGTCAGTTATTTACTGATTATCTACCATGAGCCAAGCAAGTTTTGTTACGATTTTTAAACATCACAGTAGACACTGTTTTAAGAGGCATACTGTCCCTATATTGTCTCCTACGCCCCAAATAGTTTCTGTTAATACATGCACTACAGATCATCCCTTCTTTCCTAAAGCTTGCCTCCAAGATATGCTGTGAATCTGTAAGGATAACTGGATTATGTGAAATTTGGGCCACTGACTGTTGGTAAATGTATGACCTGTCAGTCACTGTTCAAATCACCTGGGGAGCTTGCTTGAACCTCTCCACTCCCAGGCTTCCTCAACGTCCCCTATCTGGAGATATTCTGGTTTAGTAGGTATGGTGGGAGGGCTTGTGGTCTAGGAATCTACATTTTGTACAATCACCCCCCGGGATTCCTATTTATAGTAGATTCTGAGAATCGTCACCATAGACCCTCAGTTTCAGAAGCAGGGCTGTTCCAGTCAGTGTATGTGATGTTAAAATTTGTTATTTTGAAACATGGACCTATTGTTTAGTCCACTGGTTAAGCCATCATCAGTATCTTTGGTAAAAACAACAGCTTGGACTGATTCCATTTCCTCTGGGTGTAAGGAAGACTGGCTTCTTTGCAGCTTTTCCCACCCTTATGGGTAGCAGATAGGGAAGAGGAAGGTCAAGACCTGATGTTTTCACTTCAGGCCTGCTAGTGAAGAGGTTGCCTACCTCCAGCAGTAAACTTGGGATTCACCAGGACTTGCAGTAGTTTCTGTTTCCACTGGAAACTCATTGAAAATTTTAGCACTACTCATGGTTTTGGCAAAGTAGAGAGAAACAGCAATTCAATTAAATTCATCAAACATTTATTGAGTAGTTGCTGAGGCTAAAGTGTTGTGCCAAGGGTAATGACATAGATAAGTAAGAACATAGTTTCCAGCCTCTATCCAAGAGGCTGTATTCTAATGGTGTAGTCAGACAAATTTAGCTGTAACCTGCCGCACGATAGGGTCTTCCAAAAAGTGAAGTCAAAGCACTTCTAGGAATGTCAGGGTAGAAAGAGTTCATTGTATTAGGCAAAAGCCTCCTTTGGGGAAATGGTTCAAGGTGGTGGCTTTCCTCCTTGCCTGTGCTTTAGAATTACATAGTGGGAGAGGGTTTTTGTTTGTTTGTTTGCTTTGTTTTCTTAAGATTTTATTTATTTATTTAAAAGCACACATGGGCGTGAGAGCGCGCGAGGGGAGGGGCAGAGAGAGAGAGAAAGAGGGAGAGAATCTCAAGCAGACTCCCCGCGTGCATGGAGCCTGACACAGGGCTTCATCTCAGGACTCCAAAATCAAGGAGTGGAAATCAAGAGTCAGTTAGTTAACTGACAGCCACCCAGGCTCTGCACATAGAGGAAATTTTAAAAAAATACTAGCATCCATCCAAATACTACCCCATAGCAATCAGATAAAAATTTCTGGAGTTTGGAGACGGGCACTCATGATTTTAAGAGATCTCAACAGGATCATCCTGTGCAGCCAAGGCTGAAAGCCACTGATGCAGAAGGATGAATGGGTTACCATTGAAAGGGGGATGGGTTGAGAAGGAAGGGCACTGGAGACATCAACAGAGGCCTAGAGGCAGGAAAATGAAAGCATTGGTTGGAGAATGCTACTCAGTGGGGTGCAGTGCTCTTGTAGCGAGTGGGGAGGGAAAACTATCCTGATGAGGTAAGACTGGATTAAAACATTGTGCCAAGGAATTGGGAGGCATCATGTTTTTGTACTGTCTTTAGAATCCTTTCTCACCTTATATGAAGATGGGGAATGAAGTGCCAAAAAGTTTGTGCTTTCCCAAGATAATAGTAAGTCCGGGTAGATAACAAGAGGCATGCCTCTCTTCAGAAGGCTCTTTGCCTTAGATCTTTTGTGCTTGTGCCATGCTTTACATGTTCTCTTGGCATCTGTTCTTTGGCAATTTTCTTCCGTAAAAGAACACCAAAGATAAGGTAGGGTCAGAATAGCAAGAAGGTATTGATGTCAGGCAAGACTATGGCAATGTCTCTTATCCTTTTGTTTCACTCCTGTGAGGATGGTGTGGGAGAATTGCTGGCTGTACTGGGGACAGATGTTTGCAAGTCCAAGTGTGTATGTTTCTGTGTGTGCTTTTGCAGCTGCATCCGTTTTGTGTCTGATTCCACTGAGGACTGGTGCTTTATCTGCTTATTACTATTTCCAGGAAGTTAATTTGCAGGTGCTATAAATATGCATGGTTCATATACTTCATTTATTCTTTCTTTCTTGAAGCTTCTCTCTCCTCTGTACCTTTCATTTGTATGTTTGGTGCGTGTGTGCGTGCATACGTGTGTGTGTGTGTGTGTGTGTGTTTAATGTCATTATTTTGATAGTAACAATAAAGGTAAAGCCATTCAATCATGCAGGATTCTTGAAAAGTGCTTTAAGCAGGTGCAACTGAGCGGCTTATGGGGAGGTCCACGGATCAGGGTTTTCTGTCTTTGTTACAGGTAGAAAAACCAGCAGCGTTCAGGAGAGAGCTGATTTTCTTCATTACTAGTGTGGAGACTATGCATTCACAAACAAACCTTAAAGTAGTTCATAAAATGGGGCCACCCATGTTTACCAATCTGTTACTATATTTAGCTCTCCACCCGTCCATTTACTCACTTGTACATCTACCTAGCCATTCACCTGTCCCTTTAGAAAAGGTGGTACAGGTTCTGGAGCCTATCTGCCTGAGTTCAAATGGTGGCCCCTCTACTTGCTTAATCTCATTTTCTTTCTTCTTTAAAATGGGAATGGTAATAGTAACAACCTCACAGAGTTGTGATGATTAGGGATTAACATATGTAATGTGCTGAGGAAGTAGCTGGACATAGGAAGTTCTAATTTGCTGCTACTATTCTGGTAACCTTGGTATCATTAATCATTGCAAAGAAAATATAGTGATAAATACATTTGGTCCATTGACTTCCAGTTTTGTGATCTTAGAGTTCATTGAGGAGAAAAAAGGTTGGAAAGGGAGGTTTTCTGGATCACAGAGGCCCTTGATACCAGATTTTAGGATTAGTGGACAGTGAGAAGTCCCTCAGATTTTGGTCTTGGTGAAAGATGCATATCAGGAGGATATTTTTTATGATTTTGTGCAAAATAAATCATTTGCAGTATTAGAACAACAAGGAGGCTGTTTTAATGGTCCGAGGCACAGTAAAACAAGAAAATGAATGACAACAGAAATAGACACCAGCAGTTGAAGATAGGAGATTTTCTCTGATTACACTTGTTGATTCCATTTTGTCGATTCCACTTGACTTAAGAAAGGGAGATGGGAAATTAATTTGGAACCAAATATATTGGTGAATTAGTGCTCTCTGTCTTCATCTCCATCCTTGACGAGAGGGGAGCTTGTTACATAGATTTCATTACTAGGAGGTAGAGGATCTAGTGCCAGAACGCAGAGCTAGGTTCTTCTGTTCTGTGCTTTTACATGGCTCGTTATAGACAGGTCCCAATTAGCTCTTGAAGCATGACTGCCTGTTCTCTTCTCCACCTAATTACTGTGAGGAGCTTGGGTTCATGCACAAAGTTACCTTGATTAAACAGTAAGTTTATGGAGCTGTAAATGTTCCAATACTAATTTGAGAGAGTCCTTAAGACATTAACATTCGAGGTTTCTGTGGGTGGGCTGAGAACAGCCGCTGTGGATGGTTTCCAGATTCTGGGATATGACACCTTAAGTTTTCTACTCCTGTTCACATCTCCTCTTCAGCAGGCAGTAGACAATGTAGTGAGAAGATGTAACCTAACTAGAGATAGATAGACCAGACCAGAAGTTGAAGATAGGGATGAGTCTGCATGGTCCTGTAGTCTTTCCCAGAATTGGACATTTTTGTGGTGTAATCTGGAAGAAGAGAAACATTTATGGCCAAACCTCACTAAATCAAACAATTGTGAGGATGGTGCAGACCTATTTGCAGGGTAGTTAGAAAGAAATGCAGGTCTATTATTTGTAGTGACTTGAGCAAGGATAGTGAAGTGTTGCCTGGCAGAACTTTTTTTTGGAGATTGGCCTTCATGCATAATTAGGAATAGCAATCATTAATGGTATATTTGATTTTTCTCCTCTATCAATGGTGTGATTATGTCTATATGCTCTCATTTGCCCTGATATTAGAATCTATATGTTTGAGATAAAACTTGCCTCAGCCTAACTTGAGTCCAGATTGCCCTAGAAATTTTGAATTAATTTGAGTGCATCTGAATGTGGAGGATTTTTGATAGGGTGCAGTGGAATCACATGTGCAGATTGCCTAGTGCAGGGGATATTATTTCATTTTACTCCCTCTCTCCACTTTGAATGAGGGAAGTGCTAAGTTTTGAGTTTTGGGCTACTGTTCTGGCACCTTCATGTCCATAATGTAACCTTTTAGGGAAGATGTTCTTAGATCCAGAGATGATTGAGGGGGTGGGAGGTGGGAGGTGGGGAGGAGTATATTCGAGAGCCCAGGTGCCCTTGCTTTCTTGTTTGGAAATCAGTGGTTCTCAAAATGCCATATGCCTGAGAATCATCTAAGGGACTTCTTACAAGTTCAGCAATACACCCAACCTCACTCCCCTCTGCAAGGGATGGGGTCAGACTCTGTAGATCAAAGGAGCTGCTCTCTGGCAGAGATAGGTGCAAATCCTGAAACTGAGCCTGGACTACCTAGTGCCCACTCAGCATTCTTGGGCTGCCAAGAAGGCAGTGGTTCTCTCAGCATGGATGTGAAGCTCTTGCTTTTCTTTTTTGTCCTTTTAAATTCACACTAAAGAGAGTTTTAGATATGCAGCAAAGCAGGAAAGAAGACTGACCTTGCCTGTCTCCAGGGTCTTGCCAGAGATAAAGGAAGTGCTTGCACTTTGAGGCAGCTGGGGATTTGTGGTATTCCAGAAGACCTCAGCTCTCAAATGGGCTCTTGGCAGCCTCACTGATAATCACAGTGTGATGGCTACTAGGCTTCCTTATTTAAGAAGCTCTTAAATTTTCTTTTCTACACTATAAGGTTATGTCTTCACCAGCTCCTCAGATTTTTAAAAAAAGAAACAGAAGGAGGCAAAACAAATCCCAGAGCATTTTTTTTCCCTTTCTAAAGGTTACAAACATAAATCATATTTGAGAACAATGAATGGACCTTATTTTTTATCTTCAGTAAGCTAGGCCTCTGGCATCTTAAAAAGAATCTTTATTTTAGAAAGGAAAGAAACTGGTATAGTGGCTGGGCTAGTGCTCTGGGGATCAGGAGACCTGGCTTTGCCACCGGCTGCCTGGGGCTCCTTGGTCAGAACCAGTCTTGGCTTTGAGCCATTTTCCTTATCTATGAAATGTGGGGACCCTGAAGCTATTGTGGCTCTAATGTTTTATGATTCTAGTGATGGCCTCAATGCCTGCATGATAGTCATTTTCTAGATTTTGTCACCCTATTTCAAATTTGTAAAGTATAGCATGTGCCATCCATCTTTGCTCCATACAGGGTATCTTGTCATTAGTGCTTCATAAACTTGGTATGTCAGTATCGGAGGACCATCAGAGAATAAGGTTCACCTCTTCATTGTACATATGAGACAGATGATGTCCTCGTTGATTTTCCCCAAGCATGGGGCATAATTTGGGCTCTTTTCACCTTACAATTTGCCTTTCTCTCTAGTGTATTTTTTAGCCTTTCTCCTTTTAGTTCCCTATGCCTTTCATTTCCCCTCGGACACTGAAATATTCAGTTGCAGTTCTGGGCAAAAGTGCTCCTGTGGCCTCCAGATTTTTTTTTTTTAAATGTATTCCTTCTTGGGGATCCCTGGGTGGCGCAGCGGTTTGGCGCCTGCCTTTGGCCCAGGGCGTGATCTTGGAGACCCGGGATCGAATCCCACATTGGGCTCCTGGTGCATGGAGCCTGCTTCTCCCTCTGCCTATGTCTCTGCCTCTCTGTCTCTCTGTCTCTCTGTGACTATCATAAATAAATAAAAATAAATAAAAATAAAAAAAATAAAACTTAAAAAAAATAAATGTATTCCTTCTTGTAAAAAGAATATGATCATGCAGTGACAATATATATACATACTTTACAGATATATTAAGCTATTATATATGTAAATTATACATATAAAATATATATTAGAAGTTACAGAAGGATGATATGAGAAGTAACTAAAAAGAGAAGATGCAGTTTTTCCCCCTGTATCCCAGTGGATCAATTTATACCTTCCCTGGAGTGTGAACTTGTTTTTGAAGACTATTGATCCTAGACCATGGCAGGGTTAGAATTTAGACTGCTAGCTTTAGAATTTTCTGTGGCACTTGTTAAAAATACTAAGTCTGGAACATCAACCCAGACCAACCAAATGAGAATGTGTTGTTGTGAGACCTGGGAGTCTGCATTTTCAATCTGTTCTTCTGGTGCCCCTGAGGCCCAGCTAGTTTTGAGAACTATGGGTCCCTATAAATAGTAGATACATGAGACTGAGACTTTTGCTGACATGTCAAGGATTCTCAAGAGCCACCACTAAATTGGCAGATATCCAGTTAACACTTGGAAAAATCAGATTGGCATTTTTCATGTGAATTCCATCAGAGGGGCTACCAACTATATAGTCAGATATGGAATTTCTCAGAATTTGAAGACTTTCCAGGTGGTTTTTTGACTTGTAACTCTTAATATTTGCTTATTATGCCGTAGTTTTAGAAATTCTCATTAGAAATCTAAATATTATTGAAGATCTGAAGATAATGAAAGATGAGACATTTACCAAAATTTAAAGGTTATTGTTTTTAATGGCTTATATATCTCTAACCTTATGTTCAAAAGGATATTTCAGGATCTTGGTTATTAAGCATGTACTCTCTGAAACAGTCAAGTAAAATGAGTGTAAGTCAGATAAACGTGTACCAGGAAATTTGTTTCTAACTATTCATTCCAGGTCAGCATGCTCCCAGTCACCTTCTGGGTGTTAGGGTTATCTGTTCCTGGATCAGCTTTAGGAAAGCTCCTACTCAAGCTCTATGCAGCAAAAGACCATTTCAGAAAATGTGATAATTAAGATTCAGCAGCTAGAACAAGGCTGAATGAATAGGAATGGAGAGCATCAGGGAAAGTTAGGGGAGCAGTTAAGCTGAAGGGATGAGTAAGCCACAATTCTGTCTGGGATCATCAGCTCTATCACTAGGATAGAATCCCAAAGCCCCCCTTGCTCTTGGTGTCTTCTCCTACCCTTAGATTTGGGCAGGTTTCCCAAAACTAAGGTGAAACACACTGCTGGGGCAAGGTTATGCAGCTGCCCTTGCCCATATGCTTATTCTGCTTTGGTATTTAAAAAAAAAATTCTCACATCCTCACCAGCCTTAACTCTGTCTTTCAGTTTTTTTGGCAGTAAGTGTGCCAAAGGTCAGGAATTCTGGCAGAGTTTGATTCAGCCCTGCTCTCCTGATAGCAGCTAGCACAGGCCTTGGGGCATAGAAGCTCTTGACATGAATTGACTCAAGTTATTATGACTTAGGAGGCCCCACCTAATGGGCTCCCTGGCTACCTCTCCAACCACAAACAGGTCTCCCTGCTCTCTCCTCCCTGCACTGTTCCTGGAGAGCTGTGTTTTTGTTTCTGAGCCTTCTCATTTATTATATTTCATCTATTTGGAGTGCTTCCAGGCCCCCTTCCCTTTTTACTTGGCTAATGATTTATCTTGTAGAGAAATACGTATAAATGACTGGGCCTTTCACTTTTCCTAAACTAGGTAAGTATCCCTGCTCCATGCTTCCATGGTCTCCCCACTTCCTCTAGAAAAACTTTTATCTTAGTTTTTGGTCCTTGTTTATTGTTGTCCCCCCAGATTGTCTGCTTTACCAGGACAAGCATTCTAGTATTCTTGCTCATCACTGTTTCCTCATCGCTAAGCATAGGTGTGGGACATGGTAGTCATCAGTAAACATTTCTTGACTTTAATAAAGTCAATAATCTAATAAAACAATATATACCAGTTAATGGAGTGATTGGCAAGGATGTATTTGCCAATTCCAGTGGTGGTCATTAACATTGCTAGGGTTAACTGCCAGGTTCTGTGAGAACAAATTATTAAAAATAAACAGAACAGAAATGGAACCTAGGAGCAAAAGCTTTTCTGCGCCTTGTGATGCCTAGTGCTGGGCAAAGTTTCCTGCAAATAAAGCAAAATACCTTGATAGACTTATTTATATACTATTTATGTACTATATATATTTTTATATACTATATATTTATATACTGTATGTTTATATAGTATATACTATACATTATATACTATATTATTTATATACTATGGATTTATATACCTTGATGGGCTTATATATTATCAAATACATAAAAAAACAATAAATTGTTTACTACTTTATATATAGTCTGAAAAAACAGATATCAGTTCAAACATGCATTCATTCATTTATTGACTCACTTAACATTTGTTTTTTTTGTTTTGTTTTGTATGATACATGCCAGGCACTTCTAGATGCTCGGGATCCACAGTGAACAAAACTTTCAGCAATATCTGACCAGAGGGAACATGCATTCCAGTAGTGGGGACAGTCAGTAAAGCAGATAAATAAATAAAATACCTGGAATGTTAGAAGCTGGTGAAATGCCATGGAGGAAAAGGAAAGAGGGTAGGGGACTCAGGAAAAGCTGCAGTGTGTGTTTTGGGGGCGGCGAAGGGGCACAATTATAGATAAGTGGCCAAGAGAGGGGTCATTGAGAAGACAACACTTGGGTAACTGACCAACACAGTGTGAGGAAATGAGCAGAGTGAGTATCTGGGAGGTGTGAGGTGTGGAGGCAATGAAGTAGGATGGCATGCATGGCTTTTTGGAATGTACTCATGATCCTTCATGCTTATTACTTTAACCAGATCAGCAGGTTGGGACCAAAGTGTCCTGTTGTCTTAAAATCTGTAAATATTTCTTGTCTTTGGACACTTCCTCTGGCTAAGTCCTCATCCTGAATATTTATGTTAAGGGTATTACATTTATTTCTTCTTAAAATGTTAGTTTGATGGAAAAGGACCTACCAAAACCTTTCTTTTTCCTTTTGTGGGCCAGAAAATGTGCCGTGTTATCTGTACTTACCCTCTAAACTCTAGTCTGTGGTGGAACCACCTCTCTCAGAGCTGGTATTCCTTGAAGGCAGGGTATATTTCTTGTTTTAACTAGTTTATACAGGTCTTATCACCCTGTCCCCCTGCATGGGGACCTGATAACTTATTTTGGCTGATAATGGAAGGACTTTTCTGTCTACTTCTGTTCCCCTTGATGGCTTCCTTATCTGTTCTCCTGTAACACTGACTGTGAACTCATTTCATTACTTAATGAAATTTTATCTTATATTATTGCTTATTTTGTGCAGCCGTCTTATCTCTCCAACTAGGTAGGAACTTGCATATTCTTTCTGAACCTTACAGTACTGGCTTATAGTGGGTGTGCCATAGCATACATCACTGATTGCTCTTGGTCAAAGTGCTTGTCTCTTTTGGGTGAGTGAACCAACATCTAATTTTTCTAGTGTTCTCTTTTTATGGATTATAGTTTATATCTGGGGTTCTACTCTCCTTAGGACTTGGCCTGGGTATGCCACTGGAGGGCCCAAGGGAACAGTGCAATTACTTAGAGATAAATCCTTTGTGAATTCTTAAATATTCCAATGAAGCATCTTTGTATACTGGTTTTCTGCACATTGACAGTTCTTCAGAGAGTCATTTGTTGACTGTTCATGACATAAACATTGTAAATTAATTGCCCTTTTTAAATTTCATTGACATTTTCTTTCTCGATGGTAATTTTTGGTCACTCAGAGATAGTTGCTAACTCCAAGACAATTACTTTATTGCCTAATAAAAGTGAATGACAAAGCCAAGTTCAGTTGTAGGTGCTGGACTGGGCAGTTTCTAGCTCCTCCTACAACAGGCAAAATAATCAGATTTGTGTCTCAGCAGAATCATAAATGGCTATATTTCATGACTCTCCTTAGGAATTGCTTTGATTAGAATACTGTCCTGTTACTGAAACTGCTGATACACCATGCACTGTTTTCTGTTTGACAGTCTACTCTGAACGGCACCAACTGGGGATAACACTTGAATAGATGCTGCCACTTGTCACATGTGGTCACCCTCTGGAGGTTGTGCATGTGAATGTGACTGTAGGGGGCCATCTAGGATACCCACCAATATGCCACCAGTCACTGGGGTTGCTTCCTTATCATGACTTTGCTTTTCTGGAAACATTTCCTGTGCTGGTCAATGTCTGTTTCCTTTGCCCACCAAATAAAAGTCCCTTTAGTTTTAGATAGTTACAGAAAATATAAAGACTTGTAATAAAAAACAAACTAGTCTTCCCATACACAGTCAGTACCAGCTGTAAGCTAATTAAACTCAACAGGGAGAACTCTTAACACTGTGGCACACACTTTTCTCTTTGGGGCTTGTTAACATTTTTCAGAGCTCTTTAAATATTGTTTTCCAGTGATACCATATTAAACGGGGAAATAGAGGATGAGAAGTTGGGACTGTTGCAGCTTTATGGAGTGGAAACCCTAGCACACACACCCCATGTGAGTTTACTCTAGTTGGATTTTCACGAACAATAGTGGTATGGCAGGTGTCCCCCATGGGAAATCCAGGCAGTCAGCTCTCATTGTGTGAAATTGCCTATACCCTTGATGTTGAATTGGAGCTCATAATTGGCTTCTCTAGCAGGTCAGAGAATCACCTCCCTTGGTTCCCTGTTTGGCTCTGGTACTGAATTTCGGGTGCATTTGGAGTGTCATCTTTGTCCCTACTTTTCAAGAGTCACTGAAGAGTTGCTATGATTATAAATCCTGTAATGCCTTTGATGAAAAGTAAAATCATATGAGCTTATTAACCCAGACTTTGCTTTCTCATTTTCCTGATCTATTAGTTTCTAGCCCCTGTTGTGAGCCAAAATACAGGATCATGGACTCACAGTTATATTGATAGTAACAGACCTGGGTTGTTGTCAAGAATTGTGCAGATTGGGGCACCGGGGTGGCTCAATTGGTTGGGCGTCTCCATTTGGCTTGGGTTGTGATCTTGGGGTTGTGGGATCAAGCACACAGTCTGCCTCCCCCTACTCCTACTCTCCCCCTACTCCTACTCTCCCCCTACACCTCTCTCCCTGCTCCTACTCTCTCCCTGCTCTGGCTCTTTCTTTGCTTGCTCTCTATCTCAGGTAAATAAATAAAATCTTAAAAAAAAGAATTGTGCAGGTTTTGTCATCACGTTTCTCATGTCCCAAATTGTGGCATTTCTGGGTTCTACCCCTTGACCTCAGATTCATGGTTCTCAAAGTGTGGCCCCCATCCAGTGATGTCAGCTTCACCAGGGAACTTGTTTGAAATGCAAATTTCAAGGCCCCATCTTGACTTTTTGAATCCGGAATCTTTGGGGATGGGGTAGGAGGAACACCTTTGTAAGCCTTCCCTGGATTCTGACACACACTCAAATTGAAGACTCGCTGCATAGGCAGGAGGTTGTTTTTTTCTTTTTTTTTTTTTTTTTTGGTCTCTTGAACTTGCTGCATTTGGTGTTCTAACTTTTATATAAGGGAGGACAGTAATGTCTCCCTTGAACTCTTTCTTGTCAGAGGAAAGATGATTGTCAGATGCAGAAGGCTGATGTCAGGATGGGCTGTGACCATGCCCCAGTGTGCAGTGTTCATAGCCTCAGTCCAGGGCCTTGTTGTGGAGACTTACGTAGGTAGCAGTCTTGGTAACAGGTAGATAAATCTACATATACAGTGAGGTTATGTAGCAAAACTTTCAAAAATCAACAATTTTATGTTTGTGCAAGCGTTTTGCTCAATGTTGGCATTTTTGAGATCAGACTTCATCTCTGCCCCTGCCTAGAAAATTGTATTTACTTTAGACAGACTGCCCTGGTGAAGGATAATCAGAACAAGGGGAAAAATACATGAAAAAGCAGACTTTCCTTGTACTTATTGTTCAGAAGGAAAAAAAATTCCAATGAGGAGTGAGAGACGCTTCATATTCTGAGTGAGACAAATAATCCCAGTAGGGTGGCACAAGACTAGAGGGCAGCTGAATGAGAATACCAAACAGTGTGGACTAGAATGTTTGTGGGGGAACAAGGCTATGAAAAATACACAAAGAAAATGAAAATTCTTCTGGAAGATTTTTGTAAACCTATGTAGAAAAGGAGCCAAACAACCTGGATCAGTTTACCTCAGGTTGGGAGTCATCCTAAAAATTGCAGTAGCAATGAACTCTTTCCTCCTGAGACAAGTGTAGGAAGAAGAGCCAACTTTTATTTCCCTTAGGAGATGTAGATGTGATGCCCCCAGTGAGGATCAAGTTAATATGGGATGATAGCATTTCAGCGGCAGGGACAGATACTTTTTTTCCCTAACTGAATCCCACCAAGGTCGTCTTTTACCAGCTCCAGAACTACAGAAAAAGACAAGAAAGGACAAAACTCAGAATTTTGCTTCTCCTTAGGAGATCTATTCAAAGGTTTAATAGATAATATTGAAATGGAATACGATAATAGCTTACATTTATGAGTGCTTCCACATATGAAGTATTGTTTTAGAACAATATTTTTTTTTACATGTATTGAGCCATAACTCCTTACACATTCTTATGGGCGAGGTTCATTAATACTCATTTTATTGTTGAAGAAACTGAGGCACAGAGCTATTGGTTAAGCTGGCTGTCCAAGGTCACACAGCTACTAAATGGGATTTAAACCAATCATTTTCATTCCAGAGCCCTTGCCTGTAACTGTCATATCTTCCTATACTCATGATAGGCCTTTGCTTCCTTGTGCTTCTAAGTTAATGAATTATCATTGGTTAGTTTTTTGCTATAATAAATGTGCTTGTTTATCAGACCCTTTATCATATTTGGTCTCAGGAAGAGAAATCTCTGTTCTTCCTTAAAGAACTATTCTTATTGTACTTAAAATCTAGAAATTTTGCATTTGAAATGAAGAAATAAAAAATAAAATAAAGAAATATTGTGTAATATTATACTGAATGTAAAATAAATCTTGCATTTAAAATCAGGAAATAGGGATCCCTGGGTGGCTCAGCGGTTTAGTGCCTGCCTTTGACCCAGGGCGCGATCCTGGAGTCCTGCGATCGAGTTCCATGTCAGGCTCCCGGCATGGAGCCTGCTTCTCCCTCCTTCTGTGTCTCTGCCTCTCTCTCTCTCTCTCTCTCTCTCTCTCTCTGTCTATCATAAAATAAATAAATAAATCTTTAAAAAAAAAAATAAAATCAGGAAATATTTACCATGTAATATTATTATGCTACTGAGTGTAAATTTTAGCTGGCCATTTAAAATATTTATAGCAAGTGATGGACCACCTTGCTCTCATCCTGTTTAGTTTCATGGAATTTATGTTGTCTCTGTAATTTAAATGGCATAGTGGTTGCACAGGGGAACCATGGAAATGGAGTCCTATGTCTAATGACCTTGAATGAGATGAACACAATCTAATTTTATTTTTAGTTGTTTTCCTCCTTTTAACAGATATCACATGAAATTAGAAACATCTGGATTCTGTCACTATGGGTATTTTTTATGTAAATCACCAAAATTAAGATTTAAAATGCTGTTATATATGGCTCTATAGCAAATTACCCTAAAATCTATCAGCTTAAAACAGCACACATTACTATCTCTCTCATGGTTTCTGTGGGTCAGGAACTCCTAGGAAGTTCTTGTTCAGGTTCTTTCACAAGATTGCGGTAAGTGGGGTGGGCTGGACCTGCTGTACCTGAATGGTTGACTGGGACTGTAGAGTCCACTTCCAAGATGGCACACTCACTTGGCTTTTGGCAGTAGACCTTGGTTTCTCACCCCATGGACCTCTCCAAAATGACTTCTTGACATGGTATCTGGTTTCCCCGGAATGAATGATTTAAAAGAGAGACAAATGACCTAATCTTGCAAGTCATAACTGTCATGTCTGCCATACTCTATTAATCAGAAGTGAGTCACTAAGAACAGCCTGTACTCAAGGGGAAGAGAATTAGGCTCCACCTTGGAAGGGAGGAGTATTAAAGGATTTGCGGACATATTTTAATCACCATATGAGGCCTGACTCCACACCTACTCCACACCTCAGGCTCTCTGGGTGTGGTAATTTGCATTTTTAACACATTCCCCCAGTTGATTTCTATGCTCACTTAAAATAGAGAATCGTTGGGTGTTCAGGTGTTACTTGTTGAATGATTCAGTCTGGAAGTAAATGAGTAGTATAATGCACTCTACTGGCTTATTTAAGAAGCCAGAACTACTTTTCACATATTTAGTATTCTAAATATTTAAGGTTTATGCTTAGACACTAAATCAGGTGCTAACTAGATAATATAGCAAATGATTTACTTAGCTTTCACTTTATCTGGATAGGCTCCTTAACTTTTGTGCTCATCTGGCCACATGAGCCCACTCTAATTTAGCCTGTGGAGTCAGAACAGCTCCCCTCAGATATGTATATATGTGTTTATGTGTTGTATATGTATATAGATATACACACACATACATACATACACATGTACATACATACATATGGCCAGAAATGGAACCTAAGCTCACAGTTAGGAAGAAATTAAGTATATGGTGGCAGGGGAGGGCGGGCAAAAGGACATCATGAGGTTTTTGTCTCAAGATCCAGGGTGAGTTGGGCAATGTCTGGTGATTCTGTTTGACTTGTTGCCTTCTGCAACTGCATGCTTTCTGTTAGGAGAGATGAGGGCTACACAACCAGGAGTTTGCAAAGAGCAGTTAGGTGGCTTTGAAGCCCTCTACCTTGGGTGTCACTCCTTGAATGTTAAAGGTTCTTGCTAGGCAATCAGGCCCCCTTCCCCGTCTGTCATAGCCAGCACACTCTTGCCTTCCCATCAGCATTACCTCTTAATTCTCTGAATTCTTGACTGCAAGCAATGCAGTTGGTTATTTCAGAGTGGAGGTTGCATGTCGTAGAAATACAAAACTCCTCTTCAAATCTGTATACCAACTACCCATCCACTTCCCTTCCTGCCCCCGGTGAGAGACGGCAGATAAATACAGATGCTCAGAACCTGGGTCTCACATTTTATCAGAAATTCCTCAATTAGCAGAAGCATACAATTAGGGATAAAAAAAACCTAGGGAGGAAGTAACAAACACTGCCTATGACAGAGGCCTTCTCAGTGAGAGAGAACACTGCACCCAAAATTTGTGATCACACACTGGAACAGCCATGTGATGGAGCTGACATGCCCCAATAGGTACAGCTGATTGTTCTGCTTATAACCAATCAATGCCGCAATTAACAAATATTTATTGAACTCCTAGGAGGTACCCTGATTCACACTGCTCTCATCAGCTGTTTCTTAGAATAATGCAAAGCCTCCTAACCCCTCTGTGTGTCTTCTGGTTTCCCCCACCCCAATAAAATTAGTTCTGTACATTGAAGCCAGAGTGGATTTTCCTAAAATATACAAACTTGACCAGGTTACTGACCTATTTAAAAGGCTTAGGTTGATTATCAGCATCCAGATAAAGCCCACACTCCCTAGCATGACCAAAGAGGTAAATCATGATCTGACCCCTACCTGACTCTGCTTTTCCATTGTTACTTCCTCAGACACTCCCCACGCCCCCAGTTTGCCTGCCCTCTGGTGCCACAGAAGCATGTCTAAGGACACTAGCTTTAGCTAAAGCACAGTGTCTGGCACATAATTAAGACTATTACTGTTGCAGTTATTAGTGAGGTATGGAAAGCCCCTGGCATATAGTAGCTGTTGAGAGATTTTTTCTTCCTTGGGCCCCAGTCTCTTTGAGGGGACTAGTCACAAGAGAGTAGCATTGGTGAAATCAGAGAAGAAAGAGTTTTGAGAAACATAGAGGAAAAAGGTGGGGGGTTACATTAAAAACGGGTTGTGTGTTTGCATGTGATCTTTCTCCACTAGAACATGACTGATAGCATCCTTCTTTGAGGGGCGGGGAGAGAAAAATGGAAGTGGTCTGGGATTGACAATCCCACCTTGAGTAAGTCACTGCTTTCTGAGTCTGTTAGTTCATTTGTAAAACAGGTTTGGGGGGATCCCTGGGTGGCTCAGCAGTTTGGCGCCTGCCTTTGGCCCGGGGCGTGATGCTAGAGTCCCGGGATCGAGTCCCACGTCGGGCTCCTTGCATGGAGCCTGCTTCTCCCTCTGTGTATGTCCCTGCCCCTCTCTGTCTCTGTCTCTCATGAATAAATGAATAAAATCTTAAAAAAAAAAAAAAACAGGTTTGGCATTAGAGTTAACTCATAACTTTTTCAGAACTTTTTGGGGACTAGACCCCATACCGTGAAGGTGACAATATTATACTGTCCTGCAATTCACAGCATGTTAAACACCTTTTAAAACAAGATTGTTATACTTACATATCACTGATGCTGATGCATTACATACAGGCCTCTAGAGATGGAAGTGGCTCACAGGTTAGAGAGAGTTGTGCATCCTGGCAGCGTCTCTCCTCTTTCCCTCCTGCCTTCTGCATCTCTCATTTGAGAAGAGTTCAACTTTCTCAGTAGTTCCTCTGGCTACTGTTTCTACTCCACATCACTCTCCCTACTGCTGAGTTACTTTCATAAAAGAAATTTGAAGGGCCTTGTGGGAAGGAAACTTAAGCATGGAGTCATGGATTTGGGAAGAATGGAATGAAATCCAGAACAGTTTAAAACTTGACCTAACATTCAGTTTTTCCATGTGTGATCTGGGGCTCATATGGCTACCCTCTTGCATCACTGTGAGGTGTAAGAGGTACCTGTGGATACCTAGGATGTGTCTGGCTTATAATTGACATGTAACAGACCTTTGTTTTCTTACTTGGTACCTGAAAGGGTTCCCCTGTGTCCCCGGAATATCCAACCCAAAATCTTCAGTCAAGGAGGAGCCGCCACAGACTGGCTTCAAGCCTTCCCCTCTCTGACCGTATATGTACCTCTTTACCTCTACACTCCCCCAGACTTATCCTCTAGACTCAAAGTGCTTCAGGTGACTTTTCAGTTACTCATAGCCTTACCTTGTCTCTCACATGCGACTGTGGCTCTGCTGTGTCTGCTATCTTAATACCTTTCCAGGGCCCATGGGACTTGAAGGTCCTATTCATATTATAGCTTTTCCCAAAACCACCCCTCCCTACCAGGTGGGATCAGTCCTTCATTCCCTCTTCTCTCAATGCATGTTGTTTTATTATAGCTCTTATCACAGTCTGCCTCGTAGCATAGTCATTTCTGTGTTTTCCCCTCCTGATTCAGAGCCCCTGGAGGGCAAAGACTGTTGTTTTATTTTGTGCTGTATTTTCCCACCTCCACAGTGCCTGGTGCAGTAGGGGTTTAGTAAATACTGCTTGAATCAATGCATGAATGAAATCGTCTCTCCTGGTCCTGTTTGTAGTGCTGTAATGCAAACCAGGTGAATGTAGAATTTTGGCTTAGTGGATTTAGTTTAACATAGGAAAGGAGTTTTCCCAAGAAGCAGTACTGGTTTTGAAAACAGCAATTGCCTTTAATCTGGTGGAAAACACATGCCAGCCCCCCCTCCATAATAGTCTCAATTACAGGAGAGCATCATGTTACTGTAAAAACACAAATAAATAAACCCGTGACAATACTGTGTTTGGGAGATAAAACCACATAAAAGCCATCTTTCCCCAACTTTCCAGCATGATAATTAAGGTATTTCTGGAGGAAAAAAACAAACAAACAAAATACACCAGCAAAAGAACACGTGCTATTACACTTAAAAACCCTTCTTGCACTTGCCAAGGTGGGAGAAGGGACTATGCTTTTCATCCAGCACAGATACACGAGTTCCTCCCAGCTTTTGCCAGACCTGACACTGTGCGGATTGGATTGCAGGATAAATTTGGGCTTTAGGGCTGCCAAAGATGGTGGGACTACCTGGAGAGCAGAGAGGGTCACCTGGAAGGTGGTGCTGTAAAATTTCTCTATTTGCCACATTTTGTCCAAACATTTCATATTCTTCTAAGAGCTGGATCTCCACTGGCTTAGGGATACCCTGAGTGAATCTGTGTGGGCTATAGCTTTCTTTCTTTTTTTTTAAGATTTTATTTATGAAAGACAAAGAGAGAGAGAGAGAGAGAGAGAGAGAGAGGCAGAGACATAGGCAGAGGAAGAAGCAGGCTCCATGCAGGGGAGTCTGATGTGGGACTTGATCCCGGGACTCTGGGATCACACCCTGAGCCAAAGGATGACACTCAGCGCTGAGCCACTCAGGAATCCCTGGGCTATAGCTGTCAACTGGATTTCTTTAATGATGCCTATTGCAATGTTTGCTTGGCTCTTTTACACTCTGGATCCAGGTTTTTTTTGAGGGTAGAGTGGGAATGATTTTGTCAGTCACTAAGGGCTAAAACCAGACTGAACAGAACCCAGCTACTTCTCTTCACCTCCATGGCTACTCTCCCTGGGCTGAGTCACCATCATCTTTCACCTAGATTGCCCCAGTGCCTGCCAGCTGATCTCTGCTCCTACCTTTGCCTCCCTATAGAGTGTTCAAGAGGGCAGAGTGGCCCTTTTAAAATATACTTGAGATCCTATCACTCCCCAGTTCCAGAGTCCTCCGACTAGTCTCCCATTTCACTAAGAATACAATTCAGAAACTGTAGTTACCATGGCCTGATGATATTGCATGATCTGGAACCCCTCATCTCATCTCCTGCTATCCCCTCCGTTAATCCACTCTAACCCTTGAGTGTTCTTAAACCAAGCCAGGCGTTCTCAATCTCAGAGCCTTTGCATTATTGTTCTTTTAGCTTGGGATATTCTGTTCCCAGAGATACATGTGGCTCATGCCCACACTTCATTCACCCCTGCTGTGTGTCATATCTTTGGGGAGGGGGGGTCCTGTCCACCCATGTCCCTGGTGCTGTGGCAGGCACTTAGGACATCATTATTGGAAGCTTGAGTAAGCATTGGCCTGCAAGTCTTAGCAGAGTTGAGAGTGTGGCCTACAAGGACAGTGGCCCTAGTGCCAGATATCAGGTCAGGCTAGATTTATCCATCCTTCTCCATGTAGTAGATGTTCTACTTTGGGAAAAGTTTTAACATAAATGAGATTATGCCTGCTACCTGGGATTATTGCGAAGAATAAGTCAGATATGTTTGTAAAGTGCCTGGCATCGTATCAGGTGAACATATTAGAAGCTTCCTAATTATTCTTAGACATCCTACTTTCCAATTGTGGAGGTATGTTATATGGGATAAAGGAGGTGTCTAAAAGTGGTTGACTTTGGTATGTAATTCTCAACCTGTAAGTAGCTGTGAATATATTTAAAGCACCTAGGCCTGGGCAGCCCCGGTGGGGCAGTGGTTTAGCACCGCCTGCAGCCCGGCGTGTGATCCTGGAGACTCGGGATCGAGTCCCACATCGGGCTCCCTGCATGGAGCCTGCTTCTCCCTCTGCCTGTGTCTCTGCCTCTCTCTCGCTCTCTCTGAATGAATGAATGAATGAATGAATGAATAAATCTTTAAAGAAAAAAATAAAGCACCTAGGCCTGTGCTTGACATAGCTAGGCCTTATTAAATTTCCAGGACTTCTTACTTTTAATTATCAGTCTTAGACACTACTGAAATGCAGGGTGTCACCTGGGGGCAGCTCTGTGGGCACGTAGGGATTTTGGTAAACAGAAAAAGGGAGAAGTCAGCAGCTGGGCTGGGGGCGGTTCACAGTCCTGCTTGTGGTTCAACAGGGACTGCATTTATGAAAATGGCAATTGAGACCAGGCAATTGAGACTTTGAGCTGTGCCAGCAAGTGTGGTATTTCCATTTACATCCTCAGAGTAAGTACAATTTCACCATTATTCCTTTGAGGCTCTCCTTGCCAAGAAAAACCCATTGTAAATTTCTGGTTTAAAGATTCTGCAATTTTAAGGAGTCGTACTTTTTGTTGCTTTAACATTTTCTTGGCACCATATATTTTAGGTCCCACTGGTCTACCTTGTAAATACTGTACAAATGTTGTGAAAAGTTGAACCACGTCATTTGTTTTCTTAAGTTCCTTATAGGAAATGGTGATGCTTCTGCCCCCACCTACTACTACTCCTGGGTTTCAGCTCAGGCATTTTGGAATGAGAAAGTGAGGGAAAGAAGATATATTGTCAGCAAAAGATGGAAGCTGTATTCACAAGAGTGTTTTCTAGATAGGGTTGGGCTAGGCTGGAGAGAAAAGTGTGTAGCTGGCAGGGTGTCTGGGTGACGGACCCATTGTGTGGAGGAACCCTCCTGCTGTACCAGTGGCCAGCTCCCAGCCAGGCCACCTGGGTGAGGGCCTCTGAAGCAGAGAGCCCTGCACAATCTGGAGCCTCTCTAACCAAGTGTACTGAATAGGACTCCAAAGAATAGAAGCCGTGTTCCCTTTGTCACCTACAGCCCTGTTTTCAGCCTGCACAGTGAATGTGCACTTGGGGGCTCAATTGGCACTTGGAAAAATCTGCAAGAACTTTGTGTGTGCTCAGTGTGTGCCCAGCAGCCTGCGGGGAGTGGAGCATGCACTCTGGAGATGTCTGGGGGCTGGTGCTTGCAGAGGAGGGGCTGCCCTCTATATTCTGCAGGGTCTGCCAAGAATGTGCTGCCCTTGACAGTGTTGTGGCCAACAGGAAAAGCATTCATGGCATGTTAATGAAAGGCAGCAGTTCCTTTCTTCAAGAATAACAGGCATTCTTTTATTGAGCAAGGTCCCTTTCTAGAGATGGAGAGAGAAGCCAATTATTTTTCAGTTAAAATTTATTTTTTTAAACAGTGATACCTTAGTTGCAAATTACCTCTGCTTCGCCATAGAGACATTTACAACTAGTCTTCTGACATGGTTTTAAGCTGCCATCTTATAGGATAACCAGTGATATGCCACAGTGTGATAAGGGACTTCTATATCACATCTGTATAGCTGATTTGCCTTCCTCTGTAGGTAGAAAATTGATGTTTTCTGAAAGGGAATAGGTCTATTTCCCTTTATCCTACATCTTGCACATAGTGTAACATACCTCTTTTTACTGAAATGGGGCAGTTTTCTCCTGTGGGCATGAATATATTTACTTAAGAGGGGGTTTGATAAGGGAGAGAGTTGCCAAGTTGAAACGATCGAGGTATTTGAAGCACCAATCTGAGAGTCATCTTTGGGTGATAGATCTTTTCATTGGAAAGAAACAAGATCAATACAAGTTGTTTTTTAATGTGTTGGAGGAAATGCTCAGCTCTGTTTCTCATCTTTTCCAGACTTCTTTACAGTTTTTTTTTTTAATACTTGAGTGGAACTTGGCATAATGACCCCCCACATTTCAGCTGTGCATATGTTCTCTGTATAAATGGTAAAAGACAACAGAGCCATTCCTATGTCTTACTCTGTTTACTGTAAGAGGCCCCTATCAGTAAATGACTTCCTGTTGGAGGCAGTAATTTGTGTTTGGGCTTCGGTACTGTCAGTCTGAAATGAGCCAAGAGAGGTCATGCTATCTGCCGCACGGTTTCCTAGTGAGAAGACGAGCCAGGCCTTTTACTTCTGAAATCCAGGTACCACAGAGGCTAGAAATGATGCCTGGGTTTGGTTATAGAGAGGTGTCAGTTTCTGAGTACAGCTGTTAACAGTGGCAGCAAGCTTCCTCCTTGGGAGACATGTACTGTGGATTATTCTGACATCTCAAAGCCTTATTTCCTAATGAGCATTAAAAGGGAAGAGGGAACCACTTTTTGGTCATCTATGTTCTGGCAGGGTGCTGGGTATTTAACATATATTAATTCATTAAATAATGAATTTATGGGTATTTTAACATATATTAATTCATTAAAATGCCACTAAATTCTAGTAGGATTTAGATCATTCTATCCACCACTGGAAATTAAAACATCCCCTCACCGTCTGCTGTCTCCCCCCTACCCCACTCCAGACATATTAGAAGCATATTAGCAGATGAAGCCAGTTTGGGGTTAGTGCTTTCCCTTAATTGTTAAACTCAGTTATTCTGGCTAAAGCCAGATTATTTTGTGTGGTTGGAACTGAAACTTGAGAGGAGTGGTGTAGACTGAGTGCCGGAAATGAAGGTCAGCTTCACACACATGCCTTCTGCATGTTGTTGGTATGCTCTGAGGTTCCCATAATGACGCTGCCCACTGCTGTCAGCTGTGCCCTTTTGCTCCATTCTGTCTTATGTCAGAAGTCTTGTGGTACTAATCTTGGATCTTTATAAAGGGCTCACTTTTGACCCAGTTGACTGATAATTGTAGAGTGCTTTACAATTTACTGAGAGCTTTCACTAGTATTTGCTCTTCACATCAGAATTACAAGATAGGTTTTATTATCCCCATTCATTTTGTAGATTAAGAAAATGAGGGCCAGAGAGGTTATGAATCAGCCCTGGTGGCCTGTCCAGTAAGTGGCAGAACCAGGATTCTAATCCAGGATGTCTTATTCCAAATCCACTACTTCTTCACACTGCAGTTACTTTTGTGTTCAAAGTATGTCATTCATTCATCCGTTCAGGAGATACTAGGTTGGCATGGGCTTTGAAGGCTGACAGCTATGTGACCTTGGGTCCTCATCAGTAAAATGATGTTAGTAATAGTAATAGAACCTATCTAGTAAGGCTGTTTCGAAGTGCTTTGTACATAGTATATATTCAGTAAATGTTTGCTCTTCCTCTTCCTTCTCTTCATCATCATCATCAGCTTACTTTGATCTGTCTCTAAGGAGACAAACTAGGATGGACTTCGCTATTGAGAATCACTAGTTCTGATGTGAGAAATAAACATGACAACAGAAAACTGACAATTGTGTGTGGTGTGTGGACAATGGGAGTGTGATAAAGGTGCTGGGGAAGCTTAGAGAAAGGAACACTTGTGCTTCTAATTGCCAACCAGGAACCTAGCCCTCTAGGAGCCCCACTTCCCTGTTGGTAACATTCCCATTGTATTCATTCCTCGCTGACAGCAATGTTTATTTTACCAGGTCTTATGGGCATTTTGTGTATTATCCTATGTGGGGGAGGAAGGAGAAACAGAATATGTCCTGCTAAGGGAACCTAGTGGTCATTTGGGGAAATCAGACCTGTATTTATCAATTGGAAGACTTTCCAGGACAAAATAGATTCCATTGTTTTGGTGTGTTGTGTTCTGTAGGAGTGCCACAGGAAATCAGATGTGAGTGGGTTCCTGTGGGTTGGTGAGTGGGGTGGACTTTGAGGTGGAAGAGGGCCTGGAGGTTGTACCTGAATGAGCTTAGAATTTGGATTAAGAGCTGCAAAAGGGCAGAGAGCCTGAGCAGAGGTGGAATTGTGAGACAAACCACTGCCTGGCCTGGCTGGAGGGAGAGCTCTGACTACGGAGGTGGGTGGTCCAGGAGGCAGATGCCACTCTGTTGCTAACAGAAGAACCTGCCTCTGGACCCCAAAGGGATACGCATAGCCCCTTCCCACCCTCTATGCAGCCCATAATAACATCTTTGTGTTCATCATGATGTTTCTGGTCATTTGGCTGGAGACAAAAACCTGGAGAGACCTACAGCATGGGCACTAGGTCTGAGTGGGTCTGTGAACAGCAGCCTAGCTGCAGCCTCTTTGTTTGTGAGCTGTTTGCCTGCATTTAAATGCCATTTACATACGGAGCTGTCAGAGTTGAGTTGGCCCATGATTATTCCTTGATGTATGTTGGAAAAAAAAAAAAGGGAAAGAAAAGAAAACCTTGGTTAATGAGGAGCTGGGTTCCCTTTCTCCATTGATGACAGCTTCCTTTCTGATCTGATGGTCCTTCAGAAACTAAGGTGGTGTGTGACTCTGGGGTTATGTCCCCGCTGAAGCCGTCTTTCCCTCAGAGTTGTAATTGATGGGGAGACCTGTCACTTGTTATGCTGATGTTGTGCAGATTTTTGTGCAGCTGCCAGCCAAGAGAGTTTTAGGACAGCATCTGATTGGGTGCAGGTTGTGGCAAAAGCGATAATAAATAGAGAGCTGGTGAGGGTAGATTTTGATTGACCTGAGATTGTATATTATTAAACTGAGTCTGCATGTACATGTCAGTTTATGAAGAACCAGACCCATAATCCAACTTAGGGCTGTGGCAGTTTGAGTTTATTAAATGTGCTTTATATCACTATTAATATTGAGCAGAGAGGAATATCTGTAATCTTTTAATCTATGCAATAATGGTTTGGAGGGAGATTACCAGACACATTGGACTATTGTTTGCCTATAATTGTATTCAGAACTCTTCGAAGCATTGATTTGTTTCTGGCATACTGATTTGGCTCAACAGTCTCATAAAGTTCTTTTATAGTCCTCTTTGCTTTGGATTTTCCAAAAATAATTGGGGAATAATAATAATGTAGCTGGTGATAAAGAAGAGAGAGTAAGCTTGAAAGCAAATTTTCAGCCAAGTGGATAGCCATAAACATCTTCTGTGCTCATAAACACCTGGGTCTGTGACCTTTGTGTTTATAAGATATTTATTGCCTCATGGGCTCTCTGCTAGGGGGATATCACTTCAGTGCCTTGTAAAATTTGATTGTTTAGTAAGTAGATTCTGAGATTTTGCTGAGTAGGGAAAAAGTTGTCCCTCTGCCTAGTTTTCCTTGGGAATAACTGATCTGCCCACAAGGGAAGATCTTCTCAATTACAGCAGCAGAGAGCATGATTGTGATGGAGTTCCATTGTGGAGACAGCCAGTGGGACCCATCAAGGGCACCTTTTGCACTTAATTAAGTGGCTTTTAATGGAAATGACTTTTGAATGGAAGCCAGTAGGGCAATACATTGAATAAACCCAAGTAATGATAATGTGTTTTCCTTTTTAAGTAGAAATGAAATTTTTGATCTAAATCAAAGAACCTTTCTTGGCATTGTTACCACTTCTCACCCTTTCTTCCCATTTCCAAAACAGACCCGAGGAAATAAGCCAGAGAAATGGTGTCCAAGTTTAGATTCACTGACTTTAATAAGAAGGCATGATTAAGTGCTGTGGAGGCACAGATAGTTGCCTTCCATCTTCAGTGGTTCTTGAGACATTTCTTCAGGAAGGTCTAGGCACCCTGTCCACCTTTATCTTCACTCCAGTGCTATTGCCTAACTGTTCCTAAAGGAAACAGTTGGATCCCCATGACCGGATAGGGATGCCTGGCTGCCTTTGTGAGCTATCCCTTGCCTGCTTTGTGGTGCATATGTACAAGGGAAATTACCAAGAGGGCTTTATTATAACTAAGGTATGAGCCAGTCTTGAGGTGGACAGGATCCATATTTATCAAAGGAGACTGTTCTACCCCACGACGTAGTTTCCTGTCCCGAGGTTACTTGCTGCTGCATTTCATGGAGTTTATGAGGTGTGCTTTCCTCTGCCCTGCTCCAGTCAGGTGGTAATACTAGCACAAGACTGGCTCTGAGCTGCTTCTACAGTGGCACTCCACACTGAACTTTGTGGTGGTAGAGAAGGCAAGCCCTAGCTCCGTGGCACGAGGGAATGAGATGCAAAGGCAGTCAGTAGAGATGGTCATCAAATGCCTACTCTGTGCCTAGCTTTGTAAAATACGAAAGAAGTGTGAGTTCCAGGCCCCAAAGGTGCTGGGAAAAGAGCAGGGTAGGTCAGTGGTTCTGCTGGTGTGGTCCCCAGATGACTTGCATCACATCCTCTGGGACCTTGTTAGAGTTGCAGATTCTGAGGTGTTCTCTCAGAACATGGGTAACGTTTGAGAACCTTTGCTTTAGGTTGGCCACTTTTAGGGGAATAAATTCAAGGCACATGGAGTTAATGGCTGCTTGCTTATAGGGCACAGGAAAAGAAAGAATAAGGTAGCACAGGATGCTGAACTGAACTGTGAGCTACCTGTGAAAGGGGTCAGAGGAGGGAGGGAGCAGTGGGGCATCAAGGCAGTATATCTCTTGGGAGAGGGAGTATGGAGCCAGGTTTTGAGGAATTAATAGGAGAGAAAGAGGGAGAGCAGCATAAATGAGTGCTTATGTGATTGGTGAGTGTTGTGTCCCTTCAAAGAGCTTAGCTAAGTATAGGGAGAACACAAATTTACAAACTCTAGCCAAGAAAAATAAATGTAAAATCAATTAGAGAACTCAGGCAGTTTTGTGAAGAAGAAAATAATGCTCCTTACAAGTTGAATTCTAGTGTGAGTTCATCCCTTTTATCACCTCTGGTAGGGGTGCAGTTAATTGGGGCCAGAGTTCTCGCACCTGGAAAGGCTTCACAAAGTGAGGATCTCAAGAGGAGGATTTTATTTGCCTAAGTCCACTGCTTTAAAAGTAGGAGGCCTGTGGCGCTCAGGAAAACTGGGGGAACTCTATGTAAGAAAGGATGAGCTGCCTACATAGGAAAAGTGCCCAGTGTTTGTAAACTGTGTTGTGTATCCTGGAGAGAGAGATCTGGGATCTCACTTGGGGGTGGGGGTGGATCCAGAGGAGTGGGGATGTGAGGAAATATAAATATAATCTCATAACGTTTTGTTGTCTTTTAAAGACAGAAAAGAGCCTCTGAAATTTATCGCAGGGAAATAACATGATTAGAGTTCTATTTCATGAATCTATTTAGAGGGGCATCTGTGACTGGAGGGAGATAGATAGATAGTGAAGAAGCTCTTCTCAAGAAGTTGTAAGAATGAGAGATGACAGGACTTTGAACTAGTGCAGTCTAGAACAGTAGTGGTGTGAGCAGCAGGAGTCATGGTGTTTGGAAATGGAATGGAAGAAATGGGGGACCAGCTGTTGTGCTGGTGTGTTCCTGAGGAGGTTTAATAAACTCCTTACCACTGCCATTGGTAGATCTTAACCATCACCATTTTAATGATATGGAGATTTATTTTTGCAGGAGGTCCAAAGGCTTTGTGGCTAGGAAGTGGCAAATTCAGGATGTAACTCAAGAGTTTTCTGCCTGAAAAGCCTGTGCCCTTTCTGCTGTAGATGCTAAACTTTGACAAAGAGAATGATGCAGTTTGTTTAGACGTGGGTAATTGTTGGGGTGCCTGGGTGGCTCAGATGGCTAAGCATCTGCTTTTGGCTCATGTCATGATCTCCAGGTCCTGGGATCAAGCCCCACATCAGGGTTCTTGCTCAGCAGGGAGTCTGTTTCTCCCTCTCCCCCAGCTTGTGCACTGTCTCTCTCTGTCTCAAAATGCAGGGGGTGGCGGGGAAGAAGTGGCCAATTGTTGATCTTGGCAGAAGTCTTGATGGCTGAGAGGAGGTGTTAAGAGAAAGGGAAACAGTAGCATAGAACATTAAAGTTCCTTTGATGAAACTATCTCAAAGAGCTTCAGTGCAGGACCCCTAGAAACACAAGGACTGTGCTGTTTTCTATGTTGACCTGTGATCCCCACATCACAGTTGAAGATGGAGTCTTTGATCCAATATCTGTCTAGGTAGTTCTGTGAATCTCGGTCCCACAGGAACATACACATGGCTCCTACTCCTTTTTTGCTTTGGTGTGAAGGTTGCAATTTTAACTTTACAAGGTCCTATTGATTACTTTAGCTCACTTTCTACAAAGGTTCCCACATTCTGCAAAGGATAAAACTAAATCTAAAATGAAATCCTAGGGAGATAGGGAGAAGAAAGACTATAGGTAAACCAGGAACTGAGTTGTTTAGTCTGAGTTTTTTTTTTTTTTTTTTTTTTTAAAGTAGGCTCCATGCCTAGCTTGGAGCCCAACACCAAGTTTGAACTGACAATCCTGAGATCAAGACCTAAGTTGAGATCAAGAGTCTGACACCTAACCAACTGAACCACCCAGGCACCCCTAAGCTATTTGTTTTTTATCTCCACCTCCCAGCAAGCATATTGGTACTTAGCAGTGTTTGGCGATAAGCAGAACCATTAACCTGTCTGCACACCTGAATCTCCTTTTCAGCAACTCTCCCTTCCCCCTCTGCCTTTTCTCATGTACACCTTCTTAGGTATGATGTGCTGCTACATCTGCTTTGCTCCTCCTCTCCTAAGTAGAAGCTTTGGAGGCAATGTTGGGAGTCAGGTTACACTTGGAAGTGAAACTGTGCTGGATAGTAAGTAGCTGGCTTGCTTTGGGATTAGGCTGCATGCCTCATTGAGTCTGAACACCACTCTCTGTGGACTCTTGGGGACCCATAGGGAATATATTTAGGTAAGGAGCCCTTGTGTTCTACATGTGTCAGCAGCAGCGTTGAAAAGATGCCTAAATATGTGTCCTGCACCTGCTAACGTCCAGCCACATAGTTTCTCAGCAAATTAGTAGATTGCTCCTGCTGTTATTACAGATCTCCATTTACTGGTTTTTTGTTCTTAACTGTTGACTGCATTTTTCATTAGAGGGGACTCACACATCACACTAATATTGCTGTGCCAGGCCAAGTATCAACAGGTTTCACTTACATTTGGGATCACTATAGTGCATGCTCAGCTCATTCCACACCCTATCATGACGTTGGCATGTAAAAGGGAGTATTTGGTAAATTCTAGAAAAGTTTATGATTGCTAGGTGGAAAAAAAGGACAAGAGGGTCCCAGTTTACACATATAAGTGTTCCAAATGAACAGTGACAGGAAAATGGCCGTGAAAGGTATTGAAGTGATTCTGTTAGGTATCTTCAGAGGAATTGAGAATGATACATTCTGAAGGGACAGCTTGACTTCAAATCCTATGTCTGTGATTTTGCCCAAGACCTTTCTTCTCTCTGCCTCAGTTTTTCATCTGTAAAACAGGGATAATACTACCCATCTCACAGAGCTGTTGTGAGATTTAGTGATATAATAATATATGTTGAGTGCTTAGCTTATTCACTGAATATACTCAGTGAATCACTAATAATTATGACATTTAATTATATAATAAATCATCATTATTATTGTTTGTGGGAATTGGTAACTTTTGGCCAGTTGTTGTAGTAGAGGTATAAATTCCACAGGAACAGAAAGAAACCAGTGTTCCATTTCTTTCTCCTGCTCTTGGTTCAGCTGCACCATCTACTCTTTCCATCAATTCCATAATGCCTCAGTTCAGAGAACCTGCCTCGCTAGACACGCCACTTGAGTGTCTCTGTTTTCCTTGAACATCTTCACCTTTCCCTTCGTTTTGATAAGGCCTTGGAAGGGGAACAGTCAGATAAGGACATGAATGTTGGGCATTTCCAGTGGCCATAGTTCTGACTGTGGCTCAACTTTGTAAATTTGGGGTAGTTCCTGGTGAAATTGAGCTTTGCAACTTCTTACATGTGTGTATATTCCCTGGTCTGCTTTGGAGGATGGCTGATGCCTGCATCTATCTTGGAGATTGTGAAATGAGACTTCAGATGACTACTCTAAAACAAAAAAATAAAATAAAAGGTGTTGGCGAGGTTGAACCTTAAGCAGAAGATACACTTCCTACACTCTGGTACCTTCTTTCCATTGCTGATTTTGTATGGAGAGGAACTTAAATTTAAGAAATATGTTTATTGACATATATATCTTGGGCTGCTCTTGAAAGAAAGCCCTCTCTTCACCTAGTGAATACAGCTTCCTTTAAGCTTTAGACAGTTTTCTCTTTTTTTTTTTTTTTTTTTTTTTTTTTTTTTTTTTTTTTATTTATTTATGATAGTCACACACAGAGAGAGAGAGAGAGGGGCAGAGACACAGGCAGAGGGAGAAGCAGGCTCCATGCACCGGGAGCCCGACGTGGGACTCGATCCCGGGTCTCCAGGATCGCGCCCTGGGCCAAAGGCAGGCGCCGAACCACTGCGCCACCCAGGGATCCCAGTTTTCTCTTTTTTATATTAATTTCTGTGATGTATGTGAACAAGG
The DNA here is from genome assembly GCF_003254725.2 of Canis lupus dingo. Classification (NCBI taxonomy): domain Eukaryota; kingdom Metazoa; phylum Chordata; class Mammalia; order Carnivora; family Canidae; genus Canis; species Canis lupus. The sequence continues at coordinate 3,433,647 of NC_064248.1, read as the reverse complement.
CCACCTTTCCTTTAACGGTTTCAGACCTCCTCTATTAAATGGGCCACTGTCATCTGTGGATATAAGAGAAATATTTCTGAAACAGGAGGACCTAAAACAGGGGTTCTCAACTCTGGAGTCACATTAGAATAATTTAGGGAGCTTTTAAAGACTTCCAGTGCCTGGGCCACCATTCCAGATATTATAGAATTTCTCTGGTGTGGTGCCCAGACAGTGGTGTTTGAACAGCATTCCTTGGGTGATCCTAGTGTATATAACTAGATTGAAAACCACTAATCTGAAAGGATTTTTGATGAAAGATCCAGTGGAATGAGACCTGTTCTAGTTTTTTCCAGCAAGTACTCTTGTTGTCTTCCACTGCAGTGCTCTTTTCGACAGTGAGTGGTGCGACTGTTCAGGATAGCAGTTCAGAGGGTAGCAACTATGTCTTCTCTGTCTCTGCGTCCAATGCAGCCCATCTAGTGCCAGGCATATACTAGATGTTCGATATCACCGATGCCCCCACTACCTGTTTTTTGATGACTAAAGTAATGGAATGGAGCCCAGATTTACCAGCTGGTCATTGTTACTTAATTCCTGAGCCTTTGCCTTTCTTTGGTTCATGAGGGAGTAAGTCCATAAGCAGATATTGTTTTTATTGTTCCAGGAGGAGAAAGACACCTAGCTTTGAAATGCTTGAGTCATAAAACTGATCTTTGGTTAAGATAGCAAAGGCTTGCTGTGTATAACAACAACTGTCAGGTAAAGGGGTAATCCATGTCATTACCTTGTTACCTCGTTCTTACTAGAGTTGTGGGTTCTGCACACAAAAGGGAAATGGATTCTCTGTTGCTCAATTTTCCTCAGGGGAACTAACGCCTCTTTTTATTCTTTACAGATAGCCCATATTGCATCAAGGCCTATGGCTATAGTTAATTCATAAAGAGAGAATTCTATGAACACTGGGTGACATGGCTTGGAAATTTGATAAACTATTGTTTTTTGGTTTTGTAGATTGAGCAGTATCAAGCAGACATTAGGTAAGAGAAGCCCTTTATGGTTAGATAGTATTTTATATACTTTAGTGTTAATTTTCTATCCAGAGATTGTTTTAATCCCTCACAAGACTGTAGATTAGCAGGGCAGGTCTTTACATTTAAGACTCAGACTGAGTGACCTGGCTTAGGTGATAGAGTTGGGTCTTTGAATGTCAATTCCTTCAGTATACTGAGCATTGGTTGGTACTTTTTTCTTGGATGAGAACACCCTGTAAATGTGAGTAGTGGAGTTTCAAGGTTCTGTTTGTTCCAGCTGTTGTAGATTGAATCCTTTGTTTGCATTTGTGTGTGCATGTATATATGTGTGTATCTCTATTAATATTAAGCATCTTGTCATTTGTCTCTGCAGGATGCAGTTAGTAGCTGGAAGTGTACATTTGACATAGTTAAGAAAGTGTCATCTTTTATTAACAGTTGTGAGTTTTGTCCTGGCAAGGAGAGCCTACTTTCATTTTTAGTTTATTGTAAGGGTGACTATTCACGTACGGTATTTTATTTCTAGGTAAAGTATTTTTCTTAGCTTATATTGTTTGCTTAGAATGATAACATTGAAAGCTTAATATATTGTTTTAGAAGATGAAATTTTTCATGGTGGTTTGCAGGTTCTTTTCATTCATCCAGCCAATTATGGAGTGCCTACTGTGTGTCAAGTGCTGTTTACCTTTACTTCCATCTTAAGAAAATTTAGAATAAAACTAAAACTGCACATAAGTAGGGGAAAAAGAGTCTACACCCATTTAGCCACTGGTCTTTTTCACGCCAGATTGGCTACTGAGCTTTATTGATTTCTTGACTTTTGGGAGATTGTGTTTCCCCAAGTCACGTGATAGGCCCAGGGTGGGAAATGCCTTCCGTGCTCCCCAGAAATATCCCTTGGTGAGGTACTTGTGGCTGCTGGGAATTTTGAAAAGAGCCACACATGTTGCTGCCTGGGCTTTGTCATTCCATCCTATTTTCTCTCTTCCCTTTCATCCACCTCCTCCCCGCCCCAGGCAGAGCCTCTCTTTGCTTCTTGGCTTCTATATGCCAGAGAGTTTGTTAATTATACCTGAATGTAAGGAAAGCAGTCAGGGTTGAAGATCTCAAATGCAGAAAAGTGGTTTTTGTACTCAAGAGCTACTTCCCTTGTGCGTTAGTGCAGTGCATTTATCTCCCTCCAGGATGAACTTCTACTACAGAGATGGATCATAGCCATTAAAGAGGGGAAAAGAAAAGAAGGGGGAAAAAAACCCCAAAACACCTGTATTCTGAAGATGGTTGTAGTAGATGCTTCAATAGAAATTTGAGGCATAAAGTGCCTGTTAGAACATTACATGAAGCCCTTCTTAAAACATGAGGACTTAAGAGGGAAAGAAAAGCACTACTTCCATTTTAAGGACTATAAGCATTTGACTTGTCACCTTGGTAAAGATAAACAAAGCTTATCTTTTTGGTTGACATCAGAGGGGGCTTTTAAAGTCTCAGAAGGAGAGAAGGGTTGTTCTGTCATTTATTTATCTTGCTTGAGTTAAGTCACTGGAATCCTTGGTGGAATGTCTCTGAGATTGCTCACTCTAAGCTGTCTGTAGCACTGTGGCCATTGCATATGCTTCTTCTCACTGAGGAAGCCCATGGCATGGTTTCCTTCCTCTTCAGTTTTTCTGTCTTGACTTGTCTCTTTTGTAGACAAGAGCATTCGGTAGTAATTCTCATGTAGAAACCTTCATGCCTCAAATCCTGTCACACAGAACAGGTTGTGAATAATAAGCATTCTGTGAGGACTTGATCAGTGGGCTGGGAAACAGGATTTGTATCATCTCTCTGTAGGAGATTTCAACCCATATCTGTCAGTTCACCCCTCCTTGCTGGCAGAGCCCCAGTTTCATTTAGTTGTTCACTTTCCATGTGGACTTGAGTTCAAGGGATGCATCTTGATTAGTTTAAGGCAATCATGATAATTCCACTCTTCCTGCCACTTAAAGATCCAGGTCTGGCCAATTCAACATTAGGAAATCTTGTGCGGATGCTTTTGGAAAAAGTGTTTTTTTGGTTTTGTAGATTTGAAGAGAAGAAAAGTCTAACTTTCATACCTGGTTGTTGTTTGTATGTGGTGCTTTGCAGGTGACTGACTTCAAAAGACAAACCAACATGTAGGGGACAGCACAGCCAAAAAAAAGAGAGAAAGATAGTATCTTTGATATTGTTGAGGTGCTGAGTTAATCAACATAGACTCACTCATTCTACCTCAGAACTTACTGTTATATGTGGGTAAAACCAATTCTTATTTAAGCTATTTTGGTTGAGTTTTTTGTTTTCCTATACATCAATGTATTCTAACTGATGTACTGTCTACTCGCCCACACAGGATGGTTTGAGATAAAACAGATGTTGAGAATACTTTTGTATGTATGTTATACTTGTTATTAGCCTAAAGATCGTCAATATTATAACATTGTGTACTATTCCATGTTCACTTTGCTCCTGCATCACTTTTGCTGGTACTTTTCTCTGTAGCAAAGGGACAGGCCATTAGGATGAAAAGCAGTCATTAAAAGGTTTGAGAGCCTTCAAGGATCTATAACAACTGACGTGATACACAACTCTTAAAGTTACTGTGAGGCAAAAATTCCTTATTGTTGTTTCTTATTGTTGGAATGTGACAAAACAACCCCGTATATTTTCCCTTTGTCTTACTTTGCTGAGAAGCTCCAATCCAACTTTGATGCTTTGTGATACTCCATCTAAATTCCAAGTGTATTTTTCTTCTAATTTTTGCTATTTTATTTTAGTTATTGTAATAAGCCAATAATCTGTATCACATCCTTATTGGAAATGGCTAACCACCTTTGGTTTCACTAGTACTGAGGATACACTTCTCATTTGTTTGAAAGTGTCCCAAATGCCTTATATGGATTATATTTGTTTGGTTATTCATTCATCCATTCACTGCAAGTTAATTGAGCTCTTACTAAATGCCAGCCAGATACTTGAATATTTTTCTTTGGTTTGAGTATAGGGCACAAGAAAAGAAAGCACTAGGAACTCACAGTTTTGTGTAACATAGCACTAAGTTAGGGGAAAGTCATGTTTCCTTGCTGGTCCTGAGGAGAGTTTTAAAGCTAACATAAAAGTATTGATTTAAGGAATGCTGAGGATCTTCATCTCCTTTCCCATCTCTGAATGACTTCCAGAGGTCGCAAGTCAGAAGACCTGTATTAATAGTGAAAGGACAGGGAAGGAAGACTTTCCTAGACATCACAGTACTTCCAGTCAGCATTCAACAGAGAAATTCTAAGGTTGAGTAAATAGTTTATTTATGGACTATGATTCGCATCTTACTTCCCTCAACCAAGAAAAAGAAAAAAGAATAGGTTGGAATCCATCTTTTTCATTCTTTTGTAATTTGCTTCTTTGAAAGTTTTGTTTTTTCTTCTTTTTTTTTAAATCAGTTTTTTCCCTTCTAAAAGCAGGTAAAACAATCTCTTTGAATAGTGCAAATACAGTCAGGGAACAATGTTTATTCTGTGTTTTCTGCCCTGGTAGAGGCTTGGGGACATCATTGCTGGAAGTGAGATGCTGAACCCCAGGATTACTTCATCCTTAGGATTCCAGAATCCGAATGACAAGGATAGACCAGTTTGAACAGCTTCTTGATTGGCTTCTTATAGCTGCCAGTTTTGGTCAAGTAACACCTTCTCTCTCTGGTATAGATAATTTAGTCTGTCCAGGGGACCAGAGAGTCTGGGAAGACCCAGGTTCCTTTTGTCTTTCTGTGTGTCACTTTGAGCCTTGCTCAGAGCCATGGCTTACTTTTCCCTAAGCCAAGATTCTAGGGACCTGTCAGGAGTGGGTTGGTTGGTCTGCCTTTTTCTTTTTCTTTTTTTTTTTCTTTTTCTTTTTCCTTTTCCTTTTCCTTTTCCTTTCTCTTCTTTCTTTTTTCTTTTCCCTCCCTCCCTCCCTTCCTCCCTCCCTTCCTTGTCCTGTGACAGTGTTGTGCCTTTGTGTTGAGCATTAGCTGGATCCCAGATGGCTCACCTTTAAAGAGAACCTGCATTAAGTGGCAGAGAGAAAATAGAAAAACAAATCTCAGGAGGCTTCCAGTTAACACCCTAAATCTTCTCAAAGTGTTGAGAGAGTGAGGTATAGAATTTGAAAGTAAAAATCCTTACATTTCTTTACTCCATAAGTGAAGGTACTTGACTTTGACCCTTTACATTATTTAAATGGTGATAGATTTAAAGGATGCTTTGTTACTAACTTAGTTTTCAGGGTTTTAACTCATTTGCTAAGTTGGTTCACCCGCCCTAAGCAGCAGCAATAGTATTTTGTGTGACATTTTCTGAAGATTGTTTGAGTCCCTGGTAATCCCAAAAGTAGCCATTGTGCTAAAATTCTTAGAAAAGCCTCTAGGTACCTGAAATCTGTATCTTCCTTTCTTTTCCACAGGAAGTCATGTGTTGAGTTTGTGAGATCTGGAACTGGATTTAACTTCTGTAGCATTTTAAACAGTTGTTTTGTTTTCCTTCCTTCTCAATAGCAACAGTGTTTTCTTCCTCTGGTCATCCCCTGAAAAGTGTAGGTGACAGTAAGCATCAATTGAATGGTGGTTTTGAACATAGGAATGGTAAGTGTATTATACTCCACAGAGTTACACTAAAAAAAAAAAAAAAAAAAATTATTCCACAAAAAATTATATCCACACTCTAATAGAATCATCTGGAAGTTTTAAAAAAATACCATGCTTGGGTCTCATTCTAGACTGATTAATTCTGAATCTCTAGGAATAAATACGTTATAGTTTCACAAGTTTTTCAAGAGATGCTAAATGGCAGCTGGGTTGAGAACCATTGCTTTAGCCTGTGGGTGGGGGAATAAGAGAGCTCTGGTAAGTCCTTTATACTTCCTTTTACCAGTTGGTTTGCAGCCTTCCCTTTGTTAAACAAATACCTGTGTCACTTTGCTCTGTTGGACCCTTACTAGCTTCATTGCATTGTAATTCACTTTCATGGGATTTAGGAAAGTCCAGTAGACTCCTGTGTATACAATGAAAGATCTTTATTCTTAGGGTTCAAATTGTTTTAAGGTAGGGGTGTTTAGTTTGGGGTATAGCCAATTACCTTTTTTTTTTTTAAGATTTTATTTATTTACTCATGAGAGATACAGAGAACGAGAGGTGGAGACACAGGCAGAGGGAGAAGCAGGCTCCATGCAGGGAGCCCAATGCTGGACTGGATCCCGGGACTTCAGGATCATACCTTGAGCAGGAGGCAGACACTCAGTTGCTGAGCCACCCAGGATCCCTAGCCAATTACCTTTCTATACCAGAGTTTGGACTTCTGTTTTAGGTAGGGTTCCCTTGTTTTCCATCTTCACTTGAGTAAAGAGTAGTCAGGGATGTTTCCAAAGCTTTTTGAGTAAATTCTTAATGCTGGCAGGAGGTTTAGGAAAGATCCAGGCTCCCAATACTCCCAATGAGTATTGTTGAATCACTTGATCCCAGCTCTGTGAAATAATGCACAGGAGGAATTTCTGCTTTATGACTTTAGTCTGATAAACTCTACTCGCTGTAGTGTGTTAGATTCTCTGTGTGTTCCTCTGCTCCTACCAGCATACTCCCAGCCTTATGTGTTAACAGCTAAGATGCGAGGCCTGAAACTCAAACCCAGCCTTGATGTAAACTTCAAACAAGATTTGCTTTAGAAAGATCTGTGATAAGGCTAGACACTTAACATTACCACTGCTGGGCTCCTGAAAGGAGCCAGGAAGTAGCATGTCAAGATAATTCCATAAAATTTCCTATTGAGTTTGGGTTTGAAGCAACCAACCGCTATAACCAAATAAAGCAAGACCAGTTTAACTCTTGTTTTTCTTGTATCCTTTTTTTTTGTTCTCATTTTATATGTTATAATCTGACTTTTTCTTTTCTCTTCCTTATTTTTTTTCATTCATACCTTTCCTCTCTGCTTCATCCATCTTTTTCACTGCCTGTTTGTTTTTCTCCTCCTCTGTGTTCTCTCACTTCTCACGGTTGGAGAGCCAGGAATCTTATATAGTTTGAGAATTAACCCAACTTTGGAGTATTTATTATGAGTGAGCCTTGGATGGTTTTCTTTATGTTCATTTTCAGTCTCACTCATTTCTAAATCCAGTTGGCTAGAGAGCAAGCCACAGAGAACATCTATGGCTTAAACTCATCCAGGGTGGTTAGAAACAAGGAAAAGAGAATTAAAATAAAGCCTTTTTAGGGCAGCCTGGGTGGCTCAGCGGTTTAGTGCAGCCTTTGGCCCAGGGTGTGATCCTGGGGACCCGGGATCGAGTCCCAGGTCGAGTCCCAGGTCGAGTCCCAGGTCGAGTCCCAGGTCGGGTTCCCAGCATGGGGCCTGCTTCTCCCTCTGCCTGTATCTCTGCCTCTCTCTCTCTCTCTCTCTCTGCCTCTCATGAATAAATAAATAAAATCTTAAAAAAAAGTAAAGCCTTTTAAAGATAAGTTTATAATATGTTTTTTTTTGTTGTTTTTAAGAGACAGGACCATGTCAATCTAGTTCCTTCACTGTACAGCTGTCTTTTTTGGTGGAAACAAAGCAAATATAGAGATTGATAGGTACTAGGAAAAATTTGGCTTAAAGATAAAGCATGAACTTTAGGAGAAAAATTCTTTACATTCTAAACAGAAATGGAAACAAAGTTATAGTCATATGTATGTGTGGACAAGCTTATGCATACATATATTTATTTCTACATGTACACAGAATAATTTTAAAGCATTATTATATATACAGGTAATCTGAATTTTAGAAAAGATACAAGCAACGCGGTATTCTTTTTTCCAGTTTTATTGAGAAATAATTGATATATACCACTATATAAGTTGAAGGCATACGGCATGTTGGTTTGATTTGCATATATAGTTAAATGATTACCATGGTAGGCTAGTCCATTGAAAACTCCGGAGATGCTGATACAAAGATGACAAAGTCCATGGTGTGTCTATGACAGTTTTTCTTTTTTGTGTTCCTAGCAAATATCATAAGTAGATCTCAGAACTCTGATCTTCCAGTTTTTCTTAACCCATTAACTCCAGGATGTATTGGCCAGTAGGCAAAGATGAATCCTCATCCCTGTTAGTGGAAGCTTAGAGGGATTTTTGGCAAGGAGAAAATGTTACAGAACAAAGTCACATCTTTTGAGATAGCTCTTTTGATTCAGGGTTGAAGATTTTGTTCCCACAGACCCCCAAACCATCATAATTGTTGTAGCCTTTCCTTTTATTGCCTGTTAACCCAGGCATGTGACAAGAGCAGGATTTCTAGAGATTGCTGTGGAGAAAGAAAGATTTCAGTGAGTTTGAGAAAGCCTCAAGACTGATTTGGGATGAATAGTGCTTTTCAGTGTGGGTTGTTGATTTTTTGGGGGAAGTCATTGGTTGGACAAATGCCTTTCCTAAAATCATGTAGGATACTTAAAATGTTGAATGCTGTATGTAACACCCCAGAGGTGAAAGTACTTATCAAAATTCAGGTGCACAAGTGGCAGTCTGATTATTACAAAGAAGGTGAAGAGATTTGACAGTTTTAGGATTGAGTCATATTTGAGCAGTAGCCTCTCACCGTCCTGGAATGAATTGCCTCCTGATCAAGACTTATCGACCTGCCTGATGGATGACTCAACACAAGCCACCATTTGTCTGTTTCTTCAGTTGACCATCAGGAAGCCTTAAATAATTGTGTGTGTATGAAATGTCAAAGACAGACTTGGGTTCAAAGGACTATAGATTTTTATACATATCCCCTCCCCCTTGCCCTTCTTCCTTGACTTTAACATTTCAGTTAAAACTAATATTTTCTTCTATGTAATGTAAACAGATTTCTACTAAAACTGGCTGAGAAAGCATGCTCCATGTTACAGTTTTTGGATGGCTGCCAGTGTGACATCTCTATCGAATAGAAATTGCCTCTGCCTTGTCTGCTTGGGAAGATAACTGACCACATCTCTGAAATAGTCACGTGTGGCTAAATTTACAGAAATTAGTACCTGGACACGAAACAAAATAAAGAATAGTTGTATCTTTATGCAGTAGATAAAGTTACTGCATTCTAAACGATTTCTGTAAATTGAATTATTTAAACTGGATTTAGAGACCTTATTTTAAAGGTAATCTATGGTGGTGGTGGTGGGGTATTTTGCATCCCCATTTGAAAGCCCACCTTTTGATCTGTTTGGATAAGGTAGATTCTTGTATGGTTAAATCACTCCAGTTTATACCTACTGAGGAGTCAATTACCAGACTAAGCTCCTTAGGGGCGGTGCATGACAAAGAGCTTTGCACCAGGTACTCAGGAAATGTGCATTCACTTTCTGTACACTGGAACTCTGTTTTCAGTAAGTCCAAATATTTGGAATCCTAGGAAAAAACTAAAGAAGTTTAACTATAACTATATTAACAATCACTTCATTGCTCGAAAGAAGTTACTAAGCATGATGGTGTGCCTGGCAGTGAAGATGGGTAGCAATTTTAGTATGACCCACACTTTCTACTTTGAGCTCACTGTAGGGGGAGGGGGAGAAACAGACAAGAAAACCAATGACTAGTGTATAGAAAATGTTAGGTGTCATTGCTCTTGTGAGTGTGGTAACTGTTTTAATGGGGGATCCTGTGAGCCGTAGCTGTAGAGACCCTCAGTGTGCCTGAGATTGGTAAGAAATGCTTCATGAAATAGACAATGTACAAGGTCAGCATCTGGCCTGAGATGATGGCTAAGAGGACTACAGGGCTCAGTTTCTCCATCTGGAAATGAGGATAATAATCCAGGTCCACTGGGTTGTTATGAGGATTTCATGAGACTGATGCATAGGTAGTGGTCCTGGGAATTGAGAAGCTCTCTGTAATGATAGCTATCCATGTCACTCATCCTTTCTTCCTTACAACAATCTTTTGAAGAGGGTGACACTTTCCTCTATTTTGCAGATGCTCAGGTTAATTTGCTCAAGGTTATCCCCCTAGAACTTGGTAGGGCCAGCCTTTGAATCTAGATGTCTCTCTCCTGGTTACCTTTTGTTCTCTTTATGCTACTCTGGAGGCCCAAGATGATTCCAACTGCTTCCTGCTACATTATCCCCCTAAGTGCCCCACTGAGAGGAGTCTGCAATTGCCTACCCCTCCTCTCCCTGCCTCCTGGTCCTGCCATGAGTCACTGCTGAGCCATTTGTGTCAGAGAGGGAAATGGGGGCTTGCTATTCACATGTAGCAATTTGCTGTGTGTTCTTGCTTATTTGCTGGGGACACCAACAGAGAAATGTTCATCAAGAGGCATCATGTTTGTTAAGGGACCACATGGTGTATTTTAAAAGCTCTTAGCTCTCTCTGGCATCATTGATTGTGTTTTAACATAAGAAATAAAGTGACTCTGAGCCTTTTATTAATACTACATATGTTTTCCATTTAACTTTGGTTAAATCTGGCATAAAATGGAAACTTGCAAACCAGTCTCCCTGGGATGTGTAACTTCTCATGCTATTTATGCTGAGAATCTTTATTGAACAGGGGCCTCAGATGGTCTCTGCCTGCAGCTAGGTCCCCAGAGTAGATTTTCTGCTTTCCTTTACTTTCTTGGTGGCATGGGTTGCCTTGTTTCATGAATCTTGTGGACATGGGTAAATATTGAAATGGGAGCTGGTATTTGACAACTAGATAGGTTATATATGTGCTCTTATACTCTGATTCAAACTTTGTATGTTTAACGAAAGGGGGTGGACAGTATTTAGAATTTATGTGAAGTTTAGGAACTTGGAACTCTGAATTTGGAATGATTCTTAGAGATCATGTATTTTATCTCACAGATCAGAAAACAGAGTGATGGATGATGATGGTGATAGCAGCCATAACATTAATACTTTTTAAAAAAATATTCATGAGAGACACAGAGATGCAGAGGGAGAAGCAGCCTCTTTGCAGGGTCTCCAGATTCACAACCTGAGCCAAAGGCAGACACTCAACTGCTGAGCTAGCTGGGCACCCCATAACACCAATACTTTTGAAGCCAATCACTTTCCAGGGTGCTTTACATGTACCTTTTTTGATCCTTACAATGACTTTATGAGACAAGCAATATTATCATCTCCATTTTAAAGGAGAAGAAACTGAGGCACAGGGCAGCCCGGGATTGAGTCCCACGTCAGGCTCTCTGCATGGAGCCTGCTTCTCTGCCTCTCTCTCTCTCTCCTTCTCTCTCTCTCTCTCTCTCTGTCTCTCATGAATAAATAAAATTTTTTAAAAAATTCTTTAAAAAAATAGAAACTGAGGCACAGAGCCTGTCACATGGCTGGCAAGTTATAGAACTGAAATTTGCACCCAGGCTCTCTGGCTCTGTCAGAATCTTTGATCTTGGTCACTATACAGTAGCTTGTATGTGACTTGCCCTGAATCACAAAGCTTGATGGAAATGATTGAGGACTGGGATCCTGTTCTTTTGATGGCTGAACTCCATCAGTGATATATAAAATTATTTTAGCTGTGGAGCCCTTCCTTAAATGGAGATTACTAGATGGTGTAACAAATAAAGCAAAACCCCAGGTGCTGTGATTGAAGTGGGGTAAGAGGGGCATTAACAATTTATTCAGCCCTTCACGTGGCCTTTGAGAAAACTACATGGGGCATAATTTTAAGACTCTGTCTTTAGTTGGGGATATGAACTTCTTACTGATATCTTTTTTGGCCACAGTTAAAATCATAGCAGGGAACAGATATTTCTGGTCAGATCTGTCCCATTATCTCTGCTTCTGTACCCACCTGAAACGAACTCCTAAGCTTTTGTACCTATTATTGTAGGTTTGCAGGGTCATTGAGGGTAATCAGAATCAGGTGTGTACTGGAAAAACCAACCCCTTTTTGAGATTCTAAAGTGGGCAGCAACCCCCTTGCCTGCTGAAAATCTTTGGGCTGGAGTCACCACTGTGATCTGCATATTTACTAGGCAGTGAATTTCTGACTTTCACTGCCTTTTTCTTTGTTTGCACGTTGTATAGTGCTCCTGAGTCATTATTCTGAACATTACTTTTGTTATAATTACCTGATTTGGCTTTGTCTCATTCACTGGACTGTGACCCACTGTTATCTCTGTGTCTGCAATGTGGAGCACTGTTTAGCAGTAATTCAATAAATGTTGGGTGAATTTTTTAAAATCACTTATTAGAGTTCCAGACTGTTAGACATAGATTAGAGGTTGAACAGGTTGACAGTTACTTGACCCCCAAACATCTTCTACTTCAGGGCCTTTTTTTTTTTTTTTTTTTCTATCTTCAAGTAATGGAATAAAGCTGGCTTAGTTGGGGTTCTAGTCTGGCCAAACAAAATAAATAATATAAAGCAAAACAGTCTGAAGCTCATAGCCTTTTTGAAAGTTATGAAAAATACAGATTTGATTTTTAGACTTTTCTCCCCTAGAGTAAACATTTTCTTCTGTTGTAAAAGTAGTTGAGGGAGAAAAGAAGGATGGACATGTTCAGGAAAAGTGGGTCCCAAGCCAGAAGAGTCCCTTCAGGGTCTCTGAGGTCTGTTCCTTATTGGCCCACTAGTGGTCTCATAACAACCTGTATTTGTTCTTGAGAGGAGAAGGAAACATAGCAGGAGAGTGAAGTATGTGAGGCCCAGGAGCTTGGTGAGGTGCCAGGGAGGATGAAGGTAGGATAAGAATAGGAATCTTTCTCGGCCAGTGGTTCTGAGTATGATCCCAGATTGTGCACTAGCAGCTTCGGCATCATTTAGGAACTTGTTGGAAATGCACATTCTCATGTTTCACCCCTACTGAGTCAAGGGTGAAATACATGTGTTTTTGAAAAACCCTAACTCTACTAACGCTTTCTCCTCCTAACTCAAACATTCCTGACTGTTGCTGGTTTTTAGTTGATCCCTGTAATATACTTTGGTTATGTGTCTGATTTAAAGGAGAACTGTTAAGGAAACATAAAGGGATCTCTTTGTGTTCCAAAGGCTTTTCTCAGAGTTCAATTACTTGTGTTATTAGTGTCTATTGCTTTTGTTCAGATTAAGCTCTGAAACAAAATTAAGATTCTCGTCAAGCCTTGAGTTTATTAATAGCTGTTTCATTTGTTTAGTGCTAATGTAAAATGTCTGATATCTGCAGAGGAAGTGCTTCATAAAAACGTACACTTCTTAAGTACTCCACTAGGAGAACCATTGTGAAGCCCACAGGATGCTAAGATTAAGCAAATAAGTATAGTTTTGTGAGTTCTTCTCAGTGTAATGAATGTAATGTTTAAGAACATAGCTTGAAGGGGTTTCCTTTGGTCAGAGTTCAGACAATTTGGGCATTAAAAGAATGATGACAATTGAATGTAAAGCACTGAGTCCAGTAATGAAAGATAGAAAAGGGGATAGAGGCGGGAGAGAAAGCAAGGATGAGAAACTCTGCACTACTGGAAATGACTATTATCGCAGCTCCTTATTCTAAAAATTGTAAATTAAGGGAAAATAATTGAGTATTTACCCTGCCCCTTGATGAGAGACTATAGTTCTTCTATGATTGAGAAGGGGAAGTGCTAGTTTATAAAAGAATACTAGAAATTAAATACAAAAGAAAGCATAGAGTATCAGAATTTGTACCCTAGGTGAAAGACTTGATTCAGCAAGGGTCATTAATGGATAGCAGAACAATTGGGTTAAAGGATGTAAGGAACAGAGTGATCTTATGGTATCAAAGAATACTCCACACATCACTTGCAAAGGGGAAAGTGTGCCTTTACAACAGTGGTCACCACCTTAACTAAGTCACCAAACTCAGCATCATAAATGGTAGGATACCCTGACAGCACACGTCTCCTGATGGCGTGTAATATGAAGTACACAGCATCACCAAGGAGTAGTCTTGCCAAAAATGTTTAATCTGAGTCTAATTAGGTCTACAAGAAAATACAAAGGACAGAGACAAATTAATCCACATTAGGGGAAAACAATCTCATAAATCCAAAATGTGGAACATTCTTAAAATAATTTTGGTCAGTCTGATCTTTTCAAAAAGTCATTGTCATGAAACAAACTTGCTGGTCAGCATTATTGTGGATTACAAGACACTGATGCAATAACCAAATGCAATGCATACATCTTGATTGGATTTGGCTTAAATAATAACTGCTATAAAAGATAGTTGGGGCAGTTGTGGAAATTTTAATATGGACTTGGTATCAGATTATGTTAGGAACTTATTGTTAATGTCTTAGGTGTGAAAATGGTATTTGGATTGTGTTAGAAGAATGCCTTTATTTTTAGGAGATGCTTATTAAGTTTTCAGCATGAAATTGTCAAGATATCTGGAAATCACTTTCACATTGTTCCATAAGAAATAAAAGTGAGTATGTTGCATAAGTGAGTTTGGCCAAATGTTAACAAATTTGAATCTAGATAGTAGTAGGCATGTGAGTTTTTAGTTCCTATTTGAAATATGTTTGAAAATTTTCTCAAACAACAAAAAGGGGTGGCTTGGATTTAGATATTGACCATGTGAAGGCATAGCCTTGGGTAGGTCTCTTATTTAATATTTCTCAGGGTCCATGTCTTTAGGTTGGGTGTAATTATAATACCACAAGGTGTTGTTGAGGTTATTAAGTGACATATTTAGCATATAAAACATATTGGTGTAATGCACAGCATGCAAGTGCCTTATACAGACTAGATGCTGAATAAATATTAGTATTTGTGATAATGGTATTGACTCTGAGTCAGTATTTCAGTTTAATGCTACTGATTCAGCATAGAGAATAGTGGGTCATGTTTGATGATAACTTGACTCATGAAAGGTACAGATTACCAGAAAATTTTACATTTTTGAGATTTCTAGCTCATCTATCCATTCCCGCTTGAGAATGCCTTATCTAGAATTTGTTATTTAGAAATTTAGGTGGCGGTTAAAAATACCTTATCTAGAAATCTGTTGATGTCTTGGTATTATGTTTTGACTTGGAGAAAAATTCAGTGGATTTAAAAGAAAGACAAAGAAGTGAATGAAATCTCTCATTTTTGTATGAGATTACTTTTGTAATCATCATGTAGCCAGATGAACATGTCTCAGTTAGTTTGGTTGTCTTCAGAAAAGACTGTCTTAGAACACTATGCATGGAGGCAACTGGGTGGCTCCCAGTGGTTGAGCATCTGCCTTCTGCTCAGAATGTGATCCTGGGGTCCTGGGATCAAGTCCTGCATCGGGCTTCCTGTATGACCCTGCTTCTCCTCTCCTTCTGCCTGTGTCTCTGCCTCTCTCTCTCTCTGTCTTTCTCTCTCTCTGTCTCTCCTGAATAAATAAATAAAATCTTAAAAAAAAAATCCACTATGCATGTATGGAGCCTTTTACTGTTTAAAAGATTCTCTTTAAGGATTTCCTTCAGAGTGTTAAAGTTAATTCATTTTTTGAAATATCCAAAGTTTTCTGTAGCTTATTCTGATATTACGAGGTGATTGATTAAAATGGATTATTCATTTTTGATCACAGAGGTAGGATGTTTTTGTTCCTCTTTGTGGCCCATGGTACTGTTGGAAATTTCAAAGGAAGGATTTCAAAACAGATTGTTCAGACTTTCTAACTCTAAGCCATTGTCAGGACTAGTGAACATCCATTATTTGACCTGTCTGGGTGTGTTGGATGTATTTTCTTTAGGTCTTTACCTTTTGTAACTGCCCCAAAGGTTAAATTTGTCCTGTGGACCTGATTTGGATGTTTTGTGTTAGAACTACAGTGGTAGCCTTGTCAAAAATTGATAAATGGCAGTAAATCCCTAATGGCTGGCCCTCTGTTGGCTGCCTGTCCCGGCTTAGAATTTCAGAGAGGTATAAAAGTTCACTAGCAGCTGGGCATAATGGCCAGGATTCACTCATGGCTGGACGCTACTGTGGGGCAGAAGCATAACTGTAGTGTTGCTGTGTGTGTGGGATGATCATGGAAGCTGGAGGAGGAGACCTCTACCAGGTGGAGACTGGTATGATGTTCAGGCAGAGTCTGGGCAAAAGGTTGCATTTGATACCCTTAAATTCAGTGATAGGTGACTCTGGGCTGTCTACGCTAAAATGAAGTTGTGATTCATTGGTAGATTACAAGCCAGGAATAATCATTCTGAATGACACTTTTGGACTTCATGTCCTCCAATGGACCTGTAAGTGGTGGTCAGTAAATATCTTGTGGATCACTGAATGAACCAGTGTAGGGTGCCTGAGTGGCTCAGTTGGTTGAGTTCTGACTCTTGGTTTCAGCTCAGGTGTGATCTTGCAGGGTCATGTTATCAAGCCCCATGTGAGGCTCCACACTGAGCTTGAGATTCTTTCTCACTCTGCCTCTGCCCCTCCCCCAACTCCTTATGTACTCGCTCGCCCAAGTGCTCTCTCTCTCTCTCTCAAATAAAGAAATAAAATCTTTAAAAAAAAGAATGAAGCGGTGTTAGATGAAAGTATTAAAGGGTAAACAATGTAAAATAGGTTCCTGCAGTCACTAGTCACTAGTCACAGTCACTAGTCACTAGAGGGGCTTTTCTCTGTAATGGTGAGTAGTGAGAATTTGGGGGGAGGGATTGCATTGGAGCTTGTTCCCTAAGGCAGAGTTCTTAAGAACAGTTGTATACAAGAGGTCAAAGTCAGTTGGAGAAGATATGGAGGACAGAAACATTATTCTGGAGGGCAGAAAACATGTCTGTATTGTTCAACAGTAATTACTTGATGTGCTGTTTAGTAGGTGTGCAGTAAATATTTGTAGAGTAACTGAGAGTGTTGAGTAGGTGAATAAAATAATGAAGCAGCTTGTGCCATTTGCCAACTGACCTAGTTGCAGAGTAACAGGTGGAGTGCCAATATTGTGGATTCCCTCAGAGGCTAGTTTCCAAGATGTTTCTTTTCTCAGTAAGGGAATCTTGTGAGGGCTTCTTAGTTCAAATGATAATTTGTGCAGCAGAACTACAAAGTAAAAATGTGTGTCCATTTTAGAGATGAGAAAACTGAGATTCAGAGAGTTGAGTAGTTTACATGAAATTGCACAAACAAGAAGATCGTAAGCTCTCAACCCCGGTCTTTCAATTCTTCAATGCAGTTTTCTTTTTTATGTCAGTAATCAATGCTAGAGGCAGTTTTGCTTTGGAAGTGGTTTATTAAATAGTCTTTGTTTCATATTAATTACTTATTAAATATGAAGAGATAAATAAATCAGGAAAAATTCACATATCAGCCAATCCCCCTTGCTCTACTTGTTCTGCTAGTCATCGTTTGTCTGATTGAATAATGAAGAGGATAAAGCTAAATGAGTAGAACAATTTGTGATTTTTTTTTTTCCTCCAAAAAACTTACATTCTACTTAATGGGCTGCAGTTATTAGAAGGAAATAGAAATCCCAGTTAATCTTAATATGGGTTACTTATTTAGGAAAGGAGATATTTCAAATTAAATTAGCCTTTCCTTTGCATTGTATTGCTGAAGACAGTTTTCATTTTGCCCACCCAGCCCTTAAATGACTATTGCTATAAGGAAACCAATCTTACTGATATGTGAATGAAAGGATTTAGACACACACACACACACACACACACACCCCTACCCCTAAAAAACCCTAAGAAGGATGTGGCAGTCATTCAGTGAGGCATTTGGCAGAGATGGGTTATGCAGATAAAACTGTCATGGTTTTCAGAAGTCATCCCAAGACAGCAGAGAGGAAACATGACAGACACTGGAAAGAGACCCTCTCTCAGATGATGAGTAATATATATTTTATACTCATATTAATATTTCATTGGAGAGAAGGTCAAAATCTACATTTAAATGGAAATATTTAAAAAGCAGAAGCATAATATTTGACTAAGTGAAACACTCAGGGTTTTTCAAGAACACAAGCTGTACCCCTGGGACTTCAGCCCTCCAGATCTGTTGTTTGTTAGAGCATGCTGGAATGTTTGAATTACTTTAGTCTTGTGGGTAGATCTTAGCTCTGGAATCTGGGAATCTAACTTCTCCCACTCCTTTTCCATTTAGCCCTGAAGTGTGTTATATACTACATAACATCATGGCCTGTGCACATGGTCTTAGTCATATGAACTTATGTAAATCTCTAGAAACTCATTTTGTCCATCCTGGGAAATGGATTTAATAGTAGATTATGGAAATGGGCATAAACAGGATGGTTTCAGTTATAAGTAATAGAAAACCTCACTAACAAAGTGCCTTGACAAGGAGTGAGGAATAGGAGGTCCCAGGATTGATTCAGAGAGACTCAAAGATCCAGGTTTTATTCTTTTCATTTCCCTTTGTCATTTATAGTGTGTTAGATTTCACCCTTAGGCTTGTGACCTCTTGGTTATAAGATGAGTGCCATAGTTCCAAGAATGATGTCTTTACAACATTCAGAACAAGGTGGCAGGATATAGTAGCAAAAGAATCTTCTTGGTACGTGTTCCTCCTTGGTATATGTTGTCAGGAAGGAATATTTCCCCCAAAGCCTGTCAAAGATCTGCCCTTATGTCTTATTTACCAGACTTGGGTTCCATTACCAGTCCCCCCTTCCCCAACTAGTGAAGAAAATATCAACACATGACCATGATTGGCTTAGAGCACTTATGCTTGGTATCTTGAGACTGATCCCATTGCCTCTATCTTAAACTTGGGGCTCTGTCATTAACAGAGAGGGGGAATGGGTGTTGTCTGCCACACTGATGGTCTTGTGTGAGCTTTTGAGTGTGAAGTGAAATTGCACACAGGCCTGGTTTCCCTGGGTGTTTAGTGCTTTCTGAATTTGTAAATGGCTACAATAGCATGAATAGGAAGCAGTCTAGAAAAGGAAAATTGATAATTTTGGCCTATTCCTAGAGAAATCACAGCAGGAAGGAGTGCTTGCAAAAGAAGGAAGGGTCCAGTTCTCTAAAATTAGGCTGATGAACCAGCACTGCAGTGATTGGGCCAGTGCTGACTCTGGACAGAACTGGAAGTGAGCTGAGATCATCCAGTGATCTAGATTTTTCTTCAGTATTTCTTCTTCTCTGTTTTTCACTGATCCAATTAGAGCTGCTGATGTAGTTGCTACAACTGCTGGAGTTCATGAGGCCATGTTGTGGTTCTATTCTGATACTATCTGTGGACAATTTGTTTCTGGGCTGGCACTTTAGATAAAAATAAATGACCTATAATTCCTGTTTTTAGGAGTCCCAGAGTGAGGAGCTTCACTCTTCTGGGTCCCTCTGGCCTCTTGATAGAATGAGGGTTTAGACCAAATGACCACATCTCTCCCTTCTCACTCTTAAGTTTTATGATTTCTTTCAAGGTCACTTGGGATTAATTTTTTTGGCAGTGGCTTTTGTCAGAAATGTTATGCATATGTTGTGCTTCTAGGCATATTGTTACAAAGCTTGCTACTCTCACCCAGGTGAAGTCTGAGAGTGCAGAGAGAAGAGATGGTTGATCACTTTATGATTATTCTGGACCATGCAACCCTCTTAATGCAAGCCAAGATCTCATTAGCCTTCTTGGCAATATCTTTATTCTGCGGCTTTTATTGGGTTTGCAGTCAGCCGAAATTTCTAAGAATAGTATTTGGAAGGTGACTTTGCAGAGACTTGGGGCTCTGGACTTCTCTTGTTATTTTCTTCTTTGATTTTGTACCTGGCGGTGGGCCCAGAATCCATGATATTGATAATAAATATTAACAGCTTCTGAGCTCTCACCATGTGCCAGGTACTATAGCAAGCACTTTGCAGGTAGTGTTTCATTTAATCTCCACAGCAGTGTTCTGATCTAGACTTTATTAATTCCTATTTTACAGGCAAAGAAACAATATGGAGTGGGGCTAAATAATTTGAACAACACTGTATGCTTAGCAAGTGGTTGAGGCAAGACTAAAAAGTATTTGGGCCACATAGCTCAAATTCTTAATATTGCAGTGAAACTTAAGGCAATTTTGTGTTTCTCTTAACATTTCCCTTTCTCCCTCTCTCTCATCTAGTACTTGTATAGTTGCTTTGAAATCTTACTTATTTGTCTTGTCATTCAAATGGCTTATTAGATGGTACACTATAGAGATGAGAAAGTTATAAAGTCTTAGACCCTTAGAACAAGGGTTTATTTATTCACTCTCTTGTTTATTCATTCACTCTTTAAGTCATAATTGACTGAGTCCGTGAGGTGCCAGATTGAGTGTTGGGGGTCCAGAGAAGAGCAAGACCTGTTGTCCTGCGCTTGAGGAGTTCACAAAGCTGCGCAGTAGAAGCAGGTTCCATCATGCTTTGTGGGTCACGGCGAAGACTGTACTTCATTGTAAATGGGATGAGTTCAGAGCATAGCACCAGCTCTGCCTCTCCACCGCTTCTAAAGCAGGACTCATCTTTGAGCCTAGGTACCAGTACATCTTTGGGGGTCCATGTGGCCTTCCTCATGCTCCCCCATGTCAGTGACATACTTTTCCCTTTCCTCAGATTGATTCATTGTTCAAAGGCTGGTACCCCTAGGAATGGAGACCTGTGAATTTACTTTGATACAGAAGAATAAAAGACTAGAATCCAGCCTTTGCTCAGGTCATACTTTGTGAAGGGGGCAAGGGGAGAAAGCTAAGCAAAGGACACTTCAGTATGAGAGCAAGGAGGGAGCCACAAAGGAAGGATGAGGACAGAGAACTGGTAGCTGGAGGGCTCAGAGCTTGCCAAGGCTTGACTCAGTACCTCATTTCTAATGTCTGAAAACAGCCCAGCTCTGCCCTATTCCTACCCAGGCACGGTGTGACCCTTCCCAGTTCCCCACCTCAGTTCCCACCAATGACCTTCCTCCTCTGACTAGATTTATTTTGGGGAGGACACATGGGGAAAGGAGGAGGAAGCTTCTGAGTCCAAATGGAGAGAAACTGAGGCACAGGGTAGAGAGGGAAGTCATGTACCTTGTCCTGTAAACCTTCAGGGATTGTCAGAGTGTTGTCATTGATCCTGGGGTGTGTTATAAGCTACAAGTTCTTCACAGAAATAGGTCCTGCCACCTTCCTCACCATTTGTGGTTGGGTCTTTTTACCTGAGAATGACAGCTCCCATCCAAGGGAAGCAGCTCCTTCTAACAGAAGGAAAGCCGATTGGCGTCTGTACTGCATTGCCCCTACCCGTAACCCCATTAAGGGGTTGTAAATAGTACTATAATGATGTCTCAGTCATTTGTTTTGATGTATCCGAGCTTTTAATAAATCAGCCACAGCTTGCTTAATAGGAATATGAGAGCAGAGTGCGTTGCTGCCAGCAGCTGCTAGTAAATTATAAAGCATTCATCTGTTTTACAAGGGAATTAAATGTTTGTTCTCTTTTAAGGGCTTGTGACTAAGCAAGGGCAAGGAGGGGGTGTGCAGAGGCTTGCTTGCTGCCCGTGCCCTCTCCAGTGCAGTAACAGTTCCAGGTACCTAGAGCAAACAACCTGTAACCAGAGCCATGGAAATCACAGTGCCCCCAGGTAACTGTCATTGTTGGTCGCTACTCTATGTGCATCTCCAAAGCAATCTTTATTGGATTACGTTTTTCTTCCACTTCAAAGCATTCTGTGAAATGCAAGTCCCATTTCTCCCATCTCCCTCCCTCCTTTTATCTTAAGACTGTCTAGAGAAGGAGCATTAGATAAACTATATATCCAGCATGACTGACATTCAATTGTCTGCAAAATTGAGTTAGCCTATTTTATTTGACTGTTATGTTTACATTTGAAGTGGACCTTTTTCTCTTCTTTTCAACACCACTGGCTTTTATTTATCAAATAATTTTGAGAGGGAAGGCCTCAGAATCAGTGCTTTTGCTATCAGGTAAAAACATGGAATCTAGGTAACCAGGAATCAGGAACCATTGGTATTTATTTTGTGAAATAATAATAAATTTCTTGTTAGTTTTGATAAGTTGTGGAGGCTACTTGAATTTATTTCATTATTTTTCATTATTTAAAAATTTTGCAATAATTACAGATCACAGGAAGTTGCAAAGATAGTATAGAGTGATCCTGGGTACCCTTCACCCAGTGTAATGTATGTATGTAGTTTTGTGTCCTTCTGTACATGTGTAGAATTATATAATCATCACTGCAATCAAGATACAGAACTAGTCTATTACCACAAAACTCTCCCTAGTGGTACACCATTATAGTAACACCCAACCCCATGCCTCCCAACCCCCCCAACCCTTGGGAACTACAAATCTGCTTTCCAGCTCTACAATTTTGTTATTTCAAAAATGTTACCTGAATGATATCATATAATAAGTGACTTTTTGAGATCAATTTTTACTCAGCATAATGACCTTGAGAGTCATCCAAGTTGTTGCTTGTGCCAACCAGTTAATTCTTTTTTATTGTTAAGTAGTATTCCGTGATATGGCTATATCACAGTTTGTTTAATCAATCAGAAAACGTACTCTGTATGATTCAGCTCTTTAAATTAATTTAAATTAAATGTAATTTAAAAAATAAAATTTCTGTATTAAAGCCTAGGATATGGTCTATCCTAATATTTTTTTTCCTTCAGTCACTTGAAAAAAATGTGTTACTTTGCTTAATCAGGTGAAGTATGACATAAATGGCAATTAGATCCTGCTGTTGGTTGATGGTGTTGTTGAATTCTTTTACTTCCTTGGGGATTTTCTGTCCAGTTGCTCTATCACTTGTTGAGAAATGCACATTTTTAGTGTCCAACCATAATTTTGTGTTTGTCTTTTTCTCTTTTCAGTTCTATCAGTTTTGTTTACATTTTTAGTTTTTTTTAATGGCCCTACACATTGAGGATTATTTTCGTAGTAGATGGACCTATATATATCATGCAATGTCCGTCTTTGTTCCTATTAATTTTTTGTGTTCTAAAATTTACTTTATTTGATATTAATTTAGATACTCTTGCTTTCTTCTGGTTACTGTTTTCATGGTATATATTTTTTATTTATTTATTTTTATTTTTTTTAATTTAATTTAATTTTTTTAAATTTCTTTTTTAATTTATTTTTTATTGGTGTTCAATTTACTAACATACAGAATAACCCCCAGTGCCCGTCACCCATTCACTCCCACCCCCCGCCCTCCTCCCCTTCTGCCACCCCTAGTTCGTTTCCCAGAGTTAGCAGTCTTTACGTTCTGTCTCCCTTTCTGATATTTCCCACACATTCTTCTCCCTTCCCTTCTATTCCCTTTCACTATTATTTATATTCCCCAAATGAATGAGAACATATAATGTTTGTCCTTCTCCGACTGACTTACTTCACTCAGCATAATACCCTCCAGTTCCATCCACGTTGAAGCAAATGGTGGGTATTTGTCATTTCTAATAGCTGAGTAATATTCCATTGTATACATAAACCACATCTTCTTTATCCATTCATCTTTCGTTGGACACCGAGGCTCCTTCCACAGTTTGGCTATCGTGGCCATTGCTGCTATAAACATCGGGGTGCAGGTGTCCTGGCGTTTCATTGCATCTGAATCTTTGGGGTAAATCCCCAACAGTGCAATTGCTGGGTCGTAGGGCAGGTCTATTTTTAACTCTTTGAGGAGCCTCCACACAGTTTTCCAGAGTGGCTGCACCAGTTCACATTCCCACCAACAGTGTAAGAGGGTTCCCTTTTCTCCGCATCCTCTCCAACATTTGTGGTTTCCTGCCTTGTTAATTTTCCCCATTCTCACTGGTGTGAGGTGGTATCTCATTGTGGTTTTGATTTGTATTTCCCTGATGGCAAGTGATGCAGAGCATTTTCTCATATGCATGTTGGCCATGTCTGTGTCTTCCTCTGTGAGATTTCTATTCATGTCTTTTGCCCATTTCATGATTGGATTGTTTGTTTCTTTGGCGTTGAGTTTAATAAGTTCTTTATAGATCTTGGAAACTAGCCCTTTATCTGATATGTCATTTGCAAATATCTTCTCCCATTCTGTAGGTTGTCTTTTAGTTTTGTTGACTGTATCCTTTGCTGTGCAAAAGCTTCTTATCTTGATGAAGTCCCAATAGTTCATTTTTGCTTTTGTTTCTTTTGCCTTCGTGGATGTATCTTGCAAGAAGTTACTATGGCCGAGTTCAAAAAGGGTGTTGCCTGTGTTCTCCTCTAGGATTTTGATGGAATCTTGTCTCACATTTAGATCTTTCATCCATTTTGAGTTTATCTTTGTGTATGGTGAAAGGGAGTGGTCTAGTTTCATTCTTCTGCATGTGGATGTCCAATTTTCCCAGCACCATTTATTGAAGAGACTGTCTTCTTCCAATGGATAGTCTTTCCTCCTTTATCGAATATTAGTTGACCATAAAGTTCAGGGTCCACTTCTGGATTCTCTATTCTGTTCCACTGATCTATGTGTCTGTTTTTGTGCCAGTACCACACTGTCTTGATGACCACAGCTTTGTAGTACAACCTGAAATCTGGCATTGTGATGCCCCCAGATATGGTTTTCTTTTTTAAAATTCCCCTGGCTATTCGGGGTCTTTTCTGATTCCACACAAATCTTAAAATAATTTGTTCTAACTCTCTGAAGAAAGTCCATGGTATTTTGATAGGGATTGCATTAAACGTGTATATTGCCCTGGGTAACATTGACATTTTCACAATACTAATTCTGCCAATCCATGAGCATGGAATATTTTTCCATCTCTTTGTGTCTTCCTCAATTTCTTTCAGAAGTGTTCTATAGTTTTTAGGGTATAGATCCTTTACATCTTTGGTTAGGTTTATTCCTAGGTATCTTATGCTTTTGGGTGCAATTGTAAATGGGATTGACTCCTTAATTTCTCTTTCTTCAGTCTCATTGTTAGTGTATAGAAATGCCACTGACTTCTGGGCATGATTTTGTATCCTGCCACGCTACCGAATTGCTGTATGAGTTCTAGCAATCTTGGGGTGGAGACTTTTGGGTTTTCTATGTAGAGTATCATGTCATCGGCGAAGAGGGAGAGTTTGACTTCTTCTTTGCCAATTTGAATGCCTTTAATGTCTTTTTGTTGTCTGATTGCTGAGGCTAGGACTTCCAGTACTATGTTGAACAGCAGTGGTGAGAGTGGACATCCCTGTCTTGTTCCTGATCATCGGGGAAAGGCTCCCAGTGCTTCCCCATTGAGAATGATATTTGCTGTGGGCTTTTCATAGATGGCTTTTAAGATGTCGAGGAATGTTCCCTCTATCCCTACACTCTGAAGAGTTTTGATCAGGAATGGATGCTGTATTTTGTCAAATGCTTTCTCTGCATCTAATGAGAGGATCATATGGTTCTTGGTTTTTCTCTTGCTGATATGATGAATCACATTGATTGTTTTACGGGTGTTGAACCAGCCTTGTGTCCCAGGGATAAATCCTACTTGGTCATGGTGAATAATTTTCTTAATGTGTTGTTGGATCCTATTGGCCAGTATCTTGTTGAGAATTTTTGCATCCATGTTCATCAGGGATATTGGTCTGTAATTCTCCTTTTTGGTGGGGTCTTTATCTGGTTTTGGAATTAAGGTGATGCTGGCCTCATAGAATGAATTTGGAAGTACTCCATCTCTTTCTATCTTTCCAAACAGCTTTAGGAGAATAGGTATGGTTTCTTCTTTAAATGTTTGATGAAATTCCCCTGGGAAGCCATCTGGCCCTGGACTCTTGTGTCTTGGGAGGTTTTTGATGACTGCTTCAATTTCCTCCCTGGTTATTGGCCTGTTCAGGTTTTCTATTTCTTCCTGTTCCAGTTTTGGTAGTTTGTGGCTTTCCAGGAATGCGTCCATTTCTCCTAGATTGCCTAATTTATTGGCGTATAGCTGTTCATAATATGTTTTTAAAATCGTTTGTATTTCCTTGGTGTTGGTAGTGATCTCTCCTTTCTCATTCATGATTTTATTAATTTGAGTCTTCTCTCTCTTCTTTTTAATAAGGCTGGCTAATGGTTTATCTATCTTATTAATTCTTTCAAAGAACCAACTCCTGGTTCTGTTGATCTGTTCCACAGTTCTTCTGGTCTCGATTTCGTTGAGTTCTGCTCGAATCTTTATTAACTCCCATCCTTTGAATGGATGCTTGTATTGCGATGTATTTCCCCCTCAGGACTGCTTTTGCTGCATCCCAAAGATTTTGGATGGTTGTATCTTCATTCTCATTAGTTTCCATGAATCTTTTTAATTCTTCCTTAATTTCCTGGTTGACCCTTTCATCTTTTAGCAGGATGGTCCTTAACCTCCACGTGTTTGAGGTCCTTCCAAACTTCTTGTTGTGATTTAGTTCTAATTTCAAGGCATTATGGTCTGAGAATATGCAGCGGATGATCCCAATATTTTGGTATCGGTTCAGACCCAATTTGTGACCCAATATGTGGTCTATTCTGGAGAAAGTTCCATGTGCACTTGAGAAGAATGTGTATTCAGTTGAGTTTGGATGTAAAGTTCTGTTGATATCTGTGAAATCCATCTGGTCCAGTGTATCATTTAAAGCTCTCGTTTCTTTGGAGATGTTGTGCTTAGAAGACCTATCGAGTATAGAAAGAGCTAGATTGAAGTCACCAAGTATAAGTGTATTATTATCTAAGTATTTCTTCACTTTGGTTAATAATTGATTTATATATTTGGCAGCTCCCACATTCGGGGCATATATATTGAGGATTGTTAAGTCCTCTTGTTGAATAGATCCTTTAAGTATGATATAGTGTCCCTCTTCATCTCTCACTACAGTCTTTGGGGTAAATTTTAGTTTATCTGATATAAGGATGGCTACCCCTGCTTTCTTTTGAGGACCATTCGAATGGTAAATGGTTCTCCAACCTTTTATTTTCAGGCTGTAGGTGTCCTTCTGTCTAAAATGAGTCTCTTGTAGACAGCAAATAATTGGGTCCTGCTTTTTTATCCAGTCTGAAACCCTGCGCCTTTTGATGGGGTCATTAAGCCCGTTCACATTCAGAGTTACTGTTGAGAGATATGAATTTAGTGTCATCATGATAACTATTCAATCCTTGTATTTGTGGACTGTTCCACTGAACTTCTTCTTAAAGGGGAATTTTAAGAGTCCCCCTTAAAATTTCTTGCAGAGCTGGTTTGGAGGTCACATATTCTTTTAGTTGCTGCCTGTCTTGGAAGCTCTTTATCTCTCCTTCCATTTTGAATGAGAACCTTGCTGGATAAAGTATTCTTGGTTGCATGTTCTTCTCATTTAGGACCCTGATACTCTGGTTTCTCTTAAGATCGCATAAATCTTTCGCCTTTTACTCATTTAGGACCCTGAATATATCCTGCCAGCCCTTTCTGGCCTGCCAGGTCTCTGTGGAGAGGTCTGCTGTTACCCTAACGCTCCTCCCCATAAAAGTCAGGGATTTCTTGTCTCTTGGTGCTTTAAGGATCTTCTCTTTATCTTTGGGATTTGCAAGCTTCACTATTAAATGTCGAGGTGTTGAACGGTTTTTATTGATTTTAGGGGGGGATCTCTCTATTTCCTGGATCTGAATGGCTGTTTCCCTCCCCAGATTAGGAAAGTTTTCAGCTAGAATTTGTTCAAATACATATTCTGGCCCTCTGTCCCTTTCGGCGCCCTCGGGAACACCAATTAAACGTAGGTTTTTCTTCCTCAGGCTGTTGTTTATTTCCCCTAATCTATCTTCATGGTCTTTTAATTGTTTGTCTCTTTTTTCCTCAGTTTCCCTCTTTGCTATCAACTTGTCTTCTATGTCACTCACTCGTTCTTCTACCTCGTTAACCCTCGTCGTTAGGATTTCTAGTTTGGATTGCATCTCATTCAATTGATTTTTAATTTCTGCCTGATTAGCTCTAAATTCCACAGTCATGAAGTCTCTTGAGTCCTTTATGCTTTTTTCTAGAGCCACCAGTAGCTGTATAATAGTGCTTCTGAATTGGCTTTCTGACATTGAATTGTAATCCAGATTTTGTAACTCTGTGGGAGAGAGGACTGTTTCTGATTCTTTCTTTTGAGGTGAGGTTTTCCTTCTAGTCATTTTGCTCAGTGCAGAGTGGCCAAAAGCAAGTTGTATTGGGAAAAGGAGAAAAAGAGGGGAGAGAAAGAAGGAAAGAAAAGAGAAAGAGAAAAAAAAGGGAAGAAAAAAAACGAAAAAAAAGAAGAAAAAGTGAAAGAAAAAGAAAGAAAGGAGAAAAAAGGGGGGTGTGGGAAGGAAACAAATCAAAAAGCAAAAAAAAAAAAAAAAAAAGAACCATGGGGGAGTATCTTCTGATTCTGTGTACTTTAAGTCCCTTGACTTCTCCTGGAACTTGTCCCTCTAGCTGGTCTTCTGGGGGAGGGGCCAGCTGTGCTGATTTTCAGGTGTTAGCAGTTGGGGGAGCTGCTGTGCCCCTGCCTGGTGCAGGGCTCAGTGGGGGTTGTTTACCCCGTGAGGCCCCAGGAGCAACAGCCCCAGTGGCGGGGCCAGCTCTGGAGCCCTGGAGTCAGCCCCCGCAGTAGCTCCGGAGCTCTCCGTCTGCAGGGCCTGGAGGCTCCGGGGCGGGGCCGCTGATCTGCTCAGCTCGGGGCAGGAGCGTCCTTGCGGTCCTGGGTCCTCCGGCCTCTGCCGGGATGCGGGGGGGCCGGATCCTGGGCTGTGTCCCGGCGCCCAGCTGCTCCTCGAACCGCACAGCCCCCTCCACACGGAGCCTCTTCCTCTGCCCGAGCCCCTCCGAGCTGCTCCCGGGGCCGCGCAGCCCCCTCCGCGGAGCCGCCGCCCGAGCCCCTCCAGCTGCTCCGGGTCCCGCCGGGTCCCGCCGTGCGCGCTGCAGCCCTTAGGGAGCTCGGCGCACTCTCCTGGGGCGCAGGTGTCTGTTAGTGTCCCCGGGAGCCCAGGGCATCCCCGCCCTCCTGGGTCCTGCTCCAACTCCCTGCGAGTCCCTTTCCGCCCGGGAAGGTCGGTGCAGCTCCTGCTCCTCCGGGACGAGGCTCTCCTGTCCTGGGGACACTCGACCCGGCCTCAGCCCGGCTCCTCGCGGGGCCCCTCCCCCTTGGAGGCCTTTGTTTCTTAATTTCTTTTTTCCCTGGTCTTCCTACCTTGATAGAAGCGCGAACTGTTCTCACTGTAGCATTCCAGGTGTTCTCTCTTTAATTCTCAGGCCGAATTCATAGATTTTCAGGATGATTTGAAGGTTTTCTAGGTAATTTGGTGGTGATTTGGAGACCCTACTCTCCCGCCATCTTGCCCCTCCTCCCATGGTATATTTTTTCCCATGGTTTTATTTTCTACCTGTCTTTATCACTATAGTTGAGGTGAGATTATTAGACCATATAGTTAGTTGGATGATTTTTTTTTAAAGATTTTATTTATTTATTCATGACAGACACACAGAGAGGGAGAGATAGAGGCAGAGACACAGGCAGAGGGAGAAGCAGTCTCCATGCAGGGACCCCAACGTGGGACTCGATCCGGGGTCTCCAGGATCTGGCCCTGGGCTGAAGGCAGCGCTAAACCCCTGAGCCACCCGGGCTGCCCTGGATGATTTTTTAAAATATATTATATCAGCCTTTAAATTGATGTATTTAGATGATTTACTTTTTAATATAATTTTTGATACATTAGGTCTGTTTTGTTTTATTTTCTGTTTGTTGCCTCTGATTTTTGTTTCTCTGTTTTCTTTTTCCTCATTTACTGTGGGTTACTTGAACATTTTTCAGATTTCCTGTTTGATTTTTTTAAGTGTTTTTGAGTTTATCTCTGTATGGATTCTTTAAAAAAGATTTATTTATTTATTTATTTATTTGAGAGGGATCTCGTGTGTGGGGAAAAAAGCAGAGGGAGAGGAAGAGAGAGAATCTCAAACACTGAGCTCAGAGCCCTATGCAGGGTTTTATTCTCATAACCCCGAGATCATGACCTGAGCTGAAATCAAGAGTCGAACACTCTAACCAACTAAGCTACCCAGGTGCCCCATCTTTGTATAGATATTTTTTTTTTACTAGTTGTTCTGAGTATAAGATTTTCCACACATAACTTCTCACAGTCTATTAGTTTTGATATTTTACATGTTTATGTGAAGTATAGAATTTTATCTCTCATTTAAAAGATAATTGTTTTAAATATTTTTATTTATATATTGAAAACTATAGTTGATAGTGTTAATAAGTTGTGCTTCAGTAGTCAAACATGATTTAGGAAACTTAAGAATAGAAGAAAATATATTCTATTCACCCATATTTTTGTTTTATTTTTTTTCTTCCTAATGGTTTAAGATTTTTTAAAATTATTTTCTTTCTATTCGGAAAATTTACTTTTGCCATTCTTGAAGGTTATACTTATGAAAATTCTTGTTAGTTTTTCTTCATCTGAGAATGACTTGATTTCCTGAAGGCTGTTTTGCTAGTACAGAATTCTAGGTTGATAGTTCCTTTATTCGAGTCATTGAAAAGTGTTGTGGCACTTCCTTCTGACTTTTATGATTTTGGATGAAAAAGAAACCTACTTTCATTCAAATTGTTTTCTTATTACTGTATGTAATGCATTATTGCTCTCTAGATATTTACAGAAGCCTTTCCTTTGTCTTTTAGTTTTCAGGAGTTTGACTGTAATGTGTCTCAGTGTAATTTTTTTTTAATCCTGTTTGGAGGTTTCTCACTTATTCTCTTATAATCTTGAAACTGTAGGTTTATGTCTCTTCCCAAATTTTGGGAACATTTTCAGCCATTATTTCTTTGAAACTTTTTTTTTTTAGCTGCATTTTCTTTGTTCTTTCTGTGACTCAGAAGTAAGAATGTTAAATCTTTTTCTTTTTTTATTCAGTAGTCCCACATTTCCCTGAGGCTCTGTTCATTTTTTTTCAACTTATAATCATTTTAGTTTTATTTTATTACATATAATTTTAGTTTGTTTTATTATTTGGGAAAATATACTTAATATAAAATTTACCATTTTAATAATTTTTAAATGTACAGCTCAGTAGCATTAGATATATTTGCAGTGTTTTGCAACTATTGCTACTATTATCCAAACATTTTCCTCACCCCCAAGTAGGAACTCTGTGCCTAGTAAGCAATAATTCCCTTTTCCCCTTCCCTTCAGCCCCTGATACCCTGTATTAATCCAGGAAATCCTTGAGTATTTTGTTTTGCTTACTATATATTTTTTAGTTCTAAAATTTCCATTTGGCTTTTCTTTATATCTTCTTTCTCTTTTCTGCGACTTTCTTCTTTTGCATTCATTTTAAGTGTGTTTATGATTGCTTGTGGAAGTGCATTATGTACATTTATGATGTACATTTTGAATGTTATGGTTTTTAAATGTTATTTAAATCTGTGTTTTAACAGTTTTTTTCTCGCTCTACTCAGGTAGGGGAAGGGAGGCACCACTTCCTTATATTATTGGGTGTGGGTAGAAGTTCAGGCTTCTTATTTGCCTCCTTATGATTACTACCTTGGTTGGGGAAGGAAGGTAGTAATGTTTTATTGCTGCTCCCATGTGGCCTCCACTGATTACCACAGGTGTGGGGATGTCGAAAAATTGATGAGTGGGTAGTGAAAATCCTGACTCTTCTTTAACCCCCTCTGACACTACCCCAGTGAGGGGAGGGATGCCTTCTTACCCTCCTGGTTGGGGTGAAGTCTAAAACTTGACTGGCATGGTGAGGGGGATGTTGGTGGGTTGTTCTCACCAGGCAGTGTTCTCTGAAGCCACCCTGGTCGCTCTGGGGAGTGCAGGATAGAAGGGGATGGTGGCACAGATAGAAGTCTAGGCTATCCTGCTATGGGTAGGGTTGTATTTATAGGTGTTTAATGGTGTTTGGCTGCAGTAAAGCATTATCTAAATGCTTTCTTGTCTTGCTTTCATGGTACTTTGGCCAGAGACAGCAGGCTTTTCTTAGGATTTGTTTTGTCTGTGCCTGTTCATATTCTGGGTTCCCAGTTTCTGTGGTGCTTAGTCTGGAATTTAAAAGGCAAAAAGAAAGCCCAGGGAACTTTGCCATTCTTTGTGTCCCAAGGCCCTTAGCCATTCTGCCTTTTCTGTCTGCCTTTCAGAATCATCTTATATGTTTGTTTTATATATAATACCTAGGGCTTTGCACTGTGCTTACAAGAGGTGATAGTGAAAAGTACTTCTCTTCCATTTTTAATTTTAAGAATATTGATAGTAATCATTGATATACCTGCATCGCGATTTGCTATGTATTTAAGTGAGTTAAAGTGAAAGAAGATTAGACACTGCCTAAGTGGTATATGGAAGTCATCTTGCTTTAGAGCAAGTGTTTCTTGTTTTTTGAAGTTCCCACAAAGGAATGGTAATCTACACAGACTCTCTTTTTCTTCCTGACCTTATCCTGCCCGTCCTTCCCTCTTTTTGCAGTATTTTTCATAAAACAATTTTACTCAAACTTGTGTTTTCACTTGGAAAACTGTAATATCTGATGTTACGTACTGAACCATTTACCAAGCACTGCGTAATCGCCAGGCACTGGACTAAGTGCCTTTCGGTGATTTTTCACATTCGTCCTAGTAGGTGCTATTATCTTTTTCTGCAGCTGAAGAAAGAGAGACCTAGAGAAGTCAAGTATTTGCTGAAGCCACTTAGCTTGTAAGTGGTAGAATTGGAATTTGAACACAGGTCTCTCAGAGTTTAAAGTTCATGCTCTTAGCCTCCATTCTCCATTCTACTTTTCCCCTGTCTTTTCTCTTGTAGTTCCTTAAACTGAACTCTTTAATGCTTTCTGTTCTGTTGGTAGAGGCCTAATCAGAATTGTTAAGCATTTTATTAGTTTTGTTTGTTTGTTTCAAAAAAGGTAAAAGATACTACCTAGATTTTAATCCAGCATTATTCTCTTATAATGCCATAGTGGTTTTATCTGCAAACGTGTGGTGTTTCTGGCAAAATACAAGATGTGATCAAGTGAATGTGTTGTCCCAATTGATTCATCCTTAGTGTCACTCTAATTTTATTTCTAAAAGATTAAGTAGTTATTTTTTTCACTTCTCTGCTGGAGAGTGAGTGGTTCATTCAGCAATTATTTATTGAGCGACTACTGTTTGATAATCATGGTAGGGGCTGGGGATATTCAGTAACAATGTGTTTCTTTGTTCTTGACATTGTTCTGTGACTTTAGTTTTATCTGTCTTAGGACTCTTTCAATTTCTACGCCATCAGTAAGATTTTATTCTTTTTCTTTCTTTTTTTTTTTTTTTTTTTTTAATTTCTAGAGGATGGTCCTCTACAAGGGATGTATGTTTGTAAGAAAGAGGTTGGCTTAATTTTTAGGAAGATACTCATTCTCATATTAGGTACACCAGTGTCTATGGTTTATTTTTCAATGCAAATAGATGTTGTAGAGGAATCTTTGCCTCTCAAGTCCATGATTATGAACATATAGCAAACAGCCTTGGGAGATACACTGTCTCTTTTTGGAGCAAAAAGCAGCTTCTTGAAATCTCAAGGCTTCTCTCCTATAACCACACTTTATGTGCAGGTGTCCTCTGGACCATTTTCCCCATCCTGTGGGAGTTGGGCCTCATGGAACCAGTGCAGAACCTGCTGGGGGGTCTGGCTCCTGCAGTTGTCAATAATAAACTGACCTGTATCTCTGATTTGGGAGTTCATATATTGAACCAGCATCCATGAAACTACGGAGCCTATAATATGTCTGATATACCTAGTCTGTGTAAAGTAAAGCTTCCCCTAAAGAGAAGAAACTGGCTTGAAAAACAAATCTAAGCTTATAGTTCATGAGTAAGCTAAGTACTAAACTGGTCTTGCAGTTGTGAAATTAGTATTTTCTATTTCATTGCTATGAAATCATAGAATCTTATTATTAGGCCCTAAGGGACGCATTCACCCAAACCACTCCTTTTATAGACAAGAAACCTGAAATCTGGAGCGATCAAGTGACTTCTGTCACCTTTCTGTGACCAACGCAGGACTAGAGCTCAGCCTTCTAACTCAGAGTCCTGGGTCCTTTTTATATGACTGATATTTTTTGTTGCTATCTAAGGAGATGGTATGAACACTAGCAGTCTTGTTTCATCCTAATCCTGTATATATCCAAAATTCTTCTTTTGCAGGATTTCAGCTTTCTCAACTCTGGTTGTAGATACTCCAGGCACTTAGTATAGTTGGTCCCTAGTTGAACTAGGTAAAGATTTGAATTGTTTCATTAATTCACATTGCTTTGTTTTTTAGACTTCAAATGTTGGTCACAGTCTCTGTAACTCCAGACTTGTAATGAACGCCTTAGGTAGATAGATGATTTTTGGTTTTATTTTTTATTAAAAGGAAACAGAAGGGCTGAGAATTATGGGCTTTTGCTGTGAGGGCCCCTCATCCATGCTTCCAGCCTCTATTTTTTTCACTCTCAGTAACTTGTCAGCCAGCTTCTCCTTTAGGTCATCAGAGTTAGGGAATCCTGGGGCCCTTCTTCTGGCTCATTTCACTGTGGGACAGCTTTCATCTAAAAAAAAAAAAAAAAAAAAAAAAATCCCTCCTTTGATTGAGAGACTACTAGCTAGTCTTTGGCTTTCCCAGTGATTTTTTTCTCAGTGGATGGAGTCAAATCAGATTTCTCTGTGTTTCCTGCCTGAATGTTCCAGATTATTTAAGCCATTTCTCACTTCCTAGATTTTAGGAAATTCATTATTCTATATGGTTAATTTTCTTGATGGCCCTCCTGATATGAGCCACAACAGTTAAATGGGCATTTCAGGAGTAGGCCGACTCCCAAGGAAGCAAGCTGTGCTCCCCTGCCCAGGGCCCACTTGGAGGCTCCTTCCCTCAGCCTGAACCCCAACCAGTAGGGAGGTGATCCTCAGGGCTCAGGCGTTGGGAGCTGGGCTTTGAGAAGTATACTTTAATAACACATTTCCTGTGTTCTTTCCTCAATTTTTAGTCAGTCTCTCACATCCTTATTATGAAAGACTAATGCCTTAAGATTAATCTTTATTCCGGCTGTTCCCTCCCTGTACGTCACCTTGGCATTGGTCACTCTTTTATGTATTATGTAGGAGATCCTCCATACTCTTGGGTTTCCAGTTTTGATTGACCTTCATCTCCTAGTTCCCTCATCTAAGCCCAGTGCACTAAACAGTTGCATGTCCTTGTCAAGTCCCTTAACTCTCAGTGTCAATTTTTTCAATTGGATACTGAGTCACATCAAACATAAAAAATCAGTGAAATCACACATAGGACAGTGTTTTGTGATCAATAAGTTGTCATCTAAATATGATCTCATTGTTGCTGTAACCCTTGTTTCTTCAGTATATACAATTGGATCAACTGAGTGAGTGTTAGCCCTGGAACATTCCATGGGTTCCTTTGTTGGTTATTGCCTTAGATTGGTGGTATATTGGGACATTTGTACACAGTGGACATGGACTGACAAGCATTTGAAATGCCCACATTTCTGTTTTTCGAGGAACTGCTATTTCCCTTTAAAGCTAGGACTTCAGAGCTCCAGAGGATAGGATATATGAGGTTTTTTTGTTTTGTTTTGTTTTGTTTTTTTCCTGTTTATATCTGTTCACCAGTAATCCTTAAGTCCTTTGCCTAGTTCCTTTGGCCCTAGGCACTTGGAATGATGGATTTGTCGAGAGTCAGACATGTGCAGTCTATTCAGACAAACACTGAGGGCTCCTCCTCTCTTCCCTCAAGCTAAGCAACCCCTTTGGAATGTCTAATGAAATCCGTGCTCTTGCATGCTGCATTAAAGCAAAACAGGCAGCCCTGGAAATGAGCCCTAAGAGGTATGATTATTATATGTTGGTTTTTATTTGCCTGTTTTGACAGTGTTGTGCAAATGAGGGCCCTGCTGACACAGCCAAATCACAGTGAGCTTGTCTTTGCTGTCTTAACTTCTCCCTCACAGTTCTGGCACAAAGACTGTCTGCCAAACCTTCTTGGAGACAATGATAAGACAGACACTGTCTTCTTACTGATATTAGGGCAGGTTATCATTGTTTTTACTTAATACTTTAAAGGGAGGAGTAGGGTTTTAGTGAGTGCTTGAAATTTTGTTTATTTATTGCCCTGGAGATACAGATAATTAGTTTATTATATAAAAGTTCACATAGTATCCTCCGAGATTAAGGCTGTAGTAGCTGAAATTGATCCATTGTCTCCTCCTCAGACCCTCAAACAGCCTTCTTAGAGAGTTGTCCAAAACAAGGATCTAGCGTATAAATAGTTCAGTGCAAATTTATCATCACTTCCAGGAAATAGCACAGAGTGCATGGCCTGGCCTGCCTGTGGTTGGTATGAAATACCATTTTCATATGTTCAGGGTAGCAGAAGTTTTGATTGTTGCTGCTACTGTCAAAATAGTCACCGGGATATCAGTGGGTTGTGGTGGGTTTAACAGTAATAGTTTAAAAAAAAATGAGGTTGGAGCTGAAAAGTTGCAATACTTTGTTGGATATACACTACTTTTCCAGTTAAATCAGAGCTGTCACTTGTCCTGGTGGGATAGTCACCTCTTCAACTCTGAAAAGAGGTTGGACATGGTGACCTTCAAGGTCTTTTCTCTCCAGTCTTTCTGCTTAATTTCAAGGTGGGTCCTCAATCTTGTTTCAACCATTAGGTTCAAATGCGTCACCTGCTGAGCTGCTTTATTCTGAGAATAGGACGGATAGACTTGTACTTTCTCTTTCCTCCCTTCCCAGTGGTACTCTGATGGAGTTAGAAGGCGTGGGGGCCAGGAGCCAGTGCAGCCTTGGGAAGGAAGAAGAGAAGTGAAGGTACTAAAGAATGTGAATACCTGGTGTGCAGCCCTTGAATTAAAAAAAAAAAAAAAAAAAAAGTTCGCAGAGTAAAAACTGGTCTGCCTGCCTTATTCTTTGAGGTCAAGAGGAATTGGTCTGGCTACCTATTTTAGGCCCTGTAGAGTCAGAGACTGAGTCTTAGATTTATTCTCTTAGCCCTGACACTGCCTTGTATGAACTGGATATCATGTAGGTATTAATTGTTTCTGCTTTACTTAACTTCCTGGAAATCATTGGAGTTATCACGTGAATAGGACGATTATATTAAATATTATCTAGAAAGGGTCCAAGCTTGTAGCATGTTCATCATTCCAAAAATTGTGTTCATTGAAGCAGAGAACCTTGTCAAGACAGTCATTACCAACATTTACAAAATGAGACCAAGAGCTGTTAACAGCTGGATAGAAGTTGAGGGTTTTGTGCTTTCAAAAGAAACAAAGGAGGTTTAAAAATATTTCAGTGGGTAAATATTTTTTAAACAGAAGTAGATATAAAGAAGTCAGTAGAGGAAAAGAGACAATGGATATAAGATCTTTATGTTGTGGTCATATTAAAGCTCATTGTTAAATTAAAAAAAATTGTTAGCTTCCATGTATCCTGTTTTGCAGGATAACTTTATTTTAATGTATCCTCAAAACTGACCTGAGAGTTTGCTGACCTCTTAGACAAGCTGAAATACATGATCTAATGTTACTCTGTTAAATTCCCCTACTCTGTTAAGCCTGTCAGGGCCAGAGTGAAAAAAGTCTTATTGGAGTATCTGAACTTTAAATCATTGAGTTTTAATCCTGGAAGTGACTTTGAGGATCTGAGACAGAGCCCCCAAATCCACACATTTCCTGGGGCTAGACAGGTAGCATAATTGAATGAATTGGACAGGTATAAGCAACAGGGAGCAATTGGTGTGGGGGGGGAGGGAGACAAGAGACAGCTGAGATGTTCCAACTCAGAAATGTTACAGAATATTCTCCTGCCTAACAGACTGTTCTAAGGGCTGGTTCATTTGGCGTTTGAGGGCCCCTTGATCCTATGTTTTGGGTTACCTATCACTTTTTTTCAGTAGGATGATCTGTGTACAGATAGGAAGTCATTTGTCTAAGGACAGACCACTAGTGAGATCCAGAGCCTGATGCTCTGAGTCTCAGTGTGGTGTGGTCCTTCTACTACACCATGAAGATACCTAAATGGTAAACTAGGAGCACCTTGTTTTTTACCCTAGGGACTAAAAACTTAGTCTGAACTACTAGCTTTTTTAGAGAGGTCACAGAATGAAAAACACTAATTTTTTTTTTTTTTAATATTCATTTGAGAGCAAGCAATAGAGTATTAGTGGTGGGGTGGGGGGCTAAGGGAAGGGGAGAAGCAGACTCCCCACTAAGCAGGGACCCTGACCTGGGGCTTGATCCCAGGACCCTGAGATTATGACCTGAGCCAAAGGCGGTTGCTACCCATTGAGCCACCCAGGCTCCCCCTCAAACTACACTAATCTTAAGGGATAGCCTGATAAAACTTAATATATGTGTACCTTTATGTCACTATCAGCCAGATCACCCCAGGCTCTTTCCACCCCAACATATGCACTGTAACCACAATTTATCATGGAACCAAGGCTCTTCTACCTTGAGAGCTGATCCATCTGTCACTGGCTCCATTTCTCCCCATACTGCTCCTTCCTCATTATTTCCTGCTTCAGATTCAATTGTAAAGAGCTATAGCAAACACAGGGGTTTGGTTAAATTTTTCATGCATAAGTCCAACAGAATGTTGGATTTCTTTAAAGTGAGCACTCTCTGTCATTGCTTCACCAGAAGCTAGGTGCCAACACCCGTAGAATGTCTCTTTTCAGAGGGTCCTGATAGTGCTATTTCTTGTAGTGGCAGTGCTTTATAGAAAAGCACATTTAGGTCACATGATATTTGCCATGATATTGGACATTATGATGCCACTTTTCCTCTGAAAGAACTTCAGAAGTTCATTTCATGATTTTATTAAGTCAAAGGCCCATATCTCATTGCATTGGGCATAGCCCTCAAAGCCCTGGTGACTGACTCACTGGAAATATAAGTAAGGCAACACCAAAAACAAGACCCATCTCAAAGGCAATGCAACTTCATTAAAAAAAAAAAAAAAAAAAAATGGTTCCCAGGCTGAAGCTGTTAAGCAGATTTTTATGCAGGGCTTCAAGTTACTAAAAAAGCAGGACTCAATATGTCTTTACCTTTGATTTCTAGGAGGGAGTGGGAAGCAATGCTGCTACTCCTCCCCACCCCCAGAGTTTTACCGTATTCTGAAAGCAGTGCTTGAACCTATAAATGGATTTTGGCTGTCTCCTAGTGCAGGGATTAACAGAATTATAAGGGTATGCTGCATAGTGGTTGGGAAAATAGGGAGGATGCTTTTCTCTTTTTGTGGATGAACATGGTGCTGCTTTCTCTTGTCTGCGGATGTTCCCTATAAAGCAGTCTGTCACTTTGAAGAATGCACATACTGTACCATCTCACAGTTATAAAGGTTAAGTAAGCATCTTGAGCAGTGCCCCACCGCTTTTGTACTTTCCTTAATGTCAGCTGATAAAGGATTATTGAAAAAAGCTTGCAAGGAGATAAAAGGCTTGCAGGTTGAGGTTGAACAATTGAAATTTTCTGTTCCCAGTGTAGTAAATTACCAATGGCAGATTTAACGTTTGTTAATTATCAGAGCAAAGTACTAAGGATTGTTTTCTTTTGCCTAATTAATTACCTCATCTGGAGTGGAATGTTAATTCAGATAAATGATTATTTCTTAATACCTCTGAAGCTTTCCTTTGAGTCTCCTGGAATTACCAGTCCCAAAGTTTGGTTTCCTTACTTTCTGAGGAAAGATGTGGATAAGAGAACAATATGGCTAATCTGCTAGCTTTTTTCTGTCTCAGAAGATGGCTGGAAAACTTGTTTAGACTTTGGGTGATAGGTTGATTTGCTGTGTGCTATTTAGTGGAACGTGAGTTGGTTTCCTTGAGTTGTGTGCTTCATAATCAAGGTTTTTACTTAGTCTCACACATAGTTCTGAATTTAACTTTGGACACTCTCTTTAAAAAGACCTTTGGAAAACTCATTTTGGGATTCCTGTAGTGAACATTAAAAATTGTGTCGTTTGGAAAGGATGATGCAATTTCCTTAACTGGCTTTTCATCTTGAAGTCCTGTTATCTCCTCATGTTTATCCTTGGAAAAATGTCCTTTAGAATTCAGAATCCTAGACAAGTTTTATTCTTAGATACAAGTTTTGTAACTTCTTTTTTTTTTTTAAAGATTTTATTTATTTATCATGATAGGCATAGAGAGAGAGAGAGGCAGAGACACAGGCAGAAGGAGAAGCAGGCTCCATGCTGGGAGCTGGATGTGGGACTTGATCCCGGGACCCCAGGATCACTCCCTAGGCCAAAGGCAGGCACTGAACCGCTGAGCCACCCAGGGATCCCCAAGTTTTGTAACTTCTAATAGTTAAAAGAATAATATTCAAAATGGTAAAATCATTATTTTCATGCAGATAGATATTAAATGTATACATATTTAAAAAATTTTAAAATTTTTTATTACATGAGAGAACTGGCAAATGTTACTTAGGGTTCACATGAGAAGCCAGAGAATCAAATTTATATGGAGTAAAGGAATGTTGAAAAAAATGTCAAGAGGTCCCCTGGGTGCCTCAGTGGGTTGAGTGTTGGACTTTAGGTTCTGGTTGTGGTTGTGCTCTCATGGTCTTGGGATCCAGCCTGGTCAGACTCTGGGGTGGGTGAGGAATCTGTTTCAGATTCTCTCTTCCACTCCCTCACCCCCTGTACCACCCTTGCTCCTTCATGCTCAAGTGGTTTCTCTCTTAAATAAATAATAAAAAAAAAATAAAGTCTTTAAACAAATGTCACCGGAACACAAAGCTGACTCTAGCAGGGGCAGGGCTATTCTTCTAGAGGAGAGAAGTTATTTGCATATCTATAAACAGCTTATGGAGTTGTAAAATAGCCTAGCTAAAGACAAAGGTACTTGTCTGGTAAGATGAGACACTCCTCAGTGCTCCAATTTTCCCTGAATGGAGTTCTAGTAATCCCTTTTACTTGTTTTGGTGGTCAGAAGATTCCCCTTACACAGTTTTGCATGAGATTTTGGTCATTTCTGTAGAATGTTACTGTCTCCTCAGAGTAGATTAGAGGTTTTATGTGATTTATTTTTCTTTCTGGAAGAGAGCTTAAAGTTCCCTGGGGAGAAGAGCACGTAATTCCAGGCTACTAGAAAGGTCACTGTTGGCATGTGACCAGTCACCCTGTATTGTCTACTCCCACTGTTCTTCAAGATGTGAAAAGACAACTGGATTCTGTCTAAAATTATCTGAGGGCAAAGTCTAGAGCCTGGTATTAAATGGATAGTCCTGTTTTCTTTTGGTGTTGCCAAGCTTTGAGCTGTTTAAAAGGTTGCTTGGCATAATGCCTTCTGAGTTAGGAAGTTGTCTGTTTAGTGAAGGGACTTTTGAGACACTGCTCTGGGACAACCCAGTCCTACCACATATATTCACTGAGTCTTCCAAAGACATTAGAGGTCTGGAGGTGTGGTGGGGTACATTTGTGTATATATGTATATGCATGTATGTACCTGTGTATGTACACACGTATATGTATATGAATAAATGCATGTATTCATATAACTCTATAAGGCAGAGATTGGCTTTAGGGGGTCTGCAAAATTCAGTAATGGTGCATTTCTCTAAGACTTGGTTGTGTCTGTGAGATTCTCATGTTCTCAGAGAGTTTTATGATTCCCCCAAAATTTAAGGGACACTGACAGAAATTATGTCTTCCATAATTATTCTGAATCCTATGTATTGCTATGTGCATGACTTAAAATAGGAAAAGTTTAGATTAAGACTGTGCCTAATTATAGCGTCTACTGCAGTAGCCACAGGTGGATTAAGTAGTATGGCCTTGCTGCAGAGCTGGGAGGCTGTATGTGTGCTTCCACACCAAGCCTAGTGCAATGTGGGTGCGCTGAAATAAAGCCGTGGAAAATAAAAAAGACCATTATACCATGAGGTCCAGCAGCATCTTGGGAGAGGCTGACCAAAAAACCTTCTGGCTTCTGTGTTGTGCTGGGTGCTTGCAAGCCTGGGGATCACTCAGGCCTGCAGTCTGCAGCCCTGTGACTCTGACTGCTGACTTGGGCAGTGGGTCTGATACTAGGAAGTGTAGTGTAGTGGTGGGAGTTTAGTCCCAAGTAAAATAATTACCCCCGCTAGGCATTACAGTTTTTAAGCCCAAAAAGATCTTTCTGCCTTCAGCCAGGATTTAGAGCATATCAAGCAGGTGCCATGTCTCTAATAACCCGTACTTTATTCCAACTTTGAGTAGATTGCTGGGAGATTTTAAATTCAAATACTCCCACATTCACTTTGTTTAGGAAATAACTGTAATAGAGCAAATTGTTTCCTCTTCTTTATTTTTTTTTTCTTCCACAGTACAGCCAAGTGAGAGCAAATCAATTCACGCTCTTTTTTTTTTTTTTTTTTTTTCCTGTTTCCTGTGTTGGGGAGAAGGGATCACACAGCTCTCCCTTCCTGCTGCTGCCCTGTGTGAGGGTGTGGCTCCCTCTCCTTAATTTGTCATCTGAAAGCAATTTTGCTCAATTAAAGATTAGAATTAAATTTCAGTTGTGGGGCTTCTGTGCAAAGGAAATGATGCATTAATGAACACACAGATGTCATCTTGCAGCCATGCTGTTTGCAGAACACTTTCTTCAGGACTCAAATAATAAAAGGAGCCCTGGCAGCAGGAGCATTGTTTACTCGTTGGCATACTAAGTGGAGACACTCACATTTATTTGCAAACCATTTATCATTCTATATACTGGGAGGGAAAACATCTTTTATCTAAAATATTTGAAATAATGATTCCTCAAATCAGATAAAAGGGACATTAATGCTAGGTGCCATGCAGTAAATTGCATAATGCTATTGGGTTGGCACTGAAGCCATGATTTGTGATGATGCTAATGATCTACTCAAATAAAAGGAAGTTGAGTATAAAAAGAGAATATTCCTGGAAAGAGACAAGGCAACCAGTGAATTAAAAGTGTAGTGGGAAAGGAAAAAAAAATGTGTAGGATCATATTTCACTTATTGGAAGACCCATCTGCTCTTCTGTACACACATTATGTAAGTTTTACTCTATATTACAAATATCCTGTGAGGTGGATAGGAAGTTCATATATCTGCCTTCAATTCTTTTTTTTCTTTTTTTTTTTTTAACTCAGTCAGACATGAATGAACAAAGATTTATGTCTTGCATGTGGAATATTATAGTACGGCAGCCTTTTTTTCTCTGTTTTTAAGAATTATAAATTTTGACTATGCACTGCTGTGCTTTAATGGTTGTGACTTCTAGGTGGGAGAAAGCAGCAAGTGGGGAGTGGGAGCTTGGTGGAGGTGGGAAGGGTTTCTGTGTGACAGCATTGATTTATGTAGTCTTCGGGCTGGGACTCGCATATGCTCTTTGGCGTTCATGGTTAATAGGCATGCTTCCGGTTAGTGTCTAGACCTATGTCCAGTATGTCCTGAGTTACTGTTAGTTTTTTGATGCTGTAATCTCTGTACTGTACAGAATTTCTAAATGTTTTTCAAACACAGAGAGTTCTTACTATTAGGGGGCATCCACACTGGTCATGAATGTCAATATAGATGAAATGTCACTTAAGACCTAATCCCCTAGTTCATGGACCCTTTCTCATTCTTCTTCTCTTGTTACAAAAAGTCTTTGTAATGTTTGACAAGGGTTAATGGTTCTCTCCTTGAAATGTTTTCTGTGGCTTCTAAGACATCACAGTTTTCTTTTGTTTTATCCATGTCTCCTGCTAAAGCCATTTCTCTTCTGGTCTTACTTCTTTTTCTAACCCCCTCTAACTGTGCATACTACCCTGAGTTCTATTTTACTAACTCTTCTTCTTACTTGCAGACCTCATCAGTGCACATTATCGAAATGCCATTAACGTCTCCCAATTTTTATTTCCAGTCAAAAATTTCTTTCCCAACTCCATATCCATATATTTCTTTCTGGAAATTTCATAGAACATAAATGTGTGTTGGATAAAATGTACCCTTTCTTAAATTCATTCTTACTTCTCAGTAATGGCCCCTACATTTTCTGGGTCATTCTGGCTAAAAAAATTTACTGGTATTTGTAGCCTTCTCCCTTTCTTTGCTTCTCTTGAGTTCCTAATCCCCCCCCCCCTTTTTTTTTGCTGCCTACTTTATTCAGATCCTCATTACACATCACCCACACGGTTTTAGTAGCATCTTAACTGCTCTTGTGGTCATGGTATCTTTCCCCAAAACCTTCTTATAGCTCTAT
Source organism: Canis lupus dingo (assembly GCF_003254725.2). Classification (NCBI taxonomy): domain Eukaryota; kingdom Metazoa; phylum Chordata; class Mammalia; order Carnivora; family Canidae; genus Canis; species Canis lupus. The sequence continues at coordinate 3,389,632 of NC_064248.1, read as the reverse complement.
GTTTATTGCAACATACTGTTCACAGCTTTCTAAGGCCTCCTTTTGCCTGACAGGTAAGTCAAAACTTCCTAGGCATGTGATTAAGCAGTGCCTTCCCTCCTTCAACAACCCAGGCTTATTTTCATTAACTCTCCCCTTATAGATGCTTGTTCTGTTTTCCTCATTCTTTCATACCACCCTTTCCAAATCCTGCCCTAGCTAAAGCCCAGCTCAGATGCCTCTTCCAGGAAATCTTCCATGATTACCCACTAGTGCGTACTCTCCCTGCTCCAGGAGTCAGTGGTCACTATACTTGGTTAGGCTACCTGTCACATACTGCAGGTGTTTGTTTAAGGATCTTAGCTCTCTGGTGGATTATAATTGCTGTGATAGCAGGGACCATCATAGAATTTGGTTTGTTAAGTTTGTATTCAGTATGGTGTTGGAAGTACTTTTTTTTTTTGTTTTGGTGTTGGAAGTACTTATTGGAAAAATAAATTATAGAACAAGCCTTCTCATATAACATGTGTCAGAGCATCCTTAGTTTGAGAAACCCAGGTGAAATGAGGTTCTAGTGTAATTTTTTAGGCCTTTTTTCAGTCTTCTGTCACAATACATGATGGTTAGAAAGGTAACACCACAGGGGCTAGAGCAGCTTTGGCTATGATTGAGAATGGAGAAAAAAAAAAAAAAAAGAGAGAACGGAGATAGAAGGATTTGTTCTTATCCTGCAGGCTTCCTAGTGTAGTCTGGGATTGGGATTGCCCAACAATGCCTTAATCCCATGTGTCTCGTGAGTGCTTACATGGTGGGCAAACAGGCTAGGATTTGTGACTGTTGGCCTCTGTTGATGCTTGATGCTTCATGTGGTGGGACTGTGTCAGCCTGAAAGAGGGACTCATGGGTTGCTCAAGTGGTTCTTTAACAGACTGGAGCAAGATAAAGAAATCTTGGAGACAGGGATCTTCAGCCAGGCTTAGCGTTCAGCATGTTCTGTTCATGGTCTCAGACCTACTCTGGCCAGTTTTTCAAAGAAGATGGAGGAGCAGTGGGAGCTGTGTTCACTAGTAGTCTCCTTTCATCTGCTCTGTTGTGGGTCACCTGAAGTGGTCTCAGGATCAGGAACCTTTTCTCTGCTATGAAAGGAAAATCCTGATTCTTGAGCTGATTGTAGAGATGTAGTCTAGGAGGTAAGCAGGCCCTCGGGATCTGGTGGGAGATTGTGATCCCTTGTTCCTGGGCTGCCTGGCTGAGTCAGTCAGAAGGGTGGGTCTTGCGATTGCCTTCTCTACTCCCCTACTTAAGTTGAGTCTGAGCAGTATATGTGGAGATGCTTTAATAAGTGGGTTATATTGAATCCCATTCAATAGGAGTAAACTGGGCAACCAACATGAGGGAGTCGTTTTATTTTAAAAAGCACTGTTCACATTCTTGGACTTCAGAAGCATCCATTTGTTACTTTATGGTTGTGGTGGTTTTCCCCATTTTGGTTTCCCCTGGGCAGTGATGGTGTGGTTCTCAGTTTGATGAACCATTTCCTCTTTGGCCTCTTGCCCTTGCCTAAACTCCCTTCCAGTTAACGGATTTGGGACTATGGTTCTAGAACAAGGTTTACTTTTTCTTGCCTGTGCTCATCTCACTTAGGACTACATAGCAAAAATCTTCTGTTTTTCTTAGCTAACTTCTTTAACTTCTCCTGTCTGTGATGCTTCACATCTTTTTCTTGTTCAGCATGTTTTTCTTCCCCCTAAAATAAAAAAACAGGAATGATTTGAAATAGGCAGCATTGCCAGAATATAAGCAAATGGATATACAGGATATTGGTTAAATTTGAATTTAGATAAATAAAGAATTTTTTAAGCCTAAGTATGTCCCATGCATACAATATTTGGGAATACTTGAAATTTGTATCTGAAATTTGCATTTAGGTGGACATTCTGTATTTTATTCAGTAACAGATGACTACTACATAACTAGCCACTACATAGGCACATATTTAAAGTAAAATTTCATACATAAGAAATTTTTTTTAAATGTTATAAAGAACTAAATCTAAGTTTTTTTTTTTTTTTTAAGATTTATTTATTCATGAGAGACACACAGAGAAAGAGAGAGGCAGAGACACAGGCAGAGGGAGAAGCAGGCTCCATGAGGGAGCCTGATGTGGGACTCGATCCTGGGACTCCAGGATCACTCCCTGAGCCAAAGGCACTTGCTAAACCGCTGAGCCACACAGGGATCCCCCTAAATCTAAGTTTATGGTATGTTACATACCCCTAAAATTTCCCTTGCTATGGAAAAATTGTAAAACAGTCTGTGTGTAAAGTTCACAAGTAAGATAAATCTCTTTATGCTACTTAACCTTGAGCTCCTGTTGGCTATTGGCCATTCAGCTTTGTCTTTCTGCTTCCTGACAAGATGTTTTTCATTTCTGAGATAAGGCCATACATCCATGTATCTGCTTTTTGTGCATGACACGTGATAAAGCATGTATCAAATGTTGAATGTTAAAGTTCTTGAGTAGAATATTCCTTTAAATTGTGACGAGTTTTATTTTATTTTTTGTTATGTTATGTTATGTTATTGAGAATGAGAGAGACACAGACACACACAAAAAAAACTTAGATTTAGTTCTTTATAACATTTAAAAAAAATTTCTTATGTATGAAATTTTACTTTAAATATGTGCCTATGTAGTGGCTAGTTATGTAGTAGTCATCTGTTACTGAATAAAATACAGAATGTCCACCTAAATGCAAATTTCAGATACAAATTTCAAGTATTCCCAAATATTGTATGCATGGGACATACTTAGGCTTAAAAAATTCTTTATTTATCTAAATTCAAATTTAACCAACATCCTGTATATCCATTTGCTTATATTCTGGCAATGCTGCCTATTTCAAATCATTCCTGTTTTTTTATTTTAGGGGGAAGAAAAACATGCTGAACAAGAAAAAGATGTGAAGCATCACAGACAGGAGAAGTTAAAGAAGTTAGCTAAGAAAAACAGAAGATTTTTGCTATGTAGTCCTAAGTGAGATGAGCACAGGCAAGAAAAAGAGAGAGCACGAGCGCTGGTGCCAGTCGTGGGAGGGGCAAAGGGAGAGAAAGAGAATCCCAAGTAGACTTGCACTGAATGTAGAGCCCAACTTGGAGCTTGATCCCACAACCCTGAGATTATGACTTGAGCCCAAACCAAGAATCAGATGCTTAACTGACTAAACCACCGAGGTACCACCTGTGACCAGTTCTTTTCTTTAGCACAGTTTCTTCCTGCATGAAGATCCTTAACATAAACATGTAGATGATGAAGACAGTCAGGTCTTCGTTTGTCTTAGAGTTTTATTTGAGATGAGAGTCTGTCTGCTGCCCAGCTTTTCCACATGCAAGCTAATTATGAGGCTGAATCTCTCTCAAATCATGTTACATTACTCCAAAGCTTAATAGTGATACTGAGACATTTTTTCCACACTTTGCTTTTTTACCAGGCTTACATTGTGATGTGATTCTCATGATAACCTATGAGGGAGCAGTATGGATAGTCTCCCTGTTTTGTAATGAGAAATTTGAATTTCTGATCAGTGAAATGAGTTGTATAAGATCAATTAGGACTTAAATCTTGATCTTGGACTTTCTGGGCCATTGCTCTTTCCACTACCTGGATTGACTTTTGAATATGAGCAAGAGGGGGATTAGGCAGTCTAGGAGTAATTGAACCAGTGTTCCCCTCTGCTAGCTTGGAAAATGAAGAGTTGTCCTCATACCTGTGTATTGTGCTGGAAGAGGTATTTGCCTTTGGTTCAATGCATGCCTGTAACACACCTCAGTTCCTTCTGTGAGCAACAGTCACTGCCCCTGTACAACCACTTCTGAATGAAGTATGTCAGCCACTGTTGATATCTGAGTTGGAAGCAGTGTACTATAAGTGCATGGGCAGGAGTTGTTGGAAGATGTGTTTTCATCCCTGAATTACACAAGCAAAAGACTCGAAAATGAGATTCTTCACAACTATTGGGGAGATTTGGAAGGCTGGAAGAAAGAGAATTCCACCAGGTTTTATTAAGCATCTCCAAGGTATTTTTGGATGTATTAGATAACGTGGATGTGAAAAAGTCTGTTGAGTATTATTCAAGAACTCTTTCACCTTCATATCTTTGCTAGTCTCCTTCCCACCTCTACTTTTTGTTGCTCTCTGTTATTGGATGTATTTTAATTTTGACCTGAGACATTTCTTCCTTTGTTTTCTAAGTCTTCCCGTTTGCATATATTTTTTTCTAAAAGTAGAGTGTGGACTCTTCAAGGTCATCATTCTTAAAATACCATTGCCTCCTTTCTATGTTTTAAGCCAAATTCTGGCTCAAAAGGAAAATACAGCCTCCAGGACTGTCAGCGTTTTTTACTTTATCATATATGTAATATACTTACCTTGTACCCTGAGTTTAGTGAGCTCCCATGTTTATGCAGTTGTATTCATTGGGCATCGTGAATGCTGTGTGCAAATGGGGCAGCAAAGAATGGCAGATATGCCTATTATGTAAATTTCCTCTACTCATCCATATGCTGTTCCATTGTCTCATTAGACTTCATTTACGATACTCAAGCTCCTAGGTAAAGCCATAGATCATTAAACCAGGACAGATCATCATTAAACCTGAGTACAGGACACTGGGCAGTTGCACAGGTTGCGCATCTAGGAAGTTGGACTTGAACATCATAGATAAGAAAGCATGGCAGAGACATACATGCCCATTCTGATAGCCTCCTTCTGTTTTCACACTGAGGAAAGCATGGATTCTCTCTTATTATGTTTCAGAGGTAAGAAAGGTTAGAACATCAGTCCATTGTGCTGTTTGCCCCTTTATCTATAATTTGCTTAAATGTTTTCTTCTGTCTCCTTCCTTTCTTGTCATGTTGAGTATGTCCTTAATATCCAGTGTCGAATATTATGCCTGAGAGTGAAACGGAATTTTATTTTATTTTATTTTATTTTATTTTATTTTATTTTATTTTATTTTATTTTATTTTATTTTATTATTTTATTTTATTATTTTATTTTATTTATTTATTTTATTTTATTTTATTTTATTTTATTTTATTTTATTTTATTTTATTTTATTTTAAAGATTTTATTTAATTATTCAGGAGACATATATAGAGAGAGAGGCAGAGACACAGGCAGTGGGAGAAGCAGGCTCCGTGCAAGGAGCCCGATGTGGGACTCGATCCCGGGACTCTAGGATCAAGCCCTGGGCCAAAGGCAGGCACTCAACCGCTGGGCCACCCAGGGATCCCATGAACCTGAATTTTATTCTAAGCACTGAAATTATAACAAAATGTTTCTGTATTTGATTTCTAATGAATTTGGGACACTGGACTATCTAGAATATCTTAAAATGGGCTTTAGAAATTTTAGCCTCCTCCTACCCCAGATATACAACTTACTTTTCTTTTGACCTGTTATCACTGATGAAAATTCTGAGCTTCTAGTGACTTCTGAGAAAATAGCTCTCCTCCCTCTTTAATTAAATGGTGGTGGATTAACATCCTATGGTCCATTGCAGCTTCCACAATGACCAGTGGGAAGTAGAACTTGTAGAAGATACAGTTTGGAGAATTGCTATTAAATTAGCAAAGAGCCCTCTTTGCTGTGTCAGACGAGAGCCATGAAGTTGATTTACACATTCAGGGTGGTACTTGATATAATCTATATTCTAAAGAGACCCTCTTTTTACTAATCGAGAGGCTATATCACATGCTCATACTTTGTTGTGTGTTTTTTTTAAGATTTATTTATTTATTTATTCATGAGAGACACAGGGGGGTGGGGGCAGAGACACAGGCAGAGGGAGAAGCAGGCTCCATGCAGGAAGCCTGACATGGAACTCAATCCTGGGTCTCTAGGATCACACCCTAGTCTGAAGGCGACACTAAACCACTGAGCCACCCAGGCTGCCCCCTGCTCATACTTTGAAGAGAAAAAAAAAAAAACAAATGTTCTAGGACTTGTAAGTTAAGAGAAGTACCTTAACATAGTGTAGTTCTTTCTTTTTATTATTATTAAAGATTTTATTTATTTATTCATGAAAGACACAGAGAGAAAGAGGCAGAGACACAGGAAGAGGGAGAAGCAGGCTCCATTCAGGGAGTCCGATGTGGAACTTGATCCCAGGACTCCAGGATCATGCCCTGGGCTGAAGGCAGGTGTTAAACCGCTGAGCAACTCAGGGATTCCCCTCCCCCCCTTTTAAAGATTTTATCTATTTATGAGAGAGAAAGAGAGACAGAGAGAGGCAGAGACACAGGCAAAGGGTGAAGCAGGCTCCATGCAGGGAGCCTGAATGGGACTCGATCCCAGGTCTCCAAGATCACACCCTGGGCTGAAGGAGGCGCTAAACCACTGAGCCACCCAGGCTGCCCCAGAGTGTAGTTCTTTAACACATCTGTCTGGCTTTGGAATCAGACTGACTTTAGACTGTCTGCATCATAGAAACTAGGGAATTTTAGGCACATCACCTGCCCTAGTGGTTCTCAATTCTAATGTCACATTTAAGGAACTTTAAAAACATACCCCACAGAGATTGAGATTAAATTCAAATTAGTTGCTTTTGGTTGGGGTCCATTTTTTTTTTTTTTAATCTTTCTAGAAGATTCAGTAAACTGTGCAAGGGTTAAGAACCACTGCCTTAACATCTCTGGCCCTCAATTTCCTATCTGTATGGTGGGAGGAACAAAGTTCCTAATTTATAGGGTTGTAGTGAGGTCTAGTTTAGTAGTGAGGTCTAGTTTAATGAGCACAGCACCTGGTCAGTGTTACGTGTGTAGTAAATGTGAGCTACCATTAGTATGACCACGCTTACTGAGTCTTTGTTGAGATTGGCATACATTTCTTGAGCTTGAAACGTGTTGATTTGTTAGAAATACTGCAAGGAATAGAAATTGAACCTACCCTAAGGGAATGACTGAAGTCTGATTAGAATATCCTGCATAACTTCCTTCTACCTTCCTGGAAGAGTGTGTCAGAGAATGGTTATAATCACTGACTTTATGTACTAGAGTTGACTCTTGGGAAGCTTTGTGGATCCACACTAAAGAAATTGGAGTTGATCAATGGATAGCCTTTGAAAGTAGCAAACAAGGGAGTGATATGACTAGACCCATACTTTAGAGATGTCATCAATCCTGCAAAAGCGTGAAAGACTAGAGACAGAGATACTAGTTAGGACTAAATCCATGGTGATCAGGCTTTATATATTTATTCCTCCTTTACCCCAGTGCCCCTCTCTCTCATAAATAAATAATTATTTATTTATGAGAGAGAAAGAGAGACAGAGAGAGGCAGAGACACAGGCAAAGGGTGAAGCAGGCCTGCCTGAATGAGGTATTTGCTCTCCCCCATTCAAAACTATTGCACATGAATATCTAGCTAGGCATTTGATAGTATATCAAATAAATATATGCATTTGAAAATCTAAGTCAGCCTTTCCCAAACATTGGAGAGAATCGTTATATTCAGTCCAAGGCATCACTGATTTTGAATAATTAACTTCTCTCCTTTGCATCTGAATGATACTAGTTTGGTACTTTACTGAAGAGAATAGTTACTTCAATCACTTTTTGATCTGTGTGCATCAGAATAGAAATTGTTTCTTGTTTCTGTTTCGGCTAGATTGCACACTTAGTATTAAATTTTCTGACAATATGATTATTATTATTCTTGCTAACTTGACTAAGGTTGCCCTCATCTGATTATTCATATGAGACCCTTGGGGCTAAAAGCTCTATTCTGCCCAGGCCTGGTTCCATTTTTCTATGTAGAACTTATGGTATGAAAACAGTTCACAGGTGTGTCTGAGACACAGAGAGCTTGATGAGAGCCCTGTGCTTTATGCGCAGAAAATGTTGAAGACTAGACTTTCTTTAGCATCATCTAAGGAAGCACACAGTACAAGTTGTCCAGTTTAGCCTTACAGAGAGAGCACCAGTACTTTTCATTAGAGGGCGATGGAAATGGGTCTCTTTGCAGTGATCATGGCCACAGTGCTCCATCTCAGTCAACCTGCTCCAGGTATGGGAAGGGGGGACAGTGGACCACTCTGAATGTTCTCATGGTCATGTCTGAGAGGGTATCAATAAGCAGCTATTCATACCCAATTGTTCAAATTGATGATTTCTGATTTGTTTTTTGAATATATGTATTGGATGACCTTTTGCCTTTTAAATGCAATTAAGAATTCACTTGATCACTGCCAAATTAGCAGAAACAGTTGTGATCCAAAAATATTGGATTTTATTTTATTTTCAAAAATATTGAATTTTAGATAAAAAAAATTATTTCAGTGTTTATCCAAACTTCTATTGAATGTCTACCAAGGACCAAATGTGATGTTCTAAGAGATTTGATGTGATATGAGACAGTCTTCTCCCTCAAGGGATTCATATTCTAGAACTAGCAGTGATGATAACTGCATAAGCCACCTGATTGATCTAGAATTGCATAAAAACTTTACTGTAGGGATTGAAGTAAGGATTTAATTTCTTTTCCAGTAAGCCTCTACTTGGTATCCATGAAGTACTTGCAATTTTGAGGTTCCCTAGTGAAATGATATCTGACTGTGGGTGTTTCTCTGACAGAATAAAGTTGGATTTCTCTCCTGAGAAACGTGTTGGTGAGCAAGCATTATCACATTCCCCCTTTCTTTGCTATTGCAACACAGTTTCCTATTCAAATAGGCAAATTCCTGATATTTTTGTTAAAAGAAATATGTGGGCCAGATCATATAATACTTTTACATGTTTGATGGCAGCCACTAATTGGCTGGGGACTTGTTACCTAGAGGTCTAGGACCCCCTGAAGTCTTCATTATATTGTTAATACCAAAATATGATACCAAATACTGTTCTTAATGTGGTTCTTTCTTTTTTTTAATTGAGGTGTAATTGGCATATATAACATAATGATTTGGTATTTGTATGTATTGCAAAGTCTAGTAAACATCCATCACCCCACACAGTTACAATTTTTTTGTGTGTGATTAGAACTCTTAAGATCTACTCTCTTAGCAACTTTCAAATATGCAATACAGTATTATTAACTATAGTCACTGAAAGTCATTATTTCTTACATATTATCAGATGCTGAGATTTGGTTTCAGAGAGCACCCTTTTCTACTTCCCTGGTGTGGAGGCAATGATTTGTAGTACCTATAATAATTAATCATTTGGTGATGTTTTTGAGTGTTTCAAGTGTAGGAAATGATTTCTTCCATCAAGATGCTTGCTTCCCTCTGCAAAGTCTAAACCAGAAGCCTCCAGCTTTTTTGATTGTAGGCTCCTATGGGAAAAACCACTTAAAATAAGCGCCCCTGTTAGACATATTTTTATTCATTTAAAAGTTTTATGCATGTGCTGTTGTGTAGGTTGTATAGATCATAAAACATGTAACATTAAAAATTATTGAGTGAAATGAACAAATAGACTTTTTTAAAAAAGATTTTATTTATTTATTCATGAGAGAGAGGGAGAGAAGCAGAGGCAGAGAGAGAGAGAGAAAGGCAGAGACATAGGCAGAGAGAGAAGCAGGCTCCATGCAGGAAGCCTGATGTGGGACTCTATCCCGGGACTCTGGGATCACGCCCTGAGCCAAAGGCAGATGCTCAACCGCTGAGCCACCCAGACATCCCTAGACATTTTTTTTATGTAGACTTACCTTATCCCAAGTGGAACATCTTACAGACCACTGGTGTAGATAGAAAGGGCTAAGGGGTGCTTGGGAGGGAGAAATCATCCCTAAGGCTTATGGATGAAGTGAGAGTTACATGTGAGCAGAAACAGTAAGTCATGGCAGGGTGAGGGGCAAGTTGATACCATCAGTTTGGTGCAAGCAGCAGGGTGCCATGTGGTAGACGTGTGCCTTACGAAACGTGAGTGGACAGGTGTGGACTGGGATGGAGGATGGGGCAGGGGTTATAGGTGGAGAGAATGTGAGGAAACACTGTTTTGAGTCCTATTCCCAGAGAAGAGAAGGACAAACAGGAGGGTGGTGGCAGGTAGGGTGAAGAACTAGTGAAAGTTTGGGAACTTCCCTGTGGCTAGCAACTTTCTTTTAATGATTGGAACTTTAGAGGAGGAAGTGAGTCTTGAAGACTGCTGGAGAAGAATGATTTGTAGTAGGGGAAGCCCAAGATAGGGAGAGGCAAAGGGGAAGGACTGGCCACATCCCAAAGCCTTATTGTGCCCAGTTCCACTTCAGCTTTTTTAGGACTACGGCAGTGTTTTTCAGGAAGTGGCTTATTTACCCCCACCCCCTCTTCTTTTAGACCAAATAATGGAAACCTGTGCTCACATCCAGGGTCAGGGCTAATTTTCCAAGATGTAGGAAATACTTTCCTCTTTTTGTTATTTACTTTCTAACTTTGTTCCCTTTTACTCTCCTGTTGGAGGAGAGAGACATGTAGCTGCTTCCTAAGCAGTCCCTGTGAACCTGATGGATCTTGAGGCTTCCAGAGATCAATCTGGCATAAGAACCAAAGAAGCAGCCACATGGCTCTCTCTGAGAGACAGGATTTCTTCCTTTGGACAGGATAGAGCTTTAATTGAGTCCAAATCACATCTCATCCTATGAATGCTGGAGAGCAGTACATTTTTAACTAGGAAGAGCTTCAATTATTTATTAGCCATGATACTAATTTATCCTGAGTGCATGTCTTAGAGCTGGCTCTTCATCCCTGCGTGGCCACTGATGTAATGCCATTGTGTTCCTATACTTAACTGAGAGCTCTGAAGTTTTTCTAGCCTTGTGTTTTCCTGAAGCTATAATTTTTTAAATTGTGCTAAAATATTTACACACTGATCACCATATGACACTGCTTCTGGAAAGAGGAGAAGAAAGTGGGGATTCCTGCTGCTGTCGCTCTTTTTATCTTTAACATCTGAGGGTCCTTTGGGAGGTGTCCTCTGGGATGAACCATGCACTCAGCACTGCTTTGGGAAGTAGAGTGGGGCTTGTCCAGTTGCACTTTGATGTTGCTGCCTTATCTGTTATTTGGTACTGTTGTATTCTAGGATGAATTTCTGGAACTCTCTGCTATAGGTGTTTGAGACTTTGAATGTTTGCCTATAGAAAATGTAGGCAATTCTGGGGTCCCTTATAGTGTCTTTGCTCATCATTGCACTAATGGCCAATGTGGACAAAGTATTGCTTAGGCCCATATTCTATTCTAAAAGCACTTTATTAGTTTTTTTTAAAAAACTGATTTATTTGAGAGAGAGAGCAAGCACGAGCAGTGGGGAGGGTCAGAGGGAAAGGGACAAGCAAACTCCCCTTTGAGCAAGGAGCCCAATGTGGAACTTGATCCCAGGGCCCTGGGATCATGACCTGAGCTGAAGGCAGATGCTTAACCATCTGAGCCACTCAGGCATATGTGTTAACCTATTTAACTCCTCACAGCAATCCTAGGAGGTAAAATGCTATTATTATCTCTATGTTACAGATGAGGAAACAGTAAGTAACTTGCCTAATGAGCTCCATATAGGCTCTGGTGTGGAAAGCTGCAGTGACACACCTGCCTTGCCACTTAGAATCACAGAAATCACATTTCTTCATCAGAAAATGTCATCAGTACACTTGCTCACAGGATTGTGGTGGGTATGTGATTCTGGCACATAGTAAACTCTTAGTACACATCAGCCACCACCATGGCCACCATCACCACCTTCTTCTTCATTGTCATGTCATCTATGCAGAGCATCACATGAAACATCAGACCCCTGACAGAGGCAATCTCAAAGGCTCATTTGCTTTAGATGTCAAATAACGGTTGAGTTCTGCCTACCTTTCCTTGAAAATATAATGGCAGGGAAAGAAGAGAAGTTGGAAATGGTGAGCCCTTTTCCAAACTGGAAGTCAGGATATTTTCAGAGGAAGGTAAAATATCCACCCGTGCTCTTCTTACCACAGTTCCTTGCTACCCATCCCTGCTCAACCCCGACCTTCAAGGGCAGGTTGGGGGGGCCCTTGAGGGCAATGAGAGCTAGAACATTGGAGGAGAAGGTGGGGGGTATGGCAGAAAGAGAGGAAGTACCCACCAGACCTGCTTGTACAATCTCCACAGCATGTAATTAAGGCTTGCAGCCTTGTCAGCCAGAAACTCTCCTCATGGTGCAAGAGGCAGAGAGCCTTGTCACTGTCTCTAGAATTATTTGTGTAATTCAGCAGCTGTTTCCCTCAGATGCTTACCACACGGGGTTGGGTTATAAAGACGTACGAGTAGAATCGCCGAGGTTCAGACACTTGTGTTCACTGTTCAGCTGAGAGCCACTTAGGCTGTTCTTGTACAAATGCATTAGATTATGGTTAAGCAGCTTATGGACATAAAAACACATTAGAACTTTACAGCACTCTATAAATTATAGTTTTTGCAGCATTCACAGCCACAATGCTAGGTAATTACATTCATTAATCTACTACTAAGAGCACATAAAGTTGCCTCCCAAACGGTACTGTATGTGTCAGTGCTCAGCTGGGAAGGAGAGCTCCCTCCCCCCTTCTTTTTTCCATCTCCCCCTGTTCTATTAAGCCTTGTGCGGAAGGTTTTGGATGGTACATTGAGGGATTCCCTAATAGAGTCCAAGAAACCCATTTTGTTCAAGGTTAGGCTCTGGCAGGAAGCACTGTAGGGGTAATCTTTTCATGTTGAACTACGTGTAGTTACTATTTTGTATGCATTTGTTTTCTTTTTGGAAATGGACAGATGTCTCATTTGGAAAACCAGCAGGGGTAAAGCAGTTGAAAAGAGATTTATGATGTCATCAGCTGCAAATGCTTTTTCAGGCCTTCTTTTTGCCTGTCTGTAGGAATGGTTTATATGGTGTGTCTTTTAAATTTTGGATGTATCATGAGTGCAGGGGTGGTCAGGTCAATTCACAGTACTAAAATAACTAACCCTACTCTATTCCAGAGATTAGATTAATTTATTTAATCCTAATGGCCTCATTGTAAGTTAGGTACCATAATTAGCTCCTTGTTTTATAGAAATGAGAATACGGAGGCTTCACAGGGTGTTGTGGTAATTAAAAAAAGGATTATAAATACAATATGCAGTACATTACTTGGTACACTGAAAGACACTCTGTAAACACAATCTTGAGGATAGATGGAGAACAGATCCCATCATTAATCCTCTAGTGCCAAATACAATCTTTTATAATGACTAACAGTTTCCCTTTATAATGACTAAGAACATGACTGTATTAGTCAGGAAGAGGAATTCCTCACCTATCATTTATTTACTGTCTGCTGTATGCTGGGATATAACCAGGCGCTTTTCACAGATTTCATGAAACCTCCTTACTCTATCCCTGTATTCCATGAGTAGAAATGGAGGCTTAAAATGGCTGGGAGATTTGCTTGAGGTCACAAAGCCACGAAGTGGCAACACCATTGCTCACACCCAGATCTAACTACCACCGCAGCACCTGCTTGTGTCAGGGCTCCTTGAACAAAGACACAAAGGAGGAAGTCACAAATGAAGAGTATCTGCAGCAGTGAAGTACTGTCCTTGTCCTGAAATTAACTTTCTATTGTGGGAAATGATTGTAAAACACGGATTGATAGGATCTCTCAATAATGGAGTCTGGGGGCCTCTGGGTGGCTCAGTCAGTTAAGTTTGTGACTCTTGATCTCGGTTCAGGTCTTGATCTCAGGTCTTGAGTTTAAATCCCATGTTGGGCTCCACACTGAGCATGGAGCTTACTTAAAAAAAGGGAGTCTGAAGGTAAGAAGGTTTGACTTTGTGTACTTCATAGCAGCCTTGGCTTTTAGGGATGGGGCACAGAGTCCCTTTTTCAGCAGGCAGGATGGCGCTCTTGTTCCCTGGGGAATTGAGAAGTATTCAAGACTACCCCGAGCTCTGTTGCAGGATTGGTAACTGCTGAGAAGAAAAGTGGTTGCTCTGGTGATGAGAGGATGACAGAACTACAGGGTAGTATCAGCCTCAGCATCTTGTGTCCACTCAGCTCTCTCGCTTTTAAAAGGAACTGGCACATTAGACTACTGCTGAAATCCCCAGAGCCTGCTACTTGCTCATTGGGGCAGGGCTGATGCCATTTGCGGGGTGAAGTGTACTCACAATATGATAAAAACTGAACAAGGGAAAAGAGGAGATCTTCCTCACAAATGCTGCCATCTAAGGTATAGCTTAAATGACAGGCTTATTTTTTGGCCCCATAACCGATTTTCCTACTGGCCCATCTGCTCATGCACACACCTTCCCAGGATCACACAGCAGGCCTGGCCTTTATCATTTCGGGTCCTGCAGAGCTGTTCTCTCTCGCTGTGGTATTGATGTCAGTTTTAACAGCTGTTATGTATATTGACTCCTCCACTGATTACGAGTGTATGTGCCATTGCTAGTTTGTTTAGCCAGTGCTCACCTTTCATAGGCTGTGATGGGGATTGCACTGTTATGAATGTAATTTGCTGAGCTTGTGGTGGCATCAAGAAATCCTACTGGGATGAGGAAGGGTTGATTTTCCTACAGTCAGATGACATTTTCTGGTTCCCTTTCCTCATGGGACCATGGGCCAGTGTTACACCACATGCTTCTGTGTGAGAGAGAAGGAAATTGTTTAAAGTATGTCATCTGCAGACAGATCTGTAGATATGTGCCGGTGTGTATGTACAGGTATGTTTTAAGGATGGAGTGGATGGGGTATGCACTCAGTGACTCAGAACTCCACGGAGTTAACTGTGGACAGCTCTTACAGATAAATTAATGCTACTGCTTAAAAATGGGAGAACATTTTCAGGAGGGACTCTTAGTGCTTTCAGCAAATCTCTGTGGCTTATGTTTTTATATAGCTGTCGTCTTCTCAGATCAGACATCCCTATTGCCTGTTAGGTAAACACAGAAAGCCTAGATTATGAGTTAAACGTATTGACAGTATTTCAAGTGCTATCAGAGAACATTTAGTTCAGTTTAATTTTGTGATAAATCTCATGTTTAATCCTCTGGTTACTCTGTAATCATGTCTCTATTGATCTTTTCTGAATGACTGCCTGCAGTTTAATAAACTTTGCCATTAACCCAGAGTTTCTAAAGGATGAGATTGATTCCATTATCAAATCTGATAGACCCAATAAGTACCTAAACATCACTAAATCTATCTATAGGAAGCTTTATTAGAGTGACAGCCCCTTAGCTTGTTCAAGAAGCTGGTAACATCTGGACTTCTTTGCATAACACAGTTGCCTTAGAATTAGCATCTTACTCTCTTATGCAAATGGACACTACCTTTCATCTCTCAGGTCAGTGTAGTAGCCAACAGAAAGGACAGTCTCTTCTTCTTTAACTGTAATTGTAGGTCTAATTTATTCTCATGGCAGAAATAGCTTGAGGAGTTTGTTTAGTTTGTGTCTCAGTCAGTGGATACGTATAATGCACTTTTCTATACTCTGTGCAAACCTGCAGGATAGTTCTGTTTATTTTTACCCATATGATGCTAAAGCAAGGAAAATCTTTCTGGATAAAACCTGAAATGGAAGATCAGGGGTGATGAGGAAGAGGGTGTGCAGAGTTATAGGCTGGAGCTGTGTGAATAAGCTCTAAGACTTGGCAAAATTTTCCATAAAGCCCATATATGTATCTTATTTAGTGAGAGAACATTTGCAGTAGGTACTAAACAGGAATTTCTGTATTTTGCACCTGTGGGTATTTCTAGTTGTATAGTATCCTCTAATACGTATTTATCCACACAGGCAGAACATGTGAGATTCAGGGTATGGAACGTTTGTGTAGCTTTGTATTTCTTTAAGGTCAGAAAGGTGTCACTCCCTGCCGCTTTATATCCCTGAAATAAAATAGTGAAGATTGTCAGTTTTAGAGAAAATGCCAAGGCTTTTATTTCTGTAAAGATTTTTAGTGCTGATTTGAATCCTTTCTGAAAGAGTTCAGATATTTGACACAAGAGGAATAGCCTTTTCCTAAGTATGATTTGGAAGGGAAGTGGAGGTGAGAAGAAGTTTATAATGAGATAATACTAAGCCTTAATATAAAATTTTCCTCAAACAAAAGGTCATAACCCTGACACAAATAAGGTTATAATGACTTGGTGTTAGGGAATGAGAGTAGCTTTATCAATCCTCAGCTTCCTCCTTTAGAGAATGAAAATATGGTCTGGAAGAAAAACCTCTAGTGAATCCATGAACTCTAAGCTACATTGTTTGAACATTTTATATGTGATAAAATAACCTCCCAGGATAATAGCATTAGAGAGGTTGACAGAACCTAGGAGATCATCCCATAGAGAACCTGAAATTTATAGATGTTGGTGTAGATTGGGTTCTGCCCCTTCAATAAAAATTAGTCTGAGAAAGGGTGTAACAGTTGCTCCTGGAGTACTAGAAGGTTGGTGTGTGCATGTGCACACTGGTTCTCTGCCTCACCACTCTGTAAATGAAGAAATGCCTACTCATCTCCAATGGGAAGTTGACTACAGTCTCTTGGAAGATGGGAGAAAGTTGCAGAATTATTACTCAAGTAATTACTTCATAGTTCTCCAGAAACCTATCTGAATCTCTTGAAAACTTGAGCCATACTGTCTCTTTTCCATATATCCTTCCCAATATGCTGTACCAAACTGTATTTGTATGCAGAACCACATAATGTGAATTTTGCCAGAAGTTGTTCTTCCTGTCACTGAATACTCCTAACATTAAATTATCTTTTATAAAATTGTGTCCTGTCTGCTGAGTGGACAGAATGTGCCTGTGTATCTGTGTGTGTGTGTCTGTGTGTGTATGAGAGAGAGAGAGAGAGAGAGAGAGATTTTGTCCTCCTACACAGGCTTCTTCAAGTGATTCCCCACTGCCAGCTGCCACCTCTGTTTCTACAGCAGCACAGCCAGCCCTAACTAAAGCAAACACCAAGGTGTTCTCTGCTGCCTATTAATGTAGCTTTGACTTTTTGTTTTGTTTTGTTTAGATTTGACTTCTTCAGAGCCAGAGCTAGAAGGAACTATTAGTGGTCTTCCCTTTTATCCTCCTTTAAAATATTCTGATATCACATCAGGAGTTTATTTTCTGTCTTCTGGGGAGGATTAAAGGAAAGAGTGAGGATCAGAGGTGTTAGAGCATGGCAGAGAGGAACGGAGGATCCTTCCACGGCCTAGATTCCCAGTCTTTATTTTGCTAGTTCTCTTGTGGTTAATTTCATTTCACTCTGCTAGAAAAGTGAAATGAATGGATACGTTGCATCTTTCCCTAACTAAATTAAAGATCCTTGTAGGGCCAGATATCCATCCATACTGTAAGTTGGATTTCTGGTGCATACACCATCTTCTCTGCCTTTCCCTTTATAATGGTAATGCAAGCCCAGATAAGGTCATTTTCCCACATGAAATCTGGGATAGCTGTCATTTCCAGGACTCCTCCAGGCCCAGAAAGTAATAATTCAGCACATACAGCTGACAATGACTACTACAGTATCAGTAAGTTACTTGCTGCAAATTTCTAGAGACATTGGTCATTTAAAATGAAGATGTGGTAGCATGTGGATACCTGGGAAAGAGAAGTTGAGAACGTTTTGAGGGAAGAAGAGCAAAGTCTGTACCTTTTTAAATTAATTTGAATCCAATATCTGGATAAAAAGAGGTTTTCACCAGCTAGTCAGGCTCCTTGTCTGGCATATCTGGGTAATAGTATCAAGCACTTGATATTTTTGAGAGTAGGAGGTATTAAGGTATTAAGGATTGGTAAATGGTCATTTGACCTTCATATGATGCCTCACGCAAGATGGGACATTTTGCCTGTCAGTCCCCTTTATTGTTTTGTCTTCTCTTGGACTTAATAAGGTGATCTGTATTGTCTTTGAGGCATTTGCTCCACCCTTTAGTATATAAGGGAATGGATGGTTTCACCATGTTTTGCTGAGGGGATATCATTAGATAGTAAGTTTGGAAGTTTTTGGGTGACAGTCTGAGAAAGCAAGAGAGGAGACATAGTACAATTCATAGCCTGGTGGGACAGCCTCAGGAGTGAGAGACACATCCATGTTGTTCTCATTTCTCTGATTCCATTGTTCAAAACCCACCTACTATATGCCTCATACTATATTCACTGCCGGGAGTTCAGGGAGTTGTAACCACCATCCCTGTGGAGCAAACCTGGGTATTGCAGGGAGGGCCTGATCACTAATTATTTTGCCACATGCACATTAATCAACCCTTTCCCCATTTTGTGCAAGGAATGCCTAGCAAAAAATGAATAATAGCTAATTTAAAAGGCTGTTATTAGAATTACACGTCCTCTCAAATGTGTTTGTGACCACAGTGGATTAGGTTAGAATGGATCTAGAAGCAACAGAAATTTGTGTTCTCAGCCTGCCTCTCTTGAGGTAGCAAACCAGGCCCCCACCTTTGGAAAAGCCTGAGGATTGTGTGGCATGCCCACTTTCTCTTCTGGATTCCATTATGCTTTTCTCTGTTATGGGGTTCCCTTCCCCTTTCTGGACTCACTCTTTGTGTACATTATCACCCTTAAGCCTTCTCTGATGAGATTTTCTCCCTGAGTCATGCTGTGTTCCTCTTTTAGAATGTTGCTGTTATAGAGGAGTTAAAAAAAATTTTTTTTAAGGTTTCCTTTTCGTCATGCTATATTTCTCAGATTATCTGGAGGGACTGTAATCCAATTTTAGGAATCCTTCAGGGCTAAGAGCCTAAACTGTTTTAAGCAATAGCATCTAGTTGCCAGGGACTCAACCACTTTGAGAGTGTTAAGGTCTAACAGCAGCCAACTCTCAATTATCTATGGGAATGAGAGGCTGCTGGGACATTTTCAATTCACAGAGTGTGCAAAAATCTCACTTGAGCTGGTGGCTGTGATCTCATCCTATAACTGAATTTAGGAGAACTTCTCAAATACCTTTCTTTCCCCTCCCCTCCCCTCCCCTCCCCTCCCCTCCCCTCTCCTCTCTTCTTCCTCACTTCTGACAATAGCACTGCACCTTTGACAAGTGTTTTCATACTTAGTCTCTTTGTACTAAGAGTACAAATTTGTCTGTACTTAGTCTCTTTATTTTAAACCATTTTTCCTCTCTCCATTTAGATTCCCTTACATCCTTTGTATTACCATGTATTAAGTATATTGTAGTAATACCTCAGGTTTTGTTTTTTTTTTTTTTGCATTAGGAACAGTAAAAAATGTATTTATACTTTCTTTGTTTTTGATTCAAGTGTTCATGAGAGATGTGGCTAAATAGCTAACCAGGGCACTTGAAAGAAAGCTAGGAAAACTTGGACCAAATGTTAGCTTCTGAATAACTGAGAATTGACTCTTAGAAGTGAAAAAAAAAAGGCCCAGCTCTGCCTTGGCACTGAAAATGATGTAAGGACGACACTGCCTGGTCTGCCTGGGGCATTCGAATTCCCAGCTGAGTTGTCCCCAGTGGCCACATCATGGGCTAACGCCAGACCTTCTACAGTAAGGTCATCCCTTTGTTTCAGGAATCTGAAAGATGAGTTCCTTTTGATGGACACTGAATGCAGTCCAGTTATTGGTGATGGTGATGTGCCAGTTGTGCGTGATGGCAAGGGTTGCTGTTTCTTTTTTTACAGCTTTATTGAGGTGTAATTCACATACTGGCAAACTGCAAGGAATAAAAGTATACAATTTATAAGTTTTCACATGTGTGTACACCCATACAAGCATTGCCATAATCAAGACAATAGTTTATCACCCCAAATATTTCCTCATGTCTGTATATAATCTCTTCCTGCCTCTCCCAGGGAACCACTGATTTGCCTTATGTCACTACTGATTATTTTACATTTTTTAGATTTTATATGAATGGAAACATACAAAATATTCTTTTGTGATTCATTGCTCTAACTTAGCATAATTATTTTGAGATATAGTCAAACTGTCATGTATCAGTAGGCTATTTTTCATTGTTGAATAATATTCCACAGAATGGTTATATCATAGTTTATTCATCTGTTGATATATGTTTGAGTTGTTTTCAGTTAAGCTGTAACAGAGCTGATATGAACAGTCTTATACAGATCTTTTTGTGGAAATGTGCTTTCATTTTTTGGGGGGAAATACCTAAGTGTAGAATGACAAGATCATATGGTAGGTCTACTTTGAACTTTTAATGAAATGGCCAAACTGTTTTCCAAAGTGGCAGTATCATTCTTCATTCCTCCCGTTAGTGTAAGAATCTGCCTCCACATTCTTGCCTGCACTTGGTATGGTGAGTCTTTTTCGTTTTAGCCATTCTAGTATGTAGATAGTGGCATTTCATTTTGTTTTTAATTTGCATTTCCAAGATGACTGTTGATGTTAAGCATCTTTTTACATGCTACTTGCCATCCATATGTCTTCTTTAGTCACCTGTCCAAATCTTTTTATTTTTTTAACTGCTTAAAACACTGGATTGATTTCTTTTTATGTAGTTTTGAGAGCTTTTAAAAATATAATCTGGATACAAGACTTTCCTCAGATATTACACTTTGCAGATAGTTTTCCATTCTTTGACTTATCTCTTCATTTTCTTAACAATTTCTTTTGAAGAGCAGAAGTTTTAATTTTTGATGAGGTGTAATTTATCACTTTGTTCTTTTATGAATTGTGCTTTTGACATTATGTCTAAGCAATTTTTGTTTAACCTAAGGTCTCAAAAGTTTTATCTTCTGTCTTCTAGGAGTTGTATGGTTCTAGGTTCAACATTTAGATTTATGATACATTTTTAGTTAATTTTTCTAATTAGACTGAGTCATGAATCAAAATTATTTTTTACATATAGAGATGTGTATGTGTGTGTATATGTATTATATGTATATATATATATATATATTCTATTAACATTTGTTAAAAAGATTATTTCTCCACAGAATTGCTGTGCTTTTGCTGAAAACCAGTTGTCCCCATACATACGGGTCTATTTCTGTACTCATCCATTGATCTCTTTTTCTGTCCCCATGGCAATGCAGGGCTGCAGTTGTAATACCATGTGAAGGGCGGCAGAATGGAGCACCTTTGCAGCTCCTCATCTAACCCACTTTACTGTAATAGCTCATTGATTTGTCTCCTGTACTCCTACTAAATAAAGAGCCTGAGGTCAGGGATGTTTTCTTAGGTTTTCCTGACAGGTGGCAAAGTGTCTGGCACATAGTAGGTATTTTTATTTTTGTTTTTAAAAGGTGTGAACGTGGAGAACTACATTTTGAATGCTGCGTTTGTTCCTTATTTTGTTTGTAAATTCCTGCACACAGCCTCCTGTCCTTACTAAAAAGTTTAGGTTCTGAAGGTCTGTTCGGAAGTCCATTTGTCTAGAGTAGGGGCTAATGTCCACATACCCATTCAAAGTTTTAAAAGAGCTGTGTAATTTGTTTCTTTCCTAATCTTTCACTTCGTACTATCACTGTAAATGCTTTTACTTCTTTTGTGCTTAAGGGAAGAGATGGAATCAGCATTTGTAAAACCATCCAAAAATAAGTACAAATGCAATACAATAAGTCAGCAAAGGACTTGACAAGCTAAAATGACAGCACACAGCCATGGATGCCTTTTGATGGTGACAGGCAAAAGCGCTTTTTCGTATTTCTCCCGGCTTCTTTGTTATTTCATTGCCTGTCCTTAAGATCAAATAACTTAGAGAAGAGGTTCTGTTTAAATCATACCCCTCTTTCCTGCATGTACATACACAGGGGCACATGCAGACACCCACTCCGCATATGCTTTATAAGTGATGGGCTGCTTTCAGATTAGTTTGGTTGGAAAAATCAAATGGAGACTTTCTGAAACCTATTTCATGCAAGGCAGGCAAATTGTGCCTTCATTTTCTGTTGTCTCTGGCTTCATCTGTAATCAGCAAATGCAGCTCCGCTGCTGAGACAGTGCTTCATCTGCAGTTTATTGCTCTCCCCTAGTCTGCACAGCCCTGAACCATCTCATTTTGAAATTCAGGAGTGGCAGAGGAAGCCTTTTGTGAGAGATTATAATTTGAGAGAAAAGGGGAAGTCAAGAGCAAGATCGCCTATTTTGAAGAAGGCTGGGTGTTGAAGGAAATGCTCCGGCTCTGAGCCTCTCATCATGTGTGCTGCTGTGACCCTGCACTCCATCACCAGTGACCTAAAAATCACATAATTTCAACTATTCATGAAACCTATTCCCATCTGTTATGCATGGCTTGTGCACTTACCCCCTCTATTGCCAGAAAATAAGTCTAAATTTTTTTATTTCACAGCCAGCCTTCTGTTGTTGGTGTACTGGCTTTCTTGCTTTCTTGCTTGCTTCCCTGATTGTCAATGAATGCCTTAAAACATTTTTCCCCCCAGATCTTTTCCTTACTCTTCTGCCCTCCTCACTTTCTCTTCCAGTGCTTCTTTGCTAAATGTATCCTTTGCCTAGTATGAGGCACAGTCATCTTATTTTTAAAAAGCACTGCAGGTAATTCTGATGGACATGAATTTTTTCTGGGAATTGCTACCCCGTATCATAGTAGACAAATGAATCAACTGAGCTTTGAAAATTGTAATTCATTGATGGTAAAAATTTATTTTATAAACCACAGTTTACTTCCTGTCTTGTAGCAGTGCTTTGTAGACCACCCAAGTTTCTGTAAGGAAATTCTTAAACAGTTGTTAATGGCCGGTTGGTGGATAGATACATGCACACATACACATGTGTGTAATCACATGCAGAACTCTTTAAGAGTATTAGGAGGTAATTTATAATCATTCTGTTTGTCTTTGATTCTTATTGTTTATAGTGGACAGTTCTTGTCATTTTCCCTCCAAGACAGTCAATGAGAAGTTAAATGATTACTTTATACATAGTAAGCAACCAGATAATGTTTACAGACAGAATGAATAAACATCAGCCTGGTTTATTCAAGAATTATACCAAAGTGTCTATGCAGCAGTTTCTAAATAAAACTATATCTTTGAAAGAATGAAGATAATTTCTAGTCTTTGAGAATATAAACCTATAATAAAAACCTTTTAATGACTCTTGATTTCTTCTTACCTCTTAAGCCACCGCCTCTATACACATTTTGATCCTTTCTCTCTTCCTCTTTCCTCCCCATTCTCGCACCCTCCAGAAATAAAAATCTCAATATTAATTGGAGCTAAGATGATTGTACTGCTGCTGCTAAGACTTCAGCAGGTCTCTTACAAGCTAATATCACGGTATGGGGTCCATTTGCTGTGTAGCTCTTGTGGTGTGGTGAGAATGCCTTGATTAATATGCTACATGAAAATAAAATGGATTTGGAAAAAATTATACCATACTCTCATAAATATTAATTCACATTTGTATGGAATTGCACATAATTTTCAACATACTTTGGAGCACCTTCAGTACTAAAGGAGATTTGGTCTCCAAAGAGAATGGCATAATTTTTTTTAAAAGCACCATTGATACATTATTTGTATCCTAATTTTTTATTAATCCAATACTCTACAGGCATGTAAGGCAGTAGGTGGGTGACAGGAGATTTTTTTTTACCCAGTGGGGAGTTTATATATTACTCTTAGAAATAGTAGTACAATTAATCATATTATATAGAAGCAATCCACGATGGACCTCACCTGGCTGCTTCTGCTAGCATTGCCATCATTTCCGAGTATCTTTTCATGAGAGCTGTTTTGGTTGCATGCTATGTTAATCTCAGAATAATCTGAGCTGAGCAGGTGTTTGACATAGCTGACTGTGGTAGTGGATGCCAGACAGAGGAATAAATACAGCAGACATTTATTGAACATTTTCCATGTGTTAGGCATAGTGTACAAGTTTCTGACACTAGAATCAATGGCCATGTGCACTCACTTTGATTTCAGCTTGTCCCTTAAATACTTTCCACCACATATCCTCATTGCCTCAGGAGAGCTCCCTCTCCAATGGCAGAGGGTAAATCATCTGCATTGATAGCAGCTAGAAGTTAGACCAGGAACCACTCATTTGCCTTAGGAGATTGTTATTTTTGATATCTTCTTTCTCCAGGGATAAGGTCTTTTGCCTCTTCTAGGGCTTGCTGTTTGCTGTGGATCCTTGTTTCTGCAGTGCCTTCAAGGTTCCTTGGTTTCTGCTTTGCTAGTTTGCTTCATTCTATTTTAGTGCTGGCTTGGGGTTCTATTAAATCACTATTGTGACTTAAAGGTTTGGATACTTTAGCTAGTTGCCTTATTTATTTATTTATTTATTTATTTATTTATTTATTTATTTATTTATTTATTTATTTATTTATTTATTTATTATCAAACATAAACATACATACTACCTGTTATTTGCCTGACTCTGTATGTGAAGCATTGGGGTTACTGAGATGAATGATAAGTTAGTCTGTGCCCTGATTCTTTTAAGGGATCATGCTGCCAGCTGCTGCAGGGCCTTGACATAAGCTGTTCTCTCTGCTCAAACTTTCAGAACTAGGTCAGATGGTAGTCCTCTCCTTAGCACCAACTCAGTCCTCTGAACTAGACCATTTACCCCAGTTTTAGCACTCTTTGCCTTTCCTTTAGAGCAGATAGTTAAATTTGCAATGATATATTTGTGTGATTTAATATTTGTCCCTAAACTTTAAGTTTCATGAGGTGGTGATTTTTTCCCCCACATTATTGTTTTCCCAGCCCTGGTAGAGGCCAGTGCTGAGTTTGTACTTGGCATATACTGGGTGAACAGAAAATACTTGTGGAGCACTTGGGTGGCTTAGTCAGTTAAACATCTATGTACCTTTGGCTCAGATCATGATCTTAGGGTCCTGGGATCTAGCCCCACATCAGGCTCCATTCTCAGCAGGGAGTCTACTTCTTTCTCTTCCTCTGTGCTCTCTCCCACTCTCTCTCTCTCAAGTAAATAACTAAAATCTTAAAAATAGAAAAGAAAAGAAAATACTTGTATAAGGCTTGAGAACAGTGCTTTGCATTATAAGAAAGGTCATCCTGAGTGGACAGCCCTGCTAAGACTCCTTGAACTAGAAGAGGGAGGGGTGTGGAAAGTAGAGCTTTGAGGCCAACGGTAAAGCAGAGGTAAAGGACCATAATGGCTATGGTTGATTTGCGGAAGGACCTTGAGGAGCAGCGTGTATGTCAAGTGGGCAGTGCTGGATATTGGGAGGCAGTAGGATAGAGAACTAACATGGGGCTATTGGCTGTAAAGGAGGAGGAGGGTGGGGAAGGGGGTTTGGAGTAAAGAGCAAAGTATTTTAAGGAGAAAGATGGGTAAAGGGAAATTTTTGTTTTAGTTTTTTGATTTATTTTAATGTGCATTGATTTAGGACCACAGAAACAATTTATTTGTATGGGAGTGCGGCTCCATGAAGGAACATTTTTAGTGTAAATAGGATCATGTCCACTCATTTACAATGGACTGAGTTCCAAATCTTCTAATTTCAGCACTTTGTGTGTACAGCATTTCTCAGGGTTCAGAGGACCTTTGCACGTATCCTACCAGTGGTGTACTTCGTCTCCTAATGAATGATGCCAGTGTCAGGCTTTGGGTTCAGGTCTTTGGTATTTCCATAGATGCTGAGCCACCTGCAGGCACAGAAGTCGCTGGAGGTTGTGGCCTGAAATGCCTGCCTGTAGTCTCTACAGCTGCTGTTTCCTATTCCAGGACATCCATTACTTTTCTCCTGCCCTTCCCACACCACCCCCCCCCCCCCCGCAGTCACACACACATAGTAATAAATGAAAGGTTGCTGTATATCTTGGTGATAATATTGTTGTTACATTTTGCAAAAAACTGGGAATTAAGGATGCTCAGAGGAACTTGTGGTAAAAATATATAATGCATTAAGGAAACATTTTAATCATATAAATTGAAAGTTTCTTTCTTGCTGGCTCACATCCTCCTGGCCCTGGTATGTTTGGGCTTTTGCCTTTTTTTTTTTTTTTCCTTAAATCATGCATGCACTTAGTACTCCTTTTCTGAAATATAATTGATGTACCAACATGGAAAGTGAGTGTATTGAGTCTCCTTGGAGAATGTCATTGTGTGCTGGACCTAGCAGAGAATCAAATTGAAAGCCACTAAGCAGTGAAATCACTTTTAATGGACAGATGCTTTTTGCTTTGTTGACTTTTCTGCCCAGCAATAATAGAAAGGATATATTTGTGGTGGCATTAGGGATTCAGAAGGATCGAGAGCAGTGTTTCTTAGTTTTAGGTGTTCTCATCTCCGTCTTTCCTGCTTTCCCCTCTCCCTTCTTGTAGCCCTGTGTAGCCTGTGCTTTGGGGGTGACTCTGGACACCTATGTAATCAGCACTTCCCTCTCCTTCTTTCCTATAGAAAGATGTGGCACTTAAGCCCCAGGAACGTGTGGAAAGACGCCAGACCCCTCTGATCAAGAAGAAACGAGAAGCACTTACCAATGGCCTTTCCTTTCATTCCAAGAAGAGCAGACTCAGCCACCCCCACCACTACAGCTCAGATCGAGAAAATGACCGCAATCTCTGCCAGCACCTTGGGAAGAGAAAGAAAACACCGAAGGGACTCAGACAGGTGAGGAAGCGTGGGTGTGTCCTTCTCAAAATCCCTTCCTCATGTGCCTGCCTCTCTGCAGTCCTTCCTGTGGAGAAGACCTCCTTGGTGGGCTGCTGGCATATTGCCTCGCAAAGCTGTGTACTTGCTTCTCACAGAATACACCAGGCCTAACTCAGTGTTTTTATGACAATTTGAAACTTGGGCATTGGTACCTTTTTATCAGATGTGCTGTGTGCCACAAAGCTTGACACTGGTGCTACTGGCATGTGGGGCAGACTGGCTGGACTACTGATGCTAGTCAAGCTGGAGATGGTTCATAGGGTAGAGATCTTCATGATTGGGACAAATGAAACGGGCAAGTGTGCTCTCAGGTACATTGTGGATCTCAAGGTTCTGAGGTGCTAAAAATGGTTGTCTGCATGCAGGCAGAACCTTGCTTATGATTTTTATTTTCTAAAGCACCTCAGATATTGTGTAGGTGAGAACAGTGGTGAAGAAATGAATTTGCCTTTCTGTTCTTCAGTTGTTCTCTGTAGTCCATAATTCAGGACTGTCTTTGCGATCTGCTGATTGTATGAAAGTCTGGTAGTAGGGCTTACTGGTCTGTTAATAATTAGGTTTCAGTGATCCACAAGAAAATATAGCTCTTGGCATTTGGGAGTCTTTCTGCCTGTGGAAATCCCCACATGAGATAGATTAATAATGAGAAATGAAGCTGTTTATAGCAGTTTTTCTGCACAAATCCAGAGGCTTTAGTGCCTGCTGAGTTACCTGTGTCCTGGGTGTGTTCTGTTTGTTTTTGATGGGACCATTGAATGGAAATGACTATCACTTGAAGTAAGCAGAGAAAGGGAGTGTGGCTCATAGAGCAGGTGCTGCTAATTAGAAGCCCAACACGCATTTTCCAGTTTGCAGATGTTTTTATATAGAGGGAGAAATCTGGGATCATACACAAACAGTGGTTCTGCAAGTTCACAGATCATTAGAATCATATCATGAGTGTTTTCTGGCCCATCCCGAAGAGCTAATGAACCAGAATCTCTGGGGACGAGTCACAGAACTTGTGGTCTTAGATTTTCTACTTGATAATGACCAGGTCAGTTTGGAAGTCATTCTTATAAAGCATCAAGAGTGTATTTTTGGTGATGATTTTTAGTGAAAAGATTGGAGGACCCAAAGCCTTAATATGATCTGGTCTCTAATAAGATATGGAGTCCCCGTTCAACCGTGGGTAAGGAGGGATATATTCCTGAGAAAACATCTAGAGGGATGGACGTCAGCATGGGCACAGAAGTATCTCAGGGAGTGTCCCCACAATTGACAGGGCAGGTTTTCTTTTCTTTTTTTTTTTTTAAATATTTTATTTATTTATTCATGAGAGACACAGAGGGAGAGAGAGGCAGAGACACAGGCAGTGAGAAAAGCAGGCTCCATGCAGGGAGCCCGATGTGGGACTCGATCCCAGGTCCCCAGAATCAGGCCCTGGGCTGAAGGCAGTGCCAAACCGCTGAGCCATCTGGGCTGCCGGACAGGACAGGTTTTCTTTTCTTTCTTTTCTTTTCTTTCTTTTCTTTCTTTTCTTTTCTTTTCTTTCTTTTCTTTTCTTTTCTTTTCTTTTCTTTTCTTTTCTTTTCTTCTTTTCTTTTCTTTTCTTTTTTTTTTTAATTTATTTTTATTGGTGTTCAATTTGCCAACATATAGAATAACACCCAGTGCTCATCCCATCAAGTGCCCCCCTCAGTGCCCATCACCCAGTCACCGCCACCCCCTGCCCACCTCCCTTTCTACCACCCCTTGTTCGTTTCCCAGTTAGCAGTCTCTCATGTACTGTCTCCCTTTCTAATATTTCCCACTCATTTTTTCTCCTTTCGACAGGGCAGGTTTTCTGAAGGTACATATATGTTCTCAAATGAAATTTTTTTTAAAGATTTATTTATTTATTTATGATAGACTAGAGAGAGAGAGAGAGAGAGAGAGAGAGAGAGAGGCAGAGACACAGGAGGAGGGAGAAGCAGGCTCCATGCTGGGAGCCCGATGTGGGACTGGATCTTGGGATTCCAGGATTGTGCCCTGGGCTAAAGGCAGGCGCTAAACTGCTGAGCCACCCAGGGATCCCCCAGACTGGAGTTCTAAGAGTAATTATTAACATTTGTCTAATGCGTACCATGTTACAGTCATTAATAAGGGAGTTTATATAATCTGTAATTCTCACAGCCATCCTGGGTAGTGGGTAATAGGTTTACTTTCTACAGGGGGAAACCAGAGGTCAAAGCATTACAGTGTCTTGTCTCAGGCCACTTAGCAATGAGGTACAGAACCAGGGTTTAGATCCAGGTTTCTTTGTATTGCTCTATTTTCCCTGTATATTAGCCAATTGGGATGAAGAGAAAGAGAACTCCAGGTTGGAGGTAATAGGGGGCCTCCCAAGTATTTCTAGGAACTAAGTGAATAGTTTGGTCATAGGGAGTGACTTTGGTTATAGAAATGGTGACCTATGAAAGCATAAAAAGAAACAGGATAAACTACCAAGTTCAGAGAGCAGAGGAAGAGCTGGGAAGTTTGAAAGCAACCACATTTACCTGAAGATTTCTTTTTCTATATAAGGAAATTGTTTCAGGAAGGAGAGTGGAGCCAAGGAGGAAGGGCTAGGTGCTATAAAAGGTGGTGTTGCTGTGACTCCCAGCCCATGCTCCTCTGCATGAGCTCTGTAAGAAAGGTAATTTTTATTCTGGGACAGAAGTTGCAGTGTAACCACCACCTCTTCCCCAGGCCTTCCCTAGCAGTAGTATAGGAGGAAGCCTTCCTACTCTTTCAGACAAGAAACCAATTTAATTCCAAGTCTACACTAAACTGTGGTTCCTCATCCTTGACTCATACTCCCAGATTTGATCTGACTTTCCCATTCTCTGTCCTCGAAATTCTTCCTTCTGCTTTGTCCTCTAGTGATCATAAAAGAAAATTAGGACATGTATATCTCAAATTCAAGTAGCTTTTGTCCTAATGGTTAACCTTCTGGTACACATGGTATTTGAAATCAAAGCTATCCTTATTTTAGGCTAAATATTTGAAAAGCAATTTTTTTTTTGACTCACTCATTATAAATCGTGGAGAAGGAAAGAATGAGTTGTACCTTTTTGGTCTGTGTAAGAGTTTTCAAAACAAGTGGTGTTTTTCTTATCTTCAGTGTTGATGCCAAAATATACTCCCCAAATCAAATGTTATTTTTCTGGTAGGAGGGGAAGCAGAAGTTGATAACTGAAATAAAGCTCTACCACTACTTTTCATTTGTAGACTCCCCAGAATCACTTGTACTGTTTTGAAACCCTGAACAGATCACTGTCTATTGCTGCCCATCTAGAAAATGAGGGATTTGGTCTTGGTGATTTTTCAGGCTCCTCTCCTTGAGTTTCATGGTTCTTTAAATTTATGACCAGCAGAGATACATAGTGTTTTCAAGGAAGGAAGGCTGCAGTAGACCTCAGAGTAATTTTGGTTTGGAGTCTGTAATTGATAGTTTCTCTGAAGATATTTAGAGGAGAGAAGTACCATGTGAGGGAAAGGCATGGCTACATGTGTGTTGCCCAGACAAGTGCTGTCTGTTGTATGATTATTGGTAAAAGGTGACACAAGTGTTTAAGGGCCACAATAGATGTTCAGAAGCTTGTGCCCATAGTATTGGATGTTGTTTTCTGGTTGTGCTTGATGCCTGTACACATCACAATTTCTTTTCCTTACTTTTGCCTGGTACAAGATAAAGTAGCTGTATGTGACCATCTTAGCTGGGAGGAGCCCCTGAGATGAGAGCGTCCTTGAGGAGAATTTCTCAATTAATGGATAGTTGCTTAATACCTTTTACTGAGGGAGTTATAATTTGAAGAACTACAGAGGAGAGAGGGCCGTAGGAAGTGAGAAGTTAGTCTTTATTTTTGACTTAGTGAGAGTGTGATAGGTTTGCATCTTATTAGGAAATGGTACTTCCTAAGCAGGCACCTTAATGCACAGCTTTCCTGTAATTATGGGAAGATGTTGCTCCTTTGTATAGAGTAAATAGTAGGTTTTTTTTTTTTTTCTGAGAATCCATTGAAGTCAACTAATCTTTTTACCGTCAGAGTACAATAATATACTTTTATAAGAGAGATGTGTAGTTCTAAAACCAAGCTGACTTTTCCTTCTTTTCCCTGATTATAAAACCTCAGTTCTCCTGGTATTTTCTCATACTGGGAAGAGAAAGCTTTTTAACTGACACTTAACCACCCCAGTGGAACTTAGTTGTTGGATTATGTTTTTAAGTATAAATATGTACTGATTCAGAAGATGCTGAGCTGGCAGCTGCCTTTTAAAATGGTTGCACTTTTTTATGTGGCAAGTTTGAACATTCTCCTGAATTTCCAAAGAGGGTTTTAAAAATGAAGAAAGGAATAGGTTAACTTTTACAAAAGAATGCATTTCTTTCTGACCCCCCAGGCTTGTATTTGTCTTACACAGAACTATTTGCTCATGATGTGAGCATTCAGACATTATGTTTAAAAAGTTTTAGGTTGTACTAATAAGGATGTGGTAGGTTTTTGTTTGAGTTTTTTTCCCATCCCTACTTAGACTTGGAAATGGGAAACCAAAACAGAGGCTGCCCAGGCCATCCCCGTAAGGAGCCTTATTCTCTAACTGCAAGACTAAGTCACAATGCAATCCCTGAAGGACACAATGATGTGACATGCTGCCAAACCTTGTAGCCAATGGAGGATTTCCTTAGGAGCGTTTTTGGAAAACTTAACCCTTCCCTAGGGCATTGAGTTTTCTTTCAGTTTGTCTAACTTCTACACCATGAGAGAAGATTTAAAATGTTACTACTTCATAGTTGAAAACACAGAGAATAGAGGGGTTTTAAAAATAAGCAAGGAGGAAAAGTTGATGGAAGTTCAGAGAACTCTCAGATTTGGCTGGGCCTGGGTATTTCTAAACTGTGTAGTCCATTACCCATCTTTGCTCTCTCTAGTAGGAACTAAATCAGCGGAAATAGGCTTCAGGGAAGTATAAGGAATTCTTAGGCCATATGAACTCTTCAACAAACATACCAGGATTGGTCATCAAAATAAATCCCAGAGTCTTCCCTCCTAACTGAATGTTAGTTTCTAAAAAGCTGTTCAGCTAAGGGTAGTATTTCTGAGAAAAAGAGGCAGCCTACTGAGATTGCTTTGAGCCTCAGGAGGATCCCATTTGGGAGGGAAATAAAGGAGTTTGGGAATATTTTAGGAGCCAAGCAGGTAGACTCTGACCTTGCTAGTAAGAATGGCTTTTATGTGGTTTAGAAATCTTTATACAGGTTGATCTGGGTGGGTATTGCTTATAAGGAATGGAAATTTGCTCCTCTCCCTGAAATTCTAGTATGGTAGAATCAGACTTCGTGAAGATTTGTAGCTGACGTTGCAGATACCAAAAATGCGTACTGATGTCTAGTAAGAAGAGGGATTGATCCCCGTGCTAAGTCTTTAAAGTTAGAGCTATTGTTAGAGCTATGGTGACTGCATCTGCTTTGTGTATTGCCATTGCATGTTGGCTTTATTTGGAATAAGTGGTTGTGTTGATGGAACAGAAGGGCTCAGGTGACTAAGCCTCCAGCTGTGCTTCAACCCATCAGAGCAGTCTCTCTGCTCAGGCTCCTTCCTGTTAAGTGCATTTACTACTAGAAGCCAATCCTTTATTTCAGTGTGATCAAGTCAGATTGTCCAAGGACTTCTCTGTGACATTGTTGGTTGTAGAAGTTAACTTGCGAAAGGAGAGTTTATAACGGACAACTTTGATTAGACAGATCTAGTTCAGGTCATACTTTGAAGACCAGCTAATTGGTTTCAGGTAAAAAAAGTCTGGACTGAAGTCACACAGATTTTTATCCAGCTTGACTTGAGAGCCTACAAGTTTCTGGAAATCAGAACATTTGAAACATTAATGCAATTAGGGATTATACTTTAGTAATGAAAAGACATACTAACTTTGCTAGGTGCTCTTTCATAAATATAGTGGTTATCATGGTTAAATGACTGAAGATACATTGAACTAGTGTCAGAAAATTGAGCTGCAGTTAAGTCGTTTTTTATTCCTACTTCAGAATTTCAAGGTTCATGTGCTTGTTGGGATTTCATTTGCTTTTTTCAAAAATTGTGTTGTCATATGAAGGTTATAAACAGATAGTAAATCAGATCCTCTGTTTTTCCTTCTGATTAAGTTGCACATTATTCTTTTACTTTTACCTAAGACTACAGAAATAGGAATAAAAGCAGTTGATAAAAGACTGGGAGGAGGAAGATTGGCTTATAACGGGTTTTGCAATTTTGACTAACTGAAAATAAGGATAAGATGCCAGATTTTAACATCTAATTATTGAGAAACCCACAATCAGGCTTGTCTCTGTTCAGAATTAGTTGTGTATTTATTATATTGGAGGTGTATGTCTGGTATTGGGAAATGTGGGACTAATATAATAACAAGTTACATGAATTTTTTTTAAATGGGCATTTGGAGGCAATGACAATTTGTTTTTTGAGTTTTAGAATTTTTGTTTTGTGTTTCCTGACTCCTTAGCTTGTTGTCTGGGATATATTCCATCAACCCTAGATTTTGGTAAGAGTGATAATAAATATTACTTGACCTTAGTGAGATAAATGTTTGGAGTGATGCAGCCAGTAATATCTTTTTTTTTTTAAGGTTTTTTTTTTTTAAAGATTTTATTTATTTATTCATGAGAGACAGAGAGAGAGAGAGAGAGAGAGAGAGAGAGAGAGAGACACACACACACACACAGGCAGAGGGAGAAGCAGGGTCCATGCAAGGAGCCCGATGTGGGACTCAATCCTGGATCTCCAGGATCACACCCCAGGCTGCAGGCGGCGCTAAACCACTGTGCCACCGGGGCTGCCCCAGCCAGTAATATTTTATCCCAAGTGACATATATAATTTTTAATTAAAATTTAGTAAAAATAGACTAAAAGAGAACATAGCACATTGAGTACCACCTCATAAAATAAAACGTACAGAAAGAAAATAGGCTGAATTGGAAAAAGAACTGCTATTAAGAAAATGGACAGTAACTCCTCATGAGCAATCCTGAGACCTCTAGAAATTGCTCCATTAAAGAAAAAAATAAATAACAGTGACATTCACAAAATCCCAAGAATATGTCAAAGGTATGTGTGTGCAGAACTTTATTAAGGGCCATTTAAATCCTGTATATTGTTAGAGGAGTAAGAAGGGCAAAGTGAGAGAAAAGCTGCTCAACTCTGTCTGCTGTCAGTTCCTGCACTATGGGTGATTGAGGCCTGAGGGAGTGTATTTTCCCTTCACACTACACTTTTGATAGTTGATGGGGGTTGACAGAACTCTCTTTCTTTATTTAAAACTGCATTTTGTGTTAATTTAATTTTAAGTCTTCCTATGTTTTGATGATCCATGTTATCTGCATGTGGCCAGATCTTAGCTGCAAAACGTGAAACAAGCCCCCATGTGTTCTGCATTCTAATTTCTGCCCACAGCACTCCCATCTCCACACAAGCCTGCACATGACAGGTAATGAGTGGGAGGTGGGGAGCGAGTGGGTGGCTGTGTGGTTTGCAGTGGTGGTGGTGGGGAGTTGAGCAGATGGTTGTGATAGCCACGTGTTGCGAGATTCCCGTGGGAGTTGATGGTGGTGACAGGCGACTCACAATGTGCTATTTACAGTTTGGGTTTGCAGTCTTTCAGTGACATCTGAATGCTCTTTAGCAACTGCTTTCATTACTGCCTTTCGAGGAGCTGCTAATTGAAAATGAAATTGTGGGTGGGCTTTAAGGCAGGCACAGACAATTCTCTGTGGTAAATGTTGCTTGAGAAATGTCGGATGCCTTGATGCCTGATTTGTAATTCTTTTTCCAAGGAAGAAAAGCCAAAAGGGTGCATTTGAAGATTAAGTATATACTCATAGGCAGAGCGGACTGTCTCCTTCTGCCCAGAGAGCCAAATGTGCACTCACTGGGCTGGAAACCAAGCCATCTGCCCATGCATGGCTCACCTTTGTAAGGTTCTTATTAAATGTGTATGTGTAAGGTTCTTATTTTAAGTGTGTTAACATCTTGTATTCTCCATTAGTTTTTTGTAGGACATTGTCCTCTTTCCTCTGCTGTTCATACAGTTACTATGCAGAAGAAAACCATGATCTGATCTCTTGAACTTGGAGGTATTATATCCAGGGTCTTTGCATATAACTTTTCTTCCTATAAACCTATTTCTGTGATTCAATTCTGTTTTGAGGGCAATTGGGGCCTCCAGGCACAGAGAGGGAAGAGGAAGACAGTGGATTTGATTGGACTTTGGCAGTGGATGATGTTCCTGGTTCTCTGACGGCTGCCTCCAGCCGTGGCATTTGTACCCTATCTTCAGAGTTGTTAGCTAATGCATCTGTAGCATATATGAAACGGTGGCTTTCTTAAGTGTTGACATGTTGAATTGTTTTATTGCCTATTCTGAAAATAGCTTTGTGCAGAGAAATCTTGTGCTGAACAAGGAATGGCCTCCCTCTTGGAAGTACTATTAGCTCTTTTTTTAATTAAATATGAGGATAGATAAAATATTACCATTCTTTTTTAGCTTTCCCTGGAATATTTTTAGTGAATACTGTCTGAGACAAAACCATGCTAGATTTTTTTTTAAGATTTTGTTTATTGGGATCCCTGGGTGGCTCAGCGGTTTGGCGCCTGCCTTTGGCACAGGGTGCGATCCTGGAGACCCGGGATCTGTGTGTGTCTCTCATGAGTAAATAAAAAAATATATTTTTAAAGATTTACTTATTTATTCATGATAGGCATAGAGAGAGAAAGAGAGAGGCAGAGACACAGGCAGAGGGAGAAGCAGGCTCCTTGCAAGGAGCCCGACGCGGTACTCGATCCTGGTTCTCCAGGGTCACTCCCTGGACTGAAGGTGGCGCTAAACTGCTAAGCCACCTGGGCTGCCCAAAAACCATGCTAGATTTTGTGCTGTGTTTGAGTAGGACAGATACTTGCTTTTAGAGAGACCCTGAGACTCAGGCTGAGGGGCCTTGATGACACATGCACCCCTCAGTCCCATTAGACCTGCTTTACCACAGGAACCCAACTGCACTTGAGTTACTGCTGGGTCATAATGATGTTTTAAATAAGCTATTTTGGTATTCCAGATGAATCCTAGAGCGTGGTCTATTGATGCAAGCATTGATAATTTAATGCCCAGCAGATTTAACAAAGTTCTTGCAAGAACCCTGGGTCTTTTCACACGTAGGTGTATGTGTGCATCCTCACACTAGTACACACACGGAGCAGAATTTAAAATGGCTCACAAACACAGGCAAATCCGGTCAGGACCCACCTGGTGTCTTTTAGGAGCCCTGCTTTGTGTCCTGCTGAAATACTACCTGAATTCACTGATCACAGCTCTTCGGAAGCTACCACTTCTCCCTCGTGTCTGCCTCCACAGATGCCATTGGAGTGGTTCACTTCGTGATTTCTGCACCTGCATTTGCACAGGAAATATTTGTGTCATGTGTCTTGAAATCATGTAATGCAAACCTGGACAGGTCCTAAATGCTGGTGATGGCTCTGAGTGGCTGAGATTGGCTATAATTAGATTGAGAGGCAATTAGCTGTGTTTTCTAGATAGGGAATATACAGAATAATGTTTCTCAGAGGGTGGTCTTTGGACCACTTGTGTCGGAGCAACTCCAGGCTTTTGTTAACAGGCAGATTCCCAAGCATGCCTTCTTCCCTTGGATGGGGGCCAGATTGTGGCACCAACTTCCTTAGGTGATGCTAGTACAATTGCTGCAAGAGTCATATTTTTAAATGAACTGAATGGTACTATTTTTTATTTTTTAGAGAAGGGAGAAGGAATAGTATGTTTGCAAAACTTGTAAAATCTAAAAAAATTTTAAATCACATCTTGTGTAAAAATAATTTTTAACAATATTAGGACCATATTAAATAAAAATTTAAATCAAATCTTGTGTAAAAATAATTTTTATCAATATTAGGACCATATTCACATTCTGTATATTTACTAGTTGAGTTTTTTCCCCAAAACTGGCAAAAATAAATCTTTCTTTTAAATGAAATAGGCATTATATTACAAAAATAATGTTTCAAAATGGTTGCTTTTTGGTCGGAGTTTATTAGAATATAGCTTTGGTAGAACAATTATGTTGAATTCTTTTCTCCTCAAATCTACCAAATCTCTCAACATAGCTTTTTATGCCTACAGTAATCAGAAGTGTCTTCATTCTACTTATTACTTTCTTCTTTCAGCACCACAGTGGTGTCAAGCTCAAGGTTTGTAAGTTTTGTGAATCCTCCATGTTACAAAAATTGGTGGTATTTGGTGGAAGTATTGGGGGGCAGATGTGAATGAAATCTGAAAATACTGGCTATGTATTGTTGGTGGGGGCTAAAAGACCATTAATGGTTTTTTCCTTACCAAAAAGCTTCACTTTAATAAAATGTTATACTTGAATTACTGGTTTGGGTTCCACAGATTCAAAGGGAAATATTTTCCTTCCTAAAACCAAACAGAATGAAAGCCCTCAGAAGAATTTTTAAGTAGCAAAACCTACACTTACGATTTAACCGTTGCCTGAGGTGTGTCAACAGTAGGTAGCCTTCATTTTTAATGCATCACTCTGAGACCAGAAATGGTGTTCCCTTGGAAAGGGTTGCAAAGTGATCTATTATTGCACAGTAACTAATGAAATGATCACACTGTATGAATAAGACTGTCAGTAATGACTTTTGATTTAAAAAAATGCAGTTTTTTTAATCCAGTTTCCCTAAGAAGTGATGAGAATGATGCAAAAAACCCCTGCCTCTTAAGTCAAATAGAAAGCTGAATAAAAGCCCAGCACAGATTGCTGGAAGGTCTGATGGTACTTTTTGAAAGTGAAGTAGCCCTGGTACAAAGGTTCAGTTCTACCAGTAGAGTTCATCCTAGAGATGTCCTGTACAACATAGAGAAGACAGGTGTCAAACTTTTAAAAATAAATATTTTCTAATTAAAAGGTGACATAACAAAAAAAGAAAGCTCAGCAGCCCACTTGCATAGTTGATCATCACCTGCATCTTCTCTCTGCATATAAAGACTCTAAATCTGTATTTGTCCCGTGAACAGAGCAGGGGGGTGGGGAGAATGGACAGAGGCAGGGAGAGCTGTGGTTGTGTCCTCTGTGCCAACTGTGTACAGAGTATTTGCACACTTCCCTCCTGGTTCTACAGGTTAGGTGAAGAGATGCACCTATGGGAGGTGGGATATTGAAAGAGAAGGATGTGGACCTGAGACATCCTTTCCCCGGTGGTGACTCTGACCCTCCTCTTCCCCACTTCGTCTTCCAAATGAGACAGACCCTCTTTTTCCTTCCTTTCCTGCCTTTGAGCCTACCTTCAGGTCACACTCTCAGCTCTTTGGTCTTCATTTCACTCTCTCCTTCTAGATAGCATTTTGAGCTTGCTTCCTGACCCAGCCAGAGTTGTACAGGAAAACACTTTGGTTTGCTTTCAAAGTTACAAGTGCCCTTTCCATCTGCTTCCCTGCTCCCTTGACCATGGTGCCTGTTTTTCCTTTATACTCCTCGTCTTATCTGGGTTCTTAGAGTAGCTCAGCAGGGTTTCACTTACTGACATTGTACTCTCTTCTTATTAAAGGAATTTCAGAGGCCATCCAGAGGCAACTAAATGAAACATAAGCCCATTAGTGCAGGAGGAAGTGTTAGGTCCTGGTCACCTTTCTGGCCACATCCCCTATTCCTCCTCTCCAGGAACACCAGGCTGAATCTGTGGCTGCTGTTACCTGCATGCACTTCATGATTTCGCCACCCTGTGCTGACACCGGTCCCCTGGTTTGGAATCGCCTTCTTCAACTGTCACGTTTGTCTTTCAGCAACTACTTCAGATCTACTTCTTTTTTGAAGCTTTTATGATCTTTTCCTTCCAATTTAAATGTATTTTCCTTAAAACTCCCATGATCCTTTGTTTAATAACTGACCCAAGAGTTTATCACCTAATGTAGGACATTTCTGAGAGTGAAAGAGGGCACTATTAATAATTACCTTGGAATAATAAGCATGAATTAGGACTTCCTGGAAAACTGGGTTGTATGGTCACTCTATTTATAATTCACTATTGACCTTTTTCATTTTGTACCCTGTTTTGGAGTTGGCTGTATATAGCCCTCCTCCTCACGTAAAGCCAATCTCCCTGAGGACATTGCTCTGTAACATGGGGAGAGGCCTAGGCTTGTGTCACACGTTAGGGAAGTAGAACTCTTGAAACTCTCCTGTGCCTTTCTTGAAAGACTGAGATGTATTTCTCAGGTTTCCCCTTTTCATTCTCGAACCCTTTCAGTGTATTCTCTGTACCATAGCCAGAGCGATCCTTTAAAAATATACATGACTATACTATTCCTAGATGTAAGTCCTCTTAATGGCTCCTCAGTGTATTCAAATTAAAATTCAGACTCCTGTGAGCTACAGTGCTTGGTTATGCTGCTCTGTTTCTACAGTCCACCTTTGGTTACCCTCTGTACTCACTGGCTCCTGCGCTCCGACCTTCCGTCATTTCCTCCAAAGCATCACATTCTTTCCCGCTGTGGTAACCTTACACGTGTTGTTCCCCCCACCTGAAGTGCTGTTCCCTCTGCTCTTTGCTTCATGGGCTCCTTCTTGTCCTGTGGGCCTGAGCTGAAATGTCATCTGCTCAGAGGGGCTGGGGCTCTTTCCTGGTATTGTTCACCTCAGGCTCTGCCTTTAGTCCTCTGTCCTTTACGACCATCCTTTTTATTGCTAATACTTAGCACAATTTACACATTTTTTTTTCCTGTATCATTCTTTCACATCTGCCCCTTCTGCTAGAATCCAGGCTCTCCTGAAGGAAAGTATATACATTTTCCCCATCCTCATGTGTTTGTTGTGTTGGTTGCACATTGCCTGGCAAATAGAAGAACGTGCTTAATAATCAAGGCCGAGTGAAGTTTGGCATAAATGTTATTTTTTTATTGATGATGTTGCTAATCATATGCTGTTGTTGCATTCCAATGTTAATTGCTTACAGAAAAAAAAAAAGCCGGGATCCCTGGGTGGCGCAGCGGCTGGGCGCCTGCCTTTGGCCCAGGGCGCGATCCTGGAGACCCGGGATCGAATCCCACGTCGGGCTCCCTGCATGGAGCCTGCTTCTCCCTCTGCCTGTGTCTCTGCCTCTCTCTCTCTCTCTCTCTCTCTCTCTCTCTCTCTGTGACTATCATTAAAAAAAAAAAAAAAAAAGCCAATACAAGATGACCTTTGCTTTCCCTCTTTGAGGATATGAATGAGAAATGAGGTACTGATCGACACATACCACACAAGGCAAAAACTTATTCTAAGAGTTCTCTGCTTTCCTGGTGGATGCTGTCTCCTGTTTTCCCACAGAACCTCTCAGCAGTCTGTCTTCCCAGTATCCTAGGCTGTCAATACAGCTGCAGCATGGCTAGTGCAGCTAGGAAGAACTGGCCCAGGGACACTGCAATGTTTTGCCTTTCCATGATCATCTGAAAACAACCTGCCAAGCAGCAGAGACAGGGAGGAAGCTAGGTCGGTCTGAAGTGGAATTTACTGAGCACTCTGGTATGTGCAAATATTTGTGTG
This sequence comes from Canis lupus dingo, assembly GCF_003254725.2. Taxonomy (NCBI): domain Eukaryota; kingdom Metazoa; phylum Chordata; class Mammalia; order Carnivora; family Canidae; genus Canis; species Canis lupus. The sequence continues at coordinate 3,349,511 of NC_064248.1, read as the reverse complement.
GGGCTCTACTTTTTTTTTTTTTTTAACCATAAAGCGCAAACTATTTTTAGTATCCAAGCATGAAAAGCAGTCTTTGCCCTGTAAATTATTGTCCCACATGCCCTCTATCTAAGATACTTTGACTTTAGAAAACAGTTTAATTTTATTCCCTTTTTAAGTGGTCCAATTAATTCATTCTCCACATATTTGCTCAGTCAGCAAACATTTACTGAGCATCCTTTGTATGCAAATGTTATATAAGAGACTCTGACATCACAGAAAGGATATAAATACCCTGATAACTCTGCCCCTGATAGATTGGAGTTGGTAGAGTTGGTGGAGCCATCATGGCCTTGGGCAGAACTCTGGGAGGCCGAGACTGCTGGCTTAAGTGCGGTTCAGAAGGAAACACGGTTGAGCATCTCTTAGAGAATGAATACCTTGAGATATGTGCACTAAGGTTCTTTAAAATTGTTTTCTTCCCACCATGCCATTTTTCTTGACCTCCTCTTTGCTTTTCTAAGAAACTTTTGAGAATAATGCTGTATCCTACTGAAGGCTTCCATAACTGTTGGATACAGTGCTCTGTTATTTATCAATTCTCTTGGATTCTTAGTTTTACAGATAAAGGCTTTGGCCTTTATCACATTTTTACCTCAGCTGTAATTTATTGGCAATCACCTGGCCCAGTTATTCTATTAAAATCCTAATGGATGTCCATTGTTTCCAGAAACTGCCATTTTTTGCCCATGGACCTCAAAGACAGGTATATTTTTTAGAAATGGTTGTATTGTGTTTACAAACCCAGTTGTAACCTCTTGTTCTGGGAACTCTTGTTATAGGAAAGTCCCGTTTCTTTCCAGAGGTGGAGGTTTTTTTTTTTTTTTTTTTTTTTGTGAAAAAATTTATATTTAGATTTATAGGCTGGACTCAGTTTAGATGATCCCAGTTTTGTTGGCAACATCCAAAGCATCATAGTCAGGAATCAGTCGAACATATATGCTTTTTTCTCTCCATCAGGCCTGATCAAGGTGTTGACCTGGGCCACGTCAATGTCATAGAGCTTCTTCACAGCCTGTTTGATCTGGTGCTTATTGGCCTTGATATCCACAATGAACACAAGTGTGTTGTTGTCTTCTATTTTTTTCATGGCTGACTCAGTAGTTAAGGGGAACTTGATGATGGCATAGTGATCAAGCTTATTTCTCCTGGGGGCGCTCTTTCGAGGATATTTGGACTGCTTTCGGAGACGCAGGGTCTTGGGTCGTCGGAATGTAGGTGACGTGCGGATCTTTTTTTTGTGACTGTGCATGCCTTTCAGTTCTGCTTTCTTACCTTTCAAAGCCTTTGCTTTGGCTTCGGCTTTGGGAGGGGCAGGGGCTTCCTTCTTCGCCTTCGGCGCCATCTTTGTGGAAGGGCCAGAGGTGGAGGTATTTATGCTAATTTGTATAAAGCAGAAACAAAAATCTCCCACTTTCTGTCATTTCTATGTACCTGGAAGTAGATGGTCATTCTCAATGCAAGTGGAACTTATAATATTCTAAAATACTCAAAAGAACTTTGAATAAAACTTAGATCTTGTATTATAGTGAGAACACTGTTGGGAGTTGTACAACTAATGATCCCAGACATAGATTATAGATCAGTTCCCAAATTGCTAGCCAGTTATTTTTTCTTAGAAAAGATAATTTGTAAGTTGCCTTTTTGGGTTTGGAAATCTTAACTTTCTTAGCAACTGTTAGAAATGATGGTTTCCCAATGAATTTCTCAAAAAAATAAAAAACACTATTCTGTAAGGTTTACTCCTCTCTCATGCTCCTCATTTTCCCATGGCATCCAATCACTAAATATTTCTTGATCATATGCTTCTGTGGGTAGATGTAACTTTAGGTGCATGTAGCAAACAAAATGATAAAAGTCTCTGCCAAGGAGAAAGTTGCATTCTCGTTTTTTTTGTTTTTTAAGATTTTATTTATTTATTTAGGAGACACACACACACACACACAGAGGCAGAGACACAGGCAGAGGGAGAAGCAGGCTCCCTACAAGGAGCCCGATGTGGGACTTGATCCCAGGATCTCGGGATCACCCCCTGAGCCCAAGGCAGATGGTCAATTACTGAGCCACCCAGGCATCCCAAGTTACATTCTAGTTGATTCAGTTCTGTTACCTGCAGGCACCTTGTGTTTAAATGTCCAACCCAGACCTTTCTTCTCAGCTTCTGGATTGATAAGCCCAGGTGTATATCACATTTTTTTTTTCCTGCCTGGATTATCCATAAGCAATTCAAACTCAACACTGAGCTCTGTAGTAGTTGGCTTAAATTTGCTCTTCCCCTTTGATTTCCTCCCTTAGTTAATCTGTGTGTACCATCTGCTGAACATCCAAGCCATAAATCTGCTCGTGCCAGAAACCTGGAAGTCCTTCTTCTCTCCCCTCACTCCTCATATTTGTACATCCTGTAGATTTATGTTTCTCTCCATTTCCCACCTTGCACCGTTTCTGACACTGCACTGGTTAGGCCCACCTTTTCTTGGCTCTATTACAACAGTAGCTTCCTATCTGGCCTCTAATCTCACCATTCTTTGACTTATCCTCCAAATGCCTTCCAATGCAGTTTTGACAACATGCAAATTGAATCAGGTTACTTGCTTGAAGAGTTCATTGGTTCTTCTTACAAGCTAAACTCCCATCTTCTCTATCTGGTATAAGAATACACATTTTTATGTGTTTGGGAACTCTTCTGTCTTCCCCTTGGTGCTCCTTGACTCCAGTGGATACCCCTGTCTTAACAGCCTTATTGATTTTTTAAGATGTCTTCCTTGATCCACTCCTGAAAATCTGACTTTCCTTTGCATTAGTGAGTCTGATGTTAGCTATGTGTGAGAAGCGTAGTCAGATGAAGTCAGAAATGGCTGATTCCACTTGTTAGAATGACCTATATTTTGATAAGGACACTTGTAACTGAGAAAACTTTCAATTAGATAAAATTTGACTTGGTGCATGAAAAGCAAAAAGAAAAATTTTACAGAATTTTGGGAGCAAACTGTGGGGTAATAGACCAAAAGCAATAAAAAGATAAGATTTTTTTCATGATGGTGGTTACTGGGCACTTATTTTGCGGTAGCAGTTGGGGAAGACAGAAAGTTTTTGTTAATGCAAGTGTTTTTCAGGCTTAGGAGTTGTAAGTCAAGAACTGCCTGTACGAAGTTCTTTGGGGCTTTTCATCTCTAGAAGAGGTGACTGTGCTTCTACGTGAGTGAATTCTTCAGGCGCTCAAATCAAGGAACAGTAGACATTACCTGAACTTTTCATTGTGAAATATTAAAATGGAACTTCCATTGATGCAAAAGCAGTTTTATTACCAATCAGTTGTATAACCTTAGTGAAGATCTAAAAATGTGATTTATATTGACGCCTGGAAAAGTGACCACAAATGAACTAAAAGCTGTATTTGAAGTAAACTTAGGATTATAACTCCCTGGCACAATTATTCCATATTTTGTGTTGGTGAGTCAAGGCACAAAGCAGGGATAATGATAATGTTGTAAAAAATAGCACTTAGAACTGATTTTGGGATCCTAAGATTTTAATTTTGGGCTCTTCTACTTGCTCCAACTTCCATATTACTTTTGTAAAATTTTGGTGGAAACACTTCTTTTTCTCTCTTTTTTAAAGCAAGCTATTTTCTTTATTTCTTACCAAAGTTGCAGTATTCCAGGTTAAAATACTTCTTAAGATACTTCTACAGCACAGGTGAACTGTTTTTAGCAGAAACAGTTTTAGCAGGACTGTTTTTAGTCATTTTTAGAATAAACTCTGTTTTCCTGCCTACTTCCGCATTCCTTCTGAAAGTCGGCTCTTGGACGTAGAAATACAATTGTTGATAAACAGGCTGAGACAAAGCATTCTTTTCTCTTATGCTCCCGAGGTGTGGTCCTTGACTGTTCTCAGATGTGACAACCTAGCACATCTTCCTTCCTTGACAACAGGTGAGAGGCAAGGGCAGAGATGCAGACTGAGACACAACCAGAAAGTATACCCAACACTTTTACAGTAGTGAGGCCTCTTCACATTTCCTTCGTGGGTTTAGACTATCTGGAATATTGTGTTGGTATGTAGATAACTGAGGATGAATTGTGGTTATTAATGTAAGAATTGGTCCTTAGGTTCCTCTTTCAAAAATTATGGGGATCTTCATTTAGGATGGTGCAATTATTCCTTCTGGATATCACGTGTTGGCAGCCCAAAGAGGAGGAAGAGGTTTTCACATTCTTTTATGGCCATGGCTTTCAACTCCTTTATGGAGGTATTTTAATCCCTATAACTAAGAAGAAAAGGCTAATTTAATTTCATTGTGAATTTATTCAGCAAAGATTAGGATGTCAATGTTTGCTCTTGTATTGTTTAGGCCATATAAATACTTTATTGGAGAAATAGTCTGAGAATCAGGAGCCTTGGGCTACAGAATCTGACTTGCTGTTGGCTTGTTATCTGTCCCTCACTGAATTTTTAGCCACCTTTGACTGTCAGTTTCTGTGGTTGACTCAGAATGCAGTTGGGGGATGCTTCTAATTCTGGGAAGCTATGATATGTGTGAAGAAAGAAGTGCTGGAGTGCTTAAAATTCCCTTTTGCTTAGAAGTGTTAAAAAGTAGATTCTAAAAATCACAAATTACCTGGACTCTAGTGGAGTGACTAGTTTAGGTAGACCTGCATGTAAATATGTAATAAGTACAAAGAATAAGACTTCAGGTTTCTGCTTTGCAGTAATGTCTCACTTTGGTAAAATTATGATGTGCATATGGTTATGAGTCTACTGTAGATCCCAGTGGGTACATTAGATTGAAAAATCTTAAATGGAGTGGGCTCATGTTCACAGATTTTAGCAGATGATAGAAGCCTTTCGCCAAGAACAGTTTAGTATGAAATGGTCAGACTTCTTTACTTGGGGACCATACCTACCGGCAGCTACCTCGAAAATTATAACTTTAGTCTTTCAAATTAAAATCATGGAAATCTGTTTCTTGGAAATAGTTTGTGGTAAAGGAATGTAACAAAATTCATTTAAAAAATACTTATTTTAGAGAAAAGAGAGAGCATGAGTGGGAGGGACAGGGGGAGAGGGAGAGAGACTGTGCAGAGCCCAATGGGCTCCATCCCATGACCCTGAGGATTACCACCTGAGCTGAAACCAAATCAGCTGCTTAACCAACTGTATCACCCAGGAGTCCCTAATGAAATCATTTCTAATTTTTCTTTCTCTAACCACTAACTCATGTACTTTGACATGTCAGTTTTTAGTTTTCTAATTTTGCAGAAAGTAAATTTTGGGGCAGATGTATTGATTCTTTTGGTTTTGAAAATCCTTCCCTCGTATGATTGTCATTTATATAGAGTAACTGAAATTTATGCGAAGCAGTGTCACCTCACTGGTACTGCTCAACAGTTAATGGGATGAAGTGGTCACTGGCTTCTTCTAGATGAGCTCTCTTCCTTCAGTAAATGTTTTATGTGCATTCCATACATCCCAAACCCTGTTGGGATTCTAGAGACATAAGAGATAGGCCTCTCTTTTCCAGGGCTTCATCCTTGGGGTACCTAATTACTTTGGAGCAATTTAAGGTAAATAAACTGTGAAAAATACTCTTTGAAAAGTTGTTGAATGATAGATATACTCTTAGTTTCTCACTAATCTCCCTTGTGGTTTTTCTAATGCCATATATTTTTCTTGGGAGAGTTTTCTTGCAGCTGTATTTGTGATCTGGGGCTAGGATTTATGAGCTGCCACCATTAAGGTCTCCCTCTAGTTTTGTCATCAGAGATGGAGGGTTGTGTGTGGTTTGTTTTCTTATTGTTAATATGTGAGAATTTTTCCTAATCAAAATAAATGCATAAGTGTTTTTCTTGACTTTGTCATTTGTGGACTGATGTATTAAGATAAATGTGTGAGTTCTGAAAATTTCTTCCTGAGATTAAAGACAAAATTTCCAAAGCAGTATGCATTGTGGTCTAGAGAAATGTATATCTTTTGTTTTCAGCATTAGAATCTTTTTTTTTTTTAATTTCAATGTTAAAACTAGGGCAAGTGGAAAAGTAAAATGAAACAAAAAGCATTGTGATGGGAAGTAGAAGGAAGAAAATCAAGATATATAAGAAAACCATTCTGGATCTTACTAATGATAAAAGATTAGTATAAATGCATTTTTCCGTATGATTATCCCGATAACATTTTTTTCTCTAGCATACTTTAAGACTATAATATATAATACATATACAAAATATATGTTAATCAATTGTTTATATCATTGGTAAGGCTTCTGGTAGGCTAAAGTTTTCGGGAGTCAAAATTTGTAGGTGGATTTTTGACTTTATGGGGTGTCAGTGCCCCTAACTACACATTGTTCAAGGGTCAGCTGTAATACCAACAATACCAATTGTTAAAGGGTCTTTGGTATTTTGTAATACCAAAGAGGGGTCTTCTTTCTACCCCTACCTAGACAGATTGATTGGGGCAGCTCAAATCATTTAGCATTGTCCTTCACCCAGCATGAGGTAATCCTGTAGTTGGCTGTTCTTAAGAAAGATATTTTTGTTACCTAGTAGTAAAAGTAGCACGAGATTGACTTAACTATTAACTCAACCTCTTCTAAAACTTGAGAATGACTTACTATTTAAACTTTTCCTTTTTCTTAGCACTTTACCGTGTAGGGCCTGGTATGCAGCATTGACATGTACAGTAACCGTTCAGGTGGGAAGAAAAACCACATTTCATGCTCTTATATAAACCCATAACTGTTTCACTTCTCAGGGTGATTTTTGATTGTGGCCAGCCAGAAACAACTGATTTAATTAAGATTGTAATGATGTGTGCCAGAAAAAATTCATTTCTCCTTAAAAATTTCCCCACTTCTTAATGAAGACCATTGACTAATAGACTGGATATGTTATATTAGAATATTACCTGGTTATCCCCCACGTTGTGGACAAGGGTGTTGGCAGTATATGATCTGTCAGTTGATTTTGTATAGCATTTTAAATATTTTTGGTGTGTTTCCTTCCCTCAGGTGTTGGTTTCTTTTTCTTGTAGTAAAGGGAAACCAAGGTTGATACTGTTTCCCTGAGGATTTATACAGTAAGCAAAAAATAAGTGAGAGAAGTGAATTTTTATTTTCTTGAATAATAAATTAACACGTTTGAAAGTTCTTTTTTTTTTTTTTAAGATTTTATTTATTTATTTATTTATTTATTCATGAGAGACACAGAGAGAGAGGGGCAGAGACACAGGCAGAGGGAGAATCAGGCTTCATGCAGGGAGCCCGACATGAGACTCCATCCCGGGTCTCCAGGATCACGCCCTGGGCTGAAGGCGGCGCTAAACCACTGAGCCACCTGGGCTGCCCACGTTTGAAAGTTCTTAACCAGTTGTTCTACCATTAATTATTACAAGTTGTTACACATTGGGCTTGTACTGTTTGTCTGAATCAACGCAATGAGTAGTGAGCCAAGTCACTGTCTCTTCCTGCCTGTCCTGTCCTGTCTTTTTTTTTTTTTTTTTTAAAAGAGGCATAGTTAATTATTTACAATAGCTTCCAAGTTGGAAGCAGCCCAAGTGTCCATTGATGGATTAATGGATAAAGAAGATGTGATATATATAAAAAAATCAGCCATAAAAAAGAATGAAATCTTGCCATGTGCAACAATATGGATGGAGCTACAGAATATACTGCTAAGCAAAGTGAGTCGGAGAAAGACCAACACCGTATGATTTCACTCATATGTGGAATTTAAGAAACAAAATTCATTTGAGCAAAGTGAAAAAAAATAAAGCAAGAAATAGACTGTTAACTATAGGGAACACACTGATGGTTATCAGAGGGGAGACGGGTGAGGAGGATGGGTTAAATATAGGTGTTGGAGATTAAGGAACTTGCTTGTCATGATGAGCAATAGGTCATGTATGGAATGCTTGAATCACTGTTTTATATACCTGAAACTAATTTACTGGAACTAATATATTAATAGCTATACTGGAAATAAAATAATAAAACATAAAAAGGCATGGTTAACATAAACTAAATGGTAAATGGTCCATTTCAAGTTAATTTATAAGTATGGTGGGTGGTATAGATCAAAATTAACTTTTTTTTTTGTATATGGACATCTACTTTTTCCACAGTCATTTTTTTTTTAAATTTACTTATGAGAGACACACAGAGGCAGAGACACAGGCAGAGGGAGAAGCAGACTCCCTGTAAAGAGCCCAATGCAGGACTTGATTCCAGGACCCCAGGATCATGCCTGAACTGAAGGCAGATGCTCAACTTCTAAGCCACCCATGCGTCCTGGGCATGTGACTCTTGATCTCAGAGTTGTGAATTCAAGCCCCACATTAGATGAAAAGCCACTTAAAATAAAAATTCAAAAAAAAAATTTAAAAATCAGTTCAGATATGTGTAGATTTATTTTTTACTGTCTATTGTGTTGCATTGATTTATTTATCCATTAGCCAGTAAATGTAACTTTATAGTAATTATAAAATCAGATGGGTTTAGTCTTCCAACTTTGTTCTTTTTCAAAGTTGTTTTTGATTTTCTAATTCCTTTCTATTTGCATATGACTTTTAAAGTCAGTTTGTCTGTTTCTACAAAGAATCCTGTTGGGATGTTGGTTGAAGTTACTTTGATGCTTATAGATCAGTTTGGGGAGAATGAACAGTTTAAAAATATTGAGTTTCCAACCTTTGAATAATGTATATGTATCTATTTAGGGCTTATTTAATTTTTCTCAACAATATTTTGTTTTCAGTATACAAGTATTTATATCTTTTGTCAGATATATTCCTAAGCATTTCATATTTTTGATATAATAATAACTGATATCATCTTTAAAGTTCAATTTCCTTTTGTTCATTTTTAGTATATAGAAATACATTGACTTTTTATATATTCATCTTGTATTCTGCAGTCTTAAGTCACTTATTAGTTTTAGTTTTTTTTAGGTTGCATCTGATTTTCATGTGGATCTTAATATTTTTAGGGAATATAGACTTATTTTCTTCCCAATATGGATGCCTTCTTTTTCTTTTTCTTCCCTGAATGCACTGATTTAGAACCTCCAGCATCATATTTAATAGAATTGGTAAGAGCAGACATCCTTGCCCTGTTCCTGATATTAAGGGAAGAAAGTGTCTGATCTTTTACCATAAAGTATTATATTATCTGTAGGTTTTTCATAGATGTTCCATTATTAGGTTTAAAATGTTCCACTATATTTTTAGTTTGTAAGAGGTTTTATCAAGAATGTATGTTACATTTTGTCAAATGCCTTTTCTGTGTCTATCAAGATGATCATGTGATTCTTCTGTTTTGTGTTGTTAATATAGTTATTGACATTTGATCTATTTTTGAATGTTATATCTTGTATTCCTGGGTAAACCATACTTGGTCATGATGTATTACTTTTCAAATATATTGTTGGATTTGATTTGCTAAAGTGTTTTTAATGAATCTTTGCATTTATGTGCATGAAAATAGTTGATCTCAGTTTTCTTTTCTTGTGATGTCATTGTCTGGTTTTGGTATCAGGGTGATGTTTGCCTCAAAGGATGGACAGGGAGATTTTTCTCCCTCATCAGTTTCTTGAATGAGTTCCTGTGGAATTGGTATAATTTCTTTATTAAATGTTAGGTAGAACTTATCACTGATAAGTTCTAGGCTGGAAGTTTCTTTTTTTGATGGGAAGATTTTTAATTAAAAACTCAATTTCTTTTTCCTTTTCTTTTTTCCCCACTGGTGTGTGTATGTGTCCATGGTAGTTTCTTATTGAATTTTTTTTTGTTTTAACATCATTGAAATCAGAATTTTTTGCTGCACTTTTAAAAAATTAACTTTAAAATTTTATTTCCAGTATAGTTAACATACAGTGTTTTATTAGTATAAGGTGTACAATATAGTGATTCAACAATTCTGTGTATTACTCTGTGCTCATCATGATAAATGCACTCTTAATCTGCATCACATATTTCATCTTTCTGCCTACCTCCCCTCTAGTAACCATCAATTTTTTTCTTTATTTTTTTAAGGATTATTTATTTATTCATGAGAGACACAGAAGAGAGGGGCAGAGACATAGGCAGAGGGAGAAATAGACTCCATGCAGGAAACCTGATGTGGGACTCGATCCTGGGACTCTGGGATCATGCCCTGAGCCAAAGGCAGATGCTGAACCGCTGAGCCACCCAGGCACCCCCATCAGTTTGTTTTCTATAGTTAAAAGCCTGTTTCTTGCTTGCTTTATCTCTCCCTTTCTCTCTCTCTCTCTCTCTCTTTCTCTCTCTCTTCCTTTGTTTGTGTTTGTTTTGTTTCTTAAATTCCATATAGGAGTGAAATCATAAGGCATTTGTCTTTCTCCAGCTGACTTACTTCACATAGCATTTTGCTCTCTAGCTCCACTCATATTGTTGCACATGGCAAGATTTCATTCTATTTTATGGCTGAATAATATTTCATGGCATATGTATACACTACATCTTCTATTCTTTGGATATATACCCAGTAGTGTGATTGCTGGATTGTAGGGTATTTCTATTTTTAACTTTTTGAGGAACCTCCATAACGTTTTCCACAGTGGCTACATCAGTTTGCATTCCAACCAATAGTGCACCAGGGTTTCTTTCTCTCTACATCCTCAACCTGTTATTTCTTGTATTGTTGATTTCAGCCATTTTGGCAAGCATGATGGGGGATATGTCATTGTGGTTTTGATTTATATTTCCCTGTTGATGAGTGATGTTGAGCATCTTTTCCTCTGTCTGTTGGCCATCTGGGTGTCTTCTTTGAAGAAACGTCTGTTCATGTCTTCTCATTTCTAAATTGTACTTATATATTTTGAATACTTACCTTTTATTGGCTATGTCATTTGCAAATATCCTCTCCCATTCAACAGGCTGTTTTTTAGTTTTGTTGATTGTTTTCTTTGCTGTGCAGAAGCTTTTTATTTTGATGTTGTCCTAATAGTTTATTTTTGTTTTCTGTCCCTCTCTTGAAGAGACATATGTAGAAAAATGTTGCTATGACTGATGTCAGAGATGTTACTGTCTGTCCTCTTCTAGGATTTTATGGTTTCTGGTCTCACATTTAGGTTCTTAATCCATTTTAAGGTGTGTGTGTGTGTGTGTGTGTGTGTGTGTGAGAGAGAGAGAGATATAAGAATGTGGTTCATTTTCATTCTTTTGCATGCAACTGTCCAGTTTTCCCATCACCATTTGTTGAAGAGACAGCCTTTTTCCTGTTGCGTGTTCTTGCCTCTAATGTTTAATATTAATGGACCATGTAATCATGGGATTGTTTCTGGATTTTCTACCCTGTTCTTTTTTTTTTTTATTCATAGAGACAGAGAGAGAGAGAGAGACAGAGAGGCAGAGACACAGGCAGAGGGAGAAGCAGGCACCATGCAGAGAGCCTGACGTGGGACTTGATCCTGGGTCTCCAGGATCACGCCTTGGGCTGCAGGCAGCGCTAAACCGCTACGCCACCGGGGCTGCCCTACCCTGTTCTTTTGATCTCTGTGTTTGCTTAATGTCAGTGCCACACTGTTTTGATTACTGTAGCTTTATAGTGTAACTTGAAATCTGGAATTGTGATACTTCTAGTTTTGCTTTCCTTTTTCAAGATGGTTTGGCTATTCAGGGTCTTTCGTGGTTGCATGCAAATTTTAGGATTGTTTTTTTTAGTTCTGTGAAAAATGTCATTTTGATAGGGATTGCTTTAAATTTATAGAATGCTTTGGATAGTATGGACATTTTAACAATATTTGTTCTTCCAATCCATGAGCTTGAAATATCTTTCCATTACTTTGCATTATCTTCATTTTCTTTCCTCACTGTTTTATACTTTTCAGAGTGCAGGTCTTTTACCACTTTGGTGAAGTGTATTAGTAGGTATTTTATTGTTTCTGGTCCAGTGGGATTGCTTTTTTAATTTCTCTTTTTGCTGCTTCATTAGTGCATAGAAATGCAACAGATTTCTTTATATTGATTTTGTATCCTGTGGCTTTAATGGACTCATTATCAGTTTTAGTAGTCTTTGGTGGAGTCTTAGGGTGTTCTATAAATATGGTGTCCTGTCATCTACAAAGAGTGAAAATTTTACTTATCAATTTGGATGCCTTTTATTCCCTTTTGTTTTCTGATTGCAACATAGGACTTCCAGTGCTATGTTGAATACAAGTGATGAGAGTGGACATTCTTGTCTTTCCTTAGATTTTAGGAGAAAAGCTTCCAGTTTTTCACCATTGAGTATGATGTTAGTTGTGCATTTTTCATGTGGCCTTTACTATTTTGTGGTATGTTCCCTCTGAACTTACTTATGTTCAGGGTTTTTATCATTAGTGGATGTTTTATTTTGTTAAATAATTTTTTTGCATATATTGAAATGATTATATGGTTTTTATCCTTTTTCTTATTAATGTTATTATCTTGTAGCTTAATTTACAGATATTGAACCACTCTTGCATTCTGGGAATAAATCCCACTTGATCTTGGTGAATGATTTTTTATTTTATTTTTTTAAATTTATTTTTTATTGGTGTTCAATTTGCCAACATATAGAATAACACCCAGTGCTCATCCCATCAAGTGCCCCCTCAGTGCCCGTCACCCAGTCACCCCCACCCCCCGCCCACCTCCCTTTCTGCCACCCCTTGTTCGCTACCCAGAGTTAGGAGTCTCTCATGTTCTGGTTCCCTTTCTGATATTTCCCACTAATTTTTTTCTCCTTTCTCCTTTGGTGAATGATTTTTTAAATGTATTATTGGATTCAGTGTAGTAATAGTTTCTTATGTATTTTTGCACCTGTTTTCATCAGAGGTACTGGCCTATATTTCTCTTTGTTTGTGTGTCTGGTTTTGGAATCAGGGTACAATAGGACTCATAGAATGAATTTGGAAGTGTTCCTTCCTCTTTATTTTTTTGGAATAGTTTGTGAAGAATAGGTATTAACTCTTCTTAAAATCTTTAGCAGAAAAAAAAAATCTTTAGCAGAATTCACCTGTGAGGATCCCTGGGTGGCGCAGCGGTTTAGCGCCTGCCTTTGGCCCAGGGCGCCATCCTGGAGACCCAGGATCGAATCCCACGTCGGGCTCCCGGTGCATGGAGCCTGTTTCTCTCTCTGCCTATGTCTCTGCCTCTCTCTCTGTGTGTGACTATCATAAAAAAAAAAAAAAAAAAGAATTCACCTGTGAATCCATTTGGTCCTGGACTTCTGTTTGTTGGGGGTTTTTGATTACTGATTCAATTTTATTGCTGGCAATCTGTCTTTTCAAGTTTTCTGTTTCTTCTTAAGTTTTTGAAGTTGTATTTTTCTAGGAATTTATGCATTTCTTCTAGGTGGTTCATTTTGTTGGTGTATAATTTTTTATAACCTTTTTTCATAACCTCTTATAATCACTTGTGTTTCTTTCATGTTGGTTGACATTTCTCTCATTTCTCGTTTGAGTCCTCTGTCTCTCTCACTGTTTATTTATTAATTTATTTTTAAATATTTTATTTATTTATTAGAGATAGAGCATGCGTGAACATACAAGCAGAGGGAGAGGGAGAATCAGGACTCCATCCCAGGACCCTGGGATCCTGACCTGAGTCAAAGGCAGATGTTTAACCAACTGAGCCACCCCAGTGCCCCTCTCTCTCACTTTTATAAATCTGACTAAAGGTTTATCACTTTGTTGATCATTTCAAAGAACTAGCTCCTGGTTTCTTTGAGCTATTCTATTGCTTTTTAGTTTCTATTTCATTTATTTCTGCTCGTATCGAATCTTTATTATTTCCTTCCTATTCTTGGTTTTGAGTTTTCTTTTTCTTTTTCTAGCTTTTTTGGTGTAAAATTAGGTTGTTTATTTGACATTTTTCTTGCTTTTTTGGTGGACAGTATTGGTTTAAACTTCCATGTTGGAACTGCTTTTGCTGCATCCCTGATATGTGTTTTCATTTTCATTTGTCTCCATTTTTTGATTTCCTCTCTGATTTCTTGGTTAACCCATTAATTATTTAGTATCATGTTATTTAACCTCCACATAATTGTTTTCTTTTCAGATTTCTTCCCATGATTCTGTTTCATAGCATTGTGCTCAGAAAAGTTACATGGAATAACTGATTGTTTTGAATTTGTTGAGACTTGGTTTTTGTCCTGATATGTGATGTATTCTGAAGGATGTTCCATGTTTTACTTGAAAAGAATTTGTATTCTGCTGTTTTAGGATGGAATGTTCTGAATATATCTGTTAGATCCATCTGGTCCAGTGTGTCCTTCAAAGCCACTGTTTCCTTGTTAATTTTTCTCTTTGTGTGTTCTGTCCATCAATGTAAATGGAGTGTTTAGGTTCCCATCTATTATTGTATTGCTATCAAGTACTTCTTTCATATTTACTATTAACTCTTTAAGTATTTGAGTGCTCCCATGTTGGGTGCATAAATAGTTATATTTTTTACATCTTTTTGTTGGATTTTCCTTTTAATGATTATATAATGTCATTCTTTGTCTCTTGTTACAAACAATTTTAAAGTCTTTTTTGTCTTATACAAGTATTGCTATCCTGGCTTTCTTTTTACATCCCTTTGTATGATAAATGTTTTCTGTTCCTTCACTTTTTTTAATTTAAATTTTGGTTATATAACATGCTGTGCAATATTGGTTTTTCTGGAGTATAAATCAGTGATTTATGACTTACATACAACATCCATGCTCATTACAACGAGAGCCCTCTTGAATATCCATCACTCATCTAGTCCATCCCCATCCCACCTCCCTCCATCAGCCTTCAGTTTGTCCCTACTTTTAAATCTCTTATGGTTTATTTTCCTCCTTTCCCCCCTGCCCTTCCCATATGTTCTATGTTCTTCCCATCTATTTTCTTTTTTAAATTCCTCATATGAATGAGATCAGGAGGAATTTGTCTTTTTCTGATTGACTTACTTTGCTTAGCCATAGTACACTTTCTCCATCCACATTGTTGTAAATGGCAAGATTTCATTCTTTTTGATGACTTAGTTATATGTCTTTGTGTGTGTGTGTGACATAATCTTTACCCATTCATTTGTAGTTGTACATTTGGGTTCTCTCCATAGTTTGCCTGTTGCTGATAATGCTGCAATAAATGTTGGGGTGCATGTATCCCTTCTAATCTCTATTTTCATATCCAATGTGTCCCTTCAGTTTTAATCTGCCTTTGTCTTTAGGTCTGAACTGAGTCTCTTACAGACAGCATACAGATAGGTGTAGGTTTTTCATTCATTCTGTCACCCCGTCTTTCGATCAGAATGCTTACATTTCCATTAAAGTAATTTTTGATAGGTATTTATTGCCATTTTTGTAGTTTTCCTCCATTCCTTTCTACCCTTGCTCTCTTTTCTCAGGATTAGTTAGCTTTCTTTAGTGATATACTTGGATTCCCTTCTCTTTATTACTTGCATAACTATTACTGGTTTTTTATTTGTGTTTATAATTCAGTTTGTGTATAACACCTTCTGCATATAGCAGTCAGATGAAGTTAATGGTTAAGTTTGAACCTATTCTCCCCATGTTTAGGTATAGGGTGTCACACTTTATATCCTTTTGTTTTGTGAGTCTCTTCCCTGATAATTTTAAAGATATACTTATTTTTACTGCTTTTGTGCTTCCTACTTTCCTTACTCTTGCTTATAGTCTTTCCTTTCCATTTAAAGAGTTCCCATTAACATTTCTCATAGAGTTGGTTTAAATTCCTTTAACTTTAGTTTTTCTGGGAACCTCCTTCCTTCTGTTCTATCCAGCCTTGCTGGATAGAGTATTCTTGGCTGCACATTTTTTTTTCTCTTTCAGCATTTTGAATATATCATACCACTTTCTTTTGGCTTGTAAAATTTCTGCTGAAAAAGCAGCTTACATCCTTACATTGCTTCCCTTGTATGTAAGTGCTTTCCTTTCTCTTGCTGCTTTTTAAGAATTCTTTTTATTACTACTTTTTGTCATTAAATTACTGTGAGTGCTAGTGTGAACCTCCTTGAGTTGTTTTTGTTTTGGAATCTCTGTGCCTCCTGGATCTGGATTTTTGTTTTCTTTTTTCAGATTTGGGAAGTTTTCAGCTATTATTTTTTCAAATAAATTTTCTGTCCCCTTTTCTTTCCCTTCTCCTTCTGGGATCCCTATAATGCAAATGTTATTGTGCTTGATGTTGTAGCAGAGTTCCCTTACTGTATTTTTCTTTTGCATATTTTTTTCTCTCTCACCTACTTAGTTTGATTACTTTCCATTACTGTGTCTTCCAAGTTGCTGATTCATTCTTCTGCTTTATCTAGTCTACTATTTATTTCATTAAGTATGTTTTTAATTTCATTTATTGTAGTCTTCATCTCTGATTGGTTTTTATTTCATTGTTAAGGTTCTCACTGATGTCCTCTACTCTTAAGTCCAGTGAGTATCTTTATGATCATTGCTTTAAATTCTATATCAGTCATATTATATTTCTTTATTTTGCTTAGGTCTCTTGCTGTGATTTTGTTTTGTTCTTTCATTTGGGACATAGTCCTCTGTCTTCCCATTTTGTCTAACTCTGTTTCTGTTTGTATATGTTAGGAAAGAAGGCTATGTCTTCCACACTTGTAAGTAATGGCCATATGAAAAAGAGCTCCTGCAGTGTTTTGCTGTGTAGTTTCCTCTGTTCACTGGATCCTGTCCCTTCATGTGTGTGTTTTAAATGTGATGTGTAGTCCTTGCTGTTGTGGCTGAGCCATTTTCTACTTAAGTCCGGTTGTCTTTCTGCCTGTTGTGGGCAGTTTTTTGTCCTCGTGTTGTTAGTAAAGCAGTCTGGGGATACTTTGGGCTTGAGTTGAGTCAGATCAGGCATTTGCCAGGGTTGAAGTAGCACCCATCTGCAGGGTGCTTTCCCTGTGTTGCTCCCTAAGAAACTTTTGTTGGTGGGTGGGACCTGCAGTCACACCACTTGTCTGCTTCCAGCCCACATGGGAGCTTGTGTCTAACTGTTGTGTGTATTTATCTTTCCTTCTCTTTGATGCAATAGTTTGCTTGAAATTATGCTGGCTTCTGTAGGGACTGCTTGCACACTGTCAGGCCTGAGACACTGCCCTGCATAGGTTCTCTACAAGAGCAAATCAGAGGCCAAATTTATGGAAGCACAGTGTTGGGGGTCGGGATGTTGTAGCAGGATGACAATACTAGCAAGCTTTGAGTCCCTCTTTCTTCTGTGCTCTGCAGGAAGTGGACCATCTGGAGAGATAGATTGGGGGAATCACAGTGTAGCATTGGGGTAAGGGAGGGGTCAGAAGTGCTAGCAAGTTAGGTAGCTAGTCCTGCAGGTGGCCCATCTTTTTGTTGGAGGCTGGGAAGGGGTAGGGGTGGGAATTGGCTCCTGCCAGTTCCTTTCTTCCTAGAGGATTTCCCCTATGATTTCTGGCCCTCCAGGACATACTCTGAGATTAGTAAATAACTCTCCTGTAAGCTTCAGGTGCCTTTCAAACTGTTGCTTCTATGCTGTATCTCTATGAGCTATTTATTGTGCTGTTTCTTTAAGGGCAGGGACTCAGTTTCCTGTTGCCCAGTGGCCCAGAGCCAAGTCTGCTGCTTTTTAAAATTCCAGGTTTTATGTCCTGTTTTCTGTAAGAACTCATGAAATTCTGACCCTCCGCTTTTCAAATCCAAATGTTACATGGGTTCATCTTCCTCATGTAGGCTTCCCAGTGTGATAGTTTCTCAGCCTTCTTCTTGCCCATGACTTTCCTCTTACCTGCTCCTCCCCTGCTTCCCACCCCCACTGCCAGTTGGTGGTCTCTGGTCTTTTCTGTACCTTTAGCTGTGAAGTCTGTTCTGCCAGTCTTCGGGTCTTTTTCTGTATTATTTACACTGATGTGACCATTACGTAGTTGCAGGGTGAGCCTGGGGTCCTCCTATTCTGCCATCTTCCCCAGAAGTTAAATACTCATTTAGCTTTTAGACTGTTTATATTGTTTGTTTCTTTTTCAGACAGTTTTGGTTATTTATATTTTTTAAAAGAAATTTTTACATTTGATGTAAGTTGTTGAATTTATTGGCATAAAGTTTATATATTTCCTTAATATTTTTTAAATATCTTATTAACCTGTGATGATTCTACATCAGGTATTCATGGTATCCCTCCCTTTTTCTGTCTCTCATTTATATCAGTATAACAGGATTTATCAATTTTATTGACTTCTTAAAGAACCAGCTTTGGTTGTATTGATTTTCTCTGTTGATTTCTGTTTATATTTCACTGACTTCTTTCTTTCTGCTTATTCTGGGTTTACTTTGCTTGTTTTTCTAGTTTTTAGATGAAAGCTGAGGTTCATTGATTTAAGATCTTCTTTTCTGATATTGGCATTTAGTGTTACAGATTTCCCTATAGATACTACTTTAATAGTACTGATGTGTTCTGTTTTCATTTATGTAGAAACTACTTTAAATTTCCTTTGTGATTTTTTTTATACATGCTTATTTAGAAGTATGTTATTTACTTTCAAAAATATTTGGGGATTTTCCAGAGACCTTTATGGTATTGATTTCTAATTTAACTCCATTGTTTAAAAAAATTCTTTGTATTGCTTAAATTCTTAAAGAATTCACTTGTTTTATATCTCAGAGCCTAGTCTATTTTTTTGTAGATCATCCTTGTGCACTTGTGAAGAATGCAATTTTCTACAGTAGTTGTGTACAATGTTTCATGAATATCTATCAGGTCTATTTGGTTTACGGTATTTAATAGTTCTATTATATCTTGTATTTTTGTTCCTTTGTTTTGCCTGCTTATTCTATCTAGAGAGGCATGTTGAAATCTCTTCATATAATTGTGGTTTTGTCTTTTTCTACTTATTGTTTTATTGTTATTATAGCTCTGTTATTGGACGCATCAACATTTAGGTTTGTTATATTTTCTTGATTGATCACTTTATTATTATGAAATGACTATTTCTATCTCTGGTAATAGCTTTTGACATTAATATTTGTATTTCAGTTTGCTTTTGAGTAGTGTTAGGAATCTTTTTTCCTATCCATTTACCTTCAGTTTATTTGTATCTTCATATTTAATGTGCATTTCTTGTAGGCCACATGTCAGTGGGTCTTGCCTTTTAAATTCAAGTTGATAATCTCTGCCATTTTCATTGTTTTTGTTTTGTTTTGTTTTGTTTTTGCTGGCTATAGATTCTTAGGTATATAGTTTTTGCCCTTTTAGTAGTTTTAGTGTTGTTTTACTCTCTTCTCTCATGGTTTGCCATGAAAAATGTAATGTTATTGGTAATTATTTCCTTGTAATGTCATATGTGTTTTCTTTGAGTGCTTTTAAGATTTCTGTGTTTATCATTGCTTTTGAGTATTTGATTATGTTGTGCCTTGGTATGGTTTACTTCACGTCTTTTTTGATTTAGACTTGTTGAGTTGCCTTGATGTTTGGGTTTATAGTTTTCATCAAGTTTAGAAACTTGGGATCATTTTTTCTTTACATCTTGTCTTGTCGCCTTCCCTCTCCCCCACTTTCTCTTTCCTTTTCTCTTCCTTTTCCCTTCCCCTTCCCCTTCTTCTTTTTTGTCACCTGTCCCTTTCTGGGAGACTCCAGTTACTGAGGTATTAGGTTGTTTGAAATCTTCCCACAGCTCACTGGTGCTCTTTTCATTTTTTCTCATTCTCTTTTCTCTTTGTGTTTCATGCTATGCCTTCAGGTTTACCTATCTTTTCTTTGGCTATGTCTAATCTATTTTTGATTCCACTTAGTATATTTTTCATCTAAGATATGGTTTTTTTCCTACAAGTTTGATTTGAGAATATCCATGTCTCCACTTAACTATTTGAACATAATAATTGTTTTAATGCTCTTTTTTGCAGTTAACTTCTGTGCCAGTTCTGCTTCAATTCCAGTTTATTGACTTTTCTACTCTATGGTCATGTTTACTTGTCTTTTTGTGCATGTGATAATTTTTGTTTGGGTGTTATATGTTGTATATTTTACTTTGTTGGCTGCTAGACATTTTTGAATTTTTGTAAGTCTGAAGAAGACTTCTTCTGTGGTGCAGTAAGTAACTTAGAAAACAATTTGATTCTTTTGAGTTTTTCTGTTATGATTTGTTAAGGGGGAGTCTGGAAAAGAGCTTAGTCTAAGGTTGATTATTCCCCATTGCTCTTGTAACTCCTTCCAGAACATTCTCTCCAGTATATCATGAAGTATGAGCTTTTCAGTGTTGGTGATGGGAACAGGCACCTGTCAGTTTGTGTGAATGCCAGGAAATACGCCTTCTGATCCCTTTTTGTGTTTCTTTCTCCCAGCCTTGTGAAGTTTCCTCTTATGTAAGTGTTGATCTCTCCTCTGCTGCATCCTCAGGGGAATTCTCTGTTGATCTCCAGGGTTCTTACTCTATGTAATACTCTCTCATGTGAACTCTTAACTGCCTTGGTTCTCCTCAGACTTTCATCTCATGAGTCTGCCTGGTTCTGCCTCAGTTTTCCTTTGTTGCATTATACTGTGGAGACTTTTGGCAGTAGATTGGGGAGGCATAGGGATTTCCTCATTTGTTTCCTGTTTCTTTTTAGTTGCCTCACAGTGTCTAGAAGAGCATTGTTTTATATATTTTGAGGTATTTTTTGTTATTTCAGGCGGTGGGGGGTGGGGTGGGTGTCATTCAGGGTCTGTTAAAATATCTTGACCAGAAATGACCAATATCTTATTTCTTTTAAGATATCATCATCTCTTTCTAGCCAGGCTCAAGACCATAATTTATGTTTCCCTGCTTTGTCTTTTTGGTGAAATGACTCTTCCTCCAAGTCCTTTTTTGCTTGCTAATATATTTATATTCTATATTTATTTTCTATATAATTGTTTTCTATTTGATTCTAAAAATTTTCAGAGAGACACCATTGTCACTAATTTTTACCAAAAACTAAGAAATATCATTGAAATGGAGGGAATATAGTCAGGATAGTCAGAAATTCTGGTACCCTAATACCATGCATGCTCTCTATAAAGTAGATAGTTGGGGAATTTTTCTTACATGTTAATTCAGTGTAAAATTTGCATGTTTTCAAAGATGGTAGAGCAAAAATATTTCATGATGAGTATATATACTTAAATATTTTAAAGAAAATAATATCTTTTGGGAAGATTTATCCTTTTTCAGACTGAATCTTAATGTCCCTACTACATTTTGGATTTTGGTTCTAACTCTATTGTACTATCTTCCTCACAATTTTTATATATATATGGATATTTTGCTTTTTCTATTTTCCCACCACTTAATGCTTCTTGAAACCAGATTTGTAATTCTTATGCCTGTAGAACCTCATAGAGTCCCTGGGATGGGGTATTCAATGAGTATTTGATGATCTGGACTGAGTAGGCTAGTGTTTAAAGCATTCAGTGCATTGTTAAGGCTTTACCTAGAATCTCTATATTATACAGTTCTTAACTATCTTTATATTATGGTATAAACCACATCTGCATCATTGTAGCTTGTTATTATATGTGTTTGGTATGTTGTGAAAGAGCTGTCAAGAGAATGAATTCTTTATTAGTTAGGATTACTAGTTAACTGTTGTTTTGCATTGATTAGAGTCTTTTTCATTCTGCTGTATTTGTAGTGGTATTTAATTTTAATTGGAAGTAGTCTTGAGGTAAGTCTTGTTGGAGCTCCCTTTGTGACCTTGGGGCAACATCATTGATTTGGCACAGTCCAATTACGGATTTATTTCCACTTTTGTCTTGCTAGTCTTGCCATTTGAAAATATTTGCTCTCTTCTCTTCCCTACCTCTTGGTCCTCCCTATCTGTATCCTGACACAATCTTCTGTTTTAGAGGAAAAAGAGCATAGAGGTCAACTTCTATTAAACTCTATTCCAGAAAAATTGAATAAAGAGCTCTTGAAGTTAGAAGACTATGCCCCCTTGTTAGATAGCCTGCCAATTTGAGAGAGTTGATTACTTACTGTGGCTCAGGGATCCTGGAATTGGTGACTCCCTTTAAAATTCATTCTCTTTTCTCTTGATGGAACAAAATAGCTTTATTTTCCTTCTATTGTTCACCTCCCCCTCACAAAATAAATTGTATGATGTTTCCTCTCTGGATGCACAAAGTATTTCAGAATCTCTTCAGGCCTGAGATCTAGTTGGGTGTGTGTGCACCCTGAGTGTGTGGTATGTGAGATATATGTATATGTGTTTATATTTTTTGCTATCTTTGGATTCATCCAGTTCTAGGAATGCTTATAACTTGCTTGCATTGCATGGTTCTGGCTCCCTCTGCAGCCCCAAATGGAAAAGTGCTTTATTGTCTTTTGTTGCTGAAAAATCCAGCTCTCAGCCTTCTTTCTTTGAATAGAGCATCCCAGCTGGTATGCAAGTACAGATTGAGATTTCAGATTTAGGAATTCATTCATTCATTCATTCATTCATTCATTCATTCGGCAAGGCATGCTGAAGACTGAAGACACACTTTTAAAAGCACTAAGAGGTGAGAAGATAGAGTGAGGAGGATGGGGAGGGAGGAGAGAAGAGGCACAGAGGAGGCATGCACAATTGCAAAATTAATTTTTTTTTAAATTGTTTTATTTATTTATGAGAGTCACACACACAGAGAGAGAGAGAGAGGCAGAGACATACGCAGAGGGAGAAGCAGGCTCCATGCACTGGGAGCCCGACGTGGGAGTCGATCCCGGGTCTCCTGGATCGTGCCCTGGGCCAAAGGCAGGCGCCAAACAGCTGCACCACCCAGGGATCCCGCAAAATTAATTTAATAAGGAGAAGGTTAATTTACTTACAAGTATTTACTGGAAACTTTTTTTTTTTTTAAATTTTTTTTTTTAATTTTTATTTATTTACTTATGATAGTCACAGAGAGAGAGAGAGGCAGAGACACAGGCAGAGGGAGAAGCAGGCTCCATGCATCGGGAGCCTGATACGGGATTCGATCCCGGGTCTCCAGGATCGCGCCCTGGGCCAAAGGCAGGCGCCAAACCGCTGCGCCACCCAGGGATCCCTACTGGAAACTTTTGTTAAGAAATCAGGTGCAGAGTGGAAACCTACAGTTATTGTACAATTTCCAGGCTTGTTTTATTGGATTACACACCTAGGGCATTATTGCACTGCTTACATTGATGAGTTGTACAATTTGGCCTTCAATGTTGGCTTGGCTGTTGAACATTTAGGGTGACTTTGGCTAGGGCTTGACATCTTAACTTTAAATTATTGATTTTTAAGATACTCTTGAGAGTTTGGTTCTCCCCATAAATCTAGAGCTGCTGTTAAAATGTAACACAATGATCCATGAGTTCCAGGATAGAAATTCTTTAAGCAGCAGTGAACCTAGTTGACCTGTAATGATTTCAGGATAAATAAGGGCAGAATATCTAGGCACATTCTGCTTAGTGAAGTCAAACTGCGAACATTCAAGGGTGGCTTTTGGGGTGCTGTTATGTTCTGTTTGTTGATATGGGTACTGGTTACACAAATAAATATATTTAGTGTGTGAATATTTCACTTACATGTGCATTTTTTGTATGTTATACATTAATAAAAAGTTTATTTTACAAATCTCATATGTTAAATGCCTTTTAAGAGCATTCACCAAAGTACTGTTTATGTTAGTAGTGGCACACGTGAGTACACTGCTGCTGCCTGTTCTGTGAAGTAGCCCCCAATCTAATCATACCATATTAAATCTTGTCTCCTTTAAAGGTGTAAGTATGTGTACAGATTTACATTATGTAAGATGACTCTTATTTAATCGATGATTAGATTTAGAGTTTTTAAGACTTCTTTCATATTCATAAAATAAGTTTTAGACCTTTGAAATATGACTTTTAAATTTAGTAAGTCAATGGCATTTTGGTTTTTTCCCCCTTTGTGTGATCTTTTTTAAGACTTAGGATCCCTATGAATTTTTAATCTGTGTTTTTTTTTTGTGAAACCAAATAACACTCATTAACTCAGAAAGTTGTGATGATGTTGGTTCTGTCTGAAATTAAGTATTAAAAATTTTTAGAATGAGAGAAGTGAAGTTTTTTTTTTTAAAGATTTTATTTATTTATTCATGAGAGACACACAAAGAGGGGCAGAGATATAAGCAGAGGGAGAAGCTGGCTTGCTGTGGGGGTCCGATGTCAGACTCGATCTCCGGATCCCAGGATCATGCCCTGAGCCGAAGGCAGACACTCAACCACTGAGCCACCCAGACGCCTCTTTGTGGGAAAGTTTTATAGGCAGTTTTGTTATCTACTTCCCACTTTGCCTTCCTTTACAGTGTTCTGTGTTTGACTTGTATAAATCTCATCTTTGCTTTCTTGAAATCTTACCCCCTATATTGTCATTAAACCTTTTGCCCACTTAGAAGAATAAAGCTTGATATTCTTGCTTGAAAATTTAGTGAATGATTGTTAGATGTCAGCACTGGTTTGTATTGCTTTCTAATTTGACTGTAAAGATCTAGTTTAGAGATTGGTTATTTTTGCTATTTAGACTTACAGAGGAAAACAGCAACAGATTCTAGTTTTTATCCTGGAGCTAAATGCACATAGCCTTGTTGATTTTTGTGGAAATTATCAAGCTCCAACTTTTCTCTAGGGGTCTCCCAAAAATGTTTCCCTGGCTTTATGTTGAAACGACTGTAATCCACAGAGTAGACATGACATGAGAAGGGCAGTTGGTTCTTGGAGGAGTTCTCGCTTTGATCTCTGCAAGGAGAGTGCGAGGCTTCTTTGGGCATGTTTCAGTTCCAGGTCTATGTAGCAGCCACAGACCCTGAACCCAAGCTGGGATTTCTATTTGGAGCAGACATTGACCTCTTATTCTGGGCTGAAAATAGTGAAGTGTATCAGTTTTGGTAGCTTGGGTTATAGGAAACCTAAATTAGTTTGAAGTGGAATTACCCTGATGAAAGGGCAGTTGAAAGCCCTTGACACTGGACAGAGGATTGTCTAGTGTCTAATCTTGGCTCAAAATGCACCAGACATAATGAGAGTCATTATGAACTGCCGATCTCCTACCCCTCCCCTCCACAGACCCTATTAGACTTGCAAAAATAGCAAACACTGTGTGTGTTTGGCATGGTGCCCACTGTGTACTAGAAAAAGAAAGCGTACCTTGTTTGCACTCCAACCAGTTACTGGTGCATCGTGTTACAGCTCTGCTTGGTTCTGAACTCCTCTGTTCCATCTCATCCTGACAGATGCTGTCTTTGCTACCCCTTAGCAAGACAAATGCAGCTACTCTGCAGGAGTTGGCTTTTGCCCAGCTATACTTGCCAGTACCCTAAACTGATGTGCTTGCATACCTGTGGGAAGATAACAGCTTGTGGACCTGTCATCTTCTGCTGTGATGTGCACTATCTTTTGAAGTTTTGCCATTTCTGAAGAAGTTGTCATTCTGTTTGGCTGACCAAATAGGTGTGTGAGACCTGAACTTCTCTTCTTGGCTTTTAAACAATAGATGTTTGTTTGTTAAGCATCCACTGAACGTGCCAAGGAGGGTCCTGTCCTCTAGGAGCCCAGCGTGCTTTTAGGTTGAAAGATGATCAATCAGTCAGATGATTGGGACCTTAATAGTTGTGTTCCTGAAGGACTGTAGAACAAAGATGAAGGGGAGAATCTCTGGGGAGCTTCAGGCAGAGTGTCCTCTTAGATGGCCATGAGGTTAAGTGGAATGCAGGGCATGTAGCCTGTGTTTGCTGAGTCCAAGGTGAAAGAGAAGTGTCTTGAAAGGAGCTTGAACCTAGGCTGGGACCTGAATTTTAAGGCTGCAGGCGATGTGGAATCCATGTGAGATTTTAAAAACAGTTAAGTAACCTGTTCAGCTTGCTTTTCTTAAAAGTAGCATTACTCTGGCAGCAGTTTGAAGGCTGGGGTTGTAAAAAAGGCAATGAGAGTTGGGAACTGTTAAGTTGGAAGCTAGGAGGCATGAGAAGTTTTTGAACTTAAAAAAAAAAAAAGTGAGGTCCTAAGTTCAGATAGGGAGAGTGTAGTTAAGGGCAGGAAAGGACCCAGAGATATTTAGAAATCTCAAGTAAAGTAGTCAGTGTTTTTCACCACGTTAGACCCAACCACATAACTTTTGTACAAGGAACAAGTTCCTCCTCCAGAGCTCTGGTCTCTTCTCTTTCAGGTCCTCCTTGCAGGCTTCTGACCCATCTTGGTCCATCAATCTGTGTTTCCACTGGACCTGCATCTGTAACATCTGTCCTTTGGGACCCACAGATAATTTTTTGAGTACATGTTGCTTTTGTTTTCCTAAGGTTTAAGTTGCTGGGTCAGCTTAACATGATTGTATCCAACAGTGAATTAACCATTTATAGACTAGGCATCAGTGGCGAAGGCACTGATAGGGAAGTTAATTGGTGAATCAAATTCCAATTGAAAGACTTAAATGGAGATTATTTTAGTAAACTTGAGAATTACTAATCATCTTTCTTTCTTTCCTTCCCTTCCTTACTTCTTGTCCCTTTTCTGTTTTCACTTTTCCTTTGACTTCTCCCCTTCCCTTCCCTTCCCTTCCCTTCCCTTCCCTTCCCTTCCCTTCCCTTCCCTTCCCTTCCCTTCCCTTCCCTTCCCTTCCCTTCCCTTCCCTTCCCTTCCCTTCCCTTCCCTTCCCTTCCCTTCCCCCCTCTCTCTCTTTCCTCCTCCCCTCTTCCTTTCCCTTCCTCCATCCCCATTGGATGCAAAACTGATCGAGTCAAGTATAATTATGA
Organism: Canis lupus dingo; assembly: GCF_003254725.2. NCBI lineage: Eukaryota > Metazoa > Chordata > Mammalia > Carnivora > Canidae > Canis > Canis lupus. Next base: position 3,322,806 of record NC_064248.1, on the reverse strand, counting down.
GGCTCTTGGGGGCTGTGATGTAGAGTAACTGGATGACTTTGTATGAGAAGACATGAGGGAATGTATGGAGACTCTCAAAAGGCCAGTCTCCCTCTAACTTGTTCCTGACACAGGGGAGGCTTCCTTTTCCCATTTGGATTAACACAAAGTTGGAGAGAAGTCTGGAAGCTAGAAATTTGAAGACAGCTCATTAAACTACTTTGCCCACAGATGAATCTATTATAGAGATTAAAAAGTAGCATTATCTTTTTGTTCTGAGACAGAGAAGTTTGGTCTGGGACTTAGGGCCCTGATTTCCCAGGCTTTTTCATGCCACTGAGGACCAAAAATTTCCTTGTCTCCATTGTGTGGGATGCCTGGAATGGGGTGATACAGCTGTCTTCCAAATCTGTGTGGGCAAGGATGTCTACAAGAAAACATGACATGGATTGTCTGGTGGGAATGGAAAAGAAAGTGTATACTAACTGGATAATTTGAAGTAGATCAGGATTGGTATAAGCTCAGAGCCTGAAGAAACTCTTGAGGCTACCTGGAATGGAAGAATTCTGGAAGTTCTTTGTTTGGGGATCAGGAGTATGGGTTCTTTCACACTAAAAGGAGAGGGGGGTTCAGTCATTGCTTTTCATGTTCTTGAATACAACTGTAATCTTCTTCTTATCATTATTTTATTATGTTTCCTCCAGGACATAGCTTTACTTCTCTAAAGAGAATGCTGTGATGCCATCTGCCAGTTTACAAAATGCTTCAGGATCTACTCCTCCCTGCTGTTTCTGTGCCCTTTCCCCAAATCATGGTAAAGCTCCTATACCCAGCCTGAGATGTGTTCTCCATATTCATTCCCCTCTTTGGGAACTGAACTGGGCATGTGGCGAGTAGAGACACAGTGTACACTAAAGGAACTTGGTACCAAAATGTACTGGGAGGGTCATGATGAGGAGATGTTTTGGGGTGAGAAGTCCATGCTACACATCTCAAATACTTTAGAAACTTCTTTGAAGAATTCTGTGCCTTCAAGATTCTCTTGCTGAATGTATTTTTCACTGCTTTAGGAATAATCTTCTTGAGGCCCTTCCTTCAACTCTTTAACCTATAAATGATTGCCCATTACTTATAGATCCGAATTCTGTAATGCAAGACCTTTTAGTCCCATCAAATAAAACCCATCCTCCCCAGCATTCTTCTTCCTAGGTGGTACCTCCTTCCATCTTCTCACGTGCCTCTTACTACTGCTCTTCCCGCTCTTCTGTAAAGCTCCAGATTCAGTGAGTACACTTTACTATGCTTCGGGAAGTTTCCTTGCTGCTTGTGGACATGCAGCATGTCTTGTGGCATGGACATGCCTTCCTATTTTTGTTTCTGTTGCTGTAAGAGGAAAATATGATTTTCAAAAAACCATTGATGCTTTGTACTTTTACAGAATATGGGCTGGCAAGTCATACGTTTGATGCATGATTGTACTTAAAATTGTGGGTATATAAATAAATCTTAAGTCATGACCTTGCCCTGAAAGAGTCTACAGTACAGTGACTAGACCCAAACTAAACATGATGGAAAGTGGAAGTAACTGAATGATCTCTAAGACAGAGAGGAGGTGTTAAGGAGAGGAGGCAGTACAATATAACCCAGGGAAGTGCAAGGAACAGTGGAGTGGGGGGCACAGAGGATGACCATGCTGTGGGAGAGAGGAAGACCCACCAGAGCAGAGGGAGGAGGTAGATGGAGGAAGGTCTTAGATACATGGGTTGGAATCAAATTGTGTAGGGTAATGAAGGCCAGGGAAGGGAGTTTAGGCCAAGAAATAGAAATTAGTGATAGGTAGTTGAGTAGTTGAATGAAACGGAAATATGTGGTATGGTTAGAAGGCAGAGTTGCAAAGACCAGTAAAGAGAGATTGCTGAGATAAGCCAGTTGTGCTCACAGTGGGAAGATGGAGGTTGGGAAGATGATTCAAAGAAAGAAATGACAGAGCTTGCTGACAGATCAGTGCAAGCCTTATGGGAACTGCAGATCCGATCCTGTTTTAAACTGGAACATCCTAACGTTATAGGTGTGTGTGACTGAAGGAAATCCTGTTTAAGATTTAGATTTCATACTGATGTGTTATACTGTATTTGCACAGCAAAAGCAACTTTTAAATACCCTTGTATAACTGCCCCATCCTGTTGTATTCAACATCTATATCAACTTTCTTACCTATACATGCAGGTGATACCTACCCACTCTCTAGGCTTACTTTGTTGAAGGCTCAGTGTATGAGCAGTGAATCTGGTAGACAATTCAAGGATAATAAATCCACTTGTCTTTTTTCCTATTCATTCTGAAGGAGAGGAATCTACTTTACAGAAGCATTTTAAAAGATACCCCTTCAATGTTAGGCTAACTTTTGGCTTAAACTATTTGTGTTTCAAAAAAAAAAAAATCAATATACAAACATACTTCAGGAGCTTTCCCCATCTAGTTAGATCTAAGCTGAACACACACCCTCCTATCTTTACCTGCATCTCCCCAGTCTTGCCATGGCTGTGGGGGCAGGTTCAGCTCACATACATCCTTCCAAGGGATAAACTTGATACCTTTGCCTTTCATGAAACTCTACCTGTGTGAAGTGAGCCCTTTGATCCATAGTCTTCCCTGATGAAACTAAGGGAAGATTAAGGAACACCTTTGAGTAGATGAATATTGGATGAAGTTTATATAATTTAAACTTATACTACTGTTAACCCCTTCACTCAGTGAAGAGATAGGAGAAATTTGTACAGTTTTGGCATACACCAGGCATAAGGTGCTGTGTCTTCTCCGGGTATATCCTTCTCATGTATGTAGGGCAGAGTTTGAGAATAAGTAAATGTTAATTGATGATTGTCATTTCTTTTAGCTTCATAGAGAACCCTCTAATATTGAATGAAAGATACTGAAATGGAATTGAGGTCAGTTAGTATCTGTGTATTGAGCCATCAGGGTTTTTTAGTGGTGAACAAGACTGTTCATTCTACTTCAGAAACAAGAACAGTAATAAGAATGATACCACCAGCTAACATTTCTTAAATGCTTACTATATGCAAGGTTGTATTCTAAACACTTTTCATCCCCCTTCATTCTCTTAATAAACTTATGAAGTAGGTATTATCACCTTCATGTTAAAGGTAAGGAAATTGAGGCACAGAGAAGTTAAGTGACTTCCTCAGGATCTCACAGCTTAGAAGTAGTAGAGTCGGGATTTGAACCTGCATAGGTAGGCTCCAGGTTCCTAATGTCTCTCTTTACTCTGTTCCATTCATGGTGAGAAGGGCAGTTAGCAAATCCTTTCCTTTAAATTATATAAACCTCATCAGTGTTCATCTCTTCAAAAGTGTGATTAATTCTGTGGAAGTCTGTAATGGTGAATTAATCTGGAAAAGTGGAGGCTGGTAAGGCTTTCTTGAGAATATGCCCTTTAGGGTGGTACACAAAGAATAAGCAGGTGCCCTCTAGGCGAGGTATAGTGGACAAGGGTGTTCCAACGTGTGTGGTGGCCATCAGGCTGAAGAAAATAAGGATTTGAGGAATGCTCGGAGAAGCCTCTTCAAAGGAAGGGATGAGAGAGAGAGTATGTCACAGAATGAGATACGCAGGGGCCTAGTCATGAAGGGCTCTGCAGGCCCTACTTCAAGGGCATATTGGGCCTGAAAGTGTATAGGATTAAGGACAATTGTGATTTATAATAAGATTTATAATTGTGATTTGTAGTAAGTATATAGTTGGTCTTTGTCCCATTCCTGGCATAGAAGTTCCTAATGTGCTTGGTATTTTCTAAGTGATGAGGACAATAAAAGTATCTTTGTGTTGTTAATGTGATGACTTAAAAAGCCCCTGTGTGACTCAAGGGTGGAGGCTCTTGCCCTGGAAACCAGTCATATGATTAGAGACTTAACAGTCCCACCCCAGGACTCCGAGGGAGGGGGAAAGGGGTGCAAGGATTTAATCAGTCATACCTGTGTGAGGAAGCCTCCTTGAAAACCCGAAAGGATGGGGTTTAGAGAGCTGCTGAGTTGGTGAGTGTGTGGAGATTCAAGGAGATTGGTGCTCCCAGAGAGAGTATGGAACTTCCTCACCCCTTCCCACATATTTTGTCCTATATACTTCTTCATCTGGCTTTCGTCTGTATCCTTTTAATACTTTGTGCAATAAAATGGTACATATAAGTAAATGTTTCTCTGAGTTCTGTGAGTCTCTGGCAAATTAATCAAACCTGAGGAAAAGTTGTTGGAATCTCACTTGTGGGTCAGTCAGAAGCACAGTTAACACCATGGACTTGAGTTTGGCATTAGAGTCAAACTAACTAGTCAAACTCTAAACTAGAGTCAAACATTAATTGCTTGACAGTATTGGGGGGAAAAACATACTGAAGGGACATTAAAGGTTAAGATTTAGGGACGGCTGGGTGGCTCAGCAGTTGAGCTTCTGCCTTCAGCTCAGGGGTGATCCTGGGATCCGGGATCGAGTCCCACATTAGGCTCATTGCAAGAAGCCTGCTTCTCCCTCTGCCTGTGTCTCTGCCTCTCTCTCTCTGTGTATCTCTCATGAATAAATCAATAAAATCTTTTAAAAAATGTTAAGACTTAAGGTCAAGGCAAACATTAAAGGAATGGATCCGTGCTTGTAGTGTGATGAGAGGAGTTAGAGATGTGTTACAAACCAGGGATGTGTCTGATGAATCGTAGAGGCAGGTCTGGATGTAGAGTACAGTCAGGAGGCAGTTTTTCTTGTCCAGGTGACACATGACCTGTGAGACCCTGGGCCAGGGTATTAGCAGGGAGGATGGAGAGAAGCCCAGGAGCACTTAGGAAGCTGAGAATGGGTGATTTGGAGGCAGATGATGAGAATGAGGAAGGAACCAGTTAACAGTGCCCAAATTAGGAGTGAGAGGAAACTTGCAAACTATCCATATTGGACCTGTGTGCATTAGACCTTATTTGGCCAAGAGAAGGATTATGTAAAAGAAAATGGATGGCTTTTGCCATAGCACAGTTAGAAAATGATTTCTGCCAAGGACATGGACAAACACACGCACATGTACACATATTTTGTATGTGTCTGTATATGTACATTTATATATTTATTGTATGTGCATATTCAGACACCTATATACATAAACCTGAGTTTCTTATTGTGGAGGTTAGGCCACACAGATTAAAGTGATTTTATTTATTTTATTTTATTTTATTTTATTTTATTTTATTTTATTTTATTTTTTATGTTTTTATTTTTTTATAATAAATTTATTTTTTATCAGTGTTCAATTTACCAACATACAGAATAACACCCAGTGCTCATCCCGTCAAGTGCCCCCCTCAGTGCCCGTCACCCATTCACCCCCACCCCCCGCCCTCCTCCCCTTAGTTCGTTTCCCAGAGTTAGGAGTCTTTATGTTCTGTCTCCCTTTCTGATATTTCCCACACATTTCTTCTCCCTTCCCTTATATTCCCTTTCACTATTATTTATATTCCCCAAATGAATGAGAACATACACTGTCCTTCTCCGATTGACTTACTTCACTCAGCATAATACCCTCCAGGTCCATCCACGTTGAAGCAAATGGTGGGTATTTGTCGTTTCTAATGGCTGAGGAATATTCCATTGTATACATAAACCACATCTTCTTTATCCATCTTTTGATGGACACCGAGGCTCCTTCCATAGTTTGGCTATTGTGGACATTGCTGCTATGAACATCGGGGTGCAGGTTTCCCGGCGTTTCATTGCATCTGAATCTTTGGGGTAAATCCCCAACAGTGCAATTGCTGGGTCGTAGGGCAGGTCTATTTTTAACTCTTTGAGGAACCTCCACACAGTTTTCCAGAGTGGCTGCACCAGTTCACATTCCCACCAACAGTGTAAGAGGGTTCCCTTTTCTCCGCATCCTCTCCAACATTTGTGGTTTCCTGCCTTGTTAATTTTTCCCATTCTCACTGGTGTGAGGTGGTATCTCATTGTGGTTTTGATTTGTATTTCCCTGATGGCAAGTGATGCAGAGCATTTTCTCATGTGCATGTTGGCCATGTCTATGTCTTCCTCTGTGAGATTTCTCTTCATGTCGGTTAAAGTGATTTTAGAATAGAGGTTGTGTCTTTGGTGCCTACCACCCTTTGGGTATTGTGGTGTTGGTAAGTAGCAGCACCATGGTTCATCCACCATCACAGATTCTCCTGGAGTCAAAGCGCAGGGTGATCAGTGTGTCTGGTAACCCGGCACAGCAGTGGGAGAGGTGGATGAATGTCATGTCCTGGTTGGGTTCACATTGGTATCAATTCCAGCTTTATCTCTCCCTTGAGCTAATGTTATTCACCTCAAAGCATCTTCCTGTCTGTCTAGAAAACCTCCAAAAGCTTCATTCTGATGGTTATCATTTCTGACAGGGTGTTTTCTGCTGAACATTTAGAACTGGATAGGGCAAGATAAGTTCCCAGCAGATAGGAAGTTTTTGTATTGCCACTTATGCTATAGCAGCACCTCCACTCTTGCCCTGTAGGCCTTCCAGGAAATTTCTTTGCCACATGGCAGATACCTGAGGAATTTATGTTTTGATGTCTCATCAAACTTTTTTTTTTTTTAAGATTTTATTTATTTATTCATGAGAGACACAGAGAGAAAGAGGCAGAGACACAGGCAGAGGGAGAAGCAGGCTCCATGCAGGAGGCCTGATATGGGACTCAATCCTGGGACTCCCAGGGATCCAGGATCACAACTTCAGCTGAAGGCACACGCTCAACCGCTGAGCCACCCAGGCGTCCCTCATCATACTTTTTAAACATTGGTTTGTAGCATCCATTTTGGTGATCAGGAATGAGAGTGTGTACTTGCCAGTGGTATGGGGTTAACCTCAGTTATGGGGGAGTGGTTATTTTGAAAGGAGTTAACTATAGTGTTTGAAAAACTGTGAAATGAAGGTCTTCCACAACACTGGGGTTTCTAAAGGGAAAAGAGTTGGGCCAGATAGGATGAACTGGTCTGATTAAATGCTCTGTCTCACTCTTGATTCAGGTTGCTGATTTTATTGTTATTGTTAAAGTATCATTTTTTAATGTACCAGACTTTGCTCAGGATAGTGTAGTACATTTAAGGAATGACATAAGAAAAACAGTAAATACGAATCTTTTCATCAGGGATCCGAAAAACTGATGGTTATTGAGAACACATGGAACATTTATACCTTATAATTGTGCTTCATGCCTCAGAATGTTCCCGTAACTCTCATATAGTACTTTACTCTAGTTTACTCAGAGTCTTCAGGTTTTGTTTGTTTGTTTATTTAACCTGTTCACAGTCTGCCCCCCACTGGAATATATAGTCATGGGGATACATACTTATTCTGCATTGTGTGTGTCCCTGACACCAAGAGCAACACCTGGCACATAGTAGGCACTCAATACATTTTAGTCATTTAGATAAGTGACCAAAAATTTTTACCTTACAAATATCAGTAATAATTATATAAAACACTTATGGACATCTGATTTTGCTTTGTGCCAGGTTTTCTTTTTTGTTAATTTAATTTTTATTTTTTTAAAAGATTTTATGTATTTATTCATGAGAGACACAGAGAGAGAGGCAGAGACATAGACATAGGGAGAAGCAGGCTCCCCAGGGAGTCCGATATGGGACTCAATCCCAGGACTTGGGATCATGCCCTGAGCCAAAGGCAGACGCTCAACTGCTGAGCCACCCAGGCGTCCCTGTAGTACCAGGTTTTCAAGCAGGTTTTATAGTATTCGTTGTCCTGGGAGAAGTTTATGGGCTCTTTTCCTTTTTAAAGAGAGTGAATATTGTCGTAGCTAAGTTGAAACTATAGGGGTACTCCTGTACTTGTTCCTGTATCTATGGGTGTTTTTTTTTTTTTTCTTTCAAAGAGCCCACTAGTAAACCATTATCATTCCCATGTCTGAGGGAGACTCTCTGGCACCTGCAAGGGTTTGGCTGGGCTCCTAGGCTCCTGCCAGGAGAAGAGCTTTGTTCCCCCCTGGGCTACAATCCCAGCAGTAGAGTAAGCTGAATTTTGGTACCAAGTTATCTTGGCAGTGGCAAGTATAACATATTTTGGCTGGTGATTTCTGCATGATTTGTATGAATTTCTGTAAGACAGGAGTCACAACAAAACCATTATGTGACTTGTGTCTAAAGCTATCTGTCAGTTGGAGCTGTGGAAATCAGTTTGCATATGTCAACAATTTAATCTTCTAATAAACTTGCCAATGGAAAACTGACACTGGAATTATGTTTCTGTATTTACTGACTAGGAAGATGTGGTTATCAAATGTACTGATTGAAAAATCTTTAAAATCCCAATCTTTAAATTGGGACCATATGTGTGTTTTCTTTCTCTAGCCAAATCTATTTGTACATTTACCCACACATGTGTATATACACACACAGCGTACAGTTACATTGGTGTGTTTGTATTATATACGTATGTGTTCACACAGAGCACACATGTGATTCATGCATATGCGTGAGTTTTTAATATGCTTATAGATTGAAGTGTAAGGAAATAAGGGGAGTTTCCTTATGTGTTAACAATACGGTTACCTACATTATAGGCTCCTAATATGTATTAAGTTGGTTAGTATGTGTATAGCACATAAGTCTTCCATAAATACTGGCTTTCACTATTTTAGAGTATATCTTCTTCTATCAGGCTCAGCATCAGACTCTTGGTCTGTCACTTCTTCTTGTACCAATTTAGCTTCAAAGGCAGGCTGGCATAGCTCCAAAATTACTGTGTAATGGGACAACATTTGGTGAATCTACTATTACTCTAAAATGCCTGCAACTAGTTTTTATGCCATATAAGAAATATTAGTAGCAATATTTAAATATGGAAGCCATTTATTAAATACCTTCATAATATAGATTCCTATTATAGTAAACTATTTCTCTAAGTCATCATCATCATTCCGTACAGTCCATTTGTTTTTTTTTTTTAATTTTTATTTATTTATGATAGTCACACAGAGAGAGAGAGAGAGGCAGAGACACAGGCAGAGGGAGAAGCAGGCTCCATGCACCGGGAGCCCGACGTGGGATTTGATCCCGGGTCTCCAGGATCGCACCCTGGGCCAAAGGCAGGCGCTAAACCGCTACGCCACCCAGGGATCCCCCGTACAGTCCATTTGGATTGCCAGACTAAAGCTAAGTTTGCTGAGGGCTGCCTATTTATTAAGAAAAAAATAAGAGAGTATTTCCTGTGGTCTGAATATTGGTGACCCCCCATACATATATTGGCATCTTAACCCCAAAGGGAAAAGAGTTCATTGGTGGGCCCTTTGAGAGGTGCTTAAGTCACGAGGGTGGAACCCTACGTATGAGATTATTGTTTCATAAATGGATCCCTAGTTCCTTCCACCATGTGAGCATGCAGTGATAAGTTTGCAAAGTAAAAGAGGCCCCTCCCCCAAATGCTATCATCCTGGCTCCTTGATCTTAGACATCCCAGCTTTTAGAACTATAAGAAATAAATACATTTTTATTGTTATAAGCTACCTCGTCAGTGGTATTTTGTTACAGCAGCATGAACAGACTAAAAGACAATATTTAAGTGACCAAGTGGAGAGAAAATATTGTGAAAAGAACATAGAAGAATTTGGGAATATTGGTAGGGTAATATTTAGGTATATGTATACCAAGAAAGATGATGCTGAGGACTCATACTATTTTGAGACCGGTTTCATTAAGTAATGGTTGTATTCACTGGGGGAAAAGGTATAAATTGTAGTCAAAATGAGTATATGAACTGGTGATGTGAAAGTGTGGAATAATTGGATTTTTGTTGGAATAGGTAAGTAGCTTGTTCTGGACAAAAGATTAACAGCTCACAGCAAGGGATTACATAGTTTATGTAATTTTATAGAATAAAAACGAAGTCCCAGATGGTCAAAGTAAAGACCACAGAGTTGGTTAGTAGAAGTGCAAGTACTAAATCAAACTCTGATGTGCTGGAAAATAATGCCTACATAGCAATTGTTTAACAGAGATGGTATGGAAATAGAAAAAATGAACTTGAAATGTTGACCTCAACTCTCTGAGAATAATTCTAGCCCTGAACTATGCTAGACAGAATCTATAGATTATTCTTAATAAAATGCCTTTCTTGTTTTATTATGGGTGAAGAAACTCTACATATCTCCTTTAGGTCAGGTTTGTTTGAACATGTTCAAAAAGACAGCATGTTTCTGAGATCCAGATCATTGGAGTGAGTGTATTTTGGGCCTCGCTCATCATGGCTGCTTTTGTGATTTGAGTCATGTGCATTATAATAATAGTATTTTATCTGTGTAGAAGACCATAGAGGCATTTGTATTTAGGGCATTATATTGGTTTTTAAAACCTATATGGATAGAGTAGATTGTGTTTGAGTTTTAGAGCAGAACCTGAGTTAAAAGGAGGGCCCTGGGGCTGCTGGGTCTCAGAACAGCGAACTAGGTGGTTACCACTTTGTTGAAGTTGCAGCTCTTTTTCTTTTCAATCAGTTGGGGGAAAGATTATCTTTTGGTAGCTTTTTAGACTTTGACTTTGAAATTTGGAGAGGCAGTGTGTGTTAGGTAAAACTTTTTGTGTAGAGGCACACTTTTTAAGGTTTGTGAGTATGCTCTGTTATAACCTTTAAAGATCAGATTTTATGGTATCCAACTAGAAATAAGTATCACCAGAATAGGTATTGTAGCAATGGGGGAGTTTGAGGACAGCAAAGCAACCGACTTCGATGAAAGGGTCAGATAGATTTTAGATATGCACCCTTAACATCCTGAGTATTCTGAGGGGTTGGGGGATAGGATATAGTTTTTTTTTTTTTTTTTTTTTTTTTTTTTTAAGTTGGTATTTGGGGAACAACTGACCTGGTTTTCTGAATCTCTGTCTCTGCTCCACTGGTTGTATGTCTCTGAGGTTGGCTTCCCTTATCCAAGAAATAAAGCTAATGATACCTGCTTCACAATTATTTTTATTGAGGTATAATTGATGTAACATTTTATTTCAGATGTACAATGTAATGATTCAGTATTTGTATATATTGCAAAATGATCATCACACAAGTCTAGTTAACATCTATCATCATACAGAGTTAAAATTTTTTTCTTGTGATGAGAGCTTTCAAGATCCACTCATCTAGCTATTCTCACCTAGCAATACAGTGTTATTAACTATTATCACCATGCTTCACCTAGCTTAATGCCCTCGAGGTCTATTCATGTTGTCCCAAATGGCAAGATCTCATTGTTTTTTTTTTTTTTTTTTTTATGGCTGAGTAGTACTCCTGTACACATGTATGTGTGTGTGTATGTAACATTTTCTTTATTCATGGACATTCAGGTTTGTTTACATGTCTTGATGATTGTAAATAATGCTGTGGTAAACATGGGAGTGCATATCTTTTTTTAAAAAGTAAACTGTACCCCATATGGGACTTGAACTCACAGTCCTGAGATCAGGAGTCACATACTTTACCAACTGAGCCAGCCAGGCACTCCTGCTCATATCTTTTTGAATCAATGTTTTCATTTCCATCAGGTAAATACCTCAGAAATGGAATTGCTGGATCATATGGTAGTTCTATTTTTAATTTTTTGAGGAACCTCTGTACTGTTTTCCACAGTGGCTGCACTAATTTGCATTTCTAACAAGAGTGGTCTCCGCTTTATCCACATTCTTGCTAACATTCGTTATTTCTTTTTGACAATAACCATTCCAACAGGGGTGAGATGATAGCTTATTATATTTTTGACCTGTATTTCCTCATTGATTCAGTTATGTTGGAGTATATTTTCATGCATCTGCTGGCCACTGTATGTCTACATATTCAGATCCTCCGTCCATTTGTTTTTAATTGGATTGTTTATTTTTCTGCTCTTGAGTTGTAGGAGTTCTCCATATATTTTGGATATTAGTCCCTTATCAGACACATAATCTACAAGTATTTTTTTCCTATGTATTTTGTTGATGGTCTCCTTTACTATTATGCAAAAATTTTTCAGTTTGACATTGTTTCATTTGTCTATTTTTGCTTTTTGTTGCCTTTGCTTTTGGTGTCAAATCCCAAAAAATCATCGTCAAGACTGATGTTGAGAAACTAATTGCCTCTGTTTTCTTCTGGGAGTTTTATGATTGAGACTTCTATTCAAGTCCTTAACTCATACTGAGCTCATTTTTGAGAGTGGGCAGCCCTGGTGGCCCAGGAGTTTAGTGCCACCTTCAGCCCAGGGCCTGATCCTGGAGTCCCAGGATCGAGTCCCACGTTGGGCTCCCTGCATGGAGCCTGCTTCTTCCTCTCCCTCTCTCTTTCTCTGTGTCTCTCATGAATGAATGAATGAATGAATGAATGAATGAATAAATAAATAAATCTTTAAAAAAAGGGAGAGAGAGAGAGTAGTCCATTTTCACTCTCATTCCATGTGGCTCTTTAGCTTTCCCAGTACCATTTTTATTGAAGACAGTGTCCTTTTCCCATTGTATATTCTTGGCTTCCTTATTGTAAATTAATTAATCAAATATGTGACAGGTTAGCTCTGGGCTCTGCTCCACTGATATGTGTGTTTCCTTCTTAGGTCAGTATTGATTGCACTGTGTTCATCACCACTACCTTGCAACATAGTCTGAAATTAGGGAGCATGATGCCTCTAGCTCTATTCCTCCTTTTCAAAATTGCTTCCGCCATTCTGAGCCTGTTTTTGGTTCCTTACAAATTTTAGGATTGTTTGTTATATTTCTATGAGATATGTTATAGGAATTTTAATAGGGATTGCATTGAATCTGGAGATTGCTTTGCATAGTATGGACATTTTAACTTCCAGTTAAATATTAATTACTGATTCTTCCAGTCTAAGAGCTTGGAATCTTTTGTCATTTATTTTTATTTTCTTCAGTTTCATTCATTAATGTCTTAACAGTTTTGAGTGTATAGACTTTTACTTCCTTGGTGAAATTTGTTCCTGGGTATTTTATTCTTTTTGATGCAATTTTAAATGAGACTGTTTTGTTAATTTCTCTTTCTGGTTATTATTAGTGTATCAAAATGCGACACATTTTTGTGTCCTGAAAATTTACTGAATTTATTAGTCTCCCGGTTTTTTGGTGGAATTTTCAGGGTTTTCTCTATATAGTATCATGTTATATGTGAATAGTGACAGTTATACTTCCTTTCCAATTTGGATGCCTTTTGTTTCTTTGGCTAGGAATTCCAGTATACTGTGTTGTATAAAAGTGGTGAGAGCGAGTGTCCTTGTCTTGTTCTGATCTTACAGGTAAAGTTTTCACCTTTTCACCATTGAATATGGTGATAGCTTTTGGGTTGTCTCTGAGATATACTTCCCTTGTTGACAAAATAAAGCTAATCATACCTGCTTCACCATTTTTAAACAGCCTTATTGATATATATTTCACATACCATAAAACTCACCCATTTTAAAGGGTATAGTTTGGCTTTAGTATATTCACAGTTATGTGGCCATAAGCACAGTTAATTTAGAACAAATTTTTCCTACCCCAGAAAGAAACCCTGGCAGTCACTTCCCATTTCCTCCCAAATTCCCCTAGGTCTTGGCAATCACTAGTCTACTTTTCATCTCTTTGGATTTACTGATTCTGGACATGGAATCATTCAATATGTCATGCTTTGTGACTCTCTTCAATTCAGTCATTCAATATGTCATGCTTTGTGACTCTCTTCTTTCACTTAGTGTAATGTTGTTAAAGTTCATCCATGTGTGGCACGTATTAGTAGTAAATGACTTTTTGTCACATTATACTCCATTGTATAATGTGGTATATCCATATAATGTATATATTTCCATATGATGGATATACCACATTTTGTTTCTCAAATCACTAGTTGACAGACACAGTTATGTTTCTGAGAGAACTGAATAAAAAAGTCAGTAGTGTTTAATGATGGCTTGCATATCGAAGCAACATATATTTTTGTTGTGTTTATCCAGTTTGGACAGGCTTCTTGTGTGTGTTATCTGCAGCTCCTCTTGTTTTATGAAGCAAGGAAAGCCGTCTTAGTGGGTAGACCACCTGTCTGTCAGCTGTCTCACGTGGGTTCTTGGTTCATTGAAGATCCTGGGTGGGCACTGCAGTTTGATACTAGAACTCACAATGCTTTTCTCAGCAGCCAGAGTGTTCAACAAGTGTTAGCAGTGGGGCTTGTTGTCATTACAGATGCTCTGTGTATAACTGTAAATGCTGGGTTCTAAAAGGATCAAAAGAGGAAGCCATTGGGGCTTACACAGATGTCAGCTAATCCAGTGCTGATCCTCATTCTGTACCTGAGCATTGATACCAATATCAAGCTGTGGGGTAGTTATTCCCCAATCCATATTGGGGAGTATAGGGCTTTGGTAGTTCTGTGCTTGCTGACTCTGCAAAATAGAAAATTGCTGGAGGTTTATGTGACATTAGACAGGAAGTTGGTATTATGCATATAGGCCTTTAGCTAAGAAAAGCCACTGATTGTCTCAGTGTAAGGAATTGGATTGTAAAATTCTAATTGATTATTAAGAAGTGAAATTCTAATAGAAGTAGATTGTTGCTAAAGGTTAAAGAGATTATCTGAAAACATTGATTTCTACTTTGTTGGCTATGGATATACCATAGAACTCAATTATTTAAACGTAATATTTCTGAATTTCTACGTAAGTTACTATATTGTAAAAATAGAATTCTAAACAAGGCCCAATTGTTATTTACTAATCAAATACTATTTTTATATCTGCTGTAGGCCTGTCTCTGCTAGCCATATAGAAAAACAGAATATATGTTCTTTGCTATAAGTGATCTTATGCCCAAATTTACATTTGAGACCCCGAAACAAGTTGTTAAATTTGAAATCTCTGGTGTTTGCCATCCTACTGATAAAATTTGTTGTATAGACTTTCTAAGCCTCTTTGCTATACTCCACAAAGAGAAAACATTACTAATAGCTTGCATGTATTAAGCAGTTAATTTGAACTAGGGCCTGTGCTAACTGCTTTATTTGGATTATTTTGTTTATCTAAGGTAAGCACAGTTACTGTCCCTGATTTATGGATGAGGAAACTGTGGCGCAGAGAGATTAAGTCACTGATTCAAAAGGATACACAGGGCAGCCCCAGTGGCTCAGCAGTTTAGCACCGCCTTCAGCCCAGGGCCTGGTCCTGGAGACTGGGGATTGAGTCCTGCATTGGGTTCCTTGCATGGATCCTGCTTCTCCCTCTGCCTGTATCTCTGCCTCTCTCTCTCTCTCTCTCTGTCATGAATAAATGAATAAAATCTTTAAAAAATGTTATAAAACAAAAGGATACACAGCTTGTAAGTGACAGTATTCTTTATAGCTTCCCATTTGATAAAGTTTTATGTTCTTAAAAGTGCTTTAGAATTTCGGGTTTTACTTTGATACTCTTCTTCTGTGTCCCATGGCTATGAACAAATCAAAGCAAATCTGTGGTTTATTTCTTAGGGAATTATACATAGTATAATAAAAATAAAATAAATTAGTTATATGCTCTAATTACATTATGAATGGCTTCTTTTAATAGTGACCAGCAGTAGCGCAGCTACTAATCTTTATCCCTTAGGTAGTCAAGTAGTTAAGAAGTAGATAAGCAGGTGACCACTAGAACAAGCCTCCACCAGAATAATTCTAAGTAACTTCTCAGACTGAATTGCAGTTCCCTCAATCCTATTTCACTAGATAACATTGTTCAAAAGATACTCTTTTACTCCTTTATGTACCCTGCTGGCAAGCATTCTCAAGAGAGCTTATGCCTTTGGCCTGTGGATAGATCAAAGACATTTTCTCAAATACTGATAATTTTGCTGCCAGCTGGAATTAAGCAGATAGAAAATATACCTACATGACGTAAGCAAACTAGTTTAAAACATGCTAGCTGTAGTATTATTTGTGCTTTTCAGAATTTCCCTAAGGAACTTCATTAATCATGTAGACATTTTGACAAACAGTAAAGGGACAGAACAGAATTTTCCATCTCTTATGACACCTGTACTGTCATGTAGTGTAACATCGCTTCAACTGCTCTGTGCTTTTTTTATTTTTATTTTTTTAAATTTTTTTATAAGTAGAGTGAGGTTGGGGAGGGCCAGAGAGAGAGAGAGAGAGAGGAAGAGAGACTCTTAAACAGGCTCTGTGTCCAGCTCAGAGCCCAGTGCGGGATTTTAGATTATGACAGGAGCAGAAATCAAGAGTTGGACACTTAACCAGTTGAGTCACCCAAGTACCTCAACTCCTCTGTGCTATTATTTCCATTTAGAAAACAAGAAAATTGAGACTCAGTGAAATGAAATATTTTACATCACTACCTTAAGTCATGATGACATTGTTGGAAAAGGAGAACACTTTTGGTATTTGCTGATTTTATCTTTTTACTGGTCACCTCGTCTTACTGTAATTTGGACTTATCTTGCACTAGAACATCCCAAACTAGATGAAAAACTCAATGGATATAACCTAGTGTATGTATATAATGTATGTAATACAACGTATAGAAGGACTAATGGCAAATTCCTGAAAGACTGTTTCCCTGCTGTCTCATGCCTTGGTAGAAATAACACGTCCTGAGTGCTTATGGGAGGCCCATTACTGTGTCAGACGCTTTTCACGTTTCATCTCCTCTGATTCTCACACTTAGCACCAATCTGTCAAGTGAGTGCTGTTTAATCTACATTTTTAAAGGTAAGATGGCTGAGACTTAGAAAAGTTAAAACCATTTGCCTGTGGTCATTAAGCTAACAATAAGCAAAGCCATTGCTTAAAAAAAAAAAAAATATATATATATATATATATTACTGAAGTTTGATTTGCCAACATGTAGTATAACACCCAGTGCTCATCTTGTCAAGTGATGACAGGGGCATCTCAATGCCCGTCACCCGATCACCCCACACCCACACCCACCTCTCCCCTTCCACTACCCCTTGTTAGTTTCCCAGAGTTAGGAGTCTGGCATGTTTTGTCTCCCTCTCTAATTTTTCCCACACATTTTCCCTCCTTTGCCCTATAATCCCTTTCACTATTTCTTATATTCCCCATATGAGTGAAACCATATAATTGTCCTTCTCCAATTGACTTACTTCACTTTAGAAAGGATGAAAGCCATTGCTTTTTAACCACTGTGCGATTTTCCATGCCCACTGAACTACATAAATAGGTTTACTGTAGTTTTTGTACCTCTCAGTTCAAGTCACTACCAGATACACATTCTAAACCAAGATTGCGTACCAGATACACATTCTAAACCGATATATGATATGATATATCATATCAAGATATGATATACTTGATATTTGATTTTTATAAAAATATTTATTTTGTGGTTTCTGATATAATCAGGAAAGTGGCTACTTACTTTTCAAGGTCTGAGTTGGATGTTCTGTTCTCTGTGAACCTTCTCTGAGTTTCTTCTGTGTGTCCCTGTAGCACCTTGTAGCTTAGCCCTTAGGATTTTCCCCATTTACACTCTGGCCTTTTTTTAGAAGCAAGTTGTCTGGTTCAGTTGTTAGCCTTTATTTGTATTGCAAGCACCTTGTTAGCAAATGGTGCACAGTAGATGGTTAATAGATATTTGTTGAATTGAATTGGATGTTTAATAACTGTTTGAATTTAATTATGATATTTACTTTCTGGTGTGCGCTCAGGCACTTTTGGAAGGTCATTGCAGCATTAGGTGCCTGTGGAGACCTTCAGTTTTTCAGGCTAGAAATCGATGACTTGCCATTCCTATAAGAGATCAATTGAATGCATCATTGGGGCTGATTTTTTTTTTCTAAATACTGCTTAGAATACATACATTTTTCTCATAATGGTACTGTCATACTGAACAAAAAATCCTTTTTATTTTAATAAAAGCTTTTTGAAAATGTATCACAAGATTTCTGCAGCATACTTTGTGAGCAGCAATATATATCCCAATGTTTAGAAAATCAGATTTTCAAAGCTACGCTTTATTGATTTATATCCTATTGAAAGTAGCAGAGCAAGTGGAAAGAACGTGGATTTTGGAGTTAGGTGCCTAGATCAAATTCTTATTCAGCTACTTCCTAGCTTTTGACTTTGGACAAAATATAGTTAACTTTTTAAACATAGTTTTCTTATTCTTAAAGCACGAAAGATACATACATATTGGCAGATTTTAGGATGAAATATATATTGGAAGGAAATGTGTCAAATCACTTCTCAAAAAGAGATCTATGAGCTCTCTGTGATAACTTCTGGTATATGTTCATTTCAATTGAATACTTTTATTCTAATTACAGTCTTAAAAATAGTATAAGCGTGTGTGTGTGTGTGTGTGTGTGTGTATAGTAAATATTTAAATCCAGTATAATTAATATACAGTGTTAACATTAGTTTCAGGTGTACAATAATATAGTGATCCAACAATTCTGTATATTACTCAGGGCTAATCAAGATAATGTACAATTAATCTAATCCCCTTCATCTATTTCACTTATTCCCCCATCCACCTCTGGTCAGTTTTTTTCTCTATACTTAAGAGTCTGTTTTTTTTTTGTTTATTTGTCTCTTTTTCTCATTCGTTTATTCTGTTTCTTAAATTCTACAAGGGATCCCTGGGTGGCTCAGCCATTTAGCACCTGTGTTTGGCTCAGGGCGTGATCCTGGATTCCCAGGATAGAGTCCCACATCAGGCTTCCTGCGAGAAGCCTGCTTCTCCCTCTGCCTGTGTCTCTGCCTCTCTGTGTGTGTGTCTCTCATGAATAAATAAATAAAATCTTTTTTTAATAAATAAAATCTTTTTAAAAATTCTTCATATGAGTGAAATCATAGGGTGTTTGTCTTTCTTTGACTGATTTATTTCACTTAGCATTATACCCTCTAGACTCATGCATGTTGTTGTTCTTTTTTATGGATGATACTCCTTTGGGTATATACCACATTTTCTTTACATATTCATCTGTTGATGGACACTGAGTTGCCTCCATATCTTGGCTATTGTAAATAATGCAGTAAACGTAGGGGTGCATATATCTTTTTGAATTTGTTTTTCCTATTCTTTAGGTAAATACTCTGTGGTGGAATTACTGGGTCATATGGTAATTCTCCTTTTAACTTTTTGAGAAAACTCCATGTTGTTTTCTACAGTGGCTGCACCAGTTTGCCTTTTTACAAACAGTGCATGAGAGTTCCTTTTTTTCCCCACATGCTCACCAACACTTGTTTCTTATGTCTTTGATTTTAGCCATTCTGACAGGTGAGGGTGATATATCATTGTGGTTTTGATTCATATTTCCCTGATGATAACTGGTGATACACATCTTTTAATGTGTCTGTTGGCAATCTGTATATCTTCTTTGTTGAAATGTCTGTTCATGTCTTCTGCCCATTTTGAATGTATTTATTTTTTGTTTATTTTTGACATTGAGTTGTATAAGTTCTTTATATATTTTGGATACTAACTCATGCTAGATATATCTTTTGCAAATATCTTCTCCCATTCAGTAGGTTTTCTTTCATTTTATTGATTGTTGATTTGTTTTATTGATTGCTTTTCCTATGCAGAAACTTTTTATTTTGATGCAGTCCCAATAGTCTATTTTACTTCTATTTCTCTGGGCTCAGGAAATATATCTAGATTTAAAAATGTTGCTAATGGTCTCATTCATTTGGGGAATATAAAAATTAGTGAAAGGGAATAAAGGGAAAGGAGAGAGGATAAGTGAAAATATTATGAGGGTGACAAAACATGAGAGACACCTCACCTGGGAATCAAACAAGGGGTGGTGGAAGGGGAGGTGGGTGGGGTCTTGGGGTGACTGGGTGATGAGCACTGAGGGGGGCACTTGACATGATGAGCGCTGGGTGTTATGCTAAATGTTGGCAAATTGAACTCCAATAAAAAAATTAAAAAAAATAAAAATAAAAATGTTGCTAAGATTGATCAAGTCAGCAACATTATTGCTTGTGATCTTTCCTAAGATTTTTATGGTTTCAGGTCTCATATTTAGGTCCTTAATCCATTTTGAGTGTGTGTATGTGTATGTGTGGTGTAAGGAAGTGGTCCAATTTCATTCTTTTCCATGTAGCTGTCCAGTTTTCCAGATGCCAGCTGTGAAAAGACTGTCTTTTTCCCATTGCATATTCTTGCTTTTTTTTGTCAAAGATTAATTGACCATTTAATAATGGGTTTATTTCTAGGTTCTCTGTTGTGTTTCATTGATATATGTGTCTATTTTTTATGCCAGTACCATACTGTTTAACTTACTATACCTTTGTGTAGTGTATCTTGAAATCTGGGGTTCTTGTTTTTCTTGTATAAGCCTATTGAGAATTATTTCTCTGATCACCTTATCATCAAGCACTGACACAATTTCTGGCCCAAAATTCCAAGTTTAAGTCAAATAACATCAAGATGTGCTCTATTCAGATTTTGTATGACATTAAATAAAGATGGATAGAGTCATCCATACATAGCAAGGTCATGCCATAACAGTAAGTACTGTATTCATATACTTAGCACAAATTCTAACTTAGAAAGGACAGATTTGGAGAAGATTATAGCAGTGAGTATGGCAGTAAATGTGCAAAGGAAGAATTTTTCTCAGTTCCAACAATAATTGCTTCTGGTACCTATTTTAGTGAGAGTTCAATATTGTTGCATTTTTACTCATCTTCAACTCAGCAAAAACAGTTTTACAAAATTGCCAGGAGAAATCTCTTGAAAATGGCAACCTAAATTTGCTTACCAGCAGTTGTAGCCAATTATAAGGTCTGATTATCCTGGACCTCCTCCAATCACTTGTCTGCTCATTTTAGTTTTCCAGAATATGATTTTTTTTGGTTTGTTCTTAGGTTCTTTTAATTTTTAAAAAAGATTTATTTATTTGAGAGAGTGAGTGAACACAAGTGTGGGAGGGAGGTTCAGAGGGAGAGAGAATCTCATTAAGATTCTTCCCTGAGCTTGGAGTCTGATGCAGGTTCAGTCTCATGACTCAAGATAACAACCTCAAGTGAAACCAAGAGTCAGACACTCAACCGACTGTGCCACTCAAGCACCCCATGTTCTTAGGTTCTTTGAGCTGCTACCATGGAGCTTCTTTTTATCTGGTATGAATTTAGGGCTTATGCTAGAACATCTTGATTTTAAGAACCTTGATCATATTATCTACCAGTATTTCTTGATTGTGTTAAGTTAGATGTTGAGAATGTTATGTGGTCACATTTCTTGTATCTTTAGGCTTTTTTGGTTCCAGAGTAGCATTGTGATTTTTCATTATGTAGAAAATAGGACTATAGTTTCTGAGTTCCTTGCCTTCAGATCAGGATTGCATTTTCATTTCATCAATTTGTGCTCTGATATTGCAGAGCTGGGTAGAGTCTGTGCTTCAAGATAATGTACCTAGCCATTAAGAGCTGAGAATGGGTACAATGAGCCCCTGTGATCATGTAGCGTAGATAGTAGCCATCGCTTTTTACTGGCTCCTTTGAGAGCTCACTAAATCCACACAGTGAATTAACTAGGGCTGTTTGAGAAACAACCAGTGGGATAATGAACACTTTTATGCTTTTTAAAATGACTATAGAGAGAATGATCAGATGAGGCAATTCCAAAATGGCAGCTGTGTTTTCATTGTTCTTTTGGGACTTGCATTGAGAAGTACGCTTTTAGCGGATTTCCCCTTTAACAGAAATTCATTAGGGGGTATCCATTAGCCAATGAACAATAAGAGAAAGGAGCATGTTAGTTATTTCAGAGAGCGAAATGTGACTTTTAACTTTGAGCTAATTATAGTTGGGTGGATTAGAAGAACTAACCCCCTCCCCCAAATCTGGAAAATGGATTTAAAGACCTTGGATTTTATTTTGAAATAAGGAAAACAGACTTTTATTTAAAATTTTATGTTTCTTTAGATTTATCTAAAGAGATAATGCTCAGATTTTTAATTTCTAGATACCATACCAGTAATTTTTTTCTGTACTTTTATTGCAATTTCTTATTTCTAAAAATTGAGACTGTAATGTTGTTAATATTTACATTTTTTCTCTTCCAAACTGTTAAAGTGTGACAGTATAAATTTATACTTGTGTTTGCTTTATTTTTTTATTTTTAGTTTTTGTTTTAATTTTTGTGTGTGTGCTACCCATACTTCTTGTTATAAAGATAAATTCTGCAAGGTTTGGACGATTTAGGGGAGAGGAGACATATTATTGAATAGCCAACCTTTTCTTTTTCTTCTGGTTTTTAAATTCTAAATGCAGAGAAACACTGTAAGTCAGTGAAAAGCACACTGCACTTAATTGGAAATCATCATAGTGGCTTCAGTGTAGAACTCCTGTGACCTTGGGCATGAGGTTTTGCCTCTCTGGGTCATAGTTGCCCAATCATCAGAACTGTACTATTGGACAAGATTATGGTTCCCTGTTGTGTATTGTTATGGGAAATGTGGCAGTGAGTTAGGAGCCATCTAAAGTCTCCGTGTAAACCCAGCAGGCATATCTTTCTACCTTCCTTCCATATCTCTTTTATCTGGTGTATTTGCCAAAATATTATTTTTTATACGTTTATAGATATATTGAGGACTAAAAGCAATTCAGATGTATTTATATGGTAATGAGATATAACACCAAAAACTGAAAGAAATATACTAACGCCAGGCCACAGAAAGGCATCTTCTTATATTCACTCTTCTCTGCCATTTTTAGGATGCTTTGATGGACAAATTTAAGGATCACTGGATTATATGACAAACTCTTTCTATTCTAAAGTTATTTAACTGCGAGAACATTTCGAGTTTCCCTTTTCCCCATCCTAAATCAGTAGCATTTTCTAAAGAAGAGCTTGTGTATTTTTTTTACGTGAATCCTGTCTCAATGTTATTTGATAACAATTCTTTTAAGAGATCTTATCCTGAAAGGAAGGTATTTAGTGTTGGCACTGAGTGGTGGTGTGTGAGGAGTGGCAAGCAATGCCATCAGCATACTAGACACTTCTGCCTTCTTCAAGCCCCTCTAATGCCCACTATTTTTTTTTAAATTTTTATTTATTTATGAAAGTCACACAGAGAGAGAGAGAGGCAGAGACACAGGCAGAGGGAGAAGCAGGCTCCATGCACCGGAAGCCCGACGTGGGACTCGATCCCGGGTCTCCAGGATCGCGCCCTGGGCCAAAGGCAGGCGCTAAACCGCTGCGCCACCCAGGGATCCCTAATGCCCACTATTGTTGTGTTCCTTTTTTCCTTCCATTTCAGCCTGGATTCTAGTAGAATGGAAATCCATGTTTCTGAATTTCGTATATTTACCCCTCCCCTTTTTCTTATCTTCAGCAACAATATACGTACTCTGATGGCAGCTGCTGTATTAAGCCCAAGAGCTTAAAAGATTAAAGAAACCACTAACAGCAGTCAGGAGGAAGTTTAAGGGTCTGTTTTTCTGAAGGTCTGCATTTTCATTCTGTTGGTTGAGTAGAAAATTGCAAACAGGTTGTCAGCAGCTGGAATGTTCTTCTGCATCTGGGGAGACCCGGCCTTCTGTTCCTTTTCCATTCATTGGAAGGGTAGCCAGCCTGAGGTGGAAACTGAAGGCGGAGAAATCAGAATTCTTTGTGTGTATAGTCATTAGAACTTTTTTTGTAGAAATGTTTTCACAGAAATGTCAACTTGTCTTCCATTCTTTCACTAGCTTTACTGAGTACTTAACTTCAAGGCACTTGCTGAAAAGAGGCCTGAATATGATAATAAAAATACCTTCCAAAGACTTAGCGCCTAAAACTAGTTGTTTAGACTCTCAGTAAACATTGGGGTTGAGGGGTGGTGGCCTGCCCCCTGGTCTCTCTCTCATATATCGCTCAGGCTTTTATCCTTGGGGATTTAGTGTGTGGCTGCTAGAAGCTGGAGGCCTTGCTTCAGTAATGCATCATTGGTCCAGCCTCTGCTGCTTACTTCTGATGGATATTGCAGAGTGAATCTCAGCAAATCTAGAATGTCTGCTGATTTGTTGGTGGATCCTTAAGCACGGCTAGACAGTTTTCGTAATAAAATCAGTTTTTAAAGCTAAATATGGGTTACTTCATTCTTCCTCTTTCTTTTATCATTTTTTCCCATTGCATTTTGAGTTTTAGAGCTAGATGGGGAGCCCCTTCAGTGCCCTTAGGTGCTGATCAGGTAAGGACATAATTGTGTGGTTGTTGCCCCCTCCCTTTTAAAATCTTTTAAGAAAATATTTTATTTATTCATGAGACACACACACACACACACACACACACACACACACACACACACACAGAAGAAACGTAGAGAGGGAGAAGCAGGCTCCTCAAAGGGAGCCTGATGTGGGACTTGATCCCCAGACCTGGGATCACGCCCTGAGCCAAAGGCAGATGCTCAACAGCTGCGCCACCCAGCCATCCCTGGTTGTTCCCTTCTGACATAATAGAGAGAGGTGGGACCTAGGGCAAACTTCTGTGTTGTCCCTTCAGGCAATCAGAGCTATTAAAAATAAGTAATGTCCTGATGAAATAAAACAGGACTGACAGTTCAATTGCTATTTTTGGATAACTTCCTTATTTTATAGATATGGAAAGAAGCTGAGAGGGTTTTGCTCTCCTCAAGGTCACAAAACTGGTCAGTGGCCTAAGTCTAGACCCTGTAATTCTCAGGCTATTTGAGAAAATCAAGTGGTCCAAGTTCAGTTATCAGTGGCACTTGTTCTCCTAAGTATGCACAGACCAAGGCTTTCTTGTCCAGACTAGTATTTTAGGATTATTAAAGCTAATCTAGTTTTTAGATAAACCAAATGGATTTTTGAGATTGTAAAGAACCTATTGTGATGGCTGAACAGCTCTTAAGTGGAGTTTCCAGACAGTTCGATCTGCAATTGTTCTGTAACACCATATGGATTTCCAAGTAAATACATTTTGCATATTGCTTACAAATTATCTTCATGAATAATGAAAGCTGTGCTACAGGAAGCTACAGATTAAGAGAAGCTGATTTTTTTCTTCTAAACTGAATTTCATTCCTTTGTTTCTTTTGCTTTTATTTTCTGTGCCCTCAAGGGTATGTATTTGAGTTGGAGGGTGATTGGGGAGGGAGAGTGCTATTATAGGTTTCTCAACATCTGTGTTTCTTTATGAAACATCATTTCTTTTGCTACCAAAGAGGGCTTGCCAGTTTGAATACACTCTGGACCATGCTTTCTCCTGTGCTGATCTGTGCTGTATTTTGTTTAATTTTATTTTGTTTAATTAAGCTTTCTTAGCAGGGTTCTTTACTTCTCTCAGGGAAGATATCCTCTGCCATTGATACCTACTATGTGCCATGTACTCTCTAGGTGCTTCCATGATTTGCAGTAGTTCTCCTAACAACCTCATGAGATCGGTATTATTATCTCAGTGTTTTAGGGAAAGCAAAGGCCTGGAGATTGTGCCTTCCTTAATTATGCACCTAGGAAGTATAGAACTGGCATTCAGGTGCAAATCTAATTTAAGCTTAGTATACTTTCCAAAATGCCATACCACATCTTTGTCTTTTCTCTCTTCATTCACCTAGTGTTTTGAGCATACAAATTGTGCTGGCATCTCCAAGGAGTTTCCAAATTCTTTTGTCTAAAAAATGGCTTTCAGACTTTTTTTGTCTTAATTCACACAGTTAGAAATACAATTTATACTATGATCAAGTGTACATGTTTATGTTTGCACATGCACAAATGCATGCATACACCCATGCTTACATATGAAACTGAAACAGAGTTTTATTAAATGACACCTTATAACACACACCACACTGTAATTTTCCCTTTTCTCTTCCACTAACTGGTGTGCATACTTATATGTCAGTGATTACCCACTAAATTAGTTTTATGACCTAGGACACCTATAGTTGAGAAAGACTGACCTGGAGGGAGCTGTCCAGGGTGGGGTACATGTCTCTCCCTAACTTTATTAGATTTTTAGGATGATCCATTGGCATATGGGACAAAATAGAAGTTTTGTTTAGATTTATTATCTTTACAGAAGACACATGGAACATTATTAACATTTAGTATTTGAGTTGGCAGTGTACTATCTGCAGGATAGTCAATGGCCCATAAAGGTGTGGTGGGTGTCCTGGAGGGGGAGTGGAAGTTTCACAAAATGGCATTCCTTCAGCCTTTAGCCTTATGTTCTCACCATGTTATGGGACATGTTTCAGTTTGGTGGATCAGAAAGTGTGTTACACTATTTACTTTAACCTTCACAAAAAGTACAAGTGGTTTTTTAAAATTCCTTCAAAGTAACTATGGAATGAGGTAATATAAGCACAGGGGAACAGCAGGAAATTTTTAGAGTTTATATTGCCTTTATTTTTATGAGCTCCTTATCAACAGTGTTACAGACAACAACTACACAATCATATCTAGTAAGAAATTGGTCAGAAGATTTAAATTATAAAAACAATTGGGAACTGAGGTTTATATCCATGATCATAATTGATTTACCTTGCCCTTAGCAGAAGTTGTATCTTGAAGTAACAGCTAATGCCATTATGTTGGATAAAACGTTAAAACTTGTGTTCATTTTATCTGTATATCACCCTGATATTTATTTGTATATTTTGTAATATGTACAGTCTACCAGTGCCTTATAAGTAGCTACATATATATTTGGGAATATGCTCAAAAATTTTTTGATACTAATAAGGATTTAAAATCAAAATTATGTGCAGATTATTCATGGGTCTGGAGAACTACCAGTACAAGTCTCCAGTAATTGTTAATAGGTATCTTGGGTTCCAGATGAAGAGTGAAAAGAGAGTAGGAGACAGAGGATATTTATGTACAAGTTAGAGAACAGGCCTCCCTAGATGGATTCAATTCTGCAGGCACATGGTTTGGTGAGCAACCTGTGCCTTTGTGTACATCACAAAAGTTTCCCCATTCTCTTGACAGAGGAGCCCTGGGTTGGGGTATGTGATTTGGCAAGAGGCATGGTCTAGATTTTTGCTCCCTTCTGCCCCCGTCTAGTCTTTCTTCTTTTTGCAGATGTAGCCTACACAAGGAAGTGCAGGTACCAGCTCTGATTCTGAGGTCTGAAAAAGGAAGAATAGTGACCACAGGAGCTGTTTGGTCACTGCTGTAGGGAACTACAGCAACCAGACCCCTCTTGTATTTATTTATTCATTCAACTGTGTATTTATAGAATACCCATTCTGTGCTAGACGTGTACTGCAATAGGAGTCAGCAAACCTCAGCCCGATGGATAAACCTGATCTGGTGTTTTGGTAAATAAAGCTTCATTTGGAACATAGCGATACCTCTGTGGCTCCTTGTGAGCTATAATGGCAGAGATGAATAATTGTGACATAATATGGCCTGCAAAGCCTGCTGTGTTTACTCATTGGCCCTTTACTGGAAAAGGTTGAGGATCTCTGTTCTAGAATATGTATGACTCTATACTTGCTTCTGGTACCACCCCATAGTAATTGAGCCATGGGCTTTTTGGCTTCTCTCTCATTTGCCCTGCTTGTCAGAAAAGACCTCCTTTGGAGCGATACTAGGGAACATTAGGGTGGAGGGACAGAGCTAAAAAGCATGCAGCTGGGGCATATCTATTGCTTAGGTGTCTACACAGGCAGTGTAGTACAGAGAAGAAATCAAAGAGCTAGGAGTTTGGAGACCATGGAGACCTGTGACCTGTCTGGGCCTCAGTTTTCTTCACTCTGCAAGTAGGAGATACATTAGATACTTCAAACAGCACCAGAATCACCTAGAAGCCTTGTTGAACAGATTGCTGGGCCATAACCCACCCAAGGTTTCTGATTCCATAGGTTTGGGGAGTGCCTAAGAATTTCTGCCTTTTTTTTTTTTTTAAGATTTATTTTAGAAAGATTTTTTTTTAAAGATTTTATTTATTTATTCATGAGAGACACAATGAGAGAGAGGCAGAGGCAGAGGCATAGGCAGAGGGAGAAGCAGGCTCCATGCAGGGATCCTGATGCGGGACTCAATCCCAGGACTCCAGGATCCCAGGGTCATGCCCTGAGCCACCCAGGCATCTATAGTTATTTATTTTAGAGAGAGTGTGAGGGAGCACAAATGAGAGGGGCATAAGGAGAAGGAGAGAGAATCCCAAGCTTACTGCACGCTGAGTGTGGAGCCCCACACACGTCTTGATCTCATGACCTTGAGATCATGACCTGGGCCAAAACCAAGAGTTTGATGCTCAACCAACTATGCTGCCCAAGTGCCCCAATTTATGCTTTTAACAAATGCTGGGTGTTGAATCTGCTGGTCTGGTGATGTGCACTTTGAGAGGCCGGGTTCTGAGTTAGAGCTTCAGTAAGGAGTTCTTGAAAGAGTAATTGGTCATCCTTAGGTAAGCATTGTGCCTGGATTGCTTGTTAGTAGCCGGCCTCTCTTTGGCATTGATAAGTGAAAGGCTGGGGTGACACTGTGAGAAATGACATTTGGAGAAGACCTATGTGCTAGATGACTCTGTGATATGTCATCTAGAACTCTCCTGGGCTAAGTTTGTAAATTCTCACATTGCACCTATACAAAGGAAACTGTAGGCTTCCTCTTCATTATCAGTCATTCCAAGT
The DNA here is from genome assembly GCF_003254725.2 of Canis lupus dingo. Lineage (NCBI taxonomy): Eukaryota > Metazoa > Chordata > Mammalia > Carnivora > Canidae > Canis > Canis lupus. The sequence goes on along the minus strand of NC_064248.1, from coordinate 3,294,252 downwards.
TTTGCCCATTGCCTCTGAAATTCTAGATCCTCAGATGATTAATCTGTTAGGGCACTGTACAAGGACAAAATCCATGATGGCAGGTTGTTTTTTATGTTCTCTTTCCTATCCCTCCTACTATGACTGCTATTCCCTATCTTTTAAGAACCCTTTTTCCAGTTAACTTTTTTTCTAAAAAAAAGTCATTTTTTTGGTTTCAATAAAGTGCTAATGTCTCAAAAGCTATAGGGAGCCTAATGATGGAAGAAACTAATGCAAGTTACTTGCAGGATAACCATATCAGCCCTCTAAAAAATTCTTGGGAGTATTACATTTTTCTAATTTTACAAATGAGTAGTCATTACAAATTAGGAGTCAAAGAAGCTAAGTAATGTTATGACCTAGGCAATTTAAAAATCCATGCAGATGACCATCAAAAACCAAGCTGCCCAGGTTTTGTCCTCTTTCTCTCTGGCCCTCACCGCTGCTTCCTCCTGAGTGCCCATTCTCATGTTCAGATATTGGCCCTGTTATTACCTAGGATTGCTCTTCCTTAGAAATCATGAACTCTGACGTCCTATCGTCCCTGCAGTTCAGCAGTTCATGCCTTGGTAGAGCTCTCTCTTACCTCCTTTCTCTACCAACAGAAATAATTCTCTTCTCTGGTCTATTTTTGTATCTTAAAAGACATAAAAATATGTATACTTTGCACTAAATTGTATTGGCATATTTCTAGTTCCTTTACTACCAGGTAACCATCTTAAAAGGCTATTTTGTATCATTTTTAAAAAAGATTTTATTTATTTACTCATGAGAGACAGTGAGAGAGGGAGAGAGGCAGAGACACAGGCAAAGGGAGAAGCAGGCTCCATGCAGGGAGCCCAACGTGGGACTCGATCCCGGGTCTCCAGGATCATGCCCTGAACCGAAGGCAGCGCTAAACCACTGAGCTACCCATGCTGCCCATTTTGTATCATTTTTAAGGTTTCTTTTTTTTTTAATTTTTATTTATTTATGATAGCCAGAGAGAAAGAGAGAGAGAGAGAGAGAGAGAGAGAGAGAGAGAGGCAGAGACATAGGCAGAGGGAGAAGCAGGCTCCATGCACCGGGGGCCCGATGTAGGATTAGATCCCGGGTCTCCAGGATTGCGCCCTGGGCCAAAGGCAGGCGCTAAACCGCTGCGCCACCCAGGGATCCCAATTTAAGGTTTCTATAGAACCAGGGACTGTGTCTGGTATAAAGGAGGCATTCAGAAATAACTGTTTAACTGAGCTTAGTGAATGGTTAAGACAGAGGTTTGAACTCAGGTGTGTCTTGCACACAGTGCTGTATTCAGGTCTACCACTGGCTTATTCATACCTAGTCTGATCTGGTTGAAGAAGGAATTGTTCAAGAGGTGGTGTCATTTGTGAGATACTTTGTCACTTTGTCTGCTTTTCTATATCCAATATGCTATTACTGATGACTTTTCATTTTTTTCAAAATGTATCTTTTCTTTTCAACCTGAGTTCAAATTAAATAATTTTAGACAGTATGCTCAGAACATTTGGAAACATGACATTTCAGATCTATTTTCCCCTTTTGCTTTACAAAAGTATATACAGCTTTAATTACTAATTGCTGCACTCTAAGTAGAGACAGATGATACGTATGTTTGTGACAATTTTCCAGAGGGAGAGCTAAGTAACCAGGCTCATTTTTCCATAATGTGAACGTTATTCACAAACTATTATCATAATTGATGCACCAAGCCACTGTAGGGTAAATAATGTGTTGTGTGTGGGAAGCAAGCTAGTAGTCAATGAATATTAAAGAACAAAACCTCATTTTAAAAGAGAAGCTGTAATTATAATCATTCTGAATTCGTACTGCAAAACCAGTTAAAATAACTTGGCTGCCATTTATCTATGTAATTCTGTGTGTAAAGGAAGTAGGTATATGAGTAGAGTTGTGCACACGTTTCTGTAAGAAGACACAATGTCAAGCTTTAGAAGGAGTTATTTTTCAAAGACATTTGATACAGAGATGTGAACACGAACAGAAGTTTATCAGTGAAATTTATATTAATGGGGGAAGATCACAATTGTAGTTTTATCTTGCTTATCATGCTTTGTAGGTGCTTTACATCTTCCTGGAATGTCTTGAACCTTTCCTTGACCAAATAAGCTTCTGCATTTTTTTCAAAGCTCCTTTTTCTTAGCAAGCCTTTCTCATCCACTTCTAATTTCTCTCTTACTGCTACTGCCTTCTAGATACTCATCAACCTCTGTGTGTGGGTATTGATTTGCACTTGTGGGATTTGTTGTTTAGTAATAGGAGGTCATAAGTCACTTCCTATGTGTAGCATTAGTCTCCCCAACCAGACTGCCACATCATTTCAGAAAGGGATGGCTCTGTTTCTGTGTATGTGTAGCTCATTCTTGTATTCTCATGGATCATGGTCCGTGCACTCTATGCATATGCTGACTCCTTTCAGAGGTAATCTGGTTATCTCTTTTTCTCCATCAGATGTTTTGTTTTATTTTTATAAAATCTTTTTTAAGTTTGGTGCTTGTTTACAATGTCTGTAAAAAATGCACTATTATAACTGGAAAGAATTAGGTCCTTTGGCATGGAGTTTTTGATGGAACACTTAATCAGGAATCTGGAATGTGGCTTACATGAAATATATAACCTCTCAATCTTTGTCAAGTTCTGACATCCAGGGGAAAGATGCTGCCTTTGTCTCTTGGTTTTTAATGTTTTTGACACATGGGTTTTAGATGCAGATAAGGTGATTGGATCAGAGCTTAGATACTTTTATATTTTAAAGTATATTATGGTGTATCTATTTTTAGGAACCTTTTAGAAAAATCTCTTCAACATTGATCCTGTTATTAGTTGTATCCTCAGAATATTCTGATAGTTTCCTTCAAATATATAACTGTTCCTTCTGTATGGACTTCAGTTGTCTTTTCCTTATACAGCAATGAAAGTATGGGCAGAGCCTGAAATACTTTCTTGTTCAAGTTTCCATGGCCTTTAATGTCAGACAGAGATAATTTATTCAGCTAGTTTATCCATTTGAACATATTTCCATAACAGAAAAATGAATAAATAGAATGTTCCTTAACATATTGCTTGTATAGACAGAAACCATGTTGTAAAACTGTGTGGCTCTTCCTCTCAAAAGAGTATTATTGGTTTCCTGCCTTTATCCCATTCTTAAACAATTTGACCTTTCTGAGGGCTTTATGGAAAGTTCTAAGGAAAAAAAATAACAAAACTCATACAACCTCAGGAATTCTAAGTATCAGAGTTTACCTCTATGAAGGTAATTTTTTCAAATTTCAAGGTATAGTTCAGTGCATAATATGGGTCATTGTTAATGTATCTAACTCTGGGATAGCTTAAGTTTGCTTGTCCAGATAATAATTATGTCATTATCCAGGAGTAGACTCCTTAGAGTGGCAAGGACCCCTGGAACTGATCCTTGTGGAGGCTCTTTTCATCCCCCAATCTCTTACAAGATGGCTTGGTGTCTGTTGACACCCTTTTCCCACCATGAGAACCCTAGGTGGGACTTTGGCCTGGTTCCCTCAAGGACTCTGGAAACTGCTTAGCTTGGAATGGTGCCATTTGAGGCCATTCTTGGCAGTGGGCCTTGGCTTTTTTCCTTCTAGGCCCTGTGCCTCTTAGGAGCAGAGATGAGGTCAGATGCAGATAACACAGGCATGGTGTCTGTCTCCTGAAATGCATTTCTCCCTCCCCCTAAGTGTTAAGGAAGAACACATTTATCATGGAGTATAATGAGGAGTAGGAAAGAACATGTAGCTTTTTATTTTTCCTGCTGAATAGCAGGAGAGTAGGATAAAAATCTGTTTACAAGTCAGCTGTATCTCTTTGTAATTTGTGTTCAAGTAATTTGAGGCTTTACAGTTAAGCTAAACTTCTGAACAGTTTGATTTGCAAACTCTTTCTTGGAGGGCCAAGGGAAGCTTTTGTGAGGATTTGAGGTCTGAGATGAGAATCAGGACTTAAGCCAGGGTAGAGGGTGTGTGTGTGTGTGTGTGCGCGCGCGCGCTGCATGTAAAGCATGTGCGTGGTTTGGCAGGGACAAGGACAGTTGAAGAAAAGAGGAAGGGTCTTTCCCAGCAAAGGAAACAACACATATGAAGGTCTGAAGAATCCTGTGATTTTTGTCAGGTAATGAGTCCTTTTGTTGTCCCCAGATTGCGAATCCGAGAAACCACCAAGGAGCCGACACTGATGCAAACACACGAGGGTTTATTACAAGCTCGAGCTTGGGTCTAAGTATACCCGTCACAGTGGAGCAGGAACTTGGACCCTGAGACTAAAGCGTAGCAGATTTATAGGGGCCAGTGGCCCATGGGATACGCAGAAAGTTGCACAGTCATGTTGGTCCACACGCAGGTGGCCGATTGAATTACATCTTACCCTATAGTATCTATTTGAGCTGGCCTATTACTTTGGTCAGAATTGGCACGCGGGGCACAAGGCGGGGTTACATTGTTATGAGCCGATTTCCGATTAGGGTGTGCCCTGGGCTTGACTACGGTGGGGCAGTGCCCTAAGCAGGTCGGTGCAAGGCGGGTACAGCACAAAATGGAGTCAGTCCTGCTCTGCTTGGCCAGGGGTAGGGGTTTTTTGTTAAATTTCCTGGGTCCCATACCTTTCAAAGGTTTTATTAAGAGCTGTGGCCAGGCCTGTTTGCTGAGAACAGAGAAAGTCCTCAAACACCCATCATACCTCTCCAGCCTCTCTTAACCAGCATTCAGAGGCTCTGCCAGAGGAAATGGCGTGGTCCAAGTGCAGCTGGGATGGAAATGAAGTCCGTTTAGTGCTGCTGAAGCAGTTCCTCTGCATAGACTGTCCCTTTCTAACAGTAAACTGTTTAAAATGAAACAAAACAAGGCTCGTGGGAGCTGGAAGGAGAAGGAGTTTATGTCAGAAAATGAAAATGAGTTGCTGCAGAAGGCCTGTCTTGGTGATGGTTTCAGAGTTATTAAAAGGACTCAATTGCTAGTTTGTTTTATCTCTGTGTATGTTTTTATGGACTTTTAATTCTCCAGAAGACATGAAGGCTAAAATAGTAATCCTGTCTCTATTAGGAAACAGGCTCCTGTTGTCGGAGATGACTACCTTGCAACTCACAAGCCATGGCATCTATCAGTATTTACGTTCACCAGGGAGCTAGATAGACTTATGTTGTCTTCCCAGCTCTTCTTTTTCCCTTCCTTATGGCAAGTCAGGCTTTGAACGTAATCACAGTGTGACTAAAGCTCTGCCACAGCAGGTGGAGTTTCTAACTTGAAGTCTGAGAAGTGATATTTTGATTATGTTTCCAGCTAATGGTTGCTACTAAGCAAAGGGTAGGAGGTTGTAGCAGAGTTGAAGGTGACATTGCCTTTACCTTTTTATCAAGCTCAGTTATGAGCCTTGAGCTATAATAACTGCTTTACAAACATGGGCCCATTTTAAGGTAGATTCATTTAGCCTCAGTATACAGATGGGGAACTTGAGGTTGAAGGAGGGAACAAGTTTGCAGTTGTGCGCAGCATTTGGTGTGGTCAGGATCGGAACTGAGGTCCCTCTGTCTCTAGAGCTCTTGTGGGTAACCACTGCCTGTTGCAGGATGCTCTCTTATAACATAGCCTGTCCTTCCTCCTCCATCAGTTCTTGTCCTTCCCCTCTTATAAGATGCTCTAAAGAAAACACAACCAGAAATCTGCCTCTCGCATTGACCCTCCTCTCCTTCCTTATGTTCCATTAGGCAATGCCTCATATTCATGCAAATATTATATATTTTTGGGGGATAAAAGAGCAGTTTTAGCTTATCTCCTTTTGACTCTAAGAGAATTTGTGTTGGTTAATTCTGTCTATTCCATAATACCATGTGACCAGAAATATGTAACACAGTTGTATTCTCAGGGATATACTTACATGTGATAGCCTGAAGCTAGACTCAGGAGCCAGGAAGACTCACAGACCTTGTGAGACCCTGGTGAAGTCACTTTACCTCTCTGGGCTTTGCTCCTTTCATCACTGCAGTGTTTAATCTAGGTCACTCCACAGTTTGGGATGTACAGCATTTATTAGGACGCTAAATAGGTCACATGCAGCATGTCCTTGTATGCCCATTATTTTTTGATGTTTCTAGAAGCGATGGTTAATAAACTAGAAATTCATTAAAAATATTATTACATTCTTACATTGTGTGTTTCTTCAATTAATGAATGCCTGCTAAAATTCAATATGTTATCAAATGGGGACTTCATTATTTCTTTTTAATTAAAAGGGGCCTCATGCTAAAAGTTAGACACTATTGGTTTTCATGAACTTTTAAAGTCCCTTCCCAATAAAATATCCAGTAAGCCTGCTAATAAGTCTAAATACTTTATTACCCAAATTCTAGCTGTTTGGAATCTTACATTAACTTACTTTTTCTTCTTCTCCATGAGCATTTTAATTTATAGTAAAAGGGGGAAAATCGTGAGGAAATGAATTGACTCTAAAAGAACCAATCTTCCATAATCTGTCCCTGAACACAGAATGTCTTACCATCATGTCTGTAAGTACAGTTGGTCATGGTCACGCAGTCATCTTTCCCCTGCCCAGTCCCTGTGTGCTGTGAAGCCCTGTACACCTCACCTTCTTTTCCAACCACAAGCCCATCTGGCCTCACCTCTTCCCTCACCCAGCCTTGTTAAATGGGAACCCCTCACTGCCTCTTTTACTGGCTCTCTCAGTTCCTGGAAGTTCTTGTCCTTCTGCCGTTTCCTTCCAGAAGCATGCCAGCTGTCTGTCCTCTCTTGAGCTTCTATGTTCCACTTGAGAGAATTAAAACTGTCTGGAATGTAATTATAACTTACGTGGATTACATAATGTATATATACTGTAGTGGGCCTCAGTATTTGAAGGACTTTTCATTGTTGCCCATCAGTCCACTTACCATGTTGCTTTCTTTTCCCTTGGTAACAGTCACAAATTCTTCCCACTGAAGGCTGCAATCTTAGCAAAAGTTTATTAGGAATTTACTGTGCTAGAGGAAACATGCTAAGGACTTCAGATGCATTGTCTCAGCCCCATTTGTGCCACATGACTTAACTTTTCTTCCTTCTGTTACATCAAACAAATAGTAACTGACCATCAGCTATGTCCAGGCACTGGTCCACATCACAGGCTGTAACTGTGATTGAGGGAGGCTGGGGACTTGCTCCAGAGAGGTCTCCACTTCAGAGGGAAATGCAGAGAAGTAAATAGGCAAAAAGAACATTGTATGAGACGTGCCATTAAGGGGAGAAATTCAGTATATGATAGATGAACCGACTCAGGCTCAGGGATGCGGGTAAGGAAAGCTTCTTGGAGGAAGTGACAGCTAAGTGCCAATCCAAAGGATGAGAGTAAGAGGTGACGTGATAGAGGATATAGAGGTGTTCCAGAAAGTAAAACACCTGGGCGCTGAAAGATGCAGGGAGCTGAGAGGGGCCAGTAAGAATGGAGTCATTGTTCTCAGAGAAATTAGTGGCCTTCAGGTATTAACTCCATTCACTCTATTTCCTACCTCTGAAGTGATTTATATCCTCACTTACTAACTCAAATTAGAATCCACTGAGATACTTTTTTGTTCCTGTGTGTTAGGGGATGAGTTTTGACACACTTGCTGTCAATCTTGGTACAGAGTTTTGCTGTGTACTTGTGTAGGTGCTCTGCCGAGGTAGTATTAGGGTATTTGGGTGCCTTTGGAAGAAAAGACTACTTCAAAAACATTATGGGAAGGTTTGTGATTATTGTGATGCAGGAATGGAGTTTTTCAAGAGGGTTTTTCAGTGTTAATCACTCCCAGAATTGTGAATGCTACGATGAAGGGGCTGCTTAACCTGGCATGTGATAGATGCTTCCAAAATGGAAGCATATCCCTTCTCCATCCCGATGTCCAGTAAATGACATGTAGGCCTTAGCAAATGTGCCTAGACTGAGGAAAGCATGATGGGCCTTGGAGGAAAGGTCTGTAGGGATGAAGGATTGGAGCTTCTATGACACAGAAGTAGGGAAATGAAGTGATGGTCCACACATGCTTCTGGTCATTTGCAGATGTGAAAGATAAACCCTGTGTAGACTTTTTTCTTCCTGTATGGCAGGAAAGGTTACTCATTAGAATGGCCCCATTCATCATTTGGAATAAAAGTGGGCACAGAGAACAGCTGTGTGGTAAAAGATTTCAGGCTTTTTTTCAAGGCACTTTGAAAGGTGGAAGCCTGTGATGAATACTCAGACTCTCCTATTTCTCTCTGCAGGTGAGGGTAGTGTACAGCATCCCATAGTATGTACTTTTAAATCCAGATGAATCTTAATTATTTTGTATTTAATAAGTAAATATTTATTACTTAAGGATACGGATACAGGAAGTAGGGACAAGAGATGTGTTGACAAACTATTAAGTAGTTTGAAGTGGGCAGTTTTCTACATGCCGGGTTGTGGCCATGTGTCATCTGTAGCACAATGGTGCTTGGGGCAGCAGCTTCACTTGTGCTGGAGATCTTCACATACTCAGAGATCTCACCCCTCATTCTCCATTTCTTCTGTCTCTTGCATCTTGTAAAGTAGGTGCTGTGATTCTATTTCACGTATTAGTCTTGAAATTTGAAAAGTTTAATGCGTTAATAGTAAAACAAAAGTAAAAACACTGTCTTTACATTTCTGGGGAAAAAATGTATGAAGAAATGTCATTTTCCAAGCTGTTAGTTCCTGAGGCTGAATACTGGGAGCTGTTTTCGTAGCTGCTAGTAGAAGTAAAAGGGAATAGCAAGAGAAAGCTGGCCCAGTTTTTCTCTTTGTCTACGAGAGGTCGAAAGATGTTGTTTCAGCTGGAGAATTTAAAATGGATTCTTTTTCACTTTTTGCTGAAAAGACTGGACTGCTTTTAGTGTTGTAATCTTCCATAGGCGTGGAGAAAGGTCACCTCCTGATCTTGTTTTGGGGATCATGGGGTTAAAGCTGTGGCAGAGTCCTTTATCTAGACACAGGCTCTTGGCAGAATAATGTTTGGCCAGGTGTTAATCTGTGTCCTGAGGGGGAGTGCTGGAATTCATTATTCATCCCGTGGGGATAGGAGTGGGAGGAGGAGGTTGTCCTTCTGGGAGGGTACAGGGCCAGGGCCTGCCTCCTGCCTTTACCAACATGAGCCATTTGTGAGGAAGGCAGCTGAAACCCATTTGAGGAATTCTCTTGTCAGCTGGCCAAGAGTGCAACACGGAGCAAGCGAGCTAGTGGGAGGGAGGGAAAAGCAGGCAGCTCAGGGAAGCAGTCCTTGCGTGCAGTTTCTGGAAGCAGGATCACACACAGTGTTGTAGGCACTAAGGGAAGGTGTATAGGAACTTTAAAGGGGAAGGAGGCCAGGTTTGAAATAGTGCATTTTCCTATTGCTCTCCCCTTTGCCCCTCCTGCCTTTGAATACATGGCATCCTTTGGAAAGCTCAGCATCTGAAAGAAGCTTTTGCCCGAAACACACTTTTTCATCAGCGTTATACTATTTTGTTTTGTTTTTCTTTTCCTTTTTATTTTTTCCATCTTTTTCCTCTGAGGGCAGGAGGTGAGACAATGATCAAGTCAAGCTGGTTCTATGTTAAGTTCAAGTATGCAGAGAAGGTAAGTCAATATGTTTTCTTTTCCCAAAGGGAAACCTGCTACCTCCCTCCTACCTCCTTCTGTGGACAGGCTCCTCTGGCTACCAAGGGAAGCACATTAGCCCAGAAGTTGTATTTATGAATGGTTTCCTCTGGCTTAATGATTCCTGGATGAAACACAGGCTCTGTGCTGACAATCAGACATTGCTATTGACCATGAGGAAAGAATCTTCACACCCAGTCCCAGAAGCCTTATTCAGAATCTGAAGAAGGAAAATAATGAAACTGCATTCACAGGAAAGACAGGCGACACTTGAGAGAGAGTAGTTTCCAAGAGGAGTATTTGTTACGGAACTTGATGTGTTTTCTGTCCTGAGACAAATTGACAATCACTTCCTTTACCTATAGTTTGCTTAGTGAGAATTTTTATTTCTTTCTTTCAGTTAACTGACTTGACTCATTCATGTATGTAGAAGAAGAGCTTTGCTGTGTTCTGGGGTATAGGAAGAATCCCACCATTTTGACAAACTATTTTTGAGACTCTCTCTTTACTGTCTGTTGAGGGAGGATTACATTTTAGGGAAGCACTCAATTTTGGTTTGCATCTCAAATTTTGATGTTGCAGTTCTCTGTTTTTTTTTTTTTATTTTTTTATTTTTATTTATTTTTATTTTTTTGCAGTTCTCTGTTTTAATATATCATTACTAGGCTTGGTGGGAAGAAGTGTGTACTTTCTAAGACATTTTCCCTTACCTGGAGACGATGACCCATCCTTTTTTGTTCTGGATCCATATGTGTCACTTAACTCTGTTTGGAATTTATAGGGTTAGAAATGAGGTTTCCAGGGGCAACCTAAAATGTCTCCTTTTTGAAATCCTTTCTTGATTTTCTTGTTGACAGTATTGGCATATTGACTGTAGAGTTAAGCTGAGATCCTAGAGAAGGGAGACATAATGTGGCAAGATGGAAATTGTGATAACTTACCTTACTTCTTATGATTATATGCATAAATAAGCAAGTTGAAAAATTCCTTCTCCATTCTTCTAGTTTAAAAAAGAAGTTAGTATACTTGGAGCTCATTTTGCCACATTTTTTTTTCTGTATGGATCTGTTTCTACTTTATTTTTATGACAGCAAAATTACTTGTTCTTCACCCGTGTGTATGTACTCATCAAAATATATAGGCTTTTTATGTAAAAAGATCCATCCTCCATCTTATTTTTTAAAATATATTTTATTATTATTTTTAAGTTTGCTCCATGCCCAGTGTGGATCCCAGTGTGGGGCTTGAACTCACAACCCTGAGATCAAGACCTGAGCCAGGATCAAGAGTCAGATGCTTAACCAAGTTACCCAGGCACCCCATCCTTCATTTTAAACCATTTGCATTGTTAACTGTTAACATTATTATTACTAAGATATTACACAGGGTCAGGAAAAGTGATGTCTTGGTTTAGAATTTACTTTTTTTCTCTGTGGATTACTTTCCTTGGAAGAGCCTCTTACCCGTTCTTGGTGTTATGAATTTTGATAAATTAAAACTGTGTTCTACCTCCTTAACATTTTCCTTTCACCATAAATGAATGTCTTGCCATAGAAATCTGAAACTCATAATTAAGGACTGAGAGTAAAGTAATGTAAAAAAGGGGAAAAAGCATTTCAAGCAATGATCTTGATAAAAAGGAAAAGGAGGGGGATGTTAAATTAATTGCCTTATCTGAATGACCATATTACTATTCCTTTAGCAGCAAAATGAGAGAATGCTTTCATATACAAAGATGTGTCTGTCATAAAGCTAAATAATGTAAGCCTCCATAGCTAATTGAAGAATATCTTGCTTTTATTACAGATGGGAGAAAAATAAACAAAAATCTCAGTTTTGGTTATGACATGCTTATGGTGCTCTAGATCTCTGTGATTCTCAGTGGAACTTTTGTTGTTTTGTTTCTTCCCTATAATTTATTTTTTAATCTTACACTGGAGGTCCCTTCTCCCTCCCCCACCCAATCCCTCCCAAACTCATCAAAATGAGTTTAGTTTCATTGGAGAGATAAAAAGCTTGAGTGTAAACCAAGGGACAAGGATGCTTAAAAAACTGATTGATTGATTGATTAAGAAGTTATTTACTTATTCACAAGAGACATGGCGAGAGAGAGAGAGAGGGGCAGAGACACCGGCAGAGGGAGAAGCAGGCTCCATGCAGGGAGCCTGATGGTGGGACTCGATCCCAATACTCTGGGATCACACCCTGAGCCGAAGGCAGAAGCTTAACTGCTGAGTCACCCACGCGTCCCAAAAAACAAATTTAAATCATTCTTTTCCACATTATTTTAAAAAGTTATTCTTTTTATAGAGATGTTAATTTGAAATTTCCTCCAGTATTTTTTAAAAGGGTAAGAAGAAATCCCTGTCTCTATTTCCAAACAGTGACCACATAATTTGATATAAACTTGTAATTGTTGGAAAGATAATTTCATCTGCGAAGTTTGTCCACAGTTGTAAGAGAATACATTATGTGATACCTTTAATGGACAGTCATTTCTTAGTTTTACATTTAGGAAAAATGATTTCATCAGTCTTAAATAGCACGAAAAATTAAGAAATTCAAGGTAATGCATTACCAAAAATATTGCCAATGGTATTATTTTCCTGTGATCATCAGGATTGTGATCCCTTTCCAAAATTTAAAAATATCTGTATCTAAATATGTATATAGTAAAACAAACCTCTATTACCTCTACCACATACACACTTCTCTGTAATATTTCCATATAAATTATTGATGAGTTATCTCTTTCTTTTTTTTCAAGATTTTGTCTATCATCTACCTATCTCTCTATCTAACTACCTATCCATCTAGAGTGAGTAGAGTGAGGGACAGAAGGAGAGGGGGAGAGAGAAAATCCCAATCGGACTCTGTGCTGAACTTGGAGCCCATTGTAGGGCTCAATTTCATGACCCTGAGGTCATGACCTGAGCCAAAACCAAGTGTTGCTTGCTTAACCCACTGAGCCACCCAGGAGCCCCAAGTTATCTCTTTCTTGAATTAGGTTGGTATGTAGCCATCATTCTGTTTTTTGTTTTGTGTTGTTTGGTTATTGACTAGTTAGATATCTGTCTTGAATTTCAATAGGTATCTCTAATGCAGCATCTCTAAAATGCAGTAAATTTCTTCTTTCTCAACTAAATGTATTTATATTTCCTACCATGGGTAAGACATCACTATCCAGCTGGTTATGTGTGTTCCCAAAGGACCTGTTTTAGTTCTGTTATCATCTTCTTCCTGGTTTATTAGAGGAGCCTAATTGGTCTCCATATTGTCCAGTTCATGATACCTTCCCGTGTTACAAGACACTGCTAGAGTGATACTGTTCAAAGGTCAGTCTGAGTCTCTTATTCCCCTGCTTATTAAAGGCTGCCCTCTCCTCTCTAAGAATCCCAGTTGATCTCTCTCAACAGTGCAAGCACTTGTCCTTGTATATATGTAATACCTTGCATTGTGATTATTGACCAGTCTGTGCCTTGAGGCACCATAAGATCCTAGAGACCAGAACTATGTCTTTTTTTTTTTGATATCCATAATACTATCATAAAACAGATGCTCAGTTATTCTTTAAATACCATAGATTACTCTGTGGTTCTTTTGGGAGTCTGGCTGACAAGAGTTTGAATTCTGCTTCTGCCATTTATTGGTAGTATATGACTTTGGGTAATATATAGAAACTTGATAAAATTATTTATATATTAAATTGGGAAAATTATTGCCTAATATACTTTTTATAGCCTTAATCATTTTTACTAGACTTAATAAATACAAGAGAAATGTTGTGAAACCACTAGCAATTGACTAGTATACTTTTAAAAAATAAAACTTTTATGTTGAGATGATAGTAGATTCATATGTAGTTGTGTGAAATAATATGAATACCAGGTGCCTTTTATCTAGTTTCCCCTAAAGGTAACATCATGTGAAAGTATAGCATAATATCACAACCAGGATATTGCTAGTAATGTAGTCAAGATACTAAAGATTCTGTGCCCCAAAGATCTTTCATGTTGGCCTTCTATACCCGCCTTTGCATCACTTCATTGACTCCTGGCAACCAGTACTTTTTCCTCCATTTGTACTGTTTTGTCATCTCAAGCACGTTCTATAAATGGCATGATATACAGTGTCCCTTTTGAAGATTGTCTTTTATCATTCAACATGATGGAGATACATCCAAATTGTATGTTATTCCCTTTGGTTTCTGGGTAGTATTCTAGGGTTAAGGGTTTTAATCATTTCCCCAATGAAGCACAACTGCATCGTTTCCAGTTTTTTTAATTGTAAATAAAACTGCAATGAACACTTGTGTACAGGTTTTGGTATAGACGTAAGTTTTCTTTTCCATGGAATGAGTGCCAGGAGTGCAATTGCTGGATAGCATATTTAGCTTTTAGGAAGCCACCAAACTATCTTCTAGAGTGGCTGTATGTTTATTGTACGTTCTCATTGTAGTTTTAATTTGTATTTCCCTATTAACAGCTGATACGATGTTAAACATCTTTCCATATGCTTGTTTTTCATTTGGGTATCTTCTGTTAAACATCTCTCATTAAATGTCTTTTGCTTGTTCTCTCATTGGGTTTTTTACTTTTATTGTTCAGTTTCTAAAAATTCTTAATGTATTCTAGATGCTAGTATATTATTGGACATGTGGTTTATAAATATTTTTTTCCAATCTGTAGTTTGTCTTCTCATCCTCTTAATAGCATTTTTCACAGAGCAAAAATAAAAAATAAAAACTAATTCTGATACAGCCCAGTTTATGAACTTTGTTCATTTTTATGCCTTGTTTTTTTTGTGAAAGCTAAGAACTCTTTGCTTGATCTATCTCTTGATCCTGAAGATTTTTCTTACCTTTTTTTTGTTTAAAGAATTTCATAATTTTACATTTGATTTGTAGTATTCTGATGATTTCTGATGTTAAGCATCTTGTGTTTTTTGGTCCTTCTGTATATCTTGGGAGAAATGTCTATTGAAGTCCTTTGCCCATTTTGTAATCAGCTTATTTGATTTTTGGTTGTTGAGTTGTAGAAGTTCTTTATATATTCTGGTCATTAACCACTGATTTGCATACATTTTCTCCCACTTCATAAGTGCCTTTTTATTCTGTTGATTGTGTTCTTTGATATACAAAAGTTTTTAGTTTGATGCAGCCCCATCAAATTTTTTTTTCTTTTGCTTTTTGTGCTTTTGGTGTCATATATGAGAAATCATTGCCAAATCCAATGTCATGAAGCTTTTCCCTTATTTTTTTTCTAGGAATTTTATAGTTTTAGGTTTTAATGTTTAGGCCTTTAATTCATTTTGAGTTAATTTTTATATATGATTTGTGGTAATGGACCAACTTCATTCTTTTGCATGTGGATATCCAGTTTTCCCAACACTATTTATTGAAGAAACTGTCTTTTCCCACTGAGTGGTCTTGGCACCCTTATTTAAACAAAGATCATTTGGGACACCTGGGTGGCTCAGCGATTGAGTGTCTGCCTTCGGCTCAGATTGTGATTCCAGAGTCCGGGATCGAGTTCCGTATTGGGGGCTCCCTGCATGGAGCCTGCTGCTTCCTCTGCCTGTGTCTCTGCCTCTCTCTCTCTTTCCGTGTCTCTCATGAATAAATAAATAAAATCTTTAAAACAGAACAAAAAAAAACCAAAGATCATTTGTCCATATACACAGGAGCTTATTTCTGGGCTCTCTGTTCTGTTCCATTAGTCTATTTTGCCCATTTTGTCCTTATGCTGGTACTGTACTGTTTTCGATTACTGTAATAAGTTTTGAAATCAAAGTGACAGTCTTCCAACCTTGTATTTCTTTCAAATTTTTTCAGCTACTTGGAGTCCATTGAGATTCCATATAAATTTTAGGGTGAATTTATCTATTTCTGCGATTCCCTGACAGGCAGTTTTAATTCTGAAAGGAGTTGCTTTGAATCCATAGATCTCTTCAGGTAGAATGCAGATCTTAACAATATTAAGTGTTCCATTCTATGAACATGGGGTGTCTTTTCATTTGTTAGTATCTTTAATTTCTTTCAGCAATTTTTTAGAGTTTTTGAGTTCTTAGTTTTTGTTATTGAATATAATGTTTTTGAATTCTAAATTTTCTCTTGTGTTTTCTTTATATCTTCTATTTCTTGGCTGAGATTTCTTTACTGTGGCTATTTTTTCTTTGGTTTCAAGCATGTTTGTAATTGCTTGCTGAAACATTTTTATGGTAGGCACTTCAAAACCTTTGTCAGATAATTCTAATATGTCTATTATCTCAGTGTTGGTGTCTATTAATTGCCCTATTGGATGGAAGTCCTGGTTTCCAACTTGACCTCAGTTTTCCCCTAATGGGGAAGAAGACCTCTCAGTTACTAAGGAGGAGTTCCATTTCTCCTCTAAGCCTCAGCTGATCCTGTCCTGACTGAGAGGGGTAATGATGTCTCCTTGCTGCAGCCCTCCTGGCCTCTGCTGACACCACAGGGGAGGAGCATGGCCTCCTTACCTGCAGGCATGACTCTCCACAGTGCCTTTCCTTACACCACCCAAGTGGGGAGAAGTCAGAGGTGCCTCCTTACTGCCTCTTGAAGATGTAGGCTTCTTACATGGTCTCCACTAACATGGAGAATAGGGTGGTGCTCTTCTCTGCCTGACTTCTCTGACACCACAATCTGTGGAGATGAAGTAACTCAGTAAAGCCTGATGAGGAAGAGTAAAAGTGTAGGTTCCCCACTCAGTCTTGCTTATGGAGAAGTGGCTGTGTCCCAGGTTTTTCTCTGATGTTTGTCCAAAAGTTGTTTGTGTTGCTAGTTTGACTCATTTCTGGTCCTGTGTCTAAAGAGAGCCGATTTTTCTTGGGGCCTTTTTTGTATCTGCTGTTGGTGTTTCTGAGTTTCTTCTTTCTTCTTCAGCTCATGGTCTGGGATATTTGAGGCGACAAGCAAAAATGAAAACAAAAAACCCTAAGGAACTCCCCATCATCTCATTTATTTGGGTCCCCAGTTTTTTAGCTGGTCTGCCTTCTTCTCTTCACCTCTAGCACCTATTTATGTTTCCTCATCCACGAGGTCCAGGGTTTTAAGTTGTACTTTGTGTAAGTAATAGGAAAAAGTATGTTTCATTTTCCTGGAAGCAGAAGTCTCCTAAGATGTTTTTTAAAAAGTGATTGATTTAAAAAATAAATCAAAAGTGATTGAATGACAATGTTTTTAAGTGTTTACATTGCATAAGGCTTGGTAGTATGTGCTCCAAGGAGGGTGATAATTGTGTTTTATTATCTTTATGTTTCTTTTTTTTTAATTTTTATTTATTTATGATAGAGAGAGAGAGGGAGAGAGAGAGAGGCAGAGATAGGCAGAGGGAGAAGCAGGCTCCATGCATCGGGAGCCTGACGTGGGATTTGATCCTGGGTTTCCAGGATCGCGCCCTGGGCCTCCAGGATCGCGCCCTGGGCCAAAGGCAGGCGCTAAACCACTGTGCCACCCAGGGATCCCTATCTTTATGTTTCTTACATTTATATTAGAAATGTCATCAAACTTTGCTAACCTCTGCTTAGAAGTAACTCCCATTGCAAGTTTACCTTACTTCATATAAATTATATTATCAATAGCACATGCATTTGCATCTTTAAGTCCTCCAGCAATGCTATTTCATCAAGATAATACATCACTAAAAAACATCATCAATTTGCAATATTTTTCTTCTTCAAAGCAGTTCTGACAATCGCTTTCATAATAAGGTTGGAATCGTTAATCCCATCTTTGTTTAAAAAATTTTAGCTACTTTAGCCAGAAAGAGCATAGTGTAGGAAACAATAATAGATTTTGCTTCTTTTGAAACATTGAATTCAATGAGGTGTTGAGTCCAGTGGGAGGAAAATTAGTACACTTGTTTCTTTGGTAAGAGATGTTTTTTTTTGAATCACTGCTCTGAAATTATTACAAACACTGTCTGACCCCATTGGCTGCCTTCCTTGGAACCTTATGCATCTGTCCATAAGTTTAAAGTGTATTCTATAACTGTCTTTAACTTTAGAGTTAATTTGAAATTTATTTATGTAGTTAGTGTGTTGGAAATTTCAATAATCACAATGACTGTGCCTAAGCTCTTACTATATTTTCTAGAATTTTATTGGCTTCTGTTAGAATGAAGCATTCAATTTGTGCCAGAAAACCAGTTTTGAAATTTGAAAGAAATATGGTAGGAACAAGCTATGGAGCATGATACTATGAATCTCTTTATTCTCACTTGATAGTAGAACTTGGACATGGCAAAACCTTATTTCCTCCGCTCTTAGTTTTGTTGTTTGAGACCAGAATAACTTGATCTTTGTACATCAGGCTATGTTATAAATTTTGCTGCAAGCTTAGAGTGGACTCATTTCACTGGAAAGACTATTCATAGTTTTGACAACTCAAATAAAAACGCTTAAGGACAAACAACTGCTCAAAAGCTCCAAGAATTTCATTTCCAAAGGAATGATTTCAAATATAGTCATTTTCTTTGATTAAGTATAAGGAGGTAAATGGAAATCCTGTTTCAAATGGTGAATTTGAAGACTATGTTGTATCAGTGTACTTTGAAAGTGAAAGATGCAGCCAATCTGAATCAAAAGCCCAATTCCAGATTACTTTATTAGACTATGAGGAGTTCCTCAGCTGGCAATAGAGTCAGTTAATTTTGAAGAGTACATAGAACATCAAATGTGACTTTTTAAAAAAGATTTTATTTATTTATTCATGAGAGACACAGAGAGAGAGGGAGAGACATAGACAGAGGGAGAAGCAGGCTCCTTACAAGGACCCCAGTGTGGTCCGGGATCCTGTCCTGAGCCAAAGGCAGATGTTCAACTACTGAGCCGCCCAGGCATTCCCAAATGTGACTTTTGATAAGTGTTGTCACCATGTGTGGCACCAAGTGCAGTAGGCATCCTTTTGACCAGGCTACTCTAACTCCTTGTTCAAGGCTGTCTGCTATACAGTTGCAGCAAAAGCTGGATTAAAGAGAGCTATGTACTCATATATTGGCTTTGGTCTTCAGATAATATGTTTGCCCTTTTTTGACATTGTTTGAGAGCACTTAGAACAACTTTATGTACAATTATTTATTGTATGGCTTTGCATGTATAAATGAGAGAATTCGTGAATTGGGCTTTTAAATTGGAGGTTTCTGCTGTGGGCACATTGAAACTAAGTTCCTATCTCTTCTCTTCTCCACTAGGGTATTACCAGCCTTCCCCTTGTTTTGCCACCCGCTTTTTTTTTTTTCTTTTTTTTTTTTTTTTTGCCACCCGCTTTTTAAGACTCACTGTTTCGTATGCCTTTCTACAATGTTAGTGTGTACACTGAGTGTAGTTGGATGGTCTCAGCAATGTTCTAGAAAGAGCAGGAAAGATGCTCAGATTTATTCAGGGAGGACGAAAGAACTTTCTTGAAATTATAGAAGTGATGTTCCGTCCTCACTTTCCTGTAACTGATAGATCTTGCCTGTAGATCTTCATGTGAAGAAAGGCATTCAGATCCCATTCATTTTACTTGTTAGGGCAATGTAGATCTGGTTATATACTTTTTGGTGGTAGTGTTTGGTAGAATACTTCTTATCTGACATGATCACTTCCATGGTGCATCTATAAATTAAAACCAATTACCTAAAGCTAGAAATCATTAAAAGAAAAGGTGTATATTTAAATATATTATTTTATAGTAAGCCAAGTTATTATGCTTTTCTCACAAATCTTTTGGTATAGATCAGTAGTTTGCATTGGGTGTGCATTGGAGAGCCTTAAAACTTGGGGAGTCTTAAAAACAGTGATGTTTAGGTATCAATCCCAGAAAATCTGATTAAATTGGTCTGAAGTGCAGCCTTGGCACTGTTTGTTTGTTTTTTTTTTTTAAGATCCTCAGGACTTTTTTTTTTTTTTTTTTTAAGCTTTTAAGCTTTATCCATTCATGAGAGAGAGAGAGAGAGAGAGAGGAGAGAGTCAGAGACACAGGCAGAGGGAGGAGCAGGCTCCACACTGGGAGCCCGACGTGGGATTTGATCCTGGGCCTCAGGGATCATGCCCTGGGCTGAAGGCAGGCGCTAAACCATTGAGCCACCCAGGCTGCCCTCCTCAGGACTTTTATATGCAGTGAGAGTTACTTTGAGAATGGTTTCACTGATTTGTGTTCAAACCGTTGTTTCTTGAATAAACCACATCCATAATGCATTGACCAAAAATGTCTGAGAGTGTACTAAAACCATTGATACAACTTAGACATACATGAGTAATATGAATGAAGTCTCCTTTTAGATTCCCCTTCCCAGTCTTGTATGGTTGTCTCATATTCAATTCAACAATAGTTTATTTTTGAAGGAGCTCTGTTTATGGTATTCAGCTTAATTTTTATGGAAGCAATATCTCACTTTCATTTTGTACTCTTCAGTTTACATGATATTTAATTAAATAAATAAAACTAGCATAAACAGGTTTTAGGACAGTTTATTTTTAGTGATTGTGTGATGCATTGATGTCTTATGGAGGGGCATTCATTGGCTATGAATTGTTCAGTCTGCTTTACAAAGTAAATGAGGCCTGTAGTTGATCTAACTGGTTGTTGAGTGGAAGTCAATTAATAGATGATTTATTGTTTATTATTTTATTTTTTAAGGTTGTATTTGAGATGGAGAGAGAGAGGGAGAGAGAGAGAACAAGGAGAACGGGGAGAGGGAGAAACAGGCTCCCGATCGAGCAGGGAGCCCGACTAGGGCTCAATCCCAGGACCCTAAGATCATGACCTCAGCTGAAGGCAGATGCTTGACCAACTGAGTCACCCAGGCACCACAAAAGAACATTTATTGTAAAAAGATGTGTGCTTGGCCTGATTAATAAGGTCAGTTGATATTCACCTACAAGAGGGTGGGATATATTTCATTTTTATTCCATAAGTGAGTATACTAAGTGCAGAGTTTGTTTCTTTTTTCATGTTTAATTTCTTATTCAGGACTTTGGGTTAATTAATGTCTGATGTCACTACCTAATATATATAGATATAATCAGTATAATCAATATTATCTCAAGAGTGAAAACTGTTTCTGCCTATGGTTTTATTCTCAATCATAAACATCTAAATGATATTCATTATGGGCCTTCATTTCACACTGTACCCCTGAAGAGTCTTGAACTGAGTCCGGTCTTTGAGTATCACATGTCTTAAAATATGCTTCATGTTAAATTTGTGAATAAATTGTAGAAAAACTTAAGACTGAAATTTAGGTATTAATAAATGGTATTTCTTCCTAATACTAGTAGATATTAATGCCTTAATATGTCCTTTGTAGACTGAAATCAAGTAGATTCATCAAAATATGTATGCTCCTGTTCTTACCACTTGATATGTACACATCTGGAGTTGTTTATTCTCAATTGTTCGTAGTAATTGCATTCACATTTAGTATGTTTTACTTTCATTTAGGTAGCTAGTCATGAGTTTTTGTCTATTTTTCCTTAGTTATGTGTTGTTAATCTGGTTATATCTGTGTCTTGTTTTCAGTTCGTATTATGTGTTCCTTGAGGACAAGAAATCTCATCTTCCTCTGGTGTGCTATCTGCAACACAGAAATAGATTTAGAAACATGCTGTCTGAATTAATTTATTGACGTAGTCAGAGGATATTAAGTCTCTACTATGTGCAGGACAGAATACCAGGCCTTAAGAGAATTGGTCCCAAGAACATTTTTGTTTGCTTTCTTTCCTGGGAAGGAAAGAAACGGGTATATAAGCAGCTAAGTGCAAGTACCATGGTCTGTGCTTTTTCCTTTTGACTGCTCTGTTAGATTATCTTTCAGGAAAGCTGAGTAGCTTAGCACAGTGAATACTAAAGGGAATGCATGCTTTCCTTCTCAGGGGACTTAAGTAGTGTTTAACACCACCATAAAATCCTCAGCTGTGGCTTTCTCTAATGTAGAATTTGTCTAAGAAAGATTATAAGAACAAGGAAGGCTTTGTGTGCTGTTTTTTTTTTTTTTTCCTTTTTCTTTTCCTTTCTTCTCTCCCCATCGCTCCAGGCTATTCGTAAAAGTGTGGATTATATTTTTTGGGTCTCTGGAGTATGCATGTGTGAGTCTGAGAGAAAAATAAAAGACAAAAGCAAGGCAACACTTACCAATGGGAATCATCACCCACAGGTAAAATGAAGAAAAATTACATGAATGAGTTTGCTTCTGTTCAGCCACTTTTACCCACTCAGTGAACCAAACAAATTGTCAGAGACAAAGCATAGGTTTTAGCATGTGATAACCCAGTGGTGGGCCATTTACTTAACCAGTGGAGGACTCCGTTGTGCTATGTTCTCGAAAGAGATAAAAGCCTTTAGAAAGAATTAGAAGGGCTATAATTTGGGAACTGTACTCAGATTCTTTCTTGGTATAATTTTGAGAGCTTCATTATAGTGACTGTCATTCAGCAAGAAGCAATGGAAGACTTTTTTTTTAATAATAAATTTATTTTTTTATTGGTGTTCAATTTGCCAACATACAGAATAACACCCAGTGCTCATCCCGTCAAGTGCTCCCCTCAGTGCCCGTCACCCATTCACCCCCACCCCCCACCCTTCTCCCCTTCCACCACTCCAGGTTCGTTTCCCAGAGTTAGGAGTCTTCATGTTCTGTCTCCCTTTCTGATATTTCCTACCCATTTCTTCTCCCTTCCCTTCTATTCCCTTTCACTAGTATTTATATTCTCCAAATGAATGAGACCGTATAATGTTTGTCCTTCTCCGATTGACTTATTTCACTCAGCATAATAGCAATGGAAGACTTTAATATTCAGCCTGCTTCTATAGTGGCAGGGGAAGACTCTTTGAATTTTGGAGCTGAATGGCTATTTAGTCCAGCCCCTTCCATCCATAGCTGAGGGCAGTCAGCCTAGAATCACACTTTAAAACCAGTGGCCAGAGTGTAGACTATAGTAAAATTACAGACCAGAGTAAAATTAGTTTACTCTGCTGGAAACCAGTAGTGACTCGAACCTTTTCTTCCATTTGGTATTAATTTTCCTTTACTTTTGTTAGGAAAAAGTAATTGTAATCCTAACATTGGCACAAGTTTTAGTTTTTGCATGTTCCTTTGCATTTTAGCTCTTATTTACACTTTATGACTATTCCACATAGTTTTATATTTTCCTTTTTGCACTTACCCATACAAAATTCTTTCTAATGTTTCTGTGTACTGTTTGTCAAAATTCCTTTGGGTTTTTATTATAATTTACTAAATTATTGCCCTGTTATTGGGCATTTACATAGAGTTCATATTTCTTGCACTGAAGGAGAAAACCACAGAAAACAGTATGGCGAGTATAACTTTCCATTATTTTGAGTTTTTTTTTTTTTTCATCATTTCACTTTGTGGGAGTAATTTTTGTGGCAGCAATGGGAAGTATGCTATAGTCTTCTAGAACCTGAAGGGACATGTGCCACATTGTATATGTGCATAGATTGTTTGCATATGAATATTCATGACATAAGAAAATCTGCTGCTCTTTTAGGTCAAACAACTGATGAGTTTTAATGGAGAATTTTTTGATTCCTGTCAAATTGCTACTTTTGGGGAAGATAAAAGCATTTTTATTAATATGGTTGATTAGCTTTATTAATGTTGGGCAAAATCAATGTTATTAAAATGAAGCAAATCTACAGTTTGGGGGGACATTATAAAATTAAACAGACATGAATTATATATACTTCTGTAAAGAAATTTTTGAAGAGATATGAATCAAAAGTCTATATAAAATATATATTCAGGAGATACATTCTTTCTTCCTCTTGGATCTAGGAATATAGCAAAAATGAGACATCACTGTGAAATACTGTGATGCATTAAATAGCACAGTTTTCATTTTATGTAGTTTATCTGTTCTCCGATTACAGTGTCACTCTTTTTATCATATGGGAACTATAATATGGTCAGAAATGTCAGGACTTGAACCTAATGTTGATTTAGATTGTGTTGTGTTAACATTTTCTTTCTAGGGACACCTGACTGGCTCAGTGGTTGAACATCTGCCTTTATCTCAGGGCATGATGCTGGGATCCTGGGATCAAGTTCCACATCAGGTTCCCCATAGGGAGCCTGCTTCTCCCTTGCCTTTCTCTCTTTGTGTCTCTCATGAATAAATAATTAAATAAAATCTTTAAACAAACAAACATTTTCTTTCTAAAGAGGTGACATTTTAAAAAGGAAACTTTAGATTTACAAATCTGAGTTCTGAAGTATTTATGAAAATTTTGATAGAATCTTTAATAAAAGGATACCTGGGTGGCTCTGTGGTTGAGCATCTGCCTTCAGCCTAAGGTGTGATCCTGGAGTCCCAGGATCCAGTCCCACATTGGGCTCCCTGCAGGAAGCCTGCTTCTCCTTCTGCCTGTGTCTCTGCCTCTCTCTGAGTGTCTTTCATGAATAAATAAATAAAATCTTAAAAAAAAAAAGGAATCTTTAATAAATGTTTTTCTCCAGCAAAAAGCTTACTGATAGTAGAATTATTAGGAGCAATGAATGTGCATTTTTTTGCCTTCTTGATTGTATATAATTTTCAAGAAAGACTTGTTTTCATTTTGTTTAGCTTTTTTTTTTTTTTTTTTTTTTTTTACACAAATGAGGATGGATACTCTCCCCTGTGCTGACTGTAGTGTGTGGTCCCTCCTAAGTGAATGGTCTGTAGAAATCCCTTCCCCTTCCTGAGGCAATTTGTCTGAAATTGCCCTAGTTGATAGCAGGTTTCATTCACTGCTCTCATACTCTTTCTAATTGTCTATGGGCTTTGGCAGATGTATAATCTGGGAGCTGTGGATGGGAGGGGCAGGGTCATCTCTGTCACATGCCATTGTTGTGAGATATTCTGTGCTACACCAAAATCTGGAGGTGATTAAGAATAATGGCTTGTCAGTGACATAAGGTTTTGGAAAGGATTTTGCTGGCATTTTTATAAAGAAGAAAAACTGATGATGAACTAAAAATACAGCTATTCTTCATTCAGCCATATGTCTGAAACCTTTGGAGAAGGTCCCCAAGTACAGTTTTTTCCAGCTTTGTTGAGCTATAATTGACAAATAAAATTATATATACTTAAAATGTGCAATGAGATGATTTGATATATGTGTACGTTGTAAAATAATCACCACAGTGAAGTGAATTAACACATATAGGGACCTTGAATGTGTGATAAGAAAGCTTGATATGGACTCTCAGCACATTTCAAGTGTATAATATAGTGTAAATAAATATAGCTACCACACTATACATTAGACCCTCAGCACTTAATTATTTGAATGTTTGTAGCCTTTAACCAACATCTCTCCATTTCCTCCATCCCTAACCCTTGGAACTGCCATTCTACTTGTATGAGTTCAACTGCCCCCCACCGCCACCCCACATATAAGTAATCCATAAAGTGTCTTTCTTGGTCTGGCATTATTTCACTTAACTTAATACCCTCCAGGTTCACTAATATCGTTGCAAATGACAGAATGTCCTTTTTTATGGCCAAATAATATTCGTGTGTGTGTGTGTGTGTGTGTGTGTGTGTCTCCTATCTTTTTTATTCATTCTTCCATAGATGGACACTTAAGTATTTCCACGTCTTGGCTTTTTAAAATAATGGTGAAATGAACATGAAAGTGCAGCTTTTCTCTGTAAGATAATGATTTCTTTTCCTTGCAGTATATCCAGAGGTGGATTTTGTAGACTCATATAGTAGTCTTATTTTGCATTTTTTAAGAACGTCTATATTGTTTTTCATAATAGCTGTACAAATTTCTATTCCCACTAACAGTGTACTAGGGGTGCCCTTTTCTTCACATTCTTCCCAGCATTTGTTACCTCCAGTTTTTTAGGCTTAGTTGACATACAATACTATATTAGTTTCAGCTATACAACATAGTGATTCAACATTTATATACATTATGAAGTGATCACCATGATAAATCTAGCTACCGTCTGCCACCATACAAAATTGTTAAAATATTTACTATTAAATATTATTAATGCTGTACATTCCATCCCTGTGTCTTAATTTTTTTTGTAACTGGAAGTTTGTATCTTTTAATCCCCTTCCCCTATTTTGTCCATCTTTCCTCCCCCGACAATCACCAGATTGTTATCTGTATCTGTGAGTCTGTTTCTGTTTTCTTTTGTTCGTTTGTTTTGTTTTTCAGATCCCACATAAAAGTGAAATCATATATTGTTTTTCTCTTTCTGACATACTTAGCCCTCATGGATGGCAAGATTATATTCTTTTTTTATGGGTGTGTGGGTATTTTATTATCTTTATCCAAATTCATCTATTGATGGACACTTGGGCTACTTTCATATTGGGGTTGTTGTAAATAATGCTGCAGTAAACATAGGGATGCATACATCTTTTTGAATCAGTGTTTTAGTTTTCTTTGGGTAAATACCCAGATGTGAAATTACTGGATCCTATTGTAGTTCTGTTTTTAATTTTTTGAGATACCTCTATATTGTTTTTCATAGTGATGAAAAACCCTAACAGTGCAGGAGGGTTCCCTTTTCTTCACATCCTTAGCAATGCTTGGTTTTGTTTTTTGGGTTTTTGTTGTTGTTGTTGTTGTTTTGGTCTTTTTGATGATAGCCATTCTGTTAGGTGCAAGGTGAGATCTTACCATGGTTTTGATTTGCATTTTCCTGATGATGAGTGATACTGAGCATCTTTTTATGTCTTTTGGTTATCTGTATGTCATCTTTGGAAAAATGTTTATTCAGATTCTCTGCTCATTTTTTAAATCAGATTTTTTATATTGAATTGTGTGACATATATTTTGGATATTAATCCCTTATTGGTTACATCATTTGAAAATGTCTTCTCCCATTTAGTAGGTTGCCTTTTTATTTTGTTGATGGCTTCTGCTACTGTGCAAAAGTTTTTCATTTGATGCAGCCTTGTTAGCTTATCTTTTTTACTTTTGTTGCTCTTCCCTTAGGAGACAGCCAAAAAAAAGTATTAACTAAGATTAGTGTCTAAGAGTTTAATGCCTATGTTTTTTTTTTTTTTCCCAAGGAGTTTTATGGTTTCTGGTCTTATATATTTTTAATCCACTTTTACTTTATTTTTGTATATGATGTAAGAAAGTGGGCTAGTTTCATGCTCCTCTAAGATCAGGAATAAGACAAGAAGATCCGCTTTCACTAGTTTTATTTAACATAATATTGAAAGTCTTGACGATAGCAATCTGACAAGGAAAAGTAATAAAAGGCATCCAGATTGGAAAAAAAAAGTAAAACTGTCACTCTTCACAAATGAAATATAGAGAATCCTAGACTCTATCAAAAAACTGTTAGAACTGATAAATGAACTCAGTGAAGTTGCAGGTTACAAAATTAATAGAAATCTGTTGAATTCCT
Organism: Canis lupus dingo; assembly: GCF_003254725.2. Taxonomy (NCBI): domain Eukaryota; kingdom Metazoa; phylum Chordata; class Mammalia; order Carnivora; family Canidae; genus Canis; species Canis lupus. The sequence goes on along the minus strand of NC_064248.1, from coordinate 3,267,220 downwards.
TACACACTAATAATGAACTATCAGAAAGAGAAATTAAGGGGCTCCTGGGAGCTCAGTCAGTTTAACATCTGGCTCTTGATTTTAGCTCAGGTAATAATCTCTGGGTTGTGATATCAAGTAAGGAGCTGAGCATGGAACCTCTTTGAGATTCTCCCTTTGCCCCTCCCCATCCCTGTGCCCTCTCTCTCTCTCTCTCTCTAAAGTGTGTGTGTGTGTGTGTGTGTGTGTGTGTATATAAAATAATTCTGCTTATAATTGCATCAGAAAAAATGAAATACTGAGGAATAAATTTAACCAAAGGAGGTAAAAGACCTGCACTCTGAAAACTAGAATACATAGATAAAAGGAATTGAAGACGATAGAAATAAGTGGGAAAATGTGCCTTGCTCATGCATTGGAAGAATTAATATTGTTAAAATTTTATACTACCCCCAAAAATTTATAGATTCAGTTAAATTCCTATAAAAATACCAATGGCATTATTCACAGAACGTGAATAAATAATCCTAAAATTTGTATAGAACTAAAAATGACCATGATGGCCAAAGCAATCCTGAGAAAGATCAAGGTACCATACTTCTTTTTTTTTAACTTTTTTTTTTTTTTAATTTATTTATGATAGTCACACACACACAGAGAGAGAGAGAGGCAGAGACATAGGCAGAGGGAGAAGCAGGCTCCATGCACTGGGAGCCCGACGTGGGATTCGATCCTAGGTCTCCAGGATCGCGCCCTGGGCCAAAGGCAGGCGCTAAACCGCTGCGCCACCCAGGGATCCCCAAGGTACCATACTTCTTGATTTCAGACTGTGCTACAAAGTTATATTAATCAAAACAGCATGTTATTGGCAAGAAACAGACACATAAATCAATGAAACAGAGAGTCCAGAAATAAGTCCATGATTATATTGTCACTTGTCAAGAAAGGAGACAAGAATATACAAAGGAGAAAAGATAATATCAAGTTGTTGCCAATAGTCATCCTAACAGGTGTGAAATGATATCTTGTTATGATTTTGATTTGCATTTCCCTTGGTGATTAGCAATATCCAGTACCTTTTAATGTACCTGTTGGCCATTTGTGTATCCTCTTTGGCAAATTGCCTATTCAAAACCCTTTTAATTAGGTTGTTCCGGGCAGCCCCAGTGGTGCAGCGGTTTAGCGCCACCTGCAGCCCGGGGTGTGATCCTGGAGACTGTGGATCGAGTCCCACATCGGGCTTCCTGCATGGAGCCTGCTTCTCCCTCTGCCTCTCTCTCGCTCTCTCTGAATGAATAAATAAATACCTCTTAAAAAAATAAAAATAATAATTAGGTTGTTCGTAAATGTGTGTGTTTGTTTTACTGGTCAGTTGTGTGTGTGGTCCTTAATACTAACTTCCTATCAGGTGTGTGATATGAAAGTATATATGCCAGTCCCATACTATTTTAATTACTATAGTTTTGCAGTATACTTTGAAATCAGGAAGTGTGATACCTCTAACTTTGCTGTTCTTGCTGAGGGTTGCTCTGGTTAGGACCTTTTATTGTTTTGTATTAAGTTTAGGATTTTTTTTTTTTCTATTTCTGTGCAAAGCGCCAGTGGGATTTTAATAGGGATTATATTAAGTCCATGGATTACTTTTAATAGTTTGGACATTTTCACAATATTCTTTCAATATAAGAACGTGGGATATCTTTATTTTTATAAATTTATTTTTTATTTGTGTTCAATTTGCCAACATATAGAATAACACCCAGTGCTCATCCCATCAAGTGCCCCCCTCAGTGCCCATCACCCAGTCACCCCCATCCCCCGGCCATGTCCCTTCCACCACCCCTAGTTCGTTTCCCAGAGTTAGGCATCTCTCATGTTCTGTCTTCCTCCCTGATGTTTCCCACTCATTTTTTCTCCTTTCCTCTTTATTCCATTTCACTATTTTTTTAAAGATTTATTTATTCAGAGAGAGAGAGAGAGAATGAGAGAGAGAGGCAGAGACACAGGCAGAGGAAGAAGCAGGCTCCATGCAGGAAGCCCCACGTGGGACTCGATCCCAGGTCTCCGGGATCACACCACGGACTGCAGGTGGCGCTAAACCGCTGTGCCACCAGAGCTGCCCTATTTTTTTATATTCCCCAAATGAATGAAATCATATAATGTTTGTCCTTCTCCGATTGACTTCTTTCACTCAGGAAAATACCCTCCAGTTCCATCCACGTCAAAGCAAATGGTGGGTATTTGTCGTTTCTAATGACTCCATTGTATACATAGACCACATCTTCTTTATCCATTCATCTTTCGATGGACACCGAGGCTCCTTCCACACTTTGGCTATTGTGGACATGGCTGCTATAAACATCAGGTTGCAGGTGTCCCGGCGTTTCACTACATCTGTATCTTTGGGGTAAATCCCCAGCAGTGCAATTGCTGGATCGTAGGGCAGGTCTATTTTTAACTCTTTGAGGAACCTCCACACAGTTTTCCAGAGTGGCTGCACCAGTTCACATTCCCACCAACCAGTTCACATTCCTACCAACGGGATATCTTTTTATTTATTTGTGTATTCTACAATTTCTTTTATCAATATGTTACTCTTTTTGGTTTATAGACCTTTTACTTGTTTGGTTAAATTTATTTCTAAGTATTTGGTTGGTTTTGTGCTATTGCTTGTGAGATTGCTTTCCTAATTTGTTTCTAATAGTTGTTAGTGTGTAGATGTTAACTGATTTTTGTGTTGATTTTGTATACTGCATCTTTGTTGAATCTGTTCATAGTTATTAGTCATTAGTTTTTTGATGTAGTCTTTACAGTATTTTATAAATCCTGTCATCTGCAGACAGACAGTTTACTTCTTCCTTTTTGATTGGACTCCTTTCATATCTTCTTTTTTGCATAATTGCTCTAGTTAGGACTTTAAAAACTGTGTTGAATAGAAGTGGCAAGTTGGGCATCTTGTTTTTTATTCTCAGAGGAAGAGTGGTTAGTTTTTCTCACTCTTGAGTATGGTGTTAGCTGTGGACTTCACATATATGGCCTTTATTATGTTGAAGTACATTCCTTTCAGACCTATTATGTTCAGAGGTTTTATTACTAAAGGATGTTTAATTTTTTGCAAATGCATTTTCTGTATCTATTGAGATCATGTGATTTTTTCTTTATTCTCTTAATATGGTGTATCACATTTATTGATTTGTATATATGGAAACATCCTTGAATCCCTGGAATAAATGCCACATGATCATGGTGCATGATCTTTTTAATGTGTCATTGAATTGGGTTGAGGACTTCTGCAACTATATTTATCAGGGATATTGGCCTGTGATTTTCTTTTCTTGCAGTGTCTTACCTGGCTTCAATATCAGGATAGTGTTGACGACAAAAAAATGAGGTTGGAAGTGTTCCCTCATTTTCTGTATTTTGGATGAGTTTGAGAAGCGCTGGCTTTTTCACATTTGTTTTGAAATTCACCAGTGAAGCCATCTTGTCCTGGTCCTTTTTTTGTTTTGTTTTTGGTTTTGAGATTTTTTTTTTTATTATTGATTTAGTCTCCTTACTAGTTATAGTCTACTCAGATTTCTATTTTTTCATGCTTTAGTCTTGGTGATTTTATGTTCCTAGTAACATCCAGTTTTTCAAGGTTTTCCAATTTGGTGGCTTGTAATTGTTCATGACAGTTCCTGTTTAATTTCTGATTTTATTTATATGAGTCCTCTCTCTTAGTTATTCAAGCTGAAGATTTGCCAGTTCTGTTTATCTTTTCTAAACTCAGCTCTTGGTTTCACTGATCTTTTCTTCTGATTTTCTCTTTTCTGTTTACTTCTGCACTTATTTTTCTTTCCTTCTGGTAACTTTTGGTTTAATTTTTTATTCTTTCTGTATTTTTTGAGGCATAAAGTAAGGTTTGAGATCACTTTATTCCTAGTATATGCATTTATTAATACAAACTTCTGTTTTAAAACTGAAGTTTGTTCATGAGCATCTCATGAGCTTTGTTCTATTTCCACTTTTTTAAAATTTATTTTTAAGATTTTGTTTATTATTTATTCACGAGAGACACAGAGAGAGAGGCAGGGACATAGGCAGAGGGACTCCCCTGCGGGGAGTCCAATGTGGGACTACATCCCAGGACCCTGGGATCCTGAGCCACGCAGGCATCCCTCTACTAACACTTTCATTTGTCTCAAGATATTTTTTTGATTTCTTCTTTGGTCCATTGAATACTCAGGAGTGTGTTGCTTAATTTCCTTTTTAAAAATTTTTTTAAATTTATTTTTTGTATATTTTTTACTGGAGTTCGATTTGCCAGCATATAGTATAATATCCAGTGCTCATCCTGTCAAGTGCCCCCCTCAGTGCCTGTCACCCAGTCACCATCTGCCGCCCTCCCCCACCCCGCTGCCCACCTCCCCTTCCACTACCATTGTTCATTTCCCAGAGTTAGGAGTCTCTTATGTTTTGTCACCCTCTTTGATTTTTCCTACTCATTTCTCTCTCCTTTCCCCTATCATCTCTTTCACTATTTTTTATATTCCCAGTGAAAGTTGCTTAATTTCCATGTATTTGTGATTTTTCACCTTTTGTCTGTTACTGTTTTCTATTTTCATACCATTGTGGTCAGAAAAAATACTTGATATGATTTCAATTTCTGTAAACTTATTAAGACTTGCTTTGTTTCATATCATAAGATCGGTCTTGGATGAGAGTTTCATGCATGTATGAGAAAAATGTGTATTCTGTGCTGTTGGATGGCATGTTTTATATATGTCTCATTTTTTTTAAAGATTTTATTTATTCATGAGAGACAGAGAGAGAAAGAGAGAGAGGCAGAGACACAGACAGAGGGAGAAGCAGGCTCCATGCCAGGAGCCTGACATGGGACTCGATCCTGGGTCTCCAGGATTAGGCCCTGGGTTGAAGGTGGATCTAAACTGTTGAGCCACTGGGGCTGCCCTGTATGTCTCATTATATATGTCTCATTAGGTCTAGTATTTCCCTATTTTCTTTCAGCATGACCTGCCCATTGTTGAATGTGGGGCATTGAGGACTCCCACTATTACTTACTATGTTTGTATGTATGACTGCCTTTAGATCTGTTAATATTTGCTTAGTATATTTAGTTGCTCCCATGTTGGGTGCATATATGTTTATAATTATTATATCCTCCTTATAAACTGAACCTGTTATTGTTACATAACAATCTTTATCATTTGTTACATTTTTTTTGTGTTAAAGTCTATGTTAATACAAGTATAGCTATGCCTGCTTTCTTTTGCTCCATTTGCATCAAATATCTTTTTCCATACTTCCAATTTCAGCCCGTGTATGCCCTTAAAGCTGAAATGAGTTTTTGGTAGGCAGTGTATAGTTGTGCTTTTTTTAAAAAAAATTAATTAGTTAATTAATTATCTATCTATGTATTTATTTGAGAGAAAGAATGAGAGGCAAGAAGAGAGGGCAGAGTGAAAGAATCTGGAGCAGACACCACACTAAGCATGGAGCCCAACATGGAGCTTGACCCCAGGACCCTGAGATCATGATCTGAACCAAAATTAAGAGTTAGATGCTTAAGCCACCCAGGTGCTTCTACTTGGGCTTTTTTTTTTTTTAAATTTATTCAGCCACTGTATGTATTTTGACTGGGGAATTGACCCAGTTGACATTTAAAGTAATTTCTGATAGGTAAGGGCTTGCCCATTGCTCTCTTGTTCATTGTTTCTTAGAAGGTGTATCTAGTTCCATCGTTCTTCCTCTCTCGCTATCTTCCTTTGTGATTTCGTGATTTTCCACAGTGGTGAGCTTGGATTCTTTTCTTTTTCTTTTCCATATCTACTACAGATTTTTACTCTGTGGTGTGGTTACCATGAGACTTTCATAAAACATTTTATAGTTGTTACAATTTATTTTAAGCTGACAACAGCTTAAGTTTGATTACATACAACATTTCTATTCATTTACTCCACTTCCCCAACAACATTTTAGATTTTGGTTCATTCTTATTTTGTTTATTCAATAAGAAATTTTTGTAGTCATTTTTAGTACTTTGAGTTTTAAATCTCATATTGAAGTAATTCAAACAGTATGATTACAGTATTAGGGTATTCTGAATTTGACTATATACTTACTATTAACAGTGAGTTTTATATTTTTACATGTTTTCATGTTACTAATTATCAGTTTCATTATACCTTGAAGAACTCTTTTTAGCATTCCTTATAAGGTGGGTCTAGTGGTGACAAACTACCTCAGCTTTTGTTTTTCGAGGAAAGTTTTTGTCTCTCCTTAATTTTTGAAGGATGAATTTGTCAGGTAAAGTATACTTAGTTGGCATTTTTTTTCCAGCTCTTTGAATCTACCATCCAACCTTCTCCTAACTTGTAAGATTTCTGTTCATAGCCATATGGAGTTTCCATTATGTGTGATAGTTTCTTTGCTCATGCTTTCAAAATTTCTTTTTCATTTTTGAAAGCTTTATTATAATGTGTTTGATGAAGTCCACTTTGGGTTGAATCTATATGAGAACCTATGAGCTTCATTCATATACCTGGATGACCATATATCTCCCAAGATTTGGGATGTTTTCAGCCATTATTTCTTAATATGTTTTTATTTATTATCATTATTATTATTTAAAGATTTATTTATTTATTTTAGAAAGCATGCTTGGGAGTGAAGAGAGGGGCAGAGGGAAAGGGAGAGGGAATCCTCAAGCAGGCTCCGTGCTCAGTGTAGAGACCCATCTTGGGTCTTGATCCAAAGTATGTTGATGTCTGTGCATTTGATAGACCAGTTACCTCTCATAATCCTTACAGACTTATTTTAGGAGGGAAATGTCTTCATTTGTTGGTGAATGGGAGGGTTGGGTGGGGTTGTGGCAGTTCTGGCTTGGGGGAAGGCTCCTTGGTGTAGTTTCTGAGAAGTGTCATCAGCAGGGGTCAACATTGGTGAAGGTTGAAGGGGTCCTCAGTGGCCAAGGTTGTGGGTGTTTACAGTGAGGGTGAGTGCTTTTGTAGTCTTTAGTGGCAAAGCCTGCTAGGGACTTTCTGATTTCCTCTTCTCCTTTTGGTGATGTTGTGGTTGAGGGAATCATCTTTGTCCAGGTCCAGCTTGCTTGAATGCCTTTGTGATGGTTGTACGTCAGGTGCTGATGTGTGGGCCCCTCTGGAGCCTTGGTTCCCGGGTCTGGAGTGTGGATGCTTTTTAAGCAACAGCAGTTTTGGGGTCTGGGGTGCTGGCCAGCACAGAACAGTGGTGTTTCTGGTGCCTGAGATGCAGATGCACATGGACAGGCCATGGACCTGGGGTCTGAAGTGTAGGTGCACATGAAACAGTCACAACTTTGGAGTCCAAGGCATGTGTAGTGTTGTTGAGGGGCACCCTTGGTCCTGGGGTAGAATAACAGCAGCTCCTTCTGGGGGTGGTATAGCAGTGTCTCTGACTCTGGAGGTTCACAGCTGCCATACAGCTATTGAAGTCTTCAGCAGCATAGGCTGCCAGCGTGTTCTGCAAAGCAAGCCACTGGAGACTGTGATGGTACCTGTTGTGTGGCTGATATTGATAGCCTTCACTTTTCTTCTTTGTTGCTAATCATCTGCTGATGTCTCAGCCAAGCACATCACATTGCACCAGCAATTTTTTTTTTCTCCAATGTGTTGCTGTAGTTTCTCACATGGACTCTTGAGCACTCTGAGGACTATTTTAATTCATAGGTAGCTTTGTAATTGTCTTTTTTTTTTTTTTCCCTGGGGGGAGAAGGGGAAAGACTAGGGCTAGTACCTCCTACTCTGTCATCTAGTTGATGTCACTCCCCCAGATACATTTGGTTCATGTACAGAGTGAGTGCTTTGTTGCTCTATAGTTCACGCTTGTCTTTGTCATTGAACCGAGCGAAGGAACAGGTCTAGTAGCTCTGTGGCTCCATCATTCTGCCTTTACAGTGCTGGCCTTGTGTACTTGTACTTCTTATTAGTCCTGGAAATAAAACTGAAGCATAAACAATGGCGTGGAGACAGAGCATTCACTGTTTCATTGTCTTGATTATCTTTTCATTATGTATCAGCTAATATCATCTATTGGAAACATAGGTTACATTTTAGCGTTTTTCTGCTCAAGATCCTCTAGGACTTGTCAGTTTACTGAGAATGAAGTCCAAACACTTGGTCATGGCCTGTGAGATCCTTAGCGACCCCTGCCCTCTTCTATTCCCATTGTACCTCCAGGATCAGGCCTGGAGACTCTCCCCAGCCTTCCTTCAATTCTTTGATGTATTCACATTTCCTTGGTTTCTCTGCTACACATTCTCACATAGTGGGTTCCTCCTGCATGTAGGTCTTAATTCAGATGTCACCTCTTCACTATCATCCTCTCAGATCACTCATCATGTGTTGATCTCTTCTTACTTATTCTGTCATTCTTTTTTTAAAGTTGCCTAATGACACTTATCACCATCCAGAAAGATCTCCTTTGTAAATGTATGTATTTATTCATTTAATTTTTTTAAAAAAATCAATCATTTCTCATTGAAAGTAAGTTCAGTGATAGCAAGACCTTTAGGATGTTTTTCCTGTTACATCCTCAGCACACATTGCAGAATGTAGGATGCCTGGAACACATTGAGTGCACTAAATCAATATTTGTTCAATGAATGTATGAATGGACAAAACAAGCCCCTTTTGTTTGACAGGTGCTGTGTTTTCAAATTTAAAAAAATTAAGTCAGATTCAGTCCTGCAAACAATGTTTTTTATAATCTGGAATTGTTGGTTGGAATTCTTTACAGAAATCCAGTGTCTGGCTTGCTTGGAGAAATAATCTTGCTGAGCATAAAACCCCATTCCTCCTACCACTAATAGCTATTCTTGGCAGTAAAGCCAGTTTTCAGGTGAGAACTTTATTGATTTTGGCCAAAGGCCATTGCAAACTTTCCAGTATTATTAAAGGTCTCTAGGCCTCCATCCTTGACTAAGATCTTGTTCCTGCCTTGAAGAACTAAATTTTCTAAAAATTGAAGGTCACAGTAAAAATTGTACATATTAACATTATTTTGTATGTGTTCTGAGCAGCTATCCAGATTTGCATTGAGAACTTAGTTATTACCAGATCAAATAATAGTTCCTTTAATCTTTAGTCTAATTTTTTTGTGCATGGTCATATCTGAGATTCTGATTTCAAATTTAATCAAAGTTAAATAAGCAGATACTTGGTTAATTTGGGGGTTATCTCTGACTCGGATACTGTGGGTAGCCCTTTCCTAATCTTTTATAAAAATTCTCTTAGATTTACTGAGTTCTATCTTGGAGTTGCAGAAGGAGTAGGTTTGAAGTTCAGAACTGGACCCAAAATGTCTGAAGATAAGATTTGAAAACCTGCACTTGGATAGTGTACAAACACAATAATTAGATGAAAAGACTGAGAATTTTCAGTCTGTTGATTTTAAAACCATTCCTTATCATGCCATAATTTCTCCCAGATGGATTAAGACATTTTACAACTATTTATAAAAGAGTGATTTGATACTGTGATTCAGTTCACACACCAGTCCTAGAACATGGAGTCCCTAGCTGGGGCAAAGTGGATTAAATGAAGAGGTACAGGGACAGTTGTTCATGAAGACTCTGAAGACTCTGAAGACTCTGAAGAGTTCATGCCCCCTGAAGAGATACAGGGGACAGTTCATGGATACTTGAGATATGGCTGTCAAAAAACAGAATGTGAGCTTTGATTGAATCCTTGGTTGAGGGCAATGCTATAAAGGTCATTTGGGGACAACTAGGGGAACTTGAAAATTGGACTATAGTAGATGGTAATTTTGAATAAACATTAAACTGTGTGAGCATGTTAGTGATAATGTAGTTATGAAGGACAAGGTCCTTGTTTTCAATTCATGCTAAAATAAAGGAGTGAAATATCAAAGTTTTCATTTATTTTCATATGGTTCACCAAAATGTGCCTGTGTATGCACAAAATGTGTCTGTGTGGAGAAGGCATGGAGCAAGGAGAGAAGGGAAGGGGACATGGGGAAGGAGGGAAGGTTTAGAGGGTGGGCACATGTGACAAAATATGAATAAGTTTTGTGACAAAATATTAGAATTAGTGAGTCTGAGTGGTGAGTATATGGGAATTTATTATAGTCTTAACTTCTCTGTGGATTAAAAATTTTTATAATAATGAAAGGAAATACAATTCCCCAGATGTGGAAAAGTAGTGATACTTTAAAGATTTATTTTCAAGAGAGAAGGAGAGTATGGGGGGGGGGGGCGGTGAGGGCGGGAGAGAGAAAGAGAGAGAGAATATCTCAAGCAGGCTCTATGCTGGGCACAGAGCCTTCTCAGGGCTCGATTTCACAACCCTGAAATCAGGACCTGAGCCAAAACTAAGAGTTAGATACTTAACTGACTGAGCCAGGTGCCCCTACTAGTGATACTTTAGAGTGATTTTTCACCACTTCCACACTCTGTTGAAGGCTACTTGCTATTTGTAAACTGAGTCCAGTTGTCATCTTTATCTAAATACTTAGTGATGAAATGGTTTTTAGTTGGTACATTTAGGTTCTACTAATGGAACTTGCTCATAAAATGGTCGTATGTAGACAAATATTATTCTTTAGTTTATCGTCAGAAGTCAAGATTAGGAAGGTAAAGTATAGGAAGCAGCCTATAATCCCAAGCATTTACTTGATCACGTGCTGGTAGACATGTTTTGTTTTGATCTCATTGCTTATGTCCAGGGAGGGTGAAGTTTGTTTACTAATCTGTTCATTGTTACCCTCAGTATATAAAATTTTGAGTATTTGATAAGTCTTAAAATATCTAGTTCATCTTCATATTGTATCAGGTGATACCTTATTTCAAAGATGGAAGGTAAAAAATAGTCACTCTTCTTCAAACCAAGATTTTTAGGGGTTGGGGGCAAAGATGAAGGAGATGAGGAATATGAATATGAATCATTGTTTGAGTGTGACTTTATGAATGCATCTACAGCCTTGACTAAAGCTGCCTTTACATTGTTGCTTGGGACGTGGTAAATGCCTCTTAAAAGGTTGGTGACTCTTGTTGACATAAAGAATGATACTTGTTTTAATTGAGACATCCTGTTAATGTGTTTATTTATGAAAGAATGATTAACATTTAATGCCAAGTATCATAACTGCATATCACTTGTTGAATTCTTTCTTGTATGTGCTGCCCTATGAATTATAAAATTTTCCAGGGCAGGATTTCTGTCTGTTTTGTGCACAGCTGTTTTCCTGGTACATAAAACAGTAGCTGGGATGTGATGGGTGTCCACTTAATAGTCACTGAATGAATGAATGAACCAAAACCACATGACCTAGGGAGGGACTCATGGTTGCCTGTATAGAAGGGTTTCAGGTAAATAATTGATCAGAACACTATACAGCCCTATGTAACTAGCTGATGGTCTAAATTGAAAACTTAGACATTGGTTTCCTGTTTAATTTCAACTACTCCTGGGAGTGGTAATATGTTAAGCTTGCTCAGCTTAGTGATTTAGTATGAATGATTTTAACAGCCTCTTGCCTGGGAGCACTTTTGGAGAAAAGGTGGAGCAAAGTGGAAAATGTGGGAGAGGGAAGTTGGAAACAGGGCAGGAGAAACAAGGAAGATGAGGATATGTGAAGACAGACTTTGAGTGTATCATGATTTTGACCAGTGCACCTTTACTAGTGTGTGAGTTGGGGAGAACTTTGTAAGAAATAGCATGGGGTGGTCTGTCAAACTCATTTACAGTTCTGTGACACCGGAGATTTGTACCATGTAGTCATCTGTGACTCAAGATGGCCACAGCTTAAATGTGGTGGATCTCTGCTAATTCTTGTCACCGCATGTGGCTGCTTTTGTGATGTTGCAGGAGAGTAAGTGGTTGCTCTCTGGAGAGTGTGTTGGCCTCATGCTTTCACATGCTTGCTACCTTATGTGCAGTGTATTGTGTGTCAGTTATTATTGTGTCAATTATGCCTCAGTAAACCTCTTTGAAAAAATGCTAACACTCTGTGTTTTGAGGCATTGCTGAAGATCAGATTCATTTATTATGTGCAAAATTATAGTTTAGGTAGAAAGTTGTTGAAATTACGTATCCAAAATGAAAAATTGAGCCCCTCAGAACAGCTGTTAGAGAACCTGCAGCTTTTAGCATACTGTCCAACACATAATAGTTATTTAATAAATATTTGGTGTATGGGATGAGAGGGAACACTAGGGAAGGAGTTTCTGTGACTAGTGATTCAAGTGGTGAATGCAACCAGGCTCATGGTTTTGTAGATTGTTTCTCTATATTTTGAGGCTTTAGGTGGTGTCCTTAATAGTTACTGCCTCATCTTCATGTGTACGACTGGACATCAAGAGAGTAGGGGAAAAAAAGAGTACATCTGTTTTCACTCTGGAGGAGAAGTAGTTTAAAAATAAAAACAGCAGTACAAAGATGTGATCTGAATTTGTGCATCCTACTTCATTCCCTGTGCCTCAATTTTTTCATCTGTAAAACAGGGCTAATAATGCTTTCATAGGATTGGTTGGTGAAGATTAAAAAAGATAATCTGTGGGAAGGCATTTAGATAGAGCAGTGCTGGCATATTACAAGTATCCACTCGAGTATTAGCTCTTGAAGATAGTGGCCACATTTACGTAGCTTAAGGCTGAGAGAGTAGAGCTAGTCTGCATTTGATAGCAAAAATATTGTACAGAGGGAAGGAGAGACTTGTCATTTTGCAAGAGTATGGGGTCTTGTGAATAGAAGGGAAAGCTTGTGTTTAATTCATGTGAAAGTCATTAGTGAAAATGAAGGAATCTGGGACACCTTAGTGGCTCAGCAGTTGGGCACCTGCCTTTGGCTCAGGTCGTGATTCTGGGATTTGGAATCGAGTCCCACATCAGGCTCCCTAGGAGGAGCCTGCTTCTCCCTCTGCCTGTGCTGCTGCCTCTCTTTCTCAGTCTGTGTGTCTCATGAATAAATTAAAAAAAAAGAAAGAAAATGAAGGGATCCTGAGAAATGGAGCAGATAACTGGAAATGTAGCAGCTTGTGTGGACAGGTCTTTCTGACTTTCTGGGAGAACAGCACAGGACCTTCTTCATTTATTTTTCTTATCTGCGCAGCAGAGATTAATTTTATTTGTGCTTTTAATAAAGTGATTTGAAGTCCAGGGAGACATGGTGAGGTGATGTAGTGTAGGAAAGCATTTCAGAAAGGTAAGATGGAAGACAGATCTGGGCCATGGTGGTCTGAATTAAACATTTTCTTTTTCCTGTGGGCCTTCCTATCACTGAATGAGCTGTGGAACCCAGGATTGCCCCATCCATCCAGATTTTCTGTCAGAATCATGATAGGAGTGGCTCACTAAAATAAAACCAGTCTAATGAGAACAGATGAGTTAGCTGGTTGTCACTGGATCCCAAATGGGCTCACCCATGTATAGCCCTTGGGTGAAAACTTCCTTAAAATATTTAGGAAAAGAGATCATTGTTAACATATTTGTCAAGTATATGTTTTTTACCCAGACAATAAAATAAATGGAACTTTAGACTTTTTTCTGGGAGCTTATTTTAGATCAATTGAAATATAATAAGCAAATTACAAAGTATATGATATGATCATCTAAATAGGAAGTTAAAAGTTATCTTAGAACTTTGAATGATTATGATGTGTCCGTGTATGTTCATCTTTTTTAAATTTTTTCATCTTTTTTTTAAGGTACAATTCTGGTAACTGATATTGATATTAGGTGAGACTGTGCATGTGCAAGGCAGAGATTACATGAGAAATCTCTGTACCTTTCAGTTTTATTATAAACCTATATATGCTCATAAAATTAAGTCTTTTTAAAAAGGTTTTATTTATTTATTCTTGAGACACAGAGAGAAAGGCAGGGACACAGGCAGAGGGAGAAGCAGGCTCCATGCAAGGAGCCCAATGTGGGGCTCGATCCCAGGACCCCGAGATCACGACCTGAGCAGAAGGCAGACCTCAACCACTGAGCCTCCCAGATGCCCCAGAAAATTAAGTCTTTATTAGAAAAGTTAACACAGAACTGAGGAGAACTTTGTAACTAGTTCAATATCAGCCCTTTACTTTTAAAAACTTGGAGGGGACACCTGGGTGGCTAAGTCAGTTAAGCGTCTGACCCTTGATTTTGGCTCATGTCATGATCTCACGGTCCTGGTAGTGACTCCACACTCGGTGCAGAGTCTGCTTGAGATTCAATCTTCCCCTTTCCCTCTGCCCCCTCCACCTGTTTTTTTTTTTTTTTTCTTTCTCTCTCTCAAATAAATCTTTAAAAAATAAGTAAAAACTTGGAAACTAAGGCTTGTAAGCAGTTGTTTCCCCAAAGTAACACTGTGAAATACATAGCTCATCTTAATATTTAAGTACTTTCTATCCGAGGACAACTTCTGTTTTCATTTTAAGATAACTAGATGCATGGGGCACCTTGGTGGCTCAGTGGTTGAGGGCCTGGCGCCTGGCTTTGACTCAGGTTGTGATCCCAGATCCTAGATAGTCTCTGATCTGTTGCATAGTAATGGTCGAGGCGAGGGGGTGGGTAATGAGCCCAGGTGTCTCTGAATGTATTTAGAACTGTCATCTAGGAAGGCTTTTTGGAACTGATAGTTGGGGTAGATTTGGGCTGATTAAAGAGAAGTGCGGTTGCACCAGAGCTGCGGAATCAAATAAAAAAGCAGTACTCTTTTTAGCATAAGGTGATGCCATGTCTCTATCTTAGCCTCAACTCACAATACTATTGGTTCTAGAATCACAGAGTTTCAGGCAAACAAAGATGGAAGCCTTAGAGTTTCTGGAGCCCATTGTGTTCGGCAATCTGTCTCTGTCAGGTCTGCCTTTTCTGTTGGGTCCTCATGCAGAAGCAGAGACAACCCCTGTTCTGGAGAGGCAGCCTTGCTCTTGTCCTCTCCAGCAAGAATCCTGCTGCCGCCCTCTGTAGCCCGAGTTTGGTCCTGTGGCCATTCTTTAGTGGGGTGACCCTCTTAGACCTCTCCAAACTGTGGGCACCCCCTAGGTGGATACAGTTAATCCTTCAAATGGGACTTGACCTACGGTTATCAAAGAATAAAGAAAAGACACTGCGGCAGGAAAAACAACAAGACTTAAAAATACTGGTATTTTTAAATTCCACATTATCGTTATTTCACTTTCTAAAGGTGAAGGAAGGAAGATTATCTAAGGCCTAATGCAGAATAAAATAGTAGATTTTTCCTGGCAGAGTATTCAATCAAACAGATACCTGGGACAGTGACACTGAGAAAGGCAAAAGGTTTAAAAAGGACAAAACTAGGACTTAGGTAGTGTGCAGACAGGAGTCGTGGAGCTAGCTGCTTTAGTTTGCAGGAAAACCTCACTTGTGATGGTCCTAGCCATAATTTGTACCATGCTTCATGCAAAGGTCAGAGGGAAAATGAAGGGAGATTTAATAGCGCTTTCACTGACACTTCTTTGTTTTCTACAGTTACAGTTTAAAATTAAGTCAAGAATTGAAGGAATCTGGTGTCAGACTAGAATATTGATGGGATACCAAGTCCTTACATTATTCTGAGTCTCAGCCAAGTGTTAATACATACAGCTGTTTCATTGATCGCTGCATTGCTGCAGTGTTTAGTAATCATTACAGTGATAATGCATAAACACTTTTATCTTCAAACATAGTTCCTAAATGATTTCCTTTATCCTAAAAGGCATGTTAAATACTTTTCACCAGTAATTGAGAGTGTTGGAACCTCTCACAAGCAGAAAAATTTAAGGCCTAGTTAAAATATTTAGCTTCCCAGAATTGTAAGGTATTTTCACTGGCTCACTATATTCAATTGGTTCTCCAGATGCACAAGTAAACCTTCAACTTTGGCACTCACAGTTTCATTATCATTACTTCTCTGAATTGTGTTTGGTCCTAAAGTCTGTCTGAATTACTGAACAATAAATAATTTCTTGTCAACAACTTGTGTGGTCTCAAGATTTAAGACAAATTGAAGATATTACTGCCAACTCCTAACTGCTGTAGTGTTTGTAGTATTAAATGCTAGTGGTTAGAGGTTTAGGGAAGACTTAAGTATAATTGGTTCCAAAAATCTGTGTGTGTGTGTGTGTGTGTGTGTGTGTGCGTGTGTGCGCGCGCGCATACATTGGAGCAGGAAGAGGGGCAGTTTTGATGAGGCATTTCTCTTTGTTCCAGGGGTTCTTTAGAAAACCTAAAACATTTTAGTGGAATCATAGTATGTAGTGTCTGTTTTCTGATAAAATCCTGGAATCTTAACAATTCGGGTAACAATATCTCCCATTTAATGTTGTGTTGATTTGTGCACAGACATTTCTCTCTGTTTTGAACAAGCTCCCCAGGCACACTCTCCTGCAGTCCCTTCCACCAGGCAGACATATGAGCATAAAGGATAAATACTACATGTGATTTAGTTTTAGAGGTGTGTGTGTGCATACATGTGTGTGTGTATGTTTCTCTCTTTTCTGCTTGTGGGAGATGTTTAAACTCTGTGGAAATTCATTAGAAAAGATGCATTGTTCAGTGGTCCTGGTAGCATCAGCTGGCCTTTTTTTCTTTCATGGTGCAGCAAGGCATCTGTTACTTTGTAGAGCCTGACTGCTAAAATTGTCCCCAGAGTTCAGGACTTCTGAACCACAATGGGCTGTACCAGGCTTTGTGGCCTTAATAAGCACTGTGTTGTTGGGATTTCAAATATTGGTATACCTATCAAGTCTGCCTATGTATGTGTGTGGTGGTGGGGGCGGGGGGTTGAATTTCAGAGCTGCCACTGATGGATCACATGCTTTTTCTATAGAGAGCAAACAAGCACTTTTTGTGTAGGCTCAGTAATGCTTGGCAAAGAAATATAGCTGTAATTATATATCCTCATTCTTGATCTTCTTTCCCCATCTAAGTCTTACTCCTTCCTACCCCCAACTTTATATAAAAGCAGCTAGCATTGGATCTGAAATAAATGTCATGAATGAATAATAATTTCTTTCATTTACACAGTAATTAAACCTGTTGAGTGCTGACTTAATGCTTTACTGCACTCTAATTTGACTGGAAGATTTGGCCTTTGTGAATTCAAAGAAGAGGAAAAAAATAGAAATTAAATACCTACTGAGACTATTAAGGACGTTTTTGAGAAGGGTTCTTCCTCCTCTTATTTCTCATCTTCTTGTGTTTGCCCTTTGCTTTCTGGGATATCCCATACTGAGGAGTTGTTCTGCAAATCGATCCTCAGTTGGTGTGCCCAGCAGCAAGGACCCCCAGGGACAAGGCTATCCGCTGCCATCACCAATAGGAGGCCAAGTGCCTATTCTGTCACCATCAGAATTGCTGCTTCTGGTGTTCCAGAGCATTTGAGTTCTTTCTGGTTGTTTTTCACATTCCTTTCTTCCTTAACCCATAGAATTCCACTTGGTGAGTCAGTTGGTCTATATGACCGTGCTTGACACCCCAAAATATATCTGACACCTGATAGATTCATTCATGCCAGGAGCATTTTAGGAATCTGTACTGCTCTTGTGAAATTTTCTCCCTGTATATAATCTGAGTCGCTCAACCTGTCTCTCCCAAAGTTTCTCTCTTTCTGAGGTGGGCCCAGTAATGCAAGTTGGCAGCCCACTTTGCTATTCTTGAAACAAAAGTATTCTCCAATACAAGTCAGTTTTTCTCTTCTTTGACCATGAGGACTGACTGGCCATTTTAGTAAAGAATTAATTCCTAAAATTCCCTGTACGGGAGTCTCTAAGTTCCCTCAGTGATGGTTGATGACCACACTGTTGGATCTCTTAAGTAGAGATTGTTGGAGGTGCTTTGTCACAAAAGACGGTTC
Source organism: Canis lupus dingo (assembly GCF_003254725.2). Lineage (NCBI taxonomy): Eukaryota > Metazoa > Chordata > Mammalia > Carnivora > Canidae > Canis > Canis lupus. The sequence continues at coordinate 3,249,407 of NC_064248.1, read as the reverse complement.
AGGTTGGAACTCTGGAATCTCCTTCATAAATCTGTAGCAAACACAGCGCAGTGGAGCGTGCAGTACCAGGGGCCAGGGCTGTCTACACCCTTGTTCTGTCAAAGAAGTTAACAGTCAGGCCTCTTTGAATCTGTGAGCGAAAAGCCTGATTGTATTCTGTGCAGATACAGCGTGTGTAGGTTGTGGGTGGCGAGAGCTCCCTAGCAGGGCTGTTGGGACTATTGACTGTGGTCATGGGTATGGAAGACCTGGCACATGGCCAGAGTCAATAAATATTAGTTCTTACCCTCATCTGGAGACAAAAAAGAACAGAAGTGTTTAAAGTATTTTTTTTTAAATCAAGGAATCTCTCATAAATAATCCCCTCCCCACTGCCCAATGCTAATATTTACATGATACATTTTCTTTGTTCTTCCCTTCTTCCTCCTGCCCATTCATCTCCCTCCTCTTCCTCTCTAAAGTTATAGCAGCCTTGTTAAAATAGGTTTCCTTTATAGAGAGTTCTCAAAACTTTAACATTTCTATTCTAGAATATATTTTCAATAAATACTTGCTTGTTACGTTTGTTAAAATCAGAAGCATGAATGTCATAAAGAGAAAGCCTGTTTAGTTATTAACTATACATTATATGGTTTGTGATTATGGATTCCTTTTAAAATGCACCCTGGATTCATACATATAATATGCACTATAATACATATTTTATATTTTGCCGTAGCTTGAGTACTCATTTATGTATTAGGTGCCACGATGAATGCTTTAAATGCTTTGTTTATGTGCATTAGGTCAGTGTTTCTCATAGTACTTGATTTTAAGAATCATGCAGAAGTGCTTGTGAGAAAAATACATATTACCTAACACACCCAGATCTCATAAATCTGGGTATAAGAATATAAATCTTGAGTTTTCAAATAGGTCTCCATGATAATATAACCCAGAACTGGAACACTTTAAAAAAAATACCTCAGCTCAGCTCCAGACCATGTAAATCAGCATATTTGCAAGGTGGGCTTGGCATCATTTCTTTAAGCTCCTCTGGTGATTCTAAATGTGCAGCAAGGGTTGAGATTATCCATCTAGGTGCTTCTTATCTGAAACTGAAAATAGAGAACAAATTGGCTTAGTTCTTTTAATCTTTACAGTTACTGTGAGACAGATGCAGGTAGTATTATTCCTATTTTCAGATGAGAAATTAGAAGTTTGGAGAGGTATGGGATACTAATATCAAGCCACTTGTTCTATTATATCTTATAAACAGTATATGTAAAACTACCATGTATTTGGGGATATGCTTACTTTTTTATTTGATGGTCACAATCTATATATGAAATGTTGGTTTTAACATGAGATTAAATTGACCAACTCAGTATGCCTTGGAACCAATATTGGGTGCTAAATTGTTTTGAATACTGACATCTGCTGATAGCTGTTATAAGTCCATTTTGTTAAAGCTCAGTGGAAAAGAGAAGGAACTTGACACTTGGGGTTTATTAGTGACCTACAGATTTAGTTGGATTATGAGTGGATTAGAAGGCAGAGACCTTGAAATATCCTGCCATTTCTAGTTTTGCCTTGAAACGCTTTGGTGTTTATTTTGTGAACTTTGCCTTCTCACTTGTGAATTCTTTTTTAATGCACCTAATAGCCCCTTCTTCCCACCTCTTATTTTTAGGAGACGTTGTTGCAGGTGCTTTTATTACTGAGGAATGATTTGGTTATTCTTTTTTTGAAGAAATGATGATGATGTGAAGTCAATTTGCCTTAAACTATAAATGTTAACACACTCATGTTAAAAAAAATTATTTTAATTTTAAGAGCTCCCTAGAAGGGGAATATGTATTTAGCCTTCTGAATGGATCACATTTGTGGGAAAGCTGTCCTTTATTTAACATGAATCTAGGGGATCCCTGGGTGGCGCAGTTGTTTGGCGCCTGCCTTTGGCCCAGGGCGCGATCCTGGAGGCCCGGGATCGAATCCCACATCGGGCTCCTGATGCATGGAGCCTGCTTCTCCCTCTGCCTGTGTCTCCTCCTCTCTCTCTCTCTGTGACTATCATAAATAAAAAAAAAAAAAAAAAAAAATTAACATGAATCTAGAAGTTTTCCCTAGTTTTCATGTATTTGAGCAAGTTTCTTAAAGGTCCCTGGTTCTATGCATTTGAGATTATTAATTTCATTCTTATAATTGCTTTAGAGAATCATGCTTGTGCATGCATTTCTGTCTTTATTTGTTCAACAAATATTTCCTACCTTATGTCAGGTAATGTTTTAAGTATAGGGATGACAGTATCCAAACCAAATAGACAAAAATCTCTGTTCTCATGAAGCTTAAAATCTAATGGGGAATTTGGGGAAAAGTGAACACATAAATCTTAGAATTTTGGAGGGTGAAATTTAGAAATAGAAAGCATATAAAGAGGAAAACTTCTTTACCATAGTTGAGGAATAGAGAAATTTTTAATAAGGTGGTTAGGGTAGAACTCACTGAGGTGACTTTTAAATACCCAAGTTGCTGGAGCTGAGAGGGTAAGCCAAACAGATATCTGGGGGAAAGCCTTTGAGACAAAAGGCCCCTTCTGTGCCATGTCTCTGGAGTATATGAGAGTCCCAAACTTAGTAGGATATTCTACTACCTGCCCATAGTTCTCTCTGTAACATGAATTTACAGTCTCACAAATCAGGGTAAAGGTATACCAAATCACACCATTTGCTGGATTTGATTATTTTTCAGCAATTGAAGGAAAGGGGAGGGTACCATGGACTTTCCTCACAGAGCTCATTTCTGATGGGTAGGCGTGCGGAAATGGATGGTGTCTGAATCAGAGGATGTAGATCATAGTCCAGTTCTACCACAATTACGTGGTGTAGAATTTTAGGAAGAATGGTTCATTTGGTCACGCTACTGTTTCTGCTCTTGAAAATGATGGTGAGTTTTTTTCCTCCTGTTAAATTCCTTGGCAAAAGACCAGTTAGAAATAGTATAAATACATTGGATTCTGAGGGCCTATGACTTACTTTTTTTTTTTTTTTTTTGCAAAATTTTCCTCTAAAGAGTAAAGAATGTTGGCTGGAAAATAGTGTTTAAATTAACCTTCATCCATCCTTTTCTTTTTTCTTTTTTTTCATCCATCCTTCTCAAGTGTTTATTAAGAGCCTACCATATGCAAAGCCCAGTGGTGACCACTTTGAATTCTTTTCCTGGAGTAAGACATGTATCTTGTAGGTCTTATTTGTATGCTGCTATTCAAAAACTCCCATCAGTGATAGAAGGAAAAAAGAGCATATTAAAAATGGTATTATGGTTTATCACATGCTAAATGGTTACCAAAAAATTATACTTGTTACTATATATTGAAAAAGAGCTGAAGTTTGCTTGTGTTAAGTGGGTATTGAAAGAGTTATAGGTTGTGAATTACTGTGAAGTAGTAGAAGAAGGCTTCTCTGCACTGGATGGAAAGTTGGAACACCTGATGTTGATGGGAGTTGCTCATGATGCACACTATGAACTGAGGTAGCTGGTGAGTGTTTGAGGTATGTGCCCCTGTGTTTTGCGCATTCCTGCACAGCTCAGTTGAACTGGGTGTAGTTTTTTTAAATCACTGTGTATTTCTTGCATGCAAAGTTGTACACAAGCAAATGCAAAATTCACTTTATGCTGAAATTGTGTCTGTGGTCAATTGCATTGGAACAAATTCAGGGTTTTCAAAATAAGCTTGATCGCAGAACTGTCTGTACAAAGAAGCGTAATTCAGCCTGGTATAATCAGGGAACTGCAAGTAATAGAATCACCAGAGTGTAATTTGCAAAGGAGGAGTTAGGAGAGGTAGGCAGTGGTGGAGTCAAAAAGAGCTTTGTGACCTGTGGCACTAGGCCCACAGACTGTCCTCTATACTAGTGTTTAAACATTCTTGTAAAGAGCCAAGTATTGGAGATAAAATGTCAGTTGTGTACAGTTGTACAAATTAAATTTCGTCACAAAACTGAAAGAATAGCAGAGGGACATGTAATACTAGTGAGCATTAGAAAATACCTTAATGGTCTCTCATCTCAGAGTGGAATGTTTGCCTTCTTCAGCGGGAGGGATGGTGTGGGGATTGTTTGGGATGAAGAGGTAGGAGAGAGAGCTAATTCAGCTCTGTGTTCTCCCTTCATCATTTTATTTGAACAGAGAGACGTTTCTTTCTATCATTCACTCAAATTATTGAACACAAACAGGAGCAAAATAATACACAGATGACTGAGGGAGTCCCATCTGCCCCATCTCCAACCTTTCTCTCTTCTACTTCGTTCTTCCCCAAATTAGCAGATGGCATCAGGCCTTGGCCAGTGTGTTTAGTTATCTTATTACAAGAGGTTGTTCTTTTTCCCACCTCCTTTAAAACAAACAAACAAACAAACAAAAAATTGGTAATGACTGACTGTATGCCCATTGGCATTCAGAGCACCAGTTCCTGAAGACCAGAGAGCGGCTTGGCATTCAACCCAGTCTTCTGTATTTGCATTAGGATGGTCTGCCTGAAACAGAAAGATGGGCTATTTAAGCTTGTGCTTTTAGATACTGAAAGGCTTGTTCAGTGCTGGCTGGAAAAAGAGTCCTAATAAATCTCAAAAACTTAAATAATAAAGCAGGGCCCTTGTAGATTTTGTCTAAGAGTGGTGATTCTTACCAATAGGGGGTACTGTGTAGCTGAATGACACAGAGTGCAGGAATCATTTGTCAGTCAATTTTGCATTTGACCTCTCTGTGAAGGAAAATGAGTTTCTGACTGAACAGAGGACAGAGATTTAACAGATGAGATTGAAGTTGAAGGTGGAAGAATAGGTTGTAAGGAACACCTGCCTACCAGAGAGAATGGGCTTAAGTCTCCTGATGCAAATGGTGTATTACAGATTCATTGTCATCTTTGAGGCAATGTGTTGGCTTTAGTAAAAACAACGTAAGTAAATTCTGTAACCTTCCATGTGGTTCCTGGACAGTATTTCAGAACAAATGATGTATTAAGCATTGAGAAAAGAGTTATAATGCTTACAGAGAGCCAGCATGAATTCACAAATTCCTTTTTTTTGGCAGAACTGCTGGGATAGTAACTCAGAGGCATGTCATAGATTCAATTTATTGGACTTCAGCAAGATTTTTGGCCTTGTCTCTCATGATCCTTTTGCGAACAAGTGGAAAAATGTAGGTTAGATGGCAATATGAAGAGTCTGAATTAATTTTGTAACTGTTTTCAAGGTCACTGATTAAAAACATGTATTTCATTCTGGTTCTAACTTTCTATGATCATCGCAGAAATCTCTATCCTTGAATCTATCTTACTCAAATGTCCTTGTCTGAGATGAAGACATGGTTTCAAATGATGCAGTAATAGGAAGGATCATAAATATGGAGGATGGGAGAAACAATACATACCACGTTTTTCCTTTGTATGGGCAGGGGCCAAAAGTAAGATTTATGAAGGCTGAGAGTGAACTTCTGTTCAAAAACCTGTGAAAATATTGGATTGAGAGAGATGAGACTTAGGATTTTTAGCTGATACATTCAGTGAGTCTGCAGTGTGCATTTGGCTGTCAATAAAGCTAATGGTATTTTTGAATTCCTTAATAAAAATCTAGAATGAATATGTGACTACTTTATGTGTGTTTGGGGAGGAAGGGATGGAAAAATTGAAGGTAATATTTGCCCAGAGTCACAGATATTGTTAATGTTCACATTCTTCCATTTCAACTTATTTGTAAATCACTCTTAATCTTTAAGTTCAGAAGATTCAAATAGCTATGAATCAGTGGATTTAAAAGCTACTTTGAGAGAGTAAAACTTTACTTAAAGAAGGGTTTTCTGATAGTGGCTTAAAGACATTTAACTTGTTTCATGTTAATTTTTTTTAAAGATCTTATTTATCTATTCATGAGAGACATACACAGAGAGAGAGAGGCAGAGACACAGGTAGAGGGAGAAGCAGGCTCCATGCAAGGAGCCTGACATGGGACTCGATCCCCGGTCTCCAGGATCACACACCCTGGGCTGCAGGCAGCACTAAACCACTGTGCCACTGGGGCTGCCCATCAGGTTAATTTTTTTAAAAAAAGATTTCACTTATTTATGTTACTTCAGAGAAAGAGATTGTGTGTGTGAATCTGGGGAAGGGCAGAGGGAGAGAGAGAATCTCTGACTCTGTGCTGTGTGTGGACCCCAGTCTCAAAACTCAGATATCATCAGAGATCAGAAACCAGGAGGTGGGTGGTTAACCAGCTGGGCCACCCAGGCGCCCCTATTTTTTTTTAATTGGTGGTTGTAAGAAAATGTCCTTAGAGGATGTGTGGAAAAACTTGGTAGTTATGTGAAAATTTGAGGAAACTGACAGAATGACTTTCAAGGAGTAAGGCATGAAGTTTGCATATTTTTCCATATTATGAATTTTAAAATTGTTTCATAGGTATTTTTTGCTTACTATATGTGTAATACACCATAGTTACAGAGATGCAGAACCTATAAATGGCATATTTCCTGTTCAGTAAAAGATAAAAACTAATATAGAAGGGGGCTCGAGAAAGTTTCAAGGTTAAGGGGATATGGAACATATCAGCAAGGCGGGTAGGAAAGGGTTTCTGACTGTCTCACGCTTCCTTGATGGAAATAGCAAAGAAGAACTAGGGTGAAAATCACGTGTGAGGTTTTGGCAGACTCTGATGCACAGTCCTTCAAAATTGATTTTTGGAAACTGCTCCTCATTACCCATTGAGAACGTCTTATTCTGCTTTGAGCATAAGTTCTTTATAGTTCTATGATTCATGTGGCACTTGGAGATCATTGTTCTAACTCATTATATTCATCTTAGAAAACGGACTTAACGCTTATATACTTTATGAAGTATTTGGATTTAATTTAGTTCACTGAACTCTTTTTGTAACAGCCTTCCTGTAGGTATGTAATTCTCTAGGGATAAGGATCATAGTTTTTGTTTTTGTTTTTGTTTTTCATTTCTGCAAGGCCTTAACACACTCATTGGCACATAGTAGGAACCTGGTAAACATTTATGAATGAGTACTAAGTAATCTAGGTATTAAGATTGAAATCCTCATTGTGCACAGTAGAAAATTGAATCTTTAATTGGTTATGTGACCTAGCATTTTAGAGCAGAGAGGGATCTCTGAAGGGAACACAAACAACTCTTTCATTTTACAAAGAGGAAATTGAGGCCTACTAAAAAGGTGCTTCCTGGAATTTAATAAGGGAGCTGATGGCTAAGCCTGGATATTGGCACATTATCTTAGGATGCCCTGCTTACTCCCTTGGGTTCAGGATGATTTTGAGTAAGTAGCATAGGGGGAGTTGAATCAATGTCTTCAGAGTCTCCATTTTTCTAGCCTATCCTCAGCATCTAGAGCATATCCCTCTTTAGTAATTCCATCTCTTGTTCACAGGTGAGCACAAATCCACATTTTCGCTTGTATCATTAGGTGAAGATGATGTAGGCACTTTGCAGTCCAGTGCAGATAATATTTAAGGAACAATTTTGCAGCCAGTCTGTTGGCCCTAAATGCTTTGCTGATGACACATTAATGGGACCCCTGGCCAACTTCTGTTTTGCTCTCTGTTTTTTTTTTTTTTTTTTTTTTTTTTTTTTTAAGATGTTATTTATTCTTGAGAGACACACAGAGTTTGGCAGAGACATAGGCAGAGAGAGAAGCAGGGTCCATGCAGGGAGCCTGATGTGGGACTTGATCCTGGGACTCCAGGATCACACCCTGGGCTGAAGGCAGACATTCAACTGCTGAGGTACCCAGGTGTCCCTTGCTTTCTGTTTCTGACTGCGTCTTTTCACGGAGTTATTTCACGTAGTACTATTTCATATTAGTGTTTGAGGTCTTGTTTACCCAGGTATCTAAACTAAACTTACATGGACTTTTTTGTTTTGTTTTGTTTTTGACTGATAAGGTCAGTTTCACATGAAAATTGAGATTTGTTATGTGGCTCTGAATTAAAGACTGATGTTGAAATGGGCACCAAACTGATTTTTCTGATAGATAACACTTAAGTTAGGATGTTTTCAACAGTGAGAATCAGAAAACCTGATTCAAACTTGCTTAACCATAAGAAAATTTACTGGCTCATGTAACAGGATGTCCAGAGTTGGGGAGGGCCTCAGGGTTGGCTGATACGGTTACTTAATGAAGTGTCTGTCCAGATACCCAGTTTCTTTCTGTCTCATCGGCTTACATTTACGGTATCTGCATCATGTATAAGCTGCTTGTGAATGGCTACCAGAAGTCAGGGTCACGTGCTTGGCTCACCGCTGATTACAAAAGGGTGGGAGCATGAGTGGGGAGACTGGGAGACAGTGAGAGTAAGTGGACGTCTCTCCCAGAAGAATCTTCCCCCTGTCTCTCTAGACTATTTTAGGGCAGAAATGTAAAAACTTTCACCTTGGGTTGGCACGTCCTAATTGTCTTATTAAGCCTGTGTTCCTGAGCAATTGCCAGTAAGGAGAGCAGGAGGACTTCCATGGGCTTCATCATGGATCTGGAGTCCATCCCTTAAGCAAGCAGTGTGGTCCCTGCACGGTGGGAGAAGGGTGGCATGCATACTGGATAGTCAGCCTCAATTTGACTTTGTGCGCTGCTTCTAATACTGCAAACCAAAAAAGGCCATACTTATCTTAAATTTCCTGTCAGTGTCAGTACTGGTTCTCTTTGTTATGGGTATTACCCCAGACTATCAATCTAAGCAAGGTACAACAAATGCATTAGTTATATATTCCTCTTTTCCAACCATTGTTTATGTATATTTATTTTATGAAGGAAGTAATATGGAGGGATATACTGACTTGTAGGAACTCAAAGTTGGATTTATGGAGGGGACAGAGCCTTAAGTGAAAAAATTTCATCAAAGTTCTGAGCTAGTCAGGATCCATCCTTAATCCTTAGAGGAACTTCTGAGAGGGGTGGAAGGAGAGGAAGACATAAAGGGAGAGAGGGAGAGTCAGTTGGGTTAGGCAGTGAATGCAGTAAACATCCAGGTGAGAAAGAAACTTGATGGTTAGTGGTGTAGGGGTGGAGGGTTCTCTTTGGCAGGATTTGCTGATGAGTTAGATGTGGAGCATGAAAGACTCTTAACCTGAAAAGGTGCTATCCCTCAATAGATTAATAAAAGTAATTCATATGTCCTTTGCTTTTTTTTTTGGAGTAGGAACCAGAAGAGCCATTAGCAAATAATATCTCACTTCTGTTGATATTACATGCTATATACTGTTCTAAATGCCTAAAATATCATTTCAGTTAATTCTCATATAGATCTTATGTCATCATGTTTTATAGATGAGGAAACTAAGGCACTGAGAAATGAAGTAGCTTCCTCAAGATTGCACAACTAAATGGGATTCTCTCCTAAGCACGTTCAGCTATTGAACCCGTTGTAAAGATTGTTTTAGTTATGAAACATATATTGAGCATCTTCCATCGGTAGCCTGTCTGTATTTCCAGAGTGCCTTATTCATAACACTGAACACATTGTCATAATTGTGACATTTATATCCTGGCTCACACTGTGCTCTGAGCCACAGTGGGAAGGAATTGTGCTCCATTCAAACTTTGAATCTCTGATGTCTGGCACATGGTAGTGATTAATAGATTTGAAAAAAAAAAGTGATTTTCAAGCATTATGCTTGGGCTGGTGTATAAAGATCAAACAGATATGACCTCTTTCCTTGAGAAGCTCACTTTGTGTCGTGGTAGATCTGCCTCTTAACAGAGAAATCACCACCTAGAGGGCCATTACACCACACATATGTTGTTTGAGTGCAGGGGAGAGATTGACCCTCTCAAGGAGGGACCTTTGGGAGGCACGCTGGAGATGGAACTGAACGTGGATTATTGTGGCCGAGCTGGCCTGATGTGGGAGGGGAGAGGGGCTAGTTGAGGTGGTATACCAGCTGTGCAAGACCACCCTGGACAAGAGCCCAAAGCAGATTCTCATATGTTATCTGTGGCATCAGAAAAGTTTTGATTTTACTCTATAATTTTCATGTATTTTATGTGCATATTTCAAAGTTCTTAGAAATTTTTTAAAAGACTTTATTTATTCATGAGAGAGAGAGAGAGAGAGAGAGAGGCAGAGACACAGGCAGAGGGCGAAGCAGGCTCCATGCTGGGAGCCTGATATGGGACTCCATCCCAGGACTCCAGGAATATGCCCTGGGCTGAAGGTGGCGCTAAACCACTGAGCTACCAGGGCTGCCCAGAAAATTGGTTTTATGTGTTTAGCATATAGGGCAACTTGAAGTGAGAATATTTGATAAACATTTTATGTCCATCCATTGAAATTCTGACATTGGACTTTGCACATGTTATTTTTAATACCACCGTCTGTCTGACTTCATAAACCCAGCGTTGAAAGTGGAGAGGAAGGCAGTACACCTGGTAGTGTTCAGTGCAGCAAGGGAAGAAGCACTGGTCACCATTTCCGAGTAGTTGGCAGTGGATGCAAAAGGCCCTTCATCCCCAGGATGCTGCTTCCTGTAGGCTTTTATTCCTCAGCTCCTTAGAAGTTCATTAGTCCACATCTAATGTTAGTTTCATTACCACATGACAGAAAGCAGAGCACATGGTAAATTTTTCTTGAAAAAGACAACTGGAAGAAGTTTCACAGAAGTTCACATGTTGCTATTTGCACATTTTTTTCTTCCATGGTGACACTTAAAATTCATTCCACATTGCTTATAAGAGAACGGAGGAGGGGGAGAAGTTTGCATTTGGTAGCTTTGTGTGTTCCTCCAAAGAAAGAGAGTGCTTGAAAAAAAATGAAAGGCAGGCTTTCAGATGTTGTCTGAACAAAGATATGGAAATATGAGGCGAGAGCAACATCTGGAGGTTTTCAAACACTGGAACACAGGCTGCACCCTGCTTTTGCTGTCGGAGGAGTGAAAAGCTGTTTGCTGTCATTTCCCATCTTGTCACTTCCAGGACCAACATCTTGCTACTTCTTGCACCAGCTGTTGTTGTTGTTGTTGTTGTTTTTCTTTCAGAGACAGATGGTACAAGAGCTTTGATAATTTCTACCCCCCAACTCTAAAGAAGTTTGCTTGCGTGCTACCTTTATGGAGTGATCCTATGCCCCTGTTACTCACTTGATTCTGTTAGCAGAGTCAGGAAGGGAGCAGAGGGGATCTGGAGGAGATGTGTTGGACCTTGTGGGAATGCTCCCTCCTCAGAACCCCCTCTTCTACTGGTTTAGCCATTTTGTTTCAGAGGTCTTACTCCAAAAACGAGAAGAGGTGGAAAGATTGAACTTTGGTACCTATCCCTCTGTACACATCTGAGATTTCTGATAATGATTTCTCTCTACTCTGAACCCTAGATAATAGTTCTGATGTCCTGGTTCGTCTCCCTAAGTGTTAGCTAAGTACAGCTGGGCACAGGAGATAGTACCATCTTTTCACAGGGCTAGATATTTATCTTTAGTTGCTCTTTTTACACCTATTACTTTCAGTATTTTCCTTGGTTCCTCAGTGAGAGTTAAGAAATAAATGATACGGAAAATGCCTTACACCTTGAGAAGATACTTGGCTAGAAACAACTTTGGTTTTGTTGAAATTTTATTATATTTATTGTCACAAAATAAAGATAACCTTAAGGAGGGAGCTTTTCCTTTTTTTCACAATAGATAACTTTTAATAACTTTAAGAACTTTTTCTAAGAAGTGACATATTCTTTGTAGAAAACATAGAAAAAATCTATTACAGGAAAAGTAAACTCATCCATGATTTTATAGCAACATTGGGGTAACTACTCTTACCTTTGATGTATTTACTTATAGCTTTTTCTTAAGAGTAATGTGTGCATGTATTACTCTTGTATACTTACCAACTTACATTAGTACTTGGGTTATTTTCCAGACTGAATTTGGTGGTAGTGGGGATTGTCATGATAATGATACTAGCTAAGATTTATTGAGCACTTATTATGTGACAGTCACTATAATAAATGCTTGACACACAGTACATATTTCATTTCCCATGTCAACCCTATAATTATAGTCAGGATTAATTTACCCTTATTTTAAACATTAGTGAAGTGAGGCTGAGTGATTTTCCCAAGCTTATACTGTGCATAAGAGGTGAAGGTGGGATTGAATCATGTCTGTCCCTGAAGCTCATGCTATTTATAATTTGTCCATCCTTTTTAAAAAAATGTCTGAATATTTTTAAGGCTCTTGATCACATTGCATAAGATTTTCTGTCAATTTTTGCTTCCTGCGCTCATAATAATACTTAACTGCACTCTTGCCACCCTCAGATATCATCAGGTGTATCTTCTCTATAAAGGTTCAGAGTGAGTGATTACTCACTCATTACCTTAGCCCTTCTGTGGTTACTAGAGAGATTGGACGTTTTTCCTGTGTTATTGATCATTTGTATTTCATCTGCAAATTGTTCATGTCCTGTGACACTGCTTTTATCAATTAATTTTTTGTACAAGCTCATCATGTATTAAATATAATCACCCTTTTTCATTTATTTAAAACACATTTTCTTCTGTTGCTTGTTAACAAAAATACTTATATGAATGTTTTAAGTGTATACTTACCCATATATTCTATATTCCTCTCCCACAAATCAATGATGTAGCTCGTTTTTTCCCTTTATTTTATGGTTTTATTACTTATAGCCAATTCTGATTCATATCTGGAATTTATTTTAATATATGGTGTGAGGTAAGGCCCTGATTTTGTGATTTTATGGATAGGTGATTCTGGTTTTGTTTTTTAATCCATTTTTTATTGTCATGCATTATATATTCCACGGTAGTGTGCTTTGTTATGTATTTCTTTCTTTTATTAACATCTGCATAAGCTGACTTTTCTGTGTATGTGATCTGTCGATTCTTAGGCCTACAGTACATTTTAGTTATTGTAAGTCTAAAATGGTCAGGTTTTTTTTTTTTTTTTTTTTTTTACTGAAAGGTCTCAGCTCTGTGTTAGAAGGTCCGTACCCAAAACCTCAGTGTGGCCTTGTTCTTGTTCTGTGATTTACCACATCTCTAATTTAAGTCTCATCAGAAAACTTAAAGGAAATAGTATGTGAATTCCAGAATTTTGGAGTTTTGAGATTTTAAAAATTGAGACTTTGTGGGTGATACCATAGTCACCTCACTAAAATTTCTGCAGGTCCGTGAATTTGTAAAATATGATTTATTTTTTTATTTTTTAAATATTATATTTATTTATTCATGAGAGAGAGAGAGAGAGAGAGAGAGAATATGGCAGAGACACAGGCAGAGGGAGAAGCAGGCTCCCTGCAGTGAGCCTGATGCTGGACTTGATCCAGGATCACACCCTGAGCCAAAGGCAGATGCTTAATCACTAAGCCACCCAGGCATCCCAGTCCTTGCTGTCCTTATTGGGCTTAAATTTTAATATAGAGCATGCCACTCAGTTATGTGTGAAAGAGATCAGAAAATGCCCCCTCAAAATCTACCCTTGTGGCTTAAGGATTATTTTGAGTTGAAGGCAATTAAAAAACAGAAAACCGGGGAAAAGAAAAAAAAAGAAACAGAAAATACAAGTTCTTTGTCCTCTTCCTTTCTGCCAGAAACAGGGCATACATTTCTCTCTCTCTCTCTCTCTCTCTTTTTTTTTTTTTTTAAGATTTTATTTATTTATTCATGAGAGACACACAGAGAGAGGCAGAGACACAGGCAGAGGGAGAAGCAGGCTCCATGCAGGGAGCCCGATGTGGGATTCAATCCCAGGACCCTGGAACCACACCAAAGGCAGACCTTCAACCACTCAGCCACCTAGGCGTCCCCATATACATGATTTAAAGTACTTAGAATATTGTCCCTGGTTTTCATGTTTCCAATTTTAACTATTTTAACTCACAACACTTACAACAAGGAACGTGTGTAGTTTTTTCCCCCCATACCACCTAATTCCCTGGCTCTGCAGGCACCAACTGGGTGTCCTATGACTCAGTCCTTTCTGACACAACCCAAAGTGTGCATATACCTCAAAGAATGAGGCATCAGTTCTGTGACACTTACCCTCTCCCCCCACTTCAGACAATAGTCACAAGTCCCAGGTTGTAACCTATGCTTTTGATGTTGAGCAATAAATTTGATGGCTCCCATGACACCCTCCTTCCTCAGGTTTAATAATTTGCTAGGTTGGAACTCATGGAATTCAGGACAATACAGCTAACTGGAAGAGATGCCTGGTGCAGATGTGGAGGGAGGGCCTCAGAGCCGCCATACTCTCTCCAGGCCATGGTACTCTTGTAGCATCTGGAAGCATTCAACAACAGAATTTTCTGAACTCTGTTGTTTAGAAGCTTTTTAGGAAAGTTTTCATGAAAGTTGCATTAACACAGACATGTTTGATTAAATCATTGGCCACTGGTGATTGAAAATCTTCAGCTCATGACCCTTCCCCTACATTGGAGCTCAGGGATATGGCTGAAAGTTCCAACCCTCTCATCATGCCTTGGTATTTCTGGCAAGCAGCTCCCATCCCGAAGCTATCTGGGGGATCCAAGTTTGTCTCAGAACAAAAGACACTCCTATCACTCAGGAAATTCCAAAGGATTTAGGAGCTCTGTGTCTGGAACTGAGGACAAAGACCAAATATGTATATTTAGGACAATTCTGTATAAAGTTCTGAGTTTGTGGCAAATAAATAACCAGGTGTATGGAGCCCATTTAGACTCATTTAAGCCCATTAGCCCATTTAAACCATTATGGTTTTTATTCTCTACTTCTTTTGAGATACCTGAGCACTTCACTAGAGAAGAAAATAAAGATCAGTTTTTGAGGTATAGGTGAAGTTGCTAAGGGAAGTGTAATAATTTGTTTAAAGTTAGCATCAAACAGGAGCTAGGTATCTTGCAGCACTGAGGCAAGACTGGAAATAATCGTTGGTTAAAACACAAGTGGGCTATGTTCTTCTTTCCGAATTGTAGCACGCCTTAATAGTAATTTAGGTAATCCCAAAATGTTACTTTAATTTTATGTAAGGGAAAAACTGAGGCTTGCTTTCCCTCCATGGTTTTATGCACATATTAAATGCACCTACGCATGACAAAGATCTTCTATAATAAAAACCATGCCTCTTATTTTTGAGTCTTCTTTTACAATCTGAACAATACTTGGAGGCGCATTTCATTATTTGATCTTCATAATAACCCTACAATAGCAAGGTCCAAGGTGTTATTACTTCTACTTTACATATGAATGAAATGAGACTCCTATTAAAATACTCTTCAGAGAGTCTCATGACTTATAAGTGGTGGACTGGCCTTTAGCATGGCTCTTAGGATATCTAAGCTGGTATTATTTGACATGGTAAGTTTCATGCCCTTCTTGTTCTTTTTAATTTTTTTTGTAATTTCAGGGATTTGCATGTCTACTTTGCCCACCTTTAAAATACTAAAGAATCTATTTTAGGTGCCTGGCCAGATTGACACATGCCAAAATATTTTTTTAAACTGGGAAGTACTATTCAAATGTAAGGCTTTATCTTTGTTACTCTTTGGGGACCAACAATTAGATACTTGTCTTCCCTGTTCAATGTTATATGGTCGTAATTAACAAAATTATATGTGAACTTTATTTTTTTAAAGATTTTATTTATTTTTTATTAATGAGAGATACAGAGAGAGAAAGGCAGAGATACAGGCAAAGAGAAAGGCAGAGAGAGAGAAACAGGCTCCATGCAGGCAGCCCGATGCAGGACTCCATCCCGGGTCTCCAGGATCACACCCTGGGCTGACGGCAGGCACCAAACTGCTGATCCACCCGGGCATCCCTATTTTTTTTTAAATATGCCTCAACTGTCGCAAAGGACATTTGTAACTAAAAGGAGAAGCAGTCTCTATTTTCCCTTGTTCGTTTGAATGTAAGTGATACCTGTGATATAGTTGTCAATTTTTTTTCATGATCTTAAGGAACAGGGTAAAAAAATCGCATCTCAATTTATAGTTAGTGTTTCAGAAGTTTCATACTCAGGTGTATTCAAAACAGTATACCACATGTTTTGGTAGTCATTAAGGCTGTCTACAAATATTCCAACTCCCTCTTTCTCTAGAAACATAATAACGGTGTGGGGGGGTGGTATTTGACTTGAATTTGCCTAAAAAGGTGAGCCTGACTTCTCAGTCTGTATTATACCATATCCCCTCTCCTCTACGTGAGGATTTGCAGTATTCAAGATGGTGGCCAGTCCATTGGCCTGAGTTCCTAAATTACTGATGAGAAGCACTTTTGCTGATTCATAGTAGACATATAATGTGAATGAGAAATAAACCTTTGTTTTCAGCCACTGTGTTTTTGCATTACTTAACTTGTCTTAACCAAGGCAGAATCATAAGAATATGTTTATTATTCATCATGCAAATCTTTTGGTTGTTTCAACCTAAAGATCTTAAATTATACCCAAACTAAATATTCTTCAATATCACCAAGTAGGATCTCTCCAATCTACAGTGCTCACAAAAGACGACTTGGAAATTGGGAGGAAAAGCTTGTAATGAGCACTCAGTGCCCACATCAAAGCCATTGTTGGACAGCCAAGAAAGAGATTTACTTCAGTTACTAGGGTAATTTTTGACACATACTTGCTTTGCTTTATTCAGAAAGGTCTGTCACAGTATTAGTAACTTATTGGAGGTATGCCTTTAAAACAGAACCAAAGGCCACTTAAATGTGTTGATTCGAAATTAGGGAAACGTGAGATTTCTCCCAAGGGCCCTTTATCAACTGTGACTAAAGTATGAGGGGGAGCCACTGAGGATGGAGAAGGTCACTTAGTCGCTCATGTTGGCTGATGAAAGTGTCAAATAAGAATTGTGTTACACTGAGTGGCTTCATTCTGGGATTGACATTCAGCTCTGATGTGTTTGAAGAACTGAATCCTGACAAAACACAGCAGTATGCCACAATCTCCATTTGTCTCCTCATTCTTCTTGTACCTTCCCCTTTGTCTTTTCCACTCTCTCCTCCCCACCCTGATTTCCTTGCTTCCCTTCTCTCCTGTAATTTAGCTCTTCAGGGTCTTTGTTAGAAAACTGGTTTATAAGTCACTTGATTAGAACTTGGAAAACATTTTCTCATGAAAGAAATATATCATGTTCCAAACTAGAAAACTTGACTTTACCAATTGTATCATGAAGTTACCTTAAAAATGACTACGAAAGTTATGAGCCCCTTGTAAACCTTATATGCTTTGAGAAAGTAGAAGTGGAAGGTGCGTGGGATGGAGCTTTGGTACTGGTGGCCCGAACAAGCAGTACTTGGCTTTTCTACCATCTTTTTTAAAAGATTAATTTATTTTAGAGAGAGAGAGAGTATGTGGGGAGAGGGGGAGAGGGAGAGAGAGAATCTCAAGCAGGCTTTCTATTTGGTGCAAAGCCTGATTTGGGGCTCGATCCCAGGACCATAGATCATGACCGAAGTCTAAATCAAGAGTTGAAGAGAAGTTCTTTGCATCTCTCAGATTACTTCTGTCATACTGTGTTGGCCATCTGTGGACTTAGAGCTTGAGAGTGGCTATGCAGCCTCAGTCCCGCTGGAAGATGGTGCCTCTGCCATGCCTGCTGGTGCTGAGGGCTGAGAAGTTCCCCTCTGGCTTCCTCCTCCTCTGCATGGGCATCATCCATCTCATGAGCCTCTCCCGGAGCTTGGGAGGGGTGTGAGGCTCAAGGACTCATCAAGTCCCCTCACTGTGAGGCAGAGGGGCCCAGGTTTTCTTTCTTAGGCCTGCTGTTCAAGGAGGGTACCCTCTCATAAGCCACATTGTTCTTGCCCCATCTTTATCTTCACTGCCCTTGTTCTCTGCCACGGTGGTGCTGGGTTCTGCCAGGTACTGGTTGGGGCATCCTATAGGGTTCATGGGTCAGAGAGAGTTAACAAGTAGGCACTCTTTGGCAACCTGCCTGGATGCTTTGGGCAGTGGGATAGATAGGTCTATTCGATGGAGGCAGATAAGCAAGACTGGGCGGAGGATGCTTGGTCTTTACCCTCCACCCCCTGCCCCGGGCTCTGCATCTACTGTATTCTCTTCTGTTTGTGTGACACTTATTTTTAGCTCTCTGAAAAGAGGCCCACTTTATATATAAAAAAAAAAACTATTATTTAACTCACACATGATTTCAAAATCCATTTTCTGAAACATACCAAATAAAACCATGAGTTTCTGTGGTGTTTTGAAGTGAAGAATTTTATGTACTCTCTTTTGTCTTCACTTGCTTCCATTCTCTTACTTGGTGTACTTCCTCCCTGTCTTTCCCCCCTCTTCCTTTTCTGCTTCTCTCTTGTTCCTTCCCTTAGCTTAGTACCCATACTTCTTTCCTTGTATGTAGATCTCCATGTTATATGAGGAGGGGAAAGGCACACTGTCCAGGGACCCAGTGGAGGTAGTAATGTCATTATCCTTTGCAGGTAATTGTTCAGTGAATGGTGTCAGAAAACTCTAATTTTGACTTTGAAATCAGAATATCAAATTAAGCTTAATATTTGAAAGCACATCATGCTGATGCTAAGAAAACATCTTGCCCGTGCACTTTAGCTGGAAGAGAAGCTATGTGATATGATCAGAATGTGATGATGGCTTTTCAGATCAGGTAGCTGAGTGGCATTTATAATTTAAGATATTTCTTGCTATGGGTATAGAAGATAAAATAAATGATAGTTTAGCAAGAGGGTTTTCTAGCATTTGGGTTACAGAGAAATAAGGGCTTGTGAATAGGCTGGTACATGTGTATATGTGTGTTTTGTAGGCGTGGAAAAATTAGGAGGAGGAGAAAGAATATTCTGTACAGAAAATCTCTATGGCTTTCGATAGGAGCTAGCGTATGAGTAAAAACATACTTTCTTGGAAGAACTCAGTTATCTTTTCAGTTTGGTGCAGCAGGGAGTGAAAATGTGGGGATGCAGCTGGAAACAGATTATTTGTGCTGCAGGCTTGCAGCTGTCCCCTACCTGTGATGCAGTGAATATGATTTGAGTATTAATCTTTCTGTGACTGAAAGCTTGCTTTTTCCCCTAAAGCTGGTGGCAATCTCCCAACTGTCTAAACCTTGAGGACTTGGGACGCCTGGGTGGCTCAGTGGTTGAGCATCTGCCTTTGGCTCAGGACATGATCCCAGAGTCCTGGGATCGAGTCCCACATTGGGCTCCTGCATGGAGCCTGCTTGTCCCTCTGCCTGTGTCTCTGCCTCTCTCTCTGTGTCTCGATGAATGAATGAATGAATGAATGAATGAATGAATGAATGAATGAAATCTTAAAAAAAATAAAAAATAAACCTGAGGACTCACTTGGGTTGGAAAAATAAACACTGCCTCCTGAAATGCATGTCATCTTAAACTCAGAGCCGGCAGCAGAGGCAATGCGGAGAATGTCTAGCCTGGCTGCCTGGAGATGGGATTTCTGCCTGAGCCTGGATGAGGAACCTTCAGCTTTCCTCAGTCCCCCTGTGTGGAGGAAGAAATGCTGGATTGAATGGTGGCAGGGAAACCAGCACGACGTCATGTAGTCACCCTCATCCCGTGCTCCCCTTGTCCTTACTGGCTATCTGTTGATGAAATCCACTCTTTACCCACAGAGGCTGAGTGGGAGGTTGACGTGGATGTGGCCAAGAGGGTGCCTAGAAGAGTTTTCCATTGCTCAGTTTGCTAACCTCATGGAATCTGCAGGTGCTGAGAGTCACCTGCTGCCCGCCTCAGCTTTTACCATTTCGAGTTTCATCTCTGCAATTTTTTAACTCACTAGGTTGTGGGTTTTTTCCTTAGACACATGCATTTAAAAGAAAATATTATGTAATTATAATAAACAGAAAGCAAGTATCACTTGGCATAAGAAAGAAACAGTAAACATGAGTATAGTACAATGAAAATACGGGATTCTAGTTGGATACCTTTTCTTGGGGAAGACTCTGAACCTGAGCCTTCTCTCCTCTAATGTTAAAAGGGAGGGAGCCTGGAGAGTCGAGCATTTTAAATTCAGTAAAGCACCAAGTGAGGTATTGTTTTTAACTAATTGGAAGAATTCATAAGGAAAGGCCTATATCCAGCCCAAACCATTCCTGTTAGCTGTTATTTTCCTGGGATGATTTTAAAGGCAGAAAAAAAGAACACTTTAAACCTACTAACTCAGAAAAAATTCAGATCTTTTCATTTCATTGTTTTTGCTCTTGATGCTTATTGTAGTATTTTGTCCAGCACTCAATAGGTATTGTTCAGTGAATCAAGATTTCAACATTGCTGCTCAATTTCATTACCCTTTCTCTAAAGACTATATTCGTTTTCTCTGTGATTTTTCAGTAGTTCTCTTTTATGTGCTCACTTACAGCATGAGTCTTTGCCTCTTCTGTGTGCATACACACAGATGTGCATACCTCTTCAAATGACACATGGCTTAGGTGAGATAACAGTTTTAGTTGTCTTGTTAATTAGGTGTTCTTTTCCTGGTGTTGCCATAAGATGTTTCAGAGTACATTACCCAGCATACTGTACTTGGCGTTGCAGTGGAACTGGCGTGGGCTAGCATTCCAGGGCTTGTACCTGCTAATGACATCAAACAATTTGCTTGTTATTATGTGCTGTCTTTCTCTTTGGGCACCCACAGTATATGCAGCACTAGGCTGTGGCCATTTTCTCAGAACTAGAAAGTTATGAACATAATGTTTCCTTTACATCTTTAAGAAATCTTAATTTCCAGCTGTTGTGGTAGTATCAGTTGTCAATTGTGTTATTATAACCAGACACTAAGTTGAGTGTGAAGAGAATATTTGGTGACTGCTCTCTCTCTACTCCCTGTTACCCTCAAAGTCCTGTTACATTCACTTTTTTCCCCCTTGATAAACCAAGAGCTAATCCGGCCATCTCAGCTGGAGAAAGCAAAGTCTTATTTGCTTTTATAATCCCCTATGCCTGTGACAGTGTCTGATAAGGATTAATAGTAACAATAAGCTGTACATGTTTTGTTTAGTGCTTACCATGAGCCAAGTATTGTGTTTTAAAGGTGTGCTCTTACTTAGTACTTATTTCACTGAGATTTGGTGAAGACTATCAGTATCCCTATTTTCACAGATGCAGATACAAAAATGTTGAGGTTAAATAATTGCCAGAATCTCAACAGCTGTTTAAGTGGCTGAGGTGGAATTTAGGGGAAGGTTTATTTGAATTCTTAGCTCATATTTGTAACCACTATATATGACACTGTATAATAACTTCCTCAATAAAAGATAGAGTCCTTTACTCAGAAGCTTTACAAGGACAATAAAAAAAGAATTAGTTGAGATGACACAACCCATGTTGTGAGAGCATTGTCTTCTTGATTCACAGTTCGTGCAAAGAAATAATATAAAACAGACTGTGAATAATGCATCAAACTAAATGAAATTTCATTCTTGAATGAATTATTCCTATCTCCTTTTAAGAAAAATTGGTAAAGCGTTGAACTGGTCATGGCTCAGGGAAATGTCTGTATTCTGGTTCTGTCTGAATTTTATTCTGTAAACATTAATATTTTCTGCATCCACTGGCCATCTTTTTTTGCCTTGTGCTTATACATGCAGGGCTGCATTTTTGCTTGCAGAGAATTGTCAGTCTCCCTGTCTACATTTGTTCAAACTTCAAATTTTAAATTCAGACTAATGTCTGTATTTCTAGCAGTTGCAGCTGGGGAACTGAAACAAGCCTGCTTGGTTTCAGAGTGAGGCTGTTGCTTCCTATCAGGAGGAAAATTTCAATAGTTTGGAAGGCAGATCTCTCTTGATATTTTAAGAAAACCAAAGATTATAAATAAAAACAGAACATACTTTAAAAGGAGTTATTACATGAAAGGAGAAAAAGTAGGCAGTATTTCCATTGGTCAAGTAAATGTTTTCTAGCTGACAGGGGTGACCTGAGTTGTTCTGAAAGCAGAAGGGGGTTAAGTAATCTTAAGAGAGTCAGTTTGACCTAAACATTCTGTGCTAATGTTATGACATGTAATTGACACTGTTATCAATAAGCTAAAGGATGGATTTTCTATTTGCTTCTGTGATCTCTTAGCCTACCTTATGTAATACTTTGTTTGTTTGTTTGTTTGTTTGTTTTTAAACACTGGGATTGCGTATTTTATGGTGGATTTGGGGGATAGGGAAGTGATTATGTAGATGACCCATGTTGGCTGCTTCTGTGGGCAGAAGTTGATCTGGGTGATGCACCGCAGAAATAGGACTTCATGGGTGACTAGTCAGAGGGGTGCTCTTGCCTCTCTGTCACAGGGTTCATTCTTTTCTTGTCACATGTGCAGTGTACATATGTGCAGAAAAGAAAGTATTTGTACATTTCTTTGACAAACTTTTTTTTTCTTTGACAAACTTTTGTGTATTATTGTAGGAATGAATATGATACACAACTAGATACACTCTGATGTATTTTGGCTGTGGTGTATGTGGTAAGCTGACCAGGCAATGCTGTGAAGCCTCAGTGCTAGGGGGTTTCTAAATCTCCAGCATTTGGCAGCAGTGTGGACTAAAGTTTAATGCTATTCAACTCTTGGCACATGGCCAGGTCAAAGAAAGGAAATAATATTTAGCCCAGTGAAAGATCATTTTAACTTTGCCAGAATGAATGCAGTTTCTATTTTTTTTTTCTTCGAATTCCCCGTAACATACCTTTTTTCCTGGGGTGGAAGGAGAGGCTGAGAATGGGAAGATGGGAGATTGTTGTGAATTTCATATTACATTGATCAGACCAAGTTTAGCTTGCTCTGATATGTAAATTAGGGATTTGTGGTTGAGTAGAATTGATTTTGTGGAGACTAAATTAATCACAGTGCTTAATCACTGTAACCTTTAAACATTGCAGTCTTGGCCACAGCTGCAGGGCAGAGAGTGGTGTTCCTCTGAGCTTTTATGCTGTCATTTCATGAAAGGCAGAGTGCCCATGACTTGTGCAAACAAGAATTCCCACATGCAGGCTTCAGAGTTGGTTCCCTGCCCTTCAGAGAGTGAGCTGGAGCATCTCCCACAAGGCCAAGAGGCTGCTGTGGCCTCTTCAACCAAAGAAGCCTTTCTGCTTATATACAAGTGTTTTCAAGTTATTTTTTCCAGATAAAGTGGAACTGGTTATCAGTGCCTATATGCCCACGGAAGGCAATCTTTAGATTTAGAATTGGAAACATTCTCTTAATATTGTTACAATTTTTTCTTTTAAATATAAAAAAGAAAATCACATTTTGAACTATGTGGAAGGACTACCTAGGCAATATGAATAGAAATTTAAGTGTGGAAAGGCTAATTGACCCTTCAGAACTTATCCTCAGAGCCTGGAAGGAGGACTGAGAATAGAATCTAGGTTTTTTGTTTTTTGATGTTCTTTTCAGTCCCTTGGTCTCTGTCTTCTCCCCCGCCCCAATAAAACCATCATTAAACCTCCCATAGAAATGCAAATCACTTTCCCTGTTTAGTTGGCATATCTGAAAATAGTTCCGTGTGTTTGTGTGTGTTTAACCCCTTTTGAGGTCTGTGTAGTTTGAGTACAGTATTCTTTTTTAAAAATTTCTTTAACTACCGTTTCTTTTTATTTTCTTTTGTGTGCTGAGTTGTATGCTTACAATTGAAAGAATTAAAATATATTCAGTAAAATAAAGGACAGCTGGACTAATCATCCTTAAAATTAGTGAACATCTGGATTTCACAAAATCATACCTTGTTACGACTAAAAAGTATGCCAGAGACCTGCTTCAACCCCTTGATTTTTATAAATTAAGAAACAGAGCTGTGAAAGTAGAATTACTTGTTCAAGATAAATTATTATAGTCAATTCAAGGCCAGGACTTCCCTGATTTGGTATTTGTTTAGGACTCTTCTCTATGCCATTGACTCTTTTCTCTACAAAAGAGATCCTGACTTTACACATTTTTCACAATTTTTACCATCCCTTATAATTAGCAAGTAGTGCTCAATGAATCCAAGTTAAATTGGTGCCGTTCCAATGTAAAATGAGGTTTATCTGTAATCTGCCATGGTGAGTTGCTTGCAATAGTAGAGAAACTACCTTAAAACTTAATTTTAAAATAGTTTTTGTGGGTGTCCTTTGCTTTTGTTACACATTGGTTTGCTTAAGGTCACTTAGATTTATTTTCATTGATGGGTCAGCAATGTTCATAGGAGGACCACAGCTGGCAGTGTGATGCAGTGTTTTAAACACAGGCTCTGAAGCTGGAGCTTCCGTGTTTAGCCTTGGCTTTGCCGCATACTGTCTCTGTCACTTTGGTAAATTTAGTTAACATTTATGACCTAAACTGTTCCACCCACCTTACAGAGCTTTTGAGACAGTTCAGTGAGTTCATAAAAGTCAAGTTCTAAACATAGCACTGGATAAGATGAACATTTGTTGGATGTTAGCTAATATTATTGTGGTTGTTTTCAGTTAATTTATTGATTTTTTTGAAAAATTGCTTAGGTGGTTTCATGTGGTTTGTAGAAGATGAACCAAAATAATTTGGATTTCTTATTCTAGTGGTTCTGTTACAGTTCCTTCCTTGATAAATCTCATCTGGTTACCAGATTTCTCATTGCTTTATTCGAATGCTGACTTTTCCTCTACTTTGTGGTCACATTTGGGCCAGGACACACAGAATATTAATGCAGCTTGATTGTGGAACAGTCCTTTCTGCAAATATTTGTTGAATGTCAACTATCTGCTAAACACAGAGACTTGTTGGTATATAGGACATGGTGCCTACTTGTGATTCTGTTCCTCTGGACAGGACCTTTGCCAGCTTCCTCCCACCCACTTACACTTCTCCCCCAAATCAACACCAAGCATTGTTTTAGGAAAGCATTTAATGAAATGTAATATCAACAAATCAAAATTGTGGAGTTGACTTTTGAAGAAGCTCTATCCTAACTCTCCCCAGCATCCCCACCTAAATCAAGGGCATCTCTCGAGATCTGCTACCTTGAATTCCCTCAAAGTTAGCAGTTTAAAGCTTCTATTCAAATTATATGTTGCTGTTGGACTCCCCCAAATGGGACTGTCGGTTTATGAGGGCAGCAACTATGTTTGTTCACCATCATATCCACAGTATGTTGCCCAGAGGGATAGATTTTTGTTGTTGAGTGAATATTAAGAGTTCCAGGAAGAGTAGAATCCAAAGACCTCTGAGCCAGAATTGACATGGGTGATGCCCACTTCCTTCTTTCCTGTATCCATCACCCACCCTCCCCCTTGCAAGAATTTCCTCCCAGTAGGAAATGCTTCATGACCTTTCCTTAACATCTCTTAAGCTCTTCCATTTGAACTTTCTTTTACTGTCTGGATTTTAACTGTATTAGAATTAATCTGCTTTTAATACTGGTTCTTAACTAAGGTTCTGTTCTGAGAAGTGTGATGCTGAATGGGAGGGCAGGGGAAGGAACAGAAGAGAAGTTATTTCTGTCTGGATTAAAGAGGCCCCATCCACTGTTTCAGACTAGGTATCCCATAGTCATCACTCCTGGAGCTTTCTTCTAGGTATTCTCTGGGATGCAACATCCAGATACAATAAACACTTTAAAGGTAGAATTATCTGGTAGGTAAAGTAAGAGTGGATAAGAAAAGTGATTTCCATAGGGTATGATGCCCAGAACTTCTGGTGTTCTAGCACCTTCTTCCCACTTCTCCTCAGTCTGCCTTTCTTGGGTCACTACTTCCTGCTATATTTAATTCTGTTGAATTTTTCCAAATTGGCTTGTTTATTTAAAATTACTCCGGGGGGCACCTGGATGCCTCAGTGGTTGAGCCTTTGGCTCAGGTCCTGGGATCAAGTCCCGCATCGGGCTCCCTGCATGCAGCCTGCTTCTCCCTCTGCCTGTGTCTCTTCCTCTATCTCTGTGTCTCTCATGAACAAATAAATAAAATCTTTTTAAAAAGTACCTGAATTTACATACAGCCTTCAGCCTTGCTTTGAATCTGCATTCCCTTTCCTAAAGGAGAGGAAATGTAGATTAAAACACACAGGTTTCTCTCTCTGACCTTTAGCTAATTATTAAATGGAGATAAATGTGTATAGGTGACAAATTACCTTTAATGACATTTAATCTGCATGCTGACATTAATGTCTGGTTTAGTGTCCCAGTTCCATAGAGGCAAAGAGCATGGACCTTTATCTTAATTTGACCTGTTTAAAAGGTGTTTGTGTGAGTCAATTTCTGATTAAGTTAATGGCATGTTTTACATGGAAAGCAATCAAATATTGATGTAAGAAGAGGCTACTAAACTACATAGTTCCCAGTCTGCCAGAATTGGCCAAAACAGTGAGAAAAGGTGTTGCTGATGCCTGAAACTGAGAACTTCATCACTGCCCTGAACCCAAGACTGATGAGCCACAAAGGTAGTATCTGGGAAAGGCTTTTTTTTTTTTCTTATTTATTGCTGAAGAGGCACTTCACGGGAACTTTTATGAGTGTTAGGCTAATAGATTTTAATACCTTTTTGATTTGCTAAATCACATCAAAGGGACAGTTAAATAAGCCAGCCATTCAGTTAAGGGCCTGAAGGCCCTGGAAACAGCATTCATTATGGATCTACTGCTGGATACTTTGCCTCTTGTTTTCTCATTTGACTCTTAACAAAGAAAGCATTTGTGCAGGCAAACCTCTGACTGGTGATTTCTTGATGCCCTTTGCCTGAAGTACGTGTGTGTTTTATTAGATGATCATCATCAATGATAAACATGCCTTAATTTCTAATCAATTGGAAAAACAGGGAAACTTGAATTAAGTGAGATCATTAACAACTTTCTTTAACACTTTAAGAGCCAAATGACAGCTTTCCCAATTCCTCACAGCATTATGAACTGTTCTTCCTGGTGAATGTCATTTCCTTAAATCCTTTTCTAGAGATCTAATAGGTCTGTGTTACTCTGTGTTTCTGTGTGCATAGTGGATGATATTTTGATGAGAGGCAAAATATCTTTGGAGCCTGCCTCCCTGTGTCATCCCTGTGAATGTGGTAACCTTAGCTTTACTGTGCCTTGATTACCTCACCTGTAAAGTATGGATGATGAGTTAGTAAATGTAAAGCACTTAGAGGATTCCTGATCCATAATAAGGACTTATGAATTATGTTTCACTTATTTTTTTCTGGAGTTTGGTTGGAGGAGTGGAAGCAAATGAAACTAAACTAAATCAAACTAAACTCTCAGATCACTGAAATGGTTTCCAAGTGAAATAAACATACCAAAAGAGACTCTTGACTACGGAAAAACTTTAGGTAGAATCTATCTGGGTGTCCGTTCTGCTGTGATCCAAGCCAACCAAACATAGTTTTTTTTTTTTTTTTTTCAATTAAAAGGATATTGACCCATTAAAAAAAAAAAGTTAAGCTAGAGATCCTTAGAACTTCCCTTCCACCTCTGTAATCTGTGATGTCTTTATATAATACCTCAAGAGAAACTTCATTGACTAGTCTAGAAGGGAGTGTTATAAACTGCATTTGGGGAAGGAAGTATACACAAGTCATTCAGGTACCATCTTAATGGTCAGATAGGTCTCATTGAAACAGATGAGGAGTGTGCTTTTTCACTATTTTTTATTTTGTTTATTTGTTTTTGTTTTTGTTTATTTGTTTACATCCTTGCAGTTCTATATTCTTAAAAGTTTTATTTTAATGATGATTATTTTGCCTGGATTTAAGTAGAAAACCAAGGTCTTGGTTGAAAAAGCAGTTCTGGCCTTATTAGAAGTTACTTAAAATGCAGCCATTCCTAATTATGTCTTAATATAGACTTGAAGCAGCAATACGCCTTCAACAAGCCGGTACTAGGCAGTGAAGTGAAGCAAGTATTTAGTGAATTGAGGTAAACACATATTACATGAAATTAGAATCAACCACAAACAGTGGAATAGAATGTTGCTTTTCAAGTCCTCTGAATGTTGGTTGACTTCATATGGCAATGATGTGAGCATTTCCATTAATCATGGAATAATAACAGGGAGCCCCAAGCTCTTTAAATAGCTCAGCTAATTTATGTTTTTTTCTTCTCTTTCTCCTTTCCTGTCTCCTTATTTTTCTTTGTCTTTATCTCTGTTGGTCTGTATCTCTGTTTCCCTCTGTATCAGCTTGGGTTCTTCAGAGAAACAAGCAATAGAAGGGTTATGTGCGCATGTATGTATGTGGGGGGGGGGCGTGCAAGAAGAGGTTTACTTTCAGAAACTGGCCCACTGGATCGTGGGACTGGCAAGTTCAAGATCCATACAGTAGACTGAAGGCTAGAAATATGGCAGAAAGTGATGCTTTGGTCTCAAGGCAGAATTTTTTTTTTCTGTTCCTGAAAACCTTTGCTCTTAAGACCTTCAATGAATAAATGAAGCCCATCTGAATTATCGGGGGTAATCTCCTTCATTTAAAGTCAACTCTGAGTAGAAACTAACCGCATTTATGAAACAACTTCGCAGCAACACCTAAATTCAAGTTTGATTGTGTAACCGACTGCCATAGCCTTGCCAAGTTGATAGACAAAATTCACCACCACAGTCTCTCATTCTCTTTTTCCTCCCTGTGTTTGTGTTGCTCTCCTGCACACACAGGTGAGGTTATGAGACATCTTTAGTGTTAATGAGCTTCAGGTACAGGATAATAATCATAATCGCTACCAGTGATTGAGGACCTATTATGCGTTGGGTGTTCTATTGAGTATGTTTACGACCTCATGTAATCCCTTGACACTTGCATGGATTGTATAGGAGTATTTTCACTTTATGTGTATGCTGAGGCTCAAAGAGCTGGTGGCCGTTCAGTGGTTGGCTCAAAATTCAAGTCCTGATCTGATGTCCCTGCTCATGTTCCTTCTTCCATATCCTCATATCTCCCTACTATTTCTTCCCTTTTTATCATCATTGCTCATTTTGCAGTGTTCTGCTTGACTGAAAACTGTGACTTGTCCATAGTCTTTTCCCCAAGACTTAGTTTTGAAATAGCCAGCTCAGGGTGCTGACTGAACAACGTGGGTTTTCAGAACAGACAGCTAAAAGATGCAAGGGGCAGTTGTCGCTGTGCCAAGTGGATGAGATAGTTTCTGAACTGGACATGCAAAGCTGTGTGGAGGGTCACCCCCAGGTGCCTTCTGGCCTGTTTTATTCACTGATGGATCACTTCCTTGTCTGCTGCCAAGCCTTTAACGTGCTGGCTCAGCTCATAGACAGATCGGTCGCAGCGGATGGGCAGTGCAGCTGCAGCTGCAGCTCTGGCTCACGAGGCTTTGGGTGGTGCCTACTCCTTAAATCTGCAGCCAGATTTTCACCAGAAGGAAGGTGAGGCAGCTCTCCTTGGTTCCACTGGAGGAGCTGGTCTCCTCTACAGAAACTAGTGTTAATGATATTCTTTCTCTTTTCAGAGAAGAAGCCATAATCTTATATTTTCCTTTCCCTAGTTTTAGTCACTGCCAGCAACTTGTGCTAGGCTGCTGGCACTTTGAGATGGAATTGGACAGACAGAGGTGAGAGCAGCCTGTGGGTTCCCTCTGTGGAGCTTGGCACCTTACAGCACACATTGGAGGCAGTGCTGATGGATGTTAAAAATCGCACACAGTGGAAGGGCTTACTTGTTGTTCCAAGGCCTAATTGGAGATCTAGGTTGGCAATTTCCTACAGCTTGGCAAGACACAGTTTGAATGTTTGTAGATGGTGCTTGCCTCACACTACGCCAACTTGAGTTCTGGCAAATTAGCTTCAGTCAGTTTTGTCTTGACAAGTTGGAAAAGTTTCCCGACTTCAAATGACTGTATGGATCTTTGAGGAGCTTTATAGCTAGCAGGTGAGGGCTGCCATTTTAAAGGAAACAGACATGAATATGTTGTTGATGTGTTTGGATGAGTATGCCCCTGCACTACACTCTGCTTTATCAATGGGCAGGAAGGGGGAGGGAGGAGAGATGGAAGGAGACAGAGGTGGACTTGGTCAAAAGATAAAAGCTCCTGCTTGTGCCAAAGAGCTGGCTTGTTGAGGCTGTTGACTGGTTAGCTTTTTACTAGGTTATTTTGTGATTATCTTTGAATTATTTAAGAGTTTTTGTGGTATTTGTCAAAATTCTTTGCTCTTGGTTTTCATGATTTTAGTCTTGTCTGGTTCTCCTTGTACTACTCTCACTACTTAGGGTAACTTTTACTGACCTCTCATCTTTGGCTATCCCTTAAATGTTCATATTTGAAGACATTTTTTTCTTTGACCCTCTCCTCACTTCTCATGTTTTTTTGGACTTGCCTCCACTGCTCAGTCTTCATCTAGCTCCTATATTAGTAATTCCAACATACTAACACATGCGCCCTGGATCAGCAGATCAGCATTACCTAGGAATGTATCCAAAATGCTTGAACCAAACATAAGACATTTGGTAAAAAGGAATGTACATTTTACATCTTGATATACATTGTCAAAGAGATTGCGCTAATTTCACGAAGTAGGTGAAATCTGTGTTCCTAATGGATACATTTCTATGGCCTTTAGGAAATGAAGTATCATATAATGGAAATAGGATTATCATTAATCAAAAGAATAAAATAGACTCCTCTTCTTTGTTCTTTACTTAATCCATGCTCTATAAACCGAGGTAAACCTCAGGAAAATATGGAAAATTGGCTTGTTTATATACAAGGAACCAAGACTTGCTCTGATTGCCTTAAGGTTTTTTTGTTTGTTTGTTTTGTTTTTGTTTTTGTTTTTGTTTTTGCTTTAATAGTAAGAAAACGTTTAGGGTGGGGACCTTATTTCAGCAGGCCTCACATAGAATGCAACCAAGACAGTGATATCATCATTCTCTGTGACATGGTCATGGCAGGGTGTTAGGCTTCTGCCCTCGGTCACCCTTATTCTCTCCTTTCTTCCTCACTCCTCACACCCTCTCTCTCAAACATGTACACACACATGTGCATACACACACACTGGTATTCATCCGTCTTCATTTCGTTTTTATCCTGCTTCCTCTCCCTTTGCTTTGTGTCTTTGGCTCCCTTTCAGATTTAATTCATCTGTAGTCTTTCTGTGACCCTCTTAAGCCTTATATATTCTTCTGTCATTTATCCTTTTGCTAATGTCACCCTACAGTTTCGTAATTCAAGTTTCTGAGAGAGTCCCTATGAAACAGAACCTGGCCACTAAAGGGCAGGTTCTGTGACCTGGCAGATAGTTTTAGAACATGCTGTGCTTGGAACAGGCCCTGTTCTCAGTCTCTCAAAAGAGGACTTTTACTCTTTTTAGAATCATCCCGTGTTTGAGTGTTAAGTGAAAATTCAGCTCTGGCACAGAATTTCTGATGGACTGATTCACTTCACATTAAATTATTGAATCCATAATCTTGTTCACCTTTACTCTCTACAACATAGCTCCTTTTTCTGTCATCATTTCTGTGAGTATACAGAACTTTCTAACCTCCATTCACCTGAACTTACCATCTCTGTGCTTGTCTGTTCCTCCTTAATTAATTTCTCATTCCTCACATCTGTCTCTTTAATATTTTTCTTTCTCTTTTCCATTATTTAATGTTACCACGTTAGTTCTTACCTAGACTTTTTTTTTTTTAATTTTTATTTATTTATGATAGTCACAGAGAGAGAAAGAGAGAGAGGCAGAGACACAGGCAGAGGGAGAAGCAGGCTCCATGCACCGGGAGCCCGACGTGGGATTCGATCCCGGGTCTCCAGGATCGCGCCCTGGGCCAAAGGCAGGCGCCAAACCGCTGCGCCACCCAGGGATCCCCTTACCTAGACTTTAAAAGAAAAAAATTTCTAATTACATTTTGTTGCTTTATTTAAGTCAGAATAATTTACTTCTGCTTTAATTTAACACACTTATCTTCCCTCAGGAAAATTCCTAAGCTCTCTCCCTCCTCCATTGCCTGCAGATTGAGTACAGACTCCTCTGTTTGACATTTAAGATCTTTAGTAATATGCCCATTACTCCCTTTCTCTGTTCTGTTGTATCCAACAATAAATAGCTAGATAAATAAGACTAATGAGCATTATTTTCACAAGCCTTTTTTTCCTAGTCCTTGGCCTGTTAATCCTTTCAGAATGTCATTTAACTGTAACAGTAGAGAATGGTGATGGGAGTACAAACTCTGGAGCTAGACTGACTGGGTTAGAATCTCTGTAACCTTGGACAAGTGCTGTTCTTTCTGTGCCTCACTTTGCTTATCTGTGAAGTGAAGAGAGCAATTTAATTTACCTTTTGGCAGTTTTATTAATTAATTATCTCGTTAATTGTCTAGTAAGAAAAGATTAATGAATATAAAACACTGAAACACTCCCTGGCACATGATAAGCACTCAGTTCTATGAATACTTTTTTGTCATATTCTCAAATAGATGTGTGTTTCTCTCTCCCTCTCTGCAAAGTGGTACTTTCTTATTTTTTTTTTTTGTACTTTCTTTTTTTAAGTATACCTATCATGACTTGTCTCCTCCTTACCAGAATATTTGTGGATTTGAGCTGCCTACCTATTATTATTTGAGCTCCTTATGTGTAGAGGTTGTGTTTTATTCAAACTTGTATTGTGGCACATGGTAAGAGCTCAATAAAAATTTGTTGAATTGGATTATATCTAAAAGATGCTTCAGCTAAAATGCTATAGTAACTTCCTTATAAATGCAATATTCTGAGAAAGCAATGTAATTCTTAAAATTAGATTTTAAGCCTTAAAAATATTTTTTGTCATTGTCATGTAAGTGTATTCACTCAAGTATAGTATATTGGTTAACTAATAAGAATAAAAATAATCAGGTATGAATTTGAATAAGAGATTACAGACTTTTTTTGTATAGGGCCAAATAGTAAATATATTTGACTTTGCTGGGCATATTGTCTTTGTTAAAACTATTCATCTTGGATGTTGTAGCCATAGATGATATATAATTGAATGGATATTGCCATGTTCCAGTAAAAATTTATAAGAGCAGATGTACTGTAACTGGCCAACCTCTGACCTCAATCATTACCATGCAGACCACTCATTGTTTTGGAATGCTTTTGGCTATAAAAGTTCTATCTGCCACATCGAAGGGGAGAAGAACATGCATTCATCTGTTTATATCCTCTTTGGGTATAAGGACACCTTTTCCAGAATACTTTAGCAGACTACACATGTTTTGTGGTTCCAAGGTGAATTATATTCTCATCCTTAAACCACTCATTGACAATGCAGCGAAGCCACTGTGATTATCCCAGACATGTTAGGAATCACGTGGTTGGGGATGGGGCCAGCCTAACTGTACACATGGCCATGTTGATGAACGTGTATGCTTTTGAAGTAAGAACCATCGAATTCTATATAGAATGTCACTTCCTCATACGTTGTCATAGTAAATACTCTTAACAAGTATGAGGTTTCTTTGTTCATACTCAGACTTGTTTTAAATATTATTTTAAATAGATCTATATTAAAGAACATGGTGACTTTGGAAGAGCAGACCTGATTTGTGTTGGGAAGCTTAAAGTTTTTCATATGCCTTTTAGGGTGCTCATTTTGGTATCCACAGATAGTCAAAATAGAGAAAATAGCTGTTTTCCCACTTGGCGGAAAGTTTACCATATACTCTTCTCTTGCTTTAGAAGAGGAGGCCGATAGTAACAAGGACTAACCCCTCTCCTACTTGATAGGAGCAAGGGAATGCGCCTTTAGTGTTTATCAAAAACTATTGATTCAACCTGTTTGCTGCTCAACTTTTTACACCAGGAACTCTAGTATATGATGTTAGAATGTTTTTAGTTTTTAGTTTCTAAATTAGAATTCTCCTTTTAGAATGTTTGTGGTTGTTATTATAGCAGGACCCAGTCTCTCAGGGGTCTTGGACTAAGCTGATTGTCCTAGTCCTGTCTGGTAGAAAGGGATCCCAGTACTGCCTGTCTGAGACGGCATTGTTGTCCTGGGTCGTATGGGACTGTGATACAAATGGCCTTATTGTTTTCCTGCTTGGCTTTGCTGCAGTGTAAAACTATCTTGTAGGGACTACAAAATGCCTTTCTTTTACTTGCTGAAAGATTTTAAGACAAAGAAAGAACGGGAGAGAGGACTGTGAGGAAAAAGAAACCATTAACATGACATGCTTCCTGTCCCAGTCCAGCCCAAGTCTAACCTGGAATGACTGTATTCCTGTTGGCATCTTTCGAGGGCATTTGAGAAGGCCTACCCCAGCCATGTCTCAGTTTACACTCTATAAAATTGGATTAGACAATGTTAATTCGATTAATGACTGTACTGAAAGCTCGTCTTAGTGTGCAGTGAAAACAGTAGGGCAGCCTCTAATAATCTATGGATTTAATGACTGCAACTTTGAAGAGGGTTAAGCTAAAGTGAAGTTCAGAATGGCTTGTTAACTGGGTCTATTAGCTGTTGACCTTCCCTTTCAGCATAATAGTGGCAGCCAGACTGAAGAGAGCACTAGCGTCCTGATTAGCATTTATCTAAAGATAGTCTGCTGCCTGTTCCACAGTAAATTAGTTCAATCAGCCATAAAGAGCTTGAGAAACATTTTCTGCTTTATAAAAAGAATTAGATGTTAGAACAGTTCATCTGGCATAGTGCAGCAAAGATGGATTGAGCTCCTGAACGTGCTCATTTGAGGAAGGCGCTTTGAGGATATTGAGTAATTGAACAGATTTTCCCACAAGATTGATCAGGAGCCCTGGATTCCCTGTGCAAGAGGGATGCCCTAATTTTTGCCTTCTAATAAGAGCACCACATCTGCTCCCGTTTCTGTATATTCATTTGGTGAAACTGAAAACCCATTTCTTTAGCACCTACTATGCACTGTGTATTCTTTTTGAAATAAAGGAAGCTGAATCTGCTGCTCACAAAGTCTGTGGTTTGATGGAGGAGAGGAAAAACTAAGATGGAAAAGCATCACCCTCACTCCCACCAAAGTAAGATAACTGAAGAGGAGAAACTGTATAATGGCAGCTGCCATTTTTTGTGTAGAGGTCATCTTATAAAGAATAGTTCCCAGAGAAACAATATAGTAGTTGGTGTGGGGGGGAGAGTAACATTTCTGATGAAGGTTTTGGCATCAAGTAAGCTCTTCTCATTGTGGGTCATAAAAGCAAAGAGGCAAAAATTATAAACCTTTCTAATCATTTATAATCTTAAATTATGATCCAGGTTCTTAAAAACAGGGCATAAATGTACTGTACAATTGATTTTTATGAGGTGCCCCAATGTACTATAAAGTATATGCAGAGCACATAAAATTCTAACTCTCCTGTATCATAAATTAGACCTCACTGAAATGAATAGCCTTACTATATGGCAAACACTAACGAAACATTTAATTAGCACTCCCTCCACTTGTCTTTTCAGAATTTGGAAGGGCTTTCTGGGGACTATTTTAGTGACTAGGTTTTCACAAAACAAAACAATAAAACCTTTACATGAAAACTAATATTTTTTTCCTCTCAGTGTTTCAATAGAGACATTTAGTTTAGTTATGCTGGTGAACCTGAATCTGCATTTTGTACCCAAACCTATGATTATCCTTTTAACAAAATACTATTGATAAAGTTAAGTATGTGATAACCTCATTAAGGCTTCCCATTGACCCTTTTGGCCGCTGGGTGGACAAGGATCACCTCTGTCCTCGCAGTTCCCTTACACTCACGCCCTGGATCAGTTTGTGAAGGATGGTGTTGCTGGTAAACAGGCTCTAAGGCTGTGGACTTCAGGTCCTCCAAAGGACCCTGTACGGGACCCTCGTTTAGCCATCCCTGTCATTTCATTACCCAGTCACTCTAGCAAAAGTCGTTAGGAAGACAGAGCTGAATGAGCAGATCAAGGCAGCTTAAAAAAAAAAAAAAAAAAAAAAAAAAAAGGTGAAAACATTAGGCTGAGAGAAAGAAACCAGTCACAAAAGACCATATGCTGTTTGACTCCATTTATATTAAATTTCTAGAAGAGACAAATCCGTAGAGATGGAAGGTAGATTAGTGTTGGCAGGGCTGAAGGAGATGGTGCGGGGGGGGGGGGGGTGTTGGTGGAGGGTAAGTGCTAATGGGTACAGGGTTTTCTTTTTAGTGTGAGGAAAATATTCTAAAATTAGATTATGGGGGCGCCTGGGTGGCTCAGCGGTTGAGCACCTGCCCCTGGCTCAGGGTGTGATCCGTGGTCTCAGGACTGAGTCCACATTGGGCTCCCTGCCTGGAGCCTGCTTCTCCCTCTGCCTACATCTCTGCCTTTCTCTCTGTGTATATTTCATGAATAAATAAAAAAGATTAAATTAGGTTATAATAATGGTTGTACAAGTGTCTGAATATACTAAAAACCACTGACCTGTGCACTTTAAATGAGTGAATTGCATGCAAATTTTTCCTCAGTGAAGCTATTTTTTTAAAAATAGCTATTAAATTTCACTGTTAAATAGAATGACCAAAACGGAAAAGGTTTTAAGCAGTGAGCATCCCTAGTAATGTGTGCACATATATGTTTGTATAACTATAATGTGTGTGATCCAGGTGTGGGCCATATTGTGTTAAGTTATAGTGTGTGCATATACTGTAAAGAAAGGAAGGATCATTTAAATGAGAGAGTGCTATGCACAGGGAAGCAGTGGGAGCAGGATCTTGTGGCTCTAGGGTACCATGTGTGATTGGAGCTATGAGTACCTGGAGAGATTGACAAGTATCCAGTATTTCCTGGTAGAGAAAAGGATAGCCCAAGGTGAGAGGGTTTGAGGAAGCAGAGACTATAGTAGGGGGAATGTGAATTCTTTTAACTGTAGTTAAAAATGTAATGTGTGTAAAATGAAAAAAAAAAAAGCAAAACAAAATTAATCCTTTAGATTACATGTGGAAGAGGTAATCGGTATCTAGGGCCATTATGGGGTGAACAGAGGCAAATTACAAAAGATAAATGTAGAATTTCTTTCAACCTGTTCAATGCTTACCTAGTGCCTTTCTGAAAAATCCAGTACTGTGTGAGATGTAATATTCCCAGAGAGCACAAGGTTAGGGATTGGGTAAGCTAGTTTATGATTCCAGCTCTGTCTCTTCATGTGTTACACTATGTAAGTAAATATTTTTGCAAGCTTTTCCTTCTCTCTTACCTTGTCCTCCTTACCTAGAGAGGATAGCACAAAGATCAAATGAGATAATGTATACCTATTGCATTGGACTTAATAGAAATATAACAAATATCTGTGGGATGAGAAAGGAAGCAAGAAAAAGTGCTTAGTAAAGTGTAGCATGGTAAGCAAGAGAATGCACTTGACTGCTTTATTCTGGCCAAATTTGTGAAAGTTATGAGAGCAATAAGAATTATTGCTCCAGTACCATTGATGCTCATAGATATTATTGGCTTATCCAGAACCTCATACCTAGTAACAGTGTGGCAATGTTAAGAACTAGCAGGATTGCCAATAGAAATTCAAGCTCCTTGATGGATGAGTTCTCTCCTTGTTATTACCAAGCTTTTTGCTGAATGTGCCAGCATGCACAAGCATTGGTAGTTATGCATGTCTCGAGTATAAGAGCCATATACAGAACAATTCTTTCTTTGAAGGAGTTTTTGTTATGTTGGCATTAGATTGGAAGTATCATCCCAGTATAACAGAGTGCTGATATCTGTGGCACTGAACGGTGTTCTCCTCAGTGGAAAACAGGAAATCAGAACATTAGCATTCCCAGTTCCTATTTTATGCCACCCTCTGAAAAATCTGGAACTCAGGTAGAATGCTTTTGAGGATGGGAGTTGGAGACCTTCTGTGAGGAATTCTTTTGCATGTGCAGATCTTGTGTCACCAGATCCATGATGAGTTGTGTCAAAGTAGGCAAGTAACCTACCTGCCTAGGCTTCCATTTCCTTGTCTGTGGCATTGGGAGATTAGGGGCAATCACACAGCAGTCACACAGAATGCACTCCTTTTTGGGTAGGTTGGGGGGGCTCTTAGGTTAGTGGGCCCTAAAGGGAGAAATGGGCACTCTGGAAGAATTGATGTTTGTGTTTATCTTGATTTTATCTGGACTTGCCATATTATAGCTTCTTTGGGATTTTTAAGACCATAATAAATCATATTCTCAAACTTATATGGACTGTTGTATAAACAGCACAAAATTAGACTTAGGAAACTTGGATTTTGATATTAGCCCTGGGACCTGAATTCACTAAGGCTTCCTGACATCATGAATGGAGCGACTTGTCCTTGATTTCTCCCATGCCCAAGGTTGCAGTTTCTTGTTCTTCCTTATTTCCTCCTAACACATTCCTTGTCTTTCTAAAAAAGAAAAAAACAAACTTACTTACTTACTTACTTACTTACTTATTTATTTATTTATTTATTTATTTATTTAAGAGAATATGTGAGCAGGGGGAGTGGCAGAGGGAGAGAGAGAGTCTCAAGCAGACTCCACGCTGAGTGCAGAGCCTGATGTGGGGCTCAATCCCATGACCCCAAAATCACGACCTGAGCCAAAACCAAAAGTTGCATACTCAATCGGCTGTACTACCCAGGCACCCCAAAACATTCCTTGTCTTTAATCTCTGACCTTTCTTCTGCCCATCTCCTGTAATTCTTCTGCCTTTTTCATGAGCCCTAAAACCTGCCATAGTGTGCCTAATATGAGGCGAGCAGTTTGTTAGGAGCTGGATATACACTGTTGAAGCATTCAGGCATGGTTCTTACACTAATGCAACTGACAATTTTGTGGGGGAAGCATAGATAAATTACAAAATATGATAAGTGCTATAACGGAACAGGAGAGTAGGTGCAGTACTGTAGGTGCAGTAGCAGGGTACCTGACCCAGTTTAAAATGGTTTTGTTCAAAATGAATTTCCAAGAGCTAGAGGCCCCAGCCAGGAGCTTTTTGAGAGGAAGGACCGACAAAGGCTCGAGGGAGGAACAAGATAAGCCACTTTCAGGAGCTGTAAGGGCAGTGTGGCTAGGAGTGTGGTGAGTTGGAGAGACATTAGGAAAAGTGAGACTGGAAGAAGGGCATGCCAAGTTTGAGGCCACATTAAAGATCAGGTATTTCGGGGATCCCTGGGTGGCTCAGCGGTTTAGCGCCTACCTTTGGCCCGGGGCACGATCCTGGAGACCCGGGATCGAATCCCACGTCGGGCTCCTGGTGCATGGAGCCTGCTTCTCCCTCTGCCTGTGTCTCTGCCTCTCTCTCTCTCTCTCTCTGTGTGACTATCATAAATAAATAAAAAAAATTAAAAAAAAAAGATCAGGCATTTCATTTTAAGTGCAATGGGGACCCGATGGGGAATTTTAAGCAATAGCGAGATGGAAATCTTACTTTAACCTGGCTGCAACAATCAAGAGCTTCTTTAAAAAAAT
The DNA here is from genome assembly GCF_003254725.2 of Canis lupus dingo. Taxonomy (NCBI): domain Eukaryota; kingdom Metazoa; phylum Chordata; class Mammalia; order Carnivora; family Canidae; genus Canis; species Canis lupus. Next base: position 3,210,131 of record NC_064248.1, on the reverse strand, counting down.
AATGTTGATTTTACATTAATCCCAATTCAGACAAAATAGTATTCTGTGCCTAAAGTGAATACAATTTTATAGGCTGGCAGAAGCAACCCTGTGGCCAAAGTTTACACATTACTGTTGTGCTTCCAACAGAGAAATCTTGAGATTTCTCCCAAGAGAAAAGAGAAAACACTCAGAGAGTGTTCTGCTGTTTTTCTTCTTTTTTTGCCAGCCATCTTTTCCCTCTGCTTCTCAGCAGTCCTTTGGTCCTTGAAATGCTGTGAGAACAGCAGTAATAACTATAGGTAAACTTTCAGATAGCAGATGTGCCTTTGGCCTATGGATCTGTGACTCCAGAGGGTTGGTAATTGCAGATGGGATAGAAGAGAGAGACCCTGCCACAGTATTCAGGAGGAATGCCTCTTGCAGCAAAAATTCCAAATCCAGTCAGCAAAACTGATTTCACTGGTATCAGCAGTATAGTCACTAATGGACACAAATGGACACAAATCAGAATATTCCTGATAATTCTTGTTTGGATCAGTTACGTACACTTACCAAGTGTGTTCATTCTAGGTGATGCTTACATTGACATTTTGTGGGATTGTGAGGAGCAAAGGGTCGAAAGGGCAGACAGGTTATTTCCCTGAAAGACCTTAACCTCATTGGGCACAATGACCCTTGGAAGGTCATTTTGGATGTTGCTGTAGTGAATAAATTTTTTAAAGATTGATTGATTGATTGATTGATTGATTGATTTGAGAGTGCACACGCATGTTCACTGAAGGGGTGGGGGGAGGGGCAGAGGGACAAGCAGAGACTGTCTGCTGAGTGGGGAGCCTGATGATGGGCTCAATCCCAGGACCCTGAGATCATGACCTGAGCTGAAAGCAGGCACTTAATCACCTGAACCACCCAGATGTCCCTGCCCTGGTAAATATTTAAAAGGATTACAAAAAATTATATTAAAAAAATATATATATATTTATTTATTTATTTAATTTATTTTATTTTTTTAAGATTTATTTATTTATCCATGATAGAGAGACAGAGAGAGAGAGAGAGAGACAGACAGACAGAGACACAGAAGGAGAAGCAGGTTCCATGCCGGGAGCCCGACATGGGATTCGATCCCGGGACTCCAGGATCGCACCCTGGGCCAAAGGCAGGCTTAGCTAAACCGCTGAGCCACCCAGGGATCCCCTATTCAAAATATTTTTAAATAAGGATCATTGTGAAGATCATTCTATACCACATATAGAATATGCTGTAGGATACTGTTTTCAGAGTGTTGTTCATGAACTTTGGTTAACGGTCCCTGGTTTTGTCATCTGTTTATTTATTTGACAAGGTTGACTTGGTGATGGAAGCAGTGTGCTAATTTAGGGATTTGGGATCAAGAAAGGAGGTTGTAACTAGACTCTTTTTCTTTGACCAGAGGTAATGAAAGGAAGACGGACAAGAAGCCTAGATCATGCCCTGGTGCTGGGACCTGAAGTTGCTCTGGCAGAGTGACACACACTGTTAAAACACAGGATCTATGCAGTTATAAAATAAATAGGTACTAGGGATGCAATGTGCAGCATGATGTCTATAGATAATGCTGCTGTATGGTATACAGGAAAGTTGTTAAAATAGCAAATCCTGAGAATTCTCATCACAAGGAGAAATTTATTTTTCCTTCTTTCTTCATACTGTTATCTATAGAGATGATAGATAGTGGAACCTATTGTGATAATCACTTCACAATATATGTAAATCAAACCATCATGGCTGTATATCTCAAACTTGCTTAGTGATGTATGTCAGTTATTTCTCAGTAAAAGTGAGGAAAAAAAACAAAACCTTTTAACAACAACAACAAAAAAGAAACAAAAACTTGAGAGCTAGCATAAGCACCATGCAATGTTTTGGAGCACATTCTGTGGTCTACTGAGTAGGTTCTCCTGCCCCACAGTTCTTGGCCCAAGTGAGCCCTCAAGTACAGTAAGCTGAACATTGGTAAGATAGTGGGCAGGAAGGGTGGCACATGGATGGCCCCTCCCCTCCCTTAATCCCTGGTGGTGGCTACACCAAGGGGTATGAAAGAAAGTGACTACTGGAGATGAAGTAAAGACAGCCTGTATGACGGTAGGGTGGGAAAGTGATGGCCTTGGATCTACCTGCAGAGGCAGAACATCTTTGGTTTCCCCTTCAAAGCTGGGAAGAACCCTCAGGCTTGCCACAACCCCATTCTTTGAGCAACCAGCATGCTACCATTGTCACCATACAAATTGTTTCCTGGAAATTCATGACTCTTCTTTTAGCCCAAATTGGGAACATCTGGAGACAGGCATTTTGATGTAATGGCTGAAAGCATGCATCGAGTTAGACAGTGTGGGTCTGAACCCTACTTTCCCGTGTCCTGGCCACATCTCCATTTTCTCATCTGTTAAATGAAGATAACAGTGTTCCACTGCTCAATGTTATTATAGGATTAAATAATATATTGCCTATAAAACCTTAAGTACAAAGCCTGGCAGATATTAAGCACCTAATAAATGCCAGCTATTAAAAATATATAGAGTAAGACTTTTGCTTTGAAGAACTTAATCTATAAACATCCTTTAATAGTTTCTCCACTTTTACACCTTGATTTCATTTGAACTAGAGCCAAATGGAAGAGTAATGAGAGATGAAACTGAGACAATTGATAGAGAGCTTCTGTAGAACGGTTATGTCCTGAACAGTGCCACTTGACAGACATACATCTGGCAGGTGGATGTAGGTGGATTGTAATGCAGAAAGAAGAGAGACATTGTTGATGAACAGAGAGGCTCTTGTAGGAATCAGGGGAGTTACCTGTAGCCTAGCCTCCCTTCAACCCAGAAACTAGGGGTTGTCATTTAGCTGTTCTCTTGAACCCATCCTTCAAATGATGGAGTAACTGGAATATATTTTATTTCCTGATAACTTTTTGGTTTCCAAAGAGAGAAAAGCTTCAGACTCCAATAAATACATCCACAAGAGTTGCTGCCCACATATTTCCAAAAATTGATCTCCTGATTTAGGCGTAACTGGCCATATGCAGGGAAAATATAACCCATGATTTATGCCTATGCCCTCTCTTACCAGGCACTATTACCTAATTGTGCAAATTAGTCAAGCTTTTATTTTTACTTGGTTCTTTTTATATTGATTAAATATTGACAAATGTAGCATCTCAGTTTTGTGGGATAGTTGCACGGGTGCATTTTTACAGTGAAAATTTTGCCACCACTTATCTGTAAATGGCTTTGCTTTAGGAGTCCACATGGTGTGTAGAGCTAAAACCACAGGCTTTGCTAATCATATAGACCCAATTTAAGCTCTGCCTCTTAATAGCTATGTGACCTTGGGAAGATTGTATTACTTCTCTGAGCCCTGCATTTCTTATTTATTCCTTATTTCTCACATACCTTGTAAGATTAGTATAAAAATCAGTAATAATATATGGGAAGTCCGCTAATACAGTGCCTGGCACCTCATAGGCACATCACCAATCTTATGTAGTGCTGTCGTTATTTAGATCTTTATTTAACTTAAGTTCTAATGGAGCTTAATTACAAAGTGAATCCATATTCCAGAAGTAAGTACTGAAATGATTTTTTAAAATTCGCTACAGTGAAAATGTTTTAGATTAAGAGCTTCTGGTTATGGCTTAGTTTTAATTAGTTTTTGATGGTAGAATTGTTTAAAAAGATTTTTTTCCAGTCTCTACACATTTCCTATAGTTTAAATATCTTCAGATTAATTTATTGTGCAGTGTGTGATGTGAGAATTGAGTATTTGAGGTATTGATTTGACCAATTCAATATAATTACTAATTTTCATTCAGTGCACGCTAAATGCCAAATCCAGTCTTGTTGGACACAGAGAAACAAACATCCAAACATCATTCCTTCTCCCAAGGAACTCACAATAGAACTGATTTGAATTTTGGGGGAAGAGCATGAGATGGGAGTTTGCAGAGGAATGGACATCCAAACAGCATCTCTCCTCCCAAAGAACTCATAATAGAACTTATTTTAAAAAATTTTTGGTGGAGGGAGTGTAGTTTGCCTTGTTTTTCCCATTTCTTTCCTTAAAGCCTTTATGAAGGCCTTTTAGGAAAGCCTTCTAACCTTGCCTTTAAAAATATAAAAGAGGGAAAAATATATTTAAAACAGGAGTTGGAGAGGGATTTTCTTTTTAGAGTTTCAGCATTTACAGTTTCTTATACCTGTGAAATATTGGTGCTTCAAGTGTGACCTTTTAAGAAGTTCCTCATTGAAACAAGAGGCTTTAAGAGGAACTAATATATGGTCAAAGCAGCTTTGAATGTTGTATCTTTTGGAGCAGCTGGGAACTTTGTGTATTAAAACTGAATGAGTTCAAATGAATTGAAATGGGTCAAATGAATTGAAAACTCCTATTCATACAAAAACCTGCACACAGCTGTTTTATAGCATCTTTATTCTTAATTACCCCAACTTGGAAGCGAAGATGTCCTTCAGTAGGTGAATGGATAAATAAACTGTGATACATCCAGACAACGAAATATTATTTATTATTTTAAAAAAAGAGAGAAAGGGAAAAAGGAGCTATCATATGGGGGACCATATGAGGGAATCTGACTTGCATATTACTAAGTGAAAGAAGACAGTCTGAAAGAAACGATACAAATTGTATACAATTTCAACTCTATGACATTCTGGAAAAGAGTAATGGCTACCAGAGGTTGGAAGGTGAGAGGGGTGGATATAGGATTTTTAGGGTGGTGAAATGATTTTTTACAATACTGCTATCATAGATAAATTTCATTGTATATTTGTCAAAACCTAAAGAATGTATAATGCTAAGCATGAGCCCTAACGTAAAGTATGGATTTAGGGTTGATAATGATGGGTCAGTGTAGGTTTATCTTTTCTAACAAATGTGCCACTGTGGTGCGGGGTGTCTGTAGTGGGGGAGATTGTGTGTTTGGGGGTAAGGAGGGAATGGGGAAATGCGTGATCTCAGGTCAATCTGTTGTGGAAGTTAAAACTACTCTAAAAGAAAACATTAATATTAAAAGATGGTCTTCCTGTTTTGGAGCTAAAGTAAGTCATGTGAAGGTGGTAGGTTAATTAATATACTTTTATTGTAGGTATAGTTTGCTTTTCTCAGATAAATTATGTGATGCTTAAACTTGTATATTTAAGGAATAGCCCTGTTACAAAGGAAGATTGTATTTTATAAGGTTTTCCTGGATTCAGGGCACTTTGGCCCGGCTGTAGAGGTGGGTTCTAATTCCTTTTGCTACCATTGAGTTTTGTGATCTTGGGACCATCCTAGAACTTCTGTCACTAAATTCTGTAGAGGAAGGCTTAGGACACTATGGCATGCTATTTGACATAATCAGCCTTGTTGGGCTGGGTGGGTTTTGGTGGGGTGGGCATTCTTTGATGGAAGCAGAAGGAAGGTCACCTGTACCATTTTTGTGCACTGGGCCTGTTGCTTTCGTATCTGCTAAGTGTGTGTGTGTCTGGAGCTAAAGGGACATAAGATGAGATGAACTCCATGTTTTTTTCCACCCCTCCAATTATTTCTTTCAGTAGGTATCTATAATAATTTGATTTTAAACATTTCTTCATTTTTTATTTGGTATTCTGCATTCTAAAGTAACCCATGTGTATGTATAGAGTTATCATTGAGAGGGTAGGATAATTTCTCACCCCATCCCCCCAGCTTTAGGAGGAATGAAATAAAATGAATTAGTTTCCTCTAATGATAAAACTGCAACAATTTTCAAGCAAAAGAAAAACAGGTTAGTAGCACCATCTACAGGCTACTGAAGAGGAAAACTTTCTGTGTGGCTCTTAAATGCAAAGGATTTGTGGAAAGGGGAATTTAAAAAGTCTCATACTCCCTCTTCTAAATATGTCTTTGTAAAATTTACTAATTTAAGCATTTTTGTTCTTTCTCACTCATACAGTTATTTCTCAGTATGTCCCCATGTAGACTGAAGCAGGAGAATATTGGCACAATTAGCTATGTGTTCTCATTAGGATCCCTGTTTTGTCCCCATGCTTAACATTTCTCTCTGTCTGTCTCCTCAGTAATGATAAGGAATGCTTTGGCTATGAATTTCATAGGGATTCCAGCAGGTTCATTCATAATAGTTCACATTGTAAGATCTAAGGCATAAAGCCTGCCCACCAGGGACATTTTGTTTTGGGTCTTCATGGATACTCAAGGGATTTATTGCATCAATAACTTTCACTCAGAGAGGAAAAATAAATTAGGCATTTTGGGGTTGTAGGTATTTTTGTGAATGTGTCAGTGTTTACTTTTTTTTTTTTAAAGATGAAGTTGATGTACCTCTGTGGTTCAAAATGGCCTTAGTATTTTCTGTCCCCAAGATTCTATGATTCTGTGATCATAAATAGTTTGGGGGCATGTATTATTATTTTATTATACTGGAATCAGAGAAACTGGTCTTTTTTTTTTTTTTTAAAGATTCCTTCCTTCCTTCCTTCCTTCCTTCCTTCCTTCCTTCCTTCCTTCCTTCCTTCCTTCCTTCCTTCCCTTTTCTTTTTTTTTCTTTTCCCTCTTTCTTTCAGAGAGAGAGGGAGAAGGAGAGAAGCAGACTCCCTGCTGAGCTCAGAGGCCCATGTGGGGCTCGATCTCAGAACTCTGAGATGATGACCTAAGCTGAAATCAAGTGTCTGAAGCTTAACCAACTGAGCCACCCATGCACCATCCGCCCTTTATTTTTTTTAAGCCTTTATTTTAGAGAGAGCAAGAGTGCAAGAAGGGGAGGGAGAGGGACAAGCAGACTCCACAAATGCAAAGCCCTTCACAGGGCTACCACAACCGAGATCATGACCTGAACTGAAACCAAGAGTTGTCTGCTTAATGGACTGAGCCACCCAGGTACTCCTGGGAAACTAGTCTTTAACATAACTGGTCATAGTAGAGATAGTATTTTCTTTCCCAAATACCCTAGTTTCTTTGTGTTATTTTTTGTTGTTGTTACTTGTTTTGTCTCCCCATTGGTAGACTGGTTATCATCATTTTTGGCACCCTAGGAAATTTCATTGGATTCTTTCACTAACTGTGTTATAAAGTATTTATGGTATTAGCAGAGTTGCAATTTTCTGTTAGAAATAGCCTATTAAAATTAATAATTGGCTCCTTGTAAATTGTTGGTAGAATCACTGTTTCATTATATTGTGTTTGTTATTGGCAAGTGGTTAGGCGTTTCTGGAATGCATACAGAATAGGCGTTCAATTAAGCATTAAAAAATGCAAGAAGCCACCCCCTCCAAGAAAAAAAAAATAGAAAAGGAAGAAAAACCAAGAGATGGCACATAAATTATAAAGATGAGAAGAATATTACTTGACAATGGTACTTCTTGTAGGAAAAGATGAATAGAGGAGATGTGTACTGAATGGAGTATGCTAACCTGAGGTTAAAAATATCAATAGGATTACTAAGGTATCTATTGAAACAGATCAGGCAGGTACCATCAAAACTGGTGCCAGGAGTGATAACGGTTTTGAAGTTTATGGGTCTGGTGGTTTAGTTTGATGGAAAGCTTAGTACTGTTTCCATTTTTTACAGAACCTCACTATTGGGTCACCTGGGTGTCTCAGTGGTTGAGTGTCTGCCTTTGGCTCAGGTCGTGATCCTGGGGTCCTGGAATCGAGTCCCACGTCGGGCTCCCTGCAAGGAGCCTGCTTCTCCCTCTGCCTGTGTCTCTGCCTCTTTCTCCATGTGTCTCGTGAATGAATGAATAAAATCTTTAAAAAAAAAAACCTCACTATTTTCAATGTGTAAAAAAATAATTGTGTATGAAGCACTGGGGGCCTTTCTCTGCAAAAAGTACAGCAATAATTCTAGTATAAGTAGAGATTTAAAATGAGATGCTGCCTTGTAGTTCTAGCTAATATTTTTCACTGTTTTTCTCGCACCAGATGGCACTGTTTAGTTCTATTTCACAGTCTTATTCTGGAAGTTTCTTTGGGAGAATCTGGTTTAGCCCAGGCTCACCAGTGACACCTCTGTATTATGCATGAAGGCTTTAGGAATACTTGTAAAAGGCCATTGACTCAGAAATGAAGCTGTTTATTTGGGGTCTTGTGGTTCCTTTCCAGTTGTCCATTAACTGTGAGTTGAGCCTAATAAACCATCTGATAGAAACCTAAATGCTTCTCATTGAGTTCAGCCAGTATTTTGCTTGGAGACACGTTGCAGCAACGTAATTTTTTAGCATTCTCACAGGCTAATCTAATCATCTGACACATTTTGGAATTATTTTATATGTAAAAGTGAAGCTACAATTATAAGGACAAGTTATTTTGCAAAAATCTCACAGAGCTTAAAATAGTTCATGTTAGTCTATTGAACTTTAGATTCATCAAATTAAGACAATTTTGAAGAACTCTTTCTGATTTGTCTTTTTTATTCCCAAGACCAGCTCAGAAATAAATTATCAAAGACCTTCGAGGTCAGTATATATGAGTGGGGTGGGTTCTTAGCCAGGCCCACGTCTTTGCTGCTGATAAAAATAAAACATCTTTTTTGAAAGGTAGAATTAGCTTTACCTAATAAAAATGCCAGAATCACACATTGTAAGGCTTATCTCTCTGAAAAGCTTGTTTTCTTCCTTGTCCCCTTCCCCCTCCTTCAGAAACGTGGAACATAATTATGGTACACTTTTCATCAAGGCTGCTTCTCCATTTCCTGTTGTCTTGTCTGAAGTACACTGTACAGGAAAGCAGTAATAAAGTAGCTATCAGGAAAGGTGAAGAACCCCAGCCATAAGAAAGGTAGTGCAGTTCCCTAGACCTACTCAGGGACTGAAGTTAGGTCTTCCCCCAGGGAAATGGGCAAAGAATCATTCTTTGGTTCACTAATTCCATGAATTAACCAATACAAGCCAGTTTACCAAATGGAGCATTGCCTGGTATCATTGGGGCCTCTAGATATTTCAGTCTACATTCATCAGTCTGTTTTTATATTAATAATTCTCTCTGTGTGTCTGAATGTGTGTGAGGGGTAATCATGTTATTCTCAACCAGCATGTTGTGCTGGAATTTGGTAAGTTCTATCTCATTGTCTTATTTGCAAATTGCAAAACTCCTTTAAACCTGCCATTTTCTGAACACTTCTGGTTTCATACCAACTGCTCTCCCCCTTGCATTTTACTGCTTCTGGTGGTGATGTGGATTGGAACTTGGGGGTGGAGATGGAGAGCCCTCTATAGACCAGGGCAGTGAGTGCACAAATGAAATATTATTTCCTGTCTTTAAAAAAGAGAAGGATTAATCTGTGGTGTCTTTAGCTGACCCCACACCACTGACAGGAAAGCCCAGAGGCTCCCAGCAAACCCTCTTCTGCTGCTGCTGGAGAGGCAGCGGGCGGATTTGCTGGTTTCCAGGCACAGGTCCTCTGTGGAAGCAAGCACAAGACAGGCCACTTCTATAAATCAAGCCCTGGATTTTATTAAAGTGTTTATGTAACCTCAGTTTATGTGCTATAATTCTTTGCTGTGTAGCCTAGAGTAATTCCCAAAGAGGATGTTTGTTCTTTTGCCTTGTAAATTTTCTAGCACAGGCTTTTGTTTTGACATTCACCCTCCCTCTACCCTCAGCTTTTTTTGGGAGGTGGAGGGGGAGCAGGTAGGAGGGGTGTCACTAACAGTTGATTGCTTTTTACTGAGAAAATTAAATAATCCAGTAAAAGTTAGACTCTAGTAGATATTATCCCTACTCTTAAGTGGGGGAGGGGCGTACAACCTTTGCTCAGATTAATTTTTACATTTTCAAGATTACAGGGTAGTAGGGTTAGCATGTACTTAATTGTCGAGGAAATGAAATATAAGTGTTAAAAAAAAAAGGCCTTTGCTGTCCATGGGAGCCCTAGAAGCCCCTCACCCTCTTAAAATGCCCCCCTGCCCCTGTGATCTAATGTTGATGGAATCAAATTGACTGCTAAGAGAGAAAATCCAGACAGGGAATTTAGGGCAAAATCCACTTTTAACTGAAGAAAATGTCAGAGTAAGCAGACCAGATTCAACTATATTCCATGTAGATTATTTCATAGAGAGAGAAATATTGTCCTTTAGAAATAAAGACAATTGGACATGCCACAGCATTTTTTTCAAGAATTAGCTACATATTTTTACTTCTCAGTTCCTTATTCAAACCTCCTGTTTGGCCCCTCACGGCAATAAGGTGATGGGACTGGTGCTAAGGAAAGCATTGGTGAACCCGCTGAGTACACATTAGAGTTACATATTGTCTAGGAGCACATTTCAGTTAACATTTATGTTTGATCATCACTGCCACTTGAAGGTATGACTGCATGGGTGCATGCGTCTTTCTAGTTTAAAGATGGCAGTTGTGGGGAAGAGTTTATGAAGGAAGTATATGAACAGAGGCATCTCTTTATGTTCACTGTAACTACAAAATTGGATATATGCTGTAGAACTGTGCTGTTCAATATCTTAGCCACATGTGGTTATTGAGCATGTGAAAAATGATCTTAATGAGATGTGCTGTAAGTGCAAAACAAACACAGGATTTGGGACCTTTAATATGAAAACAAAAGAGAAATATCTCTGTAGTAATCTATATAGAGTATATGATGAAATGATATTTTTAATACATTGGGTTAAAGATACAACTAAAATCAATTTTACCTATTTTTATAATTTTAAATATAGCAACTAGAAGAATTTAAAATTACAAATATGGCTTACATTTGTGACTCACATTATTATTGGTCCATGCTGTTTCAAAGTTGTGTTGTCCAATAAGGAAAATAACAGACCAGTATAATTGGTAAAGCTTTCAGAATTATGTGTTTAAAATAATATGCTGTACTTTCTGATAACATATTAATACTCAAAATTGGAGATAAAATACAAATTAAACTGGACATGTTATTTATATGTAGCTTGAAGATTAATGAGGAAATACTGATTTGGAATGCCCTAGACTGGGATCCCTGGGTGGCACAGCGGTTTGGCGCCTGCCTTTGGCCCAGGGCGCAATCCTGGAGACCCGGGATCGAATCCACGACGGGCTCCCTGTGCATGGAGCCTGCTTCTCCCTCTGCCTGTGTCTCTGCCTCTCTCTCTATCTGTGTGTGTGACTATCATAAATAAATTTTAAAAAATGAAAAAAAAAAAGAATGCTGTAGACTGAAATAGCCCTCTTTATCTATTATACTCCCTCTCAGTGTCTTTAAGAAGAGATCTCCTCCCAGAGGGTGTGGAGATTAAGAGTGTGGACTCTAGGGTGTGATTGAGCTTATTAGTCACTTAGTGTGATCTGAAGCAAGATATTTAGCTTCTCTGTGCCTCAGTTTCTCCATCTGCAAAATAGTATAGGACCTACCTTAAAGGTTTCTGTATATTAAACAAGACAAAATATCAAGTGTACACTAGAAAGTGCACATATTTGTAAGTGGCATATACGTGTAAACTATTCTTAAGCAAATGGAAGGTGTTGGCTTTCAGAAATCAATCTTATTTATTTTTAAGCCCAGAAGCAGCAATAATTAAAAATGAGAAAGTAAATGAACAAAAGGGGAGCTCATTTATTGGGACATATAATTAGAATACTCTACAAAATGCAACTTGTGGTAATTACAGATTAAGCCAATTCTTAATATGCATTCAATAGTATTGTGTGTCTTTCACAGAGTTTCATTGGTCAGCAGTTTTTAGGCTTCTGGTATTACCTTTATGATATTCTAATAAAGAGGGCAGCCCTGGTAGCCCAGTGGTTTAGTGCCGCCTTTAGCCCAGGGTATGATCCTGGAGACCCGGGATCGAGTCCCATGTCAGACTCCCTGCATGGAGCCTGCTTCTCCCTCTGCCTGGGTCTCTGCCCCTCTCTCTCTCTCTCTCTCTCTCTCTCTGTCATGAATAAATAAATAAAATCTTAAAAAAATATGTCCTCAGTTTTAGAGCTAAGCAACAGGGTATGATATTCTAATAAAGAGTTGATAACCTTTGATCCTGTATTAGAGAATAACCATTCTGTATTGTCCTAGAACTCTCTGGATTTTAAGGCAATGTGTATATGTACACATACAAACAAGTTTAATAAGTCATTCATTCCAGTGTGTTCTTTAACCAGGGCTAAGGAGGAATCCATTGGTTTTTATTTTGCTGATTAAAACTTTTGGTCTCGCTAAGACCCTAAATAGCGCTCTAGAACAAGTCTCTCATACTAATAGGCAGCTTATGGGCGATCTGTGATGCTGGGACATTTACTATGGTGAAATTTATATCTGTGATGAAATGTGTAGATGAGATTTGCCCATGGAAGAATCTTTTAGAGTAGAAGATGATCCTTAAGAAATTTATCATCAAAAATACTGCATAGGCCCAGGGCTCCTGAATGGCCCAGGTCTTGATTTCTGCTCAGGTCATGTTCTCAGGGTCCTAGGATGGAAGTCTTTATCAGGTTCCATGTTCAGTGCAGGGTCTGCTTGAGATTCTCCCTCTGCCCCTCCCCCTCTATCATGTTCGCATGCTCTCTTTCTCAAATAAATCTTAAAAAAATATTGCACAGGCCAGTATTATACCTGTTGCATGATGAGGGACTTCTTTTTACTTGGCTTCTTAAGTCAGTCATTTAGTCAAATTTATTGAACTGCAATATTCCAGGCAGCATGCTGATCCTCAGAGATCTCACAAGGGACACATACCATGATTTGCATATTTTAATACAGCATAGAATTATTGCTTCCTTGTATCTTTTTACTTATTTTATACCCTGCCACTTTACCTTATAATATGCAGTGGCTTTAACAGAGATCTCAACCAAGGGTTAGGATACTAAGAAATTCCATTATAAAAAACGTTAGTTATATTGAGAGGTGGGAGAAAACCTCACGAGGAGACAGTTTGACTTTACATTTTATGTGGTGATCAACAGAAAGTCCTCAGAGACTTCGAAACCAGCGAGCAGGTGTTGGTTTAGTCATGTGGAGATAACACATGTGAATGGTAGAATGTCTGATAGATCATCTGAGAGAGGGTTTGCAGTATCTGATGAAGATCTGGGGAGACACTGAAAGTGAGTTAGGTGCTCAAGTGAAGGAGTAAGAAAGGGAGGATTTGAAAAATTTTAAGGCAGATTCACAACTTTTGAAATGTGGAGGTGTGGGAGGAAAGAAAGGAGGATGATGATGATTCCTGCTGGATTTTCCAGAGAAGAGTAGGTTTAAAGATATGATGAAAAGCTTCATGGGGACCATATTAAATCCGAGGGAGCTATTAGACTTCATAAAGCATATGATGAATATACTGTGAAATATGCAGTTGAGAATATGGGTGTGGTGTCCAGGAGAGAACGTCTGCCCCAGAGGCATACTTCAGGGAATCATGCTCTAAAGGTGATAGCTGAAGCCATGGGAGGTGGATAAGATCATTCTTATCTCCCTGGTGATTGAAAATCATGCGCTTTTCGACCGTGCTTTTGGAAGATTTTCAAACACTTATGTATGCCCTCAAAGCCCTTTAAGATTTCTCTATACTTTTGTTCTCTTTACAAGAGTTTCTGCTGTTCTCTCCCATGCTACAAGCATTCTAGATATGCCCATAGCTCACTTGGCCCCCTCACTTCCCATGTTGCTCTGTATCTTCATTACATCGCACATGCTGTTTCTTGTATCTGCAAGGCTTTGTCCCTTTTTGTAAGACTAACTTTCATTACTACCCAGTCCCTGAACACCTGTAGCCTAGCAAGTAGCTCCATCTTGAACCCATAAGATTTTGTGCTTATTTCTTATCTCTCTCTGTATAGTAATTATTCCTGACCTTTCTGTCATTCTCTATATACAGTGAACTCCTCAGAGACAGGGAAATAACTTTATTTATCTTTACTACAGGAGAACACTTAGCACATAGTTGCTCAGTGAGTTTTTTGATTAAATTAATTCACTTGTATGTGAACCATAGGTGTTACATTATTGATTTCAAAGGTGTTCACAAGTTATTACACCTTAAAAATGTAATGATCTGCCAAATTTCAATCTGTTAAATGTAAGCAGGAATAAGATGAAATCTAAGGTCTTTATCAAAACCATCTTATAAATTGCAAAATCAATGTCTATTCCTTGTAGAAAAGTTGACAAATGCAGATTAACTAAAAGAAAAAAAAATTAAAATATCAGAAACCCTACCACCCTGTGATATCTTGGTTTAAATCTTTCAAGTCATTTTAAGAGTTTATACACAAAATAACAAATATAGGATCAATTTGTACATATTCTTGATGATTTTTGTAATTTACAACCTTGGGCACCTTAAATATCAGTAAGTAGCCATTTGTTAAATGGCTAGGTGATAAATATACTAACATTCCATCATAAAGAGTTTGGTTAGCCAGTTCCCTGGTGTTGGATTTTTAGGTTGTTTCAGATTTCTCATGGAAATAGTCAGACTTTGATGAAAAAATCTAGTAGTCTTTTCGTTATCTTTATTTTTTTAGAGAACATTTTTGGTGAACACGAATGTATCTTTATTTTTATAAACCCTGTATTAAATCACCTCTGGAAAAGTCATCCCAGTTATATTGCCACTGGGTGAATTATTTTCATCATGTTTTATTTCATCATGTTTTTAGGTTTCAAGTTGCCTGAAGCTTAAAAAAATATATATGTAGATAATTCAACTTGCTACTTTGGGGTAGCAAACTTGGGGTTTGTATTTTTATAGAATTTTAAAATGGGCTTTTATGAATAATTGTCAGGGTTCTTAAGTATGAGAAATAAATTTCATAGTCTTAAGTGGTTTTTGATTTTAGGATTAGGGCAAGGACCTTCTTGGGTATAGGGTGGGTGGTGATGTGCAATTCAGCACTCCTTTTCCAGTTCTGTCATTAGCTGGTCTTCCCGAATCTTGTGTGGCTGCCACTAGCTGCATGCAACCCGGGGTTTTTGTTGGGATGAAAATCTTGGATCTTCTTTTGTTGGATGAAATCTTGGATCTAGGCCAGTGGATATGTTAAATGTCAATGGCTGAATTTGGAATTTGGGATAATTTTTGTATACTTCTAAATTTTCTGTGCTATTCCCCGAGATCCTTCTTACCTGCACCATCTACAGTGAATAACTCCTATAAATGATTATTCATAATACAATAACAAGCTTCTCCCCCAGCCCCTGACAGTTTCTGTAGTTGAGCATATATATGTCACAGCTCATTGTGAAGATCTGGTCAGGACTTCGAATGAAATACCTGCCTAGCATCTTTAACTCTTGCTAGATAACTTGCTCTTTTTTCAAACTGATTTTCACAGTCTTAACCAATCACTTAAGGAAACAAGAGAGGGCCAAAGGTGCCACCATTTGACATTATTGTCCTGAGGCCTAAACTGATCTCACAGTGAGGAAATGGTGATCTTTTATAGTATTCATGTCTCCTGAATAAATCTATTAAAGGTTTCTGGATGGACTCCCCCCATTTCTAAACATAAGAAACACAGGAGAACATCAAACCACAGAAAGCAAATCATGGTCAGAATAAATATACTATTTTGCTGGCAAACTTAAAAATTCACTGGTGGAATTTAATGGCTGTAGGCAAGAGATATTTATTGCAACCAAGATTTAAGTGTGGTTTATTATGTTTATGGAGTAGTTTAATAACTACTTTTCTTTAAAATGAGTTTTTAATTTAGGAAAAAAGAATTCAGAATTGTTCCCAGAGTAGAAATGACTGTACATCATGGTGGGAGTGGTTAGGGTTTGGGGTTTATGTGGGTAAGATTGCTATTTACCCACTATAGTCATTGGGTGGATTTAAAAGCTTTCCCAGATGGAATTTATGGAGTGAAATTTAAAACTGGTGTCCTGTGTACTACAATATATGGTTACAACAAGCAATCAATTTAGAAAGAAATGGAATGGAGAAGATACAGGTTAAATGATTAGTACTGTGAGTGCAGTGGGACATGCACAGAGCAAGCTTTAACCCTCGAGAGGTATGTCAACCTCCAACATCTGGTCTAAAGCTCCTAAGCAATGCCTAATCCTGGAATGCATTAACTACTTTCAGTGGCAGAGTATAATCCATTCTTAATAGGAACTTCCAGGGGTATTGACTATCTAGATGACTGGCCAGGGGGAAGCACAGAGGTGACAACTAATATTTCCTGGATAGTTGGTCCTGATTCTCTAGGCTCTATGCTGGGTGCTTTATCTCTTTCACCCTGTTTAATCCTTCCTCCAACCTGATGAGGTGTACAGATGGTATTGTGTTCATTTTAGAGATGAGGTGTTGGAATTTAGAGAGAGTTTTCTAAAGTCATATCTACAGGGTAAGTGCATATAGTTGTACAAATTGTTCACTGCTTGAGGGCAGTCAGCTGAGGAAACAGGTAAGGGTTATGATTGCCCAGAGGAGGCAATTTTTTCCAATTTATGCTAAATCCTATAAAGGCCAGCTGTAGCCCTACTTGTAAAATTGGTTGGTGGCAGAGTTGGGATTTGAATTGAATGCTTGTAGCTCTAAAATTCATGCCATCTTTATTATATAAGATGCTGCCTCTTATAAGAGATATAATTTAATACATTATTTCTGTTTAGGTCCCTTATTATTCCTTTTATAAAAAGTGAACTTATTCTGTGAAATACATTAGTGAAATCGAAATAAAATTGTTTGAAAACAAATGTTGAGGTTACTTCCTTGGAAAAAGACTAATTCATTGAGGTGGGGAGAGGGTGTACTAAGTCCTTTAGCTTGATATACTTTTCCATTTTTCCTACATATGCATGAATAAATACAGGTATTATATTCAGTATAAATGTCCTACAGAGATTAATTTTGCTGAAGGAATGGAATGAAGAATTGGCTAGACTAGAAAGACCTGAAATATCTGCAGGGCAGGTAGGAAACTTAAAAATTGAAACAGGATCTGTTAAAGGCATCAAATTATTAGAAAACATACATGTAGGACTTTAAATTCTCTTTTATTGAAGTGTAGGTGACTTGCAATGTTATATTAGTCTCACAGATACAACATTCAACAATTACTATACATTATGCAGGGCTCCCCACGATATGTGTAGTTGCCACCTGTCACCCATACAAACTTACTATAATATTATTGAATATTCTGTACACTGTTCTTGCCATCCTCAAATCTTGACTTATTTTGTAACTAAAAGTTTTAATCGCTTGGGATGCCTGGATGGCAGTTAAGGATCTGCCTTTGGCTCAGGTCATTATCTCAGTATCCTGGGATTGAGCCTCGTGTCTGGCTCCCTGCTTAGTGGAAAGTCTGCTTTTCCCTCTCTCTCTCCCCTCCTCCTGTTTGTGTATGTTCTCTCTCTCAAATGAAAAAATAAAAATCTTTAAAAGTTTGTATCTCTTAAGCTCTTTCACCTGATTTGTCCATTTCCCACTCCTCTCTTCTCTGGTAACTGCTGTTTTGTTCTTTGTATTTGTGAGGCTGTTGCTATTTTTTGTTTTTTTTTTTTTTGTTCATTTGATTTTTTAGATTTCACATATGGACAAGATCATATATATATTTGACCTTTCTTTGTCTGACTTCTTTCACGTGGCATACTACCCTCTAGATCCATCCATGTTGTCACAAATGGCAAGATTTCACGGTTTTTATGGCTGAGTATTATTCCATTGTGTATATACTTCACACCTTCGTTATCCATTCAACTATTGTTGGACACATGGGTACTTTTATATTTCAGCTATTGTAAGTAATGCTGCAATAAACATAGGGGTACATGTATCTTTTTGAATTAGTGTTTCATTTTATTTGGGTAAGTACCCAGAGTGGAATTACCAGATCATATGGTATTTCTGTATTTAATTTTTTGAGGAACCTTCATATGGTTTTCTGCAGTGGCTGTACCAATTTACATTTCCACTAATAGTGGCTGTGGGTTCGTTTTTCTCCATATCCTCACCAGCACTTGTTTCTTGTAGAACTTCAAATTTTGACCCTATCTGATGGCCATTACCTGAGCAAATATATGAGTTAACTTGAACTCAAAGTAACTCAAAGTAATTACATTTCCTTAAAGTAAAAACTAAAAATAAAAACTAAATTTTAAAGTGTGGCTGGTATCCCTCCATCTAATGTTATCTTGGGGCCTCTTAGCTTTTTGGGTCTGAGGCTCAGCTGGTGGAATCAAAAAGAAGTAGAGGAGAAAGCCTTGACTCAAAAGTGTGGAGATGTGTGGATAGATCCTGAGAGGTTTATACTAAGTTCTGATCTCAAAGGCTTTCTACATATTAGTTTCTTTCATTACCATCCCACTTAAATTATTTCCTCAAAGATTCCCACTGGCTTCCATACTGTGAATGCAATAGTCTTAGACACATATATGAACATATGGAGAGTCACAGCCAGAATTTGAGTCTTTGGGGCTTGTTCTAAGTCCTACATGCTTTCTGTATGAAATGATACTCAAAAATATAGTTAAGGAGAATGAATTTGAGATAAACAGCTGTGAATTGCTAGATTAAGATTTTTCTAGCATAATTTATATTAATTGTTCACTTGCTCTGTGCTCAGCATTATGCTATTTGCTTGAAGGGATGTAGAAATCTCTGCTTTCTACAAGATTACAATTCAGTTAGGGAAACAAAATCAGTACATATTTCATAATATAATGTGAGAAATCACAGATTACAATAAATAATATCAAAGACGCCTTTCTTAAATTGGCCTGTCTGTATTTCTCTACCTTGTTTTAGTGCTTTTAGAAGTCACATTCCAGCCTCCTGGGTTCAGGTGGGAGAGCCATTCCTTTCTAAACAGGCCTCTACTCTAAAGAATGTAACTCCTGGCCTGAGGCTCATATTAGACCTTTTGGTTAGCAGTAATTAAAAGAATTTTCTATCTAAATTAAAAGCTGTCTTATGTAGTGATCATAATGAGCTGTAAAATGTAAAACTAAACAGTATATCTCCTTTGACATTTGTAATTTCTCTGTGTGTGTTAATGTAGCCACAGCTAACCTCTATTTTGGTACTCCAGAAAGTATGGTATTCATGAAAAGCAGAAGTGTTCTTTCTCTACTTAGTGCTGTCCAGTAGAACTTTCTGTGATGGTGGGAGTGTTGTGTACCTGTGCTATTCAATTCCGTAACCACTAGCCACATAGACATTTGACATGTGGCTAGTGTGACTGAGGAATTGAATTTTGAGATTATGTCTCATATTGGGTAGAACAGGTACGTCACATGTTACCTTTTTCTTTTTAAGTTGGCAAGTTAAATTTTTGTCTAAAAATTCTCATCTTTGAATTCCAATAAAATATATATATTATATAAATAGATAATATATAAATATATTTATCTTATATTAATAATTATATAATATAATATTACATAATTATGTAATTATATTTATATATCATAATATAGTATATATTTTATATATTACATATTTATATATAATATGCATTTATGTTATATATATATAAGTAAATAAATAAATAAATTCTCATCTTCTTTCTCTTCATGCCCTCCATGTTCTCTTTTCCAACCTGCTTTTCCTTTAGCCTCACTTCTTTTCTCTCCTGGTCATTTTTCACCATTCTGTGCTGCAGTTAGGCTGGCAGTAACCCCATCAATATGCATAATTTATTGTGAATCTTTCACCTAGTTAGGCTTGCCTGTCAGTTTTCACCTTCTTTTCATAAAGATGTGATCCAGGATGGGTCATTTGCCAGATACGCAGTGTTTCCAACAAGCTCCTGATGCACTGGTTACTTTTTTTTTTGTTTTACAAACAAAGAAAAAATGAGTAAGATTTTTCTGACAAGGTATTTTTGGTGAGTTCAAGCTGACTCCTGAGTTCACTGCTTTTTCTAAATACATAAAAAGGACTTCTTTGGTAATCCATTCTAGAATCTTGCAAAATCAGTGATACTAAAAAAATCATAAGCCTAGTCTTGACTAATTGTAATCAAATCACTGGAAGTCTGCAGATACTCTGTTCTTACCTATAGGTAGGAGATTAAATAGCCTTTACAGGATTTCTGCTAGCTTGCCCCTCTAGATGCAGTCCCTCTGGTTTTTCCTTGAGCCCCACGCATCTTGTTCTCCTTCTTGCCCTCCTCTTCCTGTCTCTTCCTTCCCCTCCCCCCACTTCTCTTCATCCTCCTCCTAAAAATGGTATTACCACTTGTCTCTTTCTAGCTTTAGGCACTTTTCTCTGCCCCTTTACTTGTACTTTAATTCACATGAAAGTACCACTGAGGTTATGTAGATACATCCACCTTTTAAGTTCAATATATTCCCTATTCAGAATTATATATGATTTCAATTCTTGATTTTAAGCCTCAAGTAACCTCAGTAATAGTGAGAATCCCATTACAGAGTGCCTGTTTTGCTGTGCAGTTACACACTGTTACCTGAGAATGCTCTAAGTCCTGGGTCACCAGTGTGCTAGAGACCTTTGACTTTTTCCAGTTCTCAACAGAAGGTGTGGTCAGTCATGTAACTACAGTAGACATAAAAGCTTTTTTTTTTTTTTTTTTTTTTGCCTCTGAAGGTTTAAACAGATTTTTACTTCTCTGATCATGGATGTTTTTAAAGTGGGCATTGACAGAATCTGTTAGTTAAATGTGTCAGGACCCTTCCTGTATTAGAATCTTTGCAGTTGTTACTCTTATGGCCTCAAATGGTTCTTTGTGCCAAATGTATCTCACTCTTTATATTGTAGTTTAAATACCTTTCTGAGGGCGTGTTCCCATCTGCCTCCTATATCACCTACACCCTGTTTACTCCCTTCATAACACCCTTCAAGATTCATTTCTGTCCCTTTCTGTTTCTCTTGTTCTATGCTGTACCCTCAGGGCCCAGGGACAGAGCTGGAGGGTGTTAGGTGCTCAGTGAGTACCACTGTTCCATGTATATGTTTAGGACACTATTGACGTGAGCTGTAGATTTGACAGACTGGACACTGGGTTGGTTTAGTTAAGCTCAGGAGAGGATTCCTGAAGTCTGCAATAAAGCCCTGAGCATGACAAGAGGAATGATAAAGGAAACATTTTAAAGAAAGTTTGGTGACTCTGTGAGGTATCTGGCAGTTTAAATTCTGCCCTTAAAAGTGTCTTAAAAAGGAGCGCCCAGGTGGCTCAGTTGGTTAAGCGTCTGCCTTCAGCTCAGGTCATGATCCCTGATCTTGAGATTGGGCCCCACAGCAGGCTCAGTGGGCAGTCCACTTCTCTCTCTGCCCCACCCCTTCCTGCTTATTCTTGCTCTCTCCCTCCCTACCCCCTCAAATAAATAAAAATAAAAATTTTTAAGTCTTAAAAATACCAGAGGACAGGTCCACTGTGGGACAGTCATGATGCCAGGCACTACACCTCCATTATCTCATACATTTCCTCAAGAGATATTTCAGGGCTAAGTATTTTCATCCCCACTTTAAAGATGGGAAGCTAAAGCAGAAAGTCCATGTTACAAATGGTAGAAGCTGTTTTCTGCTTCTTTTAAAAGCTCTCTGCAAACTTTTTGTTTTCCCATGCCGTGCTGTGGGATGCATCTCCCAGCATAAGACAGAAAGTGTCCTTGGGAGACAATGCATATAAAGAGCTTGTACACTGCTTGGTACATGCTAAGTGCTCAAAATATTACCAACGTAATATTATTATTGTTGGCCTTTTCCTTCTGAGTCTCTCCACTATCTGAAGAGTCAACAAAACTCTGGGGGGGCGGGTTTCTGATGTTAAGGGAATTATAGTACTGTCTCTGTCATAATGAATAAAAGGACATTGAAAAGACATTCAGTCATGGGAATAAAGCTAAGGAAACACATGCTCCACTGGAATGGCTTCTATTAGTGACAGAGCCTCCTATACTTTGGAACAATTCCCAGATGAAAGATTTTGCTGAAATTCAGACATTAATGAAACTAATGTAAGCCATTCAGCATAGTGTGATTTTTTTTTCGACCTTGTGATTTGAGAGGCATATTCTTAAAACCCAGTAATGCAGCCAAGCTGGATGTTCACTTGAGTGTCTGATGGAACCAGCTGTGTGGAGGGACCGATCTGAGGTCCTGTAAACTCTGCTATATCTGGAGTTTTCAAAAACACATCCGTGACCTTATTAAATCAGTAGAGTGGCATGGGATCTCATAAGAAAATAGTAATTTGATTCTGAGGTAAATGTCCCTGGAAAGCATTAAAAGAAAAGTAGGTTTCCATGCCCTCCCCACCCCCGAAATAACATTAGTCAAACTCCAGGAGGCATTTGCAGCCAACTCTTATGGTGATTGGGAAGAAGCTTTAAAAATTCTTACAATCTGGGCAGCCCTGGTGGCGTAGCGGTTTAGCGCAGCCTGCAGACTAGGGCGTGATCCTGGAGACCCGGATTGAGACCCGGGATCAAGTCCTGCATCGGGCTTCCTGCATGGAGCCTGCTTCTCCCTCTGCCTATGTCTCTGCCTCTCTCTCTCTCTGAATAAATAAATAAATCTTTTAAAAAACATTCTTACGATCCTATAAAGACCTTTGAAACAGAAGAGAAAGAAATATTTACATAATTTTTCCTTGAGGAAGAAACATGCTGCATGCTGATTTTCTCTTTTTAAACTAACTTTTATATTTTACTTATCTTCATATCTTTCACTATTAAGGGAATCCTTTCTAATAAGCTAGTTGACCTTATGATGGTGATACTATCAGAAACTGGTCTAGGTTTTTTAAAATCAGAAACGTGATCCAGATAGATAGATGATATATATAGATACTTGCTTTGTATAAAACACTGTGACTTTTATTTTTTAGAGCACTTTTAGGTTCATCCCTAGCTTCTAGGACTGTCAGCATCCCCCACAGCAACAGCACTTTTGTTATACTCATTGAACCTGCATGGACGCTTTCTCATCATCCAGAAGTCCATAGTTTACATTAGGGTTCACTTTTTGTATTGTGCATGCTGTGAGTTTCCATGTATTTTCATTGCTTGACAACTCATTTCTTTTTAGGACTGAAAAATATTCCATCATCTGGATATACCATAGGTTTACTTCTCTGTACACCTGAAAGACATACTGGTTGCTTCTAGGTATTCCAATTATTAATAAAGGTGCCATAAGCATCTGTATATGGGTTTCTGGATGGAGATTTTAACGTTCACATGTGTCAATTTTTTAAAAAAAATCAGATTTCTCTGTACAATAGAGCTATTGCAGGAATAACATAGGTCACCTCACACCTGTCAGAATGGCTAAAATAAAAAAGACAAGAGACAACAAGTGTTGGCAAGGATGTGGAGAAAAAGGAACCCTCTTGCACTATTGATGGGAATGCAAACTGGTGCAGCCACTCTGGTAAAAAGTATGGAGATTCCTTAAAAATTGAAAAGTAGAAAAAATGAAAAGTAGAATTACCCTATGCTCCAGCAATTACACTAATTCAACACTAATTCAAAAGGATGTATGCACTCTTATGTTTATTGCAGCATTATTTACAATAGCCAAATTATAGAAGTAGCACCAATGCCCATTGATAGCTGAATGGATAGAGGATGTGATACATATAGTGGAATATTACTCAGCCATAACAAAAATGAGATCTTTCCATTTGCAACAACATGGAGGGGACTAGAGAGCATAATGCTAAATGGAGTCATAGAAATAAAGTCAGAGAAAGACAAATGGCATATCATTTCACTCATATGTGGAATTTAAGAAACAAACAAAGAGAAACCAAAAAAAAAAAAAAACAGACTCTCAGCTGGAGTGAACTTTTGCTTAAAAGTATGGCAGCATAGACTTCACTTGGGAACTTGTTTGAAATGCACATTCTCTGACTCCATTCCAGAAACTGAGTGGGACCTAGCAATTTGTTGTAAAAAAAGAGGGGACATGTTATACTAATAGTTACTGCTTATTGGCCATGTACCTTGTTATTGTTGTTGGAGTTTTTAAAAAGATTTTATTTATTTGAGAGAGAGACGGAGCATGAGTGGGTGTGAGGGGCAAAGAAAGAAGCAGATTCACCGCTGAGCAGGGAAATTGATGTGATGCTAGGACCCTGAGATCATGACCTGAACTGAAGTCATATGCTCAGTGGACTGAGCCACCTAGGCACCCCTTGACCACTTACTTTGTAATGTAAATCTTGCACACATAACTCATGTAATCTCAACCCTAGGAGGTATGATATTAAAATGTCTTATTTTAGAGATGAGGAAAAAGGAATAATTTAAGAAATAACATAGTAAAGCTTCATAATCAAGCTGCAGACCTCTCTGACTCGATTGTGACCTCTGCGAACTTTTGCCAAGCCCTCAAGGTGTGTAGATGGTCTCAGAGAATGTAACAGTGGGACTCAAGCCATAGCCTCATCATTACCCTTCTCTTTTCTGCTCCTCTGCTACTTTTCCCAGTCTCCCTGATAGGGTAGGTGTTCATTCATGCCTATGTCCAGGGGGAGGCCATGTGGTATAGTGAAGAGACCAGAGCAAGAGGGATAGGAACCTAGTGTTTCCCTTTCTTTGACTTCTTGAACAAATCTTTTGATTCTAGGCCTGTCTTTTGGCATCTTGGTGCCTCACTTTTATCATCTATAAAATGAGGAATTAGATGGATCTCTAGGTTATTTTTGAATTTTATCTGGATCTAATATTTAATTAGAGGTAGGTGGCCAAAGTAGGTGACCAACATACATGGAAGGTCCTTAATAAATGATGGGTTCCTCAACCCAAGAGCAAAACAACCTTATTCCTGATTCTGACATCCCTCCCACCATGAATTTAAACAGGTTAGTATTTTAATTTTCTTGAAAGGGGAGTTAAGAGTTACTAGATTTATGTTAAAATATCATGTTAATTAAAGATTTTAGGATTTTAAGACAGAGATAAGGAATGGGGCTCTGTGACCCCAGAACTAAAATAAACAAGTCATTGTATTTGCAAAAAAGTATTGTCCACTTGTAGTAGTTTTTGTAATAATGGTAGTTTAAACATATATTACTGTGACAAATAATAAAGGATACTTAAGGTAATATTCTTTAAGGACTATATAGACATGAAATAATTAGTACCTTTAATATCATGGTTTGGCAAAAGAAACTTCCTAATGGATTAGCTATTTATTTTATGAACTTGGAGCCAGCTTATAGGTAGAATTCAAGAGTTATTTTTTCCTAATTTCCCTCAAAACCTTTCATTTTACATAGAACAAATGCCTTTACTTTAATTTGAAATACTCTTACTGTTCTCTTTTCTAAAACTTTTAAGCAAACTCAGTTATTTCATGTACCTTCTATAGAAATAAGACCTGTTTATCCCAGTACAGTGTTTTTTTCAAACTCCAATTTTATTTCCTAAACTGGTTTGATCATTCCATAGTAGTGACATTTATTCCCATTATAACATTTCTAAATTATAGCCCATCCCTCTTATATTAAGCATTTCCCAAGCTCTTAGAATCTATGAAATAGCTAACTGTTGTAACATTCAATAAAGTTTAGGTTTGCCCCTCAGTATTGTGTTTGTGACAAGTTGCTCTATTATTTTGGGATAAGAGGTTAAACTGTTAAAGTATACCTGGGCTGACTTCAAAGTACTGGATTATGTACCAGGAGGCAGAAGATCTGGACTCATACCCTTCCTGACAGTACTTTGCAGACCAACCTTTATAGTCTTCCTTATTAGATCATTTGTCACATAGGTGTAACATCTTTGTAAGGGTAAGAGACTCTTAGTTTCCATGTGCTAAGGAGGTCTATGATTCCTTGCTTCTAGTGTGAAGGCAAATTTTGAGTTACCTTTGCAGGAGTTGTAAACTAAGTGAGCATTTTGAGCCTGGTTTGCATAGGGGATTGCACGTAGTTCAAGACTTTATTCAGAGTGGGACTCAGCCTCTGGTGCTCCCTTTCCTTTCCCACTATCACTGCTGGCAGTTGGTGGATGCTGGCAGGCATGCCGCATTTGGCATTTTGCAGATTGGCCTTGTTTTCATCAGCTATGATCACCAAAAACTTTAATTTACAAGTCAAACAAATCAAGGGATGGTTTATCCTCAATGTTGCTGCTGCTTTTTTTTTTTTTTTAACACACTTAACAGGATGTTATATTGGTATGGCAGAATGATTAAAAGCAAGATTTTAGAGTCTTCATCTTGAGCAAAGTTAGTTAGGATCCCAGCTTTCTCACTTACAGGCTGTGTGATCATGGGCAAGTTAACATCTCTCAGCTTGTTTCCTCATTGGTAAACCAGGGATCATAGAGTCTCTTAGATAACACTTGGTAGTGGTTAGGATTACATAATCAAGAAATGCTCTGAAAAGACACATACATTGTGTTAGGAGAATCTTAGTTATATAACAGCACACAAGTGGCACTGT
This sequence comes from Canis lupus dingo, assembly GCF_003254725.2. NCBI lineage: Eukaryota > Metazoa > Chordata > Mammalia > Carnivora > Canidae > Canis > Canis lupus. Next base: position 3,183,812 of record NC_064248.1, on the reverse strand, counting down.
TCCTTTTAAGGGTCATTTTGTCTCAGTTTTTGACTTTATCTCCTCCCTTCCCTTCTTTGTATGTGTTTTTATACTTGAAAAGAACACCACAGAAAAGAGTTCATGTTCCTGCTCAGTCACATTTCTTCCACTCTGTAGCGTGGCAAGATCAATTGTCAGGAGGGCCTGAAAAAAAATCAAACCATGAATTACCCTGCACTGGGTAACGACAATGGTTTAGATGGCATCTTCCTAATTTTTGCTTGACTTTTCTTTTTTCCAGGCAACAGTAAATAGAGGAGGAGGTAAGAGTATGCCTTTTAATTACTGAGTTCTAAATTCTTGGAATGGCTATCGTCTGTTTTCTCAGGATCAGACTAGAAGGCGTCATTTTACTATAGAAGAGCCAAGACTTGTCCTGAATGGATGTGGGTTCGGCAGAGCATCTTTAGCTTGAGGAATGAAGGCTTTGGATCGTATTCAGAGTCTGTGCTTCACCAGGCCACTCTTTATTTATCCTTTTAGTGAGTCCCATTTGTCTGTCCTCTGTCAAGGGCTCGTGTACACCATGCTGATTTAGTGCTAACTGGGGAGATTAGAAATGCCTTGCCTGGCGCTGTCAGCCAAATCTGAATCAGTGTCTGTGTACTCTGACCCATCTACTCAGAGAGGTTTACCCTTTGCTCTACTGCTCACTCTAATAGGCAGAAAAGCTCAGCTCACCCCAGCTTTTATACAGGGGTCAGTGCCAGAAATAGCTCTTTTAACACAGCAATAGAAGCAAAACAAATCCAGCAAGTAGATAGTATACAATGGCTGCTTTTAGGCCTTGGAACAAAAGAAAGTGGTTTATCTTTTCTACACACCACTACCAATACTACTCTCTGTCGTTTGCTAGAGAGTTTATCATTCCTGGGGGTCAGGGCCTAAATTTTCTTTACACAAATGCCTTCTAAGCAGGAACAGCTTGGGGCACTGGTCATTATTTTCATCCACAATTGTAATTTGGAGTGATTTGGTCATACAGATTTAAGGATAAATATGGTATCTGATGGACCCTGGATAGAAGACATTCTTCCAGAATGGATGGTGAAAATCTTTTCAAGGACTGTAATATAGAGGAGGTCCCTTGTGAAATTTTGCCTTAATGCTTGGAATTCTAATATGGGCTCTATTAGACCTCCAAAACCACATGAACTTCAATTGGGGGAATTGTGAGTCGCTTTGTCTTCTGTTCCTATCTTTCTAGGTAGTAGATCTTATTTTGTCAGTGGGTTATGTCTTTTCCTCTAAGATTTAACTTGGGGATCATTTTATTTGTATTTATAACCCCAGAGCCAGTAGTAGGTACTTATTAATCATTGAATGAGTGAATGAATGAATGACCAAATGGCAAACAAATGAGTAAACAGAGATGTGAAGTGTGTGTACATTTCTTTATATTTGTAAGGAGTACCCTAACATAGCATCTGAACAAATGCGCTTTTGGGAACCTACTGTCCTACCCACCGACCTTCATCAACTAATTTTATCAACGCCTCTTCCAGACACATTCTGGTGATGTTTTACATTTCATTTTTTTTTTAATTTTTATTTATTTATGATAGTCACAGAGAGAGAGAGAGGCAGAGACACAGGCAGAGGGAGAAGCAGGCTCCATGCACTGAGAGCCCGATGTGGGATTCGATCCCGGGTCTCCAGGATCAGGACCTGGGCCAAAGGCAGGCGCTAACCCGCTGCGCCAACCAGGGATCCCTACATTTCATTTTTTATTTCTCTGTCCACCTCTACCATGGTAAAAAGATTAAATGGCCAAACCAGTGCCCTAAATTAGCATGAGGGGAAGGTCTAATTTGTCTTTTGTCTACCAAAACCCAAGGGGAACAAATGTTGCCTGGGCTGAAAACTGTCAGCCAGATACTTTTCTGAATTGTATTTTGACTAAGAAGGAATTAAATCTTCTAAGCTCAGTTGAGGGTTAGCAATGTTGCTGACAGATCTTTGCATTCTGCAGGAATAGTTGGTGCTATAATAAGAAATAAATCAGTATAGATAATTTCACCCATCATTTTAAAGCATTTTTATAAAATCATGGTTCAAAATCACATGTGCATTGTCTTGCAAATTTTTACTTCAAAAAGCACATACCTGTAAGGCAACTGAAATTACTTTTGACTACCTTCTCAGTAGTGATTGATCATAAATTATGAAAGTTTCACTTATTAAGGTCTGTTTAAAAAGATAATTTAAAAGTATTTTCCGATTTATTTTGGAGATGAATGGTCCTTTCCTTTTACCTAGTAAAAAATGGTTTTGATTTTCATTTTTCTCAAGGGAAGACACATATTTGTGATTATCTTTGATGGAGGCAATAATGAAAATTAGATGTCTCCTGTCTATGTGAAACAGTCATCTCTAGGACATATTTCTGAAGTTTCATTTAAAGATCTTACCTTTTAAATCTTAACCCAAGGAATTTTATGAATCTTAAGGTCTTTTTTTTTTTTTTCTTAAACTTGATGGAACTAAACTCTTTGAACCTCACTTTTTCCACCCCCCCCCCCAAGAGCTATTTACAAATTTGTGTTGCACTCTAGAGTATGCCAGTACTCAAGTCAATGTAAAGTGAATCAGGAGGCTTGTTAGCTCAATATGATGTTGTCGGGTTTGATAACCAGGTTTCAGATTCGAAACCCAGCTTTTCCAGTTAGGCATTTAATGATAATCATTTCTCATTTCTTAAAGGAAACTTTTTACTGGGGAAAGAGATGAAAAATTTGATTAACTTCTGATACATTTCTGATTGCGTCCTTTTAACCAAAAGACAATCATCATCAAAACAATTCCTCAAAAGGCTTGTGGCATTTAAATTCTCTCAATTGAATTAGCTCAATGTACTGCCAGTCAGTAAAATGTGGTTTGGAATGAGGGTGGAAATTAAGTTTCTAAGAATGTAGTGTATACAGTAGTTAAAGAAATGCAATGAAAAGTAACAAGGAGGCACCATTTTTCCACTTATGAAACGGACAAGATCTGTAGACATGAGACTAATCACTGCTGGGAAAAATATGGTAAAACAATTACTTTTATACAAGCCTTTTTATAATGTCGTGGGATTATTCAAAATATTAGCACCATTTGATCCATTAATTTTGTCTAGGACATTGTCTTGAGATAGTAATTGGATGTGGTGAAAAAAAACTTTATACACTCTAGGTACCCTACCTCATGTCAATGCATGGTTCATTTATGTTATTTTTATATTTTGCAGTGTTATAAAGAGGTTAAATGTACTTTAAAAAATCTTTACTACAAGGGAAAATATATTATTTTAATTTCATTAAAAAGTATATATATGCAAAGACACTTATGTGAATTATGTGTATGTGTGTGCGCATATATGTATATATATATAAAGACCATAAGAACAATAATGAAAAACTAGAAGGAAATGCACCCAGATGTGTACAATGATTAGATTGGCAATACATAAGTAGGTTTATTTTTTACAAATGATATGTATTCTTATTTATAATCATAAGTGATTTTGTTTTCAATGATGTTGCATAACCGTGTTCTTTCTGACATACTACAGCCATAGTGGGACACTGTTCTGTATCTTCAGGTTTAACTGATGATATTTGCTTAATAATGAATGTGGCTTAACAAAAGAAAGGCAATCATATCAACTAGGTGATTAATACAACCTCTTCAGCTTCCTATCATTTCTTTGGCTGATTTACTCTCTTATCAAAGCAGAGGTTCTTAACTGCAGAGAAATGCTCAAACATGTCAGAATGAAATCCAAGTGATCACTTGTTTTGCCTTGGGCATCTGCACTTTTTGTAGAAGCATGCTTTCTCTGTCTGAGGCCTTTCGATAAGTAGTGGTAATCCCGAAGGATTGATGTAGTCATCCTGAGCTTGAGATTTCTTTTCACCACTAAGATATTTCTGTGTCACTTGCATCTTAATGCTTCCATGTATTTTTCTAAAGCACTGGGGAACTAGGTACGGTCACTTTGCCTTTTTTTTTTTTTTAAGATTTTATTTATTTATTCATAAGAGACACAGAGAAAGAGAGAGAGAGGCAGAGACACAGAGGGGGAAGCAGACTCCATGCAGGGAGCCTGACGTGGGACTCGATCCCGGATCTCCAGGATCAAGCCCTGAGCTGAAGGCGGCACTAAACTGCTGAGCCACCCGGGCTGCCCCACTTTGCCCTTTTAAGTATGTGCCCAACTGCTCCCAAAGCGTATCAAGGTCTCCAAGTGATTAGGCACAGAATGGCAAGAATCCTGACCTCTGTGGAGATTAAAGAGGGTAGAAGTTAGTCATTGAGGAGGGTCAGGGAGTCCTACAAACAGCAGAGCTCTCTCCGACTCTACTTGGACAGAGCTAGGCCTCTGCCTTTTGTGGTGTGTGTGAGCCAGAGAACCCTTACTTTTGAATCACTGTCCATGAAGATTACTGAGTCCTATGATGTGCCATACAAAGTTCTAGACACTCTTACAGATGCATCTGCACATTCAGTTATTGATCACTTGGTCTTGTAGGACCATGACTTCACCATTAATTTCTAGCTATGTAACATAGGATCAGTTAGGTCAGACTCTTGGTTTGTAATTAATTGTAATTTTTCATGCTTTCATGTTACCAATAAATATCTATCCTAGTAATCCTGTCCTATTTTAGGCCTCTTCATTCCAGGCTGTTTTGTGAGATTTGTCATGTACAGTCAGCGTGGTGGCTGGCAATCTTGGATAATGTTTGAGTGCAGGGGATATACGTGTTTATTTAAATTTGAACAGAAAATATTTAAATGGGACAGAAATTCATCAGGTACAGCAAAAGCCTTAATAATTGAGAATGTGAATTTTTTTTTTCATTAAAGCACAGATTGTTTAAAATACAGAAAGACTCAAGATCTTTCTTGGTTTCTTCTGGGCATAACGGTCTATGATAAATTCACTGTTTTGATTAAATGCTTAGTTGACTTGAGCTTTCTATCTTCTGCTCAGAAAGCACTGCTTGAGGAATCTAAATCCATTTGGGAATCCTGACTGGAAGCTCTACTAGGGTCTTCATACAAATGAGTGCATTGCTTCATGGGCTCCGCAGTTTGTTTGTGGCTGCTCCTTTGTAGGGCGGGAGGGAGGGAGCCAGCCTTCTGTACTCTTTCACCATCCAGGAGGAAGTAGATGCTGGTTCTTGGTCTGTGGTCTCAGAAGACAGCATACTCTCATGGCTTCCCCCAAACACACCTTCCTGAGCCCTACCTCATTTCTGGGGAACAAAGATAGTTCTTGATTGCACACAGTGCTGAATTCTCCCTACAATATGAGGAGCCCCTTCCTTTTCTCCCTCCCATTTATCACTTCTAGGGATGTCCCAGAGAAAGTGCCCATCATCAACACCATATTAGGGGAAGAATGGGTTCACACTTTAGCAGGTGACTTGGGGGTGGTTGGCTGTCAGCATGCTTTTTTTCATATTGGCTTGTTGCTACAGGGTCTGATGCTGGCAGATTACAACTCTGTAGCTAGTCATTTTCGATTTATTTGAACCTGTTTCTCCAGTCTACTGAGCTTTCACTGGCTAGCATCAATTCAGACACATTGCAATTCCTCAGAATCTCTATCCCCATCAGATGGTTCGATCTACGAGAAATTTAGCTAGAGGCGTTTAGACAAAAAAGAAATATTGTGGCTGGGGAAGCATTTAAGTTACAGGAGGCAGCCAGGGCTGTTTTATTACTTAGGCCTGTGTCACCTGTGATGACCCATGAGAGTGGAGAATATTGATCGCTTGTCACTCAAGGCATTCAGCAGATTGCATTGACAAAGCTTGGCAGGTCTCTAATAGCAGGGTTACTGGCCTTGGCTGTGACCCAGGGGAAAACTCTGCAGGCCCTATTACTTGGCGGCCTTTAACTCTTATAGAATTGGGAGAGAACACTGACAAAAGCAAGGACATGATTTTACAGTTACAAATGGGTTTTCCTGCTTGCTTTCTTCTCCCCTCTTTTAATTCACTTTTCTTCTCTTCCTTTCTATCTTACCTTTTCTCCCTCATCCCTGCCAGGCCCTCCTTTCTTATTATAGATGATCATGGTGATAATGTTTTTCTAGAATAAAAAATCAGATTAGAAAATGCTTAGTAGGCGTAGTGTGAGGCCTGAGTTGTCTTTTCCTTTTAGTACAGTTTTTGCCCAGATCCCACTGTTTCAGGTGATAGAAAGTACCTGTATATGTCTGTGAACTTGAGGTATAGGGCTATGCACAGCTGTTGCTTTAAGACGTGCCACTTCAGGACAGAGGTGATCCTTCCCCCTCTTCATTCCCTGATAGCTCCCCTCTTCATTCCCTGGTAGCTAGGGTTTGTCCAAACCTTCAGTGCTACATAATCCAGAGGTCCAGCTGTAAGTAGTGTTCTGACATCAGCGAGGCAATGGCAGTAATTTCAAATTGGGAATGATTTTATTATCCACCCCCTATCTTTCATAGGCACTGCCTGTTTTACCCAAGGATTCAAATCGTATGATGTTTTTATTCCCACCACAGGTTCATGTCCACTGGGATACTGTTCCATAATGAGTGTTTCTGTATTGCTGCCATTTGCTTTAAGAAGTGTGGTTTAGGTTTTTTGTGTACCTTTCTCCAAAAGGATCTGGTTTGTCATCTTTTGTCTCCCTGAAAGAGGGAAAGACAAACATCATTACCCCCATTTCAAAGTAGAGTAAGTTGGTTTGTAACTCTTTTCCTAATCACAGTGATTGCACTGCTATAGCTTTAATTCAGTATTGTCATTTAAGTTTCCTACCATATAGTAAATCTGATAAAGAAGTTAATGATCATGTATCTGTTCTATATGAACCTCTGGGTTTTGTGGTGGTTTTTTGTTCTTCCCATAGTTCTGTTTTTTGACCTTTTCCAGGTCATCCCTTCACTCCCTCTTCCTTTGCAATGATTTAGGAGTGACCAGGATTCTTCCTCTTTTGATTTCATGGACGATCATTGGTGGCAAAGAGGTTTCTGCTCTTTGCTTAGGTTCCTCTCTTCTAAATATTGGCATTTGATATCCAGAATTAACTACATGACTCTTGTTTTATAGATTCTCAAAAAAGACAGGAAATCCTAGAATATTGAACATTCTGTTCCCTTTGCATTTATTTACATTCCAACATTTGGCCACAGGTGAATTGTGCATTATTGGGAGGGTTACTCTCTGAGCCTCTGTTTCTTTATCTGTCAAATGGAAGATAATATTGTCAAAAATAAATGAGGCAGGCAGTGAATTATAGGCAGGTGTGTGAATTATATCTTCATCTGATAAGGAATTAACCTATGTAAAGTTCCTAGCGTAGAAACATCCTCCTTTTCTTCCTTCTCCCTTATGCAGCTATAGGCCTATGAAGACAGAGTGAGAGCCAGTATAGAGGGCAGTATTTGGGGAACAGGGAGCATTACTGGAAACAGAAGTGTGAAAGTATTGCAAGAGGCTGTGGGCCTATTAATATTCTATAGCACTTTGAGCCACTTTGAATTAAAATACTTATCTGTGAAAGGTTTTATAATTCATATGACCTGAAATAATTTACACCTAATTAGATTTTGTCAACTGAATAATTCTGTCTCATGTTGCTTCCACAGAATAATTTAAGCAACTGCATTTTATTCTCAAAATAGTTGTAAATGTCAAATTAATTTTGTTGACATGATCAACATGTAGAAGAGCTACTTGGCAGAGTTGTTTGTCAACTGAATTTATTATGGGTCCCTACAAACTATGTAGAATGATTATGGTCTAGCTGACTTTTGCAGTTTCTTGCTTTCCTGGAAAGAGGTCATTGACAGTGGTTACAAAAACTATTATGGCATTTCTGCCCATCTGGTTAAAAACCCTTTGAAAATCTGGATTTTTCTCCCTTCTCTTTTCATTATACATAGAGTGTCTTTCCCTTTGGGAGTTGCCTTTTTTTTTAAATCAGGGTGAGACTGGATTCCATGTAATTGCCTTGGTGTTTATAATATTCTTCATTAATGCCATGGGGCCTTTAGTTTACACTGGCCATATATAAATTACTGCTCAGCTTTACCTTACCTTTATTTATTTTGGACCATTTCTTTCACTTGGAGGGCCTCTCTGTCATCTTTGAAAACTTTGCCCAAAGTTAGTGTCCTTGTGGTTTATTTCTAGCTTATTTTAGTTATTTAATTTACTCTAAATTCCCTTCATCACTCCATCATCCTCTGGACCATCCTTCCAGTTGCTAATACTAAAGTCTTGTCAGTTGAAAGCTTAGCTTAATCCAGTACTTTCCAACTCTTGTTTTATCCTTGTATACGTAGGAAATGATACTATTTGTGCAGTACACTGAGGTCAGTAGACAAGACTCTTTGCTGTTTGCAGGCAGCCGGCCCAGACGCCATGACCAGCCATGACATCAGAGGGAATGAGTATCTTGGCATGCACACTGTCCTAAAAATTCGGGCCTAACCAATCCCTAAGTTAAAACTAATCCTGGTGGGTATGGGTGTAAATATGACAGTATTTGACACAGAATTCATTACCAAAAGACAATATGTATTTAGTATTCTCAATGTATAAATAAAGAATAGACTGAATAGTTCTGATTTTCGTAAGAGAGAAGAAAGTAATTTTAGAATCCAAAGACCAGTAAGCTTTAAATCAACCCAGAGAATATTCTATAAGGTATTACTAATGAATACTTTCTGAGAATTTAGTAAAAGGCAGTAGTCATGACTGGAAACCAGTGTGGTTTCACTTAAAATGTTATGCGAGACTGTATTGTTTCCTTCAGAACAGGAATTGGCAAATTTCTTTCTTTGAAGAGCCAGAAAGTAAATATTTTAGACCTTTGGGCCATACAGTCTCTATTGTAACTATTCACTTCTGCCTCTGTAGCGTGAAAGCAGCTACAGACAATATAAAAATGGATGGACATGGCTCTATTCCAATAAAACAGAAACAAACTGTGGACTGATTTGGCTTGTGGGTCATAGTCTGCTGACCCCTTGCTTTAGGAGAATGTCTTAGATGATGTGTACCTGGGTGTCTGCAAGCAATTTTACAAAGTTTTTCACACAGTTTTTGTAGAAAACATGAAGTCTGAAATTATTAATAGCGCATTTAGGCAAAATGATAGCAGGTTGAATAATTACACAAACATGAAAAATGGTCTGTGGTTGCATGCAACAGGGCTGTGCATTTGATTCCATTTTATCAACATTTTTATTCATGATGTGATTGTGGTCAGGGTGGTCTCGACAATTAGATAGACAATCTGATGCAGAGAGAGATCACTTCCACTGGGTAATTGGAGCAGAATCCCAAAAGGTCTCAGGTTGGAACAGTAGTTCAGATATAGCAGAGGAAATACTGAGAAGAGATAGATGTGAAATCCTGTGTCTAGAGCTAAAAATACATCTCAACACTACAAATACAGATTGTGAAAGCATAGTCTAATAGCAGCCTATTGGAACAAAACTAGGAGAATATTCAAATTAAAGAGCATGCAGAAAAGGTTATCCAGGTGGTCGAAGGGACTCAGAACCATGTCTTATTAGAAATGGTTGAAAGAACCAGAGCCGTTTAGCCTGGAGGGATATATAACAACTGTCTTCAATTATTTAAAGGGCTGTCATGTAGGAGAGGGATTGAACTTATTCTGGAGGGTCCCAGTGGAGAAAACTAAGAGCAGTGGGTAGAAGAATACAGGTAGATCCATTATAGAAGGAAGAACTTCCTAACAATTTGAGCCATCCAAAAGTGGGATGGGATTTATGAGAGGGCTTAGGTCACTGGAAATATTATAGATCCCTGTTGGTGACTGTCTAGGTTGTGAGGGAATATTTACTTTGACTTGTGATTGAATGAGATGTTTTTTTATGGACAATTCCAATTCTGAGAGTTCATAAAAGAGACCCAGGGAGAATGTGCTTTGCTCTTTGCTCCAGTAGTTGGCAGAGCCCAACTAGATGTTTTGAGTCTCCTGCCTGTTTTCTGTGATTGAAATGCTGAATAAACATATTTAATGTATGTATGTATGTATACTTGTCATCTTCATGTGATTGGTAAGAGACCCTGTCACATTCACTTGTCATCTCATAAAGCCTAACACATACTCTGTAAATAGTAGGAGCAAAATAGGTACTTGCACTCAAGTGAATTTGAGTAGCAGCTGAGGCATATGCAAATGTTTTTTTTTTTAAACTACTCCTGGTTTCATAATGAAAGCCCCTGAAAGATTATCAGAAATTATACCTATGGACTATTAATAGATTGGTGATATGAACCGAATAGCTCTTTGCCTTTATTTGTCTTTGAAACACACACACACACACACACACACACACACGCACGCACACATGCACCCACACATGCACACACACACACAGGCCTGCGTGCACACATCCAGTACTTCACCAGGAATGGAAGCAATCAGGCTGCAATATCTGATCAGGATTGTTTTACCTCCTGTGCATGGCTATGCTTTGCCCCCTTCCTGCTTTACTGCTTCCTGGGCAGGCCTTCCTGCTAAATTATACTCCAGATCCATGGATGTCTGGAATATATTTTCCAGTCTTTTGAATACTATATTCCTAAAAGTAGTCATTTGCTGTCATTATAATTCTGGAAGATTTAATGCTGAGATTGATAGTGGATCTGCCAAGGTCTCATTCTTTGATGTTTTGTACTTGGGCAAGTGGTCAGGGATCACGGCCCATTTATCACTGCATTCCTCATGGCCTGTACTCTGGGCCAAGCATGTGGTAGCTAGTCAGAGAATGTTCAGTTATTTGCTTTAGTAGAATTCTGGTTAGTTTTACTGTTACTTCAGCCTAATGAAGTAAAATTTGTTGCTAAGACAGTGTTTTCTTCTTCTGTGTGGAAGGAGGGCAAAGATATGGTGATTGAGTCTCTCTCACTATCTGCTTACCCCAACTTGTCCAAGGAAGGGAAGGGAGAAGGGAAGACAGGTGGGAAAGGAGAACAGAGGAGGAAGAAAGCAAGCTATGGAGGGGAGTAGAGAAAGAAATTCATCCTATTTCATGCTGAGAAGACTTTCGTATTGAAGGATTTTGACTTTGCTATTGATATACAACTTATGTGCCTCTTTGTATAACTCTGGTCTGTTCCTGTGTTTTCATTGCATTTTGTGGATAGGAGCAAACAGAGCCTTGAGACATATTTTTATTAAATGAGTAGAAAAAAACTCTTAAAATAACTGTTAATATGAGGACTATTTCTTTGTTTTTATTCTTCTCAACTTGTTGGCTCATTTGGTAGAAAATATGGAACAGTAATGCCAGGGGTAGGTTTACCAGTGTTTCTACAGATTCATAACTAACAATCAAGGAAGACAGCCTGGTTGTAAATAAACTTGTGGAGTTCATAGTTCATGCACTCCTTAACCACTAATGGGAAGAACTCAAATGCCATTTCCCAATGATAGGGAAGCAGGAAGCTTACTTTTGTAACAACAAAAGGATTATACTTTGGTGTGCTTCTTAGCAATTTAAAAGAACCAGTTGTTAAATTTTCAGGAATTTTGTGAGCTAGTTGTCAAACACAGTTTTAAAAAATTAAGTTATATGAACTTGGTTTTTTAAAAAAAATTATGTTAAATTTACTTAATTATAATAAATATTCCAAACTCATTACTTTCCAATTATTTTGTTACATTTAATTGTTATGACCTTGATCTTACTGTTTGGTGAAAGTACTACATAATGATGTGCTACTGAGCATCCCTTCCCAACTGTGCATTTAGTGCCATTCTTTCCATAGCTTGAAATCAGCCATGATTGTAGTATTTACACGACAGAATTTGGTAAACAGTACAAAACCAGACTTGATCACTTGCTTTGTTGACTGTCTAGACTTTAAAAAATATAAAGGCAAAAATGTTATTAATACAGATTAAACATATTTATTTATTTTAAAGATTATATTTATCAATTTGACAGAAAGTGAGAGAGCATATGCATGGGGAGCATCAGGCAGAGAGAAAGGGAGAAGCACCCTCCCTGCTGAGTAGGGGGCTGAGTGCAGGACTCAGGACCCTGGGATCATGACCTCAGCCAAAGGCAGATGCTTAACTAACTGAGCCACGTAGGCACCCCAATATAGATTAAATTTAAATTTTGTTATATATATTTTTAAATTTTGTTTTATTTGTATAAAAGAAATTATATATTACATCATGGGTAGCACAAAAATTTGAAGACATATTGGTAAATGTAAAAACTATTATCCAGTTCAAGGAAGAGGTTATTCATGTCCTTGACAAATGAAGTTCTGACATAAGTCTTAGTTGTTCCACTTCTGTTTTACTGGTTTGAATATACCAATCAAGTTTCACATCAGAATTATACTCATTCTTCAGATGCAAACGTCGAGTGGCTACAGATAGAAGAGTCACATGTACTTCAACAGAGGAATTCTGTAAAAATCAATTGGCTGTTTGGTTGGAATTTATAATAAAAAAGATTATATACTTTAGTTTCATTTGTAAATCGTTTGCTTGATATCTTTTGTATCAATAAGATTTTAATAAATGTGTACATATGTAGGCAAGCATACATCTTTTCCCAAGGAGCTGGCTGTTCAGCATTACCAACATGCCATTGTTTAAAATCCAAATCAGGATTGCCTGGCTAGCTCAGTTGAGGGCATCAGACTCTTAAAAGCCAAATGGGAAACAAGGTCATTGATGATCTTGTGTGAATGGTGAGATTTTTGTTTACAATATAGCAAAAGGGTCAAATGCAAAGGTCAAATATAGGAAATCTTCCTGATTCCAGGATATGAAGTTGGGATATTGAATGCTAGATACTAAGAACACTTGAAGGACTCTACCATATTCAAAATTACATTAGAGGGTATTGAAGAGAAGTGTGACATATCCTTAGAATCACAGAAAGACTTTGGAATCCAACAAGTTGAAAGGTAAGTAAGGAGGAGCGTTGGGCACGAAGCAGGCAGTTTAGTTACCTTGAGCATTTGCTTCATAGCCAATGCTTGAGAATTTATCTACTTGGAATTTTCTCTCCAAGCCCTAATCCATGAGGAGTAAGGAAGTGTAGGGGTAGGGTGGAGGTTAGCCGTTATGTTGAATTGCTCTGTAAAGTACTGCAGTAATAGAAGAAACTTCGTGTTCTGGAACCATTATTAAAGGGAAAAGTCTTGAAAAATAAAGAAAGTTTAAAAAATAGCTTTAGAAATTCAAAGGAAAATGGTCTTCTGTCTCTACTTAACCAGCTAAGACAGCTCTAGTAAAAATATATTTTTGTGAGTCATTTTTGGTTAAAGAAAAGAGTTATTTCCACTCATCTAGCACACTCAATGTTGAAGAATGTTTTGTTTAATTTACTTTAACTAGAAATAAAATGTGCTTGCTAAAATTTATTGACAGAATTGCCAGGTGATCTAATAGCTTTGAAAAGTCACTTTTAGTAAATAGAAATCAGACTTTTGTTAATGAATTGGTAAATGGGAAGAAATGAAAACCCAGCTGATGCCAGTTAGTGTGTACTTTTAGGAATGGAAAAATTGGTGGATTTTCCTTTGGGGTGTGTGTGTGTGTGTGTGTTTGTGTGTGTGTGTGTGTTGCAGTATTGATTTACCTGATGTTCTGTTGTTCCTGTGCTTTGTGTATGTGTGTGAAGGGAGGTATTATTAACATTATGGTTCCCTACCTCCAAGATCCATTCCAAAAATAATTTTGTTAATCCTAAGAATGTAACTATGGAAATAAAATGGCTTTTCAATCCTGTGTTGACTACGTGCCTACAATGTTGATTTGCTAATACCTGGAACTTCCAAATTAAATTTTATGGTATATGGATGATTTATTGTAATCTCTCCTACAAGGAATTTCATCCTAAAAACTTTTAAAAATCATCCTATGGTGGGGAGTGGGGAGCATTTCTAATTCAAAGCAGAAGCCAGGCTAAGATCACATGTCTCCGTAGAGAAAAGAGGAGAGGTTTTACTTGTTGCATATGTTTTAAAAATATTTATAGATACAGCTGGTCTTTTAGTACTTTATTTCTGGTTTTAATGATGAAATTCCCAAAGGACTAAAATTGTTCCAAACAGTCTGAACTGTGTCTGAAGTTCAAGAACAGTATATAGTGGATCTAAAAACTTTAATCCTTCTTGGAAACTTTGAGTGGGAAAGCTGCCCTTTTAGTCTTGTGTTTCTTGAATTTCCTGTTAGCAAAACACCTCCTTGCTCCTATTCAGTCCTTAACCAACTGCAGACTGCCTTTACTTTTCTTTGCTAAAATATTTTCTAATAAGGTCCTCAGTAAATTCCTAAGTCATAAAATCTAGTAATTTTGCTCGTTTCCTACCCGTTCAGTCAATCTCTAATCATTTTACTCAGTGCCTGTTATGCATGCAACCTGATGCCAAGGCTACATTAGTAAATGAAGCATATTATGTTATATTGTGGAGCTCTCAGTTCTTCAACACTGTTGACCTTCCTCCCTTAAACTTCGTGAAATCGCTAACTTCTGGTTTGTGAAATGATTCATTAATGGTTCTTCTTTTAATACTGCTTCTCATCCCTACCTCTACCCCATCCCCCTCATTTTGCTTCTGGCCCTCTCTTTGCTTGATAATTTATTTTCTTCATACTTTCTAAGTGGATTTATATGGCCAAGGCTTTTAGGTTATCATCTGCCAATACACATATTAGAAACATATGATCCAATTAATATTCATGTACAGTGATATAATTATAGACTGTTCTATTTTACTTTAGTTTTAAACTTTATTGAGGTATAATTGACATATGTAATGAACTGCTTCTATTTAAACTGTACAGCCTAGTAAGTTTTGACATATATATAAACCCACATATATATAAACCCATGAGACCATTACCACCATCAAGATAATGAACAGATCCCTCATCTCCAAAAGTTTCTTCCTGTCCCTTTGTAATTTCTGTCTCTTTCACCTTCATACCCTGCTACCCTCCCTTATTCCCAAGAAATGTTTTACAACAGTTTAGAGTAGTATTCATTCTTAAGAATTTTGTATCAGTGGAATCACACAATATATTCTCTTTTTTTTTCCTAGTCTAGCCTCTTTCAGCATAATTATTTTGGGATTTATTCACTTCATGTGTATGCTTATAGTTCATTCCTTTACTTTTCTCTTCTTTCTTTTCATTCATTCATTGATTCATTCATTGATTCATTCATTCATTCTTTTTTAAAGTAGGCTCCATGCCCAGCATGGAAACCAGTGTGGCACTTGAACTCTACGACTGAGATCGAGAGTCAGACCAACTAAGCCACCTAGGCGCCCGTGTAGTTTATTTCTTTTTATGTTTGTATTATTCCATTCCATGGCTATACCAGAAATTGTTTATACATTCACCTATAAATTGCATTTGAGTTGTTTCTATTTTTTTGTTATTATGTACAAGTAGAGTATGCATTCTTTTTTTCTTAGATAAATACTTAGAATAATGACTGGATAATGTGTTAGGTGTTCGTTAAGTGTTCCAAGAAAATGCCAAACAGTAATCAGAGTGGTTGCACTGTTGTACCTGGCTGCCTGGATTGTGTGAAAGTTTCATTGCTTCCATATCCTCTCTAATATTGGGTATGGTCAATCTTTCTCATTTTAGCCATTCTAATAGTTGTGTAATAGTATCTCATTATGGTTTTGAATTGCATTTCCCCAATGACTAATGATGTTAAACATCTTTTTATATGTTCATTTGTCATCTCTGTATCTTCTTTGGTGAACTGTCTGTACAAATACATTGCCCATTTAAAAAAATTGGGTTGTTTGTTTTTTGCATTACTGAGTGTTCTTTTTTATGGATACAAGACCTTTATCAGGTATATGGTTTGCACATATCTTCTCTTAGTTTGTGGCTTATCTTTCTATTCTCTTAATAGTGTCTTAGAAGAGTAGAGTTTTACATTTGGATGAATTTTAATTTATCAGTTTTTTAATGACTCATTCTTTAGGTGTCATTTCTAAATGTCATTTGTAATCCAGAGCTGCAAGTTTTTCCTTACGTTTTCTTCTGGAAGAGTTATGGTTTTAGTCCCATTCATCAATTTGTCTATCTCAGGGTTGCCAAACTAAGGATCATGTGACAAATACAACTCACAGCCTTGATCTTGTACAGCTTATGAAGGTAAATAGAAGTTAAGAAAATGTGACAGAAGCCATGTGTAGTTTGCAAAGCATAAAATATTTCCTATCTGGCCCTTTTCAGAAAAAAAAAAAATTCTTAAGCCTGGTCTATTTTGTCAATACCACATGTTTTAATTACTATCTTTTTAAAAAGAATTAATTTTTATTTATTTATTTATTTATTTATTTATTTATTTATTTACTTACTTACTTACTTACATATTTACTTACTTACTTACTTACTTACATGTGCAGGGGGAGGAGCAGAGGGAGAGGGACAAGCAGACTCCATGCTGAATGTGGAACCCGACTTGTCACTTCCTTCACACCCTGAAATCATGACCTGAGCTGAAACCAAGAGTTAGGCACTCAACAAACTGAGCCACCCAGGCACCCTATATTTACTATCTTGATTACAGTAGTTTTATAGTGTTTTGAGGTAAGATGTAAATCTTACAACTTTGTGTTCATTCAATGTTGTTTTAGCTATTCTTGGTCCCTTGCATCCATATGAATTTTAGAATCACTTAGTCCATTTCTTTTAAAAAGCACCCCAGGGGCACCTGGGTGGCTCAGTTGGTTAAGCATCCGCCTTAGGCTCAGGTCATGATCTCAGGGTCCTTGGATCCAGCCCCATGTTGGGCTCCCTACTCAATAAGGAATCTGCTTGTTCTTCTCCCTCTGCCTCTCCTCCTGCTTGTTCTCTCTCTCTCTTTCTCTCTCAAATAAATAAATATTTAAAAAATTAAAAAGCACCGTAGAATAATTTTGATTTAGACTGTATTGAATGTATGGATCTTTTGTCGAAAAATTGACTTCTTAGCAAAATTGAGTCTTCTGATTCATGAAAATAGTATATTTCCTTATTTCTTTAGGTTTTAATTCCTCATAGGTAGGTTTTTTAGTTTTTAGTGTACATATTTTTCGTATTTTGGGTGTCAGATTTATCCCTGCATATTTTGATGCTATTGTAAATGATATTGTTTTATTAATTTTAAGTGTTTCTTTGCTAGTATATACAGTTGATTTTTATATATTTATCATGATAAACTCAGTTATTGGTTCTAGTGGCTGTTTTGTGAATTTATATGTATTATGAATGTAGTCAACAATGTCATCTGTGAATAAAGATAGTTTTACTTTTTTCTTCAGTCTGTATGACTGTCCTTTCTCTTTCTTGTCTTATTATACTAAATACAGTCTCTAGTACTACCATAGTGAGAGTTGACATCTTTATCATTTTACTGATCATAGTTGAAAAGCATTCAGTTATCTACTTTTATTTAGGGTGTTAACTGTAAGTTGTTTTTAGATGCCGTCTTCATTTTGAAAAGGTTCCTTTCTATTTCTTGTTTGCTAGAGAAATTTTTATAAGGAATGGATACTAGGTTTTTTTCAAATGCTATTTATGAAACTATTGAAATGATAATATGGATTTTTTGTGTCAATTTGTTAATATGATAAATTTCATGACTTTATTTTCAAACGCTAACGTATTAAGGTAGCCTTTTTATTACAGGAATATGCACCACTCCAACATGATATATTGTCCTTTTTATATGTTGTTAAATTTAGTTATTCTGGAGTTTTCTTCCAGTGTCTTTGTCTTTGATATCGAGGCAATTCTGGATGATAGAATGCCAGTTTTCAGAAAGAGTTTGTATAATATTAGTTATTATTTCTTTCTTAAATATTTGGTAGAATCTATGAAGGAAGCCATCTGGGCCTATAATTTTCTTTGCAAGGTTGAACTACACATTCCATTTATTTAATATAGGACTATTCAGGTTTTCTAATTATTTTTGAGCTTTGATAGTTTATATTTTACATCATATTTATGCATTTCTTCTAAGTTGTCAAAATGTATTGCTGTAAAATTGTTTATACTATTTTGTTTATGTGTTATTTATATCTTCCTTTTATATATTTAATATTTCTAGAATCTGCTCTGATGTGATTTTTTTCATTGTAAGTATTAGTAGTTGATGCTTTCTTCCTTTTTATTTTCTTCCTGATTAGTCTGGTTTAAAGATATCATTTTCCTTGATCTTTTTAAAAAATAAGTTTTGGTTTATTCTTTATTGTCTTTCAGTTTTCTCCTTCATTGGTTTCTGCTTTTATTTCTTTTATTATACTTACTTTTGTTTTTTATTTGCTCTTTTTTTTCCATTTTATGGTGGAAGCTTAGAGCATTGGCTGAAACCTTCTTCCTTTCGAATACATGTAGTTCTATAAATTTTGCCTTTTACGTACTAGTTTAGGTTTCTCCCACAAATTTTAATATGCTGTGTTTCATTATCATCCAAATCAAAATACCTTCTAATTTTCCCTTTAATATCATTTGATCAGAGAATGTACTTTGTATCACTTGAATACTTTTAAATTTATCAAGACTTATTTCATGGCCTGCTATACGGTCAGTTTAGGTAAATATCCCATGTGTACTTGGAAAGACCATGCTGTCTATGTTGTTAAATGAAGTGTTCTGTAAATGTCAATTATTGATAAAATTCTTTAAATCTTCTGTAGCCTTCCTGATTGTTTACTTGTCTTATCGATTATCAAGGGATTTTCATATCTTTGTATTTGTCTGTTTCTCCTTTCAGTATTAGCAGTTTTTACTTCATCTGTTTTGAAGCTTTATATTATTACATGTAAACATTTAAGATCCTCTTAGAGCATCTGGGTTGCTCAGTGGTTGAACATCTATCTGCCTTTGGTTCAGGTCATGATCCCAGGGTCAAGTCCAGCATTGGGCTCCCTGTGGGGAGCCTGCCTCTCCCTCTGCCTGTGTCTCTGCCTCTCTGTCTCTCTCATGAATAAATAAATAAAATCTTAAAAAAATAAAAAAATTAATATATATAAAAATAAATAAAATATATATATTTTTATTTTTTTTAAGATTTTATTTATTTATTCATGAGAGAGACAGAGAGAGAGAGGCCGAGACACAGGCGGAGGGAGAAACAGGCTCCATGGAGGGAGCCCGATGTGGGACTCGATCCTGGGACTCCAGGATCACGCCTTGAGCTGAAGGCAGGTGCCAAACCGCCGAGCCACTCTGGGATCCCCAAAATATATTTTTTAAAAGATCATTATGTCCTCTTGATGAATTGACTTTATTGTGAAATATTCTTTTCTTTGAACATACTTTGTTTTTTGGAAATATAGCTACTCCAGTTTTCTTTGGATTGTTATTGGCATAATGTGTCTTTTCTGTCCTTTTGCTTCTAACTTCTTTGTGTCTTTACATTTAGAGTATGTTGATCTCACACAGCATATATTTGGATCTTTTTTTTTTTAATTGAATCATGCTATCTTTGCCTTTTTAATGTGGATATTTAGATTGTTTAGATTCTATGTGATTTTGATATGGTTAGATTTAAATATTTCATCTTCTATTTAAAAAAATTTCCATCTATTTTTTGTTTTCCTCTCTCTAATTTTTCTGCCTTTTTAAAATCAGTTAAATATTTTTTATCATTTCATTTTATCTTTTTTCTTGGCTTAATAGCCATAACTCTTTGTTTTATTTTAGTTGTTGCTTTAGCTGTTATGGTGTGTTTCTAATTTGTCACAGTCTACCTTCACGTGATATTACATGAATTCATATATAGCATAAGAACCTTAGAGTGACATACTTCTGTTTCTCCCATTTCTTTGTATACTTGTACATTTTTTTTACTTCTGTGTATGTTATAAACTCTATACTACATTGACACTGATTTTTAATTAATTATCTTTTCAAGTTAAATTTAAAAAATGCTTCTTACACCAGCTGTGTTGTTACCTTTTATGATGCCCTTCATTCTTCTGTACTGATTTATACTTCTATCTCTTATCACTTACTGTTGGCCTTAAAGACATCCTTTAACATTTCTTAAAGTGCTGGTCTGCTGGAGAATTGTTCTTTTAGCTTTTATAGTTTTAAAAAAGTCTTCATTTTACTTTTCTTTTTCTTTCCCCCTTTTTTTTTTTTTTTTTTTTGAGAGTGAGCGGGAGCAGGGGAGCCTATGAGTCAGAGTGGAGGGATAGGTGGGGGGAGAGGGGAGAGAGATAGAATCCTGAATAGGCTCCATGCTCAGCAGGGAGCCTGATGCAGGGCTTAATCTCTTGACCCTGAGATTGTGACCTGAGTTGAAATCAGGAGTGCAACCCTTAACCAACTGAGCCACCCAGCACCCCTACTTTTGCTTTTGAAAGTTCTTTTAATTGTGCGTGGAATTCTGGGTTGACAGTTTCTTTTTTTCACAGTATTTGAAACATTTTTTTTTTTTTTTTTTTTGCTTTTGTCTTAATTGCATTGCTTCCTATGAGAAGATCCAACTCTCATCTTTTCTACACATACTGTGTCTTTTTTCTTTGGATTTTTTTTTTAAGATTTTATTTATTTATTCATGAGAAACACGGAGAGAGAGAGAGAGAAAGGCAGAGAGAGACACAGGCAGTGGGAGAAGCAGGCTCCATGCAGAAGCCTGATCCGGGACTCGATCCCAGGACTCCAGGATCACGCCCTGGGCCGAAGGCCAGTGTGCTAAACCTCTGAGCCACCCAGGGATCCTCTTCTTTGGATAGTTTTAAGAATTTTTCTATTACTAGTTAAAAGTAATGTGATTATGATCTGCATTGTTGGTGTTTTCTTTATGTTTCTTGTACTTATAGTTCTTCGAGCTTTTTAGATTTGTGGGTTTTCAACAACTTTGGAAAATTTTCAGACTGTTTTGATTCTCAGCTAATCATTTTATTACCTAAAAATCCAACTTTAAATTACACCCTGGTACTAATAAAGAAGAAATTTTTGAGTAGTTCATTTAGAAGTTGTTGCCACACATCTGATGTTTAGAATGTTAGGGTTAAGTCTCATCACTTGAAACAAAAAAATTGTATGTTTTCACTTTTAGACTCTGGAACTGATGAGGTTTTTTATGGAAGCTCAGGCACTAGAGCCTCTGTATATAATCACATGTTGACCTGTTTGGCTTGCTTACCTCCTGAGAGTCTTGGAAGTTAGGTGAGGAATAGGTGGTCCTCACACCTGAGATGGTGGCTCCTCTGGGTCCTTTGGTTATTGTCTGAACATCTGCTTTTCAGCTCTGAGTCAACATGAGCACTCAATTGCCAAAATACTATCTACTGTTCCCCAATGTTGTATTTATATGAAGGCGGCCATCTTGTCAGAATACATTTAGCGTCAATTTCTGTAGGTGTGTACTGTGTCCCAGTGCTATAATTTGCTATCATGATGTATGAGAGAAATAGAAAAGCCTTCAATATTTACCTACTGGTTATCAGGTAGATGTCTTATTCTCTTAATTTTACTATAGCTGTAACAGTAAAAAGTTCCATAAGCAAGAGTCAGATGCTCCAAATTATATGAGTGTGCCCCTTACAGGTCTGTGACTTAAGGAGATGGTGGCATTAAAAAAAAACATAATTTCAGCAGTATGTTTTTATCCTCCTCATTTTTAATAAACGAGTTCTGACAGATGAAAAGGAATCTGCTGTAGCTCAGATTTCCTGTGTTAGGCATATTTCAGCCATAGACTAAATTATCACAAGAATTTTCAAATGATTCCAACTTTTTCCTGTACTTGGTACCACAGGATACCAAGTTCTATTTTTGAGCTGATAAAATCCTCCTTCTGAAAGCATTTGTTTATTATATTACAGCTTCACATGAGCTGAGCTCCATCCTGACCCCGTGTTAAGTGTCTGTGGTAGATTTCATTACATCCATATACTGGAAGTCCTGCCAATATACTGGCAGCAAAATCCTAGTGGAAAATAAATGGCAATAAAAAAGAGAAATGATAGCCTGTGTGAGTGGTGAGGAGCACAGCTTTATTGAGACTGGACAACCCCAGAGTAGTGACTTGGCATGCAGACATGAGTTTAAGAGAGTGTGAGTGAAAGCTGATATTGGAATAACGACTCTGTGGCACAGACATGGGAATAATTTAATTAATTGCACTGAAATTTCTTTGATGAATAGTTATGTGGTGATAAGCATGAGGTCGAACAGCAGAATGAGTTTCAGCTTTTTAATGGGCCAGCACAGCTGCAGTTTTGGATGCCTTCCCACTTTATTTTCCCCTGCAGCTCTCCACTGATTTACTCATCCACATCTCTCCAGCTAAGCTCACCACTAGCAGGGCTCCCTCTCCATGTCTGCTGAGCTGAGGGGCAAGTATGTTGGGCATGGGAAGCAGGCTGGTGGACTGCTTTGAAATGAAAACTAGATCAAACGAAAATTGTGGGACGATTTCCTTATGATGGCTGCACCTCCCCTCCTCCCCAAATCTCTAGGATGCTTTTACAGAGTCTTTGCTGCTAAGTTGTATAAAGATTTTAATAAAAATTTCTTGTCCCTGGAGAAAGAGGCATGTCTTTGTTGTCAGAGAGCTAGAGGGAAATGAGCAATGCAGCCCAGCTGGAGCACCAGCATTAATCCCATGACTCGTAGCCTGTATTTTCAGACAGATCAATTACTTATGGCTGTAACCAATCTCTCACCATTTTCTTGCTGTGCGGGGCTCCATTTCCAGACTTGGCAGCTGACATATCCTTCCAACTTGATAGAACTTCAGCTGCAAATCTCTTCAGGTCTGCTGCCTCCATTCATCGAGGTTATACAAATGAGTTGTTAAATAAAAATCAAAAGTCAAAAATTGTGGGTGGTAATCTCGCTTAGCTCAATAGCACCCGTGGATCTAAGCAACATTTTCAGTTGGATTTTTTTTTTTTTTTTTTTTTAAACAAGACAAGTGATTCAGTTGTCTTCCTTCCTTCACTTTTATGGACAGGCTTTGCATGAGAGAAAAGCCTTCTCTAGAGGGAAGAAATTATCCACAGTGGATGCATTTCTTATCAACTTATAAGTTGAAAGATTAACTCAGAATGGAGAGGAAGAAGATTATGAGGATACACGAAGGGCACGTACAGGTGAGCTGTATCTAATGCATCTCACACACAGTGAGTCAGCCCCTTTCAGCTGCTAGGCTGCCTGGGCTTAAGACCAGGAGATTCTGTATCAAAAATAAGTGACCCTTGCTAACACACAGGTGGCAGAGAACATGTCAGGTGTT
Organism: Canis lupus dingo; assembly: GCF_003254725.2. Classification (NCBI taxonomy): domain Eukaryota; kingdom Metazoa; phylum Chordata; class Mammalia; order Carnivora; family Canidae; genus Canis; species Canis lupus. The sequence continues at coordinate 3,160,555 of NC_064248.1, read as the reverse complement.
TATAGAGCATGTCAGAGTGTGAACAGAGAGCTTTTGTCAGGTATCTAAACTCAACAGCCTTTGAGGACTTTACCCAGAATCTGTTTAGTGTCTGTAAGACATACCTATTTTTTGTATGTGTTGACGGTTTCACAGCTGTGTGAGGCCAGGCCATCCTTCTTGGAAGAGGTGATTCGGGGCTGCATGAAGGAAATGACAGCATTTTGTGATTTTACTCACTCTGCACAAAGATGTGCCACTTTTGGGAAAGCCCCTATTGCTGCTCCTCTGTGCTCTCATCTTTCACTGCCCTCCCATCAATTCTGTGTTTCTGACATGCAGCCCTTTGAGAACTTTTCTTTTTCTCCTGTAGTAACCAACTGTGAGGAACTTCTAGGAAGGAAAGATGACAATGTGGACATGTAGAGAAGATAAATGGTTTAATACTGCACCTAGGAGGATTTATGTGTTTATATACGTATTTGTGTATGTGCACCATGAGTGCTTGTTTTGTATATTGCTGCATGCTTTGGAAGCCTTGTCCTACTTGGGACTCATTCATGGTGTCCTTTTGGAGCAAATATTCATGAACTGTTAGCAATTAAGGTGGTGAATCCCTGCTGGTACAGGCTGACAGCCACAGTTTCCTCTTGGGCTTGTATTACTTAGGATTGATTCTAAAGAAGCAAAGGAAACATGCAGAACATACTTGTTTGATTTGAAAGTTAAAAGCATATATCTGCCTGTTTTCCTCCCCCTTTCTCCTATAGCCCTTCCTAGGCACCCTAACATGAATAGTAAAACATAAGTCATAAGGTACCAGAAGGCACTGCTGCAATTCTCACCCTGGTCTGAATGTTGTTTCTTATAGATCTGCATTTTATTAGGATTCATTAAGTAGTATGGAAAAGAGTCCTTGGTAGCCATGCATGACAGTCCCCTACCCTCAGAGCCTGCCAGCAATTGGAAATTTGAGAGAAATAAAAGGGGGAGAGGGGTGAGATTTATAGTCAGTGTTCCAGTTGCTTTTTTTTTTTTTCCTTGGAATAGTGCCCGTCTTATTAGGAGTTCTTTAGTGAAACAAAATGCAGTGGTAGTTTGGAGAAATTATGCATACTTTCCAGCAGTTCCCTTCCCCCAAAATAGCTTAGGAGTCTCTAAGCTTTCTCCCTTGGTTGCAGTTAGGAAACCAGTTGACAGTATAATAGGCATTTGGAAGTGGGTGCAGTGGTTTGTATGTTCTGTTTGATGTTGCAAATACCAAGCCCTCAGGGAGATCTGCAAAGAGGATGTTCTGTTCTTAAAGAAAGGAAAAGATTAACCTGAAATGTGAACTGAAAAACTCCTGAATTCTAAAGGACTTGGGTGCTACCAAGGAATGATCTCATTTACTTCTGTGGAAATATTTGGCAAGCTGCCTGCTGCAGACAAGCAGAGGGCTGGGCAAATATGTTTTAATGATTTTGATTAATGAAAGGCAATCATCAGTAAACTTGACAGGATTAGATCACAGATTAAGGGTGTGTGTGTGTGGGTGTGTGGGTATTTATGTGGTTAAGGCTTTCTCTGTAGACATGTGCATACTCATACACACAAGTCTCGTAAACCCTGTGCACTTCTTGGAGCTTCCCTAATAATGCTTTTCTTCATATTCAGAGACAATGCTCCATATGCTCGTTAAGAAAGTATATAACATTTTTTTTTAAATTTTAGAGATACTTTTTAGGAGTGGTAATGAATGAGCATTAATCTATTTCTGTTACAAATACGTACATCCACTTAACACGTGAATGTATGTAATTCATTGAACATTTATTGAGTACCTACTGTATGCCAGATATTATGCTAGGCACTTGGGATACAATGGTGGGGGGGAGGGGAAGACATGTCTCTAGTCTACTTTATAAGCTACTGGAGAGACCGATTAAAATAAATAATCATGTAACTACCCACAATTTTTATATTGGCTTTGTATTCAATAAAATTTTATTAAGTACCTCCATCTGCACTAAAGTCTGTGATAGACTTTTAAAAGAAAAAGCACCTTACCTAATCCTGTTGAAGTCAGTGGTTTGCAATTTACAAGGAATAAACTGACTCCGTTTGCTTATGGGATTGAGCAAAGCCACCTGATCCATATACCTCTAGATATTAATTTAGCACATAGTTCTTAGGACAGTAAGATAGCATTCTAGCAGAACATTCTGTTATACACATATATAGACCCTTATATATTTACAAAGGTATTGTTATATCATCCCCATTCATTGTATCTCCACAACATTGGATTCAAGAGCTGCTCAGTAGCTAATGTGAACTGAGACTACTGGTCAACCTCTCTGAACAAAGCTTCAAATCTGTAAAATGGAAATAGTTGTACTATTTCATGGGATTATGAAAATTTAATGAATTCACATATGTGAAAATACTATGTAAAGGACTATACTCATGTGACTTTTATTATTTTTACTGTTTATTCATATTTCTAAAGGGAATGATGTTTATTGAAGTCAGCTATCTTCCATTCTCTTAAACCCAAGAAAATACAAAAGGAAGAATAGTTCTGAGTTCAAGTAGAAACTTAAAATCATCCTGTCTTTCCTCTAGCAAAGTGTTCCAGAAAGATTAGTATATAACCTTGAAATTAGGGTGGAAATTAAGTTTTTCCTAGGCATAATAACTAGTATCAACTCTTGCGTACTATCCTCAGAATGTGATCTGTGGCAGCATCAACACTAAGCTTTGCTGCCTTCCGCCCTCTTTTTGTTTCTTCTGTCTTGTGTTTTTGTTCTCCCCCAGAGAGGGATGAAATTGAAAAGAATCCTTATTAATGCATTCTCAGTGACTGGGTTCTGACACCTTGGCCAAAAGGTTTATGTTCTGCAGCATTGAATAAAGTGCTGTAATTAAAATATGAATCAGAAATATGAAGCCACACAAGAGCAGTCATTATTTAAACGAAGAACCTTCATGTGAGGTTATACTGGCTGATACTAATCTGTGAAATTGTATTTTCTGGGGGAAAAATCAATATGAATGAAACGAGAACTCAGTGTACATCCTGCAGGGCTTGTTGTATCTCCATGAACTGTGATGTGATCTCTTGGCCTTTTGAATCATTTTGTTTAAAAGCCTTACTTACATAGATCATTCTGTCCTTGGTGGTGGGTGACTTTTCCCTAAGATTCTATCCCTAGATAGACTAAATTGGAAAAGCACATGGCTTTTGATCTTTATTTGTGTGTTTGTATGTGTGTGCATGCATATGTGTGAGATATAAAGGTCATCACAAAGCGACTGGGCACTTAGCACCTTCACTAACTCCACATTGTCAGAGATGGAATTTAAGAATGTACTTCATACTCTTTACTCGGTCATTGATTTCTAGTGCCGAATATATCTGTGCAATTAATGTGTTAGATCTTACAATCAATTTGGATGTTTACTCCTTCCTGTATTCTACACATCGTCAGCTGTAACGGCTGGTAACAGGCACTTGATAATGAGTGGGAAATCTGAATGAGATTTGCCCTTGTTCCTTTTCCTTCCTACCACACTGTCTTCAGTTCAGTTGTGAATGACTTGGTGGAAACCAGGAGCTAAATTTAATGGTAATCCAGGGTCAAGCTCTCATCTACACATTTGATGCTCCGCTTCTCTCACCATGCGTATTGCATATGGTTGTTAGGCTGCTCTCTTCTAGGATAAAATGCAGTAAATGTAGTGGGATCCCTGGGTGGCGCAGCGGTTTGGCGTCTGCCTTTGGCCCAGGGCGCGATCCTGGAGACCCCGGATCGAATCCCACGTCGGGCTCCCGGTGCGTGGAGCCTGCTTCTCCCTCTGCCTGTGTCTCTGCCTCTCTCTCTCTCTCTCTGTGTGACTATCATAAATAAATAAAAATTAAAAAAAAAAAAAGAAAGTACCACACTCCAGTGGGCAGAGCTGTCGGTGAGTCTGTACAGAACAGATCAGGTTGCAGCTACCTTAAAGTATCTGCTAATGGAAACTCTGGCAAAGGCAGCATCTTAAATAATATGTAGAATCAGCATGCTGTCTCCAGAACATGTTGTAGCATTTATTAGCAGGACATAAGCTAAGGTAAGCTCCTATTAAAAAAAAAAAAAATAAGATTAGCAGGGGCCTAGTATAATTTAAGGTATTCTTTGGAGTTTATAAATATGGCCTCATAAAAAGCCTGACTATAAGGGAACTGTGACTTTAAGTCATTAGAAGCCTAGTGGTTTGATAAAATAACAGGAAACAGACAATTTATTATGAGCAGTCTCAGTAGCTCTGGATTATCTATAAAACTTTTACGGCCTTCCCCAAGTGGCAAGAAGCCATAAAACTTGCCTGAATGAGGGACTTGTTAATTTACTTGTTAAAGCAAATTAAAAATTTATAAGTGCTTTTAGGTAAATGAGATCTTCTCTCATTGCTGCCCTTGCGGGGCCCTGGAGTCCTAGGAGGGGAGAGTGGCTAAGCTCACACACCACTGCAGAACAATAAAAGCTATTAAATTGTTCCAGTTTATTACAACAGCAATGCAGCTGTTGCCATGGCTAGCTGTGGGGTACCAGTGGTTGACAACCTGGAGTTTCACTAGGGTTTCTGTCTCACTCAAAGGAAAAACAACAAGCAGAGGTATGATTGTTACCTTTGCAATTCTCCAGTAGTTGGTGTTACAGACAGTGTCTTTTATTTTCCCTTGACCCCATGCACCCAGAGGTTTTAAACCACTGTTTCCTATTCCCAGAAGTGTTTCCCTTTTATTCCCTAGGTTACTGGTTCTCACACATTTGTACTCATCATTATGCCTTTTAGCCATTTAATCTCTGGACCAAAGGCCCAAGCCCTGGAGTGTTTCTCTAAAGTCATCAGCATTTCTTTAAAAGCACACAAAAAACTCTCCCTTTCCCTTTCCCTTTCCCTTTCCCTTTCCCTTTCCCTTTCCCTTTCCCTTTCCCTTTCCCTTTCCCTTTCCCTTTCCCTTTCCCTTTCCTTTCCTTTCCTTTCCCCTCCTTCCCTTTCCCCTCCTTCCCTTCCCTTCCCCTTCCCTTCCCCTTCCCCTTCCCCTTCCCTTCCCCTTCCCTTCCCCTTCCCCTTCTCCTTCCCCTTCCCCTTCCCCTTCCCCTTCCCCTTCTCCTTCTCCTTCTCCTCTCCTTTCTCAAGCCTAGAAGTCAGAAGGGACATAAAATAAGAAAGGAAGTCTGGTGCATGTTCTTGTGTATTGGACTCCAGAACTGTAAAATCAATGTATTTTTTGTGGAATCCATAGTATAAAGGTAAAGGCAGATTTTCTTGTACTCTGCTTTGGCTGAAAAATCAACCAAGGTTAAAATTCTTGGATGTAAACATCCCTCTTCACTTTTTTTGTTTCCCACTGTTAAATTTCTTCCAGAGTGGAGCAATAGGTTTCTCAAGAGTGATTTTTTTTAGCTTGAGGCCCTGGTAACTCAAGGGCTCCCTGTCCTTGTCTCTCTGGGGCTTGCCTTCTATTGAACACTCTTCTCTCTGCCCTCTGAGAGCAAGGATTCTGGGGAATAGGAAGTAGCTTATTCTTCCACACAGATCAGAAGTTTGGCTTCAAGAAGGCCTTTTGCATTTGTAGGGCAGATATATATGTTATATCTCAATTATAGACCATATTTAATATTAAATAAAAAAGGATGGCTATTTCACAAGTATATTTACATTTCAAAGATCTCTTTAGAAAAGTCAGGTTCTGCAAACATTTTCTTCTGGTAATATTTTTCAATCTCTGCAGTGAAAAGAAGGTACATTTTATTAGCTTTGAGAACATAAATGATACAAAGGCATAATTGGTACAAGTGTTCTGTAGAATTCATCCTTCAATTACATATATGTCTCTGACTTGGGTTTATTCATATCTCTGATTTGGATTCCATTTGAAACTACATTTGAGAAGCATATTGTTGGCAACTAAATTGTCACAGAAAGTTGAGGGTTAGATGAAAAGCAACAAAAATGGCAAATAAATATATAAGCAGTGTCCCAGGGTTTTAGAAGGCACCGGCTTTCAAACAAGGAGGTTGCTTAAGGTTAGAATTTGCTTCAGTAGTGACTCTTCTCTTGGTTACTGTCTTGATTATTCTAGGAATATCATTGTATGGCACCACTGTGTGCTTATTATACCTCTTACTGAACTTCATGAGCCTCTTGTTTTGAATGTTAATAACTTTTGCATTTGGAGTCTCTGGTCTTCATTTAGAGTCTCAGCAAAAATGTTCAGTTATAACCGTCTTTGCACAGATTATCTCTGCACTTTAGGGTATTTTTGGATATGGTTTTACATCCTCATGGATGGGACTCAGGAGTGGAGCTTAAGTAGATGTGTTCTCGTTGTATGACCCTGTAGACCTGACCACAAAGTCTGTGAAGTAGAGAGCTATAATGGCTGAACAAAAATTCTTCTGTTCAAAAGGACCAAGCTCAGTTGCATGTACAGAACAAGTTGATAAATTTTAAATTTTTTGAGCAGAAAATGACATTGGTCCAAAGGTTAATTGCTGAGAAACTATTATAGCTGATGAGGAGATCAGAAAGGACTTTGTTACAATAGGTCAGTCATGGGTATGGTTTCCAAGACTTCCATAATGAAGTACTGATAAACGTTTCACAGGGAAATAGCATTGCTTCAAAAATACTTGTTTTTTAACAGAGTTCATTTTAGAAATATAGTGTATATGCTCACTCGTTAGTAATATTGATATATGTTGTATAATGATTGCTTAATTGCTAATTTTCCTATGCTAATTGATGTTTTTCTATAAAACTAAATTCTTTAGCTCTTTACATTTATTGAATGCCATCTGGCTTATGAATTTTCATAAGAACTGCCAAAAAAAAAAAAAGGTGCAGACCCCTCCCCCCATCTTTCTCCTAAAAAAGGTGCTGAATATGTATCCATAATGACTTTTTAATATGCCTTTAGGGATTTCTTTTTTTTTTCTGTAGGAATAGAACATAATTACACTAAAAATATTTTCTTTCTCCCAACTTGAATTTCCTTCCATATCATCCCTAGTCATTGCTGTGGCAATATACTCTCTTATTCTTTTTAAAAATATTCTTCATATTATTGCTTTGGGTAAGTATTGTGCAAATGCTGCATTTAAAATATGTTTATCCTGATGACTGGGAAAAATCTCAGTTATTTTGTATTTTTAAAAAATGCTGTATATATTTATTTACCCATAATACTTGAGCTCAAAGACTTCATTGAGCTCAGTGTATAGTAGCAAAGATGTATGAAGTAGGTACCTATAGAATCTTTTTACTTTGCAATGTTTAATATTTTTGGTGATTTCTTTATATAGCTAGCTACCAGCCCTTTGGCATCTCTAATGAAGATAGTTTTGGTATTAATAACTGTCTTTGTTTTCTTAGATAACATATGCATGTGTGTGTGTATATGCACATTGTAAATTGTCTTAGTCTGTTTAGGCTGCTATAGCAAAATACCATGATTTGGGGAATTCCTAAACAACATACATTTATTTCTCACAGTCAAAGAAGTCAAAGATCAAGGTTCCAGCAGGTTCTTTGTTTGCTCAGGGCCTACTTTCTGATTTATAGACAGCTGCCTTTTCCTTGTTCTCACAGGGTAGAAGGGGTGAGGGAGCTCTCTTGGGTTTCCTTTATAAGGGCACTAATCCAAAATACACACACACACACACACACACACACACACACACACACATCTCACTTCTGAAAGCTCCACCCTATTGACCTAATCACTTCCAGAGACCTCCACCTCCTAATACCATTCCAGTACAATTGGAATTAGATTTCAATACATGAATTTGAGAGGGATGCAAGCCTATAGCATACATGTACATATATGGTATGTGTCTTATAAACACTAACATTTAACAGAGCTTTTCTGATAAGCAAGCTAATCTACATGCTTTTCTACTTTTTTCCCTTTCATAATCTACTGACTACCTAGAGCTAAGACTAACAGTGAAGTTCTAAATCAGACAATTGCTTGGCACCTTTAGATTTTGAGTAAGAGATAAAAATGGTAGTAGATTAGAGGGTTTTTTTAACCTCTTCATTAGATTATTTTAGATTTCTTACTTTAGACAGCTACAGTAAATGGAACCGTGTACTTGTTTGCTTGTCTAGGTCTCATATGAGCTAAAAACAGAAACACTATGTTAAAAAGTTCTTTAATTATTAATAATTCCATGAAGAAATTTGAGATAGTTTTATAGAATTTAGTTCCTAGGTTAATACATTTAATATGTGCAGATTCAGCTACATTAGATTATATATTAATAAATCAGGATTGAGAGATGTGGTTGTAAAGATAACTAAGATATGTGATGGCATCTACTTAATCTTTTCTATTACAAATATATCAGAATAATTATAGCTAATTTACTAATTGCCTGCCCTAAAATATTTGTTCATTAAATCACAAAATGTTAGAATTATTTTGCCTAGAGGAGCAGACACTGCAATTGGTTCTAACATGCCTGCATTGCCTATGAATGATAATGATACTCAGGAGGGTAGCATAATACTGTGGAATAACACAGAATAAACCCTGGAATAAAAGGCCTGGCTGTGCATCCTACTCCACCTCTTCTTATCTATTCAACCATGGGTTAACCTGGACCTTCACTTACTTAGCCTTAAAATGGTAATACTCATTGTTGTGAAAAGAACCTGTAGCTTAGTGCAGTAAATTGTAGACTTTGCCTTCAGGGCAGTCAACAGAGCATCTAGCCAGAGACCAAGAATAGTGATGTAGGTCAGCTCACCATCCCTCTCTGGGTGTCTTTGGTTGGGTCACTCATCTCGGAATTTTAGCTTCTTTATCTGTAAGGAGGATACATTATAATTTAGCCTGTTTTAGTACATCAGAAGATTTATGTGAGGATTAAATTAGATAAATTATGTACAATTACTGGAAAATTGTGTAACAACAAACAAATTTGTACATTATTATTTTTACAGTAAAAATGGAAATGGCTTAATGGTAACTGGTTATCCTGTGTTAACCTGCAAGATCTGAGAATGTGATACATGGTTTGTTCTTCACTGCTTTTGTAATTCTTGCCTTTACATGTTACTGGAATGGTAGAAGATGGCAGGCTAGGACGTTTTTGGCAATTCGAATCAAAAGTTAGCTGCATTATTAAACACTAACAGCACCGTTTTTAATCAGAGCTCAATGAAAGTTTCTGTTGTATATAAAGGAGGTTAATGTGGCATGGGTTTTTGGGGGGAAAACACTTAATTAGAAAATTGGCTCTGTTCTTAAATTGCAAATGTGTGTACATCAAAGCGATCATAAGAATAAATTTAAGTCTGATAGTGTACATGGTTTCAGTACACATTGGCGAAATAGCCTGCTGATTGCTGATTGAAAACAGTTGTTAATTCTCTACTTCACTAAATTCAGAGTGGAAAAACTTTCCTTAATAAAGAACAGATTGAGGAGATCGAAGACCTTACTGTGTGGGAATTAATGGCAGATGCATATACTGGTAGTTAAAATGTTTCATTAGATGTTAATGTCTTGCTGTGTTTTTAATTGTTCAGGAATTAGCCTCCAGAATATTAAAACCATCTGTTTGTTATCATGATGAAACAGAATGCTTAAATAGTTATTAATTTGTGTTTCTTGTCTTTTTTTTTTTCAGGGATAATCTGTAAAACTTTGATCTGTTTGGAGTTTAGGGAATTCAGAATGTGGAAGTGAAAAATAATTTTAAAACACACTAGTGTCCCAAATAGCTGTAGTTTGATTTTTTTCCTACCTGCTGTGCATAGTTTGTGTATCTATCCTTCCTTCCTTCCTTCCTTCCTTCCTTCCTTCCTTCCTTCCTTCCTTCCTTCCTTCCTTCCTTCTTTTCTTTTCTTTTCTTTTCTTTTTTCTTTTTTTCTTTTCTTTTCTTTCTTTTCTTATCTTTTTTTCTTTTCTTTTCTTTTCTTTTCTTTTCTTTTTCTTTTCTTTTCTTTTCTTTTCTTTTTTTCGTTTTTGTAATGTGAGTTGACTTGTATTTTCATGATGAGATTGGGATGATTGTAGAGCTGATTTAGTAGTTGATTAACATGCTGATTATTTTACTTTCAAGATGAAAACAATTTCTAAATTTGGAGGGATAAGGGGAGGCTAAATTTTTGGATTCTAAGGACACACTTTTCCTACCGTATTCCACTAGCCCTTCATAACTACCAGGGGCTGTAGCTCTTACAGAGTAAGACAGCCTTGGTTCTGTTTTCTGCCTTTTGTGACTTGGCTCAGAGTACATAGTCTTCCTCAGCTTTCTATCGTTTCTCCATCTGTAAATTGGGAAGTACAATTTATTTATTTATTTATTTATTTATTTATTTATTTATTTATTTATTTATTTATTTATTTAATGATTTATTTATTTATAATAGAGAGAGAGAGGCAGGCTCCATGCCGGGAGCCCGACGCGGGACTCGATCCCGGGACTCCAGGATCGCGCCCTGGGCCAAAGGCAGGCGCTAAACCGCTGAGCCACCCAGGGATCCCCGGAAGTACAATTTAATTTACAAAGTTTTTGTGATTCTTAGAAATAATACAAAGATTCCATATTCTACATGGTAGACTTATTAGTTTCTTTCTTCTTGATTACACGAGCTAATGAGATATTTTGGATCCTACTGAGAAATACGTGACTGTAAGAACCAGGAGCAAGCCCTTCATTTACTGGCCTTTGCCCTTGTGTTGATGACTGAACACTGGTGGCCTTAAGTTCTTGTCCTCAAAGTGAAAATCTCTATGTCCTCTTATTTCTAGTTAACTGTCAGATATGTAGACAGACAGTGGAGAGAACTAGTATATCTTTGCATAGGATTCTAATTTATGTCTCCAAGTGGCCTCATGTCTCAGTTTGGCTTATAAAAATTGTCAAATTCTTTCCTCTTTAATTTATGCCTGTCAGCTAAAATCATGCCAAGCATCAGAAACTTTTATGATTTTGAATCTTTTTTACATTTTGGAGACATGTCCTATGTTTAGACCAAGAATTTCTGATATTTGGGAAATTCATGATTCTCTGTGTATGTTCTTTCTCTCTCTGTTCTCCTTACTTCCTCTGCCGCCTCATTCAAAATTGGATTATTCTATTCCCTGTGTCTGTTTTGCTCAAATTAAAAATGGGAGAGACTTTGTAACTTTAAATCTTCTGGAACCAAGTGAAAATCACTTGCTAAATGGAAGTGAAATTTGTTATAACCCCGAGGCCCTAACTCCAGTTTTTCAGGCCAGGCAAATCATGGGAATAAGTGATGCAGGCCGGTGTAGAATGTGGAGACCTCATTGGCACAGTGCTACAATGATCTTCTGTATCATAGAGTTAATTCAGCTGGTGTTCTTGTTTCCAGGAACACATCTCTTTGCTAAGTGCAGTGTGCTGGCACTGGAAGTCATTTCTTTGGTGGCACAAATGGCACAAACCATTTCTTTGGTGTCTGACAAGAATAAATGTACCATCTCCCTAGAAAGTACTTTTTTATATAAAAATTTACTCAGAGTTTATTTGGTTCTGGTACAATTGGGTTTCTTTTAGGAATTTTGCTATTATTAATAGATCAATGTTGGTAGTACATACGTTTAAACATTTCTGCCTTTCTGTGAGAGGTTTTGGAAGAAGCCTTTGCTGGACTGATTTTAAAAAATAAGAAAATAAAAAAATAACCTTTTTATTTAAAAAAAAAGTACTGTTGGAAGGTAAAATAAAATAAGGTTTTTAAATGCTTCATATTATCTAAATTACTTAAAGTGGCATTCTCATCAATAAGGATGTATAATATTAAGAGAGCTATTAACTTCTCTTGGTAGTGGTTTTTGACCTTTTGCTGAACAAGTACTTTTAAAAGTCTCAAATGCCAGGATGAAGATTTATTAAACTAACTGTAATTATGTATTGCTTTTCATTTTATAATCCTATACCTGACTATCCAAAATATCTTATGTTACATGTGATCACTTTTTCAAGAACAAAATCAGCATCACTTTTTGGAGCATAAGGATTTTCAAGGCCGATTGTGTATAATAGAAAAGCCCACAAGTTTGCTAATATAACTCCTTATTGGCTAATCCTAGAAGACTTATTTTCAATGACACAGTTATACTCTTTGTTAATAGCTCCAAGAACCAATCTCTGGGAGATTTTGAAGGCTGACTTACATACTGAAGATCTTAATCTTTTAAATATTTATTTATTTTTATTTTTAAAAATCTTTTAAATATTTAAACAAATATTTATTCAGTGTCTAATACATTATAGGCATTGTTTTGGACTCTGTACCTATAACATTGAATAAAACAGATAAAAATCCAGGATGCCTGGGTTGCTCAGTGGTTGAGCGTCTACCTTGGGCTCCTAGCATGATCCCGGGTCTGGGGAATCAAGTCCCATGTCGGGCTCCATGCAAGGAGCCTGCTTCTTCATCTCTGTCTCTATGCCTCTCTCTCCCTGTCTCTCATGAATAAATAAATAAATAAATAAATAAATAAATAAATAAATAATAAATAAATAAATAATCTTTTAAAAATCCTATGTAATTTATTATCTGGTTGCAGTATGGTTGAGATAGCAGGAGTTTGGAGGAGACAGCATAAATAAGTGAAGTATATTCATGACATTAGAAGGTGTTAAGTAGAGGCAAGGTTACAGTTCTAAATCAGATGATCAGGGAAGTCCTCACTGGGAAAGTGACTTAAATAAAGACCTCATTGAGCTTTGTGCCTTCTGGGGGCTGAACATTTCCAGACAGATGCTGCAGCAAGAGCAAGGACCCTGAGGTGGAAGCGTGACTGATTTGTTTGAGGAACCATGAAGTGATGAGTAAAACCATTATGGAGGGAGCAAGACAGAGAGTAGGAGAGAATGAGGGCAGGGAATAATGTGGGAACCAGATACAGTGGGGGCTACTTTATAGGCCAATGTGTGACCTTGGTGTTTATCTTGATGGTGGAGAGGCTCTGGAAAATTTTGAGAAGAATAGGACATGAAATGACTTCTTTTTTTTTTTTTTAAACATTCATTCATTCATTCATTCATTCATTCATTCATTCATTCATTTATGATAGACACAGAATGAGAGAGAGGCAGAGACACAGGCAGAGGGAGAAGCAGGCTCCATGCAGGGAGCCCAACGTGGGACTCGATCCCAGATCTCCAGTATCACGCCCTGGGCCAAAGGTGGCTCTAAACCGCTGAGCCACCTGGGCTGCCCAATGACTTACTTTTTAACAGGAGCACTCTGGCTTTTGGAAGAGATGGACAGAAGTAGCAGGCAAGGACACAGCCGGGAGATTGGATAGGAAGGAGTTGTCATAATCCAGAGAAGAGACAAAGGTAGCTTAGAGTAGAGTGGTAGCTTTAGAGGGAGTAAAGATTTTGTCCTAAGCAGCTTGAAAGATAAAATTGCTATCAATAATAATTGGAAACATTGAGAATATGGCATTAGTCATTTTGAGTTTGAGATGCCTTTTTGGTATATGAGTAGAATTGAAGGATGTACATAGATTTAGAAGACTAGGGTTTTTGGAAGAGGTTGAGGCTAAGGATATAAATTAGGTATCACCAGCACGTAGATCATATATAAGGCATTGAAACTGGATGAGATCATTAAAGGTAGTGAGCATAGGGCTAAAAAGAAGAGGTCCAAAGACTGAGCCCTGGAGAACCTGACTTTAAGAGTAGGGACTCAGTGAAGAGCCCAGACTGTTAAGGAGTGGCCAGAGAGGTAGGAGGAAAGGCAAGAGTGAAGCACAGTGCTTCAAGGATGCAGGGATCATCAGTTGTGCCAGATGTTACGCTTAGATAGATAGGTCAGTAGGATGGGCGCTGATGGTGACCACTAGAGTTAGCTTTCATAGGTCATTGTTGGCTAGTACTGGACTCCTTTAAAGCCAGGCAATAGAGACTTTTGCCTTGGGCCCTGCTCTGGCCCCTCTTAACCCTTCCCAGAGTGGAAGGGTTCAAAGGGCCAAGGAGATATGCCCACTTGGAGCCCACCACACTCCTGTAAATGTTACTGATTATGTGGGACTCTGAAATTCCCAGCCCAAATGTCCTCAGTTGAGCTTTGAAGATGTCTTTTCTGGGTCCATCCTTCTGAGCGCACACTATGCCACAGCTGTGCATATGCCAGAGCCTGATCTAGGGGGCACAGCTGGTGGAGTTGGGGCAAGTGGGCAGTGTGGATGGAGACTGGAAGATGAGCTAGGATGTTACCACACATGCAAGTGAGGCTTCTTGAGACAAGGGAGAGAACTACAGATGGGAAGAAAAGGCACCAGGCCAGGGACCAGCTCTTCCACACTGCCACCTTCCATCAAGAAAACGCAAGGAATACAGAATTCTAAATTAAAACCTGGCCTTCAGTGTCATTATAGACATTCATTTGACAAGGTAAGAGGATATATATTTTATTTAATACTGTATTAGCATGATTTACAACTTTTCATTATTTAGCCATATAGTTTTTTGGTCTCTTGCCCGAGCTCAGCAAATGCCTCTGATAGCCCGTTGTTGAGCTTGACAGAAACAATTTCATGGCCTGTGAGGACAAAAGCCTCATTGGGCTGGATTAAACAGAGAATTGGAGGAAAAGAATTGGCGATGCTGAATAAAATTTTTTAAGAAAATGGCATGAAAGAACTAGAAAGCTAGCTGGAATCTTCTCTTTGTCTTGTTTCATTTTCTTCTCTTTTAAGGTAGGAAAAATAAGAGCCAGGATGTTTGTACCCTCAAGAAAAGGATTATATTAGTTTGCTAGGCCACCATAACAAAATACCACAAAGTGGGTGCTTCAGAAACAAACCAACTTTCTCACAGTTCTGGAGACTAAAATTCTAAGGTCAGTGTGTTAGCAGATAGGGTTTTCCTGAGGCCTCTCTTCTTGCCTTGCTGATGGTCACTTTCTCCTTGTGGCTTTGCATGGTCTTTTCTTTTCTCCTCTGCCTCCTTGTGGTCTTGGTCTTGATCTCCTCTTTTTATAAGGACACAGGTCAGATTTGATTAGGGCCCACCCTTATGACCTCATTTTCACATAATTACCCTTTTAAAGTCTCACTCTGCAAATACAGTCACCTTTTGAAGTAATGGAAATTAGGGTTCCAACATACGAATTTTGGATAGACTCAATTCAGTCTGTTAGAGGAATCTCAAATATTGTAGAACATGCATTTGTGGGATGTCTGTGGCCTTTTTTTAAAAAGTTGGCTATAGTGCTGGTTAAAGGAGTTCATTTCTATTCTCATAGAAATAATGGAGCTTAGTATGGAAGAGTTACTGATTGGTGATAAAGTTAATGATAGCTTACTAAGTACTGTGGACTGAATCATGCCTCCTCCCAATTCATATGTTAAACCCCCATATATTTGGTATAAGGAAGTAATTAAGGTGAAGCAAGGTCATAAAGGGCAGAGCCTTGATTGATGTATAAGAAGAATCACTGGAAAGAGCTGGCTTTCCACCATGTGAGTACACAGAGAAGGTAGCTTTCTGTGAGCCAGAAGAGTGAGAGTTCTCACCAGAAACTGCCCATGCTGACCTTGATAGTATACTTCTAACCTCCCAAATTGAGAGAAAATGTCCATTGATTAAGCCGTCAGTCTATGGAATTTTGTTCTGGCACCCTGAGCCTACTTAGACATTACGATACTTATGGATAGAGATGCTTGGGTGGCTCAGTGGTTGAACATCTGCCTTTGGCTTAGGTCGTGATCATGGAGTCCTAGGATCAAGTTCTGTGTTGGGCTCCCCATGGGGAGTCTGGTTCTCCCTCTGCCTATGTCTCTGCCTCTCTCTGTATCTCTCATGAACAAATAAATAAAAAGAAAAGGTAGTCATGGGTAGAAGAGGACCATCAGCTTTGGTGAGAATTTAATTATTGATTGGATTGGAAATATGCTAGTATCCTAACAGTGGCAAGTTGGAAAGAGGTTTGTTCTAAAAATTCATTATCTTAAACATTTTGATAACTTGCAACCAAAGTATTTTCTATCATAAAGAAATCTAGATGTTCATAATCTAGAAATGACAATGAATAGCCACTACATATATGAGTTAGGGGAGAATAATATCTTTTCTGCAGATAAGGTTTTTGAATTTTATTTTTATGACAAATTTAAAATGTATCTAAAGTAGAGATAGTAGTATAATAAACCCACACATATATACTCGCCATCAAACCTCAACAATTAAGACATCATGCTTTATCTGTATCCCTATTCTCCCCTAACCACCTCCCCACAGGTACTATTCTCCCTATCACCCGCATTCTTTTGAAAAATAAATCTGAAATATCAAATCATTTCAGTCATAAATATTTTGATCTGTATCTACAAAAGGCTTTCCCTTTTTATTATGACTATATCAAAATAGAAATAATAATTTCTTAATATCGACACTCATCAATGGACATATTTCTGAATTTGCCTTGTAACTTTTTAATACTTTGCTCAAATTAAGTTTAAAACAAGGTCTGTACCTTGCAATTGGTTGAGATGCCCCACATGTTAACTCATTCCTATTCTTTTCTGCCTACCTTGCAGTTGATTCATTGAGGGAATCAGGAGATTTCTGGATATTGCTGACTTCATATCCCTGATGTATATAGTTTAACATGTGCTACTTTACCTTTACATTTCTTAAAACTTTATATTATAATCTGTGGTGAATCAGATTCAGGTTTGGCTTTTTGCAGGGAGAGGTGATGTGATGTGTTCTCACATTAGGAGGCATGCGTTATCTGGTTTTCTTTTTATGATGATACAGCAGCCATTGGTGCTTGATTCCCCGTTTTATTTATTTTTTTCATATTCAGAAGGTTCTTCAAAGATAACCAATAAAGTATTTAAAGTATTTAGTTGTTGGTTTTCTTTTAATGTAATTTTATATACTTGCATAACCATGTTTGATATGTTTTAATTCATTGTGTTATTATGCTATTGATGATAAAATTGTCCCATCTTTCATGAGTGGAAGTGCCTCAAATTTGGCGTTCAAGTCCCTTTGACATAGTCTATCTGGGATGACAAGATGTATCAAACTCATCTTGCATATTTCTTTCTTTAGATCTCAGTTGGCTATATTTTCATGGTAAAATGGGAAAAAAGACCTAAAAACATAAAACATTCTGTGTTTGGGGGTGATAGTTATTTTAAAGAATGCCAGGCCATTTAAAAAGTTGTTTGAAACATGTCTCCTTATAGAAAAATAGAAAAAGTAAGTTCCACGTATTTGTTATTTTTGTATATTTATCCTCACCAACCAAATAATATTGTCTCAGAATTTCTTTTTATCAATCAAAATCTCATTATCAGAAGGCTAGAAATTTTGCCAAAGCAATCAGACATTCCTTCATCAAATTATTGTTTCATTGCACATGTGTATTGCATGTAAATTTCTAACCTAATTTGAAAACAGATTTATCTTTTAGTCCATAATCATGCCTAAGGAATGCCAAACATTTTTTCGTTCATTTAGGCTTTTCTCTTTAATCCCATTCTCCTATTTCCCCCCACCACCCTCTAAGGTTTAGACTTCCTTTTCAATAGAAAATGAAGTTAGGTATGTTATCATGTTTTTTTCCCAACATAATTTAACCTAGAAATGTACCCAGGTTGTAGATAGAGCTGTGAGTTCTATATCAAGCCCTACTATTTACACTTCCACTCTCTTGCCTTCAGATTATTAAGTTATAAAGAAACAGTATCGTAATAGCCTCTTGGCTAAATCATAGAGAGTTATGATTCTCTTGATAAGCTGTAGAACATTATTAAGTTCCGTCTGGGTTGAATGTGTCTATTGGAAGGATATCAAAGTTGGTCAGATTGCTCTTGATTGTCTTAATTGCTTCTTGTTTATGTTTGAAACTATGTAGTTAGATTGATCTTGGCTTATTTTTCTCTCTTTATTAACTTTCAGGGTTTATTTTTACTGCTACAAAGTCCACTGAACCCCGTTAAGTGTTGAATAATATACGTGATTGGCAAGTGCAAGTGCTTTGATAGTTTCCTTTTCCAAACTAATAACACAGCCTTCAAGTTGTTATCTGTGCCATACCTTAAATATTTATTTGGGAACATCACTGACACATTTAGATAAATGACACTCCAAAGTCCAGGCATGTCCAAGAACCTATTTTATTTTGCATTAGTGAATCTTTACTAATTCCATTGGAATGATTTTATAATAAATGGATTTAGAAGCAATATCTTCTTTTTCTTGTCTTTGTAAATCCACTGTGGTAGGCAGAATTCCAAAATGTCCCTCAGGATAATTTGCTTCCTGTTGACTCCCATGATAAGATTTTTGAGTAGCATAGTTGACTTTTAAGAAAGGGAATTTTCTTCCCTGAGCCTGATTTAACAGGTAAGTCCTTAACAAGGAACTGTTTATGGTGTAAGAGATAAATATAATGGAATCTTTAACTTTTTAAAAATAAACCTCTTTATTGAAATGTGAGTTACATGTCCTGAAATTGACTTATTGTAAGTGTACAATTTAATGAGTTTTATTACATTTATAGAATTGTATGATCATCGCCATACTTCAATTTTAGAACTTTTCCATCAACTCAAAAATTTCCCTTGTGTCCATTTGCACATTGTTGGTCTCTTACATTATTGTGAAAAACTCTATTAGAACTATGTTGAACTACCTTTTATGATTAAATTTAATTTGTTGTATTTTATCAGGTTTTTGCAGGTCTTTTAATTAAAATATCATTCCTTACTTCCCTTTGTGTTGTATTATGTTCTTGGATTTTGGTACAAATTAACTTTGCATATTTTTCTTAATGCTCTGAGTCAAATTTTGTTAAAAATTTTTAAAAGTTTATACTATTTTTTTTAAGTTTATACTATTTGATTATGATTTTCACAGTACTGCCATAGGATATTTAGTACTGTAACGTAGAAATGTGTTTATTCTCACATATTTAAAATAATAATCATATTCTTACATCATTATCACATTATATATTATTAAATTATCACATTATGTTTCTATATTTGGTTTTGCTCTTTATTTCTTTTTATTCTTAGATTTGTAAGAAGTATGTCTTTTTTAATTCTGTGGGTTTCACTCTCATTTATACTCTAGTTTATTAATTGTGTCCAGTATTTTAATTTCCAATTCATTATACTTTTTATTTCCTAAAAATATTTATTCATTTTGAGAGAGAGTGAGTGCATGAATGGGGGTGCAGGTAGACAGAAGGAGAGAGAATCCATGCTGAGTGTGGAGCCCAGTGCAGAGCTCAATCCCAGGACCTTGAGGTCATGACCTGTGCCAAAGTCGAGAGTCGGCCACTTAACTGACTGAGCCAGCATGCACCCCTGTGCTTTTCATTTTTAGAATCTCCTTTCTCTAATTTTTACTTAAGTTGTTTTTTTCTCTTCTTTTTGATCTCTGTAAATAGGCTATTTATTTCTATTATTTTCCAGTTTATAAAATGATACGTTTGTGATTTTATTTTTGACTTGACTGGAATTACAGAATTTTCAAAAGTGTTTTTTAAAAAGATTTTAAAAAAATCTCAAGGTGACAGAAATATCTAAATTGTCACTAGTTTTTATCATAGAGGAGATTGCTCATGTGATTTCTACATTTTGAATTTTTTTTTTTTTAATTTTTATTTCTTTATGATAGTCACAGAGAGAGAGAGAGAGAGAGGGGCAGAGGGAGAAGCAGGCTCCATGCACTGGGAGCCCGACGTGGGATTTGATCCCGGGTCTCCAGGATCGCGCCCTGGGCCAAAGGCAGGCGCCAAACCGCTGCGCCACTCAGGGATCCCTACATTTTGAATTTTTTAAAATTTATTTTGATTTATTTTGACGTTCTCTATGGCTGGTCCATCTACAGTCAGATATTCCGTGGGGGCACGAAAAGATAAGGCCTCTGAGAATTACCAGTTACATACTAAGTCAAACTGAGTATTTTAGCATCTGTGTACTTTCCTATGGCTCTTGTTTTCTTGCTCTCTTGTAGTAGGATGCTAAAGACTTCCATCTCCATTTTCTTGAATAATTCTTTAGACACTGGCATATGAAAGTTTATAAGTTTATCCTTGAGTATAAAATACAGAAGTGTGGGGTGGTTTAGTCAATTAAGCATCTGCCTTTGGCTCAGGTTCTGGGATGGAGCCTCACATCAGGCTCCCTGCTCAGCTGGGAGTCTGCTTCTCCCTCTCCCTCTGCCCCTCCCCACCACTTGTGCTCTCTCTCACTGCTCAGTAAATAAATAAACAAATAAATCAATAAATAACATAAACAAATAAAATGCAGAAATGTAAAAGGTAAAAATGATGCCTCTTATAACTGTAAAATGACTGTCTTTGACCTGAGACTTCACCTAACAATTTATTTCTAGTCCTTTGTCCTTTGTCTGTATCCTCTTTTGTTTAAACTTAGGAGTTCTCAGTAACAAATAATTGGATGCTTATTTATTTTACCTAACAGATACGAGATGTCCTTGCTTTTTTAAAAAAATAGGGCTTACCCTATATATAGTATTACTATTACCGACATACTTAGTTATATGCTTTTGTTTTCTTGCTATTTCCCTTATTTTCCAAAAATTCTCAATAGAGAATATTGATAATGATTTTATATTTGACAGTGATTTAGAAGACATTATTTTTAATACCTAAATTTTACTGATGCTTAACTGTAAGATTATCAAATCCTTACTTAAAACATGTTCTGTAGCTATTGAAGACAATAAGAAGGTAATTTCTGATTTTATGATCCCCGAGAAATTTTACACAAATTCCTTGCCCTGCCCTAGTTTAGAATGTAATGCTTAGCTTTTAGGTACAACTTGTTACTGTACATTTAAAAGTACAGGATATTTTTAATTTCTTAAAATGTTTTTTCTGTTCAACTTTGTAATTTTCTTTGTAGAAGGTATTTCCTGTTAGCTTATTTTGATGTGTCAGCTTTTTCATTAAGTTCTTTAGTTTGGTTCTGTTTCATCTTTAATACCTTTTAAAACTCGAGAAATAAGATCATACATACAGATGTATTGCAACCACTGTGGAAAACAGTATGGAGTTTCCTCAAAAAATTAAAAATAGAAATGCCATATGATCCAGTAATCACACTACAGGGTATTTATCCAAAGGAAACAAAACCACTAATTTGAGAAGATACATGCTACTTTATGTTTATTGCACAGTATTTACAATAGCCAAGATATGGAAGCAACCCACATGTCTATTGATAGTTAAATAGATATGATACACATGTACATGCATGCCCCCCTCTCCATAAACAACGGATTATTACATAGCCATGTAAAAGGATGAGGTCTTGTCATTTGTGACAATATGGATGGACCTAGAAGGTATTATGCTAAGTGAAATAAGTCAGACTGAGAAAGAAAAATACCATATTATTTCATTCATATGTGAAATCTAAACAACAAAACAAATAAGAAGAATAGACCTTTAAATACAGAAAATAAACTGATGTTTGGCAGAGGAAAGTGAGATGAGGGAATGGGCAAAATGAGTGAAGGGGGGGAGTGAGAGATATAGGCTTCCAGTTGTAGAATGAATAACTTACAGGATTAAAACTCCAGCATAGGAGTTTTGAGTTGTTGAGTCACTATGTCCTACACCTGAAACTAATATGACATTGTGTGTCAACTATATCCAAATAAAAAAAACTTTAAATAGTACAAATGCCACCCAAGTACGGGAGAGATTTCGACAAATAGGAGAAATTTCATTTTGAAAACAAAACCAACATTTTTACAAGATTAAATACTTGTTTGGATGTTCATGAAGGAGTGTTACAAAATTTTTTTCATTGAAAAAAAGAAAAGTCTGTGCTTATTGACACATTCTAAAAACATTGTGTGGAGTTCATTCAGATCCCTGCAGGAAAACTCAGCAGTCAGAGATAGGATTTATGCTGCTTTGAGGAACCAAAACAGTGGTAGGAGATTACTTTTGGATGCTTTTCTGCATTGCAGTGCATAATTCACATCATTCCTCTTGAGTTTCAGGCATAGATGTCTTCTCCACATACCTTCTGTGAATTTTGTTTGAAGAATTAATGACACTTACTGAGCCTGTAGCATCTTGAGCTCTCCATACTGAAGCTGAAAAGAGTGGCAAAACTGGCTCACAAGTCTTAGCAGGGGTATACAGAATTACTTCACCTTCACTGAGTCCAGGGTGATGGAATTTCATTACATGTTTCATTAGCAGTGATAAAACCATGGATTATTTTCCTAATTAGCCATTAATAATAGTTAACTATAACAAGATCACAGCTTTGGTTTTTTAATGTATTGTTGACAGTGAAATCTAATGGAAAACAAGCCAGCTGCTTATGTTTAATAAAAATTGTAATCTTATTGATGGGATTACTACTACTCATACCAGATACTACCTTCCTTTTAAAATAATTAACTTTTTTTTAAGATTGTATTTATTTATTTGAGAGAGAGCCCAAGCAGGGGAGAAGGCCAAAGGGAGAGGGAGAAGCAGGTTCCCTACTGATCATGGAGCCCATGGGGCTCGATCCCTAGGCCTTGGGATCATGACCTACCCAAAGGCAGATGCTTAACCAACTGAGCCACCCAGGTGCCCTAGATACTAGCTTCCTTTTATTTAATCTGTTTTGTTCTAATTCTGATGCCTAAATTACATAGTATTGTGATGGGAAGAAACTTCTGGGTAAGAGTGAATTTTAGTAATTAAATAATAGTAACAGTAAGTAAATATAGTAAATAAGAGTAAACGAAAATGATTTTTAAATAAGGTGTTTTAAAATTTTTAAAAGGCGATAGTAAGAAATCTCATTGCATCTGTTAGAGCAAAAGCTTTCTTACAACAGCCGGCATGGATGCTAGTACAAATCAATGCAAGCAGATCGATTTTTCTTAGGTCTTTAAATGTTTAAGCCAGCACCTGGCCTTTGTAATGTCTCTTGGTTGTAGGGAATAGCTAGGAATTTCAGGTGAAAGATTACAACTTCTAAGTTAGTTGTGCTACCCCAAATGATCCATTGGATATGGCTGAAAATGCCAGTTTTAAATGTATTCATGGGATTAGGAATGAATACTTCTTTGCCTGAAATCTTGTGGTTTAGCTTTAGTACTTACTGTAGTCAATCCATTTCTTTGAAATATTGAGCTGTCTGACAGCTTAAAATCCTAAGTTTCCTTTAAACTTGAGCCTGGCTTTGGAGGAGAAAGGAGTAGTGTGGAGGTGGATTTTATGTAAGGCTCTCCGAGGAGAATTCACTGAAGTGCTTTTGCTGGCAGGGCACAGAGAAGGCCAGGAAGCTGCTTCATCTCAGCCCTTCTTGAGTTTTGCCCTCAGCCTAGATCAACATTTAGTCAGATGATTTATAGCAGAGACACTGAAGTCTCTTGTCAGGCCTGTTGAAGTCATCACTTTCCTTCCATTAAGAAATATGGAAGAGACCCAAATGTAATGGCCAGATTTTGGGAAGCCAGGTGGATATCAGGAGGAGTCTTCATGCTCTTATACTGTTAATTCCCTGCTGGATGTTTATTTCTCATCTTAAGTTGAGGGACTGAGTTTTATAAACATCTCTTGATCAAATAGTACCTTACAAGATTTCGTTTTTTGTGAAGTCACGTACCACAAATATATTAAAAACATATTCTATAGAGAATACTAATATACTGCAGACTCATTATTTGCATGTGAAATGCTAAACATCTAAATGGATTCTAAGGGTCACCTGGGTGGCTCAGTGGTTGAGCCTCTCTGCCTTCAGTTCAGGGTGCGATCCCAGGTCTTAGGCTCCGAGTACCGCTTTGGGTTCCCTAAGGGGATCCTGCTTCTCCCTCTGCTTATGGCTCTGCCTCTCTCTATATATGTCTCTCATGAATAAATAAATAAAATCCTTAAAAAAAATTAAATGGGTTCTAAGAAGCAAAATGGAGAGAGCAGTAAGCAGTACAGATCTGGGTTGAGTCCTAGATCCCTTACCTAATTTGGGGTGCATCATTTGCTCTATTTGTTTCGTCATTCATACATTGGAGGTAGCTTTACCCGTTTTTACTTAACTCAGAGAGTCAGGGAGATAAAAATTATGACATTACCTGTAAATTAGTGTCCACTTCACACACAGATTTTATGGTCTGTCAAATTTATTTAATAGTAAGCCGTTTAAAACTTGAAAATGTATCATAATTATCCAAGGCATTTAATGAAGAATGATATACTACCTAAACTTTGAAGGCATATCAAAAAATAAGCATAGAAAGAAAGAGCTCTTTGAAGACCATGGTGAATCATATCTGAGCTTTAAAAACAATGTGACCCGAAATGTAAGCTTTACAGGCTGAGGAAATCTAGTGTGAATAGACAGATGCAGGACAGAAATGGACATGACATGTTCAGGAAATATAAAGTAATGTTCATTTTAGATTAAATTCACCTTTATTATAAGTATAAAAATGAAAACTTGAAGAGAATGACAATATTCTGAACTTTTATTCCATAGTAATAAGAAAAGGTTCATATAGCTTGCATCTGAATTAACTTAGAATTAGCAGATTTAGCAGTAATTTAGAAGAAAACTAAGCACTTAAGGGCCCAGGAGGATACAAACTAAAATGAGTATCATTTTTCTGGGTTCCATTAGAGAAGACGTCTGGAGAAAAGGATTTTTAGAAGAAAGTGATAAAAGTGGATTTGTAGAAAGCCTGAAAGCAAAAAGAATGCTCTATATAGTGGTGATTTGGGGACAGCTTTTTAGATGGTGTGACCCAAAGTGGGATCTGAACTGCAGTTTTTAAAAGAGGCACATTAGATATAATGTGGATTCAGATTCATTCTCCATTTGTCTTGGTTCACATTCCCTCTTGGCCCCAGAGCCACATGAAAGACTGCAGGCAAAAATTTTGCTACCTATAACCTGTTCTCTCTGAAATTTCCTCCTGCCCAGGAGCATGGGGCTTATGTTTTTTTTTGAGACTTTCCATGTCTGATCCATGCATCCCTCTGTAATGTTTCTTCCTATTTCTTCCCAGAAGGAAACCTCTGTTTCAGATAAGACTCCTTCTGATCATTTCCTAGCATGTTGCTTTCCCTGCCTTTGCTTTCTGCCTCTCTCCCATCAAGTGTTTCCCCTCTCTTCTTAGCCATATGAGCTCAATCTGCTTTTAAAATCCAAGGCTTCAGAGATTACTTTTCTTCTTGTCAGTGGCAACTTTTTGGTGTTCTGGTGTTTGTGTTGTTACATTTGCTTGTCATACAGTTTTCCTCTGCTAGATTGAGAACAAAAGTGGTTGTTGATGATGACATCATAGGCTAACGGTCCATATGAATAGGTCTTATAGTCTCATATAGACTGGCAGTTTTCAATTGTGTGTGTTTATTCATTTTAATGGAAAATCAGAGTTGGTAAATGTGTTGAATTTTCTGAACATGAAAATCAGAGCTGAGTAAATATGCAAAAACTGCTAAAATGTAAGCTTCAGAAGACCAGAGACTTTTTGTTTGTTTAGCATCATATTTCAAGCTCTTACTAACCAGGCCCAAACATAGCACTTAATACTATTTGTTGAATGAGTGGTGGCTTAATTACTTAAGCTATATTTAAACTATAAATCTTAATCTGGGTACTCTAAAATATCTGCCAAGAGACCTCCAGAATGTTGCCTCAAATCAGGATCATTGTCTTCCCAATGGTGATAGGATAATTAAGCATCTCATCATTTTCTCCTAAGAGAAGATTGTTTTTTGTTCTGTTTTGTTGTAATCTTTCTTCAGAGATGGACAGAGAAAATAAGGTGAGCAACCATAGTTGGTGTAATCTGACTTTAGCTAATTCAGTGGTTTTGGGTTTTTTGTTTGTTTGTTTTTGTTTGTTTTTTGTTTTGTCTTTTTATTGACAAAAAAACTCCCAGTGGAACAGAGAAAAAAATCTGAGGGAAGATTACTTTCTCAGATTCACGGACCTCTGTTAGATTTTTGTCAACTGTTTTTTGTTTTGTTTTGTTTTGTTTTTGTTTTTTAATGCTTGCTCACTCTTACTTACATTGACATTTTATGGTACATGTTTTGCTTATCCTATTCTCCATGTTTCTTCCTATGGCAGCTTGCCTGGCACTACTGAGAAGCTGAGAAGAATGTTAAAACACAGGACCTTAAGTTGCTCACTTTTGACAAGAACACGGGCAAAGTAACAGTTGTATGAAGACACCACTGACTTTTTTCTTTCTCCTCTTTTTTTTTTTTTTTTTTGCCTTTAGCTCAAGCCAGGCCAGAACAGCTGCAGGGACAGTGACAGTGACAGCGCCAGCGGAGAATCCAAGGGCTTCCACAGGAGCAGCTCCCGGGAAAGACTCAGTGATGTAAGTTAAAAACAAAGAAAACCACCAGACCACCCATCCCTGGGGTCAAGTCTCAGCTTCCCAACACTCCTATTTCTTCTATCACTTTGTCTATGGAAACATTACGGTGTCCCCTCTCTCAGCATACTTGTTTGAGTCTGGCCTGATGGTTTCAGTCCATTTTCTAGTGTGACTAAAATGTGATTTAACAAATAATGAAATGGGTGGGAGTACTTGTCACCTTAGAAACAAAAAGATTCAAAGGAAATTGATAACACTTTCATTATCAGTGTTGCAAATGAAGAAAGTAGTCCAGACAGTGCTTCCACTAGAAGATGACACCATTTAACTTTGGGCTTTTTGTAATGTCTTTGCTTATGAGACTGGTGATAGTTCCTGTCTCCATTTGATTTCTGTTGGAAGGGATGAGTAACCAGCCAGTTATTTGGCAAGAGAAGGAGTATTATTTCCTGACTGATTTCCAAAGGAAAAATCCTTGTGATAATATCTCATACCTCTTGAGGGGTCTGTCAGCCCCCCCAACACCTGCCTCTGACTACTCTCCAGCCTCATATCTGCCAATAGGGCAGATTTCCCCTTGCCATACTCGAGAACCACATGATCCTCTGGGCTCTCTTTTCTTCTAACATAATGTCATATAATGGGATTCTAGATTCTGAAAGCAGCATTTGGACGCTTTCTTATAAAATGATCAAACGGGGAGAAATTTTTATTAGTGATAGCAATGAAGGAACATTAACAGATTAAGTGATACAGTACTCTCAAGAAAGAGATGGCAATTCAGAATCTCTGAGTTTCAAGAAGAGTAAACAGTTAAGACATATAATAAGGAGCAAAAACCTTCGCCACTTATCTTCCTCTTTTTTTAATACTCTAAAGCAATTGTCTTCATCTTGGTGTACAAGATGATCCAGGGTGTTACAGGAAAAATATATTAGAACTTATTTATTTTTTTGTCTAAAACAAAAGAAATGAAACTTAACTAATAATTCATTGAGCTGGGAGTAGTAGATCAAGTATGTAATTTATAAACACGTGTATTTTAGAAGTTTGCTCAATTTTTTTTTAACTGAGGGATGTTCATAAGCATAGAAGGTTGGAGCCCACTACAGCACATTAAGTCATTCCCTAAAGTCCACTCCTATCCATTTTTCCATCATCCAAGGTGAACAGTCCTGAGACACATCTCTCAGGAAAGTCTGAGGGCTTTAGATTGAGACTTGATATATGGAACATTGAATTCTTAAAAGAATTAAGTAGAATGAATGAAGTATAACTATTTCTATAGGACTTAATATCTTAGTTATAGATAATTGCTTAATCTTCTAATAAGGTTTAATATCAATTATACCAACAAAGAATATAATTCATCTTTTGCTTGTAGGTATGTCTGTGTATAAGAATATTTCTTTGTGTTTTTATATATTTAATTAACTCTGTGATGGAACTATAAATTATAATAATAAAATTGTATTTCTTACCTAAGTTGTTAAAAATATTTAAGTTGCTGCTCTGAGCTTTTGTTTTGTTTTTATTTTTTGTTTTTTATTTTTTTTAAGATTGATTTATTTATTCATGAGAGAGACAGAGAAATTATTCCAGGATTTGTTAATCATAATTTCATGGAGAAATGAATGCCACATTAAGTCAGAGGACAAGAGTGTACAATATTGTACAGTCATTGAGATTGTTTGACTGGTTGCCCTGAATTCACTTTCCATTAGATCAAAAGAAATTGGCAAGAGACAGTCTATGTTCATGGATAGGAAGACTTAATATTGAGATTTTACCCAAAGTAATATACAGATTCAGGGCAATTCCTCTGAAAATTCCAATATCGTTTTTTGCAAAAATGAGGGAACAGATACTCAGATTTATATGCAATGACATGAGACTCCTAGTAGTCAAAACAGCTTTGGAAAAGAAGAACAAAGTTGGGAGACTCACACCAGTTTCACAATTTACAGTAAAGCTACAGTAATCAAAACAGTATAATTTTGATATTAAGATGGGTGTATAGACCAATGGACTAGTATTGAGAGTCCAAAAATCAACCCATACATCTCTAGCCAACTGATGCTTAAGGAGTGTTGAGTCCCATGCATTTGGGAAAGAATTATCTCAATAGATGGGGCTGGAACATATGGATTTCCTTATGCAAAAGAGTAAGTTGAACCTCTACATCATATCATGTACACAAATTAACTCAAAATGAATCAGTGGCCTAAGTATAAGAACTAAAATCATGAAACTCTTAAAAGCAAATGTGGATCAATCTCCTGATTTTGAATTTGGCAGTGGATTCTTAGATATGGCCCCCGAAAGATTAGTAATGAAGGAGAAAATAGGAAGATTGGACTTCATCCAAACTAGGAGCATTTGTTCATCTCAAAGGGCATTATCAAGAAAGTGAAAAACCCTATTGAATGAAAATATTTGAAAATCATATAACTGATAAGTGTTTTTAATATTCAAAAATGAGCAAAGTACTTGAATAGACATATGCAAAAAAGATATACAAACAGCCAGTAAGCACATGAAAGATTCTCATCATGTTCATTAGGGAAATGCAAATCAAAATCATAATGAGAAAAGAGAAAAAGGAAAAAATATCATAATGTGATGTCCATTTACATTTACTAGGGTGGTTATGATAAAAAAATGGGGAGGAATAACTGTTGGCAGGAATATAGAGTAATTAGAACCTTTGTACATGATGATGACAATGGAATGGTGCAGCCACTGTGAAAGATAGCTTGGCGGTTTCTCAAAAAACTAAATATGTAATTATCTATGTCCCACCAATTCTACTTTTAGGTATATACTCCACCACCTTGAAAATAGTTACTCAGATATTTATATGCCAATTTTTATTGCAGCATTACTTACAGTAGCCAAATGGTAGAAACATCCCATGCCCATCAGTAGATGAATGAATAAACAAAGTGGCATATATGGACAATGGAATATTATTTAGTCATAAAAGGGATACCCCTTTTATGCATGCTACAACATAGATGAACCTTGTGAAAGATGCTAGTCATAAAAAGACAAATATTGTCTGATTCCACTTATATAAGGAGCCTAGAATATTCCTAGAGACAAAGAGTAGAGTATGAGTTACCAGGGACCAGTCATGGGAGTGGGGGAATATGAGAGATTGGGAGTCATTGTTACAAAGTTTCTGTTCAGAATGATGAAATAGTTTTGAAAACTTACATCCCTAGTGCTATGAATGTAATTAATACCACTCAGTTGTACATTTAAAAATGGCTTAAAATGTCAGACTTTGTTATATATATACTTACCACAGTAGAATAATGTAGAAAAAAAATTAGTGCTGTAACAATATTATGTCAAGAACAGCGTACAATACTTTGAGTTCATGTTGTGTATTAGTTATTAAAATTCATACCTTTGCAACAACAGTATCAATAATATCACTAATATCAACAGTATCAACATAACAAATATGAAAGTAGGCGAAAGGACAAAAAAAAAAAAAGGGGGGAAAGGAAAAGAAAAAAAAGAAGTTGCTGGCATTTAGTGAGATGTTCCAGGACCTCCAGCCACTGAATTTCTTTGCATGAGCAGTTCTAAGGCTGCAAATTCTTAACCTCAGACCAATTGCCATCCAAAATCTGCTGAGATGAAAGCCTTTGAGAAGTCAAGCCACAAAATGATTTTTTTGGATACCAAGGCAACACCTACTCACACAGCATTTTAAAGAACAAAATGCCCCTACTTTTTTAAAAAGGGAATTAGTAACTAGTTTTCTTAATGACTCTCAGAGAATGAGGAGATGGAGTGAAAGACCACTATTCGTTTTGTTCTGTGTGGTTTTACCATGCTTGTGCTTTCATTACTTCCTTGAACATATGGAAAATAGTTATTAACTATTTTAAGGCCTCAGTCTACTAATCAAGTCATCTGTGTCATCATTGCCATGTCTGTTTCTGTTGGTTGGTTTCTCTCCTCATTATGGATTATTCTATTCTGTCTCCTTTGCATGGCTTGACAATTTTGGGGGGATGACGAACATTGTGAGTTTTTCTTTGTTGGGTGCTGAATATTTTTGGTTTCTAAAAATTTTCTTGAGCTTTATTCTGGGATGCAATTATGTCATTTGGAAACAGTTTGATTTTTCTGAGGTTTGTTTTTATGCTTTCTTGGGTGGAACAAGAACAGCCTTTAGGCTAAAGCTAATTTTTCCCCCAGTGCTGAATACTCTGCCCAATTCCTGATGGATTACATGATTTTTTCTAAACCTTGCCAGCTGGTGGCAATACCAGCAATTTTCTGCCTTGTGGGAGTGAGCTCTGGGGATTGACCGCCTGCTCCTGTCCAGTGGGTGTTCCCCTTGCTTGGGGTCCTTTTCTCTAACAGAAAGTGCTGTTCTGGATTCAGGTGAGGACCAGAGGCAACCTTTTTGCAGCTTGCACGAATCTGTCCCTGTGAAGCTTTCTTCTCTCCCATTTTCTCCTTCACAAATTCTAGCCATCTTGGCTTCCTTCAGTTATCAACTCTGTCTTCCCAACTCAGGAGTACTCCTGTGCTCTATCTGGGCCACCCCTCAACGACCCCACCATGGCATGAAAACTCTCTCCAGGCAGTAAGCTGGGGCTATTTTCAGGGTCATCTCATGTGTCTTCCCTTGATCATGGTCTTGCGGTCATTATTGCTCAGTTTCTAAAATCCTTTTCTTACACATTTGTCTGGTTCTTTTTGTTGTTCTTTAGGTGGGAGAATATATTTGGTCCCAATTAGTTCATCTTTTTTTTTTTTTTTTTTTTTTTTTTAAGTGTGAAGCACATGAGCTTTATTAGTTCATGGGTTGTTTTTTTTTTTTTTTTGACTCCATAATTTATTTTTTCCTTTATACATTTTGAGTTTCTTTTGCATTTTAGATAGAATGAAGTTGATACCTGAATACCGTTTGGTGAATTTATATACATGTGTAATCACATCAAATACTTTGGGAGTGAACAGAAATATTAATTGCTTTAATAGATTTCATAAATACTTTCTCATACATTAAAGGAGAAAGAAAGGTTTTGTTTAAAGGAAAAAGAAAGGTTTTGTCCAATTAGTCCATCTTGCCCACTCCTGGTTTTTCAGCTGAGATAAAAATTCCCCTTTAAAAATTCACTTTAGAAAAAATAAAAAATAAAAAAAATAAAAAAAATTCACTTTAGTTATTTTTAGAAGCTTTGACAATTGAGATTTATTCCCAAGTGTAGCTAATAAAGATATTATATTATTCCAGCTTAGTTATTTTGAACTGGACAGGCAAAAAGAGTAAGAAAAAAGAATTCCAGCGTAGCTGGAGTGTTTGACTCATGAGTAAAGCTTTAAAACCAAATGTGCTTGGCTTCTCTAAATTACGTATTCCCAAACTGTATTGCCAGAAGGGAATAATTGTCTATAAGGACTCAGATTGTCCACATCAAGGAGACATAGTAACTTGTTTAGATTAGTCACTAAGGAAAAAGTTAAGGGGAATAATTGAGTATATAAATATTCATGATGAATTATTCAAGAGGGACAGTATTGCTTCTGACTTACACAAAGATTCATATCTGAAGAAGTTGTCAGGATTTAGGAGCTAAACTCACTTAGAAATTTAATCAATAAAATCCTCAAGATATAAACCGATCCTAGGCATTCATTACAAATACACCAACTTTATTTATTATTTATTTATTTGTTTGTTTATTTATTTGTTTAAAAGATTTTATTTATTCATGAAAGACACACACAGAGAGAGGTAGAGACAGGCAGAGAGAGAAGCAGGCTCCATGCAGGAACTCCAGGATCTCGCCCAGGGCCGAAGGCAGGCTCTCAACTGCTGAGCCACCCAGGCGTCCCAATAAACCAAGTTTTAAAAGCAGTTTATTTATTATCTGTGTGACTTTAAGCAAAGAACTTGATCTTTCCAAGTCTTGATTTCTTTTTCCATAAAAGGTGAATAATTTCACCTATGTTGTCGGTCTTCTTTTAAAGATCACCTGGCCCCGTGTATTTGAATAATGTAGCACAGTTCTTGGCACATCCACTGTGCTCAAAAATATTTATCCTTTCTTTTGCCTCAGATTTAGAAGCCCCTCTGCCCTTTTAAATTTGAATTCCTTTTAAGTGTCAATATAACAAGTCGTGCTTGTCTCAATCTTGACAAACATGACTCTTCCTCTTAGATAAAATCCTCACTATATCATGTCTCCTTATTTTATTTTATTTATTTTATTTTATTTTATTTTATTTTATTTTATTTTATTTATCCATCCAACCTATTTTTCTCAAACTGGAACTGTCCGTCTTACTTCCCTGTCCTGGTGTTGGATCCCAGAGCTTGTATCCTTAGAGTCACGCTCTGCTACTTCCTCTAACTCACTTATCTTGTCTAGTTAGTGGCTTTCCTTTATCTGTTGACTGTATTTGTAAAGAGGTATTTGAATCTGATTACATTTTCCTTGACACTACTGATACTTTAGAAGCCTCACGATTTGTTACATGGAGGAGTGCTGTGGCCTCTCACTGATGTCATCCTCTTCTCTCTGTCCTGTGCACTGTGCTCCACAGTGCTTCCACGGTTGTTTTCCCAAGATCTGGGCTTGCAATTAAACTCTGTTGTTTAAGATACTTTTGGATGAAGTCCACACTCCTGAGGAGTGTCTGCAGAGCCACCCACAAAGAAGTCTGAAGCTTCCCCTTCATCTTCCTTCCCACCCTCCTTCTACTTCCCCATCTCTGTACTTTATGCTTAGTCCCTCTGAACCATGTTTTTTTTTTTCTTAAATAGTATGCACTTTCTTAAATAGTATACACTTCCTATCTTTGTTTTTTTCTTTTTAATCTTTTTTCTTTTCTCTTTTCCCTTCTGCTAGTCCCAATGTCACTTTCTCTAGTAAATTCTTTCTACCATCTATGGAAGCAAATTTCTTTAATGCTTTATTGAAATGAGTGTATGGATATGGCTCATTTCTCTGTCAATGAGTTTTGGGTAGAATTTTTGGTCGGGAGAAAAACATTTAATACTTTTTAAGGGCTTAAGACATGGAAGGAATTGAAACATTTCAGGAAATCTTGAAAAGGATTGAATTCTGGTAAGTGTTGTGTTCTCTAATCGGGTTGTAGACCCGATTCTACATGAAGCCATGTAGACCATTAACATCTTGGCTGAGGCATTGTTTCTGTATCTTTTTTAGATACCCCAAAACTCCCCAGGTTTGTGGGTTCTACCATGCTGTCATTCATTCTTGCAAGCATGTGTCCTAACCTCCTTTCCTCCCACCCTCACTCCAAACCTTTAAAGAGATTTTACTCTGTGCCAGGTTGACTTGCTGCTATTAAGGAAGAAACAAGCATGGGCCACACTACATCACCCTTCAGTTTCTCTGTAGTTAAGAAGAAAATCTGATCTAATCCAATCCTGTTGATGTTGTTTCTTCTCTTCTCTCTCCTTTATAAATTTGTGTTAGGTTTTCCTTTTCTCTGACAAGTTTGGTTCTGCCCCTTTCTATTCCAAAACCATGTATTTATGTGTTTTCCTGGATGTATCAGCAGTTTGATTGCCCAGAAATATTTGGATACTTTAAATGTGTCCGGTATAGTTCTGTGCACTTGAAGTTGACTGATGAGCAGGATGAACTCTACGTCCTCATGAGGCTTCCCTTCTTTTGGGGGAGGCAAACAGGAAACCTGTGAGCAAACAGTAAAACTATTCCTGATAGAAGACATTTTATGAGGTAAATAAAATAGTAATGAGGGGTGAAAGGACATATGTTGCAACTTTAACCATGGTAATTGAATAAGGCCTTTCTGTAGATGATGTGTGAACCAAAGCCTAAATAAAGAAAAGGAGATAGCTCTGTGAAGATCTGTGGGAAGAGCATCCTGAGTATCAGGAGCAACAAGCTCAAGAGTCTGAGTCTAGAGCAAGCATGACATGTGCAGAAAGAAAGAAAACAGGCCAGTGCAACTGGAATATAGTGACTGAGCACAGGGTCTGATCACATGGTGTCTTCTAGTGCATGTTGAGGAGGCTAGGCATGGCATTAGTCTCCTGGTCTGCTTTAATGGAAGACTACAAACCTCTAGCTTAAAATAATGGAAATTTATTACCTCATAGGTTTTGAGGCTAAAATTCCAGCATCAAGGATGTCAGCAGGGCCGTGATCCCTCATCTAGCTTCTGGTAGTATCTGGTATTCCCTAGCTTATAATTACATCCCTCCAATATCTACCTCTGTCTTCACCTGGCCTTCTGCTCAATTCCTATGTGTTGTCCTCTCTTCTTGCAGTACAGTAGTCACTGGATTTAGGAACCACTTTAACCTAGTATGACCTCAATTTAATTATATCTGCAAAGACCCTTTTTCCAAATAAGGTCATTGTAGTGCTCACTTCTGTAGCACTTATAACAAATGAGGTCATCATATTAGTCAAAGTTCTCAAGGGAAACCGAACCAATAGTGTGTATAATCATATGCAATTATGGAGGCCAATAAGTCTCAAGATCTGTAGTCAGCAAGATGGAAACCAAGGAAGTCAGTGTTAGTTCTAGACTGAGTCCAAAGACCTGGTGGTCATCAAGATGGCATAATTCCAGTCCAAAGACTCAGGAAGAATCCACTTATCAATTGAAGTCTGGAAGTAGTAAAAAAAAACCATTATCCCAACTCGCACGCATGCATCGCATGGAAGAATTCTTTCTTAATATGAGAATGTTCATTCTTTTGTTCTGTTTCTGTTCTGTTTGGATGAAGCTCACTCACATTAGGGAGGGCAGTATGCTTTACTAGGTCTGTCAATTTAAATGTCAAACTCATACAAAAACACCCTCATGGCAATGCCCAGAATAATGTTGGACCGAATATTTGGGTACCCAAGCGCCTAGTCAAGTTGGTACATAAAATTAACTCTCACAGTCTTATTCTGAGGTTCCACATGGATATGAATTTTAGAGGGATGCTGTTACACTATTCAACCCACTATGTGTTCTTTTTTAAAGCCACTGGAAGATAGTAAAAGAAATATTGTTATAATTTTTGCTTTAAAATGTTTATTTGCCCTTTATATGAAACAACAGATAAAGATAAGACCAAGAATGCAGTCAGGGAAAGAAGCCAGAAAGGACTGAGTGTAGAGGAGAGCCAGTTACCATGTGAAGTGTGTTGGAACAGAGGGTTGATAACTGAAGCTGGAAGGGTCCATGACTATACCTGATGCTTTCTTCATGCCTTTGCCCCCTCTTTTTTTTTTAATTAAATTTATTTATTAAACACCAAAAACAATCACTAACAAGAATGATGACAAACAGAAAAGCAAAGCAAATCATTTCCCTAAATATCACCTACACTAGACTTCATGTTCCCTAAAATTTCCACTATTTTCTTTTAACTTCTCTGGTACTAAATTATAAAAGTTTTCAGTTGAGGAGCCAATTTTATTTTTTATTTGCATGTTTATTTCTTTTTTGTCTGTAGAATTTTTTGAAGTGTAATTAACGTATGGTGTTCCAGTAGTTTCTGATATACAGCATATTGATTTGATGATTCTATACATCATGCACTCCTCACCACAAAATTGTGTCACCATACAGCATTATTACAGTATTATTGACTATATTCCCTATGCTGTACTTTTCACCTCCATGATTTATTTATTTAATAAGTGGAAGTGTGTACCTTTCATCCATTTTGTCTCTTCTACCCCCACCTGCCTTTCTTGTGACAACCACCAGTTTGTTCTCTGTATTTGAGTCCATCTCATTGGGCAGCCTGGATGGCTCAGTGGTTTAGCACCTGCCTTCATCCCAAGGCCTGATCCTGGGGTCCTGGGATCGAGTCCCGTGTCGAGCTCCCTGCAGGGAGCCTGCTTCTCCCTCTGCCTGTGTCTCTGCCTCTCTCTCTGTGTCTTTCATGAATAAATAAATAAAATCTATAAAAAAAAGTCCATCTTGTTTGTTTGTTCTTTTTTTTTTTTTTTTTAGATTCCACTTAAGTGAAATCATATGTATTTGTCTTTCTCTGACTTTTCTCATTTATTGTAATACCTTCTGGGTTTATCCATGTAGTCGCAAATGTCAAGATCTCATCCTTTTTTATGACTGATTAATATTCCATTGAAAATATACCACATTTTATTTATCTTTTCATCTATAGTTGGACTTGGGATGCTTCCATATCTTGACTGTTGTAAATAATGCAGTATACACAGGGATGTATATTTCTATTCAAATTAGTGTTTTCATTTTCTTTGGATAAATACAGTAGTGAAATTGATTATATGATATTTCTGTTTTTAATTGTAGGCCTGTTTTTACTTGAATTCCCCTAGTAGTAATTCCTATTCAAATATATTTGGTGTCTTCATTAGCTATTAGTAATCCTTTCTGCAAGGCACATTTCCTAGGATTAAGATTTCAGGTTTTTAAAATTGTCATTATGTTTTTTTTTAAGATTTTATTTATTCATGAGAGAGAGAGAGAGAGAGAGAGAGAGAGAGGCAGAGACACAGGCAGAGGGAAAAGCAGGCTTCATGCAGGGAGCCCGACATGGGACTCAATCCCAGGTCACCAGGATCAGGCCCTGGGCCGAAGGCGGCGCTAAACCGCTGAGCCACCCGGGCTGCCCCTGTCATTGTGTTTTAATATGCTACAGAAAATCCATGAATGAGCTTGTTTTGTGACCTTTACTAGAAACGCACTTGATCATGTGATTCTTGGCATGATCCTCTGCTTTTTACTCCCAAGAGAGAGAAGCCTAGCAGGAAGATGGGTAGGCAAGGATGTCAGACATAATTGGTGATGTGGAATAATTTTTAAATATTCTATTTAAATTGGCCCTAGGGTCAGAGCACATATCCTCATCTAGGGGTAGAGTACACATCCATCCCATACTCAGAGAACTGTAATAGTAGCCATGGCCTCTCTGTGTAGATGTCTAATGAATGGAGCACATCTATTTTAGATGGATAATCAATTTTGAAACCCCTTGTTGTAAGTAAGATTTTAAAACAGAGATGTTAACTTCATGAGTTTAATGAGGAGCTTCAATAATAGCTTAGTGACGGAGATGGAAAGAAAGCCAGGTGGGGAGCAGTGAAGAAGACTAGAATGAACGTTTAATGAATATCCACTTGCACACTTGAATGTCAGCAGCAATGTACTACCTCCTGGAAAATGTCTT
Source organism: Canis lupus dingo (assembly GCF_003254725.2). Classification (NCBI taxonomy): domain Eukaryota; kingdom Metazoa; phylum Chordata; class Mammalia; order Carnivora; family Canidae; genus Canis; species Canis lupus. Next base: position 3,123,013 of record NC_064248.1, on the reverse strand, counting down.
TCAACTGTGCATCCCATTACTATTTCTGCAGCCCATGTAGCCTGGCGATTGAGGCAGAATGTGTTTGTAAGAAAGCTCTCCTTTGCAACATAATGAGATCGAGGTATGTAATTTGCAGAGATTGCTGGAGCAGTGGTCAAACCTAAAAAAAAAAAAAAGAAAGAAAAAAAGAAAACCCAGCAGAATGAAAAGAACATGTGAAACAGGAGATGGCTTATAATGAGCCCCGAAATCGTGTATCAGATGGCCAGCAGGCTGGCTTTTCCTCATATCCTTTGTCTTCTCACTGATAAACACATCCCTCTTGCTCTGTTTTCTAAATCTCTCTATACCTCTCGTTTCTACCTCGTGCAATGGAAATATGAATGAATTGGCATTTCTGCCATTTGGAAGTAAGAATGAAGCCCTTTTCATTATTCAACAGAAGTATTTGCTTAAACACGGGTATGTAGTATTATTTCAGATGCTTTTAATCAAGGACACTTTTTTGTTGTTGCATTCTTTTTTAAAACATCTCTTTAGTTTTACAAGCTTTTAACTCCTTGCCTTTTCTAAATTTTATGGTAATTTTTACTGTATAGTTTGGATGGAGTTTGCCTTCTTTCTACAGCAAAAAACAACAAGAAGACCCCTTTTCATTAGATATTTACAAGGAGCAACACAGAAAGTTGAAATGAACCTGATTCCATCAAATGGTTCAGTGGTCAAGGCATCACCACCTCTTTGCTTTCCTAACCCTTTTACCTCTTGAGTTAGTCTCTTTCCTATGTGAGAAGTCGGTGCCACTCCCTAAATGTACATCTGTAACTTAATAGTTAAGAAACTCATTTCAAACAATAGAAGAGCTATCTCTGTCTCTGACATGTATCTACTTTTGTAGCATAATCTGGCTTTGCCCATGGTTTTCAGGTATTTGTGGAATTTCTGACTTGGGAGAAAAGTTAATGCTATCAAATATTTGCATCTATATTTAGACATAAATTAGGCATACATATTGACACTGCTCTGGGCCTTCTGGCCAGCAAGGCCTATAGGATGTGATGTATGTCACTGGAGCTATCAGTAAAACCATAACTTCTGTCTGTGGCTGGTCTCAGAACTTCTTTTGTCTGTATCAGATGCTGGAGGTCTTGTTGGTGACCAGGGATAATGTCCTAAAATATAAGACCATAGCCACATTCTTGAGATTGTAGAAATGGACAAGGAGGTACCTCTTTCAAAGATATTTCTGTTCAGATTTTCCAGTGATGATTGAAGGGAACTGGCATTTAGCCAAGAAAAATATGGTGGAGAACAGCGTAAGAGGGAAAGAGATGTCAATGCTGTGGATGTTTGGTAAAGTAGATTATAAGGGTTTTTTACAGTTTTTTGCCAGATTCAGGAATCACAGCTTAATGCCTCCAACTTTTTACTCTTTAGAAAAAGAGATTGAGTATAGTGGGTTGACAAATGTGGGTAGCCTCTGACCATGAATTTCTGTATGCTTTCTAGCAAATACTGAAACTCTAATGGACTTTTAATGTACATGAGGATATAGTGTCTGTGTTCTTTCATGTGTCTGTCTGTGTTTGTGTGTGTGCATGGGGGGTGTTATAAGGCAGGGTGCTTAAATGCTTTGTTGCATTATGTTAATTCCTCGGCAGTGCAATCAAATTCATGTCGTAATTAAAGCTGTCAGTTGGAAGGCAAGCCAATCGCCACGAAAACACAGCATAACAAATGAAGTGAAATGATTCTGCGTGTAGCTATACAATGCTTCGCCAGGCATGAAATTAAATAAGTAATTTGATGTTGACATCAGAAATTGAAATGATACCCACTGTTCCCTCATTCAGGCAGACCTGCATAAACAATAGCCAGAACAAATATGCACAACAAAGCCCTCTTCTCCACCCAGCTCCCTGAGTAATGTACAATATATATGCAAAATGAGTATAACAGAGTTTTCCGAAACCTGAAGGATGTAATTTTCTTTGGTATACAATAAGATGATACATGTGTGTGGGGAGGTGGAGAGGTGGGTTTGTAGGGGTACCTCTGCTTGTGGATAAAGTACATCTGCACGAAGAGGGAAAACCCTGAAATAAACAAGTCCCATGTTGATTCTGAATAATTCATCCTAAAACGAGATTACCTCCCCAGGGCATAACTCTAGGGTGGTGGAAACCTAAGTTGGCTTTTGCCTTCCTCTACTCCATGGAGGGCTCTGGGTGCCAAAAACAGGTGATGCTGTCATATGGCTAATCACTGCTATGAGGAGCTGTCTCCATAGCTACTGTGGATCTCCCTACCTACCATTTATGGGATTGAGAATGCAGCAAGACTTTTTAAAATCAAATCCAGTGTGCAAGATCACACATCTATTGTCCTTTATTCCCTTGAGCCTGTCTGAAACACCTACCTAAGTGAAGAAAGTTTTGCTTTGGGAAGTGCATTTAGGAATGCCCTGGAGCATACTATTCTTGTTTGATATGGATGCTGCTGATACTTACTTAGAGCACTGTATTTCCTTCTCAGAAAACAGTTTAAAATCAAGAGAATTCACATGTACTATATTTTTGGAGATGCTACATTCACCTAATCCTTTTTTTCCCCTATACAATCCAATCTCTCATGTATTTATACATTAATTAAACAAATACTTGTTACGTGCATCCTGTGTGCAAAGCATTGTGCTGAGTACTGGGGAAGCAGTGATGACTTAACCGGATGGTCCCTGCTACCTGTAGTTTGCAAAGCAGGGACAGGACATTTGGGTGGAAGAGCTAGAGGTGAACTGAGTAACCACTGCTTGGAAGTGGAAGTCAACTCACCCCAGGGAAGGTATAGCACCTGATCCATACAAAACACCAAGCCAAGACCAGAAGACCACCCCACCACTAGCATTGCTTTTGTTTTGAGCTTATTTGTTTCCTTTCTTATTCACTAAAAGGAAACTAAAAAATTTAAAACTTGTAATGAGAGGTGTTTTTTTTTTTTTTTTTTTTTTTTTTTTTTAAGTACAAACAAACATGAATCATAGACAAGTTTAAAACAAAAAACAAGTTGTCTTTTTGGGCTCTTTGCCCAAAGAAGTGATGCCCTGCAAACCCTTCAGAACTATTATTTTGTGGTTGTTGTTTTCTGAGTGTCAGAACTATGGAAGCCTAAGTTGATAATTCTTCTGACTAAAACCTTCAGGAAAATGGTGCTTTTCACTGCTTCCCTTTACCCACACATTCTTTTCATTTTATTCTACTAATTATGTTTACAAAATGTCTCATTTTTGAAAAGCACTCTGTGTGTACTAACTGGTGCCTTTAGGGAATAAACTGGCAAGTAGGTCATACACTGGAAAAGTCATCCAAACCCACTGGGCTTTCATTTTCAAGTCAGTCTGGGCTTTTTCCTCTTGCCTGCCCCTTTGCGGCCACAAAACTGAGTAGCTTGAGACCAGGGCATTGAATGTCAGCAAGTCAGGGAGGCAGGCTGATGGCGTGTCTGTTTAGTCTCAGTGCAGGGCGAAATGCCATCATTAATTCATTACCCAGCTGCCTGTCAAATAAATTGGCAATTACGTCCACCGCAGAAGCTTGGAATTCAGTAAATAGCACGTTAGCATCTCTGAGTTGTTGAGAGAAGTAAAGGGGAAAATTAAGCCAACACGGTGTTTGTATCAGTAGCAGATGACAAGGGGCAGCATACACTAGTGATGTGATGTAGCGATGAAATACCCGCAAAGGGCTGCTAATGAGCTGTGTGGATTGGAACGTGTTAAAAACCATTGCTGATTTTCCACTTTGTCTTTATGCTTTATTACAGAGTTCAGCTCCTTCCAGCTTGGGAACAGGCTACTTCGTAAGTTTATCTCAACTTCACATGTGTGCCTTGCGTTGGCCTTGATTTACTTCTATAATGTTCACTCATTAGGATATGGAAAAAAAAAACTGAGAAATCCCTTCTCAGTCCTAAAGAGCAGACTGATACCCATCCTTTCATCAGGATTATTATATTTTTAAAATGCATATGAGCTATTGGGGATAGGATCGTAAGTCAGTCTGAGATGTAGGTGTCTTTCCCAGGGCAATTCCTCCTTCCCTGGCAGTGTAAAGGAAACCTGATTGGCTCACGCCATCTTTCCTACATAATTGTGTTTTTTTGGTGAGAAGTGTCATGTGGAAGATGGAATTCAGATTGTACATTGAAGCTTTTACTCATTTCTAATATCTCTTAAAGAATATATATATATATATATATATATATATATATATATATATATTACACAGTGAATTGCCTTTTTAAAAATATTTTTAATGAGAGGTAGGGTTTTAAGGAATGTTTTCCCTTACCGTCTGAGTATGTAACGTTTAGATTTCCTTTGAGCGATCATGGAACTCCTCATTTTAGCAAATATAAGTATTTTATTTCTAGACATTTCTCTGTCCTTTGGGAGGGGTGAAGATGGTGTCATACCTCAGGGATTGTCTCATAGATAATTTTCTCATAGAGAAATTGTCACTTCATTTATTTATAGCAAAATTACCCTTTTTGGATTCAATAATCTTTTTCAAAATATAAATATAAAAGAGTTACAGATAGGCATTATTTACACAATAGGGAAGCATGCTAGAGTGGAGGGTTTTTGTGGTATTTAAAGGAATCTGATTTGTGTTCTGAATAATGAACTGATACTCTAATGCCTGCTCAGCATTTTCTGAAAAAATAATGAAATCATGAAAATAAAGTGGAAAATAATTACTGATTCAGTTTAGTTGCCTTTAAATTTCTTCCCTCTAAAATGCTAATTATGCTGGCTTTCTTCTGCCCATAGATTTCTCTTCATACATTTACATTAAATATATGAAAACCAGCATCATTTCATTGAATGATAAGTCTTTTCCAAGCTTGGCAGAAGTAGCATATTCTAAATGTTGATTTTTTTTTTATCTTTATCTGTGATAATGCAGAGAAAACAGATAAGGATAAAGATTTTTTGGTACCTGCTTAATACAGTCAGCATGCTTATCCTTGTTCCTTATTGTGGCTGAATATTCATGCTTACAGAAACAAGCAGGATGCTGAAGCAGTTGAAATAACAGAAGTAGTCCATCTGCCATGTCTTCACACCAGGCTGGATGTGGGTTGTGATGCTAGAAGTAAAATCTGGAGGCTGCCAGTGTCTCTTCTCTGTCCAAAAGCTAAATTATCCCTCTTGGCTTTCTTCAGTAGAACAAGGCCAAAACCACTAACTTAGCTCTTGATCATTTTGAGACTGAACACTCTAGTATTTTTCTCATTGTCAGTATGATAGCCCTGAAAGAAGAAAGTCTGTAGAAACATCAAGAATTTTATTTTTATTTTTTCATTTATTTTTCTAATTCCAGGAGTGTTTTTACTCTTTAATAATAAGTGCTTATGAGGAAAGAGTCTGCAGTTACGAATCTAAAATGATTTTCATATTCACACAATGTTAGATGAGTATACAAGTTTGTTCTTTGGTAAAATTGCTCTTAGTATTACTTTGCTTACATGAAAAAAATATGTACCAAATGCTTATTCATCTCTGAACTATGACAAAAATGCTCTGCTTAGAATGTGTTTCCAATAATGGGTTTATTTTGTTATCAAAGTGCAAAATCCATTGATATTATTGCCAAGTTCTCATAAAAAAAATGTCTTCTGTTTCGATTTTCATGCCAACAATATCACATATAAAACTTGGTTTCAGGTACTAACTTCAGCATTCATGAGTTTCATGCTTCTAAGTGGAAATAGTATATTCACAACATATAGGAGTTTTCTGTCAACATATTCTTTACATTGTCCTTTATGACCTGTGATGTCATATTAGCCTTTACTTATGTCTGTAATGAAGGCTCAGCATCAGGTAAGTAGAATGGTGATACATAGACTCTTACTTCTTTTCAGCATCTCTTTGAAGTATGGACAAAGGCAGTTCACCTGCAGGGTCAACTCATTATTAAAACAATTGCACCATAATGTGAACTCTGGTATAAGAAAACTGAAGGCACTCACCTGTTGGGTCTAACGACCTAGAACTATTTTTCTTACATACTCTCCCATGCCCCAATATTGCTCTGACTTCCCAATTTCCTTTCATTTAGAATTTATCCTCTTAAAGAGCTTCTAATGAACTGCAGTAAAATGCTGATTATTGTGTGTGCTAAAAAAATAACCACCCATGTGTACACACACACACACACAGACTCGCACACACACTCCTGTGTACACCTCTGTCCACAGCTAGTATATTCTACTTTCAGTTCTTTCCATTTATCAGTAGTGATGTTAAAGAATTTAAAGAAGAATCCTTTGTTTTTGATTTAGTTGTATTTGTTTATATCTCTTTGGTTTTGTGTTCCAAAGATGTCTGCTTAGGTCTGTTACTTTTCCACTTCATTTATAAGCTGAAGATTTGAGGAATGAGAACAGCAGCTAAAATCGGTATTTACATAAGCATATTGCAAAGGATTCTTTAAGTAGACAAAATAAAGAAAGATTGGAACAAACTTTTCACATTTTTGGGAGCCTTTGAATAATGTGGGTGTTATACACACAGAGACACACACATATATATTCATTACATACTCATGCCCAGCTCATATTCTAAATATAAATGGAAGTATAGACTAGTTGGAATCTATTTGCTTGTTTCCTTTTTTTCTTTTTCTTTTTCTTTTTCTTTTTTTCTTTTTTTTCTTTTCTTTTTTTTTTTTTTTTTTTTTTTTTTGGCAAGAGTACCAAAACTTGTTGGAGTGTGTAGGGTTTTACTTAAAAAAAAAAAAAAAAAGTTAATACAGTGAACACATTTTAATTTAAATTTTTTGGACTATAGTCTCTTCTTATACGTGTATTTGAAGTGTTACTGTGCATAGTGAGTAATTAAGAACTTAGAGACAGACTGGTCTGAAGACTAGTATGTGACCTTGGGCAGGTTATTTAATATCTGTAAATCTGTACCCACCTAATAGAATTGTGAATTTTAAATGAGACAAGATGTTTAATGCACACAGAACAGTTCTCATTAATAGCAAATTATTCCCATTATAGCATGTGATGGACAGAACTTGGTCTCATTAAGTGGCTGTGTAATGTTGTTGTACATAGAGGATTACCACCAGAAATTAGTGATTCAAGAAGTAAATTTTGAAATTTGTGCTGTAGGTCAGGAATATTCTTGTAGCTTTCTGAGGAGCTTATGATTGTTCAGTTAGCTGTATACCACTTTACTACATATGTGAACAACAAATATGGAATTTATTCTCTATAATCCTGTGATCACCATGATGTGGAATGAACTATTCTAGGATGTCCATGTACTACAGTTGCTTAATTTGTCCATTAAAGTCATTTGCTTACTTTCTCCCTCAGACTTGAGGCATTTAAAGACTGCTAACAGCTCTTGAGGTTAGGCTAGGAAGATAAAGATTTTTTTCTACACCTTCAGGTGTTATGAGGTTGTGTCACATATTTACTGTTCTCTGACCCCAAGGAAAAAAGTGAATGTCCTAGCATACCTGAATGAAGTAACTAAAGTCAGGAGAGTGACGAGAGCAGTGAAAATATCACCTGGTTGCCAGTGTTCTGATGTGTCATCACTGGAAGGTTTTGGATTCATTGTTTATAAGCACTTGATCCCATATGCCAGTAGTTGGTAGCTACTGTTGGTATAGAGGTGACTGATTTGTCAGGTTGAACTTGATACGTGGTGTAAAGGAAGCTTTTCTTCATTGTGGTGATCTGTTCTGCCTGTTTTTCTGGATAATCTTCAATTTTTCTCCAGGTTTGATTGTAAGTGTCTTAGATCCATAGTCTCAAATATCTTAGGTCATGCTTTTGTAAACTCCAGTGATCCAGAGATTTTTCATAGTGGCTACCAACTAATAACTTTAATTCTCCTCAATTGCATAACATCTAGCAAAATATAAATATAAATATATATACTTTAAGATTGTCGAAGAAACCAACCAACTTCTACCTAATGTTAAAACTACCACATTACATAAAAGGGGAAATTGTGGTGTGGTACGCTTCTTAAAATGGGCTCTGTGTGATTACTGCCTCCCTGTACAGCTGAATTACTTAAGAAATTGTATTGATAGCATTGGTAACAGGCAGCAAGTGCAAAATACTGACCTGTGGCTTTCCATCAGAGCTGTAAGGTCATAAAGGAATTAAATTCTTTGCCCTGTTCTAAATTTTTGACTATAGACACTTGAACTATCTCCTGTTTTTCTTTGAATAATGTGTTTTTTTGTTGTTGTTTTTAAGGATTGGGCTTCTAACAGACACTTCTGACTTTCTTTCTTTCAGTAAGTACTAAGTACCTTCTCCATCAGACATTGTTCTAGGTGATGGGTTACAGATATGAAAAACCATGTCCCTCTCAAGTACTTTAGTCTTCCCTAAAGCCAGGTCCTTTCCTGCCTTTGTGATGCTTTTAAAAGTTTTGACATGTTGCATTTAAGTAAAAGGATTTGAGCTCTACAGAGAACCTAACATTCTTTAACTTTATAATGTTTCCCAGGTTTTAACTTTAGAAATGCAGCCTGGCCTTGACAGTAACCCCATCCAAAGTCATCTTCCTCTCCACTTGCCAGTACTTGCTGGTAATGCTGGGAGAGAATTTTGTAATTCAAGTATTTACTCAAAACCTGTCAAATGTTTAAAGATAAATGATGCTGAGTATTTTAACATGTCTCCCAATAAGACTCTAATATTTATATTTATTAATAATTAACTGGGTAAATGAATTATTGGCCATTATTTGTTTACTGACGAGCTTCCATTATAATGGAAATTTCTTAAAAATCTGAATTCCATCAGATATTTCTAGTTGTTATTAGGGCATTTAGACTCACTGGTAAAGACTGAGTTAGAATACAGCCCACCAGATGGAGAGTTCAGTGCATTTTACTTGTCAAATATATATTAAACATCTGTTCTTCATTCTTAAGGTAAATAAGATGTAAGCTTGGCTCTCAAGTCATACATAGTTGAGTTTGACACAAGACAAACTGATCAGTCCTATGAGAAGGGTGAGTAGAGCATTTGGGAGTATTTATAAGGGTCAGTTAATTGTAGGAGGCTTAATTGTGCAGAACTTGATGGATGCTTAGATTTTCAACAGATAAAGAAAAGGTGGAACAAAGTTTGAGGCAGCAAAGGTAAGAGCACAGAGAAATGGCATTATCGCGTGAGATTGCATTGACTGGATCATGTTTCTGGAGAAAGGTCAGCCTTAGGTTGCTTAATTACAGGGAATGTGGAACAAAGCCAGGAAAGGAACTGGATGAGTGGGGATGAGGTGATTTGTGGTAGATCCAGACTTTAACATTAGTGATCTTTTAAAGATGAGAAAGATATGAGTCCCAGGATCAATGTCTGTGATGCTGCTTTTACTTGGCATAGCATTCCCAGAAAGGAGAGATTTGATTTTAGGAAGCTAATGAGTTTAGAATTTAGAGTAGGCAATTAAAAGTTTAAGTTGTAGGGGATCCCTGGGTGGCTCAGCGGTTTGGTGCCTGCCGTTGGCCCAGGGCGTGATCCTGGAGTCCCGGGATTGAGTTCCTCATCAGGCTCCTGGCGTGGAGCCTGCTTCTCCCTCTGCCTGTGTCTCTGCCTCTATCTCTCTTTCTATGTCTATCATGAATAAATAAATTAATAAAATCTTTTTTTAAAAGAAAGTTTAAGTTGTATATATCTTGAGTGGTAGTTTAAAAAACTTGGCCAATAATGGGGAAAAAAAACATGGCCATGCAAATTGAAATTTATGTTAAAACTTGTAAAAAAGTAATACCATGTGAGAATCCTAAAATCTCAGCCTTATACTTATCAAAAAGTATTTTTGAGATGTGGTTATACAAATAATTTTCTTGAGTGACCCTTAAGAATTACCCAGTGAGTCACCAAACTAGACTTAAAACATTGGCCATAGAGGTACCCCATCTCCCAAGTGAGCACACCACTAAAATGTTTATATATATTTAATATACAAAAAATATTTTTATGAATTTTTTTATTATAATGAATAAAATACTGGAACCCATGACTCAAAAGCTGGGACATAACTAATTATTTGGAAGCTACCTATTTACTGTGCAGAAACATAAGGGTAAATGGAATCAATTGCTCTTCATGAAGATAAAAACTTACATATTTTTGAGTTGTAACCTTTAAAAATACTACCCTGAACTACAATTGTCTCTTAAAAAGTAATAAAACCTGAAGCTATACTTAAGTAAGTGTTTTTGTTAAGGTTAGGAACCACAGAATAACTCTTAGTTACCCTGGAGGGTTAGTTTCTACCTGAACTAAGTATCTGTGTTCTGACCAACTCCTCTGCATAGTCACCAGTAAACCCTAATTTCAGGGGCCTTAGACTAAAAATATATTGTACTTTCCATTTCTTTTTTTCTGTTTTTGGTTGGGTGTGATTACTCTTAATTTTCAGAATAGGATCAGTGAGCCATGAGCAACATATCCTCACTATAGGAACAGTACAAGTTGAATTCTGGTGAGCATGTAATCATTTGTAGAATCTCCACAGTGAGGTGGTTCTAATTCACCCTGAGGCAATTGTCTTCTGTGTCTACATTTTTAGTTTCAACTTTTTCATGCAGGAAAGGAATTCCTTTTCTCAAAGGAATTGAGAAATCTGGTAAGATAATCAGATGAGAAAGGATCAGTTGTTGTCTCCAGTTACCACCAATCCCTTAACACTCTCATCTCAACCTTTCTGTGCAGGGACAGGCTAGGTATTTTTAAACATCTACTGTGTACAGGAATCTTTGTTGTTGACTGTTGCAAAGTCTAAGTGAAGACATAAGATGAAAATCCATTTGCTCCTGATGGATGTGGGGAAATAACCCTTGGCCCAGTAGGTCTCCCTGTCCCCTCAACTCCCTTTCTTGGACCCTCAGATTTGGAGAAAATAAATCATTTGGGGGGGAAAAAGATTTTACAAGTGACTGGACTAGGTCATTACTTAAAGAGTCTTTGGTTCTAATATTCCAAGATCCATGATTCTAGCTCCTTTACACCTAAATGTTTGTCATGTGGGACCAATGCTTTCAGTCAGTTTTGCTGCCTCCCTTAGCTCTCCTTTGAACAGTAGCAAGACCATGGTCCCCTAGTGCTTAGTGAACACTGCTCTCCAGTGCCCAGCAATGAAAGAGATCCACATTTCGAATGAGTGGCCAAGTCTGTCTTTCTTTGAAATTAATAATAATGAATAATGTTTTATATTTGTGTTAATCAGGGGTTAGCACATAGAAATATAGAGGGTGTAATCTTCTTCTCTTCTATAGCTAATGTATCCTATTGGTCACAGAGATGATTCGAGAAAGACTTGTTAGCAGTGTGCTTTAAAAATCCCAGACAGAATGGACAGGCCACTGCCATGGAATTCAAAAAGTCTGTCTGTCTCTTCCTCCCTCCCTCCCTCTCTCCCTCTCTCTCCCCCTCACCCCTTCCTCTTTTCCCTCCCACCCTTTTGTCCTTCCTTTTCTTTTTCTGACACGGGCTTGAAAGAAGTCATCTTATTCTTGTTGAAGATTTCCAGATTATAGAAATGCTGAAATAGTGAATATGAGCTAAATTATATAAAATGAGCTGTGGGCAGTGTGTAATATCAAGATTTGCTCTGGCTACCCACACAACCTTCATTTTTGATAGATATAACTGCCCTAGAATTTGATGGACTAGATCAATCAGAATCTCAGATCAAAGGACTCATTCCTTTGCTTAACTGCTTTAAAAAAATATTTTTCCTGAAATTGTAAATTAGATGCCTCCCAATCCATTGCATAAGAAACTTAGAGCTTTGTGAAACACCAAGAGTATCATTTGAAAAGAGGTTAAAAAACACAACTGGGGCTTGTTAAAGAGGAAAAGTGCTGTTTTAACTCCAAGTGTCACATTTTCCTATACTCCGCTCCTGCAGTAAACAAGAGTTATTGGAAGCTTAGATAGTTTGAGACACTTCACTTATCTCCCGATACTTGACTTCAGAAGCCAAACATTTAAAATGCATTTTGCTCGTGTAAAAATGTTTATCCATTTAAAATACAATGTCGTTTTAACAAAAGCACCCTGGTGACAAGCTGTTTAGATTTAGCACAGTTAATAAACTGTCAGGTCCTATACACATACACGTGAAAAGACCAGCACAGTTACCCAAGGCTTGGCATTATAAATCACTGTTAACAAACCTTAATTTGCTTACTAGGCTAATGAATGATCTCCAAATTTCCTGTAGTAATTAGCTTCACTAAGTCATGTTTAAAGGGACTTGCCTTATACTACACTTAATTTCTGCTCTGAAATCTTTGGTATCTGGTTTGTAGGATGGAAACAAAAACAAAATGAAAAAAGAGAGAAAACAAAACCTATTAGTCTCCATTGACAACTAACTCTCTTGTAATAAATCTAGATTGTGGCTGTTCTCAAGTGGAAGCATCGCCAAAGGTGATGACTGTCTATTAGGCTTATAAACTGTAATGTACTAGGAGATCTGCAATGGAGTGGTGAAGCCAGATAATTGCAGTGTTTCCTGTCTAAATGTGCTGCTGTGTGTAGTGGCCTCTGAGTTTAAGGAGCCATTAAAAATGCAGCAAGGCATAACAACTGTGGTTCCTAGTGTACTCCTCATATTTCTTACATTCATCACATCTCATAAAATCTTGCCCAGACCAACAAATGACTATGTGTACAGCTGGCCTGCCACAGAAGGAAATTGAGGAGAAACTGAATCATGCAGGTAGCATTACAGAGACCCACCAAGAACTCACCCAAGCTTACAGTGTGCCATATTTCTCTTTTTACTCCCATGAATTGTTTTCATTTTAGTCTCTAAAAAAGAGAACATTCACATTTTACCTTTTGCAAGAGGACCCTATCAGTAACCAGCTTTTTCCTGCCTTTGTGGGAAATAGACCTCACTTTGCTGAGGGAAGGCAGGGCTATATCCTCTGCGGAGAAAGTCATAGAAGTTAGCATCTCAACCCTAAACCCAAAAGAAAATAAGAAATTTGTTACTTCACAGTTTATTTGAAATACACGTTAAAAATAACTTTATAACAGAACTAGCAATGTGATATGACAACCTGATTTCTCTGAACAAAAGGAGCATTGCTACTAGAACATTCCGGGAAACAGAGGAAACTAGAGAAGCCAGTATGTTCTTCTAATCAAATATTAAACAGCTAAGCATCATGACCAAATGGAAGTCTTAAGCAGCATTTGAAAAAAGGCATAATAGAGTCACAAGTTATTTTCATCTGTTGCTAAATTGCCTGCTTTCAACTTGGTAATTAAAGTAGATCTATTATTTTGGCTTTACTTTTATAGGTTTAGAGTTAAAGAAACTGTGAATCAGAAGGGACCTCTGAAACTGAACTCCGGGGATCCCTGGGTGGCTCAGCAGTTTAAGCGCCTGCCTTTGGCCCAGGGCGCGATCCTGGAGTCCCGGGATCGAGTCCCGCATTGGGCTCCCGGCATGGAGCCTGTTTCTCCCTCCTCCTGTGTCTCTGCCTCTCTCTGTCTCACTCTCTCTCTCTGTCTATCATAAATAAATAAATAAATCTTTAAAAAAAATGAAACTGAACTCAGAAAATTAAGTATTGTGAAGATAGGCTGACAGTGAAGGACTATGACTTCTCTCATCCTGGAACCCGTCCTTTAGTTAGCATAGCTGAAGATCATATCAATTTTCTTACTGCCAACACCTTCACTGTTCTTTTCATTACAGTTAACTAACAACTATGCCTTTTCCATATATGGAACCAGTTACAGACAGACATACACATAACATGCATGCATATATTTTAACTTTTGTTGAAGTTCATCTTGGTACACTTAGTATACTTGCCCGTTACTTAGAGCTATGGAGATTATGCCATCTATTGCATCATTGTTTCTTTCTGGTGAATACTACCCACTGCCATATGAGTGACCTCCTCTTCTTCATCCAAATTGTTTCCTCTTCTTCATCCAAATTGTTGACTATAAAATATCAGTGCTGCTAGGATTTCCTCATTGCTCTTTTTGTAATGTCTCTTCTTCATGAGATTTAATATACACTAGCTGGCTATTAGGGTTTCTGTGTATTACATCTCCTTTGATGATTTTTATCTGGAGCCTCAAAAAAAATCAGATATTCTTCCTTTGTTTGATTTATCCATACATATATTTGGAAAGGGCTTCAAGACAATCTGTGGACATGCTGTCTCTTTTTCCTTTGTAGTCATCTTATCCAGTTTAAGAAAATTAACTGGACATTATTATCATGTGGACACCTTTGTTCTACTGCAGGATGGCAAAGTAATTGACCATTAAAATATACTTAGCATAGATTCCGTTGTGATGCGGGTATTCATAGCTAAGCCTCTTCAAATTATTCTAATATATGTGAACAAGCAGTATTATCTAAAATAGATAAAAGGACACAGTACAAAAGAGGTGCAATTTTATACAGTATTCATGTCATAACACATATGCATGAGTAATAATTAGAAAAAGGAGACAAATGAAAAACTTGCTATTATTTATAATTGGCCTGTGTTATATACAGTTATCATCCTAAATGTGGAATTCTTGAATTGTGGCACATGCTTAAATTTGAATATAGAGGACATAGTAAATTTATTTCTGAAATTATTACAAATTCTAAATTGGTTGGGCCATGAAATTACATTGGTTTTTTTTTTTCATCTTTCTTTTTTTTTTAAGATTTTATTTATTTATTCATGACAGACACACACAGAGAGAGAGAGAGAGGCAGAGACACAGGCAGAGGGAGAAGCAGGCACCATGCAGGGAGCCTGACGTGGGACTCCATCCAGGGTCTCCAAGATCACACCACAGGCTGAAGGCGGCGCTAAACCACTGGACCACTGGGGCTGCCCTTTTTTCATCTTTCAGATGGGGTTTGGATGAAGGTGCTCTTTGAAGTGGTCTTTCAATGTTAGCACATCTGTAGATGTGTTGGAAAGACTGTTGTACAATGGATTAAGAGACTATACATGTTCAGGGACCGTTTGTATAAGTCATTTTATGAATGAGAAAAGGGCACCTGGTGGCTCAGTCAGTTAAGCGTCTGCCTTCAGCTCAGGTCATGGTCCCACGGGCCTTGGATCAAGCCCCATGTCTGGCTCCCTGCTCAGCGAGGAGTCTGCTTGTCCCTCTTCCTCTGCTCCTCCCCACTACTCGTGTGCTTTTTCTTATCTTTCAGTTAAGCATAAAAGCTTAATCTTTCCCTTCCAGAAAAAAAAAAAAGGTTATATAAGTGGGTTTTTTGGGTTTTGGGGTTTTGTTTTGTTTTTTTAAAGATTTATTTATTTATTTATGATAGAGAAAGAGAGAGAGAGAGAGAGAGGCAGAAACACAGGAGGAGGGAGTGGCAGGCTCCATGCCAGGAGCCCGATGTGGGACTCAATCCCGGGACTCCAGGATCGTGCCCTGGGCCAAAGGCAGGCGCTAAACCACTGAGCCACCCAGGGATCCGCCCCCCCTTTTTTTTTATTGATGCCTCACAATATGTGTAGGACAATCTAAGTAAAGCCTCATCCATGCAATGGAGTGGACTAGATAGGCCCCAACTTTCCCAAAACTCTGTTTGGGAAAGCTTCCTGGGAAGCTTACTTTTTTTTGTTTGTTTGTTTGTTTATTTTTTTGTTTAATAATAACTTCACTTTTTTTAGCACAGTGAAAGATTTATGGAAAAATTGAAATGAAAGTTCAGAGAGTTGCTACTACCTTTGGCTCCCGTATATCTACTAATGACATCCTGTAACATAGGGGTACATTTGTTACAATTGATGAACCTACATTAGCACATCATTATCACCCAAAGTCCATATTTTACATTAGCCTCTTGGTGTTGCACATTTTTTAGGTTTTGAAAAATGACATGTATCCACCATTATAATATACAGAGTAGTTTCATTACCCTAAAAATCCTCTTTGTTCTACCTATTCAATCCTCTCTTCCCATTAACCCCTATCAACCACCGTTTCCAAATTTTTACTGTCTCCCTAGTTTTGCCTTTTCTGAAATGTTATATAGTTGGAATTATACAGAATATGGCTTTTTCAGATTGGCTTCCTTTAGTTAGTGACATGAATTTAGGATTCCTCCATGTCTTTATGGCTTGATAGCTCTTTTTGTTTTTAAGTGCTGAATAATAATATTCTATTGCTTGGATGTTCCACAGTTAATATATCTATTCACTTACTGAAGGGCATCTTGGTTGCTTTCAAAGTTCAGCTATTATAAATGAAGCTGCTATAACATCTGTTTGTATGGTTTTTTTTTTTTTTTTTTGTGGATATAAGTTTTTTACTCATTTGCAGAAATACCAAAGAGCACATTTTCTGGATCTTAGGTTAAGAGTATGTTTAGTTTTGGAAAAAAAACTGACAAAACTGTCTTTGAAAGTGCCTTTACCAGTTTGCATTCCCAGTAGCAATGAATGAGATTTCCTTCTGCTCTTTGTCCTTGTCAGCACTTTGCATTGTCAGTGTTTTAGATTTTACATTGTAATAGATGTATGGTAATATCTCACTTTTAATATGTAGTTTTCTAATGACACGATATTGAACATCTTTGATATGCTTGCCATCTGTGTATCTTCTTTGGGGAGTTGTCTGTTCAAGTCTTTTGCCTATTTGTTAATCAGGTTTTTTGTGTTCTTTTTGTTGAGTTTTAAGAGTTTTGTTATATACTTTGTATAATAGTTCATTATTAGTTTGTCTTTTTGCAGATATTTCCTCCCAGTCTGTGGCTTGTCTTCTTATTCTCTAGACATTGTCTTTCATAGAACATAAATTTTTCCCTTTTTAATGAAGTAAAACTTACCAATTATTTATTTCATGTGTTATGCCTTTGGTGTTGTATTAAAAAGTCTTGATGTACCCTGGCTCATATAGAGTTTCTCCTGTTATCTTCAGGAATGTTACAGTTTTTTATTTTATATTTTGGTCTTTGATATATTTTGAGTTAACTTTTGTGTGGGGTATAAGGTGTATGTTTAGATTCTTTGTGCTTTTCTTTTTTGATTATGAATGTTCAATTGTTCCATGACCATTTGTCCAAAAGATTTATCTTTATTCCATGGTATTGTCCTTTGTCAAAGATCAGTTAAATATATTTCCACTTACTTCTGAGCTGTCTATTCTGTTGCACTGGTCTGTTTGTTCTCTCACCAGTACCACAGTCTCAATTGCTACAGATAAATAATAAGTATATTAGTTGATATTTATTCATAATAAATCTTGAAGTTGAGTTAGGTCAGTTCTTCAACTTTATTCTTCTCTGTCAACATTGAATTGGCTAATCTAGGTCTGTTATCTCTCTATAAACTTTATAATCAATTTGTCAATAGTCATAAAGTATCTGGCTGAGATTTTGATTAGAATTAAATTGAATCTGTAGATCAAGTTGGGAAAAAGTGACATTTTGACAATATTGAGTCCTCTTATTCATGAACATGGAAAATATCTCCATAAATTTGGTTCTTCTTTGGTCTCTTTCATCAGAATTTTATGGTTTTCTACACATGAATGTTATATATGTTATAAGTTATGTATAAATTATATATCTTATTAGATTTATAACTAAATATTTCAATTTTAGTCATGCTTATGTAAATGATAATGTCTTAATTTCAAGTAACACTTGCTTATTGAGGGTATATAGGAAAGTAATTGAATTTTGTAATATTAACCTTGTATTTTGCAACCTTGCTCTTATCACTTACTAGTTCTAGAATTAGGAGTATCTTTTGGATTTTCTACATAGATGATCATTTCATCTGAGAACAAAAACAGTTGTATTTTTTTTCCTTCCCAATCTATATACATTTTATTTCTTTTTCTTATAGCATTAGCTATGACTTCCTGTATGATGTTGAAAAAGAGTGGTGAGGTAGGACATCTTGCCTTGCTCTTAAGCTTACACAAGAAAGCTTTGAGAATTTTACCATTAAGTGTGCTGTTAGCTTTTTTGGAAAATATTTTTTGTCAAGGTGAGGAAAGTTCCTTTTTATTCCTACTTGGCTGAGAGCTTTTATCATGAATGGGTATTGGATTTTGACAAAAGTTTTTTTTTTCAGTTGTTGATACAAAAACAATCCTTGCTTTTCTACTTGGTAATGGTGTATCTTTTTTTATATACTGTTGGATTTGATTTGCTAATATTTCATTGAAGATTTTTACATAGATGTTTGTGAGAGATAATGGTCTATACTTTCTTCTAGTGTCTTAGTCCACTTTTGATATTACGTTAATGCTAGCCTCTTAGAAATGAGTCACGAAGTATTCTTTCTTCTTCTATCTCCAGAAGAGATGGTAGATAATGGCTAACACTTCTCCCTTAAATTTCTCTCTCTAATAGAATTCATCAACAAACCCATCTGGATCTGGTGTTTTCTGTTTTAGAAAGTAATTATTGATTCAATTTCTTTAATCAGATCTATTCAGATTACCTATTTCTTCTTATGTGAGCTTTGGCATAGTGTTTCTTTCAAGGAATTCGTTCATTTCATCTTGTCATTGATCACATAGAATTCTTCATAATATTCCTTTGTTATCTTTTTAATGTCTATGGAATATGTAGTGATATCCCTTCTTTCATTTCTGATATTAATAATTTGTGTCTTCTCTTTCTTTAACAAAGCTTCAGTAGAGGCTTAATGATTTTATCAATCTTTTCAAAGAACCTAGTTTTGGCTTTATTGACTTTCTTTATTGATTTTATTTTTAATTTCATTGATTTCTATTCTTTTATTTCTTTTCTTCTGCTTACTTAGGATTTAATTTGCTCTAATTTATCTAGTTTCCTAGGGTGAAAGCATAGATTATTCACTTTAGATCTATCTTCTTTTCTGATACAGACATTCAGTGCTATAAATTTTCCTTTAAGGACTGCTTTTGCTGTATTCCACATATTTGGATGTATATTTTTATTATTTAGTTAAAAATATTTAATTTCTCTTGAGATTTCTTCTTTGACCCATGTGTTATTTTCTGGGAAAGTTTTTACTGTTCAACACTGTCACTTTCAGGGATGCCTGAGTGGCTCAGCAGTTAAACATCTATGCCTTCAGCTCAGTGTGTGATCCTGTAGTTCCGGGATCCAGTCCCATATTGGGCTCCCTGCGGGGAGCCTGCTTCTTCTTCTGCCTGTGTCTGTGCCTCTCTCTTTCTGTGTCTCTCATGAATAAATAAATAAAATCTTAAAAAAAAAAAAACTGTCACTTTCAGAGCCTTCACTCCTTGCCAACCCAGAAGCACTGACTTGTAACAAGTCCCTCAAGAGATTCTGGAGGAATTAGCCCAGCACATGCTCATAGACTAGTTGTAAGTATATATAATATAATTTGAAAGTAATCTCACCAGTTGTAATTACTACTTGATTTAATTACAAGCATATTTGTGTTAGTGAGTTTTATCTGCATCTTTCCTTTTCTTGCTAGGGTAGAGCTTGTCCAAGACTTATTTAGGTATTTATCTAAGTCTGACCTTTTATTTTATTTGATCCTTTTTCTGCCACATAACTTGTCATACTTATGCAAAGACTTATTGGGGAGAACAGGAAGAAGACTGCATTGATTCTTGCTAGAAATTTTTTTTATGGGTCCAATTATTCCTCTATTTGAGAAAATTTCTATGAGTTTTATTTGTATTAATTTACTTGTCTGAAAATGGAATCTCTACTTTTAAACCTGTCAATTTCTATGTATATAAGATTTCTTTAAGCAACAGACAGCTCATTTAATGTTTTTATTACTGATTCCCTTCATCAAGCTTATTTTATTGTTTTTTATAATCTAGCAATAGGTTCATTCTTGATTCATTTACTCTTTTGGAGCAATGGAATTATTTATGTATTTTAACTTTTTCATTTTCTGCTTTCCAGCCCTCACTTCCATTCCTGTAACATAAAATTGTAAAACGTGAGCCTGGATAATAAAAGATTACTTGGTTGATTCCTAAACATATAATATAGTGACTTTAAACTCATTTCAGGTCATCGTGCTGCCAGTTAGTTTGATTACAAGCATTTAAACTGTCACATATAAAACCTTCTGCTTCGTAAGGTTTCACTTTCAAATGAAAACTGAGTGTTCTGTACTCTCTATGTATACAGTTTCCTTTCAATATTTTAGTCAAAACCTATGCCTCATGAAGGTCACCCACAGTTTCAGAGCCTTGTGTACAATTGTACAGTGTACAATTTTGGAGCAGCAGCACAATTTTATTTAAAAATTTACTTAAAAATATAAAATTATGTTCATGTGTACATATGTATAGATAGGTGACTGTTTAAAGTACCTCTTCTCATTTTTTAAAAAGATTTTATTTATTTATTCATGAGAGCCACAGAGAGAAAGAGACATAGGAAGAAGGAGAAGCAGGCTCCATGCAAGGAGTCTGATGTAGCACTCGATTCTGGGACTTCAGGCTCACGCCCTGGGCTTAAGAGGCACCAAACTGCTGAGCCACCCAGGTGTCCCTCTTCATTTTTGGATATAGTCCACATTTGCAAATCATTAAAACTTCAGAATTTAAATATCATTTGGTGACTGATGCTTGGTCTGTGAATGGAAAACTTTCAGAGAATTAAATCAAAGGAGAAGTTTTTAATGCAATACTTTCCACATAAGGAAATGGCCCAAGAATGTTGGGAGATACCAAAGAACATCCATATATTAAAGTTTTGTAGAGTTGATGAGTTTGTTTAAATATTTTTTGAAAGCAAGAGTAAAATCATGACTCTCATACATTACAAGATGTACATGTTTTAAAGATTTTATTTAACTATAATGAACTTGGCAGATACTATGGTCAAATTAAAGGAGAATTAAAAGAACAGACACAATTGTAGATGAATATTGAAATGAATGTGTAAATGGAAGCTCAGCTGACTTTGAGGGAAGTCAGTTGAGCCACTACCTGACAAGACAATTTGCTTCATTATATACAATAATTGTTTTGCATTGTTACCACATATCTACAACTTACAGTTGAAAATTGGCTTTCATGGAATCAGAAACACATGATGCTGAATAGTATACTAGAGACAATGTTTAGTGTTCCAAGAAGCAAAATTTTCCCCATTTGATCAAAAATCATCTTAAAGGAAAGTTAGTTTCATTAGAATTGGCCGGATTTACATGGGTATAGCAAGAGGGTCAATTTACTATATAAGCTTTTTCAAGCTCACTTTTCTTGGAAAATTCATTTCATATTGAACTTTCAGATGTCTTTATTATTGTCCTGAGACTGGAAATCCAAACCTAAGAAACTCTCCCACTTGCAGTACCTATATCCAGGAGAACCCTGAACAATGCAGGTTTTAACTGTGGGGGTTCACCTGTGGATATGTGGATTTTTTTTTTTTTTTACCAGTAAGTACAGTATAGTAATGTGAAGGTAGGTTCTCTTCCTTTATGATTTTCTTAATATTTTCTTTTCTCTAGCTTATTTTAAGAATACAGTATAGAATATGTACAATATGAAAAATACGTGTTAATCAACTGTTTAAGTACATTATCAGTAAGGCTTCTGGTCACCAGGAGGCTATTAGTAGTTATGTTTTCGGCAAGTCAGTTGGTATTATGTGGATTTTCCACTATGTAGGAGGTTAGTGTCCCTAACCTCCATGTTGTTCAGGGGTCAACTGTATTTGGGTGAATTTATTTTTTCTCAAAGTTCCCAAAATATCCCAAAGTGGAAGAGACATTTCTACCTATTTGTACAGCTGGACCCAATAAGTCAGATCCCAACTTAGTTTTTGTAGGGGGGGGTGGGTGTAAGTAATTGCTCCATAAGGTCTACCTTAATTCTTTAACAATGTCTACTCATATCTGATTAAATGAGCAGGATTCTCAAATATAGCATTCCAGGCAAGGCCTTAGAATTTTTCCAGACGTGTCCTGGTAAACAGGAAGACCAATTCTTATTGAGCCTATGCAGTAACTATATTGCCATGAAAAATAAGACTTTGAGTTTCTCAATCCTGCAGGGGGAAGTGGGGAGAAAAGCCAATGAGAACAAAACATTATTTTAAGATGTTGTAATTTAGAAAAGTAGAATATACTAAATCATTATGGATTATAGACAACTTTAAAAAGAGAGAGCTTTCAAAAAAGAGAGCTTTCTTATATATATACAGAAATAGAATATTAAAACAGTATCAGTATCATTCCTGACAAAACAATTATTGATGAACCCTCAGCAGTTCATCTAGCCCTGTGTAATTCCTTTTTGCTCTGCTGGATCTTGGGTTATTAATCCCATGAATTTGTCTGCTTGTTAACTAAGAAGAGTTCTGGAAATCCTGATTCAGCCCACTGATCTGGTCATAAAGTTAGCAATGACATCAGAGGCGGATGCACAAGAGCCTCTTCTTTGAAGTCTTAGTTATTTGAAATACCTGGTAGAGTCCTTTTACATGGGGCTGCTTTGCTGAAGTCCAGAATTCTGGCCTTGCCTATTGCTGAATGTAGAGCTTTCAAGGAAACATCAGAGTAAAGCAAACAAACAAACAAACAAACAAAAAACAAAAAACATTTAAATGATACTTAAAATTTTCAAAAGTGAAGGGTGCCTGGGTAGATCAGCTGGTTAAGCATTCAAGTCTTGATTTCAGCTCAGGTCATGATCTTGCTATCCTTAGATCAAATCCCATATCTGGCTATGTGCTTAGCACAGAGTCTGCTTGTCCCTTTCCCTGTGCTTCTCCCTTCAATCATCTATTATCTCTCTTTCACACACAAAAATCAATGTTAGAATTTTCAAAAGTGAAAAATCTGGTGATGCCTGAGTGGTTCAGTTGGTTGACCATCTGACTCTTGGTTTCAGCTCAGGTTGTGACTTCAGGGTCCTGGGATTGAGCCTCTATGCTCAGCAGTAGAGTCTGCTTGGATTCTCTCTCCCTCTACCACTGTGCACTCTCCCCCATGTGCACTGCCCCCCATGTACACTCCCTTTCAAATAAGTAAATATGTCTTAAAAAAAAAAAAAGTGAAAAATCTGATGAAAATTCTTAACTAGAATAATGAAACCAAAATGGAAAATTGATTGTATGGCATATAAAATAAAACAAATTTAAAAAAAGGTTTAAAATAATACTTTATTACAAGGAAGCAAGTTCCTCAAAACTGAGCAAACTTTGATAAGATTATGACACATTGTTTTGTTTTTCTGACTCAGATAATAAAAACCAATGCAAATAAAAGTCATTTTTCAAGCTTTGTTCTCATTATGCTCTTTGATATTCTGAAAACAACTGATAATTTACTTCAGAACTGGTCTTAGGAGGTCCATAAAGCTGAACTAATTCCATAATATTACTAATTTGTTATTAATGTGCAATGTGTTTATTATTGCTAGTTAGAAATGTGTGAGTAAATTAGCATTTATTTTTTTCAGTTTCAGTTTCCAATACAGAAAATATATCAATATCATACACATACTCGTGTGCGCACACACACACATACACACACATGCCATGGACGTCTTCAATAAGTTTTAAGAATGTAAAAGAGTGTAAAGGTGTCTAGAGATCAAAAATCTTGAGAATAACTGCTTTCAGGCCAAAATGCTCTTTTCCTTGGAAAACAGAAACACATAGAGTTAGCTATAATATACAAAGTTATATTTTCTAGGAACTATTTTTAAATATGTCAACTACTGAACATTGTAATTTTTATCTAAAGTAATTAAATTATATTGCACAGAAAAAAACTAAGGGGGAGTGGATAATTGTGAACTGCCATTCAAATGTCAGCATTTTAGCAGAGATTATGAATATATAAAACTATTTATAACTATATACATCTCTTTTACAACCTCATAAAGTAGCAAAAATGAACAAATTCATTAACTTCCCTGGATTATAAAGCTGTATAGCCTATAAAAATCAAAAGCATAAAAGTTTTAAATTAGGATTAATCAATATTTCAGCATTTCTTCTTAATTAGAAATGGCCTAGGTGTCCAATGAATATCCATTAAATAACTGAATTTAATACTAGCTCAAGATTTTAAGTTCTTTAAGATTTTGGAAACTTTGTTCAAGATGACATACTACAAAGAATTACTTTTGAAATGAAGTTTATC
The DNA here is from genome assembly GCF_003254725.2 of Canis lupus dingo. NCBI lineage: Eukaryota > Metazoa > Chordata > Mammalia > Carnivora > Canidae > Canis > Canis lupus. The sequence continues at coordinate 3,098,888 of NC_064248.1, read as the reverse complement.
AGAATAATGGTTCAATTTAATCAAATTTACCTTTTCATATTCTTAAAAAGAAATAATGCTTGATCAACAAATTTATAGGAAGAGCATTCCATGTAGAATTAAAATATACACTTATATTACACAATACTGGGAAGTCATAGAATACATAGCTGTTTTTATTAAACCAAATTTTATTAAACTAATCTTATTTGGCAGATTTTTACCTAAACTATATTACTTAACTTGGATTTGTAAAATGTTTTTGACTTAGTTTATATAAGAATTTATTTTTTAATATACCACATGTTAAGTATTGGAAATTTAATTTCCTTGTTTTCTGGGAGCTTTAGTAATATTTAGTTTATATAAGTCCTTATTAATAATAGCATATTCAAACAGATTTGTTTTAAGACTTTATAGTCGTATTAATTCCATCTGGAGGTAGGAAAACATTACACACTTGTACATTGAAAGGCAAAGGCCTTTTGAATCGCAGACACTTAAACATACAGATAGAAAATGAACTTAACAATTTTGATCCTAAAATGTCAGATACATCAAGAGAAAACACAGAAACAAGCAAACAATACATAAAACCTCAGTGGTTCGAACTGCAAAGAATTGTTCTCCTTCCCAGAGCACTCAAACTTGTTAGTAATTTGAGCTCAAAACAAATAGGGAAATAAAACTAACATAAGAATTCCTGTTGTTTCTCAAGTGTTTTGTGTGATAGAAATCCATACTTAACATTTGCCACATTGCTTACAGAATCATTTCTGTTACTGTATACATTTGTGGTTAGCATTGTCATTCTCAGTGAAAATCCAACAGATGTGTGTCTGTCTCTCTTTGGGTTTCTGTGCATATAGCAGCAGTAAGTAAAGCAAAGTCTTTCTCCTAATGACAATCAATCAAATTAATCCATAATATGCCAGGTTATGGTAAGATACCTGAAGCAAAATAGTTATGAAGAAATGTGTGCTTTCAGCCAATATAGAAAAAACAGGCTGAATTTATTATTTCATTGGAAACAAAGAAAGGAATAATAAAATGCTTAAAACAGTAGTCAGTAAGGCACTGGACATGAGACAGTGAGGGATGACCATGGTCCCTGAGAGACAGTAAATGAGCACAATGATCCCTATGATTGCCCCAGCTTACTGTCTTGAGGAAATTTGAGGCCTGCATGCAAGGTGAGGAGAGTTTAGGGGTATCAGGTGAACCCCAACAGAATACACTGGAACAAGATACTGAGAATCTGGGAAGAACAACGTAGCTGAATTCACAGGACACAGGACTAGAGAGAATGGAGTCACACAGAGAAAGAAAATAATAATCTCCAGAGGATTGCTTTCAGTTATTTGGCAGTCTTAATCAGATCATGCATGTTAGGAAACTGCTTAAGGCTAGGGAATGAACCATCCAAAAGGATTAGTGTCTGGTACTCACTCATAGCCAGGAACAGTGCCTGTTCCTACCAGTGACATTGGAAAACTTAAAGGTTCATTAAGTATTATGTCAAGTACATGGTAGGGTCTTTCTTCAGTATTGATGAATAAGTGGTCCTAGACTGAATGCTGCTGTAGTCTGTCTGAACACACTGTAAGTGAATGATTTGAAAGGGTCATTGTGCTTTCAAGGAACTTAACTGAATCCTGAAGCAATTGAATAGCATCTAATTAAGAATGTAGCTGACTCCTAGAAAAATTGTGTGGTGTTCAATTAAAAATTATAAGGTATGCAAGGAATCAAGAGAATTTGACTCATAATGAGAATATCAATCAATCAAAAACTGACCCAGAAATGATACAAATGTTAGAACTGGCAGACAAGGACATTTAAAAAATTAACATAGTTATATTCCATATGTCCAAAAAAGTTACATACTATAAAAACAAAAATGAACTTGTAGAAATTACAACTGCACAGCATTAGATAAACAATATACTAGATGGGATTAACAGCAGGTAGATATCAAAGGAGAAAATATTAGTGAACCTGGAGTCTTAAGAACAGAGACTATTCAGAATGAAATATGAAGAGAATATACAATTAAAAAGATGAGTAGAGCAACAGTGAGTTCTGTGCCAACCTCATACAGCCTAATATACATGTTCTTGGAGTCCCCAAAAGAGAGAAGGGAGAAGAGACAAAAATATGTAGAGAAAAAGTGATATTTTCCCAAGTTGATGAAAACTATAAACCCACAGATCTAAACACAAGAAACAGGAAAAAAACCTTATATGAGAAAACCAGACAAAACACAGTATAATAAGATTTCTTAGGATGAGTGATAAAGAATCTTATAAATACCCAGAGAAACAAACAAAAAGCCTAGGTTCAGGGGATCAAAGATAAAGATACAGCAGATTTCTTGTCAGAGAAACATGCAAGGAGACCCTGGAGCAACATCTTTAAAATACTAGAAGAAAACAATGCCGACCTAGAATTTTATACCCAGTCAGGATATGTTTTGAAAGATATTGGTAAGAGATGAAAAGGTAATCCCCAGGCAAATATTTGAGAGTTGCAAATATTTGAAAATTTGAATATTTTTGTAAAGTATATGTCTGACCCAAGACTTATATCCAGAAAATATATCCAGAATATATAAAGAAATCTCAATACTAAATGATAAGAAAACTAGCACCTAATTAAAAAATCAACAAAATATTTGAGTAGACATTTTACTAAAGAATATATACAGTCACAAATGAGCACAAAAAAAGATGTTCCACATGTGTATTCATCACAGAAGATGGTTCCCACATCTCTTCCAGTGGCTGAAATGAGAATGACCATAAACAACTTGTTGGTGAGGGGATATAGGAAATGGAATTCTCCGACATTGCTGGTGAGCACATATAATGGTGTAGCCACTTGGGAAAACAGTTCAGCAGTTTCTTAAAAAGTTAAACATATATCTGCCATATGATCCACTGTTAGGTTTTTCCTTAAAAGAAAGTACATGTCTCTACAAAGACTTCACATGAGTGTTCATAGTACTTTGGAAAAAATTGGAAATGATCCAAATGTCCATTTTCAACTGAACACATCAACACTGGTAGTATTTATATATATTGTATATATCTGTGGACACATAGACACGAAAGATTTAATACCACTCAGCAATAAAAAGGAACAAATTATTAATACATGCAACAAACAGATGAATCTCAAAATCGCAAAATCATTATACGGAGCAAAGGAAGCTACAATTTAAGAGGACATCCATATTTCCATTTATGTAAAATACTAGGAAGTGCCAGTGAATCTACTATGACAGAAAGCAGATCTGTGGTTGCCTGGGAGAGGCAGGCACAGAGAGGGAGAGTGGGGATGGAGGTGTTACAGAGCGGCCCCAGTAAAATTTTGCAGGTAATGGATATGTTCTTTATCTTGATAATGTGATGCCAGCTTCAGTTATATTCATACATCAAAACTTATCAAATGGTAGAATTTAAAGATATGAAGTTTATTTTATTCCAATTATACTTCAGTAAAGCTATTTTTTAAAAAGACTGCCTTTTCCCCTGCTGTTTGTAATGCTTTGGGATCTGCCTCCATCGTTTCCTTGTCTTCCTGTATTTTAAACACCCCAACCTATTGCATCCATGTACCTCTCTATCTCCGACAACTAAACACAAAAACTGACTCCAAGAATGCTGAAATGCATATTTCCATCAGAGAAATAGCTTATGGTTCTTTGTTAAATGTTCAGAGATACATGATTGGGCCTTATGAGGCAAATACATCCAGCTCTTACAGAAGTAGCAGAGAGGAATGCGTACAAAAGAGCCCAGTCCTTTTTTGGCAGCCTTTTATGTCAGAGCTCAAAATTGCTGTCTGATAAAATGTAGGCCACCAGATTGAATTACTTCATTGAACCACTGCTGTCCTCTGTTAATGGTAATTGCACAGATATAGCAGTCTTTCTCGGCAACATCTCAGATATTTACCTCCCACTGTTTTTCAATTCAAACCTTTGATGAAAATATTCCCAGTACTTCTTTAAAGCAGACATCCAACTGTCTTTCTTGACAAAAGCAAGGTCTCTAAATCAGATCCTGACAATTTGTGACACAGCAGTCTATCCAAATCACCTTTTACCTATGTCACTATGTCATTTCCTGGAGAAAAAAAGTGTCCATCAGACGAGCATTTCTGGAGGTTTGAGGGGCTTGGAAGGTTGGTTTGCCAGTCAAGATGGGAGAAGAGAAAGGAAAAAGCAGGTTTTTCCTTTGACTTGAGGGGAAGGCATTCAGTAAGGGGTTGACCTGACCTCATAAAGGATTTGTATATTTGGAAGAGAGATATTTGTATTTTTATGAAGGGAAATTCTTTAGATATTTGTTGTTTTCAAGATAGCAATGGGTACAATGATTTCTAAAAGCTACCACTTAAAAGTATTGGAGGCAATGAAACAAGATTCATTGGTTCTTTTTAACTTGATCTATAAGTTTACTTGAATGCAACAATATTTAGCATTTATGCCCTTCTCAGGGGCTCACCTCTTTTTCTGTTGTACCTCCTTTTTCTAAACTGAGTAGACTACATCTTACCAAATAAAGGTAGTAGAATCAACCATGGGTACCTGCAAGTCTGTCTGTCTGATGACAGCATGGTGGCTAAGGTGCAGACAATGATAAGGAGGAGGAGGGCAGATGGGGCCTAACACCAACTGGATTGACTTCAGAGTGAAATTCACTGCTTGTGTCTGGCTGTCATTGGTAGGGTACTTTTTCTTTCTTTTTAGTACTGGAAGGGTATATTTGATAATTGCTTTCTTGGATTAAATGGTAGCATCATATGTTGGATGGATGGGTTAGTTTTAGGCGCTATGGAAGCCCTTCTGGGGGCCTGCATTCCAGGTTTGGGGAGTAAGCAGCTGACAGTCCAGCAGGCCCTCTCCCTGCTATTGGCCTGGTTTTGTTCTTCCCAAGAGGGAATCTCATTATTGAAATGAGCCTGGGAATCATGTATGCTCAGGAATATTGCTGGCCTAGTGGCCTTACTTGGTGGCCACTATGATGGGACATCTCTCATTTATAGTGGGTCCCACCTAAGACCTGTTCAGCTTTAGGGAGGAAAGTGAGCAAAACAGTGTGCTTAACACTGGTGCAGGTACTTTGATTTGTGAATAAAGCATGTTTTAGAATCCCACAGTTGCATTCATAATTTTAAGAAACAAAAGTATCCTAGGAAGTTGGGGCAAGGAGGTCTTAAAAAAAAAAGGTGTATGAAGAGAGCGTCTTTGCATGAGACCTTGAATCCAGCTATTCCTTGCTCTGTTTATGCATTCAAGAGCAGGTGGTCCTGGAAGAGCCCTTGACTTTTTTTGGGGAGAGATGGGGTGGGGTCAGGGATTTCTTTTCTTTAGAAAAAGGCCAGCACTCTTGTAGTGAAGGTTCCATTGATGCCTGCCTGCCCTTAGGTCCCTAGTTCTGTCTTTTTGTATCCTTCCCTGGCTGTCCCCCATCTTTATTAGGAATCAAAGGCCAGGAAGGCACTCCCAGGAAAATAAATGATAAATTCATAGTTTCATAAAGCATAGGTTCCCAAATATCAAACTTCTACCCTTTCCTTCAGATTTGAATTCCCCAAACTGAAGCCTGGGATTATACTTTTCCAGGGTGACCTAGGATTCAGTAGCTCAGAAAGGGATTGGCCACCAGGCCTATTTGGAGATAAGAGAGGAGCTAGTGTTGGTTCATTTGTAGAAGAATCATTTGCACCTGGAATGCAACCTCATCCTGGAATGTCTCTACATGCCAGGCAGGGAGTGATACCAGGTTCTGGCTTGGTAGGGACATCTGAAGCATCCTGCTGGTTGTTTGTTGACATGTGGATAGTGCTGACTTCACATCTGACCTGATTATCTTCATCCACAAATTCATCTAGCCCTTTTGCAGAAGAATGAGTTCAAGTGAAAACCTCAGCGAATCTGCTCTTTGAGAATGTCTTTCCCACATCACCTTTGACTCTCATACTGTCTTTTCTTCTTGGCTACACTCCCCTTCTACTCCTCTCTGTTTACACAGAGTGTGTGAAGTCCAGGAGATGTAGCCGTGCCAGTAGGAGCTAAATTACTTGCAGCTGGCGGCACCACCTGTGCCTCTCAAATTTCAGCCAAAGCAGTTGCTTTCCCAGAGTGCCCTGTTGTGTGGAATTGGAAAGTGAGTCACAATGGGGGTGGCAGTAGGCTGCACAGTAGAGAGGGCTTTTCTCTGGGTTCTCATGTGAAGACAGTATTGTGAAGTAGGATTTCAGATGGTCCCAAATCCCCTTTCTGCCTCTTCATGGAATTACTGGGCTTAGGGGCAGCCCGAGAGATTTGTGAGTTAAGCCTTTGGCCTTTAAGGTGGGCTAAGAACAATCCTTATCAAGCATATCTGTTGTGGAACTCTGGGACTGACAACTCCATAATCTGCTCTGGTGGTATAGTTGAAGGTTCTTGTGATTTCTTGTATTGCTACAAGATCTCTCTGCTTCCATCTGTGTCTGTTTTATTTTGTTCAGTCATTTGTGCGCTTGGTGAAAAATTTCTCATCTCTGCATCTCAGCCTAATAAAAGGTCCTCTGTATAATTTTGAGGGAAAAAAGGATTACAGTAAATTTGTATTTAATCTGACTGCATTACTCTACAATTTTCTAAGTATTTGCCATTTCTTAGTATTCTCTTTTCTCTCTTAAATAATTGCTTATTTTCAGTGTTCATCACTTTTGTCTTGCCCACCCTCTGGGATTTTTGTTTGCAGGTACTCTCTTTTTCTTGTTGTTTTGTTCATTTATTTCACCCTCCTCTAGAGCCTCTAATACAGCAAGTACTTGGAAAGGTCTGAGCATAGGGGGATGAAAGATAGGGTCTCTGCTCTTTAGTGCTAGGTTCCTAAACTGGAGTGCCAAGGGAGACTTTGGAAATTATGCCTGGTGGAACCCCTTGTTTGAGAACAACTGCCTAATGAGTTCACAGCCTTGTGATGGGAGGGAGAACACTGGAGCAAACAAGTATAATATGAGGGTGATGTCCCCTCAAGAATACAGCTATACAGGGATCCCTGGGTGGCGCAGCGGTTTAGCGCCTGCCTTTGGCCCAGGGCGTGATCCTGGAGACCCGGGATCGAATCCCACGTCAGGCTCCCGGTGCATGGAGCCTGCTTCTCCCTCTGCCTGTGTCTCTGCCTCTCTCTCTCTGTGTGTGACTATCATAAATTAAAAAAAAAAAAAAAAAAAAAAGAATACAGCTATACAAACTGGTCACCTTTCTGAGGTGGCACCTGAACTGGTTCTTGGGATGGACATGAAGTTAGCCAGATGACTAAAGGGAAGGGGGGTTGCAGTCCATGGAGCACCACATGGAAAAGCCTGAAGACTGGGGGCCAGTAACTTTGAGGGACCTACAGGTATTTGGAAATGCTTGGGAATTATAAGAATGAGGCTAGGAAGGGTCCAGGCCACAAATAATGTTGATAAGTCTCATGAAAGAGTTTGCATGTCATAAGGAGAGGCCCTGAAATATTTTTTTTTTAAGAATTTATTTGAGATGGGGGGGCAGAGCACACAAACAGAGACAGAGGGAGAGAGAGGATCTCAGGCAGACCCCTGCTAAGTGCAGAGCCCCACACCATGCTTGACCTCAAGACCCTAATATCCTGACCTAGGCTGAAGTCAAGAGTTAGATGCTTAACTGAGTGAGCCACTTAGGTGCCCCAGGATCCTGAAAGATTTAAAGCAGTAGAAGGATGAGTGTGAAAGACAGATCACTCAGGCATATTGTGGAAGGCTTTATAAGGGTGAGTTTCAGGAAAAACAATTACGATGATAATATAATTTGGAGGGAAAGAGAACAGTTTGGGGACATTTAGGATTTAGAATGGATAGGACTAAGTCCGTGGGTAAATGTGGCAGTGAGCATGTAAGCCTCAAGGATGCCTGCTGAGTATCTGCTTTCTTCAACCCAAATGAATACTGGTATGATTCACCCAGAGAGGCAGTAAAGAGCATGTACTTAAGTCCATTTGATTACTGAATTAAATTTTGGGCATGTTGATTTTTAAGAGGCTTGTGGAATGTCCAAGGAAAGAGATCCTGTAGGAGCGTGTATTGGAGCCCATGAGAGCAGCATGCACCATAGACAAAGCTTGGTGTCCCCTACCGTCCATGAATGGAATTTTCCTTTCAGGAAAAAAAAAAATTATGGTAAGTTAGGACATGTGTTAAGCTGGTGAGATTCTTGTTTCTTTGTGATTTACCTAGAGAACTATAGAGCTGACTGGATAAAAAGCAATGAATATATAATAATGATCTCTCTATAATACATTCCCCTCATTATTATTAGTGAGGGCATATTATCTCTTTGGGCCAAACCATAATTTTAGAAAACTCTAGATAAATAGCTTCCTTTTTAATTTATTGCCCTGCATTTCTTTGATTGCTTTTGCCATAGCATCAACCTGCATCTTACTTTAATCATCTCCCCTCAGCATGGTTATGGTTCCAAAGCCCTGGTGTAGAGTACATCTTGGGAGATCTCATCTGTGTAAGGCCCTTTCAAGGCCATATGGTGTCACATGAAGATGATATGGCATCTTTGGAGGATACCACAATTTCTATCCTGCTGAATCCCTCACATGTGTCTGAAGTAGTTACTATCCTCCCTGCTAGCTCATGCAACTTGTTAGATCTCTATTTGTGGGTGTCACAAAATGTTGGCAGGACCCCAGTGTGAAATACAGTGTGAAATCCATGTGGTTAAACTTCTCTGAATTTGTGTGTCAATCAAAACAAAATGGCGTAGAAGAGTAGCTGAATTTCAAAAGAAAGTTCAAGATCCTAGAGCAGAAATGGAACATGGAATTTTTAGGTCAATTTTTTAAAAAAATATGAATCTTTTTTTTTAAATCTTATGGGAATCATACTCAGGGGAATTGTGTGGTAGGGGGAATTGCAGTTAGTTTGGATTATAGATGATAACGTTATAGAGTACAGTTTTTTATTATAGCATATATGGCTCTCATTGCAGTGCCATGAGTGTTAGCAATGTGCAAATTTTCAAGGAAGAATCGGATAACTTAAAAACTATACATACTGGGCTACTTATCAGAAAGTTTGTGAATTGTCAAACAGTGAACATTTTAAACGATGTATCTCTGATCTATTTAGCAATTTTCATTTAGCTTCATTAACATGAGTGTCTATCTGATGAAGGCCATAGAATTTCAGTATAATTCAGGCATGACATGAATTCCTATATTCTTTCATCAGAGTGAGGGATATATAATGACATCAGCATGTTTCTTCTTTAGTTTCACCTCCTCCATCATTTTGCAGTCTTGAATGGGTGTGTATACTTTGTGGCATACTGATGCCCTTAGAGCTTCCATCTAATCAAAGGATCATTCGATTGGTCTTTTCTACATTTATTAACCAAAAATATATTATTTTTGGCATGTAACTTTTTAGGAATGCCCATAATTTGTTAAGTTATATTTGCTCAAATGCTTATCTGTACTCTTACCTTCACGTAGGATGGTGTTAATTTAGTAGAGTATATCATATTAATGAATTGGTTGTTGACCAGATATATGTAGAGTAGTTGAAAGACCATTGCTTCGCTGTAGAAGTAGTCGAGGAAGAAAGCCTGCCATGTAAAGAAAGCTGGTCTGAGCTTAGTTGAGCCTCGTACTTTGACCCAGTGATGCTAGATTTTCCTCCTTTAGAAAGCTCTCTGCTCACCTTCATTTTATGTCTGAACTCTTGACTTAAGGACTTAAGAGTTTACCTTCTTCAAGGCTCATTAGAAGAATAACTCCTGACTCATTAAACAATTTCTGAATTACCTGTAATTTGCTTCATAAATTATGTCTCTGATGGTTTGTTAGCTGCCACAGGCGACTAAATTTGACACGTAGAAAGGATGGTCCTATAAACCACTTTCTTCTTTTCACACTGTTGTGTTTTAAGATTTTTCTCCCAAATATATCATGTTATAGTTGACTTTTCTATTTATGACTGTCAGTGTCAGGAGCTGTGCTTCTGTGCATTAACATGAAGACATTTGTGAAAGGGCCTTCATCAAAGTCAGATACTGGTGAATTGAGGAATAATGTACCAGCTACATAAAAAACTGTTTATTCCTCCTAAACCAATGATTATCTTTTGCAGTATTTCCAATGAAATTGTGATTTTTTTTTTTTAGCAGATTCCCTTTTGATGGCTATGATTTGCAATAATCTTGTCATGCCAAGCTCAAAATACTACTAAATGAAGACATTTGTGGAAGGGAATGATTGTAAATTGCATGCAAATTTCAACTCTGCTGGAGTTAATCAATATGGAAACAGAACTTGTGTGGTCCTGATAAAATGATGCTGAAACTGATCCCATGGAGTTCTATTTCTATGGGAATTAGGCATTTATTTTGATTTAAATTTTTTTCCCCCTTGAAGACAAAATTCTATTTTGGGGTCTTTTAATAATAACTTTTTTGGGGATACAGAGATATTTTAAAGAAAACAGGAGTAAAAGTAAGCATCTGACTTCTGGGAAAAGTGACATCTGGCATTTCTTATTTAATTTGCTGTGCCTGTTTAATGAATCTTTTTTCCAAGTCTTCTTGCTCATTCTTTTCCCTGAAAATTCTCAGCCTTATGATATAGTAGGTGATATAATCTTTACTGTATGTTAAGTATAGAACACAAGTCTAAGTGGTATTTCTGTCATACCAATTTCCTAGGGGGATCTTGGCTCATCTTTGGGGTGTGTGTATGCATGCATGTGCACACCTTTGTTGTTTTGTTTTTGTAATTGCCATAAAATCTCACTTTCTAGAGAACAGCACTATTTTTTCCTTTTAAATTCCTGGTTGCATTCAGAATATTTCTTATTTTCTTTGATTGTCAGGATTCATTTTATGTCTTTTATTCTTAGAGCTTTGGATGATTGGTTCCTCACCTTTCTTCAAGCTTTTAAGTCAAGTATTTTCAGATACAATGTCTGATCATTGGCATATTGCATATAACTGATGCATTAGTGTTATAGCCATAAATTTTCACAGCCTGACAACTTACTTCCCTATCCCTTTAGAGTTCTTTAAGAGTTCCTTTATTTATAGTCCAGTTTAAACCCCAGTGGGTAACACTCCATAAACCTGCAGTGACATCCAGTGGCCTCATGGTGTAATTTTTTACAAAATTTCCTAAAGGAATTACAGGGGGAAGTATTGCCTGTCAAAGAACAACATTGCTGGAGTTATAGAAAGGAGATTCCTTTAATATAGCACTTTCCAAATAGTTACTGCCATGCCTTGCCAAGGGATTCCTAGGAGAATGATTATTCTTTTCTTTTGAATGGAAGAATGGAAACCTCTGATGAGATCAAGTTCAATTATTCCAAGATCAGAAGGAAATCAAAATTTAGGACAATTTTTAATGAAAATAAATTTGTAGCATCAAAGTTCAAAGACTTGATCTTTTTTAGAGAAGATTTATAAATTAAGGAGAACCTTTATTTTGTGCTCCTGATGAGAAAGTTAAAAATTTTTCATTGTTTGTATTTCTTGGTTCCTGTGTTGTCAGTTTCTTTGAGAGTTTTTTATTTAAGATTTTATTCATTTATTCATGAGAGACAGAGAGAAAGAGAGGCAGAGACACAGGCAGAGGGAGAAGCAGGCTCCATGCAGGGAGCCTGACATGGAACTTGATCCCATGTCTCCAGAATCATGCCCTGGGCTGAAGGCAGCCCCCGGTTGCCCTCTTTGAAAGTTTCTTTAAGAAGCTTCTGCTGTGTTAACCCTTGGATTTTCTCCAATTTTCTAAAATTGCTACTATAAATTAGAGGCAAGTGACTCCCACTCTGGTTATTGTCCTTGACTTGTTTATTAAAGGAAAGAATATTATTTTTATAAAAATCATAGACCATTGTTTAAAAATATTTTATTTTATTGAAGAGAGAGAGAGAGAGCACAAGGGTGGGGGGGATGGAAGGAGGGGCAGAAGGAGAAGGAGAAGCAAAATCCCCACTGAGCAGTGATCCCTACTCAGGACTTGATCCTAGAACCCTCGATCATGCCCTGAGCTGAAGGCAGATTCTCAACTGACTGAACCACCCAGATGCCCCAGAATGATAGGCTATTATTATAAATTATTTACATAATAGAAAAAGGTACAAAAAATACCTAAATCTTACCCTTTTTGCAGAAACAACTAGTGTTAATATGTGGTGAGCTTCTTTCAGTAACTGTCTAGATAGAAAGATGAATCAATAGAGAACCTAGGAAATAATGTTATAACATTGAATTAAGCAACATATATAATTGCTGTGTTTACGTGGTTCCTAATTACCACAGTGTTTTACTAGGTAGGGAGGGGGCCAGGGTACAGGCTTGCCTTTGTTTATAAGTGACTGCCTTTGGTGTGGCATACAGGATTGTCTAAGTAAAGATCAGGTTAGTGAGAGGATCTAAACAGAGGAGTGGTGAGCAGTCATCTTGTGGCCGGATCTAGATAAGTTAACTAAAGCTGGAATTGGTCAGCATAGTTTCTGTTGTTAAATACTCAATGTGAGGTGTTTCAGAGGTCAGAGAGTTAATAGAAGTAAATGTAGCATGTAAGGAAGTAGTATATTTGAAACTGGGGTGTTAGGCACATTCATACCAAGGATGAATTTTAGATTCAAAGAGAGCAAGAGATTGTTAGCTTTTCTCAGAATTGATAGTCAAGCAGGAATTTGAGAATTAAATTTTATTCTGTTGTGGCCACTCCTCAAATGCTCCTCAGATAAAAACAAAAGCCATATGCCACTGGGGGAGGGGAAAGAAACTTGCCTACCCTTCTTGTTCTACACAAAGATCAGCTGCCATGGGGGGATGGCTATGACTCCTTCTCCCTCAAATGACACTGACCAAAAAGCCATCTGCCACTGAGAGACATCATGGTGCCCAGGATTCCACACTGATACAAAGCAGAGGTCATCTGCCGGTGATAGAGGAATAAGAATCTTCCTTATGCTCAAGATACTCCACCAACATAAGAACTTGGTTTCCCCATGGGGAATGTGTGGGAAAGAACAGGAAACCTGATTGCACTCTGTACCCTGAAGTGAGTAGGAAGCAGTGGTTGCCTGTCACTAAGAGTGAGGCAGAAATGCTGAGAAAGCTCCACTCCTGAGTTTCAGCTATCCAGGACCAGGTTAAAGTCAGAGCAAGACTGAGAAATGCCCCCCGCCCCCCCCCCAATCACCAGGAAATAAATAATAGTAGTCTACTGCTGGAGGACTGGCAGGAGCATGTAGAGAGATTTGCCCACACACATACCTCGTAATGCTTGTATATAGGGCCTATTGTCAGTTTATGATAGCTCATTAACACTGAGAAAGACTTTTTGATGGTTTTAAAAAAAAAGATTTATTTATTTGAGAGAGAAAAAGCACATGAGCAGGGGGAGGAGCAGAGGGAAAAGGAGAGAATCCTCAAGCTGACTTCCCATTCATCATGGAGCTGGATATGGGCTTGATTCCAGGACCGCAAGATCATGATATGAGCTGAAACCAAGAGTCTGATGCTTAACTGACTGAGCCACCAGCTGCCTCTTTGATGCTTTTTAAAAAATGAGCTTTAAAACAAATAACTATAGCCTTAAAAAAAATTACAGATAGTACATAGAGTACCCATAAGCACACCACCTCTTTTTCCATTTTAAACATCATGCCAGAATGTGCTACTTCTTTACAATTAATATACCAGTATTACTACATTAAGTAAAGTTTACACTTTATTCATATTTTCTTAGGTTTTACCTAATGCCCCTTTTCTTTTATGGCATTCTACAACAGCCAAGATGCTATATGTTTGGTCATTAGGTCTCCTTATACTTCTCTAGACAGTTTCATAGGCCTTTTTTTTTTTTTTTTTTTTTTTTTTTTTTTTTTTTAATGACTTGGAAAGTTTTGTTTTTTGGTTTTTTTTTTTTTTTTTCAGAAAGATCTGTCAGATATTTTATAGAATATTCCTTGATTATCTTTTTTTAAACATTCTTCTGATTTTTTTCAAGCTTAGACTCTCAGTTGACTTCTGCTTTGGAACTTTGGGACTGCCACAAATACTAGGTCACAATAGTCTATCAAGGGAGGAATTTGCACCCTGGAGGGCACTGAGACCAATTCTGTCAACAATAACAAGACCCAAGCCCAGTTCAGTTACTGATTAAATTTACTCAATCCCTCATACTAAGAGCCTAAAAGAAGTTACTCATTTCCGAGAAAAAAATATTATTTACTTCTGTTTCTTTTACACAAACATTTAGAACTCAGTAAGAAACTATGATACCCAGTCGTGAACAAGGGAACAACAAACACCTATTGTCAAGAGGTTTAACACTCAACCAAATCAAGAGATGGTTTTGATGTACAAATTTCAGACAGATTTTGAAATAATTCTGATAACTATATTAAAAGGTCTAATGGGGGATCCCTGGGTGGCGCAGTGGTTTGGCGCCTGCCTTTGGCCCAGGGCGCGATCCTGGAGACCCAGGATCGAATCCCACGTCGGTCTCCCGGTGCATGGAGCCTGCTTCTCCCTCTGCCTATGTCTCTGCCTCTCTCTCTCTCTGTGTGACTATCATAAATAAATAAAAAAAATTTAAAAAAAAAAAAATAAAAGTTCTAATGGATAAGGTGGACAGTATACATAAATTAGTGGGAAATTTTAATAGAGGCATAGAATCTATAAGAGTCAAATGGCAAAATCAGAAACAATGACACATGAAAATTTTTTTCTGTGCATTTATTGGCAGACTGGACACAGTAGAGACAAAACCAGTAATCTTGAGGATAGACTAGTAGAAGCCTTCCAAACTGAAACAAAGCAAAAAGAGTAGAAATGAAAAACAGAGCATATTATGTAGAACATATCAGACAATCTATGTGAAGAGAAAGAAAATAAACAGAAGAAATATTTGAAGATTATAATGGCTGAGAATTTTCCAAAATGAAAGATGACAAACTACAGATCCAGTCAGGATAAATATGAAGAAAAGACACCTGCATACATTGTCTTCAAACTGAAAAATAAAGATAAAAGATAAAAGAAAATCTTGAAGGCAATGGAGAAAAGAAGAAATCCTATCTAATTGGTTGCATAGATTAAAATATGGCAGATTTTCAGTCAGAAACTATGAAAGCTACAAGACAATGGATTGAATCTTTTAAGAACTGAAATAACAAATTCCCTCAATCTAGAGTTTTATATCCAGGATAAATATCTTTTTTAAAGGAAGGTAAAATTAAGACTGTCAGATGAGCAAGCACTATGAGAACTCTTTGTTAGCAGACTAGCACTATAAGAAATGTTAACAGAAGCTCTTCAGGCAGGAATATGCTGCTCAGTGGAATATTTGGTTTTAAAAAATGGGAAGAAGAGAACTAAAAATGTAAAAGCATATATATATATATATATGCTTAATATATATATGCTTAGCTTAATGCTAAGGCTTGCTTTTGTGCTAAGAGTGTTTTTATTTTTTTAACAATTAAAAAAAATTCACACCAAAATAAATATGCAACAGAGACTACATATAGTTTGCAAAGCCTAAAATATTTACTATCTGATCCTGGTCTAAAACAAGAATAAAAGTTATGCATCATAGGGTTCCTAAAATATGTCGAGGTAAACACAGGAGGGAGGAAATGGAAAGTACGCTATTGGGAAGTTCCTACATTATATGTGAAGTAATATACCAAAATTTCAGCATACACAATGATAAGTTAAAGATGTATATCATGAACTCTAGAACAACCACTAGAGAAAAAGCTAAAGCATAGAACTGTATTTAAGAAGCCAGTAAAACAGATCAAATGAAATTGTAAGCCATGCTCAACTAAACCAAAAAAAGAGAAAGTAAAAGAGAATTAAAAAAAAAAAAAGATGGGGCAATTAAAAAAAATTCTTAAGATTTTATTTATTCATGAGAGACAGAAAAAGTGGCAGAGACCTAGGCAGAAACCTAGGCAGAGGGAGAAGCAGGATCCCTGCAGGGAGCCTTATGTGAGACTTGATCCCAGGACCCTGAGATCATGACCTGAGCCAAAGGCAGATGCTCAACCACTGAGCCACCCAGGTGCCCCCAGATGGGGCAGTTTTTTAAGTAGTATAATGATAAATATATACCTATCCTTAGCAATAACTACCTTAAATATAAACCATTAATTTAAAAATTGTATAAGGAGCAAAACCCAATTTGGTATGGTCCATAAAAAGCCCATTTAAATGTGAAGACATAGGTATGTTAAAACCTTTTGGTGGAAAACAGTATATTGTGCAAAGCTGAAACAAAGCTGGAGTGGCTATATTAATAACAGACAAAGTAGACTTCAGAACAAATAGGATGAGGTATCACATCACACAATGTATAATGATAAATAGGTTAATTCATTATGAAAACAGGAACTTGTCAAGAAAGCTACAGGCATATGTTCCTCATAATACAGCCTCAGAATATATAAAGCAGAAACTAATAGAATCACAAGGAGAATTAGACAAATTACTGGTAGAGTAGGAGATTTCAACACTCTTTCCTCAGTAACTTGTAGAATAATTTAACATAATTTAGGAGAGACACAAAATACCTTAGCAATACTGTCAGTCACCTTGACTCAATCGACATACATAGAATGCTCCCCTCAGTTAATAAAAGTTATTTTTAAGTGTTCTTATTTATTAATATAGTTCATATTTTGAGGTATAAAATAAATTTCAGTAAGTCCAAAAGCATTGAAATACACAAATTATACTCCCTAACCAAAGCAGGTTTAAACTAGAATTCAAGGTGGCTCAGCAGTTTAGTGCCACCTTCAGCCCAGGGCCTGATCCTGAAGACCCAGGATCGAGTCCCACGTCAGGCTCCCTGCATGGAGCCTGCTTCTCCCTCTGCCTGTGTCTCTGCCTCTCTCTCTCTCTCTCTCTCTCTCTCTCTCTCTCTGTGTCTCTCATGAGTAAATAAATAAAATCTTTAAAAATAAAAAATAAAAAAATAAAGTAGAATTCAATAATAAATGATACCTAGAACATCTCTAAATATTTGGAAATTAAATGATAATACTATTAAATAACTTGTGGATCAAAGAAAAAATATTTTATTTTTTAAATTGCTCTTGTTTCCAGACATAATTTAAAGATGTATAGATATTTAAAAATGTACTACACACAGATAAGGAATTAATGGCAATCACATTAACTTATCTAGTGTAAGATGCAGTATCTTTTAAGTACCTTTGGTTTAAAGACAGCATCACATGACTTGTTTGGGGAATGTAATTTTTTTGGATAAAATTAAATACCTAAAACTTAGTAGGTGAATAGGCTTAAAATATATATGTGTAGCCTTCAGAAATATTAGTCAGAATGTCACAGAATCATGCGTCGCCTTTTAACTTTATAACTCAATATACTATTAGATACTTTGTGATTGAAGTTGTTCATTTTGAAGTGTGAATTGGCACTTATTGTATCAGTGTGTCTACGAGTATTTACTGTATGCTGTCTGAGCATGGAGCCCTTCTTTATGGTGTTTTTAAATTCTCTGTATAGTTTTAACTCCCTGAATAGGAAGCATTAGGACAGAGATTATGTTATTAAGAGGTACAGTGTACTATTAACCAGCAAAAACAAAAGGTGGAAAATTACTTTTTGGAATAACAGAGTATAATAGAAGAGCAGTAAGATAATGAATTCTTAATACGTGTCTAAATCAGGGTCTGGAAAAGTCTTAGGAGTATTAAGAAATTTATATTAGGTTTATTGTGACAGATATGACTCTTTAATAATGAAGAACAAAAAAGACCTTTCTGGGCTGGTGAGTGAGGGAACTTTTAAATTCTGTTTCAGAAATTACATACCAGCAGTGTTGAGGCCATTATGTTTTTGCCCTAAATATTAGACCATCATTACTCTCTTATTGTCTGGTTACCTAAAATCAAAGATGTTCTCTAATAGAAAAAAATATCATTTTTGTTTGCATGTTCACAATTGACCTTATAATAGTTCTACTTCTCAGGAGAAATATGAACAACTCTTTAAATTACAGGATAAGTAAGAATAATTGAATTTTTGATTTACAGCCCTACTAACCTGATGGAGACTTCAGTAGAATGGCATGCCTATAATCCCAGTAAGAGTCCTGTTTTACAAATGTGTTTAGATGTCCTTGGCAGATTTAGATTAGTAACACGAGATGGACTGAAAATGGGGCCCAGGGCTTAGAGTTTATTTTGATGATTTATTTCATGCTGCAAACATGGCCAGCCTGTTTGTAATATTTCTTCATATAAGAGTTGTTTTATTGAAGGGAAAAAGGTCATTTCAGGATTGAGTGCTTCAAATGAGTTATTTTTGGAGAATTACTACAGAGCTTATGACAAAATGGTTGTTAATCCTTCTTGAAAACAATTATACTACCACTTACACTACCACCCAAAGCCCTCTTCCTTCACTTTGCCTTGGGAATACTTCACTATTATAAGTTTAATGTTTTCATTTTAATATTTTTAAAAATTATGAGTAACAAAAAAATTATGAGTGCCATATAGTTATAGAATGCAGAGGTGTGTGTGGAATATGATCAGTGAAATTTAGAAGTAATTTACTATGCTTAGGATTCATTTAAATATCTATAGTTTCAATATATAAAATAATCTTCACAAATATTAAGGGGTAATTTTGCATTTAATCTGTAATACTTGCTAATTATTTTCTCTTAGTATTTACTAGTTAAATAGGATTTGGCAGGTCATAGGTCGTGATGCTACATATGTGTGGGTTACTTTAGAAGACTTTATTTGCTGATTAATTATCTAACATGGCATCATTTCCTAAATGGCCTAGATCCAAATACAATTGCAGTAATATTTGCTGAAAATTGGAAACTATAAAACCCCTCATTTCGCTGGGAATCAGAAAAAAAGAATTTCAAATAATAAAACTTTCTATTTAAATTCTTTAAACTTTCATCCACTGTCTCTCAAAAGGCAAGTTCATAACTGAATACTTATTTTAATATTTAATGTTATTTCCATTTCTCTTTTTTGGTATGATGGTAAGTGCACAAGTACCATAGATCACAGATATTTAATGTTAAAAGGTCTCTTTATTTGAGATCAGACTTCCTAGGGGCAAGCTGTCTTTATAACTCTTCTTTATTTAATTCCCTTATTTGCACATTGAATAAATTAAAATGGCCATGGGAAAATTAAAATAATGGTCCTTAATCCTATTTGGTTGTGTTAAATTTGCCAAATAGTGGATAGAAGTATCAGCCCTGTAGGATCCACCGCCAGGTGTGACAGTTACCTGCAGCCATAGAGAAGTATTCTTTAATGACACTGCATGGCTAAACCCATTTGAAACAGATAATTGATCCTGTCTGAAAATTGAGGTGTTCTTTAAAATGGAAAGTCAACCCAAGCTCAGATTGCATGTTCATGCCTCA
The DNA here is from genome assembly GCF_003254725.2 of Canis lupus dingo. Classification (NCBI taxonomy): domain Eukaryota; kingdom Metazoa; phylum Chordata; class Mammalia; order Carnivora; family Canidae; genus Canis; species Canis lupus. The sequence continues at coordinate 3,079,431 of NC_064248.1, read as the reverse complement.
AACTCACAGGAGTTGGCAAGTCAGAGATTCCAGGTAAATAGGGACAAGGGATCACAGCAGAAGTGAATTCCTCTCTGCTTCTCCTGACTGTGTTTTGACCACCTGTCTTGTACCCTTTGCAGTTTTATTCTGAAAGGAATATGAGGAACAGCACTGAAAATAGGGCCACTGCTGCTAGATTGTTGCCATTAACCAGCTTTCATGGCTTTTGTGGGAGCCTCCTTTTCATTAGTATTTGCAACATGTTCACCAGCAAAATGATTATGTTAGGCAGAGACATCACATCACTTACATTTCATAGCTCAGTGCAATTTTCATAAACTGCGAGGCAACATCCAAAAAAACATGACTCAGAATTAGAGTTTCAGAAGATTATTATATAGACATTATTTCCCTCAGGTCACGGGCTTTAGTCAAATTTGGAGGGGAATGAAATTGCCAACAGTGAAAAGCAGACAGAAAGGTATGAGTTCATGAGCAGAGAAATAACATTTTCATTTGTTCCTTCCCCATGGGAAAGATTCAACATTCCGGTAAATGGAGACGGTTATAAGAAATGAATTTTTGTCAGCAGGGATGTGATTTTAAGGCTCACTTATCCATTGGCAATCTAGATTTCTAACCCCAGGAATCTAGGAAATTGCTACAGAATGTAGTCTTTATTATAAACAAGTTTTTTTTTTTTTTTTTTTTTTGGTAGTTTCTTCCCCCCTTCCTTCCTTGCTCAGAGATTTTTAAGAACGAATACATTTCTTTCTGCCTTTCAGAGGTCAGGTGACTGTAGAATTTCCCCATCTGCCCTGAGTTCCTCTTCATTGCTGATGCTTTGTGTTGGAAACCTTCTTTTCTACCAAGATTCCCTCACTCTTCTCTGACCTTTCTTAACCCCCTCTGTTCAGCAGGTACAACACTGACCGTGCCCGAAGCCACGGTGCTCAACTAGTGCTGAATCTGTGGCTTCTGTCCTATTCCCATATTTGTGGAGTATCTTGTGGCACTGCTGCTTCTCTATTCTCAGTCTCTTTATGTCTCTGGACCTGAAAGAGTAAGGCAGGAAACATGGCTTTCCAGGTATAAAGAGCAAGGATTTGCAAGGTGCCTGTGGGGTAATCCCAGACAACCTTCTTCATAATTAAAGACTGTTCTTTCATGGGAAATTTTATTTCCCTTCTTCAATTTCATCTGATGTTTCTCAGCCCATCACTCATTCAAATTCTATGCAGAGGTTCTCCTTCTAGCTATAGTACATCCTTGAGAGCAGAAGATATTTCATATAACCTAAACCTTTCATTTCTAGAGATGCAGGTAGGTTCTGTAACATTAATCTCACTTTTATATTTCTTCAGTTTTTAATAACTTAGAAATATGTATATCTAATGCCTTCCTCCCTTGTGCATTTTTGCCCATTTTAATATCTCTCTCAACATCATAAACTATTTTCTTGGCTGTATTATTATAAGAAAATGTTATTGCCTGCTGAAGTTTACTGAAAGCAAAGTGCATCATTGCCTTCATTATTATATCTGCATCCTAATGATTATGTAACATTTTGAGTGCTGTTGATTTATAAGTGAGAATTGATTAATGTGTTAATTCATTGGGTTTAGCCCCTGAACCTTTTCATGATCCATAACTTTTTCCCCAGTCCCTCCGAAACTTCTAGAAGGAAGAGAAAAGGGATATCAGGGTGAGGAGTAATACCTGATCTGCTGAAGAGTACATCTAGTCATGTGTTTTCATTCCTTCGGTGTAGTGTGGTAAAGGGTTTGTTGAATTAACTGGAGGGTTTGATATATTCTGATATTCTGTGGAGTTTCAATTTCTTCCTATTGTTTTTGCCATGTAGAGTCCACTTATCTTCAGGTATTGGGGGACCTCTTTTTAAGAAAGTTGGGGAAGGTGTTATATTCTAATCTCTAATCCCATTCTTGGGATTTGTGGAATCCTTCTTGGAATTGTGGAATGGAACAGAAACAAGCACCTAGAGTATTTATATGATAAAAACATTTATCTTCAATATGTCATTCATTCTTACTTCCAAGGACCTCTTTTTTAGAAGTTGTATGATTGACTATCTCATAGAGAAGCTAAAAACCAGGAATGGACTCAAACTTAAATATAGCCTGTGTACCACTTTTGCATGAGTAAAGAATCCCTTGGAATGATGGATTTTTGCAGATGGTTTCATCACCACAACAGGGTTTCATTAGAGTTACTGACTAGAAGAGGATTGTTTTTGATTAGTTCCTAGTGAAGGATGGAATATTTAAGTGTAGTAATTCATAGCACAAATAAGAAAGTTATAATAGACATGGTTAGTATAATAATTACATAATGATGGTAGTACCATAAGAAAACATCTAAGCAGTCACCTGAAAATTACTCATTGGCCACAGCTTTAGAGTCTCACTGTCTGCCATTTGGAGCCAGGGACAGCATGTCTCAGATCTACATTCTTGACACTTGCTCAAGAGCAACTAACTCTAGAGAAATTGTTCAACTTTCTGGTATTTGGTTTCAATTTCTTCTTTTGTGAAATGGCAATGATTTTTTCCTGTCCAAACCACTATTTATATTTTTTCTCAGCAGTGCTTATGCGATTGAAATGCTATTACAGGATTTGAATGCCCAGAAATAGTTAACCTGACCTACTTTCACATACCATTTCATAATACTTAGCCTTCTTGATCAAGAAGATAACACAATAAAACCTCTGTTAACAGGAATGAAATGTTGTTATTTTACATTTAGATCATTCTTTAAAAACATTTGTTTCAGTATTATTGAAAATCTTTCTGTAATGTATTCTGTGGGTTTTTGTTTTTGTTCTTGTTTTTTTGCCTTAGAGAGTATGCTCTAGCGAATATAATTGTATCCCTCTCTGATGATGGACTGTCTTGCACAGCCTTGGGGCCATGATGTTTAGAGTCAGTTCTTTTTGCACCAAGAAATGGGTATAAAATGAGACTGTAATGGGAAGTCATGCTGGATTTGCTCTGCTTTCTGCCTATACCTTGCAAGTTGCTGCTGCTCTTCTTCCTTTTCCTCTTCCTCTTCTTCTTCCTCTTCCTCCCCTCCTCCTCCTTCTCTTCCTCCTCCTTCGTCTTCTTCCTTACTCCTTTTCTTCCTTATTCCTTTTCTTCCTTCTTTCTTCTAAAAAGAGAGGCATCCTGAGCAGGGTTTGGGGAGGAAAAGGGCAGAGGGAGAGAGAGAATCCCAAGCAGGCTCCATGCCCAGTGCAGAGTCCAACACAGAGCTTGATCTCAGGACCCTGAGATCGTGACTTGAGCAGAAATCAGTAGTCAGATGCTTAACTGGCTGAGCCACCCAGGTGCCCCACAAATTGCTTTTTAATACGTAAATTGCCTATGTGAATTGCTTTCTCAGTGTTTTACTTTTTCTTCCTTAAAGGAAAATAAAAAGTATGTTAGCCAAACTTATAAAAGTAAGATGTACAGTACTAATGTAAAATATCATTATTCTATCAGTGTCTTCACAGGAGACATAGCATGCTTTGAAGATATGACTTGATTAAATGCTTTGCCTCTAGTTTTTCAAAATTATCAAATGAGGCATTCCCTCTCTCAATAAGTTTCCATTTTTTTGTGTGTAATAATAATCATAATCCTGGCTCACAGTTACTGAGCTTTGTTTGCCAGATACTGTTCTAAGCTTGGTTCAGGTTATAATCCCATTATTCTCCACAACCACTCCATCACAGAGGCACTATTTTTTTTTCCATTTTTCTAATAAGGATACTGTGACTTAGAAGGATTTAAAAAGTTTGGCTAAGGTCGTATGGCTAGTAGCTGGCTGAGCCAGGATTGAACAGCCCAGTAGATGAACCTGTGCTCCTAACTACCATACTGTGATACCTCATGGGTGTGTGCCTCATGGGTGTGTGTGTGCATGCGTGTGTGTGTGTGTGTGTGTGTGTGTGTGTGTTGGGGGAGGGTTGTAGAAGAGGAGATCCAGACCTACTGACTTTTGTAGTGGGCCTTGCATGGTATATGATTTGTACTTTGGTTTATATATCATTCCATTAAGCTCAGAACATTTCTACCAGATAGATTTCTTTTTTTTTTTTTTTTAATTTTATTTATTTATGATAGGCACACAGTGAGAGAGAGAGAGAGAGGCAGAGACACAGGCAGATGGAGAAGCAGGCTCCATGCACCGGGAGCCTGACGTGGGATTCGATCCTGGGTCTCCAGGATCGCGCCCTGGGCCAAAGGCAGGCGCTAAACCGCTGCGCCACCCAGGGATCCCCCAGATAGATTTCATTATCCACATTTTACAAATAAAGAAATCAAGACTCAGAAAAGGTGCCACTTTTAACCAAGATTATGGAGCTAAGGATAATTGAGGGGCAGAGGTTGGAACCTGACAACCCCAATTCAGATGTGGCCGAGGATATCATTAAGAAAATGAACTTTCTCTCCAAGAAAGTAATTTTTGGAATGTAGAAGAAATGTAAGTTTTCTGTATATCACCCTATACCTAGTGAGGATCTGTGTTTTCTTTTGGAGTTGAATCGTTTGTTTTGCATTAGAATCACTCCTCTCTTCCAAGTCGTTGCTTACACACTGTCTCTTCTGCATGCTAATGGTTTGGGGTCATTGGTTGGTCTTCTACAATTAGCATCATTCTTTCCATTTGTTGTTTCTTGAGAGATTAATTTTCCTTTGAGTCTTAGACCCTCCTAATAGTACATCTGTTAGCCCCCTGAAGGTTGAGTGCTTCCGTCATGCCATTAGTCACTCATACAATATCCTAAGAGCATTTTAGGACAAATGTGAATGGTCGTACCCTTGGATACTAGTTCAAAACCTGGTTGTGACTGAAGGCTGTCTTTATGCCTGCTGGGACAGAGTATTGGTTGTCTCAGTTTCCTTTGCCATTACTTACATCATTTAAGAACTTCCTGGTGCAGTAAAAAGGGATTTTAATGAGACTTGTTTTTCTTCTTTTCCTGTGGCAGTAGGGGAATAGCCAGTTTTCAAATAGCTGCTTATTACTAAAAATACAGAATGGGCTTTTGTCAGGTCCTACAAAATCCTATGAATCTCCATTATTGCATGACAGAGTCTTGTGGGAGTCTTTTGGACCGCTTTGGCATCAGGTGGGCAGCATCTAAGGGCCCACAGTGACTCATGGGGCAGTCTGCATCTCAGTATTGTTTGTGAATGTGTTTTAATGGGCAAGGCCTTCCCACCATCGCATTTTCCTGGCTTGTCTTCTTTTCTTTTTACCTTGGCTCCACCTTTGGCTTAGCTGGATGGCACCAGTTTCACCAGAGTCCTTTAGAATGGAAGCCAATCACATGAGGTCTCCCTGACAGTTTATGGCTTAGAGACCATTGGAACTATTTTCTGGGTGGCTAATGCTTGGTTGTCCCCAGCCAGATCTGTACTAGTAGAGAAAATGCACGGTCTGTAAGTCTGTGTGTATTTCATATTGTCACAGACACATCCTTGAGTCCAAATAAATATGTTTCTACTCTCCTCCTTGATTTTAGTGCTCAGTCACACAGACTCTGAAGAGTAAGTTTCAGTTCTTGCAGACCAAGAAGGGGGTTCAGAAATAAAAGGGAGTTCAGTTCCTGCAGACCAACAAGGGGGAACAGCTGTGGTTATCCAGAGATGTCACAATGTGCTGCTCTGCTCAGACATTTTTAATACCTGCACATTTTAGCTTTCCTGGGCACCTCCAGCAGTATCACCTACGAGCTTGGCAGACTAGAGAAGCTCTCAAACCCATTTATTACTTCCTGTAATAAATGGGCTATTTTTCAGACATATGGGCTACTTTTCAGACATTTTCCAAATATCTCTTGCTTACGTTTTCACAGCTCTGGCAAAGGGGTGAACTGGACCCACATACCCAACTTGAAGAGCAGGATTTCTCCAGGAACAGGAATGTGAGGAAGGCACTTAGCAGGACCGGAGCTCCTGCTTCTGAAAATTGATCTCTAAGCTCAGTATAAATATTCTGATCTAGAGGCAATTATAGGACCCTGACAGCAAACCTTCCCAGCTTGCCACCAGCCTTGGTTAACCTTCACTGTAACTGCTGGGATGGGAGCTTTGGTTGTGCAAGAAGAAGATTGTTTCAGGGTGGTATTTTATCTCCTAGTCCCAGACACTGATCTAGCTTGAATGCTCAACATAATCCTTTTGTGTACCTCCCACAGGCTGCAGTTCTGTAGCATGGGTAGTGGTCAGAGGAGCTCCAATGCCAGAACAAATGGTAATGCTAGCAGACCAGAGCAGGAGTTGTATCTGCAATGTGCCTCACAAAGGAGACTTTCTTTGCTCCTCCTGGTACATGTGGTAAGCATAGAAATTGTTTATTGTGAAAGTCTTTCAGCCACAGGTCTAAGGCGTAATTGTACCCTCTGGGTAAACCAAAATAAATACCAGGCTAATAAACTTAATATTTCTAAAAATAAGTTATCCTATTGCATCTCTGTAAAAAGAAAAATAGGAGAAATTGCTGTGTGTTCTTCTGCTCTGATGAACTTCCATGCCACCCTGTCCCAGTTCAGCCTTAGAGTGGAAGAAAATACTTCACCGTTTGAAGAAGAATGATAGTACACAATCCAGTCTTTTAGAAGGAGAGGAAGGGAAGTAAGTTTTGGTGCTAATTTTGGAATTTTCTTAAAACACGTACACACAATCTTGTTTTTTCCCCTGTAGGCTGATGATAAATATGTTCCCTATATTCATTCCAAAAGATGTCTTCCATCTAGGGTTCCATTCATTTTTAATGTGGTCACGATCACCTGGTCCTCTTGCTGGCTTTTCCCACCCCTTTCTTTGCCCTTTTGACTGTCCCTTGGTCCCTCCTCATCTCCATTTATCTCACTAGCCCTTGGCTCCTCCTGCCTCCCTGCCCAGTCTGGACAAAGTGTAGGAACTGCAGCCCATGTTCTGTTGGCACTCTAGCTCACATCCTGTCACTGACCCCACTCCCTCCTCACTGTCCTTTCTCAGAGACTTCTCCTCTGTTTTTATCTTACCATCCATGTCCTTAAATATGGGCAGCCCCGAAGACTCTGGTGACTATTCGTGATTATTTTTGCTCTATTTTATTAAATAAAGGTGTGAAAAATAACGTAATGAACACCCATGTACCCGTCACTAAGTTTGAAAGGGTAAAACATTTCCAGTCCAATTGAAGCCCTCATTCATTGTGATTCTGATTACAATCTCCTCTCAATGCCCAGGGGTAATAATCACAGTCCCTAATTTGTTGTTCATATTAAGAGTTTCTTTATACACAGTCCATATTTGTGAATCAGTAATACTATGCAGTATGTTTATATTTTGAAAATTTGCTTGTGCCTATCTATGCACTTCGGTGAATTTAAAAATGGAACATTATGTTTATGAGGTTAATTCATTTGCTCCATTTTGTTCTTCTACTACTTATGATATTCTAGTTTAGGACTATGCCACCATTTATCCTATTTATATACATTTAGATTGTTTTTAAGATTTTGCTGTAATGAACAATGCTGCTCCGAACATTCTTATACATATCTCCTTGCACACATGTTCAGTTGTTCTTTCAGCAAATTGTGTTAAAGTCCCTGTGAGTGCTTGACCTGATTGAGGAGAAAAAGTACTAGAGTGAGGGCCTTATTTTCCAGCCTATACCTAGGAGAGGACTCGGGGGATTCTGCTGCAGGAGCCTCTTCCTGTCTCCTTCATGCTCACCGCACCTCTCCTGGTCATCTTTCACACTCCTATTAGTGTTACCTTCTTTTTTTTTTTTTTTTAAGATTTTATTTATTTATTCATGAGAGACACACAAAGAGAGGCAGAGACATAGGCAAAGGGAGAAGCAGGCTCCTCACAGGGAGGTGATGCAGAACTTGATCCCGGAGCCCCGGGATCATGACCTGAGCCAAAGGCAGATGCTCAACCACTGGGCCACTTAGCATCCTTAGTGTTACCTTCTTAAACAAAGTGTAATCTTCACTGTTAACACCCCAAATGTTCAGTGGCTCCCTGTTGCGCAGTGATGAAACCAATACTCCTCAGCTTCCTGTTCAAGAAACATCCTCACCTAACCCTTTTTGGTCCTTGTACCCATGTACACCTCACCCGTACACCATCCCCTCCCTGTGTCATTCCCCTTCCATGCCCCTCAGCAATGTCTCTGTACCTCTAGTTGTCTTTCCTGTTTTGAACTTTATCCAGGATGGTGACATTCTACACAGTTTTTAAGACCCTAGTGAAGGGATCCCTGGGTGGTGCAGCGGTTTGGCGCCTGCCTTTGGCCCAGGGCGTGATCCTGGAGACCCGGGATCGAATCCCACATCGGGCTTCCGGTGCATGGAGCCTGCTTCTCCCTCTGCCTATGTCTCTGCCTCTCTCTCTTTCTCTCTCAGTGACTATCATAAATAAATAAAAATTAAAAAAAAAAAAAGACCCTAGTGAAAATACCTCCTTATCCATGTACCTCGGACACCCTTGTCTGGTCCTAAATTTATATTACGGATAGCTAGGTATACATTTGCTTAGCTGATTGTGAGCAGGGACCATATGCTAATTGCTTCATACATAGTAGGACCTCATTAATTAAAATAATACTAATAATCACATTGAATTGACTGGACCATTTGGTTCTCAGCCTTGCTGTTAAATCTTTTAATGCTACCACCCCTGGGAGGAGGGAGCAGCAAATGTTTTAATTCTTCAATACATTTTTCAAACATTTCTGTTTCCCAAAAGTGCCTGTAACTTACTAACAAGGCAACCATCCTTAGCAGGACTATTTTCACTTCAAAGTGGGACAGGGTTGAGAAAACTGATTTTAGTAGGAGAGGTGGCCACTTGGTAAAAAAAATAAGACCCCTCTTCACAGGATCACCTCAGTGGGATCTAACGAAAGCATATATCAGGCAGCCTCATGGCAGTCTCTTGGTGAGACCCTTTCTGCCTTTTGGGTAGTAGTACAGGTTGATGACCCGTCACTAGCAATGCCCTTCAACTTATCTCCTGCTTCCAGGGAACAAGGCAGATTACAGCCATTGTGAATAAGGGAAGCCTGAGTCCACTGTGTCCACGACTCCATCTTGAAGAAAATGGGAGAAATGAGACCAGTGGTTTGATAAATTATATCAAAAATAGTTCCTTCATGCTAATGGAGTGTGAAGAAGCTGATGTACTGGAGATGATCTATAATATTTCATATTTCTCAGAGGAGAAAAATGATAAACTTGATGATGTGTGATTTATTCATGTTTCTCCAGATGAAGAAAAAAATCCTAAAGTCAACTGCCTGTTTCTTACTCCCAGAAGCTGGCTTGTGGATTTTACACTGGGATTGGAGGCTGGACTTGTTTAGAGAAATGCCTAGAGAAACTTTGATTAATCACCAGACCTTTGGCAGTTGGTCAGGAGAGGGTAATTATGCCAGCATTGTTCCTATTTTATCATCACTGTTTTATGGCTCTACACCACCAGGTGACAGATGTGTTAATTATTACGTTTCTTATCCAGGACTTCTCTTCTCATGGCTTTGGCCCTTAGTCCTTCCCTGCAGCTCAGCCCTGGACAGCGGTAACTTCTGCAATCAAAGTACCGCTCCTTGGAAAACATGCTGAGAGGGACATGGTTATCAGCCCTGCTGTGTGCAGACTCTAACCACAGGGGATCTGGTTAATTCCCTTCCCTCTTCCTTCTGCCTATCACCCTTTGGGTCAAGTGCTGCTCAGAGCCAGAAGCTCTACTTGCTTCTTTAATAACTGAAAATGGCACCCCTGGCCTGGGCCGTTTCACTCTAAATAGGCCCCTGGAGGAGGTTAGAAACAGAGGTTCGTCTTAGGCAAAGCGATTTAGTAGGTAAAATTGTCCTTGTTCTTTTTCTTTCTTTTCTTTATATATTTTCCCCTGCTACTCCTTCCCCTATTGGCCAAGACCATAATAGGACTCTCCTTACACATCTCCTACCCACCTTGCCATTTCTTTACTAGATTAATCTGTCCCCTAATCATAGGCCACCTGCCTATGATTGACCTGCCTATTCATTGACCAAGAATATAGTTAATATATTTGGTAATTTTATTTTCGTGATTATGTTATGGATACTAAAGGCTTAAGACTGACCTTTATAAGATAAATGATTTGCATTTTAATAAGACTTTTGGAGACTCCTTATAAAGGCACAGTAGAAGGATACCATTCGTGGATGTGGTAGAGAGAAAAGAAGGCCCTCCAGAGAGTCTGGGGCATGCTTTATAAAGTGACCATTTTCTCCATGTTCTCAGGATCAGCCAAATGTTACATCTCTGAGATTATGGGTGCCCATCTGCCAAGATCCTTTTTCTGGTCTCAAACTATACATTCAATTTTTTTAAATCTGCTATAGTTCCATTTATAGGCACCACATTGGTGGTTTCAGGAAAATAGATTTCATTGTATAAATAGATTTCAGGTTCTTCTAGTGATTTAGAAATCATATAGACATCTTGGAATATGATTTATAGATAAATAATGGGGTTCAGGACATTTCCCCCAAATACGGTTCCTTGGCATGTTAAATGTTTCAAGCTGGAGGAATTTGAGAGTGGTAGGAGCAAAAAGGACTTCTGACCTTCCCCCAAAGTGTTTATAGAGCCTCATATGAGAGATATGATAAGCACTTCCTGTCACTGGGGGAAAGGAACTTGCTTATCCCTCAAGAAGGAGGGACTCCCAGAACTGACCTTGCTTTGTCTCTACCAGTTTACTGTACTTAGCTCATACCCTTTGTCCTGTCACATATATTCATGGCTTCTTACTCTTCATCCAACCTAGCTTAACCACTTTCTGCAGGCCTTCACTGTGTTCTGAGGGCCCACTTGTCATCTACAACTTACAGTGAGATTTGTATGATTTTCTCTTACTAATCTCTTTTTTGATGAGAGCCCCCACTGAGAATTTAGCAGGGCAAAAGGAAAAGATATTTTTCCTCCCTTATAGTTTGTGACAACGAAAAGGGGCAGTGAAAAGGCTGGGACACTCCACTTGCACCAGAGACTACAGTTGAGGTCCAAGACAACTGACAAAAAGCCAGGAGAAGGTAAGAAATTCTTACCATATCAGTTTCCTGGATCTCTGGCTGTGGTGTTCCGTTGAGAGAGAAAGGTAAAATTTTTTCTTTGTCCCTTCCTTTCTGAATTCACACAAGCAAGAGAAAAACCTTGTGTAATGAATGCATTTGTATGTTCTTTTCTTATTAATTTGTCTTTTGTTATAAGGGCCCCAGCCAAGAACTTAGAGAATTTGTCTTCTCTACAGCAATCTGTCTGTTGATACCCTTTCCCTGAGAGTTTATGTGGCCCTCTTATGTCTCCTGTCTGATTCAGGTAAGAACCAGCAAGCTGTGACTTGCAGCCCCATCATTTGATGGTTCCCATGAAGTAGAATCAGAATGTTGTGATAGTGTGATCCCATATGACAATTATTAGAGGTTTAGAATGGATTCTAGAGAGAGGTAATTATCAGAACAAATCTGGTCCAAAAAATTCTATCTTCTAAAACTGCCTCTAAAAAAAATAAAAAGTGCCCACATACACATAAACCAGTTTTGTTTGTTTCAACAGAAGGTTCATTCTCTTGGACTCTGGATACCTGGTTTTGAGTATTAGGTTTTATTCTTGTAATTTAACTGCTCTGTGACTTAATTTCCTCATCAGGAAATTGTGGTGGCATTAATGCTAAATAATGAAAGTGTAAGTTATATTTTTGCCTCAAGTGCCATTTAAGTGATACTGTATTTAATTTACTATTGTAGGAGTAATATTGTAAAAGCATTCAATTTGGTTAATCATTTTCTCTGTTGACTTCTTTGTGGATGTCATCTTCAGCGTTTATTCACAGTCACACAATTCTTAGAACTTTACGTGGTGGATAAAATCCCACAGAACAATATATTAGAGGCAGTATCTGCTGCCTCGCACAGCTTGAGGAACCCCCCCCCCCTCAGTTTACATGAAATACTCACTAATTAACCATGGAGTATGGGGAGTGTTCCTCTAGCAGTTCCCTAGCCGAAATAGCTTGGGGCCGAAGAAAGCTTCACAAACACACCTATAATCTAGTTATGCCATTTTGTAACAGCTGAATGAACTGAAATTTAAAGAAGGAAATTTAATAGAACATAGAACTCAGTGGGTGTATTTAATGGAGAAATAATCTATTCCAGTTTGACCAGTGAGGGTGAGTAGTCGAGGGAAGTTCAGAAGACTCCGATTTTCTTTAAGAAGTCTGTCATTTTCTTCTGTCACTTCAGCCTACTGGTGATTTATCAGTTCTTCCATCAACAACTTTTCTTTGATGTTTTTTTAAAAAACCTGTATGTTCGGCCTTACTTCATCTTACTTCCTTACAGGCCTTCCGTTCCTTCCCTTCACTCTCCTCCCTCCCTCCCTCCCTCCCTCCCTCCCTCCCTCTTTCTTTTATTTCTTTCTTTCTTTCTTTCTTTTTTCTTTCTTTCTTTCTTTCTTTCTTTCTCTCTCTCTCTCTCTCTCTCTCTCTCTCTCTTTCTTTCTTTCTTTCTTTCTTTCTTTCTTTCTTTCTTTCTACAAAGCATATTCAATTCAGTATAGTTATCATGCCTGATCTTAAAAAGAAATCCTGTTGGTTCTATACTTCTTTTTTTAAACAAGAGTAGCCACAGAATATAGAAAGTAATTTCCAAACTGGCTCCAGAGGAGGCAAGTGCCACAGCTGGAGGGAAAGCCTGTGCAGGAGGTAGGGAAGGCTTTCTGGACTGTCTGCCGTCGAGAATGAGAATTTCTTCTTCTGACTCTCCATTTCTTCTGGACGTGAGGTGTCCTGTCTTTTCCCTTCTGGCTAGCCAGAGACAAAATTTTACCTATTTTAAGGTTTGAGGCTTTTCCAACCTTCTAATTTTTGGTCCAAAAGCTGTCTGATACCAAAGAAGAGAAAAAATTCCCTTGTATTGATCTGGTGGCTACAGACAGGGTGCCCTCTGGTATGTTTGTCTTCCAGAAGTTAGAGGTATGCATCTGAGGAAACCAAACCCAGGGAAGATCCTTTTCTTACAATATTGAATTTCTTTGTTGTGACTGAGCTGGATGCGTAAACAGATTTTGGGGGATGCTTCCATTATTTCAAGGCTATATTTTGAAATAATCTATATTTCCTCCAGAACTGTTCATCTTAATTATAGTTCATACATGAAAGTGAGATTCATGTGGCTGCTACCAAATGTGACTATTAGGTGCTTTTGAAATAGTTAACTGTGTGCTATCTTTCACTACAGTTATTTATGTATCTGTCTCTTCCATTAGATTTTAAATTTCTTGAAATTTTATATCCTCCTTGTTTAGCACAGGGTGGCACAAAGTAGGCCCTTCATAAATTGATAATCACTAACTTATGTGTGGGCATTCATTTCAACACTGTTGACACTTTCTTATCCAGGGACAGCAAATAATTTAAGGTATAAAAGTCAAAAGTTTGGATTTGGGCCCAGATGATATTAAGCTACTTTTTCTGACAGTTATTCATAATAAAATCAAGCCCCTTGGAAGTCTTTTCTGGTGTGCAAGGCCACTTGTCTTACTCTTTGTGATGGCAGGAGGACATGCATCAGGTTATCTAAAGATTGAATGGATTATTGAATTTGTGGCTTGCAAAGAAAGAAGAGCTAAAGCAGCCATTTAGGGTTGAAGATCAGTCAGGAAGACATTTCATTCTACTTTCGGAGGTGATATTAGGATGAGCTTTTCAGAAGCATTCGTAAGCTAAAGTCAAGCCTATGTAGTATAGACCTTCACATCTTTCCATATGTAGAATCAAAGAATCACAAAAGCTGATTCATACCTGATAGGAGTTTCACATTATTCTTGGAATAGGTCATCACTAGTGGCATAGGGGAACTGAGCCCCTGCTGCCCAGCAGGAACAGCATGAGAGTGGGCATCTAGACCTAGAATTTGTTGAGGAAAAAATATTGTACTAAGTATTAAAATTTTACATGAAAGCAATAGATAAATGTTTTAGAAAATGCAGATTTCCATAAGAAATACTGCCCATCCTGAAGGAGGAGATATTTTGGTATGGATTGGGCACACCTATCAGGTTTTAATAAGCTCTCTTTTCTGCATAGGATGAAGATCTTTTTACTCTTGTAGAATTGTTTTCGTGTGCTAGTAGAGTGTTGGTTGTTATTATAGTTTGTCTTTTTGCCTGTATTTGTTGCTTACTGCCATTTCTGAACCAAGACATAAGCTGTGCAGCTACTGCAAAGACAGATAATAATATAATGATTTCTAATACTCATACCACACTTAAAATGTATAATTTTAATAACTTTATTTAACCCTTAGAGTAATTCTGTGAGGTAGGTACTTTTATTATCCCTGTTTTCCAGATAAGGAAACTGAGACAGTAGAGGTTAAATAACTTGCCCAAAGTCTTGCAGCTAGTAAGTGGTAGAGTCAGGATTTAAACTCAAGTATTCTGGCTCTGTAAACACTAATCTATATACTGCTTTTGCAAATCTTATTTCAGCTTGACAATGAATTTAATAGATTAGTAGGAGATCAGTAGGAAAGCCATTCCAAAGAGTTTAAAAAGTTACATGGACTTGAGAATATAACTAGTGACAGTGACGAGTTTCCACTCCATTTTATCTGTAATGTTCTACTCTCAACATGATAGTCACATATGCAAGTATTTGTGTGGTGTTTAGGGGCAGTTTATATTTTCAGAATAGCTGTGATTTTAAGTTTAAAAATAGTGTTTGTGGGATGCCTGGGTGGCTCAGTGGTTGGGCGTCTGCCTTTGGCTGGGGTCGTGATCCAGGGGTCCTGGGATCAAGTCCCGCATCGGATTCCCTCAGGGAATCTGCTTCTCCCTCTGCCTATGTCTCTGCCCCTCTCATGAATAAGTAAATTAAAAAATATATATAGTTTTTGTATCATCTATAGTGGTATTTAGGATAACTTTAAGGAAACATTAATCATTTTACACTTGATCTAAAACACATACACACACATACATATATATGATATCATACCAGACATATGTAAAGAAACTAAGATAATTACCTATTAAAAATAGTTTATTGTGGCTTTTTTTTTTTTTTAAGAGGTGAGGTGCAGAGGGAGAGAGAATGTCTTAAGCAGGCTCCATGCTGGGTGTGGGGCCTTGAGGTGGGGCTTGATCTCACCACCCTGAGATCATGACCTGAGCTGAAGCAAGGATTGGATGCTTAATCAACTGAGCCATGCAGGTGCCCTCATTTATCTTGGCTTCTGATTACGATATTTACATGAAATTTTTTTTTTCCCTTAAGACTTATCTTTTGGGTGCACATAGACTGGATTCTGCTTAAATATCCATTTGGCCAAGTCTTTCCTTTGTGATTAAGAGGCCATCTTGTGAAAAATGAGACTACAGTAAAGCAGTCATTCCAGCCTTGATTTTCCATGAGGGAAGCTTTGTCACCACTACCTATTTCTGACATTAAAATTATCTGCATTTATTAAAGTTTATGGATTCTTAGGCTGCATATATTTCCAAGCACTATTCTGTTGATACCAGACATCTAAGAATCAGCATGTGCAATAATGAGAGGAAGAAGAAAATAGATCATCAGACTTGCTCAACTGGCCTTGTTTTGAAATCACATCAAAAAAGAAAGCTGCTCGTCCTTGTGCCACGTTAACTCGAAGATATCTTTATAATATTAATGGGCATTGTGCTGTTGGCCCACCATTACTCCTGCCAGAATGACTTTCTTGTTTATCTAGTAAAGGGAAGGGTCTAAGCTTTGAGCATGTAATAATTCACTTGATAAAATCCAGGTTTTTGAAAAACAAGTCATATTAAAAAATAACCCAGAATTAGTTAACAGGTGATAAATGTTTCATTTACTTCCGTATCCCATCACATTCATTAGTAATGGTGATGCACTGACAATTATCAAATGCTGTTATGTGCCAGGCACTTGCTAAGTGCTTCTAAATGGAGAGGAGTAAAACATGCGCACCTTTGTTTTATTGAGAGTAGGATTTTATGATTCCACAACTGCTGCCTGAGTAAGAGCCAGGCTTGAAAGGCCAAGTATTTTATAGGAAGTCTTTGAGGAGGAAGAGGAGGACAAGTGCTCTGTGAGGGGCCCAGAGGCTACAAAGAGTGACAGTACTCTGAGATCAGGGAGAAGATAAGTTGTGACACCATCTTCCTGGGAGAGGGGAAGGGGTTAGATTCGTGGAAAGAGGTCTAGGAAGACATATGCTAAGGAGCAAAAGGGAAGGAAAGTTCCATCTGGAGAGTGGAAGTTGAGTTAGCTATGAGCCCATCTGAAATCAGCTGCCCATCAGGTATGAGCTTGAGAACAAAACTGTAGTATTGGTGACTGTACCATGAGTCTGGAGGATGTTGAAGGCTTCTTTAGAATTTTCTGAAGAACTTTGTACGAGGAGGATCCTCAGCATACTCTACGTATGAACTGTGCATTCTGTTGCTAGGGAATTCCACCATTTGGACATAAATGGAAGTTCTTTTTCCTCTATAAACTAGTTGTCTAAAAGTTCAGAGAGATATTTCTCTTTATCTGTAAAAAAGGAAATGTGCCCATAGAAAATTTTGAATAAGCCAGAAATTTCCAAGAAACATTTAAGAATTGTAGCAAGAACTGCCAGGATTGCTCAGTATCCATGATTACCCAGAGCAACTGATGAAAGAAGGACCATGAGCTGTATGTACCAGAGATGATATCAGTGACTCAAAAGGAGAACTGCTTGCATAGGCCCACACCTCATTTCTCAGGAGAGAGTGCCTATAAATGACCCTACCAGTTCTAATTAGATGATAATTAAAGCAAAATCATGTGAGTCAAAAACTGAAGAGGGACATCCTATGGCCAAGACTGGATAAATAAGAGTTTGAGAAAGAGGACAGGAAATCTCAGCAGAAAACTGGGATTGTAGATTTTTGCTATGTAAACCAGATTCCCAACTAGGGTGCTGAATTTTGACTAGGAAATGTTTGATTGCCAATTTCCTTAAGAAGGAGAGGTTCTTACGCACATAAGGTTTGAAGCCAGATTAATGCCTGTGATACCGTTTGGGGGATAATCAAGATATCTTTGTGGATGGCTATTTTGTGTGCCTGGGTCTCAATTTCTGTATTTGTAAGATGGGTACAAACATAGCTGTGACATATTAAATGAGATAATGTATGCAGTGTTCTTGGCACTTAACAGTTGCCAGCCTCTCTCTTGAGCCCCTCAGAATTTCTTTTTGTTCATTTCTTGGTATTGAGGGAGAGAGAAGAGTTCTGACCTATAGATAACCTGAGATATCAGCTTTATTTTTTGAAAATGCTGATCACCTAGACACACTGAGTTTGCTGGTATCCATTTGTTGGCCGTCTGGTGAAACCACCTTCTGTAGAGCAGTGTGTGTCAGCATGAAGGGGTTATTTGTGATCACAAGGTTGATTGTGATTTGAGGAGGATCATGTTAAGAATGAATAATAGCTGGATTGCTCATGATGCTTCATCTTAGAATGTTTACATTATGAGATCTAGATCACTTCTGATCCCAAGAGGCTACAGGGCCAAATGTTTGTTATGCATCTAATAAATATCACAGTAAGAAGGAGTATTGCTTTTCCAGCCTGGCACCTTTTTCCTGCTATCATTTCCCTTTGCACATTCTACCATACCTGAGGTTTTAGCCAAAGATACAGTAATAAGTGTTGATTAGTATTTAATGAAATTAAAACCTTTGCTAGTAAAGCCTTGTAGAATTTCTTTTGCCGAGGTGGACATTTGAATAGAATGAGAAATACTGTCCATTAAGGAGAAAAGGGGTACGTTTGTTTTCTTTTAAATATGATCATTAGTATTAAAACTTTTTCCTGCCAGTTGGCATGTTGCTCTCCTAGCAGCTGTTTTAAATTCCTTAATTGTCTATTGCTACTCGGTGATCATTTCACAAATTTCTTCACTGGTGCATAGTTTTTGCTGAACCAAATTCTGACAGTGGGGGTGTCAATCTCATAGGCTGGGCTGAGCTGAGTTCTAGTTACCCTTTTCCAGTACTGAGATAAGCTCTCATTAGACAGTGTATTGTCATGGAGCGCTAGTTCCCTAGGTCTCATTGGAGGTGATTACTGGGGAAATGGGAATCTGCAGAAGCTTTGGGTTGCCAGTTGTGTTACTTTTCTTTTTACGGATGTTGCTTGAATTCTGTTTAACCCAATATAGCTTTTTTAATGCTTACAAAGGAAAAGGAGTTTACTCAAGGACTTACAAGGTGCACACTCTTATGTTATCTCACTGCTTGTAATTTAGCTCAGAGTGAAGAAATTAAGCATTTTCACCATAGTATTTTCATTCTTGTATCGTTAGCCATTTCACACTTTGTTCTGTGTATATTTTCTGTTGAAATACTGTAAAACGTGTCTGTAAGGTGATATATACCCTTGAGATTAGATGATCTGTTCTTTCCAGAAACATCAACACAGCATATTTTTCAGGCATTAGGTTTAACTATAGTATGTTGAAGCCTTATTCAATTGGATATCAGATATTGTGCTTTTTGTTAGTATGGTGATATGTCACATTATATATGATGGTTCCATAATGTGATCCACTGCTTTCCTAGTGATGTGAAAGCTGGTAACACAAGCCCAAATTTTTGTTTATATATCAAATTAACACCTTTCATATCTTATTTCATAGTCATGCATTGCAGGAACATGCATTATAAAGTGTAGGGTGGCTTATTTTGTCTTTTTTTTTCTTGATTCATAGTACAGTCAGAAGGTAATTACCAGGTTTATTTAGATTCTCATGCTGCATATGTTCTTGTCTCCAAAATAAATAATACAAGATAATTTGTAACCATTTTAATTGTCTTAGTTTAACTGTAAATAGGCAGTGGTTTTTTTTCCATATAACAACAGACAAAGAAAGTGGTAATTGGGTTTACACGTCTAGATTGTATTTTTCTAAAGTTTATTTATTTATTTTGGAGTGATCTCTATACCCATCGTGAGGCTCAAACTCATGACCCTGAGATCAAGAGTTGCATGCTCTTCCAACTGAGCCAGCCAGGCGCCCCTTACACACCCAGATTTTAAAACATTTGCCCTTAACTGTATGCTTTTCTGCAAGTCATTTAACTTTAACTGTACTCTCACTATAAAAGTGAGCCTGGTAATTCCTTCTTCAGTAATGTTGAGAAGATTAAACGAAGTCACAGTGACAGTGCCCTTTCACAGAGTTTATAGCAGGTACTAAAAAAAATCCTGTGTTCCTTCCTTTCTTTCTGTTAGGAAGAGTGTCTCTTTTATTGATTAGACTTTTGCCATCAAAGGGAAAAAGATCCCTGTCTCTTACAAAATTTCTTAGGGAATGCATAAATTCAGTGTGGGCCTTCTAATTCTGACAAATAGAATATTGATTTCGAGTTCATTGCTGTAACTTGCCAAATGAAATGAAAGGTTTATGCTACTCCTTTCAAGTCACTTCTGATATATCTTGAGCAAACAAAGTCTGTATTTAATAGAAGTTTGCTAATTAGGAAAAGTTTTCAATTAGCAATAATCATGCTTTGGGTAAACCTCATTGGCTACAATACTGCCACTGCGCAGACCTAAAGTTTGCTAATTGGAAAGTGTTACTAACTCAACACAGATGTAGAAAATGAGAGTCTGAGAGGAGGCCATGGAACTCAACGAGAGAGTGGGATAGAACCTGCCACTTTGTTTTGCCTGCTAGGATGAACTTGACTGTACAAGGCCGTAGTGCTAATTACCTTTAGCATGTTTAAGTTCTCACTTCTCACTTGTCAGTGTAGAGACAGGAAAATCCTTATTGGTCTGTACATGTCACACTGCAGCAAGCTGAAAGCTGAAGGCATAAACTCTCAAGGCACTACTTCCAGAGACTGCTGATGTTCCAAATGGAATGTGGGGGATGGAATTCTAATTTCAGGAGCAAAATGACACAGAGGGGGGTGGGGGTGTTAAAGGAAGGCTCCTTGTATTCATTATTGTCTTCTGTGTCAGTGTGAGAGTTTGGTCTACAGGCATAAAAGCAAGCATGACTTGAACCCTAGCAAAACTACCATTAGATAGATTTTAGCGGCAATCTGAGAAAGTCAATATGTGCTCAGGAGAGGAAGAAAGCCAAATGATGAGAATGCCATCAACCCAGTAGGATTCATTTAGTGTGTAGTCGTAGATGGCATCCTTTGTCTTCCCTTTGGACCAGGCCTGACTATATCTAGACCTGCTGATGTAATGCCAAATCTGTTATCTTTAAAGTCTGATAGCAACCTGCTTTGACAGAAACCTACAGAATCCTGAGCCCTTCGTGGTTTCTTGATGTGATCTAAAAACGTGTTCACATCACATCAGACATAATGAGGGAAAAGAACTGCTTTTGAAGACACTAATGAACAATGATCATATAAGTCAGTGAAGTAGAAAATGCAAACAGGTGCAGACAGTTGTATGTCTTGAACAACATGAAGACTAATAGAACTAACACTTAGTGAGTCCTTACTCTATGCCAGGCACAGTGCTAACACTTAATTTTATTATTATTTTTAGATTTTATTTATTCATGAGAGACATAGAGAGAAGCAAAGACATAGGCACACAGGCTCCCTGCAAGGAACCCGATGTGGGACTCCATCCCCGACCCCTGGATTACTCCCTTCGCCAAAGGCAGATGCTCAACCACTGAGCCACCCAGGCGTCCTGTGCTGATACTTTATATGCAGCATTGTCTTTCAACCACACCACTGTGGATACTAAATTGTATCCTCATTTTATGATGTAAATTTTGAGGCTCAGCAAGGTAAATGACTTGCTCAAGGTCACATAGCTCATAAACAACAGAACTGAGATCCCAGGGCCAGCCATCTGATTTCAGAGCCTGAATGAAGAGCCTTTAGAGAGATCACTGATTTTTGCAATAAGACAAACCATTGGGCAGAAGAGTCGGAAAAATGTTAATCCCTGTAGAGGGCACTATTCAGGTTAAACTCACCCAAAATAATTTTCTAACATGATAAAGCAGGCCCATGGTAGCCACTGACTGTTTCAGATATGTTTGCCTCTGGAGAAGAAAGTGCACTGATTCATGTAACCCTACTGTCAGGGTTATTTAAATCTCAGATCCCACCTAGAATTCACTTAAATAATCTTTCATTATTTTCCTGTGTACTCTTATGATTTCTTTCTTGCCTGAGAAGAATAATGTTCAGCATAATTAATTCAATTAATTCTAGGCTTCCTCATCTCTGCATTTAGTATCCAAAGTACTTTCTTCTCTTTGGTCCCTGTTTTACCAAAATCTGTCATTTTGCTTATAAAATAATAACAACTGTTGAACCTGGAAACCCCCAGTGTAAGTTTGTAACTTGCCCAGATATAAACAGAATAAATAGCTTGACCAGAAGACCACCCCCACTGGTTTTTCTACAACCCCTTTGGGCACTTTTTGGAATAAACATGACCCCTATGCTTGTCCAGGAAATACCACAGTTAGCATGGTCACCTACCTTCTGGGCAAGGGCCACAAAGAGGGAGGGGACTTTATTGAGGGACTGTCAGAATGCTTTCTAGAGTTTGTTAATACATGTTTGCTATCTCTTCCACCCCAGGCCCATCAGGGATGTTAACCTTGAAGATAATAGTAACTGTCGTCAGTAGGAAAATCCAGCTCTGTTTTGACCCAAAAGGTAATTTAGGATGGCTTATGGAACCCGAAGCTAAACGTCAAATGTAATTAAATGTTACTGCTGTGTCTTGCTTTAAGAAGAGAGCTGCTGAGTTCTAGCACAGTGTAAGAGATATTCGACTTAACCATTTTGATTCTTTTCCACATTACATAAGAGGCCTTATCTCTGGCAGCACAGAAATTTTCCCTGAGGGACAAGGAGGTGTCACATTTCAGGAAATTGCTATAGTATTTCTTCAGCCTGATTTTGGACCTAGGTTTCTGATTGGTTTTCTTGAAATCTTCACCTGAGTATGACCCTGGAAGATGGTAGGAATGCTATCTTCAAGTATGTGTAACATTTTTAAAGAAATTAGTCTTGAAAAAAGCAAGTAGACTCTTTTTCAAAAATCCTTCCCCCAAATGCTTATATATTTGAATGGGAAAATCTCAGTAAGACACTGTTACTAATGTAAGTGCTAATTATTAAGAAAAACATAAATGATATCTCTCCATGAGGAGATAAAGTGAGGCCTTTAAAAAAAAAAGATTTTATTTATTTATTTGAGAGCAGAGCAAGGGAGAGAGCATGAGCAGGGGAGAGAGGGAGAAGCAGACTCTCCACTGAGCAGGAAGCCCTATGCAGGGTGCAGGGCTTGATCCCAGGACCCTGAGATCATGACGTGAGCCAGAGGGCAGACCCTTAACCGACAGAGCCACCCAGGTGCCCCTAAAGTGAGGCCTTTTGATACAGTGATGCCTACATCTGGAAATCAGACTCATTTTCAAGACATAAATCCAAGTCAGAATAGGAATGACTCTTTTAATATTAACACTAAATCTACTCTTGAATGGTAGAAGAAAGAAGGGGAGAATTTTGAAATTTTTGACCTCAAGGAACATATATCCCAAAGACCTTATAAGTTTCAGGAAAGCTACATTTTCCTCTTCCTTCCTTATTTTGTCTCTCAGTCCTAAAATATTCTCTGGGCAATCAATTTTAGAGATCTTTCAAAGAAAGCAAAACTTGACTTGTCTGCCTGTTAACTACTGCAAAAGTGTGTAGATTCCTGCTGTTCAGTGTAACTACTAACAGTAATAAGGAAACACCTATTATTGTCATTATCTGGAAAAAAGAAGCTCCTAGATTGGATTAAGTGAGGTTGTTGTGCTCTAAAGAAACGCAGCATTAGGCAGTAATGAAGGTGCAGTAGCAGAAATGAAGGCGCTCTTTCATCAGAGTGATTCTCCCCCACCCTTTCCTTTTCTGTCGGAAGAGGATGTGGAGTGAGAGAAGAGCTTGATCTGTTTGGGGAGAAAGTATCACAGCCTATTAGTTAGAAGAGATGAAATTGAGACAGCTTCGGGGACTCCATTAAGTGTGTGGTGTTTAGGCGGACTGTATCCCTAGGTAAGGAGTGCTGTTGAGGAGGAGAATGCACAATGAAATAATTGGGCTGGGGAAATCAACTGGGCTTTTGTGGCCTCTTATCTCCTTGTAGGGGTGGGGGAGGGAGACACACCCCGCCCACAATGCCTTTCTCCTAGCATAAAAGCCATACTGAATAAACTAGAGGGGAATTTCTTGCTGAGTACATGAACTGTCAGTGTATTTTGAATAATAAAAACAATGGGTATAATTAAATTTCATCTGGCACGGGAAGGATTCAGAGCATGTCACCTCAGAACCATCTCGCACTATGCTATTCTCCAGGCATCTGGATATCCGGTTGCTGCAGCTGATGGAGAATAATTCAGATTTGATCAGTAATGACAGCATCTGTAGGGACATGTATTAATACATTGATGTGTCTGGAAATAGGTTCTTAAATAAAACATCATCCTCATGTATTTATTTTCATTTTAAAGGAATAAATTGAAATCAGCAAATAGAAGATGACTGCCTTTTCCTATCAAGACACTCAGGCAAAATTTTTTTGGACATTAGTTAAGGGTAAGCTCTGTAGTTCAGGTACTGTTAATGTTCACCTGACTGCATATCTTTTGAGATCAGAAAAGGTACAGTGATAGCAAGTCCAAAGCTCAGATAATCATTATTGTACTCTTGGGGAAAAGATTTAAGAAACCATCTTTTTTTACATTCAGTATATATAATGATAGTTATGGCTAATATCCAGAATAAATTGACATGATGGCTAATTAAATACTCTTCCATGTGCTAGATACTTTGTGTACATATGCACAGTTGGTTCTATTAGAAAAAAATCCTGCTTATCTCCACTTCTGCTACCTGTTAGCTATTAGCTCTTGAGTAACAAATAAGCTTCTTTCAGCATTAGTTTTCTCAGAAAAAGGAGGGAACTAGACAAAATAAATTCTCTCTACTCCAGGCTCATGCACGCAAGCACACATGCATGCCTGGGCATCCCTCACCCACACACATGCATTCTATTTCTGAGTATATACCTGTTTGACACATATACGCAGATGTCCATACACATATGCAGAACATTCTTAAATAACACCAATTATGGGATGCCAAGGTGGTTCAGTGGTTGAACATCTGCCTTTGGCTCAGGTTGTGATCCCAGGGGTAATGGGATCGAGTTTGCATCGGGACTCCCTGCAGGGAGCCTGCGTCTCCCTCTGCCTGTGTCTCTGCCTCTCTCTGTGTGTCTTTCATGAATAAATAAGTAAAATCTTAAAAATAAATAAATAAAAATAACACCAATTACTTTTCCTCTTTTAAGTTTTCATTTTTTTAAAACAATTTATCCTATTTGATGCTAGATGGTGACACCCAGACCCCAAGGAAGAATATATTGTGATTTGTACAAAGAGAAATGTTTTATCCTTGGTTCATATTTTCAGAATTACAAATGTATATTTTTTGATATCTTTAAGAAAAAATTATGTGCAGTATTTTACACCATAGGTCTCACTTCTGTACTCCCACATTGTTAGCATCAGTTTGCTTGCTTCAGTGTTTTTGGTGGAACTGCAGGGATAGAGAAACATGGTCTGTTCCCTCCAGGAGCTCATTTTCCTTAGAATTCCATGAAAAAAAAAATGGATCAAGTGATAGAACCAGTTTTGGTCATAATAACAATCCATTTTTCTGTTATTAACCATTAGCCGAGAGAGAAAGAGATAAAGAACTGTCTGTTTATGTTTGTGCATGTGTTTCCTAAAAAGTAATAGGGTGCTCTGTGGCTCAATAAGTGGCACTATATAGCAGAATAGATTTGTAGATAATTAAGTAAAGCTAAATTTAAAGGTTTTAGTCCTGTTAGGATTCCTGTTGGTTAATTGTTTTCCCCATTGCAATGCATACTCTTGAAAGGCAGAAGCCTTCTATTTATCACTTTATCCCCAGGGCCTATCGTAAGTACCTGGTAACTAATAAATGTTGAACTGATGTATGAGATTTCCTTATCTAAGAGATTAAATATTATCCTCCTGGTCTAAGGGAATGAGAGATCCACATATATACCGTAGTAATTGTGTCTCCATATTCTGCCTATGAGTTCAGTTATTTTAGATACTCTAAACTTACAGAAATCAAGACTAATACTTTATTTTTTTTAAGACTAATACTTTAAAATTTTAATTTTGTCTATAGCAAATAAAGTAGATTATTTCAGTTTGGTGGCTGTGCCTGTCACCTGGTTTCACTGAAAAATTCAAAGTTAGGTAACCTGATAAATATCAGCATTATTTTGTGCTTTTTCTTTTTCCTGTCACACAGATAAAGTCTTTTTTTAATCACATCAGATAAAATCTTTTTTCATCACTTCACTGATTTCCTTTGTAACATTAATCATGTTTATGATCGGTTGTTTTTGTAATGATACAGTGTGTGTTGTCTCCACTAGTCTGTAAGCTCTAGGAGGTCAGGTACCACGTCAGTGTAGTATGCACTAGAATGCCCTGGTCTGGTCTAGTGTGGGCCTAATGCATAGCAGAGACTCAATGAATATTTGATGAACATTGACAGAATGAATCAAAACATTATGTAAGCAGCACATCCCAGCTTTTCAGTGTTTAGATGCCTATAATCATCATCTAATGGTAAAATCAGGTAATTTCTGGTGAGCACCTTTTGGGTGCCAGGTGGGAGGGAAAGAGATGCATAAGTTATCATTCATTCCTCTCAACGGCTTATGATTTGGTAGGTGAGACAGGTATATACAAGAATGAATATACCCTTGAACCAAGGTCACTTTGATACGTATTTTTCTAACTCATAAGATTTTGAGTCAGGATCATCAAAGTAACATCTTTGAAGCTTTGTAAATTGTAGAAGGTAAATCAGAGGTGTGATACAGAGAGAGACATTGGAGAGCATAGTAGCAAAGTTGCTGGGTAAACTCAGCAACAAACCACAATTACAACCACTGCTCCTTGCATTCATTCAGCACTTAAGTGATAAGCACTATTCTAATCACCCTGCATACATTATCTCATTTGGTTCTCTTAATAATCCCATGAAGTGTAGTTACTATTTTTATCAGTATTTGATAATTTAGGAAACTGAGGGTCTTATCTGAGTCATTTACCTAAGGTCACACAGCTAATAAGTGATTAGGATTTGAACTTTGACCTTTGACCAATGTTCTTGATTGCTACAGAGAGGTATGGAAATAATAGAATAAGGGGAAAGGAAGGAAAGATAATTCCTGCTAACTATATCAGGAAGGACTTCCTGGAAGAGGTAAGCCTTAAAGAATAATTCATACCTTGAATTGAATGTGTGCTAGAGTCATAGAATTTTAAACTATTAGTTTCCAAACAATAAACTCTAAAAGCCATCTGTTCCAGGCTCCTAATTTGCAGAGGAGAAAACTGGTATTTCTGAGGATAAGTGACTTACTATAGGACATATGGCTAATTAATTGGCATTAGAGCTAGTCTCCTAACTCCTCTGTCCA
Source organism: Canis lupus dingo (assembly GCF_003254725.2). Lineage (NCBI taxonomy): Eukaryota > Metazoa > Chordata > Mammalia > Carnivora > Canidae > Canis > Canis lupus. The sequence goes on along the minus strand of NC_064248.1, from coordinate 3,052,829 downwards.
TGTTATTCCCCCCCGCCATCATGCATTTTAGCTCATATTCACTCTGGTTTTTCATGACCACATTTAATATGATTTACTAAAATATTTTGCATCTTGGAGATGGAGACTTTTAGCAAGTGTGTATGTATATGTATGATGATTAGTCAAGCCAGGAAAAGGTCAGCGCAGGCATGGAAGAGATAAATATTAGAGACATGGAGATACGGAGATACGTGAATATCTATCCATCTATATTTTTTCTAGTATTTTATTATCATTTTATCGTTGCCTCTGTTTTCTTTCATAAGTGTAGACAACTGGGAATTGAGAGAAAGGATATGAATGAAACCCTAATAAGAAAAAACTGGTTTAAAATCCTAAAGTCTATGACCACTGCCCACCATGATTTCTCAGCTTCCTAAGTAACCCAGGATATTCCTAGCTTCCACTAATGCTTAGTAGCCAGTGACCTACCTGATTGTCACAATAAGATGACACAATGTATGTAAAGATAACTATATGACAGAAATATAGGATGCTGGCAGACTTGTCTGATTTCCAGGCCTAAACTGTTCCTCACCTCAAATGTAGTACCATCGTCTGGTATCCATGTTGCTCAGTCTGTTTCATTAGCCAAGTGATTGTGCCAGATTTATGCACTATGGAATAGTCAGTTTGGGACTGGGGTAAATACTCATTGCTCTGAGTGCTCCCTGTCAATCTTCTTCTTACATGGCATTCTGTAGTTGGGGATTGAGGTAGGTGTTTCCATGTATTTTTTCCCTTTGTTTCTCTCCATGATTTAAACCGTAAAACAAAATCTTGTCAGTACAGTCTGAGTCAGCAGATATTTACATCACTTGGGTGTAGGCTTTTTATAGACCAGCGGAAGATTACAGTAATTAGCCTATGCATTTCCTCATTAAAATGTCATTAGCGAAGGCTTTGTTCTTTTAAGATCTTCCAAATAAGGTTTATTGCATTGCATTCTATCATTAATAGTTTACTAGGAGCCAGATGTCTTATATAGGTATGTAGTAGCAAAGATTGCTTTGGACTTTTTAAAGGGTAATGGCCAAAAAACAGGCTTTGAAATAGATAAATCTCTAAGTTTCGATTGGATGGGGTCCCACTTTGTGTGCTACCAGTATAACTGCCAGTCCCTTTTCACAGTGCCTGCTGGCAGTGTCATACTCATTTAGGTATTGGGCCACCTACCAAATCCAGACTTATTTAAGAGAATAAGCATATGCTCTTATGCACAGACTGATTTGGTTAGTATCTTAGTAAGTTTGTGACTGATTAAAAATGTAATAAAGAATAAGAGGATAATGAATTTATTTTTTACTATAATCTAGTACACAGAATAAAGAATAAAAGCTTTTATTTATAAAGCTCAGAAAGAATATGAGCTTTGGAGTCAGTCCATTCTAGCTTCATCATTTACTTTGTTGTATAACTTTGACCATGATTATATTTAATCTTTATAAACCTAAGTTGTCTTGACTGTAATTACAATGGTACCTGCCTTATAATATTTGCATGTGATTAATGCATGTGAAGTATTTCACACTACTGCCTAGAATGTATGATTTATTAATACATTTGTAATAAAAAATAAAAGTATGATCGTATATGTATCTGTATTTCACCTGTTTTCTTGTTATGCATCTTTTACCTAATTTAAGAAATCCTAACATGAAATTCCAAAATGAATAAGTAATTGTTCAAGGGAGTGTTCATTAATACCTTTAAATGGCTTAAGACAACTCTCTTTAAAATTACTCACAAGGTGCATTGGAAGTAAATTACTCCATTTATCATTTTAACATTATTTCTACTCGGAACAGGAGCAAGTCAGGAAATACACATTGATTACCCCATTAAATTACTAGATAGTTAACCAAATAACTAAAATAAACTATAGCCTTGTAGTACTCTAAGGGTGGTTGGTTGGTTGGCTTACTGTTTTGTTTTTTAGCATTGCAATATCCCGAAGAGTTTTTTAAGAATAATTGTGTGTAGTTTTGTTGGTATGGGCAAATTCAGGTTAATTCAGTCAGTCAGTTGGAAAGTATTTCTATTAAGTACCTACTCTGAGCCAAGCGTTGTTCTTTGTGCCAGAAATACAGTGCTAAACAAGAGGAAAGGCCTGTTCTCAAGGAGCTTACATTCTAGGGTAAAGATTAATAAACATGTAAAGAAGCAAATGATTATTGTGGATATTGGGGGACTCTGGAGAGGGTGAGCTAGAATATGGGAGGTAAGGATCTGCATTAAGGGCTTAATGACTGGGAGGCCTCTGGAAGGATGGTGGGAGGTGGTACAAGTGTTCCAAGCAGAAGAATGAGCAAGTACAAAGCCCCTGAAACACTGACAAGCTTGTTAAGTTTGAGGAACAGAAGGAAGGCTTGTGTGGCTAGGATCTAGATCTCAAGGAAAGAAGTAGACAGAAAAGAGGATGACTCGTGTCAGAGCCTTTGAAAGCTCTGGGTGGAAATTTGGCTTGAATCCTGGTTGCATATGTGGTATGCATTGGTATGCAATGTTTTGGAAATATTCCTCACCAGTCTGTGAGGTGTTATTTTTGGAATTCAGAGAGGACAAGCAAACTGACAGGGCTTCCTTATGAAGCCCTTCCTTTTTTTTTTTTTTTTTTTTTTTGTTACTGGTAGAATTCTTGGTTATCTTTTTGTCTGGTAGTGAGCATTGGAAAGCCCTCAGATTGTTTTTACCTGGGGAGTGATGCTGATTTTTACAGAAGAAAAATACTCTGAGGGGATCCCTGGGTGGCACAGCGGTTTGGCGCCTGCCTTTGGCCCAGGGCGCGATCCTGGAGACCCGGGATCGAATCCCACATCGGGCTCCCGGTGCATGGAGCCTGCTTCTCCCTCTGCCTGTGTCTCTGCCTCTCTTTCTCTCTCTGTGACTATCATAAATAAATTTTAAAAAAAATTAAAAAAAAAGAAAAATACTCTGATTTGTGAAAAATGCACTGCGTGCTCACAGATGTGGAAGCTAGGAGCTCATCTTGCATGAGGTCAGAGAGATAGCAATAACTTAAGGCAGAATTATAGCAGTGAAATGTTAAGGGGTTGCATGTAGGCTTTATTTTGGATACAGATTTCGTAGGACTTAAGACAGAACAGATATGAGATGCAAAAAAAAAAAAAAAAGAGGAGTCAAATGACCTCAGGATTTTAGTTCAGGTAGTCAGATGACTGATGTCACTTATAGACATAGAGGGAAAGATTGTATGGGGCTGAATTTATAGAGTGAGAAGCAGAGAGTTGGTAATTTTGTTTTGATATAGGTTATGAAAGTAATGCCAGTTGACAGTCAAGAGAAGATACCAGCTGGGCAGTTAAAAGATTCTAGGATATTGGGGAGATGTCCAGGCCAGAGCTGAAGTTAAGGAGTCATCAGCATATAGATGGAATTTACAGCCATGGGACTGGCGGAATCCTCTGAGAAGAGAATGTAAATAAACAAGAGGACTCAGAACAGAGTCCCAGATACACTCTGGTAAGGAGAAGGACCCAGTGAAGGAGGAGAAGTTGGTGATGTAAGACAAGCAGTAGGTCACTGAAACAGAGAAAAAGATGTTGCATAAACAAGGATGTATCATGTGGTGAGCCATGTTTATGCTGTGGAGAGGTTGAATATGATTAGGACAGATAATTGTTCATTAACTAGAAATTAGACCTTTATACTGATCCTTAATATAATGCATTATTGAAACAAAAAATTAACCTGGTACCTGATGTGTCTCACGCCTGGTATTGTTTATCAGAACCCTCCTCCCTCCCATTGTAAAAGTCATGGGGCTTTTGATAGGAAAGCAAAACTGCAAGAAAATAGAGGAGAAGATCTTTTTAAAGTTATTTATGGGAATGAAAAATTAGATTGGGGATATAGGAATTAATGTGGATTCTTGTTTGTTACCTCAGTTTTAGAGTGATTTGCTGGGGACCTTCACCCTGATAACACTCACATGGTTTCTGTCAAGAATAAAGTACAATCTGCTATCCTATCACCCTTCCCACTCCCCACCCCGTTGTTCTACAAGCAGATGCAGTGCTTTTCTGAGTAAAGTTTTAGCAATACCTCTTATGAAAGCATTTTCCCTTCACGATTAGCATCTGTTTATAGAATAGTTCCTATTTTCGTAATTAGATCCTGCATAGCAATGCAAAGGCTGCTATGTAAAAGGATAATGAATCTTTATTGCACAGTTGAAATCAGATTTGTGCAAAAGGCACTTTGAAAACAGTAATAAGCAGAGACATGTATTAAATCACCCAGATAAGGCACCCTCTTTATATTTTCTATTTATAAATGGAAATTATGACTACCCAGTGGATTCCATATGACATTTTCTATTACCAGCAAAGGATTTTAGCTTTGACCATAAAAGTTATCTAAATTCAAAAGCCCCTCTGAATTCATGGCTCTGAAGAATACTTCTGGAAGAGGCCAAGACAGGGTATAGAGGGTCTTTTGTCATTTTCCTTTGTCTCTGTACTCGGGCAGAGGCAAAGGATAGCAAGTGGTATAAGAAGCCATTTGAAATAACTATGATAAGATCTAATCAGGAAACCCAGTGTCCATTTAACACATACAGTAACATTTTGAGAATCTTCTGGTTGGGCTCCTTGAGAACCAAGTTCATGTCCTTATAAGCTCATCCTTATATTTTCCTATTGTACACATCACTTCCTGGCAAACACAGGATTTATTCCTAAGCTAAACCCTTCTTGAGAGGTTTTGTTATCTCTTCACCTCCTTGGTGAGTCTCAGAAAGCTGGGGCATTGAGGGAGGGGTAAGAAAGAAAAAAGATTGGGAAACATGGAACGTCCATGTCAAGTGAACTGGCAAGGATGGATATTTTGGCTGCTGGGGACGTGGGAGAGTATCATGTGTCTTTTGTGTCTGTTTTATAGTCGATGCTTCATGTAAGATGGCAGTCACGCCTGCACTGTGCTTAGTATCGATTTACTCTCAGGCATGCCAGACCATTTTAGCTTTACTAAAGGGAGAAAATCCTGTGTATTTCCCCTACAGCCAGACTTACAAAGAATATATCTTTAGAACCTTTTTTTTCCTTCTTTTCTTTCCTTTTACTATTGTTTTGTCCCTTCCTGCAGCTTTTCCCCTCACTCCCCCACCCGTTTTATTGTAAAGTGAACAAGCTCCATACTGAGCATTACAAAGAGAACACATTGAGTAGACTTTTTTCGAGAACAGTCTGAGATCTGGGAGCTTCCCATCTTCAAATGTGGCACATGCCTGGCCTTTTAGTGGCAGCAGAAAGCCTTATTTCCCAAGACTAGCTTTGTGGTGGCGGGGCCTGAAGCACTGCGGAGTTGTTAAAAAAGGGGGATGAATGGATGCTAAGTCTGGAGACCAAAAAATGCCATCATTTTCACCTTCTTGAGCTCCTATATTGTCCCTAGATGCCGCATTGTGCTTTCCTCCAGTGTAGGGAGAGAGGTTGGTCATCAGGCTACCTGAACTCCTGACATCTGCTTAGCAGTTTCAGCAGTTCACAGCTGGGACTCATGCCTCTGTCAGAATTCTTTGCCTGTTCCCTCTGTTCCATTAGTAGGGAGGCTGGGACCAGGCTTCTGAACTGATTAGCATACTTTTGTGTTACCTACCTAGGACAGCATATGACAATGTGGAACACTTAGATTTATTTCTCTTCACTCATACAAAATTCCTAAAGAATTGGAAAACTCCAGCATTTATTTTGTGTTACAAAAACTTAATTCCTATTTTGGTAGGCAAACGCAACACCATTTTGGCATAAAAATCTCTGGATCAGAGAACATTGAGGGACCCCTGGTTGGCTCAGTCAGTTAAATGTCTGACTCCTGATTTCAGCTCAGGTCGTGAACTCAAGGTCCTGAGATCGAGCAGCATGTCAGGCTGCACTGGGCGTGGAGCCTGTTTAGGATTCTCTCTACCTCTGCCTCTTCCTCTTTCTTCCCCTCCCCCCACCTCAAATGAATGAATGAACATTGATTTGCTTCTTCTCTTTTCTCATGCCTTTTTGGGAAAAAAATGTAAGTTGGATTTTGTAACGCTGCATTGTACAAAATGTCTATTTAGTCACACAGAAGAGAAAGTGTCTTCAAGTCATTTTTGTTCTTGTATTTCAGTGATTTTATGTCTATTTCCTTTCCATTTTTCTCTTTGATTTCAACTGTGTTAACTAAATGCCTTAAACCTGGCACTTTTCATAGGATCATCATGTGTAAAAAATAATTAGATATGATCATAAAGAGCAACTAGATTAATGTGGAATTGATACAAGAAGTTGACTATTTTAAATGCACTTCAACTTTGAACAATACTAATATATGCAAATCATATTTTCTTCTTTATGAAAATACTTTCTTGCCTTCATTATGGGTGGGTATACTGTGATACATTGTGGACTGGGGGAAGTCCTTAGGAGATGTCTCTTAACTTGGGAAACCGTTTTCTTTGGGTACTTGCAGTTCTTTTCTAAAGATTCCTGGGAAAAAGCAGCAGTGCATATTTGAGAGTCAGGTCTGAGTATGAATTCTGGCTCAGTGGTTTGTCCTTCTGGGACAGCCTTAGGAAATACTGTAACCTCCTCAAAGTTAGAGAGTCATTAAAATGGTGATTACATACAATGTTATTATAAGGAGAAAGGTTACCTGTGGATGCCAGTGTACCTGGTGCAGTGTTTGACACTTGATCTTGAATAAATATTTCTATCATTTCATTCCAGAAGGTAACTATTGTACTTCCAGGAAAGTCTGTGTGAAGCCCACAGAGGAGGATTGGACCTAATAATACTTCTAAGGTCTTTGAAGCAATGAGCTAGATTTTTCAGAGCGTCCACTGTATTTTCTTGTTTCTTCCACTTTTACTTAAACAGAAGGCAATTTGTTTCGAACTTTGTGCTCCAAACTGGTAACTTAATTAAGCAAGTTTATTGACTGTCACAGACGCTGTGGTTAAAAACTGGCAAACATCATGTGACTCTATTAGTATCTCTTAGGAAATAAAGGAAAAAGACAGATTTCCACCCTTCCACATTTTTTCTTCCCTTTTCTCCCAAGCTCATTCTTGCACTGCAACATTTCACTTATAATCTGTTAATTAAATCATTTCACTCCATTTTATATAATTTTTAATTTAGCATTCATTTTCAACTTAGCTTTTGGCTTCATTTACTGATAATAAACAGTGTTGCATACAACACATGTTCCACAAAACTCTCAGTCATACACATACAGATGCCAGTAATTTTTTTCCAGTATGCCAGGCACATTAAAATTAAAGGCAGCATTTCCTCTCACCCTTTCCATTACTGAATGTGCACCCTGTTTGAATAATACATACTCCCCAGCAGCAGCAGTAGGCTAATGTGTAAAAATTATGTGTAGCATGTCACTGGTACCGTTTGAAAATTCATGGTTTTTCCAGACACGGTTTTGTAAAAGTTTCTGGAATGGTCACTCTCATACCTTGGATCTGTACTTTGGGTTTAATGTACATAATAATAATGGCTTTCTAAAAGTAATGCTTTATGCATTTACAGCCATGCAGTGGTTTTTGAGAAAAATGGCTCTAGTGTGATATTCACATTACTTCTAGATTGTCTTTTGAATCATAATCTTAATTCTAAAGATACAGATTCCTTTCACTGTAGGTGATACCCAGAAGTTTCTAAGGCTACAAACTCCAAAGTTTATGGATAACTTTTAAATGATGTCTGTGTTGATATTGCTGTCCAAGTCCTTAGACTCCATTCAGTTTGCAGTTTATATCCTGCATATCCTTGAACCCTTGTATTTACAGAAGTTCCTACTCTTATATCTAACATAGAAGTTCTCATGTAGTAACTCTGATTCTTTGCCCACCTTCTGTGGAATCAGCTAAAGGAGGTACCTTTGGTCATATAGTTCTAAATCCTGGCCAGTGAGTCAGCTTACTGTATTGGGCACGTGGTATTATGTTAGATTCTGTGTTAGGTGCTTGGGGATGTTGATGATGACCAAAACCATTATGGTCTCTTCACTTAGGGAGATGACATTCTAGCATGGGAAGATGGTCATTTTACAAATACTGGTTACCCAAGGGCAGAGCTACGTGAGAGGTTCAGGGATGTCTGAAAGAGAGTAACTGGAGGACTCCACCTTGTCTCAACAAGCTCCCTCCCAAGGCAATATTGTTTAAGTTAAGATGTGAAACATGGCTAGGATTTAGCAACGTGAAGAGAGGGCAGGGAGGGACATTGTATATCAAGTCCCCAGTACTATAGAGAGGGGTTGTTGGCATCCTGGAGAAGGATTACATTACACCAAATGGGAATGTCAGATTCTATTCTAAGGGCCGTGAGAAGTGAAGGGTGTCAGACAGGGACTAACTCAAACAAATTTGTATTTGGAAGAACATCACTGTGTGTTTTGGAAAATGTTTGACAGAATGTTTGGAGACACCATTTAAGAGAAGGAGGCTTTGCAAGAATACAGGTGAGAGATGGTGGTGGCATTAATGGTGGCAGTGGAGACAGTAAGAAGTGGATTAATTTTGGCATTCTTCAGAGATGACATGTACAGGACTTGTGATCAATTCAACTTGAAGAAAAGGGAAGCATCAAGATGACACCTGGGTTTCTGGCTTGAACAGTTGTATAGATGGTGGTCATTTTTCATGTTGAAGGTGATAAAATACTTTTTGTACTTGTCTTATTGCTATCTGAGTCTCAGTGTCAGAGGTCAGAAGCTCATAATGTCTGGTGGTTGCATTAGAATTCTTTCCTACAAGATATGGTCTGTTGTAGTTGAAAAGTGGAACTTTGCTTAAATCATAGACTTTTCCTTCTGTCTTTTGATTGTCATCTGTTGAGAGCTAAACATAGCAACTGGCAAGGTGGCCCATAGAGAATTTAACAGATTAAAAACAAATAATCTCTGAAACCCTGTATTCTAGCCCAGTTGTCTTTAACACTTTTGCCCTTTGGTGTTAGAGCTGTATTATATCCTGGGGAGATCTCTGTACATTTTTCTGCTCTTCAGCATTTTAACAGTTCCATTCCAACGTCATTGCAACAACTGTTCAGTCCTCCCCATACCTCAAATTGTGGGTATTCTCCTTCGTCCCCAATTTTCATTGTATGTATACAGATTTCATCTTATCTGTCCCTTGGGCAGAGTGTTGGAAGGAAATGTGGGTCCCGAAGGGTTTAAGACTGGCCTGAAGTCTCAACCCTACTACTCCTCCATTAATGTTTAATTTTAAATAAGCAAACCCTGGCAGATGTTTTTGGTGCTGCACCCACTTCTCCTTGCCCTTGCGCTTCACTACCATTAGCCCTGTTTCCATCTGCCAGGCTCTGTATTCATTCATCTGTGGGCTTTCCTCTAGTCACTGAATTCTCTTTTGCCCAGAGGGCAGGCAGGAAATAAGAGGGAATTAATAACTCCTACCCGAGCACCCCTCGATCAAACGCTAATGAGAGTTGTTGTCTAAATACTCCAGGCCCATTGTTGCCTTGTAAGTGGGATAACTGTGGGATAAGCCTTCCTCACTGGCTTCCAGAGCCCTGCAGTTGCCCATGCTGGTGGTTGGCTTGATTGCGCACCTTTATTCCCTGCCTTTTCCTGTCTCACTTCCTCATTCCCTTGTTGCTGTTCATTTTACTTCCCAAATAAACTCCTTGCAGTTGGCTCAGGGTCTGCTTTGGGGAAGCCCATGCTGAGGCAATCATGGGAGCTTGATTTCCTCATCTTTTGAATGATTGTGTTTGATGAAGTTGGTCACTCCCCATCAGACATTATCTCTGTAATTATTGCTCGTTGGGTATCACTCACACCCATCAGTTCACATAAATTCTGAGTCTTTTTTGTTCAGATTAGTCTGTTGGTCTAAGACTCTGAACTGTCTTAGGCCACAGGTGATAGGGAAGAGCTCCGAAGTAGATAACTGGATCAAGTACATCCAGGACCTGTGCTTCCCCAACAGGCCTGGGACAAGGTGTGTAGCTTTGAGGCCAGAGCCTTCTGCTTCCTGACAAAGGGAGCCTGGACTCAGTTTTTCCTAAGTATGTAGAATTTTCCCCAGAATTCTTTTGTGGCATGTTCTCCCATCTATTGTATTAGTGTTGGTACCCCTTTGCATCCTCTCTCCAGCTTGCTCCTTAACCTAAGATGCAGTTCTTTGTCCAGAGGATCCAAATACTTTGTATACTTTGTATCCAAAGTACTTTCTAACCATGCATTTTCAATTAGGTTGCTTTGAGAGATCTTTGATATTTGATGGCTTTTCTCATTTATTTTTTGGCCATCACCACTATTTGCACTAATTGTTCTGAAGTTTTACTTATCCTGCTTCGGTGTTTATTAGCAGGGTAAATGTTAGCTCCACATTCTACAATAAAACCACAGGGAAAACATGTTGGTCTAGGATATTGGTTTGCAGTCTTCTATCTTTATTTTCTGTCTGCTTAGCATTCACAGATATCCCCATTATTGCTTTTACTGGTGCTCACATCACAAAGGATCTTCCGTTATATGCAGTCACTCTCAAGGTGGGTGCTGGCAGGTCAGGAATGTGGCTGAGACCAACTGGTTGGGAGAAATCGGAGATTTACCTATAGAGCCCCTTTACTGAACAGAGGAGAAGAAAGATAAACTGAGATGTTTGATAGGCAGTTACAGTGTGGTAGGTATGGCTGAACTCTGCTCTTTGGATGTTTGTGAGGCAGGAAGGGCCATCCTTCAACCCAGCCCAGTGGTCTCTGTAAGTCACTGATTCTCTGTGTTCAGCCTCTGCCTATCAAAAATTTTCAAGCAGTCTCTGTTTCCTGACCTGAACCCTAACCAATACAGATGGGCTGAAGCTAAAACTTGGGACTTTGAAGGCTAAAAAGAAGCAGCATGATAGTCAGCAGGCCTGCAGGTGCACACACTACTCAAGATTTGCCAGCCATAAGCAAGCAGGGCAAATGCTAATCAAGTTACAGAATAGCTAATGTTTTAGCTCTTGAGGTCCTATTTCTCAGACCTCCTCCTAGTTCCTCTGAATATTCCTCCACCTAGGATGGCAGTGGGACAGTTCTCTGTTGAGTACCACATCAGTCCTAACTCAGTGCTTTGAAACAGGTACCATTTTATTTTTCCTCCCACCCGAACTTTGGAAAAGTAGGATGATGATTTGCCCACTGCTTCTGACTTCCCTGTAGTGCAGTAAAAAGAAAACAATGAGGTCCTAATTTGCTGCAGCACAGTGAGATGGCAGAGGGTGTGCATGCTGGAGGAAGCCACGGTCCCTGCCCTCAGGTCTACAGTTGGCCACTGAGGCACACATTCCCACTTCCTGTGTTCCATTCATTATGTTAATTTTCCACCAAGCTCCCGCCCCACCTCTGCCAATTATTTTTGTTTCAACCTTCTAATTACAACATTATATGACCATTCAGACTGGTACTAATTAAATCATTACTTAATTCACAAAGTGTGCGATAATGCTAATGCTTCTTGTCAGCTGAAATTGCAACATGGCACCTACTTTTTTCCTTCTCTGTAGATGGGTGGGGTGGGGGTGGGAGGCAGATTGTGCTTCTACCAAACAACCTTTGCGGCTCTCTTGATATCTGGCTGACCATCATCCAGACCCTACTCTTCTGAAAATGGAAAATCAATGTAGTAGACCTAACAGTGTATACCTGCAGTTCATAACTGTCATTTAAAATTATCCTGACTTCTCTATGAAGAAAGTCTTGATAGTGAAAAATAGTGTTAAGATTTAGAGTACTATTTGCTGCCATATTTTCTTGTCACTTTGTTCTTCATATTATTTTTAACACAGTAAAACAGTAGCTTGTCTCTTTTTCTCATATTTAAAACAGATTTGTTTTCCACTCAATTAGACTTGTGATCACGAGAACACAAAGTAGTATTTTTCTCCTTCTGGAGAGAGACATACCGTATGATGGGCAAATTGTCAGGAATAATTACACCAAATGATGGAATAAAATCCAATGGAAAACATCTTTCTCCTTGCTAGTGATACATTTTTATTTAAGACACAATGAGCATCAAGCAAATTTATGACAAGGTGAAATTGACAAGTGGCCCTCTGCCATGATTTTACTTTTAATTGCTAGTAAACTAATTAGCCAGAACAACATGTTGTATAATCCACAAAACTGTCGCTCATGTATTCTCCAATAAAATGAGATATATGATGTGGAAAAATTCTCCTTTAAGAGGTAGCCAAAAAAAAAAAAAAATTACTTTGAGAAATCTAATTGTAAAAACATCATAGAGTGAATGGCTTCCTTTCACCCGTGGACTAGCATTTATATGTAACATTTGCTTTGGGATTTGAATAGGAGTTAAGAAAGACAAAAAAACAAGATAACTTTTTTCCTCTTTCCAGACCAAATTGTGGATCAAAATAAGCAACTACTTCCTTAAATATAATTAAGTTTCCTTTGGTTGAGTCATCTCTAAGACTGACAGGCAATAATTTCTGTAGCACAAGGCTTGAATGTTATCTATAAAGGGACCAGTAATAAATATTTTGGACTGTGTGGGCCATACAGTCTCTGTCACAGCTCTTCAGCTTTGATTTCATAGTGCAACAGCAGCCACAGACAATTACACAAATAAGAGCATCAATCTTCCAATAAAACTATTATGGGCACAAAATTTGAATTTAATATAATTTTCACTTATTGCAAAATATTCTTTTGGACTTTATTTAGCCATTTAGTTCATGGGCTGTACAAAGACTGGTGATGGGTTGGATCTGGCCCACAGGCTGGTTTCCAGCCCTTGCGTCTGTGCCTGCTTCATGCCAGATAGAGTCATGAGTTAGTTCTTCACTATCTGCTGTGTGCCAGGCAGGGTGCAAAGTAAGCACTGTTGGCTGTTCAGAAATCCTAAGAGCAGAGTCTCTGCCCTGAAGAAGCTTACAGTTGAACTGGAAAGGACACAGAGGCAGGCCTAAGAGACACAGTATTCAGTGTTACCTAGTAAATATCACTCTGTGAGAAAAGCTACCATTGACCTACAGGTTTAGAAGAGAAACATGACTTCAGCTGACAAAGACGCTCTGCTGAGACCTGACCTCGTTAAGTAAGGATGCAATGAAATGATGGGATTTCAACTGGACCATGAAGAATAAGGCTGGAGACCTTTAGAAAGAGAGATCAAGGGCATAATGCCTTCTTTTGGGGTTGGGGGTGTGGGGGGTGGAGGGACATATAACTGACGGTGGTGAAAACATCAACCATGAGTCAGTTTTTCTGATTGTCTTATTCCCTCATTCATTCCTTCATTTCATCTCATTGTGAAAATTTCAAACATATAGCAAAGTTATAAAGAATTTTATAGTTAATACCAAATACCCACCACCTAGAGCCTGGATTAACGTTTTACTACAATTGATTTATCCTTCTGTCTGTGCCTTTTTTAAGAGAGAGGGATGTGAGAGTGAGTGGCGGGGGGCGGGGGGTAGACAGGAGAGGGAGATAGAGAATCCTAAGCAAGCACCATGCCCAATGTGGAGCCTGACTTGGGGCTCAGTCTCACAACCCTGAGATCATGACCTGAGCTGTAATCCGGAGTTGGATGTTTAACCAACTGATCCACCAAGGCTCCCCGCTGTCCATGCATTTTATTTTTTATTTATGTCAGAATTTCAGATAGCAGGGTATTTTTCTCATAAATATTTAAGTATGCATATAGTTAATTAGAATTTAATATTCATTTGTAGTTTTTCTTTTGATAAAAGTTACATACAGTGAAGTGTACCAACATGAAGTGTGCATTCTCTGAGATTTGACAAGGCTTGTCCCTATGAAACCTAAATCCCTGTCAAGATACATAGTGTTCTCATCATCCCAGAAAGTTCTTCCCAGTAGTCCTTGCCCCCACCTCACCCCTAGAGGAATAACTGTGCTGATTTTTTCTGCTATAGGTGAGTTTTGCCTATTCTGGAATTTCATATAAATGGAATAATAGAGAACGTGTCATTGGGTTTGGACCCTTTGTCGTCGCTTATTTAGTCTCTACTAGCTTGGTTGTAGCATTCTTAGAAGTGGAAGGATCTAAAGGCAGTTATTTTCCCAAGAGGAAAGTATACTCTTGAGTGCAAAGTAATGTTCTAGTAACAAAACAGCAATTTTGTTCAATTTCATATATATTATATTTAATTATTATTTTTTTAAGATTTTATTTATTTATTCATGAAAGACACACACACACACACACACACACACACACACACAGAGGCAGAGACACAGGCCAGAAGGAGAAGCAGGCTCCATGCAGGGAGCCTGATGTGGGACTGGATCCTGGAACTCCAGGATCACACCCTGGGCCAAAGGCAGGCGCTAAACCACTGAGCCACCCAGAGAGCCCCCTATATTTAATTATTATAAAAGCAAATGACCTGTGGATTAAATTTTTCACATTAACATTTCTTAAATGTCTGTTAATATACATCATTTCCTATATTTCATGTTATTTAATGAGTCTTTGCAATAACTATTATTTTCAGGAAATGACGCTGAGGCAAGGGGTTGAAGTAGCTAAATCCCATTATTTCTTAACTTTTTCTTTTACCACTTCAGGTGTCAGTTGGGAACTGGGGGTAGCAAAGGTCAGAACAGGTGTTTCTGTGGGTGAGTCATCTTGGAGCTGCTTTCTTACCAAGAAATGGGTAGACAATAAAAGTGCAAGTGTTCAGGAGGAATGTGCAGAATTGTTTTTCTGTTGTAAAGGAGAGAAGAGAAGTAGACAATTCAGGGCTACATTTACCATTTATGATTAAAGTGTGGATCTCCTTTCCTGAAGTATAGCGTGGAAAGTTAGGAATTCAGAGTGAAGGACAACCCTCTCTTCTTTACTGGAGGACTGTAACTGGTGGAGTTATATTTACTTAAGCATCTCAGGATACCTTGTGAGCATCAAATCCTTAAGTCACTTAATTCCACTACAGTGTTGGGAAATCATTCTGTGAATTTTGCAGTTCATGATTCTGCTTTAAAGTTCGGAGCAGGGATCCCTGGGTGGCGCAGCGGTTTAGCGCCTGCCTTTGGCCCAGGGCGTGATCCTGGAGACCCGGGATCAAATCCCACGTCGGGCTCCCTGCATGGATCCTGCTTCTCTCTCTGCCTGTGTCTCTGCCTCTTTCTCTCTCTCTCTCTCTCTCTCTCTCTCTCTCTCTCTGACTATCATGAATAAATAAATAAAATCTTTAAAAAAAATAAAAAATAAAAAAAAAATAAAGTTTGGAGCAAGTCAAGTACAGTAGACCTGAAGAGGAGAACCTGCTTTTATGGTTCAAAGTGGAATGTTTCTGTTTATCTTCTGACCAGCTTATAAAATATTTGAATGTTATTTGTTGTAATTTATGGTACTATTACTGCGAATGGAAATATGTATTATCATTGTTATTCATGGTTAAAATAGCATCGTTATAACATTGAACTCCATATACATTGGTGACACATGTGGGCAAAGTTAGGCAACATTTAATGCCATTTGAGAAGCAGTTTACATTCTTTGGACTTAGTCTTTTACACAGACTTGGTCTTCATTGTTAGTTGAAAGTCTGTGTGTTTCCCATTATAAACAATTTCTGTATTAAGTCTTGGATTTAAGGGGGGAATTTCTACTCCTTTTAAAATAACTGTGGTCAGCAATTAATAAAAGACCAGAGCAATATTGTAGCAAGTCAGTGTTTCCTTTTGGGTTTACTGTGTCCAGATGCAAAGGAAAAAAATAGAATCACTTAGTTTAGTTTTGTTTTGTTTGAAGTATCTGAGTCTGTCTCTCTTCCTCATTTTCCTCAAAACAGTTTTTAAAAATCAATTTAGGAAATCTTCTCCAAAGTACTGAACTAGCATGATTTCAGCAGTTAAGTTTCCTAAAAAGTTTGTTTAGAAATGTTGTGTTCAGTGCTTGAATTTGTTTTCTAGCATTCTGGATGGGTGGTTGTCCAGCCTAAAGGAGAACTGAATCTATCCCACATCCCAGGGGCTTTCTCACATAATAATAGCTCATAATCCATTCTGGTACTTTATAGATGTTGAAAAGCCTATGAAATTCTACAAGGCAGCTGCCAGTGGAATTTAGGGCTTGCAAGCTTGGAGGAATGTTGGTCCTTTATCATTTTAGAAGGTTTAAAAAAAAAAAAAAAAAGGTTTAGATGTAGTTGTTAGTTTACTAATTAGCAATGTTATTTTGTAGCAAAACAAAAACAACAAAGCATCAAAAAACATTAATTATCACACAGGGTATTAATTTAAGGAAGATTATGACACTTGAAAAATTATTTGAAAAAATGATTGTGTTATGAACTTTTTTCGTTCTTTTTTTTCCTCAAGTTAACACCAACATAAAATGGCTGTGTTCATGTAATTTCTTTTCTCAATTTGGTTCAAGACTTGTATAGCTCCCAGTGGTAGATTTTGCAGTTGTATTGCATGATTAAAGTGTCCATCAAAACCGTACAGTTGGTAAACAGTATTAAAAATCCATCTCCAAAAAAAAAAAATCCATCTCCAGCTTCTGTAAAATGTATAGAGAGCTATGAACACTAGAAGAAATGGAAATATTTTAATTAACTCAAGTAGGACTAATCAAAGCAAAGCAGCCAGTTTATTCAATTGAACATGTAAATGTCTATTCATCCATGACATGGCTGAACATTTATGTCATCTATTAAAAGCTATTCTGTTGCTTGTATGAGTATAAGCTATTGTTCAACACGGAACTGAATCCCGCAGAGGCTTGCCCACCTCTTTTAAAAATTACATGTCATAAATTATTTCCTTAACATCCTTTCTTCTGCATTCAGTTCACTTCAAATAACCCAACTTCGTTCATGAAGGAATGAAGATTTGGATACCTTGATTCAGTCACCCTGCCATCCTCTCTTTCCTTTGAAGGAATTTTACCTTCTTCCTTTCTTCATACTAAGGCTTAGTAGCTGCTTATGCTCTGGGAACTGGTCTGAGTATGTTTTATGCATCATTCAGTCCTAGCAACAATATCATTTCTCCCATTGTACAGATGAAGATAGGTATGCAAAATGTTGTGTGCTGGTACAGGTAGTAACTCGGAAGGGAACACATGTCTCGGAATATCCATTGTGTTGAAATGATTTAAATTGTGCCAAAGGTGATGGCCATTTGGCACCAGGAAGAAATTCCTCAACTGAATAGATGCTTCAAGAATCCTTTTAAGTGAGTACAGCTAAAAGGAGTTTGGGTAAAGGTGGTTTCCTGGGATTTTTATCACCATTAAGACATCTAAAAACAGTCTGTATAAAAATCCCGTTTGTTTTATTTTGTTTTGGCTTTTCTGTGTGAATTTGTTGCATTCTTGAGGCGGGCATTTAACTAGATGGCTGTTTGCAGAGCCCTTCAGTACATTTAATGCAATCTTCAATGTGTATAAGAAGTAGAAACTGGGCAGCCCCTGTGGTGCAGTGGTTTAGCGCAGCCTGTAGCGCAGGGTGTGATCCTGGAGACACAGGATCGAGTCCCAGGTCGGGCTCCCTGCATGGACCCTGCTTCTCCCTCTCCCTGTGTCTCTGCCTCTCTCTGTGTCTCTCATGAATAAACAAATAAAATCTTTAAAAAAAAAAAAAAAGGAGAAACTTAATGACTCTTTTTAATCTTAAATTATTTTCATTCTACAAATAAGTAGAAAATAGGACTAAATCCTTATATTCTTGCCATTCTAACATAATGATACTTTTTGGCCTGTTTCTTTCTAGTCATTTTATTCATGCAGTAACAAAAACAAAAACTGGGGGCACCTGGGTGGCACAGTTGGTTAAGCGTCTGCCTTTGGCTCAGGTCATGATCTCAGGGTCCTGGGATTGAGCCCGGTTCAGGCTCCCTGCTCAGTGGGGAGTCTGACTCTCTCTCTCCCTTTGCCCCTCCCCTCCTCACTCTCTCAGATGAACAAAATCTTAAAAAACATAAACCAAAAACCCATGGTGGGCATAATATAACATACAGAGGAGTTGAATCACTATGTTGTACTCCTGGAAATAATGTTAACATTGTGTGTCAGCTGTACTCAAAAAAGTAAAAAATAAATAAAAGGTCATTTATCAGTAAGACACCTTTATTGAATTATAATGTATATGCCATAAAATCTACCCACGTTAAGTGTCTAATTAAATGGGCTCTAATAAATTTACAGAGTTGGAGAACCATCCCCATAATCCAGTATTAGCACATTAGCATCTCCCCAAACTTCATCCTCATTTTCTAGTTTCTTAAGATGGAAGCTTTTATTACTGGTTTGCTCTTTCTTCTTTTTTGGCATAAGTATGCATAGCACCACTTTAGCTGAAGCCCATAAATTCTGATAAATTGTGTCTTTATTTTCATTCAACTCAAAATATTCTCAAATTTTTTATGTGGTTCCTTCTCTGACCCACGGGATATTTAGAAGTATGTTGAATTGTTTCAAAATATTTGTAGACTTTCCGAATTTCCTTTTGTTTTTATTTCTAATTAGCAATATAGAAAATACACCTTTTTGTGTTTTCATCCCTTTTATTGAAATTCCCTTCAGTCCTTATCAATAAGTATCTATTGATACTGATTATATAGCTCACACATAATCTATCCTGGATTATATACAATATGCACCTGAAAAGAATGTATACTCTTTTGTTTTGGGGTATTCTATATGTGTCAGTTGAGTCAATTTGGTAGATAGTGTCTGTCTAGGTATTTTTCCATATTTAGAGTGGATTTTGAAATGTTGGCTTATTCATATCTCAGCTCTGTCAGTTTTGGCTCTGTATTTTGGGGCTTTGTTAGGTGTGTATGTATATGTGTATAAGCATTAAATTTCTTGATGGATGTCTTCTTTTATCATTATAAAATGTCCCTCTTTGTCTCTATTAACAATTTTGGTTTAAATTATATTTTGTCTGATAGTATACTCTCTCCAGCTATTTTATGTTTATTGTTTCTTCTGTATTTCTTTTTAAATCATTCTTTCAATTTATATTTGAATCTAAACTGTGCTTTTCATAAATAGCATATACTTGGATTTTTTTTACATCATCTAACAATCTCTTCCTTTCGAGTTTTTAATCTATTCATGTTTAATATTACCATTGATATGGTTGGATTTATGTCTCCACTTTAATTTCTTTGCTGGTTTTACTATATTGCTGGATGGTTTTCTGAGTGGTTGCTCTAGGGTTGAAAATATGTATCATACTTCTCACAATCCATTTTAGCTTAACACTAACTTAATTGCAGCAGCATGTACAAACTTAACTTCAGTATAGTTCCATGTCACCTTCCTTTGTGCTATTATTATATGTTACCTCAGTATATCTTATAAACCCAACAATACAGTGTTTTAATTGTTTTATGAAACCTATCTTTCAATGAAGAAAGGAGAAAATATGTTTATGAAATAAAAATATATACATACATACATACATACATACATAAAAATCTATACCATTTCCATTACTCTTCATTTCTTCCTGTTTGTTTGAGTCATGCCTGGTATCATTTCTTTGGTCCACTGGAGCTCCATTACCTCCCTCCTTCCTTTGTGCTATTATTATTATACATGATATATGATCTTTGATACAATTTTATAATTACTGTTTTATGAAGTCTTCTGAATTCAGAGAAGAAAAGACAAAAATTAAACTTACATAGTCTGTGAAATTATCTACGTAATTAACTTTACCAAGTGTTCCCATGAGGATTAGACTTACTGACTATTTTCATTTCTTTTCATCCTGACAAAATTTGATTCTTTTTAATAATTTCTCTATATTGATACTCTCTATTTGATGAATCATGACATCATACTTTAATTATTTAAATACTTTTGAAAAAGTCTTTAACATATTTATAATAGCTGCTTTGAAATCCTTATCTGCTGAGTCCAACATCTGGGCCTCCTCAGAGTTAGTTTCTATTAACTGCTTTTTCTTTTGTGTGTGGGTTAATGTCTAATTTTTCTTTATGTCTCATAATTTTCTGCTGAAGATTAGACATTGTAGATAATATAGCAGCTCTGCGGTCATTCCTGTTTTATTTGGATTTTTAGTTTCTCATGTGGACTAGTTTTCGTAGAGCACGTTTCCTTCATAAGGTGTGACCCCTTATGTCTCTGTGTTGTCCTCCTGCTCTGCTCCACTTCTCTACCCTGGTAATTATTTAACTCTACCTTCCTAGAAATCATCTAAGGTCAAGTAGCTTAGTGCCTAACAGAAGACTGGTCTGAGTGCTTGCGCAGTTTGGGCTCAGTGCTTTGAACCACTAAATCACAGTGTTTCATTTTTTTCTGATGGATCTGTGGAGTTTGGAGAATGAATCACAGTTCAGCCAATTTACAAATCTGTCTTAAATTCTACTCTCTGTGTTGATAAGTTCTCATGCTCAGCAGGGATAGTTTGCTAGGGCTTTCTCCAGTCTCTCCTATGTGCATCATTTTGTAGGTATTTGTTCAGTCTT
Organism: Canis lupus dingo; assembly: GCF_003254725.2. Lineage (NCBI taxonomy): Eukaryota > Metazoa > Chordata > Mammalia > Carnivora > Canidae > Canis > Canis lupus. The sequence continues at coordinate 3,032,340 of NC_064248.1, read as the reverse complement.
CCATACCACCAGAGATAAGTAGGATCTTATCAAGGCTCTCTTTCATTCCATGGATTCCCTATTAATTTTCTGGCTAGTCTGCCAGTTTGTTGCTTACTCTAATCAGTAATGATTTCAGGATAGCTGCAATGTCATCCTTCCCTGATTGTTTGCTGAGATCACTTTTGTTTTTTTGATGCCCTGGACATAGAATTTTCCATGTTCTGCTCCAAATAAAATCAGTCCCGAAGCAGCAGAACCTTGATCGTCACAGCTTGCCTACCTGACAGCACTTCTGCCTCGTGGAGCTGGAGGAAGGGTGGGATGTGGGAGTAGCACCAAGTTAAAGTTTACAGACTCTCACTGTTCTTACTAAGGTTCACTAACTTTCATTGAGTAAATATTTCTCAGTTTGTTATATTTCAATTTTATATGTCAATTTCAATGTCCTTAAGAGGTTGTTTTTGACAGTTTTGTTCAGTTTTGTTGTTTCTTATTGTCATGAGGGTTTGACAGGTGGATCATTCAACCATTCCAGAAGTTCTTCTCTCTTGAGTTTTTGTTGTTGTTTAAAAACATACATACTTCAAAGTAAACATATTGCCATGGTCTGAATGTTTGTGATTCCTGCAAATTCATATGTCAGAACTCCAGTACCCAATGTGAGGATTTTAGTAAGTGAGACCTTTGGGTGGTAAGTAGGTCATGAAGATGGAGCCTTAATGAATGGGATTAATGGTTTCATAAAAGAGATCTCACAGAGCTCCCTATCCTCTTCCACCATATGAGGATACAGTGAGGGTCAGCAGTCTCCAATGTGGAAGAGGACCCTTGCTACAAATCATGCTGGCACTCTACCTCGGACTGCCAGCCTCCAGAACTGTAGATGATAAATTTTTGCTGTTGAATGGATTCATTCATTCTGTGACATTTTATGCAACAGCCCAAATGGTCTGACACTAATCTTAAGTGTACAGCTCAATGGCATGTTACATAGGAAAACATCCTTGTCATCAGTAGCTAGATCAAGATGTAGAAACATATCCAGCACCTCTTCAGCTTCCTTTCCTAGTCTCTACCCCATCCCAGAGTTAGCTGCTCTTCTCACTTCTGTCATTTTATATTAATTTTTCCTGTCTTTAAATTTAATATGAATGAAATTTTACAATATTTACTCTTCTGTTTCTGGCTTCTTTCATGCATCATAACATCCTCCAAGAGTCATCCATGTATTTTGGATGTAGCAGGGATTTGTGGGGGTTTTTTAAGGTTATTTATTTTAAAGAGAGAGGGAGTGTTGGAGCAAGAGAGGAAGGGCAGAGGGAGAGAGAGAATCTTAAGCAGATTCATTGTTGAATGCAGAGCCTGTGTAGGGCTTGATCCCACAACCCTCAAAATCGTGATCTGAGCCAAAATCAAAACTTGGATGCTTAACCGACTGAACCACCCAGCCACTTTGGGATTTGTTATTTTTTTAATTGCTATGCAATATTTTATCTGTGAATATGCCACAGTTTTCTCATTGGTAGACATTTTGGGTTGTTTCTGGTTTGGGGCTGTTATTAATAAAGCTGTGATGAACATTCTTCTGTATTTTTGTGAACATAAATGTGTATAATTTTAGCATGTTCAAAAAACATAATGAATGTGTAATTTTGGCTTTCTTAAGGTTAGTATTATGTCAAGTATTTTTTCTTGATTTTATCACTGTCATCATAAATGCCATTAGTATTTTTATAATATTTTTTCAGGTGAGTATACAGTGAACAAAGTGACATCTTAAAAATATTAGTCAGAAGCCTATATTTAATAATGAATCATGACAACACAGGCAGCTCTTGGTGCTCAATGAATATTTGTTTTCATTTTTTTTTAAATTACAGAATCTTAAGTTTTTTAAAAAACAGTATTTGACTGGTTCAAGTTTAAACAAAACATAATTGCTTTTTCAACCCCTTTACATGTTCCATAACATCATGAGATTCAAATATCATTAGTATTACTTTTTTGGTAGGCCAAAACAGGAATTACTAGGAGCATTGGTCTCATAAATGTGCATTTGTATAATTTTTTCCCATATTTTATATTGAATGGGAGATAGAGGAAACCATGTAACCTTCCACATCTAGCTTAAAGAACTGAATCCTCTTATATAAGACTAGTGGTGTTACTGCTTTTCCACCTCTTTTCTGCCCTCCCTCCCATGTACACTAATCCTCATGCACTGATGCTTATGTGAGTATGAGCCAGTCTCAGTGTCCAGGGACCCTTCTCCATGTGGTACTTGGAAATGTGTTTGCCTGAGGCAAGGGTCAGGTGCAGGAATTGTATACTTCTTTCTTAACTTGATGGTGGTTTTTCTTCTCAAAAACTGCTGAGACTTGCAGTGGGTCATATGAGCTGTGAAGGACACGAGGATGCTAGGAGGGAAAGGAAGTGCATAACGGACCCCACACAATTGTGCCCATGGCCCCAGGTCTGCTGAGTTTAAGGCACAATTGCAGGCAGACACATTTGCCTAGTTTGACCTTTGGCTTTTATCTGATGTATGTTGTCCCATTAACAGTGTACCTTGCATCTCAGCTTTCATACAGACAAGGGTCTAATTTTGGACAGTCTTTTCTCCTTTTCTTGATGTTAAAGCTAATCAAGCCTTTGGCTGTGAGAAGACCATAAGAGACACCAAGCCTGAATTTTCCATTGCCAGGAAAGGGATGCTAAGTATCCAGCAGGCATGAACTAAGAGCTCAGTCACGAAATGGCATTTTAGCCCTGATCAGCTCTACCGCAGAGAGGGATATGTGGTTAGTGTCTACTGCTTCATCTCTCTTGATTGTCAGAAAGGTGCCATTGTCCACAAGGTGGACCACAACGAGAGGGTGTTCAAACAGGAAGAGAAAACCAGGCTCATGGCCTGTAGTCTTCACAAATGAATTCTGTCATGCGATGCTGTGGTTTTCTTGATAGAAATTCTAGCCAGGATATGAGCATTTAAGTCACATTTGCTGATCAGATATCATAGGTATCTGTGCTTTTTAAGTAGGCTGTTTTTCTGATACTTGGGTCATTATTATGGGAACTGATATATATTAATGAACAAATAGCATATTAATTTATGTTATAAGTGTTTAAACTCTAGAATGGATACCACATGGGCAGAGCACATGTTAAGACTTTTTAGGTGTTGGGATGGTTGTATTTCTCTAGCACTGATATTTCTTGAATGTTGTTCATATTTCTGTTTACTTCCTTGTGAAAACTTTATTGCTTCTGTTTTCTCTGTGTTTTATTCTTCACTGTGAGCTCTGTGTCCTCTTTTACACTCCCTTGCTCCTCTAGCTAATAAGAATCTTAATAACAATAGCTACAAACATTTACTGTGTGATTACATATGTATTAGATGCTGCACTGGTTACTTTTATGTGTACTTTTTGCTTTTGCTGTTAACAGTTCTGTGGCATTTTTAATAAACATTTTGTAGATGAGGAAACCCAGACTATGTTGCTCCTTCCCTTTCTGAGTATAAAGTCAGCCCTTCTCTTCCAGCTGAGATGGTAACCTTGTGCTCCCATTCAGCAACACAGGCTCACGTAGATTTACATTTGCTGCTGGGCCTTGTGGGTGCCAGTCCCTCGGAAGTTGTTCTGCTAAAGGCCTAAAACAGGAGTCCCCTTCTTGGAGATACCATGCAGCAGCTGTACTACTTGTCCAGGGAGCTTCATACCTGGAATGTTGATCCTCACAGAGAATATTTGGAAGAAACAAGGGGCAAAGGCTGTGAATCTCCTTATTGCCCTACAGCAGGGCAGCTTATGTCCTCAGAGTGATGGGCATATGCCTTTGCTGGCAAAGGACAAGTATGGTTCTCTCCTCATGGTTGCAGAGAATATTCACATTAAAGATTCATTAGCTTACATTACAGATTGAAGGGCTTTCCCCCAAATCCACCAATTATAAAGGTTCAGTGTACCAGTGATTTGGAGCAAAACAGCCTCTGTATTGAGTGGGTATGTGGACATGTAAAGCTGTTTGAAGCTTTCTGAATGCACATTACTGTGTAATAGCAGGAGGGGCTCATAGGTTGTGTCCTTGTCATTTACTTCATCTTCCCTGTGCTACCTCTTATTGTTACTTAAGAGCTAAAACTCATCTATATTTTAGAAGGGTGTTCTGTTTTTGTTACTAGACATGAAAGCAGGATAGGATACTGACCTTGCACCTTGTCATGTTTCCATCACCTGGCAAAGAAACCAACACCTAGCAGTAGGTATTTAGCATGGTGCCCAACACACAGTAGGTAGTTGACAGACATTCTGTTGATCATTCTGAGGGTGACTGACTACCTCAGCTCTTCTCTATTTGTAGGTTAATTGGAAACTGATAGCTGAACACATTGTGTTTGGAGATGCTTTGGTGGTTAGAGATGCTTACTGCTCAGAGTAAAGTATAAACTCTCCTCCTCCCTCCCCCCCAATTCGAACAGACCTTAATGTGACTCTTCTTACAATGTGATCTTTCTCAGTGAGAACAAGTGGAGGTAAGCAGGGAGGGTGACTGAGCTGCCATGGGTACCAGAGAGAAAAGCGAGGAAGAAAATAGCTAGGACCCCAGTAGCAAGTAAAAGAAAAGAACTTGAAATAAACATGGGCCAGAATTAAGGGAAAGAACAAAAAAAAAAAAAAAAACAAAAAAAAACAAAAAACAAAGAACTGAAAATGATAAAAGGAAGAGAATGCATTAATGATTCCTGAATTATCTTTAATATGTTTTTGGTTTTATAATTCACATGGTAGAGGAGAAAGTCCTAGTAGTCCTGCTTGGACCTGCTTAGCAATTTCAGAATTGTTCATTTTCCTTCAAGGAATTTCTGTAACTTTTCTTCTCTGGTGGCTCTGCCTTTCATCCTCACTAAGGCCATTTGTTCATTCTCTTCTCTCTCTCTCTCTCCCTCTCTTCAGGGGGCTGAGAAGCTCAGCTGCTCCTTATTTGCATTTTTACATTGTACTGCTTGGTAAGCTTTCATATGAAAACAGGTTTCAGAAGTAAAAATAAACGTTGGAAAACACGAGTGGAACAGAAAGAACTCTTGATAGAAATTCTGTCTGATGGGATGGAGTAGTCATGAGCTTTTTGCTTCATCTCTGAGACACTTTATTTTTTCCATCAGTAAATTAAAGACCTTGAGCTTTACATAATAATCTCTAAGAATCTTCCTTGTTCTTATATTTTTAATAAAGTTATCTGCAAGAACAGAACATAGAGAAGTAGGTAATTCACGTATCTGCTTTGTTCACTGTTCTGCACACTTCATATGCATTATCCTTCCAACAACCCCCTTCTTAGGAGTGGAGACTGAGACTCAAAGGGATTATTACTTCCCAAATGTAACAGAGCATACCTGTGTTCCCTCTCCCATACCATGATGTTGCCCTGTGAGCCAAGCCACAGTACACCAGAGAAAACAAAAATATAAGATGGAAGAATATGTTGAGATCACTTCACATGGGCTTCTGCTCAGACGTAAATAACTTAAGAGGGGCCCTCCCTGACTCTGCCTCTCCAGATTACTCTCTGAATGTTAAACCTGGTTCTAGTTTTGCATAGCTCTTGTCACTATTTGCATTAGTTTGTATTCTTTGCCACCAACAGGGACTAGAGTGTAAGACACATGGAAGCAAGGTTCGTGCCATATACCTACTTAATCCCCTGTGTCCAGAGTAGTGTATAGTACAGTGATGCTCAATAAATAATTGTTGACTGAACATAGATTATAAAAATCCCTAGAAAATTTTAAAGGATGAGCTCATTCCTAGAAATTGCATTTGTAGTTTTGCTGTTTTCCTCTTGGTTTTCAAAACCACAATACCCATTGTTCATATCTATAATGAGATGATGTAGTATTTGTCCTTGTTCCAGTGAACATGGCAGCTTGTACAGTTTCATTGGTGAGCGTATGTGGTCTAATGTACTTTCGGCAATGGAGTGAATGAACATCTGTGGAACTGAAAAGCAGTTTTCACCCTCTTTAGAAAGTTAGGTTAACACTGTCTTCTCAATAAAAGGTACATACTTTTTCTCATTGATGCTTATTATTTTTAAAAAGATTTTATTCATTTTTTGCAGGGGAGAGCATGTGAGTTTAAGCATGGGGAGGGGCAGAGGGAAAAGGAGAAGCAATCCCAGGGCTCAATCCCAGGACCTTGAGATCATGACCTAAGCTGAAGGCAGATGCTTAGCCAACTGAGCCACCCAGGCGCCCCATCATTGATGCTTATTCTAAGCCTCTTGATCCTGATCTCCTTCTGTATGTTGCAATTTTCAAGAATGAGGTAGAAATGAATCTCAGACTGTTTCCTTCAGAGCAGTGACTATTCTCTGTATCAACAAATGTTTTGTATCCTCAATGAAAACTCTCTTACTCTCCCCCCACTTTCATCTTCTGTTTGGTTTTACAAGTATAAACAAGTTTTGGCAAGTGTTGGGGGCTCACCTGATGTATAACAATGCACCTTTTAATACATTCACTCGCTGTAGCTCCACTCTCTCTGTTTTTCCCTTGTCCAGCATACACCATGTTGCTCTCCCCTCCATGTTTCCTACGTTGACAGAGAGCTGTGCATACAGACTTACCACCAGGCTAATGTATGTGGAGAAAGGGGCCTACAGAGTACTAATTTTTACTCCAGTGTTCCCTGAACTGCTCTGATTAAGCCTAAGTCTTAACTCATACTTCATTGTAGTATTAGCTCAGTACAGTTATTTCTAGTTATTGGTGTGGAATTTCAGAAACTGAAGATATTTAGAGCCCATGAGGGTCTACCCATTCATATTTAGATGAAAGACTGAGGCCCAGGGAGGGTCTTGTACAAGATTCTAGGCCCCTTGAGGATGGTGACAATCTAATTCACTTTTATGACATCCATGCCTGTAAGAGAGTCTGCACATAACAGGTGCTCAAGAACTGTGTTTGCATTTTCGAGGTCATACAAGTACTGATGGCTGAGCTAGAATTTGAACCCGTGTCTCTGAGTTACTTGTCCATTGTCGTTTCCACAATTATCTCATTGTAGCTTAAATTGGGTAGTCAGTTTTCAGTCTTTTAAAACACAATTACCTTACTATTCATCTCTGGTAAACAAACAGCAGCTGTCCCTCATTGGCATGGCTGCAGTTTCACTACTGAGCAATTCTAGAAACTGCCACTATTAACCATTCTGCTAAAAGGAGGACTCTTCTACTCACATGATATCCTGGCTGTGTCCAAAGTGTAATATTTAATTGCATTTTCTTAATCTTTACCACTGTATTGCTAAGCTTTCTAATACCTTCAAAATACCAAATCTCAGGCTTATCCTAATTAAAGAATCTCAATTTAATCCATATTGCATGACAATTCAATTTGTTGATTGCTTTTTCTCCCCCTCTTTGTGAAATTCCCGTCAAATGTATTAATTCAACATGATGAATCCTGTATTCAACCCACTGGAGTGAATAATTAAAATTAGCTGATAAAACTTTCAGCAGAATTACTTTGTGAAATTGCTGAACAGATGTGTCATTTTAATGAAAATCCACAGACAAGCTCCTTCTCCCCCTCGGCAGGATAAAAATATTATCCCCTCGGCACATACTTAATTTGGTGGTAAATACACTCGGAGCGATTGCTGGAAGGGAAGAAAAAGCAACTTGTCACACTTAGTAACTTGATTTTTCCCCAGCATGCAGTAACAGCTATCTACAGTAATTCATAGTGCTCTATTGTTGCTGCAAGTCCCAAAGAGAACTTATTAAAATGCAATAATCTCCTATTTAAACAGAAACAATAACCATTAAATTTCCTGTGGATCCAAAATTGAGCACAAGCCCCATCTGGTAAGAGTGATTAGAGGCCTGATGAGGGAATTTAATTTGCAACATTCAAAGACTAAATCTGAGCAGATCTTGTCACCTGGGACTTGAATGCTGCTTGCCGTCTTCTTAAAAAATCTCGACCTAAACTGAAAATGGAATGTAGAAGTGAAAATGTTACCCATGGGTTCGCCCCCAACAGGATTGCGTTTCATGATGTCTCCAGAAGGCCTGGCAAGCAGTGGGGTTTTCTGGCCATCCACCTTGTCTTGGTTGGTGTGGCCTTAAGGGGCAGCCATGGGCCATGCCACCACCTCCAACAGTCCCTCTGAGTCTCTACTGTGGCCACCCCTCTCAGGTCGTGGTCTGGCAACTCCTCCCACCCTATTTCCTTTCCTCTCAGTTCCTAGGTCTGACCCTGAGTAGTCCTCTGATCTCACCAGTCTCTCTTTCCATCCACAGAGCCAGACTCTTTCAGCAGACTCTGGCAACAGACACAAGCTCTGTGGTGTTTTTATGTCAGTAGACAATCTCTCCTTCCTGTTTATCGTTGTGTGTGTGTTTTTTAAACCTTGTGAGGGAGCATGTCATTAGGAAACACAAATTGTCATCTCCCTCTTCTCAGTTCTTCTCTCACACACCTTCATATTTATACAGCTTTCTAAGCTGCAGAAACCAAGGTATTGATGCCTGGGTTATCAGAAAAGTGTGTATGTGTGCACACATGAGTACGTGTGCACATGCACTTGTTGTGTGGTGGGTAGCCTGATCAAAGGGTAGCATGCCACAGCTGCCAGCATATCAATTAGAATAAACCCCTAATTAAGTATTTGCTTTCAGGAGTAGAGCTCTTGTTGGCCATGAGGTCACTTGGCAGGAGGGAGGCAGTTACCATATGATAGAGATTTCTACCGTTTCTTTGTCCAGGTTCTGTATGGTAGACTTTATCTGAATTTCAGGAATCTCCTTAGTCATCAGACTCCCCTCAGTTTTCCACAAACTCTCTGCCTCCCTCCCTGTCCAGTGTCTTCTCCACCCCCCAGGCCTCTGGGCAGGTCACATCCAGGTAACCTCATCCACCAGGACTCCCTAACCGCAACCTTTGCCAGGCACTAGTATTTATTCTGGTTCTTAGTTCATATATGTCTCCCTGCCATATAAAGTTATAAAGAACCAGCCCTGGGATATAATTTCTAGGGACAGTGGAAAGGTTCATTCCATAAGCCACACCACTTTGGGGTTCTTGAAAAGTTAGTTGTATTTATTGAGCACCTACCATCCGTAAGGCAGTGGACTCACAAATGGAGGAGGGGTGCCATCCCTTGCTGTCTTCATTTATATACAGTTGGGAAAATAGGACAGAATCATGTGAACGTTAATGCTATGGCTTGAACAGTGTTGGGTAAGGGATCACTGGGTTGGATGGGATTAATGAATCACTGAATAATATAATCAGAGCTGTGAGTTCAGAATTAGAAAGAGATGACTGGGACTGGTATAGTTCACAGAGGCCGCCTGAGCTGGCTGGTGTGACTTTGCTGTTCTTAGCAGCCAGAATCTCCCCGCCATGGTAACCAAGGAGTACAGGTGTGGGGCCAGGGAAGGAGATTTTAATGCAGTGCAGCTGAGTTCACTAGGGTGCCTCTTCCAGAGCCTCAGAAACAATTGATGTAACCTGTTAACTAGTAGCGATGATTTGGATGTCAGACACATCTGGTTGTGAATAGCCAGCCCCTGAACCACCCTTCCAACTCTTTGGGAAAGTTTCATAACAGAGTCTGAGATTGTTTGATTGTAAAATGATGTTTAATAATAGTTACATCATGTGGTTTCCATAAGGATTTTGTAATGTGCTGGGTATATGGAGGGCATGAGATAAACGATGGCAGTGCACTTTTAATCTTGGGGTCAGAAGGAGTGAATTAAATACAGAATAAGACCTAGGGGCCCTTGCTGTGCTTCCTGCTCTCTTCTATCCAGTATTACTGATGTCATTCCAGAAACTATCCTTCTTGATGTTAGTTGTGGACCTTTGTGTCTCCATCTAGCCTTTCCTTCGTTTATCTGCTCAAGACTTGGTTTCATTTTTGGTTTTGAACATATGACCCTCCAGTTTTATGTAGCATGCACAACATAATTTAGGAAAATAAATATTAAAATGCATATAAAACACTAGAAACACTGGAAAGATATATCAAAACATTCACAGCGGCTACCTTTAATTCATGGAATTGTGGATGGTGAGTTTTATTCTGTTTGCTTAAATCTATATAGTGTTTATAATAAAAAATGAAAGTTTCAATAGAAAAGCATCCTGTTTAAATTACTTTTTCACTAAGGACTGTAAAATTAGAAGTCAAAGAAAGGAGAAAGAAAATGTGAGGACTATATTCACATTGGATTTTGAAGAGTAGTAGTGAGGTGCCTGCATCCAAAGTTAAAAGTACTTGCTGTCTAGAAATATTTAACAGTAACCAACCGCCTAACCCCATGGCATTGGAGAATTCATAATGTCAGTGGCATCTTGAAGCCTAAGTAATTAGGGGAAGCCTCCCTGCCAGGCTTTTTGGCCTCCTCTATCTCTCGATTATTAAACAGATCCATGGTCCTGAATTCCAAATTGAGACTGAGTCCTCTACCACAAATGGTATTTTTATCAGCATTAGTCCCCTCTGGTACACATTTGCCCTATCTAGTTTGATTTGTAGATAAGATTCTAGACCACAATAATAGAATAAGAGTGTATAATGGGAAAAATAACACATATCATTTTGATTTTTTAGGACATTCAGTGCTTTAACACTACGTACTTGACTTTGTTTTAAGGCTAATTCTGTGCCCTAAGAGGTTCAATATAATAGATCTTATTTTTAGCCGTATACTGTAGCTATATATAAATGTTCTGTAAAATATATCTCCCAGATAAAAGTGCTTATTACTTTTTTGAAGTTTTTTTAAACCTTTCTTTTGGTAAATAAAAGTCTTTTTGGCTTTGATGTGACTATTACACCCTTGGTTTGGGTTCTTTCTCCATTCCTTCATCCCCAGCCCCTGTGGGACCCCTGTAAGAAAAATGGAAGGGGGGAGAAGCATGGATTCCTTAATAAGTCCCAAAGGTAATCAAAAGAAAGAAATGCAATAGGAACAAACTCACAAAATATTCTTGTGCTTCTTTGGGGAATACTTAATGCACATAAGGTCAGGCCTTTGTAATGTTAATTTCACAGTTGTAGGAAGAAAGCCATCATTTTAAAGAGTAATGTTGCTCTCTTTGAAAAAAAGCTTTGATTTGCAGAGAAAGGCTGTTGGAACACACCTGCATTAAACCAGTGCTTGCTGCCCTCAAGGTGCCAGAGCTACCTGGTGGAGGAAATGTTCCATTTAGGATGTTTGGGGCATTCAGCTGAAACTGAAGGAAGCCTGCATCCTCTTTTCTTATGGTCACAACAATTCATTCAGTTTGGATACGATGCAACACATATTCTCTAGGTGTGTTGGTCCAGAGGGACAGTGTAGCTCAGCAAGTGCAGATGCCTCTCCTATCTTCCAAGGTTTTCATTAAAGAGGGGAATCTTGACAGACATGGTGTAGATGTGGATACTGGAGGTGTCTTTTGGTCATAGTGACTAGACATAGGCACACTGATTTATATCACAGGTGGTGTCACTACCTTCTCACAAGTCTGTAAGCCTCCATCTTCTTGGCACAGATGATGTGGGCAGAAAGAATGTGAAACCTCTGACCCACCCTTGCAAACTCAGTCCCAGCCAAGTGGTCATCCAGCTAATACTAGACAGTTGCCAGGAACTATCCATCTATTATTTTCAGAGGTCACTCATTCCATCATTGGTTCCCTCTCTCTTCCATTTCCATTCCTACATTCTTCCATGCATACATCCCCTTCCCTTGCCTTCTGTCTTTTCTGTTGGTCCGTATTCTACTTTTTGGGGGTTATACAAATCAGATAACATTTTTACATTAAATATAATGAATTAAAATTAAATATGAACACCCTCTGCAAAGTGCCTAACTTACATTATACACTCAGTTAATTTCTTCCTACATTCCTTGCTTCTCAAAACTGGCTATAGTTCTCCATGTAGGTAGGGTCTGCTCTGCCAACATCTTATTATTAAGGAATGAGGAAAAAAGAAAGAGCAAGAGGGAAGGAATACCAGTCTTTTTCTAGAGGAGCCAATATATGGAAATTACCCTTGTTTTTTCTCTAAAGTAGTAAAGGTCACAGCAGTAGTTGCAAAACCCGTAGGCTGCCTACCGCCTTCCACACATTCAGCATTACTATTCTTGCCTATTTTACCCTTAGGCATCCTTTATTTCTTGCACAGATGGTCTCACTCAGGCCTAACAAAATGTTTTAAGCTTTGCATAAATTAAAACAAGAGGTCTCTGAGTACAAAAGTGCAACTTTTTTTTTTAACTTGAAAACAACTATGCTGGCATCTTCTACAAAATTACAGCCTCAAGCCAGGTTTCCATAATCAGTTTTCCTTAAAAAAAGGAAAGGAGGGGGGGAATGCGTTAGTGTATATATGTATGTACCAAATACAGTACTGATTCTAATCAGTGCTTATGTGGCTTTTATGCTGTTTTGTGTTCCTCTGAGGGTTAAGCAGGTACTGGTTGTGATACAGCTTGAAGAAAATAGATTTGAAAGTATTTAGGGGAGGCTAGAATTTCTGAGTTCCTTCCTTCATTCAGTATATGATTGCTATTGAGACCTTTAGGTTGCAGGCTCTTCTAGACCTGTTTACTGTACACCATATCACCTGGGCTTATCTGAGCTAAACTAGACTGTGGTTGAAAGAAAGTGGTGATGAGTCACCTCTGAAAGAGAAATTTGCTGTTGCTCTCAACTCTGTTATAACCTGTCCCAAAGCAGTGACACATGGCACATTTCATTCTTAGGGTAATTGGAAGATAGTGAGCATGGTCTTCTAGAGACATCGCCTCCCTTTAGGTTCCAATAACATCAACGAAAGAGTGATGCTAAAAATCTTTTCTACTCAACATGTCCACTCTTAACAGAGTTTATTCATTTAGTAGACTACAACTTGTAATGAAGCTTATTATAAATTGATGAGCTTTGGTTGATTGGACTGGACCCACCCTTACATTTTACCCAGATAATAAATAGTAAGAGTACCTGCCCTATATTGAGATCCTACTATGTGTCAGGTACTATGTGAGTTATTTTTATATACATTATTTATCATCATATTATGGACCCGTTATGGAAAAATTGGAAAATACAGAAGAATCGAAAAATGAAAAAGTTATTATTTCTTGATTTCCCACACTTAAACATTTTCACATATTGTCTCCTGATTTTTCTACATTTCCTTACAGAGTAGTGCTCAAACTGTAGCTAGATTATACCGTAAATATTACTCCAGATATTATAACTATCTTTTTTCACTTAACCTAATAGCATAAGCCTACTCTCATATTATTAAGAAGTCTTTCTTAAAAACAAAAAAAAATTTTTTTTTTAATTAGAGAGGCCCATACAGAAGCAGGTAATGCCATCCAGGACATAAAAACTAGCTTTAAAAAAGAATCCAATCCTTAGATGAAATCCAGTATCCAACCCAGTTCTCTTATAACGAAGAGAATATTTTTCTGTTTTACATCATCTCATAGGAATTTATTCAAAAGGATGGAGTGGGCAAAATACTCAGCTCCTTAGGTTCTTGAGTTTCTCATGCCTCTAAAACAACACACTTTAAACACTTCTGTGACTGACTAAGGGGCAGCAGGTACTCTTGTCATGAGAACACCGCCACTTGGCAACATTTGATGCAATAGCTAGACTTTATGGATTTTTCATTCTCATGTGATTCTACAGAGGTGCTCCCTATATTCATGACCACTTGGATCATACAAAAAGTGGTACATTTTCAATAAAATAAAGTGGTGTTTTGATCCTTCTCTTTGTCCTTGAACTGTTTATAAACCTTAAATTTAACTATTAAAAATAAGCACAAGACAGCCTAGAAGGAACACATTTTTTGTAAAAGTCTTGACAGAGAAACTTTATCCAGGTAGGTAAAATCCTAAGCCTTTTGAATATATGTTAACAACTACTGCTAATAATATAATCTTTAGCCTGTGGTTAAGAAGTCATGATAGAAACCGTCAATAATTTTATAACCCAGTAGTCCAAATACTTGACAGTCAATAATGATTTGCTATTTGAATATTTACAGTCAATCACTCACAGCAAACATTTCTTTAAAGTTTATCTTTCTATCACTAAACCATGATTTTTATTTTGTTTTGAAATCTACGTAAGTGGACTCAGTTCAGCAGGTTAGTTTTTCTGCTCCTTAGGTCCTGAGAGTCAACTGTGTGGTTGTGTGTTGCTGTTGTGGTACATTGACTTTCACCACCGTCCAGCATTCCGTTGTTTTACAGTGAACATATCCTTTCTGTTGGTAGACAAGGACCAGGACAGGTAGTTTCCAGTTTTGGCTATGACAAATAGTGCTATAGGACTGTTTTGTTACATTTCTCCTGGCACATATTCTTGAATATTACCTAGGATTAGAATTGCTGGGATTTAGGGCATGCACTTAGTGAATGTAACTGGATAAGACCAAGTTAACTTCAAAACTAATTACGGCAATCTCACTAGTGTGTTATAATGGTTTCACATTCTTTTTAAGATTTTTTTTAAAGATTTTATTTATTTATTCATAGAGACAGAGAGAGAGAGAGAGACAGAAACACAGGCAGAGGGAGAAGCAGGCTCCGTGCAGGGAGCCGGACATGGGACTCGATCCAGGTTCTCCAGGATCATGCCCTGGGCTGAAGGCGGTGCTAAACCAGTGAACCACCGGGCTGCCCACTGAGCCACCGGGCTGCCCCCCCCCCTTTTTTTTTAAGATTTTATTTATTTATTCATGAGAGACACACAGAGAGAGGCAGAGACATAGGCAGAGGGAGAAGCAGACTCCCTGCAGGGAGCCCGATGAGGGACTTGATCCCAGGACCCCAGGATCATGATCTGAGCCAAAGGCAGACCCTCAACCACTGAGCCACCCAGGTGCCCCTTGTTTTGTATTTTTACCAATATTCTTATTGCCAGACTTAATTTTTTGACAGTGAGATGGTTATAGAAGAGTGTGTATGTGTGTGTGTGTGTCCATCCATCCGTCTGTATAACCACCTCATTGTGGTTTTAATTTTAACTTTTTTGCCTGTTTTGACCTTTGTTTCTGAGCTTTTTTGGATCTTTTATCTATTCTGAACATCAAAATCCAACATGGATTTTTTTCTTACTCATAAGAGTACTATATATATTTTGATCACTAGCCTTCTGTGAATAATATATGTTACAAATCATTTCTTAGATTGTAGCTTCTCTTTTTATTCTACTTATGGTGTCTTTTAATAAATGGAAGTTATTAATTTTAAAATAGTTGAATTTATCTTTCCTGTAGTTTGTATTTTTTTTTGACATCTCGTTTTAAGAATTTTTTTCTCTACTGTGAGGTCCTAAAAGTATTCTATATTGTTTTCTCAAAGTGTTCTGGTTTTATCTTTCATATTTAACTAATCTATGTAGAATTAATTTTTATACAGTATGAGATAAGTTCAATTTTATTTTTCTCCATATGGTGAAGCATTTAAATCTTTTTTGCCCTTCTATAAAATTTTATTTTTTTCTATGCTTTTCTACAACATACTGGCACATTTCTATTAGATTTATTTCTAACTACTTACTTTTTTATGCTATTATAAATAGCATTTTAGAATATTATGTTTGCAACAATTCTGCTTCTTGAATATACCCAAAATTATTAAAAGCAGGGACTTGAACAGATATTTGTACACTAATAATTAGAGCAGCACTATTCACAATAGCCAAAAAGTAGAAACAACTCAAATGTCCATTGACTGATGCATGGATAAACAAATGTGGTATATCCACATATTGGAATATTATTTAGCCTTAAAAAGGAAGGAATTCTGACATATGCTACAAATGAATGAACCTTGAGAACATTATACTGAGGGAAACAAGCTAGCCACTGGGTACAAATAGTATATGACTCCCCATATATGAGATAGCTAGATTAGTCAAATTCATAGAGACAAAGTTAGAATGGTGGTTATTACAGGGGCTAGTGGAAGAAGGAATGAGGAGTTACTATTTAATGGATATGGAGTTTCAGTTTAGGGAGATAAAAGAAATTCTGGAGATGAATGGTACTAGTGGTTCACAACATTATTAACCTACTTAATGCTACTGAACTGTTTGCCTAATGGTTAAAATGGTAAAATTTTATGTTATGTACATTTTACCACAATAAAAAATTATATATTCTAAAATTTATTGCTGATGTTTAAAAATGCATCTGATTTTTGCGTATTTATTTTGAATCTAGGAACTTTGCCAAACTTAACTAATTCTGGTAAGTTTTTTGCAGCATCAGTCAGATTTTTTCCATATGCAGTCATGTCATATATATATGATGACAGTTTTGTTTCTTTTCCAGTCTTTTACTTCTGTTTCTTCTTTTGGACTCACTCATTTACCTAGGAGATTAAGTAAAATGGTAAACAGCAATAGTGATAGCAGTGTTCTTTGCCTTAATCTTAAGAGGCGTTTATAGTGTTTCACATTAAGTTGGGTGTATGTTTTTTGTATTGTTTTGTTTTTAGATAGTCCTTATCAGTTTAAAGAAGTCCCCTTCTATTTCTAATTTAAGATTTAATTTTTGTCATGAATGACTGTTGAACTTTATTATACACTCTCTATATCCATTGAAATGATATGATTTCCTTCTAATCTGTTAGTGTGATAAAATATAATTAACTTTCTAATGTTAAATCAATCTGTAATTCCTCAGTTAAACCCAAATTGATAATGATATATTGTATTTTTCACACAACGATGGGTCCAGTTTTCTAACATTATATTTAGGATTTTTTCATCTAAGTTCATGAGAAAAAGTAATTCTTTTCTCTAATGGTCTTTATGAAGGTTGTTATCAAGGTTATATTCCCTGAATAAAGTAAATGGCAGAGTGGAATCATTTATGCTTTTGCTGTTCAGCAGAGTTTACTTTTAAGCCAAAGATTGTCCAGCTTTTTCTGTAAGGGCTCAGTACTAAATATTTTGGGCTCTTTGAACCACATGGTCTCTATTACAAGTCCTCAGTTCTCCTGCTGTATTGTGATAACAGCCATAGACCATACAGACGTGAATGAGTGTGGCTGTGTGTATTTACAAAACTGGCAGCAGGCCATGTTTGGCTGTGGGCAACTCCTCATTTAAACCATTTGAGACTGAAATTTCTTCATAAAGATTTTTGAAAAACTTCTCTGATTCCATTTTTTGGTTAGAATTTCATTCAAATATATTATTCTTTCTTGCATCAACTTTACTGTTTTACAGTTCTAGTAATACGTCCACTTCATTGAAGCTTTCAAGTTTATTAAATAATTTAGATATATTCTGTTAATTTTTAAATATCTACTATGTAATTCTCCTCCCTTCATCTCTTGGAGTTGGTTATTGATGCTATTTATGTTTTTGTCATTGTTTCTTTTGGTTATTTTTGCTAAGAATTTATTCGTTGTTTTAGCCTTATCAAAGAAGCAACTTTTAGGCTTAACTTTCTTCTTTGTTTACATGTTTCTTTGTATTTTTTTATTTTAGTTTTTGCTTATGACTTTATTTTTTCCAGTCTTTTATGTTTATTATTTAATGTATTGAATTTGAGATGGATACATATGGATGGGTACATCCATCCATAGAGATGGATCATTTAAAATATATATATATCTTAAAAGTTATAAATTTTCCTCTATGTACAACTTTAGCTTCATTCACAAATTTTAATATGTTGTATTTTTGTCATTGTTTAATTAAACCATCTTTTATTTTTCTCTATGGTTTCTTCTTTGTCCTACGATTAGAAGCATATTTCTTGATTTCAGATATATGGCTGTTCTTAGATATTTTTTTCTTTCTGTTAAGAACATAGTCTGAATGATGTTAATTCTTTTAGTTTATGGAGATTTGCATTATGGCCATTATGTTAATTTTCCTAAGTTATCTATGATTGTTTGGAAAAAATATATAAATCCTATAATTGTTGAATTTAGTGTTAAGTGTACAGTAAAGCATGTAAATTTGATGAAATCATCTATATTAGTATTAATTATGTTGTTTGATATATCAGGTACTGAGAGATGTATGTTAAATTCTCCCAGTGTGATTGTGTATTATAGTTATCTCAAACTTTGCCATATTATGTATATTTCTTATCTTGAGTTTATATAACATTGCATATATTTTTAGAATTGGTAGGTTCTTCTGTGGCGTAATTTGTTATTCTTGTGACCTTTTTAATCTATAGATTTTTTTTCTTTAAAGTCTGTTTAGTCTCATTTTATTACAGCTACAGCAGCATAACTATTTTTAGTAACTATTTTTCTTGATTTTTTTTTTTTTTAAGAGCTAGAGGGAAGAGCACAGGAAGAGAGAGAGAGAGAACCTTAAGCAGTCTCCACACTCAGGACAGAGCCTAATGCAGGGCTTGATCTCACAATCCTGAGATCAGGACTTGAAATCAGGAGTCAGAAGCTTAACCAGCTGAGCCATCCAAGGCTCACCCCTATCTCACTGATTTTTTTTTAAAATATTTTATTTAACTATTCATGATAGAGAGAGAGAGAGAGAGAGAGAGAGAGACAGGCAGAGGGAGAAGCAGTCTCCATGCTGGGAGCCCAACATGGGACTCGATCCCAGGACTCCAGGATCATGCCCTGGGCCAAAAGCAGGTGCCAAACCGCTGAGCCACCCAGGGGTCCCATATCTCACTGATTTTTTTAAAAAATATCTTTTTACTTGTGACTCTTCCATCTTCTTGTGTTTTAGGCATGTCTCATAAAAACTGCATAAATTGATTTTTTTAACCAATCCAATTTGATGATCTTTGTCTTTTAACTAGAGCTTTTAGTCCATTTATGTTCATTGTAATTATTAATAAATTTGGACTGATTTAATGTGTTCTGTTTCTACCATTCTATATTTTTTCTGTCAATTCTTGTTTTGCTTTGTTTTTTTTTCACTTTATTTCAATTATTTTAGAAATTACATACACTCTGAATTCTTTTGATGAGTTACTCTAGAAACTTACCAATGTGTGTAGTTATTCACAAAAAGAAGAAAGATGCTGATTAATACAGGGAGCTTTGAGCACTTGAAATCTTAACCCTGTTTAACCTATTTGTTCTGATCTATCTTAATTCTGTTTTTTTCTTTCTTAACACTAGCAAATATTGTTGTCGTTATTTTATGTAGCTGTGATTTGTTTAGATTTGACTCTACGTGTTCCCATGTTTTAACCTTCTGCTACTGCTTCTCCTTTTTATTTTCCTCTTCCTCCCCTCTCTCCTTCCCTTCCACTTGCTGTTCCTCCTCCTCCAACTTCTTCTTTGCATATTGCACCATCATCTTGGATCATTTTATTCTATATAATACTTTGTATCCTATAGAGCTTTCTTTATCTGGACAGAAAAATTTTATTCTATTTAATTTAAGGTTGATAATTATCTTTTAATATATTGAGGGCATCATTCTGGTGTCTTTGAGATTCTATACCTTTGTGATTGAAATGTCAGCTGTTTGTTACTCCATTGAATATCATAATTTGTTCTTTCTCTGCCGGCTTTTATTTGTTTTTGATTCTTAAACATTTTGTAACTTAACTGTTAGGCCTCTAGATATAAACTTCTTTTTGCATGTCCTGCTTAGAATTTTTTGCCTTCTTGTCTCTTTGAATTGATATTGTCATCAGTTTTGGAAAAATCTTCATTTGAATTTTAATATGAATTTGGTTACTCCCTTTTCTCTTCTTTTCTCTCAGAATTAAAAATAGATGTTTGTAGATCTTTTTTCTCTTTTTCATGATTCTTATATTGTCTATAGTACATTCTGGAAAGTTCCTTACATTTACCTTTCAGCTTGCTAATTGGTTCTTCACCTGAAAATAATCTGTTCTTAAACTTGATTGCTGAGAATTGTAATTTTGGTTAATATATTTTTATTTCTATAGGTTTTTAAAATTTATCTTTTCATTTGGAAATGATTTCAAACATAAAAATATTCTTAGAAAAACAACTTTGTGAATTATAACCTACATTATTTTTACTCAGATTTAACTGCAGTCATTTTATCCCACTAGCTTTATTATTTGCTTTTTGTCTTTCATATATATTCTTTTTCTGAAGACTTTTTGAGGGTAAATTGAATACTTGACGACATTTTGCCCGAATAATTTAGTTTCTATTTCTTAAGAATGGGGAAATTCTCTTGTAGAATGTCAGTTTATTTATGAACTTTAGTAAATATAACATTGGTACAATACTTTTGTGTGATTACCATCTGTATTCCAGTTTTGCCAGTTGACCCAGTATTTTCCTTTATGGTATATTTCTCCTCAACACAAAATACAGTCTAGGGTCATATGATACATTCAGTTGACATATCACTTTAGCCTTCTTTAATTTGGAACAGTCCTATGGTTTTTTAATAATGGATTTTATTTATTTATGTATGTATGTAGGTAGGTAGGTAGGTAGAGTGGGGCAGGGGGCCAGTCGGGCAGAGGGACAGGGAAAGAGAATGAATCTTCAGCAGGCTCTTTGCCCAGTGCAGAACCCAATGCAGGGCTTGATCTCATAACCTGAGATGAAATTAAGAGTTGGATGCTTAATCCACCAAGCCACCCAGGCATCTCAGTACTTAACTATTTTAATACAATGTCTGACATTTCAGTATCTGCAGTATTAGCATTGATTCATGCATCTATTCATTGTACCTGCTGGCTTTCACTCATGGTGTTGTGTTTCTTTACTTGTTTGGTAACTTTTGATTATAAATTTCTCATTTTCTGTGAATCTTTATCTGTAAGAATCCCTTGACATTTGGGATAAAGGTGGAATTTGCCAGGCATTTAATTCTTCCATTTCTCTATCAGAACTACCAAGGTGGGACCTTTTTATAATCTCAGATTGAGGTTTTTCAGTCTACAACATGTAAATTTAGGCTTCACATCTGTCTGAGGGCTAGATTTTCATTGCAAATTAGCAGAAGAATATTTTTTTCTCAACAGCAGTAGAGATGGGAAATTCTCATTGAACTTACTGGAGGGAAAGAGAGCTTATTTCAAGTCCACCTGGCACTGACTATGTAGGCCTTCCCTGCCCGGCTCTGTTGGAAAGTCTCCTCTCAGATTTCTTGCCTTAGGTGGGCTGTGTACTCTCTTCTTGATCCCTGGATTTGTGAGGACTTGAAACCAATGCTAAAATTCAACAGAGTTTAGCAGATGGTCTTAAGGCAAAAACTAGAAATTTTTGTATTCTTGGCCTTACTTTCGGCCTGAATATTGCTTATTATCTGGCTATTGATTTAGATTAGAAGGGTATTTTAAAATTCATTTTATTTTTTTTTCTAATTATTTTCAGTGGAAGATTAAGTTTTGATAGCTGATCTTCCATGGCATTAGCCTAAAAATAGCCATCCTTCTGCTACACATTTATAGTCTGTAAACTGCAACAAAATATCCCTCTATCAAGCTCAAGCGATTGTATTTTTTTCCCAATAATATAGAAAGTCTAAACATTAATGTCACTTAAATTATATCTCTCATTCCAGTCTTTGCTTATATGTTTTCAAAAATAGATGACATTATTCTTTCTTCTTCTTAAAAGGGATTAATATTTCATTATTCCATAAAGCTCTACAAATAGCTTCTTGTTTTGCAGAGAGCATTGTGAATTCCAGGTGCTTTGTAACCTGATCAAGTTTGAGAACTGCTGATCCATCCAAATTTAATCACTTAACATTCTTCCTCAGCACCCAGTGCTTTCCTCCTTCCACGACTTGCTGTCACTGTTCCCTGTATCTCAGATACCTTCCATTTTTGACAAATGCTTCAAAGACTAGAGCTTCGGTAGAGCTTTCTTCATTCTTCTCTTTGACTTGTATGAGCTCCTTAACTAGTTTGTAAGCTCCTTAAGAACAAGTTCCACAAATATGTTATCTTTGTTCTATCTTGTGCAGCAGAGT
This sequence comes from Canis lupus dingo, assembly GCF_003254725.2. Taxonomy (NCBI): domain Eukaryota; kingdom Metazoa; phylum Chordata; class Mammalia; order Carnivora; family Canidae; genus Canis; species Canis lupus. The sequence continues at coordinate 3,010,406 of NC_064248.1, read as the reverse complement.
ATTCTCACAGATAAGAGTAAATGGTTCTTCTCTATCTGTTGAATGAAATGGGCAGATAGCATCAGAGTGGGGTAATTGGACTTTTGCCTCCTGGACTATCTCAGCATAGATGTGTTTTAAATCCTAAAATGGGTTTATGGCATGTCAGTTGAAAGGGTCTTGACCCTTTCTCTCTTAGCATAGTTTAGCAAATGTCCACATAACTGAGAAAGAAGTGTGGCTGAGCAGAGTGCTCAGCAGAGCTCATTGAACCCGCATCTCTCCCACTGGCCTTCAGAAATTCAGTTCTTGGATACAGTGGGTATTCTGAACCTGAAACCACCTTGCTGACTTAAACACAAATGGTTGGAGACTAACCTTAAAAAAGAATGTAAATGACAAAACAAAGGATCTTTCCCTTTTCTACTTTTCTTCCTGTGGTGTTCCTTTGACATTTGCATTCCAGACCAAAGCCCTGCAAATAAATGAGCTAAATGCCTGCACTCCTTTGGCAAGCAAAGCTTTCCCTCAGATACATTTTATAACTTTGGCTGATGTGGGAAGAACTTTTCTTTCCAGAGGTGGTTTCATGGTAATATCCTTCAAAAGCTCACAATGTACAATTTCACTTCTTCTTTTTATTGTTTTATTAACTTTGCTTTGGGAGGTTTTATTTTTCATTTCAGCTGGCTTATAGATAGAGACAACTTTTATACAGCTAATTTGATTATTGTTTTCTTGCATACTAAATCATGTTTATCAAAAGCATCATTTACCTTGTGTTGTCAAAACTTAAAAGGTGAGCATAAGCCATTTTTTCCAAAGTTTTTAAGGCTCTTAATTGTATATACTAAAAAGAGTAATGCTCAGTTTAATTATTAGGTTGTGGTTTAATGTGGAAAGAACCAGCCTACAACTTTCCCTCAGGTTCAACTGTATTTTTGCTGAAAACTTGAATAGACTTTAAGTCTACTGGAACTAGAGACCAAAATCTTATCTATCCCTGAATACCAGGGTTGCTTTGTTATGGTGTTTCCATTTGTGGCATAATGAATGTGTAGGACGCTAATGATGTGGTCTCTAGGTGTTCTCCAGCTACACAGAGCACTGATAATGAGCTGCGAGTAATCGGGTACGAGTCCCTGAAGATGAATTCTGATTACCTTCGTGGGGCCATTCCGCTCTGCTCCCTTCCTCCTTGATGTTTCTGCAAAGAACATTTGGATTTTGAAGAGAGTATTGTGTGTTTGACTTTTAATTAGACTTACAGTGTGTAGGGTTAATAAAGTAGGTCTCTCTCTTCTTCAGCTTTTTTGAAGGGATGTGTGTGGATATGGCAAGGTGGGCCGAGGGGAAGAGGGAGGAGCCGCACAGGCAGCCATGATAGCGCTCTTCCCTTCGTGCCCTCATCGTGAAGGGCAGGTTTCTAGAGGTGAGTGTTGATTTTGTCCCGTGGTCTGTAATCCACAGATGGCTTTCAGCCTGCCAAGAACCTGCTAAACTATTATGTCTGCTCTGTTGAGAGGTGGCAATCTCAGATTGGAATGTGAGAGTTGTCTATCAGGGCTGCATCAGGCTCCTGGGGCTTCGTGCGCCTCTGGCACTCAGAAGACTGATCATCTTGCTTGACCTCACCTATTCCCTGGGATTTGTAGGGACAGCTTGCTTTTTACTTGTTTCCTTTCTGTCTGCTGCTCTGTTCCTCCCAGCTGGGTCTGCTTTTTCTCCCTTCCTGTGTGTTCAGTCACTGCCTCCTCTAACACAGTGTTCAGATTCATCACAAGTAGGGATAGGAAATACTTTGGCACCTTTAAGCTACCCTGCCTCTCAATCTGGTGGAGAGCTGAGGAAGGAGAATCACCTCAGCCATCAACTCATAGTGTGGTCTTTGAGCTCTTGTGGTGCTCAGTGAGTGGTGCTCAGTGCAACACAGCACATCCGGCCTTGTGTCCCTACTGAGAACAGTAGTCCTCTTTCCACTTTGTAAGAAAAGGAGCTGTGTAGCTCCTGCTTTGATCTCCATTGTTCACCAGCCTTTCAGAATCTCAGCCTTCCTTTCAGCCCTGGCCCTCCTCATCCTCATCCCTATAATTTGGGGCCTACACTTTTAAGGGCAGGTCTTTGAGACGTGTTCTACTTCAGAGAAATCATGTTGGTCCATGTTTCCTGCTGCAGTCCTCCACCTTTTCTGCTGGACACTCATTTCTCTCCCTTAATTTGGACTCACTTTAGGCATTGTTCTTTCTTTCCAGCATATGTCTCACTTAATGGGCCAGGCTTTCCTCTTGGCTGCAGTTGTGTGGCTGCATCAGCCTTTTGCCCACCTCTCCTCATTTATTCTGAGTTCTCTACTACGCCTCTTCTGTGAATCTGGAGATCTGGCATCATTTTCCTGCATCCTCATCATGAGTGAGAGCGTAGGAATTGAGAGGTAGGCTAAAAACACAGAAGGGGGCAGAGGTTGCCCATTCATCCCCCATAAGGATTCTTTCTTGGCCAAGGTAGGCTCTGGTCCAACTTCTGGATGACACGAGCTTGGACAATACGGCACAGTTGTGGCTCTGCATCTTGTGTGTGACTGTTGCCCCGTTTTTGTTTAGCAAGCTGCTATGCCAATTTACTATGCATGTTGTTACATATTCTGCTCTAATTTGACTGCCATTTTGCTTCAGTGAGACGATGATTGTTTATGGCAGGGCTGTAATGTGTTGTCAGCACAGGTTACTCGCTACTTGTTGGCAATGGCCTAACATTGCCTGAGACATAGTGTCACTATGAAATGGTTTGACAATGTTGAGACTGTAGTTATGTTGAGCAGTAACAACTGCAGAGGTCAAGAAAGGGCATCTAAGAGGAACTGTGTTCATAGGGGAAAAATAGGGAAGGAATACTAAATAGAACAGTAGCAAATGTCATCAAAGAGCGTCATCAAAGAGCTTCATTCTCATGCAATTTTCATAATTCGGTCTGTTTTCTGTGAACGGTGTTGATTCAGGGAGTACAGAAACACATTTCTGAGTTAGGAATGAATTTTGTTGAACAAGAGTCTGACTATCATTTTCTTCTTTGAAAACTAGAAAATTCTCAAGCCTGCTGCAGATGCACTAGATCCTTGTGCATGTGTAAGGCAAGGAATTTATTGGAACCCCCTATGTAAGGTTTCATTTCTGAAACCATTTCTCTAATGAGTATCTGCTCTGATGCACCAGACTGTAGCTCACCTTCAGTTTGACCAGGATGCTATAAAAATAATACTTGTGTTCTTGGCTACAAGAAATTCTCAGCCTCTAGCCAAGCATATGAACACAATTATGTGATTACAGTAGATAAGGTAAACTTTGAAAGCTAGAAAATCCTGTAGAGTCTGTAGAAAACTAGAAATCCCTGTAGAGTCTAGGACAGAGTGACTCTTAATAAGTTGACGACCCTTTTAGGACTTTTGAGTACATTTAATATTGGTTCTTTCCCAAGAATCTGTGAAGTTGGCTGTCTGGTTTGGTGAAGCATACCCATAAGGAGACCTCACTCCATATCTCCTTGTAGGAATGATGTGTGCAGAACAGTATTTATCAGAGGTTCCTCTACAGTTTGGGAGGGCTCATTTGTCTCATTTACTGTGTTGCTCTGCAGAACTCACAGTGCCCTGATTCCTTTCCTGTGTGATCTTACAAGCACTTTTGAAGAATATTTTAACTGCCAGTTATGGCATTTTCCAGGTGTGGGCTTCTCTGAGTGGATAGCCACACCAGTGTATCCATTCTGTCCTCAATGGAAGGATCAGAGCACTTTCATACTTGGTATGCATCCTGCAGTTGCTAAAGAAGTTTCCTTCTGGGAGCAAATACCTCTCTTCCTGAAAGTTTTGACCTCTAGGACCTCCCTAACCTGTTTCTGTCATTTTATGTCTAGAGCTTGTACCGTAGTATGCTCCACTTTCCTTCTTATTATGTTGTGCCCAAGATTGTGAGTCCGAGAAACCACCAAGGAGCCGACACCGATGGAAACACACGAGGGTTTCTTTACAAGCTGGAGCTTGGGTCCAAGTGCACCCAACACAGCGGAGCAGGGACTTGGACCCCGAGACTAAGAGGCGTAGCAGCTTTATTGGGGCCAGTGGCCCATGGGATACACAGAAAGTTGCAGTCATGTCGGTCCACACGCAGGTGGCCAATTGAATTGCATCTTACCCTATAGTATCCATTTGAGCTGGCCTATTACTTTGGTCAGAATTGGCGCGCAGTTTTGGCGGGCGCAAAGCAGGGTTACATGGTTATGAGCCGATTTCCGATTAGGGTGTGCCCAGCAGCTCGCCTAGGGTGGGGCAGCGCCTTAAGCAATAAGCAGGTTATGTGGGGGTCATACTGGAGGTGGCAGGTGTAGCACAAAATGGAATCAGTCTTGCTCTGCTTGTCCAGGGGTAGGGGATTTTTGTTAAATTTCCTGGGTCCCACAATTATTGTAGCCTAATTGACATACATTTTATTAGTTACAGGTATATGATGTAATGATTCGATATTTGGTATATATTGTGAAATGATCACTGCCATAAGTCAAGTTCACATCCATCACCATATAGAGAGGTTTGTTTTTTTTCTTATGATGAATCTTTTTTTTTTTTTCTTTAAGAAGTATTTAAACTTGATCATTGTTACCTTTGTTCTAGCTTAGTAGCAGAGAGGAGTGCAATTGAATTGATGGTCAGTGAGTGGCATGGAGCATAGCTCTTGATTACGTCATTGACCTGATGTGCCCACTGAACAGGGACTATGTGCATTTGGTGCTCACCACACTTGATTCCATCTCCTCTTGGTAGCTTTGCCAGATTCTTTCCCTGTCAATTCTCATGCCAGGTTCATAGTGTATATGCCAGAACCTTTGACAGGATAATGAGTCAGATATGATGCCAGTTACCCTAGCAGATGCCTTCTTGTTGACCACTTCCTACCAGTCATGAGCTGAGAAGAGTAGTGTCTGCTATGAGTGTTTAGAGGACTTTTCTGTAAGTGCTAAGTGTTGGCATTACTTCAGTTTGAACCAGATCATTTGGAGCTCTTCTTTCACTTGGATCTTGAAAGCTGTTGACTCATTTGTATCTTGGCCTTGCGATATTGGCGAAAAGTGTTGCCAACTAGTTTGAGTGAAATCCAAATAAATATCTTTTAAGTGTGAATATGTGGAGAAGGAAGGGGTCCCCAGGATCATAATTAAAACCCTGGTTAAAACTGTGAATCAAGACATTTGTCCTAATTTGGAATTTTCTTATTAAGATTTTGAAAACTTTTAGTAAAGTTTCTAATGTATTTACCTTACAACTGAGCAATTCTCCTTTACCCAAGAGAATTAAAAATATATGCCCATATAAAGACTGGTACATTAATGTTCGTAGTAGCTTTTTTCCTAGTAGCCAAAAACTTTAAACAAGCAATGTCCATTAATAGGTGGAAATTATGGCATATTCAGATAATGGTTATTACTAAGCACTAAAAAGAAACAAATTCCTGATGTGCGCAGCAACATAGATGAATTGAAAAGCACTGTAGTGAGTGAAATAAATCAAACACAAAAAAGTACTCTGTGATTCCACTTACAATCTCCAGTAACAGAAAGTAGACCAGTTTGCCTGGGATCACAGGTTGGGGGCATTGATTACAGAGCAGCATGAAGGAACTTGAGTGATGGAAATTCTGTCCCTTGATTGTGTGTGTGGTGTATTTGTTAAAACTCATCAAAATATACACCTTAAATGGGTACATTTTTGTTTTATGTATATTATCCCTCAATGTAATAAAGTTAACTAAAAAATACATTTGTTCCAATCCCATTTATCCCTCTATGCTAAAAGAATAGAGGTCAGAGAAAATATTAGATGTTCCTTCTGTATAATCTCATAGATATATCCTGATCAAAGCACCTATGCCACCATTTTGAAATAATTGATTTAAATATCGATTCCGCCAGTGGACTCAGCTGGATCAAAATAAATGGACCCAGGAAAATTCTGGATCCAAATTACTCCTTACTGTTGTTATCATCATGGGTATTTAAAGGGCTTCAATAGGTGAATTTTGAATAGCTTAGTAGGAATTCAGAATCCTGGTATCAGGAGCAGCCCTTTATTCATGGATAGCAGTGACTGCCATTTTGCTTTCTAAATAATGTTTGATAGGATTCATTTCTGTATTTCTGTATATTGTCTGTCTGACTGACAAATTTTTTCTATATCCATGTTGGTTTTCAAGTTATTTAATAGTAAACAGTTTTGTTTTCATGTTGTTAATTTTATGTTAGTGAAAGTACAGCGGGCACTACATTTAATTAAAAAATATTTCACTATGATTATTTAATAATATGTACTCCTTGAAAAGCAAGTATTAGAATTCCGTGGTTTATGTCTTATAATTAGTATTTTATTTGTTTAAAAGTTTTTATTTTGTTTGTTTAAAAGTGTTTAAACTTTTCTGTGTTTCATTAGATATCTAACATCTTAATAGACATTATGAAATTGAGTTTGCTTTCTCCGTATATTAACCTCAGTTTATATATCAAGTTAAAGAAAAGAAAACATTTAAAACTTTTTAAAATATGGCTATATCATCAAAAAGATAGAGTATATGGAAACTAATTTTATCATGCAGATGTTTTATGAATGAAGCAATAAAGTTTTTAACTGCCATCTGAAATCTCTTTGTAAGATTTAAGATGCAAAAAAGAATATTCAAGTGTTTTATATTCCAATACATGTTAAGATGATTCTAAATAGGCTCCTTCTTCATAACTGGTAAAGTAGAGTTATAATATTAGCCCCTACATTTATAATAAAGACAATTCTGGGTCATTGGGAGTTGGATATGAGTTCCCTGGGCCCTACTATAATATTTCTATCTGTGGACTATCGATTATAATTACAGATCATTTTAGTATATTTATCAAGTTTGGAATCTTCCATACAAATTAATTTGATGAGTATACATAAATTGCATTAAATATTATCCATTCAACTTTAGCCCTGTATGTTTGCATAAATGTTATCTCTTAGGAAATATATTTAATAAACACATTGGGATTTTAGCATAACATACTCAACTATATACTTTTTAGCAGTGACAGTCACCTAAAATGGTTGCCCATGAGTTAAGAAGTTAGTAACTATTTTAGACCAAATAGTAACCCAGAGTTCTTCTCGTCCGATCTCCATATTATAGAGGGTCATCCATTATAACATCCTTGGGTCAGTGGAGTACATCTTATGTTAAGTTTTGTCTCTAATGAATATTTATATTACATAAATGGGAAAATTGGTGAGTTCCCTTGGTAGAAACATGATATTGGTATTTTTAAAGTAAACTTAAATAAGGTCAGAATTTTTATCCTCTAGAGAAAATTTCATGTCTGATTAAATAGTTTACATAAACTTAATCTTTTTCTGCTAGATGCATTATAATCTCAGATATTATTCATGTAGCTATTCCTCTGTGAACCATAAAATGTTCATTTCTTCAAAATGAATATGAAGCTCAAAGCATTAGTGGTCTTAAGAGCATAAAAACTTTATTGCTTTGTGCTTAACATTTTTCAAGTAACTTTGGAAAGCTGAGACAAATTTTGCATTTAGATTAATGGAAGATGTTTTCCATTTGAAGGAACTGGCAAGGGATCTACAATAACAAAAATCCCCCAAGGTTAAAAATGTAGTGCTTTTGATTCTTACCAGAACTGTGTTAGCAGAACAATCATTTCTCAGCATGGAAAGGTATCATAATTGGTCTATACAGTGGCAGTACTGAAAACGAGTATGCTTCAGAGAAAGCTAATATGACTCTACTTAATAATTTCCTTCAAGAGCCTAAATTTGAATGTATATTCCACCCAGCTTGAGGCAAACAATTTGTTCCTATAAGTTCTAATGGAAGTTACCAGGGGGTCATGCAATTTATTTTTGTCTTGAAGTTTTCAAAACTGTATAGAACTAAGAACACATTCACTTGCATTGTTCCACTAGTAATTTGATCCAATTGGCAATACTGCTTTCTCTTCTCCCCAGTTCTATTATATTGGAAGACAAGAAGCATTCATAAACAATTGTCACAGAAAAATTCTTCCTAGCATGTTTTACCCTCTTTGTGTTAGAACCTCTGGTCCACCTGAGAATGTTTGCATTCTTTAGTAAACTACTGGCCAAAATGTTTTTCTTTTGTTGGTTTTTTGTTGTTGTAGTTGTTATGAGCTTTTTCTTAGCTACAACATTATCTTTTCACTAAGATCACATAGTTTTGCAAACTGTTCTTTATGCTTAAAGGTTTTGTCTAGGGACAAATTGCAAAGCTCCACCATGGAAGAGAGAAGGGTCTATACATGAGTATGTGAGTAATGTGAGAAGACTTTCTCTTTTCCTTGAAGAAGTGACAGTTTTAGGAGGAATGTATCTTGTCTATCTGTTAGAGGATGAAGATACAGAGATGGATCGAGAATCAGAAGAAATGATACATGGTCTCTGCATTGCAAATATCAGAGGGATAAGGAAAAACCAGAAAATTTTTCTAGAGAGAGTAAGGAATAGTTAGATACTTCAGTTTCTTTCAAGTTTGAACCCATTCCTTTAAGAAGTGGCAGGCAGTAGGTGAAGGCTAAGTTGTCCTAATAATCAAGCCACATTTGTCCTATAGAATCATATCAAACCATACAGTTCAGAGCATTCCCCTTCCATTTAATTCATGTTACCCAAGCATAACTTACTTCTTAGGATTGATGGTTTTGTTTTATAAGAATAGTGTTTATTGCCTTAACCTAAAAATAGTAATGACTTCCAATTCTTATATCTAGAACCTCAAGAATTGAAAATAATTTTGTAGTCAGCCTTCTGCTAACTCTAAGAGCTGAAAACAGTAGGAAGAATGGGGAATGTAAGGTATGTGACTGGTTTACAGAGCACTACCATGGCCTGAACACAGTTGTGAAGGCGTTTGTGTCACAAATCCAGTACCTCCCTGAGAAGAACTCTTTATGGCTAATTTCTGATGAGTTTTTTTTTCCAATGTAATAAGCTAGTGTATTTTCCTAAGTGACCATTTGCTTAAGAAGAATGAGTAAGGTAGTGAGGAATCAGGGCTAGAGTGGAAAAGTAATCACTGAAGAAAAGAAAAACGTTACATCTTTTCTTCAATCCCTTCTTCTCCTGAACTTTTTAGAACAGTTCTCCTAAAGAGAAACTGGACTGGAAGTCTGTTCTCTTTTATTATTCGCCTTAGTTCTCTGCAATCTATAGTAAGACTACTGATGAGGAGAATGTGAAGGATGCAGAGATAGGAAGGCAAGGGAGGGCAGTGAGGGCAGGCGTCCCATACACAGAAGTATTAACACCAGAATGATTGGACTGTTGAATCTTGACTGTGACTGAAAGTATTATATTGGTCTTATTTAAGCCTGTCACCTGACAACCACTTGAAAAGTATAGTTTTTCTTACCTTAAATGTGGCTCATTTAGTAAAAACTCCCATCAAAGGCCATTTAAATCTATTATGACAACTTTAACTTAGTCTAAAGTGAGCAGAATAAATCAGTTTCTTTCTCAGTAAGGTCTGTGTCAAGTAAGACTGCTTTTCTAAGGTGTGCAGTTTGTGGCCACAGTTTAAATGGTATCTTCTGGGTTGTGCAGTGTACAACCTGCACAACTAAATGTGGCAATACACATTCCTACGTATTTACACAAGAGAATTGAAAGCATGTGTTCCTATCAAAATTTGCACAGAATGGTCATGCAGCATTATTCAAAGTAGCCAGAAAGCAGAAACAACCTAAATGTCCTTCACCTGATAAATGTATAAGCGAAACGTGGTATATCAAAATAAGTCAATAGATAAATGGTAAAACAAAATGTAGAAAATGTAAACCCATATAAAGGAATGAAGTACTGAACCTTGCATACATAGTGAGTGAAAGAAGCCAGACACAAAAAGGCACATATTGTATGATTTCATCTATAGGAAATGTTCAGAATGGGTAAATCCCCAGAGACAGAAAAGTAGATTTGTGGTTGCCAGTGGCTGTGGGGAGAAGGGCATGGGCAGTGCCTGCTTAATGGGTTTGTGTTCTGTTTGGGGGTGATGAAAATGTTCTGGAATTAGATAGTGGTGATATTTGCACAACCTTAGATTATACTAAAAACCCAATGAAGTGTATAGTTTAAAATGGTTAAAATGAAGAATTTTATATTATACGAATTTTATCTCAATTAAAAGTTGGTACAAGAAGAAATAAAATTTTAAAAATCCAGTGGGAGTTGACTATAAATGAGTATGCAGGAACTTTTTGTGTTTTAAAAATATCTGCATGGAGATCCCTGGGTGGCTTAGTGGTTGAGTGTCTGCCTTTGGCTCAGGGCGTGATCTTGGAGTCCCAGTATCAAGTCCCACATTGGGCTCCCTGCATGGAGCCTGCCTCTCCCTCTGCCTGTGTCTCTGCCTCTCTCTCAATCTGTATCTCTCATGAATAAATAAAATCTTCAAAAAAAATATATCTGCATGAAGCAGTACTGAAATCGGTACCATTGTCTTAATTTCAGAAGTAACAAAGGAGAGCTTTCCAAATGTGAAAGTATCACAAATAACCTTTAGTAGTGTTTTATTTCTTTTGGTTTCGCAGAAGCCTGAGATGCGAAAACACATCAGCATTTCCATGTCAAATTACTTGCTCCAGGACACAGCCCATTTGCCATTTTGCAGATGGCCTGCTTATCTGAAAACGGGCACATTTCATCATACCAACTATGATTTCTATTGTTGGCGACACATTAATAACCGAACTACTTTCTTCTGTGCAGATAAGCTGCTTCAGTGATAATATTTACAAATATTATCAAATATTATACAAATATTATTTGTATCTTCTTTTTGTGCTACATTGTCCTCAAAATCTTCTGATTGGTTTAGTTACAGATATCCCTATATCAGCTTCCATGTCCTCTTTTAGTTGAAATTTCTATGTGCTGTAGCAAATTGCATTATGAAATCTTTCACTTACTGCTGTTTAGTACATAGAAATGGCATTTGCTTATTACCCATCAAAGATAAACTCTAAATGCTTTGACATTTTTCCCCCCCGAAATATGGAATAATATATTCAAATATCTTTCCTCTGTTGGCATTATTTCTCTGAGCTGCTCTTTGTGAATGCTGACACCAGACACAGTCTGTATGGACATTAGTCCCAGGGATGTCTCGTCTTCTCCTTTGGATGGGGAGATTACAGGAAGCAGTGCTGACTCTTGTTGGAGATCCACAGTGTGCTGACATGATAATAGGACGTGAATGGGCTCTGGAATGCCTTTTTCCTTGAGCAAGGTTGAGAGAGGGACAGAGGCACACGGCTCCATGGCCTGAATTTCGTTCGGTGGGTGACAATGAGAGATAAGTAGATGTGACAGTTATGAATGATCCTCTGTCATGCACTTATGCATTCAGACTCAGACACCCTGACACTGCTGTCAGACACCAGCTATGGAGAGCCGAGACCTCCGATGAACCTTCTAATATGGTAAATGGGAGTCTTAATTCTTCATTAACTGGAAAAAGGAGATTTGGCCATGTAATTTTCTCCTTGCTGCCTGTTTTAAAGATTCCAATAACCCAGCATTTACAGTTGACTAGGCAGGGATTGCTTTTTCCCCCCCTACACTTGCAACATGCAGACTGTGAAATCTGAGGAAACGCCGCTTAAACCCAGACTTATTGCCTTGGTTATCTTTAATGACTTTGAAATGTATTGGCCTCATTATGGAACACTGCAGTTATCAATTCCTCTAATTAGGTGATGTGCTCCCATAAGAAATTTAACATTAAAGCACAAAACTGAACTAGTTAGAGGCATCCAATGCTGGCAACCATGGTATCAATGGTAAATTTAAGATACTATGTTTTTTGAAGTCAACTCTGTCACACCATAGCCCTAACTTCTCCTTGAAGACTAGAGTGTGGGGCATGTTTTCTTTTTCCTTAAGGATTTGATCCTTATAAAGCACCTCCAGCACCTTTGATGACATCTGAGTGTTTCTAGATGGTGAACTGTGTTCTTGTCTTGTGCTAAATTGACCAGGAACCTGGGAAAGAGAAGAAGTGAATAGTTTATATTTAAAAGCTCTAAGTATAAACATCTCCATTTCTCAGGATTTGTCCCATGGCTTTTTACTTTTTCTAATAGGGTTACAATAGCTTGTTAGTTTTTCTTTTATAATCCAAATAAACTTTATTTCCATAAGTGGCTTAGTACAGACTTTTTTTTTTTTTAAGATAGGGACAATTATTTGTTTATTAAATAGTGATGCTGTTTTTATCATGCATGTTTCACTTGCTTTTCTAGAGAAGGGAGATGAGGTTTCTGGGTTTAGGCTGCAGTAAAAGAACATTATTAGGTATCTTAACTCCTCACCTCAATCATCCATGTGAAAAACAACAACAACAAAATAATAATTGTAGCTTCTTCTTTCAGGAAACTATATAGTTTAATTAGTGTCTTCTTAATAACGAATCTTTAGAGGAAAATTACAATAGAGGCATAGGAAGTCATTTTGGGGTTAGTTTATTGTTATTACTATTACTATTCTCATCATTATTACTACCTGGGACTAGCTATTCTTTTAAATTAGCTACTTGAAGACGTGTTTCAGATCTCATGGAGTGAATTCATTCACCTTCCGTGTGACAGTGCTCAGATAAGAAAGGTGTACCGAATATACAAATATGGAGCAGTAATTTCTTTAAGATACCTGGCCTTGTTAATGGCAGGAGTGTTAACTTTGTCACCTTCAAGGAATTCATTCCCAATTGGGAAATGTCAGAACACAGACTTTAATCATATCCTCTCAAGTGGTTATTGAGGAAACCTTCCTGTGCATGTACATATGAGCATAAGTCTATGGAAGCTGTTTTTCAATAATAATAATAATGTGTGGGCTTTTATAAACCCTCTTCTCACAGAGAGTGGGGGCTTCTTGGGACTCCACTGCTTGCTAAGGTCCAAAGAATAGTCCTGCTCTTTGCCATGGCACCTTCCTGGTCTGGTCCTTCCCTGGTGCCCTTGTTCTGTTCCCCCTGCCACTTCCCACTATCTTCAGAGATTCCTTCATCAATCCCTCTTGTCTTGTCCAGGGATCTCCCTTTCAAGAAAGGGGGCCCTGAGCTCACTGCTGATGGGTGGCAGAAGGATCCACTGGCACCTAAATGAATTTTTGAGGGAATCTGAAGTGTACTGCCTTGGATTAAAATTCTACTTCTGTCTGAATGACCTTAAGCAAGTTACTTGAAGTTTCTGTGCCTCAGTATCCAATCTATAAAATGGAGATGATACTGATACCTATTTCATTAAGATTCTTAGAGGAGGTTAAAGCAGTTAATAAACTCAAAGCCCTTAGAACAATGCAAGTCTCATAGTAAGCATTAGTAATGTTAGTTGTTACTACTTCTGCTTCTGTTCCTATTGCCATTTTACCACCTCATCACTTCCGTAACCATTAACATAAACCAGACCCTTTCAACCCTGAGGGATTTATTATTCTTCACATCTGAGTTCTACTACTCTCTATTTCCTTTTTTTTTTTTTAACAACTATAAACTAATGCGTGAGATTGTAAAACCAAACAGACTTGATCACCATGATAAATAAAACATCCCTCAAGGAGCCTGGATGGTTCTGTTGGTTTGGTGTCTGACTCTTGATTTAGGCTCAAGTCATGATCCTCAGGGTCCTGGGATCAGGCTCCCTGTAGAGCCTACTTAAGATTCTTTCAGTCTCCCTATCTCTCTCTGCCCCCCTCCAAATGATCTCTGAAAAATATCAGCATATCCTTTCTCTCCTTATCCCCTCTATCGTAACCACAATGTCTAGTCTTGAGAAACAGCTTCTGTAAAATAAGCCATTTGTTATGAATTTAACAAGTATGATTACACATGTACATGTTATATTCCTTGAGTTGATGCTCAAAGATAGATTGATGAATAGGGCAGGGCCCTGCTCTCAAGTAACAAAACAAAACAACAACAACAAAAAATTGACTACTTCACAGAGAGTGTGGTGTTGGAGTTGGATTTTGAAGGATGAGTAGGAGTTTACCAGAAGAGGACACTTAAGAATACTTAAGACCGAGGCAACGGCATATGGAAAAGTTGGTATGGCAGTATGTGCCACTCCTGAAATGTACAAGTTGAACATTTAGGAGCGTGAAGTTCGTATGTCAGGAGGGCTAGGTGAGAGTGGACTAGAATGCAAGTTAATATCCTTACATGCCATGCTAAGGAGTTTAGACTTAATTCTATGGGCAGCCAGGTGCCTTTGAAAGATTTGTGGCAGGAAAGTGTTCTGATCTGATTTGCCAGCTCTGAGAAAGGACAGCTTGGAGAGAGGTTCAAGACTAGAACCAAGCAACATGTCAAGTAGTGTTTCAAGTGCTACCTATCCCTCCCGCTGCCCTCCCCCCCTCCCCCCCCCCCCTGGCTTTTTATATTGCTAAACAGAGTGGAGCAGAGTGATGTGCGCTTCTGAGAGACGGGTGGGTGTGCTGACTTGCCAGCGGTCCCTTGAGAATATTGAGAGGGTATGTGGAGGGAAGACACATAATCCTCACCCTGCCCTCTTACTACCTTAATCTTTTAAAAGAGACAGGAGTAAAGCTCCTATCACATTGGACTTGACTGAAGACAGAAGTCCTTGAGCTTCCTTCCCGAAGTGCTGGCAAGGCTGGTGCTTGCAGAGAAGAGGATTAGAATAACACCCTCATCCTCAGTGAGAAAGCAGGCAGACCCTCACACTGGATGGTTCCATTCCGGAGCCTCTCCTGACAAGTGCTGCAAGCAACTGATGTCCTTGGTTCCTCGTTTGCATTGCTTACCCTGTAGCAGTTAAGCATTCAGGGCATTCCATGTCTTTCTTCCCTCTCACTTGCTTCAAGAAGAGATGAGAATTTGCTTTAAAGAAAATGTGTCAAGAAAGCTCAATGAAATGGCATTTAAAAAAAGAAAAGCCCACACTTTTTTCCTCAGAAGGCTTCTCTCCAGTTGCCATTGTCCCTCCCACAGCCTTGCAAATTATTATTTATGTATATCATTGTAATTATTTCTAGAAAATCAATAGAATTGCTTGTCCTTATCGGTAGTGATACCTTCTCTGCCTCTCCCTTCTCATCCTCTCTTCATCCCTTGCAAATTGTCATCGCTGAGGATATTATTATTGTAATTACTGTAAGGAAATTGACAAAAATACCATGACAATTTCATGCCTCAGAATTATTACACAGGTTTCAAAAAAAAAAAAGATTATACTACGTCAGTGCAGTATTTGTTATTCCTAAATGATTATTCCAGAAATACTAATCAAAAATGTCTCCCTCCAGAACAGCAGTAGGGCTTTAACATCAGCTGCTGTTTCTTTGAATGGGGTTGCCGGATCTTTCATCAAAGAAACACATCACCCATATCCTTGTCTTTAAAAACAGCAATTATGTGTAAATGCCTCCTGATTTATTTGAGCCAGGGCCACTGGCCAGTGTGAGTCACCACAATTTATTGCTAACCGTCACTTTTACATGATAGGTCTGTAACAAATATCTGCCGCATATTGTTAAATTAATCTTCCATTTAAAATTAATGGAGTTAGACTCCCCAGGTTCAATGTAATTTCGTGTTCACAGGCAGGGAGGCATGTGTGCTGCATACAGAATGAGACAAGGCCCAACGCCCTAAGCTTTCATCACCTTGAACCTGGACACGAGGACGCGTCTCAGCACCAACTAATGAGATTGAGCCCACGTCTCTCCCGAGGATGCCGGCTCAAAGAGGCTTTTCTGCTCAGAAATAGCAGGCTCCGTCTTATTTTAATAATTCCTCAGATATGACAAGTCTGATGTTATGTATGAAAGAGCCAGGCTTGAAAAAGAGATAAAATGAATTTTATATCATTACTTCAAAACCAAAGCCGAGAGAAAGTGTGTTGCAGTTAAATTTGGAAAAAAAAAAAAAAAAAAAAAAGGCAGGGATTGGGGGCAGGAAGCATTTTAGTCATGAAATACAGTGACTGTAAACTGGGAGTCATCCTTTCACTTATTTTAATGCACAATCACTTTCGATTTCTATAATTTTTGAACCTTTTCATGCATTCATCAAAATAATGTGGATGAAAGTAAGAGCTTGTTTAATAAACACTTGGATGAAAATATCAGAGAGAAGATGTAATTCCTGATGGGATATGTCATGTAGCACTGAAGTTCTATCACTTCTACGCAGTGGCATCTTTTAAAAAAAAGTGTGTTTCTTGTATGTAGCACTAACCTACTATTTAGACTTTTAAAGTTTAGAAATGGTTAAGCCAAATTACAAAGTAGTATTGGGTTCTCTGGTTTTCATTTCTTAATCCTTTTTTACAAACTTGGTGTCCTTTTTTTGCATCCATGGAGAAGAAGGCCCCACAGAGCAGCTTTCAGCACTTCTGGCAAATGGTTGCTGCTCACCAGTTATTAGAGATTGAACTATAGGTGCGATGGGACCCTTTTCATAGGTAGAGAATGTTTCTAAAAAGAGAGGAAGTTATAAGGGTGGGAAAGGTGCCAGATGAGGTCAGTGTCCTGGTTTCCTCTCTCATTGTTAGTTTGACTCTAATTTCTAGTTACTTTGATTATCTCAGAAAAGAATTCTAAGTATTTATGTTTTGTGTCTCATTTGTAATGCAACATACAAATGAATTTAAAATTCTTATGATTTGTTATAATTCGGGTCCAAAAGTAAAATTTCCAAAGAAGGAGGATTTAGTATTTTTCTACTCATAGATGATGGTGGTGATGATGATATTACTATTACTGTGATGATGATTATGATGATGATCATCATCATATTAAGATTACATTCAATAGCTTAGAACTTGGGTGTCTCATAAACTCCATATAGTTCAGTGAACATAGGCTGAGGGAAATGAAAACTCAAGTGCAGGGATCAAGTCCAGTAACTAGTGACTTAATGGCACATAGCAGGCTTTTCAATTGCATCATTTTGGTAGGCTATCTGTAAGGGAAGTTTTTTAAAAATGTTATTCCATGCCTCTATTTGAGTAAGATTTAGAAAATGTCAGGGGGATTTTAGAACCAGGTAAATGGGTAAAAATGATGAAATTACTTTATAAATTGGAAAATAAAGAAATGAATAATAGCAGGGCACCTGTCCCCATGAAACTGAATTGCTGTGCTTCTTAACAGCCTCTCTTTGAAGTCTTTAGGCTGTTGAATTTTCTACAGCAGGGTGTGTGGGGACCCCCAAAGAACCGATCTCTTTTTCTTTCTGTCTTAAGTTCTCCACATTTTCTTCTGCCCTCTTGTTTTTATATGCTCAGCTTCTTTCTTCTCCTTTCTTTGCTTATTTTCCTCCTTCCCTTGAAAGGGCTTCTTATTCTGTGCTCTAGAGGCTTCCTCTAGTTGAGTTTGCCCTTTCTATTGTAGGGGCACAAGGCAGGTTGATAAGGCTCGTGCTCTAGGTCAGGGTGGGTTTTTAGCTGTAAGAGTTACAGTTAGAATGTTAGAGATGTAAGGGACCTCTGATCCAATCTATGTCCCATTTTATATGTTTGCCTCGAAGGCCTAAACAGGTTAAGTCTCCTAGAGACCACAAGTATGTCCTTTTGCAAAACAGGAGTTGGTTGTTGCTCAAAAGAATTAAATATAGAATTACTATATGATCCAGCAATTTCACTTCTGGATATATACTCAAAATAATTTGAATCAGAGACTGAAACTGATACTTGTACACCCTTGCTCATAGTGGCATTAGGCACAGTAGACAAAAGGCAGAAGCAAACCCATATGTCCATTATCAGATAAATGGATAAACAAAATGTGGTGTATCTGTATAACAGTACCATTCAGTCTTAAAAAAGAAGAGTGTTCTGACACATGCTACCGCATGGGTGAACCTTGAAGACATTAGGCTGAGTGAAATAAACCAGACAGAAAGACTTAATTCTGCTTATGTGAGGTGGTTAGAGTAGTAAAATTCATACAAAGTTGCTATGGGCTGGGGAGGGGGGAAGAAGGTGTTATTGCTTACTGGGTACAGAGTCTCATTTTAGGGGTGACAAAAACACTGTGTGAATGCATCTCAGGTGTTGGTTGTACAGGAAGATGAATGTGCTCCATGGCACTGATTGTACACTTAAAGCTGGTTATGGTAAGTTTTACCACAATAAAAAATAAAAACACACACATGCACACATCATCTTTTTTATCTGAGGAAATTTCAAGTAATTAGGGAGTCTATCTAGTCTTCATCTCTGTAGCTAACATTTTAAACCTTCCCTCAAGTCAGTTTCAGGCTTGTTGACTTTGAAATGTTACCTCTCTCCCTTTCTCCTTTCACTTTTCTTTTTTTCTAACATTTGAGTGCCTGCTTCTGTGATCATTACTGGAGATGCAAATAGCTCAGAGCCTAAGGGGTTTTGCATGAAGTATTTTAAAGAATATGCATATAAAGCTTTCAAAAGAATTCCCAGAAAATATTAAGTGTGAAAGAGACAAAGTAAGACCATCCCATATTTGAACAAATGCATCAGAAGACTGATCCCACGTAAGCAGTCTTCACATTTTTTTCTCTAAGTGAGTTTTGTGACCATTTCATTCAATTTCATGACTATCTCCCAACTGAACACTTGCCTAATGTAGGTCTCTCAAAGGCAGGCCCTCCTTGTTTTGTAGATTAAATAAGAAAACCCCACAAGTGATTATGGCAAAAAATAGAGTATTCTAAATGGCATAAAAGGTTAATAATAGTCTTGAGTTTCAAAAAAATAAAAATTTATCAGACTAAGAACCTTGGACAATTGGCCTTTGGAAAATAGTTAAGATTGCATCAGGCAGAGAGACACGAAATGGATGGTAATGGGCGGGCAGCAGAGTGTTCTCAGAATAGTCAGTGAGCAGTTGTTTGTGGTGTGAAATATGCTTGGGTTTGTAAGTGGGATTAAGGCTGGAGCTGGGATATTGAGTCCAGTGGTTTAGAACAGGGAGGGCCATGTTGAGGAGTTCTTACTACAATTTATGCAGAGAGCAAGGGGCCCCTTAGGATGGATCTGCACACTGGCCAACTGAATGCCATACCTGGTAGAGCAAAGCTGGAGTTATAACCTGGAGAATTACCTCCATAGAGGCATGGATGGAAGCTCTTGGATGAGTCAGATTGTGCAGGTAGAGTAGGGTAGAATGTCTTGAATGTTTCTTTAGTGGGAGGAAGAGCATGGTATCAAGAACAAACTTTCAGAGGGGTGAGAGAAGAGTAAATAAGAATAGGGAAGTGGGAGGTATAGGCTTCCAGTTATGGAATGAATAAGTCACAAGGATGAGAGATGTGGCACAGGGAATGCAGGCAGTGTTTTATAGTAACATGGAATGGTGACAGGCAGTAGCTACACTTGTGATGAGCACTGCATAACCTTTGGTAAGTCTCAAATCACTGTGCTCTCCACCTGGAACTGTATGTTTCAACTATACTTCAATAATGAAAATAATAAAACAATGGTAGATAAAGGAGGAACTTTCCTGATTAGGGAGTGGTGAGAGTGTTAAATGCTATAGAAGAGGCTTTACAGAGGATTAGAAATGAGAGGAAACCCTTAGATTTGATTTTGACTCTTTGTAACACAGAACTGCACTCAGAGATGTGGCATTAAAGTGTGAAAATATTCTCAGTGTCCCTCAAGCTATCCCAATGAAGGTATGCAAGCAAGAGTATTTTCCTGAAGATATTACTATAGAGGGAGCTTTTCTTTTGAGAGAGAGAAAGATAAACAGATCCATCTATATTTTCCCTTAAAAGGGAGAAAAAGGTTTTTCCAAAAACAGTGTATGCAAGACAGATTCTAGACTTTCTACGGTTTTGCTATAGGTCAGAGCCCAGACTATGTAAACAATGGAGTGAATTGTCAGTAAAAAGATGAAGAGTCCTGTTAGAAACCTAAATATCTGTTAAAAAGAACAAAGACTAGCATCAAGCTAAAAATATGTTATTCATTTGGCACCATCACCTCTCTGCTTCTTTGCTATGGTTGCTGAGCCCTTATTAAGCTCTGCTCCTGTTCAATGAGTGACACAGGGTTAGTGGCTGAGGGAGTCACTGTTCCAAGGGGTGGGTACACCTGAAGAGAGGGCCCTCCAAGCTCTGCTAGCTTCAAGAACCCCTGGAAAGGAAAGTACTACCCTTTAGCTTCTTATCCATGCCTTATTTGTCTTCATTTGGTCCTCACTGCACGATGTGGTCATGTTCTCCAGGACATCTGTGATGTGTGCTTTGTGTCTTCTCGGTGAGCACATTTTAAACGTGTTCTCAACAGGTTTTCTCCTGTGTCCTTCCCCTATCTGCTTTTTGCTTTTCCAGACAGGGTTGATAAGGTTTTAAGGAGTAAGGCCTATGTATTATAGTTAGTGTTCAAAAAATACATTTAAATACCATACAGTACAATACAATAAATACATTCATTGAACACTAACTATAGTGTCCTATAATTAGTCCTTTTACTCCGCTCATTTTGGGGGCTACAGAAAAACTTACTTGCATATGAGGTCTCCTGATAGAATATCCTCAGCCAGAGCCACACTTACTCCTTCATGAATCACAGGGATGGAATGCATACAACACACATTATTTTCAATTTACACAATTTTTTAAAAACTTATGTGTTTGGTAATCTCTTCACCCAACATGGGACTCAAACTCACAATCCCAAGATCAAGTGTCACATGGTCTTCCCACAGAGCCAACCAGGCACCCCAACACAGTTTGATTAATTAAAATGGGTTATAAGAATAAATATAATTCCAGTCAAAACAATAAGAGTAGGGTACCTTAGTAAAGCAAATCAGTATGTTAAGAAATACTAAGGTCTAAATTTTTTTTATTATTTGAAATGGGAAGGTCACTATTAACTTCATTGATTGAATCTATCAAACTTTAGACCCTTTTTGCAAAGAAGTAGAACATTTTAAATACAATTGAAAATTACAGGGGTGCCTGTGTGGCTCAGTTGGTTCGACTCTTGGTCTCAGCTTAGATCTTGATCTCAGTGTCATGAGTTCAAGCTCTGTATTAGGGCCCCACAATGGGTGTGGAGCCTATTTTAAAAAACAAACACATAACCACTCACACATGGGTAAGGCAGGTGAGAGAGGATAATACAATCACTTGTATTAAGAAACCAAACAACTGTATTTTTGTCTTCTGGCAACGGGCGCCTGAGCTTATGATTTTCTGCACAGCTCAGGAACTAACACACTAGTACTTTTTCAGACTCACTGTTTGCTAGTTACCTATCCCACTGATCTGCCTGGTGACCTCTCAGGTGCCCTGCTCTAACTTTTTCTACCTACCCCTCTCAAGAGTCCCTGATGAGGTGGAGGCAGAGCACAGGGGGTGGGGTGGGGGGGGGCAGGGGTTTCTGCCAAGACACAAGAAAAGAAATAACTCATCTTAGATTCCCTTTGCCTTTTATTTATTTTGTCAAACTAATGTATTAGAAATATTTACTGTGCATTTGGAGAAGTTGTAGTGATCACGGGCATGAACCATTCCTTATTCACATGGTACATCTGAACTTACCATTGGACAGGAGGTGTATCTGAGCACATTACAGACATTGTGGACACTTTTTTCCCTTGTTTTCTCTAAACAAGTATCTAAGATTGTTATAGTCTACATGAAGCCAACTTGATCTTAACCAAGCCCAGCACAGTAACCTCAACCTCTCAGTGTGAATGTACTTTTTAGTAGTGGTATCTTGTAGAAAACATTTTTTAAAAAATGATTCATTTTTAAAAGCATTGATGTTTGAATACCAGCTGTACCTATTCATGTTTATAATTTAATTTGAAGATAGGATTGTCATTGAAGGAAACCTTAGGGGAATTCCCTAGGAAGTCCAGAAAATCATCCCAGAGGTGCATTATTGTTGTTGTCATTGCCTTAGAAGTTTATGGACTTCTCTGATTGCTTATCAGTTAGACAAAAGAAGAATGTGAATCTGTCAACAAAGTCACCTTTTCTACATTTCTACCCCATATTGATAAGTAGTCAGGTTCATCTTGGGAAAGAAGATTCTTAAAGTGCTCTGGCCTCTAGCAATTTAGGTGAAATTTGTCAAAACTCAAATTCATTTCTTTGGAACTTGCTTTACTTCAGTCTTAAATTATATTTACGAGTCCTTTCTTTTAGATCTTAGGATTTTGCACACCTTTAGGTTGGCCTCTTCTCCCTGTCCCCCTTCCTCTCTAATAAGCCCCAAAGATCAAAGTGAGATTGCAAGATTCTGAAATCGGAAAGTTTCTGCCTTTTGCAGCTTATTTGATGGGAATAAAAATGACTGATGGCTTTCTCTCCTGGACCCTTTTGTTCGATTCAACTATGATTATGGAGCCTATTAGCTGGAGTTACAACCTATTTAAGAGCAGTGCTTACCAGTAATGGGGGCCAAATGATTTTGGAAAGTTCAGATGTACTGGACTCCCTACAGAAATGAATTCAGCACTGAACATATTGATGCAGAACCTGAATGCGGCTGCTCCAGTGGGACCAAGAGAATTGTGAGCTCTGCAAGAAATGAGTAGGTAGTGGAATTAAAGATCAGATAGATGTTCAGCTCAAGGGCAGTCTCAACTCTGAAGTTCATCACAGCAATTTAATCAGGCCCAAATTGAGTTTTGCCCATAAAAGAATTAGCCTTCTGTGTGACAGGAAATAGAGTTTATTTAAAAGATTCTTTATTTCCGGTAATTCTGTGTGGTGAGGCTTCCCACGTACACACTAAGATGAAGAACCTGCTACATTTGTCAGGTGATGGCACTTTGATTTGCCTTGGTTCATTATAAGAGTTGTGGTCCTGTTCAGAAGGAGCATGCCATCTCAGAAATTCTGGCTTTAACCATGTCTACGGATTCAGCAGGCCAGGGACCACCTTTGGCTTGAGCCATCTGTTGCTACCATCCGTTGTAAAATTGTTTTTACGTAAAATGTTAATGCATCTCCAGTGAGAGCTACAGAGCACAGCAGCAAAGAACATGAGCTATTCCCCTTGCTAGGTGTGTGACCTTGAGCAAGTTACTTGACTGTCAGACCCATAGTTTCTTTACCTATCAAATGAGAATGATAATGTGCACTTCATAGGATTATGGTGAGAAGTAAATTAAATGAAGTAGTATATATTGGTTTTTGCAGTGTTTGCACAGTGTTTGCACATATTAAATGTTCAATAAATAGTAGTTACTTGAAGCTTTAGCACTCTCTTCATCTTGTACTTCTCTTATTTGCCCTCTTAGTACTCTCGTTTTGAGCAAGAGTATTCAGTGTCTTAGGAATAAGTGAGGGAAAACCTTTTAGAGGACCTAAGGATTCAGAAATGGAGCAAGGGAACAGACTATAAATGTGAGAAAGTTTGGACACCTGGTTTTCAAGAGCCCGAGCAAAGACACCCTACCCCACCTTCCTCTGTACATCACCCCCACCACTGCAGGGTATATTAGATTGACACATTATTAACCCAGGAAAATTAATATTTTGAGAGTCCTGTTATGATTTTATACACATGATGAGAATCTATCAGTCTTGTTTCTTAAGATTTTATTTATTTATTCATGAAAGACACAGAGAGAGAGGCAGAGAGACATAGGCAAAGGGAGAAGCATGCTCCTTACAGGGAGCCTGCTGCAGGATTTGATCCTTGGACCCCAGGATCACACCCTGAGCCAAAGGCGGATGCTCAACCACTGAGATACCCAGGCCTCCCAAGAGAAGCTATTAGTCTTTCTTTGATATTACTCACCAGCTAAGTTTACTCAGTAATGTACAGGTATTTTTTCCTGATCAAATTTGAAAAGAATATAATATATATTAGGAGTTTGCTTCTTTTCTTCCTTTAGAGATTATCAGAATGTGTCCATGTGTCTCTATATTCACATTTTATCCTTATGTCTGTGTGTGTGTGTGTGTGTGTGTGTGTGTGTGTGTGTGTGTAGAGAGACCTGAGAAACAGACTTGCTGATTGACTGATACCTGGATGAGCACCCAGTAATTCCTAAAATGCAGATCACTCAGGCAAAAGCTGGATTGGAGAAGCTGCCAAGATCCTGTTGAAGTGGAATCTCCTAACCTTCTGCCATAGTTTATACCTTGGGACCCTACAGGGATGTGTCTGGGCCTGCAGTCTACTCACTGGCCATCTGAGTGAGTGTAGATCTGTGTATCTACAGTACAGAGAGAAACCCATCTTGAGAAAGGATTACTTGTAATAGAGGCATCACAGCTACTCCATCACATGACCTAGGGATAATCCCTTGTTCTGACCATCTCACAGCAAAGGGTAAAAGAGACAGCAAATGTTGGAGGGACATATTCCTCTGGGGTTAAGGTGAGAGGGTGGAGAGGAGCACAGAAGACATTCCACAAAACAGAAGCAGCCAGCAGTTTGAAAACCAGCAAGATTTGAGAAACAGGATAATTGTGAAGACCTGGCTTTCACATTTATTAACACACAGAGAACAAAAATACTATGATCTATTTTTTGTGTTAAAAGGTACCGTGCATTTTCTATCACAGTTACCAAATGTGAGTACTTTGATTTAAACAAATATTTGTTTAGTGCTTTGAAGATTCAGAATCCTGAGTCAGAGCTACATACCATATTAATAAGCAACAATATAGGTGAAGTACTTAAAGACTACTGTTATGTTATACAGTTGGTAACAGGGAAAGATTGAAAAGACTGTGGAACTGAGGAATCCAGTGCTACTGTGTGTTCTGTTTATGGCTCCCTCAGACCCAAATAACAACAAAAAAACAGAAGAAACAATGTAGACCCATCAAAGAGCATAATATAAATTGTTGGGACTTCAGATACGTAGATAGAAAATTAAATTAAGGTGAAATGTTTAATGTTTGAGTTTTTGGAACAGTGTTCATTGCTGACTGTGTGTATGAGAAAGACAGATTTATTGAGAGTGCCTGTAGCCCCTTGTGGGGCTTCTCTTGTTTCAAAGAGTGGGTCCCACTACTAGAAAAAGATGTTAAAATTATAGAATTTTAGGTCTGATGAAAAACTAAACAAAATAAAACTTAGGAGTCACCTGGGTTCACAAAAGGTATTGTATTTCCTCTCTGATTTCGAACCATAACTGTGTGTTGGTGAACTCTGAGAAGAAGGGGCAGCAGTAAATATTATTCTGGGGCCACAGGAAAAAGGCTGCCACACTTGCCATATTTAGCTGACAGAAGTGATGAACCATAATGAGGAGGGGTTTTGTGGAAGAGAAGAGAGGATGAAGAAGGGTAAAATATTGAGAATTGCTTTCTCTTCCAGAAATGCCTCTGCTCTGATGTATGTCAGTTTTCAATGTCCCCATAGATATTTTACAGGAATTGCTACCTCTTTAAACATTGATGCTATTAAAAAATCAGACCAATTGTTGACATAAACCCAACATAGCAGCTACTATATAGACAGAATATGAATTTTTTATGCTGTTGATGAGAAGTTTATGTCATTTATGTGCTATAGTAAGGATAGAAGATGTATCTTGAATCCTGAAAAAGCTACTTTTGGCACCATTCAGAATATTAGCTGTGCTTTGAATCAAAATATTAAGATGGCTATATTTTAAATGTGTGTGTTTTTGCGCAAACTGACTTATCTGTGGGTGGGATGGGCAAAATCAGTCTAACTGGGAGAAATAGTAATGGTTTTCTTTTGTTTATGTTTTGTTTTGTGAAAGGAAGGATTGATAGCATTTAATTTTTGATTTACCTGCCCTTCCCTTCACCATCAAAAGAATTAACTTTTGTGGTGATAAAACCATATCTCATCTAATTGAAGGTACCATCAGCTGCAAGGTGCAACATTAGCTTATGTACCACTAAGGATATGCACTAACAATTAAACTTGACATGCCATTGATTTTTAAGGGGCATTTCAATTTCAGAGATGTTGAAATGTGTACGGATGAGTTTCTTGGAATGTGACATGGTATACGTAATTCACTTTGGTATTTGTCTATGTTTATAAAACCTACTTATATTTGGTTGTATTCTGTAGTATTCTGAATCATTTTTACTGAGTTAGATTTTTATTTGTCCTTTGAATATGCTATTAACATTTGTTTGATACAATTAATTTAACATGGCATGAATTTGGAGTCTCTACTTAAAAGAATCCTTTGGAAGATCTAGTTTCTCAAGCTTTCAAAAGGAAAAGAAAAGGGTCAGGTGGACTGACATTAACATTAATGTAAGAGCATTTCTTTTCAGAAAGAAGAAAAGAAAGCACACACAATCAAAGAAAGGAAGGTAGAAGTGAGTGCTCTTTGCTAGGGACCAGCAAACTGCTATCTTCAATTTCTGAGAGAAAAGCAGATTTTTGCTAGTATATCAGAATCCAGTCGTTTATCTGATTGCATATTTATAGTTCTTGGGTGGTGTCTCTCAGGAGTGAATCCTTCTGAAATCAGAGGACTATAGTTAGTGTATACTGGAAATTTACTAAGAGAAATTTCAGGTGTTTCCACCACATACAAACACATAAAAATAGCAACTCTGTGAGAAAGTGGATATGTTAATTAGCTTAACTGTAGTAATCATTTCACTATATATGTGTACAGCAAAACATGTACACTTTAAATATACCCAATTTTTATTTTAGAATTAAAGTTATATATTCATTACAAAACAAAACAATAATATATATATATATATATATAGTAATAATGCATGTTGTGTATTAAATGCTCAATAAATCGTGGATATTTTCCCACATCAGTACGTTTCTCCATAGTAATTTTTAGTGACTCCATAGTGTAGCGTCATGTAACGCACCATAATTTTCAAACATTTCCCTGTTTATGGACATTTAGATTGTTTGCAGTTTTTCACTTTAATAATATGCCTGCCATGAATGTCCTTGTACTTTCGTTTTGTCACATTTACCCATTGATCATTTTAAGATCAATTCCTAGGAGCTGCATTGCTGGATCAAAGGCTATACATGTTTTAATGTCACCATTACATGGTTTGGAAGGGACCATTTCTTCACATATTCATCAATACAAAATTTTAGTAGTTCCCAATTATCCTCATTTTGCCAACCTGATTGGTTTTAAAAAATCTTTTTTTTATTAGTATTTTAAAAATTATACTTGGGCCTAAACACCTCTTTTTGGCCTTTTCAGGATGGTTCTTAATAATAAGAAAGCAAGGAAGCTCAGGAGAAAAGCAGAAGGATTCAAGGGATTTTCACAGTTTTATAAAGTCCTGTGAATTTTTGAGGAAACTGTCCCACCTTCCTTCAAGCAGATGAAACACCAAGACATGGTGTTCAGGTGTGGCTTGCTCACTCAGTCTATGGTCCAGCACTGGAAAGGAGAGCTCTTTGGCATCAGAACACCAGGGAAGATGTGACAGGCCCAGGCTAGTTTTGAAAATCTAGAGCCCTACAAAGGAAAACCACAGACTCCTGTCTGCTTCCTCACATGCAAGAATTTGAAGAAGAGGTCAAAAGAGGGTTCCTTTCCTCTGAGTGTGCTAGATTTATTTAATACCATTTCCTTTTGTTTGAATTGAACTGTTGTCTTCTTTGCTTTGCCATCATGGGCACAAACGATCAGATAGTGTGACTTGGCAGTAGTTAACAATAAAATTGCATAGTATGAGCCATGTTGATTTTTTTAAGTGGCCAAAAAGGGTGATTTCTTTATGAAACTCTCTGCTATTCAAAGCTCTTAACATTTCAGGCAACGTGAGAATTATATTTGGAATAAAGTAGTAAATTCCCATTCAGATTGCTGATATCATGTAATCTCCAGAAACCATAACTGTGTAGTTATGTAGTGTATCTCCACTTAGTAGTTACCAAACACATTGGCTCCAAGAACCTCTCAGTGTCTGCCCTTCATGGCCCAGCTCTAGTGCTGCTTCCTCTGTTGGGCAGTAGGTATTTTACAATAGACAGGACTTCATTATCCAATGGAAATGCTTCGTTTTTGGAGTCAGACCAGACAGAAAGTGGACTCAACTCTGCCATTTAGCGTGGTGTGCTCATCTTTAGAAATTAGGAGCTGTGTAATTGTGGAGACCATATATTTTCTGAGCTCAACCATGTAAAATAGTTCATCCATAAGCATCATTCTTGGTACCTGTGTTGCCTTCTTCATTCTATCTCTGAAATCTTACTCGGCTGCCTCTCTGGCATGATATCTTTTGGAAATTCCTTTAAAGTCTTGATTTGGGTCCCATATTGATACTTATTTGGTATTTAATATCGATAGTTATCTCTTGATATTTCTGTACTTCCTTGTATCCATAGTATCCTCCATTAACACATACATTCATTCATTCAAATATTTATTGAGCCCCTTTTGTACATTAGGCCCAGAGTAAGATGCAAGAATGTGTTAGTGAACAGGAGATGTGGTTACTGTCCTCGTGGAGCTTCCTTCCTGGCAGAGAAGCCCTATATGAAACAACCTTGAATTACTAAGTTGAAATTGTGATTGCTATGAATAATGTGGGAAGGGGCTGTTAGCGTGAACCAGCTCAGGGATGACATTTGAGCTGATACCTATTGGGTGAAAAGGAGGTAACCAGGAAAAGGTGGGAATGATAATAAGTCTTTGGGCAAAGGAAACTGCATATTCAAATACTGAGACAGGAAAGAACCTGTATTAGTGGTACAAGCAGTCCTGGCAGAAAAGTGTGCAGGCAGCAGGCCTTCGGAAAGCACATTGCAGAGTGAAAGGGGTCAAGGCTAGTAACCCCAGGAGGCCTGTTGGCCAGCTATAGGACTCTGGTCTTTGGCTTAAGAGCAATAGCAAAACACTGCACAGTTGAAGGCTTACCACTGGAAGACTTCCCAGTAAAACAGATAAATGGATCAATTTGAAGGGGCCCTACCTTAAGTTGGGGTTTTGAGGCCACAGTCCTGATTGTGTGCAACCCCACTCCCTATCCTTGCTCGTAAAATCTTTAGCAACAACAGAACAAAACATGGGAATGATATTTTCAAGTATCCCTTCAACTCTAAAATACTGTGACAATGGGTAGAATATGAGAATTTTTATTTTCTAAAGAACTTAAGTTTAAAGATGTATTTCAGAGGAAACATATTTTCAACCTAAGGTAGAGGAATCTTAGTGAAGTTTTAAAATATTAATACTGTGTTTAAAGAGAAAATTATACCTGTCTTTAAAATGTATCAAAATGTTTAATTGTGCTGAGTGTAAAAGAAAAGGGGGAGGCCCCAATATAACCTTCCTTAGGAGACTGGAAAAGATTATTTCCAAAACCTTTGTTAGTGCCTGTAGTTGTGTGAGCCTGAGGCCAAATTTGGTCATCTTCTGAGTGTTGGAGTAAAGGTGTCCGAACTCAAGGCCCATATACATAATGCTAATGCATTTATCAGTTCATTTATTTTGCCACATAACACCACTTTTAACAACATTTACACAGAATCCAAGTTTTCTTAGAATTTTAGTGGAAGGTACCCTAAGTCCAGCCTCAGCGTCTTACAAGAAGGGGAGATCCAAAGTTGGAACCAAGAGCTGCCTACACAGAGCTTTGAGCATGGGGGCCTCTCTCTCTTTCCCTACCTTTTTCTTTGATAAGGATCGGGATTTTTACGTTAATCTCCACAAAGTACAAGGTAATGAAGTTATCATTTTTGCTAGGTGGAAATTTCCCTTGATTGATTCTTAATGCTGTCTGCCTAATTTCTTTCTTTCTTTTCTTTTTTGTCACCGCTCTGCATGGTGTTGCCTTTATGTTTTTTCTCCTTATGAGATTGGCTGAATTTCTATACTTTATAAACACTGGTGAGCTTCATGAATTGGTTCAGAACTTAGGGAAATGTTGAGAGAGAAGGGGTTAGTCTCTTAGGGTTCCTCTTGGCCTTCCACCTCATTCATCTCTTGTGCTACATGTTGGAGTCACAGAGATGAGTGACATGTGGTCCTTGGCCGCTGAGTCTTGTGATCAGGATACATTATTATATTTACTTGCAACCTACTTCCATTTCTTTACGTGCTTTAGGAATGTTAGAAGTACAGTATTTCTTTTTAAAGCCAGTTAAGAAAAAGCCAGGTAAGTCAGATATTATTGAATTGATGAACAGATTATTGTGGTTAACGAAGTTAAATAAGCATGCAGCCCTCCCCATCACCTTAGTGTTTTGGTGACCACATATTTCTTGTTACTGGCCCAGATATTAGAATTAAAACCCCTTAAAAATAACATTCTCACCCACAAGAGGTAGAGAGAAGGCCATAATATCTGTATTTAAGGGTATTTTTAATTATACCTTTATTGTGTATATTTTTGTATAAGATCCCTGCTGGTTTTTGGATAATTGAATCAAGTGGATCTTTGAGATGGAGGATGGAGAAGGATAGGGAGCCCACAAGCAATGACTTTAATATGTCATCTCAAAGAAGAAAAAAAAGCACACCTTTTTTGGTCTGACCAAAAAAATTAATGTCATGAGGCTTTTAAAACCCGATCTACAGAAATCACAGTGAATAATGGCCATATTTCAGCCCTTAGGCAGCCCCAGTGGTGTTTTGATCGTAGATGTTCCCCAAGGTGTTGATTCGGTTCTGGCTACCACCAAAGGAGGGGAGTTCCTGCTTTGTTAGCTGAAGAGTAAAGTAAGTCTCTAAAGATGAGATACAGGGGAAAAAAAACTAAAAGCTTCTCCAGGGTGGCAGAAGGGCACAATTTTTGCCATCTTTATTACAAGATCCTTAGCAAAGGTGTCCTCTTTGTTAACAGTTTAATACTCGAAGCCCTCAGATTAGATCTCAGTCTGAGCATTTTTTCCTCTTCTCTCTGACTTTTATCAAGTGCTTTGTGCTATCTGTATTTCTTCGCCCTCAGACTTCTTTTCTCTGGATTACTAACCTCTAATTGGAGATTTATTAGGTGCTCTTAAGTAAGAGGGGAGGAAGGCCAAAGGAGAAGGAAATGGAAGAGAAGCAAGAAAAAACTGCAGGAAAGCATCAGAGGGAGGAATGGGGAGGATGCAGATAAAAGATGGATAAATGAAGACAAATGAAGAGCAATGAAATAGGGAGGCCTGAAGTCAAATACTGAAACTGAGCTCGTGCAGAGACATGTAAAGTAGGGGTCTGGTGGAAGATCTCCAGCAAAAGTGGCGTAAATCAATGATGAGTAAATTAATAGGGCAATTGTGCAAATGGGACTCACTCATTTAAACTAAGCGTAATACATCATGGATGATTTAGAGATAATGCAATCCGTAGGGCATACCTTTTAATCTGCCCGGGACCCAGTAGAGAACACTGTCACTTCAAGGTTAAAAAGGCAGACTATCAGAACACTGGGTGTGTCTCTTCATTTTACAAGTGCTAATAAGACAGTTTCTGTGCTCCATCAAAATTAGCCAGACTCCAAAGCTTAGTGTGTGTGTGTGTGTGTGTGTGTGTGTGTGTGTGTGATATGTGCATTCACAACGAGCTTCATGTATTCCAGAATTCTCTCCACAAACATAAAATATTTCTTTAAGAATCCTTTTTTCCCCACCCCCCAAGAATCCTTTTAAATTCTTCATTTGAATAGGTTAACCTGTGGGATTGACAGAAATTGAAGCAGGTATAAAAGGAGTCGCTGCACATGTGATCCCAGGTGTGTTAAGTGGGTGTAATCAGGGAAAGTCCTGTGCTGTACTTGAGAGTATTCTGAGAATACTCTCAGAAAAAAGAAAAGATGGACTCTGATCCCTGTGGTCCCACTTCTTTCATTCACGCATTTGTTCATTCACTCATTCAACAAATGCTTACTTTGTAGGAGAGACTGAGAGATGTCATAGGGTTTCTGCTTCGAACCATTAGTATAGGTCATTCTCTGAGTTCTCTTGCCAGTATTCTTGGGGGGTAGGTACTGAGGAAGTGAAAGGGAGAAGTGAACATTGGGAAAGGAAAAAGATCTTCCTTTATAGAACTTCTAGGATTTCTGTGTCTATTCTTTTTTGATTAAGAAATGGGGAAGCTGGGCAGCCCGGGTGGCTCAGCAGTTTAGCGCCGCCTTCAGCCCAGGGCCTGATCCTAGAGACCCAGGATGGAGTCCCATGTCAGGCTCCCTGCATGGAGCCTGCTTCTCTTTCTGCCTGTGTCTCTGCCTCTCTCTCTCTCTCATAAATAAAATAAAAAAATAAAATAAAATAAAATAAAATAAAATAAAATAAAATAAAATAAATAAAATATAAAATAAATAAAATATAAAATAAAATAAAATATAAAATAAAATATAAAATAAAATATAAAATAAAATATAAAATAAAATAAAATATAAAATATAAAATATAAAATATAAAATATAAAATATAAATATAAAATATAAAATATAAAATATAAAATATAAAATATAAAATATAAAATAAAATATAAAATAAAATAAATAAAATAAAAATATATTAAAAAAATGGGGAAGCTTCTAAAGGTTAAGTGTCCTGGTTAATTAAAGTCCTGAGTTAGTTGGAATATTGAGGGTTAGGTAATGGTGGACTTCCCTCCTAGGCCATTATTAGAGTTTTTCACTTTTTTTGTCTTCTTGAAGGAGGTTGAAGACACAAATTTTAACCTATAAAGATTAGAAATGAGAGTAGTGGTGATTAGAATATCAAAAGCATCTAAACACTTAAAGGGAAAGCAAACAAAGCCTGTTCCCCAGTAAATGCTAGGTCTCAGAGTGGGAAACCAGACTAAATTTAATAAAAGGGGCTTCATTTTTATGTTTTCATACTATGCTCAAAAACTCCTGTTGCTGATGAGGAAAATGACATTATTCCAAGTCTGGCACCATATTAGCAAAGGAGCTATATTAAACCAAGACTCCAGGGAGTTGTGGAAAACAGCAATTTGTGACACACCTTATGTAAGAAGAGTTACAGAGAGGACATTGATACAAGCTAATCACAAGAGTTTTTTCAAAGCACATCGTACAGGTGAACAGGCACTAACTTTCAAATTCTCTGTTACCAATGATCATATGTTTAGGCTTTTCTGTGTAAAGGAGAAAATAATTTCCCAGATCATTAGGACAAATTACTAATGATGTTAAATAAAACATTTTTGCCAGATAGTATTTTATCAGGGGATACTCAACATGTTTTTGAATCAGTTAGGATTTTCGTGTTTCCATTCCAGAGATCAGAGAAGACACGCCTTAGAGAGGAAGCATATTTTCAATCTGGAAATGATGCTTGTGTCAGTAATAAGAATAATTTTTTTTCTATCCTCACATTGCTGAGAAGACTCTAATTCTTTTCCTATCTAGGTTCAATTTGGTCACTCACGCTTGACTTCTAATACTGTGTATGATGTGAATTCTACTAACCACTGTTAGTGTAACCCAAAGAGAAAGTAAATACTCCCCTTGTCCTGATTCGAAGTATGATTGAGTTTAACCAACCTTTGTCCCTCTTTTCTCTATTTCCCACATCCCAATTCAGGTATCCAGTCCTTTGATAATTGTTAACCTGCCCATTTGGGATTGTTCAGCATTAAGTTATGAGTGTAGCTTCTAATAAATTAGATTTTTAAGAGAATGCTGCCTGCCAAGAAGCAAAGTCATTAAGTAGTGTGTGTATTTTCAAAATGTTACTATAAAAATCCCCTTAACCAAACAGAATAGGCAGTTAAAATAAATTTGAAATAACGGTCTTACCTCTAGGTTTTAAAGTCATTAACCTGAAGACAGGTGGTCTAATTTTGCTCTCTATTTTCCTTATTCACATGTATGATAATTGCTATGTGAAATCATATACATATCTTATATCTATAGCTGATATAGTTATATGCCAAATATACATTTCTCCAGTGGAATATTATAAAAAGTTGAATTTTCTTTCACAATTGGAAATTAGTTTTACAATGGCTGAATATTCCATCATCCTTGACAATCAACATTCTTATTTGCCATAGAGAACAAAAATGTACTTGACATGACCTTTTGCAATCCTACATTTGAACTAAACAAAGGAACATTATGTGAACAAACTGGAGAAATGTGTGAAATAAATAATATTTTCATTTATCATTATAGTTATTTTTACTTCACAGCTTTCAAGAAGGCATTTGAAGCAACTGGAATGTTTAATAAAATAGGAATAAAAATGAAGATGGAGTGAGAGGTGTGAGAACTTTGTAATGCTCATGTTGTTGCTGAGATTCTTGATAAAATCTATACTGAGGTTGAGGTTCCTGGTAGCTGGGACAGTGAAAGAATGTGATAATTCCTATTTTCAGAAAAAATACCTAGGGGCGCCTGGGTAGTCAGTTCAGCAACCAACTCTTGGTTTCGGCTCAGTTCATGATCCCAGGGTCATGAGATTGAGCCCTGCATTGAGCCTCACATCGGGCTCTGGGCTAGGCTGAGCATGAAGTCTGCTTGAGATTCTCTCTCCCTCTCTCTACCCCTTTCCCATTCTCTCTCTCTCTCTCTCAAATAAAATTTTTTAAAAAGGAAAAAGATAACTAGCTCCTTATTTTGGTGTTGGGAGTAGGTAGAGGGAAGTAATTTACTTTTGCCTCATTCTAATCTCTTTTAAGATTTTAAGGTTTTATTTATTCATGAGAGACAGAGAAAGAGAGAGGCAGAAATAATTGCAGAGGGAGAACAGGTTCCCTGAGGAGGGCCTAATGCAGGACTGAATCCTAGGACCCCGAGATCATGACCTGAGACAAAGGCAGATGCTCAGCCACTGAGCCACCCAGGGATCCCTTGTTCTAAACTCTTACAAAAATGCATCCTATGGGTTTTTACGGAGTGATTGATTGGAGGACATAACTGGCATTGTCCTCAGCTAGAGAATCCTGGGAAATTTGGACATGGAATCCATGGTGTTTTAGTTCTGACCTTTGGTGAAAGATGAAGGTATTACACTGAGGCTTATGTAAGCAGGGGCTTTCCTGAATGGTGTGGCTCGTTCCAATCCATACATAGGCTCCTGTTGGTGCTCCTTTCCCATTCCAGGGAACAAGGATAGGTTAGTAAACTTGAAAAATGAGATGAACTGGCAAGAGAGATTATTTGATGACTATTACGGAGCCTGGTGAACTGTTTGGTCAGATTAGAAAGCTACCCTCCCCTCCCGGATCAAGTTGTATAAACAAAACCATCATTCACACTTTGCAGGTAGCTATTTATGTGGTCAGATTTTTCAACCTGGTCAGGACTAGCACTGATATTTTGTTTGTTCTAGCCAATTTATATTATCTATATTGTCTATTTCTCTTGATTTACAGAATTGATTTTGTGAACTTACCGGTAGTCTTCGGACATCTCAAAAGTTCATCTCTATGACTTAACAAGTATTTATCGACTATTCCCCTTATGCCAGGCATCGTGCTCAGTTTAGGGAGTATAGGAGTCCTTGCCTTCTTAGAGTCAAGTACTTTGGTTCTTAAATCTCTTTTTCATGTCCTGAGACGTATAATGGCCATATTACCTATTCAGACTTTGGTTACTGGAAGTCTTCATCATCTCCTACATATTTCCATCCAAAATGCTTATGGGAAAGCATGATCAAGCCACTTCACATCAGTCACCAGTGGGGCTTTAGATCTTAGAGTTTCTTATGATTATGTACAAGCATGTGTACGTTTCAGAAGTGATTAAAATGTTTCAGGAAGCACACCGATCAGCCCCAATGTCCTAGACATGTCACCAAACTCAGCAGGCAAGATTTTCCTCTTTCTTTTAAAGTTCCCCATTACACAAAGAGGAATTGAGTGCCAGAGTAAACTTCCAGATGAAGGATACATTGCATGATTGGGGGGCGGAGGGATTTGAGTGCTCTTGGTAAAAGGCAGTGGCAAATGAGACATTAAAGAAATGCACAAGTATCTTCTTCCAGTCTCTTCTAGTTTTCTTTAGTCATGATTGTGAGACTGTTACCTTTCAGTTACAGGAGGAATTTAAAAATGCTCTGTTAGTCAATTGGCTTTAAATTGGTCACTTAATGCTCTGATGGAGCCTAAATCAAAATGGTGCTTCTCTGAGGGAAAGAGCCGCAAGACACTTTTTAATCCTTTGAGTACCTTCTTATTAACAGTATATGTACATCGTCATTATAAAGCATTTTATGGGTAGCAAAGCACTGTTACAGACATGTTATCTTCATTTTGAAGATGCCATTTTACATGTCATGCCCCTTCTTCTTTGTGTGTTTAGCAAATACCTTCTCCTCCTTTGGGTGAACACCAACTATCCCGAGTCCTCTTGAGACACCTCTGAGTGGGCATATGGTCTCCTCCTGTTCTTATTCTGCCTTTTACATGTACCTCATTAGAGCACTGGCCTCGTCCATGTGGTCGTGCTTTGTTCACATCACTGTCTCCCTCTGTAGACTGTGAGCCTCTCAAGGGCAAGGAAGCTGTGTGCTCTTCATTTTATCTCCTGGTACTTCTCTAACAAGTGAATGTTAATATGCTTTGAAGATAGTGGTGGCATGAATGTTGTGAGGTGTAGAGCTGAGGACAGCTTATCTACTTCCTAAGATAGGATGTTTAGGAAGTGGTAGCTATAAGTAAAATTGAGGTCTCTTAACCCCCATTTTTCTCAGTTCATTTGGTTTATTAGTTAATTAGAAAAAGTTTGTTCAAGTGAAAAAGCTTGTCCACCATCATACTCATATTATTCTACCCACCCAAGATATTTTCTAGTGTATATGAAAGATAAAGAATAATCCTTTGTCAAATTGAGGATATTTCCATTCTGTCATCACACCTGAACTCTTTTCCCAAGTGAAATTACAAATCATTATAAAGGAGGTATAGACAAATACACGAATGTTAGAGACATTTCTTTCGCCTCAAGTATTTTCTCCTCAGTCCTACTTGTCATTTCTCTTTGTCATTTCACATAGCTCACCGAGGTCCTCAGTTCAGAATCCCCATTCCTTCCACATCCTTCTTGCCATCAGAGCAGCTGGTTAGTTAGTGTCCTACTCTTCCCTGCCCTCAGCACACTGTCCTGTTAAAAATCTGGTATTTTAATGATTCTCAGGTTTAAAAACAATGCTACCTGCATAACGTTCTGCCTCTCTTTGGAGTATTTGCATTTGGGTGGCTAGTGGGTTGATGCTATGTATGGCAGAGTGTTAGATGTAAAGACTGTAAAAGAAGCTATCTGTGGGCTAGATTGTGTTCCTGTTACCCCGAAAATTCCCCTGCTGAGGACCATCCCAGCTGGTGATTAACAGACCTTAGTTATTTGCTAGGTAGTTTCCACACTCTGTAGTAGGATATATATGAGGCAAAATGTGGTGTTTATGTGAGAATAATGTAGATGATTCGAATCTAGGCTGTAGAACCTACCTGAATGTGGGTTTTATGGTTTTGTGTAATTGCCTTTTCTTTGTGTTTGCATAGAAGGCATTACGTAGCTGGAAGATGATGGCAATTATAATTTATTATGCTGTAATTGTTACCTAAATGTTTTTGAATAAGCAAAAATCACATCTGTTTAGAAATAAGTTGCACAGCAAGAGAATTCCCTTTGAAATGAATGCTTGCGTTCTCATATTCTGTAACTGTACACATAAAACAACATATTTATTTCCCCACTGAGTCCATTACATTCCCAAGTCAAACTGCATCCTCTCTTCCCTTCCCATATTAAACCCTTTGATTTAATGGAGGTTTTAACTACTGGTTCTTTAGGGAATTTTCAGTAGGCTTTGCACAGATTAGGTTATTGGAAAGTATAGTTATTTGCTTGTAAAGTGGCAGTTCTGTGTCAAAATTGATTTTCTCTGGAGCTGCAACAGTAAAAAAGATAAGCTTCTGCTTTGCATCCAAAATGCCCTGATGTTCCTACTATGATAGTTTTCCCTTTGCTTCTTGCTCCACACCATTCCATTACAGGCTGGTTTGGACAGACAGATATGAGCACATGTAGCCTACAGGACTTTGATATCCAGTGGTGATAATTGGCCAGGCCTCTCTTCCATTCTGGTTGCCACTGGTCTGTGACAGCCAGTGTTCTGGGCATGGTGAGCACGGTATTTCTTCCCTTTGCCATTAAATAGGAAACGCATAAGCCGAGGATGGTTTTGTTTGTTCCACAGAAATGTTGCTGTTGAAATAATTACCTTGCTATGCCCAAGATAACAGGATTTATCTTCTATTATAGATCTTGAAGACATATGCAAGAATAGTTTATTTCTCTAAATTTACTAGGCTACTCACTTAGAAATGATTTCACTGTTTAAA
Organism: Canis lupus dingo; assembly: GCF_003254725.2. Taxonomy (NCBI): domain Eukaryota; kingdom Metazoa; phylum Chordata; class Mammalia; order Carnivora; family Canidae; genus Canis; species Canis lupus. The sequence goes on along the minus strand of NC_064248.1, from coordinate 2,972,155 downwards.
AGAGAATGGTCATACCTGGTGGCATAACCTAGAAAAGCTTTAATAGCCAGGAAAATGAAGGGTAAATTCTCTATTTTTCTGCTTCCTGCTCATAAAATAGATCTGGAGTTTATGCAAATAGCAGGCAGCCTCATTTTATTTTTATACCCCAGGTGCATGTTAGGGGTCCTTTAAGATGGGGCTTAATCACTGATCTTATGTGCTTCCATATGGCATGCTCCCATCTCTCCAAGATGTGTCTTACTCTGGTCACAGCCTGTCTGGGTGACCAACATGGGTTGTATCCGTCTGTTCCAATTCAGACTCACTGGAGGCCACATATTTGAGGCTATTTGGGGGATATTGTCCTGTCTATGTTGTTTTGGAATGCTGACTCATACTCTTTCTTTTAACCTCAGTTCTATCTCAGGCCAGATGCCATTTATAGATTTTGCTTTCTTGTTGTGTTTTGGTTTGAAGCTCCTGTTGGAATCCTGAATGCTGTTCTATCCTGCATATTTCATCAGTTAAGTCTTGATCTCCTGTCTTTGATCATCAAAATGTTACCAGATTGCTTTTGTTCCCAACTTAGCTGTTTCCACCTTGACTTTCACTACCAGCTCATAGACAGTGATCCTAGTTCATAACTTATTTGTGAAATCTGACTTTTCCTTTTGGTGTTAGTCTCAGGTATTGATGGATCTGTGAAGGTGCATGACCTTAGCTCAGAAGGATCTAAAAGAACACAAACTAGGCTTCCCTATTTAGGGTTCAAGTTTTGTGGCCTTGATAGATTTAAGAGTTGGGTCAAGAAGCCTAGGATGTTAATTCATCTTTCTTCATACTGTTTCATTATAGTTAATTCAGTCCATCCATCTACTCATCCTTATATCCCTCAGTCCACTCGATAATTAACTTACATCATTGATAACTTCCAGTGTTCTGAACACTGGAGATAGAAGAAAATACTAAGATGCATGCCTTTCCTTTGCAAATGACAAAACGATGTGAAACTATTTGCTGAGCTCTGCAGCTGGTCTGTGCAGAGTGGAGACTTAGAGCCCATTTCTAGAGGAGTCCTCCTCACACTTCTTAAGGTCAACTTCTTTAGGCCTTTGGGACTCTTGTCTTCAAATTTCTTACAGTAGTAGATTTAGACTAACCACACATCTATGTTTCAGAAGGATCATGTGGTTGAAGAATGAGAGAAAACTGATGGAAACAATATTCCCTTTACATTGACTTCAGCAGATGACATGTTTCCTACTTTGCCAGATACCCAGAATCAGAATCACTTATATCATAGTTACAGCAAAAAGTCTCTATTTTTAGTTTGGAAAAACACAAAGTGTAATGAAGAAAATTAAAGGGACAGTCGTTTACTACTTTTGTTATAATGAACAACTGCATTGTCAGCATATTCTGTGTATAGTTTTATGCCCTGCCTTCTCTGCTCAACATTATATAATCAGCATCTTCCCACATCATGAGATTATTTTTCCAAAGCATGATAATTAATGACTATATTATTTCAGAGTATAAAGTTGACATAACTATTGTTGTACATGTATTTGACTATTACTTCTTCATTTAGTTTTTTTTCTGATTCTTCACCTTTATCCTCTTAACCATGCAGAGATGAGCCTCCTTATAGTAAATCATTGTTCATATCTGTTATTGTTTCATTAGAATAAAGTTCTATGAGTGTTGTTGCTGCATCAAAAGAAATGAACTTAAGGCTATTGATACGTATATTGTCCTGGGTCTACTTTTATCCTTAATCACCCAGAATTCCCTGACCAAATCCCCAAACTATGTAGTATCTTCAGCTTAGGAAAGCATGTTCTTTGGCCACAGAATTGCTTCCCAGCAAAGAAGCTCCCTCCATAGCTAAGCTTCCTGTTGAGGGAGGTTTCAAAGAAAAGATGGCATTTGATCTAAGTCTTGAAAAGCTGGAGCCCAGAAGGTTGTGAAGAGGAAGATGAATTTTCATAGCAGAAGATAAAGGATCTTCAGAGAGAAGGCTTCATTAATTAATTACTTTATTTATTTATCAAAGATTTATTTATTTATTTGAGAGAGAACAAGTGTGCACAAGCAGCAAGTAGGGGCAGAGAAAAATGGAAAATCTCAAGCAGACTCCCTGCTGAATGGGGTGCCCAGCACAGGATTTTATCTCAAAATCTGTGAGATCATGACCTGAACCAGAATCATGAGTCTGATTCTTAACCAACCAAGCCACCAAGATGCCCCCAGATGGAATACTTTATTAAAACTATACAGAATCTTAGATCTCAACTATTTCCAGTAATTATCTAATACTTTTAATCAAGGAAATAGTTTTTTTTTCCCCCACTCAAATCTTGTTTAGCATTAACAGTACTGCAAACTAATCGAAGTATATAGTTAAATCAGAGGATGGTTGGGAAGTCAGACCTAGGGATGGAATATCCTCTGTTCAGCTTCCCTTGAACTTCTTGCGAAGGTCCTGAGATACGTTTATAAAGCCTAAGGCCTCTTTATAAAACAAATTTAAAACTATCATTGCAGTTCAAATTTGAGAACACTGAGACACAGAGACAGAATGTGACTTCCCCCAAGGTCAGAACTAGTTCCAGAAGCAAGGGTTGGTACTTTTACTCTGCCCCACAGCAACAATTCCAGAACTTTTATCAATAGACACTCCTGTGCAGGTAGGATGATATTATTTTTATTCTCTTAGGCGTATGTATTGTTGCAAGGTGCCAAGAGATTAGTGTATGTATTAACTTCTATAAGATGTTTCCCCAATCCATATTAACCATGTCTGACTGAGACTCAAAAGGATCTATTAAATTATATTCAGATTCGTATTAAATCACTACACTGGCAGTAATACCTGGGCTCACCTTCTCCTTAACCCAAATTAACACCTGCTCTTAGCAGTCTCAAATCTAAAGCAAGTTCCTGAGATGAACAAGTGACTGGGAAGACAGGAAAGAAGAAAATTAAAATAAATGATACGGTGACCTCTTCACACCACTCATGGTTTCTCAATTAACCAAAAGCCAGCCAGCTCCACTTTGCTGTTCTTTCAGTAATAGGTTTCACCCTCCCATTTAGTGCAAGCCCACACGGGTGCACACACAGACACACACTTTGCTAATCAGATTGGCAGCAAATAGAATTAAACCATTAAGGCAATTAAGCAATTCTTAGATAACATTTGATCAGTTAAATGAAAATGCAAATTCATGCTTCTTTTAGAGAAATAAGTTGATGAAAAGTCATTTTGTGTTCCATAATCTTCATTAACTTTTTTCCAAATAAAGATTGCAGGCTCAGAGCTGCACAGATGGAATGGAATTTTTTCTTTATTTTTTTTCCTCCACTCTGTTCATCCTTTTATATCCCAGCATGTTTTTCTGCCTCCAGACTCTTCCTGCACATGTAGGTAATCTCACCTACAGCCTCTTCTTGTGCCTCAAGGCCAACTCTGTTAGTTTCGTTTGACACATGATGACTCACATATTAAACACCAAACATCTTCTCAGCCCTCAAGTTCAGACTATGTTCTTGCAGCATGCTGAAGAGATTATGGTTGAGTACTCCTCTGCTGTAGGTACATTATCTGGCTGCTTCTCCTTCCTCTCTGTGCTCTATACTTAAGGTCTCTCCTCTTACCAGCTTGTGAAGGAGGCAGTCCTGCTCTCCAAAACAGATGCTTGGAAGTGAGTAGTCTTTGTGTCTTCACTTCTAAGTTTGTGCCAGACCTCACCAAGTGTGCCCTCCACCCTTTGCTGCTGCCATCCTAAATCCTCAACAAGAGAATGATGAGCCAGTTTCAGCCTATGCTTCCTTCCCCCTGCCACAGTGCCTTTTCTGCTCTTAGCCCCAGGGCTTACAAACCTGGTAGGTCAACAGCTAGGGACCTGTGAAAACAACTCAGACCTATTTAATCAATATCTCCAAAGTTTGGCTCAGGGATTTGGGGGATTTTGTTTTTTAAAGTCCTTATTTGATTCTAGTGATCAGCCAGTCTTTATAAGACGTCTAGATGCCTTTTGGGTTTTCCCCCTAAGTTAGAGACCATAACACACAGTCTGACATGTGATCTGACAGTGATACAGAAATTATTTTCTTACTTATAAAGTAAGCACCTAAAATGCTTACTTAAAATGCACTTAAAAATGAGCACCTTATATAACAGGTCATTTTATACAGAAGTACAGGTAGAGTGTGCTCTGTGTGTGTGTGCGTGTGTGTGGTTTGATGTGTTTAACTGTCATTAGAGGCAGGTGAAACCTAAGAGCCAATTGTGGTTGGGACATTGTATTGAGTGCATCTCCTCCTTTTCCATGTTAATAAAGTATTGCAGCACACTCTCATCCAGCAGGACATATGACCTTAGTGTGCCTGCCTGCAGGTTTTTGAGAGGTTAATATAAACATTAGTATGCCTCAGGAATGTCACCAGTTCTTTTTCAGCACAAAGCTGCCTTGAATTTTACTAATTCATTCACCAGTAACATATTAGTAGAGAGCTTATATTTTGAGAATTTGTTGGAGACTGCTCAGCTCCTATTAAAGTCATCCTGCCAGCATTGCCACCAGTGTTACGGGGAAGAATGATGGGTTTTGTTGTTATTTTTTTTAATTTTATTTAAAATTAATTAACATATAGTGTATTATTAGTTTCAGAGATAGAGTTTAGTGATTCATCAGTTGCATATATCACCCAGTGCTCATCACAGCAGGTGTCCTTCCTAATGCCCATCACCCAGCTACCTCATCTCCCCACCCACCTCCCCTTTATTCACCCTCAGTTTGTTTCCCAGAGTTAAGATTCTGTCTCATGGTTTGTCTTCCTCTATGATTTCTTATTTTATTTTTCTCTCCCTTCCCCTATGCTCACCTGTTTTGTTTCTTAGATTCCATACATGAGTGAAATCATATGATAATTATCTTTTTTTCTTTTTATGATAATTATCTCTGATTAACTGATTCTGCTTAGCATAATACCCTCCAGTTCCATTGCAAATGGTAAGATTTCATTTTCTGATGGCTGAGTAATATTCCATTGTATATATAAACCACATCTTATTTATCCATTCATCTGTCGATGGATATCTAGACTCTTTCTATAGTTTGGCTATTGTGAACATTGCTACTATAAACATCTGATGCATGTGCCCCTTTGAATCACTATGTTTGTATCTTTTGAGTAAATACCTAATAGTATAATTTCTGGTTTGCAGGTAGCTCTTTTACTTTTTGAGGAACCCCTCTGCTGTTTTCTAGAGTGGCTGTTCCAGTTTGCATTCCCACCAACAGTTTAAGAGTGTTCCCCTTTCTCTGAATCCTTGCCAACATCTGTTGTTTCTTGACTTGTTAATTTTAGCCAAAGAATGATGTTTTGGGCGGCAGCTGAGTACACATTCCAGGAAATACTTCTCACCTATTTGTTCCGTAAACAAAGGCTTATATTTTCTTACATGACAATTTAGAAAGACTTCTAAAAAGTGGACTTTCGGGAAGTAGGCACATAATCTCCTCAGCAGTACTGGAAAACCTCATTAATTTGCTAAACAAATACGTAGGATTGTAAAGGATATTGCAAAGATTGTAAGGGGAGGTTTAATCATCTTGTGTTTAACTGGTTCTGAAAGCACCAACTTCTCAAGTTCTTAAGATTCTGATGGCAAGTCTTCTTCCTTCATTAAACTTGTCTGCTAAGATCTTTTAGCTGTTAGTTAGAATTACATTTTGGACTTTAGGATAATTTTGTATTTCTTTTTAAAAAAATTATTTGTATGAGCATTTAGGCCTTAATTCAAACCAAGGTTTCCCATAAGTTCTAAATTACATTTTATGTATGTGCATGATTGTATCCATACCATATATATTGAAGTGTGAAGAGGGGAGAAAAGTCAGCAAGCATATTGCATTTCTGTTCACAGTAATATCCTGAATGTTTGCTTGAGTGAGGGAATTGTATATATTAAAGGCTATTGTTCATTACTAGCACATAAAATTTTTTAAAAAAAATTATATAAGTAGGTATAAAGTTTCAGACTCCCTACCTCTTTTGTTTAATTTTTATACTTCTTGGAGGCATAAAGTGTTTTCAGTATGTGTTGATCTTTTTTATTGAGTTTTCATGGTTCAGGAACTTTTTGTCTTAAAATAGAGAAAGAATATCTTAAAATAGTTTTTCTGGAACCCATAAGGTTGGGCCTTTGAGAACATGAGGCACCATGAGTTTCTAAAGGGAAGAATCGGGATCCCTGGGTGGCGCAGCGGTTTGGTGCCTGCCTTTGGCCCAGGGCGCGATCCTGGAGACCCAGGATCGAATCCCACGTCGGGCTCCCGGTGCATGGAGCCTGCTTCTCCCTCTGCCTGTGTCTCTGCCTCTCTCTCTCTCTCTGTGTGTGACTATCATAAATAAATAAAGAAAAAAATATTTAAAAAAAAAATAAAGGGAAGAATCTGTGTTGTTCTCTCCCTACTGCCTCCGTCCTACCTACCTCACCAGTCTGCTATAATCTCATAATTAATAACTTTTAAATAAGTCAAGCTGGGTAGTAGGATGGCTTACGTTTTGAAGAAGTTTATAATGGATGATGATATTTAAATACAAACATACATTTTTAAAAAGCTACCATGCCAAATCCCAAAAGAGGAAATTGAAAGAGACTTCTAATATTAAATTATTAGAGTTCCAGTGTTTGCACAATGTCCTCAAAACCAAAGGCATTGATTCAGTTTATAGAACCCACAATAAGTCACAGTTAGGCTAAATTGCCTTGATACTTTTTTAACTTGCGTTAGTGTTTTAGTCACTGAAAAATGCTATCTTCAAATGTATATACCTACTACTGATTATCTGATTAATTCATTGCATCCTTTTTGTGGCTTTCTGTCCCCTAAAACTACTCTTGGGATCTTCCTGTCCTCTTGCTTATGTCCTCATGGTCAGTGATCCATCACAGTCTGATGTGAGTTCAGTAATAAAACCACCAGGCTGTGTTAGCGTGTTTAACGGTGGCCAACCTAGGGTCCTGGGGTAAGAACTCTGGTGTCTTACCAATCAAGTGGTATTGGGCAGCCTGTCTGGGCTCATTCTTTTTCTGTCTACTGCCTAACTTTCACTCCTTGCCCCTCTGAGCTCTCCTGAGGCACCAGGAGAGAGTGAGAGGGCATTCAAGGGAAGAAGTGTGTGTACATGTAGACACACACATGCATGGGGACTCATTTCTGAAGGTGAACCCTTTGGCTGTCATTTCCATCCTGTCCTACTACATCCTTTCTCTTTAAAAATCAGCATTTAGCCTGTGCCTTAATGAACAGTTTCCTTCGAACTCCCCTGTGGCTATGTCAGTGGGGCTACTCTCATTTAGGGGTAGACTCTTCGGAAATAAAATGCTTCTTCCCAGGTTCATAGTGGGGTTTGAGGAAACCTGCATACACTCTAAATGGAAGGGCCCTGTAGTACTTCCCTCTGCACTCACAAGGCAGGCAGGATGGAAGTTCCTCACATGCCATCCTGCCCCCTCCACTTAGCATTAGCAGGACTGACAAATAGCTACTGCTTCCTACTTATTTTACCAGGTCCAGTGTCCTTCCTGTCCTCATGAGGTTTCTGACCGTTCAGTTGATGCCTTTTGCAGTTCTCTGCCATCCTCTCCATACCAGGAGCCCCAGGGATCTGGACTGGGCTTGCATTAATTACCTGTTGAAGGACAGAAACAGTCCCTCAATTGCAGATGGTGATTCCCAGGTGAGCTCCACTGGGTAGGAGAAGGGAGCTGAGGTTGATCTAGCAACTGGGAGAGGATATGATATGCTTGCACACACAGGCGCGCATGCGCGCGCGCGCACACACACACACACACACACAAACACACACACACACCATCCCACAGCATTTCCCAGAGCAATCACTGTTCCGGCTCTACTGCTTTTCTCTCACCCACACTCTGCTCTTGTTTGGTTTGACAGCACGGTAATTCAGGAAAGACAGAGATTCTATCCATTCAAATCCCCTTGTAGGCCACAGTAGTTTTAGGTAGAAGACAACCCAGAGAATGCTATATAATTCAGAGATTTATGAAGATCATGTCATGGCCCCATTTCCTATGTAAGAAATGAGCCTCTCAATCTACATTGCACATGTTTTCTTTATGCCAGAAAGGCTTTACTGGTGTCCTGCATTCTTCTCCTCTTTTCTTCACCTGTCTCAGAGCAAGAACCATAAAAACATTGATTTTTTTTTTCCTCATCTCTTCTTTTGGATGTATATACTGCCATTTCCCTTTTTTTCTGGGGACTATGGTGTAGCACAGGAAGGGTAGGCACTAACAGCTTCTTTCTGCCCTAACCACGTTCTTCGACTGGGCCCTGTTTTTACGTCTTTGACTGCTCTAGAGCAGACTCTGCAGCCAGCACGTCCCCTCCTTAGATCTCAGGGCATGGCATTCTGATTTCTCCCTGCAGTTCATGCCCATCACCATCACTACACACATCTGCTACCACTTTCTTGCCCAGAGCAAGGGAATCCCTGCAAGCCATTCTGTGAGCAGAAGCACGGGTCCTCTGCTCACTCAGCATTATCCCTCTTTGTCTCATTCCTTAGACTATTATTGTAAAACCCTGGAACTTCATGGCTTAACATCCCTGTACTCTAAAGACCCCATTTACAGGTCAGGAAACTGAAGCCAGGGAGCTGTGGGTAATAGTGTTGGCTTGATTGCTGCTTCAGATGTAGGGGTCTTTGAACTGTTCCTCAGCATTTGACTCAATAGATTATGTCTCTGGATGTGACTCAAAGTGCCCCACAGCAGAGTACCCTGGGTCAGGATTGCTGATTTCTTTCCTGGAGGTGCTGGCAGCATTGGCAGTCTGTAGGGCTTGCTCAGAAACTTTCATTTGGGGTGTGGCATGGTATGTGAAGTGAAGAAAGTCTGGAGATGATGCTCACTTCTGGGTTCAATGCCTTTTGAACATCCCCTGCAGACATCTTGCAGAGGAACACACAGGAGGAAAAGCTTCTGTAGTGAGAGCAAGGCCGATTCCTTTTTTTTAAATGTAATACCCAATGGCACTCTTTTAATAGAATTTTTTGGTTTGTTGATTATGACAGCAGCAGAGTTGCATTGTAGAGATCTCAGAAAAATGTATAAATTTTAAAGAAAAAATAAAAATTGTATTTATAATGAAATGAAGAGGTCATTCATCTTGATATATTTTAGTTATAAGCATTCTAGTCTTCCTTCCTTCTGTGTCTCACCTAAAATTTCTTCAAGGTTGTTCAATGGTCTTCCATAGGCTGGTTTATAATGACTACATAGTATCCTCTTATATTGATGATGCCATTATTGGTCTAAAAATATCTTGGGCATTTGGATTTTTTTTTCAGTTCATCATTGTTAGGAATAATGTATTTCAATGATTGTTTCTTTGGAATACACATATCCTTGGGTAATTGTTCAGTAAAAGGAAATTCAGTCCTTTTCAGAATGTGCTGTGGATTGTCCCATTTCACTTCAGAGTGTCCCAGTTCATGTTGTCATCAGTGATAAATGAAGATGCCCTCTGAAAAGTCACACCTCTGTGGATTCCCTCTTTTGAAAAAGACATTTGGCCATATAAAAATCCTTCTTATGTTTGATTGATAGTAATGTAGGTTCACATCTTTGAGTTCTTAAAAATATTGAATTTGGATTCTCTCCAACTTCCCTTTTAGTAGAAATGCTCAAGTTCGGTGAGAAATTCTACTTGGAATTTTTTCGAGTAAAACAGGATACTTTGATTACTTACATTCATGACAAGTAACACATAAAAATTAATTAATTAAGACCCTAATTAAAACTTTGAATAATGCAGGGGTTTAGCTAGGCAGTGCAGGTTAAAAAATCAAGACAGACCTACACTGGCCTCCTTAGAGATGATCATCTGTGGGAAACATGGACTTTAAACAACATACGTTAATATAGAACAAGTCTTTAAGTGTCCACCTTTTCAAGCTGCTCTTCAATTCTATGACACAAAGGCCTTAGAAAATTTATGTAAATCAATTTCATACAAAATCTCAGATTTTAGGGCATTTCTAATAAAAGTTTAACATATAAGATATAAAACCAGTAAAACAAAAGAGCTCTGAACCATAAAGAATTTAGGGAAGGGAACCATAAAGAATTTAGGGAAGGGAAGAAGACCATTATATCGGACAACCTAGATCGCCACCCCCCAAAAATGGGCACAAAACTTAGGCTGAGTTTCCTGCAGCCTCTATAAAAAATGGAAATTAGTCTCTATTTTTTCCCTTTGCAGTTTTTATTTTATTATTTATTGAGACGAACCATTAAAGTTCATCAGAACAGAGAAGTGTTTTTTTGTCACTATATGTTGTAAAGGGACTTGAAACAACAGACAGTGGACACTGTGATGCTCAGAGTTTTGAGTACATTTCATACAAAATAGAGACAGAAAGAGAGAAAGGATTTGTGCTAACCATTGTGTGGTCAGTATAACTTCAATGCATAAGGTTATATTATGGCTCTTTGTGGGCATTTCTGACAGGAGCTGGACACAGCTCTGGAAGTCTGTGGAGGATTGGTTAGCTATGAGACAAAACTTGGAGATATCTGCACAATCCTGAGACCAGTGGTTCTCCAATTTACTACCTTGAAGCTCAAAACAGCTTTCCTGTGAGCTACACCAAGCCATTTCACTGTATATAACCAAATGATGTTCTTTTTCCCACCAAAAAATTGGGAAATAAAACTAAGTAAGTAGGTAAAATGATACCAGATATATGTTTCTCTAGTCCATATTTCTGGTGAGCTTCGCCTTATTGTGTAATCAAGTAACAAATATGAATAGAAAAACTATTGACTATGGATAAGATTTAGCTCAGCAGCTCATTCTAAGGAGGACACCATTTGTAATTTGTTTTTTAAATATGTAACATAATCACATATTTTATGAGTAATATTGTTCTATCTCGTATAACAAAATTAAACTTTTTAGGATTTAATAGTGTTCCATAACCACTAGCCCAGATTAGCCCATGATTTCCAGGTGTTCTGGTACATGCATCAGTTTGTAAACCTTGCTGAGCATCACTGCTGAGCATCTGAAGTGCAGGTATCCCTGACTGTGCTTGGAAAGCTCTCTGTTAGCTTCTGACTTTGGGAATGGAGTTAGCAAACGGGACTCTTTGTTATAAAAATAAAAGACCTCAAATAGGGTTGTTGCCCTCATGGAGGGTTGGGAGAATTACCTGTGCAAGGCAGTCATTAAAAGTTATTGCTTATATATCTACTAGAGTCTTCTTTAGGTGCCAGAGAGATGCACTGGGCTCTGCATATAGAATCTTTAAACCTCACCACAACTTTGCAAGCTCGAGGGCGCTATTGTCCATGGTTAACTGGTGGGGAAACTGAGGCATAGAAAAGCGAAGTGACTCAACCAAGACCACAGAGTTAAAATGACCAGCAGAACAGCTTTATGTCTCTTCACCTGCATTCCTTCCTCTATAGGCACTGCCTTGCAGTAATCAAGATTGGGTTCCTCAAAACATTCAAAAATTGAACTACCTTACCATCAAGCAATTCCACTTATGGATATTTATCAGAATTAAAGAAATACTAATTTTCAAAGATATATGCACCTAATGTTCATTGCAGCATTATTTACAATAGCCAAGATATGGAGCCAAGCTTAGTGTCCCATCTACAGGTGAATGGATAAAGAAGAGATGGTATATATACACAATGGAATATTACTCACCCATAAAAAAGAATGACATTTGCAGCAACTTAGATGGACCTACAGGATGTTACACTAAGTGAAATAAATCAGAGAAAGACATGCCATATGATTCCGTTTGTGTGTGGAATCTTAAAAACAAAACAAGTTAGCCCACAAAACAGAAACTGACTCATAGTAAATACAGAGAACAAACTGGAGCTGGCAGAGGGGATGAGTGGGGGATGGATGTAATAGGCAAAGAGGATTATGAAATACAAATTTCTAGTTATAAAATTTAAGCCCTGGGGATGTATAGTAAAGGGAAAATAATTTTGTATGATGACAGATGGTAATGATATTTAATGTGGTGAGCATTTCATAATCTATGTAATCATCGAATATCTATGTGTATACCTGAAAATAATACAGTATATGTCTACTATAGTTTTAAAGTCAATTTCTCAAAGCAATTTTGAATTGGCACGAGTGCTTAAAGAGTAACATCAGTGAAGTGCCATAAAATACAGGATATAATCTTCACCTAGATATATTTTTAAGGAAAGAGTTACCAACTTAAAAAGTTTGCCTTTGAGCATAACCTCAGAGAGTCATTGAGTTAATAACAGAAAGTTCTCTGGATAAGTAAACAAAGTAACCTGTTGAATAACTAGTTTAGTCTTCTCTGTCTGTGTGTTGCTAAAAATAATTATTTTACTTTGGCATGAGATTTCTGAGAGTTTTAAATGAGATATTAAATATAAAGCTGGTAATTGAGCAACATAAATGCTTTGTGTTATGGTGTCCATACCCATGCTGAAAATCTTATATCCATCAAGGAGGGAATGATTAATTTACTCAACAGGTGAGATGTTTGTGTTCTCACAATACCCCACTCTTAACCATGAAGAACTATGTTCCAGTATGTATGTTGATCTTTGTCCCTAGTGAATGGTAGCTATTTAAAAAATTGTTTCCTTTTAAAAGGACCTAACATTCATTTATTTGTATATAGCTCAATGAATATTTATTGGCAGTGATTGAAGCTTAGTTCAAGTATCTCTCATATGATCTTGCCAAACTTTGGTTGACTTTGACTTTCAAATAAGGATTATGCTAGACCTGACCCCTGATTATCACAGACAGGGTAACAACCCAATCTCATGAGCTCCAAGAGTCTTAAAAAGTGTCTCCCAGGACAGACCCTCATTTTGTCCATCTTCGTTCTCTGCTACCAACATTTCTGGGGGAGCGCTAGGAACAGAAATACTCAGCCTCAAGGATACCAGTGGTAAAGTTTATTTATTTATTTTTAATTTTTTTTTTTAAGATTGTATTTATTCATGAGAGACACAGGCAGAAGGAGAAGCAGGCTCCATGCAGGGAGCCCGATGTGGGACTCGATCCCGGGTCTCCGGGATCAGGCCCTGGGCTGAAGGTGGTGCTAAACCGCTGAGCCACTTGGGCTGCCCACCAGTGGTAAAGTTTAGAGTATTTTAAGAGCAAAGTGATCACTTCTACTCCTATGTTGTCCATTTCCAGATGGAGATTAACTGGGAAAGGCTTATTTTTAGATAATAAAGCTAGTTATGTAAAGGCATGATTAAAAGTTCTCCTTAGACTTATCCCATGGATTGATTGTAAGTTTTGAACTGTGGTTATAAATACATTTTACCAAATATTATCATTATTGCAGACTTAATTAAAACACACCAACTGTTTAACATACCATTTAACACATATTAAACGCTCCATAAATACTACCTATTTTTTAGAACACTAATTCTCAACTGGTTTACAAAGGCCCAAGTGTATCTTTATCCCTTCTTAGACATGCCCTGAAATACCTGTCTACATATTTTTAAAAAATTGTTTTAGTAGATGGTGCACACATTGATAGTTCAGTAGACCGCCATAAGAGGTGAGAGACACCGCGTAAAGCCAAATCTTTGTTTACTAGATGAGGACATTATCCCTTGGGTCTGGAGGAGGAGAGCAGTGAGCAGCTCCTATTTGCAAAGGCATATGTTCAGAAACACCTGATGAGCAGCGAGCTATCACCACTGCTGTTCATAGACACTGTGAGGACATAGGTCTATGCTGGAGTAGTAAGGGCATTGTAAGTACTGGGACTTCTTTAGAACTTTGGGAGCCCTGTGAGTACAAAGTGGTTGAGAACCATCAGTTAAGAACTGGTGGGGTTGCTTTCTCTCTGTAGTTATAAAAGTGATTTACTTCTTGTCTTATAGTTTTATTCTGTATTAATGTATGTAGAGCCCCCAAAAAACCCCTTTCTCAGACTTTTAGACCAGAGATTAAATCCATTGGTGACATTTTCTAGGGCCAGGTTTTGATGGAATGGAGGTCAGAGAGAGACTAATACAGGTGAGTCATGAAAGCATATAAAAATAAAAAGTGTGCATTCAAGACAAGATTGTATGCCTTACATTTTGGCCCAGATCCTATAAAAGTTACTCAAATAGAAACCTGTCTTTATTTGGATGCAAATGTCTCTAATATCATCCTCTTTGCACCAATATGCACCAGATATCTGGTTATTGTTCAAATACTCAACATACCCCTGAAAGCTCATCGTTTAGAGGGATTGCAGATACTGTAAAGAACACAAGAGGAAATTATTCTATTGTACAATGGCTGGTTGGAACCTATGATTCACGTCTAAAATGTTACTAATGTTTATACATAATCTTTAAAAAACAAGAGTGTGAAGGATTATAATTATAGTAAAACTTATTAGAGCAGGTGCATCAATAGGAAAAGAAACAGTTGTCCTTTCAGCTCAGTCCAGTTTCATAAACAGTGTATTGGGTTCTTTAATGATTCAGAAACTTGGCTCATCTCTGCAGCCTGCCACTTCCATTAGTCTTTGCCCCCAGATCTGAGAGGAGAGAGGTTAAGTGATAGAGAAATTAAAGCTCTAAGGCAAATTAAGTTCACATATTTTTATTTAAAGATCTAGCAACTCCAAGACAGAATCAAAATTGTCACTTAAATCTCGACTAGAATAATGGCTGTCATTCTGTTGTAGTGAGTGGAAGGTTAATGTTATCTGCCTGTGGCAGTTTACTAACTGGTTAAATAGCCAGTTGAAATGTGGAAAAAGGATATGAAAACAAATTGCATCCTTATTTATAGGGCCAGATCTTTGCATTTGGTTGCTGTAAAGCCTTTGCTTGTGGGATGAGAGATGAAGCCTAACAAGGATTGGAAACTTACTTTAAGTGGGTGGGGGGCCAGGGTGAGAGAGGAGTATGAAAGGTGGTGGAGGACAGATGGAATGAGTTCTACACTCCTTCAATAAGTAGGCCCAGCCCAGGGAGAAGACAGTGGAGTGGTCTGGGTGGACCACAAGGCCAGTGCTTCCCCACTATGTTCTCCCCTAGTCCCAGTCTGTTTCGAAGACAAATGACAGGACCATCAGAGGGAAATAAAACACCAAACACAGCTACTACAACACAGAAAAGATAATTTTGTTTTTCCTTTAGAATAGTATCATGCCAAGATGATTTTATTGTAATAAAAGCTTTAAAGTGTTATACAAATAAAGCACATTTTAAAATAAGATGACAATGTTTTCTTATTTTGGCTCTCTTGATTTTGTCTAAGACTCAGGATCACTAAGCCTAGATTTTATTTTACCAGTTAAAAATATTTAAATTCAAAAAGCTGTTCCAAGTGTTCTCCCTCTGAAAATGCCTGTTATGAGCTGCATATTCTGTTTCTGTAAGTTATACTTCAGTCCACCAGCTTTTCTAAAATTTAGGTTGATGGTTTAGTGGCTGAGGATGGGACACAAAGCCCATTGATCCGCTTGTCCTCATCTGTATCATAGGAGAAGCAAAGGTTACCTGAATCACAGGTATGAGGATGTATTGAGATAATACAAGGAAAACCCTAAGACCACCTTCTGGGTCATAGTAAGTACTCAGATGATGGTTGTCCTCAGTGACATATCTTCCTCATCTTTAACTTTAGTCTCTGTCCTGTGTCTCCTTTCTCCATTCCCAGGGATCTTCTATTCCTTATTGCCAAAGGACATTTTTTTAATTTATTTTTAAAATTTTAATTCCATTATAGGTGTGATACAATTGCTTTGAAAAGCAGATCCTGAAGCTCTTCTAGAGCAATCACAGGAAACTCTTAGGAGAATAAAAATGAAGTTCACATATTCTATCAAATCTTACTTTTGTTCGTGTGTGATTTAAGGTAATCTTACCTTGGGGATAAATGACTGCTTTAGAAGTATTCATTACAGCTGACCTGAATTAGGAGGATTGGGTGTCATTAAAGGAAGGTGTGGTTGCACAGGAGGCTAAGACATAAACAAACAAAATGTTGAAAATGACAAGGGCATCTCGGGCCTGTATGAGTACTGCAGTGGGTAGCCAGGCCCAGAACTGGGGCCTGGAGACCAGGTTCTGGACCACACTGGCTGACATCTTTGGATCCAGTGTTTACATATTCACTGGGGATTTTGGATTACCTCATCTCTTTGTGCCTTAATGTTTTATAATTTCTGCATCTGTGTCATCCGTGCTGGTGTCCCTGTTTTCAAGTTGTGTAAGTTTAGGAAGCAATGGGGTAAGATGCTGAAGGAAGATCAGTCAGGATCTGTGAGAATGTTGAAGAATTTCCCAGCATCAGTAATGAGTCTTGTTTTTCCCTCCTTTCCTGTGCCCAGGCTCCCCAAAAGTAGAAAGTAAAGAAATGAAGTCCATCTTCAGTGTGTTGCCAAAGTAAAAGAACTATTACTTCCATTTTAATAATAGAATTTTTGTGTATTTAATATAGACAGTGATTTGGCCTCCAGCCGAGTTCAGATTTCAAGATAAGAGAATATTAAATCTTGTCAGCCAACCCCCAAAAAGCCAATTAAGTATTTCTAAGCTGGCCGAATGTGGGGTGGAGTTAGTCCTTTTTTTCCTCCACCCGTTCTCCTCACAATTAAAAAAAATTTTTTTTCAGTTAAAATAGATACTGTCTGGGAAAGGTGGTACTGAAATTAGGTGACAGCAAAGGATGGCCCTACAGTAAGATCGATGTGTAGGTCAGAAATTCAGACAAAGGCCATTCAAGGATCTAGAACAGTGCCGTCCAACACCACCTTCTGTAATAATGGGAATGTTCTGTACTGTCCAGTAGGGCAGCCAGGAGTCATGTGGCTGCATGTGGGCAGTGTGGCTAATTCCTGAATTTTTAATCTTACTTAATTGTAATTGATTTAAATTCCAGTAGCCACATGTGCCCAATGGTGTGGACAGTGCAGGACTAGAATAAAATAGATTTTGACCTACACTCTGATGTATCAAAAATTTTTCAAAGAGCATCAGATTGCTGCCATTGTGTATGATTGATTTGGTGCCAAAAGAATGCCTAAAGAGCTCTCCTGTTTAAGAGAATTACATTTCTGCATTGTCATTTCAAAAGGAAAAAAAATAAGACCACTTGAGAATAATTGCAAGGCAACACATTTAGGCTCAACATAAAAAGTTTCCTTACAGACTTATGTGAAATTACAGTCAGGGGTCTTAGAATATAAGGATACCACTGCCCCCTGACTTCCACCCACCACCAGTTCTGAGAGGACCCAAGATTAGCTTGGTGGTGGTATAGCAGGGACCACCTGTTTCCTCACCAATAAAATGAAGAGGGTTAAGACTTGTCCCACCCTCTCCACACAAGTCACTAGTTGCACTAAGGATTAGAAGAAATAGTGTTTTTACAAGTGCTCTGAAACCACCAAGGTGTTTTATTAAGCATTACAATTATCAGGTTAAAGACATTGATTAGGGGATCCTTGGGTGGCTCAGCGATTTAGCGCCTGCCTCAGCCCAGGGTGTGATTCTGGAGTCCCAGCATCAAGTCCCGTATCGGGCTCCCTGCCTGGAGCCTGCTTCTCCTCCCTCTGCCTGTATCTCTGCCTCTCTCTCTCTCTCTCTCTCTCTCTCTCTCTCTCTCTGTTTCTCATTAATAAATAAATAAAAAATTTTAAAAAGACATTGATTAAAGGACTTGATGTACTTGGAGTCACCTTCAGGCTTCTTGTTCTAAGAAAAGCAAAAAGGCTCTTCAGCATCCTGTACCAAAACCCCAGTTTCAGTAAACATGCCCCCACCACCACCAATACCACCATAAATATAGCAAATGGCATTCATTGGTCATTCAGTTGTTGATCTTAAATTTTTCAGTGATTATTTCACCTAGAGAGGATGCTGAAATTGGCACTATTGCCTTTCCAAATGGCCAGAAAATTCCTGATAATAAGCAAATGGATGAACTCACAGTACTTCTGCTGTGGTTGATGCTCTCATTGCTGAGATACCTGGTTAGTACTTGCAGCATCAATCAGCCACGGGGCCTGCTGGTTCCTACTGGTGGGTGTAACAGATTCATGGAAAAGGAACCTTATAGGTAATGTCACAGCAGTGGCCTTAAATTGCAATGAATTTCTACCAGCCTCATGAAACACGGCATGGCATAGAATTCATTGGCCCTACTTATCCTCCCATGGAGATGTGGGAGTGGCAGGGCTGTGAACATGGAGCTCAGCCACCCAGTGGTGGGCTAAGGCTCTTTGCAGAGTTCCCACGGAATTCATTAGCTGCATTTTAGCACCTGGAGCCTGCACCTCTTCCTTTGTGGGAGAGATGGTTCAGAAAGATAATGACAGCCCTCAGGTTAGTATTAATAGACCCTGCTTTCTATTTAAGCAGGAGGACATTTCCTTGTCCTTTCTCTTGTTAAATGATAAATGCAGAATACTCTCATTAGGGTGTAGCCTCTCAGCTCCCAAGGACTGGAGGGAATTCCCTCTCCCACTTCCACATCCTCTCATTCCTGCACTCTGAGCAGATGTGCATTCATTTATCTGTTGATAGACTGTTGTATACAAATAAAAGCCACAAGTAAGGAATGCTGGACAGCCCCCATTTTGCACACTGGCATTTGATCCTTCTCCTACGTATTCTTCTCTGGAGAGTAACCATATCCACCTGGACACAAAGCCAGTGAACTTAAAATTCATCCTCATTTCAGAGATGGCTGTCTTCATCTCATGGCACACATCTATGTGTGCACTGAGATGCTCTCAACTCCTACTTTCTTGTCAGCCCCAATCAATGTAGGTGCAGGTTAAATTGCTGGAGAAAATCAACTTTCTATACCAGTTGCATCATGTGCAAATGTCTACCTATGACTAGGCTCCAGTGTCAAGTAGTCACCCACTCTCAGTGTCTGGAGTGGTTGCTCCAGACTTTTCCCTCTCATGTGAAACCCTCTAGTCTAGACTTTCTGTCCACCTCATTATTGAGAGGTAGCCCTACCAAGAACATCGAGGATATCCAATTAGATCATCCTTGACTTCTTATCTCCTGCATTTAACATTTTTTTTGTCAGAATCATTATTATTGTCAAATAATATATGCATCTTTTTTCATTCCCAAGGTCAAAACCACGTTCTTCAGCCAACCCTAGTGTCTCCTCCAGGGCTTTGTCACATCAGTTGTTTCTTTCCGTTGGTGTTATACCTACTCTCTCCTTCACTACTTTTTCCCCTCTCAGTTTAGGAGCTTGAGCAAGTTTTCTCCAATCTGTAAAAACAAAAACTCTACTTCCTCTTGGGTCTCTCCTTTCCTTCAGAGTCAAGGGATTTTATACTTGTGGTCATCCTTCTTAATCCCTGAACAAGTTAACTACATCCTGTTGTGCTAAGAAAATTGTTTCTCAACACTCACCAATGACTTTCTGATCACAAAGTCCAGCGACTGGGACAGCATTGTGCTTGGCTGATTCCCTGTTCCTCCTTGAGCTCTGTCATCGATGGCTTTCCTGATTATGACTCTCTTCTGATCCTTTTCACCATCTTCGTCAGGCTCTGCACTCTTCAGATATTCTAAGAATCCCTATGTTGGTAGAGAATGTTCCTTCCTGGCATGCATCCGAGGCCACTAGACCTGAGTTCAGATCCTGGCGTAGCTCCACCACTTATTTAGTTGCAGAAACTTGAGTAAGTTACTGAATTTTTCTGACTATGTTTTCTCATTGACTTCAGGGGGCTGGGAGGGTCAAATTAGTAAACACATGACAAGTGCTCAACTTCGTTTCACACTACTTCTCACTTTGCTGTCTTTTCTCTGATTGTCCATGCCCTCTGTTTCCACCTTTATCCTTTCTGCCCCTGGCCTTCCCCTGAAGCTTCAGAGCCACATCATCAGCCACCTGCTGATGACTTGCTCAAATATAAATCATTGCTTCCCCCCAGAACTGGTTTTTCCTACCCTGACTCAGCCTGGCAATATGCCAGTTTTGAAGCATGATACCTGTTTGACCTCTTCTCTCTCTTACCTTCCTATCCAGCCAGTCAACAAGCCACGTCCATTCCAGCCCCCTGGATTCATGGATCTGGACTTTTCATTTTGTTGTGTGTTTTTTTTTTTTTTTAAGATTTTATTCATGAGAGACACAGAAAGAGAGACAGAGGCAGAGAGAGAAGCAGGCTCCATGCAGGAAGCCCAATGTGGGACTCGATCCCAGGACTCTGGGATCACGACCTGAGCCAAAGGCAGATGCTCAAACACTGAGCCACCCAGGGGTCCCTGGACTTTTCATTCATTTTTTAAAATATTTTATTCACTTATTCATGTGAGACAGAGAGAGAGAGAGAGAGAGAGAGAGGCAGAGACACAGGCAGAGGGAGAAGCAGGCTCCACGCAGGGAGCCCGACATGGGACTCTATCTCTGGGCCTCCAGGAGCACACCCTGGACTGAACCGCTGAGCCACGGGGTCTGCCCAGGACTTTACATTCTTAATGCCACAGTTATGGTTAAGTTTCCTTTTACTTCCAGCTTAGATTATTCTTCTGGCCTCCAAGTGTCCTCCCCCACCCCAGGCCTTTGTTTCATTACAAGCATTCTTTCTAAAACTGTCCACATCCAGTCATGTCATTGCCTGTGCAGATGGTCCTCTGTTGCACTTTCTTATTCCCTAAGAACTTTTGACTGAAGGTTCCATAGCCAATCTGTGGTTCAGGGTAGAGCAGGAAGAAAGATGCTATGCATGGAGTTAGAATGTGTTAAATGCTGAATAAGTTTACTATAAAATAGAGCAAATTTGGTAGTATAGTAAGACATAATGTAATAAGAATTGCTTTGGTGATAAGTGGTTGATTAAATAAAAGGTAGCTCTCGATATATCCAACAGAATTCTTTGTGGATAAAGTCTGTGACTTGGTCTCCATTTTTCACTTAAAGTTTATTAAAAGAAGAGAAGGATTGAACAAATAAGTCAGGGGGCCTCAGCAGGGCATCAGCAAGTGCTTTCTGCCCCCACCTAGCCAATGTGAGGCTACCCTCTATACACTTCACTTTCCAGCCAGTGCTGAAGGGGCCACTAGGTCTCCATTCTTGATATGGGTGTTTTGATCCTAAGGAGACCATCTTTGATGAATTTGAAATCTAGTGCAAGACTGATGATGATGAACTCAAAACCTTGCCAAACCTCAGACAAGACTAAAATTGGGTCCCTGGAAAAACTGTGATACTTTGTAATGCAAGTCTGTTGAGGACACAAGAAAACACACCTGCTGGTGTCCCTGAGGCCCCTACCTTCTGCTGTAGTTCACACCCTCTCCCCCACCTGTGACCCTCAACTCTAGAAGCAAGGAAATAGTGATGTTTCTGCACCTAGCAGCAGGTTCTATGTGAGAAGAGGCCAGTGGAAGGGAGTTTGATGTGTGAGTGACAGATCCCCAGGTCATGCCACTGGGGAGCGCTTGATCTGACTGGTTTGAAGCTGAAAACTCACCAGGTCACACTGGAAATGGTTGCTGCTGGGCATAGCTTTTATCCTTCTTTATCTTCTTAAAAAAAAAAAAAAAAAAAAAAAAAAAAAAAACAACTTACTGAAGGGTTTTGTTGTTTTTTGTTTTTTTGGGGGGGTTTTCTTTTGTACAAATGATACTTTCTCGTGTGTGTGTGTGTGTGTGTGTGCATGTATGCAAGAGCGTTTGTATATTCCTTTTTCATGTTTCTGGTCGCTACAGGTCAAGGTTATAATTTTCCGATACAGATTGTGTCTTAATGAATTCATCATTTGCCATGGGAAAGAGATTTTTCTTCAAGTAGCGGAGAAACATTTTCTAACAATATTATAAGAACATTGCCTAGAAAATAATAGCTAGTATTTTGAGCACCTGTGATATGCTAGCTACCATTTTCAAAACTTCATGTATTTACTTATTTAGCCTCAGAAAAATCCAGTATTGCTCATTTTCCCATCAGTATTTCAGAGGGAAGTACTTTGCCCATGGTCGCACATTAAGTTAATGAGAAATTCAGGACTTGAACTCAAGTGAACATTTAGTGCCAGCCAAGTTTGTCCTAGTATTTTCAAAAAAATATTCTTGAGAATTATTAATGGACACAAACCTGGAACACTGAGGGATTACTGAGGGTTCTCTCAGGCTGGTGTATTGCCTGACTTAAAGGTACCCAAGACCCAAGACATGATCTTTGCCTTCAAGGTCATTACTGTCTAATAGTTGCAGGAGAAGGCTGAGTTTGTCTTGATTATTGGCAAATCCCCATTGCCAAGCCAGTATAGACATGTAGGGGGTGCTCAACAAAATCTTATTGAACCAAACCAATATAGATTCCAAAGTTAATTTAGATTGTGAATTGTCAGGGTTGAGCCATGATCAGTCAATAATAAAGGGGAATCTGAGACTTCTAAAATGTAGCCACCTTGACCTGATTCCTTTAGAAACACCAGTAGTGGAGGGCACTTGGGTGGCTCAGTCAGTTATGCATCTGCCTTCAGCTCAGTTCATGATCCCCTGGGGTCCTCGGATTGAGGCCCTCATCAGGCTCCCTTCTCAGCAGGGAATCTGCTTCTCCCTCTGCCTTTCACCCTGCTCGTGTTTTCTGTCTGTCTCATTCTCTCTCTCTCAAATAAATAAAGTCTTAAAAAAAAAAAAAAACCCAATGGCAGGGGTGGGGCATGTGGTGGTTGAATTTACTGTTCTTACTACTTGAGTATTTTTAAACTCCCTCAAGGGTTATGTGGAGGCTCCTTGGCTCCTATGGGATTTATAAATCTATTATTCATGTCACATAGAGATTTTTATGCTGGAGAACCATCAGATGAACTCATTCACATAGTGAATGTGTAGGAGAAGGTTAACAAGGTTGAGGGGAATGGGAAAAAAATGATTAATTTGTAGATAAAACATAGGACAGAAGGACAGAAATTTGTGGGGGCTGGGTGCCAGTTAGGACACCACAGAGACCAGTTTGAGGAACAAAAACATGAGTCTCAGAGCAGAGGTGAGAGGAAGAGTGTACATGGAAAATGAGCAGGAACCGTTGGCCAACCAGGAAGATCTAGGCACAAGATGAAGCATTGCTTAGAAGAGCTTCAAAATATTGTGGTCCATTGACAATGACGTTAAGAACCTAAAACTATGAGCCGGTGTCTTAAGGTGACTGAGTTTAGAGTGGGAAACTTATTTCAGGTTGACTGAGTTTAGATTGCAAAAGGGTTTTCAGGCTATCCCATGTTGTGGATGGTGGGAGAGTTTGGATCATGAGTTCTATGTAGCATTTTGGGTGTTGAGACGGTAAGAAGCAGGGGAGAGGGATGACAGTGGTAGGAGGGCTGGTTGCTGTAGAGGAGGGGCGGGGGGGGCGGGGTCCATGAACATCAGCAGGTAGTGTAGTTTTGCCGGGAAGTGTTAAGAAAAATAGGATTCACCCCTGCTTCTCATTAAAACATTTTACTTCCCTCATCCTCTCAGCAGATCTGCTGCATCTAGATACCTTGTGTTTGAACTTTGTATTTATTCCGCATAAAAATTCACAGTGTCTGTTGATGCCACTTTGGTGCTGCTGGGACAGAAAGTGGGTGTTTTATGTACTCTTTTCAAGCAAGATGGAAGGGGCTTGTAAAAGTGGTTTCCAAGACATAACCTAGCATTTTAAAGATTTATGGAGCAAGTGTCCACTTACAGGTTCATTTAAGTTTTACAAAACATTTCTGCTTCTGCCTTGCCATGTCAGCAAAGGATTTCTCGGATTTAAAAAAAATAAGACCTGGCAGGTTAAACAAAGTGCAAAAAAATTATGATGCATCAAGTTACTACTGAAAGGAATATTGAGGCCCAAGTGATCTCCTTCCTGATATCTCCTGAACACAAGACAGCTTTCATCTTTAGGCTCTGTGTTATTTAAATAAGCTGAGGGATTTGTGAGTTGGGGGATGCTGCCAAGTGTATCCACCAGAGATAATGATCCTATTTCAGATCTGTACTTCTGTTTTAATGAAAGGAGACAGGTGAGGGTGCTGAACAGAAAATTTAATAGCACTTGACCCTTGTTCTTAGAGTTTCTCAACCCAGCTAAAGTGGTGACATTTTTAAAAATAAATAGTTTGAAGTGTATTAGTAGGCAGAATTTATTGTGGTGAGAGAGAGAGTAGTAATGGAAGTCAGGAAAACCTATAGACATTAAAGCCTGAGTTTGCTGAGTCCCTCCTGTGCTCACTGTTGAGCAGGGAGTGGTGGTTGGTAAAAACAAAATCAGGTCTCTGCTAAGCTCAGAAGGTGAATTTTCTCTTTGTTCATTATTCTTGGTTTTTCCAGGGCCCAGAACTCTTAGTGCCTTACGAGCAAATATCCGTTGAATATATGGCTTTGGAAGGAAGCTCTAGAAGACACTATGCAAATAATCTTAATAAATTACTTTGTAATACCTTCATCTTATCCTTCTATCTGACTGGTCCTTTGAAAATTGCCCTTAAGGAGCTTTACTTTTACTGGGGAAGCCAGACAAAAGACTACATGAATGAGTGAATGAATGAGTAAAAGGAAACTACCTCTCATTCAATCCATACACCAAATTATCCTAAACTTGCTCATTAAGACTTGTTTAGTTGGAGGGTACCTGGGTGGCTCAGTCAGTTAGGCATCTAGCACTTGATTTCGGCTCAGGTCATGATCCCATGGGGGTCATAAAATTGAGCCCCAAGTCGGGCTCCAGACTCAGTATGGAATCTGCTTGAATTCCGTCTCTCCTCCCACTGCCCCTTCCCCCTCTCATGGGCACACTCTCCTTCTCTATCTCTCTCTCCCCCTCTTCCTAAATTAAATAAATTAAAAAAAAAAAAAAGACTTGCTTAGTGAGGCTCCTGGATGGATGGCTCAGTCAGGTAAGTGTCCAACTCTTGATTTTGGCTCAGGTCATAGTCTTAGGGTTGTGAGATCGAGCCCTGTGTTGGGCACTGTGCCAAGTGTAGAGCCTGCTTAAGATTCTCTCTCCCTCTACCCCACCACACATTGCCCCCTCTTAAGAAAAAAAAAAAAAAAGTCTTGTTTAGCTGTGCTTTGTATACCATATCCCTAAGCATTTTAATCATTTATTAATCATTCAACCTTCATATTGCTTTAGGTGGAATCAAGATTTGACATAGTTTGGAATGCAGTTTCTTTTTTGTTTTCTTCAACATCTATACACATCAGCTAGAAGCTTTGCCCTGTTGTTACTTGTGTTTCAGTGAGCCTTAGTGTAAACTGTAAGTTAAGCCATGGAGGTCATTACAGCATCTTCAGGAAGGCATGAGAGCATTTTTCATTCAGCCCCTATATCATCTTTGGGCCCATTCATTTGTGTACAAAGGGAAGCACATTGTCCATAAAAACCTGGCTATAACTATGCAAACCTCCTTCACATTCATGGTAGAAATATTCTCTAAGAGTAAAGTTCATTATCCATTGTGGAATCTGTACGAAAGTCAGACCTCCCAATGTTAAATGTGTCTTTATTTTGGATCATGGGATTTATGGAGGCAGTTTATTTGAACTGCAATCTAGGGAGCTTACTTATTTTACTTAATTTATCAAACATTTGTTGAACTCCTACTGTGTGCTATATATCACTAGAGAATAAAATTAAGACACAGTCCCTGTCCTCAAGGAGTAAGTAAGTAGTCTAACACATAAATCAAACATGAAACAGCTACCAGAATTGCAAAGTGATAGTCTGGGCCCAAGGACTCAGCCTTGGGAGAAATGGTGAATGTGGATCAAGGCTGGCAACAGGGAGGCACCAGATCCCCTGGGAATGCCAGTGTTACAGCTGGAGGAACCATCTTGGCATCTCATTTCAAGAGCAGCCAGGGGCTATGAGTCAGTGGTTCCAGTGAGATTGGTAGAGGAGGAAGAAACAGTGCAGTTGGGCCAGGGTCTGGCCTTTCCAACCTTCATCCTTCCCCAAAAACAAGATGACAGGGACTCCAAAGCCAACATCACACCAGCTCAGTGAAGACAGGCAGTAAACACCTTACAATGGCTATCTTTTTTTAAATTTAAATTCAGCTAATTAATACATAGTATATTATTTGGGTCCTTGCTAGTGTATTTTAACAACATGATGGCATTTACCATATGAATGATCACATACCAAGCACCAATCAGGCTGCTTTATATGTGTATCGTGTCTTACCTTCACAACTTTGTAAGATAGATAATACTATTCCCACTTAACAGGTGATAAAACTGAGGAATGAAGAGGCACCCCCAGCCCATCAAAGGTGAAGATGATGCAGCAGGGATACAGGTCCACGACTGTGGGACTGCAACCAGACAGTAGTGCCTCCTTTTTTACATAGAATGCCTTCCTATCATCCCAGCACCAAGATTATATGTGTTTCCATATGAAAATAGCTTTATGTTAGGTCTTTTCCCCCCCAGTCATTTCTTTTTCCATCACTGTGACAGAATCTCATTGGCTTCATATAAGCATCATTATAAATGTGTTGTTTTCAATACTTGTGAATAGAGTTAAGAAGTATATGCACTCTCCTCTTTTTTAGTCTGTTTCATTATGTCTTTAAATTCTGGCTACAAGCCACTAAATTGACTTGGTACTTTGGAGCACCTTGGGGTGTTTTCCCAGAAACCAAACAAACAGAATTTCTGACCACAGTGACTACATCAGGCACTTCCAAGTTTGAAAAATTTATAGAGTAGAAAAAAAAATGTATGTGGCCAAATAAATATCCAGGCAGTTGGGACATGTCTGAAGTGAAACACTGTTTCTTGAAACATATCCAGGAAATGTACAACTGTGTCACAAAAAGAGGTTATGTTCAAGATAATTTATTATGTGTCTGTTCCCCAAGAACATTGCCCTATACTTTATGAAGCATCTTCATAATGAAGTTATTTGTTTCAGATCCTCTTTATGAAAATGAAATGTTCCTATGAACCCTGGAAAACTTATTTGGTCAATCCAATCAGGAAAAAAATGAATTTTATGTTTAGTGTTTTAATCCCCAAATTAGCAGGGACATTCAACAACTGTAGCAAATTCAGGGGTTACTTGGAGACTGATTTAATCTCCAGATCTAATTTAATTGTCTTGTTTTAACATTTGGATTTACTAGAAGATTTATCAGACCAACAAAATTGCCCTTTACATATATAAGCTTGAGTTTGGAACTTTTTTTTTTTTTAAGGAAAAAAGTAAATTCTTTGTAGGGATAATTTTGTACATGCATTATAGTGTGTATTCCTGCAGGAGAGGCTTACCACGTTCTTGATAAAATGAACAGAAGGGAAAGTATTTTGAATTGGCCAACTGTTACATTTTCCAAATGTATTGGGAATGGCATTTTAGTGGATGAGGTGGAAGGACAACACTAATCTTCACTATCCAAAAGGGTCTCTCTCTGGTATGCTTTGATATCTTTCTGAAAAGCTGGTGAATGTTATCCCCTGCGTTCTGTAGCTTCTAGATGCAAAAGCCTCTCCTTCCTTTATGCGGAGCACCAAGAAAAGGCAAGCACTTACCTGTTAAGTTAGTCTTACACTCCTGCACAAAGATGGCGTCAGTGATACTAACTGGATGCCTACTTAGAAGTCAAATGATTAAAAAATAAAATAATAAAATAAAATAAAATAAAAAAGGTCAAATGATTTGTTGTCGCTTCAATGTTGTGGACTTCTCTAATGGTAAGTGTGTATTTAAAATAAATGAGAAGCAAGTGTAAAGCATTCTACATTTTTTTAAGAGAGCCAAACTAAAATAAAAAAAAAGATAGAGACATTTTTTGAGAGTGGCAGTGTACATAGTGATTCACAGGTATAGTTCCAGAGTCAGGCTGGCTGAATTTGAATCCCGCCGCTGCTACTTTCTTGTTGGAAGGTACTAGCTAAGTTACTTACCCTCTCAGTGCTGTTTCTTGATTCCTGAAAAGGGTGTAACAGAATCTCAATTCATAGGATCTTTAAAAGAGCTAATTTGGGGGTATATATAAAATACTTAGAGTAGTGCCCTCTCTTTGCTGAGGGCACAATAAATGTTAGCCACAATTAGTACCTCTAAAATTCCAAATTTGAAGCTTCCAGGCACATCTGCTAAGTGCAGGTGTATCATAGCGCTGGTAGGTTGCACGAAGGTACCTATACTTACTCAGGAGGGAGTGGTTATCAGATGAGTCCACATACACAGACTGTTCTATCCCCAAGCAAGACACACACTGTGGACATTGACCTGACCTAAACATCCATTCACTCTGAGGCACTCAAAGATGATGAAAGAAAAAGCAAGCTCAGGTCAGTGCTGATACCAGGAGTACCTATATAGGGGTACCTCACAACAGTAAGCATCATGGGAGATAGTACAAGGGCAAGAAATGCTGAACCCTAGTTCCACTTTGTTCAGAGCTCAAATGATGGCTCAGAAACTTGGATGCATTCGTCTTCCCATCTGGGTACTTTGCCCTTTACATATTGCCTTCCTTTGATTTGATTCCAAATGCAGATCCCACATGGGTGCCTCCTAGCAGCATCACCCTCTCCCCTTCCTAGCTTAAAGCATTTAGAGCCCACTCTGGAATTGAAGTTAGAGTTAATCCCACAGAAATGGAAAGTTGGAGGAGGGATGTTTTCAAAGGAAAGTTGGGGTACCGTTTTACCAAGAAAATTGAAAGGAACGAGGTGACAAAAACAACAGATGTCTCTACATATGTGAGGGTGGAGCAGAGATAGATTGACTCTCAGTTAGCACTGGCTCAGAAACGAGCAGACCGAAGTTTGTAGGTGAGGTCGGTCCACAGCCCAGCTCAGAGGCTGGGACAGACAAAATATGTGTAAAGATAGACTTCAGAAGGAAATCATATTCACAGGGTGTCGATTCTATGCCGAGGTCTTCACATTTATAGACTAATTTAAGCCTCATCACACCAGAAAACAGAATCAAGAGTTTAAAGGGTCAGAGATGAGGATAAAGAGAAATCTGGAGCAGGTGAGATAATATAGCCCGAGTTTTGGGTGACCCCAGGGCAGAGGGAGGAAGCAGACCCTCAAGAGGGGAGAATGAGTGTTGAAAGGCAAGGGGGCCACAGGCAGGTTGGAAAGGGGGCTTTTGGGGTTCTGAAGATGAAAGTCTTCTGTTTGACCTGGATATGAAGTGAATAATCACTCTGTTGTTTGGAAGGCAGTATATAGCCAACCAGCCATGCCACAGTCCTGATCTCACAACCCATGTTATCTTACATATCAACAAGGAAAATCCTGTTAAAGAGATAAATGTGGATTCTGTGTGCCATGTATATATTTGTGCCACATTTAATTTCATTAGCTATAATATCACGTAGCAGTGCTTATTTAACTGATTAGACCAGATAGTAGTACCTTCTGAAGAAAAATGGTTACACAGTGTAATTGAACATGTCCTATTGACAGAGTTACAACCACCCATTTTCCCAGTTAAATATAGGTGATTCAATAAAATGAAAACAGAGTCTATTACTCCACCACCATTTCTAAGTCAAAACATAGGGGACAAAATGCACTGCCAAGTGGAGAAATTTCACAGGTATGCCCTGTGCCATCAGGGGAGGTGTGGGATAGGAATAATGGCAGGACTTCTCCCACCATGAATGAACGACTTGCTATTTGCTGGTACCTAGATTTGGCCAGTGACCAAGGGGAGGCCTTGGCTGCTGAGGTTATGACCAGTCTGATAATGGTGATGAGGGTGGACATGAGCAGTTTGAAAACTAGCTAGGACATTCTGAAAAATGACGTAAAGGATTGGTTACTAAATGGAATCCGGTGTGGCCCTTAACAGTTGTGTAGACTCTGGGCACATAAGGGTGTGGGGTTTTATGAATGTTTTCAGTCAACACTGTAAAAATATGCTGGCCAAATTAATATATGAGAACAAACACTAATGAAGCTGTCACTGGAAATATTTTTATATTTATTGGGAAAAAGAAAGATTAATTTTATGTAGGCTCCTCCAACCCTCTCTGATCCTGCTTATGGAACTGCAGAGTTTACCAGATTAGTGCCAGAAGAAAGTGAGACCCTGCACTGGAGCTCGTCAGCAGGATCACCAGATAGGGTCATAATGCCCACGGTCACTAGAGCTGTTAGGGGAGTGGACATGGTCTGGTTGAGAAGAAGGTGCTGCATGTAGGGCCTAAGTGGCATAGTCGTCATGCCTGTGTTCTTATGTAGTTTCCTTTCTGTTGTGTTGAGTAAAAACTTGCACTCATTCTCTCCTCTTTTCTTGCTTGTAGAAAAGTTGAGATTTTTAGGGTCAAAAATACCCTAAAACCCACTCTTTTACCTATGGGGAAAGGTAAGCCCAAAGAGGAAAACACACAGCATAAGAGAGATGAGCCCAGGGCCACTGTCCCCTCTCCCACTGCAGGCTCTGTCCCTTCTTCCAAGGCTCAGGGGCTGATGAGGAGAGGGAGGGTGGGACAGGAGTATGGGATGGCTCCCTGCCCCCACTGCTACTCACCCAGAGCTTCACTCATACCTGTTTTGTATATTGGGGTCCTATATAAGAATTTACTTAAAATGTTTTTCCCATGGGCAAAAGTACCAAAGACTGAACCCCACTATCCTCAATCACAGGAATTCTTAAGAAGGGTTGTGGGCACATCTCGTGCCTTCCACTCTTGACTCCTGCCAGTGTGTCTTAGCTATAAGTTTCACTCTCTACTGTTTTCCTAAAGCAAGTGACAAAAACAAAGCTGAATCACTACATCTTCTTCCAAAGAGTATATTCAGAGGGTAGAATGAGAAAATATTTTAGAGTGGTTGAATGCTTAGACGATGTAGAGCTTTGTCACCATACCCCACCTCAACTAGAGTCTAAACAATTAGATTTAGGAAGCTGAGTTCCTGACATTGGCCCCAGTTCTGCAAGAGAGTTGCTGTTTGACGTGGGCACTCAGCACACAGACCAATTCATAGAACCAGGAGACCCACTTGAGAAAGGAAATAGAAAAAGATGGCAAGCCTTGTCAAACTGCTGAAGAAGTGAATCCTGTCAGGAGGAGGAAGGCACCCCAGCGCTGAGCCCTTCAGCCCCAGCCATCTGCCCATATCTACCCTTGCCCTGGGCCTCAGCTCTGAAGCATCTCCATTGTGACTAAAAACTCTAACTGCTCATTTTGCACCTTGGTGTTTGATTCACTCAGCCACCACTCTTCAGCTTCTCTCTCTGCTTTCTGCCCTGTGGGTGGGGGCCAGCCTCAAGGTCAGCACAGCAGGCTGAACTTGGACAGGCAATCACAGCCCCAAAATGAACTCTCTTATGCCTGAAAGGGGCCTTTCTAGGAGGCACCCCAGGGGCTGCTGATCTGTTCTCCCAAGGCTTCATGATTGCCTCTCCACCCATCTCCAGAGGGATCTGATTGCGGCTCTGCTCTCCCCTGGGCCTTTTCTGTGCTCTTTACTCACTTCCAGCCTGTGTCCTGAAGGCCTGATTGGCCCTCTCTGCTTCTGCCAGGGCGCCGTATTGTTCTGCAGCTCCCCTCAAGCTGCCTTAGCCAGTTATAATCTCTGCCCCACGAGTGCTTGGTTTTTCCTCACTCCATGAGTATCCCTTTACACACATGTACATGCTCCTCATATGTGTGCATAGCACCACCACAAAAACTCCTCTGGATCTTTCTCTCAGCACTGCTTAATGTAATTTCCTTCTAGACCTACCTTACCAGCAAGCTCTGACTCACACAGGCCATAGAGGGCCAAGGTTGGCCATGCCCCTTTCTCAACTTTGCCTTGAGCTGGCTGAAGGAGGCTAGAGGCCCAGGTCCCTTGTGCTTCGTGTATCACCTCTTTTATTTACTTGAACATAGGGCCTACGGTTACTTCCAAGAGATCAGATCAGTTTTACTCGAAGTGGTTTCTTTGAGCCAAGTTGGATTTCTTTTCTCCCTTGGCATAAAGCAAATAAGTGTGAGTACTGGGGTGGTATCAGTGAAGACACAGTAAGTGTTCAAGTCACATTAGCATGCTTGTTGAGGCCTTTAAATAATCTTATCATCAAAGCGCATGGTAATGACTTATAAAAACATAATCACAGGTGGCAGTGGGCATGAAATGCATGGCTCCATGCTTAGTTTTTAGGATAATAGGGGCATTCATGGGTTTCCAAGTGGAGCCCTTTGTGTTTGTAGTCCCGAGACTTCCTGGCCTCTGAAAGGACAACTTTGCTCACTATGTCTAGAAAGCAGTGGCTTCTAGAATAACCTCAGAAGCTACTTTACCTCTCAGCCTTCTGCATGCATTTTGGGGAGCTGGTTATGGTAGAAAGGGAAATGGAGAACATTCTTCAGATATGACATTGTAAAGATTTGTTCTTCGAAAGAAAATTGCTTTGGGAATAGTTCTAACATGGAGGGAGAGGCTAGTTTTTTTTTAGTGGATAGCAGAAGGTAGCTGGTGGCATTTTCTCAGAATTTTTTGCAGCCTTTTATTTTTCATTTGAGATTTTTCTTTCTGAGTAAAATGCATAGCTAGTTCAGCACCCTGCAACTCATGGATTTGGATATTCTGGGCAACCTATTATGCCCTTCAAAATTCAGTGAAGGTGTTAATCTGAATCATCTTCCTCTGAGAACCTCTATTCACCATCCACTTCTCAAATTCCTGTTTTATAGTATTTTGTCTTCTGACCTGCTTTGGCATGTAAAATTTATCATCTAATTTTTATTTTATTTTTACTCATATCTACGTAAGCATGAGCATAGGATAACTATGATAATTTCTTTTCAACTTAAAGCAGCCTTGATGAAGGCATAAGTGGCTCCTTTTAGGCCCTACTTAGTGAGAAGCGCTCCCTAAACGCCACAGTCAACTCCTGGATCCCTGCTCCTAGCCAGCCATTCACCTGGGCCTTATGTTTGTGTCTGAGTACCATGATGAGGGAGAGAGGCTTCAGTGAAATTTTGTAGAGATTGCTTTGAATCTGTAGATCACTTAGGATAGCATTGACATTGTAACAATATGAAATCTTCCAGTCAGTGAACTGGAAATGTCTTTACATCTCTTTGGGTCTTTAATTTCTTCTAGCAATGTTTGTTTTGTAGTTTTCAGTGTACAAGTATGTTACCTCTTTGGTTAAATAGGTATTTTATCCTTTGGGATGGTACTGTAAATGGAATCGTTTTCTTAATTTCCTTTTTGGATGGTGCATTACTGGTATATAGAAATACAATAGAGTTTTGTGTGTTGGACTTATACTTTGCAACTTGGCTAAATTCATTTTATTAGCTTTGGGATTTTCTGCACATAGAATCATTTCATCTGTGAATAGAGATAGATGCCCTTTTTCTTTTCCCTTGCCTTATAGCTCTGGTTAGAACTTCTGGTACAGTGTTTCACAGCAGTAGTGAATGTGGATATCCTTGTTTGTTCATGGTCTTAGGGGAGAAACCTTTCAGTATTTCTCCCCATGTCTGATGTTAGCTGTAGGTTTCTCAGAAATGTTCTTTATTGTGCTAAAGAACTTCCTTTCTGTTGCTAGTTTTCAGAGTGTTTTTATCATGAAAAGATGTTAGATTTTTTGTCATATCCTTTGGGTAGAATCTTAAAAGAGTAGGATTGATATAAATAAAAAGAAATGTGGAATCTGGAGAAATAAGTAGCGGAAGTGCAGCACTAGGAATATGACTCGTGTCTGCAGAGATGACTGCTCAATCTAAGTAAAGTCACTGGAAGAGAACATTACAGAGCAGAAGACTAGTCACATGCCGGGGAAGGGCAAACTCCGAGTACACCAGGGAGGACCTTGAATACCAGCATGCCTGGATCTGGTCAGCACTCTAGAGCTTTGGGGTTTCTAATCCCAGTCAAACTAGGAATTATGATCTCAGCTCATGTTCTCTACTTCCATGTCTCCACTTCTACTTTTGTATTGACTTGCACATCCATGTAACAATCTTCCCTTCTTAATTTTGCTAGTAAAGTGTCATGTAGAACAAAGGAAATATTGAATTTAATACCATGTGATAATGAATCCTATGATTTTTTAAAATTTAAGGATAAAAACAAAATTAAGAAGTGTGCCAACTCTTTCTGGTGGTTCATTTCTAGTTATGTACAGAGACAGCCCTGGTGATAAGCCAACAGCTTTTGTCAGGGCTGTAAATTAGACTGGAGGGAGGAATGACTGCACATTCTTAGCTCTTGGGCCAAGGTTCCTGAGATTTCTGCCAGCCCTCTTCCAGACAGCAGCATGGTTCCTCAGCTGTCCTTCTAGTCAGGGAGACAGATGGAACCTCAGGGGCTTCCTGTTCAGGCGTCTCAGAATTCAAAATTGTTATGATGTGTGGGCTTTGAAAATGCCACACTTCAGGGAAGCTGAGCTTTTGCATCTCATGCTTTCTTATACTGAGCATGTGTTCTTTTCCATCTCATGGCAATGACTTTTGTTGTGTGTATCCCCAAGCCCTTTCCTGGAGTCTCAACAGAGGATGGGTCCTGGCTCTGCTGAAAGCCGGGCTCCATAAGTATGCTCAGGGTTTGCCTTCCTGCACAAGCTCTCCTGCCCAGTTCTGAGGCCAGCTCCATTCCCCTCCCTACACTTGTTCTAGTTCACCCTCTCTTCCAAAGGCACCCATTTCATGGGATTCTGCTCCCTCCCAAGTAGTGGGCCCTGACCTAAGTACCAGCTCGTCTGTGTCAATGGCCACGGCATCCCAGGGATGTGACTGTTTAACTCTTTAACCAGCAGCCTCTGTCCTTTCTAGAGACCTTCCAGCATACTGTTAACCTAAATACAGGGGCAGAAAAGCCCAGGAGCACCTGGTACAAATGTTAATAACTTTTTCATTAGGGTACTTCATCACAGAATTCAGGTTGGTGTCAGGAGGTGACAATGAGGCATCTCTTGGATAAGAAGGATGTGGAGATCAGAAATGAAAAGATAAAGTTTAGTCATCAGAAAGCTGTTTGGCTGCTAAGTGTTATCCAACAGCATGTACATCTGTTTGGAAAATGCATACATACATCCATGGTCGCAAAGTCATTTTTGCCCTGTCACCATCATCAAGTGATAATTGGAAGATGCCAAGTGCATGACACAGTACTGGGCCCTGTATGCAGCTAGGCAAAAATGCTTCCCCACATAAAGTGAATATAGACATGTAAAGTGATTCACCAAGACACGTCAGTTAACACAGTTCTGTAGCGACAGCAAGCTTTGAAAGTTGAAGGAACCTAACTTTTTAGAAAGATTAAAAACTAAAAAATCTAAATTTTGGAAGAAAATGGTGCTTTCATATTAAAAAAAAAGAAAAGAATCTTTCTAAAAAGATTCACAGGCTCTTACACTATTAATATCGAATACAGATTTTATTTTTCTTCTTTTTAAAAAAGAAAGATTTGGTTTGTTAACTGTTCGGAAAGCCATACAGATTAGTTATTTTAAAGAAATCGAACAATTTTAAAAAAGTATCCAAACTAAAAAGCAAAAGCCCCTGACTCACCCCTATCCCCCAAACGTGCTTCTACTCCACAGGTAACTACTGTTAACATTCCTCTGTGGCCTTCTCATTCCATTAAGTAGAGATGCACGTACATGTGTGTTAAATGATTGTTTCAGAGTTATATTGACAAATGCCTGTGTTTTCACCTACATGTAAGGTGATTGTTGTGTAGGTCCACTCCTTTGGCTTCTAGAACACAAAAGCTGACAGCCTTGCCTCTGAATTCTGCTTTACTACAGCAGTAGTTACACCTACTGCTTACTACTTTGGGCTTTAATTTTTAGATGACTTTTTTTTTTAAATAATGTATTTATTTATTCATGAGAGACAGAGAGAGAGAGAGAGGGAGAGAGGGAGAGAGAGAGAGAGAGAGAGAGAGAGAGAGAGAGGCGCAGAGACACAGTCAGAGGGAGAAGCAGGCTCCATGCAGGGAGCCTGATGTGGGACTCGATCCCTGGTCTCCAGGATCACACCCTGGGCTGAAGGCGGCGCTAAACTGCTGAGCCACCGGGCTGCCCTAGATGACTTATTTTTATTGGTTTTTCTGCCACCACCAATTAACCATCATGTCTACACATTCAGAATCTGTTTCTTTTATTTTGGGTGAAAATCATTTTTTTCTCCTGAATGCCCATTTTGCTAAGAATGTTTTTAGTGAGGGCAGAGCACCAGGACTGCCTCCCTGGTTATTGTAAGGATACTGCTTGCATCTGAAGCTGTAACTCTTAATTGAATTAGCTTCATGACCACTTTTGCTGTGGTTGTTGTTGTTGTTGTTTTCAGTTGATAGATGTGTGCATGGCCCATCAAGATGCTATACATTCAGTAAAGTAGAAATGTAGTGTCTTCCACAGCTTTTCCCTTAGAAGCTTACTTGTCTGCCCCAGTGTCTTTGGTCTTGGTCTTGCTTTGTTTTGAAGTTTGTGACTTGTTCTCGGACATAGTAAACTCCTTTCGTTGACTCTGGTGTTAGCCAGTGTTTCAGAAATCCAGTCCTGAAGACTTAAAACTCAGCAGACATGTACAAGGTGGGCCCCTGCTTTTTTTGCTCAAGCCTCTCTTCATCTCCAGGAACTGAATTTTTCATGCAGTAATTAAAATTTGTAGGTCAAGCCTCCCATGGCACTGTTTGCTGCTAATATGGGAAAGCAGTGATCAGATTCGCTTATGCTGCTCTTCACTGAGCTGAGACTTAAAGGATGAAGGGTGACATTTTCCCCCATTTTGTAAATTAATGCCATTGATCTGCCTAACAAGAACAAAGTTAGGCTTCAAAATACCAAATGATAAAGAGATTAAGACTTTAAATGGCTTTCCAAAAGGCAACCTCTATTGTAAGGCTCCAAGCTGACTATTGAACTTTCAATTAGAATTTCTAATAGGCTATTGACTTAAATGGATAAAATGTTGCAAGTGATAGCTTTCAAGATGACAAAGATTGCTTTTTACATTCTGGAATATTACTTTATGTAGCCTATATGGTTCTGGAAGGTGAATGATAATAATATACTGGCCTCCCTCCATAGAGTGTCAGCTGCATCTGTGCTATAGCTTCCTCAAAGATGAATAAATGCATTTTTTGAGATAAATGTATTTTTTAAATACTTTTTATTCTCATGTTTGCTAAACATGGGCTGGCATGGAAGCCCCTTTGGTCTTTGATGCTGTAGCAACATTCTTTTTTATGAAAGGCTGCCAGTGAGTTATATACTTATCTGTGTGCACAGACATGCATTCATTCTTGCTTGCGTATATGTTCATAGGTGGTACTCCAGCAGATATGTTGTCTGTCAGCACTCCCTGCCTCAGTTTCCTGTTCTTAGAAGCTATGATTCTCCTCCCTGATGTCTTCCTGGGGAGTGCAACTCAGTCTAGGCCTTGTTATTGAAACACTAGCTGTCATACATTTTTAGATACTAATTTTTCAAAGACCAGCTACCTCTTCTAGGATAAAGGGTTAATATTATGCTTATGTTACAGTGCATTAAAAACTCTAATTAAAACAGCATTACATTCCCATCTGCCAATCTCCAGTAATCTTCTTTAATTGCAGTAATTAAACTATATTTACATGTTCAGAATACTTGTAATTTAGCAAATTGCACTCTCTGCTCTACATTTAATCAAACAACCAGTTCCAGTATATTTAGTGTGGAAAGAAGTAATTTCAATGTTTTGATTACTATAGCAGATTTGACAGAGTAAGTGCCCCTCTAGTAGAGGGCTTGAAAGGGAAGGCAAACATGAAATATAGTCATGGTTTTGATTGTCATGTGAATGCCTAATTACATGTTGGAGGATTAACTATTAAAGGGTATCATGGTTGCACTTGATGTTTAGACACAGCTGATATTACAGATAGCAGAGACTATCTTTTCAGGAAATTTGACAAAGGAAACAAAGTTTTCTCCCAGTAATGGAAGATTGTTGGAAAAGTTAGTGAAAATGTTGCTCAAATTGTAGAATTGCTGTTGTGTCTTCTGCCTGTGATCCCAAAGTCTACTAGGCAGGATAGCTATTTTAGTCTTCCCAAGTAGAGTCCAGAGAAATTCAAGAATAAGCAGCCCAGAGAGCTGATACCAGTACAGGAATGAATCCCTCCAAATTTCTGCCGAGATCAGCCCTGGAGAAGACATGAGCTTCCTGAAAAAGCCGCATCAGTGAGAAGCCATGCTCCTTTTCCTGCCTTGTTTACCAGACCATTCCACCTAACCCATCTCCTCAGTCTCCTATTTGTTTCTAGTTTCCTTATTAAACAAAAGAACAGAAATAATCATGTTATGAATATTGATTACATTCTAAAGAATAAATTCTTAATCACCTTTAAAGTATTTTAAGATAAATATTGGTTGTTAGTGTTATTATCTAGCTGCACTGGTATAATAGTTTCGGTTTCTCTGTATCAGTCTGATTGGGAAACTGGGTATTGCCATCAAATATCTGTTCATCAAATATCTGTTCAGCAGAAAAAAAATGTTGATTTAGTCAACATTTGAAGTAACGTTTTCTCTTCCAGAGCTTTTTCTAACTATGTGATGTTAGCAGTATTTCCTGGAATTTGTCTCTGTCTTTATTTCTGGGCCATTCATTGTAATAATAAGGATTATACATGAGTGAAAACGAGAGGATGGTCTGGCACTCCCATTGAATACCAGAGTTGACCCTTCCTCTTGACCAATGGGAAAGAGCAAGCCACTGAAGACCTGAGGTTTTCCTTCAAGCTTTGGTTAGCAGCTTGCTCTAATGTTGCCTGCCATGTTTCACTTCTGCAGGCCTCAGATTGTTAGAGATGGGATAGAGAGAATAGGGCTTGGATTTATTTTGTTTTGTTTTGTTGGTTCATGAAAGAGTCAAAATGAAAAGTCTTAACTGCCCTTCCCCCGCAAAAAAAAATTAGACTTAAGACCATTGCGGAAAGAGCCTTTTGGTTCCAACCCAGCCCCATTTCTGTATTACATTAGTGAGAATTTAATTTCTGACAAAAGTCTTGATATCTTTTTTTTCTTCCTGCTGCTTACTTACAAAGAGATCCTGATTAATTTGTGATGGCTGTCTTTTAAAATACACTGGGCAAAATTAAGCCTTATGGTGAAATTCAAAGCAAAATACTGCTGGTAAGTGTATAAGTCGATTTGAGGATACTAGGGACTGACACTCTGAAAGCAAAAAAAATAATCTGAAGTTGAAGATGTGACCTGCCACGTTCAAAATCCCACTTCTGCCACTTAGTTGGTCCATCCCAAGTAATACCCAGTCTCCATGATATTTCATCTATAAAAGGGAGATAACAACAGTACATGCATGGGTACTGTGCTATTAGTTCATTTCTCCTGTTACCCATATCATGTTTGTTCACGTATGGGGACACATGTGTGTTTGTACACCCCCAATATAGTAACCTAAGAGCCTTTGGAATAACCTGATTTGAGCACAAATACCAAAAAAAAAAAAGATAAAGAAGGCAGCAGAACTGTCAAGAGAAATATGCATAAGGAGTGAGTGAGGTATACCTACAGACAGAAATCTCCAGATTTTCCTCAAACCTAATTATAACCATTTGTGTTAGCCCTTTGCCCTAACAAGTCCTTTCTGACATTATTCACAGAAGACACAGTGGGAGGATCTGAATCTCACTATATATTCCACACTCTCTGCTTAGAGGTGCTAATGAATAGCCAAGCAACCCCCAAAATGGCCCTTAATCCAAACCCCATCAAGTCAGGTTGTGAGTAATTAGGGATAGACATAGGAAACCTAGCAGAGCTAGTAGTATCCCTGTTTTCCAGAGCTTGTTTGGGAAGGTAAGTTTACTTCTCATTCTTGATCCTTATTGGAAATTCAGGAACTAATGTCAGCATCTGCTGTGTACTTGAACATGTGAATTTTTGTCTTCTTGAAAACTTCCTACCTTGAGGTAGGGAACAGGGACCCTAGATACATAGAGAATCTCTAGCATTTAATTTCAAAAACAGAAGTTCTGACATTTACATTTCTGCTAAT
Source organism: Canis lupus dingo (assembly GCF_003254725.2). Lineage (NCBI taxonomy): Eukaryota > Metazoa > Chordata > Mammalia > Carnivora > Canidae > Canis > Canis lupus. Next base: position 2,932,138 of record NC_064248.1, on the reverse strand, counting down.
TTCACACATCATCTTGCAGCATATAGGATCTGGGCTCCTGCCAAGAGGACTGTAAACTTTTTTGAAAAAATGCTTTTTTTGGGAAGGGCGTTGAGCCACAGAGGCATCTCTTTAGTGGACATAATATGTGGATTATGTGAAACTCAGAGCTTGCTGAACTTGTTCTTTTAAGAAAACTTTGCATCTTAATACTATGACGAAATTCCGATTTTCCAGTGTTGATTCGTATTGTCTACTGTTTACTATGTAATGAGTTTATTGTACAACGAGAGACTCTGATTTACTAGCTCTTCATTATTCTCATTCCATCAGCTTCCTGATAAATGCTACAACCTTTGGCAGGGACATGAGTCTCAATCAGGTGATATCATTGCTTTTTAATGAACTCTTCTTGGAGTAGCAACATTACATGTGAAATTCCTTATATCCTGCATTATTAACAGGCCCCAGAATAAAACGCACAATGGCACCAAGAAGGTTGTGCTGAGAAATGGGGCAGAATTCATTACCAGTTTGCTCTATTGCTGGTTAACAGTCTTTATCTATCGTATTTACCCTTCTGAAATAGGAAACAATCCTGGGTGGAGCCCCAGTGAACTACAGCATGTGGAGGCATTTTGTAAGTGATGCTGCAGTTATTTAATGCCTAGTCTGCCTGCTGGAATTGAACACAGTGACAAGTTTCTCAGATGGGGCATGAAAAAAAAGTGATATTTTACAACCTGAGAAGTTAAGCACTGAGATAGTTAGGGCCCAGCTCTCATTAGCTGAATGGTAGATTTTTCTAATTAGTTCTTTCTAGTGCAATTAGCATGAAAGAGTCTAATCACCTCATGTGAAACCAATCTAATGCTTGGAAAAGAATGCCCTTGGCTTCTCTTTCAGATTGAATCTTAGGATTTTTGGTTCAGCTCTTACAGAGTCTGTTAGTGTTTATTTAAAACATGAGCACAGATCTGTCGAAGGGGCAAGCAGTGGACAACTTGTTGACTCAGGGAGCAAGTCTAGCTGGAGAAAGTGCTTAGAAATATTCACTAGTGGCACTTAATAGTGTCTCACTTCAGCTAAAGAATCTGTTTTCCTTGATGCCTTTTATTTTGAAGTAGAAGACAAGGGCCCAGAACAGCTAACGTTGAGCACAGCTGCCCCTCCTGAGGGATGACACATACTGCTCCTTGGACTCAGAATGCACTCGGAAGCCTGGGGCTGCAGTGCCTGGTTTCCCAGCCTTTGCAGTCCCCCGGGTCCCCATCAACACTTGCTAATCTGTGCATTCAGTGCTGTGTCTCTCCTCTCTCCCCCTGCCTTGGAGTCATTCTTGGGATCATTCCTGGTTAAACTGTTCTCAAATTTCTAGTGGCCATCTATCACTTTGGATCTCTTAAGTGAGCCAATTCTTGGGTGCCTCAGTTGATAATGTTCATTTTTAACTAGAAGGGAAACTATAATGGCAGCATCTGGTCCTGTAGCATGTAAACTATTACCCCCTTTAGAGAGGCCACTGGCTTGCAAGAAGATGGATGAGAAAATGCTCAATGTGTGCATATTATGAACTAGGAGTAAGAGATGGGCATTACTGCTTACGGGTCTGTGGAGGCTACTATGTGAGTTTCTGTCCCTGCCCCATAGGACTTCTGTGATGCAAGTGTTTTGTACCTGCACTATCCAGTACTTAGGCACTAGCTGGTGGCAACTGAGCCCTTGAGCTGTGAAACTGAAGAAATTTTAATTTTAATTTATTTTATTTTAATTAGTTTAGCTTCAGATAGGCCCATGAGGCTAATGCCTACCGTATTGGACAGGGTGGGTCCAGACCTCTTCTACGTCCTAACCACCCTGCCTGCACTGACACACAGCTGCAAACCTACCTACCAACAGAAAACAGACTTCCCTCTGTTCCCTCTTGCTAGCCCTTCTCCTCAGCCTACCCTTAAAACTGGTCAGACTGTTCCCGTGTTGTTAGGAGTTCAACACAAAGCATTTTCTAGACTTGTGTTCTCTCTCTCTCTCTCACTCTCTCTCTCTCTTTAAGATTTTATTTATTTATTCATGAGAGACACAGAAAAAGAGGCAGAAACATAGGCAGAGGAAGAAGCAGGCTCTCTGCAGGGAGCCTGATGTGGAACTCGATCCCAGGACCCTGGGATCATGCCCTGGGCCGAAGGGAGGTGCTCAACGCCTGAGCCACCCAGAATTCAGGTGCCCATAGGCTTATGTTCTCTATGGATCATTCTGTATTCTAACAAGCTAGGGTTTTGTTTTAAAGTTGGAAAAGATTTTGTAGTTTTTAAAATAGCCAAAATACTGCTTTGTTTCTAAGAGGAGAGGTGGAAGGAATCTGCCAACTTAAGCTCCTTTATGGAGCCTTCGAAATTTCAAAAACAGGACAGTACTGAACACCTCTCCAGTCTGTGCAAATGGCTTTTACAGACTCCTTGTAATGTTTTAATTATAGTTAATTAAAGTAAACAGAAATGGAATATTTAATCATCTTTATCAATGATGTTTAACAAACATATTAAGTTTGCTCATGGCAGCCAGTTGCACTGTCACGGACCTCTGCATCCACAGACAACGCAAAGTCTGCAACCAGAACAGGTGTGGAAAGTCTGGCTCCTTCTTCCATGATTGGAAGTCTCCTCTTGTTGCTTCGAACCCTGGGATTGATCCTATTTAGAGGATAACAGGAAGAATCAGGGTATGTGTTCAACAGAATGCACATTCATGTATTCAACTAACAGTTTTTGAAGGCCAGCTGTGTGCGAAAGGTTGTGCTAGTCTCTAGAGATGCCTTGATGGGAAGCTACTCACTGTCCCCACTGGGTTGGAACCTCAAGCAACAGACACGTGCACAGTTAGAGATGGCACTCTGTGGTAGAAGTCATAATAGAAGTAAATACAAGGTATGTGGTGGAGCATTGAGGAGGAGGAAAAAGTAAGGGGTGGTTTTAGAGAAGGCTCCTAAGATGGAATCATGGAAGGGAAATGTTATATTCATATATATATGAATATATATATATATATATATATATTCTGTGTATGTGTGTATATATACATATACATATTCATATACACACACATATATGAATGAGAGATTCTTCAAGGAATTTGCAGGATTTGGGTAGGGATGTAAAGAAGGTAGGGCTTTCAAGACGGGGAATGTGGTGCAGCACAGATCAGGTGGGATCAGATGTGTAAAGTGATAATGTGCATCTGAGGAACCAGTGAGAAAAGGCTACTAGCGTCCGGTGTGAGATTGTCAGCATGCTGACAGTTGCCGATGGAGAGGTAGCCCACCATGAAATCCTGCAAGGACATTTATGGTGTAGGTGTTGTGGCGCCTTAGAGACACTGGCTGAGTGTTAGAAACAGGACCAGGAGAAGGATGAGGCGGTAAAGGCCCCTGAGGTACAAAATACAAAGAGAGGGGCGGCATGCAAGGTCAAGGTTGGTACTTACACAGCCCTGAGAATGAAGCCTCCGTAGATTTTGTGCCCTGGCTACCTCACTGCCGTACCCTAATCCAGGCCCTGAAACATGACTGGTTTTTCTGCAGAGTGTGGGCTTAAAAGAGAAGTGGACGAGAATCTGAACCTAGGCAATATGGTAGACAGGATAGAGCAGAAATGAGCGAGGAACATTTACAAGGTAGAGACAGGAAAACCGAGTGACAGAAAAAAATATGAAGCATGAACAAGAAGAACCTAATGGTGCTGTCACTGAATTCTGGGAATTTTCTTATTTCCTGACACTGGTTTTTCTTAATCTTTCAGTTCCTGTCGTGTCATAGGGTCGCACCCAGTTCAAGTCCAGTTTTCACCTAAATGTTGTCTGATGCACTTGACTGTATTTTGAGAGAAGGCCATGTAGCTGGAGTTTTTAAATAGCATCTGACCTCAGATAGATCTGCTGTACTGGGTGGTGTTAACACATTCAGAGAATTGCAGTCTTCTTGGCTCTCTAAATTCAGTGACCTTATTTTAAAAGATGATCAACATGGCTTAGAACCTTTTGAGGATTAGGAGACATTTTAGCAAGTTTATCAAGAATAAGCAAAGATGACATTTGGCTAGCAGTTTCCTGCACCAGCCCCCTCAAAAAAAAAAAAAAATTTGTTTTGGAATGAAGCTTTTCCATTTGACAAGTTTAGAATTACCAATACTGCTTGAAACTCCCTCTTTTCTCCAAACTCTGTGATGTTTTCAGGAGGGACTCTTTTCTTCAAAGGCATCCAAGAATAGAGTTAATTGGGAAAACATGCGAGAAAAGACATCTTGGCTTCTCAGGCCGCCTGTTGTACACTCCCAGCATATGCTATTACTTGTCTCAGATAAGTAGACAGGTGGCTGTTTGCAAAGCAGGGTCTAATGTGCTTTTGACTTGGAGAAGTTTGGAAACAAAGCCCTCTGTACCAATAAGCCTCTCACTATTTTTGTGAAGACTTCTGGTCTCGCCTAGCCTATTACCTGTAGCCTGAAAGGATCCTTGGAGAGCGTGTGGTATTCTACTAAAAGTTGCACACTCATCCAGCATTTATTGGGATAAGAGTCACATCATCTCAGGGTTGGATTAGCATGGAAAGGTCATCTGTTCTGACTTCTATCTGGAAAGTCTCCCATACCCCTTCTCTCCAAATGGTCCCATAGCCATAACCTCATGTGACAAAGTGTTGTTCACTGCCTCGTCAGTCTGTGCTCGCAAACACTGGGGATACTCACTAGTTAGCTTCCCTTTCTCCCCAGTCCTCTCTTCCATGGGAATTCCTTTTTTGATTCGTCATGCTTTTCACCTCTGTGGATGGCCTCCTCAAATCAGTGTCTCCAGAGAAACTTCCTGATTAGCTGCTGATTGATAAGAGCTCTTGGCCACTCACCCTTCCTTCATATAGGGGTCAGTGGCATTTCCAGTTTCAAAGGTTCCCAACAACCTTGATTCTTTGTCCCTTCCGAAGCCTTTTACTAGGAATGGTAAACTACATTTTTTTCCTGAGAAGTAGGAAATACCACAAGTGGGTAGGAAGTAAGAGGTGTGCTGTCTCTGAGAATAGACAGATGCCCCAAGAAGACCACATACCTGCCTCCTTGGCCACGTGACTACAGAAAGTTGTCACCTGTGTAGCCAGGAAGTGTACACCATGCCAGTGCACAGTTTCCTTCCTGGGCTGTTCTGTGGCTCTGCGCATGACAAATGTTTTGAGCAAGCTGTCTCTTCTTCACACTACAGAGTATCGGTAATTGCTCACACCGTTTGCCCTGTACCTTGGTTCATCAAGAGGCTTCTGCCTGAATGGCTTCCCTGTCCTGCTGCAGTCACATCAAACTAACTGAGGTACTGCTGTCCAAGAACAGCTTAGCTTCCCTGGTGCCTCCCTGCCTCGCCTTCACTAAGTCCTCCCATGACACCTACGTGTAGCTCTGTCACAGTCCATACACTGTTGTAAAATTATCCACTTATCAGCAGATAAGTTCTAAGCTTCCTGAGTGGTCACATGTTATAAGCCAGTTCATCCAGGGGAAGAGACATGAAAGCTTCTGGATGATTTTAGAGACAGATTCACACTCCCTTACCTCAACAGCCTGTGCCACAGCCCAAATGGTGCTTGTGCTCTGCCTCACTCAGCCACGTCTTCCGTAGCCACAGGGTTGACCCTGAGTGTTAGCATAAGGACACCTCTGAAGTTGAAGGTAACTATGTAAGACCACCCCTAGCTGGCAAAACAAGATCACACATTCAGATCTGTCCAGTTGCTTCCCCATTAAATAAAACTACTGAAGAAAATATCTGAGGACACCTGGGTGGCTCAATTGGTTAAGCATCTGCCTTCAGCTCAGGTCATGATCATAGGGTCCTAGGATGGAGTCCCGCATTAGGCTCCTTGCTCAGTGGGGAACCTGCTTCTCCCTTTCCTGCTCCATCTGCTGTGCTCTCTCTCTCTTTCTTTCTCTCTCTCTCTCTCTGAAATAAATAAAATCTTAAATAAAGAGTATCTGATACATAGCCCCTAAAGTAACTTTTAATCTCTTTGAATTAAATGCTTTGTATGATGCTGCTTCTACTGACCACCCCCTCAGTCTCTCAGAACTTAGTGCTCCCAGGCAGCTCTAGCCAAGTGACAACAAACTAATGGGATTTTGTCCTATGACCTGATGAACCTTTTTTCTAGGATCTGAGTAAATGCCCTAACCCCGGCATAAGGGGCCAAAGAAATTGGGAGGCATAGCAAGAGAGAGAAAGAGAGACGAACCTGAGATCATGACCTGAGCCAAAGGCAGACGTGTAATAATGGACAGAACCACCCACGCACCCTAAAACTGGTTCTTAATTAATAACTTTTTTTATGACAAGAATGACTGAGTTACCAAGGGTCAAGAACTAGTCTAAGCATTTTAAACTCATTGAGTTCCCGCAAACCCCATATGAGGGAGGTGCCACTACTGTCATCTTCCATGTTACAAGCAAACAGACTGAGGCTTGAAGAGGCTAGCTAACTTTTTTTTTTTTTTTTTTTTTTTTTTTTTGAGACTAGCTAACTTGCCAAAGCAGATCCCTGGCAGTCTGACTCAGTGCCCCGTGCTCCCAGACACTCTTTGGCTCCAGTGCCAGGGTGGTGACGTGGGGGACGCCGAGCAGCCTGTTGGCTTAGTGATTGTGGGGCTTGGTGCACAGCAAGACAGACCACAGTCAGCACTTGAATAATAGAATTTTCATGAGTGATTAAAGTAAAAGCCAGGATTTAGAGATTGAGCATTGATTGTTAAAGGATAAATGATATTTGGAACGTCTTACTGGATTTGATTAAAGTGAAATTCCAAAACTATCACAAAGATGATTATTTACCAGTGGTACTTTAAGGACTTTTTTTGTGGCTTAAGTCATTGGCACTTCAATGCTTAAAATCTCTGTGCTCAAAACCAGAATGCAATTGATCCTTAGAAAATCAGAGGTTAGTGCCTTCTTTGGCAAGCTACTTCTGAGCTCTGTTACACTGTAACATAATCACTCTTTGAAGACAGATCATGTTTTATGGGGTTTTTTTCCCTTCCCATGATGCTTAGTATCTTTCCTTATACATAATGGATACTTTGAGCCTATGGACAGACAGAAATGATTTTATATAGCTTTAGGGGCTCTGAATTCAAGGAAGTTGATTTCTGAATGAAGTATATTAGCAAAGATTGCTTAAGCGCAAAAATCTCATTTCTCCTCTTAATCATCTGGATGTCAAGGCCCAGGTTTCAGTCCAAGAGTCATATACTTTGCTTCTATAAAGCTAGCATTTTCTGGAAGGGAAACCAAATATGGAAGCACAAATAAGCAAGCACAGGGCCAGAGGCTGCATGTCCTCTGTTGGCCACTAGCAAAAGTTGGATGGAGGGGTATGAGGGAGCTGGTGTGGCTAAGGTCAGGGTTTACGGTTAAAAGAAGGCAAACTTGGAATATAATCTCATAGTCAGTGCTAGATGCTATAGCATCAGGACAACAGGAGAAGTGAAAGGGAAGTGGGCCAGATCCAAATAGCAGACTTGTTGGGCCAAATAGATGCATGTTGGATGAAATTAACTAGTAAACAAGTTTTCTAGGCCTTGGAGGAAACCATTTAGTTTTAATAGCGTTTGTTGAGTGTTTCCTGTGTATGAGGCATGCTTCCGAGCATTTCACAAATATTTAATCCTCATAATAATCCATGACATAAATACTACTCATACCCCCACCTTACAGATAAGAAAACTGAGGGGCAAGGATTTTAAGGATTCCTAAGTCATAAGTGAATCTAGAGATCATGCTCTTAACCCCTGGACTGTGCTGTTAGTTTTCCAGGGTGTTTTGTCATGGTTGTCAGGAGGCTCTGAGAACCCTCCAGAGGACAGTGTCAGCCCAGGACCTACATTGACCACATGACCCAGCCGGCACCCATCAGTCCAGTGACTTTTTAATCTGAATCTGTGGCTATCTGTGTACATTCCTCTTTTTCTAGGTTATAAACTCCCTGAGTACAGAGAGTCTGTCTTATTCGTTAATGCTCTTCAGATTTGTTCAGAGGAAGCCACTGGGTTAGTTGGTTTGTTTTCTAGATACCTCTCAATCTAAGTTATTCTGTCAGCCACTGAGAGCTTTGTTGGTGTTTTTTGGTCCAAGGATTGAGTCAACAGCAACAGGAGGAGCAGAGATCTCAACAGTACTCATCAAACATGTGCTGAGTGCCAACTGTATTCCAGGCCTGAGCACACAGAAGTAAATAGGACGGACAATATCTCCTCAGAACTTGCACCTCTAAAGAGGCAAATTAGCACACAGGTGAAGTACTGTTTAGAAAAACAACAGCAAAGGCCAAGAGGCTGCGACAAAGAATAATGGAGTTGGAGGGCGGGGACCTACTTTAGGCAGGGTAGCTTTGGAAATTCCTCCAAGGCCATCTCACTCTGAGCTGAGATCGACAGAGACTTAGATGAGAATGGGCCAAATAGACGGACACCTTCCTGACAAAGGAAGCAGTGCATGCAGAGACCCTGATGTTGGAGAGGAATTGGTTTCATCTGCTCAATAGTGGACAGCAAAGAAAGTCATTGCGATTAGACAATTAACTTCATATACATATCCATCACACTTGTGTCAACCTGTTCTCTTTGGTTAGTAGCCTCAAATCCACTTTCTGAGCAACAGCCAATATTCAGAGAGTTTGCAACTGCTTGCTCTGGAGACAGAGCACATCCCAGGCAGAGGCAGGGCATGGAGCCTAAGGTAACATAGTCCTTATGCAGCCGGTGTCCAACACAGTGATAGAAATCTGTCACATTCCTTATATTGGTTACATCTCTTTTCTGACAGACTCAAAACATGAGAAAAGGGAAATTAATAAAATGGTGAATGATTTTTTTTTTTTAGATCATCAGAAATTTTTTTTCTGAAATTTTCCAAATATAGGTATGTCTCTTACCCAGGAGTGGTGGTTTCACCATACCATACTCAGGAGATTGCTTCAAATGCCAGCTGCGAGAGGGACCTCCCCGTCGTCCTGTGGAAGGGTGGCTGAGCACTTCGGGGTTCAGGGTATATCTGGGTGAATGGAACAGATGCCAGAGTAGTCTCCACGTAGATATGCCTCACTTGATACAGCCTTCTCCCCCCTTATGTTTCAGTTGAGATCCCTCTTAAGCTCCCGTTTCCCCACCATTCATAAAGGGTCTGTAAATTATTTAAGAGGAAACACAGCCTTTATCCCTTTTGATTTTTCTCCTCAATCACATGAATCTTTTCCCTGAGCATACACACATGGCCCAGACTCCCTGTCAGGGGAGATGTAATGCCAGCATCTGGTGTTAATATCTATTGTTGACATTTTGGGAATGAGAACATGAGCTATTAGGGAAGATGTTTGCTTGTACCTAATTAATGTCCCGTTGTATCCCCTCTTGTTGTCAGCTCTGCCTCACCATCCTGCCTTGGCATTTTCCTTTACTGGCTAACTTTAAAAGTTAATTATTTCTCTGTTGAATGTGAAATGCCACCGTTTTTTAATGCTGTTCCTCAGTGTGAATTATTAGTTATCAAAAATCAAAATGATCTGTGCAATTATCAACTCTACCTAAAGTCAATGTTCTTGCTAATCATTCTTCTCAAGTGTGAAAGCATTTGCTGTCTGGCAACATGGATCTCTCCAGCACATGTTGCTTTCTGACTCTCCACAGACTTACTCTGTCTAGGTTTCCTGGTGCGGAACAGGTACAAAGTATGAGTACAAAGTACTACATCTGATAGAAGCAATTGCTGATGCAGCCAAGTCTGCCAGCCTCCCTTTGCTTGAATCTTAAATCACTGTTAAAACTCATTTGGCAACTCTAGTAAATACAGAGTTTTTACCCTAAAAGCTTTTATAAAATGTACGTCTTGGTGGGAAATTGCACCTTTTCTTACTTGAGATTGGTTTAAAAAAATAGTAGTAGAAATCATCGCTAATAGGTATTGAGTGCTTTTACCTTGCACCAGGCTTTGTTACTAGCTTTTCAATGGGTTTATCTAAGTTAATCCTCTCAACAACCTTGTGAAGTAAAATATTATTCCCAAGTTTAAGCTGAGCAGTTCAAGGCACTAAAAACTTAAGTCATTTATGAATCGTCTCATGGCTGCCTAGTGGTGGGCCAGGAGTCTGTGTTCTGATTCCCTGCAGCACAGAGCTGAAATGTCCAGGATGGCAGCCGTGAGTCACACTGAGCGCTTCAGCAGGCCAAGTCTAAATTGAGATGTGCTGAATTCTCCAGGCCTGGTGTAAGAAAGTAGAATAAGATAGTTCATCAGTAATGCATTTGCATCAATTACCTGTCAAAATGATAATATTTTGGATATATTGGGTTAAATGTATTACCAAAACCAGTTGTTTCTTTTAAGTTCTGTATTGCAGCTACAAGAAAGTTTTAAATTTCCTGTGCTACTTGCATTGTATTTCTGTTGGAAAGGGCTAGCTATACAGATGTATACAGATTTCTGGTATTTCTGGATTTTTTGTTTCCTTGCCTTATGAGTTTCTGATCCTACGTTGAGTGAGAATGTACAAATTCCTGACCTTTCCTGTCTTCTCTGGTCATTTCACTTCCAGAAATCCAGTGCAAAGTATAAATTCTTATGTCTGAGTCTACCAAGAACCCATCTGTTGGCTCTTATCAAGTATGGAAAGATAAAACAGACATGTTATACATTAACCAGATCAAAAGGAGAGCTAATGGCAGAGATGTGGCTGCTGTTAAAGTGTCCTGAGAGGATAATCCAGGCGGGCTTTTTGTTCTCCTTAGGGCGACCCCCTTCAATGTCTTCCAGAGAGTGCCTCACAGTCTCCTTCCCGACTTCTCTGCCCTCCTTGCAGTCCCTGCCCACCCCTCTCTCTCTCCCTGGGTGTGTGCAGCTGCAGTGGCCCCTCTGTTAAGCAGTTCTGACACGAGGCAGGTCTTTTTTCCTGCCTGTGAGAGCACAGTGTATAATGGTGTTGCCCTCCACTGGGGATCTTTGAGAAGCTTTATGGCTCTAGCAGGCATGCGGGAACCAATCGCAGGCACTAGCAGCTGATATATGACACTAATATAGGGTTCACTTTTATTCTCAACCTAAAAAAAGATAGATTGTTCCAAGTTTAGACAGGTTGTAAAATCGTGTGCTTCTGGAACCATGCTGCCTTACCCCCGGGACCACTCTAATTGCTTTACATCTGTACAAAGGTTCCTTGTAATCGGGCTTTCTGCCTTCATTTGTCTTCTTTTCAGCCTCTTAGTAAAGACCTTAATTGGTCTTAGTGGGGCTTTTTTCAGTTAGTGCAACTGTACCTTTAGGGCTGAACAAGTACCAGACACTACCTGCGGGGAGAAGAGGGGAGATGGGAAAGACATCAATACTCCTTTACCTTTAACAGTTTAATTAATGTGCTCAGAACAAGGAGCGATTTGAAGAAATTTCTGCTCCTCCGGGACTGTGCTGCAGATCAGACATAACTAGGGTTAGGTGAAATTTTCTAGATTTCTTTCCTGCTTCAGTCTCTGTGAACACTCATTAGCCTCATAATTGTCTTATAGTAAACTGCTGTATCAGGTTCCAGTCCGTCCTCTTTGGAGGATCCAGTTGCTCTACATCAATAGGCTGAAGTACAAGGGGGTGCATATGCAGGGAAGTAGCCTCTAATTTCTGTTTCTTAGCTACTAATTATTTAATAATACATTTTATTGCCTATTAAAATGTGGCATAACTTGCTTGTCAGCAAAACTAGATGGAACCTAATCATTTGAGGAGAAGGATAATTGGCACTTGTACAGATGGCTTTTACTGCAAGTCGGGTTTGTTATTGCAGATCGAGTTCCTTGCCAGGTTTCGTGGTTCTGTTTGTGGGCTGGTCAGTGCTGTGAGGGGGTTACTGTGTTACAGCCCAGGCGGTTAAATGTGGTATTATTGCAAATGCAGTATGGACTCAGTTATAGATCATAAAGGCTTCTGCTGTGTAGGTGCTTTTTCCCTCCTCCCCCCCCTCACCCCGGGTTTTAAAGGACCCTAGTGAGTTTTGTACTACACTGAAAATTACCTTATGTGCTGGAAAATGCATCAGTGGAGACTTTGTTTAAACAAAGGGAGTTTTTATGATGGATAGAAGAGGCCAAAACTTCTGGATTTCCATCTAGTAAAAATTTGTGTAGGAAAATTGGACCAGTCCCAGTTCCTTAGTAGAATTTCACGAAGGCTTTCCTGTTGCTTCAAAATGACCCCTTAAGGAATGCTGCATAAATTCCAGAAGATTGCCCACGGTGGTTCCCAAAGCACATTTAAAAACTGAGGGGGGGCGCGTTGTGTGTGGGATAGTTTGGTAATGGCATCAGTTCACTGGATCAAAGAGGGCCAAACCCAAGTGTTCTGGCTCTAGGTTCTGGCCAAGGTTTGGAGGAGGAGGTGGATTTGGCAAGCACTTTGAAGAAACATTTTGGTGACATTGGAGTGGGTGGGAACAGTCCATGAGGAAATGGGAACAGTTTACAGTTGGATTCTTATCCCCAGGGTACAGTGCTCCTTTGCCTTCACAAGGTATGTGGGTCTTAACTCCTGCTCAGATACGGCCTCAAATCATGAAAGACCACCACCTGTATTTAAAAGTCTGTCTTGTGCTCTGTCATTTAAAACCCACAACGATGTGCATCTTTATTTATTTCCAGGATCCCATCTTTCCATCCCTTACTACTTTATGATTATTCTTTTGCCATCTAGTAGAATTCCTGAGATCTCGTTGTCCCAGAGCAGCATGTCTTCTGTCTGGCACAACCCTTGGCAACTGCTTTTCTCTTCCCTTTGAAGACCTACACCCTTTCTACCCTTTTCTCTGAGGTTCCAAAACCTCAGTGAAGACGTGTCTACATCGCCAGTAAATAATACAGGACTTTTTTTAGGTGTGGAAGGGAATATCTCAGCTTGCTACCTCAAAAAGTCAGTATGAAGTAAGCCTGACGTAGATAGCTCTGTTTCTTAGGGGCTGAGCTTGGGAATTACTGTAATTTAACACTTATAATAAATGTGTTAAATGAGGGAAGAAAGACAGTTTTGAGAATTTGTATTGTATATGAAAGTTGTGTGTTATACATTGTCATTAAATTTTCTTGAGTAAAAACTACTGACAAGTTGAAGCCAGTTTATTTTTTTTTATTTATTTTTTTTAAGATTTTATTTATTTATTCATGATAGAGAGAGAGAGAGGCAGAGACATAGGCAGAGGGAGAAGCAGGCTCCATGCACCGGGAGCCTGACGTGGGATTCGATCCCGGGACTCCAGGATCGCGCCCTGGGCCAAAGGCAGGCGCCAAACCGCTGCGCCACCCAGGGATCCCTGAAGCCAGTTTAAAAGGTGTGTTTAGAAACTGGAATATGCAGCCATAAACTGGTTTGGGAGTTGATTTGGAAGGCCTTTAGAACAGTGTAGCATGGAAGTTGGCAATGACCTAGAATGTCTGTAGCCTTGGTGGTTGTGTCTACAGCCCACTCTGCATTTGTGTGTGTGTGTGTGTGTGTGTGTGTTGAAGACAAGGCTTTAGACAAGGTTACATCTCTTGATTTTTCTTCTGTAGTTGACTTTTTTGTAGTTTATTCCCAAATAAACTCAGCCAGTGGGATTTTCTGAGCAGCTCTCATTCTGGTGACTGTTCTCTTGTTGATCTAGATAGGAAGACCAAGGTGAGGAGGAAGGATTTTAACAATATGCTGTCCTGCATTAAATGAAGCACCATTAACCATGACCATCTCTGGTTTCCAGGTTCACACCAAACATTTTCGGGGCAAGAGTACAGATAGAGGGAGGCCCACCTTACTTCTCTTTGCAATTCTGGTTCTTTCTAGCATCACAAGGAATTTTACATATATAAGAGTGGGCCCCCATCCCACACATACCTTATGCCCTCAGCACTCCAGCAAACAGCTGTCTCTTGGCCACTCTCAGGCCTGCAGGCATGTATACCAACAGCATGGCCTGCCTTCAGGAGGACAGACCCCATGCAGGCCCTGGAAGGAGCTTGGGCCCAACAGGGCAGGGGAATCCTGTGTCTCTGATAGGAAAAACATGATCCGAAAAAGGAGATTTGTGAGCCAGGTAGTCCCATCCTCATGACCTGCTGGATTCCTGCCCCCTAGAGAGGACCACAGCTTGAAGAGTGCCTGGGAAGGACCCTCTTATGCATGGATCTCAGGGCAAGGGCTCCATTACTTGGATATGAGCAGTGTTGCCTCTGCCTTTCCATTTTAATCTCAACAGCCTCACTCCTTGTACCCTTCAAAAACAAAATGATGTAGAAGAAATAAAATGAATCCAAGTCTTGTCCAAAAAAGCTAAATGGATGACTTTTTTATGAAGTCACCAGTGTCTGTGGACACAAGATGTGAATGCTCAGATTCAATACCAGGAAGTCAGCTGGGCTATTGTGCATGAAGATATTATGCAGCATGTTTTTGTAAGAAATACAATATTTAAAGTATAACATACTACTATCCAGACATGGGGAGTACCCTACCATCCAGTGCAAGGACCATGTAAGGGAAGATTGCATTGCAACTGAGGGACCAAACTAGGAATGTTTTCAATTTCAGGAGTCCAGAGAAGAAACAAAGCATTATATTGACATAGTTCAAAGTAAGGCGTTTTGAAGCTTTTCAAATATATTTTTATTCAACCCCTTAAAAAAAAAGATTGGGATAATTTCCTTGTTACTCACAGGATATTTAATAGGCGAAGTATTGTTAAAACTCATCCTCCCTCTAAATATATATATGGCGTGCGGGCTTCTAAAATGAAGTTCACTGGTCCAAATCCCAGTAAGAACTCAAAACAGTATACGTGTTCTCTGTTGTGCTAAAGTAACCTAGATTTTTAACAGTGGTAACTTTGACTTTGGTGTGGAAGTGGTAGTCCTTAAAGAAATTCTTTGTAGCTGTTTATGTTATAGCTGTCTTTTTGGGGGGAAACTTATGCTTTTAATGACCTTAATTTTGATCTTTACCAACAGATGGCAATTAATATTGTTTATTGTGGAAATGAGATACTTTAGCCTCCAGAAGGAAACTCTTTGGGGAAGTGTGCAAAATACTGACTTTGAAAGGGGGGGGGGAGGAAAATTAAGCAAGTATCTTGAAATGAGTCCCTGTCAGTCTGCTTTTCCCATTATCTCAAGAGATGGAAGCATTAAGAGAACATGTTCTCAGGCTCATTTTTCTCATCTAGAAAATGACAGTAATACCTGTATCAAGTTGTTCAGTTGTAATAAATGAATGTATGTAAGACAGGCCCATGGTGGCTTCATGTTAGCTGCCTTCCCCACTCAACTCACTCAAGGAAAACTGGGTGTCAGAACTAGTTTTGCATATTTTTGAATCTTAGAAAATGGATTTTCTACTTTCTTTTTCTTCCACCATTGACTTCACTTCCCTGGCTCTCTCACCAATGAGATAAAGAAGGAAGTGAGCCAGGACAAGTGACTTGCCACATGGAATGTTTCTTCTCCCTGAAGGCTATCTCTGAGGTGTGTTGTTACCATTCTCTGCAGAGGGCTCTGCGCTGTTCTTTTCTGGAGTGTCAGCCTGGTTTTCAGGAGAGGCATTGAATTTGCTCTCCATGATGATCCCTTGACCACAAGTCATCCTACCTCTATAAAACTGGCCTTGACCTTCCTTACCTGCATTTCCAGTCTCATCTCTACTTGGGGGAAAAGTAGGTGTGCAGCAGATTTGTTTAGTAGGCTCACCAACTCCACCAAGCCCCTCGTACAAATACAGATGATGTCAAGCCAGATAATGATGATGGAGCAAAGTATTTATGTTATGTTTTTTGACCCAGTGTTCATTTTTCACTGTGCCTCAGCCCCCTTCCCCGTGAGCCTTTGTGCCAATCTATGGGCCTGTGCTTACATTCATGGCCATTTTCCGGAGCACGTCTGGGCTGCTTGAGTTTTAAAGCTCCTGTGTAAATAAAGACAAGGTTCCTAAGGTGTCATCACCTCCCACCAGAAGAATCTGGCACCCTTTGAATTCTCTTAACAACACCCCAGTGTTAAATCATAGAGTTCAAGAAGGTTAGTCATCCACCAAAGAAGCAAGGAGAGTACCAACAGAAAGAGTGAAAGATGTCCACATGAACCAGTTCAGCATTACATACATGCTCCCTGGTTGAACTCAGTTGCCCATATGTTAGGTGATTGGTTCTGCCTGAGTCCTTCCAACTCTGGAAGCTATTAAATAGGATAAAACTTACTGAAATGAGAGAACTTCAAGAAGACAAGTTTGATATATACTTGAAATATTACATATCATAATAACATGTTATAATATGTATTATATATTATGTATGTTTTACCTATACATATATATGCATGTGCTTATATATGCACATACATACATATATTCATACATGTATTTCTATGCACACACACACACACTTAACACTAATTTAGGGCAGATTTCACCTTTTGAGAATTCAAAGGGAAAAGTTAGAATCTATGAAGTGATTATTATGGAAACCCAACTGAGCCTTTCCTGGAAATGCCAGAACCACAAAAACTTCTTAGCATTTGAAACGATGACAAACGCTGATTTTATGCAGACCTCAGGATTCCATTCCTAGGGCACCCTCATTAATTACTTCCATCAGCAGGAGCGGTTCCCTTTAACACCACACTGAGTGTTTACACTGGTAACAATTAAGAATGGCGGAATAGTTCCAATAAAACAAGAACCGGACCAGCTTGGGGAATAAAAGTAGTCAGGCCCCAAATAACCCTCTGTTCTCCGTCATCTTCCTCCTGTTGTCCTCCACCATTTCCTTTGCCCCCTTTCCAGACCTCCTTCTGGCAGGCAAGGTTGAGCAGAGATTGAACAACACAATTCATGAGATCCTACATCAGATAAGACCAAATCCTGAAATACCATAGTAGAATCTAGTTTTTAAAGTATTTCTTCCCAGGGAAAGCAAAACGTTCCTCACAATTTTAAAAAAATAAGTATGTTCTCCAATTCTCCAAGCCAGAAAAATTCATTCTAAGAGGTTGGAATCTTCATCTTTATAAGCAACAGGAGAGTAGTTCTTTTTCTCTTTGTTTTCATTTTTTAATCAGAATTAAGGGTTTGTTTTTTTGTTTTTAAGGAAGGAAAAAATCAACTTTGTACATCTCAAAACAGGTAAATCCTAAACCCTAGAAAAGCAGAGTATCCCTTAGCTGGGACTGTAGATGCTCTGTGTAGTTCCTGGTTTTGAATCATTTAACATTTATTCAACAGATATGTAAAGAACATTTTTCAGGAACTGCACAAGGTACTAAAACATAGACAACCATAAGCTGCAGTGGCAAACATGAAGGTGTCCACTGTTAGATGAGAAAGAGGCAGATATTGACTCCTAAGTGGCAAAGATGCCATGGAAAGATAAATTACCTCAGTAAATCTGAGGGTGACATTAGCCCCATTTAGAACTAAAGAAACAGAGACTTTGGGATACATATCCTCCTTTCTTCTGTGTGTACATGAAATGTAATTTTTTTTTTAATACACAGATGATAACCTAATGGGACATAATCTTTCCCCTTTGATATTTTCCTGAACAATGCTTCTTTAGCTTGTTAATTATTGTTCTGCTTCTGGTTTGATCCATTCCATGGATCCACTATAATGTAGACAACTGCTTCCTAATTGCTGGACAGCTAGGTTTGGTCCAGTTTTTCATCTTCATATTCATTAAATGAGTTTTGGATTTCCCTAGAACATATTCTTGGGAATGAAAGTGCTATATCAAAAAAGAATGGAATTATTTTAAGTTATTGGTAGTCTAATTTTTTAACTGTTCCAAAACAAGTACGATATTCTTAAAATTCTTACTTGAATGGAAAGATTTATGCAGATGAAATATCCAAGTATTATTATTTGTTATTTATTATTCTCCTGTAACTCATCAGATATTTATGTAATTAATTACATTTTTCAAGCTTTTTCATCTCTGTGTTCTACATATATTGCTACTCCAGGTTCTCTGTACTCTCATTATTTCATGCTTCTCTGAATTTTACACTTAAGCAAACAAAGAAAGAAACCTATCTGAAATTATACTTTCTTTGAAAACATTCCAAAACTTCCCTAGCCTCTTTGAGATCTTCCTTCTTTAGTGTCTGGTAGTCCTCCTATAGCCTGTTCATCTCATTTGCCAATTAACTATCTTATAAGTTATCTTTTTATGATTAGATTTTATTTCTTTTAGTAGATTACAAACTTCTCAGCCCCAGAGACCATGCCTTGGGCAGTTTTGTATAGTACCTGGCAGAGATCTTACGCATCATAGAGTGCAGTGCACTTTAATGATTAATATGTTTTCTTCTTATTTCAGCAGGGTTCATGGAAGGGCATGGCCAGGTTCATGGTAACATATGCCTTTAGATATCATATTGACCACTTTCTTTCTCACTTTGATATGGAAAGGACGATTGGCTCACTGAGAAAGCACTGTAGTTGTTTACATCAGTAAAAAAGGATATTAGTTTTTTTAAAAAAAGATTTATTTATTTATTTATTTATTTATTTATTTATTTATTTATTTATTTATTTATGAGAGAGAGAGAAGCAGAGACACAGGAGGAAGGAGAAGCAGGTTCCATGCCGGGAGCCTGACGTGGGACTTGATCCCAGGACTCCAAGATCGCGCCCTGGACCAAAGGCAAGCACCAAACCGCTGAGCCACCCAGGGATCCCCAGGATATTAGTTTTTACACTGGTTGGCATTTAGTAAATATAAGCCTTTTTTGTTAAGTTGTCTCAAACTGATACTGCCTCTGACTGTATGATGCCAGGCAGGTGTTAACTCTATTTCTATTTGCTTCTCTGTGGAAGGTGGGTTAGATTCATTCCTACTAGACTTTTACTGGACTAAGAACATTTACTCTCTTTGCTTGTAGGTATTCAAGTATTGGAAGCAGAAGCAGAACTGGTCATATAAATACTGGGCCAAAGTGTGTTCAGTCTAAGTAAATGAAATATTTGTGGATTCATTTGAGTAATTCTTTTTTTAAAAGATTTTATTTATTCATTTCAGACAGATGGATACAGAGAGAGAGAGAGAGTATGAGCAGGGGGAGAGGAAGAGGGAGGAGAAACAGACTCCCCACTGAGTAGGGAGCCCAATGTGGGACTTGGTCCTAACACTCTGAGATCATGACCCGAGCCAAAGGCAGACACTTAACCATCTGAACCACTCAGGTTCCCCTCATTTGGGTAATTCTTGATGATAAAATGCTTAATTTTTTAAATTTAGCTTA
Organism: Canis lupus dingo; assembly: GCF_003254725.2. Lineage (NCBI taxonomy): Eukaryota > Metazoa > Chordata > Mammalia > Carnivora > Canidae > Canis > Canis lupus. Next base: position 2,912,846 of record NC_064248.1, on the reverse strand, counting down.
ATTTAGCATTCATATCCCTCTAGCAATGATACTGTTATAGATAGAATGTTACTTCTTTTTTCTGCAGCACCTGAGTTCCAGAGTTCTGTGTTAGTTAGATAGCCCATATAAATGTAGGAAGATTCTGAGAAAACCTACTAGGAAAACAATCAACAGGAGTTTTAAAAATTAACTGTGACTAAAATTCCTTTTAAGACACCATATACAAAGAAAGGACATTTGGTGAAAGAATGACTAGATCCAGTTTCTTTCCCCCAATATCTTCCTTTCTACCCTGAATCTCCCACTTTTTTTTCAAGAGAATAATCTCCATCACTAAGCAGGATATCCACATTCTTACATCTGTTAGATTATAGGATTCAGAACATAGTTCTTTTGATGCCTTTAAATATTTTGTGGTTTGACGAGGAACCAATATATTTGGTCAAGCATCCCTTTGTTCATAAGAGAAAGAAAATTCCACTTAACCTTAGGACAAATAAAAATAGTCCATACATACATTTACATGTATCTTGTAAAGTATAGATCAAAAGTTCAAAGAAATTTATATTTCAGGCCATGAGCATAGTAGAGACTTGTGTACTGCCTGCAATTGACAGGAAACTTAAATGGTAATTTTTTTTATAAAGGCCCTAAGTTCATAGACTCCTTCCATGCATATCTGACATTAGCAAGCTCTTAATAATGCAATGTGTATTTATTTATTGATCAGACCATTTAAGTAGTAAGCATGAGAAAGTGGACACTATTATCTGGTAATTGACCATATTGGAGAGTTAAGTGTCCTGACAGGGAACTAAGTGTGTTTAACCTTCAGATAAGATCAATTTTAAGATAATGCCTACTTTGGTAATGAACCAAAGCTGCTAAGAAACCTCATACTCTAGATGCTTCTGAAGCAATGCTGTTTTGATGACAACTACCATAGTTTTAATGACTAGATTTGCTTCTGAGAGCCATTGGTTTCCCAGGGCAACCTAGAAAGGGGTTACTGACTTTTATACTACACTTAGAATAAAAGCTCAAATGGAAGAGGATGATAGTAAGCAGCATTGCCCAGAGAGTCATTCATGTATGAAATATCTTTTGGGTACCTGCCAGTCATCATGCTTATATTCTAGGACTCCAGTTTAGCAAGATATCTCAATTGGAGGGACTTCTGTTCCAGTGGAATGGTTTTCCAACTTCGTTTTTTCTGTTAAAGCTCTAAAACCAAAGCTTATGAGCCCCTCATTTATAAAAAGCAATAGAAAGTTATGTAAAAACCTCCCTTTGCTTCTGAATTCTTTTTTATTTTTGGGGGGGGCTCATTTAATACAGCTTGAAGCCAACTTCTTTTAGTGACAGTTCCACAAGCAAATATCAAAACACTTTATAAGTAATATAATAGAAATATGAACAAAACTCAACAAGAGAATATATAGAAGGATATAGCCAAAGCTACCTGTGAGGTTAGGAGAGTCTTCCTGGAGGAAATGACTTTGAACCACTAGACAGTCTTGTTGGATGATGAGAAACTCACCAGAGAGAAGGAGGAATTGAAGTCCCTATGGACAAAGCAAGTGAAGGCCATGGTGTTTAGGAAACTAGGCCGCTCTACTTCTGTGTCCAGAATAGAGGTGTTTGAAAAGGAGTAATGAGGTCAAGCAGGAAGTAGATTATGCTCCAAATCCTATAGACTGCAGAGAGGCTTTGTAGCAGAAGTGTAACGTAATCAGATGTGCATTTCCGTGAGGTGATGCAAACAACCTCAAGGAAACCACAGCAGGGCGGGGAGGTCTCTCAGATGGGAGGTGACAGAGCATCACCTAGGTTAATAGTAGTCATATTTGAGAAGAGCGAACATTTCAGAAAGACAAGATTCATAGATATGAGTGTTTGATTCAATGTGTAGATGTGGGAGATGTTGAGCAGGAGTGTGCTTAACCCTGAAGACTTTGTGAATGATGGTGTGCATTGCAGGGGGAGGATTGAGGTGAGGATAAGAATGAGGGGGTATCATTTCTGTTTGGAGATGTTGACTTTGAGATATCTGTGGGACATCTAAGTGGGGAACCTTGGCTGACAGCTAATGGTAGAGGTTGGGATAGAAATACTGATGTATGAAATCACTGATTGAAAACATAGGCTTGGGTCCATTTGCTGATGGTTTCTGCAAGAGGAATGTGGGACAAAGGAAATAGAAGTGTTATTTGGGATCTAGAAAAGAATGGTTTTACAAAAGAAGAGTGTTTTGATACCATAGGGCAGAAAGATATGAATCTTCCTAAGACCACTGGCTTTGCCAGTTAGGAGACTACTGACTTTGAGCAAGAACTGTTTCAGTGGAATGATGAGAGTGAAGGCTGGGTCAGAATGGCTCAGAAAGGACGCAGCATCAGGTAAAGAAGAGGAGACCATGAATGTGCGCTCAGTGCCTTAGCACAGTAGGCAGTGAGGAGGGGACCATGGCATAAAGGAGAAGCAATGTGGAAGAGTGGATGTGTGTATGAGAGGGAGTTGAGTGTGTTGGTTGGCTTTGGAATCAAACTAAATAAGGATGAAATCTCAAGTCTACCATTTACCAGATACTGACTATAAGCCTCAGTTTCCTCGTGGATAAAATGAGGTTAGTAATACCACCTCTTGGAGTTTTGTGAGGATTAAATGAAGTCACTATACAAAAAGCACCTAGGACTCAGAAGGCACTCCACAAGTGCTGGTGGGTTTGCTTGTTTTTCCCATAAGGAGGAGTGAGTTTAAAGATACAAGAGAGGGAGGGGGGAGAAATGAATCTGGAAGAGAGAGTGTTAGCTTCAAAGTGAGGATGGATGTTTTTTCCTGGATGAAAGAAGGAAAGACCAGTGATAACATGAGATACCAGGTGGATCATTTATAACATTCTGCTGCAGTGACAGATGGCCCTCCCAGCTGAGTCTGTTACTCAGCAGACCTGCCTTCATTTTACTGCACATCCAACGTCAGTTGGGAGGGGGCTTTGTTCATCTAGGCTCTCAAGGACCTAGGCTGATTGCAGCTTCCCCTCTATGTTCCCGTCTCAGCATTCACTTTTACAGTTCACACAGAGTAAGTCACATCCACCCTCAAGGGGCCAAGAAAGTGCCAAGAACTGGAGGAGGATGAGAAAGAATCGAAGGACTGCGCTGATGACCAGAACGATGGGTAAAGTCATAGGTATAGCCAAGTATGAAGGTGATTGGCATGACATCTCTTTTCTTAGGAAGGAGGCAGGAGAAATATGATCCACCAGGAGTAGTTAGGGGTTTGACAAGAGTGGTAAATGTTTGGAACAGCCATTTGTTAAAATAATTAAACGAGGACATAGCAGCAAAGGAAAAGGAAGTTGTTCTGGTTAAATATTTATCACTAGGGCTCCATGCAGAATGAAATGGTAGTGCAGCTGCGATTCAGTTTCTTAGTTCAGCTGTAGCTTAAAATTAGAAGCTGCCCATCAATAATTTTCCCAAGGGAGTGATTTCTACTGTAATAGTATATAGCCTAGAGAAAAGGAAATGCACAAAGAACAGGCTTTCTTGGAATAGAAAGGGAAACCACTTCAGAGAGAGAACATGCAAGAGAAATTGATTGTACATCAATCCTTGGAAATAAAAATGAGTTCCCCTTTATCCGTCAATCTGTAAATACATCTGCTGCTGGCCCAGCACTTTGGCCTTGTCAAGAGACATTTGTAAATTTATTATTGCTCCCAAAGAATACAGAGTTTGATCAGAGGGTTGAAGCTCATGATAGGAGTTTGGGGTTTGTTTAGTATCATATATATCACTTATTATCCTAATTAGTATATAATTTGGGGAAGAGTTTCATGGGACAGATGGGATTACACCTGGACCTTGAAGAATAGGTTTAACTTGGATTGTGTAGAAGAAAGGGAAGGTATGGGACTGGTGGTATGATTGAAGACCTGATGGTGGCAGTGACAGGGGTCTGAATGCAGAACAGAAGAAGGATGGCCTGAAAGAAGAAGACAGGTGGAGATAGAAGATTGTGGGACATCAGGGTGAACTGATGGAGCCTGGTTAGCAGGAGTTGACACAGTGTGGGAGGAAAAGAGGAGTTATCTAAAGCTATTGCATGAGAAGTAGCATTAAAACAAGGCACACTTGGTCCACTAAGGAGAACAAATAATGAGAGAAGTCATTAAATATCTTCAGAATAATCCAAGTGTTTTCTTTTCATCCACTCTCAAGACTTTAATGACTCCCTATTTACCTTCAAAATACAGCCCTAGTCTTAAGCTCACTTGGACATGCCAATTTGAAGAGACAGCAGGACAACCAAAGGATTTTATGATGAGGAGGTCTAGGTGTGGTTGGCACCAGGAGCCAGACCCAAGAGGATAGCTAAAATCAAATGATCTTATATCAAAGGCTCTATTCAGAGGTGTAGCCCAACAGCTTTAACCAGTATCAGTGGAAAGATATGAAAGAAGTTCCATCCCTTCCCTTCCCTTCCCTTCCCTTCCCTTCCCTTCCCTTCCCTTCCCTTCCCTTCCCTTCCCTTCCCTTCCCTTCCCTTCTTTTCCGTTCCTTTCCCTTTTCCTTTCCCTTTCTCTCTCTCTCTTTTCTTATAGCTTTATTGAAATAAAATTCACATACCATATGATGTATACACTTCAGTAGATTTTTGTATATTCAAGGAGTTTTTCATTCGTCACCACTATCACTTCTAGAATCTTTTCATCACCCAAAAAAGAAATGGTACACTCTTTAAAAGATCACCTTTTTCCTTACCTCTTTCCAGTCCAGTCCTCCAGGCTTAGGCAACTACCACTCTACTTTCTGGCTCTATAGATTTGCCTCTGCTGGACATTTCACATAAATGGAATCATATACTACGTGGCCCTGTATAGCTGACTTCTTTCACTTGTTTTTAGAGTTCATCCCTGCTGTAGCATATGGCAGTACTTCCTTTTTTTATATTATCTAGTAATATTCCATTGAATGGCTATACCACATCTCATTTATCCATTCATAATTTGATGGATAAAGATTGTTTCCATGTTTTGATCATTAAGAACAATGCTTGATTAATATTCATACAAGTTTTTGTGTGGATGTATGTTTTCATTTCTCTTAGGTATACACTTAGTAGTGGAATTTCTGGGTCATATGGTTTAACCCATTTGAGTAACTGTTAAACTGTTCTCCAAAGTGTCTGTATCATTTTATATTCCCTCTAGAGATGGGTGAGGGCTCCAATATCTCCACAGTCTTATCCACATTCATTATTGTCTTTTTAATGAGGATACTTGTTACGATGAACACTGGGTATTGTATGTGATAAATCACTAAATTCTACTCCTGAAACCAATATTATACTATATGTTAACTAACTAGAATTTAAATAAAAATTAAAAAAAAAAGAAATACGGCACATTCATTGTTGTCTTTTTGGTTGTAGCCATCCTAATGGGTGTGAAATTGTATCCCATTATAGTTTTAATCTCTGTTTCCCTGATCAGAAGCCCTATTTCCAAAAGTAAGACATACAATAGATAGCATGGATAGGGAATCCAACAAAAGCCTGAAAAAGAAATCCCAAAAACACAGACATGAATAGAAGGAGTCTTTCAGGCAGTTACAGGCTCAGAAAGAGTCGAAGGCAGCCTTTTGTAATTTGTCCAGTCTATGGTGTTGTCATGTTCCACTATAAGGAATAACCAGAGATTACTGTTCTCCACCAGATTAGCTGTTCCCCAGTCTTTAGCAGCACTAAATTAGAGACATCGGGAAAAAAAATTAAATATACCTGTCCCTGACCAGTTGAGTCAGAATATCTGGAGATGTAGCCCAGGTATCTGTGTTTGTTTTGTTTGAAAAAAAAAAAAAAAAAAAACCCTCAGCAGCCCGGGTGGTTCAGCGGTTTAGTGCCACCTTCAGCCCAAGGTGTGATCCTGGAGACCCGGGATCGAGTCCCAGGTCAGGCTCCCTGCATGGCTGCATGGAGCCTGCTTTTCCCTCTGCCTGTGTCTCTGCCTCTCTCTCTCGTGCATGCTCTCTCTCTCTCTCCCTCTCTCTGGTCTCTCATGAATAAATAAATAAAATCTTAAAAAAAAAAACCCTCTTCGCATGAATCTAATGCACAGTGAGGATTGAAAGCCACTTTGTAAATAATTCAGCAGGATTAAATAGCAGAATGAATTTATTGATTATATGTTCTACTCAGATAACCATCTGCCTTTATTTTGACTTGTAAGCTTTTTTGAGGTACCTGCTTAACTGAATTTGACCAAAAACATTTGAGATATAATTGCAGTGTGCATAGTCCTCTCTAATAGCAGAGAGAAAATTCAGTGTGGAATCCATGAATTCAACCAACTAGTTGCCCCAATTAAATCTCTGATTTCAAATTTTGGCTAGAGTTGAATTCTTTCATATCTTTTCACTGATACTAGCTATCCATGAGGCATGTGTCTGTTTTTTACTACATCCATCTCTTTGAGTTCAACATATAATGATTATATACAATAATTGTGTACCTTTTCAAGATAATAAATTATTTCATTGATTATTATGTGGCATGAATTTGATGTCATGGCCACCAATAGATAGTTTGGAATTGGAGCATAAGTACTAGCATTTCTTGTGAGTATGTTGACTTGGACAGGTGCCACTACTGTGTGAACTTTGACCTTTCTAATTGACCTGAGCTATCTTTTCTAGATGACAAAGAGATAGACCAGTCAAGGTGATGTTCCATTATCACAAGGTTGGAGATTTCTCTAGTGTTCAGGTCTATTTTATTCTCTATAAAGATTGAGGACCATTTGTCTCTTCTGTTTAAATTATGCCAATAAAAAACTGAGAAGGATGAGAACGGAAGTGGAATATTATCCCATTAGATTAGTACCAAATTTCCAATGCTGAAAATATGAATTTCCCTTGCTCATGCACTTTTTCAGAGGAGTCCGATGTTCCTGACTTAAATTTGAGCTATACAGTTTCGGGAAATGAAAACTCATGTTCCATAAAAAAGGAGGTAAGCAATGCAGAAATATTAATAATCTAGCTCACATTCTAATGCCCTCCTGGTCAGGGACTGGTTTGATTTCATTGCAGATTGAGATTTCTTGTATAATGTTTAAAGAGTGGAAATGGAAAGGAAGTTTAAGATGAGGGATATGGAGGATGATGTGCTAGTATAGTTTTCAAGGAACCCTTATTTTTGTCTCAATAGAACTGCTCCAAATTGGAACCAGTAGTCTACGCCTTCCCTTCCTCTCAAAAGCAGAGCAGTTATTTGTATTTAGTCTCTTAGTTGTTTCTAGATTAAGTAAAGTATGGCTTATAGACCCATTGGTGTGAAGTGCATCATAGAAAAAAAAAAAAAAACAGTGGAGGGAACATGTTTTAGAGTATCATTATGTTGATTTGGCTAGCTTTCAGATTTCCCAGGCTTTCCTCATTGCATACTTCACCTTTGCTTGCTTTTTCTTCTTTCTTCTTTATAAAAACACTGTTTTACTTCTAAACTATAATCTGTAAAGAAAATGAGGGGCATATTACACATCTCTAAAAACAAAGAGGAAAAAAAATGAACTCTTGTTAATAACTTCCCCTCTGAGTGCTTGGGCTGGTTGCAAGGCTCAGGAGACTAATCTGAATGTGGAAGGATATGGAACCATTTGTCCTGGAAGAAGCACTACATTAAAAAGAAGAGGAAAGAAGTCATGGGGGGAGGGCAAGACTCTGCTGATGAAAGTAGCTGTCAAATTAGCAGGTCTGGAAGTTGTAGTGCATATTGTTATGAGCCACTCAAGTTCACACCAGAGCAACCTGCTCCATCCATCTTTCTCAGTTTACATTTTAATTGGCTTGTAGTTAAGTTTTTTAAACACTGTGAGATTGCTGACATACACTGTAATATCATGTGAATAATTTATGGAGGTTGCTCAAGACAAGCTTTTTCTTTGATTTGAAAATCCAAGGAGAAGGGGGAGAAGAAGGCTGAGGGGTCTGCGGGAGGGGGCCAGGACAGAAGAGCAGACACAACTGCTTGTTGCATGCTGGATGGTAAATGTTTCTGCGGTGGAGTCAGCAGCATTTGGGATTTCAGAGAGGTTTGTACAATACAATCTTATTAATAACAATTCTGTCAAGAGGGCACCCAATTAAATTGAATTGGGTTATGACTCCCTCTTGGATTCTTAAAATGTGTGGATATAAAACCTCTTCAATGTGAGTATTGGATAACAAGGGTGGGGGGTTTTTGTTTTGTTTTTTTTGTTTTGTTTTGTTTTGTTTTGTTTTGTTTTGGTTGATTTTAATGATTCCTCCTCCTACTGAGAATTCACTTGTTTATAAATGCAGGAGTAGGCATTTTTCCCAAACTTGTTCTCTTTTCTGCTCTCACAGTAATCTAAAGAAGGTGGAACTGGAATCAGTGGGCAGTCATCCTAGTTAAGAACTTGACTGCTTCTGGGAGTGGTTTACTGGACAGCTCTGAGTCTAGGATAGTATCTAATTAAGACCTGCGGGAGAGCCCTCTTCCTAAATATACTTCCAAAATATATATCTCTTATTACCAAACAAATAAGTTATAAAAAATATAGAGAGCACAAAGAAGCAAATAAAAATCACCTACAGCTGTTCCCCCCATTGATAACAGTTGATATGGGTTTAGTTTATATCCTTCTAGTCTTTTTTCTATTCACATAGAGTGAACCTAATTGGAATCACATAGACTGTTTTGAATTCATCTTTTTTTCACTAAACGTTACATTCATGAGTAGTCTGCATGCCATTTCTAATGACTGTGTAATGTGTATGTGTATGTATTTTCTGTGAATTCATCATGTTTTATCTAGACTATCTCCTGTTGAAGTCTTGTTTACAATTTTGTAATCCAGTTTAGGCAAACAAGTGATAAATATATTTTGAGTTAAATCTTTTTGTACATTCTTAATTACAAGAACTTCTCTTAGAGAAGTTCCTAGAAGTACAGTTTCTATGAGTGAAGCAAAGAGAAGCTAAGGGAAAGACCAGTAATGCTTCAAGAACGGTTTTGTCTTGAAAAGTGGAATAAAACACATTTTTTCATTAATAAAATTAATAATTCTTTCTATCTAAAAAATGGATGATATTCAATCTGAAGTTCTTTGAAATTACAGAGATTTTGTTTTACTTGGTGAGGTTTCTTAACCACAGAACCTATTAGGATTAATGTAGGCTATTTTTTCTTTACCAATTGGTATGTAACTACCTAAGGCTTTATGTAATCAGTTGAGATGCTACAAATGTATTGCCTGTCAACACCAATGAAAAAGAGGACAGTTAATTAAAGGGATGTCTTGCTGTTAAACAAACTTACAGTCAATTGCTTGTAAGTAACAGTTTGATGTGTAGTCAAAGGGCAAGAAAATCACTGATCAGGAAAGACTGACTTTTTAAAACAGCAAAAAGATTTTATTGAGGTTGAGATGAGTGGACTGCCAATTGGTATGATGTTTTCCTTTTTATTTATGTTTATGTATTTTAAATAATAATGATATCCTTGTAAAAAACATATAGTGAACCAAAGATGAAAGATGTAATGCATTAAGGGCTCCTTTTCAACTTAGGATAACGGAGTCCTAATCCTCATGCAAGCCTAGAAGACATGATTGTCCCCCAAGATCAGGCCTGCTTCAAGTTGCATGCATACACGCTATATCAGTATATTCTGCAAATGGAAAGCTGCCGTCTGTAGACTCAGGAGAAAGGCTCCCAGTAGCACAACAGCACTAGGGAACAGCTGTTTCAACTCAAGCCCATTAGCTCCTTCTTCTAGGGGGTGCCCTCATGCCCTCTGCACCTTTGTGCAACAATTCCTTGGTAATCTAGGGTGGGAATGCATTTCTCTGGACAGCAAGTTTGTAGTCAGAAGCACTTACCATGTTAATTTCTTTCAGAAGGAGGCTCTATTCAGAAATATCACACTGATTTTTAAATGTTGAAATATTTGTGAAACAAAGAATGTGTATATAGTAGAGATTTTTTTCATCTCAAAATCACATGAATATGAGAGACCAGAGCTATTAGAAGGATGGTTGACTTCGTGTTGAAGTTCCATTGGAGGTCACTGGACTTTGGAGCCTCACTCTGGAGCCAAGAAACTTCACATTTTGCCAATGACCATATTAAAACGTGTGTACCTGGCAAGAGTAAACCAGTCTCATTTACTGGTTTTCATGCTTCATATTGACTATTCACTATTTCATCAACAAGAATTTTTTTAGGGATCCCTGGGTGATGCAGCGGTTTGGCGCCTGCCTTTGGCCCGGGGCACGATCCTGGAGACCCGGGATTGAATCCCACGTCGGGCTCCCGGTGCATGGAGCCTGCTTCTCCCTCTGCCTATGTCTCTGCCTCTCTCTCTCTCTCTCTCTCTCTCTCTCTCTCTCTGTGTGTGACTATCATAAATAATAATTAAAAAAAGGATTTTTAAGTGCCAATTTTGTGCCCAACTAGGCAGTATGGAATGCAAGAGAAGGCATAAGTTATAGTCATTCCCCTCATGGGCCTTCCAATAAAGCAGAGTAAATATGTAATCCACTTACAGCCAGTCAATAGCAATATTTTTATTTGTAATGATCCCACATTTCAGTTGGAGAAAGTATTTATTATTCTGGGAAGAAAAACATCAGCTGAATTAATGGCAGATTCTGAATGGGCACTGAGCTATATTCAGAATGCAAGTGTTTTGCAGTTAGGTTAGGTTGTTGAGGTTTGCTTTCTTTACTGAGCTCTTATGAATTAGCAAATTTGAAACCAGCTGTTTTCAAATTACATACAATTGGTCCCTACCCTGAGTGTCTGTTTCTCTGCCAAGTTTCAACTTGTAACCTATTTTAAAACTTGGTCCTAAACCCCCAAACCAATGGAATGATAGCGGGCACTACCTTAAATCATAATATTTTCATAAGAACACGTTCAAGCTTGAAATAATGACTAGGTTGGAAAAAGGAAGAGGTAAAAAGGGAGGGGTAGGCAAGTTTGTGTTTTCTTATTTAAAAAGAAAAATCTGAATGAAAAGTTGCTCAGATTTCTGCTATTTTTTTCCTAGATAGCCAAAGAGAGAAAGTTTTTGTTCCTCATGAAGGGACACCTCTGCATCAGATTAAGATATTTGTAGGATGGCAACTAATGACAGGGTTGGAGCTTAAAAAAAAAAAAAAATTCCCCTGTGAACATTTCGTAGTTCTCTTCCAGTCCTCCTCCTTTTCGTACTGAATTCTTATCATCTGAGAGAATGGGTTGGCAAACCTTTTCTGTAAAGGGCCAGAGAACATATATTAGTCTTTGTGACCACATAGATTTCTGTCATATGTTTTTTCTTGATTTCTTCTTCTTTTTAAGCATCACTTTAAAAATGCAAAGACTAATCTTAGCTTACAGGCTGCACAAAAAGTAATCCCAGGCTGGATTTGGCCTACAGCCATAGTTTGCCAATTCATGCCTTAAAGAAATATGGGCGGGGGGGGTGGTGGATCCTGGCTGAGCATGCACGTTGGATATGCCAGCGTGATTTCTTTTTCCAGTGCTTGCTACCTTCTCTACTGGTCACTGGCTGTCTCAGGAGCTGCTCCTAGGAGTCTTGCTCTCCTGTGTGATGTAATGGTGTGAAATGGTGTTTCCAGTGGAGGGCCTGCAGGGGTAAATGCTGTCTCTAATTAACCTGTTCATTTAATGCCATGATCCTTTATCTCAAATGCAGTTCTGCTGGGGGAGGATAAGGAAAATGCTTAATTAGAGTAACTATTTCACACTGTCTTGTGTTTGCATGATGAAGTTTTAAAAGCCTGCAATATGTAGCTGTCAATCACTAAGTGTCTTTGGGAGCCTCTTGATGTTTATTATGTAATAGTCATGCTCTGTTATTGAATCTTATTGAGTGAAACTTCAGGTGACAGTCTTTGTCCATGATTCTGACCCAAAGACATCTGGCATGTGTAACTTATGGCTAATGTCCGCCAAATGGATAATGTCATTGGCAAATTGCAGCATCATGTATGCTTATTTATTTGCTCCTTGCCCTAATTAGAGTACCTTAGACATTTGTCTTTTGTTTTCTGTCTTCCTAATTAGACTTTTTAAATTCCTCTAGTAGAGGGAATGTGCCTTGTACTTCTTTGAAGCCTGACATCCATTGGAACGCCATTGTAGTACTTACGGGAATTTTTTTTTTTTTTTTTTTTTTTGTGGTGGTGGTGGTGATGGTTAAAAAAAGAATTACCATTTTAATGTATATAATATAAAATACACCATTTTAACAAAATTTGGGTATGGTTCAGTGGCACTAAGTATATTGTGCAGTCATTACCACCATCCAGAACTTTTTTCATCTTCCCAAACTGAAACTCCATATCCATTAAATGATAACTCCTTATTGCTTCCTCCCCATTCCCTGGCAACCACCATTTCTACTTTTGTTCTCTTTGGATTTGGCTGCTGTAGGAATCTCATGTAAGTGGAGTCATATGATATTGGTCTTTTTGTGACTAGCTTTTTTCACTTAGCATAATAACCTTAAGGTTCATCCATGTTGTAGTGTCAGAGTTTCCTTCCTTTTTAAGGCTGAATCATATTCCATTCTGTGTATATGTTACATTTTGTTTATCCATTCATCCATCAATGGACAGTTGGATTGCTCCACTAATGGGAATTGTGAATAATGCTGCTCTGCACATACTCAAGTCCTACTTTCAGTTCTTTTGTGTTTATACCCAAACGTGGCCGTCACAATATTTTTGAGATTGCTGAAGTGACAACTTTTTTGTAAGCTCTCTGGTACTTCAAATATTTTTACCATTTTTTTACATTTTACATTTTACATTTTTCTGTCATGAATCCAAATAAGATACATTTTGCAATAAAGAAAGAAGTTACTAGCTTTGATGAACAAAGATCAATAACCACAGACATTGCTTCATCCTATGTAGCAGGCACTGGGCTTAAGCTCTTTATGTGGATAAATTAGTGAAGGTCCACAGTATGTCATCTGCATGTTCAGGAGAGGAAACAAGGCTTAGAGAGGTTAAAAATTTTGAGGTCTCACAGCTAGTATGAGACAAACAGAGCTCTACTTCAGAGCCCAGACCTGTGGATACCATGAATCCATCCAGGAGAGTAGATAACACTTACGTACCTCATTATATTCTCAGCATGGTTGGCACAAGGCTTATTTTCCATAGCTTAATGTTACTTTTGAATTTCAAAATCAAATTATGTGAAATTACATATAAAATTATTTGAAAGCTCTAAAGTACTATACAAATGTAAAGTATCAAGATTAAACCTCTGATGGACAAATGTTCCAAGGTATAAATATATGGAGCAAAAACCATATAGATTTTAAACTGTGATCCAAGCATTATGCAAACTAACTGGGGCCTGCCTTTGTGATTTTGTTAGAACATCATTTCATGTACCATTTTATTCATATCACTTCTAATTCCTGTTAGGATGGCACTGCCTTTTCAATGGCTGTTGTGAATTTCATGACTTCTTTCCCTTTAGTTGCTGGGAATAAGCCAGATTCTCACATAACATTTGTTATCACTTGTAGTAACTCTGGAATAGGAACCATGCCTTAAACCATCTCTGCAATCCCACAGCTCTTTGGCGAGGTCCTAGATGCCAAAGAGTTAATGAACTGTCATAGGGAAGGGATGTTAGATTTAATTTGTCCTTTCAGGGGACAGAATTGAGGCCACTTTGTGGGCATAGGTTCTAGAGGGGCAGATTTCAATGCAGACTAAAATGCACAGCCATATGGAGGACTAGATGCCATGGAAAGTAGTAAACTCCATCAGTGGGGATATTCAAACACAGGCTAGGCAATCCTTTCCCAGCCATGAGGTAAAGAGGATTCCCACACTATGCACTTAATTTATTCACATTCATGGCCTGAGAACTTCATTTAAACAGTTGTGTCTTACGTGTTATTTTTTTCCTCAGTGTGGGACAGGATCTAAGAGGTTTTGCTGGGTTAACTTTGTTGTACCAGGGACAAATAACTGTCCTATGTTGGAGCAGCTTCTAAGTTAAATGTTTTCAGACCAGATCATGATTGAAGAGATCTTGGGCTCAACTTTGTAGATTCAGATTCTCCAGAGTCTGAACAGATGGTGTACAAAAACAGACTGACATGGAGCTGAGTGAATAGATTCACTGGTTCGATAGATTTAGATTGATTATTTGATTTATTGACTTCTCCTATGCACAGTCTTATTGGAACTCTTCTGTCTCCCACACTAGAAAATGTATACTGTTTCAGTGTAACATTTGACTCCAGCAAGGACTCGGGTGTTTGGCACAAATGACATTCTTTCCTCTTTTCCTGATTAATGTGGCTCCAGGATCAACCACTGTTAATGCAAATAGTGGAATATTTGCTCATATAGAGACCAAAAGTACTTAAAATTCAGTGCAGGTAAGATTGTTTAACTATCGGGAGGACAGACTGGTAACTTCAGTTGCTTGTGTTGGTTCTTATTTTGTTTTGGTAGAAGTTGAGTGTTGTAGACTTTGCCTGAAAGCCAGCCTCCAGCATTGACGTCTGACGTTAACCACAAAAGCAGTCCCCTTTCCACTGGCAGAGCCAGGCCCACGTCCGTGGCTGTGATCTCAGGGGAGGGCTCTAGTCTTCAGCTTAGGTTTATGACTAGGAAGCCTGCCTCTTGTAAGGTGGGAAAAGCAGAGCCAAAGTGACCCCACAGAATTTGAGCATGGAGGAACTGTCGCATCCAGAGGACCCATCAAACCAGGATATGGCCCAGCCTGAACTGGCACCCATGGGCTTTGTCAGAGCCAGGTGTCAGAAATGGGTAAATATCAAATTGAATCTGATTAAAAACAGGAGGAAGCAGAGCTCCCCTTACTTACTCCAAGGAGCCAAAGTCAGCTGAATGGTGTTTGGGTCTAGATGATTCAAAACCACAGTCTCATGACCCAACTGAAGAAATATTCAAAACTAGTCTGAAATATAACAGCATGTTTTTAAAAATACGCTATCAAACACATTTATCTTTGGCTAAAAATGAATTAGTATTTTCTCTCAAAATAACCAAATATTCATTAATATTAGAGTATAGGATAAATACCTCTTATGGTGAGCTAGTCAGATGCACAATTTCTCTTTTAAGTAAAAAATCTGGCAGTGGTACCACATAAATACTATTTGATCTGGCCCAAGGATCTTAGTTTAATTTATGGCTTATTACATGGGGAAATAGAAAAAACATCAGAAATTCTATATCTGAAAACAATTGGTTATGTAACTGTTTTACCAATAAGATATCGATAAGATTGAAAAGAGTAATAAGGACAGCTCATGAGGGTGTTCAATAATGTATTAATGAAGGAATGAAAATCAAATCAACATGAAGATGTCCTACATCTTGACAGGAAGACAGGTAACACCATTTGTCAAAATTCAACAAACTGTATACTTGAGACCAGTACATCTTACTGTCTGCAGATTATACTTTAATACAAAAAAGAACAAAGTCAAATCAGCATATTTATTGAGCAACAATTTATGAGAAAGTTACAATATTAAGCACTTAGGGAGCGAAATTTCTTGGCCTTTAGAAAACTTGGATATTCCTGGTTAACTCTAGACACATTCTTAAGAAGAAGAATTAAATCAAGAATGAGTAATTCATTGAATTCTGGATCTGGATGGAGCCTTCAGATTATCATCACTCCTGTTTTAAATATTAAAAAACCCGAAACTCAGAAAATTTTAGAAAATTATCCAAATAAAAATTAAGAAACCAAATTTCACCAAATGGCAAGACTTCAAAGCTTCTCCTTTTCCCCTTTGTCTTGTCAACCCCACCCCCCACCCCAAGGGTCTGTTTTCAACTCTCTTTGTCTTTTTCTTTATGCTGTACTCTCACTGATTGATTAATTTCAATGCTAGTAGTTCTTCATTCCATTGGCAAATGCCTTTGCTTTCCTGCCACATGCCCAACACTGTTTTACGAGTGGGCAGTACAGCACTGAACCAGACAGACTAAGGGCTTTCTCTCTCAGAGCTCATTTTCTACTAATGTCAGTGCACATGGAGCCAGAGAGTGATTTCCTGGACAAGTGTTCTCGTTCCATCCAGACTCCACAGTAGCTTTCCTTGTGTGTCATGGCAGGACTCAAGCTCCACATGGCTACAGTCTCTTCTTTGGCTCTTCTTGTTGAATGTCTAGGTCAACCAAGTTTAATTCCCTAAACTCCAACAATTTGTTTTTTTCTCCCGTCTGTTCAGAATGTCCTTGTTTCCTTGCTTCTTCCATAAAGTGTTCCAGTAGCTTTCTAAATCATTTGTCTCCCATTGTCCCCAACTCTGATCTAATACATCACTCCTTAATTAATTTTCCTAAAGCACATCTCTGGTATCAACCACTTCTCAAATACACACACACACACATACTATCTCTCTCTCTCTCTCTCTCTCTCTCTCTCTCTCTTCCTTGGGTCTTTTTATTTTTTTAAGGGAAACTATGAGATTTATTTTCCTTGGATCTTATTTGCCTTCCAAATTAAATGGAAACTCCTCTATCTGGCAGTAAAGAATATTAAAAGCATGGCTCCCACCTCCCTCTCACATCTTACATCTCCACAACAGGTACCTGCACTAACTATAGCCATAGTGGATTCCTGTCCTCTGCCTTTAGCAGCCCCCGTTCTCTGTCCTTCTGCAGTCAGTTGCTCTGTTTCACACCTAGATGCTCCCCAGCCCATCATCAACCTCTGTCCATGCCCACCCACCACCTTTTCTAAGGGACCTTTCTCTACCTGAACACCATGATTCTTCCCTCCTTTACACTTATGTCTCACTGCATTGCATTATGGTTATTCTCATACATTTTTATTAAATTAACTTGACGGATTTTCTTAAAATGACATATCCATATTTGAAAAAAACTAAAATGTACAGAAGAATAATGAAAGTAAAAACCACCTAAAATCTCTTCACCCAGAGATGTCAGTTCTTGAACATTCCTCCAGAGGTGTGTGTGTGTGTGTGTGTGTGTGTGTGTGTACCTCACAGACATTTATGAAGTCTGTACATTTTTCCATAAATGAAATCAAATTGTGTTTTTTTCCTGTTGATACATTCTGGTAATTTTTTTTAATTTTTATTTATTTATGATAGTTACAGAGAGAGAGGGAGGCAGAGACACAGGCAGAGGGAGAAGCAGGCTCCATGCACCGGGAGCCCGATGTGGGATTCGATCCCGGGTCTCCAGGATCGCGCCCTGGGCCAAAGGCAGGCGCCAAACCGCTGCGCCACCCAGGGATCCCCATTCTGGTAATTTTTTAAATGTTACACACTAGAGAATAAAACGGCTGTGAGATATTTCATCATTTGTCTTTACCATTCTCTAACCACCTCTTGGTGTTTTAGCTTGGCTTCCTCCCTCCCTTAGGAGGTACAAGAAGGAGCTTGTCACCCTGTGTTCTGGCCTGTGTGCTCAGCACATTCGTGCAAAATACAAGTGAGCACTGTCATGGGCCTTGGTGAGGCTGTTTGTGACAGTCCACTCCATGTGGTTTGGGACCTGGAAAAGTGTTTGGTGATCTTGAAGGAGGTTAGACAGGATTGATCTAAAATCCCAAGTAAAATTGAAGCCTTTTAAAAAATTTCGTTAACTGCTTTGAGCAGCACTGTGCTTCCATTGCCTGCAAGAAAGCCATTCATTGTTCCTTGTTACATAATCTGCAGAGAGTTTACCCACTCAGAAAGGAGCACGTTTGTCGCTGTTTCTCTTTTATCAGCAGCTGAAAGCAGAGTCTGTCCTGCGTCTCTGAGGCATTCTTCACAGCACAGCCTCATGCTATCACTAATTAGCCAGAGCACTCCCAGCCAAAAGCGCCAGTGCCTGAGCCTGACAAAAGTCTGTTTTTTCCAGGGAAAGGGTGAAGCCTGTATCTGTGTCTAGGGGCACCTCCATGAGACAAGCAAAAGCAGCATGGTGGAAAGCCAGGGCGGTGAACAAGCTGTAGTCTCTAGGTGACATGCAGTTTGCTGTCTCCCTTCCTCCTATGTGAAGAGGGGTCTCCACAGACTGTGCTTTTGTCCTCTACCCAAACACCATGAGATAAGTCACTTCTGCATGATTCTAAGCATTCAGTCCCACACCTTCCCCATCTTTGGCCTCAGAGACCAATCTACCAGCCATCCCATAGCCAACTTCCAGCCACTTGTGTTAATGATGTATGTGATTAGCAGCCTATGCTGGTTCATTAGAGGGGGGAAAAAAAGGAAAGAAAATCCATGAGATTGTTTGCCTGTCACTGTGAAGTGAAGCTTGACGGGAACACCCTCACTGTCCCTCCCCGCTGTCCCTCCCCACCGCCCCTCCTGCCACGTGTCTGTGATCTTCTGTGCGCATGTGCTCACAGTTGCCTGTGCTTCATGGCTCCGCCATTTGCTCAGTGGGGGGACGTTTTCTTAGCCGAGCAATGCACTGCTCTGCCTGAGGGATTGAGAACATATTGCTTGGCAGGTGGGCCTGCTCAGATGTACTGACTGTTGTTTCAGCACTGACAGGGAACATATATCATGCAGGCCCATTACGCCAGTATAAATCCATGGTAACCTGTTCAAAGGGCTGCAACCAGCAAACAAAGTGTTTGGGTCTTAATAGGTGATATTTTTGAAACATATAATTGGGATCTGAGAAGTAATTCTGGGTGACAAGCCACTCCTTCTGCCATCTTAACAGAAGCTGGGCCTACAGCAAAATACCACTCCTGTCATACCACACAACAATGATTGCCATTCCAGCTCAGCTCCAGGCAGCTGTGCACAGCGCCGACTGTGCCAAGAGATTGTGCAGGGAAAAGAGCCTTCAGTTTTGAGGTCTTTCCTTTATGCCTTGGTACTCAGTACTGCTGGCAAAAAATGCTCTTGGGTATATCACTGGAGAATGTCAGAGGCTCTCTCCTTCACCTACTAATATGAGCTGGAAACGATCCAGTTTGCTTTGGTATTGGTAGTGGACAGATAAGTCTCTGAGCAGAGGCCACTGGTGTTTATCACAAAGAGAAGCTCTTCTTCATTTCCCTACTGGACTGCAATGGGAGAATGAGGTATTAGTCAAGGCCTGGGCAGAATGCAGAGGGACTTGGTACCCCAGCCTGGGTGCTTCCCCACAGCAAAGATGGGTGTGCAGCTCCAGCACCTCAGAGATGCAGTGGGGAAGGTGGCACAGGACTGGTTCCAGACGACACTATTTCCTGAGTTGCAGAGACTAGGCAGGTGAAAGCATTTGGCACAGGTTGTCACAAAGCTGGTCTTCTTTCGGAGATATGTGCATTTTTCTAACAACGCACAACAGCCTGTGTTCCTGCATTCTCATCGTGCATCTCAGTCTGCTCATGGGATTGACAACACTGCACTGAAGCATCCATCATTTTCTGCTTCTCCTCTACACTGTCTTCTCCTTAAGGACAGTATCACACCTTGTCTGTGCTCTGCTGAATGCTGGTTTCATGGGAAACACAGAAAGAATGAAGAAAGGAAGATACTCGTTCATTGTTGGCTTTTTTATTTTCCTCCCAATTTCTGAGAAATCATAACTCTGGTATTTCAGTATGACTTGTCAATTGAATTAAAACTGGGTGACAATATTGTATTATTTAATTTTTATTCTGCCAAACAACTAAACCAGTATCAGCACAGCCTGATCTGCATGCTATAGCATTCTGAATTCTTGCTACAGAATTAATTTATTTAAAGCAAACTAGAAAATGTTCTCCCGAGAGAACAATTTAGGAGATCAGGGACCTCCTGAATTGTTAAGGACCAAGGGGAAGACTGTTGGTAATGTGATAAGTAACAGTCAGTATTTAGAAAAGGCGTGTTCCTGAGAGCCTGGCATATCATGATGATCGTCAGAGACATGGGCTCATCACACGAAAGCAACAGCCCCGTCACCATTCTGCTGGTTTCACTGTTTGCTCCAGCTTCTCCTCAACAGTGTGGTTGGTGATGACACAATAGTTTGCCAACATGGAAAGTTTCATAAAATTAGACTTTGGTGCCTGTCTCCTGAGACATTCTAGCATATAAGGCCTGTCATGGGGCCTGGGCATTTGTACTTTTGAAATGTTCTCCATGTGGTTTAGATACAAATAGTCTGTGGACTTTGATTCAGGGAACATTGATTAGAAGAACTCAATACTGAGAATCTGAGCATTTCCGTCAGTCTTAATTGCTGTCTTACACAAATCTGATATGTCCTTCCTGAGCATCTTTCTAAAATAAATCATGGTGTCCTAGAAGCTTTGAGGAGCCCTAGGAACACTTTGCAAGAAATGAAACCAAGAGGGCTTTAGAGATGCAAGGAAAACATCATTTGGTACATCTCCATATCCATCAGCAGGTCTACCTCTGAAATACTCTTTTACAAAAAAAAAAAAAAAAAGAATGACATACTTTTTTAATGAAAAAGCTTTATTGAGATCTGATCACATAAAGTTTACCCTCTTTAATATACATAATTCACTGATTTTTAGTGTATTCATGTAGAGCCCTGTGCGGAGCTTGAACTCAAGATCAAGATCATAAGATTAAGACCTAAGCCAAGATCAAGAGTTGGACACAATAACTAAGACACTCAGGTGCCCCTCATGAATATTAGTATATTACACAACCAGCACCACTATCTAATTGCAGAACATTTTCATCACATGGAGAAGAAATCCCATATCCATTCCTTCCTACTTCCAGCACTTGGCAACCACTAATCTACTTTCTATCTCTACAGATTTGCCTCTTCTGGATATTTAATCTCTGAAATATTATAAGCTGACTGGACATGAATTTAGTTATGTTTTTAAATAGCTCTAAAGAAAAATTTTCTAACTTGCGGTGAGGGTTCCTGGATCTGACATGTTATATGTTCAGAAGGATTTCACTTGTCTTTTACTTGCTTCTATTGCATTAGCTTCTATAAAAATAACTCATATTCTCTTCTTTATTTTCTCTGTCTTTTATCATTTCACCAACCCTTAAATTCTTCATAGATTCAAACATCATTGCCAAGTTGTTTCCAACTTACCTGCAGGATGAAGGATCTCAATGTTCCTATCCCCCTACTCAGATTTGACCAGTACTTCCTGTTTCCTCCTCTCATCTAAATGTGAATGATCCACCCCTTTCTTTAAGGTGAGAACCTCCACATGTGTTCTCTATTCCTCTCCTTCCTCCTCCGCCAGAACTTGGCTTCTGACTCTCTTCATTTTCCTTCTTTAACCTACAGAAAGACTCACACTTTTGAAAAATTGCTTCGATCCTGCTGCCCCTGGAGCTACCATTCTATTTTTCTCATTTCCTTCACTGTCAAGTCTTTTGGAAGCACAGTTTGCTCTTGAGGCTGGTGCTTCTTTTCCACCCACTCCCACCTAACTTCCTGCACTCATGAATCTACCTTTATTACTTTGCTGAAATAATAAATCTCTTTTTGTGTTTTATGGCATCATCTTATTTGCCAAGCCTGGTAACTTTCCCTGATCCCTTTTCCCTTGGCCTTTAGGTCACACAGAACCCTGTTGACTATCCCTCCATCTTGAAACACTCTTTTTTCTTTGGTATCTGCGATACTCCACATTCTCCTTCTACCTTTGGCTCCAGTGCTTCGTGCCTTCCTAAAAATGGATGGCCCTCTCTTTATCTGTCTCTTTATTTTCTCCCTTTCCAGTCTCATAACACCATCTGGCTTCTAAGTATGTGGATAACTTCCAAAACTATCTTCACCACTTGGATGTCCTGCCAGCTTCTTAGACATTGCTCAAAACAGAATTCACACCCTGGCAGGCTTTCCCTCTTCCCTAATTCTGGCCATAGTGTGACCCAGGGTTGGAAATTCTACTTTCTTCCTTTCAATTCCTTGGTTGCCATGGCTGGCAGCCATCATGTATGTAATGCCCTTTTGTTCTGTCTGGACTGTATTTCTTCATCTGCTGCCCTACTTCTCCATGCCATTGTCCAAATCCAGGCCTTCATTGACTCTTCTCTGGACTGTCACTAGGCCCCATTCCACCTCCACTCATTCCATCTTACTCATGGCAGCCAGATATCAGTCCTCGTTCAACATGCATCTGATTATGCCATTTCCTTAGGCAACAATATTCTAGATACCTCTAAGCTGACTGAATACATTCTATACTCCTTCACCTAACTTGTAAGGCCTTCTACAACTTGAGCCTTGTCTTCCTTCAAAACCCATTTTCTGTTCTTCTTCTTCCTATTCTGTGTTCTAGCCCAGGCAAAACCCTGTTTTCTTTCTTCTGCCTTTCTTCTGCCTCTACAATTTCTCACTCCAGGCCCCTCGTTAGCTTGTATCTTTCATTGAAAATGATGTCCTTTATTTCTGCCAATATGATCTTGTGTGTGGAAATTCTCAGGTCCTTCAAATCCCTTCTCCTCCATGAAGTCTTAGAATAGGATTCCTCTCTCTTTTGAATTTCCAGAATTTCATGTGTGGGGGTGGGGGGGAAAGGACTTTTGGCTTATATTTCAGTTATTTATGTGCTTGTCTTATCCAGTCCCCCAAAGGTAGAAGCCTTTCATTGCCATTGTGATAACTCCTATAACAGCTGATGGAGTATCTTAAGTATAGTATATTATGAATAAGTATTTCTTGAGTAAATGAAACTTTTAACCTCTATAATATATAGAAGATGTAAAAAACTAAACTTGTGTATGACAGACTTTATGTCAGTGTCAGGAGAGTTCTCCATAGTTTTTGACCTATTATTATTTTCCTTTAATCCAAGCACAAGGCTTAGATGAAGGAAACTTGAGAGAATTATAGCAAAACTGCCAGCGCCTTCATTCTTTTCTTACATCTGCATAATATTTTAGACCATTCAAAAATACTTTCACATCTTATCTGACCCTCTGTATAGCTATGTAGGGTTCCAAAGGGGCAGCTATTCTCATATGTATCAATTCATAAATAAGGGAAATGTGGACTGGTGAGTTTTAATCCTTAACCATTGTTTGGTTGTTAGACAATGGCAGAGCCTGGAAAAAGGGACATGTTGGCTGTTTTTATATATTTGAAGAGCTATTGTGTGGAAAGTGTAGTCACATCTTATTTTTTTTTTTATTCTTTATTTCCTCAGAGGACAGAAAAAGCAATTCAAGCTCAATTAAGGAGAAAAATTGTTTATCAGATCCATTTCAAGGTGGTACTGTCTGCCTTCATTGTTCATGTGGAGCTCAGGTACAGCAACCTAGCCAACCAGGTATAAGACATTTCATTGAAACGAATCACTAAAAAAGTGCAAGCTGACCAAGGTCCCCCTGATTCTGCAATTCCATGATTCCTCTTTAGTTTGGCACTGTGATACTATACTCAATAATCTAAGTTTTGATTTCTATCTTTCTTTAAAACTTAACCTTAAGTAGATGTGGCTCAGGTGTGAGATGACACACTGTCCGGGTCTTAAATCTTTCACAAGACAGAGACCTCACCTTATCCTAGCCACTCTATCAGTGGACCACATGCAGGTGCAAAAATTCAAGAACATATTTTCACCCAATCCTTCAGTGCCTACAGTTGCCAACCTAGGAGGAAAAAAAAAGAAATATGCAGAAAATTTCACAGATGCCATCATCAATTGTAGCTGGCCTAGTCTGGCCACTCCAGGCACCTGTCTGGTGTTATGGACACGGTGGGCAAGCCCAATGTTCTCTCAGGATGGCATGTTCTGTGGGAAGGACGTTGGCGATTCTAATGAGCTCCAAACTTTTCCTTGAAATGGGAAGTTGCCTAAAAAGGCAACTACTGCATCACAGCCAAATGGAAATCATGATATTTCACTGAACTCAGAACCAGATCTGCCTTTTTTTTTTTCTTTATAGAAACATTTTGTGTGCCATGTGCCTTGGGA
Organism: Canis lupus dingo; assembly: GCF_003254725.2. Classification (NCBI taxonomy): domain Eukaryota; kingdom Metazoa; phylum Chordata; class Mammalia; order Carnivora; family Canidae; genus Canis; species Canis lupus. The sequence continues at coordinate 2,888,937 of NC_064248.1, read as the reverse complement.
GCCAAAAAGAAATCATTCTTTGGCTCCCTGTTCCACTTTGCTAAGCTCAGATACTGTAAATACCCTCCTCTCCTCTCATAACATTAAATTTTTCATGAATTCATCATAAAGGAGCCACTTTGTAGGTTTGGCTGGTACCAGTGAAAGACTTCATTTTCTATTTCACAGTAACTTTTCAGTGCAAAAAAAAATTATGGGTGCAATGTTGAAAGACTAGAATTATTCATCAAGTCTTCACTGCCTGAAAATGAAGGGAATTTTTCTGAAACCTATCTGGGAGAATGCAGACACAGACATGCATATTTTAGATGGTGCTACATCTCAGCCATAGCCACCTAATCTTTCTCAAGGGGATTAGGACTCAAAGAGGACACGTGCTCTCTCATTGCTTTATGGATTCATTCAAGAGTCCACACAGCCCACAAATTTTTCCCTTGCCTTCCAGTGTTTCTATAAGTCACCAGCACTAAAGAGTAGAATATTTCATTGTATTGATGGAAATGCCAGTAGCTTTGTAGCTGGATACAAAAGGTGTGCTTAAAGAGGCAGCATAATAAAAAGCACCAGTGGGTCACAATCCCCTAGAAGCCTTGTTAAAACTCATACTAAGCACTACAACCCGCACCCTACCCCCGCCCAAGAGTGTCTGACTCAGTGGATCTGGGTTGGGGCCCAAGAATTTGCTTCTTTCGGGAAGGGAAAGTCCATGCTGCCGGTCTTAAGGACTACACTTTAAGAAACACTGACGTATTGAAATAGCGTCAGATCTAGAAGTCAGGATACCTTGTCTCTGATACTGGGTCTATTTTCTACCAAACATCAGACATTGGATAAGTCCCTGGGCCTCAGTTTCCTCATCTGTGAAAGGAGGATTATGACTGCTGCTCTAAGTGACCTAGTGTTGCTTTGAGAATAAAATCTGAAAATCTACGGGAAACACTTAGCACTTCCAGAGGCACTTGAACGTTGTACTTCTTGTAGTGAGGAGAGTTGAAGGGACATAACTAGGAGAAACTTTAAGGTGCACACATTCTGTCCAACATGGACACATGGGCCACAATTCTGCTGCTGCCCTGAGGAGGGACCTTAGGGCCACAAAGAAAAGATTGAAGTTGGAAAGATTTCAGGGAACTCCTCCCTCCTCTGGCCAATCTCTGAAAAAGTCATATACCTGCTTCATTCATATTCTGTATGATGTGGCCAGGCTGCCAGGGCCGTGTCTCTGAAACTTTCCTGTGATTTAGAACTCCTTGGGATGCTTATAAACATACAAAGACTTCCTCTTTAAGGAGCCTGGGCCTTCACATGATTCCTGTATACTCAAGGTTTCGAGAACCACTCTATCTGCACTACTAACTCTAAGATCATCTCATGACAACTTATAAAGGGACTACATACTCTGCACACTAGTCCTTAGCCTTGTCTGGAATCACCTCAGAGGACTTTAAATCCCATATCCGTGGACCATGAATCAGAATCTGGGGGGAGTGGGGTCCAAGCACACCATCTCACAAGCTCCCCAGTAATTGAAACTTGCAGCCAAGACTGAGAACCATTGACTTAGAAAGGGTCCTCTGTCTTTATATCAGCACCCATATTGTTTGTATTTGTCTGCCTGTCTCTTTCCTGCACCATCCAGCGAGAATATTGAGGGCAGCTCTGTGTGCCCAGAAACCAGCCCAGGGCCTTCTGCAGCTTTAGATGCTCCAGGCATGCTGGTTATAATTTTGAATGAATGAACAACTCTGTTAGGTACAGATGAAGCACCAACAGAACTCACACAGAAAATCCCCCCATGTCTAAACATGTATACACAGCAAGCTTGAATTGTCCATGTTTTCTCTGAGGGAAGAAATGGTACAGTAGATTGCCCAAGGTGGGAAGCATGAGGGAGTTCATTCAACTCCAGAATCCATCCATGTTCCTTTCCCTTACTTATTTTCCCACTTCTCAGATCTTCTCAGCCGCCCCTCCTACCTCCCCGGCCTGCTCCTAAAGAGCAGCCAGCCCAGCCCTGCAGTACTCTACAGAGAGCTGCCCAGCTTCTCCAGTGAACCTTCCTCTGCGAAATTCTTGCTGACCCAGGACTCCATGGTCAGGTACCCCACTGTGAAACTCTGAGCCATGGTATAAAGTGTGTCCCCTTAGCTTTTTATCCATTCCCTTGGCTCTTCCTCTGATGGACAGGAGGCTCCTTGAGGGCAGGAACTGTTTATTGCTCATCTTTGTCTTCCCTCTGCCTGAACCACTTCCTAACCCAGTGGAGACACTCAAGTTTTTTTTTTTTTAAAGAATGAGTGACAGCAGAAACTCATCCATGAGCAAAGTTCTCCTGAAACATTTCAGTATGTGTGCATGTGTTATGCTTCAGAATATTTTAGAAACATTTTCCAGATTTAATTGAGGCTTCTGGGAAGCCTTGCTGTGTTCTTCCTTGCAAAAAATAGAAGGTCATTACCAGGAAGTCTCAGTGTACCATATTTATCTGGTGAGTTTTGAAAATACTGAGTAATGGGACTAATGACTCAACATAGTATTTTCCAAACTGTGAGGTAATCTTTGGACTTTGCAAGATTATTATATTAAGTGTACTTCTTAGTCTGTCAGTAAAAAATAAAAAGCCTGTATTTTCACATTAGAATTCAAAGAACATCTGCTGCGTATTGTAAATAACATATTTTGAAAACCAACTGATGCATACTCCGCCTGCCTCCGCCTGCTAACTATAGCAGGTCCTTAAGATAAGATTCAGTTTGCCATTGGTACGGCTCTTGTGTTGACATCCCACCATCTTCCATAAATCTTCAGAAGCCATTTGCCCCCTAAACACACTCAGCAGTGTGGGGTTTGCAGCTTCCTGTGTCATAGTGGGATTAGGAAACAGTCTGTATTCCCAGAGAATTGAGAGCCCTGCACTGTGTTTCTCAAGAAGATAAGCTGAGGTTTCCCCCAGCTTCCTTACCCTTGTGGGTATGAGACCTCAGAGAGGCCCCAGGTGCCTGACGCAAGTGACCACTCCTGGCAGGAGGGATTGTATTGATTTTCCGGCCTGCCTGGAGGGGAGTGGGCCCAAAGTTGGGAGGGGATCTTTGGTTGGGGCTCGGCTCAGGGGCTCCTCTGTCTGGGGCATGAGTTGGCCCAGCAACTCCTGGCATGTCCTTCAGCCTGAACCTCACCTCCACGTGGGACTGAAAAACTCAGTCAGCTTTTTCCCTCATTCCTTCTCAGTTTGTCTTGTTAGCAGTCTTTCTTAGCGAGTAAGCACCATATGTCTTCTTTGGGAACTTGTTTTCAGGAGATCCCCAGCGCATGTGTGCTGGCTTGGAAGAGAATAAGAGGGTGTTGGGTTCGCCAGCAGTACTCACCAGAGTGCCAGCTTTTACAGAGGGCCCTTCGTGCCCATCTGCCTCACGGGCTGGTTGGTCCCGAAGCATGAACACAATATTTCTCTGGATCTTCCTGGGGTCACAGAAGATAGCCTGGCTTCTGAGCAGGTTTTCTGAGCCTGTGTGTACTCCTTCTAGTGGCTCCTCATTATCCCTGGGAGGTCGTCACATAAGCACCTTTTCACTGATACTGTTCTCTGTCCCCATGGAGAGGGTAGCACAGACAATTGATTATAAAAGAGGGACTCTGTGTGCTGTTTTTTTGCTTCCTTCTCTTAACCCATCACTGGTGCCAAAGCATGCAACTAATATGTTCCGCTTCGAAATAATTTGGTTTCTGTAACGTGGAGTCCACCACCTCACTTCCACTCTGAATACCTGTCTCCTTTGAAAGTCAGCTGTTGAGCATCCAATTTGTCTTTTTTCTTCTTCACTTTATGCCTCTTTTTTTGTGCTCTAGCTGTCTTTTATCAAAACAGACAAAGGGTTAGCCATTGACACCTCATGGCAAGCATGAGCTTGAAGCATTTTTTGCATTCACCTTGACATCTTTGCGGCAAAGAAAAAGCAAGGGTTGGAAACCTGTTCTATCTCTTTGGCTTCCACAAGAGTTACCTCTTTTAAAGCTGCCTCACAAACAGCCTTGTTGGCTATTACTGCCTGATACCTGTCTCCCTGGAGGCTTTACCAGTTGTTTTGAAAAGGATGGCTATTTTTTACTCCCTTGAATTTACCTTACCTAGGCATGCATGTGTGTGCACATATGTGTATTTATGTTCATGTGCTGTCAATTAATAGTGAAAAATAAGACCAAACCTCTTCACTGTTGTTTTTCTCTATAGAATCAGTGTTTGTGATAATAATAATTACCAGTTCTTCTTTTCAATGTCCTGCATGCCAGGGGCTGTGCGTGGTTCCCTGTCATTCTAACAACCTTTCAAAGCAGTGCCCATGTCCCAGATAGGGAGACTGATGAATGAGAGGCTGTGTATCTTGGTGGAGCCAAGACTTGAACCCAAGTATTCGGACTCGAATGCCCAGGCTATTCACAAATAAACTAACCATGCCTGGGTCTGATAGACAATGTCAGTCATTTGAATTTTGCTGACCATTGTCCTGTATACTCTTTTGTTATTCTTAGAAGGATTAGATCATGGTAGAAAGGAGGTGAATGGAAGATAATCCATGTTCCAAGGTTCTCAGGGATAAGACACACTCCCACTAGTATCTGTGGCCCATTAGAGCAGTGATGTCCTGTAGCATAGAGGAGAGTGACCCATGTGGTGGGGAAGGTATGACAAAGATCACAGCAAAGAGAGTGGAGATATAGGTCTGATACAGTGCAGGGTGACAGAGGAGTTGTGATAATCACTGGATAATCACTTTATGAAGCTGCATGTTGTTTTCCCTCATTATAATAGCTTCCAGTGATTGAACATACAGACTATGTAGCAGGCAGTGACTGGACACTTTACATGTGCTTTCATTTAGTCCTCCCCCATAACCCTATATCAGATAGGTATTATTGTCTCATTTTACAGAGAAGAGTAGGTTCAGAGAGGTTATCTTAGCCCAAACTCACCTAGATCTTAAGCAAAAAAATTAAAAACTGAGATCAATCCCAAATCAATAAAGCCTGTGCTCTATTCCTTCCTTTTTGCCAGCTTCTCTACCCATTTTGAGAATTAAACAGAATCATTATCATCACTAGTAGGTCATCCTACTACTAAAAGTAAGAAATAGATGGAGCCTTATGTTTGTGGACCAGAGTGTGCTGCGTATGCTAAGATGTGTTCCCCTGATCTTATGGATGAGCTTGTGGCTTTCAAGTGGTCCCAACAGCCAGCTGCCATGTGCTTAACATGATTGGAATTTTAGTGAACAGCTTTGTAATTGAGGAACATTTCCAGAAGCACCAGTGTTTGACAATTTTGTAGGTGTACACAGATGACAGGTCCAAGGAGTCTTCCGACATCAGAGTAGCCAGGAATGTGTACCCTAATTCTGCCCTCCAATCAGTTGTTTGGACCCAGAAGCCACTTAATTCTCCTCAACCTCAGTGTTTTAATTCTGTACATCATATTAGATAATTCTGAAGTTTGTTTTAGCTCTAAATGATGATTGTTTACATTCAGGGCCACTTATGTTAGTTACACAAGCGGGAGGAGCCCTCTGATCCTTTGAAGTATGTAGTTAATCAAGAAAGCCATTTAAAGAAAGAAGTCACTAAAAAAGGAAAATGCTATCAACATTTGATTTTTTTAAAAACAGCTTTATTGTGCAGTAACTGACATGCAGTAAACTGCACATATTTGAAGTATACAATTTGGTAAGTTTTGATATATATATCCACCCATGACACCACCAGTGTACAGTCAAGATAGTGAACATATATGTCACCCCAAAGTTTCCTTGTGCCCCTTTGTGGTCCCTTCCTCCTACTCCTTCGTACCCCTCTCTCCCCACCAAAAGCAGCCACTGATGTGTTTTTCTGTCCCTACAGATTACTTTATATGCTTAGAGTATTCTAGAACTGTAATCATATGGGATGTATTTTTTTTTTGTCTTCTCTCATTCTGCATACTTATTTTGAGATTTATTCACATGGTTGCATGTATTAGCCCATGAACAAAGTATTTTTCCATTTATTTAGGATTTCTTTACTTTCTCTTAGCAATATTTTATATTTTTCAGTGAACAGGTCTTTCACAACTTTTGTCAGAATTATCTCTGGATAATATTTTTAATGCTATTGTAATTTATAAAATTTTTTAAATTTCAATTTAGTTTCTAATTGTTGCTATTATAATTGATTAGTACAACTTATTTTGTTTATTGATCTGCAATTACATATAACAATTACAATGTAATATGTAATTGCATATTCTGCAGTTTGGCTAAATTCACTTACTAGTTCTAGTAGCTGTTGTATGGATTCCATTTGATTTTTCTACAAAGATGGTTATTATGTCTACAAATAAACACAATTTACCTCTTTCTTTCCAATCTGGATGCCATTGTTTCTTTTCCTTGATGATTGCACTGTGAGAGCCTCTGAATCCGTGTTGAATAAATGTGAGAGTAGCCATTCCTGTCTTGTTCCTGATTTCCCGATCTTCGGCTGAAAGCATCCAGTCTTTTGCTGTAAGTATGTTGTTGACTTTAGGTTTTCCATAGATAATCATACAATTCTTTAGTTTGTTGATGTGGTGAATTATATTGGTTTTCAATCTTAGGCCATTCTGTGTAGATGGTCAAGGCCTTTCGCTTGCTTGTTGGAGTTGTGCTCCATCTTTCTTACATAATTCACATCCCCAATGCCTCTTCTCTAGTCTCTAATTCAGTTAAGGAGGGAACCTGAGACATTTGTGAAGTGTGGAGACCTTTTAGCTTTAAGGGCTTGTTTCCTCTTTGCCAATCCTTCACAGTTGGTCTTGCCCACCATAACTGATGAGTGAATGGCAGTCCACCTTTAAGTCTTCTGCCTTTAGTGAGTGTTTCTCAAACACTCTTCTTGCATGTTGAAGAGGCAACAACTCTCTTTCCATATTCCTGTTTTATCAATGCAGATAATCGTTAATTAAACTATTGGACTGCAACACCCCGCAAAACTGGTGGACAGAGTTGGGACTGATAGCAGCTGAATGTCGCTAAGCGTGCAGCTCAGCTCTAGCGGGTGGACTAGAGATTAGTCAATCAGAGGCAAATACTTAGTGTGTTATGGTGCATTCAGGAAGTCAGACGAGAGGATAACAGAATTGGTTACTCCAGGGAATAAGCCAAATTGAAGTTGATTAAGAGAGCTTCTAGAGTTCTCTCTAATTCCCATTAACAGTACTCCCAACCTTCAGCATCCAATGGGCAAAATGAGCTTTTGGCCACAAGACCTACCATGTGAGGAACACAACACTGATTCATCTTCATAGTCAGAAAAACAACCATGACAAAGGGTGAATCCTTGGATCAGCTAATATGATATAGTTGAAAGAACTCTGTATTTAGACTCAGATGAGCCTAGGTTTTGATACCTCTCTGTGTTCTTAAACAACTTTGGGTCAGTAAGTATCTCTTAGGGTCATCTTGAAGAATGTGATTGAGCATGTATAAGACTGTCACAAAGTGTAGGTGTCCTTTGTGGCTCTGATCCTCATTCCAAGATGTTTGCTTTGCACTACCAAGGATGATATATTATACTCAATCATGTGATCCTTCTGCCCACAATGTCCCCCACCTCCAGCTTGACACAGTGTTTGATGGAGGGCAGAACATCCAAGGCACAAGAAACAATAAGTAAGAAGCATACATGGAAAGATATAAGCAGTCAGGATTCAGCATAGGGTTCATACTGAGGTGGAGCTGGAGGAGAGGCTGGAAAGTAGACCAGTCCATGACCATGTCAAGAATCATGAAGATTGCAGGAGATTGGTAGGCAGTGGGAAATCCCACTGCCTTGAAATCCCCACCCCCATCCCCCCCTTTTTTTTTTCGGAAAGGCACACCCTGATGAGAGATGCGCCAGAGTCTCAAACCTCAGTTGCATGCGAATCACCTGGGAGCTTGTTAAGAAATACATATACTGTGGGCCCCGCCCAGACCTGCTCAATCCTAATCTATAGGTTGGGGTCGAGGCATCTGTATTTTTAACAAGCTCCCCAGGTGATTCTAATGCACACCAAAGTTTAGAAACCACTGCTTTAGAAGGTTAATCTGGCAGCAGTGTGCAAGATGGATTGGAGCCGAGAGAGCCTGGAGGTTCAGAGACCTGCTAGCAAGCAATTGCAACAACAGTCCCTGCAGGAGATAATGAGGTTGGGGGCTGTGGGAATGGAAAGGAGGAATCAGATACCGGAGGTATTTTTGAGAGGCAGTCAGCAAGGACTGGGTTACCAATTTGATGAGGAATGTGAGAGAGAAATGGGACTTAACAGATAATGCCAAGATTTACAGAAAGAGTTCTCCAAGGTGTGAGGAGAGAGGTAACAGAATGCCTCGGGGACCATATTCAGATGACACACACCTGCTCTCTCTTCTGTCCTTACCTGGCCACACCTTCCTCCTTCCCACAAGCCCCCTAAGGCATAGGCAGGGTGGGGGCACATCAGTACCTCTTGGGGAAGCACACTGTGTGTAGTTTGAGGGAAGAAACCTCCAGGTGATCTCTCTGTGAGAAATGGCAGAGCCAGAGTGAAAGGGACAGGGGCGAGCTGGGTTTGGAAGGACACAGCTGGGACCCACAGCAGGATGTGGAGCACCTCTCTGTCGGTGTGGAAAGTCGGGCCTGGACCTGGGGAGCAGAAGCTAGGATACAGACAGTGTGAAATGCTGCACCATGGAGGCTGCCAGGGGACAGAGGAGAGAGGAGAGGAAAGGGGTCCAGAGAAATGCTTCCAGGTGGTGGTCACATATAGCTGGAGGTTGGGGGAAGGGCTGGTTGGAGAAGGCAAAGAGTCTGCTCTCTGCCTGTACCTCAAAGAACGCTAAGCCAAGATGTGCCGCAAAGGCCAGGGAAGACCCCCTGCAAGCAGAAGGCCAGAGCTCTGGCTCCTCCAGGAATCCTCCTAGCATCATTCTGGCCCCTTGGGGGTGTGACACATTCATGTAAAGGGGACTGAGCGTCCTCTGAAGAAACACACATTTTAAAATTTCCTTTCCAAAACACAGTGTCTTTGAGCTGACATACCAGGCAAAGAGACTGACAGGTTTTTACTGTTATACCATTCCCACCGCACCGCTTCCCCCACCCCCAGTTTCTCATCAACTCCTAACCCTTCTGTACACATTTTTGGCCTGGAGCAGTGAAATATAAGGTATTATAAATCATTATAGTATTTTGGGGTCCTTGCTCCCCTCAAAGTTCCAGACGTTCTGCCTGTATTTTGTGATCTCACGCTGTGAAAATAGGATGTTGTGTTTTAGAGGCACCTCCAGGGTGCCCAGCAATTGGCACATCTTATCTAAAAGAAAACAAATTGAACAAGAGTAGAGAGGAAGGACATTTGTATCAACTCAGGAAGTACAGAATTATGAAGAGATGCTATTTGCGATGCTGTGAAGTCACGGTCCTCGATGGGGTCATCAGAGAGGCTGGCCACTCCTGACATTGGCAGGGCTCTGCTGTCACTGTAGCTGCACGAGCAGAGTAGGGTCAGCTGTCTCGGGGGGTGCTCTGAGGTTGACGTATCGCAGTGTGCTGTAAGAGGGGCCTTCACAAGTAAAACTTTCTATTTCATTTCGAATAGCCCTGGAAATCATCTCATTTCTGAATAAGGAAGCTGAAGCATCAAAGTCACACAGCTCCTGGGTCAGTGGGGAGGAGATTGAACCTAGTGTTCTGGTGTGTAGACTGTAGCACGCTCTTCCAGAAGGACTTTTTAAAGGGCCCTCTAAAATAAATAAATAATAAATAAATAAATAAATAAATAAATAAATGGCCCTCTTTTGATGGCTGTAAAATTAGTGGGAGAAAGCCTTGCATGTACAAGGAGCAACATTTGCAGAGTCACTCAGAGATGGATCTGGGCTGTCCTCTTCTCACTTCTTAACTGTATGCAATTTATTTGACCTGCCGAGCTTCAACTTCCATTGTAAAAGGAGGAAAATCGTATTTACCTCCTGAGAGTAGTTTGGGGGCCTTGGTAAGTAGTTGATCCCTCATAATCTGTAACTGTTAGAACAATGACTGGGTTTTTCTCCAGTCATCATCAGAAAACTCTTGCACTGTCCTGATGGACCTGAAGAGAGAATACTTTTCTTTCGTTGATTCCTCCTTTAGGTTTCAAGTGTTTTTTTCCCATGAAAGCGTTAGAGTTAAATGGAGCCTATGTATAGTTGAAATAGTACTGTTAATAAATTCTGTCCTTTGAGGCGTTTTATGTGCCCAATGAGACTTTTTGGGTGGGTCTGGGCACTAGGCTTTCTCAGGAAAGGTGCCCTAACCCCTTATTTACAAGTGGACTTTTATTGAGCCACTTGCTCAGAAGTTGCAGAATTGCCAGAACATTGCCTTGGGCAGGGTGTATGATCACAGATGAATAAAAGATAGCAGGATGTGAGGATTTCCACAGCACCAAGAAAAGCACTCTGCAATCTCTTGCCATCTGCAGTGCAGGCAGAGATGCAGTGTACCAGGCATGTTAAGACTTGGAATTGTGTCAGGAGACTTGGCCAGGGTCCCCCCCACCTACCGTCCATCCCAAGCCACACCGCTGCTCTCAGAGGATGTCACAAATGTAAATGCCATCCCCTGACACATCATGTTGAAGCAAACTGGAAAACAGTGGGGCCTTTCTCTCATCAGGTCATCGGATGTCTGCCTGGCATCTGTCTGACTGCCTGCTGTGGCTAAGGATCCGCCTTCCAGTGAGCATCCTCAAATGTAAACATGCCCCAAAGACACCCTGTTTCTGGAGTTTAGAGTCTCCCATCCGTTTTCCACCTCTCACTTTCCCAACAAAAGAAATAACTGAAGAAGGGAGATGGAGGCATTTCTAGGGCTCCCTGTGGGGGCTTCTCTCCTGGAGAAACTAAGCAGAGCCACAAAAGAATAAAGAAAGAAGGCTTGGCAGAATGTTTTGATACAAAATTCATTATAGCTTTGTGTATGTGCCGGATGGTTTGGTTCCTCTTAAGTCTATAGATACCGCAGTCCTCTTGGTTCAACCTTGGTGTTTAGAAAGAGGTTTTGGAAGGAGATCAAAGATGTCAGATTACTGGCCCGACTCTTAAAGAACTGCTTGGGAAAGCTTGAAAATCTTCACACCCAGGTTCAAACACTAGAAGCAGGAATGAGTCCAGAAGTCTTAGTGACATGGATAGCAGTCGCAGTATTTTTTAAGAAAAAGGAAATTTGCATGTCTTCTACTTACCCTCTCTCTCCTTAATCTCCATACATCTCAATCTCTCTCTCTCTCTCTCTCTCTCTCTCTCTCTGGCTCTCCATATCTCAGCCTGTATCTTGACCTGTGTTAGACACCTTCTATGCCCCAAGTATAAAAGCCTGCATTTGTCACTCTACCCTCATCCTTTTGTAGGGGTGACTGTAAGCCATTGGAGTCCTATCTAAAGAGGAGATAACAGCCTGAGTTTAATTCTCTATTTCTCCAGGAATGAACTTAGAAGGGCCATAGACATTTGAATATATGATTTTCTTTCATTCCCAAGCACTAGTTTTTGCCCACTTGGGTGTTCTTTTGCCCCTGCTGGGATATGTAAAAAGGTTTTTAAATGCATGGGGAACTGTGTCTTCTTTCTTTATTGTCTTTTCTTTCTTCCTCACAGTGCACCATCAGTAGAGACTGTTGGCTTGCATTCTAGTTTCCTACATTTCCAGACTTGTCCTTTATCCGGTCTTGAATCTTCCCATATCTCTCCAACTTCCAGGTGATGAAGTGCTCACATTTTCCTAGGAACAACTCAGTTCTTTTTGTTCTGAAAGCTCTTTAGTCTTACTGTGACTCCTCCATTGGAGAAGGAGGAATGTTCAAGGATAATTAGTGGACTCAGAAGGATGTTCGGTTGCCTTTTCAAATCAGGCACTACTTCCAGCATTGTTTTTTTAAGTGTGTCAGTGTGTCCTTCGGGTTATAGAGAGTAGGGTTTCTCTGAACCCTTGAAATGACTTGCCTATAGTTCCTACTGCCTTTTAGTCTGGAGGTCTCTCATTATGGGGCTCTGATGATAAGCAGAGGAAATGGGAGGCCCTAGGAGCCTTTAGCATTTTCACGAACAGTTGTGTGCTCTCCGCTTTTCGTTGTTATAGTGCAAGACAACATGGTTTATCGTCTTCTCTACCTAAGATAATAATACAAGAGGAAAAAGAAAAATACCACCATAACCAAAACTACTGAGCTGAGTTTTGTGAGTGCTTCCTGTAACTGCTGCTTGTAGACAAATCCAGGAGGGATTGGGGGAGGGGGGCAGTGTTGTGAGAACATGTGCACTGTGTCCTGCTGTAGTGGTGTCACATCTATAAATCGTGCTCGGAACCAACAGAAGTCTACTCTCTTTTTGTGCACAACTTCCTAAAGGAGTCAAGAAATGTATATATTTCAGGGAAAATGCAAATACAAGCTCCCTGCTACCCACAGCAGGAAATTAGAAACCTCTTTGGTTAACACAGATTGCAATTTTTTTTTTTATAAGAGAGTAAGAGAGAGAGGAAAGATGCTTGAGGTGGCATTGTATACCATAAAACAGTATTTATGTGCTAAGACAAGCAATTGATGTTGTTCTATAAAATATAGTAAACACCTCCTCCCTGCCCTTTTGAATGTCAGTCAGAATTCAGAATCATGAAATTTTATAGTATTACTGGTTAGAAGGGCTTCCCACTGGGAGCAGATGCCATCTCTGTCTTCATAGACTCCGAGAAAGTCCTGACATGTTTCATGGCGTTCATACGTGGAAGTCTGTGAAATGGAAAGGAAAACAGCTTTTTCTGTCAACCTGTCACTGATATAAGCTTTTACATTCCATCAGAATGACTAAACTTTAAAGCTGTTTCCTTCAGTGCTGAGTATCTCTCAGAACTCCCAAGTGTTATCAGATTGATAGAGTCCCAGCATATGATAGAAGACCAAAGCATTTTGTGGCATGATATTAAAAATTCATTCAGATACTCGATAAAGCGTGGTTGACAAAAGTGTGAAATGGAATAAGGTAGAGTGAATTTCTTCATGGTTTATTGCCCTTGATTCCTCTACACAAAATAAATAGATAGAATGGACTAAAATCTCTTCTTTATGAAGGTAGGATCCTGGCAGCTGAAGGCCTGCTCATAAAAATCCTCTCTGTACCACATACCTTGGCAGTGTTCAGAGTCGGAGGCAATGGAAATTTATTGCTGTTGTGTGTATTCATATTTCAGACTGAGTGAATATGCAGAGGCTGCTTTTATGGGAATGCTGAGACTCTGTTGAGAACAGAAAAAGAAAACACTTGTTTTCCTCCTGGAGTTTTTTTTTTGGGGGGGGGGGGTAGTCGATGATCTGAGTGGCGATGGTGGTGGTGGCCACAGTGGCCTGGTGGCAGTGGCAGTCCTTCCCCCCGGAGGTATTTAAGGAAACACACTGTTCTCATGTTTTCCCTTCCCCCGGCCCTGCCTGCCATCTTGTTTAAAGAACTATTAAAAGGCAGAGGCTGGCCTTTCAAGCCCCTGCAAGCCTAGCCTGTGTTTTCATCTGCCTCCTTCTTTGCCAAGCCTCACTCTGCCTCTCTGACCCACCACCCCCTTCCTTTCTTCTGTCCCTCCCTTCTCACAGAGGACACAGTTAGAAAGAGGCTTCCTCCTGCTTCCCTGCAGCGGTGGGACAGAATGCCTCATTGGTTTCAGATATTAACTTCTGTGCTGAAAACCCGGTTGGAGCTGGTGTGACAAATGGATTTTACCTGCTGCTGGAAATACAGCCCTTTCCCACCCCCATGCACACCGCACACACAAGCCCTTTCCCCATCTTGCAGAGTCCAACCCGGGGAGTGGAGAACAGAGAGCTGCCCTGCGGCACCATCTGTTTCTGCCAGCATCTATGTTGGGCCCCGACGGCTACATCTGTTGAGAAGAACAGTGTACTTGATGAGTTGTTGGAAAGAAATGTTTGGTCTCTCCCCTCATCTCTGTTAGTCATTGCTGGGCTGCTGGGCTCACGTGGGTGTATCTGTGTGCACCGCCTCTCAGGCCTCATCTGTATCCATTGGAAATCAGTCACCGGGAGTTAGTTGCAGTCAGCAGGGACCCAGGGCATTTTCCAGTGACATCAATTCTTCTTCTGTTGCAGAAATTCAGGAAACAATTAAGATTCTGATGCGTTCCGGGGAGGATTTCAAATAAATCAGCCGATAGCTGATACCTTGTAACTCTTGGTAGCAAAGCAAAATTAACAACCCAGCCGCATCTGTGTACTGTATGCTAAAATAAATAAATTAACCATGCATCACCTCCAATAGAGGAAGCAGCTGGCTTGTTCTCAACCTTTCCATAAGTACCCAAAAGCTACTGATTTGTTAAGTTGTCATTCTCCTTATGGACATCACGGACTTTCTGCATATGCCAAAAATTGAGCTGGCCAAATATCAGTAAGTTATGGAAAATCCAGGCACTGATTAAACGCAGTTATAGCTCCTAACTTATAGCTCCTAACAGCTTTATGCAGAGCAAAGCTGACGTTGTGAGCCAGACTCCACGAGGAGGTAATAACGTAAGACACAAGTAGGTTTGGCAGCAAATGTAGTCGGAATTTTGTCAGGATTTGAGGATTTTTGAGTAGTAATCAGAAAGTCAGTACCTCTTCCTCACCCCCCTTAAACCAAATACAGTGTGGAAGAACCAGTGCTACCCACCTGTGCTTTCTCACAGGTTTGTTTTGTTTTTGTTTTTGTAGCTGTCTTTGCTATGATTCATTTCCTCCTACTTGCTGGCCAGTAGAACCCATCATTCTTGCTGGTTCTTTTTACAAATAGCATAATTAGGACAGGTAGAGGATAATGGGTGCTCGCAGAATAAAGATCTCAGCATCACCCCCAAATAAAAGCCACACACTCCACTGAAATTCTAAAGCTGTGTTGCATATGTGCGTGCATGCCAGATGTTTGAATATGCGATTGCTTAGTGGTATTCGGAGGATTTTTTTTTTCCTACAAAGGTGAAAATTTTTCCAAATAAAGAGTGCAGAGGCTGGAAAACAAAATACCACTTAAGTAGGACCCCATTCCCCCACCCCACCCCCGCCTTTCAAATTCACAGCATTGGGAAGGAAAGGGCAGGTAGGGTGGTGATCATACTGGCAGCTGTGAGCTGTGACCCATGGGGGTGGGGGTGCTCCTTGAGAACCACAGGATGAAGAGGCAAGTATGGTTATTAAAACCACGCTGTTCGGGCAGCCCTGGTGCCTCAGCGATTTAGCGCCTCCTTCAGCCCAGGGTGTGATCCTGGAGACCCAGGATTGAATCCCACGTTGGGCTCCCTGCATGAAGCCTGCTTCTCCCTCTGCCTGTGTCTCTGCCTCTCTCTCTGTCTCTCTCTCCCCCCGTCTCTAATAAATAAATAAAATCTTTAAAAAGATAAAAAATAAAACCACACTGTCACAGCCTTCCAGCAACGACAGTGTGCTTGCCGTGACTGTGCTCCCTGTAACAGGACAAACTATGGGAAAAGTAAAAAGAAATAAGAAATAGAGGGAGATAGGAAGGTCTGATCAAGGCAGAGGCAACAGAAAAGATCCACTTAACCCCTTGAAAATGGAAGCTGTTGTCCCTCTGGTGCTTACAGTGCCCAGTGCGTTCTGGGTGCTTGGGGTGCAATCACCAATAATCACCACAGTTTTGCTGACAGCATATAGTTCTACATGACTTGCCCCTCTCCCCAGTCAGCAGGAGGCTTCCTGCATGTCATAATGAGTGAAAATAGTCAGCTATTATTACACCTAGGAAACAGGGAGAGAAGCTAGCTAGGAGCCATAGACTACTGAGGTGGGAACCTCTTCTGCGCACCTTGCTGTGAGCCTCCTCTGCACACCGTGCTGGTTACATCAGCTGTGCTTCGTGCTCTGCAGCCTTCCTATTTAGACATACACCCTCAGAAGCATAAGAATTAGCAATTCCTGCAACCTAAAGAGAATTATCTGCCGTCTCTTGATGATTCTCAGAAATATGCCAATACCAATGCGAGTCTATAAATCCACCCGGGTTGGTTCTGACCATGTTGTAGAAGTAATCTCAACTGGCACATCACATGAAAGAACAGATTTGAAAACAGTGGTGTGCACAGCCTGAAGGTTTCAGCTTGGCTAATGTTCTAATCACCTTATGGCACTACTTTGGACTGCAGCAAAAGTACCAAGGAAAATGTCTGAGGTCTGGATTTACCATGTGTGTGTATCTGCATGAATACTCTCACCTCTGAAAAAGAGGTAAAACTTATTCCTAATTATATAACAATGAATTGGGATGCCTGGGTGACACAGCGGTTTAGCACCTGCCTTTGGCCCAGGGCGTGATCCTGGAGTCCTGGGATCGAGTCCCACATCAGGCTCCCTGCGTGGAGCCTGCTTCTCCCTCTGCCTGTGTCTCTGCCTCTCTGTGTCTGTGTCTCTCTCATGAATAAATAAATAAAATCTAAAAAAAATAACAGTGTATCACTCTCTGTGTACAGTCTTGTTATAAGTCTAGAGGAGACTGGTCACTTGGTATACATAAGGTTGTTGATATGCACACATACAAGTCAGGAGTATTGTGTGTACTTGACACAAGTCCTTGTCTGTTATCACTTGGTGTATGTGTATGTATATGTGTACAATAACTCATAGGTATGCAAATGACATACACCTGCTCAGTACATGTATGAGCATGGATAAGAACATACATTATCACTGTGGAGAAGGATTTGTCAGTTTGTGGACTTTTGTATGCACAAAAATCCCCAAGATTTATCTGTGGTATATGTGCTTGTGGGCTTGTACAAATGTGGAAGCATGCACACACACCATATGCTGATTTCCACAGTGTCTTCCACAAGGCATGTAGGTTGTCCATGCTGCTTTGGGGAAGCAGTCATTGCTTGTATGGAGAGCCATTTTGTCCCAATCAGCATTTAATGGGAGAGAGTAAAGTCTAATTTAGGAAAACCACAACTATTAAATCAGAACAGCCTCAGCCTTTGATTCTGAACTAGTAAGTTGTATAAAAATTTCTAAAGCAGGGACATGTGTTATTTTTCACACATTATACTAGTGGAAATATTGACTGGTGTGTTGTAGTGGTTGGGAAGGGGGTTTAGGACCTTTAGTAGACCTTTCATTCGGTATACTTTTCATAAACTATCCATTTAATCTTAAAGGAAATTCAGTGGCTGATCCCAACTGGAAAATCAAACTCCAGTGCAAGCCACTCAGAGATCTCTCTGACTCATGCACTCCTCCAGTGTGCATTGGGGAAAGCTGAATGTCCTGATCTACTTCAAGATGTCAGAAGTGTTGTGAAGCATTTCTTTTCCTCTTGGCTCGAAGTGGGTGAATGTGTTTCACCTTTTGCCCTTTACTCTTTCAAGTGTATTTCAGGGAACCTTAGAATTGGTTTTTATGTGTATCTAATTTTTTTCCCATTGTCTGGTATTAATTGGGTTTACTTTTGGCCAAAAACAACAGTGCAGTGGTTGATCTGTCTCTTGTAAAGAGGGGTCTGAGGTCGCAGCTCAGTGAGGCCACTTGGCACCCACCATGTTCCTGCTTTTCTGCCCACCCTGTGCAGAAGGTGATCTTTGTATATGTTGCCTCATAGTCATAAGATGACTGTTGCAGCTTCAGCTCTCATATCCTGAATCGGGGAAGAACAAAAGCTCTCTCTTAGGAGACTTTGCCTTTTTATTCAGGAAGGGACACTCTCTCCAGAGACTTCCAATGATGGCATCTTTGGCCAGAATCATATCAAATGATCACTTCTACATCTAAAGGAAATAAATTCTTTTTTATTACATATATCACTACCCTGAACAAAATGGGGTTCTGTTAAATAATACTGATAGACAGTTGGCCTCTAAAAATTAATAGTATCAGACCAACCTTTACTATTTTTAGCACATTACAGATACACAACTCACCTGTTAAATCTCAAGAAAATCCTATTGGAGCAAGTCTCAAGAAAGGTAACTGAAATGATCCACAGAAGGGATTACTACCAACTATGGATTTTAATCTGGAAGCAAGCACCTAGAATATGGCAAAAGGACAGTGTCCATACAAATGCTATAGTAAAAGGACACAGCCTGGATGAATACACACTGCAAGTCCTATAATACTAGAATGTGGAAATTTGCATGGGCACACTGAAGAATACTTCATACTAATAAGAGAATTTTCAGTACAACACATAACCTATAAAACTCGTTATACCAAAAATACTGTAGCTAGTAAATGTAATTAGAGTTAGAAATATTTTCCTATCAGTAGTTGACACCAGTCAATGCTCAGTCAATAACAGTTATTGGCATCTAGTTTGTGCTCACAGTCCATACACAGAGAGTATAGATTATATGAACAGACAACTACAAACAACATGGCAAGCACTAAACTGAGGCATCAGTAAGGGTGACATTGGGAAATGGTACAAAACAGCCGGCACTGCTGAGGATTATTGATGAACAAGATTAATCTCATTACTTTGATGATATAACCATTGGGCCTTTTGAAAACTATCCTTTGGTAAGTAACCCTACCATACTCATCTTGTCTACTTCCTTGTAGAATACTCCCTTGTCTGGAAGTAGACAAGTGCAGAAGTTTTTATAGTCTTATGTTCTTATATTTAGCTTCAGAACAATTCAGTTAGGGAAGGTAAAGGATGCCTACATTAATAACATGAGAGTAAGTTAACTATAGGACTCAAATTCTTTAGTTATTAGTAAGTAAATCCTTTTCAAGGATCTTTGTGAACAGGGAATCTAAGATGATTCATGCATATGTGGAATAACCTATTCTGAATAATGAACCTGGTTAACAAGACGAAAAGCTTTGGTAGACATGATTCTACCAAAATGGGAGCATTGTGGGGTGCCTGGGTGGCTTAAGCTATTAGAACAGGTGACTCCCAACCAAAAAAAAAAAAAAAAAAAAAAAGAACAGGTGACTCTTGATCTCAGGGTGATGAGTCCAAGGCCCATATTGGGAGTGGAGCCTACTTTCAAAAAAAAAAAATTGGGCCCATTATAAAGTGAGTCTCTTACTGTATTTTCATGCTGTTAGTGGGTATTTGAAATCATTATGACAGCTCACTAAATGTTTCCTTTGCATCTTGATTACCATGTAGGTACAACTTTGTGGATAACTATTAAAAATAACATAACATGTCCAGGCCATAGCCCAGCCCCCTCTGGCACCGCTGCCAGTCCTGGGTAGTTAAGAGGAGGGCAGGATAATCTCACCTGCAGGCTCCTCAGCTTTCATAAACCAACGTGTCCAGGGAGTCCTATTCCCAGCAGAGGTTCTAGCACATGTGAAGATCAAATCTTTGCTCATCTTCAAACAACCTTGCACATTTATATAATTGTGAATATTCCAGATGTCAGAAGCTGACTATCTGACCCACATAGAGTATAAAGTATCCTAACTAGGTAAGTAGTACCTGTGTCTTATTCATTTCTCCATCCTAAAACAGAGGAGTTATGTGGTAAATGTTTGCTGAAGCAAAGAAAGAAACGAGGTCTACATCAGAGCCACAGATGGCTCTGGGGCAACCCAGCCTGTAAGCTGACCTTGGTGAAAAAGTCCTGGGGAGCCATCAGCTACATGGAAACAAGTTGGGAGTCAGAGAAGACAACAAAAGTGTATCACTGTTTCTTCCTTTCCATTTTTATGAAGATCCTGGGTTGACGGCAGGAAACCTAATGTGCTTTGGTGAGGAAGGTGTGGTAATCATGAGAGATGATGCAAGAGTAAAGGTTGTCTTGGGTAGGAACCTACAGTGTTTTCTCCATGCCTCTCCTTCATTCCTTTATAGAGTCACCTATGTACAGTTTTTTAAGATTAGTTAATTCTCCCCCAACTTTATTAATGAATAATTGACAGGTCTGGTTATATGTAAAGAATACAACTTGATGATTTGATAAACAAATGCATTGTGGAATGATTGTCAAAATTATTAATATATCCATTGCCTGACATAGTTCACTCTTAGTGTGTGTATGTGTGTGTGGTAAGAATGTTTAAGATCTACCCTCAGCAGCTTCTGAGCTCATGATACCATATTATTAACGATGGTCCCCATGCCTTGCATTAAAGTTCTCAAAACCTATTCTTCCAGCTGAAAAGTTTGTGCCCTTTGACCTGACCTACATCTTCCTGTTTCCACCTCCCCCAATGCCTGGCAGCCACCATTCTATTCTCTGCTTCAATGAAATTGGCTTTTTTTTTTCCTTTTATATTCCATATATCAGTAATACCATATAGTATTTGTCTCTCTGTGTCTGGCTTATTTCACTTAGTATAATGCCCCCCAGATTCATCCATGTTGTCACAAGTGACAGGATTTCCTTCTTTTTTATAGCTGAATAGTATTCCCATATGTATATATGGGGTTACTATATATATATCAATCACAATTTCTTTATCCAATTTTCTGTCAAGGACATTTAGGTTGTTTCCATATCTTGGCTACTGTGAGTAATGCTGAAATGACTGTGACAGTGGAGATACCTCCTTGAGATACGGATTTTATTTCCTTCAATTATATACCCAGAAGTAGGATAGCTGGATTATGTTAGTTCTATTTTATAATTTTTTGAGAAACCTCCATACTGTTTTCCATAATGGCTGTACCAGCTCACATTTCCACCAACAGTTTATAAGGGTTCCCTTCTCTCCACATTCTTGACAGTGTTTATCTCTTGTTTTTTATTGATACACATCCTAACAGCTATGAAGTGATATCATATTGTGGTTTTGATTTGCATTCCTCTGATGATTAGTGATGTTAAGCAACTTTTTATGTACCTGTTGGCCATTTGTACGTTGTCCTATATGTCTGTTCAAGTCCTTTTCCCATTTTGTAATCAGATTATTCGCTTTTTTTACTATTGAGTTGTGTGAGTTCTTTAGATATTTTGGATATTAATGCCTAATCAGATATGGTTTGCAAACATTTTCTCTCATTCTTTAGGTTCTGTTTTAAATTTATTATTTTCTTTGCTGTACAGAAGTGTTTTTAGATTGATACAGCCTCATTTATTTTAGCTTTTGTTGTCTTTGCTTTGGTGTCTTATGTAAGAAATCACTGAAAAGACCAATGTCAAGCTTTTTCTTTATGTTTCCTTCTAGAAGTTTTACAGTTTCAGATCTTATATTTAAGAGCTTAATCAATTTTAAGTTAATTTTTGTTAGTGGTAATACAGGGGCCCAGGTTCTTTCTTTTATATATGGATATCTCGGCTTTCCCAGCATCAGTTATTGAAGTGACTAACCTTTCTCCATTGTGTGTTCTTGACATGCATGTCAAAAATTAGTTGACTATATATGAGTGGGTATATTTCTGGACTCTATTCTGTTCCACTGATACTATTTTGATTACTGTAGTTATGTAAAATAGTTTGAAATCAGGAAGTGTGATGCTTCCATGTTCTTACTTAAGATGACTTTAGTGTCTCTCATGATTCCATTCAAGTTTTAGGATTGCTTTTTCTATTTCAGTGAAAAATGCCATTGGAATTTTGATGAACATTGCATTGAATCTATAATTGCTTTGAGTTAGGCAGTGGATATATTAATAATTTTGACAATCATTCCACAATGCATTTGTTTATCAAATCATCAAGTTGTATTCTTTACATATAACCATTTCATGGTATTTATTCTTCCAATCTGAGAACATGTAATATCTTTCCATTTATTTGTGACTTCTTCAATTTTTTTTATCAATATCATATAGTTTTTAGTATACAGGTCTTTTGATTTTTTCTAAGTATTTCGTTGTTTTAATGCTGTTGTAAGTCATATTGCTTTCTTAATTTCTCTTTCAGTTAGTTCATTTCTATACAGAAATGCAACTGATTTTTGTATGTTGATTTTTTTTAATCCTTCAACTTTACCAAATCCATTATTTGTTCAGTTATTTGGTGGAATCTTTACAATTTTCTCTAAATAAAATCATGTCATCTGCAGAGAAAATTTTTTTTCTTTTCTTTTTTTTTTTTTACTTTTTCCTTTTTCTTTTAGATGCAGTTTTTTTTTTTTTTTCATTGCCTTATTGCTCTGTTTAGGCCTTTCAGTACTGTGCTGAATAGGAGAGGTAAGAGGTGGGCATCCTTGTCTTATTCTCAATCTTAGAGGAGAGATTTTAACTTTTCACACTGAGTATGTTGTTAACTGGGGACTTGTCATAGATGGACTTTATTATGTTGAAATACATTCCTTCTATACCTAATGTATTGAGAGTTTTTTTCATGAAAGGGTATTGAATTTTGTTCAGTGTTTTTCTGCATCCATTGAAAAGATCACATGATTTTTATCTTTCATTCTATTACTGTGATATGTCACATTTATTAATCTGCCTATATCGAACTATCCTTGCATCCCAGAGATAAATCCCACTTGATCATGTTGTATGATCCATTAAATGTGCCATTGAATTTGATTTAAGTATTTTGTTGAGGATTTTTGCATCCATGTTCATCAAGGATATTGATCCATACTATTCTTTTTTTTTTTTTTTTTTTTTTTTTTTGATCCATACTATTCTTTTCTTCAAATGTCTTTGTGAGGATTTGATGTCTGGGTAATACCTGCCTCTTAAAATGAGTTTTCAAGTTTTTGGCAGAGTTTGAAAAGGATTGATACTAATTCCTCTTTAAATATTTGGTAGGACTCACTAGCAAAGTCATATGGCCCCAGGCTTTTACTTGTTGGGAGCTCTTTGGCTACTGATTCAAGTTCCTGGCTCTATATTAGTCTTTTCAGGGTTTCTGTCCCTTCGTGAGTCAGTCTTGGTAATTTGTAGGTTTATAGAAATTTTTCCCTTTCTTCTAGGTTGTCTAATTAGTTGGTATATATATAATTGTTCATTGTTTACAATATTTTTAGACACATTTTTCTTATATAGTGCTTTTCTTTTTTTTAAGATTTTATTTATTTATTCATGAGAGACACACACACACACAGAGAGAGAGAGAAAGAGAGGCAGAGGCAAAGACATAGGCAGAGGGAGAAGCAGGCTCCCTGCAGGGGACTCCAGGATCACGGCCTGGGCCAAAGGCAGGTGTCTAACTGCTGAGCCACCCAGGGATGCCCTTATATAGTGCCTTTCTTTGTTTGTTTTTTTTAAGATTTATTTATTTATTCATTCAGAGAGAGTGAGAGAGAGGCAGAGACACAGGCAGAGGGAGAAGCAGGCTCCATGCAGGAAGCCCGATGTGGGACTCTATCCCGGGTCTCCAGGATCACACCCTGGGCTGCAGGCAGCGCTAAACCGCTGTGCCACCAGGGCTGCCCTATAGTGCTTTTCAAGTGCAAAGAACACAGAACCTTCTATCATATTCTCCTAGATTTGAATCTGAAGGAACTAAGTAACATTCCTAAAAATTTTTCCTTGTTTATTAATAAAAGAATAATATTATTTACTTTGTAGGGTTAAAGTAAAGATTGCCTAAAATAGCATAAGCAGTTAACAGAGACAGCTCCCAGCTTGCATTCTGCTAGCATGTTACCTTCCCTATCCCCATCATGCCCTAAAACTGAGTTCAATGGACCGTTGTGTACAGCAGGGATTCCAGAAGCTGTGAACCACTTGTGATGCTTTTCCCAAGACCCAGTAAGGGGAGACATTGTAATCAAAGCACCAGTGAAACCTGTGTAGAGATGCACATACAATCAGTGACCTCATCCTATGAGGGATAATCAGCAGTAGGCCTGACAGGATTGGAATGTTCCCGTGAGCAATCTGGGCATGTGTTTCCAGGCAACTCCATGTCCCTGAAGAGGGGGAGGCAGGCATGTGTAGCTTGGTCACAAACTGGGTGTCAGACATATGAAGTCTGTCTTCATCTGACAGGTCTCTGGAATGAAATGTCAGGAAAAAG